>NC_060122.1:346839613-356839613 GCF_021461395.2 Schistocerca americana | reverse complement strand
TCTCTGAACAGTCAAAGGGACTGTGTTTGTGATGTAATATCCACAGTTAATACCAATGTTTAGGAGTTCTGGGAACCGGGCTGTTGCAAAACTTCTTTGGATGGGTGTAGTTTGTCATGTTGATGGTCCTAGGTTCGCATCTCATGCAATGCTATGAGACTCTTTTATTTGTGAATCTAATCGAGTGCGTTAATCACTTGTATTCTATTAATTGGTTTAAATATAGTTTTTTATTTCTAATTTTTTGCCAAGTCATTTTCATAATCGCACTTTTTTATTTGCTCTTATTTTTCTACCCGTCATTCCTCTTTCACCTGGAATCTGTCTGTGTCGTATGTAATTTGCAGCCAAGTGCCAACGAGGACTGCTCATCATTTGGTAACGCGGCATATCATGTATCCAGTGGGAGGATAGTTTCAGGTAACCAATGATAGCAAGAAATTACAGTTGCTTTTAACGCTGAAACTGAACTTTTTAATATCTTGAGTTAGCTTGTAGAAGTTAGCTTTAATAGCAGTGAACAGCGATCGTGAGTTTAGTTCTTCCGCAGATTGTTGACCACTGCGATCTCGGATACAGCACCCATCACGAGGTTTTGGTTAGCGCACGGCTTGAGTTTAAATTCCCTGCTACAAAACACGTCTCCTGCTGCAGTTGAGTCATTGGTCACTTATAGTCAGCTCTCGACTGAGCATCTAGCATTTCCGAGATACCTTGCGGCGGCCACTTCCAACATTTTGAAGTGACTTGCCCTATTTGTGTGTTACCTACAACCGAATGGTAGCCGTCAACCAACACTTCAGCGGCAAGTGACAGGCGTCATCTATCAAGTAATTTTAAACGGACTACGGTAACTTCTCGTGAAGGCAGTGCGTGGATTTTTAACAGCCCGTTTTCTTTTACATTTTCAGCTATAGATTACTCATATCTTGACTTCTGTATTGTATCCTCGACCATCAACAATGCATCCTGTACAGTCTCCCAGTATCTTAAAACGTCATTGCGTAACACCTTGCATATGACAAGTTGTTGTTGTTGTGGTTTGATGGAGCTCTCCATGCTACTCTATCCTGTGCAAGCTTCTTCATCTCCCAGTACTTACTGCAACCAACATCCTTCTGAATCTGCTTAGTGTATTCATCTCATGGTCTCCCTCTACGATTTTTGCCCTCCACGCTGCCCTCCAATGCTAAATTTGTGATCCCTTGATGCCTCAGAACATGTCCTACTAACCGGTCCATTCTTTTTGTCAAATTGTGCCACAAACTCCTACCCAATTCTATTCAATACTTCATCATTAGTTATGTGATCTACCCATCTAATCTTCAGCATTCTTCTGTAGCACCACATTTCGAAAGCTTCTATTCTCTTCTTGTCCAAACCATTTATCGTCCATGTTTCACTTCCATACATGGCTACACTCCATACAAATACTTTCAGAAACGACTTCCTGACACTTAAATCTATACTCGATGTTAACAAATTTCTCTTCTTCAGAAATGCTTTCCTTGCCATTGCCAGTCTATATATTATATCTTCTCTACTTCGACCATCATCAGTTATTTTGCTCCCCAAATAACAAAACTCCTTTACTACTTTAAGTGTCTCATTTCCTAATCTAATTCCCTCACCGTCACCCGACTTAATTCGACTACATTCCATTATCCTCGTTTTGCTTTTGTTGATGTTCATCTTATATCCTCGTTTCAAGACACTGTCCATTCCGTTCAACTGCTCTTCCAAGTCCTTTGCTGTCTCTGACAGAATTACAATGTCATCGGCGAACCTCAGAGTTTTTATTTCTTCTCCATGGATTTTAATACCTCCTCCGAATTTTTCTTTTGTTTCCTTTACTGCTTGCTCAATATACAGATTGAATAACATCGGGGAGAGGCTACAACCCTATCTCACTCCCTTCCCAACCACTGCTTCCCCTTCAAGCCCCTCAACTCTTATAACTGCCATCTGGTTTCCGTACACATTGTAAATAGCCTTTCGCTCCCTGTATTTTACCCCTGCCACCTTTAGAATTTGACAAGTACTAGGGCGAAAAAAATATTGAACCTCTAGGAACAGCAATAGTGATTTGTAACTAGTGAGAAGGTGATTGAGAGTGAACTTTCTAAAATGACCCTCCGCGTAGTGTCAGGCAGAAGGAATGGCTCTGTGTGAAGAGATTAAGGTTTACTTAATTAAAAGCACCAACTTGTAGTACTCCCCAAATAAGACATGACGCGTGACAAAGAAACAACCATATTTTCCCCTTTTATCACCTTCACACTCTCCCATTTAAAGAGTACCTTTCGAACAATTTATCAGCACAGTAGCGAAAGCGGCATAACGCGTGCGGAATCTTCTTTCAGACGTGGATGAAGAATGCGGGTATAGAGAGAGAGAGAGAGAGAGAGAGAGAGAGCAGGAGTTACAAGCCGATGCCCTTTCCCTTTTAGAGGCAGCTCATTCGCGAGAGAGAACGTTTGAAATTGGCAATTGTGCCTGCGGAGCACCGGCCCATCAGATACGGCGCGGGCTGCTTTGTTTGCGCCTCTGCCTCGTGTTGAGGTAGAGTAACAGTTGTTTAAGCCGGCCAGGTCTTTCTTGCAGCCGCAGGAATAATTGCAGGGAGGCGCCTTTGTGCCTTGATCGCGCGCGCTCCCTTTGTCCCCGCCCGAGTGCCGCTTTGTTCCTGCCGCCCCGGTCCCGCGATTAATAAGCCCCAGTAGCACCGACACGGTCTTACGATCGCCGCGCAAAAAATCTTTTCTTTCTCTTCTGCGGGAAAACAGAACTCTGAGAAGGTAGGGAAAGTCATTGAGGCCGTGAAGGAAGGGCGCGCCTCCGTATTTCGAATAACAAGCACTCCACTTTTTGCTCTGTTGTGGAAACACCCGAGGCGTGAACAACTTTCCACGAGTAAACACCGTACAAAAAGGAACTTGTCATACTGTTAAAGAGTGTTTGTGAAAGAAGACTGTGCCCCAAAGTGAAACAATACTGTAATTATCCTTCTTCATCACCAGAGAAGAAAAGAAAGGAAAAGCGAAAGATAGGAAACAACGTGCCGTCAGCGGCTAAGTAATTACAGACCGTGAAGAACTTCTGGTTTGGGTGGGGGGGGGGGGGGGTTGAGGTTGGGGGAGTTCATAAGAACTCTCCCAATATTGTAAATTTTCAGTTTATTTTTTTATTTATTAGTAGAACTCATGGACAATAAGTGCCCAAAATTTCAATGATGAACTCAAATCCGAAGTGCCTGAAAAATAATTAAATGTGTGAGGCGACCTGGCTGCCACCCCACTTTTTGAAGCAAAACTTCAGTATCTACAGGCTCGGAGAGATAACAACCTCTACATTCACAAGAAGTGGCTTCCAAATTGTATCGTTGATGTTGTCCAGACCGCTTATAGCTTTCTTGCCAGTCCTGAACTTATAAAAAATGTGCGTTCATGGCAAAATCGAGGATACAAATGAGTCTCTCAATTCACTCACATGAAAAAAACGCCCTAAAACCACATTTTCACCTGCTAAAAGGCACGTATATTATTTTTTGAAAATAACATTTTTAAACTCCATAAAACGTTAAATATACATTATCCAACAACGTAACACTAAACGTGTTAATTTCATGTAAAGCATAGTACAAAATTTCACTGGCGTGTCTTCAAAATTGTGGATTTGATGTCACATTTAAGTAGTATGTGTTTTTCATCAACGTCCGCCTCCTCCATCCCCCCACCCTCGCCCCATAAGCGATTTAGGGAAATCACAGAAAACCTGCATATGGATGGCCTGTTGGGGACTTAAACGGTTGTCCTCTGGAATGCGAGTCCACTGTCGTACCACTGCACCGTCGCGCAGAGTACAAGAAAATGACGGACAACGCAATTGCTGATGAATTGCCTAAGCTTCCGCGGCCAGAGTCGGTTCATAGAAAAGTCGTAGTGTAAAACAATGATCAGTGGATTAAATTGACGTTTCGGCCACGGTTATACTGGACAACTGCGTCCATTGGTTTACTTTGTTGCCCATGGTTCATTATATTTCGTCTTGTCTTCTCCGTTGATATTATTGGTCTCTTATGGCGGAAGGAGTGGGAAACTTTACTGCAACTTGTTTCTGTGGTGGCAGGAACGGTCATCTGATATTACCTGTTGCCCTTATAGTATGTGCCACGATTGGTAGTCATCGACGAATGGGGAGTGGACTCTTTGTTTTCCGTATGCGGAACATCGGTCGCGCAGTGACTCGTCGGAAACTCGCGCGTCTCGAGTTGTTTGAGTAGCCTCTTGGATTCTGATGGCTGGTATCCAGGACTCTTTAGTGTCAATTCCGTCCTCGGCATTTCGTTTGGATGTTTTAAATTTGCGACCTAATGTTATGAGCTGTAAAGGAATCACGACGACCTTGGGTACCAAACTAAATCAGAAGGCCCAGGTGAAGGTCACTGTAACATTGGCCGAAACTTCGGTTTTATCCAGTGACTTAATTTATAGTATGTCGCAGTACTATACTCAAAAAACTTTTATGTCAATGCAATAACTATGTATCTGTCAGGAAATTATCGAGGATCTGGTCATAAACAATAATTGCACCAAACTGGAGAGAGCCTACCATCTCTGCAAGAACATTTGTAAATGTAATTCCATTTCGCTCAACCTATAACTCCGACACCACAAAACCGAAGTGAGATGCAATGGAATAACTTAAGATATGGCTGTTGGGGTACGAGCTCTGGACGTCGTTCCTGCGGATGGTTAGTTTTGTGACAGGCGAAAAAAACGAGGAAGGCCAAAAGAAATGGGGAGCAGAGGGATAGAACTGCGCTACTTTCACTTGCTCTACGCCCGAACTCTGCAACTTACTGAAGACTCTGAAGACTGTCCTTCCCGCCAGTACAAAAAATGGTTCAAATGGCTCTGAGCACTATGGGACTTAACATCTATGGTCATCAGTCCCCTAGACCTTAGAACTAATTAAACCTAACTAACCTAAGGGCATTACACACATCCATGCCCGAGGCAGGATTCGAACCTGCGACCGTAGTGGTCGCGCGGTTCCAGACTGAAGCGCCTAGAACCGCTCGGCCACACCGGCCGGCTCCGCCAGTACACCAACCTTGCAATTAGCAACAGACCTGTGTTCCTCTTTGCCACTTCCTGCAGCGCATTAATAGGCCATATTGTAGTAACCTATCAAAGTTATTGTTGTGTTGTCAGATGACCGAACACTGTGTTACTAGAGGAGGCCAAAATGCACGCGGTTTAGCTCACGCAGGCTGGCGTGAGGAGGGAAGAACTATACTGACGTGAGGTCTGGAACATGACAAGGAATTAGAATTTAGAAAGCGGACGTAGCTAGTTTGATACTTAACTTTAATCCATTAATGATGAACGTCGCTCTTGACGTTACATGAGTCACAATATTATGTGTTCAGAAGACATAGTAACTGAATATGGCGCCTTGCTAGGTCGTAGCAAATGACGTAGCTGAAGGCTATGCTAAACTGTCGTCTCTGCAAATGAGAGCGTCTGTAGTCAGTGAACCATCGCTAGCAAAGTCGGCTGTACAACTGGGGCGAGTGCTAGGGAGTCTCTCTAGACTAGACCTGCCGTGTGGCGGCGCTCGGTCTGCTATCACTGATTGTGGCGACACGCGGGTCCGACGTATACTAACGGACCGCTGCCGATTTAAAGGCTACCACCTAGCAAGTGTGGTGTCTGGCGGTGACACCACAGTTATGCTACCTATTGCTATTATATTTTCATTACAAAATTTCTTCTTCTTTCTAAGTTTTGAACCATCAGGCTGGTTAGCAATAGTTCGCCATGCATTTCTGCCTTCGGCCTTCCTCTTGAGAGTGGTATAGGTTGTACAGCTGGTATCCTCCATTTTTCGCTTCTGATGTCCCTTTAGTCATACTTTTAATGATACCATTATGTCTCAGCGGATAGCCGACCTATGTTCTCTTCGGTGTCCGTTTACCTCCAGGAGATAAGGCTTCTCGTTCTCCAATCTGTGGATCACTTCTCCGTTTGGTATATTGTCTACCCAGAAAATCTTGAGCTTTCTGCGGAGGCTGTTATTCCGTCTGATGTAATTTTACTCCCTAGGTAGGCAAAGGATTCGGCGGTCTCCAATCGCTCATTGTTAAGTGAGCACTGGACAGCGATGTTTTGTCTCCTCACCACTAAGATTTTCCTTTTACCCTTATTAATTTTCATATTACAGAAAGAGCTGAGGGTGATTTCCATCTGGCCAGCTTCGCTTCTAATTGTTCTGCATCTTCACGTAATACAGCGATTTTATCAGAAAATCTCGGCATGTCTGTTTTCTTACCTTCAATTTTAAATCCTCCTTTAACTCCAAGTTTCTCCCTCGCTTCGCCTATTGCCCCCTGACTGTGTCCCTTGAACAAGACACGAGTGAGCAGCCTTGTCGTGCATCCTGCTTAATAGCAGTTTCTCCTTTATGTTCTCCGCACCTTATCATAGCCATCTCTTCCTCTACAGTCATTTCATTACCGTTCTGCCGTTATACTTTTTGCAAATCCCTCGCAGCATCTTAAAAAGCTCTCGCCAGTCTACCCTGTCAAGTGTTTTTTTCTAAGTCGATGAAGAGAATATATTTGTCTTAACGCTTCTTTAGCATTTTCTCAAGGATTAATCGTAAGATTGCTTCTCGTGTTCCTACACGTCTTCTAAGGCCAAACCGGTCGTCTGTGATCATTGCATCTAACCTGTCTTCCATCCGTCTTAGAAAGAGAGAGGTAAAGATCTTCGGGGCGTGTGTTACGAAACGGAGGGTCCTGTATTGTCCACATCTGCTTGCAGAAGCTTTCTTTGATACTGGCACTGTGATACAAAGTTTGCTGGGAGTTCCCACGTTTCGCATGTACGAGTGTTGTAACCACGAAGTGGTTCCTTCATCTTTGGAATCAAATCAAAGTCACAAGGACTTAAGTCCGGGGACTATGATGGGTGGTACAGTACTTCTCAGTCCCATCGACCGAACAGAGCAGCCACAGCTTTCCCGCGCATTGTCGTTCAAAATGATGGGTGGGTTGCGCAGAAAGTATCGCCGCTTCTTTCGCAAAGCTGGTCGCAGGTTATGCTCCAAAAACGAACCGTAATACTGTGCATTGACAGTCTGCCATGGAGGAACGTAATGCGTTAGGATAACACCATCACAGTCGTACTCGAGGATCACCATAACTTTCACCATACTAGGGCTCTGACGCACTTTCGACTTTCGCGACGACCCATAATGACTCCATTCGTTGGAATGGCGTTTCCGTTTTGGTTTCGTGGCATTCGATTCAGAACTGTTCCAGAGATTCGACAGGCAGTAGACCGCTCCGTTCGCACCATCAATAGAACAGGAGCTGCTAACGGTATACTTTGCCTTCCACATCGCTGGCAACGGGTTCTACACAACGCTGGCGATTATTTTGAAGGATAGTAACAGGTGCAAACATTTAACTTTTTTGTATCGGTCGTGAATAAATAGTTGCCACTATTTAAGTTCCAAATCTCGTAATTTGTATGCTGTTCACCAGCAGCCTAGATGAATTCTGCTGGTACAGCATCAACTCCAGTGGCTTTCCCAGATGGGATTTGCCTGACTTGCAAGCTCGAACTTATCGTGCAGAATACAGTCTTCCTCTTCTTCCGGATAGATTTCCTCAGCGTTCTCCACTTCCAGATCTTCATCATTTCTTGCACACTGTTTTTCAAGGTATTGTTTACACCTTTCTATGGTATAGTTCTGCTCATATAATACTATTCCATCTTCATTTTGGACTCCACTGTATTGTGTTTGTCTGTTTCCAAAGAACTGATTAATTGATTTATAGGCTGATTAGAGGTTTCCTATTTTGATCATTTCGTTCACCTCTTTGCATTGGTCCTCCAAGAATTGTTGTTTAGCCTTTCTTGAGTCTCAGTTAATTTCATTCCTCAGTGTTCTATATTACATTTTTCCTTCCTCAGTGTTGTCTTGCTTCAGCTTACGTGCCAAATTTTTGTTTTTGTTTTTATGCTTTCTGTAATCTATTCTTTCTTGTGCTTTGCATTCTGTCTCTGAACTACTTCGTTTGGTGCTCTTAAGATATTGCTTTTCAAGGACTCCCATCTTTCTTCAACATTCCAGGTGTTTTTCTTTACTGTAGCCGTGTTTGCTCGTTGCATGTCGACCAACACCATTCTTTAGTCTATTCAGAGCCCTTCTCACAAGCTCTTTTCTTCAGTTCAAATGGTTCAAATGGCTCTGAGCACTATGGGACTTAACTTCTGTGGTCATCAGTCCCCTAGAACTTAGAACTACTTAAACCTAACTAACCGAAGGACATCACTCACATCCATGCCCGAGGCAGGATTCGAACCTGCGACCGTAGCAGTCGCGCGGTTCGGGACTGAGCGCCTTAACCGCGAGACCACCGCGGCCGGCTTTTCTTCAGTGTATTGAATTTCAGATCACATTCTCGTATCACTATGTTATGGTTAATATTAATATCTGGGCCTGGGTGCCTTCTGTAGTCTCTTCTTTGATTCCGGAACCTCGGTCGATCTGAAATATTTTCCTATCTCCAAGGAATGATATCTCTTATCTGTTTCTGAAACCCTGATCGATCTGATATCTCTTCCTTGCCCCAGGGGCTTTCCAAATATGCCTTCTCCGTGGATGTTGTTGAAACCACGTGTTGCATATTACTATTTGATGTTCTATACAGAATTCTGCTAATCTGTCTCCCCGTTCCTTCCATTTTATGAGCCCAAAAGGTCGCACTACAGTGACATCTCTTCCTTCTCCCATTGATGTATACCATTTTCCCATAATGGTAAGGTTGTCTTGTCCTTTGACCATGGTAACAGCACCTTTTATCTCACTGTGCACTCTTTCCATTTCTTCTTCATCATACGCTTATGTCGAAAGATGCGCTTCGATTATCACTGTCTTGTTCGATTTTGTGTACAATTGTGCAAGTGTTGTTGGTAATCATCTACTCTACGTCCGAGCTCCTTGCAAAGAACCACCCTTACCCCTCCTTCTCCCGTTCGCTCCTCTATGCAGCTCATGTTTATAACACTGTAGTTATTCCTTCCAAAGTCTTCATCATCTGGCCATCTCCTCTCCGTCGCTCATGGTATGTCAGTTCTCAGTCCAGTCATTTCCAGCTTGAGGTTCTCTAACTTGCGGCACCTCGGAAGTGTTCAGACATTCCAGGTTGCTATTCGTTTTCTTTTATTCTTTATAACTTTTATTTTATTGGAAGCGCAGATTTCTGCAGTCGCCTCCCGTTGTTCCGAATGGGGGACTATTGCGAAATCTTTTACAGAAGTAAGTTTCATGTTAATCTCTCAAATGAAACGAAACCGCTGTTTTTGCGACGTCCTGTGGTTCTTTAATATGGTGGTTTCCCCTTGCTTTACACATCCTATCCCGTCGACTCGTCTTTAGGAGGTTTTTTCCTCTTAAGGGCTAGAGGGTGCCCTAGGTTTCTATCTGCTCATCCGCTCAGCAAAGTCGTCATTGGTATTTGGCAGAGTGGAATTCCTTACCCCGAGAATAATTCGGTTCCTGTGCTCGCCAGCTGCTTGGCACAAAAGTTGCCGCCTGTTTACCAAGGGGAGGTGAGCGTCAGGATTTTCCTTTCATCCAGCCTAGAACCAAGATGGCATTTCTTCTCTCCAGCAGTTTAGAGCGGCAAAATTTATATAAAATATTATCATCTTATACACCTTAACTGACAGAAAGATGACGAAAAAGTGTTAAAAAAGTAAAGTATATAATAACAGGTTTCAGTTGTAAGTACTTCTATTCAGAAGACATTTTTAAACTAACAATAACATTCAATCTTTGTACGAAACTCTCTTCAAAAAGTACCATCTGGCCTTTCACTATTTTGCCATTGAACGATTTTGTTCTGGATGAATACTTATCTTTCTTTGGTTTTCTTGTCGACTTTTGGTACGGAACCAAGACGACAGTTCTTTAACCGGCTGTAGTGTTTGTTCTCTTCTCAGTTACTCACAAAAATGTAAATGTTAGGATAGCTGATTCCAATAGAGCTAAAGCGAGAATGAAAACTTCTGCACGCATTTGTCGTTCTTCAAAGAGCAGAGGTCTTGTATGCCCATATACAAAGCGAGAAAGATGCACTTTCCTTCTCAATATAATTTCCCATGAGATAGCGAACTGTGCGACTAATAGATCTTCTGGTATAATGGTCATTAGATCACAAAACGCATCTTTTACTTCTTCATGTGTCAAGTAGGTTAGAGAGAAGCTGTAGTGAAGCCGCTTTCATTTTCACATAGGTTTCCTTCCTTTTTGTAGCATATGTTACCGATTGCTTGTTTATGTCTTGTACTGAAGATGGATCATGAGTGTAATTTCTCATGGCCCTAGGCAAAACATGACCACTTCTTATTGCAATAGTTTTCGCGTTGCGGTTTTTCCTATTAGAACATCTCCCACATCTTCACCTGTACATTTCATTTTCCTATATTCTGTGAATGTTAAGTTAACCCGTAGTACATGGAGGGTACAGTTCAAGCGAGAGACGTTTTTGTGATGTTTTAGGGGTGTTTTTGTACCATGTTTTGGGCCCACGCACGCAGGTTACCTTAAACATGAATCAGGCTGTTGATTTCAACACAGTCTGTGACCAAGTGTTGCCCATTTTTCCACATCTTCGTGATGAGTGTGCTGTGGACACTTCCATCACCCAAGATGAATATTTTCCTGCTTTGAAGAACATTCAGGCACCATATCGCATATCGACTGATCCTCTGAATCATCCTATATAAATCTCATAGGAAATGTCTGTGACTATTTGGAACAGCGGCTGAAACATAGCAACCAGCATCCTCACAATTTGTGAACTTTACGATGTACGGGATGTAATCCTCAATGAGTGGCTTCATCAAGAAATGGCGTACTCGAAGAAACTTGGGGATACTCTTCTTCACCAAATTGAGCCTGTTTTCAAGGCTAGAGGTGGTGTTACACAGTATTGGACTGATGTCTTCTGGGGATGAGTAATTTTTTATTGGCGTGCTTATTCATCAATGCTATTGTTTTCATTGAGTTTCACGTAGACAATGGGAAATTTGGAATTGAAAGAGGAGCCGTGTTAGAAGATCACCGAAAGTGTCCTTATCGGTTCTAGATAAACGTAGAATAAAGAAAGTATACTACCGTCTTTTAGCTGATAACAGTGTTCTGTTTGCATCCTGTGCTAACGTACTTCATCCACGAATGTAATGAAGTCCCTTCGAAATAATAGTGTCACGATACTCCTCTTATCTCCAGCCTCAGTCCTCAACTGTTTTCCTAGACCAAAAGATCACAAATCTTCATCTGCTGCGTATCAAATTTCATCGAGTTTTAAGTATATTGTGAGAATTTATTCCCGATCATACTATGATTTGGAAAATGAAGGCTGCAAGTTAGGGCAGTTGATTACGTGTTCCAAACTTTTTATTCATTGTTTCCTTTCTTCCATGAACACCAATAATCGAAAAATGCACATTATCTGCAAATTTCCAGTGTGCCACGATCTTCAGTAAATTCTTTCACACTGATACTTTAATAAATGAAAAACGTGGCACGATGACTTCAGAAACAGTAGCAATAATAATTCGAAAAACACTGTCGACGGACAATTATTATTTTATACTTCTGGGTACTACTTAACCAGCTGTTTCCAGACTATCGATACATCACATTTCGACAAGCACACACACGAAATAATAAGAAAAGTGCCAAATAGATTAAACAACTGCGACGTGTGAGGGTATCTCATGTTTACAAATAGAAGAGCTTACTCTGTTAAGTTAGAAAGTAGAGCTGAAAGTCAATTACAATAAAATTAAAATAAGATTTCACTTCTTTTGGTTGTTTTTTAATTTTAACAATTTAGTATATCAAAAATTTTGTGATAAAATTGTATACAGGTAATTGATAAATCTTATATCCTGGGTGCTAAAATTTTAATTCGAAAATAAGCAATTTTCGAATTAAAGTAATGTTTTTGCGAGTTATTTTTCTTAAAATGTTCCCTGACAGGGCTCGTACCAAGGATTCAGCTTCCGGTTTTACATCGCTCACACCACGAGTTCAGCGTACGATTCTGCAGATGCTAAATACGACCCAGAGTGTTGTTCAGCGAGCGCTGTTGGAAATTACTGTGAGAGACAGGAAAATAAAGTAGGGGCTCCAGGCTGTAAAGTATTCATGAGGGTACGTTAAGTATAATTCCCAAAAGACGCAAATTCTTACCCTCAAATACTACACAGTGGGTTCCTGGATCAAATGGCTCTGAGCACTATGGGACTTAACTTCTGAGGTCATCAGTCCCCTATAACTTAGAACTACTTAAACCTAACTAACCTAAGGACATCACACACATCCATGCCCGAGGCAGGATTCGAACCTGCGACTGTAGCGGTCACGCGGTTCCAGACTGAAGCGCTTAGAACCGCTCGGCCACCAGCGGCCGGCACAGTGGGTTCCTGAATATAACAATGCGCACGAAAAAGATTTGTCAAGATTAACAAACACAGTGGACTTGAGTAAATAATGTCAGCACCCACTATCCCTAGCATAACTGGAGACAACTTGCTAACCTCTCGTCTCGTAAAGATGTAGCTGGCATCCCAGTTGGTTTCTTCTCCGATTTCCGCAGACTCTGAGGTGCATGCAGTAAACAGTGCATAAAGAAGTGGCAAATGGGAAAGATTTCAGCGCTATAAAATTGAAATTACGAAGTATTGGGATGCCACTGGATTTTACTTCTGTTTGTAGAAGCAAAAGGGCAAGAAAAAAATTCTGAGAGCCAGTCTGTCATTATTCCGGGTGATTATCACTTCTAGAGCACCGCAAAAGACACAGTAAAATTCTCCACTCGATCTTAGAATTCACAAGAGATTAACAAAAGCTCACACAAGTACGTCATCCGAGGCAACGCTAACAAATTATTCCGTCTTGTCACGAGATCACATTTTACGCGCGGATTCACGGATTGCTTCCTCCGAAGACGCTCTTAGACTAGTAGTTAGTTTGGCGCCAACCCTTTAAGGGCACGCATGTGACCGGTCCACCCTTTCCATAAACAAGCACTGACAGTAACTAAAATTTGTAATTATCGCTTTCTTAGGAACTGAGTGATACTGAAATTATTATTAATAAGTTCTCAATGCAAGTAACGTCTTCAGCACGGTTGGAACTGTGAATTAATATTTGACCAGTAAATACAAATAATAAAAGATTCGCTTCTTGGCACCCCGCGTGGTGGGTGAATCCCGCCTCTCTCTCTCTCTCTCTCTCTCTCTCTCTCTCTCTCCCTCCCTCCCTCTCCCTCTCCTCCTCCCCCCCTTCACTCTTCTCCAATAAGATACCCACTTACTCGCCCAGTTTCTCATGCTGCGCCCAACTGGTGCGTCGTTCGATGAATCTGCTTTGTGATCCTACGTACTCGCTAGTCTTCCGTAACAAAATCTTTCTATATTGTGCATTAAAACAAAGCACAAAAATGTAACAAATGTGGGAAGGATGTGGCGTATACGCCACAAGGATACAAACTGAAGTGGAAAATGCAGTTATGGGTACATTTAAAATGTTATGCAGATGGGTGGGATATAAAGCCAGGGTGATGGTTCCTTGCTGGATTTCAAGAGATGTGAAAAGTCTGCGACTAAGACCTAATGGCACGCTGCTGATTAAAAAGGGGAAGGAATACCAGTGTGTTGTAACCAATGTTTGAGAAACGATAGACCTAAAATATTTAGGAGCACATTCGTGATTAAGTGTAATTTCCATTAAGACAGCGTAATTTTTTAAAAAATATGGAATATTTATTCTGTGGTGCTTGCGCGACTTAAGTTAACTTTCCTTTGCGTCAAATTCCAGCCACAAACACCCATGCTTTGTCAGCAGCATCTTGTAGCAAATTTCCGGCTAAGACCTTGAATTTTTGAAGCGAATTATGTATTAAAGTTAATAACGTGAATTTCCGCGTGTCTGGTTCTCCCTTTTGGGAAATGGGCTTGCTTAGGGAAACCGTTATCATTTATTAAGTTGACGCAGCCCTGTAAATGGTTTTACGTGCAGACGTGTAAAAAAAAAAAAAAAAAAGAGTTGAGCTGATTTAAAAAGAAAGTTTCGAGGCAGATGTTTTTAATGTACGTTGCCTCACAGCTTGTTAGGGTGCGTTGTTCATAAATAAAACAAGAGGACGCATTTGCTACAGTGGAACGCTCCTTTTGGGTATGCAATCCCGCGACGCACTCCTTGTCCCTGCTCCGTTACACACACAGCGGCTCCGGAATACGACAGAGTGATTTGGTTAATATATTCCGACATATCTCGCCAGTGTTAACGATTTCATTACGTCTTGTGTAATGGCGCTGAGTTACGTCTGAAGTATCGTAACATATGCCAAAACGTTGTTGTGTGTCTCATTTCTCATATTTTTCGACTGAAAAATTGTAGCAAAAGATAACGCTGTAGTTATTTTCACATGAAAAAAAAAATAAGCACAATAATGTTTGGGATATTATGAATGGAAGTAATTACTGAGATTCATGCGCAGCAGTTTTTTGAAACTGATGCTGCATGAAACAGCGATGAGTGCTTAATAGCCGGCCGGAGTGGCCGAGCGGTTCTAGGCGCTATAGTGTGAAACCGCGCGACCGCTACGGTCGCAGGTTCGAATCCTACCTCGGGCATGGATGTGTGTGATGTCCTTAGGTTAGTTAGCTTTAAGTAGTTCTAAGTTCTAGGGGACTGATGACCTCAGAAGTTAAGTCCCATATTGCTCAGAGCCATTTGAACCATTTGAGTGCTTAATATGTAATTTCTACTTTTTTATGGCTAGTAGTAGGTACCTTTTAAGAAGTGCCACGAATTTCTCCAGACCGCTGTCTAAGATGTGTTAATAAATTTATTCCACGAACTGTTTAGGTCTGCAACTATTTTCAAATGGTTCTGCAGTATAATGACATGCACAAATTCTAAAAGTATACAGCTTATATACTAAGAATTATATTAAACTACACTTGAAACGCCGTAGCGCAGATCACAATTAGAAAAGAAAACTGCCGGTTACCAAATATTTGACTATGTTAGTAGTCGTGGCTAACAATAATTGTTCAAATGGCTCTGAACACTATGAGACTTAACATCTGAGGTCATCAGTCACGGGGTTCCGGACGGAAGCGCCTAGAACCGCACGGCCACACCCGCCGGCAGTCGTGGCTTACAGAATAATTTTGTAAAATAGAAAAGCAAAATTATTTATTGCAGTAAACTTAAGACGGAAAAGCCAGTAATCTTTCATATATCTCTGCTAGGGAAGATGATCATGGAAACAAACATATTATGGAAATACAAAACATTATGAAGCGAAAATAACATGTGACAGGTGAACCGTTAGACTTTTAGGTTCCATGAAACATATACAAACAATGTTGAAATTATAATAACACTGTTCTACAAAAAGAACCTTTTTTTCTATTTCTGATAAAAAATAATGTGATCCTAGTTGTATTTTGAGTGCTGAATTGAAAACTGTTTTTGTTTTTTTTTCTGTCAGGGACAGTTAATGAGTAATCGCAATTTCATTTCTCTTTTCAGTTTCTGATATAGTGCAGCAAACGTGAGGTGAAATTCGACAAACAAATGCACATCTTTATGATGTTATAAGTTCATCACATTAATGGAGGGTGGGATCTAACACATAACACAGTAACCTTTGTGTATACACTTTGAAGCATTTATTTGACATTAGAAATTACAGAAAATTGACAAACAATGAGCCACTGCCTTGTAATGCACATCACTTTCTTCTCTTGTGTTGTGAATCTTTCTTCTCTCGAATGAGATTCTAGCAATAATCTGCTAACATAGAAGGTACCCATTTCCCTTCATAGCGCCTTTCTATGGTAGAAATGTCTTTATGGAATCTTTGCCCATGTTCATCCGATACGTCACTACAACTCTCTGTGAAGTAGTCCAGATGAGAGTCCATCATAAGTACCTTCAAAGACATATTGCACCCCAAATCCTGATATGCTTTGATCATATCCTTCACCATTGCTTTGCAGTTAGTAGCTCTTCTTCTTCTGAGGAAGTTTTCCGACACCATCTTGAAACAGTACCATGCGGTTTTTTCTTTATCAGTTAAACACGCTTCAAAATTTGCATCTTTCTGCAGCTCCCTGATTTGTGGGCCCACAAATACACCTTCCTTTATTTTTGCAGCTGAAAGACGAGGGAATTTGGTAGCTAGATATGCAAACCCTCAGCCTGTTGGACCCATGGCCTTCACGAATTGTTTCATCAGGCCAAGTTTGATGTGAAGCGGTGGAAGTAGTATATATTCTGGAGCTACCAGACTTTCACGTTGTACATTCTTTTCGCCAACTTTCCATCTTCGCCTAGGCCATTTCTTTTTCACGTAGTGAGAATTTCGGTCTCGACTATCCCAAACACCCTTCAGACTTGTTTTCGATGCATCTATGAAAAATCTCCACTCCTGTGAAATATAAGTGAAGTTCAGCACTTTCATCAGGCCAGCAACGTCATTGCAAAATGTCAGTGCTTCGTCAGTTGAAAAATAAGAAATAAAGGCATGTTCTCTGTGCCTGAACACGCTGATTTTAGTACTTTGGTATAGTAGATTATACTCTTGTAATCTTGAACCAAGCAGCTGCGCCTTTTGTTTACTTAGTCCTAGATCACGTACTATATCATTTAAATCTGCCTGTGTTAACAAATGTGGCGATGACTCACTTGTGCAGTGATATAAAGAATCATCATCTGTGATTTCTTCAGTACTACTTATTTCACTGTCACTCGGAATTTGACCTCGAGCTCTTGAAGGTACTGGAAGGTTGTCGGAGTGCTGCACTGGCATTCTCGCTGAAGGCAGATCTGGGTAAACAATGTGCCTCTTCGAATTTTTGTTTGTAAAACCCTGAATTTTTGTTAGACAGAAATAACAATCAGTAACATGGTCCTTAGGCTCCCTCCACAGTATGGGAACAGCACACAACGCCACATTCTCTTTACCTTTCCACCACTGAATTAGTTTGCAGTAACATGTAGCACAACAGAAATGTGGTGCCCATTCTTTATCTTGGTCTCCTACCTCTACTCCAAAGTAATGTTTGTATGCTTTCTTTATGACTGAAGAAATTTTCTTCCTATTTCTGGCAAAAGTGAACTTCCCACAGATGTAGCAGAAGTTGTCCGGCTTATATCGGCATCCACGACGACGTGGCATTTCTGCAAATTTAAAAATACCACTTTGGTAATACACCTGTATTAAATTAATAGTAATGAACTAAAGGAACGCTGATGTGTAAAAACAAGCAGTCGTTTTATCTTCAGCACCAGGCTCAATCAGTTTACACACAGGAACTAAAAAATTCAACTGTGCTCGGAAATATGACAGACAGTTACTTGTCAGCCAAAACACCCACTCGTTAAGACTGACACAAATTGCGGCTAACACCACTGTTGTAAACTCGATGCACCTGCCCCTAGGAGGCGTGAAGCTTTACTGCCGAGGCAGCAACCGGCTGTCGCCGTTCGAGTTAATGAGATGTTTCAGGTGGCCTTAATGACATAGGTGTGGTGGGGGATAACCTAATGATGTCTGATCCTTCCCACCTGCTGTTGCACAAGAAATTATCACGTTCTATCACTACTGGATGCGGCAACATACCCGTATTTCTCTATAACGTCCCTGTATTTGCCATGAATTGTATATATATATATATATATATATATATATATATATATATATATATTACATAAAAAGTATCCCTGACAACGATATTTTGTTTACATATTTGAATTTCGCACTGTAAAATGGTCTAGAAGCACATACTTTAATATCAGAAATAGAACCCATGTCGAACAGTGTAATTTGTCATGGTGTTTCAGAACTACTTAAAAATGGCTACAGTACTCCAGACATTCGCCTGGCGAAACTATTGTTTTTTCTCAAGCAGTGCAACTGCGGGGCGAACGAAAGTGAAAAAAAAAAAAAATTCATATCCACAGTGGAAGATTCAAATTACTACGCATAGCACAGGTACGGAAAAATATCAGCGAAATTTTGTTATACTGGAATGTGCTGCGCAGATACTTGTTCCACTATATACTTGATCTGTGGAGCGTGTTTCCTTATGAGCCCTGTTGTCGCGTTTTATCTATATGAGAAAACTGGTTTATACTATCGCCGTAGAATTCTTCATCGTGGTTGGTTTATCGCCTACGGAAATTCGTCCACAGTTGGTAAAGGTTTGAGTTCGCTTCATCATTGTTAACAACTACAAATGTGCAGCTGAATTCGGTGTTACTGTGCGTCTCTTAAAGGTGTTTTATGTGAGGAACGCTCCAAAATGACAACCACAAATGAGAACGAAGGAATATTAGGGTTTCACGTGCCGTCTACGACAGTGTCATTGGAGATGGACCACAAGCTCGGATTTTCAAAGAAACCATTCAGGCGGCACGGCATTTAGGGTAAATCACGGAAAACCGAAATACGGATTCCTGGACAGGGATTTGTCACGTTGTGTTCCCGAATGCGATCCAGTATCTTACCTCTGCGCAGCTTCTTTCGGTGACAGTTGAAACCACAGGCAAAAATTACAATACGGTGTTGGACGACTGATAATAGAAGATGTGTGAAATACCTGTTACTACAGACGTATGAGAGAAAAAGAGTACGATAGATTTTTCATGATATGATAAGAATGAGAATGTTCAGTAGACGGTAAGTGCCTAACTTTTTAATCACCGACAAAAAATTTATCAAGATTGTAACGAAAATATGCAACTGATTCTTTCGTAGAATTGCTACTGTGGATGTGCCGTGTGTCCACCACTTCACGCCGAAACTGCGGTGGGAGGAATCTGGCGGCACTGGTAGTAGGCATGTAAACGTGTACAACTGTGGTCGGTGTTTACTGCATGTCTGTCTAGGCTACGATGATGAGTTCACTATGCTGTTCATAGTAGCTTACCCGCATCGTATTTTCTTAATTAATATTACACCTATTCCTACATTTCCCCTATTTGATTTTGTATTCATAGCTCAGTACTCACCTGACCAGGAATCCTGTTCCTCCTGCCACCGAATTTCACTAATTCCCGTTATAATTTCAACTTACCCATCTTTTTTCTCAAATTATCTATCCTATCAACCCGATTACGGAATCTAACATTTGTTTAGAATGCCAGTTTTGTTTTTCCAGATGACTACATCCCCCTGAGTAATCCTCGCACGGATATAGGAATGGGATACTATTTTACCTCTGGAATATTTTACCCAGGAGGATATCATCATTAAACCGTACAATACTGTAGAGCTGCGTGGCCTCGGGATAAAAATGTGCTTTAACTATTTGTAGTACTAGCACAGCAAGGCCATATTGGCTAATATTACAAAGCCAGATCAGTCCATCATCGAGACTGTTTCCCCTACAATAACTGCAAAGGCTGTTGTCTCTCTTCAGGAACCATAACTTTGTGTGGTCTTTCCATAGAAACCACTCCATTGTTATTGCACCGCTGCACTGTACGGCTTCCTGTATCGTTGAGGGACGCAAGCCATCCAGCTGCGGTGAGATCCTTGGTTGATTGGAGCCATTTTTATTATGCTAATAGTGAGTATCTTCAATCAGAAAACGTAATAACGACTTAATTATAAACCTAGCGATGTGTTTCTCGTATTGAAGCCAAACTGGTAAGAGTTTAGCAAGTGGAGCACTATGGGTTACATTTAACTGAAATTATCTCGTGTTAGCTATCTCTGACAGAGTTCTGGACTTGATTAGATGAAAATATCACATATTATTATGATTTCGTTCAGATAATATTAGTTACCGGCACGGAAATTCATTTACAAAATAGTTTAATGCATGCCGAAAATTCAAAAAATGGGTCTGAGCACTATGGGACTTAACATCTGAGGTCATCAGTCCTCTAGATCTTAGAACTACTTAAACCTGACTAACCTAAGGACATAACACAAATCCATGCCCGAGGCAAGATTCGAACGTGCGACCGTAGCGGTCGCGCGGTTCCAGTCTGAAGCGCCTAGAAGCGCTCCGCCACAACGGCCGGCCCCGAAAATTCAGTAAGTTTGTTAAGAAATTCTTTTACTTAAAATGTCAGTATGACGTCATCAGTTGTTGCTGTAGATAAAAATAAACTGCAGACATAGTGCAACTCTTCCAGAACACACAGATTTATTTTGTTTATTTAATCTGGCTAGAGTTAGGGCCATTAGGCCCCCTCTTATGGCTAGCCAAGCATGCACATATTTTGTTTTAAATTCATTACAATAATCATGTTGTAAGTTACACTAATATATAACGTTATAAAACAATTTAACATTTACTAATTGCTTCTCGTCATAAAGGAAGAAGAACACATTTTACATTCGTTCGTAAGCGCAACGATGGATGTAAGTTATAGGATGGCAGATTTAAACTGTGAGTGCTAACGGCAATGGAAATGGGAGAAGGGGTGGGAGAGATGATAAAATACAGTTAATGGAGATAGGGGAAAAGAAAGTGATGTGTCTGACTGAGAGATAAAGAGAGCAACGAGGGTAAATGGGAGGAGATGGCAGCATTTACTTTACTGTATGTGACAGAGGGAAAATTGACCGCACGCGCCAATATTTCACTAAACTTTTTGAGGCAAACGGACTGAAGTGTATAAGCTGCTTCTTAAAAGCTAGAGGCATTTAACCGTGCGCAGAGTGCAGGGTAGCTGGTTGCAGAGGCGGACAGCAGCAACGGAGTAGTTGGCAAATGTCTATGGCTGCTCACAGGTAGGTTACTAAATACGTGACACCTTGTGTTTCGATTATGATGAGATGACAAGTGCTTAATCTCTAATGCAACATAGAATACATGTGTGCCAAGGAGCCGGTGGAGTAAGCATAGCGTACCTTATCTGGCGACGATGAACCTAACCGCGCGTACGAATCACTGACATCGTCATGTGGACAGTCGTTGCAGACGTAACGTAGACAAGCAATCATTGTTGATTCTAACCGTCTAGTGCTCTCATTACGCGTGCCGGTTGGATTACGTCGCAGCAATTAAGGTTGGGGAAAAGGAGTTCTTGTGCAAGTTTAGGTTTTAAATCGTGTGACTTGTGACTTTAAATCTTGCGACTTCTAATCAAGCTGCGGGCCTGTGGGGTATCGTCTCAGTTGTGCGACTGGATTCGTGATTTCCTGCCAGGAAGGTCGCAGTTCGTAGTAATAGACGGCAAATCATCGAGTAAAACTGAAGTGATATCAGGTGTTCCCCAGGGAAGCGTCCTGGGACCTCTGGTGTTCCTGATCTATATAAATGACCTGGGTGACAATCTGAGCAGTTCTCTTAGGTTGTTCGCAGACGATGCTGTAATTTACCGTCTAGTAAGGTCATCCGAAGACCAGTATCAATTGCAAAGCGATTTAGAAAAGATTGCTGTATGGTGTGGCAGGTGGCAGTTGACGCTAAATAACGAAAAGTGTGAGGTGATCCACATGAGTTCCAAATGAAATCCGTTGGAATTCGATTACTCGATAAATAGTACAATTCTCAAGGCTGTCAATTCAACTAAGTACCTGGGTGTTAAAATTACGAACAACTTCAGTTGGAAAGACCACATAGATAATATTGTGGGGAAGGTGAGCCAAAGGTTGCGTTTCATTGGCAGGACACTTAGAAGATGCAACAAGTCCACTAAAGAGACAGTTTACACGACACTCGTTCGTCCTCTGTTAGAATATTGCTGCGCGGTGTGGGATCCTTACCAGGTGGGATTGACGGAGGACATCGAAAGGGTGCAAAAAAGGGCAGCTCGTTTTGTATTATCACGTAATATGGGAGAGAGTGTGGCAGATATGATACGCGAGTTGGGATGGAAGTCAATAAAGCAAAGACGTTTTTCGTCGCTTCGAGATCTATTTACGAAATTTCAGTCACCAACTCTCTCTTCCGAATACGAAAATATTTTGTTGAGCCCAACCTACATAGGTAGGAATGATCATCAAAATAAAATAAGAGAAATCAGAGCTCGAACAGAAAGGTTTAGGTGTTCGTTTTTCCCGCCCGCTGTTCGGGAGTGGATTGGTAGGGAGATAGTATGATTGTGGTTCGATGAACCCTCTGCCAAGCACTTAAATGTGAATTGCAGAGTAATCATGTAGATGTGGAGATAAGTTCCGAAATGTAAGTTCCCTATTTGAGCATTGTATAGTTTGCCTGTTTGAGCGAGTTGAATAAAATGTGAAATTGCGCTTGTGTTGCAAGTGGGACTTGGCAACTCCGCTCTGCACCTGCACGAGCTTCTTCCAAAACGTCAGTCGTAAAGTAATTTTAATAGACTGTAGCGATGTTGCCAGACGAGATTCTCACTTACTCCAGTACCCGACCATCGCTATGTACCGTCTGGAACGTGGAAACTTTTTGTCTCGTCGTGTGTAATGGAAGAAGACGTGCGGCATCTCATTTTTGTTAATGCTATATCTTTGAAGTGAGGCCTCTGAACTCACATTTGACTGTATTTACGTCGGTAAACGACTGAGGTGCATACTCGGGTAGCGAGGAATGTCTACCTTCCTCGAGTCGCGTGTTAGGACGCTGTCACTGTTCACGAAAAGGCACGCTGTTTAACGAGGGTGCCAAAACGGGCCATACGAGAAACCGTTGCTTTATTCGACACGTTCGCAAAGAGCGCCGCCGTTCGGATGCTGGAGTACCTCGGAGGAAAGCCAGAGGGTGCGGAGCGGCGCCAGGTTCAACAGCCTCGGCGCCACGTGGCATCGCGTGGTGTGGAGAGTCGGCCGCCGGCGCTATAGGCCAGGGGTCAGCAGGCCGCCCCGCCCCGGTGACCCACTTCGGAAACCGCCCCACGAATGCGGCCGACAGTTTCGAGAGGAGTTCGCGATTTGTGCGAGTACTGGAATACGACGAGAAAACCGCGTCTTGTGACGCGACTTCCATTGTCCTCCACCGAGCCCTCTACTAAAGAGCCTCTGTACGGGCTGTCATGTTCCCACCGAGTCTGCTATTGTATAGAACTGATAAAAGATTTCCGTAGTTTCCATTACCTTTTACGGAGTGGATCTCGTATTTGGACACTCTTTTGCACCTAACCAGCCATTCTGCATTATGTTCAAAGTGATACCCACGTTTAACATGTTGACTGCCAGCAGCCCGCCGGCGGACACAGTCTACATCTACATGATTACTCTGCAATTCACATTTAAGTGCTTGGCAGAGGGTTCATCGAACCACAATCATACTATCTCCCTACCACTCCACTCCCGAACAGCGGGCGGGAAAAACGAACACCTAAACCTTTCTGTTCGAGCTCTGATTTCTCTTATTTTATTTTGATGATCATTCCTACCTATGTAGGTTGGGCTCAACAAAATATTTTCGTATTCGGAAGAGAGAGTTGGTGACTGAAATTTCGTAAATAGATCTCGAAGCGACGAAAAACGTCTTTGCTTTAATGACTTCCATCCCAACTCGCGTATCATACCTGCCACACTCTCTACCCTATTACGTGATAATACAAAACGAGCTGCCCTTTTTTGCACCCTTTCGATGTCCTCCGTCAATCCCACCTGGTAAGGATCCCACACCGCGCAGCAATATTCTAACAGAGGACGAGCGAGTGTAGTGTAAGCTGTCTCTTTAGTGGACTTGTTGCATCTTCTAAGTGTCCTGCCAATGAAACGCAACCTTTGGCTCGCCTTCCCCACAATATTATCTATGTGGTCTTTCCAACTGAAGTTGTTCGTAATTTTAACACCCAGGTACTCAGTTGAATTGACAGCCTTGAGAATTGTACTATATATCGAGTAATCGAATTCCAACGGATTTCTTTTGGAACTCATGTGGATCACCTCACACTTTTCGTTATTTAGCGTCAACTGCCACCTGCCACACCATACAGCAATATTTCTAAATCGCTTTGCAACTGATTCTGGTCTTCGGACGACCTTACTAGACGGTAAATTACAGCATCATCTGCTAACAATCTAAGAGAACTGCTCAGATTGTCACCCAGGTCATTTATATAAATCAGGGACAGCAGACGCCGTGTGTCTGCCGGCAGCCACATACCTCACTATGTTTAGCATAGTGTATAGGGTGTCCCAGGAGGACAGGTCAATATTCAGGGACATGACAGGAACGATCATTGGAAGCAAAAAAGTCAACTGAACGTGGGCCTTACACTGCATGCCTTAAGAACTATGAGTACGTGTTCATCTTCGATACTGTGAAACACATTTCTTCTGCTGAACAAGTGCTCATAGCTCTTAAGGTACGCTTTTTAGAGCCCGTGTTTAGTGTTCTTTTTTGTTGCGGATGATAGCTCCTGTCATATCCTTGAATACTGATCATTCCTCCTAGGACAGCGTGTGTAATGCGGTACTGTGGATTAATTCTTTTTTTCTATTGAAGTGACACCGGTGTACAGGAAATTTGTTACAGTGTCTTGTTCGACGATTGCAACTTTGCGTTCTGCAACTTTACACACCGTCCAAAGACACGCACTGTTAAATAGAGAGGAGAGTGTGACCACCTGCTACCTCAAGCGTGAACCACTGTGCGTCCACCGGCGGCGTCGCTGCAGTCAGCGTGCCAAATGGGAACATTTTAGGGTCGCCTTTAGAGTCACTGTTATTAATATCGATTCAGACAAGAAGTTTCTAAAATGAATGCGTGGTGTCTGATCTTTCGGACACGTCCAGAAGAACACACATCACTCGGAATCTCAGCAGTGATAAATATTATGTAAATTGACGGCGGAGGGGGAAGAATGCAAAGGAGAGGAGAGGAAAGGAAAGCAAAGCGGAAGGACTAATGACGTTAGTTGCATCGAAACATTATGCCGAATCAGCGGCGACGAGCGAAAGTATGTGCCGGACTCGGATTCGAACCAGGGGTCTCCTGCTTACCAGGCATCTGCGCCACCCGCACACAGCGTTTATCGCAGTTGCGCAGAGTACCTCTGCATTCCTCGCCGCTTAACCACACTCCCACCTAGCGCCACCTATACGCAGTACCCATCCATTTCCTCCACGTCCGCTAATTTTAGAGTCCAGCAGTAAGTCGGACGTGATTGTGCATCCAGACACGTCCGAAAGAACAGACACACACATTCATATAATTGATTCGCATCCATGGGCAATGACTTCACCGCCTTTGGTGGGGGATGCGCATATAGGTCCATCTCCTGCGGGAATCTCAAAGCAGCGAGCATGGAGGACAGCGAATAGGTGTCGCTCGGTGGGAATGCGGGTTCTATGTCACCATTCATAACACGGATTCCTACACCTTCTACCCCTCCGCCGGTGTGCCCCAAAGTTCCGTCCTCTCCCCTCTTCTCTACCTTCTATATACGGCGGACATGCCGCCACTGCCGGCCGCAGTGGTCTAGTGGTTCTAGGCGCGCAGTCCGGAACCGCGGGACTGCTACGGTCGCAGGTTCGAATCCTGCCTCGGGCAAGGATTTGTGTGATGTCCTTAGGTTGGTTAGGTTTAAGTAGTTCTAAGTTCTAGGGGACTGATGACCACAGAAGTTAAGTCCCATAGTGCTCAGAGCCATTTTTTTTTTTTGCCGCCACCTTCACCCCGTGTCCACCTTCTCCAGTACGCCGATGACACCGCCTTCCTCGACCTCGCCCCCACCCTGCAACGCCCCCAACACCTTCTCCAATTCCACCTTGACCGGTTCACCACTTGGTGTAACCAGTGGTTGCTCAAGGTCAATCCTTCAAAGACCCAGGCGATCATTGTAGGCAAAACCACCCCTTCCTTCCGTCTCCTCGATTTCTATCTCACCATCTATGGCCATCCTATCAACCTCACCCCCACCCTCAAGTACCTTGGCGTTACATTTGACCGTTGCCTCTCCTGGACCCCCCCATCTCCGAACAATACAAGCCAAGGCACACTCCCAAAGCCGCCTCCTCAAGCTCCTTTCTGGTCGCAAATGGGGTCCTGACCCCTCCACCATCCTCCACACCTATAAATCCCTCATCCGCGCTACCTTCTGCTATGCCCATCCCGCCTGGATTTCGATCCCACCTACCTTCTACAAATCCCTTCAAATCCTGGAACGCCATGCACTCCGCCTCGCCTACTGCATCCGCCTCCCCTCCCCCACGCGGACCCTGTATGACCTAATTGCGTTCCCACACGCGCGGTTCCGGACTGAAGCGCCTAGAACCGCTCGGCCACACCGGCCGGCCTAGAGAGAATTGTGAGAGCATGTGCTTTGATAAGTGACGAAGTGATAAGGGATACTACTCAATCCATGATAAGAAGATTGCAGCACTACATTGATACCAATGGTCATCACTTCGAACACCTTCTGTAAATGGACGTTCATGCAATCTTTTTGACCTTCGTTGACCTTCAAAGACCTTACTATTACACATCGCTGGTTTCGTCTCGATAGCCGCTATCAGAAAATAAGCAGCAAACTATAGCATCCCATTAAAAAAATAAAGTTTACCTTCATATCTCTGACGCGACCCCACCTATCAACAAAAAACCAACGTCATATTATGGCCCCAGTTGTCCCATGCAACATTTGCCCCCAAACTTTTCAGCTACTATCATACTTGCTGAGTTATTCTTGGTGGCAATAGTGACTCACCCTGTATATTGTCTGTGTTGATGAACTACAATAGGCCTATAGTAAATGACCAAACATTAAAAATGTTGGATATTATCTATTTCAAGAAAAATTATCCTTAGTTAAATTGGTAGGGTCTGCCTGCATTGTGTCGAATGTATAGAAGTATGGCTAGTGCTTTTGGCAATAAGTAGATTAAATATCAATTTAATTTGTCAGGACCAAACGTCTGTATGTTGTTGAGAAATACTTTGTCAGTTGCATGTCTTTCCAAAATTTTTTCATTGCACTGGCAGACCTTTGTTAGCAAATATATCAACGGCAGTGAACTTACAATTCTGAACAAACATTTTGTAAATATTTCATTATTGTGTGCACATCTGTTGCTTTATAACTGGTATTATATATGCACATTTACATATCCAAACATTTTGAGCAGATAGTGCTGTGTGTGGTTACTACTAACGAAGGTTATGAATGTGGTATGCAGCTTAATCTGACCAATATACGTGGAACAGTGTTGCATGCATATTGATACTTGTGCCACCTCCCTTCTAAAGTGAACCAAGTTTATGGTGTATGTCATTGATAGCAATGAGTATATTGTGCACTCACAATTATCGGATCTTGTTATCTGGTCCTTGTATAGAAGAGGAAAAAGTTATTCATTTTGAAAATGAAGTTAACAGAAGATAGTTACATCCTTCTGCTGTCCAAACCCCAGTATTCAAATACGCAACATATTCCTTCTGGAAAATGCCCTAAGGGAATAAAATTACATTAGGCTGTATTAAATTTTGCGAGGTTGAGATACATTGTCCCTTTAAAAGGCTAGTAGGAATCCAATGGTTTTTTGTTCAACGAGAAAGTTAAGAAACTGGACACAAAAAGCTATGTGCATGCGTGGGCATATCTCTTTGGAGCAAGGTCATTGAACGCTTTGGAATCGCCAAAAGAAATTCCTGTGATCAGTAGAGACTAGTTGCAACCATCCGCTGGCCAGAACTTTAACAGCTTTCAGCCAGTCAGGACCCGTTAGAACTCGAAAATGACTCGACCGAACGCATTCGCGTGGTCATGACTCGTTGTTATCCTTACTCGAACGAACCTAACGCTAACCCGTTCTCGGCAATGATTCCCACGACGCCGATGCGTCACCTGGAGTTACGGGACTGTAGGAGCTCTAGGAACACCGAGGCTATTTGCAAACACGGAACGGATGTGGGGCGGCAGCTACTAAATGTTAACTTCCTGTTAAAGATGTAATTTCCAGGCGGTAGCTATACCGGGAAATTCACCTGGGAGGAAGATGCATGGCAGGTGTGTAGTAGTGAGCCGAATGACCATTGCGGCACGAATCTGTTATTGTTGACACAACCAGTCAAAAGAGGATATAGACCAAGATTGTTTATCTAGGGATACGTGAACTGGAAAGGGGGCAGAGTTAGGCGGTGTGAGGCTGGTGTTGGCAACCCAAGTCTGGACAGGGGGTGTGGAGAGCGACGAGAGACGAATGTAGCGGAGGATACGCTACACGGAGAAAAAGGCTGGGAGTTCCACTTGGAGTGGCAGAAAGCGGAGAGACGCCATATATTTAGCTGAAGATACAATTCTGAGGGGAACTTGGAGTTATTTTATGGATGGGAGGAAGAAACTCATTTCGGTAAAGCACTGGGGATCCTTAGTTTTCTGTTAATGTGACTAGTTTCCAGGGAGAACCTTACAAGTTACTATGGGTGTTACTGAGACTTAGCACAGTTACGTGAGTTAGGATACGAAGCCTGGAATTGTTGGGGTTTACTCTAACAGTATAACTTTTGAGTTAAATTTAATAAGAGCTTCACTTTCAATTAATATTTGCGTGTACTTTTAGCAGTTAGTTCTTGCTGTGTCTAATGTGTTTTCAGGTATTTTGTGTGGTCGCTGCATTCCAACGTTTATTCTTCTCTATTTGTTGTGTGGGTGTGTAATTGAAGAGATGACTCGTTCACTTCATCCCGTTTATTGTTGTGTGTTTTTCTGCGTTGCTTTCCCTGTACTTCACCGTTCCATTGAATGGATGTTGGGTCTTCGGGAAATGAGCAGTCAGAAGGTTTTGACGTGCAGAGTTAGTGAATTACTCGTTTCTTACGGGGTCAGCGTTTTATAATGAGCCTGGCGACGCAGTTATTTACAGTTGTCGGTGTTGTTATGGTTGTATTAAAGGCAGCCGAGAAAGATAAACTTTATTTAGGTAGCTCAGTGAAGGTGTGATACGTCCTATATTGTTCACTCGTGTACGAAATGCAAGATCTTTTCAGCGTTGATTGAAGGTGTTATGAGATTAGACGGCTGTTTGCTATTTCTCCCTTCGGGTGTAATTACGACTGGGCGTTAACATGAGCTTATACGCGTCGTAATATAAAGTCCCACTTCGCTTCGTTTATGTTACGTAACTTTGTCTTCTTGTATCAATAGAGTTGTGCAGAAGTACGTAGTTAGACAAATCTCGCCGCACAATGACCCTTTTTGCTGTATTAACCGGCAAGCGGACTGCTACAAACGGGGTTTGATTGCTATTGTAATCGATGCTGCATTCGTAATAGTGCGGTACCAAAACGAATATAAATACGAAACTTTTCTATTAATATTTGAAAAGCTCAGTCTACGGAAAAAAACTAATGTCCCTGGCAACAGGTAATAAATCGCCACCGTCAGATAGACAACAAAGCACGGCCGATTAACCAGAAGCTGAAAATTAGTTAAAATAACGTATTCTCTCTCTCTCACTCTCCACAGTGCATTCACACAGCACTTAGGCCGATAACACAGTAATCGCAGACACATTAATTTTGCTTAGGCACTTTAGCGCACTGTCGTGGTAAGTGGTTCGCTAAAGGACAGGGAAATTAGTAATGTAAATATTCTGTTAAATGCCGAAGCTCGATTTACGGAAGCATCACAAACCACCGCCACGTTTCAGTTATTACATCCACTTTCTGTGTCTGTATTAAATAGTGAGCTGAGGTATCCTTGCAGCAAACAGTGGTAGGACTCGAGGAGGACTGTGTAGATGTAGATGTAGACGCAAGTGTAGATGTAGACGTAGACCTTAGCAAAAGTACGCTGTGGGACTTCGTATACTGCCTATCCGCTAACGAACATTTACTGACAGTCAGTCTGTCTGATCATTTGACGCTGTGAAATGTCGGTTCATAAAAATCAACGTTTCAAAATTTCAGCTTTAGATTGGTCTGCACGTCCTCGAGTTGCTTTTTTCTGATTGTACCCGGCGTTCAATACGGCCACTGAAAACTGCAGTGCCGGCGCTAGTCGGTGCGCTGACCGATTTCACGGCACGTTACACCCCCATCTCGTCCCCGGCCCGAGGTTCGTCACCAGTCTACAAATTGCTGTACCTCCTGGGTAAATTAGACATTTGGTATCGAGATTCTAGATGCGCTGTGATGCGTGTAATTCGCAATTTACTACTTTTATCCGTTTTCGAAACCGATACTACCACTTAATACTACGAGTAGATTTGAAGGTGGTATTAATCACTGTTCTTAATCAACCTGAAATTACGAGAGTCGCCTCTTAAATATTTATAAACGATCGACTGGTAGGTGGCGCTGTTTATATGTTCTACATCTACATCTACATGGATACTCTGCAAATCACATTTAAGTGCCTGGCAGAGGGTTACGGTCATAAAATGTGACATTTGGTAATGTTAAAATAGTAGCAGCTCAGAAATTGAACGAGTAGTTCATTTGCAGAAAGCGCGGGAAGAAACGAATTGCAGAAAACCGGAAATTTCATTTGAGACTTTTCGTTGCATGATACGTTACGATTTTCGTAAAATCCTAACCGCGAATCCTTTCGTTCAGCTTTTGGTAACCAACCATCTTCATGAAAGACTGATCACAGTTGGTTTGCAGAATTTTCGTCGTTGGCGAGCTTCCGAATTTCGGAATGGTTGACCATCCTTTGTTGATCTAAATTACGGAGGTACTGTAAATTATTCATTCGTTTTCAAAGTTCTCTATTTTCTAAAATATTTCATGTACAAATATGATTGCATAAACAGAACCGTAAACACACCGAGTTTGTATTATTGCCCGCCAGTTGGCGTTACGAGTGCAGTGCTTGCCATAACGGCGGCATAGATTAAATGGTTCAAATGGCTCTAAGCACTATGGGACCTTAACATATGAGGTCATCAGGCCCCTAGACTTAGACCTACTTAAACCTAACTAACCTAAGGACATCACACACATCCATGCCCGAGGCAGGATTCGAACCTGCGACCGTAGCAGCAGCGAGGTTTCCGGAGTGAAGCGCCTAGAACCGCTCGGACACCGCGACCGGCGGCGGCAAAGAAAGAAGAGTTTTGTTGTGTTGGAATATGCGAGATGTTTATCTGTTATAAATGCAGCGTGCATACAGAAGGAATTATGGAACAGAACCGCCATGTAAACCAAGCATTGTGCGTTGCTATCGACAATTTAGGGGCAAGGGTTGTCTATGTAAACAAAACAAAAAGAAAGTAAGTGCCGACCGACCAAGTGTGACAGATGCAACCATGTTGAGGATGAGGAAAAGTTTCGTACGCGGTCAAAAAATAAATAAATAAATAAATAAATAAAAAATAAAAAAATAAAAAAAATAATGCAGGTACCACTTGACAACAATTCGCCGCCAAGCTGATATTCAGCGACGAAGTAGCCTTTCGTTTATCTGGAAAGGTCAGTCTCCAAAATGTGGGAATGTGTGGCACGAACGAGATTCGCCGAAGGCTTCTTTTCTGTGCAGTGTCATAGAGGAAGCTGTATGGGCCGTTTTTCTTCTGTGAGAAGAATGTGACGGGTAGATCTTACCTTGCTATACTGCAGTTGTGGTTGTCTCCACAACTGGCTGCTGATTCCGAGAATTTCTTCATCCAGCGAGACGGAGTACCCCCTCATTGGAACATCGATGTTGGCCGCTACCTAAACGACGAACTTCCGCATCGCTGGATTGGGCGTAGTGATGATATGACTTTGTTACCTTGGCCACCGCCGGGTCGCCTGGTGTAACGCCTTTTGATTATTTCTTTGGGAGTACATTAACCAGCATATTTTTAACGACGTGTCTCACCAGAGAAACTTTTACTAACAACATACTTTTTAAAGAGTTATTGATGTGAAAACAGATTACTTAATTTTTCATTCATTTTGAAATGTCACATCTACTACTGAGACTTAAATTTATGGGCTGAGTTTTACGGAGAAACTTGAAACATTTATGGCTCTGAGCACTATGCGACTTTAACATCTGAGGTCATCAGTCCCCTAGAACGTAGAACTACTTAAACCTAACTAACCTAAGGACATCACACACATCCATGCCCGAGGTAGGATTCGAACCTGCGACCGTAGCGGTCGCTCGGTTCCAGACTGTAGCGCCTAGAACCGCTCGGCCACTCCGGCCGGCAATAGTTTATGGAGTGTGGTAGAAGACGTTGTTAGAAACTTTTGAAATATAAAGTACACGTATCTGACTACATTGTAATTGTAAAATCTGGACACAAAGTCTCCCCCCCCCTCTCTAGCACTGTGCGAGGGTGAAGAACCGTTTTTACTTCCGCCATTACCAAGGACAATGAAGCAGGTCAGAGAACAAGTCAATGTTGCTGTGATTACTATTGACAGGGTGTTGCTACACAACATATGCAGCAACCTGGCCACCGGTTGGACTTGTGTCGTGTGACCAGAGGGGCACTCACAGAACATTTGTAGTGTGCAAAATGGAAAGTTTGTAAGTTTACGGTTCTATTAATGCAGCAATCATATTTGTGCATGTGATATTTTGCAAAATGTAGAGCTTCGAAAACGAATGAATCATTTATAATACCTCTGTACATTTATATAGGGCGCATGTGTTTTGTCGTGAGGTACAGGCGTTCTTTGCGATATCGAAGACTCCAGGGCATTCGATTTTGCATCAACATTAATTGTAAAAAACATCTGTTCACCCTAATTTGATCGTAGCTCAAAGAAAGCTCGTGTCAATTGATTCACTGAAATGCACAGAAAAAAGGTTGGACTGTATTTTTTTGATCACTCTTGGTATGTCTTGACCATCGCATTAGACTAGAGGAGTTAATGCTGAATGGTATTCAACAATTCGTTTACTACACATCTCCGATGAAATAATAAAAATCCACATCGCATCCTCCTTCATCATGACAATGCGATCTGTCTCATAGCAAGTCAAGCAACTGATTATTTGACGGAATAACGTCAAATTGATGTCTCACTGCCTATAGTCACCTAAATTATTGCTTAACACCTTCCGTTTTTTCTCTTACGTCGAACTAAAAATACGTGGACTGCGATTTAACCACCTCAAGAAGCCGCTAAATTCCCCCGAAACAATGTTTTTGAGATACCAACATCAGACGGGAAAAAATGTTTCCACAACTGGTCCTTACTCATGCAGAAATTAATAAATTTTAGAGACGAGTATTCTGTGAAACTATAAAACGATTTGTATAAAAAAAGTTTTTCATTCGTAGTTTTTCTAAACCTCAAAAGCTGACCGTCGTATTATTCCTAAAACTTGCATATTTGTTGACGAGTTGCAACAGGGTGTTTTTCTTTCGTACATAGGTGGGTATATAATGAAAGAATTAAGTTGTAGCAACATGGAAAAGATTGTAGTACACGGCGATTATTTGACGTACAAAATCTTCTATAATTCGTGAAGATAGTCAAACGATTACTGTACTTCTCAGAAAACAAATATAAGTTTTATTTATGTAGATACCCACAGCCTTAGTGAAACGATCGCAGGGGTACGTGCGTTGCTGTCTGTTTGTCCATTTTGTTGCTAGGTTTGAAGATAGGGCAATAAAAACAATGAAAAATTACACAAAAGGAATTGAAGGAAATAAATGCAAAGAATTAGATTTCGGCTTATTTTGTAGTCATGCAAATCTGCAAAATGAGATAAAGTACATAGCAGTGTTGGTTGATGGTGTGGACAACGTTAAGCTAAGAATAAAGGCAGCCAAACTAAAACGTTGGTGATACATACGTAGATCAGGCAAGTAAGAACAAGACCAGAAATACAACTCTAAAGTAACTAATCGAATTCTCCTAATCTGGTAACATACACATTGACGATAACGGAAGAGCAATAAATATTTCAAAAATAATAACAAAGACCAAACCAAATAAACTTAAAAGCGTATCAACAGACAACGACCTTGGTAAGAAAATAAAAGGAATAAACTCTTATTTCGCATTTTTAAGCCATGGTTGTGAAGGGTGGACTTTAGTGTGAAAGGAAACGAAACAGAATTAAAAATATTTGTGATGTGGATATTGAGAAGAAGAGTTGGAAATATATTGCGGACTGAAGGAAGATCCAGTGAGCAAGTACCGAAAGAAATAAACGAGAAGTCTCTATAGTAAATAAAAAGTAAATTAATTGGACTCCTAATTCGACATAATTCATTGACAAATAACGTATTTGAAGGATATTTTGCGGGAAGAAAATCAAAAGGCAAATCCAGAACGCCAATGCTGCAAAGTGAAATGAACTGCAGAAACAACCGAGCGTGGTAGCACGGGTGGAGGACACGGGACTTGCATGCTAGAGGACGGCGTTTCGAATCATAAATACTCTAAATCATTTTGCTTTATATTAAGCTCGATACTGCTGTTAAGGAACACAGATTGTATAGGTCCTGTCTAGTCCGCGTTAGTCGAAACTGACTCTGGGCTTCCGATCTCTTTCAATGAAAATAAGGTGACCCTGTCGGTATCCTGGAATCGATATTGTGACAAGATACACAAGTTTCTGAAATACTTCGTGAATTCATATTGAGAAACTGTGATTTCAGCAGACTGCACTTTTTCTCGCTCGCTTTCAATTTCGAGGGAATTTTCCTCCCTACATCTACATCTACACATCTACACGATTACTCCGCAATTCACATTTAAGTGCTTGGCAGAGGGTTCATCGAACCACGATCATACTCTCTCTCTACCATTCCATTCCCGAACAGCGCGCGGGAAAAACGAACACCTAAACCTTTCTGTTCGAGCTCTGATTTCTCTTATTTTATTTTGATGATCATTGCTACCTATGTAGGTTGGGCTCAAAAAAATATTTTCGCATTCGGAAGAGAAAGTTGGTGACTGAAATTTCGTAAATAGATCTCGCCGCGACGAAAAACGTCTTTGCTTTAATGACTTCCATCCCAACTCGCGTATCATATCTGCCACACTCTCTCCCCTATTACGTGATAATACAAAACGAGCTGCCCTTTTTTGCACCCTCTCGATGTCCTCCGTCAATCCCACCTGGTAAGGATCCCACACCGCGCAGCAATATTCTAACAGAGGACGAACGAGTGTAGTGCAGGCTGTCTCTTTAGTGGACTTGTTGCATCTTCTAAGTGTCCTGCCAATGAAACGCAACCTTTGGCTCGCCTTCCCCACAATATTATCTATGTGGTCTTTCCAACTGAAGTTGTTCGTAATTTTAACACCCAGGTACTCAGTTGAATTGACAGCCTTGAGAATTGTACTATTTATCGAGTAATCCCACCTGGTAAAACGAGGATAATGGAATGTAGTCGAATGAAGTCGGGCGATGCTGAGGGAATTAGATTAGGAATTGAGACACTTAAAGTAGTAAAGGAGTTTTGCTATTTGGGGAGCAAAATAACTGACGATGGTCGAAGTAGAGAGGATATAAAATGTAGACTGGCAATGGCAAGGAAAGCGTTTCTGAGGAAGAAAAATTTGTTAACATCGAATGTAGATTTAAGTGTCAGGAAGACATTTCTGAAAGTATTTGTATGGAGTGTAGCCATGTATGGAAGTGAAACATGGACGATAACTAGTTTGGACAAGAAGAGAATAGAAGCTTTCGAAATGTGGTGCTACAGAAGAAAGCTGAAGATTAGATGGGTGGATCACATTAACTAATGAGGAGGTATTGAATACAATTGGGGAGAAGAGAAGTTTGTGGCACAACTTGACCAGAAGAAGGGATCGGCTGGTAGGACATGTTCTGAGGCATCAAGGGATCACCAATTTAGTACTGGTGGGGGGGCAACGTGGAGGGTAAAAATCGTAGAGGGAGACCAAGAGATGAATACACTAAGCAGATTCAGAAGGATGTAGGTTGCAGTAGGTACTGGGAGATGAAGCAGCTTGCACAGGATAGAGTAGCATGGAGAGCTGCATCAAACCAGTCTCAGGACTGAAGACCACAACAACAACAACATCGAGTAATCGAATTCCAACGGATTTCATTTGGAACTCATGTGGATCACCTCACACTTTTCGTTATTTAGCGTCAACTGCCACCTGACACACCATACAGCAATCTTTTCTAAATCGCTTTGCAACTGATACTGGTCTTCGGATGACCTTACTAGACGGTAAATTAGAGCATCATCTGCGAACAACCTAAGAGAACTGCTCAGATTGTCACCCAGGTCATGTGATCTCTATGTATGAATTGGCTTATTTGTACTTTAATTAATTTTCCGTATTCAGGCCCAAGGACTAAGTTCCACGCACGTCACCGTGAATTCATTAAAAACTACTGGATTTCATTGATCGAGATGTTTCCATCATTCTAGGCACAATGACCTAGCAGCATTATTGTTTCTTTCGTGTTTCTTAAAATGTGGGAGAGGAAACAGCTTCTATCCATAAATCAGTAGGTGTTCACAGAGCATCGCTCTTGCAAAACAGTATTTGCTCATTTTCACGCACGATATTCTGAGAACAATGGCAAACAGGCAGATTTTACTCTTAAGTTCCAAGATTTCAGCAAAGCGTTCGACACTGTACCACAGTACACATTGTTAAGAAGGACTCAAACATATGGAATACATTCATAACTATGAGACTGCTTCGAAGACGTTTTGAGCAATATAACGCAGTACATCGCCATGGACAACAAGTGTTGTCCAGTACTGCCGCAGCGAGGTGAGACAAGACAGCTCCTCTTCTCCACCTGCATAACCGATTTGTCGGGTGAGGCGTGCAGTAGCCGGAAACTATTCGCTGGTGACGCTGTTGTGTGCGGCAGGGTGTCGTCGATCACTGACTGTGACGGGATTTCGGAATGACTTGGGCACAATTTCTGTTAGATGCTTTAAATGTGAATGGCTGTAAGTCGATGCAAATGAATAAGAGAAATATTCCTGCAGTGTTCGTATGTAGCGTGAATAGTATGCTGCTCGACTCAGTTTAGTCGATGAAATATCTAGGCGTAACGTTACGAAACATATGAAACAGAACGAGTGCTTAAGGCCAGTTGTGACTACGGTTTATTTAGAAAATTCGAAGAAAGTGTGGCGTCCCTGTAAAGAAAACCATGTATGGAATACTTGGGCGGTCCATTCTTTTATGCTACTCTAGTGTTTGGGATCCTAATCTACTCGGATCAAAAGGAGACTTCGAAGCAATTCAGAGGCGTGGTTTGACCGGTATGAGAGTGTTACGGAAATGCTCTGCAAGCTTAGATAGGAATCCTTGGAAGCAAATAGATTATCTTTTCGCGAAACAGTATTCAGGAAGGTTATAAAACTAGCATTTGCCGCAGAGCCACCAGTGTTCAACTCGCATAAGGACTATACGTAGAAAATGAGAGAGATTACGACTCGTACAGAGGAGTGTAGGAATCAAGTTCTCCTTCGTTCCATTTGCGAATGGAGTAGGAAAAAGAATGACTAACAGTGGTAAAAAGGACGCACAATGTTACACTGTAAGTGACTTACACGAAGATGTTTTTGTTGATGGACTCAAGCAGCTCAAAGTCGAGGTTAGGAGCGCCCGTATAAAGTATGCGGAGCATGTATGTAGATGTGAATTTATCCTTCTAAACGGAGGAGTAGTGCCTGCTGCGTGCCGCATTGATGCGGACATTTCAGAGCTGTTCCTTGTGAAGCAACTGTCAGAACGTAGGCGACCGTAATCCGTATGGACGACACATTACCTAATTTAGCACTGTTGCTAATGTGCGGGCATTCCAGGAGATAGCGTCCGTGTTGAGTAGCTGGGACAGCAGAAACCAGATCCGCTACTGAGGGGCGGCGGTGAGGTGGAGACGGCGGAAGGAGAGGGGGGTTGTAGCCTGCAAACTCGTAGAACAAAATTCAACACATGAGAAGAACGGAGAAACTTCGGCGCGTCGTATCTAGTGGTACTGACGACGGTGGAACGGGAGTATTTCTAGCAACTTCTTTTCCGACGAAGCTGCGCATAAGCAGGTATAGGAGCAGAAAAATCAGAGCAGATACTTTTCAGTGGTGAAGTACGTTATTTTATTTTGATATAATGATCGCCACACATTTTGAGTTATTCATTGTTATTCAATGTTTCATTGTGAGTACTAAGCTGAACTAACTCGTGTTAAGAAATGTTACACAAGCCTTTGGCTCATGGCAGGTAACATTTGGCGCTAGGGGGTGCTATTTCCGGGTACTGCTAAATGAGAAACATATTCTTCAGTTACGTTGTAGTAATTTAGTTAAATGAAACGTGTAAACATGACGAAAATTTCCATGCTTCTGTGAGTGAAGCAAAAAATGTTGGTTGAATAATTTTTGCTTCTAACAACGTAGATTTCGAAGAGACGAATCAACCGCATTTTACTCTCTGAAAAACAAGTATTTTTTTAAAGGAACTTACAGTGTATAGGGCTTATGATTTATTTATTTTGAATTGATTGTAGCTTCCTTTTACAAAATTTGATCTGAAAGAAATAGTATCTTCCCATGGTGTACTGTCATTAAAACAAGAAAACAGTTACATGCTCATTGTGTCAAGTATTCTCAGGATAGCTTTCCAGTGTGTTAATTATGAGTTGGAAGCGAACGGAACATAGGCAGGCGGGCTTTTATTTGGGTGTTAATCCTTTTCAATACCAGACGGTGTGTAGCAATGAGGCGACATCACAGTATTATTTGACAACATCCTCATGGCAGCGGGGCTGTATTGAACTGGCCCAGGCTTCTACCACCAGATTCTCGCTGACAGTCATTTCTCATTCTCAGAACCAAGCTTCAATGACATTCGCCCAGATCATGAAGTGCGTTACATCAGGAAAATTACTTTCTTGCAATGGTGTGTAAAATTCACACTGGGCACGTCTGATTAATCAGATCAGATTCTTCATCTCACCAATAAAATTAGTTGTTAACAACTGTCGTTGCTGTTATATAAAGCCCTCTTTTTCCACACTAAAAGAGGGACAAACACCCCCAAAATGATCCTTTGTAAAATGGTCTTTGTGTAAATCTGAGTAATGTTTATAGTTAATCAATATCTGCAAACCTCATGAACTGTTCAGTCGTAAATTTTCTTATCCTCGGGCTCATCTGTCTGTGCAATACCACTGACAAAACGCAACAGCAAGCCTTGGGTCGCGTCCTGTACCTTTAAAGGGCATCCGGAACACACTCGCTGTGTCACTGTCTAGAGAGGTGCCTCTTCTATATACACAGATAGAAGAGGCACCTCTCTAGACAGTGACACCAAAATTCTCCTCCCCCCCCCCTTTAAAAAGAAAAAAAAATAGCCCAACTATATTGAAATAAGTTGTATGACTGTTTCAACGTGGTGTGGCTAATTTGAGCGATATTCTTTAATTTTACCCATAGTACTAAAAAAAGGGTACAATGAGACTACTACATAAAATACGAGGAAAACGTAAAGATAATGGTGTTTACAAATACCGCAAACGATAGATAGAGAAAACAAACGTAGGTATAACCTGTGATAATGACTTTATATTTTAAGACGACAACGGCATGTCAATTACTTTCGAAATACAGGAAGCCAAATATGATACACGAGAACTTTTCATTATATGAAATAGAAGAGTTTCTTGTGTGTTCGGAAAAAATATAACTCCTGTGGCTATCTGAATACCACATAACCACATGGTTGGGGAAGTTAAATATAAGAGATTACACACTAGATTGTTACTGATGTAGAACTAATACTGGAGGAGAAGGAATTATTATATATATTAAGACAGAACGCAATTTAAAAACATAGAATAACTAGATTTTGCAGACATAATAAAAGATGTGTTTGTGCTTGTGAATTAACACTGAAAAATAGACCACTTTTAATTGCAGCTATGTATATAAGGGACAGTAAAATGACTGATGGACAATAAAGCTGGCGGGCCCACATGTTGGCAAGGTTGTTTCGACTACGCTGTAGATGTTTCACTGGGAAGCCCTTACACATCTCTCAAACAGTGCCGATCTCTCCCCCCTGTGATTTCCATATTTTTGGACTCTGATGAAGGACAGAAGGACATTCGTGGCTGTCGAATTGCTTTGAACAAACAGGTGCACGTCTAGGTACAATCATGATTTCATAGGCAACTGTAAACATTTTTCATGAAGGCACTGACTGTCTTCTCTCACAATGGGATAAATCAGAATTTTACTATAATGTCACACAATCTAGTAGTCTGTTGGTGGCTTAGCAGGCGGCTTATTTATCATGGTGTGATATTTTTTATACATACAGTACCTTTGGTTAGAAATTGGTAGTGCTTATAGAATTTGGTATGACGTCATTAATAGGGTGTGAGTCATTATTTCTACCAACGTGTTCATTTCTAACACACAAACTATGATGTCACGCACACAGTCATAATCTGGTGGCGCCTTAGCAATGATAAATAATTTGGGAACATGGTGCACAGTGATTGGCTGAAGGCACTATGACGTCGATGCAACGTTGGGAACAGCTCGTTTCAGCTCTCGTAATAAGATGAAACACAAAAAAGAATGCGGAAAATACATAAAATTGTGTAAGATCTGGAAAAAATACGAAAAAGGTTGAAATACGAAAAAATGTGGTAAACGGAGACAACAGACTTATGTCTCTATGGAATATACTGAAATGAGAGACAGGACTAAAGGTCACAGAACAGGATAAAATTGTTTTAAATGGAAGGGTTGCAAATGATCTGTCACAGGTAGCATTTATGTTTAATAATCAGTTCTGAAATGTAGTAAAAATGTTGGTACGAACAGTTCCCAAGGGAAATCAAAGCAACTCATATAAAATTCAACCATATGGGTGTGCCACTTCTTTTCCTGTCTGAAATTATGAAAATTCTGTAGCCTGTCAAGAAATAAAAACTCCGCTAGATTGGATGGTGTTTCTAGCTGAGTACTAAATTCTTTTTCCCGTGTGATAAGTGCTGTCTCTTCAGAAATATTTAATGCATCATTAACTCAAAACATTTTTCCAGAGAGGGACATAAACACATTCAAACACCAAGTTTTACGCACTTTAAATACCTAATAGCACTGGTTGGTATTTCCTGTAACTTACGTAAGGCACTTGACTTTGTGAATCAAGTAACCTCCTAGATAAACTGAGGTATTACAGAACTGATTGTATAGCCGACCAATGGATAATGTCATAGCTAACAAAAAGAATGCAAATAGTTGTACTAAATAATTTAACCAATGTAACGAGGGAGATTCTTATGACTGTAGAGAAATCACTTGCAGGATTCCACAAGGCTCAATCATAGGTCAGTACTGTCTGTCTTATGTTATGTAAGGGGTTTCCGCCTTGCACACAACAAGCAAACTTAGATCTTTTTTGCAGATGACACTTGCACTGTAGTCAGTAGAAACATACGTGCAACAGCGGAAGAGATGGTAAATCATATTCTTAAAAGAGTAATTGAGTGGTTTCCTGCAAATAGTTTAACTCTCAATTTTTAAAAGACACAACATATTCGCTTCTGCAATGTATAGGTACTTTACCAGTAATAAATGCAACAAATGTGTGAGAAAATAGTAAGTAAAGCGGAAACTTCAACATTTTTAGATTTCATATCCATCTTAATGATACAAGTAAGAAAACATTTTTAACGTGCTAGAGCAACCCAATACAAGCATATTTGCACTTATAATCATTGCAAATCTTGGGGAGAACCGAATCAATAAGTTAACATAGCTTAATATTTTCGTTCGATAATGCCATGTGGTATAATTTTGTGGGGTAACTCATCTTTAAGGGAAAAGGTTTACATTACTGAAAAACGTGCTGTAAGAGTAATATATTGTGCTCACCCACGGTCGTTTTATTTACATTTGTTTCATGAGCTATAAATTTTTACCACTGCTTCACAGTATATTTATTTCCTCATGATCTTTATTGTAAGTAGCCCACTACAGTTAAAAAGTAACTCTGATGTTTATAGTTACAATACGAGGAGAGAAAATTACATTTTTTATTCCACATTAAAATTGCCTGTAGCACAAAGAAGGGTGTAAAATGCTGTGATAACTTACCCAGTGTTGCATGTCTGACAAACAGCAGTCTTAAATTTTATAGCAAACTGAAAACATTTCTCCTTGACAACTTCTGTTCTGTATAACAATTTCGATACATGTATATGGAAAAAGTCGTTGATAGGAGTTACTAATCCACATCTGTATTTCAGTCACATTTGTATTTATTGAATGCTATTATGTGTTGTTATAAGATCCTGTATGCTCTCTATGTCCTTACACATTTTTTTAGTCATTTAATGTACCTTTACCTACAGAGATTTTGGCTGCATGGTATATACATCAAACGCCAAAAAAATGAGTAAGTAACTAAAAACCCCAAACTTGTTCGCGTTGTGCACATCAGTATCCCGCAAAACACTTTGTAATATGTGGCGGATACTCTTGCATGTACCAGTAAATCTCTTTTCCCCTTTTACTGCTCTCTCTCTCTCTCTCTCTCTCTCTCTCTCTCTCTCTCTCTCTCTCTCTCTCTCTCTCTCTCTGTTTCCCCCATTACTGTCATCTTATTTTGTCGAGATTTATGTAGGAGGAAGTAATAATATTGGTTGACTCTTCTAGGAGCGTATGCTCTTGGTTAATCACATTGTGATGGGCAAAACCTGTCTTGTAGCGTTTACCAGTGGAGTTTGATGAGCATCTCGGTGACGTTTTTGACCTTCATAAACGTGGCGAAACTTCTTAACTTACACGCTAATTAAGGCCATAGATTGCATGATCTGTTCCAAATGTACTTGTGACCAGAAAGCGATTCTAGTAACTGCAGTCGGAGGTTTTCGTTGCTCCTGCCTTTTGAGTTTCTGTGGTGTTATTTCCATAGAAAATTTCATCCCCTAACTCATAGTTCATTATTTCTAACCGAAAAGTTAAATACGAGTTTTCAGTCTTACCTTTGAAAATGTTTTGCTGTAACAAAATATAAAATTTCATAAAAATTTTCTTTCCATTTTTCACTCCCTTGAGGTTGAAATTTCTAAAAACACTGAAACATGTATTTTTTTAAATTTCTAACCGAGAAGCCAAGTACAAATTTTCATATATTTACCTTGAAAAATACTTTACAAATATTTCCGTAAAAATTTTCACTATTTACCCCCGTATGGACTGAATTCCCAAAAATTGCGAAACGCGTTTTTTTTATTTATTTCTGGCCGAGATACCAAATACCAATTTTCGTAGTGCTAAATGCAAAATTGTCATATTTTCAAAAAACCTTTCATCCACTGTTTCACTCCCTTAGGGATACAATTTCGAAAAATCCATTCTTAAACGATGCCTACAGCATAAAATGTACAGCCGCTCCAAATTTCAAGTTTCTATCTGTAGCGGTTTGGACTGGGCGATGGTGAGTCACTGACTCAAGTCAAGAGATATCCTTTTAGATACAAAGACATAATGGGCGTAGATCTGAAAAGATACGATATCGTTTGACCACGTGATCGGCGATGAATCATTGGAATCAGTCATCATGAATGTTTAATTGGTTGATAGAGGGAAAGATGGGAAGTAGAAATGGTAGAGGGAAACCAAGGCTTGAATACAGTAAGCAATTTCAGTTGGATGTGGGGTGAAGTCGGTATGTAGGGTGGATGTGAGAGAGCTGCACGAAGCCAGTCTTCAGACTGAAGACCACATCAGCAACAAGCTATTCCTCCCTCTACACAGTTATGATTTAGTGATGATATCATTTTGGTCTCTTGAGACGGTCCTTTCATGCAGGCTGCATATTTCTACTCGCTAGTTACTGTTTGGAGACAGGGGCACGGGTTTTGACGTTGAGGCCGCAGGCTGAACCAGTCAGTACGTGGGGTAGGGCCCGCCGATCGCTGTGTTTCCGAAGGGCCCTCTCGACCCAGTTCCCGACAAGTGGCTTCTTTGTGTGGACACGCCGCGCTCCTACCGGCGCGCCGCGGCGCCACGTACTCTGCCGCTCCAGAACACTGGCAGTGCGCGCCTCTTTGTGTTGTCTGCCAGGGCAAGCTCGCGCTCCCTAAATTAGGTCGGGTCTGCTGCCTGATGATAGCAAAGGTACCGCCGTGCATCACACATCTGTAACAAACCACGTGTTCCTGTATTGATTTGATAGCGCACCGCCACACTTTACAGTACACATCTAGCCACATCTGCGACTCGACTGAGGACTTGTTTGGATGCGACGTGCATGTTATCTTTGACAGCTAGCGACAGGAACAGAAACAAAAACAATTTTGCGTGTTTTACGACGATGGGTGACACGAACGCCTGTATTCAAGTGCATATTAATCTTACCAGTTATCTACAAACCTGCAAGCAGCCACACTGTTTTTGAATGAAAGCCGGCCGGAGTGGCGAAGTGGTTCTTTGCGCTTCAGTGTGGAACCTCGGGACCGTTATGGTCGCAGGTTCGAATCCTGCCTCGGGCATGGGTGTGTGTGATGTCCTTAGGTTAGTTAGGTTTAAGTAGTTCTAAGTTCTAGGGGACTAATGACCTCAGCTGTTAAGTTCCATAGTGCTCAGCGCCATTTCAACCATTTTTGAATGAAGAATTTGTTCTAACCCAAATAGTTTCGGAGATAGGCCCGTGATCAGGCGGCAGCTAAGATTGCTTGTATACGTTTTCACATTTTTGTGCTGTAATAGAAGAGTCTTAAGAGTTTCTGTGGCTTACAAATTCCTTTTCATTACATGCACGGTCTGTACTTAACCGTTGAGACATTTTATTTATTATAGCATAGAAACCATCTTCCGTGATGCTTGACATGTTGGTTCAAATGGCTATGAGCACTATGGGACTCAACTTCTGAGGTCATTAGTCCCCTAGAACTTAGAACTAGTTAAACCTAACTAACCTAAGGCCATCACACACATCCATGCCCGAGGCAGGATTCGAACCTGCGACCGTAGCGGTCTCGCGGTTCCGGACTGCAGCGCCTAGAACCGCACGGCCACTTCGGCCGGCGTTTGACATGTTGAACCATGAGCCAGACAGAGGGCAGCATGTCAGGCGCATGCGTTCAAAGGTAACTTGGTGGGACTGCACTTACGTGTATTACATGCATCTTCACTCTGTACTGTGTAGCTACACTGGCCGGTTAGAGCAAAAAATAAAAAAAAATAAAAAAACTGTTTTGGGTAAGAACTTTCGAATTCTATTCGGAGTCATGGTGTATTTTTTTTAATTTTCTAATTTTTTTCTGCCCAGTTATGTTGTAGTATATACAGTTTCTTAAACAGTACATATCTTACAAATTAAATAATTGAATACTCAGTATTCAATGAACTGTGAACGAAGCCCGACCAACAGGTATTACTGGCATTGATCAAAAATGATAGTGCATTGAAGATGGCTAGTTTCTTGCTGTAATCTAGATTAGCCAATAAAATTTCAAAAGGACGACTGATAGCTGAAATCTATTATTGACAGGTTGTCAGAAATATGATGGATAGCAATAATCAGTTAAAAATAAATCACATTAAATGTATTCGCAGTTGCGAATATGGACAACCATCAGCTGCATAATGGAATGATAATGAAAAGACGGACTTGTACTTAGCATGCCAAGTATGCTAATATTCAGAATGAATGAGGTAAAGGGAATTGTCATCCTTGTGGGGCAGTCATCCATTCATTTAAATGTGACAGTATTGTTAAAGTTATAGAAGGTAGCGGACGTTGTTACAATTCGTTCATGTTGAATAACAATTATCATAGTTTACTCTCAATCAGCGTAACGTTTTATAAACTCACGCCATACCGACGATGCGTAAACGTACGGATTACGGTTATTCACTGTTGGCCATTGATACTGCTGCACCATGAAGACAGTATGCAACAAATGTCAAAGTGGCATGCTTGGATATGTAAATTAATAGCTTTTTAGAATAGCTGCACAAAATAGGTAGGGCAACACCATCGCCGGTCTGTATATTAAGAAAGATTGCGCAGTGGGTGTCTGATTCTGAAACCGCATTCGAATGCTGTTTGTGAGAGGATCGTGTCCTGCCTCCAACAAGGAGAAACGCCTGACAACATAGTCTGATTTCGACAGCGGCAGAATCGTGGCCTATATATTACCCGACCATGATGTTATTGCACTTGGCCTCCTGTGGCCGCTTTGTGAAACACGCGGTGACGCTGTGGTAAACAATTGCAGTGGTGACTAAGGAAAACGCATCGGATTGTGAATGATTTCAGCACAGGTGTCCATATACTATCAGGTGGTTCAGCATACTCTTGTGAAATATCACCATAAACACGTACGATAATCCGGCCGAAGCATCCTCATTCCCAGGTGTAATAATATTGTGGTCGACTAGCAGATTGCTGTTTATCAGCTCACGTTGCTCGGTTATTCCCATGGCTGACATGAGACTATGGCATCGATGGGCTCAGGAGGCCTATAATAAACGTCATACAAGATCCTAGTGGCCCAAGTATAACACTCGAGAGAAGAGACATCTTTCGCTCGGCCATGCAGGATCGTACAACCACGTCATGTATCTTAAGTCTGGTAATGGGCTTGTCTGCAGCGAGGCAAGTATCCGCACAGACAGTGCGGTTACGTGTGGAGCACCAATGACTGTCCGCTTGTCGCCCATTAGCTTAGTGCCGGCTGCTTCTTTCGCGTAGACTGTATGGACTGCACATACTTTTTTTTTTTTTAAACGAAAATTTCATGTTCGCAAATTGCAGCACCACCTAAACTTTTCATGCTACTTAAGGCCATGGTCTTTTTTGAATGTACTTCTGGCCAAGAAGCGGTTCTGGTAGCTGGAATCCAAAGTTTATGTGAATCGTGCCTTTTGTTTTCTTGTTGTGATATTTTCAAAGAATCGTCCAGCCCCTAATACGTATTTCTTTGTGTCCAACCGAAAAGCGATGTTCCAATTTCCCCAGATTCAGCTTTAAAATGTTTTAGTAGTTCTTTAAAGATGATTTATATACAAAAAAACTTTCACCCACTATATCACCCCTTAGTTGTTGAATTTCCAAAAATGCTGAAACAAATATTTTTTTAATTTCTGACTGATTAACCAAATGCCAGTTTACATAGTTCTAGGTTCAAAATAGCCTTAATAAAGAGAGATTTTCAAAAAGCCTTTCATCCTCCGTTTCACTGCCTTGGGAGCGGAATTTCTAACAGTCCCTTCTTAAACGATGCCAACAGACTCACACCCTCCCCAAATTTCAATTATCTATCCTTAGCGGTTTGGGCTATAACTCCTTTATACGCGGCAGCAGGGGAAGACGCACCGACAGTGGAGCGTTCAACAGCACTGGACACAGGGGCAGCACCGCGTCGTCTTTCCTGACGTGTCCGGTTCTGGGTACAGCATCACAGGAGACTCCGAGGAGAACGAATGTTGACGGATTCCATTCGTTATCATCACACAGGCCGAGAATCTGGAGTGAAGTTACAGGGTGACATTGGGTGAAGAACACGTTCCACTCTGGTTCACATAGCTGGTAATTTGGTTACCAGGCCTTAAGGCCGGCGGATGTACTGTATCTCCGAAGCCTCCGAGACGTTATCTTTCAACAAGATAACGCGAGACTGCATGTTGCCCTTGCAGGCCTGCCCCACCTCGATGCAGAGGCTGTTAGACTGTTGTCCTGCACTTTCCCTAGATCTCTTGCCCGCTGAAAACATTTGGGCATCTGTTGCCTAGAGAATGCCACACCACCAGTCACTATCCATCAGGATTAATGAACTCCGGCGTGGAACTGAAGCAACATGGAATGACATACCCGTATCTGTCATACAAGCTCATTTCGATCCGATGCCCAACGGTGTTGGATCCGTTGTTCCCGACAGAGGTGGCAGCTCTATATACTAAATTTCATACCGTGCATGGCTCCAAATCACCTACAGATTCAATCTTACCTTCTCCCTAGTATTTTGTACACATATAATTAAAATTTCTACTACCCTTCACAGCGTTTCTTCTTTAATAGCAGAAGTTTAGATAGAAACTGTAGGTGTGTTTCCAGTAAACAGGGGAAAAAGTGTGAAATAAATGAAATTAATGCTTATTTTCTGAAAAGAAAATAGTTGCAATTCTGCTACACGAAAATCCTTGGGCATATGCCTCAGTATTAGGTCAACAAAATTTTCAACGGTTCGTATGTAACTCCTACCTACGGTCCGTTAATGGCATTAGAGACGCTTTGCCTCTCCCAGAAATCAAGATGTGGTTGGACAGATGGTGTTTCACCTCAGGTGAGAGTCTGCAGGGCATGGCTCGACATGCAAGTGAGAGACTTCGTTTGCAAGTTGCTTATCAAAGCCGCTGGTACACTGTCTTGCGAAAGCAACGCCGCCTTTCGTCCAAAGATCTCCATTTAATTTCCACGAACATTTTTGTTGCATTAAGTGACTGTTCCATTGCTTCTTGATAGAATATTTTGTACATTATGGATGAAAAACATACGTCACAAACATACAATTCTGCAACATTCCAAACAGCCGAAAAAGGTGGGTTAAATAATAAATATTGTAAAAAATTATACAAGTGTCTTATATTTTTCATTCATAATTTCTGTTGCTCTTTCCTGTGGTGTATGTCGACGTATTACAACCTTAGTGGCGCTTATCTGAATTCGTACGTGCTTCGTAAGAGTTCCAAACGATAGAGCAATATTCTAGAACAGGTACCACTAACTTCTTGTATGCGATTTCCTTTACTGATGCACTGCACATCCCTAATAAATCTAAATCTTGCATTCTCCTTCTCTGTTGCTGGGTTTGCGTGTTTTTTGGGTTTGCGTGTTCTTTTCGTATAATATTGCTTCTGGTTCATTCTCTTTGTTATTGTCATTAACTTGCACTTATCCACATTAAAAAGCGCCATTTTTATATTAAACTGAACATTTCTCGAAGCCTTGCTACATTTCATTACAAACGTCCAACGCCAATACTTAACAGTATACCTGCACACACCACCAGCAGTGAACAACGCCATAACGTCCAGAAATATGGTCATTTTGCCTAAAATCGACGTGTCTGTCAGCTCCACTAAACTAGTAGTGAAACTTAACGTTTATCTCGTAGCCGGTGTCTGAGGAAGAATGGTTACAAATACTAATAATATAGTAGTAGAGGGTTACTATTTTCCTTATACAGTCCGACATTCCACCAGCGATACTCTAATATTTCTTACGACAACACAAAATTTAATGTCATCACCGATATTGTAAGTGCCCAAAACAGAAGGATCAATACTTATTCCCATCAATAATATCAACGTGCCCACGAGTTCTCGTCATGTGAGCTGTTCAAGTCTTGGCTTTTCGGCTAAGTTGCCGGTCGACTTTCGGACAGTACATTCCGAAACCCCTCATTGTTATCTCTGTCCTGCACAGTACGGGATCATACTTTCCAAACACTGAGAATACTACGAGATTACTTAGTAATGAGACACATGAGATCGTTACTTGCGTGTTCATATACCGTATCGACGACAACTCGCAATGAGGTGTCAGTAGGCTTACAAATTTATGTAATTAGATTTTCCTTTACTGTTACGTTTAAGTGAACACAATCAACAATAAACCATAAGAATCAATTTACTTTTTCAAGTAACTCCTCAACAGAATAGAAGGAGTGGACTTAGAGGAAACTCTTTAGTTTCGATTTGAAAGCGCGTGGATTACAGCTAAGATTTTTGAATTCTTGTTGTAGGTTACTGCAAATGGATGGAGCAGTATACTGCCTACCTTTCTGCACAAGAGTTAAGGACGTGCGATCCAAATGCAGATTGGATTGCTGCTGAGTGAAAGCTGCTTATTCTTGGGAATAAGCTGATATTGTTAACAAGAAACGACAGCAATGAATATATATATTGAGCGGCCAGTGTCAAAATGCCCAGAACAGGGGTCGACAAGAGGTTCGTGAACTTACACCACTTATTGCCCGAACCGCCCGTTTCCGAACCAAAAATATCCTTTTAGAATGGGAAGAGTTACCCCCAAATATAACACCATACGACATAAGCGAATGAAAATAAGCGAAGTAGACTAATTTTCGTGTCGAATGATCACTCGCTTCAGATACCGTTCGAATAGTAAAAATGGCAGCATTAAGTCTTTGAACAAGTTCCTGAACGTGGGCTTTCCACCACAGTTTACTATCTATTTGAAGACCTAGAAATTTGAACTGTTCAGTGTCACTAACGACGGGTTTTGTTGAATTGGGTATTAGAAACTGTAAACTTACTGTGATTTTGCGTTATTTTAATTTCTGCATGCCATGGATTTAGGTAATGAACTGCACTATTTGAAACAGAGCCAGTATAGCAACGGCAGACTTTATTATCAAGCTAGTGTCATCAGCAAACAGAAATATTTTAGAGTTACCCATAATACTAGAGGGCCCATCATTTATATAAATAAGGAACAGTGGTGGCCACAACGCTGGTCCCTGAGGCATCCCCCATTTGGCCGTACCCCACTCAGACCACACATCGCAGCCATTTTCAGCACTGTGAATAATGACCTGTTGCTACCTGTTGCTGTCTGTTGTTAAAGTAAGAGGTGAACAAATTGTGAGCTACTCCCCGTATTCCGTAATGGTCCAACTTCTGGAGCAATATTCTGTTATCAGTGTGTGTTAAATCAAAAAATATGCCTAGAGTTCGAAATGTAACCCAGCAGCGAGCAGATATTACTTATTAAGAAATTATTTTACGAAGCAGTTGTAGTTATCAAGCAGAAAAGATTACCTTTTGTTTTTAAAATTGCTTCGGTTATCTGCCAAAACCATCAAATGAAGGCAGAGTTGATCAAATACTTTTATTGCTGCATATTTTGCTTCTTTCTGTGGAAGAATAAGATTGAGGATACTGGATACCTATTTGTTCCTACTTTTATGTATGTTACAATTATTTTCAATCTGTGTTTAGTTCTTCGCATCAAAGGTCATAAAAGAATAAAATAGTTGCTGTCAATATGGCAAGTGTTTTAAACAGTTCTCTGCTTGAGACTGGAGAACGGTCACAGGATATTAACCTCACAACACATTTCTGGACAGTTAATTTTATGTTCGGAAGTTTAAGGTTTAACGTGACGTAGACATCGATGTCATTAGAGGCCGATCACAATCGGCCGAGCCCTTTCAAAGAAACCATCCAGGCATTTCCCTGGAGCGATTTAGGGAAAATCATGGAAAACCTAAATTTGGATGGTCGGGCACTGATCTCAATTGTCGTTCTCCCGGATGCGAGCCCACTGCGCCACCTCTCTCATTGCATTGTTTGTGTCTGTGTCGAACTATCTCAGAATATTATTTCATGCGAATCATTGACTCGAAGTACGTAAAATAAGTTAGCTATCTGATGCTTTCGTCACCAAAATCAGCAATTATACATAGAGCGAATACTGCTGAACTCAGGCGTTTGGAAAATACGTGTAATATGTGATTTCCAATTCACGTTTTGAGCAACATAGACACCCATTAATTTTGAAAATTCTGTTTCACGTATTTCGTTTGCACTGTTCTCTATTTTTATTGATGGTGATTATCCTGTATTGTAGAGAACTGAATAGGACATTTACAGTGAAGCAATCAACAACTTTTTAAAATTGTTATTTATTTTTCCTGCTGTTATTGTTTACCTGTGGGGCTTCAGTTATTCATCACCAACGAAGAGACCATGTCTCCTTTATCAGTGTAGGGGGGAGTGTCATTCACTTATAGAAGTAACAGGAGCAGTCCCAATATTGAACCTTACGGAACACCAGAAGTAATCGGTCCCCATCCAGAGCCGGCCGGTGTGGCCGAGCGGTTCTAGGCGCTTCATTCTGGGACAGCGCGACCGCTACCGTCTCAGGTTCGAACCCTGCCTGGGACATGGATGTGTGTGGTGTCCTTAGGTTAGTTAGGTTTAAGTAGTTCTAAGTTCTAGGGGACTGATGACCACAGATGTTAAGTCCCACAGTGCTCAGAGCCATTTGAACCATTTTTGAACCCCATCCAGAAGGCAGCCTAAGGTACCGAGAGGAAGGGGGTGGCGAGAGACCCCTATCGTTGCTTGTGTTATCGGCAGACTTTTTCAAAATAAAATAAAACACAAAAAAGAATAAATGTGTACTCGATGAACATTAATAAAGCCGACAAACAGCAGGGACGGATTCCTGACTAGAATTGGAGGAGAAAGAGGTCCTATGAACATGTGTCCAAAAATGGACGACGTGCGCGCAACAACAAGGAATCGTTCCGGAACACAGTACAGAATTGCAGCGCATCCACCTCACAACAGATGTTCAAATTGGCCACCATGTGATGCCTTGTCATAATCGTACTTCGGATTACTCGATGTAGGTGGGCCACTTGCCTGGAGCTTAGACTAGTGTTCATTTGTTTATCCTGTAGAACTCGGTCTACCAACTGCGATGTACATACAGTCCGCCACCTCCTGCACGTTCGTTACTCTGAAAGGACGTATGATCACATAAACACCCAAAAAGGACTCGAAATGTTGTGTGATATGGTTGGTGTCTGTGAGGATACTTGTTTTGGTCTAGCTATGCTGCCTATCGACGTTTCCGTTGGCAGTACTCAGACACCCGGCTTGTTCCCGACATGAATACTGGACCAAGAATGGTTCAAATGGCTCTGAGCACTATGGGACTTAACATCTGAGGTGATCAGTCCCCTAAAACTTAGAACTACTTAAACCTAACTAACCTAAGGACATCACACACATCCATGCCCGAGGCAGGATTCGAACCTGCGACCGTATCGGTCGCGTGGTTCCAGACTGAAGCGCCTATAACCGCTCGTCCACAACGGCCGACAATACCGGACCTTTCTGCTGCTTACAGTACGCTGTGCCAATCATACAGCCTGCAACACACAAGGAGCACACGGCATGTGGTCAGAGAAACTTTCATTCGTCAGCGCTGTAGTTGTCATCATTCGAGTGTTGGCTGTTATTCTACTAACTCCGTTATGGCGCTATAAAATTGTTCAGCGGGAAGCTCGCTTCGTAGGGAGGAATTCTTGAATTATCTGCATTGCAAATGTGAAGTGAAATTGTTAACAGGATTTATTGTGATGGCAATATTTGATGATTTTACCGGAAAGAAGTCTTGAGATTTATATTGATTTAGTGTTAGGCGTTATAGATAATACACAGGTGTCCTAGTATCCTAACATACCACTTCACCACGTAGGTGAAATCACATCAGGCTATGCAGCTTTTTCCCACTACTTGCGTTACGTTCGCCTGTCACTGAACCTTAGTATTGGTTGGTACGCTCGAAGGTTAGTTCGAGTTTCGTATATATACACAAAAAAGTCTGTGCGCGCAATTCGAGTCAGTCAAATAGTACGTGACAGACACATACAGACATGACCTATCGGATGTGGGCTCAACCATTGTTTACACATTATTAGTCTCGCAGTTATTAGCGATTCATATCTGGCAGTATTTTATCACACGAAAAAGTTCTGCCGACGTGTGAAAAGACGTTTTCATGTCAAAATGTGTTCGTATAATCGGACCTCATTTTATCTACTGGCGCAAGTGGTATGGCGGGATATTTGAGGTTATCGGCCATCGTTGCGTGAACGGTTTTCAATGAACTGACGTAAATGTGACGGGTTTTCCGAGATACATCTGATGATGGAATGTGTGTTACGAAATCGATCATGTATGTTGTATGAATTGTCGATATGAATACGGTGTAGCCTGAGAATGTCAGCAATCATTCACAGATCAAAATACACTGCAGCTGCTAGCCTCCAAGATGCTGTCGCCACACGTTTCAGATTCAGAATGTTTCGACTGTTGAAGGAGGCATTACATCATGGTAAGTGCGTGATGACATTACTGGCCTACCTTGTATCTAGCGTATGACATCCAGGTTTGGTGTACAAACTACCGGGTGATCAAAAAGTCAGTATAAATTTGAAAACTTAATAAACCACGGAATAATGTAGATAGAGAGGTAAAAATTGACACACATGCTTGGAATGGCATGGGGTTTTATTAGAACCACCCCATATTGCTAGACGTGTGAAAGATCTTTTGCGCGCGTCGTTTGGTGATGATCGTGTGCTCAGCCGCCACTTTCGTCATGCTTGGCGTCCCAGGTCCCCCAGACCTCAGTCCGTGCCATTATTGGCTTTGGGGTTACCTGAAGTCGCAAGTGTATCGTGATCGATCGACATTTCTAGGGATGCTGAAAGACAACATACGACGCGAATGACAAACCATAACTCCGGACGTGCTTTACAGTGCTGTTCACAACATTATTCCTCAACTACAACTATTGTTGAGGAATGATGGTGGACGTATTGAGCATTTCGTGTAAAGAACATCATCTTTGCTTTGTCTTACTTTGTTATGCTAATTATTGCTATTCTGGTCAGATGAAGCGCCATCTGTCGGACATTTTTTGAACTTTTTTTTTTTTTGTTCCAATAAAACCCCATGTCATTCCAAGCATGTGTGTCAATTTGCACCTCTCTATCTACATTATTACGTGATTTATTCAGTTTTCAAATTTATACTGACTTTTTGATCACCCTGTATATTTGCTTGGATTTTTTTGGTCCTTCAAGACGTTTATTGCTAGATGAATGCAGAGGCAAAAGTTCGTGGTACAAGCGGGCGTGGCAACTTCCACGGTCAGAAGAATACTAGCAGGAGTTCCAAAATGTCCTTGGGCCTGTGCTCTACTTCGTACACGCGGTTGACCTGCGAGCGATACTACGGATTCTGTGGACCATCTACGCATTTCTGTGGCCTATGGATGGTGGCTCCTTATCTCCTGCAACAAGATGCTTGCTTGCAGCTTGAACGATGGGTAACTAAGTGGCGTATTGGCTTCAACGCTACAAAAACCCAAGCTGTTCTCTGTACCTGGAGACCGAAGCCAGACCTTATAGCAGTTCAGCTCTTTGGGGAGACGATACGATGGGCGGTGAGGTTAAATAGCCGGGAGTTGTTCTCGACAGCAAATTACCCCTGCAACTCTTCGTCTCGGAAGTTCGTAGGAAGACAGATCAGCGACACGGCAAGCTTTATACTCTCCTGAAAGAGAAGTCATCTCCTTCCATCCAGTGCGGCTTGACCATCTTCCGTCTCTGTATTAATCCACTAATGGACTACTGCAGCGGTGTGTGGGCAGTGGGGCGAATCAACACCGCAGAATATGCAAACCCTGCAAAAGTATGCATTACGCAAAATTTTCCACATTCCTTGGAATTATCCAACAGGGTACCTCAACGAGGCCGCATGCGGATTACAAGTTCCTAACGGCTTCGAGAGGAATGCCAAATAATTCTACCAATATAAAAGAAGATCCACAAACCCCCTAACCTGCAGTTGGGCCGGTCAAATGAAGATAGACACCACCACTAGCAGCCCATGGCATTGTAGTTTCGCTCATAAGACTATCAGAAGAAAAATTGTAGTTATGCTCTGCGTACTGCTACAGTGACGCAATAAAACCCACACAAGTCGTAAAAAGATATTCGCCTGAAGAGAACAGCAGGAGGTGCGACCACCTCACCTATTATAAATAATTAGCAGCAGGGCGTGTGCAATGCTACTGGTTCCACTGTCGCTGGTGCCAGTGGCAGAGCGGATGGAACGCTGGGCTGGCGCAGCCGCTCTCGTCAGCCCGTGGATTACTGCCCCAGCTCGCGTTTTGTTTGCCGACCAGTTGCTGCGCTCTGAGCAGAACTTTTCCTCCCAGCCTGCCGACCCCGCTACATCCACTGTTCTTCTCTCTTCTTTCCAACACTCCCTCACGCTCGCTCTCCTTTTTTTCTTTTTTTTCCTCTCTCTCTTGTGGAGTTGAATTGTGCAGAGCGAAGCTCCGCGTTCTGTTACTTGAATTACCTACAAGCGGTCGCCAGAAGGAAAATGGCGCTTGTTGAAGTTTCTGTTCTCATATTCGCCGTCTCTCATTGTCTACATATAAGTTGTGTTTTAATGAAATGGGTGTAACGCAATACCACCTGTGAAATACGTGTTAACTTAATTAGAGACCGCTGCAATAAATTTTGTCCATTGTGGAAAGCTGGGATATTAAACCTCGTTATCTTTGCTTTTGCACATTTGTGTCCCATGGCCTTCTGAGTAAGTATAGTAGGTATTTTTTGCTTGCATATAAGGAAAAGGTAATGAAGATCAGCGTTTTGTGTTCCATTGGTGACGACGTCGTTAGAGATGGAGCTGAAGCGCAGAATGAACAAGGATAGACATGAACGAAACATGAGTAGCGCAATTCGTCACAGGTTCGTTTAATTCGTGATGTCGCAAGCGGCGATATCAATGTTATATTCCATACTTATATAGAATTCAATCAGGAAAGGCCAATGAGGCTAAAATTCATTGAAAAACCTTTGTCAGTTAATGAGAGTCAAAATTTGAGTATTAATTTTATGATGATGATATGTTTTGGGCTCACGTCAGCATCTTTAGTGGCCGTTCTAAAATTTTATGAGATGAGTATGCATAAAATATAAGTCAGCGAATAATGAAACTCCAACTACAATTACAAATTATAAAAACGCCGTAAAAACAAGTGTGTACACCCCCCCCCCCCCCTTCCCCTCAAAAATGGTTCAAATGGCTCTGAGAACTATGGGACTTAACATCTGAGGTCATCAGTCCCCTAGAACTTAGAACTGCTTAAACCTAACTAACCTAAGGACATCACACACATCCATTCCCGAGGTAGGATTCGAACCTGCGACCGCAGCGGTCGCGCGGTTCCAGACTGTAGCGCCTAGAACCGCTCGGCCACTCCGGCCGGCCCCTCTCCCCTCAAACACACACACACACACACACACACACACACACACGCACGCACGCATACACAAATAAGAAAATGTTTTTCGTAAGGTCTAAAAATTACAGTATCAAAATAAGAAGCATTGGAATGAATTAAAATAGCTTAGATGGCCGTGGCTGGCTTATCACTGGGATAAAAAGGATGAGTGAGCCACTCTGCAATGTACTAATATCTCCATCCCAGAAGCTTATGCTGGAGTCAAAAACACTGCACAAAAATTTAAACGCTTTCTCACACACGTCTCATCTTCAGCTACTGTAGAGAGCAGATCCCCGCCTAAATTTGCTTTTGCCCTCTCATCACGATACAAAAGGCACTCAGTTAAAATGTGGCGATCATTGATTTGCATGCCACAGGCATCACAGACAGGGGAGTCCTCTGACGGGAATATGAATCCGTGTGTTAGGGGACAGTGCCATAATTGGAGGAGGGTCAGGGTTACTTCAGCCCACCGGAGTGACCGATATGATGTACGCCACAACCAGCTAATTGGCTCCTCCGCCCGCAGCTTATTATGCCTCACGCCAGCCACTACTCCTCCGGTAGTTGCATGACTCTCTGACTGTCAGTGAAGCGCCGTTGAATTGGTCGCCTTTAGAAATGTGATACGAACAGCAGAAATTACTATAGTTTCATTTGAAAGATTGGAGTTGATACGTTTATCTCAGTAATTATTGTGGCTATGAAAGGAGGATATATGTCGTTTAGTGATAACTTTTTTACAATTCATCACAATATCGTAAGCGGTTCAGGAATTATTTGGGGTGAACATCTTAGCTGGACTACTCTGTAAAGTACTCAATTATTTCAAGGATCGGTTTGGCATTCCAGAGTCACAGATTTAGACGACGTGTAGTGTTCAGCTTGTGAGTAATACACTGGTTCAGGCGACTCACGTGCCTCCGAGATGGACGCTAGTAATTCAAACAGTATCAAGCATGTTTTAAAACTGCGTATTCATGCAGTACGCTGTCCCTCGCCGAACGTCTGCGTTGGCGCTGATCAGCGGTAACGGCATCCTCCTCACGTTATACGACCACTGACGAAAGAGACGAGTAACTGAACTTTTCCGCTGGCAAGTGACTTGGCAGTGCTTCATGCGGAAGCTTCAAAATTTAGTTGTTGTTTTTACAGCTCTGATGTTAAGTTCTAACATCCAGCAGAAGATAGTTGCTCGGATGTTCGTGTCTGTTCTTTAATCTCTGTATTTAGTTTGCAGTGGCTGACTACTGCTGAGCATTTCCTGCCCTGTTTTCTGTCGTACTGTAGAGCTCGCTACTTTTTTACGACTACCTGCGAAATCACTTTATGCTAAAAAGATTTACGGCTGCCGAAGTTTTAATAGCCGTCGTTAAGAGACGAGGCGGATTGCCTGAGCTCGAATGAGAATCTAGCGTAACGAGTCCACGGCTGTTCTACCCGTCACCCGTGGGCTTCAAAATTAGGGCGTCGCCGTGCGCATGCGTAAGTTGTCGCTTCGCCGCGTGCGCCCCCCCCCCCCCCTCCCCCACACATATACAGGTGTCGTCGCCGTCGATGCTTGCTTCGATAGAACGACTCATCCGTGTGTCTCCATTGTGTTAACACCCCAGCGGGTCCGAATCTGGCCGATCGCGATATTAAAAGTCCCTACTCTCCGAACTGGTCTTGGAGCACACAGAGAACTCTATTTGTGGATCTTGGCATCGAGATAGCCGGTCGCAGAACTACGAGCAATAATCCTGGCGCGGTCATTCGCCCAGCTGGTCAAGTTGCCAGCACACGATTGAACAACTGCTACCTATATTTTCCGTAACACTAATAGTTATGCGATCTGCTACGAATTCCTTTCTCGAGGTGGTGATTTGAAACGAGACATTACGTCAGATTTCTGATCTGAATGCATCTTTCCTAAATTGCCACTATGTAAATGCTTTTTTTATACGTTATTAATAACCACAGAAATGTCTAATTACCCGAACATTTTAGGACATGTTAAAACAAGCCCGTTCTATAGTCAGCATGCAGACACTTTAAGTGGAAATGAATCACATCATGGACGTTGTTCTTTATTGACATCGAAGTTTTTCTCGGCTGTATCCTTGTACAAAATCTTCTTCGTGTTTTTCCGTGCCCATTCAGCCATCTCAGTAATGGTAATGGATGGATGCTGGAGACAACTATTCGTGTTGGTTACAACGATACGCAACAGCCAGTCCCTTCGGTTAGCAGTCTCCCGCGCTGACCCCGGAGCTACGAGGCGTACAATTCTTCGTGTTCAGACCGCGACAGATCGTAGTTAAAGTTACAGCTTTCGAAGATGATCATCGTCTTCTTCGTCAGTAGATGACGCTCCACTGGGAGCAAAGTTCGCCTCCTTCATAATGGCGGTCAAGTTTTTCGTGATCGGTTGAAGTCACTTGGAATTATAAGTTCTTTTGGCGGAGTGACGTTACCTGAAAGGTGGAGTTCCACGCGCATTTGTCAATTTCCCGCATTTATGTATGCGAATCCCGCCCTCCAGGTGCGGTCACTCCATCCCATATATACGCTAATATACAAGTCGAAGCGGTGTCCCTCGACCAGTGTAAAACTTCATCGCCGCTTAAAAGGAGGCAGACGTTGCTCCTAGCAGGCAGTCATCCTGACGACGTATGTGGTGTCATTTTGAAAAGCTCGAGTTTTAACTCCGATTTGTCGCGGTCTGAACATCGAGGAGATTTAATACGTTGTGTGTTGATTGATTTTCGGTACTGGGTTCTTCGTAAGCCCAAACGCGCTATGTAGCCTTCCACATTTATTATTATGCTATGGGATTCTCTTCGTATACCAAATTAATTACTGACAAAAAAGTATGAAAAAATGTTTGGCTCGTAAAAAGACTCACATCTCGACATAGTCTCCTCTGAGAGATATACACTTGGTACAGCGATCAACCATTTTTTCATCCCACCGGAAAAATACTTTCTGACAGACTCTGCAAAATACTCTTTGATTGATTTGATGAAAATATCTTCCCAGCAGGCCAAAGTTTCATTTTTTTTTGGGGGGGGGGGGGGAAGCGAATTCTGATGAATAGGGTGTTGAGAAACCAATTAAAAGCCCAGTTTATGCACTTACTTCAATGTTATCGCTGATATGTGCGATATTCCATTCTCCTGGTGAAAGAGCACTTTTTTGCGTGCGAACTTCGTCCTTTTTCAGCCAAAGCAAGTATCCCACATTGAGGCATAATGGGGTCCACTTATGGTTCTGCCTTTCTGCAAGTAATCTTTGAGAACTAGTCCTTAGGAATTCCAAAAAACAGCGGCCATCACCTTACCAGCTGACAAAATGGTCTTTTCCTCCATCGGTGCACTTTCGCCAGCCTTTGTCCACTGTTTTGACCGCCGTTTTGACTCTGCCGCGTACTGATGGATTTGGGTTTCATCAGCTGCAAGAAAGCGGCCCAAACAGTCTTGTAGATAGCGATTAAATAACGCTAGACATTACCCACCTCGCACACAGCTTCTTCATAGACAGTTCTCCCTGCAGGTTATTATTCACTCGCTCCGTTGAGATGCCCACAATCTCAGAAATCTCAAGAATTTTTATTCGGCGATCTCGCATTACATACCGCAGATTTTTATCTATGGTTTCCTGTGTGATGGCCTTTACTGGATGGCCAGAGCGCGCTTCGTCTTCGGTGCTTGTCCTAGTGAATGATCTTCAATACTGGTGCAGAGTCCGTGAGAACTCATCCAGTTCTGTTTTTATATGTGCGCCAGTCCAGCCCTTCAAATGAGAATGTTTAATAACAGCACGAAAGTCGTTTTACTCCATTTTCAATCGCAGCTGACACACCGATCAATTCAGACACCTGTCAACAATAAACTGTATGCTGTGCATTGTGGTAATTCCTTACACGTTCCTTGGAATAGTCACGCTTACCAACCATGAAGGCACAACAAAAATGATCCATATTTTCATGGAAATTTAACAACCTTATTAAACCTCTCTCCTAACGAATGTTGCGAGTAGCCAGCGATTCAAGAGCTAGTAATTCCGATATTGGCTGCTGGCTAATCGCATGCTCATGTTGAATTGAATGTGTGTTGTTCTACGGACGACAACAGTAAGTAACTTTCTACAATCACATAAATGGCATTAAATGTTAGAAATGCACACGTGCTCTCGTTAGGGCAGGTGAAAGATTGAGGTTTAATTTGATGCCGAGGCTAGACACGGAGCACAAAGTCTGGCAGAGGAAAGAAAGAAATGTCCTATGCCCTTTCAAAGGAACCATCCCGGCATTTGCCTCGAGCGATATGGGAAATTCAGGACAAACTGAATGTGGATGATTGGAGGAGCATGTGAACCGCCGTTTCCCGAATACCACTGCGATTTCTTCCCACTACGCCATCTGTTTGTACAGTATTGTGAATCAGCTTTACATTGCATTTATGAGTTTTTTTATATACTGAAGAGCCAAAGAAACTGGTACACCTGTCTAATATCGTGTACGGCCCCCGTGAGTAGGCAGAAGTGCCGCAACACGACGTGGCATGGAGTCGACTAATGTCTTAAGTAGTGTTGGAGGGAACTCACTCCATAAATCCTGCAGCGCTGTCCATAAATCCGTAAGAGTATGAGGGAGGGGAGATCTCTTCTGAATAGCACGTTGCAAGGCATGCCAGATATGTTCATTAATGTTCATGTCTGGGGAGTTTGGTGGCCAGCGGAAGTGTTTAAGCTCAGAAGAGTGTTCTTGGAGCCACTCTGTAACAGTTCTGGACGTGTGGGGTGTCGCATTGTCCTGCTGTAATTCTGTAATTACCCAAGACCGTCGGAACGCACAATGGACATGAATGGATACAGGTGATCAGACAGGACGCTTACGTACGTGTCACCTGTCAGAATAGTATCTAGACGTATCAGGGGTCCCATATCACACGCGTCACACCATTACAGAATCTCCACCAGCTTGAACTATCTTCTGCTGACATGCAGGGTCCATGGATTCATGAGGTTGCCTCCATACCCGTACACGTCCACCCGCACGATGCAGTTCGAAACGAGACTCGTCCGACCAGGCAACATGTTTCCAGGCATTAACAGTCCAATATCGGCGTTGAAGGGCCCCGGCGAGGCGTAAAGCTATGTGTTGTGCAGTCACCAAGGTTACAGGAATGGACCTTCGGCTCCGAAAGCCCATATCGGTAATATTTCGTTGAATGGTTCGTCCGCTGACACTTGTTGATGGCCCAGCATTAAAATCTGCGGAAGGGTTGCACTTCTGTGACGTTGAAAGATTCTCTTCAGTCGTCGCTGCTCCTGTTCTTGCAGGATCATTTTCCGGCCACAGCGATGTCGGAGATTTAATGTTTTACCAGATTCATGATATTCACGATACACTCGTGAAACTATCGTACGGTTAAGTCCCCACTTCATCGCTACCTTGGAGATGCTGTGTCCCATCGCTCGTGCGCCGACTATAACACAGCATTCAAACTTATTTAAATCTGGATACCCTGCCATTGTAGCAGCATTGTTGCAACTGATTGGCTGTCTTATTTTGCCTGCTGAGCATTTTTTACTATTTCCGGTTTTATGCACGTCAAATGACTTTGTCTGAAGTTACTTACATCTTTAAAGATTCCGTTGCTAACGTTCAGTGACCACTCCAAAACCAATGAATCCTCGGAAACTAATGACCTTCATGCACTGAAACGCTTCTAGCAGAGGCAGACAGTGATAAGAAATGCCAATACTTCAAATTTGATAGTAGAAATTTTTAACATCAAATGTAAATTTAGACTATCGTAAGTCTTTCCTGAAAGTTTCTGTATGGAGTGCGTAGCTCTGTACGGAAGTGACACAGTTCAGGCGAGAATTGAAGCTTCTGATTGTGGTGGTAAAGGAATGCCGAAGATTAGGTGGGTGATTGAGTAACTATTGAGGAGATATTGAATCTAGGTGGGAAGAAAATTATTTATTGCACAACTTGGATAAAAGAAGGTACCGGATTGTTGGACGCGTTCCGAGGCGTCAAGGAATGGTCAATTTCGTAATGAAGAGAAGTGTGGGATGAAAAATTATTGAGGGTGATCAGAAGCTGGCTACAGTCAACACGTTCGAGAGGAATTAATGTGCAATACTTACGCAGAAATGAAGAGACTAGATCGGTATAGACTAGAATGCAGAGCTGCTAACCAATCTCCAGACCGATGATGCCAACAACGACAACAACACCAGTAACGAGATAGCGCAGTGGCAAGACAGTGTAACCGTATTCAGACGACAGCGGTTAAATACCATCCAGCTATCCAGAGGTAGGTTTTCTGAATTTCCGTAAGTCGCTTAAGGCAAATGCCGAGGGGAGTCCGCTAAGTTCGTCGGTATCCGTTCCAGATCTTCACCAATCCGCGCCTGTGCACAGTCTCTAATGGCCTCGTTGTCGACAGGACATAGAAACTTAAGCCCTCCTTACTCGGGACATGTTTCTCAACGCGAAGCACTCCAAACGTGTTTTTCATCTTGGCTGGTGCACGCTCAGAATCGACCTGGTAGGGCACGTGGAGCATGCTCCCCATCGTGAATTACGCCTGCAGTGTCTCCAGTGTAATTGTCGGCTATATCTCTGACGTAACACACAGTTTGTTGACGAAATGGACGCACGTAAAATTTCTATTTTATTTCCATTAAAACACACATATGCTCCCGTGTCCACAAGCTGACGATGATGTTCTGTCTGTAATATAAGTAAATAAAAACTTCAATATGCCTAAACGTGATACAAGCCCACAAGTTGGATAAATTTTTGGATGAATAAATAAAAAAAAAATGGCTCTGAGCACTATGGGACTCAACTGCTGTGGTCATAAGTCCCCTAGAACTTAGAACTACTTAAACCTAACTAACCTAAGGACAGCACACAACACCCAGCCATCACGAGGCACAGAAAATCCCTGACCCCGCCGGGAATCGAACTCGGGAACCCGGGCGTGGGAAGCGAGAACGCTACCGCACGACCACGAGATGCGGGCAATAAATAAAAAATAAATACTGAATTGCGAGCGAATCAGGCAGTAAAGTAGGCAGCATCTTCCAATTCTCCTCTGGAACATTCGGTAAATCGGGCGAGATTGCTCCCGAATGGAAGGCGCTTTCTTAAATACATAACATTGAACGTGACAGACCCCACTTCCTGTAAATTTATAAGAAAGACCGAGAATGGTTTGGAAAATATGAAGGCGAATAAGAAAATATACAACTGACATTTCATTATAATAAATAGGAACCAAATGTCATGTTTTTGATAAATGTTGAATGCGATGGTGTAGTGAAACGATATGCTTCCATGGCATGCAAGTCATATAATACGAAAAGCACCAAATACGAAATTCGTTTAACTACTACGCCGTCGCATAAAAGATGGGACCAACTTGTAGGACGCGTTCTGGTGCGTCCTGGAATCCTCAGTTTGGTTACGAAGAGAAGTGTGGGTTTAAAAATTGTCGAGGGAGATCGGAAGTTGGCTACAATCAGCAGGTTCGAAAGGACGGAATCCGCAATACAAAAACGATGATTAATCCATCAAATATGAACTTCAACTGCAGACGACGTAACACAGTATTACATCACCTGAGTTCAACTTCTGATGTAAAGACGATCTTGCGTCTCATTAGCTTCTTTCCTGACCAAGATGCAAAAATCAGACTATTTGATTATGCCTTTCACGCTTGAAAATGCTCCGCAACGTGGAATTTCACGTTCTGGCGTCACATAACTCGACCAGCTACACGGCCACGTCCGGTTTTAGGTTTTTTTTTCTGAGGACAGCATTAAGTTTCAAAGAAATTATTTTTGCTTTACATAGGCTTGGTACTATTGAAGTAAGCAAAGAAGAGTAAAAGAACGACACTCGTAATATTACATCTGTAACTTAATATCTTATACAGATATTTATATTGCACATGCCTTGCGTGTTACGGGCAGTTTGTCAGTTTGATCACAGATCGAATTTCATGTGCGCCGTCGTATTACTAAAGTCATAGACGAAGTGAATTTAATGCGTCGGTTTCAGTCGCCATGACGGGGGGTCAGCGGACGTGCGAGTGACGTGAAACCTCTCATTATCAGGCAGGAGAGCGCGCCGCGTAAATTTCATCGTTTTAAGAGGGCCCCCTGTTTACACAACGCATTTAATTACCGAAGTGCATTGTTGCCCGGGGAGTGGTTGCGTAACTCCCAGCGCACCCCCCTCCTGTAGCGGTTCCGCGCGGTGCTGGACGGCATGCGGGTTACCTGTCGGCAGGCGCCACAGCCAGTACGGTTCGGCTTCCGTCGGAGTTGCCTGCCGTCAATGTTCCCGGATCCCACAACGAAAGCTGTGGAGTTGACTGCCCTTATGCTTGTATTCAAGGTACAGTGTACGAACAGACACATCATTTGGTATGGTCAAAGGGTGAGAAATAAGTAGTAAGGGGACAGGAAGGGGCAAGAAAAAGAGAGATAAAACTTAATGTAGTCCTCTCTTACAGCGACAGCAAAAGGCTATATGTCCTCTAGGTTTTAGCTAAGTGCTCCTTGGCCATTGTCCAGTAGTAACTGACGACCGGATTTAGTCTCGTGAGGACCGCTCTAGTTGTTGCTCTAGTCACTTTCAAGCCACCGCTGTCAACTAAGGCTACTGATACCAGACGCCATCTTCGACCTGCGACATAATATTGAGGCACAAAACAGAAAGGCTCAGAACGCTATCTTGTCGGACAGATATTATGAGGAACGTGGCTGTAGTATAGTGGTATGACTGAAGCAGCCATGGGATAGCGATATGCATATATACAGATGGCGGTAGTATCGCAGTGAGCTGCGGAGCTGTCATTTGTGCTCAGGTGATTCATGTGAAAAAGTTTATGGCTTGATTGTCGCCGCACGACGGTAATTAACTGGCTTAGAACACGGAATGGTTGTTGGGTCTAGACGCATGGGACATTACATTCCGGAAATCGTTAGGGAGTTCAGTACTTACATATCCGCAGTGTCAAGAGTGTGCCGAGAATACCAGATTTCAGGCGTTAGCTCTCGTCTCGGACAACGGAGTGGCTGACGTTCTTCGCTTAACAACCGAGAATAATGGCGTTTACTTAGAGTTGTCAGTACTAACAGACAAGCAACGCCGCGTGAAATAACCGTAGAAATCAATGTGGGACGTATGACGAACGTGTCCAGTACACTGCGGCGAAATTTGTCGTTAATCGGCTATGTCAGCGGACGACTGACGCAAGTGCCTTTGCTAATACACATCACCCGCATCGCCTTTCCTGCCTCGCGAAGATATCGGTTGGACCTTAGACGACTGGAAAACCGTGGCATTGTCAGATAAGTCACGATTTCTGTTGGTAACAGTTGACGGTGGGGTTCGTGTGTGGCGCTTCAAATGATTCAAATGGCTCTGAGCACTATCGGACTTAACATCTAAGGTCATCAGTCCCCTAGAACTTAGAACTACTCAAACCTAACTAAGTTACGGACATCACACACATCCACGCCCGAGGCAGGATTCGATCGTGCGACCGTAGCAGTCACGCGGTTCCGAACTGAACGCCTATAACTGCTCGGCCACAGCGGCCGGCGAGTGTGGCGCACACCCCATGAAGCCACCATCCCAGGTTGTCAGTAAGACAGTGTGCAAGCTGGTGGTGACTCCATAACGGTGTGGACTGTTTTTACATGGAATGGACTAGGTCCTTTGGCCCAACTCAACCAATTATTGACAGGAAATGGTTATGTTCGGCTACTTGGAGACAGTTTGCAGCCTTTCAAGGACTTCATGATCCCAAAAATGTCCCTGTGCCACAGTTGTTCGCAACAGATTTGAAGAACATTCTGCAGAATTCGAGCGAATGATTTGGTCGCCCGACAAGAGCCCAATCGAATATTCATGGGACAGAATCGAGAGGTCAGTCCGTGTACAAAATCATTCACCGGCAACACTTTCGCCATTACGGACGGCTACATAGGCGCATGGCTCAATATTTCTACAGAGGTCTTCCAATGACTTGTTGACTCCATGCCACGTCGTGTTGTTGGGCTGCGCTGGGCAAAAGTAAGTCCGACACGATATTGGGAGGTACCCTATGACTTTTGTCACGTTGGCGTATAATTACAACGATTATAATTTGAAACAGCAATGAATCACAAATATGGTTTAATAACTATTTATTTAAATCCAGCGATAACCGAACACCATCTTCAGATGGCTCTTGCAGACTTCCTTTCTTTCCTGCTGGCGCCTTGTTTTGTTGTCGTATTGGGTTTGAGGAGCGCAACTATAAAACGATCTCCCCACGAGAAAGACTGTAAGAGCCATATGAAGGTGGATTTATAAGAAATCGGAAACTGCTAATGGTTTGATTAAAGTAAACTTTTTGAAACCATGCTTAGGACTGGTTGCTGTTTCAAACTATAAACCTTGTAAAGAGAACAGAGCATTGACAGTATTTTTGTTTTATTCTTTGAAATGTAGGTTCTAGTGACAAATTGACCTGTAGCGTAGTCCGAGGTCAAGGTTAGCATGAAAGGTCACAACATATGGTTGTGAATCGGTAGAACGGTATTTCAAGGCTATAGTTAACCCAACTACACTACCGATCAAGTTGTCTCTACAACGTGCATTACAAAAGATACGAGGTCCGGTTCTATTTCTGTTTGCGCTTACCTGAGGCTTCGCTGCAGATCATTACGTCACGGTTCAAAACCAGCGTGCGATATCGGTAGGAACAACTGACATGGATTTTTCCTCTTTAACGAGGAATTCAATGTCAGTACGTTTTCGAAACGAAACATCGATGTCAAACATTTTGTAAGCTTGATCTTTTGCCATGTGACGGAAGTTAGTGCCGTCTAATGCGCCATAAAACAGTTTAAAGTCTGTAGATTACGATAGTATAGTTGTTTCTGTTACGCTAATGATGTTTAAAATAGCAACACGAGGCAGGATATTAAATAACTAAATTCTACCAATTACTCATCTACACTATAGTAGGAATAATACATGAGTAATGTGTTGATCATTTGGGGGTATAAGGGGTGTGAAATTTAGTATACAGAGCTGCCAACTCTGGTAGCAACAGTGTCTCTAAGTTGGCTGGGCATCGTGTCGAGCTGAACTTGTGTAACAAATACAGTCATATTATTCCAAAGTTTATCCGTTGTACCTGGTGGAATTCTGGTCTCTCGGCAGCCCATGGCCAGATGGTTGACAAATCATGTGGATATGCCGGCCAGGTCAAAAGTCAAACACCCGCTGTATCGACGTAGGTCAGGATAGCAAAGGCAACGGTCTCGCGTTATCTTGTTAGAAGGTGCCATATCACCGCGCCTGGTATTGGTCGTTTATGACGATGAAATATACAGTCTGGGAACTTTCGTTCTCCTCGGAGCTTCCTGTCACAGATACGTCCATCATGGTGCCGTACGGAGAAACGGGACTCATCTGAAAAAATAAGTCGACATTGTGCCTATTGTTGTAGTTATGCGCACCACTGTCTACCAGCCTCTTTCTGTTGCTGCGTCAGTGGAAGGTGAACAGTGGTCGCCGCGCTGACAGTCCGTAGTGCACGAGACGACGACATCAAGCATGTTTCCTGGTTCAAGATAAATGACGTGACTGTACGATACTGCGCGCCGGAGCAGACAGTGTTGGCCTTCTCTAGGCGCTAATCGCATGAGGCTGCTGAGGTTCTGGATTGCGTTGAGTAATGTGCTGCCTAACCCATCAGTTACAAATTCGCCTGAAAGTCGCGGGTTTACGAGCAACGCGAGTAGCTATATCGTGGAACGATAAACTGTAGTCTCGATCGGCCACGATCCCACCGCCGTCGAAATCAGACATGTGTTGGTAGACGTTTGTTCTTCTTACACGAGACGTAACACGTTCTTCTCACAAACAAACTGCATTCAGATGCGATTACCAAATGAGAAGCTCCTTATACATGGAATGTAGATGGCGTTACTCAGATGTAACAGCATTGTACATTGTGGAAACGCCGTAGATATAGTAAAAGATTGCTCACGACTTTTAGTATGAACTTCACAAAGCCGTAGAAAATTTCGGAAGAACTACCGGATGTACAGGGTGGCGCACGAAATGTGTTGCCAATTGTTTCTTTCGCAATTTACGACGCACATTAGATATCCCGCTGGGATCTCTAAAGCAATACCAGCAGAGCTTGGAAACACAAATGAGTTAGGAAATGACGTGTAATTCACGATACTGCCGCTAGGAGACTAGTAAGCAGCAATGGCTGACAATGGAAGACTGACGACACAGCAACGATCGGCAATTGTGTTACTTTTTCACGAAACGAAAAGCCTTGTTGTGACTCAGAAGCGTTTTCGACAACAGTTTAACACAAAATGGGTCACTTGCAAGAAGACCATCCACTGGTTGTACGATAAATTTGTACAGGAAGGAACAGTTGTGGAAGCGAAGCGACCTCGGCCTAAGCCTGTTGTTCGCCGGAGAATATTGAAGCGGTACGAGTTGCTGTACAGAGAAGTCCCGGGAAATCGTGTAGAAAGGCAGCAGTGCAACTGGGAATATCCAGACGCTCCGTTCAATGCATTTTTAAAAGTGACCTCCATATGCACCAATACAAGATGACCTGTGCACAGAAGCTCACTGAAGAACACAAGCAGCAGAGACTACTGTTTGCTCAGTGGGCGGAGGATAGGGAAGAAACTCTCAACAACGTTTGGTTTTCAGACGAGGCGCATTTTAATTTAGACGGTGTGGTTAACAAACAAAATGTACGCTTTTGGGCCACTGAAAACCCACAAGTGCTTCATGAACGACAACATTATGCTCCGAGGATTACAGCGTGGGCAGCAATTTCCAGTCACGGACTTATTGGACCCTTTTCCTTTGAAGAAACTGTGAACAGCGAGCTTTGTTTGAGCATGCTTCGCAATAGCTTCATTACACAGCTTCTTGCTACTACTTTGCCCTTCTACACGCAGTGGTTCATGGAAGATGGAGCAAGGCAACGTACTGCAAAAACTGTGTTGGAGTTTTTACACGAGCATTTCGACATGCGGATCATTTCATTCAGGTTTCCAGGTCGCTTCAATGACTGACAAAATTGGCCCCCAATAGTCCAGACCTCAATCCATGTGACTTTTTTCTTTGGGGGTTCCTAAAGGAAAAAAATTTCCCGAAACGTCCACGTGATTTAATGGAGCTCAGAAGACTTATTCTTCAAGCTTGCAGTGAAATTACGGAAGACATGTGCCGTAGGGTAATCACTAACTTCAGTGTTCGTTTGAAGGAAGTTAGGAAACGAAATGGTGGACATATTGAGCATGTGCTGAGTTAGAGCAAATCTCCATGGACCGCTCTTCATTGTAGTACATGTTCCTTTCAGATTGTATTGACAAAGTTTACATTCAAAAACAAAAAAAATGGTTCAAATGGCTCTGAGCACTATGGGACTCAACTGCTGAGGTCATTAGTCCCCTAGAACTTAGAACTAGTTAAACCTAACTAACCTAAGGACATCACAAACATCCATGCCCGAGGCAGGATTCGAACCTGCGACCGTAGCGGTCTTGCGGTTCCAGACTGCAGCGCCTTTAACCGCACGGCCACTTCGGCCGGCAAAAACAAAATGGTAACATATTTCGTGCGTTACCCTGTAGTTCGGCGCAGAGACTTCTGGCCACCTTCACCTGAATACCGACCAGCAATACCCTAAGCTCCCCTATTTAAGATCCCGTCGGTGCGTATGTGGTATTCCTAGCTGGCATTGCGCGTGCGTTGCATGAGCTCATGCGCTTCTGCTGTTAAGTCTGCGCGCTTCCCGTGGTCAAAGCTCACCTCTTCGATATCAAAACGATTGTCTTCCCATGGTAAGCCCGCAGGAAGACACCACCTACGCAGAGCTCGAAGTTTTTCTATAATCGGGCCCCATACAGAACTTAACTGGAAACCGCCGTCTTGAATCATAAAGGATTCAGACAGCCGTATTTCCTCTGACTCATTGATGATTGAGCTCCAAAAGTTTGACGTAAATTCATCGCCCGAAATCAATTCTCAGTCGAGTAAAAATGGTTCAAATGGCTCTGAGCACTATGGGACTTAACTTCTGAGGTCATCAGCCCCATAGAACTTAGAACTACTTAAACCTAACTAACCTAAGGACATCACACACATCCATGCCCGAGGTAGGATTCGAACCTGCGACCGTAGTGGTCGCGCGGTTCCAGGCTGTAGCGCCTAGAACCGCTCGGCCACCCAGGCCGGTCAGTCGAGTAATTCACCACTACTGACTAGAGGACTGGAGCTGGTCGTTGTGGCCGAGCGGTTCTAGGCGCTTCAGTCTGGAACCGCGCGGCCGCTACGGTCGCAGGTTCGAATCCTGCCTCGGGCATGGATGTGTGTGATGTCCTTAGGTTAGTTAGGTTTCAGTAATTCTAAGTTCTAGGGGACTGATGACCTCAGATATTAAGTCCCATAGTGCTCAGAGCCATTTGAACCATTTGAGAGGCTACATGACACGGCGAGCAACCGCGAGCTGTTACTAGGGTCGTGGAACGGGAGTCGGCCTCTGGCGCGGACGATGGCGACGAGCGCGGTGTCGGGTCGGTAGCTTATTTGCGCTTACATCACGGCGTTGTCTTCGGCAGTGCGGGCGGCCTTTGTTCAGCTGGCGGCGGCTCATCGTAAACACGCCGTAATACCACCTACCTGCGCGAGGCGCTCACCAGCGGCGTGTAATCCTGCCCGCGCGCTGCCGCGCCGCCAAATTTAAACCGCGATACGGAGGCGCTGCCGCCGCTGACGTAACGTCAGCCTTCTGCTGCTAAAACGGGCGGCCACCCTCGTGTGCGTGAGCTGCCATTCTTCGAGCACAATGGGTCCTGTTTCGTGTCATCTACTATCGAGACTGCCAAAGACCCACGTGGTCTCTCGATAACGAGTACTCTTGCGCAGAGGAGGCGCCCTCCCGTTCACTCCCGTCTGGGATTAACTCTGCCGCTCTTTCATACGGGCTGGGAAGAGAAGCTTCGCTCGGCCTCTGGACGGCTGGACTCGCCTCTGCAGTCTTGCTATTACGTTCAACCTTGCCAATATCCCGAAGCCTTACAAGATCAATATTTCATTAACCGTAAGTTGCAGGCGCAGCACAATTTTCAAGCTACACCATCGCAAAGAGCCGCTGCAGACAGTCGTGACTCACCCACATGATTTCCGAATAGTTGTTAGAAAAGCGTCCGAATGAGTAGGATAATTTTTTATTATTAATTTTTTATATAATCACTGGGCAGAATCATTCTTACTCCGCCTTGAGTGCTTTTGTTTTAAGTTATCTTTTGGCTTAGCAACGAAACTGCACAAAACTGGGGGTATATTTGCTAACCTTGTGCAAAAGATCCCACAGTATTATTTTAAAGGAAGCGTAACTTCAGGTCAGCACTTCACCTTTTCTTTTCATTCGAAAGAAACAGTACAATTTGATTGCAATGAGACTTGCCACTAGACACTGCGCCAGCTACCTTATGAAAGAAATGCTTTAAGTTTGAAGAACACGACATATTATAAGAATTGAAGGAATACTTTCTGAAAATTAAAGGATTAGTTTCTTATGGAAAATTCCATACTCTCCGTGACATAAATAATGTTTGAAAAAGTTAGGTAAATAGTTTAGTAGGCTGCACGTGTTCTTCAACAAATTCAACAAATTATTAAACCAGACAGAGTAATTACTTTCAGTTTATTATGATCAACATGTTAGTTAAAGAAAGAAAATAAAACAGGTTTCTCACCCTTCGGGTTAGAACTATTGCTTTGCTTATCGCATGAACCTTCTATAAAGACCTTAATGGCTGCTGATCGCTCTGTAAATTATTTGACAAACATTGTTACTTATTCAAACAGATAACAAAATGATGGAGTAATTGTTGTCATGTTTAAATAACTTCGAACTCAAATTATTAGAATGATACTAGTCACATTTTTACTATCCAGCAGACAAAACAAATATTGTCTACTCACACACAGTTTCGAGAAACCCACAAACACGCTGATCATTGGAATAAATGAATGAGAATTTACTAAATCGAATAGGCATATGTTCATTTCTATAGAAAACATATATTTAAAGATTGTGAGCACAAATATACACAAATCGGTGCATTTTACAAGAGACATATTGACCTTTTAGTATCACTTGCAAGACAAGAGAAACAAATGGCTACATAAAGTAATCTTTTGCAAAAGTACAATGTTCAGCATTATTACAGACAATGTAGGCTGTCGGCCCTAAATCAGAAATTAGCAGCTACGAGTTTTGTATTATTTATCTTATACTTGGATATTCTATTCTTATTTTCGGTGATGATATGTACGATCCTTACTGTGTAGCAACTCCATCTAGTGATAAAAACGGTGCAAATAGTTCGATTGGTCTCTGCCAGATGACATACAAGGCAATACATGCCCTTCCACAATATGCAATATTGGAAAAGAAAATATAAAAACTTTTAGTGTCCTGTTATTGGCTTAAATGCACGATAAAGTAATAGTAAGATTATTAAATAAATTACTAAAGACATTGTGCATTTTCAATTTTTCGCGGCGTGGTAAATAGTCTATTAAATTTCGGGCATGCAGCCGCGCAAATAAAATTTCTTCCACTGATATTTCGGCCGCTTGTCGTCCGGCCATCTAAGTCTTGCGACTTACTCTGAAGATGGCCGGACGATAGGCGGCCGAAAAATCAGTGGAAGAAATTTTATTTGCGCGGCTTCATGCCCGAAATTTAATAGACTAATGAAGACACTGATATGTTATCCCTCAAATGTGTTCGTCAACACGAGAGAAAAGGAAATGATGGTCGAGTAACATACATAAACACGCCCTTCTCAGAGGAAAAGAAATGTCGTTATCGTTAGGTAACGCCTCCTCGCACTGTCTCTCACTCAGACTGGTTCACTACAAGGTCTTCATGGAGTGATCATGAAATTTGATGGTAGTAGTCCTTTACCCGCGAGGGGCATTCAGTAAGCAATGCGACACTTTTTTTCTGAAAGCAGGTTACATTTATCCAGGATTCCAATACACCACGTTATACGCCGCTCTTTTGTCTACGAAACCCAGTTTTTCAACATTATCTCCGTTAACAGCGACTGCATTGCGTCACTTTACTGGGAGGGTCTGTGTACCCACGTAGTACCACTCTACTGATCAATGGCGGAGCCAACGTCTTGCTGCATCAATAACCTCCCCATCATCCACGTACTGCTTCTCGCGAAGCGCATCGTTCATTGGGCCAAAGAGATGGAAGTTGGAATGTGCGAGATGCGGGCTGGAGGGTGGACGAGGAAGGACAGTGCATTGAAGATTTTTGAGCTCCTCTCGGGTGCGCAGACTGGGGTGGCCTTAAGTTCTCATGGAGAAGAAATTCCTTTGCATTTTTGTGGCGACGAAGTCGTTGAAGTTGTTTCATCAATTTACTGAGAATAATTCAGCTGTGTTGCGGCCGGCCGGCACACGAGCTCGGACAGATTTGCGCAGCCTTCTTGCGATGATGACAGACGCATCGCCTAACGACTCAACGTGCTTTTGTTCACTACCGGGTCTCCGTAGACAATCTGCAAGCGCCTAAAATATCTGCGATGCTCTGGTTTTCCGCCAAAAGAAACTTTGTGACAGCTCTCTGCTTGAAACGCACCTCCGTTAGAGCCGCCATTTTGAAGGCTACGTATAGCGTCGCCACCTTCTGGAACTAAATAAAAACTTAGGGGCCGATGCGGAAACACTCCACGATGTCCCAAAACAAATTTCGCTTTATTTCAACCGAAACTGACCGAGAAAATAAATGTGTTGCACTACTTATTGAACGCCCCTTTTATTTACCCTTCAACGCAACGCACGTTTACAACGATGGGAGCCATGCTGTGACCTTAACTGCAGAAGTCTGTATTTCGCCAGTTCAGGAAAGAGAAATAAATTACTTGGTGCCATGTCTGGAAAATACAAGAGCGGCGTGGAGGGGAGGAGGCGGCCAAATTTGATAGCCCAAAGAAGCAGCATGTGTGAATGTCTCTTTGGCTGAACTTCATGACTATTTTCTAGTTTTATTTCACAACTCTCTGGATAGTCTGGAATTAATATTATGAGGATGTAACCACTGGTGACCGAATCAAAAAAGGTCTCATCCATATTCGCATTAATAACATAGAAAGATACACGCTGCATAATGTGTTTACAGTTTAGGTATTAAATAATCAACAATAAAAATACTAATGACAGCTATTAATCGTTTGAGGTACAGTAATGTTTGTTTACTGCTTCTCAAATTTGTTCCTTAGACCGCGACACGTTTTCAAACTTACGGAATCAGCTATATCAAAACTAGCCATTTCGGAATCTTGCTCCCCTCTTGGGTAAATTTTTGTTGAGTACTATGTCTGCAAAAAACGGTTTGACAGTTCGTGCGCAGTTGATGATCAGCATGCGAAATAGCTTGCACGCTTTGATGCATGAACTACCCGTGAAGTTCGCTGCAAGAGGCTCTATTACATATATTATACGCTGCAGCGACCTGCCAAATGCCGAATCATGGATCTCCTTCGGGAGTCTGCAGAAACCGTTTTTTTCTGATTAAGCGTATAACATATCTTGACCTGCGCCGAGCCATCGCTTGATGTACTATGGATCCTGAGTCAGCATTGCGACTATAAACAGTAGCAAATATCTGTACAAATCGGTTGTTGCTTGCCTGGAAATGCATTTTGATACATCGCGCCCATTTCCATTCGGGTTGTCGTACATAAAAATCTATCTCTTCACGAAGTTAATATCGCGCCATGGCTAAATGGAATATTTGTCAGGTAAATGACTAGTACAACCATACACACATAACTTTCAAGGTAGACTCGTCTTGCATACACGTTAGTGTAAATAATTGTGCGCAGTAACAAATTGCAGCCGAGGATACAATGAGTGAATCAGCAAGTTGACTTGTACTGTATATAGCTCGGGAGTCTATCAAAGTAAAATTTGATTATTGATCGCAGAATTCAGTGGGCATATTTTCAATAATGTGCACAGAACGGTTTTTTTCCGAATCACTTGTACCTGGACAAATAGTGTACTTCGTTCTCAGATGTGCCACGCATAGGCACCTGCCTTGTGTAACTGAGCAGTGGCCGCCATGTTAAGGTGACGAGGCGTGGACGTCTAACAACTTGTCGCCCGCTCGTGGTTCACCGTCGTTCAACCACTTCCCACAGATGCTGCCGACAGCACCACACGAATAGTCGACCAGCTTCCCCGTTTCAGGAGGTGCTCATCCCTAATGACACTTCCTAGGTGTCGTCCCTGAGCTCCACGTCGTAACGATCTACCGTTTGTGAAAGTTACGTATGTCAATGGATTTCCCCATTTGCGGCCCATATCGTCCTAGTATTTTTGTTTCTCCATTTGTCTCAGCTCTCCTTTCCGCGTCACGTGCCCACCAGGTGGCATTCAGTGTCTCAGCTGGCAGTGGTCAAAACGTTTTGGATCATCAGTGTATGTACACTGTGCAGGAGTCCATGTTAGTAACAGCATATTCCAGGAATGATTCAAGGCCAGAATTGCGATAGTCTGGGACAATTTTTTTCACGAAATTCATGAACCAACTTCGCAAGCAACGTTTGCAGGCTTTTTTTCTTTTAAACACCAGCAACATCGAAAATTATTGTTGTAGTCGCGTTTGCAGCACTGAGTTTAGGCGTAAAATGCTGAATGTGATACTTCCGAAAACTGTTCATATCCTACTAGTTCTAAGAAATTCGTGTTATCTTCTTCATGATTATTTGACCATGTCATGAGATAAAATGTTACATTTAGGGAATTTCCATGTCAGAAACATTATGCCCTGTGTTTTGTTGCATGTAATGGACAGTGCGTTGTTCGCAACTCGTGAACACTTCTTAGCCCTTCCTCTGTTATATCTCTTACATCTTATTCCATTACATGAACAATATTTACGAAGACAACATAATAACTCTGATTTCATATTCGACTATGATAACGTAAATGACTGCAGATCTTTTCTTATGACTTGTGGCCTGGTGAAATTCTTCTGTTCGAGCTGAAGTAAATTTGTCGTCTACTTAAACATTTTCACAAGCAATAACGAGATTAAGATACGTTTATTGTATTTAATCTTGTCTGCACGAGTTGTTTCGCCGGCCGAAGTGGCCGTGCGGTTAAAGGCGCTGCAGTCTGGAGCCGCAAGACCGCTACGGTCGCAGGTTCGAATCCTGCCTCGGGCATGGATGTTTGTGATGTCCTTAGGTTAGTTAGGTTTAACTAGTTCTAAGTTCTAGGGGACTAATGACCTCAGCAGTTGAGTCCCATAGTGCTCAGAGCCATTTGAACCATTTTTCGAGTTGTTTCGTTATTTGCTCATCGGAGTAAGACATGATGGCCGGAATAGAAAGGATGTAAAATGCACACTGGCAATAGCAAGAAAGACGTTTCTGAAAAAGAGAAATTTGATAACGTTGAATATAAATCTAAATGTTAGTAAGTTTTCTCTGAAGGCAGTTGCGTGGATCGTAGCTTCATCGAGAATTTAAACATGGACGATAACCATTTCGGACAAGAAGAGAATAGAAACTTTGGATTGTGGTGCTCCAGCTGATTGCTGAAAGATAGATGAGTAGAGTGAGTTACTGATGAGGAGAGAAGATACTAATTTACGTACAATTTGACGAAAAGAAGATAGCGATTGATAGGACACGTCCTGAGGCATCAAGAAATCGTCAGCTTTCGTATGCAGGGGGGGGGGGGGGGGGGGGGGGAGTGAAAAATAGAGGGACACCAAGCAATGAATACAATAAGCAGATTCCAATGAAAAGTCGGTTTCAGTAGTTATTCAGAGATGGAGAGGACTGCTCACGATAGACTTGCGTGGTGATCCGCATCAATTCTGTCTTGGAACTGCAGACCACCACCACCACAACAACACAAATACCGCCAACAACAACAACCATTACGTGTCAGACGTATTGTTCTGTCATAGAAGATTAACGTTCATTAAAGAGGGAGCAAAACTCGGCTTGGGGCAGGATGGAGAAATCGTATGGGTGACTGGACTGGAATTTGAACCTCCGCCCTCCCGAATACAAGTTCATTATCTCGCCACCGCTCCATTTCTCTTTCGTATGCTTCTCGTGTGGATGACACTGGCACTAATACACATTTTTTGCATCTGTCGAGACGGAAATACTTATTATTTTAACTAGGTCCTGAGATACATGGAGCGCTTCCATGAAGAACAGAGAAGTGACTTATTGACCGCACAAAAACCACAAAGCAAACATACCATAAAGAATACTCACTTCACTAACATATAACAAGAAAGATAGTTCCGTTTGTAAAGATCCCATCATTATATTTGCTTACAGCTGTTTAAACTTAACATATTACGCCAGAAAATGCAAACGTTTACTGGTGCGCATAACGGGCAATACGAAACTTGTTGATATTGGCTGGACAACACATTACGGTATTAGTTGGCGTAACGGCAGCTTGTGGTAATTACGTGAGTAGTGGACTCACATAGCTCATAGGAGGATGGGCGCTGTGAAAGTATAAGTATGTTCATTGGTAATCACTGCTGACCTCCACAACGTCAATCGAATCTCACTGTTCTTATCTCGACCATGGGCTTTTGTACATAAAGAATGAGACTTATTATGTAGATAATTACGGTCGTAGGCTGTAAAATGCTGAGAAATGTCCTTTACAAATGCATGCTTCAGTAAAATAATGGACCATGTCGATACTCTGTGACTTTCAATAAAAACGCACGTGTATACTATCCTTATTATAGTTGTTTGAATACCGTTAAATTGAAAAAACTCAGATGCGATGAAATTTGCCTTCCAGTTGTAAATGTTATTGTAGAGGAGCAGGGATTTTGAGGAAAACAGCACCACAGTCCACGTTTGACGTTTCACTGAGAAAAGTTTTGAATCAGATTCCTTTAAATTGAGGGCGTACCCAAACATTCACCAAGGCAAAGACTTTCCTTTGGTACCAGCACTAAAGCCGCAGCAGGTTTATTCATCTTCTTCATTGACTCTGTCATTGGATATTTGGTTCTGGTAGATGGCTTGAGTTCCTGTAGCTTTGCCTCTCAGACTTTTTTTCCCTGCATACAGCACCATAGGCTCTGCAGAGTAGTGTTTTCGTGTTCTGCTTCGCCATAAATATCATCGTTAGCATATCAGTCTTCATCAAGAATTAGCTGGTACGGATTGTATGCGTCGCATTGAATTCTGCCGATGGGCTCAACTTCAGATTCAGAGGAATGACACATTTATTAATTTGATTTTATTTGCTGACGAGGCTACATACACGAACCGTGGAAATGTTAATTTACCTAACATCAATTTTTGGGCAGCTGAAAATCCATTTTGGCTGCGGCAAGTTGCACACCAAAAACAGTGGTCGGTGAATGTATGGTGTGGGATTCTGGAGGATAGAATTATAGGTCCCTATTTCATCGAAGGAAACCTTAATGGTAGGAAGTACACCACATTCCTGCAAGAAACATTAGATCTGTTATTGGAAGAAATACCTTTAGGAACGAGGAACGGAATGTGGTATCAACACAATGGGTGTCCGGCACATTTTTCGCTGATGGCTAGAAATGAGTTGCAGAGACAATTCCCAAATCGTTGGATTGGACGCGGAGGAGATGTGTCGTGGCCGGCTCGTTCGCCAGCCTTGACGCTTCTGGATTTTTTTTCGTGGGGATTCGTAAAAGACGTTGTTTATAAAGACGTTCCAACTACACCTGAAGATATGCAAGAGAGAATTGTCAGAGCGTGTGCCGATGTGATAAGGAATACCATTCAATCTAGATAAGAAGATTGCAGCACTGCATTGACACTAATGGTCATCACTTCGAACAACTTCTGTAAATGGACGTTCATGCCACCTTTTTTGACCTTCGTTGACATTTAAAGACCTTGGATTCGTCTCGATAGCCGGTATTAGAAAATAAGTACCGAACTATAGCATCCCATTTAAAAAAAAAAAAAAAATAAAGTTGACCTTCAGATCTATGAAGCGATCCCATATAGAAACAAAAAATCAACGTAATATTATGGCTCCAGTTGTCCCAAGCAACTTTTGTCCCACACACTTTTCAGCTCCTGTCATACTTTCGGAGTTATTCTTGGTTGCTATAGTTAGTGACTCACCTTGTATAAGAAGCCGCTGAATTTGCAACCATTTTACTTACTATAAAAACAAGTTAATGAACAGGAAGCGATATGTTTGACTAACGCTTGTATACCAATATAAATAAATCTTAACGTAAAAAATTGAGATATAAAAATATGTTGACCACTGTCGTACGTTAACTTACTTTTGTTGTCTCCAGAGACATTGTAACGTGATAACTCCAAACCTCCCTTACTGCCGCTTTGCACCAACCCAGTTCAGCAATGCATTTGATGCCGTAGCCAGGTTGATAGTACAACAAGACAAAAAAATGTAGAAAGAATGATGGGCGTAGAAATTAATGAATGATCTAAATTAAACGTTTTAATACAAACAAGTGGTTACGTATCAGTTTATATCTAGTAATATAATTTCATACCTGTAACAGTTTCAGCCTGATGACAAATTTAACAAAGTAAGCCTAAAAATGAATGCATGAAGTGGTTAAGTATTCCTTTGAAACATTTATAAATCCTTTTCGTGTGTGGTGGCTAAAATGTGTGTACGCTAGAAGCCAATAATAAATAAAGAGATGTTCAACACCCGGTGGACAAGGATAATTATATTACTGGTTAGAAGTACACAAATCGGGCAACAGATGGCGATTAAACACATTAACTACATACTCCGTTTTTTCTCTTAATTATCTCTGTCTCGGCCACAAGTAATGCATAACTAATGCGTGCAAATATCGAAAACCGCCAGGGTAGTGATATGCTCGTGGGAGGAGAAATGAAGAGATTCCAAGTCATAAATTGTAAAATCGTATGGTAATGGAACTGTGCATTTCTAATGTGTGACAGGTTTTTCTTTGTCGCTCATCTAATAAGGGAACCTTACGGAGTGGCCTCCCAGATTCTTTTCATATTAATGGTATTGTATGGCCAGCAATGCGGTGCAGTTCTCAAAAGGAACTCGAAGAAAACCACTTTTGCCAATTCTAAGATTTGTGAATGCAGTTAAATACAGTACATTGGTTAACGAATTCGTCGGTTGCTCACTATGTGACATAATTGGGTTGTAAGCATAAATCTCAGGTCCGAAACATGGTAGTGACGTGTTTTACTTTTTATCGGTCCTGTATGTGTTAAGAGATGGAAATAATAAAAAGTATGAATCGTATTTTAATAAAAGTAACATCTTTTTGTTTTGAATTACTGTTCGCATGAAAATGTGAGATTCACAGTGATTTAAAACTTGGTAAAAAAATTGGAACTTCTATCTGTAGAGACTTAACAGTATTAGTGGTGTATATAAGCGTGCTCGAGTCTCTCAGATGGTAGTGCTCTACTTGCAAAGAGAAAACATTTGTGTGCCAGATGCCAGTCCAGCACAGTTTTAATCTGTCAAGAAGCACGACATGCCCCACGGTCAAAGCTCCATTCCGAAACGACTGCTCTCTTTATTCTCTTCCTTTTGGAGAATAGTGCTGAACCAACTGCAACCCACAGCCCTTACACGCCTCGTTTATAGATATTAAAGGACATAATTGACATATTTATGTAATGAGTATGTGGCGACAACTGAAACCTTGTGCCAGATCGCCAAAATGGTATTGTATGGCCAGCAATGCGGCGCAGTTCTCAAAAGGCGGCTTAACAGTGGTAGTAATCCGGTAGTTAAATCCATGCATTGTGACACACAGATCAAATGACGTCAAACAAAGACATTATTCTATGGCGGCTAATGGTTTCTCGCGAACACCGCGAGCGAATTGGCACGTATACGGGAATAAAAATTGTACAATTATGAAGATGTATTTTTTCGCCTGTGCATGACTGCAGGAAATCCAAACATACAATCCTGCTCTCTTAAATAGAATTGTTTACATTTTTTTACTACGATCGTCTCTGAAAGTACTGTGAGTGGAATCTCCTTTATTGTTTATAATACAGCGGCAGTACGCGCCAAATGGTCTCACCTCAAACTGTCACTACTTATTCCGACTTTCAGTGCACGCATACCTCTCGTACAGACTAAAGTCGTAATTTTGTTTTTTTCTCTTTTTTTTTACCAGATCATTACTTTTCGTTCAGTTTATAAGGAAAGAAGCCTGTTAATAATTTCTCTGTCTTCAGACAAGTTTCACTCGCTTTCTTGTAACGTGCGTTACGATAGTTTGCTCGTGAATGTTTTTTAAAGTAATGGAAAGGGAAAGCTATAATAAATGTTTAATGCCAACTGAAAAACAACAATCTAAGTCTGTGGGTCTCAGCAATCTGGAATTGCAGAGATCCACATTTAAAATTATATTCTTTGCTGATAAATTCTCGCTCTTCCATTCCAAGATTATTCATCACAATACGATACAGAAAAGTGTTACTGAAATCTATTTAACAGCTCCTCGGTCCTAAACATGCAGTACAGTTTGTGTCAGAGATTACCGTTATATTACCTCTGTGTGGTCTCAGAACACTTAGTGGGGAGCGAGTTAAGAAACATCTTCATACATATCGTTTTCCTTATAGTTACAATGTATGACAATTATATCACATATATTTTTCGGTCTCTTTCTTTACCGTAAAACAACTTCTTACATTAGTTCAAATACATTATTTTACACACATTTTAGTTTCAACGATCGCGGTTCCACTAACATTTTTATTTGGGCAGAAATATTCGAGGTACCCGTTGCCCAAGCGCAGAATTAACATGACTACTAGTGCCTAAGTCTTATTATGCCACATCTGCACTGTCAGTTTACATAAAAAGGAACAATTTGGAAAAAAGGGTTTCAGTATAATGTCGTCTTACATACTGTTCCATACTTGAAAGAGAAAGGAAGGAAATTAAAATTTTTTAATGATGCCAAGCTCCACATTTGCTGTACTATTCCTCTCACAGATTGCTGTCAAACCAAAAAAAACACGTGTCTGAGACCACACATCCCCTTATAAGGATCTTACATAGAGACTTGAACCCACAGTGACCTGAACGCAGCAACTTATCGAAATATTACAAGCTGCGCTATAGTTATAAAGACAATGATCCAGGAAGTACAGAATTTGTTTCTTTAGTTCCAGTCGATGATCACAAAAACTACTTGTGAGACTATCGATTTCGGCCCATAATGTCCATCTTCAGATGTGCTTTCCAGTTGGACAATGTCAAACTTATTTTGTTTACATCTTCTGACGATGGCATTTTGGCTCAATCGTATTACGATAATATGAGGTTTCTTCTGTTTTAATTAGATCTAAAGATGATTATTACGGGCCAAAATCTGTAGTCTGACGATAATTTTTTTGACAATCTACTGTAATTTAGGAAACAAACCGATATGTCCATCAATGCTGACAAAAAAATATTCAGTAGCAGTGATTGATCAAGTTTATTTATGAAAGATTAATAGCGCGTCTTCTCTGAAATGGAATTAAACAATATTTAAAATAAGTCACTTCTTGAACCAGAACACTAACACTGTGGCGCGGAGCCCGCGCAGTCTGGCCGCGCAGAGTTTGTATCCGCCGCCAGCGGCGTCCGGGCGAAGCCAACGCGCCACTGTCGCCGCAGCTAGCAACCTGGCCGGCGAATAGGAACACGTCGGGCCGCTGCCGGCGGGGCCTCGTCAACTTACATCTTCTCTGCCGTGCGCAAATGTTTTCGAGGCATTCAGTTGTCAGCGACAGGACTCTGCACTTGGTCCGTTAATAGTTGTGTTAATGTTCCTCTAACCTCGGGGAAGATCAGTTTGGATTCCGTAGAAATGTTGGAACACGTGAGGCAATACTGACCCTACGACTTATCTTAGAAGCTAGATTAAGGAAAGGCAAACCTACGTTCCTAGCATTTGTAGACTTAGAGAAAGCTTTTGACAATGTTGACTGGAATACTCTCTTTCAAATTCTGAAAGTGGCAGTGGTAAAATACAGGGAGCAAAAGGCTATTTACAATCTGTACAGAAACCAGATGGCAGTTATAAGAGTCGAGGGACATCAAAGGGAAGCAATGGTTGGGAAGGGAGTGAGACGGGGTTGTAGCCTCTCCCCGATGTTGTTCAATCTGTATATTGAGCAAGCAGTATAGGAAACGAAAGAAAAATTCGGAGTAGGTATTAAGATCCATGGAGAAGAAATAAAAACTTTAAGATTCGCCGATGACATTGTAATTCTGTCAGAGACAGCAAAGGACTTGGAAGAGGTGAGGCTGAGGGAATTAGATTAGGAAATGAGACGCTTAAAGTAGTAAAGGAGTTTTGCTATTTGCGGAGCAAAAAACTGGTGCTGGTTGAAGTAGAGAGAATATAAAATGTAGACTGGCAATGGCAAGGAAAGCATTTCTGAAGAAGGGAAATTTAACATCAAGTATAGATTTCAGTGTCAGGAAGTCGTTTCTGAAGGTATTTGTGGAGTGTAGCCATGTATGGAAACGTGGACAATAAATAGTTTAGACAAGAAGAGAATAGAAGCTTTCGAAATGTGGTGCTACAGAAGAATGCTGAAGATTAGATGGGTAGATCACATAACTAATGAGGAGGTATTGAATAGAATTGGAGAGAAGAGAAATTTGTGGCACAACTTCACTAGAAGAAGGGATCGGTTGTTAGGGCATGTTCTGAGGCATCAAGGGATCACCAATTTAGTATTGGAGTGCAGCGTGGAGGGTAAAAATCGTAGAGGGAGACCAAGAGATGAATACACTAAGCAGATTCATAAGGATGTAGTTTGCAGTAGGTACTGGGAGAAGAAGAAGCTTGCACAGGATAGAGTAGCAAGGAGAGCTGCATCAAACCAGTCTCTGGACTGAAGACCACAACAACAACAACAACAACCTCGTCATTATTCGGCGTGCAGTTATCAGCCGATGTAATTGTTTTGTGTGTAGTGGTTGTCAGTAAAGAGTGTAGAAACACGACTTCTGGCAGATTTAGACCAATTAGTTTGACACCGAGTCTAATTTCTTTAAGCACACGATTCGTAAAAGTCAAAGCCCCGTATAGTGCAAGCATCTAAATCCAGCGTAAAGTTGAAAAGGAACAAATTTACAAGTCCACAAGTCTGCCACGATGACAGAGTCTCCGTCTTCTCGTGGCCGAGCGGTTAAAGGCGCTACAGTCTGGAACCGCACGACCGCTACGGTCGCAGGTTCGAATCCTGCCTCGGCCATGGATGTATGTGATGTCCTTAGGTTAGTTAGGTTTAAGTAGTTCTAAGTTCTAGGGGACTTATGACCACAGCAGTTGAGTCCCATAGTGCTCAGAGCCATTTGAACCATTTCTCCGTCTTCTCCAATGAGGAGACCACGAACACTCTGTAAGTCCTCAGCTGGCAGCTCCTGGAGTCGCGAAGACAGACGTTAACGGCAGCGACGTTGTGGAGGCGGCTCTCGAGCGAGAATTGTGACTGACCGAATCCGTGCGTAATCTGCATTCAGGAAACCCACTGTGAGCATAGTGGACTGGTGTGGCGCGGCCCGACCACTGCCCTACACCACTCGGCGCTAGGACACACGTGTCTTGTGGAAGAGAATAGCTCATGGTAGCCCGCGGCCTCTGGCGGCACTTGGGTCACCTCCTCATGAACGGTCGAAGGATGGCCGTCTGTTCTCTGGAAGATTATTCCCTGTGTGTTAGCCATCTTGGAAGTACTAATGTCATGTTGGTTGCTGACAGTGCAGGAGTTAATCCTCGGTACAGCACAAATAGCGTTAAGGGGAGATTTAATGTGTAATGAATACGTAGTGCTAACTGAAAATACGTGCAAGACCCGGACTCAGTATTTAATTTTCTGCTTACATCAAATGGTCATTACAGAGTCTGGGAGGGAATGCTATTCTCTCCACTAATACCGATAAAGACACCTCAGATCATTGTGTGTGTTAAAAATGATGGTATGCGTTCTTAAAAAAGACTTGTAGTGGATTAGGTTTACCAACCTCAGATGACCCAAAACTAATTGACCAGCTCCAGGACAAATTCTGTTGCCGCGGAGGACCTACAGATTCCATCTGACGATTATAAGGTAAGGGAAGTGCAAGCCAGATACAGTCAGGATCACACTGAATATCGTCCAAATATAGAATGAAAGTTCAGTAAAACATAAATATCTGTTGATTAAGTAAGAGTTCTTTTTACCAAATCTCATACATACTTTAGTAACTCACTGAAGTAATATCTTCAAAGTTTAAGTGTTTTACAATCTTTCTAAGGTTCAGTCTGTGATATCACGCTACCACATAAATTGGGGGGATAGTACCATATACTTCATTCTGTGATTAACCCTATGCCTCTAACTCTTTAAAATTAATAGCTCCCGATAATACTATCGACTTTTTATGGTTTGAATAGACAGTTATTAGAAACCAGTTTCTACAGTAAAAACACCTCCATCTTTTTTCTCTGGACTCAAAAGCATACATTGGAATAATTTCGTTAACTACACTCCTGGAAATTGAAATAAGAACACCGTGAATTCATTGTCCCAGGAAGGGGAAACTTTATTGACACATTCCTGGGGTCAGATACATCACATGATCACACTGACAGAACCACAGGCACATAGACACAGGCAACAGAGCATGCACAATGTCGGCACTAGTACAGTGTATATCCACCTTTCGCAGCAATGCAGGCTGCTATTCTCCCATGGAGACGATCGTAGAGATGCTGGATGTAGTCCTGTGGAACGGCTTGCCATGCCATTTCCACCTGGCGCCTCAGTTGGACCAGCGTTCGTGCTGGACGTGCAGACCGCGTGAGACGACGCTTCATCCAGTCCCAAACATGCTCAATGGGGGACAGATCCGGAGATCTTGCTGGCCAGGGTAGTTGACTTACACCTTCTAGAGCACGTTGGGTGGCACGGGATACATGCGGACGTGCATTGTCCTGTTGGAACAGCAAGTTCCCTTGCCGGTCTAGGAATGGTAGAACGATGGGTTCGATGACGGTTTGGATGTACCGTGCACTATTCAGTGTCCCCTCGACGATCACCAGTGGTGTACGGCCAGTTTAGGAGATCGCTCCCCACACCATGATGCCGGGTGTTGTCCCTGTGTGCCTCGGTCGTATGCAGTCCTGATTGTGGCGCTCACCTGCACGGCGCCAAACACGCATACGACCATCATTGGCACCAAGGCAGAAGCGACTCTCATCGCTGAAGACGACACGTCTCCATTCGTCCCTCCATTCACGCCTGTCGCGACACCACTGGAGGCGGGCTGCACGATGTTGGGGCGTGAGCGGAAGACGGCCTAACGGTTTGCGGGACCGTAGCCCAGCTTCATGGAGACGGTTGCGAATGGTCCTCGCCGATACCCCAGGAGCAACAGTGTCCCTAATTTGCTGGGAAGTGGCGGTGCGGTCCCCTACGGCACTGCGTAGGATCCTACGGTCTTGGCGTGCATCCGTGCGTCGCTGCGGTCCGGTCCCAGGTCGACGGGCACGTGCACCTTCCACCGACCACTGGCGACAACATAGATGTACTGTGGAGACCTCACGCCCCACGTGTTGAGCAATTCGGCGGTACGTCCACCCGGCCTCCCGCATGCCCACTATACGCCCTCGCTCAAAGTCCGTCAACTGCACATACGGTTCACGTCCACGCTGTCGCGGCATGCTACCAGTGTTAAAGACTGCGATGGAACTCCGTATGCCACGGCAAACTGGCTGACACTGACGGCGGCGGTGCACAAATGCTGGGCAGCTAGCGCCATTCGACGGCCAACACCGCGGTTCCTGGTGTGTCCGCTGTGCCGCGCGTGTGATCATTGCTTGTACAGCCCTCTCGCAGTGTCCGGAGCAAGTATGGTGGGTCTGACACACCGGTGTCAATGTGTTCTTTTTTCCATTTCCAGGACTGTAGATGCTAAATGCTACTTTAGGCTTCTCCAGTAATCTCCCTCCTTCAAAATGTGCTTCATTAGCATTTTTATCTCTTGTCAGCCTTTGAATACATAGATGACCATTACATGCTCAGATAGCCTAATGGTTAATGAGACTGCACACTATAAGGGCAGAATCACAGTTTGAGTCCTGGTCTGGCAGAAATTTCCAATTGTCACTATATATTCCTTACCTTTCATATTCAACGTATCCGAAAAGTTTGCACTGATTTGAATAAATATTGCTGCATCCTCATTAATTTCTTTCTTATCGAGTTCGTGCTATTCATTTCACATATATTCCTGCGCTTGGCATTTCGTCTCCTGCCGCTGGAGAATGTTCAGATCCGCGTGCGGCCTTAGATATTTAAGTTTCCCGTGATTTCCCTATATGGTTCCTTTGAAAGGGCACCGTCGATTTCTTTCCCCATTCATCCTTAATCCGAGCTTGTGCTCCGCTCCTAATAACTTCGCTGCCAGCGTTACGTTAAACCCAAATCTTCTTTCCTTCCTTTTTTTCTAATTTCGATTCTCTCAATGCACTGTGGCTTAATAGTGATTGGACAGTGACAGATGTCGTCCGCTGGTACCAGTGCGTCATTTGTAGTTGCCGACTGATATTAGGTATCGTTGGGATGACGTCACCACATTAAAAGAGATGTGCAGTTACCAATACTAATTCAGCTTCTACTATAAGAACCTCGCAGTTAGCTATTTCGGCAAGCAAAATGATCAAAGTGAGCACTGTTTTCATAATTTTAAAACATTTAAAGCCAGGGAATCAACCGCTTATCCCCGTAGCGTTTCGAGATGTCTATAGCACGAGGAAACGAAATGTCGGTCACAGAATTATGTCCTGAACCGTGGCGAAATTTTCAGAAAGACAGTTATCACTAACGGTTATCAACCAACAACTGTTGTTATCGTAGGTCCGTGAGCAGAGTTCATCTGCTGTTGGTGTCTTAGTAATAAGAAAATGATGTGCCTGATCTGTAACAAAATACGAATATGAAGACATTCGCCGAATTGCAGTTTTTCGTTCAATGTCCGATGAAGCTTCAGAAGGGAAAAAAGAAAACAGCTCTCGGTACTTTACTTTTTGCATAAATTAACTGTGTGACTAGATACACCATTATTGTCACTGCGATTCCATGGCAAGTAAGTCTTTGAGCACTCTGATGGGCTGATAAGGGTAGACATCAGTGAGAGACCTCTAGAAAGTGAGATTCGATTCTTTTGTTCGCCGAAGTCTGGCACCCTGCCCGAACATTCATTAATCACGGCAAGCGTAAAGGGGGGGGGGGGGGAGGAGTCTGTAACAAACGACTTTTTCCCGATTGTCCTGTCACGATCGCTAATGACATAATGGCTTCCATTGATTTCTATCGCACGCTAAAGGGAATTACATACGGGAAAGGAAGCAGATTTCATTGAAAGGCCGCTCCGTTAGCACGCACAGCGTATTTCCTCTGGGAAATTCGGATCCATTTTCTTATATTTCAGTGGCAATAATGCCAACAAATAGCAGTATTGTCATTCACTCGTGACATTTTCCACTTGAAAGATGGTAGTTACCTTGGTTCCTTGCTTTGTCGTTACAACTTCCGCGTATTAATCTAAATCAATTAGACACTGACAATTCACATGTATCTTGAAATATGTTTATTGCTCTCAAAACTATCTTAAGTAAGTATTAACCTGTAATATCCGAACACTAACGGACTAAGGGGTTATGTAATGATTACATAACTCTCCTCAATTGATCCCACTAACTTCTGCGTTGGAGGCTAACTGAGAAACCCAGCATTGTCCAGGTATTTATGTATTCCAATCTCTTTCCCTATCTCTGCCCATCTCCTCCTCCTCCTCTTTTTTCTCTTCCTCCTCTCTCTGTAACATCATCCATCTCCTTACCCCTGTCCGCCCATCTCCTCATTCTCTCCGTCTCTCTGTTTTCCTCCTCCTCTCCGCTCCCCCGCACGCGTCCATCAATCCCTTATCACCGTCCCCATCAGAATGCTGGTGACTTTTACGCCGCGCTAGTTGTCGCAGATTGTAAGTAACCAGTGAACCTCCGATTCTTTATAGAATCGAACTCCTCTGTATAAAATAGCTTCAAACGTCTTGATTACTTTACATATGTGTTAATTTGTTAAATAATTGACCTTAACCATGTAAGCGTGAAACAGTTATGAAAAAGCTTTAAATTATGTCTGAAGTTTTTTGGAAGTCTCTAAGTGGTTTCGTTATCAAACACTGCGTGAACATAATCTGGATAATTTGCTCTCCATAGTTAAGGAGAAGATGTTGAACATAAATACATACATTTTGGCAAGATACAGAGAAGAGAGATCACAGCTCACCTCCAGTATCTTCAATGAGGTGTTTACGATTACAGTTCTCTCATTGGCTCCAGAATAGCCCTTAAGCAACTCTTATAATATATTCTTTTCCAATTTTATTAGATCTTAAACAGTGCTACTAATATTGCTGTCGACGGAATGCATGCATTAAATGTTGAAAGTACAGGAACCTAGGATTTATTTCCACAGGTTAATGACGGAGTGATTTTGTGTTATTCTTTTTGGGAATGTTGTAAGTGAATGCTTCTGTTAATTTGCCCCAAATATCCACAGTAGCAGAAAAGTGGTTTTAGTGCTATAGACCTTCAAAGGTGACAATTTGCATGCTATAACTGTCATCTCAAACACTTGCTTGGCAGGACGGCACTAGAACAGAAGTGTAGCAACACAACAAGAAATAATCAATGTAATTTATTGAAAGTATGTTACAAAAGGCTACCTAACGTGTGTACAGTTTGATGCGGTACCCTTTATGTCGTAACCTAATACAATGAAATCTAAATAACTTCGCTGTCTTTTTTCAGACTATGATGTTGTTACCATGATTGAAAGTTATATTGCAGACACTCGTGGTTGTACTATTATACCGTAAATAGCGACTACTAAGTCGGAACGCAGTCTTGCAGGAGCTGTACTCAGCTGTTTGCAGACACTGAACTAAACTAAACTGCCCGACTACCGGATCAGACATGCCTGAGTGTCCACGGTGCATCATGTTTTGTGTCAGGCGGCGGAAAGAATTGAATTTATGAGCGCCATCTGGAGTTTGCTGAGAGGCGCCAGGCGAGTAGCTGTCTGTGTGGTGGTGGTGGCCTCTCGTGGTATTTGTTGCGTACGCTTAAGCCTGATACATAACAATACTGAAGAAATGCAGTAAGAAGAAAATCGATATGTAGTATCTGTTAAAGTAGTTGTAAGTCTGATGACTGATTTGTGCAGCTCTTCACGTTAGTCTACCTTGTACAATTCTCTTTGCATCTGCATAATTAGTGCATCCTACACCCAATACTATTTACTGTGTACATGCTTTGGTATTCCTCTACAACGTCTCCCCATTATCAAATTAGGACATAGTGTCTACAGACAACAAAAAAGTTTTAATACTCTCGGTAGACAATAACAGTCACAAGTTTTCAAATCCATAGGTGACACTTTTATTATCCTGCATGATAATACCTGCCTTAAACGGAAAAAATACTCTTTATGGTGTCCATGGAGAACCAGCACAGATACATAACCGAAGTCACGCTATAAAATATTAACAATGTTCTGGTTATTATAGCTTCTTTAGCAATAGCCACCTGTAATATCTGCTTCAATCAAGCACGTACCGGCCTAAATTTAAGAGCTTCACGCCCAGATTCTGAAGGCTTGAGGATTTCGACCGATGCCGCCCTCTGACATTCGGCGTCACGCAGATCCGGTACGGCGGAGGGGGGGGGGGGGGGGCATGTGGTCAGCACACCATTCTACCGGCCGTTCTGCCAACTTTCCAGACCTTGGAGCCGCTACTTCTCATTAAAATAGATCCTAAATTGGATTTACTAGGCTGAGTATACCCCTTACCAGCCCTCCCAACAAGGGAAACCCCTTCACACTACTGGGAATCGAACTGGGGTCCTCTTCGTGGCAGCCATCTACGATACCACTTAGGACAAGCCTAAGTACTACCTTAGAATACTTAACAATTGAGTAGCAGTGTTGGGTAGCAAAATATATACCAACACACAAAACAACCGTAATTTACCTAATAATTCTGGCTGTTATGGAAACACTTGAGAATCATGTACTTTGTAGTTCCAGTCAAATACTATGAACGTAAACATAGTAGGCTTACATGAGTGCCGTCACATTAATAGGTGGCATGTAAGCAATTTGCTAAATTGTCTCTATTAGGTACATGCGCGTTTGAAAGAACAAACACTGCCGACGATCCACAGCCGTACGAAATAATTAGAAATTATTCTGCTCAATGCGCATTATTAGGTATAGATCGTCTTAACCACTTCAGTTCTCTATATACGCTCCCCAGACCATCCCAAACTTCCATATGTGACTCTCTACTTCCTTATATCGTAGTCCACAGAATTGGTCACCTAATGCTCGCAACATTACTTGGACTGCCGCAACAGGGAGAACGATACAACGAGTGTGCCCACCTCGGCTTGTAATACTTAAATGCATGTCTGAAAGAACACGATTCCAGGTTCGGCACAAATTCTCACATGTCAGTACTGGGTAGTAGATACATACCTAAAGCGCCTGATATCGAGGAATTCGCGTTCAGTGAATTAATTTCGAATTATCTCCACTGGAGGTAGCAACCTTCTATACATACTTGTATACATATAGGAGTAACGAAAATAATCATAAGTAACAGTTTAATATGTAATATTAATTCACATCTGTAAATGTAAAATTACAATAATAACCCTTCGATACTGGTTGAACGAAGTTAAAGAAGCTGCGAGTGATGCTGGTGTAAGAACAACAGAAGTTTTGGACAGTACAGTCTTAGGAGAAAAGATTAGCGTGCAGAGCTGCTTCAAACAAATCTTCAGACTAGAGACAACAGCAGCAGCAACAACAACAACAACGCTAAGTATGTTTAGAGACAAAATTCACCTGTTGAAGTTTGTGACCAATAATCAGATTATACCTTGCTAAACTATCGGGCTGTATACAAGTAATACACTAAATGTATTGCAATTGCGAATATGAACAAACATCTGCTGTAGAATGGAATGACAACATTGAAAATTTGTGCCGGACCGGGACTCCAACTCGGATTTCTCGTTTATCGCTAGGGGTCACCTTACCATTTGGCTATCGATGCACAACTCACGGCCAGATGCAAACTTCCATATGTCGTCAACCTGTAACACTACGCTACTGCGTACGGTACTTATTAAAGCCTGTACTATGGTAAGTTGACGGGCTTCACCTTATAAGAAAGCATTTTGGTATATATGTTGACCGCGTGTACCAGAATGGAGGCAAAATCAGACTTTCACCCACTCAGTAACAAGAATGATACGTCAAGCAAGCCTGAAGTGCAACTACACATTATGACGGACAAGAAACAACACAGCAGATGCTACCAATTTGTTAATAAAACGGTCGCCAGCCTAATTAGGCATTAACTGAGTTTCTTCCCTGTACAAGTTGCTGTACTTTCATACAAAACAACACGTAATAACACTGCATAATATGGTAACTTTTAGAACCAGAAAATCTACTGAACTAATAATTTCACTTTCTGTACTAATATGGACAAGCCATAAATACACAGCAATACACTATAATGTTTACTACAAACTTCGTACTGTCCATTGATCTGATTAAAATCGGGCATAGGTTACTTTAGAAATAGCACTTTAGAAACACACATACAATGTCAATTTTGAAAAAGGTAAAACACTAATAAATTTTGGTTTTATATTGACTTTAACTTTGCTGGTCAAATCAGTTCATTACACTTCAGAATTTAAATGAATAGAAAAGAAAAAGGGGGGGGGGGACCCTGAAACTGTTATGATCACTGTACTGAAATTTTAATTATTGAGATCATGAAGCACTCAAGATTTCCAATATATGATTTACTACTCTTTTTGTCTTATTTCCTGCTCATTTAATTACCATTTTATCTGCCTCAAATAATTAAACTTCATTACTAAACCAATTTCAACATTATCTTCCAACTTTGCCAGACCTATATATTAATTAACAACAAAGTTCTTTAAACATCATTCTAACATAGATAGGTTTGCAGGTAAGTATTATTAACATGAACTTTAAATCTTCATTTCGGGGCACTCAGATTGCACAACATGTGGAAAGGACCCTGTCTAGGTTAGTGATGAGGATAATTAAATGATAGGACAGTTCTGGTAAAAGTTAAGTTGTTATTGAACAGTCAGGAACAAAAGTAACACTGGTCCACACGAATACAGTACTAAAAGTTTCAACCTGTTCGTGTCGATGCGGCGGTTGGCGGGCGGCGAGGCGCAAAGCACACATACAATCACAGCTATGGCTCTTGATGTATCGGCACTTTGCTTCTTCTTAGCGTCGCAATACTTTTCCATTTAGTGCCTATGGAATATAGCCATGCTGTATAGTCGTCGGAAACGGCACATCCGAGGCTCAATGAAATCACGTTTTCCAGGAAAGCCTCCTCGATCCAGAGCGTGTTTCTCAGACCGATGCCCAACTCCGACTACTACTGCTGAGCCCGTTATGCCGTGCCGCGCCCGTGTGCATTTTCCCGCGCTCGCCTGCCATCCACCTTTTACCGCTCCCCTACAGACAGGGTATTCACCAAAGGTTTTGCATTCTACATATCCTAATACATTGCCTACGTATGGACCAGGCGCACAATTACAACTTTAACATCTTACAACAGTTTCAACATTTCTTACATTTCCATTTTGTTATAATATTGCTTGCAATTTGACATAAACATTAATATTCGCACCGAAAATTGTTTACAGTTTCTTTAACATAATGACATGAAAAGAAAAAAGAAATGAAATCAGAACATCGATTATACTTATTTATCGAAAATCAGAAGAAAAAGTTATTATATGTACAGTTGTTGTTGTTACAAACCCTGCTTCTAAAACCTACACTCGAACATCTAGTACGTATATTGCCGCACAGATTCGATTCCCAGTCTGGCATAAATTTTCCTTGCCGCCATTCCATTCTACAGCTGACGGTTGTCCATATTCGCAGTTGCGAATTCATTCAACGGCTTTAGTCCCCACAGTGCCTGGAATCCTGCATCGTATTTCAGAGTAACACAGGCACTGCAATAAAGTATATATATACAAATCAGTCTGCGGATTTCTCATTGTGTCCTCCGCTACATTTTGTTATTGTGCTCAAATGTTTACATTTTACATTTGTGAGGGCGGTACATATTTGTCGCCATACTACACTCCTGGAAATGGAAAAAAGAACACATTGACACCGGTGTGTCAGACCCACCATACTTGCTCCGGACACTGCGAGAGGGGTGTACAAGCAATGATCACACGCACGGCACAGCGGACACACCAGGAACCGCGGTGTTGGCCGTCGAATGGCGCTAGCTGCGCAGCATTTGTGCACCGCCGCCGTCAGTGTCAGCCAGTTTGCCGTGGCATACGGAGCTCCATCGCAGTCTTTAACACTGGTAGCATGCCGCGACAGCGTGGACGTGAACCGTATGTGCAGTTGACGGACTTTGAGCGAGGGCGTATAGTGGGCATGCGGGAGGCCGGGTGGACGTACCGCCGAATTGCTCAACACGTGGGACGTGAGGTCTCCACAGTACATCGATGTTGTCGCCAGTGGTCGGCGGAAGGTGCACGTGCCCGTCGACCTGGGACCGGACCGCAGCGACGCACGGATGCACGCCAAGACCGTAGGATCCTACGCAGTGCCGTAGGGGACCGCACCGCCACTTCCCAGCAAATTAGGGACACTGTTGCTCCTGGGGTATCGGCGAGGACCATTCGCAACCGTCTCCATGAAGCTGGGCTACGGTCCCGCACACCGTTAGGCCGTCTTCCGCTCACGCCCCAACATCGTGCAACCCGACTCCAGTGGTGTCGCGTCAGGCGTGAATGGAGGGACGAATGGAGACGTGTCGTCTTCAGCGATGAGAGTCGCTTCTGCCTTGGTGCCAATGATGGTCGTATGCGTGTTTGGCGCCGTGCAGGTGAGCGCCACAATCAGGACTGCATACGACCGAGGCACACAGGGCCAACACCCGGCATCATGGTGTGGGGAGCGATCTCCTACACTGGCCGTACACCACTGGTGATCGTCGAGGGGACACTGAATAGTGCACGGTACATCCAAACTGTCATCGAACCCATCGTTCTACCATTCCTAGACCGGCAAAGGAACTCTAGAAGGTGTAAGTCAACTACCCTGGCCAGCAAGATCTCCGGATCTGTCCCCCATTGAGCATGTTTGGGACTGGATGAAGCGTCGTCTCACGCGGTCTGCACGTCCAGCACGAACGCTGGTCCAACTGAGGCGCCAGGTGGAAATGGCATGGCAAGCCGTTCCACAGGCCTACATCCAGCATCTCTACGATCGTCTCCATGGGAGAATAGCAGCCTGCATTGCTGCGAAAGGTGGATATTCACTGTACTAGTGCCGACATTGTGCATGCTCTGTTGCCTGTGTCTATGTGCCTGTGGTTCTGTCAGTGTGATCATGTGATGTATCTGACCCCAGGAATGTGTCAATAAAGTTTCCCCTTCCTGGGACAATGAATTCACGGTGTTCTTATTTCAATTTCCAGGAGTGTATATGCTCCATCCTGATCTAGAGCTCTACCTCGATGCCCAACACCTGCCCATGGCCCCCAGTTCAGTTTCTTGTGTCTTCTTTTTGATAACAAGCTTACCTGGTTGCTCCATATCTGTCATCTGAAGGTTGGCAGTCTTGATAAACTCACTGTCCTTTGCTTCCTTGCCCACACCTCTTCGGGTGTGGATTGTTAAATACTTCTCTACCTTTACGGGGCAGTAGTTCAGTCTTGTCTGGACTATGGCTGTCAAGTTTATGGATCAGCTACCCATTCCATGCTGCTCTTCCTGGACCTGGTTCACCATCATGGTATCCATTTAGCTACCAGTGCCTTTTGCTCTATCCCTGTCTATGGTCCCTTTTCGGTTTGACAGTCTCAGCTCTTGGTTTCCAATGCCATCATTATACGCTCTTCCCCTTCTCATCCATCCTATTCTATTCTTTTGAAGCTTCAGGGCATCGTCCACCTGCTGTCTGCCCTCAGGTGGGTTCACCGTTTGGGCTCTGCCTCACTTCTCTCTGCAGTGATTACCATTTACCCTCCTTGTCCTCTTCCCCACATTCTCTCCCAATTACCATCCCCCGCCCCTGATTAGTTCCTCTGCTCTGGATACAGATGGAAAGTGGCTTGTCCTCTCAGGCTTAAGTCATTGAATTTTCCTCTGGAACTGGAGTCCCTCAATTAACGTTGGCATTGGTTATGGCGGCCTTGGCCTTGTGTAGAAGCAAGGTTCTCGACGCTGTTTTCCCTACGTTTTGTTTGGTATTTTGTGCAGTTTTGTTTCCATTTTCTTGTTTCTTCTTCCCTTGGTATTGTCCCCATTATGTCGTGATCATGGTAGCGCATGGGAATCGGGACAGGTCGGTAGCAGTACAGGTGCTCTACTACGCTTAGCGTTTGTGGGGCACCCTTGCTCTCCCTATTCCCCCCCCCCCCCTCCCCCACCCTTCTCCTGTTCTTTCCTCATCCTGCTGCCCTGACGTTCCTTTTACCTCTTTTTTTGCTCGCTTTCTCTTCTCCGTGACTGAACTGTGCTGTTTGTGTTGTTCCTTCCTTATTTCTGAAACCTTCGATCATGTGACCAACGACCTCGCTGTTTGATTCCTTCCTCCCAGTCTTCAACCAGCCAACCTATGAAAATCGCCTGCATGGCGGCATATGATATGTCTATGCTGCTGTAACTTCGTACCAGGGTATGATTTGGCCCTAATGAATTATCTGAATTGTCGATACACACTATCGTATCTTCCACTGTTGTGGTGAGGCTTGTCTCTACGGAGGTTCGAGTCCTCCCTCGGGCATGGGTGTGTATGTTTGTCCTTAGGATAATTTAGGTTAAGTAGTGTGTAAGCTTAGGGACTGATGACCTTAGCAGTTAAGTCCCATAAGATTTCACACACATTTGAACCACTGTTCTGGTGGCTATATGGGCACGTCGCGAAAGCCAATTAAAAAAAGAAAATATCATGTCGCGATATTCAGTTCTTGAGCAGGCAGATGTAAGTAGGCGAATGCAAGAAGGTGGTAGTCTGTACAGCTGTATCAAAATGGGTTTCGTAGCAGGAAACATCACAGTTATTCAAACCTTTGCTACTGTTCATCTTGAAATGCTGACAAACGGCGTGTTGAGGTATGTCAAGATTTTATACTATGCCTAATCAGAAAGAACGCTTTCTGCAGGCTCTCGAAGAAGATCCTTGCATCAGCACGCTGCAGGTCGCTGTAGCGTAAATACGTGTAATAGTGCCTCATGAAACGAACTTCATGGACATCTCATGTATCAAAGTGTGCAAGGTGTTTTGCATGCTGATCACCAACTGTGGACAAACTTTGGGGATGGTTCGTTGCACAACCAGTCTCACACCGTCATTTATATTTTCATTGTCTTTTGCAGACATAGGCATCCGCAAAAGTTTTTCGAAGAGGGAGCATGATTCTAAATTGGCCAGTTTGGAAATAGCTGATTTTGTGAATCTGAAAAGTGTCACGATCTAAGAAACAAAGTTGACTAGAAGTACACCAATCTTTCTGTACCTCAAACGATTGATAGTTATCATTAGTATTTTTCTTTGTGGTTTACTTTGATACCTAAACTGCAAACACATTTCGATAGCACGCATATATTTTTAAGTTATTAACGTGAATACGGATACCACTTTTTTGATTCACTGACCAGATGTTACATTCGCATAAAATTGAATCCATTGTATTCACTGAGTTTTGAAATAAAACTAAAAAATATTCACACAATATTCATATTTTCATTATAAAACATTGAAACTGAAAAAATATAAGAACGGCTGAGAATGTCCCATAGCATACCATAACCAAGAAAAATGCCACATTAGTACTCTTTAAACTGGAGAAACAAGTAATTACCTTAAAAAAAGACTTATTCCACTTTGATACCAACTACAACAATTTGCATACAAAACTTAGCATGTGGTCACCTTAATGGATTTATTGCATTATTGTCATGATTTCTATTTTGCAATGTTGACTGACATAAGGAAAGGTGAACAAAAAATGTTTCGTAGCTCTGTGGCTACATGTGGCGCTGTGCCTTCGATGTTGAAACTAAACACTTTTTTCTCACTTCTAGCGCCGGAAACGGTGTTACCTTCTTTCAACTGATACCGTTGGGTCCTTAGGTTAAGTAAATAGTACACACCTATATGGCCGTCTTCTGTAAAACATACAGTAGCTCTTCCGTGTGACACTTAATGTAGTGTCAAAAAGCCATGACGGGTGGCATTTGTCCACAGGAAAATAGTAAATCCGCTGTGCAGCAGTGGGAGGGATGCCCTTCAGGGAATTATGGACGGTTGACGGTCAGGTATACTGCTGCCATTGTTTAATTATGCTGAGAATCCGTGTTATCCGTGTTTCAGCAGTCGATCCTCTTCTGAAACTCGTTAACGGAAGCGAGAGGCAAAAGACTGAGTACACTGTTTCAGTACTCCTCTATAAATGTTCGCATCCATCGCGAATGCAGAACAGCGCCGAAAACGCTGCCGAGTGGCAATCTGGTCACAATTTCCAATGAACGTAACAACCAGAAAACCAAGATATGTGATGATGGCTAAAGCTTTCCCGTTTGCTCGGCAGTGTTATATCTGCAGTTTAGTAGAGTCGCAGACGATCACTGCCAGAAATGCGTGTAAATACTATAATGAATAAAATGTCTGTACGCACATTCTAAGAGGGGACAAGTGGCCCCTCTTGCCTGCCTTCTCTCCCCCACACATACACACGCCTTTTCATCTACACCCACCCTCACTCCCTTGCGGTCACTTATGTTTGAATACGAGTCAAAACTTGGAAGAGGTGTAGTAGTAAATTTTCACATCCAGATTTTAGAGCGAATGACAATGATCTTGAAGTTAGGCACCAAGGATAGTTCAAGATTAAAGAGTGTGTTCTAACTGCAGTTAGATGTCGGATGACTCCATACACTTGTCAGCCAGAACATTATGACTACCGACCTACTATCGATATAAATCCTTGCAGGTGTCACTTGGCGAGGAATGTCTGCTGGTAAGACATATGCGTGGTGCATGTTGTATCAGTGAGCGTGCTGTGGGCGTGCAGAATGGGGAACACACGCGACGTATCGGAGTTTGACCGAGCGCAGACTTTGATGGCCCGGAGGCTCGGCACATTCATTTCGCAATCTGCATGACTTTTCGGGTGTTCGAGGACTACCGTGGTGAATGTCTTCAACACCTGGCTCCCAGGTGAAACCACTTTGGGACGTCGTGGGGTTGGGTAGCCATCACCCGTTACTGGTGTCGGACGTCGTAAGCTGGGCCGATTGGTAAAGGAGACAGGCGGCGAACTTCAGCGGAGATAACATCAGACTTTAATTCTGGGCAGAGTACAAGTATGTCTGAAAACGCAGTGCATAGAACACTCCAAATGTTGGGCCTCCGCAGCTGACGACCCATGCATGTGCCTTTTTTGACACCACATCATCGGCAACTACGACTGAAATGGGCACATGACCATCATCACTGGACGTTGGCGTAGTGGCAGAACGTTGTATGGTACGATGAATCCCGATACCTTCTTCATCATGGCGATGGGAGGGCGCGAATTCGTCGTCCTCTTTGCACCTGAACTGCGGGACGGAGACAACCTGGCGGGAGTTCCATTATACTCTGGGGAACATTCACGTGGGCATCAATGGGTCCAGTGGAGCTAGTGCAAGGCTCTATGACCGCAAAGGAGTAACGTATACTGATTGCAGACCATGTACGCCTCTTCCTGGTCATGTTTTCCGACGGCCGTGGCGTTTCGCAACAACATAATGTGCCATGTCACAAGGCAAGGAGTGTGATGGAGTGGTTCGAGGAACAAGTGGCGAGTTCCAACTCCAGTTGATATGCTGGCCACCCTACCCACCAGATCTGAATCCCATCGAGCTCATCTCGGATGCGACTCAACGTGACATCAGAGCTCATCGCCTCCCTCCATGGAATTTACGGGAATTAGGTGACTTGTGTGCGCAGATGTGCTGCGAACTCCCTCCAGACCTAGTAATGCCTTATTGTTTCCGTACCACGACGCATCTCCAGTGCTATGCGTGCCTAAGGTGCACGTATCAGCTATTAGGTACGTGTCATAATGTTCTGGCTGATAAATATACGTTCTTCCATTATATCTTACAGATGTTGTCTATAAGGACTTTATTCAGAACAGAAACACAGACTTGCTGCAACATGTGATCCTGCACTTGCGAAAAAGCAGGTGGTTTATGCATAGTGTAGCTGCAGCACATTTTCTTATGATTCACATTATTCGAGAGGTACAGGATAGTATCTACCATCACAGATATTGTTTATGGGACCATCTAAAACAATTTCCTTACGCAGCAAACTTTCCGAAAGTAGATACACTTCATGAGCATATCATGGAAGCCTGTGATAACAGTGTACGTCTTCCGGACGTATTTGGAAGGACGTGACAGTCCATGATCCGATGAGCGCTTGCATGTTTAGTAACAAGAGGCGGAAATGTTGAGAATTGTTATGGATTTCTGATTTGATAACTGAGTAACATTTTCTTTTGTTAATAGGTATAACTGGAAAGATTAATGGTGGTATGTTTATGTTGATTATTTTCCTTGTTTTGGTGTGAGAAATCAGCCCCCCAAAATTTGTAAAAGTGTTTCTGACACTCCTGAGTATGTGGAAATTTATTTTTCTGAACATACTGTAAACGTGGGTTGTTCTCTGTTGTTGCAGGTGAGTGTGGCATGTCTGATGGTGGTTTTATTGTGCCTAACTGTGCTCTCAGGTAAGTCACTGTTTCATTACTTCGTTTATTTGAAGTGTTTTTGCGTGAATAGGTTCCTTCTGTGTCATAAGTGTCATTGTACTTTCCTCTTATTCATGAAATGAAGTAGACTATTACAATATATTTGCAGTACGTGCTAATATGTAACGCAATATCCCTATTTTTCTTTTATGTATCGAAACTCTCACATGGCGATGACCTGTATGAAGATAATTATTTGTCTTTTTCTATTTGAATAACTTTTTAATAGGAATACTAAAGTAAGATCCATCAACAATGTTGTTTTGGAGTTTGTCTTCAGGTTCATATCTTATTTTACAGACTTGTGTGGAAACATTGAGAAAGTCATTCCGTGTTTATTGCCAAAAAAAAGTAGCAGTAGCAGGGCAGCGCTTGTTGTCTGATACGTTTTATGATTCCATAAAATGTCACACAACGAGTTTTTCCTTTTCTCAGAGACGATAAAGAGCTCTGAAGAGCAGTTGAACGGAATGGTTAGTTTCATGAAAAGAAATTATAAGATGAACATCAACAAAAGTAAAACAAGTATGATGGAATGTAATCGAATTAAATCGGATAATGCTGAGGAAGTTAGATTAGGAAATCAGACACTAAAAATAGTGGATGTGTTTTCACTATTTGCACTGCAAAATAACTGCTAATGACGGAACAAGCGAGGCAATAAAGTGCCGACTGACAACTGTAAGACAAGAATGTCTGAAAAAGAGAAATTTCTTAACGTGGAATATAAATTTAAGTCTTAGGAAGTGTTTCCTGAAGGTGTTTGTTTGGAATGGAGGATTGATGCAACTACTCGCTGATAACAAATATCGACAGAGAAACATTTCATTCCCCAAGTTCAACCTGTCGTTCCACAGAGCCTATGGTTTGATGAGATGAAAATCAACAAACTCTATTTTCATCAAGATGCATCTGTTATCCGAGCCGTCGATATGGAATAAAATTTAAGTATGATCCATATTGTTCCTAGGAAGATGTTCAAATCGTCAAGGTCACCCACATCATTAAGTCATGTGTTTTTTAGGAAGGAGCTGGAAGAATTATACTAGAATCTTAAAAAAGAGTAGACCCACTCTTCCTGCAAAGTCTGCCTTATTACTTGACAGTATTAATAACTTTGTCTGGGGCAAACAATGTTCCGTAAATTAGATAATGTTTCGGCCGTTTTCATTTATTACTAGATAATATTAATGTAAATCCTCCACATCTAAACATGTTTCTATTGACTTATACTCTACTAAATCTCCAAGATTCAGTCATTGTTAAATGAAAACTGTTAGCTAAATAAACAACGGTAGGTCTTCCACAACTGATTGTGAGCAACGCTGTTGTATATGGAGAGCTGAAGTCTTTAGACGAATTTAACAAAAGGGAGAGGGTCAAAATTTTAGGTGGGCCCTTTCCAAACTAAGGGTGGGCCATTTCAATCCATAATGGGGAATAACTGATAGAGGTGAGACACAGCGAAATGTTTTAGATAAAAGTTGTAGATGGCAAAGATGGTCATACATTGCTACTAATGGCCGTGCCTTGAACGTGATTTTCAAACGATTTGGAGGTTAAACTGATTTTTTGAATGGGAACCCTAATATTCGATTCAACATTTGATAGGAGCGGCAAATTGTACGTATAGAATGATACACGATTCAAGGTCAAGCCTAGGTTCAGTGAAGGTCAAATAAGAAAATGTGTTTTAGTTCTAATAGCGATTTTATGTGATGTATTTATTTTGCGGCCAAGCGGTTAAAGGCGCTACAGTCTGAAACCGCGCGGCCGCTACGGTCGCAGGTTCGAATCCTGCCTCGGGCATGGATGTGTGTGATGTCTTTAGGTTAGTTAGGTTTAAGTAGTTCTGAGTTCTAGGGGACGGATGACCTTAGAAGTTAAGTCCCATAGTGCTAAGAGCCATTTGAACCATTTATTTTGCCAACGAATGTGTTAGTTAAAACTTGAAGTTCAAATCTCTCTTCGCTCGTTCCAAATCCGACGTCACAAATAGGGGTTTCCATGAAATAAAACTCAACATTCGAATGGCCTTCGATAATTACCTTAAAATCTTGGTTGTTGATAATGATACGGCATCCTTATGTCCTTTCCAATTTCTGTCTAACATTATGTTTTGCTGTGTCCCATTGTATTTTGCTGCATCGCTCCTCTACTTCGAAAAATCCCCTACTAAAACTAAAAACTTACTTGCTTATTTGATCTTCATTGAACCTTGCTATGGCCTTGAATAATGTATCATTTTGTAAGTAAAATTTGCCGCTCTTTTCAAATCTCAAATCAAATATTAGGGTCTAAAAAAATCACTCAAATCTTCAAAACACAATGAGAATCACGTTCAAGTTCACGGCCATTAGTAGCAAGATTTTGCTGTATCTCATCTCTATTCCGAGTTATTCCCCATTATGGATTAAAATGGTCCACCTTGTGTATAGGCTGCAACCAAAATCCACCGATAAAATTTCGGAGGTTGTTCGAGGATATTTTCAGACAATTTTGGTCCAAGGGACCGTCACAGAGTAATAATGTAATTATGACTTACTCTGTTTATTACCCCAATTACCCTTGTATCTGTTAAACTACTTTAACAGCAATGAAAACGACTAATAAGCCATCACCAAAATTTACAACACGAAACACAAAGTAACGTAATTGACACGCAGTAGAAAAATAAACCCGTGACACAACCGAGCAATAAAGTAGGTATTACTGTTATCAGTAGCAAGCACCGTAAGTGAATGAAACAAAATTGTTAACAAGACACACAATGCAAACCTTCAAAATTTCCACTCTTTTGAAATGCAAATATAAATGGGGGTAAGAAATCAAACGAAATCCATTGACTCTGCGACGAGGCTCCAGAGGTTACCGTCTTCTGTATCAAATCACTCAGACAATATCCCTGAACAAACACCCCAAATACTTTTTGTAGAGACTCTTCTCGTCTTAACTGTTTGTGGTGCACGTTTCACTTTTATGGAATACTACACTCCAGAAATACCTTCCGAAACGACTTCCTAACACTTAAATTTATATTAGATGTCAAATTCCTCTTTTTAAAAAATGCATTTCTTGCTATCGCCAGTTTGCATTTTAGACCTTCTGTAATTCAGCACAAATAACTAAATTCATATACTACGTTGAGTGCCTAAATTCCTGATGTAAGTCCTTCAGGATCGCCGGATTTAATTCTCCACATTCCTTATTTAATGCTTGTTGATGTTCACTTTGTACTAAAAGGTTTCAGATAGATTGTATAATGGTAAGACAGAGATTTAGGAACCAGGTTTTAAATTGTAAGACATTTCCAGGGGCAGATGTGGATTGTAGATTAAAACTGAAAAAAACTGCAAAAAGGTGGGAATTTAAGGAGATGGGACCTGGATAAACTGAAAGAACCAGAGGTTGTAGAGAGCTTCAGGCAGAGCATAAGGGAACAATTGACAGGAATGGGGGAAAGAAATACAGTAGAAGAAGAATGGGTAGCTTTGAGGAATGAAATAGTGAAGGCAGCAGAGGATCAAGTAGGTAAAAAGACGAGGGCTAGTAGAAATCTTTGGGTAACAGAAGAGATACTGAATTTAACTGATGAAAGGAGAAAATACAAAAATGCATTAAGTGAAGCAGGCAAAAAGGAATACAAACGTCTCAAAAATGACTAAGCACGGATGGCTAGAGGACAAATGTAAGGATGTAGAGGCTTATATCAAGAGGGGTAAGATAGATACTGCCTACAGGAAAATTAAAGAGACCTTTGGAGAAAAGAGAACCACTTATATGAATATCAAGAGCTCAGAAGGAAACCCTGTTCTAAGCAAAGAAGGGAAAGCAGAAAGGTGGAAGGAGTATATAGAGTGTCTATACAAGGGCGATGTACTTGAGGACAATATTATGGAAATGGAAGAGGATATAGATGAAGATGAAATGGGAGATTTGATACTGCGTAAAGAGTTTGACAGAGTACTGAAAGACCTAAGTCGAAACAAGGCCCCGGGAGTAGACAACATTCCATTAGAACTACTGACGGCCTTGGGAGAGCCAGTCCTGACAAAACTCTACCATCTGGTCAGCAAGATGTATGAAACAGGCAAAATACCCTCAAACTTCAAGAAGAATATAATAATTCCAATCCCAAAGAAAGCAGGTGTTGACAGATGTAAAAATTACCGAACTATCAGTTTAATAAGTCACAGCTGCAAAATACTAACGCGAATTCTTTACAGACGAATGGAAAAACTGGTAGAAGCCGACCTCTGGGAAGATCAGTTTGGATTCCGTAGAAATGTTGGAACACGTGAGGCAATACTGACCCTACGACTTAACTTGGAAGATAGATTAAGGAAAGGCAAACCTACGTTTCTAGCATTTGTAGATTTAGAGAAAGGTTTTGATAATGTTGACTGGAATACTCTCTTTCAAATTCTGAAGGTGGCAGGGATAAAATACAGGGAGCGAAAGGCTATTTACAATTTGTACAGGAAGCAGATGGCAGTTATAAGAGTCGACGGACATGAAAGGGAAGCAGTGATTGGGAAGGGAGTGAGACAGGGTTGTAGCCTCTCCCCGATGCTATTCAATCTGTATATTGAGCAAGCAGTAAAGGAAACAAAAGAAAAGTTCGGAGTAGGTATTAAAATCCATGGAGAAGAAATAAAAACTTAATGGAATGTAGTCGAATTAAGTCGGGTGATGCTGAGGGAATTAGATTAGGAAATGGGACGCTTAAAGTAGTAAAGGAGTTTTACTATTTGGGGAGCAAAATAACTGATGATGGTCGAAGTAGAGAGGATATAAAATGTAGACTGGCAGTGGCAAGGAAAGCGTTTCTGAAGAAGAGAAATTTGTTAACATCGAGTATTGATTTAAGTGTTAGGAAGTCGTTTCTGAAAGTATTTGTAGGGAGTGTAGCCATGTATGGAAGTGAAACGTGGACGATAAATAGTTTAGACAAGAAGAGAATAGAAGCATTCGAAATGTGGTGCTACAGAAGAATGCTGAAGATTAGATGGGTAGATCACTTAACTAATGAAGAGGTATTGAATAGAATTGGGGAGAAGAGGAGTTTGTGGCACAACTTGATTAGAAGAAGGGATCGGTTGGTAGGACATGTTGTGAGGCCTGAAGGGATCAAAAATTTGGTACTGGAGGGCAGTGTGGAGGGTAAAATCGTAGAGGGAGACCAAGAGATGAATACACTAAACAGATACAGATGGATGTAGGCTGCAGTAGGTACTGGGAGATGAAGAAGCTAGCACAGGATAGAGTAGCATGGAGAGCTGCATCAAACCAGTCTCAGGACTGAAGACCACCACAACAACAACAACACCGACTTCTTTTCAAGACATTCCGTTTAACTGCTCTTCCACTAATTTGCCGTCTATGAAAGAACTGCAGAGCAATCGGCAAACCTCAAATTTATTTTTTCTTCTCTCTCAACTGAAATTCCCTTTCCAGGTATCTACTTGGTTTCCAGAAAGGCATTACGTTTTTTAAAAACCCTTGTTAGAGTTCAAACCAACTGCGAAAAACGAGTGTCTTTATGAACTGGCAGCTGTGATGCAGTCAACGTCAGTCACGTTTTGCAGTGATTAGGCTTATCACGGTTGAATAGACAGTAGCAACAATCACATTTTATTAATCAGTAGTTGTCTCGATTTTTATGTGTGTGTTTTCACGAATGTCGTAAAATAACTGCGTAACTGACGTTTCAAGGAGTCGAGTGGTGGGGACCAGCCGCCAGCCAATCGAAATTCCTTCTGAAGTCCCATATGCTTCCCGTGCTGGCTGTTTTGAAGGTATCCTACAGCCAGAGTCTGCCCACCCCCTCCCCCACCTCCCCCCAATCCCTCCCCACCCCCTCCTCCGCCACTGCAGTCTGTCAGTCACAAAGTTATTTTACTCGAGCTATAGTCAATGGTACACATGTGAGGGGCGTTCTACAATGCTGCAGGCAGTTTCTTTCTTTTTTTAAGAAATCAAAGCAGCTCGAATAATAGTGCCTGATTCTTCTAATTTTTTTCCATGCATTTTTCCGACTGCAGTAGATTATTTGTGTTCCATACTATTTTCCTGAGCATCAAACTCGTAATGCTGGTCATGGATCGCGATTGAAAACAACATATTTCGTGAGAAAACATGCCTGTAAGTGTAGCTCGAAATTCACATCCATATGCGTTGGAGACCATATTTTCATAATTTATATCGTTGCTGTCGATAGTTCAGGGAATAGTTTATTTCCAAAAGTTGTTCCTTCATGTATCTTTTAAAATACCTCTAAATTTTCTAGTATTGTCGTAAAACAACGTGTGTGTAATTAAACGACCACATAGCAAGAAAAGTAAATGGCAGATTCCGTGGAAGAATAATTGTTCATTGAGAAAGTCGCTTACGAGACTGAAGTCCCCCTCGGTCTTGTTCACATACCGTCCGCCCAAGAAGCTGCGAGTCTGATTTTGTTCCCGGCTATAAGTGACACCAGTACAGTAACTACGTTGGCAGGTTGGACTAACAACTGTAAACAACAGATGTGCATTCGACTAATTGGTTGTATGCAAGGCAGTGTTAAGAACTGGAAGTGCGGCCGTAATGTGTCAACGTTTTTCGATCACTAATCGCAATGAAGCAGCATCTCTAAATCAATTGTTCAAGACGTTTTCCAGAATGTTTTAAGGGAGAGAAAAGTTCAGCGGGACGAAACTTTGCACACACCTGACCCCCCGAACAAAACCATCGAAGGGTGGACACCTGCTGGGACCTGATTTGACAGCTGACGTTTAGAAAAATCGTCTCGGCTGATGAGACGTGGTGTTATCATTATGAACCTACCACAAAACGATAAAGTGCCGAAATTCACATGAAGGGTCAATACTTTGACGACATAAGCGACAGACATTCAAGCCGACGCGCTAGTTGATCAACATCCGAAAGGAGGACCTTTCTTCCACTTTCACAATGTTGTATGAACGTTATATGCATTGGAATCAAATGGAAGAAGACTCTGTCCGTCTTAACATTTTTCTATTTTTAATTAACCCAGTCTCGAAACTTTTGGTACTGATAAGGATATATATAGGAAAAATATTTGCGAATATTACTGACAAGATCGCTAATCATGATTCTTGTATTATTTAATGACATGTTTCGGCTACTGCCACCACCAGATCAAGAATTACTACTTCTGAAATAAAGTTCAGTGTCAATGTACCGGGTGATCAAAAAGTCAGTATAAATTTGAAAACTGAATAAATCGTGGAATAATATAGATAGAGAGGTACAAATTGACACACTTGCTTGGAATGACATGGGGTTTTATTGGAACAAAAAAAAAAAAAAGTTCAAAAATGTCAGACAGATGGCGCTTCATCTGGTCAGAATAGCAATAATTAGCATAACGAAGTAAGACAAAGCAAAGATGATGTTCTTTACAGGAAATGCTCAATATGTCCACCATCATTCCTCAACAATAGCTGTAGTCGAGGAATAATGTTGTGAACAGCACTGTAAAGCATGTCCGGAGTTATGGTGAGGCATTGGTGTCGGATGTTGTCTTTCAGCATCCCTAGAGATGTCGGTCGATCACGATACACTTGCGACTTCAGCTAACCTCAAAGCCAATAATCGCACGGACTGAGGTCTGGGGGCCTGGGAGGCAAAGCATGACGAAAGTGGCGGCTGAGCACACGATCATCACCAAACGACGCGCGCAAGAGATCTTTCACGCGTCTAGCAATATGGCGTGGAACGCCATCCTGCGTAAATATCGTACGTTACAGCAGGTGTTTATCAACCAGGCTGGCGATGATGCGATTCTGTAACATATCGGCGTACCTCTCACCCGTCACGGTAGCAGTTACAAAACCAGAATCACCCATTTCCTCGAAGAAAAAAGGCCTGATAACGGTAGATGTGGTAGATCCAACCCATACCGTGACTTTCTAGTCGTGCAATGGAATTTCAACGACAGTTCTAGGATTTTCGATAGCCCAAATTCTGCAGTTGTGGGCGTTGACAGACCCTCGGAGCGTGGTTCTCAACCAATCGTCATCTTCCGACATCTTTTGAAACGCCCACACCCCAAATGCCCTCCGCTTCACTAAATCGCCAGGTAACAGTTCATGATGCCGATGGATTTTTTACAGAAAGCATCGGAGGTTACGCCTAAGTGCTACCAACCAGCAGTGTATGGAATGCCGGTGTGACGTGCGACTGCACGAGCGCAGACTTCCCCGTGCATAGACGAATCCGCTACAGTCTCCATTTCTTCCTGAACTGTCCCAGCAGCATTACGCCTTGTGCTCGGTCGGCCACTACGGGGTCTATCGTCTAAACAACCCGTGGCTTCGAACTTCGAAATCATTCTCGAAATGGTTCAAATGGCTCTGAGCACTATGGGACTCAACATCTGTGGTCATCAGTCCCCTAGAACTTAGAACTACTTAAACTAACCTAAGGACATCACACAACACCCAGTCATCACGAAGCAGAGAAAATCCCTGACCCTGCCGGGAATCGAACCCGGGAACCCGGGCGTGGGAAGCGAGAACGCTACCGCACGACCACGAGCTGCGGACTGTGCTGTATAGATGATTGTGGCAAGTATTTATGGTTGTAGTGGTGTTTTACTTTGGGTGAATGTGAAATGGAAAGAAGGGAGAAGATCAAACATTTACCCTTGCTCCTGTACAAACAGTATGGACGGCACAGTATATGTAGTATATATGTGATTTCGCTATTCCTTGAAAGTGTGCGGTAAGTTTGGAGGTGAACCTGGTACACTATAAGCAAGTTTGGTGACCAGTTGCTCAATGGTTTTGTGTCCTCTCCGTTACCGACAACGTAGTGACACTGAAAATTGTGTCCACCACTCTGATTCGAACTGTAGCCTTTTGTGTTGAGGGCTGTCGTGTTATGGCCGTTCCCTGGCGAGACAGCAGAGCCAAATGTCTTGACAGGTATATTAAAATAAATGAAAAATTATTGTTATATTATACTAATTATTAATGATTAATAAGTCACGGCTGGAAAATACTAACACGAATTCTTTACAGACGAATGGAAAAACTAGTAGAAGCCGACCTCGGGGAAGATCAGTTTGGATTCCGTAAAAATACTGGAACACATGAGGCAATACTGACCCTACGACTTATCTTAGAAGCTAGATTAAGGAAAGGCAAACCTACGTTCCTAGCATTTGTAGACTTAGAGAAAGCTTTTGACAATGTTGACTGGGATACTCTCTTTCAAATTCTAAAGGTGGCAGGAGTAAAATACAGGGAGAGAAAGGCTATTTACAATTTGTATAGAAACCAAATGGCAGTTATAAGAGTCGAGGGACATCAAAGGGAAGCAATGGTTGGGAAGGGAGTGAGACGGGGTTGTACCCTCTTTCCGATGTTGTTCAATCTGTATATTGAGCAAGCAGTAAAGGAAACAAAAGAAAAATTCGGAGTAGGTATTAAAATCCATGGAGAAAAAATAAAAACTTTGAGGTTCGCCGATGACATTGTAATTCTGTCAGAGACTGAAAACAACCTGGAAGAGCAGTTGAACGGAATGGACAGTGTCTTGAAAGGAGGATATAAGATGAACATCAACAAAAGCAAAACGAGGATAATGGAATGTAGTCGAATTAAATCGGATGATGCTGCGGGAATTAGATTAGGAAATGAGACACTTAAAGTAGTAAAGGAGTTTTTCTATTTGGGGAGCAAAATAACTGAGAGGATATAAAATGTAGACTGGCAGTGGCAAGGAAAGCATTTCTGAAGAAGAGAAATTTGTTAACATCGAGTGTAGGTTTAAGTGTCTTAAGGTTTCTGAAAGTATTTGTATGGAGTGTAGCCATGTATGGAAGTGAAACATGGACGATAGATAGTTTGTAAAAGAAGAGAATAGAAGCTTTCGAAATGTGGTGCTACAGAAGAATGCTGAAGATTAGATGGGTAGATCACATATCTAATGAGGAGGTATTGAATAGAATAGGGGAGAAGAGGAGTTTGTGGCACAACTTGATTAGATGAAGGGATCGGTTGGTAGGACATGTTCTCAGGCATCACCAATTTAGTATTGGAGGGCAGCGCGGAGGGTAAAAATCGTAGAGGGAGACCAAGAGATGAATACACTAAGCAGATTCAGAAGGATGTAGGTTGCAGTAGGTACTGGGAGATGAAGAAGCTTGCACAGGATAGAGTAGCATGGAGAGCTGCATCAAACCAGTCTCAGGACTGAAGGCAACAACAACAACAACAATATACTTTATTAAAAATATAAAAATATAGCTCTCTTCCATTTCGGTTACCATGCGTAATTGTAAACGACAAACTAACTTTTTTGCAGTTAGTGTAGAGCCTGACATGAAAGACATCAAATGCGCCAGTTTATTGACTAAGCCTCTTTTCCAACGACTATAGCAGTTTTGCGGATGATAAACCGACTGAGGCCGTCGAATAATTTCGGAAAGCAGTGTTTAAAATTTCAACACTTCAAAGTCACTCACATGTTTACGCGGCTGCCGCACCATTAAGAAGAGTCGAAAAAGATGCGAGATGTGATTCATAGCTGTTTAGGCGAGTGTCTGCGAACTGACATCCTGCCGACTTCTCACGATATTAACGTACTGTGGCAGCCTCACGTGTTGCGGGTGTAGCGCTTACTGCTTACACACTAAATGCTGAGAAGGCACACCGTCGACATTGGTGCTATTACAGGCGGAGTTGGAGCTCTTATGAATGAGGTCAAGGGAAGGATTGCGCAGTGACATGATGAAGGATTCTAATCAATCTTCCAAATTGAGCCTTTATCAGACCCAGCTCAGATGTCAGCTAATCATGCCTACAACTAGTTCGCAGCAAACAGTTTAAGTCTTAGGTTGCGGTCACAGTGGCACCAACAACGGTCGTCAGACGCTGTCGCCAGAGGTCGCCCGATAAAGTCGACCTATGGCTTTGTCACAGTGCGTCGCATCTCCTTCGGCATTTTTTGGAGGGATCAGTGGTGTAGGAATTAATTAGTTGAACCTATTCTAGCCTTCTTGGGCGGTATGAATGCCACGACACTTTTGTGGTTGGAGACCAGTGCTGCAATGTGGCTTTTGCTGTTGAAACTACGCCGGATGCATGTGAATGAGCTGTCTGTCTCGAAAAGAACTTGGCGACTACTGTGCCTCTTTTCTCCGTTACTGGAATAATCAGTCAAATTTTACGAATATATGAGATGAGGAGAGAAACGTTCTATTACATACTGGAGATGAACTTGGTGCCGGCCGAAGTGGCCGAGCGTTTCTAGGCGCTACAGTCTGGAACCACGCGATCGTTACGGTCGCAGGTTCGAATCCTGCCTCGGGCATGGATGTGTGTGATGTCCTTAGGTTAGTTAGGTTTAAGTAGTTCTAAATTCTAGGGGTCTCAATACCTGAGATGTAAGTCCCATAGTGCTCAGAGCCATTTTTTTGTTCTTCAGTTTCGGGAAATACGTCTCATATAGTGCAATCAGTTCCGCGATAGTGATGTATCCCCGGTCGTTCCTTCTTAGATTTGCTACCTGCTGCACACTGAGGTGGGAAATCAACTAGGTCCTTTTCAAAGAAACCATTCCTGCCTTTGCCTTAAACGATTTAGTAAAAATACGCAAACCCTAATTTGGGTGGCTGGACAAGGATTTGAACCACCGTCCTCTCGAATGTGAGACCAGCGTCTTTACTGCTGCCGCCGCCTCACTCAGTGTTTGTACAAATGAGAGATTGGGACAAACGATCATTTGTTGAATAAGTCCTGAAGCATCGAGTCGAATCCTGTGTTATAGTAAATTAATAATGAAATGTGGCTGTTAATTTTTTAGGTGTCCTATAGAAAATGTTGCTCGCATCGTACCGTACATCTTTCGAGTAAAACGGAGAACTGTGGAGAAGATCGTGTAAAAGTTGTGGATCCCAGGTAAAACTCTTCTCTCTTCTGAAACTTCCTGGCGGATTAAAACTGTGTGCCGGACCGAGACTCGAACTCGGGACCTTTGCCTTTCGCGGGCAAGTGCTCTACCAACTGAGCTACCCAAGCACGACTCACGCCCCGTCCTCACAGCCAGTACCTCGTCTTTCTTCTGAATATGCTTGCAGCCTCCTGTCCCGAATCTCGTTAGTGCGTTTGATTAGCCATCACAGGGAGGACCTGGAATACGTTGTCAGTGGTGCGGCGTGCGCTAGTCGTGAGAACTAATAGGGTTCAGAGGTCGTGGGGTGGAGCGGCGGTATCGCGCAGCCGCGCGCCGCTGCAGCCCGCTGCTGGGTTCGCGCGGCGGCCGCAGCGACGTGCTGTTACTGCGACAAATTGAGTTCGGCGGCGGAGTGCCCCGCTCGCGCCGCACTGAACCCGCGCTGCGCCCTAATTGGCTTAGACGCTCCCGCGCGCATCTTGACGCCTGCCTGCCACCTACATTGTCGAGTCACGATCCGCAGCTGGCGTGCAGTGCTTCGCAAGTTCATTTCTTTGTCGCCAATGAGATCATGGGTCAGTAAGGGTCAATTTTGGATACGTTTATATTTTTTGTGCAGGGTTTTCTAGTGAGAATACACAACCCAAATTTCACGCTGTCTTCGATTCGATCTATTGGCAACTCATGCTGTTACTTACATGGGAACCTCCCCATCGCACCCCCCCCCCCCCCCCCCCTCAGATTTAGTTATAAGTTGGCACAGTGGATAGCCCTTGAAAAACTGAACACAGATCAATCGAGAAAACAGGAAGAAGTTGTGTGGAACTATGAAAAAAATAAGCAAAATATATAAACTGAGTAGTCCATGCGCAAGATAGGCAACATCAAGGATATCGTGAGCTCAGGAGCGCCGTGGTCCCGTGGTTAGCGTGAGCAGCTGTGGAACGAGAGGTCCTTGGTTCAAGTCCTCCCTCGAGTGAAAAGTTTAATTTTTTATTCTCAGACAATTATCAAAGTTCAGGCACTCACACATAATCACCTTCGCTCTCCAAAATTCCAGGACATGTTCACATTTGCTTGGACGTGTGCACGATTTGACGGTCTACACTTGGAAACATTTGAAAACGTTAAAAAATATGTTTTGACAGAGCACAGGGAAAACTGTGTGACTGTGAAACTGTTGCATTCATTTGTTGCAGTTTATGTGACAAACTCTTATATTTTCATCACTTTTTTGGGAGTGATTATCACACCCACAAGAAAACCTAAATCGGGCAAGGTAGAAGAATCTTTTTACCCATTCGCCAAGTGTACAAGTTAGGTGTGTGGACATCATACTCCTGTCACGTGACGCACATGCCGTCACCAGTGTCGTATAGAATATATCAGCCGTGTTTTCCTGTGGAGGAATCGGTTGACCTGTGACCTTGCGATCAAATGTTTTCGGTTTCCATTGGAGAGGCACGTCCTTTCGTCTACTAATCGCACGGTTTTGCGGTGCGGTCGCAAAACACAGACACTAAACTTATTACATTGAATAGAGACGTCAATGAACGAACGGACAGATCATAACTTTGCGAAAATAAAGAAAGTAAACTCGAGGGAAGACGTGAAGCAAGGACCTCCCGTTCCGCAGCTGCTCACGCTAACCACGGGACCACGGCGATCCTGAGCTTACACTATCCGTGATGTTGCCTATCTTGCGCATGGACTACTCAGTTTGTATATTTTGCTTATTTTTTTTCATCGTTCCACACAAGTTCTTCCTGTTTTCTCGATTGATCTGTGTTCAGTTTTTCAAGGCCTATCCACTGTGCCAACTTATAACGAAATCTGATGGGGGTGCATGGGGAGGTTCCCTTGTTAGTTGTCGTCAAGAGACATTGAGGTTGGTGAAAATGAGACCTTTACCGACGAAAAACGCACTACCATCGCCAAAACTTGTAACTAGTACATGGATATTTCTTTAGAGGCTCTTCCAGAATTGCTCACGATTTTCTCTTGGCGAAACGTAGACGATTTGTCAACAATTCCAAGAGTAATTTAAAAGTCTGAGGAAAATGTTGACACACTCAAGCGACATCGCATCAGCCAGTTTGCTGAAAATATTGCCACCGTAAATCAAAATGTTGCCCGGAGGCCCCGAATCTCGATTCGCCGTAGATTATAAGAACTGAACATTTCGAGGAGCATCATACGGCGAGTTCTGATAAAAATACCGTCACCTACACGCCTTCAAGATTCAACCAACGCAACAACTACTGTTAACCGACAATTTGAAATGGTGCGAATCAGTGGCGGCTGCTGAGTAAGAGCACAAGAACATCCTAACTTTTGCGGATTTCTTGATTATTTTTCTTTGATTACTGTTAAACGTAACGTAGGTGCGGTCAACTGAAATACACAGCACTAAATGTACTGCGCTGTGCTACACATTGCTCCTCTAGACTCGGTGAAACTTGGCATCAGAGTCGCGAGCACACCGTCACTTGTGCGCTTCTTAAGGAACTTCTGCACATGCGCAACTGGCGTGACGTAATTGCCTTACGGGCCTAATACATAAGGATTTGATAAACAATGTGCGCGGCTCACTGCGTCCACTGCTTGCTCTTACCACTCAACTACAAGTTCATGTCAATGCCACTAGGTGGTAGCACACTGCAGCAGACGTTTATCGACGTTCGCTCTGCCTAAATCCTATTAGGCGGTAGCACATTCCAAAGATATGTGAATTCACTCACTGCGTAGTAAAATTAGATCCGACATCAGTATATGTTGTAGCTATACTGATAGAAAAACCTATTTTCTGGAATTCTGAATGAGATGTAATACATTAAGTTTTGTATTTTATCCTAGAACAATCTATTTCAGGCGCTGAGAACCATAAAGCGCATCATCGTCGATTGTGCGACTGTAGCATTTATTCATGCTTCTGACATCCATTCATCTTATGGCTGCTCTGGTTTATCTGTACTGTAGGCCCACATTGTTCGTATATCTGAATATTCACGAAAATCAGTCTCGCCGGTTTCTCTTATATTCACTTAAATATAAAAAAATATACTTTTGGCCCTTATGGCTCTCAATGACCTTGAATTTAATCTTTTCCGCAAACGGCACTTAATGTTTGGAGTTGGTTGCCTACTGTATAGGAATTGGATTTCCTGTGGAGTGTCAACATGAACTCTGTTGAACCTGTATTAAGCCCTAGCAGAAAAGAAAATTACCAGGAAAAGTTAGTCACAAAGAAATTAGGGCATTCCAGACCAGTTTCGCTGTCTTAGGAAGTGATAAGCGTGACTACAAATGAACATTTAACAAAGAAGCGTATAATAAGCGTAAGTTGTTGTGAGGATGCAACGTAAGGATGCCTGATTTTCAGCCCAGAAGTTTATTCGTTAACTGATACATGAATTAAGGATCTTGTACATTTGTCCGAAAAAATAAAAAGCACGAAAATTCCCACTCACACAAAAATGCGAGACGGAGAGTCGCAAAATCTTAAACATAATTTCATTTTGCTATAAACTGTACTTAATTATGTACAAAACAACAAAATTCCGCAAAAACAGTTCTTGCTTCTTTCAGACCAGTTATGAATACTATTATTGTTGTTATTATCATGATTATGGACAGCGGCTGAAGTTGCATAAATATGTTGATAAGCCTAACAGTTATACAGCTGGCGCGATTAATTTCGTAATCTCATATTTCTCTGAATTCAAAAATTTGTGAACACGCGCAATGTATACCTACGAGCCGCCACTGGTGCGAATTCACCGATGGCGTGTTGGAAATCCAGATACGGGTAACAGTTTTCGACAAACGTCATCTTCAGTGATGAGACCAACTTCCAATTGAACGGCTACGTCGGATCTGGGGAGACAAGAATCTTCGCGTAACACTTCAATAGCCGATGAATGCACGACGAGCCACAGTTTAGTGTGGATTTTCGGCGAATAGAAGTGATTCGGCCTTACTTTTTCGAGAATTCTGCGGGTAATGCAGTGATGATGAATGGGGTACATTATCGGAACAAGGTAGATTAATTCCTTTTACCCAAATAGGAGGGCCTGAACCTTGAAAACAACAGGTTCCAGCAAGATGGAACTACCTGTGTTACCGCGCGAATCCCGCGCTTCTTGCTGAAGACATTTCTGTATCGTATAATCTCACGCCACGGGAACATGAAGTGACCACCAAGATATTTTCATATGACGCCGTATGAGCGCCTCATTGCGAAATCGCTCCATAAATGTGCGAAAATATCAATAAAGATATTGTTTGAAGAATGGGAGTGGATCAAAGACGGACTTTCGTCAAATACCGTTTACTAGAAGTAATAATAAAAATATTTTAAAATAAAAATTTATTAATTTCTCAAGTAACTGTTGTGTTTTATTCAAAAATTAAATTGTCTATTCGTGTCGCAACATCCTATATCAACCATAGTTAGTAAGTATTACAGTCGACACAAGCGTTAGGGATTAATCTACTGATGAAATTGTTGATAATGTTTTTCAAAGATTTATTGTTGCTCTGAAAATAGATACCCCTTTAAATTAAAAAAAAGTACTCACAATTTTTCAGTTGTGTATAACAAATAGAATAACACCACTCCGAGTCAGTGAATATGGTACAGTGTTTCAAATTTTTTGGCCTACATATTGCTGAAAACTTGAACAGAAAGAAATATATTACTGAGTTGCTTGAACAACAAAGTTCAGCAACTTCTACTCATCTAGTTTTGAAAACAAACAAATCAATACCCTAACTTATTTTGCATATCTTCACACATTCCCTTATGGCATTATGTTCTGAGGTAACTCATCACTTCGAAAAAATATTATTGATTACGCAAAATAAACAGAATAATATGTGGTGTTGGACCCACAACCACCTTTTAGAGGCTTCTTCAAGGAATTAGGCATTTTAACCGTTTTTTCAGAATATCAAATTCGTCATAAATAATCCACACAGTTTGAGGAGAACAGTAAGTTCCACATCTAAAAAACGGGTAAGCATTGCCTATTATTAGTTACTAGCTGAGCTAACCGGCTTCGCTCAGGGAGTTAATATGAGATTGTGTCGTAGTTGGAATAAAAGGATAAACTTTAATACTAAGTATTTACAGCACTTGTTTATGAACAACATATTTCACTTGTTATCCGGGGTAAATGCGAACAAATTTTTCTGATTTTCTACTCGTCTATATCTTTTTGACTGTGAGAGAGCCGGCCGCAGTGGCCGAGCAGTTAAAGGCGCTACAGTCTGGAACCGCACGACCACTACGGTAGCAGGTTTAAGTAGTTCTAAGTTCTAGGGGACTTATGACCACAGCAGTTGAGTCCCATAGTGTTCAGAGCCATTTGAACCATTTGACTGTGAGAGTAGCAGGAGTCTTTGAGGTTGATGACGCAAAATTTCAAAGTTTCCCCTTGAGCTTTGTTAACTGGAAAAGTGTAGGTTAATTTCATTGGAAATTGAATTGTTATAAATTGTAATCGCAGTTCACTGCAGATCAGTCGTATTCTGGGGATAAATGGTGTGTGCCCTTTGCACTTTTCAGTCGTAAGTTTGGCTTCGATGATGTTATTCGAGAGTTGTTTGACGATCATCATTGTTCCATTACATAGTTTTGGTGACGAGATTTCTGAATAGTATGATCGGAAATACAGTTTCAAGTCGAATGCAGTGTAATGGCATTCCTCGTACTTGCAAAGAATTTAAAAATTCTGTAGAGAAGTTCACACTTTCTTCAACGTTTATCATCGTGTCGATCGATTTGTATATTGTCACCGAAAATTTTCTTTTGAATATTAAAGTTGATATCTTCGATAATATTATTTTTAGTTGGCAGAATTGCCCTTTCAAATATCCTGTCCGGATTGGAGTAGTTGTGAACAGTGTTTGCCTAAATTTGGTCCATGAGTTCATTTTCAGCAGCGGGTATGTTGCAGCAATCACTGTTGAGTTTAATGAGTCCGATCGTTTGGGCACTAGGATATGTGCCTTCGCCTGTTTGTAAATTCGTTGAGCAAAATGAGTTGTTATTTCGTCTTTTGGCAGTTCAAGTCTCATATTTTTTGTTAGTCGCAGAATTTGTATATGTGGTCAAAGGTGTGATTTTTTTTTAAGCATGCGTTGATCTCGTATGCTGGTGTTCACTTGGCGATAACTGGAAGTGTTTGTCGAAAATCTCTCTGAGAGAATGAGCAGAACTCCCATTACTTCAGAGTTTCCTCGCAAGTTGTGTAATATTCTGTCTATGGCTTCAAGTGTTTTTTTATGTGTCGTTGTGCATTCATGCCAGAACATAATGTTAGCTTGCAGTAGAAGTTCATCCCGTCTAGATGCTCTTGAGATTTTACGAGCCGGGAATTGTTCATTGGCTACATTGAACGGTAGTTGTAGGGCGGTATGGGCAGTTCGTCCCCCTTCCAAAAGTATAGTTGAATGCCGGATGATGTCAGTGCAAGTACGATGTGTTGTTTAGCACGTATTTCCGCCAGTAATAGATTCATTAGAAACGTTTTCGCGGTGCCACCTGGTGCGCCCACGTAAATGCACTGAAGAGCCGAAGAAACTGGTACACCTGCCTAATATCGTGTAGGGCCCCCGCGAGGACGCAGAAGTGCCGCAACACGACGTGGCATGGACTCGACTAATGTCTGAAGTAGTGCTGGAGGGAACTGACTCCTTGAATCCTGCAGGGCTGTCCATAAATCCGTAAGAGTACGAGGAGGTGGGAATCTCTTCTGAACAGCACGTTGCAAGGCATCCCACATATGCTCAAAATTGTTCATGTCGGTGAGTGTAGTGGCCAGCGGAAGAGTTTAAACTCACAAGAGTGTTCTTGGAGCCACTCTGTAGCAATTTTGGACATGTGGGGTGCCGCGAAAACGATTGCCAATGGACTCTCAACATAAAGAAATTTGACGCATTCCACATAAATAAGCAGCAAAACGCTTTATTGTATGAGTACACGAATGCAGAACAACCACTGAAAGCTGTTACATCCGTAAAATACTTAGTAGTAGGCGCACGGAGCAATTTGAAGTGGAACAACCATATATCATTAACCGCAGGTAAACCAAATGCCAGTCTCAGATCTGTGGAAAGGAGATAGCTTACGAAACCGTCGTTCGACCAGTGCTTGAGTATTGCTCGTCGGTACGGGATCCGCACCAGATAGGATTGACAAAGGAAAGAGAGGAGATCCAAAGAAGAGCAACACGTTTCATTATAGGTTCATTCACTAAGCACGAAAACGTCATGGAAGATGCTCAGCCAATTCCAGTGGCAGATGCTGCAAGAGGAGTTCTGCATCACAGTGTAGTTTACTGTTACAATTCCAAGACCGCACATTTCTAGGAGAGTCAACCAATATATTGGCATTTCCTACGTATATCTCGAAAAAAGAACATGAAAGATGCAGATGAAGATGTACGTTCCAGACAAAAATATGCAAGCCTAGCAGGTGTTCAAATCGATGGCTTTCCCAGCATGTGCAGTGTACCGCGGCGAGCTGGTGACCTGAAAATACAACTTTCTTATGTATTTTTCATTCTCTAGGTGGATCAGGATGCTCGAATAATGACCCATTACAGATTTAAGGAGTTTTCAGCCAAATACCAGGCGAACTGCTAGCGGTGCAGAGCGAGTCCTAGTTGGGAATATTTGGGAGCGGATTTCGAGTTCCTACACTTTCCCGCCAACCAGGGGAACCTTTTCGAAAACCTTGATCAGAACCAGGGTAGGGAAACTATTTTTGGTTTCTATCTGACGAGCAGTATAACATAAGAAAAGGAAAAATGAGGCGGTACCGTATAAGAAAACTTGAGTACAACGCTATAAATAATTCAAGCAATAGCTCTACAAATAACAATAAAACAAAATAAGTTATTCATATTGAGTGCTGTATGGTGCAGTTTGTAAGTAGTAGTAGGAATGTAACGCAATAACTATGTAAAAATACGGAGGATGCAGTGGGGAAGGCTACACACAGTCAAATGACATGTGCACAAGTCAATGGTCAGTACATTGGTATCGTGTGAAGATTCTTCGATCATAAAATGAAAAGAATTGAAAGCAAAATTATGCCAACCAAATATGTTTCAGAAGGTGTGATGTTTACAAGATAAATGTAGGAAACAACATCAAAGTAAATTGTACGTTTTACATTTTTATGTTATGTACGCTGTACGGATTCGGGGAGGAGATAGGTTTTGTCCTTTTCAAAGGAATCATCCTATCATTGGTTTGGAGCGATGTAGGGCAACCCTGGATGTCTGAACTGTGAACTGATTCCGGGTACGAGTCCGTGTCCTACTGCTGTTCACTATCGCTTGGTAAATACATATTGGAGATGAATTTTTAAAATTAAGTATAATATTCAGTAACTACTGCAAGAAACAGCCTCAGCTTCCAGCAGGTATTGTGAAAAGATTGGCTATGGCAAGTAGGGCGCGTTTGAGTTTATTCTTAAAATCATAAACTGCTCTCAGGGAGTCAGATTGGTAGGTATGGTAAAAGCAAGAAGACTGTGCCGTTTCCTTTGAGGTCACCACGTGCTTGTAATCTGCCACTAATGGCTCATCATCCCTATTGAGAAGATTACAGCAGTTATATCATTGACCCCTGTGACAGTTCCATTTTCGTTGTCATACTCTTTGTATCCAGCTAAAGACAGCTTCGCCGTATTCCAAGATGATCAGATTCCACTTTCCATTTACTAGATGACTATTTCCACGTTCACGACATCTCACTACGATTTGGAGGGTTGCGACACCAATACTGACATATATTTGAAAAACGATTACTCTATGAGTAGGAGACTGTTTTAAGCAAAAGTCCTGTTAGTTCATTTTTTAAAGTATCTTATTGTCTTTCACCGCCAATAAGTAAGTGCGGAAGTGGTCCTTTTTTAATGCACAATTTGCTCTTTTCTATGTCGGAGAACGAGTAAGTCTTGAACAGAGAAGATCGTTGTTATTCTTAAAGGTACACTTATGAATGTCCCTGTTATTTTTAAATTAAAATTTGTAATTAAAATGAAGAAGGGAAAAATGTACTACGTGGCTTTCTTAACGCACGGAGTTAGCTAATCAGTTGTCTGCAAGCGACTTAGGTCGTGCATCACAAGTTACACATTCTTGTGTGCACTGATGCTTAGTATTTAAAGGTAATTTCTATACAAACCTTACTTTATATGACCCCGATGACTGGAAACACGAATGTCAAATTAACTTCGAGATATTTTCAGCAATCAAAAACAGTGAAAGATCTCGTAAGAAGACGTAAAAATCTTGGGTTTCAAATTAAAGTTCTTGTCCGAATACAAAATAAGAAATTAGAAATTTTGTTTACAATGTTGTTCTGCACCCATGCTCTGCAGATGAAGTTACAAGATACTTCAAGCGGGACCGTCTGTTTTTGTTTTTCCTTCTGTATTTGAGACAATTAATCAGTTTTTATTCTGAAAATTTCTTTAATTATATCCCAGTATCACGTCTCTGATAGCGCTCGGAATATCTGATGCGTACAACAGAATTTTGTTGCCAAGGTTGTTTACAGTACACTGCAGAAGTTTCTCTAAGAACCCCTAACACATCGTCCATTAACTCTCCCCCATGCGGTTTCCGTATTTTTGGTATCGTCCATACATTCTCTTCCATGCAGTTTCCGAAATTTTGGAGCCCTGAAGAAACACAAACACGTGGCCGTCGATTTGCTTCGGACGAAGAGGTGCACTCCTGGGCAAAGTCATGGTACCATAGGCAACAGCATTTTCCATTAAGGCAATGATGGTCTTGTCTCGCAGTGGGACGAATGTGTTAGCAGTTATGGGGATTACTTTTCAAATAATGGACAGTTTACTTTTTTCTCTCTGTCTCGTTTTCATTTGATTGCCTCTTACGTATGGTCATCTTGCTCTTCCTTGCCTTTTCCCATTTCACTACGGGGTGCCTATTGTTTACATGGCTTGTGACAATATTCGTGACAGTGGGCAGCTGGATACTCTTCATGACGCCACCAATCCCCTTGGGACAAAACCTGTGTACCCCATTTGTCTCCATATAGAGTATATGTCATGTTCGAGTCTGAGAATGTTTTCTAAATGGTTGAGTAGCGTGTATTTGAGGCGAGACGTGGGTACAAGTCCGGTATTTAGTTAGTTGGGCGTGGGAAACAGCCTAAAAACAACCTTCAGGTTGGTCGGCTCGTCGTTAATCCGCCTCGGGCAGCCTAGTCTCTACGAATCCCGGAGGCGGCCTGCAACCGCGTTCACGTTGAAAATATGTGGCCATGCTGTCACATGATATTAACTCTTTTTTAAAACTGAATTTGAGCCTTAAAGCAGTTCTTTCAGACGTGGTAGCTGGAATTGTTCGCATGTGACACTTACTTACTTATTCTCTCTTGACGAATTTCGTTTCGCGTCCGTAGCAGTAACAACACCTCGCCATCGCTCTTACTAGTAATAAATAACGTAAGTCGCATCAGAATTTCAGTTTCGTGTTGACGACATCAGCAGTACGCTATGCTCAATCCGTAGATACTACTACTCTATGGTAGAGAGAAGTACTTATGAGTCATCAGCAAGATATATAATACCACAGGAATAACAATGTATCTGATATCAGTTCTAGTGGTAGGTCTCGAATGATTTATGCCTTCGCGGAAGATGATCCCGCAAACAAATGAGTGGCACTGCCTGAAGTGGCGTGTGCTTACTTTTACTTAAATGTAAGATAGACGAATTATTATTTATACCTTTAACAAATTTGTTTATATAGCCCAAATCGTTAAACTTATTCACAATCCCTGTTTGCGGTATGTCTTTATTCAAATACCTTTTTATGTGAGTTAACGAAATTCCTCCCGAACAGGCTTGAAGGCCCAACGCTATCGACCGGCCGCCGGGTTATCCTCAGCCCACAGGCGTCACGGGATGCGGATATGGAGGGGCATGTGGTCAGCACACCGCTCTCCCGGCCGTGTGTCAGTTTCCGAGATCGGAGCTACTATTTCTCAATCAAGCAGCTCCTCAGTTTGCCTCACAAGGGCTGAGTGCAACCCGCTTGCCAACAGCTCTCGGCAGACCGGATGGTCACCCATCCAAGTGCTAGCCCAGCCCGACAGCGCTTAACTTCGATCATCTGACGGGAACCGGTGTTACCACTGCGCCAAGGCCGTTGGCGTTTATGTGGCTTACAGGTTTAGATTCAGTTCGACTAAGTAAACCGGCTTGGAAGAACCTCATTCTTCACAGGGGTATGAAACTGTTCTTGATAGCGTTATGTTATCCAGATATTTTAGAAAAATTTGTTTGTAGTGCACCTAGTCAATAATTACACTCCAAGAATTAACAGAATGGGACGGAATCGGTAGATGTAATGTACATGTACAAAAAAACGAATAATTTCTGTTTCAGAAAAATCGGATGATTTATTCAGGAGAAAGAGGTTCACAAACTCACCATATCAGTAACGCGTTGGTTCATTTCTGTTCCTCATGCAAGCAATTATTCGGCTTTCTAAATGTTCTCCTGAGGGATATTGTGCCAAGTTCTGCCCAATTGATGAGTTAGTTCGTCAAAATCACGAGATGGTTTGAGGGCCCTGCCCATGATGCTCCAAACGCTTCCAATCGGAGAGACTTCTGACGATCTTACTGGCAAAGGTAGAGTTAAGCAATCACGAAAACAAGCAGTAGAAAGTCTCGCCGTGTGCGGACGTGCCTTATATAACTGAAATGTAAGCCCAGGATAGTTTACCGTGGAGGGCAACAACACGGGGCGTAGAATACTATCGGCGTATCGCTGGGCTGGTACAATGTCGCGGACGACAACCAAAGAGGTCCTGCTATGAAAAGAAATGGCACCTCAGCAGGCGACAGTCAGTTTGGTGTCTTACCGCTGTCGGGGATCACTCCAGGTACGTCATCGATGCAGATCGAAACGGGACTTGTCGTTGAAAACGATTCACCTGCAGCCAGTGAGATTTCAGGGCGAAGACATGTGTGGAGACGTACCAGATAGCGGTGGGATACCAACCGACTGTCACCCTCCATACTGCCGACAACCAGGAGTGATTGTCTGGGGCGCCATTTCTCTTCATAACAGGACCCCTTTGGTTACTATCCGCGGCGCACTTACAAAACAGCGGTACGTCGATGATATTCTACGTAATTTTTGCTGTCCTAGATGGCAAGCCATCCTGGAGCTACATTTAAGCATGCCCGCCAGCAGACGGGGAGAATTTCTAATGCTCGTCTTTGTGCTTGCCAAACCCTACCTTGGCTCCCAGTTGAGAACGCTTGGAGCATCATAGGCAGGGTCCTCAAACCAACACGAGATTCTGACGATCTAATGCACCAATTGGACAGAATTTGAAACGGTATCCCCCAGAAGGACACGCAGAAACTCTACCAATCAATGCCAAGCCTAATAACTGTTTGTATAAGGGCCAGAGGTGGGCCAACGCTTTACTGACTTGCTCTATTTTTAAAACTGTTTCTCTTGAAAAAAAATCGTCCATTGACCGATTTCCGTCCCATTCGAATAAGTCCTTCGTAGTGCTTTTTTTTTTTTTAGTGAGTGTATTATTAAGATTGTGAATGGTTAGATTTTCCCGGCGTATATAATGTTGAATTGTTGTGATTGCAACCGACCAGAACAGTCTTAAACCCGCGCGGGGTAGCCGCGAGGTCTTGGGAGTCTTATCACGGTTCGCGCGGCTCACCCCGTCGGAGGTTCGAGTCCTCCCTCGGGCATAGATGTGTGTGTTGTCCTTAGCGTAAGTTAGATTAAGGAGGGCCTGATGACCTCAGGCGTTTGGTCCCATAGAACTTACCACAAATTTCCAATTTCCAACAGTCTTAAGTCAGCAGATATTTGAACGGTAACCTCACCGCCATGCGCAAGACAAGTAGTCTCGCCGGACAAAATATTGGTCACTCCCCTTGAAAGAACATTCTGGTAGTTTTGAAGCGCTGTAGATGATGTAGAACAAATATCAAGCGGACATGTGACTTTTCAGGGGTTATATTACGCCGCGGCAGTGAAGTGGTGTGCATGCGCCTGTTGGTTGTGTGGAGTCAGTGCAGTAAAGTTGTTCGACTTGGAGGCGCAACGGAAAGGCAGAAATTAAATATCACCTTTGGATCTGCCCATGACTGACTAATCCGTGAAAGAAGTTTCCCGATTTGTTGATGTATCATCGCAGATTATACAACATGTCTGCAAAGAAGAGCGTACCATTTGCAGCCGTGGAGCACGGCGTAAAAAGAAAAAGTGTTTGTAATAAGATAGTAACAGACTGCGAGTGGCTATAGGTGTCTTGGATTGTCAACGGCAATTATTTTCGAACCGAACAAGAATTGCCGCTGTAAGTGAAGGCAAATCCACCTTAATGATTTTCTGAGAGGCCGTTACGAACGGAACTAAATGCGTTAGGCGTTTGGTGTTATGTACCTCGCAAAAGCCCATTACTCACAGCGGCACATGAAGTTGCAAGATTTCAAGGGGTAGAACAGCACAGAAACTAGACAATAGCTGACTGAGGGTGTGTATTGCCGTCCGAGAGTCGCGATTTTGGCTCTTTTTCAAATGATACAAGGCTTCGAGTGCACCAACGGCCCAGTGAGGCGTTCTACGCTCAGTGTGTGGACGACGTATCTCAGCTGGGTAGTGGTTTCGTGAACTTTTGTTAATGTATTTCGTACCTAACATGGGGCGACTCATTCAGGTTACTGTGAAAACGATTCAGGCTGTTTATTTCAACATACTCTGCGACCAATACTTGCCTTTTCTTCTACAGCTCCGTGACGGCGCGGGACCGTAACGGAGATGTTTAACAAACTCCAGTGTCAGTTGGTTCAAGAGAGGCGTTGTGTACAAGAGGTTTACTGCCCAAGTTATGAGAGAGTATTTTCCAATAGGAGTAGTACAACTTACTACTTTCTCCCATATACATCTCTATAAATGACTATGGCGAAAAAATGGGATAAACCAGAGCTCATACGGAGTTTATCAGCAATTATTCTCCTCACGCATCATTCGCGAATGGATCAGGGAAGAGGGGAGTTCATAGTCGTATCAGAATTATTCTCCGCCAGATCCCGTCAGGATGCTTGCGGAATAGAGTTGTGGATGTAGAACGAATTACTTAAGGTTAGCGAGGAGTTGAAAGTTAGACTGGGCGTACGGTTTGGCACGTGTCTGCTATCCCCCTGTGAGTGCACACCGCCCTCTCTCTAGCGGCTGGCGCAGTTCGTAACGAAGCAGGACGTAAGCGTGTGATGTGCGACCGCTAGCGGACGGTCGGCACTCGGCCCAGATTGATTCAGTGGCTTGTTGCCAATTTGAGCTGCCAATCGAGAAATATGAGTGGCTACTGCTTTGGGCGCGCACACGCGTCAATTGCACAAAGAGCTCTGATGTCCATCGCAAGCGCAGTTCTACTTCTCGTTGCCCATATGGACCATTCTACCACTTACAGGCGATATTACTTTCCTCCAACTTAAATATTATTCTATCCGTATATACAGGGGAAACCCGAATAACACCAACAAAATTTCGGAGATTATTTAAGGGACTTACAAACAATACAAATACGTCAAACCTTCAGTATATTGAAATAACCCCACACCACTGATATTGTTTTCAATATTTTCTCTTGGCAATGCGATTTTACACGTTTAAGATATCGAATACCCGATGGAAAGCGTGTGCAGCAATTATATTACCTGTAACAACAGAATACAACGAAATAGAGGCAATTGGTCGGGAAAGTGCTGAAAAAGAGGAGCAACTAGTCGCATGTTAATTTAATGACTGAAATAAGGATAACGTTCCCGAAATACGTCATAAGCTATTCAAATCAGTTCCGCACCGTACGAAAAATTATTGATGTTGGGTACGTAACAAAATCGAGAAGAAAGAGCAATGAGGGATCAGTCACTGTCGACGAGAGATCAAGAGTAACTTCGAAAAATCTGGCGACATTCAAGTCATAAGAACGCTTGGAACTCAGTTCTGTATTATCTACAAACACAGTTAGTAAATTATGAGACAAAGGAATTACAAAAATTGACTGCGACCGGCCATTAACTGAAATCAATGGAAATAGTTGAAAATTTGTGCCGGACCGGGATTCGAACCCAGGTGTCCTGCTTGATAGGCAAACGATCCGAACACTAAGCCATTTGGACACAGTGGTGATTGCAGCTGCACGGATTACCCCAGCACGTCTCCCATCAGGCCCAAATTCTCAACTTACTCACACACTACCAATGTAGTGCCCCTTGCCCATTATCCTCATTACTCGCGGCTTATCGCCGAACCCCGTAAGAGGTCGAACCCGGTATGCATATGCACTGAAGAAGTCATTGGCCCTCTCACCTTCTTATATATATATATGGTACCTGTTGTTTCGGAGATTTACGAAAGAACGCACACCACATACTTCTACAGTTATTAAAACTGTGTGGAAAACTGTGAATTAATTATATCTGCATGGCAAGGATACATTCAGTGAATGAACGTAAAACACTTTTTTATGTTTTTTGATGATTTGGCGAAACTGACAAGCATTTCGCGCATCTGTTACTAGTCATTGCAGATATATGACGTATTTTTATAAGTGGAAGCGGTTCTCCAAACAGTAAGGCAGTTCATCAACGTATACTATATTTTCAAATTAATAATACAAACATTGTCACAGAGAATCGTTCGTTGACCATCCTAAAGTGGTTTGTACAGGTTGTCTATAATTAAGCCTGCAGTTTCAAAACGCTGTAGAGAAGGACCCATTGTTCGTAATGACGTCAAATTTGAACATTATGTTAGTGTCGCAGGGGGAAACGCCATGGAACAAAATAAAAGTAACGAAAATTTTATCAATAGATGGTACTGTAAGCGTCTTAAAGTAAATAATGTTGGCTACAAATGCCAGATGAATTGCAATAAGACGGCATGTTCTGACATGCTTGTTACACCATGCGTACTTTCAGTGTGCTTGACGGCACAAGTTCGGCGGTCAACAGTTGTGGCACTGTTAGTTAAGTAAGTCCATCCACCACGGAGAGGTCGCACCACATCGGATGGGAAAAATCGGTTTTTAAGTGCCCTGAGGCCGAGGATCGCATAAAAAGCAAATGACAATGGTTTTTAATTGTCCTGCGGCCAAAAACCGTATAAAACGCGAAATGACATCGGTTTCTAATTGTCATGAGATTGCTACAAGTTGAAATCGAGAAACACCATGTTCCATAACACATCAGAGTGTCGTGGGGGGTCACATTCAGAATGCGTTGCGCAATGCGTGCCTTCAATTCAAATACGTTCGTAAATGGAGCACTGACACAACACCTTTCAGATAACCCGACAGCCAGAAGTCGTACGAATTAAGATCAGGTGATCTGGATTGCAGGGGTTAGGGAAATGAGGGCTGAAAATTCTGTCACTTCCGAAGGCCTCTGCAGAAGCCGATTCACTGGCTGTGCAATGTGTGAAGGAGTGCCGGCTTGCACAAAAGTAATCCTACGCACATACCCACGCTGTTCAAGGCTTAGAAGGAGGTTGGTGCGCAAAATACTGTCATAGCATTTAATAGTGAGGGAACAGGTAACAGGACCCGCAGAACCCATTTCCTCGGAAAAAAAAGAATACGAACCCACGATACACGATGCAGCCGACACACACCACACAGGCGCGTTTGCAGAATGAAGTGGTTCCGGTTGATGTGCGTATGTATTTTTCGTTGCGCATATTCTGCAGTTCTGCGTATTGACATATCTCTGGAGATGGAAATGGGCTTCATCTGTTCGCAGAATATTCCGTGGTCAATCGTTGTCCGCTTCCATGCGAGCAAGAAATTCCAAAGGCGACGTTTGCCTTGCTGGCAAGTCAGCAGGAAGCAAGTCCTGGAGACAAGAGACGTTGTATGAATTGCAATGCAGGATGTTCCGTAGGACTTTATGCTCCGTGCACTGCATTTATACATACCACCGCTCATGTAATGCTGTGGCAACATCTTCGACAGGCGTCGGCTCAACTCCTTCTCTCCCTCTGCCACACTGCATTTCAAAAGAACGCCTGCTCGAATTTTGTAATCATTTTCTGCAGTTCCTTAGAGACACCAGGCCCATGTTTTTTTATTTTACTCTTGAGTGAGTGGAACTTCTGCAGGGCTACTGGCGCATAGTCACCTTTCTTGTCAAAGAGCTTTACCAGTAGCTCGCGATCGTTCATGGAGACTGTCTCAGACACTAACTGAGGAACAGCCGTGTGCCACTTGTCTATTGATGTGCATATTCTGACCCTTCTGTTGGAAACTTTTCGTTAAAGTTTTTTTGTTCCATTGCGTTTCCCCCTACGTCAATAATATACTGTTCAAAAATTGACATCATTCTGCGCAATTGTTTTCTTTATGCGACATTTTGAAATTGAAACAAGTGGCCGTGCGGTTAAAGGCGCTGCAGTCTGGAACCGCAAGACCGCTACGGTCGCAGGTTCGAATCCTGCCTCGGGCATGGATGTTTGTGATGTCCTTAGGTTAGTTAGGTTTAACTAGTTCTAAGTTCTAGGGGACTAATGACCTCAGCAGTTGAGTCCCATAGTGCTCAGAGCCATTTGAAATTGAAACTTTTCTTATATAGTCACCATGCACAATAATTACCCTTGCATAGTCCTATTAAAATTGTTTTGTATTAAGACTACTTGAAAAATTAAATCAGAGGTACGGTACGCACAAGGCGAATTAAAAACAAACAATGCACATTGTTACCGTGTGGCTGGTTCACGAAGCTCTGTTAACATGTCAATGGAGAATTGTCAGACCGTCAACACTCGACCTCTTGCGTTCAGTTTGTAACGACAATACTGAGAATATCTCGAGGTCCATCACTACTGCTCATCAATGTTTCTAATATCTCATCCTGTTAATATATTGACGGTTTGGCAATACTATTGAACATGTGAGGGCCCCTTTACGGATATTTGAGTGTTTTGGTACAGGAGACGCGTGGTTTATGGTAGCTCGTTGCGGAGGAATGATGTCATTATTATTTGTTCTATATGTATTTCTTAACCCCATTTACCTTTGCCCTTACGAAAGTACCTTCACAGTACCTATAAAATGCAATCACCAGAAGGTAAAACACAGCATAGCAACAGTCCTCACAGGCAGAAGGCGAATAGTCAAGTACCATGAGTGAATGTAACGAGTTTGTTTACAAGCGCATACTATCGACCTCTGTACTGTTGTGCGGTTATTTTTCGTGAAATAGAGATGCATAAATAAATGGGAGTAAGAAAACAAACGAAGTGCAAGTACTCTATAACGAGGCCCCAGAGATCCCAGATCCCTTACACGAAATTCTTTAAAAAGAACCCTGAACAATTTCTTGAATTTTTCGATGATTTTCGGGTTATCACCTATACATAGCTGTACGATCTGCTAGGCCGATTGTAGACCGATTTACAGTGTCATTTGGTGCAACTGCTAGGAAAAAGACGGTAAGCATTAAAAAAAAAAAAGATTCTCTGTGGAACGTCCCCTTAGAAAAATTAATGAATTACTGTGCTGATAAACCTCTTACATTATTTGATTTTCAAACAGCTGAGCAGAACTGAACGTACTCAGACATTTCGCTCTTTACCTATTCTCATCAACACTAAACTGACACACAATATTTTTAGCGCAACGCAATCTGACTTTGAAAAATCCCTACAAAAGAACCTATACCTTTCGTGAATCACTTACCTCACATAAATCTTCGTTACTCGAACTACTGCAATACAGCGAGCGCCACTACTGCCAGCTAAATAAAAGATTCTAACTACTGAAGGGACTAACTACTGATAGGCATCGTTAGCAAATGCAAGATTTTGATAAAAAACAAACAATGTATTTACCTTAATAGTGTTCAAAAGTCATTATATATATATAATCAGTTCATGATATCCAGTATTACAAATTTACTGTCTCTGATGGACACACGTCCAGATCATCCGCTCTCAAAACTCCGCCATCAAAATGGTTCAAATGGCTCTGAACACTATGGACTTAACATCTGAGGTCATCAGTCCCCTAGAACTTAGGACTACTTAAACCTAACTAACCTAAGGACATCACACAACACCCAGTCATCACGAGGCAGGATTCGAACCTGCTACCGTAGCGGTCGATCGGTTCCAGACTGTAGCGCCTACAGCCGCTCGGACACTCCGGCCGGCCTTCACCACAGTGAGCTACATCATACCGTTTATCTGGCAACTAGTCAGTACATACGACAATAAATTAATAACAAGCCGACATGCAAATGAAGGGCCATATACTTATTAATACGAACGTCCAACAGATGAAATGCTGTTGCATAAGCTCATTAGAGTGGTAGAACTTTAACAATTTCATATAACAAAGTTTGTCGTATCACAATTTGATGGATGATTCAGAAACAAGACTATAATATGCAAATATAACTTCAGCTTACATTATATGCTGTAATAGCTTATAGAGCTGATTCTGCCAGTCGACCGTAATCGTTCTACGTAGCCACACTACCAATGATTGACATTAGTTCTACGACTAGCACCCCAGTGCTTGAGTGCGTTAACATGGTACAAGATAACGCATCTGTCTCAACACAAACCACTGCTAACATAAATGCAGCTCATGACTCCTTATGATAAGTTCCTACTGGAGCATTGCGCAAGTCTGCGTTAATATGGTATATGAGCAAGTTTCCCTAATTTATTACAGCAATCCCCGCCGGCTTTCGCGTGCTAATGTATTGAGAAAGGTGTATGAACTCAGAAATAAATTTTACCCTTTTCTTATTCAAGAGAGACTTTGAGTTAGTAGACAGTGACTTTGTTTTGAAGCTGTCGTATCTTTGTGGCATGTTTGAAAAAATCATTTCATTGTATGCATTCCATCGAGGTAATGAGACCCACATTCTGCAACTGTCAGGCAAAATTTCAGCCTGTAATAATAGACTACCGCTGTGGCAGAAGAAGTTGATAGACAAAGATATGCACCACGTTTCCTGTTCTTCACACGGCTTTAGAAGACAATCACTTTCAATTGAGTGAAGGATTGAACTACGTTTTTGTGAATATTTAACTTAGTAATTACTTTCTGAAGTGGATAGAAGATCCTTTCAGTGCAGAACTTCCATCAACACTTAACACTGAAGAACAAAAGCAACTAACAGATATTTCTTTACACACCACATTGATATCCAAATTCGTTTCCTCATCACAGCTTCAGTTTTGGAACTTGGTGAAACTAGAATATCTGGAAGTAGGTAACAAGGCCCTAAATGTTCTGATAACTTTTGGAACATCCCACTTACGTGAGGCAGCTTTTTCAACATTGACAGCCGTCAACATGAAATATAGACAGCGAATGAACTTGGAGAAAGAGATGTGAGTCACGATTTCCAATTTTATGCCGAGGTTTGAAGCACTGATGATGAATCCTTCCTACTGATTTCGTTACAAGAGTAAGATGCAATAACAGTAAAAGCTGATTAAAACCCTTCACTTTAATTTATTCCAGTTATGTTTGTTAAATAATGGTCGTTTAATCATGGGAGAAGTATAGCAATTGGATTCATAGATGGAAGTCGATATTACAGTTATCAAACATTTATTCAGATTGAAAACCAACCTGCAATGTTATTGCAATGTGACACAAAAAACTAGCATGAAGTACTGAAGTTAATTATGTGGGACTTTGATTGATGTCGTTTGCAAGACTGAAAGAAGAACAAAACCTGAGTTCCACATCTGCACAACTTTCACTTTCGAATTAACTAAAAAAAGTAAACGAATGAACTCCGCATCCTAGACGCACAAGGGACCCATCAAATGCGAACTGCATAGAGTGCGGACTCTGAAGTATGGTACGTACATTTCATACAATTAGCGAAAGTGATACTTACTGCTTCCAACTGCACAGTCAGTACAGACGACAGCCAGGAAGCGTGCCATAAGAATCCAAATTCTGTGTTCTCAACCAAAGTTGAAGAGGCAACAGCATGCTTGTACCCAGTGTGACAAATGAAAATGGGCCCAGAAGCATAGAAGTAGAGGGGAAAGCTGCAAAATTTGCCATCACTTGGCCTACAAATGGGTATAAAAATATATTACATTGTTACCGAGTTTGAACGGTGTTATTCAGTTGGCAGACATAGCACACACAAAGACTGGTAGGGGAGGGGAGGCAACACACAGGTCTGGACGAATAGAAGTACTGTTTAGATCGTACTAAACATCTCATGGGAACGAAACGGTGGGATTCTTGTTCACATCCATGCTGAACAGATGACTGCGTCATCTCAAGTGGACACTTGGCAGCTGGGGCGTCCTTACAGCCGCGTGTAAGGGATTAACTCCCAGAAATCGCAACTTCAGAATATGCCGAGCAGGCCCTGGAAACCAACCCAGATCGCCACCCAATTTGAGACAAAATTTTCTGCTGCAGCTCCATAGTAATGTCCTGGAATTCGCTTCCTTGAATGAGATACCACCTAGCAACTTTTAGTGCCAGCTTTAATAATGAAAAAAATGTAACTAAACTGACGAAGGAACGTGAAACGGTCTGTACCAGTCATGTTACAAGTTTATTTACGTCTCGCTTCGAACTGAATGTAATTTACGAAAAGAGACGAGGACTTTATGTTCAGGTCAGAGGCCAAAACGTTTGTAAACCACTGGGCTAGACAGTGGGTTGGAGTATCCTCTTCCTATAATGAACAGCCCTCAAATTAACCCCGATAGCAATGGAACGCGTCCGACATTCGTAGGTAGTACTGGCCTGTACACAACTGACCGACCTTTCTGGTGACCCTGCATGCTTCAGACGCCCTCTATTACCTGTGTGTCACCACTCTTCTACGACGATTATCATTCATCAAACACATCCTGCACTTGTCGCTGAAGAGAACCCTACACCTTTCATCCAAGACATAAGATAGCCTTGTAAATACGATGATATGTACTACATCGTCTTATTGGGACTCCACAATGAAAGAAGCTGTAGAAACTCGAATATGCACCACCAAATTTATGTCAGACAATATCAGTAATCCTGGTAAAGCATGAGGTCGTACGTCACAAATGGTGGTCTCTCAAAGAATCGAAGGGAAGAAACGGTGCTGGTCGCGGTCTATATTTTCCTTCCGTCCCGTACTATTTTCAAGAAGCTATACTGGAAGGTATGGGAGTCTGAAATCGTTTCACCGCCTATCTACTGCATTTTAGCATGCAAGTCACGCTACAAGTGACGATATTCCACTAATAGAGAACCTGATCATCGCTACATAAAACATACACACCGGTTCCAACAGTCAGCTTCTGACGAAAAAAATAGTGAAAATCGGAAAATTTTATTCTTAACCCTGATGTGACGCGGCTTCAAAACAGAAAACAATTCTGAAAACTTACGGTTATCTTTCTTTCAACCTGCGAGCTTTATAAACGGTAACGTAGCATCTCTAAGTCAACAGCCTTTCGGAGACGTAATATGGCATGAGACGAGGAGAGAGGTAAACAGTACCAAAATTCATAAATTCATCTTTGTTTAGATGTGTTGATAAGTTTGCTTTGGTTATTTCCTGTTCATCAGAGAAAGACCGCCAAGCATGAATTTCTCTCTGCTAGATGTAATGACCACCTTCCGCACTAAACGAACGGGTAGTCGCCTACCCACTGGTTGTGTGTTCGTATTTTCAGTACATTGTGAGTCACGAAACATTCGGGAAATAATAGCCGCATTGTTCATCTGACAGTTATTCACAAAAGCGGTGCCCAAATTGTTCCGCAGCTTACATCGATCGATGCCCTGTGTTAATTAATCTCCTTCTGCCTGTTGTTCGCTTTTGTTATCGCATTTCGGTGCATTATTTCATTACCTGAATTTCTTCAGGCCTCCACCACTTAAACAGAGGAAAAACTTTTGCAAGACTTTGTAAATTCTCCTCACCTCGCCCTCTCTTCGTCATCTGCTGAGATTCTGAGGGCTTGAGACAGGGGCTGTGTTCCCTAATTTCCCTTTGAGGAAGGGTGTCCGCCATTTTGCATCATTTGTTTCCTGACGCATTTTCCGGTCTCCGTCGGGTAAGATACAGTTGGGCTAGAACTTGCAGCGAGCGAAATAAGCTGTTTTGCTCACAGATGGGCGTGAGTTACAACCGATTCCTATCAGTCAGTATCTGATGGAAGGAGTATCCTTCCATGACTTAAATGATGTTTCCGTATATCTCTGTTATAATCTCAAGTTACATTCGTTGTTGCGAAGGCTAGTAGATGACTGCGTGCTCGTTTTGTCCATGCAGAAAGTCTCGTATTCCTTTACGCAGATTACTACTGTTACGGCACAAAATAGTAAGGAGTCAGAAATCATAAATTTTTATTAAAACTCATTAACATTGCCACAGGCAAAATCAAGTCCTGCCAGAGGCAGAGGTGGCTGCAGGAACATTACAACACCATCTGATGAGTGAGAAAACGCATTCAGCAGAAAGAAGACTGCGACAAAAAATCAAAGGAAGCGAGACAAACATATTCGTTAGCTCATAAGACAGGGGCAAGGAAGTCTTATCTCTTACACAAGAGCTCATAACAAGGAACAGGCGCAATAGTTAACAGTCAGTTAAGTGAACATAGCAGATTAAGGATGTTATGTTATGTTAACCGGGGACCTAGAAACGACGGAGAGGCTCCGTCCCCGCCGCAGCCGCAGTGGTCCACAATCCCACGGCGACTACCGCAGTCCACTTCACCCTGAACCCAGGGTTATTGTGCGGTTCGGCCCCCGGTGGACTCCCCAGGGAAGGTCTCATATCAGACGAGTGTAATCTCTATGTTCGCGTGGTAGAGTAGTGGTGGTGTACGCGTACTTGGAGAACTTGTTTGCGCAGCAATCGCCGACGTAGTGTAGCTGAGGCGGAATAAGGGGAACCAGCCCGCATTTGCCGAGGCAGATGGAAAACCGCCTAAAAACCATCCATAGACTGGCCGGCTCACCTGACCTCGACACAAATCCGCCGGGCGGATTCGTGCCGGGGATCGGCGCTGCTTCCCGCCCGAAAAAATTAAAGATACATGCAGTCATTATGAACTCAACCTTACATCAAACTAGGTCTCTTTAAATATCGCAGTTCTTGCGATGAGCTGATGATCGGAATCGATGGGATTGACATTAATAGCACTTGATTCCATGATAATGACACTGTAGTGAATGTATGTCCTAGATGCTCCAGCACAGTCTATGAACTAGCCAAATACGTAGTCGAGATGATGACCTCTACTTGATGAACTTCCTGCTGCTCGCAACCTACTGTCTACTAACGGGGAAAATGTCTTCTGACAACACCGCATCACAGGGTGCTGCCAGCACTGATTTCGGAGAGGAAGCCAGCAGCAGAGCCTCGTGGGTTCCACGTTCCTGTTCAACATCCAGGTGGCTCCGAGTAATCAAACCTACCAGGCCGGAAGGGATGAGATCAACTGACCACACGAATACCGTCACCAGATACATCACTGATGGGTCATAAAAAGACATCGTATTATTCAGAGTGGGACGGACGACACTCCAGCAGCCAGCAGGCGCTTCGAAGAATGTAGAAAGCTACGGATCAGACTGAAGCAATGCATTCGCAGTGCCAAAATCAGGCACTCTCGCTCCCGTGTAAGCAATGTCTGAGCCAACGACTCTGTGGAAGAATCTTCGTAGCTTGCAGGTCGGAAAGGCAAAATCGGAAAATTTTCAGGTCCAACAAATTAATTTATTTCTTCTCTGCACCTCTGAATACCCGTATGGATGGTAATTACCGCCCACTAGAATCCCCTGACTGGATAACTAACCATGATACCTTCCATCTAAAACACGTAACAATAAATACGGCAAGAAAAGCAATAATTAGAATCTCTTCTGATGCGATAGGCAATGAGATTATCAATATAACCATGATTAAGAATGTTGCCAATATCTTAGTACTTGCCTTAGCTGACATATTTAACTGTTCCCTCGTGAACGGAATACACCCCACTGCTTAGAAAAGAAGCATGACCCGACCCATCCCTAAGATCGAAAACCTACTACTCCCTAGTGATTACCGACCAATTAGCATAGTGCCTGCTGTTTCCAAATCACTTGAATATATTTTTCACGATCAAATCACTGAACGCTTGTATGAATTCAACCTATATGACAAATTTCAATCCGATTTCCGTAAACACCACAGCACAAACACTGCTCTAATTAAAGTAACTGATGACCTGAAATATGCCATCGACAGCCGAAAGGCAACAATATTGGCGCTAACAGACTTCACCAGAGCTTTTGACACTGTTAACTTCGACATATTGCTCGGAAAAATGCGACTGCTTAATTTCTCAGATAGTGCAATAACGTGGTTTGAAAGCTACTTAAAAAACAGACATCAATGTGTTGTTTGTGTAAATGAAAAATCTTCCTGCAAACATGTCTCCTCAGGAGTGCCACGAGGATCAGTCCTAGGCTCACCTTTGATTTCCTTATATGTCAATGACATATTGTCGGTTCTGTCCTCCTGTAAATATCATTTATATGCCGACAACCTCCAGCTTTACCTAAGCGTCAAACCCGAAGAGATAAACACTGCAATCTTTCAGTTGAATGATGATCTGACTTCAGTGGTAACATAGGCGAAAGACCTGGGCCTTAAACTAAATGCAAAAAAGACACAAGTAGTCTTAATAGCTCATCAGAAATTAGGAAGTTTAGATTTCCGCGAACAGCTGCCTCCTATTCTGCTCGACAGTATTCCAATATCATATCAGAAAACAGTTAAAAACTTGGGTGTAACTTTGGATGAGTATCTCAACTGGGCAGAGAATACAGTCGCAGTGTGCCGGAAGACGTCTGCTTGTCTCTATGCTCTCAAAAAGTTTCAGAACGTATTTCCACAGGAAGTGAAACGCCAACTCGTGCAAGTACTCGTTCTACCGAACCTTCACATTGCGATGTAATTCAACATGGCATGGTCAGTGAAAAAAAAAAAAAAGATGGTTAGAACTAATCATGAATGCCGTGTGCGTTACACCTGCAACATTCGCCAATATCATCATGTTAGTGCTTCATACTCACAGCTAGGGTCGCAGCGACCGAACAAATTGCGTGACTACCATACTGTATCTATGTCTACGTCACCGGCTCCTCATTGTGCAAGTACTCCCGTACGTTGCTTAGGAGATGAAACACATTTCATGCCATCATCATCTAAACTCTAGGTCACTTTTATTTGGTATCCTAACTGTGCCCACTCACAAAACAAAAACATTTGCAAAGTCCTTCTCTGTTGCCGCTGTCCGCCTCTGGAACAAACTGCCCCATACTTTGCGCAAAATCCAATCCCCTGTGCTTTTAAGAAGAAATTGAAGCATTTTCTATTATCATGCTCATGACGTCTTCCACAAAATTAATATGCAAGGCCAATCTTGCCCTCTGTTAAGTAGCAAAGCTAGTGTCTCCTATCCCACTCCTTCCTCTTCCTCTATCTCCAATAGCCACGCAAGCTTCTTTTCCCGTGTGTTTCCTTAACTGTGTTTCATCACGTCCCTATTCTTCCCCTCCCATCACCATGTTCCCATCATACCCACCGCTGCTAGCACTCCTATCTAAAATCTGTCTTTATCATAATGTCTAATTATTTCTGTACTTACCATCTACGAATATAAACTGTATGTGTATGTATTTTTCTAAGTGTACCTTTGTAATTTTTTATTAGATGTCGTTCAACGTGCCTACTAAAACACATGAAAGCAAAATATATAGAATGCCTGTTTAGATGTAAGAGAGGGTCGGATGGCCCTAATCTTGTCAGGTTAAATAACTAAATACTTGGTGCTGGGCAACGCCCGCGCGTGCTCGCCGGCAACCCGTCGCGGCGCCGTGGTCGCTAACCCCTCGCCTGAGCATGCAGATGCGGAGCTGACTAGACAGACCTCAGCTACGAGGCGCGTTTTTTAAGTAAGATCCGTTTCCACATAAGTACACAACGAAAGGTTATTTCAAAAAAGTAAATTTATTTTCAGAAAGTGCATACTTCACTCTATTTTTCGACTTGGTTGCAAAGTTTGTTGAAACAGGTATCATACCTCTCAACCAATTTTAAAATACCCTCTTCGTAAAAACTTGCCGCCTGCTCCGATAACAAAGAGTTCTCTGCCGTTTTCACGTCGTCGTCATCATTGTAACGGTTGTCACTGAGGTGTTGTTTGAGGTGAAGGAACACGCTCGGTGCAAGATCAGAACTGTAGGGTGGGTGGTCTAAAACTTATCAGCCAAAACTGTCCAATAAATCGCGGGTCTGCCCTGTAGTGTCAGGTATTGCATTGTCACGGAGAAGGACAATTCCCTTTGTCAGCACGCCGCATCTTTTGTTTTGAATCGCTCTGTGTAGTTTTCTCAGGGATTGGCAGTAAGCTTCTGCATGATAGTGGTTCCTCGTTGCTTGAAGTCGAGCAACAAAACACCATGCCTATCCCAAAACACCGACGCCATGATTTTCCCGTGGGACAGAGTATGTTTGACCTTCACCTTTACAGGCGAGTGTGTGTGTATGTGTGTCTCGATTCCATGCTCTGTTGCTGCGATTCGGGCGTGATATGCGAAACCCATGTTTCGTCTCCAGCTACGATCTGACTCAAGAAGCTGTCACCTTCTTCGTGATAACGAGTCAAGAACTTCATCGCACACTCAAATTTTTGGTTTTTGTGGTCCTCTGTTAGGAGTTTCGGGACCCGACGGGAGCACAGTTTCGTAAACTTTAGGTGTTCAGAAACAATGTTGTAAAGCACTGATCGCGACACGTCAGGGAATTCGTTTGAGAGACCTGTTATTGTGAGGCGCCTGTCCTCGCGAATCCTCGCTCCTACTGAAGCCACCACAACGTCTGTAATCAAAGAAGGGCGAGCGGAGCGGTCCTCACCATGGAAGTTGTCACGGCCATCTTTGAATTCTCGTGCCCACTTACTCACTTCGCTTTCACTCATAACAGTATTACCGTACAATTCACAAATCTGTCTATGAATTTCTGCAGCAGACATGTTCCTTGCTGACAAAAACAGGATCACTGAGCGAACCTCACACGCGGCGGGCGGGTTGATAGTCTTAAACGTTTTGAAAGCACAGAACAGAACCGTACATGTTAGCTAACAGAGCTGAAACTGAGCGCAGTTGCTCCCGAGGCATGCCGGTACACGACGCACGCGCTCGTTGCGGTATACGCGCGAACTACTAGTGTATACAACAAAACGGACCTTACTTGAAAAAAAAAGCACGCCTTGTATAATCCAACACGCAGCTGAATGTAGCATCAGTCGAGGCTACTGCGGAAGAACGACAACTAGTAAAGGCTGTGAATAAATGATTGAACTCCAATGTTTTACTAGTGTCGAAGATGCTTCAGAGGTTCCCTACAGCTATCCAAAGGTGCATCCGCTCGACTCCTCTGTCCTACTTTGTTTTCGAGACTAACGATAGAATTGTCATCCACAGTCAAGATCTTCACCGAAATTTGGTGGGGTGAGGTTCAGAGGGAACAGTTCTTGAAGAGAGGTGTACGACTATAAGAAGACCAAAAAGTCACAAGCACTCACTCATGCCTCATTCCCTAAATCTTGTCTGTATTTACTATTTCCGTGATCATTGTTGCGAAAATTTTGTTGCCTGTTACATAAAGCTTGCAAGTAGAGATATTGGTTACAGACATTTGAGTTGCTTTGATTATGGCAGGCTTAGTTTCGCAAAGAATTACGGATGTCGCCACCAATCTACTCAGTGATGCTCAACATATTTCAGCGGTGGACGGTACAAGAGAGGTGGTGTGCTTCGCGGAAAAGTTTACTGTTGGAAATGAAATGAGCGTTTGGCGTCATTGGCCGGGAGGCCCCTCGCGGGGCAGGTCCGGCCGCCATATCGCAGGTCTTATTACATTCGGCGCCACATTGGGCGACCTGCACGCCGGATGGGGATGAAATGATGATGAACACAACACAACACCCAGTCCCTGAGCGGAGAAAATCTCCGACCCAGCCGGGAATCGAACCCGGGCCCAGAGGACGGCAATCCGTCACGCTGACCACTCAGCTACTGGGGCGGACAGTTTACTGTTAAAATTCCAAGAGCTTACAGGCCACCAGACAATATATTACTTGTTCCCATGTATAATAACTATTCAGGGAATCCAAACTCGTGCACAGCGTTAGACACAGTGGTGCGCATTCTCCATAAATAGAACGGGAAATGAGGGAACTGATAGTGGTAGACGAAGTACTCTCCACCACACACCGTAAGATTGCTTGCGGATTATAGATGTGGCTGTAGATGTTGTTGCTTAACTGTGAGTTTTAGTGTAACTGACCGTGATGAGTGCATGCGGAGTGAGAAGTCGTATTTATGTTATTGTTGATAATGATAGTGAAGATGATAATGACGCTGAAAGGGCAAGGAGAGGATGAAATCGGTGCCTGCACGTAGTCTTCTGTTCTCCAATAGCACCACATGTGCCGGCTGTGCTACCCCCCGCATCGACGCTTAAAACGGCCACCTCACTGTCGCGGCTCGTCGTCCTGACCATTGCCCAAAGCGTCACTCCTACCACAGGTGCAATTCGCGCTGTCCTCGTATTTGATCACAGTGATGGTGGCTAAGGGCGATTAAAATTAAAGGACAGGAAGTGGCAGCTTACACTACTGGCCATTAAAATTGCTACACCACGAAGACGAAGTGCTACAGACGCGAAATTTAACCGACAGGAAGAAGATGCTGTGATATGCAAATGATTAGCTTTTCAGAGCATTCACACAAGGTTGGCGCCGGTGGCAGCACCTACAACGTGCTGACATGAGGAAAGTTTCCAACCTATTTCTCATACACAAATAGCAGTTGATCGGCGTTGCCTGGTGAAACGTTGTTGTGATGCATCGTGTAGGGAGGAGAAATGCATACCATCACGTTTCTGACTTTGATAAAGGTCGGATTGTAGCCTATCGCGATTGCGGTTTATCGTATCGCGACATTGCTCCCCGCGTTGGTCGAGATCCAATGACTGTTAGCAGAATATGGAATCTGTGGGTTCAGGAGGGTAATACGGAACGCCGTGCTGGATCCCAACGGCCTCGTATTACTAGCAGCCGAGATAACAGGCATCTTATCCGTATGGCTGTAACGGATCGTGCAGCCACGTCTCGATCCCTGAGTCAACAGATGGGGACGTTTGCATGACAACAACCATATGCACGAACAGTTCGACGACGTTTGCAGCAGCATGGACTATCAGCTCGGAGCCCGTGGCTGTGGTTACCCTTGACGCTGCATCACAGCCAGGAGCGCCTGCGATGGTCTACTCAACGTCGAACCTGGGTGCACGAATGGCAAAACGTCATTTTTTTCGGATGAATCCAGGTTCTGTTTACAGCATCATGATGGTCGCATCCGTATTTGGCGACATCACGGTGAACGCACATTGCAAGCGTGTATTCGTCGTCGCCATACTGGCATATCACCCGGCGTGATGGTATGGGGTGCCATTGGTTACAGGTCTCGGTCACCTCTTGTTCGCATTGACGGCACCTTGAACAGTGGACGTTACATTTCAGATGTGTTACGACCCGTGCCTCTACCCTTCATTCGATCCCTGCGAAACCCTACATTTCAGCAGGATAATGCACGACCGCATTTTGCAGGTCCTGTACGGGTCTTTCTGGACACAGAAAATGTTCGACTGCTGCCCTGGGCAGCACATCCTCCAGACCTGTCACCAATTGAAAACGTCTGGTTCCAATGGCTCTGAGCACTATGGGACTCAACTGCTGTGGTCATAAGTCCCCTAGAACTTAGAACTACTTAAACCTAACTAACCTAAGGACAGCACACAACACCCAGCCATCACGAGGCAGAGAAAATCCCTGACCCCGCCGGGAATCGAACCCGGGAACCCGGGCGTGGGAAGCGAGAACGCTACCGCACGACCACGAGATGCGGGCGGAAAACGTCTGGTCGATGGTGGCCGAGCAACTGGCACGTCATAATACGCCAGTCACTACTCTTGAAGAACTGTGGTATCGTGTTGAAGCTGCATGGGCAGCTGTACCTGTACACGCCATCCAAGCTCTGTTTGACTCAATGCCCAGGCGTATCAAGGCCGTTATTACGGCCAGAGGTGGCTGTTCTGGGCACTGATGTCGCAGGATCTATGCAGCCAAATTGCGTGAAAATGTAATCACATGTCAGTTCTAGTATAATGTATTTGTCCAATGAATACCCGTTTATCATCTGCATTTCTTCTTTGTGTAGCAATTTTAATGGCCAGTAGTGTAGTTTTGCTGAATAGTAGACTACAGACTGAAATAGATATACGCTGAGATGACCAAAGTCAGGGGACATCTCCTAATATCGTTAAGGATCTGCTTTCGACCGGCGTAGTGCACCAGCTCGACTTGACTTGGACTCAATAAGTCGTCGGAAGTCCCCTGCAGAAATTCTGAGCCGTGATACCTCTTTAACCGTCCATGATTACGAAAGTGTTACCGGTGCAGAATTTTGTGCACAAACAGACCTCTCGATTATGTCGCATGAATGTCCGCTGGGATTCATGCTAGCGATCTGAGGGGCCCAATCATTCGCTCTTACTGTCCTCAGTGTTGTTCAGACCAGTCGCTTGCAGCTGTGGCCAGGTGACAAGGCGCATTGCCATCCACAAAAGTTTCATCATTGTTTTGAAATATAAAATCTGTCAATGCCTTCAGATGGTCTCCAAATAGCCGAACATAACGACATTGTCAGTGATCGGTTCAGTTGGACCAGAGGACCCAGTCCATTCCATGTAAACACAGCCCACACCATTATGGAGCCAGCAACAAAGTGCATAGCGCTTAGTTGACAGTTTCAGTCCAGTGTTTCGTGGGGTTTGTGCCACACTCGAAAGGTACCATCAGCTCTTAGCAATTGAAATCGGGACTTACCTGACCAGGCCACGGTTTTCCAGTCGTTAGGGTCAAACTGATGTGGTCACGAGTCCAGGAAATGCTTTGGAGACGATGTCTTGCTGTTAGCAAAAGCACTCGCGTCGGTCATCAGCTGCCATTGCCCATTAACGCCAAATTTCGCTGCACTGTCCTAACGGGTACGTTCGTCGTACGTCCCATATTGGTCCCATATTGCTTTCTGAGGTTGTTTTACGGAGTGTTAGTCTGTTAGCACTGACAACTCTACGCGAATGCCTATGCTCTCGGTCGTTACGTGCAGGCCGGCGGCCGCTGCGTTGTCCGTCGTGAGAGGTAATGCCTGAAATGTGGTATTCTCGGTACACTCTTCACACTGCGGATCACGGACTTTTGAAATCCCTAATGATTTCTGAAACTGAATGTCCATGTGTCTAGCTCTAACTACCATTCCGCGTTCAGAATCTGTTAATTCTGGTCGCGCAGCCATGATCATGTCGGAAACCTTTTCAAATGAATCGTCCGAGTACAAATGACATCTCTGCCAATGCACTGCCCTTTTACAACTTGTGTACGCGATATTACCGCCATCTGTGTACATTTATATCGCCACCCATGGCATTGTCACCTCATTTTATTGTTTCACAGAGGTATATAGAACATTTATAAGAGGGCTCACAAGTTTAAGAAATTAAGAGCACCGGAATGAATACTGTTACTGTAGAGAATCAGTGGTTAAGGGCCCGTCACACAGTATTCGGTCAGTAGGGAAAAATTGTGTACAAAAATCAAGGAACATAGATGAATATAGAAATCAAACATGAAAATAAGGACGAGCAAGGGAAATTCGTCCAGTTTTGGCAGACGGCAGCAGAACACTGAAGACTACCTCGGCGACTACCTTATCGCGATTGTAAACAGTTTTTGGGTGACAAAACCGGGAGCTTTTCTTGAACTTCTGAAGGCTCAGGCACTCAGGTAAATTAACGCAACATGCTGCAGATCCTTTGGGCCTCGAGGCTGGCTGTACTAACTGCGCAGGACACATGTTGCCGGTAGAAGACCTTCCTTAAAACCTCGGTACTCAGAGAAAGCAGCTAACTGTCCAGAGGTGCTACAGCCAACCTAGCCGTGTTCATTGTCACAACTTTGGGAAGCCTGCTTAGACACGTCAGGTCGCCAGGCATTTATGTCTCTTACAGGCTGAACGTTTCTCTAGTGTATTGATGCGTGAGGCATATTCCCACAACGGCATACTTCTAACGGAAAGCGTGATCTTGTCGAAAATTACTCTCTTCTTAATGAAATGGATTAGCGAACCGCCGGGCCGGCCAAGCGGTTCTAGGCCCTACAGTCTGGAACCGCGTGGCCGCTACGGTCGCAGGTTCGAATCCTGCCTCGGGCATGGATGTGTGTGATGTCCTTAGGTTTGTTAGGTTTAAGTTGTTCTAAGTTCTAGGGACTGATGACCTCAGAAGTTAAGTCCCATAGTGCTCAGAGCCATTTGGACAATTTTTGGAACCGCCGCCTGACCTAAATTAGTAATAAAAATCAAAGAATCATTAATAAATGGAAATTTGGATGTTTTTAGGTTCCCAGAGGCTTCCTATGCTACATTTTCCCCTAACTATTCTTTATTTCTTAAGACCCGAGCGCGCTAACGCCCTGCCTCCCGGACTCGGGTAGGCGCGCCGGCCCCGGATCGAATCCGCCTGGCGGGTTACCGACGAAGGCCGGTGTGCCGGCCAGATTGGATGTTGTTTTTAGGCGGTTTTCCACATCCCGCTAAGTGAATACCGGGCTGGTCCCCACGTTCCGCCTCAGTTACACGCGTCGCAGACATTTGAAACATGTCCGCACTATTTCACGATTTACACCAGGCGCAGACAGTTGGGGTACCCTGATTCCGTCCTGGGGGGTACGGGGTGGCGGCAGGAAGGGCATCCGGCCATCCCTAACACTAACACTGCCAAATCCGTTGTAACCACGCCGACCCTGCGATCGCTGCGGGACTATGGCGTAAGCGAAAGAAAGAAAGAAAGAAAGAAAGAAAGAAATTCTTTATTTCTTAAATTCCGCCGCTCACAGAGTGTGAGGTATCAAAAATGTTCCAGCAGCAACTAATTAAACCACAAAAGTATCTTTGCCCAGTTTTGTTCTCCTCGCACACAGAACGACATCCAGACAAAAACTAGCGAAGTCTGACAAATATTTTTTCAGTTTTATTTCGCGGTGTGGGCATGAATCATTACTGTAAACTATTAGTGTTTCAACGGAGGCCCAGACGACTCTCCTAAAAATACATGTTTTTAATACATTGTGAATACAGCAACGGATCGGTGGCCACAAATAAGAGAAAATTGCTGTTGTTGTAGACATGTAATGTTATCATTGACATAGGTTTATTACAAGTCGTACCAAAAAAAAATGTTTCTGAGAATTAAATGTGACAACTATACTTTTAGCGTAACCTGTCAATATAGACGCAGCAGAAACTGTCTGAATTATCAAATACATTTGTCCAGGTGATTAGTGTAGATATACCGCTAACGCTGGAACGTTGACATACCAGATAGTTTTGCATCCTTCGGAGAGAAGGCAGGAAACGTGAGACAAGACTGCCAAGCGACAAACCCGTTTCGTGTAGGGTACGAGTTCAAAACTTTACAGCAGATCCATACTCCTCGGTAGCCGTTCAACAATGACGATGGCCATATAGTGGTAACGAGAGGTCGCTGATACGCCTTTTTATCGCTTGGCTTAATCGTGTGGAACCACGAAACGGCAGCCGTTGCACAGGCTCCCTGGCGTTCGTAGCGTCTGAGTTCAGCAATGGCCAGTGAGTTGGAAGAAATCGTATGCAAATAGCTCGCTGAGCGGAGAAGGCAAATGGGGCTGGGCCGTTAGAGTTGGGGAACGGGGGGGGGGGGGGGGCGGCCTCCTACGATCCACCAACGATCCATTGATGACATAAAGCTGTTGGTAGCCAGTATTTATTAACGCAAGCGGCGTGTGGTTCTGTTTCTATTCTAAGTAGACAGTTGTCAAATAAATCTGAGCGGGAGAGGCGGACCCGTTTAACAGTTCAAACAGTTCCGCCAAATCGATATTGACGGATAGTAAAAGTTGGTTTTTAGCCATATAGCACACTGAAAATATAGTCGTCGATCGCAATTTCAGTCACTTCTTATTGGTACAACTTGTTATATACCTACGTCGTTAGTAACATCACATGTTTACCGCAGCAACGATTGGCTGTCATTTGTGCCTACTCACGGGTTCATATCCACTACCATACTCAAAATATCCACCCCCATGAACCATGGCCCTAGTCGTTGGTGGGGAGGCTTGCGTGCCTCAGCGATACAGATAGACGCACCTTAGGTGCAACCACAACGGAGGGGTATCTGTTGAGAGACGAGACAAACGTGTGGTTCCTGAAGAGGGGTTAGACACTGGACTCGCATTCGGGAGGACGACGGTTCAATCCCGCGTTCGGCCATCCTGATTTAGGTTTTCCGTGATTTCCCTAAATCACTCCAGGCAAATGCCGGGATGGTTCCTCTGAAAGGGCACGGCCGACTTCCTTCCCAATCCTTCCCTAATCCGATGAGACCGATGACCACGCTGTCTGGTCTCCTTCCCCAAACCAACCAACCAACCTGAAGAGGGGCAGCAGCCTTTTCAGTAGTTGCAGGGGCAACAGTCTGGATGATTGACTGATCTGGCCGTGTAACACTAACCAAAACGGCCTTGCTGTGCTGGTACTGCGAACGGCTGAAAGCATGGGGAAACTACAACCGTAATTTTTCCCGAGGGGATGCAGCTTTACTGTATGTTTAAATGATGATGGCGTCCTCTTGGGTAAAACATTCCGGAGGTAAAATAGTCCCCCATTCGGATCTCCGGGCAGGGACTACTCAGGAGGACGTTGTTATCAGGAGAAAGAAAACTGATGTTCTACGGGTCGGAGCCTGGAATGTCAGCTCTCTTAATCGGTCAGTAGTTGATGTTGTGGTCTTCAGTCCAGAGACTGGTTTGATGCAGCTCTCCATGCTACTCTATACTGTGCAAGGATCTTCATCTCCCAGTACCTACTGGAACCTACATCCTTCTGAATCTGTTTAGTGTATTCATCTCTTGATCTCCCTCTGCGATTTTTACCCTCCACGCTGCCCTCCAATACTAAATTGGTGATCCCTTGATGCCTCGGAATATGTCCTACCAACCGATCCCTTCTTCTAGTCAAGTTGTGCCACAAAATTTCTCTTCTCTCCAATTCTATTCAATACCTCCTCATTATTTATGTGATCTACCCATCTAATCTTCAGCATTCTTCTGTAGCACCACATTTCGAAAGCTTCTATTCTCTTCTTGTCCAAACTATTTATCGTCCATGTTTCACTTCCATACGTGGCTACACTCCATACAAATACCTTCAGCAACGACTTCCTGACACTTAAATTTATACTTGATGTTAACAAATTTCTCTTCGTCAGAAATACTTTTCTTGCCATTGCCAGTCTCTACTTCGACCATCATCAGTTATTTTGCTCCCCAAATAGCAAAACTCCTTTACTACTTTAAGTGTCTCATTCACAATGAAGGAATCGATATTCTACCTAAATAAGCAACGAACTCAGGAAATGTAATCGGTCTCAAAATTTCGCATTCTCAGTTGTATCGTCTCTCCACACTGAACGCCACTCAAAAAAGGCAAAAGGACTGGAACGTATCTCAGTTATTCAGGGGAACATTATGTTTATATTCAGCTTATTTTCCGCTTAGACCTGGTTTCAGAATGGACGTCTATCAAGATTGCTTTTATCATCTATCTACCGCATGAAACTAAACCCCGGACGTTTTTCCAATGCACCTTCACGACGCTGGAATTACTTTAACCGCAGAAGGCGAAAGTAATCACGTCTTCTTTGCACGAACAAAATCGGAGAGGAATAGACAATAGTTTTTGCAACAGTTACATCGTCTAATTGTAGGAGATTCCTCCTAACGTCACTATTCTCCTTTCTTGGAGTAATTCAGAGTATAATAAAGAGACTTTTAAATTTTCGCAAGCTGCTCACGTATCTATGTAGTAATAACGCAGCATTGAGAGCTATGTACGCAGTCGTTCTATGTTAGTATGTATTTTATAGGTACAATTACACACATCAAAAAACGTTTTGCATCACACCCGTTCCCAGAGCACCTGAAGATAGACGTTGACTGTGGATATTGTATCACAGACACGGTCTCTTTGACTTTACCCGCCCAAAGATGTTAACAACCATGCATGAGCAGCGCCTATTAGACGAAGGAGGTCCGACAGCCGATCAGTTTCAGTCATTCCACCAGGAAGGATGTACACGGCTCGTGTCATCTGTAGTTCAACCATGTCAAGACGATCAATACCACGGCTCGATCACGTCCGCATTGTTACTTCGTGCCAGGAAGGGCTCTCAACAAGGGAAGTGTCCGGGCGTCTCGGAGTGAACCAAAGTGATGTTGTTCGGACATGGCGGAGATACAGAGAGACAGGAACTGTCGATGACATGCCTCGCTCAGGCCGCCCAACGGCTACTACTGCTGTGGACGACCGCTATCTGCGGATTATGGCTCGGAGGAACCCTCACAGCAACGCCACCATGTTGAATAATGCTTTCCGCGCAGGTACAGGACGTCGTGTTACGACTCAAACTGTGCACAATAGGCTTCCTGAAGCGCAACTTCGCTCCTGACGTCCATGGCGAGGTCCATCTTTTCAACCACGACACCACGCAGCGCGGTACAGATGGGCCTAACAACATGCCGAGTGGACTGCTCAGGGTTGGCATCACGTTCTCTTCATCGATAAGTGTCGCATATGCCTTCAACCAGACAGTCGTCTGAGACTTGTTTGGAGGCAACCCGGTCAGGCTGAACGCCTCAGACACACTGTCCAGCGAGTGCAGCAAGGTGGAGGTTCCCTGCTGTTTTGGGGCAGCATTATGTGGGGTCGACGTACGCCGCTGGTGGTCATGGAGGGGTTGGGTTGTTTGGGGGGAAGAGACCAAACAGCGAGGTCATCGGTCTCATGGGATTAGGGAAGGAGAGGAAAGAAAGTCAGCCGTGCCCTTTCAAAGGAACCATCCCGGCATTTTCCCGGAGCGATTTAGGGAAATCATGGCAAACCTAAATCTGGATGGCCGGACGCGGGATTGAACCGTCGTCCTCCCGAATGCGAGTCCAGTGTGCTAACCACTGCGCCACCTCGCTCGGTGGCGGTCATGGAAGGCACCGTAACGGCTGTACGGTACGTGAATGCCATTCTCCGACCGATAGTGCAACCATATCGGCAGCATATCGGCGAGCATTCGTCTTCATGAACGACAATTCGTGACCCCATCGTGCACATCTTGTGAATGACTTCCGTCAGGATAACGAAATCGCTCGACTAGAGTGGCCAGCATGTTCTCCAGACATGAAGCCTATCGCACGTGCCTGGGATGGATTGGGAAGGGCTGTTTATGGACGACGTGACCCACTCTGAGGGATCTACGCCTAATCGCCGTTGAGGAGTGGGACAATTTGGACCAACAGTGCCTTGATGAACTTGTGGATAGTATGCCACGACGAATACAGGAGTGCACCAATGCAAGAGGACGTGCTAGTGGGTATTATAGGTACCGGTGTGTACAGCAATCTGGACCACCACCTCTGAAGGCCTCGCTGTATGGTGGTACAACACGCAATGTGTGGTTTTCATGAGCAATAAACAGGGCAGAAATGATGTTTATGTTGATCTCTATTCCAATTTTATGTACAGGTTCCGGAACTCTCGGAACCGAGGTGATGCAAAACTTCTTTTGATATGTGTATTTCAGCGTAGACATCGAACATTTCTATCACTATTGTTCCTATTTCTTTTAGTATTATTTCTTAAATTTATGGTGCCAGAAGAACTATCTTTGTCAAATTACCCTGAAAAATTTTACACATCTTGTCAAATACTTTCGTTAAACGTATATTACTGTATTTAGCTATGTACCAAAACGCTACACTTAATCGTTAATATTGTTGTTCTATCTTTTCCTTCAAACTCAGCCAAACCAGTTGTCGAATATTTTACATACACGTCAGTCAACAGTACGTTTAAAAGGTCCTTTGTTAAACATCTGTGCTCTCGTGTAAGTGATCACTTTACTTTGTAACCGTGTGATTTTTTTTTTTTCTTTTAGCGGGCAAAAAGGTTAACAGATGCCGAAGACGTGTTAAATAAACAAATAAATTAATTAAAGAAAAATAACCTTTCAGTGCCGAACTGAAGTTCGTTTTTCGCTTGATTTGTCACCCATTGCCGCGCAACAGAACAAACTCCAGACAACCAGCTTTTCTTGGTGGATCGGCAGTAACTCATCCGAAGCAAGTAGAGTACTGGCTCGTGTCTGCACTTGAGAGAAGCGCGGCAGCGAGGGAGCTCAACGAGTGTGTTCGTGTGAACTTGGGCAGCTCCTCCGGCTTTCGAAATTTACGAGAATTACAATATTTGCAGACACGCGCTTGTAGCTCGTGCGCAACAAGGCGGCAAATATTTGCGATGCGAGACCCGACTGCTCCGCTCGCAGACCCTGCGTTCCGCGCTCACAGAACCGCCAACTCCCAGAGGAAGCCACCCACACCCTGCTTGTGATGACACCGTTTCTTGGGGCAGCCAAGTGAATCATGTCATGTGCTGTGGATGCTGCCGCAGGCACACCGATGAGAACTGGCAAGACGGATGCGAAGCCTAGTAAACTTGAAAGCCAAAGTAATTCTGACCAGAAACGTTGTGATGCTACACCTTTAAGGGATAGAAATAAACGGTAAAGATTTGTAACTACTTGGATTACAGAAAATGAAGCACCCGACCCTCAAAACTAAACCAGAAAATGTACGTATCGGTATTATGCGTGATACGACGGCGACCGAAAGATGATAAAAGGATAATGATGATACACAGACGTAGAAGTATTTTTCCCTGATTAATATATTGGACGTTATTAAATTTCGACAAGATGGTGATTTTCGTTAAAACGAAGTCTCTTATCTACTTGAACACTGTCGCCTGGAAGATAAAGTTGGCGATTACAAGACGCCAGAACCTGACAGTTAAATGTTCCACAGAGTGGTCCTTCCAGAACGGCTGCAAAAGACAGTTAGGTTGTGTCCCTGATGCACTTTGTTTTATGTGTATTAAGCTGTGGTCCAAGGCACGTTTATGAGAATAACGTAACGGCTCCTACTGCTGGAGACATAAGAGGCTACAAAGAGTCAGATAGGAATTTAATACTTGAACAGGCACAGCAATCCTAACTGTTTACACAGTCGGGTCGTAACATCATCAGACTGCTGCGTGTGATCGCGGAGCCACGCTGGCATATGCTATGAAACTTGTAGTGGAGAATAGTTGGGGCTGTTTGCTTTATTTAGCTTTAATGATTAAATCTTGTCTAGCTTAAATCCTTCTTCTTTTACGTTATAGCCGTTTTTGTGATTTTGGATTTCTTATTCCTCTCTGTACACCTCAGCCTAGCAATAGCAATGAGCGGATCTTCATAAAACCATAGTATCAGATCGAGTCGTTACTATGCTAGAATGTACGGGGAAGCTATGTAAATTCAAAAGTGTAAGAACAATCGCACACCCACAATGAACATGGAAAAGGAACTGTACGCTCTGTGACGACTAGCAACAGGCTGACGCTGACGCCAGTTGGGCATCTTCAAATATGTTGCCACCTCACAGCATTTGAAACACAAAAACATATATAATCCTTTGTTAGTATGGTGTAGTGATGTGCTCTGATGGCCCTACACGGAGCACAAGTTATATAGTGTACTTCTTGTTCAATAAGCATTTAGTGTAGTAAACCAACAACACTCAAATTTATAGGTTTCAGAACAGATCACACAAAGAAATAAAGGTAAAGGGGAGCAACATATATAAAAAAACTAAATCTGTTATTAATTAGTATTTTCAACGAAACAAGGAAATGAAATAAATATATCGTACGTCTCGGAGACCTAGGCTCGGCTGAAGATTAATCGTAGATGAGTTATTCCATGTCGGCCCCTGAATGTAGTTGTGTGTACAATACATACATTACAAACTGTCACTGAACTCGGAGTCGTTAGCCCTCTTGAAAACGATGAATTCTTCCCATTCAAGGTGCTCGCACATATCATTGTCAGGTTTACTGAAATCATATACTTATTGTCACGTAGTAGAAGGTGTAATTAGATCAGTGACGCACAGTAACTTCACTTAACGAAGGTTTATTCAGCACTTGCACATACAAGAGCGCGGAGAGAACTGCCTGCGGCCAGAACACATTCAGTATATATACAGCTACAGAACATTCCATTGCAATGATTCTTGACTTTTGTGGATACTTCTAGAATGTACTCGAACCGAATATAGGAATTAAAATCGTACAGTCCAGGTGAGTTTTGAAATCACGATCCTCCATGCAACAGTTTAGTATCATAACCACTACACCACGGATGTATTCAGCTTCTTCTGCGACAATATTAAGCAGTAAGCCTCCGGTCGCTCAGCATCTCGAAGAGCTAGTACGTGATGATTTTGCCATGTGTCCCGTTCCGTCCTGGAAACCTATGACAGTCTCATTTTTGATCATCAAGTCACCCTGCTGTAAATCTCTGTTTCCTGCATTCCCATTCCTTCCAGATCCCTTTATACCGCTTGGAGCCAGCGTGATACGGTTCTCTTGTCCAGAACAGACCGTATTATCTGCTGTGCCAATCTCCCTCGGTCCACTCTAAGGATGTTTCCGAAGAACTTGGTCCTTCTTTTCCCGTTGGTGTCCGACATTCTCTCTTATCTGGCTGTACAGTTCTTCGTTCGCTCTTATATATTGCTGTCTCCTGTTCTTCAAGGTGCCAATTTCCTCCTGACAATTTTCGTTCCACAGGGCACAGCTTCTTAAGTAAGCCTATTCTTACGAGGTTAAGACTTTTCACTGAGCATCAGGCTTTAGGCCAATCACTGTCTGGTAATGCCCTAGTTTGGCATTGATCGAAAAGTTTTTCTTATTGTAGATGCTCGTAGTTAGTTTATATGTTAAATTCATCTACTTTATTCGTGTTCCCATCGCTTCTTTTTCTGTCAGACCAGTTTCTATACATTCTCCAAAATATTTATATCTCTACACCTTCTGAATTTTCCCTTTACTATTTTCGTCCACCTAGGCGCTCTCTTGATGTTCGTCGTATGTTGTATCTTCTCGATAGATATCTGTAGACCTAGTTTTGCAGGTTGTCTCTGTAGTTGAGTAATTTGTTTAGTCGCATCTGCAAGTGATTCCGAAGTGTCACAATATCATATGATGCCGGATAATCTACCGGTATTTCTTCGTTTTTGCATCCCAGTCGAATCCCACCCACTTCTTTCATTTCTTGACATTTTCTGATCACCGTATCAAGGACAAAGAGTGGAGAGCCCATCTCTCTGTCTGGTCGCGGTGTTTATCTGGAAGGTTTCAAAGCTTTCCTCTGAACGTGACCTTGAATGTTACACTGTTGGTCTATCTACTGAGTCGTACACCTTAGAGCTTGCGATTGTGGACACGCAGCTGTCTTGGTATTTGATACTCGACTGCCAGTTTCATATTCAAGACATCGCTTGTCAGCGATGCTCTTGTGTCCCCACAGTTTATTAGAGTACAGCAGGGTGTCCAGAAAGCCACTTCAGGAATGTTCCAACTGTTTCCAGGCGTCCTGTATCTTCAGCTGCCCCTCGTTTTCTCATACAGTGTATATGGGTTATGTCCAGTACTGTTTCAAGCAACACGACACTAGAGGAGGTACGTAGCCAACAGAACAGCAGAATGGGCATTAATTGTCTGGATTTTTGATAAGTGTTCATATTAAAAGCAGTTGCTGGGGAAAAGGGATGTAACAGGATTTTCAACTGTTCTTGGTGCTCGGAAGGTCCGGAGAGTTGGCAGGGGCTGCGGTGGAATGTTGGTAGACAAACATTCTATCACGGCATTCTTGAAGGATTTGTGATGAAGGATTTATGGCTGTCTTCATACGGCAGGCCCCACACAATAATGTAGGCATCACCATAAATAACTGAGTTTCGTGGTACTCGCTCATATTCACAATCATCCTTCACTGGGGCATATAATATGTGTGACTCTCGTGTTAATAAAAATGACAATTTAAAATAGACGTAATTATTTTCAGCTATAATGGCTATGTTTGTGAACCGTGACTGTGTGGGATAATTATTTATTTCAAGTTTCTGCTACCAGTCACTTTTTATTTTATGCTTAATCTAACATAATGCAACGCGTTTCGAACATGTCCTGTTCGTCTTCATGCGTTTGTACATACATACATAGAGAAATGTTGCTTAAAAATAAACAGTCTTAAACTAGATTAATCTAGAACACTTTGTCCATTGTTTTTTACTGTAGCTGCTGTTGTGGCATTTGGGGGAAAAGAGGGGGGGCAGTGTATGGCTAGAAATCGAAATCAGTGATGTCTTCTGCTGGTTTTCTTCTTTGTGGTTGACTATGTATATCACAGCCTGTATAGGATTCAGATAGATTTGCAACAGTTATGTGTTACGAAAATAGTGTGAAAGGCTTTTGTATGACAGTTGATCACTTACAATTTCATCATCTTGCTGCTTCACTTGCATCACTGGTGTAATGGCGGAGCTGTTGATTGACATAATATGACGTGCAACAGCGTAATGTCATGAAACTTCCTGGCAGATTAAAACTGTGTGCCGGACCGAGACTTGAACTCGGGACCTTTGCCTTTCGCGGGCAAGTGCTCTACCAACTGAGCTACCCAAGTACGACTCACGCCCCGTCCTCACAGCTTAACTTCTGCCAGTACCTCGTCTCCTACCTTCCAAACTTAACAGAAGCTCTCCTACGAACCTTGCAGAACTAGCAGTCCTGAAAGAAAGGGTATTGCGGAGACATGGCTTAGCCACAGCCTGGGGGATGTTTCCAGAATGAGATTTTCACTCTGCAGCGGAGTGTGCACTGATATGAAACTTCCTGGCAGATTAAAACTGTGTGCCGGACCGAGACTCGAACTTGGGACCTTTGCCTTTATGCTTAGACTAAGCATAAAATAAAAAGTGACTGGTAGCAGAAACTTGAAGTAAAAAATTAAAATAGACGTTGCACAAGCCGGCGACATTTGTCATCATACTGTCGCAGCACTTCAGAGTCTGCAAAATACAGGCACTGATAACCATGAACTGCATTCTATAATACCCTCAAAACATCCCGCAAATAGAAATTAACTAATTAGATGCATGTAACATATTGTTGACGTTTATCTGAATCTCAGAAGGACAAGTAAATCAGGCCGCTCGAAGTGGCCGTGCGGTTAAAGGCGCTGCAGTCTGGAACCGCAATACCGCTACGGTTGCAGGTTCGAATCCTGCCTCGGGCATGGATGTTTGTGCTGTCCTTAGGTTAGTTAGGTTTAACTAGTCTAAGTTCTAGGGGACTAATGACCTCAGCAGTTGAGTCCCATAGTGCTCAGAGCCATTTGACAAGTAAATCAGCCTTTGTATATGTAAATGTTTAGCATGCTGTAGAGAGTCCGATCTACAGAAATGGCCAGCTTGTTGGCAGCAGGATTCCGCTGTTCCCAACACTGGCTGTAATCCTCAGTCACACATGGCATTACTAGCATAGTTCTCATGACACTTAAGTCTCCAATTTTTAGTAGGGATAAGATACTTGACGACATATGGTCCACATACGAGTCAGATAGCATATTTAACACTTTCTTATGTCATTAACGAGATTACCGGCTTAGGGTTTCTGCCGCTATGTTCCGCGTCGACGTGCAGTAACCACTGACAAACGGCAAGTGACAGCGCTAACAGTGAGGACGCGAAAAACACTGCAGTCGTCGTCGTAAGGTGAAGGCGGAGCAATTTATCTTACGTCGAAAAGGGCATGATAATTGCTGTATGAGGCTTAGGGATTGCAGCCAGATCATGTTGACTCGCAATATTTCGACTGGCAACCTTCCAGGATCTTCAGATGAGTGTCCGCCACTGGAGGCTGCTAGTTCACGGTTTGCTTTATAGCAGAAATTGGCGCGGAAACGCTTGCGCATTGGCGGCCGTCACAGGAGCGTCCTCTATCGAAAGCGGGCGGATTTCGATAGGGGACGCTCCTGTGACGGCCGCCAATACGCATACATTTCCGTGCCAATTTTTGCTGTAAAGCAAACCGTGTGCTAGCAGTTTCCAGTGGCGGACACTAATCTGAAGATGGCTAGAAGGTTGCCAGCCGAAATATTGCGAGTGAACATGATCCGCCTGCAATCCCGAAACTTCATTGAATATTCAGAACGTCGGGAAAACGTAAAGAGTCATACGATCATTGCTTTACCGGCGAAGGGTGGAAGCATTTCCGAAACGGCTAAGTTTGTAAATGTTCGCACTCTACAGTAAGTAAAATATACCGTGCGTGGCAAAATAACACTATCCAAAACCGGGGCCGAGGCAACTGTGTTGCACCACGGTCATGGATGACAGGGTCGAACGACGGCTGCGGAGATGTGTACGCGCGAATGGACGTGCACCTGTTGGGCAACTGACCGCCCGGATGAACCAAGGGGCTACCAACGACGTTTAGCGAACGTTGTTGCGTATGGGCCTCCACAGCTGGCGCAGGGTTCGTGCACCAATACTGACTGTGGTTCATCCGCGTCGAATGCTGAAATTTGGACGCCAATACCGCAACTGGACGTTTATTGAGCTGCGACATGTGGCCTTTACAGATGAATCACGTTTTATGCTCCATCAGACAGATGGCCATTGAAACGTCTGAAAGCAAAGGCCTACCCCTGAGAAGGGAGCGTTACGGTCTGGAAAATATTTTTGTGGCATTACCTGCGTGATCCGGTCATTCTGGAAGGTACAATATATCAACACAAGTGTGCATCTTTCCTTGGGTATCATGCCCACCCGTGCATGTAGTTTGTTTTTCCTGGGCACGGCCGGCCGAAGTGGCCGTGCGGTTAAAGGCGCTGCAGTCTGGAACCGCAAGACCGCTACGGTCGCAGGTTCGAATCCTGCCTCGGGCATGGATGTTTGTGATGTCCTTAGGTTAGTTAGGTTTAACTAGTTCTAAGTTCTAGGGGACTAATGACCTCAGCAGTTGAGTCCCATAGTGCTCAGAGCCATTTGAACCATCCTGGGCACGATGGCATCTACCAGCAGCACAATGCAACATGAAACACAGCTTGCTGTGTACGTGGGTGGTTCGAACAGCGCTAGGATAAGTTTATCGTACTCCCCTGGCCACCAAACTCCCCGGATTTAAACCCAATCGAGAATCTGCGGGACTGCCTCGAGAGGGCGTTTAGCGGCATGAATCCATCTGAGAAATCTTGCGCAGCTGAGCACGGCACTGGAGTCGGCATGGCTCCACATCCCAGTCGGTACCCTCACTGACTCCCTTCCAGCACGTCTCACAGGGGTCTGCGCTACAAAAGTTGCTTATTCAGACTTTTGACTGGTGGTCATATTAATATGACTGGACAGTTTAACACACTATGTCATCGAAAGTATGTGGACACCTGGCTGAATACGACTTACGAGTTCGTGGCGCCCTCCATCGGTAATGCTGGAATTCAATATGGTGTTGGGCCACCCTTAGCCTTGATGACAGCTTCCACTCTCGCAGGCATACGTTCTATCAGGTGCTGGAAGGTTTCTTGGGGAATTGCAGCCCATTCTTCACGGAGTGCTGCACTGAGGAGAGCTATCGACGTCGGTCGGTGAGGCCTGGCACCAAGTCGGCGTTCCAAAACACCGCAAAGGTGTTCCATAAGATTCAGGTCAGGACTCTGTCTAGGCCAGTCCATTACAGGGATGTTATTGTCGTGCATTATCAACAGGTGCTCGATCGTGTTGAAAGATACAATCGCCATCTCCGAAGTGCTCTTCAACAGTGGGAAGCAAGAAGGTGCTTAAAACATCAATGTAGGCCTGTGCTGTGATAGTACCACGCAAAACAACTAGGGGTGCAAGCCCCCTCCATGAAAAACACGACCACACGATAAGACCACCGCCTCCGAATTTTACTGTTGGCTCTACACACGCTGGCAGATGACGTTTACTGGGCATTCGCCATACCCAAATCTTGCCATCGGATCGCCACATTGTGTACCATGATTAGTCACTCCTCACAACATTTTTCCACTGTTCAGTCGTCCAATGTTTACGCTCCTTACACCAAGCGAGGCGTCGTTTGGCATTTACCGGACTGATGTGTGGCTTAGGAGCAGCCGCTCGACCATGAAATCCAAGTTTTCTTATCTCTCCCCTAACTGTCATAGTACTTGTAGTGGATCCTGTTGCAGTTTGGAATTCCTGTGTGGACAGATGTCTGCCTATTACACATTACGACCCTCTCGAATTGTCGGCGGTCTCTGTCAGTCAACAGAAGACGAGGTCGGCCTGTACGCTTTTGTGCTGTACGTGTCCCTTCACTTTTCCACTTCACTACGACATCGGAAATAGTGGACCTAGGGATATTTAGGAGTGTGGAAATCTCGCGTACCGACGTATGACACAAGTGACACCAAATCACCTGACCACGTTCGAAGTCCTTGAGTTCTGCGGAGCACCTCATTCTGCTCTCTCACGACGTCTAATGACTACTGAGGTCGCTGTGGGTGGCAGCACAATGCATCTGATATGAAAAACGTATGGTTTTGGTGGTGTCCGGATACTTTTGTTCACATAGTGTAGGTACTTTATAGCTGAAGGCGAAATCTGCAGAAAAAATAGGTAGAATAATTACGTGTCGAAACGACAATTATTAAAGCTACTGGAGTGGAGGTATGTAGAAAACGATAACCGCAGTTATTGCTTAAAGAATAGATCGAGCTTGACGTTAATGCTCTTTCAATGTATTCAGTAGCTTATTAGTATGAAGATTGTCGCGCGCCGCATTACGTAGACGTGGGGCCATCAGCGGCATCAAGAGGCAGTCTCCCCACACAAACTCCCCCATGGATAAACATTCCACTGAGAGGGCGTCTGAACTGTCCTCTGAATGCGCTACCGACCATCGAGAATTTTTAATTAACAGTTACTGTGTCAGTTATCATTTTTGACGCAACGTTCTGTTTTATTTATTTTGTGATATAAAGAGGTTAATGTCTTGCGAGCTACTTTTACAAATTTGATTCTGATTTTAAGTACGAGAATTGCTGCTTCGTATTGCGTTATATCCTATAGTTTACTGTTCGACACTCTCTCTCTCTCTCTGAATATTTTATTATAAACTATCGAATCTGCGATTCTAGAAACCTGTTACTTCGTCACTAGCGCCTGCTACCGGCCAAAACTCATGTTCGTATCAGCATAGGACGGCCTCAGACTATCGTTAGCACTTGTGCATGTATCTGCATGGAGAAAGTATTTGACGATGATACTCATATCAGAATACTCTTGATGGTCGTCATTATTATTATTGCGTACTGCCAGATATTTTTCGTAGACTCGGCTTTCAGCCATATTGCACCTGTTGCGTTGTATTATCACTTTCCCGTTTTCTTTTAACATATCTAAACATGGCAGGAAACCTAAACGGACAGCGCGAAGTTCGATCAAGACGGAAAATTATTAATTAAGATTATATCCTTAGCTCAGAAACAGGTGGACGATGTTGAGGAAGTATTGCATAAGGATCGTTCACCTGCGTTCGAAGAAAACGGTTTCAATTGGGTATTCAGAGATATGTGGAGGCGCTAATGAGGACCGATTCTTGTTATCCAATGTATTTCTCCGAAGTAGTCCATTCGAGATATTAGTACAACTGCGCGCAGCAAGTTGGATTGTTCGCGTGAAAGGAGTAGCTTAGTACGCTAATGTATTCCCTAGCAGAAAACTATACGAAGAAATGCAGCAAAAGGATGGTGAAGAGAAATAGTCTGAAGGTGATTCGATGAACCCTCTGCCAGGCACTTAAGTGTGAACTGCAGTCATGTGGACATACATGTGGATAAGGAACGCAGACGGAGCAAGATATCAGGAAGACGTATCAAGAAATTGCAGACCACATAGTAGATAGAGGAATCATGCTGCGATGGATAATTTCTCAGTTGATTTATCTGTCTTACTAGCCTTTCACGATGACCAAGCCAGCTTCGTATTGGAAGATATGTTCTGCCTCCTACATTTACATGCCGATAAGATAACTGAATAGTGGTGCGGTTGCAAAATTTGTAACGGTACCGCTACTCCAAGCTGTGTAACTTTTGTACATAAAAACGAGCGTGTTAGAACACTCCGATTCGAAAGCTGATGGCTCTGATTATCTCGAATCTGTGGTAATCAAAATCTCAGGGTCCTGTTTGTTAACTTATGTACGAACACTTCCAGAACGAACTTTTCCTCTGCATGGAGTGTGCGCTGTTATGAAATTTGTGGCAGTTTGAAACTGTGCATTGGACTGGGATCGGAACCCGTAACCTTGCCTTACACTGTCAATTCTCCTAGCGTCGGAGCTGTCCTGCACTACTCCCATTCTGCCCTCACAGCTTTACGTTGGAAAGTAGGAGAGAAGTACTGGTGGAAGTAAAGCAGAGGGCGGACCGTGGGTAGCTGGATAGCTCAGTAGCTAGGAGTATTCCCCGTATAAGCCAGGGTTACGGTTTCCAATCCCAGTCCAACACACATTTTTAACGTATCATTTCGGAGGTCGGGCAACCGCAGCCAAAATTCCACATGGCGAATAAAACCTTCCACATTAGCTGTTAAAATACTTCTATTAAAAAGCCTCTAACGATTTCGCAACAGTAGAGATGCATCTTCGGGTGATAGTTTTTTTTAAAAATCAAGGCGCGTTCATCGTCAAGATAAAACCGATTTCACTCTAAAAGCAGGTGTCTACGATCAAACTGACTGGGATCGCGCGGCATCATGCCGCAGACATCATAGAAGTGTGCACGGCGCTAGCGTCTTTCAAGAACAGCTATTACTTGCTTTTCTGAATTTCGTTTTTCTTTTGTGCCATAGCCAATTTGTTGCAGCATTTTCAGAAGTCTACAAAAGAAATTCTTATATTAAGTAGATTCTGATCGATGTGGGGTGCAGCCGGCCGTGGTGGCCGTGCGGTTCTAGGCGCTTCAGTCAGGAACTGCGAGACTGCTACGGTCGCAGGTTCGAATCCTGCATCGGGCATGGATGTGTGTGATGTGCTTAGGTTAGTTAGGTTTAAGTAGTTCTAAGTTCTAGGGGACTGATGACCTCAGATGTTAAGTCCCGTAGTGCTCAGAGCCATTTGAACCTTTTTTTTATGTGGGGTACAACAGCTATGCAGATTTGAAAAGACTCACGAGACAGACTAGCTTCTAGAGCTGATCAAGCCGTGTCTCCGGGCTGAAGAATACATCAACAGTTTCTGTTAGTCATTTAGTTGATGTATGCCTTTTGTTTTTGACATAAATCGGTTTGGGATTTTCTCATATTTCGGTCTGTGTATCATTATAGCAAACAGGGAACTTATACAACAAAACTAAATCCGCATGCGCTTTAACAATTTACTGTTCCTTGGATGTTCAAAAGTGCTTCCTCTCATCAGATTTAGAACTACACTAAACACGTCTCAAATTAACCTGTGTCCACTAACATTTAGGTGCCCCCTGCGTGCATGTGACATCAAAAGTGGCCGTATTTACGATGGAAAGAATTGTAGATTTAAAACAAAAAATATACATTTCATATCACTGGTGGATCAAATATTAACTGGAAATTCCGTGAGAATCAGTATGCTCTCCGGGAGAAGATTGCACGACAGTGATTCATATCACTAGAATTAATGTGTTAATTGAGAACTCAAATAAATGTTAACAGTTCGCGATTCAATCTCGAACTTGATCGTCTCCGCTTACTGCAGAAAACTGGCCCCCTTGCCCTGAAGGTTGATCTGCCAGTGACGCAGCGGAGACCAGCAATCTAGTTTCCTCTTTCTTAGCGTTTGTCTTCTGCCGGCTGCTTCTGGCACGTAATTTCCTCCGCACCTGTCTCTCGCTTGAAGCACATCGCTATTGGCTGAAACACGAATGTGGTTTCCCGTATCCTGTAAGATACGTATATCCTACCCTTCTGTGTATCGTGGATATTTCGTTCTGCCCATCTCCTCGTTGCCGCGTTAACGTAGAAGGCACCGACACCGGGTTTTATTATATACGGAGTTTGAGACAAATACCTGAACAATGCAAAGACCAAACGACGGACATTATGATCGATAGTTAGGTAAATTACTCCCTGCAACCTCGAGTGTTCCGGAACATTAAACCTAACAGATAATGTAGTTAAGTGCCTGTGCTGTCATATGGCGTTTTGTTTTAATATTTTTTTAATACCTTTCATTCTCTTTCCCGAAGGCTAGATCGGGTTGTTCGAGATCCGAGTCTTTGTAAGGCCCAGTTCTATTTAGCTGATTTAAATCTCCCGAGAACCATGGTAGGAATCAGTGGGAACCGATACTGGAGCTATTTTTAATTTATTTCTGTCACAATACGTTCTAGACCAAAATACGAAGGCCTGGTGGGTGTTTGAGTATCTATTTATGAGTGCAAGAGAGTAAAGTCGATGATTTTCTCGAAATATGTAATGTATTATCAGGTTTGTTAATAAATGAAAACAGTGTTTCAGATTCATGTGCGAGTGCAGGAGACGATTTCTTTGAATGTAGTCCAATTACTCTTGCTCATAGCCTGCTTTTGTGTTTTTTCGATCCGTTCGTGATGTGTGAGACTCTGGATATTGATCACTTCAATATTGTATCTTTTCTCGTAACGGCCACTATGGAATGAGAAGGGTGACACAGTGAAACAATAAACCGTAACTTAGCTTACCTCTCCCGAAAAGAAAACTTAGTTCTTCCTCATCCATCGGAATGATAAATCCTATCCGGCCGCTGTGGCCGAGCGGTTCTAGGCGCTTCAGTCCGGAACCGCGCTGCTGCTACGGTCGCAGGTTTGAATCCTGTCACGGGCATGGATGTGTGTGATGTCATTAGGCTAGTGAGGTTCAAAAATGGTACAAATGGCTCTGAGCACTATGGGACTTAACTTCTGAGGTCATCAGTCCCTTAGAACTTAGAACTACTTAAACCTAACTAACCTAAGGATATCAAAAACATCCATGCCCGAGGCAGGATTCGAACCTGCGACCGTAGCGGTCGCGCGGTTCCAGACTGTAACGCCTAGAACCGCTCGGCCACCCCGGCCGGCTGGTTAGTTAGGTTTAAGTAGTTCTGAGTTCTAGGGGACTGATGACCTCAGATGTTAAGTCCCATAGTGCTCAGAGCCATTCGAACCATTTGATAAATCCTAAGCAGTTTTCTTTTTCCAGATTTGTTTCTGATAGTACTTGCCTGGTTTTGAGATAGATTAGACCGTTGGTGAGATTATATGAACGTATGAGTAAAAGAGTACTCCATGTTTTGTCATTTTTGATATAAGCTTTGCTGACAGATCTCTGTCAGGGAAAACCGGATCATATCCTGGAGCATGTCTTTCTCCGCCATCTATTGACAGACGTTAGTGCTTCTAACACCCAAACCTCCAGGTGCTAGACACTCAAATCGGTACCAAATTTTGTATGTCGATAGAGTATCAATTAGAACTCCGATTTAGTTCGTACTGCGTGCTGTAGTCCAGCAGAATGGCCGGAAACCTTAATTAAAAGTTACACCAGAACTATGGAGCAAATGGATCCTGAGTTCAAACCCCAGTGATGACATTTTTTTACTGTATTATGCGTGAAAGATTTATATCAGACTATTAATACTTCCAAGGCAACGGTCTTGCCGCAGTGGATACACCGGTTCCCGTGAGATCACCGAAGTTAAGCGCTGTCGGGCGTGGTCGGCACTTGGATGGGTAACCACCCGGCCGCGATGCGCTGTTGCCACTTTTCGGGGTGCACTCAGCCTCGTGATGCCAATTGAGGAGCTACTCGACCGAATAGTAGCGGCTCCGGTCAAAGAAAACCATCATACCGACCGGGAGAGCGGTGTGCTGACCATACGCCCCTCCTATCCGCATCCTCATCTGAGGATGATACGGCAGTCGGATGGTCATGATGGGCCACATGTCGCCTGAAGACGGAGTGCTTTATTAATACTTCCGCAAGTGTGATTCTATTATTTATTAATTCTACCGTTTCGATGTTTATGTTTATTCTGTGAAACCAAAAATGCACTAGCTGCTTCATGACGAATGTTCTCCCTGACCTTAATCGTTCCTTTTGTAATGACATTGATATCGATGCTAACGTGTTTTTGTTGGGGCTGTAGCTCCTGAACTTTATTGGACGTGACGTCATTCGAAAATAATTGGAGAACCACATCTATCTCTACAATGTCCTCTATAGGTTTGGTACATTCAACTAACGAAGTGAAAGTAGACTGTCAAAAGAACATTGCTATGAATTCCAAAAAGTCATTTTACATGTCAGAAAAATGTTCTTACCTATAGCAGTTTCACGCGTAAACAGTTAAATTAATGATGGGGTTTGAACGCGGCGTCTTTGGTACAACTTCACGCTCTACCAACGCACCTACTCGAGATTTGTAAATCCATCACTCACAGATAAGCTTTTCCTGTGCTCCGTACTACTATTGTTACTTTTAATTACCTCCCGCGTCTGGCCATCCTGATTTAGGTTTTCCGTGATTTCCCTAAATCACTCCAGGTAAATGCTGGGATGGTTCCTCTGAAAGGGCACGGCCGACTTCCTTCCCAATCCTTCCCTTATCCGATGAGACCGATGACCACGCTGTCTGGTCTCCTTCCCCAAACCAACAACAACAAACAACTTTTAATTACCGTTTACGCACGTTGTACTGGACGACAGCCATACTCTGTCGATATACAACGTTTGGTACTGATCTGAATGTCTGACATCTGGAGGTTTGGGTGTAAGAATTGACCTCTCTGTGCTCCGTGATAGAACTGGTGGTTTCCGTGGCGTTTTGAACTTGGCGGACCGTGGTTTAGAGTTTCACATTTCGAGTGATACTGAAGACAATGAAAGTGAATAAAAACCCAGCAGTGCTTTATATATTTGTTATTTCAAGTCGTAGGCTAAATTGTAATCGGTACTCATGGTTTTTGCAGCGAAAGAGAATTGTAGCCCATTAAGGGTATGGCTCACAGTTTTTTAATGGACATTATAATCTGCCTTTACCCATTCCAAGAGAGACACTTAGCGCATATGTTACCAAGTTAAGAATGATTGGTAGATTGCATATGAAGGACGAAGGAAGACGCGGTAACAAGCTCCTGAACCGCATATGCGGCAGGCAGAAGCAGCAACAGAGAGCCTCAGCAAAGATAAAGGACACCATTAAATTTATTTATTTTGTAGACCTTGTGTACCTCGCCTTCTACTTAAATATGACATCATAGATGGAGATAATGAAGAAGACGAGAGCTACGTTGCTGAAGATGAATCTGAGTGCAATAGCATCTGCAGTGTTGGCAACGGTGCAAATGCGGAGGTTTCGTAAATGTTCTGGCACGCTGTCCATATGAGGTATTTACTTCAAAAGTTCTTCCGATGAAAATGTCCGAGAATGGCGTGGACATGTTGCAGTTTTTCTCAAAACTCCGACTGCTCTACAGGTGTCAGAATTGTTTTCTGCCAAGGCGACCACTGTCACGCAGATACCATTGTTACTGTACCGTACACAAACGGGATGTCCCGGAAGTCAGAGTATGGGCATAGCCCTTTTTTTATTTTTACTTTAAAATCTTTAGATTTTAATTTGTAGTTAATTTTGCTGTATTCTTCAGCTCTTTTGTATTGCTTACATAAAAGATTGGTTTACAGTTGTTGGTGCTGCATACCGGTTACGTTAGATTGCAGATGACGGGTCAAAAAAAATGGTTCAAATGGCTCTGAGCACTATGGGACTTAACATCTGTGGTCATCAGTCCCCTAGAACTTAGGACTACTTAAACCTAACTAACCTAAGGACATCACACACATCCATGCCCGAAGCAGGATTCGAACCTGCGACCGTAGCGGTCGCGCGGTTCCGGACTGAGCGCCTAGAACCGCTAGACCACCGCGGCCGGCGATGACGGGTCAGTTCATACTGAAATAAATAAATAAATGAAATCCTTACCAAAAAATCATCAGCTGATGACGAAGAAGACGTTGCATACTTTCAAAATCTTGACTTTTTACTAAGTCATGACGTGGCGTGTACGCGCATAAGATTTTATGCTTTCTGAATAGTAATTAATAATGCGCAAGCAACAAGAATGTCTTTCCCCCTGTTTTCTTCTTCTTCTTCTTTTACTTTGGTGTTCAACGCAGAGATAGATTTGCAGCAGAATTCTATTCCAGACTTCTGTCTGCCTTCCTCTTCTTTCCACATACGTAGCACACCCTCCATCACTCAAAATCTGCTGCACGTCTCAAGCCCTTGGCCGTCCCCGATGATTCCTTCCGTCAACAGTTCCTTTTGTTATTGATTTAGTGAAGTTATACTGTCTTAAAATATGTCCTACGAGTTTGTATCTTATTGTGTGGAGGTGTCTTCAGAGAGATATAATTTCCATTATTCTTCTCGTTACCTCTTGGTAATCATCTCTCCATTCGATATTAAACATTCTTCTGTAGCGCCAAATATCCGGGGCTATTAGTCCTCTTTTCTTTTCTTATTCTCCAAGTTTCACACCCATGTAGGACCGTTCTCAAGACAGATGCTTTCACGATCCTTTTCCTTCTTTTCAGACTAACGGCCTTGCTAGTGAGTAAGTTCTTTGGCAAATAAGTGCAACTTCGGCGTGCTGTATTCTGCTCTCAGTGTCCTTCCGGATTCTAATATTCTTTATGATCCAGTTTCTCAAATAGATAAATTCCTCTATCACTTCTAATGCCTCTCCTTCAATTCTTCTTCTTTTGATATTCTTCTTCAGCACTGCATATTATCACATTAGCCATTTTCTTGTTTATTCTCATGCCATACTTGTCACAGAAAATCCTTTCCAGTGTGGTGAGCACCTTCTCTCGGTCTTCTTTCGTCTCTTAGATCACAGCATCATCATCTACCTATTGCAGAATGTCTACCTTCTCTCCTATGAACATTGAATGAATGCGGCTGTTGGTTTTAAACACGCTGATATACTCATCCAGAAATGAAAATGGCTTTCGGTGAGCCTCTAGCCTCGTAATTGCCTGTCTCCGTGTGTTAATTTTGTTTCCGCATTTGCTGTCGGCTACTCGAGTGTAGTGTTTGCTGGAGGGAGGAGTCTATTATTTAACGCGTCCCACTTCTTGCAACGCGGACGACCGACGCCTGCCCAAAGCGGCGCGCTGCCGCCGCCTGTGACGTAACCCGACGGGCCCGCTTTATGGCCTACTCGTCCGCAGCACTATCTTTTTATTGACCGTATAAGTCTAGTATCTTTTCGCGTAAATAAATTATGCAGTAGAATACATAAGACCGAAACGTTTACCCACTGCTACCAGACTTATACTGCACTCGTCCATAATGTAAAAAAAAAAAAAAAAAAAAAATTACACTGCCACTGGAAATAGATCGTACTTAACGTGTTAATATTGTAGTGCTAATGATACAATGATGAATCCCAAAGCATTCAAAATTTCGAGTGGTTTTGTTAATCACCATCCTATATGTTAAATTCATGTAGTTTTTGTTTTATATCTGACTGTCCGGTCCCTTTCACTATTCTGTCAGTCATGCCCAGCCTTAGCGTGCGTGATGTTTGTTGTGTTCTTCAGTCCGAAGACTAGATTGATGCATCTCTCCTCTTTAGGCTATCTTGTACGAGCCTTTTCATCTCTGCGTGACTATTCCAAACTCGTCCATGTCAACTTGCTCGTTGTACCCAATTCTTGGTTCCTCTCTACAATATTTACGCTCCCCTTCCACATACAAACGTATCTCCATTACCAACTTCCAAATTCCTGGAGCCCTCAGAATATGTCCTATCGACCAGTCCCTTCTTTTTAAATCAGGTTTTGCCCTAAATCCCATTCTTCCCCAATCTACATCGACATCTACATTTATACTCCGCAAGCCACCCAACGGTGTGTGGCGGAGGGCACTTAACGTGCCACTGTCATTACCTCCCTTTCCTGTTCCACTCGCGTGTGGTTCGCGGGAAGAACGACTGTCTGAAAGCCTCCGTGCGCGCTCGAATCTCTCTAATTTTACATTCGTGATCTCCTCGGGAGGTATAAGTAGGGGGAAATAATATATTCGATACCTCATCCAGAAACACCCACTCTCTAAACCTGGACAGGAAGCTACACCGCGATGCAGAGCGCCTCTCTTGCAGAGTCTGCCACTTGAGTTGCTAAACATCTCCGTAACGGTATCACGGTTACCAAATAACCCTGTGACGAAACGCGCCGCTCTTCTTTGGATCTTCTCTATCTCCTCTGTCAACCCGACCTGGTACGAATCCCACACTGATGAGCAGTACTCAAGTATAGGCCGAACGAGTGTTTTGTAAGCCACCTCCTTTGTTGATGGACTACATTTTCTAAGGACTCTCCCAATGAATCTCAACCTGGCACCCGCCTTACCAATAATTCGATTCAGTACTTCCTCATTACATTGCCGATGCACCGATCTAATATTGAACATTCGTGTACAGCACTGAATTTCAAAAGCTGCTGTTCTTTACCTGTCTGAACTGTAATTTTCCACGTTTCACTTCAGTACAAAGCTAACCATCGAACAAATACCTTCAGAAAATAGCCGGCCGAGTTGGCCGAGCGGCTCTAGGCACTACAGCCTGGAACCGCGCGACCGCTACGGTCGCAGGTTCGAATCCTGCCTCGGGCATGGATGTGTGTGATATCCTTAGGTTAGTTAGGTTCAAGTAGTTCTAAGTCCTAGGGGACCGATGACCTTAGAAGTCAAGTCCCATAGTGCTCAGAGCCATTTGAACCATTTGAACCTTCAGAAAATACTTCCCATAATTTAAATTTGTATTCAATGTTATCAGTTTCATTTGTTTCAGAAACGCTTTTTTTATTGGCATTTATATCATCTCTACTGCGGCCATCGTCACTTGTTTTCCGCTCAAATGACAAAACTCACGTACTGCTTCTAGTGACTTATTTCCTAGTGTAATTCCTTCAGCATCGCTTGAATTAACTCGATTGCTTTCCATTACCTCTGTTTCACTTTTTTGGGTGTTCACCTTCTCTCTTCAAAACCCTACATATTTTATGCAACTGCTCTTGCAAGTCCTTCGTCTCCCCTGAGCTGAGAGAATTAAAATGTTAACGCCAAACCTCAAAAACTGTATTTCTTCTCCCTGAACTTAAATTTCCCCTTGCAACCTTCTCATTGGTTCCTTTACTGCGTCCTCATTGCAGAGACTGAATAACACTGGGCTGGGTTAAACCCCTGTCTCACTCTCTTCACTATTACTGCTACCGTTTCACGTCCGTATTTCGCCCCCTATGACTGTATTCTGGTGTCTGTGCATAGTTGTAAACAAGTTTTCGTTCCGCGTATTTTGTCCCTGCTACCTTCAGAATTTCCAGGAGTATATCCCAGTCCACATTGTCAATAAAACTTTATCAAAATCTACACTTCCTGTAGACATACGTTTGCCTTTCTTCAAAAAATGGTTCAAATGGCTCTGAGCACTATGGGACTTAACATCTGTGGTCATCAGTCCCCTAGAATTTAGAACTACTTAAACCTAACTAACCTAAAGACATCACACACATCCATGCCCGAGGCAGGATTCGAACCTGCGACCGTAGCGGTCACGCGGTTCCAGACTGAAGCGCCTAGAACCGCACGGCCACACCGGCCGGCTGCCTTTCTTCAACCTGTCTTCTAAGATAATTCGCGTATTCTTACATTTCTCTGAAACTGATGTTCTCCGAGATCGGCTTCTACGAGTTTTTCCATTCCTCTGTAAAGAATTTGTGTAAAACACCATACATAGATGAGGCCCAAATATTTAGCGCAGGAAAGCGTTGAATTTTTGCTTGCCTTTCGGCGAAATGTGCACTGATACGTAAGCATCTCACACTACAATAAAAATATGCAGGATTTACGACGTAAAGAACAACTAATACAGTTCGTATCTTAAGAAGTTATTTTAGTTTATGGTTGGGTCCAATTAAAGTAACATAGTTATTTTTTACGTCCACTTTCCATAAAAGGCGCCGCCACCGGAAGATACTTTCCTACAGAAAAAATCAGTGAACAACACATGTACCGCATGACCTGTTTGGTATTTTTTTGTTTGAAGAGCCTTCTGATGAATCACCCGTCGGTTCGAAATCGGTAACGGTGCCTTTTGTTCATAGTTAATAGCTTTATTATTAGTATGGCTCTGAGCACTATGGGACTTAACATCTGTGGTCATCAGTCCCCTAGAACTTAGAACTACTTAAACCTAACTAACCTAAGAACATTACACACATCCATGCCCGAGGCAGGATTCGAACCTGCGATCGTAGCGGTCACGCGGTTCTAGACTGAAGTGCCTAGAACCGCACGGCCACACCGGCCGGCTATTATTCGTAGCTGATTACTGTTTTTATTTTATAGTAGGAAGTAACCTCGCACAGTCTCACCATATAAATTTTCGAATACGTAGGTGTGTGTGTGTGTGTGTGTGTGTGTGTGTGTGTGTATTGAACCGGGGACCTAGAAATGACGGAGAGACTTCGTTCCGCCGTAGCCCTCAGTGGTTCACAACCCCACAATAGGCCACAGCAGTCCACCCACCCCACCACCGCCCCCACCCAACCCAGTGCTACTGTGCGGTTCGGTCCCCAGTTGACCCCCCTCCCCCTCCACACACACACACACACACACACACACACACACACACACAAACAAACACAGACACCCTGCACCCCTCTGGGACAGTCTCGTACCAGACGAGTGTAACCCCAAATGTTTGCATGGTAGAGTTGTTATGGTGTACGCGTACGTGGAGACAGTGTTTGCGCAACAATCGCCCACATAGTGTAACTGAGGAGGAACAAGGGGAACCAGCCCGCATTCGCAGAGGTTGATGGAAAATCGACTTAAAAACCATCCACAGGCTGGCCGGCACACCGGACCTTGACACTAATCCGCCAGGCGGATTCGTGCCGGGGACCGACACGCCTTTCCGCCCGGGAAGCGGCGCGTTAGAGCGCGCAGCTAGCCGGGCGGGCTATAAGTAGGTGAAGTAACATATAATTAATAAGGATCGCGATGCCCAAGATACTACGTGAAAGCTTAAAGAAAATATAACCTGTTTAATTGTGCAGGTACTCCGCTGAATTTGTTGCATAGAGTAGCACCAGGGAAATCAGAGATAGTATACAGAAGAAATAATGACATAAATTATTCATATGTTTTAAATTTTGATCAGAATGCCTATTTATTGTTGCATATACATCTACATCATACTCCGCAAGCCACCTAATGGTGCGTGGCGGAGAGTACTTTCGGTACCGCTATCTGATCCCTCCAACCCTGCTCCACTCGCCAATAGTGCGTGGGAACAATGATTGTCGGTAAGCCTCTGTATTGTCTCTAATTTCTCAAATTTTCTCCTCGTGATCAGAACGCAAGATGTATGCGGGGGGAAGTAATATGTTGTCCGACTCCTCATGAAAAGTGCTGTCCCGAAATTTCAGTAGTTAATCTCTCCGTGGTGCACAACGCCTGTCATGTAACGTCTGTCTGTTTAGCATCTCCGTAACGCTCTCTTGCCAGCTAAACGATCCCGTGACGAAACGCGCCGCTCTTCATCGGATCTTCACTATCTCCCCTATCAGTCCTACCTGATAGGGATCCCAGATAGATGAACAGTACTGAACAGTCGGGCGAACAAACTCTTACAAGCCACTTCTTCCGTGGATGAGTTACATTTCCTTAAGAGTCTTCCGATGAATCTGAGTCTTGTGTTTACTCTTCCCACTATCTGTTTTATTTGGTCATTCCGCCTAAGGTCGTTCTGGATAGTTACGCCTAGATATTTTACGGCAGACGCTGTCTGTAGCTGTTTGTCATCAACAGTGTAGCTGTTCATTAGTGGATTTCTTTTCCTATGTATGCGCAATATGTTACATTTATTTACGTTCAGGGTCAGCTGCCAGAGCCTGCACCATTCATCAATTCTCTGCAGGTCATTCTGCAAATTCTTACTATCTTCTGGCGTTGCTACTTTGGTATAAACAACTGCGTCACCTGCGAATAGTCTCAAAGAGCATCCAATGCTTTCTACTAGATCGTTTATATATATTGTGAACGGCAACGATCCTATCACACTTCCCTGTGGTGCTCCAGATATTACCTTTACATCTGTCGATTTAGTTCCGTTAAGAGCGAATCCAGTCGCAGGTCTGCTCCAATACCCCGTAAGCTCGTATTTTTTTCATTAAACGGCAATGCGGGACGGTGTCAAATGCCCTACTGAAATCAATGAACACGGCATCAACCTGAGCGCCGTTGTCCAATGCGCTGTGGATCTCATGGAGGAACAGAGTGAACTGAGTTTCACCGGATCTCTGTTTTTCGGAATCCATGTTGGTTTTTATTGAGGAGACGTTCATTTTCCAAAAACGTCATAATTACTGAGCATAAAACATGTTCCGTAATTCTACAACAGATTCACGTCAATGATTAAGGTCTGTTATTGTGTGGAACTGTCTTACGGCCTTTCTTAAAAACGGGAACGACCTGCGCTTGCTTCCAGTTGTTAAGCACCTTTCGTTGCTCATGCGCTCTACGATAAATTACTGCAAGAAGGGGAGCACGTTCATTCGCATTATCTTTATAGAATCGTATAGGTGTCTCATCTACTCCTCACGCCTTTCCATTACCATGCGATTGTAGCTGCTTTTCAATTCCACGACCGGTTATCTCTATATCTGCCATTTCGACGTTCGTACGACGATTGAAAGGAGGGACCGAGTTACGATCTTCCGCGGTGAAACAACTTCGGAAGACCGGATTCATTATTTCGGCTTTCTCTCTGTTATCTACCGTTTCGGTGCCGGTGTGATCGCTGAAAGAATGAATAGATTATTTTGACCCACTTACTGATTTTACATACGACCAAAATCGCTTAGGGTTTTCTCTCAGGTTGGTTGACAACGTCTTACTTTCAGAATCATTGAACGCTTCTCTCAATTTCGCTTCGTTCAGCTTTTGTTTGTCAGCTAGGTTTATACTTCTCTTGAATATGAGATGAAGTGCTCTTTGTTTACGTAGCGCTTTTCTAACACAACTATTAAACCATGGTGGTGGATGTTTCCCTTCCCTTAATATCTTACTCGGAACGTACTTGTCTAGGGCAATGATGCCTTTGAATTTTTTCCATTTGTTCTTCACATCTTCGTCCTCATCACCGAATATTTGATGCTGGCTGCTGAGATATTCTGAAATTTGTATCCTGTCACCCTTGCTGAGTAAATATATAAGGGGCGTTCAAAAAGAAACGAGCCGTAGGCATAATTACAGAAACCAGTGCTTGTATGTTAGAAGTATTGACCCCGGCTGTTGAGACACTTGTCCCACTGTGACACAAGGCTGTGAAAGGCTGTTTCATAAAATTCCCGGGGCTGCTATGTTAACCAGTTCCGCACATACTCGTACAGCTGGACCTCGTCGTCCGAGGTGAATCGTTTGCCCCTATGCTGACGTTCAGAAGGGGGCATCTTGGTCAAAGAAGAACGTCAGCATAGGGGCAAACGATTCACCTCGGACGACGATGTCCAGCTGTACGAGTATGTGCGGAACTGGTTAACATAGCAGCCCCGGGAATTTTATGAGACAGCCTTTCACAGCCTTGTGTCACAGTGGGACAAGTGTCTCAACAGCCGGGGTCAATACTTCTAACATACAGGTACTGGTTTCTGTAATTATGCCTACGGCTCGTTTCTTTTTGAACATCCCTTATATTTTCCTACCTTTCTTAACAAGCCTTGTATGACCCGTCGTCATAGATGTCGTCCCACTCTTATGATCACTCTACGTTAACTGATTCAGTAAGTTCAGGTCTGTTTGTCACCAGGAAGTCTAAGACGTTACCCTCACGAGTTGGTTCTCTATCATCTGCAAAAGTTAATTTTCGGACAAGACATCGAGAACAATGAAACTGTGTTTTTGTTGATGCTACAAAAAAAAAAAAAAAAAAAAAAAAAAAAAAAAAAAAAAAAAAAAAAAAAATAGGTAAACTCTGTGTTCTGGCTCAGATGGGCCAATCCGGTCCGTCCGTCTGCCGTGTCATCCTCTGCCAGTGACGTCACTGCATGTGGTATACAGGGGTCTGTGTTCAGCACACGACTCTGACTCTTGCTGTCCGGTTTCTTGATCTTGGAACCGGTACTGATCGCTCGAGTAACTCCTCGTTTGGCTTGCAAGACATGTTGTGAATGCACCCCATACCAGTCGTCTCACCAAGGAAAAATCCTTTGCAGTACCGGGCATCAAACTCTGGTCCTGCTCATGATATTCAGCCGCGCTGACCACTCAGCGATGTGCTAAATATTCAGTATCTATCAACTGATGAGTAAGTGAATTAGTTAGAGCTGTCAGTCCCCTCGACGGCTGTAATGGTTCGGCGTTACACATGACAGTGATTATATTAGATCTCGCATTGGCCCTGTGGGTGACATCTGTACGCATGATGTTTGCATTGCAAGGTCTCAGCGCATTTTTTGATGAGATGTTTGAATTACAAAAAGGGTATTACAAGGGTGCTGTCTGTCTCCTACCCTTTGCAGAGAGTACTTCCAGAGTATGACTGAGCCTGCCTACTAGGTGATAAGAGGGTAGAAATTAGAGGAAGAAGAATGTGGCTATTTGTGTTTTGTAGACGGCAAACTCCTTCTGGCGACGGTTGTAAAGGAATGCAGGAAATGTTGGATGTCACTGAAGGATGAAAATCAACACAAAAAATAACACAAATGTAGTGACACTAGAACGAATCAGAAAGGGAATCATAACGCTGAATAGGGAAACATTAGAGCTCGTGCAAAGCTTTAAGTGTCTAGGGAGCTGGATAGAAAGTGACTGGAAGTGCAGCACAGAAATTAAAACCAGAATAGCAGTGCCGAAAGAGGCATTTTTTAAGCAGATTAGAGTTTTCTGCAGCAGCCTGGACCAAGATTTGCGGAAAAGACTAATAAATTACTTTCTGTGGAGTCTCCTGTATGGTGATGAAACGTGAACAGTGAGGAAGAAAGATGGAGGAAGGCTGGCGGCTCTTGAGATGTGGATATAACGGAGGATGGAAATAACAAGTTGCATGAATAAGTAGAAAGTTGATGAGGCACTGAAAAGAGTGGGTGAGCAGAGACAATTACTGAGTGCAGCGGCAGGACGGAAAAGAAACTATGTAGATAGGACGTATATTAAAAAAGGAGGGGTGTAAAAAAAACTGTCTTAGGAGAGTATGTAGAAGGGAAGAGGAAGCGAGAGAGGAAAATGAAAAATTTGACGGTCATGAATGATAAGCATTTACAAAAATGAACGAATGTTGCTAATATACGAACTAGTGTGTTGTGTTCTTCAGTACGAACACTGCTTTGATAGAGCAGTCCACACTAGACAGTTCTGTTCTGCGGTATCTTCGAAAGTTCGCGATATCACACCACAATTATCAATCGATACCACAGACATTAGCGATGTCTCGGTGCAATGTGCAACGACTAACGGCAGAGGCTAAACAAGACACACCCTCCCTTTCAGCAAAAACAGCGCTCTCGCACTAATGTCAGTGTAGAGCCGAGCAAGGAAACACTCTGCCCCAGTTTGTGACCTCAGCTGAAGCAGTCAACATCATCGAGTAGAACTGAAGAGTTATTCAGATCTGAGATGGAAATGTAATTTTGTAGGTATTGAACACTGAACATCAACATTGAACATTATACCACAAGAGAACAGTTCTTTAACTAGTGCACCCAAGTGCTGCTTTAATAGTCATCGACAGTTGCAAATTATCAAGCACTCCTGTGGCAAAGGACTGTATCAAGTTAAGTGAATCTCTTTGTCATTTGTGCAATAAAGTGAACTAATATTTCGTGTGCTGTAGTTCAGATGAGCCATCTCCCAGAGCCATCAAAGAACCCACAGTTATGGCCGGACGCTTGTAACTTAGTCTGGTCATAAAATGTGCGAGTCTCATCATCTCTGCATAATTATTGCTGCTACTGTATTCGAGTCTTGGTCTCCCTCTACAGTTGTAGCTCTTCCTCCCCCTCCTCACCCCACCCTCATCCCTATATTCCTTTATACCGTAGCTTGTGTCCTACCAAGCTATCCCTTCTTTTTGTCAACATATGCCATAAAGATTGTCTTTTTGTATCCTGATCAGCCACACCATTACGACCACTGGTCAACTATCGATATAAACTCGCCCAGCCGATAGCAATGTGTCTGGCGAGGAATGATTGTTAGTCAGACACACGCACGGTGCATGTAGTATCAGTGAGCGATCGGTGTGGAGAACGGGGAAGGTGTGCGGTCTATCTGAGTTCGACCGTGGTCAGATTCTGATGGCCCGGAGGCTCAGCAACACTTGGCGTGTGTTCGAGGAGTGCTGTGGTGCGTGTCTTCAACACGTGGCGAAACCAAGGTGAAACCACGTCCAGACGTCGTGGGGTTGGCGGCCACTCCTCATTACAGATCTCGGATATCGTAGGCTGGGCAGACTGGTAAAACAGGATAGGTGGCTAACTGTGGCGGAACTCAATGCTTGGCGGAGTACAAGTGTTCTGAACACACAGTGTATCGAACACTCCGAACGATGGGCCTCCTCAGACGACGACCCAAGCATGTGACAATGTTAAACACCGCGACATCGGCGACTACGACTCAAATGGGCACGTAACCATCGGCACTGGACGTTGGCGAAATCACAGAGCATTGCATGGTGTGATGAATCTCGATACCGTCTTCATTGTGCCGATGAGAGGGCGCGAATCCGTCGTCTTCCAGGGGAACAGCTCCTTGACACCTGTACTGTGGAACGGAGACAAACTGGCGGCGGCTCCATTATGCTCTGGGGAACATTCACGTGGGCATCCATTGGTCCAGTGGGGCACCTTAACCGTCAATGAGTATCGCACACCGGTTGCAGACCATGTAATACCCCTTCAGACGATCATGTTCCCCTACAGCATTTTTCAACAAGATAATGCGCCATGTCACAAGGTCAGGAGTATGATGGAGGCGGCTGGAGGAGCACAGTGGCGAATTCCGATTGATATGCTGCCCCCCCAATCTCGCAAGATATGAGTCCGATCACACACATCTTGGATCTGATTCAACTTGGCGTTAGAGCTCATCGCCCATCACACCCACTTGTGTGTGCATCTGTGGTGCCAACTCCTTCCAGCGACCTACCAGGGCTTTATTGCTTCAGTGTCACGACGCGTCGCCGTTGTTATCCGTGTCAAAGGTGAACATACCGGCCATTAGGCAGGTGGTCATATTGTTCTGGCTTACCAGTGTATGTACCATTTGTCATTCATTTTTTACTCCCACATAATGCTACATTTCAAACAAATGCTTTTAGAAATAACCTCTTTCCACAGAAGATTTTATAATATGATAACAAAATTTTCTTTCTCAAGACATTTTCTCTTGCTGTTTTCAGTCCGCATGTTATATTACTTTTACTTTCACCATCTTCAGTTATTTTGTTGCCCAAATAGCAAAACTCGTCTGCCTTTTCTTTTCTTTTTCTTTTTTTTCCCTTCAGATTTCCTGGTTTGGTTCTCCCAGCATCGACTACACTCCATTACCGCTGTTTTGCTTTTATTGATGTTCATTTTGAAAACTACAAGACATTATCCGTACAGTTCATTTGATCTTCCAAGACTTGTCGTCATTTACAATTTTGCGGCGGTTCAAATGGTTCAGATGGCTCTGAGCACTGTGGGACTTAACGTCTGAGGTCATCAGTCCCCTAGACTTAGGACTAGTTAACCCTAACTAACCTAAGGGCATCACACACATCCGTGCCCGAGGCAGGGCTCGAACCTGCGACCGTAACAGCAGCGCGGTGCCGGACTGAAGCGCCTAGAACCGCTCGGCCATTTTGTAGCGGGTATAAACCAAGTGGAAGCCCGCTAATCAATCAAAAGACTTGCAGTGTCAGCCATTTGCGGCCTATTCCCTGCCGTCGCAGTGGGTGGCCAAGGTCGGACGACGGTCCCGAAGTGCGGAGAAGGCGCTGAATTCGGCTTGCAGTCCTCGCAGGATGACCAGCTCACGGCGTAAACGGGTCTTAGCAGGGAGGCTCTCGTCGTCAGCATTACGGCGACAAGAAAACTCATAGTCAGGGCTCCGGTCGATGAGGCTTGCAGATGTGACAGCCTCTAGAAAAGGCGCCCGCACTGACTGGACCTGTCGCACGGGTCAGTGCAGGATGCACGAGTGCACGTAGAGTTGAAGCGTGGAACCCAGCTTAGAAAGCAGCGGCTGGCAGCGGTACAGTTTTTGGCCTGCAAAGGGCGAACGAGCAGTTGTAAAGTACGTCTGCACTAAGCAAATGAGCAGCGGTAGAGTATGCCCGCACTAAGCAAATGGTCAGTGGTAGAGTAGGCCCGCACGATGCGGCCAGTCAGCACCTACCGTGAACCAAGAACCCCCAAGCAGGCTATCTGCAGTCAGTGGAAGTCAGCCGACTAGTTTAGCTCCCCGCGGCATATGGACTTACGCACAGCAAGCAGTCCCACAGCTTAGTGAAGACAGCGTCTTCAGGATGATATCCAGCGTGGAGTACTTCCGCTATCTGGCTGCAGGTGGTGACTGCTTCTGATTAGTAAAAAAGGACAGTGCTTATACAGGCTTAGCCCATCACTGTTTCGAACAGGCAAAATTTTTACCACGTAAGCCATAAAAGAGACGCGGCACGAGGGACGGTCGTGTAACAATCATATCACCATCTCCACCGTTGCTTCCATCTTTGCAATGTGTCAGTAGTATTACATCACTGGCTACACCGTCGGGGCTTGAACGTGTAGCAGCTTCTCCTGCCACGAGGACCGGGTGGCGATTCCTGCAGCGTCAGCACAGTCCCCAAGAATGCCTAGCCGACCTCCTCCTGTCCTGCTTTCCTGATGCTTCTTGCATCTTTTTGCTAAAGCAGCCACGCCAATAAAGAAGCTGGGGCACAACACTTTCATATTTTTCGGCTCTTACAACTGCAGACTGATTCCTGTATGAGTTGTAGAAAACCTTTCCTTTCTGTATTTTATCTCTGATAATTTCAGGGTTTCAAATGGTGTACTCCAGTCCACATTTTCGAAGATGTTTTGTATATTCACAAATTTTAAAAATGCTGCAAAACTGAGTTTGTCGTAAATCAATTAAATAAACAAATTACAGTAGATGGTGTTTTTTATTGCAGTCTTTGATTACAATATCAATTCTTTTGACGATGACCGGTTTCAGTCAGTAATGACCATCCTCAGATCTACAATATAAAATAAACACACCTAGTGAGCAGTGTGTCTTTCAACACAATACAGCATTACGTATCACAATATACTTTCATACAACCAGGGAAATGTACAGATAAAATATTGTAAAACGTACCTTTTCTACGCCATGTCCTAAAGTGATAAGGCCGTAATGGCATCGTCAAAACATCTAAATATACTCAGCACGGCATCGTCACATAGATCTAAAATCAGGTGTAGAATAGGCCACGTCGTCCACCCGGTCATTTTTGCAACTGGCTACTTAAGTGCAGTAGCTACCAGAAATATGTTTGCCTACATCCTACATAGATGTCGCTACTGTGGGCTTGGATGTAGTCATCATTTACGTAAGAAACGTAATCTGATAAAAACACATTAGGTAAAATATATGTAGCAGAGTTTTAAATATTAATAACTATTATAGAAACCAATTGTGGTACAGTAAAAGACGAATACAGTTACGCATATAAAATTCTTAAAAGGAAATATGTAAAGATAATAGGTCTGACACTTTTATGGTGAATTTACGGTCAAAAATTAATACACGTAATACATTGTCTGTAGCAACATATAAATGACCTATGAAAGATAAAATGTCTATATGTCAACTGAAGAAAAGACAGATCAATGATCAACGCCCTCTGTTGGGTCGGCCGCCAGGACGTTATGTAGGCGCGCACCGATCGTAAGAACTTAACCACTAGAGGGCTTTACATACATCATGGTATGTCTCCCACAGAAACCGTTTAAACAACATATTAACAGTCAATAAATAAAATTATCTAATCTGGCCTTACAATCCATGAATAGGTAGGACATAATCAGTTACAGGATTAGGGCGATGAATGTTTGAAAGTAAGGCTCTGAGCACTATGCGTCTTAACTTCTGAGGTCATCAGTCGCCTAGAACTTAGAACTAATTAAACCTAAGGACATCACACACATCCATGCCCGAGGCAGGATTCGAACCTGCGACCGTAGCGGTCACGCGGTTCCAGACTGAAGCGCCTTTAACCGCACGGCCACACCGGCCGGCCTGAAAGTAAGGCAAGTGCCTACTGTTCTCAACATAAATCATCAAGCAAAGCTAGGTATAAATACGCGAGGCATTATTTGGTTATCGTAGTACGTTTTCAAAGAAAGCAAAGTGAGCGTTGGACATAAAATCGCTTTGTCCGTTTAGTGCTCTAGTGGGCTCATGCTTTTTGGCCTTGTAAATCTCCAACAATTCGAGAGCGTGACCTTTCTCTGCCCTGTGTAGAATACGCATACAACTCTCAATATTGCCTGCAGTGTGGCCGGTTTCTGCCAAATGTATTCCCAATGCAGTTTTGTTATGTGCCTGCAAATGCTCCCTGAATCTTTTAAAAGAACTATGTCGCAGCTGGTGATCTTATAGATGAATTGTCATGAAAGTCGCAAAAGGTAGCAGAAAATCATGCTCATGAGCGCTAGCGTTATTAACGTAAAAAATACCTAGCGCGCAATCCTACGAACGGAGGACGGTTTGCTGGCATCCTGTTGCTTTCAGCTGAAGAGGCACCAGTGTTGAAGACATTTCCTCTCGAAAGAGTGTAAATAGTGACTGTGTCTTTGGAATTAATCAACTTGTTGTGGAAATCCCCGTAAATTGGATTAATAAAGGCGCCTTTGATTCTTTTCGACATTTCCACTGCGGGGAGGCGCTTTTGACGGAAAGCCCTCAGTGAGCTCTCGAGTCTCGACGCCGTTCAGAGCAGCCGCATTTACATCTCACTCGGTGCGCGTCTCAAAAATTGTGCGGCACCCCGCCCGCCCTCCCGTGCAGTCCATCCCGTAAACGAATTTTGCGCGCATAAAAACTGTCGCGCGGAACAGCGCAGACGTTCGGCTGGAACTAAACACTGGCTGGCGAGAGGAATAAACGCCAACCAGCCAGTCATAGACGCCACGGAAAACTGGGTTAATCCTTGGCGCCCTCGAGCCGGGAATGGCTCGACATAATGTAGACGCTTCTTTAAATAGAACAGAGGAATAAGGGGGAAATAAATCGCAGGAAATTTTTTTGTACGTCTTCGATTGAAACAGCAACTTTACTGTACCGCTCACAGTTTATTTTTTTTCCATTGTACGTTTCACAGGTTTCAACCTCCATCATCAAATGGATTGGTGTGAATTAATACATGTATGTGTTGTGTTCACGGCTGTATCGTGCGGGACTGTATAGTAGAAGAAGGCACTCACAAAAATTCTCTTATTACATGTCTGAGTTTCAGTGGAGATCTTTGGTTGCAAAAATAAACAAAACAGTACATGTAAAAGTAAACAAACCACTGGAGGTGGTCACAGGCTGATTTTTCTATCCTGTTCACGTACATCATCACACGCACACTCTAAAGACAGAACTAAGAAAGTTTGTGTGTCGTACCTAATAAGTGAAAGAAAATATAAAATAATAATGTTTCGAACAGTGGAGAAAAACACTATTAATTCTTCTTGGAAAGATATGTTCAGTTTTTAAGAAGGTAGTAATTTACAAAAACTAAAAAGAATAAATTCATCTTCTTAAAAATTCTTCGCTTATTGTTTAGATATATTTGACGTCCTCTTGGCTCTGTACTATTACTTGGCTATTACACACGTCAGCTATGCCTGCAGACTTTGATATTTTGAAGTGAGACAAGGCATTTTTCCTATTCTTTTGGGTAATTTTTATCATGTGTACCTATGGCTTTACCTATTTACTTCTATGTCAATAGTTTCAAATATTAGATTTTCTTTAAGAACGTTTTAATGCTATTAACTCTCTTTCGACTCCATGTCAATGCGTCATACATGTACCTTATTTTTGCTTTGTATTTTAGTGATAGATTGAAATAATTATAAATGCACGTATAGACTTCTGAGCCCATGATTACTATAAAATTGTTTACGCACTTAATATTTAGTCAAGTCATAACACGTACACAAGAAGACATCTCTCCACATCCCAAATATGCCTATTTACTGTTATCCTTTCTGGCTCCGTATTATCACTCAGATTAATTGTTTTACTTTATATTTTTGTTTTTGTATGAATAGTGAAATACGAATAGTTGTGTTTTACCATTTACCACTAATGTGGCACACAAAAGTCATTTTTTCAACTCAGTCTCGACGCCTGCCGGCGACTCCTGTCAGCAACTTGGTTGTTGAATTCTGTATTCTGTGCCTGTATTGTCTGCACACTTGTTTTATAATATTTCTATGTTTATACTTAGATTTTTCTTTTATTATTTATATTTTTAATACAAAATTGTTCAACTATTTCTATGGCCACAATATAGCGTCACTGTCCTTACATACCGCCACCAGGCAAGGCGACAAGTGATATCAGATAACACCGTCCTGCTATCAGTTAAGTTCCGATGTTGATGGGTGATATACATGGCCCCATAGTCTTTTGAAGATTTTGTTCTTATTTTTGGTATGTCTGCTTCTGTACTTCATGTAAAATCTTTTGTAAAATTTACTGTAACTGATGTGTTGTTAATTGCATTTGTGGTTTAAATTTGTAGTCTGCCTTGGCAGATATTTCTGATGCCGGGCGGAGCCCGAAACTCATCAGTAAGTCACGTCTAATGAACAAAGTGAATAGTTATTTTAGCCACCTATTCAGCAGTGGATCAAAATTCAAGTTTACGTAATGCTTGTGTACCTCCTACGCGGTTTCATGTCGCTTCTCAAGTTAACATAAACAGTTAGATATAGTCTAAAGCTGGTATAGAGTACAACTTGTTGGTGTGTGAGTGGACCTGTTGAGTTTTGTCAGGCAAGTCAGTTACTTGTTTAGAAACTGTCATGGACACGTGCATATAACTAATTCTTGGAGGGGGGGGGGGGGAATTTAAATATCTGAAACATGTAAAGAAAATATATTGCTACTGTTAACAATAAACTTGTTGTTTCAATCGATATCAATAACAGTCGCGGTAGAGCTTAATCTAAAATGTTCGCATTGTAAAATAAATCGCCAGTATTTCACGAACTAGAACATAACGGCTCACACGAGTTCCTCAATTTTTAACTGCTCAGTATCCAGCCGATTTGTGGTTTTACTCTCGGTGACTCGGCACAGTGCGTCATTAAGTTATACTGCTGGAGTAGAGCAATGTTAAACTAAAGAGTACAATTATTACATTTTTATTACAAAATTTTAGGAAAATTATATTTTATGTTAAATATCCTGACAGATGGAGAACGAGTTTTAAAAGAAAAGAACTATACAATAACGAGTTTCAGTTATGAGCATTTTCAATAAGATGGTTCTTCAAGCCAACGACAAAGTTTATCTTGGTACGATACGCTCTTCAGTAAGTGCAATCTGTCCACTTTAGCATTTTAACATTTCATAATTTTGTCCTCGATGAATATTTGTCTTTCGTTGGACTTCTTGTCAGTTACTGGTATGGAATCAGAGCCGACACTGTTGAGCTGAATGCAGGAGTTTGTTTGTACTCTTACCAAGTTATTGACGAAAGTGTATTAGGGCGAGCTGATTCATACAAAGAGCCTAAACGAGAATGAAAATTCTCGGACGCATTTGTCGCTGTGTAACGCGCAAAGGAGTCCTGTGCCCAAATGTATACACACGCTCTTCTGCGTGAAAGGAAGTTTAGGAATTTGGACAGGGAGTTAGAGGACCCTTTCTCGACCTTCTCTGAGTTGTGGATGATATGTCCGCCCATTAGAAATGATACTCTGTGATATATGTGGATCTGAGCTGTTTCTGTTTCATTGTGAAGGCCTGCTGCTTATGGAGTGTCAGTTTATGTGTGTAACTTACAGGGTGACAGTTATTGAGCTATATGAAAAAAAACGTAAATTAGTTGCAAATACGGCGTCCTCACTCTTTATTCAACATCTACACGTCACTACAGATATTCGGATTTAGGTTATGATATGTTCGATATGTCATGATTGACGACGATCTGGCGCAAACGAATAGCGAAATTCTGCTTGACCCACTGAAGTATCGGAAAAACGATGCTGTCGATGACCTGAATGGCTGATTTCAGCTCAGCAATGGTTTTGAGGTTATTGCTGTACACCTTGTCTTTAATATAGCCACACAAAAAGAAGTCGCACGTGTTGAGATCTGGAAAATATGGCGACCAATTGAGGCCCATGCCAGTGGCCTCTGCGTACCCAAGAGTCAGAAAGTGGTCCCCAAAATGCTGCTCCAGGACATCAAATCCTCTCGTGTTTCGATGGGGTGGAGCTCCGTCCTGCATGAACCACACCTTGTCGAAATCAGAGTCACTTCGGATAGTCGGGATGAAACCCTGACGCACCATTCGGTAGTCACCGTGCCATGAAGGAATGTCGCACCAATTATTCTGTGACTGGGCATTGCACACCACACAGTCACCCGTTGAGACTTCTCTATCGCGAAGTGCCACAATTTTGCTTATTGACGAACCTATCCCAATGAAAGTGGGCGTCGTCGCTAAAATGCGCACGCGCATGATAATTCCTATCATGCCCCGCATACAAAGAGTTAAAACGAGAATGAAATTTCTCGGGTGTATTTGTCGCTGTGCAAAGCGCAAAGGGCTCCTGTGCCAAAATGTATACACACGCTCTTCTGCACGAAAAGAAGTTTAGGAATTTGGACAGGGTGTTGGAGGACCCTTTCTCGACCTTTTCTGAGTTCCTAACGCAAACATTTCAGAAGTTATGACGATTTTATTTCCATAGTTCAGTAATTGTCACCCTGTAAGTCGATGACTACCTGTGCTAGAGAGGCATCCTTTCTTTATTTTATTGATGTTTCATGACTCTCACCCGTCAGAGCAAGGGTGGGGTATCAGCGGAGAATTCATAAAATACACACGAATAGATTTCAAGAAAATTAAAAATATAAAATATTTTCACATTTTTAAAGTTATTAAATGTTAAAGAGCGACTTAATGCGAAAGTTTACTTTTCAGATGCATATGCCTAACTAAAGAAATACTTCACAGTGACCGAGCGAGGTGGGACAGTGGTTAGCACACTGGACTTGCATTCGGGAGGACGACAGTTCAATGCCGCGTCCGGCCATCCTGATTTAGGTTTTCCGTGAATTCCCTAAATCGCTTCAGGCAAATTCCTGAGTGGTCTCTTTGAAAGAGCACGGCCGACTTCCTTCCCCATCCTTCCATAACCCGATGAGACCGATGACCTCGCTATTTGGTCTTTTCCACCAAATCAACCAATCGAACCAACTTCACAGTGAAGTCAGCGACGGCTTGTAACTACACATTCCACATCTGCATCTCCATCTATGCTCCGCAAGCTTCTTTCCGGCTGTTTATGTGCAATATCTAACATTAGTGTATCTAAACCCACAACTGCCAACCCCTGCAGTAAGTGTCGATCCTATGCAGGATGTCTTGCATTCCGCTACAACTCGGTAGCGTTGCGACTTCTCTGTATACTACAGCATCATCCACGAAAATTCTCAAGAAACATCTGACGTTATCCACTAGGCAATTTATCTGCATAGTGGAAAGTATTGCTCCTGTAACAATATCCTTGGACATAACGGAAGTTTTTTTTACACCTGAAAATTTCTCTCCGTTAAGGGGGGTAGGACGTCAAATGGGCCGTCTTGGAGCAGGAGAGAGACCACAGGACTTTCTGGCCGTTTTGACAAAGCTTTATGAATTTATTCGTAAAAGTATAGACAGTGGAAATTAAAATGTTCTCTGATGCCTCTCCTGCTCCAAGTCATCCCATTTGACGTCCTACCCCCCTTAAGAATGACATACCACGTTCTGTTTACAAGGAACTCTTCAGACTCACCGATCGTCTGATATTCCGTCGGCAATTATGTCACAAATTGCTCGTTAAAAGACAATATTTACTGGGACTTTTTCGATTGTATTATCTTATATGTTTACCCATGTCAGTTTTCGCTATTTATTGTGATACACTCAGTATACACGAAAAAGTATAAAGCCTTTTAATGTGCAAATGAATAATACTGAATGTAGTACACAGAAACGCTACCCCATTTCCAGAGTGCTAACAAGGGAACCTCCCCATCGCACCCCCCTCAGATTTAGTTATAAGTTGGCACAGTGGATAGGCCTTCAAAAACTGAACTCAGATCAATCGAGAAAACAGGAAGAAGTTGTGTGGAACTATGAAAAAATAAGCAAAATATACAAACTGAGTTGTCCATGCGCAATATAGGCAACATCAAGGATAATGTAAGCATAGGAGCGCCGTGCTCCCGTGGTTAGCGTAAGCAGCTGCGGAGCGAGAGGTCCTTGGTTCATGTCTTCCCTGGAGTGAAAAGTTTACTTCCTTTATTTTCGCAAAGTTATGATCTGTCCGTTCGTTCATTGACGTCTCTGTTCACTGTAATAATTTTAGTGTCTGTGTTTTGCGACCGCAGCGCAAAACCGTGCGATTAGTAGACGAAAGGACGTGCCTCTCCAATGGAAACCGAAAACATTTGATCGCAAGATCATAGGTCACCCGATTCCTCCAAAGGAAAACACGTCTGATATATTCTATACGACACTGGTGACGGCATGTGTGCCACATGACAGGAATATGTTGTCGACCCACCTAACTTGTACACTTGGCGAATGGGTTAAAAGATTCTTCTACCTTGCCCGATTTAGGTTTTCTTGTGGGTGTGATAATCACCCCCAAAAAAGTGATGAAAACATAAGAGTTTGTGACATAAACTGTAAAAAAAAAAAAAAATAAACTTTTCACTCGATGGAAGACTTGAACAAAGGACCTCACGTTCCGCATCTGCTCACGCTAACCACGGGACCACGGCGCTCCTGAGCTCAGCTTCTCCTTAATGTTACATATATTGCGCATGGACTACTCAGTTTGTATATTTTGCTTATTTTTTCATACTTTCACACAAGTTCTTCCTGTTTTCTCGATTGATGTGTGTTCAGTTTTCAAGGCGTATCCACTGTGGCAACTTATAATTAAATCTGAGGGGGATGCGATGGGGAGGTTCCCTTGTAAGTAACACAAGCATTATCCCTAATGACGTATATATCGACTGGAGGCTAAAGGCGGAAGCCGACGGACGGCGGGATGTACGGGCCTGCTAAGCTCTCCGCAGCCGTCACGGTGGTAGGCTCGCTCCCGCGCCGCCCCATAAATCATCCTCAGAGGCGGCCGCTGTTGGCGCCTGCAGTTCCGGCCGCCGTGAAAAATGCCCCCAGTCGGGAAACCGCGAGCAAACAGGCCAGTCGCGCTCACGGTCAGCCCCGCCCTTAATGCGAGTCCGATGGATTGGCTGCGCGTCCTGTCTCAGTGTGGGGAACTAGCTGCGTCTGTCTCGCTGCGGCCTCACAATGTGCACCACACTGTCACTGCCTCCCCCAAGTCGTTACGTGCGAGGTGCTATACAGAAGTTCCGGAAATATATAAGCTAAAACTATTAAGTGTTATCTAAATCTTATTTTGCATCGTAGCCTTCATAGTAGTCTCTCAGGAGCAAACACACAGATTCCAACGTTTCTGCCACTTTTGAAGTGCATCCTGGAAGTTTTCTTTGTCAGGGTGTTTAGTACTTTCTGCGATTTCTCTTCAGTCTTCTGTATCACATCTTCACGCTTTCAGCTTGATCTTCGTTTTAAGGAAGAGACGGCAGTTACATGCAACAAAGTCTGGCGGGCACTGCGGATGGGAAACAAGTGTTATCTTGTTTATAGTCAAAAATTACTGAAAAATTTGAGCCATAGATCTCTCGTATTGCCATGGTGGAGTACCCAGTCGGTCGTACTCTACTTGTGTGTACATTTTCTCCCGATTTTCTTCTTCAAACCTCTTAGAACATGGCGACGGATCTCTTCAGTGACCGTCTGACCCGAACTCACGGCCGGCCGGTGTGGCCGAGCGGTTCTTGGCGCTTCAGTCTGGAACCGCGCGACCGCTACGGTCGCAGGTTCAAATCCTGCCTCGGGCATGGTTGTGTGTGATGTCCTCAGGTTAGTTAGGTTTAAGTAGTTCTAAGCTCTAGGGGCCTGTTGACCTCAGATGTTAAGTCCCATAGTGCTCAGAGCCATTTTGAACCGAACTGACGAACTGTTTTTGGACAGCCCTGTCAGTATTAAAATCAGATCACGAAAGAATTAATGTAACTCTTGACTTGTCGAGCCTCCTTTACCCGAGATGGAGTCTTACAGTATGACTATTCCTGTATAATTTCATGGCCAAAGCCATAAACCCAATTTTCATCACCAGTACAAATGATAAACACACACACTCACTGGTCATACCGGATTCGAGAGTCCACTACCTCAGCAACGTATTTTCGTCATCTGTCCCTGTCTTGGGCTATTTCCTTCCATTCACCTTCAATACCTAGGCTCCTTAAATCAGCCTTCACATTGTCCTCCCATCTACGCCTCGATCTCCCCACAGGACGTTTTCCCTCTAAGTGCCCTACCAGTACTCTGCGCGCTGCCCTGCTCTCATCCATTCGAGCTACGTGACCCGCCCATCGCAGCCTACGTGATTTAATAATACTGATACAAATGATAAGCACTGAAAGAAATTCAGGATTATATGAAGCAGTTATTTAAAGTCTGCGATGGAACTGATTTCAGGTGCGTGGTTGCCTTATGTTATTTTGCTTCGTTCTCATCTGCGGGACAAGACAACTATCGCAACACCCTATTAATCTTCGTACTGACTGTTCAACAGTGTGTACAAAAATGCAGGCACGATTTAAAAAGTGATGATAAATTCAAATAGGCAATGTTCTCACCTCTCTAGGGTTTCGGTTTAAACAAATAAAAATCGTTTATTGCTTACCTTTCTGTGGTTGTATTATCGCAACGTCATAACTAATGCTGAAGCCAGAATGACATTTTCAATCTGCAGCGGAGTGTGCGCTGATATGAAACTTCCTGGCAGATTAAAACTGTGTGCCGGACCGAGACTCGAACTCGGGACCTTTGGCTTTCGCGGGCAAGTGCTCTACCATCTGAGCTAGCCAAGCACGACTCACGTCCCGTCCTCACAGCTTCACTTCCGCCAGTACCTAGTCTCCTACTTTCCAAACGTCACAGAAGCTCTCCTGCGAAGTTTCATAACTAATGCTTCTTGGATTTATTACGATTAAGTAGTTCCGGCGAACTACCAAAACTTATTTAGTCCAACAGCTTTTGCTCAAACTTAAAGTTTCACCGTGGCTAACCTGCGAGAAATAATTATAAGTCCGAGCACAAGCTAACTCGCTGAAATATTCAGGTCCACACGAACATTTCCCCAACTATCTTCTAAGTTTTTCGTCACTAACACGCGAGAACTTCAGAAGTCTCGTAACTTGTGCTAAGGAGAATTCCGAGTACTTCAAGTCGCGACAAATAGATACATCTTTCTCAGTATTTTCCTCTCTCATCTTCTCAGGAACTCCTCTTCTGATGCAGTCATTGTCCATGTTTCAGACCCATTCCTTATCACGGCCTTACAACCATTGCATAGGCAGTCACTCAGCATCTCTGAAATGGCAAAACTGGTCAGATGTTAGTATGCCACTATCGTGAGCATCTATGGAAACTGGTTGAGGAACGGTGAAAACACGAGTAGATGAGAAGGTATTGGATGTCCAAGCCTTCTCACACTATGTGGAGGATGGAGGCTTGAGCATTCTAGAATGCGGGATAGGTGGTGATGTGCGGCACGTATGATAACAAAAATACAATGCTAGTGCATGCACGAGTGTTTTGGAGCACACCGTTCAGCGCATGTTGTTGAATATAGGTCTCCGCAGCAGACGAACCCTACTTGTTCCTGTGTTGACTCATCGACAACGATTCTAGTGGAAACGGGATTATCGAAGTTGGACCGAGGATCAATGGAAACATGTTGAGTGGACGGATGAATGACGTTTCTTATTACACCAGGTCGATGGCCGTGTACAGGCATGCCGTCATCGAGGTGAGCGGCTGCTGAAACATGCGTCGTGCCACAGATACAGGCCTCTGGTGTTGGTATTATGCTATGGGGGACACTCACCCGTGCTTCCACGAGATCCTAGATAGTAATCGGAAGTACTGTGAAAGCTGTGACCATGTGAAAATTACCGCACCCCACTTTGTGATGCTTTTTGCTAAATATTTTTCCCAACAGCGATGGCGCTTACAACATGTTCACTGTTCGTGTCATAAGGCCCTTATCGTGCTACAGTGGTTTGAAGAGCATGATAGTAAACTAACATTGATTTCTTGGCCATCACATTCGCCTGATGCGAACTCTGTGGAACCCTACTGGAAGCTATCAGGTGCCTGGTCCCCGTTCATCAACACCGGTCTGTAATTCACCGGCATTACGTGACCTATGCATAGACGTGTGTTGCCAGATACCTCCGGAATCCTACCAAGGACTTGTTAAAGCCATGTCACGCACAATCGTTGCTGCATTGCGTTCCAAAAGTAGAGCAGTATCGTATTAAGCCGGTGGTCATCATATTTTCGCTCATCGGTGTGTAATATAAATAACTTCCCGAGATCCACATGAGACTGTTGTTCTTGACGGCTGGAAACAAAGGCTAGCTGGTTAACTTTTTATACCTGGGATTCACAGCCATGTAGAACTTCATAAAAAACATCATATTTACGCAAGTGACTGTAACACTTTCTTTATTTCACGATTGCAATTTCGGCCTTAGGCCATTATCAAGTGCAGATCGGCCCTTGATAATGGCATAAGGCCGAAAATTCAATCGTGAAATAAAGAAAGTGTTACAGTCACTGGCGTAAATATGTCTTTTATAAAGGCCAGTTCGGTCTTAGCACCCATTCCAAGGTTTCTTATGACTCGACGGTTGTGGTTATCAGAGCTAATATCTTTCTTGCCCTTCTGTCCCGGTGACGAGCAACGACAGCAATATTCTGTGTCTCAATACATTTCATTACATGCCCTGCGGCTAAGCAACGCTCCGCCATCGCGGATTTTTTAATTGTTGTAATCTTGAATGATGACAATGTTTTGCACACCTGTCTTCAATAGTTCCAATGGCTCTGAGCACTATGCGACTTAAAATCAGAGATCATCAGTCCCCTAGAACTTAGAACTACTTAAACCTAATTAACCTAAGGACATCACACACATCCATGCCCGAGCCAGGATTCGAACCTGCGACCGTATCGATAGCGCGGTTCCGGACTGATCGCCTAGAACCGCTCGGCCACAATGGCCGGCCTTCAATAGTGAAAATAGTTTCACCAATATTTGCTTTACAACAGTGGCTCAGAATCTTATAAACACCATGTTTCCTTCTTTTCCATATCTAGCAGAACCGAAAAGAACATTAATCTTGACTGGTGCACGAAATACACCTTTGATGTAAAAATTTCTTAAAATTCTCACAATTTTAGGTGATATGCTTCCAGTATACGGTAGGAAAGCAACTGATGTAGCTTCAACTAGTTGTACTCCCGGTGACGGTCCAAACTTCGAAGCACGGCGGACCTGGTTCTCGAGAGAATTCATTCCGTATTTAGATGGCAGTGAACACTGGGGACAATTAGGACGTCGCCTATCTCGAAAGGTGGATCAGGACAGTTGTCGTTTCCCACCATCAGTCATTTAAGCTTAAGAACCAGATGAATTATAAAATTTGAGAGCGTTATTTATGATACGCCACTAAAATCTTAACACAACCAGAAATAGTACATAAGATCTTAGCGGAAGGAGTGTAATATAAATAAGGAGTGGCTTAATAAAAACAATTTTAGAATCGGCCAAGACCGATCATTTAAAAAAGAAAAGCCTACTACTCATTACACTACAATCTCATGATTAACATAGGTTGATCAGTGTACAGATTAATTGCTTGATTCATGCTTGTATGGCCGGCCGATGTGGCCGAGCGGCTCTAGGCGCTTCAGTCTGGAACCGCGCGACCGCTACGGTCGCAGGTTCGAATCCTGCCTCGGGCATGGATGTGTGTGACGTTCTTAGGTTAGTTAGGTTTAAGTAGTTCTAAGTTCTAGGGGACTGATGGCCTCAGCTGTTATGTCCCATAGTGCTCAGAGCCATTTGAACCATGCTTGTATGTTGTTGTGGTCTTCAGTCCAGAGACTGGTTTGATGCAGCTCTCCATGCTACTCTATCCTGTGCAACCTTCTTCATCTCCCAGTACCTACTGCTACCTACATCCTTCTGAATCTGTTTAGTGTATTCATCTCTTGGTCTCTTCCATTTCTATAATATTGTCGTCAAGTACATCGCCCTTGTATAGACCCTCTATATACTCCTTCCACCTTTCTGCTTCCCCTTCTTTGCTTAGAACTGGGTTTCCATCTGAGCCCTTGATATTCATGCAGCTGGTTCTCTTTTCTCCAAAGGTCTCTTTAATTTTCCTGTAGGCAGTATCTATCTTACCCCTAGTGATATAAGCCTCTACATCCTTACATTTGTCCTCTAGCCATCCCTGCTTAGCCATTTTGCACTTCCTGTCGATCTCATTTTTGAGACGTTTGTATTCCCTTTTGCCTGCTTCATTTACTGCATTTTTATACTTTCTCCTTTCATCAATTAAATTCAATATCTCTTCTGTTACCCAATGACTTTTATTAGCCCTCATATTTTTACCTACTTGATCCTCTGCTACTTTCACTATTTCGTCTGTCAAAGCTACTCATTCTCCTTCTACTGTATTTCTTTCCCCCATTCTTGTCAATCGTTCCCTAATGCTCTCCCTGAAGCTCTCTACAACCGCTGGTTCTTTCAGTTTATCCAGGTCTCATCTCCTCAAATTCCCACCTTTTTGCAGTTTTTTCAGTTTTAATCTACAGTTCATAACCAATAAATTGTGGTCAGAGTCCACATCTGCCCCTGGAAATATCTTACAATTTAAAACGTGGTTCCTGAACCTCTGTCTTACTATTACATAATCTATCTGAGACCTTCCAGTATCTCCAGGAATTGCATATAGAATCGAATACGATCCTTCCGACGCAATGCGGAACGGAATCGTTTTCTTTGGGTTCACTTGCCGGATGAATTGGTGGCAAGTTAGCTGCACCATCGCAGTCTACCCTCCTGTACGAGTTTTGGGCACAGAACTTCCGCTAGCAACGCGTCCACTGTTTAATGTACGGCCTCTCGGCTGCGCAGCTTAGGTTGGCTTAGCGTGACTACTGCATGGCGGGAAAATTCACGCGAGTCGCCTACCCCTGGCCGGTTACCGGGCTCGGGCGGTCTCGGCAATTTCCGTCACCTTTGCAATTACCTGCCGCCGCGGACTCCCAATTACTGGCCAGGTGCAGCCGCCCAGATCCTGGTCGCCTGCCGCCGGCGGATATTGCGTTTGCTGGCTTCTGCATTCTGCCACACGTACATGCCACCTGCGCAGGTAAGCGGCGTCGCCGACCCCGCCGGGTCTGAGGTGTTCGGAGCGGGTAGAGATAAGTGCAACTCGTACGCAGAGCACCGTATTCAGAAATTGTTATCTACACCGTCCCCGAAGCCAAAGAATTCTTTCTAAATTGCATTTTTCTTTTCTTCTTCCCTCCGCACTTTACGCTGTCTTGTTGCTACACTACTGCAGATGATAAACGGGTATTCATTGGACAAATATATTATACTAGAAGTGACATGTGATTACATTTTCACGCAGTTGGGGTGCATACATCCTGAGAAATCAGTACCCAGAACAACCACCTCTGGCCGTAATAACGGCCTTGATACGCCTGGGCATTGAGTCAAACGGAGCTTGGATGGCGTGTACAGGTACAGTTGCCCATGCAGCTTCAACACGATGCCACAGTTCATCAACAGTAGTGACTGGCGTATTGTGACGAGCCAGTTGCTCGGCCACCATTGACCAGACGTTTTCAGTTGGTGAGAGATCTGGAAAATGTGCTGGCCAGGGCAGCAGTCGACATTTTCTGTATCCAGAAAGGCCCGTACAGGACCTGCAACATGCGGTTCTTGCATTATCCTGCTGAAATGTAGGGTTTCGCAGGGATCGCATGAAGGGTAGAGCCACGGGTCGTAACACATCTGAAAAGTAACGTCCACTGTTCAAAGAGCCGTCAAAGCGAACAAGAGGTGACCGAGACGTGTAACCAATGGCACCCCATACCATCGCGCCGGGTGCTACACCAGTATGGCAATGACGAATACACTTTTCCAATGTGCGTTCACCGCGATGTCGCCAAACACGGATGCGACCATCATGATGCTGTACACAGAACCTGGATTCATCCGAAAAAGTGACGTTTTGCCATTCGTGCACCCAGGTTCGTCGTTGAGTACACCATCGCAGGCGCACCTGATGCAGCGTCAAAGGTAACCGCAGCCATGGTCTCCGAGCTGATAGTCCATGCTGTTGCAAACGTCGTCGAACTGTTGGTGCAGATGGTTGTTGTCTTGCAAACGTCCCCATCTGTTGACTCAGGCATCGAGACGTGGCTGCATGATCCGTTACAGCTATGCGGATGAGTTGCCTGTCATCTCGACTGCTAGTGATACGAGGCTGTTGGGATCCAGCACGGCGTTCCGTATTACCCTCCTGAACCCACCAATTCCATATTCTGGTAACAGTCATTGTATCTGGACCAACGCGAGCAGCAATGTCGCGATACGATAAACCGCAATCGCGATAGGCTACAATCCGACCTTTATCAAAGTCGGAAACGTGATGGTACGCATTCCTCCTCCTTACACGAGGCATCACAACAACGTTTCACCAGGCAACGTCGGTCAACTGCTGTTTGTGTATGAGAAACTTTCCTCATGTCAGCACGTTGTAGGTGTCGCCACCGGCGCCAACCTTGTGTGAATGCTCTGAAAAGCTAATCATTTGCATATCACAGCATCTTCTTCCTGTCGGTTAAATTTCGCGTCTGTAGCACGTCATCTTCGTGGTGTAGCAATTTTAATGGCCAGTAGTGTATTTGTATGTGGCCTGTATGTAATTCTTAGCGAAAGCTGACAGAGTTACAGTAATAGAAGCGAAAACATTCCATTAAACATACATCCATAAACGAGCCGCTTGCCAGATAACTGCGAATGTGTGATTACTAGCCGCTGGTTACTTCAGTATGAAATATTGTGCACGTTAGTATATTGTATTGGAAAGTAATCTTTTCGATTGAGTCCCCATATATGACCCACGACTCGTGTTAGAGAACTGTGATAGATACATGATCAGGAGCGGAGTATTTTGCTGGTGATGTAAGACGTCAGTATTATCTACGATGGATTTTTCTGGCTGTTGTTCTCTCAGAAGTGAAATGTGGAGCACTCCCATTGATTCGTTTGAAAAATTGCAGCAGTGTAGTGTACGTTCTTGAAGATTTAGGAGATGATTCGGGGGTAATTGAAGAAATCGTAACTCACTGCAGAGTCGAGTACTGCATAGCTTCCAAACGCAAGAACGACGCGCAGAACATCTCTCGCAACAGATACGACTGCCCAGTAAATTGTAACATGTAACTGGGAGCAGTATAGTTATTCTTGTTAAGGTAGACTGTGGTTTAAATATGAGCCCAGCTGGGTGAGGACTTAATCGAAAAGTGTACATTTCAAGTGGATTTATGCTAAGGACTCGAAACCACACATTCGCTGTTTATCTGTCAAACAGCTTTTTTGCGGATCGATCTTTACTGGAAAATTTTTATTTCATCGTCATATTTTTTTAACTGTGTGATATTACACTATTACGTTTGATACATTCTGTATTTAATTAATTGAGGTAGTCTCTCCAGTTTTTGATTGATCGTCCAAATGGCCCCGCGTTGTTCGGCTAATGTATTTCATTTACTGCTTTATTTTTAAAATTTCTCCAAAGTATAGCATTAATCTGATCGAATCTTGATATTTAGTTTGCAGTGTCCACTATTTCTTGGAAAGTAAGATGTATGGCATGAAGTTCTGTGACTGAACCTTTCCATTTGCTCATTTTCATTATGTTACACTCTTCTCTCCTTTAGTGTTGTTGGTCGAAATACGACGTTTTTTTCTGTACAGCTGTCAAGTCCACCAAGCGTAATTGGTAAGGATTTTCCACTTTATGAAGGGATACTTCATTATCAGTAAATACATCAGTCATTATGACTTCAGAACTGGATTTCTGCCCGACTTCTCCCAAATAAGAAAGAGTGCATTTTTTTTACCACTGCGCACCTCAGTCGGTCATTAAGCATGTGTGAACAGAAGGCCAACGAGTTTCGTCAGCTTGGGACATCATCAATGTCTCGACCTTGCATTACGTGTGAAAATGAGGATATTTTAGAGTGAATATAAAATAATTTAAAATACTGTGTAAATATATGGGAAAACACGCGTACTTTATTTTACAGATAATTTTTTTTCTATTTTAACTATTCCGAAATACAGATTTTACGTTTGAACAACACATTCACCGGCTGGATCGTGAACACTTGTTTAACCGTACAAATGACAATTTATCGCAAATTTCTTCCAATTTGGAATAAATTATATGGTTCAAACGGATCTGAGCACTATGGGACTTAACATCTCAGGTCATCAGTCCCCTAGAACTTAGAACTACTTAAACCTAACTAACCTAAAAACATCACACACATCCATTCCGAGGCAGGATTCGAACCTGCGATCGTAGCAGTCGCGCGGTTCCAGACTGAAGCGCCTAGAACCGCTCGGCCACTCCAGCTGGCAATAAATTATCTCTCTTCACTGGACACTAATAACGAGATAAGACCACATATTATTATTCACCATTATGGTGTTGCAAACTGCAGACACAAAAACTTAGGAGGAGAAGGCGTGAAATTCTAGCCTAGCTCAGAGATAGCATTGACACTACTGAAGCTTTGATTTCGTCGTCTTGGTCCATATTGTTCAACAACACACATGGACTATGAACCTTTTCTGCGGAAAATGTAGAATAATGGGAGATTTTAAAGCCGTCGTTCTGCGTGTACTTTTCTCAAATAGATACTTCAAAGTACTGTGAAATTATAACTCCAGTTACAAAATGAAGTTTGCGTGAAAGACTGAATATTTCTCGGCAAATTGAAAATCGGGACAGGAAGCTATTTACACATAATGATAATGAATTTTAGGCGTATTTTTCAATTTCAGTTCAGTATCGTTTTTGAATATGGCCGCTGCGGCGCTGTCTCCGGCGATCCGCGCATGCCCATTCAATACCTTCATCTTTTAGTCGTCCAAGACGCCATAACGGAAGCATTTGTCAGAGTTTAGTTTTCTCTGCATAATTCTGGCCGTTAATGCAGCAACGTCACGAATACGGTATGCAACAAACCTCAAATTAACATGCACTGGAAAATCCTTGGCGAAGCCTGCCTAAAAAAAATCTCATTATCTCACTGCCAGACCGAGTTATCTACATGTGTACCCTGCAAGCAACGTTACGGTATGTGTGGCAGGGTACTTTTGCTACCAATATCATATCCCCCTCTGATTTTCCTCTCACGAATGTTGCTTGGGAAGAACGACTGTTGGTAATCTTCCATGTGAACTTTAATTTATGTGAAGTTGTCTTGGTCATTTCGCTAGCACTGGTAATGTACAGCTGATATTGCTGGATAACACGCGAGACAGCACCCAGCAGTACTGACGCAAACTTAAAGTAAAGTAGTGTTATCAACAGCAAGTAGCATGACTGAATGGAACAAGTTTGATTCCAAATAAGACATACGGCGCATACCGTCGACATTTGCCCTGTGTTTCCCATTGTTTTCAGTGCAATACGCACACAAAGCTAATTGACGGCAAGAAATCAGATGAAATTCATTAACTGTAACGCCGTAGAATGTGGGTCCCTTACACCTAAATACGAGGGATAGTCAAATAATACCGATGTATTAAAATATCGTCATTCTGTAATAATAGTTCGTTATTTCTTATCGAACTATAGATTATCGATAAGTCAATTAATCGATATTAGATTGAGTAGCAAAGTGGTACTTTAACTTGTCTGTCTTTTCTTGACTCATAGGCACTATAGTTCTCTTTGGCTTATGTCATGCCCATTCCAGTTACTATCAATCTTTTCAATCTAACAGTAAATGTCTTAACAATGGGCTTAATTTAATTTTGTATTCAATAACACACATGAGCACCGGATTTGACATGAATGTATCTATACTGCATTTTCATCAAATTTTGTTTCCTCCGTGTGTCTTTTCTATCATTGTAAATAACAGATAGGAGGTGCAAGAGATTTGGTGACAGCACTGTTTGAGAATGTTGCAAATTACCACTGCCTGCTCCCAGCTCCGAGGTAGAATGTGCGTTCTGCCGAGTGCCTTCGTCAAGAAAAGGTAGACGCTCTGTTAAAGTAACGTAGACTCGGCACAGTAGTCAGACATATTACTGCACTGGTATTTATTGGGAAATGGACTCTTGTTGCCTGAAATATTTATAGTCAGTACTATTTCATGCGCAGAAGAAATATCACAAGCATTTCATTCCCGAGACATCTCTCGCGTAAGGATGAACCAAAAATATCCGTATTTTAAAATATCGAATTTTTTGCTTGTTATATCGATATTTGTTAAAAATATCCACACAATATATATCGATATTTTTAAAAGTGACCACCCCTACAAAATACCCAGAAAGAATCCCTTAATAACCTGTGAAAGTTGGTCGGTGGAGTTCCGCTTCTTCCTGTACATTGTAAATGTAACGTCCCAAAAACACTCCCGTGGGTACTCCAGAAATGACTTATGCATCTGTTTGCTTCCTCCCTTTAAGAACGAAATGTTGAGGTCGGTCTGATATGCGTCATGAATCCATTCACAATTATGATCCGATACTCGGCAACCTCGTACGTTGTTTAGTAAACGGCAGTGCGGATCTGTATCAGTTGCCATTCGAAAAACGCAATACGGCATCAACCTAGGCGCCGTTGTCTTCAGTGCTCTGGATCACTCGGACGAACAGAGCGAGTTGAGTTTCACGATATCTCCTTTGGAAAATGCATATTGATTTTTATGATAGTTTTGCCATGTATTAAAACTGACAGCAGTAATAAGGAAATTTCCTTCATACGCAGCGTTCGGGGTTAGAATTCCTGTCCACCTGGTAGATTTAATCACGAAGTTTCACTTTTAAACCGCGTATGTTCTGAAGATGGCGTTCTTAGAATTTTCTGCTGGAAAATAAATCATTCTCTACAGTACGTCTAACCTGCCCTCATAATAACAGGCGTGAATCAAGCAGTCAGCTGCTGCCTTGACTAATCACGGAATATCTTGGGGACGTAGATGCAGAGGGAGGACTTCGCCACATACATCATACTGGGAAGAGCCAAAGGTCGATTCGATAGCTGAAATACACTGGTGTGCAAAACTTTAAGGACGAGTGTAACTACCGCATGATGTGTCACTACTAAGTAACATAGCTCGATGAAGCTTGGACCATAGATAGAAAGAACCGGTACCGTATAGTACGAAATGTAACTCAAAGAAATACGCAATGAGACGAACACGTGAACCACCGAAACGATCATGTTCTACCATGTTTCTGGTGCGTTGGGTGCTCCCAGCTCTCGTCGTACGATGGTACGTAATGCGCTCGGAAACTTGTCAGACATGATAGTTTTGGTGATTCAGGTGCTATGGTGTGGGCAGGCTTAATGTTTCATGAGCGTACTTACCTCTAAATCGTTGAACATGGTACACTCACTGGTCACGTTATTGTCACACTGTACTCCTTCTCCGTGCGCATCTTTCCGGGGGTGAATTCAGTCGTGATTTAATTCTTATTGATGACAGTGCACGACTGTATCGAACAGCGCAGGTTGAGCAGCTCCTGGAAGGTGGAGAGCTGCTGGCGTGCTAGTTTCCCCGACTTAAATCCCATCGAGCACGTCTGGGATGCATTGAGGAGATGCATTACAGCAGATCCATATGGACCAGCGACCATGCAGCTATTGTCAACCGCGCTGGTGGAAGATTGGAACGTCCTACCACAAGAACTCCTTACTATCCTTGTGCCCAGCATGGGATCAGGTTGCAGAGCATGCACTACCGTCCGTGGTGATCACACACCCTACGAAGAACCGTGTCCCGCCATTTTTCACCAATAGAGGGAAGTAACAAGAAAAATGGTTCAAATGGCTCTGAGCACTATGGGACTTAACATCTGAGGTCATCAGTCCCCTAGAACTTAGAAGTACTTAAACATAACCAACCTAACGACATCGCACACAACCATGCCCGACGCAGGATTCGAACCTGCAACCGTAGCAGTCGCGCGGTTCTGGACTGAAACGCCTAGAACCGCTCGGCCACATCGGCCGGCAAATAAAAAGAAAAATACTCTTTTACGTTTCTAAAGGCGCTATAGGCTGGTCGGCAGAGAGAAATTCGAGCTATGAGAACCGACATTTTCATTTGACGGCGTACCATGCAGCCGAACTTACAGTAAGCATGGTTTCCTCCTAGCGGGTGGCACTGTTCCTCATACGTCACGCCCTAGCTCTCTCTCCTGCCATAGTAATCGGTAATAGTGCGTCCGATTCACTTCTCCAACGGGCGGCAAGGTTGTATGGGGAGACCTATCCCCGCCGACAACGACCACAGCATTCAGTGTTTGCGACAGTGTTTCGTCGTTTGTCTGAGACAGGGTCGTTTCAGGAAGCAGGAAACCATGAAGCACGTACCTGAAATGTTGGGACACCAGACCTGGAGGAAAATGTGACTAATACTGTGAAAGGCGACCAGTCAGTTGGCCCGCCCGAACGGGGTATGCCAGACGACTGTGTGGAACATTCCCCATGACAACTGTTATTACCTCTATCACAGCGTGTGCATGGCTTACTAGCGACACACTTTCCACATCAGGAGCAGTTTTGTCACTGCTTTCTTACCCGGGATTTGTGCCATCCATTGCATTGACAGGTTCATCTTTACGCGGAGTGATATCTTCAACTTTCATGACAGTCGTCTATGGGATAGCCCCCATGGTATGGTGGCGGCGAATCATCAGCATCGGTGCAGCTGGAATGCGTGGGCTGGGATAATTGGCGACCGTATTTTGAGACCAGTCTACCTTCCACTTCGGTCAAGAGGCTGGAATTATCGGCGTTTCTTGCAAGTGACTTAGCCTTCCCTGCTGGAAGAAGTGCCATTGACGATTCGAAGAGCTATGAGGCTGCTACATGACGGTGCTCCACCCTCCACTACCCCCCACCCCCGCCCTCCCATTCGCCGTTAACGCCCGGACACATCTAAATCGTGTCTTCCCTGGTCGATGGATCGGACGAGGTGTCCAGTTGCATGGCGTCGTCGTTCACCAGATCTCAACCCATGCGATTTCTGGTTATGGGGCCATCTTAAAAGCATTGTGTATACAAAGCCCATTCCAGATGTGGAGACACTGGAGCAGCACATTCATGCTGCCTTTGACACTGTTCGGAGACACCTGGCTGATGTGAACGTGTGAGACAGAACATGCTACGGCTCGCACACGCATGCGTTGAGGCACGTGGAAACCGTTCTCAGCATATACTGTAACTGTGGCTGCATGGTACAGCGCTATTAGCCTGCAGTCTCTGTAACAATGTATAATTGGATAAATCGTCTCTAGATGGAAACCATCCATTTTTGGACATGAGTTCATTAGATTTTTTTGTTCCGTGTCCTCTCATCGATCAATCCAAAGAGTTTGTACACGGTGGAAAAAGTCACACTGTATTGCAACCCTAAATGGCCGTTCCGAAATGCAAACTAGGACACCTTTTAGGGCGAGTTCTGCCCTCAGATGAAAGGATTACTGCCGACTGCCTCCCGGCAGGGATATCCTTGCTATCATTGCGCCCTCCTTCACACAAAGCAACTCCGTAATGCTCCTCCTCGCGTGTCATCTCGGATCTCTGCAGCGTCTAGTCATTGTTCTGCTAGATTTGCCAACTTTTTGAGAGCCAAATAACGTACAGTGTTTTATTCCAAGGAGAGGTAAATGAAGCACATTTAAAAAATCAAGTCTATTCAATATTTATGTATTTATTCACTTAAATACGATTTTTTTTGTTTTCGGCATTAAATGTTTAGTTGGCTTTAAATGTTTAATAACTGGTGCTAGATTGAAAATTTATGTTTGAATATTGAACACTTACTTTTTTATTTAAATTTATTGAAGCTCTGTCTCATTCTGCGCGCTGGTTTGCACCAATCAGCGATAATTCTATTTCGGTAAGTGCTGAGGTTACGTGAACGGAAAGCACATAAGATACAGTTTTTTTATTTGCTTAGTGACTTTAACACTTGATTCTTAAGCATATACTGTCACTTGTCGGGACCTTTATTTTGCAAAAAATATTTGTCATCATGCAATAATTTTCTTTGAATTTCTTTAATTGATACAGTTTCATAATATAAATTATTTTTACCTACACTATAGACCGCAAAGAATTTATCGTGACGATAACTTTTTATCCAGTCGTATGTTTTCTTCCATTCCTATGCCACTGAGCAAGGCACAAAGACCACTGTTAACAAAATGCCTTCTCATAAACATGGACGAAAAACTGAACTAAAAGCTACTTATTGAAACACAATGAAAAGCAAATATAGCAACGGAAATAACAGTGACGACGGCGGTAACAGTGTGTAGGCAATAACATCGATTTAACAATGACAAATCGATCTTGTGTTTCCGTTCAGAACTGAATGCGCCGGAATGTGTCGACTGTTTTGGGTCGGTTGCTGCGACAGACTAGCTTCAATCAAAAGTCCAGCCGGTACGTAAAGCTACAATCGATCGAGTCTTTTACACGATCCAGTCACATTAATGTGACCACCGCCCATGTTCGACGTCAACTTGCAGTAACAGACGACAGCTGGCAGCACTAGCAGTGGAGGATTTATAAAGCGTGTCGGGGAGATAAGGAAAACAGTGCTGTCGTTGCAATGCGGAAATGGAGCGACTTATCTGACATCCCAAAAGGGAATGATTACTGGCTTTCAGACCGAGGGTGGAAGCATTTCCGAAACGGCTGATTTTGTAAATTGTTCACATGCCGCGGGATTAAAGTATACCGTACGTGACAAAACGGCGCTGGCAACTGTGCACCATGGGCCATAAATGACAGGGGTGAACAACTTCTACGGAGATGTGTGCGGCCGAATGGACGTGCAGTTGTTGAGCAGTTGATCGCCCAGATGAACCAAGGTACTAGCAGCAGAATCCCCTCAATGACCGTTCGGCGACCGTTGCTACGTATGGGCCTCCGCAGCAGGCGACAAAGGCTGGAATTTGCACGCTAATACTGTTGCTTGACGTCCACTGAGTGCCGAAAGACGACCTTTTCAGATGAAGCACGTCTTATGCTCAAAAATGTTCCAGTGTGTGTGAAATCTTATGGAACTTAACTGCTAAGGTCATCAGTCCCTAAGCTTACCTACTACTTAACCCGAATTATCCTAAGGACAAACACACCCATGCCCGAGGGAGGAATCGAACCTCCGCCGGGACCAGCCGCACAGTCCATGACTGCAGCGCCTGAGACCACTCGGCTAATCCCGCGCGGCTCTTATGCTCCATTGGACAATCAGCGTGTAGGGCCTGAAATGTCTGTAAAACAAACACCCTGCCACCAGGAGGACGCGTTATAATCTGGGGAATGTTTTCGTGGCATTTCTTCTGTGATCTCGTCATTCTGGAATACACAGTGGATCAACATAAGTATGCATTTATCTTTGGGGACCATTTTCACCCCTACATGTAAATTTTTTTGCTCAACATGATGGCATCTACAAGTAGATCAATGTCCGCCCTCGGTAGCTGAGTGGTCAGCGCGACAGAATATCAATCCTACGGGCCCGGATTCGATTCCCGGCTGGGTCGTAGATTTTCTCCGCTCAGGAACTGGGTGTTGTGTTGTCCTAATCATCATCATTTCATCCCCAATCATTTCATCCCCATCGACGCGCAAGTCGCCGAAGTGGCGTCAGTCCGAAAGACTTGCACCCGGCGAACGGTCTACCCGACGGGAGGTCCGAGTCACACGACATTTATTTATTGTAGCAGGACAATGAAACGTGTCACACAGCTCGCAATGTACGTGCGTGGTTGGAAGAGCGCCAGGATGAGCTTACTTTACTTCCCTGGCCACCAAACTCCCCGGTTTTAAACCCAATCTCCAATCTGTGGAGCTACCTCGAGCGGGCTTTTCGCACCATGGGTGCTCAACCGAAAAAACCAAGTGGAGGGGGGACCAGCACACTCCTCTCGCTATTTTGCAGAGCTGTAGATTAAGAGTGGTGTCTGTTCTGTCGGTAAGAGATCTGCGAGAAGAGGGTAATGGGCAGGGAGGTATAGTTTGTCTGTAAACCGAAAATCGAACAGCGCTATGGTGGGGGGAAATTGCCTTTCCCCGATGAACACTACAGCTGCCGTAAGGATGATTAACAACCAATTTCCCCTCTGACAATGTAGAGCAGTGTGCAGAGATTAACGTAGATTCTGCGCACATGTGGTACTTGCTTTAGCATTATTGGAAAATACCCATATCCCATATAGTGTTAATGTATTTTATGGAAAATAAGCACCCTCGGGCATGTCTGCACACTGCGTCGCCAGTGCTTCATAAGGTGCACTGTGGAGGCTCGTTATAAGTTTGTTAAACACCCTCTAGTAGCTTCTTGTGACGTATTGGCGTAGCCCGACTAGGGCATTACCTGTTCGTTCTTCAGTTTGCAGACCTGTGAAGGAGAAAAGCGCATGACCATTAGGAGGCGACCTACTTCCCTCGCGCTTCTATCCCCCACCCCTCCTTCGCCCTCGCGATGCTGACGCCACGCTGGAGCGATTTTCAAGAAGTACTTTATGCTGTGTTGCAGGTGAATGGCGTCGTGCTCCAGGGTCGCTGCCATCTCAACGCGTCCGCCATCATCAAGGGGCTCCCCGGACCGGTCTTCAAAGTTATCGTCCTAAGGTAAGTGCAGCCAACCTCCGCGTTCCCCACTGTACAAGCTCTCTACGAAAGCCACTTTCCATTGACGGCCTGCAGTGCGACGTCAGTTTGATAGAGATCATTCAGCTCACTTAAGTAAGTATGTGTATTCGTTTGTGAAACTTCAAGACTGAATGATTCGTGTATCCGAGCCAACAGCTTCGTTAAAGGTGGCGTGTCTTGCAGTCTCAGGATATTCGGCGGGAGACAGCTGTGGTGGAGAAAGAAGAAAAATTGAAGAAACCGAAGCACGACCGTAAATTACCGACAAGTGGCTTAATATCAAACTGCGGTTTCCTTAATTCACCATCAGGATAAAATAAGTCCATAGAAGAACCTTAAGCAGTTAGGACTGCACAGCTGTTCACTTGGATAAACCCTTCGGAACTTCTAATCCGTGGAAGGAAAGTAGACTAGATCACATGGAAACCCTTAAACAGACGGACTGCGATATCTTCCAGTATGAGCTCTATTGAGAAAACTTGATAACAAAAACTGAAATATTGGATGCTTGGTGAATTTTGTTTTATGGGGACTAGGCTGTTGTCTAAGGTTTATTTCTGTGTCTAACGTTTTGTCTCCTAATGTTGTAAACATGATCAGAAGCTACAGGGTGTCCAGAAAAGGGCTCCCTGATTTCAAAATTAAATATCTCGAAAACAAAGATCGATAGAGGAATGCAGTAAACGGTATGTTTGAAATAATAGTTACAAAAGCCGCTAACAGATGGCGCTGTACGCTGTACAGCTCATATCAGCATACATAAGTGAAATAATTGTATGAAAACAATCTTTGCAAACAATCACATCACAATGTTTTCAGAATGTTCACCATTGGCACTACAGAGGTGGCGCAAACGAAGAATGAAATTCGCCATCACATTTCGTAGTGTCTCAACCGAAATGGATTCACATGCCACAGAGATCGTCGATTCAAGCTCGTCCAGCGTGGCAGGATGCTTCGGGTAGACCATGTCTTTCACTGTGCCCCACAAAAAAGTCACAGGGAGTCTAATCCGGCGAATATGGAGGCCAATCCATGCCTGCACCAGTAAATTTGGGATATTCCAAACCAATGACTCGATTCCCGAAGTATTCCTCAAGAAAGCGAAACACTTGTTCGGTCCGATGTGATCGGGCTCCATCTTGCATAAACCATTCAGTACCTGGTCGATCCTCTAACGCTTGCTGTGTGGCGACAAATTGTTCCAAAATTGCAACGTAACGTGCACCAGTGACCGTTTCTCGAATGAAAAAAGGGCCAATAATGCCTCTGCTGCATACTGCAGCCCACACAGTAGCTTTGGGAGAATACAGGGGTTCTGCTTCAAACCAATATGGCTTTTCGGAACCCCAAAATCGCTAGTTCTGCTTATTCACGTATCCATTCAGGTGGAAGTGTGTTTCATCTGTAAACCAGATGCAGCCAACATCAAATCTTTCACTATCAATCATTGTGAGCATCTGATTAGCAAAGGCAACCCTTTGTTGCACAGCTCGTACGGGTATGGTCTGGTGCGTTTGAATTTTGAACGGAAACATGTGTAGGCTCTTTCTCACTATTTTCTGCGTGCTGGAACGCTTCAAACCAGTCTCAGATACAATTCTACGGGCGGATGACATTGGATTTCGCTGAATAATTCCAGAAACTGTGGCGATATTTTCAGGCGTAACTGCGGTTTGCTTGCGGCCAACATGCCCCACTAGATCATCAGTTACGCTGCCTGTTCGTTGAAATTTTGCGAAGAGCGTACAAATGGTTTTCGCATCGGGTCCTTTTGGAACATTAAATCGTGCTTGAAAACATCGCCGTGTTTCCGTAGGACTCTCTTCTAACCTGTGGTACTCTAGCACCAGAAAAACGCGTTGCTCAATGGAGTACATGGTTTTTATCTCTTCCTTCGGTACGCTAACCTCTTTTCACGTTTCAATAGTGGAACTGATCGCTCTGGGCTTCGGATCACTATTTATACTAGGCATTACGTATGGCGATTACAGCGCCATCTGTTATCAGCTTTTGTAACTATTATTTCATACTGCTGTATAAACTTCTTACAGCTTTCACAATAAACCTACCGTTTACTGCATTCCTCTACCGATCTTTGTTTTCGAGATATTTAATTTTGAAATCAGGGAGTCCTTTTCTGGACACCCTGTATTAAGACCCAGATAAAAGTTTTACACTTAAACAAGCCCAGCAAGTCGAACTGTTTATACGTACCGGGATCCACGCAACTGTCACGTCGTGATGTCCGCATACGACTGCTTAACATCACGCAGTCGCGCCGACGTGCGTTACGGAGCTTTAGTGTGCAAGCGTTGGCGCTGTTAGTCTTGTTAGGGCCACTGCTCTCCATCTGAGTGATTGGAATGGTGTCCACCATTACCGTGTAGCAGGCTTGAACTGGCTTAGCTTTTTGGATTGTATCTCCAGCCAGTCGCCCTCCCACTGGCTCACAAGCTTTCTTCTAAGGCGATAACAAGCAACTGAACGGCGTACTACATTGCTTCATGTCCCTCATCGCGATCCTGGCTGCGTTATTAACTTGCGTCATTGTCAGGAGGGTGAATCTCTTTCTATTGACGCCGTGAAAGGAGAAGATTGTCTTGATAATTTTGTTCACTAGGTTCGTATGCTGAATATTCTCAAAGGCAATAAGGAAATCTCATCATATGAGGCAGTTCTTATTTCGATCTGTTCTCATTCGCGCTAGCGCTTTAAAGATAGCGTCAAGCTCTGCACGGAAGACTATAAACTAATTTGGCAGACCAACCCTGATAATAGCGCCAGGGAACATGGTCGGCCAGCCAGCTATCTCTGATTGCTTGGAGCCGTCAGGATGTGCAGCCCTAAACTTACAGCGATTGTTTAAAAATTCGTAAAACCATCGAGCCAACTGCTTAAAGTTTCCACGCTTCCTGATCGTCTGGAGACTATGTGAAAAGTACTCTTTTACCAGCGATACTGACTTCTACCTAAAAAGAATGTCGAACCGAAGCTGTCATAGCGTTCCGACCAAACTCCTTCGAACGTCGTTTCTTGGTAAACTACAATATGACGGCCACGAGGTGTCACTACAACGTAGAAAAATATACTTCCGAATTCTCTACGAGCTTGAATCAATTACGTCGATCGTTCCAGATTTTTGGAGAAGAGCAGAAAAAATTTAAAGGAGGGTGACAGTTAAAATGTATCGTGTCGAAACTATATTGTGATCCGGGTATTGGCAAGATACAAAAGTAATTCTACTTTTCTTCACTTGTGCATTCCTTATACATTCTGTCATCGTACAGTACAACGCCATAAGATGCAGCAGAAATTGGTGAATTAGGCACTATATTAGCCAAACCTTGAAGTTCGGGTGCAGCGCAAAATCTGGTGTCGTAAACAATGAAAAGGCATCATGAACAAAGTTCACATCGTTTGCTCAGAATACTGCCACTGATGGTAAAAATTACGAATGAACTAAGCAAGTATTAGTTAAGCATAAGCTAATATTGAAATGCCCTAGTACAACTACTTCTTTGTCTAAAGCGAAATTCTCGTACATTTTGACGTATGAGGTATCTGAAGTATCGCTTTACCTGCCAGCATTTAAGTTGCCACCCACTGTCGTAGACACACGTGCTGGAAATGCGACAGTGTAATTCTCGTAACAGGATTTTAGGAAGATAGTCAGTGCTTCTGACAAGGGAAACTCCCCATCGCACCCCCCTCAGATTTAGTGCTAAATGGCCCAATGGATGTCCCATCAAAATATGTGCACGGATCAAGAATCTAAACAAGAAGAAGGTGTACTGAACTATGAAGAAAGAAGCAAAACAGGAACAATGAACTGTCCAAGCTCGAGCTGTGCAACATCGAGCGAATTTCAAGAACGCTGGCGTAATCGTTGTGTGGTCATGATGTTGGACTGCAAAGCAGGAGATCCTTGCTTAGATCTCCCTAGTGCCCTATTTTCCTTTTTTTCACAAGTTTATGAACTGTCCGTCCGGTCATTGACGTGTTTGTTCCCATTTTGTGTTCTCGGCAGTTGTCATACTGCACACTGGTTATACAATACGAGTCATGTGGTAACAATATATTACCATCGTAGATAAATATGATGAATAGTGAGAGCAGGCGAGATGCCGCATAGACCTCTCACAGAAATGAAAACAACAAATAAACGGGTTCAAATGGCTCTGAGCACTATGGGACTTAACATCTGAGGTCATCAGTCCCCTAGAACTTAGAACTACTTAAACCTAACTAACCTAAAGACATCACACACATCCATTCCGAGGCAGGATTAGAACCTGCGACCGTAGCAGTTGCGCGGTTCCGGACTGAAGCGCCTAGAACCGCTCGGCCACTGCGGTCGGCAATAAACAGGTGTGAACTATGTTACAACAAAGGAATTCTGGAGGTCGCTTCGTTACATGTCGCTGTAGCAGACACCACGACAGAGAAACAAATATGAATATAGCGAACAGACACGTCAATGACAAGATGGACATTTCATAATTTTGTGGGGAAAAAAATAATAGGACACGAGCTTCGCAGTCCAACACCGTGATCACATAACCACGACCCATGTCTATTCAAATACGCACGATGTTGCACATCTTGTGCTTGGACTGTGGACGCTCTATTAACTGGGCCATCTTAGCACTAAATGTGAGGGGGATGCGATGAGGAGCTTCCCTTGTAAGTAGAACATAAAATCTACTTCGACAAGAGCTATACATGTGCAAGGTAACAAATAATAAATTTTATGAATAGTTTTGCAAATAATCGTCAGTTTTTCTGCGAGAAATACACAGTAAAAATGACCTCGCAGTTTTAATTTAACTAAGTAATTTTCTGTGACTATTTTCTGTGCATAGCGACAAGAGATAGAGGAAAATTCATAGATCATGTAAGTGAAGGAATTAACCCTTTATGTGGATGTCTTCTATTGAAGTATTGAAAGCCTGCCCTGAACAGTTCGTTCCATTCAAAGCACTGTTACACTCACTGACATAATATTTGAAACCAAAAACAAGTAAATAATCCTTAACGACCTGTAAAATCTTTTTCCTTATAAAAATATGGCAGACGACAAGGATCTACAGTTCAGTGCCAGCGACGAGAATCTACAGTTCAATGCCAGGGACCAGAGTTCTCAATGCAGGCAATATAGAGACTGTGGTGTTCATGCTACATGCGAGCAACCATTTGCTAGCATGGGACAGTATTCGCTGCTGCTGTACAGCATTGTATGGTAGTGATGCAAGGACTGTGGGAAACCCGGAACAGAAGAGAATCGAAGCATTTGAGATGCGATGCTACAGACGAATGATGAAAATTAGGTGGACTGATAACGTAAGCAATTGAGGAGGTTCTGCGCTGAATCGGAGACCAAAGGAATATGTGGAAGACACTGAGAAGGAGAAGGGACAGGATGGAAGGACAGCTCTTAAGACATTAGGGAATGACTTCCATGGTACTAGAGGGAGCTGTAGAGAGCAAAAACTGTAGAGGAAGACAGAGATTGGAATATATCCAGCAAATAAGTGAGGTCGTAGGTTGCAAGTGCTACTCTGAGATGAAGAGGTTGGCACAGGAGATAAATTCGCGGCGGACCGCGTCAAACCAGTTAGAATTCTGATGACGACTCAAAAGCCGTGCGTGCCGACAGAGACCGTTTATCCACTCCACAAATGGCAGATGATCACGACACCTGGACCCAGAGTCTGAGAAAGCTCTGACCGAGGATTACTTCGTCTTTGAGCGCGACGGCAGACCAGAATTGATGACAAGAAGCATGACGTCCAGTAATAATATTTAATGATCGCCTTATTAGAAAAATCAGTCTAACAGTGCCTAAGTCTTTACCCATGCTGATGCTTTGTAATTGCAATTTCGTTTATAAAAGCTAACGTGATAGAGGTAAATGAATTAGATGATTATGATGAACGTCGCCGGAGATGGTCGAGTTATCACAAAAGTACACCCTAAGCGGGTAAACGGGAAACAGATAACCTTAGTGTGGTACTAGTCTTGTACGGGTTATCAGTCAGCCTTGGTGATATGAACATGTATCACTCGTATCATATGGACTAGTTATTTCCATGTAAGTGGAAATAAAACAAAATAATCTTACCTCGGGCAACTTTAATTTGATCTTATGAGAATCGGAAGTAAAGACAGTGAAATTATGTGCAATATTTGTAACGCTCGAGATGGTATTACCAGACCTCGCGATCACTATATTGATTTATAAATTCCGACTGGCTCTCATGTAGGATTGATTGTGTTATACTAATAGATGTAAGAGTTTTCTTATTTCACTTGGACCAATAAAGAAGGTTGCATCATTTTTCTTAAAGTAAAAACTTTGATGTTATTGTAGTAAAGTGGTAGCAGTCCCAAAATCAGTACTTAATTTCGGTGTTAAAAATAATAATATTTGCAGCCACGATTTACGGAGAAGAATTCCGGTGCGGACAGCCAGACACCTTCAGAAGATAAGAGGTAAGCAGGCCTCTTCTCGAACAACCACTGAAACACCAAGTGCAGTTCACCCATATGCAACTTAACATAACTTACGGTGTTAGGTTATTTAGTTGCAGTAATGAATCGCGGCAAGAATATTTCCCATGTCGATCGATCTCTTTCAAAAGAAGAGACCGGGACAGGGAACCGGTACAAGATCAATGCCAGCACTAGTTAGAACACGAAACATTATACGCTCTAGGCGATTGCTAAAATGTTAGCGCCCTTAGGCACGCCGTTAGGCAAGCCTCGCTCTGTTGTCGTCGAGGTATCAGATAAACGCTGGAGCGCCATTACGTATAATTGTGTAAAACAACAGAGCCTGGTGGCACAGGCAGGGCAGGGTGCGCCCTAGAAACACAGCGGAAACCGAGTCTCGCTCATTACGCGGGCGCAAACAGGCGTGCGGGGCCTCGTGGCTTCTCGGACCCGTAGATAGCGAGTTTTAACGAGCTGCCCCACAGCCACACTCCAGCCAAGTTTTCGGACCAATATTTACGCCGCGCCGCCAGCAGACTTGGCCGTCCGGACGGAGGATACTCGGTCCGGCGGCCTGGAAACTTGCGGCGCAATTTGCATCTTAATTGGCTGGACACTGCCTGGATTCGGAACCGCTGCTCCGCTTCAGAACGCCCCGCTGCCTTCCACCAATGTGTTATCTGCGTCCGTTTTAAGAAGGATTAGACGTAATCCCGTGACGGAGCCTGTGCTGCGGTTGTGATTCCGTTCCGACGGGGTTCACAATCCACAGAGAGCGTTAAAAATCCATACAATGTACCGGATGAGACACAAAAATTCATCGCGTTTGCATAGAAAGCAAGCGCGGAGCTGCAACGTCTAAATCTAAAACTATTCTCCACAAGCCACGTTACTGTTTTGACCGGAAAGTACTTCTGGAACGCCGGCCGTAGTGGCCGAGCGGCTCTAGGCGCTACAGTCTGGAACCGCGCGACCGCTACGGTCGCAGTTTCGAATCCTGCCTCTGGCATGGATGTGTGTGATGTCCTTAGGTTAGTTAGGTTTAAGTAGTTCTGAGTTCTAGGGGACTGATGACCTCAGAAGTTAAGCCCCATAGTGCTCAGAGCCATTTGAACCATTTGAACTTCTGGAACCGTCAGCCTCCGTAGCTGAGTGACCAACGCGGCTGCCAGGCTGAGGACCACCGCCTCTGTAGGTGGTGGTGGTGGTGGTGGTGGTGGTGGGAGGAGCAGTTCCCTGTACTGATAGGGATTTTCCTTTGATGGGAGCACTGAACCGGGTGCAGTCAGCCTCGTGATACCAGTTGAGTGTGCGGCTGATCCCGGCGGAGGTTCGAGTCCTCCCTCGGGCATGGGTGTGTGTGTTTGTCCTTAGGATAATTAAGGTTAAGTAGTGTGTAAGCTTAGGGACTGATGACCTTAACAGTTAAGTCCCATAAGATTTCACCACATTTGAATACCAGTTGAGGACCTATTTGACTGAGTAGTAGTGGCTTCAGGTCACGAAAATTGGCAACGGTGGGAAGAGCGGTGAACTGCCCACAGAGCATAGAAGTAACGGCCTTCGGGCTGCGCGAGGTGTGTCAAGCTTCACCCGCTATCTGGGTATCCATAGCCACTGAGGTGCTGCTCGCTCCAAGCAAAACGTATCGCATAGTACACGGGGAGTGAAATTTCATGTCAACCGATTTGGCTTTAAAAAACTGTTTTACGTAGATGAAGCAAAGCTGTTGTTAACTTCTAGTTTACGCGTAAAAAAATAGAAACCTTTGTTTTGGGATTCGCGAACGTTCTCTGCTATGTAGTCTCTTTCAATCGATTTTCAGGAAAGTTTTTGGTGAAAAAATATAATTTTTCCCCATTTTATAGCCACACATTGCAGCTTGATAATGAACTTGGTTTCATTTCATTAGGGCCCATAGTTATTGTAAAGTATAAAACAGCGCGTATTCTGAAAAGTTTGATGTGAAAAATGTAATGAAGATGGTATCTGTCCTTTCGGACATGTCCGAAATATATACTGGGTGATCAAAAAGTCAGTATAAATTTGAAAACTGAATAAATCACGTAATAATGTAGATAGAGAGGTACAAATTGACACACATGCTTGGAATGACATGGGGTTTTATTAGAACCAAAAAAATACAAAAGTTCAAAAAATGTCAGACAGATGGCGCTTCATCTGGTCAGAATAGCAATAATTAGCATAACGAAGTAAGACAAACCAAAGTTGATGTTCTTTACAGGAAATGCTCAATATGTCCACCATCATTCCTCAACAATAGCTGTAGTCGAGGAATAATGTTGTGAACAGCACTGTAAAGCATGTCCGGAGTTATGGTGAGGCATTGGCGTCGGATGTTGTCTTTCAGCGTCCCTAGAGATGTCGGTCAATCACGATACACTTGCGACTTCAGGTAACCGTAAAGCCAATAATCGCACTGACTGAGGTCTGGGGACCTGGCAGGCCAAGCATGACGAAAGTGGCGGCTGAGCACACGATCGTCACCAAACGACGCGCGCGAGATCTTTCACGCGTCAAGCAATATGGCGTAAAGCGCCATCCTGCATAAACATCGTACGTTACAGCAGATGTTTGTCAGCCAAGCTGGGGATGATGCGATTCTGTAACATATCGGCGTACCTCTCACCCGTCACGGTAGCAGTTTTGTTGTCGAGCACCATCTGTCAGACATTTTGTGAACTTTGGTTTTTTTTGTTCTAATAAAACCCCACGTCATTCCAAGCATGTGTGTCAATTTTTATCTCTCTATCTACATTATTCCGTGTCCGAACTCTTACCGGAATCGGCAGTGAAGCCGCGAGTAATGAGTATAATGGTCAGGGGCATTATGAAAATGGTGCGGGACTATAAGTTGCGAATGTGGGTCTCACGGAAGGCGTGCCAGAGATAAGTCCCTGCAGTCGCACTATTCCTCTGTGTCCTCGGTGGTCGCCGGCACGGTAGCTCAGCGTGTTCGGTCAGAGGGTTAGCTGCCCTGTGTAATAAAAAAACCGTGTTAATGGATCAGCGACAAACTGAAACGTGTGTCTTGCGACAACCGCCCCGAGCAGATGCAACAAACAAAAGCGACAAACATTGTAAAAATGTAATCTTTGGCCAGTTTATACTTAGTGGGTTTTTGGACATAGGTTGCTGCATACGAAATGTAGCTAACATATCGAAATTGTTTTTAATGGTGGAAAGAGAGTGATGCGTCTTTCCATTCTCGAGAAAATACCTGAGATTGGCAGCTACGCGCCACATGCGTGGCTATTGCCGCCTGCTATGCGGAATGCCAAGCTGCCTCATGTTTCTCTTCTTCGTGTGCTGCCGACACAAACCGAAGCTAGAAGTGAAAGAAAAACTTAATGACATGAAAAGACACTTGGAGTCATCAGCTCAAGACGCTGACTATATGGTTTTTTAAATCTTTGGTGCCTGGTTTCAGGACACTGTGTTACCTGTATTATTGAATTTATTCGCTCATTTATTATAACCTGTTCGCTTTACAATTGCCGTTTCAGCTGACGGCGCTGTGAACTGTTGACATGTTGTGGTACTGGTTGTTTCGAATGACGCGCACGAGCGATGTAACTGCGCTCGGTCAAAATGTTAACACCGTTCCTAAACTGTACTTCGTGTAAGTGCAGCATATAAAACAAACATACATTAGATAAATTACGTCTCCAAAAAAAAAAAAAAAAAAAAAAAAAAAAAAAAAAAAAAAAAAAAAAAAAAAAAAATGGACAACAGGTGAAATAAAACTTGTTTTACAGTCGCACATGCGGCTGCGTGTGTTGGAGGCAACAATACTTTCACTTTTAGTATAGGCCTATACTAGAGGAAAGCGTAGGAAAGAAAAAACAAAAGGAAAACTTGTGTTACTTTGTAATAATTGAAGCGAATGTGTAATATAATATTAATAAATTTTTCTACAGAGAAGTGTACGAAATTAAGATGAAATTCTTGTTTAATGATCTACTAACTGGAGTTGAGGTTCAGATCATAGTTGTAGGTTTCTTCGAATACTTCTCGTTCTCTCTCATTGTTCTAAGAACGTAGTGTAACGAATTCCACACAAAAATACTTCATAGGCGGACGGCCTTAGCAGTTACAGTACCGATGCGGCCCCATTCAACTGATTTTGCACTTGCAATTACTCCCCCCTCCCCTCCCTCTCCCCACTACTAACAAGCGAGAGTGCTCTACGTAAGCAGCCAAAGATGAGAATTTAGCCAACAGAAACTCATAATTTTATCCATTGATGTCAGTGTTTCTACTTTAGTAAAATAAAGAACAACTGCCTGCAGCCACAGTCGTGACTTATTCCAATGCACGGTGCATTTAGAGCCCTGTGGGCTTATCTTCAGGGCCCAGATGTAACCAAAGTCTGAAAAAAAGACGGAGATTGTCAAACATGAGCCCCCAGGAGTGCATTGAAATAAAATCAGGATTGTGACTGGAGGCGGTTGTTCTTTAACTCTTGTAGTGCCACAGAATTAGAACTCTGTTGCTAACGACCAACACCCATAGACTCTAAATCTAAAGAACTACTAATATGAAATGGTTTTTCAATACAACATGCGTCTATGTAGTTTCATAAAGCTGTGGGATTCAAAAACTTAGGAAGAGACACTTGGTTTGAGTATATAAAAGGAGTTCATAATATTGCATCACATTGTCAACTTTTGTATCATGAAAGGGTCAGAGACGACTGGAAGACGTTTATTCGTCTTTCTATACCAACTGAAATTATTGTAGCAATAGCTTACCCACGATTTACCTGTATCGCTATCCATGACCGAGGGAGACTTGTAACAAACTATCAGACGTGTAATAGCCAAAGAAATGTCAGCGAAATCGCGCCATGTGTTGGGAATGATTTTATGATTGGAGAAGTGGAGCTAACGTGAAATCACAACGAATTATTTGCCATAAAATACAGCGAAATTGATTATTTCTCAGCATTTGCCTGAGAAAAATGTGAATTTAAAGTCAGATATCATTATCATGATATAAACACGAATATAATGCTCCAAGGTGCTCTTTCCATGTGTAGAACGTAGTTTCTTTAGGCTCACAACGGCAAATCTTCGAAAATCAAATAAAGTTCCTGATGATATGTTTGAAAAAAGAATTGTATTGGAAGCTGATTTAAAAGAAACATAGTGTACGTTGGTTTAACAAATGACAAAGAAGTTTAGCAACAAAAAGCATTAAATTCCATATTAATCTATTATTTGTAACACATTTTATTCATAGAGGACGAATAAGTGTTTTCATTCGTGTAAGAATAATGTTTCGTATAATATTGTTATTCACGATTAACGAATAATTTATATCTGTATTCGTCATTTACGTAAATTTTACCCAACTCTGGTGTGTAGTGAAGCGCATTCGGGCACCGCAAATTGCAAATTCTCAGCTGATGTACAAGTGAACGCACTTACTTGAAATCCCAGCACCTGTGGAGACCAGCAGCGTGGGTCGGGTACAAGCGCTGACAAGGCTGTCATCAGAATCAGCAACTTCCGCCAAAATTCGGGAAGTGTATTTCTCTCTCTCTCTCTCTCTCTCTCTCTCTCTCTCTCTCTCTCTCTGCACCAACTGATTATGTTTGATCCGATGCTTCCTGCATAGTACTTCTGTCTCTGTACTGGCTGAAAGCTTTCTTTCGTTTTATTTGTCATGCCTTTTCCCTGCTTTCAAAGTGTCTCTGCCATTGTGTATTTGAATCTAGTATATCATTCTGTCTATTACGTAGAATTTTGAAACTGTCAAAGACCTTATCCGCAGATGGCACACGAACTTTGACACGTGCATTTGCATTTCGTGGAGCATAAAATCTCGGGGATAGATAATAAATTTCAAGCTTCAGAGTATTAACGGTTAATTAGAATTCCCACATCGCAATGAAAGTGAAGTGTAATGAGCCAAACCAGTGTTGAGGTTAAATGTTCATATGAATTATTGGAAACTTATAATAAATTGAAGTAAAAATTATCACAATTAATCACTGAAACATCCTGGTGCTACAAATCATCGAAAATATTTGGTACCATTTCATTACGGGTGTGCACCCTCAAAAGTACACAAATGGCTAATGGTGCATATTTTACAGTATTTTTGGAGTACATCAGAATGTGATTCACGTCACGTCAGAGATACTATAGAACAAATAATTTTCAGAACTGAAGTTACCTCTGTATCTAGCTGTAATTCTCTAAACATGGACAATAACTTCTCGTGTGTGTGTCTTGAGCAATGAGGCGCAGCAAGTCGGTCCAGAAGTATGTTAAGCACTCAATAAATGACAGCACATGTCGGAGGCATTGGTAGCTTCGTGTAGAATCTGCGCTTGTCGTTACTACCGCTCATAAACAGTTAACCATCCAGTTATTGGCGTTGCGTTGGTATGATGCCAGTCCGCCAGTCCGTGACGTAAGGCACAGGGGTCGACTTGATATCCGTCGTCTGCTCTTGCAACACACACAGAATCACAAATAAAATTACAGTAAACTAATTATTTGATATAAAAGTGTATCATTGCTCGCCTCGAAGGCTTGCGAATCTCTACCTACCGCAAGCCAGCAGTGACACTGGCGTTGACATCGCTTGATTCCGCTGATGACCGACATCGGCAGAAGATAGCCGATATTTTCAAATCAATATATCGCTACGTGCACGGTCACAGTGCAGCCGACCCCATCGGCCGAACGTATAGACTCCGAACAACACTCGACGAAATTCAGATCAGTTTGTTTTCTTCGGTGGAATCAGCCGACATTCTATGCACAAAAAATGGTCTGTGAGAACATGATCCGTTTAGTTTAAAAATGGAGATTTTGGCATACTGAGCATGAAAAATTCGGAACCTATGGACTGAAACCGCATCTTTATTGGAAACCAAAAGTAGGAAAATTCTTTATCGGAAATTTTAGGCGTGACTATAACCGGGAAAAAATAATTGTGCAAGTGCGAACGGTGGAGTATATTGTACTTAAAGTTAACGGTTGTGGATCCTTTATTCGGTTGCGATAGTTGTGTATTAGCGGCCTATGATATACTGTTGCTTACTGTCTTTTTTTATGCCAGCGGGGTGGTGATTCTCTTGTATGAGGTGGTTTGCAAATGTGGTGTATGTGTTTCCACTTATCAGTGCTGTTCTCTGAATGACTGTTATTGAACCTTAATTGACGTATGTATGTTTTAGTGAATTTATTTGAAGGTTTTCTTTTCTTAGCGAAGAATATTGCCTTACTAAATTTAGTGTGGTTTGCTGGTTCTACCTGTGGACTTAGGAACCGTGTCAGATTTGTTGTTCGTAGCAGGTACGATGTAGCTTATGACGAGTTGAAGATAGTGAGTAGTTGCATCCCAGAAATATTGCGGCATTTGCAGAACGTGATCTAGCGGCTATCCCGAGAGCCACAACACAGATTGAGATTCCACGCCAGTTTCAAGACCCGTAGTTTTCATGCCACTTTATTCTGCAAGTGTTGGCTGATAATCTTAGAAACTGATGTAAGTAAAAATATAAACTTTATTAGTACTCTATTCCTACGAGCAGAGCCACCCCATGACCCTCACACCCCTTGGATCCGCGCAGATCGTTATATGTACGAAATCAGATTCTGCGTTTGCCAGTACCAGCAATAACTACAGCAACACGTTTGAAATAATTGCAGCAAGAAGTTTACTTTGCTGTGATTATTTCTCTTGACATCGAAAGATCGAAGTTTTCCCTGTATCAGCCGAGAGCATACTTGTGGAATGAAACTATATAGCGCCCCATTTATAAGACAGCCAATATATTTGAGTAGCTACGTGTCAAATAGTTGCGTGTGGTTGGTGTGGGGCTCACATTAGTTCTGCTGATGAGCTTGTCTCCCATTAATCCTGATGAAACGACGCGAGCGCTCTTCCGAAGCGGGCGCTTCACCCGAGCCGCAGCTGTTCGCGATACCGCCGCCTGGCGGCAGCACCTGTCACGCGGTCTGCCGCCACTTGCCGCTGCCGCCGCCGCGACCGCCACCGCCGCTCCGCTTCTGGCCGCCGATTTTTCCTAACGACACTGCGAGGCTACGTCTTCCACACACCATTCAGTTTGCACAAGCAGATCAAGTTGCTGTACAGCTTCTTGAATACGCAATTTTCTCCATACCGTTTTTTTTTTTTGCGCAAATGTGCTACCAGTTCTATCAATACTTCGTGAACGCAAAATTTTTGTACATGGCTGCACGTTCAGAGACCGTGAATAGTTACAATTGAAAGGAAACAGCCGTCGGTCACTATTTTTAACGAATTAACCGGGTTTCAACACTGCTAGGAATGTCTTCCGCAGAATTTAAATCAAAGAATGGTCTATAACATTGTCACAGAATTATGACTAAAAACGTATGATACAAAGTATAAATACAGAATCATTGTAAAAGACTGGCAGTACTTATGTGTCATTTATAAAATAGTAAATATGCCAAAAGGGCATCAGTCACAAAGATATTTAAGATAAAAAAATGTGGTAGCGAGCCACTAAGGGCTGCTCGTTACTTAGCGGTTACAGGTTGCAAACGGACTGAGGGGCCCGCGTTAACAAATGCGGCCAGGTGAACATGGCACTGCAACGAGCGCGCCATCCAGTAGCCGTAGATACAATTAGGCTACTTCACATTGAAATATAGGCAGAAATGATTATAAATGAATAGTATTTGGTACATAATGGAAAGCAATGTTTGTTTGATAGTAGCGTACAACATAACATCTTGTCTACATCAAAGCTTATAACAGTAAGATAAAACATGAAAACAACATTATGAAAATGTAGATAGGACTGAATGACAACTTGTAGAAAGCAATTTTGACGTGAAATACAGCCAAGAAACATTTGATAATTAGAAAACATAGGACTACCTTAGAAGGAAAAGAACATTTCGGCAACCTGCACAAGGAGACGCGAAGTCAGTAACGGCTTTATACCGTTGAAAAAATTTTTGTTACGTAGCTGTAGTTGTTTGTTAAGGATGAGGCTATCCTTTCGAGCAGGATGTTTGAAAATCTCTAATTCTTCTAGAATATCTAGTCTACGCCCTTTCTTTTCGTTGTGCAAAATGTTGCTATCGCAGATGCCTTTAGGTGAATGACCTGTAATTAGAAGATGGTCGGCAAAAGACGAATTTTGGGGGCTATGGCCATATTTTCTTAGAAAGTATTCTTTATATCTGGTAGTGAAGGCACATCCAGTTTGTCCTATACAGTAAGAGGAGCAAGTATCGCAGACAATTTTGTAGACACCAGAATTTTCTAAAGGGGAACGAATAGAATGTAAATTATGAATGAAATTTTTTTTTTCAAATTGTTATTAGTAGAAAAAGCAACGTTGCAATCGCATTTCTTTCGAAGAATGCGTTGGATCTGATAAGAGATATGCCCCACGAAAGGAATAGAGAAATATTTTTTTTTTCAACGAGTATAAACCTAACATAGTAGATGATATCCTTAAAAAGAACACTGCTAAAAGAAATACTACCCTAGGCACTTCTGTTATCGAGTCTAACTCAAAAAAATATTTCTCTATTCCTTTAGTGGGGTCAGGACTAGGGGACTGATGACCATAGATGTTAAGTCCCATAGTGCTCAGAGCCAATTGAACCGTTTTTGAACAGAGTAGCACTTTTCGTGGTATAATGGGGCCGTGGGAGCCATCTGGGTATTAATTACAGCAACGCATCTGACTGTCAGGGATCACTAGGTACGAAAGATAAACTACCAGCAAAGCTAGTATCAATTACCAGAAAAACATTAAATGCAAGAGTCTGCGGGAAATAGGAATGATCTATTTACTTTACCAATAACAGCAACCTGTAATGGAGCATATTCTGCGCACTCTGACAGCACAACTACACACTTTCTCATCGAAGTAGCTACCAGAAACGATAGCTTTCGATTTATAATTGATGAATACATCATATAGATCCGTTGTCTCTTGTAGTTGTTTCTCTTTTAAAGCTTCAACGAATAATCATATATACACTCTATCAGCGTGAACGTTATAAATTTTTACGTTAATTGGAGAATACATTCACAAGGCAAGGATATACTTTAATATTGTTTATCTGTCGTCGTAAATCAACGATGACCTCTATAAGTACCGCCTTACTACAACAATATTCTTGACTCTATTGAAATTTTATCGTTCATATGGTTCAAATGGCTCTGAGCACTATGGGACTTAACATCTATGGTCATCAGTCCCCTAGAACTTAGAACTACTTAAACCTAACTAACCTAAGGACGTCACACAACACCCAGTCATCACGAGGCGAAATTTTATCGTAATAAACTATTTCGTTAATCTCAGCCTTTCAGAATTAAATCGAACAACTTTTCATTTATAATTAATCACTTTTCAGTGAAACATAAACTTGCTTTTCCTACCTCAATAAAGATTAATTATCTTTCTTTATGTTGCAGTTTATTATCAAAAAATACTATTCCTTCTCTTTAATTTCTTTGAACTTTGCTTTCACCAGTATTCCAGTCTTTTACTTTATTGGCCTTTGGATTCAAGGTATTAGTCTGCTTTGAAGTAAGCCTTTAATTATTTGTTTGTAATAGCTTGGGGATAAAGGACAAGTCGGGTACTGCCTTTTTCAGTTTACAACAGTTAATTCTTTATTTCCTGCAATTAATTGTTTACAGGTACAAGTCAGCGTTTTACTTGACGAGTGCTAGTGCTCTGTTCCAAACTACACGAGCGGAAATGTAATTTTCAAAAAATAAAATAAACAAAAAACTCAAATGTCACCGCCACTTTTCAACTGTTTGAACTTTAAATAATAAAACAAAAGTAAACAACTTCAGGCCTACTAATATTTAAAACTCAAAACCCAGCACTCAATGATCTCTTTTAGAGAGAATTAGCGATTTCTCTAATAAATGGTTCTTGACTTGTCGTTTAGGGACAAGAGAAAAACTATCATTCTCAATAAACTTCCCATTGTTTCTCAACAAATAACTATTACGTAGGACGACCGTTGTCCTTAATGTAGACAACACAATCAGTGAATTTAACGAGAGTTCCGAAATTTACTGTATTACGACGCTCACGCTTAAGTCACACAATAAATCCCAACCAGGTATCGCTAAGTCACTATTCCTCAGTGCTTGCGTACACCTGTAAACTACAGTAACACAATGAAACGCTACTATCCAATAGTCCGTGCTTAAATGCTCAACCACAAAATAACTAAATGGCTTCGCGTGAACACGTCTTGTCCACATACATCATCCAACGGAAAATCTCACAGAAAAATTGAAAAGTCCCTAACATCGCGTCGCTATTAGGCAGCATAAGGTACCATTAATCACACATAGGAGAAACTAATCTCACACTTAAATAAATTGGAGCTTTTCCTATACCTGCCGATTCTACACTCTACCAAAATCGGCGAAATCATCATTTTCTACTCAATCCGATAATCTTCTCAAAATATCTTTCCAAACGACTTAGAACTGCTTTGAATACATTTGATTTCTGTTCCCATTGCAGACTAATTCACGCATCGTACGTGTGAGCCGATCTCATCACGGTCTTGAGATAATCTCTCTCGAGTCTCACTACTCGAACAATACTCGGATACTACTGAAATTCTCAAAGGACAAGCCAAGAACCATTCTCTGCGAACAAATATATCACGCAAATTCTCTCTTTATCAATAAATGTTTCTTCTTTGTAGTCGCCGGCAAACATTTGTAGTGGCCAGCTCCATAGTAGTTGTTATCTTCGCCGCACGCCGTGATTCAGCAGTCGGCTGGGCGTTGCAAACTCGCTGACTTGACAGGACACAGCTGTTCTCGACCATCAGGTGTTACACATCTACGACAATTTAACACAAAATATAAGAAAACTATATAAACGACTTAAGAAACTCGTCAGTCTTCTCGCACATAAAAATCGATAATAAGCTGAGGCGATAAAACAGGTGATGCGTTTTTTTTTAGAGCTGAAGACTGGCCCATTCCATCCTCGTATGTTGACAGGAGAGATACGCGTACAAGGTGACAGATAATTTATTTCGGGAATAGTGGTGCAATGCAGGGTATATAATGTAAAGATACAGTGCACACAAAATATTTGTTGAGCAATAAATTTTGAGGAATAAATTTTCTCTTACCATTGTCAGAAACAAATCCGGAAGATAGGTTATAAAATTCGTAGTTTATGTGAAGGAAGGAATTATTCCTGTTATGTGGGGATCTTTTAATGCAATATTGCAATCTTTTACCGATCTGATAGTTCCGTGCTTCAGACACTGTTATAGTTAACTTTTATGTCCAGAAATAAGTCAATAATCCTTGGTTACGTACAGCATATAGAAACCTTTTGCCTAACTAGGACATGGCGAACGATTGAGATACAGGAATCTGCAGGCACACTGCAGTTGTGTGTTCAGCGACCATAGTTCTGTATCCTCCTAGTACAGAGATCACTGAGCATCAGTGTCGTTATCGTGATAGCATTGTCATTGACATCGGTGAATACAGTCGGCGTTTGTCTGCCAGGTGGTACGCTGTTTAAAGGAAAAGAGAACTTCATTGTGATGGAAACACAAACGAAAACAACGTGACTCGAATAAAGAGCTCGTGATTTACATATGTGGATATGAATACTTAAACGTTTGATGCTATCGTTTTATTTCCACTAACATGTAGCAAAATTGGATTTATGCCAAATCGACAACCCAGAGATTCATTCTTCATTCCACAGCACGTCCAAAAACTTTATCTCGCGGCTAATACAAAGTTCTGTGTGTGAAAGAATGCTGAGTCTTTAGTTAAAGCGCAGGTCATCTCTTAATGTGATTTTACTGCGTGTGTTTATGTCGACAGTAATTAACAAGAATGTTCTGCAGATAGCGACGCTGATGAGTATTTTGCGGATTATTAGATTTCCTTGAATGGTTTCTGTCTCTCGCATTGATAATGTTATCCTTCAGAACTGACGGGTGGAATCGGTAGGTTCAATGTAAGCCTGCCCATAACTCCACTTCGCTTTTACTCATCACGTTATCGCAAAGGCTGGTACGAACCACTCTTCGAAATCTATTATTCTATCGTATATAATTACTCAGAGTGTATACTGATTTGAATTTTAGATGGTTTACAATTTTTCGTGTTATGAAATAGAGAGTTTACACGATGAAGGACATAAATAGCGCTGTGAGGGTCTTTTAAGGAAAGTGAAGATTATGCGAAACGCAGAATACATTACTGGAATTTACTCTAATCCGTACATGCGAAAGCGTTATGGTAGCATGTTGCGCGAGGCGTTGCTTGAATTCGTGCGAATCTGTCGTACGTGGCTCGATAGACGCTTAAAAATGATACACGCACAGTAACAGTCTGCATTGAAGTGGGAGAACCATGTTGGTGTTTGCATTAATTGTCGGCTTTAAACGGCGACGGAGAAAATTGCTGGGCTGGTGTGCTGTGTGAAGTAGACGGCTGCTGGAAGGGCAGAGTTAAATTGGACCTAATTGTAGCCTTGGCAGTCTGTTAATGAGGTTTAGTGAAACAGTTAGGGGCTGCAGAATAAAGTTTGCCCCGGAGCAGGAAAGGGGTATGAAACTAGAAATCAAATACGCACGCTTGCTTTGACGAAAGAAACAGCCGTAGTGAATGAAGAAAATAGGAAATGTCGACTTGCTCCGTTGTTGATACGAGATTAGTTGCTTGCAAGTGCAACATGTACAGGGGGTGGACAAAAATATGGAAACACGACGAGAAAAGCATCCTTGAACGTAAATGCAGATGGTTGCCAAGCTTACAGGTTGTGTTGTTGTATTTGGCCACGAACGGCACCCATACAATGTTTTCAATACGTTGCAAGCATCAGTCATTCTCAAAACCGTTCTCTGTGTAAATTGTGAGAGCATTGTGTCGGAGCTAAGTGTATTAGAACATGGGCAAGTAGTTGGTCCTCCTTTGGTGGATGCTTCCGAAACCAAGGTAGCCAAAGTGTTTGGTGTTTCGAGAGGCACCGTATCAAAGATTCATACCGTATACAGGGAAAGTGCAAAAACATCATCCGCTAAGTAACAACTCGGAAGAAAGTGTGATAGTGATGTACGGCCGTTGGAGACAATCGTGACCAAAAATAGAAGGACCAGATGTCGCTGCAGAACTGAATGTCCATCTCGCGAACCCTGTCAGGACGGGAACAAGTCGAAGGGAGCTCCATAAGCAGGGAACTGCAGGGCGAGGAATTCCAAAAACACTCACTGGTGATGCAAATCTCCGTAACGAGAAAATGTGGCGCCAAAGCCATAGAACGTGTAAGAATGTCATTTGGTCGCATGAGTGAAACATGGAAGGGGTGCGGTGATGATTTGGGCTTCCATATTGTGGCATTCCATGAGTTCCACGGTTGCTCTGCAAGGTCGCATTACTGTCAAGGATTATGCGACCATTTTGGCTGATTAGGCCCATACCGTGGTATAGTGCTTGTTCCTCAGTGGTGATGCGCTGTTCCAAGGTGACAGGGCTCCTGTTGACATAGCTCGCGTCTTCCAGATCTGGTTTTGTGAGCACTAGGATGAAATATTGCACCTTCCCTGGCCAGCAAATTCACCAGATCTCAATATTATTGAGCTTTTGTGGTGTACTTCAGAGAGATGGGTGGATGATCGCTATACGTCTCCGTCATCGTTACCTGTTCGTGCCACTGTTTTGCGGGTAGAGTGGTATAAGATTCCCTTGCAAATCGTACATGACTTATATTTATCCCTCCGAGACGACTGGAAGTTGTTTTGGACAGCAACGGTTTATCTCCACCGTATTGCGCTGGATAATGTGTTGTTTTCTGTTTCTCCATATTTTCGTCCACCCCTTGTTTTTCGTCAACATGAAAAGGCTGGAACTTTCACACGTAAATTCACAGATCGTATTAATAGCCCCCATGTTTCCTGTAATGCCGTTGTAGTCGTCAGTGTGACCTGATGCAGCTCTCCCTACTAGTGCACCCCGTACAAGCACCGTTCGTCTCTGCGCAACTAGTGCATCGTGCATCCGCTTGAACCTGCTTATTGCAATCAAGTCCTCCTATCCTTCCTATCTATCTACAATTTATCTATCTACAATTTCTACCTCCTTCCCCACATCCCCCCATTATCAGATGAATTATTCCATGACAGTCCTGAAAGCCTCCTATCATCCCGTATTTTAGTCAAATTGTGCGACTATATATTTTCGGACCGATTTGATGCAGTCTCTCGTTACTTATCCGATCTATGAATCTAATCTTCTGTAGCACCACACTTGGAAAGCGTATATTGTCTTGCCTCTACTTTTTATCGTCCACGCTTCATTTCCCTATAAGGCTAGAGTCCAAAAAATATTTTCAAAGAATAGTTCTTTTAGAAAGTTTGTTGTTGCTAATGTCGATGTACGAGGGTGAGTAAATGAAAACCTTAAATATTTTTTAAAATATTATTTATTGTGCAGAAGTGGTACAAAGCTGTATCACTTTTCAACATAATCTCCCCCACGCTCAATGCAAGTTCCCAAGCGCTTACAAAGTGCATAAATTCCTTTAGAAAAAAATTCTTTTGGTAGTCCGCGCAACCACTCATGCACCGCGTGGCGTAAGTCTTCATCAGAAAGGAACTTCTTTCCCCCCATTGCGTCTTTGAGTGTTGCAAACATATGGAAGTCACTTGAGGCAAGATCTGGTGAGAATGGTGGACGAGGAAGACACTCAAAATGCAGGTCTGTGATTGTTGCAACTGTTGTACGGGCAGTGTGGGGCCTTGCATTGTCATGTTGCAAAAGGACACAAGCTGGCAGCAATCCACGTCGCTTTGGTTTGATTGCAGGCCGCAGATGATTTTTTAGGAGATCTGTGTATGATGCACTGGTGACAGTGGTCCCTCTAGGCATGTAATGCTCCAAAATTACGCCTTTTTCGTCCCAAAAGAGAGTCAGCATAACCTTCCCCGCTGATGGTTCTGTTCGAAACTTCTTTGGTTTTGGTGATGAGGAATGGCGCCATTCCTTGCTCGCTCTCTTCGTTTCCGGATGGTGGAAGTGAACCCAGGTTTCGTTACCAGTAACGATTCTTGCAAGGAAGCCATCACCTTCTCGTTCAAAGCGCCGAAGAAGTTCTTCACAAGCATCAACACGTCGTTCTCTCATTTCAGGAGTCAGCTGCCGTGGCACCCATCTTGCAGACACTTTGTGAAACTGTAGCACATCATGCACAATGTGGTGTGCTGACCCATGACTAATCTGTAAACATGCCGCAATGTCATTCAGTGTCACTCGGCGGTTTTCCTTCACTATGGCTTCAACTACTGCAATGTTCTGTGGAGTCACAAGTCGTTGTGCCTGACCTGGACGAGGAGCACCTTCCACTGAAGTCACACCATTTGCGAACTTCCTACACCATTCGTAGACTTGCTGCTGTGACAAACATGCACCACCGTACTGAACCTTTATTCGTCGATGAATTTCAGTAGGTTTCACACCTTCACAACGCAAAAACCGAATAACAGAACGCTGTTCTTCCCTAGTGCAAGTCGCAAGTGGGGCAGCCATCTTTACATTGATACAGCGACGGTATGTGTGCATCTGCACCATGTTGCCACCTACAGGCCATTCTGCACGCTGTTTGTAGCACGCTTATCAACTTACAGGATAACGGCGCGAAATTTCGATTTGTTATTACAAATTTAAGGTTTTCATTTGACTCACCCTCGCACAGTTTATCTCTCTTTACTTCTACTGCGGCAAGTTACCTTGCTCCAAAAATTGAAAAACTCATGTATTACATTCTGCGTCACATTTCCTAAAGTTAACTCACTCGGCACCACCTGCTTTAATTTGACTACCATTTGTTACCCATGTTTTATTTTTAATGGCACTCTTAGAAGATACTGTTGATTCCATTCACTGATTTCCTAAGTCACTGACAGGTTTACAGTGGTATCAGTTAACTTTTTCTAAATCTGTGTCTAGTCTTATATTGTGCATTCACAAAGTTTAAGTTTTCCTCCAGACCGCAGTGTCTTGCACACTTCATTATTAATTTCTCTTTTCTTTAACACGCTAGTGTACTTCGCAGTTTCGTGCTTCAGGCACTGGCATTACGGATTGGCGCTGCTGTGAAGGCTTTATCGATCACGTCTCGATGATACAGCGGTGTCTCAAATTCCAAGCGTCAACTCCTGCTGTCGGGGCGCCGCTATCACATTTAGGATTCCAACATCGCTGTTAAAAGCATCGATGCTGAAACTTTGATATTTATACGGGAAATCATCGATGTTAAAAAAACACCGCTCTTAAAAACGATACAGCTATGTTTTTTTCCTTGATTATGTATTTTTTAGAAATATTCGAAAATGATACCGAAATGATTTAATTTCTGTGTAGCATAATAAAAGAACCTATGTTGTGTGGACAGAGATATTTTAAAACACAAAGGAGCTGGAAATCGTCACCTATTTCTGCACACATCTGCCTTCTTCTATCTACCTTTCCTAACATTAACTTACATTAGGTGCAATGATACTGACCGATGCGATGATTAACTATCTTCATATACATCGGATTACGAAACTAAATAAAATGGATCTCGTAGAAAAAATTGAACTTTTATCACTAAAACTGTTTGTTTTTTGAGTTTAACAATTTTGACGCAGAATGTAGAGAAAAGTAGCTTAGATAATATAGTTTGTAGAAGTCTGTTTCTCTCCTGGGTGGTGATGGTATCCCCGGCCACCGATAACAAGCTCTCGTTCTTGATTGTAGGTACGTTAAATTCCCGTACATATTTATTTAAGCAACTAATTAGCTTTGATTTAGCGACGCCATCATCGAAATGGATGAATCGGAATGTTCGGTGAATAGTTGCTGAAATTTCCAGAATGGCTGAATGTTGTAAGTTTTCGAATCAACTTGACAATTGTTTCTTTATTTCATTTTTAAACTGAACACTCATTTCATTTCTAGGTTTCATATTTTCGACTGTGTCCCGAACACAATTGACTAACTGCATCACGTTGCTTACTGTGGTGTAAGTGCCCCTGAAACTTCTTTTATTAATATTTCAAATTGCCGTATCTTTTACGTCATTTCTGTGACACACTGTTAACTCGCTGCTAGAAACCATTGTGGCAGCCTCAGGTCTGGTTAAAAGTATCGCTCACACGACAGACACCGACTCCAGGAATCGTTCTAACATAAGCAAGCACGAATTCCGTCGTTTGTGAATGTCAAGTGTATTATTTCAGTCTCACCTCTATCGGTCTTTTTCGTAACTCGGCACCTGCATTGACGCTCCCTTTAACATATTTGACGATACCTCGAACCTTACTTACCAATTCTTGCAGTTTTTTATATCATCATATTGACTTAGTTAAAAGTAAGTTAACAAGGGATTATCGTTTCTTCATCAAACATCTCCGCTTGACCTTCATAACAGTGATGTAAATTTTTTAAGGTGAAATATTTCACTCGCAGAAAATATGTGTCAATTTTTTAGAGTTATCTACCGCGATGTGCGGTGTTCTGTCAGTTCAAAAGCACCGAATGTTCCGCTGAGGAATTGAGACTTGCCTAGAAAATGAATAATAATGCCCACACATGATTTATTTTGCATTTTTTTCCTGTCCAGATGGCATAAATACTGTAGTTCTCAGCGTTCTTCACATATGTTTTAAAAAGATCACTTATTGGCGTATACTTGTCGTCAGTCCTGTATTTTATTGTTTCTCGACTTGCACCTTGTGCAGTGCACACCTCTTTCATTAGTTGCAAGAAACCTTTTCCTTCTGCAGTGGAAAACGGTTTTATTATCCGTGATTATAAAATTCACAGTAGCTTCAGTGATTTTCTTTGATTTTGCTCCATCCTGTGTTATGTTTTTTATAACGTTTAAAAAGTCGTCAACATTTGGCTTCGTAGTTTTATCAGAATAGCGAACGACAATGCCTTACGATGTACTGGTAACTGATTTTCCTGGCGAAAGAGAAAGTGGCATCTCATTAACAATCCTGCAAGATTTGCTCGAAGAGCTGAGTCTTACACCGCTGTTTGATTGTTTTGGAACATCGGTTTTCTTAAATAACTATTACCAGACACTAGTTCCAAATAACCAGTGATGTTATTATCTCTTGACCTCTTGTTAGGTGATTCATTATCTTACCAATGCAGCTGCGAGTGTACGTTTATTACATAGAATAGGAGAGAAAATATTATAAAGCGATGTAAAAGACGAATATAATAAGTCTAAGACAAACTTCAAGAGATTAATGAACACACTAAAATGAGGGAAAAAACGAATAGGTGATAAAAACCACAAAGAAAATGTTAGCAGCTTGAGTCTCCCATTCTGCATTTAAAATTGTAAGTTTAGATGTGAACGGCCGGGCTAGTCGGCCTCATGCCATTCACTTCCATGTTGTCCTAACAGATGGCCTAGTGTATCGCCCCACCAAAGTTTACCAACTTAGCTCCATCCTCGGTGTGCGCCACCCCGTGCTCAGCGCTCGGTTGCGGTGGCCGCCTCCTCTCTACCCAGTACCCAGTGCTGCAGCACTCGCGAGTGTTCTGGTTCTTATCTTACACCATGCCTCTTCGCCTAAGCGGTTTCTCTGTTTATTATTAGTTGTCGCCACGATATTGCGAAGTACTTCTCTCTCACATTTCCCCGTACCTAGCTCAACCGCAGTTAGAATTTTATAAGTGAGAGTCCTGATCCGTTTTCATTATTTTATGCATACAACCGGATGTAGTGATTATTTTTAGCGCACTTCTATTGTTTTTTTCGGTAATTGCCTCTGATGATGGGCATTTGTTAGCCGAAACCGGTGATGAATTTAAAAATAAAAGTCTCAAAACTGAAACGGAGATTTCCAGGTCTGGTACCAAAGTATGACTTAAGTGTGACAATTAAAATGTAACAGTGCGCAAGAATTTTGGGGCGAGGGGGAGGGGGGGACTGTTAGCATTAAAATATTCCGTTGACGAGTGGGACAATGTAGAGTCCTGAAAGTATTTTTCGCGACATTGAATTCTTTAATCCAAAAACGTGACTGTCTCGGAAACGGGGATTTCTTGCACCCCATAGGCGAGTATCACTAGGTATTTCACAGACTGTACCGAAAATGAGCTAAGTAAACATAACGTTTTAGGATATTTGTCTTCAGAATAAAAATTAGGTACTTACTTGTAAAAATAGCAATTATGGTACATACATAGAGTATACTTAATAAAAACAACACTATCGTCAAATTATTAAAATTAATACCTTATAATAAACAATATTACATTCTCTGCAATATGGGCGAAGCCAGTGGGACTCGCAAAATGAAACTATTAAAATTTGATTTGTACAGATGGACAAGGTATTAAAATCAATGACAGAATAATTTTCACTTAAAAATTCCCGCGTGTCCAAAACATGGTAATTGTCAGTGCAACATGCAGTGCGAGGGAAGTACAGCAGATATTATTAGCTTTCATACTTCTCTTGGTCCAGTCTGTGTGTGACGTTATAGCCCCAGGCACCATGATTCTAATCGGTTTGTGTCGGAAGGAGTCAGTTGACATTGTGCAGTAACTGGCCGTTGCCAGACTTAGCGATATAACAGTGTTATCACATAATTTAATTTCAAATTCGTTACTACAAATAAGAAACGTTCCAATACTACACTTTCACGAAAGTAGAGGCCACGAATATTGTAGGTCCGTAGCTGGCAGCTCCTGGTCATCGTGGACGTCGCCCCCCCCCCCCTCCCGCCTCTCTTTCGTAGTGGCGGCTCTAGAGTGAAATCCTGTGGGTTTGCCTTCGCAATCGGCTCCTGACTCAGAAACTCACTCGCATCGAACCTGTGAGCACAGCCCGTGCGCCAGCCTAAATACTACACAGGCACCACGTTACTGTACGTACTACTTTTGGTCACGTCACCGTCGGAGGAGAAAAAAGTCCATGTGGCCAGTGAGCTCTGGCGGAACATGCGTAGCCAAGCGAAGCGCGGCCATCCCTTATCTCTCTGTCCCCTGCGAGCCCGTGTTTGCATAACCCGCCTGTGTTGCTGGTTGCGGGGTAGGTAGGCGCAAGGCCTTGCCACAGCAATTACCATCAATTCAAATAATATACTACTAAACTTCGGCACACATGCATCAATTTTTCCCCAACGTAACAGGTGTAATTTCATTTATTGGTATCTTTATTTACAGAATTGATGCATACGTAATGGACCAGTAAGTAACTATCGTTATGTAATTAAATATTAAAACGCACAAGCACACGCACAGATATGGCAGTCCGCAATGGGAATATCTTTTATTATACGCAGTGATTGCAACCCTGTTTAGATGATAATATTCTAAACTTTTTATTTTACTTACCTACTACCTCAAAAGTACAAAAATCGCGGGAACAGCTACAAATGTTACACTGCATGAATTACGAGACTCCACGTGACGACAGCTGAGCATCCACGAACGAAGTAAATGATCCATTGTTGAATGATATCTATGTTTTTGGACTTTTGCTGTCTACGCCTCGACATTGTGTCGCCAGTCAAAATATCGTTGCTAACCTCGATGTTTTCAGACAGAACTTCAATGTTTTCTAAACATCGATGTATCATTTGCATCCCTAATCACATCTCCTCTTGCTGACAACAGATTTTGTCATCTTTGTTGATGCTTCTGTTTTGTTTTTACCAATCGATAGAAACGGCAGTGCTTTTGCAACGGCGCACATTTCGGCCCCATTACAAGATCGTCCACCTTTTCTGTATCGTTACTGACACTTGTTTTCAGAAAGCGCGCTGTCTGTCGCTTTTTTGAAACGTTTCATTTGAATTCATCACTTTCGTATTTATGGTTGTTGTACTGTACTTGAAATGTTTGTCATTAGTTCACTCCGTTCCGGTCGTCCTATATTATCGATTGTTCTTTTAATGAAGTATTATCATGTTGTCAGTTATTTTTGGATTTGGCACATGTGAGCAACATTATTACTCAGGAGGAGTATAATTAATGAGCTGTTCCAAGGACAGAATTACTTACAAGAAGGCTGCCCAATTGAAGGAAGTATTTTAATTTTGTTCTGAATTACCGATCTGCTTCCGCATTAGCGCCATTGTCAAGTGCAGCTGTTGCATAATACTGTCAAATGAACACACAGTTCAAAAATACAAAATCTTACCAATTTAACTGGTTATGGTGTCATAACAAAAAAGGATTTACATGTTGTTACATGATCTAGAAAACAATTGATCTTGAGGTATTGCGACGGATAGCCTTAAAGCCATTAATGCCTGTTTTCTTTTAACAATTTTTAGTGTTTTAAAACATATATTTGCAATTTATGACTTACCAGCTTTATGCTATTAGGTAGTTAACTGTAATTAGGGAACGGATACATTAATATTGTGAGCGTTTCTGCTGATTGTTCGGTTGTACTTGGTAAGTTACTACGTAACATATATTGATGTGTGCGTAGTTCTGTATAGCAGGTTATCTGAACGTGTAACTTAATTCTCTAGTAATTTTCTGTCCTCCTTTTTCTTTCTTTTCCAGCATATCATCTGATGATTACTTAGTAAAGAAGTGGAAACCGGCTATGATACCAATTGTGTTACCCGAGACTGAAAAATACATTTAAATATTTTATAATTTCTCTTGAATAAATTTATTATGAGACAACTGCTCGTATACCACAAAGGAAGTTCACAACAATGGGAACAGATATGAAGACACGGAAGAAGACAAAAGAGATCTAGTAATGTAAATCCTGAATCTTCGGTTAATTTCCGATGGAGTAGATTAAAATATTTCCAAACAAACTGATCAAAAAAATTTTCGATGATGTTGAGCTACAGTCGTGCAATGCTGTTTAAAAAAGTAAATCGCCATTTGATTGTGTATTACTATATTTACCTTTAGTACTATTTAGATTTCGGTATTTATGTCATCCTCAAGTACAATACTAAAAGTTGTTAGACCATTATGATGTCATACCTGTTAAGGCAGATACGACATCTACATCTACATCTACATTTATACTCCGCAAGCCACCCAACGGTGTATGGCGGAGGGCACTTTACGTACCACTGTCATTACCTCCCTTTTCTGTTCCAGTCGCGTATGGTTCGCGGGAAGAACGACTGTCTGAAAGCCTCCGTGCGCGCTCGAATCTCTCTAATTTTACATTCGTGATCTCCTCGGGAAGTATAAGTAGGGGGAAGCAATATATTCGATACCTCATCCAGAAATGCACCCTCTCGAAACCTGGCGAGCAAGCTACACCGCGATGCAGAGCGCCTCTCTTGCAGAGTCTGCCACTTGAGTTTGCTAAACATCTCCGTAACGCTATCACGGTTACCAAATAACCCTGTGACGAAACGCGCCGCTCTTCTTTGGATCTTCTCTATCTCCTCCGTCAACCCGATCTGGTACGGATCCCACACTGATGAGCAATACTCAAGTATAGGTCGAACGAGTGTTAATAATGGTTTTAGCGTTGGACTTGAGAATGGCATTAAAACCGAAATCTAGATAGCACAAAAGATAAATGTAGTAATACAAATCAAAGGCGGTTTACTCTTTTAAACAAATGATTAATTTAGACGTGTTTAGTAAAATGTTTTCATTTAGTTGCTGCAGCTACATCTCAAAATAGTCTTCGTTGAAGGTTTTTGGTTCAGTACTGTTTTAATTTTTATTTACTCAAACTTATACTGTTTCTAGTTATAGTCAGTGTACGTTTAAATCATCGATGGTCTTTTAATTTTACCCCTCCAGGATTGTGATCCACAATTTCTAAACACCATTTGTAAATATCCTTTCTCAAGCGATATAGGTAGGGAGACGACAAACGCGAGATCCATATGCAAATTTTCATTCTGGATACTGTGTATGCGTCTATGTCAAATGACGACGACGACGATGACGTTGATGGTGATGGTGGTAAATCCATTCACGAAGTTCAAACGGAACTGCATTGAAGATTTCGGAGCCTCCCTAAAGGCGTAGACCCCAAGAACTTTCCTCAGCTCTTTTTGTATTTGTGCCGCACTCCTCCTTTTAGCTTTTCTTAAATTAAATTATCTGCAGCATTGCCTGCTACCAAGATTTACGTGATTCTACGTAACATGTAGTAGAGTTTACACAAGAAGTTCTCTATAAACAGTTTAGCAAGTGAACAAAAACTGTCCAAGAACCACACGAAGATGCATACCGCGTAACAAAATTTTCCGCAATATCAGAGAAATTTAACAGCTCTCCTACTTCAACTATACACTAAATTTAACTCATCCTTTCTCGCAGAACGATATGTTACTGCGGGAAATTAAGACTGAGCAGTATTGTTATTTACAAGACCGCCTGTGGACTGCCCTCTTCGATTTTATTCACACTTATAGGCTGCTGAGTACGTAATATAAAACACATGTAATCGCAATGTCGATGGCTGGAGTATCACCAGCAGCATTTTTTTACCTTTATTTCAATTCCATATTTGTTAAAAAACGGAATAGTAAATTAACATATATTAACTCATGATTCTTTAATAAAAATTACAGTACATATTTTTATTTTTCGCCATTAGACGCATCAAAATGCGACTGTTCACAATAGATGAAAATTTCATACAAAAGTGTGAAGCATCAAATAGAAATGAAATGTTTATTTATTTTTAGAGACCGAACACATTTTCATGTAAATAATTTTAACAATTAGGTGTTGAAAATAAAAATATTATTTTTATGAAAATTTATGGTTCATATTTGTTAAGGAACATTTCCATTTGGAAGTAAATATAGAACAGAATAAAAATTGCACTAATGAGATTCTAACCTTTGACTTTACTATTCCAAGACTTTTACGCCACGCACTCCAATACTGGCATGTACGTGTATTTGGTAGTGCTTGGAAATTTTTCTATCTGCAAAGACGATTTTTTCGAGTTTTTTGAGAACTGGGTAGTACTGATTTTATTCCTACTAGCACGAAGAAAATAGAAATGAGCCAGTCGTTAAGGTCTTTCGTTAGTCGCCAACCCGTGTTACGACGCTTTCACTGATAGTACTTCTTCTTCCTCGCGTTTGTCTGGTGGTCAAGGAGCTCACATGTAGTGGGATCCTGCTGTTCCATGACCGGGAAATTTATTTTATCTTAACTTTGTAGCCGGGTGCCATTCCTGACACCACATTTGCCAGCTAATCCAAGGGCTGAAGTCCTGTGCTCTGTTTTACTGAATTATAGAAACTTTATACTGTTTGCTATCGTATTTCACTGGTTTAGGATTATACCCATATTTTTATGTGTTCTAGTTTTTTGTTATAGTAGAGGCTATTGCTTCTCTCTCTTTAAACGAAACAACATAGCTCGTTTCTCTTACCTACCATGGCGATGGTATTGAGAGGCATTTGCATTTTGCGCGCCTGTTCTTCCCCTCCTCTGCAGTTTCCGTATTTTTAAATCAAATCCGCTTTGCGCCTCGTTCTGTTCCAGGGGCACCCAGGTGGGGATTTGCGGTATTCTGTTCGATTATTCATTTTCCGTTCCTGCACGTTGCAGTATATACAAGGGGATACCGAGTGCCTGCTATTCAGGCCCCTTAGGATCAGATACAGAGCATACGGCTTGGGTTGATTTCCTCTTTTGTATTAATTTTGACCTTTTGATGGAAGCGGGCCGGAGGTTAAAATCATAAAAAAATTATCTCAAGTTTGTACATGTGGCTGAAAAATTTTATACGCCGTCAATATGATGGAGCGGAAGCAGAAAATATGAGCGTAGTAACTTTTAAACAACAGTAGCGATAACAACAAGCGTACAACGTAAGCCTTCACGGCGGGAAATGTTGAAAATTATCAAAAATTATGTGACATAATGACGCGGTCGAATAGATTTCAGTGGTAAACTCAACGATTCGGTCCCGGGTTGTGGAGGATATCCTTCGGGGGATTGTAGTTCCAACTCGTGGCACACTGCAGTCCACTGTTAATCGAAGTGAACTTTCGCAGCGAGCTACATACTCGCCGAGGCGTGACTTCACATGGTTCTGAAAGAAGAGCACACCTGATTGTTATCGTATATCGTTGTGCTCTATAGCCACCGACCCACAGTGGAGGAATTACCTCTCCATCTTCAGTGTCGAAAGCCAGACTCATATCCACTACGAGCATGGTTACGGAAAGCGAAGATGCTCATCATCTACCAGAGAAAGCAGGAATATACAGAATACCATGTAATCGTAAGAACATTACGTTTCAGTCAGGAGCAAGTCACTGTGTGCAGTGACTCGAACCGACGCTCTACCCCTGAAGACTCTTTTCGAAGAGTGGATTTATCAGGAAGATACAATCGACCACAGCGTAACAGCCTGGAAAATTTTGGTAACTGACAGTAATGACAACGATTTATTATGATGATTATGGTGATGGTGACAATTCTGATGGTGGCGGTGATTTTGACGGTGGTGATAACTGGTGGTGGTCGTCGTGTGCGTGGTGACTGTTATGATGACGACGACGACGACAACGATGATTATAAACAACACACAGGGTGTACATACAAGTCCGGGAACACTTTCAGTTATTTATTGCACAAGAACCAAACGCTGTACAAATATCATACATATGTCATTTTGAAGAGAAACCCTCAAAGTTTTTTTCCTTGTATACCGCCACAGCATAGTTTGGTAATTTGCCGATAGTCAGCGCTAGTCACAAACATGACGAGTTCAGGTGCGGAGCGAGCTTTGTGTGTGTTGGAGTTCGACAAAAACAAGTGTGATACAGCTGTTCAACGGATCTTTAGAACCAAGTACGGTAATAAGTCACAAACAAGGAAAGCCATTTACCACTGGCACAAGAAATTCGTTTCGACGGGTTGCTTGTGCGTGGCAAGAGAAGCGGACGTCCCAGTGTGAGTGAAGTGAATGTGGAACGCGTACGAGAAACATTCATAAGGAGTCCAAAGAAATCGGTGCGTCGTGCATCCCGTGAACTCGAAATGGCTCCAATGACAGTGTGGAAAGTCCTGCGACAGAAGCTGTCTATGAAACCATTCAAATTGGAGCTAGTGCAGAAACTCAATGACGACGACAAAGACAAGCGTTTTGAGTTTTGTTCGCAGTTGCAACAATTGAAGAGGATGGGGATGGCATAGTTGATCGCTTAGACGAAGCCACTTTTCACACTAATGGGAAAGTGAACATAATAATTGTCGAATCTGGACTACAAAGCATCCACACGAATGCATTCTATTTGAGCGTGATTCCCCAAAGTTAAATGGTTTTTGTGCCTTGTCACGTCGAAAACTGTACGGGCCATTCTTCTTCGCCGAGATCACTGTCACTGGATAGATTTACTTGGACATGTTGCAGCAATGGCTGATGCCTCAAATGCAATCGGACTCTCCGCATGATGGTGCTTCGCCCCATTTACATCGTGAAGTTCGTGGGTACCTGAACACGAAGCTGCCGCATCGATGGATCGGCCGTGCTACAGAAGGGGGCAGCTGTTTCATGAAATGGCCTCCCCGATCACCAGATCTCACTCCCTGTGATTTTTTTTTTCTTTGGTGACACATTAAAGATCTGGTGTATGTACCGCCTCTACCACGTGATGTAGCAGAGCTCCGGGAGTGAATACGGGAAGCGACTGCCACAGTCGACGATGCCATGGTGGGACGGGTATGGCAAGAATTCGATTGACGTCTGCCGGGTCACTCATGTTTCGCATACCCAATGTTTGTAAAAAAAAAAAAAAAAAAAAAAAAAATTAAAAAAAAGTTTCAGAGTTTCTCTTCAAAATGCAATATGTATGACATCTGTACAGTGTTTAGTTCTTGTCAATAAATAATTGAAAATGTTCCCGGACTTGATGTACACCCTGTATAATCTATGTTGACGGAACTAGTTCCTCGCTGTAAGTTTCGGAAGTCATTTAGTACATTGTTTCTGACGATTTTGTCACACAAATTCAGAGCGGAGTGAGCAGGGAACAGAACAACAAAAAGCACGTCCTGAAGATTGAAGCGACTGATAGACGCAGGGAACTTGAGTACTAACCGAAAAGTAGAAGCCCAATGGCCTTTTGCGCCACATATTCAGAAACCGTGTGCGCGCGTGCAGACATAACCAGCTAGCAAAATTAATACATTAGCCACTAGGTATTAGATATAGGTTGATGGGAGAAAACACACCGCTGTATCGTAAATATACTGCTGGACCTGTCTTAGGAGTTAAATGTAATCTCCTGTCTTGAGATCGGCCAGTGTCGATTAGGCAGACACCTGAGTCCAACAGACCAGATATAGCTCTCATCGAGAACATTAATGGGATTGGAATTATTATTGATATGAGAGAACAAGAAAACAGAAAAGGAAAAACTGAAAGAGTAGGAAGAACTGCCATTTGAATTAAATATGTCTGGAATCATGCAGGGTGTTGAAACATGTGCTATCCTGGTTTCTACAATAGTAGTAGTAGTAGTAGTAGTAGTAGTACTAGTGGTGGTGGTGGTGCTGATGGTAGCTTTTGCTTCCAGAAAACTTGATGGGCGTAGAGTCTTTTGCCAATCACAGAAAGGTATTTTACTACAGTCTTGTGACACGATTAAAAAATGTGTAAATATATAAACACGGGTGCCTGTGAGACATGCTCAGTATTGAGTGTGCCTGATTCTACAGCAACTATGGTGATATATATGTAACCAGTCGAAGACCTGTGGTACTGAGGAAACTTATATGTAACGAGAATAATGAAGATAATAATGAAGGTGCTGAACGACGAATTCATTTCAGACGCCAAGTATTTGCGTCCTTTTCTTCCAAACCTGTCTCATTTTACTAGGTGTTTCATAGCTGTAGAATAGTTTTGTCGGAATTTTAGCATATAACTGTTAACAGAAGAACCTGTAGAAAGAAAGCGTCGAATGGGTTACTTGGTGCGACCGTCTTCCCGAGTTTAGTGTACTTTCTTCTGGACAGTGGATGAGAATTGGGTAGGAAACATTGAGGTCAAAAAGAGACATATGAATTAAAAGTCCGGGAATCTTTACAACTAATAGAGATGTCCATTGATGTGTACTACATCAGCAAACGAGACGCTAGGTAATGATTAACGCTCACGATTAAGACGCAAGACTCAACAACTTGGAGCCAGAATGGAAGAACGGGAACTTCGTAACCAGTTTCACGGTACGTAGTAGTCGTCGCCCTCGGTGGGAATTGAGACGAAATTCTGAAGTTAATTAGAGCGTACGGGCTTTTCAGGATCTCGTGGGCTGTATTGGACGAATCAATAGGTCACTTGTAGATAATGATTTTCTGTTAAGGAAAATATACTTCACAACCTGCTAGTTCATGAGTTAGGCAGACGAGAGATCAAATAGATTGTGAGAAAGTGTATCAGCAGTCAAAAGTAAGTTCGAATAACTTTAGAACATGTGCTTAGACACTTTGTTGTGAGTCTTGTTATGTGTTTGGTATCTACCCAGCAATGATTCTCCACTTGTCTCAAGCTTGACAGGCTTCTTTTTTACTGTTTCGTAAGAAGGACGTGCTAAAAACCAGAAAAGCGATCATAAAATAAAAAGGACGCAGAAAAAATACACATTGAGAAACAGACAGTAAGTAGCTGGGTAATAGATCAAAGATGAAATTGTGAACCCATAACACATAAAGACATTTCACGAACCATAGCTGTAAATGCCGTACGAACACACTTTATTGGGACACGATGATCAGATGATTACTGTTTTTTTTTTTATGTCGGTTAAAAGGTGTACATGACCGTATCCAGCAATCTCACCTAACGACCGCCGATTGTTTGCTTATTTATCGACTCGTGTGAAGCATATGTCATCGAGATTACTACAATAGACGTACGCTGCACTCTTTGATCTTCCATCGATATAGTAGTGTTTTGGATATGATCATGTCAGATGGAGAAACAAGATCAAGGATTTCTCATCTACTGATCATTTACATTGTGGTGTGTGTCATTTCACCCTTCTGAAAATGGCTCTGAGCACTATGGGACTTAACATCTGTGGTCATCAGTCCCCTAGAACTTGGAACTACTTAAACCTAACTAACCTAAGGACATCACACACATCCATGCCCGAGGCTCACCCTTCTGACTGTCAGCATATCTAATATGCTGGGTGGTGCACACAAACAGTGAAAATACAACTATACTGCTAATTTATGTATGAAAAGGTCATCCATATCTGTGAAACTCGTATCACCAGGCGTGTTACTGCTTTTTACATTTCTTGTACTTTTGGATCACTCACAAGGGAAGGCCACGACGTTGGGATCACGGATTTACTTCCAACTTCCTATACCTTTAGTAGGCTGTAACTCGTGCTCCGAATAAAGCACAAAACTAACTTTCCTTATCGTAAACGGTGGTGCCGCTACAAAAACAACATAATGTGCGAGAAGTAAGGTGTACTAGTCTGGCAATTCCGAGAAAATTGCAAGAGAAGTTTTACGCGCCAATTATGTAACGGATGAGTCTGTGTGAAGATACTGGCTGTAAGAAGTCATTGTAGTCAAGTGGTTAGCGATTGCGCACAGGAAGAGAGTTCGTGGATGAGACGAACAGTTCGAATCCTTTTTCGTCTCTGGTCACGTTATTTAATTTACAAGGGTTGCCCAGAAAGAAATGCACCGCATTTTTTTTTTCTCTGTCGTAAACAATGCTACGAATGCGAAACGTTACGTATTTATTATTTGAAGTCTCCTGAGTAAGCGCGCCAAGTTTCCGTCACTTCCGACAGATAGCGTAGCTGCAGGACAGTTTCAAAATGGCGTCTGTAAGCGATGTACGTTACGAGCAACGTGCCGTCATTAATTTTCTCACTGCAGAAAAAGAAACTGTGCAAAGTGTGTGGAGCATCTGCAGTCGACAGAAGTACAGTTAGTCGCTGGACACGGAGGGGAGACCATCAGAAGGCGGTTCGGTGGAGCTCCATGATTTGCAGCAGTCGGGGAGACCTTCCGCGGCTGTCACATCTGACATGTTGCAGCAATCTTCCACTTGTTTGAGCCATTAAAGGATGTCATTCTTGGTAGGCATTTTGAGGACGATGGGGAGGTGATTCAACAGTGAAGCACTGGCTCCGCCACCAGGACAAGGATTGGTATCGACGGAGCATAAGCTACATGCCCTTGTTTCGCGCTGAAGGAAGGCCATAGATCGGGATGGAAATTACGTGATAAAATAGGATGTGTAGATAAAACACCATTCTTCGTATGTGTAATTTTCATAATGCTGAATACAGATTTGTTGAAGAAAAAATGCGGTGCATTGCTTTCTGGGCAACCGACTTTGAAAAGGTAATACAGGGTGTCCCCAAGGTTGGGGTGTCCCACTCAAACCTCCTTGATTTCAAGGACCCAGGAGAGAAAAACCACAGTAGATACTACAATGAAAAATGCACCACATTGTAGAGCATCTCAAAGAATTTATATTCCCGCCTCATAAGTGCCAAGTATCGTCGCCAGACTGCAGCGTGGTCGCATGAAGTGAAAATCGTGACTCCACAGCAACGCGCGCAAGTAGTAGTGTGGTTTGCAGAAACAAAATCGCTGATTACCGTGCAAAGAAATTATCGTCGTATGTATGAATGTGATCCACCTGATGTGATAACAATTAAGGAATGGTATAGGAAGTTTCTGGCAACAGGTCGTGTTCTGAAACATTCTGTTGGAGCACGTTACGGAGTTTCAGAAGAGACTGTGGAGGACATCAGACAAACGTTTCTCAGAAGCCCACGTAAGTCAATTCGTCAAGCATCTAGGCAACTTGTCGTACCTCAATCAACATTGCATTTTGTGGTTCACCAGCGTCTTCGTATATGTGATTACAAAGTGCAAATTCTGAAACATCTGACACCGAACGACAAACCACGCCGACAACAATTTGCTGCAGATATGCTGCAACGTATTGATATGAACGCCAGTTTCCTGGAAAGATGTTTTTATTCTCAGATGAGGCAACCTTTCACCCATCAGGAAGGGTTAATAGGCTAAATGATCGGATTTGGGGTTCGGAAAATCCGCACATTGTCTTTGAACATGTTCGTGATAGCCCTAAACTAAACGACTGGTGCGGGCTAATGCACGATAAGATTGTTGGACCGTTCTTCTTTGCGGAACAAACAGTGAATGGGTCAGTGTATCTGGACATGTTGGAGCAGTTTTTTGTACCCTCACATACAAGACTTGCAACCCAACATCATTTTTCAACGAGATGGAGCTCCGCCGCTTTGGTATACGGATTTTCGCAAGTTCCTGGATAGGAAATTTCCCACTCGTGGATCGGGCACGGAGGACCCATTGCCTGGCCACCACGTTCACCAGACATTACGCCGCTTGATTTCTTCGTGTGGGGATTCGTGATTCGTGAAGGACCGCGCGTATGCGACCAAAGCGGACGATATTCCTACGTTGCACATAGTATCACTAATGCAGTTGCAACAATAACAAAGGAAATGTTACAAAGAACTTGGCAAGAAATTGAGTATAGACTCCATATTCTTTGTCCTACAAATAGGTCACGTATAGAGGTGTACTGGTGATAAATAAATAAATTCTTTGAGATGCTTTACAATGTGGTGCATTTTTCATTGTCGTACCTCCTGTGGTTTTTTTCCTGGGTCTCTGAAATCAGGGTGGTTTGAGTGGGACACCCTGTACAGGCCACGCCCTTTTAAATAAACTGCCCCAGCATTTGCATTAAGCTGGATGATGAAACAACAGAAAACTAAGATGTAGATGCCCGGATTGTTTTGAGTTTTCACGTAACCTTTGTTGATGCCTTAAGAATGTTACATAGTTAATTCAACATTCTAAATTTTGTGTAAATCAAATATTTTAACACAGTTTGTTGTTGTTTTTGTTGTGGTCGTTAGAGCTAAGACTGTTTTTTTCCAGCTTTCCACGCTAATCGGTCCTGCACAGGCCTCTCTACGTAACTACCCAATCTACGGCCATTTCGACCTGTTTACTGTGTTCAAGCCTAGGTCTCCCTCCACAATGTTTACCTCCACACTTCCTCCACATTACCAAACTGACTATTCGTTTTAATAATCGATGTTAAAGAATTTCTGATTTTCAGAAACGCTTACCTTGCTATTCGTGTTTGGCTGCTATGGGAAAAGCCCGGTTTCGATTCTCGGTACTGCCAGGGACTTTCTCTTGGTGGGAGAACTGGGACGGGGTGCACTCAGCTTCGTGATGCCAACTGAGGAGCTATCCGAGTGACAAGTAGCGGCTACAAGGTCAGGAAAGCCGATAGCGGCCGGGAGGATTATGTGCTGGCTCGACGCCCATCCACACCGAATTTAATGTCGGCATTTGCAGAGGATGACACGGCGACCGACCTGACCGTATTGGCACGTTAGGGCCAGGCCAGAACGTGAAGCTTTGCTTTTTCATGCTATTGCCATTCTGTATTTTATCCTCTTTAATTCGGTCATTGTCAGTTATTTTTCTGCCCAAATAGCAAAACTTAACCCCTACTTTTAGCGTTTAATTTTCTAATCGGGTTCCATCAGCGTCACCTGATTTAATTCGACTACATTGCATTACCCTTATTTTAATTTTCTTGATGTTCATCTTATTACCTGTTTTCAACACAATTAGCCGTCTCCGAGAGAATTATAATGCCTTCGACAAACCGCGAAGTTTATATTCCTTCTCTGAACTTTAATTTCTTTTGCAAGTTTCTCGGTGTAAAGAACAATGACGACAACAATTACAAAAGACAAACAAGGGGAGATGTAGAAAAAACTGAGAGCATCTTGGTAGTGCGGGTGGGGGACAAGTTTGCAATTAAAAGAAGAGGAGAAGAGCTAAGGCAAGAACTCTGGGACACAGAGGAAACAGGCAGAAGGACTTACCAACTGCTCCCGAACATCAAAGAACGCCTCAAACTTTCGCATTTCCAACCGAGCAAGGGACTGTTGCACTTCCTCACAGGTCATGGACCATATCCGGCATACCTTTGCCGGTTCGGGAAAAGGGCTACCCCCTCGTGTGACTGCGGAGCCGAACAGGGTACTCCAGATCACGTGATCTACGAGTGCCCGATCTTCGATGATGTAGCCAGCGATTTAAGAAACCAGCTACCAAACAACGACACCTATCAGCTAATCAGAGACCCGACCACATTCGACATAATAAACCGCTTTGCTAGCGAGGTATCAGCAAAAGTCCTGCGAGAATATCGAAGGGAAAATACATGAACCACTAAACATGACATGACTCAATGCGACCCATCCCATTCCGCCAGGGCGTGGATTGGCCAATCGTCGTGACGGTAGGAATCCGCCACGCTCTGGAATAGGGGGAGGGTGCGCTAACACCCGAATTTGACAACTGCGCACAGATAGTGACCTAGTAGCTATTTTACCTTTCAAGTAGATAGTAGAAAGAACATCCCAAACAGAACCTGCAGCGATCTTCCAAAAGGCCAGCCCGGTGCCAGGGGCATGCCCACTGGGATTAGCTCAGTGGGCACTGCCACATAGTAGGTTTATATAACAACTGGCACACCTGCAACGCTGCGGGAAGTAGCCCTTAGAATAGTTAGTTAAGAGTAGACAGTAGATCTTACCCATTAAGACACTAACTCATCATTTCCTGTAGCATGTAATTTTACTAAAAAACTAGAAATAAAAAGTAAAAATGCTGCTAATATTATTAAAATGTATTGTAGATTTTAAGACCCACTAATGTATAAGGTGGTGGGTTATGATGTATGATACTATTGGATTGAATAAAGAATTAAAAAAAAAAAAAACAGCACAGAGCAGTTTGCAAAAACATTGCAATTTAATTCATAAGAAGCCTGTATTTCGTGTTCCACGTTCGTGATCATTGGCCATCGGTGAACAGCCATCCTTCTGAATGCGACTCCGGTGTTTTAATCGCTGTGCCATCTCCCTCGCTGTTTTATGAAGTCCCTATACTACGTAGCACAGTTACTCTCCTAAAATCCCATCGTTACAGCGGATTCATCGGGGGACGACGATGGAGTCTGAAAGCAAGTAAAGAAAACTGCGAGTCATATCGCTGACGTCGGCCTCCGTATCGGTGAAACACAGAGCTAGTAAATCGTGTTGTGGACCTAATGGCCAGTATCCAGAGCGCGGCGCGGACTGTCGCGAGACGCCGGTAGTGGCCGGCGATGCGTTGCTGGCGCAACCATCTGGCCTAGTGGAAGCGGCCATTATCGCGTTATCTGGCGGGAGTCGATGGCCAGTCGCTACTAGCCATTGGCCACCAGCCGACGGATCGGGGCTCGGTCGACGCCCGCCGACCGCAAGAACCCGCAGCGCCCGCTATCGGCGGCGCAGAGAATTAGCGGCGCTGTTGGCCGGCGGATAATCCGGCTCAGTCCGGCGGAAATGCGCTTCCACTGCCCGGCCGCCATAGCCCCTTCCCACTGCTATCTCCCCCGCACACTCCTCCAAATCACTGCCATCCGATCACCGGCCGCTTTTGTTTCAACACTTCCTACTATGTTTGTGTTCGACATCATTACTTCATCGTGCATCATCGAGGCGCTCTAGAAACGACTGCCTGTAGCTACGAAGAGTGTTATATACTGAGGTGACGAAAGTCAAAGGGCAGTGATATGTAAATATACAGATAGCGTACGCAAGGTATAAAAGGACAGTACATTTGCGGAGCTGTCATTTTTTACTTAGTTGATTCGTGTGTACAAGTTGAGGCGTAGCGCCGTATAGCGATCCTGCCTTGGAGGCGGTAAAGTGGGAGATGTGTCTCAGAGCCGGATAATGACAGATGGTGACGCGAGACTGGACGCGCACGTAGTTTATCTATCAGCCGATAGAGGACAATATTGGATAGGGGGACTGTGATTTTAGTTTCGATTGTCCCCACTAGAGTGCACTAAAGTAATAGAATGTTTTTCATAAACCGTTCTAGTATTTTCATAAAGTGTTATTATGTCTTTTTGTGTAGGTAAAATGTTATGAATGTGTTTTAGCAGTATGAATGATGCGTGAGTGTGGTTTAAGTTTAATATGAAGATAATTGTTTAACGAGTTATGTAATAAGATTTAGTGTGGGAACATTTCGAAGAAGTATGGATATGGACAAAGGGGATTTTTGTAGAATAGATTTGTAAAGTAAGTTTACGGTAAAGGGAAAGTTAATTCAGGTATAAATAACAATAGTAAGTAACTTTATGCATAAGCAAGACTTCAGCATATTAGATAATTACGTCGATAAAAAGTGCAGTCGTTAGGTTTACTATTTTGCGATTGGTTATTGATGAAAAGCGCGGATAGACGCGGGAGAATGTTGTTTTGCTATTGGCTGTTGATTAAACTGACCAATGGTAAAGCAATATTCTTCGCGCGCCTTTCTCTGCTGGTAGAGAAGACTTAGAGTATTCTAGAGAAGAGTGGGAGCCTAGCCATGAAACAGTTCGGACGTGTGTAGTAGTAGTTCCGATGGAAATGATAAGTTGCCCGATCTAGCAGTGTTTCATACATCAAAAGTGTGGTAAAGTGACGGCATAATTATTCCGATGGGCGTGTAGAAATTTCGGAATTTTTAAGTGAATTTTGTGACGAGAAAAGGAATTCCGCGTGGCATATTGAGCAGATCTGTGGCTAAAACCTGTGACTGCACCAGGTACCGACAGACTTAATATTTGGCGAGAATTCTCAATCAGAAACAATCAGTATTTTTGTAGCTATTACGTTTTCGGGAAATGCAACACCACAAACTTTCTAACGTGAGTGAAAGAGATTGTGAGTGACTGTGTTAAGACTAGCACGGGCTTGGCAGTGCTACTTGTTCACCTAAGTTTCAGAATATATTAACTGAGGACAAAATTTCCAACCTTTCATTTCGTGTGAAAACTTTCTCCCGAAACGTAGATTAGTGACTTTAATTGCAGCCTGGTTCATGTCGAAGTACAGTAGGTTTCACTCGGCTTCCCTACTGATGATATGCTGAGACAATGTTCACAGGTAAGTGCAGGTTCGTCGTAAAGGGACGGAAAGAACCGCGCCGCCGCAAAGTGTCCGACGTGATTGTGGCCGCACGACAGGAATTCACAGACATTGAACGCGGGTGGTTGTAGGAGGTAGACGCATGGGACATTGTTTCAGAAGTCGTTAAGGAATTCAGTATTCTGAGATATACAGTATCAATGTGCCGAGAATACCAAATTTAAGGCATTACCTCTCACCACGGACGACGAAGTCGCCGATGGCCTTCATTTAACAACCGAGAGCAGCGGAGTTTGCGTAGAGTTGTCAGTGCTAACAGACAGGCAACACTACGTGAAATAATCGTAGAAATCATTTGTAACGTACGACGAACGTATCCGTTAGGGAAGTGCGGCGAAATTTGGCGTTAATGGGATATGGCAGCAGACGACTGACGCGAGTACCTTTGCTAACAGCACGGCATTGCCTGCAGTGCCTCTTTTTGGCTCGTGAGCATATCAGCTGGACCCTAGACGATTAGAAAAACGTGGCCTAGTCAGATAAGTCGCGATTTCAGTAAATAAGAGCTGATTGTAGGGTTCGAGTGCGGTGCAGGCTACACCAAGCCATTGACCCAAATTGTCAACAACTTACTGTGCAGCCTGGTGGTGGCTCGATAATAGTGTGGACTGGGTACTCTGGTCCAACTGAACCGATCATTGACTGGAAATGGTTATGTTCGGCTACTTGGAGACCATTTGCAGCCATTCATGGACTTCATATTCCCAAACGACGACGGAATTTTTATGGTTGACAATGCGCCCTGTCACAGAGCCACAGTTGCTCACGATTGATTGAATAACATTCTGGACAATTCAAGCGAATGATATGGTCACCCAGATCGTCCGACATGAATCCAATCTGACATTTGTAGGACATAATCAGAGGTCAGTTCGTGCAAAAAACCTGCATCGTCAACACTTTCGCAATTACGGACGGCTATAGAGGCAGTATGGCTCAATGTTTCCGCAGGGGACTTCGAACGATTTGTTGAGTCCATGCTATATTGAGTTGCTCCAATACCCCCGGTAGAAGGAGGTCCGAAACGATATTAGGCGATATCCCATGACTTTTATCACTCACTGTATGTTAGGGACAAGCGCACTTCTAAAACAGTGTTATTACCACATGAAAGCCTACATCTCAGTTCACCTTTTTATGTGATTTTTCCGCCAGTATTATAACGGAAAACTAACTTCTGAAATGAATTCTCATAAGAATATGTCGCTGATTTACCAACCGTTTCGACGTCTCTATTCACTGCTTAGCGGACGTTGAGACGTAATCGTTGTCGTTCTAAAACAAGTTTGTGGCGATTTCTTAAAATTTGATTAAACTCTTCAGACAAGGATGAAACTGTAAAGCGTCCGTTCGCTTTAGTGATAACAGTTAATTGCCGACTTCGCAAGTGCATATATTACATCAGCGGGATTTTCAATAAACTGAGGGATTTTAAATAAGTTAACAGTTGGCCTTTAAATTTGCAACAACAGGAAAAGTGAAAATACCGGAATTTTACTTAAGTGATTTGAAGTTATACAGGGTGCGAAATTTTAGTACACAGAGCTGACACTTCTGGCAGCAACAGTGGCTCAAACCCAGTTGAGCATCGAGTCCAAGTGGGCTTTTCTGACAATACAGGTTTATCTCTGTGCCAGAGTTCATCAGTTGCAGTGCCTGGCGAGTGATGGCGTGCCAGCTACTTAGGTCCAGACGTTACTCCACTAGGTGAGAGATCAGGAGGACATGTTGTCCAGGGCAGCATATTGAGGTAGGTTAAGATAGCACAGACAACATGCAGTACTGCTGGAAAATAACGTCACGGATATCTTGAAGGTAGGACACATCCAGTGGCCTTAACAAACCAGAACTGCAACGCCGCTTTCATAATTACCCGCTATGCGAAAGGTGGTGATAGTGCAGTGTTCCAGGGCACCACCTACCTTCACGCCAGATACTGGGTTCGTATGACGATGACGAACGCTCTCCGGCAGCGTTCGTTCTCATCGGAGCCTCCACACGTGTATCCGTCCATCGTGCTGCTGTACATATGACGGAGACTCGTCTGAAAAGGCGTCGTGCTGCCTCGAAGCCGCAACAATGGTCGCCGTGCCGACGGCCCGTGCTGCTCCAGACGTAGTTCACTGTCCCTGTGGATACTCGGCTTGCGTCTCAGGCACTAGGTCGCGTGGGACCTTAAAAATCCTGCACGGTATTGAGTATGGTCCTCCTGAACCCACGGATTCCACATTCGAATGACCGTTGTGGAGCGCAAGCAGCAACATCGCGCAACGGTAAACCGTAGTATCGACAGGTCAGTATGCTGCCATATTCGGTATCTTACACTTGCTTGTAGACGTTTCTCCTCTTTACTCGAGACATGCCACGATCTTCTCACCAATAACCGACACTGAAATACGATTTCCGATTGAGCAACCCACTGCACAATCTTTCCTTAGATACAAAATATAGATGGCGTTACTCCTACGTGCTCTACGCTGTTGTGCTGGAATGCTATTCATTTCCATGTCCAGGCACGTGGTACACTTCACGCCGGTCTGACGTTTATTGTATGCCGTTTTCGTGCTGTTGCTGTTTTAATGGCGACCAGTGTACAGAGAAACGCAAACACTGACGAATGCTTCGGTTACAGCGTCTGTGGACAGCCGATAGACACAAGAATTTAGCGCGCATGTGCGGAACGCCGACTACAGAGCTACGGCGGCTAATTTAAAAGCGCCTTTTACATTAAAAAAATTATAATCATATGGATAAATTGGTCCTAATTCCACTTTCGCACATGTCTTTGCAACATACCATTACCCTTATCAACATCGTCAAGCGCCGGCCGGGGTGGCCGAGCGGTTCTAGGCGCTACATCTGGAACCGCGCGACCGCTACAGTCGCAGGTTCGAGTCCTGCCTCGGGCATGGATGTGTGTAATGTCCTTCGGTTAGTTAGGTTTAAATAGTTCTAAGTTCTAGGGGACTGATGACCTCAGAAGTTAAGTCCCATAGTGCTCAGAGCCATTTGAATCATTTTTGAACATCATCAAGCCGTGAATTATTAGTAAAGGGAAAGTCATTAGTAAGCAAGATAGATGTGTGACAGTTATAGACCCAAAGATGTCTTTCAAATTAAAACTAAAGGAGCAACCGTTAATTCTTGAAAAGTGAGTGGATCATTGTGCGCTTCATTTAAGTCAAGTCAGATTACTTCGCTTCGGAGATCTCTAACAAAGTTGCGGTTTGGAACACATGAAAATATTGCGGTATTTATTCTTAAGACTTCGATCTAATGGTATGTTCAACAACCTTCGGTAGCAAAAAAAGTTTGCCGGTTGTCGAAAACTCGGTAAACCATTAGAAAATGTACGTTCTTATACTTTCCGTATACGATCTTAAAAATTTGTTGCTGCAGTTAAAACCGAGTGATGTCCGTTCGAACTATGTAAACTGCTGGCTCTTAAAAATGCAACAACATGAAGAAGACATGAAACAAACGTCAAATCGACATGAAGCCCAACACAAACTTTATATGCAAATGATTAGCATTTATGGTCAGCCACACGAGTTAATAGGGGTAACGTCATCGTGTTGAAATTCGACAGTGGCGGTATCGTCACCTATCGTGACTTCCAGTTTATCGTTCCGCGACGTTGCTGCGTGCGTCGGCCACGATCTCACAACTTCCTTGTCAAAATGAAATGTATAGCTTCCGGAGGCCAAATTCGACACCACACAAGATCTCAAGGACTCCACGCATCTAGCGCCGGAGAGGACAGGCATATTCTTCGCTTGACGGAGCAGCCCGTACAGTCACGTCACATAGCCTTAGTCAGGAAATGAGTTATTTGAAGCAAGACATATATCCACATTTGGAAAGTGCACGACGCCGGTCTGTAAGTGCGGCGACCATTACTGCGGCTTTTCTTCCGGTAGCAGGGGGCGGCACGCTGACAATGGTACTACTAACAACAGTGGACAAGTAAGTGGCACGACGTCGTCTTTTGTGACGAGTATCCTTTCTGCGTACAAAATCACGATGATACGGTGGACGTATCCATGCATGAAGGCTCCGAGGAGAACGAGCGCTGCCAGACGACATAAGTCGTCGTGTAGCGGGCCAACCACCAGGTGTGATGGTATGGTGTGCCACTGGCCCAACAAAAGTATCACCTCTGGTTGGGATAACTGGTAACTTGGACAGCAAGCGCTACATTTCGGGTGCATGTGCCCTAACTTCGAGGTTTTTGTGACGTTATCTTTCAACAAGATATCAAAAGACTGTATGTTCCCTTCCTGTCCTGAATTCCTTCGATGCAAAAGTTGTTCGACTTTTCCCATGATCAGCAGGTTCTCCAAATATTTCATCCAGTAAAAAGTTGCGGTCATGACCCCGAGAGATTATGAAGACACCAGTTGCCAGTTACCACGACTGATGAACTGTGGTACATAATTGACCAAGAATGGACTCGTATCATCAACACAATGTCCAGCCAGGTTAGAGCCACTGTTGCTGTCAAATGTGGTAGCTCTGTTTTTCACCCTGTACTCCCCCAAATAACATAAAATTTTACTCTTGTACTCTTTCTACTATACCGTATAAGCACCGTGCTTAAATTTCCATTCTTTTTTGCTATCCTTCCTCGTGTTAGAGTTTCAAAGGCCAGCAGTGTAGGTGGGTTTTGAGACTGAGCCCTCTGAATAATGTACGTGGGTGAGTGAAATGAAAACCTTAAATTTGTAATAACAAATCGAAATTTTGCGCCGTTATCCTATAAGTTGGTAAGTGTGCTACAAACAGCGTGCAGAATGGCCTGTAGGTGGCAGCATAGTGCAGATGCACACATACCGTCGCAGTATCAGTATAAAGACGGCCGCCCCACTTGCGACTTGTACCAAGAAAGAACAACGTTCTGTTGTTCGGTTTTTGTGTAGTGAAAATGTGAAACCTATTGAAATTCATTGACGAATGAAGATTCAGCACGGTGATGCATGTTTGTCGCAGCAGCAAGGCTACGAATGGAGTAGGAAGTTCCCAAATTGTGTGACTTCAGTGGAAGGTGCTCTTCCTCCAGGTCGGGCGCAACGACTTGTGACTCCACAGAACATTGCAGCAGTTGAAGCCATAGTGAAGGAAAACCGCCGAGTGACACTGAATGACATTGCGGCATGTTTACAGATTAGTCATGGGTCAGCACACCACATTGTGCATGATGTGCTACAGTTTCACGAAGTGTCTGCAAGATGGGTGCCACGGCAGCTGACTCCTGAAAAGAGAGAACGACGTGTTGATGCTTGTGAAGAACTTCTTCGGCGCTTTGAACGAGAAGATGATGGCTTCCTTGCAAGAATCGTTACTGGGGACAAAACGTGGGTTCACTTCCACCAACCAGAAACGAAGAGAGCGAGCAAAGAATGGCGCCATTCTTCGTCACCAAAACCAATGAAGTTTCGAACAGAACCATCAGCAGGGGAAGGTTATGCTGATTCTCTTTTGGGACTAAAAAGTCGTCATTTTGGAGCATTACACGCCTAAAGGGACCACTGTCACCAGTGCATCATACACAGATCTCCTAAAGAATCACCTGCTGCGTGCAATCAAATGAAAGCGACGTGGATTGCTGTCAGCAGGTGTCCTTTTGCAACATGACAATGGAAGGCCCCACACTGCCCGTACAACAGTTGCAACAATCACAGACCTGCATTTTGAGTGTCTTCCTCGTCCACCATTCTCACCAGACCTTGCCTCAAGTGATTTCCATATGTTTGCAACACTCAAAGACGCAATGGGGGGAAAGAAGTTCCTTTCTGATGAAGACTTACGCCACGCGGTGCATGAGTGGTTGCGCGGACTACCAAAAGAATTTTTTTCTAAAGGAATTTATGCACTTTATAAGCACTGGAGGACTTGCATTGAGCGTGGGGCAGATTATGTTGAAAAGTGATACAGCTTTGTAACACTTCTGCACAATAAATAATATTTTTAAAAATATTCAAGGTTTTTATTTGACTCACCCTCGTAAATTGACGCATGTGTCCCGTGCTGTTAAGTGACAACCGTGCCCGCGTCTCTTCTGCTGCAGCGCGCCCTGAGCGCTGTGCAGTGTTGTCATGTGGTTGTGTGGCGTGCCTGCGAGATGCGGTTGTGCCGGCGCCCGGGGTACAATCCGGCGCCGTGTAATTCTGCCACTGTAGGACGAGCCTCCATAATAGAAGCGGGCGCCGCCTTGATTGGATTTGTTAGCCGCCAGGTCCGTGTTCCGACCGTACACTGTACGTCGTATACTGTCCACCCCACTGCGTCTGCATGGTCAAGCGTCAGGCCGCACAGAACAGAACACGGGAGGCCTTCCGCGGCATTTCCCAGTTAATGAACCTCTGCGGCCCACCTGGTCGCCAGCGGCTGACAATGAACGCGGCTGCCGAATGAATAGCGCTCACGCAGCTACGCGGCGCGGTATTTCCAAATACCTGTTCACTACGGCGGATAAAGCTTAGTTAACAACATCGTGCGTGATGTGTGCCTATACTAGCTGATTAGAGGACCACTTATTTAGCCCCTTCTTATATTTATTACTACAAAGAATCAGAGTTGCTTGTAGCGTGAGTAGTGGAGCTCGGCGTTTCTGGCACAGCATGCATTGTTGCCAGATTCATCAAACATGACGAATCCAAGATGGCGGCTATAAATGTCTCAATGTCGCACTGACGTCATGGTGGAAATTTTGGTGGGAAATAAGGCAACTGGGATACCTCCACTAACCTAACCCCTCCCCCTCCCCCACTCTTATGAGATCACCCACCCCTCTCTACCACTTCATCCCTGGAAATGACAGTAAACGGTCTGTCTCTGTCCATCTGCTGGAGAGGAATGTTAGGTTAGTGCAGCTTATGTATTTTTTGTGGGAAACTGAAGTAAAGATCACTCCTAATTGCACATCTACGTGCATAGTGCTACGCAAGGAGTGCCTAAAATCGCAATACGGCTGAAAACTGACAGTATCACACAACTAGTGATACCCTGCAGGAAAAAAACTTACACCACCACTCGAAACTAGTCGCAGGCAGACTCAATATAGAGAAAAATAATTACGGAGTCCTACAGCTACTGTGGTGTTCATCACACTTCTGAAATGCTGAGTGGACTTAGTTCATACTTGCTCCTGGGGTCAGGGAAGTTAAGGCACTTATTTTTTATATTGCACACTTTTCGAAGAACAATTTCACAATGGGAAACCCGTGCAGATGTCGAAGCATAGACAGGAAAATCAGAACAGTTACATATTTAAAAGTTCATGACACATTTCGACATCCACAACAGACCGTAAAAAAAGGACACAAAGCAGATAGGATGTTAAAGAGAGTCTCCTAGGATTCGAAGCACTGCCCTACAGACGAGGAAAATGGCTGTAATTTTTGGTGAATTTTCGATGTCCTACAAGCACAATGGTGGATGAGGAACAGCATCCCACCTGTCTAACCAGAGAAGGCTCGTCGAACAAAGAAGACATCAGTTGACTCTCTAACGTCACGAAACTTTCAGTAGATGCCTTGTTCTGCCTGTCTTGTGACTCTCTGATGTCATGGAACTTCCTGTGAATGGAGCATCCTGACTGGTTCTTATTGAATTTGCCCACCAAAATGATGCTGCTGGTGTAGGAGCACTGTCTGCCACATTCTGCAGACGGACAAAGTACGAGAATTTCAGCAGAAAACTATTTTTGTACAGATCGAAAAAGAAGCATAGAGCAGTCATATTGACCTGACAGTTAAACTCTGAAACAGTGGCCTACATATAATTAAATATGTCTTCTTCAGAGACACTTAGTTACACTGCTCTACCACTGCCGAAGAAAGGTTGAATTTTTCGACGTGAAACCGATCTCCATGCAGACTGTATCACCACAAACGATTGTACCACCATGCCTTATCGCTACATCGCTGTAGTAAACACAATTCATATTCTGCATCATGAAAAATCGTTACTTTCGCATCCTGCATATAGCTATCGATCGCCAGTCACTGCTACATATATCACGAAGACACACAGATCCAAATACAGAAGCACATAGGCCACATATAGTCTCAGTGCTAGTATCCCCGCGAGGTCGGTCGGTCGGTCATTCACTGTGGCCAACGGTCACGAGAGAACTACCCCCCTCACGCGCCGTCCTGGGCGCCCTCCCGCGAACAGTGGCGGCCATCTCCGAACTGCTATGCAAAGGTAAGACTGGTTCCTCCAGCACAAAGGCGTCCGCTAACAGTACTGTTTATATCTGGGCCTGCTTGCTGCCATGGTTTCTGCAAAGAGTTGCGACCACCTACAGACTCTGGGATTACAAGAATATTTACCTTCTGAGCTCTGTCGAAGAGAATTGCTTCTTCAATCGCGAATTAATTTACCGGTCTCGAAACCGATATCAGCTGCAATATCTGACTTTACACGCAAAGAAACGACGATATTTGTGACGTTGTTATGGTGTAATCGTAGAGTAGCTTATGAAAATTTCCGAAATTTCATGTATTTTTACGTGGTTTCTTGGAATATCATACCATTTATGCGACTGCGTAGCACTATGCTACCGATCACCTCCACAGTATAATTCTGGAGATAAAGAGTGAAAATTATGTCTTTAGAGAGCCGAAACGTTAATGAGGTCGTTACGTGGGATCTGCTGCGGACCACTGAGTAGCTAAAAACGTATTGTAAGTGAAAACTCGAAAATAGAGGAAACTGACAGTTCCACTCATATTTTTTAACGAAGATAATGTAACAGATTCCAGATCGTTCTTGTACGTTACAAAGTCAACTCATAATTATATGTTTTTCTCGTGTCTGTAGAACTAAATTTCCCTTTCACCGGTGTTTCACTATCTCAATGCAAACAACACATCACAATCGATGTTCTCTCAACCAGATAAAGACGGGATATGTGTAGAATGGCAGTATACCTCACAGTCGGCAACTTTGCCACTGAAATGTGGTCTCCTGTGCTTATTATATACTACTGGCCATTAAAATTGCTACACCAAGAAGAAATGCAGATGATAAACGGGTATTCATTGGAAAAATATATTATACTAGAACTGACATGTGATTACATTTTCACGCAATTTCGGTGCATAGGTCCTGAGGAATCAGTACCCAGAACAACCACCTCTGGCCGAAATAACGGCCTTGATACGCCTGGCCATTGAGTCAAACAGAGCTCGGATGGCGTGTACAGGTACAGCTGCCCATGCAGCTTCAACACGATACCACAGTTCATCAAGAGTAGTGACTGCCGTATTGTGACGAGCCAGTTGCTCGGCCACCATTGACCAGACGTTTTCAATTGGTGAGAGATATCGAGAATGTGCTGGCCAGGGCAGCAGTCGAACATTTTCTGCATCCAGAAAGAACCGTACACGACCTGCAACATGCAGTCGTGCATTATCCTGCTGAAATGTAGGGTTTCGCAGGGACCGAACGAAGGGTAGAGCCACGGGTCGTAACACATCTGAAATGTAACGTCCACTGTTCAAAGTGCCGTCAGTGCTAACGAGAGGTGACCGAGACGTGTAACCAATGGCACCCCATACCATCACCCCGGGTGATACGCCAGTATGGCGATGACGAATACACGCTTCCAATGTGCGTTCACCGCGATGTCGCCAAACACGGATGCGACCATCATGATGCTGTAAACAGAACCTGGATTCATCCGAAAAAATGACGTTTTGTCATTCGTGCACGCAGGTTCGTCGTTGAGTACACCATCGCAGGCGCTCCTGTCTGTGATGCAGCGTCAAGGGTATCCGTAGTTATGGTCTCCGAGCTGATAGTCCATTCTGCTGCAAACGTCGTCGAACTGTTCGTGCAGATGGTTGATGTCTTGCAAACGTCCCCATCTGTTGACTCAGGCATCGAGACGTGGTTGCACGATCCGTTATAGCCATGCGGATGAGATGCCTGTCATCTCGACTGCTAGTGATACGAGGCCGTTGGGACCCAGCACGGCGTTCCGTATTACCCTCCTGAACCCACCGATTCCATATTCTGCTAACAGTCATTGGATCGCGACCAACGCGAGCAGAAATGTCGCGATACGATAAACCGCAATCGCGGTAGGCTACAATCCGACCTTTATCAAAGTCGCGAACGTGATGGTATGCATTTCTCCTCCCTACACGAGGCATCACAACAACGTTTCACCAGGCAACGCCGGTCAACTGCTATTTGTGTATGAGAAATCGGTTGGAAACTTTCCTCATGTCAGCACGTTGTAGGTGTCGCCACCGGCGCCAACCTTGTGTGAATGCTTTGAAAACCGAATCAGTTACATATCACAGCATCTTCTTCCCGTCGGTTAAATTTCGCGTATGTAGCACGTCATGTTCGTGGTGTAGCAATTTTAATGACCAGTAGTGTATAATTTTTTTCAAAATTGCTATCTGAACATATAATTAACAATATAACGTACAGTGCAGCGCTTAAATAAAAACTAGATATTATGTTATATACTACACCGCACTTAAACTTTGCCATACACTTTTCTGTTAAAAGTAGTGTGGGATTCTACAGCTCAAACAACCATTCAGTAGTAGCCTTGAAACCTGTTTGGCCTTCTTATCTGTAAGTCCGTCCGCTACAGCCTGCAGTTCGACTCCTCGTACAGAAACTCCGACGGAGTGTTGTTTGTACCAGTATCATCAGTGGTGTTCAGCTGTGTTGCAATTGTCTGTTTCCGTTTTCCAGATATTTCGTACAGTTTTAGAAAAAAGTTCGAGGTTTTATTGAGATTTTTCTTAACATAGGTTTGGCTTTAGTAAGTCAAGTTTTAAACTCTCACAACATTCTGGACAGAATAAACGATTTTGACTATATCAATCTTTTGTTTTATCTTGCGAACTTAGCGATTTGTAATTACTCCTAACACTCATCTTGGATTCTGTATGGTGCCTTATATACATTTTTAAGCGATCACAGAATGGAATTTTAATACAACTTTGCATATGGTCATCAACAAGGGAACTATGAATTATCGGCAACGATTAAAGCGATAGGGAAACGAGAGGACGCGTCCCAACGTATCACAATAAATGAGCATTGCGTGATTGATGTCCAGTACAGTAAGTATACTGCGCGATTAAAAGGAAAATAAAGCTCTCCGAAATATTACGAATTCCTTATTACTGAGTCTTTACTGATTTTACATGTTTTCAGAATTATAAATGTAGTGTATCATTTATGAAATAAAATATTTCACAGATCCATTGTAATTTTAATTTATAACTAAACGTGGTTGTGTACAATATTTTTAATTTCCCCCTCCAGATTCAAGACATCACCTCCCCGAAAAGAAAAGCTGAAACTTTTGTTTGTCTCAGTTACTTTTATTTTCTTTCTTCAACGGCCTGTTTAGAGATTTTACAGTCTCATCTTCAGGTGGATCAGTGAAATACATGAGAATTTATTTTCCTGGAGTTAGCCAGTTGTCTTCCTTACACTTCATGTCGAAGATGCAACAAAAAAAATCACGAAGAGTGGTTTTATACACAGTTTTATCACTGAATAAAACACACACACACACACACACACACACACACACACACACACACACACAAAGAAAAAAACCACGGGGGCAGTGGGACCAGTCGTTCTCCAAAGAAACCTCCACTCTTCTCTTCGCTTGTGACTGTAAGCAATCCTGCCGAATACAACACGGAAATTGCCAGAAAAAGGCGTAAAACCTCGAGCTGCCAAGTTTCAGTAATGTAGCACTTGCCACTCAGGTTGCCTCCGTACGTAAGAGTCGATATCGCACGTGGTATTTGTGTGCCTTTTAGCTCTTTTGGTAATACAAAGCGACCTCGTGTTTGGAGGCACAATCTGAGAAGGTGATTTTCACAATCACACTGGAGGAGACCTGATGTTTGGTCGCTTCATTCGATCGAACCAATGAAGGGTGCTGTCCTCTCTGAAGATATTTGTACTGGAGGGATAAGAGTCAGTAGGTCATCCCTCCAAGGGCTCATAACGGTACACTCGGTGCTGCGAGTGTGAGAACAATTGTGAATGGATTCTCGGTCGGTCGGTTGTCCTTAGCTCGTGGACGTGCGCCATGTGGAACGGCAAAAATGTATATTTCTACTTGTAAATATGAACGTAATTGTAAATAGTAAGTGATTATCTTAACTGTCGTCATTCATTACAATCTGAATGGATTCGAACCATTAAAGAGTCTTCCTAAATTCATGGTCCTCCGATAGATTTACGCTCTACATTTTCATCTGCGGACGCAAACTCCAGGCGTGGTGATAGATTAATTATAGTGTACTTAAAAAACTACTTAAATGAGAGTGTGATACATACTCATTTAGATATGGTCGTCTTGATAAAAGGCCAACAGGTACATCACTAATGCAATTCACTGGACTGAAAGAGGTAAAAGGGCACTGAAATAGGTGGCAAAAGTGACTGACTCGATACGAGATATTTGTTACTGGACCATGAGACAACACTCGCTCAATCTAGAAATAGAACTACGTAAGTAATCAGATGAAATAAAACAAAAGGTTGCTGCGCGGAGAGGCCGCGCGGTTTAAGGCGCAATGTCACGGATTGCCTGCCTCGTGATGACTGGGTGTTGTGTGATGTCCTTAGGTTAGTTAGGTTTAAGTAGTTCTAAGTTCTAGGGGACTGATGACCATAGCTGTTAAGTCCCATAGTGCTCAGAGCCATTTGAACCACGGATTGCGCGGCCCCTCCCGCGGGAGATTCGAGTCTCCCTGGGGCATGGGTGTGTGTGTTGGTCTTAGCATAAGTTAGTTTAAGTAGTGTGTAAGTTAGGGACCGATGACCTAAGCAGTTTCGTCCCTTAGGAAATCACACGCATTTGTACACACACGTGATTCGGAGCGAACGAGAGAGATACTCTCCAATGACGTCACATGGGTGTCGAACGTTTAGCTTGACGGCTGCATAGAGGCATCGATGGCCTAGATGTATTGGCAATTACAAGTTGCCATAGCAATTCCAGATGGTATAGTTGTCGCATCCTCCGAGAAACCATATCATTAGCTGTTTCTATTCCCAACTGGAAATCTTTTATTCAGCTTCTAGTGCCCGTAGCGCATAGTTAAACGGTCTCAACGCGGCGCCTAAACGATAGGATCAAGTGGCCTATAGACTAATTGCAGCAGTCACGCAAACTCGTACTGACGGCAGGAGAACTCCGATCGCAGTGAGGTCGAGCTCTTGCTGAGAGTGTTACTTCAGATTTTGAATTTCGAAGAGAGCGGCTGACTGTGGAGAGGGCTCTGCTTTCCTTGTCCAATCCAACTGTGCTCATTTGCACATTTTTGAGCAGGTTACTTAGCTATATTATGTTGCTAGACACTAACTTCTTCTGACGCGCTTTTCTCGTGCGCATCAGATGTTTTCCTGCGTGTAGGACCGTTCAAACGCAGCCCGATGGACTGCCTTACAACGGGAAATGCCATCTTGTCGAGAATTAACAACTTCCGAATTAGCTACAATTACGATCAGAAAAAGTTAGGGAAAGTACCTCTGTTTTGGTGCATCATTACTGTCTGTTTGTTGTCTCTGTCCGTCCCCGCAGCACAGGTAAAATCACGAATCAAATTAGAATGAAATTAATTATTTCGTATAGGAATATCATTACTGACCTGAAATTCTTGTTAATGTCTAATTAAACTAATTCTGATGTAGCGATGACGCTTCGCCACCCTGGAGATTGTAGCATCACAACCAGAATCTGCAAGTGTTTCGACGCGTCGTTACGTTGGACTCGGTATACTGGTCGCTGGTGGCGCCCACACTTCCCGGGGACTAAACAAACGTCGTGGGAGTCACGGCGGTGGCAAAATGCCGCGACCTCGATGACATTTCGCCTCCCTGACAGTGCAGCGAGGCGTGTCATTCACGCCTCCATCTGTTCTCTCCCTGTGCTTCGACATCATCTTCTCTATTTACACTGCTTGACGACAAGAAAATTTCTATCGACATGCCGTCTTCCCGCGATAAGTAATTCAATCTGTGCTTCTCTCATAAAAAACTGTCCGGTATCTTGCGTCTTATGCAAAACCATTCCGCATTCATGAGGAGTTTAATGCTTTATCTGTTAGTGTTTTACCTGTTATCATCTATGTAGCCACCCTTGCGACACACCTCAGCGGTTTCTCTTCTATCCGACAGCGAAAGTGTATTCATGCTTTCCTCAACTTTATTTCTCTTTTCTATTTCTCCATATCAACTGCTAACCTTACTCCACTATTTTTCGGTTTTCTCCAGACCAGTCACCTACCAATTCGATACCTTTTACACTGCAGCCGTACGTTTTTGTTAAAGGCCATACGTTTCCATTAGATGTCATTATTCACGGGGATGCAGGCTTTCTCGGCGATTTTCATCTATGTAATTTTCTATGGTCAGCACGTCACCGCGACTCGACTGATAACCGGAGAAGATTTTATCGAAGCCATTACTCACTTTCAACAGAAACATAACGAGGAAATTACTTGAAACCATAAAAAATTAGACTGACCGCATTATACTTTGTATACCTAATATTATTAGCATAATTATTATGATTGTTAATATGTAATGTTCACGTGCTGCAGTTCCATTGCTCTTTGCCGGCCGAAGTGGCCGTGCGGTTAAAGGCGCTGCAGTCTGGAGCCGCAAGACCACTACGGTCGCAGGTTCGAATCCTGCCTCGGGCATGGATGTTTGTGATGTCCTTAGGTTAGTTAGGTTTAACTAGTTCTACGTTCTAGGGGACTAATGACCTCAGCAGTTGAGTCCCATAGTGCTCAGAGCCATTGCTCTTTCAGTGTAAACCTTGCGATAAAAAGCCGATATGCTAATCCAAATCAGAAACTAATTTATCAAAATGGATATTTACGCTATATAGCCTAAAATTTTCGGATAATGGCGAATTCCTAGAGCTTGTCTCAGGATAAAAACTGGCGGGGAGAGGGGTACAGTTTGGAGATTTCACGATAAATGGCTCTTGGCTCTGGGTCACGTCACTATCAATCACTATCCATGACAAGTTCTGGTTTTCTTCAGACAGACGTTAAATTAATGTGTCAGTTTGTCGAGGCAGAATGCGAGCTCGCTTAGCGCAAGTCTTCTTTTTCGTGGTATGCCCTGGCCAGTTTTATACTGTTGTCTGTTTCATTATACAAACAATTTTTGGGTGGTTCTAAAGCGACTTTGTTCATGTCATAACATGAAGTAATGCGTCAATGTTCCTTAATAGCTGACACCGTCGCAATCCAGGACTGTACTGTGAGGTCCTAGAACACTGTCAGGGTGGCCACATCACGCGCCCCATTTGATGATCCTGTGTTGGTTGCGCAAACTGTATCAGCGTGCTTCGCGGAACTTCGGAATGTATTCTTCCGCCCAGTCGCTCTTCTTCTGGGAGGTAACATGAGCTTTTTGTTTCACCACATGGAGCTAACTAGCTATCACGTGTGTACGAGAGCTAGTTATAAAGTTTGAATTGCCGCCTCGGAGAGAAAGAGAAGCCATAAGCTGTTACCATAGGACTTGCTGTTAGACCTTCTCTACCTATTCGCCTTTTAATGCGGTACATTCTTCCCGACGATGGATGACTTGACGGGGACTCAGGCTGCTCGGAAAACGTTTCACCAGTAAAATCACGTCGTTGTTCTTTTGAAAATACATTCCACAGATTGGTTACTTCATCCGACGAAAGGGAAAGACGCCGCTAGATGCCATTCCAGGAGAATACGAGGGTGAGGCAAAATCTGACAGCCCAGAGAAACAACATGTGTTAATATGTTCCGAGATGAATGATCGGGGATTTCAGTGTGTACCAGGACTGAAAAAAAATGAATTTCGTAAATTCATTTTTTCGACGTGATAATTAAAACTTTATGACCACCTTCTTTCATGATTACTTTTAGGGTTACATACCTCAGTCGGTAAGAACGGAACACTTACACGATCACTTTGTTGTCCGTCTTTCTGTCTGCCCGATTGTTGACACACCGTTTTCTTTGTAACAGTTCAATCCATCAAATTGAAATTAATGTCAAATACTAAAAGTCAACGGTCCCTTGGCGGTGTAAATAATTTTAGCTTGTAAGTTAATGCAAAATGTGTGACATGTGTCACACATTTTGATACTAGCAAACTCTGTAGACTATCGCCTTCGTGGTGTGGCGGTAAAGCGCTTTCCCGGAAGCCAAGAGGTCGCGAGACGATTTTCGGCTGGATTATGAATTTTTCAGTCTTCGTCTTCACCTACTCTTCGCCTCTCTACGATTTGGGAAGAAGCCAGAAACAACACGTCGTTCGGATTCCACTTTAAACTGTAAGTCCCCTTTCCCCAGTTGGATAACTATATTATTATTATCCACATACATAAGTTTGTAAGGAACCTTCAGAGCGCGAGTGCTATTCGCACTCGTCCGGCTTTTTTTTTTTTTAGTTCCTTCTGACTAAAACAAAGTTAAGAGTTAGTAAAGTGATGTGCAATTAAGGCCGTTGCGTGATGTGTTCTGTGCTAAGAAAGATGGAGCATACTTTTCGGCTCCATCAGGGTGCTCTCTGTCTCTGTCTTTCGTCGCACGCCCCAGGCGTTTCCTATCGTAGTAACTGGCAACGCTGGGGTGAGTGGCACATTTGCCCACTGTTTCTGCTTCTGAATCGCCCGACAAACATTTATATGCTCGGAAAACTATCGATGTCGCTGCTTAACGTAATACTAGCGTGTTTGCTTTACGTCATACGTATTTAAGACTACAGTGGCTAAGCACCGTCACCATAGCTTCTACGCGCACTCCGAAACACGCGCTACAGACAGGCGCAGCAGAACGCCGCTGTGGCTGGAGCGTCACGTACACTGCTCTTTGTCACTGCGCATCTCCCTGTCACTTGGGCAGCACTACTATACACTCAGCTCACAAAATCATGGCATAGCGATATGCACATTTACAGATGGCGGTAGTATCGTATAATACACAAGGTATAAAAGGACAGTGTGCTGGCGGAGCTGTCATTTGTACTCAGGTGATCCATGTGAAAAGGTTTTCGACCTGATTATGGCCGCTCGACGAGAATTAACGACTGAACGTGGGAAGGTGATTGGAGCTAGACACACCAGACATTCCATTTTGGAAATCCTTAAGGGAATTCAATATTCCGAGATCCACAGTGTCAAGAGTGTGCTGAGAATACCAAATTTCAGGCATCACCTCTCATCACCGACAATGGCCAACGGCCTTCATTTAACGACCGAGAGCAGCGGAGTTTGCACAGAGTTGTCAGTGCTGACAGACAAGCATCACTGCGGGAAGTAACCGCAGGAATCAAAGTGGGACGTACGACGAACGTAACCGTTAGGACTGTGCGGCGAAATTTGGCGTTGATGGCAACAGACGATCGATGCGAGTGCCTTTGCTAACAGCACGAAATCGCGTGCAGCGCCTCTCCTGTGGTCGTGACCATGGTTGGAATCTAGACGACTGGAAAACTGTGGCCTGGTCAGCTGAGTCCCGATATCAGTTGTTAAGAGCTGTCGAGTGTGGCGCAGACTCCACGAAATGATGGACCCAGGTAGTCACCAAGGCACGGAGCAAGCTGGTGGTGACTCCATACTGGAGTGGGCTGTGTTTACCATACGTGGAATAGACTCTGTCCTCTGGTCCAACTAAACCGATCATTGACTGGAAATGGTCATGGTTCAACATGGCTCTGAGCACTATGGGACTTAACTTCTGAGGTCATCAGCCCCTAGAACTTAGAACTGCTTAAACCTAACTAACCTAAGGACATCACACACATCCATGCCCGAGGGAGGATTCGAACCTGCGACCGTAGCGGTCGCGCCGTTCCAGACTGTAGCGCCTAGAACCGCTCGACCACTCCGCCCGGTTGGAAATGCTCATGTTCGGCTATTTGGAGACCATTTGCAGCCATTCGTAGACCTCATGTTCTCTAACAGCAATAATCCAGAGGTTAGTTCATGCGCAGAATCCTGCACCGGCAACACTTCTGCAATTATGGACGGCTATAGAGCCAAAATGGCTCAGTATTTCTACAGGGGACTTCCAACGACTTCTTCAGTCCATGCCACGTCGAGGTAAAAGGAGGTCCGACACGATATTAGGCGGTGTCCCATGATTTCTGTCACCTCAGTGTAAGCTGTTTACCATAATTCCTACTTGGGCGTCCCTGATGTCATTGTAATATTCGTAATGATCGGCTAGTTCGTAACACCGGTTATACAGTAAGTATTTCATACTCGCCCTAAAAAGGCTGGTTTTTTAGTGTAAAATTGTCACTTACAAGACTGAATTACTACATGAGCTGAGTTCCAATATGTGTGTGTGTGTGTGTGTGTGTGTGCGTGTGTGTGTGTGTAATGGAGTTTCTGGTTATACCGAAGGGTTTCCTCCCTGGTGCGGATGGCGGCAGGGGAAAATTTTCGGTCCCGCGGGACAGAGGCGGTGGCATGTGCTGGCGGAGGCTAATGAGAGGGGCCAGCCTGACCGGTAATCAGTTTCCCAGCCGGCGCCCGAGCGATATTGCAGGGCAGAGCTGGCCGGCGCTGATCGACCTACCGAGGACAACGGCCGCTTCCATCCCGATGCCTCCGCGATGGCACATACACCAACCGCTCTCGCGTGCAAGATGCTAACGTATTCACAGCGCAAATAACGCGCTATTCAGTGACTTTCACAGACTTTCGCCAAAACCGCAGACAAGGAGGAAATATTTTTCAGAAGATTCATAGTACAGGGTGTTTCAGTATCTCACAACGTCAATTTCTGACGACCGAAAGGCTCAGTTTTTTTTAGGAACATTGACTCAGCAAACACCTCTATTAAAGAATCACAGTGATCGTTTTGGAGCGCTATAGATGGTGTGAAACTGGTACGAGGCGGTGGTGTGGCTCTTCACTGCTGACGTAACTCATTGCATTGAAGTGTTGTGTGCAGTATGTTAACTTTTAGTTGGCCCATCGGCTCCCAAGACGAAAATCGATAGTAGTCGGTAGCCTTAGATCTTTAATAATTTGTTTTTGGTTGCACCCAACGTTACCTAGCTGACAGAACTGTGTGAGATACCTGTTGTTCTCTGCAGTATTACTGTTTTGTACTTCATTCCATTTCGTACTGTTTGCTTTCCTTGTGTTCAGTGTACATACTTGTAGCAGTTAAGATCTTCATTAAAGATGTCAATACATAAGGCGATTAGACGATTTCAGTTTACATTACGAACAACATTTAAGCGAGTTTTGCCTGCGTGTGTGCCTTTTACCTTCGCGGAAGCATGAAGCACAACTAAAGTGCCTGCACTGCGAAAGGCGGGCGGGATTTGTCCTAATTCCCCCCTCCCTTCTGCTGCCACATCTCCTCACCCTACAGTAGTTAGGACTGCTTTTTCCATTTTTCTCAGCACCCTCTGGCAATCAGCTACCTTATTTTTAATACACTGTATCTATCATCAGTTTTACGGAATCAGCGCTGTAAAATGTGCCAGTGTAGAAGTGGGACAGAGTTACAGGAAGGAACTATCATATTCAGAGGTGCGCATGACAGTACTGCGAATTAAGGTACCCGGTTTGATGGTGTATCAGTGTGGACTGTCCAGTGTTTTGTACAAGGAATGGTGCTCCACTCGCAGTCGTGGAACATAGCATACGGGCAGTGGCCGTACAAAAATTCTGACTGGACTGTAGATGAGTGCACGTCTTGTCAATGATGCTAGATTTCATATACAGTATGCTGGTTTGTCTCAATCAGTTTCCGAACGAACAGTGCAAAGCTACCTGCGTGGAATAGTGCATTTCCAGTCAGTTATCTCACAACAGCAAATTGATCATGGCAGCATATATAGCTGCACGCCTTCAATGGGCCAAACAAGACAGAATCTGCACAGTAGTTGAGTGCAGATGTGTAATGTGATCTGAATAATCTCTGTATGACCTCTCTTTAAATTATGCAAATTTACAGGATCTGATCGTCAGTGAATGACTTCAGCTGGGTAAAGCATTCATGAAGAAATCTGTAGACTGCCGCTCACCGAATTGAGATCATTACCGTGGCTAGAGGCAGTGTTTTACGGCATTAGTGAGATGTCTCCTGAGAGGTGACTAATTTTTTGTCCAGTCTCCTTACTACTTTTAACATGTCATTTATTAATTGCGCACGGCCTGGTCGTGTAGCTTTTCGCCCATGAGCGTCGGATGCAACTTATCCCGGACATTAAACATCATTCGAGGAGTTGCTTACCTCAGCGATCACCTGGAGTCCAGAATACTCCATTTGGTCACCATTTTACCGATGGCGAAAACGATGGCGCACAGATTGATGGCAGTGTGTGCCTACTCCGTGAGCGCGGGTCTGATCCTAAAAGTACGATACGATACGTTCACTAGCGACGGTAGCCTAGGCCTCGTCAACGCACAAGTCAGAGAGGCGGCCCTGTATGCCACCACGGACACCCTGATCGAAGATCTGACTACCCCATCCCGACTACCGTCCATAGCAGTGGCGCATATTTCGTCATCGCTTTTCCACGTCAAAACATTTTTCGTTAACTGCAGTTACATCCACGCCGATCTTCCGTGCGGCATGTTCCCTACGGCGCGTGAAGTTAACCGCCTGTTGAGACGACATAACCGGAATGTTATGCAACTCCATCGGCCTACTATAGCTTGGTCCGTGGCCTGGTGTTCACGACACCTGCCCCGCCTCGACTCGGTCTCCCGGACGACCTGATATCTGGTGGCCAACCAGAAAGACATGACGCGGCAACGGCGCCATGACATTAATATGGCCGAGTCTCCACTCTGCTGGTGGTGTCGTCTGACTGATACGGATGTACATCGCCTGGATCCTCCTTCCTATTATTGTGCTGATAAACCAAAACATTACGACCACTGCCCACCGCGACATTCGATGCCGCCTGACCGCGTTTCGGGCATATGACTCGATAACAAAAGTATATAAGCGGACCAGACACGGACAGGGGATCACCCTAGCGAATATATAGTTGCAGATGGGGAAATAGCACAGTGCTAGTGCACGCACAAGTGTTTCGGAGTACACTGTTCATCGTACATTGTTGAACATGGAGCTCCGCAGCAGACCACCCCTACGTGTTCATATGTTGATCCAACGATATGTCAGTTACGATTGCAGTGGGACATGGCCATCGGGATTCGACCGTCGATCAGTGGAAACGTGTCGGATCTTCGGGTGAATCACATTTTTGCTAATTAAGTCGCTGGTCGACTCCACAAACGCCGTAGATGAGGTGAACGGCGGCTCGAAACGTGCAGCGCGCCACGGACGCAGGCTGGTAGGGACGATACTATGCTATGGAAGACATTCTCGTGCGCTTGCACGGGACCTGTGGTAGTAATCGAAGACACGCTGACAGCTGCGAACCACCTGCATCCCTACATGCCTAGACGTCGATGTCATCTTTCAGCAATATAATTGTCCGTGTCTCGGGGCCAGAACCGTGCTACAGTGGTTCGAGGAGCATTATAGTGAACTCACGTTGATGTCTCGGCGACCAGATTCGTCTGATATAAATCATATGGAACCCATCTAGGTCGCTCCAGCACTGCGTACGCAAGTCAGTGGGCCGTTACTTACACTACATTCACTCAACGGCGATACTGTCCCGTACACAACAGCGTCATCAGCACACAGTCTGAGATTGCAGCCCGCCTCTTCGAAAGATCGTTTATGTAAGTGGAGAACAGAAACGATCTTTTCACATTTTCTGGAACACTTTTAACGTTATCTTTGTCTGTAATGATGGAAAATTGCCATCGACAACACCGTACTACCTTTAGGGTAGTACTTAAAGTACCTGTGCATAGACGTCTAATGCCGCATACCTCCACAAACCTTCCAACAAACTGTCGGATCCCTGATACGCAGAGTAAGTGATTTATTTCGTTCCTAAGACAGACAGACAAGCTATTAAGCAGGTGGTCATGATGTTTTGGCTCGTCAGTGTATATAGGTTTGTTCGAATAAATTTACAATGTGTGTTGTTTGAGTGTCCTTATATGCTCAATACTTTCGCAGCAATAACCACGCACCTCTGTGGACCTTCTGCGTATATATGCATGCCACAAAAGCCACTGTACAGTTTATGGCAGGGAGTCCTTTATAGCATTGCTAATTTCTTGTCTTATTTTTAAATGCAGTGACGGAATAATAAGTTCCTGTATTGCCTTTTGTATGAGCTATAAACTCCATATTCTGCTCTTAAAGCCCTTACGCGTGATAAACGTTCTAGGCTTTATAATCATTCTGCAGTCAGGCGCAAATGCTGGAACTCTGAGCTGCCCGAGCAGCGTTTCCGGAAGAGGTCGTCTCCTCCCTTATAAGGATTCCCATCTAAGCTCATGGAGCATTTGCACAACACTATTGTACTAATCGAACCGACCGCAACACGCCTCTGCCTTGCTTCGATGTCTTACTTTAATGAGACGCCCGACCTTTAGGGTAGTACTTAAAGATTAAACCGTACAAGCGTTCCATAAGCGGTTTCCATTATACGTACGCATCATTTCCTCAGAAGAGTCCCAATAAATCGTTGTGCTCCATTCGCCTACCCTGCAACTGACTTTCCGTGCTCGCTTCATTTCATGTCAGTCGCAACGTTACACCTAGGCGTTTTTGCCGTGGCTGAGTCAAGCTGCATTTCATTAATGCTGTAATCGAGCATCACGGCTACCCATCAAGATTACCTGTCATTTATCCACATTTAAAGCAAGCTGTCATTGATCGGACCAAATAGAAATTCTGTCCAACTCTCCCTAATTCCCACTACCCTCACTCAACGGCGATACTGTCCCGTATACAACAGCGTCATCAGCACACAGTCTCGTATTGCAGTCCACCTCTTCGAAAGATTGTTTATGTAAGTGGAGAACAGGAATGGTCCTTCCACATTTTCTAGAACACTTTTAACGTTATCTTTGTCTGTATTGATGGAAAATCGTCATCGACAACACCGTACTTTATTCTTGTATCACCTTTTCGGTGTGATCGGACCTTCGTGAACAGTTTACAGTGTGGAACACTTTACTAAATAACTTAGGCTTGTAAGTTGACGGGTCATTTGACGACTTTATAAAATGTTCGTTGGCTCAGTAAGACGTCTGAGTAGAGTTTTGCTGTCGTATTGATTAGACATTCCACTATTTTTTGGCAGCATTATCGGACGACGTACTTCCGAGATACGCAAATCACTTTTATAACGCCTATAGCCGTGTGCCTATGTGACATATGCCTTCTCAATCCGCTAGTTCCACTCTTCAGTACAATCAGTTCAATAAACATCCCGTGATGATTAAGGGATCCTGAAATTACACACTTTAATGTTAAGATAGGGTTTATCATGTCTTCAGTTCATGGAAAAATTTCCCTAGTACATAAGCAAGCACGTTTTTCACAGTTGCAGTAGATTTAGCCATTGTCCTTTCAAATTCCGCTCGATCATCGTAAAGAAAAATATACTGTTCCATATTGCACAATATTTATCATAGAATAAATGCTTCGTGCTCTCATATGCGTCAACGTTTACTTGTCTCGACTCGTATTTTTGCCCTCCATCTGCCGGACCCTTAGACTATCTACCAACTTGCCTTTTTCTGCAGGTGCCATTCCACTTTTTAGTTGACTGGACATACCTGTGCAACTTGTGATGTTGAGTCCAGCAGACTTTACGGGCTGTGAAAGGTCACAGCCGATTCAGTCCCTGATCTCTGAGCAGCGGAGCTACCGTGCAAGATAGGAATAGCTTTTCGTAGAAACGAAGATCAGATTCCTGTCTGGACACTCTGATCGTCATTTTCGTTTAATTCAGTTAAAACGAATCCTGGAGTGGGTTCTTAGATACGGGTGTTGTGGTGCTACCGATGTAAGACAGAATACACCCTTTGTTTCCATTACTTTGGTATAGTTATCGATGCCAGATATTCAATAATTTCACAGTATGGTGCAAAAATCCGAGTATCTATATCCAGTGTGTCAAATAACGTTTGAGAAAAAATAACCTTTTACTGTTAGTTCAATGAGAGTTAAAAGACATGCGGTATCCATGTAGGGTATATAAACACAAGTACAGTAGCTGAACATGTAACTGGCAGCCTGTAATAACCATATCACGTTTCAACCACGTATACGAGCAATATTAAGTATGAACCCACTGCCTTGGTAAAGCGGTTAGAGTATGGATTTTAAACTCGAGTTGTTTCATTCGAACATAAATTAATTACTATATTTTACCGTGTATTCAGAGTTAACGCGTTTATCTAAAAGAAACTGTAAATTACTGCTTCTGTCTGAAAAAGAAGCTCCTAATGATGCTCTGTAATAATACGACGCATGTACAGAACGAAGTTTATGTCAAGGCTCATATTTTGTTTGCGGTTCGAATCTTTGTCATTTACTACTTAGGTACTTATTCAGTTTTATAGTAATGTTGGTTCATGAAAGAACAGCATAATTTCCATAATTTGGCAAGTATTCGTAACCTTGCCGAATCCGATTTGCTGAAACTTCGATGGAGTAACAATAGCAATATAAAATTAGTTTGTGCCCGTAGGTAAAGGATAAGGATGATGGACTTGGAAAAGGGAGGTGTTAAAACGTTATTATAGGGCTGCATTCTAATACTGAGTCAAATTTAGGTTGCACTATGGTCAGAGTCAATGCTGAGCTCTAATATAAACAAATGTGTACTTTTTAAACACAAATACCAGGCAATTACCCATTCGTCTCAAACTAATAACAGCTAATCTCGAGACAGGCCAATCCGACGACACGTACATATCCAACGCTGCAATGTAATATACACTGCAACCCAACAATGACACCGAGAGAGGTTGCGCAGTGGCTAACACACTGAAATAGCGTTTGAGAGGACGACGGGTCAAACTCGCGTCCGGCCAACCGGATTTAGGTTTTCCGTGATTTCCCTAAATCGCTCCAGGAAAATTGCGGGATGGTTAGGTTGAGAGGGCACTGCCGATTTCGCTTCCCATCCTTGACACAACCCGAGCTTTTGCTCCGTCTCTAATGACCACGATGTCTACGGCACGTTAGACCCAATTTTCCTTCCTTCTTCCAACAATGACGCGAACACTGCTGCAACGTTCAGTCATTTAATATTCACACAATTCTATTTTATATCCACCTTCAACAAAAATATACTTCCTCGTTAATTATTGCAGTTACGGCTATTGTTGAGGGTCTGCTCGAGGGCGACGCGCTCGAGAACTACACTACTGGCCATTAAAATTGCTACACCAAGAAGAAATTCAGATGATAAACGGGTATTCATTGGACAAATATATTATACTAGAACTGGCATGTGATTACATTTTCACGCAATTTGGGTGCATAGATCCTGAGAAATCAGTACCCAGACCAACCACTCTGGCCGTAATAACGGCCTTGATATGCCTGGGCATTGAGTCAAACAGAGCTTGGATGGCGTGTACAGGTACAGCTGTCCATGCAGCCACAACACGATACCACAGTTCATCAAGAGTAGTGACTGCCGTATTGTTACGAGCCAGTTGCTCGGCCACGGTTGACCAGACGTTTTCAGTTAGTGAGAGATGTGGAGAATGTGCTGGCCAGGGCAGTAGTCGAACATTTTCTGTATCCAGAAAGGCCCGTACAGGTCCTGCAACATGCGGTCGTTGATTATCCTGCTGAAATGTATGGTTTCGCAGGGATCGAATGAAGGCTACAGCCACGGGTCGTAACACATCTGAAATGCAACGTCCACTGTTCAAAGTGCCGTCAATGTGAACAAGAGGTGACCGAGACGTGTAACCAATGGCACCCCATACCATTACGCCGGGTGATACGCCAGTATGGCGATGACGAATACACGCCTCCAATGTGCGTTCACAGCGATGTCGCCAGACGCGGATGCGGCCATCATGATGTTGTAAACAGAACCTGGATTCGTCCGAAAAAATGACGTTTTGCCATTCGTGCACCCAAGTTCGTCGTTGAGTACACCATCGCAGGCGCTCCTGTCTGTGATGCAGCGTCGAGGGTATCCGTAGTTATGGTCTCCGAGCTGATAGTCCATGCTGCTGCAAACTGTTCGTGCAGATGGTTGTTGTCTTGCAAACGTCCCCATGTGTTGACTCAGGGATCGAGACGTGGCTGCACGATCCGTTATAGCCATGCGGATAAGATGCCTGTCATCTTGACTGCTAGTGATACGAGGCCGTTGGGAGCCAGCGCGGCGTTCCGTATTACCCTCCTGAACCCACCGATTCCATATTCTGCTAACAGTCATTGGATCGCGACCAACGCGAGCAGAAATGTCGCGATACGATAAACCGCAATCGCGATAGGCTACAATCCGACCTTTATCAAAGTCGCAAACGTGATGGTACGCATTTCTCCTCCCTGCACGAGGCATCACAACAACGTTTCACCAGGCAACGCCGGTCAACTGCTATTTGTGTATGAGAAATCGGTTGGAAACTTTCCTCATGTCAGCACGTTGTGGGTGTCGCCACCGGCGCCAACCTTGTGTGAATGCTTTGAAAAACGAATCAGTTGCATATCACAGCATCTTCTTCCCGTCGGTCAAATTTCGCGTATGTAGCACGTCATGTTCGTGGTTTAGCAATTGTAATGGCCAGTAGTGTACTTTGAACCACCATCTATGTTCTGCTCCACACCTCCAACTGAACTAACTTCGCTGACGTGGCGCTTTCGACGCTTCAACCTCGATAATCGATACCTATACGCAATCGTCACATGCGCTAATAAACAAGTGGTAATGAGTTCTTTTGTGTAATGACTGAGCTAATGCTCTGTATATATGACCTCCACGTAGTTGGCATGATAAACTCTGACATTCCTTCCGGTAGCTACCTGAAGTGTACTGGCAGAACTATGCAGGGGAGCGAATCGATGGCGAAATATTTGTCGAGGCGTGCGCTGCGGACTTGACCGAGACTCTAGGACAGTGGTCCATTCGGCCGGGGGCGCCGGTGACCAGCCTTCGATCGGCGGCAGATGTCTGGTGGGCGTTAATTATGCAGCCGGCTGCCGTGAAACACCAGCCCGGGCCCCTGCCGCGCCAGATGTGTCCTCGCTGCGGTCACCGCTGTCCTCTGGTCAGCGACAGCTTGTGGGCTTGCCGTCCTCGCAGCTCACTCAGTTATCCGTGTACCGTTTTGCCACGAATTTACGCCGCACCCGAAAATAACCAGCACCTTTAATTTTAAAAGAAACTCCACGGAGAAGAACTTTGTGTCATATTATCTGTTCACAAAAGCTGTTCCCAATATGATCAATTCCAATCATATTTTGTGCGTTGTAATGGAGATAAATTACACAGAAATACCAGAATGCCGGTGAGTCTCCTCAGGCATCGTTGTTACCTTCACTAACGGCATTTGTTTCAGTACTGTAGGTTATTTTCGTCATTCTCGTCCCAAATTACGTTGTCATCGCTACCATACAGGGCATCCGACGCGCAGCACGCTTTGAATACTCGGAATTTGGTGATGCGCTGAATGACAAAAGAATCCACTCACATAAGACTGAGTGTAGCCTTTCTAATCTTTGCAGATTGTGAAAACCAATCGAAATAGTATTTTCGGTAATGTGCGAACGAGAGGACGGATTTGCAAAAGGGCTTACTATGTACATTAGATTTTTACGGAGTGTGAACCATCCGAAGTAAATCGACCTGTGGTTTATTTAGACGAAATGTGGATTCATCAAGATTACATTGCTCGTAAATACTGACAAAGTGACTGTGTGTGAGCACTATTGTTAAACGAAAGTACGAGTTAGCGTCTCATTCTTGTACATTCGGGCGGTGAGATGAGTTTAGCTTTCGGTCCACTTCTCGTACATGACTGTAAAACTATGAACTGTCATACAGAAATGGCAGCTAAAATAAATAAAAAAATTCTTAGAGACCCAGCTTATGCCTGTATTACTTCTCGGAAGTATACTCGTATTTCTATAACGCTACATTGTGTGAGAAGATGCAAGAGAATAAATCAACTTCTTTTAACTCGAGTGAAGTGAAATAAAATCATAAATGCCACACTACTGATCTAGAATCTTGTTGAGAATAAGACACTTAGCCTAATATGTCAGGCTCCTCGCACTCGAAGAGAAAAAACAAGGACACTTCAAAAAGTGTGTAATTGCTATCGGGGAGAGAGGGCTTTGGTGGACGAGGGAGCTGAAATTATAATAATATCAGTCGGCATGGATTCGCACAGGCAATCGTCATTATCATCCAAGACGTAGACCGACAGTTGACTAAACCAAACACAGCTGAGGAACACTGCGACATTATTGTGGCATGTAGTGTAACGGTTATTGTTAGCGAAGCGCTGTGAGGAATAAAGGTAAGACACATTCTACGTCCTAATTATGTAAAATTAGTAAAAAACAGCCTCGATCGCACAATTATTAAAACTGCGATGTGTTTCAGGCTCTAGTAGTAGGCTGGCTTCAGATAATGCAGCTTCTCGACTTGGGTCAGCACGTCTTTTCCAAGTGTCAACATCGTTAGCCTGATTGTACGTTATCTGAAGATGGCCTACTACTGGAAGCCGAAACCGGTCATATTTTTAATAAATGACTGTGCGATCGAGACTTTTTTAATCATTTTACTTAGCTGATACGTCGCTATAAAATCTCAATAATGTTGTCAAAAGTTATGAATCCTGCTTATGTTCTTGTTCTAAACGGACTAGTATCTCAGTGGCGAGCAGGGCTGCATTTGTGCCCAGCCCAAGGGCCCCGGGCTACACCGGGGTCCGCACATCAAAAGTTTTACATTAAAAAATATCTGTGTCAATATCGTGGTGCATGCTCTGTGATAGTAGTAAAATACTGTAATTATTTTGTACGGTCCGATTAGGCCAGATTACCCAGCGGGTAGCTAATCAATCAGCATGAAACTCCCAAAAACAGCCCTCCCACACATCGAATCCCCAGTGGCACTTTAGTTGGCAAAATCGCTAAGAATTTTAAAAGAGCGGTTAACGGTATTTTAGTAGTTTGAAGTAAGTTTGCTTTCGTAGAAAACTGATTTTTCTGTGCCTCATTTAATACAAATCATGATGCTTTCTTTTTATTTTGTACTTCCTCTCGCCAGACACTGATTCTTGAACTGCGGAAGATGAAAACAACAGTTTTGAGGTATTCGTTAAAGAGATATTGCAGGAAACAAGATGTGGTACGGTCCAAAGCCCGACAGACAGCTTACTGGCGCGTGACGTCTTAGGCAGACCACGCGTACAACCACTTCGAGCGTTTAATTACGAAATGCCGAAGGCAAATACACGAATGCATTTAGAACAAATACAGATTTATTTTTATAAAAGTATTTTTTGTTTACAATAGCTGAACTACTACCAGTTAGAAACTACTACAAAAATTAGTCGATACCACTGTTATAACACTGTGAGGACAGTAGCTGTCGTTGCGACGCAATACACAGAACTTCTGTGGCAGCTGTATCAGTTGTCGTTGGCAAATAACAGCAGTGTAAAAGCAGACTTAGAGCTGACACTATAATAAAATGGTTTTTACATGTTTTCGTGTAATCTATCATGGATCGCCATAAACTAGAAATTAATCCCGTTAAAAAGAACGAGGAATGTTTGAACGTATGATAAACGCATTCCTTTTTTTATTTTATAAATTCATTGAAATCATAATTTGTACAATAAAATTTTATGCACGTCAGTAACAAACCTCAAATACTTCGTAATAAGCTTTTAATTCGAAAACTGCCGTATAATTCTGTTTTTGCGGATTAGTTGACACAAAATTTTCCCTTGTAGGACTCATGCCACAGGTTCAGCGTAGTGGTCTATCGATATTACATAAGGCCCTGGTGTAGAGGTGCCAACGGCCGTCTCTTGAACTGCCGAACCCAGACAAAGATATCGAAAATCCCAGACTGTGGGTGAATCGGATTATTTTACCGGACACTTACAGTCTGTCGACGATAAGTTGGCCGGGGACATGAAAGGGAAATGTTTCCTCGTCTGGCGGGTGAGCTGACGGTGCTGCGCGTCCGATCGTCATTGTCGGCTGCTTCAGATTGTTCTCAATAAAGAGTATGTGTATAGGAGAGCATCTAAGCGTGATCGTCACTGTTTATTTAATATAAAACCAACGAAACTGCCTAAGCGCCAGTTGTCATTTAGTGAATTTTAACTAAACATTATTTCCATAATACCGGGTGATCAAAAAGTCAGTACAAATTTGAAAACTGAATAAATCACGGAATAATGTAGATAGAGTGTTACAAATTGACACAGATGCTTGGAATGACGTGGGGTTTTATTATAACCTAAAAAATACAAAAGTTCAAAGGTGGCGCTTCATCTGATCAGAATAGCAATCATTTGCATAACAAAGTCAGACAAAGCAAAGATGATGTTCTTTACAGGAACTTCTCAATATGTCCACCATCATTCCTCAACAATAGCTATAATCGAGGAATAACGATGTGAACAGCACTGTAAATGATGCCCGGAGTTATGGTGAGGCATTGGCGTCGGATGTTGTTTTTCAGCATCCCTAGAGATGTCAGTCGACCACGATACGCTTGCGACTTCAGATAACCCCAAAGCCAATAATCGCACGGACTGAGGTGTGGGGACCTGGGAGGCCAAGCATGACGAAAGTGGCGGTTGAGCACACGATCATCACCAAACGACGCGCGCAAGAGATATTTCACGCGTCTAGCAGTATGAGGTGTTTTTTTTTTTGTTTCTAATAAAACCCCATGTCATTCCAAGCATGTGTGTCAATTTTTACCTCTCTATCTACATTATTCCGTGGTTTATTAGGTTTTCAAATTTATACTGACTTTTTGATCACCCGGTATTTATTTCCAGTCTTTCTAATTTCTCCAAGCACAGAAAAGGTCCAGGTTTACGCGGGAGAGTTGTTAATCTCCCACCCCCCTCTCCTCCCCTCCCTTCCCTCAGGCCTCCCCCTGGATCCCCTCCACACAAGGACAAATCCGTATGGCAGCTCTACGTTGGTGGCGCGTGCAGACGCGCTCCACTGGGAAATATTCGAGTGTACGCCGTTACTTCCTCTTCTCCTTACTTCTCGGGCATAAACACCCTGGCTAGATATGCAGTTCGCTTTGAAGGCTAATATTCTGCTTCACGAAGACTGCCTTTAAGACTAACAGTAGGCCTCCGGTTTTAATAATCTGTTTAGAAGTCTTGTATTCCTTTATCGAATTGTGAAATACTGATGTTAGATTGTGGAGTAATAAGGCATCCACATGTAGGTCTGGCGTAAATGCATGGACGCCTAAAGGCCTAAGCGATGACATACGAGGTGCAGCTAGAAAAAAACCGGACTGATGCTGGAAAATACATTTATTTACAATTATTTACAATTTCATGTTATCTCCTTCAATGTACTCTCCTCCTCGGTCTCTACACCGCTCCATACGAATTTTCCACTGTTCATAGCAATGCTGCAGATCATTTTCGGTAAGTCCATACATTACTTCCGTCGCTTTTTCTTTTACTGCTTCAACAGTCTCAAATCTAGTTCCTTTCAAAGCTGACTTGACTTTAGGGAAAAGAAAAAAGTCTCAGGGGGCCAAATCAGGTGAGTAGGGTGGATGATCTAAGATGGGAATGTTGTGTTTTGCCAAAAACGTCTTCACTGATAACGCACTGTGAGCTGGGGCATTGTCTTGGTGAAGGATCCATGACATTTTTCTCCACAAATCGTTCCGTTTTCTCCGTACTCGCTCACGTAGGGTAGCCAGGACGCTAATGTAGTAATGCTGATACACTGTTTGTCCCTCTGGTACCCAATCAATGTGCACAATCCCTTTGATGTCAAAAAAAAACAATAATCATTGCCTTGAATTTCGATTTTGACATTGGTGCTTTTTTATGTCGTGGAGAACCAGGAGTTTTCCAATGCATCGATTGGCGTTTAGTTTCGGGATCGTAAGTAAAAAACCACGATTCATCGCAAGTAATAACATTTTGTAAGAAGGTGGGATCACTTTCAATGTTTTCCAGGATGTCAGAACAAATCATTGTTCGGCGTTCCTTCTGTCGAATTGTGAGACACTTTGGAACCATTTTTGAACACACTTTGTTCATGTTGAAACTTTCATGAAGAATCTGCCTAACACTTTCCTTGTCAACTCCTGTTAACTCAGACACTGCTCTGATTGTTAAACGGCAATCTTGTCGAACAAGTTTACCGATTTTTTCAATGTTTGCATCAGTTTTTGCTGACAATGGTCTGCCAGTGCGAGTGTCATCACTGGTGTCTTCGCGGCCATCTTTAAATCGTTTAAACCACTCAAACACTTGTGTTCGCGATAAACAATCATCGCCGTACACTTTTTGTAACATTACAAACGTTTCACTTGCAGATTTTCCTCGTTTGAAACAAAATTTGATGTTAACATGCTGTTCTTTCTGTACACTCAACATTTTCCGACGCACAGACAAAACGTCAACTACTTAAAACAGACGCCACGGGCAGACTGAGTGCAGGAGGCAGATGAAACTCGAGCAGTAGGCGGAGCGAGAGTCACCTGACAGGCCACGCGACTTTCAGCCTTATTGCATATGTTTTATTGTTTAACCAGTACTAGTCCGGTTTTTTCCTAGCCACACCTCGTAAAGCAGGCGCCTGGAGGGGCAACGATTATGCAGCCCGCAGACGCGTTTGCCGCGCAGGAGAAAACCCCGCAGGCGTCTGTCGTGGATCCCCTGCATGGCCTGCATTACGACACACTCACTGCACACTCCCACGGTGTAACAACACAGCGAAGCTCCTCCCCTTGGCTAGCCGCATAAACTGATCAGCCAGAACATTATGACCACCTAACTAATAGCCGGTATGTCCACGTTGAGCTCGGATAACAGCGGCGACGCGTCGTAGCGTGGAAGCAATGAAGTCTGGGTGGGTCACTGGAGGGAGTTGGCACCTCATCTGCACACACAAGTCACGTAATTTCTGCAAATTCCGAGAAAGGCGGCGATAAGCATTGACGTCACATGCAGTCAAAGTCCAGATGTGTCGATCGGGTTCAGATCTGGCTCCTCTGTGTGGGGGACTCAGAACATCAACTGGAGCTCGTCACTGTGTTCCTCGAACCACTCCGTCACACTCCTGGCCTTTTGACATGGCACATTATCTTGAAATATGCCACTGCCGACGGTAAACATGATTTTCATGAAGGGGTGTGCGTGGTCTACAACCAGTGTACGGGACTCCTTGGCCGTCATGGTACCTTGCACGAGCTCCACTCTACCAATGGCTGCCCACGTGTATGTTCCCCAGAGCATAATTAATCCGCTGCCAGCCTGTGTTCTTCCCGCAGTACAGGTGTCAAGAAGCTGCCCCCCTGGAAGGTGACGGATTCGGGCCTCCCATCGCCATGATAAAGAAGGTATCGCGATTCATCAGACCATGCAACGCTCTGCCACTGCGCCAACTTCAGTACCGATGGTCACTTACCGATTTCAGCCGTAGTTGCTGATTCATTGTGTTAACATTGGCACATGCATGCGTCGTCGACTGCGAAGGCCCATCGTTAGAGTGTTCTGTGCACTGTGTATTCTGACGCACTTGTACTCTGCACACCACTAAAGTCTGGTGTTAGTTCTACCACAGTTCGCCGCCTGTCCTGTTTTACCAGTCTGCTCAGCCTACGACGTCCAACATCTGTGATGATAGGTGACCGCCAAACCCCGCTACGCCTGGTTTCGCCACGTGTGGAAGACACTCACCACACCACTGCTCCAACACATACGTTGTGCAGTTTCCGAAGTGCTCGAGCCGAGTCTCAGGGCCATCACAATCTGCCCTCGGTCAAACTTAGATACGGGAGTTGCCCACAAAGTAATGCACCGCATTTTTTTCTTCAACAATTCTTCATTGAACTAATGAAAATCTTCTTTCTTTCTTTCGCTTACGCCATAGTCCCGCAGCGGTCGCAGGGTCGGCGTGGCTACAACGGATTTGGCAATGTTAGTGTTAGGGATGGCCAGATGCCCTTCCTGCTGCCACCCCGTACCCCCCAGGACGGAATCAATGTACCCCAACTGTCTGCGTCCAGTGTAAATCGGGAAATAATGCGAACGTGTTGCAAATGTCTGCGACGCGTGTAACTGAGGTGGAACGTGGGGACCAGCCCGGTATTCACCTTGCGGGATGTGGAAAACCGCCTAAAAACCACATCCAGGTTGGCCGGCACACCGGCCCTCGTCCTTAATCCGCCGGGCGGATTCGACCCGGGGCCGGCGCGCCTACCAGAGTCCAGGAAGCAGTGCGTTAACGCGCTGGGCTACCCTGGCGGGTGTTGAAAATAATGAGAATGACACACACGAAAGAATGGTGTTTTATATACCCACTCTATTTTTCCTCGTAATCTCTATCCCGTTGTGTGGGCTTCCTCCAGCGCGAAACAAGGGCGTGTATGCTCCGTCGGTACCAATCCTTGTCCCGGTGGCGGAGCCAGTGCTTCACTGAGTGAATCACATCCTCATCGTCCTCAAAATGTCTTCCACGAATGGCATCCTTTAATGGCCCAAACAAATGGAAGTCCGAGGAGGCTAGGTCAGGGCTGTAGGGTGGACGGGGTAATACTGGCCAATCCTGTTTCGTGATGTGTTCAGCAGTTCTAAGACTTGTGTGGGGCCGAGAATTATCCTGTTCCAGCAAAACCTTTACTGGGTTGCTGTGGCGCCGAAGTCGACGGAAGCGCATCTTGAGTTTTGTTAATGTGTTGACATATGATTCTGGTTCAAATGGTTCAAATGGCTCTGAGCACTATGGGACTTAACATATATGGTCATCAGTCCCCTAGAACTTAGAACTACTTAAACCTAACTAACCTAAGGACATCACACAACACCCAGTCATCACGAGGCAGAGAAAATCCCTGACCCCGCCGGGAATCGAACCCGGGAACCCGGGTGTGGGAAGCGAGAACGCTACCGCACGACCACGAGCTGCGGACTATGATTCTGAATTGATGGTACCGCCTCTTGGCGTCACATCAGTGAGAATCACACCTTCACAGCCCCAAAACACGGTGATCATGACCTTACCGGCGAAAGCAGTTGCCTCGAATTTTTTCTTCTGTGAGGAGTGGGAATGGTGTCATTCCATTTTGTTTCGGACTCAAAATGTTAAACCCAGGTTTCGTCACCCGTCACAAACCGCGAAAAGAAGGCCTCCTCCTCAGCTTCAAAACGTTGCAACAAATCAAGACAAACGTTTTTTTCTGTGCGATTTGTGATCCAGCGTTAGACACTGCGGGACTCATCTTGCACACACTTTTGAATATCCAAGAGTGTTGATAATTGCATCCGCATTTCCTTTGCTGATTGACAGATGCAGCACGACACCTGTGCAGTGTGCTCAATCTGTGTAAGTGTCAGCTGTGGTCAGAACAGTGTTCTGTGTAGTTGCGAGTGCATCACGACGGAGCTAAGTGAATTTGAACATGGGCAAATTGCATATGTTCGTATGGTGGGTCTTCCGTAACCAAAGTAGCCGAAGTGTTTGGTGTTTCAAGAAATACCGTATCAAAGATTTATACCGCACACAGCGAGAGCGAAAAAACTTCTACCGCTAAGCCACAACGCAAGCGAAAGTGTCTGTTGCGTGGTCGTGACAGACGATCATTGAAGAGGACTGCGACGATAAATAAGGGTACGACATCTGTAAAAGTCAGTGCAGAACTGAATGTCGCACTGGTGAAACCGTCAGCACCAAAGAAAAACGAGGGGAGCTCCATAAACAGGGGATTTTAGGGCGAGCTGGAATTCTAAAACCACTCATCGCTGATGCAAATGCTCGTAACAGGAAACACGAGGCCGGAACCATAAAACATGAACCATGGTCAGATGAGTCTTGTTTGAAACTGTTTCGAACCTTTGGCCTTGTTTACGTCCCAAGTGTAAAATATGGCGGGTCTCGGTGATTATTTGGGGTGCCATATCGTGATATTCCATGGGCTCCATGGTTACTGGGCACCATGTTACTCTGAAAGGTCTCATTATTTCCAAGTATTTTGTGACCATTTTGGCAGATTAGGTCCATCCCATCGTACAAACTTTGTTCCAGAATGGTGATGCTGCATTCCAAGACGACAAGGCCCCTGTTCATACAGCTCGCATCGTGCAGGACTGATTTTGAGAGTAGGAGGACGAATTGCCGCACCTTCCCTGGACACAACAATCACCAGCTCTCAATACTTTCGAGCCTTTGGAGAGAAATGTGATTGTTCACTCCACCTCTATTATCGTTACCTGAACTTCCAATAATTTGCAGGGAGAAAGCAAAAAGATTCCCTTGGAAACCTTGCAGGAGCTATATTGATCCGTTCCGAGACAACTGGAAGCTGATTTGAATACTAGCCGGTTTCCTACATCGTATTAGTCGGTCTGTCAGTGAGTGATCGAGAGCTCAGGCAGCGCATGAGATTTCCCGAGCAATGCCTTTCGAGTTTTGCTCAAGCACAGTCTTACAGAATACTCGTTCGAAACATTTTATTGCATAAATGAATAACGTAAACGGAATCCCCGAAAACATTCTATTCAGAACCGCACCTACACTTATTATAGGAAGTGCGACTGTATAGGCGTATCAAGCAAAATTTGCCGCTCGTATTGAGGTTTTTTTTTTTTTAGGGGAGACGTAGCCTGTTATCATGGATGTCGAGTAACCGACAGATGTGGAAATAACGTCAGGCGTACGTACGATAGGGAAGTGTGACGGGACCACTGCTGTTCATGATGTATGTTAATGAATGTGCTGACAATATTAATAAGTAGCCTATGTAGCTACGCAGATGATACGGGTATCTGGCATGAAGTGCACTCTGAGAAATGCTGCACAAATATTCAGTCGGATCTTGATAAGATTCCAAAGTAGTGTAAAGACTGGCAGCTTGCTGTGAATATTCAGAAATGTAAAATTGTGCACTTCAAAAAAGTTGAGAGCATAGTATCCTATGGCTGTAATATCAACGAGTCACAGTTAGAATCGGTCAATTCGTAGAAATACCCGAGTGTAACAGTTTATAGAGATGTGAAATAGAACGATCACATAGGCTCTGTGTGGGTAAAGCAGTTGGCAGACTTCGGTTCATTGGTAGAATACTAGGGAAATGCAAGCAGTCTATAAAGATGATTGTCTACGAAACACTCGCACGACCCATCGTAGAATATTGCTCAAGTGTATGCGACCTGCATCAAATACGACTAAGACGGGGTATTTAACGTACACTAAAAAGGGCAGCATGAATGGTCACAGGCTTATTTGGCCTATGGGAGAGTGCAACGAAGATACTGTAGAAGTGAACACTTAGGCGCTGCAAACTATAGCGTGGAAACCTACTTATAAAATTTCTAGGACCAGCTTCAAGTGACCAATCTAGTAATATACGTTATTTCCTACGTATCGCCCCCGTAGGGTTCGCGGGGATACTTAGAGCACGCGCAGAGACGTTACGCGAAAGAACTTGCCCCCCCCCCCCCTTCTAACAGCCGTGTACCGCAAGTCTCTAGAGGAACGGAAGGTTCCAAATGATTGGAAAAGAGCACAGGTAGTTCCAGTTTTCAAAAAGGGTCGTCGAGCAGATGCGCAAAACTATAGGCCTATATCTCTGACATCAAAAATGACTCTGAGCACTATGGGACTCAACTTCTGAGGTCATCAGTTCCCTAGAACTTAGAACTACTTAAACCTAACTAACCTAAGGACAACACACACATCCGTGCCCGAGGCAGGATTCGAACCTGCGACCGTAGCGGTCTCGCGGTTCCAGACTGTAGCGCCTAGAACCGCACGGCCTCTCTAACACCGATCTATTGTAGAATTTTAGAACATGTTTTTTGTTCGCGTATCATGTCATTTCTGGAAACCCAGAATCTACTCTGTAGGAATCAACATGGATTCCGGAAACAGCGATCGTGTGAAACCCAACTCTCTTTATTTGTTCATGAGACCCAGAAAATATTAGATACAGGCTCCCAGGTAGATGCCATTTTCCTTGACTTCCGGAAGGCGTTCGATACAGTTCCGCACTGTCGCCTGATAAACAAAGTAAGAGCCTACAAAATATCAGACCAGCTGTGTGGCTGGATTGAAGAGTTTTTAACAAACAGAACACAGTATGTTGTTCTCAATGGAGAGACGTCTACAGGCGTTAAAGTAACCTCTGGCGTGCCACAGAGGAGGGTTATGGGACCATTGCTTTTCACAATATTTATAAATGACCTAGTAGATAGTGTCGGAAGTTCCATGCGGCTTTTCGCGGATGATGCTGTAGTATACAGAGAATTTGCAGCATTAGAAAATTGCAGCGAAATGCAGGAAGATCTGCAGCGGATAGGCACTTGGTGCAGGGAGTGGCAACTGAATCTTAACGTAGACAAATGTAATGTATTGCGAATACATAGAAAGAAGGATTCTTTATTGTTTGATTATATGATAGCGGAACAAACACTGGTAGCAGTTACTTCTGTAAAATATCTGAGAGTATGCGTACGGAACGATTTGAAGTAGAATGATCATATAAAATTAATTGTTGGTAAGGCGGGTGCCAGGTTGAGATTCATTGGGAGAGTCCTTAGAAAATGTAGTCCATCAACAAAGGAGGTGGCTTACAGAACACTCGTTGAGTATTGCTCTTCCGTGTGGGATCCGTACCAGGTCGGGTTGATAGAGAAGATCCAAAGAAGAGCGGCGCGTTTCGTCACAAGGTTATTTGGTAAGCGTGATAGCGTTACGGAGGTGTTTAGCAAACTCAAGTGGCAGACTCTGCAAGAGAGGCGCTCTGCATCGCGTTGTAGCTTGCTGTCCAGGTTTCGAGAGGGTGCGTTTCTGGATGAGGTATCGAATATATTGCTTTCCCCTACTTATACCTTCCGAGGAGATCAGGAATGTAAAATTAGAGAGATTCGTGCGCGCACGGAGGCTTTCCAGCAGTCGTTCTTCCCGCGAAGGATACGCGACTGGAACAGGAAAGGGAGGTAATGATAGTGGCACGTAAAGTGCCCTCCGCCACACACCTTTCGGTGGCTTGCGGAGTATAAATGTAGATGTAGATGTAAAGGAATCGCTCTTCCCAGGCTCGACACGTGAATAGAATGGCGGGAAGCCCTAATAAATGGTACAGTGGGAAGTGCCGTCTACCATGCACTTCACAGTGGTTTGCAGCATGTGGATGCAGATGTAGGGCTGAGGTCAAATAAAATTGATTTTATGCTACTTAATACACGGTGACAAATACTGTGACATATTATCGGGGATAATTAAGATAGCAATAATCAATCACGTGATACAAAGCTGAAGTATTGAATCAGACATTAGCGACGCTGATGATACAATCGGCTGAGAGTGAGCTGTGCAGCTTGTAACACGGCAGCGCATCTGCTCCACAGCAGCCACTTGTCGAACGACTCGCTGAAGCGTCTCATCGAGGAATGACATGTTGGACCGGCGAGTTGAGCTGATGTCAGCTGGTAGAGCAGAGCCATTCGCCTGTCGCGGCTGACAGGGAGTGCTTTATTAAAGCGTCGCCATCCTGCGTGGGACGCCTCCCGACGCCGACGCCTCGCTGACATTTATTGGCCGTCGTGGGTGACGGACAGATGACGCCGCTAGAGTCAAGGCGATCGCCCCGAGCTCAAAGCGATGCCCAGCCGAGCGCTGCGGCCTTTTGTCTCGCTCCAGCATTAAAACGGCATGCGAGTACCTGCTTCCATATTGATTCTTAACTTCTGAGCGGGCGAGAAATACTTCCGTTGAAAGCTCTCCCTGTGAAGAATGGAGCCTTTTCAGTTGGCGACAGTGTCTGAACTTGTGAAGCAAATTTTCTCTTTCTTTTCCATCCCATGTCTTGTCATCTGTTGATAGTGTTTCTTCCGTTCTTTCTATAGGCCGTCGAGGCGGCTTCTCGGCTAATTGCTATTGTTAAGTAGGTTTCGAAGTGTTGTTCTATCTTCAAGGATTTGTTCAGGTATCCTGGTTATATTTTTAGGTCTTCATCCATCTACGTTAGTCGCCTGTTTCGGTTCTACATCGACAAAGCAAAGTTAAAAATTTTCTGTTGTTATACATTCTACATAAGTAGCCATGAAGCTGGAATCGCCGGTTCCTGCTTGTATCTGTGATTTTTTTTCTGTAAACTAATATAATTTTTCTACAGCCAGATTCCGTTTGCACATTTTGGTCCGGGGGTTTTCCGCAGAATTTTTGTTTTTTATTCGATAGTTGCCACAAGTGACCACAGTTTGAGATCCTCACTTCTGTTTTAACAGCTGCATTATAATGTTGTTATTTTGGCTTGTTTATAGAGATTTTTGTGTTACATTTGTTCCAACTGAGTTTATACTCTCCCTGTTTTGTATTTCTGTTTTTTTTTAGCTACCAGATATAGCCCTACCGCTTCAATAATTTCTCTTAGACATCTACTTATTTATGCGTACACTTCACCCGTCGAAACTGACCACAAATAATAGCCGAAGTATCTTTTTCTGAAATGAGAAAGCAATTCCATAATTTTAAAAAATGAAAGGTATATGGGCAAGGAGAAAGGCTCACCAGCCATTCTAAGTACTTGGTTAAATCGTAACTGAGATTGCTCGTATAAAAAGTTTACAGCGATGAAGATGTGTGTTAAAGCAGTAGCAGTCTATTAACGATATTTCAAATATTTTCTCAAAATAGAACGTTCTGTCGAATGAGAGTTGCTATACAGGATGAATCAGAACTCAGCTGGCAAACTTTCAGAAATGGTAGTATGGACTAAAACAAGAAAAATGTCTAGTAAACGTGGGATCTAAAATGGATGCATTAAGAGCTAGGGGCACTCATTCAGTAGAGAAGATGTGTTCACAACAGAGAAGATGAACAAGTGCTCATATCTCTTAAGGTATGCATTTTAGAGCCAACGTTTACTTGACTCTTTTTTCTGGTTTTGGTTCATACTACCACCTGTGAAAGTTTGTAGATGGAGTTCCATTCACCCTCTATCTTAACAGAACGTCATGGCAGTGGTACCCAAATAATCAAAGACGGCGAAAAAGTCATTGTTACCGGGAACAGAGAAAAATATTTGCGTAATGTTAGTAGAAGGGATAGAAAAAGAAAAAGGAAATGGAAAGGAATACTTTGGGTTCCAATCATATACCAGTTGTTCAGACTGTACCTGGCACAGAGGAAGAACTGTGCTGGAAAATCGGGGCAGCTGACTGGAATAAATATATTTACAGATTAAAAGTGAGCCTCCCAGAATAAGAGACATCCGACGATCCAGTTTCCGACTATTTCAAAGTAATCCAGCGCATTACTAATGCCGCCTTCAACAGAAGCTGTTTTAGGCTACAAACGCAGCCAGTCCTTTGTTAGTAGGATACCGAATGTCTGAGGGCCATCAACGAACGTAAGGAAGCACTGAGGAAATACGTACATATTGCTTGCCTACCTAGATAAATTATGTTTTATTTCCACTGGTCTAGTTCCTTTACAGCCAACGACAGTGCTGCAGTGGTAACACCAGTTCCCGTCAGATCATCGAAGTTGAGCGCTGTCTGGCGTAGCTAGGACTTGGATGTGTGACCGCCCGGGACTGCTGAGAGATGTTGGCTAGCAAGTTGCCCTCAGCCGTTGTGAGACCAGTTGAGAGGCTGCTTCATTGATAAGAAGCGGCTCCGTTCACGAAAACTGACAACGGCTGGGAGAGCGGTGTGCTCACCACCTGCATGTAGTGACGCCAAACAGGTGAGGATGACGCGGCGGGTCAGTCTGTACCGTTGGGCCTTCCGAGCCCTGTTCAGGCGGAGGTCTCGTTTTTAGTACCCAACAAAACTACAACAGACTGAAAAAATTACATTTATGCCATGAACAACTGCATCAAAACTGTTTGGACCAGACCCTGGCAGATCAGAAATAATACATGTGCCAGGCATCTAGAGTAAAATACAAGTGGTAAAATGGAATATTAGGTTGTACTGCGTCTGTTTCCCCATCGAGGTAAAGACTTTTTCTCATTGTTGTGGTATGTTCGTCCTCCAGTGACCAAAGTAGCAGAAACTGCGGGAAAGTTACACGTATTAGCCTACTCTTTTTTTCCCATCTGTTCCTAAAACACCTAGCACAACACAGTACATCACCAGCACTTATCGCTATAAGTTACTTGCTGTCGTTTCTAGAGTAGGATCTCAAAACGAAGCGCAATGAAGAGCTTTTGAAAGATGGCCCATGGGATTTCTTCATCGGAGCGATTGTCGGTTTCTAGTGATAACGGCAGCAAATAATATCATTCACGCCATCGCATCATGGCACCAAAGAGATTTATTTTTCCGTATGAAACTAAATTGGCATACATGCACACGAGCGTTCCGTGATGTGAAGTGGTTCTAGAAACAACATTCGAAAATTTTATAATATCGATGCCTCTGTATTACGGAAGACTGCAGTTAGAATGTGGGGAGCTTGTAACACGGCAACGTTAATTTGAATAATTTATCTCTTCAGAATGAGATTTTCACTCTGCAGCGGAGTGTTCGCTGAAACTTCCTGGCAGATTTAAACTGTGTGCCGGACCGAGACTCGAAGTCGGGACCTTTGCCTTTCGCGGGCAAGTGCTCTACCATCCGAGTTCGAGTCTCGGTCCGGCACACAGTTTTAATCTGCCAGGAAGTTTCATACCAGCGCACACTCCGCTGTAGAGTGAAAATCGCATTCTGGAAACCACCCAGGCTGTGGCTAAGCCATGTCTCCGCAGTATCCACGTGGTCGGCGTGTTATTTCCGATTTGACAATGTTAATGGTAGTAGCTGGTCCGATGCCGTTCCTAATACCACCACTTCTTCCCGGAATTGAGTTCATGAACTCCATCTTTCTGCGGCTACTGTTATCGCATGTTCAAGAGTGGGGAGATTTTTCTAAATGTTTTCGTATCGTGTATCTGAAGCGGGACGTGAGAACTAGCCCAGTATTTATCTACTAGGGTGTGGGAAACTAACGAGCACATCCCTATTACCGGGCACACGCGGCACTTGCTTAAGCCGCCGGGCCGATTCGATCGTAGGCCGGCGCGCCTCCCGGAAGCGGGAGCTTAAACGCGCTCTGCTGTCCGGGCGAGTAAAGAATAGGAAAAGTGTGCTGCAAATATTTCATCCTATCAGCATTTATTTGCTCGAGAAAATACGTTAATACACAAACACATCAAACAGTAGTCAGAAGACAGTACATAGCGCCATTTTATTTCATTCTTTGTGTGCTAGCTGATTTTTTCACGTTTCAGTTTTCATTATAAATTTACTCCCTGCCCACCCCCACATCCATTATTAAAACTGACGATTCCTCGATGGCTCACAATACCTATCGCTTCTTTTAGTCGAGTTTTGCCACAGTTTTCTTTATTTCCCGATTCGGTTCAGTCCCCAGTCTGAACTTTGTACACTATCTACTTCGACCATCGTCAGTCACTTTGCTGCCTGAAAAGCGAAACTCGTAGACTACTTGTATGGTCTTATTTCCTAATCTAATTCTACAGCATCACTTGATTCGATTCGATTACGTTCCATTAACCTTGCTTTAATTTTATTGATTTTCGTCTTATAACACATTTTTCAAGAAACTATGCGTTCCATTCAACTGCTCCTTCAGTTCCATTACCGTCTGCGAGAGAATTACGGTGTCATCGCCAAATAGTCCGCCCCCGGTAGCTGAGTGGTCAGCGTGACAGAATGTCAGTCATAAGGGCCAGGGTTCGATTCCCGGCTGGGTCGGAGATTTTCTCCGCTCAGGGACTGGGAGTTGTCCTAATCATCATCATTTCATCCCCATCGACGTACCAGTCTCCGAAGTGGAGTCAAATTGAAAGACTTGCACCTGGCGAACGGGAGGCCCTAGTCACACGACATTTATTTTATTTATCGCCAAATATCGAAATTTTTATTTCTATCCTTGAACTTTAATTCCCTTTACAGTTTTCTCCTTCTTTCCTCCACTGTTTGCCCAGTTGGTTATACACAGTCCAGTCACATAATGTAACCACCGCTTATGTCTGACGTCAACGTGCAATAAACACTCACAGACGGTAGGTGGCAGCACTAGCAGTGGCATGGCTCCACATCCCTGTCGGTACCTTCCAGAACCTCACTAACTCTCTTCATGCACATCTCGTAGCAGTCCGCTCTGCAAGAGGTAGATATTCAAGCTTTTGAAAGGTGCTCACTTTAATGTGATAGGACCAGCCGAAGTGGCCGAGCAGTTCTAGGCGCTGCAGTCTGGTACCGCGCGACCGCTACGGTCGCAGGTTCGAATCCTGCCTCGGGCATGGATGTGTGTGACGTCCTTAGGTTACTTAGGTTTAAGTAGTTCTAAGTTCTAGGGGACTGAAGACCTCAGAAGTTAAGTTCCATAATGCTCAGAGCCATTTGAAGCATTAATGTGACAGGACAGTGTACTTTCGAATGTCAGCAGTTGTAACCAGTGTCTCCTGCCTCGCATACTCTTTTAAGCAGCTCCTAGACGGTCAATAATATTGCGCAGTATTTTCTGATGCGCAATAATATTGACCATCTGTGAGTGAGACTGCGAATATGCGCAATAATATTGAGAACATCAAAAACTTTTGAAGTGTATTTCGCTGGCTGGAATTATTGTGCCGTCTTTGGGCAGTATTGACAAGCGTCTGTGTATGGGTAGAACCGTTACCAGTAATGTATCGGACCATCTCTCTCTCTCTCTCTCTCTCTCTCTCTCTCTCTCTCTCTCTCTCTCTCTCTCTCTCTCCTCCCTCTCTCTCCCTCTCCCCTTCCCCTTCCTCCCTCCTTTGTTTTAGCTCAGCCTGAGTTCTCTCGACAAGCTTTCGAGAGTGACCATAGAGGCTCCGTGAATCAATATTTCAACCTTACTTTCTGCTTGCAACAGAGTGGATCAATAATCATATCATCAGCGTTTTTATCGTCCAACATCCGAAGCACAGTGATACTGCACAATATTATTGACAATATTATTTTGCAGTCTTGTTGGGAGAACGCCAATAATACTGCACAATGTTATAGTGTCTAGGGGCCGATTTAGAATTCTACACGCGGCGCAGTCAATTGTCCGTCGACGTCGCAGAATCACTCGCGACGACGTGGTTGTCTTTTGACGCACACCCGCAACGACCAGCCCGTCTGAAACAAGGTTCTGCTTCAGGTCTGCTGATCACGCGCCACATAGGAGGCAAACATGACGATCACGTGCACGGAAGCGGTGAAAAGGGGCCGCCGGCCTTCCCTTATCGCGGCACTCTTTTTCCCGGACGTCCCGCAGTACGATGGCATGGCTGTGGCACAGTGGTTCGCTCGCTTCTTGCCGCCATGTAAGCGGTAAGACCGACATGATCTAACTGTAGACTTGTACGACTCTAAGGTGTTTGAGCTACGCTGAGACATTGCAGCTTTCATAGTCGACAGCTGCGACCAGTGGACGTCCGGCGGTAACCGTGTAGTGCATTGTTGTGCAGTGCATGAACGTGAAGCCTTGTAGCCGCGCCGTGGATTGTGCGCTTTCAGAGCCCTTGTCCCAACAGTGTTTCAAGCGCCCACGAGCATGAAGTGTGTGTTCGTAATGCGCGCTTCGTTCTTTGTGCGTCCGAATTCGTCTGTGTTCGGAATTCTTGAAGCTGCGAAATTGGAGAGGTTGCCGCAATTGTTGTTAAGTATGGCCACTGCGAAGCTAATTAAGAGTCAGCTCTTGTTAGTGTGTATTTCTAGACTGGAACTTGCGCTGCTGTTACGTGCTTCCTACAGTATTAACCCTGTCACGCAACGCTAAACAAAAACGGAATTACAACATCGTCATCGACGTAGGTACATTGCACATGTCTAGCAGGTCGCCGTATTGTGAAAATTCGTAAACAAACACAGTTTCACGTACACTATACATTGATCAGAATGACAGTTATTGACAGTTGAACGTGGAAAGAGATGATATCGCCGGTTCGGCTTTACGCGCAATCGCAATATGGCTGCGGCAACAGCGTGCGAAAATTTAACTTTTACAAAAAAAATCACTGCGTTCATCCGGTAAGGTAACATGACCGGAAATGTGTCATGGACAACCGTGAAACCACAATATTGACGCTACAAGACTTCGGCAAACCATTCAATACTGTCAACTTTGACATACTATTCAGAAAAGCGCGACAGCTAAAATTTTCAGATAGATGATTGGAAGCAGTGTTCTCTCATGTGTGCTACAGGGGTTAGCCCTAGGCTCACTTTTGTTTTCCTTGTATGTCAATGATATCCCGTCGGATCCATCCGGTAAATATCATTGATATGTCGGCGACCTCTTGCTTTACTAAATGCCTGAAGATATCAGTACTATAATCGTCCGGATCAGTAGTAGTCAATCTGGTCCCTACCACCCACTCGAGTGCCTTCCAGGATTCATGATGGACCGTAGGCGGTATGGGTTTTGAAAACATCTTCATTGGGTTGACAAAGTATTTAGTAAGTAATTATTATTATATGCTTTAACTTGTTCTAACTCTGCTTCATAATTTTTGTGAATTGAAGTTACTTCGTTACATTATAAATCGTCATTGCTGTGGAACTGCTGGGCGGTTAGTAAATTTCACTGCTAGCTGAGATACAAAACTGGCTGTAGGTAGAAAAGGTTGACTTCCCTTGGTTTGTATGAACGAAATGCCATGATTTCTGAGGTAACATCGCCACAAAACGTGACACTTAATGTAAATGCGAAAACATCCCCGAATCTTAGTATCACATCAGAAATTAATAAGTTCAGAAATCCACGAACAGTTAATTACCTTCGATTCTTCAGTGAAGAACCTGGGTGTAACTTTGGATGAGCGTATCAACTAGGAAGAAAATTCTATAGTCACTTGGAGGGAGACATCGGTTTGCCTCTAGCCCTCTAAAAGTTCCGGAGCATATTTCCACGGGATGTGCAACGTAGACTCGTGGAAGCACGCAATCTTCCGAACCCCCACTTTTGCTGTGTAATCCAATGCGGCACAAGTAGTGAAAACACTAGACGGTTAGAATTAGCCGTTAATGCTAGTGTGCGTTACGTCTGCAACAGCTTCCATATGATCATGTTAGTGCTTCATAAACCCAGTTGGATTGGTTGCGGCCAAATTAGTTACGTAGCTACCATACACTATGTCAGCTTCAGTGCGGCTGCACGCCACTATCTCGTATCAGAGATTAAATACCTGTATCTGATCGTAATCGAAACACAAAGTTCACTGATGTAGTGTCCTAGCTGTGCCCATTCATAGAATAAAAACATACGCAATCTCCCTCTCTGTTGCTCTTGATCAAATTACCATGCATTCTGCGCACAATTCAATGCCTTCTTGATTCTACAAACAAGCTGAACCATTTCCTTCGGTCACCTTCATAAATTTCCTCCCAAAATTAATGTATATGGCCAATTCTCGCCCCTTCCCCCCCCCCCTCCCCCCACCCCCATATCTCTCTCTCTCTCTCTCTCTCTCTCTCTCTCTCTCTCTCTCTCTCTCTCTGTCACAAATGTACGTTCCCATAATTGTATTTACTGTTGTACTTGTTATGAAAGAATGTAAACTGTGTCTTTTTATCTGCACTATTGCAATTTCTAAATATAATAATCAATATTTTAATACACATAATGTGAATTACGTTGAATGGCTGGTTAAATGTAAGATACAGCCTAATAGCCCTAATCTTAAATAACTGAGTAAAATAGAGTAAATAAGTCTTTCGGGTTAGCGTTAACAGGTCGGAATGGCTAAAGCATTGGACCCCGACACCAGATCCACCTTCTTGGCAAGGCGCACCTATCCAGCTAAATGATACAGGAGGAGCTCCCTCATGCAAGAACCACTTGACCACTGCTACGTGAATATTTTCCAGATAGACACCGTGTGCGTAATGTCAAGTGCGCTGGTTCATTCAGTCAGCGCGTAACACGCTGAGGCCAATCAGGTGACTGCAGGTGTTCTAACGTGGCAGAATGAGTTCAAATTTATGTTTAGGATTAGCAACAAACTTACCGTGCGAATTAGAACTTACACATATGTGGTTGATACGTATATTTATAATGGCATTTTGTCCTAATGTGGTTTTATTGATCAACACAAAAGCTTCAGTTCGGCAGTGGTCTTGTGAAAGACTCATCGGAACAATAGGGTATTTGACTGTTTTCTAGAAATTGTCTTAAAATATTAATTATGTCATTTTATGCTCCTAACATGTGTTTTTTCGCTTGAATTCCAGTATTTTTTTATAAAAACGGAAATGAAATTTAAATAATTTGAAAGCCCGCTAAAACGCTCCATTCGAGTCATGTGATGCCTATGACGTCACTGGCTAGCTTGATGCTCTTGCTGTCACAACGTTAATTCACAGTGGTGTCTTGTTTTGGAATTTACGTTTCGGAAAATCGCTTACAAATGGTGTGTAATACCATGCGGTGCAAATACATCTACAAAAACTCCTGGAAAGTTGTTTTTGAGTGTTCCAGAGAATACGACGTGTAAAACTGGTTGCGCGGTACCGGTAAATTACCACATTGTCGACGCACAAGTTCACTAACTTAATTAAAAATGTGTCACGCTGTGAAGTTACAATAACTTGCCTCCTAGATGTGTCCTCCCACTGTTACAACGAACGATTGCGTCAAGGGGGAGACCGTCGAATTTTATAAGACGATGTCCGTAGATCGCTGGTTCGAATCTAACCCGAAAGAACATTTTTAACTTATTTGCGAAACGAGTCGACAGTCCTCTCGTATGAAAACCAAATCATAATTACGAAACTTCACCGTACCGATCAGAAACAGAATGTTGTTCTGTTTTGCTTGCTGTTTGCATGCGCTTACATTTGCACTCGCTGTTCAAACACTTCACGTTCAAAAAGATATTTTCTAGACAATGTGACCACACACATTTTGCTTTATTAGAAACAATGTTTTTATATTCATACTGTCCAGCTAGGATTCTTATTGTTTAAACTTTTGTAGTTTCATCATCTTTCATAAAGATGAAGTAAGTCTGTTCAGACGCTGACGTAAGTTTAGGCTCACAAATGTCACAACCCTTGCGTTTGTGTCACATGCATGTTGCACACGCTTTATGTCTCTCCGCGTAATCTCATCGTCTTATACCTTGTTTTACTGTGGGCAACATTGTGATATCTTCTCTACTAGCAGTGCTTTCCAAAGAAGTAAATGGATTTATCCTCTGTTAACCATTCCTCAGACTCATCTACATCTACATGATTACTCTGCTATCACAATAAAGTGCCTGGCAGAGGGTTCAGTGAACCACCCTTCAAGCTGTCTCTCTACCGTTCCACTCTTGAATGGAGTGCGGGATAAACGAGCACGTAACGAGCCCTGATTTCTCTTATTTTATCGTGATGATCATTTCTCCCTATGTAGGTGGGTGCCAACAGAATGTTTTCACAATTGGGGGAGAAAGCTGGTGATTGAAATTTCATGAGAAGATCCCGTCGCAACGAAAAACGCCTTTGTTTTAATGATTGCCACTCCAATTCACGTATCACGTCTGTGGTACTATCTCCCCTATTTCGCGATAGTACAGAATGAGCCGTCCTTCTAGACTAAAACTAATGTGAAGCTGTATATAATAGATCCCACGATCGAAACAATTGCTAGAATCATTTCTTGCTAAGGGTATTTTCGTCTTTCGTGTAAAACTTCTCGAAATATATGACCCTTCCAGGACTAGAACATGTGGCCTCTTTATTTGCAGTCGGATACACTATCCGTTGCGCCACCGAACAAATGGTACATGTAGCGTATCTGATGGTTATGTTGTACAGTGGAAATCAGCGCTAACTTTGCCAAAAACAACTTTATTATGCTTTTGGTCGTAGCTCATGACTGATATTCGACAATCTAGTTATAATATACGGACCTATTTGCAAAAAGTTCTACAGTGCCTTAGTTTTGAGCGAGTTTGATGATGTTGCAGAGAGCAGAGAAAAGAACGTCAGTCTTTGCACATATTGCCCTAGGTTGCAGTTAGACTATTTATAATAGTCTTTCTCTCTTAAGAGTTTGGCTAACAGCGTATACTGGAGAGCTTATTTACGATTTGGCAGAGAAGAAGACAGTTAGTAACGAAGCGAGCTTTGTGTATAGACGGTGAGCCGTTCACAGATATCTCGGCTGATAAGAGCCATAAGGTGTGGGATTCGAGTCCCAATCCGCCTCAGTTGCAGCTTACCAGCTGTCTTTGTTCCGTTACGTAACGTTGTGTAAGCTATTGCTGAACGGTATAATAATTTTTTTGTACTATTCAGAGCGAACTGTTTGCGTAATGACTTGTGTAGGGTCAGGGACTTTTCAGGCAAGTAATAGACAAGCAGACAGTGGGGTAAACGGAATTCTAATTTGAACCATCTGGCAGAAGGCTTCTAGGTCTCCAGTTCGAGCGTTTGCTGTACGTCCAAGGGAAACCTCCCGGAAATATTTGTCAGAAACGAGGGAGGGGAACTGATTTTAATTCAGTTAAAAATTCCGGGCTGTTGGTCGTGGTCGATGTATAAAATTGTTCCCTGACGCTTTGACCCCGACTGCGGGACACATCGTTGTAGGTAAAATGGTAACTGCAACAAGGGCTCGAGACATCCCAGAATACATAGAGCTGTGCAGACGAACGCAACACTTGTTACGTGATGGCGAACTTGTTGTAATTTCTGGCTAGCGCCATCGTTCTCGACCGAAAGTAATCGATCGCCATTCTGTTTACGAAAAATCGCATTTTGCATCGCGTGAAGATTGGTGCTGCCCTTTACACAGCTTTACAAGTTCGAGGACCCCTCGAACCCTTGATGTAGCTGGCAGCTTCCGTAGTCGGGGAAAAAAACCCAGGCAGTAGTTTTACATATCTACTAAGGGCTTTCAGTCCTCGAAGAGTACATTAGCCGTGTAAACTTGCATTTATGTTTCTAATTTAGTCCTGCTAAAATATATCCTGACAGCGAACCGAGTGTTCTGTACGGACAAGTTACTCTGTAACTACAATATATGATCTGAAGATGGGCAGCTAGCCCGAAACCGGTAATTGAAAATAAAGAATAGCGATCGAAGACTGAAACGCCAAATTTTATTTAATGAACGATCGCGGAATTCCCATTGAGACAATCATGTCTAGTTTTGAATGTTACAGATAGCTAAGTAACTGTCGTAACAAATATTTTTAATTTATCTCTCATGAATAGAACATATGCCACTCCATGGAACAGAAAAATAGTCCGACCCATCTTTAAGGTCGAAAACCCGCCATAACCTTGTGATTACCGACCATTCAGCTTTTTACTAGCTGTCTCCAAAGCCCAGGAACATACCGTTCATGCCCAAATTACCGAGTACGCTCGCACGTTGCCCCTTAACGTGCATTATTGAGTTAGCATTACAGGTTCTTAACGGTCTCACCACTTTCCTAAGCGATATCACAGCTAGGCTCACAGATTCCGAAAAAGAAACATACCTCACAGAAAAACAAAGGATATAAGAACAAACCACAGTGATTATGGTACAGATGGCAGTTGTCTGCAGTTGGCTGGTGAGAGGCAGCTGAGGAAACAGAACGATATGAACAGCTGTGCACAGAAGATGTGATCAAACTCGTGCTCTGATTATTTTGTTTCTATGATAAAATAAACAACTAGCTGTCACTTACTTTGTTATTCTGATACAGGTGTAGAATTACATTTTGTTTGTGGTTCTGACAGCGAACCGAGTGTTCTGTACGGACAAGTTACTCTGTAACTACAATATATGATCTGAAGATGGGCAGCTAGCCCGAAACCGGTAATTGAAAATAAAGAATAGCGATCGAAGACTGAAACGCCATATTTTATTTATCTGTAACATCGTTATGCTGATACCGTTGTTGTCTGTCGCTTCGAGAGAGAGTCTTATGGCTTCCTTTTTTAGCTAGGCGACAGGAGCGCGTGAAAAATGTGACGTACGCTACTCCGATTTATGATATAAGCGACCAGGAATAGCATATCTATAACACCTCTGAACATATTCGACATGGATCACAGAGCTGTTTCGCCGGTCCATTTTGACGCAGTTTCAAGAATGCAGTGTTGCTCATGGCGGACCCTTTGAGCGTCTGCTGTAATTGGGTCTCAGTATGTTCTTTGGAATGAAACTCGTTCACAAACGATTGTGTGATGCATGTTTACAGGAACATTTGTCTTGTTGTACTAGTAGAAATCTCATCATCTCCCCAACCTCCTCTGACCTTTTATTGGAAATATTCATGCATGCTCTATTGTATGCTTAATTGTAAGGTGACTAAAGACAATCCCTCCGAAGGATGGTGACAGTCTTCAGTATCCATCACTGCGGTGACCTGCCTTGATGCCGGTCGCTAATAGATCCCTCAGAGAAAGCCATACAGAAGAGCAGATCACTGGGCTTGTACGATCTTCATCATACCTCCTGGCACCGGGGCTCACGTGAGATACGGGCCGCGCAACGAACCTGTGACGACACACTAATCGGCTTCTGTACCACACTGCCCGAACGCTCGGCTTCGTGCGGGGCCTCGGAAAATCAGTATGTATTTGAAAGTGCACCAATTAAACATCTTAACTGTGACGTCTGCTAACGAGAGCTTTCGTGCATTTAGACGCGCAGTCAAGAATTATTAAACTCGTTTTAAATACACTCCTGGAAATTGAAATAAGAACACCGTGAATTCATTGTCCCAGGAAGGGGAAACTTTATTGACACATTCCTGGGGTCAGATACATCACATGATCACACTGACAGAACCACAGGCACATAGACACAGGCAACAGAGCATGCACAATGTCGGCACTAGTACAGTGGATATCCACCTTTCGCAGCAATGCAGGCTGCTATTCTCCCATGGAGACGATCGTAGAGATGCTGGATGTAGTCCTGTGGAACGGCTTGCCATGCCATTTCCACCTGGCGCCTCAGTTGGACCAGCGTTCGTGCTGGACGTGCAGACCGCGTGAGACGACGCTTCATCCAGTCCCAAACATGCTCAATGGGGGACAGATCCGGAGATCTTGCTGGCCAGGGTAGTTGACTTACACCTTCTAGAGCACGTTGGGTGGCACGGGATACATGCGGACGTGCATTGTCCTGTTGGAACAGCAAGTTCCCTTGCCGGTCTAGGAATGGTAGAACGATGGGTTCGATGACGGTTTGGATGTACCGTGCACTATTCAGTGTCCCCTCGACGATCACCAGTGGTGTACGGCCAGTGTAGGAGATCGCTCCCCACACCATGATGCCGGGTGTTGGCCCTGTGTGCCTCGGTCGTATGCGGTCCTGATTGTGGCGCTCACCTGCACGGCGCCAAACACGCATACGACCATCATTGGCACCAAGGCAGAAGCGACTCTCATCGCTGAAGACGACACGTCTCCATTCGTCCCTCCATTCACGCCTGTCGCGACACCACTGGAGGCGGGCTGCACGATGTTGGGGCGTGAGCGGAAGACGGCCTAACGGTGTGCGGGACCGTAGCCCAGCTTCATGGAGACGGTTGCGAATGGTCCTCGCCGATACCCCAGGAGCAACAGTGTCCCTAATTTGCTGGGAAGTGGCGGTGCGGTCCCCTACGGCACTGCGTAGGATCCTACGGTCTTGGCGTGCATCCGTGCGTCGCTGCGGTCCGGTCCCAGGTCGACGGGCACGTGCTCCTTCCGCCGACCACTGGCGACAACATCGATGTACTGTGGAGACCTCACGCCCCACGTGTTGAGCAATTCGGCGGTACGTCCACCCGGCCTCCCGCATGCCCACTATACGCCCTCGCTCAAAGTCCGTCAACTGCACATACGGTTCACGTCCACGCTGTCGCGGCATGCTACCAGTGTTAAAGACTGCGATGGAGCTCCGTATGCCACGGCAAACTGGCTGACACTGACGGCGGCGGTGCGCAAATGCTGCGCAGCTAGCGCTATTCGACGGCCAACACCGCGGTTCCTGGTGTGTCCGCTGTGCCGTGCGTGTGATCATTGCTTGTACAGCCCTCTCGCAGTGTCCGGAGCAAGTATGGTGGGTCTGACACACCGGTGTCAATGTGTTCTTTTTTCCATTTCCAGGAGTGTAGTTACGCTCTCCGCGCTCAGACGGCTGCTGGTTTCACTAGCTTGTTAACATAACTCTGTTAATCGGGAGATTCCAGAACACTGATCCCTCAGGTTTTCTCGGCGTAAATGATTAAATGATGTGTTTTCTGGTGTACAGCCGTGTTGATGATTGCAATTTACGCACAGCATTTCTACGATCGACCCAGTCGTCTTCTGCAGGTGCTGCGGGCTATGTGAGATCTACCTAGGTACCTGGACACCAGCCGGACTGAGAAACATTGTTAGTGTCGCGTCACTATTAATAGCAGAGTTCCACTGCCGGCACCCACTACATAATCTGAAGCCCATTGGCTTTTCAGAGCCAGTAGTGTTATCCCGTGGTAATGTCTTATGGGACCAAACTGCTGAGCTCATCGGTACCTGTTATCTCGTGAAACACACATTTCTCAGCGTTTCTCAGCTCTGGTGGATCAGATAGCCGGAGAGATCTTATTAAATCTGAGTGCCACACCCCAAACATTTTTTAAATTAAAACCTCTGTCCTAGTGTAGTAGGTTTTCCTGCATATTTATTTAGATAGGTTCCTTAACTATGCTCTCCTAGAAACTTAGAGTTTGTAGCACGATGCTGATGTCGTTGTATTTCATTTCGAGATTATACTCGAGGCAGTGTTGAGTCCCAGGTGCTTGTTTCAGTCGAGTATGCGTTTAATGTTCCTTAAAACTCTCATCGACTATTGCGATAGTTTCCCTTACATAAGAAATGTCACATTCGCATAGAATGCAGTAGACACCCGTCTTTATCGTTTCAAAGAAGATTATCCGTTTTCGTTGACCGGAACAAAATACACTGAATGCTGTGTCCACGTAGCACTCTACCTATCTTCCCGGAGGTCGGGCCAGCATAAAGCACGTTAACGATATTTGGCTGCTTTTTCTCTGTCTCAGTGTCGATCTCTTCCTCAGCTGTTCTTAATTGTGTTTGGAATGCCCGCTCAGTTTTCGTTGTGAGTAGGCTACCCATTCATTCGGAACACTGTTCGTATGCGCTGTAGTTTTTCGGCGAGGCTCTCCTTGTCTGACAGTGTTAGAGTTCTACGGATTAGTCTCTATCACGGTATTTGTTTCGCTTAGTAGGCAGATATGCTGACCGTTACACCACTGCGGCACTGAGGTCGACATAGCTGCACGAACTACCCAAGTCGAATTCCCTCCCCAACGCAAACTCCGATTCATATCTCCAGCTTATTTTCCCCTTACATTCTCACTAGTACGCAAGAAGACCTTGGTTCGAGTCTCGGCCGCGGCACAAATTTTAATTCACTTCTCCAGTTTCCAATATTATCGTAGATAAAGGTGAGACTTAAATGTCTCAGGGAAAATTTGATTATAAGAGCTACGTTACTTGTTAGCGCCACATCGTGCGAAGGTTACTTTCGACCTTAAGTTTTGCACACAAGCGTATACATGAAAATATAAATGATACCGCTAAAAGATATTTGGGGAAGTCTTGACAGACAGCTCCCCCCCCCCCTAATTCCTCCCCCAGAATTCGCAACTGGCACTTATTTTATCATAAACTGAAGCACGACGTATGCGTTGCCTATTTAAGATAATGCAGAACGAAAACATTCACAGCTAAATTAAAATTAATTAAATTTCATCATAACTTATTTTCAGGCACGCAGTCCAAAAAGAGCTGCAATATCCAGCTGATGGTTGTTTCGCAATTCATTTACATAAACATTTTCCCGTCACAAATTCCCCTAACAAAAAATGAAAACATGGCGCACTGTGTCAGATATGGCTAGCGCGGTGGCCGAAGCCCGTGACAGATTGATATGCTTGGCTTCAGGGCAAGCTGGCATGTCACGTGCTCGATGTCGATGAATTCTACAGCATACGCGCAGCGGATTCCTCGCCGTACTGTGGAGTTTCAGCGTATTATCCTGTTGCACTGGATATATAATGTAGAAGCAGAAGGCTATTCATGCAACGCAGATTTGCTTTGCAGCAAACACATCGTCTAACAAAGATTTTCTTTATAGGACTTTTACTCGCCAAACACGGGGATTTCAGTTATAACTTTACTTGTCTGGTAAAACTATGGCTTGCATGTGAACACAGAACCTCTAATTAGTAGAATTGTCTGAAAACATCAATAGAAGGGCGTTCTGTTCGATTAATTTGTGCTTGGGCCAAAGGATGTTCGGTTTTTACTCAAACTTTAACAGAATCGTTTATCTAAATCGTTAGCTATCTTTTTTTCATGGTGGTGTGTCAGAGGAGAGGAAGAGGGGGGGAGGTCGAGAGCGGACGAGGCTGCAGAATGGAAATCACAGAATACTGACTTGTTAGGTCGTAATGAATTTTTTTTCTGCTATTAGTATTCGCTCTACCTCTGGTTGATGTTAAGTGCCGGGTAACTCTAGTCTGAAATACAGTGCCTGTCAATAAAGTACCCCTCTCGAAAGGTAACAGAGGAATCGACAACTTTATCTGCTCTATACAGCTCACGAATTATTGACGACAGTGTCCCCGGCCCCGGTAGCTGAGTGGTCAGCGTGACGGAATGTCAGTCCTAAGGTCCCGGGTTCGATTCCCGGCTGGGTCGGAGATTTTCTCCGCTCAGGGACTGGGTGTTGTGTTGTCCTAATCATCATCATTTCATCACCATCGACCCGCAGCTCGTCGAAGTGGCGTCAACTTGAAAGACCTGCACCAGGCGAACGGTCTACCCGACGGGAGGCCCTAGCCACACGACATTTCATTTCATTTCATTTCAACGACAGTGTGTCCAAAAGACAGCTCATCGAGACTGGAATCAATTTGGTGAACCTTATTATAGCCACTAATCGAACCGATTCCTTCTGGGTCAAGTTCCATCGCAACGTTGCGATTTGCCGTGTTTGGCCACATGAGACTTTTTCAGTTTACAGTGATCTATTCTTGGACAGTTTGGTATCATCTATAGGAACAGAATAGTAATGCCATCTCTTTATGCAAAGCGCAACGGAGTAGTCATTGCTAATGAAATGATACAAGACGCTAAAATCGGGAAAGCTGCAAGGCAGTGTTGCTCGTTGTTATCGCTGATACTTAATTTGTTTCCAGAAGAGGCAATTAGGGAAGTGAGAGTATCTTGGCAACAGAACAGTCACGGCAAGAATGACGTAGGCGTATGGGTGCTTAATGGTTCAAATGGCTCTGAGCACTATGGGACTTAACATATATGGTCATCAGTCCCCTAGAACTTAAAACTACTTAAACCTAATTAACCTAAGGACATCACACACATCCATGCCCGAGGCAGGGTTCCGTAGCGGTCGCGCGGTTCCAGACTGTAGCGCCTAGAACCGCTCGGCCATTCCGGCCGGCGGGTGCTTAATGAAATAAGTGTGTTATAGTTGGTGATTAAAATATCTATGTAACCATTAATATGTGTACTCGTTAAGTGGCTAAATGAACTGTTACAAGAGAATTTTGAAGCTTGCTATCTCGGAAGTAGATTACATAAGGAAGAAAATGCGAGAAAGACGTAGTAACAAGGACTACAAAAGACAAAATGGCTTGCTTTAAAAAGAAACAGCTGTTAACATTCAAAAATATTAACCTTGAGACCAGAAAAATTCACGAAATTTAGTGTTTCGAGCACAGCACTGGGTGGATGCATGACGTGGAAACTGTGGAAGACAGAACTGAGGAATGAGAAACGCGTGAAATTTTCACATCTGTACGTGTAGGAAACTGCTGAAGATCAGATTCATGGGTAAAGTAAGGAATAAAAGCGTCCTGCAAAGAGTAAAAAAAAATTGATAGTTAAGTTAGTCAGTTGTTTACTCATCCATAAATCATTTACAGAATGGTACCAAGTATGTCATCTTAATTGAAAAAGTATGTCATCTTGATTGAAAAAGGAAACATTTCCGTTCGCGCATACAGTATGTTATCTTACTAGATTAACATGTTTTGTTGTACATTTTGATATTTGCGTACCGGGTATCTCACACACTTTGCTAACAACTTAACAATTACTCTCAGAAAAATACTTTTTCATAATTCAGTTGTATCCAATCACTGGTCACTACCCATATAGTACGCAAACACGCTCCATAGTAGATACACTACAGCACCCAAATAAACAAATCTCTCTCTCTCTCTTTCTCTCTCTCTCTCTCTCTCTCTCTCTCTCTCTTTCGGCTGGCTTCAGCACCTTGACGATACTTCTGTAGAATTCTTCGTGTTGTCCACTGGACCTGTCTGAAAAAGAGCTGATGCATTATTTCACCACAATGAATGGGATGCTCAACCCAAAGAAATGGAAAGAAGTCAGAATTATCCGTCACAGATCTTTGGTATAATTTTTACCGTAAGATTCATTAAAGTATTACAGTTTACTGTAGAGTAGCAGGTGTTTATTGCTAAATAATGTTAATTTTTATCTTTTCCTTCTCTGTGTTATCTCACTAATCCTCGACAGTATAATATGAATTATTTAAGAAGTTTGATTTATCTGACTTTTTAAACATTTGAGCTCTAGTTACGTCTTAACTGTACTTGGGCAGCTTGTTGTAAAAGTTTATTTACCTGTAGATAACTCTGGCTTCATTTTTGTTCGTTTACTCTTGGTAAATGTTAATTTATACTGGATCGTGTTCCACAACGATGAATGCTGATGTGAGATAATTGCCGATGTTCTTTTTGGTGTGCGTAACTGAATAGTAGATATACCCATGTTGTGCACTAAGTACACCGTGCTGTGTAAACAGATCTTTACAGGGAATTCGTTTACTATTTTTAGTCAATATCCTAATGCCTTTTTATTTTGTTTTAAGTCGGTATCCAAGAACATAATAAAAAATTACATAGAACTGTTGAGTATTTATTACGAAGTGAGAGTCTCTGAAAACTGTACTTTAAGGGATGATAAAGGGGAAGAATCGAATGGGGAGGCCTAAATACGAATAAGAAACGCAGGTCGTTAATGAAATGAAATGTCGTGTGGCTAGGGCCTCCCGTCGGGTAGACCAGTCGCCTGGTGCAGGTCTTTCAAGTTGACGCCACTTTTTTTTTTTATTTCCTATGTAGCCTAAAAACAAAAACAAAGCTAGTGCCACCGCCACTTTCATCCTAAAGCTAACTAGGACGGCCGATCGCCACCACTTCAGGTTCCGCCAACGAACAAAAATTAAATATGCCTCTGAACTTTGTATAAAAAAATAAAATAAAAGGAGAAAGGAAAGGGTACAATACTTTATTATATTTTATTTGTTGTTCATTTTGTTCTTATTTTGTTCTTGTTTATTTATTTGGATTCGCAGGTCTCCTGCCCACTTTTTTCTTTAATCTTTTTTTTTATTTATATAGATATCAATGTGCGAACAGTCATAGTTAATCAAGCCTGGAAAACTAAAACAGAATGAAGGCGCCATCGAAGATATGAAAGATAAATAACATGAAAAGAAAGCTACCACGTCGTAGTGAGGCTTCCCAGCGACTGCGCCCACTGATAAAGATTGTTCAATATATGCTCGTTTGCAGTTCGTTCTGACCTCATCTGCCACTGGCTGGAACATTCCAGCTGCACGGCGGGCTGTGAAAGGCACTCCATAGGTAGTTTGCGAAGCACTGTCGATATCTGGTAGGCCCGGAAATAGCATGATGTCTTTCTTGCAAATAGAGCCAGACTGAATTTCCAACAATGGACATTGGCATACAAACCAATCTCCCCCTCATGGCCGAAACTCTCTCCTCTGGAAGCCGGGGAACAAAGCCAGAACTACACCAACAACGGCAAGGGCATCCTGTGGCTGTGGCAACGCCTAAAGATAGTCACACAAATAAACAACCCATTCAAGAAAACACAGTGACAAGCTCATGTACGAGTCCCACTGTACTAAGTTCACCAATAGTCAGACTGCCACCGGTCGATCCGGTTAGGGTGTATCCCAACTTGAAGTACACTATGCAACAATCCAGACTAGAGCAGCCGGCTACCCTGACCACTGCCTTACGACATGTGGTCCGTGTAGGACATGAAGACGGCAGGAAGATAACCTTCTCGGTTATGGAGGCTGTCGACAGAATCCAGCTAAAATCAGTGAATCTCCCCACTGACTTCGGAGCCTTGCGAGATCTGCTCAAGAAAGTGTTCGAGAGACGAGGAGAGAAATTTGACCTTAACGACATCTACGCACAATCAGTAATAGCACATGGACGAATTGCTTTCGACTGGAGTAAGACCTGGCCACATGACCGAATACATACGTACTTTCCCTAATGACAAAAATAACTATTGGACAGCTCAATACTCATAACAGCAGACCCGTGATGCTGGAGCTCCGAAGGGAGGTGGAGGAGAGGAGACTTGATGTACTCTGTCTACAGGAGCCATACTCCCTGGCTGGAAAAATAGCTTTTGCTGCCGCGAGCTGGCAAATAGTCAGCAGAGGGGATGACGCGAAGGCGGCGATTATAATCACAAATAGACTCTTGAGAGTCACCACACTCTCGCGATTCACAACTAGCCACTGTAACGCCGTGGAGCTTCAAACCCCTATGGGAACAATAACTCTCATAAACATGTATTTTCAGTATGGGGACAATATAGAACACTACATAGACCACCTAGCGAGAGTTACCACGGCGTTGCAGGGAAGAAAGGTTGTAATAACAGCTGACATCAATGCCAAATCCCTCCTGTGGTACAGTGGCACAAGAGATGCAAATGGTGAAAAAGTTGAGGAACTTATAATGGCATCACAACTTGTGGTGGCAAACAGGCCTGGCAATCCTCCTACCTAGGCTGCAGGAGGAGGACAGGGCACAAATATTGACGTCACCCTTGTAACTCCAAATACGGCTAACATTATTCAAAATTGGAGAGTCACAGAGAATGCCACCACAAGCGACCACACTCTGATATCCTTCACCTTGGGAGAAAGAGTGCCGCTGGGCCACGGGGTGGGAGGTGCAACTAAATTATAGAAGAGCTGACTGGGAACGCCTAGCTAGGGAGTGTGACATTCCTCCATTACCGGGAGGTGACATGCATCTGGACATGGACGTGGACCAGAGAGCAGAGGAACTGGTGAATGCAGTGACAAGAGCGGTGAAGGCAGCCGTACCTACAAGGAGGAGGGCCATGGCGGCCTCTCCGTCACCATGGTCTGCTGAACTAGGAGAACTGCGTCAATCTGTCAGAAGGCTGAGGAGGCACTACCAACGCAGGAACGACAAAGGTGGCAGGTGCTATATAGGGAGGAAAAGCGGAAGTTCCAAAAGGAACTGCGTGGAGTTAGGATGAGAAGTTGGGAAAACTTTGTGCTCAATCAGCTAGTCACGGACCCATGGGGCCTACCATATAAGCTGGTGAGGGAAAAAATCCGCTCTCCTCTGGAACTATCAACAGTCAGGTACGGGGGCAGGATGACGGAGTCCTGGCAGGAGACTGCGGGGGTCCTCCTCCGGTCCCTGTTGCCTGACGACAACGCGGATGGGGAGACAGAGGGGCAGAAGCAACTCAGAGAGGAAGACCAAGTAGTATACGTAAATGAGACGGCTGTCTACCCCTTCTCAGAGGAGGAGGTGGCAACCCATATAAGATCATTGAAAAAAGGAAAAGCACCTGGGCCGGACGGCATTGTGGCGGAGGTGGTGCAGTTTCTGGCGCCTCAGCTGACTGCGCCACTAACACATCTATACAACGAATGCCTCAGACAGAGAAAATTCCCAAAGAGATGGAAAACGGCAAATGTAGTAATTATAAAGAAAGGACCAGACAAGGACCCAGCAGAAGTGAAATCTTACAGGCCGATTTGCCTGCTGGATGTATTTGGCAAAATACTGGAGAAGTTGTTGGCTGACAGATTGACAGCACACCGAGTGTTGTGCGGGGTGAGCGACAGGCAGTTCGGGTTCAGGCCGGGGCGGTCGGCATCTGGTGCAATCGCCTTGGCGGCCGAAGTCTGTGGCTCGACCCCGCACAAATACGTAGTTGGCATCATGGTTGATATCAGTGGCGCCTTCGACAACCTGTGGTGGCCTTCGCTCTTCTCCTGCTTGCGGGAGAAAGAGTGTCCAGGTCCGCTATGCGGTTGCCTGAGGAGCTATTGCAAGGATCGGGAGGTCTGGTTATCATCATCTGGCGAAAGAGTTGGAAAGATAATTACCAAAGGATGTCCCCAAGGTTCCGTCTTAGGACCCCTCTTCTGGGACATCCATATGGACCCTTTATTAGATAGATTACAACAAAGTGATGAGGTGCTCGAGGTGATAGCCTACGCGGATGACCTCCTCCTGTTGGTTGGTGGCCGTAGCCGCGAAGACATTGAACCGTAAATAGAGACAGCATTAGACAAATTACAACAGTGGTGCCACACGACTAAAATGACGATATCGCCCAGTAAATCCACCTACTTATTACTAAAAGGACATCTTATTAGAAATCCGACTGTCAGAATAGATGGTTCACCAGTTCTCCGACGACTTGAGACACGCTACTTGGGAGTTATCATTGATGAGAGGTGGAGTTTCGGAAAACACATTGATACTGTCACTCAGAGAGCCCTTCAGATATTAGATAACCTGATTTCCATAGGCCATAAAAGATTCCATCTTCCTCCACACCTAATTAGACTCTATCACAACAGTATCCTAACCTCTGTTGTGGGCTATGGCTCGGGAGTCTGGGCGCACAGGCTCCCGCCATGGCGGTGAGAAGGGTTCAGAGAAGCATGGTATTAAGAGCTGTGGGAGCCTACAGAACATCTCCAGGGGGGGGGGGCTATTAGTTATAATGGGGCTCTGCCCTCTGGACATAAAGATAAGAGAACAGGCGGCTTGGTACTGGGTCAAGAAGGGAAATCACGAGAAGATTGCGGATATTATGGGTATTAGGGTGGGGGATAACAGAGAGATAAGGAAAAGAGGGGAGGAGTTCTGGCAGGAGACTTGGGAGGCAGAAGAGGCTGGACGAAGAACCTTCCAGCTTCTACCTGATGTGAGGGAACGACTTGGACTGAAGTATTTTGAGCCCACAAGAGGTCTGATCCACTTTCTCACTGGCCATGGACCCTACCCGACCTACTTATGTCGATTTGGGAAGAGGGCAACACCAGCGTGCGACTGTGGCGATCCGGAAGGTACACCCGAGCATGTAGTTTACGAATGTCCCCTCTTCAATGATATCGCAAACACACTACGAGTCAGACTACCCAACCGAGACACATACCAACTACTCAGACGAGAGGAGACCTTTCAGACTTTAAACACCTTGGCAAACGAGGTATCTCGAAAAGTTCTATATGACTATTTAGGCGAGATACATTAAATAATGACAATCACCACCGATTGCGTCCAAAAGCCCTATTCCCATGCCGCCTGTGCGTGGCCGACTACATCTAAGTTGGAATCCGCCGCATGCAGGACTAGGGGGAGTAGGGAACAACCACCGATTGTGACACACACCGAATATGACGTAGGTTAAGTTAGTTAGATTGTAGGACTTAGTTATAGGAAATTAAGATAGGGACTGCAGCGAATTCAACATCGAGGCCTGCCCAGTGCTAGGGACATGCTCTTCGGGGTTGGCTCGAAGAGCAAGGCATACGAAAGTAGGTTTATATCCTCACTGGCACACATGTGACCCTGCAGATTACATACATAAATTAAATTAGTTGTAGGAATTAGGTACAAACAGTATATGTAGATGCCCATTGTTGTGTTAATAAGTGTAGCTCACATACTAACATTAAACTAGCTGCAAAATTTATATAAATGTATAACTGTTAGGACCCACTAATGAATTAAGGAAGTGGGTTGATTTGTATAATTATAATGGTTTAATAATAAAGAAATTAAAAAAAATAGAGCCAGAAGTCAAGGAAATTCCTGTGTCCGTCACGACAGAGGTAATGGACTGCATGTCCACGTATCCAGGTGACAGAGTTGGTTCGAGTCTTGGGGTAAAATGTCTCATCCGGAAACAATAACGTGCGTGCAGATATATGCTCAGGCCTAACTCGCAAGAGATAAGCCAGCATCTGCCGCACTAGGTGCCAAACCGGTTCCGCCTCTCCACAGCTGAGGCGGTGCTCGTCAGAATCTACTGTATTACAACCCACACAATTGGGAGATTCTGCCATGTGGATATTGTAGAGACGTTCTTGTGTCACCAGCTTCCCATTAACGACTACGTACCATTGGGAAACAACATCGGAATCAAGCATGGCATCGTGTACAGTCTTCCACACCACGCGCCACCGTACGTCAGGATATTTTAGCTCGACCACATTTAGAGGGCGGCATTGCAGCATGTCATGATATAGGCGTCGAGTTGTGGCCATTTATGGTGTCGTGAGCGCGACACTGCAATAATTTTGTTCTAAATAGAAACATCCTATATAAAAGAGGGGCGCTGGGATGTCCTGTAGTGGCACCGGCGCTCTTAGTGAAGCAGGTCGTAGCGCCGTCAGAAGCAGACTCGTGAGGCTCGTAGGACAACGGCGCAGCAGACATAAATGTGAGCTAACATAGAGGGCAATGGCCCTATCATGGACGTTAACTAGGCCGAGACCACCTTTTTCCTTGGGGAGGGTAAGAGATACGTATCTGATCTTCAGTACCATACCAGCGGTGACGAAGTATCCCAGCGCTGCCATAATGCTACGAGCCAAGGGCTTCGGAATGGGTAGCGTTTGGGCGACATGCGGTATGCGGGACGCAAGGTAGACATTGGCGTAATACGCCCGCTGAACGATGTTGAGGGATCGCAAGCGCTGATTTGCAATTCCGGTCCTAATTTGGTTAAGAAGGCGTCGATAATTGAGCGTCGTCGCGCGTCGCATGTCGTTCATGAAATCTAAGCCCAAGCAGCGTACAGTATCACTGAAGCGTAAGGGGGCAATGTGTTCCTGCGGTAGCCCAATCCCGATGCTCAAGGCGACGGACTTGTCAACGTTGATTTGGCTACCAGAAGCTGTACCGTGGGTTGCAATCCAGTCCAAAGCCGCGGCCATGTCGTCAGCTCCACGTATGACGATCATCAAATCATCCGCATATGCGGTGCAACGATAGATGGAGCCGCCGAATTCCAGTGAGCCTGTCTCGGAGACCACACAACAAAGGTTCTAAGGCCAATGCAAATAACAATGTTGATAATGGACATCCCTGTCGTACTGATCGGCGGATCGGCATGGGTGCCGTCAGTCTTCCATTAACAAGAACTCGAGAAGTTGCACCATGTAGTAGGCGTGTCAACACTGTGATAAAGGGGTCGGGGTATACCATGCGCCGTAGAACGGCCGTGAGGAAAGTGTGACCCACACGGTCAAAAGCCTGGCTAAAGTCGATAGACGCGAGGGCTGCCGGCAAACGTCTCACCCGTGCAAGGGAGATGAGATCTCTGTAACGACATAACGCAGTTCTGATGTTGTTGGGTCCCCCCAAGGACGTCTGATCGCCGGACAAGACGTGCAATAGTGTGCCGTGAATACGTTCTGATAGCAGCCTCGAAAAGACCTTGAAGTCGCTGTTCAATAACGTTAAGGGACGATAATCGCGGACATGATTCCGTCCCTTCGGCTTATGGATGGGGACAATCAGACCTTCCAAGAATGGTGCAGGCAATGTTATACCCGGGGACATCAATTCCTGGCAAATTTCAATCAAACACGGTAGCAACAGTTGTTTAAAGGCTCGATAGAACTCTAATGGTAATCCATCGATTCCTGGTGATTTATGGGGAGCACCTTTACCAATGGCGTCGAGCACTTCCTCTGCTGTCACTTCTCCCAGTAAAGTCGGGACCATGTCTGGCGGAACTGTACCGTGGACGTGTGCTGAAACGGTGTCTACCGCCGCCATATCAGGGAGCACTGCTGAATAAAGTTGAGCGTAATGCCAATAGAAGGCTTCTGCTATATCTGCTTGTTCTACCACGTGTCGACCGTCGTCCGTTATCATGTCGGTTACCAGTGCCCTACGGCGCCTCCTGCGTTCTAGGAGCACGTGGAGCATAGATGGCCTTTCTGATTGTATCATGTCTGGAGCACGCGACCGTATAATAGCGCCTTGTAAAAGATGGCGTGCTAAGGAGACGAGCTGCGCTTTCGCGCAATTGACTATGATCTGCCTGCCAGGTGAGGGCTCCATAGCAAGACATTCCCGTAGGACGGTGTTATAAAAGTTTTCCGTGCTCCTCCTCCATGTCGCTGCTTCCCGGCCGTAAGCCATGAAGGTGCGCCTAAGAGCAGGCTTCGCACATTCAATCCACCAACTGAGGGTCGATCGGTAACGACCACGACGCTGTAAAGACGCGTTCCACGACTCTTCGACTGCACCTTTACATGCCGGCTCGTCCAGATGGGCGACGTTCAGTTTCCAGGGGGGCCTACTGCGCCACACACGTGCAGGTTGGAGGGCAGTGGTGCAAATATAGGCTGTGTGGTCGGTGAATGCAGTGGACCAGAGCTCTGCTCCTCTCGTCGCCGTCGAAAGGGTGCTTGTGACGTAAATCCTGTCTAACCGACTAGATGAATGGCTTGTATAATGGGTGTAACCAGGAGCTGGGCCATGGATGTGGCGCCACGTGTCAATCAGGTGGAGGTCACGCACTAGCATTTCCAATTCTGCACACGGGACGTGATGTGGCTGCTGATCAGACGGAGATAATGTACAGTTAAAATCTCCTCCGATCACCATATCGTCTATGCGGCCCATAAATAGACGCGTAATATCTTCCGAACAAAAGCGGGCCCGATCTCTCCGTCTCCCTGATCCTGAAGGGGCATATACATTGATGAGTCGTACACCGTTGACAGTTACTGCCATGGCTCTTGCACTCGGTAAGTACAGTACGTCCGTAGCCGCCAAACCGTCCTGTAGCAGAACAGCCACACCACAATCGGTAGAAGAGGCGTGGGAGATGTGGGCGGTATATCCGTAGAAGTCAGGGAAACTAGCGACACATATTTCCTGTAAGAGGGCCACGTCGATGTCCGCCGCATCAAGCATGCGTTGTAGCATGGTCAGTTTGTGTGGTGCCCTTATCGCGTTGATATTGACTGTGGCAAGGCGAAAGGTGTGCTGCCTAGCCTCTTCACCTAGGATAGACGCCATGGCAATCAAAGCTAACCGCAAGAGATGCCGGACCCATCAAACCCGTTACAAATTATGAGTCTCACGCTAGGAGTGGCATCCCCAATGCCGCCCCCTCCCCTGTCACCAGTGCCCTCTTCAGGAAGTTCCTCAACATCGTCCGACCTCAGTGGGTGCAACACGTTGCTGTGTAGCTGATCGGCACCTAAATCTCTCTCACATACGTCGTCTTTGGTAGAGGTAGACGGAGCGCCATCCATCGACGCGACCTGCCGCGTTTGTGGTGCAAGAAGTAACTGGGCACTCGTAGCATGGGCAAGTGAACCGTCTACACCACTTAGATCCTCAGCAGGCGCAGCATCCATACCGTCTAATGAGATGTCACCTTCTTGACCGGCCGTGTGTAGGAGGCAATCGTCAGAAGGGGTCCGCCGACGTCGCTTGCGTCGTCGAGGCGAACGTTGCTTTCGAACGTGGACATCCGTATCCGAATGTGGGAGGCAATCCAGCGTCGTATCACCTTCCGCTAGGAAAGCCGCGGTCGGGACAATGTTCGCGTCCACGTCCATCGCGTTCGGAATGTTGTGTTGCGTCTGGAGTCCGTGGGACTGTTGCTGCTGTTGTTGCTGTGGAGGGGGCGACGTATGGGTTGGCACCGAGGGTCCTTCCTCTTCCTCCCTTGGTACTTCTGACGTCGATGGATGTGTCTGATCGCCCGTTTCGTCCTCAACTATGGTGCGCATCGTCGTCTGAGCGTACGTGAGGGGCAGGATTGTCGTCCCCGTTGGGGAAACGGAGTCTCCCACTGGTATCTGCGTAATTCTACGTTGTAAGCAGCTCGATCGAACATGGCCTTCCTGCCCACATCCGGAACAGGTACGCGGTTGACCGTCGTACATGATGACTGCACGACAGCCACCGATGTTCAAATAGGACGGCACATGTTTCTTGAGCTCAAGTTTAATTTGGCGCAGACCGTTGTAGACCTTATACGTCGAGAAAGTTTGCCACTTTTCTGCAACGTAGCTGATAACATTGCCATATGGTCGGAAGGCGTCCTTGACAACTTCCTCTGGGACCTCGAAGGGGAGCTCAAAAACCCTTACAGTCCTTAGGCCCATGCCTGCATGATCCACCGTCACTGCACCGATATGCCCGTCAGAATGTTTGAATCTGAGAGAGTTCGAGTATTTAGAAACCACTGTCGCGCAGACCTCTGCACTGGTCATTTTAACATAAACCACACTCGCCGTTATAGAAAAATGTAATCCGACGACAGTCGCCGGATCTAAACGTAGATCGTCGCGTATGAACTGTTCTATTTCATAGGTTCGAGGACGCGCGTGATCCGGTTGGAAAGTAATTTTGATCGTATCGTGGCGCCATGTGTGTGCCATAGTCGCACCGAACTTGGAACAAATACAACTCGCGCCGCGAGAAGGTAAACACAAGCAAGCGCTCACGGTCGCGCACGGTGGGGCGCAGCGGACGTCCTCGCCCCACCGCAGCCGAAAGCCGACTGACAGGGAATTCGTTTACTATTTTTAGTCAACATCCTAATGCCTTTTTATTTAGTTTTAAGTCGGTATCCAAGAACATAATAAAAAATTAGATAGAACTGTTGGGTATGTATTACGAAGTGAGAGTCTCTGAAAACTGTAGTTTAAGGGATGATAAGGGGGAAGAATCGAATGGGGAGGCCTAAATACGAATAAGAAAACGCAGGTCGTTGATGAAATGAAATGAAATGTCGTGTGGCTAGGGCCTCCCGTCGGGTAGACCAGTCGCCTGGTGCAGGTCTTCCAAGTTGACGCCACTTCGGCGACCTGCGCGTCGATGGGGATGAAATGATGATGATTAGGACAACACAACACCCAGTCCCTGAGCGGAGAAAATTTCCAACCCAGCCGGGAATCGAACCTTTTTTTTTTTTTTTTTTTTTTTTAACGTATATAGACTTTTATTTACAAAATAACAAATTCGTTTTACAACATACAGTTTACATTTTACATGTAGAGACGAGACAATCCATTCTTTATTTTTATTTTTCTGTTACTGTACTGTCCAGGTAATTATTTCATTTGGTATTTTTTTTTAATTTTTTTTAATATTTTTCGAAAAGTCTGTCAGTCAGAGGTTTTTTTAGTTGTTTCTTGCACCGTTTATTGTTGTAGTTTAGTAATTTAGCTTTTCTGAGCCTTTGTACGCTACATTTATACGTAGGCAGAGTGAATATGGAGTAAGCATTGATTGTACGATCTAGTTATTTACAGAGAATAATTAGTATATAAGAAAACAAAGTTATTTTATGGAATTTTACTTATTACTAGTTATGGTATTATTATTGTTATTATTTTTGTAGATGTTTTGAGTTGAGGATGTACTCTATTCATTTTAAAATACTGTTGTGCTATTACTATCCTCTTTTTAAATCTTGTGTTAGAAAACAAGGGGGAGGTATTTTACGTTGGGTCTTGAAAAACGAGACCTTAGTGGGACATGCACTAGGCATGAAATCAGTTTGATAGAAATATTAACGAGTGTATCAGTTGTCAGCTCTTGTTTGATGGGTAAAGTGGTATCCATAGGGGAAACCCTCATGAAAAACTATCTTAACATATTAAACAATCCATGACAAAAGAAAAAGGACATTACTATTTTAGCGAATTATTAAACCTATTTTTTTTCGATTGAGCAAAGAGCAATACACTAGGAAGCATTATATAGTGCAATTTTAGAGCTAGTTTACTATCGGTGGTGCGTGAGAGTGAGGAAGGCTGAAAGGAGGAAACTATTCGTGGTGGCAAGACAGACATATATAAGCATGTAAATCACTAGTTTGTTGTACTGATAGGCCTGTAATAGTTTTGTGGTACTCACAGTTTCGCACACCTCTCGATTGCACACGATGGAAGGTAGAAAAACAAAAAAAAAACACAAAAGACAAAGGGACACTCGGAGCTACGGTTATATTGACACTATATTGTAAACTTTTACGCGTTCGATCACTTTTCACTGTCACTTTTTTTTTTTCTTTTTTTAATATAAAGCACTTTAGCACTGTAACACACGCATCACTGTTGGTGCTTTTGGGATGTGGGAGGACATCTGCGACTGCGGCAAGGGCGTGGGGGTGTTTGCGGCGATGGCAGCGGCGGCGGCGGCGGCGGCAACGGTGGTGGCGGTGGCGGACACGTCACGTGGCGGCAGACAGGGCGTCCCTGAAGGCGGCGGTCAGCGGGATCTCCAGGAAGTTGTGGAAAGTCTGACGATATGTAGCGCGTTGTTTTGCCCTCTTGTGCTCTTCCCACAAGTCCGTGAGGAACTGCACGCTGTCTGACTGCTTTTTGGCAATGACTGCGTGTGCAGTCATGGCGAGTATCCACATCGTGGCCGTTCGTTTTGGCCTAGGGAACGGTTTCGCGTCAGGGACAGTGAGAGCCGTGACTTGGATGTTTCTTGGGTCGCTTCTGTTCATGTGGGCTATTATCTTCTTGCTTGTCTCCCATATGTTGCTGGTTGCCCTGCATAGGAAACGGTGCTCTACAGTGTCCTTTTCGTTGCACGTTTCACAATTGGGCGATTCTTTTATCCGGATTCGCGCCAGCCTCTCGTTGGTCGGTACGGTGTTGTGCACTACCTTGTACCACGTAGATCTGGCGTGCTCCGGTATTGCTTTTTCTGAGATATTTCTCCAGACGACTGGCCAGTCGTGGTCTGGAGATTTTATCTCGATTCTTGTTCTGTGTGTTTGCCCTCTTAGTGCGCCGTAGATGTTTTTCGCCGTCCTTAGCTGCGGGTTTGTTACGGTGGGCAGTGCGTAACTTTTATCGAGGATCAGTTGCCTGATGTGTCGCATCTTAAACGGTATGTGACTGGTGTCAACCGGCGCTTCTTCTGATCGTGGCCTGTAGATGTTTATTAGGCAGGCCGTGATGCTGTCTTTGTTTTTGCTCTCCATTTGGATTGCTCTGTGGAGCAGCAGCGCAGCACACTTTGTCCTGACGTCCACCAGCCCCAGCCCTCCTTCCTCCTTCTTCAGTGAGCACGTCGCCTGCGATACTTTGAATATTTCCCGCCTCCACAGCAGGTAGTAGACGGCTCCTTGTATCGCTCGGGCGATTTCTGTTGGTGCACTCAATATCTGTGCCACGTACCAGGCTTTCGACAGGATCGTTGTGTTGATCAATTCTGCTTTTTGTCCTAATGTTAGATGTCTACTCGAGTGAGTCCTGGCGAGCCCTCGTATTGTATGTAGGGTTGTTCGCCAGTTCTGTGTCGCCATCTTTAGTGGGCATTTTTGGATGAGTATCCCTAGTGTTTTGTGGGTCTCGGTTACTCGATACCACTCCCTGTTGATGGTCAGACTTCCGTTGCCAATGGGGAGCAGCACGGTTTTTCTGGGATTGACCCTTGCTCCCGATGCGTTTTGAAATGTTTTGATTATCGGTTCTATTTCGTCTATCTCCTGCTCGTTGTTGACAAAGATTCCCACATCGTCGGCGTAGGCCATGCATGTGACCTTCTGCTGCCCGATTTGGTAACCGTGCAGGCTTGCAGCCAGTTTACGTAGCAGTGGATCAAGCGCTGCCGCGAAGAGGGCCATGGACAACGGGCAGCCTTGCCTTACTGACTTGCCTAGTTTTAACCTTTTTGTTGTCCATCCATTTACAGTTATTATCGATGAGGCGTTCTTTAGAAATTTTCTTATAATGTCGGTGAATTTTTGTCCGAATCCGAGTTTGGTTAACGTTTGCAGGAGATATCGGTGGCTGATCCTGTCGAAAGCCTTGTGGAAGTCAACAGAAATTATTGCTGCGGTCGTTCTGCTGGTGGCGGCGTGCGCAATTACGTCTCTGTATGCGCAGGCGGCGTCGAATATGCTCCTGCCGAGCACTGCACACGTTTGCCACGGGCTGATCGCCTTCATTAACGCAGTCTTGATGTTATTTGCGAGGCATTTCGCGGCAATCTTGTAATCTGCATTCAGCAAGGTTATGGGCCTGAACTCTTCGATGTGTTTCGCTGCCTTTGTTTTTGGGAGAAGGATTACCGTCCCTTCCAGAAAGGAGGCCGGTACTGCTGTCCCGTTTAGGATTTCGTTCACCATTTCTGTCAGATGTCTTCCTACTTGGTCCCAGAGCTGGCTGTAGAATTCCTTGGGGATGCCGTCGGCTCCTGGTGCTCTGCCGTTTGCGCTGTCTTTGAGGATGGCTCTCACCTCATCCTCTGTCACGTTTTCGGTCAGTAGCGCCCGATCTTGATCGGTCAAGAGCCGACGTGTCTCCAGCAGGATGTCTGCCGTTTTGGCATCGTCCGTCTCTTCGCTTCTGAAGAGCTTTTCGAAGTGGTTTTCCACGTGGTCCACAATTTCCCGCTTTGTGGACAGCTTGTTTCCGTCCTTATCGAGGAGTTCGGAGATAACCTTGCTGTTTGCCCTTTGCCTTTCCCTGACTAAGTGGTGCAGTGTGGCGGGCTCATCCTCGATGACGCCGTGCGTTTGACTGCGAGCGATGACGCCTTCCATTCGCTGCCGTTTCATGTTGAGCAGACGTGCTTTTAATCTTCTCACGCGCGTCAGGTACTGTAGGTCGTCAGCAGGGGCGTTAAGCGCGTCCTTAAGACAGAGTGCGTAGAAGTCTGCTGTGCTTTTCTTCCAGTATGCTTTTTCCGCGCTGTATCTGATCAGTGCTCTTCTGATCGCTGGCTTGGCAAGTTCTGTCCACCACTCTATAGTGGAGTTGTATGCGTGACGTCTTTCTGAGCATTTCCCTACTGTGTCGGAGATTTCCGACCGTAGTTTCTCGTCTTTGAGGTGTTTGACGTTGAGTTTCCATCTCGCCTTTTGTCCAGCGGTCTTTCTTCTCGGCAGGTGGATTTTGGTTTCGTATGCGCAGTGATCAGAGAAAATCACTGGGCAGACCTCTACGTGCGATACAGAGGCGGCCAACTCTCTGCTCACGTACACCCTGTCTAATCTGCTTTTCCCCGTGTTGTAATGAAAAGTGAACTCTGTGTTCTGTTTGTTGAGCAGACGCCACGAGTCGTCAAGTTTTAGACGCCTTATGAGCTCTTGCAGCTCCATGCATAGATTCGGTACCGGGATCTGATCTTCTGGTGCAGCTACGCAGTTAAAATCTCCTCCTAGCACAATGTTGGTGTCATTCTGCGGGAGGAGTTCGCAAATGCGTTCGTTGAAATATTGTCCTCTTGCCCTCTTCTTTTCTGAGCCCGACGGTGCGTATATGTTTATGAACACCGTTCCTGATATTTCTAATGCGATCCCGCTTCCATCTACCATCAGTTTTGGCTCCCCTGTCTCTATTTCTTCTCTTATCATAATCGCTGTCCCTCGTCGGGTTTCGGGGTCTATGTTACTGATAACTTTGTATCCGGGTACCTCTTCTATTTGTGTCGTTACCACCTCCTGCAGGAGAACTACGTCTGCGGTTCTATGCTGCAAGAATTCTGATAGGGCGTCTAATTTAACTGAAGAGCTCATTCTATTGACATTGCATGAGATGATCGTGTGCGTTGTTTTACTGTGCATTTATAACGAGGGTCGTCGGGCGCTTTGCTGGGGCGGGTCGGGTGTGTGCTGTGGCCGGTCAGGCCGTAGGACGACGTCCTCGGGTTTGCTGGTGTGCGTTACGGTTTTTGCGGGTGGTGCGTCTGATGATTCTCCATCAGATGTCTCCATCCGTTCTGCGTTATCGTGGCTCCTCCTGGCGCCTTTCCTTTTCGGTTTTGTCGGCTTTTGCCACTCTGTTTTGGTGTCCTTCCTCTCGTTGTCCGACTCTTTGAGCATGCGCGCAATTTTGTTAACAGATTTCTTGATGTTGGCCTCGCGCATCTCACTAAACGTTTGTGGCGTGTTGCTGCTGGGTCCGGCCGTCTGGCTGGCCACAGCTGCTTCCTGGACGGGGGCGTCGACCTCCGCTACCTTCTGCCGTCGGATGGCAGGGGAGGGGGCGGGGGCTGCGGCCACCTCGCACTCCATTGTGCCTTCGCCCTCCGAGTCGGAGCTGAGCTGCCGTTTCTCTCCCGCGCTACCTGCGCTGGCCACGGCCGGGGCCGGGACGGCGGCAGGGGTTGGGGGAGCCGCTGGGCTTTCCGTGGCGGCGGTCGGGGCTGCCGCTTCCGCTGTCGCTTCTGTGGCTGCTACGGCTACGACCGGCTCTTCGTTTAAACGTGGCGCTTCTCCAGCTACAGCTCCGGCGTAGTTGCCGGTAATGTCCTGTTGCTCGGCATTCGTATTCGGTTGCCGTGGCAGTTGCGCCGGTCGTTTGTTTCTTGGGCAGTTTGCGCGCATATGCTCTGTGGAGTTGCATATGGAGCACGTCTGGGGCTGGCCATTGTACTGCACCACTCCCCTGTGCCCTCCAATCATCACGAATGATGGCACGTGTTTCTTTAATACCATCGTCACCGCCCTGACGCCCGAGTCGACCTTGTATCTGTGTCCCGTTCCCCAGAACTCGCGGTTCACCGACAGAACTTCTCCGTACAGTCTGATACATCGTGCAACTTCCTCGTCCGGCACTTCGAAAGGCAGATTGTAGACCTTCAAGTGCCTCACACCGTAGCCAGCGTACGAGATCTTTACGTCACTCACGGCACCGTCCCTGTGCGTGAATTTCCGTATACCACCGCGGGTGGTCACCAAGGTTTCACATCGTACGAGCGTTTTTAATTTAATGAAAAGACTGTATACTGTGAAGTCCAGCATCAGTCCCTCAAGTTCATCCTCCTCTATCCTCAGTTCACTAAACATCCAATCCTCAATTTCAAAGGACGTTGGCCTAACGAATTCCCGGTCAAATTGCAACTGCAGCGTCGTATTAGATCGGTTGTAAGTAGTCATTTTGACTCACCAAATCGTTGAAGCTCACGTTAAGGCGACGAAACAGCTACGGCTGGCGCGGCGCGGGAGCCGGCAGGCGACGGGCGCGGCGCGGTAGGATGTCGGGCGGCGACGGCTCGGCGGCCGGTAATCCTCGGCTACCTGGGACGCACAATAGCGAGCGGCACACGTGTTGCCAGGCGGGCACCCTAAGCGACCTTAGGATTGACACTCCGTCACGCTGACCACTCAGCTAGCGGGGCCGGACAGGTCGTTGATAATGCAGCAGTTATGCTTAAATGAGAACGACAGGACTGGAGGCTGCATCAAACCGAACTTTTAGTTAAGGACAGGAACTAATGAAGTGATGCATGTGGAATGCTTTTAGGATAACACCCGATAATGTGTAGCTTTATAGTTATTATGACGGTTATGAGTGTTTGTGAAATGTAGCCCAGTCTCCGTTTTTATGAATGAATGAAGAACGAAAGGAAGGGAGAAGATGGTGGTTACTCCTCCGCCAAATTTACGCTCCTAACCGACAGACTGAGCACATCTCACAGTTAGAGGAGTATTTCGGAACGGGATGGTTCCAAATTTGACCATCTGGAACTACTGACTGACGTCTCTTGGAATATAATTGCCTAAATCTTGACAACAGACATGGCATTATTATCCTATTCTCAAATCTGAATTTATGGCTCTTCACATGGGGCATGGAAGGCACTGGCGTGGTCGATGAAGGCTCGAGAACGATCTGATTATCTCATTGTACCTGCGCGTCCGCAACGTTCTCGAGAGGCAGTTTTCACCTGTAGGTAGCGTCTCAGAAATGGATATGAATGGATATGTGCGAAATAACTTCGTCAGTCCCTTTTAGCAACTGTTACAGATTGTGCAAATTGTGAATATTGTTGTGAATGTGTCAGTGAATTGAATGGCACGTACCATGTTAAAAAGAAAGATGTAAAAAAATTAATACTTCTCCTCGAAAGTCTGTGTTACACATGTGAACAAGAATACGAATCATACAATGCACCGAGCGAAGTGGCGCATTTTGGAGGACGACGGTTCAAACCAGCATCCTGTCCACCCTGATTTAGGTTTTCCGTGATTTCCCTAAATCGCTTCAGGCCAATGCCGGAATGGTTCCTTTGAAAGGGCACGACCGACTTCCTTCCCATCCTTACCTAATCCGATGGTACCGATAACGTCGCTGTTCGGTCCCCACCCTCAAATCAACCAACCAACATTACAATGCTGGCTTTCACGGTCCGTATTTACGTCATTAGTGATATTTTGTTTCATCGGCACTAGGCATGTTTCTCTGCCTAAAGTTTCGTCACCTAATGCTGGAGACATCCTCAAGAGGCTATAAAGACGCAGAAAGCAGTTGCAAGGTTAAAAAAGCCCCGCAAGCTGAACTGTTAATACGTATTCAAGCAACAAGAGACTTGGCGCTCTTTGCTTTATTTGGAACTAAGGCTCACAACTTGTCTGAATCCAGTTCTTATGTTCTGTTAAAGTTGTTTTTGTGCTTTTGAATTTCTGTGGCGTCTATATACATGAAAGCATAGAAATGATTGGATCTTCATAAAAGAAAAGTATCGGAGCTAGGACCTCCCGTCAGGTAGACTGGTCGCCTAGTGCAAATCTTTTTAGTTGACTCCACATCAGCAAGTTGCATGTCGAATTTGGTGATTCCGTGGTTCTTGTGCATGATCCGCTACTGCCGATTTATCCATGTTTCCCAGATGACAGTTGCTCAGTGTTCCTTAAGCCTGCTTCTTTTTGTAGTTCCTGTGCGCACTTGGTCGTAGGTACTGTCCGAGTCGTCATGGCGCCAGATGATGTCACCAGCGTTAGCAGACGAACGTTAGGGAGAAATAAGCCTTGGACAACGGCCTAATGATTGTAAAACGAAAATCACCAAGCAAACTTCAAAATGATTCGCTGTTGCATAGTGAACTGAGGTGCACGTCGTTATTGAGTCAAACGTCTTGATGTTTGTATTGCGGCTACGGTAGCCCTTTCAGCTGCTAATATTCAGTTTCCCGACGTTTTATTATGACAGACTGTACCACACTCGTCCCATTTTTGCAGGTATTTAATGTGTATATGCAGACAGCACGTTTTATAACTTAGAAGATATAATACATGAGCCACCGAATGCGGCAATTTGGCTTTAGGAGTTTACCTTCTCCTCCTGTGACGTAAAAAAACGATCTAGAGCCACATTTCACTGCACATTCAGGAAGCCGGAAATGTTCCGCCGTGTTATACTTCACTTTATGGCGATATAGACGTGTCATTATATGCACGAAAGTGTTCCCGGTCCATGTGAATAGTGCTCAAGTCTTATACTACAACTACAAGCAACCAGATGCCGGTCTCTGGTTGATTTTAGGAGTTTTTTGGTTTTACGGCGGACGTAACATTTACACCTGACATTGCTCTTTATGTGGGACAGTGAAATTGCTGTGTCTGGAGTGCATATGAAATGGGCGAGCAAACCGCCTTTCGGATCGGCGGGTGGCAAAGCTTACACTGGAAACTGCGGCGAATCATCGCCCGTTATAACGATACGTATCTAATGCCGTTACTGAGGAGGAGCTCCTGAAATCCTGCTACTTAAGGATTTCAGAAAGTAAGTTACACATGTCGCCCCACGCGAATATCATTGCGCAACAAAAGTGACGTTTTTTCATAAGACAATACATGTTCCGGGTTTTCTGCAGTGACAGTTCTGATACAGTACGAATAAGAGGTGCACCAAAGTGTGAGGTTGGAATGGTGCAGCAACAACTGGAAACATACACTATAGTTGAAACACGCGGGACGGTACGATTCTTCTGGACAAAGCGTCTAAATTACGCACACTTTCACCTTGAAATTGTGGACCAAATGCAGTGTCGCGTCCAGCCGGTGTGGAATGGTGCCAACAGTTTGATCAAGGCCGCACAGACGCGAGTGAGACTGATCAGGAAGTCCAGGTCTTGCACAATGCCGCTGCTATCTTTTCGGTGTGCTGAAAGTATATTGGGCTAAAAGATATATTCCAACGATGAGGACGTTTGCACAGCGGTTTTCGAATGGTGTCGTGACCAAGGAGCAGATTCTTATCGTCGAGGAACCGAACGATAGATAGAACGTTGGACAGTTGTTTGCAGAGAAATTTTTGGCTGCGTTGAAAAGTAGCGCATTGTATCTGTGTCACTTTGCAGTGCATTGCAGCATTCAATAGCAGTTACTTGGCCTACCATAACAGTCTGCAGCTTACTTATTGAAGTCGCCTCGTATTTGTTACCTGGAGCCGGCAGGAGTGGCCGTGCGGTTCTAGGCGCTACAGTCTGGAGCTGAGCGACCGCTACGTCGCAGGTTCGAATCCTGCCTCGGCCATAAATGTGTGTGATGTCCTTAGGTTAGTTAGGTTTAATTAGTTCTAAGTTCTAGGCGACTGATGACCTCAGAAATTAAGTCGCATAGTGCTCAGAGCCATTTGAACCATTTTGTTACCTGGAACGCATGGCGCATTGTGTCCCAGCAATAACCATCTTCTTTCATACGTTCATAAGGCCATTCTTCGCAATACGATAAGAACAGTAGGATTTATTCACGCACGGAGGCAAAAAAAGGCCATTCGTGAGGCTGACGTTATTAACCCTTTCAGACTCGAAATATTAAAAATTTATATTTTGAATTTTCTTGTTTTTATTGGGGCACTAGATATACATTGAGACAGAGGAATGTGAAAAACAAGTGTTTCATACATTTATTGAACATATTCGGAGTGGTTTCAAATAGAGCCACTGTGTATGAAATGTCGTTACTTTGGTGATAAGGTAAACTACAGTTCCTTTCTGCAGTTAGGCATAGGACTACTTATCAGATAGCACACTTCCATCTGCTTCTGTGATGATCCTTCTTGGGCTACAGTGTACTCAGTGCCTTGAGGTGTCGTGTATTGGTAGATACTTTGCTTCAGTTGTCTGTTTTTCAACTGGAACAAAAGTTTTTCCTTTTTTTCTGAATGGATCTTTGTTCTCACATTCTGAAGTAATGTAAGATAAACGTGATTTTTTTTTTCATTCGAAAATCAAGGTCACTGCCTTCAGCTAACACATCTCCACTTTAACTGTTATTATCAGCCTGACTCGACATAAAAAAATCACTTCCGAGAGACACACCAGAATTTCCTATTCATTTATTCTGCGAGAGTACGTCTTGTGAAAGTCGTAATACAACAATCTGTCACAACTACTCATGTCACCCTTAGAGCCGCAATAATTGTGCAAAAAAGTACATAAATGTAATTATTATTGGAATACAAATAGTATAAATTAGAACAGGACAGTTTTCTGTACGTAATCAATGCTCAAAATATGCCTTGTAGAGGCAAAGTTCGAAAACAACATACAAAACTAGCACCTACGTTTGCTCGTCTAACTGCCAAGATTCGAAATATATGAAGTTTTTCAAGCTGCAGCCGCTACAGGTCAGCATCTACTGGAGATGTAAAGGGTAGCTTCAGCTGTAGCTACTGAGCATATGCCACGAAATGAGAAAATCCTAGGTGGCTTCAAAGGGAACCACATCGTCTGAAAAGGTTAAATGAATTGTTATATTTATTCAGCACTAGCTTTTTGCCATCGGCTTTGCCTGCATACGCTTATGTCACATATATTACACTATATATATGTTATTGACTAGCTGCAGTGTTAATTCTCGCGAACTGGTTGACGTATTGAGCAACACAGATCTGAGAGAAACTGCGTTTCCTACATTTAAGGTAATCCAAGCCAACTCAGTACAGGAGAGAAATACCTACAGGTGGATTTCGAATCTTTTTACGTGTCACCCCTTCTATTGCCACTCCCACCCTTGGCGGTTGTAGGGGTATCTTACTGCTTAAGAATTTTTGTACAAATAATAAGTCATTTATTATCCAAAATCGGTTGAAATTATCCAAGCGTTCTTGAGTTATGAATTTATGTCACCCATGTTGACCCCCATCTTCAGCCATAGGGGTGTCTTACTGTCATAGTAATTTTATCCAGTTAGCAAGTGAAACGTGCGCCAAGTTCAGTAGAAATAATTTCTGGCGTTATAGAGATGACTATTTCTGCACCACTCACACCCCACACCTACGAGTATAACGTCATCGAGACTCCAGAATGAGATTTTCACTCCGCAGTGGAGTGTGCGCTGATATGAAACTTCCTGGCAGATTAAAACTGTGTGCCGGGCCGAGACTCGAACTCGGGACCTTTGCCTTTCGCGGGCAAGTGCTCTACCAACTGAGCTACCCAAGCACGAGTCACGCCCCGTCCTCACAGCTTAACTTCTGCCAGTACCTCGTCTCCTACCTTCCAAACTTAACAGAAGCTCTCCTACGAACCTTACAGAACTAGCAGTCCTGAAAGAAACGATATTGCGGAGACATGGCTTAGCCACAGCCTGGGGGATGTTTCCAGAATGAGATTTTCACTCTGCAGCGGAGTGTGCGCTGATATGAAACTTCCTGGCAGATTAAAACTGTGTGCCGGGCCGAGACTCGAACTCGGGACCTATGCCTTTCGCGGGCAAGTGCTGTACCAACTGAGCTACCCCGAGTTCAACATTAGTTGCTGTCGCATATTGTCCCTTTTTCCACACTAAAAAACACACTCCGGCCATGAAGGTTGCTCTCTAACAATATACTTGCCTTATCTTGAGTACTGCTTAGTTTGCCAACGTCTACAAAATTCCATGTCCAGCAAATATTGTCAGATCAGTTTGAGTATCGCTATTGTGCATGGTAGATTACACTGAGAAATAATTGTCACGAGAGAAAGTCGATCGTTTCGCCGTTTCCGAGTTAATTAGCATTGAAGTTAACCACTCAGGCCATTGCGCTCGGTCCGCAGCTCGTGGTCGTGCGGTAGCGTTCTCGCTTCCCGCGCCTAGGTTCCCGGATTCGATTCCCGGCGGGGTCAGGGATTTTCTCTGCCTCGTGATGACTGGGTGTTGTTTGAGGTCCTTAGGTTAGTTAGGTTTAAGTAGCTCTAAGTTCTAGGGGACTGATGACCATAGATGGTAAGTCGCATAGTGCTCCAAGCCATTTGGACCATTTGAACCACTGCGCTCGCAGCCGGCCGGAGTGGCCGAGCGGTTCTAGGTTCTACAGTCTGGAACCGCGCGACGGCTACGGTCGCAGGTTCGAATCCTGCCTCGGGCATGGATGTGTGTGGTGTTTTTAGGTTAGTTAGGTTTAAGTAGTTCTAAGTTCTAGGGGACTGATGACCTCAGCAGTTAAGTCCCATAGTGCTCAGAGCCATTGCGGGCGCAAATTCAAGAGGCCCGCAGTTAGTGTCAGTTGTTGTCATAGCGTAGATGAAAACGCAGGACACTGCTCAGGATTCGGTCCTTACTAACGTCCCATGTCCATCTTTGTATCGCCGTCCTGTTCGCTTTTAGGAAGCCAAACGAAGAACACTTTTGGCGACACCGTCTTCTGCGGGCCACTTGCATTTGCGCGCGCGTCCTGACTGAATAGCTTTAGTGCTAATTAACGGGGCAAGTCGTCGAATTATTTCTCAGAGCAACCTACCCTGCAGCTTCCATACAAGCTTTTCAAACTGTTTCTGATCACCCTGTTCACACTACATTAAAATTGCTACACCACGAAGATGGCGTGCTAAAGACGCGAAATTTAACCGACAGGAAGAAAATGCTGTGATTTGCAAATGATTAGCTTTTCAGATCAATCACACAAGGTTGGCGCCGGTGGCGACACATACAACGTGCTGACATGAGGAAAGTTTCCAAACGATTTCTCATACACAAACAGCAGTTGACCGGCGTTGCCTGGTGAAACGTTGTGATCCCTCGTGTAAGGAGGAGAAATGCGTACCATCACGTTTCCGACTTTGATAAAGGTCGGATTGTAGCCTATCGCGATTGCGGTTTACGGTATCGCGACAATGCTGCTCGCGTTGGTCGAGATCCAATGACTGTTTGCAGAATATGGAATCGGTGGGTTCAGGAGGGTAATACGGAACGCCGTGCTTGATCCCAACGGCCTCGTATCACTAGCAGTCGAGATGACAGGCATCTTATCCGCATGGCTGTAACGGATCGTGCAGCCACGTCTCGATCCCTGAGTCAATAGATGGGGACGTTTGCAAGACAACAACCGTCTGCAGGAACAGTTCGACGTCGTTTGCAGCAGCATGGACTATCAGCTCGGAGACGATGGCTGCGGTTACCCTTGACGCTCCATCATAGCCAGGAGCGCCTGCGATGGTGTATTCAACGACGAACCTGGGTGCACGAATGGCAAAACGTCATTTTTTCGGACGAATCCAGGTTCTGTTTACAGCATCATGATGGTCGCATCCGTGTTTGGCGACATCGCGGTGAACGCACATTGGAAGCGTGTCTTCGTCATCGCCATACTGGCGTTTCACCTGGCGTGATGGTATGGGGTGCCATTGGTTACGCGTCTCGGTCATCTCTTGCTCGCATTGACAGCACTTTGAGCAGTGGATGTTACATTTGAGATGGGTTACGACCAGTGGCTCTAGCCTTCATTCGATCCCTGCGAAACCCTACATTTCAGCAGGATAATGCTCGACCGCATGTTGCAGGTCCTGTACGGGCCTCTTGGATACAGTAAATGTTCGACTGCTGCCCTGGCCAGCACATTCTTCAGATCTCTCACCAATTGAAAACGTCTGGTCAGTGGTGGCCGAGCAACCGGCTCGTCACAATACGCCAGTCACTACTCTTGTTGAACTGTGGTATCGTGTTGAAGCTGCATGGGCAGCTGCACCTGTACACGCCACCCAAGCTCTGTTTGACTCAATGCCCAGGCGTATCAAGGCCGTTATTACGGCCAGAGGTGGTTGTTCTGGGTACCGATTTCTCAGGATCTATGCACCCAAATTGCGTGAAAATGTAATCACATGTCAATTCTAGTATAATAAATTTGTCCAGTGAATACCCGTTTATCAGGTGCATTTCTTCTTGGTGTAGCAATTTTAATGGCCAGTAGTGTATTATTTTGATCTACAGATGATGACACGCACAGATGACCATTCGGACACACACACACACACACACACACACGCACGCACGCACTCGCGCACGCATTTTCTCACTTCTCTCCGTGCCTTTTGTCATATTTGCTTTGTTCATCTTTGAAATAGCTGCTTGTGTCATTTTTTTCCCCTCTGATGTATAGAAACTAGTCTGTTAAATGCTATACGAGATGACGGTATTTTTTACTGTGTACAGTGACTTCTGTCGTTAGTAACAATTGCCACTTACAACAGAGTTCTTAATGAATACGGGGTGAAACAAAGCACTAGAGGCTGGAACGGTTGGAGCTGTGACAACAGAAGAAGCGGTGCGCGCCCACCGTTTCTGTGACGCACGAGAATGACAGGACGTAAACACCGGCGTCACCTCTGAGGGAGCCGATAGGCCAGGGCGTCGGACGTCACGTTTGAGCGTGGCGGGGTGTGTGGAAAGTCGTATTGATTGGGTGGCGGGATCGCGCGTAGGTGCGTGGCGGCGGCAGGTGGCGCGCCCCGCGGCCGCGGCGCGAACCAGCGCCTGCGAGGGCGTCGCGGCTGCCCACGCGACTCCGTGACAGTCGACGAGCGCCCGCCGCCGCTGCCGCAAGCAGGTACGTTGTGCTCCGCGCCGCGCCGCGCCGAGCGTACAAGCGCCGCGCTGCCAGTCCTTTCCTTTGTTATCTCTATTATGTCCCACAAGTGGCACCGCGAGCGAGGGACGTGCCGTGCCACGCGCTTGGCACCTGGCGCCAGTGGCAAGTTGTGGCTCGTATTCTCCTTACCTCTCGTAACAACGGGACCGTTTAAATTTGATATTTACTAGACGTGCAACCCTACTGCTTGTAAGCAAATTTCTTTCACGGTATCTGTCGAGCCTCGGGTCACACAAACGGGAGCATTACTATTACCCTTCTGTTTTTTATGCTCCAACAGCAGTCCTGTTCTCAAACAAAATCACGGGAGTTGCGTTCCACTTGATTATCCAAACCACTTTTGTGTCTTCATCAGTGAGTCGTACACTAACAGGAATGGAAGCACCTGTCCGATATTTATCAAACTTTGTGGAGATGTTCATCACATCAGTTATTGACTGATCAAATAACCAGTCATTAGGAACTGATGACTGTCTTCAACATCAGTATGAGGTTTAACCCCGTCTGGCAGGAATAGACGAATACTCTTCTAATCGTGGCGTGGAAGCAAACAGCCTCTGAATGTCATCTTGAGGAATGTCTTCCCATGTCTCAAACACGTACTGGCTGGGGCCTGGTATGAATGTATACCTCTCCCCGTCGCATCCCAGACATGGTCTGGTGACAAGTAAGGGGACCGGGCTGGTCAGTCAAGGATCCGTACATTCTCGAGGCGTTTGTGTTGTGAACTGTGGTCTTAAATTATCCTGTCGGAATATGACACTTTCATACCCTGGTTATGAAGGGGACAACAGAGTTTACCGTGCTTGCTGCATACTGGCGAGCATTCAGCCTCCCTTCAACAATTGCAAAATCAGTCCTGTTGCTGTATCCAGTAGCTCTCCACACCATGACTCCACGAGTTGGAGAGGTGTGGGCCTCGAGAATCGCAGCTTCACGTAACCTTTCAACAGGTCATCTGCAGACGCGTAGGCGTCGACCTGAACGCCACAAACAAGCGATACTCCTCGCTGAACACCACGTAACACCGTTCAGAGTCTGAGTTGACCCTGGTTCTACATCAGGCAAGTCGCTGTTGTCTATGGTATGATGGCTGGGGTAAAGGAGGCATAGCAACTCCAGATCTCGACCCAGCTTCCAGTAATCTGTTGCCGACGGTTCGTAGAGATACTTTACCTGTAACCTTGTGGTTTATTTCAGCCAGTCGACCAATTCTACTACCTTTTCGTGATGTAATGCTCTTGGAAGGTCCCATGCCGACTCTTATTGCCATACGGTTGTCTTGGATACATATAATCATCATTCATTCTACAGTAATTGTACCACAGCCAACTGTCTGATCGATGTATTGGTATAATGATCTCATGTCCCTCATGCCGATAATTCGACCTTTCTCAACATCTGGAACATGACGATAAGATCCGCTTACACGTCTTTTGGCATTTTGTCGTGCGATGTTGTTGTTGTTGCGTTGTTGGTGTTGTTGTTGTCGTCGTCGTTTCCTTCAGTCCGAAAACTGGTGTGATACAGCTTTCTGTGTTAATCTATCCTCTGCGAGTCTCTTCAACTCCTCCATTTGAATCTGTTTACACTATTCATTCCTGGGTTATCCTCTACAATGTGGACTGTTCCTCCTCTGAAATTTCGACTGTTCGTTGATGCCTCATATATCAATCGATATGTCAAGACTGATTCCGTAACTTTGTTTTACCTAATTCGGTTCAGTACTTCCTCATTTGTTATTCCATCTTCTCGTGTCTTCTTGTCTGATCTGCTTCTCATCCACTTTCACTTCCGTTCAAGACTACACTGTGGACTTCAGAAAAGACTTCATGACACTTAAATTTGTATTAGATATTGATAAGGTCCTCTTTTTCAAAAATGGTTTCTCTTGCTATTGCTAGTCTGCATTTTATATTATCTCTACTGCAGCCATCATCAGTTATTTTACTACCCAAATAACAAATCTCATCTAGTAGTTTCAATTTCTCATTTCCTTATCTAATTCTCTCAGTACAGCCTGATTTAATTCGACTACGTTCTATTACTTTTCTTGATGTCTGCTTATATTTTCATTTCAAGACACTATTCCGTTGAAACCATTCTTCATGTGCACAATCAAATCTCACATAAGAAATAAATTTTAATCACAATGTCCTACAGGCATGGAAATACTGTAGTATCCGTTTGGTAGCCTTCAGTCGAGTTGTTCTTGGAGTAATACTGTCCATTTCAGTCTGTGTTTTTTACTGAGACCTTAATATAAAAACATGTTTTACAGAATAATTCATCAGTGAAAAGTTAGGCCTAGAACATTTCTCTATGTCCGTTGTAATCATTACCTCGGCTTCTGTTTGGTCAGGATTTGAGGGCCTTCATTAACCAATTAAATAAATTGTGATTAAAGAAAAAGTAATTTTCCTTACTCGCAAACTACCTTCAGAAAACATCAATTTGTTGAAGACGCCAAACAGTAAGACCATTTGATGTAGGTCCAACAGAGCCTTGGTTTGTAGAAGCTAAGATAAATAGTTACAAAAATATGTTACATGCTATTTTTCACTCAGGAATTATTCCCCAAAACATGTTTTGATTGGAAGGCTCAATGAAACATGACCCTATGATGGAGGCACAAATGGGACGAAAATTTTTTGGCATGAGAAGGTTGTATGGTTTGCTTAGTCAGGCGAAATCCAGTTCCCTTAAGTTATCATTCCTGGTTTCCTTAGAAATTCGTCATCAGATGAAATGCTAAAATAATAATGTGTAGTAAAATGCTAAAAATCTAAATTACAAACTCAAACTAACTGTTATATACAGGTAACACAACATGAATAAGTTAAATATTAACTAGTTCAAAATGGGTCAAATGGATCTGAGCACTATGGGACTTGACTTCTGAGGTCATCAGTCCCCTAGAACTTAGAACTACTTAAGCCTAACTAACCTAAGGACATCACACACATCCATGCCCGAGGCAAGATTCGAACCTGCGACCGTAGCAGTTGCGCGGTTCCGGACTGAAGCGCTTAGAACCGCTTGGCCACAGCGGCCGGCTATTAACTAGTAAAAATTGTGTGACACATAGTAAAGGGAAATATTATGGACAAATATACAAGCAAACATTCTCTCGAAACCCTGGTTTAACGCAATTAAGACAAATAAACTGTATGTAAGTTCCGTAATGAAATTTATTCGCCGAATACACGTTTGAGGTAATCCTTACTGTGAATGTGATTTAAAAACAGTAGGAGATATCACTTTTTTTGGTAATATAAACCATGTGCAAATCAGCGGACTGATTTCACATCAGTTAACCAGATTTCATTAAACATTATCAATTAATACAGCAACTCTCCTTCATCTAAATGATGTATTAATTTTAATACTAATTCCGAAAGTTTTAAGTTAACGTAGCCTTACACTGCGAAATCCTAGAAAATTCTTAAAACACGGAGAGGAGACTGTGTTGTCTTTAGGCCTAAAGAAAAAAAAAAGTACAGCTGAACAGTTCACCAAAAACGCTCGCATTGTGAACATGTCTGCTCTCTGATTTGTGAAACTATTACACTTAACTGTGTAACGGTGTATAGCTTGCAACTATTTTGTAACAGATTACCTTTTGATGACTGTCTAGGAAGAATTCAATAAAAATTTTTGATTACAAATTGATTGCTGTTTTCCTCCAAGGTGCAATATGTACAGTCTGCATACTTTTATTTGCCTTATACTAAAACAGGAAAACGTTTCCAGAAACATAGTTTTCGCTGAGCAATTGGCAAAACATTAAATTCCAGATATTTCTGTTAATATGTAAGTCCATTTCGCAACATATCTTCATCTATTGCCCAGGACGACATCCGCGCCACTGACAACACTTCGCAATGAGATAGTTCACAACTTCGAGCTGATTCTCATCAATGCTTTCTTGGATTGTTATGTTTAGCGTTATTATATCAAACGCCTAACGTAACAATTCGTCTGGAGACAGCAACGGATGTTGCCATGTAGACTGCACTGTTAGCGATCGATCGATTACGGATGTTTGTAATTGTTGTTTCCGTCGTCAGCCTTAAGTTTGGCTGGACGCAGTTCTCCATTCTTGTCGATTGCCAGTGGTACGCTACTTTTCAGGATATAACTGATGCATTCATCATCGACGATGTGTATCACACAGGGTGAGGCACTGAGACAGGTCACCACAAGCATATCCAGAATGAATAAATGTATCAAGATGCGATTTCTGCCAAGTTATAGCGGACAGTATGGCGAATTTTCTGATGTTCACAGGCGTTTTTTATCGTTTATACTCGCCGAATTATGACACAGAGCTTGTTTTTTTTCTAATGGAACTATATATTTTTTTCTATGGCATTTGAAAGAAGCTTCTAAGAGATCTTCAACGACATAACACGATGGGACTTGATCGAATAGTATAAAGATAACAGGGCCGCTGACCACTGTCCCACCGCCAAGAGAAGAGATTCCACAAACGTCTTCCCTATTGTACTAAATGTAAGCATATACGTAACTCAGGTATGGTTCCTGTGTTTACCTGTGCGTTTGAAGCTCATCAGTCTATGCTAAGATGTTGCAGCAATCAGATAACTTACTCGTAAAACTATTGAGACATTCACAATGTATACAGCAGTCGAAAAAGTGAATATCGTTTATGGCGAATGTTGCAAAGCTGTTAGAGCAGCGGAAGAGTATGCACACCGTGCCAAGCACTCACGATCTGTGTAAAAAGTATTAAAAAAAAGTTTGGAGAGCAAAATATGTCAAGTAAAAAGAAGAGCAAGTACTGAAAAATATGAAACTTAACATTTTAGCAGCAGTAACACACAATGCCAATGTCAATAAGTGGCATCTCACAACTGCGAAAGGGATCGCTCAAACGACTGTTCTGCGAGAACTACATTCCACCGCATTTCATCCTCTTCACTTTTTGCTGCATCTACGGCTTCATAGCGATGAGTTCAAAAATTTATTACAGTTCTACAAATGTTATCTACGAAAAGTGCAAAGTGTTTCGGCTTATTTACTCAAATTTCTGTTTAAGGAAACTATGGACAAGTCAGTCTTCCCAGTATGCATTATTCGTCGGTTGAAAACCCACGCTGCGTGTTTTCCAAGCGTCGTATCGTTGGTCTCTGTTTTATTAATGGGAATCTAAATACATTCAAGTATCTCGAGTTCGTAAGATATGTTGCTGCCGCAGTTATTTGAAGACACCCTGCTCAACAGAAGGCCATCTGTATGGTACCACCATGACGGATTTCCCGTTTCGCATGTGCTGTGACAGATCGTACTAAGAGAATATTGCGAGAGCATTGGCACGGTCGTTCAGGAAACGCAGGATGGTCTGCACACTCACCTAACTTAACACTTCTGTAATGTTGTCTGTGGCGAAAATTAAAACAAGAGGTCTTACTAGGAAACACCGAGGACTCCCGAAGGCATGAAATGCCTTGTAGCACGGCCCTGTGCTGCCGTTAACTCCAAATGAAATTCAACGTTCAGTCTTGCTTCTTGAGACTCACTTCATAGCGTGTAGAAATGTTCAAGGTCAACATTTTGAGCACTTGATGAAACAGCCTCGATGATAAACACGCGAAGCGTAATAGAGTTCCGTGCTTGCTTACATTTGGTATAATAGGGCAGACATTTGTGTTGGTTCTTCTCCTGACAGCGGGACAGTGGTTTGCAGCTCTGTTATCCTGATACTATTTGATCAAGTCCCATAGTGTTATGTCGTTGAAGTTCTCTTAGTAGCCTCTTTCAGATACCACAGGAAAAATGTATACAATTCCATTAGGGGAAAAAAAAACAGAAAAAACAAATTCGGTGTCATAATTCCGGATTGAACTCTGCTGGGGACATTTTCAGTGAGGTGTAAATGTCTGTGGAGAAATGGCAGCCCATTCTTACTCAAGAGCGGAAACCAGAGAAGATACTGATGTTGGATGCTGGGCTCTAGAGCGAAATCGACATTCCAAATCAACCCAAACGTGTTCCAATGGATTCATGTCGGGACTCTGGTCAAGCCAGTCCATTTCAGGAATGTTCTCCACAAATCACTGCATCATAGGTGCTGCTTTATGATTGGGTGCATCGTCGTGCTGATTAAACAAACAGTCATCGAATGCGAATTGTTCCTCTACTATAAGCAGAATAAAATGCTGTAGCCGGTCGGAGTGGCCGAGCGTTTCTAGGCGCTACAGTCTGGAACCGCGCAACCGCTACGTTCGCAGGTTCGAATCCTGCCTCGGGCATGGATGTTTGTGCTGTCCTTAGGTTAGTTAGGTTTAAGTAGTTCTAAGTTCTAGGGGACTGATGACCTCAGAAGTTAAGTCCCATAGTGCTCAGAGCCATTTGAACCATTTTTTGAAAATGCTGTAACATGTGTTCATTAAGTTCCACATTTAGCGTTTTCTTACTTGCAGTAAGGGGACCACACATTAACCACGAAAAACTCACCCATGCCGTAACACCACCTCCTCTATACTTGACTAGTGGCACTAGACAGTAGATTATGTTCTCCATGCATTCGCCGGGTCCAAACCCTTCGCTCATGTTGCCGCAGAGTATAGCGTGATTCATCGCTCTCAATAATTCGTTTCCAGTCATCCACTGTCCAAATGAGTCGCTCTTTACACCTCAAGCGTCGCTTAGCACCGACTTCAGAATTGTGTGGTTAATGAGGAGCTGCTCGATCACCGTATACTCTTTATAACTCCGTACGCACAGCAGTGCTGGACGGTCCCCTATCCCTCAGTACATGAGACCTGCCTCTTCTTGGTTTAGCTGTTTTCCTTCGTGTTTCCACTTCACAGACACATCACCAACAATCGAATGGGGCAGCTTCAGAACGGGTGAAACGTCCCCGATGGATTTGTTAATCCGGTGACAGCCAATGACTGGTCCACGTTCGAAGTCACTTAGCTATCCCAATAAACCCATTCTGCTGCTACCTCGCCTCTACTAGCAACACACTACTCCACGCCCCCCTTTTATGCTGGCGGGTCCACCTCTTGCGACATCTAGTGGTTATTTCCGCTTTATATAGCGGTATTCGGTAATTTTGATCAGTTAGTGTATATGAAACTCTGTTGCATCGTGCATATCTGTGTCTCTCTTCTACCTTTCTTTTTCTTCTGTTCTATTTCCAGGATCGTTTAATTCATCCAAGAGTCTTGTTCATGCATAGAATTTCTCGATGCAGCATGGCCCGTTGTGCCGCGCGGGATTAGCCGAGCGGTCTCATGCGCTGCAGTCGTGGACTGTGCGGCTGGTTCTGGCGGAGGTTCGAGTCCTCTCTCGGGCATGTGTGTGTGTGTGTGTGTGTGTGTGTGTGTGTGTGTGTGTGTGTGTGTGTGTGTGTGTGTTTGTCCTTAGGATAATTTAGGTTAAATGGCTCTGAGCACTATGGGACTTAACATCTTAGGTCATCAGTCCCCTAGAACTTAGAACTACTTAAACCTAACTAACCTAAGGACATCACACACATCCATGCCCGAGGCAGGATTCGAACCTGCGACCGTAGCAGTCCCGCGGTTCCGGACTGCAGCGCCTAAAACCGCAAGACCACCGCGGCCGGCTAATTTAGGTTAAGTAGTGTGTAAGAATGGGGACTGATGACCTTAGCAGTTAAGTCCCCTAAGATTTCACACACGTGGCCCATTGCTGTGCACCCTTTACTTTAGGTTATTTCTGTTCATATTATAACCATCGTTCCATTTCATTAAGAATCAACACTACTCAGTTTCACTTCCGGCGACCAATGCTTATTATTAAAGAACTCTATCACCCTGGTTTTCTGTCTGTGAGAAATGCTCCCACATCGAGTTAGTGCGTCGCTTTCCTCATTGCGCCGGCAATATACAAATTAAAAATACGTGGTGACAGTGAGCACCTTGCCTTAACGTTTCCTGATTTTGAGTCTTATATCATATCGTCAGTGCCAACTACTCCAATCTGCTTTGCATGTAGAGTATGTATCACCCTTCTGCCCCTCTCGTTGAAACCACACTGCTCAAAAATTAAGAACATTGTATTCCACTCCGAATTATGAGAAGCCTACTCCAAATCTACGAATGCGACGTAGGTTTCTTCGTTTTTTTCTGAATCTACACTGTTTTATTAGTTACTGGCCTAAATTGTTTCTTCCCCTAAGGCGAAACGTGTCCTCTTATTAATTAATTTCAGATGGTCCTTCCATTCTCCAGCAAAGTATTCTTGTGAGTAGTTATGACCCATCTGGTACTATACTGTAAGAGCTACAATTTTCGTGTATACCCGCCTTTGCTCTCTTTATTAGTTGATAATTACCTCTACTTCGTGATAAAAAATAGAAACGGTTTACTGCTTCACATCAGATGATCTGTTCTCCCTTGTTTATACTCAGGCGCCTAATCTAATAGTATGTACATTTCGCGTTTGTTACATGTGAGAAACGACTGACTTTACTTGTCACGAACAGAAGCAATGATCCGTAACTCCCCTAACTCCTCTTTTCTGGCTAGTATCTTCCAATATATATTAAGTGCGTTTCTCTTTTATATAATACTTCTGTGCTTTCCCGAGCAACTGACACTGGACTCGCATTCGGGAGGACGACGGTTCAATCCCGCGTCCGGCCATCCTGATTTAGGTTTTCCGTGATTTCCCTAAATCACTCCAGGCAAATGCCGGGATGGTTCCTCTGAATGGGCACGGCCGACTTCCCTCCACATCCTTCCCTAATCCGATGAGACCGATGACCACGCTGTCTGGTCTCCTTCCCCAAAACAACCAACCAACCAACCTTTCCCGAGCAACTAACTAACCATTCCGCTGGTGGGTCCTCAGGCCAATAATGTATGTTATGTATGATTATACCTTAAAAAATCGAAGGAATAAAAAAAAAAGGACGTAACGGCAGTTTTAACATTGTAAATTCAATCTTTATCTTTCCAAGTGTTATTGTAAACGTGCTCATTGCATCTGTTAACATATGGGAAACGGCATAACGTTGTCAAATGCTTTAACATGTAGAGTCAGTACTTTTCCTCTAGTGGATGGCATTCCATTAACGCTTGTCAAGTCACATGCCATATTCGGTGGCACAGCCAATTAGACAGTGTTCTTGTATTCTGAGGAAAAAATAAAAAAAACCGGTAAGTCAGTTATCATACTTAAATTTTTTTCCCTGTTTCTTCAGTCTTGCCTGTCAGATGACGGGATGATACCGTGAACAAGCAACTGCCGCTTCCTTCACTCTTGATGAGCAGCTGAGCTTTGGCTGCTGCAGTTGTTTTAAATTTGTTTGACGAAATACTTAACACTTACGTCTTTTTCTCCCCTTTCCTTGTAATGATTTCATTCTGTTTAGTCAACTGAAGGACAGGAAGCGGAAAATTGTAATGATTGTATAATGGTTGATGATTTGTAATATTTTCGTATTTGACGCGGCCAAAGTTGCCGATCGTGATATCCAAGATCCGCTTCCACAAGCGAGGCTGCAGTAAATAACATTTCTGGGCTTGTGTGTACGACGGGGGACACAGAAGAAAGTCGAATTCCTTACTTGCCAGTGAAATACTAGGCGTAACGGTTTCTGCCGCTACGTGTCCGGTATTACACACAATTTCAGTCAGCTGACCGATTGTTAGGGATACAGAAGTATCTGTTATGTTGGACAGCTTGTTTTCGTATTGCTTTACAACGGGCTGAGAATTTTTCAGCTGCAGATATAACGGGACAAAGTACTGCAACGTATCTGGGGGGAGGGGCGGCTTTGGTAGTTTTCTACTGCTACCCATCCACCAGAAGGCGAATGCACAACCATAAACTGTTAGATGGCTCGTCTACATAGGGGTTCGGTTATACCCAGTTGTACAAGTATGTAAGCAACTATAGATTAACTGGAAGGCCTATGGTAACAGTGATGAATGATGTAAGCACGCATGAATAAAAATAGATATTTAGATAATAGGGGGTTAGGCAATAACCTCTCAGGATATTAATGTAGACTTATCAGAAGTTTGAATTTTACTGTTGATTTATTCACAGAGGACCAATTTATTTTAAGTGATGCCCCCTACATAGGATAATATCCACAAAAGTGCAGATGAAATGCTAACTGTTCTAGCAGAACGACCAAAGCAGTTGCTTGTAATGGCTGCCATAAACCAAAAACCGTCGTGTAGTGCACTCAAACTCAATTAGACTGCATAAATTTTTAGTGCTTCACAAATTCAGTCGGATCTCCTCTTAATAAATGGTTCACCATACCAAAGTTCGGTCACTGTTAAGTTTTCTAGTGTTCATGCTTTAAACCGATATACTGAACGAATAATTTCCAAATAAGTATACATAGGATTAAGCCTAACTCAAAGCACACTTGAACACGAGAGGGACTCTCGCCGCTTAATCGACCTTATCCCAGCAGACGACGCCGATACCACCTCTGCACACTTTGTCTTCAGTTACGTCACCTTGGTAAAAGGAATATCTACACGCCTGATCATATGTTCGTTGGAGTGACAATTGTAACCGTTGTTATGACGCGAATAGGTTCGACGTAGACGTTCTCCCAGTTCCAGTGGTTTTTCGTCGAAGAAAATACGAGACATATTGCAGCCACTCCTTACCAACTAACCCAGTGATCATTTTTCTTGAAATCAGATAATTAGCAGCATTTGTAACGTTTAGGCATTTAATGTGTTGATACTAATTATACGCCATGTATTGTCAATCAGCGACAAAATCATTGAGGCAGTTTTATCAAATTTTTATCGTACGCCTGTAATTAAAATTTCTAAAAGGAAAAGGAACAAACAGGATGTTAATGAGGACATTGGTAAGCAACAGGAATAATTCAGAACTTTTTCAGTTAATTTTTGTATAGGCCTACTCTGCTCCAAGAAGCTCCGATATGAAGTGGGAAGCAGAAACGTTTGACTCAGTTTCATTCATTATAATCGATGTTTTTGCAAAGCCTATTGTGTCGTACATTATTTAAAGAATGAAACACTGCGCCAGTTATGTATTTTTTATGCTTGGCTTGACGCATTTGGACAATTTCTGATTTTCAGGATCATACACGAGTATTTACGTAAATATTTTGTGTGGTGTTCCACTTCGCATGCATTGTAGTCGTCTTTAGAGGTTATAAGGTACTGTGCCTCCTCCATTAGCAGAAGATGACTTACATGCAAACCATCACTCAAACTTTTTGTGAAATTTCATGCTGTGTGTGCTTTTCGGCATAATGGAGGAGCACGGTACCTTATAACTTCAAAAAGACGACCCAGTATAGTGCAAGAGAGGTACAACACACATACAAACATCAGACAAAATACTTATGCAAATGTTTGTACTTGACAGTGAGACTAAATTCTCGAAACGCTTAGTGATAAGCGTGAAAAAATGCGTCCTTGGAACAGTGTTTCATTATTTAAATCAGAAACTTTTGAGCAACGCGAAGAGAGCAAAGGTGTCAACTAGCGCTACAGGTGGCCAAGCAACGAAACACGTGTACTATGCGTTCGAGTAACGCAAATATTTTATGACGAACTATCGCGAAGCTGCTCATGTGCAGTAGAGACTGAAAACGGTTGCAATCGTCTGTGATACCTTTATTGGAACGAACCTCATCAATTGTTAATACAATCATTTTACAAGATCGAGATATATACATTGCATAATTTTGAACAAAAGCATTTAAACATAGTTTTTATTTCATTTACATCATATAATCCATGTTCTTCTTACATTTCGAGCATTGCACAAACCGGAACACCAATTGCTAGTCAAATGTGGTCCTTTATACTTAACTGCGGGTTGCGCATTGGGTTACTTAAATGTGTGCTGTACAAATATTAACATGCAAATCGCTCTTAACAAAACAAATACAATTAAGTATTTGTGTAATCTATCCGTGCAAAGGCTAACTGTTTTCTGTATTTGTGGAGAACTCTGTTTCGAGCGCACCGCAGTAATAATCCGTCACTTTTTGCTTAATTCCTCCTTATGACGAATACATTCGTTTGTTAGCGTGTTTCATACACTAACAGTTGCTATATCATGTGCGCTAGCAGATCGTTTACATAATGTTATAGTTGTTAAGTGATTTTACACACAATTGTTAATAACTTATTTAGTAAGTGGTACAACTGTGGTAATATTTTATAGGTATTGTCTTTTTATCGGTATTACAACAGTGTTTTCAGATTTATTGTAGCTCTTGTGGGTGCGATGTTAGCAATTTTATTTTAATCTTAAATGCAGCCAAAATATCACCTTATTAGCGTACTGTGGGCAGGCGATCTCTTAGTTCCACCCCTCTCCTCGTGGGATATTCCCGGCAACATACGCCCGGTCTGCGCTTACCTGTCTGGCCCAACAGTCACCTCGCTTGTCTCATCCGCTAGAACTCTACTGTAGACGACATAGCGTCGTAGCTCTCAAACTTGTCACATTGCGCGACACTGTCGCATGTTATCTCACGGTACTAACGAACATCAAGAAAGTATCAAAAATCATTACAGGCATCGGCTTCACTAGGCACCGGAAGAGTTAGAAAGCCATTGTGATACATGCCCACTCAACTGCTTGCTGCCCGCCAACAATTTCATTAGAAGACGTCCAATATTGTGCTCAATAGTGTTGAGCTAAAGAAGTGTACTCGAGCGGAGTGTGTGTGTATGGTGAGCCGGGGAGGGGGGGACCGGGAGAGGGGAACCGTACACTAGTCCCTTTCTGTCCTTCTTCGATATTCTCTGCAGTCAGTTCTCTTACTATGGGGTGGAGTGTGGTGTGCGGTATTGTTTTCCTAAAGGTACTGGTCTACTGTACGGTGACCTAGGCAAAGAAATGGCAGCACAAATTCTGAGAGGTGGTTTCTGTTTCGTTCTCCAGCGAGAGTCAATGACAAACGTATAATGGGTCTCATTTCTTTCCATGTGAACGGCCCTCCCCTCTCCACCCACACAAGATCATCATCATGGCACGGTGTCGACCTCCACGCTCACAAGATCATCATCATGGCACGGTGTCGATAAGCAGTATGTATGGCCTTCTGTGGTTTTCGACGTACTAGAACACTGCCATCGGCGTGTACCATGAATCACCTGTCCAGGTCAAGTTTCGCTGTGCTTCTATCACTCACGAGGGAAGCTCCCCATCGCACCCCCCTCAGATTTTGTTATAAGTTGGCACAGTGGATAGGCCTTGAAAAACTGGACACAGATCAATCGAGAAAACAGGAAGAAGTTGTGTGGAACTACGAAAAAAATTAGCAAAATATACGAACTGAGTAGTCCATGCGCAACATAAGCAATATTAAGGATATTGTGAGCTCAGGAGCGCCGTGGTCCCGTGGTTAGCGTGAGCAGCTCCGGAGTGAGAGGTCCTTGGTTCAAGTCTTCCATCCAGTGAAAATTTTACTTTCTTTATTCTCGCAAAGTTATGATTCGTCCGTTCGTTCATTGACGTCTCTGTTCACTGTAATAAGTTTAGTGTGTGTTTTGCCACCGCACCGCAAAACCGTGCGATTAGTAGACGAAATGACGTGCCTTTCCAATGGGCACCGAAAACTTTTCCTCGCAAGGTCATAGATCAACCGATTCCTCCACAGGACAACACGTCTGATATATTCTATACGACACTGGTGACGGCATGTGCGTCACCTGACAGGAATATGTTGTCGACCCATCTAACTTGTACACTTGGCGAATGGGTAAAAAGATTCTTCTACCTTGCCGATTTAGGTTTTCTTGTGGATGTGATAATCACTCCCAAAAAAGTGATGAAAACATAAGAGTTTGTCACATGAACTGCAACAAATGAATGCAACAGTTTCACAGTCGCACAGTTTTCCCTGTGCTCTGTCAAAATATATGTTTTTAACGTTTTCAAATTTTTCCGTGTGTAGACCGTCAAATCCTGCTTGTGTCCAAGCAAATCTGAACATGTCCTGGAATTTTGGAGAGCGAAGTTGATTCTGTTTGAGTGCCTTAACTTTGATAATAGTCTGAAAATAAAAAATTTTTCACCCGAGGGAGGCTTGAACCAAAGACCTTTCGTTCCGCAGCTGCTCACGCTAACCACGGGACGACGGCGCTTCAGAGTTTACAGTGCCCTTGATGCTGCCTATCTTGCGCATGGACTACTCAGTTTGTATATTTTGCTTATTTTTTTCATAGTTCCACACAACTTCTTCCTGTTTTCTCGATTGATCTGAGTTCAGTTTTTGAAGGCCTATCCACTGTGCCAACTTATAACTAAACTGAGGGGGGTGCGATGGGGAGGTTCCCTTGTCAGTGGGGGCGTTTCTGCATCCGTACCAGTTCCTATCCAACTGAAGTGAAGGTTACAAAAGCAGGGTATCTGCATCGAAACATTTGGATTTAGTGTGAAGGCTTTCACGACCGGATGACATATCTTCTGGTAAACCTTCCGGGATGTAAGGTCGTGGTCCATGAAACTCTTCAGCTCCAAACTGCATATCACGTGTAACTCTGGCCACGCCCACTTTCTACGATACATAAGTCGCTCTCAGACGTCCGACCCGTCAGTCGGCAAGACTCATCGGAATAGAAACACCCCTCTGAAGATGTCCAGCGCAGCTCTGGACGAAACGTTAGGAGCTGAAGAGTTTCATGGACCACGACCTTACATCCCGGAAGGTTTACCAGAAGATCTTTGGATTTAGACCTACTCTTTTTATCCGGCCATCTGTGTATACTAATATATATCGAGACGTGTCGGTCCAGGCAATATTTTCAGGTGCTTCGGCGTCCACGCCATTTTGCTTGCCATGTAATGTGGGCTGTACGCGTGGGGCAGTGGCTGCTATAGCCCATTACAAGAAGATAGTTCCGGGCGGCATGGTTAGTTACCGATTGCCGTTATGCAGTTCTGAAATATATAATGGTCGTTCAAGCCCCTTGTCAATAACATGATGTCCACGTGGGAAACCCCTTTCCAAAGACTAACTTGGAATTTTTTATGCCCATTCGATGGACACTTTCCATATTATTCTAGTACGGTATTTGGTGAAGTGACGTGTGTTAAAGAGGGCAGAAAAACAGGAGGAATAGCTAGTACTCCTGCTGGGACTGAATTACCTGCATGGCGGTAATAGACAGACATCGCAGCGCGATCGGTACAGCGAGATGTAACAAGTCGAGCAAGGAAGACATAGCGAAGAAGCCACTAGCATTGAAAGTGTATTTGATGTAAATACGCCTGGAAAAGATCCTGTGGCCACTGAAAAACAGTGCATAGGGCATGCAATACATCCACACCTTAATAATTGGCATAAATCCACTTGATGATGAAAGTTTAATTTCCGAAACGCATAGTGAAAAGTATACTAAAGATGACTGATTACAGAAGTTTGTATTTTCAGTTGATATGCCACATTTGCTCGGCTTCATTCGTCAAATAGCGCTGCCGTCAAAGACCAGAAGACATATGGTGTTTCTGAAATTACAACCATCTTTCGCTTGGTTTCCAACAGAAATTTTTTCGGTCATTTTGCAGCAGATGTGCTTCGTTTAGACGAAGCAACTCCATGAAATCTTTATATGTGATCATTTTACGTATGAATTTACTGATGAGCCAAGATATTATGACTACCTACTTCATAGCGTGTGATCCACTTTTGGAACGCAGTGCAACAAGGAATCTGCATAGTATGGATTCGACATTACCTAGGTCGGTTTCCGGAGGTATGTGGCATCAGATGCCTACGCACAGCCGGCCGGAGTGGCCGAGCGGTTCTAGACGCTTCAGTCCGTAACCGCGCTACTCCTAAGGTCGCAGGTTCGAATCCTGCCTCGGGCATGGATGTATGTGATGTCCTTAGGTTAGTTAGGTTTAAGTAGTTCTAAGTTCTAGGGGACTGATGACCTCAGCAGTTAAGTTCCATAGTGCTCAGAGCCATATGAACCATTTTTGTCTACGCACAGGTCCCACAATTCACGTAAATTATTTGGCCGGTGGCTCGTGGTCGCGGAGCTGGTGCCCAGTAGCGCCCCTTATGTGATCCACCTAGTTCATTTTAGGCCATTTTGGTGACCAACACATTAACTTGATTTCACCGGCATGCTCCTCAAGCCACTGTAGCACGATTTTCACCTTGTGACACGTACAGCTGGAAGACGCCATCGCCGTCGGGAAGTTATCAAGCATGACGGATATAAGTGGTCCGCAATAATGTTTATGTAGTCGACAGCAGCCATGGTGGCTTAGGTTACCACCACAGGTCTCATAGAATCCAGGTGAATATTCCCCACACCGTAATACTGCCTTTACCGAGGTGTGCGGTGCTTATTTCGAGCAGTTGCTTACCCGGTTGGCGGCCTATCTGGACACCACCATCGACCTGGTGTAACAAGAATCGTGATTCATCCGTCCAGCGGCATGTTCCAACTGAATCACGCTGCAATCCCAATAATCCCGAACCTATGTAATCGCAACTGACATCTTTCGATCAGTATGGGAAGACGTAGGGGTCGTTGGTTGTTGAACCCCATATTCAACAACTTTCTCTAACCGATGATTTGCTCTGGAATACTTGTTCCTGCGCAACCATCGTCCACTGTCGTCTGATTTGCCACAGAATGCCACCCATTTTGCTTTAAAAAGTGAGCAAGCGGCTGACATCCAAGTTCTGTAATGAGGCGTGAACGGCCAACAAATTGTCGTCTACTCGTGGTTTCCCCGTCCTCAACGACTCTCCACAGATGCTCACTATACTAGCCTACCAGCTTCACCGTTTCCGAGGTGCCTGTTCTCAGACTCCGACCCATAACAATCTCTCCTTCGTCAAAGTCGCTTATTTTAGTGGATTTTCCCATTTGTGGTCGTATCATTGCTAGAATGATACCCTATTTTTCACTTGGTGTAACCGAAAACTTTATAGAAAACCTCAGTTCACTAGTACATAAGTTCCCCAATCATACTCCAATCATCGGAGAAGACTTTAATCTTCCAGCAGTCAATTGCGATAATTGCAGTTGTGTTAGTAGTGGGTGTGACAAGAATCTTGGGCAACGTTACCAAATGCGTCCTCTGAAAACTACCTAGAACGGAAGATTCGACACGCCACTCATGACGAGCATATATTACATTTAATGGCAATAAATAGACCTGGCCTCTTTTGAGATGTCCATATCAGTAAGCATGATGAATTTGTAGCAGCAATTGCTACCATAGTACAAGGGGCAACTAAAAGAAGTAGAAAGACTGATATGTTCAGCGAACTAGACAAATAAGCAGTAATGACATATCACAATCAGGAACTTGAAACTTTTATCTCGGGATAGAAGCACGTAGAGGATCTGTGCAAGTTCAAACGAATTGTTGACCATACACTGGGCAGATGTGTACCCAATAAAATAGTTCATGATGGGAGGAACCTTGCATGCTATGCAGTCATTGTAAGGTAACTTCTAAAGAAACAGAGACTGTTGCATAACATGCAAAAAACAAAGCATGGGGCTATAGATAGAGAGATGCTGATTAAATGCGTTAGGTTGTTAAAGGGGACAATGCGCGAAGCCGCAAAACTGTCGAAAGACGTTTCACAAAACCGAAAGAGATTCGGGACATATGTAAAGGCATAAAGTTAGTATCCAGTCACTCATGGATAAGTCAGGAACTGAAACTGAGAGTAGCAAAGCAAAAGCAGAAATACTTAACTTTATTTTGAAATGTTCCTTTACAACGGAAAATGCAGGAGTATTGCCCCAGTCTAATTCTCTCGCACCACTGAAAATATGAGTGCGATAGATATTAGTATCAGTGGTGTTGAGAAACAGTTGATATCGTTAAAATTGAACTAATCCCAAGAGCCCTATGCAACCTCTATCAGATTCTGTACTCAATTCGCGGATTCCACGAACAAAAAATAGTTCCCAGTAGGTGGAAGAAAACACAGATCACACCCGCCTACAAGAAGGGCAGCATAAATGATCCACAAAACTAGCTTCCAGTATCTCTGAATTCTATGTGTTGTAAATCTTGGAATATATTCTGAGCAGAAACATAATGAAGTATCTCGAACAGAATGACCCCCTCCATTCGAACCTGCACGGATTTCGAAAATATAGATCATTTGAAACCCAAACTGCAGTTTCCGCTCCTGATATACTGAAAACTATGCATCAAGGCAGTCAGGTAAATGCAGTATTTCTCGATTTCCAGCCGCGCGGGGTAGCCGCGCGGTCTTGGGTGCCTTGCACGGTCCGAGCGGCAACCTTCGTCGGAGGTTCGAGTCCTCCCTCGGGCATGGGTGTATGTGTTATCCTTAGCTTAAGTTAGTTTCAGTTAGATTAAGTAGTGTGTAAGCTTAGGGACCGATGACCTCAGCAGTTTGGTCCCGTAAGATCGTACCAGAAATTTTCAAATTTTTTCTCGATTTCCGAAAAGCATTTGGCTGAGTATTACAACTACGCTTATTAACAAAAGTAGGATGGTATATAGGATATCAAGCGCAATTTGTGAGTGATTTGAGGATTTTGAGAGGGAGAACGCAGCAAGTTATCTTGAATGAAGAGTCATCGACAAATGTAGAAGGAACGTCGAGCGCACATAAGGAAATGTGTTGGGTCCCTTGCTGCTCATCTTGTGCATCAGTGACCTTGCAGATGATATTAATAGTAACCTCAGACTTCCCACAGATGATGCATTTATCTATAACGATATAGAGGCTAAAAGAAGCTAGACTACTAGTCAGTCAGATCTAGGTAAGATTGCAAAGTGAAGCAGAAATTGGTAACTTACTTTAAATTTTCAGAAATGTGTAACTGCACTTGACGAAAGGAAAAAAAGTAATATCCTATGACTATAACCTCAGCGAGTTGCAGTTTGAATCGGTTAACTCACGCAAATACGTGGATGTAACACTTCGTAGAGATCTGAAGCGGAACAATTACATAGGCTTAGTCATGGGTAAAAGAGGTGACAGACGTCGGTTCCTTGGTACAATACTAGGGAAATGCAAACAATCTATGAAGAAGATTGCTTACGAAACACTAGTACGATCCATCAAGAATGTGGATCCGTAACAAATAAGGGTAACAGGACGTATTCAAGTTATACCAAAAAAAGTGGCAGCACGAATGGTCACAGGTTTATTTGACCCAAGGGAGAGTGTCACGGATATGCTGAAGAAACTGAACTAGCAGACACTTAAAGATAGACGCAAATTATTCCGCGAAACCGTTTTTAGAAAGTTTCAAGAACCACCTTTAAGGGCCAATCTAGGAATATACACTATGTGATCAGAAGTATCCGGACACCTGGCTGAAAAAAAACTTACAGGTTCGTGGCGGCCTCCAGCGGTAATGCTAAAATTCAGTATGGTGTTGGCCCACACTTAGCCTTGATGGCAGCTTAGGTGCTGGAAGGTTTCTTGGGGAATGGCAGCCCATTCTTCACCGAGTGCTGCACTGAGGAGAGGTATCGATGTCGGTCGGTGAGGCCTGGCACCAAGTCGGCGTTCCAAAACATCCCAAAGGTGTTCTAGAGGATTCAGGTCAGGACTCTGTGCAGGCCAGTCCATAACAGGGATGTTATTGTCGTGTAACCACTCCGCCACCGGCCATGCTCGGTTGTGTTGAGAGATGCAATCGCCATCCCCGAATCGATCTTCGACAGTGGCAAGCAAGAAGGTGCTTAAAACATCAATGTAGGCCTGTGCTGTGATAGTGCCACGCAAAACAACAAGGGGTGCAAGCCTCCTTCATGAAAAACACGACCACACCATAACACCACCGTATCCTAATTTTACTGTTGGCACTACACACGCTGGCAGATGACGTTCACCGGGAATTGGCCATACCCACACCCTGAGATTGGATCGCCACATTGTGTACCGTGATTCGTCACTCCACACAAGGTTTTTATACTGTTCAATCGTCCACTGTTTACGCTCATATACCAAGCGAGGCATAGTATGACATTTTACCGGCTGATGTGTGGCTTATGAGTAGCCGCACAACCATGAAATACAAGTTTTATCACCTCCCGCCTAACTGTCATAGTACTTGCACTGGATGCAGATACTGTTTGGAATTCCTGTGTGATGGTCTGGATATATGTCTGCCTATTACACATTACGACTCTCTTCAACTGTCGGTGGTCTGTGTCAGTCAACAGACGAGGTCGGCCTGTACCCTTTTGTGCTGTACGTGTCCTTTCAAGTTTCTATTTCACTATCACATCGGAAACAGTGAACCAAGGGATGCTTAGGAGTGTGGAAATCTCGCGTACAGGCGTATGACACAAATGACCCCGAATCACCTATCCACGTTCGAAGACCGTGAGTTCCGCAGAGCGCCCCATTCTGCTCTCTCTCGATGTCTAATGACTACTGAGGTCGGTGATATGGAGTACTCGGCAGTAGGTGGCAGCACAATGGACCTAATATGGAAAAGGTATGTTTTTGAGGGTGTCCGGATACCTTTGACCACATAGAGTACTAAAGTCCTCGTATCGCGAGGATGAATCAGAGATCAGGCTACTTACAGCGCGCACAGAAACATTTAAAGAGTCGTCCTTCTCCCGCTCCATACGTGAATGGAACGGGAAAAATCCCTAATAATTGGTGCGGTGGAAACTACACTCTGCTGGTATTAAAACTACTACGCTGCCGAAGACTGCTCCATTACGTGCTGTTTTCTGGTTTCTTTTAGAGTCAGGTGCAAAGTCGTCATCGGGTAGCCGAGAATTTTCATGATGGCGGGCCAAGATAATATGAAGTATAATGCAACAAATGATTTGCATTACACAGCAAGAGTAATTCGACTTCGCAATAAGAAATTTAGGTTGCAAGATTAGACTTACAAAAACGCAAATGTGTATATGATGGCGCGCAATCCATATTTCACCGAACTAATAGTTGTCCAACGTAGTTAAATAGCTGAAACACAAACAACCTCTATATACATCATTAGGAAAGGATTGTAGAACAATTGTTTGTAAATAAAAACATAAATGAACTTAGATAATATTATTATATAATCAAAGTTAAAGAGAGTAAGGAAATGTATCTTTACGTGAAAACAGTCACGAGACAAAGGGTAACAGGCAGGAGACTTCACTCGTTACGTTGTTTTAAAATGGAAGATGAGCGAACGTCAATCATACGAGTAAATACATCTAATCTAATTCCCGCAGCATCACCCGATTTAATTCGACTACATCCCGTTATCCTCGTTTTGCTTTTATTGATATAAGATGAACATTAACAAAAGCAAAACGAAGATAATGGAATGTAGTCGAATTAAGTCGAGTGATGCTGAGGGAATTAGATTAGGAAATGAGACACTAAAAGTAGTAAAGGAGTTTTGCTATTTGGGGAGCAAAATAACTGATGATGGTCGAAGTAGAGAGGATATAAAATGTAGATTGGCAATGGCGAGGAAAGCGTTTCTGAAGAAGAGGCATTTGTTAACATCGAGCATAGATTTAAATAGCAGGAAGTCGTTTCTGAAATTTTTTGTATGGAGTGTAGCCATGTATGGAAGTGAAACGTGGACGCCGGCCGTGGTGGTCTCGCGGTTCTAGGCGCGCAGTCCGGAACCGTGCGACTGCTACGGTCGCAGGTTCGAATCCTGCCTCGGGCATGGATGTGTGTGATGACCTTAGGTTAGTTAGGTTTAAGTAGTTCTAAGTTCTAGGGGACTGATGACCACAGCTGTTAAGTCCCATAGTGCTCAGAGCCATTTGAACCATTCAAACGTGGACGATAAATAGTTTGGACAAGAAGAGAATAGAAGCTTTCGAAATGTGGTGCTACAGAAGAATGCTGAAGATTAGATGGGTAGATCACATAACTAATGAGGAGGTATTGAATAGAATTGGAGAGAAGAGGTGTTTGTGGCACAACTTGACTAGAAGAAGGGATCGTTTGATAGGACACGATCTGAGGCATTAAGGGATCACCATTTTAGTATTGGAGGGCAGCGTGGAGGGTTAAAAATCGTAGAGGGAGACCAAGAGATGAATAAACTAAACAGATTCAGAAGGATGTAGGTTGCAGTAGGCACTGGGAGATGAAGCAGCTTGCGCAGGATAGAGTAGCATGGAGAGCTGCATCAAACCAGTCTCTGGACTGAAGACCACAACAACAACGGCTAGATTCTCAAAATGATCAATCGCGGACATTACAAACACTGTGATTTGGTGTAGGGATCGCAACGCCCGCAGGCGGCATTTTGTCTCACGGACAGCTGTGGGCACAATTTTAGGCTCAGTAGTGTTAGTTTTATTTTGTTTCTATGTGTCATTTGTGAGCTACAAAAAGGTGTGTTAGTTCTGTAAATGTTCATTTGTATACTCAGCTTTGGATTCGCCTTAACAGTGTCCGTACTACTGAGGTTGTCACCCAGAGTAACGTATGGCTGTGCAGGTCGTTTCTCCTCTACCATGTTTAGGCAGAAAGGCTAATATTCCAAGTCGATAGATTCATCGTCGTTGTAAACACAGCACGTCGTTAGGGAATTTCGGCACGTAACTCTGCAACGGGAGCAGAATTTCGCTTGAGGACTGGCGAGGCAGGTGCCAATTGGGCCGAGTGATGTGTTTGCGGTGGGGCGCTCGACCAGATCGCTGGCACTTCTGTAGCAGCGGCCGCAAAAAACGCCACTGGCGTTGCGACACGCCATGTTTTTAGCCGGCTGTTATTGTTTCGCACCCATCCGGCGGCGCGGAGCAGCGGAGGAGAACGTCACTTGCGCGAGAACGCGGACGCGGCCTTTTGTGCCGCGACGGGCCCGCAGCGGGCAGGCGACTCCTGAAAGCAGCTCGCAGACGCCAGCCCGCCATTGTGGGGGCAGCCGTGCCACGGCAGGATGCGCGCCATCAGCGCTCTGCCACCACACGCACACACTTATCGTCTGCCCCTACTGACGGAAACGTGCAACCTGCCGATACCACCATTCTGCGTGATTTTAGGCGTACCCGGCGTCGATGTTCCTTCACTTCCAGAAGGGATTCGATACAGGTACACAAGGTCGTCTAATGAGCAAATTAAGAACTTAACCATTATCGGACCAAATTTCTGACTGGAGTCAGAACTTTTGAAGAGTTGTTGTTGTTGTGGTCTTCAGTCCTGAGACTGATTTGATGCAGCTCTCCATGCTATTCTATCCTGTGCAAGCCTCTTCATCTCCCAGTACCTACTGCAACCTACATCCTTCTGAATCTGCTTGGTGTATTCATCTCTTGGTCTCCCTCTACGATTTTTACCCTCCACGCTGCCCTCCAATTCTAAATTTGTGAGCCCTTGATGCCTCAGAACATGTCCTACCAACCGGTCCCTTCTTCTAGTCAAGTTGTGCCACAAACTCCTCTTCTCCCCAATTCTATTTAATAACTTCTTATTAGTTATGTGATCTACCCATCTAATCTTCAGCATTCTTCTGTAGCACCACATTTCAAAAGCTTCTATTCTCTTCTTGTCCAGACTAGTTATCGTCCACATTTCACTTCCATACGTGGCTACACTCCCTACAAATCCTTTCAGAAACGACTTCCTGACACTTAAATCTATACTCGATGTTAACAAATTTCTCTTCTTCGGAAATGCTTTCCTTGCCATTGCCAGTCTACATTTTATATCCTCTCTACTTCGACCATCACCAGTTATTTTGCTCCCCAAATAGCAAAACTCCTTTACTACTTTAAGTGTCTCATTTCCTAATGTAATTCCCTCATCATCACCTGATTTAATTCGACTACATCCCATTATCCTCGTTTTGCTTTTGTTGATGTTCATCTTATAGCCTCCTTTCAAGACACTGTCCCTACGGAGCCGAATAACGTTATTCGTAACGGGATGAAATCGGTAGATGTAAGAATAATGTCTGGAGTACTGCCGCGGAGGGTTATAGGGTCAAAAGTGGTCACACAACATCCTGTGGAGGATCGACGTTTGGTACAGGGACAGGCAGTTGACCCTCGACACAGATAAAATGTAAGACACTGCGCGCATATTGGCGAAGAAATCGATTAGTATTCGATTCCGCAATTGGCGAAAATTCACCGGAAACTGTAACGACCATAAAATATCTGGGAGAAACCGTGCGGAGTCATTTTAAATGGTAAGAAAACCAGATGGCCGGCCGCGGTGGTCTAGCGGTTCTAGGCGCGCAGTCCGGAACCGCGCGACTGCTACGGTCGCAGGTTCGAATCCTGCCTCGGGCATGGATGTGTGTGATGTCATTAGGTTAGTTAGGTTTATGTGGTTCTAAGTTCTAGGGGACTGATGACCATAGATATTAAATCCCATAGTGCTCAGAGCCATTTGAATCAAAACCAGATGTCAAGCTGAGATTCATTGGAAGAATGTTAAGAAATGCAATTATCCACGAAAGAAGTGACCTCCAAAACACTTGTTCGACCTATTCTTGAGTATTCTTCAAGAGTCTGTGATCCTTAACGCGTCGGATTACTGGAATAGACAGAGAAAATGTAAAGGCGAGCAACGCGTTTTGTCACAGGTTTGTTTAGTCGGCACAGAATCTTACGGAGATGCTGAAAAATTCCACTTGAAGACGCTACAAGAGAGGCTTTGTTTATCACGAAGAGGTTTACTGTTGAAATTTCGAGAGCGTACATTGGAACAAAAGTCTGGCAGCACGTTACTTCCACCCATATATGTGTAGCGAATTGACCACCACCAAAAAATCTGAGAAATTAGGGCTCGTAAAGAAGTTTATCGGCAGCCGCTCTTCCCACGCATCATTCGCAAATGGAACAGAGACGTGTGCATCAGTTAACGGTGCCAGAAGTACCCTCCGCCACATACCGGTACCATTAGGTGGCTTGCGGAGTATAGGTGTAGATGATTTTGAAATGTTCTCGGGTATTCAATCGAGTGGTGTCGCCCACCTGACTTCACGTGGTCGTGCTTGGCTATAACCACCGCCAGATCCAGCGTGCCATGAAACTGAAGGGATTTAGGCCAGAGCTTGCAGAGGAAGAACACACTCTTATTGCGACGACGATAATCTCTCACAATGGGAACACATCCATCGAAATTGGAAGAATGGAAATAATGCAGTTGTGGCGTTCTCCCGCCGCTGAAGTCGAAGGCCTTGTCCAGATCTGGGGTGAAGGGCGATTTACGATTCCGGGAAACCGAAGTCTACCACATCCCGTGGCACTGCCGCAAAATTTACGTTGGTCACGCTATCATCGGCATTTACATTATTACTCCGCGATTCACACTCATTGGTTGGCTGAGGGAACGAAGGACTACTTTCGGCATATTTCTGTATCGTTCCACACTGTAACAGCAATTTGGAAAAAAAGAACACATACATCATTCGTACGAGCTCTGATTTCTCTTTCTTTATCACGATGGACAATAAAATGGCTCTGAGCACTATGGGACTCAACATCTGAGGTCATCAGTCCCCTAGAACTTAGAACTATTTAAACCTAACTAAGCTAAGGACATCACACACATCCATGCCCGAGGCAGGATTCTAACCTGCGACCGTAGCAGTCGCGCGGTTCCGGACTGAAACGCCTAGAACCGCTCGGCCACCGCGGCCGGCTCACGATGGACATTTCTCCCACTGTAACGAGGAGCCAGCAGAGTCTTTTGGCATACGCAGGAGACAGTTAGTGACTGAAATTTCATGAAAAGATCTCATCTCAACCAAAACCACCGTTGTTTTAACGGCTCCCATCCCAACTCACTTATCCTACTCGTCATAGTCTCCGGTATTTCGTCATAGTACAAAACGGCATGCCCTGCTTTGATATTGTCCTTAGATGCCCTCCATCGATGCTATCTGGTAAGCATTTGATACTGTGTAGCAACACTCCAGAAGAAGACAGACAAAAATAATACTAACAGTCAAAAATGTTCAAATGTATGTGAAATCTTATGGGACTTAACTGGTAAAGTTATCAGTCCCTAAGCTTACACACTACTTAACCTAAATTATCCTAAGGACACACACACAAATCCATGCCCGAGGGAGGACTCGAACCTCCGCCGGGACCAGTACTGACAGTCTCTTTAGTAGACTTGTTGCACTTTCTAAGTGTTCTGCCAATAAATCGTAGTCTTTTTGTTTATCTTCTTCATAACATTTTCTGTGTGATGCTTTCAATTTAAGACGTTCAGCATTTTCATCTGGAGGTATTTAGCTGAAATGACATTCTTTAAATTTTTGTAATTTATTGGGTAATCCAAATTTAACAGAATTTTTAATAGTACTTTCCGGACAATACAGGAAATACGCACGGAACACAAGGGATGTGGTGACGTGGTAAACTGATAAAGACAGTGGTTCCCAGCTAAGTAAGGCTTGAGACCCAGTCTGTGGGGAGAACCACTCACGCCACACCAACTGAAGACCTGAGAACACATGTTCGTACACGCACCTTCTCTGTATCAGCACACTGGACTCGCATTCGGTAGGACGGTGGTTCAAATCCTCGTCCGGCCATCCAGATCTAGGTTTTCCATGATTTCCCTCAACCGCTGCATGCAAATGCCGAAATGGTTACTTTGAAAACGACACGGCCAATTTCATTTCCCGTCGTTTCGTAATCCGAGCTTGTGCTCCGTGTCTAACGACAGCATTGTCGGTGGAACGTTAAACTCTTTAATTTTCCTTCCTTCCTTCCTTTCGCATCAGCAGCGTCCCGACCGCCGCGGTGGCGGCAGAGAGACGGAGGACCGCCACTCTTGTTGCAGCACCGCACTGTCCTCTTTACATCGCCAACGGAGCTTCTTCTTGTACCACGGGGCCAAGGAAGCAGTACGTAATCCGTCGTCCAGCGGAAGACAAATCAATCGTCGGGATCCCTTGAAGATGGGAACAAAGCCAGCTTGTCGTAATATCACACCATTTGAACGACGTCAATCGACGTCATCAAAAATGGCGTTAGAGCTACAGTGGGCAAATGGCATTGGCTAGCTTTTGTAGGAGCGCCTAGTTACATGTAGAACTTAAGTTTTTTGTTTCTCCTCTGTTATTTCTTGGTACTTAAGTAGGAAAGCGCTTTTGTTAGGATCGAAAGTAATATACACGCCTCGTAACTTATGCGGAATTAACCAAACAGTGACAGCAGTTTAATTGATGCCACTAGTTGTCGAGTTTAGATGTTACTCGTATAACTTCATTGCCTACACTTTAGCAGTTGCCTGCCTGTCATGGGGTGCGCTCAGATAATGCATTTGTCAGCCGGTGAACTTTCGGGCAGTTGCGGCGGTATTCTTCTGAAATGCCTACTGCACGGCAGCAGCAATAGTGAAGGCAGAATAAGTATTTGAAATAACGGGAATGGCGAGGATTTTTGCTCCTCCTCTCATAACGACAAGAGAAGAAACTGTTTTCAGACCATCGAGCGTAATAGAACCTTTAAATGACTGAAAATTAACAGAATTGTATTACTATGAAGACGGCAGAGGAAATTCGATGAGCATGTGGGATCCGGCTGCATGCTGGACATCCATCGAAGGAAGCTGAACAGCCGGCCGTTGTGGCCGAGCGGCTCTAGCCGCTTCAGTTGGGAACCACGCGTCCGCTACGGTCGCAGGTTCGAATCCTGCCTCGGGCATGGATGTGTGTGCTGTCCTTAGCGATAGTTAGGATTAAGTAGTTCCAAGTTCTAGGGGACTTAGGACCTCAAATGTTAAGTCCCATAGTGCTCAAAGCCATTTGAAGCTGAACATCCATCGAAGGAAGCCCAGACAGAAGCTTCTACGCGAGTACATGAATTAAGTGTTGCAAGCGTGCACTCTAATTCCTGACATCTTCCGTCCACGAAAATTGCCGTTAGTTGACAGATGGAAGCGGAAGGCCTAAAAATCGGAAATCTTCTCCACATCAACGGTGAGTAATGCTTTCGAACAGAAACGGGAGGTGAAGACAAACCGAAGGGGAGAGAGAGAGAGAGAGAGAGAGCAGCATCTTGGAACAGAAAAAGTCTTGTTATGGAATTTATTTGCCCTGGGTGTGCATGCGATTTTAATGACTGGATATAGTGTGCTAAATGAAGAGTGGTGGCATGAGGACTGTACGGATTACGAAGGCATAAGAGCTTATCTCTGTGGCCACTGCTGAAGAATTTCATGTACGAACTCTTACCCGACTACATGCCGACAATCTTATCCACCTATACTTTCCAAAACGACCAAAGAAACACGTTGCTTCCTCTAACATTCCTATTGTTTAATGACCATTACGATGAAAGGAGAGAAATTCTGGCTTACAAAGAGGGGTGCATACGCTCTATTTTCCGTCTTTTAGCCGCGATTGTAATAGAAAGGGGGAAATGAATCTGATACGATACCTTCCCTCAGCCACACACCTTACGGTGGCTTGCGAAATACAGCTGTGGATGTATATGCAGGGTGATACAGCATAACGGGAATGTTTGAAATGAGTAGTGGCAGCCATGGGCAGGTGGCAGCACTGCAGGTTCGTGACAGCGAGTAGACAGTCCGCCATTGCAGTAATCATGGATCAGTGGAACGTACAACTGCGCACGTTAGCCATAAAAATGTTTTATAAAAACAATGATAGTTTGGTAGCGGCTCGGAGGGAGTTTAGACGTTTTTGTAATGTAGGAGATCATGATGCCTTTCCGTCGAAACACGCTATAAAATGTTGGATTAGTAACTCTGAAGGGACTTGATCTGCCCTCAAGAAGAAACCAAGAGGACGTCCAAGAAGTGTGCGTTCTCCAGCGAACATTGGTGTTTTACGCGAGTCCGTCTTACGGAGCCCACGGCGTTCAATTCGTAAACAAGCACCAGTGGAAGATTGTTCGCAGAATTCTTCGCCTTGATTTAAAATTACATCCGTACAAACTACAGATGGAGCAACAATTGAAGGATAACGATTACCGGTTACGATTAGGATTCTCTCAACAAATGATAAGAAAAATAAGCAATGACGATGAATTTCTAAACAAGTTGTCAGATGAGGCACACTTTCATCTCGCAGGTTATGTGAATAAACAGAACTACTGTTACTAGGCAAACACTAATCCCAATGACGCTTATGAGCACCCTTTACAATAGAGTGACAGTATGGTGTGGTGGTTCATCACATGGGATTATCGTTCAAAATGGTTCAAATGGCTCTGAGCGCCATGGGACTTAACATCTATAGTCATCAGTCCCCTAGAACCTAGAACTACTTAAACCTAACTAACCTAAGGACATCACACAACACCCCGTCATCACGAGGCAGAGAAAATCCCTGACCCCGCCGGGAATCGAACCCGGGCGCGGGAAGCGAGAACGCTACCGCACGACCACGAGTTGCGGACTGGGATTATCGGACCGTATTTTTTCGCAAATGAACAGGGAAGCACAATAACTGTCAATGCCGATCGTTACGTGGAGATGTTACGAACTTTCGTTACACCTGCATTGAATAACTTTCCAAACGTTCAAGAAACCTGATTTCAACAGGACAGAGCGACATTACACATTGCTCGGGAATCAATGGGGTATATGCGAGAATTGTTTGGCAACTAACCCTCTAGATCGCCATATTTATCGTTTTGTAATTTTTTTCTTGTGAGGTTACCTCAAGAGCAAAATCTACACTACTCGATCAAGAACCTCGGATGAGTTAAAACAGCCGGCCGGAGTGGCCGAGCGGTTCTAGGCGCTTCAGTCTGGAGCCGCGCGACCGCTACGGCCGCAGGTTCGAATCCTGCCTCGGGAATGGTTGTGTGTGATGTCCTTAGGTTAGTTAGGTTTAAGTAGTTCTGTTCTAGGGGACTGATGACCTCAGATGTAAGTCCCATAGTGCTCAGAGCCATTTTGAGTTAAAACAGAGAATTCGGGATGCAATTCACAGTATCGCAGTTAAGATGTTGCAGCGGTCAGTGAGGAATCTCAACAGCATTTCACGAATGTATTCGTACAGTAGGACGCCATCTTAGCAACGTAATTTAAAAAAAATGATAAATGTCATCAGTGCTCCGTAAATGGCAAAGTTGTGAGGTTTCAATTTCTATGATTGCAATTCCTTTCCTTCATCATTTCTAGTTTTATTGGATCGTGGAAATGTTCCCGTTTTTCTGTGTCAACCTGCATAATATGAAATTGAGATCACTGCTCTCCGATCGCAAACTGGGTGGAAAAATTTTGAGACATTAGCCCTTTTAGTGTTACACAGTATGCAGCAACAGGATACAGTTCTTACTAATACATGGTTTACTGCGTCTCTGGCTATCACAGTTTAGCCAAGCTATAGAAGTCTCGCGATCTTACGAAGAGATAGCTGGTCCCGTTCGTGGTGCGTTGGCTCTTGCCTGCTTACGATGGCGCTATCGACAGCTGTTTGGTGCGGTCATCAGATAACACCAGTCAACAGCTCTGCACGCAGCCATTGTCCGATGGGCTGTGATAACGTCGCCAGTAGGCCGAATAACCGCATCGCCAGAGCTGCGTTTTAAACTGGTTCGTCTAATGTCATTACCCCTGCGATGCACAGTTGATGATAGAGCTCTGTTGAGTCGTGCTCTAATAATTTGACATTACTGCCAAAAAGGAAGTTCAAGGTGGTCGGAAATTCGAAACGTTTTGCCAATGCATGATATTAAAAAAATTCTGTATCGAGACTGGCATATATTACAACGGAACCAACAACAAATGTGTTTCGCTAAGCAACCAGTTGTCAGAAACGCATATTGATATTGAGTGAAAAATAAGCGTGCTTAAGAACGCCCGTGCTGAAGGACATAAATAAAATGACCTCCTTCAAACATCGATACACCACAGTTGTAGTGCCTGTTTGAAGCTCGCAGTATATAACGTGGAGCGCTGCACAAGGAGAAAACTGTGTGCCATGCAATTTGTTTATAGTGCAGCTGAAGGAAATAGCTGATGAGCTCAGCAAATGTACTACGAATGTTTTCCTGCCCGAGGATATACCCATTATCGCGCATGCAATCCACATTCGACTGGGCAACAGTGGCACATTGATTATGGTACGCTGGCTCAAAGCAGGCAGACCATTTAGGGTGTATACTCCCGCCTTTGAGGCAGTCGAGCTGTCATGCTTCGAGAGCAGGCACGAGGCAAATACACCAGCAATTGCCGCTGAGTTCAATGGTCACCGTTGTCTAATGTGGAATGTGTTGCGTGAACAGCTGCTTGATCCTTTTTCGTGCTACCAGAGTACAAGCTGTTGGGCCAGAGAACACATTCTTTCTTGTGCGAGCTCCACCGTCGTTGGTGTTAGGTATCCTGTATACCAGCAACTCTACGACAAACTGAAACAAATGTACGATGATTCGGCTTGTCTTTTGTATGAAAATGCTGTTGGATACAGTCTCGCATGCTCTTACAATTAGCGCGGCCGCGCATAAATCATACCTGAAATGAATTAAATGCACTGGAATGAAAGAAATGGATTGGCTGGGCAGAAATGATGAAGATACAGTGACATGAAATGATTTCAGTCCAAACCATTCGGAACCCACAATTTAATGAATATCAGTCATGCAGCTTTACTGTATGATTAAATGATGATGGCGTCCTCTTGGGTAAAATATTCCGGAGGTAAAATAGTCCCCCATTCGGATCTCCGGGCGGGGACTACTCAAGAGGACGTCGTTATCAGGAGAGAGAAAACTGGCATTCTACGGATCGGAGCGTGGAATGTCAGATCCCTTAATCGGGTAGGTAGGTTAGAAAATTTAAAAAGGGAAATGGATAGGTTAAAGTTAGATATAGTGGGAATTAGTGAAGTTCGGTGGCAGGAGGAACAAGACTTTTGGTCAGGTGATTACAGGGTTATAAATACAAAATCAAATAGGGGTAATGCAGGAGTAGGTTTAATAAAGAATAAAAAAATAGGAGTGCGGGTTAGCTACTACAAACAGCATAGTGAATGTATTATTGTGGCCAAGATAGACACAAAGCCCATGCCTACTACAGTAGTACAAGTTTATATGCCAACTAGCTCTGCAGATGATGAAGAAATTGATGAAATGTATGACGAGATAAAAGAAATTATTCAGGTAGTGAAGGGAGACGAAAATTTAATAGTCATGGGTGACTGGAATTCGTCAGTAGGAAAAGGGAGAGAAGGAAACATAGTAGGTGAATATGGATTGGGGGGAAGAAATGAAAGAGGAAGCCGCCTTGTAGAATTTTGCACAGAGCATAACTTAATCATAGCTAACACTTGGTTCAAGAATCATAAAAGAAGGTTGTATACCTGGAAGAATCCTGGAGATACTAAAAGGTATCAGATAGATTATATAATGGTAAGACAGAGATTTAGGAACCAGGTTTTAAATTGTAAGACATTTCCAAGGGCAGATGTGGATTCTGACCACAATCTATTGGTTATGAACTGCAGATTGAAACTGAAGAAACTGCAAAAAGGTGGGAATTTAAGGAGATGGGACCTGGATAAACTGAAAGAACCAGAGGTTGTAGAGAGTTTCAGGGAGAGCATAAGGGAACAATTGACAGGAATGGGGGAAAGAAATACAGTAGAAGAAGAATGGGTAGCTCTGAGGGATGAAGTAGTGAAGGCAGCAGAGGATCAAGTAGGTAAAAAGACGAGGGCTAATAGAAATCCTTGGGTAACAGAAGAAATATTGAATTTAATTGATGAAAGGAGAAAATATAAGAATGCAGTAAATGAAGCAGGCAAAATGGAATACAAACGTCTCAAAAATGAGATCGACAGGAAGTGCAAAATGGCTAAGCAGGGATGGCTAGAGGACAAATGTAAGGATGTAGAGGCTTGTCTCACTAGGGGTAAGATAGATACTGCCAACAGGAAAATTAAAGAGACCTTTGGAGAGAAGAGAACCACTTGTATGAATATCAAGAGCTCAGATGGCAACCCAGTTCTAAGCAAAGAAGGAAAGGCAGAAAGGTGGAAGGAGTATATAGAGGGTCTATACAAGGGCGATGTACTTGAGGACAATATTATGGAAATGGAAGAGGATGTAAATGAAGATGAAATGGGAGATAAGATACTGCGTGAAGAGTTTGACAGAGCACTGAAAGACCTGAGTCGAAACAAGGCCCCGGGAGTTGACAACATTCCATTAGAACTACTGATGGCCTTGGGAGAGCCAGTTCTGACAAAACTCTACCATCTGGTGAGCAAGATGTATGAGACAGGCGAAATACCCACAGACTTCGAGAAGAATATAATAATTCCAATCCCAAAGAAAGCAGGTGTTGACAGATGTGAAAATTACCGTACTATCAGTTGAATAAGTCACAGCTGCAAAATACTAACGCGAATTCTTTACAGACGAATGGAAAAACTGGTAGAAGCGGACCTCGGGGAAGATCAGTTTGTATTCCGTAGAAATGTTGGAACACGTGAGGCAATACTAACCTTATGACTTATCTTAGAAGAAAGATTAAGAAAAGGCAAACCTACGTTTCTAGCATTTGTAGACTTAGAGAAAGCTTTTGGCAACGTTAACTGGAATACTCTCTTTCAAATTCTGAAGGTGGCAGGGGTAAAATACAGGGAGCGAAAGGCTATTTACAATTTGTACAGAAACCAGATGGCAGTTATAAGAGTCTAGGGGGCATGAAAGGGAAGCAGTGGTTGGGAAGGGAGTGAGACAGGGTTGTAGCCCCTCCCCGATGTTATTCAATCTGTATATTGAGCAAGCAGTAAAGGAAACAAAAGAAAAATTCGGAGTAGGTATTAAAATTCATGGAGAAGAAGTAAAAACTTTGAGGTTCGCCGATGACATTGTAATTCTGTCAGAGACAGCAAAGGACTTGGAAGAGCAGTTGAACGGAATTCACAGTGTCTTGAAAGGAGGATATAAGATGAACATCAATAAAAGCAAAACGAGGATAATGGAATGTAGTCAAATTAAATCGGGTGATGCTGAGGGGATTAGATTAGGAAATGAGACACTTAGAGTAGTAAAGGAATTTTGCTATTTAGGGAGCAAAATGAGGATGGTCGAAGTAGAGAGGATATAAAATGTAGACTGGCAGTGGCAAGGAAATCGTTTCTGAAGAAGAGAAATTTGTTAACATCGAGTATAGATTTAAGTGTCAGGAAGTCGTTTCTGAAAGTATTTGTATGGAGTGTAGCCATGTATGGAAGTGAAACATGGACGATAACCAGTTTGGACAAGAAGAGAATAGAAGCTTTCGAAATGTGGTGCTACAGAAGAATGCTGAAGATAAGGTGGGCAGATCACGTAACTAATGAGGAGGTATTGAATAGGATTGGGGAGAAGAGAAGTTTGTGGCACAACTTGACTAGAAGAAGGGATCGGTTGGTAGGACATGTTTTGAGGCATCAAGGGATCACAAATTTAGCATTGGAGGGCAGCATGGAGGGTAAAAATCGTAGAGGGAGACCAAGAGATCAATACACTAAGCAGTTTCAGAAGGATGTAGGTTGCAGTAGGTACTGGGAGATGAAGAAGCTTGCACAGGATAGAGTAGCATGGAGAGCTGCATCAAACCAGTCTCAGGACTGAAGACCACAACCACAACAACAACAACAACAACAACAGTCTAGTCTGAAAAGTCGTACCAGTCTTAGACTCTAATCTAGATTTGCTGCTTATTACGAACTGATATCGACGCTCTTCTTGACTTAACCAGTCACCGGCGGAAGATGGTAGTGGCAGGTATATATATCCTTAGTTCTATATGATGGGAGAGTAAGCTACCAGCGTTTAAAAAAAAACACTACAACTAAAAGCTTTAAAATGTACATAGAGACTATGATTGAAAAGTGAAAAATGTTATAAATGTTTTAAAAATCTATAAAAGGTTGAATTTTTTTTTTGGGATTTACGTGACATTAAACTCTTGATTTTATTTGTTTTTAAAATTGGTAAAATCGAAAGATTAAGAGGTAAATATAAAAAATATTTTAAACACTTGCCGAAACGGTGACGCCCTTTAAAAAGGAGCTCAGCACCTCTATGGAGATGAAAGTAGGTATTGGAGGGTGACAGTGGGAAAGCAAAAGGTGAGGACTAGTAGTACTAAGAGGAAAAGGGATGGGGAGAGATGGAGAAGAAAGAGGGAAGGGGGAGAAGGAGCCCTGATGTGGCGTGGGATAGGTGTGTTTGAGTTATAGTTGGTAGGATGGATAAATGTCGGGGTGGATTTTATTGTCTTTGAGGGGGAGTCAGTTGAAGTTGTGTTGGGGTAGGGTACGGAATTTGTGTAGGTGTACTGACAGTTGAGTACGTTGGTATATGGTCAGTAGCATACCAGGATTGGTGATCGTCGGGGAAACAATGGGGTTATTGGTATCCAGTGTGCGTATAGTGTAGGGTCTGCGAAGGTCTTCGGAGGGAGTGAGGAGAGGGAATCTGATGAGGTCGTAGAGTATGCGTGTGGGTGAAGGTAAATGGATGTGGAAAGCAAGACGCAGTCCATGGTACTCAAGGATTCTAAGGGAATGATAGAACTTGGTTGGCGTAGGAGAAGATAGGACCAATCCACTTTTTGTGGATGTGAAGTAAAGCGGAGGATTGCAATCTTCATGGCTGGCCAGTTAGCAGATCAGCAACTTTAGTCTGTTGTGGGCATTCTGATGGATACTTAAGTAGGTGAGGTTTCCATTTGAGCTCCCGGTCGAGCTTTGTCCAAGATATTTTGGCAGACAAGGGGACTTCAGAAAGAAAGTTACACATTATATAGTAGGCTAAGTAACTTTTATTGAATGCTCCACTGAACCTCAGAGTGACATAGATACATGGGAATATTATTCAACATAGACGTCGAGACTACTTAAACAAAAGTCGGAATGTTCTACCAGTCATTCAGTTAGTCGACGTCAGAAATACGCTCCTCGGACACAGAGCCATTTGAGAACCGCTGTGTAAACGTTCTCATCGTTGCAAAATATCCTTCCCCTGCAGTCGCTACGAATTAGTTCCTCAGTTGGCAGAAAGTTGTTGTCTGTGGTCGACGTCGATGGCATTCTTTCCCGATCAGCGTCACCCATGTATGCGCGACAATGTTCCAATTGTTGGCACCTTTTCACTTTGGCTTGACGCAACAGTGTATTTGGCCTATATACCGCCAAAATTTCATTATAAATCTGTGTTCATTTAGGCATTTTACCCACAAGAACTATACTGCCCCACGTTCTTCAACTCTGGAATAGGTTTCCAGTTGGCGCGTTATTTTACTCCCACACGTGTTAATCGTACCTCAACGGAACTCTCCCTACTGGAAATCCAAAACATGTAGTCTGTTCTGACAATGTGCCACTCTTGTTAAACAACGGCCTTATTGTGAGACGACATGTATAGCTTACGTTCTGAAGTCCCCTCATATTAGTGAACTAGATAGGACGATTGTATATGATCAGATAAAAAGTCAGGATACGGAAGTTACGGGTGGTTCACCATATAATTATTGCCTATATTTTGGAGGTATTTATCTTCAGGAACGACTAGTTACGCCAGGAGGAAAAATAGTGGCGGCCATGTCTCGTAATGATTTAAATCAGCGAAAAGAGATAGTTGTAGAAGAATATATATTATGTAAACATTCATTTATTTGATATTAACATCACCATCCAAAACGGCAAGTTATTGCAAGATGCTTTTGCCGTTCAAGCGGAGACCATCACAGCGAATTGTGGCCTGTTAAGTACTGGTACAAGGGTTACCGAAATGAGAGCTTACCACATGGATTTAGTTAAATTCATCAGTAAACAGTATCATTCAAAATAAAATTAGTTTTTAATGTACTACATTTTAAAATCATACTACCAAATATAAAACAATTTCTCCTAGCACCATACTGATTCCTAACCCCATAGAGATAGTTCCTAAAATTATTTTGTGATTGAAATTTTTAATAGCTACGAAAATGCTTCTAAGATACGAAAAACGTGGGGCGCATGCCGTAGATAATAGCAAGGAGGTGAATTATTCATGCACCAACTCCATACATTTTCGTAGCTATTAAAAAAATCACCATCACGCATTTTCGGAACTACATGTATGGGAATCAGAAATCTGTATGGCGCTAGGAGAAATAATGTTATACTTTTTAGTCTGATTTAAAAACGTTGCATGTTGAAAAAAGATTTTTATTCAAATAATTGTTTTTTGCTTTTGAGTCTCGTGTGTGTGAAATTTTTTAATCAATTTCCAACATTTTAATGAGATTACAAGGGAAACGAGTGATAAATTTTATACTTACTTCCGTTTCTCTTCACCTCAGTCAACCAATATATTGCTTCTTCTTCCGAATACAGCACGAAAAGACTGGGAAGGTAAAAGTTAGAGAAATTATATCTCACGTGGAAGCTTACCAGCAATCAGTCATACGGCGAAGAATTCGCGAACGGAACAGGAAAGGGGGACATAGCCGTGGACCATTCGCGCGAATGAAACAGGAAGAGGAGGAAATAGCAGCCTACACAAAATACCCTCCGCCATACACCAGTCAAGAAAGCGAGTTAATATTGTATTGTCGTCTAGTTCTGAGCTGTGCTGAAAGTTTTTAGTCTGTAGCTCATCGGGAAGTTTAAAACTGGCTGCAAAATTTGCACTTGACACACAGTGAGACTGACAAGAAAGCCACCTAATAAAAATGTACGTGATGAAATTAAATAAATGATGAAATGCCGCAACTGGACACTGAAATTAATTCAGTGGCTAGAAGTGAAAATTTGTGCCACTCTCGGACTCGAACGCGGATTTCTCGCTTCACGTTTCGACTATCGACGTACACTTTTCGCTCGATCCAAATTTCCATCTTGTCGCACGCTACTAATGTAGCGCACCCTGCCATGATCATTGTTCGCCACATCACACTGGATTCCGCACTGAAATGATCTGATGGCCATCATGCCGTATAACTGACGTGCGTGGTGTCTGCTCTTTCGCACACTGTATTTCGCTTGTCCTTGTTTGCCACTCGCTTTGTAGTGCAGTTAAGTTGTCTCCGAATTACAGCCGGCTGGTGCTCTTTCAGCCAAACCGTTTCGTAGCAATTAGATCTTATACACCTTCCGGTGCATTAAGCTTACAATTAAGCAGAAGCCGTTAAGTTGTTAAATACACTGCGAAGGAAGTGTTGCAATTACAGTTTGGGTAAAGAAAATAAACTACGGTTGTGTCTGCAGTCGGCCTAGCCCGTTACTTTAAATGTGGCGCTCAAAAAGACGTCGCTGCTTCTTATTGTCGTTTGGGCCAGACTTTTCGCTATTTTGCGTTCATGCTATCAACATGATGACTTTAAACGATTCTGTGGTAAACGTTGATACTTCATGGAAACTACGGCGGTAGTCAATACTCGTTTATCCTCCTTAAATGGTGTACAGGAGCGTGGAAAAACGAAGACTAGATAGTGAAACCACCCTGAAGTTCACTTTTTGGAGTCTAGACTTTTGGACACATACTTAAAACTTAAGTAAAGATTTAACATACATGTATCATATCGTGGAATCGCCTGTGTACTCGTCAGATGGCGATTGTGTCCGCCAGAGCAAGTATCCGGAGGAAGGAAGTTTTCTGCAGCCCGGAGGTGCTGGACCGGTCTTTCACTTAACATCCTTAAATGGGTTGTGGCCGTAGCCTACGTAGTAGCTTGCAGTTTTGTGATTTCTCACGATGGCCTGAATTTTCCGACACCCTTTGCAGAAAAAGTTGTACGGTCCCGCCAGGAGACAGCACGTTGCAGAAGCTCTATTAACGGGACCAGGAAATGGCCGATGAAAAAGCCTACACTCTGCTGCTGATTCTGATTGGCCGGAATACCTAAACGGTAAGTAGTTCTGTGGAGCGTTTTGGGAGCTCGGGAAATCGACAAGTCTGCTACCAACGCTAGCGGGGTGTAGAAGTCTCGCGTTCTCTGTTTTCGTAGTGTTTTTCGGAAGTTGCGAAAAGGTTGGTGGTCCTTCGTTATTAACCGGGTTATTCATTGAAATAGGGAAAATTGAGAGGATTAAAAAGTGCTTCTCCTTGGTCGGACGTTGATTTCGGCTTGACACACATCGATTTTCTGGGCAAAGCGTTGCTAATTAGCGAGAGTGTTGGCACATTATGGTGTGGAGCCCATAGGTAGTTGAACAGTGATGTTTTGTCAACGAGGCAGTGTGTCGAGGTTGTCGCTGAAGCCAATAAATTTAATTTGTTTCCGCACAAATTTGAGTGTTGCGTTTATGTGTTATTTTTTCTCTGTTCACTTTATTCCTACTTCGTTGTTGTGGAGTTTGTTGAGGAAAGTTGATAGGGGCGGGGAACATATTTCACTCCAGTGGTTGGATCTCAATCTTGTAAAAAGTGGTTGCATTGGTAAAGGGCTTTGATTATTGACATTGGAGTACTGGGAAGTTTAAGCCTGTCTTACTGGTCAAAGCGAGACCGACAGCCCGTATTCAGAGTGATTTTACAAGTGTATCAGAGCACAGAATTAACCGGGGTCCGTCAATAAAGGTTTCCCAATAAATATGTGGAGCAGTACGTCACGTTAACGTCTCGCGCGCCGCACATCGCCGTGAGGACGTGGATTCTGCCCGCGCACGCATGTGCGACTGTACGATGCCACGAAAGCTACGAGGATGGACCAAGAGAAGCGTTTCAAAGAACCCTACTCATTATGGAAATTTTAAAACCTAGCGATGACTTTCAGCAAGTATTTTTAATTGTAACTTTTGAAGCGGCGTGTTGGAACCGAGGATTCGTAACTCATTGTGAGAGTGTGATTAGACTGAAAAAAAAAGGCTACAGAATAATAATAGATTTTTACCACCGACGGTTTCCACTAACTTTATGATTACCATGGCATCCTGTTTCTCAAACGGCAGAATCTCTTAGTGATTGTTACGTTCTGGTTGCAGGATATACAAATCATTCTTTTTACACAGGGTAACCCATAAAGTGTACAAATAGTAGCTTATCTAGTGCGTTACCGAACTCATTAAGTAAAGGATCGCTGTTGGCTTTTCCGTTAATGACTGTTATATAAAGTGTCTCGATGTTTATTTCAGGTAACAACTTTCAGTGAGGAATGTAGTAGGGCACAACTATGTTCAGCTATCGCAGTGATCGTTAAAATAATTATGTTAATACCTCGCACGTAAGCAGTCTTTCTTACCGTACATCCGGAAGTGGGACATGGAGAAGTACTGCGTAGAGTTAATTACGCGGTGTCGAGCCCCAGCTTTGATTTATGACTCCGAAGTCACATCTGGCCGGGCGGTTAGGAACGCAACAACCGACGGACATATGACGAAGCACAGCTACGTTTATTGCGAACGTAAACATGTGCACCTAACGGAACCGCCCATTCCGTCGGGAATTGGGGCGTTCGGTAAGGACACACAATTTAAAAATAACGTCAACAGCAACGCGTGTGCGCGCGCGCGCGAGAACACGCACACACCATACACCTAATAATCTTAAATCTGGCGTTGTAGGTTTTACACATAATATCAATATTTGTCCTGTGGCTAAAAAGTTGAATAGGTGTTGGTATGTCACAACGTTATCTGTAGACGAGAAAACCGGGCTAGGAGCACCGTCCTCGCGGCTCTTCCACAACCAAACACATAATGCGATTTTGCTTACAATTCTGTGACAACTTCTCAGTATTGCCACTGTTTTGTCACTCTGCGTACCGGCACCATTTGCATGTATGCGCAGTGTTTCAGGGATTCTGCAGGTGAGTCTCGAAGTTTATTGTGAAAATGGGATCTTTTAGCACAGGAGTTCCGATAGTGCTCAAACTGACGAATTTATATACAGAATATGTATTTACTTCTAAAGTGAAAGTGTCTATGACTTTTCTTTTGTACTAGTCAGCAATATAATCGACAGAATGGCATCGTATTTGAATGCTTGTACAGAAATCGTGAAGAGAGTGACAAATGCGAAGGAGACTGGAAACCAAGAGGGAAGCTCTGTTACTGTGATGTACAGGAAAACAAGGAAGCGTGCCTTGTGACCGACGTTGACAGTTTTGGTGAAGATGCTCTTAGACGGCATATTTAGAGTGATTCCGAACACTACAGTCAAAACTTCTGGGATAGTACAAGGATATCTATCACAACAGTGCAGAAACAAACGTGTTTCATTTACTCACAGTACTTGATATTGCCAAAGTAACGCCCACTTCACTCCGCGCCCTCAAGCATGTATTAACTACTGCTTGTTTCTCTCTCGGATTTCTTTTCTGGGAGCGTCAGATCTATGCTAATAATTGTATACAGCAGTATATCTAGTTTTACAGTTGGCTCACAGGACGCTAAAACAAGAAATTTATGGTGCAACTTCACTAAAATAAGGGATCAGTTGATAGGACACATCCTCAAGCACCAAGAAACTGTCACTTTCGTAATGAAGGGAAGTGTGGTGAGTAAAAATTGTAGTCGGATGCTAAGTGTTGCGTAAAGTAAGCAGGTTCGTATGAATGTAGGTTCCAGTAACTGTTCAGAGATGAGGAGCTTGCAAAGGACAGACTAGCAAAAAAAAAAAAAAAAAAAAAAAAAAAAAAAAAAAAAGTTCAAATGGCTCTGAGCACTATGGGACTTAACATCTGAGGTCATCAGCCCCCTATAACTTAGAACTACTTAAACCTGACTAACCTAAGGACATCACACACATCCATGCCCGAGAATTCGAATAAATTATAATTGTTTAACTACACTGTAACAAGCCACTGGTCCCTTATACCAAAATATTTAGAAAAATCCTTGAAGAAACTCCAGCATTTTGTCGGTGGAGTTAGGGTTCACCCTGTAGATGCTTATTACAATAGCAAAAAGAAAACTATTTTTCCCGTTTCATAAAACTGTTGTTTTCAGGTAATACAAGCCTTTCCATCGTTCTAAGGAAAGTTGCTTTTGGATGTGAAAGCTTCTCGTGGGGAGACTAATGGAATGTGGAGGCACTCTGGCTTGCAGAAATTTCCTTCGTGTGGTCCTAGTTGTAAATCTAGATAAGTCTTAATATCGATTGGGGTAATATAGGTTAACCTGTGCCATACACTATTCGTCAAGTGAGCAGACCATACGCGCCAGGTTGTGCCGACATGGAAGGGCGGACGACTTATTATCGTCCTTTGTGGTTTTCGGTACGGTATTGTGCCCGAGCACGCCAGGCTATTAGAATTAACGGCTTAAACTTCTTGTATCCAATACTGTCGAGCAATCTGCCGGTTAAAAAAATATTCGTTAGTCGCTACTTTCGTTACTAATTATATCTGTCCACAACCACGCCGTTTCGCTGTGCTGCGATTAGCTGATGGATACGAGATTGGAACAAGCCACAAACAATGCTGTTTGTTGTCATGGGCGCGTATAAGATGAATGCCGGAGAAATACGAACACGACCTATGAGGTCAACAGGGTTTGCCGGAATTTGCGGACACGACCTTCGCAAGGGATATTAGGTACAGATTTCTCGACACGAGGGAAGACATTCCTCGAGCTGGCGGTGTCCGCAAATCTACACTTTCAAGTCACCATGTCCGCATCTTTCCTGACTCCGCTAATTTATAAGCGGCGGCCTCACGTTAATTATTTATTAACAGTATTATATTGTCCATCCTTCAACATATTAAAACCGCCATCAGTAGCTAAGCCAAAATTTTAATTTGGCAACTCGAAGTACGATTAAGCATTTGTTGCTATTTTAAACAAAAATGGATACTTGGACAGTTGGAAAAGAAAGAACGACATACTCCATGTTAATTTGCTCACTGAAATCTGATGTCTCTTGTGACCTATGAAAAATTATTAGTAATGTCACGGGACGAAATAGAGGAATATAACATATTAATTAGAGAGGAAGCTGCAATTGGAAAAAGTTAGGATTAACTGGAATTTTTGGTGGCAGGGAGGTCATTTGAGAGATGTTTAGTGTCGTAATATCAGAAAACGCCAGCTGTAAAATTGTCGTGAAAACATGCAAATCTGTTATACCTGCCATGCAGTAATGCTTTTAATTAAAGGAAAGTGAAGAAACAATTTCTTTATGTTTTGTGATTATTATTTCGTATGGTATGGAGGTCAGTGCTACTGTAGAGTAATATGCAAATATAAACAAATAGGTATAAAAGTCCTAAATACATACCGCGTCGCTAAGTAATACTAATCATTTTCGATAATTTCGTGAGAGTGACGAGCATTTACAAACTACCGGTCATGTTCGAAGTGGAAGCAATTTTCTGTAGCTGTTGAATACTGCTGTGACTTAATTCGAGAACCTGAAACAGTTTTTTTTTAATAGTTAAGATAAAGTTATTCCCAGATAATCATTTATAAATTATATTAATAAGTGTCAATTATAATGATTTTTGCATACAATTATGCTATGTAAGAATTTTTTGTTACAATAATAATCGATAACTTCAATCTGAGGAACTATGTTCCCGCCTTGTTTTAAACGTGTAGGACGATGGCATGCATCGATGCATTTACTCCTATTTCAGGCATAGTCTATGAGACCAAACAGTGCTTTTACTTGTTGACAGACTAGAAAAATCATGTGCTGTTATGTGAACAATTTGCCTTTTTCATTTTAAATATCACAACGTCCTGTCACTGCTTTGGAAGCAAAAGAAGCAAAGGAATTTGAGTTTCCATCAGCGCTATATTCACAAACTCTCGAGGGGCCGAGGGAGGGAAGCAAAGTTCCGGCTGAGAGGTGGGGTTGGGGACGCGGACCAGGTAAATCCTTCCGGGAATCCGTTGTATACGCAAATCTCCGTGTCTGCAACCTCGGGACACTTGTAACATCCATCGAAAACGCGTCGGTTTTGGGTGATTTGTTAAAATACAGTGAATGTGTTCAAAACCCTCATGATATCGCCGCACGGCCTAAGGTGCCTTGACACGTTTCGTGTGGCTCCCCCCGTCGGAGGTTCGAGCCCTCCCTCGGGCATGGGTGTGTGTGTTGTCCTTAGCGTAAGTTAGTTTAAGTTAGATTAAGTAGTGTGTAAGCCTAGGGACCGATGACTTCAGCAGTTTGGTCCCATAGGAACTTAACAAATTTCCTTTCCTGCTTGTGATATCGTGAGGGCTGCACCGCGAGTACAGTTAAACCGGACAGTTTAGCACAGCTGTTCCTGCGTATGGTAGTAGCTCAGTTGGTAAGTGGAGGGACTCGATTACCAGTGGTTCCTGAGATTTTTTTCTATAACTCATCGCTATTTACGTATCTCAATATTTAGAGGATACCTTTACCTTTTTGATGCAGTGTCTTTAAGAATATAATATGTTAGTGTAATTATTACTACAAGTATTAATAAATGCCATAAATATATGCGGAACTGAACTATGAGGGCCTTCCTGTTACTGAAGTGTTATTGGCTATGCGATTTTTATGTATAATGTGTATAAAGGGACCTTGTCATTAAATCTACAACAGAAAGTCAGTTCCAAAAATGTAAGAAAAATGACAAATTATCTCAGAGAATAAAATCATTTATTTACATTCTTTTGTATATATATTAGTTCGACACAATCACTTGAGCGTATACCAATGCCATTACCAGTTTCGACCATTGCTCATCTTCAGACTATAGACACTTGCAGCTAGCGGTTTCCGCTGCGTAGTGAAATACGTGCTGTCCCGCTACTCCTTTAGTCAACCACAGGCTGCTTGCGATGAAATGATTAATGGATAAGAACTTATATTTCCGTGTAATAGTTGCTGGTTTGACCGTATTTCACCACGTCTCAGCTGCATATCATAGTATAACCAGGACTCAGACGAACATGCAGTTATATTTATAAAAGTCAGATCTTTTTCTATAGTAGATCCTTTTCGCTAACAAGGTGTAGACTCATGGGTAATTCGGACTTTTAATGCTGAATTACGTTCTTGGGAGAAGTTTGCGATGTTTTGAAACAAAAGAAGACTCCTTACATCAATGTTCCAAAAACATGATAATCTCTGGTGTCAGTGTCATCTTTCATACATTTTTATTATGACAGTATTTGACGGTACGCCTTTTCTGGAGCACGTAAGCGTTTAAAAAACTCACTTCAAATGATATCATTAACTGCTGTTCGTCAACAAGGTTTAAATGTCAATGTTCAGGTCAGCTATAATTGCAGTCAGAGATAACACACTTATTGAAGATCGGAATAATGCGTGTTCAAATATCACTCCGATTTTAATTCTAAGGTACCAGCAGTCCTGCAAAAGTCACATTAGATTTTCTAAGTTCTTCAAGAACGGCTCAGTGGCACTAATAAATCTATTCGGTTCACTCGTCGTAATTGAAATGCACCGAAATCACAATCGTAATAGTATCGTTGACTGATTTTCTTCTAACCAACAAATCACTGTTAAGGTGGTCAAACAAGCATTAACAGCTCGTTAAACTTCATTAGATCAGTACGCGTTGAATACCAAAGTACAAGATAATCAGTCTAAATGTTCGCAGTGTTAACGGTCAGAAGTATCGCTACGATTCCTTGAGTAAAAACTCTTATTGTCGTTTAACTGACAATTTAAGTTCCTAATAACTTTCACTGAGCTGTGGGACTAGTCATTTAAAGTTGTCACGCTAATCTTCATGCTAATAGAAGGTCTCAAAATTAAATATTTCCGCGTCAACCAATTCTCGCAACTGAACTACCTTAATATGTCTTCTCAGAACTTATGATGTAGTATCAGTCACCAACACGTAGGGAACATTTTAATGTTAACAATCGTTCATTATTAAAATCGTCTTTCTAATAAATCAACATAAAGGTTGTATGCTGATTTATTAGTAAAATGTTTTTAATAATTTTTGTCTCGACAATATATTCCAGGTCGTCTGCCCTCGCTGGCTGGCGGTTGGATCCCAATAGCGTCCAGTGCATCCGCTGCCGCGTCGTCAGAACCGCACTGGAACACCTTGCGAATTCGATCGTGGGTCATCAAACGAATAGAAAACAAACATTTTCAATACATTAATTCATACGGAATCTAAAATACAAAATTATACACTACTGGCCATTAAAATTGCTACACCAAGAAGAAATGAAGATGATAAACGGGTATTCATTGGACAAATATATTATACTAGAACTGACATGTGATTACATTTACACGCAGTTTGGGTGCATAGATCCTGAGAAATCAGTACCCAGAACAACCACATCTGGCCGTAATAACGGCCTTGATATGCCTGGGCATTGAGTCAAACAGAGCTTGGATGGCGCGTACAGGTACAGCTGCCCATGCAGCGTCAACACGATACCACAGTTCATCAAGAGTAGTGACTGGCGTATTGTGACGATCCAGGCGCTCGGCCACCATTGACCAGACGTTTTCAATTGGTAAGAGATCAGGAGAATGTGCTGGCCAGGGCAGCAGTCGAACATTTTCCGTATCCAGAAAGGCCCGTACAGGATCTGTAACATGCGGTCCTGCATTATCCTGCTGAAATGTAGGGTTTCGCAGGGATCGAATGAAGGCTAGAGCCACGGGTCGTAACACATCTGAAATGTAATGTCCACTGTTCAAAGTGCCGTCAATGCGAACAAGAAGTGACAGAGACGTGTAACCAATGGCACCCCATACCATCACGCCAGGTTATACGCCAGTATGGCGATGACGAATACACGACTCCAATGTGCGTTCACCGCGATGTCTTCAAACACGGATGCGACCATCATGATGTAAACAGGACCTGGATTCATCCGAAAAAATGACGTTTTGCCATTCGTGAACCCAAGTTCGTCGTTGAGTACACCATCGCAGGCGCTCCTGTCTGTGATGCAGCGTCAAGGGTAACTGCAGCCATGGTCTCCGAGCTGATGGTCCATGGTGCTGCAAACGTCGTCGAACTGTTCGTGCAGATGGTTGTCTTGCAAACGTCCCCATCTGTTGACTCAGGGATCGAGACGTGGCTGCACGATTCGTTGCAGCAATGCGGATAAGATGCCTGTCATCTCGACTGCTAGTGATACGAGGCCGTTGGGATCCAGCACGGCGTTCCGTATTACGCTCCTGAACCCACCGATTCAATATTCTACTAACAGTCATTGGATCTCGACCTACGCGAGCAGGGTCGCGCTGCGATAAACCGCAATCGCGATAGGCTACAATCAGACGGAAACGTGATTGTACGCATTTCTCCTTCTTACAAGAGGCATCACAACAACGTTTCACCAGGCAACGCCGGTCAACTGCTGTTTGTGTATGAGAAATCGGTCGGAAACTTTCCTCATGTCAGCACGTTGTAGGTGTCGCCACCGGCGCCAACCTTGTGTGAATGCTCTGAAAAGCTAATCATTTGCATATCACAGCATCTTGTCCCTGTCGGTTAAACTTCGCGTCTGTCGCACATCAACTTCGTGATGTAGCAATTTTAATGGCCAGTAGTGTAAGATATAATCCTACTTGCCTGGCATCGCTAAGCGGGAACCTATAAGTGTTTGTTATGATGTATCGTAAACACTGTAAATAGTAGGATAGTCTGTTTATTCCGACAATATTAGCTCAAAAAGTAGAAAAAAAGTAGATCGAATCAAGATATTGTTAGTTTTGTGCTCCATCGTTGTTCGGCTGAAATACCCGCTCGCAGTGAGACAAAAGCGCATCGCAAAAACTGTGAGTAGTTCGTAGGTAACCCGCAAGTGGCGGTACCGGAGCTCCCAAGTTAACGTTGCGAACTCTCGTTCCGGCCGGCCTGCCACTAAAGTTTAGCCTAGTGTAGGTGCTGGCGTCGGTAGTGGTGAGGCGGACTGGAGGCACACCGCCGGCCGCCCCCAGACGGCCACCTGTGTGCGCTGTTTACCGCAGAGCCGCCACGGGCCGGGGCACAGGTAGCGCTCGGGGCGGGGCGCCGTCGTCGCCGGCGCCGTGGACGTCGATGCGCGGGGCGGGTGGTTGCCGGGCAACGGGCACGCCGCCCACGCGGTACGGTTTCGGGGGCAGCGCCCGGGCTCCGCGCCGCCGGCATCGAGCGGGCCCGCTCTGGATATAGCCTGACCGGCGCGGCGCGGCGCAGATATCACCGTGCTACACGCCCACGCGCCGCCCCTATCTGGCCCGCCATATACGCCACCGCCCCACATTGCCACCGCTGTGTACATCCGTGCCGTTGTACAAAACTTGCGCTTGCAGTGCTCGAACACCACGCACATTTGCCCTTTGTTTGCAGATAAGGCGTTTTTCTCTCTAACCTACAAAGCAACGAGTGAAAGGAATATTTATTTGTATAGGTAAACGTAAGAAACATTACTCTCTCTGTGGAGTTGCGAACATAGTGTATTTAGTTATTTCCCCTATACTTAAGGTAATGAATTATAATTTTTTAAACAGGACATTATACATTAAGAAACATTACTCTCTCTGTGGAGTTGCGAACATAGTGTATTTAGTTATTTCCCCTATACTTAAGGTAACGAATTATAATTTTTTAAACAGGACATTTTACATTTTTTGTATCATTTACTGTACTTGATGTATTAGTCCAGTTTTGTAGAAATCAACTTGAACCAAATTTTTATCAATTTTAGTTGTGTGTTGTTGTTGTCGTCTTCAGTCCTGAGATTGGTTTGATGCAGCTCTCCATGCTACTCTATCCTGTGCAAGCTTCTTCATCTCCCAGTACGTCCTGCAGCCTACGTCCTTCTGAATCTGCTTAGTGTATTCATCTCTTGGTCTCCCTCTACGATTTTTACCCTCCACGCTGCCCTCCAGTACTAAATGGGTGATCCCTTGATGCTTCAGAACATCTCCTATCAACCGATCCCTTCTTCTAGTCAAGTTGTGCCACAAACTCCTCTCCCCCCAATTCTATTCAATACCACCTCATTAGTTATGTGATCTACCCATCCAATCTTCAGCATTCTACTGTAGCACCACATTTCGAAAGCTTCTATTCTTTTCTTGTTCAAATTCAAATGGTTCAAATGGCTTTGAGCACTATGGGACTTAGCTTCGGAGGTCACCAGTCCCCTAGAACTTAGAACAACTTAAACCTAACTAATCTAAGGACATCACACACAACCATGCCCGAGGCAGGATTCGAACCTGCGACCGTAGCGGCCGCGCGGTTCCAGGCTGTAGCGCCTTTAACCGCTTGGCCACCACGGCCGGCTGTTTTCTTGTCTAAACTATTGATCGTCCATGTTTCACTTCCATACATGGCTACACTCCATACAAATACTTTCAGAAAGGACTTCCTGACGCTTAAATCTACACTCGATGTTAACAAATTTCTCTTCTTCAGAAACGCTTTCTTTGCCATTGCCAGTCTACATTTTATATCCTCTCTACTTCGACTATCATCAGTTATTTTGCTCCCCAAATAGCAAAACTCCTTTACTACTTTCAGTGTCTCATTTCCTAATCTAATTCCCTCAGCATCACCCGACTTAATTCGACTACATTCCATTATCCTCGTTTTGCTTTTGTTGTTGTTCATCTTATACCCTCCTTTCAAGACACTATCTATTCCGTTCAACTGCTCTTCCAAGTCCTTTGCTGTCTCTGACAGAATTACAATGTCATCAGCGAACCTCAAAGTTTTCATTTCTTCTCCATGGATTTTAATACCTACTCCGAACTTTTATTTTGTTTCCTTTATTGCTTGCTCAATATACAGATTGAATAACATCGGGGATAGCCTACAACCCTGTCTCACTCCCTTCCCAACCACTGCTTCCCTTTCATACCCCTCGACTCTTATAACTGCTATCTGCACAAATTGTAAATAGCCTTTCGCTCCCTGTATTTTTACCCCTGCCACCTTCAGAATTTGAAAGAGAGTATTCCAGTCAACATTGTCAAAAGCTTCCTCAAAGTCTACAAATCCTAGAAACGTAGGTTAGCCTTTCCTTAATCTTTCTTCTAAGATAAGTCGTAGGGTCAATATTTTTGTTAGAAGCTACATATGTTTACAGCTTTTGACCGGATACAGCATGCCTTTCATAATTGGCTGTGTTCAAATGAAGTTCCGGTGGCGGAATATTCCGCTATAGGAAAGTGAAGTGTTCAAACGAGTGCCCAGTTTCCCTGAACACACAGCTGAACCCGCACTGAAGGCACCTTTTAACCGACCTGCGGACGAGATGTTAAGTCGCTGGAAGAACTAAACAACAAACTTCCTGGAAAATAGATAGGACGTCACGTCCTCAAATGCGGCTCACGCGGTCGACCAGTTTAATACCAGTAGGTCTTTTGTGGAATTACCTAAAGAATTGTGTTAATGTTATCGAACCAACGACCCCAGATGACTGGAAGCAGTGCATTCACGAATCTTCTCCTTCCGTGATAGCAGCAACTTTTCATCTCGTCCGCAGGTCGTTTACAAGTGGCACTGAATTCGACATTCATGAAAATAGGTACTTGTTCGAACACCTCACTGAACTGAACAATCCGTCACCAGAATGTCCATCTGAACATGGCCGTTTTCTGTACATCATCTTAAATCCTCCCCTCCCCCAATTGTATATTTCTTGCTCTATAACTAAAACTGATGAAAATTTGATTTGAATCGATTTCTGTACATTTGGTTGAAATACATCAGTTGTGCGATAGGTGTCTGATTTTTTAAAAATATTTTTTTTTTCCTGTCTGATTAAAAGTATCATGGCACCTGTTAGTGGACATCAATATTGAATTCTGCTGGGGACACTTTCATTGGGATGTCAGAATGTCTGTCGAGGAATGGCAGTCCATTCCTTTCCAAGAGCCGAAACCAGGAAAGGTAGTGATGATGGTCACGGGGATTTGGAGTGAAATCTACATTCTAACTTATCCCAGAGGTGATCTGTTGCGTTCAGTGTGGGGGCTCTGAGCACGCCAGTCCATTTTAGGAATGTCACAGTCCACAAAGCATAGCCTCACAGATGCTGCTATATGACATCCTGTATCGTCGTGCTGTTACAGTCAAACATCGTCTCTACATCGCTCCTCCGCTGTTCGCAGTTCACAATGCTGTAAAATGTATTCATATCTTTCTGCATTAGCGACTTCATAAGCGCAGTAAGGGTACCACACCCTAACCACGAAAAACGCCCCCATTCCATAACACCACCTCCTCCGCACTTCACTGTTGGCGCTACATGATGGCAGCTAACGTTCTCTATGTATTCGCCAAAAACAACCCCTGCATGGATTGCCCCAGAGTATGACGTGATTCATCACTCTGAACCACTCGTTTCCAGTCATCCAGTGTCCAATGGCGTCACTCTTTGCATTTCTTGGTGCGCCGCTTAGCACTGATCGTAGAAACATATGGTTTAAGACGAACTGCTCTACCACTGTACCCCGTTGTTTTTAACTTTCTTCACACAGACATTGTCCTAGCTGGACTGCTGGTATAAGTTTGGAACATACGAGTGATACCTTCCTCTAATTTCAAGTATATTTTACAGCAGTGATAGATGGTCCCTGTTCTTTAGTACAAGAGGTCTCCCTGGTCTTGATTTAACTATGACTGTTCCTTTGCATTTCCATTTGAGAGGTACATCACCAACAGTCGACTGGGATAGCTATAGAAGGGTTGAAATGGTCCTGATGGATTTGTTACTCAGGTGATATTCAGAGACTAGTCCATATTCGAGAGAGAGTCCATGTGAGAGAGAAATAGTAATAGTGGCTCACTCTGCACTTGTTGATCCACAGAAAATTACGATAAACTGTTGTACAACTAAGTTTTTGCGTAAACATATTCGAGAGACCAGCCAGTTAGCTTAACACCAAAAGATTCCTTCGTTTCCCTTCTGAATGAGCTCCTCAGGCTTTATATTTGTTTCTTCAACAAACTTAGAGCTCACTTCTAAGAAAACTGGTTTGCAAAATGCAACCAGCTTGTTAGTATTGAAATCAAATTCTTATTTAGATACCCTTTGGGTTTCACTTCCCACAAGCTCTATTGCTCTTTTTATATATGTATGAATTTAGTCACAAAGTCGTAGTCCAGCAACAGGAGCCTGCCATGATTTCGTCGCGTACGCCTAAACGCACTGAGCGGGGTTCATCTGACTGGCGTCTTTCGCGCAATCCTGTGTGATCCATGAGACTGAGTTCGGACGGACATTCTTGCGAGTGCATCTGCGTGGCTCTTCCTAAACCGCGCGGTTGGGAGTATGAATAAGAGGGCCCCTCATGAATGAACCTTCCACGGGTACGCAAAACAGTGTCTCTTCACATTTAGTGGAGAACTGAGGATTTGACCTGTAATGTTTCTCCATTACTATCGTCCAATGCATCAAATTTTCTTGGAGGTTTGAAGTATCCAACACAGGAAATTATTTGAATTCTCAATTCTACTACCTTGGGTTAACATCAGCGTACTTTACAACAGCATACCCCATCTGTGTACTGGTGTCTGGTGGTGTCTAGGGGGAAAATATTTTAGCAATCGATCCCTTTGCCGTCATCAGGGGCGCTAATGAAGTGATCATCTGGTGGCTCCTGTATCGCCTGCATCAGCTTATGTGATATAAGCGGAGCCATCATACGATCACTTCATCAGCGGCCCTGATGGCAACGGGATCGATCGATGCAACATTGTACTCTTTCTTCACCACCAACCGGCAGTACACTCTCGGGTACTTCGTCGGTTACTAAAGGGATGTTAAAAGAAGAATTGCAACGACTAAACAAATATTCAGAAATAAGTTAGTAACAAACGTACGTCTTAACTATGGAAACAGGAAGGAAATTCATAAAGGCATTTATTTTTAACATTTTAAGCTATGGTTGTGAAGGGTGGACTCCGGAAACAAAAAAGAAGAAGAAATAGAAGCAGTAGAGATGTGGATATGAAGGAGAGCCACACAAACATCATGGGCTAAAAGAAAATCTAATGAACAAATACTAACATAAATTAAAGGGAGAAGACATGATTAACATGATACAGGGAAGGAAAACTAAATTGATTGGACACCTAATTTGACATAACTGCTCCACAAGAAACATATTAGAAGAAAAAATATTGGGGAAAAATCTAGAGGTACGCCCGGTACATTGATACTAAAAAGTGTTCCCAGTGGAATGAACTGCAGTGCTACAACTAATTCGTAAAGATGATGAGGATGATGTTTGGTTTGTGGGGCGCTCAACTGCGCGGTCATCAGCGCCCGTACAAAGTGCCGGCCTGAACGGCCCAGCGGTTCTAGGCGCTACAGTCTGGAACCGCGAGACCGCCACAGTCGCAGGTTCGAATCCTGCCTCGGGCATGGATGTTTGTGATGTCCTTAGATTAGTTAGGTTTAAGTAGTTCTAAGTTCTAGGGGACTGATGTTAAGTCCCATAGTGCTCAGAGCCATTTGAACCGTACAAAGTCCCAATTTTTACACACTCCAATTTTCTTACACAGTCCAATCTAGCCACGATCACGAAAGAGGATGGTGATGAAATGATGAGGACAACGCAAACACCCAGTCGTCGGGCAGATAAAATTCCCAACCCGGCTGGGAATCGAACCCGGGTCCCTGTGATCCAGAAGCAGCAACGCTTGCCGCTAGACCACGAGCTGCGGACACAGAAAAGCGTGGCTACATCAATATGGAGTTTCCTTTAGTGTCTGATGATGATGACTAAATTGTTGCGTAGCAACAGATATCTGACTGCTGTACATTATGAGCTTTTATGTCTCTATGTTAATTTGCTCCAGTGCAAACCACCCGCGAGAAAACTGCAACACAATCCAGTCGATTCAGAGACAATTGTGTATGTTTCAATGGGCATCTTTCGTAGCAGTCCTTATGCAGCAAGGGTCGCTTAGCTTTTCCTGTCTTAAGCATATTGCAGTTTTTTTATCTTTAGTGAGAAAGCATCACCAGTGGCGATTCTTTAAACATATTGCCTACATAATTCTTTTGACATTTTAATTGTTATAGAGTTGAATTTTTTTGCTTAGGAATGTGGTACTTTGTACACCGTACTCACGGCGTTATTCTTTTTCATGTGTTTTGATGACAGGTCCTCTCGTTAGAAGAGGCTGCATTTAATTTCATACAACTGTTTGTAACGTAGATGACTTCACACTAGTTGCATTTATTTTGCACTCGGTACTGGGTTGTTTTTCGTGTGTCTTCTGAATATTGCCAACATCGCGAATGTAATGTTTATTGTAATGTTTATAAGTGTACTTTCGTACATCGGAGCGGATTTAATGGTCGAAGCATTGTTGCGCAGCTCCGCAGAGAGAGAGAGAGAGAGAGAGAGAGAGAGAGAGAGAGCATATGTGGACGTCGAAGGACCATACATTGACTTCCTGAATTTTTTCAGCTGGGTCTTTCACGAACTTCGTTACGGTGAACAAAACGCTCCAGTAGAGACGGTTTCATCCAAAATGCTTACCCAAAAAAAAGTACGCAAATAAGTTCTGAAAGATGTTAAATCAGCCGTATTATTTCCAGCAAAACGGCATGGTCGTGCTTAAAGTGACAGTTCGGTTTCGTCAAAGAGTCGCGCTATTAAGTTATTTTAATGAGCACCGCAAAACGAGACGCTCACGGTGTTTTTTCAGTGTTTCTGAAGATTGTATGCTGTCACGCACGCTTTTACTGCCTGAGGGATGTATTACAGAATGAAAGCAAATTGTTGTGTAAGTTCATAAGTGTTTTCACAGGAGTTTCGTCATTATCTGTAACTAAAAGAGGAAAACCGGCAGACATAAGTTGCGTATCAGCAGACAGCAAGGCGCAAATCTTATACACAGGTGATACAAAGAATTTAGAGTTCACGTAGATCGCTTTGGTTTTGGGACTAAATCATAGAGATTATGGATCTACGTGTTATCACAGGCACTAGTGGATATCTAATGAAGACCTTTGAGCAATGTATGGCTATGTTCTCTATATGAGTTCAAAGGTTTGCATCATAAGATGGCATGAGCTGAAGCGAGAACGTTCGTTTTAATTTGACGTTTATGCCGCTAAGAGGCAGCGCGCTAGCTCAGTAGGACAACGGCAGATGAGAGGATACGATGAATTTCGGGAAACCAAGATTAAACCTCAAAACTAGAGCTATGAGATCAGAATCTGAATTTCTTTCGTCTTGAATACAAATCCAGTCTAAAGTGTACTTACGGTGCCCGCGGCTCTTCCGTTGTGTGCTGTTGTTGGCAGTTCCTCGTCGTTGATCGTAACTAGTCGGATGACAGTATACAGTTGCCAATGAGAATCGCTGAATCTAATGATTCCTTTGAGCGAAGAATACGGAGTGAGTATTTTTGTTTTCCGTACGGAGAGCGCATGATTAATTACTATTGATCTTTAATGTGAACATCAAAACTCGATTATGCTATCAGACATATCTGTACCGTAGCTTAAGGTCTCGGTTAGGCCGGAATGTGATAAATTGATTGAGAGTTGGCGAACGCGAATACGAACACCAGATTATGATTGATGTGTAGCTTTTGATTGATGTGTAGCTTTTCCCGAGGTCTACGTTCGTCGTTGCGATCACCTACTTGGGTGTCTTACGTCCGAATTTTCCGCAATTACCGGGGATGTGGTCAACTTAGCGCAAAATACCAGCTAACTTCATTTACAAAGCATAAGAAATTAAGAATGAGTAATGGATCGGCTAACCACATTCAACTCGTGATTCGTCTTGTTCACTTCCCATCATTCATACGCGAACCGTTACCTACAGCAGCACGTAACGAAATAATCGCGGGCAGCTTAAGTGCACTATTACCCAAATTCAGTATCTTAATCTCTGCTCCATCCAGCTTGGTCATGAGCGTAGACGAGTGTGGTAGATTGTCTTCGAAAACTGTAAGTACCAAATGTAGTACGACCTCTGTACTTGGGTTCTCCTGAGAGTGCATGCACCTTAACTTTCCTTTCTACGGCACCGAGTTTCTTTTAATTTGAGCGCAAATGACTGTCGCGTTCGAGGAATGACGGCATAGCGTAATCATCCGCTCTAATTAACACTGCTGTCGCACGTGCCGACACCTACTTTCACCTAGTGTGTCGATGCTCTGTAATGTCTCGCACAAACACCACCACTTACTTTTATGGTGACCATTTCTGAGCATGCAGATCAAATTTCGCGGCTCCAACTTCGTTAGTTTTGCCGCTAGGATTCATTATATACCGTAATGTAAGCAAAATGGCGAATATCGAGATAATCAAGAACCGTGCTTTGATTGAATATCTTCATGTGAAGGGAATGACGCCCAAGGAAATTGCGGAGGACACAAGGAATACACTTAAAGACAGTGCTTCGTCTTATGCGACAGTGAAAAACTGGATACACCAAGGAGCGAAAGGCCTGTCACCGTTCCCACTGATGAAACAGTGACTGCAACTCACGATACGATTTTGCAGGATCGTCGAACAACGTTGCAGCATGTTGAAATCACATTTGAAATATTCCATGGGCGTGCTCATGACGTTGTTGTGGATGTTTTGGGAATGCGGAAAGTTTCATCTCGGTGGGTCCCGAAAGACTTGAATGAAGATCAGAGACGGGAGCGTGTGCAGTGTTCTGAAGAAATCGTCCGCCAATTTGAAGCGGATGAAGACGGATTTCTTCCTAGGTATGTGAAAATGGAAGAAACGTGGGTTCACCACTTTGACCCTGAGACAAAACAACAGTCATTACAGTGGAAACATCCTTCATCCCCTACCCTAAAAAAAATTCAGGGTGCAAAAATCAGCCGGTAAGGTGATGGGGCTTCTGGGATGCGGAAGGGGTAACTATGGTGAATTACTTGCAAAAGGGCGTAGCTATCAATGTATCGTATCATTGCACCCTCCTGCGCCGTTTGAGAGAAGTCACAAAGAAAAAAAGGCGCGAAAATAGGCTCGCGGAGTTCTTTTGCATGACAACCCACCGCAACACAAAGCCCTCGCAACACTGGAAACTTTGCGTGATTACGGGTTCGAATTGTTACGTCATCCGCCATATTCTCCAGATTCGGCTCCATCAGACTTTATCCTTTTCCCAAACCTACAAAAAGATCTCAGAGGACGACGATTTGACAATGATGATGCACTGGTTGATGCTGTGAACCCGTGGTTGGACTCGAAATCAAAGACCTTTTATTTAAATGGTTTGCAGAAGTTATCTGAGCGTGCCCGCAAGTGTATTAGTGTAGACTGGAATTATATTGAAAAATATATTGGTATTATGAAATTTCTGTATTTCTTTATTTGTTAGGCTACAAACTTTTCGATCCCCCTTCGTATTTACACTACGTGATCAAAAGTATCCGGACACCTGGCAGAAAATTACTTAAAAGTTCATGGCGCCCTCCATCGGTAATCCTAGAATTCAATATGGCGTTGGCCCACCCATAACCTTGATGACTGCTTCCACTCTCGCAGGCATACGTTCAATCAGGTGCTGGAAGGTTTCTTGGGGAATAGCAGCCCATTCTTCACGGAGTGCTGCAATGAGAAGAGATATCAATGTCGGTCATTGAGGCCTGGCAAGAAGTGGCTCTAAGCACTATGGGACTTAACATTTGAGGTCATCAGTCCCCTAGACTTAAAACTACCTATACCTAACTAACCTAAGGACATCACACACATCCATGCTCGAGGCAGGATTCGAACCTGCGACCGTAGCAGCAGCGCGGTTCCGGACTGAAGCGCCCTGGCACGAAGTCGGCGTTCCAAAACATCCCATAGGTGTTCTATAGGATTCAGGTCAGGTCTCTGTGCAGGCCAGTCCATTACAGGGATGTTATTGTCGTGTAATGAGTCCGCCCCAGGCCGTGCATTAACAGGTGCTCGATCGTGTTGAAAGATGCAATCGTCATCCCCGAATTGCTCTTCAACAGTGGAAAGCGAGAAGGTGTTTAAACCATCAGTGTAGGTCTGTGCTGTGTTAGTGCCACACAAGACAACAAGGGGCGCAAGCTCCCTCCATGAAAAACACGACCACACCATAACACCACCGCATCCGAATTTTACTGTCGGCACTACACACGCTGTCAGACGACGTTCATCGGGCATTCGCCATACCCACACCCTGCCATCGGATCGCCACATTGTGTATCGCTATTCGTCACACAACGTTTTTCCACTGTTCAATCGTCCAATGTTTACGCCCCTTGCACCCAGCGAGGTGTCGTTTGGCATTTACCGGCGTGATGCGTAACTTATGAGCTCGACCATGAAATCCAGGTTTTCTCACCTCCCGCGTAACATTCATAGTACTTGCAGTGGATCCTGATGCAGTTTGGAATCCCTGTGTGGTGGTGTGGATAGGTGTCTCCCTATTACACATTACGACGCTATTCAACTATCGGCGGTCCCTGTCAGTCAACAGACGAGGTCGACCCGTACGCTTTTGTGCTGTACGTGTCCCTTCACGTTTCCACTTCACTTAGGGATGTTTTGGAGTGTGGAAGTCTCGGTTACAGCCGTATGACACAAGTGAAACCCAATCACCTGAACACGTACGAAGTCCGCGAGTTCCGCGGAGAGCCCCATTCTGCTCTCTCATGATGTCTAATAACCACTGAGGTCGCTGATTTGGAGTACCTGGTAGTAGGTGGCAGCACAATGCACCTAATACGAAAAACTTACGTTTTTTGGAGTGTCCAGATACTTTTGATCACATAGTGTACGTTCAAGTCGAACTGCACAAATAGTCGGTCCTGTGTTGCTCTTCCTGCATCTTGTTACAATCCCCCGGCATTGCTGTCTTGTTTGTAGAGAGTAGCTTCGTCCGCGAATAGGCACACAGAGCCTACAACGTTATCCATTAGGTCATTAATATGTATTGTGTACAGTAACCGCGCTATCACACTTCCTTGGGATACTCCTGAAATTGCCATCACGTTAGTGTCTCCTTCTTGCGAAATCGCTCAAACATATATCTGTGTAAGACATTAATCCAAGTAGACATAATCTCTTACACAAACTGCGGGGGAAACCTGATGACTTGTGTTCAAATCGAAGTTTCGCGCATACTATTTGTAAACGATTCTAGAACAATCAAATTCTTTTGTTCTGTGATAGTTTTGTTCATACTATGTTCGCATCATTGTTGACAGTGAATGATGTCCCCACTTATCTGACTTTCATTTCTCAAACTTATAATTAAATTTTCCTCAAGACATTTGATCCCCATCTTTGTCTACGATAATGATGGAAGCTGAAGAAATGAATTAAAATCTGTGCCATGGCCAGGACTTGAACATGGTTCTCCTTGCCTATTAGGTAGCATTTTAGCCATTACACCATCGCAGCACTATGGCCAATATTGGTGCACGGACTACACGAGTCCAGTGACCTCCCCAGCACAAAACTCAGTTCACATCTTCATCTAAGAAGGGGAAAATAAGCTGAAGATGTGAATTGACGTTTATGTTGGGGGGGGGGGGGGGGGGGGCATTGGATTTCGGTAGTCTGTGCAGCAACGTCAGCCATAGTGTTGCGGTAGTGTAATGGATAGCGTTCCTGCCTAGTGAGCAAGGACACTCAGGATCAAGTCCCAGCGGTAGAACAATTTTTTATTCATTTCTTCAGCTTCCATCAATATTTCTCAACTATTTCCTGCGATAGAGAGACGTTCGTCTTCTTTCCAAACTAGGACAATCGTGCTGCTGTTCAACGTAGGAATAACGATAACGCAAAAAGGTATGAAGTAATTCTGTAACTAAGCGCTAAGTTACAAATTTTATATTATTCAAAATGTCGTCTCGAAACCTACAGACTCAGAGCACCTCACGATGGAACCACAGAGCTTTAAATCCCACTGCGCATAATCTAAAACGAGGCTATTTGTCATTGAAGGCATAATTTATACAACAATTCGTACGGATGACTACGTCCTTTGTTATTATTCATATAAAGAATAAGACTGAGCAAAAAGAAATAAATTAGTGTCTTGAAAGTGGCATGTGAACAAAATTTAAACCATATTACGATTTTGTGAATAAAACTGTCTAGACCCCTTAATAAATTTCTTTATTTGTTATACCATTTTATTATGGCATTTCACCTAGCCATCATCAGATTCCTGCAATTAAGATGAAGGAAATGTAAATAGGATTCTGTTTTATTCCTAAATTCTGTAAATTAACAGTTGATTTGTTGAGTTACTCATAGAATAAGATAATTTCGTTAAGCTACTGTTTGACAGCTGCAAAATCCTCATTAACGACGTACAGTTAAAAGTGTACGAATACTGACTGCGTATTTGACGACTTTTAAGAAAATGGATGTTCTAAATTTTCAAACGCTGGAAGCATGGAAATTATTCAGTCGTAAACCTGGAATTGCGTTAGGCAGCAATGCCACTCGCCTCTGTGGAGAACATATGTTGTAATAGTGGTGTCTATATGGCTGCAAAGCACCACCACCACCACCACCACCTCAGCAATTTGACATCCACTTGTGCATAAAAGTCTCACCTGAAATTCTATGTGCACTACGGTTTTGATTGTCGATATGCATCCAAGTTGCGCTTGTGTGTTTTCTGATGTTCTCTACTCACGTTCCATGAATTCATCTTTCAGGTGTGTGTGTGTGTGTGTGTGTGCGTGCGTGTGTGTGTGTGTATGTGTGTGTGTGTGTGTGTGTGTGTGTGTGTGTTATTTTTATACAGCAAAGAACTTCTTAGGTCCATCTGCCATCACTTCACCTGCCTGCATCGCTAATCTCCATTTCATTTTCATTACCGTCATAACTACATCTTCCAATACAATCTGTTCCCTCATTCATTTGTTTGTTTTTCATTATTTCTTAGTGATTTTCTCACACGTCTCTCGACTGCTTGGTGACTGTTTGAATGGTTTTCGTATTAAAAGTCCATGTCTCACAGCCCCCCGTGGTGGCCGAGCGGTTCTAGGCGCTTCAGTCTGGAACCGCGCTACCACTACGGTCGCAGGTTCGAATCCTGCCTCGGGCATGGATGTGTGTGATGTCCTTAGGTTAGTTAGGTTTAAGTAGTTCTAATTTCTAGGGGACTGATGACCTCAGCAGTTAAGTCCCATAGTCCTCTGTGCCATTTTGAACCATGTCTCACTTGCGTAAGTCAAAATTGGTAATAAACACTGATTGTAAACTTTCCGTTTCAGGTACATCGGAGTCTATGGTTTAAAAATATTGTTTGGCTTACGCAAAGAACGCCAAACCATTTTCCTTATCTTTTCACACGTTTCCCATAAATTATGTTTCGGTTGTTTGTGGGCGCGTAGCTGCAGCTCGATAGCATCGTAGATGTGTTCTGTAGTGTTCGTGTTAGGCGAATTTGGTGGCCAAGACATCGGCGTGAGTTCACTGTTATGCTTCTCACACAAATGGAGTACGTGTCTGGCGTAGTGACACCGATAGTTACCCTGCTGGAAGATGCCAGCGCTGTCGGGAAAGGCATCAAGCTTGAAGGGATGCAGGGATCAGCAATAAGGCTCAGGTAGTGCACCGCTGTCTTGTTGCATATGTTTACTACCACAGATTCCGCGGGAGCCCAGGTGAATGTTCCCAATAGCATAATACTATCTCTACCGGCTTCCAACCGTTGCGCGAGTTCGAGGGCATGTTCGCCTGGATGAGGACGTACACGTACAAGGCCATCGTCATGGTGTAACAAGAAACGTGGTTCATCCGACCAAGCGACACAATTCAATTTCGATGATCCTGTGTCCACCTGTATCGTAATAGGCAACGTTGTTGGAGATTAATATGGGAACACACAGGTGTCGTATGCTACGAAGCTCCATGTTCAACAATGTGCTTTCCGAAATGCTTGTGCTTGCACCAGCGTTAGATCTACCACAGATCGCCGCCTCTTCTGCTTCACACAGAAGGTACGCCTGCTAGCTGCATTCTGCGTGGACGTCCAACATCTCGTCGCCTGCTCGTGGTTTCGCCCTCCTTTAACCACTTTCCATAGACGCTCGAGACAGCAGCTCGCGAACAGTCGACCATCTCAGCAGTTTCCGAGATGTTCGTTCCGAGGCGCCTGGCCATAATCGACTCCAGTTTTTGTAGTGTCGGTCAGCGTGAATTTGGACTGTATTCAGCACTTCGACAGCAGATGCATACCTGGGTGTCGGAATCGCGAAAGCTAATATTTCTTTGTTCCTTCCTCCCACTACCTCCTTGAGGTTCCGACAAAAAAAAATCGTTTCGGTATTTATGGGAAATACATTCTTTCTCACAACAAACTTACGACACTAATTACAATATTTAACCCTGTTGCAATGCCATAACTACGCGCATTTAGTCTTATAAATATCTTGATTTGGCACGACTTCGCAACCAAATGAATAGCGGAACCAGATGGAGGGTTCCGAAGCCGTGGGTAGTCATTACAACGTTGGTAAAAAGTGCAAAGTGAGTCTACACTCCGTGTAAAGAGCGAGCCGCATTATTTTGTCGCAACTACCGCGGCCCCGTTTGTGACAAGTACACGGTGTCCGTTGTTATTTACCAGTTCTCCACTTGCAAAACGCTGTGGTTAGCAACAGATGCTTAAAAGCAATCCAGCAATTTCCTCATACCGGAACACGTCATTAATGAACATACAAAACACAGTCAACAAGTGTCACCAGTTGCTGTTGTCTATTAAATCGCCAGTTGTATCTTACCCAAGTTAGTTGATAATAGCCCACGAACCGAGATCGCTGCTTTTCAGCGTTGCCGTCATGCGAGATGAAGTCATCATCCGTTGCACCTCTGCAAGAACGCAGATAAACAACTCGTGCACGTCCCTCAAACAGGTAAAGAACAATTGTGTGTGAGGAAACGTGAAAATCGCAGCGTCCAGCAAATTAATACCACTCCTCCAACAAGCTTCTTTGGCCTCTCGCTAAATCAGATCACTTCCGCTGGTTCGTTGCAAACTAAATTAGGAGTTATGTGTGAGCAGAGAGGACCTTCACCGATGGAGATTCGAGTATCCTTGTTGGTGTACCTGCAAACACTCCGTACTCTGACGATGACACGCGTAAGTGCCAGATTCATGAAGTCGTCTGTGCACAGTGTTAAATGGTATCGCGGTAGCGGTAACGAGAACAGACCGTACATGGAATGGGCTTTCTGCCGTTCCCCGTACCATGCGAGGTGACTCATTTCTAAAGTACTGTTACTCGTATTCAGGAGGGCAGCGGTTTAGTTCCCATCTGGCCTCCCGTGGCTTCTGTAAATCGCATGAGCCGAGTGTAAAGACTGTTTGCAGATGATACAATTGTCTATTAGAAGGTAGCAACGTTAGAAGACTGTAGCGAATTGCAGCCAAAATGTGCAGAGGGGCGATAACTGGTGCAGGGACAGGCAGCTGACTCTGAACGTAAATGAAATGTAATGTATTACGCGTAAGTAGGAAAAACAGATGTCAGGCTGAAAAATCTCGAAGAAACGTAATTCATCCACAAAAGAAGTGCCTCACAAAAAACAATTGTTCACCGTCTGTTGAGTATTGTTCATCAGTCTGGGATCCTTACTAAATTGCATTAGTAGATGAGAGAGAGAATATCCCCACGGAGAGTAGCGCGTTTCGTCGTGAGATCGTTTAGGTGGCCCGCGGGCATTACGGACGTGCTCAACAAACTCCAAGGCAGACGCTAGAAGAGTCGTTCCTCACCGAGAGCTTTACTGTTGAAGTTCCTAGAGGGTACGTCCCGGCTAGTCTCCCAGTATATGCTTCTTCCCACATACATCTCGCAAAATGACCACAACGAGATAACCCGGGAAACTGGAGTTAAGACGAATGGTTACCGACAATAATTCTTCCTACTCACCATTTGCGAATGGAACAGGGAAGGAGGAAAAGATAGCGGTACCAGAAGTACCCTCCACCACACACCGCAAGGTGGCTCATGGCCATCGACGCGCGCCACCACTCTTCATTATCGTATACCTCGTGCTGCATGTACAAATAGACAATCCACAAGAACGGAATGATCAACATTTAATCGCCTTACCACTCCCGAGAGGACCAGTAATGCTCTCATCCCCATATCTTTAGAGAACCGAACTGTCATGTATAAAGCAACTTCAAACGTCAAATTACTTTACATGAGAGTTAATGTTTTAGATGTTTGATGTGAACCTGTGACTGAATAGCAAAAACCCTAATTGTATTGGTTTTATTAGTTGTCGATTATTGATCGTCTAGACAAATTTAAAAGTAAAGTTCGGAGCTGCATCGTGCTCTCGTTCTTGCATACTGGGTGAATGTGGGCTGGCCAATTACAAGCCATGAATTATGCTGCCTCAGGACATATACACGGCTTTTAATGTTTAATACTTGACGTATTGTGCTAAACTTGTTACGTAAGATTACACCTCTTAATGGGTAGATTACGACAGCACTTTAAATGTTTAAGTTCTGTTAATAGTTATTGGAATGATGATGATCAAATTTTTATTGCCCGTGGAAGCTATTAGACAGGCAACCTGCAATTGGGTTCGGGTGATCGTTTTAGCCATTTAGTAGCATAGATAGTATGACACTCCCATTATTATACTCTGTCCGACATTACAGTCACGACGTGACTTACGCTCTGTTTGCAGCAGAGACCGTAGCTCACGCCAGGTGCCTGATTGGATGGAACACGCATCGGTATACAATTAGACATTTCTGTTATTTTCACTCATCTCTACTGTTCTCTACATTTCCCAATGCAGGGCAAGTAAGCACTTCGCGCTGGTCCTTCGAATCTGTTTTCAACTTAAATGGGACTGCACAGCTTATGCTCACGAGGCGGCAGTAGTTTTAAAATGAATTTATATACTCAAGATGCCAACATATTTTTAACCGACTAATGCTTTGCTTGTAAATTACTGTAAAGTGTTGAAATCAGTCTTTCTTAAAATACGTGGCACACAGCGTCGCATTGAACTAACACTAGTTCTTTAGGCAGTTTATAATTGTTAGTTTCTTGATAATTATTATGCGTAATTTTCAGTGCACATGGTAAAGTTATCTATAAGAAGAAACTGCGAAATGTTTCGATGCATGAGAGAGTCTGAAACCTCTAATTCTGCCAGGCAAACTACTGCATAAATGGTAAAATAAATATAACAAGTTCGCTGGTCGTAGTAATTGATGGGAAGTCATCTAGTGAACCTGAAATTATATATGAGGTTCCCTAAGGTTGTGTTACAATCCCTCTGCTCTTCTTAATGTATGTACCGTATATGAACGATTTAGGAAACCATTTAATCAGCTTTCTTAGATTTTTACCGATGATGCTGGTGTCTGCTGTCTGTATAGCCATCAGAACATCAAATCGAAATAAAAAGCTGAATTAGGGAAAATATCAACATATTGGGAAAAGTGGAAAAAGTGGCAGTTGACACTGAACAATAAAAACGTGTGAGGTACTTCACATGCGTACTAAAACATTTCTATTAAAGTTCGGTTACATGATAAATCACACAAATTTGAAGGTTATAGATTCAAGTAAATACCTTAAATTAAAATTATCAGCAACTTAAATTAGACACATTACGGACAATATGTTGTGGCAAAGACGAACCAAAGGCTGTGTTTCATTGGCATAAAACTTACATCGTACAACATGTCTACTAAACGGAATGTGTACAATACACTTGTTCTTTTCTAAGGGTAGTGGTGAGCACTATGAATTTTTTACGAGACGGGCCTGACTAGGGTAGTTCGTTTTGTATTGTCACGAGATGCGGCAGAGAGTGTTACTGATATGATAAACTAGTTCGGGCGCCGATCTTTTTTTTTTTTTATTAAAAAAAAAGAGACGAAGTCTTTTCACCTCTTCACTAAATTACAATCACTTTCTCGTCCGAATACCGAAATATATTCTTGACTCCAACGCCCATAGGTAGAAATGACTATTGTGATGAAATAAAAGAAATCAGAGCGTGCACGGAAAGATATGTGCTTTCATTTTTTTCGTGAGCTACTCGGGAATGGAACGATAGAGAAATATTCGGAAAGTGGTTCTAAGGACCCTCTGCACAGGCGCTAAAGCATGAATTAGAGTAATTGTGTTGACGGAGGTGAAAATATTAGGTTGATGCATAAGTTCGTAGCGTTTTTGTTTTGCACACCAGAAAATGGAGTGCCAAGTGGAGAAATTGGAACATCTCCGATATATCGTTCTGTTTGAGTCAAATAGAGAGGTGACAGCAGCAGAGGCAGTAAAATTTGCGCCATGTATGGGAATAAAACCATTGGACAGAGTACGGCAAGAAAATGGTTTTCTCGTTTTAAGGAGGATGGCTTTGAAATTGACTCTCCACGTTCAGGAAGTTCTTCGGGGATTGAAGAAGATCGTTTAAACGCATTAATCTACAGTTCTCCACGTTAGTGTACTCGAGAACTGGTAAATGTGATGACCGGTAATTGTGCCATAAAAAAATGCCTCTGAGCACTATGGGACTCAACTTCTGAGGAAATCAGTCCCCTAGAACTTAGAACTACTTAAACCTAACTAACCTACGGACATCACACACATCCATGCCCGAGGCAGGATTCGAACCTGCGACCGTACCGTTCTAGCGGTTCCAGACTGTAGCGCTTAGAACCGCTAGGCCACCCCTACGGGAAATTGTGTGATATTTGCATGCAATGGGGAGGGTTCAAACATCGGGCGTATGGGTACCGCATGCTCTAACAAAGCCAAACAAAAATTAGCGGGTGGGCGTATGACATGTATGCTCGCTCTTCATCGATTGTCTCGTGAACAACACCAACCATTCCTATCCTGTGTCGCTACTGTTGACGAGAAATGGTGTCTTTATGCTAACATAAGGAAAGGAAGGAAATGGTTGAGCGTAAACAAAGTAGCAGCTCCCCGTACAAAGAATTGCGCGCATCCACAAAAGATAACGTTATGCATGTGGTGGAACTACGGGAGTGTGATGTACTACGAACTGCTTCCATGAGGTGTAACCATCACTACTGAATTTCATTGTCAACAACTGAGACATCTTGCAGACGCAATCCAAGAACGACGATCAGGAAGACTGCGTACAGTGATGCTACTCCACGATAGTGCCCCGCCTGCATTATGCTAGATTGACAAAAAGCACTATGCAGGAGTTGGGTTGGGAAGTCACTCCTCACGCACCTTATTCACCTGATGTTGCGACCTCAAATTTTCACCTTGTCCGCGCTCTGTCGAACACCCTTCGAGAAACTTCCTTTCCGGATGAAAATGCGCTCCGAACATGGGTGGTTCAGATGGCTCTGAGCACTATGCGACTTAACTTCTGAGGTCATCAGTCCCCTAGAACTTAGAACTACTTAAACCTAACTATCCTAAGGACATCACACACATCCACGATCGAGGCAGGATTCGAACCTGCGACCGTACCGTTCTAGCGGTTCCAGACTGTAGCGCCTAGAACCGCTTGGCCACACCGGCCAGCGCTCCGAACATGGCTCGAGGAGTTGTTCGCCGATAAACCACGAGATTTCTACAGTCGTGGAATCGAGAAGCATTGTCAGACTGTTCTGAATAGTGAATGAGAATACATTGTTGATATGTGTAGCTGTTGTATTTATTAAATTTTCGGAAAACGCTACGAACTTACCAATCCAATAGACTTCGCTGACCTCTGTAGCACAGTGAGTGATGAGCGTGGTCGCGCTGAGGAGAAGGTGTCAGCGTCGCCTCAGCTGCACCCGCAGGGTGGTGCGCGAACCGGTGTGGCCCTCGGGCGGGCCCAATTACTGCCGCCTGCTCTGCAGCGGACGGCCCGGCGCCCACGGCTGCCTCTCCTCCCCTAGCTTTCTGTCTGGTCGTGGTGTGGCCAGCAACCTGGCCATCACCAAAAGTCGCGGCGAAGCGACAGCGGCAACCGATACCAGAAAGGGACAAGCTCTTCTTATATCGACGTCGACACTGTCTAAGAACGCTACTACTGCCGTATGGAATGCTTAAGAATTCGTTTACCGTCTAGTAGTCCAGTACAGCGCGCAGACAGCTACGTAGATTCTGTTGATGTGCGCTTCTTTCTTTACGGTTATTGATAGGTTCGTAGCGTTTCTCCATAATTTTAATAAACACAGCAGATAGACATAACAGAGACTCAAGTCATCAATAATATATCCTCCTCCACTATACAGGGTGGTCCATTGATAGTGACCGGGCCAAGTATCTCACGAAATAAGCACCAAACTAAAAAACTACAAAGAACGAAACTCGTCTAGCTTGAAGGGAGAAACCAGATGGTGTTATAGTTGGCCTGCTAGATGGCGCTGCCTTAGGTCAAACGCATATCAACTACGTTTTTTTAAATAGGAACCCCCATTTGTTATTATATATTCCTGTAGTACGTAAAGAAATATGAATGTTTTAGTTGGGCCGGCCGGAGTGACCGAGCGGTTCTAGGTGCTACAGGCTGGAACCGCGCGACCGCTATGGACGCAGGCTCAAATCCTGCCTCTGCATGGATGTGTGTGATGTCCTTAGCTTAGTTAGGTTTAAGTAGTTCTAAGTTCTAGGGGATTGATGACCTCAGAAGTTAAGTCCCATAGTGCTGAGAGCCATTTGAACCATTTAGTTGGGCCACTTTTTTCGCTTTGTGATAATTGGCGCTGTAATAGTCACAAACGTATACGTACGTGGTATCACGTAACATTCCGCCAGTGCGGACGGTATTTGCTTCGTGATACATCACCCGTGTTAAAATGGACCGTTTACCAATTGCGGAGAAGGTCGATATAGTGTTGATGTACGGCTATTGTGATCAAAATGCCCAACGGGCGTGTACTATGTATGCTGCTCGGTATCCTGGACGACATCATCCAAGTGTCCGGACCGTTCGCCGGATAGTTACGTTATTTAGCCGGCCGAAGTGGCCGTGCGGTTAAAGGCGCTGCAGTCTGGAACCGCAAGACCGCTACGGTCGCAGGTTCGAATCCTGCCTCGGGCATGGATGTTTGTGATGTCCTTAGGTTAGTTACGTTTAACTAGTTCTAAGTTCTAGGAGACTAATGACCTCAGCAGTTGAGTCCCCTAGTGCTCAGAGCCATTTAGTTACGTTATCTAATGAAACAGGAAGTGTTCAGCCACATCTGAAACGTCAACCACGACCTGCAACAAATGATGATGCCCAAGTAGGTGTTTTAGCTGCTCTCGCGGCTAATCCGCACATCAGTAGCAGACAAGTTGCGCGAGAATCGGGAATCTCAAAAACGTCGGTGTTGAGAATGCTACATCAACATCGATTGCACCCGTACCATATTTCTATGCACCAGGAATTGCATGGCGACGACTTTGAACGTCGTGTACAGTTCTGCCACTGGGCACAAGACAAATTACGGGACGATGACAGTATTTTTGCACGCGTTCTATTTAGCGACGAAGCGTCATTCACCAACAGCAGTAACGTAAACCGACCTAATATGCACTATTGGGCAATGGAAAATCCACGATGGCTGCGACAAGTGGAACATCAGCGACCTTGGCAGGTTAATGTATGGTGCGGCATTATGGGAGGAAGGATAATTGGCCCCCATTTTATCGATGGCAATCTAAATGGTGCACTGTATGCTGATTTCCTACTTAATGTTCTAACGATGTTACTACAAGATGTTTCACTGCATGACAGAATGGCGATGTACTTCCAACATGATGAATTTCCGGCACATAGCTCGCGTGCGGTTGAAGCGGTATTGAATAGCATATTTCTTGACAGGTGGATTGGTCATCGAAGCACCATACCATGGCCCGCACGTTCACCAGATCTGACGTCCCCGGACTTCTTTCTGTGGGGAAAGTTGAAGGATATTTGCGATCGTGATCCACCGTCAACGCCTGACAACATGCGTCAGCGCATTGTCAATGCATGTGCGAACATAACGGAAGGCGAACTACTCGCTGTTGAGAGGAATGTCGTTACACGTATTGCCAAATGCATTGAGGTTGACTGACATCATTTTGAGCATTTATTGCATTAATGTGGTATTTACAAGTAATCACGCTGTAACAGCATGCGTTCTCAGAAGTGATAAGTTCACAAAGGTACGTGTATCACATTGGAACAACCGAAACAAAATGTTCAAACGTACCTACGCTCTGTATTTTAATGTAAACAACCTACCTGTTACCAACTGTTCGTCTATAATTGTGAGCCATATGTTTGTGACTATTACAGCGCCATCTATCACAAAGCGAAAAAGTGGTCCAAGTAAAACATTCATATTTCTTTACGTACTCCACGAATACGTAATAAAAAACGCAGTTGATATCCTTTTGACCTATGGCAGCGCCATCTAATGGACCAACCATAGCGCCATCTGGTTTCCCCCTTCAAGCTAGACAAGTTTCGATCTTTGTGGTTTTTTCGTTTGACGCTTATTTCGTGAGATATTTGACCAGGTCACAATCATTGGACCACCCTGTGTACAACAGTCTGACAACGCTTGTGGTAACTTCTCAACTCCGCGACTGTAGAAATCACGTGGTTTTGAATAGAAGAACTCGTTAGCCATGTTCGGAGCGCATTTTCATCCAGAAAGGAAGTTCGCCGAAGGTTGTTAGAGAACGGAAAGGGTCAAAATCTGAAGGCGCAAGATCAGGTGAATAAGCTGGGTGCGGCATGATTTCCCAATCCAACAGCTGTATAGGTTTTTTGTTTGTCTGACTTAATGCGGGCGGACGTTATCGTGGAGTAGCATCACTTTACGCAGTCGTCGTGATCGTTGATCTCGGTCTGCGTCTACAGGACGTCTCAGTTATTGACAATAAATGTCAGCAGTGAAGGTTACACCTCGGGGAAGCAATTCGAAGTTCACACACCGTCGCTATTACACCACATGCGTAACAGTATCATTTATGGATGCGCGTTTGTGTTTGTACGGGGAGTTGCTGCTCAGTTTGGCGCAACCATTTCTTTATTTTCCTTACGTTAGCATAAAGACACCATTTCTCGTCAACAGTAACGACACAGGATAGGAATGGTCGGTGTTGTCCACGAGCCAATATACACTCCTGGAAATTGAAATAAGAACACCGTGAATTCATTGTCCCAGGAAGGGGAAACTTTATTGACACATTCCTGGGGTCAGATACATCACATGATCACACTGACAGAACCACAGGCACATAGACACAGGCAACAGAGCATGCACAATGTCGGCACTAGTACAGTGTATATCCACCTTTCGCAGCAATGCAGGCTGCTATTCTCCCATGGAGACGATCGTAGAGATGCTGGATGTAGTCCTGTGGAACGGCTTGCCATGCCATTTCCACCTGGCGCCTCAGTTGGACCAGCGTTCGTGCTGGACGTGCAGACCGCGTGAGACGACGCTTCATCTAGTCCCAAACATGCTCAATGGGGGACAGATCCGGAGATCTTGCTGGCCAGGGTAGTTGACTTACACCTTCTAGAGCACGTTGGGTGGCACGGGATACATGCGGACGTGCATTGTCCTGTTGGAACAGCAAGTTCCCTTGCCGGTCTAGGAATGGTAGAACGATGGGTTCGATGACGGTTTGGATGTACCGTGCACTATTCAGTGTCCCCTCGACGATCACCAGTGGTGAACGGCCAGTGTAGGAGATCGCTCCCCACACCATGATGCCGGGTGTTTGCCCTGTGTGCCTCGGTCGTATGCAGTCCTGATTGTGGCGCTCACCTGCACGGCGCCAAACACGCATACGACCATCATTGGCACCAAGGCAGAAGCGACTCTCATCGCTGAAGACGACACGTCTCCATTCGTCCCTCCATTCACGCCTGTCGCGACACCACTGGAGGCGGGCTGCACGATGTTGGGGCGTGAGCGGAAGACGGCCTAACGGTGTGCGGGACCGTAGCCCAGCTTCATGGAGACGGTTGCGAATGGTCCTCGCCGATACCCCAGGAGCAACAGTGTCCCTAATTTGCTGGGAAGTGGCGGTGCGGTCCCCTACGGCACTGCGTAGGATCCTACGGTCTTGGCGTGCATCCGTGCGTCGCTGCGGTCCGGTCCCAGGTCGACGGGCACGTGCACCTTCCGCCGACCACTGGCGACAACATCGATGTACTGTGGAGACCTCACGCCCCACGTGTTGAGCAATTCGGCGGTTCGTCCACCCGGCCTCCCGCATGCCCACTATACGCCCTCGCTCAAAGTCCGTCAACTGCACATACGGTTCACGTCCACGCTGTCGCGGCATGCTACCAGTGTTAAAGACTGCGATGGAGCTCCGTATGCCACGGCAAACTGGCTGACACTGACGGCGGCGGTGCACAAATGCTGTGCAGCTAGCGCCATTCGACGGCCAACACCGTGGTTCCTGGTGTGTCCGCTGTGCCGTGCGTGTGATCATTGCTTGTACAGCCCTCTCGCAGTGTCCGGAGCAAGTATGGTGGGTCTGACACACCGGTGTCAGTGTGTTCTTTTTTCCATTTCCAGGAGTGTATGACGAGCAGGCAGAGATGCGGATATGACCACCCGCTGATTTTTGTGATTTTGGCTTAGAGCGTGCGGTCGCCATACATTCGATTTCTGAACCTTCCCCACTGCATGCAAATGTCGCGCGATGGTGGAATGATCATACACAATTAATCACATTTGCCTGTTCTCGAGTACACTGAAGTGGATCATTGTGATTAATGTTTTTAAAAGCTCTTCATTGAACCCTGAGGGTCTTCCTGAACGTGGAGAGTCACTATTGTCAAAACAAGGCTCCTTAAAACCATTTTCTTTACGTACTCTGTCCAGTGGTATTACTCCGTACACGGGGCAAATGTTACTGACTGCCTCCGCTGCGTCACCCCTCTATTGAACTCAGACAGAAGAATATGTCGGAAATCTTCCCATTTATCCACTTACCATTCCATTTTCTAGCGTCCACAGTTCCACTCGGTATCTCCAAATGACAGAATTCCAATATGTAAGCTGAAATAGCAACAGTAAACTACAAATAAATACTGACAATCGACAAATAAACTCATATCAACCGGAATACCAACATGCAAAACAAAAACACTATGGACTTGGCACCATGCTAATAATGGGTAGTATCTGTATTGTGAATACTGTTCAAAAAATGGCTCTGAGCACTATGGGACTCAACTGCTGAGGTCATTAGTCCCCTAGAACTTAGAACTAATTAAACCTAACTAACCTAAGGACATCACAAACATCCATGCCCGAGGCAGGATTCGAACCTGCGACCGTAGCGGTCTTGCGGTTCCAGACTGCAGCGCCTTTAACCGCACGGCCACTTCGGCCGGCTGTGAATACTGTTAACACACTTAATGAAAAGCAAGCACTGTCGGGCGTGTCCGCTCGCAGTGTCGTCCATGGGCGCACTGCCGAAGGTGGGGTACAACCTTGTGAAACAACCTGTAGGTTATTCTAGTGATGTATTCGAGCAGAGAGAGTGGGAACTCGTCTGGTCTCTTTTCAGCTTGCCGACAGGCTTGAGAAAAAGAAAAACACCAAGAAATATTAAGAAAACTGAACTCTCAGCGTAACACCATATGTAGCGAAAGTGTTGCTGAGAGTGTTGAACGGGAGAATGTATACGAGAATAGTAAGAATAGACAGCTTTATAGGTGAAGAAGAGTATGGTTTTAGAAGGACTAGGATTATTAAGACTAATAGGAGAGAGGTTCAAATGGTTCAAATGGCTCTGAGCACTATGCGACTTAACTTCTGAGGTCATCAGTCTCCTAGAACGCAGAACTAATTAAACCTAACTAACCTAAGGACATCACACACATCCATGCCCGAGGCAGGATTCGAACCTGCGACCGTAGCGGTCGCTCGGCTCCAGACTGCAGCGCCTAGAACCGCACGGCCACTCCGGCCGGCTAGGAGAGAACAGTAGGGATGTCGAGAACAGTAGGGATGTTTATGCTGTCTGTGACGACTTGGAAAACGTATTCGCTTGAGTACAATGGGTTAATTCTTACAAATTTTAAGTGGACTGGAGAGAGAGGAGGCTAATTAAGAAGCTAAATGTGTAGCAGAAAGTCAAGGTACAAACTGGAGAAGAGAGACACAAAATGAGACGCAGGAGTTAGACACGGATGCTCTCTCTCTCTCTCTCCCTCCCTCCCTCCCTCCCTCCCTCCCTCCCTCCCTCCCTCCCTCCCTCCCTCCCTCCCTCCCTCCCTCCCTCCCTCCCTCCCTCACCCCTCTCTCTCTCCCTCCCTCACCTTACCTGTCTTTTTCAACATATAGACCTATGTAGAGGAAATTGTAAAGAAGTGTTTTAAAGGGAACAAGGCTACATCTGTCTGTAGCAAAAAATATAGAATGTGTCGAACTCGCCGATGGTGCATTTCACTGAAGATTAATTAACAGTGAACAAATTAGTGGAACATCTTCAGTACAGAATGCTAAGAGAATGAGATGATGATTAATAGTTGTTTGTTGTTGTGGTCTTCAGTCCTGAGACTGGTTTGATGCAACTCTCCATGCTACTCCATCCTGTGCAAGCTTCTTCATCTCCCAGTACCTACTGCAACCTACATCCTTCTGAATCTGCTTAGTGTATTGATTTCTTGGTCTCCCTCTACGATTTTTACCCTCCACGCTGCCCTCCAATGCTAAATTTGTGATCCCTTGATGCCTCAAAACATGTCCTACCAACCGATCCCTTCTTCTAGTCAAGTTGTGCCACAAACTTCTCTTCTCCCCAATCCTATTCAATACCTCCTCATTAGTTACGTGATCTACCCACCTTATCTTCAGCATTCTTCTGTAGCACTACATTTCGAAAGCTTCTATTCTCTTCTTGTCCAAACTGGTTATCGTCCATGTTTCACTTCCATACATGGCTACACTCCATACAAATACTTTCAGAAACGACTTCCTGACATTTAAATCTATACTCGATGTTAACAAATTTCTCTTCTTCAGAAACGATTTCCTTGCCATTGCCAGTCTACATTTTATATCCTCTCTACTTCGACCATCCTCAGTTATTTTGCTCCCTAAATAGCAAAACTCCTTTACTACTTTCAGTGTCTCATTTCCTAATCTAATACCCTCAGCATCACCCGATTTAATTTGACTACATTCCATTATCCTCGTTTTGCTTTTCTTGATGTTCATCTTATATCCTCCTTTCAAGACACTGTCCATTCCGTTCAACTGCTCTTCCAAGTCCTTTGCTGTCTCTGACAGAATTACAGTGTCATCGGCGAACCTCAAAGTTTTTACTTCTTCTCCATGAATTTTAATACCTACTCCGAATTTTTCTGTTGTTTCCTTTACTGCTTGCTCAATATACAGATTGAATAACATCGGGGAGAGGCTACAACCCTGTCTGACTCCCTTCTCAACCACTGCTTCCCTTTCATGCCCCTCGACTCTTATAACTGCCATCTGGTTTCTGTACAAATTGTAAATAGCCTTTCGCTCCCTGTATTTTACCCCTGCCACCTTCAGAATTTGAAAAAGAGTATTCCAGTTAACGTTGTCAAAAGCTTTCTCTAAGTCTGCAAATGCTAGAAACGTAGGTTTGCCTTTTCTTAATCTTTCTTCTAACAAGGGAACCTCCCCATCGCACCCCCCTCAGATTTAGTTATATGTTGGCACAGTGGATAGGACTTGAAAAACTGAACACAGATCAATTGAGAAAACAGGAAGAAGTTGTGTGGAACTATGAAAAAATAAGCAAAATATACAAACTGAGTAGTTCATGGGAAGATAGGCAACATCAAGGAATTGGGACCGCAGGAGCGCCGTGGTCTCGTGGTAACGTGAGCAGCTGCGGAACGAAAGGTCCTTGGCTCAAGTCTTCCATCGAGGGAAAACTTTAATTTTTTATTTTCAGTTTATGTGACAAACTCTTATGTTTTCATCACTTTTTTGGGAGTGATTATCACATCCACAAGAAAACCTAAATCGGGCAAGGTAGAAGAATCTTTTTACCCATTCGCCAAGTGTACAAGTTAGGTCGGTCGACAACGTATTCCTGTCATGTGACGCACATCCCATCACCAGTGTCGTATAGAATATATCAGATGTGTTTTCCTGTGGAGGAATCGGTTGACCTATAACCTTGCGATCAAATGTTTTCGGTTCCGATTGGAGAGGCACGTCCTTTCGTCTACTAATCGCACGGTTTTGCGATACGGTCGCAAAACACAGACACTAAACTTATTACAGTGAACAGAGACGTCAATGAACTAACGGACAGATAATAACTAAGTAAAAATAAAGACAGTAAAATTTTCACTTGTGGGAAGACTTGAACCAAGGACCTCTGACTTTTCCTTCTGTAGCTGCTCACGCTACCACGAGACCACGGCGCTCCTGACCTCATGTACTCCTTGATGTTGCCTGTGTGACCCATGGACTACTCAGTTTGTATATTTTGCTTATTTTTTCACAGTTCCACACAACTTCTTCCTGTTTTCTCAATTGATCTGTGTTCGGTTTATCAAGGCCTATCCACTGTGCCAAGTTATAACTAAATCTGAGGGGGGTGCGATGGGGAGGTTCCCTTGTAAGATAAGTCGTAAGGTTAGTATTGCCTCACGTGTTCCAACATTTCTACGGAATCCAATCTGATCCTCCCCGAGGTCCGCTTCTACCAGTTTTTCCATTCGTCTGTAAAGAATTCGCGTTAGTATTTTGCAGCTATGACTTATTAAACTGATAGTTCGGTAATTTTCACATCTGTCAACACCTGCTTTCTTTGGGATTGGAATTATTATATTCTTCTTGAAGTCTGTGGGTATTTCGCCTGTCTCATACATCTTGCTCACCAGATGGTAGAGTTTTGTCATGACTGGCTCTCCCAAGGCCATCAGTAGTTCTAATGGAATGTTGTCTACTCCCGGGGCCTTGTTTCGACTCAGGTCTTTCAGTGCTCTGTCAAACTCTTCACGCAGTATCTTATCTCCCATTTCATCTTCATCTACATCCTCTTCCATTTCCATAATATTGTCCTCAAGTACATCGCCCTTGTATAAACCCTCTATATACTCCTTCCACCTTTCTGCCTTCCCTTCTTTGCTTAGAACTGGGTTGCCATCTGAGCTCTTGATATTCATACAAGTGGTTCTCTTCTCTCCAAAGGACTCCTTAATTTTCCTGTAGGCAGTATCTATCTTACCCCCAGTGAGACAAGCCTCTACATCCTTACATTTGTCCTCTAGCCATCCCTGCTTAGCCATTTTGCACTCCCTGTCGATCTCATTTTTGAGACGTTAGTATTCCTTTTTGCCTGCTTCATTTACTGCATTTTATTTTTTTTCTCCTTTCATCAATTAAATTCAATATTTCTTCTGTTACCCAAGGATTTCTATTAGCCCTCGTCTTTTTACCTACTTGATCCTCTGATGCCTTCACTACTTCATCCATCAGAGCTACCCATTCTTCTTCTACTGTATTTCTTTCCCCCATTCCTGTCAATTGTTCCCTTATGCTCTCCCTGAAACTCTCTACAACTTCTGGTTCTTTCAGTTTATCCAGGTCCCATCTCCTTAAATTCCCGCCTTTTTGCAGTTTCTTCAGTTTCAATCTTCAGTTCATAACCAGTAGATTGTGGTCAGAATCCACATCTGCCCCTGGAAATGTCTTACAGATTAAAACTTGGTTCCTAAATCTCTGTCTTACCATTATGTAATCTATCTGATACCTTTTAGTATCTCCAGGATTCTTCCAGGTATACAACCTTCTTTCATGATTCTTGAACCAAGTGTTAGCTATGATTAAGTTATGCTCTGTGCAAAATTCTACAAGGCGGCTTCCTCTTTCATTTCTTCCCCCCAATCCATATTCACCTACTATGTTTCTTTCTCTCCCTTTTCCTACTGTCGAATTCCAGTCACCCATGACTAATAAATTTTCGTCTCCCTTCACTACCTGAATAATTTCTTTTATCTCATCATACATTTCTTCAATTTCTTCGTCATCTGCAGAGCTAGTTGGCATATAAACTTGTACTACTGTAGTAGGCATGGGCTTTGTGTCTATCTTGGCCACAATAATGCGTTCACTATGCTGTTTGTAGTAGCTAACCCGCACTCCTATTTTTTTATTCATTATTGAACCTACTCCTGCATTACCCCTATTTGATTTTGTATTTATAACCCTGTAATCACCTGACCAAAAGTCTTGTTCCTCCTGCCACCGAACTTCACTAATTCCCACTATATCTAACTTTAACCTATCCATTTCCCTTTTTAAATTTTCTAACCTACCTGCCCGATTAAGGGATCTGACATTCCACGCTCCGATCCGTAGAATGCCAGTTTTCTTTCTCCTGATAATGACGTCCTCTTGAGTAGTCCCGCCCAGAGATCCGAATGGGGGACTATTTTACCTCCGGAATATTTTACCCAAGAGGACGCCATCATCATTTATTCATACAGTAAAGCTGCATGTCCTCGGGAAAAATTACGGCAGTAGTTTCCCCTTGCTTTCAGCCGTTCGCAGTACCAGCACAGCAAGGCCGTTTTGGTTAATGTTACAAGGCCAGATCAGTCAATCATCCAGACTGTTGCCCCTGCAACTACTGAAAAGGCTGCTGCCCCTCTTCAGGAACCACGTGTTTGTCTGGCCTCTCAACAGATACCCCTCCGTTGTGGTTGCACCTACGGTACGGCCATCTGTATCGCGGAGGCACGGAAGCCTCCCCACCAACGGCAAGGTTCATGGTTCATGGGGGGGATGATTAATAGTAACAATAGTATATTGTTACTGGTACAAAGGAAAAAAAGATAACAGTAATTAGGATGTTACACAGTTGAAAAATTAAAAAATTCAAGTACATAGGCACCTTAAAATGGGAAAAGATGATATCCACCCAAGAAATTAAAACCAGAGCAATTGCTTAGCAAGCTTTCAACACGAAGAAGATAACTGGACAGACAACTGAGGAAAAACCTGACCTGTCTGAAACGTGATTTTATATGGTGCAGAAATGTTGACATGAAGAAAAATTGCAATCGTTTGAGATGTGATGGTGGAGGACGGATACGATAAATTGGATAGAAAGACTTAAGACTTTAGAAATATTAAGACGACTTCGTGAGAAAAAATGTTACAGTACATTTTAAAGAATATTAGGGAACTGGGTAGGACAGCGCTTAAGGAGACAACGCTTACTGACAAATATTTTAGAGGGAATGATGCAAGAGAAAAAAGGAAAATAGGGACGAAAAGACAGATTAAAATGAAAGTGTAAAATAGTTTTGTAATGGCAGAAAGAATGACGGAAGTCTGAGAAAGATGAAGCGCCCATCTACATGGATACTCTGCACATTTAAGTGGTTGGTAGAGGGTTAATTTAACCACCTTCACAATTCCATATTATTCCAATCTCGTATAGCGCGCGGAAAGAACGAACACCTATATCTTTCCGCACGAGCTCTGATTTCCCTTATTTTATCATGGTGATCATTTCTTCCTATGTAGGTAGGTGGCAACAAAATATTTTTGCATTCGGAGGAGAAAGTTGATGATTGGAATTTCGTTAGAAGATTCTGACGTAACGAAAAACGCCTTTCTTTTAATGATGTCCAGCACAAATCCTTTATCATTTCAGTGACACTCTCTCCCATCTTTCGCGATAATTCAAAACGTGCTGCCTATCTTTGAACATTTTCGATGTACTCCGGTAATCCTATCTGCTAAAGATCCCACACCGCGCAGCAGTATTCTAAAAGAGGACGGACAAGCGTAGTGTAGGCAGTCTCCTTAGTAGGGCTGTTACAGATGAGATTTTCACTCTGCAGCGGAGTGTGCGCTGTTACATTTTCTAAGTGTCCTGCCAATAACACGCAGGCTTTGGTTCGGCTTCCTCGCAACGTTTTCTATGTGTTCCTTCCAATTTAAGTTGTTCGTAATTTTAATTCCTAGGTATTTACTTGAATTTACAGCCTTTATATTTGACTGATTTATCGTGTAACCGAAGTTTAACGGATTCCTTTTAGTACTCATGTGGACGACCTCACACTTTTCGTTTTGTAGCGTCAGCTGCCAATTTTTGAACCATTCAGATATCTTTTCTAAATCGTTTTGCAATTTGTTTTGATCTTCTGATGACTTTATTAGTCGATAAACGACAGCGTCATCTGCAAACAACCTAAGACGGCTGCTCAGATTGTCTCCCAAATTGTTTGTATAGATAAGGAACAGCAAAGGGCCTATAACACTACCTTGGGGAACTCCAGAAATCACTTCTGTTTCACTCGATGACTTTTCGTCAATTACTACGAACTGTGACCTCTCTGACAGGAAATCACAAATCTAATCACATAACTGAGACGATATTCCATAAGCACGCAATTTCACTACAAGCTGCTTGTGTGGTACTGTGTCAAAAGCCTTCCGGAAATCCAAAAGTACGGAATCAATCTGAAATCCCTTGTCAATAGCACTCAACACTTCATGCGAATAAAGAGCTAGTTGTGTTTCCCAAGGACGATGTTTTCTAAATCCATGTTGACTGTGTGTCAATAGGCCGTTTTCTTCGAGATAATTCATAATGTTCGAACGCAATATATGTTCCAAAATCCTGCTACATATCGACGTTAATGATACGGGCCTGTAATTTAGTGGATTACTCCTACTACATTTCTGGAATATTCGTGTGCCTGTGCAACTTTCCAGTTTTTGTGTATGGATCTTTCGTCTAGCTAGCGGTTGTATATGATTGTAAAGTATGGAGTTAATGCATCATCATACTGAGAAAGAAACCTAATTGGTATACAGTCTGGACCAGAAGAGTTGCTTTTATTAATTGATTTAAGTTGCTTCACTACTCCGAGGATATTTACTTCTACATTACCCATTTTGGCAGCTGTTCTTGATATTAGGTAAAAACGCTAAAATAAAAAAAACGTAAAGAGAATGAAAATTTTACTGATGACTCAGCAGAAAGAATTCCGTCCCGCGTCCCGTATCCCTATTACTTCGGAACAAATGACGAGCGTAGTTGAAGAAATCACAGAAAACTTCATTCGCGGATACTGCCAGTATCAGATCATAGACTTTGCAAAAACATTCCCAAATTCGGGTAAAACAGTGTTTCTTGCAGACTTTTCCCGTGAAAGTTAAATCAGCCGTGTCTAATAACGGGTAAAAGAATCCCGTAGGGTCCATGTTACATGCCATTCTCTTCATGCTCACAGTGCCTCACGTACAAACAGTGCACATTGCAGATGATATTGCTTTTTTCTTCTGTTCGATTCACAGGGACAAGGACATCAGGTGTCTGCAAGTTGCCCTTTTTACGACAGAGAGCTGGGCGACGAGAAGGCACATCACTCTGAGAGCAGGGAAGACACAGGTTATGATTTTCACCAGACACCTCAGGAAGCGACCCCTAGCTAGCAACTACTTGGAAGGTGTAAAACAAGCGCTTGACGCGGAACTGCCACTCTGAGGGACTGCGAAAGGTTGAAAGAGGTAGAGTGAAACTAATGTATCTTATTTTTAATACGGATATAAACCGCGGCTTAACTGGTTGCCTCCATGATAGGCTCGGCTTTATTGTAGCCTAATTTGATCAATACCGGGATGTGATTATTCTACATAAGGATACTCTGCCATACCGTTAGCAGACATACTGTATAATAAACAAAACAGTATACTTAGGAACACGTTATCATCATCTACTGCAAGTGCTTTTGCGGTGAACGAAGTTGTGGCATACACAGATGATGTCTGTCAGATTGTGTCTACAGTTTCGATCACTATAATGAAGGAGCTAAGAAAGGACTTAGTCGAGGTACAAAGAAATTAATCATCGGGATTCAGGACAAAGGTGACAAAAATGCCTGAAACAACGAAGGTGGGCCCTATTGATTTATCTGTGTAGTGAAGTTTATGGGAAGTGAACGAAAGGTACCCCTAGCATTGAGAAACCTATCACAGAAACTGTGGTGCTACACATACCACAGATATCAGAGGTAAATGTCGACGAGGACTGGGTCCATGAGAGAAATAACCAACGTTCATGTAATAAACGATATGTTGGATAGAGTGGGCAGTAGTCTTGAGACTGTTACTTGAGGTTTCTGTTGTCTTCGCTGACTAACTAACTCTTCATGGATTTAGAATGACCTGGGCAGAATTCCCATTTAGTGTGATGAACAGAAGCTTGCCCTAGATGTTGGTAAATGTAAATTAATGCAAATGATAGGAGAAACTTTCATGTAATGTTCAAATGAGCCGCGCGGGATTAGCCGAGCGGTCTCAGGCGCTGCAGTCATGGGCTGTGCGGCTTGTCCCGCCGGAGGTTCGAGTCCTCCCTCGGGCATGGGTGTGTGTGTTTGTCCTTAGGATAATTTAGGTTAAGTAGTGTGTAAGCTTAGGCACTGATGACCTTAGTAGTTAAATCCCTTAAAGATTTCACACACTTTTTTTTTGTTCGAATAAAGTATTAATAGAATTTTGTCTGTCTCAATCACGTTGATCAAATATCTAGCGGTAATGCTGCCAAACATGCTGGGGAAGGCAAATAGCAAACTAATATTTACTGGGAGATATTTGGGAAAGTATAGCGCACTTATAAAGAAGATTGCGAATAGAGCGCTTGTGAGACCTAGTCTTGAGTACTGCTAAGGTGTTTGGGATACTCATCTATTCTTAATAGAGGAAGACATCGAAGCAGTTCTGAGACTGGTTGCTAGATTTGTTGCCGGATGGTTCGATGAGTATGAGAATGTTGCGGAAATGTTCTCTGAGCTAAGATGGAAATTCATGTAGGGAAGTGTTGAGAGTCAGCATTTGGGACAGGCTGCAAACGATTCTACTGCACCCAACGGTCGTCTAGCACAAAATCCGTAAAGGTAAAATAAGGGATATTATGGCTCGTACAGAGGTATATGGGCAGTCTTTTTTTCCATCTTTCCATTTACGAGTAGAAGAGGAAAGGAACTGACTGGTACTGGTACAGAGTATTCTACGCCATGCGCGGTGCAGTGGTTTGTGGAATAGGTAGGTACCGTTTGTTCACAATGTCCTGAACTAGGGCGCTCGGTAGAAGTTTGTCGAGTTTGGGTCACTAGTGTTTCAGTGTCCGGCCGCCGTGACGAACCAGTAAGAATATGTATAGTACAGGAAATGTCTTCGCAGTTACGAATAAAGGAACCATCTAGCTGTAGAATGGAATGACGACATTGAAAATTTGTGCCGGACCGTGACTAACCGGATTTCCCACTCGTTGCTAGCAGTCGCCTTAACAATTTCAGCTATCCGTGTACGCTTCACAGTGAGTTCCCATCTTCCATATGTCGTCGCCCTTGTGTCATTAACCTGCATTCGTACAGGTACAGCAATTACCGTGCAGGGGAGACATTTAACGGAAGTTTGGGTATGGCAGTGAAGCGTACGCGTATAGCCAATATGAGTAAGGAGACTGCTCGCGACAAGCGGAAAATCCGGGCTCGAGTCTCGGTCCGGCACAAACTGACATATTCCTTCTTTCCTGGCAACAGAACATTGTCTAATAAGGCATTATGATACTCACACCAACCATCCAATTCTTTTGCATCAGTGTTGAATCGGAGATTCGGATGATTAGCTTCACACCTTCCTTCATGAAGTGGTTCTGTATGTTGCAAACAAATGATAATTTTCTGTCGTTGATGTCAGTAAGAGACGCCGAGCGAGGTGCCACAGTGATAAGAAACTGGACTAACATTCTGGGGGATGGCAATTCAAATCATCTTCCTGACATCCACGTTCAGGTTTTAAGGGATTTCTCTAAGTCGCTTAAGACACATCTCTGGATTGTTCCTTTGAAAAATTCATGACTAGTTTGCTGCCCCATATTTTGCCAATCGAAGCTTGTACTTCATATCAAATCATCTCCGTCGTCAACGGAATGTTAATCTGAAGTCTTTCTCCTTCTTCAAACAGAACGATGCCTCGTAAAACATTGTGACGTTTAAGCCAACCCATCTTTTTCTGTTTGATAGTCCTGGATCAGGTACTCAGAGGGGTAGGTGCATTCTGTACCCACAGTCGCATCTTCCTTCGTGAATTGATTTTAAGAATATCTGTTTTGTGTAGATGACCGTCGATCTTCTGGCTTTGATGACTGTAAGAGATAAAGGAAAAGGTGCTATTCGGTGCCATAGCGTATCTCTCAATAAACAGCTTGCTGAACTTTGCCTACGACAATTGTCGTACGCGGCGGAAGAGCATATGGTCGCTAAACAGAATGAAAAAGATGTACCGTTGTTTTTAAACAGCTTCATCAATATTCTTGTTACCGTTTGCCGACTAGGCCACTGTCTCCATATGACAAGCAGCAACCATATTTAAACATTCTGATGCGGGATGGTTCCAGATACACTGCTGTACGGAGCGTCATTCATACGCGTACCTCCCTGCAGGAGGAGTGCCTCAGCATCAGAGAAGAGCCATCACAGCGGCAAACTCGTTTGTCTGGTATTTCGCAAACGTCGCACTGTGCTGTTAAGATCCCTGTGTTGCGAACTCTCCGTCCATTCCGCCGTCGCCTTCGTCGTGAGGTGTCTGTTCTGCGGCGCAATGTTGCTGGCGGCGTGGGTGGCGGAACGCGTGGAAGCTGACCCGATCGCCGCCCTGGTACGCCGGCCGTCGAGGAGGAGGTAAGGACACGGTTTGGGTGACACTGTGCTTGCAGAGGTCTGCCTGTCGCACGTCTTTCACTTGCTCCGGTTCTTCTGCTGGTCCTGTCGTTCCGTGTCTGGCTCTCTGTTGTACTGTGGTATGCACTGTCCCTTCTCGTTTCGGTTGGTGTTGTCCATGTTTCGATACTTCTCACTTCTTTGTGGTATCAGGTTCTGCTTCACTCACCAGTCTGTCACACTCGTACGCTGTCGACTTACTTCGTGTGTCACTTAGTGTGTTTTTACTTGGTCGGATATGACTCGAGTCACACTTCTTGTGTACATCTACCGTGTTTTCGTCAAGGCCTTGCTCGTCATCATAGAACTGCTCTGCCTGTCCTCACACTGATCTGTACAATCAATATTTTGGCGTGGGCTGAACCGAACCGACCGATACCAGACTTCGACTTTGACCAGTGACGAAACGTTGTTGTGGCCTGTGACGAAGTAGAGTGCGAGGAGATAGAAGAGAACACTGACAATTATACGCATAGCAATTAACAGCTGATTGAGAGCTTGCGAAACCAGCGAATTTGAATACGAATTTTGAGTTGTCGCTACAGACTGACCTGTGGAGTAGTACATGATCTAGATTAGTCTGAAACAGGTATTTGATTGTGAGTAAGCGAAGCCAAGGAATTGATGAAGCGCATTTTACGCATATTGGATTTCGATGATGTAGCAAGTCGAAGCAGACAGATGGTATCGGTAGGTTCAATATTAACGTTTTTTGCGTGTAACTATTAGAGCATTTTTTTTAATGAACTTCGCTTATTATCTTCTGGTTTCACGTATAACATTTTATGTCAACTTCTAGAGAGTGGGAACAGGTTTTAACTTGTTTTTAACTTTTTTCGGAATATGTTTGCTTAATCAGTTATGCGCGTTTTATTCGGACAAGTGATTTCTTTGTTAATTGATCAACAGTTACATGCCGTGCATCAGTTGTGTGTAATTGAGGTAGGATCGATTGCGTTCGACGCTTGTAGGATAACATAAAGATCAGTAGTATCTAGCCTACTGCTTGGTGTGGAATCGGTGTAGTGGGTGGGGTTATTTGTTGAATAAGATGCTATAAGAAGTGTAATTTTGTATTTTTTTCCGCCCCCGCAACCAGCTTCCTTATCACGCTAAATAAAGTCTAGCTCCAGTTAGCCTATATCTACTTTATATTACATAATTACAGCGCACACCAGTCAAATACAGGCACCTATCTACATGGCTCTGAGCACTATGGGACTTAACATCACCTATCTACATAGTAACTGACTTCAGCTATTGAAAATGTAAGTAAATAAATAAATTTAAACGCATACTACCGTAAATGTTTTGGAGTCACACTGGAAAAGGCGCTCTCTTACAGCGAACACCTGAGAAAGACCGCGGATGGAGTGAAGACAAGAGCTAGCATCATCCATAAACTGTGCTGCACCTCTTGGTGCTCCAAAGTAAATACGCTTGGTACCTTAGCAGTTGGGCTTGTATATTCGGCGGCGGAATATTGTGCCCCTGCATGGATTAACAGTTCGCTTTCGAACAAGATTAATGCGGTGCTAAATGACACTATCAGCACTATCATCGGCACAGTAACGGTCACAGAGAAGACTCTTGGTTTCAGACAATCATGCAAATCCACACGGACGGCATTAAACCGAATACACACTGGCCAGTGCAGAAGTGCAGACAAATTCCATGAATGGGGGAAGATAATATCTCCAAAATGTGGCTGTGGAGCGAGAAGCAAATAACCTGACACATAGTGGAAGAACATGTGCATATGAACTTTGTTAACTTTACTGTTATATAAATATACAAGTATCACGATGTACGCCATACGATAAAGAATAAATAGACATATGTACGAGTATGTACTCTGAATTCCAAACACGGTAAGTGTTGGAGAGTACTTATTGAACCACGCAAAATTTCCTTGACTGCTGTTCGATTCACGTCACGGACGATATGCCGAAATGCCCCTGTATGGCCCGAGTAGATAAGGTGGGAGGACAAAATATGTTCCGTGACTCGTATTTTACTCCCAAACTGATGAACAGTACTCAAAAGTCGGTATTTTGTAACATAATTCTCGTTCGTGGGCGAATTACAGTTCCTCAATTGACTAACATGGTATCATTTTCATTTGATCGTTCCATATTAGGTCGGTGCTGACCCATACTTGTAGATATGTGATTGTTTTCAGTGATCGACCATCAGTTGTTCAAGCATATAATAATGGAGTCTTACAATATTTAAGCCATGTCCTCAAAGATTCAGCCGCTTTTGTATTTTATTTGCTTCTTATCACTATATTTACGCCTCCTATTCGTACATCAGTTTGCCTCATGACAGAAAATATCAGTAATTTAATTTTTTTGAGTGATTCTCTCTTTTTTTTTTTCTTTAGTGGTGTTTCTCAATGCCAAGGGCATTGTCTCTGATTTTTAAATTTGCATCACCTTTAGGAGAATATTCATATACAGCTTAAGCATTGGCGAGGCTGCACTTTCTGAGTCACAAATTGTCGTATTCTTTGTGAGTAGATGACACGACGCGATTGATCAGTCCGGTGTTTCCCACTATAATGACAACAGGTCTTTCAAACTGTCCAGTTACGTGAACTGAGGCGTTTCCTGTGTAGAAAATATCCGTGTGTTGACTTTCGTAACGCGGAACCGCATCCATGCACGTGATTATACGGCTTGTCTGATAACATTTTATCTCACTCCAGGCCAGATTGACTTCTGACCAGATGAAACAGCTCTTATCTCGAGCAATCGTTCGACGGCGAAAGGTGTCCCACCTTCGTTACACATTGCGAAAAGAGTTATAGCAGTGCAGTGTTAAAGCTGTAACCTACAACTTCCAGTCGATCTACCATTTCAAGTGCACTGCTTCACGCGTTATAGAGAAACAATTTATGATTTTACTGATCTGCATAGTCTCGTGGACTTGACGTAATATCCCTGTTTCTTTCTGAAAAACAATATGAATGTTCTTGTTTCTTGAAGCAAATGAAAGGTCTATGTACCCAAAAATGCTGAACTTATGCAAATATTTGATAATGAGTCCCGGAGGCGTCAAATGGGAAATACCTCTAATATTCTGAGTATTTCATTGCGTTGTTATTTGTGAATTATATCGTACCAGGTTAATTCAAAACCTACGTAATCTTTGATGGTGTTTCCTTTGAAGATACGTAAAGAATGGCAATTTTTTGCATTCATGGCAAATCATTAATACAAATGCGGCAAAAATGGAGTTTCAGTTAAATCGAATTTTAGACAGTGTGTGCACTACTGTTCGCACTTATCAATGATACACACGTACTGCACACCAAGGAAGCGCAATAAGGGCTACTAATGCGCTCAAAACAAAATTCTAAAAACGAAGTATAGCACCAACAGCATATCTACGAACGTGTGCGGATGGGGAGCAGGGAATGAAAGAATAAACCTTATAAAATTAAAAAAAAAAAAAACTCTTTACTGTGGAATAAAGACAAAACAGTAATCAACGTTTGGGTTATTTAAACTCTGCCCTCTGGAAAATATAATTTATGTCTTTTTTGATTACCCAAACATGTTTTGAAACTTCTGTGTCATCTTCTGTGAGTCAAATATATACCTATAAAATGTAATGCAAAGTTAAAGGTCGGTTATCTATTTTAGGCTAAAATCTGTAACAGGCACAGACAGTCTCTTTGAAACTGCACGTCGGTGAAGTCAAAATCTGCTGCTGTCTAACTTTCAGTACCGTGTTGCTCCGACCCGCGCTTTGTAACATGAGTGAATCCACTTTGTCATGCTGTCCACAAGATGGACGAGAGGTTACTGCTCAAGCCTGTCCTCGAGTGCCCTCTCTCCCCCCCCCCCCCCCCCCTCTATCCGCCCTCTGAACCACCCAGTGAGAGCAAGGACCCTACGACACTTCACTGCAAGTTTTTCTATTGGTCTGAAGCATTTTAAATCGTGTTCGTGTCAGCAGATAAGGCAGGTTATTCCATTCGAGTGATTTCTGCTCCCTAGAAGAAGACAGGGTTCACGACGGTGTACTTGTGCATTATCGTCTTGAAAGGGAAGCTCACTGGCTGCAGGAATGAAACATATGTTGGAGGATCTTGTCCCAGTACTGCACGGTCCTCAAATTACCATCGACAGCGAAGCGAGGCGTGCAAAATCTGTACATGATACTGGCCCAGAAGATGACTGACCGACTTCCATACTGTACTCGTGGGACTACTTGAGAGAGGCGGACGTTGGTATCTGGCCACCTACACAATCTTCTGCGATGATCATCAGGCATCATATAAAACCTGCGCTCGTCTGTGAACGTAACCCGACATCATTTTTCCAGGATTCGTGCCCGGTGTTCTGCTGCTGTTCTTCTTCATGCATAAGGTCGCTGGGTAACTTGTACTATTGTTCGCAATGCAGACGCCTATAGACCAAATTGATCGTGCGGAGCCGCGCGGGATTAGCCGAGCGGTCTGGGGCGATGCAGTCATTGACTATGCGGCTGGTCCCGGCGGAGGTTCGAGTCCTCCCTCGGGCATGGGTGTGTGTGTTCGTCCTTAGGATAATTTAGGTTAAGTAGTGTGTAAGCTTAGGGACTGATGACCCTAGCAGTTAAGTCCCATAAAGATTTTACACACATTTGAACATTTTTTTTGATCGTGTGGAGGCGGTTGCTTACTGCCTGGGCCAACACAGCCGTCCCAGTTGGCTTCAAGAAAGGGTATGCGCATTTTCCTCGAAGTAACTGCTTCCAGAAATTTGTAGGCAGCCGGCTTCTGACAATCATTTGTGCCGTAAAATGACACGATACACTCGGAGTAAGCTTGGAATGACCCTTCGAAGCGTGTTGCCAGCTAAACATTCTAAGCTACCCACATGTTCCCGCTCACGATTGGAGGCACATAACCCTCTACTAAGCTAGACTGAGAATTCAGGTTGACTTTTATCCCCATCATACAGGTGGCCGTAAGTAGATATATATATATTTTTTTTTGAGAAGAGTTGAAGAAAAAGAAAGATTTCCAGTTATAAGAACACAAAAGATGCAAACTATTTTTGAGTCGTGTACGTAATCGATTTATCAGCTACGTGATTGTACTCACCGATTGTTCGTTGACGATGCTATTCATCACAGGCAAATAGTCATTGTACACAGTGTGTGACAAAAAGATATGGCCAAATTTTCAGGAAACATTTCTCATACATAAAGGAATAAAACGTTGTATAGACATGAGTCCGGAAAAGCCTTACTTACATGTTAGAGATTTCCTGCTTCTCTTCATAATCACATTTATCATGGAATACACACACAAACAAAATGGTTCACATGGCTCTGAGCACTTTGGGACTTAACATCTGAGGTCATCAGTCCCTAGACTTAGAACTACTTAAACCTAACTAACCTAAGGACATCGCACACATCCATGCCCGAGGCAGGATTCGAACCTGCGACCGTAGCAGCAGCGCGGTTCCGGACTGAAGCGCCTAGAACCGCTCGGTCACAACTGCCAGCCACACACAAACAGAACGTACCGACATTACATGAAACGTTTTCTGACATGAAATGTTCAAAACAGATCCTTGGTTACGTTTGGTCGGAATGTACAGTAAGTTGTAATTCTTAGGTTCACCGCCAGTGTTCGTTGTTCTAATTGAACTAAGGTGATGTTGACATGTGACTCACTTCACTGCATGTATTGACATGGCGACTTGGTTCAAATGGCTCTGTGCGCTATAGGACTTGACATCCGAGGTCATCAGTCGCCTAGAACTTAGCACTACTTAAACCTAACTAACCTAAGGACATCACACACATCCATGCCCGAGGCAGGATTCGAACCTGTGACCGTAGCCGTCGCGCGGTGCCAGACTGAAGAGCCTAGGACCGTTCGGTCACAGTGGCCGGCTCAGGGAATGTGTGGGAGGCCTAGAACGACGAGGGCACCTCTACTGAGGGGGAACTTCTTCGTGCAGTTGACGGCAATCCAAATGTCAACGTAACAAAATTAGCCGTAATAAGTAATGTTGACAACATGGCTGGAGGGTTCAACACAAAGACCTGCTGTAACCATACCATGTACAGCGTATGCAGACAGTATCATCAGCTGATTTTCCTGCACGGGTACATTTCTGCGAATGGTTCATCTGCAAATGTGTTGTTCACCGATGAGACTTAGTTTCAAAGTAGATGACGATGTGTTGAAAAGTTGTAGAAAGTGAGCTCTATCATGGAACTAAAGCGTTTCCGGAACCATGTCCATATAAAATATTTCCGTGCTCTGCGCGCGAGTAATGATTCCTGAACGTTTGGCCACACGTTTTTGTTACACTCTGTAGTTGTAAGGAAATACATAATGATTTACCCATTTCCACGTGGCGTAATATAAATTACAGCGCCTTTAAATATGGATAAACTCAAGGTAATGCCCCTACTAAAGAAAATGTATCCTATTGTAATTTTTTATTCAAGAGTCCTTACAGCAAACATCGTATGAATTCAGAGACGCTGTACTAGGATCATGATAGATCGGAGTAGCCATAAGAAAATGTAGATTCTCGATTATTTCCATGTGGGTAACTGAAGAAGCTAGTTTCGTTCATGCGAAACCGTCTTGAGTAATTATTTATTTCTAATTTCTGCTACCACTCACTTTTTTATTTTATGTTTAATCTAACATAATACAACGCGTTTCGAACATGTTCTGTTCATCTTCAGGCGTTTGTACATACATATAGAGAAATGTTACTTAAAAGTAAAGTCTTAATCTAGATTAATCTAGAACTCTTTCTCCATTGTTTGTTACTGTAGCGGCTGGTGTGGCATTTGGAGGGGTGGAGGAGGGGGGGGGGGGGGGGGCAGCGGATGGCCAGAAATCGAAATCAGTGATGTCTTCTGCTGGTTTTCTTCCTTGTGGTTGACTATGTATAATATCACAGCCTGTATAGGATGCAGATAGATTTGCATCAATTATGTGTTACGAAAATAGTGTGAAAGGCTTTTATATGACAGTTGATCACTTACGATTTCATCATCTTGCTGCTTCACTTGCATCACTGGTAATGGCGGAGCTGTTGATTAACATTACACTATTGCACATTGTATTTTGTCACTGATTGCCAATGTAATTCACTGCACAAATTGCTTCGATATACATGTAAACGTGTTGAGTACATCTGAAGAACCGGTATTCGAAAAGATTGGGCAGCTGTTTGCTGCTTCCGTGGTGTATCTAGCGTTGGGACTTCGGACGTCACAGAGCTTCGGTTCCGAGTCCAAGAGGCAGGTACTTCCGATCGAAATACCTCTACGACTCCAACAGTTATGAAACGGATATATCGCCTAAAGTGAAGATACAAACTTCAAATATCAAACCATCAATTAATAGCAACAACATTGCGAACCGAAGGATGCTGCTATATGCTTAGCCGCTTCAGCCTATCACCGCTGTCAACAAATCACCTCATATATGTCTACTGTGGAGAGACTAAGAATGTTCTGAAGAATATTGGGCCGTGAAAACAAACGCCGCAGATACGTTTGTCAGGTGACCAACGGAAAGAAGACCGATTTGTCTTTAATGTCAGTCTTTGAATGAAATCTTTCCTCTTATGCTAAATTAGTCCGATTGACAGGCAGTCTCCATATATTAGCCGCTCCTGACCATGAAGCCTAAGAGAAGTTTGATTTCGAATCATTTCAATAAAGTAAACGCAAATACTACAAAGTGTAAAATTTGCAAGAAAAGGACAACTATTTTTTCAAAAGGATGCAGGAAATCGGAACTTTGTAAAGGGATTACGTTCCACACCGCGCTACAAGAAGCTACGAAACAAGAAACTTTCGAAGCATCTTTGATGAAAATCAAAACATGGAATATGTAAAAAGCTTTATTACAAGAAATTGATAGGTGATTTATCGGAAGACTGTCTTTTCAAAACCTACCGTTTAATTTCGTGGTCTCAGAATTCAACGCTTAATGTAGTTTGTTATGTCGAACTATCAGTTACAAGAACATCATTTATTTTTACTTTCGGTACACGTATTTCCGATGTACCTTGCAACTGTTACTTTCATAAATAACTGATAATTACTTAAATATCACTGACACTGACAAAAAAATGCGCAGCCTCTGAATCCGACTTTGGTTCCGATAAAATCACATCCATTACATCTGTAGCTGGAAGTGTAGAAATAAGATCTGAGTTGTTATGGTGGCAACAAAGAATCATTTATTCCGCGCTCCGTAAGCGAATGGAGTGTGGATAATACTGTTACAAAGTACCCACCACCAGGTACTGTACTGTGGGGCTCGCGCAATATTTACACTACTGGAAATTGAAATAAGAACACCGTGAATTCATTGTCCCAGGAAGGGGAAACTTTATTGACACATTCCTGGGGTCAGATACATCACATGATCACACTGACAGAACCACAGGCACATAGACTCAGGCAACAGAGCATGCACAATGTCGGCACTAGTACAGTGTATATCCACCTTTCGCAGCAATGCAGGCTGCTATTCTCCCATGGAGACGATCGTAGAGATGCTGGATGTAGTCCTGTGGAACGGCTTGCCATGCCATTTCCACCTGGCGCCTCAGTTGGACCAGCGTTCGTGCTGGACGTGCAGACCGCGTGAGACGACGCTTCATCCAGTCCCAAACATGCTCAATGGGGGACAGATCCGGAGATCTTGCTGGCCAGGGTAGTTGACTTACACCTTCTAGAGCACGTTGGGTGGCACGGGATACATGCGGACGTGCATTGTCCTGTTGGAACAGCAAGTTCCCTTGCCGGTCTAGGAATGATAGAACGATGGGTTCGATGACGGTTTGGATGTACCGTGCACTATTCAGTGTCCCCTCGACGATCACCATTGGTGTACGGCCAGTGTAGGAGATCGCTCCCCACACCATGATGCCCGGTGTTGGCCCTGTGTGCCTCGGTCGTATGCAGTCCTGATTGTGGCGCTCACCTGCACGGCGCCAAACACGCATACGACCATCATTGGCACCAAGGCAGAAGCGACTCCCATCGCTGAAGACGACACGTCTCCATTCGTCCCTCCATTCACGCCTGTCACGACACCACTGGAGGCGGGCTGCACGATGTTGGGGCGTGAGCGGAAGACGGCCTAACGGTGTGCGGGACCGTAGCCCAGCTTCATGGAGACGGTTGCGAATCGTCCTCGCCGATACCCCAGGAGCAACAGTGTCCCTAATTTGCTGGGAAGTGGCGGTGCGGTCCCCTACGACACTGCGTAGGATCCTACGGTCTTGGCGTGCATCCGTGCGTCGCTGCGGTCCGGTCCCAGGTCGACGGGCACATGCACCTTCCGCCGACCACTGGCGACAACATCGATGTACTGTGGAGACCTCACGCCCCACGTGTTGAGCAATTCGGCGGTACGTCCACCCGGCCTCCCTCATGCCCACTATACGCCCTCGCTCAAAGTCCGTCAACTGCACATACGGTTCACGTCCACGCTGTCGCGGCATGCTACCAGTGTTAAAGACTGCGATGGAGCTCCGTATGCCACGGCAAACTGGCTGACACTGACGGCGGCGGTGCACAAATGCTGCGCAGCTAGCGCCATTCGACGGCCAACACCGCGGTTCCTGGTGTGTCCGCTGTGCCGTGCGTGTGATCATTGCTTGTACAGCCCTCTCGCAGTGTCCGGAGCAAGTATGGTGGGTCTGACACACCGGTGTCAATGTGTTCTTTTTTCCATTTCCAGGAGTGTATAAGGGGGCGATCAGGAAGTTTCCATTTGAGGACGTTGCTGCAGAGTATATGCAACATAGCGCGATTACGATGCTGGTATATAAGCACCGACATGTAGACAAGGGATTAATGTGGCATTCAGGTTTTTCCAACGTGCATGTGGTAAATGCGGAAACGTGAACTCTGGTGACAGTATTACCAAATGCGTCCAAATAGGACCAATGTGTTGTTATTCTTTTCTTGGCTGCCAAAGGAAAAAACAACGGTGGACCTTCATCGGAGAACGAAGCATTGTGTATGGGTCAGCATGTCTGTTAAAAACCATCGTTGTGGAATGATGCGCCAAATTCCGTGCAGATCGCGATTCGACACAAGAGCTGGTCGCTCTGGTCTCATCAGCCACAAGTGGGAGACGTCTGAGAATCCACCCTAAAGTCCTGATCTGTTCCCATGCCATTATCACGCCCTTCGAAAAGGTGTTGAAGAGCCAACGATTCCTTTTGGACCAGTATGTGCGGCAGGCAGTTACGGACTTACACACAGCAGGACACGGTGTTTTACCAAACGGGGATCTTCAGCCTAGTGCGTTGATGTGGTGATTGTCTCAGTGCTCACGGCGATTTTAACAGATTGGCATACAGATTCTGGATTGTACCGCCTTCGGAGGACAACTTTTTAATCGTCCCTTGAAAGTTCTTGGAGATGCAGTCGAGTTTCAGTGAGGTTGCAGTCGAGTTTCAGTGAGGTTGTGCTTGGAGAATCGTGCATTTGTCGCTTTAATTCTCTCTAAAATTGCAATCGATAATATCAACAATTGTCTTTGTGAGAAATACATGTGACTGATGCGAGAAGTGATGAAATCATATAGTGATGTGTCAGTGAGCTGACACGGATTCTAGCCCCGCTTCAAACTACTGCGACTCGACCATCAAAGAGACAGTGGAAATTAGAACGTGTATCAACAACGTTAACAGATATGGGTTACGCATTCAGCAATGCGTGGAAACAGGCACTTGATACTAAGAGGTGCCATACGAATATGTCCCATATTGTACGTCGTGTTGAAAATAAATTTCATCGCTGGCGCCAATATAATCCGTGGACGCAGTTGGCACTCTTACTTTGACGCTCAGTTGTTCTCCTTACGAAGAGGATAGTGGACATTATCGAGAATTAACGCGACTAGGGTACCGAGGATACTTATTATTAGAAATACGTCGCCAGTGACTTTGGGACTGAACTATATTTCTGCATTTCCTGCAAGCTTCGTTTCTGTTTTTTTGTTGAATGTCATTAGTTAGCCACGGAGCCGTATAGCGAAATTCCTTGCTGCGGAAGATAACGCGTGCACGGTAAGAGTAGTATCGATTGGGCGTCAAGAAGTGCCTGTAAACAGGGGGCGGCCCGCAAAGTGCTCTCCAGAGACTCTGGCCCAGCAGGCGAGCTTCATTGCTGAGGATGTGCTCCCAAGGGCACAGGCCCTTCTTCCGCAGGACAGGTTGCGATGAAAGGTACCTCAGCTACGCGAAGCAGCGCACTGCTAACGAACTCTGGTCCAGAACTCCGCTCCTGGGAGACCGTCCTCATCTCTGTTTTCCAATACTACTTTATTCTCAAAGGGAGAGCCAGGGTCTTGTCTTCTCCGTGTTAAATCTTCGATATCGTGATCGTTATCGCAGAAACACTTAAAGATATGGCTTCAACATTTCTACCTTACATTAAGTACGGTGTCGCTGTTATCTTGATGTACAATGAAGGGTAGCATTAATAAAAAAGATTCTGCAATAATTTTGCTCAACAAATATAGTTTTGTTATAGTTATAGCAACGTAGATGTCCACGAAATAAACCCAGTGGAATGTATATGCATGAATTGTAGAAGAGCCTGTAAAGGTTCGTAAAAATAATGGGAAAAAAGAAAATCAGGACGTCTGTGGTAAAAAATTTAAAAATTCATTGTGATGTTACATACAAAAGAATTCAGCAATTCACAAGTATACTACATGTTTAAACAAAAATCTACCTTTACTCTTCCGTAATTATATATATGAGGGTCAGAACTTAAATAGTGGCAACTATTTATTCGTAGCCGATACAAAAGAGTTGCATGTTTGCACCTGTTACTGTCCTTCTAAGTAATCACCAACGTTGAGTAGAACCCGTTGCCAGCGATGCAGAAGGCATAGTATACCGTTAGCAGAGCCTGTCCTGTTGATGGTGCGAATGGAGCGGTCTACTGCCTGTCGAATCTCTGGAACAGTTCTGAAGCGAATGCCACGTAGTGGTTCCTTCATCTTCGGAATCAAATCAAAGTCACAAGGACTGAAGTCGTATTACTGTTAGTTTTTGGAGCATCACCTGCGACCATCTTTGTGAAAGAAGCGGCGACATTTTCTGCGCAACCCATCCATCATTTTGCACGATAATGCGCGGGCGCATACAGCGCGAGCTGTGGCTCCTCTGTTCGGTCGATGGGACTGGGAAGTATGTACCATCCTCCATACTCCCCGGACTTAAGTCCTTGTGACTTTGATTTGATTCCGAAGGTGAAGGAACCACCTCGTGGCATTCGCCTCAGAACTGTTCCAGGAATTCGACAGGCAGTAGACCGCTCCATTCGCACCATCAACGGAACAGGCTGTGCTAACGGTATACTATGCCTTCCACATCGCTGGCAACGGGCTCTACACAAAGCTGGTGACTACTTCGAAGGACAGTAACAGGTGCAAACATGAAACTCTTTTGTACCGGTTGTGAATAAATAGTAGCCACTATTTAGGTTCCAACCCTCGCACTATCACGATTTCGCAGATGTCAATTAAGAATACCCTGTACCTCGCGGTTCATTTTTTTTGAGTTCACATGCGAAGGAAGGTCCTTACATAGCAACTGAAGCGCTGATGATGAAGCTGTGACTTCAAAACTGAAAAGACAGTAGAGAGATTTGGTCATCATGTTTTCTGTTTATTTAACTGTCTCGATTTTGCCAAAAATAGCTCGTATGACTACCATGACATTTGAAAAATTGAGAAAAGGCGTTAAAATTTTTCCAGTGAAGTATATTTTTATTACACAATGTTAATTAAAAATACCATACTTCATACTGTGGGTCACCTTCATCAAGTAACAGATCCCTGCTCCTTTTCCTTGCCTCTTTATTGTATATTTTCCCGAAACCTTAGCTTTTTTTTACTGCTACTGTGTCCATTTCAAAAAGTCGTTTTACTGCTACTACGCATACAAAAAACATAGCTTCCCAAGTGCTCTCCGTCTACCATCGTTTTCACAATGAAATTAAGTATTTCATAATAGGTTCTTAATTTTAATGTTTTCATCTCAAGAAGAACAAATAGATTACAATACGTATCTGGTACACAACTCCATAGATATTCAGACAGTGTTAATTGGACCGTCACAAGCAGAACGGCTCATTGTTTCACTTAGAACATGTGGCACAATGCAGTCCTCCAAAATTATATTGCTTTTCATGTCATGTTCTACACCGACCCCCGCGTCAATGCTAAAGCCTACCTTTATTTTTGGAACACATTACGAGCGTTCACTCTGTTCTTCTCGTAACCTCCCACTCGCCGCGTCTTGTGTTACACTGAAAGCCGCATTTTTATCAGCAACTAGGCATTATGGTAATGCCTCACACCTCTGTTTGCACACTTCTTAAGATTCTTCTTGGGTCTCGTCGTTATTCTTCTGGAAAGACATCCACAGGGCACGCTTGCCACGCTAAAAAAAAGCAGTAAACCACCGATTCTTTACGGAACATGCGGCGCTAATTAAACAAAGGACTTTGAGAACAAAACGCTACGTATAGCAGGCTGTCTGTTACAAAACGCAGACTCAATAATATTGAGCTCTGCTACCTGTGGCGGCCAGGGGAGGTGCGACAATTCATCCTCGTGCACATGAAACCAGTGCCGGAAGATGCAGGCTGTGTGAGCAAGAGCCCTGCCGTCTTGGAACAAAGCACCACAATTGGGCAACAAATATTGTACTTTGGGATGGATCTGATCAGCGAAAATGGTCACATAATCCTCGTCAGTAACATGTTCCTGTAGAGTAACCGTGTGGACCATTGAATACCATGATATGGCTGGTCAAATCATCACCGAACCCCAGCTATGTTTCACTCTTGGGACGTAAAGTCAGTGAGATTTTGGAAACAGTGAGCAACAAGACTCAGCCGACCAAATGCCATTCTTCCATTGCTCCACAGTCCAGGTTTTATGGCGACGGCAACACGTTTTCCTGTTAAGGACATTTGCATCACTGATGAGAAGTTCTGTAATTGCAAGCCGGCCGGAGTGGCCGTTCGGTTCTAGGCGCTACAGTCTGGAGCCGAGCGACCGCTACGGTCGCAGGTTCGAATCCTGCCTCGGGCATGGATGTGTGTGATGTCCTTAGGTTAGTTAGGTTTAAGTAGTTCTAAGTTCTAGGCGACTGATGACCTTAGAAGTTAAGTCGCATAGTGCTCAGAGCCATTTTCTGTAATTACAGCTCGCCCTGCAGTTCCTTAGTTATGGAGCTCCCTTCGTTTTGTTCTGGTGCTGAGCCGCGCGGCGATTAGCCGAGCGGTCTCAGGCGCTGCAAAAATGGTTCAAATGGCTCTGAGCACTATGGGACTTAACATCTGAGGTCATCAGTCCCCTAGATGTAGGACTACTTAAACCTAACTAACCTAAGCACATCACATACACCCGTGCCCGAGGCAGGATTCGAACCTGCGACCGTAGCAGTCACGCGGTTCCGGACTGACGCGCCTAGAACCGCACAGCCGCCACGGCCGGCTCTGGCGCTGCAGTCATGGACTGTGCGGCTGGTCCCGGTGGAGGTTCGAGTCCTCCCTCGGGCATGGGTGTGTGTGTTTGTCCTTAGGATAATTTAGATCAGAGTGTGTTTAAGCTTAGGGACTGATGACATCAGCAGTTAAGTCCCATAAGATTTCACACACATTTGAACATTTTTTTTGTTCCGGTGCTGAGTGTGACGCACAGTTTTGCAGTGATTCGTGCAGCTGTTATCCTCTTATTTTTGTCACAATCCTCTTCAGCGACCGTCTGTCAAGATTACTCAACATGCGCTTCAATCCGCTTTGTGACTTTGCGGATGATTAGCGGAGTACTTCGGTTATAAAGAGTGTAAGATAAGGATGTGGCCTTATCCTTTGCTGTTGAACTTGTAATGGAAACAGCAATAAAGGAAATAATAGAAAGATTCACGAATGGTATTAAAATTCAAGTTTGAAAGTACACCAGTGATGAGACTCGCTGATGGCATTGGTGTTCTCTGTGAAAGTGACAGAAAGTTACAGGACCTATTGAATAGAATGAACAGTGCACTGACACAAAATATAGATTCAGAGTAAACCAAAGAAAGACCGAAAGTATTGACGAGCAGCAGAAATGGGATTAACGAATTACTTGACAGTAAAACTGGGGACCTCGTTGTCGACGAATTGAAGGAATTCTGTTACCTTGGAAGTGAAATAACGCATGGCGCAAGAAGCGAGCAGGACACGAGAAGCAGACCTGTACAGGCGAACACAGTAATCTTCATGAAAATAAGTCCGCTCTCTCAAACATAGGCCTTGATTTGAGAATGAAACTTCTGAGACACTCTGTCGTTTCAGGCGCACGTTACATAAGTTTGATGATAAGTGAGGATGTCCTACATCGAATTGGCGAGGAAAGAAATAGATGGAAATCATTAACTAGAAGACGGGAATGGACGATGGGAGATCAGTCCTATCATCAGTCATCAACGAATATTTTTGGAGCTGTGTAGGATACAATTTAGTTAAATATGTGTGGCAAATAATTGATGGCGTTGTGTGTAAATGTTATTCTACAATGAAGAGATCGATACAGTAGAAGAAATTCTGGCCGGCTCCATAAACCAATAAGACGACTTGATGAACCTCACACCCGACGAAAGTGAACCATCTGGTTCAAAATGGTTCAAATGGCTCTGAGCACTAAGGGACTTAACATCTGAGGTCATCAGTCCCCTCGAACTTAGAACGACGTAAACCTAACTAACTTAAGGACACCACACATATCCATGCCCGAGGCAGGATTCGAACCTGCGACCGTAGCGGTCGCGTGGTACCAGACTGAAGCGGCTAGAACCGCTCGGCCGAACCATCTGGGGAGGAGCTATGTAAGACGTACAGATTACTGGTAAATGAGCAGAACCATCGTTGGGATCTATAATTTGTAGTTGTTGGAGCGTTCGAAACGCCAGTTGAATGAAAGGAAACTAACGTTGGCACACAACAAAGCGCTCTTCACCAGAAACCTACATCGTCCTTATGCTACCACGTTAGCAAAATTGCATTAGTTGGGCCTCACATTGGTTTCTTATCCATTCTGTTCTCCATATTTCTCCGTATTTACTACTTTGGAATTTTTGCTCTAAGGGAAATAATTTGCATCAAATAAGTATTATGCTGAGTTAAAGAGACCTTATAATTTTCGCTAAAAAAATAAAAAATAAATAAAAAAGGCGGAACTTCCTTGGTCCAAATGTATAGCAGCTGATGCGCTGTGTTGTGAATAAAGTTCGTTTTTTGTTGTAATAGTATGTGAGGTTGCTTTCTTACCTTACTTACTAATAGATTCTCGTGCATACTTTTGAACGCCAATGAACTTCTAGCGCGTGTACCCTGCACTGGTTCCGCCTAGCACTGCTATGACCTTTCTACGGGATACGCCACAAGCCTCAACTACATTAAGCGGGAAATTAGTTTCTTCGGTGACAGCACCTTCTTCGTAGTCCTGCGCTTTGACTCACAAAAAAAGCTTATCAGCAACGTTCTATGAAAAGCTGAATCGCCATATCTAATGTTGCATGCGGAGACCACCTTATAATGCGCTTGTGTTACGCTACAACTCACATAATCCATGTTACGTCATGCTACGGTTTTTAGCTTAGCTGTCGCGTCTTACCGCTTGCGCACGTCCTTGGCACGACGCAACGCCGCTAGTGGTATAAGAACCGAGGTGCCCAAGTTGTTCTCAAGCCACTGACAAAGTGGCAAAATGATCTGCATGTGTAAGAGAATCGTCACGCGTTATTAATAGCTTCTGAATGAGATTTAGCTCGAGGGCAAAATGTACCATTTCGCTATCAAAACAGTCTTGTGCAGTTAAAATTGTCTAATTGATATCTACTTGCTGCTGTTGTTATTTTTATGGTCATCAGTCTGAAGACTTATTTGACGCAGCTCTCCACGCTAGCCGATCCTGCGCACGTCTTGTTACTTCCACTTAACTACGGTAGCCTTCATCAGTCTGGATCTGCCTACTGAATTCAAAACTTGGTCTCCGCTTCCAATTTTTACATCCCCTTCCTCTCTCCATCTAGTACCAAGTTAACTCTTCCTTGATACCTCAGGAAGCTTCCTATTGATATATCCCTTCTTTTAGTCATTTTGTGCCATAAAGATCTTTTCTCATCCGTTTCATTCAATACTTACGTCTTCATTAGTTACGCTATCCACCGAGATAATCTTCATCCTTCTTCTGAAGCACCACAATTCTAAAGCTCTTACTTTCTTCTTGTCTTTACTGTGTATCGTCCACGTTTTTCAAATAAATACGGAAAAGGATTCTTAAAATTTAAATTTATGGTTGGTTCAAATGGCTCTGAGCACTATGGGACTTAATTGCTGAGGTCATCAGTCCCCTAGAACTTAGAACTACTTAAACCTAACTAACCTAAGGACATCACACACATCCATGCCCGAGGCAGGATTCGAACCTGCGACCGAAGCGGTCGCGCGGCGCCAGACTGTAGCGCCTAGAAGCGCACGGCCACCCCGGCCGGCTATATGTTAATTGCCGCCTTCAGCGACTGTAATAAAAGTCTTATTAAGACCAGACGCGTTTCACTTTATTTTAAAGCATCTTCGCGTGGTCTCTGCAACAATACGATTTTTTTCTCTTATAATGTTGTCTGTTATGATCATTAACAGATCGGATGCTTTGTTTATTACTATAAACAATTTTTATTCTTTCCGTTAATCACCGTTTTTTGTTTTTTATTGCATTCTTCTTCGTCTTCCACATGTGTGTGTTCAGTGTTTACACACAGCACTTTAACTGCACTTAACACATTTACACTTTCGTTTTGGGAAGTATCACTGTTCTCTCGCCATTTTGCGTGTTCTGTTTTGCTGTTGCGAGCTGCGATCGTCTTTTGTTTGTCTCGATAGCGGTGGAAGCGTCTATTATCGGTTTGTGAATGTTTATATAGTTGGAGACAATGGAGCACCTGCCCTATAGTCCTGATCTTTCCCCATGCGATTATCACGCCTTCGGTCCCTTAAAAAAGGCGTTTAAGGGTCGACGATTCCTGTCCGACGACGATGTGCAGCAGGCATTTACGGACTTCTCCAGGCAGCAGGTCACGGTGTTTTACCTAACGGGTATCTTCAATCTGGTGCGTCGGTGGGATGATTGCCTCATACCCACGGCTCTTTTGCCTGATTGGTATACGGATTCTGGACTGTACCACCTTCGAACTGAAACTTTTTGATCGCCCATTATAGCTCTAAAATATGTTTCCTACAAAATTCACGCTACAAATCTGAAAACCATGAGTGGTACAGAGCGTTGCAATGTCTCTAAGCGTATCAAAAATCTGTTCTTAATTTTAGTTACAGTAATTTCTTTGAAACGAATAAATTTTTCCCACTTGGGAAGTAAGAGTGATTTCAGGTGTGCCGCAGGGGAGTGTCATAGGACCGTTGCTATTCACAATATACATAAATGACCTTGTGGATGACATCGGAAGTTCACTGAGGCTTTTTGCGGATGATGCTGTGGTGTATCGAGTGGTTGTAACAATGGAAAATTGTACTGAAATGCAGGAGGATCTGCAGCGAATTGACGCATGGTGCAGGGAATGGCAATTGAATCTCAATGTAGACAAGTGTAATGTGCTGCGAATACATAGAAAGATAGATCCCTTATCATTTAGCTACAAAATAGCAGGTCAGCAACTGGAAGCAGTTAATTCCATAAATTATCTGGGAGTACGCATTAGGAGTGATTTAAAATGGAATGAACATATGAAGTTGATCGTCGGTAAAGCAGATGCCAGACTGAGATTCATTGGAAGAATCCTAAGGAAATGCAATCCGAAAACAAAGGAAGTAGGTTACAGTACGCTTGTTCGCCCACTGCTTGAATACCGCTCAGTAGTGTGGGATCCGTACCAGATAGTGTTGATAGAAGAGATAGAGAAGATCCAACGGAGAGCAGCGCGCTTCGTTACAGGATCATTTAGTAATCGCGAAAGCGTTACGGAGATGATAGATAAACTCCAGTGGAAGACTCTGCAGGAGAGACGCTCAGAAGCTCGGTACGGGCTTTTGTTGAAGTTCCGAGAACATACCTTCACCGAGGAGTCAAGCAGTATATTGCTCCCTCCTACGTATATCTCGCGAAGAGACCACGAGGATAAAATCAGAGAGATTAGAGCCCACACAGAAGCATACCGACAATCCTTCTTTCCGCGAACAATACGAGACTGGAATAGAAGGGAGAACCGATAGAGGTACTCAGGGTACCCTCCGCCACACACCGTCAGGTGGCTTGCGGAGTATGGATGTAGATGTAGATGTAGAATTTCAAACTTATCACCTCAAATGAGTGAAAAGGTATTTTTCGTTGATTATTAAAATACGTAGCTCAGCAACGGATATTTCCTATTGTTTCGCATTGCGTTTTATAAGTATGGGCTTCATAAAACGATTTTATTTTGCAATTTTGTCAATATGTAACTCCTAACTCAACACACGGGACGCCGACAATGCTAGTCTACCTTTGGGGTATTTGCTGGCGGGAGCAGTCTGGCCCACTAGCTTCAAATGCCAACTAACTGAAATAGGACTGCGTTAAAGCAGTGCGGTGATGAAAGCGCCCTTCGGGTTCATGACAGTTGGTACAATAAGTCTCCATTGCACAGCACTTTGAGCCGCAGCGTGACTGAAGTTTTTTTTTGGAAAACTCGCATGTACCTCGTCGATGTTTTAAACATTGTTCTGTACTAGCACTGAGCTATTAGCAGACTCTGCCGCTGTATCCGCACTGTTATCCGTATCGTCGCTCGTCGCCCCTCTCGCTCTCCCACAAAAACAGTAAGTAGTAATTAGGTGTGAAGGAGAACAGGCAGTAAGCGGGTAAGGCGTCCTTCGGGAAGGCGGTGACGTAACTCCGAGATTTTACTACCGGGCACTGTGTCATCTCGCTTGCTGTGTGTGTACACAGCCGCTCCGTTTGCAGCGCACTCGCTTCTGACGCACACCTTCATCGGCTCCTCCCCTAGATACAGCTCTTGGCGTTTCAGCCGGAAATCCCTGACCAAAGTTGCTAGTTCGTCGGGCAGCAGCCCTTATGTTGATTTGATGAAGTCCTCCATTCCTGCCGTTTGCCAGCTTTTCTTTTCATTTGAGCGTAACTGCTGATCACAAATCGTCGCCGGTCTGCCTTTTTTTGTCGTCAGACCTCTAGCTAGTTTGATGCGTCCCGCCACAAATTCAACTCCTGTGGCAGCCTCCTCATCTCCTTGCACCCAGCGTCCTCAATTATTTGTTGGATGTGTATGAATCACTTATCTATCTACAGCCTTCCCCCTCTACAGCTCCCTCAAACACTGTGGAAGTTATTCCTTGCTGTGCTGTCATGTTGCCTCTTCTTCTTGACAGTGTTTTCCACATGATCCTCTCCGCACCGGTTCTGCAACGAACCTCCTCTTTTCTTATCTTATTAGTCCACCTAATTTTCAATGCCCTTCCTTAGCACCGCATCTCAAAAGCTTCGATTCTTTTATTTTTCGGTTTTTCCATAGTCCATGGTTAACTTCTATGCAGGTGGTGTAATTCTTCCTCATTTTCAGGATAAAAATATCATCAGCGAGTCTAATTATTTATATTCTTTCACCCTGAATTTTAATCCCACTCCTGAACGATTTATTCCAATCATTGCTTATTCGTCGATATAGACTGAACAGTGGGGGCAACTTCGTTCTTTGTCTTCCATTTCTACCCTTTCCTCTTGATTCTTTTACATATCATAGAGGCCTTATAGAGGCCTGCTCCTGCGATTCTTTCATTTCGTCACCCGTACAACCACAGTTTCCTGCAATGACCCATGTCGTAATATGTGACCACCCATTCTCTCTCTTCAGTTTATTATGTTATTTAATAGGCACTTATTTTTCTTTTTTGACGCGTTGCAATATCTCTTCGTTCCTTACCGTACCAGTCCATCTGATACTTGGCAGTTCCCTCTCACACCACATTTCAAAGGCTATCGTTTCCGTCTTCCCCATTGTCCATCTTTCGTAACCACACAGAACATGCTCCAAACATAGCTTTTCATGACTCTTCTGTAGTCTTAGGTTTTATGTTTTTGGAAGTTAACAGCTGTTTCATTTCACTGAATGTCCTCATTTCATAGAATGCCCTATTGTTTCTACTTGTGATGTAGAAAAAATCGTCCATTTCTTCAAGTGTCTCTTGTCCAAGTTTAATGTTTAGGCATCCAGCATATACTCTTCATTTTTCTTATTGTTTGTGTCCATATATAGTCATTAATTAGTACAACAAGGCGGCGCCGTACAAAGACTAACACGTATTTGGAAGGACGGCTGTTCAAATCCTCGTCAGGCTATCCAGAGTCACGTCTATTCGTGTTTTCCCTAAATCGTTTAAGGCAAAAGCTGGAGTGGTACTTTTGAAAGGAATGCGGACGGTTTTCTTCCCCAATCCGAGCTTGTGCTTCGTCTGTAGTAATTTTGTCGTTGATGGGGCATTAAACCTCCAAATTATTTCTTTTCTAAGCACCCAATTCAATCCCTAATCGCCTTTGGCGAATACTGCTATGTTATCACTAAGCCGTATCATGCTTATTGCCTGTCAGTAGCAAACAACACCCACACTAACGGGGACTGGGCGTTGTGTTGCCCTTACGTTGGTATCGTTATAAATGTCATTCTGCTGTTGGCATGGCTGTATGGGCACGTCCCGGAAGTCGGATTTACGGCACACAAGACACTGTAAACAGTGTCTGATTTGATAATCCGTGTGTTTTATACGAGCCAAGACTAGTTTACTTTCGTCAGATTCAATTGCTTACTATGATGAAATGATAATTAAATCAAGACCCTAAGGAGGCTACAGGCGTTGATATACATCAACGGGGACAGTTGAAAATGTGTGCCCTAACCGGGACTCGAGTTTGGGATCTCCTGCTTACATGGCAGACGCTCTATCCATCTGAGCCACCGAGGGCACAGAGGATAGTGCGACTGAAGGGATTTATCCCTTGCAGTCTCCCCGTGAGACCCACATTCCCAACTTAATGCCCACACACTACATTCGTAGTGCCGCTGCCCATTACACTCATTACAGCTTAGTGTCTTGATTTAATTATCATTTCATTCTAGAGATGTGCACGGTCACCGATCGAATCTGTTCTTTCGGACATGTCCGAAAGAACAGATACCATCTTCATATAGTTAAGGCTAACCGGCCATTGACCTTCTTCTGTGCGGATGCACACTTATTGCCCGTACTCTTACGGGACTCGGTAAGATTGTCTGCCGCGAGTAATGAGTGTAATGGGCAGGGGCATTACGAATGAAGTGTGTGGACATTAAGTTGGGAATGTGAGTCTCACGGGGAGCGTGCAAGGGATAAATCCCTGCAGTCGCACTATCCTCTGTGCCCTCGGTGGCTCAGATGAATAGTGTGTCTGCCATGTAAACAGGAGATCCCGGGTTCGAGTGCCGATTGAGGCACACATTTTCAATTGTCCCCGTTGATGTACATCAACGCCTGTCGGCAGCTTAGGGTCTTGATTTAATTATCATTTCATTTTAGAGAGCTGCACGGTCACCGATGGTTATCTGTTCTTTCGGATATGTCCGAAAGAACAGATACCATCTTAATATACAAATACATACTAGGTGATTCAGGTTTAGATTTTCCGCGTGTGTATGCTGGTGCGGGTGAATGATGCTGCTGTATAAAGGGAAGTCGCAGCGCCAGGAACTTGTAGCGAACAGTAGGAAGACCTGAAGATATTCCACAATAATCAGACAGAGACTGACAACTGACGCCTTAAACGAATAAATATAACGTACTGGACATAAATAGGAGGACATTCCCACTGTTGTTCGATTAGATAACTGCTGATAAATCTCTAGAAAAAGTAACAACAGTAGAACACACAGGCGTATTTGCCCGGGGAGACCTAAAGTCGAACAACAACATAAAACATATTCCAGACTAAGAATCAGTGGAAGAATTGCAAGGAATAACAATTCACCCACGAAAGAAGTAGTTTGCATGACTCCAGTTCGACCGATTGTTGAGCATTGCTTTTTTAATTAAAAACCCAAAACTGATAGAGCCAAAAAACCAAATTTAAATGTATCACAAGTCACATCAGTGGTATTAAGCCGTTGTGTACGTCACCCGTAAACTAACACTTCTCATATCATTTCGATAAAAATCGTCCATATGATTTTCGGAGCATATTAGTAACTAAAAAAATTAGCCCATATTCCTTAATAAGTAGAATGAATACAGTGGATGGAGGTGATCTAAAGAAGAGCGGTAGGTTAGTTTAGTAAGAGCGTGAGCGTCACGGAAATATTCATCAGACACCAGTGGCAGGCGCTATAAGAGACGTGTTGCGCATAACGGGGAGGTTCATTATTAAAATTGCGAGAGCATAAGTTTTGAGCATTGTGTTGTACTGTATGGATCTGGGGACCTAGAAACGACAGAGAGGCTTCGTCCCCGCCGTAGCCCTCGGTGGTTCACAAACTTACAACAGGCTACAGCAGTCCACTCACCCCACCGCCGCACCACACCGAATGCAGGCTTATTGTGCGAGAAACTACAATTAAAATGAGGTCTTACCGCAAGCCGTTCGTCTTCAAGTGGTCAGAGAGCTCAACGAGACATCGGACAGTTTAAACTCAAACGTATTTGTAACTCTTTATCCTCTAGAGGAATAATGTCCAAGAAATCATAAAACAAAGACTAAGGTGTTGTCGGAATTTCATTAATAACCGAGGTACAGGCAACGACTTTTTTTTTACTGGGACTGTGGTACTTTCTTGCGCAAGATTAGCAGATCTCGAACAACTCACGGGTTTGCTGCCGGGTGACGTCGTCCACCACCGCCGATACACCCTGCACACCCTGCCATTCTCAAGGCACAAATGCAAGGAGGAGGAAACGTGCAAGGAAATTTAATAACTCGGTTCACAGAGGAGAAACAAGGAAGATACCACACACAGAACAAGTGTCAACACAAACAAAGATGACCAACACCAGAAATATCGATAGTGACTAATCAACAGGTGAGGTAGCACTAATTCTGTCCCTCTGTTTTTTGATTAGAGACAGAGCCGGATTCCAAACAGCATTTAAACAAAATCCACTATCTCTGTTAATAAGGTTGATTGATAGTTTGATTTCAAAAGCTTCCTTGATAACACTATCCCAATAGCTGGACGTGCAAGCCAGAATCTCCGTGTTGTTGTATTCCATAGGATGACCGGTGTCAAGGCAGTGTTCTGCAATAGCGGATTTGCTCGGCTGTTGTAAGCGTGTGTGACGCTTATGTTCAATACACCGGTCTTCCACAGTCCTGATTGTCTGACCAATATATGACTTGCCACAACTGCAAGGAATGCGATAAACCCCACCTTACGCAAACCAAGATCATCTTTTACGGACGCCAATAGGGCCTTAATCTTAGATGGTGGTAGAATAGCAAGGGTGTGCTCCTGTCGAAATATCGGCGGTGGTCGACGACGTCACCCGGCAGCAAAGCCGTAACTTGTTCGAACATTCAATTCGCCAGGAAAAGTTAAGGTCTCACATTAGCAGATCTGTTTGAGACAAATTTTGTGATGCAACTGTTTTGTAAGTCTAACAAGAAATTACTTAAGTCAGTAAAAATACATTGAATATCGAGATTTTCGAGCTGTTGTTTTGCGCTTCTCAGAAGTTTACGTTGCTCTCAACTGAAGCTATAAAAAATCGTCGTGGCAGTTGATACGTGATGTTTACGATACTTTCGACGGAAAGTAGTGTGTATAGTAAACTTCTGAGCGGCGCCATTCGAACGGCTGTCAAATGGTTCAAATGGCTCTGAGCACTATGGGACTTAACATCTTAGGTCATCAGTCCCCCTAGAACTTAGAACTACTTAAACCTAACTAACCTAAGGACATCACACACATCCATGCCCGAGGCAGGATTCGAACCCGCGACCGTAGCAGCTCCGCGGTTCCGGACTCGAACGGCTGTCACAATAGTGTAAAAATCCCCGTACTCCATATATTTCTACTTCGTAATTTCCTACCAAACTCGTAAAAGAGTTGTATCATTGAATTTGTCTCACACACATCTGTTTTCTCTTTTTTCCGCAAAAAATACGATAGTTCCAAGGAAAAAGGTTGAAAAAAATAAGTTGTTGCCTGTAGTTCGGTGATAAATAAAGTTGTGAAAACGCATTGATGTCTGTTTTTATGAGCCTATGGACACTATTCGTCTAGGCTAAGACAGATTGCAAATATTTTTAACGAGTCGAAAGCTATCTGAGATGAAAAATTGGGTGCCTCACCTGTACAGAATAGAACTACCCCATAATTTTAAGTTGTATGCTTGTCCTGATACTCAGTTCTGCGAAAGATTAAAGGACAGAGAGATTAAATAAATGGCGTAGTCTCTAAACTGGCAGTGAAACTTGCGCAGTGGCAGGAAGCTACAAATTAGACACACGCTAACGAATTACTTCACATGTGTTACGCCGTTTCTCTTCGCGAGGTATAGGAATCAGATACCCCGTAAAATCTTTACAAGTAATTAAGTTGGTAGAAAATGGATTCGATAAAACGACCTCAGAAATCCGCCTTAAGCTAGTGCTTGGGTGCGCCAAATTTCTTTGGAGACGCATCATTTAATCATCTACGAATGTTCTATTACGCCATGATCGCATAGTTATCTACAAATCTTAATGATTTCGGCCTGTTCTGACCATCTTCCTGCAATGTAACATTCACTATTTCCGGTTGCAGGATCGGGAACCGTTCTTAAAGGGTGGCTAGCTCGGAGGAAACTATATTTGAAGTTCTGTTATTATTGTAACATAAAAGTTACATTTATTTCACTGTTTTGTTTTATAATTTATTGATAACGTTAACTCGAACTTTTCCAGCAATCTGTTTTGCTCAAGGCAGGTGAGTACAAACTGAAAATTAACTTTTTTCTTGCATTTAATTTCATTGAACATTACCGAAAACTATTGTTAAGTAGCACAGATCAGAGACTGAGTGATGTCTGCAAGTTCATCTTCTTACGATCTTTGGACGGCGTATCCGGCCCAGTAGTGGCTACTTCCACTTTATTAACCGCGACACCAGATCGCCACGCATGGTGGTGTGGGGAGGGGGGAGGGGAGAGAGAGAAAAAGAAAGAAAGCTACAGAATCAATTCTTATGAAAATATAAAATACGTATATCAGTTACATAACATAATAAATTCTAAAATGTAATAAAAATCGGCCTTACTTACTATTGTGCAAGCGGTAGGACTAAGAGTGTCGGTGTCAGCAGTTTTGTGGCTACACTGCGATCTGTGAGTGTTACCGCAATCGTCACAACGTGATTCGGCGAACTGAAGCAACCTTCAATTGTGGCAATTAATGTAACACTGTCTCATCGTATCCATGGACATAACAAGCCAAAACACTTAATGTTTCTACAGTATTGGTGCGTGAGCGTGACTCAATACAGCGTTTCTAAAGTATGATAAGCATATTTCTACCCTCTCCATCAGAGGAAGTGTCAGTATTTACTATACACCACTACCTTCCTCTGCGTCTGAGAATAACTATAATGACAAGTACGACTTCTAAGGCGATTTCAGCCTCTGATCAGGAGGCTGTGCGTATTGCCTGACAGTCCTGTTGTAACAAAGAAATGCAGCTGCGTTTGATTATGTCATATTTTTTCTTTCACTTATTACTTGGAATTGGGATGGTTTCTATCATAAGGCCACAGCCGACTACCTGTCCAGTCCTTGTGAAACTAGTCCTGTAAGTATGCAAATACATGTCCAATGTCCTCGTTAAAGTGATACACTGATGAATACTGCAACTACAACTACTACTTGTACTACGATATTCAAGGAAAGCAGGATGGCGAGTTGATGATCTTGTATGATAGCCTCAGACCTTCCTGTAAGCACTGTCGTGTTTCGATAGAGGGAGTGCAGCTTAGGGATCAGAACAAAATAGATCCCTATCCGTGTATGGTTTGTCAGCTGTTATCGACCTGTCGGCAAATATTTTAATCGCATCTAACCACTACATTTCTGTGATTGACGTAAATATGTTGTTAATATTTGAAGTTTCTGTTTTGGGAAGCAAACAGAAAAGATTCCTGTTAACTATCAGTTACTATTGTGGAAGATTTCTTCCTTAAAATGACGACGATTTTATTTAAATGTTATTTGATAGCATTTGATAGCACTTGAGTTTAGAAAAAGTCTACATTTGTTTCTATAATTTGGCTTGGATGAACAATCGCTTTAAGAGGCCTAAGTAAAAAAGCTGAGAAAATTAATTTGACGGTAATAATCACAATAGGGGTGCTAGATTTACCATCTGATTACAATAATGTTCCGCTCCGGTGCTACTAAGTAAGCAATTGAACCCAAAATGGTAACCCACGGAATAAATGGTTTCAACTTAAAGAACGATTTGAAAACAGCAAACTAAGCAAAATTTTTTGGAAGTAAATACTAGAGCACACCTTCACGTCAGCCAGTTTCGCAAAGGAAACAACTGGCTGCTGAAAGCCAACGTAGTATTTTTTGAATAATATGTCAGACACTGCGTCTCGTAGAACAGATCTTTGTATCAGTAGGATTCAGTAATAACTACAATAGCCCTAGCCGGGCGCAAATTTACGGCCCGTCAGTCTAACGTGAGATGAATAGACTTACTAATTTACAATCATATCGTAATTGTTTCTTTAAACAAACTCTGCTGGTAGGCTATGCAGTGGCTCTTGTTCCTTCCCCAGAACGCGATCTGGCGTGGCGGCTTGGACGTCCTTTACAACAGACACGCTATAAATTTTTACAAAACTATTCACACTTGTCACCCTTTTCCCATCACTCAGCAACCATTCAAGATTTGTTAGCTACCGTTATGAATATTACTTGAATACTACAGAAGGGAATTAAAAAACGTATGTAAATGAACCGTTACACTGTTTTTCGAGATGAGGCCCTTATCAACACTAACGGCCGTTTTACACGTATCAGCTTGATGTTTCATAGGAGCGACAAATTTTTAGTCACGTGTGCTTATTTGTTATTCAACTGTTGCCATAATGGCGTATGCTTCCTTTTCCCCGGATGGTTGGTGTAATATATTTGAAAAGGAAGAAATTCCTTGCAACGAAGACTTAGCTCATAGAATGGGAGAGCTGAAAGGGATGTAATGTCTGAAAGGTCTAGACTTGATACTGTGTCCACCTTACCTTGAGAGGTGATTACTGACTTCTGAGATTTGAATTTGGAATTCGCGCCATTTGAGCCAAGCATTTTACGCTGACCCATCTCGCTTCGTGGGGAAACAACCGCACTTACCCATAAATTAGAGAAGTTTTTGTGCTGGCTTGTAGATGAGATTAGTGATACTAGTATCAACCGATGGCTAAACCAGAAGAAATAACTGCAAAAAATAAAGTGAACTGCCCTGTTTTAATCATTCCCTTAATTTAATTGCCCCTTTACAGATTGCAACAATCTATGTATGAACAGTTGACTTTGTCACATGTTCCTTATAGTAAAATAGCGTGATACATATTAAAAGACATTTTGCGTACTTGCAGACACTGTCTGGCAACGGTATCTGATTGCCTGGAATGTATGTAATATTCATTGAGCCACTGGCTGGAGAACCCAAGTACATCACTGTTTCAGAAGGCTTGTAATATCCTAACACTTTGTGGTATGACAAGAACAGCGAGTTTAGATTGTGATTCTTCGTACTGTTTCTAGATTCAGTGACAGAAATCACAAGTAGAGTGATTTTACGTTTAAACCAAGAGCCAGTATTGCACTTATTCTTGTTCGAGGAAGCCGAGGAAACAGTGTTGTGCCGGCCGGGGTGGCCGAGCGGTTCTAGGCGCTACAGTCTGGAACCGAGCGACCGCTACGGTCGCCGGTTCGAATCCTGCCTCGGGCATGGATGTGTGTGATGTCCTTAGGTTAGTTAGGTTTAAGTAGTTCTAAGTTCTAGGGGACTGATGACCTCAGAAGTTAAGTCCCATAGTGCTCAGAGCCATTTTGAACAGTGTTGTGACTCGCGTTCAGGAAAGGCTCCATATCACATTGCTATTTAGTTTTCCGCAGATATCGTTCTTAATTGTAATTCATATGAGTGCTCTTTCTAAAGTCGAACATGCACTGCCCTTTTATTAATGCCATAGTCGTTTTTTAAAAAGAAGTAAGACAGTTTTATCGTTTGGAAAAACCATCATTAGTTAAAATATTTTTTGTCAGAAGCAGTCGCATTTTATCTTTCTAAGTTAAAGAATTCGACCGTGTTTTTAGAGCACCCTTTTTCAACATTTGAGAGGCACCTACCCCAGTGGAAGTCTAAAAGAAATGTACACCCACGGGCACGTGTAATTTAATCGACTAATGACCTCAGATGTTAAGTACCATAGTGCACAGAGCCATTTTTGTAATTTAATCTTAAAAGGCTTGCGTCTGGAAGTTACTACTTCTTTCCTGGTATGAGCGTGTACAGTGTCTTCAAAACTTCGTGCATGTGGGTGTTACCTATGTATTATTTCAGAGGCAGTGAGTTAGCGAAGGAAACGAGCGAATATAGAAATGAAGTATGGCACGAAAATAGATGTACGTAATTTAAAAACACTGCAGATTACCTGTTACAAAGCACTGAGCGGAGGCAGCGGGTGAAGAATTACACGAATTAAAATCGGCGTTGCTGAGGTTTAAAAAACAATCAGCGTGAAAGGAATGAGGGAATGCTAATCATTGGGGACGTATGGAAAGGAAAAACAAGCCGAAATATGGAATACTCCTTTTCTCACTTTATTGTAATGTCATTCTCTAGAGTGGGCTGGCAAGAGTACAATCTGGCACTCTTCAGCTATCTAAGTCTTCAATATATACATTTCAGTCTAAAAAAAAAAAAAAAAAAAAAGGTTTAAAATGTTTGCATGTTGCGACAATAATGACACGATGGCAGACGTAGCAGCTGTGTAGATAGTAAGAACTCACAATAAGAAATGATAAATTGAGGAAAAGAAAGTTGAGTGTAAAACGGTTTAATTGTCGATTTGGAGAATGTCATGATAAATGTGAAAATAATTTTTTTATTTAACCGAACAACACTCAGTTTTTACTCATAAAGTTATAGCTTTCAACTGTAATCTACAGTAAGCATCAGATCTGTAAACAAGGAAAACAAAACTAAGAACATACATTAATATTACAGAGGTCAAAGATTAAAAGTGTTGTATCCTTTATTATGAGATTTGTTTCGCTTTAACAAAAAAAAAAAAAGAAGGTTCAAATGGCTCTGAGCACTATGGGACTTAACATCGTAGGTCATTAGTCCCCTAGAACTTAGAACTACTTAAACCTAACTAACCTAAGGACATCACACACATCCATTCCCGAGGCAGGATTCGAACCTGCGACCGTAGCAGTCCCGCGGTTCCGGACTGCAGCGCCTAGAACCGCACGACCACCGCGGCCGGCAGGCTCCAGTCGATCACGTCTGATGACCACAAGGGGGGATCGTGAAGCACATCTTAACTCCTTCACACCTGTGCCTAAGACCCGAGAACAAGTAATGGGCCCTCTGCAACATCTCTCATCTTCGGTCGGAGACTGGCAGAGCCGGACTGGAGAATTACGTCCCATGCTGATGCTACCACTGATGATGAGGTTCCATACTCCGAGGAGCATAGGGGACGATACGGGAGCACCGCCCACTAGGCAAGTTCCTAGCGGAGGTGGTTTGCAATTGCCTTCCCCCGACCTTAATGAGGATCAATAATGATGATGAAGAAGACATGACAACACCCAGTCATCTCGAGGCACGAAAAATCCCTGACCCCGCCGGGAATAGAACCCGAGACCCAGTGCGCGGGAAGCGAGAACTCTACCGCAAGACCACGAGCTGCGGACTAGGGTACCACTAACACCACCAAACGAGCGGCTGCGTTTGCGGTGGTGCCGTGACGGGGAAGCATGTGGTGCTGATAAATGGCGTCACACTGTGTTCAGCGAATAATTGCTGTTTGGCACTACCCTGGATGACAGTCTTCAACGAGTATGGCGGCGACCTTGGAAGGATTCCCATTTTTCTTTGCCGTGGAGAGCAACAGCGGTGTTACTCCTGGAGTCGTGGTGTGGGAAACCATCGGGTATGACTCTAAAATAGTTGTGGGCCAGCTTTCCTCAGGAGAGAATACAGCGGCTTTGGCTTTAACTCCCTCCCAGCCGAATCTGTCAGGGTAAAGGGGGTGTGACGTCATATTAATGAGCGGACGCTCATATTGCCAGGTAATTGATAAATTTGACGTGATTTTGGTATCACTGAAATGTCACATACCCTCTCAACTCGCGAAGTTTGTTTTCGTTCCCTGCTCCCCCTTTGGGTGCCTCACCTTTTTTTCTTTTTTATCTCTCAGTGTACATCAGTATGCATCTTTTGTGTGCTTTTGCCGACTTAGCTTTGTGATCTCGAGGAAAGGCAGTGTCTCATTCCTTCCCTCTGTGCTACAGAGCAACGACTTGCTACGGAAACGAGCTCCTTTTTGAGAGCTGGGAGGGGAGAAAGTTGGACTGTTCCGCCGAGTCGGGCGTTAATATATCAGCGGAAGGCGGCGTATTGTTCCGGGAGCTGATTGTCCGGCCTCAATTATGCCACGGTCCCGTGTAACACTTCGCTCTGCAGCCAAGTTCCGCTCGCGTTCTCAGCCTGAGTGAACACGGCGCCGCTGTTTCTGCGAAAGCTATCGTAAGACACCAAAAGACAAACGCAAGTCTGAATTACGTGCCTTAAACCCAATCTGACGCTGAGTACTGATATTCCTGGACATTGATTTTTTTCAGAAATGCGGACCAGTTAGCTACGATCCATTCACTCTCTCTGCCTCCCCCCCCCGCCTTCCGTCACCCCCCTCCCTCTCTCTCTCTCTCTCTCTCTCTCTCTCTCTCTCTCTCTCTCTCTCTCTCACACACACACACACACACACACACACACACACACACACACTACTAGCGATACTACTTTCATGGTGGGTTTTACGAACAGAACCATTGTCCGGCACCGGCCTGTCTTACAGTTACGATATATGTGGTCGTTCCACTTGAAAACGCGCTCCGTACGCTTACTCCCTCTCCCTGATAACTAATTGCTGTGACTGTTTCCATTGATGATTGTGCAACTGCTTTGTCATACAATACCCGGTCTTCCCGCCTAGTTGTGCGCTGTATGTTCCAGTTGTTAATGCTGAGGGTCAACGGCCAATTGGTGGTCGGTGATTAAATTTTTCTTTGGTATCTGACGCAATAGACCTGCCAGAAAAAATGTGTATTTTATTTTACGAAGAAAAATATTTTTGCTACAAGGGCCCTTTCTTCGTGAATGCTGATGAAAAATAAATCTGAAAAATGTCGCGTCCGTTTATGCTCCGTTTTAAAACGAAAACAGCGAATTTTTATGCGCCAGATAGCTGCTTCGTACGCGACGCTGGTCCGCCAATTTACACCAGAAACGGAACAGCCGAAAAATATTTATCTGGAGGCTGGTTGCCCCGCGTAAGGAAAAGATATCAATTTGATATTCCAGAAGGCTCTGGCCAGTGCTTTCTGCGTAAATCAGTATCTGTCGAATTCCACGCGCTGTGAACCAACTGCCTGAAGAAATATCGGTGCAGACACCTGGCCTATAAAAGAAAAATATATACGTTTTCTTCAAGAAAATAGACTTCCTCTGAACGGGCTAAGCTAATGGAAGAATTGAGGGATCTAAGATACCAACTATTGGAACATTCATCGTACGCTAGATTTTTTTCCCTTCCAAATTCAACCCATTCTCAACGTAAATAAATGTGTATGTGGGAAAGATTTTTGAATCTAATGAAAGAGTTAAGGCAACTGTGTATGAGTAATTTGTAGAACTTCCACAGTCGCTCATCACTTATTGGAAAAAAAGTAGGATAAAATCTAGCTCAAGGAGTTTTTTTTGACGTTCACAAGAGATGTTTTCGCCTCACTCTCGTAAAATCATTGTCATCAATATCGTCATCGTTATATTTATTATCCACAGTTAGACATGATCCTTTTCCACTTTTCTCCATACATTACTATCTTTATCTTTTCGCATCCAAGTTTGTCCTGCTTGTTTCTTTCTGTCGTTATCGATTTCCATTAGGTCATCCTCTTCGTCTTTTTGTATCACAGGTAATCCAACGCAGAATTTCGCTAATTTATCTCCTATTATTTCGCCTCGTTGTTTTCCCAGCTCTGCTTCAGTTTCGTAACAGTCACTATCACGTGCTCAATCTGTCTTTTTTTTTAATCCATCTATTTGTTTTTATCCGTTCTTGTTTTGGTTAATGGGCATCTTTCCATTGCTCGCTTGGCAACCCTCCATTTTTGTACTGTTTGCGTATCTAAAGACTACATTTCACTTTCGTAAGTTAATACTGGCGGCATGAACTTGCTATAGAATTTGTAAAAATCATTCCCCTAACAATTCACTAATCTCATTGAATCTGTAATTGTTATTTTTTTGTCTTTCTAAGTTACATCTGAAAACTCAATCATTAAGCCGTGAAACACTTGTACAATCGTTACAAGGCTGTTAAGAGTCGATCATACCCTGCGTGAAGAAGCCGCTTCGAAATTCGTGTGGAGCGATTCGTTGAAAACACTCTATCAGATTTTGAGAAACTCAGATTATCTACTTATTCACTCCTGTACTATACCGAGATTAACCTCTGGACTCTTTCTTACATCAAGAGCGGGAAAGTTTTTACAGAATAGGGGTGTTTATTTACACATACCGACGTTGTCGAGTTTGCCTTTTTAAATTAAGATAGCTGAGATACAAAACTAGAACTGCAATGTACCGAAAATAATAAGAAACGGATGGAAATCTCTTTCGGACTGGGAGGGACAAACTGTGAGAAATTGCGAATAGTAGGTATCGGTCCAATGTAGAAGATTGAACTGTAGTTACTTCAGAAGATAGAACGTAACTTAATATTCGAAATAGCATAGATGTAAAATACTTATGATGAGAGATGGTCTTTCATTGTAGGGTGAAATACAGCAGGACTTAGCGCTGACGCTTATGTTATGAAGGGGAAGGAGGAAATGAGTAAGGTTGATGAAATTTTATATTTGAGCATAGATATGTATGCATTAGGTGACTAAGAAAGTTACTGTGTGAGCGTACCGTATGGCAAGCCCTCCGTCGGCATGCGTTGTATTAGCTTGTTCCTGTGTAGGAGAGAATGTAGCGATTATAAAGAGCGGTGTTGGTTATGTATTTCAAACAGGAGTTTAAGGCCATGACAGGGCATCGTGAGTTAAAGTATTTTGGATGTTATTACAAGGCATCGCAGTAGTCAGAAATACGTAATACTAGATGCTAGACATGTTCTTTGTTTACGTCTTCTCAAGGTGAGTTACCTTCATTGTTTTTATTTTTGACTTCATGAAGTTGTGACAGTAACTATCTTGTGTGCGGTCGCACTCGACTCAAGTACGTCGTAGAAGAAACAAATCAGCATTTTTAAATAACCACTTCTGCCACGCCAGTCAGTTAATTGTCTTGAGAATTACTCTGTACATTTTATGTCGTGAACGAAACAATAAAAGGAAAAAAAAAACGTATATAACAGGGATCTTAAGAAGTTAAAAGATGGAAACAATGTGTGGCGGCAAATACTTTGTAAAGGTAACACGTTTCGATTTTCTCTGACATTTAGTTCCGAAAAGAATGAAGTATAAACAAATAAATTAAAGACAGAGAAGTAAAAGTTCTCTGCGATTCAGAAAAAATCTTCCACTCTGCAACCTATATCGGTATGTATACTTTCTAATAGAATCAATCTCATACCCGCTCCTCCTCTCTCAGTCCCAGTTTATGTTTTTGCCTTCAGATCATTTTTTTCTATTGTAGGTTTTTGTAGTCTGTCACTGTACACGTGTTTCAGAAAGATTCATGTGATTTTACAAGACCACATCTTCTTCCGAATGAAGATAGAAACTTGGAGTGAAATTTAACGTAGACATCTAAACTACTCGTAAAAATTAACGTTTGTGTCAGTAGTGAGTTGCTGGTTCATATGATAACAATTAGGTTGCTCACTATCTCGATCGTTTATTACCCAACGAGGGAAACTCCGACTCTTTAAAGAATCGAACTCCAGTGTATAAAATATGTAAAACTGCTTCAATGTCAGTTTATTTAAAAATAATGAGTGTGTTAATATCGTTCAGCATGGAAGCGAGTAGTCATTTAGAAAAAGTCTGAAATTATGTTTAAAATTTGTCGGCAGTCGCTAAGTGCTTTCATTATCAAACACTGGATAAATATAACAGGGGTTATTTGCGCTGTATCAATTGTGACGCCACATAGCAACAGCATGAGTTCTTTTAACTTCAGACATGAAAAGTGTGGGACGTATTGGGTATCCTGTGAGTGTTTTTTCGTGCGTCCGGTGAAGGGCGCACTCAACATTAGTGAAAGATAATAAAAACTTCGAGCGTATACTTAGTTGTAGAAAGCACCCCAGAATTGTAAATACAAGTATATAAAAGGTATACTCATATAAAAGGGAGTGGTACATTTGAAATAAAAACTTGATATTGCTATGCGTAAGTTAAAATTTTGTCTTAGTTTCTATCTTCATTCATGAGGTAGATACAGCCTTGTGAAATCGGGTGCTTCTCGTTGGAACACCATATTATTAACGAACGACCCATTTAAGTGCTTTAAGCAACGTAATCTATATAAATAAAAATATCGTTCGTTTGTTCAGACTCTTAAATCTCTGAAAGTTCTTCACCGGTTGCTTTGAAATTTTGACACAACGTTTTATTCTAATACGCGCGTGTTTTTATATACCGACATACGTTATATAATTTTAATGTACATAACATATATAGTTTATGAAGAGAAAGCGTTGTTAGCAGAAATCTCAGAACGTTCTTAACCAATTCCAGCGCACGACGTTAATAAATATTCATAGTCGCACATCTTGTAGGCATCTTTTTTAAAAGACTGGGAATTCTTACAACAGCCTCACAGTACATTTATTCACTAATGAAATTTGTTCTGAACAACATGGACCAGTTTAAAAACAACAGTGAAATTCATGATTATAATACCAGAAAACGGAAGACTTACACTATCCTTTACTCAACCTATCTTTGGCACAGAAAGGGGTAAAATATGCTGCTATAAAAATTTTCGACAAATTACCAGATGAAAGAAAATTCGCGCATTTAACTCCAATAATAGGGCATTTAAACCATAAGAAAAAATATTTCACTCGTGCATATCGTTTCAACAAAAATTGTGTACACAACAAAGTGCTGTTTTTGTTTTCTTCATCGCAGTCTGTTTTCACAGAAAATAGAGAAGTTTTATTCATAGTTTCTCAGCCCCTGTTTAGAATACTGCTGTGGAATATGAATTTGCAATAGCAATAAACAGAGCTCAAGATCAGAGAGGGGGGGAGGAGTGTATGAATAGAAAAAGGGGGGGAGTTAATGGAGAAAAAGAGGGGAAGGAGGAAATGGACAGAGAGGAGGAGGAGGAGGAGGAGGAGAATGAGACTGGACATACATCGAACTGCCATAGGTATTTAACGTTACGAAGCATTCAGAATTTGTTAGATATAAACTGTTTGGTTATGTACACTGAGGTGACAAAAGTCACAGGATGGGATCAGCGATACGCGCATATAAAGATGGCGGTAGTTTCGCGTACAGACGGTATAAAAGGGCAGTGCATTGGCGGAGCTGTCATTTGTACTCAGGTGATTCATGTGGAAAGGTCCCCGACGTGATTATGGACGCGATGAGATTTAACGTACTTTGAAAGTGGAATGGTAGGCAGAGCTAGGAGTTAGACAAGTGGGTCATTCGATTCGGAAATCGTTAGCGAATTCAACATTTCGTGATCCACAGTATGCCGAGAGTACTAAATTTCAGGCATTGCCTCTGATCACGGACAACGCTGTGGCCAACGGGCTTCTCTTAACGACCGAGAGCGGCGGCCTTTGCGTAGAGTAGTCAGTGCTAACAGACGAACAACGCTGCGTGAAATAACCGCAGAAATCATAGTGCGACGTACGACGAACTTATACATTAGGACAGTGCGGAGAAATTTGGCCTTAGTGGGCTATGGGAGCAGAGAGACGACGAGAGTGCCTTTCCTAAAAGCACGACATCGCCTGCAGCGCCTCTCTTGGCCTCGTAACCATATCGGTTGGACCCGTAGACGACTGGAAAATCGTGGACTGGTCATATGAGTCCCGATTTCGGTTGGTAAGAGCTGATGGTAGGGTTCGAGTGTGGCGCAGACCCCATGATGCCAGGACCCAAGTTATCAACAAGGCATTGTGCAAGATGACTCCATAATGGTCGAGGGCTGCGTTTACATGGAATGGACAGGTCCTCTGTTCCAACTGAACCGATAATAGACTGAAAATGGTTATGTTCATCTACTTGGAGACAATTTGCAGCCAGTCATGGACTTCATATTCCCAAACAACAATGGATTTTTTATGGTTAACAATGTGCCATTTTACCGGGCCACAACTGTTCGCTAATGGTTTGAAGAGCATCCTGGACAGTCCGAGCGAATGATTTGGCCACCCATATCGCCTGATATGAAACCCATCGAGCATTTATGGGACATAATCGAGAGGTCAGTTAGTGCACAAAATCCTGCACCGGCCAACTTCCGCAATTACGGACGGCTGTAGAGGGAGCATGGCTCAGTATTTCTGCAGGGGACTTCCAACGACTTGTCGAGTTCATGCCAAGTCAACTTGCTGTACTACGCCGGGCAAAAGGAGGTCCGACACGATAATAGGAGGTATCTCATGACTTTTGTCACCTCAGTGAACGGCACTATCATAAACAGGAAACACACAATGCGATTTTTACTCTGCAGCGAAGTGTGCGCTGAAATGAAACTTCCTGGCAGATTAAAACTGTGTGCCGGACCGAGACTCGAACTCGGGACCTTTGCCTTTCGCGGGCAAGTGCTCTACCAACTGAGCTACCCAAGCACGACTCACGCCCCGTCCTCAAAGCTTTACTTCTGCCAGTACATCGTCTCCTACCTTCCAAACTTTACAGAAACTCTCCTGCGAGGAAAAGGTCCCGAGTTCGAGTCTCAATCCGGCACACACTTTTAATCTACCAGGCAGTTTCAGGAAACACATATTTTGCTACTGAGACATAAAATTGCTAAATTATTAACAGTATGACGATCGCTACATCCCAGTGACGATGTCTCCATTTCAAGTAAGTGTATGTATTTCGTGTCGATGGTTTTAATAAGTGTGTTTGTAGTGTGCTGTCTTGTTTGTGTGATGAGAGAAGAAAAAGCGTGAGCCCTGATGCCGGCACTCAGCTTTCTCCTTTCGAAAAACACCAAGGAGGTCGCCCAACTTAACGTCCCCATGCGCCGGGCGAATCACCGTCAACAGTTCCACATGCCTCTTCATGAAACACTGCGGAAAGGCTTGGAATTTAATTGAAGGTATTGGTGCAAAATCTGCTGGTCAGGATCTGGGCCACGCCACCTCTCCCTCGCTTACCAATAGAATGCTGTTATCAACCCGAAGACTGGTTTCAATACCACGGATCTTTACTAGGCGGGGCTCTACTGGAAAAAATTAGTGATGGGGCCCTCCACGCCCGCACAAACGTGGTGACCAAACCAAAAGTTCTACTGTCACCTCCGTAAACATGTTAGTTATCTAGTAAGAGGATCACAGGATGCTGGGCTGTGATGTTATCCGTGCGTCTGGGTAAACTACGCATTAACACGGTCCATCAGGTGATAGATAGTGAGGATAGCGATTTGAAGACCAGAGGGAAAAAAGTGCCAAGGCTCGAGCCGTGGGAAAAAAACCTCTGCGACAGTGGGATGGGTAGTAAGAGCAGTAGTGGCTTACTAGCTGCGATAGTTCATGCAAGGTTGGATTTGTTAGTATGGGTATCATGCATTATTACCGTGGCAAGCGATGGCGATGTATCCCAATTGCTGCAGCCGCTACATTCCTGGAACAACCAAGATCGTTATACAGTAGTGGGAGATCGGCCATAGATTGTCTCACTGTGTGGGGAATGTGTGGAGCTTGTTTGCATGCAGTGTACGGTACGGCTTCCCTGCGTGGTGCCAGTTATTCGGCACTGTATTCCAGCTGGATATCCAGCAATGGCGTCTGATTAACAGGGGCTCACCTGTACCGTTGTGTTTGCATGTGCTTGGCCGTAGATGTTAGGTCCTTACAAGTATGTCTTTTGGTCTTTTATGTTTCCATCTATGGTTGTGGTCGTAGTTCCCCAGATTCAGAATATACGGGTTCTGCGAATATCTGGAGTTTCTGTATAGTCTTGTGGTGAGTTTGTGGAGACAGTATGCCGTTGCCTTCCTTTGCCAGTTACAGGGAGACCTGCATTTTAACGTGGACTGTAAATCACAGTACAACTCAGCATTTTTTACATTGACAGATGAAGTGAAATTGTTTTTCCATTACCATTATTCGAACCAGCTAACTCCGAAGCGAGCGCAACTACACAAGCATGCGTTAGCCAAAGTATATAGAAATCTACAGTGAGCATTGGTGTCCTAGTGTTCAGTCTTAATGCTAAATTAGATCAGTACCTTAGATTTTTATTAATTTATACGCTGACGAGACGAATTCAATGTGTAATCGGGTGATTGGAAAACGTTCGGTGGCGGGAGGGGAGGGGGGGGGGGCTGGGGGAGGAGAGTAAATTGGAACGGAGAAGCAGCTCGGGAGGCTAACCTGTTTGCTTTGCTGCGAGCGTTAGGGTCCGCTACTGCAGGATGCGGCCAGGAACGGCGTGACTCGTTTCAAATTACTCGCTGTGGTCGGAACACTTGTAAGCTAGCTGGTCTCCGAGCTCCACCGCGCACACAGTGCTTAGAAAGACACAGGAGCGGCGATTCGAACAAGTTTACGTTCGAATTCCGGTAACGAGGAGCACAGATAAGATATTGATGTTGGAGCATGTTAACACTTTCGTGGGCGTGTCTTTCAAAATCCCGCGAATGGGAGCCTTGCAATTTTAAACTGATGTTATAAGTTAATTTTTTTTATATTTTCATTGAGAAATTTACTACCTTACAAAAGAATAAACTTTCTAATAATAATTTCGTATATTGTAATGAAAAAAAGTGGTGACTCAGAACTATCTAAATACTTAGAATCATATCAATACAATACAATCATATGGAATATCAAACGAAATTCTGACGGGATTGATATTTCTTGGTGCGGAGACGCAGCGTGCTATTTTCGATAGAGGTCCGTCGATAGAAGTATAAGTGACTTCAGGCGTGCTCAGAGCTGTATGTTGGGACCCCTGTTGATCGTGTCGTATATTAATCACATGCAGAGAATATTATAGTATGCTCAGATTTGTACAGTTCATGCAGTGATCTATAATAGAGGACTATCTGAAGAAAAAAAATTACTCGAATGTTTAATGATCACCTAATAAGATTTAAAAACTGGGTCAAGACTGGCAACTTGCTTCAGATGTTCAGAACAGTTCTATTAAACTTTCCAGAAAACGTATAATGTAGTATCTTATGACTACAATGTCAACGAGTTACTGTTAAAATCAGTCAACTCATACAAATGCGTAGACGTTTCAATTTGTATGGATATGGACAGGAGTGATCACACAGGCTCATTTGGAGGTGAAGCAGGCAGCTGACTTCGGTTCATTGATAGATACTGAGGAAATACAATCAGTTTACAAAGAAGATCGCTTATAAGGACTTCATGCAGCCAATCTTGGAATATTACTTCGGTGTCTGGGACGCATACGAATAGCATTAAAAGGGATATTGGGAGTATACAAGGAAGAGTAGCACCAAGGACGTTAGTTTTGTTTGACTTATGGGGCAGCGACACGGCAGTGCTGAAAAAACTTGAACGCCTGAACTTGGAAGCCAACTATGCCTGCTTGCAAACTGTCAGGAACCAGTATTTTGTGGGAAATCTAGGCATTATGTTACAGTTCTCTACAGATCACTCCCTTGGGGACCGTGAATAAAAGACTAATTACTGTGCGCACACAGGTTCTTAGCTGTAATTCTTCACGCTCTCCACACGCGAATGGAATTGCAAGAAACCGTAACAAAAGGTAGGCAGCTAAGTACATTCTGTAACGTACTTCAACAGAAGTCTGGAGAGTTGGTCTGTAGATACGAATCAAGTGAAACGGATACTGAACAATGAATAACATAGAAAACTTCCATCTGCGTAAAGTGTGATCGCATTTTCTGTGCGTGTCACTGATTCCTCGCACATGTTTTAATAGCATTCCATATACACTATTTTTGTTCTGTTACTCTTTTGTTCTGTGATCAATATGAAAATAATGTCACAGTTTTTCTTATTTCTCAATCCGCGTTTCGTTGTTGTAATTATACATGATCAAGAAAGAGTGAGCATCCTCGGGATATGTTTCAAGTGACGCCTATCGTTTCTAATGATCGTCTGTCAGACCAAGAACAAGGCACTTGAGAGTAAGTCTCCTTATGTCTTTATTATCAGGCTCGTTGAATTTGAAAACTGTGTTTAACTTTTGCATATAATTTCTCCGTCTTTTCCTGTGTATGGATGGTAATCATCCGTACGTCGTCAGTTCTCTTAATTATGTTTCTTTTTCGATAATTTGCTATGGCATCTCCGTTCCACCAGAATCTATAACTTAACTTCAGATATTCTCTTAACACTTATTCAGTTTCATCGGGACAAACGGTTTCGCAAGACTTGTCCAATAACTTCTTTTTTCCTTACGTGTAGACTTTAATAAGTTTTAGTAACAGATACGTATGGCGTACGACAGTTTTGGAAAATTTTCAGTACATTTTTAAAGTAAAGAAAATAATGAAAATAGCCCAAGTATCTCGATTTGATCAGAACATTCGTTACAGACAACAAACTAAAAGAATTCCCTGAGGTGAAAAAAAATCACTGGTATAAAACGTAGAGTCAGTGTTGCATAACTGCGAGCACACGACACTCACTCTAGAAACCTCAGTAGGAAATAAGGGCTTGTGATACAACATCTGTGCTGTTTGACAAAAACATGAAGCACGCAAAAGACATGGCCGGACGTCAATGCAACTTTGTACACGTGCAACCCCATAGGCGGGTATGTAAATGATTTAGAGTTGCAATTCTTTGTGACAGAACGGCCACCAGAGTGGATTAGTGTAGTTCGTGTTTAGAGTTGTTATCGGTCACGGTAGGGTATATAAGCGTGAACCGAGTCAGATGTTGAGTCATCACTGTGAAGAACCACAGAGACGCTGCGTACTCACGTGAGACAGTGCTATCAGCTCCTGACAGAGTCTGAAAGGGGCACCCATTTGGCCGCCTGATCGAATCGTGCAGTATCCAGATTTATGGGGCATTCGCATGTGACAGTGGCCCGACGTTGCACTACATGGGAACGATGGCAGGCGTACTGATCGTAAAGGTTCCGGTCGACCACACCGGACCTACGCAAGGGAAGATCGCCATATTGTGCACCAAGCACATCCCTTCGCGTCTGCACCTGCCGTCTGAGAACAAGTAATGGACGCCCTGAAACTTTCTGCGTCATCCCTCAGCTTTGGTCGAAAATTACCAGCAGCCGAACCGGGAAATTACTGTGCCATGCGGAGGCTGCCGTTAACACAACACAAAAGCCGGTGTCGTGACCGGGAATCATGGACTGCTGCTGAATGGCATAACATTTTGTTCAACGACGAATCCCGGTTCAGTACTACCCCGGATGATCGGCAAGTGTGCCGGCGAAATGGAGAGAGTTCCCAGTCTTCCAATGCTTTGGAGAGCCACAGGGGTGTTAATGCTGTCGTCACGTTATGGGGAGCTGTAGGGTATGACTTCAGGCCACTGTTGATAGTGACTGAGAAAACTCTTGACGAAACGGCTCTCAGATGATAGTGTTGTGTTCCAGCTTTTCAACACGACAAATGTTCGTCCACACATGGCATGCATCTCTATAAACTGATTGCATTATATTGTGTACTCCCTTGACCAGCAAGTTTCCCTATACAATATACGTGGCACCAGTTCGGACGTAAACTCTGTCGCAGTTCGTGCGTTTCTAGGCGCTTCAGTCTGGAACCGCGTGACCGCTACGGTCGCAGGTTCGAATCCTGCCTCGGGCATGGATGTGTGTGATGTCCTTAGGTTAGTTAGGTTTTAAGTACTGTAGTTCTAAGTTCTAGGGGACTGATGACCTCAGCCGTTAAGTCCCATAGTGCTCAGAGCCATTGAACCATTCTGTCGCAGTGTCAGTATCTAGGATAACAAGAACCAGTTAAAACAGGGAGCTCTGTCTATAATACAGCCATCCACAAACAGTAGTGGATTTTGCAAGCATAAGAATTTTCGTCCCTGTGTGCCCTAAGAAGCAACTAATTACGAAGTCTTTAAGGAAGCAGTTCCAGTTTCATAAGGTAAATAAAGACTACATGCCCTAGGGAAGCGTGTCAGCACACACCAGCATGGGATGTTACAGCCAACATCATTTGCGTGACACTGTCGAGGACGCCAGCTGAGTACTAAATCTGCCTTCACACAGAAGGTGGACATTACCTCTCGTAACGTAACGCTTGCAATTAGTTGCCGCTGGAAGACTAACATAGTAACTGTGAGAACATTGAATCCATTGCTCGGTCCCACGATTAGTAAGTGGAGGGCTGGGTTCCTCCCTTTCGCAATACTTAAACGACCTCTAATTACGACACCCAAGTCAGGGCCCAGAACCATCAACCAACTATGGCAACTGAGCCGTACGCCAGTTACCGCTCTGCAAAGCTTAAGGTTATACGTGTTTCACGACATACGTAAGAAATACAATCCTCATCACTTCGTGTACGCTGATGTGTAACGTCTTATGGAGAGACTGTATTAGCACAATTCAGAATTATCATAAAGCCCCAAAAATATGAACTGAAAACAACCACTGAGATAAGAGATGGGGCCCCTCCACGCCCGCACCAACGTGGTGACCAAACCAAAAGTTCTACTGTCACCTCCGTAAACATGTTAGTTATCTAGTAAGTGGATCACAGGATGCTGGGCTGTGATGTTGTCCGTGCGTCTGGGTAAGACTACGCATTAACACGGTCCATCAGGTGATAGATAGTGGATGAAACGCGAGTGAGGGTAGCTATTTGAAGAGCAGAGGGGAAAAAAGTGCCATGGCTCGTGCCGTGGGGAAAAAAACCTCTGCGACAGTGGGATGGGTAGTAAGAGCAGTAGTGGCTTACTAGCTGCCATAGTTCATGCAAGGTTGGATTTGTTAGTATAGGTATCATGTATCATTACCGTGACAAGCGATGGCGATGTGTCCCAGTTGCTGCAGCTGCTACATTCCTGGAACAATCAAGATCGTTATACAGTAGTGGGAGATCGGCCATAGATCATCTTACTGTGTGGGGGATGTGTGGAGCTTGTTTGCATGTAGTGTACGGTACGGTGCCAGTTATTCGGCAGTGTATTTCAGCTGGATATCCAGTAATGGCGTCTGATTAACAGGGGCTCGCCTGTGCTGTTATGTTTCCGTATGCTCGGCCATAGATGTTATGTCCTTACAAGTATGTCTTTTATGTTTCCATCTATGGTTGTAGTCGTAGTTCCCCAGATTCAGAATAAACGGGTTCTGCGAATGTCTGGAGTTTCTGTATAGTCTTGTGGTGAGTTTGTGGATTACCTCCGTGAGAGTCTCAAGTCGGTATTCCCGGTGAAGGTCCGCGATGCGTGTGTATCGTGGAGCATTGCTTATGATTTTGAGTACTTTATTTTGTATGAGCTGCAGACGGTGCAGGCGTGTAGGCGCAGCGTATCCCCAGACAGGAGCTGCGTACGTCATCAGGGGTCGGATAAGTGTCATGTACATGCACCTCGACACCCTTCTGTTCAGTGTGCTACGCCTGTTGAGCATAGGATATCATGTGTTGTATGTGGTCCACCCAGAGTAATTTCCGGTCCAGCCAGACACCGAGGTATTTGACTTTCTCGCGGGAACGTATTGGACGTGCATGTAGAGTTATTGGTCTGCAGTATCGGTGTTTGCGCAGTTGCTTCGGTCTTCTAGTGAACAGAACGGCTTCGCACTTGTCGACGTTTACTCTAACACGCCATTTCTCCAACCAAGGCTCGGCCACTCTGAGTGCAGTCTGTAGGCGTGACGTAATGTTTGATGGTTTCCAATGTTGCGCAAGGATGGCTGTGTCATCCGCGTAGATTACCATCATTGTGTTGTGTGTGGTTGGGAGATCGTTTATGTAGAGGTTAAACAGTAGGGGCCCTAGGATGCTTCCCTGGGGTACTCCCGCGTGTATACCGTGTCGTGTTGATTGATTTCCCTGCACGTCAGTGTTGAAACTCCTGTCTGTGAGGTATGAGTGTATTAGACGCAGCAGCCCGTCGGGGAATCCCGCGTCGCTGAGTTTGCGGATGAGGCCGTTGTGCCGTTGACGGTCGAACCTTTTCGATGTCCAGGAACACTGCCCCTGTAGCTTTGTTTATGTTGAAGCCATGTGTTATATGTTCAACGACCCGTAGGAGTTGTTATGTTGTGGAGTGGTGATTCCTGAAGCCGAATTGCTCCGGTCTCAGGATGTCATTTGTTATGCAGTGCCTAGTGAGGCGTTTGAGAATCACCTTCTCAACAATCTTACTGAGCGAGCTCAGAAGGCTGATGGGTCGGTAATTTTGTGGGAGGCTGAACATCAGGACCTTGGCCGTCTTCCAAAAGGCGGGGAAGTGTTGGTGTTTTAGTATGGCATTCGTTATGTGTGTTAGGTACTCAGTTGCTTTATCCGTGAACTCCTGGAGGACACAGTTTTGAATGCCATCATGACCAGGGGCTTTCCTAGCAGCGGAATGCATATAGCCCAGGAGACTTCGGCTGTGCTAGCATGTCGAATGTCGTCGCGCGATGGTTGGGCTAGAATGCGTGTAACCTCTTGGTCAGTAGCAAGTGTGAACACTGGATCTGATGGTACCAGGTTCGGTGTGAATGACGCTGCGAGTGTTCGGGCCATTAGTTCTGCTTTCTCTTCCGCTGAGTATGCAGGTCCGTCAGGCCCTTGAAGCGTTGGGGTGTATACTTTCTCCCTGGTGAAGTGTCGGGCTAGTTGCCACACGCCAGGTCGTGCGGTGTCCAGCCCTTCGAGTTTTTGGTTCCGCTGTTGTGTTCTGTGTGTTTGTATTTTATCGAGAGATTAAAAAGAGAAAAGCAATCGAAATATTAATAATACAACAGACTTTAGCTGGCTACCCCAATGATTGCTATATCTAACAACTTCAAAAACCAGTGAACCTCAGATAAACTTAATCTGGACACCCACTCGATTACAATCAACTACTCACACTTTGTTATGTAAGAAAAATTTGATAAACCAAGGCTACTCAGTTCCAGATGCTCTGCCACACAATCACGTGCAACGTCACCTTATTACCATCTACTAACTTGCAATGTAAGGAAATGCCTGCAGCCGAAGGCAAGCCCCTTCAACGGATAATTTTTTACGGCAATCGAAACCGCCTCTCACGAATATTACGAACACTTAGGGACTTGTAGACGGTAAAATAACAGCGACGTATCATCAGCACACCAGACTTAACCCTTAATCGGAATCAATATTTTGACGAACATAACTGGAATCGCGGGTCCAAATGGACTCTTGAATAAAAATTCAGCATAATTCCCATAAAAGATATAATCACATGTTAATGCGTAATGACTGTATTAAAGTAAGTTTTATTTCAAATATAAATCAACTTTTATTGAGCAAAAGCTTTACATTGTCTTATTTTTTTAACTTTAAGTCCTATGTCTCATATTTTCCAAGAAATTTTAGTATCTTACTTTGAAATGCTACATGATTTAAAAAAAGGGCTTAGATTAAGAAACCTAGATATTCTGTGGAGTCTCTCACAACTTCCCCTTAACATAAATAGTGACTCTGTATGCCATCAATCAGAAACAAAAATAATGAAAACGTAACATGGAAGTGTCAAAATGTTATGTGTATCAGTACCTGAACTAAGAATGGCACTTGGTACACAACACTTTTTTTGCATGCCGTTTACAGATGAATTTAAATCATCTGTCACATTTTTGTGATTGTTTGCTGTCAATTTTAGGACCACATAAATAACATCTTCCTCTTTACCGTAAGCCACTTTGATTACAAGGTGAATTTTCTAGTCGTAGGTCATTTTGTGGTTCATCAGCTGTCCCTAGAAGATTATCTATCCTACTCTTCAAATCTACTGATAATGAAGAATACTCCCATCTTTCTTTCTGTGATAAATGGCCTTATCAAATTTAGTCCAATTTCTTTTATGTAATGACTACGTTTCACACTTTTCCACCATTTGTGATGCCTTCCATAATACGAATCCATTTGTACTCGTAACATTTAATATTGCTGAAAAAATTACACATGGCCATCATTCAGTTCTTCTAGAGAATAATTGGCGCATTTCTGATCTAATGTATCAACACCACACTTTGTTCTGTTGTAAAATTCAATTATATCAGGTTTTCCACTGTTTTCATTGGCTGAATTGTCAATGGTGCCTTGATGAGATCACCACTACGCTTCGATTCTTTTTTGGGACATAAGAGGCCAATGTTTTATCCTTCGCAAAACCAAATAACGTAGATCTTACTACCCGTTGTTTATTGGCTAAAAATTCTGGTAGTATTTCCCTTTTATTTTTACGCATCGTTCCAACGTAAGTCAAATCATTTTCAATCAGTTTGTCCATCAGCTCCACAGAAGACAAGAAGTTATCGGTAGTTATATTTCTGTTTTTTCCAAATAAAGGTTCTGCAAGCTGCAGTACATTCTGTGTTGGAACTGAAAGTTGGCTTGATTTATTATTGATTGCTTTGCCCATATAGATAAAAACATTGTATAAACAGTGCGTTTTAACATCGCAAAGGCATATAATCTTGATGCTATATGTAGCAGGCTTCGATTTCAAATAAACACTGAAAAAACATTTCCCTCTAAAAGGGCAAAGCGTTTCATCAACTGTCAAATATTCTGAGCAGCTATAGTTTTTTTGACAGTTCTGAATGAAATTTCCAAATATTTCTGAGACGAGAGCAGCGCGATCATTAGTTCTTCTTTCTTCCCTAGAATTCACATCATCAAATCTCAAAGCAAATGGTTCAAATGGCTCTGAGCACTATGGGACTTAACTTCTGAGGTCATCAGTCCCCTAGAACTTAGAACTACTTAAACCTAACTAACCTAAGGACATCACACACATCCATTCCCGAGGCAGGATTCGAACCTGCGACCGTAGCGGTCGCGCGGTTCCAGACTGTAGCGCCTAGAACCGCTCGGCCACCCTGCCCGGCAAGTCTTTACTTTACTGACATCGTTATTCTGAATATACTATCTCGGCGTGTTTTGTCAGTTGCCCATAAACTTTTTATACCTTCATGGCCAGATCACCTGATAACAGCAACAACCCAAAGAATGTTTTCCATAATACTCATGTGGTTAGTGTAAGCAGCATTAGTTTTATACTTCTCTGAATATTCTGATATTTTCTGATTAGTGTGAGTGCAAATATGTGCGATCATTTCATCTGATATCAGCAACTACCATGATTCAATTGGCGAGATGTTCCCTTTTTCACGAGCTGTACCGATGAGACCAGGCAGGTGAGTAATGATGTGGCTTCTGATTCTGGACCTAGCTGGTGGATGAGTAGACCACTTGAATCAATTTTTACCTCGAAAATATGCTCTACTTGACAGCCGGCTATCTCTCTCTACTGAATCATCAGACGATGAATTACTTGAATCAGAAGAAATTTCTTGTTGTGTATTTTCATCGTCACTTATCTTTTCTTCATCACAACGTTGAAAGTCACTTAAAGATTCTGTGACTGAATAATTTTCGTCTAAAAATAATTCAGATTTCTTTTTCAGTGAGACCCCGCTGCATCGTGGCAATAAAGTGCCTGAAACACCACAAAATAAGTCGGTATACACTGACTAAAATAAATCCCGTATACGGAATCAAAGGCCAAATTGGACCCAGGGCTGGCACTTACCTCCACTTCCAGTAAATTTCAAGGACCGAGCTCTCGGTCCCTGGTGCACCTCACAATGTACTGGGATTACACTGGTGCGCGAAACTGAAACTCAGCGCGTTTCCATTTTAGACGTATTTTTTTGCTGTCGGCGGGTCCAAAATGACCAACGATTCCGGTTAAGGATTAATAGAAGCCGGGCTAATCAGAGCAGCGCTTAAAACCACATAAATATTTAATAAATACAATTACAGGAGCGCTAACAGCAGCTTAACCAACGTCAGACGAATTCCTCTAAAGGACAAGTACGCACGTACAACAGGAGTGATAAAGTCTCGGGACTTGCTCGTATTGCCTTAACAACAACTAACACCACCAATATAACACATCATTGAACTTGCAAATATCGGCAGCCGTAAGCTAATTGAGGTTATAAACGATCTCTCTAACTACGCAATTCTTCGAAGGACATCGAGGGGGAAAAAAAAAATCGCTCTTAGCAACTCTGAAGGACAACAACATGTCGGTGGTCCACCACACACATACACACACACACACACACACACACACACACACAATGGCGAAGGTTCCGTCCTATTGACAGCCTGCTCACCGGACTGCCGACGCTCTCCTGGCTAAAGATAGAGGGTACTGCCCACTTATCCAGTACGCAACAGTTTGAAGCAGCGAGTCTTTTAAATTAACACTGTAGCCCAGCACGGCCGAAGGCAAAAGAAAAACCTGCGGAAAGTGCCATACGGTACAACATCTATTCCATATACCTATAAATGACAGATGGCTGTGTTTAAATGGCAATGGCTACCTCACTCAGAAAGTCATTGCTGGCAGCAACGTACACCGTTGGACAAACACTTTACCAAAGTGCGTTGTAGACAAACTGTCAGCTTCGTCCGAACTTGCAGCAAAACCTACATGTCGAAATCTTCGCAACCAAGGAAAGACGTACGAACTACACGGGTCGAATAAACGATGTACACTTGCTGCCAAATGAGATCACGGAACAATCAGAGAGAGAACAACTGGTGGGAGAGGCCGATGTGACACCGCATATCTGTAATCATCTTCACTGTAATAAAACTTCCTGGCAGATTAAAACTGTGAGCCGGACTGAGACTCGAACTCGGGACCTCCGCTGCAGAGTGAAAATCTCATTCTGGAAACATCCCCCAGGCTGTGGCTAAGCCATGTCTCCGCAATATCGTTTCTTTCAGGAGTGCTAGTTCTGCAAGGTTCGCAGGAGAGCTTCTGTAAAGTTTGGAAGGTAGGAGACGAGGTACTGGCAGAATTAAAGCTGTGAGGACGGGGCGTGAATCGTGCTTGGGTAGCTCAGTTGGTAGAGCACTTGCCCGCGAAAGGCGAAGGTCCCGAGTTCGAGTCTCAATCCGGCACACAGTTTTAATCTGCCAGGAAGTTTCATATCAGCGCACACTCCGCTGCAGAGTGAAAATCTCATTCTGTTCACTGTAATACATTTACTCCATAATTAGATGTTTTGGATTTCTGCAGGAGAGAGTAACAGTGTACATCAGCAACGCACAGAATCCGGCGAGAGATGTATCCGTAGAGCAGTCTGTCTCTGACCAGGGGTAGCCGCCCCGGGCGTTCTCACACCCACACACTGACAGACAGAAGCTATGCGAACGACATCAGGCTCTCCACGAAAAAGAATAATGTTGCCGTCACGTAGAACAAAGTTTCATATATCTCTCTTCTAAATTATCCTTAACGAAACAGCGTTTATTCGCGTGACTTCTGGGCAGATCACGACTGTGTGCCTGACGCGGACTAGAATCCAGACCCTTGCCTCACGGCTTTACTTCCGCCATTACCTCTCTCCTAGCTTGCAAATTATCTGAAAGTTCTCCTGCGTACATGTCTGTTTAAAGCAGCATAAACTCATTCGGTGGTACCTGCCTTCTGTACTGTAACGTACTGTACTGTGCTATGCTATTTTAATCTCTGTCTATTCTGCCATGAGTGACATCCCAACTCGCTAAGCTCGGTATTCCTACTTCTAGCAAAATTCCATGGCATCGTACCACACCTCTGCGAGGCGACAAGTTTGATGAAGTTCCCAAGAGACAGCACCAACGACATTCGTGAATAAACAGTTTACTGCAGCATACGTGGACGGAATGAGTAGTTTCGATTAGCGTTCAAAGTGACTGCTTGTTTCGCATCTCCAAGTAGGTTCGAGTCAGACGCTTCCAGGGCCACACGGTATGGCATCGCCTTCATTGGGTGCCATTTGTTAAGTGGTGGACAGGCGAGGTGTAACACCACAGGTTGACATCTATTACGAATAAAAAATAAGTATTTGGATGTGTACCAAAGCATAAATGCACTCACTATTACATGGTGAAAACCAAACCTTCAGTGAAGGGTTAAAATTGTGGGCAGTGAAATCAGCAGATTTCTTTCTGAGAGGGGGAAGTGCTGCGCGTTGCCCTTTACACAGCCGGAGACCGATACAACCGGAAATTTAGAGGCAGCAAGGCCCACCCTACGGGTTTCGCCTTTACAGGTGCTGCACGGGAAGTAATCATTGCTTCTGTCATTCCGGCCACTACCGCCGACCTATACTCGAACATTTCTTTCTGAGGCCTCAATATTCACAGACGTAGATGAGTATGATCATGTTTCCTATACGAGAACTGGCTCTGAGACTAGTCATCCATTCAAGTTTCGCTGATTTTCTTACTGATGCATCATCAGCGACAAGCTATGTATTTTCTTTTTTGGAAAAAACGTACAATCTGTTAGAATATGGAGAAGAGTGATTGAGGCTTAACAATTCTTTTTAGTGTAGACACAATAACATCCGTAAACAGTTTCGGCGACTCGTCTGCCATCTTCATATTAATGTTTTTTTTTTTCAGCAAATGCCACCTGTGACTTCTAGAATCTGATGACCAATATATGACCAAAGCCAATTTTAACTTAACATACTGTGTTATTCTCCTTAAATAAAAATAGCTACATGCGATTTAAGTTTTACTCCTAAATGTACAGTGTCCCATCTTCTTAGAGGAGATAGTACTGGCAAAAACTGGAAAATAGGCCTATAAACATACGTCCGGATATCAGTACTGTGTGAGACATGGGCTGATATAGTTATGTCCTCAGTGTTGTCGCGTATCGTATTGTTGACATTCTTTGCTTATTGCTTGTTTTTGTTTTGTACATATTTCTCTGACTGAGATACTGTTCTCAGGCGTAGGACTAATACTTGTCTCGTTCATCAATGCGGGACCCACCCCATTTCCTATGCCTGATACGACAATACCTAACACTAATGTTTAATGAGCTATGGATTGGTCGAAATGCTCAAATAACACACTTTTCCGCTTCACATGACCCCAGTCCCTTAGGTTTATGGCTATGAGGGGATTTAAAGGCATTGGCGTATTCCGTGGAAGACAATCGCAGGCATCTCGCCCTTGCGGACCAAATCCGAGGGCAGTCAATGTGTTCGCCTGAATTCGTGATTCTTTCAGGAGATCTGAACGATGTACAAGAATTAGTGGTAATCTCCTTGAGCACTTGCTGTAGTGTCGACAGACAGATGGCCACCGCAGAACAGAATGGCCCATATCACAACAAGTAATTCTTTCCAGACTTGTTTCAGGACGTCTTTCTTAGATTCGACCAGTACTATCTCCTGGAGGAGTATGAAACATTTTTTTTTTTTTTTAATACCCTGCATGCAGTGTAAGTAGCGTCCGATATAACACCGCTTGCATTTCGAGAACGCTTCAAAATATCAAAATGGAGGTTTTGGCAAACGATATCAGCAGAGGGTTATGTATTTTTGTAGTACGGCTGTTACAATGAATTTTTATATCACTCGAGATATTGAAGCTAAGTTTTTTTAAGGGAAAATTAAACCTATTAACGGCACTCGAAGGCTTTCGTAAGTATGAATATAGTGACACAACCATTGTTAATGTTAACGTTGAAATTTATCGCAAAAGTACACTACTGGCCATTAAAATTGCTACACCACGAAGATGACGTGCTACAGACGCGAAATTTAACCGACTGGAAGAAGATGCTGTGACATGCAAATGATTAGCTTTTCAGAGTATTCAAACAAGGTTGGCGCCGGTGGCGACATCTACAACGTGCTGACATGAGGAAAGTTTCCAACCGATTTCTCGTACACAAACAGCAGTTGACAGGCGTTGCCTGGTGAAACGTTGTTGTGATGCCTCGTGTAAAGAGGAGAAATGCGTACCATCATGTTTCCGACTTTGATGAAGGTCGGATTGTAGCCTATCGTGATTGCGGTTTATCGTATCGCGACATTGCTGCTCGCGTTGGTCGAGACCCAAAGACTGTTAGCAGAATATGAAATCGGTAGGTTCAGGAGGGTAATACGGAACGCCGTTCTGGATCCCAACGGACTCGCATGACTAGCAGTCGAGATGACAGGCATCTTATCCGCATGGCTGTAACGGATCGTGGAGCCACGTCTCGATCCCTGAGTCAACAGATGGGGAAGTTTGCAGTACAACAATCACTTGCACGAACAGTTCGACGACGTTTGCAGCAGCATGGACTATTAGCTCGGAGACCATGGCTGGGTTACCCTTGACGCTGCATCACAGACAGGAGTGCCTGCGATGGAGTACTGAACTACGAACCTGGGTGCACGAATGGAAAAACGTCATTTTTTCGGATGAATCCAGGTTCTGTATACAGCAACATGATGGTCGCATCCGTGTTTGGCGACATCGCGGTGAACGTACATTGGAAGCGTGTATCCGTCATCGTCATACTGTCGTATCACCCGGCATGATGGTATGTGGTGCCATTGGTTACACGTCTCGATCACCTCTTGTTCGCACTGACGGCACTTTGAACAGTGGACGTTACATTTCAGATGTGTTACGACCCGTGGCTCTACACTTCATTCGATCCCTGCGAAACTCTACATTTCAGCAGGATAATGCACGATCGCATGTTGCAGGTCCTGTACGGGCCTTACTGGATACAGAAAATGTTAGACTGCTGCCCTGGCCAGCATATTCTCCTGATCTCTCTCCAATTGAAAACGTCTGGTCAATGGTGGCCGAGCAACTGGCTCGTCACAATACGCCAGTCGCTACTCCTGCTGAACTGTGGTATCGTGTTGAAGCTCCATGGGCAGCTGTACCTGTACACGCCATCCAAGTTCTGTTTGACTCAATGCCCAGGCGTATCAAGGCCGTTATTACGACCAGAGGTGGTTGTTGTGGGTACTGATTTGTCAGGATCTATGCGCCCAAATTGCGTGAAAATGTAATTACATGTCAGTTCTAGTATAATATATTTGTCCAATGAATACCCGTTTTTCATCTGCATTTCTTCTTGGTGTAGCAACTGTAATGGCCAGTGGTGTACTTGTGAAATGTAACAGCTGAAAAGCAAACAGTCTGGACAGCAAGGGGGCTTCTCATACCTGTCCTTAGTCATGTGCAACAAGAAGATATGCGGAGGCCAGTAAGACATAAGGTATTTCTTCTTTACCCTACACTGCATGACACAAATATAGGGTCGGATACGATTTTCGTAAATGAAACTTTATACTAATAACCAATGTATCAGAAGGGGGTTAGCAAAATATTTTCTTCCTCACGTTTAGCATGTGCTACATATAACGACGCACTTGTGACGGGAACTGTGCTTGGCGTCGTTTACACTACAATAGTGGATTTGCACTCCTTGCCTCTCAGTTGTAGCACATATCTCATTTTGCAATCAGATACTGCTGCGATAAATTTAAACGTCGGCATTAAAAGGTTTACCGTTCCATTTAAAAAATTCATACATGCCTCTTAATCTCTGCTGATCATATAATAAAATCACAAGCCCCATTGCGTACCATCATATGCCGAAAGCGTGTTTTGATGTACTGAGCCATTCAGGAACTAAAAGAGGTGTTACGTTCTGCCCGTTTCAGCCTGTTCAAATCAGACATGTGACCGCGCAATTTAAAGATTTCTAATCGGAGTATTTGGCGTTACCGTCCTATTATCAATCCAACAACTTTTTGCTGCACATATTACTCGAATTTTTAAAAATTGTTCATTCCACTTATGACCTTTACCCGCTCCTCGCTTTACGTCTTTGCTGTGCATTCTATCGTGAACACTTTTGTGTACAAATCACACATTGCTACTTTACGTTCCATCACTACGTCTCTCTCTCTCTCTCTCTCTCTCTCTCTCTGTGTGTGTGTGTGTGTGTGTGTGTGTGTGTGTGTGTGTGTGTGTGTGTGTGTGTCAGGGGGGGGGGGGGGGGAAGGCATGTCGAAATAGTATCTTCATTTAGCAACCCAACAGACACACAAGAAACAGTTGAAGCTGCTTTCATAACTAATGAACAATTCGCATGTTTTTCACCAATGTAAGATGCTAAATGCCGCTATATAACATGAGGGTCAAATTGACTTAAATACCGCTATACCCTTGTTTAAAGGACGCTTAGAAAGAATATTGGCTTCGAATTTCAGACGAGAAGTATTCTATAGCTGCTACTATTTTATTATGAACTGCCTTTTGTAAGTTTTCTGTGTCTTCTGCAGTACGGCTGATTTTCTTCCCTTTGTGTCCGTAAGTTACTTTCATTCATATCTTTTTGTATATTCATTAATTTTTCCTCTTGCAATAACATCCTCATCATTACGTGGTCTCTTGCGGAGCAGCCTTAACTGCATGCAGGAATCTCATGTCTGCTGCTAGAATCCTGGAATCGTCCTGCTGACACGATGCTGGTATCCCCATTCATCAGTAGCTATCAGTTGCCCGGAAGTCCGAAAGTGTAGAAATGTAGTAACAGTTGAAAATTTGTGCACACTGTCACTCGAAATCAAATTTCTTGCCTAACGCGAGGTTATCCCCTTTTGAAATGCGCTTCTATCCACTCCTTTTTAGCCCATTCGTACGCTCGGTATAATCGCCTTCGTCGGCGTTGGTTCTTTGACCATTAAATTCCTTCTTCCTGTATCAACTGATAGCTTTTTTCAGCGACTTCGCCCGCTTTCGCATAAGTCAAATACATTTCGTTAATTGTCGCGACACGTTACCGCGTAGCCTGAAATCGATGGTGTCGTTAATAAACGGTTTCACTTCTTTGCAATAATATCACTGTTTTTCCTTTTCGTTGAATCTGACCGATAGACTTCCATCTCGTTTGAAACTTGTTACAAGAGTATCTAACAGACATTTCGAGGAAAAGGTTCAAATGGCTCTGAGCACTATGGGACTTAACTTCTAAGGTCATCAGTCCCCTAGAACTTCGAACTACTTAAACCTAACTAACCTAAGGACACCACACACATCCATGCCCGAGGCAGGATACGAACCAGCGACCGTAGGTAGTGCCCAGAACTGCTCGGCCACCTCGGCCGGCTCGAGGAAAAGAATTGGTGCTGGAAACTGGCTGATTCTCCTCGGTTGTACACTATCCGACTCCAGAGAAAATGTTAAATGTATCTGTGGTATTGAGCCTTGTCGCATAAGCCTTCGCCCCGACACAAGATGACAAAATTATTGGCCTGCTGCTTATTCCCGAGACCAGGTTGACGAACTGAAGAACACAAATAGCTCTCCATATTTGTGAAGAAATCCAACCAACCAAATACAAGATAGAAATACAACACATCGTTTTCGAACATTTCTACATGTCACTCATTCTCATCAAACTTCCATCTCTAGGGTTTGTAGGCGTATCTTGTTCCCACAGTAGTTTTATGCAAATAACGGGTCATTTGTATATCAAATTGGACTGAAATAGCTCCAGCCATTACTCAGTTACGCTTTTATGTCACCCCTTTTCACCCCACTCTCAGCCGTAGGGTTGTTAGGGGTGCCTCGTTATCACAGTAATTTTCTGGATTCGATACTAATATAGCTCGTTATCGAATGTCTTTGCTCGTCACGGTTTCTCAACCACACCCCCACCTCTAAGGATGATTGGGGCAAATTATCCCACAGTATTTTTATACAAATGCGTATATAAATAAGGAGTCACGTATACACGAAAAATACTGTTCCAGAGTTATGCACCTATGTTACCCCTTTTCACGCCGTCCCCTATGGCATTTAGGTGGCTTTTACCCACACATTGCTTCTTTCCAGGTAGTAAGTGAAACGTGTACCAAATTGGTTTGAAATCGATCCAGTGGTTTAGGAGGTGCTGTGGATCGTTAATACATACGCACAACGTTTTTATAAATATGTGCATTACGGTACCTGAGTTTTCCACCAGCTCTGTTGTCCCACTGCTTCTATTCACACATACCTGTGGGGGAACCTCTGATAGGCATTGTTCGGAAATCATAGATAGAAATACTAGTGACAATGAAAGTTTGAATCAGGGTTGTAGGCTGGCTTGGATAGTCCAATCACACAAATTTTCGATAGTTCCGGCATGTTCCTTGTGTTGTAGGTTTAGCATTTCTGAACGGTTTGCCTGATATCATTACATAACCCCCCTCCCTCACCCCTCTCCTTCCCTACGAACCATGGATCCCGATGAGGAGAGGTGGCGTGCATGGCTCTATGATGCAAACAGCCATACCTTAGATGCAGTCACATCGGTGGAGTATCTATGGAGATGCTAGACAATTATGTGTTTCCTGAAAAGAAGCGGTAGCCTTTTCATTAGTTACATGGGCGGCAGTCTGGATTATTGACTGGTCGTACCATGTAACAAAGCCGACATGGTATCGCTATCATGACACGGCGAGCGGCTGAAAGCAAGAGGAACCTGCAGCCGTTATAGTTCCCCAAAGACCCAAGACATTCGCGTCTGAATTTAAGTGTTAGGAAGTCTCTTGAAAGTTCCTGGCAGATTAAAACTGTGTGCCGGACCGAGACTCGACCTCGGGACCTTTGCCTTTCGCGGGCAAGTGCTCCACAGGAGAGCTTTTGTAAAGTTTGGAAGGTAGGAGGCGAGGTACTGGCAGAAGTAAAGCTGTGAGGACGGGGCATGAGTCGTGCTTGGGTACCTCAGTTGGTAGAGCACTTGCCCGCGAAAGGCAAAGGTCCCGAGTTCGAGTCACGGTCCGGCACACAGTTTTAATCTGCCAGGAAGTTTCATATCAACGCACACTGCGCTGCTGAGTGAGAATCTCATTCAGGAAGTCTCTTCTCAGCGTGCTTGCCTGGAGTGTGGCATTGTACGGAAGTGAAACGGGGACGATAAACAGTTCAAACACGAAGAGAAGAGAAGCTTTTGAAATGTGATGTTGAAGATTAGATGGGTAGCTCAAATAACTAATAAGCAAGTATTGAATCGAAGAGAAAAGAAATTTATGGCACAACTCGACGGAAAATAGGGGTCGGTTAATAGGACACATCCTGAGGCTTCAAGAAATCATCAGACTGATAGTAGAAAGCGGCGGAGAATTGTCGAGGGAGACGAAGGCTGACTGTAGTTAGTAGATTCAAATGGATGTAGGCTGCAGTAGTTCTGCAGAGATAAAGAGGCTTTCAGAATAGACTAGCGTGGAGAATTGCATCAAACAAGTCTTCGGACACAAGCCGACGACGACGACGAGGATGACGACGACGACGAAAACAACAACAACAACAGCAGCAGTAACAACGACGACGACGACGACGACGACGACAACAACAACAACAACAACTCATGTCATTATATTTCGTCAAAGCACCTCCTCGCGATCTTCAGGCGATGAACTGAACTTCCACCAACAGTTAATATCATAACCTGAATGTCACGAGTGGGTACTGCGTCGAAATATAACAGAATTGTTGCCGCGACGCCTTCTTCCGCAACAGCTGGGAGCCACACCATGCAGATGCATTACTGTTGCAGGAAGACAGTCGGCAGGTGACATGTTCACACAAACTGCTGACAGCGGAAGAAGTCACGCCGTGCGTATTAGACCGCGCTTGGTGACTGTGATGTGCGCCGCTACGGTAACCGCAGGAAGCCAGGAAAGCGCCAACACGCTCAGCCGGCGATAACTTATCTACTCACACACACACACACACACACACACACACACACACCATCACACTACTTCTCTCATGGAGGCAGCGCGGCGCCACTAGTACACACACGATACAAGCGTTGCGCCGCCTTTGTTATTGTGCTCATCTTTTTAATGAGGGCAGTGTCCCCACATACAGTAATGGCTGATAGTGACCTCTTTTCCCTGCGCTGTGAATGGTCCGTATAGTCACATTCACTAGTACACGAAAGAATATTTCCGTGGTTGTATTTATTTGTTTGTTTATTTATTTATTTTCGATTTGGGCAGCAATGACGTTACAGCCAGCTGTAGTTAAACAACAGTGCCATGTTAACATAATTGAAAATCTTACAGTAGAACAATAATGAGAGTTTGACGTACAAACATGAGTTCTTAACGTAAAATAAAAACACAAAATTACGATCCAGTTTTCGATGGGAGGAAGATATGCACAGCAACGTATTGTTTAAAGCTGGATACCGGGTCTCTTAAATACTCCGCAAGCAATTTGTACTTACTCGTACATATATCAACAGTAAAGCAGTTATATTTGTAGGAAGAGGGTAGCATCTGGCAACCAATTTTCTGTATAGGACCGCTTGAGCGGCCGTGTACTTGGTATACGCCAATCTGACGTAGTTCAGAACCACCTCTGCAGCAGTGTCCAAAAGCGATAATTTTTAACTGGTGTAAGTGAGCGGGGTAACACCCGTGTCCCAAGTCACAGAAGTCACATGATGTCTACTAAGCTTCACCGGGCGACCCATGGTTAGGAAGAGATGTTCGGTTGTATGGCCGCCAGGTGGCCGCCCTTATAGTGCTGTGATACGAACCATTCATAGTTCCAGTCATGAGAAGCAGCTTCCTGAATCTTCGATTTTACATCCGTATAAGAGATCGGTGTCAGGCGTAACAGTCCTTCCGTAATGTTCGTCTTTGCAGAGGATCAACAATTTCGTTGTGGAGAGTGCAATGCTGTCCTTTTATGCTGAGTAAGCAGACGTCTGTGCCCAGTGTCCGTGCGTTCATTATGGCCTCTTAAGTCATCCAAGACATATGTTAGTCTGGTTATCAAAAGCCGGATTTAGTAGTTTCTGCAACAAGCTTTGGGAGTCCATGAGGATCAATGCGAGCTTGAACGTCTATGTGCCATAATAAATGGCCTCTGTGATGGCCAGTAGATAGAGGGTTCAGGCGGAAGTGCAAAGTTTGATGGGTGCGCTAGAGGAGCATAAGAAGGCGTATCACATACCTGTCTCAGTTTTAGAGCCCTCCGTATAGATGTTAACATACTGTGGCCAATGTCGAGTAAGGAAATGCTGTAGGTCGAGATTGATATTTATTCCCGTTCTAAAATCAGACGACAAGTATGACACCAGATCTGGATTGAAGAAAATACCAAACGAAGATCGAAAGCAAGGGAGTTTCCCGTCTTGTACAACTAGTCGTAGGAGATGCCGCCGTTTCTCATAGCTTTGGGCTAATAAGGAATTTACTTTCGTTCTTCTTCTGTGAAGCGCCTATGTGAGCCTCCAGAACTGAATCAGATATTGAGTACCGACTGGAGAACAAAGTGACGGACAACATCGGCCATCGCATGCTTAACAGCATTGCAGACGCTTCCATTGGCAGTCCGTTAATGGGCGTTGGTTTCATGACTCAAAGAACAAGGCGAACCAATCTGTAATGGAGGACAACGAATTTGCGCAAAGTTGATTTCATTGTGTTACTGTAGGTATTGCTGTCATAATCGTATCAACGGTATCAAGACTTTATACAGTGTCAATGAGACTGAAACTTCCGCTCCACATCAAACTCTAGCAAGCATCCTCAACATATTCGTAGTGTGTTCCATATTATCTATGAGGTATGCAACATGATGTGTCCACGTCAGTGTGCAGTCGAAGTAGACGCCAAGTTACTTAGAACGTGACTGAACAGCAAGTTTGTGCAGGCCAAGCTGAAGTTCTGAAGAGACGTGATTGAGCCTTTTCCTCGTGAAAATCATCATGGCAGATTTTACGGGCGTCAGAGTTAATCCATTTCGTAATCCCACGTGGCCAGCATTTCGCGCACGTCGTTAAGCCATGATTTTATCACCCAAAAGCACGGTGACTAGGCGTTACACAAACGTTGTCCGCGTACTGAATAACTTTGATGTTGGGGCTAAATAGTCTCTACGTGGGCGACATACAGGGCGTATAGTAAGGGACTCAATATCCCACCCTGCGGTAGGTCACGTGATACGATGCGAGGGCCATGGTTGGAGTGCTGACACATTATCTGCGTATCCAGTAAGGCTGGCAACTGACGTGTTATGCATGGGGATCATACCAACCTGTATCGCATCAAAAACAGCCTGAAGATGACGCACTGAAACTTTGAAACTGGCAGTGACAAAATAAAATAAAATCGTAAGGACGGCTGTAGGCGTTTTTAATTTATTTTTCACGGTCTATATTTCTTGTTTCCGAGACGGGAACGCGGAACCTGCACAGCATTTACTAAAAACAGATTTAACATCCGCACCGAGACTGGCAAGTGTAGCAGTCAAGCGCTCTTTCAATTTGAATGCGGATTCGATCCTGTTCGGCCTCACATTCCTGTCTCGCAAGCTAGTGCTCTATGCGTTACCCTGTGCGAACAGGACAAGAAGGCTACAATTTCACTCTTAATATACTTGACAAGAGGCTTCCTTTACCAGGATACAGGTTGGCTGGCAACTTTTCTAGGAGCTCTTTGCGGTGTGGGGGAGTAGCCATGTATGTGAAAAACGGTATCCCATTTGAGTCAGTTGATGTTTCAAAGTACTGCACTGAAAAGGTGTTTGAATGTTGTGCAGGTGTGGTTAAATTTAGTGGAGCTAAACTTCTTACTGTTGTTATTTATAGATCCCCAGACTCCGATTTCACAACATTTTTGCTAAAGCTAGAGGAGGTTCTTGGTTCACTTTATAGGAAATACAAAAAGTTAGTTATATGTGGTGACTTCAATATTAATTGTATAAGTGATTGTGCAAGGAAAAGGATGCTGGTAGACCTCCTTAATTCATATAATCTTATGCAAACCGTATTCTTTCCAACGAGAGTGCAAGGGAACAGTAGAACAACCATAGACAATATTTTTGTTCATTCGTCATTATTAGAAGGGCATTCTGTTAGCAATAAGGTGAATGGCCTTTCAGATCATGATGCACAAATTTTAAGTCTAAAAGATTTTTGTGCTGCTACACATGTTAAATATAGTTACCAACTTTTTAGGAAAGCTGATCCAGTTGCTGTACAGACTTTTGTAAACCTTATCAAGGAACAAGAGTGGCAAGATGTTTATAGTGCTGATACAGTAGACGATAAATATAATGCTTTCCTCAAGACTTTTCTCGTGCTCTTTGAAAGTTGCTTTCCGTTAGAACGTTCAAAACAGGGTACTAGCACAAACAGGCAGCCTGGGTGGCTGACTAAAGGGATAAGAATATCTTGTAGAACAAAGTGGCAATTATATCAAAACGTTAGAAACAGTCAAAATCTAAATGCAGCAGCCCATTACAAACAGTATTGTAAGGTGCTTAAAAAAGTTATTAGGAAGGCAAAAAGTATGTGGTATGCAGATAGAATAGCTAAGTCTCAGGATAAAATTAAAACCATATGGTCAGTCGTAAAGGAAGTGGCTGGTCTGCAGAGTCAGGTCGAGAATATAGAATCAGTGCGTAGTGGGGATGTCCGTGTTACTGATAAGTCACATATATGTACAGTATTTAATAATCACTTTCTGAATATAGCAGGTGAACTAAATAGAAACCTAGTCCCAACAGGGAATCATATAGCGCTCTTAGAGAAAAGTGTTCCGAGACTGTTACCTGAAATGCTCCTCCATGATACTGACAAGAGCGAGATTGAGTTAATAATTAAATCACTAAAGACCAAGAACTCTCATGGATATGACGGGGTATCTAGCAGAATACTGAAGTATTGTTCCACGTATGTTAGCTCAGTACTTAGCCATATCTGTAACTTTTCCTTTAGGAGTGGTCGGTTTCCTGACCGATTAAAGTACTCGGTAGTGAAGCCACTTTATAAAAAGGGAGACAGGGATAATGTTGACAATTATAGACCTATTTCTATGCCATCGGTGTTTGCTAAAGTTATCGAGAGGGTTGTATATACAAGGTTACTGCAGCATTTAAATTCACATGATTTGCTGTCAAATGTACAGTTTGGTTTTAGAAATGGCTTAACAACTGAAAATGCTATAGTCTCTTTTCTCTGTGAGGTTTTGGATGGATTAAATAAAAGGTTGCGAACGTTAGGTGTTTTCTTTGATTTAACGAAGGCTTTTGACTGTGTTGACCACAAAATATTACTGCAGAAGTTGGAACATTATGGAGTAAGGGGAGTAGCTTACAATTGGTTCGCCTCCTACTTTAAGAATAGAAAGCAAAAGGTAATCCTCCGCAATATTGAGAGTGGTAATGATGTTCAGTCCCAATGGGGCACTGTTAAATGGGGCGTTCCCCAAGGGTCGGTGCTGGGGCCACTGCTGTTTCTTATTTATATAAATGATATGCCTTCTAGTATTACAGGTGATTCAAAAATATTTCTGTTTGCTGATGACACCACCTTGGTAGTGAAGGATCTTGTGTGTAATATTGAAACATTATCAAATAATGTAGTTCATGATATAAGTTCGTGGCTTGTGGAAAATAATCTGATGCTAAATCACAGTAAGACTCAGTTTTTACAGTTTCTAACCCACAATTCAACAAGAACTGACATTTTAATCAGACAGAATGGGCATGTTATAAGCGAGACGGAACAGTTCAAGTTCCTAGGCGTACGGATAGATAGTAAGCTGTTGTGGAAAGCCCATGTTCAGGATCTTGTTCAGAAACTAAATGCCGCTTTATTTACCATTTGAACAGTATCTGAAATAAGTGACATTTCAACACGAAAAGTAGTATACTTCGCATATTTTCATACGCTTATGTCATATGGTATTTTTTGGGGTAATTCTTCTGATTCAAAAAGGGTATTTTTGGCTCAAAAACGGGCTGTTCGAGCTATGTATGGTGTAAGTTCGAAAACCTCTTGTCGACCCCTATTCAATAGTCTGGGAATTTTGACATTGCCCTCACAGTATGTATTTTCTTTAATGTCGTTTGTTGTTAGCAATATTAGCTTATTCCCAAGAGTTAGCAGCTTTCACTCAGTTAATACTAGGCAGAAATCAAATCTGCATGTGGAATGCACTTCCTTGACTCTTGTGCAGAAAGGAGTGCAGTATTCTGCTGCATCCATTTTCAATAAGCTACCACAAGAACTCAAAAATCTTAGCAGTAGCCCAAACACTTTTAAGTTTAAACTGAAGAGTTTCCTCATGGCTCACTCCTTCTATTCTGTCGAGGAGCTCCTGGAAGAGCTAAAAAATTAAGCAAATTCCAGTGTTACATTCTTGATTTTCTTTATTTAAACTAACGACTTGTCGCCTGAATATGTTTCTTATATTTCATTTTATCTGTTTCTACAATCGTGTTATAATTTCATGTATTGACTCGTTCCATGACCATGGAGACTTCTCCTAAATGTGGTCCCACGGAACAATAAATAAATAAATAAATAAATAAATAAATAAACTCATTTCTCGCCGTTGGCTACAAAAGAAATTACAGTGTTGTCACTTAAGTGTATTCTTTACTTAGAATGAACTTGCAAATTTCGATTATGGCCCCTCACCACCAGCTGTAGAATATTTCACGACAAATAAAAGTTTGTGCCGGACCACGACTGAGCACAAGGGAGTGAAGACATCAGGACAAATGATTTGGGCTGCTCCTGGAGGCGTACTCGGATAGGCGAAGCTGTTAAGGCGAAGCTATTAAGGCGAAGCTATTAAGGCGACCGTTCGCGACAAGCGGCAAATCCGGGTTCGAATCCCGATCCGGCACAAATTTTCATTTGTACTGAAATATTCTACAGCTGATGGGAATCATAATCGCAGTTTTCTAGTTCATTATTAACAGAATACGGCTGTTGACCTTCAACGCAGTGTCTCCCACTGCACTACAGTATTCTTTACTACATTCACATTTGTACTCATACCCTGCTAATCATTGTAAAGTGCATTGCAGAGCGTACTTCCCATTGTACCGACGCATTAGCGTTCCTTTCCATTCTGTTCGCGTATGGAGAATCACTGCTTAAATACCGCTGTGTATATTCCGTCTAATCGTGTCTTCGCTGTCCTCGGTAAGCGATATAGGGGACGCGGTACTCTATACCTAAATGGCTCACCGAATACTGGTTTCTGATAGTTCGTAAGCAGGCTTAATCTAGATAGCTAGAGTCAACCGATTCGGGCTTTTCGGCATTTCCGGAATACTCTCTCATGGGTCATACAAAAGTGTGACTATTTCTACTGTCTTTTTTCGCATATGTTTAGTATCCTCTGTTCAGCTTTATCCACTTACAGACGTGCCATACTTTGCTCAAACAATACAGCGAGCAGTGAACAATTTTCGTTCAGGGGTCCGTCTCCATAGCTGAGTGGTCAGCGCGTCTGACTGCCGTGCGGAGGATCCGTGTTCAGTTCTCGGTACTATCAGGGACTTTTCCTTGGTAGCCTCGTTATGCCAGTTGAGAAGTTATTTGAATGAGAAGTGGTTGATCGAAAGTCTGGAGAGCCGACAACAGCTGCCGCCTGCCCCTCAATTCTCCATCCGAATGACGTCATATAGCGCAGAATGACAGAGTGGCTTTTCGACTCCTGATGATGGAGTTCGGTTTCAATTTGTGCACGGAGTACAACCTTGTATTTTCCTGTATTTGCCTCCTTGGAGCATGACACTGTGCAGAAATTCATCACACTGATTCATAGCTTGGCGTTTACTCTTCCAACTCTAAGACCAAGTTGTCCTGTTATCTAGAGTCCCCTTTGACGGTCGGACAGTGGTAGCTTCTGATTTCAAGTATGATTTACTTGTTATGTTGTGGTCATCTTTCATAACCAAGTTATAGCATACGATCAATGCCCGAGCTCTACCTCAGAAATAGTGTCCGTAAAAGAATAAGACATAAGCAGTTACTTCTCTTTCGATAGACTCCTTATCCTTCCACTGATCACTTTTTATCCTTTTAGACTGTTTCTCCGTGTGGTACATTGGAGACAGTAGCATGTGTGTATCGTTAACCTTATTGCTCACACTTCAGTATAGTAAATACAATGGCTGAAAAAATTTTATCACATTGGAGGAGGAGACGGCTTTCTCTTTTGTGCCGCAGTATGCAGTTTTTCCTCTCCAGGTCGAAGGCAAAATGTATTTAGACTTCACAGTAAATATGACTGAGCGTGCCGCTAAAAATACGAGTAATAGTCGAGGAGCTGATTTATGTAGGAAATTTACAGCGACACAGGTGTTGAATACTGTACTTGCGGACATCGGTGACTCGTTACGAGAGTTCAAACATGTATTTTGTTCTTACTAATCGTTCTTTTCTAGCGGAATAGTAACAATGGCATTACCAGCTGTTCGAGGAGGATGTAATTGCGACGCACTTCTATGTGAATTGCAGTGTATTCGTGTATGTTTACATCATGTAGACGTATACACGACACTGTACGGTCGTTCTTCATGAAACCAACGCAAGTAGCCTAAGGCGCTTTTAATTCTCGTTTATATTTACTCACATGTGAAAGCGATGTTCCGTGGAACGGAGACTTCCCAAACGAATACAAAAATTATATATTCAACTTATTATGAACCGATTGTAGCATATGCATCTGCTACATTGACTGCAACAAAAAAGAAATACAACAGGAATGCAGCACAAGTGAAATTTTTAAGATGTGTCAAAGGCAAGACAACAAAGGATAGAATCAGAATTGACGAGATCAGAAAAAGCACGGCGATCTCGAAACAGTGGTGTGAAAGTATGAGAATGGGAGAGGAGAGAACCAACAGAAGTATTTTCTGAAAGAGTAACTGGAAAGAAACCGCGAGGAAGACCCAGAAAGAGATTTGCAGATACAGTGATGGAGTCCATCCAGAAGAGGGGAGGAAAAACAGACGACGTTCTTAAAGAATGAGATGAGTGTTGTGGTGACAGAAAGCGATGGATGTCCTTGATTCACAAAGCGATCGAAGAGCTATGATGAAGAAGAAAATTCACTCGCATCTGTCACACCGCTTTGTTTATTGCTTTTCCTCAATGGTGCTGGGCGCTAGTTCCAACATCATATGTCTGATCTGTTTCCTCTGACACTTTCAGAATTCATACTGTGTGTGTGTGTGTGTGTGTGTGTGTGTGCGCCCTGTCGAACTATTTGTCCGCGTAGGAAGCGAGCTAGGTGGCAGGAGCGAATGGCATAGCCCTGCTTCAGGTGGCAAGCGAACTGAAAAGGCGATAACCCCACGGAGGCAGAGGCAAGCGCCTGCTGCCTCCATTGCAGCTTCCTCAGCACGGCATCTCTAGCTGGCGCACAGCTCAAAAAGCCGGGGCGCTATCCAGCTCCTCGTGTTCTGTTTTCTACCGGAAAAGTTAAATGGTGTTTCTTTACCTACCATCATCTTTCGTGTTCAGCCTCACGCCATACGTCGATAACGTTTTCTATCAGGTGTGCCCCTATATATTGATTGAACATCTGCGTTGTTCGTATTTGATCCCTTTCTAAGCGGTGCCTTCTTTTCTGTCTTACAGAGCAATTACAGTGCAACTATTCAGTGCAGAGATGTGTACTCTCAAAGTGGAAACAGTTCTTGACTGGAAACATGTTGCTTGGTCGGAAGAGTCTTGTTTCAAATTATATCGAGCAAATGGACGTGTGCGGGTATGAAGACAACCTCACGAGTTCATACGGGACCCCTGATTCGTTAGGTTCGACTCCAAAAGGTGACACGTACGTACGCATCCTGTCGAATCACCTGCATGCATTCATGCCCATTTTGCATTCCGACGGACTTGGACAATTTCAGCAGGACAATGCGACACCCCAGACAACCAGAATCGCTACAGAGTGGCTCCAGAAACGCTCTTCTGAGTTTAAACACTTCCGCTGGCCGCCAAACTCTCCAGACAAGAGCACATATGGGATGCCTTGCAACGTGCTGTTCAGAAGAGATCTCCACCTCCTCGTACCTTTACGGATTTATGGACAGCTCTGCAGGATTCATGGTTTCAGTTCCCTCCAGGACTACTTCAGTCATTAGTCGTGTTGTGGGACTTCTGCGTGCTCGCTGAGGTCCTACACTACGTTAGGCAGGTGTACTAGTTTCTTTTGCTCTTCAGTGTATATGGGAAAACAATTTGTCTAGTGGTTTAAATGCCCTGCTGCTGCAGTTAAAACTGCCTGCAGGAAAGAAATAAAACTGCACATTTTCCCAGCATAGCATGACATAACATTTGCTTTTAGGCAGACTCTTTTAACAGCAAATCTGTGCATTAGAGAGACGATCCCGTCAAACGTGTGTTTAACCATTAATTTAACGAAGATATTCGCTAAACAGCAGTGGAAATTGAGAAGTTATTTTATTATATTTTCGCTACCAATTACAGCAATTCAGTTTAAAATATTTGACCAGCCGCTGACCCACGTCCACAATTTATGAACAGAGACTAAACGTGTGTTTGGTTTCCTTAAACCGAATAATGGAGCGATACAAAAATTGAACATGGGATGTTAGCATGGGATGTTAGTAAGAACAGAACCCGCGCCAATGGATCAGCAGTATCGGGCGCTATTATGTACGCTGTATCTGGCGAGTCGCTTGAATTTGCAAGCACAATGGGCTGATTGGATAAAATTCGATGTTAATTATGTTGGCAACGGCGCAACCTATCGAATTTTTTTAAAACAGTTATTTTTCAGCTCAACCTACCCTGCAACATCCGTACGAGCTTTTCGGACTGTTTCTGAACCCCTTGTGTACTAGTATAGAAAATTGATTAAGGGTGACATGGTCACCGAAAGTAACAGCAGTTAAATGTTTGAGAATGTAGAAACCAGTCCAGTCTATGATTTGTTTTATTTGATCGTTATAATCATGAGCTTAATCTAAGAAAGAATGTGCATATTAAAGAGGAACATCATTATGATAAATTAACAATAGTGTAAGTAAAAGCGTTGATTATCTGAGAAGCAGCTTAACAAATGGCATACCTGTCTCCTAGGTTGTAATGAAAATGAAACGAATACGGACAGTACATGTAGGCGGGCGAACGGAAGTACTTCAAGGAGTGGTCGGTTATGGCCTCAGTTCGGAAGGAAAGGGAGTCCACAAGTTTCTTCAAGCATGCGATATCCAGCTCCGCTGTGCTTAGATTCCCTTAGAGATACCAAACTACGTGCAAGGCAGCGTGCCCATATTTCGTCATCTTAGTAGGTTAGGACCTGTAGAAGCTCTGAAAGATTACGGAAAAGGGTAAAAATTGATACAAATGTTCGCAAATTTGTCCCCCACCTGTTGGCAAGCGACAGTTAAAGTGTTGTGACATACAACGATCAGCATTTGACATAAACGTTAACACTGCAAAATCGGAAATAAAAAAAACAGTGTGCATAATTTCGTCCCTACAAAAATTCTGAAAAGTACATGTATGTTTCTATTCTGACATTACCAAACAATTTCATTAGCGTTAATCACTTGAAGGCCATGAATGAACAATGTTTACGGGTTTTTTTTAGGCTGCTAAACACGTGTCACATACGAAATTGTATGTCTTTGTAGCTGAAGAGCACGTTCAGTGATAACAGGTTAAGCATTTCGTGCAGCGAATCCATTTGTCTCTGATGAACAAATTCTACCACAGTGAGCGCATTCAGCGTCCCTTAATTTTCTTTGTGTGGGGAGAGCCACTCACCGGAAGAGCAGAGCCACGTCTGTTTGCTGTCGACGACTGGATTTCATGAAGTCGAGGGTTCAGGAGAGGCTGGCATTAGATGTACTCGAGTCTCCTCACGATCTACATCTTGCTGTGCAACGGGCGACATAGTTTCCCGGAGGACGTCACGGTTGTACGGAAACACTCATGTCTTGCGGAAACCGTCGACAGCGGTCTCCATTGTTGTAGCGTGTAGGTATCCTTCCTTCAGCTAGCAATGTGGGAATTTGAAGATTGATTACGGTTCACCCTGGATTGTTGCTCAAACAATTCTGGATAGCTTATGTGTAGAATGTTCTGAATGGCAACTGAAAGGAAACAACGGGAAGCTGTGTTTTTTCAGTAGAATGCGGCGGCAAGCACAGTATTGAAATTTCCTTTTCTCTTGCATTACCAATGACACTTATGTTGCGCACATGGGAGTAATGTCCATCGATCACTAAAACCACTGGGTCTTCTTTCGATGATTTTTCATTGCACACAAAATGTTGAAATCAGTGTTCAAGGAGTTAAGCAGCAGTCCACCTTGACTGATTGAGAGCTCCTATAGCTGCTGGAGGTGCCCCGTCCATAAATTCTGGCTTCATTCGCTTCCTGCCGAATATCAACATTGGCGTACCGTAAGTTATTGTCTGGCAGCAGACATGCGCATAACTAACGGCACCGACGAGCACTCTCTCGGCTGACGAGAGTTTACGGACTTCCCCTTTTACCTTTCAATGCAACAATTCTCTGACGTTTGTGCTGAGTAATGGAAAAGCACGTTTTACCCATGTTGAATATTTTCATTGGGTTATTATTAACTTTAACTAGTTCGAGTTTTAAGATCTCATAGAATTTTAGTGACGTTGTCTTATTGAATTCTTGAATTCTGGCGATTGATAACGTCTGTAGTTTCATTGAAGACAGCTGACATTGCCATTGCACCCACTTGCGCCCAGCTGCTGCCTAATCATCTGAAAAAGGATGTCGCACATTGTTGCGAACTGGAAGTGTAAAAGCCATTCGGCGAAGATCTTTCATGGACAACCCGTAGAAATTATTTTTATTCGTAAACAGTATGTCACTAATCCGTCTTCTAAAGCTTTACGCGAAACTTTTTTGCCTCTACTGTTTTTTACACAGTTTTTCTGTGTTGCTCGTGAAACTTTAAATGATTTATTAGCACATTCGTAGCCCGGTCTCTTCTCTCTCACTGCTTTGTTAGCGTTTTTCATGGCCTCTGTATCTCACTGCATGCTGTTTCCCACCTGAAATAAATAAATATTCTTTATAAAAATTAAAGAAATTCAAATCTTAATAATGGTTTCAAATTTCGTCCCCAGGACTAAAATAGAAACAACAAGGGTGACGAAATTACGAACATCCCAAATTTATGAAAATGGCCGCTATAATAAAATACGACAAACGCTTGGCTATGGCGATTACACGCCAGAAACTACAACATTTGACAAACATACAGCGCAATATTTGAACACAAATCGGTGCTCATACTAGAAATAGCAGGCTGTTAATTTGACTACTAACTTACCTCAGCGTTAAACAGTGATTACCGTAGTACACGGAATCTGCTACACAGAACAGACACTTTCAACAAGACAATGGAATGCGGTCGCTCATGCGCGCGCAGCTAACATTTGTTGCCGGCTGTTGAAACCGGAAATTCCTAGGCGAACGAAATTAGCAGCAGGGACGAAGTTTGGGTCCCTTGCCTATATTGACTGCCAAGTTTCGCCCGTTATTTCGAATAGTTACATACATATTCTACGGGTTAAGATCGAGTGAGTTACTGGGCCAATCGAGGTGCGATAAGTACCTTAGTGTTCGGCAGCCCAGGAACGTATGCATGCAATGCTGTAAACATGGCGGTTGCCATTTTTCAAGACGTCAGAGTCCGCAGTATACTGATCATCGGTGCACTACGAGTTAAGTCACTCATTGGACCATTGGCGCTCTCGACTCTTGCTACATTGGAAAAAGGGGTAAAATCGCGCCTCGTCGGACCTACTTCCAATCAGCTACAGTCCAGTCTCTGTGCAGCTGTGTGCATGGGCCTTTTGCGACGTATCTGACGCAATATGTCCATTGAATGCAGTTTGCTTCGCAGCGTTCGTTCGGGGGGGGGGGGGGGGGGGGATGGTTCAGTTCAAATGGCTCTGAGCACTATGGGACTTAACTTCTGAGGTCTCCTAGAACTTAGGACTACTTAAACCTAACTAACCTAAGGACATCACACATATCCATGCCCGAGGCAGGATTCGAACCTGCGACACGGTGCACTACTCGTAGCCACATAAGACAGCGTTAGAACAGTAGTCGTAAAAAGATACAGCGTCAGTCACCTCTTGTCAGTGACAACAGCTTTAATGCCCAACAGTAACTGCTACGGACACTGAAGACAGGTCCATCATAATCTGTTTCCGAAAGAGCCGGCCAGGATGGCCGAGTGGTTCTAGGCGCTACAATCTGGAACCGTGCGACCGCTACGGTCGCAGGTTCGAATCCTGTCTCGGGCATGGATGTGTGTGATGTCCTTAGGTTAGTTAGGTTTAAGTAGTTCTAAGTTCTAGGGGACTGATGACCTTCGAAGTTAAGTCCCATAGTGCTCAGAGCCATTTTATAAAAAGTACTTACAGGATTGATTTCCAGCTGAGAAAAGTTCTTTTTTATTACCGACTCTTTAGATCCTGCCTACAGTTTGGAACGAACCGACGTCGTTTGAAAACCAGAAAAAGGTAGTTCTACGAGTAGGGAAATTAAAAAAAATGGTTCAAATGGCTCTAAGCACTATGGGACTTAACATCTGAGGTCACCAGTCCCCTAGAACTGAGATCTACTTAAACCTAACTAACCTAAGGACATCACACACATCCATGCCCGAGGCAGGATTCGAACCTGCGACCGTAGCAAGCGCGCGGTTCCGGACTGAAGCGCCTAGAACCGCTCGGCCGCAGCGGCCGGCTGGGAAATTAAGTTCGGTAGTACTTTTGTTAGTATAAGGCACTGAGCACGGAGTTTCATCTCGTTTCGTCTTTGCAGTTCCGCAATCAACTGTGAAAATATAAATACAAAACCACTCTGTATAAACGCTGTCGCAGTCATCCACACACTGTAAATACATATCTGACAGTTAAGTCGGGGTAAATCAACAGTAAATTACCTCCACCACGGTTCCGTCCATGACAGAATTATGAGATTGCTCTTTGTCGCCAGCGATTAAGCATGTGATTTTATAACTTACTTTCATAGCGACAAACCATATGTACAGTTACTAAAAAATGTAGCACACTGGACTCGCATTCGGGAGGACGACGGTTCAATCCCGTCTCCAGCCATCCTGATTTAGGTTTTCCGTGATTTCCCTAAATCGTTTCAGGCTAATGCCGGGATTGTTCCTTTGAAAGGGCACGGCCGATTTCCTTCCCAATCCTTCCCTAACCCGAGCTTGCGCTCCGTCTCTAATGACCTCGTTTTCGACGGGACGTTAAACACTAACCACCACCACCACCACCACCACCACCACCACCACTAAAAAATGGCTCTAAGCACTATGGGACTTAACATCTGAGGTCATCAGTCCCCTAGACTTAGAACTACTTAAACCTAACTAACCTAAGGACATCACACATATCCATGCCCGAGACAGGATTCGAACCTGCGACCGTAGCAGGCGCGCGGTTCCGGACTGAAGCGCCTAGAAGCGCTCGGTCACAGCGGCCGGCTGTAAAGTTACTCTTTGTTCGCTTGCAAGCTATACCGATTTACATGTAGTGGGAGCTGCGCAAGGAGCTATGTCTTCTTCAAAATTTGGTGGTCCTACAGATCGATTATTATGTTTGGAAAAGATGAGCCTGGCGTGAAACAACGAATTAAAATAAAAAAAAACATAAAGCAAGAAATAAATAAATGCTGCGCTGCAGCTGCGAGTTAAAATATGTAAATAAAAGTTTTGTTTCAACTGAATGTTACAGTAACTGATTCAGCAAGTGGTATAGACACACATGTTATTTTAGGATCAGCACTTCGGCATCATATGTGCTTACCACGAATCTTCTGGTTCGCAGTAGTAAGACGTCTTTCATATTAACACTCGCTTGCTTATTCGTTATCAGTATTCTGAGTAGAAATATCCAGTTTTCTATTGCTGATGGGCGTTTGACAACGCAGCTACCGCATTTCTACAGGTGGTACGATAATTGAAACGCACCGAACTTGGCGTACGTACAGAACCTCGAGTTACAATCTTGGCAAGCATCTTAATTGGCTGTATCGCTTTGAATATGTTTCCCGCTGAACTACGGTTACGAACTGTTTCATCGGCGTCGTTAATCAATCAGGTAAGCATACAAATGGTCTCCTCGTGGATTGAGTCCAGCATCGTCGAAATATCGCCATAGGTGGCGACTTCAGTAAACGCTATGGAATAAAAAGTCAAAGCGATGGAACGACGGCGTGAATCTTGCGGAGTGGGAAGGGCATGTCAGTGGGAAAATTCTGATGAAGTGCGGCTCATCTCCGAAGGAAATAGCTTAGAAGGCGTCGCGGGAGGCCGCGTCTGAGTGAGATTGTCAGTCCGGGAGATTGAGAAAGTTCAGAAAGGAACTACGCGGATTTGCTTGATCAGCGCAAGACCATTACAGAAACGCACAACAAACTAGAGTGGAATCTTGTCTCACGTGTTTGAAGCCACTTGTGAAAGTCATAAAACCTATTTACAGTGTGGCCCCCATGAAATATTTTAGTCCTCGAGATTTAAGGCGTGTTCGAAAAGATAGTTTAGGAAGAAGATGCAACATCCATCCTAGTGAAACCTGATGCCGTAGTAGCAGCTTTACTGTAAACACACATCGTCCGAAATATGTCGAATGATTTAAGAGAACGAGGAATGTTGCAGACGATCCTCAGCGAATCGCCGACACAAACGGTTCCTTACTACTTACCGGACAGTGTCAGCTCGGTTGCTCTCGGAAACCTGAAAAAAGTGAATTTTGCCACTGATACGGGTAAATTCCTATATAAAAGAGGTAGACCGAATATAAAAAATTGTTTTTATTCGGCACCAGATGCCGTACGAGAGTCCATATCTATCTATCTGTTTATTTATTTAGCTTTTGGCATTGTATTATTCTAAAAACTTAATGCTTAACAACAAATCAGTATCTAGTACCTCCGTATACGTTGGCGGAAAAAGAATCGCAAGAAGGAGTTGTGCGACAGCAGGAACACACTGGTGGTTATCCCCGATCGTCATAACTGCAAAATAGTACGTCAGCTGGTGCTCCGACCATATAGCATCATGTGCGAACTGTCTCAAAGAGCATCCAAAGCTTTGTACTACATCATTTATATACATTGTAAACAGTAACGGTTCTATCACACTTCCTTGGGCTATTTCGGTAATTACCTTTTCATCTGTCGATTTTGTTCAGTTAAGAGCGACGTATTGAGTTCTTAACCTTGTACTTCTTTTACTAAACGACAGTGCGAGACTGTCTCAAATACTTTCCGGATGTCAAGCACCACGGCATCGACCTGAGCGCCGTTGTCTACAGGTCTATGGATCTCATGGAGGAACAGAGTGAGTTGCGATTCGCAAGATCTCTGTTTGCAGAATCCATGTTAATTTCGATCTCCAAAAACAACATAATTATTGAGCATAAAACATGTTCCATAATTCTACAACAGACTGACGTCAACGATATAGGCCTATAATTATGTCCATCTGCCGTACGACACTTCGTTAAACCAGAATGACCTGCTCTTTTTTCCAGTCGCTAGGTACCCTTCCTTGTCCGAGCGATCTGCGATAAACTGCTGCTAGAGGGGCAACAAGTACTTTTGCATAATCTTTGTAGAATCTAAGATGTATTTCATCCGGTACGCAAGCCTTCCACTACTAAGCAATTGTATTTGCTTTTCTACTCCGCGGTCGGTTATCTCAAAATCTGCCATTTTTGCGTTCGTACGGTCATTGAAAGGAGAGACCGTGTTACGATCTTCCGCGGGGAAACAGTTTAGAAAGACCGTATTCAGTATATCGGCCTTCTCCCTGCTATCTTCCATTTCGCAGCCAGTATGGTCAGTTAGTGAATGTACAGGTGATTTAAAATCGCGTACTGATTTTACGTAAGACCAAAACCTCTTAGTGTTTTGAATCACATCGGTTGTCAAAATTTTACTTTCAAAGTCACTGAACGCTTCTTTCATTGACATTCTTACTCTGATTTTCGCTTGGTTCACCTTTTGTTTGTTAAGTAGGTTTTGACTTTTTTTTGAATCCGTGACGACTATTAAACCACGGTGGGTCTCTCCCATACCTTAAAATCTTGCTCGGAACATACTTTTGAATTTTTTTACGTTTTTGCTCCATATCCTCGTCAGCACTGAATATTTCGTGCTGACTGCTCAGATACTCTGCAGTTTGTATCCTGACACTCTTCCTAAGCAAAAAATATCTTCCTATCTTTCTTAAAATTCTTTGTAAAACACTTAGTCATTGTTGCTATCACTGATGCCTTCCTTCATATTAACTGATTAGATAAGTGCAGGACTGTTTGTTGCCCGGAGGTCTAAGACGTTACCCTCACGAGCTGGTTTCTAATTATCTGCTCGAAGTCATTTTCGGTCTAGACATTAAGTATAATGTCACACGAATTCCCGTCTGTGGCGCTAGTTTTGATGGCTTGAATCTCCTGATCTACACCTGACAAGTTAATGTCACTCCCCTATTACAGCGAGGAAAATTACCGAAGATATTTTGCAAGTTTTCTCCGGAGCGCTCTACCACTACAGCTCCTGACCCAGCCTGTGTATAAAAGCATCCGATTACCATAATCGGAATCTGTGATAACCTCGCTAGATGCTATCGAATTCTTTACTGCGATAAATACGCCGCCACCATTGGCGATTAACTTATCTTTACGATAAATATTCCAATTTGAAAGTAGGATTTCGTTGCTATTCACTTCCGGTTTCAACCAACTTTCTGTTCCTAATACCTGTCTGGGCGTTATAGCCTTCAATAAGCGATACTAATTCTGGCATATTTTTCTTCAATAGATTTGTAATAATTTATCACGAAACGTCTTAATAAATCTGTAGATTTGCGTGGTATTACATTTAAGGCTGTCGTGGTGTGTAGACAGTTCCATGAATTTTCGGACGAATTTCCATATGACGGTAACTTTCTGCCACGATATCTCGGCGCAGAGCCTTCTGCCCATCTTCAGGCGTACAGTGGCGAAAGTACACTCAGTTACTCTATGTAAGATCCTGATGGCGCATGCGTGGTCTAATCAAATTTATCTGCGCAAGCGTTACTTGAGCGCTTGCACTTACGTTGTCAGTTTGTGCTTTGCTCTGAACGCCCGCCGTTGTGGAAGCTCGCCTCGCCGATGTCACATCGATTATCTTCTTTCGATAAAATCACGGAACGATATCGGCTGCGCAGTGCACGAGGTTTTCCAATGAGAGGATTCGATGCAGTATCGAACGGGTAATCAGCGTCCCGATTGACAAGGTGGTGATGTTTGGTTTGTGGGGCGCTCAACTGCGCGGTTATCAACGCCCGTGCAAATGCCCGATCTTTACTCAGTCCAATCTCGCCACTTTCATGAATGATAATGAAATGATAAGGACAACACAACACTCAGTCCCAGGGCGGAGAAAATCACCAACCCGGCCGGAATTGACAAGGTCATCAGACAGATTCATTAATGATGGAATTCCAACAGTTCGAAGAAAGAACGACGCAGTCCCACGGAACTTGAGAAGTAAAAAAAATTTTCTGATCAGGCCTAGGACTTCTGCCAGCACCCTGATATCGAATCATTAAGTTCGGTGGAAAAGTTCCTTCAACGTTCCTCATCAAGCATTTTTACATTTTGCTAATTCTCTGATTGATTTATTTTACTCATAGCATGCTTTGACTGCAATAAATAATTATTTCAGATCAATACAGCACAGAAATTAATCAGTACATCCTCCACTGCGTGAGACATTTCCGAATTCTGGAGTACTTTCTTGGTTCCGCCTCAGAACAAACCTGCTACTTCGACTTTGCTGCTGAGGAGGTCAATCCAAGGTAGGAAAGTTTTTTTCACTACCGCAACAGAATTGCCCCTGCAGGACTGAGGACAGGGAAGTTGACAACACGAGGGCACAAGATAGTGAGAATAGGTGGGATGCTGTATCACCTAGCAACCATGGTCCTGAATATTAGCTTTCGTTGTGCTGGTGGGATGGGACATTACCGTGTTACAATAGTCGCCGGTGCAGTTCTCTCGCTTATTTGTCTTCTGCGTGTTCGTTAGTCATAGAAGTCAACTGTACTGTTGTGGGCCGTTCTTCGTGCCAACAGATTCCTGCCGTCCGTTGACTCTGCGGTACAACATATTTTATACGAGATCCCGCTTTTCCATCGAGGTCCAATTAGCGACGATCACAGAGCACATTTCCCAGAAGTCATTTTAATCGGAGTCTCCGAGATCCTGCTGTTGGATTGAGAAAGGAGTTAGGGATTTCAAATAACTGACCTTCGTGGTTTCGAATTCCATTTGCAGGATATGACATCACTTGAAGTTAAGATACTTTTTTGATACGGTAAAAATAGTGGGTTTCACCTTGACGAATAGTCACAATTGACTCATAAAATAATGGCCAGCCTGTACTCGCAATCTTATTAAGCGACGAAAAACACGCGTCAAGTGGAAATATGCGATTGTTTATTTCTAAAGCAGTAGTTCTCGACGAGTTCTCCTGCTCCTTATACATTTCGATACATTCTGTGAAGTTCATATCATGTCAGCAATTTCCTCATTAGTAAAAATCGTTGTTGACCAAGGAAGCGTTTGCAAATTAATGACTATTGGACATTGTCAGTATTTAACGAGCAGCAAATATCAAATGAATTTCGGCGTGTCTCCCAATATGCCTGATGTATGCAGACTTTCGTTCCACTGTCTTTATTCAAATCCTCAGAAGGGCAACACACAGTTAATTCATATCCCCATTCTTAGCGAAGCATTTTATTGTTGAGAAAAAGATAAAGTTCTGGGTGGTGCATCATTCAATCAACCATAAGAAAATCAGAAAAAAATGTAATTTCTAATACATTTTCTATTCGAAGATTTCTCTGAAGAGCTTCGAAATAATTATGTCACTGAATTACGTAACTGCTCAGATTTTTTGTTCCATCCACATGATTTGCATAAGTTTCTTTTTTTATCGGAAACATCCTAATGGCAAGCAGTATTTCGGAACTCACAACAACCAACAGTCAATGAAACTGGTGGTGAGACAGCTACTCCGGAATTGTATTCGTGTACCGTTTAAATCTTCGGCACCCGCCCTACTTTCTGTTACTGCCGTTATCAGTTATGTTTTGTACACATTATGGAAGTTATTTAGTCAGCAGACGAATGGGTTAGTCAGCGCGAAGTAATTCTCTTATCGCCTGGAGCCGAGGTTGGCGGAATCGACCCATTAGGATAACAGAGTGCATTAGCTGCTCGACTTCAAGATGGCGGTCGGGCACGCCATGTAGTCTGAAAAGTTCCACGTTTCCTTAGCTGAATAGAGTCAGTAGCAAATTTCAAACACGCAAAACTCACATAAAGAAGTCTTCGTTGGGGGAGTATAGGGGGATTCGGGATGACGTGGACACAATTTCCATTTGGTCGATGAATTGAAGCTTGCTTTAAATGTGGTCAAATTTATGTCAATGCGGATGGGTTGGAGATACATTCATGTAGCGTTGGATAACAGCGGTATGCTGTCTGACTCAATTTTGTCGATTAAATATCCAAGCTAACGTTGCACGCCGACGTGAAATGGTAGGAGCACATAAGGCCAATCGTAAGTAATAAGAATGGCCGACTACGGTTTATTGAGAGAGTTCTGGGAAAGTGTAGCGCACCTATAAAAGCATGCAGAACGTTTGCGCGACCTATACTTACGTACTGCTGAAGTATTTGGGATCTCCAACTGGTCGTATTAGAGGAAGACATTGAAGCAATTAGGCGGCGTGGTGCGGCCGGGTCGATCAACACAAGGGTGTCACTGAAATATTCCGTGAGTGTAGCTGCGAAACCCTGAATGGAAGAAACAACTCTTTACACGAAACACTGTTGGTGAAATTTAGATAAACTTGCAGAACGATTCTGCTGGCTAAAACGATTACCTCGCGCAAGAAACGTAAGGACAAAAAAAGGGACATAGGGCTCGTATAGAGGCAGACAGGTAAACACTTTTACCGCGATCCATTTGCGGCTGAAACAGGAAAGGGAATTACTAACAGTTGTGCGATGTACCCTCCTCCGTGCACTGTACAGCGGCATGCGCAATATGCGTGTAGATGTAGGTACGATATTAATAAGTCAAGTAGGAATAATTTTCTACCTACTTAGTTTAGTCAAGACTTGGTCTCCGTCCACAATTGCCTCCAATAACGAATTACTTATTGCTTGTTGCCTCAGGTTGTGTTCTACCAACCTATCCCTTCTTTCAGGCCATTTGTACCATAAAGCTCTTTTCTCACTTTTTCTGTTCAGTTAGTTATTCGATCTACGCATCTAATCTTCTGTTCTTTTCTCGTCTGTTCTGTTTATCGACCACATTTCTCCTCCACATAAGGCTGCATTCCACACAAACAATTTCAGGGAAGATTTCACGAAAAATAAATTTACATCACTTGTTAGCATATTTCTCTTTTTCAGAAAAGTCTTCTCTTATTGTTGTCATTCTTCATTGTATATCCTCTACATTTCTGCCATCCTCGCTTATTTTACTGCGAAAAGTAGCAAAACTCCGTCACAGCTCGTAATGTTTCATTTCCAAAACTCTGTCAGCGTCGCCCGACTTAATTTGATTACACTCAGTTGCCCTTGTTTTAATTTTGCCGATTTTCGTGTTACAACCTCTTTTAAATGTGTTACCAATCCGTTCAACTAATCTTCTTAGTAATTTACCCGTCTCTGGCAGAATTACAATGCTATCAAATAAACTTTTTTTTAACACCTTCTCCCCACATTTCAGTTCATTTTTCAAATATCTCCTTGGTTACTTTTTCTGCTTGCTCTATGTAAAGGTTGAATAAAATAGGGGATAGCCCATAACCCTTTCTCATTTCCTTCTTAGCTTCTGCCTACCATTCATGACCTGCTTTTAGAACCGCGTTCTGATTTCTGTAGAAGTTGTATATAACCTTTCGTTTCCTGCACGTTATCGCTGATAAATTCCAGAATTTCGAAGCGTGTATTCCAATCAACTTAGTCTAAAGCATTCTCTAAATATACCCAAATGCTACAAATGTCGGTCTGCCTTTCTTCAGTCTATATTCTAACATAAATTGTAGGGACTGTATTGCCTCATCTGTTCCTAAGTTCCTCAGGTCGGCATCCAACCTGACGAATAGCAAGAGGGAGGCATTAGGTTCTGGAGCCACAATATAATTAAGTACCATCTGCCTGATATGACGCCGTAATGGGATCGCTTCATTTAGCAGACAGCAGACGAAAGTGTGTTTCTCGTAGGCGCACAGCCTGCGATGAACTGGCAGCAGCGAGCGAGAAAGTGGACACCGGGCGAACAAAGTGCAAATCGTGAGCTGGAGAGCGCCATTAGGAGCGAGCGGCTGGCGAACAATGGCTGACCGGTTCAGTGGCTGCCGGCTCTGCAGGCAGCGAAGTTCAGGGAGGGTAGGCACTGTACGCTTAAGCCGTCGGCACACGGACCGTGCTGTCGAACGTCAACGTTGAGCGTGCCGAGTTCAACGTGCTGGTGAACACTCAGGAACGATGCGACTTGTGCATACGGTACGTGGATTCCAACGTGCTATACGCGATCACAACGCACATTTCCTCCATTGCCCATAGGCTAGTCACGTTGTTCTACATGTAATATACACAAATAAAAACTTCAGTATCCATGTACATGTTTTAAGACGAAAAGGAAAGTACTATGTCCAATAAGTAAGGACACAGGCTTATAAAAGTTCTATTACAAACAGTGTGATACAAATTTGCAATTGTTCTCCACATCAGATAAGCATTATTTCACCATTCCCACATTTTAGTAAAACCCTAAGGTCATTCTTACTTGATCACTGTTCCTACCCAGTGCCAGAAGTTTTGCAACGTATGGATTACGAAACGTAAAAGAAAAAGAAGAAAAATATTGTTATACCAGTAGCGCAAGCTGTCCTGTAGATTAAGTCAGTCGAACAAAACTCACTCTTCAAAAAAAGGTGAGCTTATATTTATATAACATCAAATACTATACTATATGCTAATATTAAACTAATAATAATGCATCGGAACCTATTACGCGAATGTTAGGGGGAAAAAAAATTAGACGTTGCGATACGCGAACCATCAATAGAAGTCAGTAACGCTACTCACTACGCTAAACTGACAACAAACATCGCACAAACAAACCTAATATATTGCTACTTACTAAAAGCTTTAATCGTAGTTATGTTACTAATTGAAATTTAATTATAACAAATTGTACCAAGAAAAATGCGTTTTTGGTGGATCCTCAGTGTGTCGTTGCCTTCAAATGGCATACTCTCATAGCACGCAAGTTACAATAATACTTTTGCACGAATAAGATGTTTCTCATTATTTTTTTACAACGAATCACACAGTTAACAATGGGTTTTCGAGTGATTCTCAATTTGCTGGTGCTCAGAAACGGCATATATACGTATAGGCTTGAAATGAATGCCAATTTGGCGCCTCACAACTCTGTGCTGAAGGGAGAAGTCGTGCATGTGACGTAGGTGGCGTTTTGCCATCTCATTGGTCAACGCTCAGACGCACGCTCAGAATATCTGACCTGCTAGATATTGCCCTGCACGTTCGGGAAGACTCCCGAACGTGCTATTCCACGCTATGACGTCAGAAACTCGGCACACTCAACGTTATGATGCACGGTCCGTGTGCCGACGGCTTTAGGCTTGGGCAGGCACGTCTACAAACAATTCACAGACGCTTCGCAACGAGTACACAATATTGTTGTGAATCTACCTCAGCACCTGGCGAGCCAGCCAGTGCGCGGTAGTGTCTTAGCAGATACTGTCCCGTTATTATTTGACCCCATTTCTCCGCCGGTCGCGGATGGAGCACAGGAAAAAACGACTCGAGATTCGCATCCGTATACGTGTGAATGTCTCCAATACATAGCCGTCACCCGACGCAAGGCAGCAGTATGTTTCTTGGCTCATTTCGGAACGCACGTCCTCAAAATTTTAAGAATAAGCCTTCAAGAGAGAGACATCAGATGCTTCTATATTTTCAAATACATCGTGTTTCAAGAGTAATAATAAATATTTGAGGAGGTGGTAATATAGACTAATTCTAATAAAAACTTCCTGTAGCGTGTCTCTATTTTTTATTGGTTACAGATGTACAACAGTCATAATTTAATCCAAACAAATACTCACAGAAGGCGTTAAGCGAATCAAATGATTAAATTCGAAGTTGATTTTCAGAAACACCGCCTTCGGCTTCAGTGCACTTTTGAATTCTCTTGACAATACCACGTGTAGCCTTTCTGAGGTCTTCTTGCCATTCCTTCACGAGAGCAGCGCTATTCTCCATCCATTGATCAATTCGTCTCTTGTGTTTACTTTGCATTTCAAACATCCCCACAGGAAAAAATCTGAAGGGATAAGGTCCGGTGATCATAGCCAAGAAACGTGACCATTTCTGCCGATCCATATTCTGGGGAATACTAGGTTTACATGATTTGACACCTGGTGACTAGAATGTACAGAAGCCAATCATGCCGAAACCCATTCTTATAGCCAAAGCAACCTCTTCCCATAATGCGGAAAGCTCATTTTCAAGAAAGCCCACATAGATAACCGAGCCTTGTAAGACGATGCAGCAATGCAATTGGCAAAGTCAACTAATTGTTTATCGTACTAAGACACACGTTTACAGAGAAGCATTTTTGAAACTGTGTCTCCATAATGGTTTTCGTCGGACCACCCTTAGGAGTTTCGGGTATTATTTATACCGCTGCCAGTGGAAGTGGTTTCATCAGTGAACCGTAGTAATGGTATTCCTAGGCTATTTGCAATCAGCTGACGACAAAATTACAGTAGTCTACCTTCATCTACTTCTCGGAAGCGGTGAATCTTCTTTCAATGACATTTATGTCGTCCATATCTAATGTCCGACCTATTCTTGTATGGTGAATTCTGATACGTGTAGAAATTCTGGGTGTGCTTGTGGGCCTAGTCCTACTAATTAAGTAATCGCCGACCGTGGTGGCCGAGCGGTTCTAGGCGCTCAGTCCTGAACCACGCGACTGCTACGGTCGCAGGTTCGAATCCTGCCTCGGGCGTGGATGTGTGTGATGTCCTTAAGTTAGTTAGGTTTAGGTAGTTCTAAGTTATAGGGGACCGATGACCACAGCTGTTAAGTCTCATAGTGCTCAGAGCCATTTGAACCAATTAAGTAATCTCTTGTATTCATCCACAATCTGTTCATTTGACTTCTGGGCATTTCACCAATCTTATGCACTGGAAACAGGAGTAAACACTCTCGAATCTGTCGCTCTGCGTTTAGGAAATAGTCCACCGCATTTTCTACAAGCAGCAGCAGTGTACTCATTATAAAACCCTTTCACAAATACTGTATCGGCAATCTCTGTAATCAGTAAAAACTGGATGCATGTTCTGTGGAATGTTTTGTTTGAATTGGTCTATACTACCTCCTAAAATAATTACTATTCCCCCTGAAACATCTGTATACCTTGTGAGGTATTTTTACGGTTCATAGCAAAGTATGCTTTGTACCAATATTATTGATATTTTTTCTCCCACTTGGTTCGCGTATTGAGCGGTAGAAAAGGGACTCTTTATGTTTCTGCGCGCGTCCTAATCTCTGTTATCTTATTCCCACGATCCCAACGTGAGATACACGATGGAGCCAGCAGAGGTGTTACACAATCTTCCGTGCCACCGGGAACCTAATTTTACCTGACAAAGTTTCGCGAGAAAAATGTTGCCTGCCTTCCAGATATTCCTGCACAAGTTGCCTGGGCATCTCTTTGACAGTTTAATTTGGATACACTGACCCTTTACGACACCAGCAGTGCATCTCTGAATTCGTTCGATGACTGCTGTCACGCCTGCTTCAGATAAGGGCTGAAAATGCTGAATAACTACTCTAGAACTGGTCGCAGTAGTTTCTTCTCATGCTCCACACATTGCCTAAATCTTTCTAACAATTCTAAATCGTTCATTCGCCTTTCCTACTACTAATTTTATATGTTTGCCCAATTTCTCAATCATTCGTAGTATTATCCCATATATTTGAAGGGTGTGACAGGCTGTAATAGTATACTACTAGTACTGTAAGTGAATACTAGTGGATCTTATTTTGTTATTAACATTAGTGCCGCTCGGGATCAGCCGAGCGGTCTAAGGCGCTGCAGTCATGGACTGTGCGGCTGGTCCCGGCGGAGGTTCGAGTCCTCCCTCGGGCATGGGTGTGTCTGTTTGTCCTTAGGATACTTTAGGTTAAGTAGTGTGTAAGCTTAGGGACTGACGACCTTAGCAGTTAAGTCCCATAAGCTTTCACACACACGCATTTTGTTATTAACATTATACAGCATTCATCCACATTTAAAGTAGTGTTTCCAGTCATTATATCTACTGGAAATCAATACATATTATGCACTGAGGTGACAAAAGTCACACATACAGTTGGCGGTAGCATCGGGTACGCAAGATATAAAAGGGCAGTGCATTGGCGGAGCTGACATTTGTACTCAGGTGATTCATGTGAAAGGGTTTCCGACGTGTTTACGACCTCACCACGGGAATTAACAGGCTTTCGACGCGAAAAATTAAAGTTGGAGCTAGACGCATGTTACATTCCATTTCGGAAATCGTTACGGAATTCAACATTCCGTGATCCACAGTGTCAAGAGTGTCCCGAGAATTTAAAATTTCAGGCATTACCTCTCATCGCGGACAACGCAGTAGCTGACGGCCTTCACTTAACGACCGAGAGCAGCAGCATTTCCATAGAGCTGTCAGTGCTAACAGAAAAGCAACACCGCGTGAAACAGTCACGGAAACCAATGTGGGACGTACGACGAACGTGTCCGTCAGGACAATGCAACAAAAAACTGAGGTTATTAGGCTACGTCAAGAGGCGACCGATGCTAGTGCCTTTGCTAACAACGCCTTGTCGTCGTTTTCAGCAAATAAGTGTGTGTATAGATGAGCATCTAAGCGTGCTTGCCGCTGGTTTTTAATATAAAACAAACGAAGTCACCTACTAACCAGTCCTCATTTAGTGAATTTTACCTAAGATTTATAAAAATATACTTATTTTCAATTAATCGAATTAATCCAGCCACAGCCGGCCGGTGTGGCCGAGCGGTTCTAAGCGCTTCAGTGTGGAACCGCGTGACCGCTACGGTCGCAGGTTCGAATCCTGCCTTGGGCATGGATGTGTGTGATGTCCTTAGGTTAGTTAGGTTTAAGTAGTTCTAAGTTCTAGGGGACTGATGACCTCAGCTGTTAAGTCTCATAGTGCTCAGAGCCATTTGAACCATTTTTTTTCCAGCCACAAAAAAGCTGTATAAACTCCACTCTCCTCCCCAGAATGCAGCGGACGTCCTCGAAACTAGGACAAATCTGGGGAAACCCGGACCTATGGCAACCGTAGTCATAGCATACTTTCGCCCATGTCAGCTTTTCGCTATCAATTATAATAAACCCCATATAATCTAGTTCATGACTGAAAAGTTGTCCATTGTGCCATATCCATTTTTACAATCAGCTTGTTCCTTTCCTCGATTAAAATCCAAAATTCTTTTTCTTTTTACTATGTGGTTGCAGATGATTTCACTGACTATCTTGCATATTACAGACCTCTTTAGGGTCTTTTTTATATATTTCTTGTTTCCTGTTAAGTTCAGTATGCAATAATTGTTCCCATATCAATGGAGCATTAAGAGTAGGGAGGATTATTACACAGGGCAGTCACCGTGGCAATACCATAAGCTTTTACAACGGTGAAATTAACCCGTCGTGTTTAATCATGCGTTGAATCTACGTGGGAAATGAAGAGAGAAACCGTCCATTGAAAAACGCGATGATTTCGCAGTCTACCTCAGCACATATCGGGAGCAGAACATAAATTGCTTACGGTACTGCCAGTAGCCGTTCGTGCAGAGGTCGCCTTCAAGTCGTCCCTTCCTCGGCCGGGGCAGGCATTTGATATCCCGCTGCAAGCGGAAACAGCCGTTGTTGAATGCGTAAGCTGAGAACGCGGTTTTGTCTTAATGGAAGGTTTCACGTATCAAGCTTGCTGTTTGTACACTTTCTGAGCGCTGGCCATCACCGAGACGGAAGGCGAAGCAGCAGAAAATGGACGTCTTTAGTGCTGAATGCGGCTCCCAAATATGGAATAAACACAGATGAGCTAGCTGCTAAAATGATGAGAGAATACCACGAACATTCTCATTCCAGTCGCTAGAGCCCATGATTGCATCATAACAGATTTCGAAAAGAGGAGGAAAGATTAGGATTTGACGTTCCGTTGACAACGATGTCATTAGAGATGAAGCACAAGCTTGGGTAGAGGAAGGAAACTGAACGTGTCCTTTGGAAAATACCCGTCGCAGCCTTCGGTTTAACCGTAGCAGTACCAAGGCACGTTACCGAAAGGGGTGGCAGGGAGGTGGGGGGATTTCGGTTTAACCGTAGCAGTACCAAGGCACGTTACCGAAAGGGGTGGCAGGGAGGTGGGGGGTTTAATTACTTCGTACCCACAGCAATAAAAACGCACTTTCAGTAACGTGTACTAACGACTTTATGACCACCACAAAAACTGTAAAAAAATGCAGATTTCGTTCATTGTTGTTGACTTCCACTCCTAACATACTTTTTAAAGAGAACGGTGTGGTACTAAGGCCCTGAACTTGAAAATACTGATACGACGTTCATTGGAAAAATGGAATCTACTATTGAGACTTAAATTATTGGGCCAAGTTGAACTGGAAAATTAAAAACATATATGGAATCTGGTAGAAGAATTAATCAAAAAGAATTAACATTTTTCAAAATTTTAATGTACAAAAAACTGACTAGATTACAATGTTATCAAAAGGTTGGCGTAAAATACTCCCCACCCCTACTCACCCCTTGTTTCTGCGAGGGTTAATTGATTTAGAGAAATCTGGATGGACGGACGGGGACTTGAACCGCCATCCTCCAGAAAGCGGCTCGAGTCTGTCACTATTGCGTCACCTAGCTCGTTAGCCGGCTAGACTGCGGCCGTTAGCAGTGCACCAATGAGATGTGCTCCGATTGTCGGCTCGGTTCCCACTATGTTATGAATTCCTCCGCGAAAAACATTGTTCTTGCGTTCTCGAGTAGGAAACTTTTCCGGACGCGAAAGTGTGTCCTGTGTCAAGAAAAAAAACGTTACTATGGCCCTAACTTAAAGAAAAATTAAGAACACAGTCTCTTGACGTGCTTGGAGACACAATGTTTATCAATTTCGAATTTCTTATGTGATTTTTAAAGGAGATAGAATTCAAATCTTCAGATTTGTTACGACTTAGATATTGATAAAATTGGATAAACATCGGCGTTTTCCGAAACCTACATATGGCAAACGCAATTTTGAAAAGTTCAGTTAATAGCGGGGTATTCTGGGAACCAACGGAAAACAGTTTTCCAGTGATTTCAGTGGTTTTCGAGACATGAGTTGTTAAGTTTTAATCTGTATCGCGGCCAGGAAATTTCCGTGTATTAAAACATCAGCATAACTCCGGTCTTTATTGAAATTGAGGACAGATTTTTGACAGGCCGAGAAAAACAATAGAAATCTATAGGACACGTGAATTTAAAGATTTTTCCACTATTTTTGTGGCAAATAGAATTTAAAGTGATTTTTCATCGGCTTGGAAAGCGGAACGCTGTGTGGTTTACCTGCAGACAGCTGTTTTTATTCAGCCTTCAGAGTGAGAGCACTATTTAACCGTCAACAAATACTTGAATGTTTTAACAGTAAAAAGAACATATTACTTCATAGTAATCAAACAAATACTTCTGCACCATTAGCAAAAAAAGAAAAAGCTTCTTAATCTGCTAACACATAAATAATATCGGTAATTAAATTTTTCTCTACAGAAAATGTTTACAAACAGATTTGTTAAGCCAGAACTTGTTGAAACACGAACAATTTTTAATTGACCACTTATAATGCTGATTGCATCTTCTCTGTAAGTCTTGGCTAAATTTTAAAGTTGCTAACTAAAATAAATCTTATCATATGTTTAAGATGTGTCTTGTCACTCTTTGTTAGAACACTAGTTAAGGTTTGACGGAAATAGTACACTTCGTTTCCTCAATATTGAGAGAACTTGAAGCAAGAAAAGATTAATTGATTAATACCTCTAACATCTGAATAACTGCAACCACAAATGTGTGACATTCTCAGTTATGTTCGGTGCAGATGAGCAGGGAGACTGCCCTGATCGAATCTCATCTGGCTGATTGCAGAGCTAGCTTGCCGTGTACGGACATGTTATGAAACCAAGGAAAGCGATGTGTGACACTGAAATGATGCGTAATAATTTCCTTTATTTATGTGGTCAGAAGTATCCGGACACCCCCAATATATAGCTTTTTCATATTAGGTGCATTGTGCTGCCACCTACTGCCAGGTACTCCATATCAGCGACCTCAGTAGTCATTAGACATCGTGAGAGAACAGAATGGGGCTCTCCGCGGAACTCACAGACTTCGAACGTGGTCAGGTGATAGGGTGCCACTTGTGTCATACGTCTGTATGCGAGATTTTCACACTCCTAAACAGGTACAGCACAAAAGCGTACAGGCCGACCTCGTCTGTTGACCGACGGATACCGCCGACGGTTGAAAAGGGTCGTAGAGTGTAACAGGCTGACATCTATCGAGACCATCACACAGGAATCCCAAACTGCATCAGGATCCACTGCAAGTACTATGACAGTTAGGCGGGAGGTGAGAAAACTTGGATTTCATGGTCGAGCGGCTGCCCGTAAGCCATTCATCAGCCAGGTAAATGCCAAACGACGCCTCGCTTGGTGTAAGGAGCATAAACATTGGACGATTGAAAGGTGGAACGACATTGTGTGGAGTGATGAATCACGGTACACAATGTGGCGAATGCCTGGTGAACGTCATCTGCCAGCGTGTGTAGTGCCAACAGTAAAATTCGGAGGCGGTGGTGTTATGGTGTGGTCGTGTTTTTCATGTAGGAGGCTTGTACCCCTTGTTGTTTTGCGTGGCACTATCACAGCACAGGCCTACATTGAGGTTTTAAGCATCTTTTTGCTTCCCACTGTTAAACAGCAATTCGGGGATGGCAATTGCATCTTTCAACACGACCGAGCACCTGTTCATAATGCACGACCTGTGGCGTAGTAGTTGTACGACAATAACATCCCTGTAATGGACTGGCCTGCGCAGAGTCCTGACCTGAATCCTATAGAAAACCTTTGGGATGTTTTGGAACGCCGATTTCGTACCAGGCCTCACCGACCGACATCGATACCTCTCCTCTGTGCAGCACTCCGTTAAGAATGGGCTGCCATTCCCCAAGAAATGTTCCATCCCTTGATTGAAAGTATGCCTGCGAGAGTGGAAGCTGTCATCAAGGCTAAGGGTGGGCCAACATCGTATTGAATTCCAGCATTACCGATGGAGGGCGCCACGAAATTGTAAGTCATTTTCAGCCAGGTTTTCGGATACTTTTGCTCACATAGTGTACATTCGATATTTCAATTCCTCTTCCCAGTGGCACCTAACTTCTGTTTTTTGGGGGGTAAAAAATTTGTGAATGGTAATATCAAACAAACAGTAATAATCGCAACAGCTTCACAGCTTAGGACTTTAAACGTCAGACTAATTGTAATCAGGCTATTGATGGGGTGCGCGTGAATTGCACATTTCATCTGCGGCTCTTCCGTCCTCGCTGCTGCGCCACACAGTGTTTTTCCCTTTCAGACTGTAGACTGACTCGTGAGCTCGGCCCCCGCACACAATACTGCTCATTACTCGCACGCTGCGCTCGGTCGCCGCCAGCCGCCCGCCGGTCGCCTATTAGGTCTGCCGTCGCGGGTTTGACAGCTGCCGACACGTGCCATGCTTCCAGGAAATTGGCCATCTTCCACTTACAGCGACTACTCGCTTCGAGGAAATTGACAATCTTCCACTTCAAAAGCTCCTCGCCTTTGAAGTGCGGCGCCAAAAAATTTAAGAAAGAAAATGGTTCACACCTCCGCCTTTGCCGGTACTCGCTGTACGCCATGAGGGGGAAGTAGAACTGAACTCACTCTCTCTTATAACAGTATACCTTTTGATTGTCAATTTGAATCAGGCGATACTGACGACATTAGAATAAGGAATGAGATACTAAAATTAGTGGACGAGTTTTTGTAATCTGAGCAGCTAAATGACTGGCTACGATAGGAGTAAAGAGAATATAAAATTCAGAGTATCTGTAGATAGAAAAGCGTACTTGAGAAAATGGGAAATCATGGGTAGACCAGTTAACTAAAGAGGAAATGTTGAGTCGAATTAGAGGGACAGGAGCTTTATTCCACAAACTGACTAAAACAACGGATACATGTAGGACAGATTCTGATGTTTCAAAGAAGAGCTAATTTGATAATGGAGAGAAGTGTGCTTTGGGGTCAGTGGATTATAGATAAAGGCCAAGACCTGGCTACATTAACGAGGTTCAAATGAACACAGGGTGAAGTAGTTAACACAGATTAGCGTTGAAAAGTCTATGAAACAACTCTTCCGACTCAAGACCACAACAACAGCACCATATCATTTACAGATACACATAGCTTACTGGCTTCGAAGGCTACACTCGTACATAACGGACTGCATTTGACTATAGGATAAATACTCGGTAGTATATTGTAGCTTGACAGAGAATGGCAAACTAGTGGGAGAATGTTACGACAGGTATAACGGTAGTACATACAGCCCTCATGTGAGTTTTTCCTTTTTTTGCTTCTCACGGTCCACATCCCATGTGTTTATTCAGAATAAGTATGACAGTGGTCGAAAAATGAATGTGAGTTGCCGGCCTGGGTGGCCGAGCGGTTCTAGGCGCTACAGTCTGGAACCGTGCGACCGCTACGGTCGCAGGTTCGAATCCTGCCTCGGGCATGGATGTGTGTGATGTCCTTACGTTAGTTAGGTTTAAGTAGTTCTAATTTCCAGGGGACTGAAGACCTCAGAAGTTAAGTCCCATAGTGCCCAGAACCATATGAACCATTTGAATGTGAGTTGGTGGTATGTGTGTATGTTGGGTATGCTAGTAGATCAATTCTTCCTAAGAAACTCGACATTTACTTTCAAAACATACCTATGGTGGGCCATGCGAAACATTGCAGCAGGCGACGTGTGAAGGGACCAGCAGCAAGGATTAGAACTCTGACTCTGGACGGGCTCTGGACATCATCGGGGAACCATTATTCTGACCTGTCTTCAGATGACCAGCAGGTAAATTTGCGATGTTTTGGTATACTTGTGTTAATTACCACATTTTTATTTGGTGCAAATAAACATTCCATTTCGAAAATCGTGGGAGATTAAATTCCGCGATCCACAATGTCAATAATATGTCGAGAATACCAAATTTCAGACATTACCCCTCACCACGGACAACGCAGTGGCCGACCGTCTTCATAGTTTCCGGCGCTAAAAGACAAACAACACTGCGTGAAATAATCGTGGAAATCAATGTCCGACGTACGACGAAAGAATCCGTTAGGACAGTACGGCGAAGGATCGATGACCTCGCAGTTTGGTCCCCTTCCCAAAGTCAACCAACCAGTACGGCGAAATTCGACGTTAATGGGCTATGACAACAGACAGACGACACGAGTGCCCTTGCTAACAGCCTCTTCTGGACTCGTTACCACATCGGTTGGACGCTACACGACTGGCAAACAGTGTCCTGGTCAGATAAGTCACGATTTCAGCTGGTGAGAACTGATGGTCGGGTTCGAGTGTGTTGCAGACCTATCGAAGCCATGGACCCAAGTTGTCAACAAGGCACAGTGCACGCTGGTGGTGGCTCCATGATGATGTGGGCTGTGTTTACATGAAATGGACTGGGACCTCTGGTTCAGCTCAGCCTATCATTGACTGAAAGTGGTTATGTTCGGCTTCTTGGAGACCATTTGCAGTCATTCATGGACTTCATATTCCCAAACAACGATGGAATATTTATGGATGACATTCTGGACATTTCGAGAAAATGATTTGGCCACCCAGATAGCCCGACATGAATCCCATCGAACATTTACGAGACATAATTGTGCGGTCGAGTCGTACACGACATCCTGCACCGGCACACTTTCGCAGTTACAGACGGTTCAGTATTTCCAGGGTACAACCAACAACTTGTTGAGTCCACGTCGAGATACTGCACTACGCCGGGAAATGGGAGGTCCGATACGATATTAGGAGGCGTCCCATGGTTTTTGTGACCTCAGTGTACGTACGAAGGGACTGCAAAAAGTAAGTTACACATTATTATGGCAGGGCATGTAACTACACTTGAAAATGACGCAGATGCGTGATAATAATTTTCAACATAGTCACAAAGGGCCTGTAAACCACGGCCTAAACCTTCTGCCAGCTGTTTACTTCCTCGACGATAGAAATCCGCTCATTGATCACGAAGCCATTCGAGAGCCACGGTGTAAGCGTCCTCGCCTTTGGAATCTCTCCCCCCCCCCTCCCCCCCTTCACCCCGCTGTTCTTTGAGCTTGCCGAAAACATTGTCGTCTGCGGACGTTGTCGGTCGCTTTCCTTCGCGATCAGCGTCATCCCCGTCCGAGCGGCATTGTTCAAACTGTTAGTACCATTTCACTGCGACTGGACTTGGCATTGCGTTTGGACCATTTACTACCGGAATTTCTCGGTGAATCTGTGTGCAATTTAGACATTTTTCCCACTAAAATCATAGTGTCCGTGTACTTCAACTTTGGTGTACGTTTCCAGTTGCCGTGCCATTTCACTCGCACCCTATGACGCATCTGTTATACCTACCGCAGCAGAACTATGTTTGCAGGGCACCTTGACCGTGCACTCACTTCTGACAATGAGCCATCCTTGTTGCGAAACGGTCTTAGCGTAGGATAACATGTGTAACTTACTTTGTGAAGTCCCTACACACTTACCGAACCAACGTCCGAGCGCATTTACCTGGTCATTGCCGGTGTGATTCTCCCCTTCTTAGATGGAACTGTCTTCCGCTCTAGCGCAGGAACCGTTCGTCTTGAGGCATTCTTCTTAATTGTTATGCTGTTTGTAAGTTTCAATGGCTTCCCCGAACAAACGGTCGTGGTACTTCTTTTTTTCGTATCTACGTAACTGCTGCATCCTGCATTTATATGAACACGCTTACTTTACTTAAATCTTAGTCTCTACAATTAATGCGCCCCTGATTACACTCACACGCGAAGTTAGATTCAGCATCACTCCTCAGTTACTCTTACTACTCATCTAATCTTCAGCATTCTTCTGAACATCACATTTCGAAAGATTCTGATTCTTCTTTACTTCAGTGTTCGTCGTCCACATCTCACCTCCGTATAACACGTCACAAAAATATTTTCTCCTAACAATTAAACATGTATTAGATGTTATCATATACCTCTTTTCAGAGAAGAATTTCGTATCTTCTTTACTTCTGGCCAGCCGGTGTGGCCGAGCGGTTCTAGGCGTTTCAATCTGGAACCGCTCGACCGCTACGGTCGCAGGTTCGAATCCTGTCTCGGGCATGGATGTGTGTGATGTCCTTAGGTTGGTTAGGTTTAAGTAGTTCTAAGTTCTAGGGGACTGATGACCTCAGATGTTAAGTCCCATAGTACTCAGAGCCAGAGCCTTTACTTCTGCTGTCGTCAGTTGTTTACTGTCCAAGTAACAAAACTCGTCCACTGATTTCAGTGTTATATCTCATTCCCCAAGCATTCCATGACTTAGCTGGACTGCAGTCCATCATTGTTGTTTTATTTTTATTGATGTTCATCTTACATCGTCTCTCCAAACAGTCCAACTGCTCTTCAAAGTCCTTTGCGTCTCTGACAGAATTGCAATGCAATAGGCAAGTATTAAAGATTTTATTTCATCTCTCTGGACTTTAATCCCTTTTCCAATATAACGGAGCCCGGTTATGTTACGTCGTGTACTCCAGCAGTCATCGGCAACATATACAACAAAAGAGGATTGTCTGCGCGACACTTATTGTGCGATTACAATTGACCTCCAGCCAACGATGTCTCCCACTGCAAGGATGGCTCGAATACAGACAATAGAGTGCCGATTGGGTGCAGATTACCTTTTCGGAATGGATTCATTTCACCTTGTCCAATCACATAGGTCGCGCACCCATTAAAGAAACGCTTTGCTGAATGGCGTTCAGGTCCTGCATTCGACACACTAATATACTTGTCTTGTTATATCGGAACAGTATTAATAACGGTGCAGCAATAATGAATTAATAGCCTTCAGTTATAAAGTATAGCACTGTTTTATTCTTGCACTTTCAGTGAACGAAGACAACTGCTAGTGAACAAATCGTTTAACATAGAGAGGGAAAAGAAACCATTAGTTAATACTTTCATCTGGAGTGTGCTCATCTATGGCTGTGAAAGCTGGATACTATTGCATGCAGGCAGGCAGGCAGGAAGCTCTTAGAAACGATGGAAATGTTCTGGAGAAAGTTATCAAAGTCAAGCTGAACCATAATAAATACCAATGTAAATATTCTCATAGATTTTAATGAACAGTGAAACTTCCGAGAAAGGAAAACAAAACTTTTGAATTATTATTGAGAAAGAATAAATTTTCGACAGACTTACTAGAAAGAAAAATTTTGTGAAAGGAAGCCAAAGGAAAGTCAAGAAAAAAATAGTCGATGATCTATAGGAAGTAACAGAGATCTGGAATCATCAAGAAATGAAGAGCTCAGCACAGAATTGTGGAGAATGGTTGCAGCGACAATGCATAAGCTTCAGAAGACGATGAGGCTGGTGAACAGCCGTCACTACGGACGCGCAGCGTTGTACTCAATCGGTGAAGAAAGGGTAGCGTTTTGGCTACTATCCTCACCCGATGGTCATGTGGTGCAGTGTACTTGACTCTGCTGAATGCGTTTCTGGTGTAGTGTGATGTCTGTTGTTTTGAATTATTATTGTAACAAACGGAGAGGCTGAAAACTGATGCCGAGACAAAGGATAGCATTTAATGTGACGATGTGTTCGGCGAGACAGAGCATTGGATTTGGGAACTGCCCTTTTCCAATAACCATCTCGGCATTTGCCCTAAGCAAGTTAGGGAAACGAAGGAAGACATAAATATGGACGGTAGGACGGGGATTTGAATCCTGGTTCCAACGCGAGTCCACACTCTTTAACCACTGCGCCACCTCGTTTAGTCCTCAAGTGACAGAACGTTGGCGCGAGAGAACGATAAAATGCTATAATATTTTTGCTCAATAGCTATGATTATTTAAAGCAGTCTACAGTGATTTTTCTCACTTCGTTCATTCTTTTGTTTGTTCAACAGCTCTTATTTACACGGTATGGTAATGATTATACGACTAAAGGTCATTTTTTGCCCGTTTTATGGAGGTCTTTCAACAAATAACATTGGAAGCGCAAGTGTGCAGTCAGACACACTACCCACACTCATGCAAATAGACACACGTTTTTAATTTTCGATTTGCGGAAATATAGCCCCAGAAACAGATTAGAAAGAACTTAAGTTCCCTGGTTCTGTCCTAGGTATTCCGGACGTTTCCCTGTGTTACCACGCGAACACAGCTATTCCGAGGTGATCGTGCACAAATCTGCTGAAGTTATGCCTCCCCCCCCCCCCCCCCCCCGCACCTTTCTGCAGTCTTTTCTACGCACATGTACAAAATTTTATAAATTTGCAACTCGCTTTCAACTAAAACGAAGCATTATTGAGAAATATCACTTAAATGAACTAGGCCTATATTGATGAAAAAAATATTGCATGTAACAAATTAAAAAAATATTGTAGTAAGTAAATTACAGATTGTACAAAATTCCTAAAAAATTGAAAATAAAACATTATGTATGTCAGACACTGTGAATTCGACTTTCGATGCTTAAGTGTGTGTCAGAGATACATTCGTGCTGTACTAACGACAAAATACTTAATGGTAAGCTCTACGCCTGTTCGACAGCAGTCGTTTGTTTATTATGCTACTTGGTCGAAATGATACTGTGACGACAGCGTGAGTTTACAGTTACGCGTTGAGGAAAAGGCTCACTCTTTTAGGCAGAAGATAGGACCGCAAAAGGCTAGGATAACTAACATACTTCTCCGGATTAAATCTTGAACTTTGTCAGATTTTGCGCCCTCTCTGTGCCTGCGCTCTTGTCGAGGACCTGTCTTGCCACCTCCTCTGGACGACCCTGCATTTGGGAAGCTCTTTGCACCAATCCAAGATCTATCGCTCTCTCACTACATCACGCAGCAGCTTCTCGTAACTGACTGCCTGACGACAGTGCTATAACGTCGAAACTGCGCAAACGAGGTTGTTGCTGAAAGACATCAGTGGCGGTTAGAATAAACTGATGTTTCATCTAAGACATCTGTCTTTTATATATGTTACATATGTAACTATAGAGGTAAATTAAAATATATTATTAAACAGATAAATAAGATATATATCTGAATAAAACTATAACTGCGAACAATTCCGTGCCCTAACCAGAGCTTCTACCCGACGGGAGGCCCTAGTCACACGACATTTATTTTACGACTGCTTCTATGTAATACGTACATAATCTGCAAACCGCGGTGAAATGATTGACATATGGCACTTGGCATTAACACATGTTATGGTTTCTTCCCGTTCCATTCGCTTAAGAAGCGCATGGAGAACGCTTAAATATCTCTGTGCTTGCCGTAATTAGTCTAATTTGGTATTATCAGTCCCTACGGGAGCGATATGTAGGGAGCTGAAGAACACCTATAGATTCTCCTCTTAGTTGTCCGCAGCTCGTGGTCGTGCGGTAGCGTTCTCGCTTCCCACGCACGGGTTCCCGGGTTCGATTCCCGGCGGGGTCAGGGATTTTCTCTGCCTCGTGAGGACGGGGTGTTGTGTGATGTCCTTAGGTTAGTTAGGTTTAAGTAGTTCTAAGTTCTAGGGGACTGATGACCATAGCTGTTAAGTTCCATAGTGCTCAGAGCCATTTGAACCATTTTTTCCTCTTAATACTCGTTATTGATATGTTGTTAGTAGGCTTTCGCTGGATAATTGGCAATTGCATTCGAGACTATTCCTGACCACGTTTCTTAACATTTCCGTATTCTCTAAGATCGGACACACAAATGATTTTTAAGTAGTCTCACGTATAGACTGACAGCATTTTTTCAGTATCCTGCCAGTGGAACTGGACAAAAGATTAGTCGCCCCCTTAGAGAAATCATTACAAGCATCATTCAGTACCGTGTAATTCCGGCCATGGACTAAGTAACCACCTGCATTGGGTTAGGATGTGATTCCTCAAGTTGTACAGGTCCGTCGCATCCAGGTTAAGCCAGTCGCATAGGATTTGATGGCGCAGTACCATCAAATTGCGGGGATGCTGATGTCCGTGTTTTACCCACTGTTCCAACGTGTCCCACAGTTTTCCTGTAGAGTTGAATTTTGGTGATCTTGCAGGCCAGGCGAGATGTAATGGGGAGGGGGAGCGTTCAGAAAACCAGTCACATGTTCTTCCAGTCGGATGAACTTTGCTGTTGTCGTCTTTACGCGCCTGTCTGTCTGAACAACGCCCTTTTGCGAGGTGACCCGACTCGAGATGTTCATTGCGTGCAGTTAATATCGCAGTGGTCTCTCGCTAACTGGTTGGGATGGACCTTCACCTTCATTCACTACCTGTCGGCTTTTGATTCACAAGCCGTGAAACCTGTCTGCGGTCCTCTCTGCCGGGGTCTTCTTCCGACCCCGTTCTGACGTCGTGGTTCGTGGCCACGTGTGTTACACCGCTGCTTGTACGCACGTTCAACAGTCTGCCGCGAAACAACAACAAATCCAGCAACCTCACACATCGTATGGCCGTTCGGCACGGCCAAACACGTTTTCCCCTTTTTGCCACTCTGTCACATTCTTACATTTACCCATATTTGCGTACAATGTCCAGTTGAAACGTAACTGTCTTGCTGATCGCCACTCACTAATGCTCGCGCTCAGGCAATGCATGCGCGTTTGCACCATCTGTAAAGGCTTAACGATTCACCTGTACGCGCGCACTGGGGTGACTAATATTTGTCCGGTGAGCTTCGTTACAAATTGTTACACCGAGAAATAAGGAGCAACAAATAAAAATGACTCAGCCGGAAAAACACAAGTAAACTTTTTTTTACAAAGTAATTACCATAATTTTTAACATTTATCTCACTGTGATGCAAGACAGTCAGTGCTTCAGTGGGAAAATGTTTGCGGTTGCCTACGGAAGCTGATTATACCAAGACGTGCACCTCTTTGTCCAGAGCAAATGGACTGCCACGAGTGTCTTTCTTCGGGGCTGCAAAAATAGGGAAATCGCGTGGAGAAAGATCGAGACCATATGGGGTTCCCAGCGAAACTCCTGCCTGTACTCGAAACAACCTTGACAACGTGTGGGCGGGCCCACATGTTTCGACTACGCCGCAGAAGTTTCGCGGCGAAGTCTCAATACAGTCCCGATCTCTGCGCCTGCGATTTCCATATTTTGGAGCATTGAAGTAATGCATTCGTGGCCGTCGATTTACTTCGGACAAAGAGGTGCTTACCCGGATGTAATCATAGTTCCGAAGGCAATCTCAAACATTTTTTATTAAGGCGTTGACTCTCTTGTCTCACGGTCGGATAAATGTGTTAACAGTTATGGCGATGACTTTTGAAATAATTAATACTTAACTTACTTTTTTCATCTGTATCGTTTTCATTTGGCTGCCCCTTCTATTTGTATGAAATGACTGATTCCGGTGATTTAGGTTTTCCGTTCAAATGGTTCAAATGGCTCTGAGAACTATGGGACTTAACTTCTGAGGTCATCAGTCCCCTAGAACTTAGAACTACTTAAACCTAACTAACCTAAGGACATCACACACATCCATGCCCGAGGCAGGATTCGAACCTGCGACCGTAGCGGTCGCGCGGCTCCAGACTGTAGCGCCTAGAACCGCTCGGCCACCCCGGCCGGCGGGTTTTCGGTGATTTCCCTAAATCACTCCGGGCAAATGCCGGGATGGTTCCTCTGAAAGGGCACGGTCGGCTTCCTTCCCCATCCTTCCGTAATCCGATGAGACCGATGACCACGCTGTCTGGTCTCCTTCCCCAAACCAACCAACCAACTGATTCCGTTTGCGACACATTGATGTTTATGAGGACACTACGTTTCAGTGTTTTGTGTATTGCACAATTTTACATATCTGAACGTTTAAAGCAAGCGTTCAGTCTTCGCTCTACTGTGAAATCTGGATATTTCTGTAGAATTCTTGAAGTACTACTTGCTCATCGACAGATGCGTCGTTTGCAAAAAGTCTGAGGTTACCATAAACATTGTCTGCCAGGTATTTAACATACAGCAATAACATTAAGAGCCGCAATACATTTCGTGGGGCACGCCTGAAGTTCCTTCCGTTGATGACTCTCCAAGATTCTCCCTCCCAAGAAATCCTCAGTCCAGTCGCAAATTTTGTTTGACACTCCATGGAGCCTTGTTGACTTTGAGCGACTTTATCTGATTCTCGGTGCATGAATAAACGTAAACTACGCTCACTTTGTTCAGCAGCCAGCACATGCATTACGAAGACGAACTTACTGAACTAACGAAACGCATCGGAGAGCAAGAATTTGAATATGAAAACGACAGACTAGACCCACGTCGATAATGATTGCGGACGAGGAAAAAAGCTTGGACGTAACGAAACGTCTGAGCCAATACCGACATGGTCTGCTGGATAGAAACGAATCGAAACACGAAAGTGCGAATCTTAAAGAAAACGCGCGAGTGGCCAAACGTTCTAGGATGACGTAATCTTGTTGCGCACCGGTACTGTTTACTCAGTAATGAATGCATACGATTTGTTGCAGCTCTACTGCGGTACCAAGTGCCTCCTTTCGCGACGTGTAGCGCACGCGCACGCTGTCATAGTTTTGCTAATGGGAAAGCGAGACGGCTCTGGCCAGGTGACGCGCCTGCGGCCTTCAGCAAGTCTTATCAGCTTGCGGCGCGCCCGCTATCTGCACACGCCGGCCTTGCGGACACAGTTTGACCCTTGCCGTTAACTCGCTACACTCAGAATTCCCATCCGCTATTCACACCTCAATTTTATCCTGTTGAACAATCCATTGACTTCTCTGCACCTCAATAACTGAAGGTTCATTAAAACTGCCTTATACGCTCTTGTTTAATCCGTCAGGCGCTAGCAACCTTTAAGTGGCACTGATTGTATATACACACACAGGGTGATCCAGAATGCCACCGCCAAATTTTTAGAGGTGATAGTGTGGACCGAAAAAAGAAAAAAAGTCTAGTAAACATGAACTTTAATATGCATACTTAAAGAGCAATGAGCATTTGTTCATTTTCGCTGATCTGAAAAACGTCTCTTCTACTGAACAAGTGCTGAACGCTTTTAAGGTATGCTTTCTGGAGCCCTTGTTTGCTAGACTCTTTTGCTTCGAATGATCTTTGCTGTCATATCCCTGAACAACGACCATTTCTCCTGGACTTACCTTTTCTTGAGCAGTGCTCTTTACTGACTGAGCGATCCAGGTACGACAGCAACCCGCCCTCACAGTTTTAGCCTCGCAAGGTATGCGTGAGTGCTGCTATAAAGTTTGGAAAGTAGGAGAGAAGTGCTAGTAGAAGTACAGCAGTGAGGTTGGGTCAGGAGTCGAGCCTGGATAACTCAGTCGGTAAGAGCTTTGCCCAAGAAAAGCCCTGGTTCCGGGTTCGAGTTAACAGCGCACACTCCGCTGCACAGTCTATGATTCATTCTGAATGGTGTCAGTAAGTACCGATGATCTTTGAAGATCTCTTCCTTGCAGTTGGTTTTGTATTCTGCTAGCATTTATCAACTGTGAATTCCACTTACGGAGTAAAAACTGGTAAATTCAAATGATGGCCACATTCCCACAGAATGAAGTATAAAATCAGCACAGGAGTCGTTTTCAAGAATATTTACAGCTGGGTTTCTTCAGTATCGTGCATATAAACAGATAGATAGTCATATATTCAGTTCCCATTTACATTCAGTTTTAACTAATTATATGCTAGGAAATGCTTCATAAAATGAATGAACATTACAGATTATACTTCAAAATATAAAGCTTAACGAACCCTGCACACATCTGAGTGTAACAGGCACATTATTTACTCACATTATGTTATGCAGTATCTGGGAAATTCAAACGCTGGTGGATGAATGCATTTAGACGCCTCAGTTGCGAACAGCTACATTTTGAATTCACAATCAGTCAAACATACTAAATCGGAACCAATTACCAATATAAATTTTGAAATTAAACTAGCGAACAAGCTAATGTATCCCTACTGCAACAGAAAAAAAACGACAGTTTATCCAGAAATGGAAAAGCAGAAGAGAATGAAAAATACCAAATGCTGGCAGTCACCAAAATTATTTGCCTCTATTATGTGCTGCTGAAGAACATTTACCTATTTTAGGGTTCTTATCGCAAGTGTGATTACTGCAGCACTGAAAAAACGGAGCAGTAGTTCCTAGAAGAAATTGAAATTGCACTTCGTCAAAAGGTGTTTCACTCCTTACCATGTGAGGAAGTAAATGGGCTTTGAGAAAGGGATGTTAATTTTTGTACATAATATTGTAATTTCTTTATTGTGTCTGTTGTTGTTTTAGTTATCGATCATAGAATTCTTTAATGCAGTCACAATAAAAAAGTTGTAAAATTCACTAACAGAAAAAATATTTACTACCAAAACTGCCATGTATGATTTTAAGCTCTTGATTCATCGGTATGAATATTTAGCCAGCCATAACTCATATCGTACTCAACAATACGCAATACATTGAACAGTTTTATTCATTTCTATTCCGAAAGAGTAGATGTAGCCATGTATTTCATTGTTAGCTGTAAAATGCATTTTGTCAGTTAAAATGGTTGAAACCGTATGTTCTCAAGGCAGTACTTCTCATAAACATTTGCTCACAGAAAACTTACACCATTAAGTAATACCTTGTGTTGTCGTCGAATTTCCCTTATGAAATAGATTTCCTGTTATATTCTTACAGCACTATCTTGCCGAAGGTGACGTTCAGGTTCGTTGAAAAAGATCTTAAATTAGTTTGTTAGAGAATTTTCGTAGAGACCAAACTATGGGAATATTGCTCTAATAAAAAGAGGATCGCCATACTCAAATTGTACTGCGAATTCTCATAGCAACTACAACTAGCACTACAAACCCCCCTCCCGCTTGTTGTTGCATAAAGGATTTTCAGAAACCTTATACACACGGCCACTGGAGTTCGCCCGAAGACGATGACATACCCCTGTGAGATGTAGTCAAGGTTTATGACACGTGGAAGGTACGAAATTATTCACTTGAAAATTGCCAAAAGCTGAAACTAAAATCATGATGTTTGTAAATAAAGTCACTACCATTCAAAGGTGGCAGTGGCGTATTTTAAGAAGATTTAAATGGCTATGAATTCCAAACAAGAAAATACACAGACGTAATAAAGCAGCAGCATCAAAAAATAATTAATGTACTATAATGAAATCTCGGGAATACATTTGTCTTGGTGACATATTTAAGTGATTAATATTACAATATCGTAGATTAATGAAAGCGCGAGATACGCTATTGCTAATGTGAAATGCGGTACTTTACTAACATGTGTAACCGTCAGAATGTTGACTGTAATCGTACAAACGTGGCTGCATTGTGTTGTACAGGTGCCGGATGTCAGTTTATGGGATGGAGTTCCTGCCTGTTGCACTTGGTCGGTCAATACAGGGGCGCTTAGTGCTGTTTGTGGATGACGCTGGAGATGTCGTCCGATAATGTCCCGTATGTGCTCGATTGGAGAGAGATGTGGTGCTCGAGCAGGAGGAGGCAACATCTCGACACTCTGTAGAGCATGTTGGGTTACAACAGGAGCATGTGGGCGAACGTTATTCTGTTGGAAAACACCCACTGGAATGCTGTTCATGAAAGGCAGCACAACAGGTCGAATCACCAGACTGGCGTACAAATTTGCAGTTAGGGTGCGTGGGGTAACCGTGAGAGTGATATGAAATCACACCAAACCATAACTCTAGGTGTAGCAGTTGTGTGTCTAGCACGCAGAGTTTGGTTGCAGGCCCTCAGCTGGCCCGTCCTCGGCTATTTCATCAGAAAACATAACAGACCTCCACCCTGCCTGCCTTCCAATGAGCTCACGCTTAACACCACAGAAGTCACAAATGGCGGTGGTTTGGGGTCAGTTGAATGCTCGCTGTAGGGTGTCTGGCTCGGAGCTGCCTTTGAAGTAATCGATTTGTAACAGTTCGTTATGACAATGTGGTGCCAAGTGCTGTTCGAATTGCTGCTGCAAATGCAGTACGATGCGCCAGAGCAATACGCCGAGCAGTATGGTCTTCCCTCTCGGTACTGACACGTGACTATCCATATCCCGGTCTTCTTGCGACTGTGCAGTCTCCTCACTACCCCTGCCAGCAGCAGTCATGTACAGTGGTTACATTTCTGCCAAGTTTTTGTGCAGTATCGCAGAAGGAACATCGAGCGTCTCGTAGCCCTATTACAAGATCTCGTTCAAACTCAGTGATGTGCTGATAATGGGTCATTGTAGTCTTAAAGGTATTCTTGACTAACATCAACTCACGACGTCCAATCTCAAAATAACTAATGCTCACGACCAAAGCAGAGTGTATTTAAAGCGCCTTTCTTATGCGACTGGCGCGAAATTTGAAGCTACACCATCTATCAAGTGTAGAAACACGCCTATCAACTTTCGTTTTTCGTCACCTATCATTCTTATTCACGTACATTATCTTCTGGAAATCGCGATAGGAGACTGAGTAAATGCTTTCCTACTCACGCTCGATTGTTTTCAGATTTTCTCGAGGTAAGCAATAGCACAAAATTACGAGCCAGGTATCTCGGCAGCGGTTTTCTTTTTCTCCTCTCCACCCTGCAGACATCTATTACTCGAAATTTAAATAAATGACAGAACCCTCGAGCTTTTGAAGCTGTGCTGTTGGGCGCTGCCGCTACAGGTAGTAGGAAATGCTCACTCGGCCAGACCGCTCTGTGTAACGGACGCCGCTGGAAAAGAGCTCTCGACTTCGTTTTATGGGCTGAGAGCGTTTCGGTGTTCTGTAGAGTTCGATTTACACTAGTCCGATGAACTGCCTTTCCGGGCAGCACCTACACCATTTACGTTGCTTTTCCAGTTCAAAAAAACCCTCCTTGCCGTAGCGTCAGTACACACATTACAAAGAATACTCGCAATGTTAATGCACCGGTATAACACCGAAGACCACTGTTAAGTGATGATGTTTCTTTCTTCGTTTCAGCAGCACACATCAAATATGCGAGGTAGTATGGTTGGTTGGTTGGTTTGCGGAAGGAGACCAGACAGCGTGGTCATCGGTCTCATCGGATGAGGGAAGGATGGGGAAGGAAGTCGGCCGTGCCCTTTCAGAGGAACCATCCCGGCATTTGCCTGGAGTGATTTAGGGAAATCACGGAAAACCTAAATCAGGATGGCCGGACGCGGAATTGAACCGTCGTCCTTCCGAATGCAAGTCCAGTGTCTAACCACTGCGCCACCTCGCTCGGTACGAGGTTGTATCCAAATGTTATTAATTAAAATTAGTATGTCTTACCTATTTCTTATTCTGCATCAACGCCTTCGAAGAAATGCCTTAGGGAGCGAAAATGCCGATCCCGGCGTTCTGCCACTTTTGAAATGCACCTTGGGCGTCGTTCTGTGTTTGAGATTTTACATGATGAGCCAAAACTTTATGACCGCCTACTTAATAGCGTCTTGCTCCATCTTTGGAACACAGTGCAGAAACATGGCATTGCATAGATTCTACAAGTCCTTGGTGGGATCGAGAGGTATGTGGCACTAGATGCCCACCCAGGTCCCATAAATTACGGGCCGATAGGTTTGTGAGCACGAAGCTGGCGCCCGATGTGTTCCATCAGCTTCAGATCAGGCGAATGTGGTGGACAAGACATCAGCGTGGGTTCGTTATCATGCTCCTCAAACTTCCGTAGTACGATTCTGGCATTGTGACCGGACAGTTATTCTGCTGAAAGGAGCAGTCGCCTTTGGGAAAGAAATGTGATTCATTCAACAAGACAACGCGTTTTCATTGATGCACGATCCAACCTAGATAATCCCGTGATCACAGCAATCGTAATTGACGATGTTGTTGTGTCAACATGGGAACAGGTAGCGTTGCTCTCCTGGGGAGCCCAGTGTTCAACAATGAGCGCTGAACAGTGTGCGCCGCAACACTTCTTGTGCCTGCATTGTACTACACTACTGGCCATTACAATTGCTACATCACGAAGATGACGTGCTGCAGACATGAAATTTAACCGATAGGAAGAAGATGCTGTGATATGCAAATAATTAGCTTTTCAGAGCATTCACACAAGGCTGGCGCCGGTGGCGACACCTACGACGTGCTGACATGAGGAAAGTTTCCAACCGATTTCTCATACACAAACAGCAGTTGACCGGCGTTGCCTGGTGAAACGTTGTTATGATGCCTCGTGTAAGGAGGAGAAATACGTACCATCACATTTCCGACTTTGATAAAGGTCGGATTATAGCCTACCGCGATTGCGGTTTATCGTATCGCGACTTTGCTGCTCGCGTTGGTCGAGATCCAATAACTGTTACCAGAATATGGAGTCGGTGGGTTCAGGATAGTAATACGGAACGCCATGCTCGAACACTAGCAGTCGAGATGACAGGCATCTTATCCGCATGGCTGTAACGGATCGTGCAGCAACGTCTCGATCCCTGAGTCAACAGATGGGGACGTTTGCAAGACAACAACCATCTGCACGAACAGTTCGACGACGTTTGCAGCAGCATGGACTATCAGCTCGGAGACCATGGCTGCCGTTACTCTTGACGCTGCATCACAGACAGGAGCGCCTGCGATGGTGTACTCAACGACGAACCTGGGTTCACGAATGGCAAAACGTCATTTTTTCAGATGAATCCAGGTTCTGTTTACAGCATCATGATGGTTGCATCCGTGTTTGGCGACATCGCGTTGAACGCACATTGGAAGCGTGTATTCTTCATCACCATACTGGCGTATCACCTGCGTGACGGTATGGGGTGCCATTGATTACACGCCTCGGTCACCTCTTGTTCGCATTGACGGCACTTTGAACAGTGGACGTTACATTTCAGATGTGTTACGACTCGTGGCTCTACCCTTCATTCGATCCCTGCGAAACCCTGCATTTCAGCAGGATAATGCGCGCCTTTCTGGATACAGAAAATGTTCGACTGCTGCCCTGGCCAGTACATTCTCCAAATCTCTCACCAATTGAAAACGTCTGGTCAATGGTGGCCGAGCAACTGGCTCGTCACAATACGCCAGTCACTACTCTTGATGAACTGTGGTATTGTGTTGAAGCTGCATGGGCAGCTGTACCGGTACATGCCAAGCTCTGTTTGACTCAATGCCCAGGCGTATAAAGGCCGTTATTACAGACAGAGGTGGTTGTTCTGGGTACTGATTTCTAAGGATCAATGCACCCAAATTGCGTGAAAATGTAATCACATGTCAGTTCTAGTATAATATATGTGTCCAATGAATACCCATTTATCATCTGCATTTCTTCTTGGTGTAGCCATTTTAATGGCCAGTAGTGTATATCGTCGCGCCTGCAACAGATCGCCTTCTTGCGTCCGTCGGCCGTCATTAATTTAATTTATTATTTACTACACAAATTGATTGGTAATGGTGATTGTTGCCGACTTACGTGGTGGACCTTAATCAAAACGATATTTCATTCAATTTTGATTTACAATTAAATGCTTTTGTGAAGTTGTCTCTCTTTTAACAATATTTTTAAAAAATGTTTCAAATGGCTCTGAGCACTATGGGACTTAGTATCTGAGGTCATCAGTCCTCTAGACTGAGAACTACTTAAACCTAACTAACCTAAGGATATCACACACATGCATGCCCGAGGCAGGATTCGAACCTGCGACCGTAGCAGTAGCGCGGTTCCGGAGTGAAGCGCCTAGAACCGCTCGGCCACAACGGCCGGCAACAATATTAATCTTCAGTGGAAATTATTTGTTACGTTAATGACTGTAAGACTCACTGAATCTTAAAACATGAGCATGTAAGTTGAACATTGGAATAAACTTTTCATATTAATTTCCTCGGCTAGTCAGTTCACTTTAAAGCAAAAAATCTTTAGTTATTAATTACAATTGCGGCCCACACACGCGCGAGAGTACTTTTTCTTACCTCCATTAACCATTGCATTGTAGTGGGAGTCCTGGCTCTGGCTCTCGGCTGTTGTACTGAAAATAAGAATCTTTAAGCTGCATATTTTCTGCAACGTTGGGTGGCTGTGGAGAAAAATGTATATTTTGTTAATAGCGGTCGAGTTTTTCGCTTCCGCTAATTTTTATAAGCTAATATCGCCACGTAATGGCGTCGTTGGCTGCATCGGCCGCTGTGATTGTTGCACTGTAAATTACTCGAATACGGGTTAATTCAAGGAAGGCGCACATGAAATCGGGATCACTTCTTACAAATTAAAAGTGAACAATAATATTAATATATTATCTGCTTAATTAGTACAAATATGCTTACATTTGCCAGCACTCGCAAGATGTCCGTCTACACGCAACCGCCGCGCGGGATTAGCCGAGCGGTCTAGGGCGCTGCGGTCATGGACTGTGCGGCTGGTCCCGGCAGAGGTTCGAGTCCTCCCTCGGGCATGGGTGTGTGTGTTTGTCCTTAGGATAATTTAGGTTAAGTAGTGTGTAAGCTTAGGGACTGATGACCTTAGCAGTTAAGTCCCATAAGATTTCACACACATTTTTACACGCAACCAAGACAAGAGAAGAAGTGAAGACGACTAAATAATTAACAAAAGAGTGCATCTTGTCGTCTCTTTAGATCATTTTGTTTCGAGTGCATCTTTATATTTCTTTGCCCTCGAAACTTACACATAGAGATTATTATAATACCGATACATGAGAAAAATACATGTTCGCCAGAGCGGCTAGTGTCCGCTTATTATTCAATTTTTAAGTTTTTCTTCTTTATAAATGCTGTTTTTAAGTCTTTTCTTAGTATTACAAAGGGGGCAGTATAGCCTCCTATCCTGCTTTCCAGAGCAGCCGAGTCCCTGACTTCTACGTTCTGTGATGAGGCGTTGACAACCAGTACCTTGACGGGTACTGGTGGTTTCACGTCTTCAACGTCGTTGAATCACTTTCCATAGATGCTCACGACAACAGCAAGCGAACAGTCGACGAGCGTCACCATTTTCGAGATGCTGCTTCCCGGCTTCTTCCTGTGCACCGGGCCGTAACAGTCTGCTCTTTGTCAAAGTTCCCTATGTCAGTGTACGCACCCCTCCCCCCCCCCCCCCCCAATGTGTGTTTCGTATCGCCGCTAGAACGAAATTCATGTTCTCACAAATATATACAGTACTAGCATCATAAATTACTGTAATTCCATTTAAAAAACGAAGTTGAAACCTGCTTCCCTATAATTTATGTAGCTTTGTCCGGAGCATGTACGTCATTCACTGAGAACTTTTGACAATTCATCTGGATGAAAACAGGATTATGTTTGAAATAGTATCGGAAATATTTGACATGAACGTCTCAGCTGAATCTCCTTGTAATAAGCCATAATATATCAAGGAATGGGACGCTTCGTAGTAAGCCAGATATAGCTCGCCTTAGCTGACGCCTCTAATCATGAAGAAGGATATAATGTACTTTGGATAGGAGCTTTCCGTGAACGCACAGTCTCATAAATCTGTTCTTCGCGCAATTAATCGTATGATCATTGTAAGACCGTAGGATGTCAAGACAGAAACCGTGGGTGTCTCGTATATCATATGCGACAGCAGCCTGACTCACTGGAACTTGAGCCAACTGCTGTGTCCCGATCACCTCAGAAGGCAGGCAGTGTTTGCGACAGCTGGCGTGCAGAGTACGGCAGCCAGACGGCGTGGCCTTGCACCGACTCGGCGCCCGTAACGGATCTCTACGCGTCTCCGCTCGCAGGCGCCTCCAACAGAAGCTTTCTAGATATTATTTGGAATAAATGTAGAAGGCGTAGCTCCAGTGCGATAGATAGCTGTGCACAATGGTACTCGCCCAGGCTGCTGTTACAAGTATGTGGCCACATACCAACTGTGGCGCGTTCTGTGTTGGTTGTTGCAGTGCACAAGGTGTTCTGCTAAACTGTTCGCCTCCGATTTTTCCTGAAACGTTTAAGATATTATAATCCTGTTTGTATCCAACTGAATTGTGAAAAAGTCCGCACTAAACGTTCTATAATGACTTTTCATAGCTATATTGGTATTAAGTTCCCTTTTTAAAACAGCAATTCCCACTGCTAGTACCGGAGCCCAGAAAGAGAAGAATTCAGTGTCGTTCCCATCTTCAAAATTTTATTACTAGCTTCAGAGACTCGCAAAATAGAGAACTTAGTATTTATCTAGGATTGCCATAATTTATGTCTGATAAACCGGAACATTTTTCTTAAACTGACAAAAAATGGGTGTAGTTTGGGAAGCAAAAACTGGGATACTTTTCTTACGCTTAAAAACAGTGAAAGATGCGACCACATTATCCCTTTTTAGTCAGAAGATTGCGAACCGCTACAACGAGCGGCTAACGGTAGGAAAATAAGAGGGTCACACAAGCAAGTCCTCTGCCCAGGCAGCTCAAATAATATCTATCCTTCAGTCAGACTATAAGCAAGGGGGAGAAGTAGCCGCTGTTGCGGCTGTGACCGTATTGAAAAGAAGGAAGAGGAGAAGGAAAAAGTTGCGGAGTCACCACATTACTGCCATAAGACTGCACAGGCTGTAGCCGTACAAAAGATTTAAACCAAAGTTATGTTTGCACATTTATTATTTTGTCGGTCAACTGCACTCCGAGGTACTTCATTCATGCTGCTCAGGCATGGCTCTGCAACTTTGTTCCTATCCACTGTCCTGCATTCACTTATTTGTTCACTGAATGGAAATGTACGTTTACGAAGCGAGCAATGAATTTCGTCAGATAAGATTGCTGTTTTTATTTCTTAGTAAAAATGGCTGAGTTTCAAGAGTCGAGGAGCCAAACAAAATGAGCTGTATACAAGGTAACTCGTACGAATTTCTTCGCGACGTCAAAGACAATGCCGGAAGAGACGAAATCTAATTGGCACCACAGACTGCTACAACATTCGCCTGTGGTGTTTCACTTCGAACTGCACAGAGAATATTTGCAGGAGCACGGGTGAGAGTCTAGCAATCTTTTTGAATCGCTTCCAGAGTACACGTTTGTTTCATGCTTTTTGCTAGCTAAGTGAAACTTAATATCTACTCTTCCCACATGTGCAATGGAAACGTAACGCTTACAAATTACACCTTTTTACTTCACAGCCACATCTCCCTTCTTTTATGAAGAACCATTCTTCTGAATATTTTTCCTGGAATGAACGCTTCCTCATTGGCAGTTTTCACTTGAAACAATGAAAGACTTTAATAACAACTTAACCGCGATACGACTCAGAGAAACAGAGAACCACGTTGCTGCGAAGCTTAAACTGAAATGAGATAGCTTTGATTATGCAGCTTAACAGCACGGATTGAAATAGAAATAGAATTTGGAAAAAGAATTTGGAGAAAAATAGTATGAGAATGTTTCTCTGAAATCCGGGGCGAACTGCCGTCCCGAAAGTAGTTTTCGGATCACCGATTTCTTTGATCTGAAATAGGGCCTGTCCCAGAAAACCAGGATCTCTGGCAACCCCAGATTTATCTAATTTGAAATTGAACCGATTGCTGTCTTATGGGGAAGTTCGTGATTTCGTTCCCAAACAAGGAAATACGTCGGATAACGAGAAAGTGCGGTTGACCGCTTCAATACCAACCAGTATGGTCCGCCTCGGTAGCTGCGCCGTCAACTCGGCAGATTGCTAAACGAAGTGGCCCGACTTTCATTCCCGGCGGGATGGGAAATTTTCGCCGTACGGGGACTGGGTGTTCTGCTGTCCTAACTCTCGTATCGTCATAACTGACATTACAATACTGAGGTGGCTGAGTGGACACACCTCTAAAGCCAATAAACTGAGAAAAAAGTATGCAAGGTCCACAGAGGAAATGTAGCTTTTGTTGTTTGTCTTTCACATGTGTCGGGTACAAGTTAGTTTGAAGAAATAAATACCTTTGGCAAACTAAGAGAATTTGAATATGTTGTTACTTTACGTAGAGTTGATGCCGATATCTCTGTGGACTTTCTTACAATTCATCTAACTGAAAACAGAATTATGATGTCTTAAACGATTCCGGAAATATTTTAGGTGAACAGCTCAGTAGAAACCTTCTACGGGTCAGTTAAAAGGAAAACATCACGAATGTGTATTGAGCTGTCCAGAATATTGCACCTATTATTGCAGTATTCAAGAAGAGTGTAATATTCCAGTTCCTAAGAGTGCCGGTGGTGGCAGATGAGAAAATGACCGAACCAACAATTTAATAAATCATAGTTGCAAAATACTGACGCGAATTATTCAGAGAAGAATGAAAAAACTCGTAGAAACCGACCCCATGGAAGGTGGCAAAATACAGAAACATCGGAACAACACTCACACTACCACTTGTCTTAGAAGATAGACCCGAGAAAGGGAGCCGGCCGAAGTGGCCGTGCGGTTCTAGGCGCTGCAGTCTGGAACCGCGAGACCGCTACGGTCGCAGATTCGAATCCTGCCTCGGGCATGGATGTGTGTGATGTCCTTAGGTTAGTTAGGTTTAACTAGTTCTAAGTTCTAGGGGACTAATGACCTCAGAAGTTGAGTCCCATAGTGCTCAGAACCAACCAACGGAGAAAGGGAAACCTACGTTCACAGCATTGGCAGATTCAGAAGAAGAATATTCTCTTTGAAACTAGAAGTCAGGAAGGAATAAGATACAGGGGGCAAAAGGTTATTTGCAAATTGTACAGAAACCAGATTGCACGTATATGAGTCGAAGACATGAAAGCGAAGCAATAGTTGAGAATGGGGTGAAACAGGGTTGTAGCTTGTGATGTTGCTCGGTATGTACATTGAGCAATCTGAGAAGAAAACCAAGGTGAATCTGGGAAGGTATGGTTCAAATAGATAAAATTAAAACCTTGACGTTTGCCGATGACATTGTAATTGTGTCAGATACCAAAGAACTTGGAAGATAAACTGAACAGAATTAGTAGTGCTTGATATAAGATGCTAGAGGCAGTAGGTGATTCTCTTTTTATTTTATTCGGGCAGCAAAATAACTGACGTAAGCAGACGTGATACTGGCAACAGAAAAAAATTTCTGAAAAAGAGAAATCTGTTAGCATCGAACATACATTTAAGCGTTACGATGTCTTGTTCGCGGGTACTTGTCTACGAAAGTGAAACGTGGACGATAAACAGTTCAGACAAGAAGAGAATAGAAGGTTTTAAAATGGGGTGCTGCAGGACAATGCTAAGATATATAATCTTTCACTGCGTTTTATTGGTAGGACACTTAGAAAATGTAACAGATCTGCTAAGGAGACTGCCTACACTACGCTTGTCCACCCTCTTTTATAATACTGCTGCGCGGTGTGGGATCCTTACCAGGTAGGACTGACAGTGTACTTCGAAAAAGTTCAAAGAAGATCAGCACGTTTTGTATTATCGCGAAATATGGGAGAGAGTGTCACTGAAATGATACAGGATTTGGACTGGACATCATTAAAGGAAAGGCGTTTTTCGTTGCGACAGAATCTTCTCACGAAATCCCAATCACCAGCTTTCTCCTCCGAATGCGAAAATATTTTGTTGACACCGACCTACACAGGGAGAAACGATCATCCCGATAAAATAAGGGAAATCAGAGCTCGTACGGAAAGATATAGGTGTTCGTTTTTTCCGCGCGCTAAACGAGATTGGAATAATAGAGAATTGTGAAGGTGGTTCGATGAACCCTCTGCCAGGCACTTGAATGTGATTTGCAGAGTATCCATGTAGATGCAGACGTTGACTGTAACCGAAAGCTGTTAAGACAACCATCAGTCTCTTTAGTGGCTTGATGGCCAAGTGGTGTTAAATAAATGCAATTCCAGCGTGATGCAAGGCGTATGTTTTAACATCACGTCGTCGGCCTTGATGCAAGTTTCCCTGCTTACTTGCGGAAGTAGTTTGTCGTTAAGTTTCAAGAAGTTTACTAGACTCGGTTTGTAGACTTCTTCCTCCGTAGAAAGTGTAAGACTGTCACTGAGAATTGAACTGATGACCACCACGTACTAATGAAGCAATGTTAACCACTACACGATGTTCGCTTCATCAGGAATATTTTTACTTCGGATAAAAGTTAACGGAGCTATCTATGGAGTCAGTTCGCTAACTTCATGATGGCCATCGTTCAAGCGTCTCCGAATCTAGGGTTTGGGAAAACTGAAAAGTTAGAATGATTAACTGCGGATTTTCAATTCGAACTTGAAAGGTTTTCGCGGAGCCACACGCATTTAATTTTATACAGGAGCTCATCGAAGCAGTTTTAGAGCTTTTCGCGGCAAAATGTTTCTTAGTTATATGTTGCATTGCAGTTGTTTCGTATAAAACATTATAGTTTGTAAATTTTTTCAGCATTGTGTGAATTACATGGTGACTCTTTTCTGTGGCTCTCATGATCTCATGGAACTTTTTTTTTTTATCTTAGTGATTTTCAGAGACAGTGTTCAAGCTGCCATGTGATGAATATTGTTTTAAGGATGTTCGTAAAACTGTCGTTCGTTCACATTAATGCACAAATGGCATGTGCTTGCTGCTGATTATCCTAACACACTCAAAACAACCACATGTTTCGCGAATAATAGCAGCAGCTTCAGTCAGACGAGCAACCAGCTTTCCTGGAGTGTCTGTGTTACGTACACTTGGCCACGCTACTGCCCCCTCCCCCCCCTCCGTCCCCCCCCCCCACCCCCCCACACACCAAATCCATCAATTGGGGAAAACATTGTCTAAATGTTCTCAGACATCAGTGGCAAAGTGTGGTCATACTGGACCATATTCGCTGCCTGACTGCTAGCGCGACGTTCTCCAACATTACTGATAGTACCTCACGGAGGAAGATGCGGCAATTTCCTTTGCCGAACATGTTAGACAGAGGATGCCAGTTGTAAATGACTGTGAACGGACGACGTCTGCAGAAACATCTCTAAAACAACATTAGTCACGCGACATGGCGGTTTGAACACCGTGTCTGAACAACGCTAGCGTGAAAATGTTCAAATGTGTGTGAATTCCTAAGGGACCAAACGGCTAAGGTCATCGGTCCCTAGACTTACACACTACTTACACTAACTTGTGCTAAGAACAACACTCGAACCTCTGGCGGGAGGGGCCGCGCAGTCCGTGACATGACGCCTCTAGCGTGAAAACCACCTACAATAACATATGATACAAAAGAATGAAAGATAGGATCTGTTGACAGGACAAACCGCTGGGTTAGGTTAGGTGTGTGTGTGTGGGGGGGGGGGGGGGGGGGGGTAGAAACGGTAGAGGTACACTAAGGCTTGGCTCCAGCAAGCAAGTTCAAGTGAGCGTAGGTTGCACAGCTATGCAGAGGTGAAAAGGCCTACACAAGATAGACTAGCATGGAGAGCTGCAGCGAACTGAAGACCACAACAAGAAGAACATAAAGGAGTTACAGGCAGCATCACACCAGTCGAAGGATTGACTAATGTAATATAATAACAGTACTATTACAGGGTGTTACAAAAAGGTACGGCCAAACTTTCAGTAAACATTCCTCACACACAAAGAAAGAAAATATGTTATGTGGACATGTGTCCGGAAACGCTTACTTTCCATGTTAGAGCTCATTTTATTACTTCTCTTCAAATCACATTAATCATGGAATGGAAACACACAGCAACAGAACGTACCAGCGTGACTTCAAACACTATGTTACGGGAAATGTTCAAAATGTCCTCCGTTAGCGATGATACATGCATCCACCCTCCGTCGCATGGAATGCCTGATGCGTTGATGCAGCCCTGGAGAATGGCGTATTGTATCACAGCCGTCCACAATACGAGCACGAAGAGTCTCTACCTTTGGTACCGGGGTTGCGTAGACAAGAGCTTTCAAATGCCCCCGTAAATGAAAGTCAAGAGGGTTGACGTCAGGAGAGCGTGGAGGCCATGGAATTGGTCCGCCTCTACCAATCCGTCGGTCACCGAATCTGTTGTTGAGAAGCGTACGAACACTTCGACTGAAATGTGCAGGAGCTCCATCGTGCATGAACCACATGTTGTGTCGTACTTGTAAAGGCACATGTTCTAGCAGCACATGAAATCATGATAACGTGCTCCATTGAGCGTAGGTGGAAGAACATGAGGCCCAATCAAGACATCACCAACAATGCCTGCCCAAACGTTCACAGAAAATCTGTGTTGATGACGTGATTAAACAATTGCGTGCGGATTCTCGTCAGCCCACACATGTTGATTGTGAAAATTTACAATTTTATCACGTTGGAATGAAGCCTCATCCGTAAAGAGAACATTTGCACTGAAATGAGGATTGACACATTGTTGGATGAAGCATTCGCAGAAGTGTACCCGTGGAGGCCAATCAGCTGCTGATAGTGCCTGCACACGCTGTACATGGTACGGAAACAACTGGTTCTCCCGTAGCACTCTCCATACAGTGACGTGGTCAACGTTACCTTGTACAGAAGCAACTTCTCTGACGCTGACATTAGGGTTATCGTCAACTGCACGAAGAATTGCCTTGTCCATTGCAGGTGTCCTCGTCGTTCTAGGTCTTCCCCAGTCGCGAGTCATAGGCTGGAATGTTCCGTGCTCCCTAAGACGCCGATCAATTGCTTCGAACGTCTTCCTATCGGGACACCTTCGTTCTGGAAATCTGTCTCGATACAAACGTACCGCGCCACAGCTATTGCCCCGTGCTAATCCATACATCAAATGGGCATCTGCCAACACCGCATTTGTAAACATTGCACTGACTGCAAAACCACGTTCGTGATGAACACTAACCTGTTGATGCTACGTACTGATGTGCTTGATGCTAGTACTGTAGAGCAATGAGTCGCATGTCAACACAAGCACCGAAGTCAACATTACCTTCCTTCAATTGGGCCAACTGGCGGTGAATCGAGAAAGTACAGTACATACTGACGAAACTAAAATGAGCTCTAACATGGAAATTAAGCGTTTCCGGAGACATGTCCACATAACATCTTTTCTTTATTTGTGCGTGAGGAATGTTTCCTGAAAGTTTGGCCGTAGCTTTTTGTAACACCCTATATAGAAAGAAAGTTTAACTCGATCTATGTGCCATTATAATGCTATCAGAAGCAACTGTAGTTGTGTCTCTAGCCTCGCACGGTTTTTACACGACCTTTTCGTGACTGGTGCGTTTTACTGATGGTCCCCAGTGGTTACGTCTTCGAGAGAGCAGTTGACCGGATTCATTGTCGTATATTTCTCTGTAATTAAAGCGAGAGCAATGTGATTCGGCGCTCGTGTTTGTGAATAGAAACCGTGCCTGTTGAGAGAGTGTGATATTACGTGCGTTGGCCGGTGGTTAGCACGGGATTGATTTTGTGTTGCGTATCTCAGCACTCCCTCGGCTCGCGTTAATACGATCACTCTCCCAATTTGCCAAGAGTGGAAATTTAACAACCTGGAATCCCGAGGACAATTTATTGATTCGTATCGTCGACGGACTCTGCGTTCGCACGTGGAAAGAACGCTGTCATCGGTTCTGGCTGCATTTTAGCCGTGAATGTTCCCGTCATCGTGTTACCACGTTGGAAATTTTTTCCACAAAAATTTTGAACTTATCAATGATAAAGAAATGCTTTCGGAAACTAGAAACCAGACTGCAGTTATAGGAGTCGAATGACATGAGAAGGGCGCAGTAGTGACAAGGTAAGTGACTCAAGGTCGAAGCTTTCCCTCGCGTTATTCAATCTGCACGTAGAGTAAGTAGTAAATGAAACCAACGAGACATTGTGAAAAGGAATTTATGTTCAGGGAGAAGAAATTAAAATTTTAAGGTTTGACGATGACATTCTAATTCTGTCACAGGCGGTTAAGGACTTGGGCGGCCAGTTCAACGGAATGAACAGTAACTTGGAGAGGTTATCAGATGATTATCAACCATAGTAACGGAGTGTGGACGAATTTAGTCAAAATTTTCCAAGGAGATTAGATTAGGAAATGACACTAAGAGTAAGAGATGAGTTTTGCAATTTGAGCATCAAAGTAAATGACGTTGACCGAAGTTGGGAAGACTGGAAATAGCAAGACAAGCATTGTTGAAAACGAGAAATTTGTTAACATCAAATGTAAATCTAAGTTTTAGGAAGTCTTTTCTAAAGGTGTGTAGTACGAAAATGCCAACGGCCTTGCCGCAGTGGTAACACCGGTTCCCGTCAGATCACCGAAGTTAAACGCCGTCGGGTTTGGCTAGCACTTGGATGGGTGACCGTCGTCTGCCGAGCGCTGTTGGCAAGCGGGGTGCACTCAGCTCTTGTGAGGCAAATTGAGGAGCTACTTGACTGAGAAATAGCGGCTCCGTTCACGAAAACTGATAACGGCCAGGAGAGCGGTGTGTGGTCCACACCTTCCTCCATATCCGCATCCAGTGACGCCTATGGGCTGAGGTTGACACGGTGGTCGGTCAGTGCCGTTAGGGTCTTCTGAGATCTGTTCGGACGGAGTTTAGTTTAGCTTAGTAGTGCGAATATGGAGCGTGAACGATAAGAGTTTAGACAAGAAGAGAATATACACTACTGGCCATTAAAATTGCTACACCAAGAAGAAATGCAGATGATAAACGGGTATTAATTGGACAAATATGTTTTACTAGAACTGACATGTGATTACATTTTCACGCAATTTGGTTGCATAGTTCCTGAGAGATCAGTACCCAGAACAACCACATCTGGCCGTAATAACGGCCTTGATACCCCTGGGCATTGAGTCAAACAGAGCTTGGATGGCGTGTACCGGTACAGCTGCCCATGCAGCTTCAACACGATACCACAGTTTATGAAGAGTAGTGACTGGCGTATTGTGACGAGCCAGTTGCTCGGCCACCATTGACCAGACGTTTTCAATTGGTGAGAGATCTGGAGAATGTGCTGGCCAGGACAGCAGTCGAACATTTTCTGTATCCAGGAAGGCCCGTACAGGACCTGCAACATGCGGTCGTGCATTATCCTGCTGAAATGTAGGGTTTCACAGGGATCGAATGAAGGGTAGAGTCATGGGTCGTAGCACATGTGAAATGTAACGTCCACTGTTCAAAGTGCCGTCATTGCGAACAACAGGTGACCGAGACGTGTAACCAATTGCACCCCATACCATCACGCCGGGTGATACGCCAGTATGTATGGCGATGACGAAAACACGCTTCCAATGTGCGTTCACCGCGTTGTCCCAAACACGGATGCAACCATCATGATGCTGTAAACAGAACCTGGATTCATCCGAAAAAATGACGTTTTGCCATTCGTGCACCCAGGTTCGTCGTTGAGTACACCATGGCAGGCGCTCCTGTCTGTGATGGTAACCGCAGCCATGGTCTCCGAGCTGATAGTCCATGCTGCTGCAAACGTCGTCGAACTGTTCGTGCAGATGGTTGTTGCCTTGCAAACGTCCCCATCTGTTGACTCAGGGATCGAGACGTGGCTGCACGATCCGTTACAGCCTTGCGGATAAGATGCCTGTCATCTCGACTGCTAGTGATACGAGGCCGTTTGGGTCCAGCACGGCGTTCCGTATTACCCTCCTGAACCCACTGATTCCATATTCTGGAATTGGATTTCGACCAACGCGAGCAGCTATGTCGCGATACGATAAACCGCAATCGCGATAGGCTTCAATCCGACCTTTATCAAAGTGGGAAACGCAATGGTACGCATTTCTCCTCCTTACACGAGGCATCACAACAACGTTTCACCAGGCAACGCCGGTCAATTGCTGTTTGTGTATGAGAAACCGGTTGGAAACTTTCCTCATGTCAGCACGTTGTAGGTGTCGCCATCGGCGCCAACCTTGTGTGAATGTTCTGAAAAGCTAATCATTTGCATATCAGAGCATCTTCTTCCTGTCGGTTAAATTTCGCGTCCGTAGCACGTCATCTTCGTGGTGTAGCAATTTTAATGGCCAGTAGTGTAAAATTTTCGAATGAGGTGCTGCACAAGAAAGTTGAGAGTAGACCGAATAGCTGGTGTGGAGGTCTGATTCGAATTGGCGGAAGGAGAAATTTAATGCACATCAGACTAAATGAGGGGTTGAAAGCACACATCCTGAGGGGCAGGAGGTATGGGGGCAAAAATTGGTGTGTGAGACCAAGACTTGACTGTACAATATACCTAAGCTGTTTTCTAGTGGACGTAGGATGCATGAGTTATGCACGGATGAACAGACTTGCATGTGACGGTACGCGTAGAGAACCGCATCAAACCATTCCTCAAGTTAAAAACCAAACATAAGTAATAGCTGTTTGCCCGTCAGGGATTTCGAATATCAAGACGTGAGAGGTGTGACTTTCAATAACGGTTTACGTGATCGCGCTGGCTAATTAAGAGTAAACCTGACGTAAACAAACACAAGCGCGGTGATTAATCAGAAGCCGCAGCAAACGTACACTCGTGTTGTTACTCTCGTGGAGATAGATCCTACTTATGTATTAGATATTTTACTGCTAAATTACATTAAATGAACTTTAAGATATTGTAATGTATTAACAGCCATGGACCTTTTTCTTAATCACGCTTTAGCTGTGTAATTTTTATTTCAAAAATCGAATACAGTCAAACAGTCACAGTCTCTGCACTGTTGCGCTCTGTTTGTAACTCTGTCAATGCGCAGTATGAAAACGGCTGAGACTGCTTTCTGCTATGTAGTAAACACGCGTGTGGAACACGCTTAAGAAGTGCCGAGAAATAGTTGTTCTTAGAGCACTTGCCCGCGAAAGGCAAAGGCCCGAGTTCGAGTCTCGGTCCGGCACGCAGTTTTAATCTGCCGGGAAGTTTCACGTTGTTCTTAACGTTTGTCATAAATTTGCAGAGAAATTGGCTTTAAATTTGATGCAGTTGAGATACAGATGCACATTAGATGTATAGTGGAATCGGCAGCGTAGTGTGCAATTTGTGGATCGCTGGTTCAAGTCTAGCCTTGGTCATCCTTTTTTCTATTTGAAATACCTACATCTCGTAATTGTAAAAATCATTATAAATTTTTACGAATAATCCACGTCTTCTTGTTTCTATCCACATATTGCACGCGAAATTCCTGCTTTCATTTCAAATATAAATTCTTAGTTATCGTTTTTTCACAGAAAATTGGTAATAAAGCTTGCTGAAATTAAGAAAACATGATAATTTAATTTTTTTAGTTCAAAAATGAAAAACCAAATACACTTTATTTGGATTATGTCCGTTGTTTTATACCACAGATCTAGTCTCATACGAACCAGAGTGGTAAGTGCTGTAGAAACATGAAAAACAATCCTTTTCACAGCATCGAGAACACCATACAAGTGATAAATTTTTACGATTGCCACTGTGTTGTTACAATAAGAACCCAACAGAACTGATCTGGAGCGAAGTTCAGGGATTTGTCACGAGAAATAACAAGACTGTTAATCAGCCAGACGTACTGGAACTAAGGCACGCACACTTTTTTTTTTTTATACATGTCACTGCCGAACGCCGGCGGGATATAGAACGGCACGTGATAAAAGGAGAAATTGCGGCGCTTGGGTGGCTTCGTGGATTCTGTTGTTGATCGATTCGTTATCATAGTAGCAGATGACAGTTCCAAAACTGAAATGTATTTCTCGAATTCGGATAAGGAAGGAGCTAATAGATCACAACACATCTGACTGTAATTAATACCTTCAGGCCTCAGTATCCAACAATACGGTCAAATCTCTGCTGTATGCTTATGCATTACACACAGCTCGCTCAGAACAATTACCATGGTGTTTAGGGATTTTCATCACTTTTGTTTGTAATTAGACTACCATGTTAGGTGAGAACGAGAGCATGTTATGCTTCCCGTCTGGTCACCTAAGAAGCAAGCTTGTGGTAGTGCTGGAGTTATGCCGAGTATAATTTCATTCTGTTTGAAAATTATGACATTCGAATGTTTCTCTGTTCGTCTCTTTTTACGTCAGAACTGCAACTTCTCACATCATTGCAGGTTAGATGGACCAGCTGGCTGGCCAACACTAACCAAGTTAAATGCACTGGTAAAGCTGTTCAAAATGGTTCAAATGGCTCTGAGCACTATGGGACTCAACTTCTGAGGTCATTAGTTCCCTAGAACTTAGAACTAGTTAAACCTAACCAACCTAAGGACAGCACAGACATCCATGCCCGAGGCAGGATACGAACCTGCGACCGTAGCGGTCTCGCGGTTCCAGACTGCAGCGCCTAGAACCGCACGGCCACTTCGGCCGACGGTAAAGCTGTTATCCTGCGTTATCGCTCCATCTGTGTGCGTGTAACACAGCATAAAACGTATCCTTATGATCATACTTGACTGTACTGGACACAGCTTGGCTTCCGCTCCACATGAAACGATATCCAGTGAGATTCAGGCAAATGGCGAAGAATACCTGATGTAATTTTTACATCAGGATTATTCTCGTGATGAACAGTGCGCATTTGTCGGCTACAATAATGCAATAAAAGTCGAATATTTATTAACAAAGTACAGCAGAGACTTAGAAAGAAGTGGCTTCAGTGCCCACGCCTAACCAATTCAAAATGGTGCTCTCTTTTCCAACACAGTATTAACCACCAAAATAACTCCTGTAGTTGATTGTGAAAGCTGTGAAAACGTTGGTTCCTAGTGCCACAGCGTAATCTCAGGCAAATTCGCTGCAGAAGATAACTCGGGCAGTAGCTTCTTGTTCATTGACCTTTAAACTAAACTGAAAATAAATAAATAAATCATAAAATTTTGTCATAGTAATGATCATAATCAATCTTCTGGCAGTTATCTATTTAGTTGTGTGCTTTATAATGAAAATTTCTACTAGAAAATGGGAATTTGCAAAAATCGAAAAGAACTGGAGATAAAATCCAACATAATACTATTATAGTGCTAAGTGTTTGTAAGTTATATTCTATATGTAGTGTGCTATATTGCTTTCGGAAATCTTAATGGTTCAATGAGCACCTAGAATTTTGCCACTGGTTTGGTGTGCGATAGTTATTTGTGAACAGTTCTGTAGAAATGTTCGATAGAGTAGGAACCTATAAATTCTGAAGGAGACTATGTTTATGTGCAATAAAAGTGTTCACTGACAACGATTACGCCTGGAATTAAACATGTCTTTCACAGAGGGGTGTTATTGACCAAGGGGAGGGAGAACACTGAAGACTTGTGTACCCGAACATGACCCGAAATTGTAAAATAAAAACAGTTCGCGTAGCAGCTGTCGGTTGTCCACATATTTTGAGTTTCAGATGTTGCAGATTTTTAGAAAATCTATTCTGATAGTCTTCTGAAGATACTACGGGAAGAAGCGTAATCTTTTCACGTAAATCACTGTTCAAAATGTTTCATTTTTTTTTTTTTTTTCACACGCATTCATCGCCTAATATTCTATAAAATGTCACCGACACGGTTCAACTGCTGGTCGTGCCTTTCTGCGCTGCGATTTTCTGATGCAGTCATCACCAAGTAACTTTAGATCTCAGCTACAGACTATTTGAAGACACATTTCCAGGAGTAATAATAAACGTAATAACAGTAACTGTAATTAAATTAATGTGTGCTCTCTCTCCCCCCCCCTTTCCCCTCTCTCACCCCCTCCTTCTCCACCCACCCAACCACCCCACCTCGTCTCTCTCTCTCTCTCTCTCTCTCTCTCTCTCTCTCTCTCTCTCTCTCTCTCTCTCTCTCGTTATCCTTTTGGGCAAGAGGGAAAGGCAGTGGTGCCGAAGATGGGTTAAGATTTTGGAAACATCGTGGTACTGGGAAAGTTGTCGGGTTGGTACTACTGAACCCCAGCGAAAAGCGATTGTCATTTGTAAGTAGAATGTTAGTGTGTGGAGAAGTACTCTGATGAATAACTGGTAAATGGTAATAAGTAGCTGCCACGAAAGGGGTAGGGGAGTGCAGCAGAGTTAGAAACAAGATAGGTTCATACTGGCCATTTGTGTGGAGAAATTGGTACAGAGACGGCTATGTTTTTCAGTGTTTTAAGTAAATGACATGGGTAGTTATGACAGTCAACAAAAATTAACACAAGGTTGCATCAATGAGTAATGAAAGACAGGCGCCCCTGAGAGGACGCAATCATAAGAGGGTTGAGGAAAAGGAACCATGATATCGCTTCAGTAAGAGCAGTGAGCTAGAGCTAAAAGTAATGGGATTTTGAGGCAGGGCTGCCCTGTCCAAGACATCGTGTCACAGAAGACAATACTCTTCAGCGGATAACGTGCTAAACTCAGTTGACGAATGGAGGGTAAGTGAAATAATGTCTGCTGAGTCAGCAGTTCTATTGCTTCTTCAGTTAGGCAAGATTATGTACAATGAATTTCCAAAGGATCGTATCATTTTCATTGTTTGATTCGAGCTGTAAACCATGGATACGGATGTGTGATGATAGTAAGTCACGATATACTCTGTTAGTTGGATTAAAGAGCGATCTACTGTTAACAATTACACAAATACTTCAGGTGTCATTTGATAAAGGTGACAATTGTCAGCACGATAAGATTTATCAAAGGCGCATCTTCTTTGGTACGAACCGTTTTAATGATATGTCGGAAATGGTATATCGGCAGAAAAGAGTTATCAGGGCAAGATGCAGTTCCTGTTCCATTATTTCTGCCGTCTCAGGCGTAACTTGTGAAACATAATGTTTGGTACCACGTGGTTGCTAAGACTAATTCAACCTGTGATATTTGTCAAAGTTGAACGTGCTTATTATTAATAAAGAAGTATGTACAGTATCATGCTTGTGTTTTATTATTTTTTAACCACTTTGCAGCTCCAGTCTTGTGGATATGTTTTAAAACTGAGGCTGGTTCTAGGATTTCAGTGCAAGGTAGTGGTAGTCTGTGCTGAAATTTGAGGTGTTCATCTGGAATGGCACAGTATTCGAGTGATTAGGAGGTTATGATTTTTTCATACATCTCCCTACATGTAAATTCTTGTGGTTTACTATATATTCAAACACATTGAAATTTTAAATTTCTATGATGCTAGATATTTATGATCAAAGGGGATTCTTTGACAGTAAGAACACAAGGCACTGGATGGTAGTTTGATAATTTTCTGCCAGAACTTTTAAAGTGAGAACTTGGGCAGTTAATGCTTTCTTGTGCTACCCTCATCTTACACCACTTATATCACAAGTTATCGATGTTTCTGTACAGTCCAGTGCTTCTTTCGTTCTCTTTCTTTCTCTTCTGATTTATTTACTCATTTTGTGTTGTAATCTCCCTCACATGTATTTACTTCTTGTCTCTTCTTTTAGCTACTTGTTTCTTGTTGCATGACTGTGAGGGACAGGGTTAAGATTCTTGCCCATCCACACGTAATTACTTTTTCCATGATTTGTGTACATAGACAAATGGCTTATGGTTCTCTCATCAAATCCACGAACAGTTGCATGCCCCTTCTTCAACTCAGGTAGTTTCAGCCTGTAATATGTACAGTCAAAGCAACAGTTTAGTGATTGTGTATGAGACAGAAAAGAAAATCTAACATGTTATAATATATGTGGATATGGCAATCCTATGATTATTTGCAAAAAATGTGAGATGAATAGTTTAGAACTCTTGCTGGTTGGTGTTGAAACTTATCAGTTACCTGTTAACTACAATTGCTTACTAAAATTGTTGTAGTAGTAACTATTGACAAATGTATTCTTACAATTATTCTTTTCTTTCCAGACGAGAAAAAGCCATAGAGGATTTAGCCGTGAAGCCAATTACACAGTTCCCAGTCAGCTTGGATGATGAGGTAATGCATTGTCAAACATATTTATATTGCTAACAATTCAGTACTTTTTCATGCTGAGGCTTATTATTTTGTAGGTAATTATACTTTTTAGTGTCGTTGGGTACTTCAGTTGACGATCTGAATTCTGAATATGACAGTAAATACACAAAAGCAAAGATAAAAAATAATAGGACTTGAGTAAGAGCGCTAGTCCTAATTAGTAAAATTATAAAGTGTGTAACTTATACTTGAAATGATGGAACAGAAAATAAATTTCAATCCATAAAAGTTTGTATTTGGTATAAAACTCACTCCTTTTTCATTTATATTTGCAATATGTAGGTAGAGGAAACAGACCTTTTACACAAGTGCTAATTTTTTTTGTGTGAACACAAATTTATTGACATTTGTGGAAGGATCACATTCACCAAAAGTAGTCATCATGCTAGAGAATTTGCCAAAAACTGAGAAACTGTCAGAGGTAGAAAAGTTGGTATACCAAAACAGGGTGGACCTAAGGCACAAAACAAACAAGATTTCCCAAACGTTATGCTTAAAAATTATACAGATTATAGAGGATCGTAAACTGAGTATTTTTGAACTAAGGAATCAATGGCCAGAATGTATCTGGCAGTAAGTGGTACTGGATGAAGAGAACAAGTGAAGTACATTTGCATAACAGACAACTGTCTGACACATACTGTTCGTGCAAACCAAGGAGACACTCAGTGCGGTGGCTAATGGGAGTCATGGTAAATGGAAAATGCCTTGACAGTCACTCCTATCAGCCATCATGCTGAGTGTCAACTTAGTTTGTGCGAATAATAAACGTGGGTGGTGCTAACTTGGGAAACAATAGCCTACACAATTGTCTCTGATGTGACCTTATTGGATTATACCACTATATACAGTTCTTGAGAGAGTGTTACTATTATACATGAACTTGCAGACGTGCATTATATATATATGGCACAAAAAGAGAAAATTGACCCAAGTAATCACTCATGTCATAGATTAGCATGAAATATTTGAAAACTGTATTTTTGAACACAGTTATGTTCTTAATTGCTTTTATAGGCTCAAGAGGATTGCTGTACAGTATATATATTTTTGTGTGATGGCCTTATTTACTCTCACTATGTAGAAATTGTGACATGTCTTCATGTTGTATGAGTAAAGATTAAAATTAATTCTCAACCTGTCCTCATTAAATTCTGTGGTGATTATGCTCTTGAATAGGCGAGCTATGGTAAAGATGTATGTTTAGCTGAAAAAGCAACTGTTTGGAGGGTGTCAGTCTAAAACTTTTTGTGATAATTTTTACAGCTCTTTTTTTTGTTTGTTTTTAAGGAAAAAGGTGAAAACAATTTAGAAATTTCCTTTAGTTTACCTTCAAAACCAGATACTGTGCATAGCTCTCAAGTGGAAATGAAGAAAATGTGCATCTGGGTCACAACCTGTGCTGCACTTCTATGAGATTAAATGTAAAGCAAGGCAACAGAGTTCAGCTGATTTCAGAGATGTAGAATATGGGTAGGTTTTCATCTTGATGCAAACCCTGTCTGTCTGATGGTTATTGATAGTTAGAATGAGGATTTATCAGACTCTGTTTTCCTAAAATTAATGAAATTTGTTTTTGAAAGATTTACAAACAGAAAAATTGAGTCGAACCAGTCTGTTATATACCCAGGAACCTCATTTGTACCATTTTACAGTTTCTTTATCTATGTCTGTTATTACAATACCTGTCTCATCAGCAAACAATGTAATTTGTGCATTATTTATGGGGACCGTAATATTGTTACTATAAATACGGAATAGGAGGATTCCTAAGATGCTGTACTGTGTAACACCCATTGCTACTTGTTGAATATTTGAAGAAAATTCAATTCTTGTAGTCCTTCACTACCTGTTTCTCCCCCTCCCTCGGCCCCCGCTCTCTCTCTCTCTCTCTCTCTCTCTCTCTAGTGTTTTTACTTCCCTATGTCCTCCCAGGGGGCTTGCCACTCTTTGGCAGGTTCGTGTTTGGCTACCACGAGGCCCCCGCCTTTACATCACTTTTTCTCTTCCGTGCTGCATGTCTATCATCTTGCTATTCTTCCTCCCCTCCCTTGAGGAACATGTCTGGGGTATTATTGGGAATGGTCTGCATACTGTTGCTGACCTGCGAACAGTCTAAACTTTCATTTTGGCTCCTTTTTTCCTTTCTGTGTTTCCCTTCATCTCTCGTTCCTCCGCTTCAGTGTATAAGGATCCTCTTTTTTCTTCTTCCTCTCTGTGTGCTCCTGAAGGCCGGCCCGCGCGTCTGACACGTAAAAGGTGACTGGGTAATGCGTAATTCCCAGCCCAGGGTCGACAGGTAGGGTTCGCACGTACCCCCTGGTACAGACCAGGTCCAGGAAGGGGTTGTTGCCTGAGCTGTAACCTTTCCAGATTGCCCATTTGTCCCTCTGTCAGGTGTTCGGGAGGTGTAACGTGAGGTGTGAATGAACACCTAAGGCGGGTGTGCCGCCTTGTGTTGGGGAACCCAAGTTGGAAGGAGCACGCCATTGGAGACGCTGGCAATCATGGGGGATATCCTTGCGGTGAGTCACTCATCCTCTCCATCGATGTCGACGAAACGAAAATGTAATGAGTCTGTTGATTTGAAGACTCTTCCCGCTGCACTGTGGTTCCTTGTTGTATCACGTACTGAAGATGGTCAGTCCTTCGCCACAGTCAATCAGTTTATTATTCAGAAAAGTGTCAATGACATTGATGGCCCTGTGAAATCCTGCTCTTGTTTACGGAATGGCACTTTGCTCTTGGAGACGGCTTCTGATACTGAAGCACAACAACTTCGTGCTGCCTCACTTCTTGACAGCCACACTGTTCATATCAAGGCACATAGAACTTTGAGTTCTTTCCGTGGTGTAGTTTACACCGGGCTGCTTGATGGTATGACCGAAGCTGAAATACAAACTTACCTATCCGATCAGGGTGTCATTGCTGTTCATCGTGTCTTGAAAAAGGTCGATTCTTCCTTGGTGCCCACCCACACTCTTTTCCTCACCTTTGATATGGTGGTGCTGCTGTCCAAGATTAAAGCAGGCTACAAAATCATCACAGTCTGGCCGTACATTCTGAATCCGAAGCGCTTTACCAGTGTCAATCTCACTAGAACATCTTGTCGACACCCGCCCAAATGCTTAACCTGTGGCAGGGATGCACACGAGGGCGAATGTCCACCACCTTATCCCTGCTGTATCAACTGCCGCCTCCTCCCGGGATTGTCCCATGTATCTTGATGAGCGAGCCTTTCAAGAGATTTGGGTAAAGGAAAAAGTGCCTTAACCGGTAGCTCGCAAGTTACTGGCTAGTCGCAAACCCTGTGTTCTCCTGTGTGGCACTTATAGTTTTCAGTTCGGTTTACCCCTCGCTCCATGAAGGACATGGCTACACAGACAAGCGACCTCAAATTTGGCTCTGAGGTTGTGAAGTCGCCAAGTGTAAAGGTAACATCATCTTCCCCCCGTCCTACTGTGCAACAAACTATCAATCTCTCGCCTCATGAGGCGAAGCTACCCACTACACAACCGGCAGGCAGGAAAGGCCCGGGAAGACTTTCTGTGTCCCTCCAGCCAACCAACACCCAAGTATTCCTCCAAGCAGAAGGGCTCGAATAAGTCTGCTAAAGACAACCATTTTCCCCTTCACCAACTCGAAGATCCTGCTCTACAGTGTTGCCACATGGTCGCTTAGCACAGCCGGCCTCCATCTTGCTGGTGCGCACCACCAATCGTTTTTCGGTGTTGGAATCCGCCGACCGACCACACAAGTACACCGATGCTTGTGTGGACCCCATGGAGCAGGATCCTCCTGCTTCTGTGCCCTGTAGTAGCGACTCTACACCGACTGTCCCTCGGCAGACTCTTGAGTTGATACCCCTTCATCTCTTTCTCCTCATGACTGTCCTCCAATGGAACATTCGCTGTCTTCGATCCCACAGTGAGGATTTACGGCTGCTTCTAGCATCGCAGCATCCCCTTGTACGTTGCCTTCAGGAAATGAAATTGCGCCCTCAAGATCGCTTTGAACTTCCACATTACTTACCGTTTCGCTTTGACCTTCCCCCTGAGGTCGGCATCTCATCTCATGGGGGCATCATGCTTATATGGGATGACCTTCGTAGTCAACCCATTTCCTTGATTACCCGTCTTCAGGCTGTTGCCGTTCGCCTCTTCCTTCCCCACCCGACTTTCTCCCTCTGTACCATTTATGTACATCCATCCTTCGATGTCACCAGGACTGACTTCTTTCATCTTATTGCTACTCCACCATTTTTGCTACTCGGTGACTTTAATGTGCATCATCCCCTTTATGCCTCTTCCAGGGCCTGCCAGAGAGGTGCCCTCTTGGCCGACATTCTTAACCAACTCAACCTCTTCTGCCTTTACACCAGTGCACCCACTTTCCTTTCTGACTCCTCGCACACCTATTCCCATTTGGACCTATCTTTGTGCACTGCCCAGCTTGCCCCTCGTCTTGAGTGGTCCGTTCTTTCTGACGCCTACTCGAGCGACCATTTCTCGTGTGCTCTGTGTGCTGACTCCTACCCCATCCACATGCATGCCCAAATGGTAGCTTGCTAAGGCTGACTAGCAGCTTCACTCCTCCCTGGCAACCTTCGCAGAACAAGATTTCCTCAGTCGTGATGACCAGGTGGACTATCTCACAAACGTTATCCTTACTGCTGCAGAACGTTCCATTCCTCGGACTTCCTCTTTGCCACATCGTGTCCCAGTCCCTTGGTAGACTGAAGCATGTTGCAACACAATTCGCATACGGAGATGTGCTCTCCGCGTTTTTAACCACCTCCCAACGCTGGAAAACTGCATTCACTATAAACAGATGCGTGCAAAGTGTCGTCGAGTTCTTCGGGATAGCAAAAGAGCTAGTTGGATTTCGTTCACTAGTTCTTTTACCAGTTCCACACATTCCTCTATTGTGTGGGCCAATCTCCAGTGGCTCTCTGGAACTGAGATCCATTCCCCAATTTCCGGCCTGACAGTAGGTGCTGATGTCATCATGAATCCTGTTGCTATCTCCAACACATTGGGCCGCCATTTTGTAGAAGTTTTGAGCTCTTCCCACTATCACCCTTCCTTTATCAATAGGAAACGAGTGGAGGAGGCTTGGGCGGTACCCTTCTCTTCTCCGAATCGTGAGTGCTACAATGCCGCCTTCACTATGAGGCAGCTAGATCATGCTCTCAGTTCATTCCAGTCCTCCGCCCCAGGGCCAGACGCTATACATGTTCAGATTTTGCAGCACCTCTCTCTTGCGGATCAGAGCGTGGAATGTCAGATCCCTTAATCGGGCAGGTAGGGCAGAAAATTTAAAAAGGGAAATGGATAGGTTAAAGTTAGATATAGTGGGCATTAGTGAAGTTCGGTGGCAGGAGGAACAAGACTTTTGGTCAGGTGAATACAGGATTATAAATACAAAATCAAATAGGGGTAATGCAGGAGTAGGTTTAATAATGAATTAAAAAAATAGGAATACGGGTAAGCTACTACAGACAGCATAGTGAACGCATTATTGTGGTCAAGATAGATACGAAGCCCACGCCTACTACAGTAGTACAAGTTTATATGCCAACTAGCTCTGCAGATGATGACAAAATTGGTGAAATGTATGATGAGATAAAAGAAATTATTCAGGTAGTGAAGGGAGACGAAAATTTAGTAGTCATGGGTGACTGGAATTCGACAGTAGGAAAAGGGAGAGAAAGAAACATAGTAGGTGAATATGGATTGGGGCTAAGAAATTAAAGAGGAAGCCGCCTGGTAGAATTTTGCGCAGAGCATAACTTAATCATAGCTAACACTTGGTTCAAGAATTATGAAAGAAGGTTGTATACATGGAAGAACCCTGGAGATACTGGAAGGTATCAGATAAATTATATAATGGTAAGGCAGAGATTTAGGAACCAGGTTTTAAATTGTAAGACATTTCCAGGTGCAGATGTGGACTCTGACCACAATCTATTGGTTATGAACTGTAGATTAAAACTGAAGAAACTGCAAAAAGGTGGGAATTTAAGGAGATGGGACCTGGATAAACTGAAAGAACCAGAGGTTGTACAGAGTTTCAGGGAGACCATAAGGGAACAATTGACAGGAATGGGGGAAAGAAATACAGTAGAAGAAGAATGGGTAGCTTTGACGGATGAAATAGTGAAGGCAGAAGAGGATCAAATAGGTAAAAAGACGAGGGCTAGTAGAAACCTTTGGGTAACAGAAGAAATATTGAATTGATGAAAGGAGAAAGTATAAAAATGCAGTAAATGCTAAGCAGGGATGGCTAGGGGACAAATGTAAGGATGTAGAGGCTTATCTCTCTAGGGATAAGATAGATACTGCCTACAGGAAAATTAAAGAGACCTTTGGAGAAAAGAGAACCACTTGTATGAATATCAAGAGCTCAGATGTAAACCCAGTTCTAAGCAAAGAAGGGAAAGCAGAAAGGTGGAAGGAGTATATAGAGGGTCTATACAAGGGCGACGTACTTGAGGACAATATTATTGAAATGGAAGAGGATGTAGATGGAGATGAAATGGGAGATATGATACAGCGTGAAGAGTTTGACAGAGCACTGAAAGACCTGAGTCGAAACAAGGCCCCCTGAGTAGACAACATTCCATTAGAACTACTGACAGCCTTGGGAGAGCCAGTCCTGACAAAACTCTACCGTCTGGTGAGCAAGATGTATGAGACAGGCGAAATACCCTCAGACCTCAAGAAGAATATAATAATTGCAATCCCAAAGAAAGCAGGTGTTGACAGATGTGAAAATTACCGAACTATCAGTTTAATAAGTCACAGCTGCAAAATACTAACGCGAATTCTTTACAGGCGAATGGAAAAACTGGTAGAAGCCGGCCTTGGGGAAGATCAGTTTGGATTCCATAGAAATGTTGGAACACCTGAGGCAATACTGAACCTACAACTTATCTTAGAAGAAAGATTAAGGAAAGGCAAACCTACTTTTCTAACTGTTGTAGACTTAGAGAAAGCTTTTGACAATGTTGATTGGAATACTCTCTTTCAAATTCTGAAGGTGGCAGGGGTAAAGTACAGGGAGCGAAAGGCTATTTACAATTTGTACAGAAAGCAGATGGCAGTTATAAGGGTCGAGGGCCATGAAAGGGAAGCAGTGGTTGGGAAGGGAGTGAGACAGGGTTGTAGCCTATCCACTATGTTATTCAATCTGTATATTGAGCAAGCAATAAAGGAAACAAAAGAAAAGTTCGGAGTAGGTATTAAAATTCATGGAGAAGAAGTAAAAACTTTGAGGTTCGCCGATGACATTGTAATTGTCAGAGACAGCAAGGGACTTGGAAGAGCAGTTGAACGGAATGGACAGTGTCTTGAAAGGAAAATATAAGATGAACATCAAGAAAAGCAAAACGAGGATAATGGAATGTAGTCGAATTAAGTTGGGTGATGCTGAGGGAATTAGATTAGGAAATGAGACACTTAAAGTAGTAAAGGAGTTTTTCTATTTGGGGAGCAAAATAACTGACGATGGTCGAAGTAGAGAGGGTATAAAATGTAGACTGGCAATGGCAAGGAAAGCATTTCTGAAGAAGACAAATTTGTTAACATCAAGTATAGATTTAAATGTCAGGAAGTCGTTTCTTAAAGTATTTGTATGGAGTGTAGCCATGTATGGAAGTGAAACGTAAACGATAAATAGTTTGAACAAGAAGAGAATAGAAGCTTTCGAAATATGGTGCTACAGAAGAATGCTGAAGATTTTATGGGTAGATCACATAACAAATGAGGAGGTATTGAATAGAATTGGGGAGAAGAGCTGTTTGTGGCACAACTTGACAAAAGGAAGGGATCGGTTAGTAGGACATGTTCTGAGGCATCAAGGGATCACCAATTTAGCATTGGAGGGCAGCGTGGAGGGTAAAAATCGTAGAGGGAGACCAAGAGATGAATACACTAAGCAGATTCAGAAGGATGTAGGCTGCTGGGAGATGAAGAAGCTTGCACAGGATAGAGTAGCGTGGAGAGCTGCATCAAACCAGTCTCAGGACTGAAGACCACAACAGCAACACCACTCTTGCGGGCAAGCACCTTCTGCTTAACACATACAACTGCATCTGGGCTGAGGGCACATTTCCTGGATGCTGGTGTGAAGCCACAATCACACCCATTCCTAAGCCCAGTAAGGACAAAAACCTTCCTTCCAGCTACTGCCCCATCTCTCTTACTAGCTGCGTTTGTGAGGTGATGGAACGTACGATTCATGCCCAGCTGGTGTGGTGGCTCGAATCTCGCCACTTACTCGCGAATGCACAGTGTAGATTTCAAGTGTGGCATTCTGCAGTTGACCATCTAATTACTTTGTCCACCCATGTCATGAATGGTTTTCTGTGGAAATCCGATTGTGGCAATGTTTTTCGATTTGGAGATGGTCTATGACACCTGCTGGAGAACTGGTATCCTCCATACTCTTTACATGTAGGGCTTCCATGGGCGCCTGCCCCGTTTTCTTCGGGCATTTTTACAAGACCGAGTTTTCAAGGTGTGTGTGGGTTCTGCTTTGTCGGACACCTTTTTTCAGGAAAATGGTGTGCCTCAGGGTTCTGACCTGAGCTTCATCTTCTTTGCTATCGCCACTAACCCTATCATGGCCTGTATTCCGCCAGGCGTCTCCGACTCCCTTTTTGTCAATGATTTTGCCATCTATTGCAGTTGTCCACAGACCTGTCTCACTGAGCGGCACCTTCAGCACTGTCTTGGCCATCTTCACTCCTGGAGCATCGCCAATGGCTTTCGCTTTTCCAATGACAAAACTGTCTGTATGAATTTCTTGTTTCTCCCACCATCTCTACATCTTGGGTTTGTTGCCCTTCCGTTCATTGACACTACTAAATTCCTTGGTCTCATGCTCGACAGGAAACTCTCTTGATCCTCACATGTCTCTTACCTGGCAGCCCGCTGTACACAGCCCCTCAGTGTCCTCTGTGTCCCCAATGGTACTTCTTGGGGTGCCGATGGAACCACCCTCTTCTGTTTGTACTGGTCCCTTGTCCTTTCGAAACTCTACTTTGGGTGCTTCGTTTATGCGTCTGCAAGCCCATCCCTTTTACGCCGTCTCAACACTATCCACCGTCATGGCATCCGTTTGGACACGGGTGCCTTTTACACCATCCCGGTTGAGAGTCTGTATGCTGAAGCTGCTGAACTACCACTGTCTTACAGCCATGACTTTCTCCTCAGTAGGTATGCATGCCGTTTGTCTGTCATGCGTGGCTACCCTTTCTATGCCTCCTTCTTTGATGATTCCTTAGATCTTCAGTATGGGGCTTGTCCCTCTTCCCTTTTACCTCCTGGCGTCTGCTTTCGGCACTCGCTACGGCGGCTTAACTTCACACTACCTGTAACTTTCTCTGTGGGTGTGAACCCTTCACCACCTTGGCTTCGTGAAGTAGCCCATGTTAACCTTGGCCTTTATTCGCTTCCTAAGGACACTACTCCAGCCTTGGTCTATCACCTCCAGTTTCACAATCTTTGCATGGAACTTAGCGATGGTACCACTGTGTACACTGACGGCTCTCAGACTGACCGTGTGGTTGGGTGTGCATTCGTCATTGGCACCCGTGTCTTTTGATATCAGCTTCCGGTCCACTCCTCAGTTTTTACAGCTGAGCTTTTTGCATTGTATCAGGCCGTGGAGTACATCCAGCGACACAGCCTTCCCAATTGTGTCCTCTGCTCAGACTCACTGAGCACCCTCCAAAGTCTCTGTGCACTGTACACTGCTCATCCCTTAGTGTAGTGGGTCCAGGAAAACTGTCTTTTGCTCACTCTTGGTGGAGCCAATGTCATGTTTCTGTGGGTCCCTGGTCATGTCGGTATGCTAGGAAATAAGGCTGCTGCCAAGGCTGCAGTCCTCTTACCTCAGCCTGTGAGTACCTCTATTCCCTCCGATGATCTCTGCGTTGCTGTCTGTCAAGCGGTGGTGTTCCTTTGGCATCGCCAATAGTCCTCCCTTCACAGGAATAAGCTTCGGCCTTGGACAACCTCCTCTCGGCCCTCCCGCCAGGAGGCGATAATTTTAACTCAGCTGCGTATTGGGCACTGCCTTTTTAGCCATCGTCATTTGCTCAATGGCGCCGCCCCACAATTTTGTACGCATTGCACCCAGATTTAAACTGTCTGGAATGCCCTTTGCTTACTAATTTACCTTCCATCTTGAGTTTGCCAGCTGATTTATCAGCTGTTTTAGCAAATGAAGCATGGGCTGTCGCCAAAGCAATATGGTGAAGGCCATTTAATTTTTAGTTTTGGTTCTCCATTCTTTTTTAAAAAAAAGACGCCCCTTTCCGACCTGTCTTGTTTAGATGTCTCCTATTCTTTCCATTGAGACTGACATATAGTCGTTTCCCTAGTCTCTGTGTTTGTGTTCTATAGTTTTGATTTGGGCGTATGTGACCTCTGTTTTTATGCCCTAAAACAAAACAAACAAACAAACTTCCCTATGCACCAATTTGTCTCATTATTTCAATAAGATACTGTGTTGCATTGTGTCAGATTTTATCCCTATAGCATTATTGATCTGTCCTCCATTGTGCATGCAATTTCTTCTATGAATTTAACCATAGATGTTTTAGTATTCCTATCTGTGCAGAAACCATACTGAAACAGGGAGAACTCTGAAATTTTCGAATTCATTTTTTGCTATGTTTTTCATGATAGTCCCTATTACTTTTGTTAAGGCTGACAGTAATGATACAGGTTTTTAGTCACTTTGTCTTTGAACTTCAGCTGTTGCAATATTGTAAATGACAATAAAAAATTAAATATTCATTTCTCACCATTAGTTGCTTATCTGAAGTACACGTTTAGGATATTATGTCATTTATATAATTTTGACCATAATGATTTGTGACAACATGTTTGTGAAGAAATGAATAAAAAGTTGGGAGAACAAGAAGTGTGACAATATCTTTTGGAAAAGCTGGCAATTGACTATTCAGAAACTTGAAAAATGACAGTTTTGCAGTGTGACAAGTAGGCAAGTTGACAAAGAACTGTGCATAAAGTAAGAGAGATGTATAGAAATATGCCCAAACTATAGTTTGGTGAGCTTATAGAAAGAGAGGATTATTAGTAGGAGCTGCACACAGACAACGTTTATGCTGCATTATACATATAATTCTTTTTTTAATTTTTGTTTCTTCCATTGCGTGGACTGCTGGGACTGATAATGTGTGTTTATTTATTTATCGTATGATGGTACAGAGCTTGGATCAAATACATAATTTTAAGAGTATACAGTGTAAGAAATGACAAGCAAAATACAGATGCAAAATCAAATGTCCAAAGTATTATACTAAATTATGTGCATATTACACAAATTCTTAGATTTCTAAGTCCACTTTGTTGATCCAGTTGAGCCCTTCAGGTGATGCATGGTGGATGTCACTTATTGATCCCCTGAAGACTCATTTCAGACATTCACCAACAATGTGATATATTGTTTGCAGAGCAGCTCCACAGTCACAATCTGGAGATGTTGCCCAGCCCCATTTGTGCTTTAGATATCTGCAGTTCCCTTGTCCTGTTCGGATGCGGTTCATGCTTCTCCACTGTCTTCTGGGGAGCGTGAAACCTGGAACTCACATGGAAGGCTTTTTAACCAGATGACCGTTGAAACTGACGATTCTTCCCATTGACTTCTCCATACTTCATTGATGTTAAAGTTGGAGGCTCCAAGATGTTGTGCAGTTGGCCAAGGTGGTTTTCTTGACTTCAGACGCTGATGTTCTGCTATTAATATATCACTATGTACAGGTAGCTGGGGGTTCTTCTGAATGTTTCTCCAGATCTTCAGGAGAGCATCTGATCTTTGTAGAACTGGAGGTTGGGTGTTACTTAAAACTGGTAACCATGCAGTTTGAGTGCTATGTATGCAGCCTGTGATAAGTTGCATTGGGGAAGGTTACTCACGTCCGTGGCATACCATAAGTCACACGTGCATCCTGGTTGGTGCTAAATGAGTAACAACAACAGGATGAGACCGAACTGCCCGCAAAGCCTCCCAGTCATAGAATGCAGAGCAAACAACCAAAAAGTCCTCCTCGGGACTTACAAGTTCGTAGAATTGGACCATCTATTCGCATTATGTGTATGTATGTCTGCAGTTAAAAATTACAAGTCAGCATTTGTTGCTTGCAAATTGGTCAATTAATTGGGAACTTCCTGCCATCCTGATGCTTAATGCAATGATACAATCCCCCCCCCTCCCCCCCTGATGATGATACACACACACACACACACACACACACACACACGCACACGCACACGCACAAATCCCCAAGCTATAAAACTCACAAGTCTTGATTTTTGAAAACTTCTGATTAAAATTATAACAAGAATTTATTTATTACAAAATACTGTTTTGAAATTCATGTTTTTAAAACATAATTTCTTATACTCAAAACAATAAAACCATAAGATTTAATATAAACAATAGGTACTATAAACTGTTCTCATAGCAGTGTACTGTGCTCCTAGTTGTGCTCGGTACATATTTATGTAAGTTGGTAGTGCTAGTGACTGTGACAAGACATTTTCAACTTGTGCCAGCCGCCTTGATCAAACAATTGCATTTTAGCTGCTTGGTGATTGTGTGTCCAGTATTAACCGATAGAGGATTTAGCATTTAGTGGTGAATGGTGATGAAGATATTACCTGTCCATTGGGGTCACATCAAATTCCATCTTCCCTAAGAGTTAGGAGAAAGAAAACACGATGTGACATGAGACACCAAGTTAAATGTTTAGTGAATGCTTTCACTGTCATTTTTCTGCTGATCATTGAGTTGTATTACAACTGGATTGAATGAAGTTCAAATTCGTTACTGCGAATAAACAACACATCTGTACATGAATGTTGCTATTATACATCTCAGTGGAAAATTTTAGTTACAGTGCATTAAGTACACATGTACTAATTCAAATCTCTGGTGCTGACTTGTTGCTACAAGTTAAAAAAAAAAAATCCCAGGGAATTGCCAGAGCACTGCTCTGGTGCCTTACAGCATCTGCAAATAAGCCCTTCTCCAGCCCCACGTCCCTTCATTTTCTTATTGCATTAACTTTTGGAATATTTTGTAAAAATGTTTTTGCAGCTATTAAGAACATTCTTTCTTGATGGAGTATGCTGAATGTGTTTCAATGTCCCAATATTGACCAATCTTCAGATCTTCGGTGAAAGTTTGTAATTTCTTCAGTCATTCCAGCTTGAGAATCCCAGATGGGTACAGCTGTCCCATAATTCTTTCATTGACACATAGGTCAGCATATTCTTCACACTAAAGATAGATGAATATTTCTCCATATATTATACAGCTACTTATATGCCGTGTAAACCACTATGAAGTATGTGGCAGAGGGTACTTGACATGGAACCACATGTTAGGGTTTCTTCCCATTCCAGTCACACATGTACTGTGTGAATAGTGACTGCATAAATATCTCTGCGCATTGTGTAATTAGTCTAATTTTGTCTCCATGGTCCCTTTAAGAGCAGTGTCTAAGAGACTGAATAATTTGTCTAGATTCTTCACTTAATACTGATTCTTGAAATTTTGTAGCAGACTTTTATTGGGTAATTTCCTTCTATCTGTAAGAGCCAGCCCCATAAACTTTAGCAGCAGTCTGAGATGCCACACAAGTACCTTTTGAACAGTCTCCTTTGGAGACTGATTACCTTCTCCCAGTATCTTGCCAATGAATTTTAATCTGCCATCTGTCTTATTTACAAATGAGCCCATGTGACCATTCTATTTTATATCACTGTAAATTGTTACATTTAGGTATTTATGTAAGTTGACTAACTCTAATTTTATTGTGAACTGCATAATTTTACTTTCTGAACATTTAAGGCAAGATACCAATCTTCGCACCTCTTTGAAATCATATCAACTTCTGACTGAATATTTGTGCAGCATTTTTCAGACAGTACTTCATTATAGACCACTACATCATCTGTGAAAGGAGTGAAGTTACTATTAATATTGTCTTCAGTGTCATTAATATACATCATGAGCTGCAAGGGTCTAAACACACTTCTCATTGACATACTTCTGTCGATTACTCCTAAGATAACATGCTGCATCATCCTTACCAAGAAATGTTCAATCCTGTCACAGATCCCGCTCAATACCTCCTACGATCAAACTTTCAGTAGTACATGTAGGTGTGGTACTGAGTCAAATGCTTTTCGGAAGTCAAGAAATACTTTTATCTCTTCAACTGCCTGGAACCGTGGCCTTCAGGATGTCATGAGAAAATTGAGAGTTGGGTTTCACAGGATCATTTTTTATAGAATTTTTGCTGGTGGGCACTGAGGAGGTCATTTTGTTTGAAGCACCTCTTTATGTTTTAGCTGAAAATATTTTGTAGGATTATACAACAGATGGATGTTGGACAGTAATTTTGTGGATCACTTCTGCTATCCTTCTTGTAGACAGACATGACCTGTGCTTTTTTCCCAATCACTAGGCACAGGATTTTGTTCAAGGGAACTGTCGTATATTGTGGTTAAAATGGAGCTAACTCAGCTGCACATTCTACATAGCATCTGACCGGAATCCCATCAGGCCCTGGAGTTTTAGCAGTTTTAGTTGTTTCTTAACATCACTGACACTAATATTGCTTTGAAGGAGTAAATATTTTTGATTCATAATTCCAATAAATTTCCATATACAGACAATATGGAAGACATATAGTGAATAAAGAACATTACTCATTTACTATTTTTCTAAGACACTCTCAATGTTATGACCATTTCTTTACTGTATACTAAGTTTTTACCTTATAAGAAATCTTTAGTACTGTCATGTAATATCTTATAGTCTGTAAACATGAACCAAATTGATTAAATAATTCTGTAGGCTCCAGTATTAAAATAAATCCAGAAATGAAGAATTGCAGCATGAACCAAATTTTATTTCCTGTTTTAATATTGAAGTTGATTATAACTTGTTTCTCTTTGTTTCAGACTCCAGAGGAAAAATACAGTAACTTCAAAGGTCTGCGGACAGTTACTATCAAAAAGGTAAATTATTCTTTCTCATAAATTATTTCCTCCATCACTATACCTTCAACTCATAGTTTAGAAGTGAGTGTTACACCGATGTTTTCTTTTGCAGCCATAATATCCACATATTCCATCATTATGAATGTCATTGCAGTTTCCAGTCCCAATCAGTCTGAAACATATGTTAGATCACTTTTGTGTGTTTTTTGTAAATAATTAGTAACACATTTTACCATCATAACGAATACGGCAAAAATGTAGAAATCTTGTTAATCTAATTGTGCCATCATGGTCATTGTACAGACATAAGTTGGAGAAAGTAATAAGTTCTCTGACATAACTCTCAGAATTTCAACAGTATACCTCTTCATTGTGTGCAATGCCACTCTTGTACTTTCACATTACTGTAGTTGCATGAGCATCTCAGTAACCTCTTCCGCTTACTAAACAAACCTATGGTAAGACGAACCACTCTTCCTTTGTGTCTCCTTAGGAACTTCCAATGTCACCCTAGCTTTTACTTGTGCTACAGAACTGTGCATCTTTGTCAACACTATGAAGTTCCTATGTGTTCATGTATGCTACCTTAATCTCTATTAATAAATAAATATCAAATAAATAAAAGATAACTGAACAACTGTTCCACTGGAATAATGCCTCCAAATAGTTTTCCATTCCTCTTCACTGATGGTACATCACTACAATACTCCAGTATCTTCTACTAATTATAAAATTACTTGAATGTGTTCATTCTAAATAATTTGAAGTGCACTAAAAATCAAACTGCTTATTGAATCACTGTGCATGGGTTCACTGTGGCTGACAATTATCTGCAAAATTTCTTCTGTCTTATTGAAAATTTCTGCAGTGCCAATGTAATTTTTTGGTATTTAAACTTGTAATAAGCTGTAACATTACGTAAAGATTAAGATAATTTTTACTGCCGTAGAGGTTGGTTTTTACTTTCCATTGATTGTGGGGTGCTGAAAAATTCTAACAAGATGATGTGCAGTGCTCATCCACCCATCCAGTCCTCTTGTCATTCATTCACTTGTTTATTCGTGCACTGTATTCCGTGTTATCTCACTTGATTTTAAAAACCCAAGATATACAAAAAAGCTGACATTTTAATTTATCCATAATGCTTGTTATTTGTTTGTACTAGTGCAGGTAGATAGTTACTTGAATGTAGTTTAATCTTGTATTTTGAAATATTACTTACTGTGTGTTTTAACAAATGTTTCCAGAAATTATACTTTGTAGGATTGGCATCATTTGAGGAAAACATTTTTAAAAAAATAAAATCTTTCTCAACAGAAATCAGACCACTGCTAAAACAGCATCACATTTTTTAAATAAATTATACTATTATCGATTTCCTTTTGAAACTATAAGTTGACTGTTGGTTGATTACAGCAATATTCAGTTTGTTATATAGCAAGACTATGTTCCAACACTTCTTCATGAGTTTTGTACTGTTCTGCATAGATACTACCAAATAAAAAATACTTTCGCTGTACGTAGTTATATTGAATAAGGGGTTGGATACCCATGTCATATAGTAAAATTATATTTTGGTCACAACTGTAATTGAATTGTCTGCTTTATGTTCTGAACACTGACTCTTTTTTGCTAACAGACCGTGTACAAACATTGTAGTCAAAAGTGCTCCAAGTGAGAGCATGTTCTTACCTCAGTCTGAAATGCACTGTGGAGAACAACATGTCACTTATCATAGTTGTATTGTCTCAGAACGTAATGACTAAAGACCAGAGAAAAAGAAATATATCTAAAATTGTATTGAAGGCTATATTTCTGTTGAATTTGCCAAGGCACACTTAACATAAACACCAATAAACATATAGTTTTTGGCAATCGTGGTTTTATAGAATATAAAACTTAAGTACGTATGGAGCTCTGTAAACATAAAAAGCTGAAATAAGGGAATTTAATAGTGATGTTTTAACTCCTTGGAAGAGGCAATATAAACCACTAAAAATTTCATGTGCACAGTGACTCTGGAAGCATTATTGTAATGTGCTCCCAACCGTCAAAAATTAATCCTATAGCAGAATTTTAGCCCATTATTTGTTATTGTAGAAAATATATAATATAATGAAATAAAATGGATAGAAATGTACTTGATGTCATCCATTCATGCATCCTTTTTTAGAAAGTTTTGTGAATTGAACATATGAATCTCAAAAGAAGTTGTGTAAATGAAATGATTGTATGGCATTATTGGCCAGGAGACCCCATTTGGAGTTGTTCGACTGCCTACTGCAAGTCTTTCTATTTGATGCACAATGTGCACTATGTGATCAAAAGTATCTGGACACCCCCAAGAACATATGTTTTTCACATTAGGAGAACTGTGTTACCATCTACTGCCAGGTACTCCATATCAGCGAGCTCAGTAGTCTAATGATTATGTGAGAGAGCAGAATGGGGTGCTCTGTGGAACTCACGGATTTTGAACGTGGTCAGGTGATCGGGTGTCATATGTGTCATATGTCTGAACGAGATTTACATACTCCTAAACATCTCTAGGTCCACTGTTTCCGATGTAATAGTGAAGTAGAAATGTGAAGGGACATGTACAGCACAGAAGCAAACAGACCAACCTCGTCTGTTGACTGACAGAGACCACCGACAGGTGAAGAGGGTTGTAGTGTGTGATAGGCAGACATGTATCCAGACCATCACACAGGAATTTCAAACTGTGTTAGGATCCACTGCAAGTACTATGACAGTTAGCCGAGAGGTGAGAATACTTGGATTTCATGGTTAAGCGGCTGCTCATAAGTCACACATCATGCCGGTAAATGCCAAACGACACCTTGTTTGGTGTAAGTAGCGTAAACATTGGAAGATTGAATGAATGCCCTGTGAACGTCATTTGCCAGTGGTGTAGTGCCGACAGTGAAATTCGGAGGCGGTGGTGTTATGGTGTGGTCATGTTTTTCGTGGAGGGGGCTTGCACCCCTTGTTCTTTTGCATGGCACTATCAAACCACAGGCCTACATTGATGTTTTAAGCACCTTCTTGCTTCCCGCTGTAGAAGAGCAATTCGGGGATTGCGATTGCATCTTTCAACACGATCGAGCACCTGTTCATAATGCACAGCCTGTGGTGGAGTGGTAAGAGTGGTAATGCACAGCCTGTGGCGGAGTGGTTTCATGACAATAACATCTCTGTGACGGACAGGCCTGCACAGAGTCCTGACCTAAATATTGTAGAACACCCTCGGGATGTTTTGGAACGCCGACTTCATGCCAGGCCTCAACGACCGACATGGATACCTCTCCTCAGTGCACCATTCTATTCCAGCATTACCGATGGGGGGGCACCATGAACTTATAAGTCATTTTCAGCCAAGTGTTCAGATAGTTTTGATCACATAGTGTACAATGCAAATACCCAGGCCCTGCATTGAAGAAAATCTTCAACTGAGTTTAAAATCAAACCAGGGGGCCTGCAATCCAGAGTCAGCGACGCTAACTAGTAGAACACAAACTGCAGACAGAAATTGTTTTTTATGCAAAACAGTACATAAAATTTAATCATAGCCCATGAAAATATTTCTTCAGAGTGGCCATTATTGCAGATTTCTAAACCCTGTTTTGCACTGGACATACATAAAGTAGTAATAAATTTGAGTGGCTGGAACACCACAATTTTCTCAGAAATTCCATCAATGCTGATTGTAGGCCACCTACTTGGATTTCCCAGCAGTAAAATCCATTTTTTGGATAGACTCAATTTCTCACTTTGCTTGTTCTGTGTACAACCACCACCGTTTCCCAGATTCATTGTCACGGTAAAGTTTAAAGATAGACTTGTCATGTATGATTTTTGGATTGAACTCTTAATTGTACCACACAGGATGAGTCCAAACTCTGTCAGCAAAATGTAAGAGGTTGTTTGAGGATATTTTTTAGATAAAATTGTGAGAGGGACCTGTGGCCTCATCACTCATTACAGAGTAATTATGTAATTTTGATTTATTTCATTTTTCACCCCAGTTACCTTTCTTTCTGCAAAATTACCTTCACAATAGTGAAAAAGCTTATAATATTCAATCCTTTCTTTCTGCAAAATTACCTTCACAATAATGAAAAAGCTTATAATATTCAATCACCAAAATATACAACACTAAATTCAGACTATTGCAACAACCTAATAAACCTATCCATATTGCCATGAGTGATTGGTACAAGTCTGACTGAAAACAAGATGTAGTGCATAATGTACACATTTGCACTGTTGTGCAGATATTTAGTTCGTTCAGTACTGATTGGCCCTTCTCCTATAACTCCTGCAGCCATAGGTTGCACATTGCAGCAGCATTTGTTCCTGTCTGTGAATTCACTGGTGGACAATGAAAAGACAACATGTTAGCAGACAAGCATGGTTAACAGTGGATTGTGTGGTCTCTATGGAGGGAAGGAGTGACTGCTTCGAACATCCACAAGAGGTTTGTAAGCAAATGTGGGAGAAACAACGAACATCCACAAGAGGTTTGTAAGCAAATGTGGGGGAAACAACACCAAATCACAAATCCATGTTTCCTTGGGTATCAGAGACAGCAGGGACTGTGTTGAGAGATACAAAAGCACTGTGCGTCTAGCAACTGCACGCAAGCTAAACAATACCCAGCGTGTCCATGACTTGATAATGGGTCACAGGCGAATCATGTTTGATGAACTAGAGAAGGCAACAGGTCTATCAAGAGGAACGTGTCACGCTGTCATTCATGAGGCAAACAATACCCAGTGTGTCAATGACTTGATAATGGGGCACAGGCGAATCATGTTTGATGAACTAGAGAAGATAACAGGTCTATCAAGAGGAATGTGTCACACCATCATTCATGAGGATTTGAAGATGAAGATGATTTGTGCACAGTAGGTACTTCATTCCCTCACCACTGCACCAAAAGAGAAGTGTGTAAAGGTATCCAACAGTTGATTCAGTGTATGGTGCAGATGGAGTGGTGTTCTTTGAGCATCTCATCGTCATTGGCGCTCATGGGTCTTCCATGACACTCCACAAAGGAATTGCCAGTCAATGGAGTGTAAGCCTACTGGGAGTCCTCATTTCAAGAAGTCACGGCTGGGACTGTTGATGCAGAAACACATGGTTACTGTGTTCTGGGATCAGGGAGGGCTGCTGCCAGTGGATTGGCTCCCTCCCAGTGCGACTTGCAGCAGTGATTGGTTATGTAGTTCACTGCACCCAGTCTGTGGAAGCATTCAACAACATCACCATGGAAGATGGGGCTGTGGCATTTTGCTCCAACACAATAATGGCTGACCACATGCCAGTCATCACACAATTGCCAACACGCCTGAACTAGAGTTTACAATGCTGCCACATCTCCCTCATTTGCCAGATCTGGCTTCTAGCAAGAGTATTCTATTTGATGCAATGAAAGTGATCATGCAGGTAAGAAATTCACCACCATTGACGAACTTGAAGTAGTTTTTCACCAGTTATGCTCGGATAACCCAAGGAAATGCTTGCTATGCAAAAGCAGAAGCTGTCAGAATGATGGCAAAAGTGCATAGACAATTTTGGGGAATAACTGTAATATAACATGTATTTGTTTCTTCAGTAGATGGTTCCCATGAACACAAAAATTGTAGTGCCAGTCATTCGTGAATGCCCCAAGGTAAATGGGAGTAGGAAATCCATCTAAATGGCATTACTCTGTAACAAACCCCTGGAGACTGTGGGTCCCTTATAAGAAAATGCTAAGAAAAAAATCCTTGATGAACATCCAGTATTTGGTCAGTGGAATTCAGGATCACCATGTGCACCACATTGTCTCTTCAGCCATATCAAACAAAGAAACAACTTACAGTGGTTGGTTGTAAATAGTAAGCCTTGAGTTCACTGGATGATACAGTATAATATTGTGTTTTTATTGTGATTTTGCATAGTCAGAGTAATACCTGCTTACATTTCACTGAAGTAATATTTTGTCATTAAACATAATCTGTTTATAAACTAAGTGTTTGTGGAATGTTTAGTGTGTTGGTCATGTATTCTCAGTTACAGAAAATTGTTTAACAATAAACATGACTTCTTTTTTATGCTGGTGTTGTGATTAACATGTGTCTTGTACCCACTTGTTATCTGTGTGTTCCACAGACGAGTTACGTGGAAGCTGTTCCAAGTCCTACACAGCAGGTATGCAGCATTTGCATGCCATTTACCTGAATGAACATTGTCTGTCCTCTATGTGTGTTCATGTGTGTTACCTGACTCCTTTGTCCATCAGTTTCTTTTCAGCATTCAGTTATTTCTTCATAAACTGTCTCAGAACAATACTATTTTTGCATGCTATGAAGATTGTGTGTTATATGCAGTAAGTGGGGGGTGGTCGGGTGCTGCGTATCAAACATTGTACATTTTTCCTTGGAGACGTGTGTTAAATAGAAGTTGAGTGTAAACAGTTTGCAAGGCTGGACTGAAATGTTTAAGTACTGTGCTTAAGAATGGTGTAACTGAATCCTCTCTGAGAAGTTTATTCTGAAATTGCTTCGTGAGTGTTTCCCCATCCTTCGGTATGGCCTGAAAATTATAGTTTCAGCTTCACCTCATATTATCACATTCACAAACACATTTATATAGAGAAACAAACTTGAAATTTATACAGACCAGTACATACTTACACAAAATATGCGATTAAACTCTCAGCTTTAACTCGCTCTGTATACAGTTTTTTCTGTTGCTTGCAGAAGAATCTCAAGAATTGTGTTTGAAGCAGCTTTCTTTTTTCTGTGCATGTGTGTTGTTATCATTTGTGTGACATTCATGCTCAGCGCAATTGCGCCTTTCAACTTCGTGCAGAAGGGTTGTTGGTACCATTTCTATAATATTCTGCTTGTTTGTATTTCTGGTGACAAAACCACCTTTTTATAGTGATACCTTGGGAATTTTCAGTTAATATTTGTTTATGCCCTAGATAACAAACAATAAATCACACTGAATATTACAGGTTTTTGTCACAGCTGATGAGCCTGTGTCACACAAACACACAAATTATTTAGCTTCTTAATGGAAGAAGGTTTTAGGAAACTAAAATATTATTTGTAAAACAAATTTAGACTGGTTTAATAGCATTTTTTCCTACCTTGGAGATATTTCAGATATTTTGTCACTTGCAGGTCTTAATTACTTTTGGAATTTTGTTTTATGTGTGTACTTTTTGCAGCATTTTTATTCATTTTGCTATTTGATTTGGTGTATTGCATTTTCATTATTTATTGCTGTTTCTTTGCCACTAAGAGATAAATAGAGAACATGTGTGTAAATTTATATTTTGTGTCATTAGATGAACACATCTTTGACACAATGCCATTGAAAACTACATGTTTTCACAACTAAAGTTTATTCACAGAATGTTGAACAAAGTATACATACTTTATACTTCCTCAAGACAGAAGTGTTTTTTGCAGTTTCTTATATATTGTCTTTGCTGTTCATAGGGATCTCAGGGCTTGGGCATCATGATAATTGAAGGCAAGCATGCAGAAGTTGGGCAGGGTATTTTCATCTCTGATATCCAGGAAGGCAGTGCTGCTGAGCAGGTAAAAATGACATTGCAAGTACATAATATAGAACATCATAAGAACTGTGTTTATTACTCTATAAATATGCATGAAGTAAGGTGGTACGGTATTTTGAGCACAATTTATGACATTCTTTTTAACTATTGTATATAGAAAGCAGCTTCACATTTCAGTCAATCAGTACATACTATATTCACAAAACAGAAATGGAAGGTAATTTGGAGAGCAGAAAATGCTATTATTTCTGTTGCCTAATGTTAACTAACAAAAGCTGTATTGTATGATAATATAACATGTAAAATTACAAGGAGACAGGATGAATGGCCAGTGCCTACATTCAGAAGGTAAAATTCGCTTGCTGCCGACTGATACACTTGATAACAGATAAAAAAAAATTCCCTAGCTTTTGGAACTGTTAGTTACTTCCTCATTGGGCATGGTGAGGGGGGAAGAAAGAAGAATGAGAGGGACACAGTGTGAGGATTTTAACGGGTGGGTTCTTTTAATTCTGGAGCCTGTGTGAGTGGCCCCTCCGTCCAACCCTCCTCTCTAAGGAGGGAACTAACAGTACAAAAAGCTAGAAATTGTTTTTAATCTGATTTTAATGTGTCTACTAGTGGTGCTGAAAGTTCACTTCCTGAAGATAAGTGCAGACTCACCATTGTGTATCCTTGTAAGTTTACAGATTCCATTAGTGAATATAAATGTCAGACAGTGGTGAATGTCTTTATTGGCAATGTTTCTGTGTTGGTTCCTAGGAGAAAAATGTTTTGTGAAGAATATAAATATTTATTTCCTCATCCATTTAATCAGAAGAATAATGTCAAAAGTCTTTGTAAAATAATATAAATTAACAAGACTTGTTTGTAGAAGACAGAAATGAACCAGACACTAAAACTTCTAAATCTACAGACATTTGAAATAAGTAATGAGGAAAAAGACAAAGTGAACTACATAAATAAAAGTATGAAGTGCTGAAAACTGACTCCCTATGCTTCCATCCTTCTGTACATATTCCCTGAGTGCACAAGATTTCTGAACCATTTCCATCGTTTGCTCTTCCCAAATTCCAACAGAATGAAATATTTGCAGAAAATGCTGCACTAAAGCAGCATAAATGACAACACAAAAAATTTGAAATATTACCTTCAAACTGTCATTCAAAACTGTGTTCCCTGAGCTGGTTAATGTACTGGCTTCTGGCGCGTTCTCATCAGAGGGTGCCCTTGATGAGAAGTGTCATCTGTGTAGTGGCACCATGGAGGTTGGCAGTAATGTTGCACCAGCTACTAGTTTCCATAGTAACATTGTGTAGCACCACCACCCCTCTTCAGCAGCGACTGCCAAGGGAGAAAAATATAGTAGTGCACGATCAGTAGAGGTCGTGACCAGAAAAGGCAGCAGATTGATGTCAGTTTTGGTCACTCCAGAAGTCCTGGGCAGTGCGAGGCTCAATGAAAGTTGCACAAGTGACCAAAGGACCAGCAGTTCCACTGGGGGTAGAGAAACAGGTAATTGCTGGCCAGGACGGTGGTGGTATAGTTTATTTCAATGGCACTGCCCAAGTCTGTAGGCAGTGACTATGGGATATATCATGGACTTGTGAGGATACATTGTGGAGTTGTGGCAGATGGAGTCATCTCGTAGATCCCAGTTAGGTTCCCACGTGGAAGAGAGAAGCTTTGGAGACACAGCATACTACCAACGGAAGCAACATATTCAAGAGGGCGCAGTGATGGGCGACCGTGAAGTGGCTCCACTGGGTTCCAGCCTTCAGTCAGAATGATCCCACAAATTGCTAGAATATCACAGACGGCGTTGGGTGTCATGTTAGACACCATTTCCTTACTGCGCCACAGTTCTTCGTTGATGCAAGTCTTTTGGCCGAAGCATTGAAAACCAAATACAGTTACATGCGAGAACAGTTGTGCAGGATGCACTTCAATCCTTTTGCTGTTTCATGAGTTGTAAAACAAAAAAAAACAAACTGGAAGTTTTCCTAGTAAGAGCACACTGATTACATCTGCAGACTCAAAGATTTGTCTAGCCTACCTGAAAATATGGTGACTCTAATCTTAAGTAAATAGATTGCCTTAGCAAGGACAGACAAGCACCGGTTTCTGAGAGTAACCTCACCAGGTGTTGCCAGTGAACGCATTTAAGTGCCTTTGCTGGGCTGTGTCCTGAGAAGTCTGCACTTCTAGACATATCATTCATTTGGTACACTTCCATACATTAAGATGTACTTGCCTCGTGACTGCTACAACACGTATCTTGTGAATGTCCCTTTTTGCTTCACATGTGGCAGGCTGTGCACGGCTGGGGACACATGCTGTGCATGTAACATAGAAAACAATGTTTACAGTCAGATCATGGCACTACAGCAATCATGGCACCTAACCTTTGGTGTGGTTGTTAGTGATCTTGGCTGGGTTGTGGAGCTTGTGGGGTAAGGGGGGACCCCACCAGAGGTGGCACGACATCTGGCTTGGCCACTATCAAAGCTAACTGCTGCGACATCTTCTTCTACAAGCTGCATGGGCAGTTTCATACGATTGAGCTATTCACATTACTTCTGTAAGAGATGGATCTGATTTCCCACAATGTGTGGTTCCTCACTTCAGAGTCAAGTGTAAGATTCCCTGCAACATCATTAACTGTGGACTGCATAATTATGCAGGCACAAACATTTAAAATACAATTCCTATTTGATTCGTGCAGGTTGTTGACCCAATCCTTATAAGATTGTTTGGTGCCCATTTTCTGCTGCCAAAATTCTGACCTGACTGCAATAATATGTCTCTTCATCAAAAAATGTTCCTCCCTTGGAGAACACATTCTAGCAAGAGTGGCTCGTTCCAAAGGGCTCCACCAAAAATTTTGTGATATATTCCTTTCAGTTTGATATACAACAGTTGATACAAGTGTGGTGTAGTAAGACTGACAGAAACTCAATGTAATGAGGCCTAGTTCTCTCTGTTGCAGACATACACAAATTGTATTATTCTGCAGTGACAAACCAGTTTTTCTTTCCCCATTCCGTTCATCCAAAACCGAGGGCCTGTGGCAAGTGGCCTGTAGCCCCTTATTCCCTCCACTCTCCTGGCCTACAGTCAAAGTGACACGACCAAGTGGTTTCCCTTTCTCCTCCTTGCCCCTCGCTGTGGGCCAACAAGCATGGGCCTCAATGGATGGGCCACTACTCTTGTTCCCCTCTTTCCCTGCACCCTGACCATGCTGTGGGGCCAATAGGAGACGGCCCTTACTCCTGCCACACCTCTGGCTCCTAAAACTGCAGACTTAGTGATGTGACCAAGCTGTTTCCTTTTCTCCGTGTTGGCCCTTGCCCTAATGCAGCTTAAGGCCAGTTTGAGTGGACCCATTAGACGGACCACTGCACTCGTACCCCTCGTTCCCCATATCTGGGCAAACCCCGCTGTCCTGCTGCATCCCCACTCTTCTCCCTTTTCCCACCTGATCACGTGTCATAACGATTTTTATGGCTAGCCACCATGGGCCCACAGCACTTAATTGTAATTGCTGTCATGTCTCTTCCTGCATACCCCCCCTCCCCCCCCCCCCCCCTCTCCCCTCTGCAGTGAACGAGGCCAGGTCTCAGTAGTGTTCAGTATTCTGTAACTGTGTGGTTGAACCTCGAGTATTCATACAGTGATTTTAAAATGAATAAAGTACATTGTTTGCTTAAATGCCCTTTCTTTTATTAAGTGTCGAAGAAAAGATTGAAATCAGGTGGTTAGGACACATCAACCAAAAGGTTTCTTGATGTCTCAAATCGATGGAAAGAAGAAGAGAACTTTCTGCAACACGTGGTTGTGTAAAAAGTTATGGTTAACAGTGAGTGAAGATTATTTTATTTCTGGTGTGCATTATTTGATGGTGAAGGATTGTGGACAATGGTTTGCTGTAAGGATCTAAAGCAATTAAGGGAACAAATTAAGAAACATGAAGAGAGTTGGCTACATTTAGAAAATGTTTGTAAATACAAAATATTTGGCACCACTAACATTGCTGCTCAGATTGATTCGGTGTTTTAAATGTCAATTCAGAAACGTAATGAATTATTGACGAAGAATACACACATATTAAACAGTCGAGTGCTTAATGTTTTGTGGAACTCATGAGTTAGCAGTAAGGGCTCACAATGAAAAATGGGAGTCAGACAAATGTGGCAGTTTCTTAAATTTGTTATCTGTTCTACAAAATCTTAACAGAATGTTAGATTATCAGTTTAGTAGTTCTAGTACTTCTGTATGTAAATATACGTCACACATGTTACAAAATTAACTTCTAGGTAGTATGTATCAAGTTTACATTGAAGAACTGATTAAAGACATCAATGCTGCCGCTTTTGTCACTGTGAAGGTAGACGAAACAACAGCTGTTATGTGGAGAAGTCATTGTCATTATAGTGCAGAATATTAAGGGAAAGGAAGCTGTTGAAAGATTCCTTTCCTTTGAAAATATTGATGATGGGACAGCATTTAGGTTCTAAAAAGAAGTCTGTAACCTTTCAGTGTTCAAGAAAACCTCGTTACTCAGACATACGATGGTGCCCCAATAATGAGCAGCAGTCATGGTGGTGTACAGACTGTGATGCAGAGTACTTTCCCATATGCCAAGTATGTCCACTGTTATGCACGCCAAATGAATTTGGTTATTCAGAATGCTTCTAGTAAAACCATAAAGTCTGTTATGTTGTACTTCACAAATATTTCTGGATTTACAATATTTTTCTGTTCATCATCCAAGAAAGTGATTTTTTGAAGACACTGCAACAAGAGAATTTATTCAGTCTCTTTAACTAGATGCACCTTCCAGCATTGTGTAGTAACTAATGTTCAAGAAAACAAATTACACTTATTGGAATGTTTTGATGAGATTGAGGAAGAAGATTCTTGGGATGATATTACAATAAGAGAAGCATTTGATTTGAGAGATTTACTCCACAATCCAGACTTCCTTCTAAAAAAATTTTTCTGTGAGATTATGAAACATGTTGATATTTTGTATAACACAGTTCAGATGAGAGTGCAAATGAAGTTACTATATTCAATACATTATGTCATTTTGAGTCAGCTGTTTCTTAAATATGAGAGAACATTTGAAGGTGTCGAGTTTCTGAAGATGAATGTTTTGCTCCTTCAAGAAAACGTTCCAAATATAGCACTCAACCTAATCTTGTAACGGATAACAAAGAAATATGTGGCATTGTGAGTAACCAACTGAAAGGAAGGAAGGAAACTCTCATGTATTCAGTATCTTCGAAATTATTGATCTAAAAAAGTTTGCTTCTTTCAAAGAACATTTCCATGCCACTTTAGTCAATACTTTTTCAATAAGATACAGTCTCTGTATTTGCCATTATAAATTGAAAAATGAATTGACAGTGATTCATCATAGCGATACGTTTAAATGCATTACATTGGTTTGTGAGCTGTTTACTTTTCTTGTGGAACATTCCTTCGGAGAATCGTTCGCTGAAGTACACAAAACATTGCAAATTGCGCTAACTACTTGTTTCAACACCAGAAATATAGTGTAGTTTCAGCACTTTAAAAAGAATGAAAACCTTCCTCATGAACAGTATGGGTCAAGAAAGTCTGAACTCATTGGCGGTTTGTTCCATTTGTAAAGAAGAAATCAGTGAAATTCCAAACTTCTACAACAGAATAATTGACATGTTTGCCAGTCAGAAGCACAGGCATGCACAACAGCTGTATAAGTAACCTGCCAGCATAGATACCCCATTAGTTAACATGCTAGTTGGGTAAAATATATTTGAAACCACTACTAACCAAGGTTTTTTCATGAGTTTTTGCCATAAGCCAAAAGTCAGGAGGGTTCCTATGTTTGCTCTCTGGTGCATTCCCAATGGGGAAGAAGTTAGATGCTTCCTCCCAAGGTTACACTACAGAAACATACCTAGAATAGATATGAACATCAACAAAAGGAGGGCAGGCAAACTTCGGTTTGAACCCAAACAGTTCCAAACCCGTGAAGTTATTCAATAAAAATTACACACACACACACACTCACATACACACACACACACACACACACACACACACACACACACACACAAATAAATAAATAAATAAATAAATAAAAATTGAGTTCACATCTGTATATATTTTATTATTAGCTACACTATTTCTTCGATTATATTTATAACAGCATATTTAGAATACGTTTAAGCATTATGACATAAATGAAATTCTGTTAAAGAGTTTTCTAACTTTTTGTGTGGGGCCCACCAACAAAAGTGAGCACAAGTCGCCACTGCATTCTAGGTAACTCAGGTTCCGCCAGACTTGTTAACAGCTGTAGGATCTGTATTGTATGATACAGTTCAATATTCCGAGATAAAAACATGGCAATTTGTCTTTCTGTATCAGAAATTTGATAAGCTGAAAAGTGTAACTGCAGTTGTTGGTGGTGACCACCCACTCTTCATGTTCTTAGTTAATCGATGGAAAAGTGGCAAACACCAGTGTTGTGGGAGACATCCCACATACACTCACTAACACTTACACTGCCTGTAGTGTAGCTGTTGTTAGTGCCTGATAACCCTGTGTGGTTTGTGTTAGTAGTTATGCAAATGGTGCATGGTTGAAGAATCAACATTTTCATCTAATTACAAATATGTTCAAGATCCAATTTGTACCCATCACAGATTTCATCCATGTTGCCACTCGTGTGAAGGTGAACTACTTAAGAGCTAGCAGGGTACTTGCCCTGGTTTATTTACAATTACAGATACCTACAGAATTCTCCTCAGAATCAGTGCAAACTAATATAAGTCCATATTCTAAAGCAATATCCAGTCTGTACCTTATCAGAATTACTCCTCTGACAATTACAGTCCATGATAGTGTCACCTAGCCAAACTGCGTGCATACTTTCTGCACACTCCATATGTCATATCATAACTGACTTAGACCTGTCCTGAGCCAGCTTATATGCCGGATTCTAGTGTGGTCTCTTTAGAGGGCATTTTGGATGACAAGCTCAGTCCGAGTAGTGGCGCCATGGCGGTTGACAGTAATGTTACGTCAGCTACTCAGTTTCCATAGTAACACCATGTGACGTCTTTATAGTTTTACTCTCTCTTCTGCTTAAAAATAGTCCAGACTGTTTTAAAATGGACTATAACAATTGTAAATGTGGCACCAAAACTACAAGATCTGTAGCTAAACAGAGAACTGTAACTGCTGTAGATGAAACATCAGATTTACAGTACCCAGTTCAGTGACGGGAAACACTTTATTTCTTCTCCAAGGACATTACTCGTCATTTTTCCATTTGCTTAATTTTGAAGTAGTGTTAATAAATATGGTAAAATATTATTTGACTTTTAAAAATTCAAATGTTTGTTGTTGTGGCCTTCAGTCAAGAGACTGGTTTGATGCAGCTACTCTAACCTCTGTAGGCTTCTTCATCTTTGAGTGACTACTGCAACCTAGATCCTTCTGAATTTGCTTAGTGTATTCATCTCTTGGACTCCCTCTACCATTTTTACCCTCCGCACTTCCCTCCAATACTAAATTGGTGAGCCGTTGATGCCTCAGAATGTGTCCTACCAACTGATTCCTTCTTCTAGTCAAGTTGTGTCATGAATTCCTCTTCTCCCCAATTCTTTACAATACCTCCTTATTAGTTACATAATCTACCCATGTAATCGTCAACATTCTTCTGTAGCACCACATTTCGAAAGCTTCTGTTCTCTTCATGTCTAAACTATTTATCGTACATGTTTCACTTCCATACAAGGCTTCACTCCACATAAATACTTTCATAAAAGACTTCCTGACACTTAAATCTATACTCAGTGTTAACAAATTTCTCTTCTTCGGAAACACTTTCCTTGCCATAGCCAGTCTACATTTTAAATCCTCTCTACTTCGACCATCATCAGTTATTTTACTCCCCAAATAGCAAAACTCATCTACTACTTAGTGTCTCATTTCCTAGTGTAATACCCTCAGCATCACCTGATTTAATTCAACTACATTCCGTTAACCTCGTATTGCTTTTGTCGATGTTCATCTTATATCCTCCTTTCAAGACACTGACCATCCCGTTCAACTGCCCTTCCAGGTCCTTTGCTGTCTATGACAGAATTACAATGTCTTCGGCAAACCTCAAAGCTTTTATTTCATCTCAAGGGATTTTAATCTCTACTCCAAATTTTTCTTTTGTTTCCTTTACTGCTTGCTCAGTATACAGATTGAATAACACCAGGGTTAGGTCACAACCATGTCTCACTCCCTTCTCAGCCACCTTCCATTCATGCCCCTGGACTCTTATACCTGCCATCTGGTTTCTGTAAATATTGTAAATAGCCTTTCACTCCCTGTATTTTACCCCTGCAACCTTCAGAATTTGAAAGAGGGAATTCCAGTCAACATTGTCAAAAGCTTTCTCTAAGTCTACAAATGCTAGAAATGTAGGTTTGCCTTTCCTTAATCTATTTTCTAAGATGAGTCGTAGGGTCAGTATTTTGCCTCAGGTGCTCCAACATTTCTACGGAATCCAAACTGATCTTCCCCGAGGTCGGCTTCAATCAGTTTTTCCATTCGTCTGTATAGAATTCATGTTAGCATTTTGCAGCCATGCCTTATTAAACTGATAGTTCAGTGATATTCACACCTGTCAACACCTGCTTTCCTTGGAATTGGGATTACTACGTTCTTCCTGAAGTCTAAGGGTATTCCACCTGTCTCATACATCGTGCTCATCAGATGGGAGAGTTTTGTCATGGCTGTCTCTCCCAAGGCTATCAGTGGTTCTAAAGGAATGTTGTCTCCTCCCAGGATCTTGTTTAGACTCAGGTATTTCAGGGCTCTGTCAAATCCTTTATGTAGTATCATATCTTGCATTTCATTTTCAACTACATCCTCTTCCATTTCCATAATATTGTCCTCAAGTACATCACCCTTGTATAGACCCTCTATATACTCCTTCCACCTTTCTGCTTTCCCTTCTTTCCTTAGGACTGGTTTTCCATCTAAGCTCTTGGTAGTGATACAGGTTGTTTTTTTTCTCCAAAGGTCTTTTTAATTTTCGTGTAGGCAGTATCTATCTTACCCATAGTGATACATGCCTTTACATCCTTACATTTGTCCTCTAGCCATCCCTGCTTTGCCATTTTGCGCTTCCTGTCAATCTCATTTTTGAGATGTTTGTACTCCTTTTCACCTGCTTCATTTACTGTATTTTTAATGCATGAATAACAGTGTCTCGAGATGATTGGGTGTTTGCGTAGTCCTCATCATTTCATCATCATTCATGAATGTGGCGAGATTGGGCTGAGCAAAGGTTGGGAATTTGTATGGGTGCTGATAGCAATGCAGTTGAGTGCCCCACAAACCAATCATCATCATCATCATCAATAAAAGTTTTGCATTACCTCGGTTCCGAGAGTTCCGGAACCTGTTCATAAAATTGGAATAGAGATCAACATAAATATTGTTTCTGCCCTTTTTATTGCTTATGAAAACCACACATTGCATCTTGTACCACCATACAGCGAGATCTTCAGAATTGGTAGTCCAGATTGCTGTACACACCAGTACCTCTGATACCCAGTAGCACATCCTCTTGCATTGATGCATGCCTGTACTCGTCGCAGCATACTGTCCACAAGTTCATCAAGGCACTGTTGGTCCGTATTGTCCCACTCCTCAACAGCGATTCAGCACAGATCCCTCAGAGTGGTTGGTAGGTCACATCATCCATAAACAGCCCTTTTCAGTCTATCCCAGGCATGTTCGATGGGTTTCATGTCTGGAGAACATGCTGGCCACTCTAGTTGAGCGATGTCATTATCCTGAAGGAAGTCATTCACAAGATGTGCATGATGGTGACAAGAATTGTGATCCCATGAAGATGAATGCCTCACCAATATGCTATCGGTCGGAGGATGGCATTCACGTATCGTACAATCGCTACGGCGCATTCCATGACCACCAGCAGCATACATTGGCCCCATTTAATGACACCTTAAAACAGCAGGCAACCTCCAACTTGCTGCACTCGCTGGAAAGTGTATCTAAGGCATTCAGCCTGACCGGGTTGCCTCCAAACACATCTCCGGCGATTGTCTGGTTGAAAGCATATGCGAAACTCATCGGTGAAGAGAACGTGATGCCAATCCTGAGCGGTCCATTCGGCATGTTGTTGGGTCCATCCGTACCATGCTACATGGTTTCATTGTTGCAAAGATGGACTTCACCATGGACGTCAGGAGTGAAGTTACACATCATGCAGCCTATTGCGCACAATTTGAGTCGGAACACGATGCCCTGTGGCTGACCAAAAAGCATTATTCAACATGTTGGTGTTGCTGTCAGGATTCCTCAGAGCCATAATCCATAGGTAATGGTCATCCACTGCAGTAGTAGTCCTTGGTCGGCCTGAGCAAGGCATGTCATCGACAGTTCCTGTCTCTCTGTAACTCCTCCATATCTGAACTGCATCTCTTTGGTTCGCTCTGAGAGGCCTTGACACTTCCCTTGTTGAGAGTACTTCCTGGCACAAAGTAACAATGTGGATGTGATCGAACCGCGATGTTGAGCGTCTAGACAAGGTTGAACTACAGACAACACGAGCCGTGTACCTCCTTCCTGGTGGAATGACTGGAACTGATCTGCTGTCGGACCCCCTCCATCTAATAGCCACTGTTCATACACAGTTGTTTACCTCTTTGGGCTGGTTTAGTGACATCTCTTAACAGTCAAAGTGATTGTGTCTGTGATTCAATATCCACAGTCAACGTGTATCTTCAGGAGTTCTGGGAACCGGGGTGATGCAAAAGTGTTTTTGATGTGTGTATATTTTTTCCATTCATCAATTAAATTCAATATCTCTTCTATTACCCAAGTATTTATACCAGCCCTCGTCTTTTTACCTATTTGATCCTCTGCTGCCTTCACTGTTTCATCTCTAAGCTATCCATTCTTTTTCTACTGTATTTCTTTCCCCTATTCTTGTCAGTCATTCCCTAATGCTCTCTCTGAAACTCCCTACAGCGTCTTGTTCACCCAGTTTATCCAGGTCTCATCTCATTAAATTCCTACCTTTTTGCAGTTTCTCCAGTTTTAATCTACAGTTCAAAACCAATGAATTGTGGCCATAATCAACATCTGCCCTTGGAAATGTCATACAATTTAAAACCTGCTTCCTAAATCTCTGTCTTACCATTATATAAGCTGTCTGAAACCTTTCAGTGTCTCCTGTCTCTTCCATGTATACAACCTTTGTTCATGATTCTTAAACCAAGTGTTAGCTGTGATTAAGTTATGCTCTGTGCACAATTCTACCAGTCAGTTTCCTCTTTCATTTCTTACCCCCAATCCATATTCACCTACTACTTTTCCTTCTCTTCCTTTTCCTATCATCAAATTCCAGTCTCCCATGACTATTAAATTTTCAGCTCGCTTAACCATCTGAATAATTTCTTTTATCCCATCATATATTTCTTCAATCTCTTCATCATCTGCGGAGCTAGTTGGCATGTAAACTGTGGCAGGTGTGGGGTTCAGGCTACAATAGATTAACTGTAGATTGGCTACAATAATGCATTCACTATGCTGTTTGTAGTAGCTTATCCGCACTCCTGTTTTTTTATTCCTCATTAAACGTACTCCAGCGTTACCCTTATTTGATTTTGTATTCATAACCTCGTATTCACATCACCATAAGTCTTGCTTCTCCTGCCACTGAACTTCACTAATTCCCACTATATCTAACTTTAACCTGTTCATTTCCCCTTATAAGTGTTCTAATCTACGTGCCTGATTAAGTGATCTGACATTCCACACTCCAACCCATAGAATGCCAGTTTTCTTTCTCCTGATAACAACGTTCTCCGGAGTAGTCCCTGCCTGGAGATCCAAATGGGGGACTATTTTACCCAAGAGGATGCCATCATCATTTAACCATATAGTAAAGCTGCATGGCCTCAGGAAAAATTATGGCTGTTGTTTCCACCTTGCTTTCAGTCATTTGCAGTACCAGCACAGTAAGGCCGTTTTGATGAATGTTATAAGACCAGATCAGTCAGTCATCCAGACTGCTGCCACTGCAACTATTGAAAAAGGCTGCTGCCCCTCTTCAGGAACCACAGGATTGTCTGGCCTCTCAACAGATACCCCTCCGTTGCGGCTGCACCTACAGTATGGCTATCGGTAGCGCTGAGGCATGCAAGCCTTCCTACCAACGACAAGGCCCATGGTTCTTTGGGGGGGGGGGGGGGGTGTTAAAAATTCAGATAAACATTTAATTTTTGTTACAAAGATTTCAACTGAATTTTGAAAATCCGTAAAGTTACCTGTTGGACAATATGAGGCAAACAGTAAGGGTGGAAAACGAGAATAGATTATTATCTTCAAGTCCGTAAACAACAAATAGAATTCAAGAAAATGAGAAGAATGTAGCATGTCACTTTTAATGAAGCCTATCATTTTGATTTTGATAGGACTGTGACGACATGTCCAGGATGCAGACTGAACAACAGAAACCAATTACTCACTCTTATAAGAGAAATCATAAAAATTATCATGTATAACAGGATGAACAGTGATGATTTTAATTTCCCAAAGTGTGGAATGTTTGCTGAAGATAATTGAAATAAATTGAATGAAGTGACAGAAATGAGTATTAAAATAGGTGTGTGAAGGATACACTCAGGAATTCATGAGACAAGAAGTTCATGAAAAGTACAAAAGAAACCGAGGAAGGGAGTTGCTACATAATCTGGAAATCTAAGTCTGGATCAATTCGATAGTAATTTTATTGCATGAGCAAGCAAAGATTTAGGTTTTCTTATTCGATGAATGTGCCAATAATGAAAATTTTGTCTTACAATCACTAGGCTATTCATTAGAACTGATACTTGCTGTTACAGACATATAAACCGACCTGAAATAAGTCTTCCACACATTCTGAACTCTGTACTATTTGATGAGTTCTCATCAGATTAGTTGTACACTGTGTGCCTCTAATTCCTTTCCTTTCAGATTTTTTTTTTTTTTTTTAACTTGTGAATTAAATGTATTATTTAAACCAGATTTCTGTATATGTATTAATGGAGTTTCCTTTCACTGTGTTTTAAGGCTGGCCTTGTTGTAGGAGATATGATCCTCGCTGTTAACAAGGACACACTTCTTGGGTCTGATTATGATTCAGTAAGTACAATTTATTTAGAATCAATTTGTTGCATTGTTTAATAAAAGCAGTGTTCTTATAAATGTAATTCTTTGTACATACTGTTCTTTGCCATTAGGTATTACTGAAACTAATGTTTGTATGCAGATGTAAGATACAATGATAACACAATGAGCTTAATTTATTTGCCTTGTACCCATTTCAAATTTAGTTGAGGTAAACCAATCTCATGTACTCTTTTTGTTTCCCACAAAGGCGGCATCACTTCTGAAAAAGACAGAGGGTGTGGTCACACTGATTGTGTGCAACCCAAACAAAGCCAAGCAGGAGGAGGAAAAGAAGAATGCAACTGGAACTCCATCACCAGGAGAAAGTATGCCAGTTCAACAAGCATCTTCTCCAACACCAAAGGAGCCGGAGAAGCCAAGTATGTCTTTTGCGGGGAAAAAAGAAAGAAAAAAACAGTGACACACATCTCAAAGCAACAAATGTGCACCTGCTGAGTTGTGGAGGGCATTTGACTAATATCGTACTCCATACATAACCATAGATAGCATACACTGCAATAATATATAAATTACTTAATTTTATCAATAAATTTATATAATATTATGCGCTTGAAAGTTGTATTTTTTATGGGGCACCTTTTATATTGAACATCCTTATTCATTTCTTTGACTGGGCATGTCTCTTGAACTAAGAGAAGATACAGATACTACATCACACATTTCCCTCAAAAAATCACTTCTTTGACCACTAATAGAAACAAGATAGACATAACAGCAATTTAACAACAAGATGAAAATAGGTCATATAATACCATGACATAAGACCCACAGCAATACAGAAAACCAACAGTGACAAAAAGATTGATAGTAATCAGGAGCTCAATAGTGATGAGAAAAGTACATTAAAAAGTGACTGTTTGTTGGAGGGGGAGGGGGTGGAGGGAGCAGTCACAAAAAACATCCTTGAAGACCTAAACATAAAGACAGGTATCAGTGGCCAGATGAAAATGGAAGAAAAAGAAAAGAAACGTGAAGAAATATGGAACAGAAGATAAAAGTTTTATGACAAATGTGAACAAAATCTTTACTAGGCAAATAGGTTGAGACACAAGTGAAGGAAACAGAAGAGGGAAGTGAATAAAAAATTTCATGAGTATGGCTGCCACTTTTCTACCTGACTACTAAAAAACCAACCAGAATTATAGAAAGAAACATTTTTATTGTACTCGGTCTGACTGGTTTTGATAAGTGCTTAACAATTTCAAAAGTTTGTAGAGAGAAGTTTTAAGCAAGTAGACCATTTCTTGGCTTATAAAAGTTTCCTTATTGAAGTTGAACTGTTCTTCATTATTAACACGTAATTAGTTTACAGAGATCTGTGATAAGTGGTTGTCTGCATCGTTCCCATTCTTAGTTGGACATAATCATTTTTATTATATTCTCTACCATCACCAAGAGTGTGAGCTTGGCAGGCACTGATGTGAGTCATACTGGGGAGTGTCTTTCATCATCATTGTTCTGACTGTATCTTCTGATCTTCACCTGATTGGATCTGTTGCAGTTTGCTATTACATAGTTTTCAATGACTCTTCAATTTCTGGTCTACTTAAAGTGCAGAAAGTTGTATGATATCCACATGACACACACAACAGTCCCTATACCGATTGCATGCTGTGAACTTGGAAAGGTGTTTACTTTTCAAGATAATTATGAAAAGGCACTCCATGTACAGTCCAACTGAAATTACTTGTTAGTAGACACTTCATACTGTAGACATTAGTCCCTCCAATTGGAGCTCCCAGCACCACACAGAGACTGTCTGCTATTGCTAATACACTGCAACTAAGAGTAATTTCACTTGCAGTTTTCGAGTACCAGAATGTTCTTCTGTAATCTGCTATTGAGCACTGCCCAGCAGCTTATTTAACTGTTGTTGTGAGCAAAATTTCATTCCATCCGTGTTGGCAACCTGCTGTCTGTTGTGCAGGCATTAACAGAGGAGCAGCTGACAGCTCATGTGCTAACAATGTAGTGCACCATGGAAAACATCAAACAAGTAGTTTTAATCAAAGAGTAGGCACATCGCTGCTCGCAGTTTCTTAAACAGTTCTCTTAAATTATGCCAATTATTGTGTTCAGTGACTTTTGGAATGGAGAAATGCCGTTCGATTAAGAACAAAATGCTGAGTTTCAGTAAGCATTTTGCAACCACTATGGTGTAAGTTTGCCATCAGTAACATACACCATCATCCAAAAAGTTCAGAGACTGATTTTATTTCTTGTGTACAGGAAATGTCAGCACAGTGATTATGGTGTCAGTTAGAACTTACTATTGTAAACAGCAGATGTGCAGTTGACCTGTATGTTCCGAGCTCGCAGTGTTATGTAGTGGACATGTAACTGTAGTTTGTCACAACCTGCAGTGGAACAACATCTCTAAACCAAGTGTTCAAGATATCCTCCAGAATCGTTCGAACAAGAAAAAGTATGTGCAAAGTTTTCCTTTCGCACTCCTTGACTTCCAAACAAAAATGAAAATTTGTGTATGCCTGCCACAACTTGATTGAAGTGGAGAACATGAACAGTTCTTTTCTCGAAAAAATTATCACAGATAATGAGACTTGGTGTTATCAGTATGAACCTACAACAGATAGAAAAAGGGCAAAAATTCACATGATGGGTCAGCACTTTGACAATATAACTGACATTCAAGCCAGGATGATGTGTGAGTTGAATAATATCTCAAAGATGATTTTTCATGTAGTCTCGCATGGTTTTATTAATGTTCTGTTCATTGTATTCAAGTGTGTGGAGATTATTTGGAACAAATGAAGTCTTGAAACCACCATCTTCACATTTCTCTATTCTTTACTAACCAGTCTCAAAACATTTTTGGTTATGTCAGGTGATTGTGATATTGTACAGTTGCACTAATTCAGTTTCAAGGAGGTATGCTCAAGCAGTGGAGAAGTCATTACTCAGCATTTACAGCTATTCTCTCAAGGTGGAGGAATTCACTGCCTGTTATTACTGGTACAATGCTTAAGGGATAAACATGTTTTCATTTGGCACATGGTTATATCTTAGTTTTCGTTCAGTGAACATTCTCCTAGTGGATTTCAATAAAGGATTGCACATTCCTTAATTATTGCTATATTCAGTGCCTTACATTACTATCCTCTGTCTCAACAAAATGCAGTTTTTATAGTCGCAACAGTGTTTCCTGTTTCATAAGGAGGAAATCCCAAGTACAGTACTCCAGGAAATGCCAAATCTAGTTTAATGTGTGTTTTTAAAGTTGTGTGGTTCCAAACCTTTTCAATAGATTGGCAGTGGTAGATCAGAAATTTTTTCAGGCAGATGGTTATATTGTGCTTTTAACTGCACGAATAAGGTTAGTAAGTTTTTTGAAAATTTTTGTGATGTAAATTATACCATTATTGATTATAAATTTACATTTACTTTGTGGTTGTGTTTGGAGAATTTTAATGATGTCTTTTACCATTGTCCCCAGGATTTGAGCAATTTTAGGCCACATTTACCCTGGAAGTAATTTTATTAGTGCAAGTGGCACACTGTTGAGAGCATTAATGGCAGTAGTTGTTTTTGAGCTTTCTTGCATTGTATGTTTAATATTGGAATTAACCTTGTTTGAAATGTCTTCTATCTTTCAGGATGACTGCATATTATTTGTCCTTTCTTCAGTATTCATCAATGAATCAGATCTTGAAAGACCATTAATAAATTCAAATATTAGCATTCGTTTGTTCCATTCGACATATCCATTATTGCTCAGCCGTGTACATAAAATATTATTTTTTCAATACCTGCAGTTATGGTTATGTAAATGTTATCTGCCATCACATGCTTTCATAGCGTTAACTTGTTTTATGGATAAATTGATGAGGACTGAGAAACATTGGCTGTTCAGCTTTGCAGCTGTTGCATTTCATTGTAAATACTTTTTCAAGCACTTGAACACTGTGTGGGCTAAAACCATGCAAAAAAAAAAGAAAAACTCCTTTTACTGAAATAACATTTTAGTAGTAACATGCTTCCTTGCTTCCTCCTTTCTTCCTCGAATACTGACTTGAAATGACATCTCCTTTGTGACCTTTATCACTGGCCGATTTGGGGGAGCGTATGCATGTTGAAATTCATTCTGACACACAAAGATTGCCTACAAGTGCATAATTGAACTTTGTCAGTGCTGTGGATTGATAAATAAAGATCAATTACAGAGCTGTAGCCAGTGTTTATGCAACAATGAATTTCTGCAGCTGTGTGCTGCTTCCATTAAAGTTTTCATGCAGTTTGTTCAACCTGGTCGTAATGTAACCAGATAGTGGTATGGATTTCCTGCTCAATATTCTATACAAAAATATCTGGTTTAAATTTCATTGTTCTTTGTGTTCATTGATATCTTTCATGAGTAGTGGACTTTATACCAACACAAAGGTTCATCCATTTCTTTCTTAAACATTACGTATCAGATATGAGGCAGAATCCTCCCACGAAGTCACTGTGATATGGTGCTCCATTGTCACAATTCACCCATAGCTGGATATGTTTCTGAAAAGATTTGAAAATTAATATTCTGCTCTCTCTCTCTCTCTCTCTCTCTCTCTCTCTCTCTCTCTCTCTCTCTCCCCCCTCTCCCCCTCCCCCCTCTCCCCCTTACCCCCCTCTCCCCCCCCTCTCTCCCCTCCCTCCACTTTCCCTCCTTAAACCTTCCTTCAATATCTTCTTCTTTTGTATGTTATCATGTCATGTCATTTCAGTAATTGGAGATATTTTATCTATTTTTATGTAGTTTGTATTTTTATGATTAACTTTCTGAGTTTAAATGTTATGCTGTGAAGCTTTTTTACTCAAGGCATTTTTATTGTGACACTGCACTGGAATGTAGCATAAGCATGTGTATATTAGTCATGCACTGTTCACATTTTTTTAAAATTTTATTCAGAGTTTGTTGCTTGGTTCTGATAATGTAATTAATGCCTGCACTGCTACTGTGTGTGTTCAGTTTTTACGATTATTTTGTTTTGAAGAATCATGAAATGTATGTGCTTGAAGAAGCCTGTAGCAACAAACTGCCTGAGTACTGAAAAGCCGCCAAGCTGAATTTGTGAATTGTTGCAGCAGATACATTTCATTTCCTATCTTCCATTGTTATTCACAATGCACAATCAGCACTTTTTATTTATTGGGTGGTTTTTTGATGGAAAATTGATGCATGTAGTCTGCAAAAAGGCGGTAAGTTTCTAATCAGTTGGATTTAATGTAATCCATTATGAGACGGATCTCATTTCTGTTCTTTGTCATCTTCTTAATTGCATCAAGAACACTCTTAATTAATTAATTAACCTTCTTATACAGACAATAAATTTCTACGTTGGAAACACCCTACTCAGCCAGAACATTATAATCAGCCATCTAGCAGCATGTTGGCCCATCTTTATCATTCAAAACGACTACAGTTTTCAGAATGAATATTCACTCTGCATCAGTCTGTGCACTAATTTGGAATTCCCTGGCAGATAAAAACTGTGTGCCAGACAGGGACTTGAATGTGGGACTTATGCCTTCAGCTATGAAAGGCAGAGGTCCTAGATTCGAGTCCCGGTCCAGCACAAAGTTTCAGTCTGCCAGGAACTTTCAACTGCAGTTTGATCAGAATGGATTGTTTAAGTCCAAGTGATTTGAATGGAAGCAGTTGACACCAAAAATATATATACAATTGATTAACATGTTTGTGAACTGAGATGAGGTTGCAAGCTCATGACTGTTACTTGATGAGAACATATATGGGAGTAAATTGGGATTGATAGGTACATGTCTTTTTATAGATATCAACTGTTGCTCGTCATCATGGTTCTCCATTGTAGCAAGATTTTGGCTTTGTGACAAAGGAAGTAGTTTTGCAGAAGGGTGCTATGTCTATTGGGAAATACTTCAGGTCTTTGGTGGTTTAGCTACATGATATACAGAGGTCCAAGTAATTGCTCTCCGTAACCTAATATTGTCAGTTGTGATGCATGCACCTATCATGGTGGGCCCATCAGTCCTCCCCTTCATATTTTCCTTTTTATGTCACTACCCCAGCATAGTGTTACATGACTATCAACACACTGCATCCAGATTGGTCACACAGTTGATTTCCATTGCTTCATGATTCATGTTCTCAAATTAGATATGAAGGTGAGACATTCTGACATCTACCATTAGCTACAGTATTAGTCATCAACTTATGAAAAGTAATTAATGACACAAGCTGATGGACATCCATGAAGGTTGGCATTTCCATGATACTCACTCCCAACTGGCTAATCATCAGAGTCCGCTATTCATTGAAGTGGCTTAAACCAGCTGCTTTCTCAATTTCCTGAACAATGAGATGACTGTATGATTTCCTTGTATGCTTTTTAGTTGTTCTGTACCTTTTTTTACCTTGACGTGCTCTCCAGATAATGCGAGTTTCCTAAGTTCCATGGCAGAGCATGCCCTAATTTTGTTGCTGACCAGAATAGCCACGACACTTAGACAAACCAAATACAAAAGAAGTAACAAAAATGGGAGTACTTATTTTACCACCCGCTTAAAAGAAGAGTGCCAAGTTTGTGTGTGTGTGAATAAGTGGGCATAGGATTTGACTTCCTTGATGATGAATTTATATTTAAGTCTTTTGTCTCTCTATCAAAACTGATTCATTCACCAGCATTCTCTACGTTGATTGGAAAGAACAATGCCTCAAAATAAAAAGTAGCACGCTTTTGTGTATTGTCATATCAGGCAGTTTGAGTGCAACAGGCAAAATTGCATTTCTACGTATTAATTTTTAATTCTGTGTTTCTGCCTTGCCTTTCATCACACCTGCTGTGGATATGAAATAAAATGCATGGTCATGTGAGTACCGGCTATTTTGCTGAATGATAAACATTTGTGCCATTTAGCTGAAGCAAAAAATGATGTGTCTGTCAATTAAGAGAGACTGAAGCTCATTGGAAATTACACCTTATAACCTGTAAAATATTAGCTGAATCATTAATTTTTTTCACCCTCATTAACATAAAATCGTAAATCACTCTCCTGTGTACATAAATATCTACGTTTAAACTATGTAGTTTGATTGCATTTGCCTGAGGTACATCTTTTTTCCAGGACTTTTTCCAAAACCGTTAATACCATTGGCCAAACCACAAAAAACACCATCACCAAAAACGGTCCGTGTTGTTTCTCCAACGTCAACTCCAACATTGGTGGACTCTCTGTCACCTGGGACCTTTGTGCCAAAACCATCACCGGTTCGTCCGACTGAACTGGTGACTGCCACCGATACTTCTCCCTCGGCACGGTTGTCGCCCTCTCCATCTGGTAAACGTCTGTCTTCCACTCCAGAGGAACCACCAGCTGATCCTGCAACGTGTGAGATTGTGCCAGGGAAGGAGACAACTGTGGAGATAAATAAGGACAAAATGGGACTTGGACTCAGTATTGTGGGTGGCTCTGACACCTTGCTGGTAAAGCTTTTTTTTTTTTTTTTTTTTTTTTTTTTTTTATATATATATATATATATATACTAATCTCTTCTATATTTTGAACTAATCCGAGGTTTAAGTAATACATAAAATTGTTTTTCAAGCCTGTGCCAGAATGCTTTTAAGTAATTTAGATGAGCAATTTGGTTGCCATATAATATGAAGTGAATAGATAAGCTTATGACAAGAAATGTACTACATGCATTTCTAAGATTTACACTTGTTCTGGCTTAAAATATTCATGTACCTCAGTTGTCCCATAAGTAAATCATGCATTGGCAATGCACTTCACAATTTCATTACATTCCACTGATAAATTAGGGCCTGTAGATACACAACTGTGGGATGGATAACTTCTACATTATTATTCCTATTTGTTATCCTGAGCTGCTCCATGAGTCCAAGTATAAGAAAAATTGTGGAAGTGCAGAAATTTGTAAGAACCAAGTGCCTACCATAGTTCAGAAGATATGATATCACAAACACTGAGCTGCATGAAAAACTGCCGCCTTGTGGATGACATTTAAATTTAATCAAAATATCCACGGGTGTGCTGCCGGTCTATAGTGTCCAACGGGCACAATATTTCGGCGATCATACATGTCGCCATCATCAGGTGAACTGACGGACTGAGCTCCTGTGAACGTGCCGGCACGGAGATCCGTACGCTATGGCTGCTCAGAGGGAACTGGGTTCGGTCGCGGCGGCGGCCGATTTAAATTCCCTCCGCCCGCGGCGCGCATCCTCCGCTGTCCGTGCCCCGCGCCACGGTCATGCGGTGGAACAGATTGCGACGGCGTCTGAGATGACGTCGGTGTGATGGCTCTGTCCGCCGTGGTCATCACAACTATACGTTTGCTCGATTTACTCTTGATTAACCCAGTCGCTGGTTCCCAAGCCTTGTTAAGATTATAGCCACAGTCACGGTTTATGAGGTCGTCATTGGTGCGAATTTCGATGGCCTCTCTAACAACGCTGTCCCAGTATCTCGACGTCTGTACCAGAATCCTCGTGCGGTCATACTCCATGGCGTGATTTTCCGACAAACAATGTTCAGCGACCGCCGACTTGCTCGGATACATCAGTCGAGTGTGCCTCTGGTGTTCACGGCATCGATCCTCGACGGTACGCATCGTCTGACCAATATATGACTTGCCACATTGACACAGAATCTGGTACTCGCTGGCCTTCCTCAAACCGAGGTCATCTTTGGCGCTCCCCACCAGTGCACGAGTTTTATTTGGAGGACAAAACACAGTTCCGACCCGGTGTTTCTTCAGAATGTGGGCGATTTTCCCCGAGAGTGTGCCTGTGTATGGAATAAATGCAGTGCCTACCTCTTCCCTCGTGACTTCATCCATCTCAACAGGTTGTGCTGCAGTGGTTGGGTGGAGAGCACGTTGAATCTGCCACTCTGAGTATCCATTTTTTCGAAATACAGTTCTCAGATGTTTCAATTCCTGGGGTAGACTCTCTGCATCAGAGATAGTGCGCGCCCTATGTACTAGAGTTTTAAGTACCCCATTCCTCTGTGAAGGGTGGTGGCAGCTGTCTGCGTGCAAATACAGATCAGTGTGCGTTGTCTTCCAATACACCCCATGACCTAGGGTGCCGTCAGCCCTTCTCTTGACCAGGACGTCAAGGAAAGGTAATTTACCCTCCGTTTCAGTCTCCAAAGTGAATTTGATGTTGGGGTGTATGGAGTTTAGATGTGTAACCAGCGATGTGTAAATTCACTATGGAGACTGAAACGGAGGGTAAATTACCTTTCCTTGACGTCCTGGTCAAGAGAAGGGCTGACGGCACCCTAGGTCATGGGGTGTATCGGAAGACAACGCACACTGATCTGTGTTTGCACGCAGACAGCTGCCACCACCCTTCACAGAGGAATGGGGTACTTAAAACTCTAGTACATAGGGCGCGCACTATCTCTGACGCAGAGAGTCTACCCCAGGAATTGGAACATCTGAGAACTGTATTTCGAAAATATGGGTACTCAGAGTGGCAGGTTCAACGTGCTCTCCGCCCAACCACTGCAGCACAACCTGTTGGGATGGATGAAGTCACGAGGGAGGAGGTAGGCACTGCATTTATTCCATACACAGGCACACTCTCGGGGAAAATCGCCCGCATTCTGAAGAAACACCAGGTCGGAACTGTGTTTTGTCCTCCAAATAAAACTCGTGCACTGGTGGGGAGCGCCAAAGATGACCTCGGTTTGAGGAAGGCCGGCGTGTAACAGATTCCATGTCAATGTGACAAGTCGTATATTGGTCAGACGATGCGTACCGTCGAGGATCGATGCCGTGAACACCAGAGGCACACTCGACTGATGTATCCGAGTAAGTCGGCGGTCGCTGAACATTGTTTGTCGGAAAATCACGCCATGGAGTATGACCGCACGAGGATTCTGGTACAGACGTCGAGATACTGGGACAGTGTTGTTAGAGAGGCCATCGAAATTTGCACCATTGACGACCTCATAAACCGTGACTGTGGCTATAATCTTAGCAAGGCTTGGGAACCAGCGATGGGGTTAATCAAGAGTAAATCGAGCAAACGTATAGTTGTGACGACCACGGCGGATAGAGCCATCACACCGACGTCTTCTCAGACGCCGTCGCAATCTGTTCCACCGCACGACCGTGGCGCGGACAGCGGAGGGAGCGTGCCGCGGACGGAGGGTATTTAAATCGGCCGCCGCCGCGACCGAACCCAGTTCCCTCTGAGCAGCCATAGCGTACGGATCTCTGTGCCGGCACGTTCACAGGAGCTCAGTCCATCAGTTCACCTGATGATGGTGACATGTATGATCGCCGAAATATTGTGCCCGTTGGACACTATAGACCGGCAGCACACCCGTGGATATTTTGATTATCAAATACGCCGGGAGAAACTCAAGAATCACATTTAAATTTATTACTTGTACTTGCACAGATATACGAGGGCAGTTCAGAAAGTAACCTCCGGTTGATTTAAAAAAATACACCAAGTTAAATAAAAATATTTTATATATACATCTTACAACTACATCTTTGCACTATTTTTCTACATAGTCTCCATAGCGATTGAGGCACTTATCGTATCTCTTCACAAGCTTTGAAATTCCTTCTGCATAAAAATCACCCGCTTGTGCCTGGAGGCAGTCTGTGACCGCATCTTTGAGCTCTTCGTCGTCATCAAACCGCTGTGACCCGAACCATTTCTTCAAATGCATGAAGAGGTGATAATCACTTGGCGCCAGGTCTGGGCTGTAAGGTGGATGGTTGATAATGTCCCACTTGAAGGACTCAAGAAGGGCCGTTGTTCTGCGAGCAGAGTGAGGACGGGCGTTATCGTGCAAAAAAACGATACCGGAAGTCAGCATACCACGGCGTTTGTTCTGTATAGCCCGTCGTAACTTTTTTATTGTTTCACAGTACACGTCTTGATTAATGGTCGTACCACGTTCCATGAATTCAACCAACAACACCCCTTTGGCATCCCAAAACACCGTTGCCATCAGTTTTCTGGCAGAAAAATCTTGCGAGGCTTTTCTTGGTTTGGTAGGCGAATTTGAATGTGCCCACATCTTTGATTGTTCTTTTGTCTCAGGGTTCACGTACTTAATCCAGGTTTCATCACCGGTCACGATTCTGTTTAACAATGGTTCTCCTTCGTCCTCATAACGTGACAGAAAGTCTAATGCAGAGGCCATTCTTTGAGTTTTGTGGTGGTCGGTAAGAATTTTGGGCACCCATCGTGCACAGAACTTGCGGTAACCCAATCTTGCTGTCACTATCTCGTACAAGAGAGTCTTAGAAGTCTGTGGAAAACCAGTAGACAACTCCGACATTGAGAAACGTCGATTTACACGAACTTTTGCATCAACTGTCTGAACGAGTTCGTCAGTCACCAATGATGGTCTACCACTCCTCTCTTCATCATGAACGTTTTCTCGTCCACTTTTAAATAAATGTACCCATTCACGGACAACTCCTTCACTCATAATTCTTGGTCCGTACACGGCACAAAGCTCACGATGAATAGCTGCTGCAGAATATCCTTTGGCTGTAAAAAACCTTATGACAGCACGCACTTCACATTTGGCGGGGTTTTCTATTGCAGCACACATTTCAAACTGCCACAAAAACTAAACTAGCGCAGGTACGACGTTCACTCGACCACGGCTTGATGCCGACTGACCTGTTGAGTGCGTGAACGCACAGATGGCGTCGCTACTCCCCCCACAACCCGCACTGTGACCAATCGGAGGTTACTTTCTGAACCGCCCTCGTATCTTTGTACGACACATAGTCATAAACACTGAGATGTGTGAAAAAGTGCTGCTCCATGCATTAAGTTTTAATACATTTATTCTTTACTACTAAGTCACTCCTACAGTCAACTTTCAATTGTAAAGCGCAAATGACTTTAGGATTTAGCTCTATGAAGAACTGTTACAAAGTTGTGTTGTAGAAACCCAGCATAAAAACACTGTACACTACAAACACAGCTCATTTTTTTGTTTTCATTTCTAGAAGAAAACAGACAAAATCAGTACCCGGGCAATGCCGGGCTCTAGTTAATAATATAACTGTACTTCTTTGAGGTGATGATTAAAACTGTTAACTTTCGGTCATATGCAAAAAGGATTTGATCTTAGGTGATATATTTCTATTACATGATGTTTCAACATGTTAGTTAGAAATTAAATTCTTTTTGTGTTTAAACAAGGTACATCATACGTGCAGTGACTATATATTTCTATTCTGAAGTACAAACATTTTTATTTACATAATTGATGACTGTATCCTTTCACATCGTCTCAACTCTACAGCATCCTTGTATTTTTCACTCTTGAAAAGTAAATAACGTTTGGATCATAAACCCTGCCTATATGCATTGAAAACTCACCTCCTAATTAACATATGCACATTAATATATTGGATTTAAAAATTACAAAGAGACTGGATGGTTGGCCAGTACCTGCATTCAGGAGGTGAATGCCCTAGTACGGTGGATATGTACGTAAAGCTGTCATCATCCCAAAGGTTCATTGAACATCACAGTCCATTGCTGGATACGGTTCTATTAGAAGTGGTACACCATTGTCTTTCTCCAGTCTTTAAACTGACTTCCCCAGCCATTTGTAAGGGGTTCTACAGTTTAATATGGACTCTGAGCTATGGTGCAACTTGAAATTTTCCACATTAAAAAATTGTAGATAGGAGCACTTAAAGTAGAAAATACTAAATATAGCTTGCAAAGCAATATTGGAAAGTCCTAGGTAGAATACAAATAGTGAACTGGGTTAAGGTAACAACGTACAATTTACAGGGGTGGAAAAAATGAAAACACTAAAAACACAACATGTTACCATGCCTAATATGGTGTAGTAAAACCGTTGGAATTCAAAACAGCTACCAGTCATCTCAGAATGGATAAATACAGGTCCTATATGGTTGTCGAGGGAACCTTATACCATTCTTCCTGCAAAATAATGTTCAGGTAATGATGATGGAGGTGGATAGCCATTACAAGTCCATCTTTCCAAAGTAGACCACAAAGACAGTAATATTGAGATCTGGTGACTGTAGTGGTCAGGTGAGATGTGACAATTCATCCTCCTGCTTACAAAACTAGTCCTGCACAATGCGAGCTTATGAACAGAGGCCCTGTTGTGAAATGCAGCATCACCACTGGGGAACATATATTGTGCCATGGGGTGGACCTGCTCAACCAAAATAGTCGCATAATCCGTGGCAGCAATGCAACCTTGCAGAGTAACTTGGGGCCATGGAATACCATGATATGGTTGTCCGAATCATGACCAAACCCCCGTCCTTTCACTCTTGGCAGCAAGCATAGGATTGGGATAGAATATGCCAGATGTAAACTTGACCAGAAGTTGGAAACAGTGCGGAACGACACTCATATAACCAAATGACTTTCTTCCATTGCATCATAGCCCATGGCTTCGTCACCATGTTTTCCTGTTACAGACATTTGCATCACTGATGTGTGGTTTTGGAATTCCAGCTTGCACTGCTGTTCACAAGTTATTGAGTTTCCTCCATATTGTTTTAGTGCTGACAGGGTTCATTAGTGTGATATTCAGCTCTGCAGTTACTTTCGCAGCTGTTGTCCTGTTATTTTTTGACAGAATCCTCTTCAATGACCACCTGTCATGATCAGGCAACATACACTTTTCATGCACATTGTGACTTCGTGGATGATGTTTTTCCACGTCCCCTGGATGCAGTATAAATATTCAATACAGTGCCTCTTGAAGTGCCAAACTCTTCAGCTACCTTGGTTACGTAAGCACCCATGTTCATTTAGCTCCAACATCATGCCCTCACAACTACACTGAATGTTCTGGCTATGAGTGACACTTGCAACATATTGAACAGGGCCATCTTACGCCACGCAGGGGACCCTGGGTGCCTACAGTATGAGACCGCTGGGCACAAAGTGTATGGAGCCCTTAAAAAATAAACACATCAGAATGATGTACATTTGTTTAGTGACTTTGTTGGTAAGAATTATACAATTCAAATACAAGTGATTAGTTCCACAGACTGACTTACATTCAAATTAATGGTTTCTTTAGAGATGTCCGAAATGTAAAGTCTTCAGTTATGTCCTCAACATCCAGTTTTTGAAGGATGTCACTTTCTATGCATATGACTGGCACAAAGAGTTTGGGTCCCTGTAACAAAAAAGAAGTTTAATTTGAATGAGCACACCAGAATGTACATTTGTTTATTTACTTTATTGGTTATTACAGTTAGCATTATACAAATCAAATACAACTGACTACTGTTTTGCAAATCGGAATTACGTTGAAGTGCAAAATTGTCTCTTATGTTCTCAAAGTCCTTATTGTTGAAGGATATCACTTTCTGTGCACACGATTTACAAATTAGTAAGTTGTTCCTGTATAGTAGTCATTTGTAATTCATTTTTTATTCTCTTTGGTTGTGAAAATTAACATTGTCCTCTATAATTGGTTGCCATTAGACAAAGAACTATCCTGGTAGCAACTTCTACATTTGGGAACGTTCCTTCTGTTTTATCCGCCTTTATTAGAGAATGTAAGGCTGAAATACTCAGTTCTGGAGATTCGTTTGGAATGTTTTTCAAGTATTGCCTTAAATGAAAATATTCTGACATGAGCTCATTAGCATCAATGTCTTCATGATAGAATTCTGCAAATTCTTTTCAACTATTTCTCAACTGGTTAGAATTGAATTGTTTTAACTGAGAAAGAAAACCAAAACTTTTGTTAGCTTCTTAGTATGGTTTCAAATGTTGCTTTAAATGAGTATTCAATTTGTCAATTATAGGCAGAAAAGTTTCTACACACAATTTTTCTTTGGCATTCAATTGCACAGTCTCTTACAATTCTTCGAAAAAGTGGTACTCATGCTGTGAATTCTTTTCCTTTGGGAGTTATATTTATAGTCAGCACTTGCATTTTTCTCTTTGTCTGACGATTCATACTGATGGAATCTACTGCATCCAGTACTGATAAAATTGGCAAGAGATACAAAAACGTTTTGTTGCAACATCTGTTGTGATGGCTCTGTTATGTAAAATTATGCTTGTCTTATTGATAATTCTTGAAAGTTCATTCCATATCTCCATTAGGGGAATAGCCTCCAGTTTTTACATTTTCTTGGCAAGGCTCAAAAATATGACTGTAGCCATTACGCAAAGTGTTAAGAGCATCAGCATATGCAGACCATCTGGTTTCAGAAAGGGGATTCAGAAATTTGTCTGCACCTACGAATTCTGTCAAAATTTTCAATCGAGTGTTTGAACCCCAAAAAAATGTGAACAGTTTGTGGACAAAGTGGAAATATGCTACTGCTTCTGAAACACATCCAACCACCTGAACACTTCTAAATTGTCACTGTGCAGCACATGGGACACAAATAGTAAATTCACATATTTCTTTTATTCTTGTCTGAAGACAAGAATACTTTCCTGTCATATTTGTTGCATTATCATAGCTCTGTCCACAACAACCCTTTATCGAAATGTCAAGGCTGTCCAAAAAATTAAAAGTAGTATCTGCTCTATTTTGAACTCTCAATGCTTCTCCATAGGCAAAAATCACAAAAATCTCTCATCAGGGGGTCTGTCTTTTATGTACCGACTGATGAAAGTTAGTTGGTCAACATGAGAGAGATCTGGTGAGGAATCCATGCTTATTGAGCAGTGTTTGGTTGCTTTTAGTTCACTGACAATCATTATTAACACTTCCTGTCCAATTATATTAATATGTTCATTGGAAATATTCACCGACAACTATGATTCAGTTCCTTGGCATGATTGCCATTGTTTAGTGCATGATCAGAAAGAAAATGGCCAAATTTGCTTATTAATTCTAAGCATCCTAAATAATTGCCATTATTTTGAGACCCCAAAATGTCATTATATCCATGGAACCTAAGTCCCCTTGAAGCTAAAAATTTCACAACTGCAACAATTCTTTTTAGTATGCATCTTTGTATTGACTGCAAGAACTCATATTATTTCCCAGAAACTTGTTAAATAGATGGAAACAACAACAATATACAGCCTTCTCTGATGGTGACTATAGAAGCCACTTCCTTTATGCACACTCACCATTCATCAATTTGTGAGTGAAAACACTCCTAGTTAAGTTTCTGGTTTTTGTTTTACCGCTTACATCAGAAAAATGTGTTTAAGTTTTGGAAAAGTAACTATTTTTCGTTTGGAAAAACTCTAGCCCTTTGCGAATCCAAATATCACCCACTTCTTCCATTAAAAATTTTATCACAGTTCTTATAAGGGTCATGATATATACTTTCTAAAATGCCTCTGTTTGGTGAGGCGAAGTGGCTTGAGCTGGAAGATGTGTGTGCATAATTGGAACTGATGAACTCTAAACACAAATGTTATCCTCTATCTTGAAAACAGGCCCCATTTTTTAGCTTTGAGATTTAGATATATCTTGAGATGATGAGGTCGATGAATCACTGTGCCTGTTAGTTTCTTCATTGGTAAAGAATGAAGTTAGTTTAGGTAGTGTGCTTGTATTTTCTTCTTGAATAGCATGGCTGGGATATCCCCATGATTTTTTTGCGTTTAGGGTTATTGTAATGAACCCATTTTTCGTCCCCGGTCACAGTGCGATGCAGAAATCCCTTCCGTTTTCGCCTCTGAAGCAACTGTTCACAAACACCGTTCAACGTCTCTTGGTTTCAGCTCACTCGGGACCCAAGTCCCTTCTTTCTGAATCATGCCCATAGCCTTGAGACGCTTTGAACTGGCTTGTTGTGTCACTCTCACTAATCGTGCCAATTCGTTTGACGCGAGTCTTCACTCAGCAATGTCTCCAGTTCTGCATCTTCGAAAACATTCTCTCTTCTACCACTATGCCAGTCTACGACATTAAAATCACCACTCTTTAAGTGTTGCTCATGACATGTTCTTTCACTAATAGTGTCCTTACCATACGTACTTGAGAGCATTCGATGAGACTCAGCCACTGTTTTCTTCATATTGAAACAAAACAGTAACACCTCCCACAAATGACGAGAATTAGGCTTGTAAACTGACATTTTCAATCAAGAACAACTTTATGGTGCAGACGCAAATCGACTAATGTTTGAATGAGGTTATGTTGACTGAGGTCCAAGCTAACTACCTGATGTCTGCGATCTGTTTCTTTCGACTGCTGCTTACCATTGCGCCACCTATCGGCAAACAGTGGAAGCAAAGTTGTACACCTTGTACATCACTGAAACTTTTTTTATTTTTCAATGTAGCCTCCTTGTAGATTAATGCACTTGGTCCAACAAAGTTCTGGTGCCTTGATCCCATCTCAAAAATGAGTTTCCTCCAGGCCTGCAAAATAGTTATCAACTCTGGCTATCAATTCTTCATTTGAAGTGAATCATCATCCACCAAGAAAAAATTTTGTTTTGGGAAGAGATGGAGGTCTGACAGAGCCATATCAGGTGAATAAGACAGGTGTGGCAACAATTCATATCTTAGTTCGTGTTATTTTGCCATGCAATGGCACATGTGTGCAGGCGTGCATTGTTTTGATGGAAGATGACTTTCTTCCTTGCTAAACCTGGCCTTTTTTTTGCATATCTTTTATTGCAATTTGTGCAGGTGGTTAGCATAGTATTCTCCAGTAATTGTTTGCCCAGTGGGGAGATAATCTACAAACAGAATCCCCTTCACATCCCAGAATACTGATGCCATGACCTTTCCCATCGAAGAAAATTTTGTCTTTGCTGTCTTTGGTGGTGGAAAATCAGCATGTTTCCACTGCTTTGACTTTTGTTTTGTCTCTGGGGTATACTAAGGCATCAAAGTTTCATCTGTGGTCACAAACTGGCGCAAAAAACCTTGTTCGTTTCTCTTAAAATGGGCTGAACATTCCTCCTATATGTCCAGTCTCGTGCGTTTTTGGTCCAATGTCAAGAGTTGTGGCACCCATCTTGCAGATAATTTTTTCATTTCTAGTTCTTCTGTTAAAATATGATATACCCTTTCAGATGACAACTTGCAAGCATGAGCAATTTCATGCACTTTAAATCGGCAATCCTCCATGACCATTTTGTGCACTTTTGCAATGATTTCTGGAGTAGTGGCACATCTTGGCCAACCACTGCGCGGATCATCATCTAAGCTCTCCCGACCAAATTTAAATTCATTTGTCCACTTGACAACAGTTGAATATGAAGGAGCAGAGTCCTCCAGTGTATTTTGGAAATAAGCATGAATGCCCTTTGCTTTCATACCTTTCTTTACGAAGTACTCAATTACTGCTCAAATCTCGAAAAAAAAATTTTTTTCCCACAAATCACTCTGCAGGAGCAACAACAGAGCCACATCACTGCCACAGCTCTCTTCCAAGAGCACTGACATGGCACATGTGTACAGGCAACAGTCCAATGAATATCACGTGAACAACTTGTTGCGTTAGTGTTGACCTCTTGTGGCGATTCCGAGAACTTTTCGAACCACCCTCATTATTAAACTTTTGCTGCTTGGAGGACCCCAGGAAAAACTGGTGATAGTAAGACAATTAAAATTTGTGGAAAAATTTGTAACAACATGCAGAAGGGAAATAACAAATTAACCATTGAAAGAAACACATTTTAATTTCAAACAATGGAAACTCCACAAAGAAATATCAACGAAGGAAGGAAAGATATATTGCTACTTAGCACAAAGAAGAAACGTTAAGTTGCTGACAGGGTCAATTAAAAGACACTTAGACAAAGCTTTTGACCACACCCTTCAGCAGCAAAAGAGGAACAGAGAAACACAACATTCGTACGCAAGCACACACCACACACACATGACCGCCAACTCTGGCAGCTCAGGCCAGAATACAATTATCAAGTGGAATGGCAGCAGTAATCGGGAAGGGGAAGGGGTAGTAATGAATGGGTGGGAGGACAGAGGAACACTGTATGGTGGAATGTGCTGGCACTAAAATGCAAATAGGCACAGTGTCAGGAGGTTGTGGGGCAGGGAGGTGGGGAAAATAGAAGCAGAAAGGAGAGGAGTGGGGAAAGTTGGGTGGGTGCATTGGCAGAGGGTGGCAAACAAAGAGGCTGGGAGATGAGAATGGGGAGAAGATGATAGGCCAAGGGGGCGGAAACTGTTGGGCGACAGTGTGGGCGCAGTATGTCACTGTAGGTTGAGGCAGAGATAATTACAAGGGTGGTGGTGGTGATGGTGGTGGTGATGGTGATGGTGGTGGTGGTGGTGGTGGTGGTGGAGGAGGAGGAGGGGAGGATCCACGTGGATCGGTTAGTAAAGCAGCCATTGAAATCAAATGTGTTATGCTCAGCTGCAAATTGTGCTGCAGTGTAGTCTACTTTGCTCTTGGTCTCAGTTTGGTGGTGGTCATTCATTGTGATGGACTTTTGGTTGTCAGTCATACCAATATAGAAAGCTATGTAATGGTTGCAGCAGAGCTGGTAAATGACACGGCAACTTTCACAGGTGGCCCCACCCATGATGAGTAGGATAAACCTGTGACAGGACTGGAATAGGAAGTGCTGTGTGGATGGATTGGCCAGATCTTATGCCTGGGTCTTCCACAGTGATTCATATTATCATTGCGGCAAGGGATTGTGATTGGGAGTGGCAGAAGGTGGAAAAGGATGTTGTGGAGGTTGGGTGGGCAACAGAACACCACTTTAGGAGGGGTGGGAAGGATCTTGGGTATGATGTCCCTCATTTCAGGGCATGATGATGGATAATCAAAGCCCTGGGGAGGGTAATCAAAACCCAGGGAAGGGTGTGGTTCCAGTCTGCAGTGGTAGTGCGTGACGAATGCGACACTACATTGTGACTGGTTGTTCATGGGGCTGATGGGAGGATGGGGTGTGTGAGGGAAAAGGGAATGGGAGGTGTATTTGTAGACCAGGCCTGCCGGATAGTGCTTTTGTATGAAGACCCTGATGAGACCCTCAGCATACTGAGCAAGATTCTTGTCACTGCAGATACGCCATCCCTGGGAAGCCAGGTTATATGGGATGGATTTTTTGGTGTGAAAGGGGTGACAGCTGTCGAAATGCAGGTACTGTTGGTGGGTTTAATGTGGATGGAGGTGGAGATAGAGCCTCAAGAGAGAAAGAGGTCAACATCTAGGAAGGTGGCAAAGTGGACTGAGGAGGATAAAATGAAGCAGTTGCGAGAGAGGGTTTTGAGAGTGTGAAGGAATGAAGATAGGGTATATTGGCCGTGAGCCCAGATCATGGGCATATAATCAATGTACCTGAACCAGACTAAGGGTTTGGCATTTTTGGAGGTTAGGAAGGTCTCCTCTAGATGGCTCACAAACAAGTTGTAATGGGAGAGTGCCAAGTGGCTGCCCGTGACTGTGCTGCAGATTTGTTTTTATACCTTCCCTTCAAAGGAGAAATGGGTGTGGGTTAGCATGAAGTTAGTAAGGTGTAAGAGGAACGAGGTAGTGGGTTTGGAGTCTGAAGGTCATAGGGAAAGATAGTGTTCAATAGCAGTAAGATTGTGGGATGATGGATGTTGGTGTATAGGGAGGTGGTGTCAACAGTGACGAGTAGCTATCCAGGATATAAAGGGGTGGGAACGATGGAGAGTTGGTGAGGGAAGTGGTTGGTATCTTCAGTGTCGGAGGTTAGATTATGGGCAACTGAATGGAGGTGTTGGTCGATGATGGCTGAAATTATTTCAGTGGGGGCACAATAACCAGCCACAATGGGCATCCAGGATCTTTGGGTTTGTGGATTTTGGGGATCATGTAGAGGGTAGGTGTAGTTTTTATGGTTAGTTCACTAAAAATTCCTTTCCCTGGATCCCACTCCTCCTTTTACAATGACCTTCATCTTTTCAGATTCTTCCCGTACCTGGCCATCACAAACCTGGTACTGCAAAAACTGGTCTCCATGTCACAGGCATCCTCTACATGATACTACTACACTGCAATTCCTGCTCCATACATCACATCTCTGAAAGTGAGTCCCTTGCTCTCAAGGAGCATTCCAGACACCACTTCCATAAGTTATCCAACCTGGTAACATACTACTGCTGCCTTGGAGCACCACTATACATCCCCTATCCTACCCACAGTGTTCCTCCTCATCCACCCCTCATAGCTTCCAAACCCTACCTAGCTGACCTTTTGAACTTGCCATATCAGCCAGAACTCCTTACCAATACTCCATCAAATTCATAGCTGAAACATTCCAACCTTTCCATGAAAACCCACAGCTCCGCAGAAGTTTCAGTCCTATCCAAGGCCTCACCTTTAGCCCTACATCCAAATTTAACCATGCTGTACTTGTCAAAGACCTACTCTCCTTTTCCTGATCCCTGTAATGGAAGCACTTCTTTGCCGGCAATCCCTCCAGCCAAGACCAATCTCATTCCAACATTGAACCCAGCCTCTCCCAGTTCATACTACCATCCAATCGTGATCCTTACCTCCTCCTACCCAACCACTCACTGGTCACCTTCCTTACCTCCAACTTAGCCTCACCATCCTTCCCCCAAGTCCCTTCCTCAGAATACTACCCTTTCAGCAGAAGAAAGAAAACCGCACACAACCTCAAAACAAATGCTACCTAATCATACTACCTGCAGACAAAGCTTCTACCACTGTTGTTGTGAATCTTAGTGACTACCTGGCAGAAGGCCTATGCCAATTATCTCATTTCTCAGTCTATAAACTCCACCAGAGTGATCCCATCCCAGAAGTCGTACACAACCTCCAGTCCCTGCTTAAAGCCCAGGGACCTTCCCAGAATGTCTCCCCTGAATCCGTTTCCCTCCTCACCCCTATGACACCCCACACACCCACCTTCTACATGCTCCCCAAAATCCACAAACCCAGCAATTCTGGGCGCCCTATTGTGGTTGGTTGTTGTGCCCCCACTGAAAGAATTTCGGCCCGTATTGACCAACACCTCCAATCAAATGCCTGTAATCTAGCCTCCCACATGAAAGATACCAACCACTTCCTTCACCAACTCTCCGTCACGCTCACCACTGAACGTCCTGGTTCCCTACTCGTCACTGTTGACATCACCTCCCCATACATCAATGTCCATATGCCCATGGTCTTACTGCTATTGAACACTACCTTTCCCAATGTTCTTCAGACTCCAAACCCACTACCTCCCTCATACAGCGTACTAACTTTATTCTAACCCACAACTACTCTGGGCCAAGATACCCTGTCTTCATTCCTCAGCGTTGCAACATGTTCTGGAAATCAGAGAGTGTCAGGGAATTTCAAACGTATCAGGGAAATAGCAGCAAAATTTGAAAGAAACACTGGAAAAATCTCATTTTTGTCTCAGTAGATGAAATGCGCCGTTGCTGGCTCGGTGAAGCTGAGTATGTGCACTGCTTCCCTACTCCCTCATTCTTACTGCTTCTCCCCTTCTTACCATTCCACTCAGCTTGCAGTCAGTGCTGCCACCACTACTTGCTGCTAGCCTAGCAGCTGCCAACAAGAGGCAGGGAGGCGTGAGGAGTGGTTTGTTTGGATCTGATTCTCAGAGACTGTTGACGCAGTGGTTGGAGACGGTGGTCATGTGTGCATGAGTTGTGTCTGAGTGATGATGTGAAAGTGTGTATGTTTTCATTTTCTGACAGAGGCTATGGCCGAAAATTTAGTTGTGAGAGTGTGATTGACTGTCTTTTCTGTGTGCCTGTCTGTGGCTCAGCGCTCATCTTCACAGTGAGTTGTTACCTATCCTCATTAGTATTGATTCTCAGAGTATTCGCACAAGTTATCTGTTGCATGGATTGATCACCACGGGCTCATTTCATCAACATGGTGTATGTGACACATGAACAGCTGGCCACGAGTGGACTTCAACGACGGGCCAAAATTGCAGGCCATTTGTGTGGGTATCCCTAATGGGTCGGGCCTGCCGATCTGAAGCCGTCGTTTCCCAGTAATGTGCAGTTCCTCCCTGCCAGATCTATTCTCACTGATCTGCCCACAGGCCAGGTCTGTTTGCTTGTGACATAATGCGGTGGATTTTTGTGGTTTATCCATGGACCCAGGACTTCTGTGCTCCTTGGCAGGTCAGAGGCCACAGATGATAGATTTCAGTAATTGTGACTGTCTCAGTGCAAGTACATTGTATAGTGTGACATTTTATAGACTTTTATTCATTCTAGCACACTTTGGCACTTTGAAAGTAGTTCATATTTTAGAAAGTATGGACGATAAGAAGAAAAAAATTGTGGCAGTTGTTGGCGGTTTGTACGTTATGTACTCATATATTTCTTGAAAGAAAAATCGCACAATACCTGTAAAAAGAAATGATTGTGTGGCATTGATGGACGGGAGGCCCCATTTGGTGAAGTTTGGCTGCTGGGTTGCAAGTCTTCGTTCAGGTGATGCCACATTAGGCAACTTGCATGTCGGTAATCATGAATTGATGATGAGGACAACATAACACCCAGTCCACGAGTGAAAAATCTAACCCAGCCAGCAATCGAGCCTGGATCCGTTGCATGGTAGGCAAATATGTTACCACTCAGCTCAGCAGGCGGACACAAAATGCCTCTAAAATACACACATCAAAAAAAGTTTTGCATCACCTCGGTTCCGATAGTTCCGGAACCTGTACAGAAAATTGGAATATAGATCAACATAAACATCATTTCCACTCTTTTTTATTGGTCCGGAAAACCACACATTGCATCTTGTACCACCATACAGCGAGACCTTCAGAGTTGGTGGTCCAGATTGCTGTACACCCTTCAATACCCAGTAGCACGTCCACTTGCATTGATGCACGCCTGTATTCATCATGGCATACTATCCACAAGTTCATCAAGGCACTATTGCTCCAGATTGTCCAACACCTCAGTGGCGATTCGGCGTAGATCCCTCAGAATGGTTGGTGGGTCATGTTGTCCATAAACAGCCCTTTTCAATCTATCCCAGGCATGTTCGAGAGGGTTCAGTCTGTATAACATGCTGGCCCCTCTAGTCGAGCGATGTCGTTATCCTGAAGGAAGTCATTCACAAGATGTGCACAATGGGGCCGCGAATTGTCATCCATGAAGACAAATGCCTCACCAGTATGCTGCCGATATGGTTGCAGTATCGGTCAGAGGATGGCATTCATGTATCATACAGCTGTTATGGTGACTTTCATGACCACCAGTGGCGTACGTCGGCCCCACATGATGCTGCCCCAAAACAGCAGGGAACCTTCACCTTGGTGCACTCGGTTGACAGTGTGTCTAAGGCATTCAGCCTGACCAGGTTGCCTCCAAACACGTCTCCGACGATTGTCTGGTTGAAGGCATATGCGACACTCATCGGTGAGGAGAACATGATGCCAATCCCGAGCGGTCCATTCGGCATGTTGTTGGGCCCATCTGTACCGCAGTGCATGGTATCGTGGTTGCAAAGATGGACCTCGCGTATCATGCAGCCTATTGTGCAATGTTTGAGTCATAATACGACGTCCTGTGGCCACACGAAAAGCATAATTCAACATGGTGGTGTTGCTGTCAGGGTTCCTTTGAGTCGTAATCGGTAGGTAGCAGTCATCCACTGCAGTAATAGCCCTTGGGCTGCCTGAGCGTAGCATGTCATCGAAGTTCCTGTCTCTCTGTATCTCCTCCATGTCCGAACAACATTGCTTTTGTTCACTCTGAGACGTCTGGACACTTCCCTTGTTGAGAGCCCTTCCTGGCACAAAGTAACAATGTGGACATGATCAAACGTGGTATTGACAATCAAGGAATGGTTGAACTACAGATAACACCAGCTGTGTACCTCCTTCCTGGTGGAGTGACTGGAACTGATCTGCTGTCGAATCCTCTCCGTCTAATAAGTGCTGCTCATGCATGGTTGTTTACATCTTTGGGTGGGTTGAGTGACATCTCTCAGCAGTCAAAGGGACTGTGTCTGTTATACATTATCCACAGCCAACATCTATCTTCAGGAGTTCTGGGAACTGGGGTGATACCTTTTTTGATGTGTGTAATTGAGAGTGGGTAATAACAGATAATAATAAATGTAGTAGAACCAACATTTCATTGGCGGTCACCTATGGTGTTGGTTTACACAACTCTTCCCTGCCTTATACACTTTCTTCAAGAGGCCTACTTTTTTCTGAGATGATTTCTGAAATAAGTGAAGGTATTTCAAATCTGTCTTGCTACTCCAAGGAAATGCGTATTTTTGTCACAAATGTTTTTTTGTTTTATTGAATTAAAATAACATCAGTGGTCTTAAGGAAACACACATACCATTTGGCTTGGTTTCTCCATGTAAAAACAGTTTATTACAGAAGATGTTAATGTTAGTACTTAAGATTTTTCCGCACGCATTTAGAAATACAGAAGTCCCCATATTTTTTTGTCAACTTAAATCTTTATTCACCCTTGAGATTTCAAAATTTGTCAGGGAAAAATGCTAAAACTTGTCTGGAAAACAGGGAAATATTAGGGAATTTCACTTGGGAAAACTTGTGGTAACCCTATTTCTTCGCACCCTCAACACCTTCTCTCCCAACTGCTTCATGTTGTTCTTCTCAGTCGAGTGTGCCACCTTCCTAGACATTCACCTCTCCCTCTCTGATGGCTACATCTCCTCTTCCGTCCACATTAAACCCACCAACAGTACCTGCATTTCAACAGCTTTCATACCTTTCACACCAAAAAATCCATCCCATACAGCCTGGCTAGCTGGGGTATGGCATATCTGCAGTGAGAACAACTCCCTTGCTCAGTATGCTGAGGGTCTCACCAAGGCCTTCACAAACAGGCACTATCCCCCAGATCTAGTACACAAACATACCTCCCATGCCATTTCCCCTCACAACCCCAATTCTCTCACCACTCCCATGAACCGGCCACAAAGTAGTACCCCGTTCGTCACACACTACCACCCCGGACTGGAACAACTGGAACTGCGCTGCTCCCAATCACTACCCTTGCCACTAGGATCGTATGAATCACTGTGGAAGACCCGCGTGCAAGACATGCCCAATACACCCACCCAGGACTTCCTATTCCAGTCCTGTCACAGGTTTATCCTACCCCATTAAAGGTGGAGCCACCTGTGAAAGCAGCCATGTCATTTACCAGCTCCACTGCAACCACCACACAGGTTTTATTGGTATGACTACCAACCAGCTGTCCAGTAGGATGAGGAGCCTCCACCAAACTGACCAAGAGCAAAGTAGACCACACTGTGGCACAACATTCAGCTGAGCATAACATGCTCGATTTCAGTAGCTGCTTCACTACCCAATCCATCTGGATCCTCCTCTCCACTATCAGCTTTTCTCAGCTGCACAGATGGGAGTTATCCTCCACTCCCGTAATTATCCCGACCTCACACTGTCCAGCCAACAGTTTCCACACCCTCATTCTGTCATCTCCTCCCCATTCTCATCTCCCACCCTGTTTACTTGTAGCCCTGTGCCAATGCATCCGCCTGTCTTTGCCCGCTCCTCTCCTTTTCGTTCCTTTTTTTCCCCCTCTTCCTGCCCCACAACCTCCTGATGCTGTGCCTATTTGCTTTCTAGTCCCTGTACACTCCATTAGACAGCATTCCTCTGATCTCCCACCTGTACACTACTATCACTGTCCCTTCCCTGCTCCCCCAGATTGCTGCTGCCATCCCACATGATAACTGCATTTTGGCCTGAGCTGCCGGTCGTGTGTGCATGGTGTGATGGCTGGAGTGTATGAATGTTGTGTGTTTCTCTGTTTCTCTTTTGCTGCTAAAGTGTGTGGTCAAAAGCTTTGTGTAAGTGCCTTTTAATTGTGCCTGTTTGCAACTTAGTTTTGTTCTTTACAGTAAGTGACATTTTAATTTCCACATGTGGTGGTAATATTTGTTGATTGTGTACCATGTCTATATTTCCAGAACACAAACATTGCTTAATGTAATGAACATCTGCTTCCATGACAGACTGGAAATGCTCTAGAGGTACCATCTCACAACTTTTTGTAGCACATTTTGAACAGAGGACCATGGAATGTTCAGCTGCTGTGACAGCTGGTGCACTTCTTGAAGATCGCACATTCAGCATTCTCAGCCATGTCAACAGTAACTTCTTCAATAGTCTGTGGCACAGTTGTCAGCCAGCCTTACCAGGAGCATTTCCCAAATCGCTAGTTGATTCTGACTTCCAAATCATGTTCTTCAACTCCGATCCGGAAAGAGGGCATTTCCATATTCATTTAATGTGTCTATATTTGCCTAGTGCAGCAGCACTGTTGCTGTTGTTTTTGGTGAAACAGTATTATGACTAAAGCCCTGCCCACCTTATCCAGACCCATGCTGACTGTCTGCAGTTGTAATGCACACTGATACTTGTGTTTCAGCCCCATGTCATCGTACCAGTACCAGTGCCTAATGGCAATTCATTGCATGATCACCACTAACAATGCAAATACTGCAGACACAGTGTGAACATCATTTCGATAAAGTTGGGTGCTTACGGTAAATAGTTTTCCATCTACCCTGCCTCAAGTAGTGAAAGTTTAATTACAACCATACTGTAGTACAGAAGATAACTGAAGGAAGTACACCCACTATGAGACGAACTAAATGACACTTTTATTCAAAGACAGCATAATTGTGTTTGTAGCTTGTCATCAATGGAAAGGTGAAGTACTCGCACAGGTATGGAGAGCTTCGAAAACTAAAACGATTCGAGTGATCTCTACAATACATACTGCCACCTTGGCAGACATTCAAAGAAAATGAATAAAAACCAATTACACAATAAAAAAACCTGAAAGTGTATTAGACTACAACAAATACATGAAAGGAGTGGATCGGGCAGACCAATATTTGAGCTATTACCCTATATACAGAAAAACTACAAAATGGTCAAAATAGGTTTGCATGTACTTCTTTAATTGCTCATTATTTAATGCGTTCCGTACATGTCAATATTTCAGTACAGACTACAAGAGTCTCCGATTTCATGATTTTTTATTGAAAGTAACTGATTCGTGAATAAAAGACCATGTACCTCCTTCTGAGCAAAACTTGGGGGTTGTCACTGCATCGCATACGTCTCATCATGATCCGGTTGACAGACTTTCCAGTCACATAAAGCAACACCAGCTAATACTTATGTCTGCGGAAAAAAAGAAGGAAGGAACTGCCACGTATGTTCCAAAAAAAAAAAAAAAAAAGGAGAACAACAAACTTAATATTCAAGTCTTGTGAAGTTGTGTTACACCTTGGAGACTGTTTTGCTGTATATCATACGAAAGAGAAATACTAAGTACCAAAGACAATGCAAATAAAGAAGTATATGAAACAAACAAATTTTGTATTTATTTACGTATGTGTATCTTCAGAATTTTATGAAAGTAGGGGAACAGGGTTGTGAACTTAATGAGGACTAATGATGAGATTAGTGAAACTTAACGATTTATAATCTCTCGATAATGTCAAGAACGGCCGACGACAAGCCAAGTAATCAGAGTTAGAGCTGCCGACGTCAAGCGAATTCATTTGTACAAGACATGTGGACGGCAAAGTCTTTAAGCGTTTTTGATCACCATAGACAGCAATGCATGTTCTACAATATGCTACCATGCTGGCCACAAGGCTGGTAAGGAGTTCTTGTGATAAAGCATTCCATTCTTCCACCAGCATGGTTGACAGTTGTTGGATGGTCTTTGTTGCATGTGGGTGTGCTGCTGTGTGTCTCCTGAAAGCTTCCCATTTGTGATCAATGGGATTTAAGTTGGAGAAATGGACAGGTCAGTCCATTCACTGAATATCCTCTCGTTCCAAGAGCTGCTCTACCTGCAATTTTTGATGCTGTCTCATATTGTCATCTATAAAAAAAATTCTGGATTGAATGCTACCATGAAAAGATGCACTTGAGGAAGGAGCACAGTGTTACAATAATATTGATTGGTGAGTGTGCCTTGTTCAAAGGTATGGAGATCAGTGCTTCCATGCAACATTATGCCTCCCAACACCATAACACCTGTGTATGTCAACATGTGACCACATCTAAGAGTGCAGATGGAGCAACTCTTGGAATGGTAGGATATTTCATTCTGTGGATTATTCTGGTATGGAAATCTTGGCCACAACAAGATCCTTCTGGGATTCAGTTTTTATGGACTCTGTGAAAAAATGTTTGGTGGAAGATATTATCAATTTTAGTGGTGGCTTTCAACTTGATAAGTCACGAGACCTCATGATTTATTTAATACCTTCAGAAAGAACAAATAGTTATGCACGGTGATATGTATAGTGACAGTTAATTTTGTTATTTTGATACCTGAGTTTTAACTCCATATGCCCAAAATGTCACAGGGGATATGCATGCAATGTCACCGTTACTTGTGCATCTGCGTGCCTCAGATGAAGCAATATTTGACAGAGGCCACTAAACTCGACAGAGGGCACTCATACAGTGCTAACGTATGCACGTGTGCCTGCATGTAAGTGTTGGTTTTAACTCTGTTACTTGTACCAGCAATTTTCAGTGTAAAACATTCATCTTTGGCTGAAATATTGTGGCAAGATGTTGACACCTGTCATCTGAAATAGAAAAACCTCATGGAAAATTGTCAGAGAATGTTTTATTGAGATGATAATACTAACTGGGGAAGAGAAATGGGTAGAGACCTCCAAGTTAAGTTAACCAAAAATGTTGAAATGTGATTTACTGTTTGCAGCACATTTGGTGTATTACATAATATGACGTACAAGTGAATTATACATATTAGTACATGCATTCTGGACAGCTAATTTGTTCCAATGTTCTTAAATATTTTTGAACAGCGTTTCATTATAAGATTTGCTTGAAATATAAAGAATAGTTCATTTTAACCACTTTTTTATTTTTTATTTTATATATTTATTCATTTTTTAGTATGTCAGCAAATTGTATCTTCCTTCTGTGTTTTTGTAATGAGGATTATGCAGATGAATGCTTTAAACTCCCATTTTCATCTGTTTACAATGGCTCCCCACCCACTCCCTCCCTACCACTTCCAGCATGACACTCTTCATTTCTGACCAGTAATTTTCACATTGATAATTTTAAAGTAAATAGTTACCACCTTGAGACTAAAATTTGCATGTGTAAGTTATCTCATTAAACTATTCTTTATGTATATCTAGGGTGTGATAATTATTCATGAAGTTTATCCCGATGGAGCAGCAGCGAAAGATGGACGACTCAAGCCTGGTGACCAAATTTTGGAGGTTAATAGTGAAGACTTTCGGAATATAACACATAGTAAGGCTTTAGCTGCTCTTAGGCAAACACCTGCTAAGGTAATAATCTATTATCATGGTTCATCTGTACAGAAAAATGTCTTCCCTGCAAAAATCTCTGAACAATTATTATTTTCAGGTTAAAATGGTAGTATTTAGAGATGAAGCATCAACTAAAGAAGATGATATATTTGATGTGATGGAGGTTGAACTTACAAAAAAGCCTGGTAAGGGACTGGGACTTAGTATTGTTGGAAGGAAAAATGGACATGGTGTCTTTATCTCAGACGTTGTAAGTATTATTCAAACTAAATGATTAATGGAAAATCTCATATAAAGATGTGAAACAAATACTAACAAAGAGATAGAGGGGCTGGCAAGTACTTACCTCAGCTCAGTACAGCCGACAGATACACAAAAAACAGAACCAAAATTTACGTTCCTAGCTTTCGGAACAAATGTTCCTTCATCAGGGAGGAGAGAGGGGAAAGAAAGGGAAGAAGGGAAAGTAGATTCAGTTACTCACAACCCAGGTTATGAAGCAACAGGGAAAGGAAAACAGGGAGGGTAGCAAGGATGGAGGCATGGTTGTCAGAGGGAAGCCAAAGATATTCTACTGTAAGTACTGTGCCAGCTTCAAACCAAAGAGGATGCATACAGAAGTAAAGAGGTATATAGTATAAAGATAAACACAACTATGTAGGATGAAAAGATGCGTGAATGGCTAAAGAGGAAAGGGAAAGAGGAGAAGACTGAAGAGTAAATGGAAGTGAGGTGGTTTAACTTAGGTTCAGTCCAGGGGGATGGCGGGATGAAAGGATGTGTTGGAGTGCAAGTTCCCATCTCCGCAGTTCAGAGGGACTGGTGTTGGGTGGGAGTAGCCAAATGGCACATACGGTGTACCAGGTTCGTAGGTCCCTAGAATTATGCTGGAGGGCATGCTCCGCTACTGGGTATTGGACATCTCCTAGGTGGACAGTTCGTCTGTGTCCGTTCATGCGCTCAGCCAGTTTAGTTGTTGTCATACCGATGTAAAAGTCTGTGCAGTGCAGGCATGTCAGTTGATAAATGACATGTGTAGTTTCACATGCGGCGCTGCCTTGAATTGTGTATGTTTTACCAGTAGCGGGGCTGGAGTAGGTGGTTGTGGGGGGGGGGGGGGGGGGGTGCATGGGGCAGGTTTTGCAGCGGGGTCGGTTACAGGGGTAGGAACCGCTGGGTAGAGAAGGTAGTCTGGGAATATTGTAGGGTTTAACAAGGATGTTACGGAGGTTAGGGGGGCGACGAAAGGCAACTCTGGGTGGTGTGGGGAGAATTTTGTCAAGGGATGATCTCATTTCAGGGGTTGACTTGTGAAAGTTATATCCCTGGCGGAGTAATTTGTTGATGTTTTCGAGGTCAGGATAATATTGGGTGACAAGGGGGATGCTTCTGTGTGGTCTGGGGATAGGAACATTGTTGTTGGACGGGGAGGAATGTATTGCTCGGGAGATCTGTTTGTGGACAAGGTCTGCAGGATAGTTGCGGGAGAGGAAAGCACTGGTTACGTTATTGGTGTAATTGTTGAGGGGTTCGTCACTGGAGCAGATACGTTTGCGACGAATACCTAGGCTGTAGGGAAGGGAGCATTTGATGTGGAATGGATGCCAGCTATCAAAGTGAAGGTACTGTTGTTTGTTTGTGGGTTTGATATGGACAGAGGCGTGGATGTGAGCTTCAACAAGATGAAGGTCAACATCCAGGAAGGTGGCTTGGGTTTTGGAGAAGGACCAGATGAAATTCAGATTCAAAAAGGAGTTGAGGTTATGGAGGAAATTAAGGAGTGTTTCTTCACCATGAGTCCAGACCACAAAGATGTCATCTATAAACCTTTACCAGGCCAGGGGAAGCAGCTGTTGGGTCTTCAGGAAAGCCTCCTTGCGGCCCATGAAGAGGTTGGCATAGGACGGAGCCATCCTGGTTCACATGGCCGTTCCCCTGATTTGTTTGTAGGTCTGGCCTTCAAAAGTGAAGGCCAACTTCATCCTCACCCATAATTACTTCACTTTTGAAGGCCAGACCTACAAACAAATCAGGGGAACGGCCATGGGAAGCAGGATGGCTCCGTCCTATGCCAACCTCTTCATGGGCCACATGGAGGAGGCTTTCCTGAAGACCCAACAGCTGCTTCCCCTGGTCTGGTATAGGTTTATAGATGACATCTTTGTGGTCTGCACTCATGGTGAAGAAACACTCCTTAATTTCCTCCATAACCTCAACTCCTTTTCGAATCTGAATTTCACCTGGTTCTTCTCCAAAACCCAAGCCACCTTCCTGGATGTTGACCTTCATCTTGTCGAAGCTCACATCCACGCCTCTGTCCATATCAAACCCACAAACAAACAACAGTACCTTCACTTTGATAGCTGCCATCCATTCCACATCAAACGCTCCCTTCCCTACAGCCTAGGTATTCGTGGCAAACGTATCTGCTCCAGTGACGAACCCCTCAACAATTACACCAATAACCTAACCAGTGCTTTCCTCTCCTGCAACTATCCTGCAGACCTTGTCCACAAACAGATCTCCCGAGCAATACATTCCTTCCCGTCCAACAACAATGTTCCTATCCCCAGACCACACAGAAGAATCCCCCTTGTCACCCAATATTATCCTGGCCTCGAAAACATCAACAAATTACTCCACCAGGGATATGACTTTCTCAAGTCAACCTCTGAAATGAGATCATCCCTTGACAAAATTCTCCCCACACCACCCAGAGTTGCCTTTCGTCGCCCCCCTAACCTCCGTAACATCCTTGTTAAACCCTACAATATTCCCAGACTACCTTCTCTACCCAGCGGTTACTACCCCTATAACCGACCCCGCTGCAAAACCTGCCCCATGCATCCCCCCACAACCACCTACTCCAGCCCCGCTACTGGTAAAACATACACAATTCAAGGCAGCGCCGCATGTGAAACTACACATGTCATTTATCAACTGACATGCCTGCACTGCACAGACTTTTACATCGGTATGACAACAACTAAACTGGCTGAGTGCATGAACGGACACAGACGAACTGTCCGCCTAGGAGATGTCCAATACCCAGTAGCGGAGCATGCCCTCCAGCATAATTCTAGGGACCTAGGAACCTGCTACACTGTATGTGCCATTTGGCTACTCCCATCCAACACCAGTCCCTCTGAACTGCGGAGATGGGAACTTGCACTCCAACACATCCTTTCATCCCGCCATCCCCCTGGACTGAACCTACGTTAAACCACCTCACTCCCATTTACTCTTCAGAATTCTCCTCTTTCCCTTTCCTCTTTAGCCATTCACACATCTTTTCATCCTACATAGCTGTGTTTATCTTTATACTATATACCTCTTTACTTCTGTATGCATCCTGTTTGGTTTGAAGCTGGCACAGTACTTACAGTAGAATATCTTTGGCTTCCCTCTGACAACCATGCCTCCATCCTTGCTACCCTCCCTGTTTTCCTTTCCCTGTTGCTTCATAACCTGGGTTGTGAGTAACTGAATCTACTTTCCCTTCTTCCCTTTCTTTCCCCTCTCTCCTCCCTGATGAAGGAACATTTGTTCCGAAAGCTAGGAACGTAAATTTTGGTTCTGTTTTTTGTGTATCTATCGGCTGTACTGAGCTGAGGTAAGTATTATTCAAACTGTCATTTTGCTACTGATGTACCTAATAAGAAATTAAAAGAATAACAAAAATTTCCACAAAAACAGCCTACATCAGGATGATGACTGTAGAAAAAAGTAGAACATACAACTTGAGTTTGAAAAGGTAAATTTATTGTTAATCAATGGACAATCCAGGATAGAATAATGACAGTATCGTGAAAAAGGATAGATTGTTATTCACCACGTAGTGGAAATGTCGAGTCACAGACAGGTACAACAAAAAGACTGCTAAACAAGTGAGGTTTCAGCCAAAAGACCTTCGTGTAGAGTAAACAACACTCAAACTCCTGCAAACACAATACGCGCCGATTTGACCACTGTCTCTGGCCGCTGAGGCCAGGCTATGAGTAACTGCACATGATGGGAGAAGTAATCTGAGTGGTGGGGGTAAGAAGAAAGCTGTGCGGGGAAGAGGAAGGATAGCAGTGCAGGAGTGGGGGATGATAAATATACCAAGGGTCTCGCTGAAGCCTTCACAGACTGAAATTACCCTCCCAACATTGTACCGAAACAGATCTCCCATGTCTTATCTCTCCAGTCACCCACACCTCCTGAAGACTCACCATCCAGCAGCAAAGGAACCTTCCTCTTTTGTCTCAGTACCACCCAGGACTGGAGCAACTGAATCACATTGTCTGCCAGGGTTTCAGCTACATCTCATTGTGCCCTGAAATGTGTATCCTACCCACTATCCTTCTCACACCTCCCCCAGTGGTATTCCACTGCCCACCAGATGTACATAACATCCTCGTCCATCCCTACTCTGCACCTGCTCCCAACCCATAGCCTCATGACTCATATTTTTGTAATAGAACTGAGCAAAGTGGCGCAGTGGCTAGCACACTGGACTCACATTCGGGAGGACTACTGTTCAAACCCGCGTCTGGCCATCCTGAGTTAAGTTTTCCATGATTTCCCTAAATCACTTCAGGCAAATGCCAAGACGGTTCCATTGATAGTGCATGGCTGATTTCCTTCTTTAATCTGATCTTTTGCTACATCTCTAATGACCTTGTTATCGATGGGATGTTAAACACTAATCTCTTCTCCTCTCCTCTTGTAGATGCGAGACCTGTCCCATACATCCTCCCACCACCACCTACTCCAGTCAAGTCACAAGCATCACCTATCCCATCAAAGACAGGGCTATTTCTGAAAGCAGTCATGTGATCTACAAGCTAAGCTGCAGCCACTGTGCTGGGTTCTACATGGGCGTGACAGCCAACAAAATGTCTGTCCACATGAATGGCCACCAACAAAGTGTTGCCAAGAAACAGCTGGACCCTCCGGTTGCTGATCACGCTACCCAACAAAATGTTATTCACTTCAATGACTGCTTCACAGTGTGCGCCATTGGGATCCTTCCTACCAACACCAGCTTTTCTGAAATGTGCAGGTGGGAACTCTCCCTGCAATATATCCTACGTTCCTATAACCTCTTGGCCTAAACCTTCATTAGTCACTGCCCTTCACACACCTATCCTCTTCCCTGCTCCCACTCCAGCACTACACAGCCTTCTATTCCACCAATGTACCCCACAGTCTTTCCACTTATCTCATTTTCTGCTCCCCATGCCCCCTGTCTAATCACCCACCTAGCTGCCCTACCCTGCTCCCACCACATCCTTCTATGCTCCCAAAAGCAGCACTTTACCATTCCCCACTCCTACCCTGCTACCCTCCCCTTCCTCACCCGAACCTCCTCCTTTCCTCTTTACTCTCAACACACAACTGCCCAGATTGCTTCTCCCATCATGCACAGTTTCTCACAATCTGGCCTCAGTGGCCAGAGATAGTGGTTATGTTTGTGGGACTTGTTCTTGCTTGAATATTTGTGTGTGTGCTGTCTACTATAGATGAAGGCCTTTTGGCCCAAAGCTCTCTTGTTTAGCAGTCTTTTGTTGTGTCTGTCTGTAACTCAACATCTCCACTATATGGTGAGTATCAGTTTGTAATTTCTTATTTAATGGTTTTGGACCTAAACAAGTATAAATAAAGACAACAAAGAAACAAAATTTGAAATGGGAGGGCAAGGTATGTTGTATTTTGATTGGAATAGTAGTTCATTTTTTATTTATTAATAGGTATAGTTTTATTTGAGTTTGGTGTAAGATAATCATTTTCTTGGTAACATCTACTTTTCATATTTAGGTAGTGGTCTAAGGCTCATTTTCGTACAAAAAAAATTGTCTCTTGGTTTTAGAGAAGTTATTCCAAAGTTATTGAGATAGGTGGTCAGATTTACTAATATTTAAAAAAGAAAAACTTAGAGCACTGTTCTAGCCCAGCCAACCAAAATAGCAACTGTTCAAAAATCATTTTTAAAGCAATAAATGTTGGTGAATTCAATCACCTGTCACCATAGCCTTTGCAGAAGTCTAGAGCAGCAGGAGAAGAATTTCTAGACAGAAAAATGCGCTGTATATCATGGCTTGAATACCAAGAAACAGAGAACACCAATCAAGTAAACAATGGCCATAAAAACTTGCATTATGTGGTCAGAATAATCTTTTCCTTCTTTTTATGGGCAGATAATTATATCAGGGTGACAACTTTTGGAAAAACAAATATGTGAATTCACTTGTTGGAATGTTTGTTTCTTGGTCATAGCTACCTCCAGAGCGCTACTGACCCCAGGAATCTTTGTTGTTGTTCATGGGTTCTTATGCATGGCCATTTCCTCTGCATGACAGTGAATGCAACTGAGTGTAATGTGTATGTGATAATTTTTCATGTAGCTTTGAATTCATCATTTGCACAAATCAGTGATGGGTTTTTTTGTTTTATAAGAACTATAAATATGAATTTATATTTGAACTTGATTGTTCTACACATCTACATGGAATATTAAGGCGTTGGTTCTTTTTACTAATTTCAATGCAAAGTTTTACTTTGCTGACTTTCTCACAGTGTTGTGCTTCTAATCAACAATGACCATTGTGTCAATGACATCTGATTTGATAAATCATGCATTGTTGACATCAAAGCCCTACTGCACAGTGACACGGAATGGTGATGGATACAGTTATAAAGAATTTTCAGGGGTAGCGAGAGCTTATAATGAACAGAATTGTTGATAAAACTATATATCACAGCTGAATATACAATAATCACTACTAAGCAATATGGAAACTCAAAAACATTCATTTAAGTCCAAGAAAACTGGAAAAAACAGAAATTGATTTAAGAAAATTTGGAATTTCAGTATGGAGAAACCTGGAAATCTCAGGAAAATCTTTTAATGAAACAGTGTGGCCACCCTGTGTATGTAAATTTGTGTATTAATAATATTAGGAAAAGGATAGATTGCTACTCACCATAAAGATGACGTGTAGAGCTGCAAACAGGCACAGAGAAAAGGCTGTTACACATTTAGCTTTTGGCCAAAGCCTTTTTTAGAAAAGAAAACATATGTTAAAACAAGAAAGCACACCTCAAGCATACATAACTGCCATCTCTGGCATCTTGGACCAGAATGCGACTGTCACATTGGGTGGCAATCCATAGTGGGGCAGGAAAGGGGGAGGGATAGCAAGGTAGAGGAGGAGGAGGAGATTAGTGTTTAATGTCCCGTCGACAACGAGGTCGTTAGAGACGGAGCGCAAGCTCGGGTGAGGGAAGGATGGGGAAGGAAATCGGCCGTGCCCTTTCAAAGGAACCATCCCGGCATTTGCCTGAAGCGATTTAGGGAAATCACGGAAAACCTAAATCAGGATGGCCGGAGACGGGATTGAACCGTCGTCCTCCCGAATGCGAGCCCAGTGGATAGCAAGGTAGAAGTGGGGGATGAGGAGAGTGCTGTCTGCTGGAATGTGCAGGGACTAGATGGAGGAACGACAAGACTATCAGGCACAGCATTGGGTGGCTATGGGGCAGGGAGGTGGGGGGAGGAGCAGAAGAGGACAGGAGCGAGGAAGGGGAAATAGGGGTGGTTGTGTTGGCAGAGAGTGGCACACAATTTGGGTGAGGGGACATGAATAGGGAGGAGGTAATAGGACATAGGAGGGTGGAAACTGATGGGTGGTGTGTGTGAGGCAGTAAGTTACTGTGGGCTGAGGCTGGGATGAATTTGGTAGTGGAGAATGTGTTGTAAGGATAACTCCCATCTTTACAGTTCAGGAAAGCTGGTTGTGAAGGGGAGGATCCAAATGGCCTAGTTTGTGAAGCAGCCATTGAAACTAAACGTGTTATGTTCAGCTGCACATTTTGTCACAGAGTGCTCTACCATACTCTTGGCCACAGTTTGGCAAAGGCTGTTCATCTTGGTGGACACTGATTGTTAGTCATACCAATATAAAAAGCTGAGCAGTGATTGCAGCAGAGCACCTCTGCCATGACCTTGCCTCTGGTAGGATAAGCTAGTGACAGAACTGCAATAGGAAGTGCTGGGTGGGGGGGGTTGGGCAGGTCTTGCACCTGAGGCTTTCACAGGGATCTGATCCCTGTGGCAAGACATTAGGATTAGGAGTGGCATAGGGATGGACTGGAAAGTTGTGGAGATTGGGTGGATGACAGAACATTAGTTAGGAGTGGTGAGAAGGATCTTGGATAGGATGTCTCTCATTTCAGGGTGTGATGATACGTAATCAAAGCCCTGATGAAGGATGTAGTTCAGCTGTTCCAGTCTGGTCTGGTATTGAGTGATAAAGGGGGCACTCCTTTGTAGTTGGTTCTTGGGGGTTTGTGGGGAAATGGCACAAGAGATCTGTTTGTGCACTAGGTCTGAGAAGTCCTTGGTGAGACCTTCAGCATACGGGGCAAAGAAGTTCTCGGAACTTCAGATAACCTCTCCCACTTTCCCTGAGTGGCTAGGATGTATGGAAGGGATGGCTGCTGTCAAAATGTAGTTGCTGTTGGGGGTTGGTGGGTTTAATTTGGGCAGAGGTGCAGGTGGAGTCATCAGAGAGGAGGAGGTCAACCTCCAGGAAGGTGATGTGCTGGGTTGACAAGGCTCAGGCGAAGCGGATGGGAAGAGAACATGGTAAGGTTGTAAAGAAATGATGTGGTGTCTTGGCCCTGAGCCCAGACCATTAAGATATCATCAGTGACTAGACCAGAGGTTTGAGAGACTAGTAATGTTTGAGATATGAGGTAGTGAGTCTGGAGTCTGAGGACTATGGGAAAGTTAATGTTTATTAGTGGCAATTGGTTGGAGCTGTTGGTCAATGAGGATCACAATTCTTTCATTCTGGGCACAATAGCCAGCTACAATGGGATAGCCAGGATTGTTGGGTGTGTGTATTTTGGAGAGCATGTAGGAAGTATGTATGTTGGGTGTCATTAGGGGTGAGGAGGGAAATGGACTCTGGGAACAGGTTCGGGAAAGAGCCTAAGTCTTTAAACTGGGACTGGATGTTATGTTGGACCTCTGGGATGGAGTCACAGTGGCAGAGTATATAGGTGTAGGAGTCAGATAATTGGCAGGGGACTTCTGCCAGGTAGTTGCTGCTGTTCATAACAACAGTGGTGGAACCTTTGTCTGCAGATAGAATGATTAGGTGGGGTTTATTTTGAGGTTGTGTGTACTGGTCCCTCCTTATGCTGAAAGACTGGTGGTGTTAGGAAGGGTGGTGAGGCCAAATTGGAGGTGAGGAATTTCTGGAAGGTGATGAGGGAGCAGTTAGGTGGGAGGGGATGAGGATCATGGTTGGATGATGGAATCCAGATAGGCAGGGTTCAGTATTGGAATTGGGTTGGTTTTGGTTGAAGGGATTGGTGGGAAAGAAGTGTTTCCATTGCAGGAATTAGAAGAAGGAAAGTTGCTCTTTGACAAGTCTAACATAGTTAAATTTGGGTGTATGTCTAAAGGCAAGGTTTTTGAATAAAACAGAAATTTCTGTGAGGCCAAGGATTTTGGTGGAAAGGTTAACAACAGTGTTCCAGTAATGTTTTGGGTCCATTGGTAGGGAGTTTTGGGGAGAATGGTGTGTTGAAAAGGTCGTCCAGGCAGGATCTGGGTGTTATGAGGGGTTTCTAGGCAGGATCTGGGTGCTATGAGGGGTTTCTAGGCAGGATCTGGGTGCTATGAGGGGTTTCTAGGCAGGGTCTGGGTACTATGAGGGGTTGATGAGGAGAAACACTGTGGGTAGGGTAGAGTGATGGGAGTTAGGTTTACAACACATCCTCTACTCCCACAACCATCCCCACCTTAATCGACAGTGATCTACTGTCCCCACACCCTCCAACCATCAGTTTCCACCCCATTTGTCCTGTCACCTCTCTATTCACACCCCCTCACCCTTATTGTGTGCTGCCCTCTGCCAACACATCCGCTCCTCTTTTCCCTCTCCCTCTCCCTCTCCTCTCCTTTTCCACTCCCCCCCCCCCCCCCCCCCCCCCCAATCCCCTCACTCAACCTCTCTGCCCTACAGCCTCCTGATGATGCTTCACCTGGCAGTCTTGCTATGCCTCCAGCCAGTTCCCGAACACTTCGCCAGAAAGTATGCTTCTTTCTCCCCACCTGCTATCCCTCCCCCTTGCCTGCTATACTCTAGATGTCCACTCAGTGTGACAATTGCATTCTGATCTGAGCTGCCAGAGATGATGGTCAAATGTGCATGAGGTGTGAATGTGTGTGTGTTTTCTTTTCTTTTCTAAAGAAGACTTTGACCAAAAGCTAAATGTGTAACAGTCTATTCTTTGTACTCAGTGTTTCATCTTTATGGTAGGTAGTAAGGTATCCTTTGCCAAATATTGTTGACACTACAATCTAGAGTTTCCATTGTTTAAATTGGTATGTCGTTATTATATTTAGTATTGATACAGGAAAATTTATGGAGTGCACACGTATAATACTAGTTATTTGTGAGAGGACACTAGAAATACAGCTAGAACTCAACACGTGGCTCTTAACAGAATTAAATCTACAGATGTAAAGGTAATACCTGGAGTACCACAGGGAAGTGTGATAGGTGCTGATTCTTGAGTATTACTCATCTATCTGAGATCCCTATCAGGTAGGACTAATAGAGGAGATAGAGAAGATCCATTGAAGAACAGCGTGTTTCGTCACGGGATCGTTTTGCTAGCGAGAGAGCTTTACGGAGATGCTAAACAAACTCCACTGGCAGACGTTACAAAAGGAACATTGTGCATCACGGAGAGATTTACTATTACAATTTCGGGATAGCCCTTTTCAGGAGGAGTCGCACAACATATTTCTTCCCCCCACCCCCCCACCCCCCACCCCCTCACACACACACACACACACACACACACACACACACACACACACACACACACACACACACATCTTGCATATTGACCACGAGGAGAAAATTCTAGAAATTGGAGCCAATACAGAGGCTTACTGACAGTCATTCTTCCCACACACTATTCGCGAGGGGAACAAAGTTGGAGGGATCAGGTAGTGGCACCGAAAGTACCCTTCATCACACACCATTAGGTGGCTTGTAGAGTATGATGTAGATGTAGATGTAAATGAATTACTATTACAGTAAGATATGTCAGAAACGTCTCTTATTGTTCTCACTCTTCTTAATGTCAAATTGTGCCAGGTACATGGTGGAACAGCAGAAGCAGATGGGCGTCTAATGAAAGGTGACCAAATTCTTGCTGTGAATGGTCAAGACTTAAAGAACTCGTCCCAGGAAGAGGCCGCAGCTGTATTGAAGACAGCTACTGGGAAAGTTGCAATGCGGATTGGCCGCCTCAAAGCAGGCTCAAGGGGCTCTTCTAATCCAGGCAGTGGTGACAGGTGAGTCTTGGTGGTGGCATAAGACTTATTTATGGCCCTTTGTAGTTTTGGTGACGGTTTTTCTATGCTGATGGTAATTAGTGGAACGCAGGTATGGCATGAATTATTGTCTGTTCTGCTAATGATTCTGTTGTTTCTGTACTCCCTTTGACAACTATGGCATGTAATGAGAATTCTGCTGCACTATAGAAAATCATACTAGTTATAACACTTGGAGAAGCAGACAAAAAGGGGAAAACGTGGATGTGCAGAGACAGTAAAGATTGTAACTTGAGCAAAACTCGTTTGTCTGCACCAACATCTATAACAAATAATGAAATTGTAGTTAGCTGAAGCATATAACTTTTATGAATAATGGAAGGAGAGAAAATAATCACCCACTGTACGAGGAGGGGACCCAAAAATAACCGGAATTTCTTTCTAGAAAGCATATACTTTATTATTTTCAAATACAACCTTAATCTCCGTTGAAGTACTCTCCAATAGCATCAATATACTTGTCCAAACATTCATTCCAGTGTTCGAAGCACCGTTTAAATTCGTCCTCTTTGATACTTGCGAGCACTTTCATGACATTGCGTTTTATGTCTTCCACATCCACAAAATGCTTCCCTCTCGAGTCTCTTTTCATCTTCAGGAATAGGAAGAAGTCTGAGGGTGCTAAATCCGGCGAATAGGGTGTGTGGGTCAAGCTAATCGTCTTCGTTGAGGCCAAAAACTGGCGAACACTGAGAGCCATGTGCGCGGGAGCATTGTCGTGAAGCAGGAACCACACGCCAGAATCCAACAAAACCAGACATTTTCATGACAAACTTCTGCGAAGCTGTTTCATAACCTCCAGATAGAATTGTTGGTTTACTGTCTGGTTTTCGATTTCACTTGTCGACCTTTTTCTGGTCGAGGTGAGCCAGGTGACTTCCATTGTGATGACTTGTTTACTTTCTGGATTGTACCCATAGCACCATGACTCATCACCCATAATGATTTTGTTGAAAAAATGTGGATCGTCTTTTAACGCGTCCTTCATTTCGAGACAGGCTTGAGCACGATGATCCCTTTGATCTCCGGTAAGAAGCTTTGGCACGAATTTTGAAGCCACTCTTCGCATCCCCAAATCGACGGTCAAGATGCGCTGAATTGAGCTCCAGGACAACCCAGACAAGTTCTCGAGTTGGTCGATTGTCCTGCGTCGATCTTCACTGATGCGATCACGGATTTTGTCGATGTTGTCTTCACTTCGAGCAGTTGAAGGTCGACCGGAACGGGGCTGATCTTCAACCACCATTTCTCCCTTTTTAAACCGAGAAAACCATTCGTACACTTGCGTTTTACTAAGAGCATGGTCTTTGTCGGCTGTCTGAATCATCACAACAGTTTCTGCCGCGTTCTTGCTGAGCAAGAAACAAAACTTCACTGCCACACATTTTTTGTAAGAACTAGCCATTTCCTTGCGTCACGTGTGCACTGTATGTACACTCAAAGAACTGCCAAAGAAACCACACTTCTCACTGTTGGGTGACGCCGCGTAGCAGAATGACTCAGCAGAACTCCTACTACAACCCTCTGGCGGCGCAACCTGCTACTACAAGTACACGATGTGCAGCATTACGATTCCAGTTACTTTTGGGTCCCCCCTCGTACATTTGAGGTGCTGACAGCCAGTTGCTTAACACCTCCAATTATATGGTGACTGGTTACTTTTACTCCTCACATTATTTGTTTCACAATTGCCATGTTAATGTTTTATGAGTTGCACATGAACTTCAAATTGTTGTTTATGACATCTACTGGCATTTTGCCATGTAATTGATCAATGTTTATTTTTTCTTTTGTTCTGTTGGACAAATTAAATAATCATAAAATCTGTTCTCGTGTAAATGATACTTATGTCGAACATACAATCTTGTTTGTAGGCTGTGTAGTGTAGCACAGGGACAGAAGCTGGTGCATGCTGACACATGGCCCAACAGCCACCAGCCAACCATGGTTGCCAACTGCACACAGCAGAATTTTCATCGATTTTCCTCTACGAGGGCATCTCTTGTCCATCATTTTTCAAACTGGTCATTTCGCAAGAAAAATATTTAGATCTTATGCTGAACTAGATCTGACTTTTTGTACATTTAATTATTTACTTATGAGTGTAATGTTTTTTTAAATAAATTGTGTATGTTAAATATGCCTTTGATTTATTTATGTGTGAGACTGTGTCTGTAGAAAATGTAATCTTAGATACTGCAAATGAATGATGTCGCATGCTGGTGGGAGTTTATTTCATTATGCTTCCAGTATTTACTTTTTGAGTTTTTTTAACAATCTAAATTTCTTTTTTCATGCTTTCCTTTTGTAGGAAATAAATAGTTGAGGTAAGTTTGGTAACAACTCATCCAGTATATAGCCTTTTCTATCTCTCACAGTAGAAGCTTTTTTGTATTTGTTGTGCTAACAATTACTGTTAAGCAAGTTATGAATTGTTAATAAGTAACTTTTGTTAACCTAAAAAAGCCATATTCATCAACAGCAGAAATAGGAGGGGGGGGGGGGGGGGGTTAAGACAATCCTAACCAGTGAATGGTGACTCTCAAACTGTGAAACCAAAGGCTGATATGTCAGGAGCCAAGATCCTCGAATTGCAGGAGTCAGCACTTGCTTTTCCCATCATAGTTACAATGCAATGAACATTTTTAGATTTTTTGTTTCTTTGTAAAAAAGGGATCATTGACTTAAGCTGTGATAAGTTGAATGTTGCTTGGAATAAAATTAATACCAGTCTATGTAAAATAAAGCAAGTTAGAATGAAAAAATTGACAGTAATAAGAGGACAGGGAACTAGAGAATAAGATTTCTGTGAGAAGTTGAAGGGTGGAGGCAGAAAAATAAGCTTATGGGGATTGTAGAAATGAAAACTTAAGTGTGGACTTATTGAAGGAAAGAGACATGATGTGGAAGAGTAGTATAAATTAAGCTGATATTGAGAAGATTGAAACATGTAAATTGTGGATAATGTTAGTCCTGTTAGACTCTAGACTTCTTTTTGACTGACAGCAAGTCAGTGCTGCAGTGAAATGCTAGACAGTTAGTTGAAGAGACATTAAAATTCCATTGGTTCCCCCTCTCTTTTCTTAAATCATTAGTTATTCCGTTCATTTGTGATGGTAGGGCAACTTCTGCAGTGAGAATTTGACCATTTCCCTGTTGCATTTTGATAAGACATAAATACATAATCCACCTTCAATGAATTCACCACTGGTAGAAAATAAGATCTTAGTTCAGTAACAAAGGAAGGTCCTATGATTGTCATGCTAAAATAGGTAATGAAAAAACTTTCACACTAGCTGATAAATAATGAATGTACTTACTCAACTTCAGTACGACAGGTGCATGAAAAACACTTCATAGTGAGAACAATCACATGACCATGAATGACAAAAAGGACAAAAAGATTATTAGTGAGAGTGAATAACTAGTGCAAATGTCTTTGGGTAAGTTCCTTCGATTTCAGCCATAGTGCACTGATCTGAGGGATTCATGAGTGCAGGTTCTTGACAAAGGAATTGATGTGAGTTTATAATCCACTCGGTCATTTTTATTACATGTGTTACAATGCCTTTACAAATCTGCTTTTTCATCCTCCCTCCATCATATTGCTCAAATTTGCCACGTGTAAGTCATGTGTAATCAGTATGGAGCCATGTGTGAAATATGATGTGAATTCCTTGTTAAGAACTGTACAACCACAAACATATCTTCATTAAGAAAACTGAATGGGTTTTAATTCTGACAGGAGCTCACAAAGTTGTCATTGGAAATAAATGGCACAAGTATACTGTTTTGTGTAGGCAAAACACAGCTTTTTATTCTGGGACATTTGCCACAACAGAGCAGCTGGCACTTGGGCAACCATTTACATACAAATCATTTGGCTGGCCTGTCTGGAAAGTTGCTTGAGCATTTTTAGACAGAAACTTCTCTTACACTTCGTCTAGCATTAACCTCTGATCCAGGTTAACTTTTTATCACTAGCTCTCGGGTTTTGTGTTTACTTCTCCGGCTGTACATCAACCTTCATTCCATATGTTTGAAGTTACACATTAATTGTATCAAGTTGCCATGATGCTAGCGTTAGTTTCCGTTTGTTGTAAGCATGGCATAAAAAATGTGTAGAGTATTATTCAAGACTTCTTTAGTTGATTTAATAGTTACACTGAAAAGTAATTAGACATTTATTAGAAGAATCTGCATGCAAGTGCTCTTGTTGTTTTCAAAAGTTGTGTTTGTTGTTTCCTTCACATTCTCCTGTCCTTTTATCCTGATTTTGGCCTGCACTATGTATAAATTATATGGATGCAAAGATGGAAGACACTTTGCTTCTTGTGTCAACAGCAAACAGAATTAAGCAGATGTGTCTTCCATTATCAGCCCTCCAGTAACCTCATCATTCTTTCATTTCTTTCTCCAACATCCCTTTACAAAAGCTATTGTTCCGCTTAAAACAGAAATTTACGTTCAGAGAAGTAAGAATATTTTTAAAATCTTAGGTCTTTACAATTCTTACCTTCAGGACGCACAAGTCCCAGTGCTGTCAATAGAAAGCTTAAATAGAAAACAATACTCCTAGCATTCTGTAGAGTGCATTCCTACAACAGGGAGGCAAGAGGGATTGATTATTCGAGGAGGGCAAGTCAGTCAGACCTCTAAATTAGAGGAATACACATCTTATGAGAAGGAAAACGAAGGAAAAAACATCAGAGAGAATAAGAGGTCAAAGAAAGTAAATTTGTTAACAGCTTGGGAGCTCCAGTTCAGAGAGAGAGAGAGAGAGAGAGAGAGAGAGGGAGAGAGAGAGAGAAAGAAAGGAGAACATGAAAAGTGGAATGAATAATATAGTTAAGGAGGGAAATAAAGGAAAACCATTAGGGGAATAAACAAATCTAAATAAAAAAATGAAAAAATAACAAAATTCCAATGACTATTACATAGGAAAATGGGGAGCATGTTTTATAGTATCAGAGATTAATTCCATGGTGGTCATGGGTTGAAAGGATATGTTGGAGAGCAGGTCCCCACTTTATGAATATGGTGGAATAGTACTGAGTTGGAGGCTCCAAATGGCTTATGTGTTATAGCAACCAATCAGGTGACTGAGTCATACTATAAAGTATGCTCTGCTACTGACTACTGGAAACCCCGGAAGTGGACAATTCTTTTTGTGGCCATTCACGCATTCAGCCAGTTTAGTGATAAGTCACCCTGTATAGAAACCAATGTCTGTTGGTAAACAACATCAATAGTTTCACATGATGCCCTGCCCCTAATGTTATACCCAGAGCTTGTGGTAGGGCTGAAGTAAGTGATAATGGTTGGGTATATGGGAACTCATGAAATTTGTAGACTGTTAAGAAAGCTTTGATTCAGTTTCATCTAAATTTGTATTGAATCCTGGAGAAACAAGACATTGATTCAGTTTTTGTAAGTATACTGGAAACCTATACATCAAGTAGCAGCTTCCATTAGAGTTCATTAGGTGAATCAGAAGTTCAGAAAGGAAAGGGGTGTTGGGTAAGGAAAATCCAAATCACCAAAACTTTTTTCAGTAATCACAGATGTAGTTTCCAGATCCTTAAAGTGAGCAAATGAGAAATGTGATGTTTTCCATTGAACATTTTGGTCTAAAGCTGTATTAATTCCCTCCCAGTATCTCTTCTGACTGTGACTGAGCAAGGTAACACCGTGGACATGTAAATGGAAGGAATTGTGTTTAAATACCAGTCTGGTCATTGTGACCAAAGTTTTCTGTGCTTTGCTAAATCCAATGACCATTTTCCTTATCCATCCTGTGAATTAACGGTCACCAATGACCTTGATGTCAGTGGGATGTTAAGTGCTACATTTATGTTCTTATTCTTATGGAACTGGCCTGTAGTATAAAATGCAACACAGAATTGTGTATAAAATTATTGAATCTTTCGTGGGCTCATGTTGACATATTGCTGTTGACTTTCCTCACAGAGATTTTCAACCTATATTTGTTTTACGATTTTTCTGAGGTTTTGCTAGCATGAATGTATCACTTTGAATTGGAAGAGATTCTCTCTAGTATTGGGCAGCTAGCTGATGTACAGCCTGCCAGTCTTGCTTGTGAAATGAAGACAGAGCTCACCACCTGTAACATCGTTGGCAGATCTGACTGTGGTCCTTTGGTATAGAGCTGAGTGGAGGGTCTGAATCAGATGCTCAATCAGTTCCGTGACTGTAGGCTGCAGATTCATTGACATCTGCCAAAGGGTGGTGGGTTTTTGGGTTATGCGTAATAGGTCAGGAGTCCACTACACACAGGAAGTGGCTACACTGGGTAACAAGAGCTGTGTCTAGGGTACTGTATGGGTCTTTAGTTATAGTGTTAGGTAATCTACAGAAAGGGTGCGGGGCAAACACAGGACAAAGGTAGACCTAGCAACAGTTGGTATTGTAGCTGACAATTGTCATAGCTGTGTTGGGAAAGAACCAGAGCTCCAAGCACTAATAGAAAGCACTGAATCTCAAATCGTTTTTGGGCATGGAAAGCTGGCTAAAGCCGGAAATAAGTTTAGCCAAAATTTTTAAAAAGGACCTAACTGTGTTAAGAAAGGATAGATTAATTATTGTTGGGATAGTGTTTATTTCTGTCAAAAGTTGTGTTCCTTGAGTGAAATGGAAGTAGAGATGGGTAGTTCGCGAACGAATGGGTGCAAAGGAATGGTTCACCAAGATGAACGAAAGGACCGAGGAACGAATTCCAAGGAACTGTCTTTCATAGGTCACTTCAGTCGCGGCGATCTATTTATAGTTCCCGGGAACGAGGAACGATCGGTTCATAGTTCACTTTGGTCGTGGCGGTCACTTCAGCAGTTCTCGTTCCAGCCTCGGTCGCGTGCTCGTCTCAGTCTGTCTCGGTCTCCTCCGGCAGCATTCGTCGTTCTTCGCGTGACCACCTGTCTGAGTTCCACTGCCGACTGCTCCTAGTTGTTCAGTATCCAGTTGTTTGTTTCGTTCACTGCTCTCCCCCATTTTACATCTGTTCCAAACAGTTCTTGCACTTGGTTCTGGCTATTCAGCATCCACGACTGGTAATCAAAAAGTATTTTATAGTTACGTAAATTACATAAAAATTATGTTGTATCTAATAGGTATGTCTTTTCAGGTAACAAAAGGGCATATCAGCTCACTTCATTATATCAATGAACAGCAGAAGACATAACAACGCAAGATTTTTTGTTATTCATATATTTTTTGGTTTCATAGACTTGATTTAGCAACTAACTTTCAATAATTTGCTTAATTTTTAGTGTAAGAAAATTAATATAAAACGATTTTCATGTATCTTTCATATACAAAACATTACATTTAGGAAGGCTCTTTAATTATTTTTAAGTTTGGTTGTTTCCAATTTGCATTATCTGCTAGTTTGGTTTCTTTGAAAAAAGTGGGTTGTGGGTCATTTTGGCTCAGTAGGAACAGCTGTGCCTCTCCATTTGAAAAGACATAGATTGCCATAAAATCGTATTTACTTATTATCTCAAAAACATTTGTTCAGAAGGAGCTTCCAAACCAAAAACTTTATTACTGCGAACTTTATTATTATTATTATTATTATTGCTGCATTAACTTTAATAATGCAACATAAAAACCTAATTTCTACTAAGCGTGTGACGCAAGTATGATGAGAAAACCACATTTTATTTTATGCTTCCATAAGGTCTCTACTTCGCCTACGAACTCAGAGACAATGTGAAATATATATAGGGTGTAAACGATCATTGTTAACAATGTAGCATAGCTGTGTAGTGGAAGTCAAAACAAAGAATTTTATACAAGACACTTGTGGTCAATTAAGTTGGAAAACAGCCACCAACAGCTTTACAAGACTACGAGGTGTGGCTAGAAAAAAACCGGACTAGTACTGGTGAAACAATAAAACGAATGCAACAAGGCTGAAAGTCGCGTGGCCTGTCACGTGACTCTCGCTCCGCCTACTGCTCGAGTTTCATCTGCCTCCTGCCCTCAGTCTGCCCGTGGCGTCTGTTTTAAGTAGTTGACGTTTTGTCTGTGCGTCGGAAAATGTTGAGTGTACATAAAGAACAGTGTGTTAACATCAAATTTTGTTTCAAACTAGGAAAATCTGCAAGTGAAACGTTTGTAATGTTACAACAAGGGTACGGCGATGATTGTTTATCGCGAACACAAGTGTTTGAGTGGTTTAAACGATTTAAAGATGGCCGCGAAGACACCAATGATGACACTCGCGCTGGCAGACCATTGTCAGCAAAAACTGATGCAAACATTGAAAAAATCGGTAAACTTGTTCGACAAGATCGCCATTTAACAATCAGAGCAGTGTCTGAGTTAACAGGAGTTGACAAGGAAAGTGTTAGGCAGATTCTTCATGAAAGTTTCAACATGAACAAAGTCTGTTCAAAAATGGTTCCAAAGTGTCTCACAATTGAACAGAAGGAACGCCGAAGAATGATTTGTTCTGACATCCTGGAAAACATTGAAAGTGATCCCACCTTCTTACAAAATGTTATTACTTGTGATGAACCGTGGTTTTTTACTTACGATCCCGAAACTAAACGCCAATCGATCCATTGGAAAACTCCGGGTTCTCCACGACAAAAAAAAAGCACGAATGTCAAAATCGAAATTCAAGGCAATGATGATTGTTTTTTTTGACATCAAAGGGATTGTGCACATTGATTGGGTACCAGAGGGACAAACAGTGAATCAGCATTACTACATTAGCGTCCTGGCTACCCTACGTGAGCGAGTACGGAGAAAACGGAACGATTTGTGGAGAAAAAAGTCATGGATCCTTCACCAAGACAATGCCCCAGCTCACAGCGCGTTGTCAGTGAAGACGTTTTTGGCAAAACACAACATTCCCATCTTAGATCATCCACCCTACTCACCTGATTTGGCCCCCTGTGACTTTTTTCTTTTCCCTAAAGTCAAGTCAGCTTTGAAAGGAACTAGATTTGAGACTGTTGAAGCAGTAAAAGAAAAAGCGACGGAAGTGATGTATGGACTTACCGAAAATGATCTGCAGCATTGCTATGAACAGTGGAAAATTCGTATGGAGCGGTGTAGAGACCGAGGAGGACAGTACATTGAAGGAGATAACATGAAATTGTAAATAATTGTAAATAAATGTTTTTTCCAGCATCAGTCCGGTTTTTTTCTAGCCGCACCTCGTACATGAGCTATAGCCCATGCGTGTCGCGTGAGATTTTCATGTTCTCTTCTCCAGCTCTCTACACATCGTTATCGATTGTTTCGCAATTGTTGCTTGCATTAGCTTGTTATTTCTTCACTGCCTAATTATTACATGTTTGTCTGTTTGTTGTATCTGCTTGTAACGGGCAACACATCGTCCGCAATTGGCGAGCAGTCTGTACTCGGGGCCGGTTTTCTGTGCGCCATCCTATGTTATTTCCCTGGGATCAGCTACACACACTACAGTTGGCTAAACGAGAGGTTGTGCAGAATCACAGAAATTACTTCTGAAAGTGTGTAAGAATTCTGTAATGAATAAAAACTCTATACTCCTGGGGGGAGGTAAATGCCCCCTCTTGGTGTCCTCCATCCTTCAGTCACCTACACTACTAATTCTCAGTTTTTCATAAGAACCATATACCAAGCACAAATGAACGGTGAGCGAGTAAAAATGAACGGTTCCCAAAAAAGAACGATCAGCAGTGAGCTAGTTCCCATGGATGAACGAGTTTGCCCATCTCTAAATTGAAGTAGATAGTTCCTGTGGTAGAGGTTATACTCAATAACTAGAATCAGTTAATAATTAGTTCCTTTCACTGACACCCTGACTCCAATGATACAGTTGCTGAACAGTTAAAAAAAATTAGTCTGATTTCAAATGGGTACCACACTCATACAAGTATAGTTGGTGGTGACTTCAGTCAATACGTTGATGAAAAAAACATGTTTAAAATCAGTGATAGGCGTAAAATGTTCAAAATTGTACTGAGTACTTTCTCATGATATTATTTTGAACAATTAGTTCAGGAGCTCATTCAAAGCATAAGTGGTTGTGAAAACATACTTCACCACTTAGTAACAAATAATCTTAAGCAAATAGGGAGCATTGTGAAAGATAGAGGAATTAGTGACCAGAAGGTTGTTGTAGAGAGACTGAATACTTTAACTTCCAAAGCCACCAAAAATAAATGCAAAATATATCTAAAAAAGCAGATAAAAAGTTAACTGATGCCTGCCAAAGCAGCCGTCTACACTACTACTAATCTGACTGTGTAAGGGTAGATCAGGTGTGTTTTGGATTCAAAGAAATAATATTGCCAGCAGTTGAGAGATATTACCATATAAATTAGTGAGAGATGCCATTGATCCCCTATTAGACACAAGAGAGATCAGAAAACTGCCACAGAAGCAACAAAAAAAGCATGCAAAATTTAAAAGAATGCAAAATACCCATACAAGTAAAGTTTTACAGAAGCTCGAAATTTAATGCAAACTTCAATATGAGATGCTTTTAATAGTTTCCACAATGAAATTCTGTCTTGAAAAGTGGCAGAAAACCCAGAGAGATTCTGGTCGTATGTAAAGTACACTAGCAGCGATATACAGTCAATACTTTCACTCCATGATAAGGATGGTGATGTTGCTGATGACAGTGCCACTAATGCAGAGTTACCAAACCTGACTTTCTGAAAGTCTTTCACAAAAGAAACTGAAGTAAATGCTCCGGAATTCGAATCGAGAAAAACTGCCAACATCAGTAACTTAGAAGTAGACTTCTTGGCATAGCAAAAGGGCTTAAATCACCTAATAAAGGCAAGGCCTCCAGTCACGGATGTATACCAGTCAGGCTCCTTTCAGAGTTTGCTGATATAATAGCTCCATATCTAGCAATCGTGTACAACGGCTTGCTCATAGAAAGACCTGTACTCAAAGACAAAAAGGTCACACCAATACCCAAGAAAGGAAATAGGAATAACCTGCTGAATCACAGACCCATATCACTGATGTCAATTTGTCGTAGGATTTTGGAATGTATACTGTGTTCAAACACTATGAATTTCCTTGAATAAAAAGACTTGATGACAAATAATCAACACAGACTCAGAAAATATCATTCTTGTGAAACACAAGTAGCACTTTATTCTCACGAAGTAATGAGTGCTATCAACAAGGGTTGTCAACTTGATTTCATATTTTTAGATCTCCAAAAGGCTTTTACGCCATTCCTCACACGAGACTACTAGTCAAATTGTGTGCCTATAGAGTATTGCCCCAGTTATGTGACTGGATTCATGAGTTCTGTTAGGTAGGTCACAGTTTGTAGCACTTGATGGAAAGTCATTGAGAAAAACAGAAAATGGTTCAAATGGCTCTGAGCACTATGGGGCTTAACATCTGAGGTCATCAGTCCCCTAGAACTTAGAACTACGTAAACCTAACAAACCTAAGGACATCACACACATCAATGCTTGAGGCAGGATTCAAACCTGCGACCGTAGTGGTCGTGCGTTTCCAGACTGAAGTGCCTAGAACTGCTCGGCCACAAAGGCCGGCAGTAAAAGAGAAGTAATATCTGATATACCCCAATGAAGTGTTATAGGCCCTTTGTCATTCCTGGTCTACATAAGCGATATAGGAGGCAATCAGAGCAGTCCTCTTAGATTGCTTGCAGATGATGCTGTCATTTACAGTCCTGTAAAGTCATCAGATGATCAAAACCAATTGAAAACTAATTAAGATAAGATATTTGTATGGTGCAAAAAGTGTCAATTGACTCCAAATCATGAAAAGTATGGGGTCATCCACATTAGTACTAAAGAAATACACTAAATTTCGTTCACCTGGTCAAACACACAAATCTAAAGGCTGCAAGTTCAACTAAATATTTATGGACTTAAAACTTAAAAAACTTCAGTTGGAATAATCTCGTAGATAATGTTATGAGGAAAGTGAACCCAAGACTGCAATTTATTGGCAGAACATTTAGAAAATGCAACGGATCTACTAGGGAGACTGCTTGTCTGCCCTCTTTTGGAGTTTTGCTGTGTGGTGTGGGATCTTCATTAGATAGGACTGATGGAGGACATCGAAAAAGTTCAAAGAATGGCAGCTCGTTTTGTAGTCTTGTAGAATAGGGGAGAGAGTACTATGGATATGATACATGAATCGGGGTGGCAGTCATTCAAACAAAGGCGTTTTTCATTGGGGCAGGTTCTTCTAACAAAATTTCAATTTTGTTGGCACCATTCTACACAAGGAGGAATGATCATCATAATAAAAGTCTGCCCCCCATAGCTGAGTGGTGAGCGTGATGGACTGTCAATCCTAAGGTCCCGGGTTCGATTCCGTGCTGGGTCGGAGATTTTTCTCCACTCAGGGACTGGGTATTGTGTTGTCCTTATCATCATCATTTCATCCCCATCGACGCGCAAGTCACCGAAGTGGCGTCAAATCGAAAGTCTTGCACCAGGCGAACGCTCTACCCGACGGGAGACCGTTGACACACGACGTTTTTTTTTTTTAATCATAATAAAATAAGAGAAATCAGAGTTCTCACAAAAAGACTTAAGTGTTTGTTTTTCCTGTGCGCTGCTTGAAAGTGGAATGGTAGAGATATAGCTTGAAGGCGGTTTGATGAACACTCTGCCAGGCACTTAATTGTAAATTGCAGAGTGTAAATGCATATATAGATCTCTCTCTATCTCTCAGTGCTGACATGTATTGACTGGGGTCCCTGGTCATTATTTATTCTTCTTGTGAAAAGTATTTTCATGTTTATAAACTTCAATGGCTTCTCTAAACAAAGAGGCATGGTAGCTCTTTTTCATAGCAAGAACTGGTGTGTTGCTCAGTTTTATTATGTAGGTCTCACACAGCACTCTGCCACTGCCAATTTCTCCACCTATCCCAACCTGTAATACCATTTATATTCAGTTCTAGTGAAGTGGTGAAGCACTCATAAGGAATGAGGAGAACTTGGGCAACAGCATGTAATGAAAGCCAACACACACAGATCAATATGTCCACAAACTTTCACACTGACTGGACAGTCCATCAGTACAAGGTTCATTGAACCTAATCCACATTGCAGATTTGGACTTTTGGAGAAAATGGCTTTGTCATAGCATGTGTGGTGTGAAACTGACCATGTAATAAAATTAATCAATATGCAAGTTCTTGCAGTAGAGAAGAGCTACTACAGTTCTCTGTCCAGGGAAAACATTGAAATTTAGAATCACGAAAGCAGTTTTAACAAGAAAGAAGAAAATTTCAAGATAAACAAATCCTGGATTCCAGTGCTGCAATGATTGACCATTGCAAGTAACAGTGGAGTGATGATGACCAGGAGAATGGTATCTGGAGACATTAGTGTGGATAGTACATAGGGTGGCCCAGGAGAGTGGTAAATATCAGGGGTATGACAGAAAGGATCATTTGAAGCAAAAAAACCTATGCATACCTCCACCATGCTGGATGGTATGGGACATCAACTCTTTTGAAATCTGACACAAAAAGACAGACAGAGTTGGGAATAAAACCAACCTCAAAAATGGGTATTAACCTGAAACTGGACATCTGCTGAACAGACATCTATTTTGTTTGCAACACAGTGTGTCTTTTTGCAGCAGAAAAAATGCCAAGTAAACATGGAAGCTAAAATGCATACATTAAGAGCTATGAGCACTTCTTCATCTTCGATACTGTTTAACAAATCTCTTCTACTACAGTCTCTTTGCTGCCTGTATTTTTTAGGAGAGTGTAGTGTGGACCAAAGCAAGAAAAAATTATCTTGTTAACATGGGCTCTAAAATGCATACCTTAAGAGCTACGAGTACCTTTTCAGTGGAAGAGATGTGTTTCACTATAGTGAAGAAGAAGTAGTACTAATATCTCTTAAGAAAAGAATTTTAAAGCCCAGGTTTATTAGACATTTTTGTTTTGAATAATCGTTACTGTCCTATCCTTGAATACTGACCATTCCTCCTGGGACACCCTGTTAGAAGTTAGTTTCTTGTCCCATGAATCATTTTGCATAATAAATCATAATGATGTGGCATGAGTCAGTTTACATTCATATTGTAAATTAATTTGTAAATAAGGCTACATGGTGAACATTTGTGAGGTGCTCAAGTGGCAGTGTCAGTAGGTACACAGTTATGGCCATAGTATGATGTAGGCTCATCAAAGTACACAAACCCCCATTCCTGGCCCTAAAGGCCCCTTCAGCAAGGCTGTCCTCTGGCTGAGATCTGCAACTGTAGCTGGTTCATTATCATTCAGATCTATTGTACCAACAGCACAATCTGATGTTTCAGACTCAATTCCACATTTCTTGCTTACTGTAGCTGCTTGAAAGTTACAGCTACGCTTCCAGGTTTTTAGATATTGTTGAGAGTAATTAATACTTCCAGAGTAGAATAGTGGATGGCCAGTGTGGTTTCTAGAGGGTGCTAACACTTCATACAAATTGTCTGAAATTTTCACTTGTTATAGAGTCATACATGGCCCAGTAACAAGTGTTTTCCAAATCTACCATATATATGACACATATGAGAGCCAAGTGTAATTGTTTTAATTTCATAAGATTTCTGTGATGTATTTAACTTTTATCACATTTAGTCATCTTCTTTTGCAACAGACTGAAAAAAGAATGAGAGGGGCCAGTCTGTAGTTGAAACAATGAAGAATGATGCTCTTCTATTAGTGGTCAACAAATACGGTAAATAAATTTGAATAGTTTTTGCTTGATTTATGAGGGCTTAGTTGGATATGGATTTAAAATGACTAATAGTGTGTCAAAACAGATTTTGAGTGCGTGTTACTAATTGATGTTTTTTTGTGATTCTCACAGTTCTTAAGCCCCTTAGTGACAGAGCACAGAAATTATGATGTTCAGTTTGCTGTGTAGATATGATTGTTTAGCAGAACTTATTTCAGTTAGCATTCCTGTTTTACACACATAGAGATGAGTGAGCATGCAACATTTTCATTTAGGAAAAATTAAAATTTAGGGTCTCCTGCATGAATACGTACTGTGTGCCAAATGTTTTACTATGAATTTGCAGTTGATAAGATATTAAAGAACGACTTGTATGAATATCAAGAGCTCAGATGGAAACCCAGTTCTAAGCAAAGAAGGGAAAGCAGAAAGGTGGAAGGAGTATATAGAGGGTCTATACAAGGGCGATGTACTTGAGGACAATATTATGGAAATGGAAGAGGATGTAGATGAAGATGAAATGGGAGATATGATACTGCGTGAAGAGTTTGACAGAGCACTGAAAGACCTGAGTCGAAACAAGGCCCCCGGAGTAGACAATATTCCATTGGAACTACTGACGGCCGTGGGAGAGCCAGTCCTGACAAAACTCTACCATCTGGTGAGCAAGATGTATGAAACAGGCGAAATACCCTCAGACTTCAAGAAGAATATAAAAATTCCAATCCCAAAGAAAGCAGGTGTTGACAGATGTGAAAATTACCGAGCTATCAGCTTAATAAGTCACAGCTGCAAAATACTAACACGAATTCTTTACAGACGAATGGAAAAACTAGTAGAAGCCAACCTCGGGGAAGATCAGTTTGGATTCTGTAGAAACACTGGAACACGTGAGGCAATACTGACCTTACGACTTATCTTAGAAGAAAGATTAAGGAAAGGCGAACCTACGTTTCTAGTATTTGTAGACTTAGAGAAAGCTTTTGACAATGTTGACTGGAATACTCTCTTTCAAATTCTAAAGGTGGCAGGGGTAAAATACAGGGAGCGAAAGGCTATTTACAATTTGTACAGAAACCAGATGGCAGTTATAAGAGTCGAGGGACATGAAAGGGAAGCAGTGGTTGGGAAGGGAGTAAGACAGGGTTGTAGCCTCTCCCCGATGTTGTTCAATCTGTATATTGAGCAAGCAGTAAAGGAAACAAAAGAAAAATTCGGAGTAGGTATTAAAATTCATGGAGAAGAAATAAAAACTTTGAGGTTCGCCGACGACATTGTAATTCTGTCAGAGACAGCAAAGGACTTGGAAGAGCAGTTGAATGGAATGGACAGTGTCTTGAAAGGAGGATATAAGATGAACATCAACAAAAGCAAAACAAGGATAATGGAATGTAGTCTAATTAAGTCGGGTGATGCTGAGGGAATTAGATTAGGAAATGAGGCACTTAAAGTAGTAAAGGAGTTTTGCTATTTGGGGAGCAAAATAACTGATGATTGTCGAAGTAGAGAGGATATAAAATGTAGGCTGGCAATGGCAAGGAAAGCGTTTATGAAGAAGAGAAATTTATTAACATCCAGTATTGATTTAAGTGTCAGGAGGTCATTTCTGAAAGTATTCGTATGGAGTGTAGCCATGTATGGAAGTGAAACATGGACGATAAATAGTTTGGACAAGAAGAGAATAGAAGCTTTCGAAATGTGGTGCTACAGAAGAATGCTGAAGATTAGATGGGTAGATCACATAACTAATGAGGAAGTATTGAATAGGATTGGGGAGAAGAGAAGTTTGTGGCACAACTTGACCAGAAGAAGGGATCGGTTGGTAGGACATGTTCTGAGGCATCAAGGGATCACCAATTTAGCATTGGAGGGCAGCGTGGAGGGTAAAAATCGTAGAGGGAGACCAAGAGATGAATACACTAAGCAGATTCAGAAGGATGTAGGTTGCAGTAGGTACTGGGAGATGAAAAAGCTTGCACAGGATAGAGTAGCATGGAGAGCTGCATCAAACCAGTCTCAGGACTGAAGACCACAACAACAACAACAAGATATTAAACTTGCAGTCAAGGAGAAAAGGGCTGAAACCCCTGTGTGGCCAACTAATTTATGGTTTTCTGAGCTTTTCCTGCATTGCTTAAGGCAAATGTCAGGATGGTTCCTTTGTAAAGGGCTCTGATTTCATTCTCACTCCTTCTTAAAATCAAGTTTATGTTCAGTCCCTAATTACCGTGTCACTCACAGGAAGTTAAACCCTAATTTTCCTTTTCCAAAATATTTTATAGGAAGGACCAGAGAAGTACCAATTCTCATTTAACACTAAGGCTGCCATGTGGCCACCAGCTGCCACAGCAGAGCCTCTCTCACACCGGAGCCGCTTGCTTGACATTGAAACATCCATCATTACGCATGCAGCAGTTGATGTATTAGAGATTGAAAACTGATGTACCAAGTGTGTGAGATAAATGAGAAAAGTATATGAGTTTAGGGCTATTCAAAAATAGAGTTGTAACAGCAATGTTCATCTGCAGGTTAGAAAAAATTCCAAGATGAATTCAAACAGTTATTGAATTTTTGAAATAATAACTATAGTGTTTGCTGCTAAGGTATTCTTACTTTTTTCCTATCTCCTTTTTGTGAAGAAAGTGAAGAAATAGTTTTTGGTTGTGAAATGATGATCGTATATTTAAACAAAAATGTGGAGGGGGCAACCACTCACTATCAGCTGACTGAAGCATGGCACATAGATGTATGTAACAGTGTAGAGAATTTCTCTAAATTTCAATAGATGACCACTGACAGTCATAAGCAAAGAAGTACTTCCTTCATAATGTCCATCTTCACCACAAATTACTGTATAATTCGCAGTCACTTGTTTCAGGTTACTGCTATCATCAGATCGATCAGAGTATTTTAAAACAAGTATCTGTCTCACATAATTTGTACACAAAGGAACAAGAGCAAGTGCTCTCGGACATGGTTCATTTAAAGTACAATGCATTTTATAACCACAATGGTTACATTGTAAACAATGTATTAGATAGTGATGTTCATACGACGAGGTGCTCCCTAAAATATCAGAGAATTTCATTGTACCAGTCAAACCAGTAGCAGTATGACATTTTATTGCTAGATGTCTTGAGGTACACGTCTTAACTACTGTGGCACAAAGTTGCATTATTTTTGGCGCATGCAATTGTAGGTTGTAGTAGAGCATGTCAGGATGTGTTTCAGTGCTTCTGTGAATTGTGAAATGGATAATGTGAAGGAGCAACAGATACACATCAAATTATGTTTAAAGTTGAAGAAAACTGCAGCTGAAGCCCACTGCATGCTGACAGAAGCATTTGCTGAGAGTGCACTGCATCAAGCAAGAAAATTTGAGTGGTTCAAGTGCTTCAAGGCATGCCATGGGTCTGTGGAAGGTGACAAAACATTGTGGTTGACCATCAACATGCACAGTGCCAGAAATGATCATGAAAGTGCATGATGTGATTCACGAAAAACTGAGGGCAGACAATCCATGATGTTTAACTGACATTGGCTGTCATACGGTACATGCCATTGAATTCTAGGTGATGATTTGAACATGAGATGAATTGCAGTGAAATTAGTCCCTCGCACCCTCACATCAACCAACAAAACCTCAGGATTCAAGCATGCACTGACAGCACGTATACAGCATGGGACAACCGGGAAATCCAGGAAAAAACCTGAAATTTTTTTGTCCAGGAGAAAACTGGGAAAAATCCCAGGAATTTTTTGGAATTCCGGGAATTTTTCAGTGTTCTAGTTTCAAGTTAAATTTTTGTAATTTTGACTGGTAAAAACCTATACTTTAGCAAAGAATATTACTGTTTCACACTATTGCAGGATAATACTGCATCAATAATATATAAGCGAGAGAAAAAATAAAACCTGAGCTGAAAAGGAAACGCGCCATTTACAGCAGCAAAACACAGTGCACACACAAGCATCTGCCAAGAGCAATATGTGTGAAACGCTTTAGGAGGAGACTAATCCGATACTTCATAACAGCAATCTGCTTCCAATGAGTGTGACGTCACAATTGTTTGCATTAGGTTCGTCTGAGCAGTTTCTAGCAGGCTCGTGTGCGTATGCAGTTGAGTCTCCTGCTTCTAGCTACTTGAAGTCTGGCTGTTAGTGATTTTGGTATTTCCTCTTCATTTCAAGCTCACACGTCAAATGAAAACATAACGGATTTCTGTGGCTGGGAGCTATCAAGCGAATTAAAGTACATTCACATAATTATGGAAGGCTAAAATGTTGTTTGTTTCAGTTTTCTGATTTTATTTTATTTCCACGTTTTTGGCTGTCAAGCATTAAGCACCTTGCAGAACAGTGAAGTTATTTTTGTTGATTTTCTAAAGAAATTTGGCTTTTATTAATCTTTTCCGCTGAGGCAGTCAATTTATTTGAAATGACGTATTTCACTCCACACTGTTGGCTAGTTTCAACTGTTTGCTGAATTTTAAGTGCACGTTTTCATCGTCTGGTGTGGATGGTATTATGCCATAATAAAGAAACTAACATGAGGTAATACAATACTGATACTCCAAGAAAATTCGCATCTCAAAAAGCACAATGGACAGTTTAATATCAGGTTGAGACCTACTTCATTGTGAATCTGGACATTTGAATGTGCACTAAAGCTTAATTATGCAATTACTGTGGTTTACAAAATTCTGATGCTCTTGGGGTAGCCTCTGATGTCCTGTTCTTTTTTATGACGTAATGTAAGTTAATGCTTTATATATACGGGCCTCCTACGTCATCGTAACTGCACATGCACAATAACACCTGTTTTCTAGCGCTCTCTGGCAGTTGCTGAAACAAACCTGTTTCTACCAGGTCACAGGAAAATATGAATAGTGGTGATTTGAAAAGCGTTACTTTCAAAGTAAATTTCCTTTTATGCAAGATGAATTATGTTACATGTGGGAATGTTGGATGAATTTCTTAAACCACAGAGCATTTAACTCTCATTTAAAACTTAACACTTTGAGAACCAGCCACTTAGAAAAATTTTGAGCCCAGAAGCCCAGACATATATTCATTATTTGAAATTTTACTGGCACATTTGTGTGATGAATCTTAAAGTGCAAAACACGCAAAAAATGACCAACATTATATGTGAAAGCTTAGCTTTTCTTATAGGTACACTATGTATATTAATTTAAGCCAGTAACTTTTTCTATATGTGTGTTCACGCTACTTAAAAGTAATGCTGCTACAGTCTGACTACATCATGTGTTCTAAGCTCTGATTATCTGCTGTTGTCAGCTGGCAAGATCACATGACATGAGCTATGATTGGCCTACAACAACACATCGCAATCTCGATTTCAATGCTTCAGAAACTAACGTGCTGTTTGGTGGAATACAAATTTGTACTTTCACAATACAAAAATATGCTGCGTACATGTTGCTGCACAAAAAAGGTCTTCCATTTGTTTTTGCCGTGTTTTGTTTGCTAAAGTGCAGGAAAGTTCTGTGTCAGTATACAAAACTTTAACTATTCTGAGGACAGATAAGTTTTACAGTCCCAAGGGAGTGTATACTGTTACTTGACATGGAAAAAGTTTATTTTCACGGGGAAAAAAAATATATTTTGAACCAGGAAATCTGGGAACAATCTGAGATTTTTTTTCCCTTCTCCACATATACACCCTGACAGCGATGCAACAAAGAGTTTGAGTGTGTCCAAAATTCATATCCAGAGTCATAACAGTGGATGAATCTTGGGTCTATGGTTATGACTTTGAAACAAAGCAGCAGTCATCACAATGGAAAATGCCGTCTTGTTCAAGCCCAGAAAAAGCTCGACAAGTTTGCAGCAATATGAAGTGAATGCTGATCTCTCTTCTTCTTCTTCTTCTTCTTTTTTCTGTGGAGTAGTGCTTAAGGAGTGTGTTCCACTTGATGAGACTGTCAACAGGCAGTTTTACTGGGAGGTTTTGAGGTGACCGAGGGGAAGTGTTTGGTCCTAACAGCCAGAGTTGTGGCAAAAGGAAGACTGGTTGGTGCATCATGTCAATGCATGTGCACACATGTCACTTGTTATGAAGGAATTCCTGGCCAAAAACAACATGGCAATGGTCCCCCACCCTTCCTACTTACCAGATCTAGCCCCATGTGACTTCTACCTGTTCCCAAAGATGAAAATCACATTGGAAGGGTGAGGATTTGATCCAATTGAGGACATCCAAGTGGAATCACAATGGGTTCTGAACATCCTTCACTGTGTGGAAGTGCAGGAGTACTTCCAAAAATGAGAACAATGCTGGGATCATTGCACATGCATGGTGACTACCTTCAAGGTGATCTAGGACATTGGTATGTAAGTATAGTTTTCTGATTTTTACAGTGAAAGTCTTTGATCTTTTGGGTACCACCTTATGCAGTGCCTGTCAGCCAGCTTTAAATGATACTTAATGGCAGCAGTATTGTGTGTAACTTTCAATAACAGAAGTTACAACTACAGTGATAGGAAGTTAAACTACAAACTGCAGATACACCCTAGGTGGTGGTAGCATGTTCTGTAGAAGACTCACTTTGTTGTTACAACTTTCACCAATTCTACCAGTACTGCAGATTTTATCAGGTGATACAGTCAGCATTTTGTATCCAACAATGTTGTATCAAATTTTTGTGGGAAAATTCATCAGTAAATTAAAATTTAGAGTCAGTGCTGCAGTTTGGAAAACAAAATTGTATAAAATAAGAGTACTTCACCTCCAGGCTATAGCACAATAAACCCTCCCATTCTGATAGAGTTTGGAACTAAAAGTTGTTAAGTGTGCTTTTGTTCAGACGTGTAAACTGGAATACTGTGGCATCGCAACTTTTTGTTTTGCCAATAGAAATCATCCAGAGTCAGTGAAGGTTTATAATGGAACTGGTTTCTAATTTTCAACATTAAAGAAACAAGCAGTCGAACTGAAGGTGCTGGTACTTCTCCGAAGATGACCGAGATGGAGGAGTCCCAAACAGCAACTGAGAGAGTGCACGATATATTATTGGGCCATCAGTGATTAAATGTGTATGAAATATTGGATGCCTTGTCTACACCAGAATAAAGAAAAATTGTATTTTTTAGATGAAGAATTAACTATGATAAAGCTTTGTGCAAGATGTGAATTGCATTTGTAGAATGCTGACATGAAAGTAAATTCCTCAGGCATGTTTGGACAGTTTTAGAAAGAATCTGACTAATTTTTGGTAATTATTTATTACTATGGGGAGATGTAGGTCTACCAGTCCACTCCAGATTTGAAACAGCAATGAAAGCAGTGGCTGGATGCAGTTGATTTTACATCAAAAACAGTGAAGTTGATTTTCATCTGCCAGATACGTTACAGCCATTGTTTTTTTGCATCCAGAAGGTATTCTTCCTGGTGACAAACTCGTAGGGAGTAAAAATTACAAGGAACTGCTACAAAACTCTCCTGGACCAATGAGCTGAAAAAGAAATGGACAGCTGGTTGCAAAAGGAAAAATTCACAGTCGTATATATACACAATGCACTTGCCCACAAAAGTGCCTTAGCAGTGGGAAAATTCAAGGATTTCAGTGCTAGAATTACCAGCACGTCTGTTGGTTGGTTGAAAAGAAGGGGGGAAGGGGGGGGGAAAGGGACGAAACTGCGAGGTCATCAGTCCCCCAGCATGTCTGCGTTTTGAAAGCTAGCGAAGTTTCATTCTTTTAGGGCATAATGTGCTATTTAATATCCTATACATTTCTCTTGTTACATGCATCAGTGGTCCTATGTAACACCTGTTTCTTTCTTTCTTTCTTTCTCACTCTCTCTTTTTTTCCAGTCTGTTGTTCAGACTTCTTCCAGATAAGGGTCAAAATTGGTTATGTCGAAATAAACCAATGTTACAACTTTTTTTTCCAGTCTGTTGTTCAGACTTCTTCCAGATAAGGGTCAAAATGGGTTCTGTCGAAATAAACGAATGTTACAACTTGAGACTTTTTCCCCATTGCTATCGTCCTACCGTTGCAGATTGGCTCTTGCTCTGAACATGGTGATGGTGGTGATGAAATAGTAATGGGTCTCTATGCCCTCTTGATTGAATGTGTCAAATGCTGATTCAACATATGTCCACATGTGGCGATGCTGTGAGCACCAGACTCGTCACAAAAATAGTGTGTATAACAGCATATCAGGGGTCAATCAGCAGACATATCAGTTGACACTGGCCAAGGAGTGCTTGGTGAAAAGCTCATGGCATTTTACCCACTTGGTGTGACTGGAAGCCTGAGAAAATTTTATTCTATATTACCACTATGTGACTCTGCATTCTTAAATTACATATCTCTTTGGGAAGGAAATATGACACAACATTAAACATCTTAGAAAGCTGTGCATCAAGAAGGATAATTTGTAAAACAATGGAAAGTTCAGGATGGAATGTAACAATATTAGAGAAGGTAAGTTGCTACTCACCATATAGTGGAGATGCTGAGTCACGATGGGCACAACAAAAAGATTCACACAATTATAGCTTTCGGCCATTAAGGGCAGTGTGGTTTCAGCTGTCTGAGACTTCAGACGTGTGTGCAAGTTGAGTTTGCATGTGTGTGTGTGTGTGTGTGTGTGTGTGTGTGTGTGTGTGTGTGTGTGTGTGTTGCTGACAAAGGCCTTTATAGCTGAAAGCTAAAATTGTGTGAATCTTTTTGTTGTGGCTATTGTGACTCAGCATGTCTGCTATATGGTGAGTAGCAACTTTCCTTCTCTAATATTGAAGGATAATTTATTGTGTTTTGCTAGTCTTCTCTACTGTGCTGCCATGATGGGAAGACTATTCCTCAATTTAACTGTTATACCCCATCACATCAACACCACTGCCTCCAGAAGAACACTTCATCGTTCCAGTTTCACCCAACTACAGTACAGGATATGCAATACCAGGTAGCAGCTGGATGGAAATGGATATGTTTTTATGGCCTTGCATCTGCAGCTATCAATGTTCCTTACAGCTTTAGAGTGGGATTGGTTCAATGTAGCTACAGTTTCCCATCAAATGTCATCTCAGACATGAACTACAGAGAGCCAGAAAGGAAAGTTCAGTCGGCTTTCACAACAAGAAAGTGTGGACCACAGATTCTCAGAACTCCTCATCAACTTTATGGTGAGAGACACAGACATGGGTGCAGTGTCAACACTTATTAAAGGACACTTTCGCCATGGGACATCCTCTCTTTGAAATGATATGTTGTATCATATGGGCAGTCCACAAGTTCCCCAGTGAAACTGCAGATAAAATACAGCATAAAAGAAGCTATATTCTTATAAAAGTAGAGCAACCAGCACTCAAAAACAGCATACATGCTCTACGTAATGATGAAAGCATTGTGTTTCTTCATGCTGACAGGAGCAACACAGCCATAATTATGGAATATACAGAGTATGATACCAATATATGCATGCTGCTGGATGGAGAAACTTACCAGAAGCTCTGATGTGGCCCAACTTTGAGGATGCACTCTTCATTGCAAGACAATGTAGTCAGGAATCTCCTCTTTCAGGCACCTGAAAATCAACTGTGATGGAGTGTCCTTGCATCTCATTGTGTCCACCACTGTCTCACCAGCGTACAGGCTAGCAAAGTACTTGGTCAGTATCCTCACTCCATATGTGGATCACTGGGAACATCATATCAAAAACTGAGCCGATTAACCATCTTAGATATAGTGAGGATGACAAGATCAGTCATGATCGGGTGGCACTGTTTACTTATGTGCCAATCAAAGAAACTTTGGACCTAGTATACCAGTTCCGTGTAAGTGATGACTTCAAACTATTTAGACACACTCTTACTTAATCTTAATTTCTGTACAATGGCCAGTATTATGATCAAATGGATGGCATTGTGATGGGAAGCCCATTAGCTTCAGCTTTTGCAATTCTCTTTATGGAGAATTTCAAAGATGCCACTGTTAAAGAGTGGTTGTTCTTCCGATACGTTGCTGACACATTCGTCATTTGGTCCAATAGACATTAAAAACTTGATGAGTGCTTGGAACATTTCAACAGCATTAACAGTAACATCCAGTTCATTGCAAATGAAATAGATGCCTTGCCCATATCATCTACAGAAGAACTACACACATCCTTCTATACTTTCACATCATCAGTACCATCACCTATTAAAAGAAGCGCACTGTGTTACAAACATTGGTGCATCATGTAAGAACAGTATCAGATGCCAATAACCTGTCCCATGAGCTGACCCACCTACACAATGTCTTCACAAACAATGATTGCAACATTCAGCAAGTAAATGAAGAATCACAAGAAGACCAGTGAGGAGGAGCAGGTGAAGAAACTTTCTTTTTTTGCCATTCTGTGGCACTGTGTCAGGCAAGATAATCTCATGCTGAAAAGACACAGATCTAATAAATGTTCAGGCTTCTGACAAAAATCTGACAATTACTTAGACCAGTTAAAGACATGACCTTGGGTCTACAAGATACCTTACAAGTGTGGCCAATCTTGTATCGCATGAACAGTGCACTCTACAGAATAATGCAGGAAGGAGCATAAGAGCTTTTTGCCGAAGTGCCCTGAAAAATCCGCTTTAGCTGAACATAGTCCAGAAAACAGTCACTGGATCAAATTTAATGAAACCTCTGTCATGGCTCACACTAACAGATACTGGTACTATGTAATTAAAGAAGTCATTAAAATGAAACTCACCTGTAATACCCATAACAGAGACAGCAGCCTGCAGTTCAGCATGGTGAGGGATCCAATGATCGTGAGGCTGAAGTGGGCATGTCAAACACTGAATCAATGTATGCCAATATATCTTGTTGCCGTGAGCATCATTGATGTCACATCCTGCAGCTAATCCGATAAAGGCATACCAGAGGCTCATTGGCAGTCATGCCCCTTGACAATGGCCAAGGAGTGCCTGATTGAAAGCTGATGGCATTTTAACTGTGTGACACAGCTGGAAGCCAGAGAACATTTTATTCAGCGTCGCCGCTGTGAGGCTCCTACATAAAGTAAAGATGATGTGCAAATTGACATAAAAGATCATTTAATGTTTGAGATCAGAAAAGGACAGAAGGGAGCTACTCATCGTGTTAACTTGGGATGACAAGAAGATTCATTAACACTGAGAATACCAAACATAAAACTCTATTTCAGGCACAAAAAGACACAGATAAGTTCTCTGTGACTGTGCATGTGATGAGTGACACTTACACAGTAAAATCCATCTACACACAGATGTGCCCACTGTGGAGAGGAACTACCCTCCAAGCATGTTTGTTCAGAGCCAAGCATGTTTCTGAGAGTCATTGAAATGAAGAGTAGTTTTCTAGAGAAAAGTTTCAAACTAAATTGAGCCATTTGTCCACATCACCATTTTTGTTGTAGTGTGACTTGTGTTCATCTTCTACTTTGGCCAGTTTTGTTTGTGGTGTGAAGCAGTCAGTCCTTGTCTAATCTACGTTAACAAATCATTGCACTTGTCAAGCATTCAATAAATATGGCACCATTTCTTTCATATAATTATTTCTTCATGTAAAATATGCTACACTCTTTCTTCTGACATACCTGTGACTGATGTTTCCATCTGTGGTTGTAGTTTTGGAATGTCCTTCATATGCTTCATATGAACCTCATTGAAGTTAAGTGCCGTCACATTTGGATTAGGAAATTCAATTTTTAATCTTAAAAATAAAAGGGCAGATTCCTTATAAACCTTTACCAATTTTAGTTGTGTTTCTATTGATAATATGCCACACAAAGCAAGAAATTTTGTGATTACACGGTAACACATTTTATTCCTTAATGAATTGCATGCAGCACAGTGACTTAAAAAAAGGTGTATACAATACTGTTCCTCAGCTTAAGTAGACCCTAGACTTTCATTAATTTGCAACATTTACTAAAATTAAGAAAATAAATTTTCATTGAAACCATTGCTATCACTGTGAGAGACTGGGAAATTTTCCCCTTGCTCATAATGTTGCATAACTATGTTCATCTGTTTTGTTAGACAATTGCAGTACAAGCAATACTGGTTTAGCAACCAGTGGGCGATCTGGTTTTCAAATGACATGCCTAAATTATGCAATTTGTTCCATGTGTGCACTATTCCTTGTGGTTGTTAAATGGTCATTGTACCATTTTTATAATGGTGCTTTTCTTGTATGTGTTTCCTGTGGGAATGAGTAACAACAACAGCATGGGGCACCACCATCGTCTCCCAGTTCCAAATGTTTGCTTAGCATGGTCCTTGTGTGGATGGTTTGTCATCGCTGCAGCTACTATGACTAGCCAGTACTTGCAAAGCGTAGTATATCTGTGTTGTTGGTGAAGAACACAATGTAAAGGAAGGAGGATAATGGAAGTCTCTGTCCACAGATATACCTTGCAGCTCTGTTAAACCATAAGACATCATTGTTGAAGTGATCTGTCAGACAAGAACAAAAACAGTTTCCTATGTCCCAATTTGTACAACATTGCAACAAAGTGTGAAATTCAAACTACTGCATTGGCACATAGGATGGTGATTGCCAGCTGTGCACAACAACCACCACCACCACCACCACCGCCATCACCACCACAACCGTAGCAAAATTCTGGTGGTAAAAATTTTCTCTCACCACTGGAACACTCTGATGCACATCACCATTTCGCTAAGATATTCCAACTTTAGCCATAGTCATCCAGTTACTCATGGCTAATTCAAATCTTTCACCTGCCATCAGATTTTTCCATTTTGTAACGCTTATGACATTGCTTTATTGCAGCTCTGTTCATTCATTTAACTGATGTATTTCCAGAATACATACATATAGATTCAAATTTGATATTAAAGCTATGATACATAATCATAACAAGTGACAATGACAGAATTTTATAACTAAACAAAAAGTAGTGCAAAATAAGCCCTATGTGGCTTCATTGCTAATTGCTGTTCTGTTGGGCCTCTGAGTAAATGAGAGTGTATTATACAGAGCAATTCAAAAAGAAAGAACAAATTTGAATTGTTTATTACAGACAAACTATGAAAGATAGAGACACACTGCACACGTCAGTGGATGGAGGAAGGTTCAGAGCTTTGTGTTTCCACAGATACTATACCATACACTCAATATAAGCACTGTGCATAGCTCAAGAAACATCGAAACAGTAGTCCATTTCCTTCTACACACAGATCAATGGGTCCTTGTTTACTGAATCAACAGCTTCAACAGTTCAGTTCCTCATCTGTTGAAGATTTAATTGCCATAGGCGAGACAAAGACTCTCTCTTTTATTTACCTCCACAGAAAAAAAATTGCAAAGTGTGAGATCTGATGACTTGGGAGGCCAAAAGCAATGAACAAGATCTAGCTGCCCACCTCTTCCAACCAAACATTGTGGGATGGTCTTGTTAGATTAACACCACACCTCAAGGTGAAAGTGAGGCAGAGCACTGTCACGCATAAAAATGGAATCAATGGAATCTGTGTGAAGTTGGAGAAAAAATCAAGCTGCAGCGTATCCAGGCATGACGTTCCTGTCACAGTTTCCTCCATAAAAAAGAAAGATCCATAAACTTTGTGAACAGAGACAGCACAAAACACATTCAGTTTCAGTGAGTCTCTTTCGTGTACAGTGACGATACCAAGACTTTGCGATCCTCAAATTCTTACAGTATGACACTGTACTTTACCCAACAGATGAAATGTCAATTTGCCCAAAAAAAAAGAAATCATTTGTAAGAAGTGTTTTCTGCCATATCCTGGAGAACTGAAATAAAAAATTTGCAACTTTTGTTATGGTTGGCAGGACACAATTCCTGCAGTAGCTGCAACTTGTAAGCGTTCATATGTAGGTGTTGTTTCACAACATGCCACACTGTTGTTGAGGTAGTTGAAGTTCCAGGACTGCCTGTCTAGTGGACTTCCGAGTGCTCCATGTGAATGCGCTCCAAATACACTCAACATTTTCATCAGACATGCTTGGTTTAGCAGTGCTCTTCCCTTTGATATCCACCCAACTTCTAAGAATTTTGCATGTCAGTCATAAATCTGCTTGTGCGGAGGTAGTTTCTTGCTGAATTGACAAAGAAATGATTTCTCTCGTGGTGTAGTCACCATGTTGCTACAGACAAACAACAGTGCAAATTTGTCAAAACTTTGAACCTTTTCTCTCTAGTGATATATTTAATTCTGCCTGTCTTTTATATTTCATCTCTAATAAACAATTGAAATCTGTTCTTTCTTTTTAAATCACCTGGTACAATAAATCATGACATATCTAGAACTTAATAAAAAAAATCAGACAAATAAAATAATGAAATTTGAAATTCTAGAATGAAAATACCTTTGCAAAAAATAGCAGCTACTCTGATAACAATGATGATGACGATGATAGGGTGACTGCCTCTCTGTAAAATATGAAATCAGAGTATAGGTCAGCAGTGGCAGTCACAGTTCACTTGTAGGGGCTAGGTTGAGTAATAGCAACAAAGAGGGAATTCGCCATTGGGAAGTCTTATATTTGCCTGCTATGTAAGTTTGTGTGACTGTCCTGTGATACCTGCAGTGTTCCCAACACAGGTGCCCTGGCTGGATGTAGGTGATGTTAAGCAAATAAACACATCCAATTCTTCCATTCGCACTTGTAGTTCGCTATCTTCGATAATGATAGAAGCTGAAGATAAAGTTGAGACTCGTATGTCTCAAGGAAAATGTAAGTCTGTCAGATCATTAATTTGCTATGTTTACAATTTCCTTTATGAGAATAAAAATAGTGATAATAGTAACAATAATAATGAATAACATAGCATCATGGCATCAACCAGATCTTCAAAAATATCAGAGAAAATAAATTAATTCAAGAGGTTAGGTAACACTTTGAAAGTAATAACATAAGAGAGAGATTTTAAAGGAAAAAATTTAAAAACTGAGTAGATTCGAATGCAGGATGAAAAAGAAAACTGGCACCAAGAGGTCTAAAAAGAGGAATAAGAAACATCTTGAAACAATGAAGGAATACTGGAAGAAGAATGAAGAACAATAAAAAATTAAGAACTAAAATTGGAATGGTTTCCTCTGAAGGCCATAACACAGGAAGAATAACACAGCATAAAATTTGTGTCATTTACAAGTCTTAATAATGAGCAACAAAAGAGAAAGGTGTAGCCTGTGGCATATTATTATGATCCATCCTAGCATTTGGTATCTGATATCTAATGCCAGTCATTAAATTTGTCTCCTTAGAGTTAATGAAAATTTTCATGTGTTTCTTTCTATACCCTGTTTTTAGGATATAAGGTAAAATACCACTGTTCTTGCATGGCACTGTATCTTTCACTGTCACTGTTATTTATAACTAATTTTTTGTTTACTGTCACCTATTCTGTAAAGGGTATAAATAGGGGCATAGAATGGAAATTTCATGCATTGTTATGCACATGTTATAGCATGTATGATTGCTAATCTGCACCGTATACTGACATTTTCCAACTTTTTTGTCCTATAGTTCTCTGGAACTACACTTTTACAGCTCACTAAAAGGGAACATGGAAAGTTGAACACTATTATTTAAAACATGAGAATATTTTAATAAGTAATTAAATGTACCAGTTGGGAGAAAAGCACAGGTATCTAACTGATGGCAGCACCATAAATGGTTAAAAATTACAAACTATGAGACTTAACTTTTTTAGAATTTGTGGAATGACAAAGAGAAGATCCAGGATTAAGAGTGTTGACTGTAGTTAGTAAGTTAATCCATATAATGTGTGTCAACAGACAGGAATTTAAGTGTTAAACAAGTGAAATGCGAATGAAGTGATAAGAATAGAGAATTCACAGCACCAGGAGAAGCAGAAGATTATAAACAACAATTAAACATGGATAAAGGTAGATGTACAAAACAGGGGAAAAATAGCACAACAATGGACTCGTGGTCCTGGTAAGAGTACTGAACACTTGTAGGAAGAAGCAAACGGTCAAGTTCCTGTTGTCATGATTCATACAGAGTGTGTGTGTGTGTGTGTGTGTGTGTGTGTGTGTGTGTGTGTGTGTGTGTGTGTCAATGTAAAAAAGAAAAGAAAGAAAAATATGAAGGATCTTTGAAGAGAGTTTTTAAATTTTTCAAAGTTCACCAGTGAACTGGAAGAGGTGGTATTAAATTAGCAAGTAGCTCTAGTCATTTGACACATGCAAAAAGAGAAACATCTGGGAAAGATGGGAGAATGATAGACATGTCAAATATGAGGTAAATGGGGACAAAAAGTGAAACATGCAGAATTATTCACCTACATCTACATACATACTCCGCAATCCACCATACAGTGCGTGGCGGAGGGTACCTCGCACCACAACTAGCATCTTCTCTTCCTGTTCCACTCCCAAACAGAACGAGGGAGAAGTGACTGCCTATATGCCTCTGTACGAGCCCTAATCTCTCTTATCTTATATTTGTGATCTTTCCGTGAAATACAAGTTGGCGGCAGTAAAATTATACTGCAGTCAGCCTCAAATGCTGGTTCTCTAAATTTCCTCAATAGCGATTCATGAAAAAAATGCCTCCTTTCCTCCAGAGACTCCCACCCAAGTTCCTGAAGCATTTCCGTAACACTCGCGTGATGATCAAACCTACCATTAACAAATCTAGCAGCCCGCCTCTGAATTGCTTCTGTGTCCTCCCTCAATCCGACCTGATAGGGATCCCAAACGCTCGAGCAGTACTCAAGAATAGGTCGTATTGGTGTTTTATAAGCAGTCTCCTTTACAGATGAACCACATCATCCCAAAATTATACCAATGAACCAAAGACGACTATCAGCCTTCCACACAACTGCCATTATATGCTTGTCCCACTTCATATTGCTCTGCAATGTTATGCCCAAATATTTAATCGATGTGACTGTGTCAAGCACTACACTATTAATGGAGTATTCAAACATTACGGGATTCTTATTCCTATTCATCTGCATTAATTTACATTTATCTATATTTAGAGTGAGCTGCCATTCTTTACACCAATCACAAATCCTGCCCAAGTCATCTTGTATCCTCCTGCAGTCACTCAATGACGACACCTTCCCATACACCACAGCGTCATCAGCAAACAGACGCACATTGCTATCCACCCTATCCAAAAGATCATTTATGTAGATAGAAAACAGCAGCAGACCTACCACACTTCCCTGGGGCACTCCAGATGATACCCTCACCTCCGATGAACACTCACCATCGAGGACAACGTACTGGGTTCTATTACTTAAGAAGTCTTCGAGCCACTCACATATTTGGGAACCAACCCCATATGCTCGTACCTTAGTTAGGAGTCTGCAGTGGGGCACCGAGTCTAATGCTTTCCAGAAGTCAAGGAATATGGCATCTGTCTGATACCCTTCATCCATGGTTTGCAAGACATCATGTGAAACAGGGCGAGTTGGGTTTCACAGGAGCGATGCTTTCTAAAGTTGTGCTGTTGCATGGACAGCAACTTCTCTGTCTCAAGGAAATTCATTATATTCGAACTGAGAATATGTTCTAGAATCCTGCAACAAACCGTTGTTAAGGATATTGGTCTGTAATTTTGAGGATCCGTCCTTCTACCCTTCTTATATATAGGCGTCACCTGCGCTTTTTTCCAGTCGCTCGGGACTTTACATTGGGCAAGAGATTCGCGATAAATGGAAGCTGAGTAAGGAGCCAATGCAGTAGAGTACTCTCTGTAAAACCGAATTGGAATCCCATCAGGACCTGGTGATTTATTTATTTTCAACCCATTCAGCTGCTTCACAACCCCAGGGATGTCTCTCACTATGTCCTCCATAAGGGAATCTGCACGAGACTCAAATGGCAGTATGTTTGTACGATCCTCCTATGTGAAAGATTTCTCAAATGCTAAATTTAAAATTTCAGCTTTCGTTTTGCCGTCTTCCATTGCCAGGCCAGACTGATCAGTGAGTGACTGGATGGAAGCCTTCGACCCGCTTACCGATTTTACGTAAGACCAGAATTTCCTTGGGTTTTCAGCAAGATCTTTTGCTAAGGAATGTCGGTGGTAGTGGTTGTATGCTTCACACATTGCTCTTTTTACAGCAGCACGAATCTCTACTAACTTTTGCCTGTCCTCATTCTCCCGATCTTTCTTGTACCGCGAGTGCAACTGTCTTTGCTTCCTGAGCATTCTCCGAAATGCGCTGTTAAACCATGGTGCGTCTTTTCCGTCCTTAACCCACTTTTTCGGCACATACTTCTCCAATATGTGATTTACAATGTGTTTAAAATTTGCCCATAATTCTTCCACATCCATCGTACCGGAAGTAAATGAAGTCGATTCATTTACTAAGTGGGATGCTAACAACTGCTAATCTACTCTTTCTAGTAAGAATACTCTCCTAGCCTTCGTGACCGGCTTTTTAACTTTTGTAACCATAGCCCTAATGACAACATAATGATCACTAATCCCTGTCTCAACACTGACCCCGTCGATGAGGTCTGGTCTGTTCATGGCTACCAGATCTAAAATATTTCCATTACACGTTGGCTGTCGATTTAGCTGCACAAGACAGTTTTCAGATAATGTGTTCAAAAGTAATTCACACGACGGCTTGTCTGTACCACCTGTAATGAACCCATAGATATCCCAGTTTATACTAGGTAGGTTGAAGTCGCCGCCGGGTACTTCTGCGATACAGATTGTAGACTCCCTTTGAATGATTCTAGAACTGTCACGGTGGAACCTGGTGGCTGGTAATAATACCCAACAATTAACTTTATTTCTCCTAGCCCTGTTAAACGTGTCCAGATAACTTCACAAAAACACTCTACTTCGACCTCAGTAGACACAATATTTTTGTCAACTGCAATGAAGACACTACCTCCTACGGTGTCTAATCTGTCTTTCCGATACACGTTCCAACCCTCACTAAATATTTCAGAACTTCCTATCTCAGGGTTCAGCCAGGTCACAGTCCCGAGAATAATTTGTGTGCCACACGCTTCCTGGAGGGCAATAAATTCAGGAACTTTATTCCGAACACTCTGAAAATTTACTGCTAATACCTTGATGGCTGAAGTGTCTTTACACTGAGCGTGTCCTGATTTCCCTGCCTGCACGTCGACTGGTGAGTGTTCATCAGGACACCTTGCACTACTGCTTAGCCTGAAAAACCCCCATGTGCATGCCACAAGTACTCTGCTACCCGAGTAGCCGCTTCCTTTGTGTAGTGCACCCCTGACCTATCTAGGGGCATCCTACAATTCCCCACCCAATAGGGCAAGTCTAGAAATCTGCAGCCAAGGCCGTCACAGAGTTGACGAAGCCTCTGGTTGAGACCCTCCACTCGGCTCCAAACCAAAGGACCCCGATCCATTCTGGGAACAATGTTGCAAATAGAGAGCTCTGCTTGCACCCCGCGTGCGAGGCCAGCGGTCTTCACCAAATCCGCCAGCCGCCTGTACGAACTGAGGATCGCCTCAGAACTCAAGTGACAAGCATCATTGGTGCGGACATGAGCAACTAATTGCAGACGACTGCACCCCGTACACTTGATAGCTGCAGGCAAGCCACCTCCACATCTTGGATGAGGCCTCCCGGCAGACAAACCGAGTGTATGTTGGAATTCTTTCGAGCCCTGTACACTATTTCCCTAAGGGGCTCCATCACCTGCCTAACGTTGAAGCTCCCAATAACCAGCAAGCCTTTGCCTCCGTGCGCCTGCTCGAGCCCTGCTGAAGGAGCGGCCAGCTGACCACTGACAGGATGAACGGGTGAGGTCAGCCGGCCAGCCTCCACATTGACCCTCTGCCTCGAGCGACGCGAACGTATCGCAGTCCGCCACTCACCCTGAGGTGAGGGCGGCCCCAAAGCGCAGGGTACATTAGAATCTGCCTTGGCGGCTGAGTCAGTTATTCACATGTTATCTATTTAGAAGCACAATATTTTGACAATGGCATACTGGAAATGGAACAGAGAAAATGTAGCAATGGATATAGGACAACAATGGTAGTCATTGTTCACTTGTAGGGGCTATGTTGAGTAATAGCAACAGAGAGGGAATTTGCCACCAGGCAGTCTTATATTTGCCTGCTATGTAAAATTCGTGTGACTGGCCTGTGATACCTGCAGTGTTCCCAACACAGGTGCCCTGGCTGGATGTGGGTGCTATTACGCAAATAAACGCTTGCAGTTCTTCCATTCACATATATCTGATGGGGTTACTACATTCTTCCCCTCTTGAACTAGCCTGGAGGCTCAGTACCTGCCTGAACTGTGCAGAGGAGGATGACGGGGCAGAAGTGAGTGGGAGCTGAGTGATGTCGTGATGGGAGGCTCTTGGAAGACGTTCAGGGGCTACTGATGATGAGAGTTGCAATGGTGGACTTCCTGTCAAGGGAGGAGAAATGTCTTTTGAGGTCACCCATGAAGGACCTCCACTGGGCTCCATTGACAGGTTTGAACATGTAAGAAGCAAGAACAATATACTACACTAAAACTGATCTAGCCGGCCCAATGAGTTTTAACATTTGTGTTAGGAAAGTATGAACAAACCATTGTATCAGCCCATTTAAGACTGGATGGAAATGGGGTGTGAAGAGACATTTAATTCCATTGCCTGTGAAAAACCTTTTGAAATTTATTGCTGTTGTTGGTCACTAGCGTGTGACTATTGTGGAGAGCTGCTTCAAGATTCCCACAGTGACTGCTGTTGCTGTTGTCTGCTGGAGGCAGGTGATGTTCAAGAAATGGTAGAGGGAGTCCATGAAACAAACTGTCTCTTGGCAGTCAGATTGAGGATCTGGGCTTGCTGCAAGGCAAGAAAGTGGATCTGCGTTAGAATGATGAGTGGAAGTGCAATAGTGAATAGAGAATTAGAAATTCACACGCAAGCTAACTGATGAAGGTGATATGGTGTATGCACTACCAGTTTTGTCTTAGGTCTAAAAAGGGACATTTGTTGCAAGTAATACACCTCTATTTCCAACTAATAGCTCAGTACACAGTATCAATACTAAGATAATAAGAATCTACATAAAGGCCTAAAATCACTTACCTTGGTCCAAAAGGGGTCCAATATTCAGGAACACACATTTTTAATAAATTGCCAGCAACCATTAAAAGCTTGGTTTCAGATAAAGCACGGTTTAAACAGAGTTTGAAACACATTTTGATAGGCAACTCCTACTACACAGATGAATATCTTAACAGAGACTGCTAAGTCAGCTTAAGTAAAAATATCTGTTAGATTACAGTTTTGACAACACTTGGTGACAACAGTTAAGATTAGGTATTTTGCGTATGATAAATTTATTAATAGTGCTTAACAGTGTTTCATTCTGATAGTGTGTTAATTCTGTAAATATTAGCTGTCCCAGTTTACTGCATTGTATTAACATATTTTCCGACTAGCTCCTGACAAATGATCAGGTTAGTAAGTATTATATTCAAATGTTTTATGTTTTTATATCATACTTCCTGACTTGTTCCACACCCATGAGAATCATCTCATTTTTTGGGTCTATGGAACGAAAACTGAATCTAATTTAATCTAATCTAAGCAGTTTATGGTTGGTGATAAGATTAAATTTGTGATCACACAAAAAAAGACAAATTTATGTGCACCAAAGATGATGGCCAACACTTTCTTTTTGATCTGTGAATAATATTGTTGAACAATAATGTCTTTTACATAAACACTGTTGGCCTCTCCTTACCATCCTCTGGTTTCTGACAGAGAACAGTCATGATGCTGCGTAGGAATGCATCTATTGCCAGCACCAGTGGCAAGACATTGTGCTGATACGTGGGTTGATTTTAACTTCTGAAAAGCTCGATGGCATTCTTCTGATCACTGAAGGGGTACTCCATTTCTCCAGAGATGATTTAATAGGTGAGCTCTGAAGGTTGGCCTGAGGAATAAATCACACTTGGTAATTCACCTTTTTAACAGAGTTAAGCACATATATGTTCTGAATAGCCTCTACATATTCTTTCGTGGTCCGAAGGCTCTCTTCACTGGTGATGTAGCATAAATAAGTGACAGCTGGTTGAAAAGGGGCACATTTGGAAAAAATTACGCTTATGACCTTTCTGTGGAAGGGCCACAAGAACCAGACATAGATTGTGCAAATGTTCTTATATTGTGCAGCAGTGATCAAATGAGGTAACCCACACAATACAGAATCCCACAGTGATGGAAACCAAGTATTGATAGAGTGAACCACTATGCAACACAAATGTAAATAGGTCCTGGTAAGCAGCAGTGGTGGTCATAGTTTACTTGTGGAGGCCAAATTGTATAATATTAACTGGAGAGCACTGATAACCTAGCTGTTGAGCACCCATAAGCTCTAACCCCCCTCCCCGTGTGGAACCTTCGTACATTAAGAGTAAATATAGCCCTATCACAACTCGGAAAATTTATGTACTTTTTATCTCTCTGTATCTCCGGGCATTAACATTATGTATTTATGTACCTGATAAGATCTGAAGAACACTCATCTAATTTGAATCTTCCCCACATAAGTGCATCACAAATGCCAAACTGGTATCTTTCATCATTGTTTTGTGTTTCTAGCAACTACAAATGTCTCTGAAGATGCATGTATTATAAGAATCAGTATACAAATTAATGTAAGTTTAATTTGCGAAGACCACATTCCAACGCTGATTGATGGTCAAATCAAGAAATTGCAATTCCACAATAAATGAGTGTCCCGGAACAGTTATTGTACACTACTGTTAGAGGATTGGCTTGCAGAATATCTATTCTGAGTCTGTAATGTACACTATTGTACAGGATGTCGAGCAGGACAGGTGAATGTCAGAAAGAAGGTGGCAAAATAAAAGAGTTAAATTCGTTGAACTTGAGATACATTCTTGGTGCTTAGAATACAGGAAGGGCTTGCCATGGGGGTAGAGGTAAAGGTTGACTGGTAGTCTATGATTTTGGTCAAAAATAATAAGAAAAGTAGGAGATGGGTGACTTAGTGATTCACATTCATGTGATGGCTGACCCTGTGTAAGTACACCTACATCTACATGACTACTCTGCAATTCACATTTAAGTGCTTGGTAGAGGGTTCATCGAACCACAATCATACTATCTCTCTACCATTCCACTCCTGAGCAGCGCCCAGGAAAAACGAACACCTAAACCTTTCTGTTCAAGCTCTGGTTTCTCTTATTTTATTTTGATGATCATTCCTACCTATGTAGGTTGGGCTCAACAAAATATTTTTGCATTCGGAAGAGAAAGTTAGCGACTGTAATTTCGTAAATAGATCTCGCCCTGACGAAAAACGTCTTTGTTTTAATGACTTCCATCCCAACTCGCGTATCATATCTGCCACACTCTCTCCCCTATTACGTGATAATACAAAACGAGCTGCCCTTTTTTGCACCCTTTCGATGTCCTCCGTCAATCCCACCTGGTAAGGATCCCACACCGCGCAGCAATATTCTAACAGAGGACGAACGAGTGTAGTGTAAGCTGTCTCTTTAGTGGACTTGTTGCATCTTCTAAGTGTCCTGCCAACGAAACGCAACCTTTGGCTCGCCTTCCCCACAATATTATGTATGTGGTCTTTCCAACTGAAGTTGTTCGTAATTTTAACACCCAGGTACTTAACTGAATTGACAGCCTTGAAAATTGTACTATTTATCGAGTAATCGAATTGCAACAGATTTCTTTTGGAACTCATGTGGATCACCTCACACTTTTCGTTATTTAGTGTCAACTGCTACCTGCCACACCATACAGCAATCTTTTCTAAATCGCTTTGCAACTGATACTGGTCTTCGGATGACCTTACTAGACGGTAAATTACAGCATCATCTGCAAACAACCTAAGAGAACTGCTCAGATTGTCACCCAGGTCATTTATATAGATCAGGAACAGCAGATGTCCCAGGACGCTTCCCTGATATCACTTCAGTTTTACTCGATGATTTGCCATCTATTACTACGAACTGCGACCTTCCTGACAGGAAATCTCGACCAAAGACTGGTACTATTAGCTATCCACTCTGGCTGTAGTCTGGATCACAAGAGAGAGCATCAGCTCTGTTTGACAGCTGGAAAGTGAGAGAGTGAAGTGACCCTACTATGCCCTCCAAAACACTCCATTGACCACACATGCGACTTGCTTCCCATGCTCGCAGTTGGTTACCTCAGTGGTGTGGATATGCCAGTTTATTCAGCCCTTGCCCATGGCTTTTACTTAAATGAATGCTCCTATCCTGATGGGCAGGTTGGTTTTGCACATACAAACTGGTGCCATTATAGTGGAAGAATAGTTGGAAGACTTGTTTGACAGATGGAATTTGAAATAAAAATGCGCATAAAATCCTAAATATTTCCATACTGGATGGCCATCCTGTACATCCTTAGTGGTGGCTTGCAGTGTTCACAAAAGAGTGCCAGACAATGTCTCAGAACAGGGATTGCCCCGGTAGGGGACTGACAGACTAGGGAAGGGCTCTGTTACAATTGATTTTCTCTAGTCTTGTAAACAGGTACTTGTTGCTAAGGCTCACAAAAAGGTACTTGATATTAGATGATGAGGTATCTTGCTACAGCTCCAAAATAAATTAATTTTTCAGTATGTGTTAATGGTAACAGTGTTGCAATTGGGCATCAATCTTGTGTGTGTGAACACTGAAAAGAGCCACTGATCTTAAATTACCTCAGTGTATTGGCAAACTGAAGGCTAAATTCACTTATACTTGTTTAACACACACTATCTCCAGTAGTAAAATTCCATTAATGAAATACCTTTCTGTTCAACATTGTGTCCCCACTAAGAGAAAATAATGCAATTTCCTATAAAAGGACTCGCGATACACTAGTCATTCTGTGAGGTAAGAGAATAGAGTGTTTACTTAGTCGCATCATTGTGATTCACTACTCCAGTACAAAACTTTTACCATAGAGTTGCACAAACAAAGCTCTGATACCAAAATTCCTGTTAAATTAACAACATACTGGTAGAAATGATCCAATACCCATATCTTGAACAGTGGAACCCTAATACAATGACAAAATAGAAGGCTTACATCCTAACCACAAAATACTACTTTATTGGGTATATGGAAGGAATCAGTTCACAATGACAGAACCTCAAGGTGCAGACTAGCCAAGCGTGGTAAAAAGGGAAGCTTGGTGAATAGATTGAAAGATGAGATACTGAACTGATACTGCCAGAAGGATACAGCACAAGCTACTGTTCTGTGGCAGGAGGGGAAACATAGAACAGTGTTGATGACATAAAAGGAGGCTAAGAAATGGGTGGGGGAGGGCAGTATAAGCTGGGGAGCAGCCGACAGCAATCGCCCGTGTTACCCGCAGTGCCTAAACTAGTCTTGGCTCACTGAATGAAAGAGTGAGGCAGCTAGTAAAATGCAATTCATAAATAGTAAATGCAGTCACTGAAACAGCCTCAATAAGGACCCAGTTACCCCAGACCATTTGCACACATGCACATACACAGAGAGGGATGTTGACATAAGTGCTTGGCATAATTACACGAATGATGAAAGGCCAGGTGATTATTGAAATAGATCCAACAGTTCAAGATCAAAATTGGTGTGATAACACTGAAGATTTAGTCAAAGGATAGTATATTGAAAAAATATTGGAATTATGGAGAAAATTAGTAGGCAACAAAGGCTACACAACAATAAACACCAAAACTTTTGAATTCCAAAATTCTTTGACCCAGATGCATGTGATATCTTTCATTGACAGTTTAAATGAGTGAACACAGTTATTCACAATGAACTGTTTCAGTGTGTTCATTTAGCTGAGACCTCATCAAAAGGCTGGGATAAAATACAAAGAATGGTTATAAGGAGATATTATCATAGGAAAAGACTGAACTGTTTTTCACTTGAGTACACATTAACAAAAGGGCAATATAGATAACTATTAGTGGAGAATTCAGAGCCTAAACTGGTGTTATGCCTGTTGCCAGTCAATCGGATGTACCATGGAAGTATAGAAATAACATACCTGGTAAGATGTTTGTTTTTCACCATTAGATAAAATTTCAGTACACACAGGGAGACCCAGTAACAATATGTGAAAAACAGCGGGTTAGTATTCCTTCAACAAAGCTGTCACAAACATTGCTTTAAATTCTAACATTATAAATCAGTTGTCTACCTTATTAACATTCCAGGTCTCATAATACAGGGTGGGCAAATAAAAATGGGCTGGAGAACAGAGTTCCAGGGTACAAAGACACAAAGCAGAGGAAAGGAAATACAGTACTGACCTGACTGAATCAGATGTTAAAAGTGACCACCGTTCATCTCTTGGCATTTTTGGAACTTGGTTAGCAAGTTTCTGAAAGCGTATTGAAGCTGGACTGGTGGAATTGCTGCAATCTCATCTGAAATGTTCCGCTGCAGTTCTCGAAGACTATGAGGGTTTTTGTGATACACTCCTCACACAAAGTAATCACATGCTGACAGATCAGATGAACTGTGTGGCCAGCCAGGGCCGCAACCGGACTGACCTCTGCTAACAACTCTGTCAGGCATGGAGATTGTGTAAACGTGCTCCAAAGTTCAGCCAACTGTATAGACAGTTGCTCCATCCTTTTGGAAGTAATGGGGTGTGGTTATATGCATACATTCATGTGTAATCATGTTGACTCATCCGGGTCACTTTTATTTGCCCCACCCTGTATAGAAATTAAATAAACAATACCATAAAAATTTAAAACAAAAACTGAAAATTAGTGCATTCCTTCATAGTGTTTGCATGAAAATGAACTAAGATCATCACAATAAACCCAATAAAATTGAGTGTGATACAAAATAGTACCACTATTGTGGAAAATACCACAATAAGTTTAAAAATGAAGAGAACATGTAGCCTAAGCATTCACTAAAAATCTGTGAGCATCATCTTTCCCTTGATCACATCCACTCCACTGCAAATTATTAAACCCAGCAGATGTGCACAGTCAATAATATAAACTGTAGTGGATAGTACAACAGAAATGACAAAAACCCATTTATCATTCAGCGAACGAAAAAATTTCAACTGGCACTTTCAAAGTTGATCCATAACAAGTCAGTCACTCATATCATGCATCAGAGTTATTGCTATGACTGCTTAGAGAGCACAGCTAATGGACTTGACTCAAAAGTATTGGCTAAACATTGAACAGTAACATCTCCAAATTTCTTAGTAACTTGTGAAGTTACACTGCATAGTGGTAATACTAACAGAATTATGGAGTCACATAGAACATAATCCTAATGCAATACATCACATCGGCAAACCTTTCTTTGACTAGAGATATAACAAGTGAAGAACTACATTGGAAATAAACTTAAGATGCTTTGTATGTATTTCATGCACCTTAACCATCTCAGAAAATCATGTTAATGAGTAATATGTAGAAAGCAGACATTTGTAGATAGTAGCCCCCACAAGCTGTTCAATCATACACACCGAAATATCTGTACACCAATGATGACATAGCTACTTTCACAACCTGACTGCAGTTCATACATTTTCAAAAGCATCTTAAAAAGTAACATTTAAGAAATTTACAGCTACAGATAATTTAGTCCATTTCAGTTTCACCTCAGATGTCAACAACAGTTCAAGTAGACTGTAGTACTGACTTATAAACCAACGAATCTTAAGATTTTTCACAACCACAATACTATGGCACTGATTTTGTCAACACCCAGAAGGTAATGTGCACAAAATGCAAAGGCAACTACCCATGATAAAGGAAATGAGACATTTCATCTTGTGCCATAGTGCTTCTGACAGCATGTTGCATAAAATATAAAAGCTGTCTTCTGCAAAAACATCATATAAAGTTCTTAAGCCTAAGTAAATGCAAATCATTGTTCTGCTTTAGAACTGTTATTGTTATTAACCTAACAAAGAGTTTCCATTTTAATATAGTGTCGTATGTACGTCCTTAACTAGGAAGCATTATTCACTCACTCTCTCTCATAGATCCTAACAATCAAATGAAACTAGTAACAATTTGAAAAAATGCCATTTACCAGCAGTATCCTTTCTGCTGTTTCTCAGATTAAGCACAAAAAGGGAGGAGGTTGGCTAGTGCCATGAAAGTCTACGAAATGCTAAATAAGTGTTCTGTCTCAACTAAGAACCTTGTAATGCTTATGTTATTCGAGTCACATTTTGAAGCACACACCCAAATATTCCAACTCATCAGGTAAAATAGCTAATTCCCTAACTATCACTCCAGAGGCTGCTGTAATGTTTGATATTATTGAATTACGGTTAAAACAATGACATAAATTCTGAACAAAAAGTGGGGTGTGTTGTTGATGGAGAGACTCACTGGCGAAAACACAAAGTGGTCACAACACGCTCAGTTTCGCAGGCACGACACAGTGCAACAAAACGTGGCATTGTGCAGTGTGATGTGTATACGGACAGCTAGGTGGCAGGCATGTGGCACCCATACGTGGACGGTGTGAACTGGCAGTGACTGACAGCAGTGGTGACTAAGGAGAGATGACCGCACATTGAAGCAAAGGACTCTTGGCGTGAGCAGTTGGGCTGCTTGGCGGATAGACAGCAGATGGATTGCACAGTGCTAAATGTTGCGGGCCTTGCAACTGGGTGGCAGCATGACTGGAATCGAGCATCTTCTGGGGTAGCAAATAAGCAACATCTGCAGCTCAGCAGAAAGTTGATACAGCCCCAGCAAGGAGGGAACCCCCACACCCAGCTCTCTAGTAAAGGAGAAGATATAGTGTAGTCAGGTGTTTTTCTTTCAAAAATGATTTAAGAGTTGGCATTACACAGGTTTTTAACGGTTGCAACTGGAAGTTTTTTTATGGCTGTTTATAAGTCACCATTTGTATTCCAAAATATTATAAATACTTCATACCACCTGGTCCTCCTCCTCTCCTCCCCCAACCCCCCACACACCCAAACCACTGTATGGGTGCCCATGACAAGGGTGGCACCTACGGCTACAGCAGGTGGGCTGCATGCCTTTGGTTGTGCCAGGCTGGTGCAGCCCCTATGTGAGGGCAGCACAGTATTGACCACAAGTAGGCTGTGGCATGAGGTTGGTGACACTAAATGTGTCGCATGACAGATCGGCAGTCAGCAGTGTGCTCTGCAGCACAAACAGTGTGGCCGGTAGAGCAGGGAGGCTGATTGGCTGCCATGCAATGATGAATGGGTGATGCCAGTGGGCCTGGCAACACTCTTGACAATACTGGCAGTGAAGCTACTAGTGGACAATGATTACAGTATATTCGTGCATTCTTCCCTTCATGGCAGGCACTGGCAAGCATGCTGCATGCATGTGCATTCGTAGTGCGGTGAACTTGTGCTTGGCCGGGTAGGCAGCTAGCTGCAAGTTGGACTCTGCCCAGGTGTGGCAGAATGCATGAACAGATTTTATGCATGGCAATGTGCAGCTGCAGCTCCAGACCCAAGTGGCAAGCCGCAGCTGCAGTTCCCGATCCACACGGAGTTGCTGTGAGAACTTCAACCAGCCATACAGCCTTGAACATGAACCAGAATTTCGCAGTCACCCTTCAGACTGAACAGTGGGTGAGATCAAGATCCTGATGCCAGCTGTACAGGATGTGGAGCAGGATGGGTGAGTGTCAGAAGGGATATAGTGAAATAAGAGTTAAGTTCATTGACCATGGAATTTATTCTAGGTGTTCAGAATACAGAATGGGCTCACCCTGCTGCATAGGTAAAGATTGACTGACTAGTCTATAAGTTTGGTCAAAAATAATAAAGGAGTAGCAGATGGGAGAGGTGGCAGCTAATACTTGTGTGACTGCAGGGCTAGAGGTGGATTCTGGCTGAAACATGTGTTACAATTCATTAAGAAGAGGGCTGATGGCATCCCTTGTCACTAGCATTTACTGGAATGAAGTGTTTCTATCCTGAAGGACAGGTTGGTGTTGGTGGTGTTACACTGGGAGAGTACTTTTAAAACATGGTGGAAAGAGAGAGTTTGAAATAAAAATTTTGCATAAAGATTGTAAATATTCCCAGATTTTTTGGCCACCCTGTAAACTATTCAGGAAACTGCTCTTGGATTTAAGGAATTTTGTGAAGTGGTTGCTTTGTTGACCTCATATTGGCTTACAATAAACATTCACTCTGTCTCAGAGCCATTGGCAATGGATTTGCACTCTATGACGTATTCTGTATTGCTAAGACTGAAGTTGCTCTGTCCCTTGTAAAGGTGTCTCAGCATTTTGTCATACAGACGGGTTCCAACTAACATGTCTGTAGTATTACATATACCTTATAGCAAAAATCTGAGCTTGTAGCAGCTGATCAACGAGGCATCTGACAAGTTGATGGGTCCTTACTGATGGAATTATCTTACATTTGATTGAACACCAACTCCCCAAATTGTAATTGTGTAAATAAATCTGTATTGGGAATCTTGGTTAACTCTTCATGGTTTGAATGATCCAGAGTCTCTTCAGTTTATGTACATGAAAGAGTAAATAAATTATAAATTGTATAACATTTCTAGAAAAGGGCAGCTATAGTGTATTTGTTTTAGTATGGTACATAAACAACTAGAAATAAAAGAAAAAGGGCTATAATTAAGGATTGAGAAAATGCCCCAGTTACACTTCTTTACATGAAGATTCAGCATTGATAAACAAAGTGTAGCTGTCTATAGGCACAACAACTAACAACTCTAGTAATAGTCCATTAAATTACAGGCATGCAGCCCCGCAAATAAAATTTCCTCCACTGATATTTCAGCCACTTATCATCCGGCCATCCTCAGAGTGAGTCACAAGACTGACGACGAGATGCCATGCACGGCCTTATATGCTCCACTGCGGTGGTACTGTGCATGCAGGTCACAGCTGCTGATTGGCGGCAAAGAAATACGCTTACATATGCACCACCTGTGGCGAAGGCGTACAGACATTCAATTTGCTCATCGATGTAAGATCGACGGCCGTGACACCATGATGACTTCTCTGCAGTTTAATTACCCCAAGAGCCACATTCCATGCTTTGTCCAAATTAATTGCCGATATCATCTTTCATCAGTGCCATTGAAGAAGCTGTCCGACCACTATCAGAGGATTCTGCTGAAGAAATCTGACGAGAAACCTGCCGAGAATTACGAAACATAGTTCACAAAGAAGCAATGTTTCCAAGGAAGAAATATGTGCGATACGAAAGCTGCATGAGGATATTGACACAGTCGTCCTGCTTGCTGATGAAGGTAATGCTACCATCCTTTTGCCTCAGGAAGTCTACAAGGAAAAGATATGTGGTCTACTTAGTTCTGGTGCATACCAGAAAATTAACAAAGATCCTACTTACAAGGTGACAATAAGGACTGCTGCCTTGCTGATTGCTTCATCATTACCAAAGGATGTCATAAGAAGTTTAAAAGTGCGAGGTGCAGTATCACTGAGATTTTTTGGTCTTCCTAAAGTTCACAAGATGGATAAGGATGAGCGTCTAGAGGACTTGTCCATGAGACCTAAAAACGAGCACTGCCTAATATTTAGCTTCCTTATTAAAACCTTTTGTAGGAAAATGTAGTCACCACATTCATAATTCTATGGATTTTATTCAGAGATTTAGCAATGTCAGGCTAATTAGTATGGATGTGCTTGTTTGTTTTGACGTGGTATCATTATACACTAAGGGACCTTTAAAGGACTCTTTATCTCTTATCGGCCAACATTTTGATAAGAACATTGTGTCCTTATTTGAACGTGTGCTGTTATCATCTTATTTCCAGTTTAATGGTGAATTTTATGAGCAGATTGATGGCGTTGGTATGGGAAGCCCCCTCTCCCCTCTGGTAGCTAATTTATTCATGGAAGACTTCGAAGACAAGGCACTGGACTCAGCAAATTTTAAACCAACAGTCTTCTGGAGGGATGCGGACGACACATTTGTGGTGTGGCCACACGGGATGGATGAATTAACATCAATTTCTTGAGAATTCGAATTTTGAATTCTATCCATGCTAGTATCAAATTTACTATGGAAATAGTAAAAGACGGCTGCCTCCCCTTTTTGGATGTTGTCGTTCGTCGAAAAGTTGATGGCATATTAGGACATGCCGTGTATCGGAAACCAACACTCACAAATCTATATCTACATGTCAGCTGCTGCCATCACCCTTCACAGACCAACATGAAAAACGTTTTTAAATTGAATGGATTTTCTCCACAACACATTCATAGAGCATTCAATGCAAAACCTAGAATGCAGGTATGTGATGGGGAAGAAGACAGTAATTCTTTCAGATCTAGTGCATTTTTGCCCTTTGTGGGTGCTCTTTCCTCAAAGATAGGCCGTATTCTTGAGAAACACTGTGTCAAGGTGATATTCTGCCCCCCCCCCCCCCCCCCATGAAGATAGCAGCTTTACGCCACTCTGTGAAGGACAATTCACAGCTTCGTAAAGCGGGTGTGTATCAGAGTCCTTGCGGAAATTGTGAGAAGTCGTACATAGGTCAAACACCAAGCACTGTTCATGAGAAATGTGTGGAGCATCGAAGATACACACGCTTATTACAGCCAGACAAGTCAGCTGTGGCCAAGCATTGTATTGATACAGGGCATTCTATGAATTACAGTGATGTGAAGATTTTAACTTCACCTCTTCCTTTTGGGAATCTGTTTTTGAGGAAGCTATAGAGATTAGATTAGCTAATAATTTAATAAGTAGAGATAATAGTTTTAATTTGGTCAAAGCATTGAATCCGGCTCTTGGGGTAATTAAACTGCAGAGAAGTCATCATGGTGTCACTGCCGCTGATCATACATCGATAAGCGAATTGAATGTCTGTATGCTTTCGCCACAGGCGACCCATGTGTAAGCATATTTCTTTGCCGCTGACCAGCATCTGTGACCCGCATGCGCAGTACCGCATATAAGGCCATGGAGCATATAAGGCCGCACTTGGCTTCTTGTCATCAGTCTTGTGACTCCTCTGAGGATGGCCGGACGATACACGGCAGAAATATCAGTGGAGGAAATTTTATTTGCATGGCTGCATGCCCGAAATTTAATGGACTATTCATTACACCGCGAGAAGTTGGAAATGCACAACTCTAGTAATATAATTAATCAGACCCAGAAGGCTTACTCTTGATGTCTTTTTTTATTTACACACTAGATTGTACCCACCAAAACTTGGGAGCAGCAAAAGTTGTGACAAGTAATGTACACATGCTCTCCACTTGGTTGGCTGCTTGCTTGCTTTCTTCACTGTCACATCTCACCATCCAGTCTTCACTCAGCAAAACCTGGAAGTCTTGGCCCAAACAGCATTTTAGATCCTAACAAAACAGCAGAAAGAACTCAGTTGTTCAACATGAGTGAGTTGTGTAGACGGCAGCTGTGTGAACCAAGTGTACTGTTGCCAAATAAACCTTGTTAGCAATAGATGTCTGTTCCGTTATAGTTGTTTCCGCATGATGCTGTTTAAGCCAAATGACTCAGTGACAACAGTGTGCATACACTGAGGTGACGGAAGTCATGAGATACCTCTTAATATCATATCAGACCTCCTTTTGTCTGGCATAGTGCAACAACTCGACATGGCAGGGACTCAACTGTTCATTTGAGACTAGTCTTGAACTGTGACAGGAGCCCGAACAACAGGGGACTGATGTACGAGGACATGTATTAAAAGCTCTGAAATACTGCATTGATAATGGCTAGTTACTAGCCAAGATCTAGATTTGCTTTCATAAAGCGCCGGCCGGGGTGGCCGTGTGGTTCTAGGCGCTTCAGTCTGGAACCGCATGACTGCTATGGTCGCAGGTTCGAATCCTGCCTCAGGCATGGATGTGTGTGATGTCCTTAGGTTTGTTAGGTTTAAGTAGCTCTAAGTTCTAGGGGACTGATGACCTTAGAAGTTAAGTCCCATAGTGCTCAGAGCCATTTGAACCATTTAATAAAGCCTGAAAGGAAATGACGACTGATTGCAGTGCTCCACCATTTTGAAGGTCATTGAGTGCATTACACATTCCTAAAGGATGGTAACTTTGTGTACCTCTTCCAGTTAATTCTTAAACAGTCTTTTTTTGGGGAGGAGGCGGGCGGTTGAATTTTGCACCTCCACCACCTCCCCCTCCCCTCCCTCCCTGTGCCGGTGATCTTGGTTGCTTCCTATCTCACCAACCCCTTCCTCCTGCCCTGATACATGGTGATAAATTTCTTCCCTGCAGTATAACACCGTTGTAAAACTTTTTTCTGTACATTTTTTCTAATTTCGAGCCACCACATACTGCTGTGTTATACATTAAATACATATCTGTAAACAGTCCATCTCTGTCAACAGGTAATGAACTGTAAACAGTGGTAAATTCTACTTTGAACACATAATAGACAACTATATATTGTTTTCCAGGGTAACGACACCAATGCTGGTATGGCAGGCAGTTCTTTGTCATAAAAAATATGCTGCTTTCACACGCATGCCTCAGATGCGTTGCTCGTGGAAGCTCAAAGCATTCAGTTTAGCATGTTTTTCCATTGTAGGTGTCGTCTTTTGTGACAGATTATACAACAGCAAGTGGAGTAAAACCTGTAGCATCACAAGCCATTAATATAACCATATAGACACCAGAACCCATGAAGAATTTACAACATTTAAGTGGCTTTATTTATTTATTTTCATTTGTTTGCATGGAGTTATCAATATGATGAGTTTTGTAAAAATCACACTCGTGGGTCTTACTATTACAAGTAATAATTACAATTTAAACTTAAATTTATCCATATTATATGGATGTTATTTGTGGTCTGTAACTGTACTCTAAGATTTTTATTAAATAATTACAAAGATTAGTAAATAAAATTAGAACTTAAATGTAGGCAAACTATTAGAAACAGAGAGTGGAGGGGGTTAATGTTTTGACATACTTTTAAAGATTTAGATTGTGCAAATTAATGTTTCAAGACACACAGTCAAACAGAAACATCAAATATCGTCATCTAGCTAAGAGTAAAATTGTGAAAGCTGTGCTTAATTTATTAGGAGATATGTATATCAACATGTTAAATATGAGATAGTTCTGGAATAGGTAAGTATTACATTTACTTTACGTTTACTGAAAATGCACTGCAGTAGTCATTTCCAAGGAGCTACTTCCCTTTTGTTTCTTTTCTGACCTGCAGCCAAATTATACATATAGACAAACATCGTTTTCTGACCAATTTGAGAGGATAGTGGTTGCAGAGTACCAGAAGAAAATATTTGTTTTTTCTTCACATTTGTGAAAACTTGATAGGAGGCAGCTGATTATTAATATTAGTGGGGTACAGAACAACTACAGCTGATTGCCTGATTCTCCTATATGATGTTAACCAACACAACATCAATAAAAATGACAAAAATATCTTTTTGAAAGAATATATTCCAAAGCACATCCAATTTATGTGACAGAGTGAATGAACTGCAGTGTTCTGTCTGTGTTATACAACATGTGAGTTACGAACAGGCTTTTACTTGAATCCAAGTAGAACAATGATGAGGAAAAGTTACCTCTGATGAAATTCAGTAGCATGAATTCTTTATAGTTTTCAAGATAAAGGGTAGATTGATTGTTTCAGAACAGAACAGCACTGATAAAATGAATTCACTTTAAGCAAACAAGTGTGTGTGGTGTAATATTGTGGAAACAAATAACATTTTACATTTTAATTTTGCATTATTTGAATTACAAATTTTTTAAATGGATGTTGTGTTAATTTGTGATTTTAGATATTTATCTGTACATAAACTGCACCTATTAATGAGATAGCTCAACTGTAGCAACCTGAACATGCATCATGATCTATAGTAAAAATAAGGTGCAAAAAGACAACAATGATTAGAAAAACACATGCGCGCGCGCGCACACACACACACACACACACACACACACACACACACACACACACACACTTTACCATTTCAGAATATACAAAACTTATTAAGAAATGCAAGAGATTGTCTACAAGAACAAACCATGGAAAAATGGGTTTGTGTGTTAATTATCTTGGAAATTACAATATAGAAGTGTTGTGGTTCAAGTTTAAACTGCTGACATATACTTGTCAAAAAATGATATCAAGAAAACATAATATTAAAAAACAGGTCTTTGCATTCTAAGTACAAAAGAGATGATGGAGACTGCCTTATGAAACATAAAGGGCAACCTGTACATCCATGAGAGTTGTGAACACCCTGCCATAGATCAAAAATCTCTATCAAACCTAACACACTATCTTGCACAAATAGAGGACATCAAACGAAAAAGGACTCTCTCTCTCTCTCTCTCTCTCTCTCTCTCTGTGTGTGTGTGTGTGTGTGTGTGTGTGTGTGTGTGTGTGTGTGTAGTAGGAAATCCTGTGAAATTTTTCTAAACGTTTTATCTGAAAATTACCTTAAGCAGCTAATCAGAGAACCAGCTCATGAAAATAACATATTAGGTCTCCTTCTTACTGACAGGCCAAACTTTTTGACTCAGTGTAGAACAGGCCGTTATAGCACCACTGAATATGACTGTGAATAAAAATATGAAGAAAGGTAGGCTGATATTTCTGCTTAGCAAGAGTCACAAAAAAAGTTTTCGGATGGAAACTTCATCTGCAATACTGACAATGTTAAGTGTCAATGGACAGGGTTCAGGAATATTGTGCTGCACATTTTAGACAGGTATGTACTGAACAAAGTTGTGGTGGGTGGGAAAGACCTTCATGTTAGAAAGCAAGCAAAAAGAGCTTCCCTGCAAGTATAAATGTAACCAAAGCCTCGCAGAAAACAAAAACTGAACAAAGCCAAAAGTGGAATAAGGAGACCCATGCATGAAGTGTTCAGTCAGTTTGAAAGTAAAATTCTGCCTACTGACATAACAGCAAATCCCAAAAAGTTTTAGTCTTGCCTTAAATCAGTAAACAGATTGAAATGACCTGTTCAAACACTCTGTGATCACAATGACGTCAAACCATAGGGTGACGTAGAGAATGCCGAAATACCAAATGCATTTTTCCAAACTTTTTCACTGAGAAAGATCACACTGTAGTTCCTATTTAAAATGTCGCATGAATGTTAAGATGATAAATATTGATATAAGTGACCACAAGATAGAAAAGCAACAAAAATCACTCAAGAGAGAAATGGGCCATGAACTTCACCTGACATAAATATGGTTCTACAGAGCGTATGCAGAGAACTTGCTCCTCTTATAGCAGCAGTGTACCATAGGTTGCTGGACTGAAGCATTTCCACTGATTGGAAAAAAGTTTAGGTCATTCCTGTTTTCAAGAAGGATCATTGAATAGATGCACAAAACTGTATGCCTGTATCTCTGGTATCGGTCTGTTGCAGAAGGTTGGAAAGACTTTTATGCTCTTGTATTATGAAATTTCTGGAGATCAAAAACATCATCTGTAGAAATATACATGTTGTGAAAGCAAAGACTCATTGAAACTCAGCACATATGTTTATCCACAAGACTCAGAATGCAGTAGGTACCTGTGCAAGGGCCGGCCGAAGTGGCCGTGCGGTTAAAGGCGCTGCAGTCTGGAACCGCAAGACCGCTACGGTCGCCGGTTCGAATCCTGCCTCGGGCATGGATGTTCGTGATGTCCTTAGGTTAGTTAGGTTTAACTAGTTCTAAGTTCTAGGGGACTAATGACCTCAGCAGTTGAGTCCCATAGTGCTCAGAGCCATTTGAACCATTTGAACCTGTGCAAGGGTTGATGCCACGTTCCTTGACTTGTGGAACGCATTCAAAACAGTTCCACACTGACACCCAGCGAACAATATATCCTTGTATGAAATATCACACCAGTTGTATGGCTGAATTGAAGAGTTTCTGGCAGCCGGAACTTAGCCTGTCATTCTCAGCAGGGAGAAATCTTTAGATGTAGAAGTAAATTCAGATTTACCCCAAGGGAATGTTATAAGACCATTACTTTTCGTAACATATATGTATGACCTAGCAGGTAATGTTTAAAGTTCCATGGGGATTTTTGAGGATGATTCTGTTGTATACAGAGAAATTGCAATGTTAGAAACTGTAGCAAAATGCAGGAAGACTGGCAGAGGATCAGTAATTGGTGCAGATATTGACAATTGACCACCAACATAAACAGATGTAATGTACTGTGCATAAATGTGGAGGAAGACTCACTATTGTATTATTGCATGACTGCAGAATAATTACTGGAAGTGGTGATGAAATCCATAAAATATGTGGGAGTGTCGGTTCTAAGAGATTTAAAGTGGAACAACTACATAAAATTAATTGCAGGTAAGGCAGATGCCAGATTCAGGTTTACTGGAAGAATCCTTAGGAAATGTAGTCCACCCACAAAGGAGATAGCTTACAAAACTCTCATTTGACCAGTACTTGAATAGTGCTAATTAGTCAGTGATGCATACCAGGTAGGATTGACAGAAAAACAGAGAAGATCCAAGGAAGAGAAAGTCATTTCATTACAGATTCATTTAGTAAGTGTGAAGGAGTCACAGAGATGCTCAGCTAATTATAGTGGCAGAACTGTAAGAGGAGGTGTTCTGCTTTACAGTTTGGTTTTAAAATTCTGATAACGTGCTTTTTAAGAATAGCCAAACAATATTTTGCTTCCTCACACATATATCCTATAAAAGACCATGAAGGTAAGAACAGAGAGCTTTGAGCTCACAAAGAGCCTTACTAGCAATTGTTCTTCCCACCATCTGCAACAGGAAAAAGGGGAAATGACAGTAGTATGTGGAGTGCTCTCTGCCACACACACTGTAAAATGTCTTGTGGAGTACAGATGTAGATGTAGGTATGAATGTAGATGCCGACATTAAAGTAGGAGAACCGTACTGCATCACTATTGTTTGATGGATGCAAATCTTAAGTTGATGGAAAAAAAGGAAGACTGCCGGTACTGAAAATCGATTGAAACAACATAAAATAAGTAATACACCCAGCTATAACAGAAATCTAATCTACATACGTACTCTGCAAACCACTGTGAAGTACGTGCCAGAGGATATTTCCCATTGCACCAAATATTAGGATTTATTCTTATTCCATTTACGTGTGGAACACTGGAAGAATGACTGCTTAAATGTAACTATGTGCTTAGTAATTAGTCTAATTTTGTCATTATCGTCCTTATAGGAGCACTATGTAGGGTAGGATGTTGTGGTATTTTCTAATATTCCCCATTTTATAATGGTTCTTTAAAGTTTGTAATTAGAATTTTTCAGAATAATTGGCAACAGTCTTCAGGCAGCTGCTAATTCAAGTTGTTCACCATTTTAGTGATTGTTTCCTGTAAGCCAACCAGATTGTCATCATTTGTATAAATTCCTCTTAAGTTTTAAGTTGATTACAGCATGACATGAAGACAGTGCTCCTATTGTGGTCATATTTCACAGAAACAGAAAGCAGTCATAAATAGCTGGCAAGAAGGCGCAGACTGCACACATTTATAAGATGCATAAGAGAGCACATGCACAAAATTGTTCAATCAAAATATTTTGCAAACAATGAACATAAGAGAACAACCTGATTTTCTATTTGTAGATTTCTGAAAGGTGAATTTAAATTGCTTTTCTGAACCTAATCCATATTCCAGTAATTTTTTGCTGTTGTTCAGGTCCATTAGAGACCATGTCAAGTAACTACAAGGCGTTCCTGGAAGCCTTTTTTGCATTCTTTCTCTGGCCACCTGCCTTCTCCCTTCTGTCCAGCCACTGTTGCTAATTTTGAAGCCCTTAAAGTTACTGATCAGTGATCTGTACTGATGTGAATCTTGAGCCCTTCACAGCTTATTCATTTTCCCATTCTCAGATGATGACCTCTAACATACTATTGAAGCGAACTTGAACAGTGTGTCTCCCTGTCGGACTCCATCTTTAAATAAAAACTGTTTGGAGAGTTCTTCCATGAATTGTATCTTTGAATGTGTCTGTGTTAGAGCTTGCTTGATAATACCCACTGTTTTAGAGTCCACTGAAGATTCTATCAAGATGTGAAACAATACCGAGTGATAGGCTTACTTAAAATTGACAAAGACAACTACCAGATCCTTAGAGATGCAGATTTACAATACTCGTTTCAGGCTTCAAGTCTGTGTGATGCACGATCTCCCTCTCTTGAATTCACCTTGCTATTGACCAAGTTGGTGATCTGCTTCCTAAACCAGCCTGAGCTGCAGTGCTTTGTAGAGTACCATGTAAGTTTGAGGTGTGGCGGAGATATTATGGTAACCGTTGAGCTCCATTCTGCCGCCCTCTTTTTGTATAGAGGGTGAATCAGTGCTGTTCCCCATTCACCAGGTATTATTCCATGATTTCCAACTCTTTTCCATCTCTTGACTTAGGGCATTAACCTACTTACTTTTTCAACATTTCCACTGTGATCGAGTCTTCCCGAGAGGCTTTGTTGTTCAGTATTGTGACAGTCTTCAGTTTGCTGTAGAATTATTCCTGGCCATTTTTCCCTGAGTTCTTCACAGTTAAGCAATGTTGAAAAGTACTTGATTATGATCTCTCAGTTTTTTTTAAATTGTTCATTGCCAGATTTCCACTGTCTCTCTTGAAGTTCAAACTATGTGGTTGACAGCCATTTACATGCTGCTCAAATGTCCCCTAAAAGTTTCTGCAAGTGTTTCTTTTGAATTATAATTCAAAGCTCTTGATCTCTTTTGTGTCTATGGCTCTTTTGGCTTTACATACGGTTTTTGCTGTCAGCTTCTGCACTTCTTTGTACTCAGAGGGATTATTTTGTATTGTTTTGTCAGCAAATCATGTCCTATAGGCCACTGCTCTTTGGTTGACTGCCTTATCACAGTCCTCAGTATACCATGCATGTTTACACCACACACCCATTCTCATATCCCAAGCTGTTTATTTGCAGCCTGCCAATTCATCCACCCATCTTTCCCCACTTCTCTCCTTTTTCGCTTCTTTTTTCCCCACCTCCCTGCCCCACAACATCCTGACACTGCACCTCTTGGCAGTCTAGTCCCTGCACACTCTGTCAGACAGCATTCATCTTTGTCCCCACACATACACGAGTATCCCCTCCACTTCCCCTTCCCTACCCCCTCCAGATGGCTGCTTGTATCCCACTTGATGTTGCATTCCGGCCCAAGATACTGGAGTCGTGTGCACTTTTGTGTGTGTGTGTGTGTGTGTGTGTGTGTGTGTGTGTGTGTGTGTCATTTACTGACAAAATCTGTGGCTGAAAGCTATATGTGAGTGTCTTTTAATTGTGCCTGTGTGCAGCTTGATGTGTCTTCTTTACGGTAAGTAGCAATCTGTCTTTTCGTAGTTTGTTGGTATTCCTACCGGGAATTTCCATTGTTTACTTTTCAGGGTTCTTTCTGAGGCAGTTTTCCTTGTTTAATAGAAGATGTCTTACCTTTATGCAGATCAGGAAGTGTTCTGAGGCAATATTGGCTCCTTTTGTCACATCAACATTCATGATTTCCCTTGTATTCCGTTTCGATAATGTGCTGTGGTTCAGCTGAAATTCACTTACGATCTTTTGATGGAGAGCACCAAGTTTTCTTTTTCCTGGGACATCTTTGTTCAGTTGTGGGCAGGATAGTTGGCAACAATATTCTGAAACTGTCATTTCTTGCCAACTTGTAAGCTGTAGAGCTGGTCCTTCTGTCCTCTCTGCTGTAGGGCATATTCCTTTTCCGCAGTCAAGCCATTCATCGATGTCGTTTCTGCTTCAGTTCAGCCATGTGTGCTTATTTGGCTAACCGTGTTCACACCTGTTCTGTATATCTATAAAAGCATTTCCTATCAGCCTTGGGACAAGCAATTTTGAGGTTGAGGACCCCCACTCCAGTCTTTCATGTTAAGTCCAGCCCTTACTCAGTTCAGAGCTTAACTCCCACATAAGTTAACAGGGTATGGTCATGTACCAGTAATCAACCAAAGGGGAAGAAAGAGGAAAGGAATATAAAATGTTGTTGGATGAACTGCGTGGAGGATGGCACAAAAATACTCAGTTGTTTGTCAAGATGGTGAGTAACCTTAGGAAACTGTGTGCACAAATCAAAACTACTATTCCAAATACCAAATAGGTACATTTTGTGTCAGGGAAGAAGATCTAATTACTGTTTTATATGGTTATATTCAAAGGAAGTCAGTAGTACGTGCTTCCTGTCACAATATAAAATGTTACGGAATGCATTCTCAGAGTTTACAAAAACTATGGAGACAAACTCCTCCGCCATAGTTATACTAAACAAGTTAGCTACACAGCTCTGACCTTTATGTCACAGACAAACAGCACATTAGCGACCATAGATTTATGTGAACATGTGATGGCACACCTGTTGATAAATCACATCTTTGGAAACAAGCCTAGCTGAACACACAGTTTCATTCAGTATTTTACAAGAATTTTTCAGTATTTTGTGCCATAGTCCCCGAATAATTTACATACTGTTCACATAATAAGAGATTCATATCAGATAACTTTTGTCTGCATATGGTAATGTCTTGATTTAGATGTGCTTAGCACCACACCTCATAAATCCGTGATTTTACCAAAATAACCTTTGCATTGATAACTGGTATGAGTGAATTCTGAGTGTTGGTAATGTGCCATGAAATGTGTTGTTGTGTGACATTGCACTCAGATCAGTTGACATCGCACTTCTTCAGTTTAAAAAAGAGCTCTTGTAGTGCCTGTAGTCATATCTAAAATTCTTTTTCTTATACAAGACAATCTGCATCAGATTTTCCAATGCTGCAGTGAAAAACATTGCTTGTCCTTGAAATGTGGTAATACTGGACATAGCTGGTTTTCACAAAATATATGCACAAGTGTGAACCTGGTTGTCTTCTAGCACCAGACAGCCATCCCCCTCCCCCAAGTTTTACTTTTATTGCAGTTAACTCTGCACACTTTTCCATATAGTTTGCAGCAGACCATATAATGTTACATATGCTTCAATTTCTAGATCTATTTACATGCTCTAAAAGACACTGCATAGTGCATGGCACAAGGTGCAGCATAACATTATTATTGATTTTCTTTCTGCTCTCTTCAGATATTGATACAGGGAAAAATGACTGTCTATGTACCTTAATCCCTCTTATCTTATCCTCATAATCCCTGTGCAAGATATATGTTGGTGGCAGCACAATTTCTGAATAGTCTTCTTCAAATACAGGTTCTCTAAATTTACCCAACAATAACTTTGTTGTCTTTCTTTTTTTTATTTATTTGTTTATTGTTCCGTGGGACCAAATTAAGGAGAAGTCTCCATGGTCATGGAACGAGTCAATACCTGAAATTATAACACGATAGTAGAAACAGATAAAATTAAATATAAAAAAACATATTCAGGCGACAAGTCGTAAGTTTAAATAAAGAAAATCAACAATGTAACACTGGAATTTGCTTAATTTTTTAGCTCTTCCAGGAGCTCCTCGACAGAATAGAAGGAGTGAGCCATGAGGAAACTTCAGTTTAGACTTAAAAGAGTTTGGGCTACTGCTAAGATTTTTGAGTTCTTGTGGTAGCTTATTGAAAATGGATGCAGCAGAATACTGCACTCCTTTCTGCAGAAGAGTCAAGGAAGTGTATTCCACATGCAAATTTGATTTCTGCCTAGTATTAACTGAGTGAAAGCTGCTAACTCTTTGGAAAAGGCTAATATTGCTAACAACAAACGACATTAAAGAAAATATATACTGTGAGGGCAATGTCAGAATTCCCAGACTGTTGAGTAGGGGATGACAAGAGGTTCTCGAACTTACACCACATATAGCTCGAACAGCCCATTTTTGAGCCAAAAATACCCTTTTTGAATCAGAAGAATTACCCCAAAAAATAATACCATACGACATAAACGAATGAAAATATGCGAAGTAGACTACTTTTCGTGTTGAACTGTCACTTATTTCAGATACTGTTCTAATGGTAAATAAAGCAGCATTTAGTTTCTGAACAAGATCCTGGACATGGGCTTTCCACAACAGCTTACTATCTATCCGAACGCCTAGGAACTTGAACTGTTCCGCCTCGCTTATAACATGCCCATTCTGTCTTATCAAAATATCGGTTCTTGTTGAATTGTTAGTTAGAAACTGTAAAAACTGAGTCTCACAGTGATTTAGGATCAAATTATTTTCCACAAGCCATGAACTTATTTCATGAACTACATTATTTAATACTGTTTCAGTATTACACACAAAATCCTTCACTACCAAGCTGGTGTCATCAGCAAACAGAAATATTTTTGAATCACCTGTAATACTAGAAGGCATATCATTTATATAAATAAGAAACAGCAGTGGCCCCAGCACCGACCCTTGGGGAATGCCCCCACTTAACAGTGCCCCATTGGGACTGAACATCACTACCACTCTCAATATTGTGGAGAATTACCTTCTGCTTTCTGCTCTTAAAGTAAGAGGTGAACCAATTGTAAGCTACTACCCTTACTCCATAATGGTCCAACTTCTGCAGTAATATTTTGTGGTCAACACAGTCAAAAGCCTTCGTTAAATCAAAGAAAACACCTAGCGTTCGCAACCTTTTATTTAATCCGTCCAAAACCTCACAGAGAAAAGAGAATATAGCATTTTCAGTTGTTAAACCATTTCTAAAACCAAATTATGTGAATTTAAATGCTCCAGTAACCTTGTATATACAACTTTCTCGATAACCTTAGCAAACACCGATGGCATAGGAATAGGTCTAAAATTGTCAACATTATCCCTGTCTCCCTTTTTATAAAGTGGCTTCACTACCGAGTACTTTAATCGGTCAGGAAACTGACCACTCCTAAAGGAAAAGTTACAGATATGGCTAAGTACTGGGCTAACATACATAGAACGATACTTCAGTTTTCTGCTAGATACCCCATCATATCCATGAGAGTTCTTGGTCTTTAGTGATTTAATTATTAACTCAATCTCCCTCTTGTCAGTATCATGGAGGAGCATTTCAGGTAACAGTCTCGGAACACTTTTTCTAAGAGCGCTATATGATTCCCTGTTGGGACTAGGTTTCTATTTAGTTCACCTGCTATATTCAAAAAGTGATTATTAAATACTGTACATATATGTGACTTGTCAGTAACACGGACATTCCCACTACGCACTGATTCTATATCCTCGACCTGTCTCTGCAGACCAGCCACTTCCATTACGACTGACCATATGGTTTTAATTTTATCCTGAGACTTAGCTATTCTATCCGCATACCACATACTTTTTGCCTTCCTAATAACATTTTTAAGCACCTTACAATACTGTTTGTAATGGGCTACTGCATTTAGATTTTGCCTGCCACTTTGTTCTACAAGATATTCTTATCCCTCTAGTCAGCCACCCAGGCTGCCTATTTGTGCTAGTACCCTGTTTTGAACGTTCTAACGGAAAGCAACTTTCAAAGAGCACGAGAAAAGTCTTGAGAAAAGCATTATATTTATCGTCTACTGTATCAGCGGTATAGACATCTTGCCACTCTTGTTCCTTGATAAGGTTTACAAAGGCCTCTACAGCAACTGGATCAGCTTTCCTAAACTGTTGATAACTATATTTAACGTGTGTTGTAGCACAAAAATCTTTAAGAGTTAAAATTTGTGATCATGATCTGAAAGGCCATTCACCTTTTTGCTAACAGAATGCCCTTCTAGTAATGAGGAATGAACAAAAATGTTGTCTATGGTTGTTCTACTGTTCCCTTGCACTCTCGTTGGAAATAATACGGTTTGAATAAGATTATATGAAGTAAGGAGATCTACCAGCATCTTTTTCCTTGCACAATCACTTATACAATTAATGTTGAAGTCACCACATATAACTAACTTTTTGTATTTCCTATAAAGTGAACCAAGAACCTCCTCTAGCTTTAGCAAAAATGTTGTGAAATCGGAGTCTGGGGATCTATAAATAACAACAGTTAGAAGTTTATCTCCGTTAAATTTAACCACACCTGCACAACATTCGAACACCTTTTCAGTGCAGTATTTTGAAACATCAATTGACTCAAATGGGATGCCGTTTTTCATATACATGGCTACTCCCCCACACCGCAAAGAGCTCCTAGAAAAGCTGCCAGCCAACCTGTATCCTGGTAAAGGAAGCCTCTGAATTATCTCCTTATTTAAGAAGTGTTCAGATATACCAATAATTGCAGAGTCAACATCTATAAGCAGTTCACTAACTTTAATACCTTGTATATTTTGATGAAATATACTAATTCCCTCATTACTCGGATACCTAAGCTTTGTCAAAAGTGGTTCCTTTATTAGAGAGACTTCCGTTAAGCGGGAATACCTATCAGCTGACTTCAATCTAAAAAAGGTGCAGCTCTAACACCCACTACTGCAAGAATTTTCCCATGAGTGATCCCACCACCCCCACGTATGCTGTCACCTATAAGCTTTGCCAACCTCCCCATCCCATACCTGTTGAGGTGCAGGCCATGTCTAGTGAACCCCATCCTGCTGATAGACTCCACCGGCACCACTGAAATGTGACAAATGCTTTCTGTCATCAGCGCACCCCCAAGTCTCATGTTATTACGCCTGACGGCTGTATTAAGATGAGGCCGATCATGACACTGAAACAGTTCCACGAAATGCACATTCGTGTTGCCAGTCTGAGTGGCTATCTTTTCCAGGTCACCATCTATGTCATACTCCCCATCCCTATCAATACTATTACCAGCTCCACCCACAATCACTACCTGATCCTCTTTAGTAAATTCCCTACATAACCCCCCCTATGTTAACAGTCACCTGAGCCAATCCTGCATTAGGCTTCACTATGCTGGTGACCTGGTATTCACTCCCCAGCACTTCCTGCAACTGCTGGCCTACACCTCTGCCATGAGAACTACCTAACAGCAGAACCTTCTTCTTCCTCTTCGACTTTGCAACTGTCCTAGCCACTGTAACTGCTGAGGTCTGCTGCATACTTCCTACATCTACAGCTGCTAGAGATTCCTCTCCACTAGACTCTGACAGTTGGTCATATCTATTGCAAACACCAATAGTAAAACTATCTGAAAATCTTCTTCTCCTAGCAGATCTCTTGCCAACAGCCAGCTCCCATTCCCCAACCCCCTTCCCCCTCCTCATCCTATCTAGCTACTCCTGTGCGTTTTTCAACTGCGCCTGAAGGGCACAGATCTTAGCTCTTGCTCCTCTATCAACTTACTCTTGCTACATAACCTGCAGTTCCAGGAGAGGATCTCACCAGAATGCCCACTGGCTTTCCCACTGCATTCCCCCCAGTGAAAATACTTCAAACAAGTCTCACACCGCAATCCACTACTCACAAACCTACGGCAAAGCCCACACTTCTCACTCATGGTAAAATCTTACACTTATTGAAACAAGAAAACTACTTTATCTAAGTTCCGCTACTACAATAAGAAGATGTTAAAAACCTGACTACAGTAATTACAAACTTACTCTACAAGGGAAGTAACTACTGTTATTAACAGTATTAATCAACAACAAATGAGAATATAACAAAAGACTAATACAGAAAGAGAATCAAACGTCTAATGACACAGAAACGAAACTGAAAACAGTTCCCAAAAGGTTCTTCTGAAATTATTTCACCAGAAAACATCAAGAACACCGGTTGAAGACTACTAAAGTTCCTAAATAAACCACTATACACACACAATTAACTAGTACTTAGCTTTCGATGCACTGCTACAGCTGCAACTGGTCAGCGCGGAATGTAAACACAGGTAAGAGGTTAAGTTGCTTGATACGAAACACTCACAAATATCAGGTCACAACACAAGAAAGGCAGAGGTGAATGAAGAAACCACTAGTAAGTTTTTTGAGGATTCTCATTTAAGTCCCCTGAGCATTTCTGTTAACTTTTGTATGAAATACATTGACCTGTTATGATTTGAGCAGAATGTGCCTGAATTTGCAATTTCTATTGTTTTGCTTACTTGATAAGGTCTCCAAACACTGGAATAATACTGTAGAACTGGTCACACTAGTGTTTTGTATGCAGTTTCCTTTACAAATGATTTGCATTTTCCCAGAATCCTTCCAACAAATCCAATCTTCCATTTGTCTTTCCAAATACTGATTTTATTTGATTGTCCCATTTCATATTGTATTTTAGTATTGCCTCCAAATACTTGTTTGATGTGACATGCTCAAGATGTTGACCACTAATTTTGTAATCAGGTACTATTGAGTTCTTTCTCTCTGTTGCAGGCATTATTGTACATTTATTCACATTTAAAGACTGTAATTCATAACACTAAATTGTCCAATGAATCTACTTCCCTGTGCAGAACAACATTGTCAGCAAACAATCTTACAGTGCTATCGATTTTGTCTGATAAACTGTCAATTTGTATCTGATAAATTGTCAATTTGTATCTGATAAACTGTCAGTTTATATTGAAAACTTTAGTGGTCCTGTTACACTTCCTCAGGGTCCATTCAAAGTTATTTTCATTTCTGTGGAACATTTGCCACCCAGTGTAACATAATGTTTTTTTTTTTTTTTTCTTTTCCCAGTCAAATGTTCCCCATGTCATTCACGTATTTACAAAGCCACTCCACATGAATGTATGTTGGTTAAGAATAGTCTTTGTGGTAGAGTGTTGAACACCTTTTGGAAGTCTAGGAATATGGAGCCTACCTTTTCACTTCTTGTCTGCAAGATGTCTTGTATTAATACAGCAAACTTGGTTTCAAGCATTTTGTTTCTCAGTCCATGGAGATTATTTTAGAGAAATTTATTTGCCTTCATAGTTTTAGACTTTAGAATACGTTCTCAGTCCTTAGGCCGATAGATGACAATACTGGTATGTATATCTGTGCATCTGATCTATTACCCCTTTTATACACAGGAATGACCTGCACTTTTTCTGGTCACATGGAAATTTACTGTGTATTGATGTGTTGATACTCCACATCCATAGTTTTTCAGATCTTCCAGCATTTGATATTATTTATAGTCCTAAAGTAACCTTTGCTTCACTTGTCTGTGAGTCAGGTTTCACTGACGTGTCCTTCTGGTGATGTTTCCAATTTTGATAACTGTTAACTTGGTTCCTCTGTTGAAGTCAGTGAATGTGTTAGTGCTCTACATGCATGACTACAGCTATACTATGCAAACCACTGTGAAGTTCAGGGCAGAGGGTATGTCCCAGTTATTAGGATTTTTTCCACTCCAGTCACAAATGGAGCATGGGAAGAGTGATAACTTAATTGCCTTTATACAGACTGTGATTAATCTGATCTTGTCATCATAATCCCTATGGGAATGATATGTAGGGGAGTGTAACATAGGCCTAGTTCCATCATTTAAAGTTAGTTCTAAAAACTTTGTAAGTAGGTTTTAAATGGATAGTTTGCATTTAAATTTAAGTGTCTGCTGATTCAGTTCTTCCATGACACTCTCCCACAGCTTGAACAATCCAGTGGCCATATGTGCTCCCCTTTGTGGTGTCCTTTCAGTATCCCCTGCACACACTTGAGCACTGTTGCATGAGTATTTTGTGTGCATTTTCCGAATATTCTACCAATGAACCAGAGTCTGTCATATCTTTCCCTATGATTGAGACTTTTCGATCATTCCATTTCATATCCCTATAAATTATTACAAGTATATACCTAGATGAGTTGACTGATTTCAGCTGTGATGTATCAATATTGTAATCATAGGATGCTGAATTTCTTTTCTTTTGTGGGGTGCACAAGTTTAGATTTTTGGACATTTAAAGCAAGTTGCCAATCATTGCACCACTTTGATATCTTGTGGAGATCTGACTGAATACTGGTAGAGGTTCTTTCAGACTGTACTTAATTATGGATAACAGCATAATCTGCAAAAAAAGTCTGAGGTTGCTAATAATATTGACTGCAATGTCATTAATGTACAACATGAACAGTAAGGGTACCAATACGCTTCCCTGGGACACCCCTTAAGTTACGTCTACATCTATCAATGACTCTCCATCCAAGAGAACTTGCTGCATCCTCCCTACCAAAAAATCGTCAGTCCAGTCACAAATTTCACTTGATACCTCAGACAATCATACTTTGATAATGATTTTGTAATGAGTCAAATGCTTTTCAAAAATTGAGGAGTACTGCATCTAGCTGACTGCCTTCATCTATGGCTTTCAGTATGTCCATGCTGGTTGACATGGAGGAGGTCATTCTGTTAGAGACACCACATTACTTTTGAGCTCAGAATATGTTATAAAATTCTGCATCAAATGGATGTCAAGGATAGTGGAGGGTAGTTTTGCAGATCACTTCTGCTACCATTCCTGTAGATGGGGATTTTTTCAATCACTGGCCACCACAGAATTTTGTTCAAGTAGCCTACAGCATATCATAGTTAAGAGCCTTTATGTATGACCAGAATTTCTTTGGATTTTGTGAAAGATATTCAACAATATTTTGCTACATTAGTCATTGGAGGCTTAATACCATGCTTTTTTGACAGCTTAACATGTTTTATTCAGCATCTCTCTATCTATAGCCCCATGCTTTGTTTATGCTGATTATGAAGTAGTCTCTGTTTCTTTAGAAGTTTATTTACAGTGACTGTATACCCAGAAGGGTCCCTCCCATTATGAACTGTTCTACTGGATATATATGTATCCAATGCATGGTCAGCTATGCTTTTAAACTTAAGGCATAGTTCCCGTACATGCTCCTGTCCTGAGCTACAAGTTTCAAGTTCCTCATTGAGATATAACACTACTGATTCTTTATCTAGTTTACTGAACAGATAAATCTTTCTGCTTGTTTGAGTTGCCCATTGCAGTTTGGTAGTCATTATTGCTACAACTCCCTCACGCTCACTGATCCTGCTTTCAATGTGAACATCCTCATAGAGGTCAAGTCTATTTATTGCCATTAGATCAAATATATTTCCATTATGAATGGTTTACCAGACCTTTCTGGAAATTTTTCAGAGAAGGCATTTAGTAATGTTGCATAGGATGTCTTGTCGCATGCATAACTAACAAAACTGTAATCATCCCCATTAATTGTTGGGTGATTTAAGTCTCTTCTGGTGATCACTATATAACTGGGGAACTTACAAACTACTGATCTGTGGTATCTCTAAAGTTTTCTGTTACATCAGGTGCATCTAGTGGTCAATGGAAGGATCTAACAATCTCTATTTCAGTAGATTTGAGTTTTTGTCTACTGCAACAAGTAAGCCACCTCCATTTCTTATTAGACTCTCCTTTTGATATACACTTAAATTTCACCCAGGAAGATCACTGCTGCCAACTTTGGGTCTTAACCAGCTTTCTGTGCCTAGTGTTATGTGAGCTTCAGTGATTTTTACGAATAAAGTACGTCCAAAGATTACTTGCAGTATTTCTTAGCACAATACCTGTGTGGTCCATACTCCACAACACATTTTGCTACATATCTTGTCAGATGTTTAAATAACTTCAGATCATTTTCAGTTTGCTTTGGTAGTAATAATGTGCTTGTTAATTATATAATTATAGAATGAATTTTTATTTACTCGCATCATGTGGACTGGTGGAAATAAGATTACTATGATCCAACATAGTGTTTCTCAAGGGATCTTGTCGGATAACACCTCCATATATCTAAACATTACTATTGTTTGTTACACTTTATGCTGTTCTTACATAGTTTTCATTGCAATGGGCAGGTTGAATATATCTCCCTCTTCGTCCTGCACACATACCATCTTGTACCTAGATTTCCATAACACACTATTCTGGCTCAATAATGCAATTTATTTTGAGGTTAATGACTTAATGATTTGGGCCCCAATCCCTTGTTCTGATTAGGCTCATTCTTAGGATTTTATATGACCTGCCCCTGTCTCAGTATTAAGCTGTGTGTTTTCTGTCCTAGTCTGCATAGACAGAACACTGTTTGTGGTCACTTCCATTATCAGTGACACAGAGACTGCTGGAACAAATAAGTGTTTCCTGTGGTCAATGATGATGGCATTCATGAAGTGAATGGCTAGACAGGAGCAAAGTGCAGAGCATAGCAAAAGTCATCCTAAGATTTTACAAACAGTTCAGGGATCAATCTGAATAAAAAAAGTGAACACAGGCAAGGTCAATCACTCTATTAATCAATGGCACATATCAAAAGCTTCAATGAAATAGCGAGATTGAAGGACAAGTGTGGGGCTGTGATATTTACTAACACTCTTGCATCAGTGGACAGACCCACATGGCTTGCCTTTTATTATGGCAGTGCTCTCCGTGGGATGAGCTGCAGTCATGGCATGAAGTCTGGGTATTTCAGACCTTTCCTCCATATCAATTTTCGGGCTGGGCAGTGAATCCAAAGCACTGGTGGATACTAAAGTAGGTTCCATTGTAATAAAATGAGGGACTTAGTTACAATTTTAGAGAACAGCTGTTTTATTTATAACTTAATGGAGTTACCCGTCATGGTACAGTTACCCAGCCAAAATTTACACTCTTGGCATGGTTACACAACCCAGGATACCCAGCCAGAACTGCAACCAGAAACACAACTAACTTATATTTGTCATAAATCTATTTTTACAAAATTGCCAGTATTTCCATTATCTTCATCATCACAAATTTAAATTCATTGTTGAATTTGACATTCCATACATTACACTCTCCAACAATACACAAACATGCAGATCCTATTTTTTTATGTGATTCACAAGCTTTCCATTGAGTTGTTATCTCACTCTTTTTTTATTGCTTTTAATCTAGTATAGAACTTTGTTGGTCCGCTTATGATACATTCACCTGACTATGTGTTTTGTCCATTTTCCTTTCACTCCAGTTCATCCTTGTCATGGCCATGGGCTGTCTTTAACTGCTCTACGCGCAAAAAACATTAACTGGTTCTATGATTTCATTGTTAACATATATATTTGCATCTTCATTATACATTATTTTAGTTGTTCTATAGCTGGTTTTCAAGGCTTCTGTTGAAGTTGTTCCATTTGTTGCAGAAGTGAATCTGCAATAGAGACAAACAGTACATCATCAGCAAAACAAAGTTTGTTCAGATATGTTTGAGTAACACATTTTATTCATCCTTTTCCAAACCTGAGCTTCTGAAAACTTCTTTGAAAACTCTGGAGAAGGAGACAGCTTTGGTGATTTGCAACTTTCTTGTCTGACTCCTTGTGTAGCTCTGTTTCCCAAACTTTAGTATTGGCATTTATATTTTTTATACTAACGTAGATTCAATAAGTTCCTTGTTTCTCAAGTGATGTACATTTATGACTCCCTCCATCATAAATTTGTTTTTTCTAGCTGTAAGTTTATTTTAGTTTTGTCTCTTATCGCAGTCTTTGATCATTCACTATCTGATAATGGTTTAGGACTGTTACATGCTGGACAATTTCTTTACAATACTTTGATTAGTGATGCTATTCTGCAAAAAAGTGTATTACAGTCATTAGTCTTGAGCTTGTAATTTATGTAGTCATATAAAAGATGTCTGAAATCTCTTTCTGATACTGTAAAATGTCTGTGTCCAAGTTAACAGGGGATTTCTGATGAGTTTTTAATCATGTCATCAAATAGCTCTAGGGAGTAAGAGAACTGAAACATGGGCTGCAGTCACCCTAGAAGTACCACTAAGGCTTTGCTTAATTTTTGCCAGGATGTATCTATATCTACCTACATATTCCACAAGCCGCTATACAGAGTGGCATGTTCTTTTTTGTTGCTATGATTCACCAATCAGTCTTCACGTTCCCATTAATTGATGTCTGCACAAACACGCTCCAGTGAGGTGACACAATCGTTAAGGATTGGACTTACTTTTGGGAAAATCATGGTTAAAATTTCCATTTGATGATTGTTATTCAAATTTTCTGTGATTCTCCTAAATAACTTCAAGCAAATCGCTGTGAAAAGGCTATGGGTAATTCCTACTCAGATTTTACTGTAACAGAGTTAGTGGTTTGTGTTAGTGGTTTCTGTTTACATTGTCACTATTGTTGCATTAAACTCTAACCCCCTGATTAAGATCTTGTCATTTGTTTTACAAATAGACTTCAAACCTCAGTCTGCATTAAACATTAAAGCTGCTAGATAGAAAGCGATGTAAACATCATGTATCACTTACCTTGCCAGCACCACACTACTCTCCACAGAAGCTAAAATTGCATGTGGTGCACCAGCTCAACACCCATAACAGCAGCATCTAAATCTTCATATTCAATGTATTTGTACTCTGTAATCTCATTTTGTCTTTGGTGTTTTTTGTTTACATGAAGGTGGCATGACACGCAAGTTTTAACAAAATTTCGCATAAAGCAAATATTCGGTTTACAAAAAAATATGATTTTTGATTTCTTGGTGTGTCTCTTCTTAAAGATAAGGGCCTTGTTCTCCATGGTTAATGAAGTTTACTTAAAGTAGCTTTACATGTTGTGTATCCCATTGAAGTTATTAATCTTTTATCGGGAAATATCCTTTATTTTCAGGAGTATTGAAGAGTGCACTCATCTGCAGCCCAGAACAGTCATTTTGGAAAGAGGTCCAGATGGTTTGGGATTCAGCATAGTTGGAGGACACTGCAGCCCACATGGAAACTTACCAATTTATGTGAAGACAGTGTTTGAAAAGGGTGCGGCAGCGCGAGGAGGACAGCTGCGGCGTGGAGACCAGATCCTGGCTGTGGATGGACTGAGCCTAGAGGGGCTGACACATCAGCAAGCTGTTGCCGTGCTTAAACAGGCCCATGGGAATGTCACTCTTACAATACAGTCATGAAGTGTAATTTCGAGTGCAGTTGGTGACTTTTCAGTGCTCTACTAGTAATAGAACAGTTGAACATCAAATATCATCATATCTGAGCCTTATTTCACATAAATAAATTCTTCTGGCTGTGTTATTTTACTGTTAAATTCTTAAATATCTCATACCTTTTTTACCTCAAAAACTTTATTGTGATGCCTTTGGCTTGAAGATTAGTATATTATGATTTTTGCTAGTGAGAGACATTTCGTAGGGAACTGATCACTATTAGATTTGAAAAGTGAGTGTGAGAAATGTGTATAGTGTTTCTATGAAAACTGAATAACCTACGCTGAACTTAGCTTGTAGGACCAACAGACTTTTGTGCTTCTTGAGAACGGAGGTAAGTCTGTGATCTGTACTCAATCCAATCCTTTTTCTCTCATGTTTCTGAAGCTGTGTGAGGTATGATGCTTTTGTGTACAGAACATAGTGACCCTCTGATTAATGTGGACATCTTTAGATTAAGTAGAAAAGAGACTGGATGCAACTTTCTACCATACAGCATGTATCAAATCTCTCTACAGTTTTATGTACATGAGTTACATTGTCCATTGCTTTGATGCAACTGTTTTAAAGTGGCTGGCTGTAGGAATATGTGAATCACTGAAGGTAAGTGTAAAAGATATTTTTGTACTGTGGCAGAGTGAATTCTATAATTTTATTTTTTTCAGCTATGCACCTTTATAAATAGTGGTCATTGTGTTCAGCAGCACTAGTGTAAATACAAAAACTGTGAAATATAACTGGAACTTAATATATTATAGTATCCTAAAGCACAAACATGTGTTAAATCTGCAGCTAGTTTGTACACAGTGAAGTTTATAAACTGCAGCTGGCTTCCATCGTAAACTCAAACTAATGAGATAATGCAGTGGAAACTGGAAGTGAGACATTTTGGTTGTTGTTGCTGGTCCTTGGCAGGGTTTGATTGGGACCACTGTTTTACTGTGTGATTTTCAATAGTTGTCTATGTTGGTCATTTAAAACACTGAAAACTATTTTTGTGTCCCGAGTGAGTGTAGCTTCTGGATACTAAACAATGTGCAGCATAATGGAAAAACTGACTTGTTAGCTAGAATCTTCAAATTGATATTTACTGATAGCATGCAATCCATTTTGGGGCAGTATTACTGTATAAATGTGACAAAAGATCACAGTAAAATATTTTAGATTCAGGATCTGCAACAATTGATGTTGGTAACATAGTGCAGTTAATTGATTTGTCTGGAAAGCTGCAGAAGTTATGTTGATAACATGGCCTCTCCCCACCACACAAAGTGTCATGGCGTTCCAAGAAATGATCTTAAATGTTTCTGAAGTATTTCAATATACACAAATGAATATGTTATTTTAATATTTCAAAACTGTTGTACCTTTTGAAATATGTATATTTGATACATGTTTATGAAGGATTGGATTGTTTTCAGTAATTTTATTAAATCACATTAATTATGATAAAACAAAAATAGAGCTATGTGAGTTAAAAATGATGCTCATGATTCATGTTTTTGGCAGTTTTGTTAATCTGTGGAATGTTGTGCTGAATGTTAAGTCTATTGTTGTAAATATATAAATTGGTTTTGTGTGCTGTTGACGGTATCTGTTATATTTGATGATCGTGTTTTATCATATTGGAGATATTGGCTTGATCAAAAATTTATGTCATGATTGCATGTGAACATTCGTACTGTGACTTCAGAATGTTTCAGTGATTTCATGTGTACGGCCTTATTCAGTGCTTATTTTTCTAGATATAATGTATAGTTCTGCGCAACCTTAGCTTTTGCATATAATATATAGTTTTTACATTACGATAAATGTTACTGAAATGAAGTAAGGAAGACACTTTCTAGAATCAGTTATGATGATAGCTGTTAAAAGTCTCAATTGTGCTAACAATACTTCTTAACTTGAAATTTCAGTTACTCTTGCATGCTTTTACTTTACAGCAATATTTTAACAATGAATAAACAGAATTTTTGGAATATTTGGCAGTAAATATTGTAATAAAAATATAGCAATTTATTTTTAGTTTGTTTAAGATTGGTACATTTAAGAAATATAATTTTTTGCCTCTCATGTATCTGATAAAGGTATTAAAATAGTGTACTTTGCTTCAAGATATACCTAATTTATGCTGATGGCTAGCAGTATAAAAGTATAATGCAATAAAATATTGAAATGTACAGAGATGAAATGACTTGCACAGGTGTCTTATAGTTAATATTATACTAAGAACAAAATGAGCTTACTTTTTAACTGTCATCTGATGCAAGCACTATCTGTGGATAATAAACTGATTTTGCATACTAAATTAAGTATTCATATAAACTTCTGCAAAAAGCTCTATGAAGATCATCATTTCAGTGTCTTGAAGAAAATACATAACTATCTGCCTGCTGCTGCTTACAGAAATATATTGCAGAATTCTGCTATAAATATAGGAAAGGTGCTGTGGAGAAAATCAAAACTGATTTTATTACACAAATGAGAAACATATGGATATGTTGTAGGTATTATTATGTTTGTAAGATCAAAGGAATAGCATTCTTCCTTCTATAAAATTATGAGCACAGAAAAGTGAGTGAGTGAATGACATGTATTATCTGTTTTGGCTTTAAAACTGTTTTGAATTTTAATTTATATTGACATTTTTGGCAAACATACATACAGAGCACCACAACAAGTACTAAAAATGTGAATCAGTAAATTTTAATTCTTGATTTCACTAGAAACCCTTAACTATGACAGGGATATTGGTTTAGTTGCGAAGGGGCAATGAGGGCAGAAATGTGTGAAGACAGTAAAATGTGGTGTAATGATGCTGCAAAACAGTTTCACTAATGTTGCTCATGGAGAATACTATCTACAAAACTACATCACTCTTGTCTGAACTACTTTCAGAAGCTGTTACTCTTGCCCTGCCCTAAACAATTGGGATACTGTGCAGTGGTTTGGTTTTCAGAATTGAGTTACAGTTTCTGTGCATAGTATGTTTAATGCCAAAATGTTGTATGTATTTTTTTTTAAGAAAAAAAATAGGTTGGTTCAAGGTGAACAAATCTTTTGTGATATTAAAGCTTAAAATCATCAGTAGTATATTTGTCATGAATAATGTTTTATCATGAAATGTATGAAACTTATGATGTTGTTTAACTATCTTAAATATAGAAACCAATGACATGGTAATTAAATATTGTATCAGAGTGTTTGGTTAAAAGGAAAATAATCAAAATTCTTGAAAATTTTTGTGTATGCTCTGCCACGTGTTCAGACATAAGAACAGACATTTTTGTTTTACCAGATCAACATATTCCATTTCCTCTTACTGATAAGTATCGACTAATTTCAAAAGACAATATAATACAAATTAGTTTTCAGGGCTTTGGGTCATATATTGCATTAGAAAATTGTGATGTATCCTGCATTTTGCTTTTTTAAACTTTTATGCAGGAGTCAGTATTCATATTACATGTATGTGGTATATATATTGTGTCAGTTTTATAATAATGATGGTAACCAAAAATATCACCTTCATTTATAAAAGAAAAAAGATACAATTCACTGATAGAATGTGACAGGTTACTGAATAAATGCTATTGTTTAAAATTATATGGCGGAAGAATGCTAAGGCCACTGCATTAGTTTGTTCTTTATTGGAAGTGAAGCCACTAGACAGTCATTTTTTTCCAGAAAAATGAAATTTTAATAGTGTTAAATATGCTGTTAGATGTAGGTGAAAATATATTGTTCAGGAATTGAATGTTGTCGATATACGATGAACTGTATCTCTCTAGCATAAGGACTTCATTCATATTAACTATGTTAATAAGAAGAAAGAGAAACCATATAAAAGACATGTCAGTATAAACAAGTGTCAAGAATGCTGTTGTCATCACTTCAGAACTAGAAATATTTTCCAGAATGTGAAGTATTTTAGAGTTCTATAGAAATAATATGAATTTTATTTAAAAGAAGTTGTTTATTTTTCATCCTATCCTTCAAAGATCCTTTTGGTCTAACCTTTTTTTATGTATTTGTATTAGTGCTACATTTTTTTCACAAACATGAAAAGATCTAAATAAACTGCTGTGTTCTAGTCACAGTAATTGCCAATAATATGTGGGGCACGGCACAGTTAGTTGTGTGATTCTTTGCTGAAGTCTTCCAATGTGAAGGGATCTGGAACTAGATCTGATCTCGCATCATGATTAACATCTCATGTGAGTGGCTTATTAAGTGAAATAGACCTTTGGCTGCATTCATGAAGAAGTGAGGATTTAGGTAGTAGCAAATTGGAGGAAAATTTTGGTTAGTGTCAGTCAGTTACTCATTACAATTCCATTTCTTCTTATAGCAAATCCAAATGATTGTTTCAGATTGTCTCTTGAAAAAATGTTTCTGATGGTAGTTCAAGTAAATATGCTTTCTATTCTACTTCACTTCTTTGTCTTCATTTTCTGTTTTCAGTTGCTCCATGATGAGGCGATGCCTGTTATCCTCACTCTGATCCCCCTTTCATCTGGTCAAGGATTTGTTCGAGGTAGTTTTTGTCCAGCAGTACTCATGGCATTTTGCTGTTATTCTCTTGTCAGTCTTCCTTTTACCACCAAGTGAGTTGAAGCATGCTAGATTCACATTTGATGCGGTGATGATGATGATGATGATGATGTCTGGATTTTGGGGCACTAAAGTGCATGATTATCAGCACGTGTACGAAGTCCCACTTTTTACATAACCCAATTTTTACGCAATCCAATCTAGCCACTGTCATGAATAATGATGATGGTGATGATGATGATGATGATGAAACGATGAGGACAACACAAACACCCAGCCCCCGGGCAGAGAAAATCCCCAACCCAGCCCAGAATCGAACCCGGGACCCCGTGATCCAGAGGCAGCAATGCTAGCCACTAGACCACAAGCTACAAACAACTTGCATTTGAGAGGTTGATAGTTCAAATTCATGTTTGGCCAACCAGATATAGGTTTTCTTTGATTTCTGTAAATCACTTCATACAAATAGTGGGATGATTCCTGTGAAGGAGCACGGCCAAATTACTTCCCCATCCTTCAAACATTCTGATCATGAGCTAATGATCTTGACATTAATGGGATGTTAAAACCTAGTCTTCTTTTCTTCCTTTCTTCCCTTTACCACAAGCCATATTAAGTTTTTTGCATACAGAGCAGATGACTGTCAGTCATATTTTTTGTGAATAATGTTATTCTAGCTATGTTATAATATTGCCTGAAAACTTCACTAGTAATGTGATTATGAACTGCCAGGGTCCATTGAAGTATCTTTGTAAGCACTTCTTTGTCTCCAGTCAGTATTCTTCACTGTACTGTGAGTTATATGTGGAATCTGAGTTAGTCTTGCATTTATTCCTTACAAAATACATGGTTTGTTATATCGGGTTTGAGGCCGCTGAAAGTAGTCATTGTTAAATAGAAGCAATGAAATACTGCTGTTTTTTACACACATGCCATTTATATGAATGACACTGAGATTGTTTGGTGTGTTGTTGACTATTTCGCATCTGAATTTGCAGCTAATGTGAGTTACATCACCATGTGACAGTAGCAGTCCTGAGAAGTGCTTAAGGTTATAGCCTCTTCAGATTTTTCTTTACATTATCCATAATGAAGATGGAACACACAGCAACAGCACAGATCCCTTTTGATCACTTACAGAATCTGAGATTGTGGTAAGGTACATGAATGTATTCTGTCAGCTTCTGTTTTCACAGAGCTCACTAACTGAACAATGTACCACATGGTTAAAACATGCAGATTTGTCTTTACCAGAGTACTTGAAAACATTTGCAATATGTAGTAAACTTGTACAAGAAAATTGTAGAGACACTTCGTGCAGCAGCATTTTTCTTTTCTTTTGAGGATGGTTCTGTTATGTGGCTAGCCAAAAATTCCTTGTTTTCCTCCTCTGTTAACATAATGAAAAAATTAAATATCCTGATTGCTGAGTTTCAGTAATCTAATCTATTTGCAACACTTTATCTTTCAAAGTGGAGTATGGAATGTCAGAAATATGAACATTCAAATGCAAACATTTATTCTAGTCATAGCAGGAGTCAAAGAAGCGAAATGGAAAGATGAAAAGAATGTATTTTCAGATGAATGTAGGATAATACACAATGAGAGTGGGATTTTTTCATAAAGAGGAAGTGACAGTTTTATTCTCATCAAAATTGACAACAAACCAATACTGGCAATAATAGTTTAGGTATATATGCTGACTTCACAAGCAGGAGATGAAGAGACAGATGTTATTTGAGTGTATTGCACATGTTATTCAGTAGGTAAAGGGAAATGAAAATAGGTGATTGGAATATAATAGTAGTGGAAGGAATAGAGATAGAGTTAAGGAAGAACATGGACACGGTAGTAGGAATGAGTGAGGAGAAAGACTAATTGAGTTTTTATCAAATTTGAACTAGTAATCAAATGCAGACTGTTCAAAAGAATCATGAGGAAGAGGTACACACAGTCGGACAGAGAATCCAAAATCAGATACTGCAGTGTAAGGCCTACCCAGGAGCAGATATAGACTCAGATGTCACTTCTGTAATGATAAAGATTGGACTGGAGTTTAAGAGAACCAACATGGGAAGAAGTGGGATACGGTACTGAGGAATGATGAGGTGCAGATTAAGTTCTTTCATGCTGTTGATACAGCAATAATGAATTCCTCAACAGCCAATTCAGTTGAAGAAGAATGAACGTCTCTATAAAGGGCAATTACAGATGTTGGACAGACAAAAATAGGTACAAGGAAGGTTATTGTGACAAAAGAAGGAATTACACAAAAGTTCAGGAAGACAGGAATACAGTAATACGTCACTTAGAAATTAAATAAATAGGAAGTACAGGGAAGCCAAGGGTAAATGTCTGCAGAAAAAATGTGAAGAAATCAAAAAAAGAAATGGTTATTGAAAGGACTGATTCATCACATAGAAAAGTCAAAATAACCTTCAGTAACATTATAAGCAAAGGCATCCACATTAAAAGTGCAAGAGGGATTCCATTGTTACATGCAGAGGAAGTAGTACAATATAAGTCCCTACAAGGGGGAGGAACTTTCTAGTGGCATGTTAGGAGAGGAAGTGAGAGTTTGTATTTGTATGGTAGGCATGGGGGATCCAGTATTAGAATTATAGTTTAACAGAGCTTTGAGAGACTTGTGATCAAATAAGGTGAGTGGCATAGATAACATTCCTTCAGAATCATTGGCAGAAGTGGCAACCAATTGACTATTATAGCTGGTTTGTAGAATCTAAGAGTTTGGAGATATACCCTCAGACCTTCAGAAAAATGTCATCCACTCAATACTGAAGAGACCAAGGGCAGATAAGTGCAAGAATGATTGCACAATCAGATTAAGAGTTCATGCATCCAACAGCTGACAGGAATTATATACAGAAGAATGGAAAGGATCTGTTTGACCTTGGGAAAGGTATATGCTCCAAAGAGGCTATACTGATGTTGCACTTCATAATGAAACCAAGACTTAAGAAAAATCAAGACATGTTCAAAGAATTTGTCAGTCCTGAAAAAGTGGTTAACAAAGTAAAATTGTGGAAGATGCCGAAAAGTATCAGGAAAAAATTAGTGTAAGCAATAGTGAAAGATGGCAAATATAGTATAATATGTACAAGAATGAAGAGGGAAAAAATAAGAACTAAACTAGTGTCAAACATTGGTCTTAATTTGAGGAAGAAATTTCTGAGAATGTCCGTTAGGAGTACAGCATTGCGTAGAAGCGAATTGTGAAGTGTGGGAAGACAGGAAAAGAAAAGAATCAAAATATTTGTGATGTGGTTCTATAGAAGGATGTTGAAAATTAGATGGACTGATAAGAAATGAGGAAGATCACCACAGACATGGTGAGGAGAGGAACATGTAGAAAATATTGACAAGAAGTAGAAGGGGATGATAGGTCAACTGCAGGGTGTTTCAAAAAGAATATACATATTTTGAATGCATGTATTTATTAAACTTTAAGACGTATGAACATGAAGCTTTATACACATATTTATGAACCTCTCAAATTCAGATTACAGATGTTTAATATGTCCTCCATCAGTGACACTAACAATATCACATCGATATTCAAATACCTCTCATACTTGGGCAAGCATGTCCTTTGTCACTGATGTTATGGCAGTATGGATCCGGTTACTCAACTCTTCCAGGTTCTGTGGGAATGGTGGTACGTAAACGTTGTCTTTAATACAACCGCACAGGAAGAAGTCAGAGGGTGTCTAATCCAGTGACCATGAAGTCCGCTGAGACATGCTAAGTTGCCAGCTCCTTGATGACCAACCCACCGGTTTGGTAGAGTTTCATTCAGATATTCACACACTTAGTGACTCCAGTGAGAGGTGCCCTGTCTTGTTGAAAAATGAAGTTGTCTTTGTGCAGCCTCAGAAACAACCAATTTTGTAACATAGCAAGATACTGGTGACTGTTAACCATGTTTCTATCAAAGAAGAATGGGCCATAAACAGATGATCGGGATATCGCACCAAACACATTGACTTTGGGCGAATCTCGTACATGTTCAATGGCTGCATGTGGGTTCTGTAGGCCCTATTTGAACACTGTGTTTGTTTACTTGACCACTAACATGAAAGTCACTTCATCACTGAACATGATGTATTGTGCGAAAGTGTTATCATTGTCAAGAGCATCAAGAATCTCATTACAAAATGCCACACGTTTGCGTTTGTCATCAGGACGCAGAGCTTGTAACAGCTGTAACTTGTACGGATTCATAACCAAACAATGTCTCAAAACACACCAAATTGTTACTGTAGGCGGTTGTAACTCCCGACTGGCATGACAAGTTGATTTTGAAGGACTACATTGGAAAACAGTTTGAATTCATGCAACATTTTCTTCAGGAACATGAGGGCGTTCAGGACTCTTTCCTTTACATACACATCCTGCATCTAGAAACTGTCTACACCACTTGTGAATGTTCCAATCATTTGGAGGTTCAATTTGGTACCTCAATCTGAAACGTCTTTGCACTGTAATCATGGAATTGCACTTCGCAAACTCAAGAACACTAAATGATTTCTGCTGCAGAGCAGGCATTTTAAACATATGACAGTTACCAAGCAAAACAGAAGACAACTGACATCTAGCGGCTATTAATATAACCTAGACTATGAATTTGTTTCTCCAATAGCCGAGCCGAGGTGCAGCACTCGATAGTTTGGACAAAATAATACTTTGTAATATGTATATTATTTTTGAAACACCCTGTATTAAGACAACAAAGAATTACTTCCATGACACTTGAGGGAGCTGCAGGGGGTAGAAGCTATAGGGGAAGACAGAGAGGGAATATATCCAGCAAAAAATTCAGGACATTGGGTGTAAACTTACTCTGAGCAGAAGGAGAGGCATTTGGGAATTTGTGGTGCACAGCATCAAACCAGTCAGAAGACTAATGGGAAAAAACTATTTTGATTATAGCTTCAGTAATTAGAATAATGGCTTCTAAAATAACTGTTGAGGAACTTAAGATATGTAAGAAGTGTTGTTGCAAACTGTTTCAACAGCTGTTACCTTCATTCCGTTATCTCTCATCATCTCTATTGAGATTTCTACACCTGATTAGTCAGCAGATTTCTTAGTTGCCAGCTGGTATGCAATGTTTCTTGTGCACTTTATCTTTGTCTAGTGCTGTCCCAAGTGAATTTCCTTCTTAAAAACAGTATGTGAAAAAAGGGAGGGGAATGTATAATTGGAATACGTGTGGGCATGTTGATTAATAATTATTTCAGGGGAGAAACCTGTACATGTAAAATAAAACAGAGCTCCATTTCTACACTAGTATAAAATAGACTAAATTTACTATCTTAACACTGAAGTACATCAGCAGACAGGAAACTTGCTTTCTGGAAATGGTTTTAGATATTGTAGTGCCTTGAGTCTTAGCAATATCTAGTAGTCTTTCTCTCCATCTTCACTTCCATTCATTGACATGATGTTAAACCCCAGTCTTCCTTCTTTTTTGTTTCTCTTGGCTGCACTAAGGTCATGTTCCATGGCTGTTTCTTTGCTGTAGAACATAATTGTACTGCAGCATCAACTTACCTAATGAACGTGCCCTCCTGTAATACCTCTTTGACGACTTCTACCAGAAAGTTACAGAACCACTTGGTTCTATCTGCTGCTGTGGTTGCTGCTTCATTTCTGTTGTGAAGGAGTAGAATAAATCTCATCCAAAGCACAAAATCAGTTGCATTCTCTTTAGAATGTTCCAAACAAAGCCGAGAGTTTCATTTTCACAGTTGCTTTGTTTAGCATTCAACAAACTAGCACCTATCTTGAATCTTTCTCCTACAGAATTGGTCATGGAAACTAAATCTTACTGTTCCCTTTGTTATGACAATGGCATGAATTAGTTATCTTCAACCAAAGATTTGCATTAAAATAAAGTATGTCCACATCTGAATTCAACATCCCAAACCTAACTGTTGAAAATAAATGAGCAGACTTTTTTAAATTTTCACCAACTTTGAATGAATAACTGTTGCAGTATTTATGTGCCTACCATTATTTAAGCATTGTCTGTACAAGTTTTGTTGTCATTGTCACTTATCTGTATTAACTGTTTGATGTGGCCAAGTAGTCATACTTTGAGGCAAAGGACTCTTTTCTCGAAGATGCCAAGTCTGTGCTGGCTATAAAATCTCAAACACCACTTCCTATGAAATAAATTCGTATGCTGGTCCTTTATTGCATATGCATTTCACCTCCATTACATACAGTCCATGTTGCAGCATATGACTTGCACAAAACTCATAACACATATTAGCTTGCCCCTTCACTCTGTAAGATAGTCTTCTCCAAGTTTCCCATAATAAGTCATGTCATGACCATTGGCTTGTACAACAAGGTTCTGTGGTCCCCAGCAAATCTCCGAGGTGGAACGGCATTTTCATGGAATATCTAGCCCAACGAGCAGGGGTCTCCACATGCAGGAGTCCAGGTGCCCATTGCCCCTGCCTTGCAGATACACTTCATTTCTTTTTGCTCCCATGACATAAGCAAAAGAAACAAAATTTCCCACACAATATGCAGCCCAAAACAAAACACTTACTTACTAAAATAACAAATATGCTTGCTTAGGGCCACCACCACCCTTCATCGGATAGGGAGACAGAGGAAACAGCACATGACCTTCTTCAGAGTGATGTGTTACCCCGCAATCGGTTGGTTATAAAATGTCAAAATATTGAATAAAAGCATGTTGGCACAGAATTTTAATTTATCGATTTGAATGAAGCACACACATATGGCTACATTTAGAAGCAATAGAAACAGCAGTATTCTACAGATTGGAGTATTTGTGTAACAGGTGCCAACATAACAAAAGCAAGTGTTATTGACGTTAGTACCACTTCTACGACAACCAGAAAACTTTTTTTTTATTTCTCAAATTCATTGTAATGTAAGGTTTTTAGATACAACCACTATTTTTCTTTGATAGCACTTCACTTTCACCTAAATGTGAGTTACGTAGTACACTTCATGATTTAAGCATAATTTTTGTATGTCTTTGAGGATATTTTGGAATGAGCATAAACACACTGCCAGGGAAAAAAAATTGAAGCACCCAGAAGGCAAGGAGAAAATAAAATGAAATTTCATGGATTGATAGGGCAAGTGAATCTTTTTCGGTGATTACAATAGCAAGTCAAATTCACAAAGAACTTGGCATTTATCAGTATGGTGTCGCACCCTCTTTGGTCTGGATGCATACACTGTTTCAGTTGAGAGGTTGTCATAAAGCCATTGTATCCTGTCTTGAAGTACACTGGCCCACACCTGTTGCAACTGGTCATTGATATCTTCAGTAATGGCATTGGGAGGAAGTTGACATCTGAGCTGGTCCTACATATGTCCTATTGGGGATAGATCTGGAGGTTTTATTGGCTACAGGAGTATCTCAGCATGATGCAAACAGTTCATAGAGAAACATGCCATCTGTGGATGAGCCTTGTCCTGTTGAAAAAGAGAGTCATGTTTCTGTCACATGAGAGGAAACACACATGGACACAGGATTTTTGTGACATACTGTTGTGCCATCAGAGTACTCTCAGTCACTACCAAGCATGATCTGAGATCATAATCAATGGCTCCCCACATCATCATGACACTAGTAACACAACATCTCCAAAATGTTGGAAGATTGAGACCTCTCCCTAGGTTGCTACCATACTCTCCAATGATGGCCATCCATGGTAATGCAGAACCACGATTCATCACTGAACACAGTACAGTGCTATTCATTAGCAGTCCATGCTTCCCAGACATGGCACCATTCCAAACAGAGCCATTTGTGGTGTGGAGCTAATGGCAGCCTGTACATGGGATTGTAATTTTGTAGTCTCACTACTGATGGTCTCTAACAAGTGGTGCGGGGTGACTTAGAATTTTGCAGAGAGTCCATTATTTGTTTTCAGATGGCAAGGGCAGAAGTGAAGGGGTTATGATGTGCTTCTTGCACAATGCAGCAATGTTCCTTCATACCACCCAGACCCTAACAATGAGTACACCTGTCCTCACATTTCCAAGCAATCCAGCATTGAGCCACCACCTTTTCCAAATGCCTCACAAATCTTGATCTTGTATGATTTGACCAACTGGCCAAACGGAGACCCACAGTGAGGTCTCTTTCAAACTCTTGTCAGATGCTGATATGTTGTCTCACATGAGCGCACAAGACCTCCGTGTCCTTCACAGTGATCACTCCTGGTTACACCACCAAGCGACACACACATAAAAGACTGTTGTAATTGGCAAGTTTTTGGAGCTAGTGGCTCCTTCTTCAGGTAGAAGGATTGAAGGGGATGGAAGGTGGGAGTGGGGGAGGGGGGGTTAAGGTAAAGGACTGGAGAGGTGTAGGAAAATGGGCAAATTTTGGGAAAGTCACCCAGAACCACAGTGAGGGGAGACTTAACATACAGGATGAGAAGGAAAGGAGTCTTTTTTTATCTATACAATTAAATAACTTTGTCAATAATTCATTGTTTTTTTGTTACACACACACACACACACCTAGTAAAACAGTTTTTGATTGGCGAGACTGTCCATGGTACAAAATCTCTGTGAAGAAACTGCTAAAGAAGTAGTGAATACTGCATAATGAGTGTAAAACAAAACACAGGGCTCTATATATGATGACTACATTATGTGTGGCTGTTAAAAGGGCAATGTGTGAATCTTCAGAGTGAAGCTGTAGCAGAAATCTTATTGAAAGCTCACTCACGAAACACACAAAAATTCTGGTCATATGTTAAGAATGTCCAGGGACTTATGGGTGGCAGAAGGACCGAAATTGAGGGTAGTAAAGCAAAATCAGAAGTGTTGGACTATTTTTTAAAATATTCCTTTACAAAGTAAGATACAGAAGTATTGCCCCAGCTTAATTCTGAGATCACTGCAAAAATGAGTATTACCTACTATCAGTGGCATTGAGAAACTGCTGAAAATGCTAAAAATAAACAAAGTCCAGGGCTTGATGGAATTCCTGTCCTTCTATACAGGAGTTTTCAATTAAGTTAGCTCCCGTTTTAACCACAATATCCCTCAAATATGAAATGGTGCCTAGTTGCTTGAAGAAAGTGCAGGTTACACCTGTCCACAAGAAGGGCAGCAGAAGTGATCCACAAAACTACCATCTAGTCTCATTGATGACCATCTGTTATAGTATCCTAAAACATATTCTGAACTCAAACATAATAAGGAACTTCAAACAGAATGTTCTCCTCCATGCCAGTCAGCATGGTTCTGAAAACATCAGTCATGTGAAACCCCTTGCTCTTTTTCAATGTGACATCTTGAAAGACATGGATCAATGCAGTCAGATGGATACAATATTTATTGATTTTGAGAAAGCATTTAACTCAGTACCACATAATGTTTATTGACAAAATTAAGGTAATATGTGGTAGCAAACAAAATTTGTGATGGGGTTGAGAATGTATTGGTAAGGAGCATGGAGCATGTTATCTTGGATGGAGAGTGATTGACATAAGCAGAAATGAATTCACGTGTGCTCAAAAGAAGTGTATTGGGATCCTTGCCATTCATTTTGTATGTAATGATCTGGCTGACAGTGTTAATAGTAAACTCAAACTTTTGCAGGTGGTATAGTTATCTATGAGGGCCATGCTGAAAGTAATGAGAGCAACAATTTTTAAACTATATTTTTAAACAAATCAAGTACATCATCTTAGTCTACACACTTTCTGTAACTTTCCAATATAGTCTCCTTATGTTTACAGACTTTTTCCCATCATTCTGCAAATTCAAAAATATTCTTATGATAGAACTCTGTGCAAGCTTCCCAATAAGACTGACGCCATACTTGCTGAATATTCCACACAGTCTCATAGTGTTGGCCTCACACCTTTTCCATAAAGAACCGAAAAGATGGTAGTTGGAGGGTGTCATGTCAGGACTGTTGGGAGGATGTGGAAGAGTTTCCCATCCAAATGTCCTTATCTCCACAGTGACATCAACAGTGTGAGGACATGTGTTATCCTGTTGCAAGATGAACTTCTTCCCAGGTCATTTATCTTGCAATGCAAGACAGAATTTCAAATGTGTCTGGATATAGCAGGCAACATTTTTGATTTGTCCAGATTCAAGAAAATCAGTCACAATGCAATCCCTGTGCATCCCAAAACTTTCCCAGCAGATGACACTGTCTTCACTCTCTTCTTCCATTATAGTTCCAAGTGGTGCCATTCCATACTGTGGCATTTTATTTCATGCTCATAATGATGGACTCAGCTTTCATCACTGGTCATAATACCTGTCATAAAAGCATCACTTTTGTCCTGAAATCTCTGAAGGAAGTTTTAGGTGTAATAATGTGTATGGATAGAAAATGGAAAGATAATATTTTTATTGGTAGCACAGTGAGGAAATTCAATCAGTCTACAAAGAAGGCTGCTGACAAAACACTTGTGCATCCCATCTTAGAATGTTACTCAAGTGTGTAGGACCTATACCAAATAAGACTAACACAGGAAATGGAATATAATCAAAGGAAGTAGCACAAACAGTCAGAGGTCTTAATTTACAGACACTTGAAGCTTGACATCAATTATTCCACAAAAACCTACTTACAAAGTTTCAAGAACCAGTGTTAAAGTGAAGAATCTAGAAATATATTCAGGCCCCTATATACTGCTCACATAGAGACTCCAAAAACAAGCTAAGACGAAAAACAGCATTTAAGCAGTCATTCTTTCCACACTACAAATGTGATTGGGATGAGAAGAACAACATGAGGTACTTCCTGATATACACTTCACTATGATGTGCAGAGTATGTATGTAGGTGCCAGTAGAATACATTAAAAAAATCAGTAGTGGCATAGTTCAATGAGGAGATTGGAAATGTTCAGCACAGGGCAGGAGCATGTAGAGGAACTATGGCTCAAGTTTAAAAGGATACTTGACCATGCACTGGGTAGCTATGTACACAGTAGAACAGTTCATAATCTGAAGGACCTCCAGTCTTCCCTTACAAAGGAAAACCCAGGAGATTTTCCCCGGTGTAATTCTTGTGTCACTGAAAAAATGGGTCAAATCAGTATTAGTGTCAGTGGTGTTGAGAAACAGCTGAAATCATTAAAACTGGACAATGCTCCAGGGCCTGATGGGATCTCTATCAGATTCTGCACTAACTTTGCAGCTGAGTTAACCCCTCTTTTAAGTGTAGCCTATTGTAGACCCCTTGAATAAAAAACCATGCCCTGTAGTTGGAAGAAAGAAGAGGTAACACATATTTACGAGAAGGGTAGTAGAAGTGATTCACAAAACTATCATCCAGTAACCTTGACAATGATTTGTGGTAGAATCTTAGAACATATTCTGAGTTCAAACATAATGACATATCTTGAACAGAATGACCACCTCAATGCTAATCAGCACAGATACCAGAAACATCAGCAGTGTGAAACTCAATTTACGCTTTTCTCCATGATATACTGAAAACTTTGGAGCAAGGCAGTCAGGTAGATGCTGTATTTCTTGATTTCCAAAAAGCATTTGACCCAGTACCACATCTAAGCTTATTTTTGTCAAAAGTTTGATCATATGGGGTATCAAGTGAAATTTGTGACTAAATTGAGGACTTTTGGTAAGGAGGACACAGCATATTATCTTGGATGGAGAGTCATCATCAAATGTAGAAATAACTTCAGGTGTGCACCAGGGAAGTGTGTTGTGACCTTCACCGTTCATGTTGTACATTAACGACCTTGCATACAATATTAACAGTAATCTCAGACTGTTTGCAGATGATGCAGTTATCAATAACAGAGTACTGTCTGAAAGAAACTACATAAATATTCAGTCAGATCTTGGCAGCTTGCTTTAAATGCTCAGAAATCTATAATTGTGCATGGCACAAAATGAAGAAAGAGAAAACGTAGTTTCCATTGAGTCACAGTTGGAATTGGCCAACTCAAACAAGCATCTTGGTGTAACACTTTATAGGGATATGAAATGAAATTATCATATAGGCTCAGTTGTGGATAAAGCAGGCAGTAGACTTTGATTTATTGGTAGAATACTAGGGAAGTGCAATTAGTCTGTAAAGGAGATTGTATACGAATCACTTGTGTGATCCACTCTAGAATATTGCTCAAGTGTGTGAGACCCATACCAGATAGGACTAAGAGGGGATACTGAACGTATCCAGAAAAGGGCAGCACTAATATCCTGAAGATAGATGCACACCATCACAAGAAAGTCTACTAACAGCAATTGGCTTTAAATTATGATTCTATGAATGTACCACAAGCCCCTACGTATTACTCACATAGGCATAATGAGGACATGATTAGAATAATTACATCACACGCCAAGAAATTCAAACAATCATTCTTCCTGCACTCCACAGGTGAATGGAATGGAAAGAAAGCCTGAATAGCTGGTACAGTGACATGTACCCTCTGCCACACACTTCATGCTGGTTTGCAGAGTACACATGTAGATGTAGAAGTAATAAAATAAAGTTTCAGGCCATTGAAACCAAATAAGTGCCACAAATATAATTTTTTGTCAAGTTATTATGAGCTGTAATAGCAGTATATACAGGTTTAAATATTCATTCAAATATGATTTTGGTGTATTTTTGAAATACTGTTTGGCAAACTAATTCAATCGCAGCCCCCATTTCACTGAATATTACCAGTGTGGCAAGTAGTCCAGCTGCTCAAATGTTTATCTCCAGCTGCTGATGTGTGTAGTGAAAGAAGCATGCTATTCTGTGCTGCAAGGAAGGTTTAAACCATGTAGCTGGGCACTTTCACTCTGGAGGTTCAGACATCCTGCAATTGGCAGTAGTTTCAATATTCATTAAAAACATGTGGCATGCATTTGCAAGTTCTTGCATACTTGTTCTAACATGTTCCTTATTTGCTGATTCTCAAATTCGAGACATTCAACATGTACAGCATATGTGCAGAGTGGTGAGAGTCACATTGCCTAGGTAGTACCAGATGGTTATAATTAACTGAAGGTGTCCTAAGTGCTGCAGTGTGGGCTGTATACATTGCAGGACACTGAAACATCACAAGTATGTTCATTAATCAGTGCACTCAAATAGCATGCTGAAAAAATATTAGTTCCATTTTCTGCCACCAGGTGAAAGCATGGTCCTGTAAGCAGTCAGAATGTGAAATGTTTCCTGTTTTGATGTCAGTATGCTATTTACTGCTTGATGATGCAAGTTGATTTGTTTTGTGAAGTGTCTGTTGGTATAAAGAGTTAAGGAGGTTGATGTTTTCCATACAAATTGCAATGGCTACTGAAAATAAAGACCAGACACTGCTGGTAAAGTTGTTTTATCAGAATGGCAGCAATAGCAGCACTGAACTGCAGGAATATAACCAACAGAAACAGCTGCAAATTGGCTCCATTTCAATAGATGGGCTAAGAAATGTAATCAAGAAATTTGAAGAAACAGGTGAATTAGGTGTCGCAGCAGGGAGGGGGAGGTGGCCCATTCCCATGGCAGTTACTGATGAAGCTGCTGTAGATGTAGTCAACTGTGCAGTGTAGGCCTCAAATTCTGCAGCCAGTTTTAGAGTTGTGTCTTAGAAACTCTCCCTCCCCTGGTCAACAGTTCAAAAGATTTTACGGTACCTTTCATGCTGGTATCCCTACAAGACGCACAATCTGCAGCAAATGAAGCCCCGACATAGGCGACAACAGCATAACTCTATCTTTCATTTCTTGGCAGGCATTGAAACAGAATGTTCTTTGGATGGACAAGGCATGTTTTACTCAGCACAGTCCCGTGAATGTACAGAACTGTCGCTTATGAGGTTCTGCTCTGCCACATGTTTTGCAGGGACATCCACTACACTCCGCTTATGTGACTGTGTGGTGTGGCTTCACAAGCTGCTTGATTATTGGTCCATTTTTATTTGAGGAGAAGACACCTTCTGGGCTTGTTAGGTGTACAGTGACATCTGCAGGTTATATGGACCTCCTTGTGCAACACATGATTCCAGCTTTGCGATTGTGTCCACATCACTATTTTCATGCAAGAAATGGTGACACCATATGTCGTTTGCCAGGTGACAGGTTTGCTTTGAGAAATGTTCAGTAATGACCACATCATCTCTATCATTCTATCATGCAGTTATCATTTTGCGTAGTTTTACTTGCCTTCCTGAGTACAAGGTCTGTTAAAAAAATAATAGATTTGTTTCTTTAATAATTTGTTTATTAAATTTCTTATCTCCTTTACAAGATTTGTTTCTTTAATAATTTGTTTATTAAATTTCTTATCTCCTTTACAAGATCCCCCAGGCTTCTTCCATTCATGCTATTATCTCAGCTGGTGGCTGCAACGAATTTTATAGTCTGATTAAATTTACTTGTTACATCAAACTTTGACTCTTCCAATCACAGCTGTCAGCGTCACATACGAACTATTCGCCATTGCCAATACCCCACAACACAGCACTATTCCCAGGAAAAAATCTGGCCATCCAGTGTTGGCAGTACGTTTCCAGCTGTCGGAATGTTTACGGAGGCGCAGCTGCAATGGTGCAGCGCCACATGACGCGAGCCGTGGCGCCATTGAGTTAGTAGACTGTTCTGTCTGGCTCAGGTGTAGTATCGACTATCCCTCTTACGGCGCCATTGCCAGTACCTATGTCGAAGAGTTGCTATCTGTGGATTGTTTCCTCAGAAGGTCTTTGCTTGGCGATGTATATACGGCGTTTGCTGGCCCGAGAGAGAGGCACGAAGTTTGAGGATTGGCGGTAGTGTCGCGACAAGAGGTGGTCACGAGGCCCGAGAGGCCAAAGCCACGAGATGTGCAAAGAGGGCCTGCGCAGAGCGAAGATACCGGAGTACTTCACTGGGATCAGTGTCGACTACAAGCAGCAGGCCGACTTCCATCAGTTGGTTGGCAACATTCGTGTCGGACGACCGCTCGTGGCCTGTCTGCCCTCTTCTACCTGGCTTTTATCAGCACCCCTCAGTCACCGCTGCGACGCACCGTGGATCCATGGAATTGCTTGCTGATAAACGGGAGTAAATATTCTGGTTTGTACCCGACCCTCAGAGTTTTACTCGGTCGGCTCTTTGGTCGTAAATATAGGCAGTAGCATTGTACTAAGGCACTAGTTGTCGCTTGAAAATTTGTCCCGCTATTTACGGCCTTTCCTTTCTGGTTTAGACTTGATCATTAATGTTCTAATTAATCAGTTCTTGGTCGTAACTACAGCTGGAACAATTCTACTAAGGCACAGGCTGCCGTTAAACAAACGAAGGACCTTGCGGTTAGATTTAGCTGTTAATCGGTTCAATTCTTTGACTGTAATTGCATTTCTGTCATTAGTTATAATCTGAAAATCTATTGTACTGAGCTGTTCACTTCTGTGTTTGAAAGATCGGGTCATTGTTGGTGTATTTTAGCTAGATCTTATGCTTCCACAGAGTGAGTTTTCGTGTAATAAGTGTTCGCAAGTAATGTTTTAAGACGTTCCTTCCGAGCAGTCTTAATAACTGACAGTCAATTTAACTTTGGAAATATTAACAACCAACTGTCATCAGGGCTTTAGTCAAAATAAAATTGCCAGAAGGGAAGGGATGGGATCCAGTCGCACCTTGGTTGCCGATTAAAATTAAGAGACTGGTTGCTTTGAAGTAAGCCTTCTCATGGTCATATTGTTTGCTAATCTGTTTAACCTTTAAGCACAGGTTCGCATCTTAACCCCGAACCTTTTGACATACAGCTTTCAAATTAAGAGTTAAGTCATCTGTTTTGAGTAATTGAATCACTCTTGTCATCAATGGTACTATTATAGTTTTCGTGTGTTGCAGAAGGGCATTTAATAAGATAGACTGTGTCCAGCGCGGTAGTAAAAACCGCGTTTTACCTGATAACGGGTGGACTGCAGGTCCGGCCGCCTTGTAATCATTGTCATATTGTTTGCTGTTTTGTAATACTGCACTTCAGGTGTCTTTTGCAAAGATTAAAAGCTTATTCAACTTAAGGTTTAAGGTAAAAACAAATTTGCAAATTTGTTCATTTTGTTAAAGAAAATTTTATGGTTAAATGCTTCGATTATATGTAAAACTCAGTTTATATATTGTTACATAAACAGGTCGTGTATAAACAAATTAAAATTGGTGGGTCCTCCCTTTCACGTTTTCCTTAATTGCAGTAAGTATCACGTATCAGCAAGAAACAAATCGTTTTAATCATAGTGTACTTAAGATTATCAACAGTACCAAAACAGCGTACTGTCACCGCTGAATTTAATTTTGGAAATACGAAAAAGTCACACGGGGCATGGTCTGTACAGTAGAGCGGATGGCGGAGGGCAGTCATCTGGTGTTTGGCGTAAACCTCACGCAAAGAGAACGCTCATAGGGCAGGTGCGCTGTCTGAACCAAATGTTGTCACTTTTTTGAATCGTATAGAGTGACCATAAAGTCCCTTTATCCCCTATGTGTTTGTTAGACGTTAATGAATTGTTATTTCTTACCGTTGGAGCTGCTGTTGTACATCTAAATCATGAGTGATGACTACACGTAAATCATGAAGGAAAGGATCGTAATTAGTTCGTGAACCCACGAATGACCCCATACACGAAAGTCAATGAGAGATATTCAGCATTTCACGGTAAGATTTCAAAAACATTTCCCACCAAAACCAATAGTTTTATGGTGGGAGAAAAAGCTCTTTGCATCTGGTTGCATAAAAGATAAGCCGAGCTTAGGACGGCTGACAACATGAACGTTCGCCAAAAAAGTCCATTCGTAAGCGGTCACGGGTCTCGGGAGTTTCATACTCGACATTACAAAAATATACGAAGAATGATTTGATGTTAAAGGCATGTAAACCGGGGAAAGAGCTTTTCTCGGACGAGGGTGGAATATATCTCTTTGCAAAAACTAGGTACATTTGTTTTTGATGTAAAGAAAACCCACATATTTATGAACAACATCAGTACAAAATAAAACTTCCAAATAAAGGGCCCGAGTTCGAGTCTCAATCTGGCACACAGTTTTAATCTGCCAGAAAGTTTCATATTAGCACACACTCCGCTATAGAATGCAAATTTCATTCTGGAAACATCCCCCAGGCTGTGGCAAAGCCATGTCTCCACATTATCCTTTCTTCCAGGAATGCTAGTTCTGCAAGGTTCGCAGGAGAGCTTCTGTGGTGTTTGGAAGATAGCAGATGGGGTACTGGGGGATTTAAAGCTGGGACGGGTCGTGAGTTGCACTTGGGTAACTCAGGTGGTAGAGCACTTGCCCGCGGAAGGTAGAGGTCCCGAGTTCGAGTCTCGGTCCGGCACACAGTTTTAATCTGCCAGGAAGTTTCATATCAGCGCACACTCCACTGTAGAAATTTCATTCTGGAAACTTCATTGCAACCCACCACATGTCATGAGGTCTGTGAGCCACTCGGCAGCTCCATAATTCTTTGACGGTGCAATGAATCACATTGCGTATCTCACCATGTTACATGTTTGGTGTACTACACATGTGCAAGATCAGAGGCTGCTTGTGGTTCCAGGAGGATGGGACACCACTCTATTATGCCACTGTCGTTAAAGAATGTCTGTGAGATGAAACTTCCTGGCAGATTAAAACTGTGTGCCCGACCGAGACTCGAACTCGGGACCTTTGCCTTTCGCGGGCAAGTGCTCTACCAACTGAGCTACCGAAGCACGACTCACGCCCGGTACTCACAGCTTTACTTCTGCCAGTACCTAGTTCTGCAAGGTTCGCAGGAGAGCTTCTGTAAAGTTTGGAAGGTAGGAGACGAGGTACTGGCAGAAGTAAAGCTGTGAGTACCGGGCGTGAGTCGTGCTTCGGTAGCTCAGTTGGTAGAGCACTTGCCCGCGAAAGGCAAAGGTCCCGAGTTCGAGTCTCGGTCGGGCACACAGTTTTAATCTGCCAGGAAGTTTCATATCAGCGCACACTCCGCTGCAGAGTGAAAATCTCATTCTGGAAACATCCCCCAGGCTGTGGCTAAGCCATGTCTCCGCAATATCCTTTCTTTCAGGAGTGCTAGTTCTGCAAGGTTCGCAGGAGAGCTTCTGTAAAGTTTGGAAGGTAGGAGACGAGGTACTGGCAGAAGTAAAGCTGTGAGTACCGGGCGTGAGTCGTGCTTCGGTAGCTCAGTTGGTAGAGCACTTGCCCGCGAAAGGCAAAGGTCCCGAGTTCGAGTCTCGGTCGGGCACACAGTTTTAATCTGCCAGGAAGTTTCATATCAGCGCACACTCCGCTGCAGAGTGAAAATCTCATTCTGGAATGTCTGTGAGATGTTTCCTGATAAATGGATTGGAAGTGGTTCTGTCAGTTTGCCTGCAGCTTTGGAGTGGCCTCCACGAGGTCCTGATCTATTATTTTGCAACAATGCATTAAGGGGGATCATTAGACCATAGGTTGTTGCTACACGTTACGAGACAGTTGACGACGTTATGCATGCTGTTCGACGTGCATATGCCGCTATCGCGAAGAATCTCACACTATGCATGGAGGAGAGACATATTCTGTTACGGAAACGATGGTGCACTCGCAGACACTCTGTTATATTGGTGCAAATGGACTCGCCTGTCCCACGTCACCGGCGTGCGCACAATCGAGGGAAACACAGTCATTTGTGAGTGAGCGGGCTAATGTATGGTGTCACTATGTTTTCGAAATAGGAACAACAGAGTTGGATCAAGATTGAATGTGCCATAGGTCGTCCAGCACGACAGTGTCATCAAGGTCTTCAAGAGGCGTTCTGGGAGTAAGCATTGGTGTACAGAACACTGACACCTTGGGTAAAAGCCTTCAACGAAGGTTGTCAAACTGTGCAGACATGCATCAGCAAGGTCGTCCTAGTGTCTGAAAAGAAGTGCATGCCGTTGCTGCGTTAGTGGACAGTGGTCGACAGTATTGGGACAAGGCGGTTTCTGGCACACTCGGCATTGTTGGCAGATCTATCCAAAATAGCGGCGATGAAGAGATCCAAGATGGCGGTGTGTAGACTTGGCGCCAGCACATGTAGTCATCCGAGATGGCAGCCATTACGTCATTCAAGATGGCTCGTTTTGGTGGAAAGTTTGAATTTTGGCAGGAAGATAGGTCAACTGGTCTACCCCCATTAACCTAAGTCATCCGACTGCAACCTCATCCTAGGAATTCATGGGAAAAGGACTCGACCAGTGCTGGACACAACTGTTTATTTTGCATGGACCAGTCTTTATTTAAACAATTTCCTGCAGTAAAGCCATCCAATGTGTTTACCACCAGGTTCGGACTCCAAATGACCTAGTACACAGTACCACTGCCAGAGTGCCCTCTCATCCATGACTTAATCCAAGATGCCTGCCATGACATCAACTGATGACACAAGTACTGTTATCCAAGATGACGGGAAACAGTGTGTTCGCCATGAGGTCTGGGCTAGTACACAGCACCACCACAAGAGAGCACTGTCGTCCGTTCCATGACGTAATCCAAGATGACAGTCTGGGGTGGGGAAATGGCGGGAAAAAGACTCTGCCTGTGCTGCAAATAAGTCTTTATTTTGCAGGCAGTGTCTCCACCACGAGATCTAGAGTCCAACTGACCTAGTACACAGTTCTGACACCAGGTGGTGCTATCATCTCTCCTGTGACATAGTCCAAGATGGTGGAGATGGTGGTCTGGAGGGGGAAAATGGCGCGAAACTGACTAAGCGTGCGCTGGGCTGCTGCAGAGAGTAAGGAAGGAGTGTACTTTATTTATTATGGAACAATTTATGTAGTGATGAATTTTGAAAGATAGTATACTTATCACACTGATACAAAACATGCGCTCCGACATGTTTGGGGTCATGCCACACAGCCTGTAGACCTGTAAACTACTCCTAAATAACGCTCTGCAGACACACAAACAACTTCTAAATTACCGAAATAATTTCAGTACAGACCTGCAAACACCTCCTAAACAATGCAGTATATTGATGTGTAGACATGCTAAGTACTCATAAACTGTCCAAATAACGCATAATGCAGCCTACAGACCTGCTCACAAAATAATGCAACAGACACACGCAAGCACCACATGCTGCCGCGTCCGCTGGACCGCACAGGAGGCTAGTAGCAGCCCCTGTGAAGTGATGCACAGGTGCCCATTTGGGTCCCGCAAGCATGAGGTAGTGACATCCCTTTCGTGCTTGATACCTGAGAAATTCCTCTCAAAATACATGTTCACCTAGGCACCATTGCTGAGCTGACCAGATGGAAACGAAGACCTATTTGCAGAGAGCGCTGACAGCGCCGCGAGCCACTGCTGGATGCAAGACAGTGTGAGCCATCGCTCTCACACCACTGGCTACCTACAGCGACCGGGTGAAAGTTGCTTCTTTTTTCTAGAATACAGTTAGAGTTCCTCGACTGATGTACCAATGTCACAGAACCCCAATGTGTGCTCACGCCCGTCCCATATGTGGGGAACCTCTGGGCAGCATGTTTGTTTTACCATTGCTGATGTGATACCTGGGGTACTGACGTCAGGGAATAGCACAGGGTGCATTGTTCCTAGTGTGACATATGAGACGCATCTAATGTGCTTAAGTGCCCAGTGTGACAGATGCAATGCTGTGAAGTGCGCGCGTGTAGCTACAAACAATCGCAAGCGCATCTAACAAGGTTCTCAATCTTATTCTGATATCACATGGCTATGCAAAATAAGAGCCAAGTCGAACTCTCAGAAATTGTATAGTGCCCCAGAAATAGTTAATGTTCACTTGTTTGATGTCTCAGTTTGTATGTACAGAAATTCTTGCCCTAACAGAAACTGCTTACGAAAATAGCGCAGAATAATGTCCAATGCAGTCTTCCTCATGGTTCTAATGTGGCACGCCGTCCATCATGTGTTACCCTTCATACTCTCAACATACATATACGTTTTCACCACTGTGTAGAGAATCTTATATCCCAGCACAAAGGATGTCTTGTGAATGAATTGAGCATTATGATTGGCTATTATCGAACTTACCCTCCAAATTACTGATGCCGCTGGTGTGGAAGCAGTCTTTTTTTTCTTTCTGCAGATGGGACGTTTGAAGGTAAAAAACTATTTTACACAGATAGCCCAATTGCACCGACAATTAAATCATACAAACTACCCTACATATCATCAAATATAATTGCACTGCTCTCCCACCGAGGACAGGAGCTTGAATATTAGAGTGTGAAACTGATCTCCAACCCAGCAATATGTCACTACCTACCATCTCCATGTGGTAAACATACAATTCATATTCTGCGTCATACAAAATCATCCCTTTTAAATCACTTATACATATACCGCGAAGACAGACAGTGCCATAGATACCCCTCACAGCAGTAGATATTTACCATGAGGTCAGGTGAGCATCCAACCTCTGAGCCTGACCAGAGCACCCTCAGAGGATCGAAGTCACTGTCAGAACTATTCTACAAATTTAGGCTCGCTTCCCCTCAGCACAAACAAATTACTGTTTCTGGTCCAGGTGTGATTGCTTGCTTGCTTTTCTACATCCATCTCTGGATTCTGGTTTTACAAGAACAGATGTATTTTGGTACGGTTTTTGATAATATTATAACATTTTTGCGGCACTTCTCGATATCAAGCACATGGTAGCATCCTACCGATCGCTCATGCAACATAATTCCCAAGATATAGACTGGAAATTATTTCTCCCAGGAGCCAGTCTCCCAGCAGTGGACCAAACTTCGAACATAGTGCACATGTTCGTACTTAGCGTGTGATTGGTCCACCTGCGACCCCTAACCCAGATGCGACATGTGGTGGATCTGCCTTCAAATATCGGTCTGGATATATATAGTACGTGTCAGATCCACTCTCGAACAGTAACTCGTATGTGGTGTATTGTGGATTTGCATCCCAACACCGCATCCTACATTGTGCCTGGCAGATCCACCTTCAAACGCTATCCCTTGTGCAGCATATTGTGGATCCGCATCCTGACATTGCTCTGGATATAACACATGGTAGGTCCACACTCGAATGCTAACTCGGGTCTACTAAGGGTCCTGGGAGGCTTCTACGACACATGTATATACATAGACATACAGAAAACAGAGGAAACGCTCTCCAATTATGGAGGGGACAGGATACAATCGAGTACAGTGCTATAGTATACCCCATTATCAGTGCATCAGGGCTAGGTGTTGGCAGCTGTGCTACATTTACAAGCAGTTTTAGAACACAGAACTAGAGGTTATGTCATGATTGCACGCACAGAACTGACTTAAAATCGATAGAATTGCGAAAAATGTCTAGGAATAGATATAAATTGACCAAATATATACCTAAATTGAGAATGTACTTGCGTATCTTCTGGTTCGCGCAGAACAATTTGTACGTGGGAACAAGTATGTGGCATCAAGAGGTATCCAAGAAAATGTCGACATGGAAGTGAAGGGAATCAGGGAAACAGTTAATTTTTTTCCGTCGACGTAGCATGATACTGTATGTCTACTGAGGTACCAGTGATGCACGTGTGTTGACTACTGTATTTGATGCTTTTCAGGAAGACAGAGAACCATCCACCTCTAAACTTACTTGCATCTGTCTTAAAGGATAACAGAGAGTGGACGGGGTGATCGATTGAAATGGAGCTGTAACAAGGTACGATTTAATGCTTGACTGATGCATTTCAGAGAAGGAGAAGTTGCTGCAGGTCAATGTTTTTTCCAGTGTTCTGTCCGGATGCATCAATCGCGTGACATAGCCTGCATTTTACTCGTATACAGCCATGTGTTCTGTATGTGGTTTAAAGCTCTGTCTACTTGCGATCGTTAACGGTAAACCTGTCGGTGCTCAGAGGACTTCCATCTCAGGTGTGATGAAACTTGTCACAGTCCCCTGAACGAACTTTGTTTTATGCAATGTACTCCATCCCCCTGTCACATCTTGGGTGTAAAATAGAGACTTCAGCATGATAATTAAGTTAGCGATAGATGCTTGTGAAGCACTGCAATCCCCGTGTATACATTTGCCTAACAGATGTGCTGTTTACAGAGTTAGTGGGGGAATGACTTGCAACTTTCACATGTCAGACGCTGCTGCTATGCGTTAATCTGTTTCCTTGTAAGAGGTATTCGCCATTACTAACGATCATTTTATGTAGGGCTGATGCAGGCATAGTATAATTTCCGAACTGTGATCGGATGTGAACAGTGGGCGCTAAACATCTCTGGAAAGCTATATATTAGTCGTATCACACAGAGCCAATGTTTTAAGGAAGTAGTTTTTTCGTTTTACCGTTCAATAACATAGTTTACCGTAGAGAAACCGGGAAGAAGGATGTATGTTATCCTCTTTAAATATATTTCTTACATTGGAATATTAACAGCGCCACATTCCGTATGACTGATAGGTCGGAAATGCAAGGAATCTAACATTATAGTCCGTTTTAAGTGCAGAACGTTGTAGCATTAGGTGTGCGTGTGTTTATGTTCATCCTCACCAATAACTTCCAGGTACTGATCCTAGACTCTAGAACAATACTTTAGAGCTGATAGCTTGGTTGATTTATGTAAAAATGCGTCGAACTCCATCTTTCTGTAGCCCCATTGCACATAAAGTCATCCGTTTCTTGTTCCTCTTAACCGTATTACATCTGACACTTTGAAAGCTGCTACTATACATTGAAAAGGCGTGCTAACCTCCCCGACATCGGCGCATCTCGAGAAATATAGTGCACTTGGATGGGTGAGGACTCAGCAAGCTCAATTCATTCACGAGACGTGGAGTGTAGCGGCCTGCTTCTGGTCGATTGCATATTAAATCGGTAACGGTGCTGCAGGACAGTTTGGTCAAGGACAGTGTGAGGAGGGTCTTTCACTCTCTAATTTTACCCTAAGACAGCGAGAATGCTCTGTCACTCCTATATGCAGAGAGAGATCGTAAATTAAGCACTATGTTCGAGGTGTTAGAAATAAGTAGAGCACTGTCTGATATACTTCAGTGTTATATGTGTTTGGGAATTAACAATGAATGGACGTACTGCTCAGTCATCTACTCACGTTCGCAATCATACTCGCAAAGTGGAGAAGGGGTGGTTTAGCTATGATACTGAAATTGGAAAACATGCTGTCGCATCATTGGTCAGTGTTGAAATTACTCTAAAATTGCTAAAATTGTTCGCACTATCAACATGTAATGCTTATTATTAGAGTACATCGTTGGTGTCTTTTCCACCCCATCCATTTACTGGCACGCTGTTGGTTACCACATAATGATTGACTGACATCGCTTGTTTGAGTTGGGAAAGAGTTTTGGTGGATGGACAAGACCTTCTGGTGTGGATAGCTCCGAAAAAAATTGGTTCAAATGGCTCTGAGTACTATGGGACTTAACTTCCGAGGTCATCAGTCCCGTAGAACGTAGAACCATTTAAACCTAACTAACCTAAGGACATCACAAACATCCATGCCCGAGGCAGGATTTGAACCTGCGACCGTAGCGGTCACGTGGTTCCAGACTGTAGCGCCTAGAACCGCTCGGCCACTCCAGCCGGCACACAACACGGAAACAGTGATCGTGTGGGTGTTGGAGAAAACAATTCCTTTATTCCCACATACATTTAGCAATAACTGAACACTACACACATGAATGAATTGTGTAGACATGAACAGCAGGGAATAACTAACTAAAGCTAAGTCAAAGAATAACTATATCACTGCACGTAAATTAACACTTCACGGAATGTTTATGAAGCACTGTACACTTGTAGGGATCGATTGTCAGAAATAGGTCACTACATGACTCCACCCTTTAATGCTAACGATACCGCAGATTAAATTTCACACGCCGTCCAGCTTTTGTAACTACTTCTTTCTTGAAACTGGGCGGTGCGTCACGTGTGTCGGTGGTTGTGTCAGGGAGTGGTGTAGTAGTGCTCGACGTCGGTCTTGGTGTTGCAGTGACTGGTGTTCGCTGAGCGTTGTGGTGTTCATGGGGTATAGGAACACATCTTGTAGCTTCTCCTGTCTTCTCTGGTTTGTGTTCAGTGGTAGCTGTGGTGTCTGTTGCGTCCAGAAATGCGGGCTTGATACGATCCACTGCAACTGTGGTGGGTGTACCGTTAATAATTATGCGGAAAGTATTGGTATGCCTACTGACTACCAGATATGGTCCGTCATATGGTGGCTGCAGTGGTTTACGCACAGTATCATTGCGTAAGAATACATGCGTGCACTTGTCTAGCTCCGCAAAAACGAACGAGTGTCTTCCAAGCTGGTTTCTGGGCATTGTTGGTCTCAATTGGTGTATATGATCTCCTAATCTCGTGGCGGATTCTGAGGCTGTGATTGTATCATCTGTCATGCCGTGCAGAAATTCTGCAGGTAAAAATGGTTCAAATGGCTCTGAGCACTATGGGACTCAACTGCTGAGGTCATTAGTCCCCTAGAACTTAGAACTAGTTAAACTTAACTAACCTAAGGACATCACAAACATCCATGCCCGAGGCAGGATTCGAACCTGCGACCGTAGCGGTAATTCTCCAGGTAGACATAACGTTTGTCCATACACCAGTTCTGCTACTGTTGCTTTCAGATCACTTTTGAATGACGTTCGTAGACCCAAAAGTACGATAGGTAGTGTCTCTGTCCAATTCGGTGTTGCGTGACATCTCAGTGCTGCCTTTAACTGTCGATGAAGACGCTCAACCATGCCATTTGATGCGTGGTGGTATGCCGTGGTGCGTATGCGTTTCGTACCTAATAACGTAGCCAATGGTTTGAAAACGTAGGCTTCAAATTGCCGTCCTTGATCAGTTGTAATTCTCAGTGGAACTCCAAACCGGGCAATCCAACCACGAAGAAATGTTTGAGCTATAGTTTCTGCAGTGATGTCCTTCATTGGAAATGCCTCAGGCCACCTAGTAAATCTGTCAGTCACCGTGAGGCAATAACTGTAGCCTTCCGATGCCGAGAGTGGGTCGATGATGTCAACATGCACATGGTCAAAACGCTGATTTGGTGGAAGAAATGTGCCTAATGGTGCCCTGACGTGCTGTGCGATTTTATTCCTCTGGCACGCCAAGCATTGCTTCACAAATGGTTTACAGTCTGTGTGCATACATGGCCATACAAATTTTTGTTTGACCAATCTGAGTGTGGCTCTTACTCCTGGGTGTGACAGTTTGTGCACTGATGCAATTGCCTGTGTTCTGAATTGCTGTGGCACAAATGGACGTATCTTTCCTCTTGCTACGTCACAGTACAACTCAATGCTTGCTTCAGGGAATGTCACGAGCTGTAGCTTCAATCCTTTCTCTTGTTGCAGTAGATCACGCAACTCACTATCACATTGTTGCGCATGCGCGAGGGCGTCGTAATCAATGGCCTTTGTCACTGCTTCCACCTGTACGATGTCATCTGCTACTGTGGACACTGCTTCTATGCGAGAAAGTGCATCAGCTGGAACATTTAGCTTCCCTTCCACATGCACAATGCTGGTCGTGAACTGGCTGATATAATCTAAGTGTCGCAGCTGCCTGGGCGATGCTTTCTCTGGCTTTCCCTTAAAGGCATGGGTAAGCGGTTTATGATCTGTGTAAATCGTGAACTGTCGCCCTTCTAATGCGTGTCTGAGTTTTTTTACTGCCGCATAAGCGGCGTACAGCTCACGGTCATATGTTGCCCAACGTTGCTGAGATGGTGACAACTTATGACTATAAAATGAAATGGGCTGCCATAACTGATCAATTTGTTGCTGAAGTACGGCACCAATGGCAGTGGACGAAGCATCAACCATGAGAGCGAGTGGAGCATGCGCGACCAGGTGTGCTAACTGCGCGGCCTCTGCTATAGCTTTTTTTATAGCGTGAAACGCGGTGTTCGCCTCGATAGTCCAATGCACACTGTGGTTAGGTTTAGGTGCGCCTTTAAGTAGTTCATTCAATGGTTCAATTATCAGTGCATGATTGCGAATGAAGCGTTGGTAGAAATTCACTACTCCAATGAATCGTCGCCGGCCGAAGTGGCCGTGCGGTTAAAGGCGCTGCAGTCTGGAACCGCAAGACCGCTACGGTCGCAGGTTCGAATCCTGCCTCGGGCATGGATGTTTGTGATGTCCTTAGGTTAGTTAGGTTTAACTAGTTCTAAGTTCTAGGGGACTAATGACCTCAGCAGTTGAGTCCCATAGTGCTCAGAGCCATTTGAATGAATCGTCGCAATTCTCTGACTGTGACAGGGCGGGGGTATTTATTTATGGCCTCTACTTTACTATGTGGCGGTCGAATACCCTGTGCATTCACCAAATATCCTAGAAAGTGGACCTCTTTCTCACCAAAAACACACTTGGCAGGATTAATTACTAGTCCATCTGTGCGTAGGCGATCAAACACTTGTGCCAAATGCTGTAAGTGCTCCTCTTCTGATGCAGACATCACCAATAAATCATCTATATACACATAGCAAAAATCTAAATCTCTTGTAACCTCATCCATAAAACGTTGGAAGGTCTGGGCGGGATTACATAGTCCGAATGGCATTCGGGTGAATTCAAATAGACCGAATGGTGTTGTCACCGCTGTTTTAGGAATGTCTTCTGCAGCTATAGGGATTTGATAGTAAGCTCTAACTAGATCAATGGTAGAAAATATAGTCTTACCGTGAACATTTGCGGAAAAGTCTTCTATATGTGGAACTGGGTACCGGTCTGGAATAGTCCTTGCATTGAGTTGGCGATAGTCACCGCAGGGGCGCCATCCATTCTTCTTTATAGGCACGATGTGAATTGGGGATGCCCAACTGATACTAGACACTCTGCAGATACCTTGTGACAGCATGCTGCGAAATTCCTGCTTTACCACTTTTAGCTTTTCGGCCGTTAAACGCCCAGGGCCGAGCGTGAGTTGGCGGCCCTGGCGTGGTCAAAATGTGGTGGACGGTTGTATGCTTGACTGGTGGGAGAGTAGGCGATTGCTGTGTGATCTCGGGGTATCCTTTCAGTAATCGTATATATGGTGTGTCGCCTGTGACTGTGCGTACCTCTAGTGGTGCGATACAACGGACTTTTCCTGTTGTGTGCAGACTAGTAGTCAAATCTATTAGTCGCTGACGCCGCAGATCTGGCAGTAAGTCGTAACAGGACAAAAAAATCTGCTCCAATAATAGGCTGTGATATATCTGCCACTGTAAATTGCCATTCAAACACACGGCGTAGCCTCAAATTAAGGAATAATGTTACTCGCCCGTATGTTCTAATTTTGGAGTCATTGGCGGCGTATAGATAACAGTCGTCGCACCTCCGGCGTGATAGGCGGTTTGCTGGATATACGGACACTTCTGCGCCTGTATCGACGAGAAACTGTAGTTTTTGTTTCGCGGTCTGTCACAAAAAGTCGGCGAGTGTTTGCACTGGAAGTTATCGCTGCTACGGTGTCCGCCTCATGTTTCCACTTGCAAGGTGGCGTACACTTTCGTGCATCATTACCAAATGTCTTGTGGTACCAGCATAAGTTCTGTAGTGATGGTGATCGATTGCGACTTCGTGACCGTCAGCGGCGTGGCCGTTGGAGGTTGCGCGTTGTTTGTAATGCAGCTACCTGTGCGGTCAACTCTGCCAGTTGTGATTGTAGGGAGACTAGCGTCACTGTGGGCGAATTTTCTTGTTGTGGCGTTAATGTTGAGACACTTGATGTGGGATACATATCAATTAACCTGTCGGCAGTTTGTGCCAGTGCGTTTAAATCGCCTGCACATACCGTGAGAATTTTTTGAGTATCTGACGGCAACCGAGACAACGATATATTTCGTAGCACATCATCAGTTACAGTGTTACTTGCCAGTGTGCGCAAACCTCGTATGAGTTGTGATGGAGTGCGATCTCCGAGATCTTCAGTGCGCAGTAGCTTCTCTAACCGTTTTGCCTCTGATTGTGACAAACGCGTTATTAATGTGTTTTTAATGGATGCATAACGATCGGTATCCGGTGGTGCGGCTAGGATATCTTGTACTTCTGCTGCTAGATCTTCTGTAACTGCTGCAACCACATAGCTGTACTTAGTTTCGTCCGCCGATATTTGTGCGAGGACGAACTGGCTTTCTAACTGGGCAAACCACAATAGAGGATTATGTAACCAGAATGGTGGAGGTTTTATCGTCGCCCTGTTAATTGCACTGCTGGCTTCAGGTTGAATTGAGACTGGCGAATCGGTCATTATCGTGCTGAAACGAGCGCGACGCGGCTGGCGGGGAAGTTACAAACGTGAACGTCGCCGAACTTCGTTAAACGCTGAAGCCGACGCAGATGTTACGTAGTTCGTCGGGAGTCACCAAATGTGGGTATTGGAGAAAACAATTCCTTTATTCCCACATACATTTAGCAATAACTGAACACTACACACATGAATGAATTGTGTAGGCATGAACAGCACGGAATAACTAACTAAAGCTAAGTCAAAGAATAACTATATCACTGCACGTAAATTAACACTTCAAGGAGTGTTTATGAAGCACTGTACACTTGTAGGGATCGATTGTCAGAAATAGGCCACTACAATCGCGTACATGGCTGCAATATGATGAATCAGTCGAAACGGAACGTAGAGTTATCAGCTATTCGATGACTATGACAGAGGAGTTTAAATGTAGAGCTCATGAATCAGTTTCAGATTGTAGTTTGGAAACCATCCACAACGCCGCAAAACTATCCCAATTTGCTTATGTTGTAACTCTCCTTTATTTAAAATCATCAATTGTTTGTGGTGTGTTGCCACAGTAACAATAAGATTTACATTGTGCGATGTCTAGTTTTCTGCGAGAGGCCGTGGATCAGAGTGTTTTAATGTCAAAAAAAATGGCTCTGAGCACTATGGGACTTAACATCTGTGGTCATCAGTCCCCCAGAACTTAGAGCTACTTAAAACTAACTAACCTAAGGACATGACACACATCCATGCCCGAGGCAGGATTCGAACCTGCGACCGTAGCAGTCGCGCGGTTTCGGACTGAGCACCTAGAACCGCTAGACCACCGCGGCCGGCTTTTTAATGTCAGTTTAGGACCTGGCACAGACCTCAAAGTCTAAGAATAACAAAACATACAGCAGTGTATAGTCTCTTGCGACTTACAGTATAATCTGTGGGATACGGTCATCCTACAGTACGGGTGATGAAATAATAACTGCCCTCTGCAATGGATCAAAAGCTGTATATTTAATAGGATCGTCCCACATCGTCATCAGTAGCAGTTTGTTGAGTAAATTCGATGATGGATGGGGTGTGCCATTAGGAATGCTATTCTGGGAAGCATCGCAACAACTCTCCCTCTGTGCCAGATCCACATTGCAGCTATGCGTCATCGCGCCTGCAACGACACCCAGGTGGGTTCTATATCGGATGAAGTTAGTGGAGCTTTTATAGTTCGTTATTTTTTTTCTGTTGGATGGTACAGAATAGCGATGATAGCATGCTGGGCTGATAGATGTGAATGGATGCGGATCTGCTTCGAACTATAGTATCTGTATCTAGCTTGGAGACATACCACATTGCGCGCATTTCCACCAAATGGTCGAAACACTGACCTGTTGCACTAACTCAAGTCGTTCTGTTTCTACGCGGGTTGCAGAAGGCGCTGCATATGGCTTTCTCTGACTTCTGCTCAGTGCAGACTTAAATTGGCACAATGACATGCGCAAAGCTGCAGAAATGGGAGCAGTTACAGGATGCGTAGGGACTGACTAAAACCACGTTGGAATTTTACTGTAGCAGATAGGTTCGAGAAAGGTGACTCGTTTCGAGATATGAGATACATGATTCACTTGTGGCCGTGATCCTATGCAGGTATGTGGTTGAATGGATGCACTTGATTTCAAATCATAGATATCATTTCTAGGGAATAGCGTAACACTAGAGGTATGAAAAGCTAGTGTACATTTCTTACGACCTCAGTCAGCACACCATCTACTACTGTTTGTGATCCTTCTCAATCAGTCATCGCCTATAACTCAGTAGATATATAGCAGAACCTCTGGCATTGTATCGAGACAGAATATGTTACACATACTGGAGAAATCTCTAGCGGCGTGAGGGAGTTGCAGGTAGCGGTTTCATACCACCTTCCTTAGCTGAAACACTTTCAGAATTGTGCGATGTTATGACGAGATTGTGGGTTATGTGTAAGCGGACCGCTGGTCTGATAATACACCTTCCTATGGTCACTGTCTCGGTATTTGTCTGGCAAAAACAATTCATTCTGGGATAATGCCATACCTCGATTTATATAGCCAGTATAGCTTTCAACATGGATACTTGTGTGCACCTGTAGAACTAAGACCGCTTGTGACAGTAACATACAGTAGTTGTGGCGATCGGATTTTTTAACGTCTGGCCATTTACACCTCTCTTTCTAAGACAGTATTATTTTGTATCGTGTGGAATCATTTATTAGTTAAGTATTATACTTAGTAGTAGTATGAGATGCGTGACAAGTTCACCTTGAGCATCAGGCTTATAAAGTATGTGTTTGTGTTTCGACATGTGCAAAGAAGATGACTCTGGAGTACTGTAATAGCAGAGGGAAGAGTATGTCAAGTCATAAGAATGGTACAGATATTTCTATTTCCAGAGCCACAGCCGTCAGCAGGGTGTATTTCCGATACTTCGCTCATTGTCGAATGTCGTTCAATTGTGACCGCAATTGTAACATTTAGTTGTAAGTATAGCGATCAAATATATATGTGACCGGTTTTCTAGGGCGCCTCTGCCTATGTGTGGTCTGTAGTGGGTCTGATTCACGTTTCCCACTAATGGTAGGGTCTTTCTGAATGGAGAGACCTGTTGGATCGTAGGATTGTAGCTTAGTTAACTTTGTCATCCTCTAGACCGCAAAATAGAGAACTAATATCTAGTATGTGTTGGATAGCTTTCGTGATCGCATGGAAATTTGAGAAGGTTCAATATGGATGTGTGTTTGTGCTGGGCCATTATTTCCGCCTATGTAAATTGTTTGGTTTATTGCTTCTGGCCATTTCGCGCCTTAACTTAGTTGAGGGAACATAGATTGTGGTATATGCATCTAGCAGGTGAAGAACACGTTTCCTGGTTCTCTAGACATGAGAAACACGTTATTTGACTTTGTAAATTATAGGGATGATTTGGAATCTGTAACAACACCGACATCTGTATTAGCGAGTGGAAAAATCAGTTTCCTCTATTTTTCTTTTGTCGAGTTTTTTTCATGTACAGGTCCTCACACAGAGGATAAGTTTTTAGTTACTCAGTGGACTAGAGCATGCTCCACCTTGCTAAAGTTTGGGGTTTGTAGAGAAATAATTTCCATTCTATATCTTGGGAATTATGTTGCGCAAGTGATGGGTAGGATGCTGCCATGTGCTTGATATCGACAAGTACCGCAAAAATGTTACAATATTATCACAAACCATGCGAAAATACATCTGTTCTTGTAATCCCAGAGTCCAGAGATGGGTGCAGAAAAGCAAGCAAGCAATCAGGTCTGGACCAGAAACAGTAATGCGTTTGTGCCAGGGGGAAGCGAGCCCAAATTTGTAGAATAGTTCTGACAGTGACATCGATCCACTGAGGGTGCTCTGGTCAGGCGTTGGGGGTGGGTGCCCGCCTGACCTCCTGGTAAATATCTACTACTGCGACGGGTATCTACGGCCCTGACTGTCTTCGCAGTATTGTATGAGTGATGTTAAAGGGATGATTTTGTATGGTACAGGATGCAAATTGTATGTTTACCACATGGGGACGGTAGGTAGTGATATATTGCTGGGTTGGAGATCGGTTTCATGCTCTAATATTCACTCTCCTGTCCTTGGTGGGAGAACAGTGTAATTGAGTAGCAGTCTTTCCATATTTGAAGATATGTAGGGTATGTGGTGATATATTGATGGGTCAGAGGTCGGTTTCACATTCTAATATTCAAGCTCCTGTCCTCAGTGGGAGAGTAGTATAATTGAGTAGGAGTCTTTCCGTATTTGACGATACGTAGGGTAGTTTGTATGGTTTTAATTTTTGGTGCAATATGACAATCTGTGTAAAATAACTCCGAAAGTCCCATCTGCAGAAAGAAAGAAAAGGCAGACGGTGCTTCCACATTGGTGGCATCAGTAATTCGGAGGGTAAGTTCGATAAGAACCAATCATAATGCTCAATTCATTCACAAGACATCCTTTGTGCAGGGGTACAGGAGTCTCTACATAGTGGTGAGAACGTTTGCGTATGTTGGGATCAGGAAGAGTAAGAGCTGATGGATGGGACGCCATGTTAGGACCGCGAGGAAGACTGCACTTGACGTTATTCTGCGCTATTTTTGTAAACAGATTTTGTTAGGCCAAGAATTTCCGTGGATACAAGCAGAGCCATCAAGAAAGCGAACATTAACTATTTCTGGGACACTATACAATTTCCAAGAGGTCAACTTGGCTCTTATTTTGCATAGCCATGTGACATCAGCATAAGATTGAGAATCTTGTTAGGTACGCTTGCGATGGTTTGTAGCTACAAGCGTGAACTTCATGGCGTTGTGTCAGTCACGCTGGGCGGTTAAGCATGCTTACATGCATCTCGCATATCACCCTAGGAACAATGCACCCTGTGCTATTCGCTGACCTCAGTATCCCCAAGTATCGCATCAGCAATGTAAAGCACATGTGCTGCCCAGAGGTGTCTCACATATGAGACTGGCGTAAGCGTGCTTTGGCGTTGTGTGACATTAGTATAACAGTCAAAGAACTCTAACTGTATACTAGAAAATAGAAGCAACTTTCACCCGGTTGCTGTAGGCAGCCAGCGGTGTGAGAGTGATGACGTGCTGGCTAGCATCTGGAGGTGGTTCCCAGCGGTGTCGGCGTGCTCTGCAAATAGGTCTTCCTTCTCATCCAGTCGTGTCAGCAATGGTGCCTAGGTGAACACGTATTTTGAGAGGAATTTCTCAGGTACCAAGTATGAAAAGGATGTCGCCACCTCATGCTTGTGGGATGTGAATGGGCACCTGTGCGTCACATCGCGGTGGCTGCCACTAGCCTCCTGCGCGGTCCAGTGGATGCGGCGGTGTGCGGTGCTTGCGCGTGTCTGTTGCATTATTTTGTGAGCAGGTCTGTAGGTTGTGCTGTGTGTTATTTGGACAGTTTATGAGCACTGAGTGTGTCTACACATCAGTGTACTGCATTATTTAGGAGTAGTTTGCCTGTCTGTACTGAAATTATTTTGGTAATTTAAGAGTTGTTTGTGTGTCTGCAGAGTGATATTTAGGAGTAGTTTACAGATCTACAGGCTGTGTGGTGTGATGTCAGACATGACAGAGAGTGTGTTCTGTATCAGCGTGATAAATATACACTCTTTCAAAATCTGTCACTAAATTAATTGTTGCAAAATAAATAAAGTACACTCCTTCCTTACTCTCTCCAGCAGCCCAGCTCACGCTGAGTCATTTTCGCGCCATTTTCCCCCTCCAGACCACCATCTCCACCATCTTGGATTATGTCACAGGAGAGATGATAGCACCATCTGGTGTCAGAACTGTGTACTAGGTCAGTTGGACTCTGGATCTCATTGTGGAGACACTGCCTGCAAAATAAAGACTTATATCCAGCACAGCCACAGTCCTTTTCCTGAAATTTGCCCCGCCCCAGACTGTCACTTGGATTACGTCACGGAATGGACAACAGTGCTCTCTGGTGGTGGTACTGTGTACTAACCTGCACATCGTGGCGAACACACTGTTTCCCGCCATCTTGGATAACAGTACTTGTGTCATCAGTTGATGTCATGGGGGGCATCTTGGGTTACATCACGGATGAGGGAACCCTCTGGCGGTGGTACTATGTAGAAGGTCAGTTGGAGTCCAGACCCCATGGCGACCGCACTGTTTCCCACCATTTCTGCCACCATCTTGGATTACGTCACAGGAGGGATGACAGCACCCTCTCGTGGTGCTACTGCGTATGAAGTCCGTTGGAGTCGGGACCTTGTGGTGAACACACTGGATGGCTGTACTGTGTGAACTATTTAGATAAAGACTGGTGCATGCAAAATAGAGAGTTATGTCCAGCACTGGTTGAGTCCTTTTCCTGCGAATCTCTAGGACAGGGCCGGCCAGAAATTCTGCACGCGTGCGGTGCTCCTGCACATGTGCAACTTCCGGGTCACAGCGTGCACGCCGCAGCCGTCAGCGTTCATGTAGTGCATGTTTCTACGCACAGATGTCGCTTTATCCACTTGCTGAGATACTCTGTACCGCCGCATTCTAGTGCTCTTTCCACAGCTTGCATGCCAACCATGGGAAGGTATTTCGCGTATTAAACATTTAAAATACTGTCACAGTCTACTCATTGAGACGTCTACTTTTATGTTAACAGTTTAACCCAGTAAGACAAGTAATACAGTTAACAACCGTGGGTTTTTACTAAGGCGGCTTGACTGACGGCACGTAAATACGCGTAGTGTTTTTGATCTAGTATTTAAGAAAGAGAGCACTTAGCGACTTCCAACGAACCTTAGTCATGATTTCAAATAACATTAAACTAATGCAAGGTTTCCTATAACTAATTCTCGGTGCCCTGAGCTATACCCACATAATTTCTGTCTCACTGACCTCTGAACAGAATGACAACCGCAGACCTCTCGATGATGACCTGTACCATTACTGCTATATCTTTCATCAGTTCCGTCTGAAATCTGCACAATAACCGACAATTAGATGAATGTTATGTTTTATCGACTTCAGCTGAGCGTAGCCCTTCACACATTTTTTTTTTTTTTTTTTTTTTTTTTTTTTTTTTTTTTTTTTTTTTTTTTTTTTTTTTTTACAAAAGCACCTAAATGTAAGTATACAATAATCGGTTTAGTGACCAATTTTCCTTATAATAATGTAACATGGAGCAGAATGAGGCAATAGTGCACAGTTAGTAAACAATAATTTTTATTTATGAAAGGAATAAACCCAAACACGTTTATCACTGGTCATGAGAAATGATATAGCTAATATCGGGCACAAAAGCACGGCTCATTGACAAACGCAAGCAGTTGCGGGAGATTTTCATCACTGATGCTTGATCAAAACGACTGAGAACATAGATCTTCCGTTCTTTGCTTTTTCACAGTACCTGCCATTTCTCAGTACTTCTCTGTTAAAGTTACGGTCACCAGGGATAAACGAGACTGCGTATGTTGCGCTCTTCCTTGTACCACATAAACAGGGAAGAGGAGCTGCCGCCGTTCATTTAGGACACATGCCTAAAACAGACGTCGCTGTCGCACACGTGCGCACATGTGCAGCACTTCCGCACGTCTGCACACTGTGCAGCGTTTGGCCGGCCCTGCCCTAGGAGGAAGTGGCGGTTGGGTGACTTGGGTTATTGGAGGTGGCCCAACTGCCCTTTCTTTCCCACCATTTTCTTAGGTTAGTAGAGATAACCCAAGTGATCTTTCTTTATCGCCAAAATTCAAGCTTCGTGCCAGTTCCTAGGATGAGGTGCCGGTTGGATGACTTTGGTTAGTGTAGGTAGCCAAATTGGCCTATCTTCCCGCCATTTTCTTAGGTTAGTAGAGGTGTGTTGCATTGTCCTGATGGAATTTGAACTTCCCACCATTTTCTGGGGGAGGGGGTTAAGTTAGTGGAGGTAGTCCAGTTGACCTATCTTCTAGCCAGAATTCAAACTTCTAGCCAAAATCAGCCATCTTGAATGACATCATGACCGCCATCTTGGATGACATCATGCGCTGTTGCCAAGTCGACACGCCGCCACCTTGAATGACATCATCTCTCTCTGGATGAGACATGGGCCACATCGTACAAGCCAAGACTGAAACGCCAATCCAACGAATGGCGTTATTATGGGTCGCTGCAAAAGTCGTAAGTGGGTCAGAGCCCCAGTATGGTGAAAGTTATGATGTTCTTGTGTACGACTGTGATGGTGTTACCCTAATGCATTACGTACCTCCACGGCAGACCTTCAGTGCACAGTATTACTGTTCGTTTTTGGAGCATCACCTGTGACCAGCTTTGCGAAAGAAGTGGCGACACTTTCTGGACAACACACCGATCATTTTGCACGACAATGCGCTGGCGCATGTAGCGCAAGCTGTGGCTACTCTGTTCTGTCGGTGGGACTGGGAAGTACTGTACCATCCACCATACTCCCCGGACTAAAGTCCTTGTGACTTTGATTTGATTCCGATGATGTAGGAACCACTTTGTGGCATTCGCTTCAGAACTGTTCCAGAAATTCGACCGGCAGTAGACCGCTCCATTCGCACCATCAGCAGAACAGGCTCTGGTAACAGTATACTGCGCCTTCCACATCGCTGGCAACGGGTTCTACACAACGCTGGTGACTATTTCGAAGGACAGTAACAGGTGCAAATATGTAACTCTTTTGTGTTGGTTGTGAATAAAGAGTTACCACTATTTAAGTTCCAGCCCTCGTATAAGAAACAATAATCACATTACCTCAAAGTTGTCCTCTGCCATGTTCCCACATTAATACCATTCGACCACTTTCGAATATGTGCACACCCGATAGGGGGCAATGGGAATTCGTGATCACTCTGTTTGTGACGGTTGGCTGGTGATTATTGAGGCAAGAATTAGAAATACGCAATTGCTCTAATGCCGAAAGAAAGAGTAGGTATTAGATTGACAATGGATAAGACAGCGGAGCTTCTTTTGTTCGTGGACATACGTATCCAAGCCATTCTGATGACAAGACGAATGTCTCAATGTTATAAACGTAAACCCAACACTCGTCTTCTGTGCGATCCTTTGCTTTAATGTTTCGTTATCGTTAGTGTCTTCAACGAGCTCCTTACAAACCTTCACTCAATGTTTCTTCACAGATTAAGTCATCAAAAGAGAAACAATCTTTGATGCAATGCGGCGCATGTTAAACTGTTTGGCTAAAATCTCATTATGCATATCGGTGGAGATGCCAACGTCGTCTGCAAGTTCTCTAACAGATCACACACCAAATCCTTGATTTTCTAAATGTGAACACCGTCGCTTGAGGTCTAAAGCTTTCCTAGCGGAAGGTATTCTTCAATTGCCTGAAGGCCACTTTCGAAATGCGACACACATTTATAACACTGGTTTCTACCTACAGCATCGTCTCCATAAGCATGGTTCAAAGGCTGAAAACTTTTTTCCGCACTGCAACGAAAATTCCTCATTGCTTCGTTGGTCCGATAAATAAGGCTCTGTAAAAATCACTGCGAACACTGCTATATCACTTTTCTCTAAAACACAGCCGGCCGCGGTGGTCTAGCGGTTCTAGGCGCTCAGTCCGGAACCGCGCGACTACTAGAGTCGCAGATTCGAATCCTGCCTCGGGCGTGGATGTGTGTGATGTCCTTAGGTTGGTTAGGTTTAAGTAGTTCTAAGTTCTAGGGGACTGATGACCACAGATGTTAAGTCCCATAGGGCTCAGAGCCATTTTTTCTCTAATACAACAAATCTTATAAAATAAAGGAGATATCAACATTGTGAAGTAATGAAGATACTTGTGCTGTACACATGACGCATGCAGAGATAGCCTATGGCTGCACACTTACCACAGTCCTGTCCAAAACGAGACATTGAAACTAGTACAACACTAGTCACTACACTGATGTTTCTAGAGAGACACATAGTTATAAACGCGCTAAGATTTTCTGGGCAACCTCTATCACCTCAGTACTATGCGCGTGTGACATATCATGCAAAGGTGGCACTTTGACAAACGCGAGCCAGTCAGGTGAGTAGCCGCGAATTTTCTGTTCGAACATAGCGTAGCGTGAGCCGGAAGGCATTCGGGGCCGATTCTTATTATACTGTTTGGACGTCGACGCTGGTTGCAGCTGTGTCATGGTGCTTCGCACGTGTTGCGTGAGGTCACTACATGCCGTTGGCTTAGCCTTAGGCAATGCTTTGCAAGCGCATTTAGGTACGTTCCTGTAGGACACATTTGTTTTTTGAATTCAGAGTTAGATGGGGCAAGTTCGCCTACTTCCTGCTTGTTACAGTTGAAATAGAACTTAGATTTTTTTGTGATCAGCGTTGTCGTACTTCCGACATTCATGAGCATTCGTGGTAATCGATTGATCTCTCTCTCTCTCTCTCTCTCTCTCTCTCTCTCTCTCTCTGTCTGTCTCTCTCTCTCTCTCTCTCTCCGCCTATACACAGCTACCTATTCTGTACCTAAAATCGAGAACATTACGTTGCCTCCGCATAAAGAATCCGCGTTCATTTTCTTATTATGTTGTAATTGTCTTTGTTTGCTTTTGGATACAAGTGGCTATTCGTATTCATGTCCTTTACTGATCATTTCACGATTTCTTGTTCTGTTTGATGGCTTCGTTTTAGTAAATAATGCACTCACATTGTAGCGACGTATATTACACATACTATTCTCTATTTTACGCATACTTCAGAAAAAAAATGGCTCTGAGCACTATGGGACTCAACTGCTGAGGTCATTAGTCCCCTAGAACTTAGAACTAGTTAAACCTAACTAACCTAAGGACATCACAAACATCCATGCCCGAGGCAGGATTCGAACCTGCGACCGTAGCGGTCTTGCGGTTCCAGACTGCAGCGCCTTTAACCGCACGGCCACTTCAGCCGGCCATACTTCAGATTTCCGATAAGTATTTGCTGATGAATGCAGTTTCGCCAGCAACTCTACTTTCAGTTAGTTTCATAAACTTCTCACAGAATCACTAGAATTCAGATGTTAATACTTTTGGGTGTATTTTGCAGATTTTAGTGCTGCTTCAGATCTCATGAATGGCATATGTATTGCTCCAGTGTTTATCTATAAGAAACACCTCTTTATACTGATTCTGTTGGCTTCCTAAATCTACTTTGATACCAACAACTAATCTGTTTCCTTCTGAAACACGTGAACAAAGATTACGTTGTGCTTGCGAAAGTTAATGGCTGTCACTGAGTATTACTGAGTTAGATTACGTTATTAGATAGACATCCCAGAAAACTGGCTATAAATCAGTTGAATGTACGCAGATAAGCCGAAACATTATGACGACTGCCCATCGCGACGTTGGATGCCACCCGGTGGCGTTGCGGGCAAGTTACGCTGTAACACAAGTATGTAGGCGGAGCAGACACGGACCACGGACGGGGATCAACCTATCGAAGATATGGGCTAGTGGCCCAGCCTGGAACCGCGCGACCGCTACCGTCGCGGGTTCGAATCCTGCCTCGGGCATGGATGTGTGTGATGTCCTTAGGTTAGTTAGGTTTAAGTAGTTCTCAGCTCTAGGGAACTGATGACCTCAGATGTTGAGACCCATAGTGCTCAGAGCCAAGATATGGGCAACAAATGGGAAAATCAACTGAGCTGAGCGACTTTGACAAAGGGCAAATTATTATTACATAGACCCTGTGAACGCGAATCTCGAAAACGGCAAAGCTGGTTGAATGTTCACGTGCCACTGTCGTGAGCATCTACGGAAAGAGATAGGAGAGCGAAACTACCACTAGGCGCTAGATGGTTGGATGTCCACGACTCTTCAGAGAACGTGGAGTTCGGTGGGTTGTCTGCTCTGTGAAGTAGGGTAGATGGTGGTCTGTGGCCGAAACAGCACAATGGTGGTGCACGCACAAGCGTTTCGGAGCATACCACCATTCCTCGTACATTGTTGAACATGGAGCTCCGCAGCAGACCACCCCTACGTGTTCACATGTTGACCCAATGACATCGTCAATTGCAATTGCGACTGTGGACGGGACCATCGGGATTCGACGTTCGAACAATGGAAACGTGTCGCCACTACGGGTGAATCACATTTTTGGTACACCAGGTCGATTGTCTCCACAAACGCAGTCATCGAGGTGAACGGCGGCTCGAAACGCGCAGCGCGCCGCGGACGCAGGCTGATGGGAGCAGTATTATGCTATGGGGGACATTCTCCTGTGCTTGCATGGGACCTGTGGTAGTAATCGAAGGCACGTTGACAGCTGGGAACCACCTGCATCCCTTCACGCTTAATGCTTTCCCTGACGGTGATGTCATCTTTCAGCAGTATAATTGTCCGTGTCTCGGAGCCAGAACTATGCTACAGTGGTTTGAGGAGCACTATGTTGAACTCACGTTGATGTCTCGGGGACCAATTTCGTCTGATGCAAATCCTATGGAACACATCTGGGTCACTATCGGGCACCATCACCGCGTGCGCTAATCAGGGCCCGTTATTTACACGAATTACATGACCTGTGCGTAGACACCCATTGCCACATATCTCCACAAACAGACCAACAAACTATCGGATCCCTGATACGCAGAATCAGTGACGTATTTTGTTCCAAAGACAGACAAACAAGCTACTAAGTAAGTGGTCATAATGTTTGGCTCGACAGTGTATGTTTCAGAATTTTAGTTGATCATTCAAGTTAAAGTTAGAAGGCAACGGTCAGTTTCCAACACTGCGAATAATTTTAAAAGGGCCGTGATTTGCTACAAACTCAACAATCCGTAATGACCTCCATAATTTTCTCGGACAATATACAAATTTATCAGCTATCCATATGTGACGCCCATGATCAACAGAAGTATAAAAGTGCAAAGCTGGTACTGTTGCCAAGACCGTAACATAAAAAGTACTTTGACAAACAATACTATAAAATATTTTAATCATATAATCATGACATTTTAGAAAACTAAAATCTCCTCTATAAAAATCAACATGGATTCCGGAAATAGAGATCTGGTGAAACTAAGCTCGGTCTGTTCCTCCCTGAGACCCATAGCACTATAGCCAATAGCACTCAGGTTTATACTGTGTTCCTTGATTTCAGGAAGGCACTTGAAACCGTTCCGCACTGCTTTTTAGAGAAAAATCCTTACCGAGTATCGCAGATTTGCGACTGGAATCAGATCTTCCTTGCAGATAGAACTCCACATGTCGCTCATAGCGGAACAAAATCGACAGACGTAAATGCGGTTTAAAGGATAACCCGAGAATGTGTGATAGTACCGTTACTATTTACGCTGATCTAGTAGAAATCGTTGGAAGATCTTTAAGGCTGTTCGCAGATGATGCTGTTGGCTATAAGAAAGTAGAAACGCTAGAAACTCTATCAGTTTGCAGAACGATCTACACAGAATTGACGAAGGGTGGAGGCTCTGACACTTATCCCTGAATGTCAATAAACATAACATTTACCCATACATAAGAACAGGCATCCACTACTGTACAACTACGCTAGTAATGATAAACTGCTGGAAACAGTTTATACTGTAAAATGCCTAGGACTTAAGGAATATCTATGCACAGCGACCTTTACTGGAATGACGTCATAAAACAAATAGCAGGACAGGACTGAGAGTCTTAGGAAGAATCTTAAGGAAACGTAGCTCATCCACGAAAGAAGTGGATTACAAGGCGCTTGTTCGATGGATTTTTAAGTATTATTCATCGGTCTGGGACCACTATCAGGTAGGAGTGATAGAAGAGATAGAGAGGATCGAACGAAGAATGACGCGTTTCGTCACGGGACCTTTTAGTCGGCACGAGAGCGTTACAGAGATGCTCATAAAACTCCAGTGACAGACGCTGCCGGCCATGGTGGCCGTGCGGTTCTAGGCGCTTCAGTCCGGAACCGCGTGACTGCTACAGCCGCAGGTTCGAATCCTGCCTCGGGCATGGATGTGTGTGATGTGCTTAGGTTAGTTAGGTTGAAGTAGTTCTAAGTTCTAGGTGGTTGATGACCTCAGATGTTAAGTCCCACAGTACTCAGAGCCATTTGAACCATTTGACAGACGCTAAATGAAAGGCACTGTGCATCATGGAGAGGTTCACTAACGAAATTTCGGGAAAGGACTTTCCAGAAAGAGACGGACAACATATTACTTCTTCCCACGTACATCACGCAAAAGACTACAATGTGATAATTCGAGAAATTAGAGCTAATACAGAGGCTTAACCACAGTCATTCTTCCTACGCGCCATTCGTCGGGGAAGGGGATATAAGTTAGCGGTACCAGACCTATCGTCCGCTACACATTGTCGAGTGGCTTTTGGAGTACTGATGTAGACGTACACTATGTGATGAAAAGTATCCGGACACCCCCAAAAACATACGTATTTCGTATTAGGTGCATTGTGGTGCCACGTACTCCCAGGTACCCCATATCAGCTACCTCAGTAGTCATTAGACATCGTGAGAGAGCAAAATGAGGCGCTCCGCGGAACTCACGGACTTCGAACGTGGTCAGGTGATTGGGTGTCACTTGTGTCATACGTCTGTACACGAGATTTTCTCACTCCTAAACATCCCTAGGTCCACTGTTTCCGATGTGATAGTGAAGTGGAAACGTGAAGGGGCACGTACAGCACAAAAGCGTACAGCCGACCTCGTCTGTTGATCGACAGAGACCACTAACAGTTGAAGAGGGTCGTAATGTGTAATAGACAGACATATATCCAGACCATCATACAGGAATTCCAGACTTCATCAGGATCCACTGCAAGTACTATGACAGTTAGGCGGAAGGTGAAAAAACTTGTATTTCATGCTCGAGCGACTGCTAATAAGCCACACATCACGCCAGTAAATGCCAAACGACGCCTCACTTGGTGTAAGGAGCGTAAACATTGGACGACTGAACAGTGGAAAAACGTTGTATGGAGTGACGAATCACGGTACACAATGTGCCGATCCGATGATAGGATGTGGGTATGGCGAATGCCCGGTAAACGTCATCTGTGAGTAGTGCCAACAGTAAAATTCGGAGGCGGTGGTGTTATGGTGTGGTCGTGTTTTTCATGGAGGCGGCTTATACCCCTTCTTGTTTTGTGTGACACTACCACAGCACAGGCTTACATTGATGTTTGAAGCACCTTCTTGCTTCCCACTGTTGAAGAGCAATTCGGGGATGGCGATTGCATCTTTCAACACGATCGAGCACCTGTTCGTAACGCACGGCCTGTGACGGACTGGATACACTACAATAACATCGCTGGAATGGATTGGCCTGCACGGACTCCTGACCTGAATCCTATAGAACACCTTTGGGACGTTTTGGAACGCCGACTTTGTGCCAGGCCTTACCGACCGACATCGATACCTCTTCTCAGTGCAGCATCCCGTGAAGAATCGGCTGCCATTCCCCAAGGAACCTTCCAGCACCTGACTGAACACATGTCTCCGAGAGTGGAAGCTGTCATCAAGGCTAGGGGTGGGCTAATACCATATTGAATTCCAGGATTACCGATGGAGGGCGCCACGAACATGTAACTACGATGTAGCCACATTCTAACGCAAATACTTAATCGGTTTCTATATATTTCCTTGTTCTTTGTCATGTTGTTATTTTTTTAATACTTACATGATAAATGTTTTGCCCCTGTCTTTCTAATGTGCTGCTCATATTGAATGTTTTATGTAATTGGGAGTAAGGATCATCGGTTCGGAATACCGCAAATATAAAATTAAGAAACGGACGCAGTGCTCCCAATGACACACCGATAGGGCGTTTCATTCCAACTTAAAATAAAGTACGGTTATCCTAAGAACATACCTGGTGTTGCAATTATCCGAGAGGTCCAACGCTGACTACCCGTCAACATTGATGTGTTATCTAGCGTCCTGTTTTATCGCGCGACCACCTCTTTGGAGCGCGCTGTTCCTTGCAGTGCACTATGTTTGGTTATGGTGTAGATACGATATGCAGACACAGACAATAGGATAGTGCAAACAATCATTACCTGGTATCGGATTGGAAAGGATGTAGTTTCTTCTGCCTGTGGCTGTAGAGGAAGAATATGCGACACTTCCTTCGTTCTCGCTTCAATCGTCGGTAGTGTACATGGATTTGATAGCCTCTCTTCAACTCTACCGTATTCTCAGGTCTGACGGACTCATTACCAAAACTCTTATAACACATATGTTGTTTAGAGAGCATGTTAATAATTTAGCAACATACTCAGTGTTACAATAGGTCTCAGTAGGACCCAATGGTTTCTAAATTCCGTGACTACGCTAATAGAACGGTACCTTGATGAAAATAAAGCGCCAACTGTAATTATCTTATAAAGCTATTCTTTGTTTAACTTTATTTAGATACAAATGGATGCGGCTAGCTATGGCTATGATCGTGTAGCTTTCTTGGCGCTATTCCTGTTTTTCGAGGCTTCTGAAGCCCGCCGTGGATTTAACAACTGTACTTCATTTCTGTGGTCAAACGCCGTTGTCACCACAAAAAATTTGCTCAAATTTGGCATGGAAGCAGCGTATACCTTCCGTCAATGAAATTTTGTTGTGTGACACTTTGTGTTCTAATGATGACGTATTGTGTTCCTAGGCAGCACCAGACCAGATTTAGCTAGGCTAATAAAGGAAAACACCTAAAAACCAGAGTCAGAACAACCAACGATCAAATCAAACTTTAAATCGTAACGCGAAAGCAGTCTGGGCTTGAGTTGGTTTGTCATAAGATGACATACGGCGCATTTCTGTATACGATCAAACCCTTTATGAAATACCGACTGTTGCCACTTTATTAAGTCTGCTTTGAGGCAAATATAATATACAGGGTGTTACAAAATGGTACGGCCAAACTATCAGGAAACATTCCTCACACACAAATAAAGAAAAGATGTTACGTGGACATGTGTCCGGAAACGCTTAATTTCCATGTTAGAGCTCATTTTAGTTTCGTCAGTATGTACTGTACTTCCTCGATTCACCGCCAGTTGGCCCAATTGAAGGAAGGTAATGTTGACTTCGGTGCTTGTGTTGACATGCGGCTCATTGCTCTACAGTACTAGCATCAAGCACATCAGTACGTAGCATCAACAGGTTAGTGTTCATCACGAACGTGGTTTTGCAGTCAGTGCAATGTTTACAAATGCGGAGTTGGCAGATGCCCATTTGATGTATGGATTAGCACGGGCCAATAGCCGTGGCGCGGTACGTTTGTATCGATCGAGACAGATTTCCAGAACGAAGGTGTCCCGACGGGAAGACGTTCGAAGCAATTGATCGGCTTCTTAGGGAGCACGGAACATTTCAGCCTATGACTCGCGACTGGGGAAGACCTAGAACGACGAGGACACCTGCAATGCCGGCCGAAGTGGCCGTGCGGTTCTAGGAGCTGCAGTCTGGAACCGCGTGACCGCTACGGTCGCAGGTTCGAATCCTGCCTCGGGCATGGATGTGTGTGATGTCCTTAGGTTAGTTAGGTTTAACTAGTTCTAAGTTCTAGGGGACTAATGACCACAGAAGTTGAGTCCCATAGTGCTCAGAGCCATTTGAACCATTTGAACACCTGCAATGGACGAGGCAATTCTTCGTGCAGTTGACGATAACCCTAATGTCAGCGTCAGAGAAGTTGCTGCTGTACAACGTAACGTTGACCACGTCACTGTATGGATAGTGCTACGGGAGAACCAGTTGTTTCCGTACCATGTACAGCGTGTGCAGGCACTATCAGCAGCTGATTGGCCTCCACGGATACACTTCTGCGAATGGTTCATCCAACAATGTATCAATCCTCATTTCAGTGCAAATGTTCTCTTTACGGATGAGGCTTCATTCCAACGTGATCAAATTGTAAATTTTCACAACCAACATGTGTGGGCTGACGAGAAACCGCACGCAATTGTGCAATCACGTCATCAACGCAGATTTTCTGTGAACGTTTGGGCAGGCATTGTTGGTGATGTCTTGATTGGGCCCCATGTTCTTCGACCTACGCTCAATGGAGCACGTTATCATGATTTCATACGGGATACTCTACCTGTGCTGCTAGAACATGTGCCTTTACAAGTACGACACAACATGTGGTTCATGCACAATGGAGCTCCTGCACATTTCAGTCGAAGTGTTCGTACGCTTCTCAACAACAGATTCGGTGACCGATGGATTGGTAGAGGCGGACCAATTCCATGGCCTCCACGCTCTCCTGACCTCAACCCTCTTGACTTTCATTTATGGGGGCATTTGAAAGCTCTTGTCTACGCAAGCTTGGTACCAAATGTAGAGACTCTTCGTGCTCGTATTGTGGACGGCTGTGATACAATACGCCATTCTCCAGGGCTGCATCAGCGCATCAGGGATTCCATGCGACGGAGGGTGGATGCATGTATCCTCGCTAACGGAGGACATTTTGAACATTTCCTGTAACAAAGTGTTTGAAGTCACGCTGGTACGTTCTGTTGCTGTGTGTTTCCATTCCATTATTAATGTGATTTAAAGAGAAGTAATAAAATGAGCTCTAACATGGAAAGTAAGCGTTTCCGGACACATGTCCACATAACATATTTTCTTTCTTTGTGTGTGAGGAATGTTTCCTGAAAGTTTGGTCGTACCTTTTTGTAACAACCTGTATGTCTGAAGATGGTGTAACAATGTTTAAACATACGTGCGTTACTGTAAATATCAGTGATTTGCATACTAAATAAGCCAGACCTATATGTATTTGCCTCATTAGTAATTTCCTTACTTTAATTAAATTATGTTTAACTTCTAAGTATGTTATTACAATATGAGATCTCTGGTAATTTTAATGTGAATACTTGTGAAGAGATCTATTTCAGTGGGCAAATAGGAGACTGTTCACGGGTATATTAACAGACAACCATTCATTGTCTAACATGACAAGAAAGGGAAGGTAAAAAAGAGGCAAAATGGCAACTTTAGCATTCTGTGGCTTTTCTGGAATGCCCAGACGAAGAGATGCAAGCTGGAGAGAAAGGTACACCTTAAGTGTCCCTTCCAGGAACCCCACGGTTCCTGAGAACAACGAGACTATCGTGTGTCCAGAAATAGAGCTAGTTATTTCATTTTACTGCTGCATGATTATCTTGGAAAACGAAGTACTGCTCGAAACGTAACAGGTCGCCTCCAATAGGAGCAAAAGCTTCGCACATTATTAAATGTTATAAAACAAGCTACAGAAAGAATTTTAAACAAATTAAGACCTACTATACTCTAAGTAGAGGCGACGATCGACAACGCAGGCCATTAGCTTTGTGACAGTGTATACAGTTGCTGACTATACTGTTAATTGGAGAGAAACAGCTTTTGTGCTCGTACTCATTATTTGATGCCTACCATACCAGGTTGCTCGCTGAGTGGATAGGACCATGTTACCAGAATACACACATGGCCTGGTTCGTTCCATTGTTCCATTGTTGGAAGTTAGCAACCAAGTTTCATGTATTTCATAAGAACAATGGAACGGACTGGGTCAGCGCCTCCTTTAGGCGTCTCCTGTGTGTAAAATAGGGGATTGCCACGCTGAAGTCTCAGCCGGCCCTGCCATCGCTCAGAAGGCTGTTTACGTGACTGTGGGTTCAAAAATGGTTCAAATGGCTCTGAGCACTATGGGACTTAACAGCTATGGTCATCAGTCCCCTAGAACTTAGAACTACTTAAACCTAACTAACCTAAGGACATCACACACATCCATGCCCGAGGCAGGATTCGTACTTGCAACCGTAGCGGTCGCGCGGTTCCAGACTGTAGCGCCTAGGACTGCTCGGGCACTCCGACCGGCCGTGACTGTGGGTTCTTGAGGATCGAGTGCAGAGTTTCGCAACATTTATCAGTGCATCGATGGTTTCTGAGAGTATGTTTTAAATTATTTTCAGTGAAAAATAATGCTTTGCTATGCGATCGCAAGTTGTGCAAACCACAGCATACAACGAAAGAAGTTAGCAACCAAGTTTCATGTATTTCATAAGAACAATGGAACGAAAAAACGGATAAATGCTTGCAAAAGTGCCGGTTCATATTCAGCTGTTACTGGTTGAGTGCTCAATGTGTTTTGCTGATTCGTATTATGAAAGGGATTTGAAAATTCGAATCTGCATCCGAAACACACGACGAACCCTAATGTTGGTCCAACTCTACATCTCCAATCCTATAGAGTTGATTTAGTAACGAGCCTAATTAACATTATTTAATAACAAACAGCTATTCTGCAGTAAACTGTCGTAATTTAATGAGTCTTACTTTAAAGTCCCGTGCCCAGAATTTATGATGAACAATTGTAAGTTTTTTCCTCCCTTCTTGAGCTTAAAGTCTCATTCATTGTGATGAGGTGCTGAATCAGCTTCTTCACACGGCCAAGGAGACAACGCGTATGATTCGACAAAACCGAGAAATTATCAAGTTCCTGATGCCATCCGGGTTTGTGTGTGCTTGCGTAAGTGTGTCCAGAGTGTAATGTGCACAGTGATCTGTAAATAGTGTGAAAAGTAATTATGAGATGGTAATATTAGACTTTTTAGAAATTTTTTCAATTAAGATCATTTCTGATATCATTTTGTAAATGATCTATGGATGAATGAACAACTAATTAACTGACTAATATTGAGAGAAAAATTCGGGAACAAAAACGAAATTGAGGTGCTACAGAAGGTTCCAGATTACGTTGCGTGTAAAGGAAAACACCCAGTATCAACACATATGTATGTTAACCTAATTGGACATGTAAATTTCTCAAGAAAGGATGGCTTCAGACAATTTCGACAGCATAATTAATAAAATCAAGGGAACAGGTTATGGAATTCGTTTTGAAAATGAAAAGAAACTTTCGAAAATTTCACAGTAATTTCATTGACGATAACTCAAGGCTTTTTTTGTAAGAGTAAAGGACGTTACAAACGTGAAATGTGCAGGAAGGCAAAACGTGAAGAACGGGAAGAAGTTCAACATGACTTTTCAGAATTAAAAAAAAGAAGGAAAATCAATTTACATAGTCAAAGGTTTCTGTGTGGGAATAGAAAACTTGATTTATACTATGTATATAAATATTACTGATATGTAAAGCTTTATGAAATTAAAATTTATTGTTTTAAAGAGTTTAGAATGTCGTCATTGGTGTTCCTTCATTCTATAGGTCTATAATTATGATCTAAGCCTGTGTAAGCCTCTTTCCAAAGCAAAAACAGGTAGCGTGCCTTCAGAGATTCTGAAAGAGGGTGTCGTACTTCCGAGGCTTTATACTAACATTTCACCGGCCTAGATAAGTATTAGAAACAAACATTATCTTAGATATTAATTAAACGAAGTTTTATGCAGAGAAAAACTTTTAAATAAACTTAAATATATTTGTATATTTAGGTGATAAATGAGTTAAGAACAATAATACACTAGAACATGAAAAATTCTGACGGCATTCACAATTGTGTCTGAGGTAAACATGTGTGCTTCTTTAAGCTTCTATGCCTGTTGTGTATTTTGGTAATCATGGTTGAAGCTAAGGACACTGAACCGTGTGTGTAAGTGGGTGTGCTCAGGTATGCTCAAGTCAAAGCTAACATTCCTTCGAGTTTTTTCTTATTATTCTGTTGGAAATTTCATCTAAATTAGCGTGACAGGAACCAAGGGCCCTAAAGAGGGAGGGGGAGAGCATAGCTCACATTACTTTCGCGGCGGATAACGAAACAAATATCAGAAGTCACGACTCTACCGAGTATCCATTATATGTTCTGGCATTCTTGAAACTGATACTGAGCTGATGTGTCTTATACATACCTGCCAACTCTCCTATTTTGGCAAGAGACTCCCAGGTTTCCACTTTTTCTCCCGCCTCTTGATTATACCACCGTATCTCCCGATTTCTGGCTAATTTTCGTCAAACCTAAGACATTTGGATTGAAAATACACCATTTTAGTCTTTTTGACCATGATCGGAAGCTCTCCGCCGATCAGTCGTTTTTAATCGATATACGTATCAAAGTTTATTGGAATTTGGTGGTCCCGAGCGACCAGTATATCGATTTCCTCTTTCCCGGGCATTTCGTAGAGTGTATACTCGTATTCCTTAGGGTTGTGCTCTGTTTGGACTTGTCAACGTTTTTGTAATCGGCATAAATATTTAGTATTGACTGTCGAGCGTTTGTTATCTGAATCTCTCAAAGGCTTTAATTTTGTGTAAGCAGTTATTTCACTTGTATCTGGTGATTCATATTCGTAGTAAATTTTGATTTGGTGTTTTGTTTATCATTATGGCAAAAATATAGCTTCTTTTTTCTAAGCAATATTCGGAACAGTTTCAGTGCATTATCGAGTCTAGAAAAAGTCCGTTGATTGCATTTTGTGCCCTTTGCTGATACAGCATTGTATATCACGTGGCGGTGAAAGCGATGTTTCAAAATACGTGGAAACTAAAAGCACTGAGAAAATAGTAGGTGCAAAAAAAGGTAGAATTCGATGTTAAAAGTAAAAGAGACGGGCGATAAATGCTGGATGCTTATTTAAATCATTTATTTTCGAACAGAACTTGCCATGCGAATCACTTACTTAGGGAGATGTTCCCGGATAGCTATACAGCAAAAATTAAAATAAGAAATAAAAAATAGAACTGTGCAAGAACAAGAAATGCATATTTATGAGAGAAGTAGCGGAAAAGGAAAAGGCAGAAATGGAAGAAAATTTGAAAGATTCGCCGTTTTCTATTCCAAAGATAGTAACAAAGCCGACTGTAATTGTTCCCGTTTATAATAATACGACGCACAAAATTGAAAGCAGCTTATTATCCCTCCCTAAACTGAGAATCCACTGGTATCAATACAGGAGCACTTCTTAACATTCTGATTGAGTGTAATATTCCATTACTGGAGAAGAAGTTTCTGCTTCATCCGTAAGTATAACAGATAAGCTACACAGCTAGAGTTAAGTATAATGAGAATATTATAGATTTCTTTAATGACATAGTTTCCCTGAAAATTTGTAATTTTAGTTGACTTTGAACGTGCTGTCACATAATGCGTGAAATCTTATGAGAAGAAAGTAGATACTATCCCTGAAACTTAAAGAAGAATATGGCCGAGAGCCTGTCAGCGGGCCTGTATTTACAATTGTGTGTCACGGATAAATACCGCGGACACCGTTTGACGGGAATCATACTTTTTTGTTTAAAATCAAAAAAACGTCCCAACCTAGTATTGATCGCTTAGGCAATGCTAGACATAAGTGGTATGAAATCAACGTTTTGGGTAGGTCTGGTGTTTTCATTTATGTTTTTACAGCCATTGTATAGCTCTGTGACCTCACTGCGTAAGGCTCACATCCACTGCCTCTGCGTTATACTGAAAAGTAGCCATGGTTTTGATCATTGATTTTCAAAACTGAATACTGATTTTGAATTGAAGGTTGGCAGATATGCATCTATCAGTTTGGTGGGGCCGGATGCGAGTTCGGCTTCAGTTTGCAAAGATCTTTTCGGGGTGGTGGGTGGGGGTGGGGGTAGGAGATGGTATACCCACCGTTGCTCTCAGGTCCTTGGCAGCAACTCTCTTTCAGAAAGGACCACAATTTACACCTGAACTAATGTCTAATATATAAAAAATTAATATTTGTTGGTAGTCTTCTATGAATTTCTATAATATTCATCCGATGACGATGAAAATTTGGTGAGTTACTGCGCACATCCTCGTGACGTTTTCTGTGGAGAGAAAAAGCCATCTGCAACCCATACGGATGGAGTGAAAAACGCATGACGTACGCGTTTAACCCAGGACCTTCTGGTGCAGTTTCAATCAAATTTTGTATAACCATGATTCTTTATTTGTTTAAAAATATTGCAAGTGTAATACACTCCAGCCACTCATCGAGGTGGGGGTATGGATGAAAAGACGTGACTTGTAAAAACATTCGATAACGTCCAATATCAGAATCGCATCCACTGTTTTCGGGGTCGTTAGATTTCTCTGTGGCAGTCACGATGACGTTTCACCCCTGGAGTTGCTGTGGTAGATGGTGCGAAGATAGTGCCATAGCAGCATCTCTAACGACTAAAGTAATTTCTGCGGAAATTGGCGTACTTGGAAAAATTTACTGTGGCAGTAAGAAACCCTTAGCGCCTCTATGGCTGTGGGTTTGGGGCGAGAATCAAAGCAAATATTAGCATTCTGGTCCTATGGGCCAATCGGGACCGACCGCCGTGTCATATGACAATGGTGTCATTGTTGCGATGGTGAGAGGGGTGGGGTCAGCACACCGTTGTCGGTTTTCTTGACCTCGGAACCGCTACTTGTCACTCGCGTAGCTCCTCAGTGGGCTTCACGAAGCTGAGTGCATCCTGTTTTAGTCATCCCAGAAAGGAAAAATCCATGGCGATACCGGAAATCGAACACGGGTTCTCCACAAAACAGTCAGTTACGCTGTACGCTGACCGCTGAGCTTCGCACTTCGCAGGTGGGTTGGGGGGGGGGGGGGGGGGGGAAGAAGCGGTGGCATAAAAGCATTACTCAGGAGCACAGGGAGCAGTTTCGACCAAACCTGGTATATAAGTCACTCATAGTTTGTATAAAAATACTGTGGCAGTAAGATACATCTACTACCGTTAGGGGTGGGGATTACAGTGAGAAGGGGTGACATATATAAACCTCACATGTAAGGAATTGGCTTGGAATACTTTAAAAATACGAAGCGCAATATGTCTCGTATTTGCGTTCATTGTGTCAACATCGTGAGAATGAATAATGCAGCGAGCCAGCGATTTTTCCAGCGTGGGGCCAAAAAGATGCTTGTCGGCTCAATACCACAGATGCAGTTAATATCCTCTCTAGAGTCGCATCATGTAAAACAGAGGAGAATCTGCCAACTGCCAGTGAGAGTCGTTTTTTGTCGAAATGACTGTCGGTTACAGGCAGGTTACGAGTTTCCTCAGAATTCAGATGAAACTGCAGGTCGCAGTTCGCTAGAGGTACGGATGAAATATGCGTGAAATAAATGTGACATACGCGCACCCAGGGGAAGCCGCGGGCAAAAACAATAGTTAAATATAGGGTTAATAAAAAAGAATCATACGATTTGACATGTCTGTATACTGATAAACATATACAATGAACTTTGTTTTTTGATGACGAGAAACTAAGCAAAAAAATTTTTTTCACATCTTTTCATAGGTGTTCAATATGCCTCCCTTGAGATGCATGGCATATGACAATTTCCGTGAACTGCACAAAACGCATTAAATTTTGGAAAGTCCCTCTCATGTTGTTCAACTTTAAGTAGTTGTTCCGTACCCCATATTCACGCATTATGACGGTTCACCTTTCCATTTAAATGCAATATTGCTTACTCACTAAACACTAACAGTGCAAGAAAACTCTCATCCTCCATCTTGCCAAGAACGAATTTACAGAACTCCACACGTTCTTGTTTGTCATCTTCACGAAGAGCTTGCAATATCTGAATTTTATATTGTATGTGCAAACTTCGAAACAACACACGCCAGACGGACATCGGGGCCATGTTGCGCTACCGAGCTGCACGGCGAACGGATTTCTGCGGACTCCTTGTGAAACTATGGCGGATGCGTTCGACATCCGTGTCACACCGGAGGGCGGCCCGGCGATTTGCGTCTACACAAACAACCTGTTTCTAGGAATTGCTATGCCGTCGTCTAATGATCTGTGCCGTAGGATGATCCAAGCCATACCTAACACGAAAGCCACTCTGAAGAGTTATTACTTACCCTCTCTGCGCGAAACGTAGAACACAAGATGCTTTCTTTTGTCCCGACACCACGAACTGAAGTGGGCGCATACTGTTGCTACCTAGGGGGAACCATGTAGAACTCGAGAGTTTGCTCCTTCCAATAGTGCGTTGTTCACGCACATATCTCAAATAACTTGATAGTTACGAGTCTTTTAAATGGGATGGTTGTTTTCGATACTCCATGTATAATTCATTTACTCTCCTTTACAAGCACGGTGGGATGAGAACCGTTTTCAGCAACGTTCGTACTGGTAACTGGCTTCTCACGGTCTATTGCGACTTTATCAAATCGGGTACCATATTTAAAGCGCCGGATAAAGAGATCGACGAGTCCTCGCAACACGTCGGCTGTGCATTCCGATACGCTCTAGAGCAGAGTAGTCTGTGCTGTTCTATATGCAGTTTCTTGATTGCAGTTATATCTACAATGTAACGATGACTGAGATGATCAGGTTAGAGTGACGTAAAAACATTAAATCGACTTACCTTTTCATTTTACTCAAGCATCCGGAAGCATGTCGGTCAATTCTTCGTCTGCATGTTCACTGTGTCGGCACCTGCTGTATAAATATCTTAATAACCTTAGCACTATGTATGCTACTACTATAAGGCGTTTTCTCGTTACAGTACATCGTTAAAAGTAGGGTTTTCTCTTCAGAGTCTTGCTTACAATGAGGATATGACGTTCATCTGCATAATTCACTTGTATTTTTCCCTATGACACTGGCGTTGTAGATAAAAGGTAAGTGAAAGTAGGAGTCTATAAACAGCCATCAACGAAGGGGGCGCGGGAAGATCAAATGCACTGTGCGCAAGTGCAGCGAGAATCTATGGAAATATCAGCTCGCACTCTCATTGTTACCCTTCGTCCACACATTGGTGCCAACGTTGGCGCCATCGTTGAGCAGTATTTGTGAGACAGATCCACACATTCGAGACTACATTCAGTTGAATTTGCAGAGCATTTGCGGTTTTGAATGCGTGAATAATTATATTTTGTTACTACAAATCTGCAAAGCATCATATGTAAAAAAATTTGTCGGCCTGTAACACTTCTTACGTTTAGAAATCTCTAACTTTTAAGTAAGTTGTAGGTTATCAATCACCATAATTAAAAATTCATGTACCTGTTCTGTGATTTTATTTACAATCATTGTTGCAGGCTTCAGGATTGTTTCATATGTTTTGTCGTAGGCTAACAGCAGATTTTGAGCTGCTTCTTCAAATGATTCAACCCAAAATAAAAAAAATTAAGTTACTGTTTAGGGGGAAAAGTTTGTTTGCCATTGACACATCGATTTCTTGCTACATGAGACAATTTCAAAAGCCTACCTTTACTTTTTAAAATATCAACTCAAGTCATGTCACTAGACTATGCCCAAAGTTTGCAAAACAGTATGTGAGGCGTTTATAGACTATGTTAAGGAAATGTGCATTTTGTAATGCACGTAACCCTAAGGCTGAGTCCACACACTGTGTCCAACATTGGTGCAAATAATTAGTTGGTCCAATGCGTGGATCGATGAAATAGCAATATTGGTACGCCACCGTCGCTTGTCATTATTTCGAGCAAATATCAAAAGGCGTCGAGACAAATATTAATATGTCAACCACACTTTGGCGCCAACGTTGTTTGTTTCCACTGTTGTTCAGAAACCCGAGTCTGCTTATTTGTTGCTTGTGTTACTACGTTGATTTTTGAAATTACAATGTATCAGGAACAGTGGAGTAACAGGCAAGTCCATGAGTTTTTCGGGAGTACATTTGGGGAATCCTACTACCAGGAACCACAAAGATTGCAATACTACAGTGGATGCATGAAAGCGCATCCAGCAAAAATATCCGAATTAAAAAACGAGTCTTCAATTTGAATTTATCGCCTTTACCAGAAGAGGACAAAAGACTTAAGTCGATTCAGGGACATTTAGAATGAAGCATATCAAAGTATTCCGTTTTCCTACGATCTCATGGATAGCTTTCTTGGACAAGACAACAGCAAAATAGGAATGTAGGCGTAGAGACTCAGTGGTGCTTTTGAAACTATTTCTCACTGAACGAACTTTAAAAAATGGACATTACCTTAACATAATATTTCAAGGCCTCACATATTGTTTTGCAAACTTCAGGCACTATCAGTGGCATCACCTGAGAGAATATTTTACAAAGGAAATTTAGGTTGTCTAATGTAGCAAGAAATCAAGTGTCAATGACTAACAAAATTTTCCGGGTATATCTTCCCTCCAAAAACTATCTTTTTTTAATTTTGGGTTCAATCATTTGAAGAAGCAGCTCAAAATCTGTTGTTGATATCCAACAAAACTTATCAAACTTTCCTGACTTGAAGGTTTGTGCTTGAGATGGTTTAATAACTGACACAAGTTGAACTTGCAACAATAACTATAAATAAAATCACAAGACAAGTTGATGAAATTTTAAGTATGGTAACTAAGAAATTAGACTTTACTTTTAAAAAATTTTACTAATTTCTAAAAGTGTGAAGAGTTACAGCCCATCAAATTCTTTTAAAAGTAGCTCTTTATCTGTTTTGTAATGACAAAATACAATTATTCATGCGCTAAAAAGCGTAAATGCACCAGCCGCGATCAAATAAGTTTACGTGGGCTCATTATGAATTTAACTGATCGTTGGTTGAAATGTTTGGCTGATGTCCCATAAATATTGCCCACTGTTGGCGCCACGTTGGCACCAGTGAGTAGACGAAGAGTAATTATCGTAAATGGGCCAATGTCGATAGCTTAGGTTGTAACGGCGATAGTATTTTTGCACCTCTTTCACTTTAACCATACAGGTACTCAAGGCTACTAGAGGTCTACAGACAGGCGACTACCTCGTAAGTAGACCATTGGATTAAAAATTGTAAGAAGTCTTTATTCTGCATGTGCTTAGAAGTGTGGTTGTTTCTCCTCTGTGTTCCATGGTTGCATCTCGCCGAGTCTCGTTCTAGTCAGTCATTTCTCTTTGTGTGTGTGTGTGTGTGTGTGTGTGTGTGTGTGTGTGTGTGATGTATTCACTCGCCAAATGTATATCACCATCCTTGTTGTGCTCTGATGTGTGTCTATAGAGTGTTCATTTTCGTAAAGTGAGTTAGGGATGGTGTAGCAGGAGCAAAGAAAGAAACTGTGAGCTGTCAGTCACGAAAGTCTCATATTGCTTTATTAGGACAGTTTTCTCCTTTGAAATCCAAAAAGTGTGTAAGAAAAAATGACGACGTTGAGTCAAGTTCAATAGAAACAGAAATGAATCTACAATCGAATGAATCAGGGCCATAGGCAACGTTCTTTTTTATATATAAAAGGCTATCTAAATAACATTCTAATAACCTGAATTTCCTTAAAATACTGAGGAATGTTTCTTACTTGTTGGAAACACATTCAACGTCACCACTTAAACAACACCTTCAACAAGAAATGGTTAACAGTGAATGCTTGAACTCTAGTATTTATTTCGCGTAGGAACAGTCCAGAGCTACTCACAGTAGAGAAAGACTTTTAAGCTTCTGATAGCGGAATTCTTTCGTTGCTGTGCTTCCATTTTATTAACTTAATAAAATTTACACGACTCTGGCAAATATTTTTATACAGTCATGTACATATTTACACACACATATATATTATATGAGAGAGAACTATATAAAAACAATTAGGCCCAAACACACAACATTTAACACGCTGTGCTAAAGGCAGTCTTCATTCAACAGCAACCGTAGCATAAAATAATTATTGTATCAACACAATTAACCATTTCGTTTCTTGTTCTAGAAACACGGCTGTAGCAGCAGCATATATCTTGTCCTCCTTTTTTTTCCAGAATGAATGCACTCTACACAGATCAACACAATTGATCATAAAACGACCTCTGGCACCACTACTTTAGGGCCAGACAGACTGGCCTGCAACATTATAAAAAAATTCATCCTCTTTTAACGGTCAACTTTATTAGCAGGAGGGACGGGAGATCGCTATAAGTCGTATTCTCGGTCGATCTAACTTTGTCTTGAGTGCCCGCTACAATACAAAAATAACCAACTGTGAGTAACAAATCGATGCGATAAAACACTCGGAACGCTAGACAAGACGTCTTAATAGCACTGGAGTCTCGTTCGTGTCCTCCGCTTTACCTACAGCCCTGGTACAATTGACATGGAGTATAAAGTCTGACTACAAGCCATTTGGCAACTAACTCGATAGATCCTCGTACTTTTTTTTCCTCTCCATTGTAAAAAAAATGACACAGAGTCCAAAAGCTGAATAATTAGGCCCGAATACTTTTCATTCTTTTTTTTAAATTTCTTATTTTTGTTTATTTAATGGACTTAACATTTTTTTTCTCAAAGTGGAAGAAATTCCAAAATGACGATCTGATAGCAAACACATTAAAAATATTATTCAAATCACAGTTAAGATATTTACATACGAGTTAAGTTCGGCTGCAATGCGTATAGAAACAGAGCGATACAATAAGCCTTAGGTCGGCCAGTACATTACATCGAAGCGGGCTGAAGCCTGTCGATGGTGGTTACCTCGCCACTACTGGAGTTTAGATAACTCCTCGCTCACTACTTGCATCGTCTCTCGCGTTATGGCACAAGTCAAGTCTCGGCAGCCACAAACAGAACGTCAGCGGGAGACTCTCGGGTCAGAGCACACGCACTGCTTCTAACACCTCTTTTTTCAAACGGCGAACACCTGCACATGCTACGTTCTTTCACGGAAAGAAAAATATACCACGACAGCGTCTCTTTGCACTTCGTACAGGAAGTTATTTGGAAATTTTATTTTACGTTTAAAAAGTCTTTGGTATCCGCGCGCGACTTTGGGGGAGTAGTGTTCTGGGTGGAGGTGAGGAAGGGGGGGGGGGAGGGTTTACCGAGTGGAAGCTCTTTCGACAATCGCGAGGACCTGGAGGTGGGGCGCCCGCGGGGGGAGTCGGCATTATACGTGCGTGGCCAGCGTGCCCCGTTTGACGGCGGCCGGCTGCGAGCTGGGCACTATGTACTGCGACGTGGGCGACGACGGCAGGCGCGCCACCTGCGGCACCGCGCCGTTGCGGGCAGCGGAGGCGGCGGCAGCGGCGGCGGCTGCGGAGGCGGCGGCGGCGGCGGCTGCGGAGGCGGCGGCGGCGGTGGAGTAGGGGGGCGGCGCGGGCGCGCCCACCGGCTGCTGCGCGCTCAGCGGCAGCGGCAGCGGCAGCGTGGCGGCGCCGGCGGGCGGAGCGCGCAGGTAGGGGTTGCCGTAGACGGCGGAGTAGCGGGGGTCGACGGGCGCGCCCAGCGACTCGCGGCTCGTCTCCAGCGCCAGCGTCGCCGGCGGCGTGTACTCGCGCGAGTAGTCCACGTACGGCACGTATCCGTTGTTGTTCTGCCCGTCCTGCAACAGCGAGGCCACACTCGCCACGGCTCTTCCAACAACACCCGGGTCTCTCACGAGCAGAACACGGCAAATGCCATAACCCGATTTCCCAGAAACTTCACTCAGTGGAAGAGGAGTCAAAATAAGCTGAAACGTGTCTCAGCTTATCGTTAGACCTCTACATCTACATTTATACTCCGCAAGCCACCAACGGTGGCCACTGTCATTACCTCCGTTTCCTGTTCCAGGCGCGTATGGTTTGCGGGAAGAACGACTGCCGGAAAGCCTCCGTGCACGCTCGAATCTCTCTAATTTCACATTCGTGATCTCCTCGGGAGGTATAAGTAGGGGGAAGCAGTATATTCGATACCTCATCCAGAAACGCACCCTCTCGAAACCTGGACAGCAAGCTACACCACGATGCAGAGCGCCTCTCTTGACGAGTCTGCCACTTGAGTTTGCTAAACATCTCCGTAACGCTATCACTCTTACCAAATAACCCTGCGACGAAACGCGCCGCTCTTCTTTGGATCTTCTCTATCTCCTCTGTCAACACGACCTGGTACGGATCCCACACTGATGAGCAATACTCAAGTATCGGTCGAACGAGTGTTTTGTAAGCCACCTCCTTTGTTGATGGACTACATTTTCTAAGGACTCTCCCAATGAATCTCAACCTGGCACTCGCCTTACCAACAATTAATTTTATATGATCATTCCACTTCAAATCGTTCCGCGCGCACACTCCCAGATATTTTTCAGAAGTAACTGCTACCAGTGTTTGTTCCGCTATCATATAATCATACAATAAAGGATCCTTCTTTCTATGTATTCGCAATACATTACATTTGTCTATGTTAAGGGCCAGTTGCCACCCCCTGCACCAAGTGCCTATCCGCTGCAGATCTTCCTGCATTTCGCTACAATTTTCTAATGCTGCAACTTCTCTGTATACTACAGCATCATCCGCGACAAGCCGCATGGAACTTCCGACACTATCTACTAGGTCATTTATATATATTGTGAAAAGCAATGGTCCCATAACACTCCCCTGTAGTGCGCCAGAGGTTACTTTAACGTCTGTACACGTCTCTCCATTGAGAACAACATGCTGTGTTCTGTTTGCTAAAAACTCTTCAATCCAGCCACACAGCTGTCTGATATTACGTAGGCTCTTACTTTGTTTATCAGGCGACAGTGCGGAACTGTATCGAACGCCTTCCGGAAGTCAAGGAAAATGGCATCTACCTGCGAGCCTGGATCTAGTATTTTCTGGGTCTCATGAACAAATAAAGCGAGTTGAGTCTCACACGATCTCTGTTTCCGGAATCCATGTTGAATCCTACAGAGTAGATTCTGGGTTTCCAGAAATGACATGATACGCGAGCAAAAAACATGTTCTAAAATTCTACAACAGATCGATGTCAGAGATATAGGACGTCAGAGATATAGTCCTTTTCTGAGAAAAAGGCGTTCAGAGTTTTCGAGGTTATTTATGTGCCTTTTTACCGAGCAAACAGTTCAGTCTAAACCCGATTACTGCTGTTTGTTTCGGTTTTACTTTTTGCCAACTATGTCCGTAGGGGATTACGTCACGGACGTTTTCCGATGTATATTGAAATGACGTTGTCCTTATTCGTCCACTAAGTGCATGTCACGTGAATGAATTTAAAAATAAAAGCAAAAATGAATGTAAAATGATTTGAATTTTTTTCAGCGTTTTTTGATTCATAATCTGCCACAAAAGCCAGTTTTCGGAAAAATGATGCGCCATGCTCGGTTTACCACGAAATTATTGTCAACGCATTAAATCTTCAGTAATGTTAACGACGCTTCTTTCCCGAGTTAAATTCAGGACTAAATGTCGCTGTGGTAAACCTGCCTTCGCCTGATGCTTGAGGTGTTCGGAACTTCTATGTTTCGGCTTGTTGTGTACCCCAGTTGTAATTTTATAGCTAATATAACGCCCCTGTAACTTGATAAAAAACATTCGTGTAGTAACCTTCTACGGACATGGGGAGATAAACAAAATAAAGTAATATAAAATAAATAAAACAATGATGGGGCTTCGAACAAGGGACGTAAAAGTGAGATCGCGACGCTAGCCACTATGGTGCCAGTTGGGCTGGGCTTTTAGCGCGTAAGAAGATATCTAAATTACATCAAATACTTGGACATTCGTTAACTCAGAAACGGTTGCATAGCTACGGAGAATCACTTATTTTGGCTCCTCTTCCATTGATGTGAGTGAAGTTATGGGAACTCAGGTTATGGCACTTGCCGTGCTCTCCTCATCAGCTCAACATCTCATTCATTTTGCTTTTAAATTTACAAATGCGAAGGCTTCGACAACTAACGTCAATATGAATAAAATATTTTTTGGCATTAGAACGCCTCATTTTGCAGCTAAAAACCACTGTTAACCGTGGAGAATTTTTAAAAGCTGGCAGAACATTGTTGGTTGACGTTACTACTAATCTTCCAGAAGATAGAGACCTATCCAGTAGCAGATCCAAATTTCTTTGAAGTGTTTATATTTCTCACCAGCATTGCTGTTGCTGGGACAACACATACCTCAGTATAATGTTATTTTATGCCTTTTTATGAACTATTGGTATATTGCTATGAAAACTGTGTACTTGTTGCTATAATAATAACAATAAGTTTAATAATTATAAATTTCTGTGGCGTTAGTGACAGATTTTTTATTTTATCAATCAGGTTAGAGTGGTCCTTCGCGCCTGGACAGCTGTGCTTGTTAAGGCGCCTGCCCCGCATCGAATCTGCCGAGCGGATTAGCCCTTTTGGTGTATTTGTCCACTGCATTGGACAGTTTTATTTTCAGCCGATGTATGCGTTCTAAATGCTTTGTAAGCCTCTGGGCATAGGGTACTTTATAACGGACATTCTCTTCTACGTGTTTGTATTCCAGTGCCATCTGTTGACCAATGTCTGAACTTCGAGCGCACGCTCAAAGTGTCAGTCACGCACAGTTGTGGCTTAATGGGCCTACTTACTTAGCCTTTATAATTATATACATTTTTTATGAATGTTCAACAATATTCTTGTATTTTTTCCGTTGAGAGAGGTTTCCACAATTTCAAAACTGGTCATCACCGTAAGTTATCGGAATTACAGTTGTTATGGCAAAGTTTCAAAAAAATCGTCAACGACAGTGGACAAAGTGTCTACAGCCATCGTCGTCTGGTTTCCTACAACAATCCATATATTGCTTACATGCTGTTCTCAGCTTTCCCAGTCGTTTTTACAATAGTTTGTCACAACTAACTACTTGGAATTATTTCAACAATGATCAAGAACTATAAAGAAAAACTCACCACGGAAAAGATTTTAGAAATTCTGGAAAGCAGTGACACAGAATATTTAGATGAAGATAACTGTGATTGTGATCCTGATTCTGATGTTTTCTAACAATCACGCTTTGGAAGAATATATTTCTGTCAGAAGTCTTGGAGAGAATGCCTCTGTTGAATAAGTATATTGCAGGATCATGGATTATGGCACGAAAACAACCATAAAGAAGAGAGGCAGACGTTCAAAGGACGCTATCCCAGTATATGTGCCCGCAAAGCGTAGAAATTGTAAGTAGGCTGTTTATGTTTTCTCTATGTAAGTAGGCTGTTTATGTTTTCTTATTGGCAATGTTACGTAGCGCTCAATATGAAAATCACTGGCTGTGCTGTGTGCAGTCTGTGGCTGCTTTGCATTGTTGTAATACTCGCCATTGTAGTGTTAGGCAGCTGGCTGTGAACAGCGCGTAGCGTTGCGCAGTTGGAGGTGAGCCGCCAGCAGTGGTGGATGTGGGGAGAGAGATGGCGGAGTTTTGTAATTTTTCATGAACTGATATATATATTATGGCATGTGATGATATTAAGGTAAATACATTGTTTGCTCTCTATTAATATCTTTCATTTGCTAACTATCCCTATCAGTAGTTAGTGCCTTTAGTAGTTTGAATCTTTTATTTAGCTGGCAGTAGTGGCGCTTGCTGTATTGCAGTAGTGGGAGAAACGAAGATTATTGTGAGGTAAGTGATTTAGTGATTTGTGAAAGGTATAGTTTAATGTTAGTCAGGGCCATTATTTTGTAGGGAATTTTGAAAGTCAGATTGCGTTGCGCTAACAAAATATTGTGTGTCAGGTTAAGCACAGTCCTGTATAATTGTTAAAAGGGGACGTTTCATATGTCGACCCTTAGCCTAGGATACCTCACTGGAATCTTCTGATTTTTTCTTGTAGTTTGTGTAATTAGTGTAGATTTTGTTTATTGCTAGCGCGTAACTGTAGAGAGAATCTCCTTTGTAGTTGCAGTCTTTCATTGTTGTACAGTAAAACAGTTGTGGCATGCATGTAGATTTGCACCAAGTATTTCGCAGCTGCCATTAACTAGATATTATTTTCAGTGCTATTTTAATGTGTTCTCTTATTTTTGATCTTCAAATTGTGTTTTTCTGTGTTGTCGTGTGAAATACTGTGACAATAATGGCGTGTGAAAAACGTAATACTAGGCTCCAAAGTAAACTGAGAAATGACAGTGAAAATGAAAGCAGTGTGTTAGCGCCACCGAGTAATGAATTAACTGATGTTCAAAGTAGTAATTTGATAATTGTGCATAGGGAAATGGAGCGGGCGGCAAACAATGGCGTGGACAGTGAAACAATTAGTGAAGAGGGAAGCATTATCGATCGATCGGTCGGCAACAGCTCGCCTCAGGAATCCGAAATGATAGGACACAATTTTGCAAACACTGTAGATTCAGGTTTTGCGTCCTCACCGTTTTCTCAAATGAGTCAAGACACGTTTTCCGCTTGTCAAAATGTGAATGTTGCCGGTGCAAATTCACTGCCGAAAAGCACTGAGGAACATGTTTCAGACACCAGTGCATTGTTATTACAGTTAATGCAACAAATGGGACAAAAGCTACAAAAGTTAGACACAACACTTGAACAAAATCAGAGACAAACACAGCAAAAGCTTGAAAAGTTAGACACAATGGAACAACACCAGAGACAAACACAGCAACAGTTAGACACAGTGGAACAAAATCTCAAAAAGTTAGACACAATGGAACAAAATCTTCAAAAGTTAGACACCACACTTGAACAAACACGTGAAGATTTAACTAGTGAGTTACATAACATTGAATCGAAATGTCAAAAAGTCTGTAATGACGTAAAATCACAAATTTGTGAGCATTTCCAACCTATTTTTTCGCGGCATGAAAATGCATTACAGAATCATGAAGCAGCCATAAAAGAACTGCAAACTATTTTTCATGAAAATCACAACACCTTGCAAGCTAAAATTGACTCAGTTGCATCTACCGATTCGGTTACGCAACTTGCAATAACTCAGGAAAACTTAAAGGACACAGTAGATTCGATTTCAACACAAATGGACATTCTGAAACTTGGTTCAGAAAAACACAATGAGGAAATGTGTTCACTATCGGAGAAAGTAGCCGAACTTTCGGATCAGGTCACTAACTTATCTACAAAGGTAGATGATGATCTGAATGACACAAGACCTGTAGCCTTCACTGACACTGAAGAGTGCGAACAAATTAGGAAATTCAAACAAAATCAGAATCAGATTAATACGCAACACCAAAGAGAAATCCGGGAAGTACAAGATCAGCTGACACAGTTAATACAAGAATTACGTATTTCAGAGGATACTCGCGCCCCAATACGGGAAGAGGGACATACAAATACGGAACAGACACAAAATAACAACACAGGGCACTTCGGAAATTGTGAAAGAAGTTGGCAAGGTACGCCGAATTTTGAGATGGAACCGCAGAAACGACGTAACAATGACCGACATGCGACTTGCCGACATGATGATTTTGACTATAAGCTGTTCATTACTACACGTAAATTCAAAACATTTAAGAATTCTGGCAACGACATTCATCCACAAGCATGGCTCCATCAATTCTCGCATTGTTTTCCTCCCAACTGGTCGTTAGAACACAGATTAGAATTTATGTGTGGCTACTTAGAGAATGAACCAGCTGTAAGAATGCGATCGGTCATTCACGATTGCCACAGTGAGGGAGAATTTTACCATGCCTTCCTCTCAGCATATTGGTCTCAAGCCACACAAGACCGTGTAAAACATAGCATCATGATGATGAAACACTTTGAACAGTCTGAATTTTCCAGTCTTGTGAAATATTTTGAAGACATGTTGCACAAGAATCAGTACCTGACAAACCCATACAGCCCCTCAGAACTCATCCGCATTTGCTTAATCAAACTGCCTGAACATTTACGACATATTATTTTGGCAGGACGTTGCAAAGACGACATTGAAGCATTTCAGGGACTGTTACAAGAATTAGAAATTGACACTGACAATCGCGGAACGCGAAACCAGGAACACAACAATTACAGGTCACATCCGTCGCAATTCCGCGATGAAAGAAGTAATAACTTGACACGACAAGGCTATTCTCACAACACAAATCGTGACCAAAACAGACACCACCCGTATGACAACCGTTGGCAGAGTAGTAATAACTACAGGGAAAGATCACCTCTCCGTGGTAATGATTATCACAGAGACAATAAGAGAAACAGACAATATGGGAACCAAAATAAATACTATCAAGGGAGACAGAATAACTTTAGACGCAACGGACCAGCGCGCAGTTACGATTCAGGGAGAAATTCTCCACCATGTGACCGACAAGAAAGAAACTATGGAATCTACCGACATGACGACAGACGATATGATCGTAACGACAGACCTGAATTGCATCAGAACTGGCGGGATTCAAACAGAGCAGGGCCCTCTCGTCACGGTGAATTTGTAGAAGTTAGGTCTCCAAACCCCAATAACGACGCGCGCCAACAAAGAGACAATAGGCAATGACTCACACCGCTGGCAGCCACAAAACGTTCTTATGACACTAACGACGCAGCTGCCGTAGCTAGTAATTACGTAAAAATGGAAGATATTAGGGACATCTTACTCCAAGAACACGACGTAAAACATAACAACGTTGCATATCCTGTGATTTGCATTACAGTAAATGACGTAAAATTTACGGCAGTACTTGACTCTGGCAGTCCCATTTCAGTAATCAGTGAAACAGCCTTTAGCAAATGCAACAAATCGAACGATTGCCCCACACTTCCGTTACGTAAGATTAAATTACAAGGTGCAATCTTTGGAAAAAGTGTAGATGTACGCCAACAAACCAACCTAGAATTCTTTTGTCAAAGCCACAGCTTCTCTACGAACTTCCTTATTGTTCCATTATTGTCGACGGAAATTATACTGGGAGTAGACTTTTTGAATAAATACAAAGCAATCTTAAACTTTCACGATGCTGAAATAACTTTAGAAAAAGAAGGTAAGTCAATAGCTTTGAAATTTGAAGATTGGCTCTCAAACCATGATGAGGAAATTAATCGGCTTTACGTTCTGTTAGACAACAGTTCGGAATTTTCTACGGAACTAGACACTAACAATCACTCTGCAAGTACTGACAGGGATGATATCGACGGCGCATTTGACACTAATAAGTTAATTCAGAATAAAATTCAAACAATTGAGAATTGTAATGACGCTGATAGGCAGGACCTTTTTGAGATTTTACAAGCACATTCCACAGTTTTTACTCATAAAACAGGAACAATCAAGGGATTTCAATACCAATTTCGTGTTCGTGAGCATACTAAATTTTGTGTTAGACCATATGTAATTCCAGCACATTATAGGGACCGTGTTAGAACAGAAATACAATCTATGCTCGATGAGGGCATTATTGAGCCTGCAGTAAGCTCATACAACAATCCATTACATGTTGTTGAGAAGAAAAATGGATCGATCAGGCTTGTCTTAGATTCGAGACAAATCAATACGATCATTATTCCTGAAACAGACAGGCCGCAAACGTTAGAAGAACTTCTTCAAAATTTTAATGGTGTAAAAGTGTTGTCTTCCATTGATCTCAGATCCAGCTTTTATCAGATCGAACTTCATCCAGAATGTAGAAAATACACAGCTTTCCTTTGTTTCGGCGTTTGTTATCAGTTTCGGAAACTTCCTTTTGGTTTGAACATTTCTTCGGCAGCATTCATTCGTGGGTTAAATTCCATATTACCTGAGTTCTTAAAACGTCACATCACCTTGTATGTGGACGATATTCTGATAGCAGAAGCTTCATGGGAACAACATAATCGCATCCTCAACAGTTTGTTACGTATTTTTGCAGAATCTGGAATTACAGTTAACTTGGAAAAGTCTGAATTCGGTAGGACAAAGGTGAAGTTTTTGGGACATATTATTTCTTCTGAAGGGATTCAGCCGGATCCTGAAAAGTTAGAAGCAATCAGAGCCATTCCAGTTCCATCCACAAAAAGACAAGTCCGCAGTTTTCTAGGTCTCGTAAATTTTTACCGTCGTTTTCTGAATATGCAAATTCTTGTTACACCAAAACTTTGTTCTCTCACTGGAAAAAATACTATTTGGAACTGGGACGAACAAGCACAATTGGAATTCAATTCTTTGAAAGAAGCGTTACTTCACGCGCCAATCTTAGCTCATCCAGATCTGTCACAAGATTTCTGCCTTAGCACGGATTCTTCTAAAGTCGGTCTTGGTGCCCATTTATTTCAAGAAGCCATAGAAAATGACACTACCGTTCAGAAAACCATTGCTTTTGCTAGCCGAGTGCTAACAAAATCTGAAAAAAATTATTCCGTTACTGAATTAGAAGCTTTAGCTATCGTTTGGGCATTTAACAAATTCCGTTTCTTTCTTTCTGGTAAGCACGTAAAAGTATACAGTGATGATCGTGCATTACAATTTCTTATGTCTTCAAAATTAAATCATGACAGGTTAAAACGTTGGGCATTGTTTCTGCAAGAATTCCGCTTCACAATAGTCTACATTCCCGGCAAGGAGAACATTGTTGCGGACGCACTGTCACGCGCACCGGCTGGGCTTGAGAAAAGTAACAAAGAAGGCAACCTCGAGAAAAATTTCAGTATTCTTTACATTCAGAAAGTCGCCTTTGAAAACTTCATCACCACATCTTTAAAGGACATTGCTCATGAACAAGATAAAGATCCGATTTGGAAAGACATCAAGAGCAAATGGCATGAAAGGACACACACACAGATTCGGCATTATTATCTGGTTAGAAACAACATACTGTTCAAACGCTGCACTGTTGATGACAAGCTATGGGTACTTTGCATTCCTGACGATTTTGTTAATAAGCTCATTTGGTACATTCATTTCAGTTACGCACATTTTGGCCCACGAAAATGTTATCATATTCTTCGAACGACTTGTTATTTTAACAATATGGAAAAGCGAATTCGAAGAGTCTTGTCTATTTGTAAACTTTGTCAAAAGGCGAAACCATCTACTATCTCACATCGTGCTCCGCTGTTTCCTATCATTCCTTCTAAATTAAAAGAATTTGCTGCTGTTGATCTCTTGGGACCCCTTGTCAGAACATCCAATGGATTTTCGTACGTTCTAGTCGCTGTTGAACTTACTTCAAAATTTGTTTCTTTCACTCCGTTACGTAAAGCCACTGGACGATCTGTATCCAACGCCTTTGTTAAAAATTTCTTACGTGAAGTTGGCCACGTTGCTAAAGTCATTTCAGATAACGGACCGCAATTCAGATCTGCTGTTTGGTCACGCATGCTTCGCAACCATAAAATCAAACCTGTTTTTATTTCATTGTACTCACCACATTGTAACCCGTCTGAACGGATTATGAAAGAAATCAATAAGCTTTGCAGACTTTATTGTCACAGAAAGCATCAGCATTGGGACAGATATTTACACTTATTTCAAAATGTGCTGAATGAAATGCCTCATGATTCCACTGCTTTACCACCCACTCTTGTACTAAAGAATGAAGAACCACCGAACAGAATCAGAGAGCTTGTACCTTTCCCAAATACACGTAAACTTCGACACAAAGACATAATTGATTTGGCTCTTAAAAATATAAAATCTGCAGCAGACAAAAGGAGAAAACTACACGGTAAAGCAAATACAAAGAAATTGTATATTGGTCAGAAAGTTCTCATTAAAGCTCATTCATTGTCACATAAGAAGAAACACTTGAGTCACAAATTCTTTCTAGTTTACAATGGACCTTACAGAATCCGACGTATACCACATGATAATTGCGTTGAAGTTGAAACTCTGCGTACTAAGAAGAGTAAAGGTTTACACCACATTTCTCATGTAAAACCATTTATTGACAGATAATCTGCCTTTTAACTTTGTCTTTGCCATAAAACGTTTCACTTGACGTTACTAGTATGCTTTAGAAACTGTTACCATGCAACAATGTTTGAAGTTAAATATCCAGCCAAGAACCATGAGAACTTATTTAAACAGAAATTACGAATGCATTGTTGTAGTGAACAGACGACACAGTGTTGTGTGTGTACATTCTTGCTTGTTAGTTGCACGATTATGGAACGACTATAAGGCTTACATACTTAGAACATTTACCAGTACTGCTAATGAGATTTTAATGCAACATTTTGGTTTACTTGAAAATACATTCTGGGTTTAAAGTACTTTCTGTGAGATACCAGAGGACACAGTGGTTAGTTTATGTGACAGCTACACGATTTTTATCACGACGCTACTAATGAGTGACAATTTACAATGTTGCTTTTGCAGTGTATCTGTTTTATATCTGCACAGTTTTCTGAATTCTTCTAGGAAGAAAAACATGTTTTAGTAGTAACTTTTGTGGTATAGCAACAATGAGACAGCCTTTTTCGTGGCATAACAATACGTTACTGTACAGTACTTTCCTCATCACGGCAATAAGCGTAATAACTAAGATATCTATACGCAAAGCATTTCACTTTTGTGTTTCATGAGGTAAGTACATTGACTTTAGCAGAACCTTGCTTACAGAGGACGATAACTACGACAGTTCCACAGAATTATCTTACAGCAAGACGCGCATTTAGCGCTACAGGACACGCATTTGAGTGATTAATCTTATACTTAAAACACTTATTTTCAAAGATTTTTTAATTACAAAGAAAGTTTTCCGTGATACATTTCATTCCATTGCTGTAATTTGTAACACCTGGGGGTATAATTACATTAATCCTCAGGGGGGTACACGCCTACTTTGTGTACCATGTGTGTGGCAACCACAAGGAACCCTAGCTAATATGGTATTTGCTTATACAACTTTACACATCGGTACCATATTTCTCTAACACACAAATTACACAGCTATCTGATCATTTAACTGAGAGATAAACATTTTTTTATTACATCAGTGACAGATGTTTACGCAATACACAGTTGGGTAACTTTATACTTATGAAACTGTATTTTGTCTGTGCATTGTAAACTGTTCATATTTTTTCGGAACCATTGTGATACTATGAGAGCTTTGAATGATGTATTTGGTAAAGGGATTATGATTTTTAAAGTACGTTTGAGGCAGATGACACTTTTGACATGAGCAGAGAATTTTTTTAATTATTGGAGGAAGTTACGACGATTTTAAGATTTGACTGAAGTGTTATGAGGTTATTTTTACGACGACGATGTGTATTATGCTGCTGAGGTATGTTTACGATTAATAGGCTGAGGCTATATGAGTTATTTGATTATGCTTCATATTTATAATGACGAAATATTGACGAGTGTCGATGGATACGTATATGTGTAATAAGGTAATGAGTAATGAATAGTGGGTAGGGACTCTTGACTTGTGAAAAAGGATGTTGGAAACCAAGAATCGTACTTTAAGAGTTATGAAATGAGTGAATGTATCACAATGCTGGTGAAAATTTTTTGGACACTGTTATATTTATAGGGTTTTGTTTCTACAGATTTGCAACGCTAATTCTTGACCTGTGAAATATTTTTATATGAGACTACCACGGTAGTGCTGTCGTAAATATTTCCGTACGAAAGTTAAGTGACCACCTGCACGTAATGCGTCGCGGGCACCCAGCTGTGTCAGACGCCTGGAGAAAAAGCCATTATTGCGAGCCCTTTTCAGCGGCACAGGTAAAAAAAAAAAAAAAGGGGACGCCATTAACCACATATGATTTTTGTAATGCGTTGTGGGCACACAGCTGTGTCAAACACCTGGAGAACAAGCCATTAGGGTGTGCCTTTCATCGCTAATGCGACACCCTCGTTACTTGAAAACATATGATTACTCGCACTTTGTGCTAATTACTGAAATGCTTATGAATTGATGGGAAATATTCGTACATCTGCACACCTGATTACGACAAGCGTCTTTCTACGAGAGTTGAGAGCTACTAACTTATGAAATGTCACATGACTACTGAATGATATTTTTATGCTTTGCTTTTCATAGTTGCTTATTTCATTTGATATCTGGTTTCCAGCTGTGTTGCAGCATTGCTTTTATAAAATAAAATGCATTTGCTAATGGGAACACTTTCTGTCAACAGATATATTAAATAATTATTTTATGATCCACATTCTTTAAAAAAGGAGCACTTGGAAAGGAAAGAACAATAAGAAGGGACTAATACCAGTAACTGCATCTATAATTTTCTTTTCAAGTACATGGTAATATTTCTTTTTACAATCAGTTGTTGTGGTGCACCACTTTAATTACTTAGACATTAAGATGTGATTATACATTTCCCTTATCTGCATTGTTATGTTTAGTGTAATATTTTTTCTGCTTGCGCTATGTCATGTTTAGGTATAAGTTACTGCTGTTTGCCAGGCATCGTGTTACTGAATTTTAATTTGTGTTACTCTGCTAAGCCTGATTTAATTTTTTGTTTACTGCGCATTGGCTCATATTAGTTGTAATGTTGCATTACTTGTTAATTTAGATTTACTGTAGCTTGCTTTGCAAATTTCCATTTTTTTTTCTCGTTGCTGTTTGTGTTGATTTGTTATGTGATGCTGCATTGCCTCGTTCCTTAGTTTAGCATCTGAGCTCAGTAGATTTAAGTTAGCTTAAGAGGGGGTAGTCTATAGAAGAGAATGAGTTGCGATGAATTGGAAGAAATGCATTGAGAATCTATACGAAAACCGTACAGAAAGCAGGTATAGGTAGGATTTTCTTGGAAATAAATAATGAGGTAAGAAATATGTGAAATAAATACAGAAAGCATGCTTGGATAGGATTTTTTTGGTGGAAACAAAGGATGAAATAAGAGGAAAGATATATGAAGTTTTGGGTTGGACTGCAGTACCACATGTTACACTGAAAACGACCCCTGTCCTTTCCTATTGGTGTTATCCCACTATGTGTGTGTGTACCCTTGTGTATTTGTTTTCTTCCTGTCTCTGTGTAGTTTCATAGAATTTTTTTTCTTTTAATATTAAGCTACATTCACTATGATGAGGAATACTTTTATCCTCAAATACAATTGGCATTAATAATATGTTATTTACCTTATAAATATGCTTACACATTATTTATTCTGTTTAATGCTCATGTGTGAAGTTGATGTTTCAAAAATTATTGTGATCTTTTATGTATGTACTCATGTCATAATTCCACTGATGTATATGTTTATTTCTATTCTTTTGTAAAGCCTGTACTACAAATGTTATCTGTATTTTTTATGTATATATGTTTTTAATGATGTTTTCTGTGTCTTTGTAATTGTATTCTCATGTTATAAAATTGTAATTGTCACCAGTTCATGATATTATTAACTTGTTAGTTACATTTCACTGCACACGTTTCTGTTGGTCATAGTATGTGGACAATATGTGAGAAGTAGGGACTGTTAGTGTTTGCACGTGTGTTAATAACTCAGCAAGGGACTGGATAACAGCATTGCTGGTTCTAAGGACAATTTCAAAAACTTTGTGAGTGCACAAGTGGTGGTTTATGGACTTGCTATATTATCCGCAAGACTCTTCAATGGTGATTGTGCACCTGCACAGTCACAACAGATGGCTGCTGGCCATCTCTACAAGGACTACAGTGGGTCTGCATCTTTGATGGCCCACCAATACCGTAATCTCTACAAGGACTACAGTGGGTCTGCACCTCTGGTGGCCCACCAATACCACAATCTCTACCAGGACTCCAGTGGGTCTGCTCTGTGATGACCTACCTACCAATATTCTTCAAAACTTCGAATGACTCTGCTGTGGGTTTGCTCCATTGTGGCCCATTACCTGTCAGCATGTCAAGAGTCAGCACTGTCTTTCCATTGGAAGGACAACACTACTTCTTCAAGACTGCATGGAAGTCCACTACTTCTGTGTGCATTGTCTTTTACTGCTCAGACTTTGAGAAAAGAAACGGCAGTTTCACTGTGATGAACAATGTGGACTGTCTTTATGGACTGTGAGAAATTTTTAGCTTTTGACCAACAATGTATCAATAAGTGTGCGCATTTTATATCTTTGTTACTGTAATTGTGAAAAATTTTTGTCAAATCTGTATTGGCCAGTGCCCAACACCATTTGTAAAATTATTTGTGGGGAGCATGGGGGCTATGTAAGTAGGCTGTTTATGTTTTCTCTATGTAAGTAGGCTGTTTATGTTTTCTTATTGGCAATGTTACGTAGCGCTCAATATGAAAATCACTGGCTGTGCTGTGTGCAGTCTGTGGCTGCTTTGCATTGTTGTAATACTCGCCATTGTAGTGTTAGGCAGCTGGCTGTGAACAGCGCGTAGCGTTGCGCAGTTGGAGGTGAGCCGCCAGCAGTGGTGGATGTGGGGAGAGAGATGGCGGAGTTTTGTAATTTTTCATGAACTGATATATATATTATGGCATGTGATGATATTAAGGTAAATACATTGTTTGCTCTCTATTAATATCTTTCATTTGCTAACTATCCCTATCAGTAGTTAGTGCCTTTAGTAGTTTGAATCTTTTATTTAGCTGGCAGTAGTGGCGCTTGCTGTATTGCAGTAGTGGGAGAAACGAAGATTATTGTGAGGTAAGTGATTTAGTGATTTGTGAAAGGTATAGTTTAATGTTAGTCAGGGCCATTATTTTGTAGGGAATTTTGAAAGTCAGATTGCGTTGCGCTAACAAAATATTGTGTGTCAGGTTAAGCACAGTCCTGTATAATTGTTAAAAGGGGACGTTTCAAAATGAATTGAAACCGACAGAGGATATTAGATATAATTCTGTGGACCATTTACCACTCTTTGATCAGCAGAAATCGACGGTTAGACGCAAAAGTTCTGGGTACAAAGCTAAAACGCACGTTCTGTGTACCAAGCGCAAGCTCCATCTGCACAGGCTATAGAACAAGAGGGCATAACTGCTTTCTACAATTCCATTCAAAATAAACTTTGCATGAAAATGCAGTGTCACCAGCAACATCTCACTTTCGTAAAGATTTTTCTAACAAATTTTCCTAACCGTCCAACTACGTTGAGTTAACTTGTCAGTAAAGTACAGCTAAGTGTATTGTGGTAATATAGTTGTGCGTTAGTATTTTGTATCAAAGTTAGAATGACGGTCTAAGCTAATCCTGTGTTAACTAGTTCAAATGGGCTATTGTCTGTTACACAGAGGGAAACACTTAAAACATGCACCCGTTTTATTTCGCGGGCGGTTCAAATAATCGAATAGAAATTTTTGCAAATGACAGTACGCAGGCGAGCACGTGATTTTGCTGCATAGCTATTTCTCCCAAATCTAATATCAGCAGAGATAGTGAAGCAAGTGTGTGTTTTTGAAACAGCACTATATACCTTTTTTTAACGGCATTCGAAAGCTTTTGAAAAGAGTTATAAGGAGAAATACGGTTTAATGTAGTCTCCAAACGATATTTTTCACATTAACAAGCATTGTCGAAAGTGAAGTAAGTGATAATTAACATAAAAATCCTGGACGTGGTGGGGGGGGGATCGAACGCAAGACCTTTAAATTTGTAGTCGAGCACTTAACCACTGACCGTTATATCTATTATCAGAGAGAAATGTTTTCAGTTTTAATTACTGTGTGAAGGTAATTAAAATTTGATACAAAAGTGCGAAATGCCTCATTGCTAAATAAAAACACTATTATCCTTTAAGTCCATAAGCGACTACGCCTCGAGGGTAGGGAATGTTAATCAGAATGAAAGACAAGATATTTTATTTGATTCACTATGCGTTTCGATTGATAACCATCATTATTATCATCATCAGGTAGAATGCGTCTTGTATGTTGATGTTCTTAGTGCTATTTCATGCAGCGGTGTGTAAGGTGGCCGAGGTGGTAGGTTATGATTTGCGGTCTTAATGATTGAATGAATCAGGCACAGAGCTTATGAATGTGACACGGCAGCTGGTTCTAGCATATGAAATATCCCAACCGTGCAAGAAGAGCAGTACGTGTGCTACATTCTGCTGCTGAAATTCACATACGCTTCTCACTGTACTTCTGTCGCACAATGTTATTGTTATGTAGCAAAGAAGACATTTTTTGCCAAAGAGTTTACGTAACAAAATCATTTATGTACATGTATGTCTTAATTTATCTTTGGTTTGCTATGAATGAATTACGTAAAGTCTTTGGTTTTATACTCTTTGGCGAAAAATGTAACCTCGTAGGTGCGTTACAACAACACTGCGCGGCTGATGTACAGCGAGAAGCAGAAGAGAATTTCAGCGGCGGAATGCAGCGCACGTACTGCTCTTCTCGCACTGTATGTACCTTTAATATCTTATAACTATCTGCTTTTACGCATCTGTGAGTTCTGTGGTTAATTCACTTAATTAACAACACTACAAGACACAACTTTATAGCTCTGCGTCTCACATGCTGCTGCACGAAATCGCCAATGCTTACCACTAAGGACAGCCATGTAAAAGACCTCATTCATCTGATGGTAACGGTTAACCCTCGAAATGCGTAGTGGAGCAAATAAAACTGAGTGACTGGCGCCGAAACAATTATCTATTTCAATATACAGTTTCAAGAAATAACGAAGCATATTTTTTTGTCTCATCTTCATCCGTTAAAGGAAGATGATTCCCGTCTTTTCCGAGGTCTTCTAATATCTTTTTCCCGTGTGGCTTGTAGTTCAGTATTTTTTAGAGAACTCTGTGACCTGACATGCTCATAAGGTGTTGTTTCCAATTTTGATTTTTTTCCATTCACGTTGAAAATATTTAGTTCAGTTCTAATATCTTCATTTATATTCACGTCTCTTCTTACGCGGCCCTTCGCCATCTTCAGGAACCCCATTTCTACTATTTCACTGTTATTTCGTTGGTTTATCTCGTAACCCAGCTTTCGTTTCCATAGGATAAGACAGCAACCGCCATCACTTTACAAAATATCATGACAGTTTCTTTTTGTACTTCATACCGCAATGTTATGTTATAGTACCAAAGACAACTTAGAATTTGTGTATTTCATTCTCAGTATTGGAGTTAAAATCAAAACTTATCTCACAGCCTAAGTTAGAGGTTAGAGTGACTTGTTCAAAAACTGAATTGTTAAAACAATTCATGATCTAAGTGGATATTCTCCTCGGAACGCAGCAAGTTTAATTTCTGCACGTGCTTTTTCTTTATTTTGTGGAGCATAAACACTGCGGCAGTGATGAATAAAAAACAGTTAAGAAAGTCATTTATAAATAGTGCAGCGCAGGAAATAACGCAAAATGCCAAAAACTGCATATGTGAAATGAAGCCTGTCGACACCAACCACTGCTACAGGGTGTTTCAAAAATGGCCGGTATATTTGAAACGGCAATAAAAACTAAACGAGCAGCGATAGAAATACACCGTTTGTTGCAATATGCTTGGGACAACAGTACATTTTCAGGCAGACAAACTTTCGAAATTAAAGTAGTTACAATTTTCAACAACAGATGGCGCTGCGGTCTGGGAAACTCTATAGTACGATATTTTCCACATATCCACCATGCGTAGCAATAATATGGCGTAGTCTCTGAATGAAATTACCCGAAACCTTTGACAACGTGTCTGGCGGAATGGCTTCAAATGCAGATGAGATGTACTGCTTCAGCTGTTCAATTGTTTCTGGATTCTGGCGGTACACCTGGTCTTTCAAGTGTCCCCACAGAAAGAAGTCACAGGGGTTCATGTCTGGCGAATAGGGAGGCCAATCCATGCCGCCTCCTGTGTGTTTCGGATAGCCCAAAGCAATCACACGATCATCGAAATATTCATTCAGGAAATTAAAGACGTCGGCCGTGCGATGTGGCCGGGCACCATCTTGCATAAACCACGAGGTGTTCGCAGTGTCGTCTAAGGCAGTTTGTACCAGCACAAATTCACGAAGAATGTCCAGATAGCGTGATGCAGTAATCGTTTCGGATCTGAAAAATGGGCCAATGATTCCTTTGGAAGAAATGGCGGCCCAGACCAGTACTTTTTGAGGATGCAGGGACGATGGGACTACAACATGGGGCTTTTCGGTTCCCCATATGCGCCAGTTCTGTTTATTGACGAAGCCGTCCAGGTAAAAATAAGCTTCGTCAGTAAACCAAATGGTGCCCACATGCATATCGCCGTCATCAATCCTGTGCACTATATCGTTAGCGAATGTCTCTCGTGCAGCAATGGTAGCGGCGCTGAGGGGTTGCCGCGTTTGAATTTTGTATGGATAGAGGTGTAAACTCTGGCGCATGAGACGATACGTGGACGTTGGCGTCATTTGGACCGCAGCTGCAACACGGTGAACGGAAACCCGAGGCCGCTGTTGGATCACCTGCTGCACTAGCTGCGCGTTGCCCTCTGTGGTTGCTGTACACGGTCGCCCTACCTTTCCAGCACGTTCATCCGTCACGTTCCCAGTCCGTTGAAATTTTTCAAACAGATTCTTTATTGTATCGCTTTTCGGTCCTTTGGTTACATTAAACCTCCGTTGAAAACTTCGTCTTGTTGCAACAACACTGTTCTAGGCGGTGGAATTCCAACACCAGAAAAATCCTCTGTTCTAAGGAATAAACCATGTTGTCTACAGCACACTTGCACGTTGTGAACAGCACACGCTTACAGCAGAAAGACGACGTACAGAATGGCGCACCCACAGACTGCGTTGTCTTCTATATCTTTCACATCACTTGCAGCGCCATCTGTTGTTGAAAATTGTAACTACTGTAATTTCGAAAGTTTGTCTGCCTGAAAATGTACTGTTGTCCCAAGCATATTGCAACAAACGGTGTATTTCTATCGCTGCTCGTTTAGTTTTTATTGCCGTTTCAAATATACCGGTCATTTTTGAAACACCCTGTAGCAAGAAGGAAAGGAGCAGACTATGTAAAGAAACACCATAAGTAGCTTGCAGACCAACTTCAAAAAGAAAACACTGTTTCTAACCTAAAACAATCAAAAAATAAATGTACAAACGTGTGTATCCAATTAATAGAACACCACAGAAGATGCTTTGTAAATGAAAGCGAAACGTGTCCAGTTAAATTCTTTTTAATTGCATTACAGTCAGCTCAAGACAGATAACCTGTACTAACAGATGTTAACAGCTGCTGCGGAAGATGTCCACACAAATAAACGTATTAAATTTAATGTGCATTTTCAACTTCTCGCGGCGTAATGAACAGTCCATTAAATTTCTGGCATGCAGATGCACAAATAAATTTTCCTCCACTGATACTTCGTCCGCGCATCTGCCCGACATCATCAGAATGAGTCACAAGACAGACGACAAGATGCCAAGCGCGGCCTTCTATGCTCCACCGCGGCAGTACTGCGCATGCGGGTCACAGATGCTGGTCGGTGGCAAAGAAATACGCTTACACGTGCGCCGCCTGTGGCGAAGGCGTACAGACATTCGATTCGCTTATCGATGTATGATCGGCGGCGGTGACACCATGATTACTTCTATGCAGTTTAATTACCACAAGAGCCGGATTCCATGCTTTGTCTAAATTAAAACCATTATCTCTATTTATTAAATTATTAGCTAACCTAATCTCTATAGCTTCCTTGAAGACATATTCCCAAAAGGAAGAGTGGATGTTAAAATCTTCACATCACTGTAATTCGTGGATTGCCCTGTGTATATTCGATAAAGATAATTTGCAAGAAGAGCTCACATACCTCAAGAGCATTGTTAAATCGAATGGGTTTTCTCAGCAACAAATTCGTAGAGCATCCAATGCAAAATCTAGAATGTAGGTATGTGATGGGGAAGCAGATAGTAATTCCTTCTGATCTGGTGCGTTTTTGCCCTGTGTGGGAGCTCTTTCCTCGAAGATAGGTCGTATTCTTGAGAAACACTCTGTTAAGGTGATCTGGCACCCCACAAAGATTGCAGCTGCTCGGCTCTGTGAAGGACGAGTTACAACTTCGTAAAGCGGGCGTGTATCAGATTCCTTGCGAAAATTGTGAGAAGTCGTACATACGTCAAACAACACGTACGGTTCATGAGAGATGTGTGGAGCATCGAAGATACACACGTTTATTACAGCCAGACAAGTTAGCTGTGGCCGAATATTGTACTGACACAGGGCATTCCATGAATTACAGTGATGTGAAGATTTTGACATCCAACTCTTCCTTTTCAGAATCTGTCTTCAAGGAAGCTAAAGAGATTAGATTAGCTAATAATTTAACAAATATAATGGTTATAATTTGAACAAAGCATGGATTCCGGCTCTTGGGGTAATTATGGAATGTCTGTACGATTTCGCCACATGCAGCGCATGTGTAAGCATATTTCTTTGCCGCCGACCAGCAGCTGTGACCCGCATGCGTAGTACCGCCACGGTGGAGCATACAAGGCTGCCCTTGGCATCTTGTCGTCAGCAGGCAATCGTCGTAGGTCGTAGCACTCACTCCTTCCGGCTCCTTGAATTCTCCCTTACCATCTGCGCCCGTCCTGTCCGCCTCTCCCCCACCATCACCTACCTTGGCCTGACCATTGACTGTCACCTCACCTGGATCCCTCATCTCCACTCTATCCAATCCAAAGCCCACAACCGCCTCCGACTCCTTTCTGGCCGGACATGGGGGTCGAACCCCTCTACTATCCTCCACACCTACAAATCCTTGATCTGTCCTATCATCTGTTATGCCAGTCCCACCTGGATATCCGCCCCCCCCCCAAATCCTGAAAGTCCCTCCAGATCCTCAAGCGCCACACACTCTGCCTCGCCTTCGGTATATGCCTCCCATCCCCCACACGAATCCTCTACAACCTGATTCCTTTCCCCCATCTGCTCCTTTTCCTCGAACATATCCGTGTCCTCTGCACCTCCCCCCACCTTGATCCCCCTCACCCCCTGGTTGCTCCTCTCCTCTCCAACCTCCGCCCTCTGCCGCGCCTTCACCATTGTGTCCCCCCTACCCTCCACCTTTACACCCTTCATCTCCTTTCCCAAGGTGGCTTCTGTCGACTCCCTCTCCGAGATGATGCCCTCTCTCCCTCCATTTATCCCTCCTATCAACTCTGATCCTCACCTCCCCCTTCCTTCCTCTATCCTTTTTCTGGGCTCCCTCTCCCTCCTTTCTATCCTGTTTTTTCTCCACCTACCCTCTCTCTACCTCTCTTCTCTCCCCCGAGTCCTTTTTGCTCTCCCCTCCACCGCGTTTCCCTCTCCTTTTCGCGTCCGCCCAGCCCCCCTTTTTCTTCCCTTCATCGGTCTGCCCCCCCCCCCCATCTGCCCATATGCCACCGTGTCTCCTGTATAGTGTTGTTTTAAGTGAGTGTTCAGTGTAGTGCGTCTCTTGTCAGTGTTGTGAACAGCCACAATACTGTCGCTAGTTGTGTTTTTTTTTATCTCGTGCGAATAGAAACCAGACTGTCGCCGTGTTTTTTAATTCTGCCTACCTATTTACTATGTGAAACTTGAGATTAAAACTGTGTGCCCGACTGAGACTCGAACTCGGGACCTTTGCCTTTCGCGGGCAAGTGCTCTACCATCTGAGCTACCGAAGCACGACTCACGCCCGGTCCTCACAGCTTTACTTCTGCCAGTATCTCGTCTCCTACCTTCCAAACTTTACAGAAGCTCTCCTGCGAACCTTGCAGAACTAGCACTCCTGAAAGAAAGGATACTGCGGAGACATGGCTTAGCCACAGCCTGGAGGATGTTCCAGAATGAGATTTTCACTCTATTTACTATGTATTTTAATCAGCGTCGCCGACTTTTTTGTTTTTATATTTTCTTCGTATCTTTTTCTCCATGTTTCAGTTTGTAACAGTCACAGTTTTATCGGCTGCTTTTGTTTTGTTTTTCATATCTCCTAATTCTGTTTTTTAACTTTTCTGTAGGCTGCAGAGCGGCGTATTGTGCTGCTGCCAGCCCGCCCCCTCTCTGGGGGGGGGGATCGAAATCCAATAAAGGAAAAACAAACTTGTCGTCAGTCTTGTGACTCACTCTGAGGATGTCCGGACGATACGCGGCCGAAATATTAGTGGAGGAAATTTTATTTGCGCGCCTGCATGCCCGAAATTTAATGGAGTATTAAATTTACTTCTTTAAAAATAAAACCGTCTTTTCTTGCTGCAGCAGTCAGAAAAATCCAGTACAGGGCAAAGCGCACAAGCGACGAGATAAATTCCACGTCCACACGCCATTCCCTTTCCAACAGTCGTGTTTCGTAATACTGTCAGTTACGTAATTTCAGTCATATTTTAAGCGTACGCGTGCCTGTCTCAGAAGTCTGTATCGGGAATTTCCAAACAGCCTGTAAGTGTAGGGGAGGTGGGGAGCAGTGGCGCACCTTGTTGGGGTAGGGCTGGTCGCTGAACTCTGCCGAGTAGCGGTAGAGCGCGTCGCCGCCGTTGACGGGCAGCGCGACGGGCCCGGCGAGCGGCACGCCGACGCGCGTCACCACGCTCTCGCTGCCCGTCTCCGAGTCGGGCCCGTACTCCAGCTCGCAGTGCACGTTGCTCACCGACGACCCGGTGCGCAGCTCCATCTTCAGGTCGGAGATGTTGGACGACCGGTCCGACTCCTTGCACTGCTTCTCCGCCTCCCTGCTGTCTGCCGTGCTCGAACCCACTGCAGGAAACCGAGCATTAGTCGCGCTGCCTCACGCGTAGGCGGGATACCATTGTGAGAATGTTCCACTGCGGCACCTTACCTTTCGGCTTCTTCTCCCGCCTTTGGCACAGGATGATGATCATGGCGATGACGATGATCACTATCACGCCGCCGATCACGCCGGTCAGGATCATCAGCAGTGGGAAATTTTCTGCAAAGTAATAAGGCGCAGCTTTAAATACATATACCTGCAGATACGAGTGCATTAACTTGAGAACGAAGAACAAGAACTGTATATGACTTCGTCACCGAAATTTTGGCGCACGAAATGTGTTAACAATTGTTTCTTTCACAATTTACGACGCACATTAGATATCCCGCTGGGATCTCTACAGCAGTACCAGCAGAGCTTGGAAAAACAAATGAGTTACGAAATGACGTGTAATTCACGATACTGCCACTAGGATACTAGTAAGCAGCATTGGCTGACAATGGAAGACTGACGACACAGCAACGATCGGCAATTGTGTTACTTTTTCATGAAACGAAAAGCCTTGTTGTGACTCAGAGGCGTTTCCGACAACAGTTTAACACACGATGGGTCCCTTGCAAGAAGACCATCCACAGGTTGTACGATAAATTTGTACAGAAAGGAACAGTATTGGAAGCGAAGCGACTTCGGCCTAAGCCTGTTTGTCCGCCGGAGAATATTCAAGCGGTACGATTTGCTATACAAAGAAGTCCCGGGAAATCGTGTACAAAGGCGGCAGTGCAACTGGGAATATTCAGACGCTACGTTCAACGCATTCTTAAAAGTGACCTCCATATGTACCCACACAAGATGACCTGTGCACAGAAGCTCACTGAAGAACACAAGCAGCAGAGACTACTGTTTGCTCAGTGGGCGGAGGATAGGGAAGAAACTCTCAACAACGTTTCGTTTTCAGAGGAGGCGTATTTTCATTTAGACGGTGTAGTTAACAAACAAAATGTACGCTTTTGGGCCACTGAAAACCCACAAGTGCTTCTTGAACGATAACATTATGCTGCGAGGTTTACAGCGTGGGCAGCAATTTCCAGTCACGGACTTATTGAACCCTTTTCTTTGAAGAAACTGTGAACAGCGAGCGTTATTTGATCATGCTTCGCAATAGCTTCATTCCACAGCTTCTTGCTACTGCCTTGCCCTTCAACACGCAGTGGTTCATGCAAGATGGAGCAAGGCCACATACTGCAAACACTGTGTTGGAGTTTTTACACGAGCATTTCGACATGCGGATCATTTCACTCAGGTTTCCAGGTCGCTTCAATGACGGACAAAATTGGCCCCCCAATAGTCCAGACCTCAATCCATGTGATTTTTTTCTTTAGGGGTACGTAAAGGAAAAATTTTTCCCGAAGCGTCCACGTGATTTAATGGAGCTCAGAAGACTTATTCTTCAAGCTTGCAGTGAAATTACGGAAGACATGTGCCGTAGGGTAATCACTAACTTCAGTGTTCGTTTGAAGGAAGTTAGGAAACGAAATGGTGGACATATTGAGCATGTGCTGAGTTAGAACAAATCTTCATGGACGGCTCTTCATTGTAGTATATGTTCCTTTCAGATTGTATTGACAGTGAAGTTTATACTCAAAAACAAAATGGTAACACATTTCGTGCGCCACCCAGTATATGACAGCCAACCACGAAAAAGTTGCTACAGTGATACCTTTGTTCCAGAGCTACTAAATATTTGACGGTCATCGTTATTAACCACGAAAAAGTCGCTACAGTGATACCTTTTGTATTGTCGAGACTAGTTTGGATCCAAAGATGATCTTCGTTGGACCTATACGTACAGGGTGGTCAGCAACAGTTCGAAAAGCTGAGAAGGGTGTTGCAGAGTAGGTTGTACTGAGAAATATTTGTTAAGAAAAATTTGATACGTTGCGCCGTTTCCGAGTTCACTACCACTGAAGTTAGCCAATCAGGCCGTTGCGCTCGCAAACTCAAGCGGCCAAACAGATACAATTAGTGTCAGCTGTTCTCATGATGATAGCGCACGAAACTGCTCAGCCTTTGGTTCGGGATCGATGCTTACTACGGCCCCATGTCACATTTTTGTACTGCTCTGGTGTTCGGTTTTAGGAAACCGAAGAAAGAACACGTTTGCCGTCACCGTCTCTGGCAGGCCGCTCGAACTTTCGCGCGCAAACGGCCTGAGGGCTAACTTCAGTGTTAACTCGGAAAGGGTGCAAGGCACCGAGGCTGTTGTGTTTTTTATTATTGTTTTTTATGAATTATTTCTCACACAACCTTCCCTGGAACACCGTTTCAATTTTTTCTATTTTTGAGCATTCTGTGCACGTAGGAATGTCAGGTAGTGAACTACACATATCGTACGAAACAAACAAGAAGAGGTCCCAGTCATAAGATCGACTTTTTGAAACCTTCTTTGTGGTTATGTGGGTTAAGATCCCAGGTATCACAAACTGCAGCCATTCACCCTCATGGACCCTCATTTGCCAGTAATTGACGAAATTAATTCGAAATTTTGCCTGACACTCATTAGCGTTAAAAAAGTTACAATTTATGGCCTGGCTGTGTGGTGTAATGGATAGGGTAAGGAATTCACAAACAGGAGGTTGTGGGTGATAATCACATTAGGTACATAAGGTTTTTTATTTCTATTCCATTAAATGATTAAATGCAATTTTTTTATTTCCATTCCTTTCTCATATCATCGTAATCATAACATCAACTTCTTTATTTTTAAATGAACACTCCGCCATTTGAATGTAATGTTATTAATTTAATTTTGACCAAGATTTCGGCATTTTATGCCATTTCAAGTGATTGAGTTTATGTTACTAACATTTATTGCTGGACATCAAGCTCAAAATTGGCCATAAATTAAGAAAAATCATTTTACATCTGGCATTTCGTGGGGAGTCAATATTTTTCTTAATTTATGGCCAATTTTGAGCTTGATGTCCTGCAATATATGCTAATGACATAAATCCAATCATTTGAAATGGCATAAAAGGCGGAAACCTGGGTCATAATTAAATAAACAACAATACAGTCAAATGGCGGTGCGCTCATTTAAAAAGTATTGCATGACTGTTGCTTAGGAATACGAAAAACTGTTTACTTCTTCATTTGCTTTCATGTTTCTTCCTACCATCCTTTTTCTGTTGGAATCCTTGTTCATGTGTTTTTAATTAATTTTATGTATTATTTCAATCTAATTTCTTTTGTTTTATCATCCTGTCTTTTTCGGCCAGGTTATTGCATTCATTACATTTATTACTCACTTTGCTTGAATTTCGTTTTACTTGCAAACTCTTCTTTCACTTAAATCTTCATCTGCATTATGTTGTCCATAGTGCAGAAGGTACTTAAGATATCTTTTAAATCTTTGTATGACGATTAAAATGCAAAAAATTACACATTTTGTAACGAAAACTACATTTTGCACATCATTGCACTGTCAATATAAATAGATTATTTCATCTTTTGTTTTTTAACGGACGGATCGGAATTTTCAAATAATTGAATATTATAATAGATTAATATAATTAAATTCAGATTTACAAAAATTCCGAATGGAAAAAGAATCATATAAAGAAAAAATGAAGCAAATGAAAAAGTTCATCCTGTAATCAAATGATGTGACAAAGCAACAGAAATAAAGAAAATACATTTAAAGCAATTAACCGAATAAAAATAACGATCAAAGTCATTTCAATAAAGATTTAAAAATAAATAAAATTAATGTACCTCCTAAGATTCCAACTCGCAACCTTCTGCATATCCATTACACCACACAACCAATTCCCAAAACATTCTTTTTGAACATACTAAGAGTCACGCAAAATTCCGCAAAATTGTCTTGGTCACTTACTGGGAAACGAGGGCCCGTCACCGTATATTTGGTTTCAAAAGGTCTATGCCACCGCTGGGGCTCTCCTTGTAAGACAATGCACAACAATTAAGGTGCATTGTCAAAAGAGAGTAGATGTTCCGGCTGTCCTGCACGGTTTTGTTGCGGTACAGATAACAGGAGCATCACAGAGTCCCGTGAAATGTTGCGTCAACTGCAAACGTACTCCTAAGTTGATGTAGGCGAACCAGTACGATTCTTGTGGGCAAAACGTCTGAACTGCACACAGATTCAGCGTGATATTCTGGAGGTGTACGGACTACCCGCAGTGTCGCATCCAGCCGTAGTGAAGCGGTGCCAACAGTTGGACCAAGGTCGCAAAGACGCGGGTGGTGCAGTCCATGTGTTGCACCATGCGATTTTGGCAAGCTGAAGGACACCTATGGGAAAGACATTTTCCAGTGATGAGGACATTGACACAGCTGTCCCCGAAATGCTCCGTGACCAAGGAATGGATTCCTATCGTCGAGGCATTCAACGGTTGGTAGAACGTTCCGACCGTTGTTTGCAGAGACTTATTTTTATCCTGAAAAACAGTGTCGTGTGTTTGTGTTTGTGTTTGTGTGTGTGCGTGTGTGTGTGTGTGTTTTTCACTTTGAAGTGTAGCGCGGCATCAAGTAAAATATACTTGGCCTGCCATAATAACGTGTAAGTTACTTTCCGAAGTCCCCTCGTATGGTGAGGCCCTCTTTTGCGTATAACCAGGCCTTCTACATACAGGGAGTCTTAAGAGTAATGGTCAGTGTTCATGGATGTTACAGAACGATCATTTGAAGCAAAAAACTTCATATAGACGTATGCCCCACTTCGAATGGTTTCCGAGGCAGAACACATTTCGGCTAGTTGGGCGCACGTATTTGTCTTACGCGAATTTTATTCTATTCCAACCTACCTCGCTGCTTAGAACATCTTTGCTCAGGATGTTTTCTACCATTAAACTATCCCGTTGAATGCGCATTTCTCCATGTTGTGATGTGAGTGAGGTAATGCGGGTAATTGAGCGTATCAACGAGAAGCGTAAGTTAACTGTTTGAACACAAGGTGGCTAAATTTCCACACACTAATACTAATGAATATTATGCTGATATGGTATATATTTGCTGCTTCTGCGATGGTAGTCCTGCTGCTTTCGAAGAATGTCGTGGCACTTTCCGACACATCGTGTTCCTAATCGTAGCGTGTGTACCGTACTTTTCAGCACCCTGCATGAAGCAGGTATTTTTCAAAGTTCCCATTTTTATTGTGAACGTTTAGTTCAACAACCTGTGCAGCGTAGTCCTAATATCAGCATACGGCGACTTTCTACACGTATCAATGTCTCACGAACATTACATGCGGAAAACGTGTACTCACTTCACATACTTCCACAATGGTTAACCGACAATCGCCATTTGCTTCCGTTAATGCTATTCACTCATGAAGCCACGTTTACACAGAATGTAACCAAGAACACGCGTAATAATTATCGATGGTAGCAGGAAAATCGATGCGCTAAGTGGAAAACAATCTCCAAGTTGGTTTTTAGATCAGTTCAAATGGCTCTGAGCACTATGGGACTTAACATCTGAGGTCATCAGTCCCCTAGATCTTAGAACTACTTAAACCTAACTAACCCAAGGACTTCACACACATCCATGTCCGAGGCAGGATTCTAACCTGCGACCGTAACAGTCGCGCGGTTCCGGACTGAAGTGCCTAGAACCGCTCGGCCACCGCGGCCGGCCTTTAGATCAGTGTTTGGTGCATAGTTGAAATATTTAAAATAAATAAATGACACAGGATAGAGTAGCATCAAACCAGTCTCAGGACTGAAGACCACAACAACAAGAGACGAAACAGTGCAAGAGCAGATAGAAGTAAAACTGTTTGATCGTAGAGTACCTAAAATACATGAACGACTCGTGCGAATACATTTAGAAGATGAACAACACGCAGCTTCTCAAATCAGCATTACATTATGAAAGAAGAGACGTCGATTTCTGAAGACGGTTTGGGCTTAAAACCTACTTTATAAATATTCACCTGGAAGTTATTTTCCTCGAAGACTCACTATTTACATACAGAGTATATTTAAATATTCCCTCTTGAACCATACACAATTTCTTATTGCTCACAATTTCCTAAAGTACATATTTGTTATTGTTGCACGATTGCCGTCTTTCTTTTCCTTAGTTTACCGCCACAAATAAGTAATATTCTAAATACAGAATATGTAACAGGTGGGATTACGGCCATCAGTTTAATTATTTTTTGCACAATGTTCACCTTAATAGAACAAGAAGGATTAGACAGAAATATTACTATACTGCGACTACGTTAAAGGAAACTGTCCTAATAGGCTGAGAAGAAAAAATTCAAAGCATATAAATAGTTTAAAGTGAGCAAGAAATCAAAGTCACAGAGACCACGGTATGAAGCTGAAAGTTCTCCAACAGAAAACAAATCTGATAACATAGGAGAACTACGTATATATTCCTCAGAGACGACAGTATTTTTTCACAGTTTCAGTTAAATTTCATGAAAATTGCTACATCCGTGCACAAAGCTATTCTGTTAAGCAATTTAAATGTGTAACTGCAATGTATGGACTCTTCTGATTTTTTTTTCCTTTGGCATTCTCTCTTACTGTGGGAGGTGGTTTGATTTGTACCGACAAGCAAATTACAAAAACGTACGTACAGGTGTCTACATCATTCGCAACTCTTGTTTGCAGATATAAACAGTTTTGTGTTTCATAAGTGAGGTACTCTTGAGCTTCCGAAGACATAATTATTCCCGTGAATATACTTTTTTCCCAGAAAGCTGCAAATGCACATTTACGCATCAGTAACGATCAGTGTGTCTCGCTTGCAACCCGAGGGCTTCACTGATTAAGCATTCCGTTTAGCTACTCAAGCGTGATTATCCTTCTCAAGTCTTAAGAGAGCACACTATACTTTAGAGGCAATGTTGCTTCTTTGCTCTCCTTTCTGCTCACTGGAATCTTGTCGTTCTCGTCTTACTTGAGGTCATTAACTTATTGCAAAGTCCCTTACATGTGCCATTACAATCTTCTCATCGTGGAATATGTCGAGAGAAAGTTTCACTGGCTTCTTTCGATATTTTTCTCTTATTGCACGAAAAAAAGATATTTCCTGAGAAATATAAGAGGTACAGTACTTCATTAGATAGCAAGAGACTACACTGTTTCCAGTAAATCAGTAAAAAGGAAATGTATGCCGAAAGAAATACAATCTCAGCGGAATATTTGCATCTGTGCTCGTTATACGAAACGTTTTGGGTAATAATGTATCTAATTGTGTGTGTGTGTGTGTGTGTGTGTGTGTGTGTGTGTGTGAGAGAGAGAACAAATAACCGTTCTGTCGTCCTTGTATGAAACATGGATTTATTTTGATCACTTCAGTAACATTATTACGTATTTACTTTTTGTTGAAGTGGGATTTGCTCATTAGGAATTTTTTGTATAGGAGCACTTAAGAACGAGGCGTTAGTCTTGAAACTGGTTTTTACAAGTAAAGATGTCAACTGCAGCTATTGAACATTTCCTCAATGAGAGATTTTATATCCCCCTTGGAAATGGAAATGAGCGTTTGGCGTCATTGGCCGGGAGGCCCCTTACGGGGCAGGTCCGGCAGCCTTGGTGCAGGTCTTCTTACATTCGACGCCTCATTGGGCGACCTGCGCGCCGTATGGGGGATGAAATGATGATGAAGACAACACAACATCCAGTCCCTGAGCTTAGAAAAATCTCCGACCCAGCCGGGAATCGAACCCGGGCCCGTTGGACGGCAATCCGTCACGCTGACCACTCAGCTACCGTGGCGGGTTGGAAGAGTAGAAGACAATAAAGAAGATCAAAAATTGCTACCTTTATTCGCGACTGATGTTTAGTTGAAGAAATTGTATGATTTCGCAAGTTCGCTCTGTGTTTGACTTAAAATGGGTACGTGTGCGGGAGGGGGTGGGAGTGGAAGGGGTAACATATCAAAGATTTCTTAGTCGAAGTGAGAGTAAATTGCTTTCGTTGTATTTAACCGTTTCATTTTGGTCGTGTTTGTTATTATGCCCTATAATTCTGCACTGATAACAGCACTTATCTAGCTTCTGTTGGCCAATTACAAAGCGTTGTACTGCGTCGCCTGCTAGGGTGAATTACGCTACTTCGGCGCTCGTGTAATCCTGTGTTGCGGGACGAAATAACGGTGTAGTGTTCATGTGCACCGGGCTGTAGCCACACACCACACACCGAGCGAAAAGTGCAACAACAGCATATATTTGCACGTATAACAACGGCACGCAACACGGGCTCGAGCAAGCGAAGTAATAACGCAATTTACCGCCCCATGATGGAGCACAGACTCCGAAACGGGCCGTAATCGACTAATAGAAGCACAACGGCGGCTCGTAATAGTGTTTTAGTATTCATAATGGAATTACAACGTTTTCCCTTTCATGCGCACCAGCTAAAAGCAGACCTCTGACTCCGTAATAGGCGATGGCCATGGAAGCAATGCACGACTGGTTCGCTGGAACGCTCCATCGTCCTATGTTGTTCACGTCTCACGTCTCTTGCTGAATCGGGTCATCGCGACACACGACGACGCAACTGAAATATTCACTATATTCCTTCCACATCCCGATCATTCTCAAGTTCTGAAAATGAACAATCACACCCACCTGTGGAACTACTTATTGGCTTGTCTGCGTAACATATTTGTACAACGAAGGCAATGGAGTGTAGTCGAATTAAGTCACATTGCGATAATTCGATTAGAAAATGAGACGCTGAAAGAAATAGACAAGTTCTCTTTGGGTAGCAAATAACAGACACTGGCAGAAGTACAGAGACTCAATGCGAAAAGAAATATAGGCAGACGACATAAATGATGAAGCGACTCATGAAGCCGGAGCCTAACCCTAGATGGATATCAGTGGTGGTGGTGGTGGCTGTGGTAATGGTGGCGGCGGTGGTGATGAATGATGGATGACTGATGATGAATGCTCAGATGAATGACGGATGGTGAATAAATGAAAGTTGCTGAATGAATGATGACGATGATGCTGATGCTGATGATGATTATGTGAATGAGAATGAATAGTGAATGAATGATGGTGGCTGTATCAACATTATCAGTGATGTGGATGGTGACGTGTATGATGTTGCTTATACTGACGATGATATTATTGTTTGCGTACTTTTCTTTCTTCAATCCAATGGGTCCTGTTTTTACTATTAATTTATAGAAAAGCCACCTCTTTGTTAATTCTCTTTCTTGTCTGTCAGTCTTTTCGGTTCAATTTTTGCAACTGATTTTAAATTAACTTTCCGATGAGCTAGAGACCTGAAATTTTAGTCGTGACCCAGAACTGTAATACAATGCAATATTAACTCGCTTTCTTGTTTGGTGTATGGCGGAGGGTACATTGTGTACCACTGCCATTTCCCCTTTTGCTGTTGTAGTCGCAAATGTTTCCCGGGAAGACCGATTGTTGGACAGCCTCCGAGCGAGCTTGAATCTCTCTCATTTTTACCTACTCGGCCTTATGTAGAAGGAAGCAATTTATTTGTTCAGTCAGGTGAAGAGAAACTGAAATAAACCTGGTATTTGCCGCATATCTGTTGTAATATCATCAAAACGTTTGAAATCGATTAAAAACGTCGTACACACCAAGACTAAAAAACCAGAAAATAGTTATTTAAATAAAAATGAATTTTTAATGTATCACTTTTTAAAATCGAACTGAAAAATTTAAAATAATTTTTTCTAACTCCATGTGCTCTAGATTGCTAACCCCAGGAAATTAGTCCTGGAACTTTATGACTGCGAATTTTTAGTAGCTTGAAAATGCTTTAAACATTTAAAATGAAAGCATGGGATGATTGATGCATGAGTAGTATAACCCCTTACTTTTCAGTTGATGCTACATGCATCACGTTTTTCGTTTTAAATCTTACAAGTATTTTCATGGCTATTTAAAATTCACAATCACAAATTTTCAGGGCTAAGGCCTACGTATGGGAATGGGGATCTGTATGAGTCTATGGGAAATTATTTTATAGTTTTTAGTGCGATTTAAAAACGTGGTATATTAAAAATTTATTTTTATATATAATTTGAGAAGTATTATTCTCTGGTTGTACTATCGAACAAATTATCTTTTGGCTGAACAGATTCCAGCCTACTACTTCAACTGTATTTTTTTCAACTTGTTCCCGTTCATTATATTATTCTTTAATTTTCTGATGTATGTCATAATCAGGTGTTCCAGTCTTGTTGTTGGAAGTCTTTTTCGGTTTATAATACCTGCTGCCAAACTTGATCTTTTCTCTGTTGCTTTACGGGGATTTCTGTCTGATGTTGATGGTATACATTATGAATATATAAATGACGATAGTATCAATGAGCAAGGTGATCATATGGATGTTGATGCTAATTATGAATGGATGATAACTGAATAGAGGAATGATAAATAAATGTTGTGGATGAAACAGATGATGATTTTGATGATGAGGATTGTGATGATGATAAGTATGCTGATGTTAATAATGATGATATATGTGATGATCATATAGATGGTGGTGGTGGTGATGGTGGTGATAGTGATGATGGTATAGGTAATAATCATATGAATTGTGATGAAATGGGTGATGCTGATGGTGATGGCAATGATGACGATGATGATGATGATGATGATGTAAGTAATAGAACCCAGTACGTTGTCCTCGATGGTGAGTGTTCATCGGAGGTGAGGGTATCATATGGAGTGCCCCAGGGAAGTGTGGTAGGTCCGCTGTTGTTTTCTATCTACATAAATGATCTTTTGGATAGGGTGGATAGCAATGTGCGGCTGTTTGCTGATGATGCTGTGGTGTACGGGAAGTTGTCGTCGTTGAGTGGCTGTAGGAGGATGCAAGATGACTTGGACAGGATTTGTGAGTGGTGGAAAGAATGGCAGCTAACTCTAAATACATATAAATGTAAATTAAGGCAGATGAATAGGAAAAAGAATTCCGTAAAGTTTGAATACTCCATTAGTAGTGTAGTGCTTGACACAGTCACGTCGATTAAATATTTGGGCGTAACATTGGAGAGCGATATGAAGTGGGACAAGTTTGTAACGGCAGTTGTGTGGAAGGCGGATAGTGGTCTTCGGTTCATTGACAGAATTTTGGGAAGATGCGGTTCATCTGTAAAGGAGACCGCTTATAAAACACTAATACGACTTATTCTTGAGTACTGCTCGAGCGTTTGGGATCCCTATCAGGTGGGATTGAGGGAGAACATAGAAGCAGTTCAGAGGCGGGCTGCCAGATTTGTTTTTGGTAGGTTTGATCATCACGCGAGTGTTACGGAAATGCTTCAGGAACTCGGGTGGGAGTCTCTGGAGGAAAGGAGGCGTTCTTTTCGTGAATCGCTACTGAGGAAATTTAGAGAACTAGCATTTGAGGCTGACTGCAGTACAATTTTACTGCCGCCAACTTATATTTCGCGGAAATATCACAAAAGATAAGAGAGATTAGGGCTCGTACAGAGGCATATAGGCAGTCATTTTTCCCTGGTTCTGTTTGGGAGTGGAACAGGGAGAGAAGATGCTAGTTGTGGTACGAGGTACCCTCCGCCACGCACCGTATGGTGGATTGCGGAGTATGTATGTAGATGTAGATGGAGGACTGGCAGTGATACAGAAGTGGTATCAGAGTATGGGTTTACAATGTGTTAGTAAGTAGTGTACTTAAAAATATTTGGAAGATGGACTGAGGGGGGGAGACAGGCAGTGGCTACTTACTCTGCGGCTTGAGCAGTATCTCGACCATGTCGCTGCCGTAGGGGTTGGTGACTGAGCAGTTGTAGGCGCCGAAGTGGCGGTCCTGCGCGTCGCGGATGACGAGCGCGCTGCGGATGCCGTCGGCCGTGGGCTCCTCGAGCAGCGTGTAGTCGCTGTCGCCCGGGTCGAGCTCGGCGCCGCGGAACGTCCACATGACGTGGTCCGGCTTGGGGATGGAGTAGGCGACGCACTCGAGCCGCACCGTGTCGCCCTGCTGGCCGAACTGCGTGCGCTGGCTGCTGATGGTGGGCGGGCCCTTGAGGTAGACCGTCGCCTCGGCGCCCACCTCGGGGAAGCCCATCACGCTCGCCTTGCAGTAGTACCGGCCCGCCGTGTGCCGCTCCACGTCCAGCGTCAGGTTCACCGACGTGCCCACCACCTGTCCCGGTATCACAAACAAATCACGGCTACCGTCCCACCCTGCCTCGGAACAGGCAAAACATTTAACTAATTGCCAACGACAGACGAGATATTTGAATAAAAGTCGTATTTTCAAACCACCAACAGCTACTTATAAGTAAATCTGTATTAACTATCGGTAAATTACAGCCTGTATGACGATGTTCTTACTGTGGCGTCAAATAAAATAAAAATAAAACCACTATGACGCCACAGTAACAACATCGCCATACAGGCTGCTGTAATTTCACGACACGTCAATATGATCAGATGTTCGGATCTCGAAGCTAATAAACATTTACTTATACGCATCTTTGGCGAACTATGAGGCAGCTCCTGCACAAAGCATATTGAAACAAAATTTTATTGTACAAGTTGTACAACTCTGCTTCCGCCATTTGTCGATAGGTGGCGACAACGGTAAGTAGCAGTCGAAACAGATCGCAGACGTCAGGCAGTTAGCTTGGACCTCGGTCAACATAACCTCATTCAAAGATTAGCCCTTTTGTGTCTGCATCATAAAGTTGTTCTTGATTGAAAATGTCAGTTTACGAGCCTAATTCTCGTCATCTGCGGGAGGTGTTACCGTTTTGCTTCAGTATGTAGAAAACAGCGGCCGAGTCTCATCGAATGCTCTCAAGTACGTATGATAAGGACGCTATTAGTGAAAGAACGTGTCCTGAGTGGTTTCAACGCTTCAAGAACGGTGATTTTAACGTCGTAGACCGGTATAGTGGTGGAAGAGAGAATGTTTTCGAAGATTCTGAACTGGAAACACTGCTAAGTGAAGAATCGCGTCAGACTCAAGAAGAACTGGCACGATTAGCGAGAGTGACACAGCAAAAAATTTCAAAACGTCTCAAGCCTATTGGCATGATTCAGAAAGTAGGAACTTGGGTCCCTTGTGAGCTGAAACCAAGAGACGTTGAATGGCGTTTGTGTGTTTGTGAGCAGTTGCTTCAGAGGCAAAAACGGAAGGGATTTCTGTATCGCATTGTGACCAGGGACGAAAAATGGGTTCTTTACGATAACCCTAAACGCAAAAAATCATGGGGGTATCCCGGCCATGCTTCCACGTCGTCGGCCAAACCGAATATTCACGGCTCCAAGATCATGCTCAGCATTTGGTGGAACCAGCTCCGCGTCGTGTACTATGAGGTGTTAAAACCAAGTGAAAAATCACAGGTGCTCGTTATCGAACGCAGCTAATGCGTTTGAGCAGAACATTAAAAGACAAACGGCCGCAATACAGGGAGAGGCACGATAAAGGGATATTGCGGCATGACAGCGCTCGACCCCACGTTTCAAAAGAGGTCAAAACTTACTTGAAAACGTTAATATGGGAAGTCCTGCCTCACCCGCCGTATTCTCCAGACATTGCTCCCTCTGACTATCACCTGTTTAGATGAATGGCGGATGGCCTGGCTGACCAACACTTCCGATCTCATGAAGAAGTCACAAATTCGATCGATTCGTGGATACCTTCAAAAGATGAACAATTTTTTCGACGCGGGATTCGTACTTTGAATGATACATGTGCAACCAGTTTGTTTCATTAAAGCCTCAAATGTTGGGGAAAAACGGCGGAAGCAAAGATGTACATCTTGCATTTATTTAATTCCTGTCAGAAGCAAGCAGTCAGTCGGCCTTTACTCTTCAAGCACACCTTACCTGCGAAAGATATCTGAGATGATAACAGAATACAATGTCTGTTGTATCCTCCAACGTCTGTCCAAAAAGTTCCGAGATTGATTTTGCTCCTGGCGTATAAGCACCGTCAGGTACTACGGTGGCAGCTTGAAGTAACAAGTGTAAACTACAGGTATGCATTCATCCAGTCACATATGAGCATGCAGTGTTAAGTAGTGGACGTGCGGCAACAGTGTGTCAACCTCGTTGTGTTGCAAATAGTATATCAAGTATTCGAGAATGAACAGAAAAGTGTGTGCAAAGCTTGTGCCTCACACCGTGACTCCAACGGGGTGTGCACGCCTGTCGCGACTTGATTGCAATGTAAGACGACGTAACCGACAATCAACCCAATTTGACGCACGAGTTGCTCAAAATCAATAGTCTGACGGCGTTGTATGAACGTTCTGTGCGTTGTACTCAATTAGGGTGGAGAATATGTAGAACACCTGAAGCATTAAAATCACCATCGTTAACTTATCTCTACTTTTTATTAATCCATTCTCGAAACTTTTTGCGCTGTAGGGATATGTTCCACTCATAATTTTTCAGCTGGTTTTTACACAGACACAACACGCTTACTTTTATATGAAGTGACATTTAAATTTTTGCTAAAATGGAGCTGAAAGTAAAATACAGTACATCTTTAGCTAATATACTGAGTATCACAGTGATTCCACCTTCCAGTGACACATTCTGAAGTAAGGAAGCTAATTATGAGGATTGTCCAGAAAGTAAGTTCCGATTGGCCGCTACACCTTCCAGCTCCGATTTAGACATTTATGGTAGGGTTGTACCAGCTTTCCGATAACCTCGCCGTAGAAGTCAGCAATCTTTGCTTTCCGCCAGTTCTCTACGCTGGTCTGCAACTTCTCGTCTATGCCAAAATGTATTCATAACCGGCTGTGCATGTGAGCAGAGATGAAAATCAGAGGGAGCCAAGTCCGGGCTGTATGGAGGGTGATCAGACAAACCCCATCGGAAACGCTACAGGAACATCTTCATTGCCTCTGCAGTGTGCCGCCGAGAATTGTCATGAAGCAGGAAATCCATGACAGTTATGTTATATGGGGTGGCATGAAATCAAGCGAAATCTTTCGGCAGGCACTCATACTTGGCTGGGGACTGTTTGCGACGACTGAAAAGCGCAATGTCGCGCGATCCATGCGCATATCAACTGCCTAACACGTCTGTGCATAGCTTCAACGGATGTTCACTATGTTCTCCATTTCGCAACTGTTACTTTCTGGACACCCCTGGTACGCCTGGAAAGTTCTGAACTTCAGTTTTCGCCACTACTTTCTTACGTTTTCACAAATGGGCGCACAGGCCAAGGACGGATCCAGTTTCCCAAAGGGAACGATCTGGATTTCCCCATTATAGTCTTTGGTGTGATGTCAGCAGCTCGTTGTTACTACCGTCATCATTCTTATCTGTCGGGCAGGTCAAGTTCAACCAAAGCCGACCGTCATTTTTGAAATGGCGTCGAAGCCGCGAGGTTACTTAGACAGAGGTGGGTGGTGCGAGACTTACCTTGGAGGTGCCGTCGTCGTGTATCCAAACGATGTCCGCGGGCGGGTTGCCGTCGACGTCGCAGGACAGCGTCACCGTGGAGCCGGGGTCCGCCTGCACGCTGCGCGGTCGGCTGCGGAACTTGGGCCCATCTGCACACCACCACCACAATTACACACTCATCACGCTCCACGCACTTCTATTTTTCATCTTCGATAAAAAAAATGGTTCAGATGGCTCTAAGCAGTATGGGACTTAACATCTGAGGTCATCAGTCCCCTAGAACTTAGAACTACTGAAACCTAACTAACGTAAGGACATCACACACATCCGTGCCCGAGGCAGGATTCGAACCTGCGACCGTAGCGGTCACGCGGTTCCAGACTGAAGCGCCCAGAACCTCACTGCCACACCGGCCGGTGAATGCTTTTTCGAAAACAACTTTAATTAGAGTATAATATCTCGTAACAAAGTGGGCTCTATTGGTCAGTTACATTACAAGACCAATAGAAGACTAAGATTTTTTTGGAAAGGTTCTGGAAGAGTGCAGTTCATCCGTAACAGTAAACGCAAGAAAGACATAGTGCGAGCAACTGTGGAGTGTTGTTGCAGCGCTAGGAGTCCTTACGAAGTGGTCATGAGAGCAAACATCGAATGAACTTAAAAAACGGACTCCTAGGATCTTAACAGGTCGTTACAGCCGATAGGTAACTGCAACACACAGATACTCGGAGAACTTAGATAGCAATCTTTGGACGAAAGAAGGCGCAGTTCTTTTAAAAACCTGTGGGGTAAATTTAGAGAACTTGTATTCGATGAAGACTTATTGATGATTCTGCTGGATCCTCTGTATCTTGAGTAGAACATGACAGTGAGATAAGAGATTCGGGCGCGTATAGAGGCAAAGAGAAAGACCATTTTTCCTTGCTTAGTTTTTGAATCGAATTTGGTACAAAGGCGCTAGTACTGCTACCATGTACCCCCTGATAGGGACTGTACAGTGGTTTGCAAAGTATATACGTAGCTATAGACAGTCATTTTAATCTCCCTCAATTTGTGTATGGAATACAACAAAAAATCGCTAATATTAGTACGAAGTACGCTCCGCCATGCATTGTGTACTGGCTTACGAAGCATACGGAGAACATTCAATAATTAAAGAGACAAACTGCTGGGGGGTAGTTACTTTCATGACTTTCGGTTAGAATCACTGGCATGAGTTGAGAACAGCTGACAGCTAAAACCTGTTTTGTTTATAAACTCAGTATTGCATTTCACGATGGCGTATCAGCTTCAAGTTTCCACATTATGTGAACAGCGTTCACTGATACGTTTTTTTGTTTTCTGAAGATGAAAAATCGACAAAAATATTTTCTCGAGCGATTTTAAAAATGGTTCAAATGGCTCTGAGCACTATGGGACTCAACTGCTGAGGTCATTAGTCCCCTAGAACTTAGAACTAGTTAAACCTAACTAACCTAAGGACAACACAAACATCCATGCCCGAGGCAGGATTCGAACCTGCGACCGTAGCGGTCTTGCGGCTCCAGACTGCAGCGCCTTTAACCGCACGGCCACTTCGGCCGGCCGAGCGATTTTACAATACGGCGAAGTTTTATAAACCGCTGAAGAGGATAGAACAATCGGAACTCCGTAACGGAGCAGGAACTTCCTTGTTAGCCGGTTGAAATGTCAACTCCTTCTCTTGAAACCTGCATTGACGACTTTATTCATATAGCAAAAGCAGTTGCAGTAAATGTTGGCACAGTTATCAGTAACAAGCTCAAGTACAGCGCAAGAAGTGAAAGGAGCGTCCCGAAAAAGTTAACGTAACAAGACACGGAAACAAGACTCAGAGTGTGTATAGCCTTGAAAGAACGCTATGAAAGGAAAGATGACCATTTCATAAAACAAGATTTTAACCTGCGCTGGATTTTGGGTTCACCATTTTCAACCGAGGCCAAAAGACGAAGCTTGGAATGGAAGCAGAACAGCTCACCTGTCCGAGAGAAATTCAGAAGGTAAGCATCAGCGGGAAAAACGTTGTTTACAGTCTTTTGAGGTGCTCGAGATATCGTCTTTTGTGATTATTTGGAAAATCAGCGAACAATGAACAGTGCCTACTAATCACTCGTGCTGATGAACAAAGTAAAGAAAGCAATGAGGGGAAAACTTCGCGGATCTCAAAGAAAGGGTGTGATATTGCTACATGACAGTGCTCTCCCTCAAACTGCCCAAATGACCCATGAAACCACTGAAAAAATGGTTTGGGAGGTACTGCTTCATCCTCCCTGTAGTCCATATTTCGCCGCTTTGGATTTTCATTTGTTTGGTCCACTTAACGAGTGGAAGGAAATTCCAGCAACAACTCGTACAACGAGACGAAGACTTCTTTGCATCAGGTATTAAAAAAAAAAACTAGTTATTCGTCGGGACAAGTGTATTAATATTGTGGGGATGATGTTTGGAAGTAGTAAAAGTCTGATTTTATAAAAATGCACAGTTTTTTCTACATCAGTTTGTCTCTTTAATTTTTGATGGTTCTCATAGTTATGTGGATGAAGAATATGCAGTTATAGGATGCAGGGTTATTCGTGAAGTGCCTTCAGGGTATCAGAAGGGGACTACAAGATTTACAGATAAGAGACACATATCAGAGGGTAGAGCATCTCCACAAGCTTTTAAATCGCATTATAGATGCTCGATGTGGGAGCTGTTCGTGATGCAGGAGACGTCAGTACGGGCGGAAGAGCAATGTGAGTGATTCATTCAAGTTACCACTGCCTGCAGCAACCTGCTTCGGAAATTTGTTCATTGGGTTGCGCCTCTGCAGGCACGAGCCAAGTCAATGTAACAATACGGAACGTCTAATTGGTCCACTCGTTCTGACATTAGGGACGGGGCTGGTTAAAACCGATACCAGTATTTTAGTGCTTAATAACGGCAATTTTTCGGAATTTGTTTGGTCTCGGCTATAGCCGGGGTTTTTAATTTTTTACTAATAACCGTATAAAAAACGGAAATATCAATTAGCCATAGCAGCAGTGCTAAAACTTTTTGTTTTCTAATAACATTTTTTTAAAAATGTGTAACTTTTATTCATAAGATTTCCAAGGCTTTGAAATATTGCATTGTTATTTTAATATTTTAATAACATTGCTTACGGAAACAAGCAACAAACACATGGCGTAAGAATTGGCTCAATACTGCTGAGAGAATAATGCGCCGGCACGGTAGCTCAGCGTGTTCGGTCAGAGGGCTGAGTGCTCCCTGTAATAAAAAAACTGAATCAAAGAGTCAGCGATTAACTTAAACGGATGTCTTGTGACGTCCGCCCAGACCCAACGCAACGAACAATATCGAACAAAATGAAAAAAAGAAAAAAAGAGGACAAAGAAGTGGCTAGCGTTGGTGCCTCTGGATCATGGGGTCCCAGTTTTGATTCCCGGCCGGGTTGGGGATTTTTCTCTGCTCAGGGAGTGGGTGTTTGGGTTGTCCTCATCATTTTATCATCATCATCATCATCATCATCATCATCATCATCATTATTATTCGTGACAGGGGCTAGATTGGACTGAGTAAAAAATTGCACTGTGTAAAAACTGGGACTTTGTACGGACGCTGATGACCACACAGTTGAGCGCCCCACAAACCAAACATCATCAATAAACTGTGACATCATATAAGGAGAAAACTTTAAACTTAACAATTCATTAATATTTTATAATAAAAATAGAAAGTAGTTCATCTGTTGCCTGAGTCTATAATAAGACGCCTTTACCTCTTTTTGGCTTTTGGAACGGAAAAATTAACATGAAGTTTCAGTCCTTCGTACTGACTATTCTTAATGCTGAAATAGTGGTATGATCCTCGATTACAACATGATTTTTTGACTAGGGTTTCAAAATTAAGATCAATAGCAGACTAATGGTAATTTTTTGCAGTATTCAACCACTTATCACTTTTCGAGAAAAGCAGTGAACAGTGGACTGACAAAGTTTTCTGTTATTTACGTATTTAATTTAAAATTTCAGTTCTATCTTGTAACTGAAGGAGTCAAAACTTTGTCTTTGTCCGATTTCTGCGTTTATTATAGGAAATGATAGGAATACAAAACCAAAAATCGCTTATTTCAGAAACCGGTTAGTTCGAGCGGTTTTAACACTGAGGTTAATCTAGCGCTGGAAAAAAATTAAATACCCGAAAACCGGTTGTTTAAGCGAAACTGCCATCTCTATCTGTCATCTGCAACTACGCCACGGCGCGTATTACGAATCGATATTTGAAGAGATGCTCTATTCGCCGACAAGTGTCATTTTCCTGTACGTCTTGTACTTGTGAGCAACCCTGTACGGAACAGTTACAACGCGTACTGCTGGGCAGTGTGTTGGTGGACGCGTACTTACAGTTTACGTCGAGCGTCTCCGACTCCTCGCTCTTGCCGACCGGGTTGTGGACCTCGCACTTGACGATGGCGTCGTGGTACCGCCGAGAGATGTTGTGGATGACCAGCTCAGTGGTGAAGTCGCCGGGCACGGGCTCGTCGTTGAGGTACCAGCGGTACGTCAGGTCGAGAGGGTTGGCGTCCGCCTTGCAGGCGAGGCGCACGTCGGCGCCCTCGGTGATGCCGCCGCGGTGGCCGATACTGGCGATGCCGCCCCCGATGCCGCCCCCGCCGCCCCCGTTGGCACCGGCGCCGGCGCCGCCCCCCACCAGGCTGCCAGTGAGGCCGCCCGTGCCGGCGGCGGCGCCGTTGCTGCCCACGACGGCCAGCGTCACCTTGGGCGCGTACTTCACCTCGAGGCGCAGGTGGGCGCTCTTGTAGGTGCGCTCGGCCGTGTTCTGCGCCTGGCACGTGAACGTCGTGTTGTGGTGCTCCTTCTTGGGCGTCAACTTCAGGATCGACTTGGCGGTGAAGCGCCGGCCGTCGGGCAGCGCCTCCACGATGTACTCGATGCCGTCGCGCAGTACGTTGCCCAGGCCGTCAATCCACGTTATCTGTAAGCATTCAGCAATAGAATATAGGGCACTGGAGACAAAATCCGTCTGTACGTGATAGTGCTGAAGTGAATGTGATGTTAAGACAATCTTCCGATCACTGTGAATGTAGGCTGCGGCAATTACTTAGGGCAGGCACAACGCTGCGTTTAGCAGCCCTACCTTGAGCCCACCAAGTACGTTCGCCTGGGACACAAAGAAAAATCGGCGGTCGCTCAGCACATCTTGGAAGAAAGTCGTTTGAAGCTATGTAAGGCAAGTGGATTCCGGGTCAGCTTAATAAAGGAGTCATCGAAATTAGAACTAGCAACAGCCTCGTAAAGAGAGATGGCGATTATGCAGTATGTTCTGATTAGGATCCAGAACTGGCGAAAATACGCTGTGAGAGCTCGCAGCCGAGATAGACTATGACTGGCCACGCCGGGACTCGAGTGTAGCCCCTAGACATCCACTCCGCCTCTGACAAAAGAGCCCCTACATGCGACAGTTATGTATGATGTTTGTGTCATAGAGGTTTGTTCGTAACGCCATAAATGACTGATGCTTGTAGAAAGTGGTATACACACTCCCTCTGTAAATGGTCCGTAATTTTAAATGTAAAGTGTTTGGTAACACTATATGATGACACTTAACAGACGCAAGAAAGAAAATATTATTGTCTTATTATTTGGTCTTGACTAAGAGTTATTGTAATTTCAAGTATGATCCTACATAACCACATGTTTAATCTGATATGATGACCAGTAAAGTCAGATAACTTAAAAAATATAGTATACGAAATTTAAAATTTTTTGCAACATTTCTTCTTGTTTTACTGGAAAGTCAGCGGTTATGTTACATTTTTTATATAGTGATACAGTCCGAACCGCATAACGATGTTCATTTATTTGCTGGTGACCGGTTTCGACCGCGGTTCTGTTCATCGTCAGACACTTACTCCATAGGAGTCTCCTGAAGCTAGCGAGGAGCAGGCGCCAGTCTAGGAGGCATATAATCACTGCTATGGTTATATTGCAGAGGTTACATGCCTCCTAGACTGGCGCCTGCTCCTCGCCAGCTTCAGCAGACTCCTATGGAGTAAGTGTCTCACGATGACCAGAACCGCAGTCGAAACCGATTACCAGTTAATAAATGAACAACTTTATGCTGTCGGGACTATTCTACATTAAAAAATATACCATTTGAATCATGCTGTTATGTTGGATATGCACTACTCATACAATTTGGAAAATTTTGCTATGTGAAGAGTTGCATCTGAAGATGGGGCTAGCAGCCCTGAAATGGATTTCACAACAAAAAAATTAAAAAGAAATCATTCTCACAGCCAGAGATTAATTTGTTTACAATTGTAAATCATCACACAGCTGTTCCCACCGTCCACTACAATGGAAAGTCAAACCGTAAGGAATACATTGTTTCGATACCTACTCAGGATATGATAATATTGACACTTATCGAAACAATACTCGATGAACTCAGTCAGCTGAAAACCAGAGAGCTTTAGAGAAGATTAGCTTTTACCCCCACAGCTTCGCTTGTGCACATGTCTGACACATACGAGTATACTGCACATATCTCCTCCTCCCCTCAGTCTGTGTCCACCTCTTCCTCCCACTGTCTCGGTGTCCACCTCATCCCGCCATCTCTATCTATCCATCTCCACTCTTTCTGCCTCTTCATCCCTTCCTCATCTCTTTGTCCATATCCTCTGTCCCCTCTCTTTAACCATATCTTCCCGCCCCTCCGCCCCTCTCTCTGTCCAACATCTCCTCTCTCTTCCTCTTCCACCTTCCCACAACCTCTCTACACCTTCCCTCTGCCTCCTGCATCTCTCTGACCATATACCACTCCCCCATCTCTCTGTCCATTTCCTCCTGCCCCTATGTGCTTATCCACCTCCTCCTTTCCCTATTCATTTCCCTCTCCCCCTCTCTCCATCTATCTGTTCCTCCGCTCTCTCCATCAATCTCCTCCTACCCCTCTCTGTTCCTCCCCTCCTTCCCCTTTCTCTATCCTCACCTTCACCTTCACTCCCTATCTGTACCCTTCTGCCCCCTTACCCTGTCCATCCTCCCTCTGTGCATCCCACACTCCTCTCAACCTTACCCATTCACACATATTGTTTCTGCAAAACGTCGAAAAAGGAGGCCAATATGAAACCCACAACATGCCTGTTGTGCAGGGCAGCCTACATAGGGGTTTAAGAACCATTTTTTGCCTCTGACATATAGGCCGCCATACAAATCAGGTCGATCAGGCAGATAGATATTATTCCTGTACAACACATCTGTCAAGCAGGGCAGCCTATATGTCAGGGGCTGGAAAAAAAACACAGTTTCGCATTTCCACCCCTGTTGGAGCTAAGGCGTTATAAACCCCACAGTGCTGAAACTCATGAAGTTTGCTGTTTGGCTGCCAAATTTGGCTGAAATCGACCAAAGGGTTTTGAAGGAGATCCTTGACATACATACAGACATACATACATAGAAATATACACACATTGCTGCTTTATTATATACTAGCCTTTACCCTGCAGTTTCACTTGTGTAATCACTCGACGTATATATGGCATATAACCCCTCCTTCCTTTTCTGTGTCCGCCTCCTTCTCCCAAAATACCTCTGTCCATCTTATCCTCCCACTTCTCTCTGCTAATCACCTCCTCCCCCTCTCTTTTCCCATCGTGTCTGCCTCCTCTCTGACCACATCTTCCTCTCCCTCCCTCTGTCCCTATCTCTCTACCCCTCTTTCTCCACCACCTCCTGCTATCCAGCCCATCCTCATCCCTCTCTCTGCCCATCTCATCCTCCCTATACTCTCTTTGTTCGTATCTCCCTCCACATTTCCCAGTCCATCTTCTTCTTTGCATCCCTTTTCCATCCCTCCTTTCCTCCTCTCTGTCCATCCCCATCTGTCCCCTCTCTTCTTCTCTGCACCTCCTGCCCCATCTTTGTCCATCCTCTCCCCTACCCATGTCAAACTTCCCTAACCATGTCCATCTGTGTGTGTAGCCCCTGCAAAACAGGTGGATAAAGTATACTGACACCACTCCCTCGACTTGCCTGTTGTGCAGGGGAGCTGCATATAACAGGCATGGAAACTGTTTCTTGCTCCTGATGTACAAGCTGCTCTGCAAAGCAGGTTCATAGGGCCGACCAATACTATTCTAACACATCTAACGTACAGAGCAACCTATTATGCAGGAGCTTACGCTTATGCCTGTATCTCTGCTTCTACTGGATCTTTGTGTGACAAATTCGATTGAAATTGACCCAGAGCTTTTGAGAGGAGATCGCAGACAGACGTAAATACACACATGTATACATTCATTCTGCTTTTATATACAGAGGGAGATAGAACCACGTGGGTTGTGGACTGGATACTGACCTCTGCGGCGGGCTTTCCCGCCATGGAGACGCACTCGAGCTCTATCTCGCGGTCCTCGGTGGTGACGAGGAAGTCCCCCTGGACGATGCGCGGCCTGTCGGGCGGCACCAGGACCGTCAGCTGCGCGAACTTGGAGCGGATGCCCGGCTCCCCGTTGGCGCCGGGCCCCACCTGGCACTGATAGCGCGCGTCGTCGTCCAGCATCACCGGGTAGATGTCAAGCGAGTAGTCACCTGCCGGCACACAGCGTCTCGCTCACACAGCCGCCTAATGCTACTGCGGAAATTATCCGTCACCGTGTGTGACACACACTCCAGGGCCGGCAGTCTATTATCACCATATCAGAATGAGGCCAATTAGATACTGGCAAGCCTCTGAGATAGACAATTATATCCCTACACGAAATAATTTTGATCATAATTTAATTTGTGATTTTGTGTGTAGCAAGATCGTATGACAGATACCAAACAGACATGAATGATATTCCGGGATAGAGGCATTATCTGTTATTTTTACTGTTAGCAGTTGATGCAGGAGTAAGTAATTTTCGTCAAGGTGCGGTTTCCTAATGTAAGCAAACCCTATGCGCTAAGTCTGAACGGTTCTTCGTGCATAAATATATACGTAGCAGGCAGTTCTGGATGATACAAGAAGCCAGTATCTAGTAGTCTAACGTAACTGGGTAACCTGCCTAAAGCTGTGCAGATGAGCGCAGATAGGTTGGCTATGGAAATTACAGGCCTCTGTGCAATCGATCGTTTTTAATGTCTACACTGGTATGCGAGTTCTTTTGCCGTCATGTCACGTTTTCGTGGCTGGTACAGTCAGAGTCCAGTCCACGTGGCCCTGCCCTGAGGTAGCGTGTTGGGACAGTTTAAATGAGAGCTATAGACACCAGAATGTCGATAAAAGTTTGCCGTTTAGTCGAAGAAACAATTAATGATCTTGATGTTCTCTGGCTGTGACAATCATATCATCCAATTCGTAATTACGATTGCATCAGGACCACCGACGACTGCATGCCGCCACCAAAGTAACCTGCCATTTTCTACTGCCGTATACGCGGTCATTAGGTATTATGTCTCTCACTTGCCTTCAATTACATATTTTATTTCTTCACATTGTACGTGTCCTCTTACTCCTGGTATTTCGTTTCCCTTGATTGAGGATTTTCTCTCGTTCTAATAATAACTATCCTCTAATCAGACGCTTTTATCGTTTACATCAGTGTCTTCTTACCTTCTTCAAATGTGTGACCTTCATTATTAATTTATTTGTGGACCATGTATCAAAATATACTCGTTTAATTGTATCTGAAGTCCACCATTATTTTAGAAGGGTTATACTATCCCATTATGTCCTTTATTATCGTGCGTGATCTGCTCTAATATACTTGTGGAGACAAGGTCGAATCACACCTGTAGTAGGAGATGAATTCCATAATTTAGGTACGATCAGGGCAGGAGGTAGAGTATTGGGTGCTCCTTTCCAAACCACACTGCAGGGAACGCGGTTTCACATTTTCACAACTACCGGCCTCCGTAACAGAGGTCGCTAATGCAAACTTGTGCGTTGGTGGTCGACGATGACCGCTTCGAATCGTGGTGGGTTAAAGAATTTATGCCACCAGTATTTGGCCAGCAAGGAGAGAGAAGACACTGACGTACATTTCCCAATCATCAGACTTTGCGCCGGCGTCCTGGATTAAACACCAAACTTTTTCACAGTGTCTCGTGAAGTGAGGGCATCCAACACTATTGATCGTGATCCGTCCGTTGGATGGGGAGGTTAAGTTCTGCGGCTTCCATGGTGCTATTAGAGACGGGTATGCTACTTGACGACAGTGTATTATTAGCCTCTCTCTTCCCTCATCGACATACAATAAAGAGCCGTTTCCAATAGCGCAGCTTAGCCTTAGCTTGAAATCTCCAAGTCGACAGTGCCATACGACTCGTTTTTTTCTTCACTGTCACTACGTTTAAATGAGGTCCGAAATACGGTTTTCCATAAATCGACATGCCAATACCGCTTCTGCTAGATCATGTAAATAATCCAATATCGATTCTAGCAAAGTGGTTTGGGTTGCCGGATTGCAGCTTTACCGTATTTGATTCCTGATTGCGTTCTCACTTTGCTACTCGTTTCTTACTTATTGTGGGCGAAGCGATCTGACATGGAATAAAGGAAAAGACGTACTCGACTGACTAAGAAGTTATTCATTTCCTTTACTTCAATGAAGAGAAGAAATTTGGTCTTTAATAAATGGTAAGAGATCCACAAATATACAAATTTGTTGAATTAAAAAAAAAAAAGGACAACCAGCTGCGCCCATGTATTCTGCACAGCGGACTTATTGTAAACTTCCTTCCCTGATGCTATCAACTGCTGTTGACAATCCATTTGCTTATTTTGTTGGCAGGAGTACGAACGTTTCTTCACGTATTCGGAAGTTTTTTATTTGCCCTAATTCTCCAAAATGTTTGGGTACAATAATCTTCCACCAATGATCACTTCGCATTCCTTCCAAAAATTGGTGTGATTTAGGTGGGTATAATAGAACAGTTTAAAAGTGCACTGATTGGTGTGAATAAAATTTTGAAACATCTTGTCCAATCTCCTCCCTACCCTGATTATTAGTTCACTGATATCCATAAGGAAATTCTACACTTCCTTTATTTATGAAAAGGAGTGATAACCTCACTTCCTTGTGCTGACGAAATTGAAACAGCTGATTTGGAGACAAAATTCGTGTAAAACGACTGACTCTCGGACAAACGATATTTGATTTGGCTAGCAACATATATTAAAGCCTAACATGTAAACACCGCAGCGAAAATCGGTTTCCGTAGTACGATTTTCGTCTCATCGCAAAATGTGTGGTATGTAGCGTAGTCTGTCTCTAACCACATTTAAATTAAACGGAGTAACAAACTATAGGGTCGAGAGAAGAAGTAGCACCAAAACTTCGTTGTTGATGGTATGCGATTACATATCTCCATTACCGTGTGTATTGTCTTGTGCTCTGAACAGGGTACCTAGAAACGACGGGGAGGCTTCGTTCTGCCGTAGCTCTCAGTGGTTCACAACAGGCCACAGCAGTCCCCCCACCCCATCGCCGCCCCACACTGAACCCAGGGTTATTGTGCGGTTCGGCCCCCAGTGTACCCCCTGGGAACGTTTCACACCAGACGAGTGTAAAAATGCCTCTGAGCACTATGGGACTTAACATCTACGGTCATCAGCCCCCTAGAACTTAGAACTACTTAAACCTACCTAACCTAAGGACAGCACACAACACCCAGTCATCACGAGGCACAGACGAGTGTAACCCCAATGTTTGCATAGTAGAGAAATGATGGTGTTCGAGTACGCGGAGACAGCGTTTGCGCAGCAGTCGCCGACATAGTGTAACTGAGGTGGAATAAGGGGACCAGCCCGCATTCGCTAAGGAAGATGGAAAACCGCCTTAAAAACCATCAACAGGCTGACCGGCACACCGGACCTCGACACTAATCGGGCGGGCCGATTCGTGCCGGGGACCGGCACGCCTTCCCGCTCGGGAAGCAGCGCGTTAGACCGCGAGGCTAGCCGGACGACTCCATTACAGTAGTAGATACTTCTAAAAATTCACATGAGTGTGTAACACGACGTGAAACAATCCAGCAATACGTTGAATCTCGTGGAATCTGCTCTCGCTGTGGGAACTACAACCAAGGGAAAGTGTGTTTATCTGCATTGTTTGAGAAGCTTATGGAGGCACCTTTATAAACCTTGGTAGATCGTGACCTATTTGTGATCAGATCTTGCAATCAGGTATCTGAGTTCGTTAATACCTGTACAATGAAGGTATGCGTCGCATCTGAAGATAGATGCTTCAAAACACTGACGTTACGGCAAAGATCATAACTGACTTATGAGTGGATAATTGGGATGTATTTCACAAATGGGTTGGGTGTAAAACTCGGAAGTTTTTCATTTGGTGAAACGATTTTTAAAAAAAGGCAGCAAATACTGAAAAAGTAATGTATGGTATGATCGGCTTGGAGACCCCGATATGCAGTTTCATCCGCCTGACCGGAAAGTTTTCTCCTGTCCTTCCACACACACTGGCACCTTTACTCCAAGAAGTGTGACTTTTGGGTTAAGTGTATCTATGGGTATGTATTGTGGTGTCATGTTTGCGTTGTAAGATGACGAGAGGAGAGAGTGAAACACTGTGCCAGTACACATCTTGCTTCTCTCGAACAGCAGAAAGTGAGCTGCCCATCCGACGGACGGATCACAATGAACAGTGCCACATGCCCCCACTCCGTGAGACACTGCTGAGAGGACTGAAATTTAATCCGGAACATTGGCACAAAATCTGGGGGTCAGGAACATTACCCAACCACCTCTCCTTCCCTTTAAAGGATAAACAAATGGAAAATTGGGAACAGCACGCCATGTTCCCTGGCCGTTACGCACCCAAGTACTGGCCACGCTCGGCATTGCTTAACTTAGGTGATCTATCGGGAACACAGCAAAGCTGTTGGCTGCGGCAGATAGTCACAAATAAAAATCTGTTTTCTCTAAAACCTATTTCGAGCTTAAGTTCATCATCAGATTATTCGTGCTTTATGTTAATCTAAAATTAATACAATTTCTTCAGCACTGCAAAAGAAAAGACGGGAAGACCGATAACTAATTATACGTGATAGAAAATAATGGAACAACGAAATGACAAGTCACTTAGTTCAAGAGGAAGCGTTCTTTCATAGTGTTAAAATGAAGGACGGGCGGTTCGTAGGTTTGAATTGAAGACCTGTCGAATCGAGCTCACTGGAAACGGAACACCGCTCACTGTTGACTAATGTGGTGCGAAAATTAGCTTTTGAATTGTTGTAGGAACCGTCCCCAAATTCCCTTATAAAGTCAAATATACACTACTGGCCATTAAAATTGCTACACCACGAAAATGACGTGCTACAGAAGCGAAATTTAACCGACAGGAAGAATATGCTGTGATATGCAAATGATTAGCTTTTCAGAGCATTCACACAAGGTTGGCACCGGTGGCGACACCTACAATGTGCTGACACGAGGAAAGTTTCCAACCGATTTCTCATACACAAACAGCAGCTGACCGGCGTTGCCTGGTGAAACGTTGTTGCGATGCCTCGTTCAAAAATGGTTCAAATGGCTCTGAGCACTATGAGACTTAACATCTGAGGTCATTAGTCCACTAGGACTACTTAAACCTAACTAACCTAAGGACATCCCACACATCCATGCCCGAGGCCGGATTCGATCCGGCGACCGGAGCGGTCGCGCGGTTCCAGACTGTAGCGCCTAGAACCGTTCGGCCACCCTGGCCGGCGTGATTCCTCGTGTAAGGAGGAGAAATGTGTACCATCACGTTTCCGACTTTGATAAAGCTCGGATTGTAGCCTATCACGATTGCGGTTTATGGTATCGCGACATTGCTGCTCGCGTTGGTCAAGATACAATGACCGTTAGCAGAATATGGAATCGGTGGGTTCGGGAGGGTAACAGGGACCGCCGTGCTAGATCCCAACGGCCTCCTATCACTAGCAGTCTAGATGACAGGCATCTTATCCGCATGACTGTAAAGGATCGTGCAGCCACGTCTCGATCCCTGAGTCAACAGATGGGGACGTTTGCAAGACAACAACCATCTGCACGAACAGTTCGAAGACGTTTGCAGCAGCATGGACTATCGGCTCGGAGACCATGGCTGCGGTTACCCCTGACGCTGCATCACAGACAGGAGCGCCTGCGATCGTGTACTCAACGACGAACCTGGGTGCACGAATGGGAAAACGTCATTTTTCCCGATGAATCCAGGTTGTGTTTACAGCATCATGATGGTCACATCGGTGTTTGCGACATCGCGGTGAACGCACATTAAAAGCGTGTATTCGTCAATTGCCATACTGAGTATCACCTGCGTCATGGTATGGGGTGCCGTCGGTTACACGTCTCGGTCACCTCTTGTTCGCATTGACGGCACTTTGAACTGTGGACGTTACATTTCAGATGTGTTACGACCCGTGGCTCTACCCTTGATCCTATCCCTGCGAAGGCCTATATTTCAGCAGGATAATGCACGACCGCACGTTGCAGATCCCTTACGGGCCTTTCTGGGTACAGAAAATGTTCGACTGCTGCCCTGGCGAGCACATTCTCCAGATCTCTCAGCAACTGAAAACGTCTGGTCTATGGTGGCCGAGCAACTGGCTTCGCACAATACGTTAGTCACTACTCTTGATGAACTGTGGTATCGTGTTGAAGCTGCACGGGCAGCTGTACCTCTACACACCATCCAAGCTCTGTTTGACTCAATGCCCAAGCGTATCAAGGCCGTTATTACGGCCAGAGGTGGTTGTTCTGGCTACTGATTTCTCGCGATCCATGCACCCAAATTGCGTGAAAATGTAATCACATGTCAGTTCTAGTATAATATATTTGTCCAATGAATACCCGTTTATCATCTGCACTTCTTCTTGGTGTAGCAATTTTAATGGCCAGTAGTGTATATTTCCAGACTTAAATGTGAGCCTTGTGTCTCTGAACTACTTCGCCAAATCGCTTGCGTTGATATGAATATCAATACCTTTTAGAGAAACATGTTCGACATCCCGTACAAAACACCAGTGGGGAAGCTACCGTGTAAATGTCGCGGAAGGCAAACTGTTGTGGCCGAAGTTCGCGGGGAAAGAGTGGTGTGTTAGGCGTGATCGCCGTGCAGTTGGCCGCCGTTCCTAGTGGGAGGACGCGAGAGGCACAGGTGTACGTACCGGCTACTACGCTAGCTGCACGAGGGCTCGTGCAAAGAGCGCGGCGCTCCCAAAATGTCACGCGGCACAGCGAACGCGCAGGTTTTCCATGCAAATATCGCTGTCAATAAAAGCGTACTCTACATTCGCTCTCGGCTCAGCTAATATTGACTGCGCCCTGGTGTATAGTGAAACGCTGATTGTACGTTATTGAACGCGCCGCTCTCGCTGCAAGACGCGAACAACAAGCCGTCGCTCAGCGCGAGTGTACCTCGTAGAAACATTCTACGCAGCTGTTAACTTCGTGACTGAAACTGATTTGGCGCTATAAAGCAAAGTAATACTACAGCAAAAGTAAATTGGGATACATAAGAACAAAGTGGCAATAAAGAAAATAATGAAACATTCCCGTTCTGTAAACTGAATTTTCTCTGATAAGGAATTTACAAAAGTCATAAAAATGAAATTGCTGTCACGAGAGGAAAAAACGGACACTATAGCGAGATGATAGCGATCTTACTGAAAACGGTTCCATGAGTACCTTCTAATCTGAAGCGATTTCGCGTATTTTTACGCCATTATGCGCACTTTTAGTACGCCATTATGCGCACTGTTAGTTCGCTGAAGACTCTTAACTGCGAAGTTGGCTAGTTGCTTGGTGGAGTGCCGCACTGACGGTTCCGTTCAGATGTGTGTGAAATCTTATGGGATGTAACTGCTAAGGTCATCAGTCCCTAAGCTTACACACTACTTAACCTAAATTATCCTAAGGACAAACACACACACCCATGCCCGAGGGAGGACTTGAACCTGCGGGATCAGCCGCACAGTCCGTGACTGCAGCGCCTTAGACGACGGTTCCGTACAACATTAGCCGGCCGAAGTGGCCGTGCGGTTAAAGGCGCTGCAGTCTGGAACCGCAAGACCGCTACGGTCGCAGGTTCGAATCCTGCCTCGGGCATGGATGTTTGTGATGTCCTTAGGTTAGTTAGGTTTAACTAGTTCTAAGTTCTAGGGGACTAATGACCTCAGCAGTTGAGTCCCATAGTGCTCAGAGCCATTTTTTTTCGTACAACATTAATTATGTATATAGATAGTTCATCCATCCCGGGTGAACGAGAATGTCGACGAATTTTGCCTGTTATCGATACTGATCCTCGCAAGATATCAGTTCCATGAATTCCAAGACTTGCGAGAATGTCTTAATTTTGATGTTGAACTCGTACTAAATAAGCAATAATGATTACCATTGCACCTGTACGCAGTCATGAGCCTTGTACATCCTTCCTTCCATCACATCTTCCTTATTTCAGAGTATTCTTAGCTGGTAGAGTCTCCTTAAATTTCTTTTCCCCACACTCGCTGTACCAGAAAACATCAATTTTGCAAACCAATAAATTCTTTATATATTTGCCAGAATCATCATTATTATTATTATTATTATTATTATTATTATTATTATTAGCTGCAGCATTAGTGGAAGTGCTGTCAGTACCAACTTTATTAGTTCATAGTCTGTATTATTTAGTCACAATGTCGCTATACACAGTCAAATCATTTTAATACTATTCGTCATATTAAAATTATTATTTCTTATGTAGCTACATGTAAAAAAAGGTTCCGTATGCGTGAGACCCTGGTTCACTGTAAGAGCGGTCCTGGTGGTCCTAAGCAGATCAGGTTAAATAAATAATTAAATAAATATATTTGTCGAATTACAAGTTATGTCAGATATGCGTGGGTGTCGGCTGTGTAACTGCACCTCCCCCACTGCGCAGTAACCATTCAGAACGGAGCACGCACCACTACGGTCGTCCTCTCCCATACTGCGTTGTTTATGCAGGTACTGGCCAAGTTATTTTGTTCGCACTCTGAGTAAGTGTTGGCACCGCATTTCAGTCTGTGCTCAAGCTGTAACTCCCGCAATACAAAAGAGGGGGTGGGGGGGGGGGGGGTAGGAGAGAGGGTGTGTATACACGCTTTTGGAAAAAATTGTAATCTAGTACGTCACTTTATATTTTGAAGTTTTTTAAAAAAATATTATTTTTTTCACTCTCCCAGCAGATTCTATAAATGTTTTAAACTGCTCAGTCAAACTTCACCGAAAAATTTTACGCCGTAGGGGTAGATGCGCATCACTACCTCTTTAAGAGCTAACTTGTTAATATAAATCAACAATAAATAACGAATTTTGTTGTTCTTTTTAATTTTTTAGGATCTGAATAAAGACCCTCTCCTTAGTAATGCGTATGAATTTGCTACTTTATAAGTACTTTCCACGAAAGCGCACAACAGCCTTGCAGATACACAGAGTGGACATCAATAAAACCTACAAACTACAAGGACGGATTTCTGACTGGAAATGGAGGAAAAAAGTCCTATGAACATGTGTTCGGAAATGGATGGTGTGCGTGCAACGACAACAAATCATCCCGGAACACAGTACAGAGCTGCTTCGCATCCACGTCACGTATGTTCAGAGTGACATCCATGGGAGGTGGTAGGGATGGCAGCGGTTATCATGCAGGATACACATAATCGTACATTGGCTTACATCATGTTGGAGGGTCACTTGACTGGAGCTTGTCTTAAGGTTCGTCTCAAAATCCTGTAGAACTCGGATCCTAATCTAGTGTACGTACAATCGGCCGCCTTCCTGCACGTTTATCTGTCTGAGAGGATCTGTGATCACAGCAAACGCCCAAAAAGGGCTTGAAATGTTGTGTGAGGTGGGCGGTGTCTGTGAGGGTCCTTGTTTTGGTATAGCTGTATTGCTTCTCGACCTTTTCCAACTGCTTGGCCCTAAAGAAACACCACCTAGCCTTCTTGCTGACATTAACGCTGGTCCATTCTGATGCTCGCAGTACGCTGCGTGAACCACATAGCCTGCAACACACAAGGAACACACGGCACTGGTTAGAGGAACCGTCATTCCTCAACGCCATCTACCTTGGCAACGATGCATTTCCTCCATTTCCAATCAGGAATCAGTCCCTGCAGTTTGTCGGTTTTATCAATGTTTATCCTGTTTGTATATAGTGTATAAGCCAGTTGCAGTACTTTTGTTTACAACTTTTTCATTACTTTTTCTTATTCGATTCCAGTTGCTACGTTAAACAGCCGTAATTAAACTACGTTAGAGAGAAATTCCTGGTGGAATGATTCACACTGTATGGGCGTACTTAAATTACGCTTACGCCATTGGGTTCCGCCCAAAGGTAGCTGGTTGCTATCTCGGTAGTGATGAAATTCTACTTATTGGAAATTTGGTGATAAGGATAGGATGAATGATTAGTATTTTGACGCACATTTCACAGGGTGACAGACCGGTATTTTGATGTAGATTTCACATAATTTGTCTAGTTTATCTCAAAGCGAGCTGTGAAGTTAGTCAATATACCCCCCCCCCTCTGTCCCCCATCCCTATAACATGTCCCCCTTCTGTGCACTTTATAGTACATGATAAGAACAAAAATTAGAAAACATGGTGCACCAATACACACTTCTGTCCCTGTACTTTCCTGACGAGGAGGATGTGGAGATAGTGGTTAGCCGACACACAGTCGAGAAGATAAAGCACCTAGTAGAGTTTCAGAAACGACGCCAGCGGATTTAAAGATTCATTCAGCAAACAAAAACGATCCGGAACAGAAAGATCGAAGAGACATAAAACAAATATGCAGGCAGCGTGGGCAAATAGGTCTGCACGTATTACGTGCAGTATTGCCTCTATGCATAATGACTCCTGTTGGCTCGCGGCTGACACGGCTGCTGTCTGCTGGCGGTGTTTGTTATCTGCAGTTCACCCTCCCTGCCCCTGTTGACGTCTGTCTGTGTACTTTTCTTTTGTTTGTCCACAGAAGCTGCCATCGAACCTGCGGAACTGTGCGATGACAGCGTTGTGTTACACTTTTCTTCTTTTTACTTTGATGTTTTGCTGTGTTCTCTTACGCCTTCTTGCACTGCATAGTGTTTACAGCGCGAATGAGGCACAAGTCGGGGCAAAGCTGACCTGATACTAACAGGATGTAATGTTCTATTCAAACGTCGCTGCTAACGGTGTTGGTTGAGTGACGCACTGCTTTGTCCATTTTGAACACAAGTGTCTGTCGGTTACGACGAGCTATATGTACTAGTGAAAATAATGTAGTATTTTGCTAATTAAAATTAAGAAATGATTGTTTCGAACATTAAACCTTATTGCCAGATTTGCTCTTTACTATCTCCTCAAATACAATTTCTAACTGTAAAGGGATCCGTAATATTGCCTGTCTAGAGCTGTATCGACGGTTTGCGCAATATATTCAAGGAGACTGCAGAGTTTTATAAATACTGACTCTCGCTCAGTATTTTGTGCAATATACTGTACCGTGTAAAGGTAATATCGCGCAATAAACGACAGTTCCTCTCGAGACAGGGAGAAATTCACTTCCCTCGGAATGAATTTTTGGCAAAGAAATGAAAAGAATAAACGACAAAAGATCAAGGAGCGTGCTGTTGGATGTACATTAAAGCGCCTTACGGCACTTCGAGAAATGAAATTCTTAACTGATCGTGATCATGTTGAGCACCATAGCTGACAACTTTAATGATTAATAATAAAACCGGAGCCGGCCGTAGTGGCCGAGCGGTTCTAGGCGCTACAGTCTGGAACCGCGCGACCGCTGCGGTCACAGGTTCGAATCCTGCCTCGGGCATGGATGTGTGTGATGTTCTTAGGTTAGTTAGGTTTAAGTTGTTCTAAGTTCTAGGGGACTGATGACCTCAGATGTAAAGTCCCATAGTGCTCAGAACCATTTGAACCATTTTGAACAAAACCGGACAAGCCCGAAAGGGGCTCGCACTCCGAGGATTCCGTGCAAACCTGATTTTGTATCCAGATAGATCATCTATTCTGAGAACCGAAATTCTTGACGATTTTTCGTTGTTGTCGGTATTAATACTGGCGAGATACAGGATGCCCCACATAAAACCGGTACGCCTCACGTCCAAGATTGAAGTAACAATAAACTAACTAACAAAGAATTCTGAATAGTTACGTTAAGAAACATGTAGGTATCTGCATATAAGAGATGCTGGAAGTGGTAGCCATGGGCAACCAGGCATCACTGGCTTCGTCTGAGGACGTTACCAGCATTACGCTGTAATTATGCAGACGTGATGTTGTTAATTTCTCTAGTAATATTCGGTTTAAGATCGTCTATTGTGCGAGGATTGTCAGCATACACTTTGCTTTTCAGTGTGGCCCATAAATAAAAAAATCAGGCGACCTTGGGGCCCAGGGGTCTCCACTGTGTTCAAGGAACACGTTGGTGATGTAGACCGTGTTTTGGTTGGATGTGTGAGCGGTTGCTCCATCTTGTTGGAATACTGCATACAGTTTCTCTGAATTTGTTAGATGCAGATAGAGTCAAAGATCTCTAGATATATGCCACTGTTTAAGGTATTATTGAAAAATATGAGGCCAATAATGCGCGTGCCGGACAACGCACACCAAACACCTATCTTCTCTGAGAGGAGAGGTCCTTCGCGCAGAATATGTGGGTTGTCCTCCCACCAATATCTACAATTCTGGGAGTTTACATAACGTGAAACCTGAAACTAGGCCTCATCTGACATGAAGTAAAGCAATAGGGGTGCAAATAACTGTTACTAATTCATACCAGTTAAAGTGGTGTTGTTGTTGTTGTGGTCTTCAGTCCTGAGACTGGTATGATGCAGCTCTCCATGCTACCCTATCCTGTGCAAGCTTCTTCATCTCCCAGTACCTACTGCAACCTACATCCTTCTGAATTTGCTTAGTGTATTCATCTCTTGGTCTCCCTCTACGATTTTTACCCTCCACGCTGCCCTCCAATGCTAAATTGGTGATCCCTTGATGCCTCAGAACATGTCCTACTAACCGATCCCTTCCTTTTGTCAAGTTGTGCCACAAACACCTCTTCTCCCCAATTCTATTCAATACTTCATCATTAGTTATGTGATCTACCCATCTAATCTTCAGCATTCTTCTGTAGCACCACATTTTGAAAGCTTCTATCCTCTTCTTGTCTAAAGTATTTATCGTCCATGTTTCACTTCCATACATAGCTACACTCCATACAAATACTTTCAGAAGCGACTTCCTGACGCTTAAATCCATACTCGATGTTAACAAATTTCTCTTCTTCAGAAACGCTTTCCCTGCCATTGCCAGTCTACATTTTGTATCCTCTCTACTTCGACCATCATCAGTTATTTTGCTCCCCAAATAGCAAAACTCCTTTACTACTTTAAGTGTCTCATTTCCTAATCTAATTCCCTCAGCATCACCCGACTTAATTCGACTACATTCCATTATCCTCGTTTTGTTTTTGTTGATGTTCATCTTATATTTTCCTTTCAAGACACTGTCCATTCCGTTCAACTGCTCTTCCAAGTCCTTTGGTGTCTCTAACAGAATTACAATGTCATCGGCGGACCTCAAAGTTTTTATTTCTTCTCCATGGATTTTAATACCTACTCCGAACTTTTCTTTTGTTTCCTTTACTGCTTGCTCGATATACAGATTGAATAACATCGGGGAGAGACTACAACCCTGTCTCACTCCCTTCCCAACCACTGCTTCCCTTTCATGCCCCTCGACTCTTATAGCTGCCATCTGGTTTCTGTACAAATTGTAAATAGCCTTTCTCTCCTTGTATTTTAGCCCTGCCACCTTCAGAATTTGAATGAGAGTATTCCAGTCAACATTGTCAAAAGCTTTCTCTAAGTCTACAAATGCTAGAAACGTAGGGTTGCCTTTCCTTGATCTTTCTTCTGAGATAAGTCGTAAGGTCAGTAGTGCCTCACGTGTTCCAATATTTCTACGGAATCCAAACTGCTCTTCCTCGAGGTCGGCTTCTATCAGTTTTTCCATTCGTCTGTAAAGAATTCGCCTTAGTATTTTGCAGCTGTGACTTATTAAACTGATAGTTCGTTAATTTTCACATCTGTCAACACCTGCTTTCTTTGGGATTGGAATTATTATATTCTTCTTGAAGTCTGAGGGTATTTCGCCTGTCTCATACATCTTGCTCACCAGATGGTAGAGTTTTTGTCATGTCTGGCTCTCCCAAGGCCGTCAGTAGTTCTAATGGAATGTTGTCTACTCCCGGGGCCTCCAAGTTAAAGTACTGAACTCTTTTTTTCCTGATGTTCAAATTTCATCTTTTGCACCACATTCACCCAACAGGCTTTTAATTTCGTGTCTTTTAGTACACGCTGACACGATGTAGGGGATGCACCAACCCGCTGTGATAACCTCCTTGCCTTCTTGCGGTGGTGGCTCGTAATGTCCATGCGAATTCTGTCTCAACGGAACCAACAGCCCTCCAGTTCTTGAACAGATCTTGAATAGTGCTGGTCGTGCAGGATTCCCTAACAGGATACTTCTCATGAAACATTTCTCCACATTTCTTGAGGGAGCCTGTATTTATGTAACAGCCCACAGTATCAATTCGCTGTTCTAATGCAGACCGCCCCATTTCTGTAACAGCTCAACAATACGAGCTTCTCACAACCGACGCACGAACACAGAGGTGCGCTCCACTTTGCGATAAAACGCTGTGTAGCCAACTTCCGAAACAGTGTTACCGCTTCATAAAAGACGATTAACCGGTACATGAGGCGTACCGGTTTTATGTGGGACATTCTGTTTCTGTACAGGGGATTCCAAGACTTTCGACACTGTACCAATTTCGAGTTTTAAGTTTAAATTTTTTGTGTGATTTCGCATTCGCTGTTGTGTTAACGTACTTTGCTAACTGGCAATTACTGATGCTTTGACTTCGTCTGCTCTCGCTCCTTTTGCAATTTCTGGTAAGATTTGCAGAAGTCTCCAGAGAAGAAAACGGTACAGCAGGCCATGGGGCTATTGTTATTATGCAAAAGTTGAATAGTTCTGTGGAACACTTCGGTGGATATATTGGGGGATTCTGAAACCTCATGCCAAAGAATGGAAGTCCAATCGCGCATCAGTTACGAGTATTACTTTGTTATGAAACATTACAGATGCTTTACGTGTCGTAAGCATAGACTGTCAGCGGGTGTTTGCACGTAGGAGGAGCCGGCTTATTGCGGAAGTCGGACGTCCTTAAGCCTGTCATCACTACCTGGCGAGGCATCGTTTTCACAGCGGCAGGGAACTTCACTTCATCGTAGCTCAGCCACTTAGCATGAAATATTTGTAAATTATACACACAGAGCTTCAATGTGAATCACTCTACCTATCAGCGGAAACCAGATCAATATCCATAGAGTATTTCCTAAGATTTTTGACAGATTTCGAATGCGATGTAAGTTTCTAACCAAAAGATATTTTTTAAGTGAATAACTACAAGTTAACAATTTCCGAATTTTCCATTACTCTTACTGTAAAATGGCGAGTCTTGGCAAATTTTATGATTGTAGGAAACGGGAAGTGACCTTGAGGTTTTAACGAGTGATTTTGTGTGTATAAAAGAATGGTTGTAAAGTTATATTGCATTTGCTTAGAAGCTTTAATTTTTTATACCACCGAGGGGCAGTAGAGCTTAGTATGTGACATAAATTTGAACTTGATATGTCTGATCGTTAAAGCGTCTTAACATTCGGTCAGACATACAGACACACAGATGGAGGGAGGGGGGAAGGGAGTGAGGGAGAGAAGGAGAGAGGGAGGCAGGGAGGGAGGGAGGGAGGGAGGGTGGGAGGGAGGGAGGGAGGGAGAGAGAGAGAGAGAGAGAGAGAGAGAGAGTAAGAAACCCTAAAAACCATCTCAGCTGTCGTATTACACATTTACTGTGTTGATCGGTTTCGTGTGTTGAACAACTTCTGGTTGCCGTAGGTAGAATGTTTGTGGAAAGTGTTTTTGGCTTCGGTCTTTAACATCACCTACGACAACCAGCCCCTTTACATCAAGACTTTAGCACAACTCTGCAAATCTAACGATGTTCAACGAACGAAAGCGCTCGTAACACAGTGGATGTGTAATAACAGTTGAGCTGCTTTTCTTTTTTAGGACTTCGTACCTCAAATGGTAAAAAAGGAACCCTTATAGGATCATTCTGTTGTCCGTCTATATCTATGTATGACTGTCGGTACGATTGTTCAAACCTATTTTTCTCAGGAATTGGTAGACATATCAAGTTGAAATTTAAGTCACTTAAAAAGCTGCAGTGTCCTAACGGAGTAAAACAGTGGAGCTTGTAAGTCAATGGCATCAAAAGATACTGCCATTTATGTCACCTACTTTGGTACTTGCAAACTTACTTATCGAAATCTATCCTATTGGTCTAGAGTCATGAAATTTGGCAAGAGGCAAGGTTTTACAGTACAAGTAAAGAAAAATTCAGAATTTGTAATTATATCACACGAAAAAAAGTCATTTGCTATCCAAATGTCTTTCTGTCCCTCCGTCTGTTAAGACCCCTTTTAGTCAGGAACAGGTAGATGAATTAAGTTGGAAATTTGTGTCACTAAGGTCTATAGTCACCTGGCGACGTAATAAATGTAAGCTTCTAAGTCAACGCAATCAAAAGATAAGATCATTTATGTCACATATTTTGATACTCGCACTCACTCATTAAAAACTAGATGGTACTCCTCCTTGACGCAGAATCATGACTTCAACTTCACAAGAAGAAAGGTTCCATAGTACAAATAAAAGGAAAAAGCAGACAATTGTCACTTTCTAATTACATCACCTGCCGAAATGTTTCTTTTGTCATTTGGCCGCGCGGGATTAGCCGAGCGGTCAGGCGCTGCGGTCATGGACTGTGAGGCTGGTCCTGGCGGAGGTTCGAGTCCTCCCTCGGGCATGGATGTGTGTGTTTGTCCTTAGGATAATTTAGGTTAAGTAGTGTGTAAGCTTAGGGACTGATGACCTTAGCAGTTAAGTCCCATAAATTTCACACACGTTTGAACGTTTTTTGTCATTTGTTATTCAACTTCAAACTAGGATCCCTTGCAATCCCTTTGACCGATATGCTGCCAGTATCAATGTCGACAACAGGCAGAAATCTTCGAGATCCTCGATTCCAGTAATGGTTGAACCGTCTACATACATAATTAAGTTTGTGCGGAACTCTCAGAGCGCGAATCCTAATCACGCCTCGCTATTCTTGTTATTAATCATTAAATTCCTGACTGTTTAGCAAACGTCATATAGCTTGTTATCCGCAACAACAGAGGAAACTAATGATCAGGATGGTTCAAATGGTTCAAATGGCTCTGAGCACTATGGGACTTAACATCTATGGTCATCAGTCCCCTAGAACTTAGAACTACTTAAACCTAACTAACCTATGGACAGCACACAACACCCAGCCATCACGAGGCAGAGAAAATCCCTGACCCCGCCGGGAATCGAACCCGGGAACCCGGGCGTGGGAAGCGAGAACGCTACCGCACGACGACGAGATGCGGGCGATCAGAATGTCATGACAATATGCAGAAATGTTTTTTTGCTTGTAGCAGTTTTCAGAAATAGCAAATAAAATCAGGTCAGCCACCCAGTGAGCATACAAGCTTTTTTTCTCTTGCAACAGTTGTCACACCACGGACGTTTAAGCTTTCAATCAGCACTCGTATTGCAGTGATAGACCCCTGGGCCACTGAAATATTTACTGGAAGCTTTTCAGACATATTTCGTTCGTTGTGAAATCGTACGGAATGACGGATTTATTTTAGCTATCTTGAGAGAAGCTATTGCAAGGATTGGATAATCATTTCGATTTACACCCGGATTTATTTGAAGCTGAAAACCCAGCCTCTTCATTGTTATTCGGACAATTCGTTGGAGCCTTTTGTGTAATAAAAAGCCGTCGACGAGACATGAAAAGAAGGAAATTCGCTATAGGACTCACTCTTGACCTGAAACTCGATCTAGGACCGTCGTTAAGTTTCGCGCAGAGGGCTGAATTCGACAAAAGACGGCAAGCATAAAGGAAATTACTACGCTGCGGCCGAGTGACTGTGTGTGTGTGTGTGTGTGTGTGTGTGTGTGAGAGAGAGAGAGAGAGAGAGAGAGAGAGAGAGAGAGAGGTAGTTCACCTGAGGGCCCCATACCGCAAACATACGGCCGCGCCGGTCGAATGGGAATTAAAATACGGACTGGGGTGGTGTAATCACATTTATTGGGCCGCGGGCGGCCGGCTATTGGGGCGCTGTGCAGGCTGCCAGGGGTTGCGTGACCGCGCCAATTCCGCCCCCGCCGGATCATAATGGAATTGGGATAATCGCGTCTGGAGGAATATAGATTTAGGGCCTGCCTGACAGCCGTGTGCAAATAAAAAAAAACTCTGGCGCTGGCCTGCGGCGCTGGCGCCGCCTGCTGTCCCGTCCCCAGAACGGAACGGAGCAGTCTTGACGGCCGTAGTCTGGACAATGGAAAAGCGCCAACCACTTGTCGCGTGGGGGGCGAGATTTAGCGTCGGCGTAGTCTGCCGTCTGGCTGCTCCCTGTAGTCCCGATAGCGGAGAAATTATTATGCGCAGCGGGAAGAAATAAGGCCACAAGAGACGGACCTCCAGGATGCGAATGGAAATCTGTCGTGGGCCTGATATAGGACCATCCAGTATTCGCCTGAAGCGAATTTACGGAGGTTTTGGAACAACTCAATCTGAATGGCCGGGCAAGGATTTGATTCCATCCTCCTTTTGGACTACTTGCCCACTTCCTCCTTTTGAACTATTCGTCCATTTAGATTCTTTTTTTCTAAACTTATTTCATTTATTTCGATGCGAAAGTAAGGACAACACAACACCTTGTCCCCGAGCGGAGAATATCTTATTGATGCGATTCGCTACAAGCTATGGCCTTTATCGATTCCAGGGGCAAACCTGGCTGTAGTATTTGCTCAGTTAACAGTTTACTGCTGTCCTTACCCTTTAGACAGAACATTCTCTTAGCGTCAATTCTATACACCTGAAAATTAAATTTAATTAACGATGTTGCAAATAGAATCCCAGACAGACTCAGTCGAATATGAGGAAAATTGTCGCCGTGGACTTCCCAGGGTGCCGATTATACAAAACAAAGAGTAGTATCCCACAGTGAATGCGAGTGAAGTGGGAGTGTGAGGGAGTGAAAGTGAAATGACCAGTAACGACATCATGCGTGTGGAGGTCGTATCTCCGTGGACAGTTGCCCTCATCGTCGCCAGGACTCACACTTAAACGCTATTCAAACGACAAAGAAGTGCTATTACCGTACCTGGTACTGGTGAATCTCTTAGGTGTAGGTAACTATAGATTTGCGTTACACATTAATAACGGAATCTGAAATACGTTTAACATGCAAAATCCAGGATAATGTTCCATTGCGTTTACTCACAACAGCCCGTAAAGGGAATAAAGGGCCTAGATCTTCAGAGCCTGAACCACATCTGCAAGACCACACAGAAGTGGAAAAAAAAGGGTTCAAATGTGTGTGAAATCTGCTACATTCATCAGTCCCCAAGCTTACACACTAGTTAACCTAAATTATCCTAAGGACAAACACACACACACACACACACACACACACACACACACATGCCCGAGGGAGGACTCGACCCTCCGCCGGGACCAGCCGAGAAGTGGAAACAGCAGGTGTAATAGAATTTAAGCGGTTAGCGTTGGGGTGTAGACGAGGAAAATTGCAAAGTCATACCCATACCTCTTCCTATTTCTATTCCTCTTATTAACATCTAGTTACACCCTATTTCTATTCCTCTTATTAACATTTAGTTACACGTCTTCAGTTTTTCTGTCTAATTTATAGCTTTTTAGATTAAGTAGTAACGGGCTGCGCAAACCGCTAGCAGAATTATAATTCCTTCAGTTCTTATTGTAATATCAAAAAACGTTATTTACACAAATTTTGAATGATGTGACAATTGTATATCTTTCATTGTTGTGATTTTGATTGTTAATTTTATACGTTATCGAATTTAGGGACCGTCATCGTATCTAGACGGCGGGTCATAAATTTTATGAAGCAAATAAATAACAAATATTTGTCGCGATACTGGCAATATGTAAATAACAGAAGAATAAAGGTGCTGATCCGACAACGAAATATACACATCAAATAAAATTTTTGCATCAACCCAGTTCCCAGAACTCCTGAAGTTAGACGTTGACTGTGGATATTGTATCTCAGACACAGTCCCTTTGACTGTTCAGAGATCTCACTTACACCCCCCCCCCTCCCCCCCCCCCCCCCAAAGGTGTAAACAACCATGCATGAGCAGCGCCTATTAGACGCAGGGGGTCCGACAGCCGATCAGTTCCAGTCATTCCACCAGGAAGGAAGTACACGGCTCGTGTTGTCTGTAGTTCAACCATGCCTAGACACTCAATACCGCGGTTCCATCGTGTCCGCATTGTTACTTTGTGCCAGGAAGGGCTCTCAACAAGGGAAGTGTCGAGGCGTCTCGGAGTGAATCAAACCGATGTTGTTCGGACATGGAGGAGATACAGAGAGACAGGAACTGTCGATGGCATGCCTCGCTCAGGCCGCCCATGGGCTACTACTGCAGTGGATGACCGCTACCTACGGACTATGGCTCGGAGGAACCCTGACAGCAACGCCACCATGTTGACTGATGCTTTTCATGTAGCCACAGGACGTCGTGTTACGACTCAAACTGTGCCCAGTAGGCTGCATGTTATGCAACTTCACTCCCGACGTCCATGGCGAGGTCCATCTTTGCAACCAAGACACCCTGCAGCGCGGTACAGATGGGTCCAACAACATGCCGACTAGACCGCTCGGGATTGGCATCACGTTCTATTCACCGATGAGTGTCGCGTACGCCTTCAACCAGACAATCGTTGAAGACGTGTTTGGAGAAAACCCGGTCTGGCTGAACGCCTTAGACACACTGCCAGCGAGTGCAGCAAGGTGGAGGTACCCTGATGTTTTGCGGTGGCATTATGTGGGGCCGACGTACGCCGCTGGTGGTCATGGAAGGCGCCGTAACGGCTGTACGATACGTGAATGCCATCCTCCGACCGATAGTGCAACCATATCGGCAGTATATTGGCGAGGCATTCGTTTCATGGGCGACAAATCGCGTCCACATCGTGAACATCTTGTGAATGACTTCCTTCAGGATAATGACATCGCTCGACTAGAGTGGCCAGCATATTCTCCAGACATGAACCCTATCGACCATGCCTGGGATAGATTGAAAATGGCTGTTAATGGACGACATGGAGGAATCTATGCCGAATCACCGTTGAGGAATGGGACAATTTGGACCTTGTGGAACTTGTGGATAGTATGCCATGACGAATAAAGGTATGCATCAATACAAGGGGACTGGGTACTGGGTATTAGAGGTACCGGTGTGTACAGCAGTCTCGACCACCACCTCTGAAGGTGTCGCTGTATGGTGGTACAACATGCAATGTGTTGTTTTCATGAGCAATAAAAAGAGTGGAATTAGCGTTCATGTTGATCTCTATTCCAATTTTCTGTACAGGTTCCGGAACTCTCGGAACCGAGGTGACGCAAAATCTTTTTTGATGTGTGTGTGTGTGTGTTTGAAACTAGCTCAGGAAGAGGTATTTAACATTTTGAGGACGTTAGCTCAAATATCATTTCTGCAGTATTAGAAAAATACTAATGTGCTGAATAAAGATTAACACAATCACACGTAGGACATCGGAACTACATAAAAAGCAAAGAATAGTTATCAAAAATCGAGCATATTTGTGAAGTATTCTAAGAAAAAGCAGGCAGCCATGTGGAAGAACAAGTATACCAGACATTCAAGGCTGAAGATGCAACAGCCGGGCTAATATGGAGGTCCGTTTTAAACAGATACTTGTATGTGTTCGTCCTCAAGCGGGTCATTCGGAAAAAGATGACGAGTGTCAGTTATTGATCGTGTGGCCATATATTCGATCTCCAATACGATTTACAGACTCTAGCATGCACCGTAGTTGTAATAATATACTAACTACGATACTAAATGATATGCCTGCTATTCTGTTATACATGACACGGAAGGAAAAAATTGTAACATTCGTCTCACTGCTGGAAATTCTGAGATACCTCCTTCTTATGTTTGTGTTAATGTAGGAATAGAGCCTGAGCACACTGTCGGACGTTGCAAAAGGAATATTTTTTTAAGTGGCTGTTTTCGACACAGTAACGGAAAATGGAGATGATAAATATCACAAGCGCAGACAATCATGACCTACAAAAGCAATGCATACCTTTGGATGTAGCAGCGCAGTTTTCATTGCCCCCAATGATTTGTTACACAAGTACCCTGTACCTTCTTCCATCCACCCATTCTGGAATTTGTGGACATCTACCTGCAACTCCGACCTTCGCTACTGCGACCGCTGACCCATCAGACCGGCCTCGCACGACCTTCGACCTATCGATATGAATCACTGCCGCAGATTCAGCGGTGAACGCTTCCGATTGCCGTCACATCGTGCAACTGCGTTGCATTAGCTCACATTCTTTCGTTTCTTCGTGTTTTCCTTTTTTTTTTTTTTTTCTTTCTGGAACTTGTAAGCCGGTAACATTAATGAATAGCCAAATGCAGAGTTTGGGTTCTACGCCACATTCAAGTGAACGAGATAATGGAGCCAAAGAGAAAGTATAGCTTTAAGTCATGTTTTCGTAGCGATTTCGATAGTTGCTGTAAACAATTTTTCTTTTCCGGACGATTTAAATACGCATACACAGGGTGTAAATTTTAAGTTGACAAACCAGAATAACTCGAAAAATAACCTTCACACGAAAAAATGTGTAGAATCCAAAGTTGATTATTTCGGAGGGGGCCGGCCGTTGTGGCCGTGCGGTTCTAGGCGCTTCAGTCCGGAACCACGCGATCGCTACGGTCGCAGGTTCGAATCCTGCCTCGGGCATGGGTGTGTGTGATGTCCATAGGTTAGTTAGGTTTAAGTAGTTCTAAGTTCTTGGGGACTGATGACCTCAGATGTTACGTCCCATAGTGCTCAGAGCCATTTGAACCATATTTTTTTTTCGAAGGGGACATCTGCTGTTGCTAAAATTAGCCCGCTACCCCAGCCCCCTGGGGGTGTGGCGGGAGGCAACTTTAAAATTTCAAATGGGAACCCCCAGTTTTTATTGCAGAATCAGATTCTACATAAAAAACTACGTACATTTTGTCTTAAACATTTGTTTTGATTCTTGGTAGTTGGCACTGTAATTCAAGAAAATCCATCTTCTCATTTTTACGTGAAAAATAGTTACGGAGAAATAAAAAATACTTATTTAAATAAGTATTGGTTAGTTAGTTAGCTAGTCAGATGATTTGTTTGATAATTAAAAGTTGTGTGGCCTCATGACAACAAAAGAAACAAAACTTATCCGAATCTGCGGAAAAAATTAATATTTGGGTCAACATTTGTAAAACTCTAATTCCTCTCTCTCAAACCCCCTTCCACGCAAAAATGAGAACATGGATTTTCTTGAATTATAGAGCCAACTACCAAGAATCAAAACAAATGTAGAAGACAAAATGTACGTAGTTTTTTTTATGTAGAATCTGATTCTGCAATAAAAAATGGGGGTTCCAATTTGAAATTTGAAGTTGCCTCCCGCACCACCCCCGGGGGATCCGGGGTGGCGGGGTGGCGGGGTAATTTTAGTACCAGCAGATGTCCCCCTCGAAAATAATCAGTTTTGGATTCTACACATTTTTTCATGTGAAGCTTATTTTTCGAGTTATTCTGGTTTGTCAACTTAAAATTTACACCCTGTATATAATACTGTAGAGAGCTGCATCAAACCAGGTTTCGGATTATTTTGGACTGTGTGACTATAATATTACCTCTTTTGCACCGTATACTTTTAATGTGGCAAATTTCTTTCCATCGTAGGTTTCCAGAATTCATATTACCCACTTTCACAAGGCTATAGATTTGTGTTCGACATTGTGTGATAGCCAGCTTGTATGTGCAGTCTCAAGTAAACTTGTGCAACATTACCGCCATTGCAGACTAGTAATTAAGGAATTAAGTGGATAGTTTCACTCGGTTCTAGAGACATAACAATGTAAATATATTGTTATAGTCATCGATATTTGTGAAACACCCATCAATAGTTCATAAATGAATTCTGTTATAGCGGCTGAACAGTCCATAAATCAAGAATATGCATAGATTCTGTACAAATACTTGTCGTTTCTGGAAAGGATCTGGACATGTTTCACTAGACGGTGGAGGTACTCCAGACAAAGTGGATAAAAACTGAATGTAAAAAATTAGCATTATTCAAAATCGTGTCTTAGTCTCAATTTTTAGCCTAATTTTGATGGTGGTAAGTGTGCAAATGAGATTACATCTTTCTTTCAGGGAGTTGAAGCATTCGCTGGATATCTTGAAAATGAAACAGAACGCCGTTCTGAATAGAACCAACACGTTACAAGCACCGTTACGAATAAAAATGCAAATCTAACTTTACCGACATTTGTGCTAGCCTTAGGCGTTATAAAAAGTATTAAATCGCTAGCATATGACTTCCGCACATTGACCGTGCGTAAATGGCTGCTTTTTCAACAACAAATCCAAGACACGGAACTGGGAACGTGGTAGAAATACGAAAAACGCGTTTTAATTCACGTACACACTCTCAAGCAAATGACTTCTCAGGGGTGCTCTTCGTGTTTCCAGAAGAAGACTCTGAAAGAAAATTTTCGATTAAACCAAGTTTCAAGCATCCGTAAAGTTGGTTAAGATGGTAAGAAAAGAAATAGGCTCGAAAGAATGGACGGCTTGGTGACTGATTGGCAATCGGAAGGACTGAGTTCCAAAGCCTCATCCGGCTATAGTGATTCACATTTTCCAAGGTTGTTTCAAGTCAGCTTAGCTAGATAGTGGAGACGTGCTTTTGATAAAATCACAGTTGATTTCTTCCTCCGTCACTCTCCACCTAAGTTAGTGTTATGTCTCTAATAATTCCGCTGTTGAGGAGAAATGAAGCTCTGATCTTCCTTCCGTCCAGAAAAGATCTGAGACAGTCTTCACAGAAATGTAAGGAAATTAAAATAAATAAGTGGACAACACCTGAAGTGCAGAAAGGAAGAGGAGCCACGGAGGTAGAACGAATTATGGAACGATTAGAAGAGACCCCCAGGTTGAGTTAATAGGGAGACAGAAATAATACAAGGAAGAGCCGTACATTTCGTTCCGTCTTTATTTAATAAATGCGAGAGCGTTAGGGGCTGCACATCGAGCTCCTCTCTTTGACTTCGGTCTTCCGGCGGTGGCTGAATAAGTAAATAAAGCACTTCATATTCCTGGTCTTGGTCGTCCTCACAGAGCTGCATAGTCAATTGGAGTTCCAAGAATCGCGAGCAAAGAGAGGCGTTGCGCATCATAGAGGGGTTTACTATTCAGATTTCGATAGCGTTCCTTCCAAGAAGAATCAGCCAGTATGTTACTTTCCCCGAAATACATCACAAGAGATGTCTACATCGGGAAAATCAGAATCATTTGAGATCGTACGTTTGGCACACAACATTGTAGCGAAGTTAATGAATGGACTATGGGAAAACCGGAAAAATAGGAGAGTAGAAGCAATAAAGATTTAGTCCTATAGAAGGATGTTAAAAGTTTGCTAGCCTGATAAGAAATGACGTGGTTCTCCACGGAATCGATGAAGGAAGGAATAAAGGAATATTTGGAAAGGAAGAGGCAAAATTATACGACCTGTTTTAAGACATAGGAATAACTTACGTAATACTAGAGAGAGCTGTATATGATTGGAACACATCCAACAAATAATGTGCTACTCTGAGATGATGAGGCTCGCAGAGGTGAGGAAGTCCTGTCGGACCTCATAACACTAGTCAAAAGATTGGTAAAAACATAATATAAAATATAAAAAAAAACTTGTATCTCTTTCGAACCAGACACATGGGGAACGCAGACATATCCTGGCGTGCAGATTTTATCCCTGACGGTGATGACGTTGGAAATCATCGAAAGCTCGGACCAGCCACCGAACTAGTGGAGCTTATCAATCAAGAAATTTTTATCCACGCTGCACGCTGCTACTTACACGCTCTCTTTACGGCGTTTCAATTTTCACGAATATTAGCAGCATATGAAAGTTACTCCAGGTTCACAAAATGTGCCAGATCATCATTTTCGCTGCAGTCATGGACTGTGCGGCTGGTCCCGGCGGAGGTTCGAGTCCTCCCTCGGGCATGGGTATATGTGTTTGTCCTCAGGATAATTTAGGTTAAGTAGTGTGTAAGCTTAGGGACTGATGAAAATGGTTCAAATGGCTCTGAGCAATATGGGACTTAACACCTGAGGTCATCAGTCCCCTAGAACTTAGAGCTACTTAAACCTAACTAACCTAAGGACATCACACACATCCATGCCCGAGGCAGGATTCGAACCTGCGACCGTAGCGGTCGCGCGGTTCCAGACTGAAGCGCCTAGAACAGCGCGGTCACACCGGCCGGCAGGGACTGATGACCTTAGCAGTTAAGTCCCATAAGATTTCACACACATTTGAACATTCTGAAGATCATTTTCGTGGGCAATACTCTTAGTGATTGAGTTGTCTTGGTCTGCAGTCTGACAGTTCATTTCTCAAAGGACCTTTGAATTAAAGGATCGACAGTCGTTCTTTCCATGCGAACGGGAAAAGAATCTACTAGGATTATACCAGGAACTGTAAGGCAGCTTGCGGAACACAGATGTAGATTTAGACTAACCACTAAATCAATTGGTCCACCCTAGCAAAACGCTTGGACAGGAATTGTAATCGACGCAACGAATGAGTCGGTGAGTATGTCGTGATTCCGACAGATAATTCTTTTTTAATCTGACAGATCACGAGAGAAGAGCTGGATAAAACTAGTGCGATATGAGGCAGGTATTGAACGCCCTTGGCGAGAGTACAAGCAGCCATAAGCGTAAATCTTTCTCAATGGCGCCAGATCGACGCTTTATAGACTGCCTGTCTAAAAGTGTTAAAGGCGTGGCCAGTTTTAATGACAGGCTAATTTGATGGCAGCTTCCGATACGGGCTACCGAACTGCGCCGAACAGCGTTCCACGCGTACGCACCTGCGACGCTCACACAAAACGTTCGCAGAAATCACGGCCGCACGCCGCTATTTTGTAAAAGCAAAGCGCGTAGCAAATTGTTATATCACGTGCCTATTTTGGAAATGAAGGAATGCTTTCAGATATATTTGTTTTTAATTAAGGGAAGCTTTCAAACGAGCCCTGTACCTCTCCTTTTTTTTCTTTTTTTTTTATCTGTCGCCGCTGGGGACCGGTGAGGTGGGCATTGTCAGGTGGGCGCCGTACGCCCGGAGGGGGCTGCGTTTTAATTAAAAGCAGCCTCGCTGAGTGACGTGGTGGGGGTGGGGAGGGGCGTGGAGGGCGAGGTGTGGTGGGGGGGATGTGCTGCGGGCAGCGGCTCGAAGCCAGGACTCGTCCCGCGGAGGAGCTGAGCTCTCTGCAGAAAAGAGAATGCACTTTAATAGGTGGATGAAGGGAGGGGAGGGGAGGGGGAGGGGAGGAGACGCACAACAGTAGCGCGGCCACGAAGTGGAAAGAAAGTCCCGTCAGGTTGCGGCGCTGCAGAGAGGGGCACCCCTGCCGCACGGACAGGCCGACTTCCTATCCTCTGTTCATCGTAAATTTAATGCGGAAGTGAACACTGCGCTACTAATACCTCCGCGTTTTTTTGGTACACCATTGGATTCTCCTTCCTGCATCCAACCTAGTAGTGTCGCGTACAATTAGAAGGGTACATTCGTATTTATTTTCAGCCATAATGCCTATGTTTGTGAACCGTGACTGTGTGGGATAATTATTTATTTCAAGTTTCTGCTACCAGTTTCTTTATATTTTATGCCTAATCTAAAATAATGCAACGCGTTTCGAACATGTTCTGTTCATCTTCAGGCGTTTATACATACATACATACATAGAGAAATGTTACTTAAAAATAAACAGTCTAAACTAGATTAATCTAGTTTAGACTGCCACACCAGCAGCTACAGTAAAAAACAATGGACAAAGTGTTCTGGATTAATCTAGTTTAGACTGTTTATTTTTAAGTAACATATCTCTATGTGGCATTTAGGGGGAAGGAGCAGCACTGCCTCCCCCCCTCCTTCCCCCCAAATGCCACACCAGCAGCTACAGTACAAACAATGGACAAAGTGTTCTAGATTAATCTAGTTTAAGACTGTTTATTTTTAAGTAAAATATCTCTATGTATGTATGTACGTATGTATGTATGTATGTATAAACGCCTGGAGATGAACAGAACATGTTCGAAACGCGTTGCATTATGTTAGATTAAGCATAAAATAAAAAGTGACTGGTGTCACAAACTTGAAATAAATAATTAAAGGGTACATTCGTACTGCCATCTTTCGGCTCGCACGTCGCCTGCTTTTTCTTTTATCAAGTGTTAATCTTTCGTTTGTCACGACCTCGTGTTCAGTGCCACTGTTGTTGGTGGTTACTTACTATTTAATCTTTCCACCTCTTTTTTGGTCTACCTCTAGATCTTTTTCCTTTTGGGTAGGTAAATCATTCGAATTTTCGAAAGTCTGGTTTAATTCGGTCTTGTAACATGACCGCTCCATTTATTTGTATACTCCTTGAACTATTCTACTTCTTGTCTGACCGAGTGAGGTGGCGCAGTGGTTAGCACACTGGACTAGTATTCGGGAGGACGACGGTTCGAACCCGTCTCCGGCCATCCTGATTTAGGTTTTCCGTGATTTCCCTAAATCGTTTCAGGCAAATACCGGGATGGTTCCTTTGAAAGGGCACGGCCGATTTCCTTGCCAATCCTTCCCTAATCCGAGCTTGTGCTCCGTCTCTAATGACCTCGTTGTCGACGGGACGTTAAACACTAATCTCCTTCCTTCCTCCTTTATGTCTGATTGTTGTACTGCTTATCATGTCAGATATTCTGTGGCCTTATTGGCGCATTCCAACTGTACTACGCTGCCCTCCATGCAGTTCGCTATGCATGACGTAAGAATACTATTTTTATGTTGGAGATATGCACAGTACATAGTGCCCCCTCTATAAATATATTCCTATTCTTCGGATGGAATCAACGACAGAGCTGCAGGTGCAGTAAGAACGTATTCTAAAAGCCGAACAATAAATCATCAATCTCAGTGTATTTGTGATTTGTAAAAGTGGCGAAAACGGGCAAAAAATTAAACTTCATCTGTCATTTTTTACTAGTTATGAAAATAATGATTTAGTGTACAATAAAATCTGGTAATACGGTTCACAAGGTATCAGGTAGAAGGCATACATTAAGAAAAAAAGAGGGGCGTCAACCAAACTTTTCACAAAACACAAAAATTTCCGCGCTAGATTCTACATATCGTTAAACAACTTTATCCCTATAGAAAATCGAAACATTTGTTTTACGAACGACGGTGCGGCACGCCATATCCTACGCTTTGTGAGACAGTACACTGGACAAAGTTTAATGAGAGTTGGATATGTTAAGGAGATCCATTCATAATTGCTATTACTAATAAATAAATAATTAAAAATAGTGAAAGAAAGTGCAACATTAAAGTTTCAGTCTTACAAGTAATACAAAATGAAGAGTCACCTGACTGTTTCGGTTTGCTATGGTCGACGTGCACAGTATGCTATGCCCACTCCACAGATATTGCTACTCTATGGTCGTTGGGGAAACTAATATCTTTGAGATTTGGGTCGTGCCAGTATTCTCTTTGACTTCGGTCTTCCGGTCGAGGCTGAATGAGTAAACCCAGTGTTCCATCTACCTGGTGTTGGCTGAGTTCACATCCCCAATGCGCAGAGCTGCAGAGTGAACAAGAGTTTCAAGAATCACGAGGAAAACTACAGTACTTTTTTCATTTTGTTGTTAACAACTGGTCATGACTAGTCACTAATATGCTCTTGACGGCGTTTTTTCTTGAAATTCACTACGAGCTGCTTCAGTCGATCTCGAAACTCATTTGTAGATGTATCGACGAAATTATTTATGTTTCGGCATATTTACGAAATCGAAGCAGATCACTCTGCAAACAATCCGCCGTTCGAAGTCAGAGGCTTTCTGACACTCGGTAATTCGAATTGATAACTATGTTATCGTTTGACTCTTCGCGGCACTCCTTTGTTTTCTCAACAATTCGTAACTTACAACAGGGGGTAAAATTCTTACAATGACTTGGAAGAAGTAAAAGTGTGTCAGAAGGAAAGGTTACTGAGGCCGTGGAATGAGGAGTGGAAACAAAGAGGATGTAGTGAAAAGGTTTGGCATTCTGCCATCCATGCTGTTGAGAATGCTGAAGCAGAAACATAAGGCTGCGCAGAAAGTAACATACAGAGCAAAGAAGCGGACTCGACAGGTTGAGTTCACATGTCTTCAAGAATGGTTATTGGAACATCTTAGCCAATGTAAACGACAGAACTTACCTATAGATGGTAATAAAATTAAAAAAATGATTCAGTGTTACTCTGGATATGGATGAGTTCGCCATTAATGAGGAATGGTTCAGTAAAAGTAAAACAATAGAGAAAATCGTTTTTAGGGAGATTTGTAGAGAAAATGCGAGCATTGATGACAGTTTGTTCAGCATTGAAAAATCAATGCATTTCAAGTTCTCTTCTGTATTCTCGGAAAGCTGTCTGTACGTTCCATTCGAAATATTAAAGTAAATAATTAAGTAAGTAGAAACCTAGTTTCGTTCAGTTTGAGTTCTATTTGTTACTTCCTGCTTCCGTCTGTGAAGAAATACGGATGCTGATGAAACTGCAGTAGTATTATTTTAACTTTTGCTCTTTCGACTTTCCTTATTCCACACTGATCAGCCAAACTATCGTAAAATCGATCACTCAGTTACCCGAACTTATTGTTGGGCCCATTTAACTTTCAAGTGTAGATAGGGTGAAGCGAAATTCGCGCACTCGGGCTTCGCAGCGCGACTCCTCACACGCCAGCGATAAAAAAAAAGTCTCTTACAAAATTTCGTCCGGCGAGTACATCCGGCAGAAAAAGGACGTTAAATAGAGGCAATCTGGCAACACTGCAACACAGTTGGTGCAGGTGGTAGAGGGTTGGATCCTGGGTTGGGGGGCATTTTTTTTAACGCTAATTTCATTCTGACGTTTCATACTGTAATATACATCGTTTCTGAGGTCACATGTGTCCTAAATTTACATTTTGTAACAATGAACATAACAAATACGTGGACAGACAAATAAACTATTGAAACAAATAACAAATGACCTGTCACAGGACAGAATAACTGCAAAAACAATATCAATATCGAGATGCTACAGATGATAGCATGGTACAATAACACAACATCTACTTATCATTTGCCGGCCAGTGTGGCCGAGCGGTTCTAGGCGCTACAGTCTGGAACTGCGCGACCGTTACTGTCGCACGTTCGAATCCTGCCTCGGGCATGGATGTGTGTGATGTCGTTAGGTTGGTTAGGTTTAAGTAGTTCAAAGTTCTAGGGGTCTGATGACCTCAGAAGTTAAGTCTCATAGTGCTCAGAGCCATTTGAATCATTTGAACTTGTCATTTATACTGCAAGTAAGATGAGCGCCGAAATGTCGCACATTAGCAGCCGGTGACAATAATAATGTCCATGTTAATGACCGCAAGACCTTCACAAGAGAATACGTTGTCCTCAGAACAACAGATGCTCAAAGCGACCTCCCTGAACGTCCAGTTTCTTTCGTTTTACATTAAAAATCATTGGTAAACACGCTTAGACGATCACCTCTACACACGTTTTCCTTACTTCTTTATTGAGAACAATGAGAAGGTGCCGATAATCGAGGATCGCCTGCACCGCACCGCCTTCCCGCCCGACAAAATGGTTCAAATGGCTCTGAGCACTATGGGACTTAACATCTATGGTCATCAGTCCCCCGCCCGACAGGCATCAGTGCACAGGAGAGGTAATTGTGGAAGATTTTCAACCTACGCGTCCTTGCCGCAAACACAATACGGCTGGCGTTTTATAAGTAATGCAACACATTTGTTTCTCGGATAGTTTCGGTTGTAAAAATGTGGAATTTATTGCGGCGCATCGTAGAATACTCCCGCGTCAGCCCTTAAAGTTTCACGAAGTTCCGATTGGTGGAGGAGCTATGCGTAGCCTTCAAAATTGCGTCAGTAACGGAGAAAGCTGTCACTGAGTTTCATTTGGGGAGAAACCAGAGCATCACATGTATTCGTAGGCGCTTGCAGAATGTCTACTGAGACCTGGCGTTGAACAAAAGCACGGCGAGTGGTCGGGCGAGGCGTCTTTCATCATCGGAACAAGGTCGCGCGAACCTATCCTATCTCCCGCGTACCGCTTGATTTGTAAGAGAGAGAGAGAGAGAGAGAGAGAGAGAGAGAGAGAGAGAGAGAGAGAGAGCCCGATACTTTGACCTTCCGGGGCGATTTTCGAAATTCAGACATTCTAAAACGCTTTGTTTGCGCAGAGGTGCTGGTTTGGCGTGCCGGCGCATACTGTCACAAATCAAGCACTGGACTCTTGCAATGCTGAAAAGTGTGATCACCCTCATTCGAAGTGAATCACAGTCCAACACCTCGCTGTACAACTGGACGTCTCTATTGGTAGTGCTGACACACTCTCCCACCATGCGTCCCATCAGTTTGGACACCAAGGAGGAGTCCACAAAACTTCATTGGACTTTTTTTTCTCGTCCACCCAACAGCCGGGATCTTTCAGTTTCTGACTATCATCTGTTTGGTCTAATGAGGATGCACTCTGTGGGAAGCAGGACGTAGATGATGGGGAGATTATCGCTGCAGCAAGATGTTTGCTCTAACGTCGGCCAGTAGAATGGTGCGAGATGCAAGTACGGGCCCTCCCAGCAAGGTGGCATTGAAACGACATTATGTTGAAAAAAAAAAGGGGTTCTCCAGTCTTTATTTAAGCAATATGAGGCAGTACCTCCATGCAATGTGTTCACTATTAGGCCCGGAGTCCAACTGACCTAGTACACAGTACTGCCACCAGAGGGCACCAGTATCCTTCCCATGACATAAGCCAAGATGGCGGTCTGGAGGGAAAATGGCGGGAAAAGGACTCAGTCTGTTCTGGGCTGCTGGAGAGAGGTAGGAGTGTACTTCATTTATTTTATAATATGATATATTGTCACACTCGATAAAATCAACCTGCTTCAAGGGAAAAAGTGTTCATACCTCGATGCTGCAGTACACCGATTTACTGAAGTTTGCATTATTTACATTCCTTAAGATTTTTTAATTGCTCACGGTTTAATTTGCATCAGCCAACTTATAGTCGACAGACTGTATATGTCTAGGGAAATAATGCGCTTGACCGAACTCTCTGGGGTTTTCAAGTCTTTGCCTGCGGTCGGCCATTTAAGTGATGGCAAACCTAATCATAAGCGAAAGAGAGAGAGAGAGAGAGAGAGAGAGAGAGAGAGAGAGAGAGAGAGAGAGAGAGAGAGAGAGAGTCATGTGGAAATTTGAGTTTGATGTTGGTGACATGCGTAGCACCTTATCCTCACTCCAAAAATCTCTATTCTAACACAAACGAGTGTCAAGATCATGGGACACTCGATGCCTCTTCCGTAGCGTACCTGTCGCAGCACTGTGGCTTTGGACTTTGCAGGTCCGCTTTACCCGTGACGTCCGACTGATTGCCGGAAGCTTTTACCCGCTCGGCCGGCGGCGATTGATTCCAGCACAGCGGTGTCAGGAGGCGAGTAAATTATTCCGGCCCGTAAAGAGTGTCATCCGCGGCCGGCATCCCGAAGAATGGCGGGCCATCAGGAGCGGGCCAGGTGCTCCTGCTCGGTTTTACGGCGCCGGCCCCGCCCTTACGAGCTCATTAAAAGTTGGCCGGGTCGTAGCGCTCCATCCCAATCTCGCCGCCTGATAAAGAATTTAGCAGCTGATCCGCCCCCGCCGGGCGCGCACGCCAGCCCGTTCTCGGTGCTGCCCGCCTCGAGGTACACGCGACATGTCGTGTCTTCTGCCTTTCATTTGCCGACGGCGGCCTAACAGCCCTCTGTCGCGGCGCTTCCCCAGGGACGTCTCGTACCTGTTGTGTCTTCGTTAGCCGTCGCCGTTACAGCGCCTCCCTAAGTCTCAATTACCTCCCCTGTTCTGACGACGAAGGTTCCGTAACTCAGAGCCGTTGCTTCGGCTAATCTTTCCGCGAGTTGGTAATCTGTTGCTCCCGTCTCCGAAATTTGTTCCTTGTTCTCGAAAATTAGCTCACGCGGCACAGAGTAATTAGGCCAGAAATGGTTGGGAAGGAATATTGAAACTAGCGTCTATTTAAAGTACAGTGCCTGACAAAAAAAAGTGAAGCATCGAGAAAACAAGGTCGGTTGTCAGTGAACTTCGTTCACGTTCACACCGTCGGTGAATACGTAAATGATTAGAGCTGCAGTTACGTATGGTAGGTACAACGGCCAACACATTGCATTAGAGTTGTTTGTACACTACTGGCCATTAAAATTGCTACACCACGAAGACGACGTGCTACAGACGCGAGATTTAGCCGACAGGAAGAAGATGCTGTGATATGCAAATGACTAGCTTTTCAGAGCATTCGCACAAGGTTGGCACCGGTGGCAACACCTACAACGTGCAGACATGGGGAAAGTTTCCAACCGATTTCTCATGCACAAACAGCAGTTGACCGGCGTTGCCTGGTGAAACGTTGTTGTGATGTCTCGTGTAAGGAGGAGAAATGCGTACCATCACGTTTCCGACTTTGATAAAGGTCGGATTGTAGCCTATAGCGATTGCGGTTTATCGTATCGCGATATTGCTGCTCGCGTTGGTCGAGATCCAATGACTGTTAGCAGAATATGGAATCGGTGGGTTCAGGAGGGTAATGTGGAACGCCCTGCTGGATCCCAACGGCCTCGTATCACTAGCAGTCGAAGTGACAGGTATCTTACCCGCTTGGCTGTAACGGATCGTGCAGCCACGTCTCGATCCCTGAGTCATCAGATGGGGACGTTTGCAAGACATTAACCAACTGCACGAACAGTTCGACGACGGTTGCAGCAGCAGCTCGGAGACCATGGCTGCGGTTACCCTTGACGCTGCATCACAGACAGGAGCGCCTGCGATGGTGTGCTCAGCGACGAACCTGGGTGCACGAATGGCAAAACGTCTTTTTTTCGGATGAATCCAGGTTCTGTTTACAGCATCATGATGGTCGCATCCGTGTTTGGCGACATCGCGGTGAACGCACATTGGAAGCGTGTATTCGCCATCGCCATACTGCCGTATCACCCGGGGTGATGGTATGATTGGTTACTCGTCTCGGTCACCTCTTGTTCGCATTGACGGCATTTTGAAAAGTGGACACTACATTTCAGATGTGTTACGACCAGTGGCTCTACCCTTCATTCGATCCCTGCGAAACCCTACATTTCAGCAGGATAATGCACGACCGCATGTTGCAGGGCCTGTACGGGCCTTTCTGGAGGCAGAAAGTGTTCGACTGCTGCCCTGGCCAGCACATTCTCCAGATCTCTCACTAATTGAAAACGTCTGGTCAATGGTGGCCGAGCAACTGGCTCGTCACAATACGCCAGTCACTACTGTTGATGGACTGTGGTATCGTGTTGAAGCTGCATGGGCAGGTGTACCTGTACACGCCATCCAAGCTCTGTTTGACTCAATGCCCAGTTGTATCAAGACCGTTATTACGGCCAGAGGTGGTTGTTCTGGGACTGATTTCTCAGGATCTATGAACCCAAACTGCGTGCAAATGTAATCACATGTCAGTTATAGTATAATATATTTGTCCAATGAATACCCGTTATCATCTGTATTTCTTCTTGGTGTAGCAATTTTAATGGCCTGTAGTGTATTTCTTAGAGTGTTTACAGGCAGTGAACAGCGGCAGATATTAAGTGGTCAGTGTGAAAGACACGAAGGTGCCGCGTACTAGTCTCAGATGGCGTTATCAGCACCTGGCAGAGCTTAAAAGGGACCTCTTTGTGTTACGGAGCAAAGTCAAGGGCCAGCACGTCAGTCGGGAACGATAGAGAAGAGAGGGCTGTGAGAAACCGTCAGCCAATCGCACGCTGACCGACCCCTCTCCAGGACGACAACGCGACTGCAGCGGCCCCTATGCGGAGAGGACAAAAGCGTCGCGACCGACTGGTGACGGCCAGTTCTATAGCTGCTTCAGGATTACCAATTTCAATAGCAGCTTCAAGATTAGGCATTTGTATAGGAGCGTCAACTCTAGCTGCCTCGCTTGTACTTTCTATGTAGCACAGACTTGAGAATTGTTTCTACTGAAGAAGATTCATTAATTCGCATGTCGCCCTTTGTTTGCGACACATCTGTGTAATTGTAAAAGTTAAGTACTGTAATTTGCTTTTTGTAATAAAACTCATTAATACGATTCTTTTGAATGTTTGTCTAGCGAACCGACTACACAGGGTTTCTAGACACCACACTTGGTAGGTCTCCATTTGACCGTCTGGACGAATCATGTAATATCCAGATGGGTGGGCCATTCCGATGTGACACTTTTGATCACATTGACGAATGTATTGTGGACCAGGCATAGCTTATCATCTTCAAATGGTTCAAATGGCTCTGAGCACTATGGGACTCAACTTCTGAGGTCATCAGTCCCCTAGAACTTAGAATTACTTAAAGCTAACTAAGCTAAGGGCATCACACACATCCATGCCCGAGGCAGGATTCGAACCTGCGACCGTAGCGGTCTCGCGGCTCCAGACTGTAGCGCCTAGAACTGCAAGGCCACCCCGGCCGGCTTATCATCTTTACATCCGCACCTGGCATCTGAGGACGCGTAATGGGCTCCTTGCAAGAGTCTATATCATTCTGCACCATTGGTCGGATGCCAGCTGCAGCCAGACTAGGGAATTGCCGTCCCATACTTGGGCTGCAGTTAACACCACAACATAAACTGCTGCATTTGGAGTGACGCCGCGTCCGGAAACCGTGGAATGTCGAAGAATGCCGCCCCATTGTGTTCAGAGGTGAACTGCGGTTCTGCATTACCTCAGCTAACCAATGTCGGGAAGAGGTCCGGTACTTCCAATGTTTTTGAGAGGCGCCGCGGTCTTATACCTGGCGCGATAGTGTGGTAAGTCACTGGGAATGATTTCAAACCACGGCTGGTACTGATAAGGGAACTATGACGGCACAACGGTACGACTTGGACGCTTTTCGTCCTCGTGTCTTACCTGTCATGCAGAAGTATCGTGGTGCCATTTTTTAACATGACAGTGCTCGTGCACACACGGTATACGTGTATATGAACCGTCTACGTGATGTTCAGGTAGACCCCCCCCCCCCTCCCCGAGTTCTGTCACCAATAGAACATGTGTGGGACCAGTTTGGATCTTTACCCCGTCCCAGTGCCCGTATACAGGCTATCAACGACGAGTTACAACAGTTTCGGTTCAGCCTGCCTCAGAAGGGGATACAACAGGTTTGTGACACCTTCCCCAGCGGAATTAGTGCATGAATCCAAGCCAGAACGGGAGCAAACATCATACTGATAAGTGGGCGCATATTACCATGTTCTTTGTAAATTTGACTATCTTGTAATCAATGCAGTAACATTATATACCTCTCAACCGTGAAGATTAATTTTGTTTCTCCTTCCTTTTTGAGTACTTCAGCTTTTTTTTCAGGGAATGTATTTTAAACAACTTACGAGAATTCACCCGGGTGATGTCAACATTTATTTTATTTATTTCTTTATTTGCTGCCATTTGCAAATGATCTGCCACCTTGTTGCTAAGACAGATAGTACTTTCACAATACGAAATTGTACATGTACGGAATATGATACTTATTTGCTATTTCTTATTTTTTAAAATGATTAACGCTCCATCATTTTCAAGATACACATGCAGTGAAAGAGCGCTTTTCAAGGAAATTTCAACCTCCGTTACGCAGGCTACGCGAACCAAGTACCATAATACGGCATACGCAGAAAGACAAAACACCACACACGCATACGGCAAACAACAAATGACAACATACAAACAAAGAGGACAAATGTCAGGAGTTATGAACTGTAAATGTCAACTACCAACGGGTTAGCAAGTAGCATTAAGTCTGACTCTTGTTTGACCAGCGAGAGAGCAGGATTTCTAGAAGGTTTTAAGCAGAATCATCCGCCTTTATTTATAAGATCTGACGATGGTCATGCTTGGTTGAGCGGTGGCACTAGTTGTTTACAGCTGTGAGTTACCTTTCTGCGTATATTACGGTTCTTAGTCGGCGTAGCCCCGCCTACCGAGGGTTTAAATTTACTTGCACAGCACTCTCTCGTTGCATTTGTGCCTTGAATATGCTGGAGTGCTCACGTGTCAAGATATCGGGGGTTGTCGAAGACGTCACGCGACAGTGTTCCGCCGGCCGAAGTGGCCGTGCGGTTAAAGGCGCTGCAGTCTGGAACCGCAAGACCGCTACGGTCGCAGGTTCGAATCCTGCCTCGGGCATGGATGTTTGTGATGTCCTTAGGTTAGTTAGGTTTAACTAGTTCTAAGTTCTAGGGGACTAATGACCTCAGCAGTTGAGTCCCATAGTGCTCAGAGCCATTTTTTTTTTTGACAGTGTTCCCGTAAGTTGTTTGGACGTTTTACCCGTTGGGAGGAACTTAAGTTTATTTGTTTGAACATATTAAGTAATAGACACGAATGAAACTGAACTTGTGGATTACGTTAATTGTCAAGGATCTCAAGATATATCCTTATTTCACAAAATAGTTTTACGAAAAGTAGTCGTAACCTTTTAATGAAATGATCGTATGGCATTTACTGGCCGAGATATCCCCCTCGGGGTTCGGCCGCCGTATTGAAAGTCTTTTTAGTAGACGCCACTTTGGCGACTTGCGTGTCAATGATAATGAAAGACACACAACACCCAGACCTGTGCCTGGAATCGAACCCGGGCCCCCTAGCGCGGTAGGCGGTAACGCTACCGCTGCGACACGGAAGCGGACACCATTTAATTATCACCTTGAAAAAAATCAGGGTGCTACCATGGAACATGGATGACGGCTTCATTCTATCTCTACATACTCATACTTCAATGCGACATTTTTCCAATGGCGGATGATTTACCCGGGATGTTGGATGCAGAAAGTATCTTGCTGTTAAAAGGACGCACCATTTCGTAAATCACCGCTTTGTCATTCTCTAAGTAGCTACCACTCTATGATTTTTTTCTTCTGAGGAAAGAGAAACAAGACACTAGATGCCATGTGAGAAGACTAAGGGGGAAAAAGCGAAATTTCATTACCCATCAAGCAGCAAGAATAGCTATATTCTGAAAAGAAAGAGCCAGGGCATCGTTGAGGACCAAATGCACTCCCTCGCGTACTTTCCAGTGTGTTTCAGCTTGATAACTTCCCTTATCCTCGCCAGAAGGTTGTGGTAATATGCTCCTTACGACCATAACCCGATAAAACCACATCATAGCGATCCCAAAAAGCGTTCAGCATCATCTTGTCATCGCCTTTTTTGTCGATTCTCAGTCCACATGTTTCCAATTTTTGGTTTCTTCCTTTGTGTCAAGGTTGATGTGTCCGGAAACGCCTCGGTGCGGAAGAGCTTACACCCATGTAGACAACAAACAATAAGTTTATTACTAACCATATAAATTCTCTCTTCTCCGTCCTGGAACATTAATTAACAAGAACACAAGTAGACTGCTTCACAAGGTGAGACAACAGTCTCTAAAGACAATTCCAGTGTCAAGGTAAGATGCCAAAGTCTGGGATGGCGCAGCTTTGGGAGGCCAAGTCTAAGCGTAACGCCGGCCAGGTTGGCCGAGCGGTTCTAGGCCCTACAATCTGGAACCACGCGACCGCTACGGTCGCGGGTTCGAATCCTGCCTCGGGCATGGATGTGTGTGATGTCCTTAGGTTAGTTAGGTTTACGTAGTTCTAAGTTCTAGGGGACTGATGACCTCAGTAGTTAAGTCCCATAGTGCTCAGAACCATTTGAATCTAAGAGTAGCAAGGGCGAAGACGACTGGCGCCTCCAAGTAGCTCCGATACCGTGCGCGTTCTTGGAGATCGGGATTGAGCTCCGACAGATGAACTGCTGGGTGCTGCCTGCATAAAGTCTGGAGCGTGCGCTGAGCGTAACGTCGTAGGTTGAGTGCAAGCTCCAGATAAACCACTGTATGTGGCCGGTGTAAAGCCCGAAGCCTGCGCTGAAATCATTGAGCGGCGTCTTAAATAGGCAGGCAGAAGGATATCCGCGTGGAGCACACGACTTGGGGATGCAACCTAGTGCCGTGATTCCGGTACCATGGTCATTAATTTGTGCTCTGCCGGCAGCAAGAATGGAGCCCCTTGTGGTAGTTTGAGGAAATACTGCGGACAACAAGGCAGGGTATTTTGGTCTTTCACCAGACAGTTTTATATGCACGCAGTGCATACGCCGGCCAGTCCTGATTTTCTGGTGCGCAAGCTGGTTTTGGTGGACGACTGGAACATTGCTACCTGTCGGACACGGGTGTATGTCTGGTAGCTGTATTGGTAGGTGTATAAGCACTCCGTCTTCAGGCCACAAGTGGCCCATCGGGATCCATCCGACCGCCGCACAGTGGGCCAGAACCTTGAAAACGTGGCCAAAAAGGAAAAAAAAGTTTAAAGATGGGGATTTTGGACTATCAGGTTGGCAGCAGCAATGCTGGGACATCTGAATGCCGGCTGTGCGGACGACCAGATGTTCATTTGTTCGGTAATATCTCAGGTCAAATGCGGCAGTTCATTGTTTAGCGTGCGCGCAGCTGGCCAGGCTACAAAAACAGTCGTGTTGTTGAAGGAAGTTATTTATGTTTTGTGCAAGTGAAACCAATACTTTCAATATGGAATGAATTCCAGGAGGTATGTACTAGTGAAAAAACATTTATATCACTATTAAATCATCAATTATGCACGTTTACATTTCAATTAACGTACTACAGGGAAATGAATGACAAAATCGTAAAATGCGCTTAAAAAATAGAGATAAGTTACGAATTTCACGACATTCCGCTTTCTTTTGCGCTGTGTACGCAAGTATATATTATTACCTTTGTAAACTAAGCTTCAAATCCTGTGACTAGTTGCGACTCTGGCTTTGAGCCACGTTTTAAGCGACACTTGCAAAATGTCATTGTTCAGACATCTTCAAAAATGACAGTAGAATCAATTAATTATGAGTTTTATTTGTACAATTTAAATTACAATCGACATATAGAAGCATTGTAAATAATAAAATAATTAGAAAAACGACGAAAAGTGTAACACAGATTTTTTTTTTAAATTTCAGTTTCATCTGATCCATCGTATTCCAGAATCGGATTTTCGAGGAAAGATATTTTTCTAATAACAAAAGAGTATTTGTCAAATGATTTGGAAGGGGTCATAGAACATTTGGACAGGTCGTTGACAGAAAAAATGGACATACAATTAAAATTCCCTATGATATGAGGCCTACCATTTCGATTTTGTTAACAAAGTTAAGAAGCAAGTATAAGGAAGCAACTCGGCGACAAGGATATTTTTTCAAGAAGAACGAAACCTGGTTAAATACAATAGTATATATTCCGATTGATTCGAAACCTGCAAGTGTGACTAAATCAACAGGCCGACCTGCCACAAAATTTGAAACATTATCTGATAGGTCTAAAAGAAGGAGAACTGAGGAGGTTCGTACGAAGTTCAGCCCTGTCGAATTATCGTTCGCCGCGCATTTGAGAAATGGGGCTAAAGGAAAAGGCTTAAACACACTATATCCACCGTATTCAGCTGTTTTGGTAGCAAAAAAAAGCTTGCTGCCCTCCAGACGTAGCCCTCACTTTTACCGAATCAAAAGCTGAGGTACGGTTGCAAGCTTTGTTGGATCACACTGTTCAACGTGTTCTACTGCTGAAACGAGACGATATTTTACATATAAGTGATTCGGAAATGTCTAATATGGCCCTTATTTGTAAGTGGGGCTTTGACGGAACCTCCGAGCAAAGCATGTATAAAATGAAGTTTTCAGATTCGAGCATTTCAGATGCAACTTTATTTTTCACTTCGCTTGTTCCACTGAAACTTGCAGGTGTAAATGAAGAAACTAAAGAAGAAAAGATCTTATGGATTAATCCGAAGCCGTCTTCAACCCTCTTTTGCAGACCACTGAAGTTAGAATTTACAAAGTAAACAGAGCAAACGTCTCTAAATGAGAAAGCGTATTACGACAAACAGATCGAACAACTCCAGTCATTCGAAACAGTTATTCACGGGAAAGACATTTCCATTAAATATAATTTATGCATGACCATGGTAGATGGTAAAGTGTGCAATGCTATCACCAACACGAAGTCTGCGCAACGGTGCTATCTCTGCAAGGCTACGCCTGCCCAATTTAATAACATTGACGATGTTTTGAAAAAACAAGTTACGGCCGATTATCTGCAGTACGGACTATCAACTCTTCACGCCTGGATTCGATGTTTCGAATGTTGTATTCATTTGGCATACCAAATGAAAACAAAAAAGTGCCAGGCACGTAAAGCAGAAGATAAAGAGGAAAAAGCAATACTGAAAGCCAATATTCAAAAAGCTTTCAAAGAGCAGCTTGGAATTGTAATTGACATGCCGAATCAAGGGTTTGGCAGTACGAATGACGGAAACACCGCTCGACGTTTTTTTGAAAACACTCCAACATCAGCGCTGATAACTGGAGTTTCCGAAGAACTAATCCACCGTTTCCATATAATTTTGCAGACGATTTCGAGCGGACGTCAGATCGACGTTGAAAAGTTTCCAGCATACGCCTTAGCAACAGCCAGGCACTACGTGAAAGAATACCCCTGGTACAACACGCCAACAGCAGTCCATAGATTGTTGATTCACGGTCCAGACATTATTTCTTCGGCCATTTTACCCATCGGTCAACTATCGGAGGATGCTCAGGAATCAACCAATAAGTTGATAAAGCAATATCGCCTGAGTTTTTCTCGAAAGTTTTCAAGAGTTAAGACTATGGAAGACGTGTTCAGGAGATTGTTGGCAACGACAGACCCCTACGTTTCTTCCTTACGCAAATCTTCGCCGAAGAAACTGAAGAGTTTGCCGCCAGAAGCCGTTGCCCTCTTAGTTCCTGTGGCGGAAGACTATGAAGATTCAGATGCAGATGCAGATAATGAGGAAACAGTGTTTGAGGATGATGACGATTCACTTGAAGCAGAAGATGAAAAAGGATAATAAAATGAAAACTTGTAAATTAAATTATAAAAAATTTAAAAAATAAATAATTGTAATTAAAATGAAATAATTTTTTGTAATATTTTACACCATCTTGTAACCTGTATTTGGTCCTTTCTTCGAGTTTTCCACATTTTTGGTTTATTTTTTAAGCATTAACTACAATAACCCCTAAATACTGACATTTATATGAATAAAAATATATAAATATAAATAAATAAAAAGACATAGATTTTGACCGCCATCTTGGATCCACCATTTTTAATTTTTTTGAACTCTGTCATCATCACTAACCTCGATAATTCACTAAAAATTACTTTTATACGTACAAAATGATAGTAGTGTACATAGAGCCTGCCATCTTGGGTCCGCCATTTTGTTTTTTTCACTTTTTGATATCATATTCTTAATCAGAAAGTCCGTAAACCCTTACATACTAAGTTTGGTACAAATTGAACAACTACTTATGTTTTGACCAGCTTTTTGGGATTCTGACCCACTGTGCGCCGTGTCATTCTTAGCTGAGGATGTGGACAGGAGAGTCGTGTGATCAGCCCACCGCACACCCGGTCGTTATGATGATTTTCTTCGACCTGAGCCGCTACTATTCGGTCGAGTAGCTCCTCAGTTGGCATCACGAGACTGAGTGCACCCCGAAAAATGGCAACAGCGCATGACAGCTCTGCTGGTCACCCATCCCAGTGCTGGCCACGCCCGACGGTGCTTAACTTAGGTGATCTGGCGGGAAACGGTGTATCCGCTGCGGCAAGGCCGTTGCCCGGTAAGTGTATAGTGGGACTATGATAGGGTTCATAGCGATGCGCCCAGACTCCGTGTTTGGTGATATGGCGTTCAAAGAAGTCACTTAGAGTGGCGTGACACAGGTGTAACATTTCCGCTGCTGCCTCAGTTGGGCCGGTTTGCTGAATGGGTATGATCAGTAGCGGAACCAAGTGGGCAGCTACCATTTCCATGTAAACAATATTATGCATGATGTTGAAAACTGATCCACGACTGATTTTCACTTTTCCCATTATCACCTCGATTGTGGTACGTCAATCTTCGAACACCAGGGCCTACACTTCTCTTATGACTTCCAATTCATCACAAAGAGATGGCCTGTCACTTGGTTCTTCGTCAATCATACTTGTGACGCCACACTGGAAGCGTCTGCGCCCCCTGAACACCGTGTCATGTGGAAAGTAGGTGCTACTTTCACCTTGCTTCTTTTCAGATTGCAGCGCGTTTTCAGCTCGTAGATGGCAAGGAATTGAACAGGGGACATATCGATACCAGGGCATAAAATCTTTGCAAATTTCATTCCGTGTACTTGACAGGACACTAACTATGCCTCGCAGCTGGCGCGTTAACAACATATGCAAATGTCAGCATTTGAGACAGGGCGTCTAGCTGGGCTCAAAGAAGGCGGTTGAAATAATCGGCGAATGTCTCGACATTTGAATTGTAGCGATGCCACTATTCGATGATGATGGCAGGAATTGCTGAACATACCGAAGCGGTCGACCTAGAGAGACGACAGAAAGCGAGGACTGAGCAATCGTCGGAGAGGCGCTGAGAGCCCCGGATTCATGATTATCACCGTTCCGACGTGTAGCTGGTGCATCAGTGACCACAAGAATCATTAACAGGCGGCTCACAGAAAGCGAGCTGAGCTCACAGAAATCCCTTGCCTCAACTGCCGTTGACCTCTGCACACCACCAAGCCCATTTAAGCAGTGTCTAGCACATTCAGTATGGAATTTCATTGACTGGAGTAGAACTGTCTTCACTGATGAGTCCTGCTTCGAATTAAATCAGGATGACCAGCGAAGACATGTCTGGAGACGCCCCGGACAGCGTTGGTATACCAAACTGACTGTCGCCCGCCATACAACCCGACAACCTGGAGTGATGGTCTGGGATGCCATTTCATTTCATAGCAGGATCTCTTTGGTTGTCATTTACATCTACATTCATACTCCGCAAGCAACATGACGGTGTGTGGCGGAGGGTACTTTGAGTACCTCTATCAGTTCTCTCTTCTATTCCAGTCTCGTATTGTTCGTGGAAAGAAAGATTGTCGGTATGCCTCTGAATGGGCTCTAATCTCTCTGATTTTATCCTCATGGTCTCTTCACGAGCAATATACTGCTTGACTCCTCGGTGAAGGTATGTTCTCGAAACTTCAACAAAAGCCCGTACCGAGCTACTGAGCGTCTCTCCTGCAGAGTCTTTCACTGGAGTTTATCTATCATCTCCGTAACGCTTTCGCGATTACTAAATGATCCTGTGACGAAGCGCGGTGCTCTCCGTTGGATCTTCTCTATCTCTCTTCTATCAACCCTATCTGGTACGGATCCCACACTGGTGAGCAGTGATCAAGCAGTGGGCGAACAAGTGTACTGTAACCTCCTTCCTTTGTTTTCGGATTGCATTTCCTTAGGATTCTTCCAATGAATCTCAGTCTGCCATCTGCTTTACCGACGATCAACTTTATATGATCATTCCATTTTAAATCACTCCTAATGCGTACTCCCATATAATTTATGAAATTAACTGCTTCCAGTTGCTGACCTGCTATATTGTAGCTAAATGATAAAGGATCTGTCTTTCTATGTATTCGCAGCACATTACACTTGTCTACATTGAGATTCAATTGCCATTCCCTGCACCATGCGTCAATTCGCTGCAGATCCTCCTGCATTTCAGTACAATTTTCCGTTGTTACAACAACTCGATATACCACAGCATCATCCGCAAAAATCCTCAGCGAACTTCCGATGTTATCCACAAGAACATTTATGTATATTGTGAACAGCAACGGTCCTACGACACTCCCCTGCGGCACACCTGAAATCACTCTTACTTCGGAAGACTTCTCTCCATTGAGAATGACATGCTGCGTTCTGTTATCTAGGAACTCTTCAATCCAATGACACAATTGGTTTGATAGTCCATATGCTCTTACTTCGTTCATTAAACGACTGTGGAAACACGGCATCCACCTGAGAACTCTCACAGCACAGCGGTAGCTCGACTATTACTCACGCCCCGTTTTCTTGCCTTTCATGGCAAGCCATCCTGGGCTTATGTTTTAGCAAGATATCGCCCGCTTGCACTAGGTGAGAGTTTCTGCTACTTGTATTCATGCTTGCCAAACTATACCTTGGCCAGCACGGCCTCCAAATCTCTCCCCAATTGGCAACGTTCGGTGCATTATGGCTACGGCCCTCCATCCAGCTCGGATTTTAACGATGTAACGCGCCAGTTGATCAGAATGTGACACGATATTTGCCACGTGGACATCCAACGACTCTATCAATTAATTCCAAGCCGAATAACTGCTTGCATAATGGCCAGAGATGAACCCAACGTTATTGACCTGCTTGATTACTGAGATTCCTGAAGCTTTTTCTCGTGAATAAATCATCCAATTTTTCTGAAAGTGTAATCATTTGTTTATCTGCACACGTACACAACATCTAATGACTTTCATTCCGGTTGGATGATTCTTTCGAGATACGTCTTTTTTTGTCTTTATTTGGACCATTTACTTTAAATAATTGCTCCAATGAATTTAATTTAGTACGGGATTCGCGGAATTCATCAACCAAATTTTACGCAAACGGAGAAAGCGGAACAGAAGCCTCGGTAGGTCATTACGTGACGAGGAGCCGGACAAGAGCTGTGCGCCCGCAGGACACGGTTCGTCCATAGCGCTCTTAAGAGGAGTGGCCTCGAGTCGGCGGTAGTAACGTTTGTTTTCAAGTGTGGCTCCGCCGCCGTTACAGAAATATGGCCCGAGACTCCTTTTGCAGCAATTCTCTGTTTTACTGCTCGAGACGCAGACTTTAAAAACTGGAGCGTAAAAATTAATCCACATTTACTGCCCTGTAGTTTTCCGTCGCCACAAAACCACGGCGGGCGAAGAGGAAGTGTCCGTGGTACTGCTAGTTGTGCATGAACCCTTAGACGGGACATAAAATCTTATGTTCCACACATTACCGCACTTCGCATTTAATGCGCAGTTTTCGCATCGAAACTTACGTTTCTCTCTTTTCTCTGACTGTTGGGACTCACAACGATTCTGATGGCTGTTACGTCGTTAGGTTCAAATGTTCAAATGTATGTGAAATCTTATGGGACTTAACTGCTAAGGTCATCAGTCTCTAAGCTTACACACTACTTAACCCATGCCCGAGGGAGGACTCGAACCTCCGCCGGGACCAGTCGTTAGGTGACACTTCGGTGTTTAGGTTACAGCTCTTCAGCCACACCGGATTTATTTGTGACGTAAGGGCAGTGTGTGGATGGGTTCGCTGTTGAGTGAGCCTTGTTTTCTCGACAGTGGGCAGTTATGAATTATGAGCCACTGCTTAACGAATGTTCAGTGTCTCTGAGCACTGTGGGACTTAACATCTGAGGTCATCAGTCCCCTAGAACTTAGAACTACTTCAACCTGACTAACCTAAGGACATCACACATATCCATGCCCGAGGCAGGATTCGAACCTGTGACCGCAGTGGTCACGCGGTTCTAGACTGAAGCGCCTAGAACTGTTCGGCCACACCGGCCGGCCCACTGCTTAACATATCACTTCAGAGTTTCCACGTGTTAATGTTGAAATGAAATGCAGCCAACAATCTCGAGTAACATAAGAGCTCGCTTGTACGTCGACATGGATGCGCAGTGCATACCGTAACTGAGTGAACTGTTTTGGTCACCGGAAGTGAAGTTTTTTCATATTTTCATGACGTGTTTGTGAGCAAGAAATACCTAATTTTTATTTTCAGACTAAGTTACTTTTAGTGATGAACCGGAGTTGGATTGTGTGGACTTGCATATAATGCGCAGAGATCGCTTAGGAATACCAACCAAAAGAACGGAAGAAGATTAGGGTTTAACGTTCCACGAACTTCAAGATCATTAGAGAAGCAACGGAAGCTCGGATTGGGATATGAAAATACCCGTGCCCTATTCAAAGTAAAAATCCTGGCATTTGCCTTAAACATGTGCGGAAACAACGGGAACCTTATATCTAAATGGCCGGACGGGGATTTGATTCTTTATCCTCTTTAATACGAGTCCAGTGTCTTACTGCGCTACCTTTCTTGGTACCAAATAAATCTTTATTATGTGGAGAGCACGGGTTAACTAAGCATAGGAAAGCAACACGGGCTGTTTTACGTTTACGTTCCATTTCATAACTCTCTACAACCACGGGAGAAATAAACTTAGCCTCGGGAGCACAGCACTGAAAGGAAAGAGAAGCATGGTGATAAAGACGGGTGAACATTAAAGAGGGCCGTTACGGCTAACTCGGAAATGGCTCCTGATCCTAGCGTGCGTCTAGAGAATACGGTGCAAACGAAAATGACACAACGAGAATTGCATCCAGAAATTATTCATGGTACGAACACTATTGTCAAACATCTTGCCAACTAAATGAATGCAAAGGAGACACCTCAAGTGGTTCAAATGGCTCTGAGCACTATGGGACTCAACTGCTGAGGTCATTAGTCCCCTAGAACTTAGAACTAGTTAAACCTAATTAACCTAAGGACATCGCAAACATCCATGCCCGAGGCAGGATTCGAACCTGCGACCGTAGCGGTCTTGCGGTTCCAGACTGCAGCGCCTTTAACCGCACGGCCACTTCGGCCGGCGGAGACACCTCGATAGTGCCAGGAGTTTAAATCATATCAACCGGCTGACAGAAATGTGTAGTGCGGTCTGATTGGTTCAATTTTACATAGTCCCCAAATGGAGGAGGTTCTGAATAGCCGAAAACACCAGCGAGAATGTAGAACTCCAGCGTTCCGGGCATCGCCCATGTTCTGTAATCGTTGTGGTGGTGATATTGTGGTTGTATGATCACTAGGAAAGGACAGGTTGTAATGTAGCATATTGACACTTTTCCTTAATGAATCTTCCTACATTGGCATCTCATGTACCTATTGAAAGTTATTCTCAAATATGTATGTACAGTCACTGTATTACCTAATTTTTAATCTTTAGTTTTTGAACTGCATTTCCGTCTCAATATGTCATTTGGTGCAGTGTTTTTTCGCAACAAGCTCTTCGAAAGTTGTTAGGCACCCAAAACTAGATTGTACAGCAAACTAAAGTGAACTGACACAACAAGCGTTCACCCATGGGATTAAACCATACTGTGAAAAAGCAAAATCATCCAGAACATAATAGGAAACACATATTTTCCTTCACGTCCTGTATAGAGTAGTAGTTCTAACCAGGTCAAAAAGCAATCCCAAAACAAACATCCTAATAAAGCGAACTTTGTCATCTGCAACAATTTTGGAATAACGAGTCAAAAATAAATAATAAAAGTCGGAATCACTAGTATTTTGTTCTTTGACATGTTTTTACGTCAGGAATTAATTTCGATGTTTCGCAAACAACTTTCATGCTAGTATTTACGAGTTAAACTTTAAAAAAGTTTACGCTGTTTAACGTAAAATTTCGACACCCCCCCCCCCCCCCATCCACCTACCCACCCACCCAAACACACACACACACACACACACACACACACACACACACACAAACAAACAAACAATGTAACCGGGCACCATAGTTTCAGTATTTTATTCACGTCGCATTTCAGAGGCTTTGATTTCTCATCAGGTAGCAGCAGGTATTCAGCTGTAGTGCATTGTTCCAGGCAAACCAACGATGTCGAAATAGTTAGACCGTTTTAAGATAATCACTTTGACTTCCTAAAAAGTTCGGTTGGTTTTGAAACTGATCTGGCGTACCTGCATCCTGTGTGTATTTATTCTTACTGATCCACCAAAAGCATTCTGGAAGCAAAGTGGTACACTTAAAACATTCTAGCTATTTCGACATCGTTAGTTCCTCTGGAGCTCTGCTCATGAGCTAAATACCGGATGTGCTACCAGCAACTTTTCGAAATTTAAAAAAAAAAGAAAAAAGAAAATTGGCTTATAGCTTTATGAATGACTCTATGCTGCCTGCGACTGTTAATTTTTATTTTCTTTTCTTACAATTGCTCAGTTTCTGCCTCCGATCACTTTCAAGTATCTGAATAAATCTGGCGGCTCTTTGATCATAGGTCTTTGTTTTCAATAACATACACTGTAACTGCGATACGCGTATGAATGTATCGATAGATAAATGTTCATTTCATCATAATTCTCTACTGTAGTTCGATTATACCACACCACGAATGCACCGCAGTTATTATTGTTATAAGTTTTGTCTGTAACACTATAAAGCTGATGTGACATGTTTTTCAATATTTTTCTTAAGTGTCATGTAATTTTGTATAGCCAAAAATATGTTATTTATTGTATTTTAATTTCTAAATTTCACTAGTGGGTAAAATAAAATATGTATTTGATACGCAGTTTGTAAAACGATCTTTTCCATCTTTCGTAATTTTATGTAAATTTTTATTAAACCGGATTATGTCGGTAGGAAAATGTTAGAGAAATTTGTGTGTCCTTATATTTATTAGAGAGTAAACTGTGATGGTGGCAACGACTCTGTACTTTGCTTTATTACGTCAGAGTGCGTGCGCTCGGTGCTCCGGTATTAGCTCCGGTATACAGTTGGTGTGTGTATTTCGTGCAAGGCAGTAATTTGGTGAATGCAAGGCGAAGTCATTTTTAAAAGACCCAGTGGGAGTAACGAGTATTGGCTGATGAATTAAGACTGGTGCACTTCGCAGGCGCTGACACCTTCGTCTCAATAGCATAGACAACATGAGAGACTGTTCACATCAGACTACCTGAGAACTTTTGTAAGGCATACCAAGTGAATTTCATTCCATTCAAAACTGATAAGAGAATAACAAAGCTAGTGGTGTAAAATTCTATCTGCTCGATGTTATCTTTAACCTCAGTCATTGTTACCTGGACTAGCATCCTGCACAGCATTCTTGTAGTAGAAACGAGTGCCGTTAATGAAATGTTCAATCTGTCAGTTAAAGAAAGAAGCATACTTCAAAATTACGCCAGTTTGTTTCGTTAGAGAACCATCTAAATCGTTCAGCAATAACGTCCTAATGAGTCAGTTAATTTGGTCAGTATAACAATTATAGACATTATAATTTCAATGGAAGAGCAACTTAAGTAATAGCAAAATAACTTAAATGCAGTAATACTGGCAAACTAAAACTATATTTTTTAACTACACATTTTCTTTCACTTGAAAGGCTCGTAACAAATGGATGAATTCGCCATTTTCGCAGGCGAGTATGTGTTCTTCAACGGCGAACAACATATGAAGCGGGGAAATGTAAAACGTTCTAAGTACCAAATCTCAAAGTTCTCAGGAAAATAAAAAAAAGCAATATATCTTCTTTAGCTCATACTTAATTTGTATTTTTAAAAAATTGAGAAGGTATTCTGATACCACACAACTGCACTGCTCTCCTGGTCATTGCAAAAAATAATGAAACAAATTAGAAAAGAATAATTTGTCATGGACGTTTGAGGTGCTATACCAAGGAACTGACTGGTTCTGAGTGCTAATAAGAAAGTTTCTGTAAAAAGTGCCATTAATATTGGGGCACTACGTTCTGTTTGTGATAAGGAAAGTACAGAAATACGGTAGTAATGTTTTAACTAATGAAACTGTAATCAACAAAAAAATTCGCATATCTTTTAAAATTTGTTTACAAGAGCATAACAAAAGTAAATTCAGAGAAAAAAATATTTTAGTGTTGACTTCTGTCTCTCATACAACTCTACTCTTCGAATCATATGTTACAGTGTTTACTGTATAACTGCAGAAAGAAATGGCTTTTCCCAACATTTCCAAGATAAGAGTTGTTTTGTCTATTCATTTCACCAACTCTTTTAGTATACTGGAAATGCAAATTGTTTCCTTTCCGTACAAAGAATTTTTACTGACACAAACACAAGCTTACATCCAGTCTGCTTACAACACAAACTGTGCATCAACTAAATGGAGGAGACTTTTCACGCACGGAACTTGGAACTCCAGTGGGATTCACTGCGTGGCACAGACACCATGCGCCATCTATATCTGAATGCAATATTTTAAACATTTTTTCCATTATTTGTCAATTGGAACAGGGCTAGAGAAATACAACAGATTACTGACAACACAATATCACTGAAAGTGTGCTTTGTGGAAGAATACCACTTAGAATATCTGACGTTTCCACTCTTCGTATAATGCTCCTGCATGAATATCCTGCATGAACATCAGGAGCTCAGATGGAAACCCAGTTCTAAGCAAAGAAGGGAAAGCAGAAAGGTGGAAGGAGTATATAGAGGGTCTATACAGGGGCGATGCTCTTGAGGACAATATTATGGAAATGGAAGAGGAGGTAGATGAAGATGAAATGGGAGATATGATACTGCGTGAAGAGTTTGACAGAGCACTGAAAGACCTAAGTCGAAACAAGGCCCCGGGAGTAGACAACATTCCATTGGAACTACTGACAGCCTTGGGAGAGCCAGTCCTGATAAAACTCTACCATCTGGTGAGCAAGATGTATGAGACAGGCGAAATTCCCTCAGACTTCAAGAATAATATAATAATTCCAATCCCAAAGAAAGGAGGTGTTGACAGACGTGAAAATTACCGAACTATCAGTTTAATAAGTCACAGCTGCAAAATACTAACGCGAATTCAATACAGACGAATGGAAAAACTGGTAGAAGCCGACCTCGGGGAAGATCAGCATGGATTCCGTAGAAATGTTGGAACACTTGAGGCAATACTGACCTTACGACTTATCTTAGAAGAAAGATTAAGGAAAGGCAAACCTACGTTTCTAGCATTTGTAGACTTAGAGAAAGCTTTTGACAATGTTGACTGGAATACTCTCTTTCAAATTCTGAAGATGGCAGGGGTAAAATACAGGGAGCGAAAGGCTATTTACATTTTGTACAGAAATCAGATGGCAGTTATAAGAGTCGAGGGACATGAAAGGGAGGCAGTGGTTGGGAAGGGAGTGAGACAGGGTTGTAGCCTCTCCCCGATGTTATTCAATCTGTATATTGAGCAGGCTGTGAAGGAAACAAAAGAAAAGTTCGGAGTAGGTATTAAAATCCATGGAGAAGAAATAAAAACTTTGAGGTTCGAAGATGACATTGTAATTCTGTCAGAGACAGCAAAGGACTTGGAAGAGCAGTTGAACGGAATGGACAGTGTCTTGAAAGGAGGATATAAGATGAACATCAACAAAAGCAAAACGAGGATAATGGAATGTAGTCTAATTAAGTCGGGTGTTGCTGAGGGAATTAGATTAGGAAATGAGACACTTAAAGTAGTAAAGGAGTTTTGCTATTTGGGGAGCAAAATAACTGATGATGGTCGAAGTAGAGAGGATATAAAATGTAGACTGGCAATGGCAAGGAAAGCGTTTCTGAAGAAGAGAAATTTGTTAACATCGAGTATAGATTTAAGTGTCAGGGAGTCGTTTCTGAAAGTATTTGTATGGAGTGTAGCAATGTATGGAAGTGAAACATGGACGATAAATAGTTTAGACAAGAAGAGAATAGAAGCTTTCAAAATGTGGTGCTACAGAAGAATGCTGAAGATTAGATGGGTAGATCACATAACTAATGGGGAGGTATTGAATAGAATTGGGGAGGAGAGGAGTTTGTGGCACAACTTGACTAGAAGAAGGGATCGGTTGGTAGGACATGTTCTGAGGCATCAAGGGATCACCAATTTAGTACTGGAGGGCAGCGTAGAGGGTAAATATCGTAGAGGGAGACCAGGAGATGAATACACTAAACAGATTCAGAAGGATGTAGGTTGCAGTAGGCACTGGGAGATGAAGAAGCTTGCACAAGGTAGAGTAGCATGGAGAGCTGCATCAAACCAGTCTCAGGACTGAAGACCACAACAAGAACAACAGGTAAATATTTAAATTTAGAATGACAGCTCATGTTGTAAGGTGTGTCTCACAGGTTGGTTGCTACACAGCTGCAAAAGCTGCAGATTTTCGTCGCAAATGTGACACCCAGCTTTTATTTTGGCCAGAATCCACGCACCGAGATGTCGCATTTACAATCGTTTCAAGTGCGGCAGAGCATTCGGCGACCGTTTCAACTGCAAATATTATCGAACGGAGGAAAACCGCCTAGCGCGGCATTAGCCTAAGACGGAAACTCGGCGGAAAGTCTTCGGGCGATAGCCGCGAGTAACCACCCGTGGCGCCGCAGCGCGGGCCGCGGTAATAGCGTCAGATAATATTGGTAGAGCTCCGCAATGGATGGCGCCGCGCGCTTAAAACACGGCCCGCGGGAATTCGGCCGGTGCTCGGATTTGCCCCGATTCCGCCGTTTCGCCAGATAATTTGTAGGTTTCCGAAAGCCGGGGCTGGCTGACACGCCGCATTAGCGGCAATTTGCAGTGGCCGGGGGAACGGTGGGTGAGGGGGCTAGGATGGGGTAGGACGCAGTTTGGCGCCGTCCCTTGGCGACCACGCACTCCGGCTTCGCAAAAAAAGATAACGCACGCCGTGTGTCTCCGTTACTGCGAGCCTCCGCTGCGATCCGAGGCCGACGCGAACCTCGGCAGTTACCGCTTTCTGATGCACAACTTTGCCGTCGTAAAGTATTGCAGTTAAAAAAACACCGTATAGAATTCCTCTGGTAATTCTGTAGAGCGCGGATGGAAACCCATCTGATTTCTGGCGTCCCAGAGGCTAGTATTTTGTATGTCAACTCGACAGAAGCTAGCAGCCAACAAGCTATGCACTGTGATGGAGCGGCCGGCCGGAGTGGCCGAGTGGTTCTAGGCGCTACAGTCTGAAATCGCGCGACGGCTACGGTCGCAGGTTCGAATCTTGCCTCGGGCATGGATGTGTGTGATGTCTTTAGGTTAGTTAGGTTTAAGTAGTTCTACGTTCTAGGGGACTGATGACCTCAGCTGTTAGGTCCCATAGTGCTCAGAGCCATTTGAACATTTGTGATGGAGCATCAGAACCTTCCCTCTCTACTTATTCCTTCTAAATTATCTCCTTCTACGTCCCTTTCGCGTAACGCTAAAACTGTCTTATTCCAAATATACAGGCTAATTTTAATGCTTATTTTGTTTTTATTCAATTGCTATCATGGCTACGGTTTGTTCCCCGGAAGTAAAAGCAAACCGTGCGGCTCCTATTACGACAGTATAAATAAGAAGTTTCACATGAAATACGATTCTAAATGAAAATTATCAACTAAATCCTAGTATGAACTTGTGGTTTATTCGTTTTAACAAACAACAGTCTCTTGCTCTGCTCACTGTGGCAGTTGCTCCTGTTTCCAAGATGTGCTTGTAACAACAACGACTCTGTACTATTGTATATATAAGTAATTCTGTTCATCTGATTTTACGATAAACCTGTGTCATTGATGTTCTGATTTCATTTCTTTTTTGTTTCATGCCATTATGTTAAGAAAACTGTAAATAAGTTTCAATGTGAATGTTAATGTTTATGTCAAATGTCAAGTAATATTGTAATAGAACTGAAATGTAACAAATGTTGAAACTGTTCCAAGAGTTTAAAATTGTAACTGTGCGTTTGGTCCATACGTAGGCAATGTGATTGCATATGTAGAATGCAAAACATCGGGTGAATACCCGGTGTGTCAGGGAGCGGTAAAAGGTGGATGGCAGGCGAGCGCGGGAAAATGCACGCGGGCACTGCACGGCACAACGGGCTCAGTAGTAGTAGTTGGAGTTTGGCACTGGTTTGAGCAACACCTTCTGGAGCGAGGAGGCTCTCCTGGAAGACATAGCTTCACTGAGCCTCGGGTATGCCGTTTCAACGCCCACACAGCATGGCAAAATTCTATAGGCACTAAATGGAAAAGTATTGCGACGCTAAGAAGAATTAAATTGCCGATACGTCAAGAGCCATATCTGTGGGTGTATGTGTGCTCCGTGCCTCGCCATCCTGCCGCCCGCCAACCGCTGCATCGATACTAGCAGGTTGAAACTTTTAGTACTGTATTCGTGTGGATCAGAGAGTGAACTGTGTTTGTTTGGTGCAATAATAACCTAAATTTTACCAGAACTTTTCCATCATTTAATTATCCTCACAACTAACCTAGACAGGGTCCTTCCAAACGTTGTGCAATCCGAGTGTCCCGAAATGAAAATTAAAAATTGTGTTAATAATAATTATTTGCAGAACTAGTTATATTAGAATGGTGTTTAAAGAAATGTTTTGTCAATGAACCAGTAAATGAATAGCGAAGGTCTAACGAAGCTGAAAGATTGATATAGTAATGAAGTTTATTATTTCGAGACAGATTTAAAGGCATTTAAATGAGCAGTAAATAAGATGAAAAGAGTTGTAACTTATATACTGGAAATCTTGAATGAATAATAAATTCAGTAATCATTTTTTTTAAATACAGCGATCATAACAGTTTCAGGGTCCCTCCCTAATGCACGTGAAGTGTTCTAAATTGGTTTGACAAGCAAAAGTTAAAGTCAATATAAAAGTCAAAATTTATTAGTGTTTTATCTTTATCAAAATTGACATTTTGTGTGTGTGACATGAAAGTACAATTTCTAGGGTAACCTATGCCCGATTTTAATCAGATTAATAGACAGTATAAAGTTTTGTAGTAAACATTATTGTGTAGTTTTATGTATTAATGATTTTTCATATTTAGTACTGAACGTGAAACTATTAATTCGATAGATTTTCTGGTTCTAAAATTCTGCTGTATTATGCAGTGTTACAACTTCTTGTTTTGCATGAATATATACCAACTTGTACGGGGAAGAAACTCAGTTAATGCCTAATTAGGCTGGCGACCGTATTATTGACACATTGGTAGCATCTTCTGGTCTGCTTTTGATCCATCCTGACGTGTGATTGCATTTCGAACTTACTTGACGTATCATTGTTATTACAGAGTGGATGTAAGTCTGATTTGCCACCATTCAGGTACATGCGGTCGATATCTATGCCAAAATCCTTTCTCATAATGTGAATCCCGCTCACTTACCATAGCACGGGCTTTAACGAGTACTGTGTCACAGGGGTTACATGCTCCCTGTCATTCTACACTACGTATGTTCTTGGTGTATAATAATCACTTTCTTGTATTTAGTTATAATGGTGCGAAATAGTTGTCTTGGTCATCACGTCTTAGTACCAGTTCATCATTGCATTATGATACAGGGTGTAATATAATTAACGTTGAAAATATGTAACAGCAGCGTAAAATTTCCAGAAAATATCAGTCCGCAAACAATCCGTTTGTGAGGTAATTGCAACTGAATGGATACAGGCCTACAATGATTTCAGTGTGAAATACTGATCCCAGCTAGTACACTCGTATTTGAAATGCAGATTTTTCGACTAAGTCCCCATATAACCGGAGTAAAATTTCACCAAGATTTGTCTTAACAAAACACATAACATGTTCACCATTTGCGAGAGAACTGCAAATGTGTGTTTCCGAGACTCCGCTGACTTCAGTATGAGATACTGTCCTAGTTAGTATAAATGTGTTTGAAATGTAAACCTTTTGATTCAGTGCTCAACTTATTGGGCTCAAATTTCACCCATGGTCTACATTAGCTTGGGGAACGTGGTACACGCATGATGGGTCACAGGCATATTTTCCTGCCGCTACGACATCTAACGCGCCAATATGGTGTAAGGTGGATGAATCCAGCAGCGCCTAATACCTTGGCCTCCAAGATCACCAGCCCTCAATCTTCTGTATTTGCTGTCTGTGGTCCTTTCAAAAATGAAATGTACAACACTGTCATTGATACGTTGAAGGAAGTACGGTGAACGTGCAGTATTGTCTCCAAATATGAGGACGAATCGTGTAACACCGTATTAGCCAGGTACGAAATTGGAAACATATTCAAGTAGTATTGTACTTTCCATTAAGGTAGAGTTTGGGTGAAACTTGAGACCAATTAGATGGTGATATAATTTAAAAGCTTACATTTAGAACATGTTTATACAAACTCGATACAGAAGCAAGAGGCTGTAGGTAACCACACATTCGCTACTTCCTCGCTAACAGATAGCTTGAGAACCCATGTCTACCGGGATATTTTTGCTTGAATTACCGTACATTTCCACACGTGTCAATTTTCGCTACTATGATAATACCTGTATATCAGTTTTACACTTGGATGCCTTAACAGCCCCTCTCAGCTTGTGTCGCTGGGAACTTAAAGCGAACCTGATTGCAATCCGTAGAGCACGGAGTCATGCCGTAATTCTGCAGGACAGTGCCGCCGTCTGATGCAGGCAACCAGAGTCTCGCCATGGCGGCTACACTCTTTGAGCGGTACTGATCGTGTTGAATAGCCAGTCAGCTTATCTGGGTACATGCTTACCTACACCGCGCACGCCCCCTTCCGCCACACACACACACACACACACACACACACACACACACACTGGTGCGTGACTTGTCGCCCTGCAGCCAGCAGCCAGCGCTACCAACATTACGGACGCCGCGCGTCGCGCCGCCAGCCACTGGCGGCATTAGCGATTCCCTTTCAGCGCCCCCCCGCGCCTGTACTCGGCTTAAATTACGCAGCGCGCCGCATCGTCTATAAATATGCAACCGCACACGCTGGAAATCTGTCACCGGATTAGCGTCCAAACACAAATACACGCAGCAGCCTACAGATCTTCAGGATACGAGATGTCTGCCGAGGGGGAGGTTGGTAGCAGAAGGGGGAGGGAGGGGGCAGAGGGGGAGGAGCGCAGCTCGAGTCAGTGGAAGTCAGCTAGGTAGTTACCCCCACTACCAAACCAGTTCCTTCCCCTCACGAGCTCACTGCCCGCGCCGCGGAATTAATAAAACGCGAATAGGAATTCGTTACCCTCTCCCTCCCTCCGTTCCTCGTCCCTCCTACCTCCCCTTTCTCTCTCCCTCTCTCTCTCTCTCTCTCTCTCTCTCTTCCCTCTTAAATAATTTTCAGCGCTACCCCGCAACACGTTCCGCAAAAATATTTTGTGGGATTCGCTGGCCAGCGTCACTACGCGGTAAAAGAGGCTTATACCTTATCTGGAACCTCATCTGACTTTGTAATGACCTATGCATGAAAATACAAACCGAAACGTAATACCGGCTTTCGTATTAAAAAGGAACAAAAATGGAGCAGCAGCGACGGCGACTGTAAGGTCTCGTGCAAAGTTTATAAATTCTATCTGTCCGTCGAGGCGAGTGTTTCAGAAATGGAAAACGCTCCAGGGAACGCGAGTCGCCGCCGTGTTTGTACAGCACGCGACCCCTGCTGCGACACCCACGCGGATGTCACACGCTATCCAGGCGGCGACAGTCGCCGCTCGGTTGCAGCATCTTCTGGAAAGTGTCGAACTTTTTTTTGTGGTGTGTGGAACGATTTCCATCGCTGACTTTCAAACTAATTTGTCTCGGTGCCAATGACAATAATTGTCTTAAGTGTCGCCCAATGTAAAAAATACGGGCGTGTGAAATATCTATCAGCTGTACTGGATTGGATTGTTCCTAGTAAATAGAACAAAAGCATGTTTATTTCTAAACAGAGAAAAATGTTCAGGTGTCAATGTTGACTGAGCCATTGAGTGTGCACAAAATAACATGACCCGTTCCTTTGTAAATGGTGCGGCATGCGAGGGGTCAAAGGTATTTGTGGGGGGCTCTGTTGCGAGCAGCTACTGCGAGGTAGTCTAAGGACAAAGGCCTATCTCGCCAAAGTTGTAAGCTACAATGTTATTTTGTAAACGATCATATTTAGATGTTAGGTCAGTACGACCGATAATTCAACAAATACACATGTAGGTCAACGGTTTGTCACTACAGTATTGAAGCAACCCTCTCATGCACAAAATTTAATGAGATTTTTGCTGCCTCCTTTGCCTCTTCCCGACGGAAATATGACTGCATTGCATACAATCACACTTGAATGGTTACTAAGTACTTTCCCTCAACATATGGAGCACTTAGAGTGCGGTCACATGCTATGTAATAAAGAGACGGCAATAACAACATTCCAGGAGTGCAAGTTGTCATGGTAGCCGTCAAATGAGATGGTCGCCCTTTCAGAACAACGCTATGGAATCGCTCAGTGCTACCGAACGGTGTGGAACATCGGTTAGCACACTGACGCGCATTCAGGAGCACAGATGTTTAAATCTGTGTCTGGCCATCCATTTCACTCCACCCAAATGCCGAGATGGTTCCTTCGAAATGGCACGGCCAGATTCCTTCTCCATCCGTAACAAAACAATCTGAGCTTGTGCTCCATCTCTAATGACCCCACTGTCGACAGGACGTTGAATCTTAATCTTCCTTCCTTCCTTCATCCAGTGGTTACCACGAGAAAGCGTTTTACGCTGATGCCACGTTATTTTGAATGAAGAGTACACGAAGAGTGTGCTATAGAGCTACTACTGTTAACAATTTACATGAATGAGTTCATTCAGATGATTCATAAGGCAGTTCTCCGATTGTGCTGTTCTTTTGGTAGACGCTGCAATGCTAGAATACTGTGGTGAAATGCATTTGGTGCAGGGATTGGCAGGTTACCTAAATAAACAAACAAACGTAGTGTATTACGCATATATAGAAAGAAAAAACTGAACAATGACTGGTAAGTCATATCCGTTAAAGGCGTATGGAGGAACCTAAAGTGAAACGACTACATACAAATAATTGAAAGAAAGATAGAAGCAAGATAGACTCATTGGAAACATCCTTAGGGAGTCTTTTCAAGAAGAAGACAGCTTAAAAAATCCTCCTTCCACTGATAGTTCAGCACTGTCCCTCAGCAGTCTGGGACGCTTACCAAGCATGATTATTAAGGAAAACAGAGAACATGGCAAAAAGATGGTTCAAATGGCTCTAAGCACTATGGGACGTAACAGCTGAGGTCATCAGTCCCCTAGACTTAGAACTACTTAAACCTACCTAACTTAAGGACAGCACACACATCCATGCCCGAGACACGATTCGAACCTGCGACCGTAGCAGCAGCGCGGTTCCGGACTGAAGCGCCTAGAACCGCTCGGCCACAGCGGCCGGATGGCAAGAAGAGAAGCGCGTTTTATGTCGGACTGGCTTAATAAGCGCATCATGGAGTACGTTCATAGAAGCGTCAATCAATATACTGTTCTTCTTACATATATCTTACGAAAAGACCTTGAAAGTAAAATCAGAGAGTTCACACGAAGGCCTACCAAAAATCATTCTTCCCACATAGCTCTCGCTTCTCTTCAACAGCTGGTTGATGCAAACGATCACCGGCTTACACAGAATTGTCACCAGTCAATTCTGCTTTCAATAATTTCAGTAACAGGTCCGTGGCTTCTCTTCTTTGGGTGTGGCAGTACAATAATACATAAAAATCATAAGTAATTAATAATAAAACACAAGTCACCTAAAGGATAAATGTAGAATCTGAGGCTGAACGTATGTTATGTTGGCAGGGATCGCAGTGTGATATTGTTCCTTCGTTTCATCTTTTCGAACTGTATTGGCCATCTCTGGACAACGCTTCTTCAACTGCACGTCATCATTTCCTTGTGTCTGGAATTGAATTTTAGCCCAGTATTCGCCATTCGTCTTCTATACCGTTTCTTCCTCACTTCAGTCTATCTTTTGCCAGTTTTTGCTTTTGGTTTTTCTTGGAAACCAATGTGCTGCTGGAGTTTCTTCTCCATCGAAATGCGGGATGGATGTCCTCCTCGTGTTACCTCTGTAAGTAGGCTGTTTAGGTTTTTATGTTGGTAACGCCACGTAGCGCTCTGAATGAAAATCACTGACTGCTGCGTGCAGTCTGTGGCTGGTTTGCAGTGTTGGAATTTTTGCTATTGTAGTGTTGGGCAGTTGGGTGTGAACAGCGCGTAGCGTTGCGCAGTTCGAGGTGAGCCGCCAGCAGTGGTGGATGTGGGGAGAGAGATGGCAGAGTTTTGAGAGCGGACGGTCTGGACGCGTGTCCATTGGAAAGAGTAAATTTGTAATACTGTATATCATGAACTGATATATATATATATATATATATATATATATATATATATATATATATATATATATATATATATGATGACTTTTGAATATTATTAAGGTAAATACATTGTTTGTTCTCTGTCAAAATCTTTCATTTGCTAACTATGCCTATCAGTAGTTAGTGCCTTCAGTAGTTAGAACCTTTTATTTAGCTGGCAGTATTGGCGCTCGCTATATTGCAGTAGTTTGAGTAACGAAGGTTTTTGTGAGGTAAGTGATTCATGAAAGGTATAGGTTATTGTTAGTCAGGACCATTCTTTTGTAGGGATTATTGAAAGTGAGACTGTGTTGCGCTAAAAATATTGTGTGTCAGTTTAGTGTTGATCAGAATACGTAAAGAGAGAAATGTCTGAGTACGTTCAGTTCTGCTCAGCTGTTTGAAAATCAAATAACGTAAGAGGTTTATCACCACAGTAATTCACTAATTTTTCTAAGGGGATGTTTCACCTCTACTTTTTGTAGGTGTCACAGTTTGATAAATCGAGCACAGCGCAGCATCGACGTCAACAGTGGCCATTCCCAGCATCTCCTGTAATGTTCATTAACAATGGTCGGTCCCTTCACTCTGTAGAAGAGACCAAATTCACATTGCCGAACAGCAGGAAGCACCACGGAACGTATCATAAACTGGATGATCGACTGTGTTCGAGGTGAGCGAAGGCAGAAACGACTGACGGAGGATGACACACCTGACGAGATTAAATGGAAGAAACTTAGCAAATAGTGGCCCCTGCTTGAGGTAGGAAAAGACACAGCAGATACAGAAGATTGCTCTGGATTCTTTATCTATTTGAGACGCCAACCAACAAGCAACCACTAACAGGCCACTATGTATATTGCACGACAGTATGCAGTAAGAGTTTGTACCATGTCCTGCGTCATAACTGCCTTGTCGACCTTACAGCGTCCGCCAAAGAGAGCAACGAACTGCAAACTTCTGTTGTCTGTGGGATACGCGCCACGTAAGAAATATTCTACCTAGATTTGTTCGCGGAGTGCACGTAGTGACGCAAAATTTTATTTAACATCTCCAGCCATTTCGTCCGCGCTGGCTGGAGGAGATTGGGCTCTTTACGATTTGTGGGGGCACAGTCGCTGGGAGATAAGTCGCAGGCGTTAAATATTTAAGCAGCGCCAGAGGCGTGGCTAATGACAAAGCGGCTCAGCGGCTTAGGACTCGAGGAGGGCCCAAACCCTCGCGACTCTCTGTGGGGCCACGAAAAAAGCTCACGCTGCCGCGGGTCCCACGTACACGCACAAAAATAGTCACACTGAGTCCTACCGTCTTCTCGTATACGTGGACTAAAACCACGTGACACTCCTCCTCCAAGATTTAGTTCTGCTGGAGTGAAAAATCATCATTTACGATCTGTGCGGCCCTGGAAAGACTCACATCTTCCAAAATAATGTAGACCGCTGAGTAGGTGCATAATGTGAGAATACAAATTTAAATGGCATTAGTAACGTTTGCTAAATAACAGCGATGTTTTATATACTGTACTGTTATCTTATCTTTTTGTTTTTTCCCCAATATTCGCACAACGTCGTTTGAATATCCGACCTCTAATTATTAAATAGCATCTTTAATCTCTCACAACTCCAGACCTTCTCATAATTAATATAGGTTTAATTAATATAAAATAAGAGAGTTTAATTGTGCAGTTCGTTATAATGGCGACCGTAAGCTACTTGCGTGCACTTCCCTCTAATGGCGAAACAGAACACTCTAAAAATATGTACTGATCATCTCTGTCTATGGATTGGAAAAACATAAGAGGGTAGGCAAAGATTTGGTCATCAACTGTGATCTTACGTATTATCCGATCGAGGTTTATTAAAACCTTACGGTATAATTTCCATTCATGATGGAAACCGGAAAATATGCGAGATATTGCACATCCCAACTCTTGCTCGGTTCCCCGAATGAATGTTTTCCTCTGCGACGGAGCGTGCGCTGTTCTGAAAATTCCTGGCAGGTAAAAATTGCGTGCCTGACAGGGACTCGAAACTAGAATACTGTCTTCGAAGGCATGCTCGTACTGAACCAGGGCAAGGTTCCGATTTCGACTTTCTGTCCGGCTTACAGTTTTCGTCTGCCAATATTTTCAGGCTGTACTGTATTTTTATGTGCTCATGACTGACATCTTCGTTCTTACTCTATGAAATATAAATTACGCAGTGAAGCTTCCGCAGACGAAATTTTGTGCCAGGCGCAAGTCAGCCATCAGAGCATTGGCGTACATAAGGGGCTAAACTCGGTAACAAAACGGTGTAAGTGTACCCCATCTATCTGCTTCTAGAGTATTCTTTGAGTAAGTGTGAGAGCGCTTTCTAAGTGTTTGGTGGCATTTCCCTCATCGGCGGAGACCTCAGTTTAAAGCTTAAATAGCCTTTTCCCTGCAGCTTCGCCCACGTACGCGTTCGACTCACATGAAGGAAGGAAGATTGGGTTTAACGTCCGGTCGACATCGAGGGTATTAGAGACGGAGCACAAGCTCGGATTGTGTCAAGGATGGGGAAGGAAATCTGCCGTGTCCTTTCAAAGGAACCATCCCGACAAGTCACGGAAAACCTAAATTTGGGTGGCCGATCGCGGGTTTGAAACATTCGACACATATATTGCACCCATCCGCTCTCCCAATACCCCCCCCCCCTCCTCTCTCCGTCCCACCCTTCCTCCCCCAGTCTCTGTGTACGAGATGTGGAGTGTTTATTTGTTCCAGTCTGCAGTTGTAAATAAAATAATGTGAACTCTCTTTGCAGTGCCGTATACCGTGTTGACCACTGTGGTCTTGATTTTTTTTGCCGACTGTGCTTTGCAGTTGAAAGCCGTCTGAAATGTTCCCAACTGTGAGACTTTCCTTACACTGTACGTGTTTCGCCACAGTATATGTATCCATGCCTACTTCGTGTCTGTCATTTCCCTCCTACCTGTCTCTTCCACATCTCTCTGGCCATGTCCTCGTCCTTACCGCTTTGTGTACATCTCCTGTGTGTCAGTCCATCTCATCCTTCTCCTCTCATTGACCATCTCATCCTCACTATTCTCTGTCCATCTCCTACCCCCCCCTCTCTCTGCCCACTTCCTTCTCCCCTTATCTCCAGTCATACCCTCCTCCCCCCCCGTGTATCTCCTCTCCCCGCGCTCATCTCCTGCTTTCGCCTGTCTCTGTCTGTCTCTTCCTATTATCTGTCCATCCCTTCACCTTCTCCCCCCTCTCACTCTGTCAATCTGTTCATGCCCCCTCGCTATCTGTACATCTCCTGTTCCATCTACCACTGTCCACCTCACCCTCCCACTTCTATCTGTTCATCTCCTCCCCCCCCCCCCCCCCGTCCATCTCCTACTCCCATCTCTCTGCCTCCTTTCCCTCTCACTATCCATCTCCTCCTCCCCCTCTGTCTGCTCAGCCATGCCCATCCGCATGTGTAGCCCCTGCAACGCATGCAGACACTACAGACATGTATAGTCCAGCCTAGATGTCAACGGTTGAATACCATTTTCACCTGTATCTCTGCTTCTACGGGACCTAGGAGGTTCTAACTCTTCCAGTGCTGGTTCCCAGACAGTATGCACACGAGGGCACTTCATAAATAATTCATACTAATTTTTTTTACTTACATGTTTATTTTTTTAATATCTCTTTTCATTCCTTCAATATAGTCTCCCTACCTCTCTGTGACTAAATCCCAACGTCTCAGAAGTTCTATTATTCCATCCAGAACACCACTTCTGTTCGTCTGTTAAATGGCTTGGGCAGTAGTGGTAGAAATTTCTTTCAGAGAAAGATAATGACGTCCATGGATAGGTTTCTTCGATTTCGGGAACAAGTCGAAGTCAGATGGACTCATGTCTGGGCTGTAAGGAATATGTGACAGTAGTTCCCATCCGTATTCGCAAAATTCTTGAGCTACACCATCGTCGATATGCGCGCGAGCATTGTCAGGGAGAATGAATGGCCCAGCCTTGAGCAACTGAGGTCGGGTTTTGTGCATTTTTCTACGCAGGTTTTACGTGAAGTTGAGATAAAACACTGCCGTGACACTTGTTCCACGTCAGACTCTATCTGCCATGATGATTCTTTCGTGGCCATAGGCAAAAATCATCATAGAAACGTTTTTGGACGTGGAGAATCTGAAGTTCTCCACTCATTGGACCGAGATTTCAACTCTGGTTCGACGTCTCTAAATCCACGTTTCATCAATAGTGACGGTGCAACACAAGAATCCTTGAGCTCCACGATGGAATCGATGTTTGGGAAAAGTTACAATGTTCAGGCGTTTGTGCTTGTCTTCAGTAGTCAGACAGTGCGGCACCTATCTCGCAGAAATTTTTATCTTCTTCAGTTCGTCAGAATACGGAACACTGATGCTGGGGGAATACCCTTGGCTTCAGATAGTGCCTCACAAGCCGCAATGTGATCTTCTTGAAGAGTATCTGCCGCAAGTTTCACACTTCGTGCATTTGTTGGCTTTTTGGGTCTTGGAATTATAGTCTATGCTTATACAACCACCACGCTAATGATTAACCCAATTCGAAACTGTACTATGGTCCTCTGTGAACTCACCATTAACTTCACTTAACGCACTATGGATTTCTGTCGGGTCCGCAGCTCGTGGTCGTGCGGTAGCGTTCACGCTTCCCACGCCCGGGTTCCCGGGTTAGATTCCCGGTGGGGTCAGGGATTTTCTCTGCCTCGTGATGACTGGGTGTCGTGTGCTGTCCTTAGGTTAGTTAGGTTTAAGTAGTTCTAAGTTCTAGGGGACTGATGACCACAGATGTTAAGTCCCATATTGCTCAGAGCCATTTGATTTCTGTCGGGTTGCAGCGTAAAGTTTCTGTCTTGAAGTAGGACCTCTGGTCTTCAACAGCCAAACTACCTGCGAGCCCTGCAGGGTACATTTCTGCCTCCCGCCAATTTTGTGTTAGAGTACACAGCGAAAAAACAAAACAGAAATAGCACCTTGTGCATAATTTATGAAATGTTCGTCGTAATAAATTTGGTCGAAATCGATATATTGGAGCAGGAGGAGATGCTGGACACACACACACACACACAAACACACACACACAGCCGGCCGCGGTGGCCGAGTGGTTTTAGGCGCTTCAGTCCGGAACCGCGCGACTGCTACGGATGTGGATGTGTGTGCTGTCCTTAGGTTAGTTAGGTTTAGGTACTTAAGTTCTAGGGGACTGATGACCTCAGATGCTAAGTCCCATGGTGCTCAGAGCCATTTGAACCGCACACACACACACACACACACACACACACATATATATATATATATATATATATATATATATATATATATATATATATATATATATAGTGTGATCAAAAAGTCAGTATAAATTTGAAAACTTAATAAACCACGGAATAATGTAAATAAATAATAATGACACATGCTTGGAAAGACATGGGGTTTTATTAGAACAAAAAAAGAAAAAAGTATTGCTAGACGCGTGAAAGATCTCTTGCTCGCGTGGTTTGGTGATGATCGTGTGCTCAGCTGCCACTTTCGTCATGCTTGGCGTCCCAGGACCCCAGACGTCCGTCCGTGCGATTATTGGCTTTGGGTTTACCTGAAGTCGCAAGTGTATCGTGATCGACCGACATCTCTAGGGATGCTGAAAGACAACATCCGACGCCAATGCTTCACCATAACTCCGGACATGCTTTACAGTGCTGTTCACAACATTATTCCTCGGCTACGGCTATTGTTGAGGAATGATGGTGGACATATTGAGCATTTCCTGTAAAGAACATCATCTTTGCTTTGTCTTACTTTGGTATGCTAATTATTGCTATTCTGATCAGATGAAGCGCCATCTGTCGAACATTGTTTGAATGTTTGTATTTTTTTGGTTCTGATAAAACTCCATGTCATTCAAAGCATGTGTGTCAATTTGTACCTCTCTATCTACATTATTCCGTGATTTACTCAGTTTTCAAATTTATACTGACTTTTTGATCACCCTATATGTATATTATATGAAGGTAGGGGAATTTACTGCCCCGTCTGTGGCCATTCTCTAGGACAATAAACATAAACGGCTGTATGGCTGATAGGGGAAGTAGTTGCACAGATTCAAGATCTAGCACGGCTTCAAATGAGGCGTTTTCCATGAATTTTACCACACCATTTTCTTATGGCGCTAACACTGAGCTGATCGATACTGCAGAAGTTTAACGCAAAAAAGTGGGCAAAAATACACACGACTAGGGCAAAAATAACGAGCAGGACCAGCGAAATACGAGCAACTTTATGGCGGTGACCGTGTCGCGGCACGGCTCTGCTGTTAAGACTCGCGGCACCGGCAGAAGGGCCTCGCGTGAATTGCAGCAATGGCGCACAGCTGGCCACGGGACCGTGCTGATACGGCACGAGGTATATTTCCGGCGGCGCACACGAGATAGCGCGCGCCACAGTTAGTCTGGGCCAAGCTGCAGCTGCAGGTGGAGCTGCAAGGAGTTAAAGGCTGCAGCCAACAAGGGCGAGCTCGGCTTTACGAGTCGACGCAGGCGACTTAGCGCTCGTCATCCGCCACGCGTTTTGCGATTCAGTTACGCGCCAGTTACATGTAACGCGACCAGATTTAAGGTGCCCTACTATACGTTCGTCCGCGACTCTCTCTTTGCTGCGCAAGGGGGAAGCGAGAGACGACAGCACTGCCTCCACCGGTAGCTGGGAAGGACTCGGTAACGAGCGAGCCACCGCCGGGGGCTGAAAGTTGCAGCCCCTATCCGGCTACGGCTGTCTCCGCTGACCTGCCTGTGTGCTTCCTGCACCACCAGAGCTAGCTGCTTCCTGCCGTGCTACATTCTGCTGCACTACTGGATACCGTGACTTCCTTTTTCGTGTGATGTCAGCACTGTTCCGCGAGATAATGTTACCGTGGACCGACGTCACACAGTTTCCCGACACTTCTGTTCAACTAATCGCCTCAAACACGACGCGTTTCTGAGAGATCAAACGCGGTGCTGCAACTGAACAACATATTTTAGTATTTCGGAAGTTTAAGTACGAAAACCGCTTCGCAGACACGAAATCCAACATGGCGCCTGCTCCGTTTTCTTCTGTCAGTCAGTCACAGCATAATTATGAGAAGTGACGTAGGGCAAACGTGTTTCTGGCAGTACAGCAGAATACGGAGAATGTTTATTTTAATCTTTATACAATATTATTGTGTCTTGAAAGGAGGGTATAAGATGAACATCAACATAAGCAAAACGAGGATAATGGAATGTAGTCGAATTAAGTCGGGTCATGCTGCGGGAATTAAGTAAAGAAATGAGACACTTAAAGCAGTAAAGGAGTTTTGGTATTTGGGGAGCAAAATAACTGATGATGGTCGAAGTAGAGAAGATATAAAATGTAGACTGGCAATGGCAAGGAAAGCGTTTCTGAAGAAGAGAAATTTGTTAACATCGAGTATAGATTTAAGTGTCAGGGAGTCGTTTCTGAAAGTATTTGTATGGAGTGTAGCAATGTGTGGAAGTGAAACATGGACGATAAATAGTTTAGACAAGAAGAGAATAGAAGCTTTCGAAATGTGGTGCCACAGAAGAATGCTGAAGATTAGATGGGTAGATCACATAACTATTGGGGAGGAGAGGAGTTTGTGGCACAACTTGACTAGAAGAAGGGATCGGTTGGTAGGACATGTTCTGAGGCATCAAGGGATCACCAATTTGCTACAGGAGGGCAGCGTGGAGGGTAAAAATTGTAGAGGGAGACCAAGAGATGAATACACTAAGCAGATTTACAAGGATGTAGGCTGCTGTAGGTACTGGGAGATGAAGAAACTTGCACAGGATAGAGTACCATGGAGAGCTGCATCAAACCAGTCTCAGGACTGAAGACCACAACAACAACAACAACAATACAATATTATTTGTGCTGTTTTGTGAACTGAAGTTTGTGGTGACAGTCTGATCTGTGACGTAGTTCAAGCTATAGGTACGCATGAAAGGTGGTAAATTATATGTGTATTGACAGAGCCAACGAAAGCGATGGTGCAGGAGAGTATTTATTGGAATGAAGCTTGTATTGACAGACTGATCTGCGGCACTGCCTGAAAACCAGGTTAGAAGCTGTCATACTACTTGTGCAGCATGAAATAATTTTTTCCCTCTATCATATATTACGACAGTGACGTTTGAGTGACTTCACAAGTATGTGCTTTGGGACCTACGAGAAATACTGGCCCCGCTACGAACTTGTGACTTCACACCAGTTGTCTTGCGTGGCATACATCGCGAAGCATTGGCTCCGTGCACGGCCCACGGGTAACAGCATGTCAATGAAAAGTTGCCCACTAAATGTCTTTGACTTTGTCGTGTGCTATCGAGAGCTTACATTTACTTAAACGCGCAGTTAAGACTGCCGTTTAATTGCGGTGCCACATTATAGATCGCTAAAAAAAAAAGCGTATTTTTTGTGATCTGTGGTGCAAAAGTTCCGTAAGTCATGGCGTCGGCCCATCGTAGCGTTATCGTTGTATGAAATGCAAATGCTACAAATTCACGAACTGATTTTTAATATGAAACGTCTGTGTCTCTCGCCAGTGTGTGGTATGTAGTGTTGCTGAGTACGTCTTGTGCAATAAATCTGTTGGAAATAAAAAATACCATATTCTAAATTTTTTTACACATCATATTTTCTACAATAGCCCTCTACATTTTTTCTACAAAGCCATTTTTTCTAATGGCAGATCACATCATATTACTACCAACATAAATTTTGTTTACGAGTGCACCTATATTGTAAGTCTTGTACTCGTCAACGAGTAAGAGACAATGTGGGAACCACACAATGTTGTTCTGTGCCAGGATCTGGTTGGTATAATTTCCTCTTAGCCTCTCTGGTCTGGGAAGTTTCATCCATTAGAGGACTGCCTCTGAAAGGCAAAGGTCTCAGATTTGAGTCCCCATCTGGCACACAGTTTTGGTACTGCCACATAGCCACTAATCTCAAGCAATGCGCTATGTTAATTAGCAATAAACTTGCGCAAAACTTGAAATAATACTTGTCGTGGCTAGTATCGGAATTATAAAAATTGTCACTGTCACGGGCTATCTTACTCCAAACTTTAGAGCAGATTTTCCAGGACGAAATAACTTGTGCTGCAGGCACGATGACTTGTGCTGTTTCGTTTGGGGTGGTCGTGGAAGGGTTGGGGGCGGGGGGTAGGGGGTTGGGTGGCGCCTTCTGACTGGTTTCATGCGAATCATCTCGAGTTCCTCTCCCATGCCACTGTTTTTCTCCCAGAGCAGCACCGACACACAGCTTCCTGTGATATTTGTTCTGTATATTCTATCTCTGTCTTTCCCTACACATTTTGCCGGGCTACTACTCCATCTAGTAACACGAAAATTATCCACTAATGTCTTAACGTATGGAACCGCGCGACCGCTACGGTCGCAGGTTCGAATCCTGCCTCGGGCATGGATGTGTGTGATGTCGTTAGGTTAGTTAGCTTTAAGTAGTTCTAAGTTCTAGGGGACTGATGACCTCAGCATTTAAGTCCCATAGTGCTCAGAACCATTTGAACCATTTTTTTTCTTAAGGTATTTCCTATTATCCTCCCCTTTCTTCTAGTCAGTGTTTTCCACGCGTTACTTTTTTCCCTGATTCTGTGAAGAATTTCCTCATTTGGCATGTTAACACTCCACATTATAGTATCGACAAACAAAAAGTCAAGTCCTGTGAGAAATAGTAACCTATGGAGAGTAAAGTATGTCGTCGAAGTATCGCGGCATAGCCACGAGGCTGATGACGATAGGACAGCAGAGCCACGAAGACGGCTGCCAGGCGCCAGTCCATCGAGCGATCACGCTATAAACATGGAGATTACAGTACACCGCTAACGGACGTAGTTCCAAGCGAATGCGACACACGACGCTTACGACAAGACAGAGAACGCGGAAACAGAGAGACAGAGACTGCATAATTAGAGCCAATGAAACAGCGGTGCGTCTTGAGGATATGCGGAATAATGACGAAAAGTTACGAAATGAGAGAAAAACTCACGATAAAATTCTGGGAGCAGGACGCTCCAAGGCAGAGTAGCAAAGCAGGTTATGAAAGAGAGTAATGGGCAGATGTATAGAACTAACGAGGACCAGGCAGGGCTAAAATAGGTGAAATATTCAAAAAAACAAGGTTTACAAAAGAAACAACTCAATACAAAAACACATCCCAAAACTGAAATAAAAAACAGACATATCAAAATCTGGTATGTTTCAGCTGAATTGCAGAGACTAAAAAATTGTTCAAATGGCTCTGAGCACTATGCCACTTAACTTCTGAGGTCATCAGTCGCCTAGAACTTAGAACTAATTAAACCTAACTAACCTAAGGACATCACACACATCCATGCCCGAGGCAGGATTCGAACCTGCGACCGTAGCGGTCGCTCGGTTCCAGACTGTAGCGCCTAGAACCGCACGGCCACTCCGGCCGGCCCAACCACTATTGCAAAATATACGAACATCATAAGAATCAGTAAAGACAGACACCTAGTCCCTTTCCAAGAAAATTACCGTATACACGAAGCATTAACACAAAATAAACAGTTGCTCAGTGACCAAATATATATAGAAAATCAGACATTATATAAAATAGCTGAAGAGATCCCATGAAAAAGTAAAGGGCCTTTTCCATCCTTCACCCTCTCTCATTCTACCCGTCCCACCTCCCCCCCCCCCCCCTCCCTTCCAATTCCGTTTCAGTTTATGCCTCTCACTTTTTCCGACAACTCACTCTCCATCACATTACTACGCACATAAGTCCACTCATCTATGCTTCTTCCTCCCCCACTTACCACAATAAAAATCTCCATCATTATCCTTCATCACCCTTACATAGTACGCAAATACACAATAACATAATTAAGTACGATAACACAAATGTAATGAACTACAGAGAAATAAAAGAAAAATATAGATCAAAGGAAAACTAGTGGCAATGTTGTAAAACTGCAAAACACGATACACCCTTAGTAGCAAACAAACAGTGAACAATCATCTACGAAACTGTGATGTGTTAAATGTAAAAAATACGTAGTTCTGCAAAGCAACGTGAAATTAGAGCAGCATTATCAGTGACTAGCGAAGAAAGAAACCAAAGACGTGCTGGCAGACGTCATTTCCTGATGTAGGGGAATAACAGAGCAGAAATTACCGTAAGTAAAAACCAACAATTTGATAACGAACTGTTTTTCGATCCTGAAAACAACTTATACTTAAATATCTGTAATATGGACCACTGATGATGCTTTATTTCACTAAAGCGAAACGCGTCTGGTGAGAAAAACACGCATTTTATTGTTGTTGTAACGATGGAACAAAAATAACCGTAGGTACTAAAACAGCAGTACCAGTAGCCATACAGGGCTAGGCTGAAGTAGCTACGTTAGTATCAGCATAGCTGATAGGATCATAGACGAGAAGCTGAGGAACGCAGCGTATTGTATTGTGGGTGCAGGTCGTAGTAACAGTTGCAGTTCATAGCAGGCAGAATGGTGCAAGCCAGGCATCGTCTCTGTACTAAGTTTGGGGTTTTCGTGGCTACGACTCCTTCAGTTTATTTATTTAATCTTTTGGCTAGGGTCCCCCGTTGGGCAGGCCGTTCGCCGGGCGCCGGTCTTTCAATTCGACTCCACTTCGGCGACCTGCAGTCGATGAGGATGGTAGGATGATGATGAGGACAGCACAACACCCAGTCCCTGGGCATAGAAAATTCCCCGACCCAGCCGGGAATCGAACCAGGGCCAAGAGGACTGACAATCCGTCACGCTGATCATTCAGCTACCGGGGGCGGACACACCTTCAGTGTGAAAGGAGCAAGAGTTAACAGTGTTCCTGAACGATTTTAGAAGTTGCAATCCACTCTGCTTGATATTAATCCAAGTCACTTATCAATCTTTACTTTTTGTAGTAAGGGATTTAACACAATAGCCAGGTCAAGACTCCTTCTGAACTGGCAAAACCGGTCAGTTGCCTTTACACGAACCCTGTCACCCAATCTCATGCAATACTCTCATCTGGGATGAGACAACATCTCAAATGCTTTGGTTCCCTTATTTTCCCATTTCGTCACAGTGCGCGATTTACTTCCATACATTGCTGTGCTCTAGACGTACATTCTCAGAAATATCTTTCTCAGATTAAGTCATACGTCTGATAACAGCAAACTTGCTTTAGTAAGGAATACTCTGCCAGTCTGATTCTTATATCCCCCGCCATGCGTTATTTTACTTCCACGGTAGCAGAAATCCGTAGCTTCTGCTAAGAGGCTCTCATTTTTTATGTCAAGTTTGTCGCTATTCTCATTTCTGCTGCTCAGTACTTTCGTCATTCTATGATTTACTCTCAGTTCACATTCTATGCTGAGTAGACTGCTCATCCCATTCAGCAGCTCCGACAATTATTCTCCCTCACTTTCACACGGGATAGCAACGTAATAAGCGAATCTCATCACTGAAATCTATTCTCCCTGAATTTTAAACCCAGTATTGAACCTCTGTTTGATTTCCTTCACTGCTTAGTGCCTATTAAGTACACTAGGAAGTGCATCGTCGGTGTTTATCGTTGTCTAAAATTTTACGTCCTGCATTTGGCAAGAAGGCAGCCGAGAGGTACTCAAAAACTTCCTTGTGGCTGGTGCCGAAGGAATATACAGTACGGCTCCGACTTTGAAAACAAATCCTCTTATTGTAATAAACAAGAAACCCTGTTTATCGGCTTAGCGCGCTCTCAAATATTCAGCCCAGTTTTGCCGCTGCCGGCATTTTTATTTTTTTTGTTTGTTTCTCGAAACGTCGCCGTTTTGTCGTCTCCTGAATCATTGAAAAGCAAATGAGGCGCTCGTGGATTGTGCAGCACGGCAGGAGCTTACATGAGACTTCCATTAAGAGTTCTGCATCGCCAAGTCTGAGGAGCAACTCGTGCGGAAGATCCGGCGCAGCCCCATGCCTGCAGTTGCAGATCGCCTCAGAGGCAGACGACAGTTCTGCCAGAGCGCCCGAATAAAAGACCAACTCGCGAAAGCCTCGCCTCTCATCTTCTGAGCGCAGCCAGAGAAGAGATCGCATTTACTTCACTGGATCAGTTTCTGAGAGACTGCAAAGGGTTTGTCTTTCATATACTACCGTACAGAAGTTTCTTAAATCCAGAGGTATTTGACTTTCATCACTCTCAATATTTTGGAATAACAAGTACCCAAATAAAATAAAAAAGATTATGTATTTCAAAATAGTGAAAAGCGTATAGAAAAGAGGTGAATCGCATAAGACAAAACACCTCTTTCATTTCAAGAATGGTTCAAGATACAGAAACAAGCAGCCGGGTCTTATTTATCCTGTCATGGTATTAAAACGTTAGGTTTGTTATATGACAACTATGTAGAGTTCGACACTGAAATTGCCCTTAACAGCACAAATTTAATTTTAATTTAAGGTGTAACTGAAAGCTAGCTGTTAAAATGTACATTGAAAACTGACTTGAACCTTTGTAACACACTTAACTAATATTTTAAAAAGGTACATTGAAAACTGACTTGAGCCTTTGTAACACACTTAACTAATATTTATCCATAGGAGTTCAGTTGTACAGATGCTCCGCTGCAATGAAATGTCGGTTGACAGTCGACGGTGCGACTGCAGAGATGTGCGTCCGGCACCTTCCTACCCATAGACCACTTATAACACAGACCGCGCATGTCCCTGTCTCTGCCGTGTTTATGCTTGAAACCAACACTTAAGTCACGTGTCTCGGGGCAGAAAGGCGAGTTCCCGTCGTTCCCCACTGTGTGGTGCTGACAGTTACAGTTTCTCTCATTTATTGCTGAAACCAAGCATTGATTTTGACGATTCAACGAACTGAGGTACTACTCTTACACATGTACTGCAGGTAACCTAGTTTCTCCGAGAGTCCTGATACTAAAGCAGTGGTTACTGGTTTTACTCATGGTCAAGTTGAAATGCATTGACAGTTCTTCTAACAAGCGTCAGAATGACTGTTCTTTAGTGAAATTTTATTTTATTATGATTATTATGATTATTATTATTTTTTATTTTATTTTATTTTTGCACTGTGAATTCTTCTAGTTCGCCGCTTCAACAGAATGGAAGACAAGATAACAATTACGAACGCAGCATTAGTTTTCTAACAATTCCACAAGAATATGTGCGAAATGCTTTAGTAAGCTTTTGTAAGAAAGGAAATTCGTTTAGCCGGCCGCTGTAGCCGAGCTGTTCCAGGCGCTTCAGTACGGAACCGCGCTGCTGCTAAGGTCGCAGGATCGAATCCTGCCTCGGGCATGGATGTGTGTGATGTCCTTAGGTTAGTTAGGCTTAAGTAGTTCTAAGTCTAGGGGACTGATGACCTCAGATATTAAGTCCCACAGTGCTTAGAGCCATTTGAACCATTTTTTTGAAACTCGTTTATGTGCACAGCGTCAGGTATTTACACAAAATAAGCACGTATGTTTTCTGACTTTGTCGTAATCCAGTACAGATACCGAAAGATATCAAGATAGGAAGCGTAATATATTACAAAACGTTGGTTATCCTGCTATAGTGAGCTAGATATAGACTGTTTGCCGATGATGCTGTAGTCTACAGGAAAGTAGTATCACACGAAAGTTGTGAACAAATCAATGAGGATTTGCAGAAAATAAATGCGTGGTGTAATAACTGGCAGTTATCTCTCAATATTAGTGAGCGTAATCTACTGCGTATTACAATGCGAAAATTCCCATTAATGAACGAGTACAAAATAAATGTCCAGTCTTTGGAAGCGGTAACATCCGTCAAGTATCTGGGTGTGACTATTCGAAGTGATCTCAAATGGAATGATCAGATTACACAAGTAACGGGCAGGCGATCTCTGGATTGCGGTTTATTGGTAGAATCCTGAAGCGATGCAGCCCTCCAACAAGGGAAATAGCTTACAACACGTTGTTGGTCCAGTCTTGGAGTATATTTTTTTAAATCTTATGGGACTTAACTGCTAAGGTCATCAGTCCCTAAGCTTACACACTACTTAACCTAAATTATCCTAAGGACAAACACACACACATGCCCGAGGGAGGACTCGACCCTCCGCCGGGACCAGCCGCACAGTCCATGACTGCAGCGCCCTCAGACCGCTCGGCTAATCCCGCGCGGCTCTTGGAGTATTGTTCGTCTGTGTGGGACACTTACCTGTCGGGTCGACTCAAGAGATTGAGAAGGTCCAAAGAAGAGCGGCTAGATTCGTGACTGGTACATTTAGTCATCGTGAGTGCGTTACAAATCTCATAGAAAGTTTGAAGTGGGACACACTTACAGATAGACGGCGCGCTAAACGGAAGGGGGTGCTCACGAAATTCCGAAATCGGATCTTCGCCGAGGATGCAGAGGATATACCATTACTGTGGTGTCACCGCCAGACACCACACTTGCTAGGTGGTAGCCTCTAAATCGGCCGCGGTCCATTAGTATACGCCGGACCCGCGTGTCGCCACTGTCAGTGATTGCAGACCGAGCGCCACCACACGGCAGGTCTAGAGAGACTTCCTAGCACTCACCCCAGTTGTACAGCCGACTTAGCCAGAGATGGATCACTGACAACTACGCTCTGATTTGCCGAGACGATAGTTAGCATAGCCTTCAGCTACGTCATTTGCTACGACCTAGCAAGGCGCCATAGCATTTGATATTGACATTATAACCTGTACCGTCAAGAGCGATGTACACCACTTGTGGATTAAAGTTAAGTATTATATCAACTACGTACTTTATTTGCTACTATTAATTCCCTTAACTGTTCCAGACCTCGCGCCAGTCAGCGTATAATTAAACGCGTGCATTTCGGCCTCCTCTAGCAACACAGTGTTGGCTCTTCTGCCAACACATCAATTACCACCAACTTTCAAATAGCGCAATGATCACCATTCAAAGTGCCGGCCGCGGTGGTCTAGCGGTTCTGGCGCAGCAGTCCGGAGCCGCGGGACTACTACGGTCGCAGGTTCGAATCCTGCCTCGGGCATGGGTGTGTGTGATGTCCTTAGGTTAGTTAGGTTTAAGTAGTTCTAAGTTCTAGGGGACTTATGACCTATGATGTTGAGTCCCATAGTGCTCAGAGCCATTTGAGCCATTTTTCACCATTCAAAGATAAGGGAAATTAGAGCTCGTACTGAGGCGTTCAGACAGTCGTTTTTCCCTCGCGCGATCCGCGAGTGGAACAGAGGGAAGGAAATGTGTCTTTGGCGCGAATTGTGCCCTCCGCCACACACCGTTTGGTGGCTTGGGGGTGATGTAGATATCGTCTGAAAATCTTAGTGATTCATAAAGTTTTACATCCAAGGACCAACATCCATACTAACTTTCAACTTGTGGAAATACCTCTGCAAGTATTTTAAAGTAATCCACTTACACAACTGAAATTTTTGTCACTTTACCAAATGTGCAGGATACTAAACAAATGTCTAATCCGAGTATATGTGGAGGTCCTTACTTCTGCATCTAGTAAAAAAGCACAAAATTTGATCTGTAACAAAAATGTGATAAATTGTGCACTAAAAATGCGTAATGATATGCTCGGCTTCGTGCCACGAGTCACGTGACTTAGATGTTGGTTTCAGTAAAATGACGTCATGCGCAGTCTATGTTATCTATAGTCTATGTTCCTGCCTGAGACGACTGTGCTGTGCATATTGTCACGAAAAGGTGCGAGTTCTGAATTGATGTCTTGAAACGTTATAAGTAAGATAAAAAAGTGGTAACGAAATAAAGTTAGCTTAAATAATGACAAGGGAAGGGATGAGCAAAATTTCATTTTCTGTTTATTTGTGTGTAGCGCAGTGTAAGCGCGGAGTGCCAAGAGAAGCTTTGAGTAGTCGATAGAAACTTCCCCTGTGCGCAATATTGTGAAACAAACGAAGGTAAAATGATTATGGACGGGGCAGCAAAAGCGATAGAAAAGTGAGTATGAAACGTTAAAATAATCTGTCCATCTATAAAAATAACGGATGTTTAATCTGAATCCACCTTAATCCGTAGCAGATCTTTTTCTTTACTTAAACGAAAATAATGTATTGTTCTGTCTTTTTAATATGTTTTAGGAGAACATTGTTTTCGTTTTGATCACTAGTGCAGCCACAGATAAACACATCATACGCTTTAATACGGGTTGTGTGACTTGCTTGGTTTATATGTCTGAGAAGAATCAACTTCTTTTAAAACATATTTCCTTGGCACCGTAAGTCAGGTGCTCTGGGTAACAGTAAAGACTGTTACGAATTTTGTCACGTTTCAGTACAGACGTGACGGAAGTTTTCGGCTAATGACAGTGCGTACAGGGGCACTTAATTATGCTGTATGTTTAATTCGCTTGACGCTTTTATCACCCGAGATATTGAAGAACGGTTTTTTAAATTTTTTTTATTGCAACGATGTACTTACTAAACGGCATTTGAAAGATCTTGAGAAGAAGAGTATATCCTGATTTGACATTTGTTAATGTTAAGAGTTGAATGTGTGTGAAAACTTATGGGACTTAACTGCTAAGGTCATTAGTCCTTAACCTAACACACTACTTAACCTAAATTATCCTAAGGACAAACACACACACCCATGCCCGAAGGAGGACTCAAACCTCTGCCGAGACCAGCCGCTCGGTCCATGACTGCAGCGCCTGAGACCACTCGGTTAATCCCGCGCGGTTGTTAAGAGTTGAAACGTTACATAAAAATAGCCTACAAATGTGCTAAAATAGAAATGCAAAGCGATCGTAATCTGCTACGCTGGTTGTAATGTTTCAAAATAATTTTAAGTGTTGTGAAAGTCAGAGTAGCTATTGTGATAGTGGTTACAGTAACGAGCGCCTTGTGCGTATTGTTATCCCTGCTACACGCCAACTGCTCCACAATTACTGTCTTCAGATAGAGACAGACGTTCTGCATGAAGAGAGTCTCATTCAATCATTTTTGTTCAAACTTAATCGATGCATTTGCACGATAAATGTTGACGTGCTAGTATGGGTTCACGTTCATTGAAGATTAGACAAGTAAAGCGTTGAGGTTGTTCCAAGTAGTTATCGGTTTTATGAAATTAATTAATCAATGTATTAATCCATTTTCTGATAACCGCGGCGACTTGTGTGGTATGGCATTTGTTGCCGGCTCATGGTCAAGTGCTTCAGAGTCTGCATCTTAAAAATTTGTGTTATCTGTTTTCGGCTACTAACATACAAAGAAATCTGTCGCTAAACGTTAGTTGCGCAGCTGTACACGCATTGCACAGCGCATCGTACTTACCCGACCACCAAACACAATAAGACCAGCTTGGTTATTCGCTGCTTGCTGCCATGATATGGTAGGTCCGCAACAGTTCAGTTCTGAGGAAAGTCGATACTTTGCTATACAGAAGATGTTAATGCCGTTTGGCACCGTATTGTATGGTAAAATGGTTCAAGTGGCTCTAAGCAGTATGGGACTTAACATCTGAGGTCATCAGTCCCCTAGACTTAGAACTACTTAAACCTAACTAACCTAAGGACATCACACACATCCATGCCCGAGGCAGGATTCGAACCTACGACCGGAGCGATCGCGCGGTTCCAAACTGTAGCGCCTAGAACCGCTCGGCCACCCCGGCCGTCATGGCCTTTAGATTTGATTTCTTTATCGTGTAAACAATGTTTAACAGATTCCTCTTAGCTCTCGTGTGGGTGACCTCACACTATTCGTTATTTAGGGTCAATTGCCAATTTTCGCACCATACAGATATCTTTTCTAAATCGTTTCGCAACTAGTTTTGTCCTTCTTATGAGTTTACCAGACGATAAATGACAGCTTCATCTGCAAACGAATCCAGTCGCATAACTGAGGCGATATTTCACAAGCACGCAATTTGATTACAAGCCGCTTGTGAGGTACGGTGACAAAAGCCTTCTGGAAATCTAGAAGTACATAATCGGTTTGAAATCCCCTTTCGATAGCGCTCAGCAATTTGTGTGAGTAAAGAGATAGCTGTGTTTCGCAAGAACGATGTTTTCTATATTCGCGTTGACTATGTGAACGCACGACTACATTGCCATCTAAATGAGATACAGTCGCAGTTTCCCCTTCTTACCACTCAGACAGCGTGATGTGATGGTAGGGAAAGTGTGTGACCAGGCGCGAGAGAGAGCACTGTAGCGGGCAGAATTTTTGGCTCTGCCTGTTCTAAGGAAAGTGTACATTGGTGAAACAAGTGTCTCCAAATAATAGCTAGTCTTATATTTCTTGATCATTCGATCCGGTACCTGTTATAAAGTACCCCAGCTGTTGTTGTTGTGGTCTTCAGTCCAGAGAGTGGTTTGATGCAGCTCTCCATGCTACTCTACCTGTGCAAGCTTCTTCATCTCACAGTACCTACTGCAACCTACATCCTTCTGAATCTGTTTAGTGTATTCATCTCTTGAGATCCCACTACGATTTTTACCCTCTACGCTGCCCTCCAATACCAAACTGGTGATCCCTTGATGCCTCAGAATATGCCCTACCAACCGATCCCTTCTTCTACTCAAGTTGTGGCACAAATTTCTCTTCCCCCTAATTCTGTTCAATACCTCCTCACTAGTTATGTGATCTACCCCTCTGATCTTCAGCGTTCTTCTGTACCACCACATTTCGAAAGCTTCTATTCTCTTCTTGTCTAAACTATTTATCGTCCATGTTTCACTTCCATACATGGCCAAACTCCATACAAATACTTTCAGAAACGACTTCCTGACACTTAAATCTATACTCGATGTTAACAAATTTCTCTTCCTCAGAAACGCTTTCCTTGCCATTGCTAGTCTACATTTTATATCCTCTCTACTTCGACCATCATCAGTTATTTTGCTCCCCAAATAGCAAAACGCTTTTACTACTTTAAGTGTCTCATTTCCTAATCTAATTCCCTCAGCATCACCCGACTTAATTCGACTACATTCCATTATCCTCGTTTTGCTTTTGTTGATGTTCATCTTATATCCCCCTTTCAAGACACTGTCCATTCCGTTCTAGGTTCTAGGCGCTTCCAGGTCCTTTGCTGTCTCTGACAGAATTACAATGTCATCGGCGAACCTCAAAGTTTTTATTTCTTCTCCATGGATTTTAATTCCAACTCTGAACTTTTCTTTTGTTTCCTTTACTGCTTGCTCAATATACAGATTGAATATCATGTGGGATAGGCTACAACCCTGTCTCACTCCCTTCCCAACCACTGCTTCCCTTTCATGCCCCTCGACCCTTATTATTGCCGTCTGGTTTACAAACTGTAAATAGCCCTTCGCTCCCTGTATTTTACCCCAGCCACCTTCAGAATTTGAAAGAGAGTATTCCAGTCAACATTGTCAAAAGCTTTCTGTAAGTCTTAGAAACTGAAACCTACCTTAGAAAAATTAATGAATTACTGTGCTGATAAACCTCTTACGTTATTTGATTTTCAAACAGCTGAGCAGAACTGAACGTACCCAGGCATTTCTCTCTTTACTTATTCTGATCAACACTAAACTGACACACAATAATTTTAGCGCAACGCAGTCTGACTTTCAATAACCCCTACAAAAGAATGGCCCTGACTAACAATAACCTATACCTTTCATGAATCACTTACCTCACAGAAATCTTCGTTACTCGAACTACTTGAATACAGCGAGCGCCAATACCGCCAGCTAAATAAAAGATTCTAACTATTGAAGGCACTAACTACTGATTGGCATAGTTAGGAAATTAGAGATTTTGATAGAGAACGAACAATGTATTTACCTTAATAGTGTTCAAAAGTCATAATATATATAGCAGTTCATAGCATCCAGTCTTACAAATTTACTGTCTCTGATGGACACACGTCCAAATCATCCTCTCTGAAAACTCTGCCATCTCTCTCCCCACCTCCGCCACTGCTGGCGGCTCACCTCCAACTGCGCAACGCTACGCGCTGTTAACAGCCAAGTGGTTCAAATGGCTCTGAGCACTACGGGACTTAACTTCTGAGGTCATCAGTCCCCTAGAACTTAGAACTACTTAAACCTAACTATCTTAAGGACATTACACAAATCCATGCCCGAGGCAGGATTCGAACCTTCGACCGTAGCGGTCGCGCGGTTCCAGACTGTAGCTCCTAGAACCGCTCGGCCACCGCGACCGGTCATCTTATATCCTCCTTTCAAGACACTGCCCATTCCGTTCAACTGCTCTTCCAAGTCCTTTGCTGTCTCTGACAGAATTACAATGTCATCGGTGATCCTCAAAGTTTCTATTTCTTCTCCATGGATTTTAATTCCAACTCCGAATTTTTCTTTTGTTTCCTTTACTGCTTGCTCAATATACAGATTGAATAACATCGCGGATTGGCTACAGCCCTGTCTCACTCCCTTCCCAACCACTGCTTCCCTGTCATGCCCCTCGACCCTTATAACTGCCATCTGGTTTCTGTACAAATTGAAAATCGCCTTTCGCTCCCTGTATTTTACCCCTGCCACCTTCAGAATTTGTGAGAGTGTATTCCAGTCAACATTGTCAAAAGCTTTCTCTAAGTCTACAAATGCTAGAAACGTAGGTTTGCCTTTCCTTAATCTATTTTCTAATATAAGTCGTAGGGTCAGTATTGCCTCACGTGTTCCAACAGATACGAGTAAACATTTCAATGGGAAGGTGTCGAGTAAAAAGGTATCGGTATCGATTCCCCAGAGGTACGGATAATTTTTGTGTGTCGCCACCCTCAACTAAGGAGGCCGAGCTGAGCTACAGTGCAGTGACGTGAGAGAAGCGAGCAGCTCGTGGAGACGGTGGCGCCGGCGCAGCGCGGAGGTGAGACGCGAAACACTTGGCGCGGGCCGGCGACGGGGTCGGCTGACTCCTTGGCCCGCAGCGCAGCGCGCTCCGGGCCCGACTTGGCTCGGCTCGCCGGGCCATTGTGCGGGAACAAGGGCTGGCTGGTTGCAGGGCAGCGGCGCGGCGCCGCCTTGCGCTATCCGGGCAGCGCCCAGCGCTACAGCCGCAGCATCGATCTCGCCGAGGCGTTACCTGCTCACTGCTTCCGGGCCGGCCGCGCTCACGCCGACGCCGTCTATGTCTCGTCCCTCCGACGCTGTGCTACAGTCCAAACTCACTGATTCTCCGTATCAATTCCATAGCGCACTTCTTCCTTTGGACCCACTCGTCCACAGCACAGACGTGTGTCCCTCAAGGAAGCGTACTAGGACCACCACTCAGAGCTCTACTTTCGGACTTTCGTCATTCTCGTTTCCATTTGCAGTGTAACACCCATCTGGATATCGAGATACAGGTTTTACGTTGTTTGTATAAATTAGCGAGGCGAACGCAGGCATCGCAGGTTTGGGACGAAACAACCGCCGTCTATTTCAGCAGGAAACAATTCCTTTTAAATGACACGCCTCACACTCAACGACCAAGAACTTCCTCAGAGAGGCATTCAGTCTGGAACCGCGCGACCGCTACGGTCGCAGGTTCGAATCCTGCATCGAGCATGGATGTGTGTGATGTCCTTCGGTTAGTTAGCTTTAAGTAGTTCTAAGTTCTAGGGGACTGATGACCTCAGATGTTAAGTCCCATAGTGCTCAGAGCCATTTGAACCATTTCTGAGGCAAAGTGAAAGCATCTATGACTACTGATGCACAGAAAAAGCCTTAAATTCCATCACCACGTACGGGTGACAGAAGTATGAGGCACTGGACTCTCCAAAGGTCTTATCCACTTTTTCCCTAAGAAACAACCCCCCCCCCCCCAAATTTCTTAATTGTTTTTTGTTTGTTTACAGCAAAGGACTTGGAAGAGCGGCTGAAAGGAATGGATAGTGTCTTGAAAGAAGGGTATAAGATGAACATCAACAAAAGCAAAACGATGATAATGGAATGTAGTTTGATTAATTCGGGTGATGCTGAGGGAATTAGATTAGGAAATGAGACACTTAAAGTAGTACTGTGCGGTTGATCCCGGCGGAGGTTCGAGTCCTCCCTCGGGCATGGGTGTGTGTATTTGTCCTTAGGATAATTTAGGTTAAGTAGTGCGTAAGCTTAGGGACTGATGACATTAGCAGTTAAGTCCCATAAGATTTAAAAAAAATGTAGTAAAGGAGTTTTGCTATTTGGGGAGAAAAATAACTGATGATGGTCGAAGTAGAGAGGATATAAAATGTAGAATGGCAACGGCTAGGAAAGCATTTCTGAAGAAGAGAAATGTGTTAAGATCGAGTATAAATTTAAGTGTCAGGAAGTCATTTCTGAAAGTATTTGTGTGGACTGTAGCCATGTATGGAAGTAAAACATGGACGATAAATAGATAAAGAAGAGAATAGAAGCTTTCGAAATGTGGTGCTACAGAAGAATGCTGAAGATTAGATGGGTAGATCACATAACTAATGAGGGGGTATTGAATAGGATTGGGGAGAATAGGAGTTTGTGGCACAACTTGACTAGAAGAAGGGATCGGTTGGTAGAACATGTTCTGAGGCATCAAGGGATAACCAATTTAGTAATGGAGGGCAGCGTGGAGGGTAAAAATCGTAGAGGGAGACCAAGAGATGAATACACCAAGCAGATTCAGAAGGACGTAGGTTGCAGTAGGTACTGGGAGATGAAGAAGCTTGCACAGGATAGAGTAGCATGGAGAGCTGCATGAAACCAGTCTCAGGACTGAAGACCACAACAACAACAACAACAACAACAACAAAAGCTTCATGTTTGCAATCCTCCTGCGCTATATATAGACTATTCAAGACGACATTGTTACCTATAGTCATCCATGCATGCGCTTTCTGGGAGGCAGCAAGCATGACTAATATATACCAAATACAAACAGTGCAAAAGAAGGTCGTACCGTCGATCTACGACGCAGAACATTGTACATAAATAGAAGACCTCCACAAGGAAGTAGGAACAGGTACCGTAAGAGGGACCATGCGTAAATTTACAACGAACTAGGTTCACTGAGAGACACAATTAGACTACTAGAGAATGTCAGATCGGTTGCACCTGGACTCTGACGTAGACAAAGAATCTACAGAGGCCCAATAGCTGATCCGATCCCATGACAAATTAAAGATAAGAAACAGACAAGGAAACAAATAGGAAGAAAAAGCAGAAACAAAAAGGAAGACCAAGAAAAACAACGAAAAATGAACCGGAAAACGAAAGCAATGAGAGACAACCACCCCAGTAAGGAAAAAAACGAGGACTATAAAACAATGAAAAGGAAAAGGCGATAGCGTCATAAATCCAAACAGTATGAAGCAGGTCGGCTAATTGATATTTAGCACGTGACACTGTTCCCCATAACTCGAAATAAAGTGCACCATGAGAAGAATCTACCAAAATGTACCTACAAGACAAGTCGGAAAGGCTGGTGCTTTTACAACACAAATACTGTGAGAAAAAGAGGTGGAACACAGCGATCGTTAGGAATTAATGTGTAGACATATCGCAAAAGATCGCGTATTATCTACTTTTCTACTACAATAGTACGGTATGAGGTAGTCATAAAGTTTTATCACCAAACCTCCCTCCCCCCAACAAAAAAAAAGTTCGTAATTTTTTTGTTTGTATACAGGTACATGATTCCAATCGTCTTGCACACTGATATCTCCGCGCCTGAATACCTTATCACGTTCCTGCAACTGCTAAAAAATTAATGGCGCATCCCCTTAATACAGTGGAGCGTCGTGCGGTAATTCATTTTGGGCAGCAGTGGAAGTAGTGCTGCTGTGTCAGGCCAGTGCAGATAGCTAGTTTAGCCGTCTGGATCGATGGGCTCTGCGGTACATCCGGAAACGAATCACAGCCAGCCATTTCGGTTCTTCAAATAATTTTCTTGCAATAGAGGACGTGATGAATCTCTTCAGAAAAACAAGCTTCCAGCATCAGCCATTATTTATTTCCATTTTATTTTTATTTTTGCGCTACGTCGTTTCAGCTGTGTGGCCATACTGGCTGTGTAGCCGTTCTCAGGAAAAATTTTTCACCCGTTAACTACATGTATTCTGCTTGAGAATGGCTACACAGGCAAAACGACGTAGTACGCAAGATAGAAATAAAATGTAAATAAGTAACGGCCGTTGCCGAAAACTTGTTTCTTTCAAGACATTGCGGTTCTATACATACATGCCAGCACGAGTCACCGCTCGTATATTTCGTGCAAATGACGTATACCCCTAATCAAAGCAACAACGTTTACGTGTTGCTCGCACAACACGACAGTCGCACCATAATGCTGACAGAATTCACCAGTGGAACTGACTTCATGCAGACATACGCTGGGGAATGACATCGTAACGCAAATGGTGAACGGCCGGAGAAAATTACTTCAAATAGGAGAATTCCATGCCAGTTCTAATTCTCAACCCTTCACACGTCCCTCCATTACCAAATTAACTGTGCTCTGATGACTCATTATGTATCCTATTAACCTATCGCTTTAGTCAACTTGTGCCAAAAAGCTGTCCTCTCCTCAGTTTGCTGTAATACCTTTTTATTAATTACGACATCTACCCATTTAGTCTTCAGTATTCTAATGCAACACTGAAAGGAGCCTCGTTTCCCTTTAATTCCTGCGCGTGCTCGACCACAGTCGATTTCTCCACCTGTCTTAACTAATAAAATTGGTTCACACGTGATATCTCGCTATGGAGAAAAGCTACTACACCCATTTGTTCATACAAGCCATAGAATTTTAGAAACGTGAAACAGTTTTAGTAAAAAAGAAGAAAATCTCGAGGTAAACGAATCCTGGCTTCCAGTGCTGTAGCGAAAGACCGCTGCGCGTAACACGGGGAGAGCCAAAGCGATAATGAAAGAAAATGGTTCAAATGGCTCTGAGCACTATGGGACTTAACATCTGAGGTCATTAGTCCCCTAGAACTTAGAACTGCTTAAACCTAACTAACCTAAGGACATCACACACATCCATGCCCGAGGCAGGATTCGAACCTGCGACCGTAGCGGTCGGTCGGTTACAGACTGAAGCTCCTAGAACCGCTCGGCCACAAGGGCCGGCAAAGCGATAATGGCAAGGGATAATATCCCGGACGCAGAAGCGACAGACGCATGTAATCTACAGCCGCATGGCTCAACTGCAGTCCTCCACCTACAGTACAGAGGGAACCTTCGACAATGCCACTCATTCTTGCTGTCGAAATGTCAGTAAAATCGGTCGGAGGTTCTGAAACAATACGTCATTATGCATTAACGTTTAATATTTCCACTAATTCATTTGTAAGTTTGTGTCCCATGACTATTCAGTATACAGGGTGATTCCATAATAATATTACAAACTTTCAGGGAAGAGTGAGAAGTGTAAATCTATCTCAACACCGGCCGGCGAGCGGTTATAGGCACTTCAGTCCGGAACCGCGCGACTGCTACGGTCGCATGTTCGAATCCTGCCTCGGGCATGGATGTGTGTGATGTCCTTAGGTTAGTTAGGCTTAAGTAGTTCTAAGCTCTAGGGGACTGATGACCTCAGATATTAAGTCCCATAGTGCTCAGAGCCATTTGAACCATTTTGAACAGAGAACGGACACAGCTTAAATGGGCTACTGTTGTCATCACTCTACAACCTGATTCTGGGCGTATCTTCGTATGGAGCGAACGTGGGACACGAGACCATCCATGCAACATCAGGGGAAGGGACTCATACGGTGTGGGAGGTGTGCTGATTTGGCAGGGATCGTGCACGATACCTGCACACCGCTCCTTGTGTTTTGCACTAGTTGCGTGAACGCCCAGATGCACCGTTGGGAGATCGTAGAGCTCTATGTGCGTCCTTTCTGGGGCGCTGTTGGCCCTCAATTCATTTTATGGAAGACAACGCAAGACCACAAAGGACTCGACTGATTAATGAACATCTCCAAAGCGAGGACATTCACCGTATGGCTTGGCCGGCTAACTCACCTGACCTGAATCCTATTGAACATATTTGTGGTGCTCATGGGAGGGCAGTTGCAACAACCCCCCCCCCCCCCTCCCACCTAGAACCATTCACATTCAGGAGTTAAAACCCTGTCTGGAAGAGGAGTGGGTGCTAATTCTACAGACACTTATGACTCACTAGTTAACAGTTTGACAACTCGTTGTGCATGCCGCGAGTCTGTCCGAGGCGAACACACCCTGTACTTGCCCTATTATCAAAACCATTTTGCAACCTGTGCTTTGGACCACATTGGACTCTTAGCCATTACTCATGCTAATCAACAGCCTTTCAACTGTTGTTTTGCACAAATGATTTTCATAGAATAAACTATTTCCATGTTTATTTCATTATTTCTCTCCAATATTTCCCACATTATTACGGTAAATGTTACCTATGTATTAGCTGTACTCTAAAGATTTCTGGTTATAAAGAACGAGAGGAGTGAGACGCCATTTTCTAACTGACCCCATGGCACGTCGAAGTGCTGACATCTTAAAGGCCGTAAGAAGTGTAGGTAGGCTGTTTAGGTTTTTATGTTGGTAACGCCACGTAGCGCACTGTATGAAAATCACTGACTGTGCTGTGTGCAGTCTGTGGCTGGTTTGCATTGTTGGAATATTTGGGCAGTTGGGTGTGAACAGCACGTAGCGTTGCGCTGTTGGAGGTGAGCTGCCAGCAGTGGTGGATGTGGGGAGTGAAATGGCAGTGTTTTGAGACCGGATGATCTGGACGTGTGTCCATCAGAAACAGTACATTTGTAACAATGGATGGCATGAACTGCTATATATATTATGACTTTTCAACACTATTAAGGTAAATACATTGTTTGTTCTCCATCAAAATCTTTAATTTGCTGACTATGCCTATCAGTAGTTAGTGCCTTCAGTAGTTAGAATCATTTATTTAGCTGGCGGTATTGGCTCTCGCTGTATTGCAGTAGTTCGAGTAACGAAGATTTATGTGAGGTAAGTGATTCATGAAAATAATAGGTTATTGTCAGTCAGGGCCATTCTTTTGTAGGGATCATTGAAAGTCAGATTGCGTTGCGCTAAAAATATTGTGTGTCAGTTTAGTGTTGATCAGAATAAGTAATGAGAGAAATGTCTGGGTACGTCCGGTTCTGCTCAGCTGTTTGAAAATCAAATAACGTAAAAGGTTTATCAGCACAGTAATTCATTAATTTTTCTAAGGGGATGTTTCGGAGGGCTCACTCGATATTATGGGAGATGATGCTAATCATATTGCTCATTAGTGTGTGTGTGTGTGTGTGTGTGTGTGTGTGTGTGTGTGTATCATCTTAAGTTGTATTGAACGTATAAAAGAAAAAGAAAAAAAAACGGAGAGGGAAGGAAAAGAAGAAGAAGAAGAAGAAGAAGGAGTGGAGAAAGAGAAAGAGAAAGAGAGAGAGAGATTTGCTGAGATGGAGTCTTTAAGCATCGAGGAATTCCAATATGTCGTAATACGGTGTGTCCTAGGAAGCTGTATAACGAGAGGGCCGTGCAGTACTTATAGCGTGGCCCGGCACACAATGGCGGCGCTGCGAGCGCGCTTGTCGTCTTCCCTGGACCGCGTAATTGGAGCGCCGAGCTGCGGCCCCACAACGCGCCCGCTGTTCGTTACTACGTATTAGTTGCTCCACCAAATCCTCTTTCGCAGCCGCAAGTTGTCTTGCAGCCAGCGTCCTGCGTGCAGCGAACGAGCTTCCTGGCTTTCCTGGAAGTCGCCGCTCGGTGGCGTCTTTCCAGATACCGCTACCTTCGAGCTGACGGAGAAATTTAATCAGTGGAACGTCGTATGCGTTTCGGATAGCAACGGTCAGCTCCCTCCATGGTCGGCAAACTGCGGTTGTTTTGGATAACAGGGGGACAAGCAAGCAGTAGACATAGAGTTGCTCTAACTCAGTGTTCGGTCCTGCGGAATCATTACTCTTTTTTTATGAATGCATGGTGTCAGTTCTTTCGGACAGCTGTGATAGATATAATGTAAACTGAAGATGGAGGGGGAGAAAGGAAAGGAAAGGGAGGGATCTAATGACATCGGTTGGGTGCATCGGGACTTTATGCGGAATTAGCGACAACGAGTGGAAACAGACACCCCGCATTCATATACAAGATTCGCCTTGATGGGCAATGAATCCACAACCTTCAGTGTGGATGCACTTTGTCAAAGTTTCTTATGTCTGTGGATTTCCCTATTTTCGGCCCGTATCGTCACTAGAATCATTCCCCATTCGTCTCTGCTGCTCTTAAACTTTCTCCTTGCTGCATCACTTGCCCGCAACGCCACGATGCAGTATTCAAATTTGTGGTGGGCAGTGGTCGTAATGTTTTGACTCGTCAGTGTGTTTAGGTGTAATGTTCAGCTCTTTGATGGCGTGGGTGCTTCGCATGCTCTATTGGGATGGATGTGACCGATGTGATTTTCGCATGCGCTGTTTCCTTCATGGATGTCCTTAGTATCTGTCATCATTCTCTAACCGCGATACAGAATTTGATATATGCAGAATTATGGCTGGGCCTGTGCATAACACTAATCTCGCTTTCAGTCGAACGACTCTGGGACAAAATAACTCGTAACTCGTATCTTATCCCTAACCACTCTGTATGCGAGAGGAGAGTAAGGGTTTAGCTCCTGTCATAAGCGTAGACTCCCTCGTGGCATAACCCAGCATTTCTGCCACACTGTGAACACTATCTATACTTTCTTCATCCATAACCGTTTCTGTTTTCTTTCTTCTGTCTCATTTGCTGATCTTACCGTCTTATTTCTCGCTGTTTCGCAGGCCAGTCAATAACTTCTCATCAGATTCCTTCAGTGTTCTCTGCCATACGTGTCTGTTAGATGTATATTTGACAAGAAAGTAATGACAAAATTTCTTAATATAATGTGAACAACACTGACATTACTGAAATGTCATAGATTCATTCAGCTACTCATCCACAACATTGTTCTGCAATTTACATTGAAAGTTTGGCAGAGGGTTCATAGAACCACTTTCAGGCAATTTCTAGACCGTTCCACTATCGAACAGCTGGTGGGGAAAGTGATCATCTTCATCTTTCCGTTCGATTTTTGATTTCTCTTACCTTATCACTATGGCCATTTCTCCCTACGTAGGTGGGGGTCAACAAAATATTTTGGCTTTCCAACGAGAAAGTTGGTGATTGAAATTTTGTGAAAATATCCTGCCATAACGAAAAAAGGCGATGCTTTAATTATTGCCGCCCAGGATGCGTATCGTACCCTTATTGTTTATCACCATCATCATCATCCACTATCCTTGTAGTGCGCTTATTGTACGAATAATGTTAATTCACTATGGATGTCTCGTTAGATGTAATAGAGGGCCTGAAGACCCTAATCTTGTCAGGCGATTTTGTACTTATAGGCGGAAAACACGTGTCAGCTGATTTCTCTGTGGTGAATTAACACGTTAACTCGGTGTGTATCATATCCACTCCGGCACAGAAAAGGTACGCCTAGAACAGTATTAATCGACCACAGTATTACTGCAATGGCGGTGGGAGCGCTTCGGCCGGCTTATGGTGAGCCAAAGCGTAATCGTAGTTGATAATTTACGCACAATTGATCTGCGATGCGTTTCCCTTAGTCACCATTGTACTTGTTTACTGTTACGTCATCCGGTGAGAGCCAAGTGCAATAACATCAGGGCTGAGTCGTACCAGATGTGAAAAGTGAACAGCGTGTGTTATTTACCGCTCCGGGCTTCAGTGCGAAGACTGGTTTGATGTGGCTTTCCCGTTAGTCTGCCCTTAACTTCCATAACCTACATCTGTTCAAGCCTTCGTCTCCCTCTTCAACTTTACTCCCCTCTCCTCACACTTCATTTTGAAATTAATTTTTTTTTGGTGCCTCAGAATGTCTGCTATCGACCTATCTTTCCTTCAGCCAGGTTGTACCATAAAACGTCTTTTCTCCCGCATAGTACCCCTTCATTCGTTGGCGCGTTAAAAGTAGCGTTATAATACAGGTTCGCCATTTGATTAAAAACCCAGAATAAACAGAACGGAATGATGCAAACATTTGTTGCATTATTAAGCTCTTGCGCCTCACAGCAACTTCATTATTTGTGACTTTTTTGCAGATAGTTAACAAGATGTCGGATCAAAATCATGTAAGATTTACCACTTAATAAACTCTATCAGCAGTAAGTTGCAACTGCAGCAAAGTACTTCACGCCGGCCGGAGTGGCCGAGTGGTTCTAGGCGCTTCAGTCTGGAACCGCACGACCGCTACGGTCGCAGGTTCGAATCCTACCTTGGGCATGGATGTGTGCGATGTCCTTAGGTTAGGTAGGTTTAAGTAGTTCTAAGTTCTAGGGGACTGATGACCTCAGAAGTTAAGTCCCATAGTGCTCAGAGCCATTTGAACCAAAGTACTTCACTCCTCTCCAATGGAGATCGAGTGTTTAAATAAAGCGCCAGTTCGTCTGTTAACAGTTTCGAGTCGGCAGTTGACAGGAGGTTAGTAAGTTAGTTAGTTCGTGAGTAGTAGTAGTAGTAGTAGTAGTAGCAGCAGCTTTATTCATCCGTAGATCTCTTTTTACAAGGATATAGGACATGTCAAAGTATTTACAAGTTTAGGCCAATTTAAAATATGCTAACTCGTATACACATACATTTACAGACTTCTAGTTAAAGGCAATCATTAGATTTACTCCTGGTCTACAATAATTTTTTTACAAATAATTATTAAATAATGTAATGTCACACTGTTCACTCGTATCTCACTATCAGTCACTTCACAGACTATACACACATTGTTTCATAACACTTCACTCACTATACACACAAACACACACACTGGTGATCTCTGAGCCATTTTCTGTACCACAACTTCCCATGTGCTATCCTGAAAAACTGAGTCAGCATCCCTCTATAATGAGTGAGATGTTGAGCTCAGAAAGAGGAAGAGGTGCTAGTATTGTGCAATGCATAGCTTGGGAGTAAGTTTTTCAAGAAAAGGAAAAAAAGAAGGAAAAACAGTGTGAAGGAGTTATGTGGAATTTTGGATGTTCCATAATCATTATTATTATTTATTTGTATAACATTTTTTCACAAACCCCTGCTCTGTTTTATCCAAGCAATCCCTAAATGCATAAAATGTATTGCATAACAGGTACTTTTGTGTATTTTTGCAATTTCTTTTATCTCTTTTGGTAATTTATTGTACAGTTTATTCCTTGGTAGAAAATATTGTTTTGAGTTTTATGTTTATTTTTTTCTTGGCAAGTGTAAGTTGAGTCTAGTTCTTCTTCCATGGCCATGGACAGAACTGTTTGTGCAGTAATTACCAATGTTATTTTTGATGTTTACAACAGAGTGATAAATGTATTCACACGGATCAGTTAAAATATCCCAGTGTTTTTAACAGATCTTTACATTGAGATCGACTACAATTTTTGGTTATGATTCTTATGGCTCTTTTCTGGAGCCATAAGAATCATAACCAAAAAAGGTAGTCGAGTTCATTGTAAAGATCTGTTCAAAACCCTGGGTTTTTAACTGCTCCGTGTGAATACATTTACCAGTCATTTGTCCACATCTAAAATAACATTGGTAATTATTGCACAAACAATTCAGCTGGTTCAGAAACTGTCTCTTGGAAACGACATCATCACCTTTCTTCTAAATCGTACGTAAGTCTTTGCCGTGCAGTTTCTTATCACCAAATTTCTTTCTGGTTAGAACCAGAACTTGTCTGGAGCATCCTGTTTCGTCCGTAGCCTCCTTACCGACGAGAACACTGATAGCGCCATTCGGTGGTCAGGGCTAAGCCGAGGCTGGAACAGTTTCATCAGCTGGCGGTGACCGGTTAACCGTTTATTGGCCTCTCCTCATAAATGAGACGGTTGGTGCAGCGCATGTGGAGGCGAGCGCTCGGTAATTGGCCTCTGCGAGCACTGTGGAGCGAGGGCTCCGCTAGCAGCGCCCTAAAGAGTTTTAGCGGCTCCCTAACGGCCGGGGGCCGGAGTTTAGTGGGCGTCGCTGCGGCAACGACGTGCTCAGGACTCGGTCATCTTCAGCAGCCAGTTCCGGCGCTAATGATGCCCTCCCTGCATGATGAGATATTCCATTCCGGAAGTGTTCATCACACTTTATGAAATGTAAAACCTGGCGTTACACCTAGAGTGATGAGACCATTTCCACGGACAGAGTCCGATAGGTGAGAGACCACAACGTGTGGAGCAGACGGCGTGTAAAGTGGCCGTACTCCAAGGGGAGGGAAGGCAGGGTCTGTCTACATCTTAACGCTCATGCAGAGATGCCGGCACATTCGTGTGGACTGGAGCGTAGTATGGGCTGATATACAATTTGTGGCTCACGGAGGTGAAAGGTAAATACACTCCTGGAAATTGAAATAAGAACACCGTGAATTCATTGTCCCAGGAAGGGGAAACTTTATTGACACATTCCTGGGGTCAGATACATCACATGATCACACTGACAGAACCACAGGCACATAGACACAGGCAACAGAGCATGCACAATGTCGGCACTAGTACAGTGTATATCCACCTTTCGCAGCAATGCAGGCTGCTATTCTCCCATGGAGACGATCGTAGAGATGCTGGATGTAGTCCTGTGGAACGGCTTGCCATGCCATTTCCACCTGGCGCCTCAGTTGGACCAGCGTTCGTGCTGGACGTGCAGACCGCGTGAGACGACGCTTCATCCAGTCCCAAACATGCTCAATGGGGGACAGATCCGGAGATCTTGCTGGCCAGGGTAGTTGACTTACACCTTCTAGAGCACGTTGGGTGGCACGGGATACATGCGGACGTGCATTGTCCTGTTGGAACAGCAAGTTCCCTTGCCGGTCTAGGAATGGTAGAACGATGGGTTCGATGACGGTTTGGATGTACCGTGCACTATTCAGTGTCCCCTCGACGATCACCAGTGGTGTACGGCCAGTGTAGGAGATCGCTCCCCACACCATGATGCCGGGTGTTGGCCCTGTGTGCCTCGGTCGTATGCAGTCCTGATTGTGGCGCTCACCTGCACGGCGCCAAACACGCATACGACCATCATTGGCACCAAGGCAGAAGCGACTCTCATCGCTGATGACGACACGTCTCCATTCGTCCCTCCATTCACGCCTGTCGCGACACCACTGGAGGCGGGCTGCACGATGTTGGGGCGTGAGCGGAAGACGGCCTAACGGTGTGCGGGACCGTAGCCCAGCTTCATGGAGACGGTTGCGAATGGTCCTCGCCGATACCCCAGGAGCAACAGTGTCCCTAATTTGCTGGGAAGTGGCGGTGCGGTCCCCTACGGCACTGCGTAGGATCCTACGGTCTTGGCGTGCATCCGTGCGTCGCTGCGGTCCGGTCCCAGGTCGACGGGCAAGTGCACCTTTCGCCGACCACTGGCGACAACATCGATGTACTGTGGAGACCTCACGCCCCACGTGTTGAGCAATTCGGCGGTACGTCCACCCGGCCTCCCGCATGCCCACTATACGCCCTCGCTCAAAGTCCGTCAACTGCACATACGGTTCACGTCCACGCTGTCGCGGCATGCTACTAGTGTTAAAGACTGCGATGGAACTCCGTATGCCACGGCAAACTGGCTGACACTGACGGCGGCGGTGCACAAATGCTGCGCAGCTAGCGCCATTCGACGGCCTACACCGCGGTTCCTGGTGTGTCCGCTGTGCCGTGCGTGTGATCATAGCTTGTACAGCCCTCTCGCAGTGTCCGGAGCAAGTATGGTGGGTCTGACACACCGGTGTCAATGTGTTCTTTTTTCCATTTCCAGGAGTGTATGTGAAGACAGTAACTGTTCTCGAAAGAACGGATATTGTTGATGACCGTGCAGCTTTTCCCTGGAATAAATAATGACTAACTGAAACCCTCAGCTGTCGACAGGTGTTGTTGATATACCTCGATGTGGACGGCTGAAAAATTGTGCCCCGACCGGGACTCGAACCCGGGATCTCCTGCTTACATGGCAGACGCTCTATCCATCTGAGCCACCGAGGACACAGATGAATAGCGCGACTGCAAGGACTTATCCCTTGCACGCTTCCCGTGAGACTCACATTCCCAACTGTCCACAATTCTACATATGTAATGTATCTTATAGACATTTGCCCATCCACTCATTACTCGCGCAGGCTTTGGCGATTCCCGAAAGAGTTTGGGCAATCTGTGCGCATTCGCACAGACGAAGGTCAATGGCTGGGTAGCAGCAGGAGATCCAGGGTTCGAGTCCCGGTCGGGGCACACATTTTCAGCTGTCCACATCGAGGTATATCAACAACACCTGTCGGCAGCTGAGGGTTTCAGTTAGTCATTATTTATTCCAGGGAAAAGCTGCACGGTCATCAACAGTATCTGTTCTTTCGAGAACAGTCACTGTCTTCGTATATATAGTTAAAGGCTACCCAGCCATTGACCTTCGTCCGTGCGAATGCGCACCGGTTGCCCAAACTCTTACGGGAATCGCCAAAGCGTGCGCGAGTAACGAGTGGATGGGCATATGTCTATAAGGTACATTACATATGTAGAATTGTGGACAGTTGGGAATGTGAGTCTCACGGGAAGCGTGCAAGGGATAAGTCCCTGAAGTCGAGCTATTCATCTGTGTCCTCGGTGGCTCAGATGGATAGAGCGTCTGCCATGTAAGCAGGACGTCCCGGGTTCGAGTCCCTGTCGGGGCACACATTTTCAGCTGTCCACATCGAGGTATATCAACAACACCTGTCGGCGGTTGAGGGTTTCAGTTAGTCATCATTTATGAAAGGTAAATGTCGTATGACTAGAGCCTCCCGTCGTGTAGACCGTTCGCCAGGTGCAAGTCTTCCGATCTGGCGCCACTTCGGCGACTTGCTCTTCGATGGGAATGAAATAATGGTGATTAGGGCAACACAACACCCAGTCCCTCGGTGGAGAAAATGTCCAACCCAGCCGGGAATCGAACCCGGGCCCTTAGGATTGACATTATATCGCGCTGACCACTCTGCTACCAGGGGCGGACAAGTGAAAGGTAACTTGCTACGCTACCAGGAAAAGGGGGGTAGGACGACAAACGGGCCGACTTGGAGCAGGAGAGGCACCACAGGACATTTTAATTTCCACTATCTGTACTTTTACAAGTAAATTCATGAAACTTTGTCAGCATGATCAGGAAGGATTCAGGATTCATATTCATAACAAATAGCTCTGAGCACTATGGGACTCAACTGCTGAGGTCATTAGTCCCCTAGAACTTAGAACTAGTTAAACCTAACTGACCTAAGGACATCACAAACATCCATGCCCGAGGCAGGTTCGAACCTGCGACCGTAGCGGTCTTGCGGTTCCAGACTGCAGCGCCTTTAACCGCACGGCCACTTCGGCCGGCTACACTCATAACAGCGGAAGTTAAAAAACATGACAAAATAATTTTTTTTACGTGTGAAATTTCATCATTTTTTCACTTACTATTGGCTGCATTTGTTGCTATAGGAACAATTTTCTTCATAAGTAAGAAAGACTGTTCCATGAATTTTGCACAGCATACAAACCATACTTACAGGTGTCTGAAACTCTAGAATCTATTTAATTTATGAAGAAAATGAATGAGCTCTTACGTTTTAAGATTTATGTTTAGAAAAAAAAATTGTAGTTAATTACCTCAATTTTTACCATAGTTTTTAACAGATTTGGAAAATTCTAGAGTTTCATACACCTGTAAGTATGGTTTGTATGCTGTGCAAAATTCATCAAAGAATCTCTCTTACTTGTGAAGAAAAATGTACCTATAGCAACAAATACAGCCAATAGTAAGTGAAAAAATGATGAAATTTCACAGGTAAAAAAATTATTTTGTTATGTTTTTGAACTTCCACTGCTATCAGTGTGAATCCTGAATCATTCCTGGTCATGCGGACAAAGTTTTATGAATTGATTTGTAAAAGTATAGACGGTGGAAGTTAAAATCTCCTGTGGTGCCTCTCCTGCTCCAAGTCGGCCCGTTTGGCGTCCTACCCCCCTTAATGTATACTCTACGTCTACCTCGGTATTCTTCAATACAGCGTGCGGTTGTAATCTCCCGGAATATTTTTCTGATTATTAATCGAAACAGTTTTCTTTGCGGCGGACATGGGTAAAAGGTGGTTAACAGATAGAAAACGCTACGTACTAAACCTGACCGTGTTGCCTAAAGCGAATACGTTTACGCCGGCCGAAGTGGCCGTGCGGTTACAGGCGCTGCAGTCTGGAACCGCAAGACCGCAGGTTCGAATCCTGCCTCGGGCATGGATGTTTGTGATGTCCTTAGGTTAGTTAGGTTTAACTAGTTCTAAGTTCTAGGGGACTAATGACCTCAGCAGTTGAGTCCCATAGTGCTCAGAGCCATTTGAACCATTTGAATACGTTTACCTTTTCTTTACGAATACTAAACTTTTCCAGCTTCACAGTGATGAGCCAAAGCCTTATGACCAGTAGCTTAACAGCTTGTTTGTCCGTATCCGGAACGAAGTACATCACTGATTGTGAATACCAGGGACCCGACAGTTTTCTGGTAGGTTTATGACATTATATGTCTAAGCACAGGTCATGTAATTTATGTAAATAACGGGCCGTTGATTTGTGTACCCGGTGACGGCGCCCGATAGCGACCCGGATGTGTCCCATAGGGTTTACATCAGGCGAATTTGGTCGCCGAGACATCAACAGTTAACTCGTCAATCAAATTCGTAAGCATCGCAGTTCACCTAATAGTGCTCTAGGATTGATCGAATGTAGGTTCAGTGAACGACCTCACCCGTTGCTGGATGGGATTCCCGTAAGATTCTGCCGATCAGTGACTTCTAGTATTCGCTTTCTACACAGCTACATTTGTGACATCTCTTCGTATTACGCCATTCCAGACAGATATGTTTAACAATTAAAGGTAGTAACGGAATGAGATTAGTAAAGCTAGTACTGCTGTGTTTAAACACCACAGTGCTTTGCTATGTGTAAACCAGTTCGATGTGGTTCATGCTTGAATTCCTCCTGCCTTCGATCAATCTTACCTAGGCAGTTACATGGAGACCTGCAGACGCCAAGCAACAGTGCAACTTGGTTCAAATGGTTCAAATGGCTCTGAGCACTATGGGACTCAACTGCTGAGGTCATTAGTCCCCTAGAACTTAGAACTAGTTAAACCTAACTAACCTAAGGACATCACAAACATCCATGCCCGAGGCAGGATTCGAACCTGCGACCGTAGCGGTCTTGCGGTTCTAGACTGCAGCGCCTTTAACCGCACGGCCACTTCGGCCGGCAGTGCAACTTGGTATTTTTCATTTTAACGTAGCTTTTTCATAGGTCAAGGGAGCAACAAATGAGAGAAAAATTCCTAGGACGAACTGGCGATCCAACTTTGGAACTTGAGATTTGTAATTTAGCACTTAAGCACTTTTTTTTTTAAACAAAATTGTTCCCACAGGGATTCTCACGTTGTGAGAAAAGTTTATTCACATTATTGTCAGGCTTATCCACTGAGCAACCATTTCTTGTTCCTTAAACCCCTTACAACCTCCGGCCACGGTGGTCTAGCGGTTCTAGGCGCGCAGTCCGGAACCGCGCGACTGCTCTGGTCGCAGGTTCGAATCCTGCCTCGGGCATGGATGTGTGTGATGTCCTTAGGTTAGTTAGGTTTAAATAGTTCTAAGTTCTAGGGGACTGATGACCACAGTCGTTAAGTCCCATAGTGCTCAGAGCCATTTTGAACCTTACAACCTCGTCTTACTCTCTCTCCTCTGTCAGCGAGAAAAAAAATGGTTCAAATGCTTCTAAGCACTATGGGACTTAACATCTGTGGTCATCAGTCCCCTAGACTTAGAACCGCTTAAACCCAACTAACCTAAGGACATCACACACATCCATGCCCGAGGCAGGATTCGAACCGGCGACCGTAGCGGTCACGCGGTTCCTGACTGAAGCGCCTAGAACCGGTCGGCCTCGGCGAGAAAAATTAGTTTACAAGTCTTCGGTCTTCTTAATGCGATCTTCCTGGATAAATGTTACAAAAGCGAAATAAAGTCGCAAAGAAAGCTTCCTCGGATAGCTAGATTCTGGCATACATGCATTTGAGCCTCTTCTAGCTCAGGAGAAATGAAGTTGTGGATTGGGCCTGCGAATGGAAACAGAGTGCTGCAACTTCTTTGGAGCTGGAAGGCATGTTGAAAATGGAAGTCCTTCAGTCCGTAAACAGTAAAGAGTTCGAAGAAGTCTTGTTCGAGGCTTTTCCGACAGACTAACTGTAGAAATGGTTCTTGGACGAGACGTTTCCAACAATATTTAATCGGTGCAGCTAACCAGAACACACTACTGAGCTGTAACTGACGCCTTTGGGCTTGCGCTGAAGACGTCGGTTCACTTCCGACAGTTAGCGAAAGCAGTAATTTCCATTACCAAACAGGAAATCTTCGCTGGTGGTCAAAGATTTCGGCGCCTTCATGCATGCGTGTTTTCCACTTAGACAGGCACGAATAGAAGACTTCAGTCATCACTGAGCAATGTTTAGGTCGCACATGAAGATGTTTGTCAGCTGGGCTGATGAAACATTGTGGGGTTTCACACCGACGTTCGAAGATGTGGGACGGTGGCGCCGTCTGTTACGAGAGCCTGAAAAATATTTTTGCGGCCAGCTAGGAAGCCATGGAGAACACAATGACCATAATTTCCAGTCTGCAAGTCCCCATTCTTCTTGTACTCACTGAAAGAAATGTTTATTCTCTTTGTTTATTCAGCGGGATCAGGAACTATGATTGTAAATAAAAGATTTGAGTTCTTACTGATTTATATTAAGTAAAAGTTTCACACGCACAAACATAGTTATATTCCTGGTGATGATAATAATAATGCTGATGCCTCTATCATAAACAGCACTATGAACAGTTGAGAGGCGACCACTACGGTAAGTTCCTATTAAATGCTCTTTCACTTTGACTTCTAATAATCAAAGTTAACTGCTCGCCACCAAAGTGGAAAATAATATCACCACTTGCCACAAGGTTTTCACATTACGGGTGGCACACAGACAACTACTTCCGCGAAATCTAAGCGATCCAGGGCGGTGTATAGTCCTGGCGAGTTCACGTCCTAATTGTACCGAGGAGATGTGTTTAGTTGCAGCTTGTCTGTGACGTCATCCGAGGTAGCGCGTGAGCCGTCGTTCGATGACGCGGACCGTATGATAGCTGGGTGCGAAGAGAAGTGCCACTGCCTCTCAGGCCGTATTTATATATGGGCGCAGCGGACGCTCGAAGGGAACATCTGCCGTCGTCTGCAGTATGCCCAGGTAGCATCATCTAAGTGGCCGCTTTCTCAAGTGGTTCAAATGGCTCTAAGCACCATGGGCACTTAACGTCTGAGGTCACCAGTCGCCCCGACTTAGAACTATGTAAACCTAACTAACCTAAGGATATCACACACATCCATGCCCGAGGCAGGATTCAAACCTGCGACCGTAGCAGCAGCGCGGTTCCGGACTGAAGCGCCGCTTTCTCGGACACATACTACACTCCTGGAAATTGAAATAAGAACACCGTGAATTCATTGTCCCAGGAAGGGGAAACTTTATTGACACATTCCTGGGGTCAGATACATCACATGATCACACTGACAGAACCACAGGCACATAGACACAGGCAACAGAGCATGCACAATGTCGGCACTAGTACAGTGTATATCCACATTTCGCAGCAATGCAGGCTGCTATTGTCCCATGGAGACGATCGTAGAGATGCTGGATGTAGTCCTGTGGAACGGCTTGCCATGCCATTTCCACCTGGCGCCTCAGTTGGACCAGCGTTCGTGCTGGACGTGCAGACCGCGTGAGACGACGCTTCATCCAGTCCCAAACATGCTCAATGGGGGACAGATCCGGAGATCTTGCTGGCCAGGGTAGTTGACTTACACCTTCTAGAGCACGTTGGGTGGCACGGGATACATGCGGACGTGCATTGTCCTGTTGGAACAGCAAGTTCCCTTGCCGGTCTAGGAATGGTAGAACGATGGGTTCGATGACGGTTTGGATGTACCGTGCACTATTCAGTGTCCCCTCGACGATCACCAGTGGTGTACGGCCAGTGTAGGAGATCGCTCCCCACACCATGATGCCGGGTGTTGGCTCTGTGTGCCTCGGTCGTATGCAGTCCTGATTGTGGCGCTCACCTGCACGGCGCCAAACACGCATACGACCATCATTGGCACCAAGGCAGAAGCGACTCTCATCGCTGAAGACGACACGTCTCCATTCGTCCCTCCATTCACGCCTGTCGCGACACCACTGGAGGCGGGCTGCACGATGTTGGGGCGTGAGCGGAAGACGGCCTAACGGTGTGCGGGACCGTAGCCCAGCTTCATGGAGACGGTTGCGAATGGTCCTCGCCGATACCCCAGGAGCAACAGTGTCCCTAATTTGCTGGGAAGTGGCGGTGCGGTCCCCTACGGCACTGCGTAGGATCCTACGGTCTTGGCGTGCATCCGTGCGTCGCTGCGGTCCGGTCACAGGTCGACGGGCACGTGCACCTTCCGCCGACCACTGGCGACAACATCGATGTACTGTGGAGATCTACGCCCCACGTGTTGAGCAATTCGGCGGTACGTCCACCCGGCCTCCCGCATGCCCACTATACGCCCTCGCTCAAAGTCCGTCAACTGCACATACGGTTCACGTCCACGCTGTCGCGGCATGCTGCCAGTGTTAAAGACTGCGATGGAGCTCCGTATGCCACGGCAAACTGGCTGACACTGACGGCGGCGGTGCACAAATGCTGCGCAGCTAGCGCCATTCGACGGCCAACACCGCGGTTCCTGGTGTGTCCGCTGTGCCGTGCGTGTGATCATTGCTTGTACAGCCCTCTCGCAGTGTCCGAAGCAAGTATGGTGGGTCTGACACACCGGTGTCAATGTGTTCTTTTTTCCATTTCCAGGAGTGTATATGGGCGCAGCGGACGCTCGAAGGGAACATCTGCGTCGTCTGCAGTATGGCCAGGTAGCATCATCTAAGTGGCCGCTTTCTCGAGTGGTTCAAATTGCTCTAAGCACCATGGGCACTTAACGTCTGAGGTCACCAGTCCCCCCGACTTAGAACTATGTAAACCTAACTAACCTAAGGACATCACACACGTCCATGCCCGAGGCAGGATTCAAACCTGCGACCGTAGCAACAGCGCAGTTCCGGACTGAAGCGCCGCTTTCTCGGACACATACTATTTCATAACATTGTTGTGTATCAAATTAGCATCTTCGTAATTTTTGTATGAATGGAGTTAAGTTGGCTTTAATCACAGAAAAAGTTTTAGCTCGCCTGTATTTAAACTTTGCCATTTTGATTTTTTTAAAACGTAATTGACAGTAGAACATGATCTCTGAATTACATCTTTAAGAGACCTTGTGTTGATTGGTATTTGCATCAAAGCGTTGAAACTTGTTATAGCTCTATTATTTCATGGGTTTCGTTAGACGCTGCAATCAAAACTTTCTATCATTAATATAAATGATAATCTCTTACAAATAATTTTTTTGGTTCCAAATTTAGTTTTCAGTAAATTACTCAAAAACTATTAGAGGTAGCTTAATGGAGTCACATAATTAATTTTTTTCTTATCAAACTGAAGCTTCATACCAATCTTCATATTTCTGAGTGTAATATTTAGTGTCTTCAATTTTTCGTAAAAACGCTGTTTTTGCCCAAATTATTGCTCCAAACAAGTTGGGACTTGTAACAGTTGATTTTGACATACATTTGCACATTCTGAACTACTTTCGGCTTTCCAGCTTAATTATTTAGCGCCACTTATTTTTTTCTTTAAACGATGTATTTAGGGAAACGTATTCATTTGATAACTCTGAAATTTAACAATTTAACCATTAATATGCTGAAGCTTATGTTGAAAAAGTTTGGAAAAGCTACTTTAATTTTTAATTTCAGTCTTAGATTATAGTGCAATACTTGTATGCTACCCACAGGCGCGTTCTGATGCGTGACTTCGGTAAGTCTCGGAACACTCGCTCGCCTCTGTATCTCTCAAATGATACAGCACTTGTTTCGCCCCAAGATGCTGTAGTTTGTATTCTCATGATACGGTGGTACGATGATTGTTAGTGAGGCTCTTAGGTCGACGACAATACAATCGTGAGGAATCTTTAAAACTGGCAAGATATTTTTTGCCCACACTGTACTGTATTATTGATTTTGTGCAGATGAATAGTCTGTAAATGTCACATTTGTTCGTATCGTACTTTGGCAGAAGCCGGGTGTGCTGTGAACACGACTTCTTTGTTATCCAGTGCTCTGCTGGTATGCAGATTAAACCGTTGCTGAATACATCATCACGGATCACATAAAATGATAGACTACCCGCATGAAGCTATCAGGGTACTTGGAAAATCAGCTGCCATGCACATCAAAAAACGTTACTTGGTATGTTTCTGAACTTGTCAGTGGTCTCGCCTATAGCTTGTGGTTGGAGAACTCGGGAATTTCAGTTGCATAATTTACTTTAATGATTGCCGAGTGATAGAAAAATGGTTCGAGTGGCTCTGAGCACTATGGGACTTAACATCTGAGGTCATCAGTCCCCTATAACTTAAAACTACTTAAACCTAACTAACCTAAGGACATCACCCACATCCATGCCCGAGGCAGGATTCTAACCTGCGACCGTAGCGGTCACGCGGTTCCAGACTGAAGCCCCTAGAACCGCTCGGCCACACCGGCTGGCCCGAGTGATAGAGTTTGATCTGGTAAAACAATATTTATTCAAACAGTGTGTAAAAATTACTGATGACACATAAACGTTGAGGCCGTAAAACAATTTGAGAATGAATGTATATAATTAAAATAGAATAATGATAAGACAATCAATGGTTATTAGGGTCGCTATCTGCACTATGCTGGACAGTTACAATTGAGATGGTGCCCAAACACATAAAGGACACAAATTATGCTTTCAGCTTGATTGTGAAACTTTAAATTACACAAAAAGGAATGAATTCGAACAGAGCATACAGTAGACCTATGAATAAAGGAAGAATCAGAAAAGAAACATCACTAGGAGACAGTGATCCAACGACTTACTTCGATAGCGAAACAAACATGAGTAGTTACGAGAAAAATTCCCTTTTAAGCAAGAATTAGATTGCAGAAAAACTAGCATTCCGGTTCGCGAAGCGCGTAGATCAAGTTAGGAAGATTAGAAAACAGAAACCATGAATGAACTCCTGTTCCCTCAATATACAGCAGTTCCTGACGTCGGGAGCGTACATTGCAAATGCAGTCTTACCATGACTGCCTTTGAGGTGGGCCGGCCGAAGTGGCCGTGCGGTTCTAGGCGCTGCAGTCTGGAACTGCGAGACCGCTGCGGTCGCAGGTTCGAATCCTGCCTCGGGCATGGATGTGTGTGCTGTCCTTAGGTTAGTTAGGTTTAAGTAGTTCTAAGTTCTAGGGGACTAATGACCTGAGAAGTTGAGTCCCATAGTGCTCAGAGCCATTTGAACCTTTGAGGTGGTTGCCGACAAATCAGGGTGGGCCAAAGTGCGTCCGCTGTTAACTGCTGCTGCGCTGAGCCGATGTGATGAGATTGCGAAACGCGGGTCTCATCATCCTCCTGATTACTCGTCGCGGATGCGTCTCAGTTCAAAGTAAAACTCTGAAGACATGGCAGAAGACCGAAGCCAAGAAAATCAGTACGAGCGCAGAGTCCAGAGTGGCCTCACCAAGTAGGCATGAGAATCCGAATACGATTCCGAATGTCTCTCTCAAGGTAGGCTTCCTTCAGACTTCGTTAAGGCACCTCGCAAGGTGTTTTCTAGCCAACCCCAGAAAGGACCTAAGTGCTCTTCTAATGAGGGATCTGGAAGTCCGTTCCCTAGCTCTCACCATAAAGATAATTATGTATCCGCCAATGAGATACGTGTATAAAGAAATGGAAAACGTTCCCACATACAGATTTGTTTGTCCCAAATTCTGGAAACTTCGCTGGGCTTCGCACAGCGTTCGCAAGGGAAGGGCAAAGTTCGGAAATCTGCAGACGCACGAGTGGCTATTTATTCTGATTGTGAAATCATGTCTGCAGACCACATACAGCAGGATAACGACAAGCAGACAGATGAGGACTCCACCCAAAGGTTACTAACAAGCGGAGTTCTCACACCTTCCATCAATGGTTTTCTGTTCTGCGTCAGAAGACTCCACTCAGTGTCTGCGAAGGCTGAGCCAGAAGGATAATCCCGAAAGCCTCGCCTGACAGTCCGTGCGGTTTACTAGCGTAGGACCTGCCTTCCAAGTGACCGGCAGCTCTCCCAAAGCGGTGAAACTTCCTCCTGTTTTCATCTGAGCGAAAAGGAGTTCCCCTGGTGAAGACCAGATGCATTCAACGGGAAGAAACTACTACAGTAATTAAAGGTGAGGTACAGAGAGGTGGCCAATTCATGTTGTTAAAAGCTACCCCTAACCACTCGTGTAATCAGCACGCAATACCGGAGAAAAGTTGAAAAGTAAAAACTGTATCGGAAACTAAATGAGACAAGGGAGTCCTGTATACAAGTTCAGTAATGGTTCAAATGGCTCTGAGCACTATGGGACTTAACATGTACCGAGCGCGGTGGCGCAGTGGTTAGCACACTGGACTCGCATTCGGGAGGACGACGGTTCAATCCAGTCTCCAGCCATCCTCATTTAGGTTTTCCGTGATTTCCCTAAATCGTTTCAGGCAAATGCCGGGATGGTTCCTTTGAAAGGGCACGGCCGATTTCCTTCCCAATCCTTCCCTAACCCGAGCTTGCGCTCCGTCTCTAATGAACTCGTTGTCGACGGGACGTTAAACACTAACCACCACCACCACTTAACATGTGAGGTCATCAGTCCCCTAGAACTTAGAACTACTTAAACCTAACTAACCTAAGGACATGACACATCCATGCCCGAGGCATGATTCGAACCTGCGATCGTAGCGGTCGCGCGGTTCCAGACTGAAGCGCCTAGAACCGCTCGGCCACACCGGCCGGCTTTCAGTAGGCACTTAGGATAAAATGTGAGGAGAAACGCTTGAAATAGGCCACCACCTCACAACTTAGTGAAGGAAGAACAATGACCAGTCCCAATGTAATACCTCTGTCAGTTGGATGTGAGATGCTGTTCTCCTGACGGAGGCCAGTTTCTCCTTGACCCATTTCAAGATTGCGGTTCCTACACGCGTCACCGAGACAGACTTCTTGTGTGTGGCTGAAAATTTCTCCTCGGCAGAGGAGCCGCTTTGAGGAGGCCGCCGTGCGTTCGGGGTGAGGTGGCCGCACAGGCCTCACTTTAACGCAATGCTGTCACAAAGTGCTAACGCAGGCAGCCGCAGTTTCGCTACTTAGGGCGGCTGCAATTTAATCTGCGCGGTGCTCCCTCAGCTTCCGCCTATCTGCTGTTTACGAAATAATTGAGCACTTCCTGGAAGTGGCCTCGCTCTTATCGCTGACGGCAGAGACGGGCGTGCGGAGAAGGTTCCGCCCGAGAAACTCTTACCTGCAAGTCTCGGCGACCGCTCCTTCACTCCGCTGCCGCATACCTTAGTGTTAGGTCGGGCTAGCTGGGTGGAAAGGCGTCCTAGCAATGGTTCGGAATTATGGCGATCCGTGCGACTTTTCATAAGTTCCATGTTTCAGTTGTAATTACGTAATAAAAGACAAGGGACTTTTGTACGATTTGTCATATTGTTAAAAGCGTCTGACAATATAAAATCATGCAGTTATGTTTGAAAATCTTACATCTTTGCCATCGAATGACGAAGAGGCGTCGATAGTGAAAATTATGGACACAGTAGGATTAGTGCCTTCGCCACAAGCAGAGGTAGATTGCGCGCAAGATAACTTGGCCCGTTCCTGCGCAAACTTTGAGGGAGGGGAGGAGAGAACGGTAGTGGTGGGGGCTCTGTTGTGGACGGCTACCGCATGGTAGAGGAGCTGTAGTGCAACAGCAGAAGTCTACACGCAAACGCATATCTCACTAACTCATCAGTAGCAGTTAGATAGTCTGCAAACGATCATATTAACAGATTACGTGTCAGGCAACTTGTGGTATTTGGCTAGCATTGCTGACTCTCCATTACAGGGCCCTAGGTTCGATTCCCAGCCGGGTTCAGGATTTTCTCCACTCATAACAGAGGGTGTGAGTTTTTCTGATGATGATGATGATGATGATCATCATCATCATCATCATCGACCCACAAGTCTCTAGAGTGGTGTCAAATACAAAGAATTGCACCAGACAGCTGAACTCCACAGAAGGGGACTCCTGAGCAAATATGCCATATGTACATTTTACTTCAACAAGTTATGTCACTAAAAGTCATAATTCGGGAAATACTGCCGTTTAAAGTCAACCTTTTTCATATTATAAACGAAGGAAGCAAGATTGGGTTTAATGTCCCATCGACATCGAAGTATTAGAGACACAACACAAGTTCGGATTGTGTCCAGGATGGAGAGGGAAATCGGCCGAGCCCTTTCAAAGGAACCATGCCGACATTTGCCTGGAGCGGTTAAGCGAAATCATCGGAAATCTAAATCTGGATGTCCGGATGAAGGTTTGAATCGTCATCCTCCTGAATGCAAGTCCAGTAGGCCAACAATTGCGCCACCCCACTCGGTTTTTCTCATTATGTAAATTGAAGGCAGACAATGGGGGAAAGGAAAGGGAAGGAACTAATGATATCAGCTACATTGGGACTTTATGCAGAATCAACAGCGACAAGTGAAAAAGTGGGCTAATCCGGGATTCAAACGCCGGAACTCCTGCTTGCTGGCCGGCCGATGTGGCCAAGCGGTTCTAGGCGCTTTAGTCTGGTCATTAAAATTGCTACATCACAAGATGACGTGCTACAGACGCGAAATTTAACCGACGGGAAGAAGATGCTGTGATATGCAAATGATTAACTTTTCAGAGCATTCACACAAGGTTGGCGCCGGTGGTGATACCTCCAACGTGCTGACATGAGGAAAGTTTCCAACCGATTTCTCATAAACAAACAGCAGTTGACCGCCTATCGCGATTGCGGTTTATCGTATCGCGACATTGCTGCTCGGGTTGGTCGAGATTCAATGACTGTTAGCAGAATATGGAATCAGTGGGTTCAGGAGGGTAATACGGAACGCCGTGTTGGATCCCAACGGCCTCGTATCACTAGCAGTCGAGGTGACAGGCATCTTATCCGCTTGGCTGTAACGGATCGCGCAGCCACGTCCCGGTCCCTGACTCAACAGATGGAGACGTTAGCAAGACAACAACCATCTGCACGAACAGTTCGACGACGTTTGCAGCAGCTTGGACTATCAGCTCGGAGACCATGGCTGCGGTTACCCTCGACGCTGCATCGCAGAGAGAAGCGCCTGCAATGGTGTACTCAACGACGAACCTGGGTGCACGAATGGCAAAACGTAATTTTTTCGGATGAATCCAGGTTCTGTTTACAGCATCATGATGATCGCGTCCGTGTTTGGCGACATCGCAGTGAACGCACATTGGAAGCGTGTATTCGTCATCGCCATACTGGCGTATCACCCTGCGTGATGGCATGGGGTGCCATTGGTTACACGTCTCAGTCACCTCTTGTTCGCATTGACGGCACTTTGAACAGCGGACGTTACATTGCAGATGTGCTACGACCCGTGGCTCTACCCTTCGTCCGATCCCTGCGAAACCCTACATTTCAGCAGGACAATGCACGACCGCATGTTGTAGGTCCTGTACGGGCGTTTCTGGATACAGAAAATGTTTGACTGCTGCCCTGGCCAGCACATTCTCCAGATCTCTCACCGACTGAAAACGTCTGGTCAATGGTGGCCGAGCAACTGGCTCGTCACAATACGCCAGTCGCTACTCTTAATGAACTGTGGTGTCGCGTTGAAGCTGCGTGGGCAGCTGTACCTGTACACGCCATCTAAGCTCTGTTTGACTCAATGCCCAGGCGTATCAAGTCCGTTATTACGCCCAGAGGTGGTTGTTCTGGGTACTGATTTCTCAGGATCTATGTACCCAAACTGCGTGAAAATGTAATTACATGTCAGTTCTAGTATAATAAATTTGTCCAATGAATACCCGTTTACCATCTGCATTTCTTCTTGGTGTGGTAATTTTAATGGCCAGTAGTGTAGTTCTAAGTCTAGGGGACTGATGACTTTTGAACCATTTTGAACCCTGGCGACGAAACTTCCTGGTTCTAAACCGAAACGAGAATCTGTGGGACAACATCGATTGGACTGTTCGCGCCACGGAATCTCAACTGGGAAACCTTGCACATCTGGCCACGGCACGAGAATCGGTGTGGCTCTACATCCAGTGGGCACCTTCCAGAACCTGACTGACATTTTTCCTGCACGTCTCGCAGCTGTCCGCAGGCTTCTGGCAGATGGTCACGTTAATGTGACTGGACAGTGTACAATAAGTGCGAGATGGAATCGCAACCAACAGAAAAGTGCTCGTGTTTAAAACGGACGAAGGCAGAGATACAGTCTTTCCTCTCTACTCTTCAACCTTTATATCTAAGAAGTAATGAAAAAAATTAAAAATATGTTCAGAAGAGGGATTAAAGTTCAGGGTGAAAGGATATAATTGGTAAAATTGGCACATGTCAGTGCTGTACTCTGTGAAAACGACGAGGAATCAAAGTACCCATTAAATCGTATGCACAGATTAATGAGCAGATAATATGGATCTAGAAAGAACCTAAGAAAGACGAAAGTATTATGGAGTAAGAGCAATGAGATCAGTGACAAAATTTTTCCTAAGCTTCTGGAGCTATACTGGAACATACAGACAAATGAGTTTGTGCGGAAATTGACTACAAAAAATTGCTAGTAAAAAGGTTTTACCAAATTCGCCATTAACTGTATATAGAAGGCAGCAAAAACCTGGAACGGAAAAATAATTATAAGATAGTCGCAGAACTGACCCTTGTTAATGAACAGGAGAATTGCCCATCACAGAGACCGCTGCAAATCGTGCTTTCGGCGTACCAATTGGTTGCGGTAAAATGTTAACGCATGAGCATCTACGGTGTACTTTGCCCGAGTATTTCGGTGTGTCATTACTGATGAATGAGTGAGAATGTACGGCGGCAGATTTTAGCACCTTACATGAGATTGATTCAGAAAGTAAATGACAAATACCACGCGGGCAGGTATAGCCGTTAGGCAGAAAAATACTAATAACAAAACCAAGGTTCATACTGATACGTAAGATTTTGAGAACTTTGCATGTTATCATTGGGAAGGTGGTTTGGACGGACACAGGAAAGAGCTGTTTTGAGCTGTAGAACAAGCGAGGTGGCCGTAACTTCATACGGCGGCTTCTTTGTTGGCAGAGTGTCTACCAGTGGCCACAGGGGGTTCAAATGGCTCTGAGCACTATGGGACTTAACATCTGAGGTCATCAGTCCCCTAGAACTTAGAACTACTTAAACCTAACTAACCTAAGGACATCACACACATCCATGCCCGAGGCAGGATTTGAAGCTGCGACCGTAGCGCTCACGCGGTTCCTGACTGAAGCGCCTAGAACTGCACGGCCACACCGGCCGGCGTTGCAAGAGGAGCGACGTGTTTAAAGACCAGCTGAATCAACACAAGATGGTGTTCACGATAAACCCTGTGTTAATTTTCGAGCGTTATGTGAACTACAATTAGTGGAAAACTTGTTGGGAATTCTGTGAGCAACAGTTTAATTATGGCATTGTTTTGGTAATACCTCCAGTGAAGTCTGGAATGCAAAAGCCAATGGCGAAGTAGCACACAACGGGCTCTGTAGCGAATAAAAACCGCAACTACCCGAAAACGATTAGGTCGCAGCGTCAGTCTTATTGTAAATAATTTTAAACTTGCATGTCATTACGTATCACAGTAAAGGCAACAGACTAATGCAACACCTCATACAGCGAAAATGTCACGCACAAATGCCTTAATACACGAGAAATTCACTTGAAAATGAGAATCATTTCCCGAAACGCGTCGAGCAAAAAATAAATAAAAGAAAATTGTGACTGGTAGCAGAAACACTAACCATTTACTTTCACATTCGCAGGTTTCTCCAACCACTTATAATGTACGACATAGAATTATTAGTATAAAATGAACTCTAGAAATATTGCGATGTGGTACCGCGTCCCAACCGACTGGTGTTTATCACACTCATTCGACATTATCCTTTATCTCGGAAGGGAGGCAGCCCTACTGTTTTGATGAGGCCACTGAGTCGTCTAGGAGAGGCTCCAAAGAAATGGCGCTGCAAAAGAGAAGGGCACTGCGAATTACGCAATTAAGGAATTCTTGCTCCTGAGGAGGTCCTTCCATTCGCTCCGCGGAAGCGCCGACAGAGGGAGATTCAGGGCTCCGAAACTGCAAAAGGGAGAGGTGGCCGAGCCACGGCTGAAAGGCCTGAATGCAGTTAACGACGTACAGCGCTGAAAGGAGTTACTCCTGCGAAGAACGCAGTTATGAAACGTTACGAACGCCGAGGGGCCCATGCGCCCCTTCTGCTTGTCGGAAAGAGTGGAGACTAGGCCCGACTGAATGGAGCGGAATTCGCAATAAAAACTGAGCGGCAAAAATCTGATAGCACTTCCAGTGGAGCCAACTGCAGTCTTGCGTGTAGGTCCATCGACGGCCACGAACGTCTGAAAGCTATCAAGGCATTGAAGCTGATTACACCGTGCCTGTATTGTAAACGAAATATTCAAGCCCACTTAAAGCAAGATTTCCTTACACACAGCTTGAAAGACCGCATAAAAGAGAATATGGGATGCAACACATACGACTTTGATTAGTCGCTCTGACCATGTTTTCCCACACAACAGATCTCCGGCTGTCTTGTCTGCTGTTATAAAGCCTTGCGTTCTCTCTTGTCTTGGTGAGATCGTCTTACCGCATTTGCGATGTCCAACCAGTATGTCCTGCTTGGCGAATAACATCCGAGCATTGCTCCGTAAATACAATGACCGAAAGAAAACAGCAACAAGAAGGAGGAGATATGCGACATAAACAGAAGTTGGTAGGCATGTTTCTACATCTGAAAGTTTTCTTGAATAACATTAACTTAACACATCCACTAACAAAGGTAACTTGAGCTGACGACTGTTAAACGAGTATTTAAAGAAAACGTGATCTGCATCCCCATAATGGCGCTGTCAGCGTCACTCTTATTTGACTAGCGCGATTTGAATACACATCATAGGATGTCTGCTCAGATTTGACACCACTCACGTAAGACTGAAGCTGGTAGCGTCACTATGAGGATGCAGATCAGGATTGCTTTAAATACCCACTGAAACGGTCGCCAGCGTTAATAACCTTTAGACTGGGCGTGTCAAATTAATGTTAGTCAGGAACACCGGTATCAACACCTCACTGAGTTTAGACGAGGTCATGTAATAGGGCTACAAGAATCCCAACGGCCTCGTATGATTAGCAGTCGAGATGACAGGCATCTTATCCGCATGGCTGTAACGGATCGTGCAGCCACGTCTCGATCCCTGAATCAACAGATGGGGACGTTTGCAAGACAACAACCATCTGCACGAACAGTTCGACGTCGTTTCCAGCAGCATTGACTATCAGCTCGGAGACCATGGCTGCGGTTATCCTCGACGCTGCATCACAGAGAGAAGCGCCTGCAATGGTGTACTCAACGATGAACCTGGGCGCACGAATGGCAAAACGTCATGTTTTCGGATGAATCCAGGTTCCGTTTCAAGCATCATGATGGTCGCGTCCGTGTTTGGCGACATCGCGGTGAACGCACATTGGAAGCGTGTATTCGTCATCGCCATACTGGTGTATCACCCGGCGTGATGGTATGGGGTGCCGTTGGTTACAGGTCTCGGTCACCTCTTGTTCTTTGTTCTTGCACTTTGAGCAGCGGACGTTACATTTCAGATGTGTTACGACCCGTGGCTCTACCCATCATTCATTCCCTGCGAAACCCTACATTTCAGCAGGACAATGCACGACCGCATGTTGTAGGTCCGCCGGCCGGGGTGGCCGAGCGGTTCTAGGCGCTACAGTCTGGAACCGCGTGACCGCTACGGTCGCAGGTTCGAATCCTGCCTCGAGCATGGATGTATGTGATGTTCTTAGGTTAGTTAGGTTTAAGTAGTTCTAAGTTCTAGGGGACTGGTGACCACAGTAGTTGAGTCCCATAGTTCTCAGAGCAATTTTTTTTGTTGTAGGTCCTGTAGGGGCGTTTCTGGATACAGAAAATGTTCGACTGCTGCCCTGGCCAGAACATTCTCCAGATATCTCACTAATTGAAAACGTTTTGTCAATGGTGGCCGAGCAACTGGCTTGTCACAATACGCCAGTCACTACTCTTGATGAACTGTGGTATCGCGTTGAAGCTGCATGGGAAGCTGTACCTGTACGCGCCATCCAAGCTCTGTTTTAATGCCCAGGCGTATCAAGGCCGTTATTACGGCCAGAGGTGGTTGTTCTGAGTACTGATTTCTCAGGATTTATGCAACTAAATTGCGTGGAAATGTAATCACATGTCAGTTCTAGTGTAATATATTTGTCCAATGAATACCGGCTTATCATCTGCATTTCTTCTTGGTGTAGCAATTTGAATGGCCAGTAGTGTAGATTTAGAGGTAGATATTTACGTTTTCTGTGATCTCCTAAAATCGCTCGAATTAAATTCCCGAATGGTTCTTCTCACAAGAATACGGTCCTCTCCTTTCCTCCGCGTTTTTCTCCAGCTGTGCTAATGCAGCTAACGAGCACAGCGTCGACTGGCTGCTGCACTCGAGCCTTCCTGCATTCTTATGCGGGTGCAGAACGTTGTCGGTAGTACTGCAGCAGCTGTGCAACCAGTACAGAGGACACTGGCACATAAGTCAATGGAGAGCTGGTCCGCCGCAGAGGCCCCATTAGCAAATAGCCAGGGCGGGCGGCCGGCGCGCGACGGTCGCTGGCCTCTGACCCAGACGCGGCGACCGCGCTGCAGCTTCCAGGAACACAGCCGCAGCCGCGTCCGCGCTTAAAGTAGCGCAAATCACTGCACCCGTTCCTTTCTCCTGAATTTAACTCCGTCTACTGAAGCTCTGAACCGTGGCAGAGTTTTCGCAATCTTCTGTTTTTCCTTGCGCGGCTTGACGGTACGTTATAAGACAAGAAAAGTGGCGCACCACGAAGGAATTACCTGAGTGGCATGAAAGTCGGCAGATGTGATGTAGATGTACAGACAAAAAATTTTCCCTTTCAGAAAATTGGATGATTTATTAAAGAGAAAAAGCTTTACAAATTGAGCAAGCGAATAACGCCTCGCCGGCCGTTGTTGCCGAGCGGTTTTAGGCGCTTCAGTCAGGAACTGCGCTGCTGCTACGGTCGCAGGTTCGAATCCTGCCTTGGGCATGGATGTATGTGATGTCCTTAAGTTAGCCGGCCGGGGTGGCCGAACGATTCTAGGCGCTACAGTGTGGAACCGCGCGACCGCTACGGTCGCAGGTTCGAATCCTGCCTCGGGCGTGGATGTTTGTGATGTCCTTAGGTTAGTTAGGTTTAATTAGTTCCTAAGTTCTAGGGGACTGGTGGCCTTAGAAGTTAAGTCCCATAGTGCTCAGAACCATTTGAACCATCCTTTGGTTAGTTAGGTTTAAGTAGTCCTCACAGGCCTGTTAGGTGCACAGTGAAATCTGCAAGTTTTTCGGACTTACTTGTGCAACACGTGATTCCAGATTTATAAGAACTCAACTGTATCCACGCCACTCTCTTCATATAAGATGGGTCGACATCACATGTCGGTTGCCAGATGAAAGATTTGCTCTGAGAAACCTTCGGTAGCTACCTCAGCATCTCTAGGCAATTTCAAGATGTGTGGCCTTCCAAACACCTCGACCTAAATCCAAGTAACTTTCGGTTGTGGGGACATCTGATAGATCGTGTCTATGGGGCGTCTATCCGGGTTCTTCCTGATATGAAGGGTGGCATACGACGACGTAACGATCTGATTTCACCGAATATGCTGTAAACAGCTGTCAACCATGCCACGTTACGGATGCAGCATGTTACTGAGTCGGCACACCATACTGAACAGAAGTTGTAACTTGTGGCCATATCCTAATAAACGGTTATCATGTGTTTTATTTTTCTGCACCTACACCACATTCTGACTGCTTACAGCGCCATATTTTCACCTGATGGCAGAAAGAGGAACTACGATTTTGTCGGAATGTTCCGCGAGGCTACCGATTAATGAACCACTAATTCCCTTTCTCGTCCCTCAACTCTCATAGTTGCAGTCTAGTTTTTGTGCAAGGTGAGTACCGGCTAGCACAGTAAAAGTACAATTTAAATGGCAAGTGGAGCATTTATTTCAAGAAATAGTTAAGAAGTCCACCTCTTTTACAGGTGAGACAAACTGTCCTAAAATGTTATGCCCATGTCTGGCGGCAGAGCATCCACGCCTTCCTAAATATTGCCAAAGCGGAAGAAAATGTCTATGGACCGCAAAGTTCTGTTACGAAGAAGCCAGTCGCGTATTTTTGTGGCTGTATGATTTGTGCATTTTGTGAAACTGCAGTTAATTTTTATATCTAGTAGTTGCAGCAGGCTACATAACGTACGGGTTAAGGAGCCAGATTCGCCTACGGGAGGAGTGTGGTACAATTCCCGTCGCTGATTCACGATTATCATTTCCGTGATTTGTCTCGATCATTTCCGCTGAATACTGGAATGTTTCGTCTGAAAACGCCTCTGGGAATTTACTGCCCCATTCTTGTGCATTCGAAGCTTTCACTGCCTCTATTAACCTCCTCGTCGTCGGAATACCCAATTCCTTGAAATTCCTTTTTTCCTTCCTTCCAAAGTTCGCATAAGCGTTAGCGGCACTCCCCTACCCTCCAGATTTACCTCTACTCGATTTCTGTCCTGCGGGAGGGCTTAAGTTTATAATTAACTCTATTTCAACAGATACAGAAGAAGCTCTTTTCCTTGCTGGGGGAATCTGACCGCTGCAACTGTGCGCTAGTTCATCATGAGCGAGAGAACTAATTTACTTTCATCCGTGATACGGAGGCCATGCTTCTCTGTCCATACGTTATTAATCAAAGCGGTGCGGAACCGCGGCACACTCCAAGCCCTTATAGTTTGTAGAAGGAATTTCGAAGCACGGTTACTTCTCCAGACTGCAATTCGTTAGGGGTGGGATAAATTGTTAATAATTACGAGTAGCTGGTTACGAAGTTCCAGTTGCAGCGAGGTAGTAGGTTCTAGAAATCTATCATTCTGTTAAACAGATTTCATGTAGGCCGTGAAATACGAAAGCAGAAAACGAAGAATACATTGATGTTGCACTCTATACTGCAGCTGAATGCGTCTGCTAGACCACAGATATATGGAAAACTAAAAATAATGAAAATTATCCAGCTGTGACTGCACTTTTCATATTCTTAGTCATTCTGAAACAATGTTTCGCCATAAATACCGCACTGTGCAGTTTTGTTACTTTCTTCACTGACATTAAAATATCCCGTACATAACTAGATTTGTTTTCTTACATCTTGATGGCAATCACATTCAACTACATACAGAACAGACTGTAAAATTTCTACACTTCGCTTTCCAACATTAAATCACGTTTGAGTAATATACGTGTAATGGACTGCAGTCCGGAACTCACAACACACTTGGAGCTGCAAACGTGTCATGGCTCCCGTACTGGGAGAGTGCCTCTGCTTGCTCTGTAGAACGACTCTCCACTCTGTGGCCTGCCCCTGTCAGCTCTTACCGCAGGAACGAATACGTACTACTTGCGAATAATACCCTGCCAGAGCAGAATTATTGATCAGTCTCGGCTTAAAGTTTGTTACGGAATGCTCCGAAGGGACGAACAGGGACAGGTGAATAATAAAAAATGGTTCAAATGGCTCTGAGCACTATGGGACTCAACTGCTGAGGTCATTAGTCCGCTAGAACTTAGAACTAGTTAAACCTAACTAACCTATGGACATCACAAACATCCATGCCCGAGGCAGGATTCGAACCTGCGACCGTAGCGGTCTTGCGGTTCCAGACTGCAGCGCCTTTAACCGCACGGCCACTTCGGCCGGCAGGTGAATAATAATAATAATTGTAGTATAGACTGAAGAGCCAAAGAAACTGGTATACCTGACTAATATCGTGCGGGCCCCCGCGAACACGCAGAAGTGCCGCAACACGACGTGACATGGACTCGACTAATGTATAAAGTAGTGCTGGAGGGAACTGACACCATGAATGGTGCACGGCTTCCTAAATCCGTAAGACTACGACTGGGTGGAGATCTCTTCTGAACAGCACGTTGCAAGGCATTCCAGATATGCTCAAGATTGTTCATGTCTGGGGAGTCAGGTGTTTAAACTCCGAAGAGTGTTCCTGGAGCCACTCTGTAGCAATTATGGGCGTGTGGGGTATCTCATTGGCCTGCTGCAATTGCCCAAGGCCGTCGGAACGCACGATGGACGTGAATGGATGCACGTGATCAGACAGGATGCTTACGTACTTGTCACCTATCAGAGTCGAATTTAGATGTATCAGGGGTCCCATATCGCTCCGCCTCGCACGCCCCAAATCATTGCAGAGCCTCCACCAGCTTGAACAGTCCCCTGCTGACATGCAGGGTCCATGGATTCATGAGGTTGTCTCCATACTCGTACACGTCCATCCGCTCGATACAATTTTAAACGAGTCTAGTCCGACCAGGCAACATGTTTCCAGTCATCAACAGCCCAATGTCGGTGTTGACGAGCCCAGGCGAGACATAAAGCTTTGTGTCATGCGTCATCAAGGGTACACGAGTGGGCCTTCGGCTGCGAAAGCCCATATCGATGATGTTTCGTTGAATGGTTCGCTCTGCTCACACTTGTTGATGGTTCAGCATTGGTTTAAATGGTTCAAATGACTCTGAGCACTATGGGACTTAACATCTGTGGTCATCAGTCCCCTAGAACTTAGAACTACTTAAACCTAACTATCGTAAGGACATCACACAGATCCATGCCCGAGGCAGGATTCGAACCTGCGACCGTAGCGGTCACGCAGTTCCAGACTGAAGCGTCTAGAACCGCACGGCCACACCGGCCGGCGATGGCTCAGCATTGAAATCTGCAGCAATGTGCAGAAGGGTTACACTTCTATCACGTTGAACGATTCTCTTCAGTCGTCGTTGGTCCTGTTCTTGCAGGATCTTTTTCCGGCCGCAGCGATGTCGGAGATTTGATTTTTTACAGGGTTCCTGATATTCACGGTACGCTCGTGAAATTGTTGTACTGGAAAATCCCCACTTCGGAGATGCTGTGTCCCATCGCTCGTGCGCCGACTATAACATCACGTTCAAACTCACTTAAATCTTGATAGCCGGCCATTGTAGCAGCAGTAACCGATCTACCAACTGCGCCACACACTTGTTGCCTTATATAGGCGTTGCCGACGGCAGCGCCGTATTCTGCCTGTTTACATATCTCTGTATTTGAATACGTATGCCTATATCAGTTTCTCTGGCGCTTCAGTGTTTATGCAGACTGAAGCGACGAATGAAAATTTGTACTAAGGATGCGATTCAAACCTGGGTCTGCTGTTCACTAGGCAGATGCGTTAACCGCCACACCAACCTCGGTGCCTTTGCATAACTACCCTAACATGACCCCTCCTTCACGCCTCAGTCCGCTTGGTATTCCCTATAAACTCGAACAGAATTGCAGAAGCTCTCCAATGTACTGGAATAGCACCTCAGCACAGAATGAAAAGGGGGATCCTGCCTGAAACCTAGGAATAGGTGCTTTAATCAAATGAAACTACATGGTTACAGAGACCTTTTCCAGTCTCCTACATCTGTTATGTGTATATGCACACTGAAGTGACGAATGAAAATTTGTACCATGGCTGGGATTCAAATCCGGGTCTCCTGGTCATTATGCAGATGCGTTAACTACTACACCGAACTGACACAGTGGTTTTTATCCTTGTAAGCCTCCTCTGATCTACATCTACATCTACATCCATACTCCGAAAGCCACCTGATGCTGTGTGGCGGAGGGTGCATTGAGTACCTTCTATTCCAGTCTCGTATTGTTCGTGGAAAGAAGGATTGTCGGTATGCCTCTGTGTGGGCTCTAATCTCTCTGATTTTATCCTCATGGTCTCTTCGCGAGATATACGTAGGAGGGAGCAATATACTGCTTGACTCCTCGGTGGAGGTATGTTCTCGAAACTTCAACAAAAGCCCGTACCGAACTACTGAGCGTCTGTCTTGCAGAGTCTTCCACTGGAGTTTATCTATCATCTCCGCAAAGCTATCGCGATTACTAAATGATCCTGTAACGAAGCGCGCTACTCTCCATAGGATCTTTTCTATCTCTTCTATCAACACTATCTGGTACGGATTCCACACCAGTGAGCAGTATTGAAGCAGTGGGCGAACAAGTGACTGTAACCTACTTCCTTTGTTTTCGGACTGCATTTCCTTAGGATTCTTCCAATGAATCTCAGTCTGACATCAGCTTTACCGACGATTAATTTTGTATGGCCATTCCATTTTAAATCACTCCTAATGTGTACTCCCAGATAATTTATGGAATTAACTATTTCCAGTTCCTGAACTGCTATATTGTGGCTAAATGATAAAGGATCTTTCTTTCTGTGTATTCGCAGCACATTTCACTTGTCTAGACTGAGATTCAATTGCCATTCCCTGGACCATGTGTCAATTCGTTGCAGATCCTGCTGCATTTCAGTACACTTTTCCATTGTTAAAACTTCTCGATATACTACAGCATCATCCGCAAAAAGCCTCAGTGAACTTCCGATGTTATCCAAAAGGTCATTTATATATATTGTGAATAGCAACGGACCTATTACACTCCCCTACGGCACACCTGAAATCACTCTTACTTCGGAAGAATTCTCTCCATTGAGAATGACATGCTGCACTGAGCTTCTTCTTACTTCTTGTAGAAAGTGTAAATGTCTTATCTGGCACCAAAGTCCCACAAGGAACCTTAGCAAGAAGTCCTGTATTCTCTGCTATACTCCATGTCTACCAGGCCAAAATATTAGAGTCTGGAAAAGCTTCAAGGCACAATCCAAATTACACTACTTGCCATTAAAATTGCTACACCATGAATATGACGTGCTACAGACACGAAATTTAACCGACAGGAAGAAGATACTGTGATATGCAAATGATTAGCTTTTCAGAGCATTCACACAACGTTGGCGCCGGTGGTGACACCTACAACGTGCTGACATGAGGAAAGTTTCCAACCGATTTCTTATACACAAGCAGCAGTTGACCGGCGTTACCTGGTGAAACGTTGCTCTGATGCCTCGTGTAAGGAGGAGAAATGCGTACCATCACATTGCCGACTTCGATAAAGGTCGGATTGTTGCCTATCGCGATTGCGGTTTATCGTATCGCGACATTGCTGCTCACGTTGGTCGAGGTCCAATGACTGTTAGCAGAATATGGAATCGGTGGGTTCAGGAGGGCAATACGGAACGCCGTGTTGGATCCCAACGGCCTCGTAGCACTAGCAGTCGAGATGACAGGCATCTTATCCGCATGGCTGTATCGGATCGTGCAGCCACGTCTCGATGCCTGAGTCAACATATGGGGACGTTTCCAAGACAACAACCTCTGCATGAACAGTTCGACGGCGTTTGCAGCAGCATGGACTATCGGCTCGGAGACCATGGCTGCGGTTACCCTAGACGCTGCATCTCAGACAGGAGTACCTGCGATCGTGTACTCAACGACGAACCTGGGTGCACGAATGGGAAAACGTAATTTTTTCGGATGAATCCAGGTTCTGTTTACAGCATCATGATGGTCGCATCCGTGTTTGGCGTCATCGCGGAGAACGCACATTGGAAGTGTGTATTCGTCGTCGCCATACTGGCGTATCACCCGGCGTGATGGTATGGGGTGCCATTGGTTTCACGTCTCGGTCACCTGTTGTTCGCATTGACGGCACTTTGAACAGTGGACGTTACGTTTCAGATGCGTTACGACCCTTAGCTCTACCCTTCATTCGATCCCTGCGAAACTCTACATTTCAGCAGGACAATGCACGACCGCATGTTGCAGGTCCTGTACGGGCCTTTCTGGATACAGAAAATGTTCGACTGCTGCCCTGGCCAGCACGTTCTCCAGATCTGTCACCAATTGAAAACGTCTGGTCAATGGTGGCCGAGCAACTGGCTCGTCACAATGCGCCAGTCACTACTCTTGATGAACTGTAGTATCGTGTTGAAGCTGCGTGGGCAGCTGTACCTGTACACGCCATCCAAGCTCTGTTTGACTCAATGCCCAGGCGTATCAAGGCCGTTATTACGGCCAGAGGTGGTTGCTCAGGGTACTGATTTATCAGGATCTATGCACCCAGATTGCGTGAAAATGTAATGACATGTCAGTTCTAGTATAATATATATGTCCAATGAATACCCGTGTATCATCTGCATTTTTTTTCTTGGTGTAGCAATTTTAATGGCCAGTATTGTACCATTTACGAGGGTAGCCCGAGCGTGTAAAGTCACTGAGCCAGTGTCCTGCAGTGGTTAGCACATCTACCTAGGGAGGTTGTGACCTGGGTTCGAATCCTGGCTTTGGTACAAATTTTCATTTGTCGCTTTTGCCGTTTCAACATAAGCTTATTTTGTGAAGCTGGGTGTTAGTAGTTCCGTTTTCAGCAATCGAACGCAGGCCTCCTGTGAGAGAGTCTGATATCCTAGCCACTACACCACGCCAGACGGACCAATGGGTTTATAGGTGCAGTCAAGTAAAAGAGTCATTTCAGTAGTTACGTTGCATATCGCCCTTCCACAGAGCTCGTATGCATTTTCTGAGCATTGGTGTGGGGGCAACTGGAATGGACGAGGAGCCCCTATTGCCTCCTCCCTCGGCCGCGATCCGCTGCAGCGAAACCCGGACCGGCGGTTGATTTTTACGAGCGGGCGCCCGTCATTATTCCGGGAGCAGTCTTGCACCCGCGCGGCGGTCTCCGCCATTAACCGCTAATGGATTCGAGCTTTTAGCGAGCGTGTGATGTCTGGGCGAGAGGCGCTTCTTCCAGCCACTCGGGGCGAGGCGGTGAGACCCGCACGCGCAGTCATAGTTTGCACCTGCGGAGATTAAAATGCAAACGCAATATTACGTGTGAGGCGAAAATTAAATTCCAGCTCGGCCGGGCTTTATGTGCGCCCCGTTCAAAGGACTCGCGAATTTCTGGCGGCACGGGGCAAAACCCTCACACCGATGCAAATTAACCGACGCCCACGTCGAAGCAGGTGCCGCCCTAGTTTTCCCGCTTTGTCTAGCACGCGACCGATGCTGGCCGGGAAAAACAGCAGTCTATAAAGATCACGTGGAGCTTGTAGTGGAAACTTTATTTCTGCTATGCGTTGGGCACCATATTAGCCGTCCGCAGCTCGTGGTCTAGTATCTAGCGTAGATGCCTCTGGATCACGTGGTCCCGGATTCGATTCCCGCCCGGGTTGGGGATTTTCTCCGCCCGGGCACTGGATGTTTGCGTTGTCTTCATCATTTGATTATCATTCGTGCAAGTCCCGAAATTAGACTGTGTAAAGATTGGGAATTAGTACGGGCGCTGAAAACCGCGCAATAGAGCGTCCCACAAACCAAACATCACCATATTAGCCACCATTTCACATAGTGAAAAATCTTGTACTCCCGTTGGAAAGATAGTCGACAGGAGATAACACGTCGATTCCATATTTGAGGATTTCCGGAAAGCTTTCGACGCCGTTCTTCACAAGCGGTTTTTAATCATATTGCGTGCCTACGGAGTACCGCCTGAGTTGTGCGACTGGATTCCGAATTTCCGCCCGGAAGGTCACAGTTCGCAGTAACTGAGGGGAGTCACTTAATGAAACTGAAGTGGTATCTGAGGTTTGCCAAGGAAATGCTAAGGTGCCTCTCCTGTTCTTAATCCATGTAAGCCGGCCGAAGTGGCCGTGCGGTTAAAGGCGCTGCAGTCTGGAACCGCAAGACCGCTACGGTCGCAGGTTCGAATCCTGCCTCGGGCATGGATGTTTGTGATGTCCTTAGGTTAGTTAGGTTTAACTAGTTCTAAGTTCTAGGGGACTAATGACCTCAGCAGTTGAGTCCCATAGTGCTCAGAGCCATTTGAACCATTTTTAAGCCATGTAAACAAGTTAGGAGACAATTTGAGCAGCCCTCTTACATTGTTAACAGGAGTTACGTCATCACAACATCAAAATGATTGCAAAACGAGTTAGAAAAGTTGCGAAAAGTGACAGATGAGTTGTAAACAATAAAAAGTGTGATGTCCTCCACATGAGTACTAAAAAAAGGGGTTTAAATTCGGTTGCACGATAAATAACACAAACTCAAAGGTTATCGAAGTAGTTAAATACTTTTACAAAAGACTCCTCTATTAAGCCTACAAGTTATATGCCAAAATACTCAATGCAAGACTTAAAATCTAATATCTGAAGAACAATCAGATTTTAGGAAAGGCCGATCAACTATTGACAACGTTTTTACACAGTAACAAGCCATACAAAGGAGACGAGAGTTCAGTAGGGGAACCCATATTACTTTTGTGGATTTTGAGAAAACATTCGATAATATGAATAGAGAAATGCTATGGAATATCATGGCTGAACGAGGTTATGCATCTCCTAAATGGTATTAAGAGCCTATATAGTAACATCGACATTGTTATAGATATGGGAAATACAACAGCAAAGCCAATGAGCGTATAAGAAGCTACCAGCAAATGGAAAATGTTGCACAGAAATGGAGTTCTTTTAGATCGTGACACTAAACTAAATGTAATTTTACATGCAGGTGACCAAACACTGATTGTAGAGAATGAAGATGACAGTCAGATGCTGCCCTTCCGGCTAGCCGCGCGGTCTAACGCGCTGCTTCCCGAGCGGGAAGGCGTGCCGGCCCCGGCACGAATAAAAAAAATGGTTCAAATGGCTCTGAGCACTATGAGACTTAACTTCTGAGGTCATCAGTCCCCTAGAACTTAGAACTACTTAAACCTAACCAACCTAAGGACATCACACATATCCATGCCCGAGGCAGGATTCGAACCTGCTACCGTAGCGGTCGCGCGGTTCCAGACTGTTCCGCCTAGAACCGCTCGGCCATGGCACGAATCCCCTCGGCGGATTAGTGTCGGGGTCCGGTGTGCCGGCCAGCCTGTGGACGGTTTTTAAGGCGGTTTTCCATCTGGGGTCCACTGGGAGCCGAACCGCGCAATAACCCTGGGTTCCGTGTTGGGCGGCGGTGAGGTGGGTGGACTGCTGTGGTCTGTTGTGGGATTGTGAACCACTGAGGGCTACAGTACGACGAAGCCGCTCCGTCATTTCTAGGTCCCCAGTTTAAATAAACAATACACCACACACAATACAGTCAGATGCTTCAGATGGGAGTCTATAAGTTGCTGCCGATAACAGCAGAATACAATCTAACATTGTAGGCAGATAAAACTAAAGTTACGGCATTTCAGGCCACACAACCAGTAGGATGCAAAATAGTCTTGAACAATACGATCTGGGCGCAAGTAAAACATTTAAAATATCTAGGATGCGACATCACTTACGATTACAACCGTGGCGTGGACCTAAAATTAAATAAATTTGCTTGCATTTGTTGAAATATCGCAAAAAGTTTCCAGAAGAGAGCCGGAAAAGAAATGCAGCTGTTGTTTTATAAAACAATAGCGATACCAACCTTACTTACGGAAGTGAAGCTTGAGCAACAACAAGAAAGTAGAATACAAACGCAAGAAACGAGATTCCTAAGAAGAGTGGAAGGATTTACATAGGAATATAGAAAAAGAAATAAAGATGTAAGGGAAGATTTAGGAATATATAACCTAAACGAACAAATAAAAGACAATAAGAGAAGGTAGAAGGAATATGTAGACCATATAGAGAGGAAAAATTCTCGGTGACGGTTCTCATTTACAAATGCACTGGAAGAAGAAATATAAGAGGACCATACAAGAGATGGCGTACCATAACAGGCAATGTGACTAATACGTAAAGTGAAGAAGAAGGATTACAAGAAACGTAAAACTATAACTATCACAAAGAAAATTTCGTGAGGAACGCAAACGGAAGACAGTGTTTTGTTGGCGGAAATCTTACAGTTAGAAGAGGCAACAAATCTAATAAAAAGTTACGCTTGTCCGTCCTCTCCTGGGGTACTGCTGCGCGGTATCGGATATTTATCACGTAGGATTGGCGGAGGACATCGATAAAGTTAAAATAACGGGAGCGCGTTATGCATTATCATGAGATATGGACGAGGGTGTCACGGATGTGATAAGCGAGATGGGGTGACAATTATTGCAACAAAGGCATTCTTCCCCGATGCGAGGTCATTTCACGAAATTACGATCGTCAACTTTCTCCTCCGAATGTCGAAATATTTGTCTGACATTCGCCTATATTGGGAGAAACGACCTTTGTAATAAAATTAGAGAAATCAGAGCTCACACGGAAAGATTTAGGTGTTCATGTTTAGTCCGCAGCTCGTGGTCGTGCGGTAGCGCTCTCGCTTCCCACGCCCGGGTTCCCGGGTTCGATTCCCGGCGGGGTCAGGGATTTTCTCTGCCTCGTGATGACTGGGTGTTGTGTGATGTCCTTAGGTTAGTTAGGTTTAAGTAGTTCTAAGTTCTAGGGGACTGATGACCATAGATGTTAAGTCCCATAGAGCTCAGAGCCATTTGAACCATTTTGTTCATTTTTCCAGCGTTTGATTCGAGAGTGGAATGTTCAAGAAACAGTCTGAAAGTGATTCTGTAAACAGTCTTCCAAATACTGACAGTGAATTGGAGAGTAGTTATGTAGATATAGATATTTATGTTGACTCCATTTGTTACTTTCATGATTATTCGTTTCGAGCTTCAAACAGAACATAAAAAAAAAAATGTGTGAAACGTTATGAGACTGAACTGCTAAGGTCATCAGTCCCTAAGCTTACACAATACTTAACCTAAATTATCCTAAGGACAAACACACACACCCATGCCCGAGGGCGGACTCGAACCTCCGCCGGGACCAGCTGCACAGTCCATGACTGCAGCCCTTAGACCGCTCGGCTAATAACGTTCGGCGAAACATAAAACCATTACGTAAATTTAGTCTTCTTGTTCGTATTACCTTCCCCGAACTTTTTCATACTGTAATTGTTGAAGGTGTACAGCAACCAGACACAAATTGGTTTCAGGTTTCTTTATTTAGAAAGTACCGTTACCACTTTCGACTTCTTCACTATTCAGGCAGTTTTTTCATGTTTTCATCAATACAGAATATACATAGGTTTCCTGTGATTTGCCCCAGGATAAAGAATAATTTACAAACTACAAAAGTGTAACCAAAATGATTGCGCTGCATTTTTATGTTGGAATGCAACTTAGCGAAATGTCCATCTGGCGCATTTGTGTTAGCAGTTTTCTTGCAATTTAATACGTTCTCATGGATGTTTGTATTCTCACCGTCACAAACGGTGCTCTGCATTGTAAACCAATTTCGTTCGGTTGAGATTTGTGTACCACAGTTGTCTACATCTGGTGTTATCCTACTTGAAAGTGTGGTTCAAATGGTTCAAATGGCTCTGAGCACTATGGGACTTAACTTCTGAGGTCATCAGTCCCCTAGAACTTAGAACTACTTAAACCTAACTAAGCTAAACACATCACACACATCCAGGCCCGAGGCAGGATTCGAATCTGCTACTGTAGCAGGAGCGCGGTTCCCAGTTCCGGACTGAAGCGCCTAGAACCGCTCGGCCGCTGCGACCGGCCCCAATTCATGGGTAATGACGATATCTCAGCTGCTTTATTATTTATAAAATGAAATAAACACATTTGAGTGCGACATTTGCAAGTAATAAGTAAAGAAAGTGGACTTTATGAAGGGGAGGAAGCATCTGAGAAGGGTGTGAGACAATGTTCTAGCCAAGCCCTCATGTTATTCAATCTCTACGATGAGCATGCAGTATAGAAAATATGGAGAAAATTGGAAATAGGATTAAAGTTCGAAGAAAGTAAAAATATTACGTTTAGAGTTTTATGGTTATATTGTAACTGTCCTCTCCCATGAACCCTGGACCTTGCCGTTGGTGGGGAGGCTTGCGTGCCTCAGCAATACAGATAGCCGTGCCTTAGGCGTAACCACAACGGAGGGGTATCTATTGAGAGGCCAGACAAACGTGTGGTTCCTGGAGAGGGGCAGTAGCCTTTTCAGTAGTTGCAGGGCAACAGCTGGATGAGTGACTGATCTGGCCTTGTATTAATCAAAACGGCCTTACTGTGCTGGTACTGCGAACGGATGAAAGCAAGGGAAAACTACAGCCGTAATTTTTTAAGTAGAATGAAATGGGTATTATTTTGAAAATAATTTACAAAGCCGACAACAACAGAAGAAAAACACGGATGACGAAGTATTGTGTAATAGAATCATTGAATGCAGGCAGTAAAGGTACTAGAGAGTTTTTGGACAGCAAAATAGCTGTGACGAAAGTACTTAGCATACAAAATGCAGACAGGCAATAGCAAGAAAAACTTTCTGAAAAAGAGGAAAGTTAACACAGAGTATAAACAGAAGTGTTAGGAAGTCTTTTCTGAAGGTATTGGGAGTGTAACTTTTCATTGAAGTGAAACGTAGACAATAAGCAGTTCAGGAAAGAAGAGAAGAGAATCTTCTGAAACGTAACGCTATAGAAGAATGTTGAAAATCATAGGGGTGGATCGAATAAAGAGAAGATACTGAATCAAACTGGGAAAAGACAAACCTTCGGCACAACCGGAGTAAAAGAAGTGATCGATTGATACAAAAATTCTGAGGCATCAAGGAACCATCAACTTGATATTGGAGATGTGAGGGGGAAAACTATAGAGAGAGACTAAGGCATGAAGACACTGGGCATGCACAAATTGATGTAAATTTGCTTATAACGCAGAGACGAAGAAGCTTGCACAGGATGCATGAGCGTGGAGAGTTTAATCAAACAATTTCCGACTGAACACCACACCACCACCACCATCAAAAACAACAACAACAAATCATCCACTGTCCAACAGCTGTTTGTTTCTCGCTGGACAAAGTCAGTTACATTATGACATTAATAAATAATTTTTTTTTTTTGTTTTCATCCGAGAATTGGGGAAATGATTTATGTTTCAAATAATACATCATCTTGTACATAAAGAAAAAAGTCTCTCTCTCTCTCTCTCTCTCTCTCTCTCTCTCTCTCTCTCTCTCTCTCTCTCTCTCTCTCTCTCTCTCTGTGTGTGTGTGTGTGTGTGTGTGTGTGTGTGTGTGTGTAAGAGACAAAATGTTTCAAATAGCTCTGAGTACTACAGGACTTACATCTGAGGTCATCAGTCCCCTAGAACTTAGAGCTACTTAAACCTAACTAACCTAAGGACATCACACACACCCATGCCCGAGGCAGGATTCGAACCTGCGACCGTAGCAGTCCCGCGGTTCCGGACTGCAGCGCCAGAACCGCTAGACCACCGCGGCCGTCGGGAGGAGGAGGAGGTGGACGAGGAGGATAGCTGGTTATCACTATTATCATTCAACCGCGATTCTTATACATATATTTTAACAACGCGTTTCAAGAGACATTGCTCTCATCATCAGGTTGTAAAGTCTATGTCATGAAATTAAACGGATTAAAAAGACAAAATACCATCACAAATAGTTGGGATGGGTCCAATATACTTTTAATTCTGTTTTACTCTATGGACTTCTCAACTATTTGTGATGGTATTTTGTCTATTTAGTCCGTTTAATTTCATGACATAGACTTCACAACCTGATGATGAGAGCATTGTGTCTTGAAACGCGTTGTTAAAAAAATATATGTATAAGAATCGCGGTTTAATGCTAACAGTGATAACCAGTATAACGACAACTGCTACCTCGACTCCATAATGGATTATATTAAAGAGGAGGATAGCTATCATATTGTATATCGTACTCTCTCTGCTTCTACACCACCCTCTCTCTTTTTCAGTCAAATAATATCTTCTTCCGACAGCCATGTTGACAGATGTTGTAGACAGACGTGTTTATTACGTTTTGTCAACTGCTATGCAAATACAGCGGTATGAACCCGCTACGTATGTTGCTCTTATATGTAAATTGACATCTTGTTAGCATTCACACATACACAGATACTTCAAAGGAAAACTTTGACCGAGAGAAACTTATTCTGTGACGGTTCAGCAATGGAACACAGTGCGTATCATTACAGCTGACGTCGAATAAACAACCAAATGACAGAATACGTAAAGTAAGCGTATACTTGTTGCGTACTGACTATATCAAAAGAAGGATAAAAGCTACACGTCTGTTCACTGATTAGTGACTGAAGCCAAAGCTAAAAAAACCCCATCAGTTTTCTTGTTTCTGGTATTCAGTGCATATTCGAGTATCGTCAGAAAATGTGATAATTACTGCCTTGCTGCAATTGCTGTAGCTACAAAGCTACCTCCTGGTCCTGTTTCCTCCGTAAAAAAAGAACATTATTTCTGGATTAACATGCTTCGCTATCCGTATACGCCATTTTCGTGTTATTTACTTAGAAGACGTGGCGTTATAAGACTGTCACGTTTCTGAAGTTTGTGACAAGGTACATCTTTCCTAGAGTGGACCAATTTGTCCCACACAACAAAAATAATTGTGCTTAAGCCGTGGAAACGTAGTGCTTTGTAGATTACACACAGCTAATGAGATAAGAAGATACACGCTTAACCGTATAGCGGCTTTAGTCCGTCACAAAGGTTAATATCAACGCTCAATCCGATTTAATGTTTCTGTAGGATGAGAGCATTGCATAGCGGGATGGAGGAGCTAATCGTGCCGACAGAAGCCTCAGACGGGCTAAATCAGATTCTCTGCAACGAACTGGCACAGAGAATAATTTTATTGTCAGCATCATTTGTCTTTTGAAGCATAATTTCGAATTCACCTACCCTCGTTAGAAATCTGCATCCTTTTAGGGAAACCGCTGACGCTGTTGGGCTATTGCTAATATTGCTTCTCTCTGTCGTAACTCAGTTGAACTGGGATGGGGGTGGATAAGAAATTTTCGTCGACAGTAGTTTGCTGATAGGAGGAGGGAGGTGGGGCTGGAGAAATGTTTGTTGCTGACCATCATACTGCGTCCTGAGTCCACGGAGTGAATCCCCATAATTCCCCGTAGCGCCTCACGGAACGAGGGCAGGTAGCATTAAGCTTATCGCTGATCAGTCCGTCGGATGGAATGCTCCTTTGACGGTATTCTGGTGGAGTGAGTTACAGGACACAGCTAGTTTTTGTCTTCTCCTGCCGATTTCCGTAAACACCCATAAAAATACCAATTCCGCGAACGTTCGTCTTTATAAATCGTGCGGTTCTAGGCGCTACAGTCTGGAGCCGAGCGACCGCTACGGTCGCAGGTTCGAATCCTGCCCCAGGCATGGATGTGTGTGATGTCCTTAGGTTAGTTAGGTTTAATTAGTTCTAAGTTCTAGGCGACTGATGACCTCAGAAGTTAAGTCGCATAGTGCTCAGAGCCAGCCTTTATAAATACCTATTACAGTACACTCGCTGCAAGATTTATATTTGATATTCTACGTTCATCAAAAATTATTAGGGATTTAGCGGTTAACTACTTTTCATTTTATAACGGCTTGCTACAGCCGCACTACGAAGCTCGTGTAGTGTGTATAATGAACCAAAATAAAGAGCTACGAGATATCGCTACAGTTGCGCTGCATGAATCAATAACGTGTCCACTTTTATTCTCGTCATTTATAGACGTCTACCGCCATATATTCAAGACGAAAGGGTGTGCTATTTGTTCAAGATGCTAGACCACCACTTTTATTTACAGTTGAAGCATTACTACCATAATTACTGTAGTTACTGTACTTCACTATCAGAAAAGGTGAAGAAACTTTCTCTACAGCCGGATAAAACACTAAATATTCAGATTATGCTTATCCATTACGGATATTTTAGAACAGTGACTGTATATTAAATGTAAATAAGTTATATAGAACTGCAACCAGTCACTTTTTTGAATAATTATGTTTTGTTCCATGAACCGGTTTTCGAACCTTTTCAGGTTCATCTTCAGATGGTTTCAGGGAAAAAAAAATTGCTAAACTGCCTGTAATATACAATTAGAAATAAGATATCAGATCACCTGAAGTTCGTTCTTGTAATAATATATTTATTTATTTTATCTTGTGCTCTCATGTTATCGCCATTCTGATTAAAATACTTCCCCTTATATCGACTTTAATACATGTAAAGAACAACAAATTACATCTCTGTACTAAGTAGGCCTATGCCATATCTTTCTGTCAAGATCTTTGTTACAAACAACAGTTGTGAAGCGCATGCTGGATGCTGGAAAAGTCTCGCTGTCAAAGTGTAAATTAATATAGTTTGTGTGGAAGTGTGTGTCCTTATATAACTACTGGAAATCGAAATGGAGGCAGAGAGATGGATGGACACTAACCGAAAAAAGCCGCCTATACTGCCGCAAGCCAGCAGCCAGCATTATGCTACTACCAGTAATGATGTAACTTCATGAAACCATCTGAAGATGAACCTGAAAAGGTTCGAAAACCGGTTCATGGAAGAAAACATAATTATTCAAAACAGTGACTGGTTGCAGTTCTGTATAACTTATTTACACTAAACATTCAGTTACTTTCTCCTTTATCAGTAACTTATTTGAAATTCAAAAATCAAACAGAGATCACAAAATTTTTGTATATGTACGTTGAGCAGAGTTTAAACTTGGTTATTACACTGTATAGATCTCCCTACTGGGTGTGCACTAGATAAGAATTTTAACAACAACTGATATGTCGATTTATAAATAGTTCGTACCGGCTGGTATCAGACATTCAAGAGGACAGTTAAAAAATTCAAGAAAATTTACTTCGCTTCATTTTTAAGTTCTTACAGTATAATGTTGCAGGTGACGTTATCGCAACATTTAACAGGAGGCACTGAAATTTCGAAAATTTCGAAATGACCTCAGTGATACAGCAATTTCATCACAGTGAATATCTTAAAGAAAACATCAAAACATCAAACCAGAAGAAGGATACGACACATGCTTGTGGATTAGCACTGAAACTCGTTGTACGCACGTACTGACTGAAGCTGCAGTTGATGACACATCACTCCTCCTTACATTGTTAATATGCACAGTCATGACGGGGTTAATCGCACAGTGTCTCCTTTGAACTTCTGATTGGTGGCCGATTTCTTTGCATCCGAAGTACGTTACAAAAATCATGGCATTAAACTCTAGTCTGATGATTGGAGAAGTGTCAGAAATGAAACAAAATGTTTATTTCCAGCCACGTTCTTTTAACAAAAGCTGACACTGACTATTTTAATTCAGTTAACAGCCTGGAAAAAAAACAAATGTTTCATGGAGAATTCTCTTCAGAGCTACGTAGACTTTTAGCTTCAGCAGACACCTGGTATGTCACGGTGAACGTTAAAATACCGCTTCCTGCGCCAGTCGGGAAAGGGCCGCTTGCAGTAATGAAAGAGGAACACGAGGGCAGGATTATTTACCGCAGCCATCCATTAAGCGATTGGTCTACGGCGCGCAGAACTGTCCAGCTCTCTGCAGAGTCGGCAAGAAGGAAATACGGAGCCAGAAAACTGGAAGACACGAAGCCCCACATCCCCAGGGTGTTGAGGCGCTTTCGTAGAGGCATTCACACTGCGGCACGACAGTGTTTCAAGGTAAGCTCGTCTCTGTACGGATGGATGTAGGCCGTCCTACTCAATTCTGGCTTCTGCGAAGCTAAGTTGATTCTGATGTGACAAGACAATGTTTCAGACAGAGTTAGTTGAGTACCAATACCCCATCAACTTTTTTTTATTTGTTTCATCAATTCCTCTGCTGTGTTAACTTCTTCATTTCAGGCCAGTACTTGTGTCCAACATCTTCAGTTATTTGTTGGATATATTTGAGTCTCTGTCTGCCGCTACAACTGTTACCATCTACAGCTTACTCAAGCGCTACGGAAGTTATTCCTTGATGTCTTAACACGTATCGTACTATCCCTTGTTCGTCTCACTGTTTTTCAAACATTCCTCCCTCGGCGATTCTGCAGAGAATTTCCTCATTCCTTACATTACCAGTCTACATAATTTTCAACATCATTCTATAGCACCAAATCTGAAACGCTTCGAATCTTTTCTTTTCCTGTTTTCGTCACAGACCATGATTTACTTCGATACAATTCTGTGCTCCAGACGTACATTCTCAGAAATTTCGTCCACAGATTAACGTCCACTTCGACACCTGCAGACTTCTTTTAGCTAGGAATGCCGTCTGTGTCTGTGCTAGTTTGCTTTTACATCCTTCTTGCTTCGACTGTCAGGTCTAATTTTGCATACAGTTTACTCCTCATTACTTTCGTCTTCCTTCGCTTTATTCTCAGTCTCTTGTGCTGATTAGACCTTTTATTCCATTCAACAAGTCCAGTAAACGTTACTCACTTCCACTGAGGATAGCAGGTTCATCAGAGAATCCTTTCACCTTGAATTTAAAGTCCCATATCTGAACCTTTCTTTATCAGTTGGGCTTTAAGAAAGGCAAAGGCACCAGAGAGGCGATTCTAACGTTGCGGTTGATAATGGAAAAATGACTGAAGAAAAATCAAGACACATTCATAGGATTTGTCGACCTGGGAAAAGCGTTTGATAATGTAAAATGTTGCAAGATGTTCGTAATTCTGAGAAAAATAAACGTGAGCTATAGGGAGAGACGGGTTATATATAGTATGTACAACAGCCAAGAGGGAATAATAAGAGTGGACGACCGAGAACGAAGTGCTCGGATTAAAAAGGGTGTAAGACAGGGATGTAGTCTTTCGCCCCTAATTTTCAATCTGTACATCGAAGAAGCAATGAGGGAAATAAAAGAAAGGTTCAAAAATGGAATTAAAACTCAAGGTCAAAGGATATCAACGACACGATTCGCTGATGACACTGCTATCCTCAGTGAAAGTGAAGAACAATTACATGATCTGCTAAATTGAATGAACAGTCTAATGAGTGCAGAATCTGGATTGAGAGTAAACCGGAGAAACACGAAAGTAATGAGAAGCAGCAGAAGTGCTACCAGCGAGAAACTTCACATCAGGATGGTCACGAAGTACATGAACTTAAGGAGTTCTGCTACCTAGGCAGCAAACTAACCAATGATGGACGGAGCAAGGAGGACATCAAAAGCAGACTAGCACAGGCAAAAATGGCATTCCTGGTCAAGAGAAGGCTCCTAGTATCAAACATAGACGTTAATTTGAGGAAGAGATTTCTGGGAATGCATGCTTGGAGCACAGGGCGGTATGGTAGTGAAACATGGACTGCGGGAAAACCGGAAGAGAAGAAAATCAAAGCATATGAGATGTGCTACAGACGAATGTTGAAAATTAGGTGGACTGATAATGTAAGGAGTGAGGCGGTTCGGCACAGAATCGTAGAGGAAAGGAATATATGGAAAACACTGAGGAGGAGAAGGGAAATGATGATAGGAGATCTGTTAAGACATCAGGGAGTTACTTCCATGGTACTAGAGGGAGCTGTAGAAGGCAAAAACTGTAGAGGAAGTCAGAGATTGGAGTACATCTAGCAAATAATTGAGGACGTAGATTGTAAGTGCTACTCTGAGATAAAGGTTGGCACAAGAGAGAAATTTGTGGCGGGCCGTATCTAACCGGTCAGCAGACTGATGACTTAAAAAAAATGTTTTACTTGTTAATGTATCACGCCAAGATGCTTGTTTTTGTTTATAATGTATTGTGAGTGATTTGAAACTGGTACTTCTTAACGAAACTAGTCGCCAATAAAGCATTATTCACCAAAACCAGCTAATGGAGGTAACATGAATTAATTCATCTTAAAGTGTGTAATAGAAAAATAGGAACATACTGAAAAATAATCATTTGAATAAAAAATAGATTTTTAATATACCACATTTTTAAATCGGACTGAAAAGTATAAAATAATTTATCCTAGCACCATGCGGATCCAATTTAAAATATAGTATACTAAAAACTTGTTTTTACTTAAATAATTATTCTCTGTTTTTGGTCTTGTGTGTGTAAAATTTTTCAATGTATTTTAAACATATTGATGTGACTATAAGAGATGTGTGTGTTAAATTTCAAATTTATTTCAGTACTTTTTCACCTGATCATATCTGAAAGAGAATAGTGTTATACATACCTGCTAATCATATATCAGTCTATTTAACTGTTATTTCCCTAAAAATAAAATGAAGAAGCAGTGCCGGCCGGAGTGGCCGAGTGGTTCTAGGCGCTTCAGTCTGGAACCGCGCGACCGCTACGGTCGCAGGTTCGAATCCGGCCTCAGGCATGGATGTGTATGATGTTCTTAGGTTAGTTAGGTTTAAGTAGTTCTAAGTTCTAGGGGACTGATGACCTCAGATGTTAAGTCCCATAGTGCTCAGTGCCATTTGAACCATTTGAAGAAGCAGTTTCATATAGTTTTTATAAGGTTTTTATTTCTGTACTAGCTTTATAACTACAGCTTCGCCCTTGTGTGCATTTGTCACATATGTTGCAAACATCTCCTCCTCCCCTTCTCTGTGTAGATCTTCTCCTCCCCCCTCACCCTGTTTATCATATTGTCCCTACTCTCTATGTCCATTGTCTCCTACTCCTCACTCGGGCTACCTGTTCCTGTTCCTCTTTCTCCCTCTCTCTCTTCTCTCACTCTCCTCCTGGTCCCTCTGTCTGCCTGTCTCCTTCTCCCCCTCTCTGTGTCCATCTCCTTTTCCCACCTCTGTCTGTCCATATCCTCCTTCCTCTCTCTCTGCAAAATCCTCACCGTCTCATTATCCATCACCCCTTCCCCCCTCCCCCCCTCCGGCCTTTCTCTGGTCAGTCGTGCCCGTCCGCATGTATACTTCCTGAAAGGCATTCCGATACTGCCTGCACAACACACCAGTCGTGCAGGCAGCCTACATATCAGGCGTTACCAGAGTATTTTTTTCCACACCACCTCTTGCGAACAGCATGACAAGAAAGAGTGTTAATATTGCTTTGCCATCCAGTTCGGAGCTACGTTAAAAATTTTAAGTCTCTAGGTCTTTGGGAAGTTAGTTTAAAATCAACTGCAATATTTTTACTGAATAAACAGACAGATAATACTGTAAGATAATAAAATCGTAGCCGGCTGCAGTGGCCGTGCGGTTGTAGGCACTTCAGTCTGGAACCGCATGACTCCTACAGTCGCAGGTTTGAATCCTGCCTCGGGCATGGATGTGTGTGATGTCCTTAGGTTAGTTCAGTTTAAGTAGTTCTAAGTTCTAGGGAACTGATGACCTCAGATGTTCAGTCCCACAGTGCTCACAGCCAATAAAATCGTGGTAAAATAATACATTTTGTGTTTAAATAGAAACAGAAATGACTAAAATATGACACTAGCTGCATAATGAAATACTTTGACGTGCACCTATGCTATATAAAGTGACTGACTTGCAAGAAAAGAGTAAAAAGAACGCGGTAGTAGCGCAATAGATTAGTTTTTATTCTCAAAACGCGGGTTCAACACGTCGTTCCTTGACCCTCTCTCAACTTGCCCGCCCGTGAACAAGAAAGCGACAGAAATTGCTCCTACCGAGATGCCTTAAGGAGGCGCGGAGGGATTTTATCGACGAATAAAGCGCGACGCGACTCGAGGCGCCCTTCGGAAGCCCTCAAATCCCGCGGGCGGCTGCCGGCACGTCGCCAGCTGACGGCGCTCCGGCCGGTCGTAAAGTGGCGAGAGATCGCCGCCTAACCTGGCCACAAATCGCTGACCGGCCAGAAGAGAGGTTAGGCCGCGCCCGGCCATCGGCGCTAAGCCGGCAGCCCGCGGCACGGTGTGTCGCACTCACCTCACCTCACCACACCCTCCACCGGCCGGCCGTCGCCGTCTCTTGCTCCTCCGAGACCTAGCGCACCGGACCAATGACCGTTCCGGGAGTTCACTTTCAAGGCCGTGCCCCACCCAACAATAATATTCTGAACACTATCAACGAGATCAGCTTATAAGGATGCTAGGTTGTTGCTCTGTAGCCAGTGTTGAACCTATCGATACCTATTTTCTAAAGCGAATATTCCGGTACTGTACTTTGCGAACTTATTTCTGCTATACTTTCGGTTATCTGCTGGCTTCTTTTTTATTTAAAGCTTATGTGAGTATCTTCTTTATATGCCCAGTACGCGCGAATGCAGTAGCCCCAAGAGTAATTGTCCAGGTACCTTACATTTGAATATTTTCAACATTTCGCGGCCCTGTCAGCAACTGTATAAATATTAATTTTAAATTAATAACAGCCTCAATTGCAATGTTTACCTACATTTACCTAGGTTTCAGTTGGGATAACCCAACCTTCTGCACCGAGCGAGGTGGCGCAGTGGTTAGCACACTGGACTCGCATTCGGGAGGACGACGGTTCAATCCCGTCTCCGGCCACCCTGATTTAGGTTTTCCGTGACTTCCCTAAATCGTTTCAGGCAAATGCCGGGATGGTTCCTTTGAAAGGGCACGGCCGATTTCCTTCCCAATCCTTCCCTAACCCGAGCTTGCGCTCTGTCTCTAATGACCTCGTTGTCGACGGGTCGTTAAACACTAACCACCACCACCACCAAACTTTTTCAGAATAAAAGGAACTACGATTTGTCCATAATGGACAACGTCAAAAACTAAAAACTATAGTATAGTAATACATCGTCATATTGCGATAATTTATCTGAGAAACAGCCTCGGCCCCACTTCGCGATAGCAGTACGGCAGCAACGGATGTTGTACTGGAACTGGCTATAGCCTCGAGAGCGCATGCGCGACAGTGTGTCATGCGCACTTGTTAACACTGGTACCCACATGTACTCCTAAACTTAAAATTTATTGAATAACCAGGTGCGGGTAACAAAATTGACGTGTACGTTATCCTGTAAGAAACGAAGATATATCGACTGTCTTAACATTTGTAATAATTTCTTGGACGTCAAAAGTGAAGGGAGCATTGCGTTTACTATTTTAAGCCAACCTAGCATATTCGGTGTGATCATCGAACTTGACCGCATGAGGATAACTACTGGTTTGAAATATCAGATAATCGCAGCTATTCAGCAAACGGCTCAAGCACCCAACCCTCCGGATAATACTCAGCTCTTGCATTGCGAAGTGAAGGGTGTGAGGTTGGCTAGTTTGGAACAAATGCAAATTTCTTAATGACCAGCTGCAGCTGCGAAATAAAAACTTTTTTGAAGGTTTTCAACCGTTATTCCATCCGCCATAATTTTAGGGAGTAATCATTATACCCATGCCGACATGTTTTTATCACTCCCGTTTGCTGAATAGCTGGGATTATATGCTATTTCAAACCCGTAGTTATCCTCACGCGGTCAAGTTCGATGGTTACCCCGAATGTGCTGGGTTGGCTTAAAATAGTAAACGCATTGCTCCCTTCACTTTTGAGTCCAACAAATTATTACAAATGTTAAGACAGACGATGTATCTTTGTTTCTTACAGGATAACGTACACGTCAATTTTGTTACCCGCACCTGGTTATTCAATAAATTTTAAGTTTAGGAGTACATGTTGGTACCAGTGTTAACAAGTACGCATGACACTATCGCGCATGCGCTCTCGAGGCTATAACCAGTTCCAGGACAACATCCGTTGCTGCCGTACTGCGGCCGAGAAGTGGGGCCGAAGCTGTTTCCCAGATAAGTTATTGCAATATGACGATGTATTACTGTATTATAGTTTTTAGTTTTTGACGTTGTCCATTATGGACAAATCGTAGTTCCTTTTATTCTGAAGAAGGTTGGATTATCCAAACTGAAACCTAGGTAAATCTAGGTAAACATTGCAACTGAGGCTGTTGTTAATTTAAAATTAACCTTACATTTGATCTGAAGTGTGGGGAAAATATGACAAGGTAGAAAGGAAAGAAACTGATGGAAGAAGTGAAACTAACATACAGCAGCGGTAACACACACGGGCTTGTGCTACCGTTAACTCCATGTGATATTCTACGTGATGCATTGTTTCTCCAGACTCACTTTATACGGTGTAGCAATGCAAGTGAACATTTTGAGCACTTGGTATACAGCCGTGATAATACATACACGAACCGTACCTGTGTTCCGCGTTTGCTCACATTTCGTATAGCAGAGCAAACGTTTGTGGAACATCTTCTCCTGACGGCAAAACAGTGGTTTGCGGCGCTTTTATCTTGATACTGTTTGATTAAGTTCTGTACACGCTGTGTCGATGAAGTCCTCTTTCAAATGCCCTAGAAGAAAGCGTATACTCGTAGTTCCAACATGCTGTTGGTGTGGTAAAACGGTGACTAAAAACAATAATAATTACTTGCGATCGTCATGAAATTCTCCATATTGTCCGCTATAGCTTGGTGAAAACCGCAGCTCGATATATTTATTCATTCTGGATGTAACTGGGGTGACCTGCGTTACCTGCCTCACCCTATATTTCTCAAATACGGCGAGAGAAATGTTATCCACAACTTGAACAGGCTGCAGTTATGAGTCGAAGAGGATGAAAATGAAATAGTAGTCGAGAAGGGAATCAGGCAGTGCTATAGCTTATCCCCAACGTCACTCAATCTGTACGTACAGCAAATGACAAATTAAAGCAACGAGATATTTGGGAAGGGAATTAAAGTTCAGGGAGAAGAGATAGAAACTTTTGAGGTTTGCCGAAGATACAATAATGTTATCAGAGACGGTAAAGGACTTCGAAGCTCAGTCGAAAGAAACAGATAGTGTTTTGAAAAGAGGTTATAAGATGAACGTTAACAGAAGTTCAATAAGGGTAATGGAAAGTAGTCTAATTAAACCAAGAGAAACGACGCAATAACTGTAGGTAATGAGTCACTTGCAGAATGGAAGAATTTTGCTATTCCGGCGGCAAAGTAAATGACGGTGGTGGAAGTAGACAGCATATAAAATGCAGACTGACAATAGTAAGAAAAACGTTTCTGCAAAAGAAAAATTTAAGAGTTGGGAAACCTTTTCTGAAGATATTTGTTTGGAGACTAGCCTTATATGGATGCGAAAAGTAGACGATAAAAAGTAATAAGAAGAGAATATAAGCTTGTGAAATGTGGTGCTACAGTAGAAATAAACCGGGTGATCAAAAAGTCAGTATAAATTTGAAAACTTAATAAACCACGGAATAATGTAGATAGAGAGGTAAAAATTGACACACATGCTTGGAATGACATGGGGTTTTATTAGAACAAAAAAAAAAAACAAAGTATTGCTAGACGAGTGAGAGATCTCTTGCGCGCGTCGTTTGGTGATGATCGTGTGCTCAGCCGCCACTTTCGTCATGCTTGGCCTCCCAGGTCGTGCGGTTATTGGTTTTGGGGTTACCTGAAGTCGCAAGTGTATCGTGATCGACCGACATCTCTAGGGGTGCTGAAAGACAACATCCGACGCCAATGCCTCACCATAACTCCGGACATGCTTTACAGTGCTGTTCACAACATTATTCCTCGACTACAGCTATTGTTGGGGAATGATGGTGGACATATTGAGCATTTCCTGTAAATAACATCATCATTGCTTTGTCTTACGTTGTTATGCTAATTATTGCTATTCTGATCAGATGAAGCGCCATCTGTCGGACATTTTTTTAACGTTTGTATTTTTTTGGTTCTAATAAAACCCCATTTCATTCCAAGCATGTGTGTCAATTTGTATCTCTCTATCTCCATTATTCCGTGATTTATTCAATTTTCAAATTTATACTGACTTTTTGATCACCCGGTATATGGGTAGCCCGAATAACTAATGACGAGGTACGCAATCGAAACATTTATGGCAAAACTTCATTAAAATAAGGGATCTGTTAGGTGCGTCAAACTGGAGCACCCCCTCAGCTTGACGTGACGATTCTGTATATCAACGCGAATTTCGACAAAAGACAGGAATACATATCGTTTTTAAAACATTTAAAGTCTAAGTTCTAAATATTGTAGTTAATACGAAACTAGAATCGGATTTTGAAGAGCGTAACATCGATGAATTTGTTTCTTTTAGAACTCCGATATTAGCCGCAGAAATTACTATAGCGCCATTTCAAAAAGCAAAGTTGATACCAATAGCTGCCGGCCGTGGTGGCCGAGCGTTTCTAGGCGCTACAGTCTGGAACCACGCAACCACTACGGTCGCAGGTTCGAATCCTGCCTCGGGCATGGATGTGTGTGATGTCCTTAGGTTAGTTAGGTTTAAGTAGTTCTAAGTTCTAGGGGACTGATGACCTCAGAAGTTAAGTCCCCTAGTGGTTCAAATGGCTCTGAGCACTATGGGACTTAACATCTGAGGTCATCAGTCCCCTAGAACTTAGAACTACTTAAACCTAACTAACCTAAGGACATCACACACATCCATGCCTGAAGCAGGATTCGAACCTGCGATCATAGCAGTTGCAGGGTTCCGGACTGAAGCGCCTAGAACCGCTCGGCTACCGCGGTCGGCTAAGTCCCATCGTGCTCAGAACCATTTGAACCATTTGATACCAATAGCTCTATAATTAACGTAGCTATGAAAAGAAGCTGTAAGTCATTTAGTGAGAAATTTTTCATAATTCATTTGGGTAAAGACAGAATTGTGGATACTAAAGCGATTCAGGAAATACTTTGGGTGAACAGCTTAGCTGGATCAGCCTGTGGGAATATAGAAAATTGTTTTACCCCTGGCCATACAGAAATAAATTACAGTTTAGCCAACTGAAGATAGGTGAGAACCCGGAACATGTCTTTGAGTGAACATGGTTCAGAAGAAGTGGCTAGTTGATTTATTTGTTAAAGTAATTTAAACCACAGCCACGAAATGAGCCACAGTTTTAATGAATAAATTAATGCTTAATTGTTTTCTCATGTGATCCCGATCTGCGATCCGCTGGATACCGAGACGGGCAGTGGCTGCACATAACTGCTGTACGCCGTAGAGTGCGAAATCCGCTGCTAGTTTGTCTGAGTCAGGGCTCTCAGCGACGTCCCTCGACAGAAAAGGCAAATAAGGCGGCGAAGATTAGACGGCCGCGACGTACGAGTAAGTGCGGCACTTGCGCTGGAGGCTCATTGTGTCGGAGCTCAGCACTCGCGTGTTCCTCGTTTAGTGCTCCAGAAATAAATAAATAAATGGGCGTGCCTGGTGGGCTGAATGGGCTCGCCGGGGTACGGCAGTTGCCATTCGGGGACGGAGACGGCGGAGGCAGTACTTGGTTACGTGTAGTGTTCTCCAGGGCGCCTCGCGGCCCGCTCCTGAATAGACACTCGTCGCGACGGCTGCAAAACAGATACAAAGGGGCTGCCAGAGAGGGGGTGGCCAGTGTGGTGGTGGGGGAGGAGGCGGGAATGGGGCCCAGAGAGCGGTCCTCCGCACTGGCTAAAGGATTCGATTTCCTCGCAAGCACGTGACAGGGCTAAGGATGGCCTGCGCCATTGGGGTAGCGTAGTCGTTAACTCATTACGAGCTATTTCTCAGCCAGCCGACGTAGGACTTCAGATGCGTTAAAAATGTCACCTATGTTTAGACTCTGCTGCTGCTATCACCTCCAGATATTATTGGAACAATTCTCTTGCGAAATGAATGAAAAAAACAGTCTAGATCACTAGTTTTTATTGTTGACGATCGGTCCCGATCTGACTAGAAGATTATATTCAGATCTGGTGCTGAAGGTGAAATTTGTGAGTAGTATGTCACGTAATTAACTATGTAACATTCCATATTTCATGTTCCATACTTTTTAAAGTAGTTTTATGTCACATTCTTACCACTACTGACAAACTGCACCTAGCAACACTAGATCTGGATATGATCTACTAGTTACATCAAAACTGGTCATCATTAGTAAAACAAAATGCTGATCCAGACAGTGTATTCCATTCTTTATACCAATGAAGACCATTGTTTCCTGAGAGATGCCGTGGATTATGAAACACTTCAAAACATTTTATCAGGTCTGCTTGACGCAAACGCAGCAACTTCCCAATTCTACGTCTACATCTGTACTCCGTAAGCCATCTTCTGGTGTGTGGCGTAGGGTACCTTGTGTACCATTGTCCCTCTATTTCTGTTCCAATCGCAAATAGTTAGCGAGAAGAACTATCGCGGGCAAGCATCCGGGTGTGCTCGAATGTCTATTTTATTTTCGTGACCTTTTCGCGCGATATACGTAGGAGGAAGCAATATATTTGTTCACTTTAATAACGTACGTTCTTGGAACTTTAAGAATAAGTCATACCGCGGTGCAGAACACCTCTCTTACAGCGTCTGTCACTGGACTTGGTTGATTATTTCTGGACGCGTTGGTGCTTAGTAAATGATCCTGTAACAAAACGCGCTGCTCTTCTTTGGATCTTTTCTGTTTCCCCTATCAATCCTATCTTGTGTGGATCCCGTTCTGACGAGCAATATTCAGATATCGGTCGAAAGAAGGTTTTGTAAGTTAGTTCCTTTGTTGCCGGACTACACCTCCAGAGGGTCCTTCCAATGAATCTCAGTCTGGTATCTGTCTTGCTCGCGATTTATTGTATATGGTCATTCCATTTCAAATCGCTCTCTACGCATACTCTGGATATTTTATGGAAGTGCCTGCTTCCAGAGATTGTCCTGCTATAGCGTAATCATACGACAAAGGGCCTTTCTGACAATGTATTCGCAATGCGTTACAGTTGTATACGTATGTTGAGAGTGAACTGCCTCTCCCTGAACGAAGCCTCGATCATCTGCAGATCTTCCTTCATTTCGCTACAATTTTCTAGCATCGCGACTTCCCTGTGTACAACACCATCGTCCCCGGCAAGTCTTACTGAACTTCCGACACTATTTACTAGATAATTTATATACTATATTGTAATAAGTAATGGCCCTATAACTCTCTCGTGCGTCAAGCCCGAAATTAATATTACGTCTGAAGACTTCTCTCCGTTCAGATGGACACGTGATCGTTTTGCTACAAACCCTTCAGTCCAATCACACAGTTGGTCCGATATTCTATACGCTCGTTTTTTGCTCTTTGGGCGGCAGTGCGGGACTGTAGCGAATGCCTCGCCGAACTCAAGGACAACCTTATCTACCTGGGCTCCTGTTTACTGCTTTCTGCGTCTCGTGGACGAATAGAGCGATTTTGGTTTCACATAACCGTTGTTGTCGGAATCCGTGTTGGTTCCTACAGAGATTTTCGACCTTCGGAAATGTCAGAATACGCGAACACAAAACGAGTTCCCAAACTCTGCAACTGACCGACGTCAGTGCGTCTGCCGACAACCCTTCTCGAAAAAGAGAATGACCTGCGCTTTTTTTCCAATCATAAGCAACAGTTCGCTCCTTTAAAGACCTGCAGTACACTATTGCTGGAAGAGGGGCAAGTTCTTTCCATACTTTACTTAGAATCTTACTCGTGTCCCGTCAGATCCAGAGGCCTTTCCTCTGCTGTGCGATTTCACTTGCATTTCTAGGCCTTGGTCACTTAATTCTAGTACATAATACCCGCTTTGCGGATCAGCCGTGCATATTTCGGCGATTCATGAAAAAAAAAGCCCAAGACTGAAGTATTATCTGATAATTCGAAAAAAATACTTTCAGTCAGATTACGAATTTTTAATTGCCAAGACATAGATGAAAACATCCACCAGTGGTTGAATAACAGTGACTGTGAACTGAGAGTTGAGCAGCTACTTTACGCGCGTGTGGTGAAAGAAGTGTGCTCGACAGAGGAAGAGAGTTAAAGCAGGCGACTGAGGTCCCCGTTATCACGAACACCGAGGCACTGTAATACACTGGTCTGTTGATGCAGTACCCAGGACAAAGTTCGTTTGAGTACACCAGTGTTCTGACTCTCCGGAAAATGAGATCCGTCGATAGGAAAAAAACTGAATGAGAAACGGGAACAAAAATGGACGGTTATTTCCTGAAAGTGAACTGAAAGGAAGTGATACGAAACACAGCGCGTTTTAAATGTGATTTGACAAATGAGTTGTCAGTTTCCGGCGAGTAACGAGTAAGTAATACACTGGACTTTTAAAATGTGACATGTACGGGTACTCGCAGTATGTCTTGTGAACACAGTAAATAGAAGATTCCTGTAAAAAAAAGGTGTGTATTTTTGATTATCCGTGTTTTCTAGTTATTCGTGTAGTGTCGTTACCGCTTAAGCCCGAATAATCAGGAGGTTGCTGTATAAGGTATGAATAATCCAATATTACCTTTTTAAACAAATGTTCCAATGCAGCATTCTTTTTGCATAACAAGTGAATAAGTGTAGCCGTTGCCCGAGTTCCTGTAATAAGGGGCAACTGGAGACAATGGGAAAGGAATACATATTCGAGAACTTTTACGAGAATAACCGGCAACTATACTCGTCTCGAATGCTGCCGGTTCGAGTCCACCAAAGCTGTGTCTTCGACAATCACCAGAAAGTACGGAAGACGAATTCAGTATGTTCCTGACGAGTGCTATGGTTTAGGGCCCTTATCAAGTGGACGTAATGAAAACGTCGAAAGAACGGCTAGGATCACTAAAAGCTAAACGGACCAGAAACGGCTGAAATCGTTAAAACTGAACAATGGAATACTTACAGATTCTATGCCCAGTTTGCGGCTGAGTAAGCTCCCTGTTAAGTATAATCTATCGTAAGCTCCTCAAAAAACAGTAACTGGTAGAAAGCGTAGGTCACACCTAACTACGAATGGGTACCGTAAAAGTAATCTATAAGATTACTGCATAACATGTGTAGAAAACCGTCCAGAATCTGCCACCGTATTTCTTTACTTACATCTACCCTAATGTATTTCCGCATCCGTCGGGGAGTATAAATACAGATTTCGAATTCTATGAATGACAACGTTTCTTGTCTGCACTGTTATTAAAATGCTTATATACATGTTTGCTATTTCGGCCTATTGGGTTGTTCTCAGCCTTATGTCAAGTGCGTTACTGCATTCATATGAAACTAACACTTGGGAATGGCGTAATAGGCCGAAATGGCGGCAGTGAATACATGCCATTAATACACAGTTAACACTTAAATGTCTGCCAGAGAATTTTTGTTACTCGTAATTAAGGAGCATTCTGAACAGTGAATTTTCGTCTTAGGTGCTAATTTGGAAGCTCGATTAATCGGACTTTATTGTCTTCATCGTTACTGCCATATCGACAGAATGGCCATCACGGAGGAACTGGATCCTTGGCCCCGGTCTATGTACTCAGTTGCATTGTGCGCCGCATAAGGGCTTCAGCACAATAGCGAGTCTCCGTGGCAATTTAATCGACAGAGCAAGTATTCAACGCTAAACACACCACCCTCGACGAGAGACACGCAATTCTCCTACTATTCCCAAGGTAGAAAATGCGTCGCGCCCCTTACCAGTAACGGACAAATAGTGTAAGATCTACTTTTCGTGACAACACATTATTTGTAAGGTACCATTTCTTATAGATTACTTTTCCTTCAAAGAGTTCTGATACTATCAAGTTATATCACGATCGAATTACGCCGCAAAATAATTACTTTGTGGTGGTAATCAGTATTAGGAACAGACTAAGAGAACGAGTTATGGACTCAGTGTTATCAGTAATCCTAGCCTTAACTGCCGAGTGCGTATTAAATACTAAGGCGTGCATAAATCACTTGAGAGTTGTTTTCGTTACCACCTACCTTACTGGTTGTGAAACAGAATTCCATTCCCCCATTTTAATTTCTTTTTTGTTATCATTTTATCATTCTTTGTTTCTCCCTGGTATGATTTTACGTCCAGTTCTACATATACACTCCACTAGCATCTAACACTGCATGGTACAGGATACCTTCTACAAACATTAGGATTTTCTATCCTATTTCAATTATGCACTCAGCGAGAGAAAACCCATGTTCTATATTTGCCGATGTCCGTCCAATTCGGATAATTCATTCGTGGTGCGTCGCTTTCTTTGTCTTAGGGAGTACAATATTGTCTCTCTTGAATGATCCGTTTGAAAAGGTTCTGTACTGTTTGACGACACTGTAATAAATTCTTTGCTTATGTATGTCAAGCTGAAATAGTGTGCCTGACCGCGACACGAATACTACCTCACAACTTATCTCAGACTTTCTCCCCATTCCTTCATTCCTTACAAACTACGTAAGAATGTACGCTCCCTTGAAGCAACTCTAACTTAAAAGCAGAACAGATCGCCGTGAAAGAAAGTTCTTGCGTTTTATATTGTTTCCTCATGAACATCCTTAACGAAACGCAATTAAAAATATCTGAAACCGGTACCCATTCGCAAAGCTAGGAAATTAGTTCCGTATATGCCCCTGTCGGAGCAAACAATTTACACAGGTTTTAATTAAACGATTTTATTTCGAATTTAAATTTGCCTTCTGCCTATTTACAAGCTCTATATTGGTGCTGTTAATCCGAAATTTCGATCTGAAGAGTTTGCAGTCCCTCTCTCTCTTTGTGTGTGTGTGTGTGTGTGTGTGTGTGTGTGTGTGTGTGTGATGGTTGGATGGAAAGAGAGACAGTCAATAGGCGTCCGCATTCACAAGGGAAAATATAATTTGATAACTCTTCATCGCAGCTTATATTTTAAGTTAACGGGAAACAAAGAGAGATATTTTAAAAACCATGACCAATCGGAATTTGGCGTGGATTATCCAAGAACGATCCTTCAAAATAAATGGCAAGTGTTGAGCGAACGTCTCGTTAGCGAAGCAGAAAGAGCGAAACGACAAACTGTTTACACAAGCTATTTATTTTTTCCGCTCTGCCGGACGGAAAACGTAATTAAGTAATCGTCGCAGCCAGATAAACGCCAATCAGTCCTTAAACTCAAAAAGATTTTTGTTTTGCCTTTGACACAAATTACAAGACAAAAGCAGCGAATGTCGCAGCGGGTTCAGCTGGATCGATCAGAGCATTCTTTCACATCACAGAGCCGTTACTGTCAAATCGTCTTGCCGTCCACAATTGTTCAGGACAATGCTGCCGGGTCGGTTCGTAATAGCGACTCGTCCGACTGAGTTATTTCCGCTTTTGTGTCAGGCGTTTTGAGTCTATCGTGGGGTGCACAGTACACGACTACCTGCCTTTCTGTCCCCGTTTTTGTATCCTTTCAATCTGATATTTATCTTTATTATTTGTCATTAACTTTTCACCTTTCGTTCTGTACACGAATAACGAAGTATGAGCATTTGAGTTTTCACAGATCCAGTGAAGAAAAATTTATTTGTTAGACCCTATAAGTTATTTATTATACACTGATGAGCCAAATTATTATGACCACCTGCTTAATATCTTGTTAGTCCGTCTTTGGAACCAAATAGATCACCGATTCTGCATATCAGGTTTCCGACCGTTTGTTGGTAGGTCTGAATAGGTATGTGGCATTAGATGTCTACGCACAGGTCACATAATTCGCGTAAGTAACGAGCCGCTGATTTGCTTACCCGGTTTCGGCACCCGATAGCGACCCAGATGGGTTCCACAGGATTTGAATCAGGCGAATTTGGCCGCCGAGACATCAGCGTGAGTTCGCTATAACGCTCCGCAAACCAATGAAGCACGGTTCTGGCTCCAACACACGGACAATTATACTGATGAAAGATGATATCTCTATCGGGAAAGACATCAAGATTGAATGGATGCAGCTGGTTCGCAGCTATCAGCGTTTCTTCGATTACCAGCGCAGGTCGCATGTAAGTACAGGAGAATGTCTCCCATGGCATAGTATTACTCCCACCAGCCGGCGTCCGTGGCGCGTTGAACGCTTCGAGCCGCTGTCAATGTAGATGACGGAGTTTGTAGAGACGATCATCGACCTACTGAAGCAAAAATGTGTTTCACCGAAGAGCGGACATGTTTCAATTAATCGACGGTCGAATTCCGATGGTGCCGTCCCCGCTGCAATCATACACTACTGGCCATTAAAATTTCTACACCAAGAAGAAATGCAGATGATAAACGGGTATTCATTGGACAAATATATTATACTAGAACTGACATGTGATTACATTTTCACGCAATTTTGGTGCATAGATCCTGAGAAATCAGTACCCAGAACAACCACCTCTGGCCGTAATAACGGCCTTGATACGCCTGGGCAATTAGTCAGACAGAGCTTGGATGGCGTGTACAGGTACAGCTGCCCATGCAGCTTCAACACGATACCACAGTTCATCAAGAGTAGTGACTGGCGTATTGTGACGAGCCAGTTGCTCGGCCACCACTGCCCAGACGTTTCCAACTGGTGAGAGATCTGGAGAATGTGCTGGCCAGGGCAGCAGTCGAACATTTTCTGTATCCAGAAAGACCCGTACAGGACCTGCAACATGCGGTCGTGCATCATCCTGCTGAAATGTAGAGTTTGGCAGGGATCGAATGAAGGGTAGAGCCACGGGTCGTAACACATCTGAAATGTAACGTCCACTGTTTAAAGTGCCGTCAATGCGAACAAGAGGTGACCGAGACGTGTAACCAATGGCACCCCATACCATCACGCCGGGTGATACGCCAGTATGGCGATGACGAACACACGCTTCCAATATGCGTTCACCGCGCTGTCGCCAAACATGGATGCGACCATCATGATGCTCTAAACAGAACCTAGATTCATCCGAAAAAATGACGTTTTGCCATTCGTGCACCCAGGTTCGTCGTTGAGTACACCATCGCAGGCGCTCCTGTCTGTGGTGCAGCGTCAAGGGTAACTGCAAAATGGTTCAAATGGCTCTGAGCACTATGGGACTTAACTTCTGAGGTCATCAGTCCCCTATAACTTAGAACTACCTAAACCTAACTAACCTAAGGACATCACACACATCCATGCCCGAGGTAGGATTCGAACCTGCGACCGTAGCGGTCGCGTGGTTCCACACTGTAGCGCCTAGAAGCTCTCGGTCACTCCGGCCGGCCTGTTGACTCAGGGATCGAGACGTGGCTGCACGATCCGTTACAGCCATGCGGATAAGATGGCTGTCATCTCTACTGCTAGTGATACGAAGCCGTTGGGATCCAGCACGGCGTTCCGTATTACCCTCCTGAACCCACCGATTCCTTATTCTGGTCACAGTCATTGGATCTCGACCAACGCGAGCAGCAATGTCGCGATACGGTAAGCCGCAATCGCGATAGGCTACAATCCGACCTTTATCAAAGTCGGAAACATGATGGTGCGCATTTCTCCTCCTTACACGAGGCATCACAACAACGTTTCACCAGGCAACGCCGCTCAACTGCTGTTTGTGTGCGAGAAATCGGTTGGAAACTTTCCTCATGTGAGCACGTTTTAAGTGTTGCCACCGGCGCCAACCTTGTGTGAATGCTCTGAAAAGCTAATCATTTGCATATCAGAGTATCTTCTTCGTGTCGGTTAATTTTCGCGTCTGTAGCACGTCATTTCGTGGTGTAGCAATTTTAGTGGCCAGTAGTGTAATTGACGATGTCTTTGGGTCAACATGTGAGCACGTAGGCGTGGTCTGCTGCAGAGCTTCATGTTCAACAATGTATAATGCACGGTGTGCTCCGAAGTACTTGCGCGTGCACCGACAATTTGCTGTTTTGGCAGAGATGCTACAGAGCACGTTCTGTGAAGAGTCGTGTACGCCCATCCATTTAGCGCCTAGTGGTATTTTCAGCGTCTTCTTCCTCTTTCTATAGATGCTCGCGACAGTAGAACATGAACATTCAATCAGCTTCGCCGTTTTCGAGATACTCGTTCACAGGCTCTGCGAAATAATAATCTGCCCTTTCCGAAAGTCGCTCATCTCGATGTATTTCCCCGTTTGTAGCTATATCTTGTGTAGGGTGACACCCCGTCCGTGTCTGCTCCGCTTACATAGTTTAGTTACCGCGTCATGTGCCCGCAACGCCACCAGGCGGCATCCAACGTTGCGGTGGGCAGTGGTCATAATGTTTTGGCGTATCAGTGTACAGGATGATGGTCGAAGCAGACGAAATGAATTAAAATTTGAGCTGCTACCGGGACTCGAACACGCGTCTTCTTACTTGTTAGGCAGAAATTACACCACCGCAGTACGATGATCAACACAAACTTCAATTCATTTTTCCCTTACATATTGTCGCTACTGCCAGTGCTCGCCGATATTGGCAAGCACCCCAGCATTGGACGTAATGGGACGTCCTTGTACCATTGGTGATCTTTATAGATCTAATAATTAAATGTTTCCCTGAGACATTTAAGTCTCTTTTTATTATCTACGATAATGATCGAGGCAGGCGGAATGAATTAAAATTTTTGCTATTGTCGGAACTCGAACCCTGGTCTTCTTGCTTGCTAGGCAGAAATGCTAACCATTACACCACCGTAACTGCGGTGGTAGTTCCTGCAGTGGACTGTGCGGCTGATCCCGGCAGAGGTTCGAGTCCTCCCTCGGGCATGGGTGTGTGTGTTTGTCCTTAGGATAATTTAGGTTAAGTAGTGTGTAAGCTTAGGGACTGATGACCTTAGCAGTTAAGTCCCATAAGATTTCACACACATTTGAACATTTTTGAAGTTCCTGCAGCAATATTGACTGACCATCGTACTGCGGTGGTGTAATGGCTAACATTTCTGCTTAGCAAGTAAGAAGACTGACCTAGCACAAATTTTAATTCATTTCGTCTGCTTCGACCATTACCGTATATAATAAAAAAGAGACTTAAATGTCTCAGGGAAACATTTAATTATAAGTGTACAGGTTGATTCAGCTGCCCCTAACGCCGTCGTTTTATGCAACCCGCAATATTATTGCTGGCCTTCATAAAACATGCTCGAGATTTTCGTATTCTCTCGCTCGCTACGCGCGAGCTATTAGTTCTACAGAAAGAATGAACAGGACATTTTTGCAGGAAATATGATGCAGTTTAATTTTGCACTGGGGTAGTCTTCCACTAGAGGCGACGGTTTTCGAGTTACTCAAGAAAAACGTACTAAAATGACCTTTAAACGCACGTCCATCCCACACTCATACCACATCACTGAGAATTTATAGAATGTTGCTCATGGCGCTCCCTCCTACCACTGCACAAAAATTCCAGTTATACGAACTATTCACGATATTCGACTCTTTTTGCTCTAAAGACTGGTCTATTCTGCCACCAGCGTAATAAGCTATTTCGTGAACATTACTAATTTAAACGTACACGTGAGCATAATGAACGAAAAATATTTTTTCTAAATGTTACGCTTAAACTAGTTACCGTACGTTGATAATTTGATGTAAAGTTAAGCCTTACAACAGCTTCGTAACTAGAAGACCTGACAAAAACAACGACGTAATTGTTCATTTTAAGCTGTTAAAATTCATAAAACTATTAAATATAATTTACAAAAACGTCAATTTTGCAATTTGGAAGTACTCGATTAAGCCGGTAGCTTACTAAGGCAGTCAATGAAGAGCAAGAAACGTCAAAAGTGGGAAATAATTCGTGCCGTCACAAGTACTTGTACAGTGATAGGAGGGAGTGCCATGAACAACAAGCTAAAGGTCGTAACCGGTGGGGGCTGAGTGTGGGAGTGGAGGTGCATTTGAAGGTCACTTTTGTACTTTTTTCTTAAATAACTCGAAAACTACGGCCTCTAGCGGAAACGTATTCCAGTACAAAATTTAACAACATTAAATTTCTTGCAAGAAGGTCCTGTTCGTCTTTCTGTAGGACTAATAGTTCGCGCGTAGCGAGCGAAAGAGTATAACAATTTCGCGCATGGTTAACGAAGGCCAGATTTAACATTGTGGGTTGCATAAAACAACAGCGGTAAGGGCAGCTCATTCACCCTCTCTGTGTTTTTTGTAGTGCTCTACTACAAAATCCAATGTTCTGGGGTTCGGTACCCAATCTGTACTAGAATTGTTTCCTATCATTTTACGCTTCATTCACCTCTAAGAATGATTTGTAAATGGGCAATACTAAGTTGCTTCGTTGTTCGGAATCCACGTTAAAGTGTATTTCCTCCAGTAGTAAAGCACTGCCGTGTCCAAATCATCCTTGGAAGGAACGAAGATTAAGGTTTAACGTCCCGTCGACAACATCATTACAGACGGAGAACAAGGTCGTGTTACAGAAGGCAGAAGAAGGAAATAGCCGTGCCCTTTTTAAAGTAACCATCCAGGCATTTGCCTTAAGCGACTTAGGGAAATTACGGAAAATTTAAATCTTGATGGCCGGACGGGGATGTGAACCGCCGTCCTCTCAGATGCGAGTCAAGTGTGCTACCCACTGCGGCCATCTCGCTTGGCAAATCAGCTTTTGCGTTGAGGACAGATATCCTTAGTAATCTGCTATTATGAGTCCCCTAATGCTTGAGGAACATGACATACTGTCCATGGAGATTAAGTGACTAGTTTGTTATGTTCTTTTATTTTTTTATAGTCTTTGTACGACGCAATCACATCCGCATTTCACAGTGCGTTAAACCAGATTGGACCAGCCAATGGCCATCGTCAGACTAATGACACGAGCTGCAAGTGGTTTTGTAACGTTCCCGTTGCGTTGTCAAAATTTGATTTTGATCGCATAAAAATATAAAATAGTATCAGATAATGTGGTCATTATCTTTTGTTTCTACGTACTGAGACGCATTTCGAAGTTGTTTTACTGCATACGTGTAACAAGTTATACAAAAATACGATTAACGTACACGTAAACTGTACAAAACTGTTGAAGTTATAGCAGTTTTAGGAAGCCTTTTTTGAAGCTATTTGTTTGGAATGTAGCCTTGTACAGAAGTGAAAAGTGGCCATTTCGCATTTGAGACACGAAGAGTGTAGAGGCTTTTGAAATGTGGTGCTAAAGAAGAATACTGAAGACTAGATGGGTAGATTGAATAACTAATGAGGATTTAATGAATCGAATAGAGGAAAAATAAATTTGTGGCACAACTTGACAAAGGGAGGCGATAGACTGCTAGGACACATCCTGAGGTATCAAGGAATTGGCAAGTTGGTAGTGGAGTGTGTGTCTTTGGAGGGAGGGGAAGGGAGGGTAAAACCTGAGAGGGAGATAAAGGCTAGAATACAGTAAGAAAGTTGAAATGGACGTAGGCTGTGGTAGCTAAGCAGAGATGAAGAGAAGTGCGCAGAATAGACTAGCTTGGAGAATTATATCAAGCCAGTCTTCCGAATGAAGACTGCAACGTAACAACAGAACATATTTTTTAACATAGTGTCACTCATGTTCTATAGCGTAACCTCAATGTTCATCATCGTCATCATCATCATTTCCTAGCTCAAGATAGGTGGCGTGGTTGTAGGATCCCACACGACTAAGCGAATAGTATGCCTGTCCTCCCGGGCGCTAGTCGTGTGGCGCACAGAAAAGTTGCATGGCTTTGCGTAACGCCTTTCTGAACCCAGATATTCCATATTCGTATACCAGTCGTTGGATTCCAGCTAGCGCTATCAGCAAAGTCCCGATGGGCCAGGATTCAGACACTATCAAATTCCGAAAGTGCTGTCAGAGGTTACTCCTGGTAACGCTAAAATTACACTATCTTCTCCCAATCGATATTCAAATGAGATTTCTAGATGAGTAATTGCCTTGTTTACTTCTACCTGCTTTAAGCGATTGCGCTGAATGTTAATCTTTTGCATATCTCAGCGTCAGGTTAAATTGTTAATGTGTGCAGTGAATGTTTGCTGGCTATAGCTACGATATACATCCGATTCTCGACACGGGCTGTCGAGATGTAGCGAAAGTGATGGCCGGCTGGCGGTGGCAGCGGCGGTGCCGGAGTGGTGTGTGGAAGGCGGGAGAGGAGTGCTCGCGCGGGGAGATGCTGGAGAACACTTGTCGTCCCCTGGAGCTCGCACTGTTTGGGTGGGAGGGCCTCGCGTGTAGCAGACGCGCGTGACGCATGCCTCCTATACCCTTCCTCAGGGCGCCAAAACCTGCTCGCCTGTAGCACAGCAGCGCAATGTTATCGCAGTCAGTCGGTTACAATGTCTTCTGCAGTTGTCAGCGATCAATTGTAGTGAGGGGAAAGACTTTTGTGAATATTTTGACGTTGTCAGAGTAGGAAAAATCGACCGTAAGAAGGTAACTAAATGTAAAATTTAAAAATCTTAAAATCGTTGTCTCAGTCGCATTTTACATAAGCTTTTTTTTTTTTTTTAATTACGAAGTGATGACCAGTTTCGGTAGCTTAACTACCATCTACAGATCTAAGAACAGACAAAACAAAAGAAAAATTGCCATAAGTAATAAATTTGTGTAAAAATTGCTATTTGCTTACTTTATTTTTTTTTTAATTTTCAGGTAATTTATATACGACAGTTGGCATTACAAATGCAATTGCAGTGTACAAGTTCACTGCATCGCCCATAACATTCTTATTGTAAATCGTCGGGTAAAATGTGTTATGTACAGGCACTCTATGGATGTACATAGCACGCTGTGGTTGTGCATAGCACATTTTACCTGAAGATTTAAGATAAAAATTTTATGGACGATGCAACGGTCTTGCACACACTGAGTGCATTTATAATACTGCATGTCGTATCTAAATTCCCCGAAAATTAAAACAAAAAATGAAGTAAGCTAACAGCAATTTCTACAAAAATTTGTTACGTACTGCAATTTTTCTGTTGGTTTATCTGTTCTCATATCTGAAGACGGCAGTTAAGCTACTGACACTGGTGACCACTTCCTAAAAAAAAAATAAGGTTAAATGCGACTGAGACAATCTATAGATAATACTGAACATTTTATAGAAATTTTTAAAAGTTTTTACGATAATACATTTGAAAGTCTTTAACTTGTACACAAACCACACTGCTGTTGGGAGGATTCAAGGATATCTAACGGAAGTAGCTCGAATCTAATTGACGGAAAGAGAAAAATATAAAAACGCAGCAAACGAGGCAGACAAAAAAGGAATACAGACGTGTGGAAAACGAGATTGAGAGGAAGTGCAAAACGGCATAGCAGGAATAGCTAGACGAGAAATCCGAGGACGCAGTAGGATGCACGGCTAGGGAGAAGATAGGTGCAGCGCAGAAGAAAATTAACGACATCTTTCAAGAAAAGGGGAGCCACTGCATGAATATTAAGAGCTCAGATGGAAAGTGTGTGCTAAGCAAAGAAGGGAAGGCTGAAAGATGGAAGGAATGCAAAGAGGATCTATCCTACAGGGGCAAACCTAAGGACAATGTTACAGAAAGAGAAGAGCAAGAAGATGAAGATGAGATGGGAGATATGACGCAGCGAAAATAATCTGACAGAGCACTGAAAGGCCTAAGTGGAAACAAGTGCCCTGGAGTTGTCGACATCCCCTCAGACTTAATGAGAGGCTTCGGAGAGCTAGTCATGACAAAGACAAAAAACCTGTTAAAACTGGTGTTAAAGATTTATTAGAGAGGAGAAATACCCTCAGATTTTAAGGACAATTTATAATTCCTGTTAGAAAGAAGGCACGTGCTGACCGTTATGAATATTACACGAACCGTGAGTTGGTAAATCATGATTCCAAGATATTGTAACGAATATTTACAGAAGAATAGGAAAACTGGTAGAAGGGGACCTTGGGAAAGATCATTTTAGATTCGGGAAAAATGTAGTAAAATGCAAGTCCATATTGATGTATCTTAGAAGATAGACTGAAGAAAGAAAAACCTACGTTTATGGCATTTGTACATTTAGAAACAGCTTTTGAAAACGTCTACTGGATTACACTATCCGAAATGCCTAAGATGAGGGAAAATACAGCGAACTAAAGGTTCTCCATAACTTTTACAGAAACCAGACTACAATTGTGAGAGCTGAAAGCCATGAAAACGAAGTAGCGATTGACCCGGGCCTGTAGCACATCCCCCTATAATTCGATCTGTGTATAGTAAAGAAAATGAAGATGAAATATAGAAAATGAATGTAAGTTGAGAGAGGAGACAGAAAAACACTGGGGTGTCCGGATGACGCTGTAAATCTGTTAGTGACGACGTAGGATGTGAAAAATCAGATGAACAGAACAGCTAGTTTCTTGAAAAATAATACTAATAATAAGTGAAAATGAACAAAAGTACAACAACGGCAATGTGGGTACTCGAATGAAGTCAGATCACTCCGGGGAAATTAGATTAGAAAATGAGAAGCTAAAAGTAGTATTTTGGCAGCGGAGTAACTGATGACGGCAAAATGCAGACTGGCAACATCGAGAGGAGTTTTTAACGCAGAGTGTAAATGTAAGTATGGAAAGGCTAAGGTGAAAGTGTTTGATACGTATAGTTCTGTGGTAATGAAATGAGAACGAGACATTGAATAGAGGAGGAAAGAAATTTTTGTTACAAGTTGACTAAAATAAGGAATGAGCTGATAGAAAATAAAATAAGCATCAAGTAATAGTTTAATGGGGCGAAGCTGGAAGGTTGGATAATCCTAGGTTGTAATTACCAAGAGATCAAGAGACTTGCACAAGATGGACTACGGCGGATAGCTTCATCAAACCATTCTACGGATTTAAGACAAGAAGAACGACGACGATAACAGCAACAACAACGACGACGACGACTTTTGGAGGTTTACGAAGCTTATACGAAGGCATGGTGAAAACTGTTCCATACGGCAGTGTTTCACTGAAATACACAATTTTTCGACGAAGATACCTTTCACGTCACTGCACCACACCCATAGTTTCTACTGGCAGTAGATAACAGCCAGAAAATTCGACTTCGGAAGGTCTACAAAACGCTATGTACCGTTGTATTAACCTCCTCGTTTGACCCAAAATATCTGCAATCCTTTTCTTCAGATACTGAATAAGGTAGAAGTCCGATCATTTTCAGGAGAATACTGCAACCTTACTAAACAGTTTTTCATTTCAGTAAGACATTTAATGCCCGTCTACCGTCACTGACTTTAAAAACGTTCCTAAAGCACAGATTGTCACTTTAAACTGTAGATTACATCTGTGAACACTTTATGAAAGGAACCGCAGTGCAACTGAGGATAGGGGAACGGTACAGAAGAAATCATTTTTTGTCGTGAGAATAGCCTTCGCAGTTTAGATTGCTGGCTACGAATTGTGAAAATTATTCCTCAAATACGTAAAATTATTACACTTAGGAGACAGATTGAGATATCTCTGGCAGAAGCCCAAGAATTTTTAGTAAACACTTCTATTTTTGGTCGTGAGCGCCGCACAGAAAGAATCAATAGTGTTTGTGTACTCGAAAAATTCTTCTCCGGATGAAATATATCAGACTCGTGGGGCGCTGTCATTTGTATTCTGCGCGAAGGACAGGGAGCGATCAATCACGGCTGCAGGGCTAAGCCGAAAACAATTCCGGCCCTGGCGGTGGGGGAAGAAGGAGAACGCACGAAGGTTCCTCAGACGGTGGCATGCGCGAATATGAGAAAACTAAATTACTCACTTAGCAGCTTCCTTTAGAAACAAAATATCATTTTAATCATAACCATCCTCGATTTACGCCATGTGACTTGTTTTTCGCATACTTTATTTTGTTGAGTGCAACGCATTGAGGTTTTTTACTACATAAAGTTGATCAAATATTGAGTGTGGCATAACAGTTAAATTTTATAAAAAAACTGAATGCTGATGAGATTGTTGAAGTACATAGTATAGAAGTATGAAGCATTTGGAATCTTCGATAGCGTAGAAATTAAGTACTGAGTTAGATGAGTAATTTTATTAAATGGCAGCTCCACTCCTAGAAAGTTCACATATTTAAAGGAACAGTTTCGAGCCCTAGGCCATTTTGCCGATGTTATTCGTGTCATGGAGAAGAAATAAAAACTTTGAGGTTCGCCGATGCCATTGTAATTCTGTCAGAGACAGCGAAGGAATTGGAAGAGCAGTTGAACGGAATGGACAGTGTCATGAAAGGAGGGTATAAGATGAACATCAACAAAAGGAAAACGAGGATAACGGAATGTTGTTGTTGTTGTTGTGGTCTTCAGTCCTGAGACTGGTTTGATGCAGCTCTCCATGCTACTCTATCCTGTGCAAGCTTCTTCATCTCCCAGTACCTACTGCAACCTACATCCTTCTGAATCTGCGTAGTGTATCCATCTCTTGGTCTCCCCCTACGGAATGTAGTCGAATTAAATCGGGTGATGCTGAGGGATTTAGATTAGGAAATGAGTCACTTAAAATAGTAAAGGAGTTTTGCTATTTGGGGAGCAAAATAACTGATGATGGTCGAAGTAGAGAGGCTATAAAATGTAGACTGGCAATGGCAAGGAAAGCGTTTCTGAAGAAGAGAAATTTGTTAACATCGAGTATAGATTTAAGTGTCAGGAAGTCGTTTCTGAAAGTATTTGTATGGAAGTGAAACATGGACGATAACTAGTTTGGACAAGAAGAGAATAGAAGCTTTCGAAATGTGGTGCTACAGAAGAATGCTGAAGATTAGATGGGTAGATCATATAAGTAATGAGGAGGTATTGAATAGGATTGGGGAGAAGAGAAGTTTGTGGCACAACTTGATCAGAAGAAGGGATCGGTTGGTAGGACATGTTCTGAGGCATCAAGGGATCACCAGTTTGGTATTGGAGGGCAGCGTAGAGGGTAAAAATCGTAGAGGGAGACCAAGAGATGAATACACTAAGCAGATTCAGAAGGATGTAGGTTGCAGTAGGTACTGGGAGATGAAGAAGCTTGCACAGGATAGAGTAGCATGGAGAGCTGCACCAAACCAGTCTCAGGACTGAAGACCACAACAACAACAATTCGTGTCAGCGTTTAGGATGCAAGAGGCGTTAAACTGATCATGCGGCAGTTCCCGCACTTTTCTGCCCTTACAGTCTTCAGGATTGTGTGGATGTTACTGTTCCAAAACTCGACTGGTATGTCTCCAGTCTCATAGGTTCTGCACACCATCTTGAACAGTCGTTTTGTTGCCGCTTCCCATGTGATTTCTGAGATTCCAAAGGAATGTTATCCATCCCTTCTGCCTTATTTGATCGAAAGTCCTCCAAATCTCTGTTAAACTCTAATACTGGGTAGTCCATGTCCTCCATACCGACTCCTTTTTCTTCTTCCATCACCTCGTCATGTAGTTGCTCCCCCTCGTAGAGACTTTCAATGTACTCTTTCCGTCTATGTCCCCTCTCTGTGTTCGAGAGCGGAGATCCTCTTACACTCATAACATTGACTCCTTTTATTACGGTGTATTGATAATTTTTACTTATGGACCGTCTGACAGCAACTGAATAAGACACAATTTTAATGTGGCACTAAAGTTGTGTTTTATTCAGCTGCTATCAGACGGTCCATAAGTAAAAATCATCAGTATACCGTAACGTTACACGCAACTGAGGAAAACAGGACCACAAAAGTTGAAGATTGACGCCTTTGTTTTTAATTTCACCTAAGATTGTTTTGATCTTTCTAGATGTGGAATCGGTCCTTTTCTTTTTCGATTTCTTCACATTTTTCTCGCAGCTGTTTCGCCATGACTTCCTTGCACTTCCTATTTTTTTCGTTCTTAAATGACGCACACTAGCGTATTTCAATCTTTTCCTGAACATTGTTGTACTTCCTTCTTTCGTCGATCAACTTAAGTATTTCTTCTGCTACTCTATATTTCTTCCCAGTGACCTTCCTTGTACCTACATTATTCCGCGCAACTTCCGTGATTGCCCTTTATAGATAAGACCATTCTTCCACTGAACTGCCTGCTGTGATATTATCAAAATATCTACATCTATAGAAAATTTCAAATCCATCTCATCGCTCCCCAGTACTTCAATATCCCACTTCTTTCCACATTGATTCTTCCGGACGATTCTCTTAAACGGCAAACTTGTCTTTGTGTTCCTCGTACCCCTTCCAATCCAATATCTGATTTTGGAATCTCTGTCTGACCGTGATGTAATCCAGATGGGATCTTCTAGTGTCTCCAGGCGTTCCACAAGAATACCTTCTCCTCTTGTGGTTTCTGAACAGTGAGTTTGCTATTACTAGCTGAAATTTATTGCAGATTTCAGTTAGTCTTTCTTCTCTATTATTTCCACCACCAAGCCCATAATCTCCCGTAAGGCTGTTTTGTATTCCGTTCCCTAGCTGCCGGCCGTTGTGGCCGAGCGGTTCTAGGCGCTTCAGTCCAGAACCGCGCTACCGCTGCGGTCGCAGGTTCGAATCCTGCCTCGGCCATGGATGTGTGTGATGTCCTTAGGTTAGTTAGGTTTAAGTAGTTTTAGGTCTAGGGGACTGATGACCTCAGATGTTAAGTCCCATAGTGCTTAGAGCCATTTGAACTATTTTTGTTCCCTACCTCTGCGTTCTGGTCCCCCGTGACTATTAGATTATGATGTCTCTTTTCTGAATTATCCGTCCAATCTCCTCTTAGGCTTCCTCTGTCTCTTCATTTTCTGCTTTTGACATCAGCAAGTGTATGTGTACTATTACTGATGGCGTTAGTTTGCTGTCGGTTCTGATGAGAACAACCCTATCGCTGAACTGTTCAGAGTAACTTACACCCTGTCTACCTTCCTGTTCATAACGAATCCTACTCCCGTTATACCATTTCTTCCTGGAGTAACAGTATGTAAAACTCAGTTAAGGCCAACATCTGCCTCTTGGCCAACTCTTGTGCAGCAAATGTTAGATTATATGCTTGCGGGCCGCTAGCGAACTTCCCACAATGTGACTGCATTTAAAATGCCAGCTGGCATCGCATTTCTGTCACAACAACACTGCTTTCGAATTGTCAGAGAAATAACTCACTTTTACTGCCGAGGTGTTTATCACTGAGCCTCTGCGAGCTGTAGCGTCCTTGGATGACGTTTCCGGACACGAGATCCAGCCTTCAGATCCTCTTCAAGGCACTCTTCTACAACCCCTCGATGTTTGTCGTTACCGTTTTGTTACACCCTGAAGAATTAACAATTTCTCTCAAATAAATGTTAAGATATAACACGTAAGGAAACCGAAAGTAGGCTCATGCACAAAATTTTCTTCAATAGAGAGACTATGAACTGCAACATTCTTTCGTAGAATCTTCAAGAACACGTTTGGCACATGACCTAAATCATATACGAAGTCTGAAAAGAAGGTTAAACGTTCGTTCTCGACGAACTCTGAAGCAGCAAGCTCATATCGCTATGGCCCTGTTCCCTGCAATTGCTTCGTGTACAGGGGAAATGGTAAGTACAGGAATTTCTCAGTCTCAGTTCCTACCTTTAGCAGGTTGTGCTCCATGAATCAGCTCCCATTCACTGTTCGAGATATTATACTATGCATGTAAGCATTCCTTGATCGGCAGGGTCTCCTAATGAAGGACTTCGTCAGCTCTATTACCTGCCACTGGCCTAGATCCTGGGTCATCTGCACTTTTGGATCTAGGAAGTATCGTGGAATATGCTTAAAGACGTCCCTCGCAAATACGTGACAGGGCAACGCTAGAAAATCCATTGATAACTATAACACACTCATAACTTGCAAAGGATCGAATAAAAATAGAAAACGGAAACATGTAAAAAAAAGTGTGTAGGAGATAAAAGGTGTCTAAGAGTTGTTAATAATATTGAGATTATAGTGTGTATGGACACAATGGGAAATAGATAAAGGGAAGACTGCAAACACATAAACAAATAAACCATCAGTTTGTCTTTGAATAATTACGTAAATAAAAGTAAATTTTAATGTAACTCGTGTTTAAATACGACTAAAAAGTATAAAATCATTTCTCCAAGTACCATGCAGGTTCCTAACCTCTTAATCGGTAGTCCTGAAAATCTGTGCTTGTGAATTATTAATAGCTACGACAATAGTTTTACGATTTATAACGAAAAACATGGTGCGCAGGCAATACATAACTGATGCAAGAGTAGTTTAACTCCTAATATTATCTGTTGCATACATCCCACGTTTTTATTAACAAATGTTACAGGCAGTGTGATAGCTAGTAAAAATTTGCAAGCAAAAAGTTTCAGGAAAACATACTATATTAAAAGAATTATTCACGCAATTATTTTCGGTTTCTGGTCGCGTGTGTGAAATTTCTTTGTGTATTTTAAACTTTTTGAAGAGATTATGTCTTTTATTTAAATAATTATTTATATGCGTACTAGCTATTTAACAACAGTTTTGCCTCTGTACATATATGTTCCATATAATGCACACATCTCCTCCTTCCCCTCTTTCTATCGGTTTCCCCCCCCCCCCCCCCCCCCCCCCTCAGTCGCCCAGTCGTACCCATCCGCTTGCATACCGCCTGGAACATATTGTGTTACTACCCGCACGACACGGCAGTTCTGCCGTGCAGGTAAGATGCCAGACATTACTACCCTTTTTCACCTCCACCCCTAACGAGCGAACCGACAACAAAGCGAGTTAATATTGAATTGTCATCCACTTCAGGTCTCTAGATAATTGAGAAGCTAATTTAACAGCAGATGCAAAATTTTGACCAAACAGACAAGTAAGCGAACCAATAAAAACGTAGCTACTTTGTTGTTATGGAGCAAATTTTTAGTTAAGTGCTTGCAACATATGACTTGATATTAACATTAATTCCATGAGTGTTGTCAATGTAGTAATGTTGTATGTCAAGATAACCATTTGAAGATAATGTTGTATTTCAAGGTAAGCATTTGAAGCTATGATTACGAAGAAACAAACAGCACAGGAATCGCGCCATCAGATGTATCTCACACAGGAATATGCAGCACGGTCAAAGTGCCGGAGGTTGTTGCCGTTTATACGCTGTTGTAGTGCGTCACAGTGGTCGAAGATGGATAAAACTAGCCCCTGATTTATCATCCTTTAGACGTCTCTGGAGGAAAAAGCTGTTTGTATTTTTGTAATATGTGAACTGACATGTGCTCGTCCAGTGTAACAGAAGCGAGTTCTTCGGCAATACGAAGAACTAAAGTGGACCATCAGACTGCTGTCCACATCGCAAAGAATAAATACTGTCTTAACAAGCACTGTAACAGGCCTGGAAAAGGAACAGGTTTCTTCCTTTCGGAAACACGCAGTAAATGTATTATTTTACTGCTCTTTGTGCAGTTTCTTATTCTTCTTATTATGCGTGAAAGTAAACTAGTAGTAAGGTTCGCAAAGAGGTAACTGAAAGCACAAAGAATTTCACGTTTCTGCCACTGCTACCTTCTTCCAAAAGCGCGTCGAGTTACGCAACCACAGAAGAGTGGAAACCGACGTCCTGCTGACCTCTATTAAAAGGTCTGAACAAAGTAAATCACGGGAGGGACAGCACGCACCACAAAGGAGAAAATAACAAGGACATTTTGCGTTTATGCAACAGGCTCATGCCTTCGTTTTATTTTTATTTTCGTCTTTTATTTTCACATGAATGTGAGGCAAGGCCGGTGAAAATTCCACGGGGGCGGTAAACAGGTCAGCAAGACGAAAGAGGATTGTAATAACGAAAAATGTGTCGCGATCCCAGCGAGCGAGTGCAGTGTCCGAAATTCGAGGTCGGCGCGCTCCGCAGGCAGTAGGTATTCCTGTAATTACATTTTTGCGGCGGGAGGCTTTGATGACGGATTAAACTGCATTAATTTCACGCGCGGCGCGTCCTGTTTATTTTCCCAACGGGTCCCCGGCTCAGCGTCAACCAAATTTTTGTAGCGCTCGTGTCCTCGCCGGCTGTCACGGACAGACACGCTGTAGCGAGTGCCGCTTTCTTCCGCGGCGGATGACGACCCTTCCCTTTTTTGTGTCTCTCGCCTTTTCTTTTTTTGTGTGTGCATGTTGGCGTGAGACAGTGAAAAGGGGGGAGGAGGGAGATGGGGGAGAGAGGGGGAGAGAGTTTGCAGACGTGCCACCAGCTGTAGTTTATTTAAAGTTCCGCGAGTTCTCCAGTTGCGTCCTTTTGGCCAGGTCTCATGACGGCCTCCGCTTTCTTCAGACCTCTCCTCCTCGGTGCAGGATCGTTACGGTACATTAGACGCATTATACCGTCGCGGAAGAGGGGAGGGGGGGGGGGGAGGTGGGGAGGTGAGGTCGAAAGCGGCCACAAACTCGCGACATTAGCGGGGAAAATACGGCGAGCTGCTCGTCCCAGCGCACCACCTGCCCATTCCTCGAGCTTGAGAGGAGGAGGAGGGGGATTTAAGCAGACGCGGGAGGGGGAAGGGAGAGAGAGAGACAGAGAGAGAGAGAGAGAGGGGGAGTGGGGAGCGGGGTGGTTAAGTTGGTGTACCTTCGTAATTAATGGTGAAGTGCATTGCCTGCCACCGGCGACGCCCCCTTGCCCCTTCACTCTCTCCCCACTCACCCTCTCTCCGAACACACACAGTCATCGCCCAGCTACCTATCCCCCCTCCTCCCCCCCTCACCTCTCACCCCTTTCGCCGCGCTCTATAAAGTATCAGCAGTTGCCGTAGCAGCCTACCTTCGGCAGGATCCCCCTCGGGCGCCACTTTATATGTAAAACGCATTCGCCCCGTGGCAGTAATAGAGAGGCTAAACCGGGAAAACTTCGGAATTTATTTATTGGCCTAAGATGTACTCGCGAGGGATCTCGCGAAACTGCGTTATTTCCGAGAGCCGGCAGAGGCTTAGTGTACAAATTTTCGGGGCTTAAGGGGCAGTGTTCGCCGGCTCGCCGGTCGTAAATAATAGGGGTGAGCCAGGCTAGCGGTTGCCACTGCTGGGGGGTGGAGAGAGCACATTCCGTTGACATCGATAACCCGCCGTTGGCGACGCCGAGTGCCGACCCCAAACACAATGGATGCGCTCTTTGCTTCTGCCGTCACCTACACGCGACACTCCAGGACGCCCGAGGATCAAGTGCCGACCGTAAAGCGGCTGCGAGAATAATAGCGCTACAGAAGAAAAGGCTCGCGGCCGACCAGGGCAAAGAAAAGTTCTCCACCTCCAGATGGGGGATAATTAGTTGCAGGCTCACCGGAACGCACGCCGCCTCGCGTCCAATAATGGACTTTTTCTACGGCCATAAAGAAAATAAGTGCTTCTCAGGGGCATGCCACTTCTAATTGGAGTCTATGTGGAGTAACTTGAATTAGTACTGAAGACTACTGGTCCATTACAGTAACTTCCTGATAGACGTGACACCTCAGCATCTGAGAGGTCGACGTCTCTGAATGCCACACAGAGGAATCGGGTTCGATTACACCTAGATCTCGTTCTGTATATCATTCTAAAATTTGAAACAGACAATGCTTCCAATCTACGTACATTGAAGTGTGTATATGTCTGTCTTCCACCAAGCATAGCTCTGCAGCGCTAAGACAGAATTCAAGTGAACTTTTTACACATATTTTAATAAACATTTTTGGAACAGTGATCAAAAATTTTTAAAATTTTTCTTTTTAAAATTCAATCTTGATCACTCCACGTATGTTACAAGAACATAGGTGAACATCATCAGACCCATGGCATCCTTCGAACATGGTAGGTGGAGCACTCTTCTCAGCTGCTGCGATGTCAACAGTGGAAACTGTTGATGACCGGAAAGGTGTTGCCTGGTCGGACGAGTGTCGGTTCAAATTGTATCGAGCGGATGGACGTGCACGGGTATGGAGACAGCCTCATGAATCCATGGACCCTGCACATCTAGATACGACTCTGACAGGTGATACGTGCGTAAGCATCCTGTCTGATCACCTGCGTCCATTCATGACCATTGTGCATTCGACGGACTTGGGCAATTCCAGCAGGGCAATGCGACACCCCACACGTCCAAAGTGGATCCAGGAACATTCTTCTGAGTTTAAACATTTCCGCTCGGCACCAAGCTCCCCAGATATGAACATTAGTGAGCATATATGGGATGCCTTGAACGTGCTGTTCGGAAGAGATTTCCACCCCCTAGTACTATTACGGATTTCTGGACAGCCCTGCAGGATTCAAGGTGTCAATTCCCTCCAGCACTACGTTAGACATTAGTCGGGTCAATGCCACATACTGTTGTGGCACTTCTGTATGCTTGCGGGGGCCCTACACGATATTAGGCAGATGTACCAGTTTCTTTGGCTCTTCAGTGTATTTCGTGCAATTGTTCGCCAGAAAAAGAGTTTCACTGCTAAGAATGAAATGTGCATACTGTGTGTACGGTATGAAACCAAAAGACGTCATCCGAAATTGTACTGAATGCTTTCTCAGAAAATTATTTTTAACAATTACTTCATGAGCCTACTCGAAGCGTAAATGGTTGCGAAAGCATACTTTACCTCTTAGCAACAAATAATCTGGACAAATAGGGAATATCATGACGAATACAGGGATTAGCGAATACCGTAACACCCACAACCATCAAAAAGAAACGCAAAGTACATCTATGTAAAAAAAGCTGATACAAATGCTCTTAACGCCTTTTTAAGAGACAGTCTTCACTTCTTCCAATCTGATCACGTAAGAGTAGAAAAGTTGTGGAATGATTTCAAAGAAATAGTATCGACCCCAGTTGAGAGATATATACCACATTAGTTAATAAGTGATGGTACTGATCCCCCATGGTACACAAAATTGGTCAGATCGCTGTTGCAGAAGCAACGAAAAATGCATGCCAAATTTAAAAGAACGCAAAATCCCGAAGATTGGCAAACTTTTGCAGAAGTTCGAAATATAGGGCGTGCTTCAATGGGAGATGCTTTTAATAATTTCCACAACGAAACTTTGTCTCGGTATCTGGCATAAAACCCAAAGAGATTCTGGTCATATATAAAGCACACCAGAGCAAGACGCCATCAATACCTTTACTGCGCGAGAACAACGGCGAAGTTACTGATGACAGTGCCAACAAAGCAGAGTTATTAAACACGGTTTTCTGAAACTCCTTCACCAAAGAAGACGAAGTAAATATTCCCGAATTGCGATCAAGAAGAACTGCGAAGATGAGAAACATAGAAGCAGATATCCTCGGTGTACCAAAGCAGCTTAAATCACTTAATAAGGGCAAGGCTCCCGGTCCAGTCAGGTTCCTTTCAGAGTATGCAGATGCTATAGCTCCATATTTAGCAATTATATACAACCACTCGCTCACAGAAAGACTTCAGTACCTAAAGACTGGAAAGTTGGTCGAGTCATACCAATGCCCAAAAAGGGAAATAGGAGTAATCCGTTGAATTACAGGCCCATATCACTAACGTCGATTTGCAGTAGGGTTTTGGAACATATACAGTATTCCAACATTATGAAGTACCTCGAAGAAAACGATTTACTGACAGATAGTCAGCACGGATTCAGAAAATATCGGTCTTGCACAACACAGCTAGCTCTTTATACTCATTAAGTAATGAGTGCTCTCGACAGGGGATGTCAGATTGTCTCTATATTTTTAGGTTTTCAGAAGGCTTTCGACACCGTTCCTCACAAACGTCTTCAAACCAAATTGTGTGCATATGTAATATCGCCTGAGTTGTGCGACTGGATTCATGATTTCCTGTCATAAAGGTTACAATTCGTAGTAATAGACGGAAAGTCCTCGAGTAAAATAGAAGTATTATCCGGCGTTCCCCAAGGACGTGTTAAAGGCCCCCCATTGTTCCTGATCTATATTAACGACATAGGAGACAATCTAAGTAGCCCTCTTAGATTATTTGCAGATGATGCTGTCATTTACAGACTTGTAAAGTCATCAGATGACCAAAACAAAATGCAAAATGATTCAGATAAGACATGCGTGTGGTGCGAAAAGTGGCAATTGACCCTGAGTAAAGAAAAGTGTGAAGTTATTCACATGAGTACTAAAAGAAATTAGCTAAATTTCGATTACGCGATAAGTCACACAAATCTGAGGGCTGTAAATTCAAGTAAATACTTAGGGATTACATTTACAAATACCCTAAATTTGAACGATCACATAGATAATATTGTGGGTAGAGCAAACCAAAGACTGCGATTCGTTGGCAGAACACTTAGAAGGTGCAACAGGTCTACTAAAGAGACTGCTTACACTACACTTGTCGGCCCTATTGCGGAGTATTGCTGTGCGGTGTGGGATCTGTATCAGGTGGGACTGACGGATGATATTGAAAAAGTTCAATGAAGGGCAGCTCGTTCTGTATTATCGCGAAATAGGGGAGATAGTGTAACAGACATGATATGTGAATTGAAGTGGAAATCATTAAAACAAAGGCGTTTCTCGTTGCGATGGGATCTTCTCGTGAAATTTCAATCACCAGTTTTCTCCTCCGATTGCGAAAACATTCTGTTGGCACCCACCTACATAGGGAGAAATGATCATCACGAAAAATTGTAAGTAGGCTGTTTAGGTTTTTATGTTGGTAACGCCACGTAGCGCTCTGTATAAAAATCACTGACTGCGCTGTGTGAGTCTGTGGCTCGTTGACATTGTTGGAATATTCGCTATTGTAGAGTTGCGTAGTTGGATGTGAACAGCACGTAGCGTCGTGCAGTTGGAGGTGAGCCGCCAGCAGTTGTGGATGTGGAGAGAGAGATGCCAGAGTTTTGAAAGGTTACTACAAGCGGACGATCTGGACGTGTGTCCGCCAGAAAACGGAGTTTTGTAAAGATGGATGTCATGAACTGATAGATATATACAGGGTGAGTCACCTAACGTTACCACTGGATATATTTCGTAAACCACAATACTGACGAACCGATTCCACAGACCGAAGTGAGGAGAGGGGCTAGTGTAATTGTTTAATACAAACCATACAAAAATGCACGGAAGTATGTTTTTTAACACAAACCTACATTTTTTTAAATGGAACCACGTTAGTTTTGTTAGCACATCTAAACATATAAACAAATACGTAATCAGTGTCGTTTGTTGCATTGTAAAATGATAATTACATCCGGAGATATTGTAACCTAAAGTTGACGCTTGAAACCTCCGACGTTTAGTTGCGTGTTGTAACAAACACGGGCCACGGTCGGCGAGCAGCACCGCAGGGACATGTTTACGATGACTACCGTGTTTACAAGTGTGGCTGTAGTGCACTGTTGTGGTTTGGTCTAGCTGTCGCAGTGGTTCAAAAAATGGTTCAAATGGCTCTGTGCACTGTGGGACTCAACTGCAGAGGTCATTAGTCCCCTAGAACTTAGAACTAGTTAAACCTAACTAACCTAAGGACATCACAAACATCCATGCCCGAGGCAGGATTCGAACCTGCGACCGTAGCGGTTCCAGACTGCAGCGCCTTTAACCGCACGGCCACTTCGGCCGGCAGCTGTCGCAGTGTCCGCATGTAGCGCTTGCTGCTATTGTTATTCTGCACTCGTCTCCGCACGCAGACCAACTGTAGTACACCATGTTACCAGACGTCTGTGATAGTGTAGTGTTGTAGGAACTGTGACCATGGTGAATTCGAACTCTGAAAAGGGGGAGATGATACTCATCTATGGCGAGTGTCGACGAAATGCAGCTGAAGCCTGCACGGTGTATGCAGAACGGTACCCGGATAGAGAGCATCCAACGTGCCGCACATTGCAAAACATCTACCGCCAACTGTATGCAACAGGTATGATCGTAGCACGCAAACGGGTCCGTAACAGGCCCGTCACAGGAGAAGCGGGTGCAGTTGGTGTGTTAGCTGCTGTTGCCATGAACCCACACATAAGTACACGGGACATTGCGAGAGCCGGTGGACTGAGTCAAAGTAGTGTCATGCGCATACTGCATCGTCACCGCTTTCACCCGTTTCATGTGTCGCTACATCAGGAATTACATGGCGATGACTTTAATCATCGAGTGCAATTCTGTCAATGGGCATTAACAGAGAAAGCGTTGCAGTTCTACCTGTTTACCGATGAAGCGGGTTTCACAAACCACGGGGCACTGAATCTACGGAACATGCATTACTGGTCCGTGGACAATCCTCGCTGGCTCAGACAGGTAGAGCGACAGCGACCGTGGACTGCAAATGTATGGTGCGGAATCATTGGCGACCACCTCATTAGTCCTCACTTCATTGCAGGGGCCCAAACAGCTGCAACATACATCGCGTTTCTACAGAATGATCTGCCAACGTTTCTCGAAAATGTCCCACTGTATACGCGTCGACGTATGTGGTATCAGCATGATGGTGCACCTGCACATTCCGCAATTAACACTAGGGTGACCCTTGACAGGATGTTCGACGGGCGTTTCATAGGACGTGGAGGACGCATAAATTGGCCAGCCCGTTCTCCTGATCTTACACCTCTGGACTTCTTTCTGTGGGGTACGTTAAAGGAGAATGTGTACCGTGATGTGCCTACAACCCCAGAGGATATGAAACAACGTATTGTCGCAGCCTTCGGCGACATTACACCAGATGTACTGCGGCGTGTATGACATTCATTACGCCAGAGATTGCAATTGTGTGCAGCAAATGATGGCCACCACATTGAACATCTATTGGCCTGACATGTCGGGACACACTCTATTACACTCCGTAATTGAAAACGGAAACCACGTGTGTACGTGTACCTCACCCCTCATGGTAATGTACATGTGCGTCAGTGAAAAATACCAATAAAAAGGTGTTAGCATGTGGACGTAATGTGGTGTTCCAGTCTCTTCTGTACCTAAGGTCATCACCGTTCCCTTTGGATGCCTACGTAATTCGGTGCTCTCCGATACACACGATCGAACGGCTGAGGATTGGTACTCAAGCGTCAACTTTAGGTTACAATATCTCCGAATGTAATTAACATTTTACAATGCAACAAACGGCACTGATTACGTATTTGTTTATATGTTCAGATGTACTAACAAAACTAACGGGGTTCCATTTAAAAAACGTAGATTTGTATTAAAAAACATACTTCCGTGCATTTTTTTGTGGTTTGTATTAACCGATTACACTAGCCCCTCTCCTCACGTTCGGTCTGTAGAATCGATTCGTCAGTATTTGATGTGGCTTACGAAATATATCCAGCGGTAATGTTAGGTGACTCACCCTGTATATGATGACTTTTGAACATTATTAAGGTAAATACATTGTTTGTTGTCTATCAAAATCTTTCATTTGCTAACTATGCCTATCAGTAGTTAGTGCCTTCAGTAGTTAGAAACTTTTATTTAGCTGGCAGTACTGGTTCTGGCTGTATTGCAGCAGTTCGAGTAACGAAGATTTTTGTGAGGTAAGTGATTCATGAAAGGTATAGGTTATTGTTAGTCAGGGCCATTCTTTTGTAGGTATTATTGAAAGTCAGATTGCGTTGCGCTGAAAATATTGTGTGTCAGTTTAGTGATGATCAGAATAAGTAAAAGGAGAAAACTGTTTGAGTGCTTTGAGTTTTGCTCAGCTGTTTGAAAATGAAATAACGTAAGAGGTTATCCAGAACTGTCATTCATAATTTTTTCAAAGGGGACGTTTCAAAATAAGAGTAATCGGGGGTCGCACAGAAAAATTTAAGTGCTCGTTTATCCTGCGCGCCGTTCGAGAGTGGAACGGTAGAGAGACAGCTTGAAGGTGGTTCATTGAACCCTCTGCCAGGCACTTAACTGTGAATAGCAGAGTAATCACGTAAATGTAGATGTAGACACTGAGACATTGACTGCTGTTTCAACAGAGAATCGATATTCGTTATTAATAATTTCGTATTTTTTACTCAGTCTACAAAGGTCTCATATGAAATATTCGTGATGGTTTTTTTTCCGAGGACAGAGAACTTTGACGGGTGCTGGCAGAGGAGCCGAACAGAAACGGCTTCACTTCTGATTACCGAGAAGTGATTGGTTTCAGGAGAACAGCCGACGGCGTTAGACTAGCACCACCGGAACAAGGTGCTCGTCAACGGGTAAGGCGGGCACTGTTCTCGGCTGTGGCATGTGAATGCCGGACACGGCTTCCCCAGACACTAGCCCCCCCGGTCACACCGACTGCGGCGTATTTCCGACTCAGCTCTGGAGCAGCCGGTCGCGGTCCCCGACCCTGCGGGAGGCCGGCTGACTCAGCCAGGAACGCGAGCACACACGACCGGGACCCAGAGGCGCGTCTAAAAACAGCGCCTGCCCGCGCCGCCCACGCGTCTGACGGCGCTGCTACACGGGTCCTGCTCACACTGTCGCTGGCTTTCGGCGCCACCTCAGTTGCTTGGACCGTAATCGATAGATATGACCATCAAAGACAGAGCTGCAATGTACTGGTTAAGGATGGGGAGACTAAACCACGTAAATGCAATCACCGGTGTACTAATACACTACTGGCTATTAATATTGCTACACCAAGAAGAAATGCACATGATAAACGGGTATTCATTGGACACATATATTATACTAGAACTAACATGTGATTAAATTTTCACGCAATTTGGGTGAAGATCCTGAGAAATTAGTACCCAGAACAACCACCTCTGGCCATAATAACGGCCTTGATACGCCTGGGCATTGAGTCAAACAGAGCTTGGATGCCGTGTACAGATACAACTGCCCATGCAGCTTCAACACGATACCACAGTTCATCAAGATTAGTGACTGGCGTGTTGTGACGAGCTAGTTGCTCGGCGACCACTGAACAGACGTTTTCAGTTGGTGAGAGATCTGGAGAATATGCTGGCCAGGGCAGCAGTCGAACATTTTCTGTATCCAGAAAGGCCCGTACAGGACCTACAAGATGCGGTCGTGCATTATCCTGCTGAAATGTAGGATTTCGCAGGGATCGAATGAAGGGTAGAGCCACGGTTCGTAATACATCTGAAATGTAACGTCCGCTGTTCAAAATGCCGTAAATGCGAACAAGAGGTGACCGAGACGTGTAACCAACGGCACCCCATACCATCACGCCGGGTGATACGCCAGTATGGCGATGACGAATACTCGCTTCCAATGTGCGTTCACCGCGATGTCACCAAACACTTATGCAACCGTCATGATGCTGTAAACAGAACTGGGATTCATCCGAAAAAGTGACGTTTTGCCATTCGTGCACACAGCTCCGTCGTTGAATACATCATCGCAGGCGCTCCTGTCTGTGACGCAGCGTCAAGGGTAACCGCACCCATGGTCTCCGAGCTGATAGTCCGTGCTGCTGCAAACGTCGTCGAACTGTTCGTGAAGATGGTTGTTTTCTTGCAAACGTCCCCATCTGTTGACTCAGAGATCGATACGTGGCTGCACGATCCGTCACAGCCATGCGGATAAGATGCCTGTCATCTCGACTGCTAGTGATACGAGGCCGTTGGGATCCAGCAAGGCGTTCCGTATTACCCTTCTGGACCCACCGATTCCATATTCTGCTAACAGTCATTGGATCTCGACCAACGCGAGCAGCAATGTCGCGATACGATAAACCGCAATCGCGATTGGCTACAATCCGACCTTTATGAAAGTCCGAAACGTGATGGTACGCATTTCTCCTCCTTACACGAGGCATCACAACAACGTTTCACCAGGCAACGCCGGTCAACTGCTGTTTGTGTATGAGAAATCGGTTGGAAACTTTCCTCATGTCAGCACGTTGTAGGTGTCGCCGACGGCGCCAACCTTGTGTGAATGCTCTGAAAAGCTAATCATTTGCATATCACAGTATCTTCTTCCTGTCGGTTAAATTTCGCGTCTGTAGCACGTCATCTTCGCGTCGTAGCAATTTTAATGGCCAGTAGTGTACATTTCAGCAAGATAATGCCCGCCCGCGAACGGTGAGAGTTTCTGCTGCATGTCTTCGCGCTTACCAAACCCTACCTTAGCCAGAAAAGTCGCCGGATCTCTTCCCAACTGAGAATATTTGGAGCATTATGAGCAGGGATCTCCAACCAGCTCGGGATTTTGGCGATCTAACGCGCCAATTGCACAAAATTTGGCTCGATATCCCTCAGGAGGAGTCTAACAACTCTGTGAATTACTGCCAAGCCGAATAACTGCTTGTATAAGGACCAGAGGTGCCCCAACGCGTTATTGACGCGCTTAATTTGTGAAGTGCTTTCTCTTGCACGAATCATCAGTTTTTCTGAAACTGCTATCATTCGTTTGTCTGTATATGTAGATTTCATTTACCGATTTCCTTCCCATTCGTATAAGTCATCCACGACCCGTGTCGCGTCCCAGCAGAGCGTCATTATACCAGAATGAAGTAAGTGCGAACTACGTAGCACAATCGGGACGTTAATGACAATGGGTTAGTTATAAATTGCTATCAACCTTTATATCGGAGATGAGAGGGTGAGAATCTCCTTGGTTTGAAGCAAATAAGTTTCCTGAAAATAGGTTACAGAATTGCAATAGGCAGAAGAGAATGGTTAGTTTCTATCAAGTTTATTCTCACATATACTTATGTGAGGTGTTGGACCATAAACCCTTTAGTAAGATTCAGTCTATTTATTCGAACTTATTACTTGAAAGCTAATTGCTGGTACATATAAGAAAAAGTAGAAAGAAATCACTTGTTCTTGGTTAGCACTGAAATCTCTCTAAGTAATTGAGGCAAAGACTGTCAGCCTCTATTCAACACTATTCCAATGAAATTCTAAAATCCTACTTCACCTGCAGTTCCTGAGTGTCCACCAGAGTCTATCACCATCTTCTCGTAGTTGAAGTCTTTATCAGCTGTATCAGCTGCTATGGGCGTACCCGGTCCCGCTGGCGTCTCGCTGCGGAATCTCCAAACTGCCGGCACTGGCTCTGAATCTGCATCTGATTCTCTGCCTCTAGCTATTCCGCTGCCTGGCCTTGTATTTCCTTTCTTATGTACTTGGGAGCACACAAGTTAATTTGTTTCACACGACCCTTTCATTTCTAAGTGATCGGGTTACACAAGAATGCCTATGGGTCCACACGACACTCTCGTTTCTAATTGGTCGGCTTGCGCAACAATGACTTCCCTTCCACACACCACTTTCGTTTCTACCTGCACACGACTTAATTTGGTTCCACGCGAGTCTTTTCCGCACGTAACTGACACTCTCTCTTGCTGTATTATCGCCCTGGTGTTTGCGTCTTGCCGGCCGAGGTGGCCGAGCGGTTCTAGGCGCTACAGTCTGGAACCGCGCGGCCGCTGCGGTCGCAGGTTCGAATCCTGCCTTGGGATTGGATGTGTGTGATGTCCTTAGGTTAGTTAGGTTTAAGTAGGTCTAAGTTCTAGGGGAGTGATAACCTCAGAAGTTAAGTCCCATAGTGCTCAGAGCCATTTGAACCATTTTGTTTGCGTCTTCCATTGCACAAGTTTGATCTCATGCTGCTTCCTTTGGCAAGTCAAACACTAAGTTATTTGATCAACAAGCCATACTTGGCAGCCTCCGTCGTTTATCTTGTCCTCACGTCCTGGTGGACTATTTCTTAATTTCGGCTGACTGTTTGCCTATGGAGCCTGGACCCTTATTATGGTCACAAAAGCAAGAATAAAGATTAAAATTTTCTACGATTACGACAGGCGTCTTTCTTTTTCTAGTGTGCGTTTCATGCATCTTAAGATAGACAACTGAACTTACATAATAGTGTCCTGGCGCGTATAATGTAAGATGGGCTACCGATATTATGGTGCATGAATTTTTCCGGGCCAGCTTTATTTTGTTCACTCAGTGGATGAAATTATCCAGTAAAATTTGAGCGGTAGGTCAATGAGAACGTCGTCCAGAAACATTTCCGAAGTGGAAAAGAAGACAAGGTAGAGGAGGTCCGATCACAGTGGCCGAAACGCGATCTAATCCGGATAATGCGGAACGGAAGGTGGCGGAACACAGTCTAGAGCTCCCCGCTGCACCCGCCCTCTTCGGACGGAAGGAGGCGCCCGTGGGATTAAGAAGCGGGCGGAGGGCACAGTTTCTTGGAGCGAGTGCTCGCCACTTGACGGCGCACGCAGCTGGCGGGAACACAGGCGCTGTGTGCGCTCATTACGGTTCGCACACGACCCTCCATGAATATGCATACGCTCCGCTGTTAGAAGACGGGAGGCCCACCCCAGACGGGTGCCAATGCGTGAATCTCTCGCCTGCCGCCTTGCTCCTCCAAACCACCCCTTACCCCTAACCCCCTCGTTTCAGCTCCACTCTGCCGTAGCGTACGTGGGCTCCATTCGCTCGTGCGGAGAAATGCGTACTCCGCAGGTTCGAGCTGCCCTACTGCGCCGCGCCGGCGACGGGTGCGACAGTAAAAATGCGGTAATAGGTCGTTCCCGGCGGCCTTACGGGGATATCCGAGCTAAATCTCAGAATCTCCTTGCCCGCCAAGGAACGAGTTGACACTCTTATTACGCGCTCATCCGCGGTCGTTGGAGGAAAAAGTGCCGACGAGATGCGACGTGTTAGCAAACTGGATAATTACGCGACGGCTATCCGGTGGATTTCGGGGGCACCCGAGGTGTAAGGTGGCCATCAACGGAGGGCAGCTGTCTCTTCTCGCAATTTTAAAGTTGGAAACTGGGGACTTCTTTTTATACCTCCAAGGCTCTTGGATGCGAAATACGACAGTTAACGCATTAAAATCGAGCCAAACATAATGGGTAAAAATAGCTTGGATCACATAAAAACAAAAAATGTGGAAAGAAACAAGCTCAAAGGATCAGAAACAACAGACACTCAATTTACAAGTCTAGCGAGGAAGAATAAATAACAATTACTATATGCTATAAATTTAAGCGCCCGCCTCGTTTTTCTACCTGTACGTGAAGGCTACTCTGACGAACTCCTTTAGGGACTTTGGTACGGTTTTCACTAACAGAGAAACTGATTCACTAAGAAAGTTTGTTGATTGATTTTATAAGTATTTCGTACAAACGAGGCGAACTGTGACGACGACTGCCGATTAAATCGTGTGTCTTGAGGACTTTCCTGATGTACGCTGTTTAAATCGTTTGAGTTATACTAAAATTGGGAGTAATAGGCAGTTAGCTAACGTACTTTTCTGGATTTTACTCGTAACTCTATACAGTGGCGCCTCAACAAAACTATAGCTACGGCAGCAAAATCGTCCGGCTGAAGTAGCTGGTGGTACTCGAGAGATGTCACGATGGGTCTCTAGTCTAGTAACGTAGTAACGACAAATACAGAAAGGACATAGACAAGAACACCGAAGGGCAACATGGAAAGAAAATGGAGACCTGCAAATAAAGAAAACCAAAAGAAAACCAGGGCAACTGAAGTGATTATTGTAATCCCAGTCGGTGAATATGAAAATAAAAAAAAAAGTAAGAACCTATTAGCTTTCCGCAATTTACAGAGTAACCTATAATTTGAGTGTTATGAAAGATGTGATTTAAATTTAAATAGACGGGGACGTGTCACAATATTTTTTCTCTTTGAAATAACAGCAGTTACCTCTGTCGAAACTCAAAAGGTCATTAGAGACCACTATGTGTTTAATATAAAATATTCTGCACACTTGTTGGTAGCAGCGCGAACATTTATAATAGCTGTAACAATTTTGGCCAGTTGTTGTAGAGTACCCACTCGTGCGCCGTCTCTAGTTAGCTCGACATTGATGGGTTGTTAATCCCTAAACTACGAGGGCGTGTTGAGAAGTAAAACCGCCGAATTTTTAATGCAAAAACTCTTGAACGTTTTTAAATATAACCATCGTTATTAACATTCAACACCTTTATTCTACATATCTACTGATCTGCAGCCCTCCACCGCTAGAGGGGTCCAAATTGTAGCGTGTAGCATGGCGGTGCGTAACTATGTCGATTTCTGAGAAACAGCGAGCTGTAATGGATTTTCTAATTCGGAGAGTTTGTCCGCACATGGAACACCCTTTCCTTCAACAGGACAACGCCAGATCACACACGAGCACTGTGACGTCTGCAACAATCAGACACTTTGGGTTCACTGTCATTGATCATCCTCTGTACCGTCCCCACTTGGTCCCATCCGATTTTCGTCTGTTTCCAAACCTTAAGGAACAGCAGTGCAAGCAGAGGTATGGTTGAGGCTCCGTACACAAAGTCAAACATTCTATAGTGACGGTATCAACAAACTGGTCTCTGGTTGTGATAAACGTGTTCGTCATCAGGGTGATTATGTTCAGAAATAAATGTGTAGAGGTAAAGAATAAAGATGTAGAGTGTTAACGTTTCTTTTACGTAAAAAGTTTTAAGAGTCTTCACGTAAGAAAGCAGAGGCATTACTTCTCAGCACGCCCTCGTACATTCCTTCAATGCTGTATTCAGATGCTAAGACTGTGCGTGGAACATATAATTTCAGAAACTTATCACTGACTCGTGAACAATGTTTGAGTTTGGTAGATTTCATATTTTCACCGAAATTTTATCCTGACTGCTTCGTTGCTTTGGGCTATCCTATCTAAATTCGACTGTTAAGTCGCAAAATGCTTCCATTTTTCCCACTGCATTTTCTCCCAGTTTCGGTCTTCAGAAGACTATTGCCGTTTCTAAAGTTCTGCGTTTCTATTGCCTCAAATGTGTATCAAATTGGCTGCGTACTTCGTGTATTAATTATTATCCTATCCTCCTTACGTTTGGCGATGTAGGAAGTGTCACTCACAAACGTTGATACTGCCGTCGTTGGGCGACAATAATGCTGCAGATTGGACACTTGTACATACAGGAGAACAGCAACGGTACAACGATTCTGAACTGCGAAGGATGTACACACTCTTCGTCGGTGTACGTGTACACACGAGAGCACTGCGGCGGCGCAGTAGGTTTGAAACTGCTGTGTGGTACTCACCCTCCTCGTCGCTGCCGATCATGGAGTAGCGGTCGAAGCCGGACAGGTTGCGGTCGGTGCCGAGGCCGAAGTCGTCCTTGGTCCACTGCAGCATGCCGGTCTTGTTGATGACGCGGCAGGGCAGCGTGACGCGCGTGCCCTCGACGGCGGTCTGGTCTTGGGGCTCCATGGCGAAGCGCTGCTCGCCGCGCGCCGACACCGCCAGCCACAGCAGCGCCGCCCACCACACCTGGCGGCGCATCGTGGCCCCTGCCGACACACCGGCACACCACCCGCTCAACACACTCTCCCGGACAGGCAGGTCACATTCACTGTGCTTCTGGTGATGGTTCCCAGTTGGATCCTTGAGCACTGCTGGTTACGTTCCAAGTGCGGCACTGTGGCCTTGGGGAGACCTGATCTGGACTGAAAGGGGAGATTGGAGCTGTTTTACCTCACACAGCCAGAAGGGTCACAGTCACGCATTATCGAAACCTCTTCAGATGTCTCTTAAAACAAGAATAAATGGAACTTCCTGGCAGATTAAAACTGTGTGCCGGACCGAGACTAGAACTCGGGACCTTTGCCTTTCGCGGGAAAGTGCTACCCAAGCATGACTCACGCCCCGTCCTCACAGCTTTACTTCTGCCAGTACCTCGTCTCCTGTGAGGACGGGGCGTGAGTCGTGCTTGGGTGGCTCAGATGGTAGAGGACTTGCCCGCGAAAGGCAAAGGTCCCGAGTTCGAGTCTCAGTCCGACACACAGATTTAATCTGCCAGGAAGTTTCATATCAGCGCACACTCCACTGCAGAGTGAAAATCTCATTCTGGAAGAATAAATGGCTCTGGACCATGAGATCTCAACTAAGCCCAAGAAGGCTTAGCACTCACGTACTTTGCCACTGTCACATGCTCCAAACCTCTCATTTACCTCTATGCTGGACAAACAATTTTTCCTGTCTGGTGAACCAGTTACATACACATGGCCGAACTGTCATTAGGGACATTTTTTGGGGTGGGGGAGGGGCGATGGGAACTTCACCCCACTTCTTGATGTTTTCAGATTGTAGGGGCTGAGGATTCATGCTCACTCCCTATCAGGCTAATCCAGGAAGCCCTGGTGTCGCTCTGGGTCTTGGGAGTTAATTGCTCTGGGCACACATCTGGGGTGGAGCGACCTGGATTCAGTAGCGGTCGGGCCTGGACAATGAGATCCGCGGGCTATTTCGACTTGCGTAGCACGTGCCACGTTCTGGTTCAAAAAATGATTGAAATGGCTCTGAGCACTATGGGACTTAACTTCTCAGGTCAGCAGTCCCCTAGAACTTACAACTACTCAAACCTAACTAACCTAAGGACATCACACACATCCAAGCCCGAGGCAGGATTCGAACCTACAACCGTAAGCGTTCGCGCGGTTCCAGACTGTAGCGCCTAGAACCGCTCGGCCACCCCGGCCGGCGTTACACGTTCTGCACTAAGGACTGAATTCATTGTAGAAATGCTTCAGTTGTCTCATTTCAAGTTGGCACTCCGCGTCGTTCCCGCGGTCACTGACCGGTAGATTGTAACACCCCGACGGTGGCTGAAGACACTCCTCTTTGGAGGGTTTTGCTCTTTTTAAAAGGTTTATTTCTCCGAGTAGCAGTATGTGGAGATGGCTAGAGTTTCGACCAGTGAAGGCTGCTTGATAACTCACTGGATGCAAGAGCAAACCTAACATGATTGGTGGTCAAACAAGTCAAAACAACAAACGTAAATTTACTAATATGAGTTTCTGGACTAGTAAGTTCTTGAACATCATGACTGAGTATAATGGTAAGGTAAGATTCCCCATACTTGATTTTTGAAGCATTTTGAAGTGGAAATGTCTTTAAAAAATGGTTCAAATGGCTCTGAGTACTATGGGACTCAACTTCTGAGGTCATTAGTCCCCTAGAACTTAGAACTAGTTAAACCTAACTAACCTAAATACATCACAAACATCCATGCCCGAGGCAGGATTCGAACCTGCGACCGTAGCGGTCTTGCGGTTCCAGACTGCAGCGCCTTTAACCGTACGGCCACTTTGGCCGGCTGTCTTTAAAATTTATGATAGGTATGGAGGCGCAATCGCTCGAGATAAGCGACAGTGTCTGTCGAAGTAGTTTCAAACTTTTATAAATCGCCTAAAAAAAACACACAGTGTGGCCACCTTGATATCTCTTAGAAGAAAAAGACGGAATATTTGTGCTAGTAACAATCTGACATCTATGGTCAGCAGACTGCGTGAACTACGAAGTGCGAAATGAGCCAATTAGTTTCCACTTTACTGATTCGATACCTTTCATGAACGGGATAATGCCTCAAAGACTAATTATTCGACACAACAAATCAGATGTTACTTCTTAAGACGTCCACCGACAAAAAGGAATAATATCTCATTATTTTGGTATAAGAGACTCGTGGATTCCCGTGGTAAGCAGCGTTTCTTTTGATTTATGATCCACGTTAACTGGTAGAAGCCGACCTCGTGGAAGACCAATTTGGATTCCAGAGAAACGTAGGAACATTTCTTCTTCTGGGGGCATGTGAAGAGACTAGCTTACGAGAACCTGGTCATTACTCGCACTGACCTGGCTGCTAGGATTGCCGCAGCCACAAAAGTAGTACGCCAAACTTCTGGGATTCTTGACGTGTGTAAGGCAGTCAATGGTGCATCGCTGTACACACTGACGTGTCCATTGTGGTCGACATTTCGAACAATACCTCTAAGTGAACAGTTCCACATTTATTACGTACCCTAATGTACACTATTAGAGCACACTGAACACACTGTGATGAAAGTGTACATGTTTCGTCTGAGTATTGTCGCGTTACTCAGTTTTCTGTGTTTTGGTGATCGGATAGTACATGGTATTTCACTGTTGTGAGGATATTTTCCCTGAAACAAAGGTAAATGGAGTAAGAAAACAAATAATCACAATTACATTTTTATTCTGTAACGATCTACCGGAGACCAAGTGTTCTTCGTATCAAACCACTCAGAAAAAATGTCTGAACAACCTCCGAAATTTTATCGGTGGTTTCTGGTTCACCCTGTTCCTCATAAAGGCCGCATCAGCGCCAAACTGGTTAGCGTAGATGGCTGCAGTGCAGAGGACCCGGGTTTCATTCCCAGGACTGATAGGAATCTTTGCTTGGTGGGAGTACTGGAATGGGGTGCACTCAGCCCCGTGCTGTCAGATGGGGAGCTACTTGAGAATTAGAGGCTCCAAGGTACCAGCTTCCTCTATATTTTCATCCTGCTTTTTGTAAGGTGAAAGATGCGGTTGGTTGGACTACTATTCTCCCCACCCATGTTTCGAAAACATACACATAATACAGAAAAAAAACATATTTCGGTACAGTGATCTGTGAACGGTGTGTATCTGCAGCATTACAGAATGACAGAGGCAGCCACTAAGCGTGGGGTGACACCGCTGGGCGCCGCGGATGCGTATCGAGGCCTACGCTTTCCGGCTGGTTGCACAGCCCTCTCGGTTCCACTGCGCGTTATCCCGGGGGCCTGTTTTTCTCCCTTTTGGAGTGCATTGTTACTCCCATGAAATGAGCCCACCGCCAAGCACTTGCCTCTCAGTCTGTAGGTGCGAGACAAACTACCCTTAATCAATCACGGCCCTTCATTATCTCTGTGGAATAGCCTTACACTCTTCACGCACTTTCACGGTTTGGTAACTCCTCTTATTCCGGTTACTAAGGTTCATTCCTTTTTCCATGACTCGGCGTACCTTTTGAAAAGTCTGTAGCTACTTCCACTTCTAGTCTATTTAGACAACGTAAGCCACCATATTTTGCCAAATTTTTAGCTTGGAGGTAAATAAAAAGAGTTACAATGAGTAACAAATCGCTACTGGATATAGAAGAAATTGTCGCCGTCAGTGCAGGTAGATACTGAAATTAAACATCTCGTTGGTTTGTTGAATAACTAGCCTTAATCAGTGAGTCAATCGGCTGAATTTGCAAAACTATCTACGCCTAAATACGTATACTTCAAGCCACATTGCACAGTGTGACGGGGGACGCTTTAAACTATTGCTGGTCATTGGGAAAAGTGAGTGCTTATATGCCTCTGTACGAACCAAAATCTCCCTTATTTCGTCCTACACTGCAGAATCGTTCTACAGTCCACCGCAGTCTCTTAACATCCTGTCGCGAAAACAGTGTCCTCTTCCTTTCCCATGCAAGCTTGTGGAGCATTTCCGTAACACTCTCATACTTACCGAACTGAACGCTAAGAAATTCCTACACGCGCCTCTGAATTGATTAATTTTACGAGCTGCTCATCAGCCCGTAAAGGCTCAAGGAATTTGTATCGGCCACCCTATCATCGGCTGCCCTGTGGCGTCATGCGGAGAGGTGTGGATGAGTATGTGGTCAGCACACTGTTCTGCCGGCCGTTTTGCAGACTTTGCAGACCGAGGAGCGCTGCTACTGGGTCAAGTACTCCTCAGGTGGCATCACGAGGCCGAGTGCGTCCTTTACCAGTCCTCTCACCAAGGAATCTTACCGGACTCGGCAAGGTTGTCTGCTGCGAGTAAAGAGTGTAATGGGCAGGGGCAATACGAATGTAGTTGGGAATGTGGGTCTCACGGGGAGCGTGCAAGGGATAAAATCCCTGCAGACGCACTATCCTCTGTGCCGTCGGTGGCTGAGATGGATAGGGCGTCTGGCATGTAAGCAGCAGATCCCGGGTTCGAGTCCCGGTCGGAGCACACATTTTCAACTGTCCCCGTTGATGTATATCAACGCCTGTCGACAGCTTAGGGTCTTGATTTAATTATCGTTTCATTCTAAGAGAGCTGCATGGTCACACATGGTATGTGTTCTTTCGGACATGTCCGAAAGAACAGATACCTTCTTCATATATACGTATCTAGAACTGTCACGACCTTCGCTACAACTTATCTAATGTGTTAGTTCGACTTCATGCCGCCACGCTTACGTAAGCTCGTAGGACAAAGTAATAGTTAGCGACTCAGAAGAGTACAGTGGTCGCTTTGGAGTGTTTTTGATGGTGTAGCAATGGCACCAAGCAGTGATGTTCCTTCACGGCTATCTGGCCATGGCAATGAAGTGGTATGCACGTAATAATCGGTAACGTGCAGACGCTATAGAACTGCAAAAATGAGGTATTGTGTTTGGACCTGTCCGTGACCACGCCGTGAATGATGCTGCCCGAATACTGGTATATCAACGTGTCTGCCAAGAATGGTGTACCACTTACACTCGTGTAACACGGCGCCTTCGTTGGGCCAAACGACACAGAAGATCGGACAAGAACTGGCTGTAGTGGTGTAGCGTGGTCCGAAGGGTACCTAATTGACCTCTTTTCAAATGACGCCAGGCTGAGAATGCACCGATGATTAACCCGCAGGAAACGGAAATCGTAATTTTGGTGATGGGTCGTAACTTATTAATTAACATTAATTATCGAGTTTAAAAATAGTGGAATATATCTCTATACGTAGTGATAATCATAATACCATTGTCATCTCCTTGTCACCTCGGTAATACACAGCGTGTTTTAAAAAAGCGTAACTTACTAGTGCAGGAGGCAGTACTGGTCAAAACTGGAATAAAAGTTCCGATAATTATATGTCTGCTTGTTGGGACATGGACACTTTTACTTGTGACGAGTAATGTGTGGTATTTGGTGGCTTAGGCTGTCTTACTGTTGCAGTTCTCTGCGGGCTGTACTATCAGCGGTACTGGAGAACGTTACCCTTGCACTTAGACAACGACTCTGGTTTACGTGCAACGGAACACCTACACATTTTCCACAGTTGCTCACCGCAGTATTTCATGGGCGATGGATTGGTCGAGGGGGTCCGGTAACATGGCCTGCCAGTTGGATTTTGCTCCATGGGGGCATTTAAAGGCAATGGCGTATGCCCAACTTATCGACATTGTGCAGACGCTACAGTAGCATGTGGCCAATGCATGTGGCGCAGTCCAAATGGAGTCAGTTGTATTTGAAAGACTGCGTGATTAACTGCGAAATAGGGCTGAACGATGTGTTGTAACCACATGCACCACTGCCTATAGCTTCTGATTCTACTTACAGTAAAGGACAGATGGGGATGTAGGGACAGATTGGCCCTTTCTCGACAGGTATTGGTTTCATTACATATCGTTATAGGAAATAGTTCTGACCAATAGTACCTCCTGTCGGAATATGTGACACTTCCTTTTAAACACTCTGTACATGAAAGTAATATTCAGATTCTCTTGCATAACAGCTAATCATGTTTTTGGTTCGGTAATTTATTTTACTTATTTCTAATTGTTTATTGAATACTAAAACTGTATTACCATCTTTTGAGGGTGAGGCATCGCAATATGCCCGATACTCCGAAGTAAGTGAAAGTTTGGAGCAGAGGCGCAAGGACTGTGTTACCAAGAGATTGTTGAATAATGTTACAACCGCTCGGATAGTGCCGTCCTCGACTGAGTTGCAGGTCACCTACCGAGGATTCACGTGTAGGCGCCGCTAACAGATTTATTCGGTCCGTGTCGAGTGTTGGTTGAGACCCTCCCACCTCCCCCCTCCTCCCCCCCTCCTCTCACCAGCCCGTCACACGAGCGGGCGTCAGCTTTAATCCGCGCCCCTCGTGCGCTTATTTCTCCCGATAATCGCTCGGTGCGCGTCGAGCACGCAGATCCGTTACCCCAAGTGGGCTCCGCGTTAGAGCTGCACAAAGCAAAGTGAAACAAAACAAAACGAGAAGAGACGAGACGGAGAGAGACCTCAGAGCTGGCCAGAGCCACTCGCCAAGAGGCGGCGAGCGAGCTTAGCGCCTGCCGGAGTTTTTCGAGTGAGGATCCCCCGTGCTGTGCTCAGCCACTTTCGGTTAGGGGGAGGAAAAAGTTTCAGATGGCCATTCGTCGCGACCTCCCAGTTTTTTTTTCCTTTTTCCTCCGAGAACGAGTTTCTGTAGCGCTCCGTCAGCATCTATTTAACCGTTCCTCGCCCGTATGGTATTACGAGGCTAGAGTCAGTAGCCATCGGACAGCTTAAACTCTTTATCAATAAGACTATTCAAAACATTTGTGATACTCTGAGGAATTAAAACACTTTTTTTTCATTTTAAACAAATGAACACTCAGTGATTGGTCGTCCGCACTGCACATCCACGGATTACGCGCGTGCAGTCATTGGATCTATGTCACTGTCTAGTATCGCATTATATTGAGCAAGATCAGTCGTATGATTCATATAAAAAAGAAAAACTGATGCTCACGGAGACCCATCTGCGACAGTGTTCTGGCCTTCACGGTGGTCACTTCCCAATACCTGAGGTGTCTCTGGTCTGCAAGTGGCACAGATAGACGCTCTCTGCATCTGCCCCGCCCGGCTCAGAAATCCGAACGCACAGAATCCAACATTCTTTAATTTATTTTAATATCTGAATGAGAGGACTGCACGGTTACACCTTGGACTTGAGAACTTTGTAGTTCACGAAAAGTGTATTGCCCGAATGCCGGAAACATTGGACCAAAAAGCCAGCCAGTGCGGAGTAGCACTCGTAAATTAGCTACTAGGCTGTCAGTCAGTGCCAACGGGCGAGACACAACAGCACAACTGGGGCTGGCAGTCACTTTCCGGACAAATTTGTTGAAAGCGGTGCTTACACACTCCGGTTAACTCTTCCGACTGCCCTGTGTCGTAACGTAGACCACCACTTACGCTGCGGAAAAACTGGCCAATTGCTTTAAGTATCCAGAAATGTAAAATTTGCGCACTTTAGAAATCACATAGTAGACCCATATTCTGTCTATATCCTCAGCAAGTCTCCAGAGTGAAACTTGAGATTAATGAAATTCTACAAAAATGACTTTACTGTCTCTACAAATCATTTCGCTGTCGCTGCTCGATCTCATCATATCCATCTGTGGATGGAGGCTGAGACGGCGGCAGAATCAGTCATTAGGAGCACACCAATGACCCGGCCTGCGGCTAAGTCCTAATCAGCCCGAAATCTTTCCCAGTCCCTCAGCTCATCTGCTCGCAGATGGTACTGAGCGACTTCGCAGGCCAGTGAAGGTGAAGGCTCCCAGAGATGAAGAAGTCGAAGAGTCGAATACCAAAAACTGAATGAAATTGTACCTCCTAGGCCGTAAGAGGAAAACTTGTATTTCTGCGTTTTGCGTTCTTTACTCTGGTCGGATCCGCTGCGCTATATATATTCCAAGCGCCGACCAGTAAAAGGATTCCTTAAAATATGCTGGTCCACTTTCCTGGATTTTTCTTCAAGGTGTTAACAAGTAATGCACTTCCTACCATTTAGTGCTGAAAAAACGCATCTCATTCTCTTTCTGTCTCTTCCTGTGACCAATGAAGTGGGGCCTCGGCAGCACCGTCAAATGTCTCTCTCTAACTTCCAGTTTATTTACACTAGCCAATCCTGTCAGTTCCTATGTTGCGTAAATATTTCGTTCTTGTGAACACGGCTTTCGACGGTGTCCCACGCGTATAAAGAGGTTCCAAAGTGGAGTCTCTTACTTCATGTTCCCGATGTTGTCTATAGGGTCGTGTGCGTCTCAAAAGCGCTTTGTTCACAACAGATGCGCTAACTCAAAAGGGAAGTCTGGTCGAGCAAACGGCACTGACTTGCAGCCCATCCGGAGCGCCCTTCGGAGAATTCATATGGAGGTGGTCCCTCTACACTGTTACCGAGCCTCGCTGTTCGCCAGAGTACTGCCATATCGTCCTAATATGCTTCCAAATGACTTCATACTTATAAACCTCCTGCAAATCCAAATAAAATGTAAATTAAGAGAATTAGCTACTGACAATAGCTGGTACTAATATGCATTTCACTTCTTGTTTATGATTACGAATTCCGATCTAATGGGTGTTCTGATTTAATATTAGTTACGGGACAGTTAAGGAAAAAAAAAGACCACATAAAACTTCGATCAGTGAAACAAGCTGCAAGCTCTTTGCTTTCCGTATTTTGCGATGAGGTAGTGCGGACCAAAATAAGAAAACATTGTCTAGTAAGTATGGGCTCTAAAATGCGTTCCATAAGAACTGTGAGTGCCTCTCGACCTTCGATACCGTGAAACAAATCTCTTCTTTCAAGCTCTTTGCTTTCCATATTTTGGGAGGTGGTAGTATGGACAAAAATAAAGAAAAGTCCAGTAAACAGTGGTTCTAAAGTACAAGCCTTAAGAGCTATTAACACTTGTTCAACTACCCTACTGGGAAACACATCTCTTCTACTGAATAAGTGCTCATACCTCTTAAGGCAAGCATTTTGAAGGTCCTGTTTACCAGACAATTTTTCCATGTCTTGGTCGATACTAGCTCCTCCCAAAGTACACTGTGTAATCAAAAGTATCCGAACACCCCCAAAAACATACGATTTTCGTATTAGGTGCATTGTGTTGCCACCTACTGCCAGGTACTCCATATCAGCGACCTCAGTAGTCATTAGACATCGTGAGAGAGCAGAGTGGGGCGCGCCGCGGAACTCACGGACTTCGAACGTCCTCAGGTGATTTGGTGAGACTAGTGTCATACGTCTGTCCGCGAAATTTCCGCACCCCTAAACATAACTAGGTTCACTGTTTCCGATGTGATAGTGAAGTGGCAACGTGAAGGAACACGTACAGCACAAAAGCGTACAGGCCGACCTCGTATGTTGAGTGACAGAGACCGCCGACAGTTGAAGATGTTCGTATTGTGTAATAGGCAGACATCTATCCAAACCATCACTCAGGAATTCCAAACTGCATCAGGATCCATTGCAGGTACTATGACAGTTAGGCGGAAGGTGCCAAAACTTGTATTTAATGGTCGAGCGGCTGCTCTTAAGCCACACGTCAAATGCCAAACGATGCCTCGCTTGGTATAAGGACCGTAAACATTGGACGATTGAACAGTGGAAAAACGTTATGTGGAGTGACGAATGACGGTACACAATGTAGCAATCCGACTGCAGGGTCTGGGTATGGTGAATGCCCGGTGCACGTCATCTGCCAGCGTGTGTAGTGTCACAGTAAAATTCGGACGCGGTGGTGTTATGGTGTGGTCGTGTTTTTCGTGGAGGGGGCTTGCACCCCTTGTTTTTCGTGGCACTATCACAGCACAGGCCTACATTGATTTTTTTAAGCACCTTCTTGCTTCCTACTGTTGAAGGCAATTTGGGAATGCGATTGCATCTTTCAACACGATCGAGCAGCTGTTCATAATGCACGGCCTGCGGCGGGGTGGTTACACGACAATAACATCCCCATAATGGACTGGTCTGCGCAGAGTCCTGACCTGAATCCTACAGAACACCTTTGGGATGTTTTGGAACGCCGGCTTCGTGTCAGGCCTCACCGACCGATATCGATATCTCTCCTCAGTGCACCACTCCGTGAAGAATGGGCTGCCATTCCCCAAGAAACCTTCCAGCACCTGATTGAACGCAAGCGTGCGAGAGTGGAAGCTGTCATCAAGGCTAAGCGTGGGCCAACACCATATTAAATTCCAGCATTACCGATGGAGGGCGCCACAAACTTGTAAGTCATTTTCATCCAGGTGTCCGGATACTTTTGATCATGTATGAAAAGCAACATTAGAAGGGATTTGTTTCACAGTATAGAAGATGAAGAAGTGCTCATAGCTTAAGGTGTATATTTTAAAGCCCATGTTTGTTAGACTTTTTTACTTCGAATAATCGTTCCCGTCATATCCTTGAAATTTGACCATTCCTCCTGCTACATCCTGTATCTGTCACTGTCATCATTGTAGTGTGTGCGTATAAATTCGGAACGATGTACACTGCGAGAAGTATCTACTTTAACTGTTACGGGGAAACAGCTCTTTCAAACAAATAACTGTTTCTGAAACTGCAAGTAGATGAACAAGTGAGGACAAATTTCTGTTTTAGTTTTTTTTGTCTAATTTACCCTGTATTTGTAGCACAGGGCTTACAGAGATCTGAATATCAAGCTTGTGACGCTACTGAATGCAGCCTTAGTACTTAATTAAGGATTTACATGTCGATGCAATAAATATTTGCAGCATTAAAGTCAAACCTTGACCTGTTTAGGTAAGGTCCACGGAGGAGTAACAGTGTGCTTAAAATTTAATCGTGATGTGCAATCGTAGTTAAATGAAATTCATAGTCGTGGCACTTATCTCTAGCCACTTCAGGCTCAGGAGCGGAGCGAACAAAACGTCTACAACAGTACTGCTACAATTTCTGCTTACGTATTTCGCCTCCACTTATTTGTCAGCTCACTAATTTACTGCAGCTTTAATTGCGAATATAACCGCAGTTTGTCCAGTTACATCTCATAATCTGCCGCGCAGCTGCAGAACAATCGCACAGTCTGCGTTAAGCCCTACTTCATGTCATTAAAGTAATGTTTTGTTCGCTCTGTATTAAGCGGCTACAGCAAATGTTGGCGTATTATTATCCTCGGTATGTTCACGTATCTGAGAGACAACGTAATCAAAAAGTGCTACATAAATCCAGAAATAGTTGCATTTGTACCGCATATAGAGTGTATAAAGCAGATTATTACTGTGTAAAGAAAATTACGAATAGAATTCCTCACAGTGAGAACGTGTGACCCCCTTTTTGTTTTAAATATATGTAAATCACCATAAAAGCTACATAAAATGAAGAGAGGAGTCAGTTCTTTTATCGTTAGAGATGAAATCACAAATGCTGCCAGACAGACGTTAACGGAGATTTTTCCATGACTTTTTCACGGGTTAGTCTCTCTTTTTAATGAAGAAGAATGCACTGTAACAACGTATTCACGTCACTAATAAACTTATCGTATGAGAAGAGATTATTAACTGAACTACAGTGTAATTCACATCCATTACCAACAGCTTTAACTGGTAATAAGCATATATGAGGAATTTATCAAACAACAAGATTCATGAATAACTACACTTACAACGCTTTATGTTGTATCCCTTATCGAACAGTAGCTCCTAGCTTTATACATGAGTATATTCACAATAGTCGTATTTCATTTAATAACTTTTATTAAAAGTTTTATGTAGCATTGACAGAAATACAAATAACTTACGTTAAGTGGCAACTATGCTATCACATCTTCTGAGAAAACTTATTATTTTTGTACATCAGTCGGCACGTACTGCGTCATGATGTGAGATGGCAAGTGCGATCCATAGAACGTAGAAATGATAAGCTAAGTACATAATATCACCTTCCTTTCATTTCGAAAACAATGTCCAAAAGTTTGTCCGGAAAATTTATATTCAACCAGTATAAATTTTAATCAGATATGTTTAACTATTGTGCATGTTGTCATAAGGTTGACCGCGAAAGAGGTCCAAAATGTTGTTGTTGAGGTCTCCAGTCCTGAGACTGGTTTGATGCAGCTCTCCATGCTACTCTATCCTGTGCAAGCTTCTTCATCTCCCAGTACCTACTGCAACCTGCATCCTTCTGAATCTGCTTGGTGTATTCATCTCTTGGTCTCCCTCTACGATTTTTACCCTCCACGCTGCCCTCCATTACTAAAATGGTGATCCCTTGATGCCTCAGAACATGTCCTACCAACCGATCCCTTCTTCTAGTCAAGTTGTGCCACAAACTCCTCTTCTCCCCAATCCTATAAAACACCTCCTCATTAGTTATGTGATCTACCCATCTAATCTTCAGCATTCTTCTGTAGCACCACATTTCGAAAGCTTCTATTCTCTTCTTGTCTAAATTATTTATCGTCCATGTTTCACTTCCATACGTGGCTACACTCCATACAAATACTTTCAGAAACGACTTCCTGACACTTAAATCTATACTCGATGTTAACAAATTTCTCTTCTTCAGAAACGCTTTCCTTAGTATTGCCAATCTACATTTTATATCCTCTCTACTTCGACCATCATCAGTTATTTTGCTCCCCAAATAGAAAAACTCTTTTACTACTTTAAGTGTCTCATTTCCTAATCTAATACCCTCAGCATCACCCGACTTAATTCGACTACATTCCATTATCCTCGTTTTGCTCTTGATGATGTTCATCTTATATCCTCCTTTCAAGACACTATCCATTCCGTTCAACTGCTCTTCCAAGTCCTTTGCTGTCTCTGACAGAATTACAATGTCATCGGCGAACCTCAAAGTTTTTATTTCGTCTCCATGGAGTTTAATACCTACTCCGAATTTTTCTTTTGTTTCCTTCACTGCTTGCTCAATATACAGATTGAATAACATCGGGGAGAGGCTACAACCCTGTCTCACTCCCTTCCCAACCACTGCTTCCCTTTCATGCCCCTCGACTCTTATAACTGCCATTTGGTTTCTATACAAATTATAAATAGCCTCTCGCTCCCTATATTTTAACCCACCTTCAGAATTGGAAAGAGAGTATTCCAGTCAAGATTGTCAAAAGCTTTCTCTAATTCTACAAATGCTAGAAACGTAGGTTTGTCTTTCCTTAATCTGGCTTCTAAGATAAGTCGTAGGGTCAGTATTGCCTCACGTGTTCCAGTATTTCTACGGAATCCAAACTGATCTTCCCCTAGGTCGGCTTCTACTAGTTTTTCCATTCGTCTGTAAAGAATTCGCGTTAGTATTTTGCAGCCGTGACTTATTAAATTGATAGTTCGGTAATTTTCACACGTGTCAACACCTGCTTTCTTTGGGATTGGAATTATTATATTCTTCTTGAAATCTGAGGGTATTTCGCCTGTCTCATACATCTTGCTCACCAGATGGTAGAGTTTTGTCAGGACCGGCTCTCCCAAGGCCGTCAGTAGTTCTAATGGAATGTTGTCTACTCCCGGGGCCTTGTTTCGACTCAGGTCTTTCAGTGCTCTGTCAAACTCTTCACGCACTATCAAATCTCCCATTTCATCTTCATCTACATCCTCTTCCATTTCGATAATATTGTCCTCAAGTACATCGCCCTTGTATAGACCCTCTATATACTCCTTCCACCTTTCTGCTTTCCCTTCTTTGCTTAGAACTGGGTTGCCATCTGAGCTCTTAATATTCATACAAGTGGTTCTCTTTTCTCCAAAGGTCTCTTTAATTTTCCTATAGGCAGTATCTATCTTACCCCTAGTGAGTTAAGCCTCTACATCCTTACATTTATCCTCTAGCCATGCCTGCTTAGCCATTTTGCACTTCCTGTCGATCTCATTTTTGAGACGTTTAGGTCCAACATACATTTAACTAATTAAACCATTGTTGCCACTTCAGATGTTACCTTAACTTAGAAAGGTGTTAGATCTCAACATTGAGCTTCCATACTACGGTAGTCTCTTCCAGTGGGCACTACCATCTCGTCTTCGGATCGTCTTCTGACCGCAAGGCTGCCCACTTTCAAGGCGTTCGCCCACGTTCTTGTGAATGCACACAGTTCAATTTATTGAGCACGTCTGACACAGGGAAACATTTCCAAAACGCTCTTTTGTCGTACCAGGTTCATAGCTGTACTTCGTAGTGAAGGTAGTACAAATTATGACTTCCAGAAGTAGACAGTTGCCATTCCCATTTTGTTGGGAAGAAATGGGCTTACCTCAGTGTGTCCTGTGCTCTGAGGCTCTTGGGACGAAGAGGGATTTTAACGTACTGTACCACTACGTGCAGTGTTGCAATAAGATAAGCGGGACGGCGATGCGGGAAGTAATTAGTTACCGCACTGAAGAATGAAGTACATCAAGCGGTAAATTTGAGCCATAAAAATTGGTCTTAAGAGTTTTTACATGTTCATTTGTTCACGCTTCGATTATTATTAGATACAGTAAGTTTTATGCAACTAAGTTTCAGATGTTGACATTGTACAGCTTCTTTAGTATTTCGACACACACAGTCAGGACCCGCGGAACATAGTATATGAAACAGAATTATTTATCACTCTGTTATCAGCTGAACCATGAAAACACGGAATATCGTACTATCTGTAGCATTCATTTCCGTCTACTGATCTGAAAACAGGTTAGGAATCTGGTTTGGCTGGCTCTGAACACTATGGGACTTAACTTCTGTGGTCATCAGTCCCCTAGAACTTAGAACTACTTAAACCTAACTAACCTAAGGACATCACACACATCCATGCCCGAGGCAGGATTCGAACCTGCGACCGTAGCAGTCCCGCGGTTCCGGACTGCGCGCCTAGAACCACTAGACCACCGCGGCCGGCGAATCTGGTTTGATCTTAAAGTTATGGAACGCTCTTCGTTGCTTGTACTGACAAACCATGAAGGACAGCCGGCCGTGGTGGCCGAGCGGTTCTAGGCGCTTCAGTCCGGAACCGCGCGACTGCTCCGTGGTCGCAGGTTCGATTCCTACCTCGGGTAATCGATGTGTGTGATGTCCTAAGGTTAGTTAGGTTTAAGTAGTTCTAAGTTCTGGGGGACTGATGACCTCAGATGTTAAGTTCCATAGTGCTCAGAGCCATTTGAACCATGAAGGACGATGGGTAACATCTGTTACGGTCCTGTTGTGAGGTAAGTGTAGAAGAGTTCCGATACGTACACAGAGATATGGCTGGCATCATCAATGTGTTTGGGGCGACTTTATATTATTAACTTATTCCTACCCTGAAAAGGATAGTAACTGCAAAAAGATCATAGTTTCTCGATACTGCACTGTGGTTTCCTCACACTGTTAGAAATCTGGTATCAAATATTTCATCATTCGTAAATAAAAAGAAATTTCATGTTCCACAAATGCGATAATTCTTTTTATTCCTAGAGAACCCCAAAATGTCTATGAAATGACTGAAATATTGCTGTTCATTTTCACAATTTTAGTTTTGTGGGATTTGAACAGGGGTCTTTGGCGGCGGAAAAGTAGTTCTGTTGGAAAAGAATGGGGGAAAGAAACATCATCGCTACCACTGGTCACTATTTAGAACAGGAAAGATAGCATGGCAAAGTTGCTTGAGAGAAATGACAGGTATATCCAGCTGCCTAATCGCAAAGGGGTTTCTTCCTCCGCACAGAATCAACAGCTCTTTACTTCGCGAGATGTGAGAGTTGTGCCTTCGAGTACCTCTTGAGTGTTGGTCAGTGTAATGGGTGTATGTTTGATGCGGTGTCACACTTGCGTTGTATGTTGATGAGAGAAGCCGGAGGCCGAAAAAAGTTGCCCGCACACACCCTACTCCGTTTGAAGAACATAAAGGGGGCCACGGAGTCTGAAGTCCGCGTTTGGTGGATGTATCACCATCAAAAGTGCCGCACGCCCTCATTCCTTGAGATAGCAGGGAGGTTTGGGATTTAATCGAGGACATTGGTGCAATGACTGGTGATCAGCAGCTTGAAGCCAACACGTCTCCTCCGGCTGCCGGCTGATGACAGTGAAAGTTCCATCGTATTCTCGTTCTCTTTCTTAGCGCTGGGCTATTCTACCTCTTTTTTCTAAAGTTTATTGTCGCTTGCAGAGTTGTGCACTTTGTCCGTTCGAAGGACCTTCTCAGTTGTTTATGTACTAATTTTGTCAGAGATCTGGCGATTTATTGGTTGTACGGGCTCAATATTTTAATACTTACGTTTACAGGTTCGCTATCTGTAGTTTGGATGGCCTGCTTGTGATTTGAAGTTCATCTCCACTACCGCGCAGTGATGGCACGCAGCGGAGCTCATACTATTACGGTTGCCCCTCCCCTACCACGATGTCCACGAAGGCACCAGGGCTGTTTTCTTATTCATAGTCCAATCAGTCACAAAACTAAAACCACTATGAAAATCCGACGAAGCTTTGGGGAGATGCGTTGCGCATTGTCTCTAGTATACCCGTCGATCGCGTCACGTCGCTCGTTTCAGTTATAAGCAAACCACTTAATAACTAAACTCTGAACGAACAGGCTATGAAGGCCCAACGGTACCGGCCGGCCGCCGTGTCATCTTCAGCCCACAGGCGTCACCGGATGCGGATACGGAGGGTCATGTGGGCAGCACACCGCTCTCCCGGCCGGAGCCGTTACTTCTCAGTGAAGTAGCTCCTCAGTTTTCCTAGCAAGGGCTGAGTGCAACCCGCTTGCCAAGAGCGCTCGGCAGACCGGATGGTCACCCATCCAAGTGCTAGCCCGGTCCGACAGCGCTTAACTTCGGTGATCTGACGGAAAGGAGAGACCGTTGGCCATTGTAAGCACACAGTAAGAACAATTGTCTCCCGCTAACAGCGAACTGCTTGGTGCGTGGTTTCAATCGTTTTTTCCGTGTTGCCGCCTGATTTCAAGCAACCCACATAACGTAACTGTAATGTGTGACAGCAAAGAGTGGCACTGGTTCAAATGGCTCTGAGCACTAAGGGACTTAACATCCGAGGTCAGCAGTCCCCTAGAACTTAGAACTACTTAAACCTAACCTAAGGACATCACACATATCCATGCCTGAGGCATGATTCGAACCTGGGACCGTAGCGGTCGCGTGGTTCCGGACTGAAGCGCCTAGAACCGCTCGGCCATATCGGCCGGCCAGCGACAATGGTGCAGGAACTTTTAACCAGGAGGTACAGACGTTCATGATGCTGCCTGTCAGGGAAGGAAGCGAGTGTTAACCAATGATCTCGTTCAACGAGTGGATCAGGCGATTCGAGAAAATTATCTACGAAGGGAATTTCAGGACAAGCGAAGAGGAATGTTGTCATGAGTCACTGAATGTCTTCATGACAATGCTCGGTCGTACACGGCAGCTGCAACAAAGACGCTTCTGCAGCGTATACGACGGGACGTGTTTAATTACCGTACGGCACCGACTCTGCTCCCTCTGATTTTCATCTATTTGCTCATATTACCCGCTGGCTATGAGGATAGCATTTTGGTGTAGACAACGAGCTGCAAACCAGTGGAGAGAACTGGCGGAATCCCCAAGCGGCTCGCCAGCCGATGTGGCCCAGCAGTTCTAGGCGCTTCAGTCCGGAACCACGCTGCTGCTACGGTCTCAGGTTCGAATCCTGCCTCGCGCATGGATGTGTGTGATGTCCTTAGGTTAGTTAGGTTTAATTAGTTCTAAGTCTAGGGGACTGATGATCTCAGATGTTAAGTCCCATAGTGCTTAGAGCCATTTGAACCCAAGCGGCTGCGTTCTATGACGAGAGTATTGGAAAGTTGTTACTACCCTACGACAAAAGTCTACGTCGGAGCAGCAAGTTCGTAGCGAAGTAGTCAGAAGATTTTTAATTTTCACCGTGGTTTCCATTTCGCGACCGATCGAACCTTGGGGAGAAAAAAGCCCGAGTCGAGCGCCTTCACGCAGGTGTGCCTTAGCTCCACCGACTACGTAGGCGGGTACTATCTAGGAAGCAATAGAAAGCCTACAAGCTAAATTGGGGTCTGAAGCTCGTTCATCCCGGGTGAGACTCCAGTGCCTAAATCACTATATCACCCTGCACGTTTTTAACTGTTGTGGAAATGTGACATCTCCCACATTGTTTAGCTTATCGCGAGCTCGATCTAAGGGACCAGTGGTCACGCTACAGGTAGCCGGCACCCGATTAGCCAACCACCGACCGTGTGTGCACAGAATTATGCGCGAGCGCGCGCGGCTCGTACAAATCAAATCCTCTGGCGCCGGGCCGTGCTGCGCGGCTGATTAACGGCGGGAGCGGACGAGTCGGCTCACAGGAAAGAGCAATTACACGGGAGGCGGGCTCGTGCGGCGTTTACATTTCACATCAGCCGTCGTTAGCGCCTCAAAAGCAAAGAAAAGCGCCAAAGCCGCCGCCAAACGCCGCCCTACTGTACATATTCATCCCGCGTAATGGCTTAAAACGGCCTAGGTTTTTCCCTCCCCCTCACGCAGCTCTCGAGTTTTTTCTTCTCCCCGAAAAAAAAAGAGAGGAGGAAAAGTTACCTCTCGCAAATTAGCGGGAACCGCGCGAGGGGAAAGAACCATCGGCGTTCAGTTAATTTGCGTGGGCGGCGACGCGGGACGGGCGCGTTCTAATTAATAGCGGTGCAGGCGTCCGTTCCACGGGCGACACATGCCACATTCCGCGTGCGCAGGGCTGAGACACAGCAGCGTCGCTTCAAAGATGGGTGCGGAAACGAGAGAGTCCAGGGCGAGAGGGGAAGTCGGAAAGGAGAAAGGACCTGCGCCTGCCCTCCCCTTCCTATACCCTGCAGCCATGTTTCTGTTGGGACAGGCGCGCCTGAGTCAAATGAATGGAGCGCCTTTAGAGGTAGCCAGCAGGTTTCTCCTTAGCGACAAGTAGCCGGGTAGCGGACACTCCGAAATTTTCCTCTTTTTCCTCTGGAGGCTAAACTGCGCTAGCGGAGAGCCGAGAGATGCAGTGCTCGTCATAGGAGCGACAATTGTCGCTCGCTGCAAGGAATTTGTAATATAGCATGGGGCAAATAAAAATGGCCCGAAGAACACAGCTCCAGATGAAGAATACTCAGTATTATGTCGTTTACTGAAACTGAACTACAATTCTCGAACAATCACTATACACACACAAAGAAAACAAATAACAAGTAGGCGACTATTCATCAAGAGCGTCTGTGAGGTCAGTCGGAGCTGGTCCTAGCTCGGCGAGGAACTGGCTGTACTGCTGCTGCGCTGGCCTTATAAAGCCGGCGGAGGGCGGCGGAGTACTCCAACTTTCCTATGTCTGTGAGATGACCTCTGCAGAAAAAGGTTCGCATTAGTCTCTAGCAAGTTCTGTTTATTTTTGAAGAATTGTTTTCCTCTTGGTTGCGCCTGCAAGTGCTTGTGTATGTATTATGGTACACAGGGATGTCTTGAGTGTAGTCTGCCTGGCAGGGGCCGTCTGTGGCAGACGTAACACCAGACTATGAAGAAACACAGCAGAGGAAAGTAAACACAGTACTAACCTGACTACAGTACATGTTGAAAGTAACCACTATTCACCTCTTGGCACTCTTTGGCCCTGGTCAGCAAGTTGCTGAAGGCTCGTCGATGATGGACTGCTGGAATTGCTGCAGTCTCTTTCGAAATGTTCTGCTGCAGATCTTGAAGACTATAAGGGTTGTGACGTCGGCAGCTTAGACTTGAGAGCTCTCCACACAAAGTAATCGCACACTCACAGATCAGGTGACCTGGGTGGCCAGCTAGGGCCGCGACCAGACTGACCTCTGCTAACAACCCTGTGAGACGTGAAGGTTGTGTAAATGTGCTCGAAGGTTCGGCCAGTGCGTGGGCAGTTGGTCCATCCTGTTGGAAGTAACTGAAAGTCTTTTATTCCCCCGATAAACACACTTACTGGTCGTACCGGACTCGAGAGTCCATTACCGCAGCAACGTATTTTCGCCATCTGTCCCTGTCTTAGGCTATTTCCTTCCATTCACCTTCAATACCTAGGCTCCTCATATCAGCCTTCACATTGTCCTCCCATCTACGCCTCGGTCTCCCCACAGGACGTTTTCCCTCTAAGTGCCCTACCAGTACTCTGCGCTGCCCTGCCCTCATCCATTCGACCTACGTGACCAGTCCATCGCAACCTACGTGATTATGTCAGGGCTTGAATGGAGTTCGTGAACCTCTTCGTTATGCAGTTTTCGCCACTCTCCGGTAATGTCATCCCTTTTTCCTCAAAATTTTGTTTTCAAATACTCGAAACGGCTTTTCATTTTGCACAGTGAGAGACCAAGTCTCACACCCATACAGCATAAGTGGTAGAATAATAGTTTTGTATATTCTAATTTTTAAATTCCTAGACAATATCCGTGATGAAAGTAATCTATTCAGTGAGAAGTAGCACGCATTTCCCTACCGTAATCTCTTCTTCAGTTCGGATTCAAACTCATTTCTCGAACTGATGTCCACGCCTAGATACTTCAATGTGTTCACTTTTTCAAACTGCATGTCTCCAACTCTTAATATGATTTTCGTGACCTACTGCTGTTGGCATTCTAGTAGCAACCAGGTATTGCTGTGCGATCTGAGACCTGCATCAGACAGCACATCGAAAAAGTTCAAATCACGGATACGATACGAGAAATGGGGTGGATATCATTAAAACAAAGGTGGTTTTCGGAGCGGCAGGTGTTCTCATGAAATTTCAGTCACCAACTTTCTCTTCCGAATACTAAAATATTTCGTTGGCACCCACCTGCATAGAGAGAATGTAGATGTAGGAGAATTTAATACATATTTTACAAGGGAACTGATTACCATGCCGATGAGCGCCCTGAATCCAGTATTATCATCATTAGCATCATCTTCATCGTCACACATTCAACTGATGCAATCTAAATTTGTTCGCAAAACTTTTTTTTTGTGCACATCTGTCCTGCTGAAGAGTAGACGGTTAGCCTCTGCCAGCCCGTCGCCTTTCGACGGAATGAAATAAAAATGAAGACAAAACAAGAACAGAAGACAGTAAGTTCTGCTCTGCCGAAGCTATTGTTTCTGTGCAGCGTGTTGGCGGAGAATACGAGAGTTTCTCGGAGACGCGGGCTTCGGGCCGCCTTGTCCCGCGGCCTCATATTGGAGTGGGCTCATAGATTCGGAGGGAGCAGTTGCGGGAATGTCTGCGCGGCGAGCAAACTGCCTCCGGAATCCCGAGCGCCGTGTAGACACAACGACGCCGTTTGCGGCGGCTGTTCCGAGCGCCGGGCGGCAGCTGGCGTCTCGGGCAATACCCCGGTACGGCGCAGCCCATCAGCGGCGGCCTCCGAGCCCTTAAGCACCCGCGGGGCTAATTCTTCTCGCCCGGCGCGGTCTCGCTCCACCGCGCACGGCAGCCCCGTTCGTAACCCACCGAGAAACAGCTCGTAGTGCTTCGGCAGGCAAAAAAGGCGACCGCGTTCGTTGCCTGGTACGATTAGCTACAGTACGGTGAGGTAGCAGGTGCTGTCACTAGGACCGAATAAACCGGAGATGAGAATCACTAAGTGCTCGTACAATGACGGAACCTTCCATCACTACGGGGGGCCGGCATACACTACTGGCCATTAAAATTGCTACACCAAGAAGAAACTCAGATGATAAACGGGTATTCATTGGTCAAATATATTTTACTAGAACTGACATGTGATTACATTTTCACGCAGTTTGGGTGCATAGATCCTGAGAAATCAGTACCCAGAACAACCACCTTTAGCCGTAATAACGACCTTGATACGCCTGGGCATTGAGTCAAACAGAGCTTGGATGGCGTGTACAGGTACAGCTTCCCTCGCAGCTTCAACACGATACCATCAAGAGTAGTGACTGGCGTATTGTGACGAGCCAGTTGCTCGGCCACCATTGACCAGACGTTTTCAGTTGGTGAGAGATCTGGAGAATGTGCTAGCCAGGGCAGCAGTCGAACATTTTCTGTATCCAGAGAGGCCCGTACGGGACCTGCAGCATACGGTCCTGCATTATCCTGCTGAAATGTAGGGTTTCGCAGGGATTGAATGAAGGGTAGAGCCACGGGTCGTAACACATCTGAAATCTAATCCGCTGTTCAACGTGCCGTCAATGCGAACAAGAGGTGACCGAGACGTGTAACCAATGGCAGCCCATACCATCACGCCGGGTGATACGTCAGCATGGCGATGACGAATACACTTTTCCAATGTGCGTTCACCGCGATGTCGCCAAACACGGATGCGACCATCATGATGCTGTACACAGAACCTGGATTCATCCGAAAAAGTGACGTTTTGCCATTCGTGCCCCCAGGTTCGTCGTTGAGTACACCATCGCAGGCGCTCCTGTCTGTGATGCAGCATCAAGGGCAACCGCAGCCATGGTCTCCGAGCTGACAGTCCCTGCTGCTGCAAACGTCGTCGAACTGTTCGTGCAGATGGTTGTTGTCTTGCAAACGTCCCCATCTGTTGACTCAGGAATCGAGACGTGGCTGCACGATTCGTTACAGCTATACGGATAAGATAGCTGTCATCTCGACCGCCAGTGATTCGAGGCCGTTGGGCTCCAGCGCCGTGTTCCGTATTATCCTCCTAAACCCACCGATTCCATATTCTGCTAACAGTCATTGGATCTCGACCAATGCGAGCAGAAATGTCGCGATACGATAAACCTCAATCGCGATAGGCTACAATCTGACCTTTATCAAAGCTGGAAACGTGATGGTACGCATTTCTCCTCCTTACAAGAGGCATCACGACAACGTTTCAACAGGCAACGCCGGTCAACTGCTGTTTGTGCATGAGAAACCGGTTGGAAACTTTCCTCATGTCAGCACGTTGTAGGTGTCGCCACCGGCGCCAACCTTGTGTGAATGCTCTGAAAAGCTAATCATTTGCATATCACAGCATCGTCTTCCTGTCGGTTAAATTTCGCGTCTGTAGTGCGTCATGTTCGTGGTGTAGCAATTTTAATGGCCAGTAGTGTATTATACTTTCACGTGGGACCTTAAATATGTAACGCAATTCTTATTTTTCTCGGCCAATCCCGATTGAAAAAAAAGCGGGATTTGTTATGGGACATCGTGGAATATTACTTCATCCCCCATAGTTTTCTGGGGTTCCGATAGGTGGTGGTGCAACACGTAGCCTTCAAAATGGCATCTCTAACGGAGACGCGTTCCAAGCAGAGAACTGTCACTGAAAAGGGAACCTCCCCATTGTAGCCCCCTCAGATTTTGTTATAAGTTGGCACAGTGGATAGGCCTTGAAAAACTGAACACAGATCAATCGAGAAAACAGGAAGAAGTTGTGTGGAACTATGAAAAAATAAGCAAAATATACAAACTGAGTAGTCCATGTGCAAGATAAGCAACATCAAGTATGATGTGAGCGAAGGAGCCCCGTGGTCCCGTAGTTAGCGTGAACAGCTGCGGAACGAGGGGTCCTTGGTTCAAGTCTTCCCTCGAGTGAAAATTTTACTTTATTTATTTCCGCAAAGTTATGATCTGTCCGTTCGTTCATTGACGTCTCTGTTCACTGTAATAAGTTTAGTGTCTGTGCTTTGCGACCGCACCGCATAAGCGTGCGACCGTGCGATTAGTAGACGAAAGGACGTGCCTCTCCAATGGGAATCGAAAACATTGGTCGCAAGGTTATATGTCAACCGATTCCTCCACAGGAAAGCACGTCTGACACATTCTATACGACACTGGTGACGGCATGTGCGTCACATGACAGGACTATGTTGGCGTCCCACCTAACTTGTACACTTGGCGAATGGGTAAAAAGATTCTTCTACCTTGCTCGATTTAGGTTTTCTTGTGGTTGTGATAATCACTCCCAATAAGTGATGAAAACAAAAGAGTTTGTCACATAAACTTAAAAATTAAACTTTTCACTCGAGGGAAGACTTGAACCAAGGACCTCTCGTTCCGCATCTACTCACACTAACCACGGGACCACGACGCTCCTGAGCTCAGATTATCACTGATGTTGCCTATTTTGCACATAGACAACTCAGTTTGTATATTTTGCTTATTTTTTCATAGTTCCACATAACTTCTTCCTGATTTCTCGATTGATCTGTGTTCAGTTTTTTCAAGGTCTATCCACTGTGCCAACTTATAACTAAATCTGAAGGGGGTGTGATGGGGAGGTTCCCTTGTGAGTTCCATTTGGGGGAAAACTATAGCACCGCAGATATTCGTAGGCGCTTGTAGCACTTCTACAGACACCTGAACAAAAGCGCGGTGAGTCGTTGGGTAAGGCTTCTGTCATCATGGGAACTAGGTCGCGTCAATCTGTCCGATCTCTCGCGCCCTGGCTGGCCGTATACAGCTCTGACTCCTGCAAGTTTAGAACGTGCGGATACTCTCATTCGAGGTGACGGACAATCAAACAGCTGGCTGCGTAACTGGACGTCTCTGTCGGTAGTGCTGACACACTCGTCCACCATTGGAGTACTCAAAGATGTGTACTCGCTGGGTTCCTCGCCGCCTAACAGAAGACCAAAAGAGCAACGAAAAAACTTCTGCGCAAAATTGCTTGAGCGTTACGAGGCTGGTCGTGACAACTTTTTGTCGAACATCTTCACAGGCAATGACACATGAGTTCATCACTTCGAACCAGAAACGAAACGGCAATCCATGAAGTGGCGCCACACCACCTCTCCTTCGAAGAGAAAGTTCAAAGCCGCATACTCAGCCGGGAAACTCATGGCGACCGTCTTCTGGAACTCTGAAGGGGTTATTCTGTTTGATGACCTCCTTCATAGTGCAACGATAAACTCGGAAGTGTGTAATTGGGCTGCTTTTGTGTTGGCAGCCCTGTGTAGCGCTTTGCATTGGATTTGTAACTGCGCTTTCTTGGTAAGAGACCCTGTGGCTGGTTGGACTCGTTGTTGGAAGTTAATCGCCAGCACTGTTGGGCAGTTGGAAGATAGTCGCCAGCAGTGATGGAAGTACTGTTGGGCAGTTGGAGGTGAACAGCCAGCAGTGATGGATGTTAAATGAGGGAAGTCAGCACTGATGGAGGGTAGGGGTCTGAAGTGTTAGCGTAGACTACCGATCTGTACATGCCGGCCGGGGTGGCCAAGCGGTTCTAGGCGCTACAGTCTGGAACTACGCTGCTGCTACGGTCGCAGGTTCTAATCCTGCCTCGGGCATGGATGTGTGTGATGTCCTTAGGTTAGTTAGGTTTAAGTAGTTCTAAGTTCTAGGGGACTGATGACCTCAGTCCCATAGTGCTCAGAGCCATTTTTTTGATCTGTACATGTTCGGGTTGCAGACTGATTATTATTCATGATTATATACCTTTGTGCTACATGTCAATGACGATTTATATTCGTGCTTGAAGTGGCTTTCACATTATTAAGGTAAAAAATACATTATTTAGTTTGCAACAAAATCTTTCCTTTGCTAACTACATGCCTATTAGTAGGTAGAATCTTATATTTAGCTGGCAGTATTGACGCTCGCTGTATTGCAGTAGTTCGCGTAACGAAGATTCTACATCTACATCCATATCTACATATACATCCATACTCCGCAAGCCACCTGACAGTATGTGGTGGAGGGTACCTTGAGTACCTCTATCGGTTCTCCCTTCTATTCCAGTCTCGTATTGTTCGTGGAAAGAAGGATTGTCGGTATGCCTCTGTTTGGGCTCTAATCTCTCTGATTTTATCCTCATGGTCTCTTCGCGAGATATACGTAGGAGGGAGCAATATACTGCTTGACTCCTCGGTGAAGGTATGTTCTCGAAACTTCAACAAAAGCCCGTACCGAGCTACTGAGCGTCTCTCCTGCAGAGTCTTCCACTGGAGTTTATCTATCACCTTCGTAACGCTTTCGCGATTACTAAATGATCCTGTAACGAAGCGCGCTGCTCTCCGTTGGATCTTCTCTATCTCTTCTATCAACACTATCTGGTACTTATCCCACACTGCTGAGCAGTATTCAAGCAGTGGGCGAACAAGCGTACTGTAACCTACTTCTTTTGTTTTCGGTTTGGATTTCCTTAGGATTCTTCCAATGAATCTCAGTCTGGCATCTGCTTTACCGACGATCAACTTTATATGATCATTCCATTTTAAATCACTCCTAATGCGTACTCCCAGATAATTTATGGAATTAACTGCTTACAGTTGCTGACCTGCTATATTGTAGCTAAATGATATGGGATCTTTTTTTTCTATATATTCGCAGCACATTACACTTGTCTACATTGAGATTCAGTTGCCACTCCCTGCACCATGCGTCAATTCGCTGCAGATCCTCCTGCATTTCAGTACAATTTTCCATTGTTACAACCTCTCGATATACCACAGCATCATCCGCAAAAAGCCTCAGTGAACTTCCGATGTCATCCACAAAGTCATTTATGTATATTGTGAATAGCAACGGTCCTACGACACTCCACTGCGGCACACCTGAAATCACTCTCACTTCGGAAGACTTCTCAGATTTCTGTGAGGTAAGTGCTTAATGAAATTTATAGGTTTTGTTAAGATTAATTATTTGAAGTCAGGTTGTAATTTTTTTGAGCAGTCAGATTGCGTTGCGCTAGAATGTTGTGCGTCAGTGCTGACATGATAAGAAAAAGTAAAGGGAAAGTAGGCTCAGTACGTTCAGTTTTTCTCAGCTGTTTCAGAATCAAATAACGTAGTAGTTTCGTCTTGTCAGTCGTTCTGCAATTTAAGTATAGACACACTCATTTAAATACAGAATTTTCAAGTAAACTGCGCTACCCTCGGGAAATTGAAGAAACCATTTCAGCATATTCGTCGCCACAAACAACGCATGGCCTAACGTAAGTCTGCGCAACCTAAATCAGCTCACAAAATTTCATTTCACTCTCCTTCTCGATCCATCCTACAGCCCAGACCTCACACGTTCCGACTTCCACCTGTTTGGTCCAATGAAGGATGCACTCCGCGGGAAGCAGTACGTGGATTATGGGACGTTTGTTGATGCAGCAAGACGTTCGCTCCGACGTCGACCAATGGAATGGTAGCATGTCGACATACAGATCCTCCCAGTAATGTGGCATAAGGTCGTCGCATTCAACGGTGATTATGTTGAAAAATAGGGTTTTGTGCCAAAAGAGTGGAGAATAACATGTTGTATTGGAACCCTGAATAATAGCTACATGCCTTCAGTAGATATGTGTCGCATTAGTTGTTGAACGCCTCTTGTATTTTACACGGAAGAAGATAAAAAAACAAAGCTTAGATACATAGAATAATCGCACGGGTAGAATATACAGGATGTTCCAAAAACTTTGCACATAACGTCTAGTGGTGATAGAACATGTCATTGAGAACCACTTTTGTTAGAGATAAAATGTTCGCTGATGCCCCCGGCGACAATATGCATCCTTCAGTATTGAGACGACGAGATTTCACCAAACTAGCGGAATTAGATTAGGAAATGAGGCACTTAAAGTAGTAAAGGAGTTTTACTATTTGGGGAGCAAAATAACTGATGATGGTCGAAGTAGAGAGGACATAAAATGTAGACTGGCAATAGCAAGGAATGCATTTTTTGAAGAAGAGAGATTTATTAACATCGAGTATAGATGTAGGTGTCAGGAAGTCGTTTCTGAAAGTATTTGTATGGAGTGTGGCCATGTATGGAAGTGAAGCATGGACGATAAATAAGAAGAGAATAGAAGCTCTCGAAATGTGGTGCTTCAGAAGAATGCTGGAGATTACGTGGGTAGATCACATAACTAATGAGGAGGTATTGAACAGAAGTGGGGAGAAGAGGAGTTTGTGGCACAACTTGACGAGAAGAAGGGACCGGTTGGTAGGACATGTTCTGAGGCATCACGGGATCACAAATTTAGCATTGGAGGGCAGCGTGGAGGGTAAAAATCGTAGAGGGAGACCAAGAGATGAATACACTAAGCAGATTCAGAAGGATGTTGGTTGCAGTAAGTACTGGGAGAACAAAGAAGCTTGCACAAAATAGAGTAGCATGGAGAGTTGCATCAAACCGGTCTCAGGACTGAAGACCACAACAAAAACAACAGCTGGCTCTACTAACCAGGTATGCTGCACATTCCTACCCCAGTAAATTGATGGAGTGTTTTTCAACAAGAAACCTTTGAGAATGACAGCATCCAGGTCCAGAAAGATGTTTTACAAGTCTACGCCTAGCCACCTCTCAGGGCCTTAACCAGTACAATAGGACGCCCAAAGTCATCAGTAAGCGTAACGATCTTTCTGTGTGTAACAAAAGTTGTTCCCCGTCACATGATCTATCACCTATAGGCGTTTGATGCAAAGCCTTGAAACATCCTGTACAATTTCCACTGTGCTGTAGAGAAGCAACGTCAAACGATAAAACGTTAGCCTGGTGGGTTTAAAAAGTTATGTGTCGAATGGCACCATAAGATGAATGGACGTGTCTTGATTGTAAAAACATAGGAAAATTCGACACATTAAAGTAATGGCATGCTTTAGTTTTAAGAAAAATCTTATTCTGACTTGTTCCAAATTTCACATGGTTTGCTTTACCGATAAGCTGCTAAGAGTAGTTTTTTTAGATTTAATATGAATGTAAATATCGTATGACTAGGATCTCCCGTCGGGTAGACCGTTCGCTGGCTGCAACTTTCGAGTTGACATCACTTCGGCGACTTGCGCGTCGGTGGGAAAGAAATGATGAAGATTAGGACAACACATAACACAACACCCAGTATCTGAGCGGAGAAAATCTCCGACCCAGCCGGGAATCGAACCCGGGCCCTTATGAATGACATTCTCTCGCACTGACCTCTCAGCTACCGGGGGCGGACTTTGGATTTAATAAACGTGTCAAATAATTGCAGTGGACGAGGCGTTCAAGTCGAGTGTAAGGGTTTGTCTCTAGCATGCTAAAATTAAACCACAAGCAACAGTAGAGGACGCCTCGTGGTCTGCTTACGAAAGCGTGTTTACAATCATCTCGAGAGCTACGAACTTTCGAAGTATCTTAAAAAGGTAGGTGTCAACAACGAGGCTGTATATTCCAAGAAAAGTATTTCTTGGCGTGCATTGTTCACTGAGTGTCTTTTCCTTGGATTTTTCAGGTGGGCATTAAAAATTGCAGTTCAGAACCACTTGAAAATAGGCTGATGTTAAAGGCCGAAACCGACCATGCATTTAACAAAGCTCTTATTAGCCACAGTAGCGGCTTTTCATTAATTGAATATAAAGTGGAGGGATCGGTACCCTCACAACATGGATAAAATCATAATTTTTGTTTGTAGGTATGCAGGCCTACTTGTCTGCAATCTCGGTACCCACTGAAATCCCTGCGTCACAGTACCGCCGCACGCCACTAGAGCAACCAAAATAAAACTGTGCAGCTCACTGGCAAAGCGGAGCGGGGCATCGTGTGGTAATCCGTTTTCTTCATCTGAAGGGGAACAACGCTGTTGCAGACCATGCTTATTTGGCGGAAGTGTACGGAGAGCCACTGGTGTCAGACAAGTCCGAATGACGGAAAACGAAGAGGCAGACCATCTCGTGCGTGTCTGTATGCACATTCACGCCTTTTCCTCCGGCCTAAATAGAACTGGAATGTAGTCATGACTTTTAAAGAAATACTGAATAAAGCCAGAATCACCTGAGGAAAGTGCTAAAACTAAAATGGAATCAACTGGATACCGACGGTACACAGCGACCGTTGAATATTCAAATGTAAAGAAGGACAGCAGACAGTTGCAGACTTCGTAATTTATTGCAGATCTAGATTTCGACGATAACGTGCATTACCAGAAGAGTCATGTAGACGAAGCCATGATAGGGCATAAAGATGTGATAGCTGACGTTAGCTATTACATGGCAGAAACAATCTAGCGTCAACTGTCACATGTTTGTGCTCTGACATGTTTATGCCTGTTGACTCTTCTGGTAATGCAGCGATGATGATTTCGTTAAAGTCGAAATCTAGAACAGCAATAAATTACGGATTCTGCTACTGACTGCTGTCCTTTACATCTGACAGTGCTGCCGGCCGGGGTGACCGAGCGGTTCTAGGCGCTACAGTGTGGAACCGCGCGACCGCTTCGGTCGCAGGTTCGAATCCTGCCTCGGGCATAGATGTGTGTGATGTCCTTAGGTTAGTTAGGTTTAAGTAGTTCTAAGTTCTAGGGGACTGATGATCTCATAAGTTAAGTCCCATAGTGCTCAGAGCTATTTGAACCATTTGAAAGTGCTGAAAGTTATTTCCTAGTACATGTGGCAGGCTGAAACTAATAAAAACATGGAAAGAGCCAGCCACTGCGAGAACAGTGCGGTGTGGGTGGAAAAAAATGGTATACAAGATATCGGATAAGATAAAATGCAAAATTACGATTGGTAATGTGGCCCCATGCTTCTTGACAGAGGTAAGGGAACAGTGTGGGAGACCAGCGCCGCCGTACTAGGCTAGGTCCTATGTAGGTGGTTTGCTGTTGCCTTCCTCCGACCGGGGATGAAGAATAATGATGATGAAGACGACTGAACAACACCCAGCGCAGGTGAAAATCCCTGACCCCGCCGGGAATCGAACCCGGGCCCCCGTGCTCGAGAAGCGAGAACGCTACCGCGAGACCACGAGCGGCAGACTAGAATTACTATTACTTTTTATTTTTCTTCTTTATCTTGCACTTTTTAATATATTTACAATTATTTATACCTAATACCAATTTCTCATTTTTGTCTTTTCTGGATTTTTCAGTTCTGATGACTCATTAGAGTCGAAACAGCTTAATTGCCATAAATTCATAAAAATCGGACAAGAAGTCGTGAATAAAATGTATTTCGCACTAAATCTGTTATCCTCTCGAATACGAGTGCAAAATCTTAAAGCACTACGACATGTGAATAAACGGTAGCCTACTGATTTATTCCTCAACCTAACACAGCCTGGAACAATATTGTCATGCAGACGAAGATGTAATTACCTGAATAACGAACACTAACTTCATTTAACGATGGTTTATTCAGCACTTGGACATACAAGAGCGCGGAGCGAACTGCCTCCGGCCAGAACACATACAGTATATATACAGCTACAGAACATTCTACACTCCTGGAAATGGAAAAAAAACAAAACACATTGACACCGGTGTGTCAGACCCACCATACTTGCTCCGGACACTGCGAGAGGGCTGTACAAGCAATGATCACACGCACGGCACAGCGGACACACCAGGAACCGCGGTGTTGGCCGTCGAATGGCGCTAGCTGCGCAGCATTTGTGCACCGCCGCCGGCAGTGTCAGCCAGTTTGCCGTGGCATACGGAGCTCCATCGCAGTCTTTAACACTGGTAGCATGCCGCGACAGCGTGGACGTGAACCGTATGTGCAGTTGACGGACTCTGAGCGAGGGCGTATAGTGCGCATGCGGGAGGCCGGGTGGACGTACCGCCGAATTGCTCAACACGTGGGGCGTGAGGTCTCCACAGTACATCGATGTTGTCGCCAGTGGTCGGCGGAAGGTGCACGTGCCCGTCGACCTGGGACCGGACCGCAGCGACGCACGGATGCACGCCAAGACCGTAGGATCCTACGCAGTGCCGTAGGGGACCGCACCGCCACTTCCCAGCAAATTAGGGACACTGTTGCTCCTGGGGTATCGGCGCACACCGTTAGGCCGTCTTCCGCTCACGCCCCAACATCGTGCAGCCCGCCTCCAGTGGTGTCGCGACAGGCGTGAATGGATGGACGAATGGAGACGTGTCGTCTTCAGCGATGAGAGTCGCTTCTGCCTTGGTGCCAATGATGGTCGTATGCGTGTTTGGCGCCGTGCAGGTGAGCGCCACAATCAGGACTGCATACGACCGAGGCACACAGGGCCAACACCCGGCATCATGGTGTGGGGAGCGATCTCCTACACTGGCCGTACACCACTGGTGATCGTCGAGGGGACACTGAATAGTGCACAGTACATCCAAACCGTCATTGAACCCATCGTTCTACCATTCCTAGACCGGCAAAGGAACTTGCTGTTCCAACAGGACAATGCACGTCCGCATGTATCCCGTGCCACCCAACGTGCTCTAGAAGGTGTAAGTCAACTACCCTGGCCAGCAAGATCTCCGGATCTGTCCCCCATTGAGCATGTTTGGGACTGGATGAAGCGTCGTCTCACGCGGTCTGCACGTCCAGCAGCACGAACGCTGGTCCAACTGAGGCGCCAGGTGGAAATGGCATGGCAAGCCGTTCCACAGGACTACATCCAGCATCTCTACGATCGTCTCCATGGGAGAATAGCAGTCTGCATTGCTGCGAAAGGTGGATATACACTGTACTAGTGCCGACATTGTGCATGCTCTGTTGCCTGTGTCTATGTGCCTGTGGTTCTGTCAGTGTGATCATGTGATGTATCTGACACCAGGAATGTGTCAATAAAGTTTCCCCTTCCTGGGACAATGAATTCACGGTGTTCTTATTTCAATTTCCAGGAGTGTAGTACAATGATCCTTGACATTTGTGGATACTTCTAGAATGTACTCGAACCGAATATAGAAATTAAAATTATACAGTCCAGGTGAATTTTGAACTCACGATCCTCCATTCAACAGTTTAATATCATAACCACTACACCACGGCCTACTCATTTTCTTCTGTGACAATATACCTACCTATCTAAGTGCCGTCTAAGTGGCAGTTAGCTTAAAAAAACCACGAAGCCAAAGATAACCAGGAGGAGAGAGACAGATATTTGCAGGCGGCGTGTTGTCTGTTCCTGTCGAGGCACGGGCGCCACGTCCGCTGGCGCCAGCCGGTCCCCAACAAACGTGGGAGTCGCCCACTGATCAGCCGGGCGCGGGGAGCGCGCGCAACTATTTTAATTGGCAGTGGCGCCGTTATGACGGCGCGCATTCCCCGCGTGCCAGCTTGGCGCTGCAGTTGCGTGTGCGCAGCCGCGAAATCTGCCACCCCGCGCAACCCGCCGCACACCCCGCGCCCACGTGCTCTGCGCTGGCAAATCTCAACGTGCACGCCCGCCATCACCTGTTTTTTTTATTCTCTCCTATCCCCAATCCATTTGCTGTGACCGCTGAACAGGACCATTCGCGAGTGCCTCTGTGAGAGAGGCAGGCGCTGATGGGGACTGGTGTTACCCCCGCCCCCCTACCCCTGCTATCTGTCTCACTCAGACCCCGCTCCCGCACCTACCAGCACTTTTTTTTTTTTTTTGCCCAGTCAGTGTCCGACAAAAGGGCTGCGAAGTTGGGGTTGCTCGTTTAGTTCGCAGCCCGGGAGCTGAATAGCTGGAGTGTGCAGCAAAACGCGAATAGCTGGTGCCGTACTAATGACGCAGCCTCAAATTATTCCGCTGTGATAGTGAACGACGGCAGTCACTCGCGGGTTTTATTCCGATATTTCATAAGAAAGAACAAAACAAAGTCTGAATCTCTCCCCTCGACGAACAAATAAATTTTATACTACACAAAATTCTTCTCTGCTGATCTCTGCATAGAAAAATCCAAAATATAATGTCACCAAAACAAGAAGTTCTAGCCGGCCGAAGTGGCCGTGCGGTTAAAGGCGCTGCAGTCTGGAACCGCAAGACCGCTACGGTCGCAGGTTCGAATCCTGCCTCGGGCATGGATGTTTGTGATGTCCTTAGGTTAGTTAGGTTTAACTAGTTCTAAGTTCTAGGGGACTAATGACCTCAGCAGTTGAGTCCCATAGTGCTCAGAGCCATTTGAACCAAGAAGTTCTAGAGCAACTCCACCAGTCTGGGCCCAGTATGGAAACTCAGTATCGGTCTGTGACAAACCAGAGGAGATACTATGTTTAGCACAACTCAGTGAACTGAAAATCACAAGGAATTGAGCATCCCTACGTTTATTGCATTCATAGACTGTGTTAACATTCTAACGAGATTGGTGACACTCAAACTGCCGGTAACTGTGGAAGAGGAAAGAGTTCCAGCCCCTTTACTAAATGCTGTTGGGATAGTTTATGGCAAAACAGACACTGAAGTGGAGATAAATGGTAAAAATATCAAGCAACTGTCAACCAGTGTGTTATGCAATGGCATATTCTATCACACGAATGATTTAATTTCTAGCACAAGGTAAACTGTGTTATGTATGAGGCGGAACTATAGGCCTCATGGAAAAAGGGTGACGCAATTTGACTCTTAGTTTGATCACGAGGTGTGGCCATTAATTGCACGCGTTGATCACGTAGTCTGACGTGAGGATCAATGAACTATACTTGACGGGATGTATCTGGAACATCTTAGGTGGATAGAAAGTTAGTAGACAGGAATACAATTAAATACTTAGCTATAATTCAGCATCAATGGTGAACGTCGATCTTGACTTTGTACAATAGTATTTACGGGTGCAGTTATAGAATGAACTGCGAATACTTCTTTACAATTCTGACTGCTTCACACATATAGATCAATTGTCAGTGCATAAACTGTGTATGGCGCCCGGCTAGGTCGTAGCTACTGACTTAGCTGAAGGCTATGCTAACTCTCATCTCTGCAAATGAGATCTCTGAAGCTATAACAAGTGAACCATTCCTATTAAAGTCGGCTGTAGAACTGGGCAGTGACCTAGCTTGTCTCTTAAGACCAGCCCAGTGGCGGCGCTCCGTCTGCTAGAGTCGACAGTGGCGACTCGCGGGTCCGATGTGTACTGACGGACCGCGGCCGATTTGAAGCCTACAACCTAGCAAGTGTGGTGCCTTGCGGTGACACCACAAACTCGAACTCTGCCGACAAAATTTCTGAGGTTGTTACAGAGTAATCGTATTTCGTTTGATTTATTACCACCATTTATCTTTGTATCTACATTCCACAGAAAATATTCATACAACGGTGTAAATGTCGACAATATGCGCCATGCATCTTGTTTGGAAACAAACTTGTTCCATTCATTCATGATTCTTGCTTTCACAAAGTAAAATAAATGTCTTGTGACTAGGGCCTCCCGTCGGGTAGACCGTTCGCCGGGTGCAAGTCTTTCGATTTAACGCCACTTCAGCGACTTGCGCGTCGATGGAGATGAAATGATGATGATTAGGACAACACAACACCCAGTCCCTGAGCGGAGAAAATCTCCGACCCAGCCCTTAGGATTGACAGTCTGTCGCACTGACTTCTTTTTTTTATGCATTTTGTTCGTTATTGTTCAGTGTATTTAATCGTAGCGGACGTCACATGGCATCCGTTGAAGTTCTTTGGTGATCCTTTCACTCAGTTTTTTTTATTACAGAAGCCAGCCAGATCTTTTTTTTCGGTAATGTTCGGTGCGTTTGGCCTGGGCGGACGTCATAGGACATCCGTTCAAGTTGATCATTGATCCTTTACTCAGTTTTTTTGTTACAGACGGCCAGCGCCTCTCTGACCGAACACGCTTAGCTACCGAGCCGGCAACCACTCAGTTACCGTGGTCGGACTTTCACAAACTAATGCCGCACAACTCTTCGCATTGGAGTTTGCATTCAGTACTGTTCGCTTCCATTGCTTTTTTGTGGGTTAGCGTTACTTATACGTTAACAAATGGTTCAAATGGCTCTGAGCACTATGGGACTTAACATCTGAGGTCATCAGTCCCCTAGAACTTAGAACTACTTAAACCTAACTAACCTAAGGACAGCACACGCAACCATGCCCGAGGCAGGATACGAACCTGCGACCGTAGCGGTCGCGCGGTTCCAGACTGAAGCGCCTAGAACCGCTCGGCCACACCGGCCGGCTATATACGTTAACAGGGACACTCAGCAGCCCGCATCTCGTGGTCGTGCGGTAGCGTTCTCGCTTCCCACGCCCGGGTTCCCGGGTTCGATTCCCGGCGGGGTTAGGGATTTTCTCTGCCTCGTGATGGCTGGGTGTTGTGTGCTGTCCTTAGGTTAGTTAGGTTTAAGTAGTTCTAAGTTCTAGGGGACTTATGACCACAGCAGTTGAGTCCCATAGTGCTCAGAGCCATTTTTTTTGGACACACAGCAGTATGGATAGGTTTACTGATGAACAATTGGTCAGTATGCATCTCGTGTATGGATTCACCGATGGAAATGGCCGGGCATTGTTTGCATTATTCTGTACTTTGTGTTACACGTTTTGTTGACTGCATATGCGGGTTTTCTCCCTTTCATGAAGGTATTTTTCACATAAGGAAAGGTAACTGGGGGGGGGGGGGGGGGGGGGAGTGGGGAGTAGCAAACCGAATAAAGCATAACTGGATTGTCATTCTGTCTAACAAGCCACCAGAGGTCAGGTGTTTACTACACCAAAATGGTCGGAACATATAACTGAAAATCATTCGAAATTTCGTTGACGGAATGTAGATTCACGTTGTATGGATGAGATACTGTCGTAGTCGTCAGTTGATACTTGTATCCGAGTTCTGATTTTTCTTCTGCTTTTCTATTAGCAGTTTAGGTACGGAGATGCCTTTGATGGTAGGACAATCCTGGCATGAAAAACATAGCCACATAGATTACACGCAATCTTAGCGAAGTTTGCATCGCTGGATGTTGATGGTCATGCCAAAACGTACATATGCAGTACTGAAACAGTTTATAGACATTGAGCTGGAGAAGCATTTTCGTTCAGATCAGTTATCTGAGACTTGTGAACCTTTCAGAGTGCTATCTGGATTGATTAAATAGCGCTCTGTCAAATGTGTATTCATAACTATACAAACATTTGTTCTGACAAATAATGGAAAGCTTCCAAAAGTGAACTTACAAGTTGTAAATGAAAAAGTAATTACAACACAACCAGAAGACGATTTACAAAGTCAGTTCACGAACAGTACTTCAAAAAACATCTAGTTTTGAAACGTCTGTACGTAAAACTAACATACAAGTGGTCACCCGAAAACAGCTGACAAACCAAACATCCTTAACAGAAGACAAATCAGTGCAAAAGGTAGGCGTTTTTAAATATACTGGCTGTAGTTATTAGTTTAAAAAGTTCCAGTGACGCCGACTCCAAAATTAAATACGTAGGTTGGAACTTAAATAGTGGCAACACTGCTGTGGAGACACTATGCAATGGAATCTACTACTGTCGCTGGTAGCACATGTTGTTGACATACCTACCTTACCTCAGAGCAAATGGACTCGCCCGTCCCATGTCAGCGGCGTGCGCACAATCAAGGGAAACACAGTCACTTGCGAGCAAGCGGTCTAACGTAACGGTGTCACTGTGTTTTCCAAACAGGAACAACGGAGCTGGATGAAGATTGAATCTGCCAGAGGTCGTACAGCACGACAACGTCACCAAGGTCTTCAAGACGCGTTCGTGGAATCGGCATTGCCGTACGGAACAGTGGCACGTTGGGTATTAGCCTTGAACGAAGGGCGGCAAAATGTGGCAAAGATGCATCGGGCAGGTCGTCCTAGCGATTCTGAAGAAGTGCATGCTGTTGCCGCGTTAGTGGCCAGTGATCGACGCCATACGATTCGTGAGCTCGCCCACGAAACAGGGTTAGCGCATACGACTGTGCTTCTCACCCTGAAGAAACGCCTGGGCATGCGAAAAATTGATTCACAATGGGTTTTGCATGACTTGATGGAAATGCAGAAATGGATGCGTTATGACGCTGCTCAGACGCACTTGGAGCGCTATGAGCGCGAAGGACAGGCTTCCTTACGCCGTGTCGTAACACTGGATGAGACATGGGCCACATCGTACGAGCCAAAACTGAAACATCAAAAATGGTTCAAATGGTTCTTAGCACTACGGGACTCAACTGCTGAGGCCATTAGTCCCCTAGAACTTAGAACTAGTTAAACCTAACTAACCTAATGACATCACAAACATCCATGCCCGAGGCAGGATTCGAACCTGCGACCGTAGCGGTCTCGCGGTTCCAGGCTGCAGCGCCTTTAACCGCACGGCCACTTCAGCCGGCACTGAAACATCAATCCAACGAATGGCGTCATTATGGGTCGCCGCGAAAGTCGAAGGTGAGCCAGAGCCCCAGTATGGTGTAACTTACGGTGACTCTCGTGTACGACTGTGATGGCGTTATCTTAACTCATTACGTTCCTGCACGGCAGGCCGTCAGTGCACAGTATTACTGTTCGTTTTTGGAGCATCAAATGCGACCAGCTTTGCGAAAGAAGCGGCGACACTTTCTGCGCAACCCACCCATCATTTTGCACGACAATGCGCGGGCACATACAGCGCAAGCTGTAGCTGCTCTGTTCGGTCGATGGGACTGGGAAGTACTGTACCATCCACCATACTCCCCCAGACTTAAGTCCTTGTGACTTTGATTTGATTCCGAAGATGAAGGACCCACTTCGTGGCATTCGCTTCAGAACTGTTCCAGAGATTCGACAGGCAGTAGACCGCTCCATTCGCACCATCAACAGAACAGGCTCTGCTAACAGTATACTACACCTTCCACATCGCTGGAAGCGGCTTCTTCACAACGCTGGTGACTAGTTTGAAGGTCAGTAACAACTGCAAACATGTAACTCTTTTGTATCGGTTGTGACTAAATAGTGGCCACTATTTAAGTTCCAACCCTCTTAATTGTTTAGTTAAGGTGCCACAATTTAAAGAACTTTAGATGGCATAGCTAGAATTGAACCTACCATAAAATTTTATAGAATCTTGACAGTCCTTACAGTCCTCTATGGAGCAGAGTACTGGCCAAGGTGAAAAAAGACTCTTTCATCACGACGACTGCTGCTTAAGTGTCATAACCATAGGCTCAACTTTCTTCACCAGTGACAACCTTCGAACGAAAATTTAGTTCGTCTTCAGACAGTTGTTTAAGTTCCCAGCAGATCCTCACGCCATGCTGCTTTGTCGTCTCGGAAGAGACGTACCACGAACTTTGCCTTAATCCTTTTGATGTTCATTACTTCTGGAATTAGATGCCTCACGCTCTGAACATTTTCTCATATGACGCCAGGTGACGGTCGACTGGAACGGTCGTCATTATCAGTCGATGTTCGCTCGCTTTTAAAACTCTTATACGAGTCGTAAGACCGTGTATGACCTAATACGTTGTCTCTAAAGACATGCTTCATCATTTAGTGTTTTTTTGTAGTGGTTTACTCATATTTACGACGGAACTTTATGCAGACACGCCGCTCTTTCAGTCCAACCACTGAAAAACAGTAACCTCGTGAGAAGACGGTAATGCAAATATGCTTAACTAATCTTCACACCTCGCAGACATGTATCACACTGAAGGACGACATGTAGGCAGACGCAGTGTTAGTTCCGTGTATTCTAAACCATCATATCTTGAAAGGAGGTCATAAAATGGACATCAACAAAAGTGATACATAAATAGCGGAACGTAGTCAAATTTTAGGAGGCGATTTGGAAGGAATTAGATTAGCAAATAAGATAAAAAGCCGGCCGGGGTGACCGTGCGGTTCTAGGCGCTACAGTCTGGAACCGCGTGACCGCTACGGTCGCAGGTTCGAATCCTGCCTCCGGCATGGATGTGTGTGATGTCCTTAGGTTAGTTAGGTTTAAGTAGTTCTAAGTTCCAGGGGATTGATGACCTTAGAAGTTAAGTCCCATAGTGCTCAGAGCCATTTGAACCATTTGAGATAAAAAAAAAAATAGTAGATTAATTTGTTAATTGGGCAGCAAAATAACTGACTATGGCTAAAGTATAGAGGATTATTAAATGCAGACTTGCAATAGCAGAAAAGAATTCGTGAAAGAAAGGAAACTGTTAACATCAACTACAAGTGTTAGGATGTCCTTTCTGAAGGTATTTGTTCGAAGAGTAGCCTTGTGAGGAAGTGAAACGTGGGCAGTAAGAAGTTGAGACAAGAAAAGAATGGAAGCTTTTGAAATGTGGCGCTACTGAAGAATCCTGAAGATTGCATAGGTAGAACGAATAACCAATGAGCAATTAGTGAATTAAATTAATTTATGGTATAGCCTGACAAGAGGGAAAAAAGCGGTTGAGACGACATCCTGAGACATCAAGGAATCGTCAGTTTAGTAATGGAGCGAAGTGTGGAGGGGAAGGAGGATTGTAAAATTGTAGAACGGGATCAGAGCACGAATACTGTAAGCTGGTTGGCCGGCCGGAGTGGCCGAGCGGTTCTAGGCGCTTCAGTCTGGAACCGCGCGACCGCTACGGCCGCAGGTTCGAATCCTGCCTCGGGCATGGATGTGTGTGATGTCCTTAGGTTCGTTAGGTTTAAGTAGTTCTAAGTTCTAGGGGACTGACGACCTCAGATGTTAAGTCTCATAGTGCTCAGAGCCATTTGAACCATTTTTGTAAGCTGGTTGAAACCTACGTATGTTGCAGTAGTTAGGCAGAAGCTAGCACAATACAGAAGAGCTTGAGGAGCTGTATCAAACCAGCCTTCGAACAGAAGGTCGCAACACCAACAGCAAAACAACATAACCATTAGCATGCAAAATTTAAATTTCAACAACTTTTGGATGCTACATCGTAACTCTTATTATCCGTTTTGTATCTCAACTTCCTGAGAGAAATTATCTCATTTCGAGTGTTATTTCACACGGGGAGTATGTTAATGCTGGTACGAATCGTCTGCTGGTACATCAAGGCGAACTAATTTCTTATCGCCATTTTTCGGGTATGAATGGCGGGAAGACGAGAGTATCGTACTAGGCATAGGATGTGGAAGGAGACTGCAAAGAAGGCACGCGGCTGTAGCGAGGCGAGACTCAAAGGAGCAGCCCGGGCGGCTCTTTGAACAGTAGCTAAATGGACCGGAGTTAATTGCGAGAGCACCTTTCGCTCTCCGGTTCTAAATGTACAAAAGCGGCCGGAGCTACCTGGATGTATACCGTAAGCACGCCGCGGCGCGCAGCTTACAGGCCGGAAACGGCGTGGGATCCTCGTTTAAGACCGGCAGCTGGGTGGGCTCCAAGAGTCGGTGTCACACACAGACAATGGTGAATATCACAGGAGAGATGTTTCAAGTTTTGACGTCCTAATCGTGGCGTAAAGTTACTCACTACCGCGAGCGAGATTACTGCGAATAGCGCGAAACATAAAGGAGGATCAGCTACGTGGCTCCAGATGCGGATTCAGTGCCGCAGCTTGGAATCTCTTTCTGTTTCTGAAAAGACCTTTGGCGAGTATTATGTTGTTGTCGGCTGTCAGCTACCTGAAAGGCGTGAAACGCTGCAGAAAGCGAATAAAGCCTCCGTGCATTTCAGTTGTAAGACCATTATTAAACAAATTACCTGGGCTCTTTTATATTTGTAACAGTGTATAGGTACCCTTCAGGAAACCTTCATTTATTCCTGGAAAACTTGGATGCCTTGTTGTGCTATCTGTCAGATAGGGGAACAAATTATTATTTGTGGGGACTTCAACGTTGATTCATTGAAAGAGTGTAATAGGAAGAATGACCTGGAAGTCTTGCTCGGTTAATTCAATTTGACATCTGTCATTAATTTTCCTAATTGGGTAGTAAAGGACAGCAGCACATTGATAGATAACGCTTTCATATACCAAGATAGGTTTAAAAACATGAACTCTTGTCCTGTTGAGAATGGGCTTTCTGATCATAATGCTCACCTAGTTACAGTATATGACATAGCTCCATTCAGTAATTCAAAACTACCCTCCAAAGTTGTGCGTTCAATTAGAAACTTTAGAGAAAATCTTAAGCAGTTAGACTGGGATGAGGTGTACAAGGAACCCGATGCTAATTTAAAATATATCTTATTTCATGATACACTTGTAAGAGAATTTGAAAACTGTTTCCCCAAGAAAGTAGTTAAATCTAATTATAAGAAACTATGCAAAAAACCTTGACTTACTAAAGGAATAAAAATATCTTGTAACCACAAAAGGGAACTGTATCTAACAACAAGAAAGAGTAATGACCTAGAAACAGCCAAATATTATAAAAACTACTGTGCTACATTAAGGAAGGTTATTAAAAAGTCCAGAAGCATGTGCATCATGTCTGAGATTAATACTTCTGATAACAAAATCAAAACAATTTGGAATATTATTACAAGGGAGACAGGATAACCAAGAGTACAGACAACACTAGGAGAAAGGATTATCTTCACTACTCAAGGTTAAATCTATCTTTGGCTCAGAAGGGGGTAAATTATGCTGCCACAAAAGTCTTTAGTCACTTACCTAATAGCATCAAAAGTCCGACAGATAGCCATATAGCATTTAAAAGGAAATTAAAAGAATTTCTTAATGGCAACTCCTTCAACTCATTAGATGAATTTTTGGATATGTGGGTAATTTCCCAACCTCAAAATAAAAAAAAAAAAAAAGAAAAAGAAATTGAGTTTCACGTAATATTTTGTCTAATGTAATATCTTGTATAGACACCTTTTATTAACCTGACTCGTTCCACATTATTACGAAGTGTCGTATTCATGATCTATGGAAAATTGTACTAATCTAATCTAATCTAATCTCTTAAAGTGGGTACACTACTTTTGGACATCCAGTGTAAATGTGACTGGCAGCAGCGTAACAAAAGCGATTATTTGACAGTCACGGTTTCATAGATAAATATGCAATACACCCAATGTATAAGTTAAAGCGCACTGGAGCGTCGCGGTTTTTAACCAGTTGTTTTGTAAAACGCTACTGTGGCAACAATATACTCGTCTTTGGTATCAATCGCATTGTATTTTATTTTTGCCAAGGTATTGGGCTTTTTATTTTTCCGTAATTTGTGGAAATTGGTAGTGTGAAAATAAAAGAGCTATCAGAATGAGCCGCGGTAAGTGCTAGGTGACAATGCGGTTATTGCTAGGTGTCGGCCAGCCCGATAATTGCAGTTCATCCTCATTTGTAGCGGAGTGAACGAGCGAAGCGCGGCAGTGGAGCGGAAGCTGGTGGTCTGCACAGCTTTGCTGCGGGAGTCCTGGGCACTGTGTGTATAAGGGGGGGGGGGGGGGGGGGTCGGTGGAGGGAGGGGGAGCGCTGACTGCTCACCGCTGACTGCTGACGGTCGCGTCAGCCCACAATGGCAGTCGGCGCGGCCCATTGTAGTGGCGGGCGCGCGGAAAAGTTAATCGTGCCGCAAGCCGCGAGACAAATGCCCCCGGGTCACGTCAGCGGCGGCCTGGCCCGCGTTCCTGGTGGGTTGGGGAGGGGGAGGGGGGGGGGGCAGGCGGCAGACGGCCAGCGCGCCTACACCATCCAGCTACAGCTCGCAGTGGAGGGGGCGGTGCGCGCGGGTAATTTTCCCTGTTCAAGTCCACCAGAGCGCGGCGCCGTTATCTGCCTCCTCTAAAGCCAAATAAACAATCATAATCGCGGAAGGATGAATGTCCAGACACCTGTATCTTGTCTCCAGCTAGACAGTCAGTTATGCGCAGAAATCATTCCTCCCGACACCAGGTAGCTCAGCACGTAACGAGAGCCACTCCTCCCGAACTAGCTAATGGCCTGCATGTGATAACCCCGAGACCTCCCAGCAGTTAGCGTGCACGTTGAGTAACGCTAAACGAAATGTTAATCTTAACACGCATTTTCGTCAATGATGTTTGTTTTTAACATCAGATTATTCTCAAGAATTATCAGCTTTCATTCAATTAATACCAGACAAAATTCAATCTGCATTTGGATCACACCTCCACGACTCTCGGGCAGAAAGCTGCATAGTATTCTCCCGCATCCCTTTTCAGTTAGCTGCCACAAGACGTCAAAAATTTTGGTTGTAATCCTCGCACTTTCCAATCTAATTAGAAGAGTATCCTCACGGTACACTCCTTTAATATCCTAGTAGTACCTAGGAGATATTTCAACAAAATCCTGTTTTCAGTGTTGTTTTGCCAGTTTATATACAGCTGTTTTACGAACTTTTTACGGTCTAACAGAACATGACGAGATAAAAATTAAATTCCACGTCACATTTATCCATATTCACGATAAACGTGAAGTAGCTTTACAGCTTCTACTGTAAAAGTTCAGACTGGAAGAATGGGCCGGTATGAGGGCCGTTTCGTGGGCAGAGAAAGCCTGCGCGAGAACACTAACGGTTTCGCGGATTGCCCACACTCCAGATTCATCCCCCGATGCGCTCAAGCGCGGTCAGCAGCTGCGAAAGATACGTCTACCTCCTTTAAATGGGAGGAATGGATCCAATTCTTTTCCGGCCATTGTGAGCTCGAGAAGAAGGGACTCATTTTTCTGACCATGCCAGAAACGGGTCCTGCGTCCATCAGATTCGGTAAGGAGGAGGAAATGAGTGTTTAATGTCCCGTAAACGAGGTCATTAGAGACGGAGCACAAGTTCGGAGTAAGAAACGATGGGGAACGAAATCGGCCGTGCCACTTCAAAGGAACCATCCCGGCATTCACCTGAAGCAATTTAGAGAAATCACAGAAAACCTAGCCGGCCAGAGTGGCCGTGCGGTTCTGGGCGCTACAGTCTGGAACCGAGCGTCCGCTACGGTCGCAGGTTCGAATCCTGCCTCGGGCATGGATGTGTGTGATATCCTTAGGTTAGTTAGGTTTAATTAGTTCTAAGTTCTAGGCGACTGATGACCTCAGAAGTTAAGTCGCATAGTGCTCAGAGCCATTTGAACCATTTTGAACAGAAAACCTAAATCAGGATAGCGGATGTGGATTTGAACGGTCGTCCTCCAGAATGGGAGTCCAGTGTGGTAACCACTGCGCCATCTCGCTCGGTTCAGATTCGGTATGAACGTTAACGTACAGCAAAGCAGTGCTACCAACCCACTCTCAATCAGTTATCTCACTGCCACAATCTACAAGTCACACACGCAATCTTTTTCATTTTGGTAACTGAGTGTTACAGCCCGAAGAAACGATAAGTAAATTCGAGAGTAATCGGAACAAAGAGAGCCCCACTCAGTGGTTCTAATAAGGCAGACTGGCCATCTATGATTTTCTTCGTATTTGCAGGGTCCCAAGGCCGGTGCCCGTATATTAACTACCCTTACATCAATTTAAAAATGCTGAAAACATAGACTTTGACGATTAAGGATTTCCGAGAGTCATTACCTATAAAACATTTAGAGCTTGTTAATGTAGTCACTAGTAGCTGCAAAACTCAAAAGATACAAATAAAAGTTACTAATTAATGCTGCTGCAAATGTCACGAAAAATTATTGTAATCGTGAAGTCGCTGATGTGCATCTCGCTAAAAGAATATTTTTCTTTATTTTAATTCCTTTTTTTTTAAAAAAAATTGGAAGTATTCACTAAAAAATATTGAGTAATATTTTAATAAAAATAACATGTTTTTGTTTTTAATTACTAATCCTATGAAAATGTGAGTACTCACAACATATTAAAACCAGCGAACTCACCAATGCTTTGCAATTGATGGACATGTACGTATGATAATTGGAATACCCTTCCCCCCCTTTCTCTCTGTATACCTCTACCTCCCCCTCTCTCCGACCATCACATCGTCCCCCTTTCCCTATCCATCTCCTCCTTTCCCCGTCTCTCACTCCATCTCCTCTGCCTCACTCCCTCTCCCTTCTCTGATTTTAAGCCTTGTTACTGAAGATTCCGATTTCGTAGTAGTGTTCTAATCATAAGCCGATAAGACATAAATAAATCTTTCGTATTTTTTTTCTAATAAGCGACTGCGAGGAATGTAACAAAACAGCACACGCTTGTTCACACAGTTTTTGTTTAAAGTATAGTGATGCTATGGTAGTTGAAATTGACTGCGAAATTGAAAACGAAACCATACATTTTCACAGCAGAGCAAAGCACATCACTTTCTTTCTGGCAGTCGGTTTTATCAGAAAACCTGTAAATTCCAGAATGAGATTTTCACTCTGCAGCGGAGTGTGCGCTGATATGAAACTTCCTGGCAGATTAAAACTGTGTGCCCGACCGAGACTCGAACTCGTGACCTTTGCCTTTCGCGGGCAAGTGCTCTACCAACTGAGCTATCGAAGCACGACTCACGCCCGGTACTCACAGCTTTACTTCTGCCAGTACCTCGTCTCCTACCTTCCAAACTTTACAGAAGCTCTCCTGCGAACCTTGCAGAACTAGCACTCCTGAAAGAAAGGATATTGCGGAGACATGACTTAGCCACAGCCTGGGGGATGCTTCCAGAATGAGATTTTCACTCTGCAGCGGAGTGTGCGCTGATATGAAACTTCCTGGTAGATTAAAACTGTGTGCCCGACCGAGACTCGAACTCGGGACCTTTGCCTTTCGCAGGCAAGTGCTCTACCAACTGAGCTACCGAAGCACGACTCACGCCCGGTACTCACAGCTTTACTTCAGGAGTGCTAGTTCTGCAAGGTTCGCAGGAGAGCTTCTGTAAAGTTTGGAAGGTAGGAGACGAGGTACTGGCAGAAGTAAAGCTGTGAGTACCGGGCGTGAGTCGTGCTTCGGTAGCTCAGTTGGTAGAGCACTTGCCCGCGAAAGGCAAAGGTCCCGAGTTCGAGTCTCGGTCGGGCACACAGTTTTAATCTGCCAGGAAGTTTCAAACCTGTAAATTGTTGTGAAAAAATATATAGCTTATGTTCGTCCGAATGTTTATTAGTGTAACATGTAAAAATTTTAAGTAAATAAGTCAAGAACTTTTCGAGATTTCTGTTGACAACCTTTCCCCTTTATATATAACATTTATATGTATATATACGTATATAGCCTTTCCCGAATGTTCATACTGGTATTGTGTAAAACTTTGAAGTAAACATGTCTAGAACTTTTCGAGACTTTTGGTAGCAAAGATTCTCCTTTACAAATTAAGTATATTTTTATATAATTCTTATAGAAAGAAGCAGCGTATGTCCTCCCGAATGTTCGTTAGAGTACCGTGTAAAATTCTGAGGTAAATCGATCGAGTACTTCTCGAGATTTTTGGCAACAACCTTAGACAACGACTTGTCCTTAAATAGTAGTCAAAATTAGGTATGAAATCGCGAAACACGATTAAAAATACTTTTTTATTTGTGGAGATTGAACAGTATTACTGATGTGTATAACTTCGTTTTCATTTAAGCCTGCAGATAAACACTGGTATCATGTCCGTACCACAATTCTTTTCTTAATTACTGATTCCTCTTAACTGTGGCAAATATTGCTCAAAATTTAAATTGCACTGGTAGTAGTGCCATAAGCAGCCAACATTTTACCCAGTCAGTTGTGTTCTGTATCGCAGTAATATCGATCGATAGTTAGTATAAGGTCGCTGCAGGCCAGTTTATCTTCCATGTGTCAGTTGTGCCCTGCGACCAAGCAGGCTGACAAGTTGACGAAGCAGACAGGATGCAAAGAAGATGCACTTTCTGCCTCAGTATAGTGACAGAAAACAAAGAACACCTGTACTTCATGCCACAGAAGTATGCTTGCTGAAAACAGGCTACAGATACGCTATGAGCGGAGTGAAAAGCAGTAGTAAGACCCCATCTGGCTAAAGAGGACTGTTGCAAGAATCTATAATTTCTTCGTTTTGTCAGTAAATTAAAAATATTTTGTGGATAATAGAACTGTTGTTATTGTCATAATGTGTTGCAACGGTTCTCCATGTTAGTTTTAATCTTGAGTAGTCAAGTCACTGAAAGTTGTTATCTGATTGTATATAACTGTTCATTCTTAAATTAATGCTAAGACTAAAAAAAAAAAAAATTGCCGGCTGCTGTGGCCGTGCGGTTCTAGGTGCTTCAGTCTGGAACCGCGTGACCGCTACGGTAGCAGGTTCGAATCCTGCCTCGGGCATGGATGTGTGTGATGTCCTTAGGTTAGTTAGGTTTAAGTAGTTCTAAGTTCTAGGGGACTGATTACGACAAATGTTAAGTCCCATAGTGCTCAGAGCCATTTGAACCATTTTTGAACTAAAAATTTATTTTCCTGTTAAAATGATAGTAAAACATTTAAACTTTCAGTAACCCATAACTAAACTGCAAGAAAACAACTAACAGAACTAATTAAAATTAATACATATTGAGGTTTGTGTACCCCAGTGTGTCTTTTAGATTGTCGTTAACAAGTGTGTCGCTTCGGATTAACTGTAATGCATTTTGCATCTCTGCGCCAAATTTTAATTTACTTTAATATTATCGGTAATTAAAAGCAAGAGGATATTATTTTTAGTAGGACAATATTAGCTAGTATTTGTTAATTAACATTTACATTTAACAATACACGTACAATTTAAATAAAATTAAAAGAAATGGTTGCCACTAACGAGAATCGAGAGAGCTACTTCACGAATATAACACTTGTACAAAACTCGCTCAGTTACCAGCGACTGTGTTAATACAATTGAAGACTCACGTGCGCGCAGTGTCAGCGAACTGTTCTTGTCCTATTCTGCGCTCTGTGGACCTGCAACGACGACTGCAGCGTTCACCGGAAGTCGAGGACTGTTAAGGCAAACAGCTGCTACGGGCCATGTGTTCTCACTTAATCGCTCCAGCATGCGACTGGGCGCATAACAGATTCTCCTGCCTAGGTTTCTCGCATTAACAGCATGTGATAGTGACATCAGTATATGCGCTGCCTCCACGACGGAAACGGGGGATGTTTATGAGAAGCACAGCCAGATTTATTGATAATAAGCGCTTGTTGCAAAAGCTGATACATGACTCATTATATGAAGATGGAACGCAACATACCTAAGCTGGCCCGTTGTCTTATCGAATCTCTGGCGATAAGTTCGATATGGGTAAACTGACATTTTAGTATACTAAAAAATTCCAACTGGCGTGTAAACAGAGTCCTGTCTGAACAGTGGGTTGGTTCAAATGGCTCTGAGCACTATGGGACTCAACTGCTGTGGGCATAAGTCCCCTAGAACTTAGAACTACTTAAACCTAACTAACCTAAGGACATCACACACATCCATGCCCGAGGCAGGATTCGAACCTGCGACCGTAGCAGTCGTGCGGTTCCAGACTGTAGCGCCTTTAACCACTCGGCCACTCCGGCCGGCTGAAAAGTGGGGAGGTGACGGAGAAGTAAAGTATAGATAATCCGCCACAGGTGTGTACTGCTTGCATAAGGGGATGTTTACTATGTTTTGGTTCAAAAAATCGATTTTTTTAAAATTGCATTTTTGGATCCATAAAAATGTTTAGAATCCACCCTTGAAACGGTGTTTCCGAATACGGAACGGAAATGTTTGTTATTCGTGATTGAACAAAAAAATGCACCTGCCTGAAATCGGCCTTTTTCACGCACCAGTTTTTTCTTTCGGAGGACGAGTTATTGTACCGGTGCTCGGGAGGAAACACACAAAATTCCAATGAACTTTTGAACTCGTGTGTTTGGAAGTTAGCCCCCAAGCATTTGCATTCTGGAGCGAAGACTGTGGAGATTGCGACTTTCTTGGCAGTGAGCAGCTTCAACGAAGGGTATTCAGCAAGTCTGAAGACCGTGACAACGATGGACGTCACCCTGGGACTCTATTCGACGCAGTTCGCCAAGCATTCGGACGACCACCGGATTCAAGCGGCCGAAAACCGCTTGTCACCGGCGTACGAGCGGCTCTGGAGCAGCACAGGATGGTACATATCGAGCAGAACGCCCTCTATGAGGAAGAGGAAGGACTGGTTTATGGACCCGGAATATCAGATTGAACGTACGTTGCATAATATTACATACATATGTAGTCAAAACTTCAAACGCGTTTTTCTCGAAATGAAGTTTTTTTTTTATCGCGCGGTAAGGTAACTTCAAATTCACCAAACCGATTGGCATGATTCTTTGTTTCCGACGAAGCTAACTAAATTGTCTAGGAGTTGTACCACTTTTATTCCGATCCATCAACTATAAATATTTTTAATTGGCCGACGAAGTCGAAAAATCGATGAAAAAAACCTATTTATTTTCAAATGACCGCCATTTTGTTTCCTGTGGACCAAATAACTTAAGAGAGGTACAACTCCTAAATAATCTTATATGCCGGGTGATCAAAAAGTCAGTATAAATTTGAAAACTTAATAAACCACGGAATAATGTAGATAGAGAGGTAAAAATTGACACACATGCATGGAATGACATGGGGTTTTATTAGCACAAAAAAAACACCCCATATTGATAGACGCGTGAAAGATCTCTTGCACGCGTCGTTTGGTGTTGATCGTGTGCTCAGCCGCCACTTTCGTCATGCTTGGCCTCCCAGGTCCCCAGACCTCAGTCCGTGCGATTATTGGCTTTGAGGTTACCTGAAGTCGCAAGTGTATCGTGATCGACCGACATCTCTAGGAATGCTGAAAGACAACATCCGACGCCAATGCCTCACCATAACTCCGGACATGCTTTACAGTGCTGTTCACAACATTATTCCTCGACTTCAGCTATTGTTGAGGAATGATGGACATATTGAGCATTTCCTGTAAAGAACATCATCATTGCTTTGTCTTACTTTGTTATGCTAATTATTGCTATTCTGATCAGATGAAGCGCCATCTGTCGGACATTTTTTGAACTTTAGTTTTTTTTGGCTCTAATAAAACCCCATGTCATTTCAAGCATGTGAGTCAATTTGTACCTCTCTATCTACAGTGTTCCGTAATTTATTCAGTTTTCAAATTTATACTGACTTTTTGATCACCCGGTACTTCGCTAACGTCAACCCAATTTTGATTTCAGACGAGCCGGCTGACCTATAACGTACTGCGCGTGGAGCTCTACATCGAAATTTTGTTTCGTTCCGACGGCACTTCCGCCTTTGCTCTTCAATTTGTTTCTTTACAAATTGTAAATAGCTGTTTGCTCCCCTTTTTTTACTCCTGCCACCTTCAGAATTAGAAAGAGAGTGTTCCAGTCAACATGTCTAAAGCTTTCTCTAAGTTTACAAACGCTAGAAACGTAGGTTTGCCTTTCCTTAACCTATCTTCTAAGATAAGTCGCAGGGTCAGTATTGTCTCGCGTGTTCCATTTCTACGGAATCCAAACTGATCTTCCCGGAGGCCGGTTTCTACCAGTTTTTTCATTCGCGTGTAAAGAATCCGTGTCTGTATTTTGCAACTGTGACTTATTACAGTAATAGTTCGGTAATTTTCACAACTGTCAGCACATGCTTTCTTTGAGACTGGAATTATTATATTCTTCTTGGAGTCTGAGGGTATCTCGCTTGTCTCACACCTGTCCGGTAACATCAGTACATAATACACCCCCCGAACCGGACTGTGAGCAACTCATTCAGAGTGGAGAAAGCGTTGTCACGGTAGGCAGGAACGCTTCCGGAAAGCTGTTGTCGCGGCACGACTGAGGGCCGAGCCCCTGTAACAAGCGTCTGCCGCCGCAGCGGCCTGTTTGCTCATTTATAGAGCTCACTCTTCCATGCATGATTCAGATGGTTCGCAGGCGGTCTGCTGCACTCGCTGCCGGCGCCACAAATCTCTTCCCCCTGATGGCACTTTTCATTTTGGCCAGGGGAGCTCCCGCCCTCAGATACACGCTCCCCTCGGCGTTCTGCGTTGCTATGGTGACGGAGGAGCTTCCCCCATCCCGCCGCCTTGTCTCAGCGCGCCGCTCGTCCGTGCGTTAGTGCTGCCGCAGTTCGTTGCAGATGAATGGCTTGGCCACGTCGCTGCAGGGTTATTCTCACAAAAAATAAATCCTCTTTTCTTTGTGAACATCTTACGACAATCTGTTAATCACAAGCTCAACGCTATTGCGAATAAACGTCCGCTCAACAATTCGTCGTCTTCACGCCACTAGGCCGACGGATTCTATTTCAAGTATCTGATCGAAAGTATCCGCACGCTCCCACGCAGCGGGGAACTGTTCCCTAAATATCAAGAGAAGCAGCCCTGGCACTACAATAGGAGGTGGGGTGTGTTGTGTCGTCAGTAGATAAGCAGTTACAGCAGAATGGGTCAGACTGGAAAGCTCATAATCTCGGAACGTGGACTAGTCCATCTACATCTACATCTACATCCATACTCCGCAAGCCACCTGACGGTGTGTGGCGGAGGGTACCTTGAGTACCTCTATCGGTTCGCCCTTCTATTCCAGTCTCGTATTGTTCGTGGAAAGAAGGATTGTCGGTATGCCTCCGTGTGGACCCTAATCTCTCTGACCTTATCCTCATGGTCTCTTCGCGAGATATACGTAGGAGGGAGCAATATACTGCTTGACTCCTCGGTGAAGGTATGTTCTCGAAACTTCAACAAAAGCCCGTACCGAGCTACTGAGCGTCTCTCTTGCAGAGTCTTCCACTGGAGTTTATCTATCATCTGCGTAACGCTATCGCGATTACGAAATGATCCTGTAACGAAGCGCGCTGCTCTCCGTTGGATCTTCTCTATCTCTTCTATCAACCCTATCTGGTACGGATCCCACACTACTGAGCAGTATTCAAGCAGTGGGCGAACAAGTGTACTGTAACCTACTTCCTTTGTTTTCGGATTGCATTTCCTTAGGATTCTTCCAATGAATTTCAGTCTGGCATCTGCTTTACCGACGATTAATTTTACATGGTCATTCCATTTTAAATCACTCCTAATGCCTACTCCCAGATAATTTATGGAATTAACTGCTTCCAGTTGCTGACCTGCTATATTGTAGCTAAATGGTAAACGATCTTTCTTTCTGTGTATTCGCAGCACATTACAGTTGTCTACTTTGATATTCAATTGCCGTTCCCTGCACCATGCGTCAATTCGCTGCAGATCCTCCTGCATTTCAGTACAATTTTCCATCGTTACAACCTCTCGATATACCACAGCATCATCCGCAAAAAGCCTCAGTGAACTTCCGATGTCATCCACAAAGTCATTTATGTATATTGTGAATAACAACGGTCCTACGACACTCCCCTGTGGCACACTTGAGATCACTCTTACTTCGGAAGACTTCTCTCCATTGAGAATGACATGCTGCGTTCTTTTATCTAGGAACTCTTCAATCCAATAACACAAGTGGTCTGATGGTCCATATGCTCTTACTTTGTCCGTCAAGCACATATTTACCCTGCTAAACGTGCCCAAGTCGGCTGTTGGTGAGGCGACTGTGTAGTGGGAACGCGAAGGAACGACCATAACTAAACGAAGACTAAGTAGACCTCTTCTACTAACGGACAGGGACGGTCGGGCATTGCGATGGGCGGTGTAAAAACTCGCACGAAATGAGCAGAGGGAATCACTTGTGAGTTCCGAAGTACTACCAGCAGTCCAGCTAGCACACTGACTGTGCGTAGAGAGTTAAAAAGAATGGGATAAACACATTTCTGAAGTCAATGTTAAGTGATGCTTAAGTCGGTGTAAAGAGCGAAGGCCCAGGCCAGTGGGTGGCTGTGAGTCATTGGTTTGTGAACAACAATATACGTGAAACGGACTGGCCTACCCAGAGTCGCTACCTCAATCCACTGGAACACCTCTGCGACGAATTAGAACGTCCACGTTGTTCTACACTGAAGAGCCAAAGAAATTGGTACACCTGCCTAATATCGTGTACGCCACCCGCAAGGACGCAGAAGTGCCGCAACACGACGTAGCTTGGGTTCGACTAATATCTGAAGTAGTACTGGAGGGAATTGACACTATGAATCCAGTGGGGCTCTCCATAAATCCGTAAGAGTATGCGGGGGTGGAGATCTCTAATGAAAAGCGCGTTGCAAGGCATCACAGATAAGCTCAATAACGTTCATGTCTGGGGAGTTTGGCGGCCAGCGGGAGTGTTTAAACTCAGAAGAGTGTTCCTGGATCCACTCTGGGCGTGTGGGGTGTCGCATTGTCCTGCTGGAATTGCCCACGTCCGTCGGAATGCACAATGGACATGAATGGATGCAGGTGATCAGACAGGATGCTTACGTACGTGGCACCTGTCAGATACGTATCTCGATGTATCAGGGGTCCCATATCACTCACCGAGCGAGGTGGCGCAGTGGTTAGACACTGGACTCGCATTCGGGAGGACGACGGTTCAATCCCGCGTCCGGCCATCCTGATTTAGGTTTTCCGTGATTTTCCTAAATCACTCCAGGCAAATGCCGGGATGGTTCCTCTGAAAGGGCACGGCCGACATCCTTCCCCATCCTTCCCTAATCCGATGAGACCGATGACCACGCTGTCTGGTCTCCTTCCCCAAACAACCAACCAACCATATCACTCCAACTGCACTCGCCCCACACCATTACAGAGCCTCCACCAGCTTGAATAGTCCCCTGCTGACATGAAGGGTCCATGGATTCATGAGGTTGTCTCCGAACCCGTACAGGTCCATCCGCATTTGACACGACACTCGTCCGACCAGGTAACATGTTTCCAGTCATCAACAGTCCAATGTCGGTGTAGACGGGCCCAGGCACTGCGTAAAGCCTTGTGTCGTGCAGTCATCAAGGGTACACGAGTGGACCATCGGCTCCGAAAGCCCATATCGATGGTGTTTCGTTGAATGGTTCGCACGATGACACTTGTTGATGGCTCAGCGGATTCCTGATATTCAAGGTACACTCGTGAAATTGTCGTACGGGAAAATCCTCATTTCATCGCTACCTCGGAGATGCTGTGTTTCATCTTCCGTGCACCGACTAGAACACATGTTCAAACTCAATCAAATCTTGATAACCTGCCATTGTGGCAGCAGTAACTGATCCGACAGCTGCGCCACACTCTTGTTGTCGTATATAGTTGGTGCTGATCTCAGCGCCGTTTCTGCCTCTTTACATATCTCCGTATTTGAATACGCATGCCTATACCAGTTTCTTTGGCGCAATAGCGTCAAACATCGCTGCCGTAACTTCTATGGTTTCGGCTATTGAGGAAGAACGGCCTGCCATTCCTATACACTCACACAGGTCACAGGTCACTGAAAATGTCTCGAGCAGAGTTCAAGTCGTGATGTAGACGAAGGGTGGACTCACCCCATGTTAATGTCCAGATAATAGATGTTTAGATAATAGATGTTCAGATAATAGATTTTCAGATAATTTTGATCAGGTAACGTACGTATCTATCATTTCGTTCTTATTCTAGCATCAGTGATGCAAAACGGAGCGCTAAAGCATTAAAGTGTTCACTGTTTTTGCCAATCACCGTGTTAAATGTGTGCCTCGTGTAGTTCTCACCCATATGTTGTAGGCTTTCACAGCCGGTGTTTGCTTCAGTTAAGACTTACGGTGTGAGAGGCCATAGTCGATCGGTAGTGGAGGTGTAGCTCTGCAGCTTAAGTCTTCACACAAACCCCTGTCTTGCAGAATTTCTAAGCTACAGCTGGCGAGTCTCCAGACGAGGGTATTAACCCTCCAGCGTGCCAGCACGACCAATAATTCGACAAGTCAACCGTTTATTATTAAAAGGTCAATGGGTTACGGGATTGCGCTGAAATTGCAGAAGAAGGAGCGATTTATTTACGCTAGACTTGAAAAACGTTTTTCTTTCTGTTTTCCCCACGTTAATATTAGCTTCTTTTGCAATAACACGTCGGGATTTACACAATTTCACCGCACTAACAGGCTAATGGAGTTACAATTGCGATAGAATCCTAAAAGAGTCTGTGTTTAAACAAATAATCGTGGACAAGTCAGGTCAACAGCTGATGAAAAGCTGATGCTTGGCAGAAGCGTGTGACTCCTTCACTTACGTTATTACAAGTCCATAATAATTCTCGTATCACCAGCTATCGACGGCTCTTAAATAATTACATTTTGTCGTTGAAAAATCTATGGTTACTTGTATGTCGTAGTAGTTAAACAAGTTTCGTATGTTAAATATATGGAAAAATGCTCTCTGCTTTGTCTGCTATCATATGCCAAAAACTTGTTTGGTTATCTCTATACGTTTTTGAGTGTAAATATTGTTGAAACTTCCTGGCAGATTAAAACTGTGTGCCGGACTGGGACTCGAACTCGGAACCTTTGCCTTTCGCGGGCAAGGTTCGCAGGAGAGCGTCTGTAAAGTTTGGGAGGTAGGAGACGAGGTACTGGCAGAAGTAGAGCTGTGAGGACGGGGCGTATGTCCTGCTTGGGTAGCTCAGTTGGTGGAGCACTTGCCCGCGAAAGGCAAAGGTCCCGAGTTCGAGTCTCGGTCCGGCAGACAGTTTTAATGTGCCAGGAAGTTTCATATCAGCGCACACTCCGCTACAGAGTGAAAAAAAAAATGGCTCTGGGCACTATGGGACTTAACATCTGTGGTCATCAGTCCCCTAGAACTTAGAACTACTTAAACCTAACTAACCTAAGGACATCACACACATCCATGCCCGAGGCAGGATTCGAACCTGCGACCGTAGCGGTCACGCGGTTCCAGACTGAAGCGCCTAGAACCGCACGGCCACACAGGCCGGCTACAGAGTGAAAATCTCATTCTAAATATTGTTATGAATATTTCATTTCTATTCCTTCGTTTGCGTGCATGATCGAACAGAGTGTCAAGTTCAAAGAAAAATTCAGTATGTTATCTGCATTTCGTATGTAACATTGTATGATCTAACATCGACTAAGCTTAAAATCATAGTGATCCTCATTTTTCAATGCAAACTATATGAAGTTCACACAGTACCTTACTGAATACAGAAATGCCACAGTGACTTTTACCATTAACGAAATTATAGGCACCTCATCATGAAGCTGGCGAAATGTGAGATGTGAGAGAATCTTTTTTTACCGAATCGTATCTTTAAAATGTTTGAGAAGGATCGCAGTGCAATCGACGTGAGCACGTCTCCGTTCCCGCAGTGTAGCTGAGGAAGGGAGAGAATGTTTCGTTTACAACAGAAGAAGCGCGCGGCTCAGTAGGGACAGCCCTTCGGAACAGAGGGGTGGACTCGCCCAGTGCTGCGAACGAGGATGCGTTTCTGCCCACGCCCCTAGTTATCTTGCACGAGCTCTACTTTCATTGGACTGCCTCCAGGTAACCATGACAAATTCGTTATCACTCTTGGCCAAATCGAGATCTTTGACGTGAGTGGCGTCAAAATTACAAATTAAAAATTGTACTCTGTAAACATGTCCGCCCCTTAGTACAGAGGAGTCCACTGTCGACAGCGATTGGGCCCAACCTTCAGGCTGTTATCTTACTGATGGTTCCATGTTTAAAGTCCGCTATGAGACACTTATCCTGCCCCCATGGGATTGTGGTCTCAGATTCGCCAACGTCCGTATGCGAGCTGCGGCCTTGTATATGAGCACCATAAGAAGACAGTGGACTGGGCGTGGCACATCTCTAACATGCAGCTTGCTTTAAATCCTCCTGTCTGCGTCCACCTCACCACCGGTGTCTGTGGGCCTCATCGTACCTCATTTGTCTCACATTTCGATCTTTTGCGTCGACTACAGTTACACACATACCAGTCTCCCAGATATGCGTCCGCCCAGAACCAAGGATTTTCACGGTCTGCTACTGCGCCGCGTTCCTCATAATGTGGTGGAGACCAAATATCCCTCCATCCAGTTGTTTATAGTGTGGAATACCACCCACCAGCATTTACTCTCTAAATATGTCCGGGCAATATAGTATCACATAGTCAACAGGAAATTTGCCACTAAACAGCGACTGCACAACATTGGTTTGTCGGGATGTTTCCAGAATGAGATTTTCACTCTGCAGCGGAGTGTGCGCTGATACGAAACTTCCTGGCAGATTAAAACTGTGTGCCGGACCGAGACTCGAACTCGGGACCTTTGCCTTTCGCGGGTAAGTGCTCTACCAACTGAGCTACCCAAGCACGACTCACGCCCCGTCCTCACAGCTTTACTCCTGCCAGTACCTCGTCTCCTACCTTCCAAACTTTACAGAAGCTCTCCGAGGTCCCGAGTTCGAGTCTCGGTCCGGCACACAGTTTTAATCTGCCAGGAAGTTTCATTGGTTTCTCTTTGTCTCCCTCGCCAGCAACTCGTCACTGATGACCACGGTCTAACCTGCGAGTCTGGCGATTCGTGCAGCAAATCGCTGCCTGCTCTCTCCGAGTGCCACCAGACACGATCGAACCGCGAATGTTTCTATACCCGGAGGACAAACATTTTCCGGTCGCCAAATATCACGCCATTATGTGGGTCAAAGGCTGGGTGGTCGGTTGCTTATTCCGTGAGGGACCGAAATGGGCTCGTCTTCTGGACTTATTTACGAACAGCCCATGCAGACCTCGAACACACGCCATGTTACCGAACATTATTTGCGGTGTATCTTCTGGGGGTCTTTGTTAGAGCTCCACTAAGTTGGGGGGGGGGGGGGATGCCTGGAGCTGAGGACAACTACCCCTCCGCCGGCGGTGTCTGAGTTTAAGCTGCCTCTGATCGATTATGCTTCTGACCCCCGCGCCGTAAATGCGCGGATTTTATTTATTTTTATCCTCTTCCTTTATACTTTTCCATTATCGAGTCTATGTGGATGACATAATTTCAAAATAATCGTGAAAATTACAATAAAAATCAAAGTTAACATCACGTCTTTGACTTCTGTTGATTCCTGTGTCTACCATTTTCCTGTGCTCTACAGATTCGGTGGGGGTGAGGGAGACACTGCCGCCATGCCTCTGGTTTCGGCCCAGCCCACTATGCTCTCTGAGCCCCCACCGCTCCATTCCCAGTAAAAAAAAGTGGTCAGAGATTTTCTCCGCTCGGCGACTGAGTATTGTACTGTACTCATCATAATTTCATTGTCATCGACAAACAAGGCGTCCAATGTGCCGCAAACTGAATAAACCTTGCAACTCGTCGGCCGAACTTCCCCAGCCGAGGATTCCCGACCATCAATGCCATAAGATCGTTTCATTTCTTTTCTGTGGACTGAAGAGTTCCTAGATAACAGAACGCAGCATGTCATTCTCAACGGAGAGAAGTCTTCCGAAGTAAGAGTGATTTCAGGTGTGCCGCAGGGGAGTGTCGTAGGACCGTTGCTATTCACAATATATATAAATGACCTTGTGGATAACATCGGAAGTTCACCGAGGCTTTTCGCGGATGATGCTGTAGTATATCGAGACGTTGTAACAATGGAAAATTGTACTGAAATGCAGGAGGATCTGCAACGAATGGACGTATCGTGCAGGGAATGACAAATGAATCTCAATGTAGACAAGTGTAACGTGCTGCGAATACACAGAAAGAAAGATCGTTTATCATTTAGCTACAATATAGCAGGTCAGCAACTGGAAGCAATTAATTCCATAAATTATCTGGAAGTAGGCATTAGGAGTGATTTAAAATGGAATGACCATATAAAATTAATCGTCGGTAAAGCAGATGCCAGACTGAGATTCATTGGAAGAATCCTAAGAAAATGCAGTCCGAAAACAAAGGAAGTAGGTTACAGTACACTTGTTCGCCCACCGGTGTGTGATCCGTACCAGATTGAGTTAATAGAAGAGAAAGAGAAGATCCAACGGAAAGTAGCGCGCTTTGTTACAGGATCATTTAGCAATCGCGGAAGCGTTACGGAGATGATAGATAAACTCCAGTGGAAGACTCTTCAAGAGAGACGCTCAGTAGCTCGGTACGGGCTTTTGTTGAAGTTTCGGGAACATACCTTCACCGACGAATCAAGCAGTATATTGCTCCCTCCTACGTATATCTCGCGAAGAGACCATGAGGATAAAATCAGAGAGATTAGAGCCCACACAGAGGCATACCGACAGTCTTTCTTTCCACGAACAATACGAGTCTGGAATAGAAGGGAGAACCGATAGAGGTACTCAAAGTGCCCTCCGCCGCACACCGTCAGGTGGCTTGCGGAGTATGGATGAGATTTAGATGTAGACTAGAAGTGACAAAATAAATCATACCAAATTCTAAAAGTGTCTGACTGCATATTACACCTACATAAAACGTCAACTGTTTGTTTCATTTCCTGTCGCCGTAGGCAACGTTCTTGAGGGTTGGTGTCTTACTTTTCCTTTGTCGCTGTCGGCTGTGTAAACGTAACTCAAAAATTTCAGCATTTTCTCATTTTCTCCGGTTGAGTAAATTCATTCATTTTCTTTCAGACATAAGCCACAGGCGCGCCGCATCTGTTAATCGCCAAAATAACGAGTATAAAAATACAGCGGAGCGGGCTGTTGAAATAATAACGTTTCATTAGGACCGGCGGTTCTTCACGAGCGGATAAGGCTGAGGGCAGTTAAACGTAAGCCTCAGGGACCACGAATCCATTTAGCACGCGGCTTTTCATTTCGCGCAGCGCTTGCTTCAAGGCAGTGCTGCAATGTTGGCAAATCGAATTCCAGCAGGTGCCTAGTCCGGAAGAGAATTACCAGGAGGGCCGCAGACGGTCAAAGTGATAGCTGTTTATCGGCTTGAGCCGAGTGCTGCATTTAAATGAAATACACACCGCGCGCTGGAGGGAACAAATAAACAGCTTTTAACTTTGTTAAGGGCCGGATTTAAGTAAGCGAAAAATTCAGCCAGTGAATAACTTTTCAGCCAACTTGCTACAATGGCGCCGTGATTAAGCCGGAGAAAGACTGCCAGCTATGTTCTTACAGTCTGCAAAAAAATGAAAAAATACGGCGTTTTACTTCCGCGTATTATATTCCCTGAATGGAAACTCCGAATAGGAGATGAGAAAACACTGCAAAATATTAAAAAAATGGTTTTAAATGAAAGTGGGTTCCAGAAGTGTGCTTTGACAGCGATTTACATGTGTGTACATGGTGAAAACAGAGTTCTTCAAAAGAAACACTTTCGAATGGAAAGATTGAGTTTTATAATGAAAACAAACGTCGAAAGAAAATGATGAACAGACATTATCTGAGACAAGAGACGCAAATAACTGTGTAAAAGCTATATCATATTTTCATATCTAAAATACACACTGAACAGACTTTTTGTGGCTTCAGACTATTCTTACAGGAATGCATATGTAAGTGGAGGCATAGTGCGTCATCTTCCTGTGCGTATTTTCCGTCAGTAACAGCTTTTGAAAATAAATAAATAAATAAAACAAAAACAAAACAAAACAGAGTGACTATGAACGGATCACAATAGAAGGCTGTGACAAGGCCAATCATTCCGGCAGTGAGACTGTATACGATTTGCGTGTTCTAACAACAACGTTCAGATAAATGTTTTGGTAATTTAATGAGAATCATGTCTCCATTCACTGCTGAAAGTCGTTTTAGTTTTTAACACCGTTGGCACTGCTGTCTTATAGTGCTACCATCTACTGACCTACGTAGCAACTTCTTTACATTATGTTTATCGTGGTGATCTTCTTTATAGCTACTGACTATACTATATTAACTATTGGATGGATGACAGATTGCTCTGTATAAGTAATCTGAACGTTTGTAAATCATTCTGTGATGACAAAATAGGATTGCTGACATACAAGCACTGGAAATATGTGTATTTGCTTGTAGATAATTAAGGAAGGATTGCTGTGTGCGAAAATGTGCATACGTGGGCTAGATAGAGTAAAGAACGCTAACTGTAAGAGCTTTTAAACGGATCCTTTAGCTCTACAATTTTACAGGCACGCTGTTCATTATTGGTAGTATGCTACAGTTCACATACTACAGGTTTGTGAGTGAAGAAAATTAAGTTTGTTTCCGATGTATATTGAACACCTACTTGTTGTCCCGTCTCCACAACGTAAATTCTTCAGCATCCACGCTGCATCCAGTACGTGTAGTTAAACTGTAAGATGAACGCTTTTTTATGTTGTGTTGGATGGTCTTTAAAATGACGCAGTTCCTAAATTATTGTAAAAGTCGTATAGACTCTTCAACAATCTCTTCGATAAGTCTATTACTGTTCGTAGCATGGCAGTATGGCCTACTAATAATTTGCAATACTCACTAGCTGGTGTAGTTCGTATACTGCTAACTTCTACGTTAGTAGTTGACATAATTGTAAGGGGAAATTATACCATGACTCATTTCATAACTTGAACAGTAATTTCTTCTCAATCAATACTTCTACAAATTCGAAGGAAACTCTTGAGCAATACCTTATGGTGCACATAGTCACTATTGGTTCAAATGGCTCTAAGTACTACGGGACTTAACATCTGAAGTCATCAGTCCCCTAGACTTAGAACTACTTAAACCTAACTAACCTAAGGACATCACACACATCCATGCCCGAGGCAGGATTCGAACCTGCGACCGTAGCAGGCTCGCGGTTCCGGACTGAAGCGCCTAGAACCGCTCGGCCACCATAATCACTATTACCCGCTCCGTTCAACGCGGTGCAATTTTAGAGAAAACTCCGTAATTTAAAATCCACGCCTTAACACTCACGTTTGCGCTACACAACGTTTTGGGCGCCACGCATTTAATGCGTGCTAACTCCCGTTCTGTAGTAACGATTCATATCGACGGACCCACTACTTCACGGCCGACCCCGTACAACTCTTCAGGATTTCCTCTGCTTTCTCTCCAGCAACCACGTAGTATCAGTAATACTGTGAGAGGCTAAGAAGCTGCTCAAGGGGATCCGGTAGTGAGAAACTTTCCTATGGCTGACCATACTAATATTGGAACACATTTCTCAAAAAGTATTTGTTCAAATGGAACAATTTGAAACGTGTATAAGCTGCCATATCTTTTTCGATGTGTATAACTTGTATGACAGTAGCATTGTTATCACAGAAAAACATCATCATCATCATCATCATCATCATTTAAGACTGATTATGCCTTTCAGCGTTCAGTCTGGAGCATAGCCCCTTTATAATATTCCTCCATGATCTCCTATTCAGTGCTAACATTGGTGCCTCTTCTGATGTTAAACCTATTACTTCAAAATCATTCTTAATCGAATCCAGGTACCTTCTCCTTGGTCTGCCCCGACTCCTCCTACCCTCTACTGCTGAACCCATGAGTCTCTTGGGTAACCTTGCATCTCCCATGCGTGTAACATGACCCCACCATCTAAGCCTGTTCGCCCTGACTGCTACATCTATAGAGTTCATTCCCAGTTTTTCTTTGATTTCCTCATTGTGGACACCCTCCTGCCATTGTTCCCATCTACTAGTACCTGCAATCATCCTAGCTGCTTTCATATCCGTAACCTCAACCTTGTTGATAAGGTAACCTGAATCCACCCAGCTTTCACTCCCATACAGCAAAGTTGGTCGAAAGATTGAACGGTGCACAGATAACTTAGTCTTGGTACCGACTTCCTTCTTGCAGAAGAGAGTAGATCGTAGCTGAGCGCTCACTGCATTAGCTTTGCTACACCTCGCTTCCAGTTCTTTCACTATGTTGCCATCCTGTGAAAATATGCATCCTAAGTACTTGAGACCGTCCACCTGTTCTAACTTTGTTCCTCCTATTTGGCACTCAATCCGCTTATATTTCTTTCCCACTGACATTACTTTCGTTTTGGAGATGCTAATCTTCATACCATAGTTCTTACATTTCTGATCTAGCTCTGAAATATTACTCTGCAAACTTTCAATCGAATCTGCCATCACAACTAAGTCATCCGCATATGCAAGACTGCTTATTTTGTGTTCACATATCTTAATCTCACCCAGCCAGTCTATTGTTTTCAACATATGATCCATAAATAATATGAACAACAATGGAGACAGGTTGCAGCCTTGTCTTACCCCTGAAACTACTCTGAACCATGAACTCAATTTACCGTCAACTCTAACTGCTGCCTGACTATCCATATAAAGACCTTTAATTGCTGGCAAAAGTTTGCCTCCTATTCCATAATCTCGTAGGACAGACAATAACTTCCTCCTAGGAACCCGGTCATATGCCTTTTCTAGATCTATAAAGCATAGATACAATTCCCTGTTCCACTCATAACACTTCTCCATTATTTGCCGTAAGCTAAAGATCTGGTCCTGACAACCTCTAAGAGGCCTAAACCCACACTGATTTTCATCCAATTGGTCCTCAACTAATACTCGCACTTTCCTTTCAACAATACCTGAGAAGATTTTACCCACAACGCTGATTAAAGAGATACCTCTGTAGTTGTTACAATCTTTTCTGTTTCCATGTTTAAAGATTGGTGTGATTACTACTTTTGTCCAGTCTGATGGAACCTGTCCCGACTCCCAGGCCATTTCAATTATCCTGTGTAGCCATTTAAGACCTGCCATTCCACTGTATTTGATGAGTTCCGACTTAATTTCATCCACCCCAGCTGCTTTATTGCACTGTAATCTATTGACCATTTTCTCCACTTCCTCAAATGCGATGCTATTTCCATCATCATTCCTATCCCGTTCTACCTCGAAATCTGAAACATTACTGATCGTATTTTCACCTACATTGAGCAACTCTTCAAAATATTCCCTCCATTTTCCCAAGGCATCCACAGGATTCACCAGCAGTTTTCCTGACCTGTCCAAAATACTTGTCGTTTCCTTCTTACCTCCCTTTCGAAGACTGCTAATTACACTCCAGAATGGTTTTCCAGCAGCTTGACCCATAGTCTCCAACCTGTTTCCAAAGTCTTCCCAAGATTTCTTCTTGGATGCTGCAATTATCTGTTTGGCTTTGTTTCTTTCTTCCACATAACTCTCTCTGTCTACCTGAGTTCTAGTGTGTAGCCATTTTTGATACGCCTTCTTTTTCCTTTTACAGGCTGCCTTAACTGTGTCATTCCACCAAGCTGTTTGCTTTATCCTACTTTTACACACTACTGTTCCAAGACATTCTTTAGCCACTTCTAGTACTGTGTCCCTGTACCTTGTCCATTCCTTTTCCAGTGACTGTAATTGACTACATTTAACTAACTGGTACCTTTCTGAGATCGCTGTTATGTACTTGTGCCTGATTTCCTTATCCTGAAGTTTCTCCACTCTTATCCTCCTACGTATGGACCTGACCTCCTGCACTTTCGGCCTCACAATCCCAATTTCACTGCAGATTAAATAATGATCAGTGTCATCAAAGAATCCCCTGAATTCACGTGTGTCCCTCACAGCCTTCCTGAATTCCTTATCTGTTATTATATAGTCAATGACAGATATGGTTCCCCTGCCTTCCCAAGTATACCGGTGAATGTTCTTATGTTTAAAAAAGGAGTTTGTGATTACTAAGCCCATACTGGCACAGAAATCCAAGAGTTGTTTCCCGTTCCTGTTGGCCTCCATATCCTCTCCAAATTTACCCATAATCTTTTCATACCCTTCTGTTCGATTTACAATCCTGGCGTTAAAATCACCCATGAGCAGAACACTGTCCTTGTCCTTTACTCTAACAACTACATCACTGAGTGCATCATAAAAACTATCCATCTTATCTTGATCTGTCCCTTCACAATGCGAATATACTGACACAATCCTAATTTTCTTGCTAGACACTGTCAAATCTATCCACATCAGTCGTTCGTTTACATACCTTATTGCAACTACGCCGGGTTCCATTTCTTTCCTGATGTAAAGCCCTACACCCCATTGTGCTATTCCTGCTTTGACTCCTGACAGGTAGACCTTGTATTCTCCCACTTCCTCTTCTTTCTCACCCCTTACCCGAATGTCACTAACAGCTAAAACGTCCAGCCCCATCTTACTTGCAGCCTCTGCCAGCTCTACCTTCTTCCCGGAGTAGCCCCCATTGATATTAATAGCTCCCCATCTCATTACCATTTGTTTGCCAAGTCGTATCTTAGGAGTCCCTGGTTTGTCAGTTAGAGGTGGGACTCCATCACCTCCAAAGGTCCGAGGCATTTTGCTCTGATTGTTGCCAGCATCATATTTATAGTACCAGAGAAGCAGGTTGCTAGCCTTACTTGCCCCGAGTCCCATTGGGTTTTACCCCTAACGGTTGAGAGACTAACCGGTGGATTTGGTAGTCTTTGCCGTATGAGCACAAAGGTGACCACGACTCAGAATATGTCCGAGATGCCCAGCCTTATTCCAAAGTAAAACAAGCGACTTAAAATTGGCATTTAAAAAAATAATAGCAAAATATTTGTCACACCTTTTACATGATAGCTATAATTCTAGTACATTTGAATGAAAGCTATTTAACAGATTGCTACACCAAGTTTCATCGCCATAGCTGTATTGGTTTCTGAGAAAATTGTACCTAAAGCAGAAAATTCATACTTTCGGGAAAACACATTTAACATATTTGAGAGGGTCTGTTCAACTACATTCAAATTTAAAACTCGCCAGGTCCGCAGCTGTCATCGTTCAGGGTTTATGTATACTCAGTATAACGTTTGGAGGCTCTCTTTTGGATTCTGGCCTGTTTCGTCATTTATAGGATACTTTTTTCAGCCACACGCACACTCAGCTGGTCAATTGACACTAGCACTTTCTCCATGTTCACCTCAAGTTCTATGCCCATATAGCTGAACATTTTCAGCCTGCTTACTGACATCACTGATCATAATTCAACGTCTATGGCGCCAGTTTTTACAGTTTTGTGGTCCACAAATACTGTTTTAGACAAGCGTTCCACAAACGGTTGTTGATCTTTCATTGGGTTCAAAAAATGGTTCAAATGGCTCTGAGCACTATGGGACTTAACATTTGAGGTCATCAGTCCCTTAGAACTTAGAACTACTTAAACCTAACTAACCTAAGGACATCTCACACATCCATGCCCGAGGCAGGATTCTAACCTGCGATCGTAGCAGTCGCGCGGTTCCGGACTGAAGCAACTAGAACCGCTCGGCCACCCCCGACGGCTCTTTCATTGGGATTTTGAGTTCTCGCATGGGTGCATTTAGTAAGTAAATTTTTGCTAGCTGAGTCTCTACGGACAGATTTTATAATACATTTACTACTGACATTGATAAAGCGTGGTTGTGTCTATACACATCTCCAGTTACACTCATTGTCTGATATTTACACAATTACTCGGAGCCATTTGGACAGACAGACTGACAGGAGTCCTCATTTCTAGCAATTTTGTGAAAGAAAGTGGCCCACCTAGAGTTTCTCGTGTCTTGTAAATTGTTAGTATTTATCCACATTACTGAAATTAAGCGTCGCCTTCAAACCAGTACGATGAGTAAAACGTAAGCAGAACGCTGATTTGATGTCCAACTGTTTACCTACTCTCGCTTATCACATGGTTGGCCACCAGGAAAGCAGTGATCAAAAAATAAACAGAACAAAGACAGAAGTAAGTCGGCGGCAGACAAGAGAAACGTGGCTGAATTGACAAAAGGGGACGTGTCGTTGTTTAGAAAATGCTCTCTTTACAGTCAGTGTACAGAAAACATACAAAAGCCGTATACATTCTTGTTCAGAAAAAACTGGAGTATAATCTAACACAATAAAAAAATTTGTTATTACGATGGACCTTCATTTGTTGGTTCCATTTAACTCTTGGATTAACGGAAGTTGGCAGTGGAAATGCATAACGATTTCCTTTTCAAAGATAATCTTTGTACTACAGGAGCCAGTTGTGTAGATGTGTTTCACATTTAGAACCGAGAGTGGAACTGTGTGAACCTACGCACGGTGCCAAGATTCAGGGCGTATCTTTACTCTCTTTGTGTGGGGCATGGAACGAAATATGACCCTGGCGGTGTGAGTTCCAGAAATAAAGTGGCAACCATGAAATTTAATATTCATTTCCAATCTGCATAAACCTCTTTGAGGAACTGAGGACCTTCTGTGGATTTCGTATGCAAAGCCTTACAACATTTGAAACGATACCCCGTATTGCTTGCGAGGTAGTATAATACTGTAGCTGCGTTTTCCAACTTCATTTGTAGCTCCTACCTGGACACTGCGTGACTGAAGAAACTTTAATTTGCATTTTCTAAACAAAACAGGATAACCCATAATGAACAACAATTTCACTTAAAGATTATAAATGTAAGTATGAAGTCAAGGCATTCAGAAACAATTCTACAAGAGGAAGAAGTTTGACTCTTCGTAAGAAATGCAAAAGTACAGCAGTAATACTTCGAGAGTTAGTTTGAATACCACAGCATTTTACTAGGTTTTGCCATGCACTTGAGGCGCTTTGTCCGGACTCTCTCTGATCAGGCTACTAAAAGGTGACTTACAGTTCAACCAGCTCAACGTTTTCAAGGTCATTAGTGATCAGTCGGCGTGCCAAACATGTTCAACCGGATTTAGGTCTGGCAAGTGAACTTATCACTCCGCATGCGTGGTGTCCTGATGTTGCAGCTACTCTTTCATCTACCAGATGGAACCCATGTTGTTGTAGCCTTCAGTTCGAACACTACTTTGACGAAACTGTTCGTTCTAGTCTTCTTTGTGCAAGCTTCTTCGTCTCTGTATAGCTCCTGCAACCTACATCCATTTGAACTTAGTTTCTGTCTCAAGCATTGGTGATCTTCTACAATTTTTACTCTTCCATATTTCATTCTACTATACCATTGTCAAATTGACGATTCCTTCATGCCACGAGCAACGTGTTACACTATTGTAAGGGACAAAGTCGCATCGTGTGTTTGGCCCTTTCCTTTTCGAAATGCAGGAGTGACTGGCATTATAATTGGTTAATGTTACCATGACTCGTTTAATACAATGTATTTCAAAAGGAACGACCTGATTTCAAAATTCCATATTCATTGATGAAGACATAATACAAACATGGGATTAACTGCAAAATACTCATTAAATCTTAAAGTTTTAGCTATGTTATTGCAAATTCTTATTGTATACCAGCAGCAGCACCAAACACATCTAGACGATAGCTAAATTCGTCATAAACTTTACATAATACATCTGCTTTTACAGAAGTTACAGCGGCTGTTATTCCGTTCTTCACTCCTTCTATGTCTCGAGGTAAAGGGGATATAAATACACTTTCCTTCACATATCCCCACAAGAAGAAATAGCGTGGAGTCATGTTTGGGGATCTTAGAGGCCAAGAATGCAAGACAGTTCCTCGTGGTTCGTTGTGTCCTATCCAGCGCTGAGGTAGAGTGTCATTGAGAAACTGACGCACGTTGTTGCGTCAGTGTGATGGAGCTTCATGCCGTTGGAAAATGAAGTCATCGTAGTCCTTCTGAAGTTGTGGATAAAGCCATTTCTGCAGAATCTGAAGATAGTTCATCATTTCATTCACTGAGTTTTCCTTAAAAAGGAAGGGTCGTGTACTTGTTCACGAAATGATACAAAAGTCTTTAACTTAGGGTGAGTCTCTATCGTGCTCAATAATGTCGTGAGGGTTCTGGAGTCCCCATATGCGCACGTTATGTCGGTTTACTCACCGCTGACATGAAACGTGGCTTCGTCACTGAATATTAACCGTGATCAAAATGTATCGTCTTCCATGTCCTCTAGCAGAGCAAACCCGAAGAGCTTCCACTAAATGAAGCCTGCATGGTTTATAGACCAAACGACGCCTTAATACTCGCCTGACAATCATATGAGGCGTTGCGCGGCGAGTAGACTTCCGTGGACTCCGCTCAAACGTTTGCCGATGTCTTTCCACAATGTCATCAGAAGTGCGAGGTCGACCTGGGCCGCTAATTTTGCACAAGAATCGTGTCTATTCAAACTGACGGCACCAATGACTAATGTTTTGGGGTGTAGGCGTATCAATGCCGAAACGCCTACGAAAAGCACACTGGACCTAAATCTCTGACTCACTGTTTGAAAACTGCAAACTGCACTCTTTGAGAACAGCAACGTATTGACTGATATATTACGGCGATTTTGTGAAACTCTAGGCCACGCCCATCCAAACCACACATTACCTTTCCAGCATGTCCCATGTTTCGCAATTATTACCACCCACAACCACATCATTCTTCTCTGAGACTGGCATTGTAATTTACCGTGACAAGTTAAATACACTTCTAAAACCATTACTGGCTATGGAGAACAATGAACTGTGGTTTGAGCAAGACGGTGAAACCTTCCACAACACTCGACGAACCATGGGACTTCCTCAAAATGAAAGTTTATTATATTATTATAATTTATTCAGACATCTGTTCATGAACAAATAAATTTCCTGAACGTTTACTAACAATATGAAATTTAATTATTAACGATTTTGTACTTCATGGCTTGCAGTTTTTTATAAGTAACAAACCTACTTGACGCTTTCACCACTCTTGCAAATAAAGTTATAACTCATTAAAACAGAAACATACAAGAAGTGGTTTTTGGTTAGTTGGTGATGGCTGTTAGTTTTATGTTGTGTTTTCACGTACTATTTCAAGTACTAATTGTGTGAAGTTTAACTCATAATTTTGGTTGAAAGATGTATAGTTTGCAGTAGTTTGCAGTGGTGGGTTCTCAGGCCCAGCTTCTGTTTGAGGCACTCATGATTCTGGTCAGATCTGATACGCTTCGTATATACTGATCTTGTAGAAAACATCGTTATAAAGAAAGGTACCGTAGCTTACCTCATGCAGAGTACAAAATTTTTGCGACTTATCAACTTTTAATTCGTTTTTTATAATCAGTTTCTGCGATGAATAAAATGAGTAAACTGACCTTGACTGTCGGTTGGCAGGTTGATTTGGGGAGGGAACCAAACAGCGAGATCATCGGTCCCATCGGATATGGGAAGGATGGGGAAGGAAGTCGGCCGTGCTCTTTCAAAGGAACCATTTGCCTGAAGCGATTTAGGGAAATCGCGGAAAACCTGAATCAGGATGGCCGGATGCGGGTTTGAACCGTCGCCCGTCCGAATGCGAGTACAGTGTGCTAACCACTGCGTCATCTTGACTGTCACTGGCAATTTTGTAACATGTAATTGTATTAAAATTGACCCTTTAGATGACCATGTTCCGGATAGTTTCAAAACAACTATGGCAGCAATTCAGGTCCAATTGACGGTAATGGCTTCAGCGATGACAATACCCAACACGTGCTGACCAGTGTGTAATGCAATTGTCTCGGTCTCCATTGCCGTGAAATAACGCAGACCTGACGAAGCTAGATTCCGCTGTTCGAAAAACCGCTTTGTGCTATATTAGATGCGCGAATTGTATTAGCTACAAAGCGAAGAACTACTTCAAGAAGCATGGTAACGGGACCGAGTTATTTAAAGTACGTGTTTCATTCAGGATCCCTGGAGCGAGAGTATAGCACAGGTAAAAACGCCCTCTTAATTGAAACAAGTCCGTTTTCCGATGGGTTTCTGCCTGGGACATCGGAAATGACACTTTTTGTAGGTAAGGAACCAAACTGACGGCATGTGACACAATGTCAACGCTTTTTATCGTTTTTTTTTTTGGTTCCAGTGACGCATTGCACGTGAATGCTGTCTGTATCTCCAAGAAATGTGCACCCGGAGATCAGAGCATTCTTTTATTTAGTTGTTTTCTGTTCACACACCATCTACCCTTACGAATATCTCAAAAGATCATTTTATAAATAATGTAGCGAAATGTCGAAGTCTACTTCATAGGATAGAATGTACACATTACATACAAAATTTCCAAGGCATAACGTTACGACATAAATGTTCATAATACAAAGATAAACGGCTCCGGGCGAATACACAAATATCAAAGTGTAACTGTTATCATAGACGGTTTGTAATTTTTCTGTTCTTGAAGTCACGTTCAGATCTTAAAAGGGTTATTACGTTACTTTTATAGTTGTACCAATTCATTTGACGCACATGGTTAACAACGGTCTGTCGTAGATCCTTCGAACAAAAAGCCAAGCCCATAGTTGGAAGAAAGGAAAGGTAACACCCGTATCAAGAACAGTAGCAGAAGTGATTCAGAACTCCCGCTCAATGTCCTTGACATCCATTTGTTGTAGAATCTTTCAGTACCAAAAGTAAGATTTATGGGGTATCGAGGGAAATTTGTGACTTGATTGATTTCTTGGTAGGGAAGAGCCAGAAAGTTATCTTGGATGGACAGTCGTCGGTAGATGTAGAGGTAGCCTCGAGTGTACTCCAGGGAAGTGAGTTGAATTCCTTGCTATACATGTTATACATTAATGACTTTAAGGGCAACGTTAATACTAACCTCAGATTTTTCGCAGGTGATGCAGTTACCTACAACGAAGTACACTCTGAAAGAAACTGTACAAACATTCTGTCTGATCTTGAAATGATTTCAGAATGGCGCAAAGACTGATGACTTGCTTTAAATGTTAATAAACGTAAAACAGTGCTCTTCAAAGAAGGCAAAAACGTAGTATCCTATGACTACATCACTGAGGCAAAACTAGAATCAGTACACATACAAACATTTTTAGGGACATTAAATGAAACTATTACATAGGCTCAGTCGGTGTTAAAGTGCATAGTAGACTCCGGTTTATTGGTAGAATACTAGGGAATTGCAATCAGTCTACAAAGCAGATTGCTTACAAATAATTCGTGTGGCCCATCCTCGAATATTGGTTAAGTGAATGGGACCCGTATCAGACAGGACTGACGGGGGATGTTCAATGTATACAGAGAAGGACATCACGAATGGTCACAGGTTTGTCTGACCAGAGCGAGAGTGTCAGAGTGATGTTGAAAAAACTGAACTGGCTGGTTCTTGAAGATAGACCTAAACTGCCCCGAGAGTGTCTATTTACAAAGTTTCAGGAACAAACTGTGAATGCTAATACTAGGAATATACTAAAAACCCGTACATATCTCTCCCATACCGATCGTGAGGGCATTCTTCCAGCGCTCAAGACGTGAATGGAATGCGAAAAAGCAAGTACACGAGTGCAGTGTCTATATTTTTATTACAGTCTGTTTATTAACAACACACGTACGCCATGAGCTAGTGTGTGAATGGACCAGAATTTACTGCAGAATGGCTGCCACTGCAGTGCCTTGCGACGACTTAGCTCGTCTTGAGTGTAGCCGCCTCAGCAGGCGCGCACCCGGCTTCCGTCGCGTCCCCACTCAAGGTAGCGAACTGCGTGCACGGGCTACAGCGGAAGCTGACACCGTATCTCGCTTTAATAGGCGGGGTGCGGCCGCTGCAGCGAGCCAGGGAGGAGGAGGAGGAGGCTGATTTATGTAAAACTATTTGTGAGAGGAAATCAAATCTGTGTTAAATCCGAAGTGGCACTTGATATATCCTGGCGCGCCGCGTACGTGCCCCACAAGAATATCGGGGCGAGAGTTATGCCCCGCGCTGCTCCACAAATCACGGCACCGAGAGACGGTGTTCGGGTCCGTTCGGCTCCGCTCGGTCGGCGTCGGAGGGGAGGGGAGCCCGAGCGCGGCGGCCAATTACGGCGCCCTCTGGGCTTTCCACTGCTGCTGAAGAATTACTTCGTACGAAAAATCGCTCTGGAACTTAAACTTTGAGCAGGTACCAGGTGAACGTTGCAGCAGCGCATCAGAGAGTCCCTGCAAGGTAGCTTAGAGCCCGGTGAGTGATTCTGAATTTGCGTCCGTACGTTGTCACCCCTGTACACTCTACACCAGTACTGTTCGCCACGTAACACTTCGGATTGATGTCAGCTGTTCTTACATGCACTGAAGATGACTATGTAACAGTTGAAGCCTAGATCTGCTCTAATAAAACAACGGATTTCGCTATCGATTGCAGTTCTTTCCGCCACTGTCTATATTCAATGATCGCTGCGCACAACATGGATCCTAATCTGATTAATAATTCCCTTTAAGGGGGGTAGGACGTCAAACGGGCCGACTTGGAGCAGGAGAGTCACCACAGGAGATTTTAATTTCCACTGTCTATTGATTGAGGACTCACACTCATTGCAGTGGAAGTTCAAAAACGTAGCAAAATACATTTTTTTCATGTGAGATTTCATCATTTTTTCACTTATTACTGGCTGCATTTGCTGCTATAGGTACACTTTTCTTCCTAAGTAAGAGAGATTCTTCGATGAATTTTTCATAGCATACAAACAGTAGTTACAGATGTATGGAACTCTAGAATTTTCCGAATCTATTAAGAAACTGTGGAAAAAATTGAGATAATTAACTATAAAACTTGAATTTTTTCTAAACATGAAGTTTAAAATGTAACAGTTCATTAATTTTTTCATAAATTAAATAACTTCTAGAGTTTCAAACACCTGTAACTATGGTTTGTATGCTGTGCAAAAGTCATCGAAGAATATCTCTTACTTAGGAAGAAAAGTGTACCTATAGCAACAAATGAAGCCAGTAGTAAGTGAAAAAATGATGAAATTCCACATGTAAAAAAAATGTGTTTTGTTACGTTTTTGAACTTCCACTGCTATGAGTATGAATTCTGAATCGTTCCTGACCATGCTGTTAAAGTTTTATGAATTTATTTGTAAAAGTATAGACAGTGGAAATTAAAATGTCCTGTGGTGCCTCTCCTGCTCCAAGTCGGCCCGTTTGACGTCCTACCCCCCTTAAGATGTGGCAGAGGCCTCCTAATACAAGTCACATTCGTTCATTCCTTCTTCCAACCCCAAAAGTAGCGCTTAAAATAAGTTTTGTCGTTAACTGTGTTCAGCCGCTTCTCGATATTTTTTAAGCTCAATATTTCGGCGATAGATCCTATCTGACTGGGTAGCCGAGAGCGCTAATGCGCTGTTTCCTGGACTTGGGTAGGCGCACCGGCCCCGGGTCGAATCCGCCCGGCGGATTAACGACGAGGGCCGGTATGCTGGCCAGCCTGGATGTGGTTTTTAGGTGGTTTTCCACATCCCGCTAGGTGAATACCGGGCTGGTCCCCATGTCCCGCCTCAGTTACACGACTCGCAGTCATTTGAAAACGTTCGCACTATTCTATGGGTTACATTAGACGCAGACAGCTGGGGTACACTAATTCCGTCCCAGCGGGTTCAGGGTGGCGGCAGGAAGGGCATCCGGCCACCCTCTGCAACTAACACTGCCGACCCCACACTGCAGAGGGACAACAGGCCCCAAGAAAGAGAGAAAATGTCAGCGATATATCCAATAGTCTTCTTCAGGTGCTGCGAGTTCTGCTGTTATGTGTACTCGCTGCCTGGGCTCTAACCAGATCGATAAATAGTGGTGTCTCGCGGCGCTGTTTACACCCGAGTTCGATTCCCAAAGCTCACTGCACCCTTTGATGCTCATTTGCCTTTCACTGCCCACACTTGTATTCCGTAAAACAAAAATTCTCTCGGCGTTTCCCAGCTCTGATGGATGTGAATAACAGAGAGATCTTAGTACACTGAGTGCACCCCAAGTCTTGTTTAAACTGAAACCTCCGTTCTTGCTTGTTAGGTGCTACAACATCGGTATTTCGACGGAGACGCAAGAAACATCACCGACACACACACACACACACACACACACACACACACACACACACACACACACACACACACACAACTAACTCAAGCAAGCAAGTCAGGTGTTGCCGAACGCTGCCTCGATTATAATAATGAAATGTTTAAAATTGCTCTGAACACTATGGGACTTAACATCTGAGGTCGCCAGGCCCCTAGAACTTAGAACTACTTAAACCTAACCAACCTACGGACATCACACACATCCATGCCCGAGGCAGGATTCGAACCTGCGACCGTAGCAGTCGGGCGGTTCCGGACTGAAGCGCCTAGAACCGAATAATGAAATGTCGTACAATGATACAGGTATCCTCCTAGAAACGCGAAGTTTTTGGAACAGCATAATTAAGGAATCTATGGAAATAGAGGTGTCGGAGACCCTATCACACAGGGACAGAGGTTTTAGTTTTTAAGAATCCTTGGGATACAGCACTCAATTTATTAAGATCTCGCCGTTAGATACGTTGTTATGGTCAGCACATTGTTTGTCTTTTCCCACAGCATAGCACTTTAAATAATCGTCGTAGTCATCTACCACCAGTGTCCATACAAATATGGTGTTCCTATGTCCAGACCAGAGAGATATCCATCTCTCATTTTCCGCCAAAATACGTTACCGACACTAACTAAACGCCGGCCGGTGTGACCGAGTGGTTCTAGGCACTTCAGTCTGGAACTGCACGACCGCTACAGTCGCAGGTTCGAATCCTGCCTCGGGCATGGATTTGTGTGATGTCCTTAGGTTAGTTAGGTTTAAGTAGTTCTAAGTTCTAGGGGACTGATGACCTCAGATGTTAAGTCCCATAGTGCTCACAGCCGGTTGAACCAACTAACTAAACCCTCGTAGGTTGTCGCCTTCGATATATACCTCTCACACACGTCACGCAGGTAACACAAGATCTGTGATCGCTCAGATTTTGCCGTCGCGTTTGATTAATGGTGTGGTTCCGTGTGATCAGCAGAGTTGTTCATTTCCTTTTGCGCACAAAATTTCGACAACCGACCCAGTCCTTTTCAAGAGCTGCGATTTGTACTGTCGTGTGTACTCGCTGCGTGGACTCCGTGCCTACTATGAACTATCGTTGGCCTCGCGCCGCTAGTTACAGCTGAGTTCTTCTCCCTACGTCCAGTAATCACAACTCTCTGAATTAACACAACGGAACTAATGTGAGTTCCACCACATCTACTTCTCTCAAGCTTAGATCCTTCGTACACACTTGGTTTGAGAAGCACGAATTGAGTTTTACATGTCGCGGTTTCCCGAAATCAAGCTTTACGGTGTAGAGAAAAATCTTTCATTCTTCTTCTTATTTCCTACTTTCCCAAGAAGGTTTGCAGTGTGGTCCGTAATTCTGCTACAGACAGAACTGAGAGATGTAGGGTATCATTTTTGTTGACCACTTCTGTCGTTTTTCTTGAATGTGTGTGTGTGTGTGTGTGTGTGTGACCTATACCCTCCGCTCAAAGAACAAGTCCTGTAACGATACTTCTGACTGTACTCGCCTAGGTGATCCAGGGCAGTGGCGGTAACCTATTGTGATCTGTGACGCCGCTGGAAATTCTGCGTGGCGGCCGAAATGTTCTTAAGCACGCGCTCAAACGGCACGGCACGGCCATGATCCAGTGGCAGCGCAACTTGGCGGCCGACCTGCGTAATGGGCGTGAGCATGCTCTGTTCGCTCGGCGCCAACTTGCCAGCAACAACTTTGGGCATAAACATTTTACGAGGCAATTTGGAGGGGCGCGCAACGGAATATTAAAAAGGCGCCGTCGCAGAGCAGAGTGGCACCTGGCAACGACGACGCCACGTCGACGGCGCACCGTGCGGATGGCTGCTAGAGCCATTACTACGTCCGCAAGTAGTAACATCTCTAGTACCCATATATATATATATATATATATATAAGTTTGGATCATCATATTTACTACAATGACTTGTTATAACACACCCATTGATGTTTGTACAGTACGTTATTGACAAAATAAAATACATAATCGTCCTGAAAACAAGAACAATTTGTGTTGGTTACAAAAAATCATTACAAAACAAATTAGGCTCTCTCTCCTACGTGTTCCTCTGGAAAACAATAACAGTGAAAATCCCTATCTCATAATGATAATTATCAGTCTTTAGTAGTGAGTATGTCGTCCCCACACAGGGATGAGTTCTTCCACTCACGGGGCATGCTCTGGATAAGATGGTTCAAATGGCTCTGACCACTGTGGGACTCAAGTTCTAAGGTCATCAGTCCCCTGGAACTTAGAACTACTTAACCTAACTAACCTAAGGACATCACACACACCCATGCCCGAGGCAGGATTCGAATCTGCGACCGTAGCGGTCGCGCGGTTCCAGACTGTAGCGCCTAGAACCGCTCGGCCACCCCGGCCGGCCTGGATAAGACCACCAAGTTTATCTTGGGATTTTAGGTCCCACTCTTCAGTGGCAGCCTCAGTGAAGCCCTGAAGATTGTCAGGTATATTCGGACGCTGTGCATGGCCATCTTCCAACAGGTCCCATTCATGCTCAATTGCATACGTGTTTGGGAACTGTGCTTGCCAATGCATTCAGTGAATGTTGCATCTTTGAAGATACCGAGATCTTGCCTTGTCATAGACTCTGATCAATTTGTCAGGAACTTCAGGTCCTTAGGGCCTTACAATCGTTTGCAGGACCCCATGCAGGTATCGAGAACCAGTCAAATTGCAGTAAAATGGTTCAAATGGCTCTGAGCACTATGGGACTCAACTTCTGTGGTCATTAGTCCCCTAGAACTTAGAACTACTTAAACCTAACTAACCTAAGGACATCACACACACCCATGCCCGAGGCAGGATTCGAACCTGCGACCGTAGCAGCAGCGCGGCTCCGGACCGGAGCGCCTAGAACCGCACGGCCACCGCGGCCGGCTCAAATTGCAGTAGATTGGAATTAGAAGGTTCTTCCGTCCCATCATTACTGCCGTCCAAAAAATTACACTTCCACCTGCAAATGGATGGACTTCCTGAACGTGTCGGCGTTCCTGGTGTCGTCAGTGCTTCTCCTAACCCTAACACGTCTAGTGTACGCTCGCAAACCAATCCTGGTCTCGTCAGCAAACATGACATTTCTCCATTTTGCAATGGTGCAATGTTAATGAGCGAAATCCCAGGTCCTTCGATTGCGTATGTTCTGTTGGTTCAGTGCAAAACTTCTCGATTGTCTTCTGGATTGAAGGTCACCCTGACGCAATCTTCTACGCATTGTCTGGTCTGAGATACGAATCCCTGTTGTCCAGGAGAAGTCATTTCCAATATCTCTGGCAGTTGATGTAGGCCGCCTGCGGTCCGACAGTTGGAGGAAACGATTCTGCATTGGTGTGCCGGCCGGTGTGGCCGTGCGGTTCTAGGCGCTTCAGTGTGGGACCGCGTGACCGCGGCGGTCGCAGGTTCGAATCCTGCCTCGGGCATGGATGTGTGTGATGTCCTTAGGTTAGTTAGGTTTAAGTAGTTCTAAGTTCTAGGGGACTGATGACCACAGATGTTAAGTCCCATAGTACTCAGAGCCATTTGAACCAATCTGCATTGGTGTTGTCAGACGAGGATGACCATTGCGAAGTCTATCGTTCACCTTTCCTGTCTCCCTATTCTTTCTCCACACCTCAGACACTCCACTTTGAGTGACATGTAACCGATCAGCAACATCTTGCTGTGTATGACCTGCTGAAAGTAAAGCCACTATCCTGACTCTATCAAAGTATTGTACGCCTCTACGTGGCATATTACTGCAGTGCTGAACACAATCTGAACGAAGCTGTTGTTGATACTAGAATGCTTGCGGTGTGCCGCTGCGGCAGCGGTATGATTACATGACTGAGAAACGGCCACAAAGCATGCCAATAGCAAATACCGTCCAGTATAATAATGGATAATTCATGAAGTGCCTGGGTCAACGAGACCTCTAGCATCGTAGACTACGTTTTACGACTAAAGTGATTAAATATCTAAATAGATATTTTTATTCATTGGAGATACCGGTTCCCAAGAAATACAATTCATTCCACGAGGTTTTGGGATTGCAGGTGAATGATGTCGCGACATCTTGGCGCGATATTTCGACTGACGAATTCGCCAACTTCAGGGGAGTATGCTACACTAACCTGAAGATGGTTCTATGGTTGCCAGCCGAAATGCCATTGTAAACTGTCGACGTCATCCGGCAACAATCCCGAAATCTCACTACGCAGGGAAAACTTAAAGAATCACATCAGAGATTTCAGTTTAGATGTCTACAGAGCTTTCGTGAAGAAACGTCACATACCGGTTCTGATTGGTTGGTTGGTTTGGGGAAGGAGACCAGACAGCGTGGTCATCGGTCTCATCGGATTAGGGAAGGATGGGGAAGGAAGTCGGCCGTGCCCTTTCAGAGGAGCCATCCCGGCATTTGCCTGGAGTGATTTAGGGAAATCACGGAAAACCTAAATCAGGATGACCGGACGCGGGATTGAACCGTCGTCCTTCCGAATGCGAGTCCAGTGTGTAACCACTGCGCCACCTCGCTCGGTATACCGGTTCTCACGTGGTTTTTCTCGTGCAGTGAAAAACAACTTTAAATGATAAAAACTAACAACGAAACTTCTGCAAAGTACAATTTGCTGGGTAAACATCCGAGAAGAGATGTAGGACATGCATTTACACTTACTTTTCCTGTCCTTTTACACTGTGTAAATTTGCATGGCCTTAATATTAACACTATGTTGAGTTAATTTACATCATTCTGTCGTCATGTGGGATTATAACAAAGAATGTTTCCACTAAGCAACTGAATGTAGCACAAGTTACACATAAAATACGAACATGGCGATTCCATGTTTTATCTGAACACGCGTGGTAAAACAGGCGCTACACGACAGAGATACATCATTACAATTTTAGATGACGCTGTAGGTGGAAAATGACAGAACCTATAGTATAAGCGATAGTTTATAACAATTAGTTAGATAACAAATCTGAGAAAGAAAAAATAATATAAACATATTAAACAGGCATGAAGCTTACGTGACCGGTATATTCTGATTAAGATTGTAAGTAATGTATAATTACATAAATCGTCCTAGACAAATAAGTAAAAGTGCTGAATGTGGTCAGCTTAATTCCTAACTCGTGGTTCTGGATTATTTTCTCAGTATTGGAGACTGATTTCGTCCTTCATAATTGATTATCTGCATTATCCAAGTGCTAGGAAGAAAAAAGTTTCTCCTAATTTTTTATGACCATCATCTACGGTGCGCAGAAAAGTATCACATATTTGTATGTTTGGTTTGTTAAATGTTTAACGATCCCATGTAGAAATCAAGGAAATAATTTTTAAATGATATTTTACTTATAAAATTACATTTATAATACAATTAAAGTGATCTACAAATACCAGAGAAAACTCAGTCAAGATTGCATGACTGAGATTCAGATTCAGTACTCCTGAATGTGAGTCAGTTTTCTTAACCACTGTCTCGCCTGGTTTGTTGTGTTAAAACATTCCTTGTACCTCAGAAAACACACGGTAGTGAAACTGTACACGACTGAGCTTCGCAGTTGCAGCTCGAGAGGCAGACAGCCCGGCGACGCAGCGACAAACACGGATCGACTTTTCCCCCGTTCGATTCCTCGCGTCTGCAGCCGCGCGGTATGTGCAAAAGCGGGCGCAGATAATCAGGAACACAGCGCGACGTGACTGGCGTCTGAAGTGAGCGGTAATGGAATTCGTGCTTACAAGCAGCCCCGCTGCAGGGAAAGAGGCTTCATTCAGACCGCAGAAAAAAAAGTGTGTCGGTGGAGGGTGGGGGCAAGAGGAGGGATGTGAGTGACGCGGTGACAGGGAGGGGTAGGAGTGGGGAGGGAGGGGTGGCTGCCGCAGGCGTCGTTCCCAATTACGCGCCGGTCCCCCCACTAGTTCCCATTGTGTCGGCCGTACAGCTGCCAGACTCATACTGGGCGGTACGATGCAGTATGCCGGTTTCGTTCCTCTGTCTGCCACCGCTAACGGGGACCGCCCTTTCTCTTTCACTCGTTGTCGACTCCCGGCAGCCTGGAGTCACAGGCGTCAGCGCGAGGAGCTGCTATACCAGTTCGTGCAGTAATTTCTTCTCTGTCAACCCAACCCCGAACCTAGCTTTCACAGTCCGACCATGCCGAAACAGAGGAACGTATTCTTGTTGTTTTCAGCAGCTTATAAAAACACTTGTTGTTACTATATGATGTTATAATGAAATACAGAGTGATTCTTATTAAGATTGTAAAACATCACTGATGACGCTGAGACAAGTAGTTTAATATAAGACACATGGGGTCGCAAATACCGGGAAATAAGTCAAAAGTGAATGACAAATGTTGAACATGTGACGTCACCAGGTGACGTATCTCGTTGCACGTACAGCGGTTGAGTATGTCGGTCTGTTGCACCTAATGGTTCAAATGGCTCTAAGCACTATGCGACTTAACATCGGAGGTTACCAGTCCCCTAGACTTAAAACTAGTTAAACCTAACTAACCAAGGGACATCACACACATCCATGCTCGAGGCAAGATTCGAACCTGCGACCGTAGCAGCAGCGCGGTTCCGGACTGAAGCGCCTAGAACCGCTCGGCTACAGCGGTCGGCGTTGCACCTAATCATCCCAAGTGACGTATTCACGTCGGTGTGACTCCGCGCCTACGTACGCGACTTTAGCGCGTGGGCTCAAGATCTGAGTCATGTGTGTAGCACGCTGTATGTTTTTTACTACTTGAGACAATTATGTATTCATATTGAAATATTAATTTATTTACCGCTTCGCTATCTCCGTTGGTTTACTGCAAAGTACAGTACAACAACCTACCGTACAGCATCAGAAGGAAATGAGTACAAGTTTCCTAACTGCGTTATTTATCAGTAAATTACCCAAGTTTTCTTTACTACATAATGTCTGTCAACAAAAAAGAAGGTGCAAAACGAAAGAAACTGAACGTAAGAACTGCTTTTGCTTGGTTACAGCGTGTTTGTAAAAGTGTTAGAAATGTACACCTTTTGCTCTAATGCAAGTATTTCATCACTCAGTCACCCCTTTACGCACTGCTCGAAATTAACCCCCCCCCCCTTTCTTTTTGGATGCGACTCCACATGTTCAACATTTGTCATCCACTTGTGTAGTTTTTCCCGTCATTTTGCGACGGCATGTGTCCTATGTTAAATTACTTTTCTCAGTGTCATCTACGATGCTGTGAGGCTTTTTAAACGTTAGTAAGAGTCACCTTGTATAGGAGATCGGGTGGTTCGTTAAGGAATGTTGTGACCAAGGTGGATTGGTATATTTACTAAAGAGTGTCGCTCCTCTGAAGACATAAGCGGGAGGTTGTTAACTGTACAAATGTGACTTAAATACAAGATTTGAGCCCTGCACTGGTATTTAGCGATACTCAAATAAAATTAATCAATTCTGTGAAAAACTTCTTTCGATAATGAAATAAATGTCTGTCACGTCACGTTAGTGAGAAATAATACTGTTTTGGATAGCTGTTAAGGTGCCTGTACCCAGGGCTGGTTTAAGGCCCAAGCGACACAATGGCCGTTTGGGATTTCCAAGTACAAAATTAGTATATAATGTGTATTATAGTTAATAACGAAGTATGTCACATCTGAAAGCATACGATAAGAGAATTAAAAAAAGGTTTCAGTAAACATGGGTGCGCCAAGGAACCGTGTGCGAGATGATTGTAAATGCATGGTTACGAGGTCCCACAGACTTCAATGTCAAATATTTCTCTAGTAAGTTCAAATGTATTTTGGATGTAAACTTTTCGATTAGGACCCCATATAAGTGCTCCTACCTCCCCTCGTGCAACGTTGAGGAATGTGGTACAAGTACGATGGGACACAGCGACATTTGGTTGTTGTTATAAGACGACCCGTAATACGTCAATGTGGTTCGAGATGGACACGTTAATTGAAATTAGACGATTATTTTTATATTTCTGTCCCACTTTTCCCGATAGGAAGTGCAATAATTCGTAAAGTATAGAATTAAAAAGTTCCACTATCAAACTAAAACACTTACAGAAATTTTATATTTTCATTCTTTTCACACAGTTTAATAGACACTTTGCATTTATTTCTGTTAAGAGGAAGGTGGGGGTAACACTTCCTTTTGAAGAAAAAACAACTGATTTCCACAATCGCTGGATTTAGATTTATTTTTAAATGTCTCAACGAGACCGCATGGAAACAAAACTAACATCGGAGGGAAAATGATGTTTCATTTTATGTATGGAAAAATGATCTCGGATCGGTCCTGTCGGTACCCTCCCTCCTATCATCATACAAAACAAACATAACACCACACTGTACACACCGAACACACCCACTACACTCGCCACATACTTAAAATTAAACTCGCTCACTCTTCAAGGAAACGAGCCACTATGCGTGCATAAAAGCAAGCCCTTCTGATTAGGCCGGTGACTCTACCCCTCGGGGTCTTCCAGTCAACAATGCCTACGCCTCGTTATTTCTCTGTACGAAACAATGCATTCCCCTTTGCCAACAAGGCGTCATTCTGGCATATGGTGGAGGTAATTTCACGTGGGAGTTGAATGATACGTCTGACATTGTCCCTCGCTGGCGAACGACACAGGAATGCACGGTGTCATCATTTGCATCGGTATGTTCGCCTAAAGCGTTCCGCAAGCTATCGGTATACTGTTCTATTTATTTATTGTGCCAGTAGCCAGGGCGTATTTTCTGAAAAGTTAGAACGACTGTAAAATCACATTTCCTTGGACAGTAATAAATTTATGCACTGAAGGGTCAAAGAAACTGGTATAGGCACGCATATTCAAATACAGAGATATATAAACAGGCAGAATACGCCTCTGCGGTCATAAACGCCTATATAAGACAAGCGTCTGGCGCAGTTGTTACGATTGCTGCTACTACAATGGCAGGTTATCAAGATTTAACTGAGTTTGAACGTGGTGTTATAGTCGGCTCGTGAGCGATGGGGGACAGCATCTCCGAGGTAGCGATGAAGTGGGAATTTTCCCGTACGACCACAACACGAGCGTAACGTTAATTTCAGGAATCCGGTAAAATATCAAACCTCCGACATCGTTGCGGCCAGAAAAAGATCCTGCAAGAACGGGACCAAAGACAATTGAAGAAAAACGTTCAACGTGACAGAAGTGCAACCCTTCTACAAATTCCTGCACATTTCAGTGCTAGGCCGTCAACAAGTGTCAGCGTGCGAATGATTCAACGAAATATCGTCGATATGGGCTTTCGGAACCGAAGGACCACTCGCATACCCTTGATGACTACACGACACAAAGCCTTACGCCTTGCCTAGGCCCGTCAATACCGACATTGGACTGTAGATGACTGGAAACATGTTGCCCGGTCGGACGAGTCTCGTTTCAAATTGTGTCGAGCAGATGGGGGTGTAGGGGTATGGAGACAACCTATTGAATACATGCACCCTGTATGTCAGCATGGGGCTGTTCAAGGTAGTGGAGTTCTGTAATGGCGTGGGGCGTGGGCAGTTGGAGTGATATGGGACCCCTGATACGTCTGACAGGTGACACGTACGTAAACATCCATTCATGTGCATTGTGTGTTCAGACGGATTTGGGCCATTCCAGATGGACTATGCGACACCCCACACATCCGAAATTGCTACAGAGTGGCTCCATGAAAACTCTTCTGAGTTTAAACACTTCCGCTGGCCACCAGACTCCCCATGCACGAACACTATTGAGCATATCTGGGATGCCTTGCAACGTACTGTTCAGAGGAGATCTCCGCCCCGTCGTGCTCTTACGGATTTGTGGACATCCATGCAGGATTCATGGTGTCAATTCCCTCCAACACTACTTCAGACATTAGTCGAGTCCATGCCACATCGTGCTGCGACACTCCTGCGTGCTCAACAGAACTATCCCGTGTTGCTACCAACAAGAGAAGAATAGCCACCATGATCGCCAACTTCCGAACCCGATAGGTACCGAAAGTGGAAGAATCTCTGTTCAGTGTGATGCCTTACCCCACCTTACTGGGAGGGCTTGTATACCTGGTTGGTACCAATACACTTGTCGATATCGGACTCAAAGTTTTGCTGCAACAATTACCATCCACGTACCGCTTCCCGTGGAGCGCACCTTTCATTGGGACAAACAAATGGAAGTCAGAAGGTATGAGATTCGGGCTGTTGGATGGAAGTCAGAAGGACAGTCCAATGTAGTTTCGTGAGCTCTTCTCGGGTGCACAGACTTGTGTAAGGTCTTGCGTTCTCATGCAGAAGGAGAAGTTCGTTTGCATTACTACGGCGACGAACAAGCTGAAGTCGTTTCTTCAATTTACTGAGGGTAGTACAGTACAACTCAGTGTTGATCGTTGTATCATGAGGGACGACATCAAACAAAATAACCCGTTCAGAGTCACAAAGGCCGTTGCCAAGACTTTAGCGTCTGAGGACGCGGCTTTTTCTTCGGGGGAGAGCCATTCCACCGACTCCGTTTTGTTTTTGGTTCGAAGTGATGAAGCCATGTTTCATCGCCTGTGACGATATTCGAAAAAGAAAACTGGCTCGATCAGCGTCGTAACGCACAAGCAGCTCCTGACAGATGGACGTTCGTTGCTCTTTACAGTCTTCTGTTAGGCGACGAGGAAGCTAGTGGACGCAGACGTATCAGTACTCCAAATGATGGACGAGTGTGTCAGCACTACCAATGGAGACGTCCAGTTGAGCAGCGAGGTGTTTGTGATCCGTCGATCACCTCTAATGAGAATATCCGCACTTCCCAACATTCCAGGAGTCAAACGTGTGTGCGGCCGGCCGCAAGCGGGAGATCACACTGGTCTGCGCGACATTGTTGCGATGACGAAAGACGCCTCGCTCAACAACTCAACGTGCTTTTGTTCACTGCCAGGTCTTCGAAAACATTCCGCAAGTGCGTATGAATATCTGCGATGTTCTGGTTTTCCACCAAAAGAAACTCACTGGTAGCCCTCTACTAGAAACGCATCCTTGTAACAGACACCATTCTGAAGGTTACATATAGCGCCGCCACGAATAGGAACTTCATGAAAGTATCGGGGCTAAAGCTGGAATATTCCAAGATGTCGCGAAACAAGTTCCGCATTTTTCAACCGAAATTGGCCAAGAAAGAAAATGTGTTGCATTACTTATCGAACGCTCCACGTAGTATGGCTTATCGCAAGTTCTGCTTGTTGCGAAGAGAGCGTTTTTCCCTCTTATTTACGTCGCACGATACCGTAGTATAGCAGAACTTATTTTGTTTTGAACGTGACGCAACGATTCATCAACGTGAAATAGTGGGAAGTGACGTCACAAAACTCGTAAAGCGCTACGTCAATGTTAACTAACACGTCCTGTTTGACGATGGGTTTAGTTTGACTGCATTCTGGCTGCTGTGCGTCTGAGACTTTGCCCGACGCTCGGGCAGCTCCGTAACGACAGACGAGAAGCAACGTTTCGCATCAATGTCGAATAATTTCATAAGAGTTCGAGAAACATTCCACGTATATGAAGACGTACGTGCTACCTTACACGATACGTGAGCTCAGTACTGTTCAGCACATCTAGGATAGAGTTAGCGATGTGTGCGTGCCTTGAACCCACGCGCCTCTGACCTATGTGCGTCATTTGTAACGGGGCATGGATCAGAAAGGCTACCCCACACTTCTGGTATTTCGTTGAGACACTGCTGTGACTTGCCGACTCCGTAACACTTCGAAAGGGGGTGCTCTAATAGTTAAGTGTGTCCATTTCACTTGTTCATGACTGTATACTGCAGCTAGTCTGAACTTTTCTTCGTAGATAGGTCTCCCCGCGGCTTACACATTTCGTGCGTCTGTACTAAAAACAGCATCTGCGTTATTTGTCAAATCGAACGTACATCGCCTACGCTGAGAGCGACAATATAAAAAGCCCTGGAGACCGGAGACAGTAAAAAATGCAAGGCAGAGAGAGAGAGAGAGAGAGAGAGAGAGAGAGAGAGAGAGAGAGAATGGCTGACGATGGCATCTCCCGTTATTTACATATTAGCCAGCACCGGCTGTTGGCGTAATATCTCGTCTTTTAAGGCCAGAGCCCAGCGGCACCAAACTTTCGGAATATTATCGTGCCATTAAACCACCAAGTTGGGCACTTCGTACCTCACTTACGAATATTGAATTTCTGTTAAATCGCGAATGGAATGGCTTATTAAAAGTGTATTAATAAGAACTAATATTCTAGCTTAGGGCAGCGCAAAGTGGGAGGCCATGTTAATTAAGAGACTTTGTAATTAGAAGCTAGTAAAATATTTCCCGCCCTCGAAACTCTGATGCCGCACCATTTAAATTCTTAATGTAACGACGCGGCGTCAAAGTTTCAGATTAATGTTTGGCAATTACAACGCCGCATTACCTCGAATTTTACAATAAAGCTCTCCATAGTCTGCATTCTACTTTCTGCCTAAATGGCGTTGAAATATGTTTAATTCTCAGCTGTTATATATGAGTTTGTGTGGTCATTCTCAACATTTATTTACAGCAGTGATAATTTCTCGGAAGAATCCCTTCTCCGCTGGTCCACAGTTGCAACAGGCACGGTCCGTTTCCGAAAGTACATTGCTAGGTGGAATACAAAAATGGTTCAAATGGCTCTGAGCACTATGGGACTCTACTGCTGAGGTCATTAGTCCCCTAGAACTTAGAACTAGTTAAACCTAACTAACCTAAGGACATCACAAACATCCATGCCCGATGCAGGATTCGAACCTGCGACCGTAGCGGTCTCGCGGTTCCAGACTGCAGCGCCTTTAACCGCACGGCCACTTCGGCCGGCTAGGTGGAATACAGATTGCGTGGATATACACAGTCTGAAAAAACAGAAAGAAGGCTAGGCACACTGCAAATGAATTATACTGTCTGATTAAAAGCATCCGACATCTATTAGTGAACACTGCTACGGGATGTGTTCACCCTGCTTTATGGCGGCTTGAACACCGTTGAGGACATTTTCAATGAGATGCCTGAATGTCTGCGGAGGAATGACGGTCCATTCTTCCTCAAGAGCCGAAACCAGAAATGGTAGTGATCTTGGATATTGATGTCCGAAGTGAAGTCGACCTTCTAACTCATCTCGAAGTGTTCCATTGGGGCCAGGTCGGGACTTCGGGTGGGCCTGTTCATTTCGGGAATGTTACTGTTCACACATCATTGCTCACGGATTCTGATTTATGAGAAGGTTTCTTGTCTCGCTGATGCAATCTATCATGGTCTCTAGACCGTTCCTCTACTATAGGAGCACACAGTACTGCAAAATGTGTTCATATCCTTCCGTATTTAGTGTTTTATTAAGCACAGTAATGGAATCGCACTCTAACCACGAGAAACACCCCCCTCCCCCCCATACCTACACACCTCCACCTCTGTGCTTCACTGTTGGCCCCACACATAGTGGCAGGTAACGTTCTCCAAATCGCTCGTTTCCTGTCATCCACTGTCCAATGGCGTCGTTATTTACACCATCTCAATAACTGCTTAGCACTGAGTGCAGAAATGGGTGGCTCATCAGGAGCTGCTCGACCATTCTGCCCCGTTTACTCCCTACGCAGAATGTGGTAGCTGGACTGCCAGTAATACTTTGGAACTCGCGACTATTATTCCGATGATTACATGCGATTTTTTTCAACAACGCTTTGCAATGCCCAACGATCCCTGCTCGTCAGTGTATGAGATCTGCACTAGTCTTGGTTTAGATATGGTTGCTCCTTCGCGATTCTACTTCACAATCACATCAACAGCAGATTTGGACAGCTTCAGAAGCGTTGAAATGTCCCTGATGAATTTGTTACTCACGTGACATCCAACGCCTAGCGCACGTTCCATATCACTGAGGTCTCCCTCTCGGTCCATTCTGCTGCTACTTCTTCATCTACATCTACGTGATTACTCTGCTATTCACAATAAAGTGCCTGGCAGAGGGTTCAATGAACCACCTTCATGCTGTCTCTCTACCGTTCCACTCTCGAACGGCACGCGGGAAAAAATGAGGACTTAAATTTTTCTGTGCGAGCCCTGATTTCTCTTATTTTATCGTGATGATCATTTCTCCCTATGTAGGTGGGTGCCAACAGAATGTTTTCACAATCGGAAGAGAAAGCTGGTGATTGAAATTTCATGAGAAGATCGCGTCGCAACGAAAAACGCCTTTGTTTTAATGATTGCCACTCCAATTCACGTATCATGTCTGTGACGCTATGTCCCTTATTTCGCGATAATACAAAACGAGCTGCCCTTCTTTGTACTTTTTTGATGTCATCCGTCAGTCCCACCAGATGCGGATCCCACACTGCACAGCAATACTCCAGAATAGGGCAGACAAGCGTAGTGTAAGCAGTCTCTTTGGTAGATCTGTTGCACTTTCTAAGTATTCAGCCAATGAATCGCAGTCTTTGGTTTGCTCTACCCACAATATTATCTATGTGATCGTTCCAATTTAGGTTATTTGTAATTGTAATCCCTAAGTATTTACTTGAATTTACAGCCCTCAGATTTATGTGACTTATCGCGTAATCGAAATTTAGCGAATTTCTTTTAGTACTCATGTGAATAACTTCGCACTTTTCTTTATCCAGGGTCAATTGCCACTTTTCGCACCGTACAAATATGTCATCTAAATAATTTTTCAAGTCGTTTTGGTCATCTGATGACTTTACAAGACGGTAAATGACAGCATCATCTGCAAACAATCTAAGACGGCTACTCAGATTGTCTCCTTTGTCGTTAACATAGATCAGGAACAATAGAGGGCCTATAACACTTTCTTGGGGAGCGTCGGATATTACTTCTGTTTTACTCGATGACTTTCCGTCTATTACTACGAACTGCGACCATCCTGACAGGAAATCACGAATGCAGTCGCACAACTGACGCGATACTCCATAGGCATGCAGTTTGGTTAGAAGACGCTTGTGAGGAACGGTGTCGAAAGCCTTCTGGGAATCTAAAAGTATGGAATCGGTTTGACATCCCCTGTCGATACCACTTATTACTTCATGAGTATAAAGAACCAGCTGTGTTTCAGAAGAACTATATTTTCTGAATCCGTGACTATATGTCAATAAATCGTTTTCTTCGAGGTACTTCATGATGTTCGAATGCAGTATATGTTCCAAAACCCAACTGCAAATCGACGTTAGTGGTATAGGTCTGTAATTCAGCGGATAACTCCCTACTTCCCTTTTTGGTTATTGGTGTGACTTGAGCAATTTTCCAGTCTTTAGGTACGAATCTTTCTGTGAGCGAGTGGTTGTATATAACTGCTAAATATGGAGCTATTTTATCAGCATACTCTGAGAGAAATCTGACTGGTATACAGTCTACACCGGAGGCCTTGCCTTTCTCAGGTAATTTAAGCTACTTTGTAACACCGAGGATATCTACTTCCTATGTTTCTCATCTTGGCAGTTGTTCTTGATTGGAATTCAGGAATATTTACTTCGTCTTCTTTGGTGAATCAGTTCCGGAAAACCGTGTTTAATAACTCTGTTTTAGTGACACTGTCATCAGTGACTTCACCGTTGTTATCCACTGACAACACAATACTCCCCGCCTACTGGCGGATTTGTCTCTCGTGACGTCTTATGGTCAATTCCTCATTACATAGGGGTGTGATGATAAAGTCCTATGGGACCACACTGCTGAGGTCATCGGTCCCTAAGCTTATACACTTAAACTAACTTATGCTAAGGACAACACATACACCCATGCCCGAGAGAGAACTCGAACTGGAGGAGGGGGGGGGGGGGGGGGGGGCGGGGGAGCCGCGCGAACCGTGGCAAGGCGCCCACAGACCACTCGGCTACACCGCGCGGCTGCATAGCCGTGTCCATATACTTCTGAAAGCACAGCGTAAATTTACTTTACTTCGGAAATGGTCGAGAACACATCTTCCGCGTGCATTATTCGGCTGGTACGGCGCGGACAACGAGAATACTTGTCATGGCAGCGCGGAGTCGAAGCGAGCAGAGGAACCTGTGACCTCCACCCGGTCGACCCTGCGAAGGTGTCGAGCGCTCAGCTAAGGCAGGCGCGCAGTTCAGAGCTTGACACTATGCCCCGCCATTAAACCGCGGATTGTTTTTCATTATCTGCCGGCGGCAGGCTGGAAATTAAATGTCAAAAGCCGCTCGCCAGTATCTTTAATATCCCCGCCGCCTCGCTAAATACGGTGGGGAGCTAGCGCCGTGGGCGGGGGCGCTGTAATTAAAGGCAGAGCACAGCAGGTGGCGGCGAAAAGGGCTGACGTGGTGCCAGGCGTCATGTCGGAGACGACGCATACGTCGCTGCTGGCATGTCCTGATAAATTTGTATTTTTTATTTAAGATTGGCTGAAAATCCGGCCCTACTGATGTACACTACTGGCCATTAAAATTGCTACACCAAGAAGAAATGCAGATGATAAACTGGTATTCATTAGACAAATATATTATACTAGAACTGACATGTGATTACATTTTCACACAATTTTGGTGCATAGATCCTGAGAAATCAGTACCCAGAACAACCACCTCTGGCCGTAATAACGGCCTTGATACGCCTGGGCATTGAGTCAAACAGAGTGTACAGGTACAGCTGCCCATGCAGCTTCAACACGATACCACAGTTCATCAAGAGTAATGACTGGCGTATAGTGATGAGCCAGTTGCTCGGCCACCATTGACCAGACGTTTTCAGTTGGTGAGAGAATGTGCTGGCCAGGGCAGCAGTCGAACATTTTCTGTATCCAGAAAGGCCCGTACAGGACCTGCAACCGCGGTCATGCATTATCTTGCTGAAATGTAGGGTTTTGCAGGGATCGAATGAAGGGTAGAGCCACGGGTCATAACTCATCTGAAATGTAGCGTCCACTGTTCAAAGTGCCGTCAATGCGAACAAGAGGTGACCGAGACGTGTAACCAATGGCACCCCATACCGTCACGCCGGGTGATACGCCAGTATGACGATGACGAATACACTCTTCCAATGTGCGTTCACCGCGGTGTCGCCAAACACGGATGCGACCATCATGATGCTGTAAACAGAACCTGGATTCTTCCGAAAACATCACGTTTTGCCATTCGTGCACCCAGGTTCGTCGTTGAGTACACCATCGCAGGCTCTCTTGTCTGTGATGCAGCGTCAAGGGTAACCACAGCCATGGTCTCCGAGCTGATAGTCCATGCTGCTGCAATCGTCGTCGAACTGTTCGTGCAGATGGTTGATGTTTTGCAAACGTCCCCATCTGTTGACTCAGGGATGGAGACGTGGCTACACGATCCGTTACAGCCATGCGTATAAAATGCCTGTCATCTCGACTGCTAGTGATGCGAGGCAGTTGGGATCCAACACGGCGTTCCGTATTACTCTCCTGAACAATTGGATCTCGACCAACGCGAGCAGCAACGTCGCGATACGATAAACCGCAATCGCGATAGGCTACAGTCCCATCTTTATCAAAGTCGGAAACGTGATGGTACGCATTTCTTCTCCTTACACGAGGCATCACAACGTTTCATCAGGCAACGCCGTTCATCTGCTGTTTGTGTATGAGAAATCGGTTGGAAACATTCCTCATGTCAGCACGTTGTAGGTGTCGCCACCGGCGCCAACCTTGTGTGAATGCTCTGAAAAGCTAATCATTTGCATATCACAGCATCTTCTTCCTGTCGGTTAAATTTCGCGTCTGTAGCACGTCATCTTCGTGGTGTAGCAATTTTAATGGCCAGTAGTGTGTGATATCCATAGTGACTCCGAGTGATTTCGAACAAATGTCAGCATATTTCCTTCAAAAAAAGAAAAATGTTTCAAACATTCTGACGGACAACAGTGGCCACAGACTGTGACCAGTAGACAAAATTATAAATGCGAATCTGTAAAACTCTGGACCACGATACGTGTTTCTTCCTGTAGATGAAAGAACCGAAGACTGCGTCTTATTGGCAGCACAATTAGAAACGCTCTAACATAACTGGAACATATCGCTTCACGATCCTTCACTAGTATCAGTTCAATTAGACTTATTTCATGCCTATAGCGGGCAGCAGCAGACTTTGTTGGGTGGTGGCTGAAAGGTTGTCATGCAAGGAAGCAAATTCTGGGACAACCTCTGTTTGGTGCTATCAGCAGCAGCAGAAAACTTTGTCTGAACCTGGGTGGTAGGTCTAGGAAGGTTACCAGGACCTATTCGTTGTGTTCTGAAGTTGCCATTTTTGGGCATTAATCCTATACACGCGGTCATAGGGATGCCTTAGGCCCAAATCCAGATGCGAAGTGCATCTGTTCATCAAGGATGTCAACAAGAATCCTGCCTTTCTGTTCCCATAGAAACGTGAGAAATTCCGTAGTATCTCAACCATATCTCTGTTTGGCCAATCCTGTGTAACACCTCCCCTACGACACAGTGCGTATGCTATGTCAACGAACAGAAAAAGACCCGGCTTCGTGTATTTGTAAACCACACCGCGGAAACATTTGCATCGTTCCCGCTTATGTTCAAGCTTCGAGGCAATTTCGTTCGGTCACATTGGCTGTAAGCATGCTGTTGCTCCTCAACAGAGTTTGCTGTAAGTATCGAGAACTTGGTATTTTTATCTTTCGTTTCCTGAACGTAATTCCGTACCATCTATGATTTGTTTCCCGGCTGTCGTCCCGTATTGACTATGTAGCTTGAAGATTTAAGTGTCGCTTTTTGCTGTAGCATGAGGTGTTAGTTTCATATCTCAGAATTCGTATTCGCCAGCCGGTGTGGCCGAGCGGTTCTAGGCGCTTCAGTCTGGAACCACGCGACCGCTACGGTCGCAGGTTCGAATCCTGCCTCGGGCATGGATGTATGTGATGTGCTTATTTTAGTTAAATTTAAGTAGTTTAAGTTCTAGGGGACTGATGACGTCAGATGTTAAGTCTCATAGTGCTCAGAGCCACTTTTGAATTCGTATTCCGTGCTGCTCGTACTTATCTGGTTGTTTGTGTTCCTCGGGAGCGTAGTTCCTTGGGTTATTTCTCTTGTTAATTTCAAAATGCGTGTTGTGCAGATGAGGAACTCTGATTTGTTCTTCTATCAGTGTTCCTAACTATGTCTCTCAGAGTACCACATTATTAACTCCAGTTTTTCTGTGTTTTGTTTTCCTAGAGAAACAGTGGAGTAATATTCCATGTGACTTTTAAATTTTAATAGAAATTTAGTAATTTATGAAATCGACTTCCATTTATGAACCCGCTTCCTAAAATTTCCCCCATGATCAGGCGACCCATACTTAACAAATATAATCAGGAATACACCAAGGTGTTGTTTCAGTGTGATAGTGTTTCCACTGTGAACATTGGCAAAATTATTAATATAATGTTACATAAACATGCAAATATGATTATTATGGTGACGAGTGGGTAGCGCTCGCAGGTTTTGATTTTGGAGCTCAAAGTATTACTTAAGCTGATAAGTTTCTGTGCAACAAATCTACTAAAGGGATGGCTATATTATGCCTCTCCATCTCCTTAGATAGTATTTCTGCACAGTCTCTTTACCAGACAGGACTGACGGGCGACAGAGAAAAAGTAGAAAAAAGGACAGTCCTTTCTGTATAATTTCGAAATAGGGGAGACTGTGTCACGTACGAGTTATAACGATGACGAAGGAGGATGGGTCCTGCACTGTTTGTTACAATGCAGTATCCAGGATGGTTAGTTGTGGGCTGTGGTTCGCCGGCCGCTGTGGCCGAGCGGTTCTAGGCGCTTCAGTCCGAAACCACGCTGCTGCTACGGTCGCAGGTTCGAATCCTGCCTCGGGCATGGTTGTGTGTGATGTCCTTAGGTTAGTTAGGTTTAAGTAGTTCTAAGTTCTAGGGAACTGATGGCCTCAGATGTTAAGTCCCATAGTGCTTAGAGCCATTTGAACCATTTGATTTGGGCTGTGGTTCTTTGGTGATGAAGGATGAGGTGTGGTGCCAAATAAGGTCCGATCAGGTTTACAATAACTTCTTCACTGAAGATTATTTACAATCATTGGCTTGGAACTGCAAGTGCCGATGACGGGCGAGGTGAAAATCGCGGCGTTCCCCAGTGCGTCGCCCGATGTCTGCAGACTGCGCCGCCCGGTGCTACTGCGTCGAACTATTCTCGGATTCCCTGATCGGGGAAGGTGTGACCGACGGCGGTTGCTGCGAGAGTGTCTGGCTGCGTCACGCTGCCCTGGAACCCCCGGATGCTTAGACGGCAGGCTGCGGGTCGTGTCCCGGCGGTGGTAGATGCGTCTCCGTCATCGTCACGGCGTTGAGTAGCACTGGCTCGACGTCACAGAACTGTCCAATTGTTGGAGTGCTGACAGGCTGCTTTTGATGGGGATAAATGCTGCTGTCCCTGCTGACTTTGTGGTAGTGGCGGATGTCATAACCCACAGCGGACCAGGCCTTAGTACTTTCTGCTGAGTGGTCGCGTTTCGTCACGCAGAAGGCTCTGATGTAGAAGAGGTGGGACTATGCTCAGCACTTGGATCACTGACCAGGGTTGGCTGATTCCAGCATGGCCTGCTACCGCACTGGCGCTCCGTTTCTGATCCTAATTCCCGTTATAACTTTGCCTCTTTACGATGATAAGTGCGCTGCGATGGCAACTATCAAAACAAAGCCGTTTTTTCTTGCGACGATATTTTTTCACGAAATTACAAATACCAACTGTGTCCTACGAATGCCAAAATATTTTGTTGACTCCCTCGGTACTACCACAGGAAATGACCCATGTGATAAAATAAACCAGAAATCGCACGGAAATAATTAGGTGTTAATTTATACCACGTGCAATTCGAGAGTGGAACGTTAGCAAAGCAGTCTGAACGTTGTTCTATGAGCCCGCTGCCAGACACTTCAATGTGAACTGAAGAGTGATTATGTAGATTTAATCACATAGATGAAGATGTATTAGCGAAGAGGGTAGGTCATGTCACAGTATTATTTCCTCGGTGCCCTTGCACAGCATCGCATTTTCATCCTGAGCGCTGGACTAGTCTAGCCTTACGTTCTGAAGGAGCAGTCTTTTATTTAAGTGTTGCTTGCCAATCTGTGCACTTCGAGCATACTCGTTCCTGTCTCTTCTGCATATTACCACACAGAAGTCTTCACGCTGTGTATCTCCAGGGTAAGTTCTTCATAATGAAGCATGTGTGATTACCTGGAATGTCATTAAATTTGAGCAAACGAGGAAGCAAAAACCTCATTCAATGCCTGAGGGGATTCCACGAACTGCTAACTATGCCAGTCGGACAATAAATGGTATAAAGCAGGAGGGGTGAAACACGGCTAGAAGGACTTCCCAAGACTTCACTACTGCATGAAAGATCTAGAAGAAGGAGAAAATCATCTTATACGAGCCGTATTTTTTAAGTAAGTACCGTTTTGAAATTTAAAAAAAAGATGTGCTAAGATATCTCACTAATTTTATTTTTACATAAAGCCTGTATCTTAATATACTTTTCAACATAATTTCCGTCAATATTGAGGGACTTGTAATACCATTGTAGCAGTTTTTGAATACCCTCCTCATAGAAGTCTGCCGCCTGACTTGTTAACCACTGCATCACCACTGTTTTGACTTCATCATCCTCTTGAAGACGCTGACCGATCTAGAGTTTCCCATCGATAAGATGTGATGAGAACTGCGGCCTGATGCGCCACATGCGGACGGGCATTGTCTTGCAGCAAAACGATGCCTTTGCTCAACTTCCATGGACTGTTGCTTCGATTCTGCTGTGACGTAGGCCACCCATGTTTCATCGCCCGTAACAATTTGGCTTAAGAAATCATCACCATTGTTGCGGAAAGTCAATGCACTGTCTAAACGTTTTGTTTTGTGCACATCCGTCAACATTTGCGGTACCCAACGTGCGCACATTTTTCGGTAATTCAAGTGCTCGGTCACAATGCCATACAAAACACTACGAGAAACATTAGGAAAGTCATCCCCAAGGAGGAAATCGTAAAGCGTCTGTTTTCTCTCACCTTATTGCCCACTTCCTGCACCAAACATTCATTAACGACCGAAGGACGCTCACTCCGTTGTTCATCATGCACATTTGTGCGGCCATCTTTAAATGCTCTCACCCACTTTCTTACCATTCCATCACTCATAATGTTTTCTTTGTAAACTGTACAGATCTCACCATGAATATCGATCGCTTTTAGGCCTTTAGCACTAAGAAATCTTATAACAGCCCGTACTTCACAATCGGCGGGACTCACGATCATCGGAGGCATCTTAAACACTCAGTACACAACGTAAACACGGGAGAATCAGACTGTAATGGCGTCAGTGCGTAGATTAAGGTACAGGCTTTCATGTAAAAATAAAATTATTGAGATATCGTAGCACGTCTTTTTTAATTTCAAAACGGTACTTACTTAAAAAACACGCTTCGTATTTAGTATAGCTAATCGACAGTATTTGGTCAAAAAATACGCCAGAGCAGAACTGAGTTGTAATAGAGCCAGCCACAGGCGGGCTAGATTGTTACGAAGCAAAACACGGCCGACTAGCACTACGAGGCCTAATCTCTCTTATCTTATCTGTGTCGTCTTTCCGCGAAATGTAAGTTGGCGGCAGTAAAATTGTACTGCAGTCAGCCTCAAACGCTGATTCTCTAAATTTCCTCAGTAGCGATTCACGAAAAGAACGCCTCCTTTCCTCTAGAGACTCCCTCCCGAGTTCCTGAAGCATTTCCGTAACACTCGCGTGATGATCAAACCTACCAGTAACAAATCTAGCAGCCCGCCTCTGAATTGCTTCTGTGTCCTCCCTCAATCCGTCCTGATAGGGATCCCAAACGCTCGAGCAGTACTCAAGAATAGGTCGTATTACTGTTCTATAAGTGGTCCCCTTTACAAATGAACCACATCTTCCCAAAATTCTACTAATGAACCGAAGACGACTATTCGCCTTCCCCACAATTGCCATTACATGCTTGTCCCACTTCATATCACTCTGCAATGTTACGCCCAAATATTTAACCGACGTGATTGTGTCAAGCGCTACACTACTAATGGAGTATTCAAACATTACAGGATTCTTGTTCCTATTCATCTGCATTAATTTACATTTATCTATATTTAGAATTAACTGCCATTCTTTACACCAATCACAAATCCTGTCCAAGTCATCTTGTATCCTCCTACAGTCACTCAACGACGACACCTTCCCGTACATCACAGCATCTTCAGCAAACAGCCGCACATTGCTATCCACCCTATCCAAAAGATCATTTATGTAGATAGAAAACAACAGCGGACCTACCACACTTTCCTGGGGCACTCCAGATGATACCCTCACCTCTGATGAACACTCACCATTGAGGACAACGTACTGGGTTCTATTACGTAAGAAATCATTCAGCATTAGGTAATACTAACGAAGAGGTTTCAGGAACTTGACACATAATTTTCATGTGACACAAGCTCTTTATTTCAGTGTCGTGGTAAGTGGTGTTGTCTGCTACACAACTCTTTTACCTCTTTTATCTGTTTTGAGATTCCTTCTGGCAGTTCACAGCCAAACTCGTTTTGCTTTGGTTGGTGCTTTGTCTCTGCGACTATTTCTTTTTGGTACTTAAGTGTGCAGCTATTGACTCTGAACGTTTATTTGTCGAATTATTGGTTGTACTGTCGTAGCCTGCTAGTACGACTGTTTGCCGCCTCACCAACTGCAGCTTACAAGTTATGCGAGAAATGTATTCGTGGCTCAGCCATCGAACTGCACCTCCTCTACCAGGTGCAGGCCGTTCACAACGGAGACCCGGCCATTACCGTTGTCCCCTCTCCCACCAGCGCCGTTTGCACGGGCACGGGCAAAGTAGCTTCGCGTGCTCCCTACATTGCCCCAGACGCTGCTGGGTTGTTAACGGCAGCCTAGTGCGCATGCTGCTGTATTCGTCAGTGCTGCGTTTTTAATGGCCATCAATAGCGGGCCGCATTCGCACCTGAGCGGAGGAGCAGCCGGCAGCCGGCAGCCGGCAGCCTGCAGCAAGCGCCGCTGTCCCCAGGGCCCGGGTCGGCCTTTTAGCCGTGCTCGCGAGTTGAGCTGTAATCCCGCCTAAGCCCCACACTCGGCGCGTCTGTGCTTCGCGCCGGCGAGCACAACTTCTGCTCCGACTAAAGACGCGCCTGTCCCACCTGTGTTAAACCTCGCAGCATCCAGTAAGCACAAAAGCGGCCGCCAGCGCGCACATTAGCGGCTACGAAATCGGAGCGGAGGTGAAACGCACTAGTTATAAAAATAAAGTTAATGATTTATGAGGTACGATGAGTAACTCTTTCTTTTCCACAATGAGAAAGTCTTTCTTTCCCTGTTTAATGAATAGACTCGTATTAGACAGTTCATGCAGTTTTCGTGATGAATGTTCTTCTGAGCGGGGAAGATAACTACTGGTGTTCCACAGGGTTCAATATTGCGACCTCTCTTTTTACTACTACACAGAAATGAGCATCTTAATCAAGTCAGTTACAAATGTAACGTTACAACGAACAATACATGAAATATTCAGGAACCGTTTTGATTGGGCCTTTGAAAATGGTGTATCACTAAATACAGAAGGAAAGAAAAACAGTTCATTCAATTGCATGCAAGGCACAACGTGTCACCTCAACACCAATACAGTACAGGTGAGAGGAATATGTAAGACTGAACGTTTAAAGTCGGCAAGCGTGCATAGCGATCGGCAACTGGAAATCACTTACTACAGATTTTCTCCTAACCTTCACATTAAGCAACTTTGTTCCGTATGTCTGTGCTGAATACGGAAATAAAAGCACCAGGAAGTTGACTTCCATTTATTGATGTCGAAGCATCAGTAACAAATACCTACTGGTGTTCCACAGATTTCAATTAGACGCTCTTGTCCTCCCCCCTGCCCCCCCCCCCTGTAAACCACGCAGCATCCACGAAGCAAGACCACCGATGCGAGCACCAACAGCTGCAACAAATTCGGAATCGATTTCAGTGGTCTAGTTGTATGTAAAAATCATGGCTTTTGAGGTACAATGAGTCGGATTTTCTATTCGTATTGAACTAATAGGAAACTAAGGATCGCATTAGAGATATCATGCAGTTTCATGATGTATCTTTTTGTTAGTGGGCTACTGCTGTATTTCACAGAGTTCAATATTGGTGGTACTTGTTCTTATTACACGCAAATGACCTTCCATCTTATACTGACAAAGCAAACATGGTGCTTTTTTTTTGTTGATGATACAAGCATCGTAATCAGGTCCATTAGAGATGCAAGTACAGAAAGAACAATGAATATTCAGACGAATCACTGATTAGGTCTTTGTAAATAGTACTACGCCTAATTGTTTATTCAACTGTGTACAATGAGCAACTTATCATCATTAATAACACTAGTCTGAAGTGGAAAATAATATGTAACACTTAACGTTCAAAGTTCTTGTATGTGAATACAGGTCAGAAGATGAACTAAAAATCGAAATCAATTTTCTCGAGTTGTTTTGAGAATTGCCTCGAACTGCTTTTGGATACTGATATTTGATTCTGACCTTCACGAACCATAAGTCGGGTACACCTTAACAGCTGTGGTCACTTGGACCATTCATACACCAAAAAGTTTGCAGATCTCTGCTGGCTGTGAGTTTGGTGTTGAGTATGTACTGTTTGGTGGTGTAAAGTTCCATCCACATACGCTAGATCGCACCATGTGGTGATGACTTTCTCGCTTGACAAATGGCGAACTAGTTGTGACTTACAGTTGTATGCGAAAAACTGCGTTAAAATTTGGTTGTGGAAAATCCATCAATATCATGTAACTGCAAAGGCATCGCTGTTTTCAATTACATCGTGTATGTTACTCGATTAATTCTCAGAACAGACCATTCATTAGTTTTTTGTTCACGTGTTTATATTTGACAGTATATTTAAATTTCTGAGGTTATGTGTGTGATTTCTTTCTTTCGGGGTTGCTTTGGCCACTGGTCATTGTTACCCCAGGATTACAGATATGCAATCTATCGAACAGTGGTGATGCCAATGACAGAGAGGAACTAAGGAGTACAAACATTAACCATTGGTATACAGATAAAGGCACATTTGTAATTGTTAATGTGCCTACAACTAAATACAACTAAGAAAAATAAACGTCAGTCATATATTGCTCAAATTGCAAACTTTTGTGGTTCAAGCAATGGTTCAGACGTAACATATAATATGAAATATCTCCGGAAACTGGGAATGAAGTTTGTTTGGGCAAAAGTGCCAGATATTTACTCGATGAACGAAGAACAGATAACCTTAGTTGTAACTGCACCGGATGTTCGGAAACAAAGATTTAGATTTAAGATGGATGAACTGAAGGTAAATTTGGAGCTATGTGTGTGGTACCTCATCTTAGAACCTTTCATTATATTTATAATTTTGATGATGGAACACACTGATTTACGTACCGTACTAGATTTTATCTTTTATGACGCTTAAAAGAGAACTTAAGAAACTATTAGATTATTGTATATATTTCTGGGTGGTCGGTGATTCATAGCGTTTTTGAAATATTGACTACAAACGGAAAGGTAATTGACCGTTGTGCTGGAAGTATAGGCCGGACAAAGTATTCTCAAATCAATGCTTTGACTATCTATAATTTTGTCTATTACTTCCTCCGTAGTTTAGAACATATACTGTACTAATTAGTATATAATCATTTCATACAAGCCCCTATGTTCACTAACACAAATATCACAGAAATTATAAACCAGTCATGATAATTACATTTGAATCTGACGATCGGTCAAAGTATGCCATGTTAACGATACCATAAATATAAAAAAATACAAAAATCAAATTCCTGGTTGGTCTCCTCGTTGACAACAAGAAGTAATGGGAAAAACCAACCGGTTAAAACCGATACCGGAATTTCAATTGTGAATAACCGACATTTTTCGGTATTTGTTTGCTCTCGGTTATAAGAGCTGTTTTTATTTTTTGTTGCATAAAACAGGTTAAAAAATCAAAATATCGATTACTTATAGCAACAATGATAAAATTTTTCGTTTTTAAATATACCTTTTTTAAAGATAGAGTATTTTTTATTCGTAAGATTTGCATTACGTTGAAATATTGCGTCACTACATAAAATGGAAAGAGAGATAAGTGTTATTTTGATAACAATGCCGACAGAAACGAGCAAGAAAGACATAGCATAAGAATTGGTACAGCTTTGCTGAGATAATAAGACACCTGTTACCGTGTGGTGTGGCCTGTCAGATGGTACGCGTGTGCATGGAGTGAGCAAGACTTGCCGCAAATCGTCTGTATGGTAGATCCTCAACGACGTCGTCGGACATCAGTTGTATTACAGAATGGCATCAATCCTATGATTCTACGAAGTGCCGTATCAGCGAAATGCAATGCTCTATTTGCTTTAAAAGATTAAAAACGGGACGATCCACAACGAACTTGTGACATATTATAAGGTGAAAACTTAAAACTTAACAGTTCATTTATACACTGAAGAGTCAAAGAAACTGGTACACCTGCCTAATATCGACGCAGAAGTGCGCAACACGACGTGGCATGGACTCGACTAATGTCTGAAGTGGTGGTGGAGGAAACTGACACCATGAATCCTGAGAGGACTGTCCATAAATCCGTAGAGTACGAGGGGGGTGGAGATCTCTTCTGAACAGCACGTTGCAAGGTATCCCACATATGCTCAATAATTTTCATATCTGGAGAGTTCGGTGGCCAGCGGAAGTGTTTAAATTCAGAAGAGTGTCCTGGGGCCACTCTGTAGCACTTTTGGACGTGTGGGGTGTCGCATTGTCTTGCTGCAATTGCCCAAGTCCGTCGGAATGCACAAGGGACATGAATGGATGCAAGTGATCAGACAGGCCGCTTTCGTACATATCACGCATCAGTGTCGTATCTAGACGTATCCATATCACTCCAACTGCACACGCCCCAAATCATTACGGAGTCATCACCAGCTTGAACTATCCTCCGCTGACATGCAGGGTCCATGGATTCATGAGGTTGCCTCCATTCCCGTACACATCGATCCGCTCGATACAATTTGAACGAATGGGCCTTCGGCTTCGAAAGCCCATATCGATGATGTTTCGTTGAATGTTTCGCACGCTGACACTTCTTGATGGCCAAGCATTGAAATCTGCAGCAATTTGTGGAAAGGTTGCACTTCTTTCACGTTGAACTATTATCTTCAGTCGTTTTGGTCCTGTTGTTGCAGGATCTTTTTCCGGCCGCAGCGCTGTCTGATATCTGAGGTTTTACCGGATTCCTGAAATTCACGGTACATTAGTGAAATGATCGTACGGGAAAATCCCCACACCATCGCTACCTCGGAGACGCAGTGTCCCATTGCTCGTGCGCCGGCTGTAACACCAAGTTCGGAGTCACGTAAATCTTGATAACCGACCATTGCAGCAGCAGTAACCGATCTAACAACTGCGCCAGAAACTTGTCGTCTTATATAGGCGTTGCCGACCGCAGCATCGTTTTCTGCCCGTTTACATATCTCTCTATTTGAATCCGCATGCTATTTGAATTTGCATGCTTACACCAGCTTCGCCGGCCGGGGTGGCCGTGCGGTTCTAGGCGCTACAGTCCGGAACCCCGCGACTACTACGGTCGCAGGTTCGAATCCTCCCTCGGCCATGGATGTGTGTGATGTCCTTAGCTTGGTTAGGTTTAAGTAGTTCTAAGTTCTAGGGGATTGATGACCTCAGCTATTAAGTCCCATAGTGCTCAGAGCCATTTGAACCATTTTTTGAACACCAGTTTCTCTGGCGCATCAGTGAAGTTCTTGAACCCCACTTTTCACTCTTTAGCGATGACTATTTGTAATGTTCAGTTAGCGGTATGATCCACGATTACAACATGATTATTGAGCAGAGTTTCAAAAAAACTAGATTCAATATGAGAATAATCAAGATTTCTTTGTAGCCAGCCGCTGTGGCCGAGTGGTTCTAGGCGCTTCAGTCCGGAACCGCGCTGCTGCTACGGTCGCAGTTTCGAATCCTGCCTCGGGCATAGATGTGTGTGATGTCCTTAGGTTAGTTAGGTTTAAGTAGGGGACTGATGACCTCGGATGTTAAGTCCCATAGTGCTTAGAACCATTTGAACCATTTTATTTTTTTGTAGTAGTGACCCATTATCACTTTTCGAGAAACGCAGCCGACTTTTGGCGGACTAAGTTTCCTTACACTTCCATATTTAATTTAATATTTTGAACCTACGTATCTTAAATCAGAGGGAGTCAAAATTTTTCAATCTTTGTTCGATTTCTACGTTTCATACAGGAAACAATAGGAATGAAAAACCGAAAATGAACTATTTCAGAAACCGGTTATTTTGAGAAGTTTTAATAATCCGATTTAAATGGCGTTGAAAAAACCGATGTAACCGAATACCGGTTGTTTAAGCGATAACCGCCATCCCTAACAGTAAGTGGTGTACCTGCCAGGCGTGGCCTTTCTCACGACAATACACAGTGCAGGATCGGATGGATGGGCCCAGGCCAGTGACAGCTTAGCAATACGTATCGCACGGTGGGCGCGCAGTCTCGCCGCGTTGCAGACTGTCGCCGCCTGGTTGAGATGCTAATTAATTCATTTATTCATTGGAGCAGGTGGGAGGCGCGGCGGGATAAAGAGCGCGCTGGCTGTGCCGGCGCCCGTCACCGGCTAATTCGGGCGATTGTGCCGGCCACAGCCGCGAGGCATTGTGGGTCTGATCCCGGCGCCTCTCCTCGGCGCTAATGGGCGGAAGCTGACGCGGTCCGGCCGCTGCTAGGGGTCTGCTGACGCCTGCGGGTAGGGTCCACACTGGCTGCGCAGTTCGCCGGTATGGCGCCGGGTTCCCTAAGACTGCGGTTGCAGGGGTCGAGAAATTATTTACGGTCACTATTTTATCTTTCTGTTGCAATATACACAGAGGAAAATGTACACTTTTTTCTTACAAAGGAAGGCCACGAGGTTCGGATCGCAGATTTGCTTCAAACTTTGTACACCCTTTAGTAGGCCATTAAAACAACATAATGAGCGAGTAGTAAGGTGCGCTACACTGGCAATTCCGAGAATATTTCAAGAGAAGTTTTACGCGTCTATTAGGTCACTTATGTATCCGTGCGTAGGTGCCGGACATTAGCGTCCACGGTGGTCGAGGATTACCGTTCGAACATCGTAACACGAACGTGTATGAGGCGACATCTCGACACCCGCTCGAACTTCATTATCAATTTACTTTTCTCGTCACTGGTCATATTATTTAATTCGTGTGGCATTTGAAAGGTAACTTAATTTAAAAAAAAAAAAAAAAAACTTGTTTTTGCATGTCGTTTCAGTGAATTTCATGTTATTTGTTGCAAGTCTTCCAAATAGTTCAAATGGCTCTGAGCACTATGGGACTTAACATCTGAGGTCATCAGTCCCCTAGAACTTAGAACTACTTAAACCTAACTAATCTAAGGACATCACACACATCCATGTTATTTGTTTCAAGTCTTCCAAATGGTTCAAATGGCTCTGAGCACTATGGGACTTAACATCTGAGGTCATCAGTCCCCTAGAACTTAGAACTACTTAAACCTAACTAATCTAAGGGCATCACACACATCCATGCCTGTGGCAGGATTCGAACCTGTGACCGTAGCAGTCCCGCGGTTTCGGATTGAAGCGCCTAGAACTGCACGTCCACCACGGTCGGCCAAGTCTTCCAGTTTGCACAGTTTCATAGCCGAAAAATGTACTCCGATTGGCAACCATGCGACGTTTATTTCTATCGGCAAGTAAAAAACCGTACCAAGCGCTTCGGAACTGTTCATTTCCGATTTACAACGAACGAGAAATTGCTTCTAGTGAAGATGGTATTAAAAAGCATTCCACCATACATCACCAATCCTCAGCACCTACATTTTCCACAGTGTTGCGTTACTCATGGTTTGCAACCAAACTATCGGAAGAAAGAGAAATTTTTCGAAATATCAACGAGGTGTGTTTTCCCTCAGGAACTCTGAACATTTTCTGTAAATGCGGGAAAACTGCATTGGAACGATGTAGTAGATGCCGTTTCAATTTATGTTTTCAATGTTCTGTACGAGGCAACGGCCTTGCCGCAGTGGATACACCGGTTCCCTTGAGATCACCGAAGTAAAGCTCTCTCGGGCGTGGTCGGCACTTGGATGGGTGACCCTCCAGGCCGCCATGCGGTGTTCCCGTTTCTCGGGGTGCACTCAGCCTCGTGATGCCAATGGAGGAGCTTTTCGACCGAATAGTAGCGCCTTCGATCAAGAATACCATCACAATGACCACGAGAGCGGCGTGCTAACCCTACGCCCCTCCTGTCCGCATCCTCCACTGAGGATGACACGGCGGTCGGATGCTCCCGGTAGGCCAATCGTGGCCTGACGACGGAGTGCTTCTTTTTATTTATGTTCTGTATGAAAATACCATCTTGCAACGTGTTACGTCGAGAGGACATCCGACGAGTAATTGTACATTACTCTTTGGTCTGGCACATAGTGACTTACTATTTTACTGGTTGTGAATAACGTCACTCGCATCAGTATTTACTATACCAAGCCGGCCGGGGTGGCCGAGCGATTCTAGGCACTTCAGTCTGGAACCGCGCGACAGCTTTGGTCGCAGGTTCGAATCCTGCCTCGGTAATGGATGTATGCGATGTTTTTAGATTAGTTAGGTTTAAGTAGTTGTAAGTTCTAGGAGACTGATGACCTCAGATGTTAAGTCCCATAGTGCTCAGAGCCATTTGAACCCACTTCGCCCTCTGTCCAATGTAGGCGTGATCAGGAGATCTCCGAAGTGCTCCGCCTGCCTTTTCGTTTGTTTATTATTCTGATGGTTATTAATACTTGTGAAATAATGCAATGATATCACGCTATTGAGAGATGCTTTAATTTGAAACGCAAGTAAATACATGGTTTAGTTTGTCTGATATTAATCTCTTATTCTCAGAAGAGTTGTAAGTAACGTGAATAAAAGGTCGCTATGTGTAAGAAGCGTGAACCGCACTTTGAATGTATCCTGATGGCTAAAAGAACCACGCGCACTTTGAAGAAGAAAATGCTATCTGACGTTGAAGTCAACGTAAAAATTGGGTCGCCACCAACTCTAGCCACACGTCAAATAAGAAGTTGCGCTGAGTCGGAAAATTACTTAATTTATTCATAAGAAAAACTCACAAAAGAACATTCATTGTAAAATTACTGATAAAGAATGGGATGTAATTATTAATATGATCCAGGCATTGTTCACGTGAATCAAATACTGAATAATGTAAACAGCGTGTGAACACTGTGCATAAGTGCAGCTTGCATCAACATTCCTGAAAACAAGATGTATTCCAAAGCATTTGTTTTACATAAAAAAGAGACAGTAATTATTGGACTTGAGCGCATTGAAACGCTGTTGATGGGCTAACAAGGAAAACTACAAGGTAAATGGCGTAGGTAACGGAGACGTAACATCGGTACACTGGATAAGATTGTAGGCAAAATTATTTATTCCTTAAAACATTGATGTAATGCATCTATAGACTGCTTTTGCCTGGTAACTAAGTAAAACTGCTTGTGAAACGCTATACGTTTCACAAAAGACTCGTGTGCGCACGTGGTTCACGGAGACAATTTCTACGTACTGTGACCAAATTTTAGTAACATCAAACCACGCAGTCGCGAACAATTTACATTTTACAGAGGACACATTTAAATAGACAAAGGATAATGCCAGAGGGTCAACAAACTCTAATATTAACCCATGTGGATGGTTTCCACCGGACATAAAATAATGAAAACAAGAAAATTCACAAAGAAGCAAAAATTACCAAGATTTGGAAAAGATTAGAATGCATACACAAGCAGTTGGAGGCACACAAACATTCATTCACACTGAACCGAAGGCACTTCAGCATGTGCAACACCTTTGTGCTACGTTCTTCTTACGGATCAAAGGCAAGTCTGTATTAGGAATCAAACTGAAAGTCTGCAAAAGCCTTGCATTCCTTGCTCCGACCCCGCAAATCAATCTTTATAAGATGAAACGCGAGACGAAAAGTAAAAAGCTCCCCTCTTGCTATGAGAGAACGCGCCACGCGGTTAAGTCAACTCACCCTTCTTCGAAGAGACTTCGGCTGCGGACCCTCGGCGAGCTGGAAGCAGGCTGACCATCTCACACTCCAACGTCTCTCACGCGACCCCGTGGCCAGGAAAAGCCAGAGATGAGGCTTTCGCCACCAACCTAATACCAGTAACTTTCACACAAGGGAAGCAAACCTCTTTGCCTACGTTAAAACTATAAGGTTTGGCCATTCTGTACGACTATCGCTGATTCTTTGCAGCTGACTAAACAACTGTGTGGCAAAATGAAACACACCCACATTCATTCACTCACGCATGACAGAGAGTTCTGTATCATTGGAAAACAAATAAAATGATAATGAAAGGGGACTACAGGACTCTTTCATTGTATCATTTTGGCCCGCAACTTTCGACGCAGTAGGCAATCGCGGAGAAGAACCACAATTTAGACTGACTTTCTCACGATACCCGTACCGAACAAACCACCAGTCATCGGTACCTCACACCACATTGCGTCATCTTGCCACAGCTGGCTCCTAAACTGTTCCAAGAAGAGCTTCCTGTATCTTAATATGATGGTTTGGCTCCCAAATTTGTGCTGACTGATTTCCGAATTAAGTTATTTTTACCACTCTAATTCTAATTACTGTTAAGAGCAGACGTTATTCTGTGGGGTACGCTCTCAAAGACTGCACGACGTCGTTGGCTGTCCTGGAGGTGGGCAGAGATTTCCAGCGTGCGCAGCAGGAGAGCAGAGACAGAAGTCGCGGCCGCGGCCGCATTACCTCGTCACACGAGCTCCTGCCAGCATGTTTCATTTTTCATGCCGCTGCGATATTCCCGCTGCGTACATTATTCATGGTGCATCCGGCGTAATTTGGTTTCGCGACTCTGATTACGGGCCCCGGCTTGCATAAAGCGGGCGCTGCATTCAATTCCCGTCAGCGTCATCAGCGCTCTCCCAAAATATTCTTAAATCGGATTACAGCGAGCATCATTCTGCGTTAGACGCAAAGCTAATCAACTGTTCTTGGAACCTGCACCAGAAAGCAACTATCCCGGCATGGCGTCAACTTTGTGCAGTTCGTGATAAAGCTCAGCTATAATTCCATTATCATACCGTATTCCCGCGGAACACAGTTTTATCATGATCATCTGCTTATCCCGCAATAGTTGGTCAACTTTACTGGGGCAAAGTTAGAGTTTACTCCAGCGTCCTATGAAACAAATCTATTGCTTTCGTTGAATACGACTGTTCAGAATAACACTATATCCAGGAATTAATGACAGTCAATTATACTTATCGAAGGGTGTTGATACCAGCACACTAAGAACATCAAATATTGTGGCGTTAGTCGCACGCTGCGGGTCGTGAACTAATGTCAGATGGTCACGACATCTGGACCCGGATGCGGGTAAAGTCTGATATCAGTAGAAATCGGACTAACGATGCAGGAGCCTTTACTGATGCTGTCGCTTTATAACTGCACTTCTCTTTATTAAAACTTAACTTACAAAACACGATAACTTAATTAGATTGCTATAACGAATATCAGTGGAAATGGCCGAGGTATTGTGGAAATGAACCCTGCACCGACTGGCTGGAAATGGTTAGCAGTAATCATCAGTCAGCCTCTATGATGTGAACAAGTATGACACACCCTAGCCCGGTGCATTGTGTTATGAACACGTATGACACTGTACGGCCAAGTGTATTGTTGTATGAACATATAACTCATGGTCAAACGTACTTTTATGTTTCTGTACGAAAGTGATATAATTGACAATCTTGCATCGGGCAACATTAATTCGAAATCCCAGATACAAGTGTTTCCTTGTTTCACTTGGCCTAATACATAAGGTGGCATCCCCTTTTCTCAACATATATGCTTTGGAAATTATTGGTTTGGGTAGTAGCTCAAAATGGCTCTGAGCACAATGGGACTTAACATCTGAGGTCATCAGTCCAGTAGAACTTAGAACTACTTAAACCTAACTAACCTAAGGACATCACACACATCCATGCCCGAGGCAGGATTCGAACCTGCGACCGTAGCGGTCGCGCGGTTCCAGACTGAAGCGCCTAGAACCGCTCGGCCACACCGCCCGGATGGGTAGTACCAATCGCAAAAGGCACACAGCAGTGTCAGAAGTCGCGATCTATGAAGAAGAACTACAGTGGTAAAAACATGGCAGATTTATGTGATGTGATTGGGTTATAGTTCTAGAAAGCTAAAATGCGAGGTCATCAGAGCCCTTGCATAAAATAGAGAAAAACAATAAATTTTAAAACCACCATGTATCAACAAGTGAGCGCTCAAAATACAAAACCACAGCAAGATAACTAGATAAAATAAAGGTTAAAATACCAGTACGGACACATTTAAAAGAGGGACAGACTACTGTGGGCGAGTGACTACTTGGGAATAATGGTTGTCCAAGCCACTCTGCGATACACTATGAACGCACACCCGATATTTCTGGAAAGACACCTGACATCACAAAAAACCAAGACAGCTTTAGAAGATGTGGGGCAAGTTTAAACAATCACTGATGCACTAGGTGTGGATTGATAGGAATTACTCTTGCAAATTATCTAACGTAGCACACTTGCAACGTCACTTAAAGAAAACTTGCGGTGTTAGTATATTTAGATGTAGTAGTGTAGTAATGTATTACGGCAAGACGTTTCCCCATTAGGGCCTTTTTCAAAGGGAACGGTACTGGATCAAGGTGAGTGAAAGAAAGATAATAAAAGAATTGTCTCGGTTCCAAAAAGCACCGCTGATGTCACCAATTGCCAGTACTGTGGAAGCAGCAAGATCCTGTTTGCTACTTAGTGTCAGTGCTGGAAAGCTTTGCGAGGGGTCTAGTATACAAATGTGTGTCAAAAATCAGTTTTAAATATTTTCTTAAGAAATTCTCTGTAGCTTTCTGAACAAGAAAAAGTTTATTTGAAACAAGTTTGAGCGCAGGAAGCCCTAAAATTAAGCAAGTATTTTTAGCCTCTAAAGTTGGGTAACATGTTCAAGCACCATCACTGTTTATCGTTTGTTCCTACAGAGAGTTTGGTCATTCTTTTGCCACCAACATTTGTGTTTACGGTAAAGTAATGGAATTAGTTACAGTAGTTCCGTACAAGACTTTATCATAACTTTCAGGAAATTTTACACGTATTTTAGTGGTATTGAAGTTAAAGTGTATCAGATTATTTCCTTTGACAAGGGCAGTGCGGGCTACCCTCTTTCATAAAACATCCACACACGACAACGACTGTCATGTAGGCCGCCCACCTCGCAGGGAGTCATGGCGTGGCTGCCACAGGGCTGTTATTTAAGATAAGACCTAACCCACAACCATTTTTTGCCATTTTCGATCATGGAAGTTATAAAACCTATGTATTGTATTGTATTGTATGTTAACCGGGGGCCTAGAAACGACGGAGAGGCTCCGTCCCCGCCGCAGCCGCAGTGGTCCACAACCCCACGATGACTACCGCAGTCCATTTCACCTCTTCACCGCCCCACACCGAACCCAGGGTTATTGTGCGATTCGGCCCCCGGTGGACATCCCCCGCTCCCCCCCCCCCCCCCCCCCCCAGGGAACGTCTCACACCAGATGAATGTAACCCCTGTGTTTACGTGGTAGAGTAATGGGTAATGGTGGTGTACACGTACGTAGAAAACGTGTTTGCGCGGCAATCGCCGACATAGTGTAGCTGAGGCAGAATAAAGGGAACCAGCCCGCATTCGTCGAGGCAGATGGAAAACCGCCTAAAAATCATCCACAGACTGGCCGGCTCACCGGACCTAGACACAAGTCCGCCGGGCGGATTCGTGCCGGCGACCAGGCGCTCCTTCCCAATGCGGAAAGCGTTGCATTAGACCGCATGGCTAACCGGGTGGGCTACAGGAATCTTAGTTGCGCAATATTATTAGTATTGGTAGGACTGAAAACTGTATACAAGAACAGACACTAAAAATTGTTGTGGTAGAATTAAATACTTTAAAAATAGGTGTGGTGGAAGGTCTGACATGTTTCAGTGATAGTGTAGTGTCAGAGTATTACGTTATGGAACTGATGGGAGTGCTTGGTGTACTGAATATGCAAAGGGCTTTAATTGCCACTGGCCGTGGGAGACTCTTCGAAGCAAAAAAGTCATTGTTGTAAGGCACCAACGAAGTTACAATGAGAAGAAGAATTCTGAAAAGGGGAGGGGAACAGCATCGGAAATAAGATTAATGTGGATCTTGGATGACTAGTGTTATGAAGATTAGATACAGAAAAAAGTTGTCATTTTGACTTTAATTTGACAAAAGTTCACTTTTTTCCGTCCTGGTACACTTAGGTTAAAAACTGTTAAGGACAGAGAGCTGAAATTTTTAATAATGTCGCAAAACATACTTAACTAGAAAGCAGACCATTCTCATGGCGTTCCTGTTCAGAAAACTTACAGTTTTTTAAAGGAAAAACTATGAGATAATTACTGAAATTTCCAATAAACAAAATTAACATTTTCTGGAAATATGATTTATGATAGCAACATATTTTTGACGGTGTACTTTAAAGACAACAGTGTCAAGAACTTCCATAAGAAAATCAAGGTTTCTCTTTGTTTTTATTTCGAGGTATGCGATCGTATGCTATGCATACGTAACTAACACGCTTTATTTCACTTATGTCACAAAATACAATCAAAAAATGTGTGACCAAACGCTATGGATCATACATCATAATGTACCCTTAAGGATGGTTAAAATTCTTCAAACATATAATGGACTTACAGCTCTTATTTTTTGAGCTACAGTATTTAGGAAACTGACAAATTTTTCAAAATTTCTTTTTGTGTGAGCGTAACAGACCCCTTCAGGAAAATTCTGTTAATGAGCTATGCTGATTTTGAGAAGGACCTAAGTATTCCGATAGAATCGACATATATGTGGATAACCATAATTAAAAAAGAATTTATAAGTATAATTTACGTCGCAAAATCTTTTTGATGGTGTGCTGTAAAGGTAACAGCGTTAAAAACTGTAAAATGTACCAAACTTTTGTTTTTATTTAGAGATATGCGTTGGGAACGAAGTTTTTCGCGACGGCACTTATATATAAAACATCTCGGTATTCTTGCCGCGTCAGTTCTGGGTAAAATCTCGAGGTTTCGACGATTACCTCCATCGTCATCGACAGGAACTGAGTGTCTTCACTGCTTTTTTTTTTTCTTTATTGTATTTCAATTCCCCATCGGGGCGGGCTGGCAGGAGCATATGCGCTGCTCTTCAGCCGAAAGACAGAGAACAAAACAATAGAAGACATTTAAAAACAGCAAAGGAGAGAATAAGGCGATCATAGATATAAAAAAGGGGGAACATCATGGAAGGCAATAGACAAAAAACGGGGTGACTGTAAAATGGAGATAAAAAACTGTTTAAAAGTAGCACACACAAAAGCCACACACTGCGACGATTAAAAGAACACAAGGCACAGTATGACTGGAGCATAAAGGTGTTGACGGATGGCATAGCACATAACGTAACACTGACGGCGAACCTCAAGGCAGTACACAATTAAAATCACACCTCTTGATGCACACGAGAAACAGCACTAAACACAACACTAAACACAACACTGATGTGGCACACTGATGATGATCAATACAGAGGATCTGCCAGGTTCTAGGAGATGACGGAGACCTGAAGACGGGAGGGAGGGGAAGCGATGGGGGAGATGGAAGGGGGGGGGGCGCGCTGAAGAGGGCCAAGTAGGGGAGGGATGTGGGAAGGAAAGAGGCAAGTATGGGGTGCAGGGTCTCAGGGGGGGGGGGGGGGAAGGAGGAAAATCCGCTCTGGGAGAAGGAGGAAAGAGGAGAAGGGGGCCCTGGGGAGGGGGAGGAACAAGGTCTTCACTGCTGCTGTAGTAGCCTCTATATAGCCCGAAGACGGCTTCTGATTGGTCGGCTTATGATTGGTCGGCGATTACGTACTGCTGTCGCAGACGGTGTCACTGTGTGCGCCGGTGGCGCCATCGCTTCCGTTTAAACGTAAACATTGGAAGGAACGTCTCTGCTGCTTCTCTGCATCAAGCGCTCGTTTCCATGCACAGTTCAGATGGTATCCGCTATCGCGGTTAAAGTTCTTTTGACTCATTTTTATTTCAACAGCCTCCTTAATAACAGAATCCCAGAACGTGGAGGCATGGGACAGAATTTTAGTTTCATCGAACAATATTTTATGTTTGTTCGTTAGGCTGTGCTCCGCAATTGCCGGTTTCTCCAATACTCTATTTTTAATATGGCGTTGGTGTTCTGCACAGCGATCGGAAACGGTACGAATCGTCTGACCTATATAATTGGTTCCACACTCACAGGGTATATTATAAACTCCAGGGACCCTGACGCCGAGATTGTCCTTAACAGGGCACGTCATCTCCTTAATTTTCTTAGGGGGACGAAAAATCTGTCTTATACGTCGTCTACGCAGGACTCTTCCTATTTTGCTGGAAATCGCATTCTTATACTACACATATATAATTAACATGTTTTATTTAATTTGAAACATAAAACAATTGAAAAGTGTGTGACAAGAAGCTATGGTTCATGTATCGACATGTTCCCAAAATACGGTAAGCATTTAACGGACTTACAAATTTTTCAAGATATCCACTCGTATTCACCTAACAGTCACCTTAAGGAAAATTCTATTGCTGGGCTACGCAGGTGTCGAGAAGGAGTTAAATATTCAAATCGACTCGACATGCGTGTCGTTAATTGAAGGGAGCTCGCCATTCAACGTAAACAGCTGTCGAGGGATAGAGAGAGAGAGAGAGAGAGAGAGAGAGAGAGAGAAAGAGAGAGAGAGAGAGAGAGAGAGAGATATGTCAAACATCCGCGGAACGTTAGTGATGGGAAGGGCCTTGATTGGGGTGGGAAGAGGGGGGAAGGGGCGGTATGTGCAGAGAGCAGACGCAGCGACGGCGAATCTGGTGCGAACTGATATTCGGGGCCGTGCGCACGTGCGGCGGCGCGAATATGCGGAGCGGACGCACCTAACAGAAATTGGGTTCATCGCATCGCAGCGCCGCGCCAGCCGGCGGTGTTGCGCAAATAAATGGCGAATGAGGTCATAATGGGGCGCGGAATGGCGCGTTAACCAGCACGTCCGCCTGTTTAAACGGATGCGGCGCCGGACTAGCGAACCCCTCGCTGACGGCGAGGCATTTGTTTTGTGCCCAGGTGTAATAACTTCCGTGCGCGCAGGTGTTCCGGCCTGTGTTTTACCCAGCGCAAATCTCCTACTGCGTACACAGAAGCCGCGAGTTACCTGTGACGAGTAATTTCACGCATCATTGCCCGTGTCGCCGCTTCTGATTCGGCGTACTTTCACCGCCGACCGATCCGGAGGATGTGCCGGTGGCTGACATAATTTCGCGGAACGTGCACAGAACGGTTCTTTAGAAAATGAAGTTGTACATGTATGCAACCCAAGAAAGTATTTGTTCGCAATGGAGAACCACGAGAACATGGAAAAGAAAGCAAATAAATGACCAACGTATCAACTGAAAGCTGAAGTTACACAAGTAGCATGCCAATGATATTACCTTACGGACTCGCCGTTCACTTCGTCATCTCTGTTGAAGCAGCCTTCATTCTCAAGTTTTCTTGTCATATGCTCTGACAACGCACTGAAATCTTCTGGACCTGACCTCTGATTTTCTCCTCAGAAATTTTACAAATGGTTCAAATGGCTCTGAGCACTATGGGACTTAACTGCTGTGGTTATCAGTCCCCTAGAACTTAGAACTACTTAAACCTAACCAACCTAAGGACATCACACACATCCATGCCCGAAGCAGGATTCGAACCTGCGACCGTAGCTATAGCACGGTTCCAGACAGTAGCGCCTAGAACCGCTCGGCCACACCGATCGGCAGGAATTTTACATCGATAAGATTCCTTAAGAACACGTTGTGCTGAATCTTTTTTTTTTCATGTTTCCAGTGTGATGTCAGGCCATGACCAGCAAACAAATCCTTTATTCTAATTACGCCACTATTGTGTTTTATTAAGTTAGCGACTAGTTTCGAAACACAAAGTTCATTTTCAGTCCCGGCCTATTAAAGCTGCACTAACAGTGCTTGGTTAGGCGACACTCAGTTCACACGTATGTAATATACACATGGTACATAGTCACAAGAAATTTGTTCACATTACATGAGACTATACATCATGTGTGTATTACCTATGTGTGATCTGAGTACTCCCTGGGCAAGCACTATCAGTGCAACTTTAATAGGCGTGGCTTGAAAATGAGCATGGCAGTTCGAAACTAGATGCCAGCTTAATAAAATCCAAATGTGACGGAATTACAACAAAGAATTAACTTGCTTTTTGTTTTCTTTACTATATGCTTGTAATTACTGCCGCTCTTTTATTGATTTCCTCTGACACTGCGTCATCAGTTGTTTTTTTTTCCTTTTCATCCCTTATGTTTCTGTTACTCTCCTCCACACTGACATTGCTAATGCTTTTAACTTCATTTGAATCACTATACAAAGTGACGATAAGAATCAGTTTGTTTCTCATAAAGCAGTAACGAGAAGTAGCAGGAATGAGGTCAGCGAGAAACTTAAAATTGGCGATCACGAAGAAAACGAAGTTAAAGAATTCTGTTGTCTAGGGAGCAAAATAACCCATGACGAACGGAACAAGGACGACATAAAAGGTAGAGTAACACAGACAAAGAGGGCATTCCTGGCCAAGAGAAGTCTTCTACTATCAAACATAGGCCTTAATTTGAGGAAGAAATTTCTGATAATGTACGTTTCGAGCATAGCATTATATGCTAGTGAACTGTGGGGAAACCGGAACAGAAGAGAACCGAAGCATTTGAGATGTGGTGTTAGAGAAAAATATTGAAAATCAGATGGAATGATGAAGTAAAGAATGAAGTGGTTCTTCGAAGAAGCGGCGAGGACAGTAATATATGAAAAACACTGACAAGAAGAAGGCGCAGGATGATAGGGCATCGGTTAAGACATCAGGGAATAACTTCCCTGGTACTAGAACGAGCTGTAGAGACCAAAAACTGTAGAGGAAGACAGAGGTTGGAATACATCTAGCAAATTATTGAGGACGTAGGTTGCAATAGCTACTCTGAAATGAAAAGGTTGGCACACGAGAGGAATTTGTGCCGCACCAAACAAGGCATAATATTATGGTTCGGTTCAACCCCAGGTGCATCGCCCATTTTGGTTCCGTAATATATCCATACACCACAGAGCTAGCCCCTCAGTCAGTCGGATGGGATTCAATGACAGCAGCTTCCCTGTTCATCTGTGCAGCCTACAACTAAGATATTCACACCTCTGTGATTGAAATAATTCAGACCTTGGAGAAATTGATCGTTTCTTTTGCGCTTGTTCCAAGTTCCAGAAACATAGTGAACAGTTACTGAGGAATGATAAGGCAGTTTCCAGATGTCTCATAACATACATTTTAGTTAGCAGCACTGAACTCGGACCACAGATCTGTAGAGAAGATGTGATCACTATTTTTATAGTGGGTAATTAAAAATTGTTTGTGTGTCAAAAAGAAGTGACTGTAAAACATGTTTGTAAACATTTTTTGTAAAGAAAAAATTTAATTATTACTTCTGTGTTTAGAAATTAAAAAGCTTTTCCTTCTCTTTAATGTTAATAGTTACGAAATGTTTAGTTATTTTAAAGCCCCATGTTCATTTATATGTCTTAAAAAATCAACGTTTTTATTTGTTGATGGCTAAACAGTGCTTGCACGCAATTTTTGATTGATTAAATAGTGTACTTTCGCTGATGGCCAAATAAAAACAAACAAACAAGTGCGGGTAGGACTCGCGCGCTGGGATAAAAACTTAATTATGTATATAGATAGTTCATCTATACATTATGTACGTTATGGTGAGTAAGTTTGTGAGTGTCAAAATATGTGACAGAAATGGTCATAATCTTTATTGCACTGTCTTAGAAGTTTACCCTTTTTGTACCATAGTATTTGGCGTAAATTTCAACTTAATATTAGGGCTATTTGGAAATTAAGGTCCAAGCGTGAAATGGAAACCAGTTTCAAAATCCGATGAAGCTTCGCACAGATGTGTAGGACAGTGTGTCTAGTATGCCCGTCAATTGCATCACGTCACTCTTTTCAGTTCTGAAGTGCAAAGTGAGCACGTAAGGATGCCTAGAAAATAATGTCTCCCACCAAGTATGAAGGCCTGGAGAGCACTTTCGCCTGATGTCATGCAGCCCACATAACATAACTGTCATGGTTGTACTCCTTCGGCCTCACTCTGCAGGGGCAGTGAAGACGTTCCTGTAGAGTTTTCGATGGGAAGTGTTTGCTCAGCCACTAAACAATGCTCACATGAACCGCTGGCTTTTAGGACAACATTCTGGCACAAACAACGAGGTACAGACCTGCGTAGAGAATAAAAATAATGAGTGTATGGCATTGGTGGCCGGGAGACCCCTCACGGGGCGGTTCGGCCGCCGCTCTAGAAGTTCTTTAACACCACTACGGCGACTTGCGAGTGAGTGAAGGTGAAATGATGATGAAAGACACACAACACCCAGCCATCTCGAGGAAGAGAAAATCACTGGCCCTGCCGGGAATCGAACCTTGGACCCCGTGCGCGGGAAGCGAGAACGCTACCGCAACACCACGAGCCACGGACAGCGTAGAGAATTGGCGGAAACCACAGGCCACGAGGGTATTGGAAAGTTGGTATAATGCTACAAGTGTCTAAGTCGGAGCAACGACTTTGTAGAAAAGTAGCTGGAAGGTGTGGCAAACTATTGCACATTAAACATTTCTGATTTTCATGGTGGTTTACATTTCACGACCGATCGGATGTTACTTCCCGAATAGCCCTCGTACCTCTACCCGCTCATGAGAAAAAGGGGGCATAACAGTGGAAGGGAGAGACAGACAGACGAGTCAAGTGATTCTGTAAGACATACGTTTTTGCTGATTGAGGTAAGGAACACTAAAAAATGGCCAATCCTGCAATAGTCGTGCGACAGCCCAAAGATAACCACCACTAGAAGAAAAAGTACACCGCCTCGATTAAGCTTAGCGTACGCGGTATGCCTATAGGTGTGCTCATCTTCAGCGTTTCCCTCACTCTCCAACTCGGGCATTAATTTTTCCGTCACTGACAATGTACGCCCGAGAAACATTTAGTTGCCTCCCGCGTAGGCGCACGTCGAGAGAAGAACGTTTCGCCGGAAAACAAAGAAGAGACGAGGAAATGGAGAAGAGAGGAAAGGCCTGGGAAAATGCTGAGTGTCCTCTTGAATTAGAGGGCGGCCAGAGCGGCGACGTTATGAGGAGGAAAGCAATTTGGAAGGCGGGCGCGGTGCGTGCATAATTAAATTTTTATGGACGTTAATTTGAGCAGAGCTACAGGCCGAGGCTGCGCTAAGTGGCAGCCGTCTTCATTGCGGCGCGAGCGACACCGGCGGCTGAGCCCGTCAGCCACCTCCTACTGCAGCCGGCCCTGCGGCGGGCCTTTTATTGCGCTTGCACGCAATTTGGCGGCTGTGCGAGACTGAAGGCGGATTGCGCAATCGACCGGCACAGTCCTCCAAAGGGCTGCGGTGTGACGGTCATCAAGGACGAGCGGAAAGAAAACGGCTCGGTCGGTGTTCGATGCGGGGGGGTAGGGGGGCACATAGCGAAGACACTGGCCTTCCGTGGCCAGGGCACAGCGTGAAGAATCGCGAAGAATTAGAGCCACGGACAGTAGGACAACTCAGCTTTCAGACTCGCCCTGTAAAGTGGGTATTTCTCGACGAACCTCCGCGAACGAAACAGCTCTGCCGCTGCTGCCATCTGGCGGCAAGACGGACGGAACTGTGAGAATTAGCGCACACATATTTGGCACGCGCATATAGACAGCAATTATAGGCATCCATAAATAAGTATGTGCAATAACGCGTGCATGAGCAAGAGTGGGATACTCCAAGTGTCCTTTCCGTTTGTTATTGTTCATTGGCTACTGTTATTGTTGACATCTGTGGCGAGCAGTGACTTCAGGCTTACGTATGGAAGATTTTGCACATCTTTTATTGCCAGCAGCTGACTTCAGGCTTACGTTCAACTCCTCCTCCCAGATGATGCCCTCTCCCCCTCCATTTATCTCTTCTATCAACTCTGATCCTCACCTCTCCCTACCTTCCACTGTCCTTTTCCTGGGCTCCCTCTTCCACCCTTCCATCCTGTTTTTTCCCTGCCTACCCCCTCTCTCTGTCTCCCTTCTCTCCCAGAGTCCTTTTGCATTTCCCTCCTCTGCCTTTCCCCATTCCCTCTCGTGTCTGCCCTGCCCCACCCCTCCTTATGAGACCTATTCTGTCGGTTGCCCCCCTCCCCTTTCGTTTTTACTCTCTTCCCCCCTTTTCTTCCGCTCATCTGTCCAGGTCCCCCCTCCTCTACCCACCCCAGCCCCCCCGCCATCTGCTCTTGGCTGTGGTGTGTCACCTTCGTGCCGACATTTTAGTGCAGTGTTTCCAGTGATTGTTAAGTGTTGTGCGTCTTTTCCGAAATGTTGCGAACGGACATCATACTGTCGCTGGGAGTGATTTTTATATCTCTTGTAAACAGAAGCCAGACTGTCGCCGTGTTTTTTAGTTGCCTGTCTACTATTTTACCTGTCTGCTTCCTGTGTATTATATTAGCATCGCCCACCCTTTGTTTTATGTTTTCACTTTCCTCAATTTTCCGCCGTTTACAATTGAAGTCGCCGTTTCATCGCCTGCTTTTATTCTTTCTTATCTTCATATGTTTTAAAAATTCTGTAGGCTGAAGAGCAGCGTACTAAGCTGCTGCCAGCCCGCTCCCCTTGGGGGGAATTGAAATTCAATAAAGTAAAAAAAAAAAAAAATCAGGCTTTCGTATTGAGGCTTCTCCACATTTTTCGTTGAGTAAATTTTCATAAATACGGTAACTGAACAAATCCAATGTCTTACTCTGGTAGACTTTTATTCATGTACTGCTGTTGTAAAAAGCAGTTTTTATACAAATTGCTTCGTATTCTAGAAATGGAATGCACCAAAGAAGTTTGAGCATCCTAATCCAGGTGTATAGCGAGGTAAGGTATCTCTATGATCCTCGGGACCTGGTGTATTATAATAAGGCACCTCGGCAGCTGTTTATTTCTGAGTAATATCTGGTAAGCATGGGGTCCAAATGTATAACTTAAGACCTATGGGCACTAGCTCAGTAGAGGAGGTGTGTTTCACATAGTGAAGATCAACAGGTGCCCACAGCTCTTAAGGTATGTACGTTAGAGTCCATGTTTACCAAATATTTTTTTCTTGTTTTGATCCATACTACCACCTTTGTAAGTTGTGGCCCCTTCAATCTTAGCAACAACAGTACTGGTACAGATTTTAACGTAAGTTTGACACATGCATCAATATCTGTCAAAATTACGATAACATCTACGCCAAATAAGCCATCGTGAGAGATAGTGTAATCCAACAAGAACAAAATATGTGAACAATATTGGTATCAAGTGGATCACATTATGCTGGATAATGAAGATATGAGATACATTTAAATGAAATATTTACTGAAGCGCCAAAGAAACTGGTACAGGCATGCGTATTCAAGTACAGATATACGCAAACAAGCAGAATATGGCTCTGCGGTCGGCAACGCCTATGTGAGACAACTAATGTCTGGTGCAGTTATTAGATCAGTTACTGTTGCTACAATCACAATTGTGAAGATTTAACTGAGTTTGAACGTGGTGTTATAGTCCGCGTACGAGCGATGGGACTCAGCATCTTCCAGGAAGCGATGAAGTGGTGATTTACCCGTACGACCATTTCACGACTGTACCGTGAATATAAGGAATCCGGTAAAACATCAGATTTCCGACATCGCTGCGGCCAGCAAAAGATCCCGCAAGAAAGGGACCAACGACTACTGAAGAGGAGCCTTCAACCTGACAGAAGTGCGACCCTTCCGCAAATTGCTGCAGATTTCAATGCTGGACCATCAACAAGGGTGAGCGTGTGAACCGTTCAACGAAACTTCATCGATATGGGCTTTCGGAACCGAAGGCCCACTCGTGTATCCTTGATGACTGCCCGACAGAAAGCTTTACGCCTCGCTGTGGCCCGTCAACATCAATATTGGACTTTTGATGACGGCAAATATGCTACCTGGTCGGACGTGTCTCGTTTCAGATTGAATCGAGCGGATGGACGTATACGGATATAGAGACAACCTCACGAATCCATGGACCTTGCATGTGAGCAGAGGACCGTTCAATCTGGTGGAGACTTTGTAATGGTATGGGGCGAGTGCACTTGGAGTGATATGGGGTACCTGTTACGTCTAGGTGCGACTCTGATAGGTGACGTGTACGTAAATATCATGCCTGATGACCTGCGTCCTTTCATGTCCATTGTGCGTTTCGACGGACTTGGGCAATTCCAGCAGGACAATGCGATACCCCACACGTCCAGAGATGCTACAGTGTGGCTCCAGGGACACTATTCTGAGTTTAAACTCTTCCACTGGGCACCAGACTCCCAGACATGAACATTATGGGTCATATCTTTGATGCCTTGCGATGTGCTGCTCAGAAGAGATGTCCACCCCCTCGTACTCTTACGTACTTATGGACAGCCCTGCAGGATTCATGGTGTCAGTTCCCTCCAGCACTACTTCACACATTAGCCGAGTTCATGTCACGTCGTGTTGCGGCACTTCTGCGTGCTCGCGCGGGCGCTACACGATATTAGACAGGTGTACCATTTTCTTTGGCTCTTCAATGTAAATAGAAATGTTCACAAACTGGCAAAGCCCGAAACTAGTTAGCTAGCAAACAAACAATTTTGGTGTTAAAATGGCTTTTCCACATCATTCCGCACTTGGCGTTTTCTTAAGAAGAATAAGGGGACACACCTCAACCTTAGCGCCGCCATGCTGTAACACCACGTCCTCCGTATATCTCTGATGGCACTACACGCGATGGCAGGTAAGTTTTCCACGTATTAGCCAAATTAAAACCATTCCACTCGATTGCCACAGGATGTAACGTGATTCAAATTACTCGTTTCCAATCACCCACTGCCCAGTGGCGTCGTTTATTGCACCACTTCAAGCGTGGCTTACCAATGCCTATAGAAATGTATGGCTCTTGAGGAGCCTCTCAACCACTGTACTCCACACTTTTTAACTCCCTGTGCACAGTCATCGGCTAGATGGACTGCTGGTAGCAACTTGGAACCCAAAGTAATTCGTTCCGCTGATATCATGCTATTTTTTACAACCATCCTCCGCGATGCTTGACGATCTCTGTCTATATCTACATGATTACATTGCAGTTCACAGTTAAATGCCTGGCAGAGGGGTCATCAAACCACCTTTGAGCTACTTCTGTATCGTTTCACTCTCAAATAGGGCTCGGGAAAAACGATCATTTAAATATTTCCATGCGCGCTCTGAATTCTTGTATTTTCTTATCAGCATCATTTCTCTCTATGTAAGTGGGCGCTAGAAGAAATTTGTTGATTGAAATTTCGTGAGAAGGTGCTGCCGCAGTGATCTACATCTACATCTACATTGATACTCCGCAAGCCACCCAACGGTGTGTGGCGGAGGGCACTTTACGTGCCACTGTCATTACCTCCCTTTCCTGTTCCAGTCGCGTATGGTTCGCGGGAAGAACGACTGTCTGAAAGCCTCCGTGCGCGCTCTAATCTCTCTAATTTTACATTCGTGATCTCCTCGGGAGGTATAAGTAGGGGGAAGCAATATATTCGATACCTCATCCAGAAACGCACCCTCTCGAAACCTGGACAGCAAGCTACACCGCGATGCAGAGCGCCTCTCTTGCAGAGTCTGCCACTTGAGTTTATTAAACATCTCCGTAACGCTATCACGGTTACCAAATAACCCGGTGACAAAACGCGCCGTTCTTCTTTGGATCTTCTCTATCTCCTCCGTCAACCCGACCTGGTACGGATCACACACTGATGAGCAATACTCAAGTATAGGTCGAACGAGTGTTTTGTAAGCCACCTCCTTTGTTGATGGACTACATTTTCTAAGCACTCTCCCAATGAATCTCAACCTGGTACCCGCCTTACCAACAATTAATTTTATATGATCATTCCACTTCAAATCGTTCCGTACGCATACTCCCAGATATTTTACAGACGTAACTGCTACCAGTGTTTGTTCCGCTATCATATAATCATACAATAAAGGATCCTTCTTTCTATGTATTCGCAATACATTACATTTGTCTATGTTAAGGGTCAGTTGCCACTCCCTGCACCAAGTGCCTATCCGCTGCAGATCTTCCTGCATTTCGCTACAATTTTCTAATGCAGCAACTTCTCTGTATACTACAGCATCATCCGCGAAAAGCCGCATGGAACATCCGACACTATCTACTAAGTCATTTATATATATTGTGAAAAGCAATGGTCCCATAACACTCCCCTGTGGCACGCCAGAGGTTACTTTAACGTCTGTAGACGTCTCTCCATTGATAACAACATGCTGTGTTCTGTTTGCTAAAAACTCTTCAATCCAGCCACACAGCTGGTCTGATATTCCGTAGGCTCTTACTTTGTTTATCAGGCGACAGTGCGGAACTGTATCGAACGCCTTCCGGAAGTCAAGAAAAATAACATCTACCTGGGAGCCTGTATCTAATATTTTCTGGGTCTCATGAACAAATAAGGCGAGTTGGGTCTCACACGATCGCTGTTTCCGGAATCCATGTTGATTCCTACATAGTAGATTCTGGGTTTCCAGAAATGACATGATACGCGAGCAAAAAACATGTTCTAAAATTCTACAAGAGATCGACGTAAGAGATATAGGTCTATAGTTTTGCGCATCTCCTCGACGACCCTTCTTGAAGACTGGGACTATCTGTGCTCTTTTCCAATCATTTGGAACCCTCCGTTCCTCTAGAGACTTGCGGTACACGGCTGTTAGAAGGGGGGCAAGTTCTTTCGCGTACTCTGTGTAGAATCGAATTGGTATCCCGTCAGGTCCAGTGGACTTTCCTCTATTGAGTGATTCCAGTTGCTTTTCTATTCCTTGGACACTTATTTCGATGTCAGCCATTTTTTCGTTTGTGCGAGGATTTAGAGAAGGAACTGCAGTGCGGTCTTCCTCTGTGAAACAGCTTTGGAAAAAGGTGTTTAGTATTTCAGCTTTACGCGTGTCATCCTCTGTTTCACTGCCATCATCATCCCGTAGTGTCTGGATATGCTGTCTCGAGCCACTTACTGATTTAACGTAAGACCAGAACTTCCTAGGATTTTCTGTCAAGTCGGTACATAGAATTTTACTTTCGAATTCAATGAACGCTTCACGCATAGCCCTCCTTACGCTAACTTTGACATCGTTTAGCTTCTGTTTGTCTGAGAGGTTTTGGCTGCGTTTAAACTTGGAGTGGAGCTCTCTTTGCTTTCGCAGTAGTTTCCTAAGTTTGCTGTTGTACCACGGTGGGTTTTTCCCGTCCCTCACAGTTTTACTCGGCACGTACCTGTCTAAAACGCATTTTACGATTGCCTTGAACTTTTTCCATAAACACTCAACATTGTCAGTGTCGGAACAGAAATTTTCGTTTTGATCTGTTAGGTAGTCTGAAATCTGCCTTCTATTACTCTTGCTAAACAGATAAACCTTCCTCCCTTTTTTTATATTCCTATTAACTTCCATATTCAGGGATGCTGCAACGGCCTTATGATCACTGATTCCCTGTTCTGTACATACAGAGTCGAAAAGTTCGGGTCTGTTTGTTATCAGTAGGTCCAAGATGTTATCTCCACGAGTCGGTTCTCTGTTTAATTGCTCGAGGTAATTTTCGGATAGTGCACTCAGTATAATGTCACTCGATGCTCTGTCCCTACCACCCGTCCTAAACATCTGAGTGTCCCAGTCTATATCTGGTAAATTGAAATCTCCACCTAAGACTATAACATGCTGAGAAAATTTATGTGAAATGTATTCCAAATTTTCTCTCAGTTTTTCTGCCACTAATGCTGCTGAGTCGGGAGGTCGGTAAAAGGAGCCAATTATTAACCTAGTTCGGTTGTTTAGTGTAACCTCCACCCATAATAATTCACAGGAACTATCCACTTCTACTTCACTACAGGATAAACTACTACTAACAGCGACGAACACTCCACCACCGGTTGCATGCAATCTATCCTTTCTAAACACCGTCTGTACCTTTGTAAAAATTTCGGCAGAATTTATCTCTGGCTTAAGCCAGCTTTCTGTACCTATAACGATTTCAGCTTCGGTGCTTTCTATCAGCGCTTGAAGTTCCGGTACTTTACCAACGCAGCTTCGACAGTTGACAATTACAATACCGATTGCTGCTTGGTCCCCGCATGTCCTGACTTTGCCCCACACCCGTTGAGGCTGTTGCCCTTTCTGCACTTGCCCAAGGCCATCTAACCTAAAAAACCGCCCAGCCCACGCCACACAACCCCTGCTACCCGTGTAGCCGCTTGTTGCGTGTAGTGGACTCCTGACCTATCCAGCGGAACCCGAAACCCCACCACCCTATGGCGCAAGTCGAGGAATCTGCAGCCCACACGGTCGCAGAACCGTCTCAGCCTCTGATTCAGACCCTCCACTCGGCTCTGTACCAAAGGTCCGCAGTCAGTCCTGTCGACAATGCTGCAGATGGTGAGCTCTGCTTTCATCCCGCTAGTGAGACTGGCAGTCTTCACCAAATCAGATAGCCGCCGGAAGCCAGAGAGGATTTCCTCCGATCCATAGCGACACACATCATTGGTGCCGACATGAGCGACCACCTGCAGATGGGTGCACCCTGTACCCTCCATGGCATCCGGAAGGACTCTTTCCACATCTGGAATGACTCCCCCCGGTATGCACACGGAGTGCACATTGGTTTTCTTCCCCTCTCTTGCTGCCATTTCCCTAAGGGGCCCCATTACGCGCCTGACGTTGGAGCTCCCAACTACCAGTAAGCCCACCCTCTGCGACTGCCCGGATCTTGCAGACTGAGGGGCAACCTCTGGAACAGGACAAGCAGCCTGAGACAGAGCCTGAAACCGGTTCGTCAGACAAACAGGAGAGGCTTTCCGTTCAGCCCTCCGGAATGTCTTTCGCCCCCTGCCACACCTTGAAACGACCTCCCACTCTACCACAGGTGAGGGATCAGCCTCAATGCGGGCAGTATCCCGGGCAACCACAGTCTTAGTCCGATCAGGGGATGCGTGGGACGAGCTGGCCGTCCCCGACAAACCCCCATCCGGACCCCCACAGTGATGCCCATTGGCAACAGCCTCAAGCTGTGTGACCGAAGCCAACACTGCCTGAAGCTGGGAGCGAAGGGATGCCAACTCAGCCTGCATCCGAACACAGCAGTTGCAGTCCCTATCCATGCTAAAAACTGTTTTGCAAAGAACGTCTGAACTAATCTACAGAGAGCGCAAACAAATCGACAAAATTTAAACGGTTATTAAAATACAAGATTGCCTAGTAAATGCAGTAATGCTGCTACTTGCGCACTGCTGACACTGCTCGGCGGCGGAAGGAGACTAAGCGAAATTACACTATTCAGGTACTAAAACACGATGCTACACTCTCAAATACTATAATACGCCCGAAATTTATGAATTAAACAATGCAAGTACCAAAAACACCCAAAGAAATTAAGAATTAAACTATGTAACAAATGAGTGAGCTAGGAGTATACGACTTGCTGCTCAGCTGCTTATCCAACGGCGGCAGGGAGCACACTGACTGCGACCAACCGCCACTGGCCGTTCAAAACAAAAACAGTAGACAAACGACTACGCGAATTTACACTATTCAGGTACTAAAACGCGATGCTACAACTCTCAAATACTATAATACGCCCAAAATTTATGAATTAAACAATGCAAGTACCAAAAACACGCAAAGAAATTAAGAATTAAACTATGTAACAAATGAGTGAGCTAGGAGTATACGACTTGCTGCTGCAGCTGCTTGTTTTGTCCTTCATCACATGAGGTCCACCTGGTGTCGGTTTAGCGGTGGCTACTCCTACGCATTTCCATTTCACAATCGCGTTACCAACAGTCGAATCGGGCAGCGTCAGAAGGGTTGAAATGTCCCTGACAGATATTTTAGCCAGGTGACATTCAGTGACTAGTCCAGATTAGAAGTCACTGACCTCTCCTGATTGACCTTCTCTTCTAATCCAGTTTCTCTACTGACAACACAGTACTCCCTGTCTCCTTTTATACTTGCGGTTCTACCTCTCGTGACACCTAGTGGGCTATCTGCATTACATAGGAGTGTCTGTATATTTTTAATACGAAAGTGTATCGTATATCTTGACTAGTTCGTTGGAGAAGCTCTGAAGTTTCTTTTATATCTAATGATCTCGCTCTGCCAAGAAAGGCGTGTTGAGTTTCGTCTGTTAGGAAGTCCAGAAGTCAGCCCCGAAGCTGGACCAATATAAGCTCAGTTTTGTTCGTTAAGCGACAGTGCAGGAGTGTAGCGAGTGCCTTCGAGAAGTCAAGCAACATTGCATCAACCTGTACGTCATTATCTATTAGCCTTTGGTTCTCATGGACGAACAGAGCGAGCCGAGTTCGACTACATCTCGCTGAATCCGTGTTCCTAAAGAGGAGATTTTCCTTCTCCGAAAACGACATAATACGTGAACTTAAAACGCAGCCCTTTGTTCTACAGTGTGGATCAGTGTTACCTGATGTTTTTGACTCAAGTAGTAGCAGGTGAGTCAGCGTAGTGGAGGAGCGTGCTTGGACTCACTGTTTCCCCTACAGCAGCACTAGAGTTAACGGTGGAGAGGTGGACTTCGCAACACGGTGCTTTCCTCGTAGAGAATTCTTTAAAAATGCAGAATCTGTGACCGGCAATTGGAGGAAGTTCCGTTTCCAATTCAACGTTCCACATAATGGTGCTGTTTCAACCCACGATACCACTGTGCTATGCGTTAAGGACTTTCGTGAGATAGGTTCTGCATTGAAGAAAAAACTGGGAGGCAGTCCAAAGATGGCCACATCACCTGAAAACGTTGAAATTGTGCGCCATGCAATTCGACAGAGCCCCATCCGATCTGCAAGATAGACCACATAGTCTCTTCGACTGTCAAATTCGTCCATTTCACGCATTTTACACCGTCTAAATTTTCACCCATACAAATTTACAATTGTTCAGGAGGTGTAGCCTCAAGTTTTAGTGAGAAGGAGACGTTTTGCTGAAGTAAAGAAAGAGATGTTGGAGGCAGAACGATTCAATGTCAGACGAGGTTCATTTTTACCTAAATGGCAGTGTTAATAAATAGAACTGCCGTTACTGATCTACAGACAACCCTCAGAAACTGCGACGGCGCTCACTGCACTGTGACAGGATTACAGTGAGGGCTGGATTACGGAAATTTGGTATCATAGGACTTTATATCTTCGCACAAAATGAGAGAGCTGTCACTGTCAGCTCAGAGCGTTATTTGGCCATGTTGCGTGAATCTGTCGTCACAGATTTTCGTCGCTGTGGCTTAAATTATCGAAATGTTTGCTTCAACAAGACGGTGCGACAGCTCACACTTCCAGTGTGTGTATGTCTGAAGTCAGAAAGTTGTTTTCAGGGGAAAGTGATATCCAACAAATGACGTGTTGATGGGCCACTCCACTCTCCAGACCTTACTCCATGTGACTTCTTGTGGGGATTCCGCAAGAACAAGGTATACGTCAGTAATTCACGTACTGTGGTTCAGTTAAAGGATACCACTGAGCGAGAGATACGTGCTGTATACGTAACATGTTGGAGAGAGTGTAGAGGTTCAACGAGTATGCTGAAAAAGTGGGTCACCTATCAAAAATAATTAATTTCTGTCAAAATTAACATATAAGATGTAAACTGATATTTATTTTGTACCTTTTGAAATAAAATAAGTTTCTAAATCTTAAAATGTAACTGGGTACTATAGAATCAAAAACCATCACATAACGCCATATGCAACATGCTAACCTCAGCGATGTAGCCTATGATTATGTACGTCGTGAAACTGAAACCTGGATGGCTCCCATCTGAGCAGGGCTGCCGCCTTATCATCAGTCTTCTTCATATTTCACCAGACCGACTGGGAGAAGACCCTATCTTTATCTGTCCATCTCTGTACTAAAGTTCCACATCCCACTGTTTCACATACAGCTGACACATTATACTCTTCTCTTATAATTATTTAATTTTTGCTTTCCATTCCGCCGCTGAGTTAATTAGTCGCTTTGAAGCCCTTTCCTCTGTTTCCCTTTGTTACGGTAGACCGAAGCACTACACACACCTGTATCCGCCTTAGCAACGTAACGTTCGTTGCGACCACACCATTTTGCGCACTTTGCAGGAACGTTATGCCTCTCAGACTTCATTTCCTTTACGAAATCACGTTGTTTTGTGCCTACTAGTGCTGTAAAGCTTTCAAAGGTACTTACTTTAGACTGTACTCTTACGTCATACGAACTAGGTTCAAATTTTAGTTCGAACATCCATGCTTTTACGTTCAGTGGCTTCCCTAGATTGCTTAAGGCAAATAGTGTTTTTTTTTTCTTTTTTTAATGACATGCATGATGCCAGCTTCTGCCCCATCTCTAATGACCTCGTCATCGAACATTAAACCTTTATTTTCTGTCGTTAGAGCTCCTAATTTTGTAAGTATCGTCTGGTTGCTTATAAATTGCTTCCCTCCAAAACATCTCTCTCTTCACTGTTAATCTACAACGACATATGAGAAAACTCTTAAGGCTTTTCAAATGAAACAAACGTTACTAACATTCTATATCTTTATTCTTCATGTCTGCATATTTCTTTCTCAAGACAGTCATCTTGATAACGAACGCACTTTTCCCAACGAGATATCAGTTTGTTGATACCGTCACTGTAGGACAGGGGCGCCTAAGATTTCGGCTCGCGGGCTGCGCATGGACCCGAATGCCAAAGCGCTCATCGTTGCTTCACATTCGTTGCTCAAACGTAATTTGAATCGCGCGCCAAAACCAAGACAACCAATCAGAGACTGTGCTCGACATCTATTGAGCAGCCCACAGAGCATCCCAGGGTGCCCCAGAGAGCATCCCAGAGTGCCCCAGGGAGCTAAAACACCAAGAAGAATCGCTTCTCGGCTTTTGGCAAGATCAATGTGTAGTATTTGTGGCCCTTAAAAGGGCCGATTTGAGAACTGCTTTCAATGATTATATAAAGTAGAATCACCCACAATACGACAATCTTCCAAAGAAGCAGGACCACTAGCCTTCACCCATAAGTGAATACTACAATCGGAATTTATCTTACAACGTCTACGACAAGACAAAGACAAACTCCCGTGCGGTAAAAGGTAGGAACCCTCACTAGAAATAATAATCTCAGAAACAGGTATAGTACGGTAAGTTAGGATTTCCCTAGTTTCAAAGGATTCCAAACCTGCTCTTCCTGCATTGTTACAAGCAACGAAAGCTACAGTTATCCATCCGTTACCCAAACTGGAAGAAGAAGAAAATTTCATTAAAGAAAAATTTAACTTCGCACCACAAAATAAAGTAGGTCCATGAATAAGAACAAATTGAGTAGTTTTACATACTCCTCTTACTTCATTCTTTTTACCCTTCGCAGAAGATGTCGAAGCACCAAGAGTGCCGTCCACATTGACAAGTGATTTGTAAACCAGCATTCGCCGGCGACGACGCCAAGCCACGCTGTCTGAGCGCCAGGAGGGGGAAGAGGGGAAAACTACAAATGCGCCACATTTAAAAGGCAGTATAGTCAAACTGCGTACTACTTGGTCTTATATTTCACATTTCTCAACAACATAGGTCACAAACAAAACAAATTTTCAATATTATATATTTTTGGCGCACTGAAGACTTAATTTTTATCTGGTACAAACTGTCAGCATAGGGACAGATGCAGACAATTTCACAGAGTTTTGCACTCAAACTGCCATGTAATGCATACGTGAAGAATCATCATGAGTTTTGTTTTACTTGAAAAGCCTTAAGAGTTGTCACATGAAAAATCGGAGGCATCACTTTTCGGCAAGTCCTCCTTTTTTTATAAGAACATTTCATCATGTACTATACTGCCGTTTAATCATCATAAACTGTTAACTAGATCACAACAGATCGCTACAGGCTAGGGTGAAAATGCAGAACTTTTTAAAGTCTTAAGGAAAACGAGGGAGTCATGTTCCGTCGACGACGAGGTCATTAGTGTTGGAGCATAAACTCGGACTTGGGAGGGATAGCGAAGGAATCGGCCATGCCTCTCAAAGGAACCATCCCAGCGTTCATTTAAAACGATTCGTGTAAATCACAGAAAACCTAAACCTGGATAACTGAATGACGATTCGAACCACCGGTGTCTCATCTCTGTACCACATCTCCGGGTTTCGTCTCTCAAGAACGTATAAAGGCACATTTGCATGCCGAGCGTGAGTTTCCTCGGAAACGCGAAATATTAATTAAATAAATAATCAGTGACAAATAAATAAAGCCTATGGCACACAACTGCAGCGCTGTGTCGCTGATAAAACAAAAGCACAATTACGTTACTCTTATGTTTGATTAAGAAGGAGAGCTCTGGTTCAAGTGGTGCGAGAAGCACGTATTTTAGTTTATTGTCTGGCACACCGCCATATTTCATGTTATAGAAAATTACTGCGAGTTGCAACCATACTAGGCACTCGATTCTGAAAAGAATTTATATTTATAAAAGTAAGTAGGATTATGAACTGTAGGCTTATTCATTGAATATATCTGATTTAACTAACTGTGTAATTTTTCTGTTTAGTAGACAATCACCTCTGTACGACGTTTTGGCATGGCTGGCAAATTATTGTAATATTGAGATTTAGTTTATGAGTCCGCACCTACCGCAGCAGTCTTTGGAAACGATTTAATTACGAAGTCCGATTATTTCAGTTTTATTTCACGGTCAACTACGAGTAACATTGCCTTTACGAAAAAGCCATTGTCAAGCGTCTGATACCGAATAATCAAAACCTGACGACTCATGGGAGAGCCAATCATTCAGATAATAATTAATATAATATTTTATTTTATTTTCTTTTATTTTATTTATTTTATATTGGCGACTGCGTGTCGGACTTGTTATTTTGTCATTTGTTACAATGTTCTCTTTGTTTCATGTGAAAAATTAACTATCTGGACCTGGACGTGAATGTATGAGAAATAACAAAGATCTGAAGATATTTTCCAATTCTAAAATTTTGCGGGAAGACGCAAAGAAGCTTCCAGCAAAATAAGGTAAGACGCAGCATCTTTGCATTAGCAGGCTTGACCAGACGTATAATTCAGTGTATTAGCTTTTCAGTAAAATTCTGTAGTGTTTCTTTTCCGCATAACAGTTTCAGTGATAAATTCCATTCTCAGTATTTTTCCTTAAACAATAACGTATGCAACAATACCAATACACGAGTGTACAATATGGCCGACTTCTGTACGATATCATGTAACATGGCCAGCAGCCATTACCAATAATCTCAAATTCAGTTTATATTATTAAATTAACAGACAGCCATTGTTGCTACGACCGATTCATGCTCAACTGCATTTTATTTTAAAACCAGTGTTAAACATTAATTTCTTGAAATATATATCACGTGTGGCATGGTAATAACTAGAAAACAATACGCAAAAATGGAACAGCAAAGACGTACTATTCAGACGCAATCCGACTCGGACGAGAGACAAATGTTAGAAAATGACTTTACGACAGCAACCGGTAGTGACGATTCATCAAACATTGACGCGAGTGTTGACGAAAATTTTGACAATAGGCCGTCCACCACAAAAATTTCAAAGTCTCAGTCAGAGCCCATGTTAATACATGACGTCACGTCTAATGACGCGGCGGGGGCAGAGACCTTGCAAACAGTAAACATTGCCAACATGTTACAAATGCTAATGAAACAAAACGCAGAAAATATGGCAACCTTAAGGATGCAGAACGCGGAAAACATGGCAACCTTAAAGACACAAAATGACGAAATTAAATCTGACCTCATAGCAATCAAGGCATGTAATGACACTTTGTGTAAACGTGTGGAACTTATAGACGCCACACTGACCGAACAGATGACTGAACTCAGTACGAAATTTTCCAGCTCAATACAAGACAAGAAAAGACTACAACTGACGTAGCACTTTTACAGACACAAGTAAAAAACCTTAATGTCACGTGTGAAGTTCTTACTGAACAAATTCAAACATATCCTTCAGTACATGACAATCTTGAAAAACGAATTACTGACGTACAGAATAAATTTGACAATGTTGAACAACACCTGACTGACATCTTACAATCAGATGCCACAGCTCATTTTCAAAATATTAATAAAGAATTTCATGATTGGGTTGAGAACAAAGACAAACATTATGATAGATGCTTACGTGAAAATTTACCAACAATTGTGCACGACTCCGTAGCGCAATACATTACTAATAACAAACAGCTGATCAGTGACGCAGTACAATCCGTCACTGCACCCATGAGACAATTCACCGATCAACTACAGTCTGAATGTAACGAAAATATCAGTCAAAATGTACAGTTCAGAAACCAATATACATTCGAGTATGATACACACATTCCGCACACGACAAATACACAAGAACAAAACACACCACGACTACAACACATACCACGATGTGGAAACACAAACACAAGCTATTATCATGGTAAACCACAGCAACATTATCGTAATTACTCGCCAGCTGAACATACCAGTAATTACAGTGGAATAAATCCATATCACAATGCGAAGGAAGATGAAAGCTTAATGAAACACAGGCAATTTCAGATTTTTATCCCAGAAAAACGAACCATTCATCCGGTGATTTTTCTTAAATCTTTTAGTAACGCATTTCCACGCACTTGGAGTGACCGGAAAAAGATTTCATATATTGTCGGTTACATCCAAGGCGATGCAGCTGTCTGGGCATACAGTCAAGCTGACGTATGTACCACGTACAGTGAGTTTGAGCGTGCTTTTCTGAACAAATTCTGGTCGCAATCCGTCCAGGAGCGACTCAGAAGACAAATTTTAGAACCTGAAACTTTTAACAGTAAAAATGGTAACTTACGCAGATATTTTGAAAAATACTTGAACATGGGACATTTTTTAGACGAACCAGTCACAACGCGTGATATACTCCGTGCGTTGAAGGCCAAATTGCCTTTCAACATTAAGGAAAAACTTCTACATATCCCGGATGACGATTCAGATTATTTTTTAACAGCCTTAGATTCGGTTGACATGTTACTTGAAGATCAGCGCTTCGCGCGGCAAAACAGCAGCCACAATGTTTACACTAGTGGTATGCAAAACATGCAGGCTTGCCAACACAATTCTGGCGCGCCCACAGTTGGATACGCGGTACAGCAAAAACAGCAAACTCACATGCCGTCTCAATACGGAAATCAAAATCAACACGCGTATTCCAATACAAACAATAGTTACAACAGTAATAACATTTCATGCGGCAATCCATACAAAAGGCACCGCGGTAATAACTACAACGGTAACAACGGATACAAAGGTAATAACAAAAACACAAACAGAAATAGAAATAATAATAACTACGAGCCAAGACAGCATCAAGGTTGGACTCGTAACGATCAGTACTTTCATTCAAACTCTGCTTTACCACAGCAGCCACCAGGTCAAAATTGGAGCATACCTTACGACCAACAGGTAAGTTATAATGCGCAACAGCAACAACAACCGCAAAAGTTTGGAGATCATAATAGGCAATATCCGAATGTGAATATAATAGAAATGACACCTGATGCACAACCTCAATCTGTGTCAGTACCTAGTACAAATGATAATCCAACAAACTAGAAACAGTCACTACTTTGCCCCAGGTCGTGGCTGAAGAATTCTTGGGGGGCGACTTCAATGTTAATCAGTTATTTGACACCACACTTGAACAACAGAATAATGATATGCCGAGTAATTCTAAACAAAAACTACCTGTTTTATTTATAAGATACAACCACAATAACAATATATCAGATGAACTTTTACAAGACAGTACACAATGTCGTTTAAACACAAATGAAATTGTTTTAGCATCTACTACTGGTGTAGTAGGTGGGATTCCAACTACTATTATCCTAGATACAGGTGCAGCTGTGAGCGTTTTGTCTTTTAATTTCTATAAAAAGATGTGTGAATTGGAACCTGTGCCTGAGTTTCCTGCCCAAAACTGTAAAATAACTACTGCACTAGGTAATAAGTCATGTAGGGTTACGAAGCAAGTTTTTGTAAACGTTAAAATAGGTAATGGAACCGTACAATGGCCATTCCTGGTTGTACAAAACCTTGTGACAAATTGCATATTAGGAATAGATATTGTGAGCGAGAAGGACTGCATTATAGACTTCTCCAAAGGTAAATGTATTTTAAATGATAAAGGCAGTGTAATTATTATTGATTTGGACAGGAGAACTCTAAAGCATGACAAACACTGTACAGGGTACAAGGTTCAGTTAGTACTTGACAATGACATTCAAGACATGCAAACACACTCATCTGACACAGAGCTAATGGACTTGAAAACATTGCTTGATCATAAGATAAGTGAAGCTACAGCTCTCAGTGTACATGAACGTACAAAACTACAGGAAGTGTTATCGAAATATTTACAAGTTTTTACCAAACGATTAGGTGTTATCAACACGTATGTGTACAAGATTGAAGTTAAGCCTCACAAGATCTTCTACCATAAGACATATAACGTACCGTTATCTCAACGACCTGCTGTGTGGCAAGAATTAAAACAAATGTTAGACTGGAAGGTCATTGAACCATCCACCTCACCTTATTGTAGTCCTCTACTTGTTGTCAAAAAATCAAATGGAGGCATTAGGTTAGTGTTAGACGCACGAGCTATTAATGAAATAATTTTACCGGTTCACACAAAACCTGAAAATTTAGAAGAGCAATTACAGAAATTTCTAGATGCAAAATATTTTTCCACAATAGATCTCGCTAATTCGTTTTGGCAGGTGGGTATCACTCCTGATTCTCGGAAATATACTGCATTTATGTTCGGGGGGCGAACCTATCAGTTTTGTGTTCTACCCTTCGGACTGAATGTCAGCTCTGGGGTATTCATTACAGCCCTGGATACCGTGCTTGGCGACGATTTAGTTGAGACAGTCACACACTATGTAGATGATATACTGATAGCTACACAATCCTGGAATGAACACATTGACACACTTCAAAGAATTTTAGAAAAATTTGCACAAGCTGGAGTCACAGCCAACCTAAGAAAATCAAAATTTGGTTGCAGTGAGATAAAGTATTTAGGACATATCATTAATTCACAGGGCATACGTCCGGATCCCAGTAAATTAGATGCTATCAGAAACTTTCCTAGCCCTCGAACTAAAAAGCAGTTAAAATCATTCCTTGGGCTATGTTCATTTTTCAGACGTTTTTTGCCACAACCACTTTTGAACAGTAAACATCTGCTAAATCTACTCAGAAGGAATCAAGTTTGGATCTGGTCGGAACAGTGCCAGAATGACTTTAATACAATTAAACATGCTTTAGTGAATGCTAACATATTGAGCCATCCAGATTTCAATTTAGATTTTTGTATGACTTGTGACGCTTCACGTACTGGCTTGGGCTGTTGCTTATTTCAAGTTGTAAAGAATAAAGAGGAGGAACAGATAAGAATTATTGGGTTTGCGAGTCGCACTCTAACTGAATGTGAGCGTACATACTCCACTACTGAGTTAGAAACACTTTCCATAGTATGGGCATTCAAGAAATTCAATTATTATTTATTTGGAAAACATACGGTAATTTACACCGATCACCAGGCCCTGACATTTTTGTTAACTTGTAAACTTGTACATCCTAGACTATCACGATGGGCAGTTACACTTCAGAACTACTCTTTTGAAATTAAGTACATAAGAGGTAAGGACAACACCATTGCAGACACTTTGTCTAGACTTCCACAAGGTATGAATGATACCAACAGTGACTTAGAAAATATAAATGACTACAGGATTCTCTTAATGCAAGACAAGCAGTATCACCAATATTATATTGATATGTGCAGAAACATGGCTGAATTACAAAAATCTGATCCTCACTGGTATAAGATAATAACATTACTGGTAGAAAAACACAACCATCCTTTGACTCAGTATTACAAGTTACACAATGATGTGTTATTTTACCGCCGACATCCAAATGCTACTAACTGGTGTGTATGCATTCCCAAAGAGTCTGAACGTAATCTAATTTGGCACACACACTTAGTTTGGGGTCATTATGGGACGAAAAAGTGTTTGGCAAAGCTCAGTACATACTGTTATTTTAGCAATATGAGAAGAAAAATTTACAGGGAACTAAAAACATGTGTCATATGTCAAAAATCAAAACCTCAGAATTTATCCACAAAAACAGATTTACATTCTATTTTACCTGGTAGACCCCTGGAAATTCTGTGTACTGACATTAGTGGACCGCATCCAGCAAGCTCTGGAGGCGTCAAATATATCTTAGCTTTTTACGATATATTTTCTAAACACGTAAAACTTTATGCTTTAAAATCCGCCACTGCAAATGCTATAATACGAAGATTCTCAAGTGATTACCTGACGCACGTGGGAAAACCTAAAGCAATTCTGTCAGATAATGCAGCATACTACTCTGGGTACAAATGGAGAAATTTCTTGAAGGACAATAACATTAAAAGTATATTTATTTCGAGGTTTAGTCCACAATGTAACGCGACTGAGAGACTTTTCCGAGAATTAAATCGATTCATGAGGACCTATATTTCATCAAAACATACTAATTGGGTGTCCTACCTAAGTCTTTTCGAAGACGTACACAATAACTTAAATATTTACGATACAAATTACACACCTAACGAGATCATGTTCAATTGCAAACAGAACGATCAGTGGATAGAACCATTACCTAAGTTGTCAGACAAGGAAATCACACCTGAACAGAAAATAAAAGAAGTATTGACTACGCTGACACATCACGCACAGATACGAAACAAACATCACAGAAACATAATAAAAAGAAAACAAAAATTCGAGGTAGGAATGCTTGTACTACTTCGTACTCATCATAAATCTGTTGCACTCAAACGACGCAACGCTAAGTGGCGTCTGCTATATGAAGGACCTTATATAATTGTTAACATACCGCACCCTGGTGCGTATCTGTTACAACATCGTAGAACTAACAAAATTATTGGGCTATACGCACACCGAGATCTTAGAGCATTTCAGGCTGAATAATGTAAAAGTCATACCCATCAAAATATTGCTAAGCAACTCGAAAAACTCTGTTGCTACAACACAGATAATAAGTAGTATAGAAATTTTCATTTCAGCGTTCCAGTGACGCAGTTGAAGACAGAAGAACTTTTCTTTCAACGCCGCGGCTCCACCGAGAAGACTGAATATTGAAGTAAAATTTATGATTACGTAGCAGTGAATGATATATAAATTTTTCACGGAACATTTGTGACTGTAGGTACCACTGACCTGGTATGACACCTGACGAACCGACAGACGTCATCTGTGAAGCGATCTTTTACTTCGAGAAATAGATTAGACGCACATCTCTCAACACGAAAAGCATCTATCAGTAGTCAAGGCCACACAGACACTATACACACACGCACAAAAACGCGAGGAATCGAACATTTTCTCTCTCTTACTATTTTGAATATTTATTGAGTAGTGAAAACGCCTGGTCTTGCCTACTGATGTAATGAATGTTGTGTCTAACCTATCTTAATTTCAGATGACATCACAAAAAACATCGATAATATCCCAGCAAAACCGCTAAAGAGGATGCAATTCATGTAATCAAATGTGACACAATGTAATAACCTATAGCTATGTAATGATGATGTAAACATGTTTATGTGCAACTGTGTTATGTTTATGCTAAGAAAATATGTGACGTGTGTATGTATAATTACTTATTTTTTTAACTGATGTATCATGTAAAAATTTGAACAAAACGAGTGCCAAAAAGACATTGCATAGTGAACCTCTGTTCACGGACATTAACGAACATTTAGGTGAGCTATATTCAGCAAAAAACTGAAAATGTGAAGTGAATAATTCGTGCATCGTCTAGTGACATTACTACAGTACCCAACTTCAAGATGTTAACTGGATTAAATGGACACAAAGTGCCTGTCCAGAAAACAACACGACGGGTGGAAGAATTTTGGTTGGAACTTCAGGGAATGAAATGTTCTCGAAATGTGACGGACACGCTTACCTGGACTGTCCAAGGATCGACGCCAGCTATGTGCCGTCCGAGGTTCTGCAACCAAGCTTCCACGGAATATCGAAAACGATCTGCATATGGACTAATTACTCGACGGGTCACGTCTGATCTGTAATAAACAATGCTTTTTGTCACAACGAACTGCATCACAACGACTATAATGGAAATAGGAAATGGACACGCTTATGTATTAATCACGTTGTTATACAACGATGTTACTGTGATCAAAAAACTTTACCACGACGATACTAACCTGTAAAAAATTATTGTGCAGTGGATGAATATGAACTGTAATAACGACACGATGTGTATAGGTCAACGCACCTGAAAAATACGGACATTTTTCTTTGAAGTATTTCAAAACAATACTATGTAACTAAGAACATTCAACAATCTAAGTTGTATTGTGTTATAACAAATATTGTAAATTTAAAACTAAGTTACCTGTCATAGAATGTAGTCTTCATATGTAATCTTGGTTGAATATTTTCTTTGTGCAACGACTGAAAAACGCGCGCACATGAACAATATGATCTGCAATACTGTGCCGCGTGATCTAACAGTATGATATAACGGCAGTGCCGCAGTTACACAGACGCTTCTGCGCATGCGCGCACTCTATCTGCCAACATTAGAACTTTTACGGCGCACCCGCGTCATTCAAATTTTGTATATAATGTGTATAATGTGTAATGTAAGTCATATAAATAGTTGTAGATAACTTAGATTTTCTTGTGCGTTTAGGTGAATTGCTCGCCTGCAGGTGTGTCCTTTCGCCTCGCAATTCAGGGGGCAATATAAAGGCACATTTGCATGCCGAGCGTGAGTTTCCTCGGAAACGCGAAATATTAATTAAATAAATAATCAGTGACAAATAAATAAAGCCTATGGCACACAACTGCAGCGCTGTGTCGCTGATAAAACAAAAGCACAATTACGTTACTCTTATGTTTGATTAAGAAGGAGAGCTCTGGTTCAAGTGGTGCGAGAAGCACGTATTTTAGTTTATTGTCTGGCACACCGCCATATTTCATGTTATAGAAAATTACTGCGAGTTGCAACCATACTAGGCACTCGATTCTGAAAAGAATTTATATTTATAAAAGTAAGTAGGATTATGAACTGTAGGCTTATTCATTGAATATATCTGATTTAACTAACTGTGTAATTTTTCTGTTTAGTAGACAATCACCTCTGTACGACGTTTTGGCATGGCTGGCAAATTATTGTAATATTGAGATTTAGTTTATGAGTCCGCACCTACCGCAGCAGTCTTTGGAAACGATTTAATTACGAAGTCCGATTATTTCAGTTTTATTTCACGGTCAACTACGAGTAACATTGCCTTTACGAAAAAGCCATTGTCAAGCGTCTGATACCGAATAATCAAAACCTGACGACTCATGGGAGAGCCAATCATTCAGATAATAATTAATATAATATTTTATTTTATTTTTATTTTATTTTATTTATTTTATAAACGGTCCAAACATATGTCAGTAAATTACAGTTTTCGCTGGCCATTCTTGCTTTTCAGAGAAACGTCGTCACCAACATTCTGTCTACGCCTTTACGCTAACCAATAAGATGGAAATGCTGGACTAAGTTCTTCTACGAGAATAAATAGAGGTTATATAATCTGGGACTTCCTGAAAAATTATGAAATGTAAGTCTAAGAGCACAGAGTTGCATTCCCTGTTATGCAGTTCTAAATGTAGTAGAGGGAAAAGTAATGTAATAAGAAAGTAATTTTAAGTTATTGTACTTCTCTAAGATTTGCTCTGAGAAAGGCGTCACATCGATTGGGGTAATTGATTCTTATTTACAGGGAACTTGTATGCAAAGAACATCGCATCACATAAGCACTCAGTGTAGGCAGTCTATCACAAAACCATATACGAAACGTATCGACATTAGCTCGGGAATTAAGAAAGGTGTCTGTTTTGTTTTCCTTCTAATATGCTGGCTCTGAGCACTATGCGACTTAACTTCTGAGGTCATCAGTCGCCTAGAACTTAGAACTAATTAAACCTAACTAACCTAAGGACATCACACACATCCATGCCCGAGGCAGGATTCGAACCTGCGACCGTAGCGGTCACGCGGTTCCAGACTGAAGCGCCTTTAACCGCACGGCCACACCGGCCGGCTTCTAATATGCACACAGACTTTTGACAGAAGTACTGTTCTGTGTAAAGCTTTTGCACTTAGATTCTATCACATTTAGAACTGTGTAACAGGGAATACAGTTCACCATTTGTATGTGGATATCACAGGCAACTACGCTTAGCCTGTGTGCATAATCTTAAAAACAGAACGTTGCTGGCAAGAACGTGACTATAAGAACGAGAAGAAATGTTTTTTCAAAATGCCTGTGTACATTTTGTAAGCCGAGTAACCACTCCATTTCGTCTGCACACACTAAAGATTAAAATTCACAAAAAATCGCGCTAAAATTCGCATTCATGGCATGATAGAGATGCTAGTGTTTTTTAGTTATTTTTCCGTGAATAAACAGTTGATGTAAATAACAGAGGAAAGTGTTGACAAAATTTAAAAAGTCAAGCACCAAAATGAAATACAAACAGGTAACAGAGTGCGCTCACTGAGAGACTAACTTTAAAGTCAAACTGTTTCGTTACTCAGTCGTGCGACTGCTTCACATAAGCTACAAAGATATGCCCCCGTCGGAGGTTCGAGTCCTCCCTCGGGCATGGGTGTGTGTGTTGTCCCTAGCGTAAGTTAGTTTAAGTTAGATTAAGTAGTGTGTAAGCTAAGGGCCCGATGACCTCAGTAGTTTGGTCCCTTAGAACTTACCACAAATTTCCAATTTGATAAATGACTGGAGAGCTAGCGAGTATGGCAACTTTCATCCACTCCACTTTTCTCTGTTCCTCCTTACGGATGTCTTCGAACATTTTATGAGACTTCCAGTTCCGTTTTTCAAAGGGATGGAAAACAAGACTATTCGTGAAATCATCCCTGCGCTTAAAAGGGGACTCTTCTTGGCATCGCTCTATATTCTAAGGACTACGACTCGATGTCGTAAAGAGAACATTTTACGATTGTGATAGACTTCATCAGAGCAAAGCGCTGTCGCCCCTGCCACAACATTTACGATCACTCCTCTCTATGCATGATATATCCAAGTACTATTATCGCGACCTGCTGTATAGGCTTAAAGTTACGAGTCTCGCTGGCCACTGTGCGGCATTTGCGACCAGTTTTACGGTCGTCCTCTAATGGCGCATAGCCCTTCCGGTATGGCTCTGCGTTCCAAATAAAAGATAGCACTGCTCCGAGACTGCTCTTATATCACGTCTTGTACTTGGCGACACGTAACGCAGGAGTTGCTTTCTGCTCCTCTGACAGATTCATGCGCATCTCCTACTGTTAAAACCCTTTGCCGTATATCTCAAGTTCGTGGAGCAAAACCTGTTTCCTGCCGTCATAAATTCGCGCTCTAAGGATCAGCCATTAACAACGTGATGAAACGATTTAGTGGCCGAGTGTGAAATCGGCTACGTCGCCAACGATATGTTTACACCGCAGTAAAAGAAAGAGGAAGAGTCGTATTGCGTTGTTGGATAGGATATCCCGAGGGCTTGGTTCAGAAGCATTATCGAAAAGATTTTCTTCCACAGCGCGCATTGTCTCCCTTTTACTCGTGGTGTGCACTGGTTGTATCTCAAGTATAACTTTAATGCATGTGTATATAGCATAGGTATGTAGCTAAAAACTGTATGTGATTACATTTTCATGCCACGCAATTTGGGTGCATAGATCCTGAGATATCAGTACCCAGAACAACCACCTCTGGCCATAATAACGGCCTTGATACGCCTGGGCATTGAGACAAACAGAGCTTGGATGGCGTGTACAGGTACAGCTGTTCATGCAGCTTCAGCTTCAACATGGTACCACAGCTCATCAAGAGTAGAGACTGGCGTATTGTGACGAGCGAGTTGCTCGGCCACCATTGAGCAGACGTTTTCAATTGGTGAGAGATCTGGAGATTGTGCTGGCCAGGGCAGCAGTCGAACATTTTCTGTATCCAGAAAGGCCCGTACAGGACCTGCAACATGCGGTCGTGCATTATCCTGCCGAAATGTAGGGTTTCACAGGGATCGAATGAAGGGTAGAGCCACGGGTCGTAACACATCTGAAATGTAGCGTCCACTGTTCAAAGTGCCGTCAATGCGAACAAGAGGTGACCGAGACGTGTAACCAATGGCACCCCATACCATCACGCCGGGTGATACGCGAGTATGGCGATGACGAATACACGCTTCCAATGTGCGTTCACCGCGGTGTCGCCAAACACGGATGCGACCATCGTGATGCTGTAAACAGAGCCTGAATTCATCCGAAAAAATGACGTTTCGCCATTCGTGCACCCAGGTTCGTCGTTGAGTACACCATCGCAGGCGCTCCTGGCTGTGATGCAGCGTCAAGGGTAACCGCAGCCATGGTCTCCGAGCTGATAGTCCATGCTGCTGCAAACGTCGTCGAACCGTTCGTGCAGATGGTTGTTGTCTTGCAAACGTCCCCATCTTTTGACTCAGGGATCGAGACGTGGTTGCACGATCCGTTACAGCCTGTCATCTCGAGTGCTAGTGATACGAGGCTGTTTGGATCCAGCACAGCGTTCCGAATTACCCTCCTGAACCCACCGATTCTATATTCTGCTAACAGTGGTTGGATCTCGACCAATGCGAGGAGCAATGTCGCGATACGATAAACCGGAATTGCGATAGGCTACAATCCGAGCTTTATCAATATCGGAAACGTGATGGTACGCATTTCTCCTCCTTATACGAGGCATCTCAACGTTTCACCAGGCAACGCCGGTCAGCTGCTGTTTGTGTGTGAGAAATCGGTTGGAAACATTCCTCATGTCAGCACGTTTCAGGTGTCGCCACCGGCGCCAAGATTGTGTGAATGCTCTGAAAAGCTAATCATTTGCATATCACAGCATCTTCTTCCTGTTGGTTAAATTTCGCGTCTGTAGCACGTCATCTTCGTGGTGTAGCAATTTTAATGGCCAGTAGTGGAATTTATTTCTTTAAAGCTTCAAATATTGGGGGAAAAACGGCGGAAGCAAAGTTGTACACCTTGTAATTTTAGTTTGCTACTGCGGCGGGTGTTTTCTTAAATGCTTTCTCTTGTTTGAAGAATTTCCCGAAGACTGATTTTGCACCCCACTTGAGTATAACCCAGTTTACCAAAATAACAGCGATGTTTCAGTTGTGGTAGGCGCCATCCTGTCTCTGCTTCAGTTACTTAAACTGCACTTAAATTGCTTTAAACATCAATACAAAAAGAAACAAGTAAGTCGAATGGTGAAAGTAAGGGGATTCCAGCTGAACGAACTGCGAACGAACGTTACCAAGATTAGCGAAGCGTTGCAAATGTTTTCGGATACTGACTCTGTCGGTCGCATACACACCGCTCGTTCTGTTGTTGGCCTCATGGTGCTCATGCGTTCAGTTGACCAAAGTGCTACAACTGAGGCACGCGGCCAAAATTTCATGCGATACGGTACTGCACTGGTACGAGTAAAAGAATCAATTGAAAAGGGTCGAGTAAAATAGTATCGATGTCTAGATGAATATATTCGATACGAAGGAATATCGATACTTTTACCATGTCTCTAGCAGTGCCTCCGAGCCCGGATAGGCTTCGCCGTGTTAGCGCATGCCTCCCTGTGGATGCCTCAGAGCCGACAGGCTGTGGGCGACGAATCGGAAATGGAGTTCCACCAGGAGAGCCGGTAGCCGTGCGCTCGCCTATCGGGCGAGCTGCGATAGCGAACGCAGCCTGCGACGCCCGTGGCGCGCGCATGTGCGCGAACGTATGTTCGTGTTCTCTCTCTAGCACTTGTGCCAAGCAGATACGCATCGCTATTGTGCGGACGTGCTACCCTGCATCTGCAGCGGCGTATTAGTAATGCGCCTTGTAAATAAGGGTAAAATGCAAAAATTTAGAAAACGCGAAGGAGTATTTCCATGTTAACATTTAAGTCGTTGAAGCGTTTCCCCTCTTACAAAACTCTTCTGTATGATTTTGATAATCTCTCGCTCTCTAGTCGCAAACAATAAGTCATACAGAAAAAGTGAACAGCATTTCCTTTGTGGAAAACCAATGTAGTTAAATTTTGTTTTGGGATACGTTCTCGCTGGAGGCCATGGTTGTAGAGTTTTCTAAAAAAACAACGTAAGGAAGTGACCTTCAGACGAACCTCCCACTCCCACACTCATCTCTCACCAGCCAGGGTTTTGTAGTATGTTGTTCGTGGTACTCCCTCCTACCACTGTACAAGAATTTCCGACTATGCGAAGTATTCGCGATCTCTATCGATTGGGCTATTACGCCATCAGTTTAGTCGGCTATTTCGTTAACATTATTAATTTAAACTCGCCCGTGGAAATAATGAAAGAAAAAAAACGATTTTTGCAAACGTTACGCTGAGACTAATTACGTTCACAATTCGATCCAAACTGAAGCTTTATAACCGCAATAGTTTCGTAGTCAGCTGTAAATTAATGATAATGTTACTGTCATCAACCTGCGTTTAGTCATCGTGCGGGAGAAATATTCGTCGGCATAAATTTTGTAAGCGAATGAGGGCTTTTGTTGGCGTACGCTCTCGAAACACGAGACTGTCGGCCCATGTCCTGGATTAAATTCCAAACCTCTTCGCAGTGCCATATGGAGTGAAGCCATAAGACCCTTCTGGCGGTGATACTTTCGTTGGTTGGTGAGATGGCTTCGATAGCTCCCTCGATGCAATTCGATGCGCATACCTTATGTTCCTCACACAGTTTCATCCCATCTCCATTTTTATCACACACACAACCACTCAACCACCCACCCACCCACACAGACACGCACTCCCGAGCAAGCATAATCTCAAACAGCAAAAACAATCATTAACGTTCTCCACACAACAAAACCGAAGGAGCCTAGGCCACAGCTCGTAGAGGAAGAAGAGATACCTATTACGACGATATTTATCCGTTATGTTGGCAACAAGTTCGACAAAAATGGCAGAATACATAACATCAACAGGTATGTACATCACCCGCCGACCAAAACGGAAGCCTCAAAGTGGATTTTAAGGACGACCGAAGACTCCAAATACGAAGAGTCTGTCACATTCCTTGCAGTGCGGGAAAATGTAAGTAGGTCAGATTACCCGCACAATAGAGGAAAGATGTGCGGAACATAAGCGTCACAGAGATAAGGAACAACCAAATCAGCTGTGACATAGGATGAATTATAGCGGCACCGAGATGTTAACACAGGTCGTCACATTCTAGGATTGTGTTTTAAAAGAATCTGTACACCTAAGTAAGTGTTGGGACACAGCTTTGAGCGTGTTCAAAGCATGGCAGTGTGTGGGGAGAACCACTCACTACACGGCAACAGTTTGACATGGATTCAGAACCTCGGAGCAGCTTAGCATTTTTTACATTAACAAACCATTACTAAATGTGAAATAAATCATGAGAGTAAATAAGAAATCCTTGCCCCAACAGGGTGTTGAGTCTCGGATCTTCGGATTTGTAGTCTATCGTGTGCCACTTTCTCTTTTCACAGTATTTCATTTCAAAAATTTAAAAAAAATTACACAGTTCTATTACAATAACAGAAAACAAACTCACTTTATAAATAATTATGCCTATTGTCAACACATGCACACATGTGTGCGCGTGTATGTTGTGTGTGTGTGTGTGTGTGTGTGTGTGTGTGTGAATTCTTAAGGGACCAAACTGCTGCAGGAATCGGTCCCTAGACTTACGCATTATTTAAACTTACTTATGCTAAGAACAACACACACACCCATGTCCGAGGGAGGACTCAAAACTCCGGTGGGAGAGGCCGCGTAATCCGTGACATGGCGCCTCAAACCGCGCGGCCACTCCGCGCGGCATTCACACTTGTTATCAGTATCAAAATTGTGAGAGTATGTCTCCTACCTCTTAAGAATCTTATTTCCCTTTTTTGAAAGCGAGTCCATTCAAACGATTCTTTTGTAGCATCTGTATGCCGTTTGGTTCGTGTCCCTTCGACTGGGATTGTACTTGAAACTCTGACAGCTGGTAACACATTATAGGACACCATGGCGACAGCAACAAACACAAAGGTTAAGAACAGTGTAAATATACTAATGTATCCTGAGACTATATTGCAATATTATCTGGTGACTATCAATGCCTTCCAGGTTGTAAAGAATAGGTAATACGTAGATACAACACTACCGCACGACACGCAGTCTGCGGCATGGTGGAGAATCTCACTGTGAACAGACATTCAGTATATGGGCGAGTACAGGAGATAAAATTTAGCGTGGGAGAGACGTCGTCTGCTGTACAGTATTAGCAGAGACAAGAATACACCAATATAATTGCGTAGGTTTCCGCGGCCAGAGTCAGTGGACATAAAATTTTTCTGGGTTTGGTACCGCGTCATATTGTATAAAACTACTACTGTAGAGAACCAACGTTCTGACCACGGTTGCAGCGGCCTTCTTCTGGGTCTACTCCACTTTTTTTTTTTAGCGAAGAATAGGAATGATGAAGTCTTGATGTGCCCCGTGAAGCCGTCGCAACCAACGGTGCTAGTTACGGTACCAGCAAATTTTACTGCCGGCGTCGGAGGCCCCGGATATCCCCGGCCGGGAGACAGAAATTCGGCCTCGGAGCACCACGTCGCCCCCAGCAGTGCGCGGCGGACACGACGCCGACGTCGACGGCGGAGACGCTTGCGCGGCCCAAATTACTCCTCAAATCCCCGCACAATGGGCGCCCGCGGCACCAGGCGCGCAATTTCCCACTTGTCCCGTCATCGAGAAAAGCGAGGGGTGGGGGGAGAGGCCTCGCGGCCGCCATCTTGGCAGAGGCTCGACTCGGCGCGAGAGTGGACTTCCCTACCCAAGTGCCCACCACACTTCCCCTCGACACTTTTACTTGTCCTCAGTCGGAGCATATTTTCTCCTACAGCCCATCAAAGGGAACGCGGAAACAGTGCCCTTTAGGGTTCACCACTTACTAAACCCTAAATAACAAAGTTCACGTAAAGTGTTACCCCAGATAGTAGATAGTGTCGGAAGTTCCATGCGGCTTTTCGCGGATGATGCTGTAGTATACAGATAAGTTGCAGCATTAGAAAATTGTAGCGAAATGCAGGAAGATCTGCAGCAGATAGGCACATGGTGCAGGGAGTGGCAACTGACCCTTAACATAGACAAATGTAATGTATTGCGAATACATAGAAATAAGGACTCTTTATTGTATGATTGTATGATAGTGGAACAAACACTGGTAGCAGTTACTTCTGTAAAATATCTGGGAGTATGCGTACGGAACGATTTGAAGTGGAATGATCATATAAAATTGTTGGTAAGGCAGGTACCAGGTTGAGATTCATTGGGAGAGTCCTTAGAAAATGTAGTCCATCAACTAAGGAGGTGGCTTACAGAACACTCGTTCGACCTATACTTGAGTACTGCTGATCAGTGTGGGATCCGTACCAGATCGAGTTGACGGAGGAGATAGAGAAGATCCAAAGAAGAGCGGCGCGTTTCGTCACAGGGTTATTTGGTAACTGTGATAGCGTTACGGATAAGTTTAGCAAACTCAAGTGGCAGACTCTGCAAGAGAGGCGCTCTGAATCGCGGTGTAGCTTGCTCGTCAGGTTTCGAGAGGGTGCGTCTCTGGATGAGGTATCGAATATATTGTTTCCCCCTACTTATACCTCCCGAGGAGATCACGAATGTAAAATTAGAGAAATTCGAGCGCGCACGGAGGCTTTCAGACAGTCGTTCTTCCCGCGAACCATACGCGACTGGAACAGAAAAGGGAGGTAATGACAATGGCACATAAAGTGCCCTCCGCCACACACCGTTGGGTAGCTTGCGGAGTATAAATGTAGATGTAGATGTAGATTGTCAGCTACAATGAGTAATAAACATCCTTTGGCTTTTGAACCTCTAGGAACAGACATGTTTGTAAATTATGAGATTGGCTTCGCCTGTTGTTCTTGCTTTCAGTCCAAAGACTGATTTTCTGCACTGCTCTCCACGCTATGTTATCCTGTGCCAGCATCATTATCTCTGTATGACTACTGTGGTCTACACCCATTTGAACCTACTTACCATCTTTATACGCCACACTCCTCTCCATTACCAAACTGATTACTGCGTGATGCCTCAAGGTGCATCTAATCAATGATCCCTTCCTTTAGAAAAGTTATACCATAAATTTTGTTCTCACAACTTCAGTTCAGTACTTCCACATCAGTTATCCGATATACGCAAATAACCTTCAGCGTAACACCCCATTTCAAAAGCTTCCGTTATCTTATTATTTGGACAGTTTATAGTTCACGTTTCACTTCCGTACGAGGCTACACTCCGAACACATTAAGAAAACGCTTCCTAATATTCAAATTTATATTGAACAGTAACAAACTTCTTACGTTCAGAAACACTTTTCTTGCCACTCCCAATCTGTGCATATGTTATCTCTGTTTCGGCCAACGTCAGTATTTTGTAGACCAACTAGCAAAACTCGTTGTTTATTTTTAATGTTTCTTTTCCTAATCATTTTCGTTCATATTCATCTGATTTAATTCGAAGCCGGCCGGGTGGCCGAGCGGTTCTAGGCGCTACAGTCTGGAGCCGCGCGACCGCTACGGTCGCACATTCGAATCCTGCCTCGAGCATGGATGTGTGTGATGTCCTTAGGTCAGTTAAGTTTAAGTAGTTCTAAGTTCTAGGGGACTGATAACCTCAGATGTTAAGTCCCATAGTGCTCAGAGCCATTTGAACCATTTAATTCGACTACATTCCATTATCTTTGTCGAACGTTTGTTAACGTTCATCTGCAAACTCTTTTCAAGACTTTATCAATTCTGTTCATTTGCTCTTTCAAGCGCTGATCGAATTAAAATGTCATCGGCAAACGAAGTTTGAATTTTTTCTACCTGAAAATTAATTCCTTTTCTAAACCTCTCCTTTTTTTTTCTTTCACAGCTTGGTCAATGTACAGACTGAGTAACACTGAGGATAGGCTACAACCCTAATTTAACTCCATGCCTCCCCTTCTTTGCCGAGTGTATTCCAGTCAACATTGTCAAAATCTGTCTCTGAATTTACACATGCTGTTTTTCGTAGATTAGCCTTTCCATGACGTAACTTCTAAGATCAGCCATAGGATGAGGCTCGCCCCACGTTTTCCTACATTTCTCCAGAGTCCAAACTGATCTTTCACGAGGTCGCCTTTTCCAGCAGTTCCATTCTTCAGCAAGTTAATTGTGACAGTATTTCGCAACCATGACCTATTACACTGATACTTCAGTAATACGCACACCTATCGATGCCTGGAGTAGGAGTTAGTGCATTTTTATAGAATTATGACGGTATTCCGCCTATTTCATGCACTGTCCAGTCACATCAATGTGACCACCTGTCAAAAAAAAGAAAAAAAAAGCCTCAATAACCGCTGCTACAATTGCAAGAAGAGATTAAAAAAAAAAAGGTTCAAATGGCTCTGAGCACTATGGGACTAAACTTCTGAGGTCATCAGTCCCCTAGAACTTAGAACTGCTTAAACCTAACTAACCTAAGGACATCACATACATGCATGCCCGAGGCAGGATTCGAACCTGCGACCGTAGCTGTCACGCGGTTCCAGACTGTAGCGCCTAGAACCGCTCGGCCACCCAGGCCGGCCAAGAAGAGATTCAATGACATTGTGGAAGACACTGGCAAGGATGTAGCCAGCTGCGCTGTGTTTCTCAGTTGAGGATCCTGAGGCATACAGACTAATCGAGGCGATACCACAAGTTTTCTATTGGGTTTAAATCAGGGGAGTTTGATGGCCAGTGGGTTACTGTAAACTCACTCTGGTGGGCTTCGAACCTCGCACGTGCGCTGTGAGCTTTGTGACACACTGCATCTTCCTGCTTGTAGAGACCATCGTACCAAGGGACGTGGTATTGTTGTAGGCTACCTTCCAGAATGATGAGATCAGCTAGGGAATGCCACGAAAATATTCACCAGAAAATACCGCTCTCTCCTCAGGGCCGGCCGTTGTGACCGAGCGGTTCTAGGCGCTTCAGTCCGGAACCGTGCGGTGGTACAGTCGCCGGTTCGAATCCTGCGTCGGGCATGGAAGTGTGTGATATCCTTCGGTTAGTTAGGTTTAAGTAGTTCTAAGTCTAGGGGACTGATGACCTCAGATGTTAAGCCCCATAGTGCTTAGAGCCATTTGAACCATCTCTCGTCCGGCCTGGCACCTTCCGACAATTGTTACAGGGTGTTTGCTTTCAGACGTTTCACGCCGTACACGCCAACATCTAATGGATGTACAACGTGATTCATCTGGAAATGCCACCTACCGCCTCTCAGTGGACGTTCAGTTGCGGTATGGGCGTGCAAATTCCAGCCTCCGTCGCCGACGTACAGCAGTCAGCGTGGGTGCATGAATCAGGCGCCTGATGCGGAAGTCCTTACGTGGCAACATCCGCTCAACGGTCATTGAGGATACACTGTTTGTAGCCCCCTTGGTTCATCTGGGTGGTACGTTGATCCACATTTACAAGTCTATTCTCCCGTATATATCTCCGCAGTTGCCGTGTACCGCCGTCATATATGGCTCATGTTGAACCACAGTTGCCTTCGCGTCGGTTTTGGATAGCGACATTTTGTCATGCACGGCGGCACGCGAACACTTTACAAAATTTAGCCTTTTCGGAAGTACTTCCGCCCTTGGCCCGAAAGGCAATGATCACGCTCTTTTGGACATTAGGTAAATCGCGCCGTTTCCGCATTATGATTACGATTGCACTGTTTTCCGCATCCCCCGACATGTTTCATGTACCCTCCACTGCCAGTGTTGCCACCAGCCGTCTGCACCTCGAAGTTGGACATACGCGGCGGTTAAAATGGTTCAAATGGCTCTAAGTACTATCTACATCTACATCCATACTCCGCAAGCCACCTGACGGTGTGTGGCAGAGGGTACATTGAGTACCTCTATCGGTTCTCCCTTCTATTCCAGTCCCGTATTGTTCGTGGAAAGAAGGATTGTCGGTATGCCTCTGTGTGGGCTCTAATCTCTCTGATTTTATCCTCATGGTCTCTTCGCGAGATATACGTAGGAGGGAGCAATATACTGCTAGACTCCTCGGTGAAGGTATGTTCTCGAAACTTCAACAAAAGCCCGTACCGAGCTACTGAGCGTCTCTCCTGCAGAGTCTTCCACTGGAGTTTATCTATCACCTCCGTAACGCTTTCGCGATTACTAAATGATCCTGTAACGAAGCGCGCTGCTCTCCGTTGGATCTTCTCTATCTCTTCTATCAACACTATCTGGTACGGATCCCACACTGCTGAGTAGTATTCAAGCAGTGAGCGAACAAGCGTACTGTAACCTACTTCCTTTGTTTTCGGATTGGATTTCCTTAGGATTCTTCCAATGAATCTCAGTCTGGCATTTGCTTTACCGACGATCAACTTTATATGATCATTCCATTTTTAATCACTCCTAATGCGTACTCCCAGATAATTTATGGAATTAACTGCTTCCAGTTGCTGACCTGCTATATTGTAGCTAAATGATAAGGGATCTTTCATTCTATGTATTCGCAGCAAATTACACTTGTCTACATTGAGATTCAATTGCCATTCCCTGCACCACGCGTCCATTCGCTGGGACTTAACATCTGAGGTCATCAGTCCCCTAAACTTAGAACTACTTCAGCCTAACTAACCTAAGGACATCATACTCATCCATGCCCGAGGCAGGATTCGAACCTGCGACCGTAGCAGCTGGTGGTCACAATAATGTGACTGGACTGTGTGTATATTGCATACCAGATGGAATATTGTCACGGAGTAGTCGCAGAGTTTTATTAACTGGAAAGAATCTTGTTGTAAACACGAGATCTGATGGTGGTGCCAATCCTTCTCTAAATATTCACCCTTCAAAGTGACGATACATTTTCCTAACGATGAACGAGTTGGCGCAGACCTTGGTTGTAGAAGTCTACATTTTAATTGTTCCGGCATCTTTGCGCCTTGAAAATTACCTCGTAGTCATTCTGAAAATGCCTGCCACGCAATAGTTTACTCATACGAGGTAAGAGGAAAATTGACTTGATGCCACGTCAGGAGAATACAGGGCGAGGCAAAATTTGATAAATCAAAGAAGTAGCATGTGTGTCTGGTCGTGGACCAGATATACGCCCTTGGCCAGCTTGCCATACGCTTCGTTTTGACAGCATCCCGTAATCTTGTCAGACTTCGCTACTTTGCTCTATTGACGGAGTGCACCCTGTGAGTATAATCTTTTTGAACTAAACCTTTGGAATCCCAGAAAACATTGAGCATCACCTTTTCTTATGGTGGTTAGGTCTTCGTCTTTTTCGGGAATGGTGAATCCACGCGTTTCAGTTGTTTGCTTTGCTCCTCGGGACTACATGATACACCCGGTCCTGGTGATACACTCATCCACGCTGATTGGGTGAATATAGAAGTCACCTTTCTGGTCTGACACAGCTGAAACGCTCGGCTGTTGCCTCTGTACGGTGGGCATTTTGAATGGGTGTGAGCAGTAGCGGAACTGAACAGATGCTGACATTTGTCATGTTGAAAATGTCATGCAAGATGTTGTCGGATGGACCATGAGAGAATTTAACTTTTTCTCCTGTCGCCTCGATTGTGATAAGAGGTCTCCGAGCGCCACGGCCTCCACCTGCCTTGCGACTGCAGAGAGATGGTCTGGCACTTCTTCTTCCGTTATTCAGACTGGAAGAATACTTGTGCCACCTAACAGCTGTCTCATACCATGATGTATCGTTGGCGTACAGCTTCACCAGCTCAGCATGGAGAGCTGGAGCGTTGCTCCTCTTCAAATGCAGAAAACGCATTACTGCAGGCTACGCCACTTGATCTGTTTCTGCTGCTCTAAGGGCGTGCTACGGTACTGTGGGGAGCCAAGTTCACTGTCTACCATAACCACAGATGTGTAACAACAATAAACAATTAATTTACGTAACTCCATTTTTTCGAGGTGGTAATTAAATTTACATGCGTACCCGTCGGACGAACACTATAGGGGAAAAAGCACTCTGTCTTCATGCCAAGAGTGGCCTACCGGGCCGGCCGCGGTGGTCTAGCGGTTAAGGCGCTCAGTCCGGAACCGCGCGACTGCTACGGTCCTCGGGCATGGATGTGTGTGATGTCCTTAGGTTAGTTAGGTTTAAGTAGTTCTAAGCTCTAGGGGACTGATGACCACAGATGTTAAGTCCCATAGTGCTCAGAGCCATTTGAACCATTTGGCCTACCGGGACCATCTGACCGCCGTGTCATCCTCAGTGGATGATGCGGATAGGAGGGAGGTGGGGTCAGCACACCGCTCTCCCGGTCGTTATGATGGTATTCTTGACCGAAGCCGCTACTATTTGGTCGAGTAGCTCCTCAATTGGCATCGCGAGGCTGAGTGAACCCCGAAAAATGGCAACGGCGCATGGCGGCCTGGATGGTCACCCATCTAAATGCCGACTACGCCCGACAGCGCTTAACTTCGGTGATCTCACGGGAACCGGTGTATCCACTGCGGCAAGGCCGTTGCCCAACGCTATAGGGGAAGCAATAGATTATTTGTTTTGGGTTATGCACAGCATCACCTTGAATAGACAACTGCAGAAATCACAAATTCAGTAGCAAACAGTACTTTAACGCACAATTGTACATAACGTACGAGACAGTAGTGAAACTATCTTGGCGCGGCACGTGATGTTCAGCTGGTCTGCTGAAGCCTTGGGTGGGGGGGGGGGGGGGGGGGGGAGGAGGGGCAGGTGCATGCATAGTTACCAGATGTTCCGCGGGCAGAGTGCCAGCACCTCCTTGCGTGATTTATACGGGAGATTTAATTAATTTCTCGTCGCATAATTTATGCCTCTCCGCGAGTGCTGGTGATACCTACCTGCAAACTCAGGTATCTGATCCAACTGCGGCTGCTGCGACGCTCCTTCCCTGTTTGCAAACGTAGCCGAGTACGAAATAGTGACTATAGCTCTCTAGTCTCACTTCGTAAATTATCGATTTCTTTGGTTTTCGATTTCTCTTCTTTCATAGTATAGACGCTTCAACCTCTTCTTTCTTTACTCGATTCCACATTGCTCTCGTATCATTTCGTAGAGGGCATCACTGCAGACATTCCACTTCAGCAATCTGTTACTTAATTCTGGGCGATCCATATCATCAATAGGGTTTCCTTCATCGCTTTTACTCCTCCTCACTTACGTTCAGAGTTTTTTTTAGATCGGTGTTTGTAACGTAACCCACAGAACGGTAGACAGAGCGGGATATGTAAGGGATGGAAATCAAATCCGTGTCCTTTTTTATCATTTTTTTACATCATACCACATATTGAGCAACAGCGTGGGATAGCCTTGTCACGGCCCGCGCGGCTCGCCCCCCCCCCCCCCCCCTCGTCGGAGGTTCGAGTTGTCCCTCGGACATGGGTGTGTGTGGTGTGTGTTGTCCTTAGCATAAGTTAGTTCCTTATTTTTTTACTGAGTGCAACTTGCCGGTTTTCATAACAACTAATCATTGACACAGGTGAAAAACATGTTAAATGACAGTCAATAACCTTGCCGCTGCTCTCACACTACTGCGTCTTTGTAACAATCTCTGCTCTCGTTTTGACAAATGATTAACGTCTGTCTATGTATGGGTGTGATGAATGCAGGTCACAGCAATGTACTATCAAAAACGCACTGTAGATCGTGAATGTTTATTTTCTATGCACAATATCAGCCATATTATGTGTTTTTGATATGTACTCGTGTCCTTTAATACTATGACTGGCGTATATGGCCAGACATACGTTATTTCGACAATATGTTATTTAGACAGGTAGGACATTTTTTGAGATGTAAGTAATGCTGTTAAATATTTAATAACTTTTTGTTTTTCACATTATGATCTGCACTTTATGATTTGCACATTATATTAACTTTCAAATTCAAATGCACTTGAATCCGAAATCGTGACTGTTTGATAGAAACGAATAAAAGTCTACAGTCAAAAGCAAAAAATCTCTTTCAAAAAATAGTGCCTCTGCATAAGCACACCAGAAAAAAAGTCACCCTAAGGGTGCTCCAAGGTAACAAAGTGTAACACCAGCATTAACTCTGATAATGAACTTAATTCGGCACGGAGGAGAGTCAACAGTGGCTTCAGGTATGAAAAAAAAAAAAAAATGCTTTCTTCAACACAGCGATTGGTAAAACAGTTAGGTGTGTTAACTATAAAATAAAATTGCGTGCGTCTCTGAGTACTATTATTTGCAAACAAACATCCGGTGTCAGTGTCTTGAACCGCTCACAAAATAAAAGGGGCGTTACATTGGGACGGAACACACAGCTTGGTCAATGAAATTAGTGTTGAATAATGAAACGGGGTAGAGATGACGGGCCGAAATGGTACGGGAAAGCCGTAAGCTAGCTGCTAGAGGTCAGCGAGTTTTGAGTCTCGGAATATTAGACGATATGAAATTGCAAGAACGTATAAGAACTCTGCCACGCTGAATGGACGCTGGCTGTTCAGACGGCCAGGCGTAACAGGAAATTGTGGCTGGGGTGAAGCAACCCTCCCACACGCTGCCCCAGAAACAATGGAGCCTGCAAGCATTTTTAGCAGCCACTGAAGCTGGACGTTTTTGTGGGCCATAACGGGTTTCATCTCTCTCAGGCTCTCAAACGTTGGAGCACGTCAATTTCTGTACGAGTCATAAGGCACTTTTCTGCGATGTGCAGTGGTCGTAATGTTTTGGCTCGTCAGTGTACAATGAGTGGTCAGACATAATGACGAGTGACTTACTATCGATATAAACCTGCCCAGGCGACAGCAGCGTCACCTGGCGAGGAATGACTGCCAGTCAGACACACGCAAGGTGGATACAGTATCAGCACAGTCTAACATAACAGTCGCGACACTCACTGCTGTAAAACTTGTTGCCGTTTGACAGATGGAGCGACACTAGCGCTCCACGCGGCAGGTAAGGTGAACGTCAGACGCGTCGTAAGCATAATGTTTGTTTGTATTCATTTCCTACGTCATTTCCGAATTATTCGAGTTATTTTCTTGCCACCAAGAGTTTGTGTAGTATCAGAAGGCATATGCGTTTCTAAAAATGATTCTAAAATATGCGCAAGTATGGACAAAAACCATGAATAGAGTGGCAAGCTACAACACATTCGTGAAGAAACACTTGTGACATTGGACAGAATTGCAGCTTACGACGTTGATATCAAAAGAATATAAACACACAGATTCACATGTAAGAAGAACAGATATGTACCTCTACATGCAAAAGCGATCGACAGCTCGTTTATCGTTCTGCAGGCTTCCTGTGTTTGTCATTGTCGCCTGTTGCCATAAGTACGACCTTCATCTTTATATTATTCTAAGTGGGACAAGCAACTGCCAAATAGTGGTAGACATATTCTGAAAACATTATAATTAGCTGATTACATTAGATTTCACGAAAAACCAAATATTTGAGTAATTTTCAAACAATCTGTCTGTAGGCACTTTCCTTGTCCCGTAATAGTTTCGCTTCTGCACATTCTGACACTTCACACGCTTCTGTAAGACACGAACAGCTGTACTTAATTTAACCATTTCATCGTCAAAGCAGGTCTGTGATGATGCAAACGAATCTGGCACTGTTACATGGAGAGTCGAACTGGTTGCTTCTGTGTCATATGACTGTTTTACAGCTTTAGATTGACTGTCGAATCTTTGTGGCAGTTTCTTCTTCATCGTCAGTTGAGGGGGCTTATTTGGAATGTCAAACAGTGTGGGTACTGCATTCCAAACGAGTTTGTTATTGTCTGCGTTCATGAACTGGTTTTGTTCGAAATGTAGCGAACAAAACCTAATATTATTATACAGGTAAATTGGGTCTTTCTTCATAAGGTCTTCTCGTCTGCTATTAACAAACCATTTTCTGCTCCTAAAACGAAACATTCATCATTTATACACATATAGTTTGCAAGTGAATCCTGACGATACAGTTTTCTAACATGATGGTATATACCTCCCAGGATCCTTAGGAAACCTAAAAAAAGACAGCTGTGGTGTCTTCTTCCCTTTTGTTGCTGCAATTTATTGCGCTTCAAACGCTCCCGATGGTAAAAACCATTGTATAAATCAAAATAAACAATCACTATTCGCTTTCACGATCGCGCCGAACTCACAGTTCAACCTACCGGCCGCTTGGGGCGCTGCTGGCGCTGTAGGCAACAAAATAGAGGCGAAGTGTCGCGACTGTCATGTTAGACTGTGCTATCAGTGAGCGTGCTGTCCGTGTGTAGAATGGGGCAGGCGCGCGATCTCTCTGACTTTGATCGAGGGCAGATTTCGATGGCCTGGAGGCTCGGCACGAGTCTTACGGAAACTGCACGACTTGAGTGTTCGATGAGTGCTGTGGTGAGTGTCTTCAACACGTGGGGAGACCAATATGAAACCACGTCCAGACGTTGTGGGGTTGAGCCGCCAACCCTCATTCCAGATGTCAGCTGTCGTAAGCTGGGCAGACCGGCAAAACTAGACAGGCAGCGAAATGTGACGGAACTAACATCAGAATTTAAAGCTGGGCAGAGTAAAAGTGTGTCTGAATAGACAGTACACACTTAACGATGGGCCTCCGCGGCCGACGACCCATGCATGAGGCAATGTTAACACCACGACATTGGCAACTACGAATGAATTTGACACGTGACTATTGGCAATGGAAGTTGGCGCACTGTAAGAGCGTTGTATGTTCTGACGAATCCCGATATCTTTTTCATCATGTCGATGGGTGGCACGAATTCGTCATCTACCAGGGGAGCAGCTCCTTGACACCTGTACTGCGGGACGGACGCAAGCTGGCGGCGGCTCTATTATGCTCGGGGAACATTCACGTGGGCATCCATGGGTCCAGTGGAGCTCGTGCAAGGTACCGTGACGGTCAAGGAGTATCGTACACTGGCTGCGGACCACATAACCCTTGACGACTATCGAGTTTCCCAACAGCAGCGGCATTTTTCAGCAAGATAATACGCCATATCACAAGGATCGAGTGGTTCGAGGAAAACAGTGTCAAGTTCCAGTTGATGTGCTGGTCCACCCTACTCGCCAGATCTGAACCCGAGAGAATACATCTGGGATGTCATTGTATGTGGCTTCAGAGCTCATCGCCCACTCCCCATAATTTGCTGGAAGTAGATGTGTAGATGTGGTGCCAGCTCCCTCCAGCGACCTACCGTAGCCTCGTTTCTTCCGTGCCACGATGTGTCGCGCAGTTATCTGTGCCACAGGTCGACAAACAGGCTACGAGGGTGATTCCAAAAGAAATACACAGTATTTTTGTAAAAATAGAGTTTTCATTCTGCATGTGTGACAGTTTTACAGTGTATAGATACATCCTTCCCGCTTGTTTTCAAACTTAGTTCAACCTGTTCCCGTGAGTGGCGCCGTCACAGCATGTCTTCAAGATGGCTGCTAGACTTGACGTTCGTCAGAAGCTACGTGCTGTAATAGAATTACTGTGCTGTGAAAACGAGACAGTGGGAAACATCCACAAGAGGTTCAAAAAGGTGTGTGGAGATGCTGCTGTCGGTCGCAGTACAGCTAGTCGGTGGGCAAGCAGGTTACGTGATGAAAGCGGGCACGGCAATACTTGAGGACTGTCCTCGCAGCGGCAGGCCTCGTACTGCACACACTCCAGACAATGCTCAGAGACTTAACGTTTGGTGACTGGTGACAGACGCATCACAGTGAACGAATTGTTACGTTACACTGGGATAGGGGAAGGAAGTGTTTGCAGAATACTGGAAGTGTTGGTGTTAAAGAAGGTTTGTGCCAGGTGGGTTCCCAGGATGTTGACAGTGGCTCACAAAGAAACAAGAAAAACGGTATGCAGCGGACTTTTGAAACAGTAGGAGAATGGTGGAGATGAATTTCTTGGAAGAATTGTGACAGGTGATTATTTTTTTATTTATGAATTTGGCCAGCTATGGACCGCATACAACTTAAGACTTATGGTGTTTCTTTTTCTTCCGTTCTTCCCAGTACTTCTTACAGTCCTGACCTGGCTCCATGTGACTATCATCTCTTTGGGAAACTGAAAGACTCTCTTCGTGGAACAAGGTTTGAAGATGATGACTCCCTTGTGAGCGCTGCCAAACAGTGCCTCTAACAGGTTGGTCCAGAATTTTACTGTGCGGGTATACAGGCGCTGGTTCCAAGATGGCATAAGGCAGTTGAGGGGGATGGAAATTACGTGGAGAAATGAAAATATTGTTCCTAAAGGATGTATCTACACACTGCAAAACTTTCAAACATGTAGAATAAATGATGAATTAAAAAAATAGAGTGCATTTCTTTTTTGGAGTGAACCTCGTATAAGCTAGGTGGTCATAATGTTGTGGCTGATCAGTGTACGTTGATGTAGGCCCAAGTATTTGTATATTTCGGATTGAAATGCTGCGATGAAGAAAGGTGTTATTTGAGACACAAGGTACTGCGTGAGACTCAGAACGATAAAAACCAGCTGAGGCAGAGTCAGCGACCAAGCTCTGTGCCGCAGCGGTCGAGCGGCGCGTCCGAGTAGCTGCGGCGTGTGTGGCTGCACTGCAGGTAGGCGGCCTATTAGACCCCCTTAATTAGACGTGACGCGGCGACTGGCGCTGTGCTGGTGCAGGCAGCTCGCGGCCCGGGCGTCGCGGCGCCACCCGCGCGGCGCCGTAATTGGGCGCCGGCTGCGCCTCGGCGCGGCGTCTGGCGGCCGGCGTGCCGCCGTGCCTCAATTACGCGCCGACACCTGCCGCCTGCCTGCTGCCGGCTTTGAGGCGGCGCCGCTTCTGTCAACGCCCACGACGCCACGAATTATTCACGTTCGCGCTGTCTAATCGGTGACAGCGGTACACTGGCGCGGCCCAAGACGGATTAAGATTAGTCTGACACGTAACGCGTGCCCAGGAAATACGGGGCGGATTTGAATTTTGCGCCATTTTGTCGTATGACGGTTGGCAGCCGTGGTTTTTTCATTTTGTTATCTGCGATCCTACCCATTAGTAGCCTCAAAGTTTTCGTGTGGTGAACATTATTGTTTGATTTGTACACTACTGGCCACTAAAATTGCTACACCACGAAGATGACGTGCTACAGACGCGAAATTTAACCGACAGGAAGAAGATGCTGTGATATGCAAATGATTAGCTTTCAAGAGCATTCACACAACGTTGGCGCCGGTGGCGACACCTGCAACGTGCTGAGATGAAGAATGTTTCCAACCGATTTCTCATACACAAACAGCAGTTGACCGGCGTTGCCTGGTGAAACGTTGTTGTGAAGCCTCGTGAAAGGAGAAGATATGCGTACCATCACGTTTCCGACTTTGATAAAGGTCGGATTGTAGGCTATCCCGATTGCGGTTTATCGTATCGCGACATTGCTGGTCGAGATCCAATGACTGTTAGCAGAGATGGAATGGGTGGCTTCAGGATGGTAATACGGAACGCCGTGCTGGATCCCAACGTCCACGTATCACTAGCAGTCGAGATGACAGGCATCTTATCCGCATGGCTGTAACGGATCGTGCAGCCACGTCTCGATCCCTGTGTCAACAGATGGGGACGTTAGCAAGACAACAACCATCTGCACGAACAGTTCGACGACGTTTGCAGCAGCATGGACTATCAGCTCGGAGACCATAGCTGCGGTTACCCTTGACGCTGCATCACAGACAGGAGCGCCTGCGATGGTGTACTCAACGACAAACCTCGGTGCACGAATGGCAAAACGTCGTTTTTTCGGATGAATCCAGGTTCTGTTTACAGCATCATGATGGTCGCATCCTTGTTTGGCGACATCGCGGTGAACGCACATTGGAAGCGTGTATTCGTCATCGCCATACTGGCGTATCACCCGGCGTGATATTATGGGGTGCCATTGGTTACATTTCTCGGTCACCTGTTGTTCGCATTGACGTTCGCATGGACGTTACATTTCAGATGTGTTACGACCCGTGACTCTACCTTTCATTCGATCCCTGGGATCCCTACATTTCAGAAGGATAATGCACGACCGCATGTTGCAGGTTCTGTACGGGCCTTTCTGGATACAGAAAATGTTCGACTGGCCAGCACATTCTCCAGGTGCCTCACCAATTGAAAACGTCTGGTCAATGGTGGCCGAGCTGCTGGCTCGTCACAATACGCCAGTCACTTCTTTTGATGAGCTGTGGTATCGTGTTGAAGCTGCATGGGCAGCTGTATCTTTACACGCCATCCAAGCTCTCTTTGATTCAATGCCAATCCGTATCAAGGCCGATATTGCGGCCAGAGGTGGTTTGTTCTGGGTACTGATTTCTCAGGATCTATGTACCCAAATTGCGTGAAAATGTAATCACATGTCAGTTCTAGTATAATATATTTGTCCAATGAATACCCTGTATCATCTGCATTTCTTCTTGGTGTAGCAATTTTAATGGCCAGTAGTGTATTTCCGTCACGGAGCAGATGACAACTGAGCAAAGAATCCAAGTGCTAAAAAACTATTACAAAAGCAGTGAAAGTCACACGGCAACGGTTCGTGAATTGCGTGTGACACTCGGAAGTAATGCTGCTACAACCGAATCATCACTTCGGAAGTTGATCCGGGAGCTTCGGACCACTCGTTCTGTTTCAAACGTTAAGAAAACAGGACGACCGCGTTCTGTTTCAAACTTTAGGAAAACAGCACGACCGCGTTCTCTTCGGACACACGAAAAAATTACTGTCGTGCGTGACAATGTGACCGTAAGCCCCAGAAATCGGTTCGCCGACGAGCTCAACAGTTGAATTATAGCCAAGTTTGCTGCATCAAATCCTTTCGAATCATCTGAAAATGCGTGTGTACGAGACTCAACTTACATAGGAGTTGAAGCGTGCATATCATGGAAAGAGACATCGATTTGTTCATTGGGTCTTGGCTCGACAAACGGAGAACGAGAACTTCAAAAAAAAAAAAAAAGAATAATTTTGTCAGGTGAGGCGCAGTTCTACCTCGGCTGGAACGTCAATAATCAGAAGTTCAGAATTTGGGGTAACCAGCGACTATGGAAGATGAGATGAATCCACAACGCATGATTGAGTGGTGTGGGTTCCGGGCAGAAGGAGTGATCCGCTGGTACTGTCTTGAAAATGATGAGGGAGCTGCCGTCACTGCGAACGGTGACCGTCACTGAAACACGCTTTCCGATTGGTTTTTCCCTCTTATCGATGAAAATTACTAGTTTTGGTTTCAATGAGATGGTGCCACATGTCAAACATCCCTTGAAACGATTGCTCTGCCGAATGAGCAGTGTCCTCAAAAAATTATCTCTTTGCATGGCAACCAGGAATGGCCTGCCAGATCATGCAGTCTTTCGCCTTGTCACTCTTTTTTGTGAAATCAAAAGTGTTCGTGAACAAACCACAAAAATACATCAACTGAAGGAAGAAATTAAAAGATTTAATAATGGCATCCCACCAGATGTTCGTGAACGCGTCATTGAGAACTTCAATGAACGCATTGCTCGTTGCCGCGCGTCCTTGGGTGGTCATATGGAGGATATTATTTTTCACACTTAAATGGGAGAAGTTACTTAATGTGTTTGTGGTAAAAAAGAAATTGCATTTTCTATCAAATTTGTATGTTCCATAGCACATTGATATGCGTCCCTGCTTCTGGAACACCCTCTAGATGGTTATGATGACGGTGACCACACTGAAACAATTGTTACAACTACATCTACATTGACATCTACGCACTGTAAGTCACCTTATGGTGTCTATTGGGGAGGATTCTTCGCATAATACTGTCAGCTCCCACCCCTCTTCCCCTACCTGTTCCAGTTGTGACCGGTCACCGAAACGAATGTTGGTAAGTCACAGTGAGATCTCGAATCATTCTAATTTTACATGAATGGTCTTCAATGAGACATAAGTAGGAGGACGCAATAGATAAGTTGACTCTTTTAGGAACGTATGCTCTCGAAATTTCGTCACTAAACCATATGGTGAACGCCTCTGTTGCAGAGTCTACCACAGGAGTTGGCTGGGCATCTCCGTGGCGCTTTTGCACTTACTAAATAAACCTGAAAATCAATGCGATGCTCTTTTCTGGGTTCTCTATATTTCCTGTATCAATCCTACCTGGTTTACTTGCCCAACTGGCGAGCAATATTCGAGCACTAGTCGAACGAGTGTTGAAAAGCTACCCTCTTTGACAGTGCACTTCAGTCCCTCATGATTCTTCCTATGGGTGTCTGGCAGTCATCTGCCTTACTTGCGATTAGTTATATGAGCTCATTCAATTCTAATAATGTAATAAAAACAACTGAAATATCGCAATCCTTAAGATTTTACGCTGTTTTCCTTAAAGTAAGCACACCAGACAATTAAATCTCCTCCAGGAGACATCACGCCTAAACACGTGTAAGACCGTTTCTGATCTTACTAACGCCCCCAGATTAGCGAGAAAGAGTGTTCCCAAGATTCAGGTGTGGCGTATCCAGTTAAAGAATCTGATTGATGGTTAGATCTCGTAGAGCGACGAAAGAGACCTTATATGAGACATAAGTCTGGTGTTGTTGGGTAGCTGATCAGAGTGTTTGTTAAAAGTAACAGACTTCACGATATCTAACTGGAGACTCGCATTCTGGAGGAAGAAGGTTCAAACCTGCGCCCGTCCATTCTGAATTAGGTTGTCTGTGATTTCCCTAAATCGCTTCAGGCAAATGCCGTGATGGTTCCTTTGAAAGGGACGGCCGACTTCCTCCCCCATCCTTCCCTAATCCGATGGGACCGATGATCTCGCTGTTTTGTTCTCTCCCTTAAATCAATCAACCAACCAGCCAATCTAACTGAAGAAATAACTTATTTTTCTTTGTGGGAATGCGAAGTTTCTGTGCGAATTATTTTTCCTTTTTACCCTGTTCTGTTATCCTGTTTTTGGAGGTGATTACTGGAGAGAGTTTGCTTGACAGTAGCCGAAGCGCAGGAAGCAACTGTATGAGGTATACGTTTTCCTATCTGGTGACCGCCAGAGTGCAAAACTTAAGGACGAAAATAACTTCCACATCCCAAATAACATAGCTGGATGAAACTTGGACCTTACATAGAAAGAACTGCTGGTTTATAGCACAGAAGGTAACTGTAAGAAACGCCCAAGGAGACAAACAGAAATGATACAATTATTCAAAGACGATGATTACACTACATTTGAAATAGTAATCAGACTTGATTCAAAATTTTTTTAATCACCATCATCATCTTCATTTAAGACTGATTATGCCTTTCAGCGTTCAGTCTAGAGCATAGTCCCTCTCATAAAATTCCTCCATGATCCCCTATTCAGTGCTAACATTGGTGCCTCTTCTGATGTTAAGCCTATTACTTCAAAATCATTCTTAACCGAATCCAGGTACCTTCTCCTTCGTCTACCCCGACTCCTCCTACCCTTTACTGCTGAACCCATGAGTCTCTTGGGTAACCTTGCTTCTCCGATGCGTGTAACATGTCCCCACCATCTAAGCCTGTTCGCCCTGACTGCTACATCTATTGAGTTAATTCCCAGTTTTTCTTTGATTTCCTCATTGTGGACACCCTCCTGCCATTGTTCCCATCTACTAGTACCTGCAATCATCCTAGCTACTTTCATATCCGTAACCTCAACCTTTTTGATAAGGTAACCTGAATCCACCCAGCTTTCGCTCCCATACAACAAAGTTGGTCGAAAGATTGAACGGTGCACAGATAACTTAGTCCTGATACCGACTTCTTTCTTGCAGAAGAGAGTAGATCGTAGCTGAGCGCACACTGCATTAGCTTTGCTAGACCTCGCTTCCAGTTCTTTCACTATGTAGCCATCCTGTGAGAATATGTATCCTAAGTACTTGAAACCGTCCACCTGTTCTAACTTTGTTCCTCCTATTTGCAACTCAATCCGTTTATATCTCTTTCCCACTGACATTACTTTCGTTTTGGAGATGCTAATCTTCATACCATAGTCCTTACATTTATGATCTAGCTCTGAAATATTACTTTGCAAACTTTCAATCGAATCTGCCATCACAACTAAGTCATCCGCATATGCGAGACTGCTTATTTTGTGTTCACATCTCTTAATCTCACCAAGCCAGTCTATTGCTTTCAACATATGATCCATAAATAATATGAACAACAGCGGAAACAGGTTGCAGCCTTGTCTTACCCCTGTAACTACTCTGAACCATGAACTCAATTTACCGTCAACTCTATCAATAAAAATCAAAAATCGCTTGTCAATGGTAACCGGTTTCGATCTTATCTCGATCATCATCAGACCATGTCTCATTAGGTGGTGAGCAGAGAAGACGAGAGGAGCACTGTCAAGTGTCGGGAGGCACCAACGGCAATTTGTAAGGCCCTTACTATAACTTTGCACTCGGCACAGGTCGATAGGGCGAACAATCGATTGTGACGTGTTGAGAGAGCGAGTGTCGAGATACGCCAGTGTGATTGGCGGGAATGGTGTGTGTGTGGAGGCCATTATTGGAATACAGGTCTTTTAAAACCGAGATGGGTGTCACCATCCCCGTGGTTAGACCCCTAAATAATAAATAAATACCGGGAAAGTGACGAAGTATCTTTATAAAAGTGATCAGTGACGTTACTAGTGCCGATATTTAGTTTCGCGTCTACCGCGCCGGCCTAATCTTGGGTTGTAGTGTTGGATGCAGTGATGGATTAGCGTGTGACGATAATGGAAAATGAAGAAAGCCTGTGCTGAGATTAGCCGTAATTAGATATGTATGACGAAGGCAGTGGCTGTCTCCTTTTTGTGTTTTGAGAAGAATATAAGTTCATAATTAGTAAAACTGTTTTGGTGTTCCTTATTACCGTACATTCAGTATTATTGTATTGAACAGGACGAACTGGAAAATAACAACTTCCGTAGCAGTCAATTCCGATTACCAGCCCCATTAGGTTCACGGTCATGTTAATAATAAATATTGGGCTGCTATTCGATCAGATCAGGTCGGGATAAAAACGGAGGTGTTGCAAATTGTTGTGAGTCACTTGCCGGCGGCTTCTCTTGTTCTTAATAAACAGGAGAGCGTCGAATGCACCGCCATTTATAGCACCTGAAGAAGACGGTCGTCGAAAAACTGTGCATTAAATGGAAACAACAACAACAGAGCTGAATACCCGGAAGACGACCATTAATCAATCCGTGCCGAGAAAGCCTGAGAAATCACCGTTGCTGCACTGTGTTCAACTGTTCTTGCAAGTGGCGGTACAATCTTTGAAAAGAAGAACAAAGAAAACCCAGAGTTGCTCTCTAAAGATGCTGTGCGACAGTACGCTGTCATGGTGCGCACTGGAAGCCGGGAAATGGTGAGGTGGAGCGAGCCTTCACAAGGGAATGGGGGAGGGAGTTTGCCACGGGGAATTCCCCGCACAGTAATTTATCGGCCCCAAGAGATAACATTTAAATTCCACCGGCGAAATAGAATTAAAGGTCCGGAGATGGGAGATAGGGCACGCCTCCGCCGGCCCCTCGCTGGTTCTTTATCCCCGCGACGCTGCCGCTACCGCCGTAGCTTGTGTTCGGTTAGGAGAAGGCCAGCTGGAGAGGGGTGCTGGAGAATCGGGCCTGTCTAGTAGCGGCGCAGTTCCGGTGCAGCAGGGGATGGGGAGGCAGCGGTGACCAGCGCACGCTGCCGGCTGCTCCCATTGAAGGCCAATTTGACCTGTCATTAGGGAGCCGGTTCTAGCGGACGGGACGACGATAACAGGACAGCGACTGGCCCACCGCTCCCCTCCGTCCCCTTCCCTACCGCCACCCCGCCCAGCAGCCGCATTAGACCTCCAGCGAGAGCACCAGTAAGCACGGTCCACTTGTTTGCGCGCTTTATTTACTTTTCTGCTGGCGAGTGTGCGACCTTTCCACTGGCGGAACGCCGGGGCCGCGCTTCTCAAAACAAGTCGCCCGGACACTGGCTCAGTATACCCGCGTTTCTTCTCCAGCACAGCAGCGGAAGAGAGAGCTCCGCGGGAATTTGCTGCAGTAATGAGCGCTAATGCGATCACTTTGATCTGGGGAGCGCAGGTAAATTATGTCTCTGCGGCGCAGCAGTCGCTAATAGGAGTCGGACGTCAGCCTGGCGATGACAAAGAAGTCGCTGACCCAGAGAAATCGCGGGTCTGTCGGCGAGTTTACAGTGCTCGGAATTATATGGATATCAGCGAGATTTCTTAGAGTTCGAGTTTGTATTCTCGTTCACCTGCACCTACATCTGTTCTCCGCAAATCACTTTACAGTGTGTGATGGAGGGTCCATTTGACACCATTTTCATTTCTCCGCTGCCTTGTTCCATTTGCAGGACTGTTGTGGGAGACCGTGATATGATCGTTTTATGAACTGGAACGCCTTGTTTATGTAGCGATCTATTTTTATTTATGTAAGCAAGCCTAGTTACGAGATGGTGTCATTGAATAAGTGTCCTCACGTTTCCAGCCGCATCAAGTGGTTAAGTGGCATTTCAACCACTTGCTACGAGTGAAAGCACGAGAACATTTTATTCTACATGTACTTATGTTCCAGATGCGTTTTGCCTTTTACATTAAGACGGTTTCATTGGATTTAATCTGATATACAAGAGCCGGCCGGAGTGGCCGAGCGGTCCTAGGCGCTACAGTCTGGAACCACGCGACCCGTACGGTTGCAGGCTCGAATCCTGCCTCGGGCATGGATGTGTGTGATGTCCTTAGGTTAGTTAGGCTTAATTAGTTCTAAGTTCTAGGGGACTGATGACCTCAGAAGCTAAGTCCCACAGTGGTCAGAGCCATTTGAACCATTTTTTGAATGGTTTGCTCTTGCCAAATGTTCCTGGAGGTACTAACCAACCTAAAAACGTACAATTTATAAGGGCTATAATTATTAGTCTGCAAATGGCGTAAATACTGATGCAGTGTTGTTCAGTATACTGCCCTGAGTCATTAATAGAAATATCTGCACTTATACCCACTGTATCCTGCATGTACTGAATGGAACAGCTCTTATGTTGACAACACTGATGTAAACAAATAAGAAAAAGGACACCAAGTGAACAGAGTAACAAGAATCGCTTACAGTTACCATGCCGGCAAGATAAATCTGCTGCACTTGCCAGGTCAGTAGCAGTGTTCCACAACAGTTAGTCTGCGAAGTATGAAAACTACAAAACAAGAAGATCGTGATGTGAAAATGTGTCCATGTTTCATAAGTGAAGTGACAGTGTGACCTTTAAACTGTGACTAAATAAGATTAACGATGCAGTTGCAAAAATAGGCAAGTTGAACTCAGTATTATATTTCATCGGACATTTTGCCCTAAAGACAGCCTATCTATTTTAAACAGAAATATAGTTAGTTGGGTCGTTTCAGTCGTTTATTGATAATCAATTACAATTTTTTGCCAGATCAACTACAAACGTGCTTTACTAAAAAACTACCACAGTCTCATAACTTGGCAATTACGACAGGATCTAAGAGAAGAAATACATGCATGGATTACAGATGGTAACAGGAGTTAGTTTGCACTGATTAAAGTAGTTAGAGTAAGAAGTGTTGGTACGAATCTGAAGCTGATAATGAGACGTAGTTGCAGAGATGGAAAAGGAAGATACTTAGGAAAATCTTCAATTAGTGAGTGACAGGGGGTTGTGGCGAATCAGAAATAACATGGAGGTCAGATAGTTGTATAACAGACGAGAGATAGTGACATAAATAAAGCGCAGTAGACTACGTTGGTAGGGAATGTACAAAGAATGGGGGGGGGGGGGGGTCAAGAAAGTTTTCAAGGAAAACGGGGTGGACACCTTATTAGGGGCAGACCAAGGACCAGATGGTTACACAACGTGGAGGAGGACTTGAGAAGAATGGCGGTTAGAAGATGGAGAGCCAAGGCAGCCAGCAGAGAAGAGTGGGCGGAGATTGTCCAGGAGGCCAAGGCCCTACAAGGGCTGTGGCGCCAAGGAGCAAATAAGTAGAGCTGCAGCCTTGATAGCTTCATAAGCAGGCTCATTTCTCGACACCCCGACTCGTCCGAGAACCCATACGAGCGACGCATTAGTTTCGGCATCAGCGACCGTGAGGGCATTCCTGGATCCTGTGCACTAAAGGTTGATACGTTAGGTCGCACAGAGGCTCTCGAGAGCTCAGAGAGAACCAGAACATACGACATATTTAGAGATTCCCAATCGCCGAATGTACAAGGTGCCCAGATACCGACCGATTTCATAAAGCCCTTTACCTGAACCGAAGAAACGTCACCCCTGAAAATTGGCTTCCGGCGTTCTTTTCCAGGTACAGGAAGCTTATTAACCTCTACATTGCCACATTACTATCCTATCGCTAAGTTAATGTGTACTCGCTGCCTACCATGCTGCAGAAATAACCTCTCGGCATTTTCAGACCGCCACTTATCTGCGCCATCAACGTTCTGCGCTATTTTGTAGTGCCAATAGGATGACATAAATTTTGCGAGGCCTGCAACGCCCTCATGACGTTAATTGCATCCGACGAAAAATTGCGAGGCCGTGGTTGGGCGATCCTGTGCGAGGAAAAAGCGAGTGGGTTTCCAGTGGGTGTAGCAAAAACACGTTCTCGTCTGCAAATACTAGCAGTTTGATCGAAAAGTCGCGCGGACGCCGCATACATTTTATAACTTAACACACACACTGTTTGTAATATTATGTCCGAAATGGTTACTCTTACGAACGTATACAGGAACTCGTATTGCAATGTTTGAGACCACTTCCCCAGTGATGCTTCTCATTTTTAGTTATTTGTTTTTTTGTCTTTAAAAGACATTGACAATACAGCCAGCAACTGTTATAACAATACAGCATTAGCATAAAAACTGTGAATTAAAGTAGAATGACAGAATAAACTTAGCTTTGGGGATAACCAATATTTTAAAGAGGTTACATTATGTACAAGTCTATTCTTACAATGTTTTCATATTTTATTCAAGACTGTTTTAGTCTACACGTGCGCATGCCGTACGTAAATGCGCAAGTTAACAACCATGTCTCAAGACTTACACGCATAACAGACGTCACATGAGGTTTACTTAGTTTCACATAGTTGAACCAAAATCGAGGAGACTTCCAATTGGTTGTGTGGCCGTTAGATGTCTGTCCATTTCCTGTGGCTTATAGACATTTTAGCTCATATTGATGCTCACCGTCTCCCAAAGCGTTACGGGAAAGTCACAAAACCCAAAACTTGACACGACGTATTTTGGATATATTGGAAACAATAAAAAATGAAAAAAGACGTAGATGTTCAGTCGCTATGGATAAAAGGATATTATGGAATTTTGCGTAACGAAGTAGTCAACTGCATAGCTAAGATGAACATTACTGATTGACAATTCCGTCTAACACCTCTCCCTCACACTAATTTGAAACCTTTGATCAAGAAAGCTGCTTACCGTCAGTGGAACTCTGAATGGCATGTATCTCGCGGGTCAAAGCGAGTCTGGTGACTTAGACTTCCTGTACATCCGTAGCCACACAGGAATTCCGGGTCCGCCAAGAAACGTTTCCCAGGAAGTCTACGGAGCAATACGTCACATGATTTGTCCCGCGCACCGAACGGCGCTGACGCCATCCTCACACGGGACAAGGCAGCCAACGTCGATGCGAACGCGGACGGAAAATTCAACCTCACGAGACGCAGCGCCGGCGTTACGTGCGAGGCGCTAGTTAACGTGATTTGCGACTGCAGCGCTCTCCTGTGGCAGCGTCGGTTGTATCTGGCTCGCAAACAACATACTTTGTTTACGAAAACGGACGCGCGTAAAATTCCTGCGTTAGCTCTATTAAAACGTACAGTTCCTCCCTTTCCCATATGCTACTCATGTTGTTCTGTCTGTAGTATACACAAATAAAACTTCAGTGTTCATGAACATGTTATAAGAGAAAAGAAGGAAAATTCCATATCCATCAGGAAGTACAAACCTTCACAAAATCGAAAAAATGCTCTCCTGAGAAAAAACGCATTTGTTATGACGTAGTATCGAATATTACAGAAAATATTTTTGTTAATTTAATAAGGAAGCCTCACAGATAGAAAAAAAAAGAAAATTGGACTTCAAAACGCGAAGCCACTAGACTCTGCTTTATAACTTGCAATCTCTGTCAACTATGCTACGTTGAGCTCCTAAAACAAATGACCCAGTATTTTGATTACGACAGTCTGAAGGCTTTAATCACCAATATGTTCTTAACTGACTATTAATAATAACAAATCTACCAAGAACGATGCATTTTTGAAAATCCTTCAATGTACTGTTGGCTTAAATGGCTCTGAGTACTATGGGACTTAACATCCGAGGTCATCAGTCTCCTAGAACTTAGAACTACTTAAACCTGACTAACCTAAGGACATCACACACATCCATGCCCGAGGCAGGATTCGAACCTGCGACCGTAGCGGTCGCGCGGTTCCAGACTGAAGTGCCTAGAACCGCTCGGCCACACCGACCGGCAAGTCGTTCAATAACGACGCGTTTTACAGAAATTATCTATGTGCTTATGTTTAGAATGTTTAGTAACAGCATAAGTTACACACAAAAAAAAAAAAAAAAAAAAAAAAACAGCAAATATTGGCTTCATCAAATAGAATACGGCGTTTCGCAAGTTCTGCCTCTAACGCAGAGAGTGTGCTTGCCTCTTATTGGTCCAATGTTTCGTAACACGTTGCCGAAATATCATGCAACTTATTTTGTGTTTCGCCCGAGGCAGCGGCTCCTCAACGTGAAATGACAGGAAGTGACGTCACACAAGTTCTATAGCTCCACGTGAGACCAGCTTGAAGAGTCGGAGGACCCTGGCCACGGCAAACACTGCGAAAGCTCCGAAATGGCACATGACAAGAAACGTGTCAGTGTTGCAGTAAAGCGTGATGCAAGTGACTTCCGACAAAATTAATAAGGAAATATGAGCGTAACATTTATTCTAAGTTTGAACAGCCTTCGTTAGTCACTTGGGAGCGTCACCAGCCGCCAGCCGGGAGGCGTGAACATTTCAACACTGTTCGCGGGTCCGGAAGACAGCCACAAAGACACTCTTAAGAGAGAGAGCGAGCAATTCTGCTGAAAATGGTTAGAACAGTGCAGATCGAACCGTCTAAATCCGTTAAGCACATGAGGCGGAACTGAAGACCGCTGACGAGTCGGCAAGAGCAGAATCAATTAGTCCATTACAAATGATGTCTCGGAACAGAGCCCCTTCTCAGCGACATAAATACTCGTACTCTACCTCCAATAGTTTTTGTCGCTGGATCAGTGGTATAGATGGCGATCATGTCGTTCCTATTCGATTCCCTGGTTATGGTATGGTAATGTCTTGCGTGTGAGATAGTTCTAGTTGGTCTTGCACTCGCTGCCCAGCGAGACGATCATCAATCTGAAGCCACAGCTGACGCAGTCCAGTATCCAGTATTGACGTGAGCAAAGCAACCAGCGCTGTCTCTACCTGCAAGACTCCGCTCCAGGGCAGAAGCTGCCGCAAACTTGTATCACATGAGGCTGACAGTCTACTGTATCGGCGGGCCAGATACAGCATTCTGCACAACAGCTCGGCTTCAGACTTCAAAATGGCTCTGAGCACAACGTCTAAGGTCATCAGTCCCCTAGAACTTAGAACTACTTAAACCTAACTAACCTAAGGACATCACACACATCCATGCCTGAGGCAGGATTCGAACCTGCGACCGTAGTGGTCGCGCGGTTCCAGACTGTAGCGCCTAGAACCGCTCGGCCACCTCGGCCGGCGCTTCAGACATCGCGCTCCAACTGAGAGAACAATGCGGGCAGTGATCTGGGAGTGATTGAGTATTCCCGGAAACGGCATGTGATATGAAAGCACAAACGTCAAGATCACTGCTGTTTCCAAGCTGAGCTACCGACGGTGCGTACCTATCAAATCAACGGACGGCAAAACCGCTGCATCGGGGTGGCACCGACTTCCACTCTGAGCTGATACAGCGTCCTCGGCAGCCGTGACACCCCTGGAGGATTCAGCGGATTCTTCTCCTGATAACGAAGTCGCCAGTCGGCAGGAGAATCAGCAACGAATTGTATTTTCAGTAATAAATGAAATAATTTTCAGTATTATTTTATTGCGTCTAATGATACCACACAGCTCCTTGGTCTGCATTCTGAAGAAGTAGTAGCGGTTTCCAGCCCCAGTAGGGCAGAAACGATTTGTATTTTCAGCAATAAATGGAGTAATTTTGTATATTATTTTTTTGCGTCTAACAATACCGCACATCTCCTTGGCCTGCATCCTGACGAATTAGCTGCGGTTTGCAGGCCGGCAGAAGGCGGTCCCTACACAAATTATTAACGAAAGGCAAGTGGCACTGCGCTTAAAGCACTTTACTAACTCCAGAACAGTGGCCGGCCGGTGTGGCCGAGCGGTTCTAGGCGCTTCAGTCTGGAACCGGGCGACGCTACGGTCGCAGGTTCGAATCCTGCCTCGGGCATGGATGTGCGTGATGTCCTTAGGTTAGTTAGGTTGAAGTAGTTCTAAGTTCTAGGGAACCGACGACCTCAGATGTCAAGTCCCATAGTGCTCAGAGCCATTTGAGCCAATCAGAACAGTGGAGTTCATATCATCATCTTGCCTTCCACACTAAGATTTCGTAGGAACCCTCGCAATGAAACTTCCTGGCAGATTGAAACTGTCTGCTATACCGAGACTCGAACTCGGAGCATTGCCTTTCTCGAGCAAGGGCTCTACCGACTGTGCAACCCAAGCACGACTTAAGACCAGTCCTCATACTCTTACCAACGCCAGTGCTTCATCTCCTACTTCGTCGGTAGAGCACTTGCCCTAGAAAGGCAAAGGTCCCGAGTTCGAGTGTCGGTCCGGCGTACAGTTTTGTCTGCCAGCAAGTTTCGTGTCAGCGTACACTCGGCTGCAGAGTGAAAAATGAATTCTGGAATCCCTACACTCATTACGACAAACACCAGGAAGTTCCCTTTGAAAAATATTCTTTCAATTTGCTCCCCAATTGTCCAACGCGAGCTTGTGGTTTGTCTCTATGAACAGGAAGTTCGACCTCGATCTTACTACCGCCTAGCTATGTTTTTCAGAACCATAGCGACGCAAGGTTGCTAGCGGCTCTCACTTGCGACATTTTGAAATCGATGAGTACACGATGTTCGTAAATTCCTGATATTTCTTACAGAGTTGTTGTTCAACAGCTGAAATCAACTCGGAACGCGGTGCTTGGTTCAAATGGCTCTGAGCACTATGGGACTTAACTACTGTGGTCATCAGTCCCCTAGAACTTAGAACTACTTAAACCTAACTAACCTAAGGACATCACACACATCCATGCCCGAGGCAGGATTCGAACCTGCGACCGTAGCAGTCGCGCGGTTCCGGACTGCGCGCCTAGAACCGCTAGACCAAACGCGGTGCTTTCGATACTTCAAGAAACTTCTAGTCGTGCCATAATTTTATAGTTTTTCACGTTGAATTTAGCACGGCAAGTACTTCGACATATGTCAGAATTTTTATGTAGGGGCACGTTCTGGTTAATGGCTGTAGTTCTTCACAAGTTTGAACCTCACCAGTTCGTTGGCCGCATAAAGTCTTGCAGGTGTTGAGCAAGCAAGAAAATTTCACAACCCTAAAAAGTGAAGGAAACAAATGAATGAGCTTACCTATCAGCTTTGTTCAATAGTCGGGGGATTATTTATTTATCAATAAAAAAGAGACACTGGCTGTTAATTAGGTGAACAAAACTATCGTGCACAAACTATAGAATGGGATATATTGGGCCATTTCTCTATGCGTATTAATCCAGGCCAAGCATGCAAAATCCACCAAACCGGTTTTATTGAGTTTACCAAACATATTTTATTGTCAACAGACGCTATACTGTGGCAGTTCTGCAATATTTGATACTTTTACAGTCGCTCCCAACTACGTGCTTCAGTTTCCACGAGCCCCTCTCAGGTGTAAAAATTGTTTCTGCTCTCTGTTTTAATTACAGAGACATTATTAGCATTTTAAACTTGTGTGTCTTTGTTGTTTGGCACTGCAGAGAGATTTCAATCAACAGAAAACATCAGCTGCATGAAACGTGATCCGTTCCTTTTACAAACATGTTTCCGTTACGTGTTCCACGGCTAAGCAGGTTTAAACCTTTTGCAAAATCGGTTTCATACGCATTAATAACTCTGCTAATACCATATTATCGAAAATTTTTCTAACTACGACAGCTTTGAGGTTTATGCCGTAATTATTTCACAAATTTGCGCTATTGCTCCGTATCAGGCATTATACGTACGTACGTAATTGTGTGTAGTTGTAATGACTTCTGGAACGAATATCTGATAAAAAAAAGATACACCTTCGTCCCGTAGATATCAAGGAGATTAACGGTATAATTACTTTTAGTGCTTGGATAAAAACAAGTGAATATAAAGCTACGTTTTCTTTTTTTTCTTTTTTGGCTCAAGCAAAAGGCAGACATTCAAAAGCAGGAACGTCCAGGCACTTTCATTACTCTCTAATTAGGCTGCTACAATGCGTGAACGTGTAAGGGAGTATAACGGAAAATATACGACGACACGAGAGGATTCCTGCAATACGTAGCTCTAGTCATTTGTAGGGAAAAGATTATTTGCGGACTGATACAAAATTTCCAACTAATACAGTTTACTCAATTTTTCTTTGGTAACATCTTTTATTAAAGTAATTGTTACCAGACTCTGGCACTCCAAGCCGGTCATGGAAGTAAATCATAAAACAGATTATCCAGAAAAATAAAACAGACTAAACACATTCTGTTGGTTACTGACACTGCCTTCGTGCTAGAGAAGAATGTTTGCTACATTTAACTTATTAAAACTGAAGCGTAACGAAGAGGAAACTTTAAAGATGAGAAATACACTACCATGCTCGATCATCACGTGCACAAAATTCTTGAGAAAGCTTTTACGTTGTATCCATACCTATTGTAAACGCCGCAAGCGTTGAAACTAGGTGACAAGTCTCGTATAAACCAATTTGTTGAGAATTTTCTGGAGCGTCTGAATGAGAAAACGAATTCCTAAACAGAGTGGCATTTTTCGACGAATTCACTTCTCACGTGTGCGGTATCGCGAACAAACACAACATCGCCTCCGTGGACAAACCAAGCCGCATATAATAAGCTAAGTGGTGTGTGCTAGCACCAAAGTGAACGTGTGATGTTTGATCGCTGATCGCGTTTCAGGACAAATATTGCATTTTTTTAAAGGAAAAGCAATTAATTCCCTAAATTATCATGACACGTTGCAGCTGATTTCTACCTATCGCTTAAGTCTTGTCCCACAGTTACGCAGAGTCAGCCATCGTTAATGAGATTTGGCATGTTAATGGTTAAGGGGTGGCCAGATGCCCTTCCTGCCGCCACCCCGTACCCCCCCCCCCCCCTCGGGATGGAATTAGTGTACCCCAACTGTCTACATCGAGTGTAATCCATGGAATAGTGCGAATGTGTTCAGATGTCTGCGAACCATGTAACTGAGGCGGAACGTGGGTACCAGCCCGGTATTCACCTAGTGGGATGTGGAAAACCGCCTAAAAACCACATCCAGGCTGGTTGGCATATCGGCCCTCGTCGTTAATCCGCCGGGAAGATTCGATCCGGGGCAGTCGCGCCCTCCCGAGTACAGGAAGCAGCGCGTTAGCGCTCTCGACTACTCTGGCGGGTACGTTGCAACTGAATGTTCTGTCAAATTAGTAGAGTAAAACTATGTTCAACCTGAAGGTATCGTTTCATTGCCATCCACTGACCTTTGAACTGATTGTTCCAGCTACATTTCCCCGTCCTGTGTCTAATTCACGATGTAATTATACAAACAGTTAACCAGATGTCCGTATGATCTTGTTCTGCACCGAAGATGGCACTCCGGTCAACGGATAAACACGCAAACAATGACGTCACGGCACCTATGAAACGAGGTAGGTTTTGCCGGGTAGTCCCACTTCCACAATCGTTGTGTATACAGCCACAGACGGTGCAGTGTGGCATAGAGAAAATGCCAACCAGACACTCTACGGCGGAGCAAGACAGTTGCAAATTGATGTGACCCAATGGCTTAGTGTGAATCATTCTGTTGTTTCTTGGATGTGGCGACAATTTATAGAGACCGAACTGTATCCAGAAGATTAGGGCAGAGCCGACCACGTGTGACTTCAGAAGAGAGGAACGTCATTTGACCGTAAGGGCACGACAGTACTGCCTTAGTACTGCTCGGCAACTGGCGTGTGAGCTCGCAGCATCCACTGGACGTGTTGCTTCGAGGCAAACGGCGTGCAGAAAGATTCGGCATAGTGGCCTTTACTGTCGGAGACCTATTGATGTCTACCTCTGACGCGTTTTCACAGAAGGGAACGTCTAGTGTCCAGTCATCAACATGCCAGCGGGGCGGTCGAACAGTGGACCAATCTTGTTGTCACAGATGAGTCCCGATTTAGTCTGAAGAGTGATTCTCGGTGGACTCGTATCTAAAGGGAACGTAGAACACGATTTCGGGAGCCAAACATTGCAGAAAGAGACCGATATATTGAGGAGGTAGCTGTCAGCTACCTTGGCGAGATCTTGGGATCTCACTTGTGGTTGTTTCAAGGTGCTGTGGCTCCATACTTCGTATTGATGGACGGTAATGCTTAATTTTACAGAGCACGGGTGGCTGATGTTTTCTTGGAAACGAAAGATATTTCAATCATGGCGTGGTCTACTCGCTCTCCTATTTGAATCCCAAAGAGCATGTCTGGAATACACTAGACAGATGGTTTGCATCTCGTCAGCATCCAACAACCACTCTCCACGACTGCCAGAAGCTCTGCAGAAAGAATGGGCATTATTGCGTCAACATGAGACTGATGACATCATTCACCGCATGTCAAGTCAGGCCTGTACTGCTTCCAGAGGGGGTCACTCCCCATACTGAGCACATTTACCAGTTGTCGGAATGTGTGTGCAAATCCAAGTTGAAAAAAAAAAAAAAAAACGAATAACATTTTTGTCTACTACCGTTACGCATGTTGCAGTTATTTATGTTCGAAATTCTTTGCATTGTTTCTACTTTACTACTACCTGTGCAGTGGTTGGGAAGGGAGTGAGACAGGCCTTGTAGCCTCTCCCCGATATTATTCAATCTGTCTACTGAGCAAACAGTAAAGGAAACAAAAGAAAAATTCGGAATAGGTATTAAAATCTTGCGAAATACATATCTCTCTGTTCGTCCATAGAGTACAAAACGCAGTAGACAAAGGCGCCCACGTTGGTGCCGTGTTCACTGATTCCGAGAAACATTCTATAAAGTGCTGCATTGTCGTTTAGTGAAAAAAAGAGCTTACCGAGCACTGGGCCATGTTTTAGACTTGATTCACGATTTTCTAAGAGCTGAAACACAATGCGCTATTTTTCACAGAGTGAAATCGAGAGATGTAGAAGTAATTTCAGGCATACAGCAAGGGAGCTTCAGAGGGCAATTACTGTTTACAATAGGTATAAATGATCTAGTGACTAGCGTCGGAAGCCCCATGAGGCTATTTTAGGGCTTAATTTCGACCGGAACGCTCCGGAACAAAGTTCCGTCTCTTCCAAGGGATTTTTTTTTTTTTTTTTTTTAACTCAGCGGAAAAACTCGGCACCGGAGATTTAAAATAATACATGTGTATTAAATAGCAACGAAATTATAATTTGCCGCTGAGGCGTATTGTAGAGACATTCGTGTTCAAATGTGATGCGTGTCTGTGGTAACGAAAACGAACTTAAATCGGTCCAGTTGTAATACAACTCAGTGGGTGCAAGACGTATTATATTTAAAGCGTTTACTAAACGTCTAACTCGGAGTCTCATATTGTATCGTGTTACATTTTTCATAACTCTTCGTAAAGTCGGAATTGTACGTTACACCAATGGGCAAGAATTTCTTCTACATCCACATGTCTGCTCTGCAAATCACATTTAACTGCTTGTCAGAGGGTTCATCGAACCATCTTCACAGTAATTCGTATTATTCCGCCCTCGAACAGCAAGTGGGAAGAAAAGAACACCTATATCTTTCTGTGCGAGCTCCAATTTCCCTTATTTTGTTAATGATCATCGTTTCGCCCTATGTAGGTCGGCGTCAACAAAATATTTTCGCATGCGGGGGAGAAAGTTCGTGTTTAAAATTTTGTGGGAGGATTCTGCCGCAACGAGAAACGCCTTTGTTTTGATCATATAACACTGTTTGTTAGATCCTCTATTAATTAATATCTGACACACGTTTACCGCGGGGCTACAATGAAACTATTTGAACGTTATAGCTGGTAGCATTTGAAAAAATGTCATTGTTACAAAGACTACTTACTTGGGCCGATGTGTATCGACCAGAACTAGGGAGAAAAGTGACAATGCTTCGGGAACAGACTGTAGCACCTGTTGTTTGTATTAAATCTTGTGGTTGTATTGTTTTGATTGTAAGAAACTATGTTTTAAAAACTGAATTTCAGAATAGTATTTTGTAAAAAGTGGTTCCTCGTTGTAAGATTTATTATAAGTTTTGAAAAATCGAAACTTGTGCGTTTTATGGCTGGGGGGAGCTTGAAGAGGTGAGATCCAACTCCTGGTTGCAACGCCAAAGTCTAGGGAAATGCAAGAAAATCTGGGGAGTATATATGGGTGGTACAGGGACTGGTGAATAAATGTAACGTATCTACTCGGTGTAAAGAGATCCATTACTGTTTCAGTAACCTATCGGTAGAAATCACTGGAAACACTGAGGATCGTAAAATACCGAGGCATAATCATTAGGAGTGACCAAAAGTGAAATGAGCACACAAAAAAAAAAAAAAAAGGACTAATGTTAGGCTGCAATTTATCGGTAGGATCTTAAGGAAATGTCATTCATTGCATAAAGAAGTGGCTTAGATAACAGTTTTTCAATTGATTTGCGGGTATTGTTCGTCAGTTTGGCTCTTAACCAAGTGGGGTTAACAGAAGAGATGGAGAAGACTCAACGAAGATCGGGACGCTGCGTGACGGGATCATTTATTAAAAACGAGAGCGTTGTATGATGCGCAACTGATTCCAGTAAAACCCGTTACAAGAGGGGCATAGCATTTTAAGGAGAAGATTAGTGTTGAAATTCCGGGAGTGTACGTTTGAAGAAGAGTTGGGCAACATGTTAGTCCCTTACTTCCTTCCACGTGAGTTTCGCGAAACGACCACAACGAAAAAATTGAGACATTGGAGCTCATACGTAGGTTTGTCGTCATTCGTTGTTCGCAGGAACAATTCGCGGCGGAGCAGGGACGGGGTAAAATGATTGTGGTATTAGAATTACACTCCGCCACACACCGTAAGGTGGCTTACAGAGTGTGTATATCCAGAGAGCGGGCAAAAATTGGGAAACAGTACAAACAAAACACATTACAATATCTAACACGATGTAGGAAAACCATTGGCATTCAAAACTGCTTGTAACCCTCTCGGGATGCATAAATACATGTCCTGCATGCTTTTCAAACTAATCTTACACCATTATTTCTGCAAAATAATGGAAACTTCAGGTAACGAAGATGGAGGTGGAAGCGATCAAGCTTGCTTCTCCCCAAAGTGGACCACAAAGGCTCCTACTGAGCCCTACTGAATGTGTGGCCAGCGAAGATGCGCAGTTCATCCTGTTTTTTTACAAAACCAGTCCTGGACGACAGGTGCTGTCTGAATAGGAGCCGTGTCGTCTGGCAACACAGTGTCACTGTTGGGGAAGAAACACAACGTCAATATGGTCACATAGTTCTTGACAGAAAAGCTACCCATGGAATACCACGATATGGCTGACCAAATCAGCACCGAACCCCTGCCATGTCTCACTCTTTGGACGTAAACTGGGCTAGAAGTTGGAAACAGTGTGAAACAAGACTTGTCCGACCATATGACTTTCTCACATTGGTCCATAGTCCAGCTTTTGTGGCTTCGACACAACGTCTTCCTGTTGCAGGCTTTTTCATCAGTGGTGATTGGTTTGGAACTCCACCTTACCCAGGAGTTACCTGCTTATCGACCTTCTTTCACGCCTTTTTTTCGGGGGGGGGGGGGGGGGTGGAAAGGGAGGGGGTTCAGTTCTGAAGTGACTTTTGTAGCTCTCCTCCGCTTATTTTTCATCACAATCCTCTTCAATCGCCGTCCGTCACGACCACTCATCAAACACACACTTTTACACCCTTTTGTCCGCGTTTTAACTTAGCGGATGACGTATGCAATATAAAGCTTCCACAAGGTGCCTCTTGAAACAAAGAAAGTTTCGGCGCTCTTGATTGCGCTAGCACCCACCATATGGGCACTACCAATTTGCCCCCGTTGGAATTCATTTAACTCAGACATAGCTCACTCAGAGCTGCACAGAACACTGTTATTACCGAGAACGATTCTCGCAAGGTATTGAGGACATTACACAGGTATGTTCGTGGTCATATACAACAGCGCACCTTGTGGGCTTGGCTCCATTTATGATCAAGCATGCATTTATCTCGGTGTTTCCATAGACCTGCCCGATCCCTGTAGATGGGTCGAGATGTAGAAAAATGTACTCAAAAATGTGAACCTCCTCCCCTTTAAATTCAAATAATAACCATCTCATCATAACAATATAACAACGCCAGTGTGAGACAAATGCCGTGTTGATGCATTAGCAACGTCAGCTTTGCGCCACGCAACAATTGCAGCACCCATTTTAAACTATAGAGCTAATAACATAGGAACAACAACTAATTAACACACGGGTAACTTACACGTCGCAGTCTGAAGAACGACATAGACGGTTTAATGTATCATGTTGACGGACGCAATTAATAAAACTGAAATTAATTTAAGCTAGGATTTCCAGTCCTACCTGTGAACTAAGTTCTTGTTCGCTCCTTACCCTCGGACAACCGCCTACTAGACTCTTCCGTTATTGCTTAAATAATTACTGATTACTACACAAGATTCAAACAACCATACTTCCCGCCCTGAGCTCGTTCATCACAAGGAGAACAGTTCGTTGGGTCCTTCCAGAACAGCTGTTGACTTGGAGACGTTTCGGGGCAACGTTCAAGTTACAACAATGGACAGAAGGGACCGTCTGTTTTCTGAAATACACTTAACTGCAGAACAAAACATATTACTGGAATCGTCCTTGTAACAAGAGATTAACTCTGAGAGTGTGATTTGAGTGCAAATGCAAAATCACTGGGATGGATCACTGTCGACAGATTTCTTACCAACGTTGAAAAAACCTTGTTAATTGTTATTTTTATATGGCTAAGTCCACTAATACTGTGTATGACACACCGCCAGCCATTGCGGAGTGTTACAAAGGTTCTTAGGTGTTGGTTTACCTGAAGGGCGACAGGAGCGTGGTTCACAACGTTATCCGTAACAGTTTCTCTGTTGTATATTGCTGCTCCATCTTCAGTGACAGTCAGTCCATGAAGGTTGTTGTTGTTGTTGTGGTCTTCAGTCCTGAGACTGGTTTGATGCAGCTCTCCATGCTACTCTATCCTGTGCAAGCCTCTTCATCTCCCAGTACCTACTGCAACCTACATCCTTCTGAATCTGCTTAGTGTATTTCCATGAGGGTATGAAAGCTTAAATTAACGTCTTTCATGTAATTTTTTAGAGGGGAAGTGAAGGAAGGGCGGGTTGCGAAGCTACTTAATGTTCGACGTAACGACATTATTAACACTGTGAACTGAAAGGAATCGCAAGTGATCACTTTATAAATTTGTTTTGCTTAGGATGCAATTATACGTTTCAAGCCGATTTTGTTGCTCTCCTGACGGTAATCCAATTTACAGGATGTCGAAGCACAGTTTACATGCCACTCGGCAACGAGCGTAGAAACATAGTTGTAAGCATGTAAGCAGTTTCAGGATTCTGTAAATAGTATTACCACTTGACAATGACTAAACGAAACAAGACCAAAAACACGAAATGTTAAAAGTCATGGAGTGTGACATGTATATGATAAAATACTATTATTTACAAAATTATCTTCTACTTTTTGTTTATAAATAGCTAATTCATTATTTCTGTTTCGTTTTCTACTTTGTGACAGTTCTATGATTTTTACGGTTTTCATATATAAAAAGAAAAGGTATGATTTAAAAAACATTTTGTACACGAGAAGAAGGTAAATTAAAATTTGGTCCACCAGCATTACTTCTGTGGTACACATATAAGCATATATAAACTAAGCAAGCGGTTTTGAAGCAAAACTCGCTACCAGGTATATTGCAAGTAGATTACAAACGAATGTATGCAAAGTAAATCCTGTGAGAACTGTCCAGCGCTTAAAAAGCAAAAATCGTTCTAACGTTCGAAGAAAAACAATGCAAAATAATAAAGTTTGTTTATTAGGTTCAATAATATGGATGTTTATGATAATTACCAGAAATTGGAGGAAGCTATTTGCGTCTCCACAGTTCACCTGTCTCGTGGCGTGCTGCAGCAGCCTGCAAAAGAAATGATGAGTTATACTTCGTAAAATACAAGTTTCGCACGCTTTAGTCTATACAAGTAAAAATGTAAATGTTCATTTGTTCAAAATGGTATACATCCGAAAATTCTTGACCAATTCAAGCCTTTTAAATTTTTTATAACAACATTTCCCTTTCATTGCACTTATAAAAATTATATATTACACATAAAATTAAAAATAGGTATATAAAAACACACACGTATTCCAATGCAACGTTGTGTCAAAATTTCAGAGCATTTCACCAAAAACTTTCGGAGATTTGCGATTAGTACCATTTAGAGTTTATACATAAATTTAAACGTAGATATTCGTTTATTCAAAATCTCAGATCTCCGAAAGTTTTTCATGGATTGCTTTGAAATTTTCATACAACATTGCAGTCGTATACACATATGCTTTTAGATACCGACTGGAACTCCATGCGGTATATATGCAGCAAACGGGAAACATTATCAAAATATATATGTTGGTTTGTTCGGAATCGTTAACCTCCGAACGTTTTTCACCGACTGCTCTGAAATTTTGACGCAACGTTGAATTCTAATATGGACACTTCTTACGTACGGTACCTAATTCTTTAATGTATATATATATATATATATATATATATATATATATATATATATATATATATATAAAGGGATCGTTAGTAAAAACTTCAAAATATACCTTCCGATTTACTTCAAATTTTTACACGTTAGTGTAATAAACGTTTAGACCAGGTACTTTTTAATATATTATACAGGGTGTCCTATTTATCTTGACCACCTTAAATAACTGTTTGTCCCGATGCAAATTACAAAATTTTTCGAGCAAATGTTCGTTAGCCGTCACGGGACATCAATCAGCATGATTGCCTTCGTTGTAGCTTTGTTTTTTTACAAAGATATGAACAGCGGTATGACCTTTTTAAATGGCATCCTGTATTTTTTATTCGGTAATTCATTTCCTATCCTAAAGACCTATTCAAAAATGTATCACAGTGTACCATTCACTGAAACACAACGTTATTAATTACATAACACAACATTGACGTTGACGCTCCCACCGCTTAGTGCAGGTACTCGGTTAATGGAACACATCCACGTGCTGACGCTGACAGAGGACAAATGTAAACATAAGTAGAACGTATACCCGTCATTCCGTCAACCATCGTCAGTTGAAGAGTTGTGTGAGTAGAATATACACCAACGAAGAGAAGGTAGAAATGCTACTCATCTATGGGGAATGTAAGTTAGCAGAACAGTAACTGCAATACTGTTTTCTTATGTACGGGTACATTTAGTACAGTAGTTTAGTCCTTTTAAATACTGTTGTGTAGAGTAGGCATAAGTAAAGGATATCCTTCCTACAAACTGTATTGACATAACGTTTCTTTTATTGTTGTTTTTGAAGGTAAGAGAAATGCTACGCAGGCAGCGGAACTGTACAGAGAGCGATATCCTGACAAGATCCCACCTTCCCGACGGATGTTTTCTCGTCTTGTTGCGACGCTTCAGGAAACGAAAAGCTAAGGCGCTGCAGTCATGGACTGTGCGGCTGGTCCTGGGGGAGGTTCGAGTCCTCCTTCGGGCATGGGTGTGTGTGTTTGCCCTTGAGATAATTTAGGTCAAGTAGTGTGTAAGCTTAGGGACTGATGACCTTAGGAGTTAAGTCCCATAAGATTTCACACATATTTGAACATTTTGAAACGAAAAGTTTCAACCCACGACAACGCTATCGTCGTAGCACTTGTACAGACGAAGCTGCCTAAGTTACTGTTCTCGCTTCCGTTGCTATGAATCCACATGTGAGCACACGACAGCTTGAATACGAGATTGGCGTTCCTAGAACCAGTGTACATCGTGTACTTACACGTTACAGTCACCACCTACATCAAGAAATGCATGGGTATGATTTCCAGAATCGTGTACAGTTCTGTCAGTGGGCACAGAAGCAAATCTTCGCCAACCGAACTTCTTCTCCAATGTTTAATTTACGGATGAATGTTCCTTCTCAAACAAAGGACAGGTAAATACAAGGAACATGCATTATTGGTCCAGCGACAACTCACGATGGCTTAGGCAGATGGAACATCAGCATCAATGGAGAATTAACGTCTGGTGTGGGATGCTTGCTACTACAATTATTGGCCCTTATTTCATCCATGGTAGTCTAAAGAGCTAAGCGTATGCCAACTTCTTCATACGAATTCTTCCTCCTCTTCTGGATAAAGTGCCGCTAAGAACCAGAATGCTTATGTTGTATCAACACGATGGATGTCCAGCACATAATGCCTTGCGTGCACGTCGTGTTCTGAACCGAAGGAATCGTGCTAGATGGATTTGTCGAGGAGGAACAATTACTTGTCCTGCTAGGTCTCCTGATTTAAATCCTCTGGACTTTTTTCTTTGGGGATGCATTAAAGATGTTGTCAATCGCGATATTCCAACTCCAGAGGACATGCAGGAATGTATCGTGCTTGCTTGTAATTCTCTTCAGCAGGCAACACTGGAAGCAGTAAATAATTCTTTCATTCAACGAGTGCACCAGTGTATCGGTGTCCAGGGTCACCACTATGAGCACCTCTGAATGTTCTAGTCCTGAGCAATGGTACAGGAGTGTCAAAGTCAATTTTGCGTTATGTTTTTACTTCGTTTTCTTGTGTTTTCTGACAACTCCAGCAAGGAGACGAGTTTGTGATCCTGGGCTCAAAGTTAATGTTGTATTATGTAATTATCAACGTTGTGTTTCAGTGAATGGTACGCTGTGATACATTTTTGAATTGGTCTTTATGAGAGGAAGTGAATTACCGAATAAAAAATACAGGGTACCATTTGAAAAAGTCGAGCCACTGTTCATATCTTTGTAAAACACAAAGCTGCAACGTAGGCAATCATGCTGATTGATGTCCCCGTGACGGCTGAAGAACATTTGTTTGAAATAATTTTGTAATTTCCATCTAGACAAACAGTTATTTAGGGTGGTCAAGATAAATGGGGTATACAGGCCTATATAATTACATGAATGGGACAACATTCGGTAGATGTGATGTACATGTAAAGACAAAGAAATTATTGCAATTTCAGAAGAACTGGATGATTTATTCAGTCAAGTCAACAACGCACTGATCCTTCTTTAAATAGCTATTCAGATTGACGTTGATTGTTAGAGTTGTTCGATGTACTCCGGACTGATATTGTGCCAAATTCTGTCCAAATGGCGCGTTAGATCGTCAAAGCTCCGAGCAGGTTGGAGGGCCCAGCCCACAATTCTCGAAACATTATTTAACTGGGGAGTGATCTGGCGACCTAGTTGATCAAGGATGAATTTGGCAAGCGTGAACACAAGCAGTACAAACACTTGTGCGGGCTGGGAGTGTCTTGCTGAAGTGTAAGCCATGAAGGACAACATAATTGGCCATACGATGTCGTCGATGTGACATTGTGTTATAAGAGTACCGTGGTTGACAACCAAAGGCGTCCTGCCATGAAATGGAATGGTACCCCGAACCATCACTCCTGGTTGTCTGGCGACAGTCAGGCCGGAATCCCATCGCTGTCTGGGACGTCTCCATACACGTTTTCGCTGGTTATCAGGACTCGTTTCGAAGCGGGACTCATCACTGAAGATAATTCCACTCCAGGAACGGAGATTCTAGGCATAATTTGCCCGACACCATTGCAAATGGGCCTGTTGGTGTACAGAGGCCAATGGCAGTTGGCGCAAGGAGCGCAGAGGTCTCAGTCCTCTTTCTGTGAGCCACCTATTAATGGTCCTTGTGCCCAGTGAAGCACCAAGTGCACGTCTGATCGATGAAAATACTGAATCCGGGACTCTGAGTGCCTCTTTGACGACTGCTCGGTCCTGACGTTCCGTAGTCTCCTTAGGTTGATCGCTTACTTCTTGACGCTCTGTTCGGCCATGTCTTACCCATCCCTGCCAACATCCCTGCCAACATCCTATTCAAATGTCGAGCGGTTCGCCGATAATTCCAATAAACTTCTTTGAGTCCAAATACATGATCTCTCTCAAATGCTGGCATCCGCGTATACTGTTCACACGCATGTCTGCGAGGCTTAGTTACCGTCCAGCTGAGTACGCGGAATGAAATTGGCAAAGATTTTATGCCGTAGCATCGACGTGTCCCCTGTTTGCTATCCTTGTCAGTTGAGCGATTAAATAGCCCTGCAGCGTCACACACTTATTCATCATCCGGTTTACAGTTTTGCATTTCCATCGATACTTAGATACCTGTACGAATATCAATTTGTGGCCAAATTGCGTAACTCTTCGTGGTGCTTAATACTTTTTTTTCCTTCTTCTTAGCGTGTACATCGCACGTCTGAGGTTCCGAGATTCACTTCATTCCTGGAGTACAACCGACGTCAGAGCAGCTAACTACGGCGGCAGCTTTAGCTAACAACTGTGAGCAGGGAGTGTTAAGTGACGGAACTATGATCGCACTATGTCAATGACTTTGTCACAAATCACAATGGAGCTGCTTCTCTAAATCAGGTGTTCGAGATATTATTCAGAATATTGTGAAGAGGAGAAAAGTGTGCGTAAAGTTTGTCACTCACACATTGACTCCCGAATAAAAACAACGACGCGTAGATGTTAACCGTGGCTTGATTGAAATGCAGAACGTGAGCTGTTACTTTTTGCAAACAAAATTCACGTGTGACAAGACTCGATGTTATCAATACGAATCTACCACAACATGATAAAGTGCGGAATGGGTCTCTGAAGGTTCACCAGGGCCAAAGGAGATGCGAATGTGGCGCACGAGTTGAACAACATCCCAAAGGAAAGACTTTTCTGACAGTTTCACATGGTTGTATGAACGCTCTATACGTTGTACTAAAGGGGAGGGAGATTATGTACAACACCTGAACCATTAAATCCGTTATTTTACATTTTTTCTATTTTTTACTAATTTAGTCTCGAAACTTTCTGGACTTCTCGAATATGAAAGAGTCGCCGTTCTTAGGGTTTTGCTCGTCTTACTTACGACGCGTTGGAGGCAGTATTCTTATTTATGGATTCTTCCTTAGCTTCTTGATAGAACAATTCCGTATTGAGGCTTGAATAACACTTAGGCGGTTTTTTGTTCTACTGATTTTTATTTGTATGAAATAATTTTCGGCTTATTAGGCTATCTTCAGATAACTACCGGCTATTTTTACAAGGAGCTTATGTTCTTACGAACCAAACCTTCTGGACTAAGATACAACGCACTTACATACGATCTTTGGTTGTGGTATTGTCTTTGGAATTGTCAAAAGGGTCTTTTGACTTTTTGTTTTGTAAAACTGTTCTTTAACATAATAAATCACATTTTATGGTTTGTCAGTACCATGTATAACAACAATTAGAATTATTTACAATACACACCATTACAAAATTACAATTTTTTGGTATTTGTTGTGAACAGTTGCACTGGACATTAATTGTTGGTTGTACAACAGCGATGTTTTCTTTGGGGGTTACATTTTGTTATTAGAAAAATGTGCATTAATAAATACCAAATATTACATGTTACAGTTGAGTTATAGTTGGAAATGTAAACACATAAGGGATATTACATTATATTGGGGTGTAAATTTGTTTAGTATTGGGTCACTTTGTGGTTAGTAGCTGGTTTACTGTACTGTGTAAAGTTTAAGAGTGGTGATGTGCTCAGTTGCACTTGGTCATTTAGAACCAGCTGTGGATTTAGGGCTAAGTGTTTGTTAGTTTCAAGTGCTTCTAGTAGGCTGAGTTTTCTGCCTTTGTTGGCTATGTGTAGCACTTCTGTGTGTGTTAGATATTTGTGCCCTCCTTTGAGCACATGTTCAGCAATGGTGGAGCCTGATTTATTTAATCTCCAGCTGCGTTCATGTTCAGACAGCCTTATTGCTATGGCCCGGTCCGTTTGACCAATGTACAGTTTATTGCAGTCGGTCCAGATTATTTTGTAGGCCCCACTGCTGCTTAGTTTATCTGTTTTGTCCTTGCTGTTGAATAGGAGATTAGCTGTAGTGCCTCTTACATAAAATGGTGTTTTATGGTTTTGGGATTTCAGTGTTTTGGCTAGTTTGTCTGATAGCTTACCTAGATATGGTTTTTGGTGTGGTTGTTCCCGAAGAGGGGGCATAAATGTAGGGCAAGATATTTCTTGTGCAGGATTTTGTCAACTAATTCAGGGTTATAGCCATTGTTATATGCAATATATTTAATGGTGTCTAGTTCTGTTTGGAAATTTCATTTTGACGTTAGTATGAGTGTTAGGCGATGCACCATGGAATGGAAGGCTGCATGTTGGTGTGTTATTGGGTGTATTGGCAGTATTCTATCCTCTAAAACACAAGCACACGCCATTTTGTAGTAAACGTGTTCGGAAGCGAAATAGCAGCTTGCAATACTCAGGACCTCTACTTTAGGTTAATTACAGCTCTAATTAGTTCAGTTTTTAATTTCTTGTATTTGTTTCATAAATTACAGAGCAAGCACGGTACAAATATTTTTTCGTAATTAATTTTTTGCGGTCGCAAAATTAATGGCGTGTTAATTATTGAAAAGGGGAGGCGGGCAGAAGTTTGCTGACGCAAGCGCAGACGCACTGCCCTTAGCGTCCCACCCGTAGGCGCAGGCGAGCGCGAGGGCGTGAATTATGGCTGCGCCGTCCTCTCCTCTCCCCACAGCCTGGCATTTGTCCCGCCAGCTTTGTAGCATACTGGGGACCGGCTACCGCTCTCGGTGCGGCAGTCCACCAATAACCTGTACCACCTGCTTCACAGAGTAATTCTGACACCTGAAAGCCAAAAATAAATAATGTTGAAGGGTCTCTGTTGGTTTCCTTTCATGTTAATTTCTTAAATCTGTTGTCATTTACGGCATAAATTCCACTTCTGAATTTACTGTGGTGTTTCTGACTCTATCTGGGAGGAGACTGAGCAGTGGAACGTGTTACTTTTACACATAAACAAGAACGATCTGTCACACTACTACACTCGAAAACACAGTTTATATGTAATTCATGTCACACACAGTCTCATATGGAACCTACATGCGCTTTCTTTTATATAGTGTATATCATAAGATACTGTCATCCCCCTTCCTTTCTGTGTGAAAGGATGAATGAGCAAATATATTTCTAGTTGCGTGCTCGATGGTAGCAGATAAGCCTGTCTGCTATAGAACAATAGGACCAACGTCGGAACAGGTAGCTACGCTTTCTAAAAGCAAAGAGGTGTCCATTCTTAGTATGGTCCTGTATGTCCCTTCTCATGTTGGTATAGGAAGCTGCCTCTCTGGTCACTTCCGTTTGTATCTGTGAAACACCCTCGGTAGGGGCCCACGCCCGTCTGTCAGCGGCGAGCGTCTGAAGTGGTAAGATCTCCGGCTAAGCGCGCCTCTGCTAAGTCTGTAGGACAATGGAGTTCTTAAGTTCAGCCTAACTGAAAATTTAATCACCTTTATTGCAGGTTTGGATCTAAAATATCTAATGTTATCTTAAACTGGAACACAGTGTAATTAGAGTGTGAAGTTCAGAATATCTTCCGGTAGTTGCTTTGTCACTACTTTGTGAGTAAAGTGGAACCACGTGTTGATCAGTAACTCTAACTAAGATCATCAATCTTAAATGTGAATGTGCATGAGATTATAACGTCTCGTCTTGACAATATTTTTCAGAAAAGCAACTTTTCTTTATGTTCAACCCATGTGGGGTATACTTTGTGAGACCAATACCACGTGCTTATACAATTTTTTGACCCATCAGGTTAATAGTAAGGCGATATTAACCAGTTCAAGGTTTTTCTTTTGTTAATTCCGTTTCGATGTAATTTATTTTAATTATTGTGCAGTTACACTCTTTGTGTAAACCAAGTTGACCACGTGAAGCATGTGGTGTAATCATCAAAGTAGCCCTCAGCTATTCTTTTCGGGAAGATTTCACAGAGAGTTAGTATGAGTTTAGTATACCAGTGTGTGGTAATTTCATGACAGACAGGATTGTGCTACGAACGTAACTTCTTTGGGTGAAAAATTGAATTAGTTGGTTGTGGTTAATTTCCTCTTGCATATGTTTCAACGTTCTTCATGTGTTATTTTATGAAAGCAGTGTTGTATGCAGTCCCCCAAACTTGGCTCCCTATTTGATGTGTTCCGTAAGATTACAAACTCACATTTTCAGAATCCTAAATAAGGCACCAGTTTAGTTACGAATCAAGTTTGATATGCTGAAATTTTAACGGAACAATGATCAATGTTAAAATAAATGTCCAAATATAAACTGATTTATTTCTTTTTATTTAAATTCTCTTTATATATATATATATATATATATATATATATATATATATATAATCACCGGTTGTCATAAGATGACTATTAAAAGATTATAATTAATGTTAGTCTGGTTGGGAATTTGGTAAGCTAGACTGGATACCTGATGAAACAGTTGCTCAGTAACGCAAGATTAACTTCCCCAGATAGCTCACAGCTTTTAACCCGCTTTTATTGTCTTGAATATCAGCACCGCTTTCAGAACAACTTAATGCATCAACATTACAATGTGATGGACGAAATCTGCTGATAACGCGGATTGTACCTGACGTCACTTTCGGCGAGCCTCAGTTGCAGCAACATAAACTTCTTCAACTTAACAAGGTTAGACATAGTGGTTGCGGAACATAAGCGACTGATCATGATATACGAGGGCTATTCGGAAAGTAAGGAACGATAGGTCTCGAAATGGAAACCACAGTGAAAATCAAAACTGTTTTATTTGCAACGGTTAGCTACACCTTCCAGCTACTCCTCTACACAGTCGCCGCTCAGACATCTGTCGTAGCGTTGTACCAACTTTTCAATTGCCTCGTTATAGAAGACAACCGTCAGCGCTTTTCAGCAATTTTCTACTCTGGACTGCAGCTCGTTGTCTGTGTCAAAATATTGTCTTCATAGCCAGAGGTTCATTTGAGCAGAGATGAACCTCAGGGGTAGCCAATTACGGGCTCTATTGTGGTTGATCAAACACTTCCCATCGAAAACGCTGCCGGAGCATCTTCATTACCCCTGCAGAGTGCGGCCGAGATCTGTCGTGTAGAATGAACTGCATGACAGGTATGTTATTAGTTGAACTGACAGCCTTGAGAATTGCACTATTTATCGAGTAATCGAATTCCAACGGATTTCATTTGGAACTCATGTGGATCACCTCACACTTTTCGTTATTTAGCGTCAACTGCCACCTGCCACACCATACAGCAATCTTTTCTAAATCGCTTTGCAACTGATACTGGTCTTCGGATGACCTTACTAGACGGTAAATTACAGCGTCATCTGCGAACAACCTAAGAGAACTGCTCAGATTGTCACACAGGTCAATTAAAAAGATCAGCAACAGCAGAGGACCCAGGACGCTTCCCTGGGGAACATCTGATATCACTTCAGTTTTACTCGATGATTTGCCGTCTATTACTACGAACTGCGACCTTCCTGACAGGAAATCACGAATCCAGTCGCACAACTGAGACGATACTTCGTAGGCCCGCAGCTTGATTAGAAGTCGCTTGTGAGGAACGGTGTCAAAAGCCTTCCGGAAATCCAGAAACACGGAATCAACTTGAGATCCCCCGTCGACAGCGGCCATTACTTTGTGCGAATAAAGGGCCACCTTGGGGAACCCCAGAAATCACTTCTGTTTTTCTCGATGACTTTCCGTCAATTACTACGAACTGTGACCTCTCTGACAGGAAATCACAAATCCAGTCAGATAACTGAGACGATATTCCATAAGCACGGAATTTCAATACGAACCGCTTGTTTGGTACAGTGTCAAAAGCCTTCCGGAAATCCAGAAATACGGAATTAATGAGGTGATTTACAGGTTACCAGTATTTGCAAAGAACGTGGACAAGAAATAAGTGGCCAATGTAGATGCGGATCTACATCTACATCTACATTTACATCTACATCCATACTCCGCAAGCCACCTGACGGCGTGTGGCGGAGGGTACCCTGAGTACCTCTATCGGTTCTCCCTTCTATTCCAGTCTCGTATTGTTCGTGGAAAGAAGGATTGTCGGTATGCCTCTGTGTGGGCTCTAATCTCTCTGGTTTCATCCTCATGGTCTCTTCGCGAGATATACGCAGTACGGAGCAATACACTGCTTGACTCCTCGGTGAAGGTATGTTCTCGAAACTTCAACAAAAGCCCGTACGGAGCTACTGAGCGTCTCTGCTGCAGAGTCTTCCACTGCAGTTTATCTATCATCTCCGTAACGCTTTCGCGATTACTAAATGATCCTGTAACGAAGCGCGCTGTTCTGCGTTGGATCTTCTCTATCTCTTCTATCAACCCTATCTGGTACGGATCCCACACTGCTGAGCAGTATTCAAGTAGTGCGCGAACAAGCGTACTGTAACCTACTTCCTTTGTTTTCGGAGAGCTTTGTTTATCAAGAAGGCAGCGTGGGAGTTCAGCTAACACTCACCCCCTACGATGTAAGGGTCAACTCATTTGATCACAGGAGTGAGAGGTTCGGAGGGCGACTGGAGGGGTTAAAATTGTCCGGGGCTTGGAGGACGGAGAGCGAGAAAGGAAGACTGGGGGCTGAGGGCTAAAGGTTGCGGCAGAAAATTTACGCAGCAGGATCAGAGGACTCGACGGTTACACTCCTTACATTGGACGTGCAGACCTTGCCTGGGCCGCCTGTTCTCGGACGGGGAAGCCGTACGAAGGGCTGCGTGCGCGACTCCAGGCGCAGGTGTGGGGGAGTGGTGTCGTGTTCCGTGCGGCCCCTGGGCGCGAAACAAGAGCACTGGCCTCCCCGCTGCCGGTGACGCTTATTGATTTCATAGGGCTCATTCCGCTGCAAGCGGCGGCCGGAGAGCGGGCGGCCGCGTCGCACGCCGGACCTACCCGCGTCTGAAGCAAACACGCACTGTCGCGCAGAATTGGCTCTGGCCTATGCTTTACGGTTTGCTGTTGTTTAAGCTTCACGTCTCCGGCTGCAAGGTTCATTGCTCGTAGCCTTCCGGCCGGTGTACTGTCGCTGAAATTGCACTCTAGACCTATGCACAAGGAAAAGTTGCCTATATTATATCGGCTATTAATTTGTACCACTACCATAAAATTGGATCCTCTTGTAAATTCGACATTTAGAGAGGCCAGCATGACCTACATGCTTCTTGGAGCCATAGTGTCAGCTCTGAGTTCTATGTGCTGAGAAAGAGATCGTATGAAGACAGCGTTGGTTTTGTTATATTTTTGATCTAACTTTTTACGTACATAACTAAATGAAGCAGGCAAAAAGGAATACAAACGTCTCAAAAATGAGGTCGACAGGAAGTGCAAAATGGCTAAGCAGGGACGGCTAGAGGACAAATGTAAGGATGTAAAGGCTTATCTCACGAGGGGTAGCCGGCCGCGGTGGTCTCGCGGTTAAGGCGCTCAGTCCGGAACCGCGCGACTGCTACGGTCGCAGGTTCGAATCCTGCCTCGGGCATGGATGTGTGTGATGTCCTTAGGTTAGTTAGGTTTAAGTAGTTCTAGGTTCTAGGGGACTGATGACCACAGATGTTAAGTCCCATAGTGCTCAGAGCCATTTGAACCATTTGAACCACGAGGGGTAAGATAGATAATGCCTACAGGAAAATTAGCGAGACCTTTGGAGAAAAGAGAAGCACTTGTATGAATATCAAAAGCTCAGATGGAAACCCAATTGTAAGCAAAGAAGGGAAAGCAGAAAGGTGGAAGGAGTATATAGAGGGTCTATACAGGGGCGATGTTCTTGAGGACAATATTGTGAAAATGAAAGAGGATGTAGATCAAGATGAAATGGGAGATATGATACTGCATGAAGAGTTTGAGACACCACTGAAAGACCTGAGTCAAAACAAGGCCCCGGGAGTAGACAACATTCCATGAGAACTACCGACAGGATTGGGAGAGCCAGTCCTGACAAAACTCTGCCATCTGGTGAGCAAGATGTCTGAGAGTGGTGAAATACCTTCAGACTTCAAGAAGAATGTAATAATTCCAATCCCAAAGAAAGCAGGTGTTGACAGATGTGAAAATTAACGGACTACCAGTTTATCAAGTCACAGCTGCAAAATACTAACGCGAATTCTTAACAGACTAATGGAAAAACTAGTAGAAGCCGACCTCGGGGATAATCAGTTTGGATTACGCAGAAAAATTTGGAACACGTGAGGCAATACTGACCCTACGACTTATCTTAGAAAAAAGATTAAGGAAGGCAAACCTACGTTGCTAGCACTTGTAGACTTAGAGAAAGCTTTTGACGATGTTGACTGGAATACTCTCTTTAAAATTCTGAAGGTGGCAGGGGTAAAATACAGGGAGCGAAAGGCTATTTACAATTTGTGCAGAAACCAGATGGCAGTTATAAGAGTCGAGGAATGTGAAAGGGAAGCAGTGGTTGGGAAGAGAGTGAGACAGGGTTGTAGCCTCTCCCCGTTGTTATTTAATCTGTATATTGAGCAAGCAGTGAAGGAAACAAAAGAAAAATTCGGAGTAGGTATTAAAATCAATGGAGGAGAAATAAAAACTTTGAGGTTCGCCGATGACATTGTAATTCTGTCAGAGACATCAAAGGACTTGGAAGAGCAGTTGAACGGAATGGACAGTGTTTTGAAAGGAGGGTATAAGATGAACATCAACAAAAGCAAAACGAACATAATGGAATGCAGTCGAATTAAGTCGAGTGATGCTGAGAGAATTAGATTAGGAAATGAGACACTTAAAGTAGTAAAGGAGTTTTGCTATTTGGGGACCAAAATTACTGATGATGGTCGAAGTAGTGAGGATATAAAATGTAGACTGGCAATGGCAAGGAAAGCGTTTCTGAAGAAGAGAAATTTGTTAACATCGAGTGTAGATTTAAATGTCAGGAAGTCGTTTCTGAAAGTATTTGTATGGAGTGTAGCCATGTATGGAAGTGAAACGTGGACGATAAATAGTTTAGACAAGAAAAGAATAGAAGCTTTCGAAATGTGGTGCTACAGAAGAATGCTGAAGATTAGATGGGTAGATCACATAACTAATGAGGAGGTATTGAATAGAATTGGAGAGGAGTTTGTCGTACAACCTGGCTAGAAGAAGGGATCGGTTGGTAGGACATGTTCTGAGGCATCAAGGGATCACCAATGTAGTATCGGAGGGCAGCGTGGAGGGTAAAAATGGTAGAGGGAGATCAAGAGATGAATACATTAAGCAGATTCAGAAGGATGTAGGCTGCAGTAGGTACTGGGAGATGAAGAAGCTTGCACAGGATATAGTAACACGGAGAGGTGCATCAAACCAGTCTCAGGACTGAAGACCACAACAACAACAACAACAACAAGAACGAGCTTCATGTCTCCGGCTGCAAGTTTCATTGCTCGCAGCGTTCCGGCCCGTGTACGGCCGCTGAAATTGCACTCTAGACCCATGTACAAGGAAAAGTTACCTATATTATATAGGCTATTAATTTGTACCACTACCATAAAATTGGATCCTCTTGTAAATTCGACATTTAGAGATGCCAGCATGACCTACGTGCTTCTTGTGGCCATACTGTCAACTCTGATTTCTATGTGCTGAGAAAGAGACCGTACGAAGACAGCGTTGGTTTTGTTATATGTTTGATCTAACTTTTTACGTACATAACTAAATTTCGGTTACACGACAAATCACGCAAATCTAAATACTTTATAAGAGAAAAAAAAAAGCGACGCACCACGAAGAAATCGTCCGAATGAGACGAAAATCGGTAGATGTGAAATACTTGTACACACAATGAAATGATTAGAGTTTCAGAAAAATTAGATGATTTACTTAAGAGAAAGAGCTTCACAAGTCGAGCAAGTCAGTGGCGCGTTGTGCCAGTTCTGGCCATTATACAAGCAATTATTCGGCGTGGCACTGACTGATCGAGTTGGATGTTTTGCGAGAGATATTACGCCACATTCTGTCCAGTTTTTGCGTGCTCCAAACATTCTCAATTTGGCCTTGCTGGCAAAGGTGTGGTTTGACAAGCACGAAGAGGTAGAAAGACTCGTCGTGTGTGGACGGGCGTTACTTTGGTGAAATATAATCTCGGGATGGCTTGCCATGAAGGGCGACAAAACGGGGCGTTGAATATCGTAGACGGATGACAACTAAAGGGGTCGTGCTATAAAATGAAATGGCACCCCAGACGATCACTCCTGGTAGTCGGCTCTTATGGCGGTAGACAGTGAGGCTGGTAACCCACTGCTGTCGGGGGTGTCTCCACACACATATTCGGCCTGGAATCTCGTTGACCGGAGTAAAGCTGTCTACAGTCATAAGACTCACTTCGAAATGAGCTCGGAAGACCGGCGAATATGTGTCCTGAAGCTTGCCAAATCTTTAGTTTGCCTACAAGGTCGCCGGATCTCTCCCCAATTGAGAACGTTTGGAGCATTATGTGCAGGGTTCTCCGACTATCTCGGGATTGTGACGATCCAACGCGCCAAATGGACTGACCTCGGCGCGATATCCCTCTGCGCTACATAGAATAACTATCAATCAATGCCAAGCCGAAAAACTGCTTGCCGGCCGCTGTGGCTGAGCGGTGTTAGGTACTTCAGTCCGGAACCGCGCTGCTGCTACGGTCGCAGGTTCGAATCCTGCCTCGGGCTTGGATATGTGTGGTGTCCATAGGTTAGTTAGGCTTACGTAGTTTTAAGTCTAGGAGACTGATGACTCAGGCCCGCATCTCGTGGTCGTGCGGTAGCGTTCTCGCTTCCCACGCCCGGGTTCCTGGGTTCGATTCCCGGCGGGGTCAGGGATTTTCTCTGCCTCGTGATGGCTGGGTGTTGTGTGATGTCCTTATGTTAGTTAGGTTTAATTAGTTCTAAGTTCTAGGGGACTGATGACCATAGATGTTAAGTCCCATAGTGCTCAGAGCCATTTGAACCATTTGACTGATGACTCACATTTTTAGTCCCATAGTGGTTAGAGGCATTTGAACCATTTGAATAACTGCTTGTATAAGGGCCAGACGTCGACCAACGCGTTACTGACTTGCTCATATTTGACGCACTCTCGCTTGAATAAATCACCTATTTTTTCAGAAAATGTAATGATTTATTTGTCTGTATATGTACTTAACATCTACCGACTTCGTCGCATTGGGATAATTCCTTCGAGGTGCATTATTTTTAGTTTTGTCTTAGACTTTATTTTTATTTTAGACTTCGTTGTGTTGGGGAACTTCCATAGCAGGAGAGCACGTGGTTAGCCGCTGCCAGCCAGAGTCTACAGCAAATTGAGAAAAAATACAAAGAAAATGAAATGTTACATCTTGCGTCGGTAAATTCTTCGTCCAGCACCGCAATTCACACGCAGACATCGTCATTCTTCTTCATTATTAGTTCGAATGCAGTGCGCGTAGACCACGCGGACGAGGCTTAACGATACTCTAGTCGCCAGTACGAAGCCGAGTTTCTTCGCCTACCGGAACCCGGAGAACGGCACTGGCCGCACTGTGTTATTAATAACGGGCGTACGAGCGAGGCGGCCCCCGTTAGCCATAAACGTGATTACGGAGTCGGCGACGTCGTCAAAGCCGGCGCGGAGGTAGGAAGTAATTCTGCAGGGCGTGGGGGAGGCGGCGCGGCCGGAGATACCCGGGACTGCAATTTCTGGAGGCGGGTCAGGCCGACACCGCAGCCAGGGGCCATAATTCAGTTTTGGCGGAGCCGCGGGGCAAACGCAGCCAGCCAGCCAGCCAGCGCGCCCGCCCCGTCTGTGTGCCCTGGGCCGGGACTCTCCCAGGCGCTGGGACTAGGCCGCCGGACCGTCGAGCGGCTGCCGGCTGCCGGCTGGCGGTGTTTGCTCGCCCCCGACTCGCGACTGGACGCCGCCGCCACCGCCGCCGCCGCCGCCGCCGCGCCACGATCAATATTGGCATCCGCTGGCGTCTCGCTCCTCCTTCATTCCACTATCCTAGCTCCAGTCTCCATTACGAGTACAAAGGGTGTCCGGAAATTCTCGTTTCAAACTTCTAGGAAAGTCGGTAGCTAACATTTTGGATCTGAACCCATGTCTGGAAACATACCATTTCCGTGCTGCAACCGTTTGAAAACAAGTTGGTAACGTGACCAGTTTTACAAGTAATTGATTAGACGTGACCCAGTACATCACTTGCATTACAGCTCTACTCATTGTAATAGGTAAGAGTGATTTTAGGTGTGCCGCAGGGGAGTCTCGTAGGACCGTTGCTATTCACAATATACATAAATGACCTTGTGGATAACATCGGAAGTTCACTGAGGCTTTTTGCGGATGATGCTGTGGTATGTCGAGAGGTTGTAACAAGGGAAAATTGTACTGAAATGCAGCAGGATCTGCAGCGAATTGACGCATGGTGCAGGGAATGGCAATTGAATCTCAATGTAGACAAGTGTAATGTGCTGCAAATACACAGAAAGAAAGATCAGATGGTTCAAATGGCACTGAGCACTATGGGGCTTAACTTCTGAGGTCACCAGTCCCCTAGAACTTAGAACTACTTAAACCTAACTAACCTAAGGACATCACACACATCCATGCCCGAGGCTGGATTCGAACCTGCGACCGTAGCGGTCGCGCGGCTCCACACTGTAGCGCCTAGAACCGCTCGGCCACTCCGGCCGGCAAAGAAAGATCCCTTGTCATTTAGCTACAATATGGCAGGTCAGCAGCTGGAAGCAGTTCATTCCACAAATTATCTGGGAGTAGGCATTAGGACTGAGCACATAAAGTTGATCGTCGGTAAAGCAGATGCCAGACTTTCGTTGGAAGAATCCTAAGGAAATTCAATCCGAAAACAAAGGATGTCGGTTACAGTACACTTGTTCGCCCACTGCTTGAATATTGCTCACCAGTGTGGGATCCGTACCAGATAGGGTTGACAGAAGAGATAGAGAAGATCCAACGCAGAACAGCGCGCTTCGTTACAGGATCATTTAGTAATCGCGAAAGCGTTACGGAGATGATAGATAAACTGCAGTGGAAGACTCTGCAGGAGAGACGCCCAGTAGCTCGGTACGGTCTTTTGTTAAAGTTTCGAGAACATACCTTCACCGAGGAGTCAAGCAGTGTATTGCTCCCTCCTTCGTGTATCTCGCGAAGGGACCATGAGGGTAAAATCAGAGAGATTACAGCTCACACAGAGGCATACTGACAATCTTTCTTTCCACGAACAATACGAGACTAGAATAGAAGGGAGAACCGATAGAGGTATTCAAGGTACACTCCGCCACACACCGTCAGGTGGCTCGGGGAGTATGGATGTAGATGTAGATGTAGATGTAGATGTAGATATAATAGAATTATTCATAACCCTTGAACATTTTCTCAGTTCGAATGTCACAAATTTTCTTGAGACCAAGAATCTCATGTCCACATATCAACATGGTTTTTATTCGGGTGAAACCCAGCTTGCACTTTTCTCGCGTGGTGTACTGCGAACTATGGATGAAGGGCAACAGGCAGACACCATATTTCTAGATTTGCGAAAAACATGTGACACGGTGCTCCATTGCAAGTTGTTAATGAAGGTACTAGCACACGGAATAGGTTCACAGATGTATGAGAGGCTCGACGACTTCTTAAGGGGGGTAGGACGTCAAACGGGCCGACTTGGAGCAGGAGAGGCATCACTGGACATTTTAATTTCCACTGTCTATACGTTTACAAATAAATTCAGAAAACTTTGTCAGCATCACCAGTAATGATTCAGGATTCACACTCATTGCAGCGGAAGTTGGAAAACATAGCAAAATAATTTTTTTTACGTGTGAAATTTCATCATTTTTTCACTTACTAATGGCTGCATTTGTTGCTATAGGTACACTTTTCTTCATAAGTTACAGATTCTTCGACGAATTTTGCACAGCACACATACCATACTTACAGGTGTATGAAACTCTAGAATTTATTTCATTCATGAAAAAACGAATGATCTGTTGGATTTTAAACTGCATGTTTAGAAAAAACACAAATTTTGTAGTTAATTACCTCAATTTTTACCACAGTTTTTAATAGATTTAGAAAATTCTGGAGTTTCATACTCCTTTAAGTATGGTTTGTATGCTGTGAAAAATTTATCGAACCATCTCTCTTACTTATGAAGAAAAGTGTACCTATAGCAAAAAATGCTGCCATTAGTAAGTGAAAAAAAATGATGAAATTTTACATGTAAAAAAAATTACTTCGTTATGTTTTCGAACTTCTACTGCTATGAGTGTGAATTCTGAATCCTTCCTGGTCATGCTGGCAAAGTTTTATGAATTTATTTGTAAAAGTATAGACAGTGGAAATTAAAATGTCCTGTGGTGCCTCTCCTGCTCCAAGTCGGCTCGTTTCACTTCCTACCCCCCTTAAGTTATAGTTCGTAGTATGCTGTCATCGAAGGCGAATGTTCACCAGAGGTAATGGTATCGTCAGGACTGTCCCAGGGAAGTGAGACAGGGCCGCTGTTATTGTCTACACACATAAATGATTTGGCTCAAAGGGTGGGGAGCAATTTACGGTTGTTTGCCTATGATGCTGCGGTGCACCGTAAGGTGCCGTCGTTGAGTGACTGTAGGAGGGTACAAGACGGCATAGACCAAATTTGCAATTGGTGTGATCAACGGCAGCTAGCTCTAAATGTTGAAAATGGTTCAAATGGCTCTAAGCACAATGGGACTTAACATCTGAGGGCATCAGTCCCCCGGACTTAGGACTACTTAAACCTATCTAACCTAAGGACATCACACTCATCCACGCCCGAGGCAGGATTCGAACCTGCGACCGCAGCAGCAGCGTGGTTCCGGACAGAAGCGCCTAGAATCGCTCGGCCAATAGCCGTTCGTCCATATGATGTGTGTCCACTTAATCTGCCACAACCAGTCTTAAATCTTACTAACTTGTTGAACGTTCTAAGATGAAGAATTATCCTGAGTTTTTGATTAACACTAGGTTCATTGTCTTGAGTTCATGAAATCCTCTCAAAGTATATAAACACGCACACAGGCCACGTTTTCGCTATGGTTGGTCATTTTAATTTTTCTTTTCCTTCAGTCGTGGTAAAGACACATTTACTGTTCCATATTGCACAATACAAATCAAGGAGTAAATACATCGCGCACGTATTTGTGGCGTCGTTTGATTCGTTTCCTCACCCCAACTTGTACTTGTTCACTCCGTGAGCCGACCTCGCAGACTGCTTACGCCACTCCCTAGCCCATGGCTCTCCCCCGCGCCACCTGTGATTTTGGGGCCGACAGGGATACGTGAAGGTAAGATTACGTACGTCGCTGCAGTATCGATATCTGTACCCTTACAAGTGTCATCGACAGCTGTTGAGGAAACTTCAAGTGGGCGCCAGGGAAGTATGTTGAGGCCCTAAAAAAAATGTGTGTGAAACCTTATGGGACTTAACTGCTAAGGTCATCAGTCCCTAAGCTTACACACTACTTAACCTAAATTATCCTAAGGACAAACACACACACCCATGCCCGAGGGAGGACTTGAACCTCCTCCGGGACCAGCCGCACAGTCCATGACTGCAGCACCTGAGACCGCTCGGCTAATCCCGCGTGGCGTTGAGGCCCTAGCTGTGCATTTAGTATATTAAATCTGCAACAACTGCATAAGGTCCTCCGACGGACCCTGTTCTGGAGGATGTGCAGTTTTGTAAATGCGCTGTGAGATATAAAATACATAGTTTCTACGTACTTTCGGGCCTCCTCCGAATTCTAAAGATGACAACACGAGACTGGATTTACTGTAAGCGTTCTGTTGTGCGGACCTTCATGTGACGATTTTATCAGAACTGTTTGGTTGCCGGTGGTTCCTGACTTCATTTACAAGCGGATGGGCAACAGTATTGCATAACGGAAGCAGTAATGACGCACGGAGTGCAGCTGTGACGTCACCGCCCACGCCTCTCCACACAGAGGGAAAGCCATTGACTACAATGTCACCCACGCGCTTCATACATCTGGAATCCCGGTGAGACGAGTTCTGCGTCAGTTTTTCCGCTTTATCACCCAGACAGCTACGTTGCCGCAGTCGGAACAGCGCAGCAATACAAACAGAAAAGGATGGAGTATGAGGTGCGACAATAAAGTAATGAGACTGATGTGAAAAAAATGTTACTTACCGTTTTGGTCAAGTTTAGTGTTGTCTCCTTCGAAGTAGTTCCCTTCAGATTGCACACACTTTTTCCAGCGCTTCTGCCATTGATGGTAATATTTCAGGAACTCATCTTCTGTAATATCCCCCAAGACACTCGTCAAGGCTTTTTGGTTATCTTGTGTTGTTTGCAAATGGTGTCCCTCGACCGCCGTTTTGACTCTTGGCAATAGAAAAAAATCGCATGGAGCTATATCTGGAGAATAAGGTGGCTGTGATAGTACTGAAATTTGTTTTGAGTTTAAAAATTGCTGTACTGACAGAGCAGTGTGGGATGGCGCATTATCCTGATGCAGATCTTCAGTTATTATTAGACGAACCGTTTCTCGACTGATGTTCAGTTCTTCCGCAATCATTTTCATGGATAATCTTTGATCAGATTGTACGAGTTCACGCACCCTGGCCAAGTTGACATCCGTCCGTGAGGCTGATGGTCGTCCACTGCGGTTTTCATCTTCAACATTCGTTCTGCCTTCGCTAAACATTTTATGTCCACGAAAAACTTGAGCTCTTGACATAACCTCCTCTCCAAAAGCCTTCTGAAGCTTACCGTAAGTTGTCGCGTTTTCACCCGATTTAACGCATAAAGAAATGCCATACCGTTGCGCAATATTATGCGGTTCCATTTCCGCGACGAGAGACACAAACACGTGTTAGCTTATTACAGCACAACTCACGACTGAGCAGTTGCATCGATGTGCCCCTTGGACTAGAAGCAGCTTATAGACCAAGGTCAAAGATACTGTGCCTATGCAAGCCTGCAGGGTTGGCACATCTTGCAAAGAAAATTAGTCTCATTACTTTATTGTCGCATCTCGTATAAGGAATGATATCCCATCAACGGCTAGGTACGTAACTGAAGCTCGCATTAGGGAATGGAATAGACCGTGTGTATTTCAACAGAATCATCGCGCATTTGTTTGAGGTATTTAGCGAATCGACGGGAAAACTCAATCAGGATTGCTGCTCGTATAAGGATTGATATCCCATCAACGGCTAGGTACGTAACTGAAGCCCAGATTAGGGAATGGAATAGACCGTGTGTATTTCAACAGAATATTTCGTATTTGTTTTATGTATCTAGCGAATTCACGGGAAACCTCAATCAGGAGTGCTGCAAAACGGATTAGAACCACCACTCTCCCGAATACGTGTCCAGTGTCTTACCCTCGCGTCACCCGTCTCGGCATGGCATAACAAGCTGCCACACAGATTCACCTCTATTCTCTCGTCAAGATCGAACAAAAGGTGTTGAGAAGAAGTGTCGAGGATATTAGTTCTTTGAACATGAAATGTGTTAATTATTCGTGCAGCGCTGGAGAAAAGAGTTGAAGGTACATTTCACATTAACCATCTTCAAACAGTTCTTCCGTCAAATGCACAATTACTAAGTCATAAAACAAGTTGTAGACTATGGCAATTAGTATTAACAGCTGGCCGGCCGGTGTGACCGAGCGGTTCTAGGCGCTTCAGTTTGGAACCGCGCGACCGCTACGGTCGCAGGTTCGAATCCTGCCTCGGGCATGGATGTGTGTGATGTCCTTAGGTTAGTTAGGTTTAAGTAGTTCTCAGTTCTAGGGGACTGATGACCTCAGATGTTAAGTGCCATAGTGCTCAGAGCCATTAGATTTTTTGGTAACAGCTCAAGTTTCTTTTGATTCATTGTGGATACCAACGATCTTTTTCCCAGTTAGATAAATAGTCGCGAGGGGTTCATCAATTTATGCTCAACGATTGTAACATCATGAAAGTTGCAGAGACAAACACATCTTTTTTTAAAATGTAACTGTACTGTTTTTGACTCCAGAATAGCAGTTAACTTACAATAAACGACGAAAACATTAGCAGATACCTCAGTTACCTACAGGTGTATTTCATCTTGCATGTTGTAATACTCTCTAATTTAGATTTGCCGAAGACGTTCAATGGAATAAAGAGATCAGCCTAAAATTATTTTGTTATCGTGGCTAATGGATAAGGGTGATCAGCTTGTAATGGGAGATCTTACAAAGATACTACAGGCCTGCATACAAACAGGGAATTAAATTTACCATCAGTTCACAGTCACTATTTTCGTAGGCAGAACACTGAATGCGCACAAGTATCGCAGCCTTATAAAATACCATCTTCCACGGATGTTAGAAGACGTTCCTCTGCAGACTAGGAGGGACCTGTGGTAGCAATGTGATGGCTGTCCAACATAGTATTCGAAGTACTAAAGCATGTCTTCACGAATTGTTTTCAAACCGTTGGATTGGACAGAGAGGACGTGTACCTTGGCCGGCCCGTTCCCTGGATATGACGCCTGTAGACTTTTTTCTATGGGGAGCTGAAAGAGGCTGCCTATAAAGACATTCCAACTACATCCGATGACGTGTAACGATGTGTTACTGCAGCCTGCTCATGGATCTCCGCTGAAACGTTAGCACGTGTGCAGCCGTCATTTCATAGCAGACTGGAAGCGTGTATTGAGGCTGGCGGTGGTTATTTTGAACACAACCTGTGATGGTCAGTTGTCTCGTCACTGGTCAGAGTCCACGTAACTACTGTGTACACCCGTGTTGCTCTTTAGTGCATGTGATGTAACAGGTATCGCAAAAGTGTCGGTGTGGGAACTTTTCAAAATACGCTATGACGTGAACGACTCGCACTACAATTTTGCAACAAAAATCACTGACAGTCTAATTTAACCTAATTTTAGTTTGTTAATGTCTATAGGCATTGTTCCGTTTAAAAAGTGGGTGTGTGCTCAGTAAGAGCCGCTAACTACCAATACATTCTTTGAAAACCGAAAATCAATAGTACTTTCCATTTTCGCAATATTTGCGGTGCAAGTTTTAAGTAGTTCAGCCGATATATTAATAAGCGAAACGTCTCAGACGGAAAGGTATTGATATCTGCGCTGTATGTGTAAAGAATGCTGATTATGTGCGTTTCAATTCCTTACTTATGCTTTTGGGTTAGTTGCTAAGAAGTACGTACTGGTAGCGTCTTTTGCAACTATTTTTTTCTTTGATCTGCGTATCATCAGTTCTACCAGACTACTTGAAGTATGCATCTCAATACAGTAACGTTAATGTAATGGCCTGGCGCTATTCTCTTCGGTACTATAAAACAGTTACAGTCTCCCCCACCCCCCAGACTACCTACATCGATTCCCCGGCCCGCTCATGTCGTTGCATAGAAGGAATACAAACAGGAAAATGGAAATGTTACACGGCAACAGGCGTCTAGCAAACCGTTTCTGTTCCGTGGAAGAACCATGCAAGCGGAAGAACATATCTGCGACAGCAAACTCTGTGTTTACTCTAGCGGACCAGTTGGGAAGGGGTGGGGAGTAAGAGTGAGGGGTGGAGGTGAGTCGAAGGAGATGTGGAATACAGCGAAGGCGGAACTGTTCTCGGAAACCAATGTAGGACGGGGCAGTGGGCAATTGCTGTCTTCGCCCCTGGCGTTACATCTCCTTGTGCTTGACAAACATAGCAGAAACTCCCGCAGTGAACTTTATCGCAAGATAATAAGCTATTCTGCACAGTGCAAGCAAGATAATGAGCTTTACACGTGCATATCTATAAATGAATGAAGTAATCTTCATTACTGAAATATGAATAATAAGGGCCATTCTTTCTTTTTTTCTCTTTCCGTAAACTGCTTTTCTTTCATTTTATACTCCGAAAAATTGTATAATGGAGCATCTCTAGGCTGTTATTTTCTCAGCAGGTGTACAATTTTCATTACCACAAACAGCAAAGAATGTCCCTTTCTAAAAGAAGCCTTCTCATTATACGTTGATACAAAAGGATCGCAATGCTGCGTGTCTCAGATTGGCGACATAGTGTAGGCCAAGGATAGTCCTCTTAAGTCATATAGTGAGAATGCGCCAAGCTGTAAATGTAAATGTAAATGTAAAAGGTCGCAGGTTCGAATCCTGCCTCGGGCATGGATGTGTGTGATGTCCTTAGGTTAGTTAGGTTTAAGTAGTTCTAAGTTCTAGGGGACTGATGACCACAGCTGTTAAGTCCCGTAGTGCTCAGAGTCACTTGAACCATTTTGACTTCGAGCGCTTACAGTGCTTTTTCTAAATTAGTATCACTGACTTATACTGTCGTGTGTTGTGTCAACATACGCTATGTGATCAAAAGTATTCGGACACATGGCTGAAAATGACTTAAAAGTTCGTCGCGCATTTCATCGGTAATGCTGGAGTTCAGTATGGTGTTGCCTCACCCTAAGCCTTGATGACAGCTTCCACTCTCGCAGTTATACGTTCAATCAAGTGCTGGAAGGTTTCTTAGGGAATGGCAGCCCATTCTTCATGGAGTGCTGCACTAAAGAGAGGTATCGATGTCGGTCGGTGAGGCGTGGCGCGAAGTCGGGGTTCCAAAACACCCCAAAGGTGTTCTATACGATTCAGGTCAGGTCTCTGTGGAGGCCGATCCATTACAGGGATGTTATCGTCGTATAACCACTCCGCCACATCCCATGTATTATGAATAGATGCTCGATCGTGTTGAAAGACGCAATCGCCATCCCCGAATTGCTCTTCAACAGTGGGAAGCAAGAAGGTGCTGAAAACATCAATGTAGGCCTGTGCTGTGATAGTGCCACGCAAAACAACAAGAGGTGCAAGCCCTCTCCATGAAAAACAGCACCACACCATAACACCACCGCCTCCGACTATTACTGTTGGCGCTACACACACTGGCAGATGACGTTCACCGGTCATTCGCCATACCCAAAGCTTGCCTTCGAATCGCCACCTGCGAAAGCATTACGTAACTGTCGACCAATCAGAAGCCGCCTGTGGGCTATGTAAGGCCACCACAGCATCAGTACTGGCAGTCAGTTGCTCCTCATGAAGATAATGGAGATAATCGCCCAAAACTCGAGGTTTTACCCTGCACTGACGCAGCAAGTACTCCGAAAATGTTCTATGCAACAGTGTCGTCGCGAAACACTTCGTTCTTGTATCAGTATCATTTTTCGTGAAGGTATTTGTCTTGAGTGTCACACTGCGTGAAAGTGAGAGCAATCCCTGAACGAAGTAAGCAGGTTCACATGGATGTAGGTTGCGGTAATTATGTGGAGAGCTGTATCGTGCCAGTCTTCCGTCTGAAGACTACAAAATCAAGTTTATAAGATAAAATGAGAGTGATAAATTGTTGCTGTTCAGAGAGTTACGACAGAGTTTGAAATTGCTAAGTCGACTTTTTAAACATTAAGGAATAGGCAACGAAACTTCGTAGTTTGTGCTAAAAGCACGGAGTGATTTTTCAGGTACAGTAACATACACAATATCTCCAACAGAAAAGCGTGATTGTTTGTTCTGTTTTATCCTGCGGACGTCCCATGGCTCTTGCTCAAGTTCATCGTCGGTCCATTAACTCAGATTTGTTTTTTTTAATTAGAGAGGGCGGATAACCCTCTGACCGAACACGCTGAACTACCGTGCCGACCATTCTTGCGCGTCACTAATTAGATGACGATTCCAACTGAGCTACCCACGCACCACTCGTGCCTCTCCTCACAGCTTTACTTCCGCCAGTACCTCGTCTCCTACCTCCTATGCGTCACAGAAGCACTCCTGCGAAACTTGCAGAACTAGCACTACTGGAAGAAAGGATGCTGCGGAGACCTGGCTTTGCCACAGTCTGGGGAAAGTTTCCAGAATGAAATTTTCACTCTGCAGAGGAGTGTGCGGTGATATGGTAGTACTGGCGGAAGTGCAGCTGTGGGGACAGGGCACGAGTCGTGCATGGGTAGCTTAGTTGGGCCGGCCGAAGTGGCCGTGCGGTTAAAGGCGCTGCAGTCTGGAACCGCAAGACCGCTACGGCCGCAGGTTCGAATCCTGCCTCGGGCATGGACGTTCGTGATGTCCTTAGGTTAGTTAGGTTTAACTAGTTCTAAGTTCTAGGGGACTAATGACCTCAGCAGTTGAGTCCCATAGTGCTCAGAGCCATTTGAACCATTTAGCTTAGTTGGTAGAGCACTTGCCCGCGAAAGGCAGAGGTCCTGGGTTCGAGTCTCGGACCGGCACACAGTTTTAATCTGCCAGGAAGTCTCAGGAAACATCTATGTTCGGATACAGTTTTCAGTTTCATTGACATTAATCTGGATAACCGAACCTATTAGCGGAGAGTTGGGTAAAAATCAGGTATGCGGGTGAAACCGCGGACTTCCAGATTTCTGTGACTAGTCCTGTCGTTGGTCTGATAACGCTCGGAGCTTCTAGAGGAGCGGTAGATAACTTCTTCGATGTTGGCGCTTCTTGCAGTAGTGTTTTAAAGAGAAACATTACCTGATAAGAAATGGATTAGTAACTATTTCGATTAAGCATATATTCACTGTATTTCAGTGTTTGTATAATGTACACAATGTGATAGGTTAACTATACAACGACATTTTTTGTTCAGTTTTGTATTGTGGGGCAAAAACGGATACACCGGGTGGGACAAAATCGTCCCAATCAGGTCTTGCCCCACGCTCTGAAGAAAAAAGAAGAAAGAAAAAGAAAAACCTGTAAGGCAAACCAGCACAGAAAGGTTTAAGAAACTGAGACATACGAAGATGATGCTTCACAAGCTATATGCTGGCCGCGCGTGGGATTAGCCGAAAGGTTTCAGACGCTGCAGTCATGGACTGTGCGGCTGGACCCGGCGGAGGTTCGAGTCCTCCCTCGGGCATGGGTGTGTGTGTTTGTCCTTAGGATAATTTAGGTTAAGTAGTGCGTAGCAGTTAAGTCCCATAAGATTTCACACACATTTGAACATTTTTGAGCTATATGCTCCACCCTTCTACAAGCACAACATTTCCACAAATCTGAGTTGGTAACGATTGATGGGCCTTGATGTCAGTTGCATTGGGTGCGGTTGTGGGAAATTCTGGTACACCATCGTCATTCTCTGCGTCACCAAAGCTTCTAACTCCTCCTTCAAAGGTTTACTTGCTAGAGGGTGCAAAGAAGAGCAGTAGTAGTAAAAGGGGCAAAGCGATAATACTGTAGGACCACTTGGAGCAGAAGGCAGAGCCCAGAACTGCAACTATTCCACAACCAGACAGCAGATGCTACTCATTAAAAACTGTGCAATCAGCTCCCGTGTCGTCGGACTACGAGCGAGGAAATCAGGCCACAAGCTGCAGCCGGCTGTAGCTCCTGCTTGATCAGCACCCCTCAGCGACACCGTACTATGTGTCAGTGCCCTGGGACCAGCCTTCGAGAAGCCACTACGGTTCGATTGACTTCCGCGTCGTCGACGATTACGCCAGACGCCGATCCTTGCTCAATTCCAGATAGTTCGCAGTGGCCTACAAACGCAACCCTTACGCGAATTCAGCGCCGGGATCGCTGCTCCAACCGAGTACGTCATTTTCGGACATGGCAGGGCCACACCCGGTGCCTGGCGTGTGTCAGCCGGCAACCATCGCTGAGAACTCTGCCACCAACGGACCGCAAAGGAGGGACCGGGCAACGCCATCGCCGTGCCACCGGAACAACGAGACGTAGAGGAGACGTGGTGGCTGCCGGTGACCGCAGCGCGGCCGCATCCTGCCGTCTCAGCTTGCCTCGCATACCGAAACTCCAGCGCAGTTCTCTGTCTCCCGAGCAGCGTGTGCAGCCGCCCACCATACGCCAACGTCCGGAATATGACGAGGGAATTCCGGACCGCTCCAGAGAATGGAGCGCAATCAGAAGGGTGTCTGAACCGTATAAATTAGTAAAGAACTACTAATGTGGCTGTTGTATCGTCACCCAGACCCGCCTCGGCTACTGTTCACATCCCACGTCTTGAATTGAGAACCCCGTCCATATCCAGACAGCCTGCTTCTCTCACCTTTACAATACCATCCTTCTCTCTATACAAAAATGACTCAGTAGTTGAAGAGAACACCTCGAAAGAGAAAGAAGAAAAGAAAAACTCAAAAGGAAATTTTTATCTGGAGAAATCGAAAGGGCCAATCCGAAATGAAGGCGGAGAAGCAGAAAATGATAGTTCGAAAGAGAGACCTACCCAAAAAAATAAATAAATAAAAAATTAAATACAATAAAAAATAAAAATACAAGATTCTTCGACTCCATCAAGTGAAAAAGACCCAAACGAATCATACACATTTTGCAGTAGGCTATATTCAGACTAATTAACAAAGGAGGGATAGATCCAGTGTCTGTCGTCTCATCCCTTGTCTCATGAACAATGTGCCAATGTCGCAGTCGAAGAATCTACTTCATCTGCGATTTACTATCTTACAAACATGTGATTTTTTTTTTATTAGAACCAGTTATTGAGAACTTTCCCTATATTAGTGTTGAAGTTGTTGCTTGAAAACCAGTTTTGATACTTCGAGTAAATTAATGGTATTTCTATATGTTTTCAATTTTTTTTTGCAGTAGAATCCAACTATTTTCTTGTTTCAAATTTTTTCGATTCCCTTAGTTGGGTATCCCATTTTACCCCATGGGTGGAGCTAAACTAGGCATTTTGTACCTAACGAGACTGTTATTTTTGTATACCGAGACGGTTTATTTTAAACTGAAACGGATTAGTACAATATTGTTAAATATTTAAGAAATTTGGATGACCTTAATTTGCAAACTTGTTGATTATTGAAAATAATATACATGAATTAGAAGTTAAGGTACTTCGTTTTGGCCCACTTTCCCATAGCCTACACGCGATGAGAAGCAGTTACGTAATAATGCACAAAAGGGTCTCAACCAGAAGTAATTGCTTCTTTAATCTATTATAAACAGATATTGACGATGAACGTATCAACATGAGCTAGTAGCGCGTCTTTCACTGCTGGGGGACAGCAGCGAATAACAGGAATAGTATGCACCACTCGACAGCGAATGTAGTATATGAATTTCCAGTACAGAGTAGTCTTTCGTTTTTGACGGAATACAGTAATGTATATGTTGTGATTCAGCTGCGCCTACCTACAGGTTTTATGCAACCTGCAATGTCTTCATCTACCACGCGCACGATTTTTATATTCTCCCGTACGCTGTACGGAAACTCTTAGTTCTACAGGAAAATGAACAAATTTTGTACTGAGATATATTTTCGCTGGAGGCCATGGTTTTCGAGTTATTCAATGAAACGACATAGGAAGGTCAATTTTTTACCTTCCTCATGAATACATCGAAAACTGTGGCCTCTAGTGAAAACGTATCCCAATAAAAAATTTAACTACATTAAATTTCCTACGAAAAGGACATGTTCATTTTTTCTATAGGATTAATATATATGAGAGAGAGAGAGAGAGAGAGAGAGAGAGAGAGAGTGAGAGAGAGTGTGTCTGTGAAAATCTTGCTCGTGATGTCAGAAGGCGTTGCGGGTCGCGTGAAACCTATAGTTAGGGGCAGCTCAATAACCCTATTTATCAGCCTCGACTAATGTAAGTGTTGAATACATATTGTTACCATAATTTGTTTAATAATATTGTGATATCATTTACATTAGTTAAGTTGTGCTGTACAAATCTGACATAAAATTACAATTTTTCTAGTATTTACTAAATAACTACTTAATCTGTAATATTCCAAATTATAGCCTCCAGTTAATGATTTTAGAAAACCTTTCTGCAAATCGGACTTCTTTTCTATAAATTGGACTGGGAATAGCGCCAGTGGCCCGAAATCGCGATTTTTCATTGTTCGTTACTTTTGAAGTTTCGTAAATGACTGTGTATCGCTTCCCAAACTTTTGGGTTTGTGAAAACTTTAGGAACAGTTAACTGCTGTAGTCCACGAACACACAACAGGGTCGAACCTATCAAGAGTGTGCCAGAAACAGACGGGTAGTCGCGTACCAAATACGGCCAACTCGGCGCCGATCGGCCGGACAACACTCTAATTGAGAAAGAGGTCCCATTAGGGCGGCGCACGCCGCCACATGAATGATCCATCGATAACGGGCGCTCGCAGGGAACATGTCACCGCCATTACATTATAATGCGCATAATTACCGCGTCAGCGCGCAATTCCGGCGCCGGCAAAAACCACACTTTGTGTGCGGGCGCGCCGGCGCACCGTCCTTCGCAGGCTTCGAGGATAGGGGGGCACAGACTCCGAATTCTGGTGCTGGCACCCGATCGCTGCCACGCTCGCTGGAGATGCGAAATGCTGCCATGGAAACATACCGCGCACAATTATACACCGATGTCGCTGACATCCTGTTGCAGAATTCTGAAACGCGTTTAATGCTCACGCGTTATTAAATACGGAAGTGTTCGGTTATATACACTACCGGCCATTAAAATTGCTACACCACGAAGATGATGTGCTGCAGATGCCAAATTTAACAGACGGGAAGAAGATGCTGTGGTATGCAAATGATTAGCTTTTCAAATCATTCACACAAGGTTGGCGCCGGTGCTGACACCTACAACGTGCTCACTTGAGGAAAGTTTTCAACCGCCTTCTCATACACAAACAGCAGTTGACCGGCGTTGCCTGGTGAAACGTTGTTGTGATGCCTCGTGTAAGGAGGGGAAATGCGTACCATCACGTTTCCGACTTTGATAAAGGTCGGATTGTAGCCTATCGCGATTGCTGTTTATCGTATCGCGACATTGCTGCTCGCGTTGGTCGAGATCCAATGACTGTTAGCAGAATATGGCATCGGTGGTTCCGGGAGGGTAATACGGAACGCCGTGCTGGATGCCAACGGCCTCGTATCACTAGGAGTCGAGATGATAGGCATCTTATCCGCATGGCTGTAACGGATAGTGCAGCCACGTCTCTATCCCTGAGTCAACAGATGGGGACGTTTGCAAGACAACAACCATCTGCACGAACAGTTCGACGACGTTTGCAGCAGCATGCACTATCAGCTCGGGGACAATGGCTGCGGTTACCCTAAACGCTGCATCACGGACAGGAGCGCCTGCGATGGTGTTCTCAACGACGAACCTGGGTGCACGAATTTCCATTTTTTCGTATGAATCCAGGTTCTGTTTACAGCATCATGATGGTGTTTGGCGACATCGCGGTGAACGCACATTGGAAGCGTGTATTCGTCATCACCATACTGGCGTATCACCCGGCGTGATGGTATGGGGTGCCACTGGTTACACGTCTCGGTCACCCATTGTTCGCTTTGACGGCACTTTGAGCAGTGAACGTTACATTTCAGATGTGTTACGACCCGTGGCTCTACCCTTCATTCGATCACTGCGAAACCCTACATTTCAGCAGGATAATGCACGACCACATGTTGCAGGTCCTGTACTAGCCTTTATGGATACAGAAAATGTTCGACTGCTGCCCTGGCCAGCACATTCTCCAGATCTCTCACCAACTGAAAACGTCTGGTCGATGGTGTCCGAGCAACTGGCTCGTCACAATACGCCAGTCACTACTCTTGATGAACTGAGGTATCGTGTTGAAGCTGCATGGGCAGCTGTACCTGTACACGCCATCCAAGGTCTGTTTGACTCAATGCCGAGGCGTATCAAGGCCGTTATTACGGGCAGAGGTTGTTGTTCTGGGTACTGATTTCTTAGGATCTATGCACCCAAACTGCGTGAAAATGCAATCACATGTCAGTTCTAGTATAATATACTTGTCCAATGAATGCCCGTTATCGTCTGCATTTCTTCATAGTGTAGCAATTTTAATGGCCAATAGTGTACATCAGTAGGGCCAGATTTTCAGCCAATCGTATATAAAAAATAAAAATTCCGCACAAAATATTAATTTAAAATGTAAAAGAAAAGATAATGAATCATAAAACATTATTTTATTAATAATTTTGTGACAATGTGTTGGATGTATACCGCAAGAAAGTTCAAGGCACTACTTAGCATCACCAAGACTAAACAGCACTACATAATCCACCAGCTGACGTTTTTGAACAGGAAATAATGAAATTCGCTCTGTATGTTAGACGAATCGCATGCATTCTGGACTCACCTATCTATATTTATGCTCACCTGGGTCTATTGCAGCTATCATTAATAATTACATTACATTTTATTACAGCAGTGTGCAAAACGTAAGGACCAAAGTAGCTTCCGCATTACGTGCCGCTGCCAAGTTCAAAAAATGGTTCAAAGGGCACTGAGCACTACGCGACTTAACTTATGAGGTCATCAGTCGCCTAGAACTTAGAACTAATTAAACCTAACTAACCTAAGGACATCACACACATCCATGCCCGAGGCAGGATTCGAACCTGCGACCGTAGCGGTCGCTCGGCTCCAGACTATAGCGCCTAGAACCGCACGGCCACTCCTGCCGGCCGCTGCCAAGTAACACAGCTCGACGAAACGTGGGCCATACATCGAAGGAAGTGCTACAGTATAGTACAGAAGCTAACTAACGAACAGAAACGACACTTTCATTCCAAGGTCATGTAAGAGGTCCATGACTAAGGAATTTATTGCTAGCGCACTCGAGCAGATGTAACTTCGATGGAATGCTCATGTGCTGCCTGCGATATGTAAGCTACAATAGAATCGCAGACCAGAGGGCAGTATCACCTGCAGTAGGAGCAGTGTCGGCAATAGTAGTAGTAGTAGTAGTAATAGTAGCAGCAGCAGCTTGCAGACGGGCGGTTGGGCCAGTCGTGCACGGCGATTGCGGTGCCTGAGCGAAGTAGTATAAGGTAAAAGCAGCCGCGCGCATGTGTGATTTGTAACAACTGATTTTGTACTATTGTTATATCAAGTCCCATGTAAATGTTTTTAAAAAGTCTTTTAATAATAATCTTTCTTATAAAGATAACTTTTAACAATCATTCATCTGAATTTAAAGATTTTACTAATTTCTCCTATCAATGGTCATTCCCATTATCGTAAAGAAAAATCAGTTGTTTCGTTTTATACATAACAGATCTTGTAGCCAACATTGCACTGGGCTGTGCCAGAAAAAAATTTCTTATAGGAGCAGATATATACGTGTTATCCGGCGACATAACTGAGGGAAGAATTTTCAGTTTATTCAGAATGACTTTTCAAGGTCATGACGCAACATTGCTGACGGCCAGATTTACCAGCTTAGATTCACATTCAGTTAATTATTGAAAGGTTATGTATGAACCACAATTTTATTGCGAGGCTACGGAGATATCAGCTTACTTCCGTAACCTCGCAATAAAAATATGATTAACCTCCCAATGAAAATTGTGGCTCACATATAACCTTTCAATAATTAACTGACTGTGAATTTAAACTGGTAAATTTTGGACGTCAGCAGTGCTGCGTCATGTCCCTGAAAGATCATACTGAATAAACTGAAAATTCTTCCCTCAGTTATGTCGCCGGATAACGCGTATATATCTGCTACTATAAGAAATTTTTCTGGCACAGCCCAGTGCAATGCTGGCCACTAGATTTGTCATGTATAAAAAGAAACAACTGATTTCTCTTTACGATAATAGGGATGATCATACACTCCTGGAAATTGAAATAAGAACACCGTGAATTCATTGTCCCAGGAAGGGGAAACTTTATTGACACATTCCTGGGGTCAGATACATCACATGATCACACTGACAGAACCACAGGCACATAGACACAGGCAACAGAGCATGCACAATGTCGGCACTAGTACAGTGTATATCCACCTTTCGCAGCAATGCAGGCTGCTATTCTCCCATGGAGACGATCGTAGAGATGCTGGATGTAGTCCTGTGGAACGGCTTGCCATGCCATTTCCACCTGGCGCCTCAGTTGGACCAGCGCTCGTGCTGGACGTGCAGACCGCGTGAGACGACGCTTCATCCAGTCCCAAACATGCTCAATGGGGGACAGATCCGGAGATCTTGCTGGCCAGGGTAGTTGACTTACACCTTCTAGAGCACGTTGGGTGGCACGGGATACATGCGGACGTGCATTGTCCTGTTGGAACAGCAAGTTCCCTTGCCGGTCTAGGAATGGTAGAACGATGGGTTCGATGACGGTTTGGATGTACCGTGCACTATTCAGTGTCCCCTCGACGATCACCAGTGGTGTACGGCCAGTGTAGGAGATCGCTCCCCACACCATGATGCCGGGTGTTGGCCCTGTGTGCCTCGGTCGTATACAGTCCTGATTGTGGCGCTCACCTGCACGGCGCCAAACACGCATACGACCATAATTGGCACCAAGGTAGAAGCGACTCTCATCGCTGAAGACGACACGTCTCCATTCGTCCCTCCATTCACGCCTGTCGCGACACCACTGGAGGCGGGCTGCACGATGTTGGGGCGTGAGCGGAAGACGGCCTAACGGTGTGCGGGACCGTAGCCCAGCTTCATGGAGACGGTTGCGAATGGTCCTCGCCGATACCCCAGGAGCAACAGTGTCCCTAATTTGCTGGGAAGTGGCGGTGCGGTCCCCTACGGCACTGCGTAGGATCCTACGGTCTTGGCGTGCATCCGTGCGTCGCTGCGGTCCGGTCCCAGGTCGACGGGCACGTGCACCTTCCGCCGACCACTGGCTACAACATCGATGTACTGTGGAGACCTCACGCCCCACGTGTTGAGCAATTCGGCGGTACGTCCACCCGGCCTCCCGCATGCCCACTATACGCCCTCGCTCAAAGTCCGTCAACTGCACATACGGTTCACGTCCACGCTGTCGCGGCGTGCTACCAGTGTTAAAGACTGCGATGGAGCTCCGTATGCCACGGCAAACTGGCTGACACTGACGGCGGCGGTGCACAAATGCTGCGCAGCTAGCGCCATTCGACGGCCAACACCGCGGTTCCTGGTGTGTCCGCTGTGCCGTGCGTGTGATCATTGCTTGTACAGCCCTCTCGCAGTGTCCGGAGCAAGTATGGTGGGTCTGACACACCGGTGTCAATGTGTTCTTTTTTCCATTTCCAGGAGTGTATGTAGGAGAAATTAGTAAAATCTTTAAATTCAGATGAATGATTATGAAAAGTTATCTTTATAAGAAAGATTATTATTAAAAGACTTTTTAAAAACATTTGCATGGGACTTGATATGACAATAGTACAAAATCAGTTGTTACAAATCACATACGCGCGCGCCTGCTTTTACCTTCTACTACATCGCTCAGACACGGCTGGCCCAACCGCCCAACTGCGAGCTGCTACTACTTTTACTATTGCCGACACTGCTCCTACTGCAGGTGACACTGCCCTCTGGTCTGCGATTCTATTGTAGCTTACATATCGCAGGCAGCACGTGAGCAGTCCATCGAAGTTACATCTGCTCGAGTGCGCTATCAATAAATTCCTTAGCCATGGACCTCTTACAACCATATAATTACACTTGAGTCACCTCGATTCATTATGCTCCTCTGGACATTACAGAAGGCGAGAAGTGGTTGTTAACAGGGTGTGTGATCACCACGGGTGGCTATGCATGCTCTTGAACGAGTTCCAATAGTAGACACAAGGTTGGTAAAGAGTTCTTGTGGTAGAACGATGCAGTCCTTTACCAGAGGGTCTGACAACTGCTGGATAGGCCGCGCGGGATTAGCCGAGCGGTGTAGGGGCGCTGCAGTCATGGACTGTGCTGCTCTGTCCCTACTGAGAAACATCTTCAGTTTTGGTAACCTGGGGTGTTACGTTGGTTGGTACTCTTCTTTCTTCTCAGTATATTTCCAGTCTACCGACCTTCTGCGTTTCTCAGTAAAAATTTTCCTCATCCTGCTACTTTCAATTACAAAGTTTCAGTCAAAGTTGACATAAATTGTGACTTTTCTTGTTTCCCGACAGATCTGTTGCAAATACGCTTCTCCTGCTTGCCGCCGGATCGTCTTGTGTAACTCGCCAAATTATTCATCGATGCAACTGCTCGACATCATCAGGTGGTGGGAGCTGCTGCTTTAACCACAGTCGTTGCCCATAGAGCACGCGCTGATGGTCTTCCCGCGGCTCGCAGCAGGGGGCACGAGGAGCGCCTCTTTGCTCCAACTGGGAACGTCCCCCCGCGCACGCGTGTTGCCTGCTCCCGGCATCATAAATTTCGACGCCGGCGCGCGATGATCATCAGTCGCCCGTTGCAGCAGTGACAACAGCAGTTACCATCACCTGGTGGCAAATCCCAGAAGCGTATTGACATTAACTGTTTAATGCCTATACCGGCTACGACTGATTAGTCATCATCGGGCCATAAATAATTCTTTGACAATGGCTGAAGCAGAGTCGATATTTCCTTGAATCTCGCACTAGACGAGTTTTCTCCTTCCCTTGAAACATGAAATTATCTTATTGTTGTTTATTTTAATTTTTGCATCAGATTTGTTTGAATTTCCTTGATCAAATCATTGTGGTTGTTGCTATTAAAATAATGGTCTACGTTCTACGTTCTCCAAGTTTTTCCTCGTATACTAAAGAAGTACTACCTCTTTTACCGAATTCTGTTTCGAGAAATTTGGAATTTTCCTCTACAGCTTCTTATTGTTCCTTCGTGTGTATTTAAGGTTTATGGTCACGTAATAAACGAAGAGAAGGAATTCCGCTTCCTCGCAAGCAAAATAAGTCTGACGGACAAAGCAGCGAGGTGGTAAGACGCAGACTAGAATGGGGAAACAGAGCACACGTCGCAAAAACTTATAGTGACAATGTATATTTTTTATACGTAGCGACAAACTACATGCCATAACAAATAAAACAGATTTCTTTTAATAGATGGCTTCCAATATAATGTATCATACTACAGGAACTGTTAATATAGTGAGATCGCACAAAATGCTTTCTTTGTAAAGTTACTCTTTGTTTCATTTCTGTGGCCAATTCTAGAGCCATCTACCGGCCTTTATTTACTTTTCAGATATCTTAGTAGCCACAGTAAGTTTGACACTGGTTCTCTTCGACTAGACAACGGCACTGCCAAATATGCCTACATACACTATGTGATGAAAAGTATCCGGAAACCCCCAAAAACACACGTTTTTCATATTAGGTGCATTTTGCTGCCACCTACTGCCAGGTGGCAGCAGTCATTAGACAACGTGAGAGAGCAGAATGGGATGCTCCGCAGAACTCACGGGTTTCGAATGAGGTCAGGTGAGGGAGTGTCACTTGTGTCATAAGCCTGTACGCGAGATTTCCACACTCCCAAACATCCCTAGCTCCACTGTTTCTGATGTGATAGTGAAGTGGAAACGTGAAGGGACACGTACAACACAAAAGCGTAAGACCGACCTCGTCTGTTGACAGACAGAGACCGCCGACAGCTGAAGACGGTCGTAATGTGTAATAGACTGTCGTAATGTGTAATAGACTGTCCAGGCCATCACACATGAATTCCAAACTGCATCAGGATCCACTGCAAGTACTATGACAATTGGGCGGGACATGAGAAAACTTGCATTTCATGGTCGAAGGACTGCTCATAAGCCTCACATCATGCCGGTAAGTGCCAAACAATGCCTCGATTGATGTAAGGGGCGTAAACATTGGACAATAAAACATGGAAAAACGTTGTGTGGAGTGACGAATCACAGTACACAGCCGGCCGCTGTGGCCGAGCGGTTCTAGGCGCTTCAGTCTGGAACAGCGCGACTGCTACGGTCGCAGGTTCGAATCCTGCCTCGGGCACGGATGTGTGTGATGTCCTTAGGTTGGTTAGGTTTAAGTAGTTCTAAGTTCTAGGGGACTGATGACCTCAGATATTAAGTCCCATAGTGCTGAGAGCCATTTTTTGACCCACAGTACACAATGTGGTGATCCGATGGTAGGGTGTGGGTATGGCGAATGCCCGGTGAACATCATCTACCAGCATGTATAGTGCCAACAGTAGAATTCGGAAGCGGTGGTGTTATGGTTTGGTCGTGTTTTTCGTGGAGTCCTTGTTGTTTTGCTGGCACTATCACAGCACAGGCCTACATTGATGTTTTAGGCACCCTCTTGCTTCCCACTGTTGAAGAGCAATTCGGAGATGGCGATTGCATCTTTCATCACGATCGTGCACCTGTACATAATGCACGGCCTGTGGCGGAGAGGTTACACGACAACAACATCCCTGTAATGGACTGGCCTGCAAAGAATTCTGACCTGAATCCTATACAACACCTTTTGGACGTTTTGGATCGCCGACTTCGTGCCAGGCCCCACCGACCGACATCGAAACCTTTCCTCAGTGCATCACTCCATGAAGAATGGGCTGCCATTCCCCAAGAAACCTTCCAGCACGTGATTGAACGTATGCCTGCGAGAGTGGAAGCTGTCATCAAGGCTAAGGGTGGACCAACACCATATTGAATTCCAGCATTGCCGATGGAAGGCGCCACGAACTTGTAAGTCATTTTCAGCCAGGTGTCCGGATGCTTTTGATCATATAGTGTGTATAAGATCTGTATTATATTCAGTCTATATGCTCATTTTCGTGAAACTATTACTAAAATTTGATTTAAATGTAGCTGTGATACTAACTGCAAAAATTGAAAATTCTGTTTATGGATCACTACTGTGCATATATATTTGCTGTCTTTAATTTCTTTGTACACCTTATCCCATAGCTTCTATCTGATGATGAAATTCTGAATTACGTAACAGTGAAAAATTGTGCGATCAAGACTTTCCCATAATTACAAACTCTTCCAGAACACATTTTACACCAGCGCGTGAGGAAACACCTCAAAGCCAATTACCACAATCGCTGGATTGGTTGTCGCAGTACAATTAACTGATCACCAAGATCGCCAGAACTTACGGCCATTAGACTTTATCATTATTATTATTATTATTATTGTAGGGTTGGATGAGGTCTGAGAAGCACAAACATAAGGTGAACGCACGAGATGAACTGCTTCATCGTCGCATCATGGATGCTGATGACGTCTTTTGTAAACGTGCAGAGGCACTAAGAAAAGCATCACAGCAGTGCACAAATGCACGGTGGGACATTCGGATGTTTATTGTGAACTGAACAGCGGCTGTAATGTATGTGATAATGATTAGAGATGAATGCGTTGAAAATAAGTATTTTCAATTAATACTCTGTGTACCACATATAATAATGTTTGATAACTGTTGTACATATGTACATGTGTAAACATGACGATGTATTGAATAACACAGAAAATAAATAAAAATATTAATTGTGTACTATCCCGGAAACCATTCGAAACACTGCGTATGTCCATACGAAGTTCCTGTCATTTCCCTGGATATATGACCATTCCTCCTGGGACACGCTGTTTTTTCACGTATTTGAATTTCGAAGTTTCTTAAAGAATTTTCAAGAAACTGGAAGAACGGTTGGCGAGTCGAAAGGTACCAGTTGGTTGTAATTGAAGCGCAGCTGTTCATAGACGTTCAGTGTAGGTCGTTATCATCGTATGGGAGCGAAAGGTGATAGAGTTGTTATGCACTAAAGCGGAACCGATTTAAGCTGGAAAAATTAGTTCCAATTTTGGCCACCAGATACAAATGTGGCGGCGTACGTCTCCGTTGCTCACACTGAACAAACTCTGTAAGTGACGGTTAATAATAACATCAACTCTGTCTTTTTGACCTTTCCTGCCAATGTCCTGTTCCTACTCCATTACATATGGAAAATTTATATTTGTCTATCTTGCATTCACAGCGCCAGATTTCCACTTGGTGGCAAAAATTGCAACAATTTTTTTCCAGCGTAATAACTACTATTACTGCTGTTTGTTATTATTATTATTTTAAAATATTTAGTATATTTTATTATTTTTTTTTAAATCCTAGCGAGCAGTTGTACTTTAAAAGTGGGAGTAACAGCAAATTAAATGCAGAGAGATTAAAAAAAAAACAGATTCAGTCAATCTTATTTTCTTTTAAAGATGAAGGGGCGGTTTATAAAGTAAAATAAATGAGACGATGCTTGCACAGAGTGAATCACGAAAAAAAGGAGTTTTTCATGTGGTAGGATCGTTTCTCAAAATTTCAATCACCCACTTCCTCCTCTGATTGCGAAAACATTGTATTTTCACGTACGTGCGTAGGTAGAAATGATCATTGTAATAAAATAAGAGGAATCAGAGCTCGCACAGAAGATTTAATCTTCGCTTTATCCGCCCACTGTTCGAGAGTGGAACGGTAGAGAAATAGCATGAAGGTGGTTCGATGAATGCTCTGCCAGCCACTTAACTGTGAACTGCGAAGTATTCATTTAGATGTAGATGTAGAAATTATATCTCGACATTTGTTAATAAGAGAGCTGTATAAAGACCCAAAATGAAGTGGAACGTTGTTAGAATGAAAATGTGATTCCCAGAAAGGATGGATTATATTTCAAAGCTAAATGCTTAGTACTTACTTTAACAATTCCCCATGCATTCTATCTGATCGCTCTTCCTACTAAGCGCTCGCGCCTGTGTGTGTGTGTGTGTGTGTGTGTGTGTGTGTGTGTGTGTGTGTATTTGGAACTGCGCGTGCAGAATTGAATCCCGTTCGCCAGACCACCATTTGGAAACGGAAGGCCATGTTATTGAATCTGAAAGGCGCTCGTCGACAGAAAAAAAGCGGCCTTTATTGTGACTGGAATGCGCTTAGAAAAGAAACGGAACGGCGCGGGCCGTAAAACGAGCTGTAACGACGAAGGAAAAGGAGATGAAATGACCGACGTTTATTTCCAACGTAACAAAGGTGTAATCTATAGACGTGCTCCTCCTTAATGTCAAATTTTTACGAGAACCGAATAACTGGAGGTGCTTACCGAGAAATGTTATGAAGGGAACATTTTTATGCAGGTGAATAAAAATAATCCGTTAAAATTTACTTGTTACATTAGTGGACTAGCAACGCTCTACCCGAGAAAAGGAGTGCTATTAATCTACAAAGAAGAAGTGAACCACTGCCTCCGAAAATGTATGTCGTCCACGCCACTTTGCTATCTCTCCTTTTTTTCTCTTTTTGTTCAGCACTGAGTCACATCTATTGATATAAGTACGCTTTCCAAGAATAGGTAGACAAGTATTAGACCACAGCATGCTCTATATGACGGCACAGGAGTTAGGAGTGAGGGAGTGACTACTGAATCGAGTTGAGACTGAGACCCTGTAATGAAACATTAAAAAAAGAAAAGGTTGTGACAAATTGGATAAAGTTAAGTCTTAATAATCAATAATTAACACAATAAAATCATAAGCTGATCTTTCCGGCAGCTATAATCATTCCAGTATTTCATCTTTCTAATTATTTTGATAAAATAATCATGTTAAGAACATGGAATGATGATGTGTAATGTGATGAAAATCGGCGATAATAACTGAACGCTGACTGATTATAGTTTGCGCGGGAGAAGTGTTCGCTACAGGCGTAATCAGAAGCAGACCGCCGTTGCGAGCAGTTAGATTCGGCCGGTAGTATACAGGGACGGATTACTGAGTGGAAATGGAGGAAGAAAGGTATTGTGAACATGTGTCCGGGAATGGACGGTGTGCGTGCAACGACAACATCTACATCTACGTATATACTCCGCTAACCACCAAGTGGTGTGTGGCGGAGGACACAATTCGCGCCAAAGTCATATTTCCCCCCCCCCCCCCCCCCCTCCTGTTCCACTCACGGATCGCGCGAGGGAAAAAAGATTGTCTCAACGCCTCAGTACGAGCTCTAATTTCCCTTATCTTTGAATGGTGATCATTGCGCGATTTGAAAGATCCTCGGCGAAGATCGGATTTCGGAATTTAGTGAGCAGCTCCTTCCGTTTAGCGCGTCGTCTATCTGCAAGTGTGTCCCCTTCAAACTTTCTATAAGACTCGTAACGCTCTCGCGATGGCTAAATGTACCAGTCACGAATCTTGCCGCTCTTCTTTTGACCTTCTCAATCTCTTGAATCAGACCCAACTGGTAAGGGTCCCATACAAACGAACAATACTCCAAGACTGGACGAACTAACGTATTGTAAGCAATTTCCTTTGTTGAAGGATCTGGTCCACTGGACAGCCCAAAATGACTCGCTGAGAACGTTTTTGGAATTGTGAACTCATAGCGAAACTAATTATTTTTATATTGAAATCTTTATTATCTGCTAGTCTAGAAACACCAGTCTAATGTGAAATTACGTTTGTATAATTTTAAGTGGCGTGTATGAGCTGTGAAAGAGAATTAACATCTTAGTATGTTATTTTGTGCCACTTTCCCCTATATGCTGTGAAAATTAGATTTTCAAGAAGAGAAGCTGGCTATAGTTTATCTGACAGGAAGTATCAAGGAGTATAAGAATATGAGGGGAGTCTTGTCACAAGAATGAACGAAAATTAATGCCTGAACTAGTAATGAGTTATCCATTAGCTGGACAAAGATCAGTAGGTAGACCTAGGAAGAGGTGGAGAAATCAATTAGTAAATAACCACAGACAATGAAGACACTGAACAAGAGGACACCAGAATAAAGAAAGAAAGAAATAATGAAAGAGGAAGAAGACTGTAATGTTATCTTATTAGACACGTGCCAACAGCTTTGTGTGACGTAACAGAAGTTTCTTACACTATGCTTTTTTTTTATACCATATAGATTATGGCAACGGCCTTGCCGCAGTGGCCAGCCGCTGTAGCCGAGCGGTTCTAGGCGCTTCAGTACGGAACCGCGCTGCTGCTACGGTCGCAGGTTCGAATCCTGCCTCGGGCATGGATATGTGTGATGTCCTTAGGTTGGTTAGGCTTAAGTAGTCCTAACTCTAGGGGTCTGATGACCTCAGATGTTAAGTCCCATAGTGCATAGAGCCATTTGAACCATTTGAACTTCGCCGCAGTGGTACAATAGGTCCCGTTACATCAATGAAATTAAGCGCTGTCGGGCTTGGCTAGCATTTGGGTGAGTCAGCGCTCGGGTCTGCCGAAAGGTGTTGTCAAGCGGGGTGCACTCAACCCTTGTGAGGCCAATTCCGGAGCTACTTGACTGAGAAGTAGCAGCTCCGACCACGAAAACTGACAACGGCCGGGAGAGCCGTGTGTGGACCACATTCTCCTCCATATCTCCATCCAATGACGCCAGTCGCCTGAGGATGACATGGCGGTCGATCGGTACCGCTGGGCCTTTCGAGGCCTGTTCGGACGCAGTTCTTTCAACATTGCAGCCCAATCAGCAGTCGTGATAATCTTATATATAAGAAACTATCGGCCTCGATGGGGGTAAAGAAATAAACCTTTACCTAGGTTTCAGCCCAAATAATTGAGCCTTCTTCAGAAGATATACCTGAATATATAATTTGTCTAAGAGGGCGTGGTCTATTCATGTTGTTTTAGTTTTATTTCTAGACCATGCCCCCAAATTATAGATTCAGGTATATCTTCTGAAGAAGGCACAGTTATTTGGGCTGAAACCTAGGTAAAGGTTGGTTTCATTACCGCAATCGAGGCTGATAGTTTCTTATACATTCGATTGTGATGTGTTTCGGAGACAAATGGATAACTTTGAATCCGACTGCATATCAAACCATTAGTAACACTACCACGGTTAAAATTTAATAAAATATCAGTACGCAACTTATAGAATTTTTAGATGTTGTTGTAAGATATGAGGAAGATCCTGTAACAAGTGTAACTTGGTTTAATCATTGAGCATGTAAGAAATATGGTGACGGATGTTAGAGGGACGAGAATGCCCCCGTGGGTTCTCCCGGAGCAGCGTTGGTCGGCGTACACAAGTGCGGCGCGTCCCGTTGCAGGTGATTCCTGAGGCAGGGAGTCCCTTGTGCGGAGGGCGCCCTCCTAAGCTCGACACGTCTCGCGCCTGTCTCTGGGCCGCTCTTTATCCAGACGCGGCCTCCGGCGACGCCTGCGGCCGCGTATATCACGGAATCACGAGTGGCTGCTCCGCCGCGCCGGCAGAGGCGAATCTCTGCCGAGACAAGTGACTTTCCGATACATCGCCTCGCCGCGCCAGCCCGCTACGGTTGACGCTCCCTCGTCGGTCGTCGCCCGTGTCTCGTGACAGCAGAATACCACTGTCGCTCCTCTCTGACTCTACGATGCTACGGGCTGCTTCATCACGGTGCCACAGGCACAGTGTGTTATTTTATACATTACTGGCCATTAAAATTGCTACATCACGAAGATGACGTGCTACAGACGCGAAACTTAACCGACAGGAAGAAGATCCGGTGATATGCAAATGATTAGCTTTTCAGAGTATTCACACAAGGTTGGCGCCGAGGAATGTTTCCAACCGATTTCTCATACACAAACAGCAATTGACCGGCTTTGCCTGGTGAAACGTTTTGTGATGCCTCGTGAAAGGAGGAGAAATGCGTACCATCACGTTTCCGACTTTGATAAAGGTCAGATTGTAGCCTATCGCGATTGCGGTTTATCGTATCGCGACATTGCTGCTCGCGTTGGTCGAGATCCTATGACTGTTAGCAGAATGTGGAATCGGTGGATTCAGGAGGGTGATACGGAACGCCGTGATAGATCCCAACGGCCTCGTATCACAAGCAGTCGAGATGACAGGCATCTTATCTGGATGGCTGTAACGGACCGTGCAGCCACGTCTCTATCCCTGAGTCAACAGATGGGGACGTTTGCAAGACAACAACCATCTCCATGAACAGTTCGACGACGTTTGGAGCAGCATCGACTATCAGCTCGCAGACCATGGCTTCGGTTACCCTTGACGCTGCATCACAGACAGGAGCGTCTGCGATGGTGAACTCAACGACGAACCTGGGTGCACGAATGGCAAAACGTCATTTTTTCGGATGAATCAAGGTTCTGTTTACAGCATCATGATGGTCGCATCCAAGTTTGGCGACATTGGAGCGTGTATTCGTCATCTCCATACTGGCGTATCACCTGTCATGATGGCATGGGGTGCCATTGGTTACACGTCTCGGTCACCCCTTGTTGGCATTGACGGCACTTTGAACAGTGGACGCTACATTTCAGATGTGTTACGACCCGTGGCTCTACCCTTCATTCGATCCTTACGAAACCCTACATTTCAGAAGGATAATGCACTACCGCATGTTGCAGGTCCTCTACGGGTCTTTCTGGATACAGAAAATGTTCGACGGCTGCCCTGGCCAGCACATTCTCCAGATCTCTCACCAATTGAAAACGTCTGATCAATGGTGACCGGGCAACTGGCTCTTCACAATACCCCAGTCACTACTCTTGATGAACTGTGGTATCGTGTTGAAGGTGCATGGGCAGCCGAACCTGTACACGCCATCCAAGGTCTGTTTGGCTCAATGTCCAGGCGTATCAATGCTGTTATTACGGCCAGAGGTGGTTGTTCTGGGTACTGATTTCTCAGGATTTATGCATCCACATTGCGTTAAAATGTAATCACATGTCTGTTCTAGTATAATATATTTGTCGAATGAATACTCGTTTATGATCTGCATTTCTTCTTGGTGTAGCAATTTTAATAGCCAGTAGTGTAGGTGCTAATGTCTGGTAGGCTGTTTCTGTGACTGTTTAAAATATACGAGGTGCATTCACCAAGTAATGCAACACGTTTTATATCCGGAAGCAGGTTGGCGTCATTGAAGATTCCAGCGCACCCTATTATTCCCCATTCTTTTGGCTGCAAAACCCTATTTTTCAACGTAATCTCCGTTCAATGCGACGGCCTTACACCACCTTACTGTGAGGGTATGTATGCTTGCATGAAACGACTCCACAGCTCTACGTCGGAGTAACGTCTTTCTGCATCAATAACCTTCGCAGCTCGTGGTCTCGCGTTAGCGTTCTCGCTTCCCGAGCACGGGCTCCCGGGTTCGATTCCCGGCGGGGTCAGGGATTTTTCCCTGCCTCGTGATGACTGGGTGTTGTTGTGTCGTCTACATCATCATCATTCATCCCCATTACAGTCGGAGAAAGGCAATGGCAAACCACCTTCGCGAGGACCTTGCCTAGTACAGCGGTGCGGGCCTCCCGCGTCGTCCTCTACCCTCTGTCAAGGAGTATGGGGCTTCATCATCATCAACATTCACATCAACCACGGCCGCGCGGAGTGGCCGCGCGGTTTGAGGCGTCACGTCTCGGATTGGGCGCCGAAGGTTCGAGTCCTCCCTCGGGCATGGGTGTGTGTGTTTTTCTTAGCATAAGTTAGTTTAAGTTAATTTAAGCAGTGTGTAAATCTAGGGACCGATGACCTCAGCAGTTTGGTCCTTTAGGAATTCAAACACTTTTGAACACACACATCAACCACGTTCTGCTTCCTACGTCGATGCATCCCTGGCCCATACAATTTGAGAGGAGTGAAAAAAACAATGAAGGACGGCGTAGAGGAACCTAGCAGGTACACACCTTTGAATATCCAAACTAGTGGGAAAGTATGTCAGCACTACCAACAGAGACGTCCAGTTGAGATGCATGGTGTCTGATTGTGATTTGTCAATCACCTCATGAGTGTCCGAACGTTCCAACATTGCAGGGGTCATAGCGTGTGCGCTCGGCCGGCAGGCGGGAGATGCTACAGGTTTGCGCGGCATTGTTGCGATGATGACACGCCTCACCCAACGACTCAGCGTGCTTTTGTTACTACCATGTCTCCGTAGACATACTACAGCGCCTAAGAATATCTGGGATGCTGTGGTTTCCCGCCAAAAGAAACCGAGTGACAGCTGTCTGCTGGGAACGGACCTCCGCTATAGACGCCATTTTGAAGACTACGTACAGAGCCACCACCTATCGGAACTTCATGGATCTATAGGGGTTGAAGTGGGAATATTCCACGAAGTCCTACGACAAACTTTGCATTTTTTTCTACCGAAAATGACTGAGAAAGAAATATATGCGGTACTTATTGAACCGTTTCGTACATAGAAACAAATTCTACTTACGACGCTCCTTCGCCCCTGTAACAGTGGACATCTCGTGGTGTGACCTTAGTACCACGGTACCTCGGCACCAGTCCGATCAGCACAACAGGGCTGCCGTGTGTGTACCTTTAGCCGGACATGTCTGGCTTTTTACGGTCATGTCCGGCCAAAAATATGCAAGTACACCCTGTCGGTTTTTGTTAGGCTTAGATATACTGATACAGCAAACTATGCTATTGTTATGTTTGCCTACATTTTTCTTCGTAGTCCAGTCGAACCTAATAGACCATGTCACAACCCTACTACGCGGAGAGCGAGCGAAGCTAAGTAGAATGTGGCGATCAATCGATGCCAGTCCGTTATAAGTCTCATTCTTTTCACTATTGACAGACAATCTTATGATTATGCATCTTTATTCTGTATTAGTTTTATCCTATGACATGGCTAACCTTTGGCCCTCAAAATAATTTAATTTTTGTTCTGAAGAAGATACCATTATTGGCGTCGAAACCTAGGTAAAGTAAAAAAAAAAAAAAAAAAAAAAAAAAAAAATTACCTTGCAACTGAAGGCTGAATTTCTTATTGTCTGAACAGTTCACGGTTTCTGAAGATTTGTAGATAATTTTTTATTCTGTTTAATGAAGAACTTTTAGTTTAGTATATTTCAGGAAGAAGACTGAGCAATAAGACGATTGAGCACTTAGTTGCTATCGTAAATGCCAAATTATGAATCTGTTTTGACTATTTTTTGTTTTAAGCTCGTGTAAGATTGGTGCCGCAAAAAAAGGACTGAAAACATCCAACAGACTATTTCTGTTTAGAGTAAAATGTAACGACGCGTGCGGTTTTTCTGCCGTGCGGGATAGCCGCACGGTCCATGCGGCTCTCCCAGAGGAGGTTCGAGTCCTCCCTGGGGTATATATATATATATATATATATGTGTGTGTGTGTGTGTGTGTGTGTGTGTGTGTGTGTGTGTGTGTGTGTGTGCGCCCTCGTTTTTTACCTACTTCATCCTCTGCTGCCTTCACTATTTCATCTCTCAAAGCTACCCATTATTCTTCTACTGTATTTCTTTCCTCCGGTCTTGTCAATCGTTCCCTAACGCTCTCTCTGAAATTCTCTACATCCTCTGGTACTTTCAGTTTATCCAGACCCCAACTTTATATTCCCACCTTTTCGCAGTTACTTCAGTTTTAATTTACAGCTCATAACCAATGGATTGTGGTCAGAGTCCACGTCTGCCCCTGGAAATGGCTTACAATTTAAAACATGGTTCCTAAGACTCTGTCTTACCATTACATAATCTATCTGAAACCTTCCAGTGTCTCTAGGCGTCTTCCACGTATGCAACCTTCTTTCATGATTCTTAAACCAAGTGTTAGCTATGATTAAGTTTGTGCAAAATTCTGCCAGGCGGCTTCCTCTTTAATTCCTTGCCCCCATTCCATGTCCCCCTACCACTTTTCCTTCTCTTACTATCGAATTCCAGTCCCCAATTATTATTAGATCCTCGTCATCCTACGTATAGAAAAATATTGTCATCTAAATCGCGTATTACGAAATGAAAATACGGATTTTCACGCCATACTTTCTCGTACTGAAAGTTTACCGCCAGGCCACTTGGAGCGCTGCTGTCGCTCGGTTTCCGAATCTTAACGAAGACCTTGCAAGCCTTATATTTTGGTGTTCTGTGCTCGTGAGGCACTAAGAGGATCTGAAGAGGTTAAAAACTGTTTGTTTTGAGTACAACTGAAAATTAAATTTCTTTTTGATAGAAGGAGCGTGCACCGTCCTTGGAGGAGGGAAGGGGGTAGGTATGGACGACGGGAGCAGCAGAACGGTCCCAGGTCTGGCGCATGGCCGGCGTCATGCTCTGGAACACTTGGCGGGCCACTGACATCGGCCGATGGGCGTAATTTAATCAGCTCTGTTGATCGACTGGCCGCCCACTCCCGGCATGCGAGGTACAAATTAATTACTGCAATCAATAACCCGATGGCGCGTCCCGACCGCCGATCCGACCCTTTTGTTTCGCCGAGATTCCGCGCCTGCCCGCCGCTGTTTTCGCTGCGGCTGTCAGCGCTAATGAGTTTGCACGGGGCCGGAGTCGGCGGTCGCGGGCGCCCCTGCTGCCAGGCCCAAATTAATGACGATTCGCCGGGCGGCGCGGCAAAACGTTTGCGCTTTGTAACGGCTTCTTGCTGTCACGGGGGAAGCGCGCCGTACATCCCGCTCGAATCACGGCCGGGCACGGTGACTCTCCCCCACAGCGACATGACCGGAGAGGTAGAGAGGTGTTTAACCGTGAATCAGTGAAAGTTTACGATGTTGTAGCGACGCATTCACCTTCAAGTTTACGTTGGTACCGTCTGACTGTAGGTGGCAGAGTAGCAGTTCAGTAGCCAGTGGCTTTACGACGAGATTGTATCCTTTCGGTTGTTATATTGGTTATGAACTGTAGATTAAAAGTGAAGAAACTGCAAACAGGTGGGAATTTAAGTAGATGAGACCTGGATAAACTGAAAGAACCACAGGGTGTACAGAATTTCAGGGAGAGCATAAGGGAACAATTGACAGGAATGGGGGAAAGAAATACAGTAGAAGAAGAATGGGTAGCTTTGAGGGATGAAATAGTGAAGGCAGCAGAGGATCAGATAGGTAAAAAGGCGAGGGCTAGTAGAAATCCTTGGGTAACAGAAGAAATATTGAATTTAATTGACGAAAGGAGAAAATATGAAATGCAGTAAATGAAGCGGTCAAAAAGGAAGACAAACGTCTCAAAAATGAGATCGACAGGAAGCGCAAAATGGCTACGCATGGATGGTAGAGGACAAAAAATGGTTCAAATGGCTCTGAGCGCTATGGGACTCAACATCTGAGGTCATCAGTCCCCTAGAACTTAGACTACTTAAACCTAACTAACCTAAGGACATCACACACATCCATGCCCGAGGCAGGATTCGAACCTGCGACCGTAGCGGTCGCTCGGTTCCAGACTGTAGCGCCTAGAACCGCTCAGCCACCACGGCCGGCGCTAGAGGACAAATGTAAGGATGTAGAGGCTTATCTCACCAGGGGTAAGATAGATACTGCCGACAAGAAAATTAAAGAGACCTTTGGAGAAAGAGAACCACTTGTACGAATATCAAGAGCTCAGATGGAAACCTAGATCTAAGGGAAAGCAGAAAGGTGGAAGGAGTATATAGAGGGTCTGCTCAAGGCCGATGTACTTGAGGACAATATTATGGAAATGGAAGAGGATGTAGATGAAGATGAAATGGAAGATATGACACTGCGTGAAGAGTTTGACGGAGCACTGAAAGACCTGAGTCGAAACAAGGCCCCGGGAGTAGACAACATTCCATTAGAACAACTGACGGCCTTGGGAGAGCCAGTCCTGACAAAACTCTACCATCTGGTGAGCAAAATGTATGAGACAGGCGAAATACCCTCAGACTTCAAGAAGAATATAATAATTCCAATCCCAAAGAAAGCAGGTGTTGACAGATGTGAAAATTACCGAACAATCAGTTTAATAAGCCACAGCTACAAAATACTAACGCGAATTCTATACAGACGAATGGAAAAACTAGTAGCAGCCGACCTTCGGGAAGATCAGTTTGGATTCCATAGAAATACTGAGCCTACGACTTATCTTAGAAGAAAGATTAAGGAAAGGCAAACCTACGTTTCTAGCATTTGTAGACTTAGAGAAAGCTTTTGACAATGTTGACTGGAATACCCTCTTTCAAATTCTAAAGGTGGCAGGGGTAAAATACAGGGAGCGAAAGGCGATTTACAATTTGTACAGAAACCAGATGGCAGTTATAAGAGTCGAGGTACATGAAAGGGAAGCAGTGGTTGGGAAGGGAGTGAGACAGGGTTGTAGTCTCTCCCCGATGTTTTTCAATCTGTATATTGAGGAAGCAGAAAAAGAAACAAAAGAAAAGTTCGGAGTAGGTATTAAAATCCACGGAGAAGAAATAAAAACTTTGAGGTTCGCCGATGACATTGTAATTTTGTCAGAGACACCAAAGTACTTGGAAGAGCAGTTGAACGGAATGGACAGTGTTTTGAAAGGAGGGTATAAGATGAACATCAACAAAAGCAAAACGAACATAATGGAATGCAGTCGAATTAAGTCGAGTGATGCTGAGAGAATTAGATTAGGAAATGAGACACTTAAAGTAGTAAAGGAGTTTTGCTATTTGGGGAGCAAAATAACTGATGATGGTCGAAGTAGTGAGGATATAAAACGTAGACTGGCAATGGCAAGAAAAGCGTATCCGAAGATGAGAAATTTGTTAACATCGAGTATAGATTTAAATGTCAGGAAGTCGTTTCTGAAAGTATTTGTATGGAGTGTAGCCATGTATGGTGTGGTGTCGCCGCCAGACACCACACTTGCTAGGTGGTAGCTTTAAATCGGCCGCGGTCCATTAGTACATGTCGGACCCGCGTGTCGCCACTTTCAGTGATAGCAGACCGAGCGCCACCACACGGCAGGTCTAGAGAGACGCACTAGCACTCGCTCCAGTTGTACGGACGACGTAGCTAGCGATGACAACTGACGAAGCATCGCTCCTTTGCACAGCAGATAGTTAGAATAGCCTTCAGCTAAGTCAAAGGCTACGACCTAGCAAGGCGCCATAGCAATTGATACTTATCATATGAAGCGTGTCTCATCAAGAACGATGTATACAAATGATGGATTAAAGTTAAGTATTCCAGAAGCTACGTACTTTTCTTTATAGCATTCATTACGTATCCTGTTTCAGACCTATCTCTAGCCTGCGTGAGTTAACGCGTGCCTTTCGGCTACTTCCGTGGCGTGGCTGTCTTGCTACGCCACAACATATGGAAGCGAAACATGGACGATAAGTAGTTTGGACAAGAAGAGAATAGAAGCTTTCTATACGTGGTGCTACAGAAGAATGCTGAAGATTAGATGGGTAGATCATATAACTAATGAGGAGGTATTGAACAGAATTGGCGAGTAGAGGAGTTTGTGCCACAACTTGACCAGAAGAAGGGATCGGTTGGTAGGACATGTTCTGAGGCATCAAGGGATCACCAATTTAGTATTGGAGGGCAGCGTGGAGGGTAAAAATCGTAGAGGGAGACCAAGAGATGAATACACTAAGCAGATTCAGAAGGATGTAGGCTGCAGTAGTTACTGGGAGATGAAGAAGCTTGCACAAGATAGAGCAGCATGGAGAGCTGCATCAAACCAGTCTCAGGACTTAAGACCACAACAACAGCAACATTGTTTTGGGTACAACTTGTGAATATTCCGAAAGCGGTTATAAGGAATGGAGATGTAAAAAATACGTAATTTTTGGCTATTAAAACTGAAACACATGGGAGTGTAGCGTATACTTTGTGACGTGTCGAACGGCACAGTTGATTTCTTGGCTTCCAGAAAGTTTTTCGAGTAAACTGTTGCGCTCGTGCACGAGAGGGCGGACTGATCGGGCACGTGATGGAACAAACGCCACCATGGCTGAGTCAGGATGGACAGTGGTAGTCAGTGATATGGAGCGAATGGAACTAGCAACATGTTATGAGGTCTGTACTGTCGATTGATGACTGAAGTTTTGTGAAAAGATCACGTCGCAACGTAAAACACCTTTGTTTTGATGATAACCATCAGAACTCGCTTAGCATATCCGTGACACGCTCTCCCTCCCCTGTTTCACGAAATTCAGATCAACGTGTAATTATAAGTTATACAAATGATCCAACATAAGTTTAAGTATTCTTTGGCATCGTTTTGAGGTTTTTATTTCTTACTATGGCCGAGTGTCAGGCACTGTAATCTGTTTACGTCCTTGCCCTGGCCGGCCGGTGTGGCCGAACGGTTCTAGGCGCTTCAGTCTGGAACTGCGCGACCGCTACGGTCGCTGGTTCGAATGCTGCATCGGGCATTGATGTGTGTGATGTCCTTAGGTTAGTTAGGTTTAAGTAGTTCTAAGTTCCAGGGGACTGATGACCTCAGAAGTTAAGTCCCATAGTGCTCAGAGCCATTTGAACCATTTTCAAGCGGTAACCCAATCATCAGACTAAAAGCTAGGAACAATTCAGCTTAGCACTATTCATTCTGCACACGGATACGATTATTTTGATGGTGTACGCAAAACTATTACTCGTATGAAAAGACGACATGGTGCCAGTACTATGTTCATTAGTTCATTGTTGTCGTTGGCGTACCACCTCAGCGCGCCTATCTGATGTCGCATCAAGAGAAGCCGCAGCAGTGGTCGCCGCGCTTACAAATCTTCAAGTTCTAGACGTCGTCGCTTTGTTCGTACAGATAGTACTAGTGCTGCAAACAAGCTCATGGTTGTAGGAAACAACACAGCCGGGTGAACAATAAGTTTGTCAAAATGGTTCAAATGGCTCTGAGCACTATGGGACTCAACTGCTGTGGTCATAAGTCCCCTAGAACTTAGAACTACTTAAACCTAACTAACCTAAGGACATCACACACAGCCATGCCCGAGGCAGGATTCGAACCTGCGACCGTAGCGGTCGTGCGGTTCCTGACTGTAGCGCCTTTAACCGCTCGGCCACTCCTCTTGAGCATTAGTCCCGAGTGGGGAAGGGGGGAAGGGGGGAAGCAAATCTCTCCAGAAGAGTCGCTATGATTGTGATAAGGTTTTAGTAATGGTGTGCGGGGTGAAAAGAAGAAAGATCTGAGAAACTATTCAGAAGAGGGGGAACTGGAAGGCTGACTATGAGAAGGAAGGAAAAGAAAGTTTATCAACGAAGTGTCCAGTGTGTCTAGCACGCAGACGGGTTGGTTGCAGGCCTCCAACTGACCTCTCCCTAACCAACACACGACCATCACTGCCACCGAGGCTTTCATCATAAAACACGAAGGACCTCCGCCCTGCCCTCTAATTAGCTCTCACTTGACTTCACCGAATCCGCTGATGGCGGTGACGTGGGTCAGTGGAAGAGACACTGCAAGGCGTCTGGCTTGGACCTGTCCTTGAAGTAACCGATCTGTTACAGTTCGTTATGTCACTGTGGTGCCAACTGCTGCTGATATTGCTGCTGCAGATGCAGTACGATGCACCAGAGCCATACGCCGAACGCGGTGGTCTTCTTCCTCGGTAGTGTCACGTGGTCGTCCGGAGCCCGGTCTTCTTGCGACCGTAAATTCTCGGGACCACCACTAGCAGCAGTCACAGGAAGTGGCTACATGCCTTCGAAGAATCTCTGCAATATCGCAGAAGGAGCATGCAGCTGCTCGCTCGAACTGAGCGAGTTGCTGATATTGTTGGCTGTGCCAGCTGAAAGGCATTCTTGACTAAGATCAACTCACCCCGTCCAATCTTCACGACGCTCACTACTGTCAAAGCGCATATTTAAGGCAAACCTGATTTGTTTCCTCACAGCCGACTACTAGTGCCACTCTTATGTGACTGGCGCGAAATCAGAACAGACATCATCTTTCAGATGTAGAAACACGCCTACCAACTTTCGTTTATGTTGCACAGTTCCTTCCTGGTGTCGCGATTTTTTGTTTCCGTCAGTGTATTTCTAACTTCCACCTTCATTCTCGTACTGTCGCATTGCTGCTTGTACGTCACAGTACGTTCCACAAATATTTTTGATGGGGCATATTTACAAATAGTAACCGTTGGCATGGGATATTAATGATGTAATCTTCTCGGGTTGACTGCTGAGTCATTGTTTTGTTCTGCGGCAACGTTTCAGCAAGTTTCTTACTTGCCATCTTCAAGCGAACTATGAGTCGCCTGAAGATGGCAAGTAAGAAACTTGCTGAAACGTTGCCGGAGAACAACACATTGACTCGGCTGTCAACCCCAGAAGATTTTATCATCGAGATTCGCCGAGAAAGACTGCATTCTCATATGTGATATTAAATTTGCAACGTGTGTAATTATGCTTAAGATAAAAACATACACATTGGAATCATATTACTGCTCTGCCACGAGGAACCACTGATAGTTACACCAAAATACTAAGAAAATGGCCCTAAACGTTCTCCAACATTTTGACGATGCATTTCGTATTCAGCCTCTATATACAGGGTGATTCAAAAAGAATACCACAACTTTAGGAATTTAAAACTCTGCAACGACAAAAGGCAGAGCTAAGCACTATCTGTCAGCGAATTAAGGGAGCTATAAAGTTTCATTTAGTTGTATATTTGTTCGCCATTTCAGCCAATAAAGTTTTTGGTCCCTTTTTCTTCGAAGGTGCTACTGTAACTGGACTACAGTATCTGGAGATGTTAGAGAATTGGCTGTTCCCTCAGTTCGAACAAGAAGCACAACAATTCATATTTCAGCAGGATGGTGCGCCACCACATTGGCACTTATCTGTCCGTAACTACCTGAACGTCAACTACCCGAGGCGATGGATCGGCCGCCAGGCAGCCCGTGACAGAGCACTTCATCACCGGCCTCCAAGAAGCCCTGATCTTACCCCCTGCGATTTTTTCTTATGGGGGTATGTTAAGGATATGGTGTTTCGGCCACCTCTCCCAGCCACCATTGATGATTTGAAACGAGAAATAACAGCAGCTATCCAAACTGTTACGCCTGATATGCTACAGAGAGTGTGGAACGAGTTGGAGTATCGGGTTGATATTGCTCGTGTGTCTGGAGGGGGCCATATTGAACATCTCTGAACTTGTTTTTGAGTGAAAAAAAAAACCTTTTTAAATACTCTTTGTAATGATGTATAACAGAAGGTTATATTATGTTTCTTCCATTAAATACACATTTTTAAAGTTGTGGTATTCTTTTTGAATCACCCTGTACTTTCGATACATACTACGTTGGTTCACGGTTTTTGCAGTTCTGTGTCGGTTCTAATACGTTCTGTCGTGTGCGCTATTATTTTAGCGCGTGAACCATTTACGAAGCCATTTGTGGGCAAGAATTTCTCTTTTATGGTTTTAATATCAACAGCTTATTCTCACATTCTCCAGTGACGTTTCGACTGAGGCCCGTTTACGTACTTGTAGGAGAGTTTTATAGATCCGTTTGCCCACTTTTTACGACTCCAGTTTGTGGACGACACTAGCCCGTCGCATTTTATTGCGTCCACATGGCTCTGCTGGTTTCCAGGTCGCATCGGAGCAGTTTAAGAACCACTTGCCCAGAAAGCGGTGACCTCGGTCGTGGGGCAGTGTCCATCCACAGCGCCGCTGCGCGCGTATTTATAGAAGCGCGACCGCGCTAAGTCCAGGAAGACCGCAATTTCCGGTCGAAATTCGGGCTGAACGCTGACATTAATAATTCATCGGCTGTGGAGCCCGGCCAGCGGCTGGCGGTGACCACTACTATGCAGAGGGCGGCGGCGGTCGCTCGCCATGTGGCTCGCTATCGCCTTCGACTCCTGTGCCGGCGGCCGGCTGGAAGAACGTGTTGTCGCGTTGCTGGAGGGTGTCTGCACATCAGGGTCGAGGCGAGATTAAACTCGGTCCTTCGAATATTGTTCGTTAGGTTTAGCGGGCTAGCTGCGTAACGAGAGGAGACAGAAACATCATCTAGCTCACCTATTCTGGAAAATGTCCGGAATGTGAGAAAGTGGGCAGAATGTTCAAAAAACGTTACAAGTTTTCTTTTGAAGTCGTAAATAGTAATAATCATAATGAAAGTGCTACTACTCACAGCGGTCCAGTGTGGGCTGTAATCATCGCCTAGCAGTGAAACATGGAAGATATTCTAATGCTTTAATACGGAACAGATTCATGTTGGAAAAAAATAATTCCGATTTTGACCATCAGGTGCAGATCTGGCGCTATACAGCATCTCGTCGATGTCTCCGGTGCTCATATTCAATAGACTGTCCAAGTGGCAGTTAATAATAACATCAACGTTATGTCTTTCTTACTTGTTTCACCTTTTCTGCTCACATCCAGTTCCTAAGCCATTACACACTGAAGTGCCAAATAAACTGTTGTAGGCATGCGTATTCAAACACAGAGATATCCAGAAAGGCGGAATACGGCGCTGCGTTCGGCAACGCCTATATAAGACAAGAAGTGTCTGGGAAAGTTGTTAGATCAGTTACTGCTGCTACAATGGCAGGTTATCGAGATTTAAGTGAGTTTGAACGTGCTGTTATAGTCGGTTCACGAGCGATGAGGCACAGCATCTCCGAGGTAGCGATGAAATGGGGATTTTCCCGTACGACCACTTCACGAGTGTACCGTGAATATCAGGAAGCCGGTAGTACATCAAATCTCCGACATCACTGCAGCCGGAAAAAGATTCTGCAAGAACTAGACCAACGACGGTTGAAGAGAACGGTTCAAACGGACGGAAGTTCAACCCTTCGGCTAACTGCTGCAGATTTCAATGCTGGGCCATCAACAAGTGTCAGCGTACGAACCATTCAACGAAATATCATCGATATGAACCTTGATGACTGCACGACACAAAGCTTTACGCCTCCACTGGGTCCGTCAACACCAACATTGGACTGTTGATGACTGGAAACATGTCGCCTGATCGAACGAGTTTCGTTTCAAATGGTATCGAGTGGATGGACATGTACGGTATGGAGACAATCTCATTTATCCGTGGACTCTGCATGCCAGCAGGGGACTGTTAAAGCTGGTGGAAGCTCTGTAATGGTGCAGGGCGTGTGCAGTTGGAGTGATGTGGGACCGCTGATAGTTCTAGATACGACTCTGACAGGTGACACGCACGTAAGCATCCTGTCTGATTACCTCCATCCGTTCACGTCCATTGTGCATTCCGACGGACTTGCGACACCCCACATGTCCAGAACTGCTTCAGACTGGGTCCAGGACCCTGTTCAGAATTTAAACATTTCCGCTGGCCTCCAAACTCCCCAGACACGAAAATTATTGAGCATATCTGGGATGCCTTTGAATGTGCTGTTCAGAAGAGATCTCCACCCCCTCGTCCTCTTATGGATTTACGGACAACCCCGCAGGTTTCATGCTGTCAGTTCCCTGCAACACTACTTCAGACATTAGTCAAGTCCATGCCACGTCGTGCTGCGGCAGTTCTGCGTGCTCGCGGCGGCCGTAGACGATTTTTTTTGTCTTTTCGGGGTGTAAGCAAACATTTCTATACTTCTTGGGAGTAGTAAATTTTCCGACCATGTTCACTGCACGTGTAGCTACTGTATGGATGTCCATTCAGTAGCTCAGCGTGTTTTGGCTGGAAAAGATGTTTGCTACCTTTCTGCCATACATTTCGCTACTGCTGACTTATCTATACGGTGGAACACATCTGGACGACGAATTCACTTGACAAACTATTTATACCCACCACTATTGTACTTAATAATGGCGTAAGGCCGAAGTCATAATATTATAAAATAAAGAAGTTTTTACAGTGAAATGGCGAAAATGTCAAAGAAACATGACTGTGGCCCAAAAATATGGAAAGATTGTCACCCTTTCTGTGTTCTTGATGTTAGAACGTAACCCCATGGCGTCGCCCTGCAGAATGTCAGTATTTCTTGCAGATCTTTCAAAGTAGTTACAAGTAAGATAGTATGATCAGTGTATCTGATGTTACTAAATGACAATTCCATTAGCCACCACTTCTTGATTCTTTCCAGCACGACAACCTCGGAAAGTATTTTCAGAATAAATGTTGAAAGCTATTGGGGAGAGATTGCAGCCTTGGCAAACTCTTTTCAAGACAGATACTACTTCTGACAGCTGGCAGTCAGACCACACGCTAGCACTATGGTTCCAGTACAGATTTACAATCAGTCCGATGACGCAACCATCCAGCTCCAGTTCCCTTAAGATACACACTAAGTTGTCGTGCTGATCAGTGTTCAATACTTTTCCATAACCGTTGAAACATGCATAAAGATCTTTAGGTATTGGTGTCATCAGTGTTACAATGTGACAGATGCTGCAACTCGAAACAATTATGTATTTCGACGTCAACAGACATGAAGCCGTGTGCTGTCCCCTATTTCTTTTAACTCTGGTGAGCAAGATGTATGAGACAAGCGAAATACCCTCAGACTTCAAGAAGAATATAATAATTCCAATCCCAAAGAAAGCAGGTGCTGACAGTTTAATAAGTCACGGATCCAAAATACTAACGCGAATTCTTTATAGACGAATGGAAAAACTGGTAGAAGCCGACCTCTGGGAAGATCAGTTTGGATTCCGTAGAAATATTGGAACACGTGAGGCAATACTGACCCTACGACTTATCTTAGAAGCTAGATTAAGGAAAGGCAAACCTACGTTTCTAGCATTTGTAGACTTAGAGAAAGCTTTTGACAATCTTGACTGGAATACTCTCTTTCAAAATCTGAAGGTGGCAGGGGTAAATTACAGGGAGTGAAAGGCTATTTGCAATTTGTACAGAAACCAGATGGCAATTATAAGAGTCGAGGGACATGAAAGGGAAGCAGTGGTTGGGAAGGGAGTGAGACAAGGTTGTAGTCTCTCCCCGATGTTATTCAATCTGTATATTGAGCAAGCAGTGAAGGAAACAAAAGAAAAATTCGGAGTAGGTATTAAAATCCATGGAGAAGAAATAAAAACTTTGAGGTTTGCCGATGACATTGTAATTCTGTCAGAGACAGCAGAGGACTTAGAAGAGCAGTTGAACGGAATGGATAGTGTCCTGAAAGCAGGATATAAGATGAACATCAACAAAACCAAAACGAGGATAATACAATGTAGTCGAATTAAGTCGGGTGATGCTGAGGGAATTAGATTAGGAAATGAGACACTTAAAGTAGTAAAGTAGTTTTGCTATTTGGGGAGCAAAATAACTGATGATGGTCGAAGTAGTGAGGATATAAAACGTAGACTGGCAATGGCAAGGAAAGCGTTTCTGAAGACGAGAAATTTGTTAACATCGAGTGTAGATTTAAGTGTCAGGAAGTCGTTTCTGAAAGTATTTGTATGGAGCGTAGCCATGTATGGAAGTGAAACATGGACGATAACTAGTTTGGACAAGAAGAGAATAGAAGCTTTCGAAATGTGGTGCTACAGAAGAATGCTGAAGATTAGATGGGTAGATCGTATAACTAATGAGGAGGTATTGAATAGGATTGGGGAGATGAGATGTTTGTGGCACAACTTGACTAGAAGAAGGGATCGGTTGGTAGGACATGTTCTGAGGCATCAAGGGATCACCAATTTAGTATTGGAGGGCAGCGTGGAGGGTAAAAAGCGTAGAGGGAGACCAAGAGATGAATACACTGAACAGATTCAGAAGGATGTAGGCTGCAGTACGTACTGGGAGATGAAGAAGCTTGCACACGATAGAGCAGCACGAAGAGCTGCATCAAACCAGTCTCAGGACTGAAGACCACAACAACAACAACAACAACAACAACAACGATGTAATGCTGATCCGTGACTTCAAGGTGGGACGCTTGACCGAACTTTGTTTTCTGTTAATAAATATACGTTACACCGTTGTTCCATGGCGCCGTTCTTTAAAAAGTACGTTGATTTGAGGCTATCCACGATTTTTTCTCGGCGTTTGGCGTCGGAGATCGGGATCTCTAGCTGGAGGTGCGCTAAGACGCGCTGAGCGGAGCCGCTGGCGGGGAGTCCCGCGCCCTTCTTGCCGCGCGGCCGGCAGATAAATTACTCTCCTCGGGCCCTGCGCGGCCTGTTTTACGCCTCCAACCCCCGCCCCCCCCCTCCCCCATCTGTTCCCGGTCGCCGCGCTCATCCCTCGCAGTCATTGTGGCGCTGCCGCTAGCTCTCTCCCCTCTCCCTGCCCCCGGTGAAAGGCACCAGCCACGAGCACAAATCGGCGGCGTCGATGGGGGCTATCGAAAACCCTGTTTTTCGTCTCCGCTGAGCCCTGGAAACGGTGTTCGCGAGCTGACGATAGGAGTGGCCCATTCTAGACCTGTCCCCTTTCGCTCCATGGATTCTTATCGCGGCTGCCTAGTCCGCTTCGTCAGAGACCTTCTGAGTGTGTCTGTGGACGTTGGGAGCTCAACAGCGAGCTTATTAGCGTCCTTGCTGGAACAGCCAGGCGTGAGTGTATTTAAAACTGGAAAACTAAAAGTGTGAGGTCATCCACACGAGTGCTAAAAGTAATCCGTTAAACTTCGGTTACACAATAAATTCCTCTAAGAGAACTGTCTATTACAATGAAATGAACACCCTTAGCTGCTTACAGGCGTTGACATACGTCAACGGGGACAGATGAAAATGTGTGCCCCAACCGAGAGTCGAACCCGGGATATCCTGCTTACGCGGCAGACGCTCTATCCATTTTTTTTTAATCTCGTTTTGTTCGTATTCGTTCGTTGTATCTGGTCTGGGCGGACGTCGAAAGACACCACTTTCAGTTCGGTGTTGTTCCACTAACTCAGTTTTTTTATTACAGAAGGCAGCTAGCTCTCTGACCGAACACGCTGAGCTACCGTGCCGGCTTCCATCTGAGCCAGCGAGGACACAGAGGATAGCGCTACTGCAGAGATTTATCTCTGGCACGCCTCCCGCGAACGTATTGTCCCGCACTACATTCGTAGTGCCCCCGCCCATTATACTCATTACTCGCGGCGCGTTGCCGATTCCCGCATTCGCACAGAAGAAGAAGATGGTAAAGTGGCCGGTGAGCCTTAACTATATATATACTAAGATGGTATCTGTTCTTTCGGACATGTCCGAAAGAACAGATACCATCTTAGTATATATATAGAACTGTCTATTGACACATAGTCATCACGCATTTAGAAAACATCGTTGCTGTGAAACACAGTTACCTCTGTACTCACAGGAAGTGTTGAATGCTATCGACAAGCTATTTGAAATTCATTCCGTATTTCTAGATTTCCAGAAGGCATTCGACATCGTGCCACACAAGCGGATTCTAATCAAATTTCGTGCTTGTGAAATATCGTCTCACTTATGCTACTGGATCCGTGATTTCCTGTTAGAGAGATCACAGTTCATAGTAACTGACCGAAAGTCATCGAGTAAGACAAACTGATTCTTGCGTTCCCCAAGGTTCTGTTACAGGCCCTCTGCTCTTCTGTATCTATATAAATGATTTAGAAGTGAGTAAGAGCAGCCGTCTTAGCTTGTTTGCAGACGATGTCGTTTACCGTCTAGTAAAGTCATCAGAAGACCAAGACAAACTCCAAAACTATTTAGAAAAGATATCTGCATGGTGCGAGAATTGGCAACTGACCGCTAAGAATGAGAAGTGTGAGGTCATCCTCGTAAGTGCTAAAAGGAATCCGTTAAACTTTGGCTACACGATAAATCAGGCAGATCTAAAGGCCGCAAGTTCAACTAAATACTTAGGAAATACAATTACGAAAGCTGGAAACAACACATAGCAAATGTTGCGGGGAAGGCGAACCAATGAATGCATTTTATTGGCAGAACACTTAGAAGATGCAAAGATGCAACACATCTGCTAAAGAGACTGCCTACATTACGCTTTGCCGTTCTCTATTACAGTACTGCGATCTTTTTTTTTTTTTTGGTCATCAATCAGTCTTCTGACTGGTTTGATGCGGCCCACCACGAATTCCTCTCCTGTGCTAACATTTTCACCTCAGAGTAGCACTTGCAACCTACGTCCCCAGTTATTTGCTCGATGTATTCCAATCTGTCAGGCACTTAAATGTGATTTGCACAGTATCCATGTAGATGCTACACGTCGTTAACGTTATGCCGAGAACAGTAACTTTGAGTTAACGCAGCGACTCAGGTATCAAAGTTATTTCACTTTCCTTTCCCAGTTACATGCATCAAAGCCTCCTCTACAGGATTCTTTAGTAGTCAGCTTATTTGGTGACTGTCACTTTTTCGATTTTGGGCCACCTTTTATTTTTTTGAGATCCAGACCACCGTGCGTCGGTCTGATCTGAAGCCGTGCCAGACTCTTGGAACAAGGCAGCTTCGGAGCGCAGTCCCCAGGCTGCAACTGGTGTGTCCTGCTGCTGTTCACACTACATCTGCCTGGTAACTGCAGCAGTAGCAGCACCATCTGCCGTTCGCTGGCACAGTTTTCCGCCGCTCTCTCTCTGTATTCTTTTTCCGTCGTACATGCAGGCAATCGCGCAGATGCCCAAAGTGCTGCTTAAATACGCCGTAACATAAACATGCGGCCGCTGCAATTCGGCTAAATGTCTGAGCGTGCGCGCGCGCGTGTGTGTGTATGTGAGAGAGAGTGTGGGCGCTGAAGTTTCATTTAGCAGTCAAAGTAACTAGGGGAAAAAAATTAAAATTTCTGATCTGTAAAAAGCAAATTAAATTACCGCTCCGGAAACTACAGTCGTAGCACGAGGATGAAAAAGAAATTAATATCGTAACAGCTTTTTTTTGTATTAGTTTCCGAGTGCGTTTGGGGGTAAACTCTTCGCGAACATTCAGGGCCAACCGATTTTTTTGTCCTCCCCCTATTCAGCCGTCCACACTGGAGAATAACAGTGGGCAGAGAGATCTTTCGGTAAGAGCGCGCTCGTTGCCATACTGTCCGCCCGCGGAAACCACATAAAATTATGTGTCAGAACCTTTGTACCACTTGCGCAGTTTCTTTGTAAAAATTTCCTGTAATTTCACCGTTCCGCTGAGAAGCTTACTCGCACGATGCAACTAGCGTCAGCTGTGGAGTCTACTCGATCCCAATATTGTGCCTTTATTTACATTTACAACAATGTGAAAAAAAACACTGCAAGATCACCGTACCGTTAGACACCTAGAGACCATCCAAATTTTATGAAAATACATTTTATTAGTTTTTTTCATCACTGCATTCAGTGCCTCTGTGTATTAATTCTTTCAATTAAAGAATGGAGACGGAAAGAAAACACTAAGTGCCATTCGTTCAGAACCGCGTTTTCAGTGCTGTTGCTGTCTCGGCACTGTGTAGCATGTCCCTAGAATTGTTCCATGTGTTAAATCACTGAGAAAATACAATACTGGCCATTAAAATTGCCACACCACGAAGATGACGTGCTACAGACGCGAAATTTAACCGACAGGAAGAAGAATCTGTGATACGCAAATGACTAGCTTTTCAAAGCATTCACACAAGGTTGCCGCCGGTGGCGACACCTACAACATGCTGACATGAGGAAAGTTTCCAACCGATTTCTCATACACAAACAGCAGTTGACCGGCGTTGCCTGGTGAAACGTTGCTGTGATGCCTCGTGTAAGGAGGAGAAATGCGTGCCATCACGTTTCCGACTTTGATAAAGGTCGGATTGTAGCCTATCGCGATTGCGGTTTATCGTATCGCGACATTGCTGCTCGCGTTGGTCGAGATCCAATGACTGTTAGCAGAATATGGAATCGGTGGGTTCAGGAGGGTAATACGGAACGCCATGCTGGATCCCAACGGCCTCATATCACTAGCAGTCGAGATGACAGGCATCTTATCCGCATGGCTGTAGCGGATCGTCCAGCCACGTCTCGATCCCTGAGTCAACAGATGGGGACGTTTGCAAGACAACATCCATCTGCAGGAACAGTTCGGTCTCCGAAGCAGCATGGACTATCAGCTCGGAGACCATGGCTGCGGTTACTCTTGAAGGTGCATCACAGACAAGAGCGCCTGCGATGGTGTACTCAACGACGAACCCACGAGTGGCAAAACGTCATTTTTTGGGATGAATCCAGGTTCTGTTTACAGCATCATGATGGTCGCATCCGTGTTTAGTGACATCGCGGTGAACGCACATTGGAAGCATGTATTCGTCATCGCCATACTGGAGTATCACCCGGCGTGATGGTATGGGGTGGCATTGGTTACACGTCACTTTGAACAGTGGACGTTACATTTCAGATGTGTTACGACCCGTGGCTCTACCCTTCATTCAATCCCTGCGAAACCCTACATTTCAGCAGAATAATGCACAACCGCATGTTGCAGGTCCTGTACGGGCCTTTCTGGATACAGAAAATGTTCCACTGCTGCCCTGGCCAACACAGTCTCCAGTCTGGTCAATGGTGGCCGAGGAACTGGCTCGTCACAATATACCAGTCACTGCTCTTGATGAACTGTGGTATCGTGTTGAAGCTGCATGAGCAGCTGTACCTGTACACGCCATCCAAGCTCTGTTTGACTCAATGCCCAGGCCTATCAAGGCCGTGATTACGGCCAGAGGTGGTTGTTCTGGGTACTGATTTCTCAGGATCTATGCACCCAAATTGCGTGAAAACATAATCACATGTCAGTTCTACTACAATGTATTTGTCCAATGAATACCCGTTTACCACCTGCATTTCTTCTTGGTGTAGCAATTTTAATGCCCAGTAGTGTGTTTCAAACGTTCATTACTAGAAGATGCACTGTCATAGTGCCAAGCAGTGCTTTCTTAGGAAATTCCGTCAGCTAAATTTACACACCTGTTCCATGTATTTCAGATGCACACAGCTGACTTTATTGGTATCAAGAATGATGCTGCAACGCTGTTGTCAATATATGTGTGTAAGATCCTTTAATGCAGCTTGATCAAAGTGTCTCATACCCATCCATCGCAAATAACTATTAAAAATTCTTAATCTGAAACAGAAGAATGAACGAAATGTCGATGTATTCAAAAGAAACAGATCATGGCAGATGTGAGCCATATCGTACTTCGTCTGACAGACCAACCATTTTTATAAGTTGCAAAATAGAAAGATCTGTTGATGTTGCCATTTCCTCTTGAACAGCGTAGGGAGTTCTACAGTAAACTTTGTAACATCTGACCTCAAGGATGGAGTAGTGTAACAAGTCAATAACGACAAAATTTTTTCACGAATTTAATTCTGTTCTTTCCTTGTAAAAATGTAAATAAATTAGAAATGGTTTTTGTTGACTACAGTTCCACTAGTTAAAATCTTACTTGTGTATTTCTGCACTTTTAGTATCACGAATAAAACGTAAAGCCTCGGTATGAATGGCATTTGGAACAGAAACTTTCTTATGGGGGCATAAAGTCAGACAGTTTCATGGTGTGGCACTTAGAACTTTCTTAATAAATTATTTATTTCCTGATTTTTCTGTTTTTTTTTCTAGTGATGAATTAGACAGCATTGTTTTGTGTTTTTAGAAAATCTTCTCATTTTTTGGCTACAAATAAGTTAGGGACAAGAAGAGAGATGCGATTTTTGATTCTCCCTACAAATGTGAGATCTGACGCTTAGAACGTATTCCACTTCCAAAAAAAAAAAAAAAAAAAAAAAAAAAAAGAATACCGATTATAAAAATTATGTCAAGAGTGTAAGAATGCTGTAAGTATCAAGAGTGAATAATAGGTAAAGTACTGTCATTATTTCAATATTTGACGAAGTTTCTTGACGTGATTGACAAAGATGGTGCAGTCAACACTACATCTGTACATTAACAGAAGGTGCCGAGAATCTAAGTAACTCAAAAAGAATGCAGTTGTAGGCATGTACTGTAACATAATCATCTTCTCACAAAAATCGCGTCAAAAATTTACAGTGTGTTCGCTGTGATGTGAGTGCCACACATAAGCAGGACTCACTGCCATGATGCAGGTAAGACAGAGCACATTACTGACATCGTTTCAGGCCGAGAGGACAGATGAAGACACACTTCATCAAGACAACAAAGAGATTCAGTACTCACGAATCGATATCGCATGTCGCATGTGTTTTACTAATAATACGAAGTCAGATTGTAAAAAAAAAAAACAGTCCTGCAATAAAGATTAAATGTCAATGACATCGCTATAAACAGTAAAAACGGCAATTTTATAATACCGACTTAACATTCAATAGCATTGCAGTTAATATATGCTTGTCTTTCAGAGCCAGTATAAAATCAACAATCCGTAGGTTACCTGCTACTAAAATAGTGTGTCACTGTATGAAACAGGGAACTGTCACAAATGCACTTCAGCTTATAGAAAACAAATGCACTTCAGCTTATAGAAATACCATTGTTAACTGGCCTGTTTATTAAGCAAATATTGCCAAATTCCAAATACAGTCTTAGTGGAGGTTCTGCGTTACCACAATTTGCCAACTTTTCAATTAATCGTGAGCTTACATGACTCCAGTACATCTTGTGGGACGATGTTAAGTAGTTCCATCTGCGAAAGCACAGATCCAAATATACTGACCATAGAAACAATTTGGGAGCTCTGATATGAATAGACAGAAAAAATGACACCAATAAATGACTTAGAAAACGAGTGGATACGAATGCAGATACTCAAGAACACAGGTATCCATAGAGGCTCAGTGAAAGCAGTAAAACTAACAGGTGTCACCATTCACAGACCGAGAGTTTTTATGCCTGTTCCAGTTGTGATGCATATGGACTTACGCAGAGTTAAAGTATCGAAGCCCGGATTAAAGCAATAAATTCAGGATACATTATTTAAAGATAAATTTAGAAGCAAACTAGCTGTATGTCGCTAATATCATTCCATTTTACACTTCGACTGTAACTCACAACTGGTAGTAATTCAGCTCAGCTGATGACATTCGGTAATAATTTTGGCGTGAGAGAGAAATAAACAAATACAGGCACTGAGACAAGGACAGGAGCAGTAAAAGAGAATGTTTTATTGCAACGCTTGTGTGAAAATTTGATTTCGTTGTTGCATTCGCGGAAACGCAAGGAAATTATTGGTTCTACGATGAAGTTAATAACATGATGAAGTAAAAATGCTTGCAATTATGAAACTAGATACCAAAGAACACACAGATTTAATGTCGGTTAGAACAGCATTTGGATCCGAGATACAGTTTTCTTTTATATTATGAGCATTCTACACGTCCCAGTAATTTCTGTGTCAATATAGAAGTGAATTTGAAAGTGACAGAAGTAATAAGCCAGTAATTCGATTGTCTTTAATAATGGAACATGGATTGTGTAGCAGCCGGCCGTTGTGGCCGAGCGGTTCTAGGCGCTTCAGTCCGGAACCATGCTGTTGCTACGGTCGCAGGTTCGAATCCTGCTTCGGGCATGGATGTGTGTGATGTCCTTAGGTTAGTTAGGTTTAAGTAGTTCTAAGCCTAGGGGACTGATGACCTCAGATGTTAAGTCCCATAGTGCTTAGAGCCATTTGAACCTTTTTTTTCCTTGTGTAGCCATATCTTTCATTACCTTCGCTGCTACAGCTGTTTCACAGTTAACTGTTGTTCGAACAGATTAGATGATTGGTGTAAATGTACAATAAAGAGGACTGTACGTTAATGTACAACGGACAGGCAAGGCGGCGATTTAACTTACCTAAAGTGTTTGCAAGTGCGAATTGTACAATGCCACTATACTACACTGGCCGCTGGATCAATTGTAGCGCCATCAGCCGCTGAAAAACCACCACTTTCTCTCTCATCAAGAAATGTAAAACAAGACTTGAGGTCTTGGTCTTTTGCGTTTTAATCTTTATTCCGTGGTTGTAAGGACGCTGATCTTCACTTAATTTCGGAGTGCAACTGTATCGAAGGACGCTGGAAACTATGAAAATTTCTTGAGTTTGCCCCTGCCGTGATTAATTTTCAGGCCTATTGCTGTTATTGCTCATTTTTTGTTCCTCCATCCTTTGTTGAAGTTTTGTATCAGAAGAATTAAAAAGAAAGAGAAAATAGACGAATAAATCGAAGCTGTTCAGATTAGATCATTTTATGCTTATGCCTTCTTCATCGCACTTTGCCGTTTTGAAGACCTTTTCCAAGGCCGCAGAAAATAGGGTCACTAAATGGAGTCCCCTTTCCTAGCTCCTTTCTCAGTTGCTTCTGGTAACTCCGTTGGGAAGGGAAATATTTCCTCTCGAAACAATTCTCTGGGCTGTGGCAAAGCCATTTTCCCACAGTACCCTTTACTCTAGGAGTATCAGTCCAGAAAGGTATGCAAGAGAACTCCCGTGAACTCTGGAAGACGGGAGAGAGGTTTTGGTGTAAGTAAAGCTGTGAGGGCAGGTCGTAGGTAGTGCCTGGATGCCTCAGTCGGTAAGAGAACAGCCCCCCCCCCCCCCACCGAATGGTTCAGGGTTTGAATCCAGATTTTGCCCACAGCTTTAAATAGTCTGGGAGTTACAAGGCAGCGCACACTCCTCTGCGAAGTGAAAGACTCTTTATGGATTGTATTTCTAGTATATAAATATGCAATATAGAGAGCTACGTCATTATTTTATTTTCTAATTTTACACAGCATAAAAGCAGTGAGTGATTTCTTTGTACTGCCACGCACAAATTCATTGCATAATTAACTGCACTGTGCTGAGCCAGTAATAGCTAACGAGGGGGACACAGAAGTGCCTACACTGAGAGTAAACATCAGGACAGACGGTGCTGTGCAAGGCTGCACCGCAGATGGTGGTTCCACATGCAGGCAGAATGCAGCTGCGTGGCGGGACCAGCCGCTATTACATTAGAGGTCACAGCCGCTGATGCGCCAATAACCTGATTGGCTAATCGCACAGAGTGGCCAGTCCTTGCACGCTAGATTAACGACAAGGCGAACTGATTATGGGGCACAGGCAATTGTCAGATTAAACGCCATCTTCTCGATGCTACATCGCATTCCATCTTCCTTTCCACTCAATGGATGATATAGGATGTCACCGAAATAAGAGTAGTATTTTCGTGTTATATTCTATATCCGTAATCCAAAGTTTGTCAGACATGGATTTTGAGGCCACAATGCAATGAAAACGTTGATGGGGGTCCAGCATTTTACGCACAATATCGCCTTGCATTTAACAGGATAGGTTAAGTGTGAACGATCAAATGCTCCTCATCAATGTATATGGGTCTTTATGGTCATTCTCGACCATTGTGCTCTTGACCAAGTACTGCATTTGCCAAAGGTTCTACAATAAACATGTGACGGAAGTGGGCACATACGAGGTGTGATTGGAAAGTTTTAAGAATGGGCTTGTAATTGTAGAATGGTGGTACTTACATGCTACTGTGATGCACCTCTTCAAAATAGTCCCCTTATGACTAAACACACCGACTCCAACGGTGTTTCCACTTTTGGAAACGGAATTTTTTTTCCAGAAGTGTGTTAAGGACACTCTTCGTATTTGCCTGGATGTCTTCAATCAAGTCGAATCGCTTCCCTTTCAGTGAAAATTTCAGTTTCGGAAACAGGTAGAAGTGTGCAGGGGCCAAAGCGGGGGAGTATGGCGGTTGTGGAAACACAGGAATTTTGAATTTGGTCAAAAATTCAACGATGGAGAAGGCAGAATCGGGAATCTCAAAAACGTCGGTGTTGAAAATGCTACATCAACATCGATTGCACCCGTATCATATTTCTATGCCCCAGGAATTGCATGACGACGACTTTGAACGTCGTGTACAGTTCTGCCACTGGGCACAAGAGAAATTATTGGACAATGACAGATTTTTTGCACACTTTCTATTTAGTGACGAAGCCTCATTCACTAACAGCGGTCACGTAAACCGGCATAATATGCACTGTTGGGCAACGGGAAATCCACGATGGCTGCGACAAGTGGAACATCAGCGACCTTGGCGGGTTAATGTATGGTGCGTCATTATAGGAAGGATAAATGGCCCCCATTTTATCGATGGCAATCTAAAAGGTGCAATGTATGCTGATTTCCTACGTAATGTTCTACCGATGTTACTACAAGATGTTTCACTGCATGACAGAGTGGCGATGTACTTCCAACATGATAGATGTCCGGCACACAGCTCGCGTGCGGTTGAAGCGGTACTGAATAGAATTTTCATGACAGCTGGATTGGTCGTCGAAGGACCATACCATGGCCCGCACGTTCACCGGTTCTGACGTCCCCGGATATCTTTCTGTGGCGAAAGTTGAAGGCTATTTGCTATCGTGATCCACCGGCAACGCCTGGCAACATGCGTCAGCGCACTGTCAATGCATGTGCGAACATTGCGCAAGGCGAACTACTCGCTGTTGAGGGGAATGTCGTTACACGTATTGCCAAATGCATCGAGGTTGACGGACATCGTTTTGAGCATTTATTGCATTAATGTGGTATTTACAGGTAATCACGCTGTAACAGCATGCATTCTCAGAAATGATAAGTTCACAGAGGTACATGTATCACATTGGAACTACCGAAACAAAATGTTCAAACGTACCTACGTTCTGTATCTTAATTTAAAAAACCTACCAGTTATCAACTTCCGTCTAAAAGTGTGAGGCATATGTTTGTGACTATTACAGTTTCATCTATCAAAAAGTGAAAAAAGCGGTCCAACTAAAAAATTCATATTTCTTTACGTACTACGCGAATATGTAATAAAAAATGGGGGGTTCCTATTTAAAAAAATGCGCAGTTGATATCCGTTTGACCTATGGCAGCGCCATCTAGCGGGCCAACCATAGCGCCGTCTGGTTTCCCCCTGAGCTAGACAAGTTTCGTTCTTTGTAGTTTTTTCGTTTGGCGCTTATTTCGTGAGATATTTGGCCCGGTCACGATCAATGGACCACCCTGTATAAGTTGGGTAACAGGAACTGTGAAACACCTTGCATATATAAACTGCAAGAAATCTTACTGGCGGTGCTGCATCATCGCCTGCCGTGCGTGAAACGAGGCGTCCCCCAGAGGCACGCACGCAGGCGGCGTGACGGTCTGGTGTCTGCTCCGTCGCGGGCGAGCGCGCGGCTACAATGGCGGCGGCGGCAGCGACACGGCGGTTTGTTCCTGTTATTCCGCGCGATTCCACTCGCGCGGGCCAAGTAAATCTGCCGGCGGAGGGGCCGCGGCCTTTGTCTGGCGCGGCCAAACAAAGGCCGGCTACTACAATAATCGAATCACGCCTGGGCTGCCCCCTCCCGCGCCATTGATACGCCGGAAAGACAATGCGCCGGGCCAACCTGGACCCCAAACTTCGTGTCGCTGGCGCCTTTGTGCAGCCGCCGGGAGTCGCAAGCGTCGCAGCGTGTAAGGCCTGCGGGGAGCTCTTCCCGCGTGCAATGGTCTCCCCTCCCTCTGGAACAGCAGGTCTCTCTGCACCGGCTGTAATCTGTTCGCCACCTGTACTGCTTCGCTCTCACTGGCCCGCAGAGGCCGGACATACAATGCCCGCATTGTAACTGCAGCACCGAGGAGGATCTCAAAAGAACGAAATTTTACTTATCCTGCGATTACAGCTCAGATTAGTGGCAATGATACGTGATTAAATTTGTAGGTCATTTGGAGTTACGCAGGTTTCGAAATGTGATAAACTCGGCTGCAACCTCCGGCAGCAACAATAGCGTTAACCTGGCTGGACAGCGAATGGAATGAGTGAGTTTGAATGACGTCGTTGAATGCTGATTATGAAAGAATAAGCTGTCCATAGCATTATTGGGCGTGTAACGACTTTATCGAGCAGTGCTAGTTGCGGCATTCATGCCTCATTTCAGCCCACATTCCACACTGTCCAGTAACATTAATGAGACCGCCTAAAGCGTACTGCTGCGAGATGTGCAGGAAGAGAGTCCCGAGGTTCTCGACGCTACCAAAAGTGATGTGTAGCCCTGCCAACTCCAATGGCGTGGCCAGCTGCAATCCGATCGAGGCGATTCCATAGATTCTCGATTGTGTTTAACACCAGGAGTTTGGTGGCTATTCGAGTACAGTAAAATCTCCCTTCCGCTCTTCGAGAAACGTACGTACACTGACTGCGAGCTGTGTGAGACCTTGCGTTGTCCTGGTGGTAAATCCCGTGATGCTGAGGAAAAAAAATAAATATTGCGTCTAGGGGTGTGGACATTATTTCCAAGAATAGATGCATACTAATTTTGTTCCATTGTGCCCTCCAGAATGACGAGATCACACAGAGAATTCCACGAAAGCTTTCCTCAGACGATCATGCTCCCTCCTCCAGCCTGAACCCTTCCGAAAACTGTTCAAATGGCTCTGAGCACTATGGGACTTACCAGCTATGGTCATCAGTCTCCTAGAACTTAGAACTAAATAAACCTAACTAACCTGACATCACACAACACTCAGCCATCACGAGGCAGAGAAAATCCCTGACCCCGCCGGGAATCGAACCCGGGAACCCTGGCGCGGGAATCGAGAACGCTACCACACGACCACGAGCTGCGGACCCGACAACTGTCGCTGGAAACTTCCTGGCAGATTAAAACTGTGTGCCGGACCGAGACTCGAACTCGGGACCTTTGCCTTTCGCGGGAAATTGCTCTACCATCTGAGCTACCCAAGCACGACTCACGCCCCGTCCTCACAGAGCACTTACCCGCGAAAAGCAAAGGTCCCGAGTTCGAGTCTCGGTCCGGTACACAGTTTTAATCTACCAGGAAATTTCATATCAGCGCACACTCCGCTGCAGGGTGAAAATGTCATTCTGGGAACTGTTGCAGGGTCTTTCCTTAAAGACGTTTCACGCCTTACACGCTAGCGGCCGTCTGTCCGATGTAGCATGAAACGTGATTCATCTGAAGACATCACCAGTAACGTGGACGTCCAGTTGCGGTTCTATTCCAGCCTTCTACGCTGATGTACTGCAGTCTGCTTGTGTGCATCAACGAGGGGCCTGTGATGGAGGCCTTTACAGCAACGTTCGCTGACCGGTCGTTGAGGAGACACTGTTGGTAGCCCCTTGGTTCATCTGGGCGGTCAGTTACTCAACAGCTGCACGTCTATCCCTCCGTACACATCTTCGCAGCCGTCGTTCTCTCCTGTCATCTATTGGCCCGTGGTGCACCATAGTTGTCTCAGCTCAAGTTTTGAATAGCACAAGTTTCCTCCGCACGGTATACTTTCACCAAGGCGGCAATAGAAAAGTTAACAAATTTAGACGTTTGGAAATACTTGCACCCTTGGCCCGGAAGACAATGATCGTGCCCGTTTGGTGGTCAGATAAACCTCCCTGTTTCCGCATTACGACAACAGCTTCACTGATTCCGCATCCCCCTCCCCCCCCCCCCCTTTTCCTCCAACACATTTTGTATACCCTCCACTGCTAATGCTACCACCAGTCACCTGTGAGTTGTTATTGCTCGTTGACATCGAACATAGGCGGTGACCATATTAATGTGACTGGGCCGTGTACCACGTCTTATCACACTGCGTGTGAAAGCTCACGCTGCAGTAAATTAGCAGGCAGTCAAGACTGGTGTAGGTTCCCATCCCACAAAGCGACAGACTGTCATAAAGTGTGAGAACGAAGGAGTGAGTAGGAGCCGTGTTTTGTCGGAGAGGATAGAGAAAGCGGTGGTTCACCTGCGACGCTTTGGCGCTAAGTGTGTAACTTTGGTTATTTATGTTTACAGTTTAACTATCCAGCTTTTCAGTAACTCCAACTTGATTCAGAAAATTTATGTAATGTTGTAAATCGGCAGACTGAACCGACCAAACGTAAGCGGGCCCTGGGCAGGTAGCACCGAAATAGTTAAGCTACCTCACTATTCAGTCTAACGTCCGTATTCATGCTGGCAACGTGTTGTTGTCACGAGTGCTTATTTAGGCTAGCCAGAATTAGGTTAAAATTTACAATGTGCCTCGGGCAACGTTTGTAAGACAGTTGGTAACTATCTTGCACACCAGCAACATGTTCGCAACACGAGTGGATATTTCGTCTTCGTCACCGCTACGGCCGCAGGTTCGAATCCTGCCTCGGGCATGGACGTGTGTGATGTCCTTAGGTTAGTTAGGTTTAAGTAGTTCTAAGTTCTAGAGGACTGATGACCTCAGAAGTTAAGTCCCATAGTGCTCAGAGCCATTTGAACCATTTGTCTTCATCAAATTAAATGAAAGGTTAAACCAGTTCCAGGAAACGTTTGTAAAAACCACTAATCGATTAGCATTCAGACAGGCAAGATATGTGTGCTGTGCATCGTTCGGAAATGTCATATAAAAGTGAATTATTGATTAGAATTGCCTCGAAACACTTTCATGTATGATTCAATATTGCCATCAAAATCGTTTGGATATTCTGTGAACTTTTGTGGTAGTCGATGAGCGCCGATTAAAATTACTGTTTGACTGTCTGTAAGATGCATTTGACTGATTTTGAGACTGAAAGAATAAAAGATGAGGTGACACCCATTTATTTCAAGACTTTCATTGTAATGGCGTTGAGAAATTCTCAATTACCATTCCATTACTCACTGTTCATTGCACGCATGACAGAATCTGCTGCTCGTGGAGAAGAAGATCAATGGGGATATTGATACAGCTCCAGAAGACAGTAGGTAAGCAAACATTCCCTTGTTGAGCTAAGAAAACTGCTAGACCTCTTCATTAGGAGTTGGGTAACGTAGTTCCCCACATGCTACAATATGCAAACAAAAACTCGCACTGCGCTGGTTGCATATCTGGCACGGTAATGTGTCACAGCAGGAACATTCAATGTGTTATCCTAATTAGTTAGCTAGTAAGGAAAGCGTGGGTATCGCTACGTAGTGCTTGTAGATTCCATCACATACTTTCACCCTTTGTTTCGTGTCGCACATCATCATCAGGAATTATTAAAACGACGACGCCACCACCAGATTTCAACGCAGAATACATAAGCCGAAGTCAAGATAAAACTGAACTGCTTTCATGAGACATGATTTAAATCCTACATTAATCATGTAGGTTAAAGTAATTATGACACGAACTGATCCTTGATAGGGAGACACAATGCCAATCGAGCAAGATAATGAACATATAACAGCTCGCCATTGTCGCACATCGCTACACTCAAACCCGTGAGTGACGTCTTTGGACATTCGCCGCTCACGTGGACCCAGTAACACGTGTTCTTTCCGATCTCTCTCGCACGGCCTGTGTTTGTTCAGCCAATCAGAAGCCGGTACCTGTTTCCGCACTACTGTAGACTTTAACATTGTTTTTATATTACTACTGGATAGTTGGACTAATAAACCTGCCCAGTTGACTTGATGGAAGGCAGACCTACTTGGACTACATCTGCTGAATATGCCTCTCATCCCGTGTAGCAGGAGGACATATCAGATTCAAATGCAAGGCTATGATTCGATGACTGTATATCTCGGCCACTGTCAGCGTTGTGGTCGACAAGTAGTGGAGGTTCACTGACGGCCCTCTCAGGGCTAAGGGATGGCTTTGGACATCACCGGCGCCAGAAAGTAGGATGCTTTATGCCATTTTACAATTGTGTCTTCTCCCGCCTGCCCTGCCTGGAGGCCGTTTCGTACCTCTCAGACCTACTACATGTATGCTTCAACGACTTTGCAGCACCTGGCCTTCGATCGTCTGTAACTTTATTCGCGTGTTTCGCCACATTATGACCTTCAACGCTATTCCAGAGTCAATCATAGTGGGTAGTGGATGAAGGCTCGTCCGTTTCTCAGGAAACTGTGACCGGACGTTTCCAATTTCAGATCGTGCTGGGCAGGGCCAACAAACAACAAGAAGTTGAATAAGCAAAGACAGAAGGGAAAGACATCCCTCCCCCTCCCTTCCCCCCCCCCCCCCCCCCTCCAGCACTCATAGCCGTAGTCTGCAAAGAAGTGTTAAGTGGGCGAGCGAATGATTGCACACTTTGAAACTTCCTGGCAGATTAAAACTGTGTGCCGGACCGAGACTCGAACTGGGGACCTTTGCCATTCGCGGGCAAGGCAAAGGTCCCGAGTTCGAGTCCCGGTCCGACATACAGTTTTAATCTGCTGGGAAGTTTCATATCAGCGCACACTCCGCTGCAGAGTGAAAATCTCATTCTGGACGGCACACTTTTCTTATTATATAAATTTTGATGGAATCAAAGTGGTGATCGTTTATTGCTATTACAGTTCTTAAACCAACTTAAAGATGTATGCACTTCTAAAATTCTCGGAAGAATGCTTTTCAAATGCTGTAGGAATTTCTCTGAGTTGCAGCTTCTTGCAAGTTACGTCGGAGTGGGGGAATGACTTGGGATACACCTGTTACAAGTAGGTTTGATCAGCACTCAAATGTTACGGATATGCTTCCGGAGCTCAAGTCGGAATTCCTGAGAGAAGAAGACATTTATCTCGAAGAGCACTACTGAGAAAGTTTAAAGAATTGACCTATGAAGACGACTGCAGAACGATCCCTCTGTCGCGTAGGGACCATGAAGATAAGACACGGGAAAATAGGGCTCATACAGAGGCATAAAGACAGTTGTTTTTCTCTCGCACTATCTGCGAGTGGAACAGGAAAGGAAATGACTAGTTGTGGTACAGCGTACCTCCCGCCACGCACCGTACAAATGTTGATCAGAGAATGGACCTCAAAAAGGCAACAAAACATGGAGGCGGTCTTCAAGAATATTTCTACATTGTACAGTCTTATATTTTATTAAATAAAATTACCTTCCCTGTAATTTATTGTTTAATTTTTTCAATTTATTTCAAGGGGCTGATATTGCAAAAAACAGTTTTTTTCGCAGTTTCTGTAAGGTTCTATAAAACAAATTACTTGTCTTCTGTAGTGCATGATATCTTAAAAACTGTATGACGAATGAGTAAAAGACATGTCTCAGTATGTGTTGAGCAAGTTTAATGAAGACAGAAAGGAAATTGTGGCAGCAGCAACATAAAAAGGAAAAAAAATAGAAACGAAGTTGGGACCCTTATTCCAAATCTTCCTCTGTTACCGTCATTATATGAAAACATTTTATTTATTTTATTGCTATTACTGTTATTATTATTATTATTATTATTATCATCATTATCATCGTAAGCATCTGAGACCCTTCAAAAGTGGGGATGATGACTATCTGGACTTGAATGGGGAGGAGACTGTAACATTCTCTGACCCCACTCCCGAGTCCTAGATCTGCTCCTGTGCGGCTGAACGCGAGGTACACGTTTGCAACTTGGTCTGGTAGCTGCGCCACCCGCTGGCGTTCGCATGTAAAGCAAAGTTAATGCGGGCACAAACCGCAGCCGTTGTGGCTTCCGCGGGGTTTCGCGGCCGTGTAGCATGCTCTGCGGGTTGCGTCTCTCAAGGGGCCTCAGCGCGTAGCAAGCAGTGCGGGGCATTAAGCTGCAATGGCTGCAGCGTGGCGTCAGCAGCTCTCTTCATCACCTAATACCCAACCACACGAACAACCGTCACCACACAGCTTAGCTACTTCCTCTGACTCTTGCCTCGAAGATAAAAAAAGGTGATAGCTTTCGCCTTTCGAACAGTCCACCATCAACGCTACAATATCCAACTTTCTCTCCATTGATTTGTAAAAGATCCAATAAAAACAAGCGTCGTACGATAATGTTGTCATTAGGAACTTCCTCTAGACACGACTGCTCCATTCCGCACGGTGTGCAAGTGCTGTGTCTCAAGTGCCCCTGTTGAGTATAGCTAACGTAGTGAGCGAGTGTAAAGCGTGTTGTCATGGTTGTGTTGCGAGATGGCAAGAGAAGGCACAGAGTGAAATCCAGTACTAGCACATAGCGATAGAAACAGGGTGAAGATCGCCGGGTTTAACGTCCCTATCCTTAGGGCAGAACAACAACAACAGCATCACACGCTTTACTCCTTGAGACACCGTGGCGATGTTTCCAAATTAATCCGGGACAGCAGTGCAAAGTCTGTCATTAGGAACTTCACGCCACTTTCCATTGCCCTCTTGTTAGCCAATACTGTAGGGGATAATTTCTTCTACCATCGAATTCGATCCTGGTAACGCCGAGTCGAGTGACCCTCTACGGGAGTGCTTTAGCGACATCGGCTATAGAGACAGGGTAGTACACTTAGAGATAATTAACAACAGAAGAAAGGCAGAAGCAAACGTAGGAAGACAGTACGAACTTCCAGCATGCTGGAGCAACTTGGATCAGCAACTTCTGTTAAACAATAGAACGAAGAACCTGTCCAAGTTGCAATTATTTAATTTTTCATTCGATGACTAGTTTGGGGCCGAGTCTAGCTCCAGAGCGTCCTGGTTAAAAAAGAGCAAAATTGTTGAAAAAGGTGAAAAACTACGAAAATGATTTGAAAATACGCAAAAAGGGCAAAATGTTGATAAATATGTAAAACAGTGGAAGAATGAGAGTACTTACACATCTGCCAGGGAATGGTCTCTGCCAGTGCCTCGCATGAAGAAAGATAAAATGGTTATTAACAAATAGAACTAAAGTAACATTACTTAAGGTAATTTGTTATTAAAAAATAGACACAGCCTGATCCTCATACTGCCTTGCTCCAGAGTGAAGCCCAACTACTCAGGTGTCCCAGTTATAAAAGGTGACAAGTGCGAGGAGAAGAGGATGCTTGATTCTCATTAGTCCATGCCTCTCCCGCCACTTTATTGTGATTCCATTGGCTGGGAGAGTTAAAGGGGAGGGATTTCCCGCCAATTTCATGTCTCCTGAGCATTATAACACAACAGTGAAGCACAAACTCGAACTGGGGAAGGCGCTTGCTTTCTTACTGTCGACGAGACGTCAAATCAAAACCATCTTTTCTTTCCCCCAAACATTTAGATGGGTTTTCTGGAAAGTGACTGTGGGTGAAAAGTGAACATTCGCCATTTCATCCCCTGGACGAAAATGGAAAAGGAACAAGTGCATTGCAGGGTATCATATTAGTCGTTGTATCAAAACGAGAATAAACTGCAGCCTAGAGGCACGAGCTGATTCTGCAAGCAAATGATGACAGATGTCTGTACGTGTGAAGTGTTGTGCGCTTGCGTGCTTTTGTGTGTGTGTGTGTGTGTGTGTGTGTGTGTGTGTGTGTGTGTGTGTGTGTGTGTGATCATCGCCAGGGGCAGTAGTGTAGTGCCGTGGTGCTTCACAGGTGACGAGGTGTTTCATTTTAATTAACAGGGGCCTGTTGTAATTTAGCCGTCATTCGAGTCGCCGGACAAACCGCTCGCCGTCGGCGTGGGCGGGCCCTGTGCCCACACGGCCCACTCATCAATTAGAGCGCCGCCAGCCGGACACGGCGCCGACCCCGTTCCCACAGTTTACTGACGCACTCACGCTCCAAAAGCGCCGGCAATAACTAGGCGAGCCTCTATCATTTCCTGCTGCACCGCGATGTTCCTTAAAACCTAAAACGGTTTTCAAAAATCAGTCGGAAAGTATAGTCCGATAAAGAATGTCAATGATGTAATAGCTTCTACGCTTCTACCTACCAACAGGACCCGCGTAGGTAGCCATTTCCGGGACACAAAGAGCCGAGCCTAACCAGATGAAATCCGCCTTGCGGGTTAACAACGAAGTAGGGGGGAGAGATGGGGGTGAGCCAGCCAGACTGTATGTGGATTTTAGGTGGTGTCCTACATCCTAATAGGTAAATATTGCACTGGTACCCACGTTTCGCCCAAGATAGATGCTACGGAAACATTTAGAACCGTTTTCACACTTGCCCATTAAATTTATTATACACGAAGAGGGGTGGGATGCACGGAATCCGACCTGTGGGGTTGGCGGCGAGGAGGGGGGGGGGGGGGAGAAATATCAGAGTGATGTCCATAGATTTTTAGTCTTTTTAAACCAGTGAACATCAGCACTATCCAATCAATCGCCCAGTCAAACTTCGCTTACGAAATTTATGTAAATGGACGATGGTAACGAATGTCGGCTATTTCTTAGAATCTTGTAAATTTGGAACTTCATCTGTGTCATGATGTGGGGCGAAACTGGATCACGAAACAGATGATTTTTTTTTCCTTATGATGTTGCCACGTATTTCCGTTTGTTAACTTCCTGGCAGAATATTTAAGGTACGAGAAATTCATTTATGACAATATTAGTTGATCTCTCAGTTATTTTAATTTTCAAAAGTACTGTCACATTATTATTATTATTGTTACCATAATTGCAATTTAATTACTTGTATGTCCAACATTACTGAAGTCACATTTTCTACGAGTGCGTAATTATATCTGCAAAGAGAAGTGCTAAAAGAAATTCTCGTAGTGTTGTCAATTAAGCTAATACATAAACAAATGAACAGGGAGAAATAAAACAACAGATAAAAGAAAGTAAAATGGAGTTCGTTATAACTAGTTGTACACAACAAAATTGATTTCATCGGCTTTGATTGTTTTGGAATCGTTTATTACAGCAAATTTAATTCAGTCACTGTGTGACCATTTTAGTGCAAATATTAAGTCTTGAATACTTATGTAATAAAAGCACATATTAAAACTTCAGCATTGCGTCAATACGTCAGAACATGGAAGCCAACGAACAAATAAATCATTTCAAACGTCCTGCGACCGATGCTGCCAATTTTCTTGTTTACAGTGGTAACATTGCGGTCGTTGTGCACATTTGGCTCCTAGTGGAATCCAATCTCAATTTCGATATAGTGTTCGAAGAGTTAATACAGTACAGACAAAGTGCACAGAGATCTAGAGGGTCTTAAAATGAATTGTAATCAAAGCTATATATGCTACGAAAAAAAACTTTCAGTATCGGTCATGTTTAGTTTGTACACGATATTTTCCACCGGACCGAAAAAACGCATCTGCAGTAAACTGCTCGGATGTTGAATCACAGCTGACGGTAGGAGTGCAAAAAATGTTATAGCTAAAATAGCTGGAGAAAAGAATCCTTGACATATGCCCGTGTGGGGCAAAAACTAGAAATGTTGAAGATGCCATGAACTGACAGAGCCTCAAACGAACAAGTGCTGAGAAGAGCAGGAGAGACAAGGAGCCTACTCAAAAAAGTCTCCGCTAGCAGCAGGAACATGCTTAGTCACCTGATCTCTAACGCATCCCTGACTGAGTGAATGATGGTGGGAGCCAGCCGGAGTGGCCGTGCGATTCTAGGCGCTACAGTCTGGAGCCGAGCGACCGCTACGGTCGCAGGTTCGAATCCTGCCTGGGCATGGATGTGGGTGATGTCCTTAGGTAAGTTAGGTTTAATTAGTTCCAAGTTCTAGGGGACTGATGATCTCAGAAGTTAAGTCGCACAGTCCTCAGAGCCATTTTTTTTATGGTGGTAAGAAGACAGAGAAGACAGGAGTTCACGCAAGAAATTAAAGCCGACAGAAGATCAGAGAACGTCAAGAACTAGCATCAAGCAGGGAGGAAGTGTAAGCAAGGACACTACCTATCGGGTTCAGGAGAAAACGAAGAGGAGCTTCTCGTCCACTGTCTTTCTGTTGATTGCTTCTGAAAACATTTATGAAACGCAGTTCAAGATTAAAAAAAATCACTGATGGCACTTAATACACCACGTAAGTAGTTCATAAGTAATGCGAGCAGTTTGGTTCCCTTTTAATCTTACAGTAATATGTTTTCACGTTTGGAGCAGCCTGAACCCCCACGGTAGCGTCTTATTAAATACTTAACAGCCATGGAGAAGAAGAGGTGGATAATTGCCTACCGAAGTTGATAAAGCCGTCACCTCTCTGTTCCCCTCCGCTTCTCCACATCGCCTCGGCGCTAGGCTGCTCGTTCAGCCATTATGTCGCCCCGCTGCCCTACAGCGCGTGTTAAATCGATTGCCGGTATCGGCGATTGGCTATCTACGTGAATACACCGCGGGCCCGGCGCCTTGACAAAGTGGCAGACAACAATTTGGGAGTGGCCTTCCGCAGCCCAAGACTCACTCGCTGGAGGTGGGCGCTGCCGCTCATCTCTGACGGTATCGTTGTAGGCCTTTGGAACCGTGCTTCCCTCACTTTTATTTGAATATAGTACAGAGTTGTACGGACGTAAGGAAACACAGCGAGAAATGCATTCTTGAACATTAATCCACGTTGCGCTGTTGTATTTGACCACGAACGACGCCTGCGCAATGTCCTCAGCGCGTCTTAAGCGCCAGTCGTGGTCAGAAGAGTGTTATGTGTAGCTGTGAGTGCGTTATGTCGGAGCCAAGTGAATTCGAAAGTGGGCAAACAAGTGTTGGTGTTCGTACGGTGGATGTTTCCGTAAACAAGGTAGCAGAAGTGTTTGATGGTTCAAGAGGCATCTCCGCATACAGGAAAAGCGGAGAGACATCATCCGCTACGTCACAACGCGGAAGAGTGTGTTGTTGAGTGGTAGGTGACGCACTGTCATTTGAAGGGGATTGTGACGAAAAATGAAGGACGGCAGCCGCAGAAGTCACTGCAGACCTGAATGACGCTGTACAAAATAAAAAAAAAAAACACGCAGGGAACTCCATAAGTTGGCAGGGCGCGCTGGAATTCCAGATCCACTCATGAGTAATGCAAATGCCCGTAACAGCGAAACGTGGTGCTGAAGCCATAAAGCCTAGACGAGGGAGGAACGCAAGATTTTCATTGGGTCATATGATTCCTGTTTCACACTGTTTCCCACTTCTGACCAAGATTTATGTCCCGAGAGTGAAATACGGCTGGGGTTCGGTGATGATTTGGGAAGTCGTATAGTGGTATTCCATGGATTCCTTGGCTACTTTACAAGATCGCATCGCTGCCAAGGACCATATGGTCGTTTTTGCTGATCAGGTCCATCGAGTGGTACTATATTTGTACACCAATGGCGATTCTGTGTTCCAAGACGATTGGGCCCTGTTCACACTGATCACAACGTCCAGAACTGGTTTTGTGAAGTACGACGATGAGGTGTCGCATCTGCCCTGGTCACCACGGTAACCTAATCTCAATGTTATTTAGCCTCCTGGTCTACTTTGGAGAGAAGGGTGAGTGATCTCTATTTACGGCTACCGACGTTACGTGAACTTGCCATTATTTTGCAGGATGAATGGTTTACAGTACCATCTACACTCCTGGAAATGGAAAAAAGAACACATTGACACCGGTGTGTCAGACCCACCATACTTGCTCCGGACACTGTGAGAGGGCTGTACAAGCAATGATCACACGCACGGCACAGCGGACACACCAGGAACCGCGGTGTTGGCCGTCGAATGGCGCTAGCTGCGCAGCATTTATGCACCGCCGCCGTCAGTGTCAGCCAGTTTGCCGTGGCATACGGAGCTCCATCGCAGTCTTTAACACTGGTAGCATGCCGCGACAGCGTGGACGTGAACCGTATGTGCAGTTGACGGACTTTGAGCGAGGGCGTATAGTGGGCATGCGGGAGGCCGGGTGGACGGACCGCCGAATTGCTCAACACGTAGGGCGTGAGGTCTCCACAGTACATCGATGTTGTCGCCAGTGGTCGGCGGAAGGTGCACGTGCCCGTCGACCTGGGACCGGACCGCAGCGACGCACGGATGCGCGCCAAGACCGTAGGATCCTACGCAGTGCCGTAGGGGACCGCACCGCCACTTCCCAGCAAATTAGGGACACTGTTGCTCCTGGGGTATCGGCGAGGACCATTCGCAACCGTCTCCATGAAGCTGGGCTACGGTCCCTCACACCGTTAGGCCGTCTTCCGCTCACGCCCCAACATCGTGCAGCCCGCCTCCAGTGGTGTCGCGACAGGCGTGAATGGAGGGACGAATGGAGACGTGTCGTCTTCAGCGATGAGAGTCGCTTCTGCCTTGGTGCCAATGATGGTCGTATGCGTGTTTGGCGCCGTGCAGGTGAGCGCCACAATCAGGACTGCATACGACCGAGGCACACAGGGCCAACACCCGGCATCATGGTGTGGGGAGCGATCTCCTACACTGGCCGTACACCACTGGTGATCGTCGAGGGGACACTGAATAGTGCATGGTACATCCAAACCGTCATCGAACCCATCGTTCTACCATTCCTAGACCGGCAAGGGAACTTGCTGTTCCAACAGGACAATGCACGTCCGCATGTATCCCGTGCCACCCAACGTGCTCTAGAAGGTGTAAGTCAACTACCCTGGCCAGCAAGATCTCCGGATCTGTCCCCCATTGAGCATGTTTGGGACTGGATGAAGCGTCGTCTCACGCGGTCTGCACGACCAGCACGAACGCTGGTCCAACTGAGGCGCCAGGTGGAAATGGCATGGCAAGCCGTTCCACAGGACTACATCCAGCATCTCTACGATCGTCTCCATGGGAGAATAGCAGCCTGCATTGCTGCGAAAGGTGGATATACACTGTACTAGTGCCGACATTGTGCATGCTCTGTTGCCTGTGTGTATGTGCCTGTGGTTCTGTCAGTGTGATCATGTGATGTATCTGACCCCAGGAATGTGTCAATAAAGTTTCCCCTTCCTGGGACAATGAATTCACGGTGTTCTTATTTCAATTTCCAGGAGTGTATATGGCACCAATGTTTATCCATTTTGCGACGTCCTTTAGCAGGTTTGAATGCCAACGGTTTTGCAACACTGTATCAGGCATGGTATTGCATTCCGCTTCAGGTGTTCACATATTTTTGTCCATCCCCTGTACTAGATACCAGTTTTGTACAGGTTGGGAGTTTGGTGCACAACACATACTATTGGCAGGCTGCGGTTACACAAAGAATGATCACTTTGAAACTCGGCAGGCCTGCGAATGAAGCCCAACCCGTCGTATTGCTATGAGAAATCCAGCCAAGGCCAGACGACAAACGTAGTCTAAGCTCAGTGCAAAGGTAATCAACAAGACGGCACCTGACATATATGTTGAAAACATGTAGACTAAATAGCACACTGGCTTGTTACCACTGCGTGGGCAGCTTTGTACCACTGCAGTGTAGCGGCACCACCATTTAAGATGGGAAAAAGTTAGATTTGGTGCAATATTTCAGAATGGAGTCCACAGGGCCTTAGAAAAGCTGAAAAGAGTAAACGCAGCGATTTGCGTGGCACAAGTTACAGGCAGAAGGGGCCCACTGGCCCAACATAGGTGTTATGAATACATGACTCGGAGCGGCGCGTGAGCAAAACAGAGGTGCACAGCCACGTATAAATAGGTTCCAGTTTTCTAACGAGGGGCATTCAAGTGTGGCAGCTCTCCTGAATGGCGAGGCGTGTCACACCACCAGTTACACGCAGCAGCAGATGGGGCACCAGCGTTCCAGTCCGCGGCGGGTCGCTGGTTCGACCCTCTGAGGCCAACGCGGGGTCCGTAGTCAGCCAGCGGTGGGCCACTCGACGTCTCGCTACTGTGGGCAGTCTCGATGGCTCCCAACACATGCCGGAGGCATCCCAAGACGAAGGCCGCTGAGTCGGCTGCCGGCGCATCCTGACGTCGTCAAAACACCGCGGCTGTGCACGGCCAGCATGCCGCAGTATGTTGCACGGGTCGCTGAGGTAACCCTTCCGCGCTAAGCTGTTTTGCAGACAGCGAAGTGGCGTTCTCGGCACCACAGGACCCGTGATGTAGACAGAGAGGACCATGGCACTGCAGCTGGGAATAATAAAACACTGCAAAATCTTGACCGAGTTTTAATAATGCGCATTCTGACAGTTTCCATCCATGTTCAACATTCCTCCACCACACACCAACGTCTACATTTGGCAGTGACGGCTACAGCAGTGACTATGGAACCACGCCACGTGGCCCGACCCGCCGCAGGAGAGCGTGTCTCTAGTCCGTTCCTGCGTGCTCACTGCCTGCCATGCGTAGGTGGCGGCACCAGTTGCGGGAGATACTAAATAGTCTCGCTGCCTGAGTCACCTGCTACAGCACAGGCAACACTTCAAAACTCATAAAATGTCACGCTCACCCTCTGTGCTTAAGGATTGCTGTAGTTTTGGAGGTGGGAAAGCACTCCATTTCGACAAGGCATTCGACGTAGTCGTGTCCATCGGACGATGATGAGCATAAACACAGGGACAAAATGTTAATCACCTCCTTAAAAGCTCACACTGGTAGCTTTGTAGCGCTGTACATGCTGCAGAACTGATGACAGGCCGTCACCCTGCACCGCTGACGTAAGTGAAGCCAGTGAAAAGCCTGTATTAACGATTTCGAACAGTATTTCACGGTGTTCATGGCACTTTCTCTACACAATTCATGATATGTTATTCCACATCTGCAGTCAAACAATTAACTGACCTACACTTTAATAAAAGTCCAGAATTTTTGGCAACGTTTTTGGTGAAACAGCGATAATGTAATCTATATAAAATCAGTGAAAAAACAACACTTTAATAGAACAACCATCGCAATCAAACTGTTTTTTCACTGATTTTAAAATTTCAATAAAAGGTTCGAGTTCGATTAACATTGAAAAACTGAATACGTAATTAACATGAAGCGTTGCTCTATCTTGCACAGAGACAGACAACGAAGCTACGCGATTTTATAGGCTAGGAAATATGTCAATGTACGCAATCTAACGAAATGCACTGTGAAATAAAAACGGCCAGTTCTAGCAACGAACAACACATCATGTTACCGTTTCACTGAAAAAGTCGATCTCTTGCAAGACACAATTGGTGTTTCAATTTCCAGATCATTTCCTTGTTGAAGGATGCCATGGTAACATTGCTTTTTATTTACTGTCACACATATCTTGTAGGACCGTTATTGTTGTCGCAGTTTTTAATCGGGTTTTCGTACCCGCAATGCCGTTTTTACTGGCTGGATGCAAACCCACACGACTGCTCTCCAGATGCCACTAGATTTTGAGAACTGCAGAGAAACTGTCGCAATATCTTTACTGCTGTCGTAAATCGAAAGACTGCAGCATATTCTCCGCATGCGATCAGCGAGCGATGGTGGTTCTGAAATATGGCCGCTTCTGAGGGAAGGTGAGTTTTTACGGCGACAGGAAGTATGCCCTATTTTCGACAGAGACATTCCGGGGTTACTTGTTACCGCTATCGCACCACCGGTAGCTGATGGGAACGGTGAGTACTTTCCTCCTTTGTATTCACCACCCGGCAGTCTGCTTCGCGTGCGGGTTGCATAGCTTTAAGGCTTTGCGTGTTCCTCTGTTTCATCGACAGGCTGGAAGTGAAAAAGTGATTGCCTATTTTTAAGTTGCCCTTTTCGGTTTCTCGTTTCTCTCATATCATCGTGATAGTCTTTTTCGCGAATTGTGAAAAACAGGAAGCAAGAAAGATTAGAATAAGATTTTCACTCTGCAGCGGAGTGTGCGCTGATATGAAACTTCCTGGCACATTAAAACTGTCTGCCGGACCGAGACTCGAACTCGGAACCTTTGCCTTTCGCGGGCAAGTGCTCTACCGTTTGAGCTACCCGAGCACGATTCACGCCCCGTCCTCACAGCTTCACTTCTGCCAGTACCTCGTCTCCTACCTTCCAAACTTTACAGAAGCTCTTCTGCGATCCTTGCAGAACTAGCACTCCTGAAAGAAAGGATATTGCGGAGACATGGCTTAGCCACAGCCTGCAAGGTTCGCAGGAGAGCTTCTGTAAAGTGAGGACGGGGCGTGAGCCGTGCTAGGGTAGCTCAGATGGTAGAGCACTTGCCCGCGAAAGGCAAAGGTCCCGAGTTCGAGTCTCGGTCCAGCACACAGTTTTAATCTGCCAGGAAGTTTCAAGAAAGATTAGAGTGTAATTGATCATTGGTGGCAAGGTCAGTATAAATCGAATGGTCATATTTAAAAACTACTATGGCTCGCTGGTCGCATGCGGGGAATACGCACGCTATTTCGATTTAAGACAGCCTTGGGGAAAGAGATGGATGATCTCCTTTTCAAAGGTGGTATCTGTCGATACGTTGGCCTTAACCAATTTAGGAATGCCTGAATGATCACAGACATTTTAAATTGTTTTCTTGACTCGCTATGACCGTTTCAGCTGCGTATAAGAATAACAGGCTTCAAGGAAATATATTTAGAAGACACATAACAAGTATTTGTCTGGAATTCAACCTGCTAACAAAGTGAAACGTGGACGATAAACAGTTTAGACAAGAAGAGAATAGAAGCTTTTGAAATGGGGTGTTTCAGAATAATGCCTAAGTTTAGATAGACAGATCTTCTAGGAAATGAGGTGGTACTGAAGATAACTGGGGAGAAAAGAAATTTGTGGCTGAAGGAAGGCGTCGGTTGACAGAACACCTTGTGAGACATTTAGTACTGGAGGGATAAAATTGTAGAGGTAGACCAAGAGATGAACAGGTTCAAATGGACGTAAGTTGCTGTAGTTAAAACCAGTCTTCGGACTGAAGACTACATTTTTTCATTCATTTACAGCATATTTAGAGACGTACTGCATAGTATTTTGAAACAGGTCGTACATTTTACTATTTTTCATTTGATAACATCATTAGTTCTGTGTTCATCAACAAAAATCAAAGTAATAATAATGAATTACAAAAAAAAAAGAAATTAACGGAAACGGGCCGTTTTAGATAAGACTGTTACTAAATTGTTGAAACTGAAGACAGTTTAAAGACTACAAGAAAGATCAGATATGATCTGTGGATTTCCGTCACGAAAGTCGAGCCGGGGGAAGGGGGGACACCTCGAAGAAACATCGTGCCCTGCGCTCACTGCTGGTTGTTGTTGATACTAAGCTATGTGTCAATGTGCCAATTCGTACTGTACGGGTTTTACGTGAGTCTAGGTACAATAGCCTGTCACGGCTTATGCACTAAGTGATTTCGTCTAGAAAGTTGTAGCCACCATCGTCTGTGTTGTTTCTTGTGTCAGTTTCGCCATTTTCTTCTGAGGTGTCCGTCATGTTGATTGTTTGCTGCGCGGTGTGACTCACGTCAGGTCTATTATGTCGTTCTACAACAGTAACAATAAGTAATTACACAACCGCAGAAACTTAGCAACTAGCACAAAGGTACAACAAATGTGATTAGATAAGATGCCAAAAATAAGATCATTGTTTTGTATTCTACGAATTTCTCTTACAGACTTATTTTTCTTTCGACTAAGAGGGCATACAGAGTGAATTCGAACACCACCGACAAAATTTATGAGGTTGTTCCGTGATATTTTCTGCGTATTTCAGTGCAAGCCCCTTGGAACCACTCACTGACGCTTAGATGCAGTACACGGAAGGGGTATCACGCTAGCGAAGGTATGAGCTGCAAATGGGGAAATCCATTGAGACAGGCGACTTTAACAAAAGGGCAGAGTATTATTACGCAGATCTCTAAAACGGCGAAGCTGGTCAGGTGTTCACTTGCTACTGTCATGAGCATCCCCGGAAAGAGGTAGAAGGACAGTAAAACTACCACTACGCGTTAAATGGTTGGACGTCCACGACTATTCACAGAACGTGGGGCTCGGAGGCTTGTCTGCTCTGTAAAGTAGGATAGATGGTGATCTGTGGCCGAAAGAGCGCAATGCTGGTGCACACACAAGTGTTTGGGAGCACAACCTCATCGTACATTGAACATGGAGCTCCGCAGCAGACCACCCCTACGTGTTCACAACTTGACACCACGAGATAGTTACGATTGCAGTGGACACGGGACCATCGGGATTCGATTGTCGATCAATGGAAACGTGTTCGTTCTTCGCGTGAACCACATTTTTGCTACACTAGGTCGATGGTCGTCTCCACAAACGCCGTCGTCGAGGTGAACTGCACAGCGCGCAACAGACGCAGGCTGATGGGGGCAGTATTATGCTACGGGAGACATTCTCCAGGACTTGCGTGGGACCTGTGATAGTTATCGGAGACACACTGACAGCTGCGAATCACCTACATTGCTTCATGCTTGATGTCTCCCCTGACGGCGATGCCATCTTTCAGCAGTCAAATTGTAAGTGTCTTGGAAACAGAACCTTGTGTAGTGGGACGTGAAATTGAAGCATCACCCAGCCACCAGTGTCAGCCCAGTTTGCAGGTGAATATAAGTTTAATTTAGTTTTTGTTTATGTATTTTTGTAATATTTGTAATGGTTGTGAATTGTCTAAAGTTATTGTATTTATTTTTTATGTTTCATGTACGGAGAGGGCGGCGCAACGAACGGAGACAGCATCTTCACTTCCGGGACCAGAGAGAAAATTGCTGGCCACTATACGTCGCGGGTCGACAGCCAAAGAGCAACAGAAGATCCTGAAACCGAGTTGTTGCGTCGTGCTTCTAAAAATTGAAAATTAAGAATTTGTAATGTTTATACAACAATGACATCATAGAAAGTTTAATCATGTTGTAAATGTTCAGTTCTATCTTGTCAAGGCTCAGGTTCACGTCTATATGTAGGAAGATAATAAACTAGTGGATGCTACTACAGTTTAAATACGTATTCCGAGAATTTATTTATGAAGAATTATGTTACGTAATTTATTTGACAAGATTATTAATTTTTGACAGCGTTCATCGCGAGTGTGATTCTTGAAAGTTTATTCAATGTGGTTCTAATATTTATTAAAGCAGATCACTTGCATTAATATAATTTCTTAGGAGAAACAAACGTCATCTAAATTGAAAAAGTTTGCGCAAACCAATTGGACTGAGTGACGTAACTCTGCGCATACGACTCAAATGATGATGTTTTAATTACAGTTTTGTTTCGTTCAAGAACCATTCAGAGACAATTTAAAAAGAATTTAAATAATTTTGAAGTGTGTTGTAACTGACGTAGGTGACGAAGTCTGCCCATGGTCATATGTCAAAAGAAAAATCATTTATACAAACTTGCGTCGTTACACTACACTTGCTACTGGGGTTGGAGGAGAATTACAGTGAACTCAGATTGATTCATCGGCGACCAAATTCGCCTGACGTAAACCCGATAGCATCTGGGTTGCTATCGGGTGCCTTCGCCGCGCACGAGAATCAGTAGCTCGTTTTTTACGAGAATTACATGAGCTGTGCGTATACATCTAATAGCAGATGCCTCACAGACCTACCAACGAACTGTCGGATCCCTGAAACGCAGCATCAGTGGTGTATTTCCTACCAAAGACGGACGAACAAGCTACTAAGCTGCTAAGTTTTGGCTCATCAGTGCAGTTCCTTTCTGCTATTGTGCCATATCTCCTCCTCATTTTATTGCGCTGATTCCATACAACGTACTGGCACATATTTGCGTATACAGTCCATTGCTGTCTGTTGATACTGCAATGTCTACTCGACAGGAAGGCTGAAGAAGAACAGCAATAATTGTGGTCCTCAAATGATACTTGTCTCTTTCAAATGCCTTATAGGAGGACTGATATTATCGCCCAATATGAGCAAGACAAAGTCAGAGATAACATTAATATTCATTTTTCATAAGTATAGCAAATGTTCCACTCCATTCGTCCATGGATTCAAATGGTTCAAATGGCTCTGAGTATTATGCGACTTAACTTCTGAGGTCATCAGTCGCCTAGAACTTAGAACTAATTAAACCTAACTAAGGATATCACACACATCTATGCCCGAGGCAGGATTCGAACCTGCAACCGTAGCGTTTGCTTGGCTCCAGACTGTAGCGCCTAGAACCGCACGGCCACTCCGGCCGGCGTCCATGGATTCACTGGGATTGTTTACGTAAGTTACCTCTTAGTGACCCACAACTCAGGTAGGGATTTGATCTCTTTCATGTCGATCACATTTCGCACATATGACTTCCTCTGTGTTCTGAAAGCATCACGACCTGCCATAAAGCGGTTTACTGATATAATACACTAAAACCAGCACTGATTTATTGAAGAATACACTGAACTATTTGCATCACAGAGGCCATACTGCTTTTAGTGTCTGCCGAAGCTTCTACCAGTGGAAACAGGCAACACGCACTGTATACGAGAAAGCAGCGTACCGCAGTATACGACGCGATAGAAGTATTCTCTGTAAGCGTCATTTTACGAAGGAGGCAGAATTATAACATTTTAAATTTGATGGAAAATGAAATGCAACACTACATTTTTAAGAGTAATTAGTTGGCATTCGTAACACCTAAAAATAATATCATATGAAAAATCTGCCCAATAGAGGTTCAAGTAAATTAGCGAAGTAACTAACGTAGACAGGAAAATTCGTTTATAGCGTGTAAAAAAATAAAAACAGAAAATGAAGGAACCCTACCATATGCTTGGTGTCACTCTTCTGATATAATTCGGTTCAATTTCGTAAGATACGACCACACCACCTGAATTTACCATACGAACATATATAAATAAAACCTATGAAAAACTGATAAAAGATACCTTACATGCGTTTAATGATATCTAATTGGTGGGTAGACACAATATGTATGTTTAAGGGAGATCCTGCGTATTAAAATATTAATCAACGTGAATTATATGCTTTTGTATTTAACTTCGTGCAACTGATGTATGACGATAGGCGGAATTGTTTCTTTATATGGCCAATATCTTCTTTTGTGGAATCGCATGTTTATTAATATCCCCAGACAACTTGACAGAGACATCAGCTGAATATTTTCTCTTGCTTACGTGCGCACTTTTCTTTAAGTACAAGTTCATATTATTTTAAGTTCTAAAAGTGACACGATGAGAATAATATAGCTACGTTTACACTACAGTTGTTCGATGCCTCCATCGTCATTATTACATCATCCTCATTAAAAAAAAAAAAAAAAAAACAATACTCACTAAGTCACCTTCCAGTATACATGCATGAGTATCATTTCATAATTATGTATTATTATTAAAAGAAATTTAAAGTTGAAAAACTTAACCGTACTGCCAGCCAAGTCAGCTGAAAGGAATTACAAGCTTAAATGACGACATAATCTTTTCACAAATGTGAAACTGCGGCCGACAGATTTAACGAGTCAAAGGCCACTGTCATCTATAGGTATCCAGATAAAATGTTTCTGAATTTTCAGAGGCCTGCTATGCACAGAATAATCTGATTTCGCTGTCGTAATTTATTCTCCTGTGCGAGCTTCTCTCTCGTAAAATGAGAGGCCATTGCTGAAAATCAAAAGTTTAAACTCTCGCCGCAATGTTTGAAGGTAGCCGAGTGTATCTGGAACGGACAGTTTTATCAATACTCTGAGCTTGGTACTGTAGGTCCAGCGATCATGAACACTGTTGGAAACTGCGCTCCAAATCTCTCTCTCTCTCTCTCTCTCTCTCTCTCTCTCTCACACACACACACACACACACACACACACACACACACACACCTTTTCGAGGGGTAGACATAAAGTTTAATTAATTTTTTGTTTGTTAGCAGATACACGTCTGCAGTCCAGGTACACACTGAAATCTGCGCGGCACAGTACCGTACACGCCGCTAGAAGATCTAAATCAAAATGACGCATCCCAACTCCACTGTATCGACGGCCTGCGCCATTTTGTTGTGGCGAGGAGATTTCAGTGTGTACCTGGACTGCATACAGACAAAAAATTAATTACGTAACTTCATTTTTTGAGGTGATATTTAGAACTGTAAGATTACCCCTAGGAACGTCCAGTCACTTTCTACCGAAATGCATTTCTTTTGTAAGGGTCAGCTATTGCCTTGAATTGTCACATTAATTGTTAAGGAGTTAGAACTGCTTATTTAGTACAGTTGCAATTGCTGGTTAACGGAAGTTGATATAACTGTCCTATTGTCCAGGGGCGGTCTTCAGATCCATAAAAATAAACATTAAAACGTATTACAGGGTGCCTGACGCTAACAGCGTGGTCTATCCAGTATAAAACAACTTGCACAAAGAAAATACAATGTATCCATGTCAAGGATGAATCAAGTCGTACGATTTGGTAACAGTTAAAGTAACAAGGTTTCTTATGATAGTAAAACGACATACCGACTGTTAATAGATCGAAGTTTCTGACGATTGTTGTTGTCGTGAATGAAAACAGCACAGAAATTCACGCGCAGCTTTTTCTTTGGTGAGATCATTTTCCAGTATGTGACGAGCAATGCCTTTATCCCAAACTGCATCTTACAGCAGAATTAGTACAATGATACTAACATTCTTAATTGATTTTGACATTGTGTTGCTGCTGCATAATAGTCTTACGAAGTAAGTCTTAAAGATCGCTAGTTTTTCAATTGTTTAAACTATCCGTTTCTTCCTAATCTGACGATCTTTCGCATTCGAAGGTATATATACTCACAGCTACATGGACCTTGCTTTCGGCAAGGATTTTATACCCATATTTCCCGCTCATTTTTTCTGATTTTCTTATATATCTTTACCTATGACTTGGGTATAATACAATACACTGTCATAGGACAACATACATTCTTAGTGCACTATTCCCTTTGTTTCTGTAGTGCCAGTAAGTTAAAAAAAGTATTATCGTCAGCAGAAGAAACGTAAATAACAAGAGCATTTAAGTTCTAAAGAAGCCTGAGATAAATTTTAAAGAGAAGAAATGAAACTTTATATTTTTCGGACTGAGGTAAATGACCAGGATTTTACGGAAGGAGGTTAATTAGCGGTCGCTACAAAATCACAGATATGCTAGATTAAAAAAGAAAACGAAAATTCGAAAATTACCTTAAACCGAAGATTTTCTGAAGAACAAAGCGTTCTCTTTAGATTCATTAGAAATGTTGTTTATGACATAAGACACATGTCCACATAACATGTTTTCTTTCTTTGTGTGTGAAAGTTTGGCCGTATCTTATTGTAACATCCTGCAGAATATTGCGTGACGGACTTCTGTGTAGATTGATATATTTTAGCAGCATTCTGATTCTGAAGCGGTGCAATAGACGCTGTCAACCATTTAAGCCATATTTAATATTTGCCAAAGTGTTTTTAAAAACTTACATTACGAGACTCGAGTTGAAAATAAGGGCAGACTGACTTCCGGAGATAAAAGAGAGAATGTAAGAGATGCAAGCGGGCAAACGAGTAGGAAGATATGTGATAAGCAACGATTTCGCTTCAGCCTGGGGCAATATCGAGGGGGCCTCCCGTTGTCTATGAAACTTGCTGGGCTTCGCAGGGGTCAAATGCGGTTTGCCCCGAAGCCACAGGAGTACGGCGCTAAGCGCTGGCGCGCCAGGTGCATAACATGGCGGGTGACGCAGTCAGAAACCTCTGGTGTCAAACTGCTGGCCCATCAGCCCACGGCAGTTAACAGCGAATGGCCACAGAGGAACGGGAGAACGGTTAAGGATAGGCACTCACGAACGATTGTTATGTCGGCTAATCACAGTATTTTTCTGTTATGACAACGGTCTTACATACGACCAAAAAATTGGTCGATAGTAAAATCTGCAGAAAGACAAAAAAATTAACATCCGATCGTCAACGGCCGAGGGGGTCCCTTCGCACATAATTTTGCATGTCAGACCGTGCAAGTGTTTGTTTTAGTCAGCCGACTGAATTTCATTTTGTGAAAACTACGGAGGAGACGATGGACTGGCGACGTCAACTTATGTCTGAAATTCCAAATAAGTAAAATCTAACTTTCTAAAACGGACAGTATGTTCTTACATTAAGTTAACTGAAAATCTTTCGTTACGTGAATAAAAGTCTGATACGTTACATGATGTTAAACGATTGCAAGTAAAATAGCGAAGTCGTTTAACGATATGCTGGTGTAATTTCAAATTTACAACGGTTTTCATTTCCAGTCTCTGTTGTATTCTCCAACAGTTTGTTGAACGTAACTTCTTCTACAATACAATAGCTGGCTGTACAATAGATGTAGACGTCCGTCGATCTAGCCGGAGATGTGGTTCCTCTCGGTAGGCTGGTACTTCGATCGACGGTGCAGTACAGCGGATTCGGTGATATATTCTCGGAGACTCTGCTATAGCGGTTGCCATTAGCAGCCGACGAAGACATGTCTGCCTTCGACCGGCCGGGTCTATATAGTGAGCTGGAGCCAATAGAAACCCGGCGTAGGAATCCGTGGCCGGATATGTCGCGGCGACCTCTGCAAGGAAAGGTTCCTATTAATCGACTGGAATCTTCGGCGTGTTTGCCTGATGTCTTCGCCTGTTTGGCTGTTGGTTTGTTTCCCTCATAGCGTGGCTGTTATGCGGTGCTGCCTGCCATGTAGGGGAACCCGATGTCAGAGAGTACAGTCTCCATTAGGCCTACTAAAACTAACCTTCCTACGTTTGCATCTTCTTCTACACTCCACAAGCCAACTTGTGATGCGTGGTGGAGGTGTTGTGTGCACCACTTCGTCAACCACCCGCGAATGGTCAGCGGAAAGGATGATTGTTGACAAGGCGCAGCGTGACCTAGAATCTCTTTAATCCTACTTACACGGCCTTTCCGTGAATTTTACGTCGGAGAAAACAAGCTTTCGAATTTTTATTTTTATTTCTTTTTTTGTGGGTGGTGGTGGTGGGGGGGGGGAGGAGGGTGTTGTTTACTGTTTGTGAACGTGACTTTTAAAGTAGTTTATGATTCTTAAGCGAGTAAACATTGTTTCGTTACGGTTATGAGCTAAATATGTGGGAACTTTCACAAATTCAATAGTTCAGATCTCTTCAGAGCCGATTTCGTTACAATCTCCGTGGCGTTAACATGCTTACTAAATTGCTTGAGCCGAAACCACGCTGCTCTTCTTTGGATCGCATTTTGTAACGACCCCACACCGACGAGCAATATTCAAGTATTGGTCCAAGGAACTTTTTATAACCTACCTTTCCCGTGGGTGATCTACGCTTCCTGAGGATTGTTCCTTTGAATCTCACTTTGGCCTGTGTCTTACCTCCGAGTAGTTCCATGTGGTCTTTCCACCTTAAATCGTCCTGTATGCATTTTCCTAGGTATTTGATGGATGTGAGTGCTTCTACTAATTGTTTTGAAATCATGTAATCGTACTGCCTATTCATGAGCAATACGTTAAATTTGTGTTGTGGATCAGCTACCAATCCCTGCATCTCGTCGATTCCCTACAAAATTTCCTGCATTTAGCTATAATTTTCTACCGTTGCGACTTCTCTGTACACAACAGCATCACACGCACAAAGTCTGAGTGAACTTCCGACGTTTATAACACTCCCTTGGTGTACGCCCAAAGCTACTTTTGCCTCTGAAGATTTTTATCTCTAAAAGTAACGTACTATGTTCTCTTTCATAAGAATTCTTCAATCCAGTCACACTGTTGGCATGATATTCCGTATGCTCGTATTTTATTCGTTAGGCGACAGCGCGTAACCATTTAGAAGGGTTTCTAGACGTTTCACTTGTCTTGCACATATTACTGGATGTCCCCAATATTTTATCTGCCGCTTTCTCTCTCTCAGTTGTATGAGTAAAGCGCAACCACTTAGTAAATATCAAAATTCATGTTTATCTGAGACGTGTGACTGAAGTTTGGTCCTCAGTCCTAAGGTTGGTTTGATTCATCTCTCCAACTCTGTTGATGGACAATTATCCAGCTGTCAACATACCTGAGTGATCCGCGATCCCCCTTACGTACTGATATCTACCCTGACGTTACGAGTCTTTCCTCCCACAGGTGATGATGACCTTGCTGTTTAGTAACCTCATCCATAAAATCATCATCATCATCATCATCATCATCATTCCTCCCACATACGGAAAAACGTTCTGGAGTAACCTTATTTTTGACAGAGAAGGTTTTAATTGCTCAAAAACGTGCTGTCAAGTAAAGAAGTGGTGCTCAAGAGCGATCATCTTGAATACATTGGTTTAAGGCGTTACGCATTTTGATTTCAGCTGCACAGTATATTTATATCTTCATGAAGTTTGTTGTAAATAACCCAATACTGTATAGAAGGAACAGTGATGTACATAATTACAATGTTAGAACACGAAATGACAATCACTATTTCACAGTGTGACTGCCTTTCACGAAAACGTAGGGTGCACGATGCTGCCACCAAAATTTTTATCATTTACCCAATGATATATAATTTCTAACAGATAGAAAATTTAAATTTGAAAACAAATTGAAAAAGTTACTCTTTCACAGTTACTACTTCGCAGAAGAATTTCTGTTTCCGTAGTGTCTAAAATTTTGAGGTAGGAATTACTTATTCACATCTGGATTTTTTAAAAATAGAAATAAATTTTAAATGGTCAGTACGTAGACGTTTTTACATATGAATGTGTGATAAGAATGTAAAACGACTCCCTTCACGCAAAGTAATCCATTAAACATACCACTAACTAACAGATGACAAGCTAACTAGCTAACCCCATCTCTTCAACTACTGCTTTCATCAACTACACGTGTCAGAAAATGTATGCAACCTTTCGGTCTCTTTCTTTCATTTTGTTCTTACATTTATTTCTCTTTGACTATTTGCTAGTCTTCATTCCTTATTCCATATCACATTTCAAAGACATCAGTCGTTTCAATTCTGTCCACATTTCGCACCCAACTGATACAGGAAATGTGTCATGCGTGCCTAACGTTTGCGGCCGACCTACGAAACTTCAGTCCACGCTGATTTCCTGATTTGAATTAAGGCTCAAGTGAACTCTGCTTATCGACAAATCAGACACATTCTCTTAGCGTAAGAGTTTAGCGTCAAGTAGAAGACGCTTACTGCGGAAAAGTGAATAGGTATTTAGTGACACAGACTCACTTTAGTATCGTATTACCCTTCCGAGATCGAGAAACTATAGTAATTCGAAGTTGTTTCGCTTTAATAACCTCGGGAATAATTCTGTACAAATATTGGTCTATGACTGTCATATTGGCCAAACGTAGTGACCAGGCCTTCGTTTAAAGTGTCCTAAAGTGATGTAAAGTTAAGAAATATTATGATAGTAAAATGGTCATAGGAACTGTATTACAATCAAAAACTTTGTAACAAATGCTTAAATCATTTCAAATTAATTTTAAACATCCCTTTTAAGAGACTCTTCATAGTAGTAGAACGAGATGCCCAACGAAAACGTCTTTATTTATTCCTCTATGGTACAATCCTGCAAAATATTCAAGCGAGAAAAACAAACGAATTTTGTTTTGTTGCTGTAACATTATAAGATATTAATATATGACTCATATCGAACTGACGTTAAAGCTTCACAACTGTAGAGGTTGATTTCCGTCTTCGAACTGTAACCACAATTTCTATTATTATCGGAGAAAAACAAACAAAAATATTTTTTTTTGTCTGTATTTAAGCCAAGATGTCAGAAAAAATGATTCTGTATATATATTTTTTTGGAAATATGTAGAAACAGTTCAGTTTATTTTATTCCAAGGTCATCTATGACTGTACCCACATGTAGCTACGCTAAGACGTGTCAATAAAAATATAGTGTGGGTTTTCTAAATCATGTTGACATCTCTTTGCAAAATGGCTCTGAGCACTATGAGACTTAATTTCTTTGGTCATCAGTCCCCTAGAACTTAGAACTACTTAAACCTAACTAACCTAAGGACATCACACACATCCATGCCCGAGGCAGGATTCGAACCTGCGAACGTAGCGGTCTCGCGGTTCCAGACTGAAGCGCCTAGAGCCGCTCGGCCACCTCGGCCGGCCATCTCTTTGCAATCCCAAGACTGAAAGGTGTTTGCTTCCTGTTCTATAGTCTTTGAATAGCACCTGTCAGGTTTATGATCGATTTACTTGTATAAATAATAACGGTACATGAATACGATGAAAAGTTTTAGGTAATGCTATCAAATAACAGGCTTATAACTAATATTTTTCGAGACCACAAATAAGTGATCTGAAGTATTAAACTTACTGATATCTCAGAAGCGTTCCAAATAAGTGTTGGTGTACTTTCGATGTATTTCTTGTCAGATTATTTCGTTTCAGTTCACACAGGCATGTAGAGCCAGGACCCAGACTCCGAATAGGAATTTATTATGGATTATTTTTTGGACGAAACTCGCTTTGTCCCGCTATGTCAAATTTGCTGCTATTCACACAACGTACACAGAAGCTAGCTTTCTGCATCACTGCTTTACAGATGGAGGAACGCAGGATTTATGAAAAGGGAATTAATGTGCTCGATTACAATACATGAATTATTTGAGATATTTTTAGCTATTCTGTTTCACGCTTAAAAGTTTGCGACTGGACTACAGCCAAATGCGCAACACAGAGTAGAAGAAATATATTATCATTCTGGTAAAGCATGGAGACCTCCAAGAGAACATAACAGTTTGTGGGAGCTCGATGCAGCTTGCGAAAGGGGAAGTCACACTCCGAGAGAAACTTTTCTCATTTCTGCGCCACACTTCCGCTATTCCGCAAAGAAAATTTCGCGGAAACCGTTACACATGGTTTGCTAAGCCTTCTCTCGAGCCTGCATTTTCGAGTTTCATAATCGCGTCAGACAACCCGGAAGTAAAATATTTGTCACGTGACGACATGATAGCTAGGCTTCACAGTTGAACATTCTGAGAAAGTAATTGCCAGTGACGAAAATATTGTGCCTTTTATTGAAGGGAATGGTAAAAAAGCAATAGGTATTGAGATAAGAATTAAACCTTAATATACGAGTTTTATACTTTTGTTTCACTGATACAACATGTATAAGTCCCTATGTCATGATAAACGTAGAAGGAAAGAAACTAATTGATGAAACTGAGAGGAACATAATTTCTTCTTTGAATGTGCTGCCTTACTGTAATGAATGTACTTCTTACATAAGAATAACTGCTTCACCAAATAATAGTTTTTGCTATTATTTATATAAACTCACGCTCAGTCCTTCTTTCTCTACTCATTCCTCGTCCTCCCTACCTTCTTCAAAATAAACCTGTAGCAATGTGGTTTAAGCATTTTTTGAACGTTGATCATCATTTTTAGTACTACAAAAACGTCCTAATGAAACCACTCAAAACTTTGTTTTGCCATTCTACAGGCAAGATGTATATTCGTTTCTGATATCGATCTTCAACATACATAAAAATTCACCATAATCCTGCTGCATTGCAACTCTAGACACTGTTTATAAGCCATTTATTATGATGGTACCATACGCAACCAACCAACAGAGCAGTTCATGACATTACAGTCCAAACGGTAATAATGAAGAATGAAATATGTGTGGACACAGATGCTGTTTAAGATATGCTGTGGAACTCTGATACGTTACTCCAAATTGTCCGCACCTCGAGCTAAGAAAGAAGGACTATTAGCGCTTAAGATCACGTCGACGGCGAGAAGATTAAGTACAGCTCAGAGCTAGTGTCTGTAATGACAGATATGTCGGTTGTAACTTAAAATATAACATTCATTCTGTCCTTTCTTATCGTTTCCAACACCAAATGTAAAAAATTATGAAATTTCAATGAATTACAAACATTAGCTGTGTACGGGACGTTGATAGAAATTCGCATAGAAATCATCATTGGCTTGTGATCGCCGTAATTATATGTGTATAGTGTCTGTTCTTTCGCACACATACGGTCGTACTCATGCGGGAATAGTCCTTTCCACGAGCATTGACATTAATGGGCAGGGAGCAATACTTTCGTAGTGTTTGGAGTAATTTGAGAATGTGGGGCGAGCTTGGGATAAGTCTGCGCAGCCGCAATAATTCCTGTGTCCTCGGTGTCTCAGCGTTTTCAGTCAGAGGGTTAGCTGCCCTCTGTAATAATAATAATAATAATAATAATAATAACAGGAGTCATACCACACAATATCCACCAGTACATTAACGCAATACAGCTACATCCAAACGTATATATGCATCTACAGAAATCTGTAATTATTGATACATGTTCAATTACCCGAAAGTTCCTAAATGCAATACCATACAGTTAAAAGGAAGTCGCGCTTGATCAAGGTCCGCGTCATTTTCCATTTTTAACCAGACATAACGTCTGAGAAAGGAAAGAAACAATAATAATAAAAACCTGAGTGAACGGAATGGCTGCAAATGGTGTCCAAGGAGCTGGACATCCAGACGACCCAGTTCATTCCATGTAAACAAAGCCCTTACCATTATGGTGCCACCACCAGCTTACACAGTGCTTTGTTGACAACTTGGATCCATGGTTTCGTTGGGTCTGCGCCACAGTCGAATCCTACCATCAGCTCTTAACATCTGAAATCGGGACTCATATGACGAGGCCACAGTTTGCCAGTCGTCTAGGGTGGATTCGATGTGGTCACGAGCCCAGGAGAGGCACTGCAGGCGATGGCGTGCTGCTAGCACAGGCACTCGCGTCGCTCGTCTGCTACCACTGTCCATTAGCGCTAAATTTCGCCACACTTTCCTAACAGATATGTTCGTCATACGTTCCGCATTGGTTTCTGCTGTTATTTCGCTGATTGTTGTTTATCTGCAAGCACTGACAACATACGCAAACGCCGCTGCTCTCGGTCGCTAAGTGAAGGCTGTCGGCCGCTGCGTTGTCTTTGGAGAGAGTTAATGCCTGGAATTTGGGATTCTCGGTACCCTCTTGACGCTGTGAATCTCGGAATATTGAATTCCCTAATGGGTTCTGTTGTGTACATAGTTCCGCGTAGTCAGCGCGTACACAGCTTTCCCACTAGGGCGCGCCCCGATAAGCACAACAGCGCAGGCGCAGCGCTCGTCCGTCTCCGCACTACGAAATGGCGCTGCCTTAGAGACGGACCAAATTCTGCTTCCGCCGATCCTAGTATTAATATGTAACGCAGCCAATGAGATTGCTGCTAACGTAGAACCTTTTCTCCTCGCGGATCATACTCGCGCAGTGATACCTGAACGCGCGAGGTATTATAACGAGTGTACAGACCTCCGATTAGTCAGTCTGTATAAGTCTGCAATTGTCTGCATTAGTCTGTACCAGTCTGCATTAGTCTGTACCAGTTTGCATTTGTCTGTACCAGTCTATAGTCAAGTTTCAGTCTGCGCCTAATAAGATTACCATATTCCTGTACATAGCCATGAAGATAGATGTATAGACACTTTGTCAAGTATCAGAGATATGTGAGAATAAGAGTAACGTACCAAGACCAAAGGAACTTCAGACTGTCAATTGAAAACAGCATCCAGAATCAAGTTACGTAATGTCTATGCTTTTTATTATTCTAATAAATGTGTGTGAAAATTAATCAAGTTCTGTTTAAAGTTGGTCACCGTCAATCTGCTACTCTAAGCGTGCAAGTGGCATTTCTATCGTCTGATGTAACGGCAGAAGATAAACACGCCACGATAAGACCACGAGGCATATTGCTGACACTCGCCTACTTCGTTAGAGCGACAAGTCAAATAATCTGATGGTGCGTGTACCGAAGGTCTTACAGTACACACACCACAGGTTCCGAAATGGGATGTCCCATGCGTGTAGCTCCAACTACCATTCCGAGTTCGAAGTCTTAATTCCCGTCGTGTGTCCTTAAATACTTCGGAAACCTTTTCAGATGACTCACGTGAGTACAAAAGGCAGTTCCGGCAATGCACTGCCCTTTTATACCCCGTGTACGCGATACTATCGTCAACTATAGATGTGCAAATCGATATCCCATGACTTTTGTCACGTCAGTGTAAAACCACCATCTGCCGGTTTCAGTATTTGTTATTAATCCAGTCTCTAAACTTCTGAGAGTGACGGGGTAGATGTAGATGGTGAATAAGAAGAAAAACGTACGCGCGCGCGCGCGCGCGTGCGTGTGTGTGTGCGTGTGTGTGTGTGTGTGTGTGTGTGTGTGTGTGTGTGAGAGAGAGAGAGAGAGAGAGAGAGAGAGAGAGAGTATTGAGGGGGAGTGGGGGAGACTGAGTTATTACGATGGAAGAAGAGACAGAGCGAGAAGTAGACAAGGCAACAGTTGACACAGTGAGAACAACTTTTGGCGGTGATCAGCCATTTGAGAGCTCGGGCTTTGAAGCAGCGAGATGTTAATAGGCCGGCGCCCGGCCGCTACGCGCCGGTCACCACGTCGAGGCGGTGTGCATTAGCGGCGCCTGAGGTCGCATCGACCTGCCGTTTGAGGCGCGCGCGCACACATCAAACGCGCCGACGGCGGCGTGGCTGGCGGGGGCGGCGCGGCCCGCAGCTGGCAGCTGGCAAGCGACCGCTGACAGCCGCGTCGGTTCTGCACACGCGTCCGGGACACGCACAGCCTCCCGCGGCGAACGGTCCCTGTCCGCAGTGCGCAGAAGGGGCTGGCTAACTGCTTGGCCAAATGGAAGGGCTGGAAACTCTCACCGTGGACTCGGCTCCTTTAAACGCTACGGCACCATACAGGCATGACTTAAGGAAGAGTAATAGGGCGTATAATATTCTCAGTCCACATAAACGATTTGTCAGGTAGAGTCAGTTGAAATACAGCCTTGTTCACTGAGGTAATGCAACACTTTCTTTTCCGAATTCAGGTCGGTTTTATTCTTGATTCCAAAACACCATATTATTCCCCACTGTTTTGGCTACAAAACCCTCTCTTTCAAGATAATCAATAAGCTCCCCACCATCCAAGTACAGCTTCCACGGAGCGCATCCTTCATTGGGTCAAAAAGAAGGAGGTCGAAAGGCGGAAGTTCGTGAGTGTAAGATGGCTGAGGAAGAACAGTCCAATGAAGATTTGTGAACTACTCTCAGCTGCGCAGACAGGCCTTTCGTTGTCAAGGAGAGGAAGAAGTTAGTTTGCGTTAATGTTGCGACGAAAACGCTAGAGCCCTTTCCTGAACTGCCACCCTGGTGATCTGACTGGTTTGGGCGACCTCGTTGTGATGTTGACAGACCCAATGACTCACCGTGCTTTTATTCACTGTCAGCTCTCCGTAGACATTCTGCAAGGGCCTAAACATATCAAGCGATGATCTGGTTTCCCGCCAAGAGAAACTCAATGATAGCTTTCTGCTTGGGACGCACCTCTGTTACAGATTGCATTATGAGGGATACGTATAATGCCGCCATCTATACTTCATGAAACTATAGGGGCTGAAGCCGGAATATTACACGATGTCCCACCTAAATTGGCCGATAAAAATGTGTTGCATTACTTACTGAACGTCCCTTGTGCAAAGCAAAGTACTGTCTTTGGACTATCATAACAATATGCCAAGTTTATTTATAACTAGCAAGTAGCATTAGGTGTTTATGGCTAGAAAATTACATGCTTGAACCTTTCTCTTGAATCTGCCTATCCATTAGTGAAAACAATATCAAAATTTCTAAAGTACTTCCTGATATGTTAGTGTAGAACATCCCGGCGTATACTACTGATGAAATCTTGTCGGTCTACAAAGTGGGTGGTTGCATTGGCATTCTGCGATTTTTCAATGAATGTCACTCTGATCGGCTCCTTCTTCGCTGGACGGAAGCACGAGAAGATTTCGTCAGTATTTCCTGACATCAGCCTTTAGCTTACGGAAAGAAAAAAAGCGGGTAACATTAATTTATGATTACGGATAGGCAATAGAAAGAAGCTGACCTCAGGGATAATCATTTTGGGTTCCGAGAAATGTAGAAACACGCCAGGCAATACTATATCTACGACTTATATTAGAAGACACGATGAAGAAAGGGACACCTTCGTCTACAGCGTTTCTAGATTTAGAGAAAACTTTTGATAATGCTCAATAGAATCCACTGTTTGTAAATCTGAAGGTAGCGGGTGTAAAACACAGAGCTCGTTAAGTTATCTACAACTTGTACAGAAACAACGAAAGTGAGTCAATAAATAAGTCGCAAACGCCAGAATACCGCATATCGTTTTAGATTTCGGTCCAATATATATTCAGAAGGTGGCAGCACATGTCGCGTGGAAGGTTTCTGATGAGTATTCTGCGGTCAGTGGTTAATGATTTGCAGATAGCAGGTGTGATATGATTTGTAGCTAACTAGAAGAACGTGATTACTTTCTAACGAGGGAGCGTGGAAACTGCGATAGACACATCAGAGCTACGTTTACCAGCCTGAAATTGAGTTTAATTTTCAACATACTCCCCTTGTAAACTTAAACACACGTTCGTAGCGAAATTCTTCCCGTGTATGGTTAGAAGTGTATGGCATCGAAATTTATGTTCAACTGGATGCAGGAATTCAGCAAAGAACAAGAAAATGTAACAAACAAGGATCGTCCTGGCCGCCCTAGTTATGGAACACTGTTTTCCTGTCTAGGGGTATTTCCCTACCCGCACGACACGTCCGTCTTGTGGGTCGCGGCAAATTAAGGAACCAAATGAACTTGTTATACACTCCTGGAAATTGAAATAAGAACACCGTGAATTCATTGTCCCAGGAAGGGGAAACTTTATTGACACATTCCTGGGGTCAGATACATCACATGATCACACTGACAGAACCATAGGCACACAGACACAGGCGACAGAGCATGCACAATGTCGGCACTAGTACAGTGTATATCCACCTTTCGCAGCAATGCAGGCTGCTATTCTCCCATGGAGACGATCGTAGAGATGCTGGATGTAGTCCTGTGGAACGGCTTGCCATGCCATTTCCACCTGGCGCCTCAGTTGGACCAGCGTTCGTGCTGGACGTGCAGACCGCGTGAGACGACGCTTCATCCAGTCCCAAACATGCTCAATGGGGGACAGATCCGGAGATCTTGCTGGCCAGGGTAGTTGACTTACACCTTCTAGAGCACGTTGGGTGGCACGGGATACATGCGGACGTGCATTGTCCTGTTGGAACAGCAAGTTCCCTTGCCGGTCTAGGAATGGTAGAACGATGGGTTCGATGACGGTTTGGATGTACCGTGCACTATTCAGTGTCCCCTCGACGATCACCAGTGGTGTACGGCCAGTGTAGGAGATCGCTCCCCACACCATGATGCCGGGTGTTGGCCCTGTGTGCCTCGGTCGTATGCAGTCCTGATTGTGGCGCTCAACTGCACGGCGCCAAACACGCATACGACCATCATTGGCACCAAGGCAGAAGCGACTCTCATCGCTGAAGACGACACGTCTCCATTCGTCCCTCCATTGGCTCAAATGGCTCTGAGCACTATGGGACTCAACTGCTGAGGTCATTAGTCCCCTAGAACTTAGAACTAGTTAAACCTAACTAACCTAAGGACATCACAAACATCCATGCCCGAGGCAGGATTCGAACCTGCGACCGTAGCGGTCTTGCGGTTCCAGACTGCAGCGCCTTTAACCGCACGGCCACTTCGGCCGGCGTCCCTCCATTCACGCCTGTCGCGACACCACTGGAGGCGGGCTGCACGATGTTGGGGCGTGAGCGGAAGACGGCCTAACGGTGTGCGGGACCGTAGCCCAGCTTCATGGAGACGGTTGCGAATGGTCCTCGCCGATACCCCAGGAGCAACAGTGTCCCTAATTTGCTGGGAAGTGGCGGTGCGGTCCCCTACGGCACTGCGTAGGATCCTACGGTCTTGGCGTGCATCCGTGCGTCGCTGCGGTCCGGTCCCAGGTCGACGGGCACGTGCACCTTCCGCCGACCACTGGCGACAACATCGATGTACTGTGGAGACCTCACGCCCCACGTGTTGAGCAATTCGGCGGTACGTCCACCCGGCCTCCCGCATGCCCACTATACGCCCCCGCTCAAAGTCCGTCAACTGCACATACGGTTCATGTCCACGCTGTCGCGGCATGCTACCAGTGTCAAAGACACCGATGGAGCTCCGTATGCCACGGCAAACTGGCTGACACTGACGGCGGCGCTGCACAAATTCTGCGCAGCTAGCGCCATTCGACGGCCAACACCGCGGTTCCTGGTGTGTCCGCTGTGCCGTGCGTGTGATCATTGCTTGTACAGCCCTCTCGCAGTGTCCGGAGCAAGTATGGTGGGTCTGACACACCGGTGTCAATGTGTTCTGTTTTCCATTTCCAGGAGTGTATCTCGGAAGGTCACTGATAAGATGCGAAGGCTGTCACAAGAATTCTACGCTGTAGGCCTTTAACGTCGTTTCGAACGATGGGATGAGTTTTAAGTTCACGAGGGGAGTATGTTGGGAAGGAAAATAAATTTGAGGGTGGTTCACGCGGCTCTGATGCCTCTATCGCAGTTTGCGCCCTACTTATTGCCTCACCCTTGTAGACCAGAGCAGTAAGCATCGATGGATATCAAATGGAACCACTGGTTAAGAGGGGAGTGAGACTGAGTTGAAGCCTATCCACGATATTATTGAATGTGTACATTGAGCAACAAGTAAAAGGACCAAGGAAAAATTTGGAGAGGAAATTAAAGTTCAGAGAGAAGATAAAAACTTTACTGTTTACCAGTGACGTTGCACTTCTGCCAGAGACGGAAAAGAACTTTCAAGAGCAGAGGAATGGCATGCATAGTGTCTTGAACAGAGGCTACAATATGAAATCTACAGAGGTAAAACATGGGTAATGGAATGTATCGAATTAAAAAAAAAGTTCAATGTGTGTGAAATCTTATGGGACTTAACTGCTAAGGTCATCAGTCCCTAAGCTTACACACTGCTTAACCTAAATTATCCTAAGGACAAACACACACACACACCCATGCCCGAGGGAGGACTCGAACCTCCGCTGGGATCAGCCGCACAGCCCATGACTGCAGCGCCAGAGACCGCTCGGCAAATCCCGCGCGGCATGTATCGAATTAAATGAGGTGTTTCTAACAGAATTAGATTAGGGAATAAGACACTAAATTACTAGATGAGTATTTCTACTTCGGCAGCAGAATTACTAAATTGGCAGCGGTAGAGAGGAAATAAAATTCAGACTAGCCATAACAAGAAACGTATTTCTGTTAAGATAAACTTGTTAACGTTAAATCTAAATTTGAATGTCAAGGTATCTGAAAGTATTTGTATGAAGTGTATCATTGTATAGAAGTGAAATGTGGATGATAAGCACGTCAGACAAGAAGAGAATAGAAGCTTCTGAAATGTAGTACTACACGAGAATGTTCAAAATTAGATGGGTGCATCGAATAACGAATGAGGAGATAACGAATAGGATTGGGCGAAAAAAGAAACTTATTTCAGAATTTGATCGCTTGATAGCACACACGTGAGACATCAAGGAATCACCAAGTTGTTAATGGTGGGAAATGTGGAGAGCAAACTTTGTACAAGGAGACCAAGACTTGAATACAGTAAGAAGGTTCAAATGGATGTAGGATACAGTAGTAATGTAGAGATTAAGAGCCTTGAACATAATAAACTAGCGTGCAGAAATACATGAAATCAGTCTTCGGATTGAAGACCACAACAACAACAGCAACAACAATGGGTTTTAAGCTCCATGGCTGTGGACTAAATTTCTTGGAGGACTACAGCACCACTCACGTTTTATATAGCTTTATCTCACGACGCTTTTCGAGCTTTCGCTTATCTTCTACTGGTGTAATACAGGGGGGGGGGGGGGGTAATTATTGGAGCTCGGGGGCCGCTTTGTGGAAGCGGAGGTCAGCGGAGGGCTGCACCTTCTACATCTACATGGATACTCTGCAAATCATATTTAAGTGCCAGGCAGAGGGTTCATCGAACCACCTTCACAATTCTCTATTACTCCAATTAAAATGTTTGCATTCATTAGTTAATTTTGTGTTTCATGAAAGGTCGATTCTTCGTTATACAGACGACATTCATCACAGATTTTATGTGTTTTTTTTAGGTGCATGGTTTCACTAAAGTTGAACATTTATATATTTACTGTTGCTCAGATAGCATGGCAATAAACAAGATCAATCGGAAAAGCGCTTCGCATCGTACTGATAACGCAAATCTTGTTGATACTCTTGATTCTCGACATGTTGGCTGAATGCGAGCGAGCATAAATTGGAAATGCATTTACAGTCGCCCCATTAGCCGCCGCGCAGAGCGTCAACTTGGTTTGTGCGGATAGTATGTACACTGCACACATGTACTGACGTGGCTGCCCTGGTGAAGATCTTCGGCTACGCATGGGAAGGGAATCTTGGCTCAATGCAGATTTTTCTGACTGTATTGGCGGGCCACATAAAAACTGTTACGGGGTCTCATGTGGCCCGTGGGCCGCTATTTGCCTAACCCTGGTATAATACAACGACTACATTTTGAACGCTGAAATTGCCTTTTTTGTTATGTAACGTGCGACATCTTTGTCGCCATTATGAGCATGTCACACACGAAAACACACACACACACACACACACACATTTAGCTTCATGACGGACTACTGCAGCACAGCTTTCGTTGTTTTTTGGAAATCTTATAGCACAAAAAATCGTATGGCCGGAACTGGTACAATACCGAATCTTGAAATGCAACCACTCTTTGTGTAAAATGATGTGAAATAGAAATTGGAGAGGACAAATCTTGGTGAATAAATATATATTAATGTCACAGTGAGTATTACAATTGACACTAGGAGACTGAGGAAGCGGTGTCATATTATCGATTCTTGCATCGGAAATACTGATCATGACAATTTATCCGTTCCCTTGAACCATGTCGTTATCATAAAGTTGGATTTGAACCCCAAAGTCTTATCGAAATTGAATGTGCGTACAGTACGCGTCATAAGAAATACTATAGTTATTCTCCTGTCACTACATTCGGGATCAATCAACTCACAACCTTTCACCCTAACCCAGACCTCGGGCTAAAACACAGATCAGTCCATCACCGCAATCTGAACTCTACAAAAAAATAAAATTCACACAAGAGAAATATTAACAGCGTGGTGTGTATTTCTCTTTGCGCACTTATGGTGCAAAATTTTGTTACCCTACGACTTATCTTAGAAGACAGGTTAAGGAAAGGCAAACCTACATTCCTAGCATTTGTAGACCTAGAGAAAGCTTTTGGCACTGCTGACTGGGCAAGGGAAAAATAAAGGGAGCGAAAGGCTATTTATAATATGTACAAAAACCAGATGACAGTTATAAGAGTCGAGGGGCATGAAAGGGAAACAGTGGTTGAGAAAGGAGCGAGGCAGGGCTGTAGCCTACCTATAATGTTATTCAATCTGTATATTGACCAAGCAATAAAGGAAAGAAAAGAAAAATTTGGAGTAGGAATTAAAATCCGTGGAGAAGAAATAAAAACTTTGATGTTTACCGGTGACATTGTAATTCTGTCAGAGACACCAAAGGGCCTGGAAGAGCAGTTGAGCAGTGTCTTGAAAGGAGGATATAACATGATCAGTAAAAGCGAAACGAAGGTAATGGAATGTAGTCGAATTAAATCAGGTGATACTGAGGGAATTAGATTAGGAAATGAGAGACTTAAAGTAGTAGATGAGTTTTGTTGTCTGGGAAGCAAAATAACTGGTGATGGTGGATGTAAAATGTAGACTGGCTATGGCAAGGAAAGCGCTTCTGAAGAAGAGAAAGTTGTTAATATCGAGTATAAATTTAAGTGCCAGGAAGTCCTTTCTGAAAGTATTTGTATGGAGTGTACCTATGTTTGGAAGTGAAACATGGATGATAAATAGACAAGAAGAGAATAGAAGCTTTCTAAACGCGGTGCTACATAAGATTTCTGAAGATTTGATGGGTAGATCACGTAACTAATGAGGAGGTTCTGAATAGGATTGGTAACAAGAGGAATTTGTGGCACAACCTGACTAGGAGAAGGGATCGTTTGATAAGATACATTCTGAGGCATTAAGAGATCGACAGCTTAGTATTGGAGGGAAGCGTGGAGGGAGACCAAGAGATGAATGTACTAAACAGATCCAGAAAGCTGTAGAATGCGGTAGTTACTCGGAGCTGAAGAGGCTTGGACAGGATAGAGTAGCATGGGGAGCTCTGTCAAACCAATTTCTGGACTGAAGGCCACAACAATAAGTAAAGAGGGCGTATCTGGTATCGGTATGTTCAGTTTACTCCATGGTTCAAAAACTGATGACACGAGTTTCTCTCACTCGTCTTTTCCGCAGTTGTTTCGCTAAATGCTTCCCTTAATTGCATGTTTCAGGCGTTGAAGACCTCGTCGGTGGGAGTGCACCGCCACGGAGCAGTGGGGAAGGCGTCCACTCAGCGGCCCGCCCGGAGCCTAGGCGCAGTTGAGAAGCGCTTAATCCGCGCCATTCGTCAGGCTGCGCGGCTCCGCCATCTATCAGGCGGCCCGGCGTGGCACGTCCTGCGGCCTGTGGGCTGTGCTAGCAGCTGGCGCGGATGCGCGCATTAGCGCCTGTTTGTGCCACATCGACCAACAGTCCCAGCCAGGCCGGCTCCTTGGACACACGCACCAGCTCGCCAATCACACGGATAGAGTGCGCACAGAATAACTCGGCCCGTAATTGCGCAGACGGCGCTGTAGGGGAGGCAACGACGTCAGTGGTGGGGACTCCGTTGTGAACGGCCACAGCACGGCAGCGGAGATCTACACTACTGGACATTAAAATTGCTACACCAAGAAGAAATTCAGATGATAAACGGGTATTCATTGGACAAATATATTATACTAGAACTCACATGTGATTACATTTTCACGCAATTTGGGTGCATAGATCCTGAGAAAACAGTACCCAGAACAGCCACCTCTGGCCGTAATAACGGCCTCGATATGCTCTGTCAAACAGAGCTTGGGTGGCGTGTACAGGTACAGCTGCCCATGCAGCTTCAACACGATACCGCAGTTCATCAAGAGTAGTGCCTGGCGTATTGTGACGAGCCAGTTGCTCGGCCACCATTGACCAGACGTTTTCAATTGGTGATAGATCTGGAGAATGTGCTGGCCAGGGCAGCAGTCAAACATTTTCTGTATCCAAAAAGGCCCGTACAGGACCTGCAACATGCGGTCGGGCATTATCCTGCTGAAATGTAGGGTTTCGCACGGATCGAATGAAGGGTAGAGCCACGGGTCGTAACACATCTGAAATGCAACGTCCATTGCTCAAAGTACCGTTAGTGCGAACAAGAGGTGACCGAGACGTGTAACCAATGGCACCCCATACCATCACGCCGGGTAATACGCCAGTGTGGCGATGACGAATACACGCTTCGAATGTGCGTTCACCGCGATGTCGCCAAACACGGATGCGACCATCATGATGCTGTAAACAGAACCTGGATTCATCCCAAAAAATGACGTTTTGCAATTCGTCCACCAAGGTTCGTCGTTAAGTACACCATCGCAGGCGCTCCTGTCTGTGATGCAGCGTCAACGGTAAGCGCAGCCACGGTCTCCGAGCTGATAGTCCCTGCTGCTGCAAACGTCGTCGAACTGTTCGTGCAGATGGTTGTTGTCTTGCAAACGTCCCCATCTGTTGCCTCAGGGATCGAGACATGGCTGCACGATCCATTACAGCCATGCGGGATAAGATGCATATCACTCGACTGCCAGTGATACGAGGCCGTTAGGATCCAGCACGGCGTTCCGTATTACCCTCCTGAACCCACCGATTCCATATTCTGCTAACAGTCATTCATGTCGCGATACGATAAACCGCAATCGCGATAGGCTACAATCCGACCTTTATCAAAGTCGGAAACGTGATGGTACGCATTTCTCCTCCTTTGACGAGGCATCACAACAACGTTTCACTAGGCAACGCCGGTCAACTGCTATGAGAAATCAGTTTGAAACTTTCCTCATGTCTGCACGTTACTTGTGTCGCCACCGGCGCCAACCTGGTGTGAATGGTCTGAAAAGCTAATGATTTGCATGTCACAGCATCTTCTTCCTGTCGGTTAAATTTCACATCTGTAGCACGTCATTTTCGTGCTGCAACAATTTTAATGGCCAGTAGTGTAGTATGACAGCGGAAGCGACCGTCAAGCGCCAGTATCGCATAACGTGGAAGCTACAGCTAGCGCCTTGAACCGCTCGCCCACAACGGCCAGCACTTATTCCTGGACATTAATATGTGGCACATCCATCCTTCGCCTTTATGATGATTTTCACTCTGTTGAAAACACAATCAGGTCTGTGAATGTTTGTGGACCTATAGTAGACGATTATTTTGTCAACAGCTGAAACAAGAGAAGGTAGTGATGTTAGACGCTAGGTCCTGGAGCGAAGTCGACGCTATAACTCATTCCAGAAGTGTTAAGTTGGGTTCAGGTCGGAACTCTGTGCAGACGAGTCCATTTCATCAATGTGATTGTCCACAAACCACTGTCTCACACTTGCTGCTTTGTGAGAGGGAATACTTTCATGCCGATACAAACAGTCATTGGTCCAAACTGTTCCTCTGTTGTACACAGTGCTGTAAAATGTATCCCTATTTTTCTGCATTTAGCATTTCTTAAGCATAATAAGGGCGTTACACACTAATGAAGAGAAACATCCTCATGCCTTAGCATCACCTCTTCCATACTTCACTTCTGGCGGTACAAATGATGGCACCTATTCATCGTATTATCACTGGGTTGCCGCAGTGGTAACGCCGGTTCCCGTCAGATCACCGAAGTTAAGCGCTGTCGGGCTGGGCTAGCACTTGGATGGGTGACCATCCAGTCTGCCGAGCGCTGTTGCCAAGCGGGGTACACTCAGCCCTTGTGAGGCAAACTGAGGTCTCGTAAACTGACATACGGCCTTGAGAGCGGAGTGCTGACACATGTCTCTTCATATCCGCATCCAGTGACGCCCGTGGGCTGAGGATGACACGGCGGCCGGTCGGTACGTGATTCATCACGTCACTCGTTTACACTCATCCACTGTCTAGTGGTGTCACTCTCGGATTACAGAAATGTGTGGCCAACGAAGAGCTGCTCTATTATTGTACTCCATTCTTTTTGACGTCCTACACACAGTCAAGTTTGGTACCTGTTCGGTAATTAGTTTCCATGTTGTAACGTATGATAGGGAATGTTTAACTATAACCACCAGGTAGTAAAGAGATAGTAACGAGAAGGTCGAAGTGTGGCGGTCCGTAGGCGACAGTCAACTGAGCACGAGGTGCTCTGCAGTAGAAGTCGATGTAGGCTGTCCATAGTAAAGCGCTGAGCAGCGTAATCAAATGGAGAGATGGCTTATTTCCATAGCAAAGCGTTGAACAGCTGCATATGTCGATAGAGAGGTACTGGGATTTCTCCGCTCTTTGTTCTTACAGAAAAACATTATGCGTGACTAGCAGTTCAGACGTTGGCTGTTGTACCCCTATGCCAATTAGCATGCTTAGAGTGTGGAGAGTCGAGTAAACCATCAGCCATTTAGCTGATGCCATGTCTAGTTCGTGAAACGGCGCTGCACTATTGATCATGCATCATCCTGAGCTGATTACAATATCATAGGCAATCTTCTTGACCACGAAGGTAATGTTGGTTGTCTTATAACGCTAAGGTATACCCCATGACGAGAACAGTTACTAGCGCTAAGCCTTTAGCAGCCAACTTCGGAAAGTTCGATGCTTGGTTCTTATTTTGTTCTGTGCTTTTAGAACGAATGCTCCAGGCCGCGCGACCTGTCACCACCATTACGAGGCAATACGTATGTTTCACATGATCGCTACCGTCAGAGGAGTTTGGTCATTATCCAAAAAGTGGTCTTATGGTCATATCTCACTAACACCTATGAGTTTTGGTAAAATTCTTCTCTTAGCACTCACTACTAAGGATGTTCAAAAAAATTGCAGCACTCACCACCGCGCTTGTTTTAAAAATCGTGTAAGTTCGCGCTAGTTAGCAGTGCCCATTAATAACGTAAATCTGAATTCACGTCCTGGTATCGCCCAAATTTTAGTACACCACAGTAAAAGAAGGGCGTGAATGAAATTTTTATTATGGTTGTTATTATTATTTTCATGTGAAATCATACTTATAATATCAGAATGAAAGCTACAATGTGAGCTTTTGGTATGCAGTCAACTACGGATACTGACAGCCATACATAAATTTCGGACGTTGTTCTAGATGCCGATACCCACCGGTTGAAGGGAACGAGGAGATACTTCCATATCGTGACTGACATTCATCGACAGGATCTTGCTACGCGCCTGCTGATTTTCTTCTAGCACGTGATACCGCGGTATTATCTCCAATATGTAAGACAGAAACGCTATCACCAGAAGGAAGTAAGGTATAAAATTGAGCGATAGCGATATCCTGTCCTCATTACAAAGTCGGGAAGACGGGATATTTGTGTGGAAACCGTAATAACAATTTGAAAGTCAAATATCGGTGCAACCTGTCGAACGAACCCAATAATAATCACGGGTCACTAAAAAGAGTGGGGAGAGATAGATCCTTTAATCTGGCTGGTAATGGTAATGGTCTGAATTACTACCCGAACTTGAATGACTGCACACTAATAACAGTTTTTTAAATTGTTGGCTAGTGACTAAGCAAAACTAATCGCTAGATAAGAATAAATCTGCCATTTCTACATTCTCATGTAACGACACAGGACATGCTCTCAACAACATAGATAATAATCTAATACTGCGTCATAATTTAAACAAAGGCCACATTTTGAACCACTATGAAAAACTTGAAATTTTTATCTAAAACAGAAAATATGTGCAGAACGTAGTCAGGGTAATACATATATATGAAGGTATACCCCAGTTATCTGTTTCGAACTTTATTCCGCTACAAATAAGATATAATTTGCATTTGTTATCGTAGCTGGCACTGGAATTATAAACTTTAAATTATAATAAAGCTAGTTACAAAATGTTTCCAGTAGAAATAACGCTGCGGTTCGTTAAAAATATACATTTTCATCATTAGATGGCACACAAACACGAAAAAACAATACAAACAGTCCAGAGAGTGTACGGATGTAAAATTACAGTGCCTTGTAAGTGAAAGAGCATTACCAGGATACATTGCGAATCAAAGACGAAGAATATATGGCACTGTAATTCTACATTCGTACACTCTCTGGACTGTTTATATTGTTGTTTCGTGTTTGTGTGCCATCTAATGATGAAAATGTATATTTATAACGAATCTCAGGGTTTTTTCTGCTGGAAACATTTTGTAACTAGCTTTATTATAATTTAAAGTTTATAATTCCAGTGCCATACTACGATAACAAATGCAAATTATATCTTATTAGTAGCGGAATAAAGTGCGAAACAGATAACTGGCTATATAAAGTAAACAAAAATGTAATGTAATCCACTGATTCATCTAAAGATGAGTGTGTAAGTGATCTAAGCGCGGCGTGGGAGAAACTAAAAGCCACTGACCCATATGATTGTTTTAATTTATATTTCATGTCATAAACAGTCACACATTTCCAACGGGGACGGCTTAAAGAGGAGAGTTTGATAAATGAGAAATGGTAATCTGTCATACTTCTTGTTTGTACCGCGATATGTTATAGACTTATGTGTGTTTTCACGAATGCTCAATTTCTTACTTTGTTGTAAAAATAGAGCAATATTTACTGCTCGGTAAGCTGCTTAACGTCGTCTTGCTTGCGACGACGCTGTGTCACAAAACAACTGTAATTTTAAAAATAACTTGATTTATAATGGCTACTCATTGCATCGAAGGTGAAAATCCTTAAAAAAAAGGGCATTATTTTGAAGTTTTACTGGTGTTTGTTATTAGCAATTCTGCTAATACATTCTCTATCTCGGCTAAACTTGAATGAGATTTGGTACGCTTCACGAAAATGTTTTCATTACTTTTTAGTATGGATTATCGTCACATTGGTGGCTAAGTCATTATCGACAGGACAGTGTCTCAGTCGCACGATGATTAAAAATGAGATCTTTGATGCGTTGTTAAATGATGTATGGAAATTGAAATAAACGATCAGACCGATTATCGAACTTAGCAGCTTATCTACGTGCCATAAACACGAATTTGAAGGAAAACTTGGCTAAGAAAAACCTAATAACGCTGCTCTCAGGTATAACATTGCTATCGAGTGGGTTTCGAAACTCCTAAGGCTCGTTTTAGAGCGCTTATACATGTTACAAATTGCAGCAATGGTCCGCTACGAGTTAAAACACTTCATTAGGGATAGTCCCTTCACTATCACCTACAGACGACTATTTCTAACGATACTGACAATTCAACGGGTAATAGCGAAATTTCGGACTTTGCATCATAAAGCTAAAACCATAAATTGACATTCTCTCGAATTTGTCAAAATGTGACGGGACAACTCAGATAATAGACAGCAGGTATATTTTCACTTACGGTCCTTGTCTTGCCGTAACGAACATTTGTAGTGTACTTGAAGGAACGGACAACCAGTACTTTCGCATGCAACTAAGTTGTATTTGCGAGTTCTGGAAGTTGTCAGGGTCTCTTAGAGTACTCCTCACGTCAGCCTGAGAGGGCTGAAAGAGAGAGAAAAAAAGCTAGCTGACAGTTTGCGCCTACTCACAGCCACGCCGAAGGCAGTTAGTAATTTCAACAAAGCCAATCACTTTGCGTCAATTCTGAAATGGAAGAGCAAGCTCCGTCCTTACTGTCTGGCGGGCCTCGCAATGAAATTCCATTTGCGAGAGTGCTCTTGCTCCAGCAGCGATTGCAAAAAACGCCAACCGAATTCGCAAATTCGTGCATGAGAAGTATTTTTCCAGCTTACGACGCGGGAAAGTGAGCAACTTAAGTACATGGAAGCACTTGTGTTCATAAAGGCCCTGCCGTTAGCATAATGAATGAATTTCGAATTAAAAGTCAGCGAAGTGTTTTGTTACTCCGCAGATTACTCATTTCGGAACGTGCTTCGCGCTTAGATTAATGAAAAGCTAATGCGCCAGTTGTACAGCGTATTTATAAAACAAGTTTGCCAAATTATTAAAGGTGATTGCATTGGTTTAAACTAGAAAGTAGTCCTTTAAGCGAATTACTGGTTACAAGATCCTAATTAGATATGGGCAATAACAATCACCTCTCCGGCCGGTGTGGCCGTGCGGTTAAAGGCGCTTCAGTCTGGAACCGCGTGACCGCTACGGTCGCAGGTTCGAATCCTGCCTCGGGCATGGATGTGTGTGATGTCCTTAGGTTAGTTAGGTTTAAGTAGTTCTAAGTTCTAGGCGACTGATGACCTCAGAAGTTAAGTCGCATAGTGCTCAGAGACATTTGAACCATTCTTTTGAACAATCACCTCAATCACCTGTCTCTTGACTCTTTCATTTGACTACCCCTCATTATCACATATCCTTATGCCCTCCGCCTAAAATACGTCGAACTCGTGCGAACGTGCGTGAGAGGCCCTCGCATTTGGTCACATGGATGGGACGTACACTTCTGTAGCTTGTCAGTGTTGCCCATGTGTGTGATATAGACCAATACTTCTAAATGTTACCGTACGCATAACTTCAAAAGAGCGAGGAATGCTGACTATGGAAGCCATACTAATGGATTTCCTCAACATAATCATCTCTCACTAAACGTTTCTCTTGGGGAAATGGGATGGTGTCTCATCGAGCATAAACTAGATCTGTTGTCTTTCTGAAAAGTTTAGTGATTTTTAACAACATAAAATAAGAAATTACAGACTACGAAACTACTGTGCTTACAACGGCTAAGTTTCGATAAGGTCGTTAATGTAATTTCATTTAGTGTAACGTTTACGAACGTCGTTTTCCTTTCATTACCCTCGCTTTCATGTTTGAATTAATAATTTTAACGAAATAGCCGACAAGACCGGTGGCGCAATAGTCCAATCAATGGAGACCAAAAAAGTTTGAATATCGGGTATATTTAGTGTAGTCAGAAATTTTTGTATAGCTGTAGGATGGAGTGCCAAGAACAACATTCTAGCAGCCCTGATTGATGAGGAATGAATGTAGGGTGGAAGTGGGTCTAAAGGTTACTTTTGCACTCTTTTCTTGAATAACTCGAAAACCGTGGCCTGCAGCGAAAACGTATCACAGTACAAAACTTAACTACATTGAAATTTATTACAAAAATGTCGTGTTCATTTTTTCTGCAGGACTAACAGTCGGCGCGAAACGAGCAAGTGAGTATGAAAACTTCGCGCGCGGATTTTGAAGGCGAGATGTAGAATTGTACGAGGGTCACTCCAAAAGAAATGCACAGTATTTTTGTAAAAATACATTTTTCATTCTGCATGTGCGAAAGTTTTACTGTATGTAGATACATCCTTCCTGCTTGTTTTCAAACTTAGTTTAACCTGTTCCCGTGAGTGACGCCGTCACAGGATGTCTTCAAGATGGCTGCCACACTTGACGTCCGTCAATTGCAACGTGCTGTCAAACAATTCCAGTACTGTGAAAATGAGACAGTGGGAAACATCCACAAGAAGTTGAAAAAGGTGTATGGAGATCCTGCTGTCGATCGCAGTACAGGTAGTCGGTGGGCAAGCAGGTTACGTGATGAAAGCGGGCACGGCAATATTGAGGATTGTCCTCACAGTGGCAGGCCTCGTACTGCACACACTTCAGAAAATGTGCAGAGAGTTAACGAATTGGTGACTGCTGACAGTCGCATCACAGTGAACGAAATGTCACGCTACGTTGGGATAGGTGAAGCAAGTGTTTGCAGAATACTGAATGTGCTGGCGTTAAAAAAGGTTTGTGCCAGGTGGGTTCCCAGGATGTTGACAGTGGCTCACAAAGAAAGAAGAAAAACGGTTTGCAGCGACCTTTTAGAACAGTACGAGAATGGTGGAGATGAATTTCTTGGAAGAATTGTGACAGGTGATGAAACATGGCTCCATCATTTTTCACCTGAGACGAAGAGGCAATCAATGGAGTGGCATCATGCAAATTCACCGAAGAAAAGAAAATTCAAAACCACACCTTCTGCTGTAAAAGTTATGTCTACGGTGTTTTTCGATTCCGAAGGACTCTTGCTTGTGGACATCATGCCAAGTGGAACCACTATAAATTCTGATGCATATGTGACGACACTGAAGAAACTTCAAGTTCGACTGAGTCGTGTTCGACCACGTCGGCAAAAGCAGGATGTTTTGCTGTTGCACGACAATGCACGGCCACATGTCAGTCAAAAACAATGGAAGCGATCACAAAACTCGGATGGACAACACTGAAACACCCGCCCTACAGTGCTGACTTGGCTCCATGTGACTATCATCTCTTTGAGAAGCTGAAAGATTCTCTTCGTGGAACAAGGTTTGAAGGTGATGACTCCCTTGTGCACGCTGCCAAACAGTGGCTCCAACAGCTTGGTCCAGAATTTTACCGTGCGGCTATACAGGCGCTGGTTCCAAGGTGGCGTAAGGCAGTTGAGAGGGATGGAAATTATGTGGAGAAATGAAAATATTGTTCCTAAGGGATGTATCTACACACTGTAAAACTTTCAAACATGCAGAATAAAGGATGGATTAAAAAAAAAAAATGTGCATTTCTTTTGGTGTGAGCCTCGTAGTAGGGGTCAGTAGTGGAAAGAAGACTAGGATTTCTGGTCAGATGAGTATAGGGTAAAATCAACAGCAGCAGAAAATGGTATAAGGGGAGTAGGATTCGTAACGGATAGGAAGGTAGGACAGAGAATGCGTTACTGTGAACAGTTCACTCTTATTTGAATAGACATCAAACCATCACCGACAACGCTAGTTCAGGTATACACGCCAACGTCGCAAGCTGAAGATGAAGAGAGAGAGAAAGTGTATGAGGATACTAAAAGGATAATACAGTATGTAAAGGGATATGAAAATCTAATACTCATGGGAGACTGTAATGCAGTTCTAGGGGAAGGAGTAGAAGAAAAGGTTACGGGAGAATATGGGCTTGGGACAAGGACTGAGAGACGAGAAAGATTAATTGAGTTCTGTAACAAGTTTCAGGTAGTAATAGGCAATACTCTGTTCAAGAACCACAAGAGCAGGAGGAATACTTGGAACATGCCGGGTAATACGGGAAGATTTCAGTCAGATTACATCAAGGTCAAAAATGGTTCAAATGGCTCTGAGCACTATGGGACTTAACATCTATGGTCATCAGTCCCCTAGACCTTAGAACTACTTAAACCTAACTAACCTAAGGACAGCACACAACACCCAGCCATCACGAGGCAGAGAAAATCCCTGACCCCGCCGGGAATCGAACCCGGGAACCCGGGCGTGGGAAGCGAGAACGCTACCGCACAACCACGAGATGCGGGCTACATCAAGGTCAGACAGAGACAGAAATCAGATACTGGATCGTAGAATAAAATATGGATTAAAAAAAATTGTGTGCATTTCTTTTGGAGTGACCGTCGTATGTTGCGTAAAACGACATCTGCATCACCCTGTTCACATGGCGTGCTGAGGCCACAGCTACATATCCACCAACTCGAAAAACAAGCGGGACGCGTCACGAAATTTCGAAATTGGAGAGCTGAGACTGTGAAGCGGGCTATAAATACGAGAGGAGCGCCTGCTAAGGCAGAGACGGGAAGGAGCGGGGCTACAGCCGCAGCCGCGGATGGTGCCATCCTGGCGCCGCCCGCTCCTACTGGCCGCTTCTTTGTGTCGCAGGTAATGAAAAGTAACCAAACGGTAATGAAGTTTGCCGGCCGGCCTCCCGGGAGACGCAAGTAGTAATTGTCCCCGCCTGCACCCCTCAGCGCCGAGCGTGGGACTTGCTCCGATTCCCGGTCCCAGATACTCCGTTGGGGCGACCCTGTCGCAGCTGCGCTAGTCTCGTGTAAGCTGCCAGGAAGCACTGCAGCTGCCATCGCCAACTACCTACTCACTGATGTTTCCGGTGTTCTCGAAACACCGAGTGTAGCCCTAGAGCTCTCTTTTCCTGTCGCCGCCTTTCCTAAACTCAGATAATCAGTTTCTTACCTCCAATGAAATTCTCTTGTCACCTCGACAGTGGCTACGTCTCTGTTCTTGTCGTGCTGCAGGTGTTTCTGTCACAATTTGCTCCATTAATATACTTTAACAGATGGTTTATTAACAGGCAAGATATAGTTGGAGGGATTAAAAGTAATTAAGATGTATTCTTCGACACAAGTTAAATTTTGGGTGGGTCCATATTTTGTCAACGTTATTTCGAGGACGCTCCATACGTTTTGCTGGGAAATCGTTTAAGTGTCTGTCCACTAACAAGTAAACTTTCCAAAGTCGCTTGCATAAGCTACTTCTGCAAGTTGTTGGACTTTGAATCACCTCCAGCAACTCGGTTCCGCAAGTTTCGTGGAAACTGTTTCTCACGTCTTGCTGCAAATACTTGCCGAACTTTCCAGATGCTGGAAGTATTTCTCAAACACGCAGAAGTTTTTTTTGATCAACAAAAGTACGAAAATGTTACTGTCGAAACGAGGAATGGCACAAAGACAGATGACTCGAAACAAATGTGCCACTGGACCCCCTCAACATATACACTGAAGAGCCAAAGAAATTGGTACACCTGCGTAATATCTTGTAGGGCCCCGAGAGCACGCAGAAGCGCCGCAACACGACGTGGTATAGACTCGACTAATGTCTGAAGTAGTGCCGGAGGAAACTATGAATCCTGCAGGACTGTCCATAATTCGTAAGCGGATGGAGATCTCTTCTGAACAGCACGTTGCAAGGCATACCAGATATGCTCACTAATGTTCACGCCTGGGAAGTATGGTGGCCAGCGGAAGTGTTCAAAATTAGATGAGTGTTCCTGGTGCCACTCTCTAGCAATTCTGGACGTGTGGGATGTCGCACTGTCGTGCTGGAATTGCCCACGTCCGTCAGAATGCGAAATTGTCGTTAACGGATGCAGGTGATCACACAGGATGCTAACGTACGTGTCACCTGTCAGAGTCGTATCTAGACGTATCACGGGTCCCATACCACGGCAACTGCACACTCCCCACACCATTACAGAGCCTCCAGCAGATTAAACAATCTCCTGTTGATATGCAAGGTCCATGGATTCACGAGGTTGTCTCCATATCCGTACACGTCCGTTCTTTCGATTTGAAACGAGACTTGTCCGACTACGCAATATGTTTCCAGTCATCAACAGTTCAACGTCACAACTTAAATTGGAAAGAACACATTGAAAATGATGTGAGGAAGGCTAACCAAAGACTGCGTTTTATTGGCAGGACACTTAGAAAATGTAACAGACCTACTAAAGAGACTGCCTACACTACGCTTGTCCGTCCTCTTTTAGAATACTGCTGCGCGGTGTGGGATCCTTACCAGATAGGACTGACGGAGTACATCGAAAAAGTTCAAAGAAAGGCATCACGTTTTTTATTATCGCGAAATATGGGAGAGAGTGTCACAGAAATGATGCAGGGTTTGGGATGGACATCATTAAAAGAAAGGCGTTTTTCTTTGCGACGGAATCTTCTCACAAAATTCCAATCACCAACTTTCTCCTCCGAATGCGAAAATATTTTGTTGTCGCCAACTTACATTGGGAGGAACGATCACCAAGATAAAATAAGGGAAACCAGTGCTCGTACGGAAATATATAGGTGTTCATTCTTTCCGCGCGCTATACGAGATTGGAATAATAGAGAATTGTGAGGGTGGTTCGATGAACCCTCTGCCAGGCACTTAAATGTGCAGAGTATCTGTGTGGATGTAGATGAACGTCGGTGTTGATGGCCCCAGGCGAGACGTAAAGCTTTGTGTCGTACAGTCATCAAGGGTACACGAGTGGGCCTTCGGCTCCGAAAGTCCATATCGATGATGTTTCGTTGAATGGTTCGCACGATGACGCTTGTTGATGGCCCAGCATTAAAATCTGCAGCAATTTGCGGAAGGGCTGTACATCTGTCAAGTTGAACAATTATTTTCAGTCGTCGGTGGTCCCGTTCTTTTCCTGGCCTCAGTGATGTAGGAGATTTGATGTTTTACCGGATTACTGATACTCACGGAACATTCGTGAAATGGTCGTACGGGAAAATCCCCGCTTCATCGTTAACTCGGAGATAGTGTGTCGAATCGCTCGTGCAACGACTATTAAGACCACTTTCAAAGTCACTTAAATCTTGATAAGGGGCCATTGTAGGAGCAGTAACCGACCTAACACCTGTGCCAGACACTTGTCTTACGTAGGGGTTGCCGTATTCTGCCTGTTTACATATATCTATATTTGAATACGCGTGCCTATATCAGTTTCTTTGGCCTTCAGTGTGTAATTGGCCACCACAACCAAGGAAGTGCGAAATAAATTTGCAGCTTACTTTTGCTTCACAAGAAGGGGAAATAGACTAGCAGTAGACCTACAGAAATTTTTGTATTTAGGCAGATTTTTAAAGTTAGCATAAATATATATGTATTACACCTATAATAAAAATAATAAATTCTATTTGCAGATATCTAAGGATAATTAAACGGCCATCTCTTGATGGTACAAATGGCTCTGAGCACTATGCGACTTAACTTCTGAGGTCATCAGTCGCCTAGAACTTAGAACTAATTAAACCTAACTAACCTATGGACATCACACACATCCATGCCCGAGGCAGGATTCGAACCTGCGACCGTAGCAGTCGCGCGGTTCCGGACTGAGCGCCTAGAACTGCTAGACCACCGCGGCCGGCTCTTGATGGTACAAACTGCCTTATTTTCGTATCCTGTTGTTGAATATTTGATTGTACAATAGACAAGAGATATTTGAAACTAGCGTCCGACATTCTCAAATACTTATTAATCTGAGCGAATTCCTGCCACTTCGCTTCGTTCAATAGTGTTTCTTGATAAGTTAAATAGCCTTATGTACGTCACGGTCGCCTATCTAATTCTTCACGCAAACATATGTTTTAAATTTTGTTTTTTAAATCGATTTTTCTTCGATAACAATAATGCAACAACGGTGAGTGGGGGTTCTCCTTTTAACCACGACACTGCCAACTTACATTTACCTATCTCACTACACAATTCTTGTTGTAACAGTTCTGCAAGTACTTGCAGCAAGTCTCTGAAATTAACTCGCCGAAGCGGGTTGCTGAAGTATTCTTGCGCAAGTTTTTGCTGAAATGTAAACACTTCAGCGAGGGCTTGCACAAGTTCAAGTTAATTGGGGAAGTTAGTTGTTAGTGGTCACACGCCTTAACATATCCTCCATACGTTCCCGATCACTTTCCACGCGATTTCCATATTTTTGGAGCCGTGAAGAAAGACATTCGTGCCCGTAAATTTAATTCGGAAGAAGACGTGCGCACCTGGTTACAATCATGTTTCCGTAGGCACGCGCAAACATTTTTCCATGAAAATTCAGTCCTGTCACTCAATGGAATCAATGTATTAACAGTTATAGTGATTACTATTGAAATAATAAACAGTTTGCTCACTTTTTTCCGTCTGTCTAGTTCTCATCTGACTGCCTGACAACGAAGTCAAAAAGAGTGTATCGATGAGTTTATTGATATTTACCAAAGAGTGAAATGCCTAGACAACTTCATCGCCATATAATATCACGATGTCGTGAAGAAATAAGCGATATATTCAAAACTGATAGAAAAACAAAAAAAACAAAAAAGAACCTGATGGCAACAGACACCTCGATGCTAAATCATTTTTTCCGAGTTTAATTTATTTAAGTAATATGTTTTTGTAGTCTTTAATTCAAACACTGCTTTGATACATCTCTCCACGGCGCTTTAAACTTTGTAAATGCATAACTACCAGAGCCGTATTTATATTCGTCTTATCTCTAGACTGACCTTCTGGTGCGGGCCCTACCAGGAGAAGATTTGAAGCAACTACTCCGTAAAAAGAGTATTTTAGAGCAATTTTCGATTTTAAAAGCCCATAACGCAACATTTAATTTTTATTATTTAATTGTACAAAAATCGGCGATATTATTTATTTTTAAATGAATAGATAAACTTAAAAAATGAAAAGTACTTAAATCATTAAGGGTTTCTGATATTACTAAAAGCTGAGATAGTGTTCTGTACTATTTATTTCTGATGAACGGTTTTAACATTTATACGTCATGTTCCATTATGATGGGAAGAGCGATCTGTGTTTGCTTTGAAGAAACTTTTAATAGCCAAGATCACATTCAATACAACTTATTCCTGACCAGTTTCAACACTTTTAAGAAAACTTGTTATACGTCTTATTACAATATGAGTCTATCACACATGCCATGTTGATTTGATAGTGGATAGTATGTAGAACATTCCACACAGGTTTGTTACAGCTCGTCATGTAAACGTGTGCACAAATGGTCACTGTTCCGCAGTTCGTCACCTGAGAAGCATCAGTGGAATGTTAAATGTGAGGACATCTCCAGTTACACAAGGTTCTTTTTAACTGTGTTGTTTTTATTTGTGACAAATCTGTTTTTATTTTTAACAAAACTGTGTGGAATGTGCTCTACATTACCCACTGTAATATCAACATGACATGTGTGATAGACTCATACTGGAACAGGACGTGTAATAAAACTGTTGAAACCGGTCATCAGGAATAAATAGTCAAATACAGATCGCTCCATCCATATCTTATTATGAGAAATTTCGATCGATTTGTTAACATCAGTATGTGCAACTAAATAACTACACTTTTTCTTTAAAAAAAAACAGATACGTAAGATACATGTCCTTCAAAAAATGTAGTAATTCAGTTTCAAAAACAATTTGTAGGAATAAGCAAACATATTTGTTGGAAAAATGCCGGACAATAAAAGGAATCTTACAAAATTGCAAATTTTAAATTTATTCAGTTCAATAGAACATTCTGTCACTGTCTGGTGAACGACTGAAGTTATCTGAAAATGAATCTTGTACATCCCCACCCCTCTTCTCACTGTCAAACGAAACAGCAAGAAATATTTGTGCCACATTGCTACTTCTGACTACGACGTTAACCAAAACAACCATATATTAATGTCTTCCACTCCGAAAAAAAAAAGTTGTTAATGGAAGTGTTAAATTGATGCAGAAACGAGGAGTCTAGCAAAAGATAAATAGGGTAGACGGCTGCACCAGTCTTCGAACTGTGAAGAGCAATACATGTGTGATACTCCGTATTTTTATAGCGGTATTTTTATAGCGGCTTGCGACCAACGCAGCTGCTGCCTCGTACAGTTAAACGAGGGTGGTCAGATGCAGCTTTGCCGCGTGATGCGGAGAGAGGCCGGCAGAGGCGCCACCTCCACGGTCCGGCACGCGTAATCGGAATGCTTCACGCCGAGCTGGGTGCGTGGCGAGCCGGCGGAGGAAGCCGTGTTTACAGGCGCGGCAAGGCGCGTGACGGAATGGTCGCCTTCCGGGGATTCCCCGACGTCACGCCGGGGATTCACCGCCGAGCTGCTGGAATGTAGGGGTCGGGCAAGCGCTCTGGCTTCCAAGGCGGCAACGCTGCTACAGTACAGACACCTATTGCCACAGTTTTTTCACGCAGAACCACGCACTGGCCAATTAGGAAACCTCCCAGGTTTTGCAGAGATACATTGTAACAATTATCAATCTCAGTTCTTATGCAGCATATATGCTCAGAGAATAAACTAAATTGGCTGTGTCTGATCGTAGCATTTACTTCACATCATGTGTTTTATGTGCATTAGTTGTCTTCGTTCCTACATGTCCTCAGTAGTTGACATCTGTTAGAAGAAAGCTCTTTATTTCAGTGTCATCATGTCGTTCTATAATAAAGACAATTTGTAATTTTTTTTAGAGATAAAACGTGTTGTAATAAGTTAATATATGCTACGCTATAGAATAATTAATTGTTTATTTTTTCACAACAATACACAGATGGTGAAGTTCTGCCGCCGAACTGCAACTATTTTAGTCATTGTGCTATGGGAGAGCAGTATTGTCCCTTGCGCTTGCATGGGACTTGTGGTAGTAGTCGAAGACGCGCTGACAGCTGCAAACTACCTGCATTGTTTCACGCTTGATGTCTTCCGCGACTACGATGTCACCTTTCAGCAGTATAATTATCCGTGTATCGGAGCAAGAAGTCTGCTACGGTGATTTGAGGAGCTGATGTCTGGGTCACTAAATTCGCCTGAGGTAAGTCCTATGAAATCCATATGGGTCTCTATCCGCCGCTATCAGCGTGTACGCAAACCAGCGGCCCGTTATCTACGCAAATTACATGACCTGTGCGTAGACATCTAGTGCCTAGTGCCTAGTACCCCCAAAAACCTTCTAACAAACTGAAACTTCCTGGCAGATTAAAACTGTGTGCCCGACCGAGACTCGAACTCGGGACCTTTGCCTTTCGCGGGCAAGTGCTCTACCATCTGAGCTACCGAAGCACGACTCACGCCCGGTACTCACAGCTTCACTTCTGCCAGTATCCGTCTCCTACCTTCCAAACTTTACAGAAGCTCTCCTGCGAACCTTGCAGAAGTGAAGCTGTGAGTACCGGGCGTGAGTCGTGCTTCGGTAGCTCAGATGGTAGAGCACTTGCCCGCGAAAGGCAAAGGTCCCGAGTTCGAGTCTCGGTCGGGCACACAGTTTTAATCTGCCAGGAAGTTTCATATCAGCGCACACTCCGCTGCAGAGTGAAAATCTCGTTCTGGAAACTTCTAACAAACTGTCGGATCCCTGATACTCACCGAGCGAGGTGGCGCAGTGGCTAGCACTTTGGACTCGCATTCGGGAGGACGACGGTTCAGACCCGCGTCCGACCATCCTGATTTAGATTTCCCGCGATTTCCCTAAATCGCTTCAGGCAAATGCCGGGATGGTTCCTTTGAAAGGACGCGGCCGACTTCCTTCCCTAATTCGATGGGACCGAAAAACTTCGCTGTTTGGTCCCCTCCCCCTTATCAACCAAACGATCTGATAGGTAGATTTTGTGATGTATTTCGTTCCAAAGACAGACAAACAAGCCATAAACCAGGTGGTCGTAATGAGTTGAATCATTAGTGTATTATCCTGAATAGTAAATAAAAAACAAGTGCAGCCTTTATACATACAAAGAAATACCTCAAACATTTTACAGCCGTAAACGATCGCGTGGACAGAATACTAATTATATAAAAACTACAGACTCTACAACCGCTTGGTCAAAGTCCAGTCAAAAGACGGTCGCTGGACTTGTTTGATGGTTCAGTCCAAATGTTTTCTGTCTAGGAACTATCGATTGAAGTGTTCACACATTTCCATATTCCCCCACTACCTTTCCACTAGCTGTTAAATACTGACCGAATAGGCAAACACCTTCGCCGCGTTGGGGTGCAGCCTGTCTTCTATAGTGGTCGTACGATCAAGGACGTGCTAGGATCCACCAAGGACAAGGTGGATGCATTACACACTGCAGGCGTTTACAAGGTGGAATGCGGATGTGGAGAGGCATACATCGGCGAGACTGGTAGGCCAATAGTAGCGCGCATTCGGGAACACGAGCATTATATTCGTCTAGGGCAACACAACAAATCCGCAGTGGCAGAACATCACCAAGGCTGCGGAAAAGAAATAAAATTCAGCGAAGACTGTGTGTTGGCCAAGCAGCCAATTATGACGAAACACAACATCAGAGAGGCCATCGAAATACTTAAACACCCTAACAACATGAACAGGGCGGATGGACTCAGGCTTGCCCCATCTTGGCTGCCAGCAATCAGAGCCCAACAGACCGCACTGTCAACACGAGGCACGAGCACTACCGGCGAGTAACTGCAGCCGCGCGGCCGACGTCCAGCAGTTGGTAAACAGCAGCCAACTTCTCATTCGACGGTGACCACCAATCATGGTACATAACACAAGAGCCAATAGACAACAGAAGTCACCTTCTCCCTCCACCGCAATAACCTATTAAAATAAAGATCCCTCTCCTTCTTCCTTAAGTGACCAATGAAACTAACTACCTTTTTAAAATTATGACGTAATGGCACGCGCAGTGAACACTAACAACAAAATATAAAGGACACTGCATAGCTAGAACGCACCATTAGACCCAGAAGAAGGCCGCTGCAATCGTGGCCGAAACGTTGGTTTTTCTCCAGCAGCAGTAATTTTTACATTATGACGCGGTACCAAACCCAGAAAACTTTTATGTCGACTGACTCTGGCCGCGGAAGCCTACGCAATTATGTTAAATACTAGTTCGCGAGAACATTACATGCATGCTCCTGGTCTTACGTGAGTGATCGACTCAGAACGTTTATGGCACAGAAAAACAGAAATCATTTTTCTGAGACATAAAGCCATGCGCGCGTGTAACTGCACACTGGGAGAATATTCCCTGCCGAGTCGTTACACACGGAAAGTGCAGCCACAGCACTACGGCCAGGATGCAGAGACCGCTCTATCTGATTGTCCTGGGCGCGCCATCCACCTGCAAGCAGTGCGACTGCGGGCGCTGAAGTGTTTTTGCGACGATGGTTCGATTTTGCAGCCGACACACACACACACACACACACAACACACACACACGTCGGACGCGGTTTGTTAGATGCAATCAGCGCGTGCAAGGCTCGCAAGAAATTATCAGCTTTCCATTTCATCGCTTCCAAAATGTATTGGCAAGCGCAGGGCAGCCACATACGAGTCACACAGGAATAGGGAAAAAGGAGGACAGCTCCCAGTGGCCGTCGTGTACCAGTCTTGTTCGCGGGTGCTGGCGAGTGGGCGCTCGATCGCGCACGCATTAGCCGAATGCATGTCCGCCGGCGAGACAGATTTTCATAGCAGTAATGACTAATCGCGCGTTTGCTCGGACGACAATACTGCTATTCGACGGAGGCGGGGCAGATTAATCTATCACGGGCAGCCGGTGCCGAGAGCACTTTGGGCCATTTTTCACGGCCGAACTCCACCCAAACGACCCTGCCCCCTGGCGGCGCGCGTCGCACGTGTAGCCGAAGCGAAGGCGCGTACCATTGCCCCACTGTGCCCCCTCCGAACAGGCGATCGACCAAATTACGGATTAATCCAGCCACCCATCCAAACAGCTAATGCCTCCTGCGGTGCTCTTTCCCCGGTGACGATTGTCTTTCATCCTGTCGCACAAAACCGAACAAAATGCACTGTGTAATGGCACTTTTTACAGTCTTAAATAATGGCTGTTTATAGTGTCCCTTCTGAAATATTCAAGCCGATATATTTGAAGTAAATAATAAAAGCACTCTGAATAACATTATATGGACATAAACGACAAATTAATTACGAAAATGTATTAAATTAGCTTCAAAGAAAGACTACATCGATTGCAATGTTATAAAAAGACATTATTTATATTAGATGAGATCGTAGAGCATAACGTTCTCGAAACTAACATTATTATCTTTGTCGTTATATATAAGAGAAAAAAAGATATTTAAAATCACTTCGAGTCAGATCATTTCTTCTGCCGTATGTAAGGTACGCTTGTTATTGTCAAGTGGTAGCTTTTGTTTTATTTGTTCTCGTAAGTAGCGAATAATTCAAGTATGTATTCTGTGCTTAGTGGAAATATATTTACAAAAAGTGAAAGCATTGTGTTACTAAAAGAACCCATGCAAACAATTCTTCCTGAATTAATAATTGCAAGAAGTTATATAGCATTTTTTCAGTCTCTGCGAAGCGAGCAGCGGTGATCTTTGACTGGCAACAATTGGCCGCCATTACGTGACGCACAGAGCGAGGTGGCGCAGTGGTTAGACACTGGACTCGCATTCGGGAGGACGTCGGTTCAATCCCGCGTCCGGCCATCCTGATTTAGGTTTTCCGTGATTTCCCTAAATCGCTCCAGGCAAATGCCGGGATGGTTCCTTTGAAAGGGCACGGCCGACTTCCTTCCCCGTCTTTCCCTAATCCGATGAGACCGATGACCTCGATGTCTGGTCTTCTTCCCCAAGGACCTCCATTACGCGACGTATTTAAATTTATTTTTTTGTGTAACAAAGCACCACAGCCGGAGCAGAAAGAATCATTTCAAGTTATTCAGTTAACTAAAGTGCAAAGCTTCACTAATTTTATTTCGCCAAAAAATGCATTCTTTCAAAGATACGATTTATTCTAGGTCACTGAAGTTAGCTTGCATTACATTTCGCCGAAAGCATCTGAAATAATTTGTAGGGATCCTGGCGCTCATGCATATGATGATTATATATATATATATATATATATATATAATCCCTTTCCTGCGTTTCACTTAATAATAATAATAATTAATTACGACAGAAAGGAAGCGATAATATAAGTGTTTGGAATAAGTGCTGTTGTGGGAGAGAAGAGAAGAAGAGAAAACATATTTATAAACGAATCGAATGATGCTGAATAATAAATTTGTGATACATCGTTGAATACATTTCCAGGCACATAACGTCGCAGCAAAATTCCTTATAGAACATTACAGTATCTCGGTGTAAGAAATATTTGTCGTAAGACTGCAATCTTCTTGTACTTTTGTTTCTCATTTTCCTTAAGGGATACAGAAATTTTAGTTGAATCGTTACCCTTGAAAAAGGCTACATGTGTAGTAAAGACGGGATTTGGTAAATACACTCCTGTTCTTTGAAAGCGATTGTCCCTGCGTATTGCTTATAGTGACCGCGAATGCAAATTTAATAGCCAATTGGCTTCTGTCAATTAAAAAGGCTTACTTGGATTAGGTGGTGTTAAATTCATCCGTGGTATTACAACAGTTTTCCTGGTGTCAATCAGCTGAGCATTAATTGTAAACAGGAGACACGTGCGAAAGTTTCACAATTTTTTAGTTGTAAATAATGATAGTATTTGGAGTACGTACAGTCAGTGGGATAAAGTAGTTGCGTGAATGAGGAGAAACATCTTTAAAAATCAACCGAATGACGTGAAATAATAATCATGAATTTATGTCATCTCGTGGCACATACATTTCCATGCACATAATTTTGAACGTAATTCAATTAAAGTTAGCGTTAGCCCGTAGTAGCAATAGGTAAATCACAATTCAAGGCGACGGTGACAAGTACGTTGTCGTTTCGGAAAGTACAGGGTGTTTGGATATTCCCGTTACAAGCTTCTAGGACTTTGTAGAGGAGAGCGAGAACATAATATTTCAAACAGGAACCCATGTCCGGATTGGTATCATTTCCGTTCTACGAGAGCTTCCGTTCAGATGTGTAACGCATCCACGTCTGCTGCAGGAAAGCGAAAAATCTCAGAGTTGTTCGGTTATGTCACCTAATAATTATACTGTTGTCCGCCCCCGGTAGCTGAGTTGTCAGCGCGACAGACTGTCAATCCTAAGGGCCCGGGTTCGATTCCCGGCTGGGTCGGAGATTTTCTCCGCTCAGGGACTGGGTATTGTGTTGCCCTAATCATCATCATTTCATCCCCATCGACGCGCAAGTCGCCGAAGTGGCGTCAAATCGAAAGACTTGCACCAGGCGAGCGGTCTCTCCGACGGGAGGCCCTCGTCACACGACATTTTTTTTTTATTGTACTGTTACACACATAATTCAGTTGCCCAAGCGAACTGAAAGCGTCGTAGAGCGGAAACGGTACGTTTCCGTATATGGTTTCCTACTCAAAGTATTATATACTCTCAAGTCCCAGAAGTCTGTAATATGAATTTCCAAACACCCTGCATACACGTTTAGAAAAGTGAACTCGTAGGACCGGCAGAGATAATGGGCTACCGCAGTGGTCACTGTTATCATCTATGAAATACTGTACACAATTTCTCCAGCTAATAATGATTTTAAAAACAGATAAGATAACATGAAAAGGGAGTATTATTAGTGATTAATGAGTTAGCTCCGTGAAATATAGGTATGAATCTGGGAATCCGTGATGCCATTTTGCCTATGATAGTTGAAAGCCTCTTTTATGCTAAATTTTTCCATCGGTATGCAATGACAGAAACCGGTTAAAAAGCATTTCTATCGATGGCTCGTTCATCACTGTTCGATTAGTATGTATTGAGGAAAAGGGATATTGACTTGAGAAGTAATACATTTGGTAAGCTAGCGTCAAAAATGTTTTCATTCTAAAGCCTAAACTCCATACTGCAAAGATCTTTGTCAAATGTTTTATAATAGTTGGGACTGTTGCCCAACATTTATAGAATTCATTGTAAAAACACGCAAGTTCTCCACCATCTTTTTAAAAACATCGTACAGGGTATCCCATTTATCTTGATCACTACAGATAACATTTTTCCAGAAGTAAAATAAAAAATGTATCAAGCAAATGTTATTTAGCTACCAGGGGAACATTAACCGGCATGGTTGCTTTTCTTGTAACTTTGTTTATTATGAATACATGAACAGTCGTTATTTATTCTGTAATTCACTGCATCTGCTCAAGACGTGTTCAGAAACGCCCCACTATGTGCCACCCATGTAAAGATGATGATATTAAAACCGAAACACAAAACTGCCTTTGTGCCTCCCGTACCAGCACACAAGGAAGACAAAGGTCCCGAGTTCGAGTCTCGGTCCGGCACACAGGTTTAATCTGCCAGGAAGTTTCATATCAGTGCACACTCCGCTACAGAGTGAAAATCTCATTCTGGAAACATCCCCGAGGCTGTGGCTAAGCCATGTCTCCGCAATATCCTTTCTTTCAGGAGTGCTAGTTCTGCAAGTTTCGCAGGAGAGCTTCTGTTAATTTTGAAAGGTAGGAGACGAGATACTGGCAGAAGTGAAGCTGTGAGGACAGGGCGTGAGTCGTGCTTAGGTATCTCAGATGGTAGAGCACTTGCCTGCGAAAGGCAAAGGTCCCGATTTCGAGTCTCGGTCCGACACACAGTTTTAATCTGCCAGGAAGTTTCGGTACGACTGCTTACGTCGCAGTTGGGGGAGACTGTGACGAAAAGACTAATGCGCGATTAAGGTAAACAGCTTCAAAAGGATGCGGGTTTCAGCAGTTAGAATACGATAAAAGGCTTACACAATTTGAGCTAATATGGAGAGGTGGGTCAAACCAGTCTTCCGAGAGATAAATATCGCAACAATACTCATAGTATTATCTTAAATTTTACCTCATTCTTTCAGTCAGTCGCAGTAGGTTGGGAAGAATATTCGAGCAGTGTTCGCCTCGCTTCTAGGAAGCGAGAACGGAGTTCTGCGAACCGCAACTCAAGGAAGCAAACTTGGCCACTCCTTGAAGTGTCCACTGATTGCACAAACTTCGCGACGTCTGCAAACTGCCGGTCGATTAATTCCGCCAGGTAAGTTATTTGCGCCGCCTGGCCAGGCGTGTTTAGGAAGTAATTCGAGTGCTATTAAAGTGCAAAGTGCGTGCAATTAATCCGGCCCGCAAGCCGCCCCTGCGAGAGTTTATACTCGAGCCATTTTTTATTACTGTTCCAGGAGCGCGAGCAGTCATTAGGGGTTAAATTATGATCCCGTTCCCTTTATCTTCGAAAAAGCTTACCGCCACCACACAAATTAAATGTTCGAGCCGGTCTTTGGGAGGGAGAAATGCGGAGCTCTTTCACCTCGGCACATTTGTTAGTCATTTTTGAACGTTTGAACTTCTCTGTGAAAAGCTATCGGCTGCTTACCCAGCTCCTCTCGAGGCACAGAGCAAATGTTGACAATAATGAGCATTTGTACCCAGCTTTGTAGTGGGAAACAGATTTTGTTTACTTAAAAGAGATTTTGTTCCCTACAGGTCTTTTCCGTCTGTCTCTTTGAATGAAACGTCTTTTCCTTTCTTACTGAAGTGTCTGTTGCTACTAGACCACGTATTTTTGGTACATGCTAGACGGCGTACTGTGTTTCCTTCTGCTTTGCTAAATCGACGCTTGTAAACTTTATTCGGTTGAAGATACTATATAAAAAAAAGTCATAATTTTAGCGGTTTTTTCAAATGGTTCAAATGGCTCTGAGCTCTATGGGACTTAACTGTTGAGGTCATCAGTCCCCCAGAACTTAGAACCACTTAAACCTAGCTAACCTAACGACGCCAGTCGCGGTGGCCAAGCGGTTCTAGGCGCGTCAGTCCGGAACCGCGCGACTGCTACGGTCGCAGGTTCGAATCCTGCCTCGGGCATGGATGTGTGTGATGTCCCTGGGTTATTTAGGTTTAAGTAGTTCTAAGTTCTAGGGAACTCATGACCTCAGAAGTTAAGTCCCATAGTGCTCAGAACCATTTGAACCATTTAACCTAACGACATCACACACAACCATGCCCGAGGCAGGATTCGAACCTGCGACCGTAGCGGTCGCGCGGTTCCAGACTGTAGCGCCTAGAGCCGCTCGGCCACTCCGGCCGGCAGCGGTTTTTTGCTGCTGTCACTGTAGCTCCTGATGAGATGAATGAACAAATTGTGAGTTATAGAAGGTCTATAGTAAGATCTGCAGAAAAATATTTGTTACAAAATTAAAGTCTCCTCGCTGCGTGTGCACGATGCTGAATGGGACTTCAGACAGTAATCCTTTACATTCCAAAGAAAACTAGGTGTCCAGTTTATTACCTCCAACGTATGAGTAATAATACAAACTTTGATTCAATGGTTCGAAAATGTGGTTAGTTTTGCTTCTTTGCGTTAGGTATTGAAAGTCACACAAACCAAACGGGTCATTTCGTTTCCACTGATAGTCACTGTGGTGTGTACATCAGAAAATTGACAACATGCGTTCACTACCTAAAATTAGTTGTGCAATTTCAGAGGGCGCTAGTTAGTTTATCATTTATATAGCTAAGTACTACGGGAATGACACATCGTTTTCGTTATATCTGAAGAAGCAACAAATATACAGTAGAAAAACAAGCAACCTTCAGTAACAAATAGTGATTTTTAATTCACTGAACGATGCATTTCGTCTATGGGGGCTCATCTTCAGGTGCTTGATACGTCTACATCGTTTCTCGAATTTAGGATACTACTGGTCCTGTTAAAGAGTAGATACGTAACCTGGTGTCCAAAATCGCTATTTCTCCTTCTTCTGTTTAATTTACAACATAATCATACGAACCGTCAACAGATGTTCGTACGATTGTGTTCTGCACGGAAGATGGCATTCCGGTCAACGGACAACCACGCCAGCGCTAACGTCAGGGCACCTCTCAAAAGTGGCAGTGTTTGCCGGGTAGTCCCACATCCACAATGGCACTGTACACTGTCACAAACGGTGCAGTATGGCACAGACAAGACGCCTACCAGACTCTCTGTGGTGGAGGATTATTGGAAGAATGGGAGCAAGACAGTCATAAACTGATGTGACCCGCTGTCTTAATGTGAATGACGACAGTTTATAGAGACCAAAACTGTATCCCAAAGACCAGGACAGGGCCGACCTCGTCTGACCTCGGAGACAGACAGAGACAGACAGAGACAGACAGACAGAGAGAGAGAGAGAGAGAGAGAGAGAGAGAGAGAGAGAGATGACCTTTTTGGCTATAAGGACACGACGGTACCGCCTTACTAGTGAACGACAAGTGGCGTCTGCGCTAGCAGTAGCCACTGGACTTGTTATACCGAGACAAACTTTGTTCAGAAGGCTTCGGCAGAGTGGCCTTTACTGTCGGAGACCTATCGTATGTGTACATATGACGCGTCTTCACAAAAGAGAACGTCTAGAGCTGAGTCGTCAACATACCACCAGGACGGTCGAACAATGGGCCAATGTTCTTGTCACAGGTGAGTGGAGAGTGATTCTCGACGGATTTGTATCTGGAGTGAAAGCGGAACACGGTCTCGGGATTCAAACATTGTGGTAACAGACCGATTTTGAGCAGGATCCCTAATGGTGTGGGCAGGGAATATGCTGACCAGTCTAACTGCTCTCCGTGAAATTGTATTTATGAATCAGCAAGGCTTAACTGATGTCAGGTATCATGACGAGATCTTAGGCCCTCATGTGCGGCTGTTGCGAGGAGCTATGGTCCCAGACTTCGTACTGATGGACAATAATTCTCGACCTCATAGAGCACAGATGGTTGATGTTTCCTTGGAAACGGAAGATACTAGGCGCACGGTGTGACCTGCTCGCTATTACGATTTGAATTCCATAGAGCATATCTGGTATGCATTCACCAACCACTCTCCAAGACTTGCGAGCAGCTCTAAAGGAAGAGCGGGCGTTATTACCTCAACATGAATTATTTACAGCATGCCGCGTCGTTGTCAGGCCTATATTGCTGCCAGAGTTGGTCACACCTCATACTGAGCACATTAACCAGCTATCAGAATGCGTGTGCAGATCCGACAAGTTAGAAAAAACGAAGAACATGACTCTCTACTGCTACGCATGTTGCAGTTTTTAGGTTCTGTATCCTTTACATTGTTTCTACTTTACTATCACCAGTATATTCTGTTTTGTGGCAAAACAAACGTAACCTTGCATAATTTCGGTTTGTTGCTTTAATTTTGGACACCAATGTACACTACGAAGTGGCAAATAGTGCATACAATTTTTATGGGGCTGAGACAACAACAAAGAATTGCAGTTTCCAGCAGTCCTTACGTGGTTTTCGAGCGAAGTAGTAGGACGGTAGGGGCGTGTATACATATAAATAGGTCTCTCGTATTACACTTAAAAAGCATATAACTAGTGCTGGAAACTATAAATAATTTTTGATTTGTTTTGGTTTTGTAAAAATTGTAGTCACAGTCAGCCACTCAGTTACATGGCCACGGTAAAGGATAAGCTAAAGTAAATGTAATTACTGATGTTGTGCGGTGGTCACTAGCTCTGTGGTAAGGGGCAGATCAGAATTCGAAACTGTTGTGAGTGATACACCTGTAGTAGGTTTTATTTTTTCTGGTACTCCACATTTAGCAATACTTTATGTGTCATGTGGGAAAAAATCCAAGCCAGTTCGTGGTTTTTATACGATGGTGATCTGTAGATTCTTTTTTACTAATCAGAAATTGATGTGTTTTAAATCTGTAAATAAGTTCTACACAAACAGAAAACTCTGTTTGAAAACACCCATTCAAGTAGCCGTTTAAACAGGTGAGTCCTGGACTGTGCGGCTTGTCCCGACGGAGGTTCGAGTCTTCCCTTGGGCATGGTGTGTGTGTTTGTCCTTAGGATAATTTAGGTTAAGCAGGGTGTAAGCTTAGGGACTGATGACCTTAGCAGTTAAGTCCCATAAGATTTAAAAAAAGATAGAAAGATAAACAGGTGAATCGCGTCTGGGGAGATTAAAGAACATCATTCGGACATCAAAACGATATTTATTTACGAAAGATTACTTACATAGCTATTACAGCAAACTTGTTAATACGAGGGTTGAAACTTTAATAGTGGCAACTATTTATTTACAGCTCGTACAAAATAGATATGTGTTTCAAAGTTTTACTGACCTTCTAAGTAATCACCAGCATTGTGTATAAGCCGTTGCCACCACTGTGGAAGTCGTACAGTACTCTTAGCAGTGCCAGTTGTGTTGACAGTTCGAGCGGCGCGATCTATTGCCCGACGAATTTCTAGCAGTTCTGAAGCGAATGCCGTGAAGTATTTCCTTCAGTTTAGAAACTGAGTTGAACTCACGAGGGCTTAAGTCAGGGGAGTGCAGTAGGTGGTACAGCACTTAGCAGCCCCATGACTCAAACAAATCAGTAACAGCTTGCACTGTACGACTTGAGCACTGTCCTGCAACATGATGGTCAGGCCCTGCAGAAAGTGTCATCACTTCTGTCTCTAAGCTGGTCGTAGGCTGTGTTCCAAAAATGAACAGCATTGGACTGCTGATGTGTGGAAACATGTTGCCTGGTCGGACAAGTCTCGTCTCAAATTGTATCGAGCGGATGGACGAGTCGGATATGGAAACAGCCTCTGGAATTCATGGACCTTGCATGTCAGCAGAGGACTGTTGAAGCTGGTGGAGGCTCTATAATAGTGTGCGATGTGCGCAGTTGGAGTGATATGGGACCCCTGATACGTCTAGATACGACTGACAGGTGACACGTACATAAGCATCCTGTCTGATCACCTGCATCCATTCATGTCCATTGTGCATGTCGACGGACTTGGGCAATTCCAGCACCCCACAAGTCCAGAATTGCTACAGAGTAGCTCCAGGAACACTCTTCTGAGTTTAAGCACTTCCGCTGCCCACCAATCTCCCTGGACATGAACATTATTGAGCATATCTGGGATCCCTTGCAATGTGCTGTTCAGTAGAAATCTCCACCACCTACTGATTTATGGAAAGCCCTGCAGGATTCATGGTGTCAGTTCCCCCCCATGCACTGCATCAGGCATTAGTTGAGTCCATGCCACATCGTGCCGCGGAATTTCTACGTGCTCGCGAAGCCACTACAGGATATTAGACAGGTGTATCAGTTTCTTTGGCTCTTCATTGTACATTGGTCAGCCCAGGTCTTACGGCTTCGACGGCACATCTCCCGTTGCATCACAGGTGAGTGGTTTTGGAATACCATCTCGCCCTGCGATTTCCTGCTCATTGGCTTGTTTTGGTGCTGACACGGTTCGCGGTTGTCACATTCTGTTCTAGTTTTCGACTCAGTCTTCTTCGGTGTCCGTGTGTCACGATCACGTAACACACTCTTTTGTCCGCGTTGAGACTTAGCCGATGATATGTCTCAGTTTTTTTTTTTGATAAATCTGTGATACTGTGCCTCTCGAAACACCAAATACATTAACTCCCATCGTTACGGAAGCACCCAAAACCACAAACAATGGCATTTTGTCACTTTAGAATTAATTTACCTCCGAAATAATGCATTCACAACTGCACAGGACACTGTTCTGACCACGAATGACGCTTGCAACGTATTGACGAAATTATGCAGGTGCTGTCTGTGGTCAGACGTAACAGGACAACCTGCAGGCTTGGCTAGCATTTACTTTATGTTCAACCATGCATTTCTTGCGGTGTTTTCATATTTTTGTCCAACCCCTGTAACTTTACCCAATTCTACTGCTTGTCATATTTCTTTTGTGGTCTTGTTTCCTTGTTTATAATGTATAAAAGCAGTTACTTTTTTTTGCAGCGATTGAAACAGTAAGAAATGACAGCAGCAAACGAAATAAGCGGTTTCAGCCGTCATAAACGAAGGAAGCAAGACATCATCCAAAAAACCGATGACAGGCTGTCGATTGTGTGATTGATACAAAGCAACCAAGTACACGATTAATACATGGTGGTGATGAAACAAGAAATCCCTCTGACTGTAGCACATGAAGTGTTGAAACATATTTGGATAATAACAAAACTATGAGAAGGTGTCTTGCGTCAGGCGGAGTTCCTCTCTTAGCAAGCACAGAAAATAAGAGGAGCTACAAAACATATCAGACATGTTGTTGTTGTTGTGGTCTTCAGTCCTGAGACTGGTTTGATGCAACTCTCCATGCTACTCTATCCTGTGCAAGTTTCTTCATCTCCCAGTACCTACTGCAGCCTACCTCCTTCTGAATCTGCTTAGTGCATTCATCTCATGGTCTCCCTCTACGATTTGTACCCTCCACGCTGCCCTTTAGCACTAAATTGGCGTTCCCTTGATGCCTCAGAACATATCCTGCCAACCGATCCCTTCTTCTGGTCAAGTTGTGCCACAAATTTCTCTTCTCCCCAATGCTATTCAATACCTCTTCATTAGTTATGTGATCTAACCTTCAGCATTCTTCTATAGCACCACATTTCGAAAGCTTCTATTCTCTTCTTGTCTAAATTATTTATCGTCGATGTTTCACTTCCATACGTGGCTACACTCCATACAAATACTTTCAGAAACGACTTCCTGACACCTAAATCTATACTCGATGTTAACAAATTTCTCTTCTTCAGAAACGCTTTCCTTGCCATTGCCAGTCTACGTTTTATATCCACTCTACTTTGACCATCATCAGTTATTTTTCTCCCCAAATAGCAAAACTCCTTTACTACTTTAAGTGTCTCATTCCCTAATCTAATTCCCTCAGCATCACCCGACTTAATTCGGCTACATTCCATTATCCTCGTTTTGCTTTTGTAGATGTTCATCTTATACCCTCCTTTTAAGACACTGTCCAGACCGTTCAACTGCTCTTCCAAGTCCTTTGCTGTCTCTGACAGAATTACTCTGACAGAATTACAATGTCATCGGCTACCTCAAAGTTTTTATTTCTTCTACGTGGGTTTTAATACCTACTACGAACTATTCTTTTGTTTCCTTTACTGCTTGCTCAATATGCAGATTGAATAGCATCGGGGAGAGGCTACAACCCTGTCTCACTCCCTTCCCAACCACTGCTTCCCTTTCATATCCCTCGACTCTTATAACTGCCGTCTGGTTTCTGCACAAATTGTAAATAGCCTTTCGCTCCCTGTATTTTACCCCTGCCACCTTTTTGAAAGAGAGTATTCCAGTCAACATTGACTAAAGCTTTCTCTTAAGCCTACAAATGCTAGAAACGTAGGTTTGCCTTTCCTGATTGTAATGGAATTCCAGTGACGAGGTATCCACGCAAGTCATCTGCGGTAGAACGGGCGAATTACACCTAGAGCGGACTATGTGGAAAATGATGTATCCGTAAGTTTTCTGGATTTCTCCGTTTGCATAATAATAAGTTATTAAAGTTTTCATCTAAATCACCGTTGTATATTACGCTTATGAATTATGTGATTTGCTGCGCCATAAGCAAAAGAAAAAAAAAAAAGTTGCACCGTGTACTTCGGCGCGAACCTGATATTCTACGGCTGAGGCCTGGAACACGGGACAGAGGTCGCCGTGTAGCGTGGAAAGGGCCATGCGGACGCAGCAACGGCGGGAGATCTCGAAGCCCGCCCCACTTCGAAGTCGGCTCGACTTCACAGGAGACGTGCGCTGCCTCCTGACAAAAGACTGCCTGAGCTCAAAGGGGTTTGTCGCACAGAGGCGCCCCCTTGCCGGGTCATCACGCGTTGCTGGAGTGGCGTCAGAGAACGGGCTGCACACAGCTATCTGCAATACTGGTAGCGCACAGCACTTCGCTTATTCCAGACAGTTATTACACTGGCTACAACATGTACGGGCCAGATGATATTGATATACAGTACATGTCGTTTGAGATACCAGGGCGCACTACAGACACAGAGAAAAACAGTCCCTGTCCTGCTGCTAAGGTGTGGAATGTGAGGTATATGCAAACGGAATGTCCTCCAATCGACAATACATCACTTTATATGGTCAGCGGCAGTTTGAAAGGTTCTACATCATTACGAAATGTCATATTCATGATCTATGGAAACAGGGATTAATGCATGTATGTATATCTGTCCGTGTCGGCATAATTCTCGCTGTATCTTTTACGTGTAGAGTTGTCTTTCGCTGCCTGACCACAAAACCATGAGTCTGTAACATGATAGCTGCCGACGAGGCCTCCTGCATATATGTTTGCTGTGTGACATGTAAGGTACACTCCTGGAAATTGAAATAAGAACACCGTGAATTCATTGTCCCAGGAAGGGGAAACTTTATTGACACATTCCTGGGGTCAGATACATCACATGATCACACTGACAGAACCACAGGCACATAGACACAGGCAACAGAGCATGCACAATGTCGGCACTAGTACAGTGTATATCCACCTTTCGCAGCAATGCAGGCTGCTATTCTAACATGGAGACGATCTTAGAGATGCTGGATGTAGTCCTGTGGAACGGCTTGCCATGCCATTTCCACCTGGCGCCTCAGTTGGACCAGCGTTCGTGCTGGACGTGCGGACCGCGTGAGACGACGCTTCATCCAGTCCCAAACATGCTCAATGGGGGACAGATCCGGAGATCTTGCTGGCCAGGGTAGTTGACTTACACCTTCTAGAGCACGTTGGGTGGCACGGGATACATGCGGACGTGCATTGTCCTGTTGGAACAGCAAGTTCCCTTGCCGGTCTAGGAATGGTAGAACGATGGGTTCGATGACGGTTTGGATGTACCGTGCACTATTCAGTGTCCCCTCGACGATCACCAGTGGTGTACGGCCAGTGTAGGAGATCGCTCCCCACACCATGATCCCGGGTGTTGGCCCCGTGTGCCTCGCTCGTATGCAGTCCTGATTGTGGCGCTCACCTGCACGGCGCCAAACACGCATACGACCATCATTGGCACCAAGGCAGAAGCGACTCTCATCGCTGAAGACGACACGTCTCCATTCGTCCCTCCATTCAAGCCTGTCGCGACACCACTGGAGGCGGGCTGCACGATGTTGGGGCGTGAGCGGAAGACGGCCTAACGGTGTGCGGGACCGTAGCCCAGCTTGATGGAGACGGTTGCGAATGGTCCTCGCCGATACCCCAGGAGCAACAGTGCCCCTAATTTGCTGGGAAGTGGCGGTGCGGTCCCCTACGGCACTGCGTAGGATCCTACGGTCTTGGCGTGCATCCGTGCGTCGCTGCGGTCCGGTCCCAGGTCGACGGGCACGTGCACCTTCCGCCGACCACTGGCGACAACATCGATGTACTGTGGAGACCTCACGCCCCACGTGTTGAGCAATTCGGCGGTACGTCCACCCGGCCTCCCGCATGCCCACTATACGCCCTCGCTCAAAGTCCGTCAACTGCACATACGGTTCACGTCCACGCTGTCGCGGCATGCTACCAGTGTTAAAGACTGCGATGGAGCTCCGTATGCCACGGCAAACTGGCTGACACTGACGGCGGCGGTGCACAAATGCTGCGCAGCTAGCGCCATTCGACGGCCAACACCGCGGTTCCTGGTGTGTCCGCTGTGCCGTGCGTGTGATCATTGCTTGTACAGCCCTCTCGCAGTGTCCGGAGCAAGTATGGTGGGTCTGACACACCGGTGTCAATGTGTTCTTTTTTCCATTTCCAGGAGTGTATTTGGGTAGTTCCAGATTCTGGTAATACAGATGATCTATAATTCATTTGTTACTGGTTCTATTAGGTAGTACATCAACATCTACATTTATACTTCGCAAGCCACCCAACGAAGTGTGGCGGAGGGCACTTCACGTGACACTATCATTACCTCCCTTTCCTTTTCCAGTCGCGTATGGTTCGCAGGAAGAACGACTGCCGGAAAGCCTCCGTGCGCGCTCGAATCTCTCTAATTTTACATTCGTGATCTCCTCGGGAGATATAAGTAGGGGGAAGCAATATGTTCGATACCTCATCCGGAAACGCACCCTCTCGAAACCTGGACAGCAAGCTACACCGCGATGCAGAGCGCCTCGCTTGCAGAGTCTGCCACTTGAGTTTGCTAAAGATCTCCGTAATGCTATGACGCTTGCCAAATAACCCTGTGACGAAACGCGCCGCTCTTCTTTGGATCTTCTCCATCTCCTCTGTCAACCCGACCTGGTACGGATCCCACACTGATGAGCAATACTCAAGTATAGGTCGAACGAGTGTTTTGTAAGCCACCTCCTTTGTTGATGGACTACATTTTCTAAGGACTCTCCCAATGAATCTCAACCTGGCACCCGCCTTACCAACAATTAATTTTATATGATCATTCCACTTCAAATCGTTCCGCACGCATACTCCCACATATTTTACAGAAGTAACTGCTACCAGTGTTTGTTCCGCTATCATATAATCATACAATAAAGGATCCTACTTTCTATGTATTCGCAATACATTACATTTGTCTATGTTAAGGGTCAGTTCTTCCCCCATGAACCATGGACCTTGCCGTTGGTGGGGAGGCTTGCGTGCCTCAGCGATACAGATGGCCGTACCGTAGGTGCAACCACAACGGAGGGGTATCTGTTGAGAGGCCAGACAAACATGTGGTTCCTGAAGAGGGGCAGCAGCCTTTTCAGTAGTTGCAGGGGCAACAGTCTGGATGATTGACTGATCTGGCCTTGTAACATTAACCAAAACGGCGTTGCTATGCTGGTACTGCGAACGGCTGAAAGCAAGGGGAAACTACAGCCGTAATTTTTCCCGAGGACATGCAGCTTTACTGTATGATTAAATGATGATGGCGTCCTCTTGGGTAAAATATTCCGGAGGTAAAATAGTCCCCCATTCGGATCTCCGGGCGGGGACTACTCAAGAGGACGTCGTTATCAGGAGAAAGAAAACTGGCATTCTACGGATCGGAGCGTGGAATGTCAGATCCCTTAATCGGGCAGGTAGGTTAGAAAATTTAAAAAGGGAAATGGATAGGTTAAAGTTAGATATAGTGGGAATTAGTGAAGTTCGGTGGCAGGAGGAACAGGACTTTTGGTCAGCTGATTACAGGGTTATAAATACAAAATCAAATAGGGGTAATGCAGGAGTAGGTTTAATAATGAATAGGAAAATAGGAATGCGGGTAAGCTACTACAAACAGCATAGTGAACGCATTATTGTGGCCAAGATAGACACAAAGCCCATGCCTACTACAGTAGTACAAGTTTAAATGCCAACTAGCTCTGCAGATGATGAAGAAATTGATGAAATGTATGACGAGATAAAAGAAATTATTCAGGTAGTGAAGGGAGACGAAAATTTAATAGTCATGGGTGACTGGAATTCGTCAGTAGGAAAAGGGAGAGAAGGAAACATAGTAGGTGAATATGGATTGGGGGGAAGAAATGAAAGAGGAAGCCGCCTTGTAGAATTTTGCACAGAGCATAATTTAATCATAGCTAACACTTGGTTCAAGAATCATAAAAGAAGGTTGTATACCTGGAAGAATCCTGGAGATACTAAAAGGTATCAGATAGATTATATAATGGTAAGACAGAGATTTAGGAACCAGGTTTTAAATTGTAAGACATTTCCAGGGGCAGATGTGGATTCTGACCACAATCTATTGGTTATGAACTGCAGATTGAAACTGAAGAAACAGCAAAAAGGTGGGAATTTAAGGAGATGGGACCTGGATAAACTGTAAGAACCAGAGGTTGTAGAGAGCTTCAGGGAGAGCTTAAGGGAACAATTGACAGGAATGGGGGAAAGAAATACAGTAGAAGAAGAATGGGTAGCTCTGAGAGATGAAGTAGTGAAGGCAGCAGAGGATCAAGTAGGTAAAAAGACGAGGGCTAATAGAAACCCTTGGGTAACAGAAGAAATATTGAATTTAATTGATGAAAGGAGAAAATATAAAAATGCAGTAAATGAAGCAGGCAAAAAGGAATACAAACGTCTCAAAAATGAGATCAACAGGAAGTGCAAAATGGCTAAGCAGGGATGGCTAGAGGACAAATGTAAGGATGTAGAGGCTTGTCTCACTAGGGGTAAGATAGATACTGCCTACAGGAAAATTAAAGAGACCTTTGGAGAGAAGAGAACCACTTGTATGAATATCAAGAGCTCAGATGGCAACCCAGTTCTAAGCAAAGAAGGGAAGGCAGAAAGGTGGAAGGAGTATATAGAGGGTTTATACAAGGGCGATGTACTCGAGGACAATATTTTGGAAATGGAAGAGGATGTAGATGAAGATGAAATGGGAGATAAGATTCTGCGTGAAGAGTTTGACAGAGCACTGAAAGACCTGAGTCGAAACAAGGCCCCGGGAGTAGACAACTTTCCATTAGAACTACTGATGGCCTTGGGAGAGCCAGTCATGACAAAACTCTACCATCTGGTGAGCAAGATGTATGAGACAGGCGAAATACCCACAGACTTCAAGAAGAATACAATAATTCCAATCCCAAAGAAAGCAGGTGTTGACAGATGTGAAAATTACCGAACTATCAGTTTAATAAGTCACAGCTGCAAAATACTAACGCGAATTCTTTACAGACGAATGGAAAAACTGGTAGAAGCGGACCTCAGGGAAGATCAGTTTGGATTCCGTAGAAATGTTGGAACACGTGAGGCAATACTAACCTTACGACTTAGACGAAAGATTAAGAAAAGGCTAACCTACGTTTCTAGCATTTGTAGACTTAGAGAAAGCTTTTGACAACGTTAACTGGAATACTCTCTTTCAAATTCTGAAGGTGGCAGGGGTAAAATACAAGGAGCGAAAGGCTATTTACAATTTGTACAGAAACCAGATGGCAGTTATTAGAGTCGAGGGCCATGAAAGGGAAGCAGTGGTTGGGAAAGGAGTGAGACAGGGTTGTAGCCTCTCCCCGATGTTATTCAATCTGTATATTGAGCAAGCAGTAAAGGAAACAAAAGAAAAATTCGGAGTAGGTATTAAAATTCATGGAGAAGAAGTAAAAACTTTGAGGTTTGCCGATGACATTGTAATTCTGTCAGAGACAGCAAATGACTTGGAAGAGCAGTTGAACGGAATGGACAGTGTCTTGAAAGGAGGATATAAGATGAACATCAACAAAATCAAAACGAGGATAATGGAATGTAGTCAAATTCAATCGGATGATGCTGAGGGGATTAGATTAGGAAATGAGACACTTAAAGTAGTAAAGGAGTTTTGCTATTTAGGGAGTAAAATAACTGATGATGGTCGAAGTAGAGAGGATATAAAATGTAGACTGGCAATGGCAAGGAAATCGTTTCTGAAGAAGAGAAATTTGTTAACATCGAGTATAGATTTAAGTGTCAGGAAGTCGTTTCTGAAAGTATTTGTATGGAGTGTAGCCATGTATGGAAGTGAAACATGGACGATAACCAGTTTGGACAAGAAGAGAATAGAAGCTTTCGAAATGTGGTGCTACAGAAGAATGCTGAAGATAAGGTGGGTAGATCACGTAACTAATGAGGAGGTGTTGAATAGGATTGGGGAGAAGAGAAGTTTGTGGCACAACTTGACTAGAAGAAGGGATCGGTTGGTAGGACATGTTTTGAGGCATCAAGGGATCACAAATTTAGTATTGGAGGGCAGCGTGGAGGGTAAAAATCGTAGAGGGAGACCAAGAGATCAATGCACTAAGCAGATTCAGAAGGATGTAGGTTGCGGTAGGTACTGGGAGATGAAGAAGCTTGCGCAGGATAGAGTAGCATGGAGAGCTGCATCAAACCAGTCTCAGGACTGAAGACCACAACAACAACAACAAGGGTCAGTTGCCACTCCCTGCACCAAGCAACTATCCGCTCCAGATCTTCCTGCATTTCTCTGCAATTTTCTATTGCCGCAACTTCTCTGTATACTACAGCATCATACGCGAAAAGCCGCACGGAACTTCCGACACTATCTACTAGGTCATTTATATATATTGTGAAAAGCAATGGTGCCATAACACTCCCCTGTGGCACGCCATAGGTTACTTTAACGTCTGTAGACGTCTCTCCATTGAGAACAACATGCTGTGTTCTGTTTGCTAAAAACTCTTCAATCCAGCCACACAGCTGGTCTGATATTCCGTAGGCTTTTACTTTGTTTATCAGGCGACAGTACGGAACTGTATCGAACGTCTTCCGGAAATGAGCGACTAATCTACATTTCTGCATATAAACTTTGTTTCGAAGATTTATGTGACTATGCTTAGGCCATTATGGCATTAGCGTCTTTTTGCAACAGCACACTTATAGGAGGTGATACTGTAGCCCGGATTATAGTTCCCCTGTCACAGCCAAACTACTTGATGATGTTCAAAAACGTAACGAGGTGCTTCTACTCCCCCGTCAGAACAACCAGAGCTCCCCCCCTCCTCCCCCCTCCCCGGTTTACCCCTCTCCCATAAAATAATATTTCTGTAACTTTTGTCTATGCAGATTCACCAAAAGTCTATAATTTTTGAGTAGGTTTAACAAAAATAAAGTGTTAATGAAGAGAGGTGGCCAACCATTCCGGTTAGCTACATCTCATCTATGAGACGAATGAGGGATGTGACAGCGACTGCAATGACCGTACCAAATCTCTGTGCTTTTATATTATGACTTGATGCATGCTGTAGTAATGACGTGTAGAGGCGGACCAGGTGCTGCGAGAGGAGAGCAAGCACTGGAGGGAGACCGAAAGACATCCTAATTCATCCCTTCTTAGGAGGCGGTGTCCTTTCAAGCCGGACAGTCAACTCATGGCCAGGGGACAATGTATGAAGGACCAGTGAGCCAACATGCAACGGACCGCCAGTGTTGGGGAGACAATATATAGTGACGTAGCCGCGATATTAGAACGCGATTCCCCTCGTTACCTCAGTCTAACGTGCCAGCCGTACAACACGCCTATGGGTTAATGAGAATATCTTTTCCGGTAGTATGAGAGATTTACGAGAAGCGCTGCTGGCCTCTCAGCGTTTGTAAAAACATAGGCTCCAGCCGCAGATAACAACTTTAGGAAGCTTGCGTAAGGCAGCACCGAGTTAGACTTCATTGCGTGGCTGGTGGCCCACCAAGTCGATTCCAAGAGAGTAGGCCGTATTTTTTTCTTTTTGTTTTCCCACGGTGGCGAAAACACACAGTTGGGAAATGCCTAATGCTCTATTGGTAGATGGCCAGTGACGTAGATCCTGAGTCTGTAAGATTTAGATGTGCGGTAACGGGGTTGATAAAATAGTTTTACGAAGCTACTGGAGGGAGGATGAAAAACATTACAGAAGAATTGGACAGAGTTGGTGGTAAATTTAGTGGTTGGTCGGAAAATTTTAGGTGCATGGAAAACAGCAACTAGGCTGAGAAGAGTTGCTTTTTTGGCCAATTTGGAGATTTGCTGGAGTGAAGTCTCATCCGGGAGAGACGGGAATGATGGAGGACACTTTGGCTTCACTGACAGGAAGAGAGGAGACTTGAAGTCCAGATTCGCACAGGAGACGGAGGGCCCCCTCAAGCTGACGCTATGACAGCTCGAAGCCGGCCACCTCTGACTGCAGTACAACAGATGTGTTACTTCTTTGACGTTATGTCATAGAAATACAGTTCTTGGAAAGATATTTTTTTCTTAACTTTTTCAGCCCACTGCAGCTTCCACAATGCACAGTAGCTGCCATGAACCCTCTATCGGCCGCTCTGACCATTTAATATGCTTGCCTTCACTAACTGTCATCCTCTCGCCTTGCAGTCAGTGCATACCTGTTGTTTAACTTCACGACAGGATAGCGATGATAAGAAATCGGCATAATCAAATTACTGCACCCATCTATCAGAGCCTCGCCAAAAATTAGATATAGGTACTAGTTTGTTACCCTATATACCACCTAATCCAGGACTGTTTATAATGAACCTTTGATTTCTTCCATGTTTAACATGCCACTTGTGGGATGACGTGTGAAGGTATCTTACTCCTTCATTTTCCTTTCTTAGTTAACGAAACACATGTCCGTAAGCTGAATTAATAGAAAGTTAAGTGAGACCTACTCAAAATGGACTGCTCAGGGCTCCGTAGCTCATCGTGTTCGTCAAATTCCTTTGCACAGCTTAATTAATAGCACTAGCTCCTGAGAAGGATGTGGTTCTGTAGCACAGCTTAATTAATCAGCACTAGCTCCTGAAAAGGATCTGGTTCTGTAGCTGTATCGGTCAGATCATCAAGGTACAAACCTGACAAGCTTGTGGGTTCTCTCAACGAAAATATTGCGTAAATGAACTATATTACGATAATTATAGCGTGCAACGAATTTAATGTGCCGCTGTAGTAAATAAATTACAAGTTGTATAAGTTTCTAAAAAACTGAAAGTAAAACAATATCAACATTTTATTGTTCATGGCAACTACTGTGCATTGTGGAAGCTGCAGTGGAAGCTGAAAAAGTTAAGAAAAAAATCTCTTTCCAAGAACTGTATTTCTATGACAATGTTACTTTGCATTTCCTTGGTCTGAGCGAAGCAAAGTCAAAGACTATGTTATTGAAGTCAAGTTAAGCAGCTCCGTCGAGCTCCATAAGCAAGATAGCTAAAGTTGATTGTTTGCTCTCACCCATACTCGATCTTAAGCACTCTTTTCTAATTCCCAATTTGATGAAACTGCGCCCATAAGACGCTTCAGTCACTGGCGTTGTCATATATATTCTCAAAGATATTTAGATGTTTGGGTAAACATATCTTAAATCGTCAGAAAGTGGAAGCTTTCGGTCCAGTAGCATATTTGCTTCATAACCCGTTCGAGAAAGGGTAGGAGAACTCACTTGCTTCTCCCGTTTAATTCTGAAAACTCTTTTCCTGCTTTTCGTCTGTTTTTACGCCCCTCTGTGCTTGCTCCCTTGGCAGGGGACCTATCTGGTCACTCCTTGGCACTTGACACTTTTCAGTTAAAAAAAATGGTTGTGTGTGGTGTTGTGTTCTTCAGTCCGAAGACTGAAACCTCCTGTCATATCAAAACTGTGTGCCGGGCCGAGACTCGAACTCGGGACCTTTGCCTTTCGCGGACAAGTGCTCTACCATCTGAGGTACCCAAGCACGACTCACGCCCCGTCCTCACAGCTTCACTGGCAGAAGTAATAGGGGTGGGGGAGTTAGTAATGTAAGTAAATCAATAAGGAATAAGAAGACCGCTACGGTCACAGATTCGAATCCTGCCTCGGGCATGGATGTGTTTGATGTCCTTAGTTTGGTTAGGTTTATGTAGTTCTAAGTTCTAGGGGACTTATGACCTCAGATGTTAAGTCCCATAGTGCTCAGAGCCATTTGAAATTTTTTTCTTTTGAGGGGAGAGGCGGAAACATATGAGAATATTGTCACAGAAAATAGCAAAAGTCGTGTCACAACGGCAAGAAAATAAATCTCAGATAGCAGTGTGTACTGCAATCGAAGGAAAGACGTTACAGAAATTTTGTTTCCGTTCCGAATAGACTGCGGAAGCAGAACTGTCCTTAGAACCGTTGTGCCTGAACATTTTCACGAATCTGTAGCGGAAGTCCGTTTACAAGCTTGTCAAATAAAGTTCGTCGTGTTTAGCGTGACAAGTGATGAATAAACTAGGTTGATGCCATCGTAGAAAGCAGCACTGGATTATGATTGCTTCGAAAATGTGACGGACAGTTGCAAAAAGTTTTACACCGATAACTCAGCAATTCTGACGTGAGCGTAGACGATAACGGTACCATGTTTATACTACTCGTGTTAGTAGGGAGCAGCAGATCTTGCTGGAGATAGGGATGATGACAAGTCAGACGGGCTTCTGTCACCCCTCCCTCCCTTTCTCAAGTAAATACATTGATATATTGAGCGAGGTTATTCACATTTCATCGAGTATGTTTTGTGAACGAGTAGGCATGCTGGCCCATGAACTTGTTACATTTAAAAGGGATAAACATTGGAAAATACACTGAGATTCTAGCTGCGTCATTATCTAATACGTACGTACTTGGCGCTATCCAGCCTACAGCTATTAAATTCATAATTGCGACAGCGATCGCTGGTCTCATGAATTACAAACACTTGCTGATAATCAATCTGTACTACATTTCAAAAAACGCTATATTTCTATATGTTTCAGTCACATTGTGTGCTTTCATTACTTTCTCATACGTTAAACAACATGGCGTCATTTAGCATTCTGTGATCCTGGGACGACAAGATTTCACAGAGCTAGCTAGCAGTGTCTGCTAACCAGGTATGTCACATACTACCAACCCCAATAAATTGGTAGAGACATTTTCAAAATGAAAATCATAAGAATCCGTGTCTCTAAACGGAGAAAGATATTTTAGAAGCTTGTCCTGTCCCATTTGACACAGTTCTGATGACTAGTTCGGCAGTTTTGGTACACTGCACAAATGACGTAGTAAACTGTAAGATTACCGGTAGTACTGGTTGGGAAAGAGATATACATGAATGTACAAGAGAGAAACTCTGAGCCGACGACTTCCCTTTGTTTTGCACATAATTAGAACCATACATTATTCAACGTTAGTCTATTGTGTATTTTATATCCATACAGTAAGGTAACTACTAATAAAAAGCAGTTGATCGCCTAACTTCGCTTTTACGTAACCAAAACAATTACCGTTCTACTTTAGATGCATATACAGTTGACATGCATTATATATAATTAGAGTTGCTATTTTGTACATAATAAAACATTCATCGTCATGATTAGAGACAAGAGTTTCCTGTTATTATTGGACAGTGCGAAAGTAGTTTGTGAATAACGGAAATGTGTTTTGCGTAACTTCGACGAAGTATTGAACCGATGTTTGATTTATTTTTGTCTTGTGTATTTTTTATTTTACCTTTTGTTCAGGAAATCGCATTTTCTAGCTCTCCATTATAAATCTATATTTAGTTTATTTTTACTACAATATCTATGTTTCACGTTACAAATCAAGTTTTCGAGTAAATCCAGAATTAAACACTGACAGATTAAATTTTGCTATAAATAATGGTTATTTTTAAGTTACAGGCAGGAGGATAACTATGAAGAACAAAAATTTTCCGTAGGTTACCTGGCCGTTTTATATGTCCTGATTCAGTTCCTAGACGGCTCACGCTTCCGTTTCCTAGAGGAATCTACGAAGATACTAATTGCATACGTAAAGGAAACGATCGTTATGAGGTAACGACGTCCTTATCTGACCAGAACTACTTGGAAAACTACCGCAGTCTGCGGTAATCTATGCTAGTTTTACGACTCCTGGTATAACCAGTACAAAAGGGGGCGTGTCAGAGAACATTTTGTTTTTGATAAAAGTTGTTTCCCATCTGTCACCCTTAGACGTTTGATGCAAAGACGTCAAAACAGCCTGTTTATCAATAACAGAAACCTGCCACGCCATTAATTCTTATGGTAACGTGGCAGCAGCAAGAAGACGTACCTCGTTTACGGCTCGTTTTTAGCTACCACACTCTGTTCTCCCATTTATTGCTCCTACTTGACATAATTTCTAACGTCTACTCTACAAACGAAACAAACACGGTGCGTGGAATATAAAGTCTAGCCAGTTGTCCACAAGGGAGATTATTTATGGGTGATGATAGCTGAAGCATTCGTATCGAAAATATCACAGTGCCTGCTTCCAAGACGGAGCGATTCTGCCGCTGGGGGCGGAGGAAGCGAGCTGGTGTGCCTGCCGGAGGCCGGAGCGGAGGCGGCAGCAGTTGTGGCAGCGGGGGCGACGGGGGCGGAGGCCTGCCACCATAAATTGCTGTAATGGCCGTCCGCTAATCCCCACAAATGAGAGCAGCCATATCTCGGGGCGCGCTGCTGTTTGTGCTCGGGATTACCCGGCCGGGGGTCGGCCCGAGGCGGGGGCGGCTGCGGGGGCGGGCCGAGACTCCGGCGGCGACTTGGCGGCCAAACTGCGCCGCCACCTCATAACCTGCCCGCCGCAGCTGGCGACGCAGTAACGGCGCCCGCCCCCAACTTGCCGCGGCGCTGCGATTGCCGACAGGTGCTCCGCTACCGCAAACGTCGCCATCAGCTCCGCATTCATGCTCTGGGACCCCACCTCCACAGTTTCACCACGTCGCAGATTCTCCAGCTTCAAGTAAACAGCTATCCAGATACACTTTTTTCTTGTTATTTTACCGGAAAATGGTGTGGTACAGATGGGCGTAAATAGTGGTTGTTGTTGTTAATATATCCGCCGTCCGCGGATAGGAAAATCTCAGAGTGTGAGTTATAGCGTTTTTATGTAAACTAGTCTTTCTTCAAAATTTACAAAACAATATTCGTCAGGTAGGACTGATCATCCAAGCCTACCAACAACTAAATCCGAGATTCTTCCAAACATAACTGTCTGTAGTAACCATACAACTTCACCAAACCAAGCCCCGGGCGTCTCGTGAAGAGCGGCGCGGAGTCCACGTGGCCGTCACCTGAGTCCGAGGACGAGTAGAGGCCGTGCGAAGATGGCTCCGGAACGCTGGCGGCGGTGGACGATGACGCGGTTGCTACGATGAAACCCTGGGCTCGCTCGGAGTGAACCGCCTCTTCAGGCTCCTGCGCCAGCCTAAATACTGCTTGGCGCATGAATATGGCTGGCTCTATTTGCAGTCACGTGTCGAGCGGAAGGGAAGAGGTCCGCGGCTGTAGCGACCACTTGCGGCGCCGTGGACGACTCCTGGTGGTCTCTGGGAAGCCTCTGTGTTTCCGGGACGACCGGCCAGGCTGACCCCTATTCGGTCCGGGGCCCGCTGTACCGGTCTGCTTCGCGGGAAGCGAGAGTTGCAGGCGCTTTGTCTGGACACAGTAGTTGTAGCTGTGGTCTTCAGCCCGAAGACTGGTTCGATGCAGAAGCTTTCCAAGATAGTAGACCCTGTGTAATTCTCTTCATCTCAGCATAGTTACTGCAACCTACATTAATTTGAGCCGCATTAAGTCTCGTACCACTTTTATTATCCTCTCACCCCCAGACACACACACACACACACACACACACACACACACACACACACACACACATTTCCCTCAGTTACTGGACTGCCTAGGAACTCCTTGAATGTGGGGTCGCAAAAGGCCAATTGTGTTTACGGCATTCGACTCCCCACATATTGTCTTCCATAAAACCACAATATTGACTGCTAATGGCAACAAGGGGGCGGAACTGGTGATATCCAGTGATGAGCACAGCATGAGGTTACGGAGCACAGTTGAACTTTTTAATCGACGGGGAACTCACAACAGTGCCCCAGTGCCAGACGTGTCGATACAAATTAGAGCAAGCATTGCATTATTTTTATTTTATTTGTTTATTTATTGTTCCGCGGGACCAAATTAAGGAGAAGTCTCCATGGTCATGGAACGAGTCAATACATGAAATTATAACACGATATTAGAAACAGATAAAACGAAATATAAAAAAAAAAACATATTCAGGTGACAAGTCGTAAATTTAAATAAAGAAAATCAACAATGTAACACTGGAATTTGCTTAATTTTTTAGCTCTTCCAGGAGCTCCTCGACAGAATAGAAGGAGTGAGCCATGAGGAAACTCTTCAGTTTAGACTTAAAAGAGTTTGGGCTACTGCTAAGATTTTTGAGTTCTTGTGGTAGCTTATTGAAAACGGATGCAACAGAATATTGCACTCCTTTCTGCACAAGAGTTAAGGAAGTTCATTACACATGCAGATTGGATTTCTGCCTAGTATTAACTGAGTGAAAGCTGCTAACTCTTGGGAATAGGCTAATATTGCTAACAACAAACGACATTAAAGAAAATATATACTGTGAGGGCAATGTCAGAATTCCCAGACTATTTAATAGGGGTCGACAAGAGGTTCTCGAACTTACACCACATACAGCTCGAACAGCCCGTTTGTGAGCTAAAAACACCCTTTTTGAATCAGAAGAATTACCTCAAAAAATAACACCATACGACATAAGCGTATGGAAATATGCGAAGTAGACTACTTTTCGCGTTGAAGTGTCACTTATTTCAGATACTGTTCTAATGGTAAATAAAGCAGCATTTAGTTTCTGAACAAGATCCTGAACATGGGCTTTCCACAACAGCTTACTGTCTATCCGAACTCCTAGGAACTTGAACTGTTCCGTCTCGCCTATAATATGCCCATTCTGTCTGATCAAAATATAGGTTCTTGTTGAATTGTGTGTTAGAAACTGTAAAAACTGAGTCTTACTGTGATTTAGCATCAAATCAATGATTTAGCATCCACAAGCCACGAACTTATTTCATGAACTACGTTATTTGATATTGTTTCGATATTACACACAAGATCCTTCACTATCAAGCTGGTGTCATCAGCAAACAGAAATATTTTTGAATCGCCTGTAATACTAGAAGGCATATCATTTATATAAATAAGAAACAGCAGTGGCCCCAGCACCGACCCTTGGCGAACACCCCACTTAACAGTGCCCCATTGGGACTGAACATCACTACCACTCTCAATATTGCGGAGAATTACCTTCTGCTTTCTGTTCTTAAGGTAAGAAGCGAACCAATTGTAAGCTACTCCCCTTTTTCATAATGGTCCAACTTCTGCAGTAACATTTTGTGGTCAACACAGTCAAAAGCCTTCGTTAAATCAAAGAAAACACCTAGCGTTCGCAACCTTTTATTTAATCCGTCCAAAACCTCACAGAGAAAAGAGAATATAGCATTTTCAGTTGTTAAACCATTTCTAAAACCAAACTGATCATTTGACAGCAAATTATGTGAATTTAAATGCTCCAGTAACCTTGCATATACAACCTTCTCGATAACTTTAGCAAACACCGATGGCATAGAAATAGGTCTATAATTGTCAACATTATCCCTGTCTCCCTTTTTATAAAGTGGCTCCACTACCGAGTACTTTAACTCGGTCAGGAAACCGACCGCTCCTAAAGGAAAACTTACATATATGGCTAAGTACTGGGCTAACATACATAGAACAATACTTCAGTATTCTGCTAGATACCCCGTCATATCCATGAGAGTTCTTGATCTTTAGTGATTTAATTATTAACTCAATCTCTCTCTTGTCAGTATCATGGAGGAGCATTTCAGGTAACAGTCTCGGAACACTTTTTTCTAAGAGCGCTATATGATTCCCTGTTGGGACTAGGTTTCTATTTAGTTCACCTGCTATATTCAGAAAGTGATTATTAAATACTGTACATATATGCGACTTATCGGTAACACGGACATTTCCACTACGCACTGATTCTATATCCTCGACCTGTCTCTGCAGACCAGCCACTTCCTTTACGACTGACCATACGGTTTTAATTTTATCCTGAGGCTTAGCTATTCTATCTGCATACCACATACTTTTTGCCTTCCTAATAACATTTTTAAGCACCTTACAATACTGATTGTAATGGGCTGCTGCATTTATATTTTGACTGTTTCTAACATTTTGATATAATTGCCACTTTGTTCTACAAGATATTCTTATCCCTCTAGTCAGCCACCCAGGCTGCCTGTTTGTGCTAGTACCCTGTTTTGAACGTTCTAACGGAAGGCAACTTTCAAAGAGCACGAGAAAAGTCTTGAGAAAAGCGTTATATTTATCGTCTACGGTATCAGCGCTATAAACATCTTGCCACTCTTGTTCCTTGATAAGGTTTACAAAGGTCTCTACAGCAACTGGATCAGATTTCCTAAATAGCTGATGACTATATTTAACACGTGTTGCAGCACAAAAATCTTTTAGAGTTAAAATTTGTGCATCATGATCTGAAAGACCATTCACCTTTTTGCTAGCAGAATGCCCTTCTAGTAATGAGGAATGAACAAAAATGTTGTCTATGGTTATTCTACTGTTCCCTTGCACTCTCATTGGAAAGAATACGGTTTGCATAAGATTATATGAATTAAGGAGGTCTACCAGCATCCTCTCCCTTGGACAGTCACTTATACAATTAATATTGAAGTCACCACATATAACAAACTTTTTGTATTTCCTATAAAGTGAACCAAGAACCTCCTCTAGCTTTAGCAAAAATGTTGTGAAATCGGAGTCTGGGGATCTATAAATAACAACAGTTAGAAGTTTAGCTCCGTTAAATTTAACCACACCTGCACAACATTCAAACACCTTTTCAGTGCAGTTCTTTGAAACATCAATTGACTCAAATGGGATGCCGTTTTTCACATACATGGCTACTCCCCCACACCGCAAAGAGCTCCTCGAAAAGCTGCCAGCCAACCTGTATCCTGCATTATATCTACAACAACAGTTTCCGAAGTGGACACTTGATCAGAAAGGAACACAAGGGATTTCGCAAAATGAGAAAGAAGTGACAGATGAAATACACACATCAAAAGAAGTTTTGCATCACCTCAGTTCCGAGAGTTCTGGAACCTGTACAGAAAATTGGAATAGAGACCAACATAAACATTTCCGTCCTTTTTATTGCTCCTGAAAACCACACATTGTATGTTGTACCACTATACAGCGAGACCTTCAGAGGTCGTGGACCAGGTTGCTGTACACACCGGTACCTCTAATGTCCAGTAGCACATCCTCTTGCATTGATACATACCTGTATTCGTCGTGGCATACTATCCACAAGTTCATCAAGGCACTGTTGGTCCATATTGTCCCACTCCTCATCGGTGATTCGGCGTAGATCCCTCAGAGTGGTTGGTGGGCCACGTCGTCCATAAACAGCTCTTTTCAATCCATCCCGCGCTTGAACAATAGGGTTCATGTCTGGAGAACATGCTGGCCACTCTAGTTGAGCGATATCGTTACCCTGAAATAAGTCATTCACAAGACGTGCACGATGGGGTTCGCGAATTATCGTCCATGAAGACGGATGCCTCGCGAATATGCTGAAGATGTGGTTGCACTATCGGTCGGAGGGTGGCATTCACGCATCGTACTGCCGGTACGGCGCCTTCCATGACCATCAACAGTGGTGTCCGTCGACCCCACATAACGCCACCCCAAAACATCAAGGAAACTCCACCTTGCTGCACTCTCTGGACAGTGTGTCTAAGGCGTTCAGCCTGACCTGGTTGCCTCGAAACTCGTCTCCTACTATTGTCTGGTTGAAGGCATATGCGACACTCTTCGGTCAAGAGAACGTGACGCCAATCCTGAGCGGTCCATTCGCCATGTTTTTGGGCCCATCTGTACCGCGATGTGTGGTGTCGTGGTTGCAAAGATGGGCCTCGCCATGGACATCGAGAGTGAAGTTACGCATCATGCAGCGTATTGCGCACAGTTTGAGTTGTACCACGACGTCCTGTGGCTGCACGAAAAGCATTATTCAACATGGTGGCGTTGCTGTCAGGGTTCCTCTAAGTCATAATCCGTAGGTAGCGGTCATCCACTGCAGTAGTAGCCGTTGGGCGGCCTGAGCGAGGCATGTCATCGCCAGTTCCTGTCTCTCTGTATCTTCTCTATGCCCGAACAACATCGCATTGGTTCACTCCTAGATGCCTGGACACTTCCCTTGTTGAGAGTCCTTTCTGGCACAAAGTAACAATGCGGATGCTATCGAAGCGCGGTGTTGACCGTCTAGGCATGGTTGAACTACAGACAACACGAGCCGTGTACCTCCTTCCTGGTGGAATGACGAACTGATCGGCTGTCGGAACCCCTCCGTCTAATAGGCGCTGCTCATGAATGGTTATTTACATCTTTGGGCGTGTTTAGTGACATCTCCGAACAGTCAGAGGGACTGCGTCTGTGATACAGTATCCACAGTCAACGTCTATCTTCAGGAGTTTTGGGAACCGGGATGATGCAAAACATTTTTGATGTGTGTATTAGCGTTTCTGCGAGATGAGTCAGTGGAATTTGCGCTGTTGTATTCGCTCAACTGTTCGTACAATGTACGTGAGGAGTGCGATGACAACGATACCTGAACAAATGAACGTGAAAAGTGAAAGGTCTAAATAACAGTGTGTGTGATTACAAACAAAATGTCGAACACACTCAATATTCACAAGAGGACCAAAATCATGACATGCTGTCAGTCCGTGGGTCGTATGCATAGATCCAAACCAATCTGTACTAATTCATTTTCACAACAGATGTAATTTCACAATGAATCGAAATCCGCAGATGATGACATACAGCAGACGAAACAAGTTTGGATAAATAGAAAGGAGGAATAAAATGTGTTTTGCAGAGGCCATACTGTAAAAATCCAATGTTGTTTTTATAATTAGATTACGTACCACACAAGAGTCTCGTTTTTATTATTTATATTACGCTCCCCGAAAGGTGTCATCTGTTGCTGGTTGTGGAATGGTAGTGCCCTGTAGCAGTAAGTGATACTAGGAATCGGTTTGTTTTACTTCAGTGTTGATTTAGCTCGTCATTTGGTGTGATTTCAGTAAAACAGTTGCTATGTCACGACCACCACAGCAAATTTCGTCTGCAATCAGAAACAGCCGACATCTCGCATGGAGCCTAATTTAAGTGATAAATAAATAAATAAATAAACTTTAAGACCGGCCTGATGACAACCCATCGATTAGAAAACTGCAATGGAGCTCTTTTTTAGTACGCAGCATTGTTAACAGCAGATGGCTACTTTTTAACATTATTGTAAGACGTAAATTGTGCAATTTTTGATCTCAGTGTTGAATTATTTTGTTGAGGTATCTCTATTGCTCACCTTTCTCCTTGCTTATTAAGCTCACCGGACAAAACATATAAGTCACCTGTTAAAATAGCGCAATGGCCGCTTTGGACCATTATAGATGGCGTAGAACTGCTGTCAGGCATCGTATGACTCTCCACAGCTGCCGAAAGCAATGGCAGTGAAGTAGTGAATACGTGCCAGTCACTTGTATACAATCAGCGTAGTAAAGTGGACCGACGTGGAATCGTAGCAGAATAGTTGAAAGGATGTATCGTATTCGGACTTGCTCATAACCACACCGTAGATGAAGTTGGCCTGCTTGTCATTAATTTCAACGTAGACTGTCCAACGTGTCGACATGGAATGGTGTTCAACTCGCAACCATTTAACATGGTGCAAGAACAATGGTCGTAAAAAGCTCATAACTGACAGGCACCAAAGACAAGTGTCGCGGTCCATAAAGCTGCACGTCCTCATTGGGCTTAACAAAAAAAAAAAAATAGATACCAGCTGACGGAAGACTTTTAGTGTTGTCCGAAGAATCGGGATTTTCGTTTATTTTCTAATGATACAAGGCGTCGAGTGTGGCGAATGCCCAATGTGATGTTAAATCCCTCGAGAACGCAGGGTGTCCTTCTGATTGTAAGCGCTTTTCGTACCGCGATTCAGGTCGATTCTTTAAGCTTGCCATGAACCTGAGCCAGGGCATTTATTTCAATGTTCTCGGTGACTAAATGTTGCACTTTCTTCTACATGTTCTTGATGAGTATGATGTCAACAGTGTGGTCTTCCAGTCGTGTTGGAAGAGCTATAGTGTTTGACGAACACTGGCAAATTCCAGTCGTATCTGGACAGGCTCGCTAAACAACCCTCTGGTGTTAACCCCGAATAAAAACTTCCGACACTATTTGGAACAGTGGGTGAGAAGTAGCAATAAACGTCCCCTTAATCTGGTAACTCTAACGGATCTTATCAATGAGTGGCTTCAGTTGGTTACAGCGTAGCTAACGAAACATGTAGAGCTCTTTCCCGTTGAACTGAGGCCGTATTCAAAGCTGGAGGCGCTGTTACGTGATACTGGCGCAATGTTTCCTGGGAGGAGATAACCAGTTTTTGTCCGGTGTGCTTATATGATCTGTCCTAGACTGTGTACTCACGTTAATGTGACCATCTGTCAAAAGCCTGGATAAGCACCTTTTGCAGTGCGGACCTCCGCGAGACGTGCAGAAAGAAAGTCAATGACGTTTTGGAAGGTACGAGATGGATGTGGAGCCATGCTAAATCCATTGCCATGACTAGCTGCGCTAGGTTGCTCGGTTGAGGTTCCATGGCGCATCAGCGCGATCGAGGTGGTCCCACAGATTCTCAATTGGGTTTAAATCCGGGGAATCTGGTGGCCATGAGAGTACGATAAACTCATCCTTATGCTCTTCGAGCCCCGCAGGCACGCAGAGTTGTATAACACGTTGCATTGTGCTGCTGGTAGATACCATCGTGCCAAGGAAAAATAAACTGTATTGAGGTGTACATGGTCCCTACGGATAGATGCACACTTGTGTTGATCTACTGTGCATTCCAGGGACTGCCACGAAAACATTTCCCAGAACTTAACTCTCCCTCTCCTTAGACTCTCCCGATGACTGTTGCTGGATGTCTGCTTCCAGACGTTTCGCACCGTACACACCAACGTAGTGGTCAGATGGAACATAAAACGCGATTCATCTTAAAAGGCCACCTGTTACCTCTCGGCGGACGTCCACCTGTGGTACTGGCGTGCAAATTCCAGCCTTTGTCACCTACAAACAGCAGTCAGCATGGGTGCATGAATCAGACGCTTGCTGAGGATGCAAATATACAGCAACGTTTGCTGTATGGTCGTTGAGTTGACACTGTTTGTAGCCCCTTGGTTCATATGGCGGTTAAAAAATGGCTCTAAGCACTATGGGACTTAACATCGGAGGTCATCAGCCCCCTAGAACTTAGAAATACTTAAACATAACAAACATTAGGACATCACATACATCTATGCCCGAGGCAGGATTCGAACCTGCGGCCGTAACGGTCGTGCGGTTCCAGACTGAAGCGCCTAGAACCGCCCGGCCACACCGGCCGGCTATGGACGGTCAGTCGCTCAACAGTTGCACGTGTATTCTTCCTTACACATATCCGCAGATATCTTTCACCCATGTCATCTATGGACCGTAGTGTATCACAATTGCCTCGGCGCTCGTTTTAGGTAGCACTATTTTGGCCTTCATGGTATACTGTGACCACGGGAGCAGGCAAACGGTGTAAAAACCTAGCCGTTTCGGAAATGCTGCCACCCTTCGGACAAGAGCTAATGCCAATAACCTTTTGGATGCCAGATTAATCGCACGACAACAACGGCATCGTTTTCCGCGTCTCTCCTCCCCCCCCCCCCCCCTCACTCTCCCTCTCTCTCTCCCCTGACTCGCTTAATATTCCTGCGTGCGAATGGCTACCGCACGTTGACACAGGTGGCGGTCACATTCATGTGGCGACCGTGTGTTTTCTCTCCCAAAACTGAACGCTCTTTCAGACAGAAATGCTTCGTATTACTTTCAGTTTCCTTGTTACTGTATTTCCTACACATAGTCTTATCCAATTAACATCAGCCTACGACGCAGTGTGTATTGACGGCTACCTGTTCAAGATAAGATACAGTCTAAATTTTGGCACTCAGGACTTGGGGGTATTGACGGCTACCTGTTCAAGATAAGATACAGTCTAAATTTTGGCACTCAGGACTTGGGGGTAAATGACACTAGCAAAGATGAAGCAGGGGCGCTTTGCGTGGAGAAGTCTCATAATGGCCCTTATCCATCACTGTGTGTCAAATGATGACGTAGTTATTCTACTCCCTGGAGTAGTTGCCGAAGCATTTACTAAGATATACCAAAAATAGGAGCACATAATTAGCGGTGTCAACCGGCACCCGTATCAGACGGATAATACCAAGAGGAAATCGTGCTGAGAAGGCAAATACGGGAGATTTGCGGAGTGACGTCTGGCGCCGCACACCAGTGCAAATGCCCGCCTCGCCTCTATCCGCTGGCTGAAAACTTTGCCTCGGGTCTGTTTGAGCATAAGTGGCGCCCTCCCGCAGCGGCTGTTTATTCAAGATCCGGCGTGACATTTCCATCAGCTTCAATCGCACCCCCGGGACCGCCGGCTCCACGCCGTGGCTCCTCTTAGTGGGGCCGTGTTCGCCGCACCTCGACGTCGTGAAGAAGCTGCAAGCGCCGGCGTCTTGAGAAATTTTCAATGCCAGTGCGGTGGATCTGAGAGCATCGCCTACACAGAGTCAAAAACCCGGAGCTGAATTCGTATCTTCCGGAATATTAAATCGTTCAATGTAGTTCCTTACTTTCGCTGGAGCAGAAACGGAGTGCTCACATCTCTATGGCGGACGAGAGGTGGTGTATGGCGCGACCTAGAAACTGTGCATTAAAGAAAGGAGGCAAATTTAAGCGGTAACGACCCGTCGACAACGAGACCATTAGTGACAAACTACAAGCTCGGATTGGGAAGAAGCGGGATGGAAATCGGCCGTGCCTTTTCAAGGGAAGCATACCAGAATTCGCCGAAAATACAGTAGTTTAGGGAAATTCCAAAATACCTAAATTTAGAGAGCCGGACGAAGACTGGACCCGCTGTCCTCTAGTGTTTCATAACTGTAATAATGTAGTAAACTGGAATCCATAAGTAACATGTGATCAGAATGAAGTTTTCACTCTGCAGCGGAGTGTACGCTGATACGAAACTTCTTGGGAGATTAAAGATGTGTGCCGGACCGAAGCTTGACCTCGGGACCTTTGCCTTTCGCGGGCAAGTGCTCTACCATCTGAGCTACCCAAGCACGACTCACGCCCCGTCCTCATAGCTTTAATTCCGCCTGTACCTTGTCTCCTAACTTCGCAGAAGCTCTCCTGCATACCTTGCAGAACTAGCACTCCTGGAAGAAGGGATACTGCGGAGACATGGCTTACACATAGCCTAGGGGAATTTTCCAGAATGAAATTTTCACTGTGCAGCGGAGTGTGCCTTGATATGAAACTTCCTGGAAGATTAAAACTGTCTGGCGGACCGAGACTCGAACTCGGGACCTTTGCCTTTCGCGGGCAAGTGCTCTACCACTTCGTAACATGTATGGCGTTTTTTTTAAATTTATGCCATATTCTTAGGAGGCAATATATATAGCGTTATTTTACTAAATGGGGACAAACTGCAGGAAACGATCACTGAAAGGATAAGGAGTACAAAAGGTCGTATTGGCATGTGGCCGGAAATGCGTTCCACGGGAGGCAGAGTAGTGCTCAGAAGTATTTTGTAGTTAAGTGTTATATTGTTAGTATTTTTGCGTGCAGTCATAACAGAGCAACGTTTATAGTTGAGCCACTTCATCAAGAGCTCCACGCCACTGTAGTTACACATCTAGTAAACAAACAAGGTCGTACAATAACAATTTAAGTATATATTACATTAGGTCGAAAGTATTTTGTAATTTGCTTTGATGGTACGGTATTCATTAACTATTACTAATTAAGCATTCACAAAGCCTTTGTTTATTTGCAGAGACAACTGGAAGCATGACAGAACACAAAGAGTATTTTATTTGTGTGAGACAAGCTGTTTTGCACGCTTTGAAGTAGGGAACCTCGCAGTCTACCGTTGCTAGAGACAATGGCACATCGCAATTAATACTGCGTTGAATCGATGGCAAAATCAGGAAGGAAAAGTAGGCAATAAGCCAAGGTCAGACCATCCTCCAGAAACAGCAAAGAGGGAGGACAGAATGATTTATAAGCAGTCGGCTACTGATCCAAGAAAATGGGCTCGACAAATTTGATTTTTCAGTGAACACATGCTGTGTCGTGGGGCGATCACTCTGTTTTTAAAATAATTGAAAAGCCACGATCGCTTCAATCGTTTATTAGACGACCGGTTTCAGCACTCTGAAGCTGCCATCATCAGATCTGAAACGTGGATTGGATGTCCGTATGGTTTTATAAATGTTAATCCACGTTTCTGTTTTGATGATGGCACCTTCAGAGTGCTGAAACCGGTCACCTAATAGACGATTGAAGTGATCGTGGCTTTTCAATTATTTTAAAATTTGATTTTATCGGGAGCACCATCATGGGCTGTACCTACATGTCTCCACTATAAAACGTAGCCTACTAGCAGGCGCTTTAAGTGGTAGGCGACAATCACGTAAACCACTCACAAATTCATAAACATAGAAAGGCCTGAGAAGAAGGATTGATAGAAGAGATAGAGAAGTTCCAACGAAGAGTGGCGCATTTCCTCGCGGGATCGTTTAGTCGGCGCTAGAGCGCTACCGAGGTGTCAACAAACTCCACTGGTAGACGTTACAAGAGAGGTATTGTGCATCACGGAGAGGTTTACTATCGAAATTTCGAGAGAGCACTTTCGGTTAAGAGTCAAACAACGTATTACTTCCTCCCATATACATCTCGTGTAATGACCATGACTAGAAAAAATACCAGGAATTAGAGCCAATACGAAGGATTGCGAACAATTATTCTTGAGTGGAACAGGGTACGAGGATCAATTGGTGGCACCAGAAGTATCATCCGCTAGACACTTAAGTAGCTTGTAGTATGATGCAGATGTAGATGCACTTTTGAGAAAGGTTAGAGAATCAGTATTTGCGACAGACTGGAGAACAATTCTTTTGCCATCAACGTACATTTCCCAAAAGGACAGCGGGGGCAATAGAATAGAAATTAGGACTCGTAGAGTGCCATATACACAGTCGCTTTTCCCTCACTCCGTTTGAGAATGGAACATGAAACTGAATGTCTAACAGTGGTACAAGGTACCCTCCGCCGTGCACCTTACGGAGGCTTGCGGAGTGCGTTTGTAGATTCAGATGTAGAGCGCGTTGCTTACAGCTGCAGACGCGGACAATCCAGGAACGAGACGTGTCGGCCATTCCTCGGCGGGGGCGGGCGTAATCAGCTATTAATGCGACTATCAGTGGGACGGCGTATCCGGCGGGGCGGTATTGCGGGCAATTTATATCCCGATTAACGCGGAAATTACACGGAAGCGCGCCGCGCTCGCTTGCAGCGGGAAGTGCGCACCGCGCCGCGGCCCAGAATGGACCGTAATTGCCGTCAATTAGAATGCTTTGTCTCCTGTTGATTGAATCCACGTACCGGCGTGCCCGCGTGAATAGTTGTGCTGAGCGCGCCGGAATCCGACCGGGGCGCCACCCTCCTACCCCGTCCTGGGAGGGAGCAGTGCCAGCACAGGACCCAGGACGCACTGACGTCCAGGGGGATAGTGCTGCGAGAGCAAGTGTCCAACCAGTAAATTGCTCGCGACAGCTGTCCTCGATCGTTTTCCAATACCCGCGTCTTCTACGCACATTTCACACAGTTAAGTGGATGTGTACATAAATAAATTACCAGATAGAATCAGTAACACTGTAAGATTGTTCGCTAATGATGCCACTGTGTTCAGGGGAGTACTGTCTGTGAGCGATCGTGAAGATAGCAGAAAGCCTGGGACAAAATTTTCACTTTGTGTACTGAATGGCAGCTCTCTTCAAATGTACTTAACTGTAAGATATTGCCCATAACAAAAGCAAAGAATTCTATACGAGAGGCGTTGGTTGAGCTGTTAAGCATAGACCTAAGATGCTATAGATCCTACCCCAATGATCTCCACAGATGGGAAGCTTCCCATAAGATCAAGCAAATTTTAAGGAAAGAAGGTTGTGCGACTGAGAAGGTGTTAGTCAAAACTACTATGAGTAGTCCAGTTAAGCATGAATGTACGGGTACTGCACCTCACACATACATGTTAATACGGAATCCGTCATACTACGAAATGAAACTGATGGTCGGTATAACAATCTGGTTTATAACCTAAAAGTAAAAAAAGAAATATTTAACTGTTCAATCAAGAATATAAACTTTTAGCAAGTGTATAAGGTATAGTGAATAAGAAACTATAATCTGGGAACAGGTGGATGGATACATAAAAGAACGACGTAGTGCTGCGTTGCAAATGTGGTCAATGATTATGGAGAAGGTTAGTGAATTTCAGGAAAGGTCCCGCAAAGGACGAAACGAACATCAATACTGTCGTCTTCGTGCATTATAGATGTAACTAGCTGGCTGTGAAAATTTGATGCAAATTAACTAACTTTGCATTTGTTTCCCCTCAGTGGATGCAACGACAGCCCGTGTTTACCACTCTTATTATTCAAAGGTTCAAGACGGCTTGTAAGCGTATTGTCATATGGCTGGCTTAGGTGTGGAGTATCTTTGCGGGCAGCCGCGTCTGTACAGAGTCGAGCGAGGGACACGCAACTGGTGTGTTATGTTGTGGGTAGCTCTGCACGTAAGAAGGTTTGTTAGTATTCAGGATGAAGTGTTGCTACAAGTGCTGTTACAGTAAAGTGATTAAATATGGAAGTGACTCAGAGGAAAGTGCGTCAAGAAGTAATTAAAAAAAAAAAGAGCAGTGCTGCCGATAACGTATTTGTGTCTCTTCTCGTTGCGTGACGTACCGTACAGTATCAATCATTCGCGCCGTGTTCGGTCTCCAAAAATGAACTAATGTGAATCAGTAATACTATTTACCACAATTGATTGGTGGTGAACAACTTGATCACCTAGTACTTTTTTATGAGTACTTAGGGATAACATTATGAAGCGTAAAATCGGTGTTATGCACAGCACATGGAAGATTTAGATTTGTTGGAAGGGGTGGGTAAACGCAATGCAAGGAAATTGCATACGACATACTGGTGCAACTAATTCTGGAGTGTTACGACAACAACCTCAGAACAAACGTCGCAAGTCGTCGAGGGATGTGGAGGCCACCAATGAAATCCTGTCGCTAGGTGCGCAAAATACTGCTGGCCTAACATTCTCGATGCTGATGTGTCCAGCTGTGATGGATTGGATTTATACATGCCTTGGCACATCGCTGCACTTCCCTACTCATTTATGTGACAGGAGGCGGGCTACTGTCACAACACACTTGGTCAGAGCAACTATGAACACTGACCACCCAGCCACTTGCGACACTTGTGCTTATTCTTGGACTTCGTCTGGTTCCTGGATTCTTGACTACAGCCGAGGTCGAGACTGTCTTCACACCAGCCATATGTCCAATGTGGGGCCGAGCAGCTTCAGCCTCGCCAAGCAGCGTTATGAGCTAGTTGCTGGTCTACGGGACGCTGCTATACACGTTTCCGGGTCTCGAGCCGGTAACACAAAGTGAAGACCACCTATACGGTGTCTTTGTACGGCACTTCATGCAACTCCAAGGGCCTTGGGTTCGGCGCAGGACATCTCTCACCTGATCTGCTGTTTGATACTGCCATTGCTCCTCTGTTGTGGTAGCACTTTGCCGTATGTCGGTAACAATGGTGCAGTGTTCGTAATACACTTGAGCCATTCTTTGATGACTTTGTGTCCCCCGGACTACTACTGCTGTCAGGAAACGCACCGTACCCATTACCTCATCTTCTGAAGCCTACATTTTGCCATTTTCAGCATGACAGAGTGCAATAGACGCTCGATGAATGCATTTACTCGCTCTGCCGTCACTTCGGTGTGCACCCATGTCCCTCTAGTGGCGAGTTTGAGGTCTCCGCACTCTTATATGGACCAGACCTTCTTTCTTAGGCAATGACATTACGATCCCTTCAGCTGTTTTCATTTTACAGCCTCCAGCTCGTTTCTTTTTTGTAGCAACTTAGAATATGCACAGAAGGTATACTTCTTCTCGACAACGTAACAGAAAATGAAGCCGGCCGGTGTGACCGAGCGGTTCTAGGCGCTTCAGTCCGTAACCGCGCGACCGCTACGGTCGCAGGTTCGAATCCTGCCTCGGGCATGGATGTGTGTGATGTCTTTAGGTTAGTTAGGTTTGAGTAGTTCTAAGTTCTAGGGGACTGATGACCACAGATGTTAAGTCCCATAGTGCTCAGAGCCATTTGAACCATTTTTTTGAACAGAAACAACATACAAATGCTACCGCACTTACAGACTATGTTCCGAAAAGAGACAAACAAAATGCATCTCACAATTTCGATACTGTGAACAGGTAGATTTAAGAAAGCATTCGAAACCCGTGCCACATTACAGAACATTAGGCAAGATACGATTACACGGATTGGTTCGATGAGTCTGTGGCTAATAGAATCCCGAACGTTGTCTGTATGGGAACAACCGAGGTAATTTCTCTAAATCGCCTGTATAAAATGTCAGGGTGGTTCCTTCGAAAACACACGGCCGAACCCCGTTCCCATCCTCCACAGATACAAGCTTCTGCTCTGTCTCTAATGACCCCGTCGTTGGCAGGACGTTAATTCGTAGTCTTCCTTTGGACAGGGACGGTTCAACAATAACGGAAGTAACATCCGGTGAGCTCGGTAACGGAACGTAGTGCCTTCGGAGCCAATCATCCCCCCCCCCCCCCTGGCCCCTCTGGACAGGCCAGCGGACCGTGTCCGGGACCCGGCCGTCACGGTCCATCCGGCCGCCGGATGCTGCCGTCTCCGTGAGCGCCCTTCTGGACGGCTCACCAGCTCCCCCAGCCTTCCTCTGCTGCAGCCGGGCCCACGCCATGCAGTCGCTTCTCGCTTGCTTCGAGCCAGGAGCTCCCACACGAGTCTGGGTACCTCCCTCGCTTGTGCTCACTTGGCCATTAAAATTGCTACACCAAGAAGAAATGCAGATGATAAACGGGTATCCATTCTACAAATATATTATACAAGAACTGACTTGTGAGTACATTTTCACGCAATTTCGGTGCATAGATCCTGAGAAATCAGTACCCAGGACAACCACCTCTGGTCGTAATAACGGCCTTGATACACCTGGGCATTGAGTGAAACAGCGCTTGGATGGTGTGTACAGGTACAGCTGCCCATGCAGCTTCAATACGATACCACAGTTCATCAAGGGTAGTGACTGGAGTATTGTGACGAGCCAGTTGCTCGGCCACCATTGACCAGACGTTTTCAGTTTATGAGAGATCTGGAGAATGTGCTGGTTAGGGCAGCAGTCGAACATCTTCTGTATCCAGAAAGGCCCGTACAGGATCTGCAACACGCGGTCGTGCATTATGCTGCTGAAATGTAGGGTTTCGCAGGGATCGAATGAAGGGTAGAGCCACGGGTCGTAACACATCTGAAATGTAACGTCCACTGTTCAAAGTGCCGTCAATGCGAACAAGAGGTGACCGAGACGTCTAACCAATGGCACCCCATACCATCACGCCGGGTGATACGCCAGTATGGCGATGACGAATACGCGCTTCCAATGTGCGTTCACCGCGATGTCGCCAAACACGGATGCGACCATCATAATGCTGTAAACAGAACCTGGATTCATCCGAAAAAATGACGTTTTGCCATTCGTGCACCCAAGTTCGTCGTTGAGTACACCATCGCAGGCGCTCCTGTCTGTGATGCAGCGTCAAGGGTAACCGCAGGCATGGTCTCCGAGCTGATAGTCCGTGCTGCTGCCAACGTCGTCGAACTGTTCGTGCAGATGGTCTTCCAAACGTCCCCATCTGTTGACTCAGGGATCGAGACGTGGCTCCACGATCCGTTACAGCCATCCGGATGAGATGCCTGCCATCTCGACTGCTAGTGATACGAGGTCGTTGGGATCCAGCACGGCGTTCCGTATTAACGTCCTGAACCGACAGATTCCAATTCTGCTAACAGTCATTGGATCTCGACCAACGCGAGCAGAAATGTCGCGATACGATAAACCGCAATCGCGATAGGCTACAATCCGACCTTTATCAAAGTCGGAAACGTGATGGTACGCATTTCTCCTCCTCACACGAGGCATCGCAACAGCGTTTCACTAGGCAACGCCGGTCAACTGCTGTTTGTGTATGAGAAATCGGTTGGAAACTTTCCTCATGTCAGCACGTTGTAGGTGTCGCCACCGGCGTCAACCTTGAGTGAATGCTCTGAAAAGCTAATCATTTTCATATCACAGCATCTTCTTCCTGTCGGTTGAATTTCGCGTCTGTAGCACGTTATCTTGTTGGTGTAGCAATTTTAATGGCCAGTAGTGTATTTAACGCCCCAGCGACTATGGTATCGTTACAGAACATGTACAGTTTCGCGCTGGACGAGTATGTGGGAGAAAAATTGCCGTGCCTTTGGAAAATCCATTCCGGCATTCCGGTTAAGCAATGTAGGTACGTCAAAACCTGGAATACCCGAACCCCTCTGCTCCCAAATGCGAGTCCCGTGTCCGAAATACTGCTCCCCCTCGCTGTTGGAAACGTCGTCATAGTCTGCTGATATGGAGAAATGGCAGAGGTTACTGTGAATGAGCGGTACCACTGTTGTTGTGCGTCACATGGCCGCCACGTGTGGCTCTAAGCAGCGGGCGGCACAGCCCAGCCTGCCAGTCACGCGCGCACTCCCAGCTGTTGGGGGCAGCTGCCACGCCCCATGTAGCAGGCCTCCACCACTGTGCTTACTGTACGTGACTACATCATGTTCCACACCTCTAGTGTGTCGTGTTGGTCCCACAGTCACTGCTTTCACCGAAAAGTGCACGGAACTGCAGAGCAACTCATTTTGTTACTGCCAGAAGCAAGTATAAATAAATTAAGAACTACTCTTTTTGATAAACGAAAAGGAAGTATGGGCCTTCAGGGAAACGTTTTAGCCATAGTAAGTCCTTTAATTCTGTTGTCGGTAGTATGTATCAATAACTGGAACAATATCCTTTCCTTCTATTACAGATATAGCTTTTACTCTGTTTTAAATATATTTTTACTATCTTTAAAATTTGAACTCTACATTGATATTTCAGTGTAACTTTTTACATGTTTTTACATTTTTTTACATTTAAACATTTCCCTGCTTATACTTCGATGTATAGAAAAGGCACGCATGTAGCGTAACCTGATTGTGTCTATATAATTCCTTGGTTTTTATCCTTATTTTTAGTATGGCGACACATGTAGTGGACGGTTTGTACCCCATCTGCTGCCTACGCCATATACATATGAATCATACGTATTTTTACTATTCGTCACTTAGAAGTAAAGGAGGCAAGAATTTTATATATTTTAAGATTTTTTGTGCAATATTTTTCATTTGTATTCTGAGTTCTAAAGATGGCCAATGGAAAGCTGAAACCTGTCATGATTGTAATCATATTCTGTGATTGTGCGTAAAGAAAAAGAAGTCATTTGTTTACAATGCTCGGAATGTGAGAATACGTATAGTAAGCCTATAACTCAGCTGTTACCTGTGTATTCTTTCCTCACTGCACTACCCTTCGCACTCGTCTGCCTCGGCAGCTGCGCAGTCTGTGTGGAGGAAGGAGATTTTCTCTGCTTGGGTACTAGCTATTGTGTTGTCCTTACGTTTGTTTCGTCATAATTAACACACCACCATCGAGATGGCTAAATGGGCACGTTCCCAAAGCCAATAAATTGAAGAAGAAAGAAAGCTTTGCACTACACGAGGTTGATCTCAGTCTCTGACTCCAATAACGATTACGAACAGCAGACAGAACCAACTTTTTGAGGGTGTTTCAGAGCATAGTACTACGTTACTTTTACGTTTCATTAGTGTCACTGAAAATAGAATCTTCTTTTTCACCCTTCTTTCCTTAAGTGATCAGTCTCTTCATTACTGCGATACTTTCGTCCTTTTCCCCCCCTCTCCTTTACTAATCTTTTCATGGAAACTAAGTGAGTATATACAAAGGGCCGCATAACCTATGCATTATTTTTGTTCTATACAGCTATACTCCTGTGTGTTATCTAAAAGCAAACGGTATTTGTATCAAAATTGAAATTTTCAATATTTACTTCAGGTTTATTTCGAAAATTGTTGCTTTGTAAAGTGAAGCAGAGAATGTTGCAGTAAAAATAAAGAAAACAATTCAGTTCTATCTTTTAGTGCTAGAAATCGGAAGTTCCTAAAAAAAAGGTAAAATAAAAAAACTCAAAAGAAACACATATCAAACGTCGTTTCCCCATTTTGTCGAGCTTGTACGAAACATGTTTATGTTTACCATAAACAAATTTCGTACTTATCAACAACAGAACACTCTCGCCTATGATCATCATGAAGAACGTTCCATTTAGTACAAAATAACAGCAATAGCCTTATAGATAATATTGTGTTTGTGCATGTAAACTGTACTTGCACCAAAAATAATTGATTTTGTTGCATAACAGCGCAGAAGTCAAGCGATTAACTAGTTCTGATTACTTATAAAATGCAACATATATTTTCTAAAGCTATAAAATACACAGTCTATTATCACTGTACCATGTGTGCTTCTAATTATGTGCAAAACAAACAAACAAACAAACAAAAAAACAAAAAACAAGGAGACGTCGTCGGCCCAAAGTTTTTCTCTCACACATTCTTTTATGTTTCTTTCCCTACCAGTGTTACCAATACTACCGGTAATTCCACCATTTACTGCGTAATTTATACACTGTCCCACAACTAAAGAATCGTAGCTTTGGTAGAGCACAATTATACACACATCAAAAAAGTTTTGCATCGCCTCGGTTCCAAGAGTTCCAGAATCTATACAGAAAAATAGAATAGAGATCAACATAAAGATCATTCCCACCATTTTTATTGCTCATGAAAACCACACATTGCATGTTGTACCACCATACAGCGAGACTTTCAGAGGTGGTGGTCCAGGTTGCAGTACACACCGGTACCTCTAACACCCAGTAACACATCCTCTTGTATTGATGCGTTCCTGTATTCGTCGTGGCATACTATCCACAAGTTCATCAATGTACAGTTGGTCCAGATTGTCCCACTCCGCCGGCCGGTGTGGCCGAGCGGTTCTAGGCGCTTGTCTGGAACCGCGCGACCGCTACGGTCGCAGGTTCGAATCCTGCCTCGGGCATGGATGTGTGTGATGTCCTTAGGTTAGTTAGGTTTACGTGGTTATAAGTTATAGGGGACTGATGAACTCAAAAGTTAAGTCCCATAGTGCTCAAAGCCATCTGAACCATTTGAACCATTTGATCGACTGTCGGATCTCCTCCGTCTAATAGGCGCTGCTCATGCTTGGTTGTTTAGATCTTCGGGCGTGTTTAGTGACATTTGTGAACAGTCAAAGCGACTGTTTCCAGAATGAGATTTTCACTCTGCAGCGGAGTGTGCGCCGATATGAAACTTCCTGGCAGATTAAAACTGTGTGACGGACCGAGACTCGAACTCGAGACCTTTGCCTTTCGCGGGCAAGTGCTCTACCAACTGAGCTACCCAAGCACGACTCACGCCCCGTCCTCACAGCTTTACTTCTGCCAGTACCTCGTCTCCTACCTTCCAGACTTAACAGAAGCTCTCCTGCGTACCTCAGTTGGTGTGTGTGATCCATAGTGAAGGTCTATCTTCAGGAGTTCTGGGATCTGGGGTGATGCAAAACTTTTTTTCGTGTGTGTATATGGCTGTAAAACCTGGGCTATGGGCACTGAAGAAGAGAAGAAGCTAAATTCTTTTGAGAAGAAGTGTCGTGGACGGATGCTAAAAATAAAGTGGACCAATATGGACAGAAACGAAGAGATTCTTAAAGAGCAGGTAAGGAGAGAAGCGGTAGGAAATCAGTTATCAAAAGAAGAGCACATTCATCGACTATCTAATGAGACATGAACACCATAATACAGGGAATGTTAGTGGAAATACACCTAAAGGAAGACAGCGACCAATGTAAATTGGCCAAACTATGAGACACGTGGGACGAACAGGCAAGGCGTGTAGGGTGGAAGAAGAAGAAGATGAAGTAGAATTTTTCAACATTGCGATAGATCATCGCATAAGTTGACAAATGCTGCATTGTTAAGACGGGTTACTTTCTCTTGGCGTTCTCTCGTGAAGGCAAGCTGCTCCCAGAAGCTTTCGCGAACTGTATTCGCACTCAACTGGGAAACACGGCTGCTAGGTTAATGCAGTCCCGAGCCCCTGCGAAGAGAACGAATAGCGACCGCAAATGGCAGCGGTGCTGGCGAGTAATGCGGGTCACCTCTCGAAAGGAGTCGCTAAAGGCGGGGAATGCCGAGCAGAGTAGAGCAGGCAAGAATTCCACCAGTGGCTGAAAGCATTGCGACTGTGCAGCCATTACCAGTAGATGAAGTAAAGTCAGAGGGTCACTGCTCAAGTCTGAAATACTCTTGCCACTGAGGTACGAATAGTACTGCCATCGCGATGCCTTACAGCAAAGGCTGCAATTCTAAAGAGCCAAAGAAACTGGTACACCTGCCTAATATAGCGTAGGGCGCCTGCGACCACGCGGAAGTGCCGTAACTCGCCGTGCCATGGACTCGACTAATGTCTGAAGTAGTGCTGCAGGGAACGGACATCATGAATACTGCAGGGCTGTCCATAAATCCGTAATAATACGATGGGGAGGAGATCTCTTCTGAACAGCACGTTGCAAGGCATCCCTGATATGCTCTATAATATTCATGTCTGGGGAGTCTGGTGGCCAGCTGAAGTATTTAAACTCAGAAGAGCGTTTCTGGAGCCACTCGATAGCAACTCTGGACGTGTGGGGGGCGTCGCATTGTCCTGCTGGAATTTCCCATGTTCGTCGGAATGCACAATGAACATGAATAGATGCAGGTGATGAGACATGATACTTACGTACGTATCACCTGTCAGAGTCGTACCTAGACGTTTCAGGAGTCCCGTATCACTCCAACTGTACACTCCACATACCATTGCAGAGTCTCCACCAGCTTGAACTGTCCTCTGCTGATATGCAGGGTCCATGGATTCACGAGGTTGCCTCCATACCCGTACAGGTCCATCCGCTCGATACAGTTTGAAACGAGACACGTCCAACCAGGCAAAATATTTCCATTAATCAGCAATCCAGCGTCGGTGTTGACAGGTCTAGGCGTGGCATAAAGCCTTGTGTCGTGCAGTCGTCATGGGTACACTAGCGGGCCATCTGCTCCGAAAGACCATATCGATAATGTTTCGTTGGATAGTTCGCACGCTGACACTTGTTGATGGCTCGGCATTGAAATCTACAGTAGTTTACAGAAGGGTTGCACTTGCGTTGAACGATTCTCTTCAGTCGTCGTTCCCGTAGGATCTTTTTCAGAACATAGCGATGTTTTACCGGTTTCGTGATATTCACGGTACACTCGCGAAATGGTCGTGCGGGAAAATCCCCACTTCATCGCTACCTCGGAGAAGCTGTGTCCCTTCTCTCTTGCACCGATTACATTACCACGGTCAAACTCACCTGAATCTTGATAAGCTGTCATTGTAGCTACAGTAACCGATCTAACAAGTGTGCCATCCACTTGTCTTATATAGGCGTTGTCGAGCGCAGCGCCTTATTGTGCCTGTTTACATATCTCTGTATTTGAATAGGCATGCCTATATCAGTTTCTATGGCGCTTCATTGTAGGTAGGTCAGTGTAAGAGCGAGCGCAGTCAATAACATTGATCTTTGAAGCCTTCATGAACTGTGAATGATGTCTGCCAAATTGCACATCCCTGACTTACTCGTTTTGGATTGGAAGAGCATCGATTTTATTTTTTTTAAATTAGATAGACTTGCCAACTGCAATTCTGCCCTGTTCCTGAAAAGAAACACGGGCAGAGATGACACAGAGTTCATCTCAAATCCTCGTCCTGGCTTCTCGCTATTTGGGTTTTCTAAGGTAGAAAAAGGAGTATCAGAGATTAACGTCCCGTCGACGTATTGTGACTAGACACAGAACAGAATATCGGATTGGGATTGGAAGTCAGCCGTGCCTTTCAAAGGAACCACCTTGGCATTCGCTTTAAGCGGAAACCTAAATCTAGATGATCAGACGTGGATTTTAAGCGTCGTGCTCCCAAATCCTAGTCCCGTGTCTTAGCATTGCGCCAGCCCATTCGGTTTGGGTTTTCTGTGGTTTTCCTACACAATTTGAATTAATTTGTGCGAAAGTCTCAAGTGAAGTTAGTCCCTAATACACTCCTGGAAATGGAAAAAAGAACACATTGACACCGGTGTGTCAGACCCACCATACTTGCTCCGGACACTGCGAGAGGGCTGTACAAGCAATGATCACACGCACGGCACAGCGGACACACCACGAACCGCGGTGTTGGCCGTCGAATGGCGCTAGCTGCGCAGCATTTGTGCACCGCCGCCGTCAGTGTCAGCCAGTTTGCCGTGGCATACGGAGCTCCATCGCAGTCTTTAACACTGGTAGCATGCTGCGACAGCGTGGACGTGAACCGTATGTGCAGTTGACGGACTTTGAGCGAGGGCGTATAGTGGGCATGCGGGAGGTCGGGTGGACGTACCGCCGAATTGCTCAACACGTGGGGCGTGAGGTCTCCACAGTACATCGATGTTGTCGCCAGTGGTCGGCGGAAGGTGCACGTGCCCGTCGACATGGGACCGGACCGCAGCGACGCACGGATGCACGCCAAGACCGTAGGATCCTACGCAGTGCCGTAGGGGACCGCACCGCCACTTCCCAGCAAATTAGGGACACTGTTGCTCCTGGGGTATCGGCGAGGACCATTCGCAACCGTCTCCATGAAGCTGGGCTACGGTCCCGCACACCATTAGGCCGTCTTCCGCTCACGCCCCAACATCGTGCAGCCCGCCTCCAGTGGTGTCGCGACAGGCGTGAATGGAGGGACGAATGGAGACGTGTCGTCTTCAGCGATGAGAGTCGCTTCTGCCTTGGTGCCAATGATGGTCGTATGCGTGTTTGACGCCGTGCAGGTGAGCGCCACAATCAGGACTGCATACGACCGAGGCACACAGGGCCAACACCCGGCATCATGGTGTGGGGAGCGATCTCCTACACTGGCCGTACACCACTGGTGATCGTCGAGGGGACACTGAATAGTGCACGGTACATCCAAACCGTCATCGAACCCATCGTTCTACCATTCCTAGACCGGCAGGGGAACGTGTTGTTCCAACAGGACAATGCACTTCCGCATGTATCCCGTGCCACCCAACGTGCTCTAGAAGGTGTAAGTCAACTACCCTGGCCAGCAAGATCTCCGGATCTGTCCCCCATTGAGCATGTTTGGGACTGGATGAAGCGTCGTCTCACGCGGTCTGCACGTCCAGCACGAACGCTGGTCCAACTGAGGCGCCAGGTGGAAATGGCATGGCAAGCCGTTCCACAGGACTACATCCAGCATCTCTACGATCGTCTCCATGGGAGAATAGCAGCCTGCATTGCTGCGAAAGGTGGATATACACTGTACTAGTGCCGACATTGTGCATGCTCTGTTGCCTGTGTGTATGTGCCTGTGGTTCTGTCAGTGTGATCATGTGATGTATCTGACCCCAGGAATGTGTCAATAAAGTTTCCCCTTCCTGGGACAATGAATTCACGGTGTTCTTATTTCAATTTCCAGGAGTGTATATTCTAATCTTGATCTATCCTCATTGAGCGAATCGTATAATGATGATGCTGTACTGGAATTTTTCTGTTGGAGTGGCCCCTTGGCTGGCACAAGAAAGAAAAGAGGACTGTGACTTACAAAGGTAATAGTCTGATTTAACATCTCCGAAGGCGGAGGCATAATATTAAAGACGCTAGACTCGTGCTTGGTAAGCCAGGAACATATAAACCAAAGCGCTCTCTCTCTCCTCTCTCCTCTCTCTCTCTCTCTCTCTCTCTCTCTCTCTCTCTCTCTCTCACACACACACACACGCACACACACACACACACACACATACACACACACACAGGCACGCGCGCTTTCATGAATAAAATAATAGCAGCCACAAAAGCACAACAGTTTAACATACCGAGTGGAAAATTGCCGACCAGGGTGGCCGTGCGGTTCTAGGCGCTACAGTCTGGAACCGCGCAACCGCTACGGTCGCAGGTTCGAATCCTGCCTCGGGCATGGATGTGTGTGATGTCCTTAGGTTAGTTAGGTTTAAGTAGTTCAAAGTTCTAGGGGACTGATGACCTCAGAAGTTAAGTCCCATAGTGCTCAGAGCCATTTGAGGGGAAAATTTTCGATGTAATAACTTTTCTACATCAAGTTCTCTATGGTTGCACATGACAAACTGTGAAAGAGAAGCAACAATAACACAAAATATGGATAGCCACAAAACCTGCAACATACGTTAACAATGTATATATAAAAAGTTCTTGTCTATTTTGTGGATATTTTTTCTACTAACTGTTTACGTGTAGTAAACAGCAGTTTTCCTGTATTCAATAAAAAGAAAATACAGGAGCCACTAATGACGTAACTACAGCGAAACATGTCTCAGTAGAAGAGAAGAAAAAAAAAGTGTTTGCACAACGAGGAGCCTATCCAAAAACAAAATTTATTTGCAGGCAGACACAGACACAAGAGTAAGCTTCAACCTGAAGATGAAGAATGAATATATTGACAATGTAAACAGCAGAGAAATTCCAAAATGTCACATACAGTAGAGAAAAATGGACCATGAGAATATACGGACGTCTCCAGTTGAAAACGGGTTGTTAATCATAAAACGGCGCCGTTGTTTGATATTTCAACACAGTGCTCGGAATACGCGAGGAATGAGTTGGAAGGTGAAAGAACGACGTTTTTCCGCATTTGAAAACAATGGCGAGGTAGCATATAGTGTCTCCTCTGAGGACATCTAACTGTTGAGTACAATACAGCATGTTTTATTTTCATTGTTATCTCGAGAGACAACCGTCAACATGGTGCAGTACGTTGCGTCCTCTGGTAGCATCAGCGTTATTGATGACTGGCGCGGACAGTGAAACATCATCGTAATTAGGCGGTGACAGGGCGTCTGACCTACCTGTTGTGTAATACGACGCCGCAGGTCCTTCCACGTGAGCACTGGAAAGAGGAAACGAGCGCGCAAGTGGTGATATATGGCGCCAGGCTGTTAATCCGCAGGGCCCGCCGTCGCTTCAACTGTCCGCTCCCACAATAAATCTTCCTGCCACTTCATCAGCGTTGGCAACTTAGTACTCTCTACATCCCCCGGGGGCACGACAGGTTCACCCTGTGACACGGGAAATGTCGAATTTTCCTGCGCATTGCAGTAGTAACACATCTCCATCAAACCTGAAGAGCAGCAGACGTCACCATCCATGATTGTTGCATTTTATAGAAGTCCCTCTCACTTTTTCGAATGCTACTAGCACTTATGAGCCAAAACAATGTTACCAGCCGTTAAATGTTGGTCCATCTTTGGAACGTGCATGGGATGGATTCGTCAAGTCCTCGGTGGGTTTCCGGAAATAAGTCGCCCCAGAGGTGTACGCATCAGGTCACTGAGTTAGTTATCGGTAGATGCTTTGTGGACGCCTAGCTGTCGCTCCTTGGCGTACCCCATGCTTCTCACTGTAGCACGTGTTTGAATGCTAACAAGGGGAAGGCCACAGACACGGCTGATCGATACAGCTCATAATTTGCAAGTCGCTTGTGTACCATCTACAATAAAAGACAGAATTGATAGAAGACTGAACGTTTTACGTCTGCATGTATGGCATCTACAAACGCATATTTTCCTGGTAATCGAGGGACGAATCTTTTTTCGACTGCCGCTTATGTAAGCGAGAGGTAAACGCCATTCATTCAGCATAAGCGGTACTGGCGTAGCGACCAAGACATACGGGCAATCACTTACCTGTATACTGATGGCGATAAATCCATCCTTGACTTCTGGCAAGCCACCCACAATGAAATCGACGACCTTCTGCACCAATTACTTTCGCACGATTCTTACGTCACCCCCCCCCCCCTTCCCGGTGATGTCTTAGACTCTCCGCACTACATTTCTATATCTAAATCTACATTTATACTCCGCAAGCCACCTAACGGTGTGTGGCGGAGGGCACTTTACGTGCCACTGTCATTACCTCCCTTTCCTGTTCCAGTCGCGTATGGTTCGCGGGAAGAACGACTGTCTGAAAGCCTCCGTGCGCGCTCTAATCTCTCTAATTTTACATTCGTGATCTCCTCGGGAGGTATAAGTAGGGGGAAGCAATATATTCGATACCTCATCCACAAACGCACCGTCTCGAAACCTGGCGAGCAATCTACGCCGCGATGCAGAGCGCCTCTCTTGCAGAGTCTGCCACTTGAGTTTATTAAACATCTCCGTAACGCTATCACCATTACCAAACAACCCTGTGACGAAACGCGCCGCTCTTCTTTGGATCTTCTCCATCTCCTCCGTCAAACCGATCTGGTACGGATCCCACACTGATGAGCAATACTCAAGTATAGGTCGAACGAGTGTTTTGTAAGCCACCTCCTTTGTTGATGGACTACATTCTCTAAGCACTCTCCCAATGAATCTCAACCTGGTACCCGCCTTACCAACAATTAATTTTATTTGATCATTCCACTTCAAATCGTTCCGCACGCATACTCCCAGATATTTTACAGAAGTAACTGCTACCAGTGTTTGTTCCGCTATCATATAATCATACAATAAAGGATCCTTCTTTCTATGTATTTGCAATACATTACATTTGTCTATGTTAAGGGACAGTTGCCACTCCCTGCACCAAGTGCCTATCCACTGCAGATCTTCCTGCATTTCGCTACAATTTTCTAATGCTGCAACTTCTCTGTATATTACAGCATCATCCGCGAAAAGCCGCATGGAACTTCCGACACTATCTACTAGGTCATTTATACATATTGTGAAAAGCAATGGTCCTATAACACTCCCCTGTGGCACGCCAGAGGTTACTTTAACGTCTGTAGACGTCTCTCCATTGATAACAACATGCTGTGTTCTGTTTGCTAAAAACTCTTCAATCCAGCCACACAGCTGGTCTGATATTCCGTAGGCTCTTACTTTGTTTATCAGGCGACAGTGCGGAACTGTATCGAACGCCTTCCGGAAGTCAAGAAAAACAGCATCTACCTGGGAGCCTGTATCTAATATTTTCTGGGTCTCATGAACAAATAAAGCGAGTTGGGTCTCACACGATCGCTGTTTCCGGAATCCATGTTGATTCCTACATATTAGATTCTGGGTTTCCAAAAACGACATGATACTCGAGCAGGAAACATGTTCTAAAATTCTACAACAGATCGACGTCAGAGATATAGGTCTATAGTTTTGCGCATCTGCTCGACGACCCTTCTTGAAGACTGGGACTACCTGTGCTCCTTTCCAATCATTTGGAACCCTCCGCTCCTCTATTTTCCATCACGTGGTTTGACATGTGGAAATAGTTCTGGGATCTGCAGCGACCTCTTCCTTATGTTTATGTGGGCCGGTAGTGGCCCGTGGTGGCCGCTGGTGTCTTTGCTGTGTTGTTGTTGTTGTTTTGTTGTTGTGGCCGTTCATAAACATTGCCTGTTGGTTGTGTAGTGCTTCGGTGTGCCTGCGAAGCGGGCAACCCGCGGCTGCAGGCTGTCAGTTTGGTTGCTGATACTCCAGGCGCCATCATGTCTGGTGGAGAAGGCCACAGCAATAAGTGTGGGGAGTTAGTAATGTAAGTAAATCAATAAGGGATAAGAACAACGAAGCAAATACATTTCTCCAACGATTTGCGTTAGTAAAGAACTAAAAATTTAATCTATGTCGCCTTACAATGGCTCTTTCACTCACTTTGTTAGAAGTACTAAATTTCCTTGGAACAACTAGATACGTGATACTTGTCATAATACACTTTCTAAGCAAATACACTTGCAGCACCAAGAACATCTAATGAACGCAATCTTCGCTCAACTACAACTGTCCCTGCAAAGATTCGGTGGAAAGCAGACATCGTTTACATTTAAAAATATTTATTTTTCGAAAATTAAGTTTGATGCACGCCACGCATACGATAACACAGCCTCAAAAAACTGGACTGAAAGTTGATCATGAATTATGCTGTGAATCGCTATCGCATCCATGTGGTTTTGCAATTCCCGCCGGGTTTTCAGACGCAGATTGCAATTTTGAAGCTTAGAAATAAACTTTTAAACTGGCGATAAAAATGAACACTACGTGGCTGGCACACAGGCGTGCAGTTTGGTGGAATCACTCCTAATGTGCAAGTCGGTTACCCTTCGTCATCTATAGCCATGCTATCTTACATGTCACTAAGAGCTTGTCCACTTCAGAAATGCAGTATCAGACAAAACTTGTTGTCAGCAACGTACGGATTTAAAATTTTCTCAAGATATGTTTTTGTAAACTGAATTTATCAGTTTCCCGGATTTGGAGCATGTGACGTAAATATTTTTTAACGCGTCGGTTATATGATTGACATCTTTTATACGGCGAGATCAAAACTGACAATTAATTTCTTGAAAGCACGAGAACACTTTAGGCAACAATTTTCCAGACGCTGTAATCGTATAATGCGTCGTGTACGGATGCGTTATTTGATGTATACTACCGACAACGACAAGCGTTCGTTTTTTTTTTCTATTATGCTATTACCTGCGTCGAACGCTCGTCTTCATAGCAGTCTTTTCATACAACTAGGCTTGAAATTTTAATTCTTTGCTAATCCAAATCTTTTGAGAAATTCATTTATCAACTTGGTTATTATTCCTCATTGATTTACTTCATAACCCTATGTACTACCAATTTCGAGTGAAAAAAATACAAATGAAAAAAAGAAAAAACTGCTGAATACTTATGGAAATCTAATACATGTTCTCTGCTTCTCATCCACATGACTTGTTCGCTACGTCAGCGGCACTTTCGCTGAAAAGCGAATATCTGGTGGGTACCAAAGGGACAGCCATAACAGTTTATTTTCTCAGTTTGCATTTGTAAACCACATATATGATGATGACAAATGTACAGTTTTCAATTATCTGTTGATTCCGTCGGTTTCGGGTCGATTACGAGTCATGAACTTTAGGGGTGGTTCTCTCAAAAACGTTGGGGTGTTGTGCCAAAATATCCGAATGCATTTTATGTTAGGTTGTACTCAAATGACCTACTAAATACGAGCAGAATCGGTTCGCAGTGTCTGAGGCCTTCCCCTTGTGAGACAGAGCAGCTGGACTATGATCGTATATTCACATCCTGTTGAGCGAGTAAATCAGTCGCCCTACCGAACCATAGATACCACAGTGGCTGGATGAATCAAAATCGCGGAGCGGCGCATTAAAATGTATGACGCGTTGTGGGCGCAGTGATCGTTTCCCTACAGCGAGATTGTCTCCGGTTAATGAATCAGCTGTGGGGCATTAGGGATTTGGCTTGTCTATTACTAGCGAAGGGGGAGCAGACGTGCAAATACGGAATTAATTCGGGGCTAATTCCGCAAACAGACTTCTGTACACGGCACGGCGTGCGGGGTGCAGCCGAACAAAGCACCCGCATGTTACGTCGGGGGAAGCGTCGCCGTCTTCCCCGGAGGAGTATGCTATAAACGTTCACACCATAAAATAAAAGTTTGGGAGCGATAAACATCTCAAGTTACGCAACCTTTCTTCGGAGGAACGCCGAGTAGTTTGGAATCCTGTTTGCGTAACGAATGGAAATAGCTTCCCGAATGAAAGTTGGGAAGGACCAGTGGAAAGGGGAAAAAGGGGAGGGGGGTGCGACGGCAGGATTAGGGGCGACGGACCAAAATGGCGCTCTCGCAGACTCCCTTTAATTAATTCGTCACGTGCAAGACGGGGAGTGCTTCTTCGCTGAAGTAACAGTTTAAATTTCAGCAGAAATGTTCGCTCTCTATTGGCGCGCCGTCTTCGGTACACAAGCCGAGCCGGAAACTTTGGCGCGGATCCTCCTCGCTGTTGGCGAGGCGCTCGTTGGAGATGCCGAAGACCGGGAGCGAGGAATGTCGCATTGTACTGCGGGGCGATTCTCCCACGCCCCGAGGTACCGCTTTGAGTGCTCTGCCACTTCTCTCCTCGCAGCAACAGCACCTCGGCACGGGCAATGCAATCGAATGAATCTCTTTGCCGAGTGGTGATGAATCAGTTGTCAATCAACCTGCTTAGATGTCATAAATAACGTATGGATACAGATATCGAAACTGTAGTTAATCTGATGACTGCTTCCCTACTGTGGTACGCCGGATAACGTACAAGGTGGCGAAGGGAAGCGGGAAATTTTCAAGTAACGTAATTTGCGAGGATAGACACAGGAAAAGCATTTTATTACTGTCAAAGGTGCATGTATAAAATATGCCATTTCTGTTTGCATTACAGACTGTCTACTTACTTCTTAAAAATAGCATCGGAAAGATGTGCTCCCTCTCAGCGTCCACATTCTTCTTAGAGAAACTCCAGAATGTTCGGTGAAGCATGTCTCGAGGAACAGCCCTTCTAACACCCGTGTACCGCAAGTCTCTAGAGGAACGGAAGGTTCCAAATGATTGGAAAAGAGCACAGGTAGTCCCAGTCTTCAAGAAGGGTCGTCGAGCAGATGCGCAAAACTATAGACCTATATCTCTGACGTCGATCTGTTGTAGAATTTTAGAACATGTTTTCTGCTCGAGTATCATGTCGTTTTTGGAAACCCAGAATCTACTATGTAGGAATCAACATGGATTCCGGAAACAGCGATCGTGTGAGACCCAACTCGCTTTATTTGTTCATGAGGCCCAGAAAATATTAGATACAGGCTCCCAGGTAGATGCTATTTTTCTTGACTTCCGGAAGGCGTTCGATACAGTTCCGCACTGTCGCCCGATAAAAAAAGTAAGAGCCTACGGAATATCAGACCAGCTGTGTGGCTAGACTGAAGAGTTTTTAGCAAACAGAACACAGCATGTTGTTATCAATGGAGAGACGTCTACAGACGTTAAAATAACCTCTGGCGTGCCACAGGGGAGTGTTATGGGACCATTGCTTTTCACAATATATATATATATATATATATATATATATATATATATATATATATATATATATGACCTAGTAGGTAGTGTCGGAAGTCCCATGCGGCTTTTCGCGGATGATGCTGTAGTATACAGAGAAGTTGCAGCATTAGAAAATTGTAGCGAAATGCAGGAAGATCTGCAGCGGATAGGCACTTGGTGCAGGGAGTGGCAACTGACCCTTAACATAGACAAATGTAATGTATTGCGAATACATAGAAAGAAGGATCCTTTATTGTATGATTATATGATAGCGGAACAAACACTGGTAGCAGTTACTTCTGTAAAATATCTGGGAGTATGCATGCGGAACGATTTGAAGTGGAATGATCATATAAAATTAATTGTTGGTAAGGCGGGTACCAGGTTGAGATTCATTGGGAGAGTCCTCAGAAAATGTAGTCCATCAACAAAGGAGGTGGCTTACAAAACACTCGTTCGACCTATACTTGAGTATTGCTCATCAGTGTGGGATCCGTACCAGATCGGGTTGACGGAGGAGACAGAGAAGATCCAAAGAAGAGCGGCGCGTTTCGTCACAGGGTTATTTGGTAACCGTGATAGCGTTACGGAGATGTTTAACAAACTCAAGTGGCAGACTCTACAAGAGAGGCGCTCTGCATCGCGGTGTAGCTTGCTCGCCAGGTTTCGAGAGGGTGCGTTTCTGGATGAGGTATCGAATATATTGTTTCCTCCTACTTATACCTCCCGAGGAGATCACGAACGTAAAATTAGAGAGATTAGAGCGCGCACGGAGGCTTTCAGACAGTCGTTCTTCCCGCGAACCATACGCGACTGGAACAGGAATGGGAGGTAATGACAGTGGCACGTAAAGTGCCCTCCGCCACACACCGTTGGGTGGCTTGCGGAGTATAAATGTAGATGTAGATGTAGAAGGGCAATGATTTCGTCTTTAGTACTCTGTTTTAGGTCATGGATAATTGCAGGAAAGAAATAGGGCACACTAAAATCAGGTTATCTCGCAGGCCACGAAATGTGACCATTACGTGAAATGACGCGCCTACCAAACAGTGGCGAACGGCTTTCGGTCGACTGTCGAGCAGTAATGTCGCTCGGTCCTGCTGAAACAACACGTTTTCGATGTTAGGATCGTGCAGGATCGGTTCAAATGGCTCTAACCACTATGGGACTTAACGTCTGAGGTCATCCGTCCCCTATACTTAGAACTCCTTAAACCTACCTAACCTAAGAAATGGCTCTGAGCACTATGGGACTTAACACCTGTGGTCATCAGTCCCCTAGAACTCAGAACTACTTAAACCTAACTAACCTAAGGACATCACACACATCCATGTCCGAGGCAGGATTCGAACCCGCGACCGTAGCACCTAACCTAAGAACATCACACACATCCATGCCCGAGGCAGGATTCGAACCTGCGACCGTAGCAGCAGTGCGGTTCCGGACTGAAGCGCCTAGAACCGCTCGGCCACTGTGGCCGGCGGTGCAGTCTCGGTGCAAAGAATGTTTCAGGCATATCAATAAATCTGTCGGATATTACTGCTTTTGCAACACCACCCTCACGTACAAAAACGCACAGACCAATGCTGATACAACACACCACACTGTAACCGTTGCGAAAGGTAATGGACATTCGTGAAACTCAAGGATTTCCCTGTTCCCTGCGACGGAAATTCTGTTTGTTGACGTATCCTGCAGCTACTATGAATCAAAACAGAAAGAAATTAATGACATTAACTGTCAGTGGGTGTGATTTAAAGCAATGGGGAAAATTGAGAATCGGTGCGAAACTGGGATTCGAACCTAGGTTTCCTGCTTACGAGGCAAGTGCGCTAACCACTGTGCCATCGAGACACAATGGTCATCGCAACTGGATGGACTACCCTAGCACGCCTGCGATCAGACTCAAAATTCCACTTATCCACACGCTACTTCTGTAGCCTTACCCATTATCCTCATTATTCGTGGCATTTCGCCGATTTCCGTACGAATTCGAGGGTGGCGTACATCGGCATTTGGCCGACCACGCCCTGATTATATAATTCACCAGCCCACACGATAAGGCAACTTTAATATACATTACTTTGTACGTTCCATAGCTCTGGTCGTAGATGGATCGCATTTATGAAATTCACCGTTCGGTATTTTGTCCACTTCTTCGCTGCTTTACACAACAGCATAACAACAACCAACAAAACAATGTCCCTCATTCCAAATTAATAATATAAGTGTAGAGCAGATGTGGCTTAAATTCAAAGAAATAGTATCGGCAGCAATTGAGAGATTTATACCAAATAAACTAACAAACGACGAAGCTGATCCTCCTTGGTACACAAAACGGGTTAGAACACTGTTGCAGAAACGACGAAACAAACATGCCAAATTTAAACAGATGCAAAAAGCCCAAGATTGGCGATCCTTTACAGAATCTTGAAGCTTAGCGCGGAGTTCAATGGGAGACGCCTATAACAGTTTCCACAACGAAATTGTCTCGAAACCTGACAGAAAATCCAAAGAGATTCTGGTCGTATGTGAAGTATGTTAGCGGCAAGAAACAATCAATGCCTTCTCTGCACGATACCAATGGAAATACTATCGAAGACAGTGCTACCAAAGCAGAGTTACTAAACACAGCCTTCCGAAATGCCCTCACAAAAGAAGACGTAGTAAAAATTCTAGAATTCGAATTGAGAAGAGCTGCCAACATAAGTAACGTAAAAATAAATACCCTCGGAGTAGTGAAGCAACTCAAATAATAAAAAAAAGTCTTCTGGTCCAGACTTTATACCAATTAGTTTCCTTTCCGAGTATGCTGATGTATTAGCTCCATACTTAAGAATCACATACAACCGTCGCTCTACGAAAGATCCGTACCCAAAGACTTGAAAGTTGCACAGCTCACACCAATATTCAAGAAAGGTAGTAGGAGAAATCCACTAAATTACAGGCCCATATCGTTAACGTCGATTTGCAGCAGGATTTTAGAACATATATTGTGTTCGAACATTATGAATTACCTCGAAGAAAATGGTCTATTGACACACAGTCAACATGGGTTTAGAAAACATCATCCCTGTGAAACACAACTAGCTCTCTGTTCACATGAAGTGTTGAGTGCTATTGACAAGGGATTTCAGATCGATTCCGTATTCCTGGATTTACGGAAGGCTTTTGACACTGTACCACTCAAGCGGCTCTTAGTGAAATTGCGTGCTTATGGAATATCGTTTCAGTTATGTGACTGTATTTGCGATATTCTGTCAGAGAGGTCACAGTTCGTAGTAATTGACGGAAAGTCATCGAGTAAAACAGAAGTGATTTCTGGCGTTCCCCAAGGTAGTGTTATGGGCCCTTTGCTGTTCCTTATCTATATAAACGATTTGGGACACAATCAGAGCAGCCGTCTTCGGTTGTTTGCAAATGGCGCTGTCGTTTATCGACTAATAAAGTCATCAGAAGATCAAAACAAATTGCAAAACGATTTAGAAAAAAATATCTGAATGGTGCGAAAAGTGGCAGTTGACCCTAAATAACGAAAAGTGTGAGTTCATCCACATGAGTGCTAAAAGGAAGTCGTTAAACTTCGGTTACACGATAAATCAGTCTTTTAGAATACTGCTGCGTGGTGTGGGATCCTTACTAGGTAGGACTGACGGAGTATATCGAAAAAGTTCAAAGAAAGGCAGCACGTTTTGTATTATTGCGAAATATGAAAGAAAGTGTCACAGAAATGATACAGTATTTGGGCTGAAAATCATTAAAAGAAAGGCGTTTTTCGTTGCGACGGAATCTTCTCACGAAATTCCAATCACCAACTTTCTCCTCCGGATGTGAAAATATTTTGTTGACACCGACTTACGTAGGGAGGAACGATCACCACGATAAAATATGGGAAATCAGAGCTCGTACGGAAAGATATAGGCGTTCATTCTTTCCGTGCGCTATACAAGATTGGAATAATAGAGAATTGTGAAGGTGGTTCGATGAAACCTCTGCCAGGCACTTAAATGTGATTTGCAGAGTATCCATGTAGATGTAGATGGTTATATGCACGCACGCAAATTTCTGAACAACAGGGAAACGATATTGTTTTCTCCCAGAGAGGTGGCTGCAGTGCTGTCAGTGACAGAAGTAGGAAACAACTGTGAGAGCGAGAGGCAAGTTACAAAGTACAGAGGTAGATACTGCCCTGCAATACGAAATATTCTTCACCCTGGGATAAAAACCTGCAATGTCAGCAATACTGCCCGGCCATACCACAAAATTGCACTTTATTGCAGCCGCATTCCAGCAATGTTGATAGCAACGTTTTTGCTGCCAAATATTGTCGTAAAATATGACCGATGTAAACCATCCTTAAACAAAACTACGTTGTGTGGTTGGTCGTGGCAGGCGGAAGAAACGTCTCACAAAAGCCACTGTGTGTTCGAACATTATAAATTACCTGGAGGATAACGATTTTTTGCAAATAGCCAGCATCGATTCAGAAAATGTTCTTATCAAACACGAATAGCTATTTATTCGCATGAAGTAATGAGTGCTATCGACAAGGTATCACAAACTGAGTGCTTACTTTTAGATTTCCAGGAGGGTTATAATACTGTTCCTCACAAGCCACTTCTAATCAAATTCCATGCCTACGAAGTATCGCCTTAGTTGTGCGACTGGATTCGCGATTTCCTGTCGGAAGTTCAAAATTCACAGTAACAGACAGATGGCCATCGAGTAAAACAGAAGTGACACCTGGCGTTCCACAGCGTAGTGTTATAGGCCTTCTTCTGTTCGTGGTCTATATAAACAATCTAGGAGACAATAAGAGCAGCTGCCTTAGATTGTTTGGAGGCGATACATCTACATCTACATCTACATCTATACTCCGCGAGCCACCTTACGGTGTGTGGCGGAGGGTACTTATTGTACCACTATCTGATCCCCCCTTCCCTGTTCCATTCACGAATTGTGCGTGGGAAGAACGACTGCTTGTAAGTCTCCGTATTTGCTCTAATTTCTCGGATCTTTTCGTTGTGATCATTACGCGAGAGATATGTGGGCGGTAGTAATATGTTGCCCATCTCTTCCCGGAATGTGCTCTCTCGTAATTTCGATAATAAACCTCTCCGTATTGCGTAACGCCTTTCTTGAAGTGTCCGCCACTGGAGCTTGTTCAGCATCTCCGTAACGCTCTCGCGCTGACTAAATGTCCCCATGACGAATCGCGCTGCTTTTCGCTGGATCATGTCTATCTCTTCTATTAATCCAACCTGGTAAGGGTCCCATACTGATGAGCAATACTCAAGAATCGGACGAACAAGCGTTTTGTAAGCTACTTCTTTCGTCGATGAGTCACATTTTCTTAGAATTCTTCCTATGAATCTCAACCTGGCGCCTGCTTTTCCCACTATTTGTTTTATGTGATCGTTCCACTTCAGATCGCTCCGGATAGTAACTCCTAAGTATTTTACGGTCGTTAGCGCTTCCAATGATTTACCACCTATGGCATAATCGTACTGGAATGGATTTCTGCCCCTATGTATGCGCATTATATTACATTTATCTACGTTTAGGGAAAGCTGCCAGCTGTCGCACCATGCATTAATCCTCTGCAGGTCCTCCTGGAGTACGTACGAGTCTTCTGATGTTGCTACTTTCTTGTAGACAACCGTGTCATCTGCAAATAGCCTCACGGAGCTACCGATGTTGTCAACTAAGTCATTTATGTATATTGTAAACAATAAAGGTCCTATCACGCTTCCCTGCGGTACTCCCGAAATTACCTCTACATCTGCAGATTTTGAACCGTTAAGAATGACGTGTTGTGTTCTTTCTTCTAGGAAATCCTGAATCCAATCACAAACCTGGTCCGATATTCCGTAAGCTCGTATTTTTTTCACTAAACGTAAGTGCGGAACCGTATCAAATGCCTTCCTGAAGTCCAGGAATACGGCATCAATCTGCTCGCCAGTGTCTACGGCACTGTGAATTTCTTGGGCAAATAGGGCGAGCTGAGTTTCACATGATCTCTGTTTGCGGAATCCATGTTGGTTATGATGAAGGAGATTTGTATTATCTAAGAACGTCATAATACGAGAACACAAAACATGTTCCATTATTCTACAACAGATTGACGTAAGCGAAATAGGCCTATAATTATTCGCATCTGATTTATGACCCTTCTTGAAAATGGGAACGACCTGCGCTTTCTTCCAGTCGCTAGGTACTTTACGTTCTTCCAGCGATCTACGATAAATTGCTGATAGAAAGGGGGCAAGTTCTTTAGCATAATCACTGTAGAATCTTAAGGGTATCTCGTCTGGTCCGGATGCTTTTCCGCTACTAAGTGATAGCAGTTGTTTTTCAATTCCGATATCGTTTATTTCAATATTTTCCATTTTGGCGTCCGTGCGACGGCTGAAGTCAGGGACCGTGTTACGATTTTCCGCAGTGAAACAGTTTCGGAACACTGAATTCAGTATTTCTGCCTTTCTTCGGTCGTCCTCTGTTTCGGTGCCATCGTGGTCAACGAGTGACTGAATAGGGGATTTAGATCCGCTTACCGATTTTACATATGACCAAAACTTTTTAGGGTTCTTGTTTAGATTGTTTGCCAATGTTTTATGTTCGAATACTGTCAACTGCCGTCTCGTAAAGTCATCAGGCGATCACAACCACTTGAAAAATGATTTAAACAAGATATCGGCATCTTGCGAAAAATGACTGTAGGCTCGGAAAAGTGAAGTTATCTACGTGAGTACTAGTAGGAATCCGCTAAATTTCGGTTACTCGATGAATCACACAAATCAAAATGCTGTGTATTCAACTAAATGCCTAGGGATTACAATTACAAATAACATAAATTGGAAAAATCACATTGGTCATGCTGTGAGGAAGACATACCATAGACTGGGTTTTATTACCGGAACACTTAGAGGATATAACAGATCTACTAAAGACGGAGGAAGCTTTCAATAGCCATGATCGCATAAATTATTCTTTACGGTGGATAATTGGTTTCGACAGTGCAACTGTCGTCTTCAGGTTCAAATGGTTCAAATGGCTCTGAGTACTATTGGACGTAACTTCTCAGAGCATCAGTCCCCTAGAACTTAGAACTACTTAAACCCAACTAACCTAAGGGCATCACACACATCCATGCCAGAGGCAGGATTCGAACCTGCGACCGTAGCGGTCGCGCGGTTCCAGACTGTAGCACCTAGAACCGCCATCTTCTGGCCTTCGAAAAATTTTTGTTATGAAAAGAGGTCCATTGAGAGTATCTCATGACATGCTGTCATTATGGTGCATAAAATGCACGACATTATACATATGTTTGTCAAAAATAAGACCGTTTGCAGTTAAAAAGCATGTTATGTATGTGATAATTACCGAGCGAGTGGCGCAGTGGTTAGCACACTGGACTCGCATTCCGAAAGACGACGGTTCAAACTCGCTTCCGGCCATTCTGATTTAGGTTTTCTGTGATTTCCGTAAACTGCTTCAGGCAAATGCCGGGTTGGTTCCTTTGAAAGGCCGCGGCCGACTTCCTTCCCCGTCCTTCCCTCATCCGATGACCTCACTGCTTGGCCCCTTCCCCCGAATGAACCAACCAACCACGTGACCATTTTCGCATTCGTAGCACTCAGCCTCTGTGCTTGTTAATTCTTAAAACACACGATACACACTAAATTATACACTTGTAGATATGTTTACGTTTGCGTGACATCTTACGTACATCGTGAGTCCACCTTGGTCAAAGTATACGGTGTGACAATTCTTGAAAAAGATATTTAAGAAATTCTTCCAGTCCATATGTGGCATAACAGCAAACCAGTGCTTAACAGTATTGGTTAAAAACAGTCTTGGTTGCAATTTTAGTTTTTTTATTTTCCAACGACGCGTTTCGCCTTATTTAAGCATCTTCAGCTTATCGTCTAAATAAGGCGAAACGCGCCGTTGAAAAATAAAAAAAATAAAATTGCAACCAAGACTGTTTCTAACCAATACTGAAAAAAATGTGGTTTGCGTTACGGCAAGATCTTCTCAAGAAATTTCAATCACCAACTTTCTCGTCGGAATGCAAGAATATTTTGTTGGGGCCCACCTAGATACGGAGAAATCATTGTTATAAGAGAAATAAGTGCTCGCACGGAAGGAATGAAGTGCTCGTTTCTCCCTCGCGCTGTTCGAGAAATAACGTGAAGGTGGTTCGACGAACCCTCTGCCAGGCAATTAATTACGAATTGCAGAGTAGTCACGTAGATGTAGATATAACTGTCGGGGATCTTCTCGTCTTGTTTAACAACTGTCCTGTATTCACACGTGTCACAGCACTGTACTCACCGAAAACTGGAGATCCAGAAGAGGTTGTAATGTCTCGGAGGCTGTTGGAATGTGCAGCTGTCAGTCGACCAGTTGGAGCAGGAGGCTACGGAACACACGCACCGTCCTCTAAATGTCACGAAGTAAGTGAATCGGGTCATTATCGACGACACAGAAAAGGACAAAAGTGGTCCATCGACGTGTGTATCACCATGGCTCGCCTCCTAACGAATCGGCGTTGAGCAGGATCGCAGGCAGCACAGTACTCCATCCGCGCGCGTGGCCACCGGCGGTGCAACTGAACGCCAGCCAGAAACCGGATTGGAGGCGAGCGGCCGGCGGTGCACCTGTCGCGTGTCGGGCAGGTAGCCCGGGGGCAGCCGGGTCCGGAGAGTGGGGCGCGACGCGTTTTTGTGCGTGGCCGGCCGTTTCGGAAGAGCGCGCTCAGGTGCCGGCCGTCGGACGGAACCGATGTTTGGAAGGCCACGGCGAGGCTCGTCACGGCCTGCGACCGACGCCTCAACCGTGTTGCCACTTGCTGCAACGAGGTGTGGGAGGATGGCAGAAGCAACATGATCCTTGAAAAATGAAAAAAAAAACTATGCACTGCACCAAACTCAAAACTATGACCGCAGTATCAACAAGTGACAGAATCAGTCATAACACACAAGTACCTGGGTGTAAGGAATTGTGGGAATATGAAATGAATGATCGCATGGGCTCAATCAAAGATACACTACTGGCCATTAAAATTGCTACACCACGAAGATGACGTGCTACAGACGCGACAGGAAGAGGATGCTGTGATATGCAAATGATTAGCTTTTCAGAGCATTCACACAAGGTGGTGCCGGTGGTGATACCTACAGCGTGCTGACATGAGGAAAGTTTCCAACCGATTTCTCATGCACAAACAGCAGTTGACCGGCGTTGCCTGGTGAAACGTTGTTGTGATGCCTCGTATAAGGAGGAGAAATGCGTACCATCACGTTTCCGACTTTGATAAAGGTCGGATTGTAGCCTATCGCGATTGCTGTTTATCGTATCGCGACATTGCTGCTCGCGTTGGTCGAGGTCGAATTGTTAGTAGAATATGCAATAGGTGGGTTCAGGAGGGTAATACGAAACGTCGTGCTGGATCCAACGAACTCGTATTACAAGCAGTCGAATTGACAGGCATCTTATCCGCGTGGTTGTAACGGATCGTGCAGCCACGTCTCGATCCCTGAGTCAACAGATGGGGACGTTTGCAAGACAACAATCATCAGCAGTTCGACGACGTTTGCAGCAGCATGGACTACCACCTCGCAGACCATGGCTCCCGTTACCCTTGACGCTGCGTCACAGACAGGAGCGCCTGCGATGGTATACTCAACGACGAACCACGAATGGCAAAACCTAATTTTTTCGGATGAATCCAGGTTCTGTTTACAGCATCACGATGGTCGCATCCGTGTTTGGCGACATCGCGGTGAATTCGTCATCGTCATACTGGCGTATCACCCGACGTGGTGGTATGGGGTGCCATTGGTTACACGTCTCAGTCACCTCTTGTTCGCAGTGACGGAACTTTGAACAGTGGATCTTACATTTCAGATGTGTTACGACCCGTGGCTCTACCCTTCATTCGATCACTGCAAAACCCTACATTTCAGCTGGATAATGCACTACTAGATGTTGCAGGTCCTGTACGGGCCTTTCTGAATACAGAAAATGTTCGACTGCTGCCCTGGCCAGCACATTCTCTAGATGTCTCACTAACTGAAAACGTCTGGTCAATGGTGGCCGAGCAACTGGCTCGTCACAATACGCCAGTCACTACTCGTGACTGATGAACTGTGGTATCGTGTTGAAGCTGCATGGGCAGCTGTACCTGTACACGCCATCCAAGGTCTGTTCGGCTCAATGCCCAGGCGTATCAAGCCCCTTAATACGGCCAGAGGTGGTTATTCTGGGTACTGATTTCTCAGGATCTATGCACCAAAATTGCGTGAAAATGTAATCACATGTCAGTTCTAGTATCATATATTTGTCAAATGTATACCTGTTTATCCTCTGCATTTCTTCTTGGTGTAACAATTTTAATGGCCAGTAGTGTGAATGCTAAAACACCTGAACTCGCAGATGCCTGATAATGGGTCTTAACTTTTCATTCCCCTCAAAAAGTTCCAAAAATTAAAGGAGGCATCTAATAGTTTACAACAGGCCCCTTCGTACAGCTCCTGCAGGGTTCGTGAGAACAAGACTAACTACAGATGATTTTAACCAGTAATCCTTCCCGTCCTCGGTACGCGAATGGAAAAGGAAGAAACTCTAACGTATGGTAGAATGGTAAGAACAGGGTGGCTATAGTAAAACTGCTGCTCCATGCACAGGTCGAATGTGAGCTGTAATTATCATATGGTAGCGAATCTTAGTAGTTATTCTAATGGATTAATGTGGAACCGAATACGCTAGAAACAAAATTAGTTCCAATTTTTGCCACCAGTTACAAATCTGGCGATGTACAGCATCTCGCCGACGTCTCCAGTGCTGAGGTTAAGCAAACTGTGTAAGAGGCGGTTAGGGGAACCATACCAAAGGGTGCGCAGTTAAGGAAATATTGGCCGGCAGCTGTGACCGAGCGGTTCTAAGCGCTTCAGTCTGGAACCGCGCTGCTGCTACGGTCGCAGGTTCGAATCCTGCATCGGGCATGGATGTGTGTGATGTCCTTAGGTTAGTTAGGTTTAAGTAGTTCTAAGTCTAGGGTACTGATGACCTCATATGTTAAGCTCAATAGAACTGTGAGACATTTGAACCATTTGAACCGTAAATATTGCGGTTATTATCAACAGGAAAACAAAATCATTTTAGATTTATCTTTATTAACACAAAATGTACATGTTCAGAAAACTACAGCAGCAGTGAGATAATACTTTCATTGAAGATTTCAAAAATACAAAAACCGGGAAATGTGCACTGTTTCGATCACATGCGCTTAAGAATATGCGAAACTTGCCAAAGAGTAAGCATTAAAAAAATATAACAAATGAACACAATATCACTCTCAAATGAAGAGTACCGTTCGTACCACCATCTCCCACACTCAGTGCACTGGATCAAGTCTTCTGGATACGCCAAAATCTATATTTCCTACTCACAGCTTTTAGTCTTTTCCTTTCAGCAGACTCCTTCGAACCAAGAGCAGCGGCAACCTTTTTTGCTGTCTCCATTTTCAATTTGTTGTTTGGCCTCATTCAGCAGATCTTCAGTTTAGGCTACGGTCGCAGGTTCGAATCCTGCCTCGGGCATGGATGTATGTGATGCCCTTAGGTTAGTTAGGTTTAAGTAGTTCTACGTTCTAGGGGACTGGTGATCTAAGATGTTAAGTCCCATAGTGCTCAGAGCCTTGAAGCCATTCAGAAACAAAACCTATCCTTCTGACTCCACAACGCAAATTTGCAGTTATGCTCTAAAGAGAGACAGAGCGAGGTAGCGCAGTGGTTAGCACAGCGGACTCGCATTCGGAAGGACGACGGTTCAGAGCCCGCATTCGGCCACCCTGATTTAGGTTTTCCGTTGATTACCCTAAATCGCTCCAGACAATTGCCGGAATGGCTCTTTTGAAAGGTTGTGGCTGACTTCCTTCCCCATCCTTCCCTAATCCGATGGGACCGATGATCTCTCTTTTTGTATTATGCGCGCTCTTTCGTACAGAAACAATGATTCTAAAGGAAGTCAACAGATGTCAGTACGCGTCACATTTGTAAAACATGTGGACGCAGTATGATAGTTTTCAAGCCAGCCTTTCAAAATGCACTCAAAAATTAAAGGCTATTACGTATACTGTGTATAACTTATGCAACTCAGTAGCAGAACTAGATCAAGACTCTGAAAAGTGGTTCTTATTAGTTTCACATCGGAAACACAGGATTTCTTGAAACAACTTCTACGAGGTGTTACTGATACCAGCCTGAATACAACTACGTCAGTGGCGAGGTGACCAGTTTAGTCAACTCTCAGGAACATAAGCTGATCTCTCTTTGGACTGCGCACTCCTTGATACATTTAACCTAATAATAAAATCAACATTATATCTTTCTCATTTGTTTAATATTTTCTGCCCCAAACCAGTTCCTAACATTTCTGTATGCCTTTCTTGCAATGACAGCATCAGAATTGCACCTGGTGGCCAAAATTGGAACTAATTTTTTCCCAGCGTAAATCAGTTCCTAATTAATGCAGTAGAATATCTACGAAGTTTCGCTGCCATACGATAATTACAGTCCACACTGACCTCTGAGTAGTTGCAATTTAATTATAACCACCCCATACATTCTACTACGCAGTCCAGAGCAGTTTTTGGAGTATAGATATACAGTATGCCCGTTAGGTTCCTCTACCATTTCAAGAAACCACAGCTTGGAAACTGTTAAATATGGAGCATTGTCTGTTTCATGTACGTCCGGAAGAGCTAGGTGCTCCAGAACTGAAGAACTCAGCGATAGTAGCGGAAAGGTAGGAAGCATACTGGTGGGGATAATGACATTGAAGTGATGCGCTCGTTTCTTTTTTAGTGTCGGCTTCACGATATCCTCAGACAGACGGCTGCATCACAGTTAATGGTCCGAAGTTTAAGGAATTCGTCACGAGCACCACCAAACTGAGTGACAGGAATTTTAAAACCTGCACAAGCTTTATAAAGACATACGAGGGTTCGCTCCATAACGTGTTACTATTTTTTGTATGAAGTTCGTTTTCATTTGTCAGTTGAAGGCCAGCAAACTTCGGATTTTGATCTGCCAATAATCCCTACGAAATTTTTATCAACGTCTATTACATAGCCCAGAAGCTATGGTTTCCAGTTGTTAAGTTCGGTGTGTTAGGTCTCTCTTCCATTTTCGCAACGCGGTGCCACTATTAGGATGGCTGTTAGTTGATGCTCCATGTTACAAAACTGAAACGACTAAATATGGACGACATTATAAATTAAAATAGTACACAAAATGTCTTTAATTTCACAAAGATGGCGCAACGGCCTATAGGTCTCGTTTAGTTGTATTCACGGAGCGATGTTGTCTTTGTGATGTTATATTAGTTGGCTACCACAATCATCAGATTTGATGCTCAATTTTTTGTGCAACTACCAAAGTAAATTCCATAATATTCCAGCTGCGTTTCTTCTCAACCTGAATACTGTTTTGATTCACCACTCAGTGCTATTGGTTCAAATGGCCCTGAGCACTATGCGACTTAACTTCTGAGGTCATCAGTCGCCTAGAACTTAGAACTAATTAAACCTAACCAACCTAAGGACATCACACACATCCATGCCCGAGGTAGGATTCGAACCTGCGACCGTAGCGGTCACTCGGCTCCAGACTGTAGCACCTAGAACCGCACGGCCACTCAGGCCGGCATCAGTGCTATTATATGCTGCGCAAGTAACTTCACCTTTGCATAACAACTGCTATGTACATCCATCTGAGTCTACTTGCTATAACCAAACTTTGGTCTCCCTCTATAACTTTTACCACCACATTTCCCGGAATTACCAAACTGACTATTTCTTGTTGCCTCCTTTATCCTCGTCACTCCACGATGTTCTATTTTCTCCAGTTTTATTCAGTACCTTTCCTTGCTTACTCGGTCTGTCCATCTGATTTTCAGCATTCTTCTATAGCACCACATTTCAAAAGCTACAGTTCTCTTCCATATGAGGCTAAATCCAGAGAAATTCTTTCTTAAATGGCTCCATAACACATTTGTATTTACTGTTAGAAATCTATGTTTTTCAGATAAGATTTTTTGTTATTTACTTCTGCCGTCTTCAGTCATTTCGATGGTCTAAGAGCCATCACTTAGCCGCGAGGGATTAGCCGAGCGGTCTAAGGCGCTGCAGTCATGGATTGTGCGGCTGGTCCCGGCGTAGGTTCGAGTCCTCCCTCGGGCATGGGTGTTTGTGTTTGTCCTTAGGATAATTTAGGTTAAGTAGTGTGTAAGCTTAGGGACTGATGACCTTAGCAGTTAAGTCCCGTAAGATTTCACACACATTTGAACATTTGGAGCCATCACTTATTAAACAGACGGTTCAATAATACCGACACTTATCTACACTTACCCTTTTTTTATATTGGTGTTATTACACTCTTCTTGACGTCTGAAACTGTATCGACGCCAAAATGCAGGAATTTTAGAGGAGGCCATAATTCGGTGATCTGCTGATTTTCCCTCTAATGACGGCCAGAAATGTGGGAAACTTCATCTACTATATCAACGATGGGGACCAACACCTATGTGACGAAATGTTTGGAAACTGTTGATTGTAAACTGTATTATATGTAGTACCTTCCCGTAACAAATTCATCCATGTACTTGTTAAAAACTATTTCCTTCTGAATCCTTTGAAACACGAACTCGAGAACTCACAATGTAGCGGATAAGCACTAGGAGCTTTAGAAATGTATGTCTTACAAATACATATACAGAACAAAATTATGTGAAGGTGATGAAAGCTGTCATGTCCACTGCGTCAGGCACTGCTAGGCGTGTTTTTTTTCTTTTTTTACGTTTTGAGTTAATGGTCTGTGTACGTTATCGCGGTGTAGCGACGCGCGAATGATTGAGTGAGGTGCAAGGCGTCCTGTGGCAGTCTCGTTGAGCAAGCAGAAAGCTTCACTTACCGCGAGTGTGGAAAGGGCGTGTTTACAGTTTCCTTTCGAGGAAGATGGTATCTCTCCCTGGGGGGAAACGAACTACCTTCGCTGCGTAGCAAGTAATGGCTCGAGAAGCTGGCGATACGAGAAAATAAACGTGTCATCACGCGGCGTTCTTGCTGGGTCTCCGCCGCACATAGATTGCTGTTGATGCATATCGGCAACATGTCCATTACAAATGCAGTTACAGATCACAGCTTAATTGACAGCGCACATTGACAGTCGACTGGGTTGGAAGACATGCATTTCTCCATGTCTTTACTCTTTCCGTATCGAATAATGATTTGCGGCCAGCAAAGCATGTAATTCGTAATTCAGTGTGCCATAGGTGAACTATTACTTTTTCCTGAATGATATGTTTCTAGAAATACGTAGAAGGCCTACAGAGGCAGGAAGCATACGGAAACATTCGGTATCAGTCCAACGTCACCGTAGTTTACGTAGACTCCAGATTTCACACAAGACATCCAACATTATCTTCAGAAAGAAAAAAAAAAAGGGGCAACTTACCGCAACTACCTGCATGTGGAAGCACCGCTAGAGATGTATTCATATTATTCAAACTGTACAGTACGTAACCTCTTTCCCGCTATATTTTGATGATTCTTAATTGAAATAGATTTCTTTGCGGCCGCCGGACTTGTGTATGGGATGTCTAACTCTGGAACACACTACATACGAAGCCTTACCGCGTTGCTGAAACCAAAACGTGCCTCTTTTCTTTACGAATACTGAAGTTCTTCAATTTAAAGTGAAAAAGGTTGATTCGGAAGGAAACCAATTCATACCGCATACTTCGTTCATTGAGTTCGTAAGCAACACATTCCTAACAATGGTCAGACCCAACGATGCCCATTTTAGCAGTTAAATTTAGTTTCACTGTATCACTGAAGCTACTGAATATGAATGACGATACTATTTCTTCCAGTGATTTAATGTGTAGTTACGCGCACACTCCCTGAATTAACTGCCTAATTACCAATGTTGGACTATCATTTGACGGAAAACTGCCAGTTTTATATTTCAACAACGTTTGCAAAACATTCATGTATTATTGGAGTTGCTCGATTGTATACAACCGATCGTCACGAAACCTGAATGACGATTGCTCTCGCCCCGCATGAGTGGTAGTGCTCGGGCATTGTTGAACGAAACGGCCAGGAAGTGCCTCTAACTGTTCGAGACGCGTTGAGCTCTGACTGTCCCACGAGGCGAGACTAACTACATCACACTACCATAGGCGTCCGCAAGCGGTCGGGAGGGGGGGGGGCGATGGGAAAGAGTGGCGCTTGCTCTTCCTCCCCCCCCCCCCCCCCCGAGGTATCAGGAACACGGATTTTTTATGCATTATCGACTGCTCGTACACCTGTAGAAGTGAGTGAACAGCCATCAATTCTTTGGGATATTATAAGCTTTTTGTGTCACCTAAAAAATTTAATTGTTGTTGGATAACACGTCTCAAAACCGACCATCTCATTTACATCAACAATTTTCTCCTCTCCCCTCCCCCGGATAACTTTCTGTGGTCGCCCATGCGTACCACCATCCATGTAACATACCTCATAATGAGTCCCAAGCGACCGTGCGGTGCTGCCGACGAATACTTGTCTTACTGTCTGTCGCAATCAGTACTTGACAACACTGCTGGAAGATTGAAAAAACGAAGGTTAGGGTTAAAGGCTTCTGATTAGCGTCGTCAATTATAGCCCTTGAGGAAGACCGCTAAGTGTCTGGAAGCGGTTAAGGAAATAAAACTTCTTTTATGGAACTGGTTTCTGATTATTTCGATGTACACAACTACAGTAGCTGAAGATGGATAACATACTGTAGCTCATTCAGTTGAAAAACATGAGCGAAATAATGTCTTTACTTAAAGCATCCCGGTATATATTTTAAGTGATTTAGAGGAACCATGGAAAGTTTAAATTAGTATCAGCATTTTCGTGCGATTTGTAATTAGAAAAGATGTTATTAAAATATGATTCACTTTGTGTTAATTAACATTCCGATTTGATAATAAACGTACTGGATTGGTGCGTAAGTTAGTAGCGTTTCTCCGTACGTTTAATGAACACAACAGATACACGCAACACAGGCTTTGGTCATCAATAATATATCCTAGTTCACTGCTTACAACAGACTGTCAACGCTGGCGTAACTTTTCGATTCCGCGACTGTAGAAATCACCTGGTTTTGGGTGTAGAACTCGTCGAGTGATATTCGGAGCGCATTTTCATGGGGAAAGGAAGTTCCTTGAAGGTTGTTCGATAATGAGCGGAAAAGGTGAAAATCTGAGGGTGCAAGATCAGGAGAGTAAGGTGGATGCGGAATGACCTCTCAACCCAGTTCCTGTATAGTGTTCTTTGTCAGTCTAGGAGAATGTGAGCGGGCGTTATCGTGGACTAGCATCACTTCCCGCAGTCTTACTGGTCGTTGTTCGTCGACTGCGTCTGCATGACGTCTCAGTTGTTGACAATAAATTTCAGCGATGATGGTTACACTTCGGGGAAGCAATTCATGGAACGCCACACCATCGCTATTCCACCAGATGCATTACATTATCTTTTCTGGATGCACACAGGTCTTCGTACAGGGAGTTGGTCATAAAGACGTAAGTTCTCCTTACCAATAACGATGCATGATAGGAAAGGTCGGTGTTGTTCACGAGCCAATTGATGACGAGTAAGCAGACATGCACGTAAGTGTACCCGTGGATTTTTGTGAATTTGGTTTAGAGCATGTGGTGGCCATACACCCATTTTGGAATCTTCCCCATTGCATGCAAATGTCGCACGGTGGAATGATCGTTGTGCATCACATTTGCCAGTTCTCAAGTATACCAACGTGAATCATTGTGGATGACAGGGTTTAAATGATATTCATCCAACCCCTGAACGTGGAGAGTCACCAATGTCAAATTGATCCTCCTTCAAACGAAGAAACCATTTTCGTGACGTTCTGAGTCCAATCCCCACACACGGCGCTAATGTTTCTAACTGCCTCCACTACTGTCATCCCTTTGTTGAGCTCACACAGAAGAATATGTCAGAAATTTCCCGATTCCACCACTTGGTGCTCCATTGTCTAGTACCCACAGCTCTACTCATTATCTCCAAAGTGCCAAAATGTAAACTCAAATAGCAATAGTGAACTACAAACAAAATAATGACAGTCTATAAATAAACCCATAGCAACCAGAATACCAATACGCAGAACAAAAACGCAACAAACTTTCATGCAACAACCTAATAAAATTAAAAGAATTAAAAAGAAGTTGCACCTAGTGAGACCTGAGCCAGTGTCTTTCAGACTACAAGACGAGAACGCTACACTCTCAGCTGCAGTCTACTCTAGTTAAATTTTCGAAAGTTTTGATAAAAACTGCTTAACAGCACTCGGAAACCTTCAGAATACTTTTTTGCGTGTTTCTGAGAAGTGGGTCGTACTTTTTAAGCGAAGTAGTGTCCAGCCCCGTAATAAGGGGAAAATGGAAGAGAACCAGTCCATAAAGTGACCTCGTACTCCCCATCTGGTACACAGTTCTAATCTGCCTGGAAATGCAATGGCAACAACTTTCGCGAGTCAGTCATTATTCTGACGAACATCCGTACACGGCAGAGAACACGAGAATGCTCTGCAGTGTAATGGTCTGCATTTAAGACGGAGTCCCGGCAGTGAGGCAGATAGAGATCCCTTGGCCGTGGCTAAGCGCTGGTGAACCGGCCGCTCCACCGAGCCCCCATATCTGGCTCGATCCCTCCCCCGCAGCCGCAGCCACAGCCGACCGACGCGCGTCGATCCTCTGTCTCCCCCCCCCCCCCCCACCCCCTTACACCCAAACCAGGCGGCTACTAATCCACTTACAATAGCAACTGGTGTTCACGCAAATTACCGGCTACCGGTGGCTTCGGTTCGCCCAAATTAGCTGCACCAACAGCAAGCCGAGCCCATCCCTGCAAGACGCACTGCCGCCGACGTGTGTAATGGCATTACGGTCGTGGCCGCCACCGAGCTGTTCTCGAAATCCAGCCGACTGCCAGCTACCTGTAACCACTGTAAGGTGAGAGCGCGTTCGAGCATTTGCAACTAACTGCATCAGAATTCTGGAAACGAAGCTTCCCATCAGCTCTTTCTGATACAGATAATAAGCGCTTCAGTGGTTGAGCGTGCCCCAAAGACTTAATTCCAGTCCTCCATCACAAACAAATTTACGTCTGGCTTCGTTACTAAATAAGTTCATCTACTTCTTCATACATTCTTTCAATCCCTTTACTATCTGCGAAGCTAGTAGGCATATACTGTTGGGGTGTGTGTTCCCTACTACACTGAAACACCGAAGAAACTGGTATTCTATCGATTGAGCCTTGTCCCGCAGTTACAGCCATCGTTAATCGGATCTGGCATATTAATGTTTAAGGGGTGGCCGGATGTCCTTCCTGCCGCCACCCCGCCCCCCCCCCTCCCCCCACCCGGGACGCAATTAGTGTACCCCAACTGTCTGCGTCGAGTGTAATCCATGGAATAGTGCGAATGTGTTCAGACGTCAGCGAGCCGTGGAACTGAGGCGGAACATGGGGACCATCCCGGTATTCACCTATCGGGATGTGGAAAACCACGTAAAAACCACATCCAGGCTGGCCGGCACATGGCCCCTCGTCGTTAATCCGCCGAGCGGATTCGATCCGGGGCCAGCGCGCCTACCCGAGTCCAGGAAGTATCGCGTTAGTGCTCTCGGCTACCTTGGCGGGTACCGAAGAAACTGGTATAGGCATGCTTATATAAATATAGAGATATGTAAACAGGTGGAATACGGCGCTGCTGTCGTCAACGCCTATACAAGTGTCTTGCGCAGTTGTTAGATTGTTAACTGCTGCTACATTGACAGCTTATCCAGATTTAAGTGAGTTTGAACATGGTATTATAGTCGGTGCACGAGCGATCAGGCGCATCACCTCCGAGGTAGCGATGAGGTGGGAATTTTTCCAGACGACCATTTCACGAGTGTACCGTGAATGTCAGGAATTCGGTAAAATATCGAATCTCCGACATCGCTGCCGCCGGAAAAAGATCCTGCAAGAACGGGACCGACGACGATTGAGGAGAATCGTTCAACGTGACAGAAGTGCAAGCCTTCCGCCTATTGCTGCAGATTTCAGTGCTGGCCCATCAACAAATGTCAGCGTGCGAACCGTGTAAAGTAACATCATCGATATGGGCATTCAGAGCAGAAGACCCACTCGTGTACCTTTGATGACTGCACGACACAAAGTGTTACGCCTCGCCTGGGACCCTCAACACCGTCATTGGTCTGTTGGTGACTGGAAAAATGTTGCCTGGTCGGACGAGTCTCGTTTCAAACTGTATCGAGCGGATGGACGTGCACTGGTACGGAGACAATCTCATGAATCCATGGACGTTGCATGTCATCAGGGGATTGTACAAGCTCGTGGTGGCTCAGTAATGATGTGTGGCGTGTGCAGTTGGAGTGATATGGGACCTATATTAGGTCTAGATACGACTCTGACAGGTGACACGTACGTAAGAATCCTGCCTGATCACCTGCCTCCTTTCATGTCCACTGTACATTCCGACGGACACGGGATACTCCAGCGGGACGATGCGACACCCCAAACGTCCAAAATTGCTGCAGAGTGGCTCCAGGAACGCTGCTCGGAGTTTAAACACTTCCGTTGGCCACCAAACTCCCCAGACATGAACATTAAAGAGCATACCTGGGATGCCTTGCAACACGCTGTTCAGAAGAGATCTCCACCCTGTCGTACTCTTACGGATTTATGGACAGCCCTGCAGGATTCGTGGCGGCAGTTCCTTTTGTGTATATGAATAAGTAAAAATCGAATACAAAACAGTCTGCAGTTCCTGATTCATTACAACAGGAGAAAATGAACGTCCTCCAGAAATTGTTCTTAGTAGTTTGAAGGAAAAGTTCGTCACACACAACTGTTCTTCAAAGAAACTGAAACAGAAACTGCAGGACGTAGTTAACATTCTCTTGACCAATGAAAACAAAGCATATCTTCGAAGTTCTATCTCACGGTCAACACGACTTACCATGGCGTAAAACACAAAGGCGTGGCGTACAGGTCGCTGGAGCACAGCCGCTCGAATAATGAAGAGGATGTCGTCCGCCCGAGATGGTGCCCAGACGGTACATCATTCGCTGGCTGGCGAAGACGGAACTGGCTCTAGCCGGCTCCGAGTGGGCAGAAAACCTCACGCGGGGGAAGGTTACAATCTTCCTATAGGCTACCGAAGATGCGGAGGATGCAGCAAGAGTTGCATGTCTGGAGTGACTGCTGTTGCTGCCTTCTGCGCCCTCTAACTGGTTACCCGGAGGCCCTGTGTTTGCTGCGCCGGATACCGCGGAAACCAGCCCGTCCGCAGAGGTTGAGATGTCGACTACCCGCTACGCACAGATGCGTTGCGGGTTGGCGGCATTGAAGGCGATGCCGAGAGAGAGACGCCGTCAGTCCTCTTTGATTTTGTGTTTATAACCTTGTATTTACCTGTTCAGAGATCCTGTTCTTCCTGCCACCGCACTTAACTAGTTCCCTTTTTAAATTCTCCAACCTACCTCCACGATTATAACATTGTACTTTCCGACTTATAGAATACTAGAATAGATGAGTAGTTCGAGTAAACAGAGAGTAAATACTAAAGCGATCTGGGAAAAAAATCATCTTACAACTTGACAAAAAAAAAAGGGATTTGTTGATTGGATGTATCCTGAGGCATTAATTTGGTAATAGAGCCAAGAAAGAGACAAAGACTTGTTTACACTAAGGAATTTCGAATGGATGTACAGGAAGCACACGAAAATATGGAAATACCGAAAGCGCAACACACTACTGTGCCTAATATGGTGTACAAAAAACCGGTGGTATTCAAACAGCTCCCAGTCTTCTCGGAATTGATATATACATGTCTTGTTTCCAAGAGAATCTTATACCACGGGTGTGTTTGTTGTTCTTAGCATAAGTTAATTTAAGTAGTATCTAAGTTTAGGGACCGATGACCTCTGCAGTTTGGTCCCTTAGGAATTCGCACAAATTTGAACATTTTTTTGTTTTCTTTAATCAACCCAGCCCAGCAAAGCCCAACAAACTGACGGGTGGCTCTTCAGGTGCAGTGATAGTCGCACCTGAAGGAAGGAGCTTATTCCAAGGTTTTCCAACCTGTAAGCCCTGGTCTTCCGCCATTTTCCTCATTTGTCTGTACGCTTCCAAAAAATGGTTCAAATGGCTCTGAGCACTATGGGACTTAACATCTGTGGTCATCAGTCCCCTAGAACTTAGAACTACTTAAACCTAACTAACCTAAGGACATCACACACATCCATGCCCGAGGCAGGACTCGAACCTGCGACCGTAGTAGTCGCGCGGTTCCGGACTGCGCGCCTAGAACCGCGAGACCACCGCGGCCGGCCTGTACGCTTCCATCTGGAGTGTCACATACATGAGCAATAACACAACATGCCAAAATCGAACATTGAAACGTCAACCCAGAACAGCAACAATGATGGTTGGAAGGAAGGGAAAATACCTCCGAAATAGCCAGCAGCAGCCGGCCGCTGTGGCCGAGCGGTTCTAGGCGCTTCAGTCTGGAACCGTGCTGCCGCTACGGTCGCAAGGTTAGAATCCTGCCTGGGGCATGGATGTGTGTGATGTCCTTAGGTTAGTTAGGTTTAAGTAGTTCTAAGTCTAGGGGACTGATGACCTCAGATTTTAAGTCCCATAGTGCTTAGAGCCATTTGAACCATTTTGGCCAGCAGCACCAGTGGAGTTTCTATACATCGTATGGCGCGCGCGCAAATCTGAGTTAGCCGAATGCAGCGCTTTCGGTTTACCGGTATTTCCGTTGATCGGCATTCAGATAATCGATGCACTACTAAAGCGGATTTGCAAAAACATCTAGGTTCAGCTGATTTTTCCTTTAGAATACCTGTCAACTTGGAAGAACAGAAGTCAGCAAGTTGACATATATTTTGCATAATTTTAATCACTCATGATCTCCAGGATAATATTCTGTGGTAACTGTTGTACTCCGCAACAACTATTCATTGCACAAAAGAAAGTAGTTGGAATTATGCGTGGGGTTCACACACGTACATCTTGCAGGTATTTGGTTGTGCAACTGCTAATACTAAACACAGCCGCTCAATGCACTTATTCACTCATGAAATTTGTTTTTAAAAATCCTTTGTGGTGTCAGAATAACAGAGACCTCGAAGGGAAAATGATCTTCTGTTCTTTCTAGTGAATCTAACTTTGTCATAGAGTAAGTGAAGTACACTGCTATAAAATTTTTTGATTAACTTGCCCTAGAAAAAAAAAATGCCTGACTGACAGCGGAAGTATAAAGCAATCTAGGTTTATTTGTCGCGTCAAATGAAGGTAAAATATCGAGCTTTTGATGAAAGCCACCAGCCATCTTCCTCAGGAACAACTGACTCTCCTCGTTGCCGTTGTGACCGGTTATTGTCCATAGGTGGTCTGTGATCGATCGGCGACGTCGTCATTACGCCATGCTGCAAGAGATGGTGTCCAAGTGTCACTGCTGGTGCCAGCAATCTCGTGAGAATGCCAATTATTCAGAGCATTTTTCTGGGTTTTCTCACAGATTTTACCAGATCTGACGCAACATATAAACTGAGAATGTTCTGAAGAAGGATGTCACTGCAGGAAAGTTCGATCTCGTATCAGATCGCAGAAGTGTTTTCAAATGAAGCCGATGGTTTTATTTTTTCGCGTCAAATGAAGGTGAAATATCGAGCTTTCGATGAAATCCACCAGCCTTCTTCCTCAGGAACAACTGACTATCGTGGCTGCTGTTGTGAGTGGTTATTGTCCACGGGTGGTGATCGGTCGGCGACGTCATCAGTACACCATGCTGCAAGAGATGGTGTCCACGTGTCACTGGCGGTGCTAGATATCTCGTGAGAATGCCAATAATTCAGAGCATTTTTCTCTTAAATAAGACTTTCTTTACAACAGAAAAATTCTTGAGTACAAATACGCAGTCAATTATCTGTAAACGACCAGCGAGAAGCTACATAACCACACACTTCTTAAATGGTCTACTCAATCTTCCTTTGAGTTAACGCGTTCCAAACCATAACGACTGTCGTGAATGTTCTCTGTGAAACACGGAAACAAACAATTAATAAAACTATTGAGATAAGGCTCAACATGAAGATGACGAAGATGATGATGACGGACACGGAAGGGAGTTATGATGCAATGAGCATTCTAACATGCACAAGCCCGACTTATGTGAGATCATTCTTCCAACTACACTGTAATCTAAAACGGACTGAACAGCTTATCGAAAACCGAATATGGTGTTCTGGTAGCGTAGCAACAGCTTTCCAGAGAGATGCTAAGAATGTATACGAGGTAGTGTTGTGATAACGCAGTTCTTTCACGTCTCAGAAACCGACGAGGGCTCACCGTGGCTGTTCGGCCAGAGGGGTGGCGAGTGAGGCAAAGCCCTCTAGGTGGCCACTTGTGGGAGGTGGGAGATAGCGCTAGAGTTACAGAGCTCCCGATCTCGACCTCAGACGCGGAGGCGTCGAAGCCGGGGATGAAGAAAACAGGTTAAATTGAGCACAGAGATTGAGCACCTGATGAGAAAGGATTGGGAAGTAAACGGAGGGTGTGAAGGCGCGCCAGAGTGGGCGAGAGAAAGGGCCAATGGCGGAGGACGGACTTACGGCTGGCCGGCGACGGCCGCTGCGGCCAGCGACTGACTCCCCGAGGGGGCCACTCGGATCCGCACGGCACGGCGGAAACCACCTCGGCTGCTGTGCGGGCCAGACTTGCGAAGGTTCTCTTCATCACTTGTATATCACCTGTTTATAGCCTCGAATGGTGACCCACAGCACATCTGAATTTTAATTTAATTTAATTTTAGTTTATTCTCTAATCCGAGGGGGGACCGAGCTGTTTGAGACCCATCGCAATGAATTGTGGCGTTTTTTTCACCCCAGAGTCCCAGCAGACTGGGAATGGCAACGCCTATATAGTGAGTTAGAACGTGGTGTTACAGTCGGTTAACGAGCGATTGGACACAGCATCTCCGAGGTAGCGATGCAGTGGGGATTTTCCCGTAAGACCATTTCAAGCGTGTACCTTGAATATCAGGAATCCGGTAAAACGTCAAGTCTCCGACATCACTGCCCTCCGAAAAAGATCCGGCAACGGGACCGACAACGACTGAAGACAGCCGTGCAACGTAACAGAAGTGCAATCTTTCCGAAAATTGCTGCTGATTTCAATGCTGGGCCATCAAAATGTGTCAGCGTGCGAACCATTCAACGAAACATAATCGATATGGGCTTTCAAGAGCCGAAGGCACGTCACAAAGCTTTCAACACCGACATTGGACTGATGATGACTGGAGACGTGTTGTCTGGTCGGACGAATCTCGTTTCAAATTGTCTCGAGCGGATGGACGTGCACTAGAATGGAGGCAACCACATGGATCCAAGAACGCTGCATGTCAGCAGGGGACTGTTCAACCTAGTGGAGGCTCTGTAATGGTATGGGACGTGTGCCGTTGGATACGTGTAAGTACCACTCTGATAGGTGACACGTACGTAAGCATCTTGTCTGATCACGTGCATCTATTCATGTCCATTGTGCATTCCGACGAACTTTCGTGGCAGGAGCTTAATTTTTTCGAGGTGATAATTACAAATTTACGGTTACCGTTCACTGCGGTTACGCCAACTTTATAAATATGGTGTCGTAGCAGGTCTCTTAAGTTGAATAATTTGAAATTAGGAACTATTCACTGAAAATGAATCCTTCAGGTGGTACGACGTCATGAATGGGCGATGTGTGAGAGGCACGTGCTTGTAAACTGCTTACACTTGATAACAAAGAACTGTCTGCCGTATCGACGTTGGTATCGTTGCCCTGAAAACCAATATATAATTGTCTATTACATGTCAACGGCGGGATTTAGAGCCGTTTAGAATTCACGACTTGCTGTCGCAGATGGAGCGTTACTGCTTTTATTACACCACTGTTCTCCTTTCGTGACCCTAAGACAAAAGAGATATCTTTTTAAAAAGTTACGGAACACATCTCACAAATCTCTCTCCGGTTCAGTGAAACCTAAACTTGAGAAATAAAGACGAGACAGGACCTTCGTTAACAGAGGTACAGTGCGTTTGGAAAGTGACTGTGTACTGAACTACGAATATAGAATACATTTGAAGTTGCCAGGAGACAAGTCGGCAAGAATGGTTCTTCATAGACACATGATTACTTCTTTTAATTCGTTCTACTTTTGTTTAATATTGACGGTTTGGTGATGTTGGTTAAAGCTTCTGAATACCATGGTTAGCGTTCAGACGTCCAATTTGATTTTAAATATGATGCTTTCAAATGAAAAACGAGTTTTCCTTGTAGGACATGTGTTTTGACATGTTGATGAATACATAGCTTTTGTGCAGAAGGCATTTGTTGAAAAATTTTCGGAAACAGCTATACTTCTTTGTAATGCGGTTCGTCCAACTTATTGACTAATTTCGAGAGACATTCTCAGTGTTAGATGCCGAAGAAACCGAAAGACCATCTTCAGTAAACGAAAATAAGTTGTTGGATATTTATGACTATGTGCAGCAGAGCCCCGGAAAATAATTGCGCAAGTTGTCGCAAGAGAAACATACGACGCTTGCAACCGTGCGTGAAGTGGTTTGGCAAACCTTGAAATTGTTGCCGTATAAAGAGACGGCAGTGCAAGAACTGAAAGATGCCGATCATGAAAGGCGAATCTGTTACAAAAAATGGTTCACATCTTTTATTGAGAGGAATATCATTGATATTCTTGATGTCATCTTCTATACAGACGAGCCTGGTTCTACCTTTCTGCTCACAGAACACACAAAACCCACCACTATGGTCAACGGAGAATCTTCGTGCTGTGCTTGAAACGCCACAACACGATCAGAAAACTGGAGTGCTGGTAGCAGTATTCAGACGGCGCATTACTAGACCTATATTTCTTTGAAGAAGCCGTGAGCAGTGAATGTTATTGTTTGATAACCCACGATTTCATTGGCCAGCTGAAGAAAAACGCAATCAACTACCAATGGTTTTAACAAGGTGGAGCTAATGAATAGTGGGCTCCATGTGGTTCCCAAGTTGTGCAGCGACCGTAAACCATAACATTACCAAATAAGCAGCAACCAGCAGTTGCGACTGGTTGCTGCTTATTTGGTAATGTTAAGGTGGAGCTACTCCGCACACAGCTAACAACAGTTGTAGTCTTCTGAACGAATTTTTTGGGGAACGGTTGATATATAAAAAAAAGAAAAAAACCTATGGCTCTTTCACTCGCTGGACCTTAGTCCACTAGAAATTTTTGTTTTGTGAGCAGCAAAATTTGTAGTGTATCGCAATCGCCCACACACGATTTTTGATGTAGAAACTAAAATAACTGCGTACGTGAGAAGCATATCACAATCATATCTGCAGAAAGTTTCTTTCAGTACTATTAAGCGGGTTCAGACTTGTATAATCGCCCTTGGACGCCATTTCCAACATATGTTGTAACTGCACAGCAGCTTTTCGTGCTTCCTTAGCGCATATCACACTGTTTTTTCCCCTGGCTCCAACATAAATCAATATTTATTTACTATTTTCTTTCAGTCTGTAATGTAGATACAAGAGCAGACCAAATGTTGGATATAAATTGACATGAATTCAGTGCATAATGTTTTAACATAATTTCAGATGTGTTAGTATAAAGCTTTCTAACCGAAAATAAGGGGGTGTTTAGTAAGAGTGACATGTCGGAACAATGTGTGATGAAATGGATTAAACTAAGAAGTTATGCGGATCGCCAGTCATAAACTATCGCCCAGTCGCAGGTAGGAGTAATTGAAACTGCGGGCACGCTCGGCCGCCAGTGGCAGCTAATTCGGTTTTGCCGGTGGCTGTCACGGAAACCCATCGTGGGGCAGGCGAGGCCACACATTAATGGATTCGGCAGGATGCTAATGGGCTGGGAACGCGCAGGGCTGGTCGCAGAGGTCGTGGCCGCCACATACATACACGAGATAGACGTGTGCGATAGAGAGACACAGAGAGAGAAACATTACAGACTTTCTCGCTGGCGCCTTACCGTTGCTAATCGTTCAATACGGCAGGCGAGGACCGGGGAGAGATGGCCGCCCTCTCATAATCTGGAACAAAAAGAAACGGAACATTGAGCACAAGTTGTGAGTAACTGCTAAGGTGGCGAGAAATGTACTTCAATGTTAGCGATTACGAAAATGGAAACATTATTAGGACAAAATCACACCTACATTTGGTGTTTTTATATCTTACTTGAAAAAGTAAAATCGTGTGGTATTGTGATGCTAATGTGCCAAATTCTATTACACAGTGCGCGCTTGGTGTTTCCTCCTGAACATATCCAGTATTGTGGAGAATGAACAAAATCCCAATAATTTGAAACAGGAACCAGCCTCAAGTATGTTTTGGAAAAGGTTATTTTAATCGAACCATTATCACTTTTGGATTTCATAGAAATCCATCTTCAGATGGCTCTTATAGACCTTTCTTGCTTTCCCGTTTGGACTCTCGTGGTAGTAGTTATTGAATTTGAGCAGTTAAAGAAGAATCTTGTTTAAAAATCTATAAAGTCAAGAGCGATTTTTTTGTGTTTCGCAGAAACATATCTGAAATGGTATTAAGATTAATAAAACATGAAGCGTGCGAACCACTAATGTTGTATATATTTATGTGTGACACATTAATCGTATATTTCTGATAGAAATTTAAAAATATTGACGTTTCGGCAGAGCACTACGTGAGCGTTGTGAAGCTCTCGAAAAACTGGTTAAATACACTCCATCCTACATTTCATGGTAGCACTCACGCTTAACACGTATAAAACGCGGCCCAGCTAACGTAAGTAAGAACAACATTAGTTTCAAAGATGCTACAGAAGTAAAGACATTAAGCTACAGACACGCCGAAGAGCATTTGGGGACAGTAAGATATGTCTTTGGTAAAGCAATGAAATTAGTTTGAAGGACGACAAGGAAAAGTTCAATTTTGTAGAATAAATACCAATGACTAAGAATTATTTGAGAAGTGAACTTAGATTACATAAACATATTCGTACTTCAGTACACAGCTCTTTAATTACCGCATCTTATTGACAGCCTCAAAAACAACAGTCAAGCTTATTTGGAAAGTATTTAATTTTAAGTTACTCGGTGATACACCGGGAGAGACGACCTCGACCTTGCCTAAGTTCTTTTATTACTTTATCCATAATTTCTAATTGTTGATACAAACGAACGTAGCTGTATTCACAGCATTGTTGGTTTTCAAAGTTAATGTTAGCCCTACTAGAAGTTTATCCATTAGTTGGTAACATATTCACTTCTAAAATTTCTTCAACTTATTAGTGGTAAATTTGTTTTCGTGCCTGCCTTTTTCTCAAATTAATACGCACATTACAACCCCTTACATTCATTTTCACTGTAGTCATGGACTGTGCGGCTGGTCCCGGCGGAGGTTCGAGTCCTCCCTCGGGCATGGGTGTGTGTATTTGTCCTTAGGATAATTTAGGTTAAGTAGTGTGTAAGCTTAGGGACTGATGACCTTAGCAGTTAAGTCTCATACGAATTCACACACATTTGAACATTTGAACATTCATTTCCAAGAGCAGGTGATATAGAGCTGAAACAATATCAGGCTTCAACCTGAATTGTGAGGAAGATTCAGCATTTCACTTTGCAAAACCGTTTCGTAATCCGAATTAGCAAAATGTATTGGGAACCCACAAGCATAAGCAACTGAGAAAGAATCGATACATTCACAAGCATTCATCCAAAACGAATCGGCACGTTTACAAGCATTCATCCACTTGTCTTTCTTCTTACTGTTCTTGGGAATTGCGTGAAACTTAATTCCTAATATTTTTTCGAATCTGTAGAGGTTAGTACAAGTCTCGATCCTAGTGCAAACCATTATTTTTCTTCGAAGACAATTCAGAACATAGTTGCAGAATCCCTCAGTGCACTGATAACTATAGCCTAACTCTGCACTTGATGGTTAATCAGTGATAAGAACTCACACTCACGTAAACAATCTAGTCTTCCTGGAGGAAGCAGTAACAATGCAGTTGCCTGCGGCAGTGGTCAGCTTCATGTCAGCGACGCTCTTTACTACAGCACACACGGACAGACACACACACACACACACACACACACACACACATTCACACACACTCCTGATCCCTACCATGTATTCTACTGACCGTGGTACACACGGTATAAGACAGCGCTTCATATTGACGACTTGCACAGCAGAAGAGCATACGATGCACAGCAGTGCAGGCAGACAATGTTAAAAAGTAAGCGATGCGGGTAGCATGTCCGTTTGCGTGCAGGCGACGGCGCCTTGGCGATAGGTTTCCGTGCGTAGCGCAGATGCAGCGGGCAGCAGGCAGCAGGCAGCAGGCATTTGGGCGGGGATCCAGCGGCGCGCCTTCCTGACGTCGGGCCACCTGCTACAGCGCCCTGCCGGCAATTTGCCGCACCCGGGAAGGCAGCCGCGCTGCGGGAGAGATTGTTTATGTGGCGGTAAATTCATCGAGGCCCGCGCGCTGTGCGCCAGCACGCCTAGGGGCGGGTAGCGTCTGAATTTAGTGGGCCGCCGCTGCGACTGGACTAGGTATGCGGCACCCAGCCGCCACTGGCTCGTATCTCCTCGTCAGTGGAATTTGCACCCGAGTATTACTCCGAAATTGGCCAATTTTTCCCTTCTCGCTTCTTCGCTGCCAGCAAGAGGAGCGCGGTTCAGCGATTTTTTCCGCAGCCCTGACACCGAATACTCATCAAACACGGGAAAGTCCAGGTATTCAGGTAGCACTGAATAAAGCACCTTATTTCAATTACTGGATCGATAAAGACTCACAAACGGCTAACATAGGTGCTAGACACTACGAACTAAAATAAGAAGAGGTAATCAAATGAAACGGAGGAAAATCTGCGAATTTTTATTTCGATGTTATTACTTTTCGATCCCTTTCTTTTTTACTTACTCGACGTCTCCCTTTTTTTAATTTTTTCTTACTCACCAAAATTATTTTTCAAACATTGTATCCCCTCACTCTTTTTCTTTCTTACAGTTCTTCTCTATCTTTGACCCCTGTACCTTATGTACTTCATCCTCTACCAAATGGCTCTGAGCACTATGCGACTTAACTTCTGAGGTCATCAGTCGCCTAGAACTTAGAACTAATTAAACCTAACTAACCTAAAGACATTACACACATCCATGCCCGAGGCAGGATTCGAACCTGTGACCGTAGCGGTCGCTCGGTTCCAGACTGGAGCGTCTAGAACCTCTCGGTCACTCCGGCCGGCCATCCTCTACCACTTTTCGTTCTCTGTATTTCTGCCTATTTCTTATTTTCCTCCATGCTTCCCCCTGTCCTTTCCTTTCCTTCTGTCCCTTCTCTTCCTCCCCTACCTGTCTCTCATCCTGACCAACCCTCCCCCCCCCCCTCAAGCCTATTTCTTCGTGTCTCTGCTCCTCTTTCCCGCTCTCTCTTCCCATCTTTTTTGTGCCCCCCCCCCCCCTGTCTTTCTCTCTTCTCCTTCCACTTTCTGCTGGACGAGTTAGCTCAGTAGTAAGACTCTGGACTTGTATACCGAAACGGTGTGGTTCCAGCCCCCCTCTCCCCACCGTCAGTGAACACAAATATCTATATCTTCATCTTGGATCACCTAAGATACTAAAACACAATAAAGACAGGATATTCCAAGCTATGTGTTCCTTTGGAATATTAAGACCTCTTGGTCTCTCCCATGCTTATTTAGACATTCCTGGTTTCCTAAGACTATTCAGTATAGCTCTGCTAAGCTACAGCTCTATCGCTTGAGCCTTGTCCCGCAGTTACGCAGGGTCAGCCATCGTTAATCGGATTTGGCATGTTAATGTCTAAGGGGTGGCCGGATGTACTTCCTGATGCCACCCCATACCCCCAGGACGGAATTAGTATACCCCAACTGTCTGCGTCGAGTGTCATCCATGGAATAGTGCGAATGTGTTCAGATGTCTGCGAGCCGTGTAACTTAGGTCGAACATGGGGACCAGCTCGGTATTCATCTAGCGGAATGTGGAAAACCGCCTAAAAACCTCATCCAGGCTGGGCAACACACCGGCCCTCGTCGTTAACCCGCCGGGTGGATTCGATCCGGGGCCGGCGCACCTACCGGAGTTCAGGAAGCAACGCGTTAGCGTTCTCGGCTACCCTGGTTGGTCTCTGCTTAGGTACAATGGCAGGGATGAATAAATACACTAATGATCCGAAACTTTGTAACCACTTGCTTACCAGTGAACAGCAGCGATTGTGCACTGGATGGATTTAACAAGTACTTGCTAGATTTCCGGAGGTATGTGGTACCGAATGTCTACGCACAGGTCACGGTATTCCCGTAAATGAAGGCGAGTGGTTTGTGCGCGCGGAGATGGCACCCGATAGCGTCCCAAATGTGTTCCACAGGGTTCATAATGGGCAAATTTGCTGTCGGAGACATCAACGTTAGTTCACTACCATGCTCCTCAATCCACTGTGGTACTGTTCTTGCCTATGTGAAACGGACTATTATCCTGCTGGAAGATGACATCTCAGTCGGGGAAGACATCTTGCATGAAGGGATGCAGGTGGTCTGCCACAATTTTCTCGTAATCCACAACTGTCATGGTGCCTTCGACAATTACGACAGGTCCCACGGGAGCCCAGGTAAATATCTCGCACAGCATAATACCTTCCCCACCGGCCTACTTCAGTGTTGCAGTACATGCCTCGAGGAGTCTCACGCCTGCACGAGCATTGTACCCCGTCGTCAACCTGTAACAGTCTGACCCTGGTAGCTGAGTGGTCAGCGCGACAGAATGTCAAACTCAACGACCCGGGATCGATTTCCGGCTGGGTCGGAGATTTTCTCCGCTCAGGGACTGGGTGTTTTGTTGTCCTAATCGTCATCATTTCATCCCCATCGACGCGCAAATCACCGAAGTGGCGTCAAATCGAAAGACTTGCACCCAGCGAACGGTCTACCCGACAGGAGGCCCTAGTCACACGACATTTACATTTAAACCTGTAACAGATCGCCGTTTATTCTGATTTACAGAGTGTGCGAGTCCCTGTCTCCACATTCTGTGATGAGGCATGGACGTTCAATACCTCGCTACCTACTCGTGCATTTGCCACCCTTCAACCACTTTCCATAGATGCTGATGATAATAGCACGCAATAGCCGACCAGTTTCACCATTTGCTACGTGCTAGTACCCAGGCACCGGGCCACAACAATCTGCCCTTTGTCAAAGTCGCTTATGTCGGCGCATTCCCTCAATTGTGGCCGATATCGTCGCTAGAACCATTCCCCACACCTACAACGTACTGACATGAGGAACGTTTCCAACCGATTTCTCATACGCAAACAGCAGTTGACCGGCGTTGCCTGGTGAAACGTTGTTGTGATGCCTCGTGTAAGGAGGATAAATGCGTACCATCACATTCCAGAATTTGATCAAGGTCAGATTGTAGCCTATAGCGATTGCGGTTTATCGTATAGCGACACTGCTGCTCGCATTGGTCGAGATCCAATGACTGTTAGCAGAATATGGAATCGGTGGGCTGAGGAGGGTAATACGGAACGCCGTCCTGGATCCCAACTGCCTCGTATCACTAGCAGTCGAGATGACAGGCATCTTATCCGCATGGCTGTAACGGATCGTGCAGCCACGTGTTGATCCCTGAGTCAACTGATGGGGACGTTAGCAAGACATCAACCATCCGCACGAATAGTTCGACGACGTTTGCAGCGGCATGGACTATCAGCTCGGAGACCGTGGCTGCAGTCACCCTTGACGCTGCATCATAGACAGAAGCGCCTGCGATGGTATACTCGACGACGAACCTGGGCGCACGAATGGCAAAACGTCATTTTTTCGGACGAATCCAGGTTCTGTTTACAGTATGATGATGGTCGCATCCGTGTTTGGCGACATCGCGGTGAACGCACATTGGAAGCGTGTATTCGTCATCGCCATACTGGCGTATCACCCGGCGTGATGGTATGGTGTGCCATTGGTTACACGTCTCGGTCACCTCTTGTTCGCATTGACGGAACTTTGAACAGTGGAGGTTACATTTCAGATGTGTCATCACCAGTGGCTGTACCCTTCATTCGATCCCTGCGAAACCCTACATTTCAGCAGGATAATGCACGACCACATGTTGCAGGTCCTGTACAGACCTTTCTGGATACAGAAAATGTTCGACTGCTGCCCTGGCCAGCACATTCTCCAGATCTCTCATCAACTGAAAACGTCTGGTCAATGGTGGCCGAGCAACTGGCTCGTCACAATACGCCAGTCACTACTGTTGATGAACTGTGGTATCGTATTGAAGCTGCATGGGCATCTGTACCTGTAGACGCCATCGAAGCTCTGTTTGACTCAATGCCCAGGCGTATGAGTGCCGTTATTACGGCCAGAGGTGGTTGTTCTAGGTACTGATTTCTCAGGATCTATGCACCCAAATTGCGTGCAAATGTAATCACATATCAGTTGTAGTATAATTTATTTGTGAAATGAATACCCGTTTATCGTCTGCATTTCTTCTTGGTGTAGCAATTTTAATGGCCAGTAGTGTACTTGCCTTGCCGCATCACGTGCTTGAAACGCCACTAGGCTGAATCTTGAGGTGAGCAGTGGTCATAACGTTTTGGTCCATTAGTGTAAATGTCAAGTTCTCTGCAGCATCAGGTTCCAGATGCTAGCGGCTTGCTCTTTTCTGGTTCTCGCCCAGTTTACGTACCACTGCTATGTGCTGTGCTTGCATGTTTTCCTGTTTATCCGCTAATATTTTCGTTGATGTGTCGCGGTTTCCAGTCCACCGTGCCGCCCAGCGCCAGCCAGCGGCTGCTCGCCCGGCTGCGGGTCAAACATCCGACGGCGGAGCTCGGCAGTCTGTGCGCAGTGATTCGGGAAAAAGGTCGGGGGAGGTGGGGGCGGGCTGCGAGGCGGTGCGCGGCCGGCGAGCAGAGTGCAAACAGCGCCGTGCCGGGCATCGATTGGCGCGCCTCGTTAGAGCCGCCGCAATTACAGCAGCAGGCGTTTAAGGCGGGCGCCCGGCCTGATTGATCACACACGGAAGACTCGCGGCGGATCTAATGGCAGGTGCCGGCCGCCCTCTGTCGCCATCTCTTAATCACAGCGCTGCCGCACGGCCCCGCCTCCCAGGCTGCAGAAACACACTGCGGTTTCAAAAGACCGGGACTGCAGCTTAACTGTCGCTGAACTCTCGCCCATCCTAATACCAGTGAGCGAATACCTACCGGTGTTGGCGGTGTCGTTTGTTGTTACCTGCTGAATCACAGAGTGATCGACAGCATACCTCGTAGCGATAGAGGCAGTCAAAGTTCTAATTATCTCCTTGAAAGCACACAATTACGCAATCTTGTAAGTGGTCCTTCTGGTACGGAGTAATGGTTGTTTACTACTGTAAGTTTCCTGGGTGTTTAAATTTCCTGTATGTGTGACTGTCTACGTGGTTTAACTTTAGGCTCGCTGGTAGCAATGTACGTTAGTTGTAACTAGACAACACTTCCATGTTTAGAGTCCGTATATACAGGGTAGTCCATTGATAGTGACCAGGCCAAGTATCTCACGAAATAAGCATCAACCGAGAAAACTACGATGAACGAAACTCGTCTAGCTTGAAGGAGGAAACCAGATGGCGCTATGGTTGGCCCGCTAGATGGCGCTGCCATAGGACTATTACAGCGCCATCTATCACAATGCGGAGAAAAGTGGTCCAACTAAAATATTCATATTTCTTTACGTACTACACGAATATGTAATAAATAATGGGGGATCCTATTTTTAAAAAAACGCAGTTGATATCTGTTTGACCTATGGCAGCACCATCTAGCGGGCCAACCATAGCGCCATCTGGTTTCCCCCTTCAAGCTAGACAAGTTTCGAACTTTGTAGTTTTTTCGTTTGACGCTTATTTCGTGAGGTATTTGGCCCGGTCACGATCAATGGGCCACCCTCTATATTACTGTTCCCTAACACGCTAAACAATGAATGACTGTACTTTCAGCAATCCAGAAGGAAGTGTTCTAAATTCCGATTACAATGTCACCACCATGCCGCGAACTAGAAGTGCTACAACTAAACTAAATGGTTCAAATGGCTCTGAGCACTATATGACATAACTGCTGTGGTCATCGCCGGCCGCGGTGGTCTAGCGGTTCTAGGCGCTCAGTCCGGAACCGCGCGACTGCTACGGTCGCAGGTTCGAATCCTGCCTCGGGCATGGATGTGTGTGATGTCCTTAGGTTAGTTAGGTTTAATTAGTTCTAAGTTCTAGGGGACTGATGACCACAGATGTTTAGTCCCATAGTGCTCAGAGCCATTTTTTTTGCTGTGGTCATCAGTCCCCTAGAACTTAGAACTACTTAAACCTAACTAGCCTAAGGACATCACACACATCCATGCCCGAGGCAGGATTCGAACCTGCGACAGTAGAGCTCACGCGGTTCCAGACTGTAGCGCCTAGAACCGCACGGCCACTTCGGCTGCCTACAACTAAACTACTTTTGAATATAAATATTAACTGTGCAAATTTCATCCAGAATGTGAGATTTAATTATTCTATACTGAACTTGACAATCCGTAAATAATTAATAATTGAATGTAAAGAATACCTATGAGTAATACACTTAAAGACATACTCATGAACAATCCAATGGACAACTGTCACCTGCTAAATCTGTATACTTATAAATATAACTTCTGGATGGTGTAGAAAATTTGCAAATGTTTAGAATTTCCTAATTGTTTCTCAAAAGTTCATCTTGGTCCTACCAATAATATGGCTTAGCTGTGCAACAACGGAAATGTAGCTTTACTAAGAAATGCAGTTAAAGTCATCTGCAACTAGATGAGCTGAAAGAGATCAAGGTGCTTTTGATACTACGTAAATAAACCTTGCGGAGTGCAGTGAAAGAGCGCCAAGCGTCAACAGATGATCAATTAGTAGTCGCATCTCGCGAACAGCAATGCACGTCAGAACAAATTTTTCTATAGAAACTTTTGAATAGGGAAGTGATGCGGAGGCTCAATGACGAATTATTTAAAATCTTTTATAACTCATCTGTGTATTAATTAACCGCATTAGAGGCTGTGAACACAGACACATTATCAATCTTTGATACAGAGAATAGAAATAGCATCGAATTTTTAACACAAATCTTATTTATATAAAACTTCTTCCTGCGTTCATTATTTTGGAAGAACAAGGGGTAAAGAGAGATCTGAACTTTTCCTGAATTCATGCATATTGTGAAATGCTTAAACTGGCAATGTCCCGAGAGTTAAAGCACAAGTTACAGTATGGACAAAGCAAAACTGAAAATGCTCCCTAAATGCGACTTTCCGTTTCCTGCAGTATTAGCGCACACCAGTGCATAGCCAGACATTATCTTATTTAATATGTACTAAGCTGCAGCAACAGCATTCAGAGACTAGGTCACCACACCAGCACGACCAACTCAACACGTCCGATTCACCTAAAACTCGAATGAGAAGTACCCGGCAGTGCGTAGTGATTACTCGACAACAATATAAACTTTGGAATCTAAATAATCTCCTTTATACACTAACTCAGGAAAATGTGCTTTCTGTGGAAAATATCACAAAAAAATTGCCACTTCTCAAAATGTAAATCCTTACAACGTAACTTTACATCGCACTTCAACAGGTGACTAAAGTTTGTATAACAACGGTGGCCTGAAGCTGCAGCACGAGTTACTCCCTCCCTCGTCTTACGGACGTGTCCGTACTATTACAGGCACAAACAAAAGGGTCGAGTAGAGTACAATGAAAGTCCTATTAAAATAGGCCCAGAAACCAATGGTTTTCCACACACTGTGTATTATGAGTCAGTGCAAGAAAGTTTAAGAGTTCCCGAGGATCCAGACTGCAGATAAACACTTAAGCACAAACACACAACAAATATTTCACATAGCTACCATTGATGTGAAAGCAGGTCTTCTCATCAATACCCGTGCACGTTCGAAAATTCCAGGCATATTCTGAATGCATTGACAACCATCCACCCTGTGTTTCCAGAGTCCTTCGACAATACTGACAGGACTGGAGTACACCAAGTCCTTTAAAAATCCTCGTACAAAAAAATCAGACCGTTTCAAGTGAGCTACCTGGGACACCACGATACTGGCGAGCCACGACTGTTACACTTATTGTCGAAACGCGATTTACCAGTACTTAGGTATGACAAAAAAAAAATCAAACGAGGGCAGTGTATCATTTTGTAATATACACCTCCCTTGCAGTATTTCGAAATAAATGTAGTCTTAGGCGCTGTGTTGTGACACTGGATTGACTGCGCTTGTGTGTACATCTTCAATGTCCTCTACTCGTCCTCTCGTTTGTATCTATAACAGTCAAACAGCTTGTCTATGCTGAGTCAGCGGTCGTTCCGCGGTGGACACACGGTTCCTGTCAATTCACCGAAGTTAAGCGCCGTCGGGACTTGGTTAGGTGACCATCGGGGCCGACATACGCTGTTGACCCACTAGGGTTCCCTCAGTCTCGTGATGCTAATTCAGAAGCTACTTGAACAAGTGCTAACAGTTCCAGGTTACGAAAACTGCGGTGTGTTGATCCCCTACCCCTCCGTATCCGCAACCGAATGGTTCAAATGGCTCTGAGCACTATGGGACTTAACATCTGCGGTCTTAAGCCCCCTAGAACTTAGAACTACTCAAACCTAACTAAGCTAAGGACATCACACACGTCCATACCCGAGGCAGGATTCGAACCTGCGACCGTAGCGGTCACGAGGTTCCAGACTGAAGCGCCTAGAACAGCTCGGCGACTCCGGTCGGCTATCCGCAACCGATGAGATCAGTCGGTTAAGGATGACACGGTGGTCGGTCAGCGCGTTAGGTCTTCCGAGGCTTGTTCGGAGGAGTTGTATAAGCAGAAGTGCTGCAACACAATATAAACATCGATATGGAGGGAACTGTTGTTATTATACAGATTAAGGTAATACCATTCTCGTAATATCGACTGTATTCTGAGATGTTTTCTTTCTGTGGGTTGCAAAACTACACATTATGTTCTCATACATAAATTTGAATCACTCTCTCAGTCAAACCATGTGTCTACTGATGGTTTTCTCGCGATCGTAGCCACGATCTTCCTGGTTCAGTCAACGTGGTGAGTAATATGAATACGAATATAAGCTTATAACGCACACGAATTACCTTAAAATTTGCACTGAAAGTATCGTTTTCACAATTTCGTGGCACAAACGTTCACGCCGTGTGAAATAATTGCCTATCAACGCTCAAATAAACCTTTTAAGTTCACGGCCCGCTCTTTACTCCGACAAACGATACAGTATTCCATTAGCCTGTATCGCGGAATCGCGAAACGCTCTCTTTTCGCGGCAACTGCCACGGATCACTGTCCAAAGAAACAAACGCGACGCTGTCGATTCGTATAACGATACACAGCGTACAGTCTGCAAGTACATGTCTGCTGTCCTGCATTACGTTGAAAGTTTAGTACCACAGTGCTGGCGCTATTGGAGCCAAAATTAGTTAAGAGGCGTAGCTCACCGATAAATTGGAGAAGTGCTGCGCAATTTTTTTCTCGTATCTGCTATTAGAATTCTCGGCGTCTGTTCACGGTTGTCGGACTGCCGGACACTAGCCGGTAGCCGTTTTGGAGGCGACATGGCGTCGTGTCTCCTTGTCCCGTCTGGCTGCTCCCCCCCCCCCCCTTCCCGACTACCTGGCGCCGCATCCCGTTATTATCCCGGCGGGCCGCACAGAGGTGTTTTGCTGCTCCCGTTCGAGGCACGCAGCATCGCATGCGGGAAGCCGGTTTGCGCCAGAGCTTGTTTTACCTCGCATCGGCAACCCGACCACCGCTCAGATCAGGTTGCCATAACTTTTCTCCTAACGCAGCGGGAAACGTCTGTGTATCACTACGTTACTATACGTTATAACACCGTGCAAACGATTTACACTCGTCGTAGCTACGAATAGTTTCTGAAAAGGGGGGGGGGGGGGTTTCGTGCACTTTACGAAGTAGGCACTGTTTACTAAACCACAGAAATCACTGTTTTCATTCGGTAATCGTTTAACCATCCGATAATTGCGATGTGCATGCTGTGAAAATTGCACAAGTGGACCCAAATGTACGATTTAATCGACGATTGACAATTAGTCCTCTGGATGAAGAATTTACTCATATTTGACGCACCAGCGTTAAACGACATAACGAAAATAAATTTCCCGTATGCTTAAGTGGGACACTGACGCCTAGTCATAGGTTTCGTTGAAACACACACTGAACAGTATTTTACAACACTTATGTTTTGATATGATAATAGCAGCAGCCGAAACGACGCTACAAATAAAGGAATATACTGTGCGACCAAATCGGTTTAATTCACAAAAATCCGGTAAATGCGAGTAGTACTCGTGCACCCATGGTTCCGTACAAACTTCATTATGTATACAGATAGATCCTCTTTCACGGGAATCAAGAATATATATGATTTTTGCCTGTTACTGATATCGATAGTGGCAAGATACTCCTCTCGGGAATTTCAAGATTTTCGAGAACAATTCCAGGACAATTTTCGGATTTTTTTTACCTTAATTTTACTTTGAAATCTTGTCTCTTGACAAAGTCAACGGAGAGTACCTTATAGATTTTCATGAGTGAGTTTGCATCAAAATATGTGACATAAATCTCTGTATCTTTTGACTGCAGTCACCTAGCAGCTCAATCTTTTTATACCGCCAAGGGACCGTGGACTATTAGTATGTGACATTTTCAACTTGATGCCTCTAACCGTTTCTGAGGAAAATGGAGTCTTAGCAGACGGATGGAAAGGCAGACGGTAATAAATGACAAATAACTATTTTTTTGTTTAATATACTTACAAACTTAAGATTTTCGGGTTTTTTCCTTTACTTGTACTGTTAAGTCCTGTCTCTTGCTAAACTTCATGACTTTAGGTGAACGGGAAGTACGCTATAGGTTTTGAGGACTGAGTTTGATTGCGTTGACTTAGAAAGTTCAATGTTTTACACCGCCAAGAAGCCGTAGATCTGAATCGTGACGCAAATTTGAACTTGATACGTGTACCCGCCACTCAGAAAGAGGGGTCTAAACAATGGGGCAGACAGACAACCGACTATAGAGTGATCCTGTAAGGCTTCCATTTTTACCAGCTGAGGTACAGAACCATAAAAATGTAAAAGATATAGAAGATACATCAAATTCTGTGCAAGATGGGTACCGAAAATGAGAGACCTTCGAAAAGTAAGTAACCACATTATCATGACAAGCCAAATGACTTTCATGGAAGGCACCCCTACTCTTCAAAGCGACGCAGATACACGACATTACTTTTCAATTTAGTCACCAAAGTTCTGTATACAATGGTAGGAACGATGTACCAATCGTTCAGCTCATCGACAATATAAATTACTTCCTAAATGGCAGAGCCATTCGAGAACATCATCGTTGGAAAATCTGCAATCGCTGCGAATCAGTTCCCCGATAGCTTAAATGTGGATGGCCTTCCCTCGGGCCAACTGTGCGGTCTTGGACAAACTGTTAGCTCCTTTTCATTATGACTCGGCTTGACATGGCATTTGGTTCATTTACCGCGAATTTCATGCTGTATCTATGTGAAATTTAGATGTTTCACCAACAAGACTCGTACTGTCCCGCATACTTCAGCTTTGGGGTATCTTTCCAGTTGCCGCGCTGTTTCACACACACAAACAGTGATTCTTCTGTTATCTGTACCGCTGCAGGAAACCAGAAACATGTACCATGTTCTGCCAATGCGTCATTCTTGTTACGGCGGCTGGGCGGCATGTGCCGTATCCTTTTTTACGTTCCCTCATATTCACTGGTGACCTTGTAACGATATTTTATTCTTGAACGTTACTTAAATTAACTTAACTTGGGCTGGAGTTCATTTGATGAAAGAAAATAACAGTTACCAACTTCACAAGATTTATTGACAACCGAACTGCACAATCGTCATGTAAACAAAACACAGACAGACAGATCTCTCTGACTTCCAAAACAAACATCAAAACTGATCTTTCCTCGCAGCATCGAAGCTTTGCTATGTATAGAATTTTAACAACAAATTTCAAAATAACTCATTATTAAATTTGTACAATTTCGATATTACAATTAAAACTTACAAAACTTAAAGAAACTGATGTTACAGCCGAATAAGGTATAAAATACAATATTAATTAACATAATTTTTATAGTATCATCACTAGTTTTAAATATGAATTTCGATCTGAACATTAATTACAATAATGTCTCTTGTATTATTTTAGTTACGTAATTAATTACAGTTTGGATTTGGTTACTGACATTCATTGACAGTACAAATCTCGTGTTTTATCCGACTGCATACGAGAAAGTTACAAATAAGGCCTCAAATTCTGAAAACCGGAAAGTTGTGTGATGTAAATAATTGGAGATTTAACTAGAAATGTAATTACAAAGGATATGAATTACAGAGGAGGACAGCCGGCCGGTGTAGCCGAGCGGTTCTAAGCGCTTCAGTCTGGCACCGAGCGACCGCTACGGTCGCAGGTTCGAATCCTACCTCGGGCATGAATGTGTGTGATGTCCTTAGGTTAGTTAGGTTTAAGTAGTTCTGAGTTGTAAGGGACTGATGACCTCAGATGTTAAGTCCCATACTGCTCAGAGCCATTTGAACCATTATTTTGAACAGAGGAGGACATAAAAAATAGATAACAAATGAAGTTCTTTGTGTCAACCCACCAATCAACTACAATTAAGGTAATTAGAGATGCCAGGCACTTACGGCAACATTTCCACAGCCTATTAACATTTTTGACTAAATATCTCTTAATTCAACTTCTCAACTAGATTCTTGATTTGTAACCTGTACATAATTTTGTTAATGACAACAATTCATAGACAATTACGATAATATACGTCCTTCCAGAAGATTCTATACGTGTTTACAAATAATAAACTGTATTTTGGCAAATTGAACTGAATAATGCACCCAAAACACTCACAAAAGTCTCCAGGAAGCACTGAATCGTCCGAAAACCAACCGGATTCATAAAAAAAGATTTTATTACACCTTTCATATGAATCTAGGGGGAGGCTGTACCGTTATAGCCTGAAAGAGCACAGAATGCCGGGCAGACGAACGATTTTGTGATGCTACCGACAAGATGGAGATGATTGTTTTTCTCATATTATTTCCGATGAAAGAGCGTGGATAGTCTACGTCAGCGCAAAATCGAAAGAACAGACAATGCAGTGGTGCCGAACTACTTCGCCAAAACCAAAAAAATATTCGAGCAGCCTTACTCGAATCGAAAATGGTGACTACCTTTTTCTGAGACGGAAAGGGCGTTCCATTGGTTGATTTCATGGACGATGCACCAACTATTGCAGCTGACGTGTATTGTCGACAGCTCGCTGTCGCGTGCGGAAGCGCGGCGCAGGGTCCCTCTGGGATGTGGACCTGCGCCGCCCGGTAGCGGCCGTGATTGTTCCGGGCGGGCAGCGCGCGTAGCTAATTGTGTGTGCCGACCCGGCCGGCGGCTGTTTAGTCAGCACTGCTGATGCTGACGCTGACATTGGCGCAGTCAGCCCGCGAGGGACTGAGCACGGCGGGAACACGCATCTGCGTGGGCCGGCTGCCGGCTGGGAGCGCAAGTCTAACTATCGCCTCCTTCGAGGCATTGCTCAACTCTTTGGACTGCCGATTTCATCTGTTGTTTTGAAAATTATTACGCTTACGAAGAATGCAAGGACGGATGGATGTGAACATAATCATAAAATCAATATGGAATACTATAGGCTGTCTGGTGGCTCAGTGATGAGCCGGCACGGTAGCTCAGCGTGTTCGGTCAGAGGGTTTGGCTACCCTCTGTAATAAAAAACTGAGTAAACGGCTCAATGAACAACCTCAACGAGTGTCATCGGACGTCCGCCACGAACAAATTCAACGATCAATATAGAACAAAATGAGATTAAAAAAAAAAAAAAAAAGTGGTGAAGTGCCACGCTAAGGACCTAAAGGTCAAGGGTTCGATCCCCGGTCATTTCTAGAACTTTTATTTGTCTCTTGACACTTCTTTTATCTCTGTCAATGTTAACTGATGTGAAAAATTGCAAGCTGAAATTTCGGAATCAACGTTGCCCTGTAGCGGAGTTAAATGACGGCAATCTCATACCGCTTCTAATTGGGCGAACCTTCACGTTGAAGACATCTTTATTTGCGACATGAGTGTGTCCTTATACAGTTTTCAGATCACCCGTCTTACCGCCTATGTAACAAGATACTGGCCGCATTTCAGGCGTACCAGACAACAGTTTTTGATATTATTACTAGTTCTGAGGGACGGAAGTGTGGGACACGGTTAAGGAATGAAATCGTCTATGTCCTTTTCGATGAATCCATTCCAGCATTCGATTTAAGCGAATTTGGGAAGCCGTGAAGATCTAAATCAAGATGGTTGGAAGGCAATTTAAAGTTCGTTGTGTTAAAGACAGCACCATTTCAGTCAGTTTTTTAACTTGTACAGCTGGCCAGTTACATTTTCCGTTATGCTTCATACAGTTTATCATTTTATGATATGGTAATAACGGAGAGTTTTTACTCACCTTGCAACCAAATACTGTTCGATAGCCAAGATATCGGAGTATTTCGAGTCTGACCAATAACCTCCAGTGTAATATCATTGCAGTGTGAGATAACTACAGCCTAATTCCCGGTGATAATTGGGCGACAGAGTATATGTGAAGGCAGATTGTCATTCATCTCATTTTTCACATAAAATACACAATGAAAATGCTTGTGCACCTTATAACGCATTTACATTTGAAAAATAATAAGAATGTAACTGTCTTTTATTCGAATCCTGGTCCGCCCTAGGTTTTTTTTTCTGTCGTTTATCACTTCTTTCATCTCTCTGAATCTTTGTTAATCAGTACTAATACTTTACACTGAAGCGCCAAAGGATATAGGCATGCGTATTCAAATGCAGAGATAGGTAAGCAGGCAAAATACTGCACTACGGTCCGCAACGCCTATATGACGCAATTCTTAGACCGGTTACTGCTGCTACAATGGCAGGTTATAAAGATTTAAGTGAGTTTGAACGTGATGTTACAGTCGACGCAAGAGTGATGAGACACAGCATCTCCGAGGCAGCGATGAAGTGGGAAATTATCCGTTCGAGCATTTCACGAATGTACCGTGAATATCAAGAATCCTGTAAAACATCAGATCGCCGACGTCGCTGCGGCTGGAAAAAGATCCTGCAAGATTCTCTTCAGAAAATCGTTCAACGTGACAGACGCGCAACTATTCTCCAAATTGCTACAGATTTCAGTGCTGGGCCATCAACAAGTGTAAGCGTGCCAATCATTCAACGAAACATCATCGATATGGGCGTTCGGAGCAGAAGACCCACTCGTGTAACCTTGATGACTGCACGGCGCATAGCCTTACGCCTCGTCTGCGCCCGTCAACGCCGACATTGAACTGCTGATGACTGGAAACATGTTGCCTGGTCGGACGAGTCTCGTTTCAAATTGTATAGAGCGGAGGGACGTGTACGGGTACGGAGACAACCTCATGAATCCATGGATTCTGCATGTCAGCATGGGATTGTTCAAGCTGGTGGAGGCTCTGTAACAATGTGGGGCGTGTGCAGCTGGAGTGATATGGCACCCCTGATACATCCAGATACGACTGACAGGCGACACGTACGTAAGCATTCTGTCTAATCACCTGCATCCATTGAAGTCCATTGTGCACTGTCACGGACTTGGGCAATTCCAGCAGGACAATGCGACACCCCACACATCCAGAATTGCTACGGAATGGCGTCAGGACTCTTCTGAGTTTAAACACTTCCGCTGGTTACCAAACTTCCCCGACGTGAACATTATTGAGCATATGTTCGATGCCTTGCAACGTGCTGTTCAAAAGAGATTTCCACTCCCCTCGTACTCTTACGGGCTTATGGATTGCCCTGCAGGATTCATGATGTCAGTTCCCTCCAACACTACTTCATCTACAACTACATCTAAATCTACATGGATACTCTGCAACTCACATTTAAGTGCCTGGCAGAGGGTTCATCAGACCACCTTCACAATTCTCTAATATTCCCATCTCGTATAGCGCGCGGAAAGAATAGACACCTATATCTTTCCGTACGAGCTCTGATTTCCCTTATTTTATCGTGGTGATTGTTCCGCCCAGTGTAGGTCGGTGTCAACAAAATATTTTTGCATTCGGAGGAGAAAGTTGGTGATTGGAATTTCGTGAGAAGATTCCGTCGCAACGAAAAACGCCTTTCCTTTAATGATGTCCAGCCTAAATCCTATATCATTTCAGTGACACTTTCTCTCATATTTCACGATAATTCAAAACGTGCTGCCTTTCTTTGAACTTTTTCGATGTACTCCGTCAGTCCTATCTAGTAAGGATCCCACACCGCGCAGCAGTATTCTGCAAGAGGACGGACGAGCGTAGTGTAGGCAGTCTCCTTAGTAGGTCTGTTACATTTTCTAAGTGTCCTGCCAATAAAACGCAGCCTTTGGTTAGCCTTCCCCACAACATTTTCTATATGTTCTTTCCAATTTAAGCTGTTCGTAATTGTAATACCTAGGTATTTAGTTGAATTTACGGTTTTTGTGTTAGACTCATATATCGTGTAACCGAATTTTAACGAGTTCCTTTTAGCACTCATGTGGATGACCTCACACTTTTCGTTATTTAAGGTCAACTGCCATTTTTCGCACCATTCCGATATTTCTTCTAATTCGTTTTCCAGTTTGTTTTAATCTTCTGATGACTTTATTAGTCGATAAACGACAGCGTCATCTGCAAACAACCGAAGACGGCTGCTCAGATTGTCTCCCAAATCGTTTATATAGATAAGGAACAGCAAAGGGCCTACAACACTACCTTGGGGAACGCCTGAAATCATTTCTGTTTTACTCGATGACTTTCCGTCAATTATTACGAACTGTGACCTCTATGACAGGAAACCGCAAATCAAGTCACATAACTAAGACGATATTCCATAAGCACGGAATTTTACTACGAGCCGCTTGAGTGGTACAGTGTTAAAAGGCTTCCGTGAGTCCACGAATACGGAATCGATCTGAAATCCCTTGTCAATAGCACTAAGCACTTCATGTGAATAAAGAGCTAGTTGTGTTTCACAGGAGAGATGTTTTCTAACCCATGTTGACTGTGTGTCAATAGACCGTTTCCTTCGAGGTAATTCATAATGTCCGAACACAGTATACGTTCTAAAATCCTGCTGCATATCGACGTTAACGATATGGGTCTTAGTGGATTACTCCTACTACCTTTCTTGAATACTGGTGTGACCTGTGCAACTTTCCAGTCTTTGGGTACGGATATTTCGTCGAGCGAACGATTGCATACGATTGTTAAGTATGGAGCTAATGCATCAGTATAGTCCGAAAGGAACCTAATTGGTATACAATCTGGACCAGAAGACTTGCTTTTATTAAGTGATTTAAGTTGCTTCACTACTCCGAGGATATTTACTTCTACGTTACTCCTGTTGGCAGCTGTTCTCGATTCGAATTCTGGTATATTTACTTTGTCTTCTTTTGTGAAGGCATTTCGGAAGGCTGTGTTTAGTAAACCGGCTTTGGCAGCACTGTCTTCGATAGTATCTCCATTGATAGTATCTTCAAACATTAATCGAATCCATGCCACGTCGTGTTGCAGTACTTCTGCGTGCTTGCGGGGGCCCTACACGATATTAGACAGGTGTACGAGTTTCCTTGGCTCTTCAGTGTATCTACAGCGTTCCAGAGTGACCATTGTGATTTCTTATGAGGGTGATTTATTATGAGGGTCATTTAACATGAGTTCGGTGAGCTCAGTTTGGACGCAAGGGCAGTGCAGCAGTGTAGGACGTACACTACTGGCCATTAAAATTGCTACACCACGAAGATGACGTGCTACAGACACGATATTTAACCGACAGGAAGAAGATGCTGTGATATGCAAATGATTAGCTTGTCGGAGCATTCACACAAGGTTGGCGCCGGTGGCGACACCTACAACGTGCTGTCATGAGGATAGTTTCCAACCGATTTCTCATACACAAACAGCAGTTGAGCGGCGTTGCCTGGTGAAACGTTGTTGTGATGCCTCGTGTAAGGAGGAGAAATGCGTACCATCACGTTTCCGACTTTGATAAAGGTCGGATTGTAGCCTATAGCGATTACGGTTTATCGTATCGCGACATTGCTGCTCGCGTTGGTCGAGATCCAATGACTGTTAGCACAATCTGGAATCGATGGGTTCAGGAGGGTAATACGGAACGCCGTGCTGGATCCCAAACGTATCACTAGCAGTCGAGATGAGAGGCATCTTATCCGCATGGCTGTAACGGATCTTGCAGCCACGTCTCGATCCCTGAGCCAACAGATGGGGACGTTTGCAAGATAACAACCATCTGGACGAACAGTTCGACGACGTTTGCTGCAGCTTTGACTATCAGCTCGGAGACCTTGGCTGCGGTTACCCTTGACGCTGCATCACAGACAGGAGTGCCTGCGATGGTGTACTCAACGACGAACCTGGGTGCACGAATGGCAAAACGTCATTTTTTCGGATGAATCCAGGTTCTGTTTACAGCATCATAATGGTCGCATCCGTGTTTGGCGACATCGCGGTGAACGCACATTGGAAGCGTGTATTCGTGATCGCCATACTGACGTATGAACCCCCGTGATGGTATGGGGTGTCATTGGTTACACGTCTCGGTCACCGCTTATTCGCATTGACGGCACTTTGAACAGTGGACGTTACATTTCAGATGTGTTACGACCCGTGGCTCTACCCTTCATTCGATCCCTGCGAAACCCTACATTTCAGCAGGATAATGCACGACCGCATGTTGCAGGTCCTGTACAGACCTTTCTGGATACAGAAAATGTTCGACTGCTGCCCTGGCCTGGACATTCTCCAGATCTCTCATCAATTGAAAACGTCTAGTCAATGGTGGCCGAGCAACTGGCTCGTCACAATACGCTAGTCATTATTCTTGCTGAATTGTGGTATCGTGTTGAAGTTGCATGGGCAACTGTACCTGTACACGCCATCCAAGCTTTGTTTGAGTCAATGCCCAGGCGTATCAAGGCCGTTATTACGGCCAGAGGTGGTTGTTCTGGATGCTGATTTCTCAGGATCTATGCACCCAAACTTCGTGAAAATATATTCAAATGTCAGTTCTAGTATAATATGTTTGTCCAATGAATACCCGTTTATCATCTGCGTTTCTTCTTGGTATAGCAATTTTAATGGCTAGTAGTGTATATTTAAGTTTCTGTGGAGACTCGTGGCAGTGTGGGAGTGCGGCGATTGGGGCGGGCCGCTGCCCGGCGTATGCCTGTGCCCTGGCCCGCACGCGAAGCCGATTAAAGAGCGGGCTGGCGCGGTGGCCCGGCTGTCCCTCGCAGCGGTTAATTAGCGGCTGGCGCGGCGGCCGCTGCCAAACACCGGCTTACTGCGTCTGTAGGAGGCCGCCTCGCCAATAGTTCCGGCCGTGGACCTCTAACGAGGACCCAGCGAGCCGCCACCGCCCCCAAGGACGTGGCCCATTTCATTTATGCTTACGCTTACAACCGAATTTTAGGAATATGCCCATTGGACTTTGGATACAGGAAAAGGGGAACCGTTTATCAATTGAAGAAAATCTATCAGACGGAAGTACGAAGGATACTTGGGTCTGAGGCCAATATGTAAACGTTAACACAAGATCGCGTATTACATAAGTGGCAAAATGAATGGGACAAGCACAGATAGAGAAATTTCTTCGAGGTACGAGTATCAGGGAAAGACTGCTTCTTCTTCTTATTTTACTACTGCCTTTATCCCGCATTGTGCGCAGGGTCGGCAGGGTTAAGTACGGAATTGGCATGGTTAAGTTTAAGGGGTGGCCGGATGCCCTTCCTGTCGCCACCCGGGATGGAAGTAGTGTACCCCAGCTGTCTGCGTCTAGTGTAAATCGTGAAAGAGTGTGAATGTGTTTCAAATGTCTGCGAGTCGTGGAGCTGAGGTGTAACGTGGGGACCAGCCCGGTATTCACATAGTAGGATGTGGAAAACCGCCTAAAAACCGGCACACCGGCCGTTGTCGTTAATCCACCGGGCGGATTCGATTCCGGGCCGGCGCGTCGCCAACCCGAGTCCAGGAAGCAGCGCGTTAGCGCTCTCGTCTACCCTGGCGGGTCAGTATGAGGGAGAGACTGAAAATGGGATTTCTTCACTCGTCGAGCGGTCTGATACATTTCCTGACTGGCCATGGTCCGTATTCTACCTAACTGTACTGATTCAAAAGACACATGAGTGTCAGTTGCGCCTGCGGCAAAGTGGGCACTTCAGAGCACATGTTGTGGGACTATGAGCTCAACGAAGTGTAACGACATAGTTAGGTCAAGACAGTAACATACACTTAAAGTCCCTCATCATTCACTTGCGAAAGATAAGCAGTAAAGCATAAATTTTGTTTTCATAATACGTTCTGGAATATTTCAAAGTATGCGCCACTGTTCTGTGACTGTGACCAGTAACGTCATTTGGTAGCAGCTCAAGGAACTGTTTTCATAAGTATTGTCATTTCTCTCTGAGAACTTCAGTACTTGCGGATAATGTTCAAAAAATGTATGTGAAATCTTACGGGACTTAACTGCTTAGGTCATCAGTCCCTATGCTTACACACTACTTAACCTATCTCGCTTCCCGGGCTCAGGTTCCCAAGGTTCGCTTCCCGGCGGGGTCAGTGATGACTGGGTGTTGTGTGATGTCCTTAGGTTAGTTAGGTTTAAGTAGTTCTAAGTTCTAGGGGCTGATGACCATAGATGTTAAGTCCCATAGTGCTCAGAGCTATTTGAACCGTACTTAACCTAAATTATCCTAAGGACAAACACACACACCCATGCCCAAGGGAAGACTCGAACCTCCGCCGGGACCAGCCGCACAGTCCATGACTACAGTGAAAATGAACATAATAACCCTGGGCTCGGTGTGGGGCGGCGGTGGGGTGGATGGACTGCTGTGGCCTGCTGTGGGGTTGTGAGCCACTGAGGGCTACGGCGGGACGAAGCCTCTCCGTCGTTTTTAGATACCCGGTTTAATACAATAAAATACAATGCTTCCATCTCGCCTGGATAGTGTACTCTACAGACGTAGAAAATGCAAACTGAGTTTGGAGACGACGGTATGAAATGGTTTTGACGACTTTCCATCGCAATGGTGAAAATTATCACAGAAGTGTGGTCTCTAAGACGGGTATCGCTTGTTACAGTGAAAACGCTGTTCAGGTGTTGCTTTTCCTGTCCATGGAATGCTGCAGACAATGGCTATTGAGCGGGATAGTATGCAGTAGTGCAAACAAACATTTACAATTTAGTTGTACCCTTATAAATGAACACAAACGGAATATACCCTGTAGCACAAACAATAGTTATTAGTATTTAGGTACAAAGGTTTCTAGTAGTTTTGTAATACTAGACTGTAGTTCTAGTATCGGTATTTGTCTTTTTATTTATTTTCCAATTGCTTCTAGGCGGTAGGAATAAATAATATACATTTTTTACTATTCAAAAAATTTGAGTTCTATGTCCCATGTTAGCTTCCGAGATAAGAGGCTGTAATTGTGACGAATGAAAATGAATAAGTAAATAAATTGCAACCTTCCTTACTCAATGCCCAGTCTGATTCGCTTTCGCTGCGGATATTCCAAATAAGCACATGCGATTAAATTCTCTAGGAACGCAGAAACGGTAAGTGACTCCGTAACATTTCTCCAATCTTCTGAAGTACTCTACCATGGCGTTGTTAACTTGATTCCAATGTTACCAAGGAGCAGCACCGTATTTGGGATCTAAAGACTCATACGCTGAATCTGGACTAGGCCACAGAGAAATTTGGCGACAACACGAAAAGCTTTATTTTAGAGGGATTTTCGAATTAATCCTTTTATACCAATTTCCTTTTCAAAGAGAAAGTCATTAATGTCTGGTTATCTTACTTCATGTTGTAGTCAGAAGTAAAAATATGAAAAAAATATTTCCCACCATATCGTTTTCTAGCAAAGGGAGGGACGCGACATACAGGTTTATTCGTAAGAACCTTTGGGATTTCAGAAAACGACTTCTCAAAAATTACAAAACATACAGGAAACAGACACTCATCAGTGGATAGAGCATCTCTGTAAGTTTTTAACAGACATCAAAGGCGCTCACTATGGGAACCGTTTGTGGGACAGAAAACGTCAATACACGCGTGCAGTTCTTTGACACGAATTTGTCCGGGAAGGCATGAAATGAAATGATCGTATGGCATTTATATTGGCCGGGATATCCCCCTCAAGGTACGGCCGCCGTATTGTCGTTTTAGTTGACGCGTGTCAATAATGATGAAAATGATGATGAAGGACACAACACCCAGTCCCCTGCCGGGAATCAAACCCGGCCCCCCTTGCGTGGTAGGCGGTAACGCTATCTCTATGCTATGGCAGCAACTACTTTTGCAGATATGTACATAGTATTGCCTACTTGCAGGCGTGAACTAGTTCGATGCGGCAGTACAAGTCGGAGTGCAGCAGAATGTTAACAGTGTCACTTGAAGATAGCATCATCTACAAGTCGTAATTATAACACTCTGCAAACCATTTGGAGGTTTCCCTTTACCACTAGACATCGACACACAGCAGTAACATGCAGTAAATTCCTATTGGTTCTCTGATAACCTGTCGTGGGGGACGTATGTCCCAATAGTAGTGAAATGGTTAAAAGGCTGTAATACCAAATTTAAGGTTATTATTTCATTCTATAAAATTTTACCGTACAGTTTATGGTTTCATGAATTGATGAGGTTAAACAATGACCCTTCTGCTTTTAAATGCATATTTCTCTGTATAGCGACTAGTTTGTACTTTATGGCACTCCGTTGTATTATATTACACAGAAAAATATAAAAAAAATTCTTATTTCTGTAATAGCTCTACTTTGCATTTACGTTGTCATTCCGCTACAATGATCTGTATAGTCGTTACGACAGTTCTTCGTATTGGGCTACAATAACAGCCACAGTCTTGGTAATATTGTAATAGGAACGTTGACAAATTTTTAAAGTTGTGTCCAATTAATGGCAGTATAATTACTACGACGAAAACATATTTTTATATAAATACATATGTAATTAAAATAAACACATTTGTTTATTTGACTTTCGGATTTTATACTAAAATGCTTACTGTTCGCATGACATTGCTATGACGTCGCGAGTAGGTAAGCTATTTGTCATAGGCTGTGTAGCTTAAAACAACTTTTGTTTCCCAAAATATGTGTTTAGCGAATGAAGTTATTTGAAAACGATTTCCACAACTTCTAGAATTCAAGCTTGCTTGTGCATCGATAGAAAGTAAAAAATACTGTGTGTGTGTTTGTGCGCGCGCGCGTGTGTGTGTGTGTGTGTGTGTGTGTGTGTGTGTGTGTGTGTGTGTGTGTGTGTGAGAGAGAGAGAGAGAGAGAGTGTGTATGTCTTGGGCACACAGCAACAATCAGCATTAAGCTTACAAATTCGAAATAAATGAGCAAAATGTAAAAAATATATATCACATGAAATGTCTCGTCGAACCAAAGTCACATAGTAATGAAATTTAAACTAATGATTTCAGTGTAAAGGTGCATGGTGTAGTAATAGTTCTGTGTACGCCGTGGATTTTCATTTCCTGCTGCTGCTGGTATTGCCCTACATTCGTCTGACCAGAAATCCTTATCTTTCCATTTCACTTCACTGAACCCAATATATCTAGACTGAGCTCTTGCACTTCCTTTTTCAGGTTTTGTAGTTTCCCTTAGACATTCAGACTTCTGACATCCCACACTTCGACAAGTAGAACATTGTCCTTTCGTTAGTTATACTATCTGTTTCTGATGGGCACCTCTCCTTATTCTGACCCCTTCCAGATATCCGAATAGGGGTCTAATACGGAATCTTTTGCCAATGGGAGATTATCATGACTTTTTTTCAACGACAGGCCACATTTTCTGCGTCTTTAGTGCTGTATTTCCCATTCACTTGTGCGTCCTTATGCTGTTGATCACTGCCGCTTTTCCCGCCTTTTAGAGGCAGTTTCCCACCCCAAGGGCAACCTCTGTCCGCTCCTCCACCTTCTCTGAGAAGGCTGTTGGCAGAACGAGGGTGACTGCTTATGCCCGAAGTCATCAGCCCCCTTGCTGATGATTTTTCATTCAAAATTTACCCATTTATTAGGTTATAACCAGGGACCCAGAGAGTTTTGATTACTAATCAAAACCACGGATTACTTTGTGGACAATAACTACGTGAAATGGACTTGCCTGCCCAGAATCCCGACTTGAACACAATGAAATAATTAATTTTGTTGTGAATTTGGAGATGGAATTCGCTAAAGACCACAGCATCTGATATCATTCCCTTCTCTGTTTTTTTTAAATTCTTTATTTCAATAACAATAATAATTATACAAATTAACCCACCACCTTAGTGATTAGTGGGTCCTAATGTTAATACAATACTATATGTTATTAGCAGCTATTACAGTTATTACAATTATTACAGTTAATTTGTGAGCTACAGACAGCGTGACACAGTACATGTTAATAGGCAGATTACGATTGTTAATCTATACACTACTACTTACTTGTTAGTAATCCTAACTGACTGCAGCGTTACAGGTGTGTCAGCATAGATATAAACCTACTTCAAGGCCCTGCTCATCGAGCTAATCCCGATGAGCGTGCCCCTGACACTGGGCAGGACAAAACTACTTGTCGCTGCAGGTTCCTAGTTTAGCATCTATTTCTAATTCTACTAACTACTAACTAAACTACGTCAAATCCTGTGCTGTCGTAATCGTGAATAATCGACCGTGGTGGCCAAGCGGTTCTAGGCGCTACAGCCTGGAACCGCTCTACTGCTACAGTCGCAGGTTCGAATACTGTCTCGGCATGGATGTGTGTGATGTCCTTAGGTTAGCTAGGTTTAAGTAGTTCTAAGTTCTAGGGGACCGATGACCTCAGAAGTTAAGTCCCATAGTGCTCAGAGCCATTTGAGCCAATCGTGAATAGGTGTACCCCAGTCCCCCTAGCCCTGCATGTGGCGGATTCCAACTAACAAGTCGACCTGTCCACGCACAGGCGGTACAGGATTAGGGTACTAGGACACGTTCAGTGGTTGGTTCGAATCGAAAAAGTCCCTCAGGTATGCAGTCAGAACTTTACGTGATACCTAATTTTCCAGGTTGTTCAAGGTTTCAAAAGTCTCTACGTGTCGTAATAGGTCGTATGTGTTGTTGTTTGGAAGTTGTTGTCTTAACGTAACTGCTACATCATCGAAAAGGGGCACTCGTAAACCACATGGTCGGGAGTACCCTCCGAAGCGCCACAGTCACACTCAGGTGTAGTCCTTTTCCCAAACCGACACAGTTATGTCGGATAGGGCCCATGACCAGTGTGAAAATGTATTAGACCCCGGGATGGTTCGAAATACCTCATGCCTCATCTTTCTTTAACATTTGGCAAGAGTCTCTGGTTTCAGCTCTTGAGGAAGAATGGGGTGCCCTTCCTCTACAGAGATGCCGACACCTTCTCGAAAGCGTCTCCAGAAGCCGCTATAGAGGCAAAGGGTGTACAAAACCCATATCAATGTCCACTAATAGGTGCCCGGATATTTTTGACCAGACAGGGTACAGCGTGAACCTGACGGTAGAGGGTGAACCAGACTTACACCGAGAAAATGTCAGCGGTTGTTCATGGGTATTTTCATATAAAGGATGAAATGTATTTTGCCTTCTCAAAGTAATCATCCTGTTATTCGCATTAAGCGACTTAGAGATACCACGTAAAACCTACATCTGGATGGTAGGACGGTATATGAACCGGCGTCCTCGTGAATAACTGTTCACCTCGCTCAGTTGTTGTCCCGAACGGCTGCACCTGAAGTCTCGTCTCTTTCCGTCCTATCGCTAGGCACACAAAACACTTATCAGGAGTCGCGACTGCCGACTGCGAATACAAATTTCGGGACAACTGCTGGCTGCTGCGAACTTAATGGCCTCCGATTGTTACAGCAGGGTTAAAGGTGGTTCCAGAACTACGAGGGGAACGGCGCTTTCCCACCGCAGGGCGAATGCCGTTGCATGTGATAATAGAAGGCGGCGTTCTGAATTTCATGAGTAACGGTGCCGCGGTGTGCCCGGGCTGCGGACGTACGCCGGCTCCCGTTGTTGGGGCCTAATGAGGGCGCCCTGCAGGTGCGCCGCCCTGAGGGTCCTCCGAGAACTCGCCGCGGCGGGGGCGGCGGCGGGGGCGGCGGCGCCGCCACCGGGACGTCTTATTACAGTAAACTTACTAATGGGCACTCCAAGTGCGCTTACCGGGCTAGCCGGCCGCGCCGCGCCGCCACGCCAAATGAAGGCAATTCCCTGCGACCAGCGATCGGAAGCCGCACTTGCTCGCCTTTCCGATCGGCCGTACTCGCGCGGAAGCCCAGCTTCCGAAGAGTCTCCGCGAATCGGCTGAAGTGGCGCTGTGGTCCACTCTAGGTTCTCGCTGCCTTAACTTTGTTATCCCGCAACATGAGAGGCAGGCGTAAGGTTCCGCTTGATAATAGAAGTAAGACTTACGACAAATCGAGATACGTTCATAAGATTTGTCGACTTTAGAAGAGCGTCCGTCATTGTAAAATGGGACCAGATGTTCGAAATGCTCAGGAAAATTGGTGTGAACTAAAGGAAAAGATGGTTAATAACGTACAGTGTCTACAAGCACCAAGAGGTGTAAAAAATGAATGGAAGGCCAAGAACGAAACGCTCAGGTTATACACGGAGTAAGACAAGGAGGCAGTTTTTCGCTTCTAATGTTCAACTGTGTCAAATAGTCAGTGGCGAAACAAAGTTTCAGGAGTAGGGTGAAAATTCAGGATCAAAGGATACCAATGGCAAGATTCGTTGATGACCTTGCCGAACTTGTCAAATGGAATAACAGGCTAAGGAGAACAGAACATGGTTTGAGAAAAAGACGAGAGTAATGCGAGTAGCAGAAATTGGATAAGCGATAAACTGAATGTCAGAACTGATGTCCGCGAAGTGTACGAGGTGAAGAAATTCTGCCATCTTAGAAGCTACGTAAATTACGCCTGACGAGCGAAGCAAGGAGGGTATGAGAAGCAGACTAGTACAGGCAAAGAGGGAATTCCTTGCAAAAAGGAGCATACTAGTATCAAACATCAGACGTAATTTGAAGAAGAAATTTCTGAAAATGGATGTCTGGAGTACAGCATCGCAGGGAAGTGAATCAGGGGATATGGGAAAACTGGCAAACAAGGGAATCGAAGCGTCTTTGATGTGGTGCGATAGAAGGATGTTGAAAATTAGGTAAACTGATAAGAATGAGGTTCTCAGCAGAATCGGCGAGGCGATGAACTTTTGGAAAATATTGACAACAAGCAGGGACAGGATGATATCATATGCATTACATTAGCGAATAACTTCCATGGTACTAGTTGGAGCTGCAGGGGGAAAAACTTTACGTGATGACAGTGACCGGAATAGGTCCGACAAAAAATTGAGGAAAATGGGTGCAAGTGCTATTCCGAGATGAAGAGGTTGTTACAGAAGAGCCATTAGTTGCGGGCCGAATAACTAGTAACATGATTGATGGATAAAAAGGCTGATGCGTTGATGTTGGACGAAGGTTACTCATTAGAGATTCTGCATTAGTGGCTCTGAGCACTATGGGACTTAACAGCCATGGTCATCAGTCCCCTAGAACTTAGAACTACTTAAACCTAACTAACCTAAGGACATCACACAACACCCAGTCATCACGGATTCTGCATTAGTGGTGGGTAGCATATATAGAGGTGCGACGACCAAAGATCCATTCGTTCAGTGCAGACCCGCACCCAGGACGGTCTCTTGTGGGAATCCGAAATGGCGAGTGAGATGTTCACGGGTAGTGTGCAACAGGCTGGGGATTTGGGTCGGCTGGGAAGTGTGCTTGGATGGTCGATGCGGTTAAGGCAACAGCCCCACTCAACCGGGAGATCCGTGTTGGAGTCATAGTCCGGCACAAGTTTATATCTGTTCCCATAGATTCATTTGAAAGTCCAAATGCGGCTAGTGTCATTTAAAATCTTTGAAGGGTATTGTCGTTACTTGTCCTCGTAAAAGTTATCGGCTCTCAGATGTGTTCTCCAGCTCTCTCTTACTACGAGAATTTAGTGATACTTGACCATTTCTCATATAAAAACGGACGTTACGTTGAAAGAATTATTTAAAAACATTAATATTGCATCAAGTATAATTGCGGTTCACTATAATGAATATCAGCAACAACGAGCAGGTAGCTAGTTAATTGTTGTTGTGGTCTTCAGTTCAAAGATGTTTTGATGGAGCTCTCCAAGCTAGTCTATCCTATGCAAAGCTCTTCATGTCTACATTACTGTAGCCTACCTCCATTTGAACCTGCTTATCCTTTTGAACATGCTTATCCGTTTGAATCTGCTAATTTGCTAATCGTATACACCCCTTTGTACCCTTTACAATTTTTACGCCACATCCCTTCACACACACACACACACACACACACACACACACACACACACACACACACACTTTCTTCCGTTATCACATTGACGATGCTTTGTTTCATCAAAGTGTATCCTACCAACCGATCCCTTATTTTAGTAAACTTATCTCATAAAATTGTTGCTACACTTCGATTAAGCATGTCTCCATTAGTTACTCGATCTACCGATCTAATCTTCAACATTATTCTGTGGCACCAGTTTCCAAAAGCTTACGTTTTCTTCTCTTCTTGTCTGCACTGCTTATCTTCCAAGTTTCACTCTGGTACAAGGCTAAAGTCCAGATAAATACCCTCGGAAAAGACTTCATAACGCGTAAATTGATGGCAGATTTTAACAAATTCCTCTTTTTCAGAAACGCTTTCCTTGCTATTTCTCCTGTGCATTTTATACCCTCTGTACATCGGTCATCGCCTGTTAGTTTATGTCTAAATAGCAAAACTACTACTTTTAATGTCTCATTTCTAAATAAAATTCCCTCAGCATCACTTTATTAAGTTAGACTACATTCCACTGCCGTTGTTTTATTTTTGTTAGTGTTCATCTTTTAACCAATTTTTAGATACCATCCCTTCTGTTCAACAGCTGTTGCAAGTTCTTTACCATCTCTAACTGAATTTCGGTCTCATCGGCAAGCCTTAAGGATTTATTTCCTCTTCGTGAACTTTAATTTTCTTTCCAAATTACTCCTTTGCTTCCTTCACTGCTTGCTCAAAGTAAAAACTGAACAACGTCGGGAATAATCTGGGATAAAATATAATCCTACGTCACTCTCTTCTCCCCTGCAGCGTCTTGTTCACGTCCTTCACCTCTTGTAACAGCTGTCTGAATTGTGTACAAGTTGTAAATAACCTTTCGCTCCCTTTTTTTAACTCCTGCTACTTTCGGAATCCCAGTTAATTATCAACGACAATATGAGGCTTTGTAAGAGCTTTTTAACTGAATAGCTTCCTTAAAATCGGCGGCCGCTGTGGCCGAGCCGTTCTAGGCGCTTCAGTCTGGAACCGCGCGACCGCTACGGTCACAGGTTCGAATCCTGCCTCGGGCATGGATGTGTGTGATGTCCTTAGGTTATTTAGGTTTAAGTAGCTCTAAGTCCTAGGGGACTGATGACCTCAGATGTTAAGTCCCATAGTACTCAGAGCCATTTGAACCATTTGAACCTTAAAATCGCACGGGAAAGTCTGCATAGGAAAAAAGTAACCCACCGGTTCAGAAATAGTAGTTCTTTATTTATGTGCAGGAAGATAAATGTTACCCAGAAAATGGACTTGAGAAACTCAAAATTACAGTCAAGAAAATGCGATTCTTCGAACTTTCGAATCGCCTTTATTCGCTTCAGTTTAGGTCGTACCAATAGAATATTGTGATGTTAGAGGCAACCTTTTTGCAAAAGTGGTGCGATGAATTTCGAAACATTCTCCAGTAGTTCGATTAGGACAGATTATCCAGTTGTTACAATAATGAGTATTAACTGTTGCAGAAGACGCACTTAAGGGGTAGAAAGAGATGTGCTGGAGGGTACACATCGTCGACAGCAGAGAGATGGTGACAATTCCCCCGCAGTGAGGTAACCTTTTACGAAAACCCCCCGAGATACTGCAGTGCTGAGCTTCCGGCCTCCATCAAATCCCCTAAATCAGCAGCTGCCGGGCACCGCATCCTCCTGCCACTTTATCGGTTTATGGATTCGCTCCCCATCTCACCAACTCCATCCCTCTCCCTCTCGAGCGCGCCCACTTTGTTCGGCTAAACTGAACGGGATGAGGGCCTCCTGACTTCCTACCTCATTTAATTTTAATTAGTCTAATTACTGCCGTTCCGTACTCAAGTATCGCCTCGCTCCGCAGCCGTGGATAGCGCCAGAGAGGGCCTGCCAAAATTTAAGGCGGCTGCAGCGCCTCTCCAGGGCCGCCCGCGCCGAAACTGGGCCACGCCTCCTCAGCCCACAGCCCGTTCGGCTGCAATTAGCTGTCAGCAACAGACGGCCGATTCCCACTCCAGGTACCCAAGGAAGTCAATGATTTCTCAGTTACAAAAGCCATTACATATATGCACCTCATTTGATGTGAGCTTCCAGATTTGTCCAATCCATCAACAATTGCTACATCCCATCCAAATATAGTGGACGGACCTCTACATCTTCTTCGCATCTAATCTATGTAAGGTGTCAGGCAAATCCAACACCTTCCATGAAAACCCTGATATGATAAGCAAATCCAGTAGTATGTCACATAGCTCCGAATAAATCGTGACATTAAATTAACCAAAGTAATACGCGTAACAAGTGAGCAAATGGAATACCACAGACTAACACAAGAATGCCTAAATGCATGTCATACCTTCCCACCGTGAGACAAACGCAGTTCCGAGGGGAGAAACGAGAACAGAAGCCGAGAGCAGAACCGTGTTAAGCTAGAAGGCCCTACGATAAGGAACAGACACCCACGTCGCCAGCTAACCGACAGGCCCACCCCCCAGCCCATGTTAAAAGCTAGAGCCCTCCAGAAGAACAGTATAGATCTTACGATAACACTAAAAGGGCCACACCAGCCGCAAGTTTTTGCGTGAGACTTTTTCGCGTCTCTGTTACGTTGCAAACTTTAAAAACATTGCCCCACCACGAAAAGTATAACGTTTCTCATTGGATAGACAGAATTTTTGTAGGTGGAGCTTAAGGTTAACATTGAGACCCTGATTGGTCAGATGAAAACGCAGCCAGATAGTTTTTTTTAAACCAACTTCGGCAAATTGTAGTAAGAAGAAGTTAGGAGAGAGTTGCTTCCGAGACGGTGAGATAGGCGGAGCTGTGCTGCCCGCCGCCCCCTGACGAACACCGACAAGGTAATGAAGGCACGCGATGCCGCATTTTTGAGCGCATAAGGCTTCACTCAGAACTACAGAAGTCTCATCTGTTACACCCCCTTTTTGCGTAATACTAGTGTCGATCGTCAATTAAAGCTCATGGTGTTCACATTTGCCACTTGAAGTAAAAATCTGAAACGCGATGATTTTTCTGTTATTTAGTTATTGAGAAGCCACATCAGCCACTGTAATTTACGACAAGTTAGACAAGTAATTAAAGATAATTGAGGGTCACTGTAGACCATTTTGATAGTTTTGCCTTTTGTGAAACTTTATTTAAAGCTAGATTATAGATGTGATATGGCATAGGTCATCCTTCGATCCATTGTAGTACTTGGAAACCCATTCAGGGAATATTCGTTCACATTTTTGTTGAACACAGTTGGTTTTTATCATCCTGTATTAAAACATTTCCTTTTATCAATAGTGCAATTTATAGACAATGTTTTGTGAGTAGAATAAAATTTCCAGTGGTAAACTTAACTGCTTTTTCGACGTTATTTTACCAGCTAACTAAAAATGGGAAGGGCCTTGAACCCCTTCCACTGAATTTGGTTAATATTAAGATTCTTTTACAGGGAGTGCAGTGGAGCTGACGCTGAAATCATTAAGTATTTGGTTATATCATCGCCAGTCTCACTGAACTCTTCTAAACTCTACATGTCATGAGTGGTCTGGCGTCTTCTTAGCAGCAACAGGTTCCAGGTTCAAACTAGTCAATTCCCTAAAAAACACGCTCAGAGCGTCGTTGCGCGAAAGTGGTAGGGGGATACGACTTAGAACAGACAGACACAACGCAGAATGTTAGAACTACCTTATTAGAAGCATCAGGACACTACAATGCAATCCGAAATTGACTAGTAAATGTCACGAGAGGTGGACTTGCAGTATAAACGAACGTGGGTAGTATTGCGTTCACATGAGGGAAGCATTAATAGCAGAAAGGATTGTTCAGGAGGGCTCAGTTTCAACCCTTCTAAGGCTGCCCAGGCCGAGTGCTGGTGATGTGGTTGTGAAGTGGAAACGCGAATGAACACTCACAGCTAAACCAAGATCAAGCAGACCTCACAAAATTATACTGTCGAGCGTTCCCAGATACAAGTAAGACATATTCAGGTAGTTCTAAGTTCTAGGGGACTGATGACCTCAGAAGTTAAGTCCCATAGTGCTCAGAGCCATATGAACCTTTTTTGAGCCATAAACTGCTACCGGCAGTCCAAGTAACAGAATTATTAAGCGCAGAGATTTAAAAAGAATGGAGTACAGGGATCACGCAGTTTCTCATAAGCCACAGATTTCTGTGGCCAATGCTAGGTGATGCTTGAGGTGGTGTAAGAGCGACGCTACCGGATAGTGGATGATGGAAACGGGTGGAGTGATGAATCATGCTACACTCTGGGCCAATCCATTGGTAGGGTTTGGGTTTGGCAAGTGTCTGGAGAACGTTACTTGGCAACATGTGTACTACTAACAGTGGCGAATCGAAGAGGTGGTGTTACGATACTTTTTTTTCTTGCTGTTAGAGTTGCGATCTCCTTTTGCGCTTAAGTAAACGCTAAATGCTGAAGACTATAGACATATTTTAAAGCATATTGTAATGTGTAATGCAGAGGAATAGTACGAAGGGGATGATTGTAAAAGCATGAAAGGAACCTTGTCATAAGGCAGCATCTGCGAGACTACGGTTTGTGGACAATAACATTCCTGAAATGGACTGGCCTTCCGAGTGTCTCGACCGGAACCAAGCAGAACACCTTCAGAATAATGTAGAAAGTTTACTTCGCTCCAGATCCCGGCGTCCAACATCAGCCAGCTCTTGAGGAAGAGTGGGCTCCTCAGGCATCCAGGCCATAAAGGCGAAGGGTAATCACGCGCATATCAGGAACATGTGTCCGGATACTTTTGATCCGATTGTCTACATCTAAACCGGCCAGACAAAATATTAGTGAGTCTTCAATGGAGCTCACTGATTATCTTCAGGGCTGCATGGTCATGGACCATGAAGCCCGCCGGTCGGGACGGCCGAGCGGTTCTAGGCGCTACAGTCTGGAACCGCGCGACCGCTACGGTCGCAGGTTCGAATCCTGCCTCGGACATGGATGTGTGTGATGTCCTTAGGTTAGTTAGGTTTAAGTAGTTCTAAGTTCTAGGGGACTTAAGACCTCAGCAGTTAAGTTCCACAGTGCTCAGAGCCATTTGAACCATTCGAACCATGAAGCCCCTTTGTTCCTGTCGTTTAATCCAGAGCTGCGTTGACATCCTCAGAGGTACTAATGCTTCCACTGAGTGTTGACAGAAATACCAACAAAATTTACTTGGGCAAGACACAGCAGAACCAGGAGCACATCTGAAGGTGTCCAATGCAGATCTGGGCGAAGCTCCAGGAACAAAACAGATTTCATGGATCACGAAATTACTATCCGGAAGATTAACCAGTGACTCAGACAACTAGTCTTGAAATCCTTCATTGTATGAGTATACTGATGGCTTTGGAGCACTGCGGATGGTGTGGAACTCGTACCAGGTGGTCATGCGACCCTCAGCCGCTGCTGACATACTGGAAGGGAATGAAAGGGAGGTGTCCCGTAAGATCCCCTGTCTTATAGCGAATGCTGAGATGTTTCCTTAAAGAAGTTCAGAGCCGACTTCCTCCGCCAGCTTTGACCCATTCGAGTTACTATTCCATCTCCAATTACCATACTGCCCACAAGGTATTAGATTCTAATCTTCCTACGAGCTTCCTGCGAACGCAGGCTGTGCTGACGAATTTTTTCTGTACACAAAATAAATTGTTCATATTTTTGAAAGAGCGTAATCATTTTATTATTATATTTTAAAATACAGTCTCTATGCGAAAGGTTCCGACAAAATCTTGCATTATACTGCGTGGTTTATTAGAGCCCGTTACTTCTTGTCACAGGCCTGCAGCACCAGACTTCTCCTTCTTGTTGCCCTGAGAGTGATTATCACTTTTGCCTGATTATCTTCTAACGTCGGCGGTTGTTTATCTACGCATTTTCTGCCCAAGCACGATATGATGGATGACCCTGCCCACATGACGTAGTCGCTGTATAACCAACATTTTCAATTTATTCCACAATCTCTACCCCCGTGATAATAACTCTTCCTTCAGTACCTACATGTGCTCGTGAACTGACAGAAGAAGTAGTTGAGTTACTGCTAATATCGATAACTAGTAGCACGGCGGAGGACGACGGGCTCATGTTGTAATGTTTCTAGCTGCTACTTAACGGCGGAGTGTGTTTTGTTTAGGTGTACTTACATCACGTGCACCAAAGCAGCGTTTTCTATAGCCCTTATTATCCTTTAGGCACTCTCTATTAACGCTTAACGCTCAACTCTCCCAAAGACACTCACACAATAAAGAGCGATCCCGCTTCCAATTTATCCGGATTTCACGGTTCTCTGTTGGACATCGATATTGAGTGTACAGTAAAATGAGAGAATAAAAACAAGATTGGTAAAGCGCACAAGAAACTCAGATGTGTTTGAATCGCCCACACAAAAGCATGCACGCGAGAGCGAGCGCACACACACACACACACACACACACACACACACACACACACATTTTTTGGCAAAAGAATACCCTCCACGGCGTGGTCTTCGACACGTCGTACGTAGAGGGAGCAATACGCCAACAAAATATATAGGTTTTCTTATTGCAACAATCCAAAATATGAACATAATTACTTCCGATGTGTAACATCATAGCCCTCCCGCCAGCTATTAGTATATGTATGGGGTAAGTGCGGTAGAATTGGATTACTTTTTCTTCTTCAGCGTAAAATTTGCATGTCTTTCAACTTTTTTTACTTCTGGCTGCGTGTTCGTGTAGAGTGTCATATAATCATACGCCCAATATGTTAGTCAGACAGCGCCGCTTAAAATACAAGAGATATGATTAAATGAAAATATGCATGAGTGGTCCATCTCACCCGCAGGGTTATGGGTAGGATGGACCAGTGTCCTGGGAGAGATGGAGCACTTAAAATGACTGTACATGAAGGAAAGGGTCAAAATTTCAGATATTTACTTGGAATTCGTTGTAATGAATTCAGAATTACGCCATTAAATATTTTAGCCATAAACAATTTTATAAGTTTATTACAAAACTTGATTGAACATTGGCCTTTGTAATGAGTTGCTCATTTTTCTTCAATTATTAGCCTGTCTCCCTCTTACCATAGCAATTAAACGTATTACCAACAGTTGAACGACATTAATGTAACCATTGTGAACAGGAATGGCACTATATCCAATCGTCATTTTTATTTGTTTCGTAATAGATTTCACCACACCCAACACGCTCATTCTCATCGCATTCATCAAAATTATTTTTGTAATCTCCTAAAATGTCTGTATCTTATGAACAGGGTGAGCTATTTGCAGTATTTTTCTTTTTTAACTTCTTCAGTCTGATTTTCTATTAGCAAGTATGTCCCTCTGGTGATTTTTTTGTGCCTTTTTTCTGTTTCCTTTCTTTTCTTACCCCTCTTTTTGTTTACAGTTTCAATCTTTACAGCAGAGTTTAGACCTTTGGATACAGCTGGTGCCTTTCTCTTAAGATTCATGATTTTATCAATACAAGGAATAGATGATATTTCTTCCAAAAGTTTTGTCGGCCTTGGCTTAGGAGTAGTCAGTCTTGAGGTGGTAATTTTGTAAGTTTTAGGTTTAGTTCAAATGGTTCAAATGGCTCAGAGCACTATGGGACTTAACATCTATGGTCATCAGTCCCCTAGAACTTAGAACTACTTAAACCTAACTATCCTAAGGTCATCACACAACACCCAGTCATCATGAGGCAGAGAAAATCCCCGACCCCGTCGGGAATCGAATTTAGGTTTAGTAAGAGAGGTGTCAGAAGCCATGTCACTAAATAAATTTGACTTTTGCAGATAACTTTGTACTTTTCATGTGCTTGGAGTTATTAGGTCTTTTGATGAGCTTTGAAGTGGTTGGCCTGTGTGTGAGATTCTGCTCTCCCTTTTGTTGGCACAGACATATATTACGACAAATAAGTATAATCTGAGCACGGGGTCACGGGTTCGATTCCCGGCGGGGTCAGGGATTTTCTCTGCCTCGTGATGACTGGGTGTTGTGTGTTGTCCTTAGGTTAGTTAGGTTTAAGTAGTTCTAAGTTCTACGGGACTGATGACCATAGCTGTTAAGTCCCATAGTGCTCAGAGCCATTTGAACCAAGTATAATCTGAGACGGTGGCCATCTTTAGCGGGATTATTGCAGATACCTTGATGCTAAATTTAATGGTGCTCCATCTCTCTCACATTGAAACAATTGGTCCATCTCTCCAAATAACACTGGTATATCTCTCCCCTTTGTCTGGGAGAGATGGAACACCCCGACATGTATCTGTAGATAATGTACTCAGTGGCAATTTTAGGTTAGTTTCATGCATACATATTTGTCAAACTCGCAGTACTAAAACTGCATCAGTATTGCGCAAAATTAAATCTTAACACTAACGTTATGTGACTACACGACAAAAAGTTTCGGACACCACAGATCCGTCTCACACAGTGGTCCAACTCTCGCGGACTTACCCCATCAAAGAAGCTAGGCATTTCGAGTCTGAGCGTTGCGTTTTCTGTGCTGGCTATGGCAGTGCCGGGGGTGCAGGTCAAAGACCACCTGCATCTCTTCATGCCTGACGTCTTCTCCAACGATGAGGTCATCTTCCAGTAGGATAACTGCCCGTGTCACAAAACCAAAATCAATTCGAGGAGCGTGATACCGAATCCTCGCTGATTTCTTGGCCACAAAGTTCACCTGAATCCAGTGGATTCTATTTGGGACGTTGTCGGGTACTAGCGGCGTGTGATTTACGCGAAGACATCTTGTGCCACCTACTTACGAAACTCTGCCAAGGCCTTGAACTCATGTCACGCAGAATCACCTCTGTATTGCGATCATAGTTCGCTAACACGCTATTAACCAGATGGTCGTAATATATTGTGTACTTCGGCAAACAGTAATAATATTTCGCTACCTGTCGTTCCAATATTTCAATTTAAAACTATTGTACACGCAACTGGAGACTGAACCATTTCATCCTTATTCTACAAAAACGTTATTCGCAAGAAAGTCTCTCCAGCCAGGCGCTATGAGAAGGTAACCGCTTGTTGACCTATCACTTTGGCCGCAGTGAATGATCACCGAAACTGTGGCGTCACGTTTGCACTTGGCCAGATGTATGGTGTAACCCAGCTTGCCGCAGAACTATAACGGGTGACCACGCGATGCGCGGCCGCCTCTCTCTCTGCCTGCATTTGCAGTGTTGACAAATAGTATTCGCAGTCACATATGAGCCGTGTATAACGTAATACGGCCGTTACTGGCGCGGGACAACAACACATTTCATCCCGCCCGCGCCGAGAGCCATTCTCGTTGGCGAGGGACTCTTCTGCACCGGCTGGTATTCTCAAACAGCTTCAAATGGATTGCCAATAACAATACATGCGGTTTAATAGTGTCACATATTGTACGGACGCGTAACAGCGCCGTTTTGTATCCTGCAGAGAACAACGTCCGTAGATGGAGAATTAAACTTAAAACACATAAACACGTATTTATTCTACGGCGAATCTACAAAATACCAGTCGCTTGTAAGCGACAAGGCATAATTTATTCCGCAGTCTTAGTTTTTAGGTCCTCTTTTTATTCTGCAGTCTTAGTTTTTAGGCCCTCTTACTAAACTCAAAGAATTACTAATCAATCATGATCGAGAACAAGTGCAGTATACGAAGCGTATTCGGAAAGAGAGGTCCGATTAGGCGCGAAATGGAAACCACAGTGAAAATCCGCCGGAACGTTGCACAGATGTGTTAGGCAGTATCTTAAGTGTGCCCGTCGATCGCTTCACGTCGCTCTTTTCAGTTCAGAGCGCAAAGTGATCACGTAGAAATGCCTAAAACAACAGTGTCTCCCGCCAAGTGTGTGGATCTGGTGAGAGATTTCGCCTGAAGCTATGCAGCCCACATAACATAAATGTCTTGCGTTTCTTTCTTCAAGACAATTCTCAGCCGCATTTTGCAGGGGGAATGAAGACGCTCCTGCAGTGTTTTCGATGGGAAGTGTTTGATCACCCACAATAGAGCCATTAATTGGCTCCCTCTGATGTTCATCTCTGTTCACATGAACCGCTGGCTACGAAGACAAAATTTTGGTACAAACAACGAACGGCAGACCAGCGTAGAGAATTGACAGAAAGCACAGGTGGCTGCTTTCTGTGACGAGGGTACTGGAAAGTTTGTACGACGCTACGACGAATGTCAAAGTTGGGGCGGCGACTATTTAGAGATGTAGCTGGAAGGTGCGCTAACTTTTGAAAATAAAAAAAAATTCTGATTGTCACTGTGGTTTCCATTTCGAGACCGATCGGAACCTACTTTCCCGAACAGCCCTCGTATTAACTGTATTGCCAAACTGCCGTTCGATTTGTGGCTACTGCTTTTAATTTCATTTTGTAACTCAGTTACTCTCCGAAAAAAATCGTTCTATAATTTTAAAGTGTGTAAAGCGCTGTTATGGCAGGCCAGATAGTTTATACTGATTGCAACACTACACTTTATAGTGACACAGATACATGACACTATTTTTCCAACACAGTCAGCATGTCTCTGTAAACAACGATCGGAACGTTCTACCAATCGTTCAGCTTCTCGACGATAGAAGTCCACTCCTTAGCCACGGAGCCATTGGAGAACTGCTGCGTGAGCGTTCCCATGGTTGGATGATCTCTTCTCTCTCACATGTTCTTTCAGACTGCCGAAAAGACGAAATCGTGTAGTGCAAGATATCGACTTCCCGATCAGCATCACGGACGTCTGTGCAGCACTAGTCACTTTGATGGCAACACCTTACTACGGCTGGACTGTTAGAATTTCACGATGAATCTGTGAGAAATTTAGACATTTTGCACAAATGGGTCATACTGTCTCGTGTACTTCAGCTTTGGAATACGTTTACAGTTACCACGCCGTTTTCACTCGCATATTGTGACGCGGCTGTTCTCCGCACAGAAGCAGATCTCCAGGAGCCTGGGACAGGGACTCTCATTCGACAATGCCCCAGTCTTGATACTCAGTAATCTTACTGTGGCACGTATAACGCTTTCTGAACTAGCGGCGCTGCTCCCTAGGTAGCCGCGGGGTCAGTGAGGTGGACTGCCAAGCGAAAGAGCCCGGGTTCGATTCAACGGCCGGGTCGGAGATTCACTCCGCTCAGGGAATGAGTTTTGTGTTGCCCTTGCTTCGTATCGTCATAACTGGGATTACTATCGAGATTGTTGAATGGACGCGGCACTAAAGCCAGTAAATTGGAAAAGGATGTCTCTATGTTTTAAAACTTGCTGCCGATAGCATTACAACTCAACAAAATGTTTCCATGACTGGTATGCCTTCACTGGATAACGTTGGAATTTAAAAAAACACCGTAAGTAATTGAGTATCGAATAGTATTACAGTAAGACTCTTGGAACAAGACTGACTGATTACATCTCGGAGATCTCTAGCTTCTTAACTATCACAAGTCTTTGTATTTTACTAACGCAGTTAGCAGTGAACAAACACAAACGAAATGTAATGGATTTCATTAATTTAGTTAGCAGGTACAAACAGTAATTGAATGCAACGAAACCCAATTTAATTCTTTTCTCCATCCCAGCGTTCGTACAAAATCCCGTATACACTATAATCCGTGTTGTATATTCTTTGCTTTGTCTGTGATGACATTTTTCCACCAACTGCTCCGAGATGTTGCGACAAAAGCTCGCTTCTTCCTACATGGATATTCGGTTGATTTATCTACTTCACCATTAATTCTATCGTCTCCTCATTCAATTACTGTGTCCACATTAAGTCCTTCTGAAATGCCTCATTTCCGCTCAATCAGATTGTTTTCTCCTTTATTTTTTCATGTTCCACTTTCCACACAACTGCTGCCCACAGCATGTCCTGTGAGTCTCAATTTTCAGTCACGCTCAGAATGGTTCAAATGGCTCTAAGCACTATGGGACTTAACATCTGAGATCATCAGTCCCCTAGACTTAGAACTACTTAAACCTAACTAACTTAAGGACATCACACACATCCATGCCCTATGGAGGATTTGAACCTGCAACCGTAGCAGCAGCGCGGTTCCGGACTGAAGCGCCTAGAACCGCTTGGCCACAGCGGCCGGCCACAGTCACGTTCACTTCGCAAGATATACGTCGGAGAAAGCACATGATTCAATTTGGAACGTACGCTGCCAGAAGATCTAACATTAAACCTTTCCGAGGCGCCCAGTAGCTCTTTCGACAGCATCTATCCGTGCAGTGAATGTGCGTCAACCGTAATTATCTCGCACTCACCACATATTATGTGATACCAGGTAGTCGTAGGATGTACGCACTGAGTCTTGCATTTCGAAAGGTTTGATGTTCCTCTACATCTATTCCCGTCTTGTGCAACTATTGTTATCTCTACGTAACTAATCCATCCTCTATAATCTGTATTTTGTATTTTAGCTGTCTTCTAATTGAAACTGGCTGTCTTACAATCCCAAAAAAATGACTAAAAGAAAAGAAAATCGTGAATTTAGATCACCTTGTCATGCTTGTGACAATATGATCTGAAACGTACAAATAGACATGTCAAATTTATTTGTTTATTCTCTCAACAGTACCTAATATTTTACATTATGCCGTGTTTTTAGTTTACAGTTTTATCCCTACATTCACTTTAAATTAAATAATACCAGAAATATTTCTTACTGTTACTGTCTCTATTCCTACTGATTTTGCTATCACCATCAGTATTAGCAGTATTGCAGCTATATACGTCTATCTCCACCATTATATTTTTTTCTGACTATTAGAATGTATAGCTGCAGAGACCTGTTTAGCAGTTTTTGCATCGGAGATTTCTGACTTTCACTCAGGGGCACCCAGTCAGTAGGTTCAGTGTCGCCTCCGTTGGCATTGCAGAGGACGTTGTGAAGCAACCAGAAATATTCGTCCATTTTAGGTCAGGTAGCAGTCTTTGCCCGCACACTTTGTTTCTGTGCGCACTTTGTAGGGAACATTTGCCTGTCCTATGGTGACTGTCACGTTCAGTGTAGATCGTTGCCGCGTGCTGAGTGCCAACAAACGGTAAATAACCCCAACACAAGGCTACCAACAACATTTTATTAAATAAATCTGTCTATGATGATGATGATGGTTTCAGCAGTGCTCATCTGCGCGGTTATCAGCGTCCGTACAAATTCCCAAACTTTACTGAGTCCAGTCTCGCCACGTTCATGAATGATGATGGAATGATGAGGACAACACAAACACCCAGTCCCCGGACGGAGAAAATTCCCAACCCGGCCGGGAATCGAACCCGGGACCCCGTGATCCAGAGGCAGCAACTCTGCGTATGAGACTGTGCTGTGCGATCTTGTAGGCAAAGTGCTGCTGACAGAGACTGCTGGCGAGGCGAAGTGATATCCGCCGGGGAACAGCCGCAGAGCCGATGCGGAGAGAAGCCAAGCCGCCGATGCCAGCGCGGCGCTTGGCCGCAGCTGGCGCCACCGCTACCAGAGGACTGGCGCCAGCTGGCGCTACGAGGTCGCAGCTCGCCAATAGCCGCAGGTAACGAGACGGCCCCGTGTACCTGCCTGCGCTCCTCTCACCCCTGCCAGATACGTCGCTCGAGCTGCCGTTGGTTACGAGGCGCGATGAACTCTGCTCCGCCACTTGGTCAGAAACGGGGAAAGTGGCGTCGCTTCCTGGTTTCCCGTTAACGTGTGATGTGATGACGAAGCGAATAACGCAGTGGATTCATATTAGACAGAGTCCATATAATTGTTTGGACATTAAACCCTAGCTTTCCTCTCCGTCCCGTACACGTCTGGAAAGTCTACGACATCGGCATGAAAATATCTGTTTGTATGGTATGTGACCATCCAGACTTGGCATGTAGTAATCCCATGGAAACGTCTTAATCGCTAAAGACTTTATTTATGACGTGTTTCGAGTAATCATCAGCAGATAAAATATGCTTAGGAGACCCCATACAAGTAAACAACACAAAAAAGACGTACAATCTCATGCGCAATTGCTGTTAGGCGTATTTGAAAAGGTGTTATATTGAGACGTCGCATGCCAGACTCAGTTTCTTTACCTTTTAGGGATCAATACGCTTCCATGGAATTACAACATCTCAACATGAAGGTAACATTATTTGACAATAAACTTCGGGGAATTTGTTTGCGCAGCCCTAGTAAAGCACTCATAAGACATGATATGCCTCTGAGCACTATGGAACTTCTGAGGTCATCAGTCCCCTAGAACTTAGAACTACTTAAACCTAACTAACCTAAGGACATCACACACATCCATGCCCGAGGCAGGATTCGAACCTGCGACCGTAGCGGTCGCGCGTTTCAAGACTGTAGCACATAGAACCGCTCGGCCACTCCGGCCGGCCACTCATAAGAATTTCAGCTGTTTTGGACACGCAGTTGTTATTTGACAGTCGTTTTAGTGAGTGTTTTCCGTGAAAATGTAGAAAATCGAGTGTCGAGCTATCATTAGATTCTTGTTTTTGAAATACAATATGCCTACGTTACGACGTGTGCAGGAACTCTGCACCATAATTTACCACCGTGAAATTTTGTGTAGCTGAATTTAAACGTTGCCGTACCAGCTTGGGTGACAACGAATGTTCCGGACGGCCAAGAACTGCAACCAATGACGAGAACACAGCTCAAGTTCACAAAATGATACTAGAATGAAAGGATTAAATATTACAAGATCATACTACGCGACGGTACTTGACAAGCTGAAAGCGGAAACTGACGAAAAACGGTGATATTTGCAGAAGGAAAAAACCTTATTTCGCCAAGATAATGTGCAGTCACACACCTCAGCGTGTCATTTTTGGGACACAACCTATGACCAGCTTAGAGGAGGAAGTGATGGCACTATCTGCAGGTCCTGACGATCTTTTTGCAGGACTTTGTTCAAGCATGTACAGTGCAAGCTGTTACTGATTTGTTTGACTGATGAGGCTGCTAAGGGCTATACCACCTACTGCACTACCCTGACTTAAGCCCTCGTAAAGACTGTGCACGCGGAGAATGTGTGAAATCTGTCGAATATCTGCTCACAAGCTGTAACACGTACACACATTGTCCCTGTTTTTTTCTGTGAGGCTTTTGATCACAATTTTTCGAATGTTACTTGTACGAAATGATTTTGACTTAATTTCTGTCTTTATGAAGTTGTCTTATTTATTCTAATGTACAAGAGTGCTCACATCATAAAATACAGATTGGATGAGGGAGAAATATTTTCTCTGGATTTGAGTATAACTGTACGTGAAGGAAAGGTGCCGCTCAGGTGCTTCTTAATTATAGGGGCACACGACAGACAGAATCGAGGATTATCACCGCAGTCATCCCTTATTTAAGTCTCGTAATATGTCTTTCTTCTCACGCTGTAGGAAGCCGAACCTGCAAATGAAGTGAAGCTTATGTTCACAGTAGATGACGAAGCAACACCACATGCTTACTGGAACGAAACTAGTAAACTCGTATAGTTCGAGTTCGAACAGTGGTACCCTGAGAAAGAACCACTTTCAGAGTTGCTATTACCAGAACTGTGTTTCCGTAACCATTCCTTCCGTGTCAAACTTCTGTATTGTTCTGAAACATTTCGGTATTTACACAAATGATTGTTCCATGGAGAAAGGAGCAGACTGTGCTACAGCTTCAGGTAAAGTACAGGTCACGGTTGTAAAACAATCTTTCCTATCACCTACCGAAGAGCGGTGTAAATAATTATTACTGTTATTATTCCAACCGGGCTGGTTATGCACTGATAAGAGAAACCATGGAAACCTCACACCGGCACCGTCAAAAGGAGAACTAGTACCGTTTTCCCTGCCTCCTCCTTCTATACCAAGGGTTTACATTACACCACCATATTGCTCCTCAAAAGCATAACAGAGGTTCTTCTTCTGGAGCCTTCAAACTGAGAATTAGTTCGCAACAGGTCGCTCTTCGTTCTCTCATATCCTGCGTGTAGAACTGGCAGTCTCCATCTCCCCTAATGTCACCTGTATACTTCATTATTTGTCCCTCCCTTGCATTCCACCCATCTACAGAGCTATTTAATATTGTGTGTTCCCGGCGGGGTCAGGGATTTTCTCTGCCTCGTGATGGCTGGGTATTGTGTGATGTCCTTAGGTTAGTTAGGTTTAGGTAGTTCTAAGTTCTAGGGGACTGATGAACATAGGTGATAAGTCCCATAGTGCTCAGAGCCAATATTGTGTGTAAGAGGTTTTCATATCATATGGAACTATAAGAATGGTACCCCATCTACTCGACAAAGAAAACCTTCGTCAGTAATTCTGGCTGCCTGCGACATCTTTACCTCCCGTCGTATGTTATCACACGAGCAACAGTCTATCCGAATTGTATCTATGATGATAAAATTCCACTATTAATTTCTCTCATTCAAAACCTAGTCTTCGACATAGGGCGTTGCTGCAAATAGAGATGGTTGCAGAATCCTCTCGTTCATATATCAAAAAGTAGCTGACGATTCCGCCAAGGAATGAAGAAACTTTCTGGTCGAAGGTCAAACAAAACGGAAGGAAACCTCCGGTAGGCAGAATCTGGACTATTATCGGCCATGCTGTTCGGTATACGAGACAAACTGTATTCGTAGAAAATAAATTTTCAGATGTATTATTTACATAATTGTGTCGGCTACATGATTGAAGAGCTTATTTTTCCGTTAATTTTTGTTTTATTTGTTCTTTTGAACTTTCCCTGAGAGCAAAGTTAACACAAGTGAAAAAAAAAAAATGTTTGCTCGAACGTTATATTACCAAGGAGACTTCCGTACTGAGCCCATTATTTGTATCCTTGCTTCCGCTATAATATACAATTTCTAATTGCCCGTTTACGGCTACTCGAGTATTTTAGTTCCATCTTTAGTCCTTTACAGATCATGCTAACTTCAGATAATGGAACTTATTACGCGTGTTATTTACATCTCCAACAAAAAAATGGCTCTGAGCACTATGGGATTCAACTGCTGAGGTCATTAGTCCCCTAGAACTTAGAACTAGTTAAACCTAACTAACCTAAGGACATCACAAACATCCATGCCCGAGGCAGGATTCGAACCTGCGACCGTAGCGGTCTTGCGGTTCCAGACTGCGGCGCCTGTAACCGCACGGCCACTTCGGCCGGCACATCTCCAACAGCATACGACAAAGAATGTAAGGTGAAAACGCTCCATTCAAGATCCAGATGAATATCGTATGTAAAAGTAGCTTTCTAAGTTTTTGTGTTAAGTGAATAGAAATTGGTCACGTAGGAGGTGGATAACGCACGAAAAAATCAAAGTATACTAAATTTAAAAATAAAATTGACATACGGATGTTAGAGATGCAAAAATAATAGTAATATATCATGCGCGTAGAAACAATTTTACTGTGATTGCAGTCGCGGGAATGTTGCTAGCAGGCAAAATATGGAAAAAAAATGCTGCAAGCTTAATTTTAGTACAGGAAAAAAACTATCTGATTGGAAACTTTAATAAACCCGCTAATAGCTAAACTAACAACTTCATAATCAATTACTATTTACGAACCAATTTTTATGTTGCCTGTTAAGCTGACAATAAACTCAGAATGAAATCAGTCTGGATCGTTAGTCAATTTAATTCATCTGCAGCGGGAACTAAAATGCCGTGAAAAAGAACCCAGGCGCCTGTACGTGTTGACAAAAGCTGCAGCGCTACAAAACCTCCACAACGGTCGCCACATACCGTCGATTAAGCGAATTTTACGGAGATCTGAGACTGGAGGAAGCGAAAGACTGATTTACTCTTCGGTTTATCCTTTCTTACAATGCCAGACTCAATTACCCCGAGACTAAATCATTTTTAATCTTTGTAAATCGTGTTTATGGTATTGATATGTAATTTGCTCTCAGACAGAACAGTTCGATACAGTTTGAAATAGTACATACTGACTTCAAAGAGAGATCCTCAAATTACGGTCGTCTGCGTTTCGAGAGATTATTTTGACATTTAGGAGAGAGCTATGTCACAAAACGTAGGAACATCAAAGGCGACAATGCTTTTATCTGACACAGGAAAAATGGGGGAAAATTGGAAAAAAATTATCGTACAGATTTACCGTTGCAATATGAGTACTCCAGAGCACATTACTGAAAATGGCGTTATCGGGGACTACAATAGCAAATGCGATTCGTTATTTCCAGCTTTGTGAGAAGCGCTGGAGAGGACTCGTATTGAAACTGCGGAACCTTTATATGAGCTGGCAGTGGCAACAGCATTTGAACGGCACATTTGTAATGCTACTCTGACCAGCCTCCAAACACAGAAGTTCGAGGAAACAGGTTAACTTCCCCATTCGGTCATCCTGAATTTAATTTTTATTGGTTTCCTAAATCACTTCAGCATGGGCAGGGCCTGGTGCGTTCCCCATCCCTGGTGAGTGCTGTACGTCTTCTACGGTCTAGCATGTCCAAGAAATCACCAGCTGCCTCACGTTTACTTGTCCTACTCTATAGACATTCAGTTTATTCGTTTCTCTATTTAAAAATTCCACACAGGACATATAATTTTTGACGTTCTTAATTTTGGAGATATACATACAAACATCCAAAGAAAGGAATGCTAAAGAACATTGCGTGATCACCTTTTGGATTTCAGTAATTTTAAAAAGACGAAGAAAGTGTGACTGCTGCAGAGAAATGTCGAAATATACTCTAATATACATCTTTAAATTCCGGAAAAGTAAAATGCAATTTGGGTAACAAGAAAAATGGGCAGGTCCAAAATATGATCGAAGCATAATTTAAAATGGCTTACTCCACCACTTTTTATGCATTAGTAATGAAATCATCAGCGTTCTGCCGAAAACTAAAAGCCAATATTAACAATTACAGATATAAAGAAGAAAAATCACAAATCATTTGTAGAACGTATCATATTGATGAAAATCTGCGTTAGATAACTTCATTACGTTATTTTCAAGTGGCACAGAGGGCGAATTATGGACACCAGAAGTAGAAGGTAGATAACATACTTGTATTCAGAAGTCTTCATTCAGGTCAGGCAACAGCTGCGCACTTTTTTTTTTAGAAGTATGACTACTACGTAAATGACTAATAGTATAAACAATTAGTGAAGGAACTGAATGGGCGGGCAATGATACAGTTAATAAAGGATGGTACAGTAAGGGTATTTAAATCCCGAACATACTTCTCAATTTATCTGTTGCTCTAAATAGAATGCGGAGATAAGCAGATAGGTAATAAGTTGTGAAAAACTCAACAATAAACGTTTAATAGACATACCAAGGGACGAAAAAATAGCACATTACAACAGTGAAAGAAGAATGGCTCTCGGCAAGTGGGTTTCTAGGACTCAACTGTAAATTACACAAGCTAGAGAGAAAGACTATGAGAAAAAGATATATCCAATAACGTGCAAGAAGCATTGAAATGGTAAAATATATAGAAATATAAAAATAACAGAAATAATAATGACACGAGGAAAACAGTGTCAAAGGGAGTTAACAAGCAGTTTAAATTGAGGAGTGAACAGAGATTTAGAAATACAGAATATAAAAGAAGAATAAGCAGCAGAAAGAAACGTTATTGGAAAGGAAGTGTGAAAAGTCAAGATTCAAATATTTAAGCGGTAAGAGAACAGTTGAGATGTGGTCGGAAGAAAAATATGATAGAAAGCACGAGGAAAACAAGTAAATGAGAAGAATTTGATGGTTTATGTCCTCTTTCCGACCAAAGCCAGGAGAAAATAAGGAAAAATAGATAAAAAAGATGTGTTGATGAGCACACAAAAGGAAAAGCTGGCAACAGTAATCAGTTTTGAGACTAGACGACAACCTGTAACAGCAGTTGTCCGAAAATAAGACCGACTGGGATCCCGAAATAGTAACACTCGAATACGGAGAAACGGTGGTTCAAATCCCCGCCGCAGTGGATTTTAAGCATTCCGTAGCTTCCATAAATCACAAAATCCGGGACGGTTTCTTTCAAAAAGGCACGACCGATTTCATTCCCCAATCCGACCTTGTACTCCGCTCAAACGATATTCCTTCCGATTTCCGCACCTGGCAGACAATGGCAGGTGACATATGTGCCAGTCACGCCAGACGTCATACATAATACAATGTGCGTGTAGATACTGAATAAAGTCAGTGGTAATAAACCCGGTGCAATATATCTGGGACGTTGATCGTACGAAAAGGAGCCTGTAAACGCAATGTCTTTCACACTTCTAGCCTTAAAATTTTTAACATCGTGAAGGCGGCGGGAAACACACATTAAACTAACATGAAGTGTACTCCATGCCTGGATGTTCAACTGATCAGCATTTCATCACAACCGTACGAATTACAGGGATTGGACAAAAATATTGAAACACCGCCAGAAATGTATGCTGAAACATAAATTCAGATGCTAGTGAAGCCTGCAGATTGTGCTGCTGTGTTTGACCACGAACGACGCCTGTGGAATGTCCTCAGTACGTTGCAAGTGTCAGTAAAGGCAAGGTCAGGGTTTCGCGTAGCTGGGAGTGCATTACGTCGGAGCTAAGCGAATTCGAACATAGGCAAATCGTCGGTGTTCGTATGGTGGGTGCTTCCGTAAACAAGATAGCCAACTTGTTTAGTGTTTCAAGAGGCCCAGAATCGAAGATTTATACTGCATGCGGGGAGAACAGAAAAACATCATCCGCTAAATGTGTGTTGTGATGTGTGTTGAGTTCTCATGAGAGACGCTCAGTTATGTGGATTGCGACGAGAAATGGGGAGACGACAACTGTAAAAGTCACTGCAGAACTCAATGTTACACTAGCCATCCTGTCGGCAGCAAAACAGTACGAAGGACCCTCTGTAAGGAGGGAATTACAGGGCGTGGGCTGAGTGGGGGGATGAAACTCTGTGTACTCCCAAATCACCCACACGTTTAACACGTTCACACCGGCACTGAGAATTGTGTTTATAGCAGTGGGGTGGCACACGTGTTCGTGCTTTCCTTCATCTGGGGACGCTGCTTTCCCTGCTTTCATCGGGGTGCAGCAGTCGTATTCAAATGCCCTGTGCATGCGTAGGCATCCGACGGCCCGCTGGCTGGGTCCGGCCCACGATTGGTTTCAACCCGGCCCGCGGAAAAAATTCGGAAGGTTACTCGTAATTATTTGTCGTCTGCGATTGCGTATCTCATTGCTGTACTTTGTTTTTCTATTCTGTCTCGTATTAATATTAGTAAACAATTCCGACCGTTGTCGATGTATTATTACACTGCAATGGTTCAAATTGAAGGTAATTTGTAATGAAGTAGTTGCAACCAGTTGCTTTCATAGGCTATTATTTTTTTATGATGACATTTCAAGATAGCAGGCAACCCATCCTGAGATTTTTACATCTATTTACGTCTCGTGAACATTGTTTCTTTGCTAGAGAATGGTTCAAATGGCTCTGAGCACTATGGGACTTAATTTCTTTGGTCATCAGTCCCCTAGAACTTAGAACTACTTAAACCTAACTAACCTAAGGACATCACACACATCCATGCCCGAGGCAGGATTCGAACCTGCGACCGTAGCGGTCGTGCGGTTCCAATCTGTAGCGCCTAGAACCGCTCGGCCACTCCGGCCGGCCCTAAGGACATCCATGCCCGAGGCAGGATTCGAACCTGCGGCCTTAGCAGCAGCGCGGTTCCGGACTGAATTGCCTAGAACCGCTCGGCCACAACGGCCGGCCTTTGCTAGCGGCGTTGTTAAATTTTGCAGCAGTAGTTTCTTAGACAGTGACTGTAAAATGTCGTAAGCGAAGATACATTGTTCACGACGTGCAAATAGATATAAACTTCTGAAGAGAGAGTGAACAGAAAATGAATGAACCCTCAAAAATGCCGCTTCTTAAGAGTAATTTGTTGGCGCGGTGAGTCGAGAAATGAATGTCATTCATATAGGTGCATTATTCAATAAACATTAGCGGACTTTAGGCGCTAGTACTGATGCTATCGCGTCATGTCACGACACGGTCCCCAAGCTTAGGTAAGGGAGTGAGTGAGGCCTAAAGATCACCAGAGGTTGCCCTCGCCTGCCTTAGGGTACTATTTTAATATACTGATATTTTATTTTGAAAATCGCATATAGATAAAATATAATAATTTTACACGAAACTAGTCAAAAATTATGTACACTACTGGCCATTAAAATTGCAACACCAAGAAGAAATGCAGATGATAAACGGGTATTCATTGGACAGTTATATTGTACTAGAACTGACATGTGATTACATTTTCACGCAATTTGGGTGCATAGATGCTGAGAAATCAGTACCCAGAACGACCACCTCTGGCCGTAATAACGGCCTTGATACGCCTGAGCATTGAGTCAAACAGAGCTTGGATGGCGTGTACAGGTACAGCTGCCCATGCAGCTTCAACACGATACCACAGTTCATCAAGAGTAGTGACTGGCGTATTGTGACGAGCCAGTTGCTCGGCCACCATTGAGCAGACGTTTTCAGTTGGTGAGAGTTCTGGAGAATGTGCTGGCCAGGGCAGCAGTCGAACATTTTCTCTATCCAGAAACGCCCGTACAGGACCTGCAACATGCGGTCGTGCATTAACCTGCTGAAATGTAGGGTTTCGCAGGGATCGAATGAAGCGTAGAGCCACGGGTCGTAACACATCGAAATGTAACGTCTACTGTTCAAAATGCCATCAATGCGAACAAGAGGTGACCGAGACCTGTAACCAATGGCACCCTATACCATCACGCCACGTGATACGCCAGTATGGCGATGACGAATACACGCTTCCGATTTGCGTTCACCGCGATGTCGCCAAACACGGATGCGACCATCATGATGCTGTAAACCGAGCCTGGATTGATCCGAAAAAATGTTTCGCCATTCGTGCACCCAGGTTCGTCGTTGAGTACACCAGCGCAGGCGCTCCTGTCTGTGATGCAGCATCAAGGGTAACCGCAGCCATGGTCTCCGAGCTGGTAGTCCATGCTGCTGCAAACGTCGTCGAACTGTTCGTGCAGATGGTTGTTGTCTTGCAAACGTCCTCAACTGTTGACTCAGGGATCGAGACGTGGCTGCACGATCCGTTACAGCCATGCGGATAAAATGTCTGTGCCGGCCGAAGTGGCCGTGCGGTTAAAGGCGCTGCAGTCTGGAACCGCAAGACCGCTACGGTCGCAGGTTCGAATCCTGCCTCGGGCATGGATGTTTGTGATGTCCTTAGGTTAGTTAGGTTTAACTAGTTCTAAGTTCTAGGGGACTAATGACCTCAGCAGTTGAGTCCCATAGTGCTCAGAGCCATTTGAACCATTTTTTTAAAATGTCTGTCATCTCGACTGCTAGTGATACGAGCCCGTTTGGATCCGGCACGGCGTTCCGTATTACACTCCCGAATCCACCGATTCCATATTCTGCTAACAGTCATTGGATCTCGACCAACGCGAGCAGCAATGTCGCGATACGATAAACCGCAATCGCGATAGGCAACAATCCGACCTTTATCAAAGTCGGAAACTTGATGGTACGCATTTCTCCTCCTTACACGAGACATCACAAGAAAGTTTCACGAGGCAACGCCGGTCAACTGCTGTTTGTGTATGAGAAATCGGTTGGAAACTTTCCTCATGTCAGCACGTTGTAGGTGTCGCCACCGGCGCCAACCTTGTGTGAAAGCTCTGAAAAGCTAATCTTTTGCATATCACAGCATCTTCTTCCTGTCGGTTATATTTCGCGTCTGTAGCACGTCATCTTCGTGGTGTAGCAATTTTAATGGCCGGTAGTGTAATATCTCATTTGTACAAAAAGCTATCTCGTTGAAATGTCACGTAAAATTTGTATTCACATCTCTTCGTTGCACACGACCGATAGTTAACACCTCATACGTTATGTACTACCGGTAGCACACCTAATTGGTTGTGTTTCACATCATAGTGTGGAAGGATTTAGCGTGAGCCACTGGTCATTCACACTGCCCTATGAGAAGATCTAGTGTGGGCCCCTGGTGGTACACACCTCTCTATGGGAGGATCTAGAATGAGTCATTGGTCATGCCGCCCGAAGGGAGGATTTTGCGTCAGCCGCCGGTGATATACGCTCCCTATGGGAGGATCTGCCATGAGCCAAAGGTGGCACACACTGCCCATATGGGAGGATCTAGCGTGAACGTGCGTGAACGTGTCACTAATGTATTCTTCCTACTGTACTGTGTACGCACGACACGAAATATTTCGTTATTTTCTATCCTTACTGATACTACAATTTTAATAACCAGCAATGCAGTTAACTTGAAGCGTGGAGGTCACATGCAAAGGAAGGACACAACTGATTATTTTCAGTTAGTAATGTACACTATGTGATCAAAAGTATCCGGACACCCGCAAAAACATACTTTTTCATATTAGGTGCACTGTGCTGCCACCTACTGCTAGGTACTCCACATCAGCGACCTCAGTAGTCATTAGACATCGTGAGAGAGCAGAATGGGGCGCTCCGCGGAACTCACGGACTTAGAACTTGATCAGGTGATTGGGTGTCACTTGTGCCATACGCGGGATTACCACACTCCTAAACATCCTTATGTCCACTGTTTCCGATGTGACAATGAAGTGGGAACGTGAACGGACACGTATAGCACAGTAGCGCACAGGCCGACCTCGTCTGTTGAATGACAGAGACTGCCGACAGTTGAAGAGCGTCGTAAAGTCTAATAGGCAGACACATATCAAGATCATCACACAGGGATTCCAAACTGCATCAGGATTCCCTGCAAGTACTATGACAGGCGGGAGGTGAGAAAACTTGGATTTCATGGTCGAGCGGCTGCTCATAAGCCGCTCATCACGCCAGTTATTGCCAAACTACGCCTCGCTTGGTGTAAGGAGCGTAAGCATTGGACGGTTGAGCAGTGGAAAACGTTGTGTGGAGTGACGAATCATAGTACACAAAGTGTCGATCCGATGACGCCGGCCGGAGTGATCGAGCGGTTCTAGGCGCTTCAGTCTGGAACCGCGCGGCCGTTACGGTCGCAGGTTCGAATCCTACCTCGGGCATGGATGTGTATGATGTCCTTAAATTAGTTAGGTTTAGGTAGTTCTAAGTTCTAGGGGACTGATGACCACAGCAGTTAAGTCCCATAGTGCTCAGAGCCATTTGAACCATTTTGATCCGATGGGAGGGTATGGGAATGGCGAATGCCTTGTGAACGTCATCTGCCAGCGTGTGTAGTGCCAACAGTAAAATTCGGAGGCGGTGGTGTTATGGTGTGGTCGTGTTTTCAATGGAGGGGGCTTGCACCCCTTGTGTTTTGCGTGGCACTACCACAGCACAGGCCTGTATTGATGTTTTAAGCATCTTCTTGCTTCCCACTGTTAAAGAGCAATTCGGAGATGGCGATTGCATCTTTCAACACGATCGATCACCTATTCATAATGCACGGCCTGTGGTGGAGTGGTTACACGACAATAACTTCCCTGTAATGGACTGGCCTGCGCAGTCCTGATCTGAATCCTATAGAACACCTTTGGGATGTTTTGGAACGCCGACTTCGTGCCAGATGTCACCGACCGACATCGATACCACTCCTCAGTGCAGCACTCCGTGAAGAATGGGCTGCCACTCCCCAAGAAACCTTCCAGTACCTGACCGAACGTATGCCTGCGAGAGTGGAAGCTGTGATCTAGGCAAAGGGTGGGCCAACACCATATTGAATTCCAGCATTACCGATGGAGGGCGCCACGAACTTGTAAGTCATTTCCATCCAGGTGTCCGGAACTTTTGATCACATAATGTACGTTGGACATACATGAAGTGTGGGAAGATGGTGGTTTTAATACTAAAGTTCACAAAGTAATACTGCATCTACTAGCGATGCAGAATCTCTATCTTCCGGCCTTTATTCTGTAGAGCGATCCACAGTGTTGTTTTGGTCACATTGTTGTGAGGAAAATTTTCCGGCGCTGCTGTGAGCGTTTCGTCTAGCTCTCGCCCGCTCCCTGCCCAGGAGGAACAAAGGGGAGCAGGCGGTCCGCTTCTCACGGGTGTCAGCAGCCTGGGCTAATAGAGAGTTCGCGCGGAACACCCAGACCGGGGCGCCACCGCGTAATGATGATGGATGCGAGCGAGCGCGCTAGCTGAGCGCAGGGCACGGGCGGGCGGCATCCGCACAGGCGCAACAGAGTCTTCCCTCTGGGGCTACGCTGATAGCTCCCCAGGCTTCCAGCACGGGCTGCACGAAACGATTCCGACTGTAGGAGTAACGCTCCTCCCCATCCCCCAGCACGTTATAAAACTCCATCACTGCGCGTAGCCAATGTAAGCACACCGGACAAGAAAAAAATAAAAAATAAAAATAAAATTATCTTACAAGGAGACGGCACGACCGTGGGGTCGGGGATTTGTCCGAAACTTTGTGTGGTGAAAGAGAACCCCCAACACCTCACGTGGTTAAAATATAAGGACGCACTACCCGGAAAATCCCGAGAAAAATCGATCCAAAGTTTCTTAGGTGCCTTATGAGTATAAAATGTTAGTCCATTCCGGAGTCGCCGTTTGGCCTACATGGTTACCTCTCGGACCCTTACGCCAGAGGTCTCGGGTTCCATTCCTCCTCCCGCAATTTTTTTTTCTTCTGTTGCTTGCAAAATTGCAGCGCATTGTTACAGGAGAATCGTGAAATTAATTCCAGGGAAGATTGTATAAAAATTCATTCTATAGTTCACCATCAACTATCGTCACCAATATTCCGAGACATGATTCAATATTCCTGGTTTGCCTCAAAATTATCGGAAACTCAAAACATTTTCGTAAATGTTAATGGGGCATGTTTTCGTACAGATTTATTGCAAACGCCCTGTGATTGTAAAAAATCCGCGTTTATATGTTGCGCAAGATGTCGCAAGAATTATTGCTTTGTTTCTTTTTACGATAATTACCACTGCAGTTCTTGTTTATAATTATTATACGTATAAAAATTGAATGTTTCCAGCCGGCCGCGGTGACCGAGCGATTCTAGGCGCTGCAGTCCGGAACCGCGGGACTGCTATGGTCGCAGGTTCGAATCGTGCCTCGGGCATGGATGTGTGTGATGTCCTTAGGTTAGTTAGGTTTAAGTTGTTCTAAGTTCTAGGGGACTGATGACCTCAGATGTTAAGTCTCATAGTGCTCAGAGCCATTTGAACCATTTGATAGGGATAGATGAGGAAGCAAAACTAAGATGTGTTCCAACGCACACCTGGGTTTCCTGCTCCCTAAGCAGATGTGTCATCTACTAAACTACTTTGGGACTGTGGCTGTCACAGATGAAATGAGGTGTGTTAGGGAGGGCATAGGGCATTGGATTAGAGTAGTCTGTGCAGCTGAGTTAGCCACAATGTCAGGCTGGTGTAATGGATAACACACCTGGCTAGTAAGCAGGACATCGAGTTTCAAGTCCCAGACTTGGCACAAAATTCATTACTTCAACTTCTATTCCTATCGAAGATCCTCATTCATCTCCATGGTATCCCAGTTCATGGTATGTAAAACACCTCCGTAACAGCATAGAACCACCTCTGGCCTGAAGTACATCCTCGACGCACTGAGGGTTACATACCTCTTTGGGTCATCGCTGCACCGGCGGAGGTTCGAGTCCTCCCTCGGGCATGGGTGTGTGTGTTTGTCCTTAGGATAATTTAGGTTAAGTAGTGTGTAAGCTTAGGGACTGATGACCTTAACAGTTAGGTCCCATAAGATATCACACACATTCACATCATCGCTGCACTCGACACCTCGCATAATTTGAAAAGAGGCAACATCGCAACTCGTCGAACCACACTAAACGCTTCCAGTCAACTACTCTTCAGTTTCTGGGTTGCCTGGTCCTGTGAAGACATGATGCTTTATGTGCAACTATCAGCTATGACCTTTTGCGTGGTATCTATCTCCATTAAATACAGATTCCTTCACAATGGTCGCTCAGGAGCCATTTGAAATGGACTTGCATTTACTGAGAGTAACAATTCCTATCGGAATTGAAAGGAAGGTCAGCGTTGGCCGTAATATTGATGATTTATTGACAGCAAAATCGCTTTTCAATCACATAGTGATCATCATCAGTGCTGTTGTGTATAAATTAAACTCATAGGCACTGGTATCAAGTTATTACCAGTAACCAAAGCTGAGAAACGATCACAATAGCTCAAGTTGGGCCCGGATGCATGCAGTGACATTGTTAGGAAGGGTATCACACAGTCAAAGTACGTTCTCCTAAGGTAAGCTAGCTCAAATTGATTGAATTTTCTCATTATGGTAGTACTGAAGAGCGATACGCTTTCTACATCTACATCTATACTCCGCGAGCCACCTTACGGTGTGTGGCGGAGGGTACTTATTGTACCACTATCTGATCCCCCCTTCCCTGTTCCATTCACGAATTGTGCGTGGGAAGAACGACTGCTTGTAAGTCTCCGTATTTGCTCTAATTTCTCGGATCTTTTCGTTGTGATCATTACGCGAGATATATGTGGGCGGTAGTAGTATGTTGCCCATCTCTTCCCGGAATGTGCTCTCTCGTAATTTCGATAATAAACCTCTCCGTATTGCGTAACGCCTTTCTTGAAGTGTCCGCCACTGGAGCTTGTTCAGCATCTCCGTAACGCTCTCGCGCTGACTAAATGTCCCCATGACGAATCGCGCTGCTTTTCGCTGGATCATGTCTATCTCTTCTATTAATCCAACCTGGTAAGGGTCCCATACTGATGAGCAATACTCAAGAATCGGACGAACAAGCGTTTTGTAAGCTACTTCTTTCGTCGATGAGTCACATTTTCTTAGAATTCTTCCTATGAATCTCAACCTGGCGCCTGCTTTTCCCACTATTTGTTTTATGTGATCATTCCACTTCAGATCGCTCCGGATAGTAACTCCTAAGTATTTTACGGTCGTTACCGCTTCCAGTGATTTACCACCTATGGCATAATCGTACTGGAATGGATTTCTGCCCCTGATTTAATTGTTAAAAAGCCATTCAAAAGCTAAGACTGCACTAAATATTTTTATTCCAGACAAACCGGTTTCAACAGTCTTATGTGAAGATGACAGCTAAGACTGTTGAAACCGGTTGTCTTGAATAAAAAATGTGTAGTGCGACCTTGGCTTTTGAATGGTTTTTAACAAGTGGCTCAATTTATGAACAGCCATCGATCTTGCTGCCCGAGGTAGCATCTCAACGTCAGTTCACAGGGACGCGTACCGTGTGAGGATAAGCGTTGACCTATTGAAATACGCGTCATAGGTGTCATGAGAGGTATCACATGAGAAAGCAGTACGTCTGTGACCTTCTGTTATGCCCGTAAGACGTTCCCGGGTTGGGACAGTAGAAAATTCCTTTGATTTAATAATAATATTTAATTTTGCGTAAGCTGGAACATTGGTTGTAGAAAATAGGAAACAGAAGCTCGTTATCAAATGATAACAAAATTGATTCAGCTATCGTTGGGCAGGAACGAAAAATCAGTTACTGTATGTTTAAGCTCATGTTGGGTCCACTAATGAACTGCCAATTTTATGCTTATAGTAGCATTTCTGATTTTCGACTCAGTTGCCTTTTCGGTTACTTTATGTACTGTAGCATTTCGCTTGAGTTGGACTGTCATAAAAACGACTGAAAATAAAATTCTTTAACTTCGAAATCAAGCAAGTGAACTAAATATTATTAGTAACAAATCTGAGTAGATTTTTTAAGAACAGAACATCTTTCTTGGTTTTTAAATTTTCGTATCAGCTACCTATGAATTGCGTAGGAACCCTGTCCATTATTATGTAGCTTTGGCTCACATTGTATCACAAATTCTAATAAATTACAATAAATTACATTAGCAACGTCCCTGACTATACAGCGAAGACCTATCACATTCATGTGAGACAATGTGAGTGTAATTAAGCTGTAGATAACCTCAACCCAAGCGAGGATCTTTGGAAATAGCTATGATCTATATACCGCGTCATATATAGCTACAGTATTGTTGGCGAAGAGGCAACGGCCTTGCCACAGTGGATACACCGGTTCCCGTCAGATCACCGAAGTTAAGCACTGTCGGGCGTGGCCGGCACTTGGATGGGTGACCATCCGGGCCGCCATGCGCTGTTGCCATTTTTCGGGGTGCACTCAGACTCGTGATGCCAATTGAGGAGCTACTCGACCGAATAGTAGCGGCTCCGGTCAAAGAAAACCATGATAACGACCGCATGCCCCTCCTATGCGCATCCTCAGCTGAGAATGACACGGCGGTCGGATGGTCCCGGTGGGCTACTTGTGGCCTGAAGACGGAGTGCATATTGTTGGCGAAGGATAAATAGAAGAAAAGTCTTTAAAAACATGGTGAAACACTTTCCTAAAAGAGCTAAAAGTTGTTGTTACGACAAATGACCTACCCACGTAACTACGATAAGAGATGCAGCTAATAAATTTACGTATGGGATTACGAAGTGTGATTAGAATGTCACCACAGTCTCGATCTGTCACGGTGACCCTGCAGCACACGTCCCGCAATCGCCTCACACGGTTATTTCTAACCTGCTCCAGTCACGCGCAGGTCTGTGGACAATCGATGGCATCGGAAACGATATCGAAAGGGAACTGCTCAACCACTTATTTTACGGCATCCTGTGCCGCGCAGCGCCGCGATGTAACATTTTTACCTGTCCGCAATAAAGTATTCGGCACTTTACGTCGGCCGTCCGCCGGCCTCTGGCGCCATATAAAATTCATCGTTTTCCAGCCTGTTGAATATACGACCAGCAACTTGGCAACGGGTTCCCGGTAATTTCTGTGGGCTGCGGGAATCCTAGGGTAGTCCGCTACAAGAATCCGTAATTCCGTTGAATTCTTTTTGCCACCACTTAATGTAATATTATTGTGTATATTTAGGCCTAATTGTGCGTAAAAAGTGACTACTTACTTCATTGACTTAATTGTTGTATCTTATGGATCGAAAGTGCATGTGACTTTCATCACAATACACTTTGAAGTTGACAGTGGCGATATCATGTATCCTCTGCAATGTTATTGCGGAACGAACGGTTTCGCTAAATACGCTGACACCACGCAAGCTACGAAGCTGGTAAGGTCGAGAAATAGCTGGAGTTCTGCGACGTCAAAAAGTGTCTTCGGCTCGAACAAATGGTAACTAATTGGAGGAAAGTGGATATAAAACCTGAATCGAACATTTTCAGTTTAACTGAATCTTTCTTCATTTAAATTTGTGTACGGTGGCTTTTTAAGATAGTAATTACAAGGAGGAAGATCAAGTAGAAAAAATTATCATCCTCTTGTGCGTCAAGTTCAGAAATTAGGTGATACTGGGCTCTAACCTATGGTATTCTGCAACAATACATAAACTATCAGAAAGGCAGGTCCACAGTTATTCACATGTCGTGCATCATCAGCTTAGTTGTATTTTTCCTCAGTACCTAACCATCACTTTCTGTCTTCTCTAAAGTGGAATTCCTATTTTTCTATAAAAGTTTGTAACTTGAATATCACTATCGTATTTCCGAGTGATGAGCTCCTAACCACCAGAATCGAGATAAGTACAGGGATGCACGCAAAAATGATAGAAATTCAGGTAGGAAGAACTGTAACTGGGAGAACTTCCAATCAAGTTAAATTTCAACTTTGCGACCCCCGCTCCCCCCTAACCTTCTGCCACTATCACTCATATTTCGTTTAATCCTCATCACTTCTTAGACATTTTATTTGTTTATTGACACCAACATGACATTACAACGAAGTAAGAGTTACCGATGTCAGTAGATATTTTTTGTATTATACAATTCAACACGTGGGAAATACACAGTTCAGAGTCTTATTACTTGCAACAATAACGCGATTATTTTTTCACTCTGTCATTGACGACCAGCGCGAATCTGTAACAAACAACAACAAACTCGAAAGCATGGTTAAAGGATAATTGTTTACAGTGTACCACATTGATGTAGAGAAAATGGAGAGGAAAAATTTGGTATAGGGCACATGCGCTCGATCAAGTCGGGAAACTGCCACACACTGGCCTACACAATACCACTTAAACCACAGCGCATGTGTCATGCGTGAGATTTTCAGTATTCTTTCTTTCTCTCTCTCTCTCTCTCTCTCTCTCTGCGCGAAAAATTTGATCTTAGAGAAAAAAAAAATGAATACGACCTTTCTTTCTGGGATACGCTTTCGCTAGAGGCGGCTGTTCTTGAGTTACTCAAGAAAATAATTAAAGGGGCCTTGAAATGCACTTCCACCAAGACAGCTACACCCTCCAACCACTCCTCTCCCCCCCCCCCCCCCCCCCCACTGGCCCAGATTTTTGGTATGTTGTTAATGGCACTCCCTCCTACCACTGTTCAAGAATTTGCGACTATACGAATTATTTCACGTATGGGACCATTGTTTGGTCTTCTTTGACCGGGCTAATACGCTACTAGCTTAGTCACTACTGCGTTAACATTACCAATTAAATCTTTTCCGTGACGGTATCGAAAAAAGGCTTTTGTAAATGTTATGCTTAAACTAATTACTTTTACAGTTCGATCTCAGCTTAACCGCTACCGTCATTGTAGCAGCATAGTAAGACGGCCATACAAACGAAACGATTTAATGGTTAATTTTGTGCAATTAAAATTCACAACACTGTAAGATAAAATTTAAACAAGCGACAATTTTACAATATGTAAGATTGCAACTAGGCCTGTGTCTAATAATAGACCAGTCAATGAGCACCGAAAATTGCCAATGTCAATTAAATTCACCAATAGCCTTGTAACTTAAGATGTTATTTTATTTTGGAGGTTACCACTTTCAGCGTTTCACTTTGTCATCTTCAGGTCCCACATGCATCTCTCCAAGTAAAAGAAAATGCCATATTGAGCTATAAACCTCTGTATGTCTTGAATTCAATCGTTACACTAGCGCTTCATTCGAACACTTGATAGTTGCTTAAGTTGCTTGTGTTACACGGCTGTTGGAAAATTTCATTGACATTGACAATTACTTAACCAGTAGATGTTTCCTGTCCACGATGGACCAACAGAGAAACCCCAAAAACAGCCGAATAAATTAAATAATTCGGGTAGTCGCAAATTTTTGTACAGCGGTAGGAAGGAGTGCCATGCACGAAGCATTAAAAATCTTAACCGAGGAGAAGTGAGTGCGGGGGTGAGCATGCATTTGATAAAAGGAATTATTTCCCGGAGTACGCCATACAAAAAATAAATGAAAGGAAATTCGTGATTGGAGGCAGCAAATGTCATATTGTAACAAACAAAACCATTGTATAAAAAATTCTCGGTTTACTTGTCACGTCAAATCTGCGTAAAATCTCGAACTTACGATGAAATTCTCTTCCGATTTCGTGAGGAACTTGTCGTGGCTGCTGCTGTGGTGACAGACAGACTGCTTGTGATTAATCGTCGTAGGTCATTGTTACGTCATGCTGCCAGAAATTGTGCCCATATCCGCACTGGTGATAGATACAGTGCTCTAGGAGGAACGCAAACAATTCAACGCATTTCTTTGTGTCAGCGTCGAGAGCTAGTTTCTAAGCAGTACTAAGATTATAGCTTCTGATTATAACTTCTGTCCCGATTGAAGCTGTTCTCGCACATTCTAATTCTTACTGCTTTGTTAATCCTAGAACACTAAAGGTAGAGAAGGGGCGGAGAGGGGGTATGACGCATTGCTACCAAACCACCCACATCTTATTCAGGGGAAGTTATAATTTATGGGTAGTTCATTAGTTAATTACCATTATAAGATCTCCAATGGTACATTATCCACCAAATTAAGTACAACATTTCTTGTTTTATACCTTCTTGCGATTCTAAATTTTAAGAGGGATTCGTAATCTAGGGTCAATAATAGAATTCTGATACGTAGAGAAGCACGAGAAAAGATTTTGTATTACAAACATTAATCTGCGTGTGTTTGTAGGACTATTCAGCAACTGTTGAATTCCCAAAGTATCGATTTTTTAATGAGCTTTGTTCTTCACAGCAGTCATTAACGGTACGGTAGACTGACAGACATAGTTGCTACTGCAATGATACAGATTCCAGGGACTTTGAGACGGAGACTATTCTTTACTGAGTGCAGCACGGCAGTCAGTTGTTCCTGTCAAAGAGGGAGGAGGATTTTGTCAACATTTCGAGATTTTGGCCAGATTTCACTCAACAAGTGACCTAGGACGATTTATTTCTTTTTTGCAGCCTTTCAACAACGATTCCTATAGGTTCAAACAAAACTACGGCTAGTGTAGCACCTCAATAAAAAAACTTTCAAAAATACGGTGCTTTACGAAAGAAAATAATTTATGCCTGTGACCTAACAGGATACGTCTGATACACCAGTGACCAAGTGCGACTGATTAAAATCTCTGCCACTCTTTTTCACGTTGACTCTGATGTCATAGAGCAGGCATGTGCAACCTTTGGTGACCCACGTACGTAGTACACTTACTTACTCAAACTTGCGGGCTGCCTCGTCACGTGAAGCGATAGCAGCACCCCTAGCGTACAGATTCAAAACTGTAGCTTCCGTGACAATGTTTAACGGATAATGCACAGACATGGCAGACATGGCTCCCCTTTCCCGACACGTCTCGCGAACAAGCAACACCTTAAAACAAGCATTTTTGAGAGCACATTCGTTTTATGTTGACATCATCTTCAGGTTTATATTATTGCACGTCGTGATGTTGATATTTATTTACAAGTTCTGAATACTCTATCTTTATTTTCGGCGTTTTACATTAGCTGTCTTAAGAACTTCCTTTGAAAATATCTGCAACGCCGTTAGCAAATAAACAACATTCACGAGGCGTAAGTAAATATAAACTTATGGGGATGGCCTGCGTGGCACCTCGAAGTCTCACCATGGGAAAGTAAATGTCTATAAAAGCAACTGGTTGCAGCTAATTCGTTATAAATTACCTTCAATTTGAACAGTTTAAGTGTACAAATAAATCCGTAATGGACGGACAATTTGCTAATCTTAATACGAGAAAGAATAGGAAAAAAAAAATGCGGCAGTGAGATAGCCAATCCCAGTTGTCAAACAGTGAGGAGTAAACCTGTGAATTTCTTCCGCAGGCCGGATTGAAACAAATCGCGCGCCGGATCCGGCCCGCGGGCCGCCTGTTTCCCAGTCGTGTCATAAATGAGAGAAAAAATAAATTTCATTTGAACTTCTAGTTATGGCCTAGCAAGACATGAATACTTGTTAAGAGTGATTAAGTCTCCATTTTGCGTACTGCTATTTAAGAGAAAACATTATTCTGGCCAGTACTACAATAAGCATCGATATTATTTCATTCTTCGTGATGTTACTACTACTTGAGGTACGTTGCAGAGAAATATGCTTTATTTAGAAGAGGCAGCAGGTGCGCTTCAGTGTAACATACTACCACTTTCTAAATAAATCGTAACTGTTGGCACTAGACTTTCAATAACTTTCATTTTCGTCTGTATATGGATTTATTTAGCCTTTTCCACTTTGTCAAAGACAGAGTTTCATGCTACAGTTCACTGCGTATTCAGGTAATAGGATCTAATAGGAAGAGAGCGCAGTGTCAGACGAGATAGCTATTCTGCAGGGCCACATTCTAGACCAGGGCCGGCCAAACGCTGCACAGTGTGCAGACGTGCGGAAGTGCTGGACATGTGCGCACGTGTGCGACAGCGAGCGACAGCGACGTCTGTTATTAGGCATGTGTCCTAAATGAACGGCGGCGGCTCCTCTTCCCTGTTTATGCGGTACAAGCAAGAGCGCAACATACGCAGTCTCGTTTAGCCCTGGTGACCGTAACTTTAACAGAGAAGTACTGAGAAATGGCAGGTACTGTGAAGAAGCAAAGAACGGAAGATCTATGTTCTCAGTCGTTTTGATCAAGCATCAGTGATGAAAATCTCCCGCAACTGCTTGCGTTTGTCAATGAGCCGTGCTTTTGTGCCCGATATTAGCTATATCATTTCTCATGACCAGTGATAAACGTGTTTGGATTTATTCCTTTCATAATTAAGAATTATTGTTTACTAACTGTGCACTATTGCCTCATTCTGCTCCATGTTACATTATTATAAGGAAAATTGGTCATTAAACCGATTGTTGTACACTTACATTTAGGATCTTTTGTAAAAAAAAAAAAAGAAAAAAAATGTGTGAAGGGCTACGCTCAGCTGAAGTCGATAAAACATAACATTCATCTAATTGTCGGCTATTGTGCAGATTTCAGACGGAACTGATGAAAGATATAGCAATAATGGTACAGGTCATCATCGAGAGGTCTGCGGTTGTCGTTCTGTTCAGAGGTCAGTGAGACAGAAATTATGTGGGTATAGCTCAGGGCACCGAGAATTAGTTATAGGAAATCTTGCATTAGTTTAATGTTATTTGAAATCATGACTAAGGTTCGTTGGAAGTCGCTAAGTCCTCTCTTTCTTAAATACTAGATCAAAAACACTACGCGTATTTACGTGCTGTCAGTCAAGCTGCCTTAACAAAAACCCACGGTTGTTAACTGCATTACTTGTCTTACTGGGTTAAACTGTTAACATAAAATTAGACGTCTCAATGAGTAGACTGTGACAGTATTTTAAATGTTTGATACGCGAAATACCTTCCCATGATTGGCATGCAAGCTGTGGAAAGAGCACTAGAATGCGCCGGTACAGAGTATCTCAGCAAGTGGATAAAGCGACATCTGTGCGTAGAAACATGCACTACATGAACGCTGACGGCTGCGGCGTGCTCGCTGTGACCCGGAAGTTGGACATGTGCAGGAGCACCGCACGCGTGCAGAATTTCTGGCCGGCCCTGTCCTAGACTCACTCGCAGCACAGAAATTCAGAAGTTGGAATGCTTCCACGTACTTTTCGATTCTAGGTAGCGATGCAGGGCGCGTAGGGGTGCAGCCTACGCGATTCGAAATGGCACGTCAAAGAGTGTGGGGAAGACGGTAGTACTTGCTGACGCGTAGGCCGAGTCGCACGGCGGCGCTGCCTATACTGCAGGGGCCGCTCGTTACTCGCTGTGAGCGGGGCGCAGCAGTCGTAACAGGTCCGCGGCGCTAATGACGAAATCGCACGCTTCGGCCGCGCCCGCCCTAACGATGCCCTCGCCGTTTTACTGTGCCATCGATCGGGCGCCGTTCCCTTCCGTCCCGGATCTGCTGCTGCTGCTGCGAGCGGGACAAGGGGCTACCAGATCGCCGCCTTTTCGGGGGCGGTCACCCGTGAAGACACGACCACTGGGTTAAGCATTTCCTCTGCGGTTTTACAATCGCCGCCGCTGCCTCTCGTGTAGGAAGGGCACGTAATGTTACGGCCCCCGACCACGTAAGTGAACTAATTTTAGAAATAAACAATGAAAAGCTATTAAATGCAGGTGATATGATTTGGGTAACAGCCTGAAATTCAATATCATAAAAGCGAGTGCAAGGCAAAAACAGCAAAACCTTTTGTGAAACCTTTCGTCTAAAATTAAGAAATAAAGTAGGTTAGAGAAACATTTGCCGCTCACTTTGATTGACACTCGAAATCATGTACAGCATATGAGGCATGTCAAATGTTTCTCTAATCTATTTGATTTCGTCATTTAGACACATCATTTCACAAAACATCTGACAATTTGTTTCAAATTTTTTGATGCTTTCGAGTTGTGCTCAATAAATATAAAACATATTTAAATTCGGTCGGTATGCTTTTATTATTGAGAATACGTAGATCATCAAAAAGCAGAGAAATTTCAGTTGATGCTGTAATTTTGTAGTTTCTTGTCATGGAAGAAATAATTCCACAATTTCTGCAGCAATGTAACTTTTCATGTGAAAAATAGTCAGGCATTGAAGAGACATTTCATTAACATAACTAGCAGCAGCTGTTAGTGAAATATTTCAGTTTTTTCTCAGCATGCTAAACTAGTTTTTCTTAATTAACCTCATTACTTTCAAGCAATTTTATTTTTATTTATTGATTGATTTTGCAAGAAAGGACTTCATTCTGTTCACTTTGGTATAGCATTTGTCCAGTTTCTATTCTTTGTTAGGTTATTAAAATTCGGACAAAAATCCATTGTGTGATTTCTAAGGAGTCTTGTTTTTGCCCTGCTCAAATATTTGACCAAAAGAAGGAACTACATGAAGAAATCAGCTACTGACAGATTATGTAATCACACTGCAAGTTGACGAAATATTCCAAGAGTTCAGATGTCACATCACATTTTTATTAACTCACATATGATTAGTTTTTTAACATGTATATTATCTGAATTTACCCCCCGCACTTTATGCCCCTTTGTTAATTTTTCGACTACAAAAGGATCGAGGAAGTACAAATTGTTAAGAAAAGTGTTGTGCTCGGCACACTATCACGTGAAAAACACGTATTTCGCAACTGTGAACCCTTGCGTCGTGTTCACACGATGAGAACAATACAGGAAAGTGAAGAAACCGAGCTACGGAGAGAGTCAGACGACAGCGCCGGTCACAGAGGGACGGAAAAGAGAGGGAGGCTGGAGAGGCAACAGCGAATGGGATGCAATAAGGGCCGTGTGGCCTTGTGCAGGTCTGGTACGAATCAATAATCGAAAAATCATGTCAAAGGTGCTTAGCAGGTTATCTGATTTTGGGGAGTGGTACTAAAATGTAGACTTTCACGGCCGGAAATATCATGTCCATTATAATTATCCGGGCTGTTATGCCGTGGTCGGTTGATGAATTTTGTCTCAATTCCCAACGTTTCGTCTCCGACTGCGGGAGACATCTTCAAGGGGGTCCGTAGGTCGATGGAAGGTCCAACACACCCACTGGCTCAGTAGCAACGATTCCTATAGGTTCAAACAAAACTACGGCTAGTGTAGCACCTCAATAAAAAAACTTTCAAAAATACGGTGCTTTACGAAAGAAAATAATTTATGCCTGTGACACCAGTGACCAAGTGCTACTGAGCCAGTGGGTGTGTTGGACCTTCCATCGACCTACGGACCCCTTTGGGGAGTGGACCGAACAGCGAGGTCATCGGTTCCATTGGATTAGGGAAGGATGGGAAAGGAAGATGGCCGTGGTCCTTTGAAAGGAACCATCCGTGCATTTGCCTGAAGCGATTTAGGGAAATCACAGAAACCTAAATCAGGATGGTGGGACGCGGGTTTGAACTGTCGTCCTCCCGAATGCGAGTCCAGTGTGCTAACCACTGCGCGACCTTGCTCGTTTGTCGAGGGTGCAAGGGAGGTGCGAGTATCACGAGTCAATAATGGGAAAATACTGTGTTCATTCAATGTTCGCCGAAGTGTCTAACGTGATAGACACAGATGATGCAGTCGAACTCAGTGGCGCCGACGTGTCTGTGGTGGCGACAATCTAAGCGATTATTGATAATTTGTAACTCTATAAGGAATAAAACAGTTGGTTTCTTATTTAACATAATCATCCTCTCATGAATATTACGACAAAAATTTACATATCATCATGCCGCTATGACACATCTAAAACACTGCACACCGTTAGGATGTTCCGGAAGCCATCACTTCGGCGACTAAAGGACAGATCAAGACACATTAAAAAATATTAACAATAGAATTCAATACTCATCAACAGACCTTGTATGTTGCCGATTATTTTACTATTATTACACAATCAGATTTTAACAAAGTAAAGCCGAGGTCAAACATAAAGCTGACCTCTGCTTAAGACAGTATTACTACTCAGGGCACATATTGGTTGAAAGCAGCGATGGTGGCTGGTAATCAGTTGAAATCGATTTGTAAAAGTGAATACAACATGATTTTGCTACTGGTTGCTGCAAATTTGGTAATTTTATGGTTTACGGTCGCTGCACAACCTGGGAACCACGTGGAGCCCACCATTCATCGTCCTTAGGTTAGTTGGTTTTAAGCAGTTCTAAATTATAGGGGACTGATGACCTCAGATGTTAAGCCCCATAGTGCTCAGAACTATCTTTTTTCTCATAGCTCCTCATCCGGCCTCACTAGGCTGAGACCTTCCGACCTCAGTCAAATCTGAGGAGGTACCCGGAATCGATGCCTAGTCCTTCTGCATTGAATGCACGAACGCTAACCGCTGGGCTACGTTGGCGCTCCGAAAGAAATTAATTGGTTAATTAAGAAAACCGAAGCAAAACGCGATCTGCTCAAAAAGAATCAAAATTCAAACGCGGTTTCTGAATAATCATATGTATACCCAAGCACGTAGAACAGCTCATACGAGTCTGACGTTTGTTGCGCGACACTTTCATGGTGTTGCAACATTAATGGCGAGCGTTGTATATTAGCCGTACAGTCCGTGCAGGCTCCCCTGTGTAGGCATGACGCCGAGGGCGGTTTGGCAGAGCGGCTGGACAGACGGGCTCCAGCCGTACGAGAGGCCCCGGCGATCGTCGCCAGCGATCGATACGGCGGGCTGCTGCTCTCGCTCCACGCTGCCGGCTGCCGGCTGGTCTACAACGGCGTTGTTGTTTGCTGTCGCGAAATGTTGTCCGCCCCGGCGCCCGGCAAAAACAAAGTTGTCGCCACTGCCGCCGCCGGCGATCGATCCCTCCCCCCACCCCCTCCTCGTGCCACACTGCTGCTCTCGTGGCCTCCTCGGGCAGAAGCCTCAGAAAATATCGCCGGCCCGCCTACCGCTCGGCATCTGCAACAAAAATGGCCGCCACCTCGGCCGCTTCTTAATTACGCCTGCTAATGACGCGGCTCGCCGTTGCGCCTGCTGCGCTGTCTATCACCCGCCCTCTGCCTGTCACCTCCACGGTCGTTTCCGCATCTCAACTTGGCACCTCGCCCCCCACTTCTTCAAGGCTTGTAACCAAGATTTTTCAACTTGTTTCACTGTCCTAGTCGACATAGGTATTAGTTCAGTCCATTTGGCGCAGTGTTACGAGGTGACCCGTGGAACAAATATCTAGAGTGGTAGGTAACAGCTAAGTTCTTGTAGTGAACTATAGTTCAATTCTTTTATCTTGGCGGCTTGCGCATGCCCACCCAGACGCGGGAGATTGCTGCATTGCCAGTTGCACCCGCCAAGAGAAGCGGCACCATGGTATAGTTCGCAAACTTACGTTTAGGGGGGAGCGCGCAGTTTATGAAGTAAAGCCACTACGGCCGCATTAACCCTTTCGCTGCTTCAGAGACGAGCTCCCCGTATTCCGCGCTGTGCGCGATTTTGTCATCAGTGCACTGCTCGCCTGTGCAGACGCGGTGTTTCGATTTTGTTTCGATGTTCAACGCAGTTATTGTGCAGCATTATATGTAGTAAACCATTGCACGAAATTTTGAAGAGTTTGCACAGGTAAAAGTCCATAGCGTATACTTTCTGTATGGTTGATTTTAGTTGCCACTAGAAATGTCAAAAAATTACATTCAAATGAATAAAGTTCATGAAGTAAGACACTTCGATATTGTTTTTAAATAAAGAAAATATTAAGCACCGAACAAGGTTTGAACTCAGAACCTTTCGCTCAGCAGCCATACACTTGAACCATTACGCTAACGCAGCTCGTCATTCAATAGGTATCCCGGAGACTTTAAACTATCACGCAAAATACCGACAAACACTGTTGGTATGACTATGAATTACTCACGTTTCGTCAAAGTACAATAGGAAATAAACAATTACTGCTGTTCTTTAGTGCGAAAAAGCGGTTAGTGAGAATCATACAAACACCTTTCCTTGCTATCGCCTGAATTAGGAGGCTTATTGCTTGTTTGGTTTAATTAATTAATAGAACATGAAGCAATTGGTATAAATAATGCTTTTTCCAAACTTTGCATAAAAGAAAGTCTGCTATCAAGACATTGCTTTTGTTCAATTACTTTATTTATGACTGAACGTTTCTAAAACTGAAGACACTCGTCTGTGCTCTGTACTGCAGTCGAGCTCTGGCAACGTCGTTCTCTGTTCATTGGCTGACTGTGTTTTGTGACGTCAGATGCGCAGAACGAACCTAAACTCGGCCGCCGTCGTAAATGACGCGCACTTAGTAACTAGACGCGCAGTCCGAAACTTGGTGAAATGGTCGCAACCGCACAAGATCAGTCTAGAATGAATTTCGAAACAGGGAAAACCGTAAAACAAGGAATAGTCGTACCAGACGAGCCAATCAGGATCGATCGTCCGCCTCCGCTATGTCTCCCTCTGCCTACGGCGTTATTACGCAGTACGGAGGGGCAGGGAGTCAGTAAACAGCTCTCCCAGTCGTTGTCGATTTTCTACACTTTGTAGCCGTTATTTCTGAAACGTTACAAGCCGTCCGGCTCGCCTCCTTCTGTTAACAAGCTAAAACTATCTGCTCATTGTCATGACTGGAGATACGCGGCACACATGATTCTCATTCAATTTATTTAACTCTGATTAAGGTTCGTGATACTGAGTATTGTATTTGATAAAAAAAGTTGCGGGAGTTACCTGACTGAACCAACGTCGCTTAGGCCAAGGGAATGCCTGGGAACCTTGCAGGTCGATTCTCTCTCTCTCTCTCTCTCTCTCTCTCACACACACACACACACACACACACACTATAACTGCCCACGTCGTGTTATTGATTTTTAAGTTTGTTTTAGATGCCCGACTTCTAATTTCACCACACAAGTCTCCAGGATTGAACAGTTATTGCCCGATGACGACACGCAATACAGTTTGTTAAAGCGGAGTTCACCGTTATTAATTATGTTTTTAGATTTAATTTTATTACTCGTACAGAGACTCAACGTTACTTTGTTTAACAGTACGTCGCCAAAATAAGTATGAAATGCTAATGTCTTTGCAATACATAATGTCGACTATTGAGTTAAAGTTCGTACGTATTTTGCCATTTTAGAGAAGAGAAACCTCAAGCGCTTCTGCTTCTATAGTCTCAGCATTAAATGTTAACTAATTTCAATTTACTTCCTATCTCAGTCCAGTATTTAACACAAATTATATATCAATCTCATTTCAGAAATATTACGTCGGTTCCACACTAACGGAATAACACGTTATTGTCATTTATCATCACTTTTATTAATAATCCTTTTTCTTATGACTTAAATGTTAATGAATGATCACTATCTAGGAGGAAAGAGGGATTGATACCAATCATGAGATAATAGCTTTTAATGATCCCGCAATCGTTAATTAAATAAAAAGTCACGTTCAAGGGCGATATGCGAACAACTTTCGTTACGTCCGTTTTCACGTATCTGTCAAAACTAGTCCTGTCGCCCACAATTCAAATTAACACCCCTTTTGTCGGAGCATCGAATCGTAACTCAAAAAATGGTTGAAATGGCTCTGAGCACTATGGGACTTAACTACTGACGTCATGAGTCCCCTAGAACTTAGAACTACTTAAACCTAACTAACCTAAGAACATCACACACATCCATGCCCGAGGCAGGTTTCTAACCTGCGACCGTAGCGGTCACGCGGTTCCAAACTGACGCGCTTAGAACCGCACGGCCACACCGGCCGGCCAATCGTAACTACTATGTGAACGTTTTTTCTAGTCCCCGAATTAATTCCTTTCAGATACGCGCACGACCGAACAGCAGAACGGAACACAAACGACTTGTTTTAACAACCGAACAACGCAATGACGCTACATTAAGACAATGTCCGCCCAATGAACATCTCTTTGACTTTATCTTTTCTACTCTGCTGAATTAAATTATTCCTAATTACAATTTATTCAGATATTTAACGAAAACATCTAACAAAATATAAAATAAATTTATCCCAACGTAAAAGATCCGTGATAACACACACACACACACACACACACACACACACACACACACAGCTCACCAGCACCTTTTTCTCCTCATCCTCCGCCTCCGCCTCCTCCTCCTCCTCCTCCTCCTCCTCCTTATTATTATTATTATTATTATTATTATTATTATTATTAATCGTCGTCCTCAATGATGTGCAACGCGAGATCAGTGCAGTAAATATCACGTCAAGGTGTCGGTCAGGTGTAACAATGGCAGGCAGTATAAACACAGCAGACTTTAATGCTTTTCAATAATTGTCCCTGTGCTGAGACCTGCCAAATTTGAAATATAATGTTAGAGACAGTCAAGCCAAGTGAATAATGCGTTACTGAAGACTGTGATGTTGTGCTGTATAATATGAACTCAACTACTGCTCCGTGACCATGCACGGGGTGCGTGATCGAACACGTGAAACGATTCACAGCTTCGTTTCTTGTCTTACGAATGCTGTCCAGATTCCGCCCTTGCAACAAAGCGTTTTCTTTTGTGGTCTCTGTTTGACTAGCATTTGAGAATTGATATTCCAGAAGGGCCCGACACGCGGAGGTTGGCCGGGCAGTCTGAGGACGGAGAGTGACGTACACTGTGCGGGCACATGTTGTAAACGGTACTAATTCAACAGTGTTTTATTTGAGCTCTGAGTGATTATTAATCAAAGCGATTACGAATACCAGTGATACACATTTCATGCGGATAGCTCTGGTGATAAACAAAGTATCTTAGCATTCCCAAAATGTTTAAATGCTATGCCAAGCGGCCTATCAGTCATCGATCATCATTGCTGTCAACGACTGTGTGATATCGCTTGCATGATATCTTGCGAACCATGGATGAAGGGTATCAGACGGATGCCATATTCCTTGACTTCCGGAAAGTGTTTGACTGAGGGGTGCCCCACTGCAGACTCCTAACTAAGGTACGAGCATATGGGATTGGTTCCCAATATGTGAGTGGATCGAAGACTTCTTAAGTAATATAACCCAGTACGTTGTCCTCGATGGTGAGTGTTCATCAGAGGTGAGGATATCATTTGGAGTGCCCCAGGGAAGTGTGGTAGGTCCGCTGTTGTTTTCTATCTACATAAATGATCTTTTGGATAGGGTGGATAGCAATGTGCGGCTGTTTGCTGATGATGCTGTGGTGTACGGGAAGGTGTCGTCGTTGAGTGACTGTAGGAAGATACAAGATGACTTGGACAGGATTTGTGATTGGTGTAAAGAATGACAGCTAAATCTAAATATAGATAAATGTAAAGTAATGCACATGAATAGGAAAAAGAATACCGTAATGTTTGAATACTCCATTAGTAGTGTAGCGGTTGACACAGTCACGTCGATTAAATATTTGGGCGTAACATTGCAGAGCGATATGAAGTGGGACAAGCATGTAATGGCAGTTGTGAGGAAGGCGGATAGTCGTCATCGGTTAATTGGTAGAATTTTGGGAAGATGTGGTTCATCCGTAAAGGAGACCGCTCATAAAACACTAATACAACCTATTCTTGAGTACTGCTCGAGCGTTTGGGATCCCTATGAGGTCGGATTGAGGCAGGATATAGAAGCAATTCAGAGGCGGGCTGCTAGATTTGTTACTGGTAGGTTTGATCATCACACGAGTGTTACGGAAATGCTTCAGGACCTCGGGTGGGACTTTCTAGAGGAAAGGAGGCGTTCTTTTCGTGAATCGTTACTGAGGAAATTTAGAGAACCAGCATTTGAGGCTGACTGCAGTACAGTTTTACTGCCTCCAACTTATATTTCGTGGAAAGATCACAAAGATAAGATAAGAGAGATTAGGGCTCGTACAGAGGCATATAGGCAGTCACTTTTCCCTCGTTCTGTTTGGGAGTAGAACAGGGAGAGAAGATGCTAGTTGTGGTACAAGGTACCCTCCGCCACGCACCGTATGGTGGATTGCGGAGTATGTATGTAGATGTAGATGAAGGGAAGAATTTTCACTACGTGTGCCTGAAGTGAACTTGTCCATCTGCAGCTCCCACGTGAGATATCTGGCTGTTACAACCGGTCCACATCATTAAGTTATCGGCGGCCGTAGCAACAGGTCCACATCATTAGGTTTTCGGCGGTAATGTTGACTGGAGACGCTGTAAAATACCCTACTTGCAACGAGTACGCAACAACAAATGCTGTGCCAAAATGAGTCGGTCCACTCGTCGCTCTACAGCACCTTGCAAAGCATAACTTCGGTAGACAAATAGATGAGAAAGAGGAAGAGAGGGAGAGAATAAGAGAGAGAGAGAGAGAGAGAGAGAGAGAGAGAGAGAGAGTCGTCAAGAAGTTGGTACGGAGCCCACACATCTCCACTGTGGCTTCGACCGTCTGCTGGGAGAGATCACGAACAATGCCACGCGTCCCCCCAATCGCCTCGACAGGACTGTGATACAATCTGTGCCGGGAGACGCGCTCCGCTCGGATAGAGTCCCCAGAAGCCAGCGTGGACGTAGCGGTCGGTGGCCATCTGCGCGTCCCAGCAGTGGGCTGGCGGCAGGAATGTCCTCTGGGAGCGTGGCGGCGCCGGCGGCTTTCCTGGAGGCGGCAGCAGCTTGCTGCTGAAATACGCCTCCGTGGACAGTACCCTACATGGCTCGCTTCACGTTCCCACCTGTCGATTAGGCGACGCAAGACAATCTGAGTAATCGACTCTCTCTCTCTCTCTCTCTCTCTCTCTCTCTCTCTCTCTCTCTCTGACGAAACACCTTGCTGATGGATTGAGAGTTATCAGACAGAACGCCGCACCTCCTTCATGGTTAGGAGGTATCGCCATACGATATTGTTGCATCTGGTAAAGTCCTCCCTCACAGAAAAGTTGTACGACCATTTTTGTTGTATTTGTTGTGGTCTTCAATCCGAGTTTTGGTTTGATGCAGCTCTCCACGATAGTCTACCATTTGCAAACCACTTGAACTCTGCATAACTACTGCAGACTACATCCAATTTCAAGTGTTAGCTGTATTCGAGTCTTACTGTTGTTCTATTACTTTTATTCCCCACGCTTTTATTCACTACCAAATGGACGATTCCTTGATTCCTTTCTTGGTCTTTCACAGAACTGCATAGTTCCCAATTGCACGAAATCATACTAAATCTGAGACAGTGCCCAAGCATTCCTAGGTGTTCTCGGCGGGAGTTAAATTTCCTGTGTGTCATTGGCAATAAAAATTAGTAACCCAGTTTCCTAATTACGTGGTTCAAAAAAAGGTTCAAATGGCCCTGAGCACTATGGGACTTAACACCTGAGGTCATCAGTCCCCTAGAACTTAGAACTACTTAAACCTAACTAACCTAAGGACAATACACACATTCATGCCCGAGGCAAGATTCGAACCTGCGACCGTAGCAGTCGCGCGGTTCCAGACTGAAGCGCCAAGAACCGCTCGGTCACACGGGCCGGCTTATGTGGTTTACTATTAGCCTCTTCTCCTTAATGTAACCTGTTTTCAGAGTAGTTAAGTTTGACCGTTGTCGGTTTACCTTACGAAGTCTGGCGCCAACTATTATAAAAACCCCTCATATGACAGGAGGTCTGCTAAACAACCAGTTGCTTACTGCAAATCTACAGGTAATCTTTATTTTTACATCAGTTTCTATGGGCTAATAAAAGCAAAAGCTATTCCTTATGGAGCAGATGGGTACACAGCTTACAGAACGATGATTAGAAGCGTTACAACGAAAGAATTAAAGAAATAATTAAACACAATACAATTATTAGACAGTGTACGAATAAATAAGAAATTACAGAGAAAAATTCTCAACTGCGCCGAGGAACTCCTGTAGAGAATTAGCGAAGTATTTCTTAAGAATATTCTTCAACTTAGATTTCAATACTCTGGAATATCACTCAAATTTTGAGTGCTGGTGGAAGCCTACTGAAAGTGATACTTGCTGAATAGTGCACATCTTTCTGTACAATATGTAGTACGCGTTACCCAAGACCATATCGTTTTTCAGCCTACTGTTCACTGAATGAATGTTGCTGTTTCTTCTTAATGAGTCAATACTGTAAATCACAAATCCCATCACAAAATATATGAACAGGGATAGAAGAGTATGAATCCCGAGACACCTGGACAAAGGACTTCACGAAGTTCGCGATCTGCTATCACAGATCAGTCTGACCGACTTGTAATGGACCAATAATGTTCTTGGTAAGTACGCAGAATTGCCCCAAAATACACTTAAAAAAAGAAAGAAAGAAAGAGACACTGCGAAGGAATTATCCGAATGGGACGGAATTCGGTAATGTAGTTGTACATAAAAACAAATAAACTTTCAGAAAAATTGGAAGATTTAGGCAAGACTGAGTGCTTCCCAAACTGAGCAAATTAGTAATGTGTTGGTCCATGTCTGGCCCTTATGCAAACAGTTATTCGGCTTGGCATTGATTGCTAGTGTTGTTGGATGTTCTCCTAAGGGATATCGTGCCAAATTTTATCCAGCTGGCGCATTAGATCAGATCGTCAAAATACAGAGTTGGTTGGATGATGATGATGCTTGGTTTGTGATGCGCTTAACTGCGCGGTCATCAGCACCCGCACAAAGTCTCAATTTTTACCCAGTCCAAATTAGCCACTGTCACGAATGATGGTGATGATGATGATGATGATGATGATGATGATGATGAAATGATGAGGACAACACAGACACTCAGTCCCGGGCAGAGAAAATCCCCAAGCCAGCCGGGAATCGAACCCGAGATCTCATCCAGCAGCAGCAACGCTAGCCACTAGACCACGAGCTGCGGACGAAGTTGGTTGGAGGACGTTGTCGGTAATGCTCCAAACGTTCTCAGTTGAGGAGAGATCCAACGACTATGCAGACGATGGTACAGTTTGCCAAGCACGAAGGTAAGCATTAGAAACTTTTGCTGCCTGTAGGCGAGTATTGTCTTGCTGAAGTGTAAGCCCAGGGCGTAGAATATCGTCGATGCACGGTCGTGCTGTAAGGGGTCTTCGGTTTACAACCAAAGGCGTTTTGCTATGATCACTCCTGATTGTCGGGCTGCATGGCGGACGAGTCAGGTCGGTATCCCACCACTGTCTGGGGCGTCTCCAGATATTTCTCCGCTGGTCATCGCGGCTCAGTTTGAAGCGGGACTCACCACCGCAGACAAGTCTACTTCAGTCAATGATTCCAGACCGAAGACGTGTGTGGAGGTACCCCGCACAGCGGTAGGATACCGACCTGAATGTCACCCGCCATACGACCCAACTGCCAGGAGTGATGTTCTGTTGTACATTCCTTTTCATAGCAGGGCCCTTTCAGTTGTCAAGCGTGGCACCCTTACTTCACGGCAAACCATTCTGGTCTAGAATAATGCCCGCCCACACATGGCGGGAGTTTCTACTGCCTGCCTTCGTGGGTGTCAAACCCTACCTTAGTCCTAACTGAGAACGTTTTGTGCGTTATGGTCAGGGCCCTCCAACCAGCTCGCGATTTTGACCATCTGACTCCCCAATTGGACAGAATTTGGCACGATATTCCTCAAGAGGACATCCAACAACACTAGCAGTCAATAACAAGCCGAATAACTGCTTGCATAAGGGCCAGAGATGGACCAACGCGTTACTGACGTGCACAATTTGTGAAGCGCTCTGTCTTGCATAAATCATGCAATTTTTCTGAATTTATAATCATTGTTATTGTCTGTACGTGCACATTAGGTCTACTGATTTCTGTCCCATTCGGATACTTCGTTTGTTGTGCGTGTTTTTTTCTTTTTTTGTCTTAAAGTGTGTAATACTGCTGGCGATACTAAAGTGAAAGTAAGCGCCGGCCGGAGTGGCCGAGCGGTTCTAGGCGCTACAGTCTGGAACCGCGCGACCACTACGGTCGCAGGTTCGAGTCCTGCCTCGAGCGTGGATGCGTGTGATGTCTTTAGGTTAGTTAGGTTTAAGTAGTTCTAAGTGATAGAGGACTGATGACCTCAGAAGTCCCATAGTGTTTAGAGCCATTTGAACCATTTTTGAAAGTAAGCTAAGTAAACAAGTCTTCACGGTTCAGTGTCAGAGAAGAAGACCATTATACGCGACAACGGCAGCATTCAGTTTCTGCACAAGATGTTGAACGCGATACTTCCAAGAAAGCCTTCCACCTACCACCTAGTACCGCAGACCTAAGAATTTAAAATAGTCTACTTCACTGACTGTTTGACCACCTTTCGACAGTAAAATTTCGCTATTACGCGAGTTTCGCTTCAGAAACTGTGTGAAGCGCGTTTTGTTGCAGTTAAATGTTAATCTGATCTCTGAAAGCCACGTGCTGGTGTTACTGATTACCCTATTAGCTACATCATTTGCATTACGTTCCACTCCTTTCACAATAACAAGTGCGTCAGAAAAATTTTCCAGTCGCCTGCCACGCGTACTGCCAGAATATTGATATACATCAAAAAATACTGAACCCCGAACAAAACCGTGAAGCACCACAACTTTAGATAACCCTATTCAGATTGAAACCTCCCCCCTTTTTTCTGTTCATTGAAACTGGAGAGCAACCTTACGTTTCCTATTTTGCAGTTATGAAGTGAACCATTGTTGGCTTTTTCCGTACTCTCACAGGGCAGCGTAATAGATCCTCTGCTTTTTACGATTTACATAAACGATCTGGTTGATAGTATTGACAGCGGTCTTATAATGTGTGGCGATGATGGGGTAGTCTACAGGAAAGTAGTATCACACGAAAGTTGTGAGCAAATCAATGATTTGCAGAAAATATATGCGTGGTGTAATGACTGGCAATTAACTCTCAATATTAGTAAGTGTAATCTACTGCGTATAACAAGGCGAAAATCCCCATTGATGTGCGAGTACAAAATAATAGATTAGTCTTTGGAAGCGGTAACATCAGTCAAGTATCTGGGTGTGGCTATTCGAAATGATCTCAAATGAAATGACCAGATTACACAAGTAACGGGTAAGGCGAGCTCTAGATTGCGGTTTATTGGCAGAACCCTGAAGCGATGCAGTCGTTAAACAAAGGAAATAGCTTACAATACGTTAGTTCGTCCAGTCTTAGATTTTAGTTCGTCTGTATGGGACCATTACCAGTTGGATCCGATTCAAGATATTGAGAAGGTCCAAAGAAGAGCGGCAAGATTCGTGACTGGTACATTTAGCCATCGCGAGAGCGTTACAAATCTCGTAGAAAGATTGAAGTGGGACACACTTGCAGATAGACGATGCGCTAAACAGAAGGGGTTGCTCTCTAAATTCTGAAATCCAATCTTCACCGAGGATGTAGAGCATATATTATTACCGCGAACTTTCAAATCGCGTAATGATCACCATTCAAAGATAAGGGAAATTAGAGTTCGTACTGAGGCGTTCAGACAGTCGTTCTTCCCTCGCGCGATCCCCGATTGGAACAAAGGGTGGGGTGGGAGGGGGGGGGGGGGGAATATGAGACAGTGCAAATTGTGCCAGCCGCCACACACCACTTAGTGGCTAGCGGTGTATACAGGGTGTTACAAAAAGGTACGGCCAAACTTTCAGGAAACATTCCTCACACACAAAGAAAGAAAATATGTTATGTGGACATGTGTCAGGAAACGCTTACTTTTCATGTTAGAGCTCATTTTATTACTTCTCTTCAAATCACATTAATCATGGAATGGAGACACACAGCAACAGAACGTACCAGCGTGACTTCAAACTCTTTGTTACAGGAAATGATCAAACTGTCCTCCGTTAGCGAGGATACATGCATCCACCCTCCGTCGCGTGGAATCCCTGATGCGCTAATGCAGTCCTGGAGAATGGCGTATTTTATCACAGCCGTCCACAATACGAGCACGAAGAGTCTCTACATTTGGTACCGGGGTTGCGTAGACAAGAGCTTTCAAATGCCCCGATAAATGAAAGTCAAGAGGGTTGAGGTCAGGAGAGCGTGGAGGCCATGGAATTGGTCCGTCTCTACCAATCCATCGGTCACCGAATCTGTTGTTGAGAAGCGTACGAACACTTCGACTGAAATGTGCAGGAGCTCCATCGTGCATGAACCACATGTTGTGTCGTACTTGTAAAGGCACATGTTCTAGCAGCACAGGCAGAATATCCCGTATGAAATCATGATAACGTGCTCCATTGAGCGTATTTGGAAGAACATGGGGCCCAATCAAGACATCACCAACAATGCCTGCCCAAACGTTCACAGAAAATCTGTGTTGATGACCTGATTGCACAATTGCGTGCGGATTCTCGTCAGCCCACACATGTTGATTGTGAAAATTTACAATTTGATCACGTTGGAATGAAGCCTCATCCGTAAAGAGAACATTTGCACTGAAATGAGGATTGACACATTGTTGGATGAACCATTCGCAGAAGTGTACCTGTGGAGGCCAATCAGCTGCTGATAGTGCCTGCGCACGGTGTACATGGTACGGAAACAACTGGTTCTCCCGTAGCACTCTTCATACAGTGACGTGGTCAACGTTACCTTGTACGGCAGCAACTTCTCTGACGCTGACATTAGGGTTATCGTCAACTGCACGAAGAATTGCCTCGTCCATTGCAGGTGTCCTCGTCGTTCTAGGTCTTCCCCAGTCGCGAGTCATAGGCTGGAATGTTCCGTGCTCCCTAAGACGCCGATCAATTGCTTCGAACGTCTTCCTGTCGGGACACCTTCGTTCTGGAAATCTGTCTCGATACAAACGTACCGCGCCACGGAAATTGCCCCGTGCTAATCCATACATCAAATGGGCATCTGCCAACTCCGCATTTGTAAACATTGCACTGAGTGCAAAACCACGTTCGTGATGAACACTAACCTGTTGATGCTACGTACTGATGTGCTTGATGCTAGTACTGTAGAGCAATGAGTCGCATGTCAACACAAGCACCGAAGTCAACATTACCTTCCTTCAATTGGGCCAGCTGGCGGTGAATCGAGGAAGTACAGTACACACTGACGAAACTAAATTGAGCTCTAACATGGGAAGTAAGCGTTTCCGGAGACATGTCCACATAACATCTTTTCTTTATTTGTGTGTGAGGAATGTTTCCTGATAGTTTGGCCGTACCTTTTTGTAACACCCTGTATATGTAGATGTAGAGTTTTCCGACTTACGCAAAAGTACTGTATGGTCCACTCTGACTTAAAAGTACGTGGGTTGGAAGAGGCGCAGTGCGCAAAGAGGAAAGCGAGATCCGTGGAGCGGTGCGGTCGTGGGCGGGCGCGCCGCCCCCGCCGGCCTACTTTGCATGGCGCCCCGCCGGTAAATCGGCGACAACAAACGCAGTGGGCGGCCCAGATTGACGCGCCGGCTCCTCGCCGTGACGGATGCGCTCCCGGGACTCATTAAGGCGGCGGATAAACAACGCCACCTGTCCTGGCCGGTCGATGCTGCCCGCAGGCGCCTCCCGGCCACACAGGGATCCAAGCCGCGCCGCGCCGCGCCGCGCCGCGCCACACAGAGGGAGTGCTGAGCCCACCGATACTGCAGCGCTTCACTCGTCGTCGTCGCAGAGGGTCGCTGCTCACCTGACCGACAAATCTATATTGGGGAGAGTGTGGCAAGTTGACGATATCAACCCATTTCTTGGCAAAACTTTACTACACTCCTGGAAATTGAAATAAGAACACCGTGAATTCATTGTCCCAGGAAGGGGAAACTTTATTGACACATTCCTGGGGTCAGATACATCACATGATCACACTGACAGAACCACAGGCACATAGACACAGGCAACAGAGCATGCACAATGTCGGCACTAGTACAGTGTATATCCACCTTTCGCAGCAATGCAGGCTGCTATTCTCCCATGGAGACGATCGTAGAGATGCTGGATGTAGTCCTGTGGAACGGCTTGCCATGCCATTTCCACCTGGCGCCTCAGTTGGACCAGCGTTCGTGCTGGACGTGCAGACCGCGTGAGACGACGCTTCATCCAGTCCCAAACATGCTCAATGGGGGACAGATCCGGAGATCTTGCTGGCCAGGGTAGTTGACTTACACCTTCTAGAGCACGTTGGGTGGCACGGGATACATGCGGACGTGCATTGTCCTGTTGGAACAGCAAGTTCCCTTGCCGGTCTAGGAATGGTAGAACGATGGGTTCGATGACGGTTTGGATGTACCGTGCACTATTCAGTGTCCCCTCGACGATCACCAGTGGTGTACGGCCAGTGTAGGAGATCGCTCCCCACACCATGATGCCGGGTGTTGGCCCTGTGTGCCTCGGTCATATGCAGTCCTGATTGTGGCGCTCACCTGCACGGCGCCAAACACGCATACGACCATCATTGGCACCAAGGCAGAAGCGACTCTCATCGCTGAAGACGACACGTCTCCATTCGTCCCTCCATTCACGCCTGTCGCGACACCACTGGAGGCGGGCTGCACGATGTTGGAGCGTGAGCGGAAGACGGCCTAACGGTGTGCGGGACCGTAGCCCAGCTTCATGGAGACGGTTGAGAATGATCCTCGCCGATACCCCAGGAGCAACAGTGTCCCTAATTTGCTGGGAAGTGGCGGTGCGGTCCCCTACGGCACTGCGTAGGATCCTACGGTCTTGGCGTGCATCCGTGCGTCGCTGCGGTCCGGTCCCAGGCCGACGGGCACGTGCACCTTCCGCCGACCACTGGCGACAACATCGATGTACTGTGGAGACCTCACGCCCCACGTGTTGAGCAATTCGGCGGTACGTCCACCCGGCCTCCCGCATGCCCACTATACGCCCTCGCTCAAAGTCCGTCAACTGCACATACGGTTCACGTCCACGCTGTCGCGGCATGCTACCAGTGTTAAAGACTGCGATGGAGCTCCGTATGCCACGGCAAACTGGCTGACACTGACGGCGGCGGTGCACAAATGCTGCGCAGCTAGCGCCATTCGACGGCCAACACCGCGGTTCCTGGTGTGTCCGCTGTGCCGTGCGTGTGATCATTGCTTGTACAGCCCTCTCGCAGTGTCCAGAGCAAGTATGGTGGGTCTGAACACCGGTGTCAATGTGTTCTTTTTTCCATTTCCAGGAGTGTATTTTATTTTTTCGACATTTTTTGACGTCAATTTGATACCCTGATTGATAAACGAAAGAAAGCTCTGTTTTGAAAATATTCAGTGTACTAGTACGAAAACTACAGGCCGTCGCACTTCCGAAACAATCTACATCTACATCTACATCCGTACTCCGCAAGCTACCTGACGGTGTGTGGCGGAGGTTACCTCAGTGTGCGATTTGCAGGGGGGATGGGGGGGATTTCCCCTCCTCTGCATCAGGCCATTCCCTCCTCTGGTTTTAGTTTATGCATCCCAATCTGGGATGATTATTTCCCACACACTCGAGTAAAACTTTACATATAATTTAAATTTGTGGAGCTGAACGCTGAAAGTTTACTATTAATACTATTAATATGTTTGCTTATTAATTTTGAAAAAGTGTTATGTAGTAGTTAAGCAAAAAAAAATGGCTCAAATGGCTCTGAGCACTATGGGACTTAACATCTATGGTCATCAGTCCCCTAGATCTTAGAACTACTTAAACCTAACTAACCTAAGGACATCACACAACACCCAGTCATCACGAGGCAGAGAAAGTCCCTGACCCCGAGTAGTTAAGCATTTCAAAACCTTTAGAACTAAATGATAAGACGACGCACGCCACATTTCCGTAGCGTGCCACAATGTTGTAAGACGTAGCCCCAGCGTAAACGAGACTTTAGAGCCAGGTCTGTATTGTATGGTGGGTGTGATGTGTTGCGTACGAAACTAAAACCTGCAATCAGATCCAAACGTCTTGGAAAACTGTGAAGAGGTGTCACCCTGTAGCAAGATAACGCTCGCCCACATTCTGCCAAACGGACAGCCAATGCGATAAAGGAGTTTAGATTCGAGGTGCTGGAACATCAACCATACAGTCCAGACCTGGCTCCAAGCGATTTTCACATGTTTGAACCCTAAACGGAAGCACCACAGGGAAGAAGATTTGAAAGTGATGAAGACGTCTTTGCTGTGGTGCAAAATTGGTTACAGATGCAACCGATAAACGTATTTTCTGATGAAATAAAAAAACTCGTAAAACGTCGGGAAAACTGCATTGAAGTCCAGCGAGGTTACGTAGAAAAATAACGCATGTTTCAGTTTTCTATCGTCAGAATAAGTACAGATTTTCACAAATTCCCCTCGTATACCTGTATATAGATGATTTTGTAAATAATCTTTACCTGCAATGTACCTTTAAACATATAACAAGGGATGGCTTTTCTGATAGTGCATATGCGTGAATAGTGAGTTTCGACATTAACATCTATTTATAAATTACTGTTTAACCACGGGTAACGCCACGGTCCAAGCTGGTAACATATATAATTACACTAACCCCTTAAGACATCCCCCCCACCGGTAAAAGCACAACTCGCACGCTGAGTTACCTTGAGTACCTCTATCGGTTCTCCCTTCTATTCCAGTCTCGTATTGTTCGTGGAAAGAAAGATTGTCGGTACGCCTCTGTGTGGGCTCTAATCTCTCTAACTTTATCCTCATGGTCTCTTCACGAGATATACGTAGCAGGGAGCAATATACTGCTTGACCCCTCGGTGAAGGTATGTTCTCGAATCTTCAACAAAAGCACGTACCGAGCTACTGAGCCTTTCTCCTGCAGAGTCTTCCGCTGGAGTTTATCTGTCATCTCCGTAACGCTTTCGCGATTACTAAATGATCCTGTAACGAAGCGCGCTGCTCACCGTTGGATCTTCTCTATCTCTTCTGTCAACCCTATCTGGTACGGATACCACAATGGTGAGCAATATTCAAGCAGTGGGCGAACAAGTGTACTTTAACCTACTTCCTTTGATTTCGGATTGCACTTCCTTAAGATTCTTCCAATGAATCTCAGTCTAGCATCTGTTTTACCGACGATCAACTTTATATGATCATTCCATTTTAAATCACTCCTAATGCCTACTCCCAGATAATATTGTGGAATTAACTGCTTCCAGTTGCTGACATGCTATATTGTAGCTAAATGATAAGTCATCTTTCTTTCTAAGTATTCGCAGCACATTACACTTGTCTACATTGAGATTCAATTGCCATTCCCTGCACCATGCGTCAATTCGCTGCAGATCCTCCTGCATTTCAGAACAATTTTCCATTGTTACAACCTCTCGATATACCACAGCATCATCCGCTAAAAGCCTCAGTGAACTTCCAATGTTATCCACAAGGTCATTTATGTATATTGTGAATAGCAACGGTCCTACGACACTCCCCTGCGGCACACCTGAAATCACTCTTACTTCAGAAGACTTCTCTCCATTGAGAATGACATGCTGCGTTCTGTTATCTACGGCCAAATTGGCTGTCAAAATGCACAGAATTGATGTCAATTCAGAAAACTATAAGCAACATGGTGAACATAATAGAAACACTGTTGAGAATACTACCAAGCATGCAACCGATACGAAATGAAACAAAATGTTTGCCGGCTGGAGTGGCGGAGCGGTTCTAGACGCCACAGTCTGGATCCGTGCGACCGCTACGGTCGCAGATTCGAATCCTGCCTCGGGCATAGATGTGTGTGATGTCCTTAGGTTAGTTAGGTTTAAGTAGTTCTAAGTTCTAGGGGACTGATGACCTCAGATGTTAAGTTCCATAGTACTCAGAGCCATTTTTGAATGTATGTTCATAACAAACACAACCAGACAACTAAATCACAGTTAATCGTTGCACAGAAATAATAGTTAGGCATACAGTAGAGCCAAGTGCTTTGATAGAAAATAGCCAAATTAATTCCTTACCTAAAATAAGCTAATGAGAAACAAGTATTTGTAGCAGGTGTTAGACAAGGTTGTTGCCTTTCCCCACTGTTGTTTAACGCTTACCTTGAAGAGATTATTGCGAAAGTCTTAGATGGGAGAAGAAGAATATGTATTTGTGGAAAGAAAATACAGTGTATAAGATTTGCTGATGTCATGGTATTAGTGGTAGAAAGTGAGCGGACAGTGAATAACATGCTGAATGATCTGAATGAAGCTTGCGTGGAATATGGGATGTAAATAAACATAGCAACAACAATGAGTATGGACATCACTACAAGACGTAGACTGTCCAATGTTAAAATAGGACAGTCTATCATTAGCCAAGTAAGTGCATTTAAATATCTTGGAAGCACAATATCTGAAGACTTGCGATGTCACCAGGAGGTGAAAACTGGAAATGCCATAGCGAAGGAGGCGTTCAACAGAAAGAGGACACTCTGATGTGGTAAATTAGATAAAGGTCTAAGGAAAAGACTTGACAAATGTTTTGTCTCGATTATGGCACTATATGGGGCAGAAACATGAACGCTGAGACGAGAAAAAAAGGTTAGAAGCATTTGAGATGTGGATGTGGAGGAAAATGGAGAGAATAAGCTGGATGGAACGATTGAGTAATGAAATATTGGAAAGGGTTGGTGAGAGATGTCTGCTGAAGGTTGTAAGAGAAAGGAAAAAGAACTGTTTGGGACATTCATTGAGAAGGGAGTGCTTGCTAGCAGATGCTGTGGTAGGACTGGATTGTGGGAGAAGACTGGGAGGAAGAGGGAGATAGAAGATGATAGATAACATAAAGGGAAGAAGAAATTATGCAGATCTGAAGAGGATGCCAGAAGACCGGACAGCCTGAAGAACTACCATATGAAAACCTGCCTTTTGCCAGAGCACTGATGATGATGATCATGATGATGATGACTTTTGTTTTAATAGATGTATTCGGAAAGTGTCAGTGTTACTGTTGCAAGTCAATTAACTGAAAAACGGCGAGAATACGAACTGGAGACTCGGACGAGATTTGTAACTGGAACCAAGACTTCCTAGCAGGTAGAACTTAACACATTATTCTTAATGGGACGAAATCTACGGATGCAAAGATAATTTCAGGCGTACGCCAGGGGAATGTTATAGGCTCGTTACTGTTTACGGTTAATATTAATGATTCTGTACATAACGTTGGAAGATCCATCGGGGTATACATAGGCGGTACGGTTGTCCTTAGGAATGTTCCATCCACAGAATACTCTATCGAAATGCAGAAGATCGGTGATTAATGCAGTTGACCCTAAACCTGGATAATGTATTGCGTATAAATAGGTGCTGTTCAAGTACATGACAGGCATCAAACCATTGGAAACAGTAGCTGCCGTAAAACGCTAAGGAATAACCGTACGGGACCGGCCGGTGTGGCCGTGCGGTTCTAGGCGCTTCAGTCTGGAACCACGTGGCCGCTACGGTCGCAGGTTCGAATCCTGCCTCGGGCATGGATGTGTGTGATGTCCTTAGGTTAGTCAGGTTTAAGTAGTTCTGAGTTCTAGGGGACTGATGACCACAGATGTTAAGTCCGATAGTGCTCAGAGCCATTTGAACCATTTTTTTGAATAACCGTACGGTGCGACCTAAATTGGAATGAGAGCACAAAAAATAGTAGGAAAAGCAGATAACAGGATTGTTAAGGAAATGTAATTGATCTATGAAAGACGTGCCTTGAAAAACACTAGTAAAAGCGATTCTTGAATATTATTCATTAATTTGACACCCTTACCGCATTGAATTAATAGAAGAGGTAGAAAAGATTCAACGAAGAACGGTACGATACATGGGGGGTAATGTTCAATAATCGCGAGAACGTTATGGAGATGCTCAGGAAACTACAGTGGCAGATGCTCCCAGAAAAATATTGTGGATTATGTTGAGGTTTGTCGTTGAAATTCCAAGAGCGCACTTCCCGAGGGTGTGACTCCGTAGCTGAGTGGTCAGCGCCGTTGACTGCGGAGGACCCGGGTTCGACTCTGGGTACTGCCAGGGATTCTTCCTTCGTGGAAGGACAGCACTGGGATGCATTCGGCCTCGCGATGACAACTGAACAGTTACTCGACCGAACAGTAGCAGCCCCAGGTCACAAAAATGGACAGGACTAGAACGGGACCGGCCGGTGTGGCCGAGCGGTTCTAGGCGCTACAGTCTGGAACCGCGCGACCGCTACGGTCGCAGGTTCGAATCCTGCCTAGGGCACGGATGTGTGTGATGTCCTTAGGTTGGTTAGGTTTAAGTAGTTCTGAGTTCTAGGGGACTGATGACCTCAGCAGTTAAGGTCCATAGTGCTCAGAGCCATTTGAACCAACTAGAACGGGGTGTAACGAGTCTTGCGAAGCCAGACGAGGAATTGCTTGACCGAGTAATGGCGACGTACGGGAAAGCGGTCCCTAATCTGATGCCCGCCATGCAGCATCCAATGATGAGACAGGTAGAAGATGACACGGCAGTCGATCCCTACCGACGGACCCGCCAGGACACGTGGCCTGGTTTACGCTCATATACGTAACAGGAAGAATGTTCCTCGTACGCACAGAATATCTCGCTAGATGACCACGGCGAGAATCTCGGAGAAGTTGGAGTTTAGACGAAGGTTAATGGGCAGAAGATCCTCCCATGAATCATTCGCGAATGGACCAGGCAACGGGAGAACTGACAGTGGTACAGAAGTACCCTCCGCCACATGCCGTAAGATCGCATGCAGAGTACAGATGTCGAACACAATGGATGATTCATTCTCTATGCAGGTGAGATATCCGCAGAGCGCGCTACGTGTATGAGACGGTTGCTGCATCTAGAGGGAGTCTGTCCTCGAGAATACCGTGGGCATTGAGGAGCCTGGGGGAGGGGGCGGTGGTGGGGATTGTGGAAGGGTTAAGGGGAAGGGAGGAGGTTGCAGCAAGCCGGCGGGAGCTAATAAAGAGGCTGGACCGGGGAGGCGAGGTAATTACAGCAGGGACACGGCCTCAGATAAGCCCTAGCCGCCGGCCCGAATACCGCACACCGGCGTATACCTTGATACTCGGAGGCATCGTGGTCGCGATAGGGCGAGTACACGTCCCGCGCATCTCGCCTGGCCACTTGTTGGCAGGCGCTAAGTGAAAATCTCGTCGAAATAATTTACCCGGTTGCTAAAATATGTGGGGAAGGCCAAAACACAGTAAACAGATCAAGACAGAGAAACAAAAGTTTCGACAAGCTTTACTACCCAAAATTGGAAATATTTGATGAATGGCTAATAAGCTTTATTTTTTTTTTTTCAAAGAAAATTCCGCACTGTCTGTGAGAATGATTTTTATTAAATCTGCGACCGGTTTCGCACCACTAAACTAATCGGTACATTCTCAGGCGGTATACGCTATTTATAACATAGTAACGTTGAACATTGCCCTGTAGCCTCTCCCCACCATTCACCTGCAGCTAAATGCACTGAACTTGGTGGAGACATTTTTGAACATTTATTGTGAATATATTGTGAAATTGTATGCACACTGTACAACTTCCTTAACACTGAGCTTTGTTTTTTCCGGTTTAACATGCATTCACGTGTCCTATGGTATTAATAAAAGCAGATTATCTGACACATTCATACAGTTTCAGTTAACGTTATTACCATCATTTTTCCAAATATAAATTCTCTACAACTTCTGTTGAAAACAAAATGGGCGAAGTGGTTAGTAAGTAAAACAATTTACTAAATTACTTCTTCGCTTCTCTGGATCTTCTGGAAAACTACTGCAGATACACGTCTGGGACATGTTTTATTAGATTCACCAAATCGATAACAACAAAATAAATGGAAATCGTGCTTTACTTTAACCTAGTACAGTTTTGCGATGGATTCATATTAGCGAAGTTTCTAAATTTCAGGCAAAACCATTTACTAGCCATAACTCCGTAACAAAACATTCGCGGACCTATGTTTATTTGAACTTTCTTCTTTAGTTTTACTTGTAGAATAACATATTAAAATATTTGCATATATTCGTGAATCACCCTGTGTATGTTGTTTTACGTTTTTGCATGTAATATGTATTTGTCTCAAAAGTAATTGTATTGGTTACATAAGGGACCAGCAGTTATGAGATAAACTAATTTTTATTACTTATAAAATGAAATTTATATTCGTAACACTGAATGATGTGCGGTTTTAATAATTCGAAAAAATAGGGCAGAGAGAATTCGTCGACTCCCATTTTTCTCTTACACATTCGTTTATGGTTGTTTCCCTACCAATACTAACGGTAATGCTACCAATTACTACGTCATCTATGTAGTGTACTACGTACTACTACATACTACCGAACAGTAGTTTCGGTAGAACGCAACTCCAGTCACAGCTGCAAGATCCCACACATTTCGGTTCGGTATAAACGTCCAGGGGTATGCACATTTTTGGAATACGTACATAGACTCACTGTGTTACTCACATAATGTAAAAAGCAGACGCCAGATAGCGAACGGGAAGTCGCGTCTTGTAAGCGTGCCTCACTTTTCCTACGGAGCCGTCATTATTAGTGTGTACTTTAGTACAAGAACGGGCTGCTTGTTAAGACACCGGCGCTGCGACCAAGAAGAAGTACAGAGGGCGCGGCACGAGTTGGTGCAAGTTTTTTGGGAGAGAGCGCTCAGTTGAGAAAGTTCAAGCGGACGGAATATCATTAGGTCCCGCGAGCCCACGCGGCGGACGTGCCCCCGCCTGGAAAATTGCTTGATCACTGGAAATTCAATTATATTCATCTTCTGTATTAATATTCTGCAAGTATATTGAAAGGCGAACCTCTGGCCGACCGTGCCCGCCCACTCGTACAGTATTTCTTCCGAAGCGAAAAAAAGAGAGGCGGGGTGGAAAGCTGAGAGGAATGAAAATAAGGCAACTGCGTCAGAGCGTCGAGAAAGAAATAAAGAAAATGTTTAAATGTTGAAGCATGCCGATACCCAGGAAATTTCGCTGCGAGATCAATGGATCCGCGCGAAGCGGTGAAACGTTTTCAACGCCACGGCTTAATTGCTACGAAAGGACTTTTTTTTATGAAATACATTGAAAATGCATTGGTGTCATTGGCGGTTCAGTGGTGTGTAACACTTAAGCCTGGAAAAATGCTCAAAGGGCCGATTGAAGAGTCCGATCAACTTCTAATGATGCTCATTTTAACGCAGTAACATCGGTCGTAAGCCATAACGCAGAATAATTTCGAAACCGACTGAGAAGAATTCCCTGTCATACTGTGTATGATTTATGAAACTGGTGAAATCATGTTGCTGATTGTTGTTTATCAAGGTCAGTAATTTCTATTATCTGTATTACGGCGCTCGATATCGCCGCCATTGGTGTTCACGCTTGACAAAATAAAACTACACAGTAAGAAAACTGGGTGGCAACGTCGGTAATATATAGTGTGAGTCACCTAAGACGTAACACCCTCTTATCTCGTGAACGGTTACACACATCGGAACACTGTTTCCGGCAAATGTTACAGCGTCGAAGGGCACGTATGTTTTTGTTTGGTTAATGTTTTTAGCGCTGGTATCAACTGATATATTGAAGTAAGTACGTTTTTTTAATGTAACCGTATACTTTTTATAACTGTTTTCGAGAAGACAATTACAGTGGTATAGCGTTTGTTAATTCTGACGTTGAAACCTGTCGTAAAAAATTGTATAACCTCCTAGAACGTAAGAGCACGGAGGCCGGAAACGGCATTTGCGGTGCGAACAATGCTAAGATGACGTCTCGGGCCACGCTTCGTTGTTGTATACCGTAAAGTAGACCTTCTTTGTGGTAATAAAGCTTTATTTCTCCTTGAACCAACTTACGAATTAGATGCAGGGTCACCTACGAATGTTGTGTAAGGCGATACGTGATAGACTATAATCTAGCGTATTACACAAGGCTTGGGTAAACTAGTTCACATTTGTGTATCCTCCTAGATTTACGTGAGCTGAAACACGGAAATCGAGAGTTCATTCTTCAACAATAAAGAGATTTTATACGCTGCAAAAGGCAACTGCTGTTTTAAACATTTAAATGTTAGAAGCAAAATTTGACCTATTTTTCCTGAATTTGGCTGTGTGCTTCTTAGAGGTAAAATACTAGTACATGCTGTCGGACAACTGTCTCTACCTACACTGCTCTAAGTTATATCACATGGGGTACATTCGTTGAATTTAACATTTTATTAAAAATACGTTGGTGACCACCTGTACACTGAAAAATAAGTATTCTTCTTATCCAAGTTATCCCAGTAAAGTGTGAAACCACACTCATGGGTTGTCATAATAAAATCGAAAACCCACCAATGTCGTTTGACTCTTAACGAGGTTAACTTCTCGAAAGCTGGGACTCCGTAATTATCCATCTGCATTATGGAAATATCACCATTATAAACCTGAAGATGTATCTATGCTGATATGAAACTAGTAGCTGCGAATAACGCACTTTCGTACAGCCAAGTGGCTTCTGGAAACACCAAATCATTCTCGAATTTTTAATTGTTATAATTTTTATGATAATTTGAATGGTTATATAGTGTTGAGCGTTCTTAAATTTATTCACAGGTCTATGAGATGTGGTTGCCCTCCACAGAAAGCTGTCAGTTTCTCTGCAAAGGAGTCAAAAATCATTTTGATTAAGGTAACTTCACTGTTGCGACAGTGAATTGTTGATTATTAAATCGATATTGAAAATGCTAAAAAGTTGATTGCTTATAGAGCCTAATACTTAGTCAGGGTGTTCGCTCAGCAACTGCATCAAATTTCTTACTCTACTCTTTGACGTTCAGGGCTTGACGTTAGTGAATGAGTACGTAGGGCCTACGAAACAAGAGGATGAGAGGAAGAAGGAAAAAGGTAAATCATTCAAGTAACGTCTGTCTCCCCCGAAGTTTACAGCCGTCATAAATTCCTCCAATGTTTTCTCTCGTTCCAAAAAGTCTCCTGTCACGGCACGCCGTAGAGAAATCTTTCTATTACGGTTATTATTTGGGAGCATCCGGTGCTGTGACAACAACAAAAAGGGGAGTCAGGTGTTGGAGGGGTGTGAGGTAGGGGGGAGGGGGGGGGAGAGGAGTGACAGGTAGTCGGCGACAGAGTCGTGATTACACACCAACAGTCGGCCCCGCCCATTCAGTGGGCGTGTCGGGCAGTCATTCCCCGTACCCATCGTTGTTCAGCGAAAGCGGGCGGGAGACGCTAATGCCTCCGCAGAGGCTATGCGTGCTAGCGCGGCGCAACTGACGAACCGCTACACAGACAAAGCAATGTGTAAACGGGACCCTAAATTAGCTATGGTAAGCCCACTCAGTCGTATCACACAACTGTCTCACAAAGAATCGACACCAATTCAGGAAAAAGCAACTCGTGTGAAACGTTAATAATGTTCTTCGGATATTCTCCCGAGCTGTTGTCTTCATTTTATGCGCAATATTTCAACGCCGACCAATCCGTCTGCTTCTGGTAGGGCTACCATATTTTGGAACTGAAAAAAAGAGGACTCTTTCAATATTTTAGGACGGAAAAAGACAGCAATTTTCATATATTAATTTCACAACATACGAAACAATAGAAAAAATATTACGCACTTTACTCGTAGCTACATAATTTTAGAGCCTACTTCCTATGTGTAGTTTTCATTGGACGGATTCTTTTTGAAAAATTCCTTTGGTCGACACAAATATTTAAAAATGTTTTTTGTAACTCAAATGTTTAAAATTAAATTTCCCCACAATCCCTTTTACAGAGCCAGTTGTCACCTGTAATACACTTAATATATTTATTTATTTTCAAGTGGGCTTCCAAGTTGGTGATTTCATGATTAGAACATTGAAACATAGGTTCCTGCCAACAATCCATACATTCTGTTCACATTTTACTCTTCCGGGACGAAACCTTGGATATTTTTCTCGCAATTTGTACATAAACGTGTATTTCCTCTTGTTCATGATGAGAAATTATCAAATTATCTTAAATAAAATCGAAATAGAATGGTCAAAAAGCATTCTTCAGCTACAAAAAATAAAACAATATTTCTGTGCTGAAAACTATGTTTTCAAAATCACGAAACTCACGCAATTAGATGATTTGGTTTACAGGAATATGTAATGTAAGTAACATGTAGTGGATGAATATACTAGATAGTTAGAAACACGTATACTCCACGAAAACAAACTGTTAAGCGGAAACTATCAGAGGTAAGGAAAGTAACATCACAGCTATCTCTAAGGTAAAAGGATAGAAACATCGATTGTAAGCAATGTAAATTTTTGGTCTTACTAGCATGACAGCTCGATTGTATGCAAATAACAAATTATGTAACTCAATAACCGAAGCAAAAAGTATATGAACTGTTGACGTTGCGAGATGAAAACAATACTCAAAAAAATGGTTCAAATGCCTCTGAGCACTATGGTACTTAGCTTCTGAGGTCATCAGTCCCCTAGAACTTAGAACTACTTAAACCTAACTAACCTAAGGACATCACACACATCCATGCCCGAGGCAGGATTCGAACCTGCGACCGTAGCGGTCGTGCGGTTCCAGACTGTAGCGCCTAGAACCGCTCTACCACCCGGCCGGCAAAAACACGACTCAAAAATCTTAATTCTCAAGACATAAAATGTAGACATTTACGGAAACTCAATAACCGAAGTAAAAAGTATATAAACTGTTGCCGATGCGAGATGAAAACAAGAATCAAAATATCTTAATTCTCAAGACAAAAAAATGTGGACATTTGTGGAAATCGTAAAAATATGTGCAGTCGCTGCATTAAACGTCGAAAACGTGAATGTGTCCTCATAAATGTGGACGTACAGTAGCCCTGTCATCAGGTGCTTCAAGTTTTGCTGTTACGTCCACATGTTGCTTGGACTTCAGACAGCGAGTAGACTTAACAACAAATTTTGCAGTACCTTAAGAAAATGGCCCGTTCGGTGGTCGCCATATTGAGCATAACGATGGAACAAAATCGCAGCACCAAGAAATGATTAAAGTAGAGTAATGATATTTGGGAAATACATTTGTTCTACATAACGTATTCAAGAGATTAACATTGCAAGATCACAGGCCAATGTAAGCACGATATAAGCCACTGAAAATGTGAAATGCCGGTATTTTAATACCAGATGTAACCACCAAAATGCTGAATGCTATGATGCAAGCGTGCATGCGTTGTGTTGTGCCGGACGTCAGTTTACGGGGTGGGGTTCCATGGCTGTTGCACTTGGTCGGTCAATACCGGGTCGATTAATACTGTTTGTGGATGACCCTTCAATTGTTGTCCGACAGAGACAGATCTGATGATCAAGCTGGTCAAGGCAACATGTCGAAGCTCTGTAGAGCACGTTGGGTTACAACAGCGGTGTGTGGGCAAGTGTTATCGTGTTGGAAAACACCCGCTGGTCTGATATTCATGACTGGCAGCATAACAAGTCGAATCGACACGCTGACGCACAAATTTGCAGGAAAGGTGGGGGAGGTAACCACGAGAGTGCTCCTGCTTCCATAGGAAATCGCATTCCAGACCATAAATCCAGGTTAAGATCCAGTGTGTCTTAGCACGAAAGACAGGTTGGTTGCAGGCCCTCAAATGGCCTCCTCCTAACCAACCCACGGCCATCGCCGGCACCGAGGCAGAACCGATTTTCATCAGAAAACACAACAGATCTCCACTCTGCCCTCTAATTAGCTCTCGCTTGATATCAGTGACATCACAAACGGTGTTGGTTCCAGGTCTACATCTACATCTACATTTACACTCTGCAAGCCACCCAACGGTGTGTGGCGGAGGGCATTTTACGTGCCACTGTCATTACCTCCCTTTCCTGTTCCAGTCGCGTATGGCTCGCGGGAAGAACGACTGTCCGAAAGCCTCCGTGCGCGCTCTAATCTCTCTAATTTTACATTCGTGATCTCCTCGGGAGGTATAAGTAGGGGGAAGCAATATATTCAATACCTCATCCAGAAACGCACCCTCTCGAAACCTGGCGAGCAAGCTACACCGCGATGCAGAGCGCCTCTCTTGCAGAGTCTGCCACTTGAGTTTATTAAACATCTCTGTAACGCTATCACGGTTACCAAATAACCCTGTGACGAAACGAGCCGCTCTTCTTTGGATCTTCTCTATCTCCTCCGTCAGACCGATCTGGTACGGATCCCACACTGATGAGCAATACTCAAGTATAGGTCGAACGAGTGTTTTGTAAGCCACCTCCTTTGTTGATGGACTACATTTTCTAAGCACTCTCCCAATGAATCTCAACCTGGTACCCGCCTTACCAACAATTAATTTTATATGATCATTCCACTTCAAATCGTTCCGCACGCATACTCCCAGATATTTTACAGAAGTAACTGCTACCAGTGTTTGTTCCGCTATCATATAATCATACAATAAAGGATCCTTCTTTCTATGTATTCGCAATACATTACATTTGTCTATGTTAAGGGTCAGTTGCCACTCCCTGCACCAAGTGCCTATCCGCTGCAGATCTTCCTGCATTTCGCTTCAATTTTCTAATGCTGCAACTTCTCTGTATACTACAGCATCATCCGCGAAAAGCCGTATGGAACTTCCGACACTATCTACTAGGTCATTTATATATATTGTGAAAAGCAATGGTCCCATAACACTCCCCTGTGGCACGCCAGAGGTTACTTTAACGTCTGTAGACGTCTCTCCATTGATAACAACATGCTGTGTTCTGTTTGCTAAAAACTCTTCAATCCAGCCACACAGCTGGTCTGATATTCCGTAGGCTCTTACTTTGTTTATCAGGCGACAGTGTGGAACTGTATCGAACGCCTTCCGGAAGTCAAGAAAAATAGCATCTACCTGGGAGCCTGTATCTAATATTTTCTGGGTCTCATGAACAAATAAAGCGAATTTGGTCTCACACGATCGCTGTTTCCGGAATCCATGTTGATTCCTACATAGTAGATTCTGGGTTTCCAAAAACGACATGATACTCGAGCAAAAAACATGTTCTAAAATTCTACAACAGATCGACGTCAGAGATATTGGTCTATAGTTTTGCGCATCTGCTCGACGACCCTTCTTGAAGACTGGGACTATCTGTGCTCTTTTCCAATCATTTGGAACCCTCCGTCCCTCTAGAGACTTGCGGTACACGGCTGTTAGAAGGGGGGGCAAGTTCTTTCGCGTACTCTGTGTAGAATCGAATTGGTATCCCGTCAGGTCCAGGGGACTTTCCTCTATTGAGTGATTCCAGTTGCTTTTCTATTCCTTTGACACTTATTTCGATGTCAGCCATTTTTTCGTTTGTGCGAGGATTTAGAGAAGGAACTGCAGTGCGGTCTTCCTCTGTGAAACAGCTTTGGAAAAAGGTGTTTAGTATTTCAGCTTTACGCGTGTCATCCTCTGTTTCAATGCCATCATCATCCCGTAGTGTCTGGATATGCTGTTTCGAGCCACTTACTGATTTAACGTAAGACCAGAACTTCCTAGGATTTTCTGTCAAGTCGGTACATAGAATTTTACTTTCGAATTCACTGAACGCTTCACGCATAGCCCTCCTTACGCTAACTTTGACATCGTTTAGCTTCTGTTTGTCTGAGAGGTTTTGGCTGCGTTTAAACTTGGAGTGGAGCTCTCTTTGCTTTCGCAGTAGTTTCCTAACTTTGTTGTTGTACCACGGTGGGTTTTTCCCGTCCCTCACAGTTTTACTCGGCACGTACCTCTCTAAAACGCATTTTACGATTGCCTTGAACTTTTTCCATAAACACTCAACATTGTCAGTGTCGGAACAGAAATTTTCGTTTTGATCTGTTAGGTAGTCTGAAATCTGCCTTCTATTACTCTTGCTAAACAGATAAACCTTCCTCCCTTTTTTTATATTCCTATTAACTTTGGAATGCACCCTACAGGGTATCTGTATCGGAGGTTTCCTTGAAGCAACCGATTTGTAACAGTTCGTTGTGTCACTACGGTGTTAATTGCTGCTCAGATTGCTGCTGCAGAAGCAGTTCGGGGCGTCAGAGCCATACGCCGAAGATGACGGGCTTTCCTCTCGGTAGTGCCTCATGTTCGTCCGGAGCCCGGTCTTCTTGAGCCCGTACATTCTCGTGACCACCGCTGCCAGCTATCATGTACAATGGCTACATTCCTGTGAAATGTTTCTGCAGTATCGCAGAAGAAACACCCAGCTGCTCGTAGCCTTATTACACGACCTCATTCAAACTCCGTTATGTGTTGATAATGGGGTCTTTCTTGCCTTAAAGGCTTTCTTTACTGACATCAACTCACCACTACCAATCTCAAATGTAACAAACGCTCACGGCCGTTACAGCATGTATATAAGGTAAACCTTATTTGCATCCTCATAGTGGTACTACTTGCGCCACTCTAACATGGCTGGCGCGAAATTGGATTGGAAATCATCTTTAAGATGTACGAGGCTCACTCCAAAAGAAATGCACACTATTTTTTCAATCCACCTTTTATTCTACATGTTTGAAAGTTTTACAGTGTGTAGATACATCCTTTAGGAACAGTATTTTCATTTCTCCACATAATTTACATCTCTCTCAACTGCCTTACGCCATCTTGGAACCAGTGCCTGTATACCCGCACAGTAAAATTCTGGACCAACCTGTTAGAGCCACTGTTTGGCAGCGTTGACAAGGGAGTCATCATCTTTAAACCTTGTTCCCGAAGAGCGTCTTTCATCTTCCCAAAGAGATGATAGTCACATGGAGCCAGGTCAGGACTGTAAGGCGGGTGTTTCAGTGTTGTCCATCCGAGTTTTGTGGTCGCTTCCATGGTTTTTGACTGACATCGGGTCGTGCATTGTCGTGCAACAGCAAAACATTCTCCTTTTGCCGATATGGTCAAACACAGTCGAACTTGAAGTTTCTTCAGTGTCGTCAAATATGCATCAAAATTTGTTGTGGTTCCACTTGGCATGATGTCCACAAGCAAGAGTCCTTCGGAATCGAAAAGCACAGTAGCCATAACTTTTCCTGCAGAAGGTGTGGTTTTGAATTTTTTTTCTTGGGTGAATTTGCATGATGCCACTCCACTGATTGCCTCTTCGTCTCTGGTGAAAAATGATGGAGCCATGTTTCGTCACCTGTCACAATTCTTCCAAGAAAATCATCTCCACCATTCTCGTACTGTTCTAAAAGTTCGTTGCAAACCGTTTTTCTTGTTTCTTTGTGAGCCACTGTCAGCATCCTGGGAACCCACCTGGCACAAACCTTTTTTAACGCCAACACTTTCAGTATTCTGCAAACACTTACTTCCTCTATCCCAACGTAGCGTGACAATTCGTTCACTGTGATGCGTCTGTCAACAGTCACCAATTCGTTAACTCTCTGCACATTGTCTGGAGTGTGTGCAGTACGACGCCTGCCGCTCCGATGACAATCCTCAATATTGCTGTGCCCGCTTTCATCACGTAACCTGCTTGCCCACCGTCTAACTGTACTGCGATCGACAGCGGCATCTCCATACATCTTTTTCAACGTCTTGTGGATGTTTCCCACTGCCTCGTTTTCACAGCACAGGAATTCTATGACAGCACGTTGCTTCTGGTGAACGTCAAATGTAGCAGCCATCTTGAAGACATGCTGTGACGGCGCCACTCACGGGAACAGGTTGAACTAAGTTTGAAAACAAGCGGGTAGGATGTATCTATACACTGTCAAACTTTCACACATGCAGAATGAAAACTGTATTTTTACGAAAATAGTGTGCATTTCTTTTGGAGTGACCCTCGTAGGAACACTCCCACCAACTTTCGTTTATCTCGCATATCAGCTTGGTGCTGCGATTTTTTTTTTCCGTCAGTGTATTTGATTGGCGGGAGCAATGTTTGTCTGGTGGAACTCAGTGCGTTGTAGTGGATGGTGATTGTTCCACAGAAAGGAAAGTAATTTCCGGCGTGTCCAAGGCAGCGTAACAGGACCTTTAATACTTTCAGTATATATGAGCGATTTGTGCCACGAAATCAGATTGTTCGCTGAGGATGGTTTTGTGTCTAGAGAAGTATTTTCGTTGGGCGATCTTACGGGACTGCAGAGAGACTTCGACATAATTTTGAGTTGGTGTAATGAATGGCAGCTCTCTTTTAAATTTAGGGAAAAGGAAAATAATGCCTATCACCAAGAGAGGAAAGCCAATAGTGTTCGATTACAAAATTATTGGAGAGCATATTGAGGAAGTCCCATCGCCTAAGTATTTAAGAATAATACTAAGAATGTATACGGAATGAGACGATGACGTAACGTCAGTGTTAGAGAAGGCACTGAAAAAGAGATTTAATGGACGGGTCGTGGAAAAATGCAATGCTTCTGTAAGGAAATTCGCATACAAAATGCTTGTGCGATCGATTCTAGGGTACTGTTCATATCTTTGGAATCTTTATTAAGTAGGCACGAGAACAAACAAGGAATTCAGAAAAGCTCTGCTACAATCGTAAGGTGTGGCTATTGCACATACAAAAGTGTAACAGTAATGTTCTGGGAGATTAAATGAGAAGACCTGCATGAAAGAGGATGTACTGTTCGCGAAACCCTGTGGGATAGATTTAGAAAACCTGTACTCAAAGAAGAATGCGAGAGCATTAAGCAACCATCATCGTGCATCCGCTATAAAAAGATAAGAGAGAGAGGTTGTCATTTTTGGTTCTCTCAATACGCGAGCGGAATGGGAAAGGCAGACCTTAATACTAATAACATCCAGCATCAGCAATACAATATACAGCTGCTTGCGGAGTGCATGAAATTTTTATCAGTTGTCTTCAAAATAAACTTCTCAAACAGGAATAGTGTACCAGAGCAGATACGTAGAGGACACATTCATGGTTTATAATGGTCCTGATGAAAGAAACAAAACACTTAGTGGAATAAACAGTTTACGCACATTTCCTTCTTGGAACAGCTTCTTGTTTCGTAAAGAACAACGTTTTTCGTTTTCCTAATTTTTTACGGATGTACGTTTCGACACTTTTTTCTGTAAACATCCACTACTGACGCTCCATGCAGAATTTACAAAAAAATTACTTTTCGAACGAAGAAACATTTTTCTGACCAGTGTGGAAACGGGATTGTCTCGGAAGCAAAAAACAGTGAAGTACAGGCCATATTGTATAACCGAACTTAAAATTAAGTCAGCTTGAAGTGATCAACAACAACGTCACCCTCTCATTATTTACTTCTCTAAAACATTATAGGAAATCTTTGTTTGTTTCTGTTTTTAGGCCTGAAATTGTAATATATGCATTTACTTCGTTGGTGCTGATCACATCAAGCTGAGTTAATTTTTGGTCCGATAATGCAAGGTGGCCTGCAGTTACCGTATTATGCTTGTGACACCATCTCTTCTGCGCGATAGTCAGAAAAATGTTTCTTCTTTAAAAAATAATTTTTTTTGTAAATTCTGCTGGGAGCGTCAGTAGTGGATGTTCACAGAAAGAAACAGATCTGCTGAACATCCGGTATTGCTTCTCTCGAGAAAATATAAAATAAATACTTCTTGAGCGAATAAACCTTTTTCCGATTATCTTGCAGACGACATAGTATCAAATACATAACAAAAAAACACTGGGCAATATAGAGGCTTAAATTAATGCAGCGTAATGTTCAAATGTGTGTGAATTCCTAAGGGACCAAACTGCCAGGTCATCGATCCCTAGACTTACAAACTACTTAAACTAACCTATGCTAAGAACAACACACACACACCCATGCCCAAGGGAGGACTCGAACCTCCGGCGGGAGGGGCCGCGCAGTCCGTGACAAGGCGCCTCAAACCGCACGGCCACTCCGCGCGGTCAGCGTAATGTGAGCAATCACAACAAGATAAGTCCACTGGCTGCAATTTGAGGCCTAAAATAGAACCAAACAGAAAAATGTGTATAATATTTTGCGAAAACAAATAAAGAGACCAATTGGGAGTTGGACGCATGGCGTTGACACGTACATGGAAAAAAGTTTTCTCCGAAGGCAGAGCTCTACCAAAAGCCAAATTTAAGATGCAAACACGAAAAGAAAGAAAAAAACAGAAATGAGAGCCACCAGCCTCTGCAAGATGATTAATTGAGTAAAAGAATCCAGTCCTCTATATAACATCAAAATAACAAATTAAATTTCCTTGACCTGACCATAATAAATGTAAAGTAAACCCTGAACTTCAATGTGCGCAGAAAGTCTGAATAAATTGTGCCACTCGCTCAGAGAAAACAGATGTTCTTCACGTAATATTACCAACAGCACCAGCGGTTATGTTCGAATGGGAATTTCCGTGTGATGGGGAATCGACCGAGCTATATTAACGACGGACAAACTGCACATGGTTCCATAACGCCGATCGAAGTATCTGCGTCTGAGCTGTTTTGGGTGACGACGGGTGTAGTGTCTCCAGACGGAAAAAGCAGTAAGATGCGGGCAGGGTGGCCGCGTGCGCCTGACACGAGCTACTGGCGACTATAAAACGTGCGCCGTGAAGTGGGGGAGCTTCTAAAAGCACTTTCCCTTCCCTCCTGGAATGCGGCCACATTTTCAGCCGCCAGCTTCCTGGCGCCAGCGGTTCTGGCACCCGCAGAATCTTGTGTGTGCCTGGATGGCGTCTGCGAGTTCGCCTTTTTCCACAACACACGCGACTAGGGGAAGACTCCGGAAGGAACTTCCCACTCCCCTCTCACCCCTCTCCTCCCGCCCATCTCCCTCCCCCCCCCCCCCTCCACCCCACCCCACCATTTCCCTTCCTCCTCCTCCCGCGCTCCTGTCATCACGTACCACCTCATTCATTCTCTCTTGCTGCAAGTCGGAAGCTTACATTAGCGTCGTCATTCATTCGTTATGCTCTACCACAAGAATAAACCGGCAACCGTACTGTGAGTGAAAGAAGTATTTATCAAGGTTCAGACAGATAAACGTGCGCAAGAAACAAATAAAAGACTTTACGTTGTCTTCTTTGGGATCAAAGCTGTGAAAAGGTGTCTACAGCACTAATTTCTGCATAGAATATTTGATGTCGAAAATTATGGGACATACAGTTCAGCTTAACTATGAGGACATAATTCCCTGTAAAGCACTATAATGTTTGTCTTCATAGAGCATTACGTACTTTCGAACTCTCTTGTGTAGGATTTACGTTTATAATACACTGGTGTGCAAGTATTAAGGATGAAAGTAACTGTGGCATGATGTGCCAGTACCAAGTAACACACCTCGATGAAACTTGGACCATGCATAGAAAGAACCCGTACAGAATATTTGCAAATAGGCTATTTAGGTTTTTATGTTGGGAACGCCACGTAGAGCTCTGTATGAAAATCACTGACTGTGTTGTGTGCAGTCTGTGGCTGGTTGGACTCATTGTTGGAATATTCGCTTGTGGACAGTGGTATGTGAACAGCACGTAGCGTTGGGCAGTTGGAGGTGAGCCGCCAGCAGTGGTGGATGTGGAGAGAGATGCCAGAGGTTACTATAAGCAACACCGACTCAAAGGAAGGCCTCGGCGCTTGTTGTGACGTCACGTCAGCTATGCACGGCGAACGCCAGGTCTGTTGCAGGCGTACTCATTATGGTGGTGTCTCCCTCTCTGACACAGGAAAATGTGAAACTATTAGCGGTAGTTGACCAACACACATTGTTCTGAGAGATTTCTGCAATCAATTAATTGTGCAATTCATTACACTTCTTAACAAATAGTGTACTCCTGAACTTAAATTTCCACCTGTTTTAAGGATTGACATACAAAAACAACTTCATGGTCCAGCAGCAACAGAATTCGTGCTCCTTTACCTTATTTGTAAATCTGAGGAAGTTACGTTTGTACTGGGTTGCTTTTACAGGAAACTGTGAACATATTGCTGCTCTTCTTTAGGTATCTTGGCTGACTATGAGGTGAGAAGCATTGAATGTTAATGAAATATCTTGCGATTGTACATGTTGGGGGAGGGGGTGGGAGACAGAAGAAGAAGCAAATGAGAGATACTTGTTTTATCAAATTAAATTTTTTTTGTCTTATTACGTTTCTCCTTTTAGTTGCAAGAGGGGAATATTTATCTTTTCTAATGTGCATATTTAAAAAAGTTTAAGCTCAGCAATATTTTCGATGTATGAAGCTATTTTGTCTCCTGTTCAGAATTCCTTTCGTTGAAAACGACTGTAATCTAATGACTAGCAACAGTTGGACATTTACACATGTAAATTAGTTCACATTTCCAGTGACGATGTCAAACGAAAATAAATAAATAAATAAAAGAAACGAGTTAATTGTAAGGGGGTTGGGGTAAGTTTCGATAGCAAAATGGATCAAGTAAATATAGTTACTTGAATGTAAAATTTCCGAAGCTTGCAATGGGGCAAAGCATCTTCTCATATTGATCTACGTTTGTTTCGACAGGATTCAGTAATACAGAACTATGATCTTCATTTGTAGCTTTACGATAGTAAGAAAATTTTTCATCTAAATAAAACTGCAGAATCCAAAACAATGCAAAACGTTTTGTCCAAAAAGAAGAAATTTATAGTGATAAGCACGCCCAGGCGTTTCTGCCTGCAACAGACCTGGCGTTCGCCGTGCCTAACCGACGTGACGTCACCAACAAGCGCCGAGGCCTTCCTTTGAGTCGCTGTTGCTATTATCGGACTATCTGGAAGTGTGTCCACCAGAAAAAGAAATTTGTAAAGATGGAGGTCATGAATTGATATATATGATGACTTTTGAACGTTATTAAGGTAAATACATTGTTTGTTCTCTATCAAAATCTTTCATTTGCTAACTATGCCTACCAGTAGTCAGTGCCTCCAGTAGTTAGAATCTTTTATTTAGCTGGCAGTATTGGCGCACGCTGTATTGCAATAGTTCGAGTAACGAAGATTGTTGTGAGGTAAGTGATTCATGAAAGGTATAGGTTATTGTTAGTCAGGGCCATTCTTTTGTAGGGAGTCAGATAGCGCTGCGCTAAAAATATTGTGTGTCAGTTTAGTAATGAACAGAATAAGTAAAGAGAGAAATGTCTGAGTACGTTCAGTTTTGCTCAGTTGTTTGAAAATCAAATAATGTAAGAGGTTTTCCAGCACTGTCATTCATAATTTTTTCTAAGGGGGCGTTTCATAGTATAGAAGATGACAGAAACAAATTCGCAATAAGACGAACACAAATGACACTTTTACTCAAAGCCGATAATTACATTGACGTCACCGTGAATTATGATGGTTCCTTGGACGTTACAAAAGACGGTTCTTAAAGTGTGAGTGAAACCACAGACGACAGTGCAAGCTCTGCAGCGTACTCCCATGCTGGGCACAATATTAGTAAGGAGTTGTTGTAGGGGGTTCCAGCCCTCCATCAGCGTGGTTGACAACTGGTGGATGGTCGTTAGTGCCTGTGGGGCTGATGCAATACTTCCCCCCCCCCCCCCCCAATTCATTCTAAACGTGCACTATGCGATTTAAGTCGGGGGCACGGACATGCCTGTCCATTCCCCGAATATTTTCTCGTTCTAGGAGCTCCCCAACTGCGCTTTCGGTGGGTTTCACGCACTGTCATTAGTAAAAATAGTGTAAGGGCAGAATGCACCCCGAAAACACACTCTTCGGGAAGGAGCACAATGTCATAAAATCGTTGACCGGTTATTGACCGTGTTCAAAGATTTGCGATGATGCCAAGAGAATAGGAGTGAAGAGTGAAGTCACGTGCTAATGTTGGATAAAAGCGGATACTTCACTGCGTAGTGATTCTGGACATACCATCATATGGCGAGAGGAGGGAACAAGCAATACAACCAGAAAGACTGTCAAACACGATCGTTTTGGCTCAAATGGCTGTGAGCACTATGGGACTTAACATCTGAGGTCATCAGTCCCCTAGAACTACTTAAACCTAACTAACCTAAGGACAAGACACACATCCATACCCGAGGCAGGATTCGAACCTGCGACCGTAGCGGTCGCGCGGTTCCAGACTGAAGCGCCTAGAACCGCTCGGCCACAACGGCCTGCCCATGATCGTTTTACTGGTCCAGGTGTACTGACCTCCAAATATTTGAACATGATACACTGACCGGTCTATGTTATTGTCAACCTCTACTCCTTCCCCTTGAGCTGGTAGTGGGGCAGAGAGAGTCCCATTTGGAAATATTTTTCGGAGCAGATTTCCAGTCCCAACCTCCACAATAGCTTGGACAGAACCGTGGAGTTTTGTTGGAAGATACTCTTCCCGTAGCCACAGAGAGAGGTAGAAAAGCTGAATATGTCCTATGCGTATCTGTGTATGCTGGACAGTCGACAGAACCATTCTTCTATGTTCTTGTCTCCGTGTGAACTGGAGGAACAACTCAGCAATTGCCACAGTGGAAGTGGAAAACTTCCTAACGATACTCAGGTTCACAACTGTACACCGAGTTGACAAAAGTCACAAGATACCTCCTAATACTGTCGGTCCTTCTTTGGCTCGGCTTAGTGCACCAAATCGACGTGGCGTGGACTCTACAAGTCGTTGAAAGTCCGCTGCAAAAATATTGAACCATGCTGCCTCTATAGCCGTCCATGATTGCAAAAATGTTGACAGTGAAGGATTTCATGCACGAACTGACCTGTCGACTATGTCCCAAAAATGTTCAATGGGACTCATATCGGCCGATTTGGGTGCCCAATAGTACACTGTCATCCATAAAAAAATTCCTTCGTTCTTTGGGAACATAGACCTTCATATGGTTTCCAAGTAGCCGAAGATAAACATTTCCAGTCAATAATAGGTCAGCTGGACTGGAGGACCTAGTCTATTCCACGTAAACACAGTCCACACCGTTATGGAGCCATCACCAGCTTGCACAGTGTCTGGTTGACAACTTGGCTCAATGGCTTCACGGGATCTGCGTCACACTCGAATCCTACCATCAACTCTTACCAATTGAAACTGGGACACATTTGTTCATGACTTGGTGTCCCAGTGGCGTAGGGTCCAAACGCTGTCGTCAAGAGCCGAGCAGAGGCACCGTAGGCAATGCCGTGGTGTTAGCAAATTCACTCGCGTCGGTCGTCTGCTGCTACAGCACATTAACGCCGAATTTCGCAGCACTACCCTAGCGGATACTTTCGTCGTACGTCTCACATTGATTTTTATGGTTATTTCGCGCAGTGTTGCTTTTCTGTCAGCACTGACTACTCTGGACAAAAGCCTTTACTCTCGGTCGTTAAGAGAAGGTCGTCGGCTACTTCGTTGTCCATGATGAGGAAACGCCCGAAAATTGGCATTCTCGGCACACTCGTGACACTGTGAGTCTCGGAATACTGAGTCCCACGCGTCTAGCTCCAACTACCATTTCACGTTCGAAGGCTGTTAATTCCCCTCGTATGGCTATTATCGCGTCAGAAACCTTTTCATTTGAATCAACCGAGTACAAATGACAGCGCCGCAAATGCACTGTCCTTTCATATTTTATATACGTGGTGCTACCGACATCTGTATGTGTGTATCGCTAACCTCAGCGTGCTATGAGGTTTTATGCATTTACCTTCCCATTTAATTCGGAAACGTTATTTATCCTAAAGTGAAGATGCTAGCTTAAAATTGGCTATCAACAATAAATTGGAAACCACTCACAGTACAGTAAAAAATATTGGCACAGAATCAGATATTCACACACTCGTTACCATACCAGACGCTTCTAAAAATCTACTCTCCTTCATGCATTTAACAATGGCTCACATCTTGAAACTGCTTAGCTCTTTTAAAGCGAGGACTTAAATCAAGTTTACACGGCGTATTAGGAAACTGCACGTAAACATCTATAAAAAATATCACTTACACTCACCATTAATGCAGAAATCATGCTTTTAGGTGCAATGCGAATAAGACGTTGCCTCGAGGGTAGGCAACCTACGTTATGGTGAGCCGGGTGATAGTGTGTGATAAGCACTCTATGATCTCTGTATCCACTGCATTGCCATCTACGCTAAATAATTATCTTTATCAGTTACCTGAATTTAAAACGATCTTCCTCGAAATGAGAGGAAAATTAAACGTGTGTCTCCTATTTCAAAAGGCAGCTAACGCTACACCCTGTGTCACAATAGCTGCCTCTTCCACATAGACGTTTGCAGCTCATTCTAGCCAACCAGCCCCCACCCCCTCTTTTGTGTACTCATTCTGAATGCTTACTATTACTGTCAATTCAGTATTCTCTTCAGTTATTATTCTTTCCGTTTACGATGATATTAAACACGCCTTCAAAAGTGTTAACAATAGCAACAGCATTAATAATAGCAGGTGATAAGAATAACATTATTATTATTATTATTGTTATTCGCTATTATTATGTGTTTTGGTAGTTATAATCATCATTATAATAATATATTAGATGTTCGTAGCTGAACCACAAGCATACACTGAAACTCAGACTGTTTTGTAGTAATTTTTGGTGTATCAAAGAGAGGATCTGATGCCCATAATTTGGGCAGACTAATTAAAACAATAAACAGATAAACAATGTGCCAAATAACACTAAGTCTCACATCGTAAGCATCGTGATTTTTATGAAACCAATGTAATTACCAATTCACTTCAAACATTTTCAGAAGTTCATGCCCTAGAGATTGCAGATATTTGTCGAAAGTCATGTTCTACGACTGTCAGCTTCGTGGAGAATCGGAATAACTGCTACTACTTTCCACTGTTACTAACTGTCGTGAGTTACAGGAAGTTATTCTATTATATAATCTGTTTGGACACGTACATGACATTTCATATCGCTCTACATAACGTTAGCAACACAACCTGGACAACAGAATAATTTTTGGCTTTATGAAGAATGAGATGCAACGTGTAACGATCTTTCTCTGCGTACTCGACTACAGAACTTACACAGACATCAACTGTAATTGCAGCATACTCGAAGATAACGGGTTTATTGCAAAGCATTTATAATTATTTAAGACCAGAAAAAGGAACGTGATTGGCTGGATATTTAAATTTTGCATACAACTTGTGGAACCAGTGACTTTTGAATTAATTTCGAGATTCAGTTTTGAATAATAAGTGCGTTTAATAATGTCAGAAATTGTACAACGGCTTCCTAGCACACACTTGCATCCATGTTGCACAGTCACAAATTTTCACACAGCTTACCATGAAACAACTATTTAACAACTAGTCTTTCGATACAAAGCAAATAAAAGATGTACTGACATGAAAAGATAGTGCAATACGATTTTTGTGATTTGACAAATAATAAAAGTTTTAGTTTTAAGTTCTTTATTATATGCTTGTTACAATACTCCGGGTTTATAGAAATTAATTAAATAAAAATGAAATAATTATTTTGAAACATTTCAATTTTATATCGTAATTACGAAAAGTAAATAAAAAATTACTAACAGCTGGTTTTGGATGCAACAGGGCCACACGCATAATCGTTACCTCTACAAACTTTACTTCAGAAACAAATGCATAATAATTTGTCTGAATTTTTGCGTACGAAACGATAAACTAAACTCACTAACACTGCACCACGACATGATACGAAAGATCGATACCCACTGAAAAGATCTCCCAAATCATTATACTTGATCTTTATTTATGTGTATATCCATATAAATAGTGTAGTGGGAAAATAACTTGTGCATAATGATAAGTAAAAAGACAAACTGGTAGGAACAATAAAGATTTTCATAACAGATGATGGTGACACAATCTGATTTGTCTTTTGAAATGGTACCTAAATAACATTTTTTATTCTTGTATTTAGAGTGTAGAGAGGTGGAAATCATGGACAACGTACAAACAACCAGTCGGTGGTGGAAATAACTTCAGATAGAAATGAAAATAATAAAGTAAATACGTGAGAAAATTAATAAATGACGCTTTTTCTTCCGGAGAATCACTCTGATAAATTGGACGTAAAATTACGTTCGTGTCGAATGTTGCAGCAACATCTGGGGGATGGAGTCCTCAAGAGAATGTAATGTCCAGGGACTCGGCCCGTCTCCTATGTTTATGCAGCGTAATTCCTTGTCCGGAAAGGTAATAACCTGTGCCGGCCGTTTTCCCAAAGCCCAGGGAATCTGACAAGCTGCGACTCGCGTCCGTATGATGGACGATCTCCGAGGGCGGTCTGCGGCGTAAAGTTACCCGCCACTGATTGCCGTGTTTTGCCGGGGAAAATCTACGCAGCCCCACATCCAATTACAGATACCTGCGCCAACCCTCGCACCCGTGTTTTTTATATCTCGCCCGCTGGGTGCACTAAATTAATGGAGTTTATCGGAGGTCTGCGTTTTCCCAGCGCTCCAGTCTCCCATAAGGCAATATCTGGGAGCGCGGGACCACTGCTGCGCTGTAGCAGAAACTATTTTCCGAGTTGTTCCTCCACTGGTTTCCAGAAGGGACGCTAATCTGGAAGGTGTCGCTTCTCCTGTTAAGAATTAAATGCGATCAAAGAGCGTAAAGCTCGCCAGGGCGAACGACGTTGACATAACGAACGGAGGTACAGTTATTGTTAGGTGCAACTACTATTTATCTTAATTGTCATTCGTTCTGGTTTACCAGATCAGAGAAGACCGCTTCATTTCCAAAACTGTCGAATTTTAACGGAGGTTAGTTTCCGACAAGCAGAGGATTTCTTATATAGATCTGTGCAACAGGGAACAATACTTACCCGAATTCATAGTTTTCCAGTTTCCAGGCAATGTAGTGAACAACACAAAAATTAAACCACGAACTTTATTTCCACAATTTTTCTTCTGACTGCTCAACGATATTCCCCTGCCGGCCTGTGTGGCCTAGAGGTTTTAGTCGCTTCAGTCTGGAACCGCGCGACCTTTTCGGTCGCAGGTTAGAATCCTGCCTCGGGCATGGATGTGTGTGATGTCCTTAGGTTAGTTAGGTTTAAGTAGTTCTAAGTCTAGGGGACTGATGACCTCAGATGTTAAGTCCCATAGTGCTCAGAGTCATTTTGATATTCCCTTATCATACCAAATCGTCAACAATAATAGACAAATATTTCTGAGTCCCTTAAAAGAGTCGGAAAATGTTTCTGGTATCCCATTGTAACCGACGCCGAGAAATTTTCAGCCATTTGCCAGTTAAATTGTCACTGACGTGACGTAGTTCAGCGCATCATGTACAGCAAAGTCCCCCTATGATCCGGCTGACCATGCATGCTAGCATATAATATGTCTCCTGTTTGATTGTGTCACTGCACCACAATTACTTTCGGTCTTACTGCACGAACAGCACGGTTACCACATACCCGTATTTACGCTTGCTTTACTTGCTCCTCATCCTGTAACCCTATCAAAATCTAGCTTTTTCCACAAAATACCAATGATAGTACCATAACTGCAAAACGTGGTACAGTGTACCTGGTAACAGGCTGTAACTCTTCATTAAACATAAAACGTCAGCATTTTTCTTCCTTTTGTAGCTGCCTGATACTGAAAAAATTTCGTTACTTTTTGTATGTCACTCAGCATACTTTACGTTCAAGAAAGTCATGAAAGACTTCCGCCGTTGTCACCATTCGTTCCTTACACTGTAGTGAAAGTGTTCTCAAAACCAACAACGAAGCAAGTCCTCATGTCTCCTCTTACATTTTTTCCCCTTTTCTTCTCTCTCTTAGGTGCTTGCTTCTCTTCCAAGGAAATTCCTCACATTTAACTAGCTTTATTAAGTGCCTCATCTTGGGTATTCATGTAGACTTCTAGCTTGCCTCTTTCTCGTTGTTTCTTCATAGCCATTGCTGCCACAAGCGACAGTGACTGTCGTTGTTTCTTTCATTCGATCAAGCGTGGCTGATAATATGCCAGTGACAGTTTATTGCAAATCATTATTTCTTGAAAAATGATGATTTGTTGCAATAACTGCATGTCACATAATAGGAACTACCAATATCAGTAAAAAATAACCCATTCTCAGGTAAGAAAATGAAATTAATTACAGAACTTGCGTTCAGTCATGATTATTTCTAAAGGGATCAGAACTATGCCTTTGTCCACTGACGTTGTTAGTCTGTCAGAGACAACAAAAGATTTGGAAAAGCTGTTGGACGGATCGGGTAGTGTCTTGAAAAGAGGTAATGAGGGGAGTATCAAGTGAAATAAGAGCACTGGAATGTGGTCGAATTAAATAAGACGATGCTCATAGAATTAGATTAAAAAATAAGACGCTGTAAGTAGTAGATGAGTTTTGCTATTTGGGCACCAGATTACCTGACGGTGACCGACGATTAAAACAATTTGAAAGAAAATGGTCAGTTTTTTGTGAAATGATTTGTACGAAAGCAAGAAACAGAACGTATTAGAGAAACATTTGATGCGTCTTTGAATGCTGGTCTAAAAAATATACGCCAACTGAAATGCTCGTACCCCATCAATCAATTTGTCACTCTTCGTTTGGCAGTGAAAATTCCGATAAAAATCCATTGTGTAATATCTAGGGAGTCTTGTTTTCGCTCCGCTAAAATTTTTGACAAATAAAATACAGAACAGAAAAACCAAGAATAACATTTCTGAAGAAGAGAAATTTGGTAACAGCAAACATAAATTTAAGTATTAGAAAATCTTTTCGGGAAGTAGTTCGAGTGTAACCTTCTAAGGACGTGAAACCTGGACGAAAAGGAGGGATCTGTTGATCCTGATGCATAACAAAATAGTAAATTTGGTAGTGGAAGGAAGTGTGTGTGTGTGTGTGTGTGTGTGTGTGTGTGTGTGTGTGTGTAGGTGTGTGTGTGTGTGTGTTTGTGTGTGTGTGTGTGTGTGTGTGTGTGTGTGTGTGTGTCGAGGTAAGGGGTTGGGATTAAGATTTTAATGGGAGACGAATTCTCAAACACAGTAAGCAGTTTCAGACGTATATTGGTAGCAGCAGTTACGCAGAGATGAACAAGTTCACACAGGATAAACTAGCGTGGAGAGGTGCCTCAAAACAGTGTTTTGCCTGAAGACCACAACAGTTTACACCCTCACCCAACATCCCGACTTGTCGTAGTTGTTCAAGATTAGGAGAATACGCAAAAGTACATCCAGGATGACAATTATTGAACTATGTTTAAAAAAAACGTAAATTAGATAGAAACTACGGCGTGCACATACTTTATTCAACATGTAAATGTCAGTACAGATATTCGGATTTAGGTTACGACATGTTCGATATGCCCGCCATCATTGTCGATGATGTGGTGCAGACGAATAGCGAAATTCTGCATGACCCACTGAAGTGACGGAATATCGATGTTGTCGATGACCTACTGAATGGCTGTTTTCAGCTCAGCAATGGTTTTGGGGTTATTGCTGTACACCTTGTCTTTTATATATCCCCACAAAAAGGAATCTCACGTGTTCAGATCCGGAGAACGTGGCGGCCAATCGCGGGCCATGCCACTGGCCTCTGGGTAATGCGGTCCCCAAAGTGCTCTTCCAGGGCATCAAGCACACTCCTGGTTCGATGGGATCAAGCTCCGTCTTACCTGAACCACATCTTGTCGAAATCATGTCACTTTGGATAATCGGAATGAAATCATCGTCCAGAACCTTCTCGTACCGTTCTATAGTCACCGTGCCGTCAAGGAGTACCGCACCTATTATTACGTGACTAGGAACTGAGCACCACAAAGTCACCTGATGAGTGTGAAGGGACTTCCCGATCGCGAAATGCGGATCTCAGTCCCCCAAATGTGCCTATTTTGCTTATAGACGAAACCATCAAATGGTTCAAATGGCTCTGAGCACTATGGGACTTATCATCTGAGGTCATCAGTCCCCAAGAACTTAGAACTACTTAAACATAACTAACGTGAGGAAATCACACACATCCATGCCCGAGGCAGGATTCGAACCTGCGACCGTAGCGGTCGCGCGGTTCCAGACTGAAGCGCCTAGGACCGCTCTGCCACACCGGCCAGCAGCAAAAACATCCAAATGAAAGTGGGATTCATCGCTAAACCAGGCATAGTAACTCCCATCATGCCCCGCGACCAACTGTGCAGTTTGAATGTCCGAACGCAAAACGATAAGAAGTTACGACGATTTTATTTAATATAGTTCAATAATTGTTACCCTGTGCCTCGATGTAATAAAGCCCAGGAGCTCAAAATGGCACCAAGTGAAATGCTAAAAACGACTTCGTGTTTGCGTACCACTTTCAAGCAGCACATGGTCTGTTTCATCTTTCGTATGCCGAGATCCTAGGCAGAGACTCTGGACCAGAGTTCCCTATCTGAAATCGATACATTGGCCCTCTTCCGTCAACCCTGGAAGTTTGTATCACCCTGAAAGAAATGCTCCATAGAGTTCGCAGTGACGGTGCGTTGAGGAAAAAATGGCCGCCGATGACGGAGGCTCGCAGAAGGACGGTCGGCCAGTTTCGCTCCCCCGAGTGGTCGAGGAGCTACGGAGCATGCGCGTGTGCAGTCGGCCACGGGCCGGCCTGCAGACCCCCTGGCCGTATACAAGAGTGGCTTCCGTGTATCGACAGCGCTGATCCCCGGCCGCTCGTCAAGGCGGCTCCGGCCTCTACAGTCGTAAAGCGCGTCACGCAGCTCCCGCCACCGCCTTCCGTGATCGGCCCGGGCTAGCCGGTCCGCGGGCGAGCTTCACATACGGAATTCACTGCTCCTTCCTCCAGCAGCCACTGCGCGGGTACTCTCCTTCCGAGGAAGGCGGTGGCTTACAAGTCTACAACTACACCGCGCAAGCAACTTCACAGTGTAGGGCGGAGGGTACTTGCGCCACTTCCACCTTTTCCTGACCCAGCCACGAATGCTTCGCGGGAACAACGATCGTTGATAAGCCTGTGTATGGGCTCAAACATCTTTAATTTTGGCTTCATGGTATTTTCGTGAGATATACGTAGGAGGAAGCAATATATTGATTGATTCTTATAAAAATGTATGCCCTCGGAACTTAACCAATAGGCCTCAACATGAAGCAGAATACCTCTCTTGCAGCGTTTGAGGCTAGAGTTGGCTGAGCATCTCCGTCACGCTTTCGCACTTACTACACTACTGGCCATTAAAATTGCTACACCACGAACATGACGTGCTACAGACGCGAAATTTAACCGACAGGAAGAAGACGCTGTGATATGCAAATGAATAGCTTTTCAGAGCATTCACACAAGGTTGGCGCCGGTGGCGACACCTACAAGTGCTGACATGAGGAAAGTTTCCAACCGATTTCTCATACACAAACAGCAGTTGACCGGCGTGGCCTGGTGAAACGTTGTTGTAATGCCTCGTGTAAGGAGAAGAAATGCGTACCATCACGTTTCCGACTTTGATCAAAGGTCGGATTGTAGCCTATCGCGATTGCGTTTTATCGTATCGCGACATTGCTGCTCGTGTTGGTCGAGATACAATGACTGTTAGCAGAATATGGAATCGGTGGGTTCAGGAGGGTAATACGGAACGCCGTGCTGGATCCCAACGGCCACGTATCACTAGCAGTCGAGATGACAGGCATCTTATCCGCATGGCTGTAACGGATCGTGCAGCCACGTCTCGGTCCCTGAGACAACAGATGGGGACGTTTGCAAGACGACAACCATCTACACGAACAGTTCGACGACGTTTGCAGCAGCATGGACTATCAGCTCGGAGACCGTGGCTGCGTTTACCCTTGACGCTGCATCACAGACAGGAGCGCCTGTGATGGTGTTCTCGACGACGAACCTGGGTGCACGAATCGCAAAACGTCATTTTTTCATATGAATCCTGGTTCTGTTTACAGTATCGTGGTGGTCGCATCCCTGTTTAGCGACATCGCGGTGAACGCACATTGGAAGCGTGTATTCGTCATCGCCATACTGGCGTATCACCCCGGCGTGATGGTATGGTGTACCATTGGTTACACTTCTCGGTCACCTCTTGTTCGCATTGACGGCACTTTGAACAGTGAACGTTACATTTCAGATGTGTTACGACCCGTTGCTCTACCCTTCATTCGATCCCTGCGAAACCCTACATTTCAGTTGGATAATGCACGACCGCTTGTTGCAGGTCCTGTACGGACCTTTCTGGATATAGAAAATGTTCGACTGCTGCCTTGATCAGCACATTCTCCAGATCTCTCACCAATTGAAAACGTCTGGTCAATAGTGGCAGAGCAACTGGCTCGTCACAATACGCCAGCATGGGCAGCTGCATGGGCAGCAATACGCCTGCATGGGCAGCTGTACCTGTACACGCCACCCAAGCTCTGTTTGACTCAATGACCAGGCGTATCAAGGCCGTTATTCCGGCCAGAGGTGGTTGTTCTGGGTACTGATTTCTCAGGATCTATACACCCAAATTGCGTGAAAATGTAATCACATGTCAGTTCTAGTATAATATATTTGTCCAATGAATACCCGTTTATGATCTGCATAGTTTCTTAATGGCCACTAGTGTAAATGAACCTGTAACGAAAAATGCTGCTCTTCTTTGGCTCTTCTCTACTTCTTCTACCAATCCTATCTGGTACGGATTCTAGACTGTGGAACTATATTCTGGAACTAGCTTAGCGCCTGCTGCTTCGCTCGCATAGACTGTATGGTCTACATAGTTTTTTTGTTTTGTTTCTCTTTAATCGAATTTTTACACTGTTCACAAATTGCAACATCTTCTAAACTTACCTTATCAATTATATCCATAGAAGCATGGTCTTTCCTGAATGTACTTCTGACAAAAATGCGATTCTGGTGGCTGTAATTAAGATTTTTGTTAATCATGTCTTTTGCGTTGTCGCCCTGATATTTCCATAGAAACTTTCATCCCCTAACATGTATTTCTTTATAAGCAACCAAGAAGCGAAATACCGATTTTCACACATTTAGCTTTAAAAATGTTTTCACAAAAATATTGTCACGAAACAGTTCGTCCCATATTTCACACCGTTAAGGGTTGAATTTCTAAAATACTGAAACACTTTTTTTTTCTTTCTGCAAGCGATAAGTCAAATACCAGTTTCTATAGATTTGCTTTCAAAAATACTTAAGTAGTTCTTTGATAATGATTTATTTAAAAAAATAAATTTGTCCAATATTTCATCCTCTTAGGGGTTGAATTGCTAAAAATGCTTGAACAAATGTTTTTTGTTATTTCTGACCGAGAAACAAATACCAATTTTCGTAGGTATAGCTTCAAAATTGCCTTAAGAGCAACATATAAAAGAAAGAAGTATTTCATTCTCTATTTCACTCCCCTAGGGTTGGAACTTCCAAAAATCTATTTTTAGACGACGCCTACGGTATACGGTCATCATCCTCTCTAAGTTTCGTTTCTATGCTGAGCGGTTTGAGCTGGTCCGGGCAGTCAGGCACTGCCTTTTATATACATAAATTAGCCAAACAAAGGTTATGTAAGTTTCTTCCTTTGTTGATGAGCTATATTTCTTGAGGATTCTTCTAATGAATCTCAGTCTGGCATCTGCTCTAAAAGCTATTAATATTATGTGGTCGTTCCACTTCACATCGCTCTGTAGGCATACTACCGATATTTTATGGAAGTTGAAAGGGTCCTGTAGCCACCTTTCATTGCCAACTCTCGTAGTGGTCAAGTCGGCAAAGAGGTTTCCGCTACTTGGGAGAAATCCACCTGCGTTAGGTTGGTGGCGGAAATGGCATCCTGGGGTTTTTCGGTCCACGCGGAGCGTGGAAGAGGCTGGAGAAGCGGGAGGCAGTCTGCCGCCGGTACGGGAAGCGTACACAGCTGTGCTCCAGTTGAAGAAGGGTGAGTTGGACTGACCGCGTGGCGCGTTGTCACATAGAGAGGGGATCTTTTAGCTTTTGGTCACAAATTTCGTCTTATAAAGATTTACTTGCTGGGTTGCAGCAGGGAATGCAAGGCTTTTGTAGACTTTCAGTTTGATTCCCAATGCAGTCTTGACTTTGGTCCGTGAGAGGAACGCAGCACAAGGGAGTTGCATATGTTGAAGTGCCCTCGGTTCACTGTGAGTGTTTATGTGCCTACAACTGTGTGTGTATGCTTCTAATCTTTTCCGGATCTTGGTAATTTTTGTGTATTTGTGAATTTTCTTTGTCTCATGTGATTAAAATTTGGCCACGGTCCATAGAAATTGTCTCCGCGGACCGAGTGGGCACGCGAGTCTGTTATGAAACGTATAGTATTTCACAAGCAATTGTACATAGTTAGCATGCAACAGCAGTCTATAGATGCACTACATCAATGTTTTAAGGAATAAATAATTTTGCCTTCAATCTTATCTTGTGTACCGATGTTACGTCGCCGTTACCTTCGCCACTTACCTTGTAGTTTTCCTTGTTGGCCCACCTATAGCGTTTCCATGTGCACAGGTGTAGTGATTAGTGTCCCTTTTTTTATCTGAAACAAATGCTCTGGAATAGATCGTGTTTTCACGAATCTTGCTGCAGGCTGCACTTACGCATGGTGTTCACGACCTATTTACTTTACTCAATATTTGATTCACGGGAAGAATGCCTGGATCATATTAATAACTACATCCCATTCTTTATCAATGACTTTACAATGAATGTTCTTTTGTGAGTTTTTCTTATTAACAAATTAAGTAATTTTCCGACTCAGTGCTACTTCTTCTTTGTCGTGTGGCTAGAGTTGGTGGCGACCCTATCTTTTATATTGATTTCAGTGTCAAGTAGCATTTTCTTATTCAAAGTGCGCGTGGCTCTTTTAGCTATCAGGATACATTCAAAGGGCGCTTCATGCTTCTTGCACATAGCGTCCTTTTATTCACGCTACTTACAAAGTAACTGCTCCAATTATTGTTCTCCAACATTTTAACCATACATTAAATGGTTATTCTGTCGATGTACCCGCAATACGATAAATTCGTTTATGTTGAAGGTCAACTGGCGTTTCCTGCACAAAGCGTCAGTACTCTGTAGCTCTTCCTGCATTTCGTTAAAATCCTCCAGCGTTGCAGCTTCTCTGTATAAGATCATTTATAAACTGTATATTGTTAGCAGTAATGGTCGTACCACACTCCATTGGGGTTTCCCTGAAGTTACTTCTACGTCTGAGAACTTCTCTTCGTTGAAAATGATGTTCTCTTTTCTGTCTCCTGGAAACTCTTCAATGCAGTCACACAGTTGGTCTGATACTCTGCACGCTCGTATTTTGCTCATTAGGCGACTGTATGGAGCTAAATCGAACGCCTTCCTGAAGTCAAGGAACATGGCATCTACTGGCACTCTGTATTTGCCGTTTTGTCGGTCTCCTGGGTGAAGAAAAAGAAAGCTGGGTTTCACACACTCGTTATTTTCGGAACCCCTGTTGATTCGTGCTTAGGAGATTTTCGGTCTTCATCATACGAGAGCATAAAACAAGTTGCTAATTTCTAAAATACACAGATGAGATGTAGGCCTGTAGGTCTGTGTATCTATTGGACGATCCCCCGTGAAAACGGGAGTGACCTGCGCCTTTCTCCAATCATTAGGAACATTTCGGTCTTCTAAAGCTCTACGGCACACTGCTGCTAGAGGAGGGGCAACATCTTTCACATGCCCTGCGTAGAATCGAACTGACATTCCATCGGTTCCAGTGGCTTTTTCTCCTTGGGCGATTTCGGTTGCTTTTATATCTCATAGCCATTTATTTCGATATCTGTCACACATCTGTCTACTATAGTGGACCTTTGTTTATACGAACCTGGTTAATCCGAATTTCTATTTGGTATGGATAAGATTTTTGTACGGCATTTGATACTCCAAGAGTAACTGCGGCAAAAATATAAGACGAGGATCATCATTCCTTTCTTCTTAATTCAGCCAACCGTAACTCATATTAGCAGTGAAAACGTTGTGTTGTACATTATTGTATTGCCACCATTTTTTGGCGTGAAATTTGATATCTGAGAGAAAGAAGGACAGAAAGTTAGATGTGCTGTAGCGCAGCCATTTCCGAATCCAATGTTACCAGCTGCGGCGTCGGCGTTGTGCGTGCGGAAGCTATGGAATGGATTCTGCAGTACTGTAGCGAGTGCGAAGCTGAAAAAGCTTACTCAACATTGTTTATTATATGATGCCTTCCATACAGAACTTCGATGTCAGCTGTCGCTGGTTGGCTACCCGTGACGTCCCCGAGTCGTGAGGAGACAGCGGCGGGCAGTGATCTTGCTAAGGCTACACGCTCTGTCAGCTTGATGGCGTGATGCCAAGCCATGTGGAGTACCGCCGGCTCTGTGACGCTGGTGAAATGTGCACGGGCCGCACGTCGAACCCAGGACTCTCGCAGACTGGCTGGAGTGTCAGGCGATGGCAGACACTGAGCCACTTCGACTCGATGGATCCAGTTTGAAGCTGGAACCGTCAGGACTAGCTGACGACTGATACAACAGCGGCATCGCATAGTTGGTGTTGCTGCTCGATGAGGCTGGCGTTGCTAGGCTCGCGTGGAGACTATGCAACATGGACGCATGTCGCCGAAACAGTTCTGTCATTGACTGTGCTGGGCGCATTTATACTCCAAAATTGTTGAGACCTTATGGACTACTGATGTAATGCGCGTTGGCTACTGTCTCGGCTTCATCGGCCGACGTTTTCTAACGATTTTGCTGATGTTTCACCAACACGAGTGGCTGGAATAGACAAAGTTTTCTCTCCATTGCTGAGGACGGACTCATCAGCAATGGAGGGTGAAACGTTTGGCGATTCCATCCACTTGTGCCGACGAAACGTCAGGAAAATCGTCAATCATAGGGAGAATACAATAGGCAATACGTCAATTATGCTCTTTCCGTATGTACATAGGAGTGTTGTTCAGAAAGTAAGTTCCGATTGGGTGCGAAATGGACACCACAGTGAAAACCCGATGAAGCTTCGCACAGATACGTCGGGTAGTGTCTCTAGTATGATCGTCGATCGCATCAAGACGCTCTTTTCAGTTGTGAGCGCACTGTGAGCGAGTAAAGGTGCCTAGAACAACAGTGTCTCCCGCCAAGTAGGAGGGCCCACTGAGAGCCTTCGCCTTAATGAATGCAGCTCACCTAACGCAACGGCTACGCACTTCCTTTTTCATGGCAATTCTCAGCCGCTCTCTGCAAGGGCAGTGAAGACGCTCCTACCGCCTTTTCGATGGGAAGTGTTCGATCACCCACAACACAGCCCTAATTGGTTCGACCTGAGTATCATCTCTGTTCACATGAAACGCTGAATACGAAGACAACACTTGGGCGCAGGCTACGCGCTATAGACCAGCGTAGAGAATTATCGGAAAGCACAGGCGGCTGCCTTCTATGACGATGGTGTTGGAAATTTCGTATAACGCTCTGACAAATGTCTACGTCGGAGCGGCGACTATGTAGGGAAGTACCTGGAAGGTGTAGCTAATTCTTGCAAATAAAGTGTTTATGATTTTCACTGTGGTTTCCATTCATCTACCAATCTGAACTTACCTTCTGGACAACCTTCGTATTATGACAGCAAGTAGACACCCATCATGTAGTCGGATATAGAAACGTCACGTTAATCCATACCGTGCAACAAACCAATCCTGCCAGAACTCTGCACTGTAGGGCGCCATGCCTAAAGTACTGCACTGCCAACTTGCAGAACTACGTGACTGCAGTCATGGACTGTGCGGCTGGTCCCGGCGGAGGTTCGAGCCCTCCCTCGGGCATGGGTGTGTGTGTTTGTCCTGAGGATAATTTAGGTTAAGTAGTGTGTAATCTTAGGGACTGATGACCTTAGCAGTTAAGTCCCATAACATTTCACACACATTTGATTTGAACTACGTCACTGGCTGCCTGGCATATCCCTTAGATAGTTGTGAAGGTATGCACGACTTCAGCGTGTTCGTCGCCACGAGAATGCAAACGAATACGACAACACAAGAAGTGACAACCGAGAGGAGATCACAATACTTCATTGGGCTGTTCTTCCTCAGCCACTCACCCACATCCCGGATCTCGCACCTTCTGCATTCCGTCTTTTTGGCCCAATGAAGAATGCAATTCACTGGGGGCAGTACGCGGCTGATGGAGAGGTTATTGATGCAGCAAGACATTGGCTCCGACTTCTGCCCCCGGTAGCTGAATGGTCAGCGTGACGGACTATCAATCCTCTGGGCCCGGGTTCGATTCCCGGCTGGGTAGGGGAATTTTCCCCGCCCAGGGACTGAGTGTTGTGTTGTCCTTATCATCATCCTATCATCCTCATCGACTGCAGGTCGTCGAAGTGGCGTCAAATTTAAAGACAGGCACCAGGCGAACGGTCTGCCCGACATAGACAAATGTAATGTATTGCGAATACATAGAAAGAAGGATCCTTTATTGTATGATTATATGATAGCGGAACAAACACTGGTAGCAGTTACTTCTGTAAAATATCTGGGAGTATGCGTGCGGAACGATTTGAAGTGGAATGATCATATAAAATTAATTGTTGGTAAGGCGGGTGCCAGGTTGAGATTCATTGGGAGAGTGCTTAGAAAATGTAGTCCATCAACAAAGGAGGTGGCTTACAAAACACTCGTTCGACCTATACTTGAGTATTGCTCATCAGTGTGGGATCCGTACCAGATCGGTCTGACGGAGGAGATAGAGAAGATCCAAAGAAGAGCGGCGCGTTTCGTCACAGGGTTATTTGGTAACCGTGATAGTGTTACGGAGATGTTTAATAAACTCAAGTGGCAGACTCTGCAAGAGAGGCGCTCTGCATCGCGGTGTAGCTTGCTCGCCAGGTTTCGAGAGGGTGCGTTTCTGGATAAGGTATCGAATATATTGCTTCCCCCTACTTATACCTCCCGAGGAGATCACGAATGTAAAATTAGAGAGATTAGAGCGCGCACGGAGGCTTTCAGACAGTCGTTCTTCCCGCGAACCATACGCGACTGGAACAGGAAAGGGAGGTAATGACAGTGGCACGTAAAGTGCCCTCCGCCACACACCGTTGGGTGGCTTGCGGAGTATAAATGTAGATGTAGATGTAGACGTGGAGCCCTAGGCACAGGATTAAAAAAAATTGGCTCCGACGTCGACGCACATGCGGGCATGCAGACCCTGTAATATTATTGGGATTTCCGTCGTCTGAACGCTGTGAGTACCCCTGGAAAGGCACTCACCTATCTGTATATTAAATGATCAACTTATGAGATGAGACCTATTCTTTGCAAGTCATCTAGCGCGGACGCTAACACATCGATTGCGCAGTCAAAGAAACATTTTAACAGAAGCTGAACTGAACGTTCCGCTTCGGTGTTAATAAAAGATGACAGTAAAAACTTTTGTAGATATTCGGATTTTATCATACTTCTGCTTGTAATGTGAAAGCGTAAAGAAGGTCGTCTGTAAGCCATAAAAGTGAGCGGTCTTGGCAGCGTGCAGACAACATTATTAATTAATAAAATTGGAGTAATTTATGTTCGATACAGTAAACCGGCAAGTTATTGTTATGAAGGTGTTGAACGGTGCAATAATTGTCTTGAAGGAAGGAGAAAAGTAATGACGGTAATTTGTGACAAAAACGTGAACCAAGGAGCTAGCACAGGACAGGCTGAAATCTGATCGCTCCATACAGTTAGAAAAGTACTTATGTAAGTTATACTGTTTATAAATAAGCCCTAATTGCTTGTGAGAATTGTTTGAATATATTTAGTGTTTACCAGATTTCTTATTCTATTCTTTTCCTTTATATTTTTTTTTTTACCTCCATGTCATATTATTTTTATAAATATCAAACAGCCTTTACTACAGCAGAGAATACTGCGGCACCCCGATCGTAGACAGAAGGCCGCTCCTTGTCTTATATACAACTCATAGCTGCCCCATTTATTAATGATTTCATTTGCAAATGCATTTTTTTGTTATTGTTCATTGTTAAAGGTCCCTTAGGTGATTATAAATTTCATACTGATTACGTAAAGAAATCCCGGTTGTTGTTTTCCAAAAAATAGAAGCCTTTGCGCAATCAAAAACTAGCCTCCTTCTGAAAACGATCAGGAGCCGACCAGAAGACGGACGTCTTCGACCGCTTTCGTGTTTCCTGTGGCAAAGCTGTGCTAAACTGGGAACACGACATTCTAGTATGAAACACAATATTTGGCAGCACTGTAGCGCCGGCAGATGTTCGAAACTTTGCACAATTGATGTAAACGCATTGCCATTTAGTAATCATGGAGAATTGGACTGGTGCGGAACGTGCAGTAGCTGTGAGAGCGTTTTACAAAAATGGTGATAGTGCGACTGCCGCGCAGAGAACATTTCGACAGCATTACCAGCTTGGACGTCATGGACGTGTCCCATCTGCGCATGCGATTACAACGTGGGTCCGTAATTTTGAAGAAACAGGATCTGCCTTGAAAAATAAACCTACAGGTGGCATTCCAACGGTACGTTCCCCAGAGAACATTGCAGCTGCTAGAGCTGCAATCGAGAGAAGTCCTCGCCGCTCCGTTCGACAGCGTGCATCTTCGCTAGGGAATAAGCGACGAAGCTTACAAAGAATACTGCACGAATTAGACTTCCATCCCTATAAGTTGCAGATTGTGCAACACTTACATGAACGAGACCCAGCGTCACGTATGGAGTTTAGTAGCCAGATATTGGCTAAAATCAACGAGGACGCGAATTTCCTTGGTAACTTATGGATATCAGACGAAGCCCATTTCCACCTGAACGGATTCGTGAACAAACAGAATTTTCGTTATTGGGCACAGGACAATCCTTGTGAGTTTCACCAGCGACCACTACATAGCGCCAAGACCACAATATGGTGTGCTGTATCATGTCATGGTGTTATCGGCCCTTATTTTTTAGAACGTGAGGATGGTAGTGCAGTGACAGTAACATCCGCTCGATATGCTGAAATGCTTCAAACATTCTTTACACCGAGACTGTACGAGCTTAATCTTAACGTCGAAAACATGTGGTTTCAGCAGGACGGAGCCACGTCACACACTGCTCGACAATCGATGGCAGCAGTTCGTCAATTGTTTGGAAGACGCATTATTTCACGTAACGGCGACATTGCATGGCCTGCGAGATCCCCTGATCTTAGTGCGTGCGACTTCTTCCTGTGGGGATATCTTAAAAAGGCAAGGTGTACCGTACACGTCCTGCAACAATCCATGAACTGAAGGAGAACATTGAAAACGAAATCACTGCCATTCCCCAAGATTTGCTACACCGCGCATTGCAGAGTTTTCATAACAGGCTGTTAGAGTGTGAACGCCGAATGGGAGCACATCTTTCCGATGTCATCTTTAAAAAGTAAAGAGACACTTTTGGAGATTTTGATTGTAAAGACATACTGAATAATGGCATACTGAATACATTCACTTTCGTTAATAAATTACTAGTTTTATGAATTTATTCATGGAAATGACGTTATTTCGAAATTTCCCGTTTCCCTGCGCCACCCTGTATATATAATTGTCAGATTAAAATTGAAAGAATTGAAATATATTTAACTTATCTGTTTATTTTTTAATCATACTAGAAACCCCCTCCCCCCAGTCGCATTTAACGGGGATTATGTAGAAAAATAGGATTTTGTAGCCGAAGGACAGTGAACAATAATACTTACAGGAATCCTGAAGGAAACCGATGTGCTTTCAGAAAAGAAATGTATTACGTTAGTTTTTGAACGCCGTTCGTAATTTGAATGAGGTCGCTTCAGTAGTGGCGAGGTGTTACGTGTGGTGAAGCACGAGTAGAGTGGGTAGACGATAGAGTAGAGCATAACGTGCAGCAGGAATTCCCCGGCTTTTTCCTCTTGCGGCTCCACCGCGAAATGCGGTAGGCGGCTGGGCCACCGGCAGAGGCCGGCGACGAGGGTTGCGGCCCGGGGTGCGTCGGCGCGCCGGCTGAGTGACAGGGGTCGCATTCCTGGCGAGCGCCACAAATTAAACCGGGCGGACAGGTGGCACGGCAGCAACACGCCGCCTCGCCGCCGCCGCCGCTGCAGACAATAATGAGCGAGTCGTGTAGGAGCGCGGCGGCAATGGCTGCACGCCCCGCCATCGGCGCAATACACTAAATGATTATCCGTACGTATCTCCGGGTTTTCAGGAGACGGCTGCGCGAGAACTAACACAAATACTGAGAAATGACACATATCAGCCGGCCGCGGTGGCCGAGCGGTTCTTGGCGCCTCAGTCCGGAACTGCGCGAGTGCTAGGGTAGCAGGTTCGAATCCTACCTCGGGCATGGATGTGTGTGCTGTTCTTAGGTTAGTTAGGTTTAAGTAGTTCTAACTTCTACGGGACTGATGACCTCAGATGCTAAGTCCCATAGTGCTCAGAGTCATTTGAACCATTTGACACATGTGGACAGAGCAACACTCCCTGTTTTGATTCGTACTATGCGCCGCGGCAGGCAGTAAATGTAAACAAATCATCCGCTCCATATAGTCGAGTAGAATTTGTCAGAGCTTCCGAGTAGGTGACAATATTGCAATCCCTGTGTACCGTGTTTATCTGACGATACCGGGCAAGCGACTTTCAAGTACAACGTCTGACCTGTACCGGAATATACATAACGGATGTACGAGTACAGATCGTAGATGCACCGCTGAAGATATATGGAAGTTTTGGTCTGGTCCTCAGTACTGCACGGATAGCCAAGTGGTAGTGCCTTTGACACGATCAGCCATGATTTATCTCGACCATGCGACACATGGCGATACCTCAGGATTTCACACTACTGGCCATTAAAACTGGCACACCATGAAGATGACGTGCTACAGACGCGAAATTTAACCGACAGGAAGAAGATGCTGTGATATGCAAATGATTAGCTTTTCAGAGCCTTCACACAAGGTTGGCTCCGGTGGCGACACCTACAACGTCCTCACATGAGCAAAGTTTCCAGCCGATTTCTCATTCACAAACAGCAGTTGACCTGTGTTGCTTGGTGAAACGTTGTTGTGATGCCTCGTGTAAGGCGGAGAAATGCATACCTTCAAGTTTCCGACTTTGATAAAGGTCGGATTTTAGCCTATCGCGATTGCGGTTTATCGTATCGCGACAATGCTGCTCGCGTTGGTCGAGATCCAATGACTGTTAGCAGAATATGGAATCGGTGGCTTTACGAGGGTAATACGGAACGCCGTGCTGGATCCCAACGGCCTCGTGTCACTAGCAGTCGAGATGACAGGCATCTTATCCACATGGCTGCAGCGGATCGTGCAGCCACGTCTCTATCCCTGAGTCAACAGATGGGGACGTTTGCAAGACAAAAACCATCTGCACGAACAGTTCGATGATGTTTGCAGCAGCATGGACAATCAGCTCGGAGACCATGGCTGCGGTTACCCTTGACGCTGCATCAGAGACAGGAGCGCCTGCGATGGTGTACTCGACGACGAACCTGGGTGCACGAATGGCAAAACGTCATTTTTTCGGATGAATCCAGGTTCTGTTTACAGCATCATGATGGTCGCATCCCTGTTTAGCGACATCGCGGTGAACGCACATTGGAAGCGTGTATTCGTCATTGCCATACTGGAGTATCACCCGGCGTGATGGTATGGGGTGATATTGGTTACATCTCTCGGACACCTCTTGTTAGCACTGGCGGCACTTTGAACAGTGGACGTTACATTTCAGATGTGTTACAACCCGTGGCTCTACCCATCACGTGATGACTGGGTGTTGTTCAAATGGTTCAAATGGCTCTAAGCACTATGGGACTTAACATCTGTGGTCATCAGTCCCCTAGAACTTAGAACTACTTAAACCTAACTAACCTAAGGACATCACACACATCCATGCCCGAGGCAGGATTCGAACCTGCGACCGTAGCAGTCGCGCGGTGACTGGGTGTTGTGTGATGTCCTTAGGTTAGTTAGGTTTAAGTAGTTCTAAGTTCTAGGGGACTGATGACCTTATATGTTAAGTCCCATAGTGCTCAGAGCAATTTGAATTTTTTACCCTTCATTCGATCCCTGCGAAACCCTACATTTCAGCAGGATAATGCATGACCGCATGTTGCAGGTCCTGTACGGGCCTTTCTGGATACGGAAAATGTTCGACTGCTGCCCTGGCCTGGACATTCTCCAGATCTCTCACCAATTGAAAACGTCTAGTCAATGGTGGCGGAGCAACTGGCTCGTCACAATACGCCAGTCACTACTCTTAATGAACTGTGGTATCGTGTTGAAGCTGCCTGGGCAGCTGTACCTGTACACGCCATCCAAGCTCTGTTTGACTCAATGCCCAGGCGTATCAAGGCTGTTTTACGGTGAGAGGTGGCTGTTCTGGGTACTGATTTCTCAAGATCTATACACCCAAATTGCGTGAAAATGCAATCACACATCAGTTCTAGTATAATATATTCGTCCAATGAATACCCGTTTATCATCTGCATTTCTTCTTAGTGTAGCAATTTAATGGCCAGTAGTGTAATAAAGAATTACATACACGAACAATTTTTCCTTCTTGGTGCCTCTCCCTTATCCTCTTAGGAGACAGGGACACCATTGCCAGGCCTCCAAGCACGACCTCTGTCCACTCTGGCCCCTGATCTACTATACCTTTAAAAAAATGGTAAGAGGACCGCTCATGATAAGCTGGAAATCCACGTTCGAGTCCCGGTCAGGCACAAATTTTCGTTGTCGTCATTCCATTCTACAGCTGATGGCTCTCCTCATTCGCAACTGCGAATTCATTTAATGTATTTCATAACGGCTGTAGTCGCCGCACTGCCTGTTCCTTTGCACATGCATGCATGTCCAAAGGAACTTTTGCATCGTAGTCAGAATAACACAGGCACTGCAATATCCAACTTTCGTTTATGTCGCACAACTCTTTCTTGTTGTTGCAATTCTATTTTTTTTTTTTTTCGTCACAGCATTTTCTGGCATTACTTCGGTTCTGAGCAACATCTAGGGGTAGCGAGTTTAGACAGTCCTCGCAACTTCACTGACTCGTCTTGCCCGCTAATAGCAACGTGTAAAAAGGCACTCAGGCAGTGGAAAGTGTGCTGAAATGTGTCGGCAAGACAGGACTGCCGGTTGTGGCAGGCTGCAGAGCAACGCCGGCGGGTTTTCTCCGCAGCAGTCGTAAATGACGGGAACGGAGCGCAAAGAAGTTGGGGGCGGCAGCGCAGACGTCCTGTGTGCCGAGCAATTAGTGGCGGTCGATGGACACGGAGCCGGCTGGCCCTAGCGCCGCCTTAGCGCCCATTACGCGCCATGCCGGAAGGGGGTCCCTCTCTCTCTTTCACAACAGCTGTTTACCGCGGCCTGCTCCCCTCTGATCCCCGCGTCCGGACCGGTAATCTGCGCAATCAAAGGCGATCACTGCTCTGTTAACTCACTCCAAGGTCTCTCGCTGCGCAGGTAACTGATTCCAGTACTGATACTGTTCCAGCTTGCTGCGACATGTTGTTATTGCGATGTTTATTGCGAAACCTGGTTTGATGCGTCTCTCCAAGTTAGTCGTTCGCCCCCGGTAGCTGAGTGGTGCCGACACGGTAACTCAGCGTGTTCGGTCAGAGGGTTAGCTTCCCTCTGTAATTAAAAAAAAATAAAAAAAATAAAAACTGCGTTAATGGAACAACGACGAACTGAAATGGGTGTCTTGCGATGTCCGCCCGGAGCAGATACAACGAACGAAAAAAGAACAAAATGAGATTTACAAAAAACAAAAAAAAAAACAAAAAAAAGAAAGTGGTCAGCGTGACAGAATGTCAATCCTAAGGGCCCGGGTTAGATTCCCGGCTGGGTCGGAGATTTTCTCCGCTCAGGGACTGGGTGTTGTGTTGTTCTAATCAGAATCATTTCATCCTAAACAACGCGCAAGTCGCCCAAGCGGCATCAAATCGAGACTTGCACCCAGCGAACGGTCTACCCAACGGGAGGCCCTAGTCGCACGACATACCCATCCAAGCTTGTCTACCCTGCAAGAGTCTTCTTAATTACTTCTACATGACAAATCTGCAGTTCAGACTTACTTGCGTGCTGGGCAAGGGAATCATCTAACCATTCAGACCATTTCTCTACCTTCCCACTTTTGAATAGCACTTGGGAAAAACGAACACCTTAATCTATTCGTCCGAGCTCTGATTTCTCTTTCTTTATTACTATGGCAATTTCTCCCAGTGTATGTGGGAGCCAAGAAATATTTCGCATTCGAAGAAGAAACTTGGTTATTCCAGATAGGTGTAGAAAGATCTCGCCACAACGAAAAAAGCCTTTGTTTTAATGATTTTTACCACAATTCTCGTAACATGTGCGTGGCAACCTCCCCTGTTTCGTGACAACACAAAACGAGCCCCCTTTCTTTCAGAGTTTTCGGTGTTCTGCGTCAATCCTATGTGCTAAGGATCCCATACAGCGCAGTGGTACTCCAGAAGAGGCCGGACGAGTGTAGTTTAGGCAGCCTTTTTAATAAATTTGTTGCATCTTCAAAGTCTTCTGAAAATGAAAATACGTCTTTGTCTTGCCTTAGCAACAGTGTGTTCTATATGACGGTTGCAACTGAAATTGTTCGTAAGACAGGACAAGACAAGATAGCGAACAGATCAGACTGATTACAGCTCGCACATAAGCTTCTAAGCATCCATTCTTCCCTTGTTCGATGCAGTAATGGACCAGAAAGAAACTATTGTATGTGGTACAATAAGAGTCATCCTCTGCCACAGTGGTTTGAAGAATCTGAATGGCCGGCCGAGGGTGCCGAGCGGTTCTAGGCGCTACAGTCTGGAACCGCGCGACCGCTACGGTCGCAGGTTCGAATCCTGCCTCGGGCATTGATGTGTGTGATGTCTTTAGGTTAGTTAGGTTTAAGTAGTTATAAGTTCTAGGGGACTGAAGACCTCAGAAGTTAAGTCCCATAGTGCTCAGAGTCATTTGAACCAATCTGAATGTAGGTACAGATGATTCAACTTATGGGTTCTCATTGATTTGTTATTTGGATTTGTGAATAATAAGTATGACAGAATTTACAGCGAACCCAGGGTTCACTTAACCACTTCACAATTGCTAATGAAATGCTACAATCTGGCCTACGTGTCGTTGGCGGAGTATTTTATTCGCGTTGAGGTGAACTACTGCCGCCTTGCAGTCGTTCACCCCACATGTTCTTCAGTGCTGAATATAAAAGTCGCTCGCTACTGCTTTCTTACTCTCATCAGAGACAAGGCGTGGGCGGACGGGAAAATCTATAGGCGGGCGTTGCAACATGGCTGCCATTTCGCCTAGTTTCCTTGCTTAGCGTAACTTCGGGCATGTGATGAGTTCCAGAGATGATTGTATATACCATTAGAGGGGATGTCTTGCGCGACATTCTTTGGTGTGACTGGGTGACAGTAATGTTTCATCGGATTTCTTTTGTGCGACAGCCAATGGCTGGTGCACCGACGTAAGTTTGAAAGGGCCGGTTTTTGCTATACCGCTCGCTGGCACTAGGCTGAATCGAAACTAGGTGTTTTGTGAAAGGATTTCAGCTTCCTAACCATGTGGACGAGAGATCGCCGCAGTGTTGCTGTCTTGCTGTCTCAACCAGGAACGAAATAGTTACATGTTTTAGTAAAATTCCGTCGAGCGTTATTTTAGTGTGTTGGGGAAGGCGTAAGCATCAGTTCTCTTTGTTGAGCAGAACCCCACATGTATGAATAATATATACAGCCATTTTCTTGCTCCATGAATTGTTATGAATAACGTAAGTTGTTACTCTCATGTCTCCATTGCTCGTTCGTATACTCATTATAATGCTAAATTACGAGTCCTCCTTGATGTCAGACTAGTTTGTACAATACCAAGAACCAAACGCAGCGAAACTAAAACATATCTTGCTTAGGTGCGAATTATTTTTCGGATATTTATTTCAGCTTTTTTTTCTTTTTCCGCGTGTCCCTTGCTTGCCGTGAGCCTATAAGAGGCGGTGCTATACATACAATACTATTTCTATCTGAAATTTTCACCATATATGTCTCGTCCTAGAAGTTGCGTATCGAAGTACGTTTATCACTTGTGTCAGCTCCACGAGGTAAGTTCAAATGCAGTGCATCCAGTAACTAACTTTCAGAGGTGGTAGTATGGGAAAAAAATAAAATAAAAAAGTGAACGTGTGCTAGAAAATGCATGCCTTAAGAGCTATGAGGCTTATTCCACTTCGCTACTGTGAGACGCAACTCTTCTACTGCAAGCTCTTTGCTTTCCATACTTTGCAAGTGGTAGTACGGGCCAAGACAAGAAAAAAATCCAGTAAGCATGGTGTCTAAAGTGCATACTTTAAGCGCTGTGAGTCCTCCTCCATCTTCACTAATGTGAAACACATCTCTTCTACAGAATAAGTGCTCGTAGCTCTTAACGTATGCATTTTAGATCCCATGTTAGTGGACATTTTTTTCTTCTTTTGGTCCATACTACGTATCTCCTCCCAAACTATGGAAAGAAAAGAGCTTCCGTAGAAGAGATGTGTTCACAATATCGAAGATGAACATTTTAGAACTGATGTTTACTAGACATTTCTTCTTGTTGTCCACATCCCACTTCTGAAAGTTTATCGGTGGTGTTCTAGTTCACACTCTGTACTCCTATAGGTTTGCACTTTATACAGATCGCGCTGAATTGCTTACGGCATGGATGATTTCCCTAAGGAAGAGCCCAGTCGTATTGATGTTCTCAGGTGCAGTCTGTAATTTTAAAAACAGCAAGCTTTCATTTGGCATATCATGAAAGGATTCTCCAGTTAGCAATTCAATGACATTTAAAGAACAATTAACTTACGACGTATTTCTCTCACTGATCCTGTAGAGAAAACAGCAGCCATCCTTTGTTTGTGCTGATCGCCCGGTTGAGAAATGTTCCATTGGACACTCGGTACAATCAGTAAGCAGTCCTGGCATCGTGCATCGCCTCTGGAAATAAACATAACTGTCAGCAAGTGACGTCACGCTGGAGCTGTCCGGAGCGTGTACAGCAGGGACCAGCGTGGTGACTCATGTGTAATGCAGGCTGCTGGCATTAATGCAGGCGGGACACAGCCGGCTGACGTTCATCACGCCCTATCCCCAGCCAGCGTCATCCGCCGTTACTCTCTGGGCCGAGCGTTTACTAAACATAGCTTACTCGGCCGCTCAACGCTGTCATCAGCTTATAATAGCACTGATACGCCAAACCTGTCAGCTCCAAAATATCTCGTCCAAGTAGAATCCGGCACAAGCCTTGCATAAAGCGACATCTACAGCTAATCACAACAATAAGGGAGAGTCAAATGGTAACGAAACTGATGGAAAAAAGGAAAAAATGGGCAAGTTAGAGTAGGACTCACGTGCTCTGTGGGTTCCCTACAAACTTAATTATACAGAGTGAACATTAATAAAACCGACAAACTGCAGGGACGGATTCCTGACTGGGAATGGAGGAAAAAAGATCCTGCGAACATGTGTCCGGAAATTGAAGGCGTGCGTCCAACGACAACAAATCGTTCCGGAACACAGTAAAGAGTTACATCGCATGCACGTCACAACAGATGTTCAAAGTGGCCTCCATGGGGCTGCAGGTGGTAGGGGTAGTAGCGGTTGTCGTGCAGGATACACATAATCGTACTTTGGCTTACACCATGTTGGCGGGCTATTTGCTTGTGGCTTGTACAAGGGTCCTCCAAATCTGGTGCACGCACTTCCTACCGCCTCCTTGCACGTTCGTCTGTCTGGAAGGAACAGTGGTCACACAAGCGCCCAAAGGGGGCTTGAAATGTTGTGTGATGTGGTTGGTGTCTGTGAGGGTACTTGTTTTGGTGCAGCCGTGCTTCCTCTTGACCGTTTCAATCTGCTTGGCCGTTCACAATCATTATCTCGGCTAGTGCAAGACATAAATACCGGCCAATTCTGCTGCTTACAGTAAGCTACGTCAAACACCCTGCAATCCACTAGGAACTCACGGCACATGTCGGGGGAACTGTCATTAGTCAGTGCCATCTACCGTTGCAACGATGCATTTCCGGACGCATGTTCATGGGACCTTTTTTCCTCCATTTCCAGTCAAGAATTGTCCCTAGAGTTTGTCGGTTTTATTAATGTCCATAGATAGCTCGTCCATTCCTGGAATCGAGAATCTCGTCGATTTTCGCTAGTTATTGATATAGATTCTGGCAATATATCGTTTCCGAGAGTTACAAGACTTTCGAGCATGTATTTATTTTAAGTTTAAATTTTTTTCACGTTACCTTCCATTAGGGACGTGGGTGCACTCAACGACTGTGATATGACTTTCAAATGACAGAGCGCAACAATCACTCGGCCTTTTCTAGCAGGTTTTATTTGGTAAATCTAGATTTCGACTAGTGCCTAGCCTTTATGAATGCTCCATTTCATAGTATCAATGCACGTTTTAGTACGTCAGTCCCCTGTTGTTCGGGCATCTGTCACAGTTCTTTCAAGACTACTCGTCTAGTCTTGAAGGACTAGTCTTGAAAGTCTGTTTGTTAATGGATATGGAATGCGTAATGTTTGTCTTACGGAAACTTACCGTGCAATGTGTTGTGCAAATGGTGTGCTTAATCAATTTTACGGTAATCCAGAGAAAAATTAAATAACTTAATCTGGAAAAGCAGTAGTGAAATCAATCCCTCTGAAATTTACTCAGTCTCGTGAGCACCGAATTCTATAGCCCTGTGTAATAAACTGAGAAAATTCCCTATGCAAATAAACAATGAAATACATTTTCGTTAACTCTTGAGTCGCAACGGATGTGATATTGGTAGTCTGGTATCTCCACAGGAGGCATAAAAAATATTCAATCCTGGGACAGCGAAGTGCAATGCCGGCCGTAAAATAGCTTCATACACATAATGTCAGTAGATTAGTTATTAAACGAATAACCTTGCAAATTTTCAGTGATAGTTTTGGATATTGGCTCAGCGCTGTGCAATGCTTCCCACAATGAAGCTGTTCCAAACATTAATACTTTTCTGATTCTGGCACATTAGTATTTTCCTGACTGATTAAAAAATCATTTCTTTTAAAAAATATTAATTGGATCTAAATAAACACGGCACGGGAGAGGATGAGGTACTGATAACGGCCGCTACGGTCGCAGGTTCGAATCCTGCCTCGGGCATCGGTGTTTGTGATGTCCTTAGTTAGGTTTAAGTAGTTCTAAGTTCTAGGGGCCTGATGACCTCAGATGTTAAGTCCCATAGTGCTCAGAGCCATTTGAACCTTTTTGAACTGATAACGGGATATGCTCAGATCGAATACTCCAGTTTGTAAACTGTGTTCGAAATAAAGTTTCTGCTTCACAAAATCTAATATGAAACATTTTATTAACCTCAAAATCAGTGAACTTTTCAGTTGTTCTACAATTCTCACTTACTGACGTAATAAAAAATACTTGCATAGTTACATGAGAAAAAGACTGACATCGTTTAACAAAATAGATTCCAAAATTTAACTTCACAAAATATTACAAATCTGGTATACCTAATCAACCTATACATTAAATCTGATGGCAAATACTTGGTTCCTACATTCAAGGATCGGAACGGTTAAAATTAGCAAAATCCACATTGCGGTGCTACACACTTAAAACTAAATATACAAAATTTCACTACCTTATGAAACTATATTTAGGTGTGTCCATAGGCCAACAGCTAAATTCTCCCAGCTAGCCACTAGCTTTAAGTCTTACAGCCTACCATTAACAGAGTGCATCAGCAACCAACTCTACGCTCCGCGAGCCCCTACTTACAATCAATTCTGCCATTCAGGCAACATCAAATGGTTCAAATGGCTTTGAGCACTATAGGACTTAACATCTGAGGTCATCAGTCCCATAGAACTTAGAACTACTTAAACCTAACTAACCTAAGGACATCACACACATCCATGCCCGAGGCAGGATTCGAACGTGCGACCGTAGCGGTCACGCGGTTCCAGACTGAAGCGCCTAGAACCGCACGGCCACACCGGCCGGCTCAAGCAACATCTTTGGTTCAGTGGTGTCAGAGATACAATCTCGTCTACGAGTGATAACCATTTCCTGTCATTTTTCATGATATATATCAAAAAATCGGGCTCTATGTACAAGTGAACGCCTCACACGCTGATTGCAAAATACTCGGGGTATCCAGTGTATGATAATGGAAAATGCTTTATACTTTCGAGTTCGATTCTTTAAAGAGTTGTGGGTATGGGTGGGGGTACTGCTAGCAATTAACAAATACTTCATAATAATGTATGTTACCTATAACCTATAATACGCTTATGTAATGAACGTATTGTAAAATATGAAAAATGATAAGAGTGTAGGAGGAACCCTTATGCCATAGTTTCTGGAAGTAAATAAAATGAATGCAGATAATAAAGTGTGGTTTTAATCTGGCCAACATTTAGAAGACATAAGCATCGTTATTATTTGTTAAGCAAACTTCTAAACTGTGTAGTGTGGTGTTATGTAGAAGAGAGAGAGAGAGAGAGAGAGAGAGAGAGAGAGAGAGAGAGTGAATTTCAATTTACGATGCTTGAAGTGAAAAACTCCATAGAGTTGTGTCGAACACGTGCTAGGATCTTAACACTATTCAATATCAGGAACCGAGGTCTTGTTAGGGCTTCCGCGTTTCTAAGAAGTAAATAAAGAGGGAAAAAGGAAAACGGATAACTCAGTTTCTCGAATTAAATGTATCTCGTGATCCATTACCCGGCTTCTTGAGCGGTGGCTTGAATGCTGGCAGTATCTTTTACGCAAATAACAAGTCATAAAATGAATGAGGGCGAGAAGTCACGCAACTGCAAAGTGGACTGCGTGTCGTGGGCGCGAGGTTGCCTCATAAAGACGTCCTCATCGTGGAGGAACGGAAGCCGAAGCTGGTTACGTGGAAAACGAAAGACCACGCTGTCTCAGTCAGGTTCCCGCTCACTATATCACCCTCCAAACAGCTCTCTCTCTCTCTCTCTCTCTCTCTCTCTCTCTCTCTCTCTCTCCTTCTTCTCTTCTCTGAGGCTCTAGTTCCCTCTCTTTCAAAAATGGTTCAAATGGCTCTGAGCACTATGGGACTCAACTGCTGTGGTCATAAGTCCCCTAGAACTTAGAACTACTTAAACCTAACTAACCTAAGGACAGCGCACAACACCCAGCCATCACGAGGCAGAGAAAATCCCTGACCCCGCCGGGAATCGAACCCGGGAACCCGGGCGTGGGAAGCGAGAATGCTACCGCACGACCACGAGATGCGGGCCCCTCTCTTTCCTTTTTGGATGAATTGTAGAGCACGATAAAATAAACTATGTGAATATTCTGTTGGAGTTGTCTATATAAGGAGGAAACAGATGAGTAGTTGTCAAAGCATTCACTGGCGGCGGTGTTGTAGAAGATGACACTGAATTGAGGATTTCTGTATTTTCTCGGCACGTTGATCAATCCATTACATACGATCCTGCTGGGGCTAAAACTAGGTCTGTTCAACTGATTTTTCGGGCATAAAAACACGGATACGAGTGCTGTAGCTTCAGTGAGTCAGCGCACTCTTAAAGTGGACGAAAGGTATACGTCCAAAATATCTGTTGAAGAAATGGAGTTTCTGTGGATACAAGCCCGATATCTAGTCGACATTCAAGCTGTTCACGTATAACGCTTTTATATACACAGACAAGAGCGTATCACATCCCGCCCCACCTACTCCGTAGAAAGATAAGTTATTCGTAAACCGAATTCGTATACTGCACCATTAGATAGACCACACGATTCAGTACCATTTGGAAGAAAAAAGAAATAATGGATACTGACCAGTAACAAGTATACAGAGAGCCACAGAGAGTCATGTTTCCTTCTTAGAAAGCCAGAATGTGTGGAAATTGAATATTTATTGTGTAATTGGTTGCAACTATTTTATGTGGCGCACGCTGCGCAATTTGGGAGCGTCCGAGCATACTCTACCCGTGTCTTTTTCGTAAGAATCAGTCCTAGAGTACAGTCATGAAAGTAGTACAGTGAAGTTTTCGTTTTAACTGAGATATTCGTTTTGTTCAACTACCTACTGAGAACTTATAGCGTGCTGGAGTAGCTATGGGTCAGTAACTTCTGTTAATCGGTACAACTAAAAACCAGTCCAAAGTTGCAAATTATACTTTCTTATTCACGCGATGACTAGTTTCGGGCCGAGGCCCATTTTAAAATCATCGTAACATAGTCGAAAATAGCACTTCCGAAGCTGTGAAAACCATGTAGAAAACGTGCAACGAACATTTACAGCACACGGATATAACTGTATTATTGTAACAGTTTGCTGTTGCTTTTGACACAGTTTTCACATATTCGGAAATGCGTGTTTCGTTGGGGAATCGTTTATTCGGCGCTAGAGCATGCTCAAGAAGCTCAACTGGCAGACGCTCTAAGAGAAGAAATGTGCATCACGTAGAACTTTGTTACTGACATTCTGAGAGTAACGTTACGGTATATTGGTAACTTTACTTTTGGACCGTCTAATTGCAATTGAATGAAACACAATTTTCGTGCTATAAGCGTTTCGCCTTTATTCTCTGCAAGGCATCTTCAGTGGCAGGTCCTGAGGACATGTTATGTTTTGGTTCCATTTTTGGCACTGTTCCTCTCTTATAATTGCCATTTCGGGTTTTTGTTTTCCACACTTCACAGCAATAGGAACTGAACACTTGTTTTGATGCTATCTTTTCGTTTGTGTCCAACACAGACGAAAACATAGCATCAGAACAAAAGTAAAATTTATCAATATACCATAATACTACACGCAACCGAGGAAGACAGGACTACAAAAGTTGAAGATGTTCCGAGAGTAACACGTCGGAATGAGTCGGAAAACATCTTCTTCCTCCCACATACGTCTCGGGAAATGACCACAATGAGCAAATCAGATAAATTAAAAATAATTCTGAGGTTTACGGATTATCATCCGTTCCACGCGCTTTTTGCGACGGGAGCTGGGAACAGTCTTACCAGAGGTACCCCCCGCCACAAACTGTAGGTGGCCGTGAATATTCCGTAGTCAGCGAGTGGCAGTTTTTATATAACTAGAACGTAGATTAGATTCTCGATTTGCAATAGTTTTCCAAATAATTCTCAATAAAAGAGCACAACCAGCACGTAACCCTACCCTGATCATTATTAATTCTTTCAAATTAACATCCTGAGCGGTAACATTATTATAGTCTTTCTTCGTTATGCCCAGTGACAGATATCGTGTGAATACGTTAATATGGTCGGACAGCTTTCTTTTCTTCTTTTCCCAAAACCTCATTATGAATTCTTTGTGTTGTTTCTTGCGGTCCTCTGTCCAGTGTTTTCCTGCTTTTTTCGTTCTTTCCTTTTCCTTTTTTTTCTTTTTTAGCGTCCCCTGCGAACTTGTGATTCGCAACTAGAAGTGAAAAAGCGTTGTATTCTCTGATGGTATCTTCTTCGAAACAAGTGATTCTCACCTTTTTCTAATTTATTATTTAAGTATTTATTTCAGTTAATCTAGTGTTTGGACAAGAAGAGAGTAGAAGCTTTTGAAATGTGGTGCTACAGAAGAATGCTGAAGATTAGATGGGTAGATCACATAACTAATGAGGAGGTATTGAATAGAATTGGGGAGGAGTTTGTGGCACAACTTGACTAGAAGAGAGGATCGTTTGGCAGGACGTGTCCTGAGGCATCAAGGGATCACCAGTTTAGTATTGGAGGGCAGCATGGAGGGTACAAACCACGAGATGAATACACTAAACAGACTCAGAAGAATGTAGGTTGCAATAGTTACTCGGAGATGAAGAAGCTTGCACAGGATAGAGTAGCATGGAGAGCTGCATCAAACCAGTCTCAGGACTGAAGACCACAACAACAACAACAACAATCTAGTGTTGTCCATTCTGTAGCTGTGATCATCGAATTTAAAGCGACTTCTATGTAAAGCATCAGTGAATTTGTCTGTAGGTGTGTTCAGGTCTGTACCTTCATTTTTAATACATATCCCATTTGTGTTAATGGGCCCATAAATTTTTCTGAGAATTTTTCGCTATACCCTTCCAATTACAAGAGTTCTCGAGTGGCCTCCTAGAGATGTAATTTCTGTGAAATATAATCCCCGAGACTGCTGAAGTTTCGCATTACGGTATATCTTCGCTTACTGTAGCGATTCCATCTGATGATGAAGGCCTTCTTGAGTTTGGTGGCTCTTTCTAAGCCCGCTTTACTGTCTATTCCAGATACTGCTAGTCCAGATATTACAGATCTCTCCAATATATTAAAAAGAATACCCACATTAATCTGTCCCATATGTGTCTGTAGTGGGGACGTTATTATTATCTTTATTTTTATTAGTATATCATTACTTCTTTCGATGTATGTAATTATTATTTATTTAATTTAATGACAAGTTCCATTTTCAAGTAGTTATGTAACACTGGTCGAATGGAATAAAAAGTAAAATAAAACAAGTAAACTGAGGTGTTGGGGAGACCAAAAAAATACAAGAGAGAATAAAGGCAAAGTGCAAGTCAAGTCTGAAGCTTGGAGCAGTACGCCGACGGCCACAGCGTAGCTCACAAAACGAACAGAATGGAATACGTACGTAGCCCACCGCGTCCTTCTTGTACGTGTCTTTGTTCGGCTGCAAGCAAAATGATGGCCACCGACGGCAAGCGGCCTGTAAGAGGCTCGAATAGAAGTCGGCCGAAACTGAGTGACGGCGGCAGATAAGAGGGCTGCTGACAGTAAACACAGCGTGTCAGCGTCCGCGCTGACTCAGTCAGCGGCTTCTTACCGCCGGACCGCCGATGAAGGCGCTGTAAACAGCTGGCCAGCGCTGCTATTGCTTCAAAGTGACTCTTCATTCTTCTTCCTTTTTAAAAAAAAACAGTGTGGAGTCACACGGAATGAGGCGTACTAGAGGACTAAATTGCTACGCTTTTTTTCACGTGAAATTTGTGTCTGAAAAGAAATTTTTGTTTACGGGATCGCTTGAACATCTGTCGCAAGTCAATATTTGAAAGAGAACGTCGCTGAAATAGAATGTAAATTGTGATTAAACCTACATCTACATTTATACTCCTCAAGCCACCCAACGGTGTGTGGCGGATGGCACTTTACGTGCCACTGCATTACCTCCCTTTCCTGTTCCAGTCGCGTATGGTTCGCGGGAAGAACGACTGCCGGAAAGCCTCCGTGCCCGCTAGAATCTCTCTAATTTTACATTCGTGATCTCCTCGGGAGGTATAAGTAGGGGGAAGCAATATATTCGATACCTCATCCAGAAACGCACCCTCTCGAAACCTGGACAGCAAGCTACACCGCGACGCAGAGCGCCTCTCTTGCGAAGTCTGCCACTCGAGTTGGCTAAATATCTCCGTAACGCTACCACGCTTACCATATAACACTGTGACGAAACGCGCCGCTCTTCTTTGGATCTTCTCTATCTCCTCTGTCAACCCGACCTGGTACGGATCCCACAATGATGAGCAATGCTCAAGTATAAGTCGAACGAGTGTTTTTTAAGCCACCTCCTTTGTTGATGGGCTACATTTTCTAAGGACTCTCCCAATGAATCGCAACCTGGCACCCGCCTTACCAACAATTAATGTTATATGATCATTCCACTTCAAATCGTTCCGTACGCATACTCCCAGATATTTTACAGAAGTAACTGCTACCAGTGTTTGTTCCGCTATCATATAATCATACAATAAAGGATCCTTCTTTCTATGTATTCGCAATACATTACATTTGTCTATGTTAAGGGTCAGTTGCCACTCCCTGCACCAAGTGCCTATCCGCTGCAAATCCTCCTGCATTTCGCTGCAATTTCCTAATGCTGCAACTTCCTGGCAGATTCACACAATGAGCAGAACTGGGAACTCGAACCAGACTCATGATTTTCGTGGACCATGCTCTTACCGATGAGGAACACAGACACGACTAATGATCTGGCGTTAAGTTCGAATATGTTTGTACCTGCCGCACGGGATTAGCCAAGCGGTCTGAGGCGCTGCAGTCATGAACTGTGCGGCTGGTCTCGGCGGAGGTTCGAGTCCTCCCTCGGGCATGGGTGTGTGTGTTTGTCCTTAGGATAATTTAGGTTAAGTAGTGTGTAAGCTTAGGGACTGATGACCATATCAGTTAAGTCCTATAAGATTTCACACATATCTGAACATTTTTTGTTTGTTTGTACCTCTCTTACTTTACAACTTCCGCAAAGGCTCTCCCGCACAGCTTGCTCAGCTACACTGCCGGAAAAGAAATTATTACATCCGGAAATACAATGTCGATTTTCATTGGTTGACAACACCTGGGTGAGCATTTTGTGGTACATGGAAGAGGAAAGCGACCTATCCCGGTGGAAGTTATTGCTTTTGCTGTAAGTGACCATGCAGGACACGCCCCAGGCAGTACCAGTGTTCGTGCAATGTCACGAGAACTGTCCATCTCAGGGCCAACAATATGGAAAGTTTCGCAGTCTATATTACACTGATACGCGTACAAGACCCAGACGGTACAACGACTTAAACCTCATGATCTGCAGCAACGTTCCAAATTCGCTCTTCGGGGTTCGACTCGGATCGAAGTTGATGACATGTGACTGGGCAATATTCAATAGAGTGATAGGCGTTTTTTGCACTAGAGGGTGCTGTGAACACACAGAAGTGCCTAATTTGGGTTACTGTTAAAATGCATGCTGAGCACGAAGAGCCATTGCACTCACCGTATGTGACCGTGAGGTATGGATTCACAAGCACCTTTACCCTCGGTCCGCTCTTTTTTTAAGAGAAAACACCCAGAATGCCAGTCAGGTATACCGTACGTCTCTCCTTAAAGACCTCCTTGTACAGAATTGGAGTCCTGCTTCAGATGTGCGCAGCTGTGTAGGGACTGTAATTTTCATGCAAGAGGCGAGGGAACAGCACCCCAATGAAAGATCTGCTTAACCTTCCACGAACATGTTATCTCCATACGTTTTCCAGACGTACGGCCTGCAACATTCATTTGACCTGAATCCATTTAACTTTTGGCTCTGGGGATATCTAAATGAACGCGTCCACCAGGGACACGTTCAATCTCTTACAGATCTGAAGGCCAGTATACGTTGCTCGGTTTCTACCGGAACTGCTGCGAGGAACTGTCAATCACGTCATTTTACGGATGCAGCATCTAGTCGACATCTCCAGTGATCATGCTGAACAAATCGTTTGAGAGGCGGTTAATAATAAATTCATCATTATATCTCTCTGACTTGTTTAACCTTTTCTGTCCACGCCCCGTCCCTAATACGTCACATATGGAAATATTTCTATATGTCTTTGTTGCATTCCTAGTGACAGATTGGCATCTGGTGGCCAAAACTTTTTTTCAGCATAAATCGATTCCACGTTAACAAAGCAAAACAAAAAAAAAAGTTCAAATGTGTGTGAAATCTTATGGGGCTTAACTGCTAAGGTCTTCAGTCCCTAAGCTTACACACTACTTAACCTAAATCATCCTAAGGACAAACACACACACCCATGCCCGAGGGAGGACTCGAACTTCCGCCGGGACCAGCCACACAGTACATGACTGCAACGCCCTAGACCGTCCGCGTTAACGCATTCGCATATGAACCAAGTTCGTTGTCATACAGTAATTACGGCCGACGCTGGACTTCCATGAGTAATTCACTTTAATAATAATCAACCTGTACATAATATCGCTGATGATGTGGATTTCAAAACAGATGTCAAAATGAAGAAGATAACTGGCAAGCGACGAGGGACCAACTGAAAGAATATGATTAAGACTGATTACCGAAATATCACAGCGCAAAAAATGTATACGTATTTTGTTGTATGCTTGAATACTCTTTCCGCCAATCGCCCGTAGCTAACTGAATCTTAACGATTAAAAAGTAAACCCTCAACAGCTGCCGAAGTTTTGAACAGAGGATTGAAACTGTCCGCCAAATTCACCTTTCTGCCGAAGAAGCAAAATTTCTCCTCGACGGAAGGTTGCGTTACGTTGGGCGATGTCAGAGAACTTCCTAAAAACTTGCGGTGCGCCCTCACTGGCAGGGCGTTCCTTTGTTAGGAACTTCGGCACAGCTCCGGTAATCGTCGTGCGTGCGCTGCCGATGGCTCTAAAGACTGACACGCTCACCGAGAAAAACACTGCGGCTGGAGAACGTAACGAGTCTTCCTTAAAAGCCGTACCTAGCCTTGAAGCGTCTATGGAAAGTTCTTTTAGCGAAGACAGTGAGACACATTTGGGTGAATTACGTTTCAAAATGCTGAATACTGACAAATGAAATACAGTAAGGGATAAAAACACATGGGTTTGCATCCAGTTTATTCTATACCGCATACAGTTCAATGTGATGATTTGGTGAATTCTCTGAGTTTATTTAGGCAGCGATCTCTGAAAATCCCTCGTAGTTTGCAGACTGGCTCTAAGGAAAATATACATTTTTTACAGTAATGTAGATCGCAGTATTTTCACTTCGAGCTCACATTAGCAACTTCGCTTCAGGAGCTTCTGTTTTTCGCCACAGCAGTACATTTGAGCAGCACTCTGCAATGGCGGCTACCATTCACGGGCTTTACGCACTGAAAGCACATTTAGGTGGGATTCACTCGGCAGCAAAATCGGCTTATGTTATTTGTTTCCGGCGTGGCGCAGTAACGACACGAACAACGCCAGAAAGTTCGTGTTTTCTCGCCAGCTGTCTTGCAGTAACAGTACTAGCGCAAAATCTCAACGCGTTCTAAGTTAAGGAAGACCGATTTTTCAAATGGAAATGCGTTTGTGGTACACAAGTTTTACACTGTTTCACAGTAAGACAAAACAGATCTCAATTTACCTAAGTATTCAGTCTTTCGTGGCCGTTGTCATTGAAGGTGATGTTCTCTAGGTTGATAGGCTGCGTCGTATTACTCTTCAGTTTCTACTTACACAGCAGCCGTTTCGACACCTCTGTTGTGATCTTCTACAGTAGCTTCTGGTGCTGCAGCAGGAGAAAATTAGTGTTTAACGTCCCGTCGGCAACAGGGCCATTAGAGACGGAGCACAAGCTCGAATTAGGGAAGTAAATCGGCCGTGCCCTTTCAAAGGAACTACCTCGGCATTTGCCTGGAGAGATTTAGAGAACACTATTTTGTCAAAAACTGACGTTTTGAGCCTGTGGCTGTATACAAAGTATACAAAATATACGTTGGCTCTTACACGGAAGATTACAGCAACCAGCCACTTTTTACGAGGGTCACTCCAAAAGAAATGCACACTATTTTTTTATTAAATCAATCTTTTATTCTACATGTTTGAAAGTCCTACAGTGTGTAGACACATCCTGTAGGAACAATATTTTTATTTCTCCACATAATTTACATCCCTCTCAACTGCCTTTAGCCATCTTGGAACCAGTGCCTGTATACCCGCACGGTAAAATTCTGGACCAACCTGTTGGAGGCACTGTTTGGCAGCATGCACAAGGGAGTCATCGTCTTCAAACCTTGTTCCACGAAGAGAATCTTTCAGTTTCCCAAAGAGATGATCGTCACATCGAGACAGGTCAGGACCGTAAGGCGGGTGTTTCAGTGTTGTCCATCCGAGTTTTGTGATCGCTCCCATGGTTTTTGACTGACATGTGGCCGTGCATTGTCGTGCAACAGCAAAACATCCTGCTTTTGCCGATGTGGTCGAACACGACTCAGTCTAGCTTGAAGTTTCTTCAGTGTCGTCACATATGCATCAGAATTTATGATGGTTCCACTTGGCATGATATCCACAAGCAAGAGTCCTTCGGAATCGAAAAACACTGTAGCCATAACTTTCCCAGCAGAAGGTGTGGTTTTGAATTTTTTTTTCTTGGGTGAATTTGCATGATGCCAGCCCATTGATTGCCTCTTCGTCTCTGGTGAAAAATGATGGAGCCATGTTTCATCACCTGTCACAATTCTCTAAGAAAATCATCTCCACCATTCTCGTACTGTTCTAAAAATTCGCTGCAAACCATTTTTCTTGTTTCTTTGTGAGCTACTGTCCACATCCTGGAAACCCACCTGGCACAAACCTTTTTTAACGCCAACACTTTCAGTATTCTGCAAACACTTCCTTCCCCTATCCCAACGTAGCGTGACAATTCGTTCACTGTGATGCGTCTGTCAGCAGTCACCTTTCGTTAACTCTCTGCACATTGTCTGGAGTGTCTGCAGTACGAGGCCTGCTGCTGCGAGGACAATCCTCAATATTGCCGTGACCGCTCTCATCATGTAACCTGCTTGCCAACCCACTGACTGTACTGTGATCGACAGCAGCATCTCCATACACCTTTTTCAACCTCTTGTGGGTGTTTCCCACTGTCTCGTTTTCACAGCACAGGAATTCTATGACAGCACGTTGCTTCTGACGAACGTCGAGTGTAGCAGCCATCTTGAAGACATGCTGTGACGGCGCCACGCACGGGAATAGGTTGAACTAAGTTTGAAAACAAGCGGGAAGGATGTATCTACACACTGTAAAACTTCCACACATGCAGAATGAAAACTGCATTTTTACAAATGGTTCAAATGGCTCTGAGCACTATGGGACTTAACTACTGTGGTCATCAGTCCCCTAGAACTTAGAACTACGTAAACCTAACTAACCTAAGGACATCACACACATCCATGCCCGAGGCAGGATTCGAACCTGCGACCTTAGCAGTCGCGCGGTTCCGGACTGCGCGCCTAGAACCGCTAGACCACCGCGGCCGGCTGCATTTTTACAAAAATAGTGTGCATTTCCTTTGGAGTGACCCTCGTACAATGCCATTTATTTATTTAAATAGCGCCGTTACCTGTTTAGAACCGATAGGTCCATCTTCAGACGGCTAGTTCACTTTTTACATTACATTTCGTGCTTTGTTTACCTTCGTGACGAATCTTCCTTGGAGTAGTGATGCCAGTGAAGAATCCGCGCCATTACATTCCAGTGCAATTTGGTTATCATCTTGCAGCATCGAAAGTGTATAATGAACTTTTCTTGAATATATGTTGGCACATAATGTAACGCACCACTCACACATCAAGTGATGAAACTTCTAAGTGTGTCAGTGGTGCATTACATTATGTGCAAATATATATTCAAGAAAAGCGTATTATACAGTTTTCGATGCTGCAAGATGATAACCAACCTGCACTGGAATGTAATGGCGCGGATTCTTCATTGGCATCACTACTCCAAGGAAGTTTCGTTAGGTGGGGAAACAAAACACGAAATGGAATGTAAAAAGTGAACTAGCCGTCTGAAGATGAACCTATAGGTTCGAAACAGGTAACGGCTCTGTTTAAATAAATAAATAGTATCGTAAAAAGTGGCTGGTTGCTGTAATATTCTGTGTAAGAGTCAACCTATATTTAGGTGTTACTGGTTAGCTGAACACCGTCAAAGACGCATGTCACGCTCACTTTACAAAAGCCACCTCAGCGTCACGATAGTAATATTTTGAGAAATGTTTCTCCCCCGTCCCTCCTCCCCCCCACCCCTATTTGCTCTGCCTCTTTTACCAACAATCCAATGAGGATGGCCCACAAACAGGCCTTGACGAGGCCTAGGAGCCTAGAAGATTATACCGGGTGACCAAAAAGTCAGTATAAATTTGAAAACTGAATAAATCACGGAATAATGTAGATAGAAAGGTACAAATTGACACACATGCTTGGAATGACATGAGGTTTTATTAGAACCAAAAAATACAAAAGTTAAAATAATGTCCAACAGGTGGCGCTTCATCTGATCAGAATAGCAATAATTAGCATAACAAAGTAAACAAAGCAAAGATGATATGTTCTTTACGGGAAATGCTCAATATGTCCATCATTCCTCAACAATAGCCGTAGCCGAGGAATAATGTTGTGAACAGTACTGTAAAGCATGTCCGGAGTTATGGTGAGGCATTGGCGTCGGGTGTTGTCTTTCAGCATCCCTAGAGATGTCGGTCGATCACGATACACTTGCGACATCAGGTAACCCCAAAGCCAATAATCGCACGGACTGAGGTCTGGGGACCTGGGAGGCCAAGCATGACGAAAGTGGCGGCTCAGCACACGATCATCACCAAACGACGCGCCCAAGAGATCTTTCACGCGTCTAGCAATACTTTTTTTTTGTTCTAATAAAACCTCATGTCCTTCCAAGCATGTGTGTCAATTTTTACCTCTCTGTCTACATTATTCCGTGGTTTATTAAGTTTTCAAATTTATACTGACTTTTTGATCATCCGGTATAACTCGCGTAAAGACCGTTAACATAAAGTCGGAGAGATTAGAGTTCACATAGCCTCTTACCAACAATCGCTCTTTCCGCGAACCATTCGCGATTGGAACAGGAAAGAGCGCACTGACAGTGGTACATAGAATACCTCCGCCACACACCGAAAGTTCGCTTGCGTAGTAGTGATATGAATGTAAATCAGGATGGCTGGCTGGTGATTTTACGTCCTTTCACCGTGAATGTGAGTCCCCTTTACACCATCTCACTCGGTTTCCTAACTCGTTGTAGTATAGTTTTTTAGTCTAAAATGTAGTTGAAGGCATTAACAATAACACAGGAAGGGCACATAAATTACTAACACTGCAAGCACTGTTCTAGATAAGCGACGATCCTCTCATCCACCGTCTCCTTTAATTAATTTGCAATTTATTAGTTGTTACACTTTCTTTGCCATTTATAATTAGTACTTTAATTTGTATAAAATATTTTGCTAAAACAATATATATGTTTTAACATGAAGTAGATTATGTTATTATTAAATGAAACACACAAAATGTACGATGCGTTTTTAAAACCCTAATTAAGAGGTTTTCAAGTATTCAATGTCGTTGCTTCTGTTGTTATTCTTGTTGTGGTCTTAGCTACAAAGAGTGATTTGATGGGGCTCTCCACGTTATCTGTCCTGTGCAAGCCTCTCCATCTCTACATAACTACAGCAACTTACCTAACTGCAATCAAAAAATGGCCCTGAGCACTATGGGACTCAACATCTGTGGTCATCAGTCCCCTAGAACTTAGAACTACTTAAACCTAACTAACCTAAGGACATCACACACATCCATGCCCGAGGCAGGATTCGAACCTGCGACCGTAGCGGTCACGCGGTTCCAGACTGACGCGCCTAGAACCGCACGGCCATACCGGCCGGCTAACTGCAATCCACACTTTCCTCTTTTTAAATGCTCTAACCGATACACCTTATCATGGGATAAATCTTTACACGCTCCGTTCCGTAGAACTCCAGTTTTGCTTTTCCTGACAACAACATCCTCACGAGTAGGCCCTCCCCGGAGATACGAATGGGGGACAATTTTATCTAGTATTTTACGCAAGAGGGTGTCGTCATCAACGAAGTCTACAGCGCTGCTACATGTCCTTGGGAAATTTATCGGCTGTATTTTCCCCCTGATTTCAGCCGTTCGTACTACAAAAATAGCAAAAGTATGTAGGCTGACGCCATACAAGGTCATATCTGTCAGCCAACCATACTGATACACCCTGAAACTACTGAAACGCTGGTCTCCCTCTTCACGAACCGAAAGTCAGTACTACTTCTCCACAAATACCCCTATGATCAGGCACGCGAGCTACCCCATCGTGGCATGGTCCCATGGTTCGTTCGTTCGTTTGTGTGTGTGTGTGTGTGTGTGTGTGTGTGAGAGAGAGAGAGAGAGAGAGAGAGAGAGAGAGAGAGAGAGAGAGAGACATACACACAAATGACAAACAAATTCTAAATGGCCACCTTAGAATCCTCAGACCGCTTCGGTAGCTGTGCGGTCAGTACGGCAGATTGGTAACATACGGAACCCGATTTCGATTCCCGACCTGGTCGGAGATTTTCTCCGCTCGGGGTCTGGGTGTTACGTCGTGCTTTGGTTCGTATTATCGTAACTGACACGAAAATCAGCTCCAGTAGTTAGAGTCTCGTCTTTCATTAGTGACATGGCGGAATGAACACAACCCGAAAGCCAATAAATTAATACAAAGAAAGAAGAAAAAGATAAGCCTATTTTTGGAGAGCATTCAAACAAAATTTCACAAAGAAATTCATATATTTAAAGTTACCGTACCATCACAGAAGTGTAGATTTGAAAGGATTCTTTTTTTTATCGCTGCACTAACGACTATGTTACAGTCGTGCTATAAATCAGTTTTTAGATTCGTTACAAAATCGTACCTTGTTTTCGTAAAAGCTAAATTACAGTGGCTCTAATAATACCAGCCTCGATTCGATTAATGAGTCGTATCCGCCAGACAGGTCGTTAAAAACGAGTAGAGAATTGATTTCAGTCGGGGTTACGGGCAACTTAGACGGTGATATCTGCATATCGGACTAGCTCTCTTCGAGCTGCCTCCTTCCAGTAGCGGAGAGAAGAAGGCGAAGAAGAAACCTGCGCTCTGCCCGACGCCTATCGGACGCTGTTTATTGGACCTCCACGCACGCCGGCCACCTACCTCGCAGCAGCGGCTGTGGCAGAACCCGCGGGCGGAGTCGGCGGTGTTGTCATTAGCGCTCGTTACGGCTGTTCGCCGGGGCCGCAATTGTTATCGCCGACTGGCAAAAACGGCCACCGGCGCGTAATGACTATCGATTATTCAGTTCGATACGGCAAACAGCAAGAGGGCGGAGGACGACGAATGAGCGGCAGGGGGGGGGGGGGGGTGAGGGGGGAGGAATAACTGGTACAGTGGCGAAAAAGGGGAGAGAGAGTGAGGTGCGGAAAGATAGAGGGACAGAGAAGAAACGAGCGAGAGAGATATATATGCTCCTCGTTTTACAGATTGCCGAAAATGGCCCAGAAAGTAATTTGCAATGGAAATTAATTGAGGGAGATTGACTGCACGCGGCTGGGACCAGCCTACATCTGTATCTGTATCGGCTCCGCTTCGGCGCAGTCGGGGAGTCCGTGGGGTGAGTTGCGGGGTGGGGTGGGGGTTGCGGATTATCTTAGCGAGCCTCGACGTCCACCAATCGAGCGATCGGCGCTGTTTCCCGACTCCGCGTTTCGGAGCCGTGCCCGCACTCGCGGACGCGTCGCCGACAAAGCGTCAAAGCGACAGACGCCGGCTGATAACGGCTGCAGTTTCGCCCCTGTTTGCTGGCTACGTGTCCCCCGCCGGCGGCAGTGTTGACGTGGTAAAGAACGCGTGAAATCACGCGGCGCGCCGTCCGCATTCGGAGGGGAGTTGCCGCAGAAATCTGTCCCGATCGCAGACTCTAACGTTTTCGCGTGCCGCTGAGGCACGGCGGTTGCTTTGACTGCAGACATAATGTTTCTCTTTCACTCTTCAACAGAAGCGCCCGCAGCGCAAACGGCAGTACGTCAAAGCTGTGTAACATAAACCCGACAAACAGTAAGGTTCGTATTTTATTTGTAATTACACGCTCAAACTAGACGCGCTAAATCAATGAACATCGAGCTGTGCTTTTATTTAATATCCGCATCTACGAGGGCGTGCTGAAAAGTAATGCCGTCGAATTTTTTACGTGGAAAATCTCAAGGCTAAATTTGCAGGTGTAGAGCACGTGAAGAAATTGAAGGTGCAAATAGTAAAATTTCTGAAGTCGTATGCATTATTCCATTGTGTGTTGCAACAGTTTTTACTGGAAATAAGAGTAAGGAGATTTCATATATAACTGCAAAATACACTCCTGGAAATGGAAAAAAGAACACATTGACACCGGTGTGTCAGACCCACCATACTTGCTCCGGACACTGCGAGAGGGCTGTACAAGCAATGATCACACGCACGGCACAGCGGACACACCAGGAACCGCGGTGTTGGCCGTCGAATGGCGCTAGCTGCGCAGCATTTGTGCACCGCCGCCGTCAGTGTCAGCCAGTTTGCCGTGGCATACGGAGCTCCATCGCAATCTTTAACACTGGTAGCATGCCGCGACAGCGTGGACGTGAACCGTATGTGCAGTTGACGGACTTTGAGCGAGGGCGTATAGTGGGCATGCGGGAGGCCGGGTGGACGTACCGCCGAATTGCTCAACACGTGGGGCGTGAGGTCTCCACAGTACATCGATGTTGTCGCCAGTGGTCGGCGGAAGGTGCACGTGCCCGTCGACCTGGGACCGGACCGCAGCGAAGCACGGATGCACGCCAAGACCGTAGGATCCTACGCAGTGCCGTAGGGGACCGCACCGCCACTTCCCAGCAAATTAGGGACACTGTTGCTCCTGGGGTATCGGCGAGGACCATTCGCAACCGTCTCCATGAAGCTGGGCTACGGTCCCGCACACCGTTAGGCCGTCTTCCGCTCACGCCCCAACATCGTGCAGCCCGCCTCCAGTGGTGTCGCGACAGGCGTGAATGGAGGGACGAATGGAGACGTGTCGTCTTCAGCGATGAGAGTCGCTTCTGCCTTGGTGCCAATGATGGTCGTATGCGTGTTTGGCGCCGTGCAGGTGAGCGCCACAATCAGGACTGCATACGACCGAGGCACACAGGGCCAACACCCGGCATCATGGTGTGGGGAGCGATCTCCTACACTGGCCTTACACCACTGGTGATCGTCGAGGGGACACTGAATAGTGCACGGTACATCAAAACCGTCATCGAACCCATCGTTCTACCATTCCTAGACCGGCAAGGGAACTTGCTGTTCCGACAGGACAATGCACGTCCGCATGTATCCCGTGCCACCCAACGTGCTCTAGAAGGTGTAAGTCAACTACCCTGGCCAGCAAGATCTCCGGATCTGTCCCCCACTGAGCATGTTTGGGACTGGATGAAGCGTCGTCTCACGCGGTCTGCACGTCCAGCACGAACGCTGGTCCAACTGAGGCGCCAGGTGGAAATGGCATGGCAAGCCGTTCCACAGGACTACATCCAGCATCTCTACGATCGTCTCCATGGGAGAATAGCAGCCTGCATTGCTGCGAAAGGTGGATATACACTGTACTAGTGCCGACATTGTGCATGCTCTGTTGCCTCTGTCTATGTGCCTGTGGTTCTGTCAGTGTGATCATGTGATGTATCTGACCCCAGGAATGTGTCAATAAAGTTTCCCCTTCCTGGGACAATGAATTCACGGTGTTCTTATTTCAATTTCCAGGAGTGTACATTTACTGAGTTAAGGGGCAAGCTCGGAACAATTTTTCGATTTAAAACTCGCGGAATTTATGAAGGAAAAGGGACTATATGAATGAAAATTAGAACATCCAGAAATTCATTGCAGATTTCGCACTTTTAGAGGCCTTGACTGCACACTGCCCGCAGTAAGACACTGCAAGATAACTTCTATGTGATTTGATGGGGATGCATTTAGAAAGAAAATCGCGTTATAGAAGGGACATATTCTGACAGAGACAGTCCATCACCGCAAGGTCACTGGCATTAAAGAAAACGCGATGTTTTGAGAACTCACTTTACCCTGGAAAGAATTACAAGTATTGTTTTATGAAGGTTTTAAGGACACAGTCAGTCGTACATCTGTTTTCGAGACCGTTTGCCGTCTTCAGTTGAAAGTGTCTGTATGCACGTGCAGATGTTACTGATTCACCCGCAACGTAATTCCAGTTTTAAAGACAAATCTTTTTACGTTAAAACTGCCCAGGACGTCTACATTGTTCTCCTGAGGTAGAGTTTCCACTTCTCCATAATGATGTTGCGGAAGTTCTACAATATTTCGATCGACATATTTTTGTGAAAGACTTTTTCGATTTTGAAACTTATTAAGTCATGGCTGCGTGGCAACTGATTGCAGAAATCTACGAAATTGTTTGTCTATGCTTATGCCGACAGATCGTACCAGATAAAAATTATGTCTCCTGTGCACCAAAAATATTTAAATACTACTGAAAATTTGTTTTCTTTTGATCTATGTGGTTGAGGAATGTGAAACATAAAATCAAATCGTATGCAATGCGACTGCACTGCCATTTAAATGCGGCGCGTTCGCAGTTTCGCCCTCTTTCCCGTCCTCGCGCCAGTCAGCGTAGCGTGGCGGTGGCGGAAATGTGCAGCGAGGCGGAGCGCTTTGCCTGTCAGCCGAAATATTGGCCGCCCTTGCCATAGTGGCAGCATTATGCTCACACAGTCTTCTTCGAACGCACATTCTACAAATTTATCCAATAGACTTCCCCGAGAACTACATCGGCTTGCTTCCAAGTATTACAATTTAATTTTCCCGAGATTTTCTGTTGCAGTTCCGTATGGTTTCGGCCTATACTGACCTGTCACGACCCTATCAGCACCTCTCTCTCTTTTTTTATATGTTTTGTAAGTAGGCTGTTTAGGTTTTTTTATTGGTAACGCCACCTCTGTATGAAAATCACAGACTGCACACAGCACAGCCAGTGATTTTCATACAGAGGTGGCGTTACCAATAAAAAAACCTAAACATGAAACGTCCCCTTTCAACAATTATACATGACTGTGCTTAAACTGATACACAATATTTTATTAGCGCAACGCAATCTGACTTTCAAAATTCCCTACAAAAGAATGGCCCTGACTAACATTAAACTATACCTTTCACAAATCACTTACCTCACAAAAATCTTCGCTGCTCAAGCTACTGCAATACAGCGAGCGCCACTACTGCCAGCTAAATAAAAGATTCAAACTATGGAAGGCACTAACTACTGATAGGGGGGGCTATGTAAGTAGGCTGTTTAGGTTTTTTTATTGGTAACGCCACCTCTGTATGAAAATCACTGGCTGTGCTGTGTGCAGTCTGTGGCTGCTTTGCATTGTTGTAATACTCGCCATTGTAGTGTTGGGCAGCGGCAGCTGGATGTGAACAGCGCGTAGCGTTGCGCAGTTGGAGGTGAGCCGCCAGCAGTGGTGGATGTGGGGAGAGAGATGGCGGAGTTTTGAAATTTGTCATGAACTGCTATATTTATATATGATGATATCAAGGTAAATACAGTGTTTGTTCTCTATTAATATCTTTCATTTGCTAACTATCCCTATCAGTAGTTAGTGCCTTCCATAGTTTGAATCTTTTATTTAGCTGGCAGTAGTGGCGCTCGCTGTATTGCAGTAGCTTGAGCAGCGAAGATTTTTGTGAGGTAAGTGATTTGTGAAAGGTATAGTTTAATGTTAGTCAGGGCCATTCTTTTGTAGGGAATTTTGAAAGTCAGATTGCGTTGCGCTAACAAAATATTGTGTGTCAGTTTAAGCACAGTCATGTATAATTCTTCAAAGGGGACGTTTCAGTTTCGATGGCTGTTGTCCCACCTGCTTGGACTCCAAACACTGGAACAATACTCTAGAATTGGTCACACTAGGGTCTTGTCTGGGATTTCCTTTACAGATGCACTGCACTTTCCCAGAGCCCTCCTAACAAGTCTAAGTCTTGCGTTCGCCTACCTTAACACTGTTTTTGCGTGACCATCCAGTTTCATATAGCTTCTTATTCAAATGTTCAAATGTGTGTGAAATCTTACGGGACTTAACTGCTAAGGTCATCAGTCCATAATCTTACACACTACTTAACCTAAATTATCCTAAGGACAAACGCACACACCCATGCCCGAAAGAGGACTCGAACCTCCGCCGGGACCAGCCGCACAGTCTATGACTGCAGCGCCTGAGACCGCTCGGCTAATCCCTCGCGGCAGCTTCTTATTATTACCCCTAAATACTTGTACAATGCGATGAGTTCAAGCTCACCATTAATTCTATAATCTGATATCATATGTTTCTTTCTATTTTTATAGATATCTTATATCTACCCACCTTTAAATCAAGCCGCCAATTGCTGAAAATGGTTCAAATGGCTCTGAGCACTATGGGACTTAACATCTGAGGTCATCAGTCCCCTAGAACTTAGAACTAGTTAAACCTAACTAACCTAAGGACATCAAACACATCCATGCCCGAGGCAGGATTCGAACCTGCGACCGTAGCAGTCGCGCGGTTCCGGACTGTAGCGCCTAGAGCCGCTCGGCCACTACGGCCGGTGCCAATTGCTACTACAAGCAGAAACGTCCACACCTTTTTGCATTGCGCTACCATCGCGTAATCGAGTTACTTTCGTATATACAAGAGCATCATCAGTGGACAATCTTGTAGTGCTGCTCATCCCCGTTTCCGTGTATTGAGGACTTTTTAGGTCCTATTACGATACTTTGGGATATAGCAATAGTTACTTTCTTTTCTATGGCATAATCACCGTCTAGTATAGCGCATTCGATATCTTCTTCACAGTATTTATTTACTTACCAGATATCGTGTTTCCTTCGTTTCGCAGAAATTCACACTCCTACACCTGTAAGTAAATGTTAAAAACACCCTTTTTAATAACATTAGCGTCAAAAATTCAGAGATTCTTCTAGTTTTTCGACTGCAGTAGTAGATATGAAAAAATGCAGGGAAAAATATATGGAGCAACACACTCGCAGACGTGAAACCCAAAACGAACACACCGTGGCGTTTGAAAATGAGAAAAATTCCTGGAGAGCGTCGTGTGCTACGCATAGAAAAACGCAACTAGTGCAACCGTAAGTTTTCATACCAAAATCATCCTTATAATGATTTCAAAAATATTTGTAAATTTCCCATCTTTTTAATTATATTATTTCAAAAGCATGTGGCTGCCCCTCTCCTTTCACCCCTCCCCCCTCCACATGAGCCGGCCGATGTGACCGTGCGGTTCTAGGCGCTTCAGTTTGGAACCGCGCGACCTCTACGGTCGCAGGTTCGAATCCTGCCTCGGGCATGGATGTGTGTGATGTCGTTAGGTTTAAGTAGTTCTAAGTTCTAGGGGACTGATGACCTCAGATGTTAAGTCCCATAGTGCTCAGAGCCATTTGAACCTCCACATGAGACGAGGCGAGATGGAATGAAACAGCAATAAACTACGGAAAAAGTGCCATAAATGATTTTTTGTAAAAAATAGAGTCCACTTCCTCCTTCTAACTTTGCGGATTTAAAAAAAAAAAAATTCTTCATGAAAAGATCTATAGTATACCCTCATATTTCCTACAGGGGCTCTTGCGTTGCCGAAAAGAAGTGTCTAGAAGTCTACCCTGTAAGTCGTGCAGGTTAGAAGAAGGCCGTCCTTGCGTGCCGCCGGCGTGGATAGCGGTGGCTCGTGTGCGTGAATGCGTAAAACAAATGCAAACGGCGGTAGACCTTCCGCCTTGGCGTGCCTGGCCAGCATTCCGGAAGAGTTAAACGCGCTAAGATGGACGTGGCTTGGAGGCCTCCGGACTCGGCGCCAATTTATGCCTCCAGATAAGTGCCCACACCGTGCCCGTGTATAAGACACCGTGGTAACGCCCGCAAGTCATGTAAGTCGCGCGGTGACCGTTTAGAGATCCGCGAAAACGATTAGAACAAAGCGTAGCGCAGTTCCCTGTTTCCTCGCGTAAATGGAAGAAAACGTAACAAGCAGTTTATGATTGCTTTCTAATTGCTCCGTGTACGTGACACAAGGCATTTCAACAAACTAAAATGTAATGAGCGGTTGGCGTCATTGGCCGGAAGGACCCTTGCGAGGCAGGTCCGGCTGCATTGGTGCAGGTCTTATTACATTCGACGCCACATTGGGCGACCTGCGTGCCGGATGGCGACGAAATGATAATGAAGATAACACAACACCCAGCCCCTGAGCGGAGAAAATCCTCGACCCAGCCGGGAATCGAACCCGGCCCCGTATGACGGCAATCGGTCACGCTGACCACTTTTTTTTTTAATCTCGTTTTTTTCTACACTTTTGGTTGAATTTGTTAGGGGCGGACGTCCGATGACACCCGTTCAGGTTGTTCGTTGAGCCGTTCACTCAGTTTTTTTTTATTACAGAGGGTAGCTAAACCCTCTGACCGAACACGTTGATCTACCGTGCCGGCGTGTCACTCAGCTATCGGGGCGCGCACAAACTAAAATGGTACACCACGAATGACCTAGGAATAGAGACACTATTTCCATTCGTAAAAAAGCGTATGTTGTGGCGTTGCAGGGCGTGATTCTTTTCCGATCTCAAACTGTGTGCTAACGCCGAGACATGTTTGATAAAATTTGATCAACTCGGACGTAGGAGATGAGAATTTCATTGCAGCTGTGAGATTGACCTTCGCTGGAAGGCAAAACAGGTAGACCTTCTGCGCATATTAACTAAATATTAAATGCAACGATGTCTTGAACAATAGAAGGATAGATACAGATAGGTGCGTACACTTGGTAGACGAGACTGACCATCTACATACAATGATGTGACGATGTCATGGGAGACCTCCTGTGTCGGATCTTTTGCCCTGCGTAGTGCATCAGCTCGACGTGGGAGGGCCTCAACAAATCGTTGGAATCCCCTGCAGAAATACTGATCCATGCCGCCTCTGTAGCTGTCCATAATTCCGAAAGTATTGCCTGTGCAGGATTTTGTACGCGAACTGACCATTCGGCTGTGTCCCATAAATATTCTGTGGGATTTATGTCGTGCGGTGTAGGCAGCCAAATCATTCGCTCAAATTGTTCAGAATGTACTTTAAACCTATCGCGGACAACTATGCCCCGGTACCATGGCGCACTGTCATCCACAAAAATTCCATCAATGAATGGTTGCAGATGGTCTCCAAGTAGCCGAACATAACCATTTCCAGTGAAAAATCCAGTTGGACCAGAGGACCCAGTCCATGGCATGTAAACACAGCCCACACCATTATTGAGCCACCACCAGCTACCACAGTGCCTTGTTGTTGACTAGGGGTCCGTAGCTTCTTGACGTTTGCGCCACAATCGAACCCTACCATCAGCTCTTACAAAATAAAATTGGGACTTTTCTCATCAAGCCACGGTTTTCCAGTCGTCTAGGGCACAACAGATACGGCCACGAGCCCAGGAGAGGCGCTACAGGCGATGTCGTGCTGTTAGCAAAGGCATTCGCGTCGGCCATCTGTTGCCATAGCCTATTAACGTCAAATTTCGTCCTCACTGCCCTAATGAATACGTTCTCAGCACGTCTCACATTGATTTCTGAGGCTGTTTCACACATTGTTGCTTATCTGTTATCACTGACGCAAACGGTGCTGCTCAGTCTTTAAGTGAAGGCTGTCCGTGGTGAAAGGTAATTTGGTAATTCCTGAAATGTGATGTTTTTGACATACGCTTGAGAGTGTGGATCTCGGAATATTGAATTACCTAACGAAATGCAACGTCACATGCGTGTAGCTCCGACCACCATTCCTCGTTAAAAGTCTGTTAATTCCCATCGAGTGGACATAATGATGCTTTTCCCCCGCCATTTGTAATGAAGCAATTTTCACGAGATAATGTCAGTCGGGCGATTTTGGAGTACTGACAATTTTAACCATTGCCAAGGGAATCATCGCAGTGATAACACCGGTTTCCGTCAGATCACCGAAGTTACGCGCTGTCGGGCTGGGCTAGAACTTGGTTGGGTGTCCGTCCGGTCTGCCGAGCGCTGTTGGAAAGCGGGGTGCACTCAGCCCTTGTGAGGCAAACTGAGGAGCTATTTCACTGAAACGTTGCAGCTCCGGTCTCATAAACTGACAAAACGTCCGGGAGAGCGGTATGCGGACCACATGCCCTGCATATCCGCATCCAGTGACGTCTAAGGGCTGAGGATGGCACGGCGGCCGGTTGGAAGCGTTGGGCCTTTAGTTTTGGACATTTTTAACCCGACTCGCAGGTCAGTGCGATGATGGCGACCCTTGTTTTGATTAATTTTGTAAGCAACGAATGAATCCGAGTCCCCCAATGAAAGTTTCCGAAAAATCTGCGAAGCAATAAGTCGCGTATTTCTCTCACGTTCCGCACATTGGTTAGATTACATGGGTTCAAGTTTGTGGTCGACGGGGAATTCGCGCGATGTTACGGAAGTTGAGAGGGTGGACGGAAGGAATGTTTCATAATACTTTTACTTAAGAAATTGTGTTCAAATGTGTGTGAAATCTTATGGGACTTAACTGCTAAGATCATCAGTCCATAAGCTTACACACTACTTAATCTAAATTATCCTAAGGACAAACACACACACCCATGCCCGAGGGAGGACTCGAACCTCCGCCGGGATCAGCCGCACAACCCATGACTGCAGCGCTCTAGACCGGTCGGCTAATCCCGCGCGGCACTTAAGAAATTCTGACGACACGAATTGGTTTTAAATATGATCACACACACGCTATCGAATTTGGCCCACATATTCATTTGACATCGACCACGGGCCGAAACTGCCTCACATACATAGTGCGGTGGGACTTCAAGAAGTAAGTTAGGAATCATCTTGGCAGGCATAGTAACTTTTATTCAGCGGTGCATTACACTTCAAAGTGACACAGATACGTGACACTGTTTTTCAACATAGTCAAGAAGAATTTGTTAACAATGTTAGGAACGACCTATCAATCGTTCACTTCCTCAACGACAGAAATCCGCTCCTTCTTAACGGAGATATTCCTCGTGGTTGGATAGTCTCCCCCCCCCCCCCCCCCCCCCCCCAGATATTCTTACAACTCGCCGAAAAGTTGAAAATCTCGTGGTGCGAGGTCGGAACTTCCCCATCAGCATGATCCATGTCTGGTCCCATTTCACTACTGCTGGACGCGGCACTGCATCTGATCCGTATACCGGCAGAATTTCACTTTGAATCTATGCGCAGCTTAGACGTTGGGCCGCAAGAATCATGCTGTCTCGCGAACTGCAACTTTGGAGTACGGTTATAGTTGCCGACCCATTTCACTTCCACCCTGTGATGCACCTGTTATCCATACCGCGGCACACCTATCTCTGCAGGAAACCTGGACCATATACTCTTTTCTGACAATGCACCAATCTTGTTGCGTAATGGTTGTCGTGTCCCGAGAGGAAGAAGGAGGACACTTTGTGGATGGTGGAGTGCTTACCTCGATCGATGCAATCTATGATGGACGATACCGCGGTCAGCTTACAGAGCTCCAATTGCAGTTCGCCTACAAGCTGAAAAGTGATGTCAGGGGTACAGAATTCGGTGTAGTTCTCAAGGAAGCTCAGGGTAAGTGAAAGTCATAATAATCTCATAACTGTGGAAATCTATTCCTGGTACTACTGACTGACGCCTCTGTCTCAGTTTGATGTTTGGTTTGTGGGGCGCTCAACTACGCGGTCATCAGCGCCCGAACAATGTCCCAATTTTTACACAGTCCAGTTTTGTACATAGTCCAGTCGAGCCACTGCCACGAATGATGATGATGATGATGATTATGATGATGATTTGATGAGGACAACACAAACACCCAGTTCGTAGGCAGAGAAAATCCCCAACCCGGCCGGGAATCGAACCCGGGGCCCCGTGATCCAGAGGCGGCAATGCTAGCCACTTTTTTTTATTGTCCCTTCATTTTGTTAGGTATTGTTCGTTGCGTTTGGTTTGGGCGGACGTCACAGGACATCCGTTCAAATTGATCGTTGAGTCCTTTACTAAGTTTTCTTTTTATTACAGAGGGCAACGAGCCCTCTGACCGAACACGTTGAGCTACTGTGCCAGCACCACTAGACCACGAGCTGCGGACCTCTGTCTCAGTGATTCCTGTCACCAACTCCGACTTCGCAGGACTTTACGTCAGCTACTTGCAAACCCGCTTCTGTCTCCATCGTAATGGCACTGTGCTGATATCTCTAGCCATTCTCAGTCCGCAGCCTGACGAAGAGCGACACAGGGATAGCGCCACATACTCCTACTGTAATGTCCTCTAGCTTTGTGGCAAGTTTCACCTTTTATATCCGTTACGCCTGTATTGTCCCATTTTAGGGATATCCTGGAAAGTCCATAAGGGTCACTTGCTTAAACCTACCATATTTAGGCATATTTCTAGGAGAAGTCTCTGTCATCACACTGAGTGTATCGGTCGGGATAGTGGTCACGCGCTCGGTGAACACTATCCTCCTCTTGTGTTCATAGTCCGTTTGTCTGCACACGAACAGTCAGTGCTTCCACTGCTTCCTAAAGACAGATTTTCGTTACAACTTCCAATTCATGCCTACATTTGATTCCGGTTTCATCTGTCGTTATCGTATTTCGCCTCAAGGTCTCAGTGTGGGACAACTGGTGAAACTTATTTTCTGAAGTCACTACGTACGTAGTTTCTAATGTTAATAGTTCAATTTGTTCCTATAAATTAAACAACCTCTGGGGGACAACATTGATTTTATCTTCAAAAAATATAGTCTGAAAAAAAGAAGCTCTCACTAGGGGAGGAGGAAACGAAATGGAATCTCACGGTTTGAGAGGGTATGTGATGTTATTTCACTGATTAGAAAGTCTAATCAAATTTCGGAAGTCTTGACAGTATGAACAGACTTATATTACGTTGCACCTCCAGTGGTCTGGGTACATGCTTTCAGTTAGTCTTCTGGGGACAAGTCTAGGGATTTTCCGAGCACGTTAATACTTCAACGTCACGCTGACAGTCCATACAGACATGTCCCATACGTGGACGGGCATTGTCCTGTTGAAATCTGGCACCACGATACTATTGTTTGAGTGGTAACAAATGAGGGCACAGGATATCTGTGACGTGCTTCCAGAGCTCCCTCAATGACTATGCCCTGTGAGGTTTGCATATGACAGTAATACCTCAGCATCACGCAGACAGTCCACACAAATATATACCATATGTGGACGGACATTAGCCTGTTGAAATCTGACCAACGATACTGTCGTTTAAGAGGTAACATATGAGGCCACAGGTTGTCCGTGACGTGTTACCAGAGTTCCCTCAATCACTGTCACCTGTGAGAGTTGGCTACGTGCTAATACCTCAACATCACGCTGACAGTCCATACAAACGTATCCCAAGTGTGGACAGACGTATCTCAAGTGTGGACAGACACTGTCCTGTTGAAAACTGGCCCACGATACTGTCGTTTAGGAGATAACATATGAGGGCACAGGACGTCTGTGATGTGCTGCCAGAGTTCCCTCAATCACTACCACTTGTGACCTGAAGTCACACCCGATTGCTCCCTACCCCAGGACGCCAGCAGTAGCATCACTGTGTCTCTCAAAGCAGTGGAAGTTTTGGCGCCTCTTCCCCAGTAGCCGACGCACCCGCCAACGATGGTCAACCGAGGTAGTACAGAACCACAGTGCGACGCCGGTTGCAGCCAGTCACCGATCAGTGGTGCTTGATGACGTTGTACGTTGAACAGAGTCCACTGATTGTTTTCGCGGCTGCGATCTGCTTGACGATCAGTACGCCAATCATCTTCCTTGACAGACCTGGTCGATTGGAACCTTGTCGAAGGGTATGTCTGCCCTCACTTTCCCATGCACTCCGACATAGGGTTACTGTTAGCCTCGAATGTTCCTGGAATCTGGATACTTCAAGATTCAGCCCGTTGAGCGAATTGAAAACCACAATGAGTCATTTTTCAGGTGCTGATAACGCTGCCTCACACGATTTCGCAGCATTTCTGTATCCTTCGCAGTGGTCACTCAACATCTGACGCTGTTCACGTCCCTTGTTTACCCTACCAGGCCTGGTAACGACACTAAATACGAACGACAACGACGGACCCTGGTGGCTGTCCTACCTTTCAGGTAGAACTGTAAATCTAATTATTTACATACCCGCCGATGGTGTGTACGTGTACGAAGTTACATTCATATCGACCATGTCTTCCACGTGGTTCACTTTTTTGTCGGGCACTGTCAACTGTCTACGTGGATCTGAATTTGAAGAAACTAACGGCATAATAATAAGCCATGGCTGCAAAATACTAACACGAATCCCTTACAGACGAATGGAAAAACTGGTATAAGCCAACCTCGGGGAAGATCAGTTTGGACTCCGTAGAAATGTTGGAACACGTGAGGCAATACTGACCCTACGACTTATCTTAGAAAGTAGATTAAGGAAAGGCAAACCTACGTTTGCAGCATTTGTAAACTTAGAGAAAGCTTTTGACAATGTTGACTGGAATACTCTCTTTCAAATTCTGAAGGTGGCAGGGGTAAAATACAGGGAGCGAAAGGGTATTTACCAATTGTACAGAAACCAGATGGCGGTAATAAGAGTCGAGGGACATGAAAGGGAAGCAGTGATTGGGAAGGGAGTGAGACAGAGTTGTAGCCTATCCCCGATGTTATTCAATCTGTATATTGAGCAAGCAGTAAAGGAAACAAAAGAAAAATTCGGAGTAGGTATTAAAATCCATGGAGAAGAAATAAAAACTTTGAGGTTCGCCGACGACATTGTAATTCTGTTGGTTGGTTGGTTGTTTGTGGGAAGAGACCAAACAGCGAGATCATCGGTGTCATCGGATTAGGGAAGGAAGTCGGCCGTGCACTTTCAAAGGAAGCATCCCAGCATTTGCCTGGAGCGATTTAGCGAAATCACGGAAAACCTAAATCAGGATGGCCGGACGCGGGATTGAACCGTCGTCCTCCCGAATGCGAGTCCAGTGTGATACCACTGCGCCACCTCGCTCGGTTGTAATTCTGTCAGAGACAGAAAAGGACCTGAAAGAGCAGCTGAACGGAATGGACCGTCTCGTGAAAGGAGGATATCAGATAAACATCAACAAAAGCAAAACGAGAATGATGGAATGTAGTCGAGTTAGATCGGGTGATGCTGCGCGAATTAGATTAGGAAATGAGACACTTAAAGTAGTAAAGGAGTTAAGCTATTTGGGGGGCAAAATAAATGATGATGGTCGAAGTAGAGAGGATATAAAATGTAGACTGGCAATGGCAAGGAAAGCGTTTCTGAAGAAGGGAAATTTGTTGACATCCAGTATAGATTTAAGTATCAGGAAGTCTTTTCTGAAAGCATTTGTGTGGAGTGTAGCCATGTATGGAAGTGAAACGTGGACGACAAATAGTTTAGACAAGAAGAGAATAGAAGCTTTCGAAATGTGGTGCTACAGAAGAATGCTGAAGATTAGATGGGTAAATCACATAAGTAATGAGGAGGTATTGAATAGAATTGGGGAGAAGAGGAGTTTGTGGCATAACTTGACTAGAAGAAGGGATCGGTTGGTGGGACATGTTCTGAGGCAAAAAGGGATCACCAGTTTAGTATTGGAGGGTAAAAATGGTAGAGGGAGGTTAAAATGGTTCAAATGGCTCTGAGCACTATGCGACTTAACTTCTGAGGTCATGAGTCGCCTAGAACTTATAACTAATTAAACCTAACTAACCTAAGGACATCACACACATCCATGCCCGAGGCAGGACTCGAACCTGCGACCGTAGCGGTCGCTCGGCTCCAGACTGTAGCGCCTAGAACCGCAGGACCACTCCGGCCGGCGGTAGAGGGAGGCCAAGAGATGAATACACTAAACAGATTCAGATGGATGTAGGCTGCAGTAGGTACTGGGAGATGAAGAAGCTTGCACAGGATAGAGTAGCATGGAGAGCTGCATCAAACCAGTCTCTGGACTGAAGACCACAACAACAACGGCATACCATTGTCCTTTCTCTCTTTTTTAATGAATTCGGCGGCGGTGTAGTGAAATTGTAGCAGCTACCGAAGGTGAGAACAAAAACTGGAAATCTCCCTGGTCTCGACGATTCGGTCGGATATTTGTCGGTAATCGTGCTAGCTGGTGAAGAGCGCTGGTCCTTCTTTGTGAGTGACAGTGCACACTTCTGTATTATTATTTTTTTCTATTTTCGTTGTGTGTGTCCTTCCTCGAGTAGACGCCGCGGGGGACGAAACAGAAGGGAGCTCGTTCGTCCCGATTTTCTCCCCCTATCTGGAGATTGAGAGGGGAGCTAATAAGAACACGGGTGCCACTACGAGACGCCATTAGTGGAGGGACGGGATGTGGTAATCTGGTGGCGCGCCCGGCACGGCGTAATGGGATGGGATGAGGTGGGGATGGTGGGGTGGGGACGTCACCCGTCCGACTGAGCTCCTCCACAAGCCGGCTGGAAAAACGAGAGCGGAAGACGGGTGCCGCCTGGCATCCGGACGGAGTTATTGCGGCCGCTTCTCAAGCAGCAGCAGGTACAGAGGCGCGCAGGCTGTCTTAACGAGTTTCCTCCGTCGGGCTGTCTGCAGCCGATGGATCTGGCTGGGGCGGCGGCGCGGCGTGCGGTTATTGGAAACTATACGTCAGCAACCTCTACCGCAACAGCCGGAGTCTTCGCGGCTGCCTCCGACCGCAGCGCCCCCTGGCGTCGTCACAGATACAGCCAGTCTGTGCCACCGCGGGAGACACAGCACCTGCGCCCAAAGAAGTAAAGCTGGAGCCCGAATGCTGCCGGGCTCGATACGGCAACATCTAGACGCTATAGATACCCACTTCCCAAACGACGGCGCGGCGATGCGCTGTTATTTTGACTCATCTACAGAAAACAGAAAGGCGTTCGACTCAGTTCCGCACTGTCGCTTGCTACAAAAAGTGCGCGCTTACGGTCTATCCAATGACATATGCAGTTGGATAGAAAGTGTTCTAACATACAGGGAGCAGTATGTCCTCCTGAACGGGGTTAACTTCAACAGAAACGAGAGTAACGTCGGATGTGCCCCATGGCAGCGTAATAGGTCCGCTGCTTTTACGATTTACCGGGTGATCAAAAAGTCATTGTAAATTTGAAAACTGAATACATCACGGAATAATGTAGGCAGAGAGGTACAAATTGACACACATGCTTGGGGTTTTATTAGAACAAAAAAAAAGTTCAAAAAATGTCCGACAGATGGCGCTTCATCTGATCAGAATAGCAATAATTCGCATAACATTGTAAGGCAAGCAAAGATGATGTTCTTTACAGTATATGCTCAATATGTCCACCATCATTCCTCAACAGTAGCTGTAGTCGAGGAATAATGTTGTGAACAGCAATGTAAAGCATGTCCGTAGTTATGGTGAGGCATTGGCGTCGGATGTTGCCTTTCAGCATCCCTAGAGATGTCGGTCGATCTCGATACACTTGCGACTTCAGATAACCGCAAAGCTAATAAACGCACGGACTGAGGTCTGGGGACCTGGGAGGCCAAGCATGACGAAAGTGGCGGCTGAGCACACGATCATCACCAAACGACGCGCGTAAGAAATCTTTCACGCGTCTAGCAATATGGGGTGTTTTTTATTCGTTCTAATAAAACCCCATGTCATTCCAAGCATGTGTGTCAATTTTTACCTCTTTATCTACATTATTCCGTGGTTTATTAAGTTTCCAAATTTATACTGACTTTTTCATCACCCGGTACATAAACGATCTGGTTGTTGGTATTGACAGCGGCCTTAGACTGTTTGTCGATGATGCTGTAGTCTACAGGAAAGTAGTATAACACGAAAGTTGTAAACAAATCAATGAGGATTTGTAGAAAATAAATAAGTGGTGTAATGACTGGCAGTTATCTCTCAATATTAGTAAGTGTAATCTACTGCGTATAACAAGGCGAAAATCCCCATTAATGTATGAGTACAAAATAATAAGTCTTTGGAAGCGGTAACATCAGTCAAGTATCTGGGTGTGACTATTCGAAATGATCTCAAATGGAATGATCAGATTACACAAGTAACGGGTAAGGCGGTTTATTGGTACAATCCTGAAGCGATACAGTTCTTCAACAAAGGAAATAGCTTACAATACGTTAGTTCGCCCAGTCATAGAGTATTGTTCGTCTGTATGGGATCCTTACCAGTTGGGTCTGATTCAAGAGATTGAGAAGGACCAAAGAAGAGCGGCAAGATTCGTGACTGGTACATTCAGCCATTGTGAGAGCGTTACAAATCTCATAGAAAGTTTGAAATTGGACACACTTCCAAATAGACGACGCGCTAAACAGAAGGGGCTCCTCTCTAGATTCCGAAATCCAATCTCCACCGAGGATGTAGAGCATATATTATTGCCAACAACTTTCAAATCGAGTAATGATCATCATTCAAAGATAAGGGAAATAAGAGTTCGTACTGAGGCGTTCAGACAGTCGTTTTTTCCTCGCGCGATCCGCGAGGGGAACAGAGAGGGGGAAATATGACTTTGGCGCGAATTGTGCCCTCCGCCACACTCCGCTTGGTGGCTAGCGGAGTATACATGTAGATATAGAAAGCTCGACTCATCTTTCGGTGAACTCCTCTTCTGCAGTCCACTCACTCCTGCTCTGTTGGAAAACGAATAATGTTTCTCAACTGTATAAAATGTAGCAGAAGAAATCACACTACTCTCGTATAAAGGGTGCAAGACTTTTTTTCGAGTATCAGGCTTAACTAGCTTTTAAGTGAGAGAAAGACTGCGAACAGCAATCCCGTATATTGTCACTTCTTGGTTACAAGTGAACTGTACTACTCCTAAGTTACAATTTCGACATTCACACGCACTCACAGTCCCTCTCAACAGCGAACTTATGGTATGCACCTCAACCTGTTACCGGAAAAATTTACAAACTGATTGTCTGTGAAAAAGAATGCGCGCCTTATGTTAAACGAATCGGTCACTTTGAACACACAGTTCTCAATTGAGACTCGTATCATATGGCACACGAATTTTTGTTATTCGAGAACACACAATTCGTACCAAATATCTGGAATTCGCTCTTGCGTCTTTACCGTACGCCCGTAAATATTTTCCGACACTACACGAAATATTTTAGATCATAATTCCGAAAATTAAAACATATTTTATGAGCTGACATTAAACATGTCCTTTCATCGTTATGGCTGAACTCTGTAAGTTTTCTGTCCTCCAGAAAGTAATTCTCTAGGCTCAAAAAGGTAAGCGCGAATTTCCTCTCTTCTGATTGGCTAAAATACATTATAGCCAATCAACTAGAGCAATAAAGCTCGCTACCCTGTGTGTTTTATTTTCGAGCAGTCACACCATAGTATCTTTCAGGAGCAGTTTATTAAATCAAAAAATTTAGATAATTCATTAATAGAAAAATAAACCCCTATTTGAAGACATGAATTCCTGAGTAAGCTTCTCGTTTCCTCAGTACTATAATCAGGCAAATTATACATTAAAATGACAAGGTCGCTGGTGAAAGTACATCATAACAAAACCAAAAAGGTTCCAGCGCAAACTTGTTTACAGAAGAACGATTTGCAAGATAACTGCGAATTGTTCTTAATGCAGCCACTGACTTCAGAATGAGAAATTGTCCTAATTGATGTAAATGTATTTGAAACGTAACCCAGTCCGTTACGTCTCCATAAAATTGTACTCAAAATCTGGACCATGACGGATTGGTGTAACGGGACCTGTAAATTTCTGTCGATGGTCATCATACCTCAATTCTCACGATTTTTTCCCCTTGGGTCATTTCAAAAGCGAAGCGAAAATCACTTAGTAATACGGTTGACGAACAGAAGCACCGAACTCTACATTTTCCTCCAGCTTTACGAGGCGATACTGAGCTGTTTGAGAGAATTCGTACTCACTGCAAAGACGAGTATAGTATTGCAACCAAATACGAAACAAGCGGAACACGTCTTTCAACACGTAGGGTTGTACAATAGTCAAATATGTAACATTTCACGAGCTGTAGTAGGATTATATTTCTTGTTAAGGTAAGCTGTGGGAGAAATTTGAGATGAGTTAAAGGAAGCACAGACGAAACTTTTACGTTTAAAATACACTGGACACAGTGGAGACTCGTAACCACATATCAGCAAGTATATCGCGGGTGTTTACTCGAACGTTTTAGCATTTGCTATCGTGTACTTTCACGTGTGTTAGTTTTCGCTGTTAACTGTGACACAACTTGTACATCAAGAATACAGAAGCGACGTTACGGTGTGTAGCGGAGGGTACATTTGGCAACGCTGTTATTTTATGATGGCTGACGTGACTCGCCTACACAGATAAAACTCTTCAGAGCTGACTAACCGATTGAAACAGCAAAAAATTTACAAAGCCGTTGCTGACGAGGAACTAGCGTGACTGCCATACAGTTGTGGTAATATTAAAATTGTAGAGAAATCCAGATCTTGGGGTGCACTGCCGAAAACAAGACATGCAACACCGACAATACTGTTTTGTGTTGCGCCAGGATATGATACGTGCGTACTGAAGGGCGTATGTATTGTATATTGTGCGTATATTAAACCGGCGACCTAGAAACGACGGAGAGGCTTCGTTCTGCAGTATCCCTCAATGGCCAACAATCCCACAACAGGCCACAGCAGTCCACCCACCCCACCGCCGCCCCACACCGAACCCAGGGTTATTGTGCAGTTCGGCCCCCAGTAACTCTCCCCCCTCCGCCACAGGGAACGTCTCATAACAGACGAGTGTAACCCCAAATGTTTGCGTGGTTGAGAAATTGTGGTGTACGTGTACGTGGAGACAGTGTTTGTGCAGCAATCGCCGACCTAGTGTAACTGAGACGGAATAAGGGGAACCAGCCCGTATTCGCCGAGGTAGATGGAAAACCGCCTTAAAAACCATACATAGGCTGGCCAGCACACTGGACCTCGACACCAATCTGCCGGGCGGATTTGTGCTGGGGACCGGCAGGCATCTCGCTCGGGAGCAGCGCGTTAGACCAAGCGACTAGCCGGGCGGGCTACTCAAGGCTAGTTGTGATTCATTTGTTACAGATGGAGCTCCGGAAGCCTGTCTGTCCATCCTGTGCTTTGAGTGCGCAGACAGTAACTGTTCTTAGTTTAGAGGTGAACGGTGTTTACCTAGAAACGACGAGTACGTAATATTATAGAACAACTTGAGCAATTTGAAAGCGTTCCTATTGTGGGCCTGCAGGACTGGATGGGTGTATCGACGGAATGCTGCTCTGTTGGGTACATTGTATCGGTCGTATGTTGCTGCTTTCAGCAGTGGTCTGTGGAGCGTTCCTGCACCCGTGGATCAGGTTCTGGACGTGAAGATCGACGCACTGAGCGAGCAGTGGCGGCCGATCGAACGTCATTCAGGGAAGAAATCCCGGCACACTGGGAACCATCTGCTGCATCCCAGGAGTAAATAACGTGTGCTTCTGACCACGTACCACTCACATCACGTCACCGTCAAGCGCAGCTGTTGTGGTGTCGCGAGAAGATCTACTGGAAATTGGAATGGCGCTGTGTTGTCTTCAGTGATGACAGTACATCGTGTCTGTATGCGAGTTATGAACGTACACGTGTACACCGTGCGCCTAATGAGCTTGCTATTCCGGAGTGTATTTCTCCGCGACACAGAGGTCCCATCTTAGGCTTCATGGTGTGCAGGGCCATCAGTTACAACTCGTGGTCACGTCTGATGTTTCTGTAGGGTAAAGTAACCAGTACTTCTGCAACCAGCATGTGATGTTTTTCTTCAGCAGAACAATGCACGTCCACATACAGTTGGGGCGACACAAAATGCTCTTCGTGGTATGCAACTACTGTCCTGGCCAGCTAGATCACCAGATCTCTCCCAACTGAACAGTTAGGGGACGTGATGAAGCTGGAACTTATCCGTGCTGCAGAGCCTGCAATAATCATTACTTAATTGCAACAAATGGTTCAAGATGATTGGGATAATTTATGAAAGGATGCCATTCGGTACATTTATGATCGTTTGCACGCGAGAATACGCTCCTGCGTCGTTGCTGGTGGGGGCTACACCGTGTACTCATGCGACTGCTAGGGCACCCTTTACTGTGTTGTAAGTGTTTTATGCGGTATGAATCTGTTATTGTATACTGTCATAATGATGACCTAGTTGTCTCATCACTTGTCAATAAAATGATCTTGTCTTTGAGAGTGTTGCATTTTTTTTTCTTTTGGCAGTGTAAACAACACGTAATTCAGGACGTTGGTTGCAAGAGCTACTCTGAGATGAACAGCTTGGCACAGGAGAGGAAATCGTGGCGGGTCGCATCAAACATCTGAAGACTAGTGAACGACAAATAGTGTTTCATTTAGGCGTACCGAAACTTGTTTTTCTCCTGTTAGTTGGCTGACGTTTTTGGGTTGTAATTAATTATGAGAACGAAGTCTTTCGTAAGGGCCTGTTGTGTAGAACTATCTCGAACTTCTTATCGCGACAGTTCAGGGTAAAACCTCGAGTTTTCGACGATTACCTCCATCGTCCTCGCCAGGAGCAACTGGCTGTCAGAACTGTTGCTGTGGTGGCCTTATGCAGACCACAGACAGCTTCTGATTGAACTACGTAAACCCGTCGGTGTCAAAGTCGGTGCAGATGGCTCCGCCGCTCCCGCCGTAGCGTACACATTGTGGCGAATACGATCTCTGGCTCTTCTCTGCATCGACAGTTCGCTTCCAAGCACCGCTAAGATTGTATCCGCTGTCACAGATGAATGTTTTATCGCACATTCTCATTTCTACAGCCACTTTAATTACAGAGTGCCAGTATGTAGGAGCCTGGGACGCAACTTTCGTTCAGTCAAACAGTACTTTTTGTTTGTGAGGCTGTGCTCAGCAACTGCAGATTTCGCCCGTTCTAGATTTTTTATGTGTCGTTGACGTTCTGCACGGCCGTTGGAAACGGTGCGCATGGACTGCCTGTTGGAACTGCTTCCGCACTCACAAGGGATCTTGTAAATCGCAGAAATCTTGAGACCGAGACTGTCCTTAACAGGGCGTACTCGTTCATCTCCTTAGGAAAATAGATCTTATACCCCGTCCTCGCAGGACTCCGCGTATTTTTCTGGATGTAGCGCTGCAGAAAGAAGTGGTTGAAATGGCTCTGAGCACTATAGGACTTAACATCTGAGGTTATCAGTCCCCTAGAACTTAAAACTACTTAAACCTAACTAACCTAAGGACATCACACACACATCCATGTCCGAGGCAGGATTCGAACCTGCAACCGTAGCAGTCGTGCGGTTCCGGACTGAAGCGCCTAGAATCGCTCGGCCACAGCAGCCGGCACTGCAGAAAGGAAGAAATGCAATTGGTAGTGCGTCACGTGAGTGTTCAACATTTACATGTATCCCTTTCTTGGAGAAAGCTGACTTAATATTACGTGACCCATAACCTCCCTTACGGAACACACGCTTTAGGTGATTAATTTCGGAATCCAAGTTCCTCGTCAGAAACAGTTTTTGCTCTGTGTAGCAGTATATTTAAAGAGGCTCTCTTCTAGAGTGGACGGTGAAAACTCTTGGTGGCAAGATATAAATCGGTCTGCGTCTGCTTGCGGTACACTCAGTGGCTGGATAGTCTGTTCGACTTTTGTTTGGGGTGGGGGGGGGGGGGGAGGAATTGCAGTTTTCCCCTTTTCTCTGTCTCGGCGGTGATCTGGATGTTTGGTTGCACACTGTTCATATATTCATGGAAGTTCTCAAGAGCTTCTACGCCGTGTGGACAAACAACAAACGTGTCGTCAGCGTAACGATAAAATGAAGATGAAAGGAGGGGAGCCAAATTTAATGCAAGTACTTCAAAATGTTTCATAAAAATGTTGGCCATTGCTGGAGACAATGGAGAATCCATAGCCATTCCGTCCGTCGTTTCATAATGTTTACCGCCATACCAGAAGTAAGTGGTCGTCATAACAAGTCGGAACAACTTTATCGATTCAGGAGGAAACTGCTCTTCCAACAGTTTGAGGGCATCCTCCACAGGAACTTCTGTAAATAGTGAGACCACATCCAGCCTGACTGAAGTATTGTTTGGGCCAATTCTAATGTGTTTAATTTTCTCAATGAACATCTGACAGTTTTTGATGTGGTGATCAGAGCGGTCAACTACCGGAGTCATCAACTTAGTTAAATATTTGGCCGTCCTCATGGTAGGAGAACCAGTAACGATAACAAACGGCCTCAATGGAATACCTTTCTTGTGGGCTTTAACGTAATCCGTACTGGCTAGGAAAGCACGAGGATTTACACTGAACTAATGAAGCAAGAGTTCTGAGAATGTTTTATACAATAATTAATTATTCTGTAAAAGTAGCTTACACTCCTTTTTGAGGCAAAGTAGGAGCGGCACACAAAGTACCCTTCGTCACACACTGCCAGGCGACTTGCGGAATATGGATGTGAAGCAGACAGGCAGTGTTTGCACTTTGATGTGTCACATTTAGCTGCAGCAGTATCCGGTGCGGATCAGCGTCAAGTTTAGGCGTGATAAGGAGAGGGGCTGGAGCTGGCCGGAAGAGCCCAGCGGCCAGAGGGAGTTACGATCGCGCCCTAACGACCACGACCCCGGCCGCCGACCGCCAGTCGGTGGCCGCAGCAGGACTTGACTTTATGACCGCCGCTATCGGAGCCCGCCTCCCCATACTGGTGGGCGGGTTTGCTACTCGCGCACCCTCCACGTGATGGCTCTCCTATCTTAACGCACGAAGAAACCCTCCACTTTACTTCTCCTTCATTTCCGGACGTCACTAAGACGAGAGTGCGTGTCGCTGGTTCAGGTACTACCGTCAGTCCTCTGCCTCTTGTCTCGCGAGTAATCAAGTAACCCAATTACTGTACTGCACGCATGACTGGATAATCGTCTGACGTTAACTTTATGGGTCTTTCTTTGGGCATTGTCAATGTTCGACTTCAGGAAGTTGTACTGACCGTCTGCACTGAAGTGAAGGTCTGCCTTTCATTACCAGCAGTCTGTAGAACGCCACTTACTTCAGCCAGCGTTTTGGATTAAGACATTATTCCGACGCAATGGGAAGTATGCCCAATTACTAACAGTACGCTGCCAACGTAATGCAATTCGTGAGAAGCCCTTCTTTCGTCACAGACTGGTGTACTCGATACGTGCGATAAATTCACGACACGATCCAATAAAGTTCAAATTGTAATCTTGCATTTCGCACACTTTTAACGATACTAATAAAATTGTTTTGTATATTTATATCTGAAACATAAGTGCAAACACGAGTTCAAAAATGGTTCAAATGGCTCTGAGCACTATGGGACTTAACATCTATGGTCATCAGTCCCCTATAACTTAGAACTACTTAAATCTAACTAACCTAAGGGCATCACACACATCAATGCCCGAGGCAGGATTCGAACCTGCGACCGTAGCGGTCGCGCGGTTCCAGACTGAAGCGCCTAGAAGTTGTTATTGTTATTGTTGTTGTCGTAGCATTCGCTCCGAAGACGCTTGATGCAACTCTCCATGTTAGTCTATCCTGTTACTCTTCATCTCCGTGTAACTACCGCAGCCTACCTTCGTTTGAACCTACATAACGTATCTCTCCCTCTACAATTTTGCTCTCCACACACACACACACACACACACACACACACACACACACACACTTCCGTTGTTAAATTGGCAATTCCTTAATGCCTTAGGAAATGTCCTACTGACCGATTCCTTCCTTTTGTCAGTGTCAAGTTGTGCAACGAATTTCTGTTTTCTCTTATTCGATTGACTACATCATACGCTAGTTACTCGATCTATCCGTGTAAACTTCAGCATTCTTGAAACTTCATGCCAGATTAAAACTGTGTGCCGGACCGAGACTCGAACTCGGGACCTTTGCCTTTCGCTGGCAAGTGCTCTACCAACTGAGCTACCCGAGCACTACTCACGCCCCGTCCTCACAGCTTTACTTCCGCCGGCACTATGGGACTGAACTTCTGAGGTCATCAGTCCCCTAGAACCTAGAACTACTCAAACCTAACTAACCTAAGAACATTACACACCTCCATGCCCGAGGCAGGATTCGAACCTGCGTCCGTAGCGGTCGCTAGGTTCCAGACTGTAGCTCCTAGAACCGCTCGGCCACTCCGGGCGGCAAAATGTTCAAACGTGTGTGAAATCTTATGGGACTTAACTGCTAAGGTCATCAGTCCGTAAGCTTACACACTACTTAACCTAAATGATCCTAAGGACAAACACACACACCCATGCCCGAGGGAGGATTCTAACCTCCGCCGCCATCAGCCGCACAGTCCGTGACTGCAGCGCCTGAGACCGCTCGGCTAATCCCGCGCGGCTGTCTGTAATGGCTTAACCATTCAGCTATGCGTGCGTACTGGTGTGACTAATATTTAGCCTGGCAAGCTTATCTTTGTAACCTTAATTAAGTGTACTGCATCTGTACCTGTTTGGTAACATGATTGTTACGTAATGAAAGTCTTTTTATCTGTATGGGACTTGACTACATAACTGATGGGGCATCTGCACGTGTGCGTGTGACAGGTCCAGGAAAGTCTCAGGTTTGCAAGCGTATGTAGGCACCATGTCGCGATCCACATTTGTATTTAGTAGACGCAAGCTATATTTGATCCGTAGCGGTTATCCGCAAACGGTACTCAAATTGATAGCATTCCTCGTTGTCTGTCCGACCATATGCGGTCACTTCAAGAGCAACAGTGTTGATAGCAATCTTCGGCAGCGGCGGCGGCCCCGTAAAAGCGCATTTATTACCGGAACGCGGCCTTTGTAACGCGAGCGCAGTTCAATAAGATTTGGGTATGCGAGCGGCGCTTTGTAGGCGGGCATTCCCGTCATTCATCTGGCGGCCCGTTACACGGCTTTATGGGCTTTCAGCGAGTCAGTCAGTCAGTCTGCCGGCTGGTATCGCCGCACGCGACTGGCGCGTGCCGAGTCTCAGTTCGCGCCGGCTGCCTTTGATGGCCCGCAGCGTTCCCGCGCCGGCACTGCATGGGCTCAGCGCGCGGAATTTCACTGACTCTCTCGCCGGTCCACAGAGTCGGCCGGACCGGCCGGCAACGTGCACAGCCTCGACTCCCCACGCCAAAGGCTCGGCATTTAACTCGGAACAGCGAAATTAAACGAATCGTCGGTGGAAAGAAAAAAGTAGTCCACCTCCAGTTGTGGTGAGAGAAGCCACGGCAAAAGCGCGACCGCACGCAGTGGGCTCTGCTTTTCAAAAGCACGCCGCTTCCCGACAGAAATGGTGCGGTTTTGGACCTGCGCACTTCCCTGCCCCGCAGTCGGACCTCGCGGCTGGCGTTGACTTCTCGCGGATTTTTGCGTCCCTGCGGAGACAGACGCTGACTGCTGACTGCGTGATTATTTGTGTGCGAGGATATTTCACCGCGTCTCGTGCTGAGCGACACTTTGCAACACAAAGGCCCCAGCCGGGCTCGCCACACGCCGGGCCGCGTACTTGTTCGTTCGTGGTTCGTGTTAGGTCTCTGAAAAAGAAATTCCGACAAAGGCGAATGCAGGGGCGGTGGGGGGGGGGGGGGGGGGGGCTATCTATGCGGCAGCAGTGACCACTCTACCGAGCTACACTACACAGCTTTCACCAGTCTCGAAAATTTTCTCGCTGTTGTAGTTGGTATTGTAATACAGAGTGTATCAAAAATAATCATCCCATGTAAAAAAATAGATATAAAAATTGGATTAAGGAAAGGCAAACCTACGTTTCTAGCATTTGTAGACTTAGAGATAGCTTTTGTCAATGTTGACTGGAATATCCTCTTTCAAATTCTAAAAGTGGCAGGGGTAAAATACAGGGAGCGGAAGGCTATTTACAATTTGTACAGAAACCAGATGGCAGTTATCAGAGTCGAGGGGCATGAAAGGGAAGCAACGGTTGGGAAGGGAGTGAGACAGGGCTGTAGCCTCTTGCCGATGCTATTCAATCTGTATACTGAGCAAGCAGTAAAGGAAACAAAAGAAAAATTCAGAGTTGGAATAAAAATCCATGGAGAAGAAATAAAAACTTTGAGGTTCGCCGATGACATTGTAATTCTGTCAGAGACAGCAAAGGACCTGGAAGAGCAGCCGAACGGAATGGACAGTGCCTTGAAAGGAGGATATAAGATGAATATCATCAAAAGCAAAACGAGGATAATGGAATGTAGTCGAATTAAATCGGGTGATGCTGAGGGAATTAGATTAGGAAATGAGACGCTCAAAGTAGTAAAGGAGTTTTGCTATTTGGGGAGCAAAATAACTGATGATGGTCGAAGTAGAGAAGATATAAAATGTAGACTGGCAATGGCAAGGAAAGCGTTTCTCAAGAAGAGAAATTTGTTGACATCGAGTATAGATTTAAGTGTCAGGAAGTCGTTTCTGAAAGTATTTGTATGGAGTGTGGCCATGTATGGAAGTGAAACGTGAACGATAAATGGTTTGGACGAGAAGAGAATAGAAGATTTCTCAATGTGTTGCTACAGAAGAACGCTGAAGATTATCACATAACTAATGAGGAGCTATTGAATAGAATTGGGGAGAAGAGAAATTTGTGTCACACCTTGACTAGAAGAAGGGATCGGTTGGTAGGACATGTTCTGAGACATCAAGGGATCACCAATTTAGCATTGGAGGGCAGCGTGGAGGGTAAAAATCGTAGAGGGAGACCAAGAGATGAATACACTAAACAGATTCAGAAGGATGTAGGTTGCAGTAGGTACTGGGAGATGAAGAAGCTTGCACAGGATAGAGCATCATGGAGAGCTGCATCAAATCAGTCTCTGGACTGAAGACCACAACAACAACATAAAAAATCATAGCTAATATGTTATTTGAGACATGTACATGAAGAACGTACCGTTGCAAAGACGAACTCTCGAGTTTTCCGTGGTTCCCGCTAGGTAACAGCAGTGTGCGCCCACTTCAGTTCTAGTAAAAACGCTGTCGGAACAACAGAAAGCGTTTTTTCTACTTTTTACACAGTGCGTGTCAGTAATGACTGTTCAGCGTGACTTTCGTGCTAGATATGGTGTGGACCCTCCAACAGGACAGAGCATTAGACGATGGCATGAACAGTTCCGAGAAACAGATTGCTGGTGTAAAGGCAAATCAAATCGCCGGGCCGTCCACGAGTGTCTGACATAGACGTCCTAAGCATCCGCCATAGTTTTACTTCGGGAGTACTATTCAACTCCGATATTAATGCACTTGGACATTATCGGAAACACGCGGTGACGCTACAGTAAACAAGTACAGTTGTGGTTCAAATGGCTCTGAGCACTATGGGACTTAACTTCTGAGGTCATCAGTTCCCTAGGACTTAGAACTACTTAAACCAAACTAACCTAAGGACATCACACACATCCATGCCCGAGGCAGGATTCGAACCTGCGACCGTAGTGGTCGCGCGGTTCCTTCCAGACTGTAGCGTCTACAACCGCACGGCCACCGGGCCGGCTATAAAACCGTCAAACGGCCAGGAAATTCATATGGGTCACTCGACGATGTGGTACCAGTTCTAAGATGTCTAGTACGCTTCATCCGACCAATGCGCTATTTTAAGGAGTGTGACTAATATTTGGTAAGGTGAACTTGTTTTTCTTTGAGGCACCACACGTGACTTGCTTGCCAGACTTCTGCATTTATTCAGCGTCGTGACAACATCACGCTGTGTACATGCAGCCCACCTACAATGGAATGTGACCTCTAGCCAACAGCTCCCGTATTTGGCAACCACGCTGTCAGTCCGCTGTCAGTGAATGCCGATCCTGACAACAGCTAAGGCTGCAACCAGGGGACGCCGCAGCGATGAAAGCAAACGCGCCGCGAAGTTGCACGCACCAGTCGCACGGCTGTGGCGCGTGGCGGCCGGGGCGACTGACGAGCGCCGCTTGTTAGGAACCCTCCGCCTCCGCCGCCCCCGCACGCCGGCTGGGGCCGCCCCTCGTGCTGTGCTACACGCCTAACGAGCTTATTTAGCTCACCGCTCGCCACGCGCCACCTCCCCTCCAAACTTACTTGTTATCGGCGGTTCTAATTCTGCCGCAAATAAACGCGCCCTCCCCCAGTGTCGCGTGTGCACCGTTGGCGTCACTCTGGCGCCGCCAATTCTACCGCTATTGTTACCGCCGACATTTATTTGGCTGCCTCTCCTCCAAAACCGAACTTTGCGTTTATCCTTCCTACGAAATTTATTACCAGCGATCTAACTACACAGCTTTCGTGGGAGTACTCTGTGCCGTGGCACTTCAACTACTCAAATTAAACTCGGATAATGAGTACAAATTGAGATTTATTAAAACACTAATATTATATTTATCTAGTATGTTACAAAACTCATCATAACAAAATCTTGATAGAAAAGATAATACTACTAATTTCCGAACCAGGAACAGTTTACGAGATTAAGCTGTTACAGAAAGATAAAGTTTACGATGCTTCAACTGGGTTTAAATTCAAAGGCAATTTCTTCAAGACATATAAGCTATCAAATATTTCAGAGTGAACCATCCCCGTAGTACTGACAGGGCATATGTGGCTGCAAATCGAGTGCACCTCAGAATTATTTAAACAGAGAATCCGAAAACAAAGGAAGTAGGTTACAGTACACTTGTTCGCCCATTGCTTGAATACTGCTCAACAGTGTGGGATCCGGACATCAGACACATCTATGCCCGAGGCAGGATTCGAATCTGCGACCGTAGCGGTCGCGCGGATCCAGACTGTAGCGCCTAGAACCGCTCCGCTACTCCAGCCGGCGAACACTTTGTTTCATTTCGTATCGGTTGCATTCTTGGTAGTATTCTCAACAGTGTTTTTATTTTGTTCACCATGTTGCTTATAGTTTTCTGAATTGACATCAATTCTGTGCATTTTGACAGCCAATTTGGCCGTAGATAACAGAACGCAGCATGTCATTCTCAATGGAGAGAAGTCTTCTGAAGTAAGAGTGATTTCAGGTGTGCCGCAGGGGAGTGTCGTAGGACCGTTGCTGTTCACAAAATACATAAATGACCTTGTGGATAGCATTGCGGATGATGCTGTGGTATATCGAGAGGTTGTAACAATGGAAAATTGTACTGAAATGCAGGAGGATCTGCAGCGAATTGACGCATGGTGCAGCGAACGGCAATTGAATCTCGCTGTAGACAAGTGTAATCTGCTGCGAATACTTAGAAAGAAAGATCACTTATCATTTAGCTACAATATAACAGGTCAGCAACTGGAAGCAGTTAATTCCATAAAATTATCTGGGAGTAGGCATTAGGAGTGATTTAAAATGGAATGATCATATAAAGTTGATCGTCGGTACAACAGATGCCAGACTGAGATTCATTGGAAGAATCTTAAGGAAATGCAATCCGAAAACAAAGGAAGTAGGTTAAAGTACACTTATTCGCCCACTGCTTGAATATTCCTCACCATTGTGGTATCCGTACCAGATAGGGTTGATAGAAGAGATAGAGAAGAGCCGGCCGCTGGTGGCCGAGCGGTTCTGGCGCTACAGTCTGGAACCGCGCGACCGCTACGGTCGCAGGTTCGAATCCTGCCTCGGGCATGGATGTGTGTGTTGTCCTTAGGTTAGTTAGGTTTAAGTAGTTCTAAGTTCTAGGGGACTTATGACCTCAGCAGTTGAGTCCCATAGTGCTCAGAGCCATTTGAACCATTTATAGTTCATTCATCAATAACCTTAAAAGCATATTAATGTAATCATTAAGTTGCAAAACAAACATTTACGTGACTTGAAAACATCGCCAAAATGGCTCGTACGGTTGCATCTTCTATTATGAGCGTGGTAAATTTCCACTCATCTAACCGCCGTTACTTGTTCAGAGATTTCTGTTTTCTGTCCACACAGATAACACCTAAGGTTCATCTGAAACCGAGATACTACACGATACAGCTCATGCTGCCCAGCAAGATACAGAAAAATCCGCGTGAGGTCCGATCAGACAGGCAGCACTCCACAGTTAGGTAAAAGTAAACATTACGCAAACATTGTGGTTACACTTGTCTGGTGTGAGACGTTCCCTGCGGGGGTCCACCGGGGGCCGAATCCCACAATAACCCTGAAACAGCGATTCGGTACGCTTTTGTTGAAGTTTCGAAAACATACCTCTACCAAGGAGTCAAGCAGTATATTGCTCCCTCCTACGTATATCTCGCGAAGAGACCTTGAGGATAAAATCAGAGAGATTAGAGCCCACACAGAGGCATACCGACAATCTTTCTTTCTATGAACAATACGAGACTGGAATAGAAGGGAGAACCGATAGGGGTACTCAAAGTACCATCCGCCACACACCATCAGGTGGCTTCCGGAGTATGGATGTAGATGTAGATGTAGACGTAGTGTGAACCTGTCATGTACTCCCAGTCATTCTATACGCTCAAATATCTATATTACAAATCCCTACAGAGGGCCCCCTGCACTCTTATTTGAAAATTTTTACTTAATACCAGTGATAGCATTCCTCCAATTTGAAACCAACAATAGCATTATTAAAATCCAAAACTACAATATAGTTCATTCGCCGGCCGGTGTGGCCAAGCGGTTAAAGGCGCTACAGTCTGGAACCGCGTGGCCGCTACGGTCGCAGGTTCGAATCCTGCCTCGGGCATGGATGTTTGTGATGTCCTTAGGTTAGTTAGGTTTAAGTAGTTCTAAGTTCTAGGGGACTGATGACCTTAGAAGTTAAGTCCCATAGTGCTCAGAGCCATTTGAACCATTTATAGTAAATTCATCAATAACCTTAAAAGCATATTAATGTAATCATTAAGTTGCAAAACAAACATTTACGTGACTTGAAAACATCGCCAAAATGGCTCGTACGGTTGCATCTTCTATTATGAGCGTGGTAAATTTTCACTCATCTAACCGCCGTTACTTGTTCAGAGATCTCTGTTTTCTGTCCACACAGATAACACCTAAGGTTCATCTGAAACCGAGATACTACACGATACAGCTCATGCTGCCCAGCAAGATACAGAAAAATCCACGTGAGGTCCGATCACACAGGCAGCACTCCACAGTTAGGTAAAAGTAATCTGACACCAAAAACGAAGTATAACCCAGTCCCCACATCATGGTACTGTGAACTATACACTCACATCACAGCATACGCAGGAAGTCGATAAGCAGCCAGCTCAGTTAGCCGTGCGGTCTAATGCACGTTTTCCGGATTGGGAAGGAGCGCCTGGTCCTCGGCACGAATTCGCCCGGCGGACTTGTGTCGAGGTCCGGTGAGCCAGTCTGTGGATGTATTTTAGGCGGTTTTCCATCTGCCTCGGCGAATGCGGGCTGGTTCCCCTTATTCCGCCTCAGCTACACTATGTCGGCAATTGCTGCGCAAACAAGTTCTCCGTGTATGCGTACACCACCACTACTCTATTACGCAAACATTGTGGTTACACTTGTCTGGTGTGAGACGTTCCGTGCGGGGGTCCACCGGGGGCCGAATCCCACAATAACCCTGAAACAGCGATTCGGTGCGGGGTGGCGGAGGGGTGAAGTGGACTGCGGTAGTCGTCGTGGGGTTGTGGACCACTGCGGCTGCGGCGGGGACGGAGCCTCTCCGTCGCTTCCAGGCCCTCGGTTAACATACAATACAAGTCGATAAGCAGGCAAGTGTTATGCTTAGAGGGACACAAGACAAACACCAACAATGAGTTTGGGGCAAAACACGATGACAACAAGCAATGAATGATGCCAGATCAGAGCAGCAAATTCCCTTCCATACCGAATTACTCAGAAAGCCAGCTTTGCTGTGTCGGTGTTATCCTTTCCGTACAGTGCCCAGATTAGACGAGAAAACAATGTTGTTTCACTAGTTGGAGTATAAGCAGGTTGTGCACACGTGTTCCACCACATGCATGGAATTAATTTAAGACGACCCCCTACAAAAGAAGAAGAAGTGTGGCTGAATGGTATCCGAGAAGCGATGGAGAGAAGAAGAATGGAAGACAATGAGGAAGAATGACAAGATCGAGGCGTTTGATGACAGAAATGCGAGATGCAGCGACAGCTGTAGGACCCCCGCAACAAGAATGAAAGAATAATTACGTATTTAACGATTTTGTACAGAAATACTATAACACCTACCGAAATGATCACCCAAAAATTCGTTTAAAGTTATTTCGGGGAAACCTAAATTGAGACGGGCGACCCGGGATCTGAAACTCACTCCTTCCGATTGCTACTCTAGAGTCTTTTAACTACTGTACCACCTCGATCGAGGATAAAAGAAGTGGTCCGTACATGTAGTTACAATCGACGCACAAATACCCTGCGCGTTGTTGACTTAACAGCTCAATTTATAAACGAGTGCTGAAAAATGGAGAGGAGGAGCGGCTACGCCAGAGTGGAGTAAGCAAGGCAGCACCTGGACCTTCCGCTGCCTTTGGCACAGAGCGCGTAGAGCTGAAGTTCCCACCAGCAGGTGGCTGGGCTCAGATTCCGGGCCAATCCTCTTAGGGCCCCGCAGACACGGCACTAATGCCCTCTCACCGCCCCTCAGAATGTTTCCCTTTTTCCGCTTAGCCCCGACGTTTCGCCGGACTTGCGGCAAGTAACCGCTTCGCGGGTCGTCGTATGCCGCCCCCCCCCCCCCCTCAAAATCTACTCCCCACCCCTTCCATCAGATTCAGCCCTTCTCTTCTCACCCTCACCCACCCTCCAGAAGGACCGAGGGAATATTTCCATCGTTAGCAAAGTACAGAGTAAAAACAAAATTAAAGCTTCTGCGGTCACTGAGCGCCCTACAAACATTTATCATCTCTGTCGTGACACGTACACGAATAACAATGTTTGTCGAATTTAATTAGACCAATATATTTTTGATGTGTGTATATGCAAACTCAAGTGACGAATGAAAATTCATGCAAGATCGGGATTCAAACCCAGGTTCTTGCTCACTAAGGTGGTGTGCTAACCACTACATCACCCTCACACATTGGCTTTGAGCACCTTCAAACACTACCCTAGCACGCCTTCCTCCTCAATACCAATTTCCTTTCACGTCTTCCCCTACATACGGCTAAACTCAAATAAATATTCTCAAGACTTTGTAACACTTAAATTTATTTTCATTATTCACACTATTCTGATTACTTATGTCATCTTTACTACTGTTATCGTCAGTTATTGTGCTATCCAAATATAGAATTTCGTCCACCACTTTTAGTATCTCACTTTCGTATGTAATTCTCTCAGCATGGCTCGATTTAATTCGACTATTACCTGTTACCCTTATTTTAAGTTTATTGATGTTCATTTTATACCATATTTCCAAGACTTCTAGGTCAGTCCGTCTTCCAATTAGGTGCCGCCTCTGACAGAATTACAGTGCCATCAGCAAACCAGAAACTTTTTTTTTATCCTCCCTTATTTTTAATGCCTTTTCCAAATTTATTCCTAGTTTTCTTTACCGCTTGCTCAACGCAGAGATCGAATAACACTGGAGTTTGGCTACATCGCCATCTCATTCTCTCTCAACTACTACTTCCGTTTCATGTCGTTCTACCATTAAGATTACAGTCATAACCTTTCCAACCTGATATTTTATCTCTCTTGACATTATAATTTCCAAGAGTGTCAAAATCCTTTTCTAAATCCACACATTATGTATATGCTTGTACAGTTTGCACTGTTCTAACCTAAACAACCCTCATAACGACGGTTCTAGCGCCTCCGATGCAAACGCTCGCTATGACGTCGACGAAAGGACGTTTATTGCAAGTGGCGTTATCCATGAAATGTTTCCTTTGCATTGTGAACCACACTGTTCCAAACACGCATCCCTGAGGGACATACTACTTTTTTTTTATTTACCCCTAGTTCACGTAAACACACGCGTCACAGTATGTCTGGCACTGTACACGAGCGTAGCTCGTTATCGGTGAACGTGTCGTGTCGCACGCTGTAGATTGTCACGGCTGCTTATAATGCCTTTAACGAAAGGACACTGGTAGACGTGTACGAAGGGTGCTACGCCGCACGTGACATTATGTGAGAAATCTTTGCTTTGCACCGTGAATAATAGTGGTCCAAACACGCTTCGCTGAAGGACACACAACTTTTTCCTCTGCTGCGTCCGCATCAGTGCTTGCGTCGCAGTAAGTCCGGCCGTGTACGGGGTGTGGCTTGTTACCGGAGAACGTGTCGCGACGCACGCAGAAGGAGATAGCGGCGCCCCGGGCGGCACACGGCGCTGCGTCGTTCTGTTGCCTGCCTCCCTTTCCTCGCCGTTTCCGGCCGTCTGAACACGTGCCGGCGCTGCCTTGTTTTATTCACGCCCCGGCCGGGACGGGACGGGCCCTAACAGGTCACTGCCACCACACGCTCCCTTTTTACGCCGTCTGCAAACAGCGCGGACGCGTCTCAGCTCCTCCTTTTGCAGTCGACTTGCCGTATTTCACAGTCGCCGAGCGTTCTGCTTCTATTCGTTCACTTCGTTGTAAGGCTACACTGGTCCCGAAATAAGTCATTGCACTTTCGCCAAACACATAACATCCCGGCACATTACAAATAAAAGTTGACTAAGTGCGAGTGAGCCTCGTGCTCTCAGATTTCGTACAAACTTAATTATGTACACATGGTGTTCGAAAACTCGTGGAACTAACTTCTACGAATTTTAGAGGAGATTGAGCACATAATATTTTGAATAGGAACCGACGTCCGGAAATGCAAGGTTTCAGTTCAGCTGTGTAACGTGTCCACATCTGCAAAGGGAAAGTCTCAAAGCTGCTTGTTCAGGTATGCAATAGGGTTGACACGATGACGTGTCATTACGTCAGACGGTCACCTGACGTCACGTAACGTCTGCCGTGCTGCGAGAAGGATTGCTGGCACCTGATCTGGCCATTGCACTAGAAACTAAAGAGACACCAACTGACAAGGGGAGTGTGTACCAGAATATGCCTCATAGTTACCATGTCTGTAAAAATGTGGTGGTCGCCACATAGAGCCGCTGTTGTAATGCATCAGTACTGTTCCGTAAGTCCGCCTCCGGTAGCTGAAAGGTCAGCGCGACAGAACGTCAATCCTAAGGGCCCGGGTTCGATTCCCGGGTGGGTCGGTGACTTTCTCCGATCAGAGACTGGGTGTTGTGTTGTCCTAGTCATCATCATTTCATCCCCATCGACGCGCAAGTGGCCGAAGTGGCGTCAAATCGAAAGACTTGCCCATGGCGAACTGTTACCCGACGGAAGGTTCAGATGGTTCAAATGGCTCTGAGCACTATCGTACTTAACATCTGAGGTCATTAGTCCCCTAGAACTTAGAACTACTTAAAGCTGACTAACCTAAGGACATCACACACATCCATGCCCGAGGCAGGATTCGAACCTGCGTCCGTAGCGGTCGCGCGGTTCCAGACTGAAGCGCCTAGAACCGCTAGACCACCGCGGCCGGCGTTTAAGAGGAAACAATACATTGGCTAGTATACTGTGACACATAAAAACGAATCGACTGAGAGTCGAATTTGTGTTACTTTTAAGGACTGACTGAGGTCTTCATATCGAAAATAATCCTTACGCTGTGGCTAACCCATTTCTCTGAGATAGTTCTCCTTCCGGGGGCGCTATGGACTAGCACCCCCGTAAGAAAGATTATCTTAGAGCAATGGGTTAGCCACAGCATAAGGAGAGATTCGCTGCACATTAGATACACAGGTGGGCTTCTGTGAACTTTGGAAAGCGCCACTGGCAGTTCTGAAGCTTGTTTCTTCGTATTTCAGTCGGTAATAACAACGCGAGGGAAAGGTAACGGTCAGAACAATTATTAAATGGCCTAAAAACAAAGGATGTCAATCGAATCTTTCCGAATAAATTACTTACCGCTGTTACATTGATCTATTTTTTTTTTAGAATCTTTGTCGACGAGTACCAGGTGAGATATACCAGTTCGGTCAATGCTAAAAGATCATCTTTGAGTCATTTCTCCATCTTAATGGTCGACCTTGGTTAGGAAACAGGCCAGCGCGTTTGGTTTGTAAATACAGGGCGTTAAAAGTATTACACATTTCGGGATGTATACTGGTATATCTTCAGAGCTATCAGAACTTTCTCTACTTCGCTGTCGGCATTTATGACGTTTTTCAGCAGACAGGACACGAGCACAACGTTTGCTTGCAATTGCCGGACAATAACAGAACAATATGTCTGCCATTTCCCGTGTGGAATAAAAGGCTTCCTTCCATTATGCTGGCCAGTGCAAAATTAAACTACAATGTAAAAGCATTTAACAAACGTATCGAGACAAAAGCTAACAACACTAACAGATGTTTATTGCATGCCGTATCCATGGACAATAAAAGAGGAATGCGTCCTCATTTGTTCTCTGCAGTCTGTGAATCGTTCGTAATAGCAAAGAGCGTGCAGAACAAAAGACATGTTTTAAAGTTGCGAAGATGAATATCTGTTCATGGCTCTTAAGGTACGCATTTTAGATCCCACGTTTACTGGAATTTTCTTCTTGTGTTGGTCAATGCTACAGCCTCTCAAAACACGGAATACTCTTTTTGTACCACCCAGTAAATAGTCTGTACCCCACGATGCTAACATCCTATAGGACAGTCACTGAGGGAGCTTTTCGTAAGAAAAGTCAAAAAACTTGTTAAGAGTGAAACGGATGGATCTTTTTAAAAAATGCGATAAATAATATCGAAGACATTGCCTGCAACGAATAGTCGTCGAAGAAAAGGTAGCAGGAAAGGAAGGAAGAGGAAACAGAAGTAGTCTTGGAATGACGGATGTTGTGAAAAATAAACGAAACTACCAGCAGACTAAGGAAAAGGAACGAGGGAAGTGGATAGCATACGCTCGATAACTTTCAAAAGAAGATAAATCATCGACATATAATCAAAACTGTTCAGATGGCTCAGAGCACTATGGGACTTAACTTCTAATATCATCAATCCCCCAGAACTTAGAACCTAACTAACCTAAGGACATCACACACATCCATGCCCGAGGCAGGATTCGAACCTGCGACCGTATCGGTCGCTCGGTTCCAGACTGTAGAGCCCAGAACCGCTCGGCCACATCGTCCGGCGCCGTGTTTAAATCTTCAGGTTTGAGAATGGCTTTAGGTATCTGAAACGCATGCTGGTAATCCATCAAGGAGCAGGCAGAAAAATATATCATTACTTATTCAGGTTCCTCCCCAGCTGCGTACAGTTTCTTGGTGGGTACTAGTTTCGAACATTAATGTTCATTCTCAGACCACTGTCTGCATTCCAAGTGTTTGCTAGAGTATAACCCCAGCGATACAATTAGAAGACATCTTCATAGAACATAACTGGATTATAAATGTCGCATGACCGTAATACAGAAATGTTACATCCTGGAATGAACCTTAGATTGAAGATTAGCGTAAAGAACAAGGAAAAAAATATATTTTTTATGCTCATGCCACATGTATCGTGAAGATATGTTTTATGAAGATGTCGGTAAGTGTATCAGTGTAATTATGCTTTAACAAACTCTTGAAATGCAGGCAATGCTTTGAGAATGAATGTTAAAATGCGAAACTAGTTACCGCGAAAAAATTGTACGCAACTGGGTCAGAAAACTGAATGAATAGTAGCCGAATTTGAGTTACTGGTCTCTTACCAAGTAAATGTTAGAATTACAGAATAATGTATATATTAGGAAGTAAAATAAATTATTAATGTATCCGATATTTTGTGAAACAGAACTGAAACGTGTCTTTCAATGCCACAATATAGTTTTAATCCAAAAAAGTGAGCTGTTTCGTAATCTTCCACCAAAAACTGACCACTCAGACAAATTTACTGGTAAGGAAAAAAAAAAAAAAACACTGAAACTTCCTGGCAGATTAAAACTGTGTGCCCGACCGAGACTCGAACTCGGGACCTTTGCCTTTCGCGGGCAAGTGCTCTACCATCTGAGCTACAGAAGCACGACGCACGCCCGGTACTCACAGCTTTACTTCTGCCAGTATCTGCTGTGAGTACCGGGCGTGAGTCGTGCTTCGGTAGCTCAGATGGTAGAGCACTTGCCCGCGAAAGGCAAAGGTCCCGAGTTCGAGTCTCGGTCGAGCACACAGTTTTATTCTGTCAGGAAGTTTCATATCAGCGCACACTCCGCTGCAGAGTGAAAATCTCGTTCTGAAAAAAAACACTGTCTTCACGCAGTTCTAACCGCTCCTCATTCTGGGAAATAACTTGTAGTATCTCTACTCCACTCCCTGTTGCAAAGAAATTCCGTTGCCAGAAGAAAAATCTGACCCCTGCGTCGGATCAGCCTGCGCGGCTTCTTGCAGACACGGCGGAATGCCATGCTGCCCCCGCTCACTGTGTACGGAGCGAGAGCGCGCGCCGATATTTAAACTGGAGCCGGGCGGGCTTGTTTTGTTGCCGCCAGAAGCGCGTGATAATTAAATCTCCGCCAGAATGCGAGGTCTTCTAATTGCCCCCGATTTCCCTCCAAAGCCCCAGCCCTGTCCCGTACTGCCACGCTTATTCCGCCAGATGCTTTCAGAACTGCGCCGCTCCACTGCTTTTGCTGTGCTGCGAAACTCAGTTCCTTTCTGCTGTGCACGCTTCACTGGCAGACTCCAAATTTGCTTGTTAGAGTCAGTGGGAAGCGCCCACTTACCTTTCTGAACCATATTACTACAGAACAGTTGTCGAATATGGTTATTGTGGTTTGGTACGGCTCTCTGCAATACCTGTAGTCTCTTCTGTACGAGCATCTTCATTTCTACGGAACTGCTGCAACTTACATGCAAGGAAGTGCTAACAAGTAATGCCTCAGAGTTTTTTTACGTGAAAACTCCTAAAAGCTTTTTAAATAAAACAAACGTTTTTAACATTCTACATCTTTATTCTTGACCTCTATGTATTTTCAGTCCTGCGCCGCAAGAGGGCTCTGAATTGTAACGTTAACATGGCGAAATAAAGCATAATTATGTCAGTCTGTGAGAAACAGTTTGCTTTAATCGAGTTTCGAACTTGAAGAGTTCGTCCACACATGGAGCAATTTGTAGACATAGTCATGAAGAATAAAGATGCAGAATGTTAAGAAAGTAGTTTTTATTTAAAAAGCTTTAAGAAGTTTGAAATAAAAAATTCGTTATCATTACCTACACGCCCTAGTAAATTAAACCTGCTTTAGTAGTCAGTCATTGGTCTCTCTTCACAGGTTAATTCCCCCGACCCTCACATGCCTCTCCGTAGCCAGAGTGATGATTCCTGTATGTCTCAGTATGTGTCCTGTCAACCGCCAATATATTTTAGATAAGTTGTGCAATACATTTCATTTTTCCTCGACTCTAGTCATTGCCTCCTGATTAGTTATTGTCTACCCGTCTGATGTCCAACATTCTTCTGTAGTAACCACATTTCAAATGTTTCTGTTCTCTTCTTGTCTGAACCACCTATCGTACAAACTTCACTTTTGTACAGGCTACACACCAGACAAATAAGTTCAGAAATGATTTCCTAATACTTCAGTTTCTATTAGAAGATAACGAATTCCCCATTTCCAGTTTTCCTTTCTACTGCCAGTCACAATTTTGTATCCTCCCTATTTCGGTTATCGCCACTTATTTGCATCCCAAGTAGCAAAACCCATCTGCTATCTTCAGTGCCTTATTTCTTAATCTAATTCCCTTAGCACTGCCTTATTTAATCTACTATATTCCACCACCATTGTTTTAATGTGCCTGAGGTTCATCTTATAAACTCTTCTCGGGACACTATCAATTCCGTCCAACCGCTCTTCCATGTCCTCCGTCGTATTTAACAGAATCACATCTCATTGGTAAACCTACAAAATTTAATTTCGTAGCCCTGAACCATAATTCCCTGTCGAAATTCATTGAGGAGAGGTTACAACTATGTCTCCTTTCATGCACTTCGACCAAAGTGTGGCTTCTAACAAGATATGTTGGCCAAAATCAGTAGTGAAAAGAGTTTTTGGCATTTCGTAACAACGTAATTCCAACAGCGATGAGATCGTTATAAGCTGGTAAACACAAAGTTGGGCGTCATTACTCTGTAAAGAACATTTCTCCTGATCATTAACTTGGGTAACATTTCATGACAGATTTATAAAAATTTTCCTCGTCATTTTTGCTCATCAGCTAACATGTTAAAAGTGATTTAAAACGTATAATAAGCGTCCACCATGAAATGAAATTAAAGTTTGTTTACTGACCCATCTCTTGTAGATCTTTTATAAGCCAACAGACCTCAATGTACGAATGCGTATCATGACTAGAAGATGGAGCTGAGGGATTTGAAAACCGCTTTGTCTGCTTATTATTATTATTGTTATTATTGCCATTCCTTTCTGAAGTAACGTGATTCAGTGAAGTGATGCAAGTGAGTGATTGAAGATAAGGGCTAAAGTGATGAGACTCATGCAGCCCAAGCAGACTTATACACTGCGCAGCAAAATGAAAGGGTCACTTAATCGAAACCCCGTAACTGTGTCCCATTCCGATGCATAAGTTTGACGGTAGCCCACGGTAACTGCAGGTAGGCAACCACTTGAGACACCTACAGGGATGGTTGTCTGCTTGCAGGCGTCTAGGAGTATTTCACATGTTTTCTCTGTAAGGGCACATGTTCAAAACACTCACTAAATGTGGGCAGGTGCCAACGAGGGTTTTGCTGAACTGGAGGATCTTAGAGGGATCCTCTGCCATTTTATTCATGCATGTATTAATGTCACACCCTTCTGTGATAGCGCCACAGGGGGGCATAGAACAGGAGCACTGAAAAAGCATAAGGACTCTTTGCTGCTTCGCATCACATTCAAATTTCGTTAGATGGATTTGAACAGTCCCTAGTGATTCCTCACTGTAGACCAGAGCAAATATTGCAGTCGCACTGTACTTCAAATGGGTGAGATAGTGTTCAGTGGGACTGCAGCCCCGTGATGTCCATCGGTAACGGCTGAATCGCCCAGGAGATGTCAACAGTCCCAGAGGTTGTCAAAACTTCGTCCTTTTGCCCCTCGCACTGTGAAATGTCGTTTTCGACCGCGAAATGTGCAGGAATCTACGTTCCCAAGAAAAGAGGCAATTTCGTTGACCACATTCATGCCATCCCCTGAGGCCGTTTCGTTTCCATTCTAAGCGGCGTTGTGTCCGAAATGTTACCTTCGGCCACTCATAAGAAAACTGTGTGATTTCAACGCTGTGCGGATCGGTTGTGACCTCCACTGCAGAGGTCTCTAAAGAAGTGGTGAAATGTAGGTAAGATGGGCTGTGACGATATTTCTGCCGCGTGACAGGTGAACGGTGGTATTAGGTCGATTTGTTGTGTGCAGGTCACATGAACTGAGTTCCAGCCTTTTTCTCGCATGTGTCGACATTTTGGTGTTTGAAGCGTCGTCAAGTCCGAGCGTGAAGTCGCAGGGCTCCAGGCTTTTCAGTATTAGAAAGAATGGTGAAACATCCCCTTAGGAAAATTTATATTTTACTGTGCTGGAAAACCTCTAGGTTATTTGATTTTCAAACAGCTGAGCAGACATTTCGCTCTTTACTTATTCTGATCAACACTAAACTAACACACAATATTTTTATCGCAACGAAATCTGACTTTCAATAATCCCTACAAAACAATGGCCCTGACTAACAATAACCTATACCTTTCATGAATCACTTACCTCACAAAAATCTTCGTTACTCGAACTACTGCAATACAGCGTGCGCCAATACTGCTAGCTAAATAAAGGATTCTAACTACTGAAGGCACTAACTACTGATAGGCATAGTTAGCATATGAAAGATTTTGATAGAGAACAAACAATGTATTTACCTTAATAATGTTCAAAAATCATCATATATATATATATATATATATATATATATATATATATATATATATATATATATATATATATATATATATATATATATACCAGTTCATGATATCCAGTATTACAAATTTACTCTTTGTGATGGACACACGTCCATATCGACCGCTCTCAAAATTCTGCCATCTCTCCCCCCACATCCACGACTGCTGGCGGCTCACCTCCAACTGCGCAACGCTACGCGCTGTTCACATCCAGCTGCCCAACACTACAATAGCAAATATTCCAACAATGCGAACCAGCCACAGACTGCACGCAGCACAGTCAGTGATTTTCATACAGAGCGCTACGTGGCGTTACCAACATAAAAACCTAAACAGTCTACTTACAAAGGTTGTAGGCACCGGTGAATCAAATTTCAAATCTACACGTTGTAACGTAAAACAATTACAGGGTTTCGATATAGTGGTCCTTTAATTCAGTTACAAAATGGTTCAAATGGCTCTGAGCACTATGGGACTTAACTTCTGAGGTCAACAGTCCCCTAGGACTTAGAACTACTTAAACCTAACTAACCTAAGGACATCACACACATCCATGCCCGAGGCAGGATTCGAACCTGCGACCGTAGCGGTCGCGCGGTTCCAGACTGTAGCGCCTAGAACTGCTCGGCCACTTCGGCCGGCAAATCAGTTACGCAGTGCAGTAAGCCGCATCAGCCGCTTGCGTTATCGCTGATGGCCGACGGCTGTCGCTGGACTCCTAAAATCTTGACCTTCGATTTTTCGGCACCGTTTGAGAAGGATAACGTTCAAGAGCAGCATTTCTTACGTCTAAGTACGTTCTCCAATAGCGCGGGAAATGAGCGAAGTCGGTGACCCGATGAGTGTATTGTTCCCGTGTAAGTGCTTTCACTGAGGAGCCCCAGCAAGGAAAGAAAGCTGCGTTGGGCTAGACTCGACATATGGACCAGAAAGAGCCCAGAAGCCGATATACGGCGACCTGATCTTTTATTACCTGTTATCAGTGATCCTCTGCTCCCCTTGTCGCGCGGCGGAGTCATCGGTTACTCAATGGCCTAAGAAAGAGTTTGGCCGGTGCTCGCGTAAGGGGTTTGAAATTGGCAGGCAACGTTGTGCTCCGCTGTAAATCAAGCGACATCGGACCTCCAGAAGAGGTTACTCCATTTCTCGACCCAGCCGCTCCTGCGTTTCTCCACCCACTCCCCTCGTCCGCAGCGCTCGCCCAGCTCGGCTTCCCTTTTACTTCCCTCCCCGCGTTTCGCGCTCCTGGACGGCTGGTCGCCGTCCCGCTTTCGCAAAAGGGCCGCCCCCCCGAAACGAAATATCATTAAGAGGTCCCGGCAGCCGGCCCGCGCTGCCAGAATCGAAATACTCCATTAATCAAACTGCCAGGCTGTCTCCGCCACGCGCCGCAACTCCGTCTATAAATTCAGAGCATTCCTCCCGATAACGTCAGGCCGGCCGCCGCTATATAGGCCGAAATAACGTCCCGTTATCTCCGGTCACGAACGCGCCGGCGACAAGGCCGCTGTTTCCTCAGAGGCCTGCGGCGTGCCTCCGATACTGTCTCCCCAGCACCTGCTGGCTGTCCCTCCGCATTTCCATTCACTCGCCGTCAGCAGACGGGGGCGGGAGCCTGCAACTCACTGTGCTCGTGGCGGAGCACAGGGCAGTTAAGATGCAAACTCCAAATGACAGCTACACAATAGACCGCCACTGATCAATTGTTCAAATAAATCGAGCTGTCTAGGGTCAGAAAATATTGTCATGCAATTTGTCATTCTAGACAGTCTCCTTTCTCCTGTAAATTAATGTTAACACAAGGAAAACAAACCACTGTTAGAGGTTTAGCAAAACTCATTTCATACTGTGTATTTGTGGTGTGCGTAATGTAAGACCTTCGGTAGACACACCATCACATTATTTGACTTGTCGCTCTAGCGAAGTAGGCGAGTGTCAGCAATATGTCTCGTAGTCTTATCGTGGCGTGTTTATCTTCTGCCGTTAGGTCAGACGATAGAAATGCCACTTGCACGCTTAGAGTAGCAGATTGACGGTGACCAACTTTAAACAGAACTTGATTAATTTTCACACACATTTATTAAAATACTGGGTGTTACAAAAAGGCACGGCCAAACGTTCAGGAAACATTCCTCACACACAAATAAAGAAAAGATGTTATGTGGACATGTGTCCGGAAACGCTTAATTTCCATGTTAGAGCTCATTTTAGTTTCGTCAGTATGTACTGTACTTCCTCGATTCACCGCCAGTTGGCCCAATTGAAGGAAGGTAATGTTGCAATTGTGCAATCACGTCATCAACACAGATTTTCTGTGAACGTTTGGGCAGGCATTGTTGGTGATGTCTTTATTGGGCCCCAAGTTCTTCCACCTACGCTCAATGGAGCACGTTATCATGATTTCATACGGGATACTCTACCTGTGCTGCTAGAACATGTGCCTTTACAAGTACGACACAACATGTGGTTAATACACGATGGAGCTCCTGCACATTTCTGTCGAAGTGTTCGTACGCTTCTCAACAACAGATTCGGTGACCGATGGATTGGTAGAGGCGAACCAATTCCATGGTCTCCACGCTCTCCTGACCTCAACCCTCTTGACTTTCATTTATGGGGGCATTTGAAAGCTCTTGTCTACGCAACCCCGGTACCAAATGTAGAGACTCTTCGTGCTCGTATTGTGGACGGCTGTGATACAATACGCCGTTCTCTAGGGCTGCATCAGTGCATCAGGGATTCCATGCGACGGAGGGTGGACGCATGTATCCTCGCTAACGGAGGACATTTTGAACATTTCCTGTAACAAAGTGTTTGAAGTCACGCTGGTACGTTCTGTTGCTGTGCGTTTCCATTCCGTGATTAATGTGATTTGAAGAGATGTACTAAAATGAGCTCTAACATGGAAAGTAAGCATTTCCGAACACATGTCCACATAACATATTTTCTTTCTTTGTGTGTGAGGAATGTTTCCTGAAAGTTTGGCCGTACCTTTTTGTAACACCCTTTATTTATTTATCTTCATGGCTATGTAAAGGAATATTGTAATCTTATTAGGCGCAGACTGAAACTTGACTATAGACTGGTACAGACAAATGCAGACTAATGCATACAGGACCGATGACCATCGCAGTCTGGTCCCTTTAATCCCACAAACCAACCAACCAACTAATCCATACTGACTAATCGGAGGTCTGTACACTCGTTATGATACCTCGTGTGTTCTTGTATCACTGCGCGAGTGCGATCGGCGAGGAGAACAGGTTCTACGTTAGCAGCAATCTCATTGGCTGCGTTACATATTAATACGCGGATCGGCGGAAGCAGAATTTGGTCCGTCTCTATGACAGCGCCATCCCGTAGTGAGGAGACGGACGAGCGCTGCGCCTGCGCTGTTGTGCTTAGCGGGGCGCGCTCTAGTGGGAAAGTTGTGTACGCGTTGAGTACGGGGAACTATGTACACAACAGTATTTATGTGTACATCTACGAAACGGGTGATTATAATTAAAGTGAAACTACTCACCGAGGTCTGGTGTGGGTGGTAGCTATCGTATGGCGGTGAAACTTAGTAGACTTGCTGATGCGTTAAGGGAGCTCGGACGTGAAACGGGCCGATTTGGAGCAGGAAAGGCACCACAGGACATTTTAATTTCCACTGTCTATAATTTTACAAATAAATTAATAAAACTTTGTCAGCATGGTCAGGAAGGATTCAAAATTCACCCCGATAGCAGTGGAAGTTCTAAAACATAACGAATTAATTTTTTTTACATGTGAAATTTCATCATTTTTTTTCACTTACTAATGGCTGCATTTGTTGCTATAGGTGCACTTTTCTTCGTGAGTAAGTGAGATTCTTCGATGAATTTTTCACAGCATACAAACTATACTTAAAGGTGTGTGAAACTCTAGAATTTTCCAAATCTATTAAAAACTGTGGTAAAAATTGAGGTAATTAAGTATAAAACTTGTGTATTTTCTAATCATGAAGTTTAAAATATAACAGTTAATTCGTTTTTTTTATAAATTAAATAAATTCTAGAGTTTCGTACACCTGTGATTGTGGTATGTATGTTGTGCAAAATTCATTGAAGAATCTCTCAAACTTATGAAGAAAAGTGTACCTATAGCAACAAATGAAAAATAAGTGAAAAAATGATGAAATTTCGCACGTAAAATTTTTTAAATTTGTTATGTTTTCGAACTTCCACTGCAAGGATTGTGAATCCTGAATCCTTTCTGAAGATGCTGACAAAGTTTTATGAATTTATTTGTAAAAGTATAGACACTGGAAATTAAAATGTCCTGGGTGCCTCTCCTGCTCCATGTCGGCCCGTTTGACGTCCTACCCCCCTTAGGAGGAAGCGATTTACGCGGGAAAAAAGTCAGTTGTAATTTTGCCCACCAGGTGCAAATCTGGCGACGTACAGCATCTCCTGAAAGTCTATGGTGCCCTCACTGAACAAATTGCGTAAGTGGCAGTTAATAATAAAACCGACATTATGCCTTTCTCGCTTGTTTTACATTTACTGCCCATGATCCGTTCCTAATCCTTTACTTACGGAAACATTTCTATTCGCTTTTATTGCATTCGTAGCGACAGATTTGCACCAGGTGGCCAAAACTGGACGTAATTTTTTCCAGCGTAAATTGGTTCTGCATTAACGCATTAAAATATCTACTAAGTTTTGCTAACGTACGATAATTACAGCCCACACTGGAGCTCTGTGAGTTGCTACACTGTAATTATTACCAACCGGTACATAGTCCCAAAGGTACCAAACGGTGCCTGGGGGAGTGTACCACCTACTACCGCTGGTCCTTGCCTTCCGTGTTCCACTCGAAAATGTAGCGGGGCAAAAACGACTGTCTTCATGCTCCCGCACGCCCTCTGATTTCTGTTACCTTGCCTTCGAGGTCCTTACGCGAGATGTAGGTTGGTGACAGTAGAATCGTTCTGCAGTTTGCCGCAAATGTACATTTTATTCAAACGTTCTCAAATAATGTTTCGCCAAAAAACGTTGTCTTCCCCGATGGGATTCCTGTTCGAGTTCACAGAGTATTTAATAACACCCGCATGTTGATCGAACCTACCGGTGACAAAACTACCAGCACGCCTCTGAATTTCTTCGATATATTTCTTTAATCCGGCCTGAAGAGGATCCCAAACAGTCCATCACAGAATGGGTCGCACAAGTGTTCTGTACTTCGTCGCATTAAAGATGAGTTACACTTTTCAAGAATCCTCCCAATAAACCGACGTCGACCATTCGTCTTCCTTACTATCGACATTGCGAGCTCGTTCTATTTCATTTCGCTTTGCGACACTACTCCTAGATATTTAATCGATGTGACTGTGTCAGACGGCACACTATCAATGGTGCACTCTAACATTAAATTAAATTTTTCCAAATATACAGCAAACTGCCACTCATCACACCAAACAGAAATTTTATCCAAGTCATTCTGTAGCCTCGTGTTGTCACATAACGACAGTTTCCCGTTCACTACAGAGTCGTCAGCAAACAGGTGCACATTCCTATTGCTCTTATCCATAAGCCCGTTTATACAGGGTGATTTTTCCACAGTGTACAAACTCTAGGGATTGATCGATGAGAAGATATTTCGGTTGGTGTAATGTATATATGGAAGATGTTTAGGTTATTGAAGGGTCAGTGCAAAGCCAAAATTTATTTAGTTATGTGATATTTACTTATTAATATCATCTTTTATTTTTGACTGTACTTTTTTTTGGACGAATTTGGTGTTATTTTCACTACCAATGCTGGCAAAAATACCATCAAATTCTAGCCCGTGGAGGAGGGGCATATGAGAGGTGGCTACACTGAGCCACAGCGCCAGAGATTGCGCCAAAGAGTATTATTCCGCCGCCTCCACTGGCGCAGTAGTAGTTCAGAGGTTGCCGTGCGCAGTGCTTGTTAAGAGGATGTCGAGAGCAGTACTAGTTGAGACCATGTCGTGTGCAGTTATTCTTCTGTTGGGCGAGAGAGTATGCTGTTCGGTTGGTGTAATGTATATATGGAAGAAGTTGCAATGATCACAGTATATTTTTCGTCAATATATATGGGGGTAACAAAAAATTTTCTTATTTCAAATCTCCTTAATAATAATGCCTCTTGGTCACAGGTTCAGTCAACAAAGCATCTGGCTCGTGTTCATGTATTAGACTTGTAATTCTGGTTTCTATGTGCAATTATAGTATTTGTGGTTTTTCAATTAGTTCATTGTAAATGGTGTTTAAAATTTCTTGTCGTATTGAGGATGAACCGTGCCAGATACATGTACGTTGAACCACACTACCACACACAGAACAGTTACACTTGTGCTTTGTTGTTTCGTCGTTTTATAGTTGCAGGGGACTTAATTAATCAATTGTGTTAACGGAAATTTCCTTTCATTCTTTATTGTTATTTTATGCAGTCAGATTGCGTACTAATACTAGTCAGGGCCAACCGGTTGCGAGACTTCGTAACCGGATACACAGCTACTAAAATTATTATATTTTCATTTTATAATCAAGCCCCCATGCAAGAAAGGTCTAATGAACTTACGTCCGAAAATGCATGGTTTCCACGCTAGAGACCATTTATTCAATCATACATTGTACAGAGACTGCGGTTTAATACGCGCTGTACCATGCAGCTACAGTTACAGTATGTACTGAAAAAGTTTTCCAGGTGTCTCAACGCATGCGTATACATACCGTAGCATGTTCTGTCTAGGCGATTGAGTCTGGAACCACGCGACCGCTACGATCGCAGGTTCGAATCCTGCCTCGGGCATGGATGTGTGTGTCGCCCGTAGGTTAGTTAGGTTTAAGTAGTTATAAGTTCCAGGGGACTGAAGACCTCAGATGTTAAGTCCCATAGTGCTCAGAGCCATTTGAACCATTTTTTAACCATGTTCTGTCTGACATGTTCATATCGGCTAGGCTGCATCCGAAAAGTGTCAAGGGCATCATGAACACGCCGCTCTAGTATCTTCACATCTGGAAAGGGCTCTGCATACATTATACTTTTGAGATGGCCTCACAATCAGAAATCGCACGGGTTGAGATCCGGTGAACAAGCAGGCCATGCTACTGGACTCCCCCTTCTGATCAATCAGACAGGGAAGACACGATTGAGAAGCGTGCGAACGTTAACGGTGAAGTGGGCTGGTGCACTATCAATGTTGCAGCTACATAACCCTTCGAATCATCAAAAAAAAAGTTCAAATGTGTGTGAAATCTTATGGAACTTAACTGCAAAGTCATCCGTCCCTAAGCTTACACACTACCTAACCTAAATTAATCTAAGGAAAAACACACACACCCATGCCCGAGGGAGGACTCGAACCTCCGCCGGGACCAGCCGCACAGTCCATCGAATCATCAATGGCATTTCTTCTAGCAGGGGAGCTAAAGCCGCCCGCAAAAAACACCTATAGTTCCGGCCTTCTAGGCGACGTGGAAGGAAGACTGGTCCCAAAATACGGGCGCCAATTATCTCGGCCCACACATTCCAGCTTCACCGAAGCTGATGATTTGCATGGGGCCTCCACATACTGCCACACAGAGAGCTGTTATGAAAGCTGAAAGTGGCTTCATCTGTGAATAGGGTGGACGACACAAACACCAGAATAGTTGTTGTCTGGTGAAGAGACCAGTGACAAAACTGCTTCCTATGTGGAAAATCTGTCGCTAGAAAGACATTCACACGCAGTAACTAACAAGGGCAATAACAATTGTCATGCAGAATGTTCCACACGGTCGTCTGGCTTACCCTGTACTGGCGGGCCAACTGCCTGGTACTGACATGGAGGTCGCCTTCCACACTGTTATCACATTCTCCTCCAAGTCTGGCGTCAGAACATTTCGGGTAAGTCCTGCCTGATTTTCTGCTTTCTGAAACGATCCTGTCGCAGACAAATAGCGAAACACTGTTGCAGACATTCAATGCTGTGGTTGTTATCGGTGGCGAAAGACCTTCTGATATAACCATGCTGCCCACTGCCCGTTGCCTTTAGCCTTTCCGTAAGTAAACACAATGTCGACAAGCTCTCGATTCGAAAACGGAACCATTGTGTACAACACTGTACCACATTCACTGCAAGGTGGTGACACATGTGCTAAATCCGAAACATCGTTGCCAATTAGTATGGGAGGAGAGGGCACTAACAAGGGAACCTCCCCATAGCGCCCCCCTCAGATTTAGTTATAAGTTAGCACAGTGGATAGACCTTGAAAAACTGAACACAGGTCTATCGAGAAAACAGGAAGAAGTTGTTGGAACTATGAAAAAAATAAGCAAAATATACAAACTGAGTAGTCCATGTGAAACATAGGCAAGATCAAGGAAAGCATAAGCTCAGGAACGCCGTGGTCCCGTGGTTAGCGTGAGCAGCTGTGGAACGAGAGGTCCTGGGTTCAAGTCTTCCCTTGAGTGAAGAATTTAATTTTTTATTTTCAGACAATTATTATCTGTCACCAGTGTCGTATAGAATATATCAGACGTGTTTTCCTGTGGAGGAATCGGTTGACCTATGACCTTGCGATCAAATGTTTTCGGTTCCCATCGGAGAGGCACGTCCTTTCGTCTACTAATCGCACCGTTTTGCGGTGCGGTCGCAGAACACAGACACTAAACTTACTGCAGTGAACAGAGACGTCAATGTACGAACGGACAGATCACAACTTAGCGAAAATAAAGAAATTAAAATTTTCACTCGAGGGAAGATATGAACCAAGGACCTCTCGTTCCGCAGCTGCTCACGCTGACCACGGGACCACGGAGCTCCTGGACTCAGGCTCTACTTGATGTTGTCTATGTTTTGCATGGACTACTCAGTTTGCATATTTTGCTTATTTTTTTCATAGTTCCACACAACTTCTTCCTGTTTTCTCGATAGATCTGTGTTCAGTTTTTCAAGGCCTATCCACTGTGCCAACTTATAACTAAATCTGAGGGGGATGCGATGGGGAGGTTCCCTTGTAAGGCATGAGGTGTGAGGAACAGTAACACCCTCTAGGAGGAAGCCAGGCATACTGTAACTGGCCTGCATGGTACAGGACGCATTACACCGCAGTATTGTCTTTAGCATGGAAACCATGCATTTCCAGACATAAGTTAATTGGGCCTTTTTTGTTCCGTATTTTCTCATGTATCAGTCCCAAGATTTTGTACACAGTGGAAAAAAATCACCCTGTATCTTGGGTGTCCCACTTAACTCTGCCACCTCCGCGTATTTTCGAAATAACGTAGAAAGTGAAAAATGCAATTGGCCAGGGATGCACCTGTACCAGGGGCTCACACAATGGGCAGGAATGCACAGTCCTTACAAGTAAAAGAACATCACTTTCAACACAGAGTTAGGGTTTTTTAAATGGAACATGAATGCTTTTTCTACCGAAATGGATACTAGAGATACAATTTGTAATGACACACTTGGTTTCGCTGCTCTAAACCTTATACCTTTTGGAATACTTAAACAATGGAAAAGTACTACAGTTTCTGCTGTAATGCGGGTTGCTTGCACTATCCTGAAGCCTCCTATGCTTGTAGGCAGCCCTTGCTCTCCGCATTGCGGCAGAAACTACTGCCCTCTTGCCATCCTTTACTGCCTAGTATTGCAGAAGGTATGAGGTTTATAACAGTGAAAGTAATTCTGTCGTCAATAATTGTAGTTCTACTTCTCGTGTCCGTGGAAATAACATAGACGTGCTATTAAAAAAAACCATAACTTTGTGCTGAAAGTGATGGACTATAAATTCCCGACCACTGCGTGAGTCCCTGGCATAGGTGCATCCCCGACCAAATGCATTTTACCCATTTTGTTTTGTTTCGGAAATAAATGAGGTGGCGGAGTTGGATGGGACACGCTGTATATAAACAATAAGAGCGGTCTTATCACATGTTCCTGGGACACAGGTAACGATAGCTTTGTCTCCAATGATAACTCGCTGTCCTGGACAACATACTGGGTTCTATTACTTCAGAAATCTTGGAGACACCCACATATCTAAAAATCTATTTCGTACGCTCCGATCTTCGTTAACGACCTGCGGTGTGGCACTGATTAAACATGTATTTGTAAATTTGTGTTAAATATGACGTGCATAGCCAAACCGGAGACAAGACCTCCAACGAGATTTGCTAAATGATGACTGAGGCTTCACATTCCATCGAAGACAATGACGTCAACGGCAGAGCACAAGCACAGGGAAGGATACAGGCTGTGTCCTTTTCAAAGGAACCTTCCCTAGCTTTGATACACGAACGGCATCACACCTATGTGCTCATCTGTATCAAAAGTTAAATAATGTGTTTGTATATGTCTATACACCAGTAAAGATGCTGTAATTTTACTTGCAGTACCGAAGTGTTTCACCTCAGCTGCTCCTACTCGCTTCCTTCATTCGGCCTATATTGCAGATCACAGGAGCAGACCCACGCGCCGCCTTCCAGGCGGGATACAAAGTAAATTATTTAGAGTAATAACGGAAAATCTAAATCTAAATGACCGGGCGGGATTTGAAAACATTTCTCTCGAAAGTCCTCCGATATTGCTAACATGACAAAGTGTCGATACTTAAAAGTACCTATAGTATCGGTATCGACACCAAGTACTAGATAACTTTATAGTACCTTAAGAAATACCGGTGCGTTGGTACTGCAATTTCCGAATAGTGTGATGAGAAGAAAAGTATTCAGTATTAGTTTAGTGAGAAATAAAATGTATGTAGTAGACGGTGTCGCTATACGCGTTCTTCGTTTGGTTTCGTAAAGCGGAACAAGAGTACGATACAAAATTTGGACATGAGACGGTATTAAGGATCAAACCTGAACCAGAGGTTGAGCAGTCTCGTCCGCTATCACCTACGCTATAAAAACAATTGACACTTACTCATATCTGGCGGGTCGCTTGAATTTGAGGGAGTAAATTCAATGCTAAATAACTCAGAAACAGTACAACGTATCGAATTCTTTGCTTCACAAGAATCTCTCAGCGCTATCTACCCTGCAACATCGTTACAAACTTTTCAAATTGTTTCTAACCACCCTGTATAATGAACATACCAGATTACAGCAGCACGTACGAGTAATCTGAAGTATGTACGCGCTACCTTAGAAATGACGTACGAGTATTCGGTTGCATGTGACCTAATGTAATTAATAGAACTAGGCTTTTCGCACGTAAACATGACTTTCTACTGCGAAACTAGCTGCTCGTGTGTAGGATGAAATTTCCATCGAAACCAATAATTTTGTCTGTATTTGGAGTATTTATTGTTTACTGCTTACTTTTGTGTTTAATATTTTTACTCCAGTTAATTTATGGCAACATAGCGAAATTTCCATTTTTCACGTTCGATATAAATAATTTGTCTCATGTTGAAGAAACACTGAAATATATAAAAAAGCAACGAATACCTCGCTTTTATAGTAAACAAATGTAGATGATAGGTAGTCCAGGATTTGAACATGTAAACAAGTTGTGACTGCTGGTGCATACCGACGACAAGTTACCTTGTTTTACTTCTCGACTCGTGTGCATTTATCAGTAACTATAAAAATGTATAAAAATGTAACTATAAAAATGTATAACTATAAAAATGTATGTGTTTAGGTTTGAAACAATCCGAATGTCATAGATAACGTGTCGGATGTGGGTACCAATATCAGCGCGCTAAGCTCATTCAGTCAATGGATAATACACAGCGGTACGGAAATGACTGCAGTGCAGATTGACCGATTACACGAAATACACTCTCTACATCGCGTAATCTGCTTACTGCGCACAGTTCTGGGCACAAACCGTAATAGCGCCAATTAATTTTAATGCTGGTCGTCGGGTATTAAGACCCTAACGCTAAATTAAAAATAATTAATGTAATATTGCAGTAAATTTTGTAAACTAGCGGTGCTGAATAGTTAACGGTGCCATCCATGATGGAAGCTTCTTAGCTACTCGTGCGACAACTTATTAAGACATTAGGCAAGTAAGCTTCATGAGTCTAACCGTTATGAGAAAAAACTGGTAGCCAAATAACCTTAAACGTCTGCGTATGAAGCAGCTATTTTACTTTATTTACTTCTCCTTGGACAAGTTAATTATTGTATCAGAAAAATATCACAAACAAAAATACAAGTGGAGTTTACAAAAAAGAAAAACGAATGGGTACAGAACACAGGAGTACTAGAAAAATCCACTTCCGACTGGTTCAATAAGCCTCATAAAATATAATTCACTTTAATAATTTCCCCACTTACTACAACAACATTTTCGTCAAATGCAAGACTCAATAGCCATCATCTGCTTTTTCATACTCTTCAGAACCAAGTAATACACAGGATGTTACAAAAAGGTACGGCCAAACTTTCAGGAAACATTTCTCACACACAAAGAAAGAAAATATGTTATGTGGATACGTGTCCGGAAACGCTTACTTTCCGTGTTAGAGCTCATTTTATTACTTCTCTTCAAATCACATTAATCATGGAATGGAAACACACAGCAACAGAACGTACCAGCGTGACTTCAAACACTTTGTTACAGGAAATGTTCAAAATGTCCTCCGTTAGCGAGGATACATGCATCCACCCTCCGTCGCATGGAATCCCTGATGCGCTGATGCAGCCCTGGAGAATGGCGTATTGTATCACAGCCGTCCACAATACGAGCACGAAGAGTCTCTACATTTGGTACCGGGGTTGCGTAGACAAGAGCTTTCAAATACCCCCTTAAATGAAAGTCAAGAGGGTTGAGGTCAGAGAGCGTGGAGGCCATGGAATTGGTCCTCCTCTACCAATCCATCGGTCACCGAGTCTGTTGTTGAGAAGCGTACGAACACTTCGCCTGAAATGTGCAGGAGCTCTATCGTGCATGAACCACATGTTGTGTCGTACTTGTAAAGGCACATGTTCTAGCAGCACAAGTAGAGTATCCCGTATGAAATCATGATAACGTGCTCCATTGAGCGTAGGTGGAGAACATGGACAATGAGCTCTAACATGAAATGGAAATTAAGCGTTTACGGACACATGTCCACATAACATCTTTTCTTTATTTGTGTGTGAGGAATGTTTCCTGAAAGCTTGGGCGTACCTTTTGTAACACCCTGTATAACACATTGATAAGCATAAGTGTGTCGAAACTTGTGTGGACTAATAAGATTTTGTGGTTTTCATAATAACGCAAGACACCACAGTGAGCACCTTTTAGGTTTCCAGTTATCCATTGCATCCTACCTTTGCATTTTTTTGTTGTTTATCGTGATACGTAATTTTCTTGCTACAACATCTGCACACATTATTTCGTCATTTGTCGATCCGTTTGGAAATCTATCGTTGTTCCGTTGGAACCATAATATTTGCGTCACTGACACTGAAATGCGGCACACTATATATTGTACGTGCATTTTTGCCTTCATGAGTACCACACGTAACATGGCTGTTCATGCAATAAAGTCGCCACGATCCTAGCTGCAAGTTGCACATGGTCCGGGGAATAATGTTCCTGTAACATCTCCATCTGATGGTGGTCCTGCAACGGCTCTAAAGCTGGTTGACGGTACGGCAAATCGTATGAAATTCAAAAAACATTTGTTACATTTCATATTTAGAAAAACTTCCAATTTATGTCTCGGTTGTAGCTAGTCATCCATCAAGGATTAATGAATGTAATGCGTAAGGGAACAGATTAATTTCCGTCGTTCTCAGGACTAAAATGGTGGTGATTTGATTTCATTTCCGTGAAACACTCGTACTTTGTTAAGTATAAACACATGCCACCCCAGCTGATCGCTCATAGTCTTATACACATCTAGCCTATGGTCCGTAACATTCTTTTGCAAATTCAGAGAGCTTCTCGCTGCATGGTAACTATAGCTAAATATAATTAAAATAAAATATGTACTATTATATCACTTCTTAATTATTTTGCGGGGCGGGAGACTGTCGATATTTTATTCAGTTATATCAACTTCCTGTGTGAAGCATAAAATTGTTTTACATACGAATATGATTTTTGAATATCTTAAAATGCGATGGAGTAAAATACATTTCTCAAGTCTGAATATTCATAAAAGCTTTCACACTTTTATTTTTATACATTGAATTATCAAAGTTATTGTCTTCCATTCCTAACAAGCTCACTCCAAGCTAATGTTCGAGTAACCTCGGCTTGTGTGGTTGCTTCGAAATTTGAAATGAATAATCATCGTGTCGCCTGTAGACAAACTGTTAGCCTCCTTTAATGTGATTAATAAGAGATGAAGATCTTGTTTTGGGCATAATTTTGCAGTCGGATGCACCCAGTGCTCTCTATCGCCGCCGGTGGAGGAGGCCCTACCGGCGGCGATAAAGAGCACAGGGTGCACCCGACTGCAAATTGTTGCTCATGTCGGCACCAATGACTCCTGCCGTCTGGATTCAGAGGTCATCCTCAGTTCGTACAGGCGGTTGGCGGAATTGGTGAAGGCGGAAAGCCTCGCTCGCGGGGTGGAATCAGAGCTAACTATTTGTAGTATCGTTCCCAGAACCGATCGCAGTCCTCTGGTTAGGACCCGGATGGAAGGCTTAATCCAGAGGCTCAGACGATTCTGCGGAGATCTGGGGTGCAAATTTCTCGACCTCCGCTGTCGGGTGGAGAAATGTAGGGTCCCCCTGAATAGGTCAGGCGTGCACTACACGCCGGAAGCGGCTACAAGGGTAGCGGAGTACGTGTGGAGTGCACATGGGGGTTTTTTAGGTTAGAGAATTCCCTCCCTAGGCCCGACAAGACGCCACCTGGGACGCGGCAAGGTAGGAGTAGGCAAAATGCAACAGGGAATAACAATATTAATGTGCTAATAGTAAGCTGCAGGAGCGTCTATAGAAAGGTCCCAGAATTCCTCTCATTAATAAACGGTCACAACGCCCATATAGTACGAGGGACAGAAAGTTGGCTGAAACCAGACGTAAACAGTAATGAAATCCTAAACTGAGATTGGAATGTATACCGCAGAGAGAGGCTGGACAGTGAAGGGGGAGGCGTGTTTATAGCGATAAGAAGTGCAATAGTATTGAAGGAAGTTGACGGAGATCCTAAATGTGAAATGATTTGGGTGAAGGTCACGGTTAAAGCAGGCTCAGACATGGTAATTGGATGTCTCTATAGGCCCCCTGGCTCAGCAGCTGTTGTGGCTGAGCACCTGAAGGATAATTTGGAAAAATATTTCGAGTAGATTTCCCCACCATGTTATAGTTCTGGGTGGAGATTTTACTTTTCCGGATATAGACTGGGTGACTCAAACGTTCATAACGGGTGGCAGGGACAAAGAATCCAGTGAAATTTTTTTCAGTGCTTTATCTGGAAACTATCTTGAGCAGTTAAACAGAGACCCGACTCGTGGCGATAACATATTAGATCTTCTGGTGACAAACAGACCCGAACTATTTGAAACAGTTAACGCAGAACAGGGAATCAGCGATCATAAAGCGGTTACGGCATCGATGATTTCAGCCGTAAATAGAAATATTAAAAAGGGTAGGAAGATTTTTCTGTTTAGCAAAACCGACAAAAAGCAGATTTCAGAGTACCTGACGGCTCAACACAAAACTTTTGTCTCAAGTACAGATAGTGTTGAGGATCAGTGGACAAAGTTCAAAACCATCGTACATTATGCGTTAGATGAATATGTGCCAAGCAAGATCGTAAGAGATGGAAAAGAGCCACCGTGGCACAACAACCGAGTTAGAAAACTGCTGCGGAAGCAAAGGGAACTTCACAGTAAACATAAACATAGGCAAAGCCTTGCAGACAAACAAAAATTACGCGAAGCGAAATGTAGTGTGAGGAGGGCTATGCGAGAGGCGTTCAATGAATTCGAAAGTAAAGTTCTATGTACTGACTTGGCAGAAAATCCTAAGAAATTTTGGTCTTATGTCAAAGCGGTAGGTGGATCAAAACAAAATGTCCAGACACTCTGTGACCAAAATGGTACTGAAACAGAGGATGATAGACTAAAGGCCGAAATACTAAATGTCTTTTTCCAAAGTTGTTTCACAGAGGAAGGCTGCACTGTAGTTCCTTCTCTAGATTGTCGCACAGATGACAAAATGGTAGATATCGAAATAGACGAAAGAGGGATAGAGAAACAATTAAAATCGCTTAAAAGAGGAAAGGCCTCTGGACCTGATGGGATACCAGTTCGATTTTACACAGAGTACGCGAAGGAACTTGCCCCCCTTCCTGCAGCGGTGTACCGTAGGGGCACAGGTCAGCCCCATTTTCAAGAAGGGACGTCGAACAGATGTGCAGAAATATAGACCTATATCTCTAACGTCGATCAGTTGCAGAATTTTGGAACACGTATTATGTTCGAGTATAATGACTTTTCTGGAGACTAGAAATCTACTCTGTATGAATCAGCATGGGTTTCGAAAAAGACGGTCATGTGAAACCCAGCTCGCGCTCTTCGTCCACGAGACTCAGAGGGCCATTGACACGGGTTCACAGGTAGATGCCGTGTTTCTTGACTTCCGCAAGGCGTTCGATACAGTTCCCCACAGTCGTTTAATGAACAAAGTAAGAGCATATGGACTATCAGACCAATTGTGTGATTGGATTGAGGAGTTCCTAGATAACAGAACGCAGCATGTCATTCTCAATGGAGAGAAGTCTTCCGAAGTAAGAGTGATTTCAGGTGTGCCGCAGGGGAGTGTCATAGGACCGTTGCTATTCACAATATACATAAATGACCTGGTGGATGACATCGGAAGTTCACTGAGGCTTTTTGCAGATGATGCTGTTGTGTATCGAGAGGTTGTAACAACGGAAAATTGTACTGAAATGCAGGAGGATCTGCAGCGAATTGACGCAGGGTGCAGGGAATGGCAATTGAATCTCAATGTAGAGAAGTGTAATGTGCTGCGAATACATAGAAAGATATAGATCCCTTATCATTTAGCTACAAAATAGCAGGTCAGCAAATGGAAGCAGTTATTTCCATAAATTATCTGGGAGTACGCATTAGGAGTGATTTAAAATGGAATGATCATATAAAGTTGATCGTCGGTAAAGCAGATGCCAGAGTGAGATTCATTGGAAGAATCCTAAGGAAATGCAATCCGAAAACAAAGGACGTACGCTTACAGTACGCTTGTTCGCCCACTGCTTGAATGCTGCTCAGCAGTGTGGGATCCGTACCAGATAGGGTTGATAGAAGAGATAGAGAAGATCCAACGGAGAGCAGCGCGCTTCGTTACAAGATCATTTAGTAATCGCGAAAGCGTTACGGAGATGATAGATAAACTCCAGTGGAAGACTCTGCAGGAGAGACGCTCAGTAGCTCGGTACGGGCTTTTGTCAAAGTTTCGAGAACATATCTTCACCGAAGAGTCAAGCAGTATATTGCTCCCTCCTACGTATATCTCGCGAAGAGACCATGAGGATAAAATCAGAGAGATTAGAGCCCACACAGAGGCATACCGACAATCCTTCTTTCCACGAACAATACGAGACTGAAATAGAAGGGAGAACCAATAGAGGTACTCAAGGTACCCTCCGCCACACACCGTCAGGTGGCTTGCGGAGTATGGATGTAGATTTAGATGTAGATAATATTGACTCATTGATTGTATGTGAAGCCGACAAAAAATTCTTCCCATGAAAGCTCCAATTATTTCGATACTGAAGGCTACTTTTACTAATGATTTTGAAAATGAAACATAACTCAGGATATCTAAATAATATACACCACTCTCAGTAATACTATGCTTTGAAATCATGTTTTCACTTTGAATATACTTACATGAATCAGTAACGAACCATAAGAATAGCAACCTCAATAGGAACCACAAGAGGAAAGAATGATTTTACATTGTTTCGTCATATTTACATCTTTATATATATATATATATATATATATATATATATATATATATATATTGCACAAAAACAGTAACAAAGAATGGTAGCTTACAATGAAATGACATAAATAAGGTGACAGATAATTGCAGTCATTGAAAGAATGAGGAATGATATGCAGTCTTTAGCAGTAGCACACTTTAAGCACATCCACTGTCACCTTCAACAGGTGCAAATTCAACATGTACATTTTCTTCTTCTACAGCCTGTGGTTCCTCATCGTCATTTCCCAGACCCAAATTAATCAGTCAGTAAATCCTTGATGTGTGTTCCTTCAAGGGTAAATTACATGGACAGGAGAGCAGTCCCGAACAGCGACATCGCAAAATCCTTCACTGCCTTGTTATTTTTATCAGTTCCAGCCTTCTAAACGCATCCTTTGCGAGTTCTAGATCTTCCATTCAAGCCTGTTATGAAGTATTCTGAGCCATGACTTCGGTTAACTTCCTTGATCTGTTATTTTACTACTCAGGAAATTTGTCTGTTTGTTTAATGAAATTTCTTATTCGTAAGAAAGGAAACATGAATAAAAATAGGAAAAGTAAAATAAATCAGAAAAAGAGGCGCCACACATAGTTTGTAAATTTTTCTCGAAGTACTGAAAGCTTCTCGCCGGACGTTAACACTAGACTGATATGGAACATTGACACCCCAATGCCAAAAACTATCTACTACTTTAATGTCCATCCAATGGACGCAGTGGAAACAATTGTCGCAAGCACTTCCACAGCTATAGTATTCTACTAGCTTCAGAACGTGCTTCAGCAGTTTTATCGGGCGTATTCGTACTTAAGCCAAACGAGGTTTCATGACTGGACTGGAGACACACTGTTACATTGGGTAGCAATGGGTAGCCATGGGCAGACCCCGTATGAGAGCGTTGACGACGCGCACCGCATTCCGCGGGTCGTCAGAAAACGAGAGTAACGCGAAATTATTCGCCGAGAGGAAGGCGAGCCAGCGTCAGTTAATGCTCTTTCACAGCGCCGTTTGTCCCCTTTGCGAGTCGTTTCGCTCCCCTCTGGACTGCGGAGTGACGCGTTTGAAAGCAAAGCACGAGTTGCTGTGTGCGCGGGGGCAACGCACTACACTCCCCTTTCAAAGCGCGCAGCTAGCGGCCTAGTCGCTGGCTGTAGGTCAACGACACAGCTTCATATTCCACGCGGCAGCAAATGCTGCTCGTCTAAACCGCTCGCAAGGCTTACCATTCTTAATCAACAACGCTATTCCACGGAAATGACTACGGGACTGTTCTGAGTTCCACAGAGCGCGAACCTAGTGCAGCCACTGAACTTTTAATACTGGAGTGTGGCGTAACGAACGTGGCTGCTTGTTTACAACGGCCAGTCACGAGGTAATGCACTATTGCTGGTTAATTCTCTAGTGTGAGGTACCAGGGAATTCATACATGACATTTGTACTGTGGTGGCAAACAAACGCTACACAAACGCTACACACACACCCACACACACACACACACACACACACACACACACACACAGGCGCCCGCACACAAGTACACAGTAATCTGCATTTCACTTTGCGTATGACGACTTGTGATATCAGGTGCGAGTGAATTGAAAAACGAAATAAAAAAACAGTGTGCATAATCATAACCCACTAAAAACGCCAAGACGAACAACGAGGCATTAACGATGGATATTGAGAAGGACCCGAGAAAATTATGGTCCTATATATAATTTTTAAGCCGGTCAAAGGCTCTCTTCCAGTATCTCACCGATCGGTAAGGCGTAGCAGATAGCAAAAGGAGAGCTGAAGTTTTAAATTTCGCGTTTAATAAATCACTTACATAGGTAGTCGTAGCAACATACCGTCGTTTGTCCGTCGCATAGACTCGTGTGTGGAAGACATAATAATGGAAATACCTGGCGTAGAGAAGCAACTGAAAGCGTCGAAAACAAATAAGTCGGCAGGTTAGGATGGAAACACAGTTTAGTTTCACAGAGAGTGCTCTGCAGCAACGGTCTCTTAGTTTGCATTTATCACGAAACTATCGCACAGTGAATAGTCCCAAGCGAGTGGAAAAATGCGGACGATTCCCGTAGATAAGAAGGGTAAACTATGATGATGATGTCTGGTTTGTGGGGCGCTCAACTGCGCGCTCACCAGCGCCCGTACATATTCCCTACCTCAACACAGCCCAATATCGCCACTTTTCATTAATTATGAGGACAACACAAGGATGGACGTTGTAGCCGAGCAGTTCTAGGCGCTACAGTCTGGAACCGCGCGACCGCTACGGTCGCAGGTTTGAATCCTACCTCGGGCATTGATGTGTGTGATGTCCCTAGGTTAGTTAGGTTTAAGTAGTTCTAAGTTCTAGGGGACTGATGACCTCAGAAGTTGTCCCATAGAGCTCAGAGCCATTTGAACCATTTTGACAACACAAACACCCAATCCCCAGGCAGAGAAAATCCCCAAACCAGGCGGGAATCGAACGCGGGATCGCGCGATTCAGAGGTAGCAGTGCTAGCCACTAGACCACGAGCTGCGCACAAGAGTAAACGAACGGACATACCAATACGTTGCAGAATTCTTGTACGCATTCTGAGTTCGAATATAATAAATTTTCTTGAGACAGAAAAGGCTTGGCCCACAAGTCAGCATTGCTTTAGATAGCATCACCTGTGCGAAACTCAATATGCCGTTTCCTCACGTGATATCTTGCAAACTGCGGATGGAGGGCAACAGGTAGGTGTTCTTTAATTTCCGGAAAGTCTTCCACACAGAGCCGCCGCCCCCGCCCCCCTTGCCGCAGACTGTTAACGATAGGTTCCCAGATATGTGAGTAGTTCTTGACTTCGTAGGTAAGACAGTGAGTGTTCATCAGAGACGTGGGTATCGTCAGGAGGGTTCCAGGGAAGTGTGTCAGGACAGCTGTTATTCTCTGTACACAAAAATGACCTGACTGGCAGGGTGAGCAGCAGTTTACGACTGTTTGCAGACGACTCTGTAGTGTGGGGAAAAAGTCGTTCAGTGACTGTAGAAGGACACACGATGACTTAAATAGCATTTCTAGTTGGTGTGGAGTATGACAGCTTGCTCTAAACGTAGTAAAAATGTAAGTTAATGCTAACGAGTAGGAAAAGCGATCCTGTAACGATCGACTGTGCTGATCGACACAGACACATCGATTAAATATCTGCATGACGTTACAACGAGCGCGTGAGGACGCCGCGTGGGATTAGCCGAGCGGTCTGAGGCGCTGCAGTCACGGACTGTGCGGCTGGTCCCAGCGGAGGTTCGAGTCCTCCATCGGGCATGGGTGTGTGTGTGTGTGTGTGTGTGTGTGTGTGTGTGTGTGTGTGTGTGTGTGTTTGTCCTTAGGATAATTTAGGTTAAGTAGTGTGTAAGCTTAGGGACTGATGACCTTAGCAGTTAGGTCCCATCAGATTTCACACACATTTGAACATTTTTTGCGTAAGGTCGGAAGTAGGGAAGGCGAATGGTGGACATCGGTATCTTGGGAGAATTTTAGGGAAGTGTAGCTCAGCTATGAATGAGACGAGGCATACAACGCTAGTGTGACCCATTGATGAGTACAGCTCGAGTGCCGGCCGCGGTGGTCTCGCGGTTCTAGGCTCGCAGTCCGGAACCGCGCGATTGCTACGGTCACAGGTTCGAATCTTGCCTCGGGCATGGATGTGTGTGATGTCCTTAGGTTAGTTAGGTTTAAGTAGTTCTAAGTTCTAGGGGACTGATGACCACAGATGTTAAGTCCCCTAGTGCTCAGAGCCATTTGAACCATTTGAACAGCTCGAGTGTGTGAGATCCCTGCCATGTCAGATTAAAGGAAGACATCGAAGCAATTCACAAAAGGCGAGCTGCTAGATTTGTTACTGGCAGGTTCGATCAGCACGTAAATATCAGGGAGATGCTTCATTAACTCAAATGGGAGTCCCCGGAGGGGAGACGACGTTGAGAAACTAGAAAACTGGCATTTGAGGCTGACTGCAGAACGATTCTACTGCCGCCAGCGTACATTTGGTGTAAGAACCAGGGATGTAAGAGAAATTAGGGGCCATACGAAGGCATGTAGGGAGTCGTTTTTGTTTCACTCCATTTTCGAGTAGAACAGGAAAGAAAATAACTAGTAGAGGTACAAGGTACACTTCATCATGCGCCGGGCGGTAGCTTGAGGCGCATGTATGTAGACATAGATGTACATGTAAATGTAAATGTAGAAAAGACAAGCATATGAAGAGCTTATTTCAATAGTGGTACAAGTCCATTTTGTTCATATTGAGATACAGAGTCCTAAAGTTAAACGAGTGCTGAAAAATCTGCAGTTGAGATACCAGACGTATTCAAGTATATGACTTCTTGCTAGAGATGACCTTTCTTTCTGTTTGTTTGCCTCATTAATTTCAGAAGCATTATAGACAGAAAAGTGGAATTAATGGACTTATACCACTATCGAAGTAAGCCCTTCATATATATACACAGCACACTTTACCGCTATTATCGGAAAACTACTCTCAATTTTTGAGCAAAGAAATATATTTCTTCCAACTGCTTCACAGATTAATGATGTTCTTTTGGGTGTTCTATCGAGTTGTTGTTTCGATTTCATGCACGATCTTTCGACCACCGACCCGGCCATCTTCTTTAGGTATTGCAACTATTGCTATTACGCGTTCTCGCCGCCTGAACTCCAACCAGACTGAGAGCTATTGTTTCTTTCGAGTCGTGTACTGCGGCCGAATTTGAGTCACGGCACCCACTACGCCCATTGATACTCTTTTGTTTTGCAGAGTTCGCACTGATATTCCGCGAAACGCAAGTTCAGGTTGTCCAGCTCCGATGGATGTGATGGACGGCGAGATTTTAATAAATTGCGTGCTGGACCTCGAGCCTTCTTTAAATTGAAACCTCTGTCCCTGTTTATTAGGTCATCTGACACCTTTATTTCGATAGACTCCATAATTATGCTGTCCAAGAAACTTGGCTTTTGCACCACGACATTTGTCTCATCGTATGTCATTTCATGACTGCATTCAAGGCAGCGTTTGGAGACAGCTGGTTTGCTTGGTTGTTTCAGTCGACTGTGTCGCTGATGTCCTTTGCATCTATCCTCGACTTTTCTGCTAGTCTGTCTCAGCTAAGACATGCCACATTTGCAAGGAATACGGTAGACAGACTTTCCGAGACTAAGATCGTGTTTAACTAGGAGTTCTTTTTATCTTAGCTGAAGGCACAGATATTTCCAGGATGCCGTGTTTCCGTAGGAGTCTACCGATATTTTTGGATATTCGGCCAGGTGTAAGCGATTTTTTGCTTATCTTCCTAAAACTTCGTTTCAGCTTCTTTCTCGGTAGAATGCCCGGAAGCAAATAATTAACCAGTAACTCCGAGAAAACCCGAGAGATCGCGTTACTTTATAGATGACACACTGTCAAGCCACAAAAAAAAAAAACATAAAAGCAGGTAAGTCAGCACATCCAGTCGTTGAAGTTAATGGAGCTTCAGGCAAGAAATCGCAACAAAATAAAATACACGTGTTACACTTTTCGGACTGAAATAGGGATCCAAACAAAAGTGCTCTTATCTGTTAATTTATTCATTTATTTAGAGTGGCCAGATTAGGCAATCAGGTCCTCTCTTACATCTAAGCCGGCGTTCTACATACACTCATATTCAGAAGAACGGAACACCTTAAACGACTGCTGATAGAACGTTCATATTCACAGGACATGTGCATTAGTCCGTTCAGCAGAAATGATTAGCATTCCAGTCACCTCGGTTCATCATGTGTCCTGTTGCCTAGTAGGCACAGGATCCGCCATTGGCCCTTATAACTTGTTCCATGCGTGATGGCATCGACGTATATAAGACGCAAATGACGCCCTGTAGTATAGCCATCCATGTTACATTCGCCTGGTTTCAAAACTTAATCTGTGGTGATGGACACTGGGTCACAGCGCTACACCCGTTGTTTCACCCTATCCAACACATTCTCGACTGGCAACAAGTCTAGTGATCTTGCGGAAAAGGCACGTATTCGTGCAGCAGCATGAGGTCGTGCATTGTCTTAATGAAAAGTAGCGTATGGGGTGTTTTGCTGAAAGGATATGACTACGGGTCGCAGGATGTCATTCACGTACGTCACACTGCTCGCAGTACCCTGGCCACACACCAACTGTGGTTTTTGGTTGTACCCAATAGCACCCCACACCATAAGCCTGGAGTTGGTCTTGTATGTCTTGTGCGAATGCATCACTGTGATGCCGCTTCCCCTGTCCCCGGCGAACCACAATGCAGCCATCGTTTTAAAACAAACAGAACCTGGATTCGTCCAAAAACAGTATCTGACGCCATTCCTGTCCCAGCGACGTCGTTTCATACACCATTGTCGTCTAGAATGTTTCTGTACAGTCAACGAAGGTAGGCGGAGAAGTGGACGACGCGCACGTAATCCATGCCGTAATAAACGGCGGCGGACTGCCGCCCCTGACAGTGTACGATGTGTTACATTGTTCCAGTATTACACCACAGCCGAGGAGGATGCAGATCTGTCCTGCATTGCCGTTCGGATGCCGTGTCGACCTTCTCGCAACCCGGATGGTGGTCTGGGTGGTGCGACCTGACCCATCTCGTCGTGTTCTACGGCCTTCCGTGAACCATTCTGCTCACATTCCGAAGATGAAGGAACCACTTCGTTGCATTCGCTTCAGAACTGTTCCAGAGATTCGACGGGCAGTAGACCGTTCCATTCGCACCATCAACAGAAAAGGCTCTGCTAACGGTATACTACGCCTTCCACATCGCTGGCAACGGGTTCTACACAACGCTGGTGACTACTTTGAAGGACATTAACAGGTGCAAACATATAACTCTTTTGTATCGGTTATGAATAATTGCCACTATTTAAGTTCCAACCCTCGTATAAGGCGAAAGGGAACTCTTTATTGCCAATCTTTCCCACTCGATCCGAAGATGTTTAAATAGTTTTCAGCAGAAATAACAGCAGCAGACAAACTAGGTTATGGCTGAATTCCCGTAAAATTTTTCGCTTTTTTTGCGTGCAGTGGATGTGTTCGGGGTTTACAGGTCTCCTGCTGAAGATTATTTCTGCAAACGGACAGAAAAACAAGGAACCAAAAGAAAAATACAATGCGTAGCCTAGAACGTGATGTTCCTAAACCGAAAGCTAAGGAAAAACATCTAATCTTACGACAGAATGCCCGCTTTTTGCCTCCAGTGTATGTGTTTCGTAGCGAAGGCTCCCATATTCAGATTTTACAGCTCTCTTGCTTAAGATTGTTTCTGCAATCGCATAAGGAAAAAAAGGAACCAGCAGAAAATTACAACGCGTAGCATGGAACATAAAATTCCTAAAGCTAAAGAAAAATATCTAAAAATGTGGCGTAACGAGTTGAAGTACTCCGGGAGTAAAGTTTGTCCCACTAAGATGAATAAGCAAAGATAGACTAAGTGACGAGAAAACTCCTTATAACGACGAATTTACTAATTCGGAAGGAACTTATAACTACCATTGATGAATACAGTACACCTCCCCGTGAAAAGTCGCTTTTTCTTCTTGCAAGATGTGGTGCTTTATAAGTAGTTCCGCTAACTGTACGTGTCGGGTGCAGAAAGGTTCTCAGGTACTTAGCGCATATTTCTTCCGCTTTTAACAGATTACTCGGTTACGTAGCGTGCAAGCATCCTTACAAGTGGCGGAGGTCACATGTTTACAAAGAGCAACGTTTAACCTCAATAGCAGTTAGCGAAATACGATGGCTTCCTTGACTGTTGCTAAGGTCCTTAATACACGGACACTGTTGGTATCAGTTTCGGTCCGTTCCGCATATATTCCAGTTTCTTGGGTCGATTAACTGTGCACACAAAGTCGATTTTAATGCAGGCGAAGTGCTGTGGGCGTAGATTTTAACCTGTCTTGTCTTTTGTCGAAGGATATGCGCCGTACCAACATTGTTTCATCAAGCACTTGATTTCTTTCTTTCTTACCGTTTTAAACAGCACTACGCAAAGTCTGTCGTGGAAGACAGTTGAAGAGAGTAAGGACGCCTCATATAAGTAATCTCATTTATTTCAATTTATAAACTTTAATATGCTCTCTCGTGTGATGCAAAAGCCTTTTACGAGTGGAACATAGCACACTTCAGTGTACTCTCGATTCTGTATACGACTTATTTTCCTAACATGGCGCTGCTGTCATTCAAGCTTTTTCCTGGGGGATCCGTCTTCTAATACCCTTCTTCAATATTCAATCTGACGTAATTTTAATCGTTAGGTAGACAAAGGATTCGACAGTCTTAAGGCACTGGTTGCTAAGCGAGCCTTGGACAAGGGTGTTTTGCTTACTCACTATTAAGATGTTTGTTTCTGCTATATTAGCTCTAGATTACTAAACACTCGCAAAATTTGCGATTGCAGCTGGGACCAATTCGTGGTTCCCGACAATCTAGCATTGTCAGTATAGGGCGTAAAACAGGACATTTTGTGCTTATTTTGTATGTGACATATAAAAGGAGACCTTATAATTGTAAGTAACTGGTGTTGTAAGTAGACTGTTTATGTTTTCTTATTGGCAATGTTACGTAGCGCTCTGTATGAAAATCACTGGCTGTGCTGTGTGCAGCCTGTGGCTAGTTTGCATTGTTGTCTGCCATTGTAGTGTTGGGCAGTGGCAGCTGGATGTGAACAGCGCGTAGCGTTGTGCAGTTGGAGGTGAGCCGCCAGCAGTGGTGGATGTGGGCAGAGAAATGGTGGAGTTTTGATATTTGTAAGAATGGATGTTATGAACTCCTATATATATTATGACTTTTGATGACTATTAAGGTAAATACATTGTTTGTTCTCTATCAAAATCTTTCATTTGCTAACTATGCCTATCAGTAGTTAGTCCCTTCCGCAGTTTGAATCTTTTATTTAGCTGGCAGTAGTGGCGCTCGCTGTTTTGCAGTAGTTCGAGTAACGAAGATTTTTGGTGAGGTAAGTGATTTGTGAAAGGTATAGGTTAATGCTAGTCAGGGCCATTCTTTTGTAGGGATTTTTGAAAGTCAGATTGCGTTGCGCTAAAAATATTGTGTGTCAGGGTTAAGAACAGTCCTGTATAATTTTTCTAAGGGGACGTTTCAGTGTATAAACTATAAATTATGACTTCGTTTGAATAAAATATTGACTAGTAAAATTTGCAGTGGCTTAGAACCAACTTAACTCCCCCTTTTAATGCACTACGGTTAATTTTCATGCTATAGGAAGAGTTGACGGTCGTTTCCGTCTGGGTCGGGGCCAGTACCACTTTTAATCGTTCCGCATCTTAGCTGATACTGCGATACCATTAGCAACTTTCAACACATCTGTTTTGTTGCCATGGGTTTGAAGTCTTCCTAAAGCTCCTAGTTTTTCCTTGACTTCATATACGAGGTCTGTAAGAAAAGTAATGAGACTGACAACAGTCTAAGCGATATGGCAGCGCTGTGTTGTTATGCTTGTATAGACCGGAGTGCTCACCCGTTCCAGATGCTCTGTCCGAGTTTCAGCTCCGTACAGCCATCACGTGATTTTTGTAAACGCCATCAGTGAAGTGATATTTTTGTTGAGTGTTACGAAAATGGGACAGTGGAAAAATGGTTCAATTGGCTCTGAGCACTATGGGACATAACTGCTGTGGTCATCAGTCCCCTAGAACTTAGAACTTCTTAAACCTAACTAACCTAAGGACATCACACACACCCATGCCCGAGGCAGGATTCGAACCTGCGACCGTAGTGGTCACGCGGTTCCAGACTGTAGCGCGTAGAACAGCTCGTCCACCACGACCGGCGGGACAGTGGAATTTAGAACAATATTATACCACCAAGTTTCATGTGAAACTGGGAACTCCGAAAGTGTGATGTTTGGAAAGTAAAAAAAAAAAAAGGCCTATGGGGAACAGTGTATATGAAGAGCTTAAGTTTTTCAGTGGCACACATCATTTTTGGAAGGGTGAGAGTACGTTGAAGATAAACTTCGCTCAGGGAGACCTTCAGCTTTAAAAACTGACGAAAACGTCGAAGGTGCGCATGCTCTTGTGAGATCAGACCTCCAGGACACTCTGTCAACCAAATTTTTTACAAAGATGTCATTGAAAGTCTCAGGTGAAGAGTGAATCTACTGAGACCGGACACTGCACCGCTGCTACCAAAACAGGGAACGACTCCGCCGGTGTATACCTGCAGAAGGGAATTAATATTAAAATGGTTCAAATGGCTCTGAGACCTATGAGACTTAACATCTGAGGTCATCAGTCCGCTAGAACTTATTACTACTTAAACCTAACTAACCTAAGGACATCACACACATCCATGCCCGAGGCAGGATTCGAACCTGCGACCGCAGCGATCGCGCGGTTCCAGACTGAAGCGCCTAGAACCGCTCGGCGACACCCACCGGCAACTAATATTAAGGGGATAATACTGTTTGAAAAAAATAAAAACTTTAGTAAGTAAGATATCCGTTTCAATAATTTTCTCACACACCTCGTACCGTGCTCTGAAAATATCCACTGAACAAGACTGGAGATCGTGAACAGTCCTGTCGTACACCCATAGGAAGATCAAGTTAACTAAAATGAAGAAAATAAAGTGAAATTGTCGCAGTGCACGACACACTGTTATAGCGTTAACGTGAATCACCAGGGTGGCTACGGAGACTGGTAGTAAATTTTGGTGGTGACATGGAATTTTGTATCGCGGTGTATTGTTAAGTGTACTGGGGGGGGTCTGTGAATCGCGAAGTTCTCAGAAGAAAAGTCGTCCATGTTTCGTGACGACGATAGGGCTGCTGGAGTGATCTACTTGTCTGTACAGCGTTGTACCGTGTTCTTTGCTGCGAAGCTTTCCATCACGGCGCCCCTTGGCCACTCGAAACAAAGCTGTCGTCACGTCATGTCAGGCCGAGCCTGGCCCAAAATCGTGACGGAAGGAAGAGCCGAGATGGAAATGCGGCGGCAGGGGGCCGGCGGCGAAATATGCGGCCGCGACGACTTGTTTAGTCGCTGCTGCCATTCATCATCGTCTCCCGGCCACACAATGAGTGACATCACGCCTTATTGCGCGCTAACAGAGGGCGGCCTACCTTGTCTGTTCCGACGTGATGGATGTGTGGGGGTGGGGAGGTGGAGGGGGGGGGGGGAAGGTGGGTGAGGTTGAGCTGTTGTGGCGCCCATAATGGCCAACACACTCGTCCGCAGACGTACGTGGAGAGAGGGGCACAGACGGAAAGCCAAACTGCTCGGGCGGCACGCGAAATAGAACGAAAGAAAGTCGAGCAGTTCTTAATAGCAGTTCACCGTCGTGTAATATTCAAGACGTTGACAGGTTATTCTGTGTTCCTTTGTAAGACTGTGTTCAGCAATTGTTGATTTCTCAAGTTCTCGATTTTTAATGTGCTGTTGAAGTTCTGTACGGCGTTCGGTAACGGATAGACTGAACGATGTAGTTGCTTCCTACTCACAAGAAATATGATACGTTCCAGGGACTTTGAGACCGAGACTGTCCTAAATCTACCGTGGCATCTGCTTTGTGTTCATGGGTGGTCGGGAAATAGGTCTTATGCTTATTTTTCCCAGGAACCTACCTACTATGTTATGTGCAGTGCCTATGAAAGGTAGAAACACAACAGGTGGATTATCACGTGACCGCTGAATATTTTCGAGTTTTCAGTTCTTGGAGAGCGCTTGCATTATATCTCGAACTCCGCAGCCATTCTTTCGAAACTCTTGTAGAGTTAATGAATCTCGGAATCCAGGTCGTCTTTGCCACGAGCCAGCTATGGTTACCACAACAGCAATCACTACAATCAGTTGTTCCTGAAGAAAACTGACCCGTGCGTGTGGGCGGGATCGGTAACGTGTGTGAGAAGGTATCTCAGCTAGATTCGCGAATACGTGTCTACCTTCCTTACCCAGAAGAGGCAACCAGCGTATGCCGACTTAAGCGGAGCGGTCGCGCTCGCCGGATCGGTCGTGTGGTGGAGGAGATAGGGAGAGTGTGTCTGCTCATGGATTGGACGTGCTACTTGGTCATCTGCTCCTGTTGTCACCGGCCTTGCTTCTGGTGCGTTTACTGCAGTCCAGACCTGGCTTCGGATAGTGCCTTAAGAAAGTCGTGAGCCCGAGTCCATTAATATCGGCATACGACACTGATGACTATCGTATCGTTATTCCAGGACGGTCACAGAGGAAAATTATTTTGCAAAGAATCTTGACACTAACTTGTGCTAAGAACAACACACAAACCCATGCCTGAGGGAGGACTCAAACCTCCGACGGGAGGAGCCGCGCAGTGAGTGAGATGGCACCTCTAACCGCACGGCCACTGCGCGCGGCTACTTTTAACATTCATCTACATCTACATGACTACTCTGCAATTCACATTTAAGTGCTTGGCAGAGGGTTCGTCGAACCACAATCATACTATCTCTCTACCATTCCACTCCCGAACAGCGCGCGGGAAAAACGAACACCTAAACCTTTCTGTTCGAGCTCTGATTTCTCTTATTTTATTTTGATGATCATTCCTACCTATGTAGGTTGGGCTCAACAAAATATTTTCGCATTCGGAAGAGAAAGTTGGTGACTGAAATTTCTTAAATAGATCTCGCGGCGACGAAAAACGTCTTTGCTGTAATGACATCCATCCCAGTTCGCATATCATATCTGCCACACTCTCTCCCCTACTACGTGATAATACAAAACGAGCTGCCCTTTTTTGCACCCTTTCGATGTCCTCCATCAATCCCACCTGGTAAGAATCCCACACCGCGCAGCAATATTCTAACAGAGGACGAACGAGTGTAGAGTAAGCTGTCTCTTTATTGGACTTGTTGCATCTTCTAAGTGTCCTGCCAATGAAACGCAACCTTTGGCTCGCCTTCCCCACAATATTATCTATGTGGTCTTTCCAACTCAAGTTGTTCGTAATTTTAACACCCAGGTACTTAGTTGAACTGACAGCCTTGAGAATTGTACTATTTATCGAGTAATCGAATTCCAACGGATTTCTTTTGGAACTCATCTGGATCACCTCACACTTTTCGTTATTTAGCGTCAACTGCCACCTGCCACACCATACAGCAATCTTTTCTAAATCGCTTTGCAACTGATACTGGTCTTCGGATGACCTTACTAGACGGTAAATTACAGCATCATCTGCTAACAACCTAAGAGAACTGCTCAGATTGTCACCCAGGTCATTTATATAGATCAGGAACAGCAGAGGTCCCAGGACGCTTCCCTGGGGAACACCTGATATGACTTCAGTTTTACTCTATGATTTGCCGTCTATTACTACGAACTGCGACCTTCCTGACAGGAAATCACGAATCCAGTCGCACAACTGAGACGATACCCCAAAGGCCCGCGGCTTAATTAGAAGTCGCTTGTGAGCAACGGTGTCAAAAGCTTTCCGGAAATCTAGAAATACGGAATCAACTTGAGATCCCCTGTCGATAGCGGCCATGACTTCGTGCGAATAAAGAGCTGCGTTGCACAAGAACGATGTTTTCTGAAACCATGCTGATTACGTATCAATAGATCGTTCCCTTCGAGGTGATTCATAATGTTTGAATACAGTATATGCTCCAAAACCCTACTGTAAACCGACGTCAATGATATAGGTCCGCAGTTAGTTGGATTACTCCTACTACCCTTCTTAAACACTGGTGCGATCTGCGCAATTTTCCAATCTGTAGTACAGATCTATCGGTGAGCGAGCGGTTGTATATGAGTGCTAAGTAGAGAGCTATTGTGTCAGCGTAATCTGAAAGAGACCTAACCGGTATACAATCTGGACCTGAAGACTTGCCCGTATCAAACGATTTGAGTTGCTTGGCAACCCCTAAGGTATCTACTTCTAAGAAACTCATGCTAGCAGCTGTTCGTGTTTCAAATTCTGGAATATTCCATTCGTCTTCCCTGGTGAAGGAATTTCGGAAAACTGCGTTCAATAACTCCGCTTTAGCGGCACAGTCGTCGGTAATAGTACCATCGGCACTGCGCAGCGATGGTATTGACTGCGTCCTGCCGCTTGTGTACTTTACATACGACCAGAATTTCTTCGGATTTTCTACCAAATTTCGAGTCAATGTTTCGTTGTGGAACCTATTAAAGGCATCTCGCATTGAAGTCCGTGCCAAATGTCGCGCGTCTGTAAATTTTAGCCAATCTTCGGGATTTCGCGTTCTTCTGAACTTCACATGCTTTTTCCGTTGCCTCTGCAACAGAGTTCGGACCTGTTTTGTGTACCACGGGGGATCAGTTCCATCTCTTACCAATTTATGAGGTATGATTCTCTCAATTGCTGTTGCTACTATATCTTTGAATTTGAGCCACGTCTCGTCTACATCTGCATAGTCAGTTCGGAAGGAATGGAGATTGTCTCTTAGGAAGGTTTCTAGTGACACTTTATCCGCTTTTTTAAATGAAATTATTTTGCGTATGTATCTGGTGGATTTGGAAGAAACGGTATTGAGCCTAGTTACAACGACCTTGTGATCACTAATCCTGTATCAGTCATTATGCTCTCTATCAGCCCTGGATTGTTTGTGGCTAAGAGGTCAAGTGTGTTTTCGCAACCATTTACAATTCGCGTGGGTTCGTAGACTAACTGCTCGAAATAATTTTCGGAGAAAGCATTTAGGACAATCTCGGAAGATGTTTTCTGCCTACCACCGGTTTTGAACAAGTATTTTTGCCAACATATCGAGGGAAGGTTGAAGTCCCCACCAACTATAACCGTATGAGTGGGGTATTTATTTGTTACGAGACTCAAATTTTCTCTGAACTGTTCAGCAGCTATATCATCGGTGTCTGGGGTTCGGTAGAAGGAGCCAATTATTAACTTAGTTCGGCTGTTAAGTATAACCTCCACCCATACCAATTCGCACGGAGTATCTACTTCGACTTCACTACGAGATAAACTACTACTGACAGACACAAACACTCCACCACCAATCCTGCCTAATCTATCTTTCCTGAACACCGTCTGAGACTTCGTAAAAATTTCTGCAGAACTTATTTCAGGCTTTAGCCAGCTTTCTGTACCTATAACGATTTCAGCTTCTGTGCTTTATATTAGCGCTTGAAGTTCAGGAACTTCCCAGCACAACTACAATAATTTACAACTACAATTCCGACTGTTCCTTGATCCAAGCACGTCCTGTATTTTCCATGCACCCTTTGAGATTGCAGCCCACCCCGTACTTTCCCGAGGCCTTCTAACCTAAAAAACCGCCCAGTCCACGCCACACAGCCTCCGCTACCCGTGTAGCCGCCAGCTGAGTGTAGTGAACTCCTGACCTATTCAGCGGAACCCGAAACCCCACCACCCTATGGCGCAAGTCAAGGAGTCTGCAGCCAACACGGTCGCAAAACCGTCTGAGCCTCTGATTCAGACCCTCCACCCGGCTCTGCACCAAAGGTCCGCAATCGCTTCTGTCAACGATGCTGCAGATGGTGAGCTCTGCCTTCATCTCGTAAGCAAGACCGGCAGCATTCACCTAATCAGATAGCCGCGGGAATCCAGAGATAATTTCCTCAGATCCAAAGCGACACACGTCATTAGTGCCGACATGTGCCACCACCTGGAGCTGGCTACACCCTGTGCTCTTCATGGCACCCGGAAGGACCCTTTCCACATCAGGAATGACTCCACCCGGAATGCACACGGAGTGCACACTGGATTTCTTCCCCTCCTTAGCCGCCATATCCCTAAGGGGCCCCATTACGCGCCTAACATTGGAGCTCCCAACTACCAATAAGCCCACCCTCTGCGATTACCCGGACCTTGAAGACTGAGAATTATCCTCTGAAACAGGGCAGGCAGCTGCATCTGGCTCAGCCAGAGACAGTGCCCGAAACATGTTTGTCAGACGCACCGGGGAGGCTTTCTGATCAGCCTCCGGGGACGTCTTTCGCTGCCTGCCACGCCTTGGAACGACCTCCTAATCAACCACAGGCGAGGGCTCAGCCCCACTGCGGGCATCAACCGGAGCAACCACAGCGGCAGACCGAACTGGGGACAGACGGAATGAGGTTGACATCCCCGTGATACCAAGTCCGGCTCCCCACAGTGGTGCCCATTGGCAACAGCCTCAAGCTGCGCGACCGAAGTCAGCGGCGCTTGCAGCTGTGAGCGAAGGGATGCCAACTCAGCCCTCATCCGAACACAGCAATCACAGTCCCAATCGTTTGTTGTTCTTAAATTACATTGATTTCAGGAGTGCCAAGGTGTAATATAGTACACAACACTCAACCATTACTATCTTCGCTAATATTCTCCAGTAATTTTAAATTATTTAAAGATTTAGTCACGTATGCCAGGCCTGATGTGTGTTTAAACTGATGTTTTAAATGTTCTTAATTGTGTTGTTTTGTGTTTGTTGTAGTAGTCGGTTATTTACTATCCTGTCCATTTGTTATTACCGCTTCAAGGCACCAATCGGCTGTTTATACCAACGCCTGTGAACCACGAATATAGTTCATTTTTTGTTTTGAAACAAGAGTGATTAATGGAATACAGCTAGTTAAGATTTTATTTTTATATCATTTAATAATCTTACTGATATTTGAGATAAAGTTTGCTAAGCAATTCAGCTAGCTCAAAGCTCTACTTATTTTTCTATTGAACTGAGTAGCGCTCTTTCATGACGAAATCTGGAAATGTGTTTGCAAAAAACTTTTATACTTGTCATTTAGTAGACGAATAAATTAATAAAAACTTTGTACTCTAATGTCGTAGTTAAAAGCATCGCCGGATCACCTTTCCACAGAAGGATCATGTCGATGTATTCTGAAAACGTGTACTCAACCATGTTGCTCCAACACTCACACCACGTGAGTGAGGCTCGAACCAGGTCAGCGAGACAGGATAGATATCAAATGATATCAGCCGATCCGACGTAAGTACCCACCACCACGGGGTCTGTATCTACATGTACAGCTACGTGGCTACTCTGCAAACCACGCTGAAGTGCCTGGCAGAGGGTCCATCGAACCACCGCCACAATAATTCTCTATGATTCCTATCTCGTACAGCTTTTGATTTGACTGATTTATCGTGTATCCGAAGTCTAACGGTCTCTGAACGTCCACCTTTTCAGCGATGATCGTGGGACTCGAACGTTCGATACAGGGTGTCAAATGAAACACCTTCCAGCAGTACAGTTTCCAAACATATTTTATTTGGCTACCAATTTCAGCGATTTACTACGCTATCTTCAAGCCCCTGACTGACGTGTAGAAAATTCCACCTCTGTTCTGGTCAAAACAGGAGCCAGCAATACTGATACCAGTATATCTGGTCCCTGTTTTGACCAGAACAGAGGTGGAATCTTTCTGCACGTCGGTCAGGGGCCTGAAGACGGCGTAGAAAATCGCCGAAACTGGTAGCCAAATAAAATGAGTTTGAAAACTGAACGGCTGAAAGGTGTTTAATTTGACATCCTGAAGTTTAACGGATTCCTTTTAGCACTCGTGTGGATGATCTCACGTTTTCATTACTTAGGGTCAACTGTCAATTTTTTGAGCATACAGATATCTTACCTAAATTGTTTTGCAATTGTTTTTGATCTTCTGATGACTTTGCTGGACGGTAACCGACCCCATCACTCGAAAACAACCTAAGAGTGCTGCTCGGATTGTCTCCTAAATCGTTTATATACAGGGTTATTACAAATGATTGAAGCGATTTCACAGCTCTACAATAACTTTATTATTTGAGATATTTTCACAATGCTTTGCACACACATACAAAAACTCAAAAAGTTTTTTTAGGCATTCACAAATGTTCGATATGTGCCCCTTTAGTGATTCGGCAGACATCAAGCCGATAATCAAGTTCCTCCCACACTCGGCGCAGCATGTCCCCATCAATGAGTTCGAAAGCATCGTTGATGCGAGCTCACAGTTCTGGCACGTTTCTTGGTAGAGGAGGTTTAAACACTGAATCTTTCACATAACCCCACAGAAAGGAATCGCATGGGGTTAAGTCGGGAGAGCGTGGAGGCCATGACATGAATTGCTGATCATGATCTCCACCACGACCGATCCATCGGTTTTCCAATCTCCTGTTTAAGAAATGCCGAACATCATGATGGAAGTGCGGTGGAGCACCATCCTGTCGAAAGATGAAGTCGGCGCTGTCAGTCTCCAGTTGTGGCATGAGCCAATTTTCCAGCATGTCCAGATACACGTGTCCTGTAACGTTTTTTTCGCAGAAGAAAAAGGGGCCGTAATCTTTAAACCGTGAGATTGCACAAAACACGTTAACTTTTGGTGAATTGCGAATTTGCTGCACGAATGCGTGAGGATTCTCTACCGCTCAGATTCGCACATTGTGTCTGTTCACTTCACCATTAAGAAAAAATGTTGCTTCATCGCTGAAAACAAGTTTCACACTGAACGCATCCTCTTCCATGAGCTGTTGCAACCGCGCCGAAAATTCAAAGCGTTTGACTTTGTCATCGGGTGTCAGGGCTTGTAGCAATTGTAAACGGTAAGGCTTCTGCTTTAGCCTTTTCCGTAAGATTTTCCAAACCGTCGGCTGTAGTACGTTTAGCTCTCTGTTTGCTTTATTCGTCGACTTCCGCGGGCTACGCGTGAAACTCGCCCGCACGCGTTCAACCGTTTCTTCGCTCACTGCAGGCCGACCCGTTGATTTCCCCTTACAGAGGCATCCAGAAGTTTTAAACTGCGCATACCATCGCCGAATGGAGTTAGGAGTTGGTGGATCTTTGTTGAACTTCGTCCTGAAGTGTCGTTGCACTGTTATGACTGACTGATGTGAGTGAATTTCAAGCACGACATACGCTTTCTCGGCTCCTGTCGCCATTTTGTCTCACTGCGCTCTCGAGCGCTCTGGCGGCAGAAACCTGAAGTGCGGCTTCAGCCGAACAAAACTTTATGAGTTTTTCTACGTATCTGTAGTGTGTCGTGACCATATGTCTATGAATGGAGCTACAGTGAATTTATGAAATCGCTTCACTCATTTGTAATTGCCCTGTACATAAGGAAGAGCAGAGGGCCTATAATACTACCTCGGGGAACGCCGAAAATCACTTATCTTTTACTCGATTAATTTCCGACAACTATTAAGGACTCTGGCCTCTCTGGCAGCAAGTCACGAATTCAGTCGATTAACTGAGGCGATATTATATAAGCACGCAATTTGATTACAAGCCTCTTGTGAGGTACAATGTGAAAATCTTCTGGAAATCTAGAAATCCCTGTCGATAGCACTGTGAGTAAAGAGAAAGTTGTGTTTCACAAGAATGATGTTTTCTAAATCCTTGTTAACTATGTGTCAATAGACCTTTCTCTTCGAGGTCATACATAATGTTCGAATACCATATATATTCCAGAATCCTTTGCATATCGGCGTTTAACAATGTGGTCCTGTAATTTAGTCCATTACTCCTAATCACTTTCTTGAATATTGGTGTGAGCTGTGCAACTTACCAGTCTGTTGCATGCCTACCTAGCAAACAAGATTTCAAACGCCTGTAGCACGAAAACGGTACGTTTCCAGACATGGGTTCCTATTCAAAATACTATGTGTTCTCTCCCCTCTACAAGTCCTAGGAGTTTGTAAATGGAATTTCCCAAGACGTTCTACATCTGCATCTACATCTACTTGGATACTCTGCAAATCACATTTAAGTGCCTGGCAGAGGGTTCATCGAACCACCTTCACAATTCTCTATTATTCCAATCTCGTTTAGCGCGCGGGAAGAATGAACACCTATATCTTTCCGTACGAGCTCTGATTTCCCTTATTTTATCTTGGTGATCGTTCCTCCCTATGTAAGTCAGTGTCAACAAAATATTTTCGCATTCGGAGGAGAAAGTTGGTGATTGGAATTTCATGAGAAGATTCCGTCGCAACGAAAAACGCCTTTCTTTTAATGATGTCCATCCCAAGTCCTGTATCATTTCTGTGACACTCTCTCCCATGTTTCGCGATAAAACAAAACGTGCTGCCTTTCTTTGAACTTTTTCGATGTACTCAATTAGCCCTATCTGGTAAGTATCCCACACCAAGCAACAGTATTCTAAAAGTGGACGGACAAGCGTAGTGTAGGCAGTCTCCTTAGTAGGTCTGCTATATTTTCTAAGTGTCCTGCCAATAAAACGCAGCCTTTGGTTAGCCTTCCCCACAACATTTTCTGTGTGTTCTTTCCAATTTAAACTGTTCGTAATTGTAATACCTAGGTATTTAGTTGAATTTACTGCTTTTGGATTAGACTGATTTATCGTGTAACCGAAGTTTAACGAGTTCCTTTTAGCACTCATGTGGATGACCTCACACTTCTCGTTATTTAGGGTCAACTCTCACTTTTCGCACCATTCAGATATTTTTTATAATTCTTTTTGCCTTTCTGTTTGATCTTCTGATGACTTTATTAGTCGATAAACGACAGCGTCATCTGCAAACAACCGAAGACGGCTGCTCAAATTGTCTCCCAAATCGTTTATATAGATAAGGAACAGCAAAGGGCCTATAACACTACTTTGGGGAACGCCAGAAATCATTTCTGTTTTACTCGATGACTTTCCGTCAATTACAACGAACTGTGACCTCTCTGACAGGAAATCACAGATCCAGTCACATAACTGGGACGATATTCCATAAGCACGCAATCCCACTACGAGACGCTTGTGTGGTACAGTGTCAAAAGCCTTCTGGAAAACCAGAAATACAGAATCTATCTGAAATCCCTTGTAAATAGGACTCAGCACTTCATGTGAATGAAGAGCTAGTTGTGTTTCACAGGAACGATGTTTTCTAAAGCCATGTTGACTGTGTGTCAATAGACTGTTTTCTTGGAGGTAATTCATTATGTTCGAACACAATATATGTTCTAAAATCCTGCTGCATATCGACGTTAACGATATGGGCCTGTAATTTAGTGGATTACTCCTACTACCTTTCTTGAATATTGGCGTGACCTGTGAAACTTTCCAGTCTTTGGGTACGGATCTTTCGTCGAGTGAACGGTTGTAGGTGACTGTTGAGTAACGGAGCTAATGCATCAGCATACTCCGAAAGGAACCTAAATGGTATACAGTCTGGACCAGAAGATTTTCTTTTAAAGTGATTTATTTTTTTTTATTTTTTTTTTCATTTTTTGATTTATTTTAAAGTGATTTAAGTTGCTTCACTACTCCGAGGATATTCACTTCTACGTTACTCGTGTTGACAGCTGTTCTCGATTCGAATTCTATGTATGTTATTTGAACAGTCAACATCAGTAGAGTGCACCATGAGGAAGTCTGTAATCTCTCACATAGAAAGCATAGGATATTACCTCGCAACTGATTTTGGGTTCTGGTAAAGAGCTTCGAGAGTGGCGAGGACGGAAAATATGACGAAGCTGCGGTGAGTGTCGACACGAGGAAAGGTGCTGGCGTTGCTTGGCGTCGGTGACAGGGAGGTACTCCTTTAAAAATACACGGGGAGAAATAATGCGATATTATAAATGAAACAAGAGGGACGTGGTCTGGGCGGGTAGCCCGTCCGTCGGAAATGAAGTTGTGAATAAAGTATGAGCGCGCTGCGCCCAGGCCGCTAAACAGTTTAGTCCGGCGGTAGAACTGCAATTAGCGGCCGGAATGCGCGCCAAATAAACAGCAGGCCTGCCCTGTCGTCTTAATTATCGCCGGCACCGCCACCGCAGCCGCCCCCGCAGCCGCCGCCGCCGCCGCGCAGATTATCAAAAATTACGGCGCGTGCGGAATGACGAAAATGAATTATTAATGAGAGCGCAGTGGCCGCACCGCGTTACGCGCCTCGACAAGTCTCTCTCTCTCTCTCTCTCTCTCTCTCTCTCTCTCTCTCTCTCGCTCTCTGGCTGGACTTCATTTGCCAGCCTCGAGGTCCGACCATTCCGGGGTCCGGCGCTGCATACTCCACAACTACTGCGTAAGCTCGCACATGTCGTCCGTCCCATACTGCCAAAATATACACACAAGCATTTATTCATGCATCAGTGAGTGGCGGTAATGAGCTCTCCCCGAAACAGACCGGAGCGCTGTCGTGGAATTGGCTGAAGCAGTCGGAACGGAACCAGCATTCTTTTTGAGAGGGTACTTAGTCAGCATCTGAAGGGATGGGGATGATGCTACACTTAAAGGAGACATTGAAGAAAACATTGAAAGTACGCTGGAGAATATAGAACGGAAAGTGAAAAAGACTTGGTCTAAGGAGAAAATTTGAAGAAAACAAAAATTTTGGTAACCGGTATTAGAACTAATGTAGTGGACGAGCGGAGGGATTATTGTGTATGTCATTTATACAGGGTGAAAAGTATTTAAACCGTCAAACTCTGGGAGGTTGTAGGGGACATCAAAACAAATATTTATCCCTAATGTCATTTTTTCCTAAGAGGATTATTTAAGCCGTTGGAGGCCGTATTACGCTCTTCAGTTGATAGAGGCCGTATTACGATCTTCAGTTGTAGACAACTGCTGTCCACCAGTGTAGTAGTTCATTGTCTCTGTTTACTAATGGAGCGATACCCCTGGAGTGAGTACACTGATATGGTTGGTGCGTACTACATAGCGCACCACAACGGACGAGCTGGACAGCGGGTTTATCAACAACAATATCCTAATCGCCGTATCCCGCGTCATACGACCTTTGATGCTGTGTACCAACGTCTGCGTGAGACCAGGTCATTTAGCAGATTACCTGGACAGGGATGCCGTCGCACGGTAAGAAAGTTGCAATTTGAGGAAGATGTCTTGCACCATGTGGAGCGGGATCCTTCAATCAACACTTGTGCGATTGCACGTAACATGGGGACGAATCAGACGAATGTAAGAACAGTCCTTCGAGAGAATTGTTACGTTCATTTCACTTACAGCGTGTCCACAACCTGGAACCAGTTTATTATCCATCCAGAGCACAGTTTTCTCAGTGGTACCTGGAACAGAGTGAAATGCATCCTAAATTTCCATCCTCTGTGTTGTTTAGCGATGAAGCAACGTTCGGGCGTGATGGAGTCTTCAACATGCACAATTCGCATGTTTGGAGTGAGGATAACCCACATGCCACAGTTACTAACGCTCATAAAGTGTGGTTCTTCGTTAATGTGTGGGTTGGTGTTGTTGGAGACTGTTTAATTGGGCCGTATCTGCTACCTAGTTGTTGTCTCTTGGTAATAAAAAAATGGAAAAGTGTTTGTTGGCTTAATTAATTTGCCGCCAGAGAAATCTTCCTCTACCGGTTTAAATACTCCTCATAGGGAAATATATTTGTTTTGATGTACCCTACAACTTGCCAGAGTTTGTCGGTTTAAATACTTTTCACCGTGTATATAACATCTGAATAGCAAAAGCAGCTACTGCACTGAGAGAATAAAAAGGAGTTCACAACTTCAAAAAATCTGTTATAGTTAAGCACGTTGCTGCAGGAAAGGAAACTCTGAAAATAAAGGTCCGAAACTCCGATCTTTTGAAATGTGGATTTGGGGAAGTGTTCTGAGGATTTCATTGGATGAAAAAGTAAAATAAATAAATAAAAACAAAAAGTAAATAGAACAGTCCTGGAAAATATATGAAAAAAACATCTTTGTTGGCCAAAATAAAACACGTGAATGTAAGATACTGTGGGCTTATCATGATAGCCTAAGACTCATTAGAAAGAGCTGTAATGCTCGAAAGAATACAAGGTCAAATGGGTAAGGAAAACAAAGGAGAAGGTGGACCGAGGAAGTGAAAGACAGCAACAGCATGACCACGGAAGAGCTGAGGATCAAAATAACGTCCAGGTGTATGCAACGGCATTGTTCATCATGCCTCCAACAGTCGGAAACGAGTTAATGGATCAGTTACATCCGATCCACTGCACTTCGAAAAACAACAAAGAATATGGAAATAGAAAGTTTATAAAAAAGGAAGAAACGCTTAGTAATGCAGACCATAATATAGAATGAGTCAGGTGAACTGAGACAAATCCCTCACAGCGATCGGTATTGGGTCCATTTTTATTCTTTGTATACCAGCCTTGTGTGCTAATGTGGATCATTCTGACGGGAAGAACAACCTGATGATAATTCTTCAGACTGAGTTGGAGGGTATTCTGCCGGATATCAGCGTCGTTCTTGCACGATATTTCGACAACGTGATCCGTTGTGTTCATCTAGACGTATCAAGGGTTCCGCATCACTCCACCTGCATACGATCCACAATATTACATAGCCTCCGCCAGCTTGAAGAGTCTCCTGCTGACATGCAGGATTCATGAGATTGTCTCCAAACCCGTACACATGTGTTCAAAAAAAAAAAAAAAAAAAAAAAAAAAAAAAAAAAAAAAAAAAAAAAAAGTTCAAATGTGTGTTAAATCTTATGGGACTTAACTGTTAAGATCATCAGTCCCTAAGCTTACACACTACTTAACCTAAATTATCCTAAGGACAAACACACACACCCACACACACACATGCCCAAGGTAGGACTCGAACCTCCTCCGGGACCAGCCGCACAGTCCATGGCTGCAGCGCCCCAGACCGCTCGGCTAATCCCTCGCGCCGACGTGTATTCGATTGATACAATTTGAAACGAGACTCGTCTGACCAGACAACATGTTTCCAGTCATCAACAGTCCAGTGACGATGTTGATAGGCCCAGGCGAGGCGTAAATATTCGGATCGTGCAGTCATCAAGGGTACACGAATGGGCCTTCGGCTCCGAAAGCCCAATCGATGATGTTTCGTTGAATGATTCGCACGCTGACACTTGTTGATTACCCAGCACTGAAATCTGTCGCAATTTGCGGAAGGGTTACACTTCACTTCTGTCACGTTGAACGATTGTCTTCTGTCGTCTTTGGTCACGTTCTTGCACGATCTTTTTCCGGCCGCAGCGATGTCGGAGATTTGCTGTTTTACTGGATTTCTGATATTCACGGTACAGTCGTGAAATGGTCGTACGGGAAAATCTCCACTTCATCGCTACCTCGGACATGCTGTGTCCCATCGCTCGTGCGCCGACTGTAACACCACGTTCAAAATGGTTCAAATGGCTCTAAGCACTATGGGACTTAATATCTGAGGTCATCAGTCCCCTAGACTTAGAACTACTAACTAACCTAAGGACATCACACGCAGGATTCGAACCTGCGACCGTAGCAGCAGCGCGGTTCCGGACTGAAGCGCCTAGAACCGCTCGGCCACAACGGCCGGCCCACGTTCAAACACGCTTAGATCTTCATAACCTGCCATTGTAGCAGCAGTAACCGATTTAACAACTGCGAAGGACACTTGTCACTTGCCTATACCAGTTTCTTTGTCTCTTCGATGTAATTCTTTACTGGTAGGCCTACCTTCGTATTTGTTTGCACTAGAAGAGTAAGGCCTGTTCAGTCACGGCGCTGCTGGTAGGGTGGAGAAAGCTGGCGGTGCGGGGTTTGGACGGGGGAGGGGAGGCGGCTACAGCTCCTCAGGGCTGTGCGTGACCGCAGCGGTATTTTCAAGGCGCCCCGCAATTTGCTTCCGCCGACGCAATTAATATACGGCGCGCGGCCGATACGCTGCGCCGTTATCAGCCCAGGTAGCGGCTCGTTTTCCGAGAGTAGCCCCCCGCGCGCTGGCCGGCGAGGCGTTCGCCGACGCTACGCTTCCGTTGGCACGTCAGGAGCGGCGCTAGGGAGGCCACCGCGGCGCACACAGGCCTCCAGCACGCGATCGCAGCGGATACTATTCTTGCACCTCTACTAGTATGAAACGTCATCAAAAAGTTCCCTACATCTGAATTTTGAGCGCAAATGTTTAACAACACATTGATACACCGCTAGGTGTGTTCCCACAGCAGTTGCGACTGAGTGGCTTGTTTAGCGTTGGTTCCGAGCGTGCTCACACTCCAAGCATGAAAAACAAAAAATAAATAAATAAAAATAAAAAATAAAAAATAAAGGAAACCGACGCATCACCATAAAGTTAGCCGAATATGATGGAAAATGGTAGATGTGCTGTACATGTACAGACAAACAAATGATTATACACTACTGGCCATTAAAATTGCTACACCACTAAGATGACGTCCTACACACGCGAAATTTAAACGAGAGGAAGGAGATGCTGTGATATACAAATGATTAGCTTTTCAGAGCATTCACACAAGTTTTCCGCCGGTGGCGACACCTACAACGTGCTGACATGAGGAAAGTTTCCAACCGATTTCTCGTACACAAACAGTAGTTGACCGGCGTTGCCTGGTGAAACGTCGTTGTGATGCCTCGTTTAAGAAGGAGAAATGCGTACCATCACGTTTCCAACTTTGATAAAGGTCGGATTGTAGCCTATCGCTATTGCAGTTTATCGTATCGCGATATTGCTGCTCGCGTTGATCGAGATCCAATGACTGTTAGCAGAATATGGAATCGGTGGGTTCAGGAGGGTAATACGGAACGCCGTGCTGGATCACAATGGCCTCGTATCACTAGCAGTCGAGATGACAGGCATCTTATCCGCATGGTTGTAACGGATCGTGCAGCCACATCTCGATCCCTGAGTCAACAAATGCGGACGTTTGCAAGACAACAACCATCTGTACGAACAGTTCGACGACGTTTGCAGCAGCATGGACAATCAGCTCGGAGACCGTGGCTGCGGTTACCCTTGACGCTGCATCACAGACAGGAGCGCCTGCGATGGTGTACTCAACGACGAACCTGAGTGCACGAATGGCAACACGTCATTTTTTTGGATGAATATAGGTTCTGTTTACAGCATCATCATGGTCGCATCCGTGTTTGGCGACATCGCGGTGAACGCACATTAGAAGCATGTATTCGTCATCGCCATACTGGCGTACCACCACGCGTGATGGCATGGGGTGCCATTGGTTACACGTCTTGGTCACCTCTTGTTCGCATTGACGGCACTTTGGACAGTGGACGTTACATTTCAGATGTGTTACGACCCGTGGCTCTACCCTTCATCCCATCCCTGAGAAACCCTACATTTCAGCGGGATAATGCACGACCGCATGTTGCAGATCCTGTACGGGCCTTTCTGGATACAGAAAATGTTCGACTGCTGTCCTGGCCAGCACATTTTCCAGATCTCTCACCAATTGAAAACGTCTGGTCAATAGTGGCCGAGCAACTGACTCGTCACAATACGCCAGTCACTACTCTTGATGAACTGTGGTATCGTGTTGAAGCTACATGGGCAGCTGTACCTGTGCACGCCATCCAAGCTCTGTTTGACTCAATGCCCAGGCGTATCAAGGCCGTTATTACTGCCAGATGTGGTTGTTTTAGGTACTGATTTCTAAGGATCTATGCAACCAAATTGCGTAAAAATGTAATCACATGTCACTTCTAGTGTCAACAACGCGGTGGAATGCCTCTGGCCCTTATGCAAGCAGTTACTCGGCTTGGCATTGACTGACTGAGTTATTGGACGTCCTCCTGAGGGATATAGTGCCAATTCAGCCCAACTGGCGCTTTACATCGTCAAAATCTAAAGACGGTTGTAGGGCCTCGTCCACAATGCTCCAAAGATTCTCAACTGGGCAGAGAACAGGCGACCTAGTTGGCCAAGGTAGGGTTTGGTAAGCACGAAGACAAGCAGTAGAAATTCTTGTCTAGTGCGGGCGAGCGTTAGCTTTCTGAAATGTAAGGCATGGATGGCTTCCCATAAAGGATAACAAAACGGGGCGTTTAATACCGTCGACGCCCGCATCTCGTGGTCGTGCGGTAGCGTTCTCGCTTCCCACGCCCGGGTTCCCGGGTTCGATTCCCGGCGGGGTCAGGGATTTTCTCTGCCTCGCGCTGCTGCTACGGTCGCAGGTTCGAATCCTGCCTCGGGCATGGATGTGTGTGCTGTCCTTAGGTTAGTTAGGTTTAAGTAGTTCTAAGTTCTAGGGGACTTATGACCACAGCAGTTGAGTCCCATAGTGCCCAGAGCCATTTGAACCATTTGAACCAATACCGTCGACGTACCACTGTGCTGCAAGGATGCCGATGTTGACAACCAGATGGGTCCTGCTATGAAAAAAATGACACCTTAGACCATCACTCCTTACTGCTGGGTCGTGTGGCAGGCGACAGTCAAGCTGGTATCCCATCACTGTCCGGGGCGTGCCCAGACACGTCTTCGGCATGGAGTAGGATTTTTATTAAAAATGAAATTCCTCCAGCTGTACTGAAGATCTTTTATTTACTTCGCTACTACTTTGGCGTTGCGTCAATGCCATCTTCAGGCCCGTACACTTTGCTGAAATCAGTTGTGTGTGTCTCAGTCTAGAAGTCCGCGGTGAGATCAACACGTGCTGGGTGGAGCATGTGTTGATCTCACCGTGGACTTCTAGACTGAGACACACACAACAGATTTCAGCATACGGGCCTGAAGATTGCGTTGACGCAACGCCGAAACTAGTAGCGAAGTAAATAAAATGTCTTAAGTACATTTGGAGGAATTTAATTTTTAATAAAAATTTTACCAGCTGTGTCTCACCTTCATCTAGTTCAAATATGGATGTACGAGGATGGAGTAGGATTGTCTGAGTGATGAGTCCCGTTTAGAATTTAGCCCCGATGTCCAGCGTCCATCCCATTCGGATAATTCCTTTTTGGCACGTCGTTTTTTTTTTTTTTTTTTTTTTTTTTTTTAATTTCTCTTACCTGAAAGAGCAATGCGTCTGTATAACGTTTTGTTTTAAACTTCGGAAAAAGCGCTACAGAATCGCAACAAATGTTGAGGAAAATTTTCGGTCAGGCATAGGCTCACGACTGGTTATATGTGTTTCAAAAACGGCCGAACATCGACTAATGATGATGATTGTTCCGGTAAGCCGAAAACTGACATCACACCAGAAAACGTTCAGATACTGCGGAATCTGACTCTGAAGGATCGTAAACAGGCATTCTATCAGCTCAGCGAAATCTTGGGAATAAGTTGTGACACGTATGGCCTTATTCTCTAACAGAAATTGAAGATCGGAAGGTCTGCTGGGAAGTATGTGATAAGATTGCTTCAAGGCGACCAGAAGCCAGAGGTCGTGGAGGTCTGCAGGGAACTTCAAACAACTTCTTAAACACGATCACAGTTTTAATTCAAAGAGAAATAGCTCGACAAGTCAACAGAAACGTTATGCTCATGTTGGTTCAAATGGCTCTGAGCACTATGGGACTCAACTGCTGAGGTCATTAGTCCCCTAGAACTTAGAACTAGTTAAACCTAACTAACCTAAGGACATCACAAACATCCATGCCCGAGGCAGGATTCGAACCTGCGACCGTAGCGGTCTTGCGGTTCCAGACTGCAGCGCCTTTAACCGCACGGCCACTTCGGCCGGCTATGCTCATGTTGATCAGGTTCTCCTTTCTTATATATTGAAGGGACTGTTTATAAAGACTTCGCCCCTCTTCGTCAGACTGTAAATAAAGAGAACAATTCTGTCGTGATGTTCAGATACGTTGAGGAATCACATGAGGACAAAACATTCGCAAAAGTATCGTACGAACGACTGAACACTCCAGCATGATAATGCACGCATACTACGTGTATTATTCAGGCAGTTTTTTCCCCCTCGCCGTACTCACCCAAATCAACTCCTACTGACTTCTTTGTCTTCTCAGTTATCTTGAAAGGGCGAAGATTTGATCCAGTAAAGGATATTCAAACGCAATCACAGAGGGTGCTAAACGCCCAACAAAGAAAGAGTTCCAGGATGCATTCATTCTGTAAGTGACAGGAAGGCTGGGATCGGTTTATTTTCTCCCATGGGGGACTGCTTTCAAGGTGATGGCACAGAATAAGATCTTGTCAACAATAAAATGTACTAAATACTGTAACATTTCATTACTGAAAATATAATTATATTATCTTTATATGCGAACATTAAACAAAGGTCTTCGTTTACAAAATATGCCGATTCACATGCGATGTGTTATGACAGAGAAAGGAGCCTGTGACCAATGGAGACGTGTTAGACATGTAAGGAACTGTAGTACATTCCTAGACTTATCATCTAATACTCGTTTTCAAAAGTTTGTAATTTGGTTTAACCGAAAATGTTTTGTGAAGGAAGTGCTCCACAGCTCGTAAAACGTCATAATTCGGCCTCCAAGAACTACTAGTAACTGCTTGTTTATTCACAACTGGCTTCAATTTACAGATTACCACCATGTATCTCAAAGTATTTATGACAGATTAAAACTTTGTCTTCAAATACCATAAAATCCATCGAACATCACTACTGTCAGGCAGTAAGGTACATTCGAACAAAAGAACAAGTTTACTGTTGTCAGTCACTATTTATATCCGCAAAGTGTTTCGAAGGTTTCAACCTCCATCATCAGTTGGATATACATATATGTCAAACTAACGCATGTAAATCCACCTGATGATGGAGGTTTAAACCTTCGAAACACTTTGTGGGTATAAATAGTGACTGACAACAGTAAACTTGTTCTTTCATTCTAATGTACGTTACTGCCTGATAGTAGTGATGTTCGATGGATTTTATGGTATTTGAAGACAAAGTTTTAATTTGTCACGTAAGCTGTTATAAATATCTTCGAGATACATGATGGTAATCTGTAGATTGATGCCAGTTGTGAACAAATAAGTAGTAATTCTTCCCAGGCACTGTACGTGAATGGAACGGGAAGAATTCTTATAAATGGGAAGAAGTCTTAATAAGTGGTGTAGTGAGATGTATCATCTGCTATGCTCTTCACAGTGGTATGCAGAGTCTGACTAGACGTGAAAGAGGCAGTGCGCTGTGGCACCGCTCGCGCAGAAGAACTCACCTTGGAAGTGCTGAGGGCGAGGCAGCTGCTCCTGCAGCGTCGGCAACCTGAAACAAAGGATGCGGCAGCTGTAGGTCAGCGCGTCTTTTGTCAGCAGCGGCACAGGCGCAGAGATAGGCGACAGCAGGCGTCAGCGTCAGCAGGGCAGATAGGGCGCGGGATTTGAGCCGCCCTGATCCCGGGCTTAGCGGCAAGTAATGCGCCGTGACGGGTAGGCACGGCCGCCCAGCTGTGTCTGAGCCCCACGCCGCGCATTCAATGCGCCCGCCCGGTCGGCATTTCGCTGCCGACTGCTTCACTAGCGGCCTAATTGACCAGATCCTTTCCCCCCTCCCTGGAGCAAGGCATCCACAGTGCAAGAGCCATTCTCAAATGGCATCGAAGCATACTCTCTGCTGTGCGGATGTTGCGGCAGTCGCAGGAAAGTAAAAAGGCACGAGTACAATTTGTTCACCGGGGGTCCAACTCAAGCGTTAAGCCTAGTTTATATGACGACAATGGGTTGCGCCACTCGTTGCGTGGAATGAATTGCACGCAAGTGGTTTCATATATGACTGTAGACACGTCGACACCAGTATACACTTCAGTTTCGTCGTTTTGTGGGTTCCTGAGTCGTGTCAAATGAAAGTTTTGGCAGCTGCACGTTGCACGAGTTGTGATGGAGTTAAAGCTTTATTGATTGGCGACTCCATGCCGTGTTGTGTGCACCACGACCAAATAGTGGATAGAATTGGAAGGAAAATCAGCATTGGCCGTATTTTGTTGTTTTATTGTCAGCAAAATCGATTTTCGGTCACTTACTTAGTGACCATCCTCAGTGCTCTAATACACAATTAAAACTGGTAGGCACTGGTATCAAGCTATAAACATATGCTTAGAGCGATCACGTGATCGCTCTAAGCTTGTGGTTATAGCTTGATCCAGTGCCTACCAATTTTGATTGTGCATTACAGCACTGAGTATGGTCACTAAGTGACCGAAAATCGATTTTGCTGACAATAAAACAACAAAATACGGCCAATGCTGATTTTCCTTCCAATTCTAGAGCTAAAGCTTGTTGCGTGGAATCGCTGAATAAGAAAAAAATAAGAAACGTGTTTCGATTCGTGACTGGATGAAGAAAAGACGTCAGCTCGGCTGCTCAGCATCCTTGCTGAAATAATTTATAACAGAAGATCCAAGAAACTCTTTTAATTATCTTAGAATGTCACCAGTACTGTCCACCTTTCTCCTAGAGCTAATTACGCTATAAGGAATAAAGGCAGTGTAATACATAAAGCACTGCCGCCAAAACTGAAATTACATATCATGTTGCGTGCATTGCAATCGACAGCACTCGGCATGCTGTAAGATACGGTTTTAGTTGTGATGACGCTATTTCATTAACACCAATAATGATGAACATTAATAGTAATAATTAGTAACATTAGCAACAATAACTACTCGAAACAGGCAGCATTAAGAAGAGAATTACTTGCAAACTACTCTCTTGAATAGAAATCTTTACAGTGGCAATATTTCAAAATTCTAACATATGTGAATGGGGAGCAGTGCAGTGACGTTTTAAATAGATGAATATTCCTTAACAAAAAGTTAGCCAACTCGAACGATGGGATTTTAGTCTTGTAGACGAGAACTTTGCCACAGCTAGAATTACACTTGCTTGTATTTTTCTTAATTCAGTTGTATATGTGCTCCTCACTCATTAAATTTTGCCCTGCGGCTCAAATATTTTCAAACCATCTATGTTATGATCGCACATGACGGTCTCAGCGGCAGCAATATGTTGCTTATTTTTGTAACAAGCATCACTGAAATCCCACAGACACATATGCAAAGCATAGATACCCAAAAAGCCAACATTATTCTCCGTTCCCCACTTCATACTTCAGTTTGTCTGCACTCTACGAACACACAACTGTGAAACAAGCACTGCACAATGGGATGGTCTTGATCATCCAAAATGGTCACATAATCCTTGCAGCAATGTGACGTTGCAGAGAAACCATTTGGCCCATGGAATACCACGATGTGACTACTCATATCATCACCGAACCCCCGCCATGATTCACACTTAGGACGTAAACTCGACCCGAAGCTGGAAACACTGTGCAGGATAACTCATACGACCAAATGACTTTCTCACCTTTTGCGGCTTCGACGCCACTTTCCCCTGTTACGAACATTTGCATCAGTGATGATTAGTTTTGGAATTCCAACTTGCTCTGCAATTACCATATTATGGAGATCCTTTCGTGTTGCTTTGAGGCTGACAGTGTTCGCTATTGCGAAAATCAGTTCCTCAGTGGCTTTTGCGGTGCTCGTCCTCTTATTTTTCGTCACAATCCTCTTGAATAACGGCCTGTCTCGATCACTCAACACACACTTTCATCCGCGTTGTGACTCAGCTGATAATGTTTTTCCGCTTTCCCTGTATGAGGTATAAATCTTCTATAAGGTGCCTCTTGAAACACCAAATACTTCGGCTGCCTTTGCTACGGAAGCACCTACCATACGAACTGCCCACGTACAAATTTGTTTAGCTCCAACATAATGCACTGGCAACTACACAGAACACTTTCCAGACCACGAATGAGGCTTGCAAAGTATTGAGGATATTGCACAAGTACCGTTCGTGGTCAGCTACAACAGCGCAGCCTGCATTTACGTCCAAGAACGCGTTTTTCCATATTTTTGTCCAACCCCTGTGTGTGTATTGCGTTTGGGGGAGGATGTGTGTGTGTGTGTGTGTGTGTGTGTGTGTGTGTGTGTGTGTGTGTGTGTGTATGACGTTGCAATTCCGTTTTAATTGTCAATGAAACACGAGACAGCACTCACACGGCAATATTCGTACAAAAGAGATGGGAAAGTATCTAACAACGAGGATATACGATGTTAACATTGCCAGCTACTGCGGAACTAAAGCAACAGTTAATACCGCTTTATGAAACCTTGACTCGGAGACTATTGTGTGTTGACTACTGCTCTAAAGCAGTAGGAGACGACGGGAGCGCAAATGTACACACAGTACTGCACCGGTAGTTTCGGCCGCAGCCCACCAATTACCACAACCTGCCGTTTCGCGTCGCACTGATTTATGTAACGATCCTTGTCATGTTAAATGTCCCTCCGAGCCAGCGGCAACGCAGTTGAGGTTCTGTCGCAACTGTGAGTGGGTAAGCAAGCATTGTACGCTTTGTGGCCAACTCTACTCCCGGTTTTGTCCTGTGTACAGCTCCACTGTCAGTTCAGCTTCGTCGTTAAGCGTAGCATAATTTATTACAGACCTGGCTCAGTTATTTCCCCGGTTAATGACTCCAGAAAGCGTAGAACACAACAGCCGCTGAATTAATGACCGCTGCGTGGACACCACCTCGTTCAGAGTAATTATAGTCATGAGAATCAAGAAAGTCTTGTGACACGTAAAGAACTTATTCACATTATTTCGTCTAAATATGAAACACAGGTGCTGGGATTCTGACAGAGATTATCTTTTACCTTTCACGGAATTAAGGAAATAAGATACTCGTGTAGTTCCTAGACAAGGATTTCATTTTTAAATGAAGTAATTGGCGAGGCGTTGGATGTAAGAGAGTGAATAAGAAGGGAGCGTGACTGCTCACGGCTGTACTGAAAAGACCATTCAGGTATTCATGCTGAACAACTAAATCGCTAAGAGAAGACGGAATTTGATTATACGAACTCCTGGTTGCTAAAGCAGTCTGTCCACCAGTGCGGCGTCACTGTATTCGTAGTCAGAGAGACTCAGTCGCCAAAGTACGAAGCGCCGATGGGTACTCTTTTGATACCTTAGCTCTTTTGCAACAACCATTACTGGAACGTATACCTAGCGATTATATACCCGATGGGCCTATTTTCATACATATTTTTGCTTTTAGAAACTTATCAAATTGTAGCATCGAGGACGAAGTTTTGCCGGAACAACAAACATACAGTTATTAATAATCCAACTGGAATGCTGCTAAATGATCTGTTAAGGAAATCACAATATTGTGCAAACAAAGAACCGTAGGGTGCAACTCGCTGCTCCTCCGTATCTCCAGATAGTTCATTCAGAAACGTCGATCTAAATCCTTTCACTTTCAAATTTCAAATCTTTTTCTGAATGAGCCGCGAATTGTTGAGGGCGGTACATGAAGTATGCTCGTCGTCAGCTTCATAGCTGGTATACAATTAAAATAAGTTTTTATTTCCGCTATTGCGCAAAGTGAGCATGGTACTGGAACATCTCGGTCACCCAGTGTATAAAATCGCACAGTGACGTAGGCTCTCTACTGATAAATCATAACAACTTGATTAATTTTCGGTCGTCATACTTACAAATTAGTGCTAGAACTGACATCCACTGGTCGTAATAGTTTGGTCAGGTACACTTCTCAGACTTTCACCGCTATACATCTGTGTAATAGAAGTTTGATATAGTTTCTTATTCCATTTTTAAATCATGGAATCACTTTTTATGTGCTGCAGTCATTTTCTGTGATTACAAAAATTACTACAGAAAATTAAGATTTTTTTCAAATGTGAAAACTTGTTCGAAGGTACAACATTGTCATATACCTAGGAACAGATATTCTAAGCGTTGCAGTCGAGAAAATGTTAACACCGTATTTGATCACCCATCTGTTGCATTATTACTTTAATACATACCAAGAAGTAGTATTTGAAATCAAATTAAACAGAAGCATTATCAAAAATCAATTACAAGTTAAATACTTTTTGGACCTGAAGCTACTGGAAACTAAAAAAATTTCCATTTTCAAGGTAGGAAAATTGTTAAAACATAATAACAGCAAGTATCACATATTCCGTGGTAACAGATCTTCCTCTGTTTCAAGGTACAAGATGGTGCAAGACCGACGAAGTATGACTTTGTGCCCACATGTAACTAAATAGTTCTAAGAATATGTAGCATTTTATTCGCCACAAAATTTTGTACAAGAAGAGTTAGCTATATCTTCAAAGTACACTGAAGAGCCAAAGGAACTGGTACACCTGCCTAATATCGTGTAGTACCCCGCGAGCACGCAGAAGTGCCGCAGCACGACGTACTATGGACTAGACTAATGTCTCAATTAGAGCTGGAAGGAATCGTAACCATGAATCCTGCAGGGCTGTCCACAAATCCGTAGGAGTACGACGGGGTGGAGATCTCTTCTGAGCAGCGTGTTGCAAGGCATCCCAGATATCTGTGGAGCTTTGTGGCCAGCGGAAGTGTTTAAACTCAAGAGAGTGCTCCTGGAGTAATTCTGTAGCAATTCTACAAGTGTGGGGTCTCGCACTGTCCTGCTGGGATTGTCCAAGTCCGTCGTAATGGACTATGGACATGAACAGATGTAGGTTATCAGACAGGATGCTTACATGTCACCTGTCAGAGTCGTATGTAGACGTATCACGGGTCCCATGTGACTCCAACTGCATACGTCACACACCATTAAAGAGCCTCCACCAACTTGAACACTCCCCTGCTGACATGCAGGGTCCAGGTATTCATGAGATTGTCTCCATACCCTCAAGCGTCCATCCGCTCGATACAATTTGAAACGAGACTCGTCCGACCAGGCAACATGTTTCCAGTCATCAACAGACCAACGTCGCTGTTGACTGGTCCAGGCCAGTCGTAAAACTTTGTGTCGTGCAGTTATCAAGGGTGCACGAGTGGGCCTTCGGCTCCAAAACCCGATATCGATGATGTTTTGTTGAGTGGTTCGCACGGTGCCACTTGTTGATGGCACAGAATTGAAATCTGCAGCAATCTGCGGAAGGGTTTCACATGGGTCACCTTGAACGATTCTCTTCAGTCGTCGTTGACCCCGTTGTTGCAGTATCTTTTTCCGGTCGCGGCGATGATGGAGATTTGATGTTTTACCGGATCCCTGATATTTACGGTACACTCGTGAATTGGTTGTACAGGAAAATCCCCACTTCGTCGCTACTTCGGAAATGCTGTGTCCCGTTGCTCGTGTGCTGAATGTATCACCAAGTTCAAACTCACTTATATATTGACAACCTGCCACTGAAACAGCAGTAACCAATCTAACAACTGCGTCAGACACTTGTTGTCTTATACAGGCATTGCCGACCGCAGAGCCGGATACGCCTGTTTACATATCTCTGTATTTGAGAACACATGCCTATACTAGTTTCTTTTGCGCTTCAGTGTAGTTTTATGATATGAGACAGCACGTAAAAGTGTAGAACTCGGAATATTTTCAAATGATGCACAAAAAACAGCCTCATGGCTAACAACATCACAAAACCGTAGAATATAGTGGAAACTGGTTATGATGGACACAAGTTCGGATTCTTTCAGTGTGATTCTAAAATCAGTCACCATACTGAAGTACCGCCCAAAAAACAGCATGGGTTTCTATCGTCCAATTGTAATAGCCTCCCACACTGTTAATGGCGAGAAAACCGGTGAACGATAAGAGTTAAAGTCAAATTCCACGAAACTTCTGAACTTAGTATCAAATATAGTTCACTATTACTTCTGGCTCTTACAAGCACACGGTTGAAATCACAATTCAACCTGTCCTACACGCAAGTCCGTTACCAGCGACATTTTTCCAGTTACATGAAATCAGTACAAAATACACTCCTGGAAATGGAAAAAAGAACACATTGACACCGGTGTGTCAGACCCACCATACTTGCTCCGGACACTGCGAGAGGGCTGTACAAGCAATGATCACACGCACGGCACAGCGGACACACCAGGAACCGCGGTGTTGGCCGTCGAATGGCGCTAGCTGCGCAGCATTTGTGCACCGCCGCCGTCAGTGTCAGCCAGTTTGCCGTGGCATACGGAGCTCCATCGCAGTCTTTAACACTGGTAGCATGCCGCGACAGCGTGGACGTGAACCGTATGTGCAGTTGACGGACTTTGAGCGAGGGCGTATAGTGGGCATGCGGGAGGCCGGGTGGACGTACCGCCGAATTGCTCAACACGTGGGGCGTGAGGTCTCCACAGTACATCGATGTTGTCGCCAGCGGTCGGCGGAAGGTGCACGTGCCCGTCGACCTGGGACCGGACCGCAGCGACGCACGGATGCACGCCAAGACCGCAGGATCCTACGCAGTGCCGTAGGGGACCGCACCGCCACTTCCCAGCAAATTAGGGACACTGTTGCTCCTGGGGTATCGGCGAGGACCATTCGCAACCGTCTCCATGAAGCTGGGCTACGGTCCCGCACACCGTTAGGCCGTCTTCCGCTCACGCCCCAACATCGTGCAGCCCGCCTCCAGTGGTGTCGCGACAGGCGTGAATGGAGGGACGAATGGAGACGTGCCGTCTTCAGCGATGAGAGTCGCTTCTGCCTTGGTGCCAATGATGGTCGTATGTGTGTTTGGCGCCGTGCAGGTGAGCGCCACAATCAGGACTGCATACGACCTAGGCACACAGGGCCAACACCCGGCATCATGGTGTGGGGAGCGATCTCCTACACTGGCCGTACACCGCTGGTGATCGTCGAGGGGACACTGAATAGTGCACGGTACATCCAAACCGTCATCGAACCCATCGTTCTACCATTCCTAGACCTGCAACGGAACTTGCAGTTCCAACAGGACAATGCACGTCCGCATGTATCCCGTGCCACCCAACGTGCTGTAGAAGGTGTAAGTCAACTACCCTGGCCAGCAAGATCTCCGGATCTGTCCCCCATTGAGCATGTTTGGGACTGGATGAAGCGTCGTCTCACGCGGTCTGCACGTCCAGCACGAACGCTGGTCCAACTGAGGCGCCAGGTGGAAATGGCATGGCAAGCCGTTCCACAGGACTACATCCAGCATCTCTACGATCGTCTCCATGGGAGAATAACAGCCTGCATTGCTGCGAAAGGTGGATATACACTGTACTAGTGCCGACATTGTGCATGCTCTGTTGCCTGTGTCTATGTGCCTGTGGTTCTGTCAGTGTGATCATGTGGTGTATCTGACCCCAGGAATGTGTCAATAAAGTTTCCCCTTCCTGGGACAATGAATTCACGGTGTTCTTATTTCAATTTCCAGGAGTGTATATTTAGCGTACCTTACTCGCGATATCATTACGTCTCTCTTCTGCCAACTAACTGTTTTACGTCCACTTTAATACCCGCAGGTGATCAAGTACCTCGTGCCTACAGTCCGACTCAAGACTCGCTATATTCCCTACTGCCCACTCAAACAGTAGCTATTGACCGCACTGGTCGCGCTGCAGATCAAAGAGAATCAACGACGGACTTGCTCTGGGAAGAGGCAAATAGCTTAACTGAACATAATTGTTGAAAGAGGACAACTTCGTTACGTACAGGTTTTTCCACGAAGAACTAGACAGCACTTATTGCGGGTGGCAAAAAAGTCAACACCGGAGCAGCTCATGTTGTAGCACCAGTGCAGCTATTCTGCCGTGTCCAGAACTGGATTGCTATTACTATCGTACGTAAAAAACGTCTGTAGCGTAACTGGAGTCGTCGTCTCGCTTCGCTAGGCGGTTATTGAGATCAACTGCGAGTAAACACAATGGCGTGTCGCGTCCTGGGCAGGCGATCCATTTTCGTGAGAGCCGCAATTAAGGCAGGACCGCGGTCCTGCAGCGGGTACCAGTTCTCACTGCCCGCCGCGCTTTTTGCTCGCCAGGACTTATTTCCGACTGTTATGTTCCTTAATAAACGAATGGGAGTGATACATCAAACAGTGTTAAAGGGATTCTCGCAAGGCACGGTTCCCTATTAAAATAAGAGGATCGTAAATTGCGAACGCCGCTCTCACGGTAATGAGATATTCCGTCGCGTCACAAATAAGGCTTTTCCCGCGTGGATGAGTTAGTACGTCCGCTATTTACGGTTTGATTCTTAATTTAATTACAGGCGGGGCTCGGTCGTGTAGTAGGTTCCACTGGAGGTGGCATCTGGATAATACTCGCTGTGTTAGGCCTGCACACAACACCCGACAGAGTAATTTAACAAGTACGACTGTTAATACCAATACACCTATAATCATTCATTAATTACATAACTGCAATAAAGTGGTTTCAACGAACAGTATTGGGCAACCCTTCCCTATATCTACATCTATACCTCGCAAGCCACCATACGGTACATCACGGAGGTGTACCTTTTACCACTGATAGTTATGTCCTTCCCTACCCGCCAGGGTAGCCGAGAGCTCTAACGCGCTGCTTCCTAGACTCGGTTAGGCGTGCCGGCCCCGGATCGAATCCGCCCGGCGGATTAACGGCGCTGGCCGATATTCCGGCCAGCCTGGAAGTGGTTTTTAGGCGGTTTTCCACTTCCCGCTAGGTGAATACCGGGCTGCTCCCCATGTTCCGCCTCAGTTACTCGGCTCACAGACATCTGACCACATTCGCACTATTCCATGGATTACACTCGACATAAACAGTTGGGGTACACTAATTCCGTCCTGGGGGTACGAGGTGGCGGCAGGAAGGGCATCCGGCCATCCCTTAACCATTAGCATGCCAAATCCGATTAACGATGGCTGACACTGCGGCACAAGGCTCAAGCAATAGAATAAAATAGTTATGTCCTTCCCTGTTCCCCTCGTAAATGGAGCGAGGTAATAATGACTGTTTTTATTAAGCGTGTCTATTTTTTAGCTTACCTGTGCCACATTGGAAAAGAATAATGTTTTTGGGCCACACATAATACAGAAACACTAACAACAACCACTGGGGAAGTAATTATATAACTTACGATTCTTTATTCTAAAACAGCAATGTGGAATTAATTTGACTTTAATATATGACATTTCATTAATGACTTTAGATGTAAGTAATTACAAATCATAGGATTAAGGTGACACTTGACTCTGAATTTGGGAAAATACCGTACCAGTATTAGGGTCGTTCAAAATAGTTGCAATTTTCAGGGTGTCCTCAACGTGTTCATCTGAGATTTTGGTTCTATTTTTACCCTTTTTATGCTTCATTCTTGAAAATAACTGTGGTGTCACCGCCAGACACCACACTTGCTAGGTGGTAGCCTTTAAATCGGCCGTGGTCCGTTAGTATACGTCGGACCCGCGTGTCGCCACTGTCAGTGATTGCAGACCGAGTGCCGCCACACGGCAGGTCTAGAGAGACTCCCTAGCACTCGCTCCAGTTGTACAGCCGACTTTGCTAGCGATGCAACCCTGACAAATACGCTCTCATTTGCCGAGACGATAGTTAGCATAGCCTTCAGCTTACTTTACCTTGTTCCAGACCTCACGCCAATCTGCGTGAGCTTAACAGCGTGCATTTCGGCCTCCTCTAGCAGCACGGTGTTGGCTCTTCTGCCAACACTTCAATAACTGTTCTCAAACGCACGTGCTTTCAAACAGAGATGACATATATAACGTTTTATTGTGGAGCAAGGGTTATTTGTCTCTGGGAAGGTGTGATTTGTACAAGTCCAACAAAGAGACATGATCAATTTTTTCTTTTCGTTGGATGTGAGACTGCAACTCAATGCACTCCATCTGAAAATCTTGTGGCAACGTATTTATATTTTTTGTAAAACGTGTCGCATAAATACAAAAATTTTGATTATTTCTCAGGAAAATTTTCAAATTCTTGCATCACATCGAAAGCTATTGCTGTGTATTTCAACCCATCTTTAAAATTACGTTTCAGTTTATCATAACTTTATATGAACGGAATTTTATAGAATTTGCTTTTTACGAATCGTGTGACAGATGCTCACTTGTTGGGCCGAATTAATACTTGCTTTGAGCCGCATGCGATCCGTACGCTGCGCATTTGACACGCTTAGTCTATATGCTTTCGTATCTGGCCTAAATTGTCCTGTCTTGGCGGTCCTTATGCGAGACGTATTTTGGTGGCAGTATAATCGTTGTGCATTCTGTCGCAAAAGCCGGTTCTCTAAGCTTCCTTAACAGTGTTTCGCGAAAAGAACGCCTTTTTCTCTCCAGGGATTCCCATTTGAGTTCGCGGAGCATTTCCATAATACTTTCGTGTTTATCGAATCTACCGGTAACAAACGTAGCAGCACGCCTCTGAACTGCTCCCACATCTTCCTTTAATCCGAACTGTTGGGGAGTACAAACACTAGAATAGTACTCAGGGTTGGGTCGTATAAACTCTCCATCCATGCAACCGATCTTGGGTATGTGCTCGCTACATTTCAAGTCTGTTTGCAACGTTACGGTTACATGTTTAATTGACGTAGCTGTGTCACGCAGCACAACACGATTACTGTATGCGAACATTATAAGGTTGTTTTTCCAGCTCGTCTGTATTAACTTACGTTATTTCGTATTTAGAGCAACCTGTCATTCGGCAGACTAAATCGAAATTCTATCCAAGTCATCCTGTACTCACCGACAGCACTTTCGTGTACGATGTAGTGTCATCATGAGACAGACTGCTACTCACTCCATCCTTCATATCGTTTGCGTACATGGAGCACAAGAACGGTGCTATCACACGACCCTGGAGCACTCCTGACTGTTACCGATGAACACTCACCATACGGGACAACGTTCTGAGGTCTGTTATTTGAAAAGTCTTAGAGTCACTCACGTATGTGAGTACATACTCACTATGCTCGGACCTTCGTTGGCAGTCTGCAGCAAGACATCCTGTCAAAATCTATCAGGTAAACCAGGAATATGGAACATGTTGCTTTTCATCCATGCTTCGTCGGATACCGTAAGAGAAAAGGGCAAGCTGAGTTTCGCACGAAGGATGATTTCTAAATCCGCATTTATCTGCGGATACCAGGTTTTACTTCTCAAGGAAAGGGAGTAATCATTGAAGATAAGCGTGCACTAAGTATAACAGATCTTGTCGACTATGGTATCTACTTTGGCTCTCCAAATACCTGGGCATAACGACGGGAACTACAAAGCACATTACAGTACATTTACATCCCAACGAATAGTGTTGCCATCAGTCGAAGTTCGAAACCAACAGTAACGTTTATAAATATAATATTGGGTGGAGAACTGAGTCTCTCTTTTTTTCTCACACGTTGGCTGTCTTAGTATGCACAGAAAGGAGTAAAATTCAGGCATAAAAATCATTGATTACGTACCTAATAATGTGGAAAATCAAAGCATATAATATAAATCAATCAATTCGACTTGACCACTGACTCTATTCCAGAGACTTTGTGTGTGTGTGTGTGTGTGTGTGTGTGTGTGTTTTTGTACTAGCAAGAGATTGCAATTACCGCTCATAGAAAACGTAAATAGCTAACGAACGGCAGCACTGTTACAGGGTATATATTTGGTTTTCAGTTTAAATCTACGGAAAGATAGGAAATTAACTGCTTAGCTTTTATAGTCATGCGCTCTAATTACGCTGTTCTTTCTAAAATACTTTTATAAAGACCGGTATCTAAATGTTAGCGTTAAAGACACGTGCACGCACCTGGAGACAATTGTGAAGAAAAGTAATGTAGCCCCACAGTTATTAATGTAAAATAGACCCTCTTGTATTGCCATGGCGGTGCCACCTACCAGTCGGTCTATTTTTAGAACTATGATTAACAAAATGTTAAGTCTGCCATAACAAGAAAACGAAATCAACAAGGGATTTTCAGTCTTGAAACAGGTCGTTCTCAATAGATTTAAGATAAAATAGATTGTAGTGCTCTGTAAAAGATGTGGTTCTGACAAAATGGCGCAATTTATTCACAGATAATGGCCCGTATCTTGCTCAAAGGGAGAGTCATTTAAAATCGTGTTTGATAACGAGCTGCAACGGAGATGTACTGCATATTGGTGCTAGTATAAAGAACTGATGCCATGTGTTGAAAATGTGTTTAGTGAATTGAATAAAAACTGTTTGAGTCGGATAGCCAACGGGCGTAACGATACATAAGATCGAGCAAAAGACTTTTAAGATCACGTTTGATTACAAACTGCGACGGACATGTGCTGGATATTGGTGCTAGCGTACAGAATGGAAGCCGTGAGTTGAAAACGCGTGTAGTGAATGGAATAAAAACTGTTGGGGGCGGATAATCAAAGAGAGTAACCGTACATAAGATAGTGCTGGTGCAACAGGGACTGTCACACGGCCGGCGATTGTCTGTGTTACTGAAATCGGAGGACTTTGGAAGTGGCTACTTTAGTGTTAACGACGTCATTCACAGAGATATGGTTTAGCAGGATTTCCGTTCCCTAATCGTGTTCCAGAAACTCAATAATGAGAACTAGGCGAAACGAAAGGAAACGACTTGGAAATTTGCTGACGCGGATGACTGAAATCAATTTTTTTTCGAAATCATCGTCCAAGAAAATGAGGCGGGATGCTACGCGTTCGATGTGAAATTAGCCAGGACAGCCTGGACAGCTTTGGCAAGGTGTTCGAAAGACGAATGACAACAATACTTCTATCAATTCCAAAACTTGCATTAGTGAACTGTTTGCGGGGGCTGAATGCGTGTAGTGATCAATGGAGCTTACTTGGAAAGGCAGAGAAAGATATTTTTTCTCTTTCGCCTCTTTTCTTCATTTTATGATGTCATCTGCCGAATATTTCCCACGCAGTTTGAACATCTATAGCATGAGATGGAAATTACGTTGCAGTTATTTATAATTACAAACGTACAATGCTGTGTCACGTCACCTTTTCCTCTACATCTTAAGTTATAAGGCGAGGAAACGAGAAACAATGATAGGTAAAATCCTTTGTTCGTTTATTTTTAGAAACATTCAAGTGTTTGCTCACAGAGGAGGCAATTAACGTCGTATGTGCGAGTAGGCGCCTGTTATTAGAGAAAAGGCTAATGAACGACTCCGGGCAACACGCTGGCTGGTGCCATATCCAAACACGTAAATCTAAGTCTTTCATACTCCCTCATTTCCATTTCCTACGCATAATTTTCGTAAGCAATACCCCGTGACAACTGGCTAATTGAAGGAACCAACGGCATATCGTACCGAACTGCCGTAGCAAATTAAATTTATTTTCCTGTACACTACTCCCAAAAGTTTCGAAAAATACGTATGATTGCACAATGCTACAGTGATAATAAGAGAAGTTAACGGATTTTCTATTCTTTATCGAGTATTCAATAAACGTAGAGAGAACTTACACCATTTCCATGCCACAACGGGAAGCTGTTTGTCGTCGTACAATGAAATGTAATTTCCATACTTAAGGGTATAGTTCATTTTCATTCTTTTCCATGAACTTGGGAAAACTAGTGGCAAAGGCTTGACACCCAGAGCATAAATCTCAAACTTATTATCGTTCACCTTTATGTTTCGGAGAATTGACATTATGGGAGCCAGAACGGAAAAGACTAAGAGCTTTCGAGACATGACGTTGGAGAATAGCCTTACAGATTTCATAGGAGAAAGAACGACCAATAAAGAAGTCTTCAGTAACGTAGTGGAGAAAAGATTGTTGTGGAGGGCTATCAAGTCACAGAAGGAAAAATAGTTGGACAGCTATGCAGCCACTGGTCTTTTACTGCGAAGTTAATAGAAGAAAAAAATGTCTGGAAAGACTACAGGAAGAAGTCCAAGGCTTCAGAACAAGAGACATATAAAACAAGATCTGAAACTGATAATATAAGCTGGTACGAGGAGGCTCAAAAGATGAACCAGAGTTGCCAGGTGCGTAGCTTGGATACAAGCACCCAACACCCCACTCCCTGCCCAGACCGTGACTAAGGCTTCGATTTCACCTCCTACCACGGTCTTGATTCGATATTGTCTCCACAGACATAAAGGAGTATCTCAGGCGCGGTGATAGATTAAAGACGGAAGGGGATAACGCAATAATATTTTGAATGGAACTCATGTCCGGGAACATGACGTTTTCCGTGCTACAACCGTTTCATAACAAGTTGGTAACGTGGCCACTTTTACGAGTAATTGATTAGGCGTGACCCAGTACATCACTTGTTTTACAATTCCACTCATTAAGAGGCAAAGAAATTTCTCATTTACTGATCGACGGGTTCTCTTAGACGCAATGCACTGCGAGTTCTTCCAATCCGTGTGTGCTGTGTCTCCCTGAAGCCTGCTGACGGCGTAGGTACCCTCTTCCCGAAGCCGTTGCGTAACTATAGCTGAAAGGGTATGCTTTGGGGTTGGACGTTGTGGAGAACTATTTTGATAAAGGTGACAAGCAGCTCTACCGCGAACGTAAACATCGCCTCACAGAAGGATCTTTTCGGTGTATTCTGCAAACGTGTATTCAGCCATGTTGCTCTGACACTCATAGACACATGAGTGAGGCTCTAACCTGGTCAGCGAGATAGCACAGTGTCAAATGATATCAACCGGTCCGACGTAAGCACCCACCAGCATGACTGCCCTGTTCTCGTATATTGGTTTGACCTGTGTAACTTTTCAGTCTTTGACTACTCTTTTTCGTACCTATCTAACAAACACGTTTTCAACCGGCTGTAGCATGCAAACGGCGCGTTTACGGACATGAGTTCTAGTTCAAAATATTATTTACTTACTCCTCTCTACAAGTGCTAGAAGTGCGTAACGGGTATTTCCGGATACCCTGTATTTTGATAAGAAAATCAAGGTTTGGCAGAGACTGACATAGGTGGCAAAAATGCCTGCATAATTGTTCCTGGACTAGAATAGAACGCTCGTTAAATCAAGGAAAACCACTCACGTAAGTAACCTGATGGCGTGTACAAAATGAAGAAATAAAACACTAAATTGAGGACGGGCAAAGTGGTCACTACGTAATGATGGCACATGGCAGCAGAATGTAGGAAATTACATTAGCGGCGTCTTGGAGGATTAGCTGGTCTGGAAGGGATCGAAATTTTGAGTTGCCATTGTAATTCCAGATGATCTGATTATTATAATTAGCGCGCACAAGATAAGTGTTTCTCCGACTAACTAGCATCTTTTATCGGCCTTCTGGTGCCTGTAGCGCGCAATTAAATTGGCTGATCGTGGTGCCCAAGCGGTATGACCATGTGGTGTGGAGACTGATTTTACCAGTTATGGAAAGAAATCTTGAGGCAGAAAAACTCGGGTCTCAATTAGGCAGAACTCTTTCTGTGGGCGCCATTTAAAAACTATTAATTACTGCTGGGAACGCAGGAAGACGGAGTAGGTTATCTTCAATCAGAAAGATTCCCAACAATCAGTAATAAAATGATATTTATTAAATATGAAAAGATACTCAACTTGAAGACTTCTTCTTGTGGAATGTCCAGCATAATATTTACAAGTCCTCTAAAATATTAAAGTCCTATCATTGTGCCTCTGTGTGACGCTTAGTTAAGTCCAGGGCCGACCTACGATACCTACGGATCTTAAGTCTCGGAGATGACGGACGAACACTGCAGCTTGTAGACTCGGCAGTAACTGAGGACTGTACACGACTCGGAGCACTGAAGAGAACAGTCTGCCTTAGTGCTCCAGTATTTAACGAGGCATCGACCAATCGCTATCCGCACGCATGATGTCTATGGGTTGGCAGCTGCGGCCCCTGGCTGACTTCAGTATAGTTCGTACTGCTAACCCATGCAGCTGCTATGCTACAAATGTTTCGAGCATGGGATGATCGATTGTTGTGAGTACCGTCACTACAGTTAATCTGCATCTGTTCACAGTGCCAGAAGAGTCAAACGGGGGCTGCTGGAGTGACCCTGAAACAGCCAATAATGACTCAAGCTCTACATCTTTATCACCTACGTCAATAATCTGCAAGCCGCCAGATTTCTGGTACCAATAAATGATCCCTCCTTCCCTCAAATGGCCCAGGGGTAGAGTGACTGTTGGTAGGCCTGTGTATTAGGTGTAATTTCTAGACTTTTTCATTGTGATCATTTCATGAGACATATATTGGAGGAAGTAAGGCGTTGTCCAACTCTTCCCAGAAAGTACACTCTGGAAATTTCAATAGAAAGCTTGTCCATGATGCACAGTGTGTCTCTTGCAGCATCTGCCGCTGGATTTGTTGAGCATCTCTGTAATTCTCTTGTGCCCATTTAATGATCCCAAGATGCAAGTTTCAGGACATATAGTGATGGCAGTGGTATGATACACAAACCAGCTTGATATCATCGCCTAATGTGGTTTTCAGCAGGGCGAGAAGCGATAGTGCAAATTAAATGGGCCGTCAGGACTCCGTGGACTTGTTTCATCATTGCCAGGCCACGCCCGCGAGTCGCAAGCTGTGACGTGCCAGCATAAACGCACTATTTGGGTATATTTATGCTGCAGCCTCGCTGTGGCACATCGTTCCTCGCTCCTCGCCAGAATCCTTGTTAAATTCGTGCTGCAGCCTTGCTCCTCCACGGGAGTAATTACCCTGCAGCTGTTCACATTGTTGGCAGAGTGGTAGCAGAGGCAAATGCGGCACTACTGGAGTGACTTGTAGGACCTGATCATGGCTCAAGTTTCAGGAAACAAAGACCAGCTTGATATCAGCACCTGGTGTGGACTGAAGTGCAGTGAGCGGTGATGGTGAGTGTTAAATGGGCCGGTAAGACTCAGTGGGCTTCCTTTATCACTGCCAGACCATGCTGGCGAGTAATGACCAACGAAATGGCAACATAAACGCCAGACGTTGGGTAGCAGACACTGTCATCTTCCAACGGCCACAACAGCTTTTCTGGCGCCTCCCTGCTGTTTTCGCGTCCTAAAGTCCATTCAAACCTGGCACAAAATATTCTCTTACAATGAAAAATGCCATCTTGGCAAAAATTACTAACTTCTGAATTAACTGCAGTTAAGACCATCATCAACTGTGGACAGAACCTGTACACCAAGACATCCTTCTATCATTTAGTATGTCTCATCTGCCCTTGCAACACAAATAAAATCACGAATCAGATTTTAGTCTAAATTAATTCTTATTGGGGTATCATTCCTAGCCTCAAGGCTTGGTAATCTCTTATTAACCTATTTCAGATATGGCGATAATGGTTTGCCGTGCATGGAAGATAGGGAGAAATGGAGAACAAGAATTGCTGCCAACCAATCTACAGACAGAACAGTAGAAGAAGACACCAGCAGTAGTTACTACGACACGTAGGCGGCAGCAGCTTCCCCTGCGACTCGGCGAGCGCAGCGGGCAGAGTTCCGTGCTGGGCGGCGCGCCGGAAGGTCTGGTCGGCGCCCGTGGCCGGCGGCTTCTGCATCTTGGATGAGGCGCGGCGGCCGTGCCTCAGGCCGCTTTACCGGCCTTCCGGGCAGCAGGTGACGGCGCGCCGTTACCCCGGGCCAGTTGCCAACTTGCCGCATTTGACTCTGCGTGCCGGGCGGGCCCGGAACGTGCGCCAGGCTTTACGAGGCAACCAAAGCCGCGTTAAGGAAACACGTGCACGACCGGCATTCGACTCTCTGAGACCGTGCAAATGGCAACCGCTGCTCACAAAGTTTCTGCGTTTAGCAAAATGCCTCATCTGATTTTCTTCGACACATCTACCTTCTGTGACAGCTCACAGAAAAGGTTGATAGTGTATCTAAGACCTTCACGTGCTCTTCATGGATTTTAAAATGTAATATGACTGCACTGTGCGGGAGAGCCTAATGAATTGCCTAACCGACTCAGCTTCATTAGTGTGGCTGACTGATCCAAAGGCAAAGGAGAACTAATGTAGTACTTTAATATCATCACAGAACTGAGACAAGGAGATGGTGTGTTACCCACATTGTTCAATCTGGCTCCCTAAAGATAATGAGGGAAGCTTTACATAAGAAATCCAAAAGAATGAAGGCTGAAGGTGTGACAATCACGCACATCTATGGCCACATTATGCTCCAGCCTCACTGTTGACACCTCGCTGCTCGCACATCACACCTTTCTGCTCGCCAGGAGCCTTGTTACAATTTATGCTGTCGTTGAAATGGGCTTTCGCGGTTTGTTAATACCACCCAAGGGTGAATGACGGAAGGTGTGGACCAAAGGGATTTGAGGCACTTCATTCACTGTTTATTTTTTTTACAACACACTTCTTTATTAATAACATTGATAATAATTTTAAAAGGAAACAACACAACAGGCCTTGTAAATCGCCTAACTGCATAAGTGAACTACTAAAAATAATCGTTAATATGTTTAGGAAGAAAATAAACTTCAACTCACAAATAGCATTCAGTTGTTTACTAATTGGTTCAAATGGCTATGAGCACTATGGGACTTAACAGCTATGGTCATCAGTCCCCTAGAACTTAGAACTACTTAAACCTAACCAACCTAAGGACATCACACAACACCCAGTCAGTTTACTAATTAATTAAATGTCTGTCCAAAGCAATTTCCTTACATAATTAACACAACTTGAAATCAGAATTCCATACACATCCTTGCTATTAAATGTCTGCATAAGTTAATGGCCATACATAGTAATCTCTGAAAAACAGTTCAATTGATTTAAAAAAAGAAACACAACCACCTAAACATGTTTACAGAATTATGGGAAAGAAATGCATATACACCTTCTAATACTAAAATGTAAACTTTCACGGCCGGAAATATCATGTCCATTATAATTATCCGGGCTGTTATGCCGTGGTCGGTTGATGAATTCTGAGGTGATTCCCAACGTTTCGTCTCCGACTGCGGGAGACATCTTCAAGGGGGTCCGTAGCTTGATGGAAGGTCCAACACACACACGGGCTCGCTACTGACTGCCGCTAAATTCCGTGTCCGCGCGCCCCCCTGTGACACAAAGGGCAAGCAACTCACCAACGTAATAAGGACATAAGTTATTTGCATATACAACGTGTCCAAAACAGCTGTCTATCAACTACTTCCAGCACCTCAGAGGACACCACTTAACACAGTGAAATTAAGAGTCATCTAAACATACAGCGTAATATGCGCAAAACCACATGAACTTCCTGTGCATGAGCACACTACGCTTGAAATAAGGAGCACTAACTTAACACACTGAATTCAGAGTCATCTAAACATACCGCGCAATCTGCGCAAAACCACATAAACTTCCTGCATGAGCGCACTACGCTTAAAATAAGGAGTATTAACTTAACACAACACACAACTTTTAAATCTCCGGGTGACTGGCCTGGACTCGTGAAATGGATCTACCAACACATTATCATGGCCAATATACCGCTTCCGCTCTCCACTTGCGAGGCACGAATAGGATATGTCCTGCAACACACTGATTAGAATATCTAAGACAGTGTTCGTTACAAGATTAACACTCAATGTCACAGGGAAACAGACATCGGCTCGTTACAATAAACGCACAAATTTGGTGGCTCAAAAACACAACCAAGTCAGTGGCACACGAGAAGGTCAATAATAATGAGGCCCGGGGGTGTAAAACAATAACACTTAAGCAGAGAAGTATGAATGCGTTTGAGCAGTTCAGTGACTGACAACAACTAAGTTTTTAAAAGCAGAACACAAGTCCTCACAGGACAAACGCGGCCTTACGCAATGGACTCCTAATAGTAAGGTCAAGCGTCCAAAGCACACTGCTCAATAAATACACCACAACGGCAAGCACAATCAGTAATCGCCAGAACGATGGACACTGAGAACAAAATGCTGCTTATATCCAAACCAACTGTGCTCGCAATGGCATCACATCAGTCGCAGAGCCATAGAGACGAGAACGTAGTCACTAGAAGCAAACGGTAAATCCGTCATAAACAAGGAAGCAGCATGTTCCCGACAGCATCGGCGCCTCTACCCACCAAGTCCGCCGCGAACGCCCAAACACAATCCGGTAACGTGGCAAACTTTCCTCTTGCCACCACACACGGCGTCGGCAGACACGGCTTCACGCTCCGCGCACTACTGCCTATCTGACTGTTTCTGCTCGCCCTCCAAGATCCAACTACTCGACTGTCACAGGTGCGTCGCCGACTTCCGCCACGAGGGGTCGCCACTTCCTCTTTGCTCCGCGATACAGCGATAATATTATACGCAGTACGTTCGATAGATCAAACCCGAGCCGCCACGGCTCAGTCGTCTCGACGCTCGTTGGTAGTTACTATCCTTACGTGCTCACTTAGCTACCAGAGAGAAAAAACAAACACGGCACTGCTGGTGTAAACTTCAAGCACCCAATCGCGACTCAAGTTTCAGGAGATGCGGCATTGGTCGCAGTGTGAAACACAAACAACGTTGATATCGTCACCTGGCGTGGGTTGTAGCAACCAGCGGTTCGGCCAGCGATGGTGCAGGTTAAATGGGCCGGTGAGACTCAGTTGGCTTGTTTCATCATCGCCTGACCATGTCAGCAGGGAAGTGGCAGCATAAACGCACCCTAACAAGCTCACTGAGTTTCACCAGCCTATTTAACCCGCACCATCGCCATCCTTTCCAGTGTTCGCTACTATCCTCACTATGGTATGAAACTGCTTTATGTTTCAGGCAAGCACCGACGCCTCGTGACCTGGAACTGTAGCCGTGATCGCCCACTTTAAAGTTCCTCTAGAAGTGCTGTGTTTTATTCTGTTCAGACTCCGCTACTATATGGACAATTGCAGTGTAATTACTCCTGGTGAACAGCGAGATTGTAGCGTAAATGTAACACGGCTTCCAGTGAGGAGCGAGCCGCTATGTGCCAGCAGCAAGGTGCCGGCAGTGGTGCTGTAGCATAAACGTATCCTAAGGAAAAACTGATGAGGATGAGCGATAGCGTGCGGGCAGCAGCGAGCAAGGTTGGTGAACACATCGAAGACTGGTGATGAGCAGGACTCATGCCTATTCAAGAGATTGACTGAAGCCACTTGAAGTTCAAATGGTTCAAATGGCTCTGAGCACTATGGGACTTAACATCTGTGGTCATCAGTCCCCTAGAACTTAGAACTACTTAAACCTAACTAACCTAAGGACATCACACACATCCATGCCCGAGGCAGGATTCGAACCTGCGACCGTAGCAGTCCCGCGGTTCCGGACTGAGCGCCTGAACCGCTAGACCACCGCGGCCGGCCACTTGAAGTCTGAGCCTGATTCTACGAAACGGTTCATGCTCGTAAATATCTCAATATCTGAGGTTGGTCTTTGCAGAGGACACATTGTGTGAGGCAGAGATCAAAGCAAGGATCTAAGCCGCAAACTGATCGTACTTCGGGCTCAGCATTTTTTTTTTTTTTTTAAATCTCGCAGTCCACCAAGGAATTCCAAACTCCGACTTTATAAAGCACTAATCCAACTAATAGAGCCGTGTGACTGCGAAACTTTGAGTGTCTGTAAAAAGGACTTCAACAATCTCATTTTTGAGACATTGTCTGGTATAGGATCAGGTCGCTGGGAAATGGAGGATGCAGCACAATTGTGAGCTGACTGAAATCTGCAACAATTCAAATATTTTAGGCCTAATGAGAATTAAAAGCTTGTGTTGGCATTTGTCATCGCTTGGATGGATCAACATTGATGGCATTTGAAGTTCATGGATTTTGCTCCATGTAGGAGCAAAGAATACGTGGACCCATGAGGACCTGCTGCAGCTCGATATAAAAGAAAGAGGTAGTAATAACGCAGCAACAAAACGAATTTTGCGTTCTTCGTTTCAGAAGGTGGATTTCAGTGGCGTAGTTTTCATCGATAGTATGGCACAATGAGTTATGTCAGCTATGGATCGGCCGATATGTGACTTTTATTTTTCCATGCTATTGTGTGTGCTTGTAACAGACAGAGACTTGTAAAATCGGATGGTTCTTTTGAAAATATAAACGTTGTTGTCCCATACATAAGTTAAAATAGTCGAGTTCCTGTCTTCATTCATTCAAAAGTTACAGTCTTGTAAAGTGTGATGAATCTTGTGAAACATCCTATGCATTTTCATGCATGCCTCCGTTTCTGTTTGAAAGTATATCGTATTCACTGAAAACTGTACACAACCAGTTGTCAGGGAGATTTACAATGGGACACGTACAGGAATCCTCCTATTATGTAGCATTATGATTAGATAGGTGAAATGAATGCGCTGGGCGTCACATTAGCGAACATATTGAGCGTATAATGACGCATCTAATATTCAGCGGAGGAGCCACTTAGCTTCTGATATACTGCGTCAGTTGCGCACGGCTAAATACCTCAGAATGTATGCATGAGAAAGTGCCCGCCGGCCTCTGGAGCTGGAATCCTGTTAATTATATCTTCGTGGCGACTTATGTGCTTCTTGAGCACTGGACTGGTATCGCGGTCGTCTTCCGTCCAGTAAAACTAAGTTAGGTGCTCCAGCGAAATTGACTTGCACTGTTTTTACACTCGGGTCGCATGGACGAAAGCAATTGCTGTTTTTACCAGGCTAATGGTCGCCCATGCGTGAATGGCTGTGCCCTGGCAAGGACGCACTGGAAACGGTTTACGAACACGTCTTATTAAGTGGCTCCGAAAATTTATATAGTGGAGGAAAGTTTGGAAGGGTAGGGAACGGCTGTATGGGAACCAACAGCTCTGAAATAGCAGATAAATTGTATAGCAGCCTCTTTGTGTTAACGTCAGTGTTTTGAAGTCTTTTTAACAATAGGTATCTCTTCCGTACGTTAGTGTTTGTGTTGACGGTAATCTATATGTTTACAGATACCGGTGAGTGTATCTTCTGGCAAGAAGGCGATGGAATGCGAGGGCGCATGGAGGGGAGATAAAAAAATTGAGTGGTAGGAAAAACAGGGAACGACTGGTGTTATTCCCCTTTTCAACATAGGAATACAAATTTATGAGGAATAAACTCATTGAAGAAGGTACAATATTGACAAAATGAAATAAAAAATATGCACAGTAACACTAAAAAGAAACTTTCATTCTTATCAAAAGTCGCCAATTTTCTCTGTAAAACTAACATTATTTCTCTTAAGTTCAGAGGCTGAAAGGGTTCGGTTTATGCGTCAACGGAGCTTTCTTCACTTTCTTCAAACACCCACTATTGTCGCCTCTGCTGCGGCAACGCCCCCACGTGAAGACTTCCGAACCCGTGGCGGGTCGAGTAAGCCAGCTGCCTGGGTTATTGCTGAAACAGTATGGTGCAAGACTCAACTCTGCTAAATTTTGCTCAGGCAGCACTACCCATCTCTCCTACACGACCGAAGGCGGGCCCCTGTCGTAACAACTTTCTCCTCAGAATGCGAAAATATTTTGTTGGCGCCCACCTACATAGGAAGAAACGATCATCAAAATAAAATAAGAAAAATCATAACTCGCACGGATTATTTGAGTGTTCGTTTTTCCTGCGCGCTGTTCCAGAATGGGAAGGTAGAAAAATAGATAGATGGTTTAACGGTTACTTTCTCCGTTGCTCTCTTCTCTCTCTCTCTCTCTCTCTCTCTCTCTCAATCTATGTTAGAGCGTGCCGGTTGCGTGTGCGCCAAGGCATCTCATATACACTCTGCTTACCCGCTTGGTTCAACGCTCGGAAGGATTCATTGAGAGGGGACGGGCCCGAAGTTAGTATCTGATTGACTAGGTGATTATCATATTAATATTTGGCAACGGAAAACGCGGGGGAGGGCTCAAGCCACCAAGTGGGCAAGCAAATAATTACCACGCTCTAACATGATCTACAGTGGCGGTCGAAATAATAGAGCCACCTCTATTGACGAGATTAAGAACTAGGATATCTATTAGTTCGCGAAATCGCCACGAGTGCCGTGTTGTCAGTCCCTTGTAGACAACATCAGGGAAGACGTTGCTGCTATCTTTAGTCGTCCGAAAGGAAGCGTTTGAGCTAGACGTGTGAAAAGAGGCATAAAGGTAAGAATCTTATGTGTCAAAATAATAGAGCCGCTTTACACATGTGCCTTTAAATTGATTTTTATGCAGTTGTTTTGTATGTAAATTGACGTGTGGTTTTGTTTACATTCGTCTAGATGGGCAGAGCAAAGCATACCAGTGAAGATGAGCGTATAGTAATGTTCCGGATGTTCAAAAGTGGGATGTCCATGAATAAAATAGCCAATGTCTTGCACGTTTCGCGAAAACGAGTCCAGAACGCCATGAGACGGTCAAAACAAACAAAGCCGCAGGTGGAGAACAGGGGGCGACCTCGTGTAACTACTCCTCGCGTAGACAGACTCGTCACTAGGGAAGTGAAGAAAGACCCATTTTTGTCAACACCACGACTGAAAGCCATTTTGTTTAGCGACGAACATGATGTTCAACCATCAACCTCAACGATTCAAAGACGACTGAGATCTGCAAAATTGAATGGGCGCATTGCAAGAAAGAAGCCACATGTTTCACAAGCTAATGTTCGGAAAAGGTTAGCCTTTGCCCGGAGAAATGAACAAAAACCTAATACTTGGTGGAGGAACATCCTTTGGTCCGATGAATCCAAGTTTAATAGGTTTGGCTCAGACGGAAAAGTCTATGTGCGCCGCCCACCAAACCAGGAATTTAATCCCAAGTACACTTTAAAATACGGTGGCGGAAGTGTTATGGTATGGGGATGTTTTTCGTGGTACGGCATTGGTCCAATACACCGTATCAACGGCATAATGAACGCAGAAATGTACAAAGACATCTTGGCAAATGTGATGCTGCCTTATGCTGAAGAGGAAATGCCGCTGAAATGGAAATTTCAGCACGATAACGATCCAAAGCATACTGCAAGGATCATAAGGCAGTTTGTTCAAGAGCACAATATCGAAGTATTAGAGTGGCCACCTCAGTCCCCTGACGCATCACCCATTGAGAACTTATGGGAGATCTTAGACAAGAGAATTGACCGCTCAAAAGCTACATCGTCAGAAAAACTGTGGGAAGAAATCCAGAGAGCCTGGTATGCGATCAGTAGTGACGAATGCAGGCGTTTAGTAGACTCTATGGGTAAGAGGTGCAGGGCAATCCTCAAAAATAAGGGTTACCCCACGAAGTACTAATGCAGTCCTATGCAAAAAAGACTGTTCCTGTACGTTTCATAAGACTGAGATCAAGTACAATATATTTGTTTCAATTGGCTCTATTTTTTTGACCCTGTGGTCTGGTATTCTTTTGAATATTATCGATTATTACTGATTATTTTGTGTTGTGTTATCGATATAACTGACTATAGTACAATGTGACTCGGTTGTAATGGTTTCCATCATAGTTCAAACATGTCAAGTAATAAATGTGCACTTTATTCCAAACCTTTGCCAGGTGGCTCTATTATTTTGACCGCCACTGTATATTCTCTATCATTGTTAATTTTCATTCCCATCAGATTGTCATGATTTCAGTTTAGTACTAACATTGTTCTTTACACAGGATGAGGGTGTTATGATCAGGCACAGAATCCATGAAATTAAATTCATATGACAATTTTTTTTGTTATTTACTCAGAAACTTTACAAATGTCATAACCACCTCTTTTACTCGATACTGAAGTGATCTCATAATTGCAATTAATAAAGCAAAGACGAATCTTATTTAGCACTGAAGGTGCCCAAATTATCAGAAATCTATTCAACGCTCTCTCGCAGTGACGGTGCTTACATTATCATCAATCTGGTCTCTTTTTTTAATATTGTGCATTGGGAAAGGGAAGGAATCTACGCTGATGCATAAGTAGTCCGTGTGCTTGGACAGTGATTGAAACTCGCACCCCATGTTGTTACTTGGACCGAATCGTTATGAATTAATGAACCGCGCTTCGGTTCCTCAATGGTCACTCTCTTCATTACTTCTCAGCACCGTTCCCTTAGTCAAAATTATAACAAAGATTCTCGGCGGGAAAACGGAGGGAACAAAGCAGACACAAACACCTCTCGTACACAAAAAATTGTTAAAAATAAACATCCTTTACAATTTGGCAAACGCAAATTAACAGTTTACGGCACACGCAAGCATCCTCACCTTAACTATTTTCAAGAACGAACTGGTAGGTCGCTGGCGGTGCAATTCTGCACCACGTGGGTGATCGAAACTAACGGCTAATTTTTTGTACTCAGCCCACTGTTCATTCTTGTTTTCAATCTACACAATTATTCACACGCACAACCTATCATTTACCAATTAGTTAGGACGTGGAGCCTCGTCTAGATTGCTGCTTGCAAATGGGGTTAGTCGTGAATGAAAAGAACCCAGCACAAAATTTATGAATTTGCCCAAAAAATTACGTCACACGCTTAAAGCCTTAAGTAACTCACACAAAACACACGCATATCCCACGCACATCCTAGCAGGTTCACGGAATCATCGTCTAAATTTCTCAGCAGCAGTTACGACCACGTGTTAACTAGACAGGGTGAGGCCCCATGTTACTTTAGCAAGACCAGTAACAAATTTAAAATTGCAAAATGCTACAGCTGAAAGTGGAACGATATAATTTTTGATGCTTTTGCTGCTCTCGTGTGCTGAAGGCACTAACTGATTGCATTAGTACAAATGGATAACGTGAGCCCCCTATGCTCGCCTCTGGAAAAGAAACCCTAACTGTAAATTTTAATTTTTACGGGCAAAATTTCTCACTAAAAATGAATGGTTCTATCGACATGCTAACTCCTTCCATCCTGAAAAAGAGCGGACTGATAACAATATAATAAATTATACCCCATCCCACAAAGAATTTGGCGGCAAAGACGGAAATCGCCTTCGATCCCGTCCGCTCAGTTCAACAGTTTCCCCCAGAGTGAACCAGTCATGGCGGCCCTCACTGGCCGTTCTCCTCCGCCCTGGAGATGAAGGAAACCTGTTGCCAACCCCGAACTACCCCTGGCAAACAGGTGCATCATCGCTGCCTTTATCCCAAATTTGTGTTGGCACTAACCAACCGACAGATTGACGACATCTCTGCCTTGCCACAACTAGCAGACGAACTTTTAATACAAACTCGGAGTTAATTAACCAGAGACAATGGATAGGGAATAAGGAAAGGAAGTAAATTTGTCTAATTATGAATTAAATAAACAGGTAGTCCATTTCTTCACTCGAGTTATAACATTTCTTAAATTTGAATGAGATGGAACAAACTGTTCTCTCTCAAGGTGGTTCGATGAACACTCTTCCAGGTGCTTAACTGTTGGTTGTAGAGTAATGATATAGATGTAGACGGTAGGCAGAGGCAATATTAATACTCGGTGATCAGAAGGAGAGCCAATATTAATACTCGGTGCTCAGACCCTATGATTGAATCGGAGACATTTGTTCCCTGACAGTTACAGTGAGCTGGACGCGGCAGCTTCGCAGGCCTACCACAACCAACAACGTAACGCGGTTACGTAAACGTCTCTTTGACAACGCCTCAGCCGTTAGTGCTATGCAGTGCTAACAGCTGAAGGGGGTCTTCTTACACCTCGACTACGGTAGCACCACGCCTTTAACTGGTACCGACGTCCAGACTTACTGCACGCCCGTTAGCGGTCGCTTGCGTGCATCTGGCTGCTTCATCCGATAGCTGCTGGTGTACGAGCCTCTGCTACTCCTGGTGATTCTGGGGTCTTAGCCGGAGCAACCAATAGGAGACCGCCTCAAGGGCTGCTTTATCTGTGATGTACATATGCAGACCGAAGCGACTAATGAATATTTGTAGCCACTCTGGCGCAGTGGCTTCGCACAGTTGCACAGACTTCCCTAGCATACTTACCTCATCAATCCAAATTTCCGTTCCCCAGTTCCCATTGCCCAAATACTGGCCCTGGTACAAAGTTTAATTCGTCGCTTTAGTCTGAATATACCGGGTGTTCAAAAAGTCAGTATAAATTTGAAAACTGAATAAATCACGGAATAATATAGATAGAGAGGTGCAAATTGACACACATGCTTGGAATGACATAGGATTTAATTAGAACAAATAAAAACTACAGAAGTTTAAAAAATGTCCGACAGATGGCACTTCATCTGATCAGAATAGCAATAATTATCATAACAAAGTAAGACAAAGCAAAGATGATGTTCTTTACAGGAAATGCTCAATATGTCCACCATCATTCCTCAACAATAGCTGTAGTCGGGGAATAATGTTGTGAACAGCACTGTAAAGCATGTCCGGAGTTATGGTGAGGCATTAGCGTCGGATGTTGTCTTTCAGCATCCCTAGAGATGTCGGTCGATCACGATACACTTGCGACTTCAGGTAACCCCAAAGCCAATAATAGCACGGACTGAGGTTTGGCGACCTGGGAGGCCAAGCATGACGAAAGTGGCGGCTGAACACACGATCATCACCAAACGAAGCGCGCAAGAGATCTTTCACGCGTCTAGCAATATGGGGTGGTTCTAATAAAACCCCATGTCATTCCAAGCATGTGTGTCAATTTTTACCTCTCTACCTACATTATTCCGTGGTTTATTAAGTTTTCAAATTTGTACTGACTTTTTGATCACCCGGTACATAAAATGGATGTTAGAGAATTGTGAAGATCTCTAGAGCCGCATAGTTTCATTTGATTAAAGCACCTTTGCCTAGGTTACAGGCAGGATCTCCCTTTTCGTTTGATGCTGAAGTGCTGGTCCAATACAGCTGCAGAGTGTCTGCAGTGTTGTTCAAGTTTAGGGGGAATACCAAGTGCAATTTGGACTGAGTAGGTGTACGAAACCACTGGGCCTGGGTGGCGTACTGGTTAGCGTTTCTGCCTAGTGAGCCGGATACTCACAAGGGAACCTCCCCATCGCACCCCCTTCAGATTTAGTTATAAGTTGGCACAGTGGATAGGCCTTGATAAACTGAACACAGATCAATTGAGAAAACAGGAAGAAGTTGTGTGGAACTGTGAAAAAATAAGCAAAATATACAAACTGAGTAGTCCATGGGTGACATAAGCAACATCATGGACGAAGTGTGCTTAGAAGCGCCGTGGTCCAGTGGTAGCGTGAGCAGCTGCTGAACGAGAGAACCTTGGTTCAAGTCTTCCCTCGACTGAAAATTTTACTTTCTTTATTTTTGCATAGTTATTATCTGTCCGTTCGTTCATTGACGTCTATGTTCACTGTAATAAGTTTAGTGTCTGTGTTTTGCGACCGCATCGCAAAACCGTGCGATTAGTAGACGAAAGGATGTGCCTCTCCAATGGGAACAGAAAACATTTGTCGCAAGGTCATAGGTCAACCGATTCCTCCACAGGAAAACACATCTGATATATTCTATACGACACTGGTGACGGCATGTGCGTCACATGACAGGAATATATTGTCGACCCACCTAACTTGCACACTTGGCGAATGGGTAAAAAGATTCTTCTACCTTGCCCGGTTTAGGTTTTCTTGTGGATGTGATAATCACTCCCAAAAAAGTGATGAAAACATAAGAGTTTGTCACATAAACTAAAAATAAAAAATTAAACTTTTCACTCGATGGAAGATTTGAACCTAGGACCTTTCGTTCCGCAGCTGCTCACGTTACCACGAGACTACGGCGCTCCTGCGTTCCTATCGTCCTTAATGTTGCCTATCTTCCCTTGAACTACTCAGTTTGTATATTTTGCTTATTTTTTCACAGTTCCACACAACTTCTTCCTGTTTTTTCAATTGATCTGTGTTCAGTTTTTCAAGGCCTATCCACTGTGCCAACTTATAACTACATCTGAGGGGGGTGCGATGGGGAGGTTCCCTTGTCAGGTTCGAATCCTGGTCTCGGTACAAATTTTCATCGCTTCAGTCTGCACATATGCATCATAGATGTCTGAGACCCGAAAAGGTCTCTGGAACAGTAGAGTTTCATTTGACTTCATCAGGTCTCCGAGCATCTCCATCCGCTCTTGGGATCGGGGCCAGAGCGCCAGCACACAAGGCTCGTGACTCCAGTACACGTGTGCCTGCTGCTCCACCTCTTCCCTACCCAACCTCTACCTCCTTCCCCGTTATCTGACTTTAGGGTCACGTCTGCAAGACCACCACCGGCCGCTGCTACATCAATGAGCCCGTCGTCCACATGCTCCCGTGGCCATCTTGCGCACTGCTGCCTGAGGGGTCACCGCATGCCATCGAGTCATCATCCACTACACGAGCGCATTACTGAAGGAAGAATGTATTTGCTGACTGCACTCTTCTGATTACGGTGGCATCGTATTGTTGGTACTAAGGAACCCATCGTCCTGCACACGCCATAGTGGGTTACAGACGACCATCCTCGTAATCAATGGTGTCGGCACCCCCACACTACTTCTCCCCATAGACTTTGAACGAGAGACGTGGGACTGTGGTAAGACGCTGTATTCACGTGGAGGGAGCTTCAAATCTCTTGGTTCTCTTGAAAGAGAAGCTTGTGCTCTCTCTCTCTCTCTTTCCTGACATCTTCGTCGACAGGACATCAGACCTCCTTCTTTCTGTAACATTTTATATCAGTGAGTCTTTCTCCCACTATACGTTGACAACATTTTTTTCGTTTCTCCGGAGTCTAACTGTTTTTACAATTACTCTGGAGATTTTTTCTTCTCCAGTGAAGTGTGCACTATACCATTTATTAAGTGCCGTTCTTTCACAATTTTCATAATATTCTTGGACCTCGCGCCAAATAATGCACTTCCCACGCTATCTACAGCTATGTCGTTGGAGGGAATGACATTTTATTTCCTTGGACTTGAAATCGGAAATATATTGTTCCCATTTCCTAGGTTTTCGCGTTTGTTTCCTTTACAATATGCTTTGTTTAGTTTTCTACAAAAGTACTTGGAGACAATATTAGCCTTTATGCTCTAAGAAACTCTTAGCACAGTGTAAGAAATTTGTTCTACTTATCCACGGAGTGTTACGCCTCCTCGTAAAGTCGCCGTCGCAACCCACGTTCCGTCGTGCTGTCTTTTGTTGCGTGGGCACGATTCTAATTGTCGGCGGTTCAACGCTACTGACTGTACCGTCCGCTCGGTTCGCTCTAGTAGGACGTAAAGAATACACCGTTGTTGCTCGAGCAACAGATAGAACGTCGATGGAGTGTATAGTTAGAAGAGGTGCTGATGCGAAGGCCATGTTCACATGGTATGTGCGCACGAACGGTTGCCAACGTGACATGCGACTTCAGTGGTCTCCAGCGGCAATGCCCGCTAACAGCCCCCGCGCCAATCACACAGAAATTTTTTCCGAAATATTGCACGCATGAAATAGCTGCTCGAAGATTGGTGGCAGAAGACCCAAAGAAAACTGTGTCGATGTTTTGAGAGCGCGAAACACATTGGAAAAGATATATTTAAAATAATATTCGATTTCCTCCATAATCAAATGTAATTGCCAACTTTTTGAATAATTCAACGAAATTTCTAGCATTTGCAAGAACTAAACCTGGTATTCACGACCTTCAGTCGAATGGAGATCACCACCATAGGATTACACTAGCCGTAGTACCAAATATACTATGCGTACAAATGTTTCTTTTTTATTTTTTTTTATTTTACCTTGTCTGCCTCTAAACGTTTCACGTTTTGCATAAAATAAGTATTTTTCTTCTACATAACTATTGGAGGTGCACATAGACGTTGGTAAGGTAAACTGCTATATTCCCATCCATACCCACGTATATGAAAGTACTGTTAATAGTTGTAATAACGACGTATCTTTCCAAAAACGATACGTTTCTAATATATCTTTAATGCACCGGTTCCTTGCGTCAAAAAATTTCCTAGCCACTATGTCGTAATACAAAAACAACTAAATATGCAATTCTTGCTTCGGAAAGCCGTATTCCAATAAGGTGTCCGTTCTATTTGGATTAAGGCGTAAAAAGCTATTTGTAGAGCATGGGTTCACGATTCGTAGTAGTATGGCACAAACTACTTAGGAATTGATTCTCGTACACTATTATGACTATGATGACTATTATTAGCGTGTTCTGACCATTAGGCAGGCTCATCACTGCAAGTTCAGCGTTCCACAGTCCTCTCGGATTTCCGCCAACTTTTTCGTAGATGCATGTGACGCATTCATCTTGAAAAGAATTTCTTTCTATTGCTAGTCTACATTTTATATCCCCTTTACTTCTGCCGTCGTCAGTTATTTTGTTAGTCCAATAGCAAAACAACAGGAACAAGTACTAGTAGTACTGTCACCCCTCTTTGTATTAATGTAACTGCGCTCCATCACCCGTACGTTATTGTTTCATTATGGTCACCTCATAACTTCTTTTTGAGACACGATCCCTTTCGCTCAACTGATCTTCCCAGTTATTTGCTGTCTCTGACATAATTATGTGGTTTTTCACCTAAAATCTAGACGTAATTACCTCGTATATTTTTCTTGATCTGCTCGTCTTTCCAGTCACTATTGCCGGCCAGGGTGGCCGAGCGGTTCTAGGCTCCTCAGTCTGGAACCGCGCGACCGCTACGGTCGCAGGTTCGAATCCTGCCTCGGGCATGGATGTGTGTGATGTCCTTAGGTTAGTTAGGTTTAAGTAGTTCTAAGTTCTAGGGGACTGATGACTTCAAATGTTAAGTCCCATAGTGCTCAGAGCCATTTGAACCAGTCACTATTTCTCGTAGTACACTCCTGGAAATGGAAAAAAGAACACATTGACACCGGTGTGTCAGACCCACCATACTTGCTCCGGACACTGCGAGAGGGCTGTACAAGCAATGATCACACGCACGGCACAGCGAACACACCAGGAACCGCGGTGTTGGCCGTCGAATGGCGCTAGCTGCGCAGCATTTGTGCACCGCCGCCGTCAGTGTCAGCCAGTTTGTCGTGGCATACGGAGCTCCATCGCAGTCTTTAACACTGGTAGCATGCCGCGACAGCGTGGACGTGAACCGTATGTGCAGTTGACGGACTTTGAGCGAGGGCGTATAGTGGGCACGCGGGAGGCCGGGTGGACGTACCGCCGAATTGCTCAACACGTGGGGCGTGAGGTCTCCACAGTACATCGATGTTGTCGCCAGTGGTCGGCGGAAGGTGCACGTGCCCGTCGACCTGGGACCGGACCGCAGCGACGCACGGATGCACGCCAAGACCGTAGGATCCTACGCAGTGCCGTAGGGGACCGCACCGCCACTTCCCAGCAAATTAGGGACACTGTTGCTCTTGGGGTATCGGCGAGGACCTTCGCAACAGTCTCCATGAAGCTGGGCTACGGTCCCGCACACCGTTAGGCCGTCTTCCGCTCACGCCCCAACATCGTGCAGCCCGCTTCCAGTGGTGTCGCGACAGGCGTGAATGGAGGGACGAATGTGGACGTGTCGTCTTCAGCGATGAGAGTCGCTTCTGCCTTGGTGCCAATGATGGTCGTATGCGTGTTTGGCGCCGTGCAAGTGAGCGCCACAATCAGGACTGCATACGACCGAGGCACACAGGGCCAACACCCGGCATCATGGTGTGGGGAGCGATCTCCTACACTGGCCGTACACCACTGGTGATCGTCGAGGGGACACTGAATAGTGCACGGTACATCCAAACCGTCATCGAACCCATCGTTCTACCATTCGTAGACCGGCAAGGGAACTTGCTGTTCCAACAGGACAATGCACGTATCCGCATGTATCCCGTGCCACCCAACGTGCTCTAGAAGGTGTAAGTCAACTACCCTGGCAAGCAAGATCTCCGGATCTGTCCCCCATTGAGCATGTTTGGAACTGGATGAAGCGTCGTCTCACGCGGTCTGCACGTCCAGCACGAACGCTGGTCCAACTGAGGCACCAGGTGGAAATGGCATGGCAAGCCGTTCCACAGGACTACATCCAGCATCTCTACGATCGTCTCCATGCGAGAATAGCAGCCTGCATTGCTGCGAAAGGTGGATATACACTGTACTAGTGCCAACATTGTGCATGCTCTGTTGCCTGTGTCTATGTGCCTGTGGTTCTGTCAGTGTGATCATGTGATGTATCTGACCCCAGGAATGTGTCAATAAAGTTTCCCCTTCCTGGGACAATGAATTCACGGTGTTCTTATTTCAATTTCCAGGAGTGTATATCCAACATGATGAAGTCTCTTCTCATCTACTGTACCAACAAATTACTCCTCCTCGTGTATAACATTTCTTTTGCAATACTATCGTTGTTTTTATTTGTTGATTACATGTCATGTTTCTGATTATTTGCATCTGATGTTATAAACTTGTTCCACTAACTCATCACAAATCACATGTGTTTTCCTTGATTTCCTCGTAAAAGCCATGGCATTAGTATTTTTCCCATTGACCTTCATTCCATATTCCTGACAAGTAGTGTTCAATTGTTCTAACATATTACTAACTGCCTTTTTCGTTTCACTTAGTAACGCCATGTTATCAGCATATATCATACATTTAATTCTTCTTCTTCTTAACTAATCCCTCTAAATATATATCAAACACAGTAGCTCAGAGACAACAGCCTTATGTAACTCTCTTCCGAGCCGGCCGGTGTGGCCGTGCGGTTCTAGGCGCTTCAGTTTGGAACCGCGTGACCGCTACGGTCGCAGGTTCGAATCCTGCCTCGGGCATGGATGTGTGTGATGTCCTTAGGTTAGTTAGGTTTAAGTAGTTCTAAGCTCTAGGGGACTGAGACGTCAGATGTTGAGTCCCATAGTGCTCAGAGCCATTTCAACCATTTGAACTCTCTTCCGAATTTTAATTCCACATTATGACACCAAAACGTTAGCAAGGCAAGAGAAAGTACACTTTGAAGCTGCGAAAACGTTCCTGGCGGAGAGTTACGAACAATAACTAACTGGACTGACAGAAAAACTAATGAGGTGGTTCTACAAGAAACAGTAGAGGAGAAAGAACTACTCGGTTAATAATACATGACTTTTTTATAAAAAAAAAAAATAAAAAAAACTCGTCACGATTCCCGTGCGCATTGTCCTCCACGCCCAGTGTGAAGACACCTTATATGTTTACTATCAGATGAAACACCATACACACACACAATTGACGTTCCGCCACTGCCGATCATTTGCAAGGGTGAGGCAAATACCAGGTCGGGAGGACGTTGTTTACAAGCGTCTGAGGGACAACAGCGCTCTTCATCCCGCGGCAGCAATATCGCTTCCCCTGTCGGCGAAAATACTCGGTATCCTTGATTCCCGGAATAAAAACAAGTCGGCGGCAGGTGTTCGCTTCCGGTCCGCTACTGCGGCGTGTTTGTGCGGTGTGTCTCACCGGGCTGGAGCGCCATCACTTGCTCGTGTAGGCGGGTCCCACGTAGCTGCAACACGGGCGCCCACTCCCAGGGGCAATCCCAGGTGCCAACTGCCGCTGCAAATGTGCATTCCGTGTCGCCGCTGTCAGACACTCCAAGCCGATCAATTGTCTTCTGACCTGCACGCTGCTGCCGGCACGCATGTCCCGATGCACAGCACATCACAAGCCAAACAACTTTGCTCGAGAGCCAATACTAAAATTGTGGGACCGCGCCTCGGGTCACGTGTGTACCGATCTTATTATTAATCGGTAACCTACGCTAATCAGTGTGATACAAGTCCTCAATAGACTAGTTATAGCAAGGGAGTAATAGTTTTGCCGCTCACCTCCAAGCATGAATCGTTAAAAATTGGCGCCTTTCGGAAAACTCTGTTTCACAGAGGAAGACTGCATTGTAGTTCCTTCTCTAGATTGTCGCACAGATGACAAAATGGTAGATAACGAAATAGACGACAGAGGGATAGAGAAAAAATTAAAATCGCTCAAAAGTGGGAAGGCCGCTGGAGCTGATGGGATACCAGTTCAATTTTACACAGAGTACGCGAAGGAACTTGCCCCCCTTCTTGCAGCGGTGTACCGTAGGTCTCTAGAAGAGCGTAGCGTTCCAAAGGATTGGAAAAGGGCACAGGTCATCCCCATTTTCAAGAAGGGACGTCGAACAGAGGTGCAGAACTATAGACCTATATCTCTAACGTCGATCAGTTGTAGAATTTTGGAACACGTATTGTGTTCGAGTATAACGACTTTTCTGGAGTCTAGAAATCTACTCTGTAGGAATCAGTATGGGTTTCGAAAAAGACGGTCATGTGAAACCCAGCTCGCGCTATTCGTCCAGGAGACTCAGAGGGCCATAGACACGGGTTCACAGGCAAATACCGTGTTTCTTGACTTCCGCAAGGCGTTCGATACAGTTCCCCACAGTCGTTTGATGAACAAAGTAAGAGCGTATGGACTATCAGGCCAATTGTGTGATTGGATTGAAGAGTTCCTAGATAACAGAACGCAGCATGTCATTCTCAATGGAGAGAAGACTTCCGAAGTATGAGTGATTTCAGGTGTGCCGCAGGGGAGTGTCGTAGGACCGTTGCTATTCACAATATACATAAATGACCTTGTGGATGACATCCGTAGTTCACTGAGGCTTTTTCGGATGATGCTGTGGTATATCGAGAGGCTGTAACATTGGAAAATTGTACTGAAATGCAGGAGGATCTGCAGCAAATTGACGCATGGTGCAGGGAATGGCAATTGAATCTCAATGTAGACAAGTGTAATGTGCTGCGAATACATAGAAAGATAGACCCCTTATCATTTAGCTACAATATAGCAGGTCAGAAACTGGAAGCAGTTAATTCCACAAATTATCTGGGAGTACGCATTAGGAGTGATTTAATATGGAATGATCATATAAATTTGATCGTCGGTAAAGCAGATGCCAGACTGAGATTCATTGGAAGAATTCTAAGGAAATGCAATCCAAAAACAAAGGAAGGAGGTTGAATACTGCTCAGCAGTGTGGGATCCGTACCAGATAGGGTTGATAGAAGAGATAGAGAAGATCCAACGGAGAACAGCGCGCTTCGTTACAAGATCATTTAGTAATCGCGAAAGCGTTACGGAGATGATAGATAAACTCCAGTGGAAGACTCTGCAGGAGAGACGCTCAGTAGCTCGGTACGGGCTTTTGTTGAAGTTTCGAGAACATACCTTCACCGAAGAGTCAAGCAGTATATTGCTCCCTCCTACGTATATCTCACGAAGAGACCATGAGGGTAAAATGAGTGAGATTAGAGCCCACACAGAAGCATACCGACAATCCTTCTTTCCACGAACAATACGAGACTGGAATAGAAGGGAGAACCGATAGACGTACTCAAGGTACCCTCCGCCACACACTGTCAGGTGGCTTGCAGAGTATGGATGTAGATGTAGATGTAGACTTCTCTGATTTAGATTCCAACCTTCTTCACCGATCCCAAAATTACGACACTTTAATTGTCTGACGGAGTGCTGTTGTGTTGGCTTTCTGAGCAGACGATTAACTGATTAATAGCAGTAATTGTACTTATGTTTAAATGCATCATGCAACATGTAACACTATCACAAATATTTACTAAATGTTTTCAAATGGTTCAAATGGCTCTAAGCACTATGGGACTTGACATCTGAGGTCATCAGTCCCCTAGACGTAGAACTACTTAAACCGAACTAACCTAAGGACTTCACACACATCCATGCCCGAGGTAGGATTCGAACCTCCGACCGTAGCAGCAGCGCGTTTCCGGGCTGAAGCGCCTAGAACCGCTCGACCACAACGGCCGGCTTACTAAATGTTTTGAATGTCATTAGTTTTCTTCTACTCATTGTGTTGAGTTACAGTAGCCTTAAATTAATTTAATATACCTTACTGCAGATACGTACCGCATTTGAAGATGACCGTCTCTATACTGCGCATTCATGAATCCGTGATACTTCCGCGTCAAAACTTGTACCACAGCAGCTTATCGGTAGGAATGGCGCACGCCCGTGGGGTATCCGTACGGGACGAGAAACAGTGAAACATACCCCCTCTCACATCCTCCATCCCTGCAATGGCCGTGCTGCTTAACCGTCTGCCCCCTAGGTAAGCGGCAACTTAGTTCACTGTCAAATTCACCAGCTTCAGTTAAAATTAAGGAAGTGTGAAAATATTATTGCCATGTAAGTACTTCTATTTGTTGCTGAGCAGGAAACCTACTCTCTTAAGTAGCTGATGTTCGGCTGCTAGTTGCTAGACGTGTATTATTATTATTACTATTATTATTGTTATTATTATTATAACACATGGCTGAGAACCACGGGCCACAAGAATACTTTATCCCGATGGCTTGCGGCCCGTGAGCCACAGTTTGACGAGTCCTCTTGTCCAACCGTAAGTGTTAATTTTCTTGACGTCTCGTATATTGTGTGGATGTGTAGACATTACTACTAAATGTCGGAATGGGACTAAGACAGAATTGCCCTCTGTCACCTTACTTATTTAATATGTTCATCGAGGAAGCAATAATAACAATTAAGAAAAGTTAATTATATTCATAGTCACAGCATCAGATTTACTAGAGACGTAGGAACAGCGACAGACTGACAGAAAGAGCTACACAAAATGTTAAGAGGTAACTACGCTACAACTAAAATTAAATACCAAGAAGATAAAGGTCATGATTAAAAAGAAGAAAGGAAGTGGAGCTCAGACTGATATAAAAATACACAGCTGAGATAGTAACCGACTGTCACTATCTAGGTAGCACTGTGTAGCAAACAATAGACGTATCAAGGAAACATTGCCCAACAGTGTACTCTAAAACATGAATACCCTTCTATTGAACAAGCACATCAGCTTTCACATCAAGAAAAGATCTGTAAAGACTTTTCTGTGGTGTGTCCTCACAGACGGATGTGAAATCTGTACGTTATCAAAGCAGGGAAAAGTTCACCCCGAAGCTGCGAAAACGTGTTTTAGGAGGAGAATACGTACAAGAACTAGCTGAACTTACAGAAAAACGAGCTAGAGCGCTTCAACGTATTTGATAGAATAAATAGCGAAACAGAAGACACATCTCACATATGTCACACCATTTCACCTAACGTTAATTACCAGTCAGCAAACGCCTTAAGTGAAAGCTCTGCACCTTATCTTAAAAAATGTGAAGCTGAATTTTACGCGAAATATAGCGGAGGTACTGATACAGCCAAGCTAGTTAGAGGAATAGCTGCTTTCAAATTCCAGATGAAAGAGCTACTGAAGAGCATTGACGCGACTTCCGGTTCGGAGTTTTGATTTCCTTTTTCCTTCTCAAGTACGGAGTGAAAGACGCTTACTGAAACATCTAAATAGCTTTGAGGATATTTTTGACAGTAACAGCGAGTGTAGCGTCTTGCGAACGCAGTTTCAGCGAATTCAAGTTGACAAATAACTACTTGAGTTCGACTGTGGCTGTCAAATTTAGCTGTCTTGTCGATATAATACGACACAACTGCTAAACTTAACTTCAGTGGCGTAATAAATGAGATTTCTTCGCTCAGCGCTGAAGAGAATGCAAAGATAAATTGTAATGAAACAGAAATCCTGAGTATGAATATTTATTATCAGTTGTGGCCGTTTTTCTTTTACTTCTAATACGAGAGTTGTTCGGAAGTAAGGAACAATCGGTCACGAAATGGAAAAAAACAGTGAAAATCCAAACTGTTTTCTTTGCACATTTAGCTACACATTCCAGGTACCTCTTTACATAGTCGCCGCTCCGATTTAGACATTTGTCGAAACGTTATACCAAATTTCCAACACCATCGTCATAGAGGTAGCCGCCTGTGCTTTCCGAAAATTCTCTACGCTGGTCTGTAGTGTGTAGCCTGCGCCCCAGTGTTGTCTTCGTATCCAGCGTTTCACGTGGACAGAGATGATACTCAGGACGAGCCACTTAGGGCTGTGTTGTGGGTGATCGAACACTTCCCATCGAAAAGGCTGCAGGAGCGTCTTCACTGCCCTTGCAGAGAACGGCTGAGAATTGCCATGAAGAAGGGAGTGCGTGACAGTTGTGTTAGGCAGGCTGCATCCATTAAGGCGAAACCCCTCAGCGGGCCCTCCTACTTGGCGGGAGACATCGTTGTTCTAGGCAGCTTTACTCGCTCACAGTGTGCTCACAACTGAAAAGAGCGTCTTGATGCTATCGGTGGACATACTAGAGACACTGCCCAAAACGTCTGTGAAAAATCTCGTCGGATTTTCACAGTGGTTTCCATTTCGCGACCGACCGTTCCACACTTTCCGAATACTCCTCATAATTTGTGAGGATCAAATACAAAATGTGTTCGTAATAAATAACACTAATTACTGTGGCTGTCATACAGAATAAGATAAAGATTCTATTTTACTTTAAATTTTTAGAAGTTTTATAAACGTGTGATTCTAAAATCATGCATATAAAATGTTTTTCATCATTATCGTTTATTGCTGTAGTATATTTTAATAATGCTTGATTTTTATTACAACTGGTTACAAAATTATAAAAAAAAACGCTAAATCAGTGTAGAAATAGTTACAGAAAGACAGGTTTATGAGCGGGAGGGGAGGGTGGGGGTGGGGGGCACGTTTGGCAGTTCTGTCAGGGGCGCATGACCTCGATTCGGCTCTGATTCCGAATGACAGTCAAAGACGAAGACAACGATCGTATGGTCAATAGGTGATGTCAGAGAACATGCAGTCAAATACTCGGGTCCAGTTACCATAGCAATATACACCGATAAGACAAAACATTATGACTTCTGGCCACCACGACGTTGGATACCGCCTGGTGACGTTGCGGGAACGTGACATGGTAACAAAAGCATGTAAGCGAGCACAGACAGACGGTGGATCACCCCAGCGAAGATGTGGTCTGCAAATGAGGAATTCCACTGAGATAAGCGACTATGACAAAGGGCAGTTTATTATTAGGCAGAGCCTGAAAATCGAGAAAACGGCGAAACTGATCGAATGATCACGTGTTACAGTCGTGACGGTCTACGGAAAGAGATAGGACAATGAAACTACCACTTGGCGCTAAGTACTTGGATGTCCACGACTCTTCACAGAACGAGGGGTTCGGAGGCTGTGAACCAGAACAGATGGTGAGCTGTGGCATCTCTGCCGAAAGAGCACAATACTGCTGCACGTACAAGTGTCTCGGAGCACAACGTCCATCATTCATTGTTGAACATGGAGCTCTACAGCAGACCAACCCATCATGTTCACGTACTGACCCAACGACATTGTCAGTTACAATTGCAGTGGGCGCAAGACCAACGAGTTTCGACTGTCCATCAATGGAAACACGTCGGGTCTTTGAGTGAATCACATTTTTACTACACTGCGTCGATGGGCGTTCCCACAAACGCTGTCATCATGGTGAGCTGCAGCTCGAAACGTGCAGCGCGCGACGGACGCTCGAATACACGCTGACAGCTGCAAACCACCTGCATCCCTTCATGCTTAATGTCTTCCATGACAGTGATGTCATCTTTCAGCTGTATAACTGTCCGTGACTCGGAGCCAGAACCGTGCTGCAGTGATTTGAGGAGCATTATAGTGAATTCACGTTGATGTCTGGGCGACTAAATTTGCCTGACGTAAATCCTATGGAACACATCGGGACGCTATTTAGCTCCACCACCGCGTACTCAGATCAGCGGCCAGTTATTTACGCGAATTACGTGACTTGTGGTTAGACATCTAATGCCACATACCTGCACAGAGATTCTTTACAGCATACAGGAGCACAGGATTCAGGAACAGAAAAATAATCAAAATTTCTCTCTGATGATTTATGTTTAAGGACAGCTGTTAACACTTGGAACTGAGAACAACCAAACTTCTTTTAGATTATCAAGGAAGAAACGGTAAAGAATAGTACAAACAAAGTAATTTGTTTTGATGTGATGCTGCGACATTGTCTTCAGGCAAAACCAAAGATTCCTTAAAGCAAAAATTACAACAAACGTGAACACGGAATTATCACCTGACAGCAATGGAAATGTACATATATACTGGGATACATACTCAGTTACTCTGTAAATTGTTAAATTTCAGATCCGAGGATAATGGTCACACTGTTCGGAAACTGGTGTTCCAACTTAGTCTGACACACGAAATACCGTTTTGGTGGCGATACCACTCACACTAAAATACCGAGCGAGGTGGCGCAGTGGTTAGCACACTGGACTCGCATTCGGGAGGACGACGGTTCAATCCCGTCTCCAGCCATCCTGATTTAGGTTTTCCGTGATTTCCCTAAATCGTTTCAGGCAAATGTCGAGATGGTTCCTTTGAAAGGGCGCGGCCGATTTCCTTCCCAATCCTTCCCTAACCCGAGCTTGAGCTCCGTCTCTAATGACCTCGTTGTCGACGGGACGTTAAACACTCACCACCACCACCGCACTAAAATAATAGGTGATTTGAATGACACTTCTGATAAGAAGACGCAAGTTGGAGGTCTCTGTCAACTATCCTGGCGACGTGCTGACGTGATTCAGGAAATTTCCGTTCAAATGATTCAAATGGCTCTGAGCACTATGGGACTTAACATCTGAGGTCATCAGTCTCCAAGAACTTAGAACTGCTCAAACCTAACTAACCTAAGGACATCACACACATCCATGCCCGAGGCAGAAGTCGAAGCTGCGACCGTAGCAGTCGCGCGGTTCCGGACTGAAGCGCTTAGAACCGCTCGGCCACCGCGGCCGGCGAAATTTCCGTGATTGGAACACATATTTATAATGTACGTTAGGTGTTGTGGTGGTAGACCTCGCCTGCCCCTCACTTCCTCTAACAAACGGTACTCAAAGTAGGTGATGCCGTAGCTTGGAAGCATCTGTGTCTATCCTGCTTATAAGCGTTATAACACGACCGCTGGGTGTGTTACATTACGATGATGCTGCCTCTCTACACTCCAAGTTAAAGGTATATTTGTTTCATTTGTTGATTCTTTGAGAAAGCGAATAATGAAGGCTTCGAGTGAGATCAATTATTGTTAGCAAATCTCCAACTGTATAATTTACTACCGAAAACATTATTCATTTCAAACGCTGTTAAAGATACTCGGTTTTAGTACCATCATACGACATTAATCGTTTTACACTGAAACCGTACAGCGAACAGAATGCGGTGCAAATAACTGCACCAAAAGGAAACTGGCAGGTACGTTGGAACAATGCCGGCAAGCACATCGTCTGAACTCCACTGCCCTCCCACTACTAACTCGACTGTCATACCTAAGCTCTCGTGCCAAGCAATAAGAATCGCTGCTACTGAAAGCATTATCAGCAGGCAGCGATTATTCTGGAATTCTGGGCGCAGATAAACCAGCGTCAGTTGCACTAACGTAGCGTACACTCTCCGATATAGCAGATAGATAACTGTACGACTAAAGGTCACAAAGAATGACAAATACATCGACGTGGGAGGATACAGGATCCTTACAGCGGGATAACTGTACGACTAAAGGTCACAAAGAATGACAAATACATCGACGTGGGAGGATACAGGATCCTTACAGCGGGATAACTGTACGACTAAAGGTCACAAAGAATGACAAATACATCGACGTGGGAGGATACAGGATCCTTACAGCGGGAAGCAAAGTCAATTCCAGCCTCAGCTGGGGATGCAGGTGAACCAAGACACGTCCCGCAGTCGTAACAACGTGAGAAGCACAAATTCAATTTGCGAACAGAAATATATTCTGCCAAGATGCACATACAAACAGAAAAACAAATACGAAGCACTGAAATCGAGAGGAAAGAATGAACTAGTATTCAGTATCAGATTTCACATGTGATCAAGCACAAATTAAAAATAAAAGTCACAAAATATCGAAGAAGCCACCGTAGATTTGAGACGTGCGTGTTAGCTAATCAGTGGTCGTAGCATCTCGCCAAGTTATACAGACGGTGATCGGCGGTTGCCTTTCGATCGCGTGAATCACTATCAGATCATTTACGTCTAGCGAATAGTGGATCTCACACTCGATTTTCAAAGGCTCTCCCTACTTCTGTAAGTGCGTGAGGCCTTAGACTCAGATCTCCACCAGCATGGTGCTCACCATGCAGTCTTCTGTGATGGACACTGACTATGGGGACGCTACACGTTGACTATTTCACGACACCTACAAAAGTGAGGATGAATGACGCTGATGGCTTCTACTTAAAAACTCGATACCAACAAAATAAAACATTGCCGGGGTAGGCATTAATTCCCATTGCAAACCTAAACGTCCGTTCCTACAAAAATCTATATCCATCTTAAAAGAAAGTCCTGGGGGAACTCTACATATCTGTTAGGTTGCTATTACCCGGCTGGTCATAACCGCCAAGTGCCTTCCAGTAAGTATCTCTGCGCTTCTGTAGCCCTTCTTCAAACCAAGGTGCCTTTCTGTCACCGCCTTCGTAACAACCACCAATAATTACAGTTTTAAAGCTGTTGTATTAAAATTAACCCGACCCAAAATTATTAATGTACAAAACGAATGATGATGTATACATTCTGTCACACTCTCGTCTCATGGACGAATGGAAGATGAGGAGGCAATGATTTTTGTTGTAGTTCACAACTTAATTCCGAAACAAAGTAAACGTAGTAACAAAGGGCCGTCTTCCGCATAGCCGATCCTTAAATTACGATTTCTGGGCGGAGACGGCTGCAGTTTAAGAAACTGGCGGCTTCTATGCCATCGCATTTCTTTTCATTGTGTATGAAGGAAACAACTGTGGAACTTTCACCTACTTCTTTGTCAGTTTTGTGTACAGTATATTTTGATAATCCAATCAATGACGTCGCCAATAAATTCGGTGTAACTATAAATCTCGGCACATTCAAATCGATGCAACAAAGTACATAAGAACTTCTTATTCTGAATTCTGTAATCCGGTCAGAGATTAAATTAATATTTTTGTACTTCAGTGTATCAGGTTATTAGTGATGAAAAATGAACAAAATCCCGCAGATGATTTCACAGAGGTGGATTAAAAACTGTTGAAAAATGGCAGAAGCAATGTGTCGATGTATAACTGCCTCTCCCCCTCCCTCCCCCAAACCAAACACACACACACACACACACACACACACACACACACACACACACACACACAAGTCCACTCCTCTGTCGTCGCTATGTTATTTCATTCTCACCGGCTTCATTTTGTTTCGCATGTCTACATGGGAAGCGCAACTAGCAGCTGTTTTCAATTTCGGCATGTGGTTTCCATCGATACACGGCAAACAAGAAGGGACATGGCCAGCCGGAAATTGAGAAGTCATTGGCGCATTACAGAGTGCAAAATCGTTTTCGTAATAACAGGTTTTAAAAATGGGCTAATTTGCGTACCCGTTTCATTATTTGCATAGAGAGAGAGAGCTAAACAACTTCACACTGTGCGCCGTTGGTGTGATGACTCTGTAGTATAGGCCCTAAGCTATGTACTCTCTGGAGGAAATATTTGATTTTCCGATTTTATTTGTTGTAATACTAAAACTTATCGCAACTAGTCTGAAATGGTGTTCCCAGTATCTGAAATGCTGTTCCAAATATCACTTTTTTCTACCAAAAGCCACGGAAATAATCTTTGACGTCACCAAATGAGTAATCGAGGATGGAGAACTATAAAGGACGGTTAGAATATTAACGTAGAGTCGACATGTATGCGTAGATAGCGGGCCGTTGTGGTCGAGCGTTTCTAGGCGCTTCAGTCCGGAACCGCAAAGCTGCTACGGCCGCAGGTTTGAATCCTGCCTCGGGCATGGATGTGTGTGATGTCCTTAGGTTAGTTAGGTTTAAGTACTTCTAAGTCTAGGGGACTGATTGCCTCAGATGTTAAGTTCCATAGTGCTTAGAGCCATTTGAACCAGTTTTTACACGCAGATGACGAGTGACACGGAACAAGAGCTTATTTGAATAACATTGAGTGAAGGTATCAGTCGTGAGCTTCTTGTCTTGTAGAAGGAACTATCTCGGCATTTACTTGACATCAATTAGAGAGAGAGAGAGAGAGTGAATAATACTGCCAAACTGGTTTGAAGCTTACTAAAGTATGCACACTCAGACAGACACTATAAGGAAGCAAGAACACAGAGATCTTGAAAGAACTGAAATAACATGAAAGAAGGAAAAGAAATTCCTAATAAAAACAAGAAATGAAGGTAGCAAAAAATGGTTCAAACGGCTCTGAGTACTGTGGGACTTTACATCTGAGGCCATCAGTCCCCTATAACTTAGTACTACTTAAACCTAACTAACCTAAGGACATCACACACATTCATGCCAGAAGCAGGATTTGAACCTGCGATCGTAGCGCCTAGAACCGCTCGGACACGGCAGCCGGCTGAAAGTAGCAAGAGGTAAGTGAAGCTTTTAAGGAAAACACTGGAAACAGACAAAAAATAAAAGATGTGAAGGAAAATAAAGTATAGAATTACCTAAACGCTGCAAAAAACAGGCACACAAAAATTATTTAAAGTTAGCAACTGACGAGCCACAAATAGAAATAAAATGGCTAACACGAACGCTTGAGAACGACAACGTCTGCTAATACCAAACCAAATGATCACGTATGTTTGGACGCACGTGACTCAATTGACAGACTCATTGGTAAGGTGATAACTGCAACAAATCTGCGGAAGACTTGCTAACAATTGGCTTGAGCAATTTGTTAATAAATATTGCTTTAGCAATACTTTGGTTCAATGAGTGAAATATCATACATGTACGTCAATCAACTGAACAATGATCATTGTTTTATTCAATTTACTTGACTCTACTTTAGGATGATGGTGATGATGAGCGTATGGCATTGGTGGCCGGGAGACCCCTTGCGGGGCGGTTCGGCCGCCGCTCCACAAGTTCTTTAACGCCACTACGGCGACTTGCGAGTGAATGAGGATGAAATCATGATGAAAGACACACAACACCCAGTCATCTCGAACCCGGGATCCTGTGCGCGGGGAGCGAGAACGCTACCGCAAGACCACGAGCCGCGGACTATTTTAGGATAATCGGAGAGTATAAACGAATAAATACTGCAAAAATATGCAGTTGGCTTCTTTAAATATTAGTTATGTAGCCTATGATGCGGTTTTCACACCGCTATGAGTGAGTTCATAGAACCAATACAGATGTGGCGTGTGAAAAGTAGATTAGATTCCGAAAGGAAGAACAGAACCTGATTTTCTCCATACTCGACATCTCACAGTGGAATGAGAAGACATTACATAATAACATAACAAAACCAAACTACCCTTTTTGCATTTAAAGTTCATAGGAAAAGCAGAGACGTAAATGTAGGGTACAGAAGCATACTGCCGGCCGGGGTGGCCGAGCGGTTCTAGGCGCTACAGTCTGGAACCGCGCGACCGCTACGGTCGCAGGTTCAAATCCTGCCTCGGGCATGGATGTGTGTGATGTCCTTAGGTTAGTTAGGTTTAAGTAGTTCTAAGTTCTAGGGGACTGATGAACTGAGAAGTTAAGTCCCATAGTGCTCAGAGCCATTTGAACCATTTAGAAGCATACTTGTTAACATTATGCAGTATCATCCGAGGCAAAGACTTCCGCGATTCACCACTAGCTTGGTTTGGCCTGCCGTTGCAGTGCAATATACATTGATACTCCACTTCGCCGAGAATGAGACGGAATATAGCATGCCACTGCAACGGAAGGGGACCGGCGAGAGTGTAGGAAGTGTTCCTGCCGCGTGTAAGATTAATCATGACTTTTACTGCCTCGTTTATAGTCGCAAGTGATTGCATTAAAATGTTAATTACATTATCGTGTGTATCTCCCGGGCCAGAGTTTCAGTGCTTGACTTAATTTCTCATTTATTCCCGCAAGTGCGGCCCTTTGTTATTAGGCCAATTCTCCCCACATTAGCCGTTCTACGAAACTGAAGCCGAGCATCAGGCGCGAAGTTTTTTCCTCTGTCTCAAGGACGCTAGAAATGGCTTTAATATTCTGTTTGACGCCACTAGAATATAATTATTAAAAGAATCTACATATGAAATGCCCTGAAAGAAGAAATTTGAATGGTCAGAAGAAGTGACTATCGTTCTAAAAAGGTGAATGGGGCACCATCCACGTAGTTTGGTACAAAACAGAACTTCTAATAAAGTGCGCAAGACCCAATAAAATATTCTTATTTTTTTTCTCCGCAAAACAGAATCATAGAATGTGTACCAATGATGATGTCTGTTTTGTGGTGGGCTCAACTGCGGGGTCACAGCGTCCGTACAAGACCGCTACGGTCCCAGGTTCGAATCCTGCCTCGGGCATGGATGTGTGTGATTTCCTTAGGTTAGTTAGGTTTAAGTAGTTCTAAGTTCTAGGGGACTGATGACCTCAGAAGTTAAGTCCCATAGTTCTCAGAGCCATTTGAACCAATCGTCCGTACAAAGTCCCAATTTTTACACAGTCCAATAAAGCCCCTGTCACGACTGATGATGATAATGATCATTAAGACAACACAAACACGCGGTCCCCAGGCAGAGACAAGCTCCAATCCGGCCGGGAATCGAACCCGGGACCCCGTGATCCAGAGGCAGCTACGCTAGCCACTAGACCACGAGTGCTGACATGTTTACCAATGAAATAGTGAGCTACACTGTCTTAGCTAATGTAGTGACTATCCACTTAATGTTAAATTTCCGTTTACCTGCGCATGATGACTACAAAGCTCATCATAAGACTACGTAAACTATTTACACTCTTTCAATGAGCTACAAGCCTCAAGAGCTCGTCTCTAAGTTGTATTAGAACTGTCTGCAATGAAGAGCGATCTTTACTTGATTGATGAAACTACATTATTTATGGACGCGAAACATCAATCTTCCACCAAATATACAGGATGTTACAAAAAGGTACGGCCAAACTTTCAGGAAACATTCCTCACACACAAAGAAAGAAAATATGTTATGTGGACATGTGTCCGGAAACGCTTACTTTCCATGTTGAAGCTTATTTTAATACTTCTCTTCAAATCACATTAATCATGGAATGGAAACACACACCAACAGAACGTACCAGCGTGACTTCAAACAGTTTGTTACAAGAAATGTTCAAAATGTCCTCCGTTAGCGAGGATACATGCAACCACCCTCCGTCGCATGGAATCCCTGACGCGCTGATGCAGCCCTGGAGAATGGCGTATTGTATCACAGCCGTCCACAATACGAGCGCGAAGAGTCTCTACATCTGGTACCGGGGTTGCGTAGACAAGAGCTTTCAAATGCCCCCATAAATGAAATTCAAGAGGGTTGAGGTCAGGAGAGCGTGGAGGCCATGGAATTGGTCCGCCTCTACCAATCCATCGGTCACCGAATCTGTTGTTGAGAAGCGTACGAACACTTCGACTGAAATGTGCAGGAGCTCCATCGTGCATGAACCACATGTTGTGTCGTACTTGTAAAGGCACATGTTCTAGCAGCACAGGTAGAGTATCCCGTATGAAATCGTGATAACGTGCTCCATTGATCGTAGGTGGAAGAAACTAAAATGAGCTCTAACATGGAAATTAAGCGTTTCCGGACACATGTCCACATAACATCTTTTCTTTATTTGTGTGTGAGGAATGTTTCCTTTTTTCTACCAAAAGCCACGGAAATAATCTTTAACGTCACCAATGTTACACGCAGATATGCTCATTCTCTACGTTGCCATTCCGTTTTACGAAACGGAATAATTCTGGTTGTATAAGGAACGATAGAAGTTTTGAGGCTTTTGTGGGTCCTGCATTACGTTCCGTTTGTTGGTGTTTGTTTGAGGCTTTCAGACGCAGACTGTTTAATTCTTTTTCGGATATTTCGGTTCCGCAAATGGATGGCATTGTCGTAGTTCACACTCCTTAACTATCTAGTTGCCATGAAATCTAAATGCCTGCTATGTATTAAACAACCGTCGGGTGAAGCTCGCGAAGTAAACACTAACGCGCAAGATTTCAAAAGGAATGTTGTTTCACTTTTGTGAGTAGTATAACCGAGATCCAAAGGAGACCTATCGCTTGGGACATACACGTACTAGGGTTTAGAAGAGTATTTCACATTCATAAAGGAGATCGTATTGATTACAACTTAAAAAAAAGTCAGCCTATCGAACTATGTCCATAAACGAGTGAGTGAGATGTGGGCCATTCTATAATACGTTTTCTGTTTGTTGACCCTAAAGGATATGTTCTTATGGTTACAACCTATTGTTGGAGGCACGCTCTTGTAAGTCAGACGCGTCGACAACGTAGAAACGTTATATTCATTCTATCAAATGTTCCCGTATTATGTAGCGCTAAGGAGCAGGATCAGGTGAACAGCGAGGTCATGCTATGGGACCCTTTCGAAAAGTCGATGGCTTACTACACGTTTGTATAATGGTTCTGTCATAACGGGGCGCTGCTCCGTTGTGCATAACAGGTGTAGAAGTGTTAAACGTGAATCCCATAGATGGTGGTAGCCATCAGTTTAGGGCCCGTGAGACCACGTCTGCAGCGCCATCTGCTTCCTGTAACGGCTGACGACGAATTTCAACACACAGGAACTCAAGTTCCACAGATCGGTATCTGTTTCAAATGCATAAACGTGTCGAGTTTTGTTCCCCGAACTACGATTTGTCGACATCATTGGTTTTCTGTTATCATTTCAACAAAAATGTTGCAGAATCGCATAGAATGCTTGTCGAAGCTTTCGACGAATGTGCTCCTGGGAAAACACAGTGTTTCGAGTGGTTCAAAAAATTCTAAAGTTGTGATTTTGACGTGAGAAACGAAAACAACGAATTGCAGGCCTTATTGGATGAAGATGACACTCATACTCAACAGGAACTCACGGAACAAATTCAGTGTGATGCAGAAAGCCGTTTCTTTTCGGTTGAAAGCTATGGGAAAGGTGCAGAAAGTGGGAAAATGTGTTCCGCATGAACTGAATGAAAACCAGAAAGCAAATCGAAAACCCACTTGTGAAAAGCTGCTCGTCAGATAAAAAATAAAGTCGTTTCTTCATGGGTGAATCCAGGCAAATCATCAACATCCACTGCAAGTGTAGTGTTGGCAGAAGAGCCAACAGTGTTTTTCTAGAGGAAGCCGAAATGCACGCGTTTAATTACACGCTGACAGGCGTGAGGTCTGGAACAGGACAATATCTTCAGAATTGCAATAAAGTACGAAGATGATGTAATACTTAACTTTAATCCATAATTGTAGAACATCTCTCGTTACGGTACATGCTTCATAATATTAATTATCAATTGAATACGGCGCCTTGCTAGGTCGTAGCAAATGTAGCTGAAGGCTACGCTAACTATCGTCTCGGCAAATGAGAGCGTATTTGTCAGTGAACCATTGCTATGAATGTCGGCTGTACAACTGGGGCGAGTGCCAGTACGTCTCTCTAGACCTGCCGTATGGTGGCGCTCGGTCTGCTATCACTGACAGTGGCGACACGCGGGTCCGGCGTATACTAATGGACCGCGGCCGATTTAAAGGCTACCACCTAGCAAGTGAGGTGTCTGGCGGTGACACCACAGCAAGACCAAAGTATGGAATAAAGACTGAGTACAATCCTCGAAATGAAAAGGCCTAAATGAAGCCAGCGTATCACCACTAATACCAACTGAACTATGGTACACAAGGAGCTATTACGGCAAAAAGTTTGCGCCAACCATGAGACGAGCGACCATCGGTCATGCATGCTTCAGATAACATCTGCATCGCATTCCTGCTGTGCAGTCACCGCTTTGTGAACGTGGAATTGCGGTCAATCACTTGTTTTGTGGATGCGACAATCTAAGGAAACGATCCGCAACACTCAATTGGCGTATGATAGCGTTAAAAATCTTCTCGTCCAACATCTATGCTGACGCATCTGGCGACGAGAGACAACAGGGTATCCAACGAACTCTTTTTCTTCCTGTGGGCGGAAAAATTAAATACGTCATACAGATATATGCTGTCAGATGAATTACTGTTAAATTGAGATATATGAAATTTGTAAGACTGAATTTGCCTGCAATTTACACGTGTTAACACAGCTGACTGTAACTGACTCTTCTAAGAACTATGCAGCATGTATGTTGGTAGTACTTCTGTCAGTAATGTAAATCTGTTAATTATCTGGTTATGTAGGGTGTATCTTCTATTACCGTTTTATCTCTCTCTATATTACTCTCTGTGTTGCTTTAACTGACCTAACGCATTATCACACACTGTCTAATTCTGAACCTTCGTTCTAAGTAGTATCTGTTCATGTATCCCACCTACCTAATGCAGCTAGAAAACATACCAATAAACTGTGAAAATTAAGTACTTAAGATTAAAAATTGTATATAGATGAATGTATGCATACAGACCTAGAAGCTAACAAATAAAAAGTAAGAAGACGTACAAAATTATAAAGATGATTATCTCATTGGACAGTTAAAAGTAATCGCCTAAAATAATAATGTATTCCACTCTCGAACGTCTTGTTTCTGAAGGACTGGAAGCAATCTACTGTAGTATTACACTTTGACCAGTTAACTAACGAGGTAACGGCGTCCTATGTTAACCGTTGTTTTAGTACTAGAACAGCATTCTATCAGAAGAAGTGAACGAAATGAACAAAGACTAGGATACAAGCCCCGTAGACGATGGGGTCGTTGTGCCCGTACGCAAGCCCGGATGCGACAGCATAGTGTAGAAAACTGACACTGCCCATTTCAAAGGAAACATCTCGCTATTCACACAACAAACGGCTTGGCTCAATGCTGGCCAAATTAATTATAGCGTAGCTGACTGGCACTACGTTGATTAACCAAAAGCTTTGTCGGCGCTACTAATGGATAGCTGTACATGAAAGTCGCCAATAGCCGATGGACTGTTGTTACAAGTTAAGTATACCCCTGTTTACTCCCTCGGAATTTTAGATAACTCTGCTGGCTTGCGTGCCGCCTTTGACAGAACAGTAATGGACTCCGACGTCCGCAAAGAGGTCGCCCTAGCAGTCAGCAGAGCGTCGTCTCTCCAAACGATATTGGATATCGTTCTGACCAATATCGCACATCGCTGGCGACAGCACAAAGAGAGTTAAGCTGATAGAATTTGACAGAACTATCTGGTGATCTTTTCAGCTGGGCCAAAAAGAGGGGAGAGAGTAAGCACGGGCACGTGTTGAATGCATGAGTGGACTGTGGGTTTTTGTACTGCGTTGTGGCGACCACCGACACATTATGAGGGACTGTTGGACACACCGAGCTAGTTAGTTTCTATTCAGGAATGTATCATTCTCAAACTATTGTTTGTGAGTTATTCGCATAAGAGAGGTATTTTGGTCATGGTACGCAATGCATTGCAGCCAACTCTTAGTTCACAACAAGTAAAATCTGACTCGTTCAATTAGGCGTGCGAAGATACGGGGCAGTCATAAAGTTTTGATAATCACAACGAAAAAATCTAACTGCGGCCATGAAATTTTGTGGTCATGTGGTCCTTCTCTACATATTCAGCCTTCAACGTGACACTTCTGCCGCGCGGAGTGGCCGCGCTGTTTGAGGCACCATGTCACGGATTGTGCGGCCCCTCCCGCCGGAAGTTCGAGTCCTCCCCCGGGCGTGTGTGTGTGTGTGTGTGTGTGTGTGTGTGTGTGTGTGTGTGTGTGTGTGTGTGTGTGTGTGTGTGTGTGTTTTGTTCTTAAAATAAGTTAGTTTAAGATAGTTTAGGTAGTGTGTAAGTCTAGGGATCGATGACTTCAGCAGTTTGGTCCCTTAGGAATTCATACAGGTTTGAACTTTTTTTTTTTTGCGACAGTTTTTTCCCAGTGATAGATGGCTTGAAAGAGATTCTAGTTGTGGAAGTCTGCCATTGAGCCCTTAAGCAAACGTTCAACCCCGAAGATTAGGTCGTTGTTAATCTGGAAATGACTGTCATGCAATGGTTTCTTCATCCAGTGAAGGGGGAGGAACTCACTGGGTGTCTTATCAGAGGAATACCGGGATGGTGCAAAATCTGATAGCTCAAAGGGCAGCATGTGTGATTGTGTCCTGTGCAGAATGAGCTTAGGTGGTTTCTAGGAGCAAAAACACTTCTCTGGACAGCTTCCCGCGACACTTCGTCTGGAGAGCCTTACGTAACATCGTCAACAAATTTAGGTGGTATGATGCTTTAGTATTCGCGAGCGAGGGGAGCAATATGCTACAGCTGAAATGCCCAGGTAGGAAAGAACAATTGTATGTTTATTAACGGAAGGTCTGTGCTGCTATACTGGAGGTGTAAAAGACAATTTACATTATCTGGGAATGTGAATCCAAACCGGTTGATTCAGGCTGAAAATTAGTCACTGACATTGCACTGTGAAAGCTGTGGTCGGTGTTGACGATGATTGCAGTATGGTCCAGCGAGTCTCTGAGTTCGAGGACAGCTCAGACGATAGTCCAGTGGAGTGGTGAGCTTGAGGATGGCTGAGACGAAACTTCAGTGGAAAAGTGAACTCGAGGATGGCTGAGATGTAGGTCCAGTGAAACGCTGAACTTTAGGATGACCGGGATGAAGGTCCTGTAAAGCGGTGAAATTGAGGAAAGATGAGATAAAAGTCCAATGAAGCGGAGAGTAGAGAATGCCATCAGCAATGGCTTGGTTGCTTGCATACTGCGGTGAGATAAACCTTGTTTCGCTCGACGAAGACGAATTAAGACTCACGGGTTGCTGGGAGCAGCCTGCGTAACTCCAGAGTATGAACTGGGTACAGAGCTGCCGGGCGGTAGCCTAAATAACCGCCTGGAGAAAAAGTGCTGATCTGACGTTTAGCGGTCACTTGAATCCGCGGAACAGAAGTAGTTTCCACGACAGCAGCGATATTTACATTTAGCGGCGAGGCTGACGCCAGCCAGTGGTGTTGCAGCTGCCGGCGGTGACTTTGAAAGCAGCCCAGCATATTTGTGTTGGTGTCGGCTGTCACCACTCGATCTCTCCAGATAGTGTTACTAGCGGACCGGAGCTGCGGCTATCAGCGGTACGCGCCTGTATGGTTGGAGACGCGTCGCAGGCGGGAGCCGGTATACACAGTAGCCCCTGCAAAGGTTTTCCCCTTACGAGCGTAATCTATTAGCGCGACACAATGACAGTCCCTAGAAAAACTCAGTGTCACTTTTCCCATGATGGTTGGGTGTTTGCCTTACACGGCACTGGTAAAATCTGAATATTTGCACTCTTTCTTTGCTTCACTTTCTCACGTCATAGTGATATGCACAGCACTCATCGACGGTGATCTGTCGGCTGAAGATGTTATCTGGATTGACCTGAGACAGCTGCAACATTTCTGCTGTCGAATCGGTTCGGCAGGCTTTTTTGAATGGGTGTGAACGGCGAAGGAACCCAACGACCAGCGACCGTTGTCGTATTAAAATGTGGTGAAAGATGCTGACAACTCATTCATAATTGATTTTTACTTTCTCTACGATAGCCTCGATTGCGATATGCCAGTATTCGAACACCAGGGTTTCCGCTTCTCTTGCAATATCCTGTTATTCACGGAGAGATGATCTCCCACTTCGTTCTTCATTATTCGGACTAGTTTTATCACACTGAAAGCGACTGAGCCACCGAAGCTCAGTGACATAGAATGTTGAATTGTTGTTCCCCCTTGAACTTCGGAAAATTAATTATTTTCGAACCCATTCATGGAAAAAGTCGGCGATCAAAATACACTCAACGCCCAAAGAGACTGGTATAGGCATGAGTAATCAAATACAGAGATATGTGAACAGGCAGAATATGACGCTGTAGTCGACTACGCCTATATCAGACAAGCAGTGTCTGGTACAGTTGCTACAGTGGCAGGTTATCAAGCTTTATGTGAGTTTGAACATCGTGTTACAGTCGCCGCAGGAGCGATGAGACACAGCAACTCCGAGGTAGCGATGAAGTGGAGATTTTCCCGAACGACCATTTCGTGAGTGTACCAAGACTGTCAGGAATCCGGTAAAACATCGAATCTCCGACATCGCTGCGGCCAGAAAAAGAACGGGACCAATGACTACTGGACAGAATCGTTTAACGTGATAGAAGAGCAACCCTTACGTAAACTGCTGCAGATTCCAATGCTGGACCATCAAATAACCAGGCTGCGAACCATTCAACGAAACATCATAGATATGGGCTTTCGGAGCCGAAGGCCCACTCGTGTAGGTCCGGCCGGGGTGGCCGACCGGTTCTAGGCGCTACAGTCTAGAACCGCGCGACTGCTACGGCCGCAGGTTCGAATCCTGCCTCGGGCATGGATGTGTGTGATGTCCTTAGGCCGGCCGCGGTGGTCTCGCTGTTCTAGGCGCGCAGTCCGGAACCGCGCGACTGCTACGGTCGCAGGTTCAAATCCTGCCTCGGGCATGGATGTGTGTGATGTCCTTAGGTTAGTTAGGTTTAAGTAGTTCTAAGTTCTAGGGGACTGATGACCACAGCTGTTAAGTCCCATAGTGCTCAGAGCCATTTTTGATATCCATAGGTTATCCAGGTTTAAGTAGTTCTAGGGGACTGATGACCTCAGAAGTTAAGTCCCATTGTGCTCCGAGCCCTTTGAACCTTTGAACCCAGTCGTGAACCCTTGGTAACTGCACGGCACAAAGTTTTACGCCTCACCTGAGCCCGTCAACAACGACATTGGACTGTTGACGACTGGAAACATGTTGCCTTGTCGGTCGAGTCTCGTTTCTTATTGTATCGAGACGATGGACGTGCACGGGTATGGAGACAATCCCATCAATCCATGGACCCTGCATGCCAGCAGAGGACTGTTCAAGCTGGTGGAGGTTCTGTAATGATGTGGGGCGTGTGCAGTTGAAGTGATATGGGACCGCTGATACGTCTAGAAACGACACTGACGGGTGACAAGTACGTAAGCATCCTCTCTGATCACCTGCATCCATTCATGCTCATTGTGCATGCTGACGCATTTGGGCAATTCCAGCAGAACAATGGGCCACCCCACATGTCCAGAATTGCTACAGGAACACTTTTCTGAGTTTGAACACTTCCGCTGACCACCAAACTCCCCAGACATGAAGATTATTGAACATATCTGGGATGCCTTGCAACGTCCTGTTCTCCACCCCCTCGTACTCTTACGGATTTATGAACAGCCCTGCAGGATTCACGGTTTCCATTCCCTCCAACTCTAATTCAGACATTAGTCGAGTCCATGCCACGCCGTGTTGGGGCACTTCTGCGTGCTCGCGGGAGCCTAACAGAATATTAGGCAGATGTACCAGTTCCTTTGGCTCTTGAGTGTAGAATATTTGAAATTAATTGTAAAATGGTCTTTATTGCAAAGGCACGTTTATTATAGGGTGAGCGGTTTCGATCATCACATGATCATCTTTAGATCTTCTAAGCCATATTGATGGAAAATGGATTTACATGGAGCAGGAACTGCTGAATGACGGTAGTGAACAGTTATCGTCATCCAGCTGTTCCTTTCTCCATGTAGAGCCAATGTCCGTCAGTATGGATATGAAAGTCTGAAGATTATCTTGTGATAATCAAAACCGATCATCCTATAATAAACATGTCTTTGCGATCCACACTATTTTATAATTAATTTCGGAAAATTAACTACCCCGCGAAACTACACATTGGCAGTCGAGTGCGCCTTATTTTTTGGTTCCTCCAGCAGCGATGTGGGGATTTAATATGCACAGGGACTGGAAAAATATACCTGCAATCAATAAAAAGATGAATTATTTTTAGAGGTGATAATTAAAACTTTATGAGTATCGTACGTAATCAACTGCCCGCGGAGCAGGTCCGAAAGGAACTGCTGTAGCCGTGAGCGAATTGTAGGGGAAACTCGCGTGCATGACCTCCGGAAGTAATGGCCGGGTGCCGGCGTGACAAAGGGCGCCGATGGTGGCCCATTTGTCCGCGGGTGTGCAGGCTCCTAGGGGAGAGCAGTGGGGGGTGGGGGTAGGCGGAAGAGGAGGGAGGTGGCGCAGTGGAACGCAGCCCGGCTGCCTTTAATTATGCGTTAAAGCACTTTCGGCGCTGCTGGCAGAGACCGAGTCAGCCAGCAAAGGCGGCAGGTCCGCCGGAAGGTCACGCCGGGCACGTGCGCGACTCTCTAGTCCCAGGGGGGTCGCGAGGCGACGCTCCGGCCTGTGTGAGCAGGGCCGCACCTCCGTGCAACCGACGCGTCTAGTGAACTCTCCGTCCAGCAGTGCGTGCTGCTCTACTCACTACTCGAGCACGACTTCAGGCGGCCTCACACGTAACGAGCATACGCTTGACGATCACGCTTCCGCAAGCATGCTTCTACATCTACATCTACTTTTATACTCCGCAATCGGAGGGCACTTTACGTGCCACTGTCATTACCTCCCTTTCCTGTTCCGGTTGTGTATGGTTCGCGGGAAGAACGACTACTGGAGAGCCTCCGTGCGCGCTCGAGTCTCTCTAGTTTTACATTCGTGATTTCCGCGGAAGGTATAAGTAGGGGGAAGCAATATATTCGATACCTCATCCAGAAACGCACCCTCTCGAAACCTGGACAGCAAGCCACACCGCGATGCAGAGCGCCTCTCTTACAGAGTCTGCCACTTGAGTTCGCTAAACATCTCCGTGACGCTATCACGCTTACGAAATAACCCTGTGACGAAACGCGCCGCTCTTCTTTGGATCTTCTCTATCTCCTCTGTCATCCCGACCTGGTACGGATCCCACATTGATGAACAATGCTCAAGTATAAGTCGAACGAGTGTTTTTTAAGCCACCTCCTTTGTTGATGGGCTACATTTTCTAAGGACTCTCCCAATGAATCTCAAACTGGCACCCGCCTTACCAACAATCAAGATTATATGATCATTCCACTTCAAATCGTTCCGTACGCATACTCCCAGATATTTTACAGAAGTAACTGCTACCAGTGTTTGTTCCGCTATAATATAATCATACAATAAAGGATCCCTATTTCTACGTTTTCGCAATTCATTACATTTGTCTATGTTAAGGGTCAGTTGCCACTCCCTGCACCAAGTGCCTATCCGCTGCAGATCTTCCTGCATTTCGCAGCAATTTTCTAAAGCTGCAACTTCTCTGTATACTACAGCATCATCCGCGAAAAGCCACATGGTACTTCCGACACTATCTAGCGTGCACAAATTCCTGGCGGCTCGACACGGTTCACACATATTCGTATAAGCATTTGTTTGTTCACTAAAAAAATGTCACGCTCAGACGACAAAGCGCCGTCTTGGCAACCGTTTTCCTTGTGTTACGAAAAAAAAGGAAAGGAAAGGGAAAATGTGGTATATGGGGTAAAGAGTGGTTAAAAGAACGAAAATATTATTCCCTGTGGTAGACACGTTATGGAAACTCACTCACAGTTCAAAAAGCTCAAATGTGTGTGAATTCCTAAGCGACCAAACTGCTTGGGTCATCGGTCCCTAGACTTACACACTCCTTAATCTACTTATGCTAAGAACAACACACACACCCATGTCCCAGGGAGGACTTGAACCTCCGGCGGTAGTCACTCATAGTAGTATTGATTTTCTTCGCTCTTTCTCCACATTTACTGCGTTCTTTCGCTTGACCTACAGTACAGTACAACCTTTGCACAGAATGTAATTTAGAAGGAGCAAATAAAAATTTAATCAAACTGCATTACTGACAAATGCTTGCACAAGCCTCCCTTTCTTGGAACACACGCTCAAGTATACACACTCCTCAAGGATTGCACAAGCATGCATAATCGAAATTCGATCAAACATCAAGCTGGTTGTAGTCCTGAGGATTGCGCCAATTTATGCTGCCTATACTCAAGCATACTTGGGCACGCATGCCTGCTCAAGCGCATATGAGTCTTTTAAATTAACCATTGCATACGATTCCACAAGAAGTAGTCCATAGAAGTTAAATCCGGCCATGGTGGCTGGCACGCTGTAGGATCACCGCGGCCTATCCATCTTTCACCATATCCCCTGTTGAGATGAATCCGAACAGTACGTGAGAAATGAGGCGGTGCATCACCGTGGTGAACCACATTTCCTTATGGAGTTTCAGTGGCACAGCTTCCAAGAACGGACCCAGTGCGTTTTGTAGGGAGATCAAGTTTGCAGGACAAGTTAGCTGTAGTGGAAGGAGGTATGGCCCAGTCAGATTACCATCCAGAGTACCCGTCCACACTTCAATACCAAACCTGCGCTAAAATTCCTGACATGCGTGCCACGAGGGTTTTCGTCTGCCCAGCTAGCCGGCCGCAGTGGCCGAGCGGTTCTAGGCGCTCCAGTCTGGAACCGCGCGACCGCTAAGGTCGCAGGTTCGAATCCTGCCTCGGGCATGGATGTGTGTGATGTCCTTAGGTTAGTTAGGTTTAAGTAGTCCTAAGTTCTAGGGGACTGATGACCTCAGATGTTAAATCCCATAGTGCTCAGAGCCATTTGAACCATTTTGAACAATCTGCCCGGATATGGCTGTTTCGCAGATTCAGAACACAGGCCCTAGTGAACTTACTTTCCTCTGTGAACAGAACTAGACATGCAAACAGGTGTGTATCGATGCAGCGGTACAAGAACTACGTGTAGTAGGCAACGCGTTGTGCAAAATAGAATGGTTCCATAGCGTGTAACCTTTGAGGTAAGCATTGTGCAAGGGAATTTCAAACCGCGTTTTTTTTCAGAAAAACACCATGAAGTTCACACACACACACACACACACACACACACACACACACACACTGGAAACACTAGCGCCATCACAAACCAAAAATGGTCGTGGTCAGAAGTTAGCGACAGTGAAATTAATAATCAACGGATGAGGTAGCATAAACTGTCCTTCGTGTTTTACCAAAGGGAGAGCAGAATTTGAACAAAACTACCATTTCTGTGCTGCTGTCTCCCTTGTCAAAAAACAGACAGCGTTTATGCTACGTCATCCGCTGACTTGTAATTTCACTATCGATAACTTCTGACGTCGACCATTTTTGGTTTGTGATGGTGCTAGTGTTTTCAATGTGTGTGTGTTTTATCTTTCTAGAGTTTCTCTGAAAACTGAGGTTTTAATTTCCCTTACACAGCGCTTACTTGCTTCAGTTTTGCCTTGAAAATGGCAGAGTGTGCTCCTGTCGAAATCTCGGCTGATGTCGACGACGCCATCCGGCTGCATTCCAGTAAGTTATTTGAATCTTTATCAAGTCATTGTAACCTTCTCATTGGGTCTTTCTAATCATCCGATTGACCAACAGTCTGACTTCAATAGACCGTCTGTAGCGCTGTCGTGTGACAAGACGCGTGTGTTGTGCTGTGGCATCGCCGCATGGAACATTGTGCGTTCATCATAGTTGTCACTGATGCTACTGACCTAGAAGCCATTGTGGAATTCTTGCAAGTATATGAGGTCCTTTCAGATAAACTAAAAGAAGAGGACCTGATTATAACATAGCAACAACAAAAAATAAAATTATAAATATGAGGACTGCGTGTAAGAGAGAGTGGAAGAAAGTCAGTTAAATAAGCATTGAGTGATACGAATGCTCATTCACATAAGCAATATTTATTACAGTAATTGGAAATTCTATGTGAATTTTCTCAGTCATTCCAGGTACAACGAAGTAAACATTCAGCAGCAACAAAAAATGAAACACAAGTGTCCCAAAAAAACACCGAAAAGCTTTAGAGGCAGTTTCCTTACTCCAAATCGAAAAGAAAAATCTAGTAAAAATGGGCTCTAAAATGCGTATCTCAAAGCTATGAGTACTAGTTCAGTAAAACAGGTGAGTTTCACAATAGAGAAGTGAACAAGTGCTCATACTCCTTACAGTATGCATTTCAGGCCCAGTGTTACTAAACATTTTTTTCTTGGTTTGGTCCATACTAGCTCCTCCCAAAATATGGAAAGCGAAGTCCTGCAGTCGAAGAGATCTGTTCCATGGTATCAAAGATGAACAACTGCTCATTCCTCTTAAGGTACACATTTTAGAACCCAAGTTAACCAGACTGTTTTTCTCGTTTTGATGTGAGAAAACTGTCCCTGAAGCTTTTAGGTGTTATCTGGGCACCTCTTATATGCACCGTCATGTGGAACAGGGAAGTGGGCCAATGTTCAGCATCTGACTGATATCACTGTGTATTATTTTAATACCCATACCGCTACTGCACTACCTAATGTCTGACGATGATGTACTGACCGAAAGCACTGGTACCATTAACATTAAATAAACGAGATTGAGACTGCTTTTTACAACCAGTCTATACATTCATTTGCTCTACAAGTCCAAAGCTTCTTTTTCACGGTGAGATTTACAGAATTGTTGTTGTTGTTGTGGTCTTCAGTCCTGAGACTGGTTTGATGCAGCTCTCCATGCTACTCTACCCTATGCAAGCTTCTTCATCTCCCAATACGCACTGCAGCCTACATCCTTCTGAATCTGTTTAGTGTATTCATCTCTTGGTCTCCCTCTACGATTTTTACCCTCCACGCTGCCCTCCAACACTAAATTGGTGATCCCTTGATGCCTCAGAATACGTCCTACCAACCGATCCCTTCTTCTTGTCAAGTTGTGCCACAAACTCCTCTTCTCCCCAATCCTATTCAATACGTCCTCATTAGTTATGTGATCTACCCATTCAATCTTCAGCTTTCTTCTGCAGCACCACATTTCAAAAGCTTCTATTCTCTTCTTGTCTAAACTATTTATCGTCCATGTTTCACTTCCATACATAGCTACACTCCATACAAATACTTTCAGAAACGACTTCCTGACACTTAAATCTATACTCGATGTTAACAAATTTCTCTTCTTCAGAAACGCTTTCCTTGCCATTGCCAGTCTACATTTTATATCCTCTCTACTTCGACCATCATCAGTTATTTTGCTCACCAAATAGCAAAACTCCTTTACTACTTTAAGTGTCTCATTTCCTTATCTAATTCCCTCAGCATCACCCGACTTAATTCGACTACATTCCATAATCCTCGTTTTGCTTTTGTTGATGTTCATCTTATATCCTCCCTTCAAGACACTGTCCATTCCGTTCAACTGCTTTTCCAAGTCCTTTGCTGTCTCTGACAGAATTACAATGTCATCAGCGAACCTCAAAGTTTTTATTTCTTCTCCATGGATTTTAATACCTACCCCGAATTTCTTTCGTTTCCTTTACTGCTTGCTCAATATACAGATTGAATAACATCGGGGAGAGGCTACAACCCTGTCTCACTCCCTTCCCAACCACTGCTTCCCTTTCATGTCCCTCGTCTCTTACAACTGCCATCTGGTTTCTGTACATTTACAGAATATGAAGGATGAATTAATGAACGGTGCACGTTGTTCCATAGTATAAATGTCCATCATTTCGTCTGTCCCAGTTGATTTCAGTTCTGACTTCATCCCTCTTAAATAAAATTATACGCTACACGCGGCTCTGAAATTACATATTCATACCCTGTCCCATTTTGAGTAGGAAGAACGATGTCCAGCTTCAAAAGCATCGATTTCGAACTCCGCAGCGACACTTTTACTGCGAACGATTCACGGAAACACCATGCGAATCCTCCGATTCAACATTGTTACTGCGCACGGGGACTTTGACAAACAATTAAGGGATTTACGCATAACGCCACCGTAGGCTGCTGGCCCAACGCACCGCTTTGAAGGACAATAAACTCTCAAAGGGCAGTGGCTTGCGGCGGAACGCGGATGACTGCAGCGCCCGCGGCCGGCAGCGGCCGTCCGGTGAAACTGAACCCAACGCTGTGGACTCGCGGGGCTGCGCTGTGTGCTGGGAGCTAGTTTTCCACGCGCTCCTGCACACGCGAGAGCGCCCACGTGGAAATTGACGCTTGGACGCGCCTATAGCGCACTAGCCCCCAGGCACGGCAACAGCGCAGTCCTCTCTATCACGCGTACACGCACACACACACACACACACACACACACACACACACACACACACACACACACACAGCGCGCGAGAGAGAGAGAGAGAGTGCGAGAGGGGGGAAAAGGAGAGGCAGAGGGAGGGGGAGAGAGAGAGAGAGATAGGCCTAAGTACAAACGTACAGGGAGGGAGAGTGAGAAACAGAGATAACACGCTTGGACGGAGGAGAGGAAGGAATGTGAATAGATAGGATGCTATGCAACAGGATGGTTTCATGGGTGGGCCACGTCTGAGAGACCGTGAGAGAACAAAGGGAAAATCGGAATGGCTTGATTTTCGCGGGTCACTGTGTAGCTCAGGCAGATGCCTTCTGTTTGCTCGCATCCCAGGGAGGCTAACTGTGTCTAATCTTGGTGAAGTCATCAACGAGGAGATCGGCCCTGAAAACTCGCTACGTAAAGACGTTAAATGATTTTAACCAATAACGCTGCTATAAATGTATTTCATTCAACTGTCTTATGGCTAAGAGCCCGTTTCGACACCACGGTCATTTTCAGGCTATCTGCTAAACAAAATGTAAGATGTTGCTACATAATACACTACTGGCCATTAAAACTGCTACACCAAGAAGAAATGCAGATGATAAACGGCTATTCATTGGACAAATATATATTATACTAGAACTGACATGTGATTACATTTTCACACAATTTGGGAGCATAGATCCTCAGAAATCAGTACCTAGAACATCCACCTCTGGCCGTAGTAACGGCCTTGATACGCCTGGGCATTGAGTCAAACAGAGCTCGGATGGCGTGTACAGATGCAGCTGCCCACGCAGCTTCAACACGATACCACAGTTCAGCAAGAGTAGTGACTGGCATATTGTGACGAGCCAGTTGCTCGGCCACCATTGACCAGATGTTTTCAATTGGTGAGAGATCTCGAGAATGTGCTGGCCAGGGCAGCAGTCGAACATTTTCTGTAGCCAGATAGGCCCGTACAGGACCTGCAACAAACCGTCATGCATTATCCTGCTGAAAGGTAGGGTTTCGCAGGGATCGAATGAAGGGTAGAGCCACGGGTCGTAACACATCTGAAATGTAACGTCCACTGTTCAAAGTGCCGTCAATGCGAGCAAGAGGCGACCGAGACGTGTAACCAATGGCACCCAATACCATCACGCCGTGTGATACGCCAGTATGGCGATGACGAATACACGCTTCCAATGTGCGTTCACCGCGATGTCGCTAAACACGGATGCGACCATCATGATGCTGTAAACAGAACCTGGATTCACCAGAATAAATGACGTTTTGGCATTCGTGCACCCAGGTTCGTCGTTGAGTACACAGTCGCAGGCGCTCCTGTCTGTGGTGCAGCGTCAAGGGTAACCGCAGCCATGGTCTCCAAGCTGATAGTCCATGCTGCTGCAAACGTCGTCGAACTGTTCGTGCAGATGGTTGTCGTCTTGCAAACGTCCCCATCTGTTGACTCAGGGATCGAGACGTGGCACGATCCGTTACAGCCATGTTAATAAGATCCCTGTTATCTCGACTGCTAGTGATACGAGGCCGTTGGGATCCAGCACGGCATTCCGTATTATGCTCCTGAACCCAACGATTCCATATTCTGCTAACAGTCATTGGATCTCGACCAACGCAAGCAGCAATGTTGCGATACGATAAACCACAATCGCGATAGGCTACAATCCGACCTTTATCAAAGTCGGAAACGTGATGGTACGCATTTCTCCTCCTTACACGAGGCATTACAACAACGTTTCACCAGGCAACGCCTGTGAACTGCTGTTTGTGTATGACATATCTGTTGGAAACGTTCCTCATGTCAGCACGTTGTAGGTGTCGCCACCGGCGCCAACCTTGTGTGAATGCTCTGAAAAGCTAATCATTTGCATAACACAGCATCTTCTTCCTGTCGGTAAAATTTCGCGTCTGTAGCACATCATCTTCGTGGTGTAGCAATTTTAATGTCCAGTAGTGTATTAGTACGTTTTCATCAGTTATAATTTACGTTATGATTTTTATGTTACAATATGGAAGTACTTCCGTTTTTAAGACATCGTTTTGCTGCTGCCTCCGAAATCTATTATGTATTAACAACCTCATGGAGTTTTATTAATCTGCAGTTGATGAGCACCATCTTTGGTCCGCTATTAAAATCTACAGCTTCTGTTGACAGCATGGGAACTATGTACTATAGCTACATCTCTGATTTATTAATCTATGGATTTGTCTGATATTATCTTCTCTGTATTGTTTACTGGTGGTACAATCACAGTCTAATAAATACACTCGCGACACTCTCTGGTGTCACTCTCTGTGGTCGTTTAACAGCTGGAGCGACAATAGTTCTCCAGGTGGTGAGAAAGTAGACAGTGCTTTTTTCGTAAAGATAACGTATATTTTATTTGTTTTCTACGTAATTAACGAAGAAATTGTTATATTTTTGCGTCCCATCGATTAATAAATTACCAAGTGACATGAATTATGGTGAAATAAATGTGATATACTCGATTTTCATTAATTCCTTGACATAAGGTATAACTTATTTATGAAGAAATACTTTTGAATATGTGCTTAATTGCAGCTCATCCCGCTGACAGGAAGAGAATGTAAATACATATTTCATGCAAGAGAGGCATATATTTCTATTGTTGTGTGTTCTTACCTTGATAGGCACCTTTCCTGGCTTAAAAAAAATGAGTGTACTGATTCGGCCAGTTTTTACATTTTAATCGACTTTCTGATACACGAATACCTTTTTAAAAATAGTTAATTTTGCTTCAAAAGTGAATACGTTGAAAATTCTCGCCGTTTGGATCTCAGATGTAGCAACAGTTGTGGAATTGGTATCTTCTCTGCTGGGAAAGAGTTTTACCGCTTTTTGACGTGTTATTATGACGTCTGTGCAGTTTTTCCTTCAGATACAGGGGTGATGGCTTATTTGGTAAGTTAAATAATGTAGGTATTACAGTCCATATAGGTTTACTACGTTCCTCATTCACTAATTTGAGTGGAAGTGTAGCGAACAAAACTATTCGGTGTGGGGTAGGTATATGACATCTTTCTGCAAAAGAACAGGCCTTCTAGTGTTTTCCAGATTCTTTTGTTACTAAAAGAAAACGACATTCTTCAGTAAGTATCTGTACGTTGCAAGAGAATCGTAAATGACCTGTCCTGTAATTTGCCGTTTCATACATATGGTCCTTAGGAAATTAAAGAATGAGAAATGTGATTAGTTGGCTGATATGGGGGGAGGGGGGAAGGGGAACAAACAGCGAGGTCATTGCTCCCATCGGATTACGGAAGGATAGGGAGGGAAGTCGGCCATACCCTTTCAAAGGAACCATCCCGGCATTTTCCTGGAGTGATTTAGGGAAATCACGGGAAACCTAAATCTAGATGGTCGAACGCGGGTTTGAACCGTCGTCCTTTCGAATGCGAGTCCAGTATGCTAACCACTGCGCCACCTCGATCGGTAAGAAATGTGGTATCATTTTCCAGTTAATGTCGATTTATACGGCACTACGCACGCACCCTATTGTAAAAGCTATGTTAAAAATCAGTACAAAAGATAGCATTCACACTCATCCGAATTCGTACTCAGAAATGTCTCTTGATGGCCGATTGGCGCGCTGCTTTCGTATGGGTATTAAAAACGTGACGGCGTGTCGTGACTGTTATGTTAAACTGTGATATTATTTTAACTATGTACTAAGGTTACATCATTGACAGACATTACTAGACTGGTAAAGGCTGAAGCCCAACGTGTGGTGAGGTAAGATGGCGTCAGGTATGTTATGTATGGTACTACTATGATTTTCTGAAACGAAATGACGTTGTAAGGTCTATGCGGTGTCTAAATAAGTTCTGCAGTTGAACAAATATTTACGTTGTAGTTGAATTTAATACATACATTGTAGAATCGTATTATGGCAAGAACATCAAGTTACATACATACGCGTTTAACGCAGACTGTAATTTTCGTAAGAACGCTCAAATGAATAGACACTTGTTACCAACGACAAAGCGCACGCTCTACTCTCATAACGAGCATACTATTCGAAGAAAGACCAAATTGACCAAAACGCGTTAAAAAGCATCATCAAGCTTCATCTGTTAACACTACATTTATTGATGAAGATGACGTCCCATACTCCGAGAAACGTAGGGAACGATGCGGGAGATCCGCACCGCTGACTAGGCAAGGTCGTAGCGGAGGTGGTTCGCCATTGCCTTCCTCCGACCGTAATGGGGATGAATGATGATGATGACGACAACAAAATATTTCCCAGTCATCTGGAGGCAGGGAAAATCCCTGACCCCGCCGGTAATAGAAACCGGGACTCCATGCGCGGGAAGCGAGAACTCTACCGCAAGACCACGAGCTGCGGACCTAGATTTATTAAACCCCCAATATACATAAACTATTTAAACACTGTCGGTATTTCAGATAATACAAAACGTAATGAAACTATTTAGTCCTACGTAAGTACAAAAACAAAAATGCATACGATGTATGTAGTTATGCTTGTACTGAGACATTTTCCTTTCCGTGTATTACAGCCAAACACGACACATTGTGTCAAAACTCTAAACGTAAAGTAGTTATAAGTCTTCATCCCCATTTCATACGATTCATTTATCAGTAGATACACAGCTATTTACATCTCTTATGCGCTCCCCACCATGTTACGATTCTAAAGTGCTGGCTTCAGTGACACCAGTGGTACTGTATACGAAATTACCATTCTAGTAATGTATGTCTCCTGGTTACATCTCTGGTTTATTAATCTACGGATCTGTGAGATATTATTTTCTTTGTATTGTTTACTGGTGCTATTATCTTTACCTAAATTATTTAATTACGATCGTTTTCGATAATTTCAATAAAGTTATCGATGTAATTTTTATGTTTTAATCCAGTTTACTAATTTAGTATTTTGCTCGGGTGTTTGCGCGTATGATTATAAATTTGTTTCGTACAGAAAATTTACTTTTGGGCCCTTTGGTGTAATGTGCTGTCAACAGAAGCTATCGCTTTTAAAAACATATCAAAAATATCAAAAACAATCCTCAGAAACTGCAAATAAATAAAACCCCACCAACTTATTAACATATAATAAATTTCGATAGCCCCAGCGATAAAGATGTACTATGGACGTAAGTTCTTCAAAGTTTTAACGTAAAAATTAGAATGTAATTTATAACTAATGAAAATGTACAAAAGTTTTGTACCAACATCTTATATGTTTTGTAGATAACGTGAAAATGACCATGGAGTCAAAATAACCTCACAGCCATAAGAATAGCTGAATGAGAAACTATTACAGGAGCGTTATTGTTTAAAGTTACAGGAGATTTACAACGCTGCAGGCCCACGAGAAATAAAAATACTAGCTACGTAAATAATGAAAACTTGTGCTCTCCGCCTATATGACAACAGCACTTACCTCCCTCCAGAAAATGTTCGGATCTCCTCAGTCCACAGTGTGATTTATTTTCGGACTTATTTTGAAGCTTCCAACCAGTAAATTCCTACAGTGGTTTTGGAGCAATGGAATAATGCCATTTGGTTGGAGAAATTCGGTTTGCTACAGAAGCATGCTGAGAACTTTTGCTACCGCTGGCTACCCTAAAATGGAATTTAGTGGAGGGAAAATAAAGTTGATATTCTACATATCCTCAGATACTCACGTTACTGTGGCAGACGGAGATATACACAGACTGAATGTGATTGTAGTATTTGCGTCTGATCTAACCGCAGAGATACATAAGGCCAACATTAGAACTTTAGGAGACGAATGTGATTATAAGTGATAAAAGTACAACACACACACACACACACACACACACACACACACAGAGAGAGAGAGAGAAGAGATGAGAGAGAGGAGAGAGAGAGAGAGAGAGAGAGAGAGAGAGGGAGAGAGAGAGAGAGAGGGGGGGGGGAGGTAGGGAGGGAGGGAGGGAGGGAGGGAGGGGGGAGGGAGGGGGAGAGAGAGAGAGAGAGAGAGAGAGAGAGAGAGAGAGAGAGAGAGAGAGAGAGAGAGAGAGAGAGAGAACGATTAGGCGGGAAAGAGGTGGGATGATCGATGATAAAACTTAAAATATCCGTAATACGATGCAACTGGTAGAAATCTGAGACTCACTTAGGAAGTTTCGAAGAGCGAAGACGCCCTTTCGTCTTCAGCAACTTCTTATTTCCGGCATTGGTTTGGAAAGAAACTTGAGGCATCATGCTTCAGATACTCAGATGTAAGATAAGGTGACTTATATATAATACAAAATCAGAAAAATTGTCTGTATTTTTGAAAGAAACAGAGTAATAGTTGGTAAAAATGGTAAATGTTAGAGAGTATAAGCTTTTGTAAAATGACAGTGTCTTTAATTCTTTGACGTTACAAATGTACTCTAGAAAAATTGAAAACATTTTATCATCTTTTGAAATGAAATTCTTAGTATGTTACTACTTTTCCAAAATATGATACAATGTGATACTGTATGTACACTGAAGACAGAATGTTCAAGTATTGGAAATAAGAGAAAGAGAAGAGACAAAACGACACACATGTATAACCGGGATTTTTCTGTGGGGGATATTTCTAGCATATTTACAGCATGAAACGTACATCAGAGCCAATATAGACGTTTCTTTATTTCTGTCTCCCATTTTTGGTATCATAATGTCAACCTGCAATGGGTAGGAACTGTTTACGATTATACTTAAAATGTTATCACTAACAAAGAAATAAGAGCGACACAAAAGAGTACTACTGTCTTATTTTGTTTTTCAAGAGTAGCAGCAAGACCGTTAAACACAAAGCAAATTTCTCGTTTGATAACTCCCCCCCACCCCTCCCCCAGTCATCCAATAGCAAACTTCGCAATTGGCAATTTCCCTATCATATCACTCTTATTAATAAGAGAAATTACTTTTCATTTTATTTATAAACTATTTTGTCCTTGTCTACAGGCTCTAGAGCCATATCGTAGTACACTCTCCAGTACTTTTTAGTTTAGTATAGACATATTTGTAGCTTTATGAATTCCACTTTCGCTCTCTCAATTTTTTAAGATATAACCTTCAGTGCCCTGAGCTTCCTTTATTTCTTAAGCTTTTGTCACAGATTTGGTCACAGGTTCAACTTTCTCTGGCTCTCCTGCTTTTTCCTACTCTTTTTTGGTAGGAGGCTTTTCTTTTTGAGTAATGATTTTACTGCTGGATGTATCTTCTCCAGCGGTTGTGTCGCTAGCATGTGAGATGAGCGGCAACCCGCGGTACACCAATGTCTGGCTCGAGGCTCTGCCGTAGGCGTCAGTGTGTCACTTCTGGAATCAACTGTCATACACCGAAGCGCCAAAGAAACCAGTATAAGCATGCGTATTCAAATACGGACATAGGTAACAGGCAGAATACGGTCCTGCGTTCGGCAACGCCTATATAAGACAGCAGGTGTCTGGTGCAGCTGTTAGATCGGTTACTGCTGCTATAATGGCACGTCTAAGTGAGTTTTAACGTGGTGCTATAGTCGGCGCACGAACGATGGGACACAGCATCTCCGAGGTAGCGATGAAGTGGGGATTTTCCAGTACGACAATTTCACGAGTGTACCGTGAATATTTGGAATGCGGTAAAACATCAAATCTCCGACATCGCTGCGGCCGGAAAAAGTCCTGCAACGACGACTGGAGAGACTGCATATTTCAATACTGGCCCATCGAAAAGTGTCAGCGTGCGAAACATTCATTCAATGAAACATCATGGATATGGGCTTTCGGAGCCAAAGGCCCACTCGTGTACCCATGATGACTGCACGAAAAGGAGCATTACACCCCGCATGGGTCCGTCAACGCCGAGATTCGACTTTTCATGACTGGAAACATGTTGTCTGGTCGGAGGAGTCTCGTTTCGGATTGTATCGAGCGGATGGATGTGTACAGGTATGGAGACAACTTCGTGAACACATGAACTCTGCATGACAGCAAGGTACTGTTCAAGCTGGTGGAGGTTCTGTAATGGCGTGGGTCCTGTGTAGGAGGAGTGATATGGGTACGTCCAGATACAACTCTGACAGGTGACACGTGCGTAAGCATCCTGTCTCATCACCCGCATCCATTCGTGTCCATTGTGGATTCCGACGGATTTGGGCAATTCCAGCACGACAATGTGACACAACGTAATTTGCTACAGAGTGGCTCCAGGAACACTCTTCTGAGTTTAAACGCTTCTGCTGGCCACCAAACTCCAAGACATGACTATTATTGAACATATCTGGGATGCCTTGCAACGTGCCGTTCAGAAGAGGTCCCCACCCGTTCCTACTCTTGCGGATTTATAGACAGCCCTGCAGGATTCATGATGTCAGTTCCCTCCAGCACTATTTCAGACGTTAGTCGAGTCCCTGCCACGTCGTGTTGCAGCACTTCTGCGTGCTCGCGGGGCCCTACACAATATTAGGCAGGTGTACCAGTTTCTTTGGCTCTTCAGTGTAGGTACAAACGATTCGGGTAAGCACAAGACGATGAAACAGGCACATAATCCTATTACACATAGGTCTGGATACCAATGGTTTCCCCTGTACGACTTACGCACAGGTGCAGTCATGCCAGTATTACAACACTGTTAATGTCTAAGGACGACTGATGCTGTTTATGGGGAAACGAAGCATATTTGGTACGTAAGTGATGGTGCAATGACTTATTTTCTTCAGGCTGTCCAGGAATATGTAGCCCGAATCTTCGATAACGAGTATACTGGTCGTGGCTCGCCACCCGTCTTGACAGCGCGGAATTTATTTGCATGGGAATATTTAAAGATTTAGTACATTCCAGTCGAATTGATAGTGTTGATGAACTTCCGGAGCGCATTGTGGATGGTTGTGAATCCTTTCGAAACGCGGCTGGGAGTTTTGAATGTGTACGGGCATCTGCAAGGAGACGTGCTGAAGCTCGCCTTCACATTAACGTAGCTCGCACTTGTTGAAATGTATTTGTTCTCATGTGCATATCTGCAAGTTCGATCCTCGGGAATTCTTTTCTAAGGTGTACATGCACTCAGTTATAATGTGTCGTCTGGGAAACTTAATGGTTTCCATGTCTATTGCATCTTGGTTATTGAGATTATTTTGGTTGTACCTGTAATAGTAAAACATCCTCTATATATCTGAAGTTATATAAATCCACATATTTAAACGAATTTACTACGCCCCTGTCTCGTTGCTGCAAACCGATTTTCTGTACTGAATGTGCTGTACATCATTTCCAGCAATGGGCTTTCCAGTACACTAATCTCTTCAAAAAATCTGTACGGATCGGGAAGCCAAGTCACTGACAGTAACCACACATAAAGTTGCAGAATTTACCGAAAGTTCAAAAGGTTTCTTTCATTGTGCGAACGTTCGTTGGTCGAGTTCTTTGTCCCTTCTGTTTCTTTTCTATATATTTATTTAGGAATTTACGTATTTTTATTGGACCTGGAGTGGGGGCGGGGGCTGGTGGAACGGAGAAAGTGGATGAATTTTTCGGGCAGTGTGACCCGCCTAGCACCTCCTATTGTGTCAGTCCGTTAGCACCGTCGGTTCAGTTACAGCTAAAAAGACGCGATCGTGAAATTCGCTAATGGGTTCTGAGCAGTCCCTTTGATCTTGTGGAAGAGTGCCCCACTTTTCCCCTCGCCGCTGGTGTCTTTCAGCACTAATGGAATTTTCCGCTGAAGCTGGATGCAATTTCGTCTGCAGAGACGAGCATTCGTGCCACAGTTTGGGCTCTCCTGCACCTGCATCGAAGAGAGACAGAGCTGTCCGTGAAATATGAAGTGAGCCAACGACTACCCGCGTCTGGCTAAATGGCAGCCGGCTTTCAGACCAGTAAGACTTTCAGCACCGCTGCCAACAATTAATCCATCAAGTGTACTCGTTACTCGTATTGGAATTTAATTTGTCAATCGGAAGGCGAGTCTTTAATAATACGAGTCACACTGAAACAACCTGCTTTATCTCCCTCCCATTTATCACAGTATTCCTTTTCCAGTTTCTGTCGAAGGGCCTCGTTCACTCCTATTGACGCTGCACTTCACTGAAAAGGGAGCCAACAATAAATCGTATATTAGGCTTGCTACTCAAATCTTCATCAAGTACTTTGCTACAGTAATGATCAAACCTTTATGGAATACAGCCTCAGAAATCGAATATTCAGGCGTATGACAAGATCACTTTTTCTATTTACGTATCCACATAACTCAATTCCTGTGGGTTTTGCATCATAAATGAAACGTAGTATTACATTTTTTAATAGACCGAAAATTTGATATTTACCGTTTCTCGAACGATGACAGAAACAACGACAGCCATCAACATCATCTTAAAACAGAAGAATACAATATGAGTGGAATACAACACCTGCTGTTTCACCTAAAATTTTTCTCGAGATCTGAAGGTAAGCAGTGACAGCTCATTCGCACCAGAAATAGACCCAACACTTTTTTGCGGGAAGGAGCCCATGGAATGTAACATGATCAACTTAGGTAGCTACGCTTTTCTGGTCTAATAAAACACTCGTTAAGTCAAAAGCTGCACTGAACAGGATTTGCACGACCTTGTTTGAAAGATGAACCGATTATCCACACAATTATAGGAGTAAGGGGACAAGAAGAGGTGGAGGGGAGCTTTTGTTGAGCGTGGGAACTGAACCTCGATCCAATCTGATATTATTCATAATTAAGAAATGTAGTAGGGAAGAATACATTCATAAACTATGTGAAAAACAGACAAAGATCGGCGCTGATTGAAGTGAACAATAGAAAGCTTCTCAAAGTACAGCAAACCAAGAAAAAATAGCCGCAATGACAGCACTGCATGGGCAGTTTTTGGAGAAGATATTGTAAGACGCATTGAATGTCCATTACACAATTCTGCAAAGAATTCACACTGCCGGACAAAAATTAGAACACCTGGAAAGACGGCGTCGATTTTGATCCGATAACAGCGTATGGCAGCTGGAGGATAGTAAAAGTACTGATGATGGTTTCAGTGTCGTTCACCAACAGATAGCGTAGTTGCATATCTGTATCTATCCTTTAATAGGGAATGCTCACAGGCAGAAGGCTCATTGTGGCCCAAACGTGTGAAGCAAGCAGGCAACCATGCCACAGAGGTGGACTCATGTTTCCTACCGTCAGCTGAGCGAGTTTGAAATGCGTCAAACTGTGGACTTCCAGAGAACCGCCACACAAGTTGGACGTGCTGCATCAGTTCTGCAACGATGCTGGTGTCAGTGGTCACGTGAACATTCTCACACCCGTAGACGAGGTTCTGGACTTTCACGCAGGACAGAACTCCGCCAGGATCGTCGTATTGTAAGGGCAGCAGTGGCGGATCATAAAGCTACCATCGTACAGGTAAGAGGGCTTGTGAGCCCAAACGTGTCAACACAAACTGCTGTGAACAGTTGTTAGCAGTAGGACTACGGGCATGCACTCTAGTCCATCCTCCTCTCACGCCACAGCATCGACGTGCAAGACGCGACTGCTGCCGTCTGAGGATCACGTGGAAGATGGAATGTCACGTTGAGGTCTTTAGCGATGAAAGCAGATTCCGCCTGCACACAAGTGATGGTAGTTTGAGCTTACGACGTAGACATGTAAGTGCTGTCTCGTAGAGTGCATTCGTCCAAGACACAATGGCCCCACCCCGGGCCGCATCGTCTCGGGTGCGATAAGCTACAGCTCTCGTTCACCTTTGGCGTTTCTGGAGGCAATGCTAATCAGCGCTCGGTACGTGCAGAATGTTGTTAGACACGTTCTTTTGCCGTTCTTGTAACAGGAAGGTGATGTGTTGCTCCAAAAGGATAATGCTCGCCCGAAGACTGCACGTGAAACTCAACGTGTTATGCAAGATCTGCAGCAACATCGCTGGAACAGCATGATCTCGGGACTCGTCTCCAGCCGAGCACGTGCGGGTATGATGGGACGAGAAGTGGCTCGTGAGACTCGTCAACTGACATCTCTGACAGAACTACTCGAACAGGACGAGCAGGGGTAGCATAAAGTATCACAGGACAGTTTTTACCATCTGTATGATCGACTGGATTCTAGAGTCAGCACCTGCGTTGTCGCCCCTGAACACCACTTAATAAAATGGCTTTTCCAGCACGAACCGGAACCTGGTACCTCAGAACCGCTTGTACTACTGATCTGTAAATGTAATCATTTCATATACTCCATACGCACTGTTGCATCAATAAATTTAGAGTCAATTGGAAACCTCTGAAATGATGTATTAATTTTTTCTGGCAGTGTATAAAATGAAATGACAAAGAATTGCTATTATGACTGGTACTATCATTGTAATACAGTATCAGGAAAATTTTCAATTTTTGTTTTTTATTGTTTTTTGTTCAAGATGTTAGTTTAACATGAAATCTGAATCGTTAGCATAAGGTGAAAAAATTTCCGTGAGGTCCATATATCCACCTTTCTCTTCAAATGGTTCAAATGGCTCTGAGCACTATGAGACTTAAAATCTGATGTCATCAGTCCCCTAGACTTAGAACTACTTAAACCCAACTAACCTAAGGACATCACACACATCCATGCCCGAGGCAGGATTCGAAACTGCGACCGTAGCAGCAGCGCGGTTCCGGACTGAAGCGCCTAGAACCTCTCGGTCACAACGGCCGGCCCACCTTTCTCTGCATAGTGTAGAATAGAAACTGTGTAGAGTACTGGTATGTCGTTTCTAAGACTTATCGAAGCTGTGGAACACAGTCAACAAAAAATTTAACAAAGTAGTGTTGCACGGAACTAAGGAGGTACGGGCTGTACGTTTCAACTTGACTGAAAGAAGAAGTAGGTTAACGGAACATATTCGGAGCCGTCAAAGAATAGTTAACTAGGTAACGAAGATAAATGGATTTTTGAGAGAGGCCACGGCTTGAATACAATAAGCAAGTGGAAATCACTGTCTGGCACAGTAGTTACGCAAAAAATATGAAAAAAAACTGCAAAAGATATAGGACCGTGGAGAGCTGCATTAAACCAGTCTTGGGACTTACAGCTGTTACAACAGCAGCAGCAAAACAATAACAACAACATAGTATGGCCAATGAACAGTAAATCCCTACTTTGTCAATATTTGTGACTTTGGACCATTAGCGTCACTTAAGGTATAGATATGTTCTTTTTTCTCACTCTCACTTTTCGAAAAATGCAGTGCACCGGCACCGTAGCTAGCAGCTTTACGAGTATAACAAGTCCGGAATTTCAAGCTTTGGAAGGCGCCCTACACACTGAGGAGCCAAGAAACTGGCACGCCTGCCTAATATCGTGTAGGGCCACCGCGAGCACGCAGAAGTGCCGCAACACGACGTGGCGTTAACTCGACAAATGTCTGAAGTAGTGCTGGAGGGAACTGACACCATGAATCCTGCAGGGCTGTCCATAAATCTTACAGTACGAGGGGTTGGAGATCTCTTCTGAACAGCACGTTGCAAGGCATCCCTGATATGCTCAATAATATTCATGGCTGGGGGAGTTTGGTAGCTGGGGGAAGTGTTTAAACTCTGAAGAGTGTTCATGTAGCCACTCTGTAGCAGTTCGGGACGTTTGGGCTGTCGCATTATCCTGCTGGAATTGCCAAATTCCATCGGAGTGCGTAATGAACATGAATTGATGCAGGTGATCAGACTGCATGTTTACATACGTGTCACCTGTCAGAGTCGTATCTATACATATCAGGGGTTCATCAACGGTCCAATGATGTCGGTGTTGTTGAGCCCGGGCGAGACGTAAAGCTTTGTGTCGTGCAGTCATCAAGGGTACTCGAGGGTACCTTTAGCTCCGAAAGCCCATATCGATGATGCTTCGTTCAATGGTTCGCACGCTGACACTTTTTGATGCCCCAGCACTGAAAACTGCGGAAGGACTGCACTTCTGTCACGTTGAACGATTCTCTTCAGTCGTCGTTGGTCTCATTCTTACAGGATGTTTTTCCAGCCACAGCGATGTCGGAAATTTGATCATTTGCCGAATTCCTGATATTCACGGTACTCTAGGGAAATTATCGTGCGGGAAAATCCCCACTTCATCGCTGCCTCGGAGAAACTGAGTCACATTGCTTGTGCGCCAACTATAGCATTACGTTCAGACTCACTTAAATACTGATAACCTGTCATTGTAGCAGCTGTAACCGATCTGACAACTGCTTCTGACACTTGTTGTCTTATTTTGGCGTTGCCGACCGCACGGCCGTATTCTGCCTAATTACATATTTCTGTATTTGAATATACATGCCTATACCAGGTTCTTTGGTGCTTCAGTGTGTTAACAACGTCAAAATAATAGTTCTCAACAGCAAAAGGTGAATGAAAATTTCTATCTTACTTCTTTTTAAGAATTAGATTAATATGATAAATATTTTGATAATTCCAAAGATTTTACAAAATATAGTATTGATAATTCGAACAGCCAAAATTGCTTTTAGTCCTTATTATTTAGTGTTTCCCCTGAAGAAGGGGCACTGCAGTAGGAAAACTGATAGCCACAGAGGATCACAGCACTCCACCATGCGCCGTTGCTTTGTGTACCGTGAATAAAGCTTAATGGAGCGCGAATCGATTATTGAAAACTGACCTGTATGGCGGCTGTACAAGACAAATATTGCCAGTTTTTAATCCCTTTGGCAAATAACGAGCATGTGTACATTCGCCAGACATGTTGACGGGCTTACAACACGAGACCGCAATCGGTCAATGGCCTGTTCTGTTCATCAGTCCCGTTCTCGGCGTAACTTCACTTGCCGCTCACAACCCACTCTATAAAACAGAATACAGTTCCAGTTCAGTACAGTGCAGTCTTATATTTCAAAAAAGAGTGAAATGGCAATAAAGCGCATCCCAATGAAGTTTACTGATCCGAACTTTTGTACCCCTTTGGTTTCGTCCGTTTCAAATATCGCAATATTTTGAATAACGTGATGTGCTCCTGTCCGATGGAATATTCCATCGAACTATGCACACACCATAAAGTACGGACCCTGTCCTACTAAAATAAATGAAGTCATTGTCCAACGAGTGCAGTTCTCTACAGGTATGATAAAATGTTTTATATACACTGAGGTAATAAATAATGGGATGATATGCACATATACAGATGGCGGTAGTCTCACATACAGAAGGTCTAAAAGGGAAGTGCATTTGCGGAGCTGTTATTTGTACTCAGGTGATTCATTTGAAAAGATTTCCGAAGGAATTATTGCTGTACGACTTTGAATGCGGCATGGTTGCTTGGCGCAGACATATGGGTCATTCTGTTTCGGAAACCAAAATATTCCTAGACCCACGGTGTCAACAGTGAGCTTAGAATATCAAATTTCGCGCATTACCTCTCACCACGTACAGCACAGCGGCAGACACCCTTCACTTAACGACCGAGAGCAGCAACGTTCGCGTAGAGTTCACAGTGCTAACAGACAAGCAACATTGTGTGAAATAACCGCAGAAATCAATGTGGGACGTACGACGAACGCACCCGTTAGGACAGTGTGGCGAAATTTAGCGTTAATGGGCTATGGCAGCCGACGACCGACGCGCGTGCCTTTGCTAACAGAACTACATCGCCTGCAGCGCATCTCCTGGCCTCATGACCATGTCGATTGGAGCCTAGACTACTGGAAAACCGTGGCCTTGCTAGATGAGTCCAGATTTCAGTTGGTAAGAGCTGATGATAGGGTTCGAGTGTGGCGCAGACCACATGATGCCAACGACACAAGGTGCCAGCTGGTGGTGACTTCATAATAGTGTGGGCTGTATTTACATGAAATGGACTGAGTCCTCTGGTCCAAATGAACCGATCATTGTACTGAAATGTTTATGTTCGGGTACACGAAGACCATCTGCGATCATTCACGGGCTTCACGTCGCCAACCAACGATTGAATTTTTATTGGGCCACAACTGATCGCGATGATCTCAAGAACATTCTGGACGGTTCTAGCGAATAATTTGGCCACCCACATCACACGACATGAATGCCGTCGGTTACTCACATGGCATAATCGAGAGCTCGGTTACCGAGCGGTCTCAGACGCTGCAGTCATGGACTGTGCGGCTGGTCCCGGCGGAGATTCGAGTCCTCCCTCGGGCATGGGTGTGTGTGTGTTTGTCCTTAGGATAATTTAGGTTAAATAGTGTGTAAGCTTAGGGACTAATGACCTTAGCAGTTAAGCCCCACAAGATTTCACACACATTTGAACATTTGAGAGGTCGGTTTGTGCACAAATTCCTACACTGACTGCGCTTTCTGAGTTATGGACGACTATAGAGGCGACATGGATCAATATTTTTGCAACTCAGACACGATATTAGAAGTTCAAAAAATGGCTCTGAGCACTATGGGACTCAACTGATGAGGTCATTAGTCCCCTAGAACTTAGAACTAGTTAAACCTAACTAACCTAAGGACATCACAAACATCCATGCCCGAGGCAGGATTCGAATCTGCGAACGTAGCGATCTTGCGGTTCCAGACTGCAGCGCCTTTAACCGCACGGCCACTTCGGCCGGCGATATTAGAAGTTATCCCATGCTTTAGTCACCTTAGTATACTTTGTTCCATTTTATTACGCATTGTTTCTAGGTTTAACTTTTGAAAAAAACTGATCATAAAGATAATAGTATCCGCAAATACTACATTGTTCAAACAGAAAATTTAAAACATTTAAGCAAATACACTAAAGCGAGAAAGAAACTAGTATAGGCATGCGTGGTCAAATACAGAGATATGTAAACAGGCAGAATACGATGCTGCAGTCGCAGCACCTATATAAGACAAGTGTCTGGCGCAGTTGTTAGATCAGTTACCGTTGCTAGAATGGCAGGTTATCGAGATTTAAGTGAGATTGAATGCGTTGTGGTCTTACAGTCGGCGCAAAAGCGAAGGGACAAAGCATCTCCGAGGTAGCGACGAAGTGGAGATTTTCCCGTACGACCGTTTCACGAGGGTACCATAAATATCAGGAACACGGTAAAACATCAAATCTCCGACGTCGCTGCAGCTGGAAAAAGATCCTGCAAGAACGGGACCAACGACGACTGAAGAGAATCGTTCAGTGTGACAGAAATGCAACCCTTCCCCAAATTGCTGCAGATTTCAGTGCTGGGACATCAACAAGTGTCAGCGTGCGCACCATTCAACGAAACATCGTCGATATGGGCTTTCGGAGCCGAAGGCCCACTCGTGTGTCCTTGATGACCGCACGACACAAAGCTTTACACCTCGCGTAGGCCAGTCAACACCGAAATTGGACTGTTGATGACTGGAAACGTGTTGTCTGGTCGGACGAGTCTCGTTTCAAATTGTATCGAGCGGATGGACGTGTTGGGTATGGACATAACCTTATGAATTCATGGACCATGCATATCAGCAAGTGACTGTTCAACCTGTTGGAGACTTTCTAACGGTGGAACACCTGCATCCCTTCGTGATTTGTGCATTCGGACGGACATGGGCGATTCCACGAAGACAATGCGACATCCTACACGTCCAGAATTGCTACAGTGTGACTCCAGGAATACTCTTCTGAGTTTAAAAACGTCCGCTGACCACCAAACTCCCCACACATGAAGATTGTTGAACGTATCTGGGATGTCTTGCAACGTGCCGTTCAGAAGAGGTCTCCACCCCCTCGTACTCTTACGGATTTGTGGACAGCCCCGCAGGATTCATGGTATCAATTCTGTCCAGCACTACGTCAGACATTAGTCGAGTATATGGCACCTAGCGTTGCTGCGCTTCTGCGTGCTCGCGGGGGCCCCCACACGATATTACGAAGCTGTACCAGTTTCTTTGGCTCTTCAGTGTACACCGGTCGGTGTGGCCAAGCGGTTCTAGGCGCTTCAGTCTGGAACCGCGCGACCGCTACGGTCTCAGGTTCGAATCCTGCCTCGGGAATTGATGTGTGTGATGTCCTTAGGTTAGTTAGGTGATCTAGCAGTAAAGCGAGTGCCTGGAAACCGAGACGCCGCGGAATCGAAACCTCGCCAGACCAAAAAATTTTCTGTCTACCTTTACTCTAGCCTTCACTACGTGAAACGTTGCCATGAACTACTCACGATTCGGATTCCACGTTCAACTATAGGTCCTCTTCTCGCAGTTGGTCAGCTGGAATAGATTATGGTCACCCAGGTCGACGAATTGGCGTCCAATCGAAAGACTTGCACTCCGCCATTGTGTCACACGCAGTTTTTATTACTACTCCTGTGATTCAGTAGAGCCCCCAAGAATTTGTGTTCTCACGTTCCAAAGTGCAGATCCTGAGCCATCCCGTACATCATTGTTAGGAGGCAGCAGCAACGGTCGTCAGGTAGAGCGAAGCATCAGTAGGAACAGGTCAGCGCTCGGACACTGATGACATTAGCGCAGTGTTCTATCGTCACCGTATCGCACCGCCGTGACGCGCAGGGCTTGTTCCCGAACCCCCGCTGGCTGGCGGGGGGGGGGGCTAACCCGACTCGCTCGTCATAACGCGCCGTCCCCGCTGTGCCCTCGGTGCGTAGATCAGCCCTGCAGCCGTCGCCGAATTATTAACGGCGGCACCGGTCCACCGAGCCGGTGCGCTGACGGGCCGCGTAATTCGATCCAAACCGTCGCTGCTAGGCCCGCATTGCAGCGACACTGACCGGATTAACTCGCGCCACAATATTAATAGATACAGGCGTCAGATCGGGGACGCACGGCGCACTCCGCCTACACACTGCACACGCCGCGGGCGGACAGTTGACGTATTGCCGCGCCGCTTTGGTTAGCGATCTGCATACGATCGGCCAGCTTGTGGCGCGGGGGCCTCCGCTCTCTTACCATTCGGGTCGTGAGGCGGCGTAAGTACGACATTTACGAGGGCAGTTCAATAAGTAATGCAACACATTTTTTTCTGAAACAGGGGTTGTTTTATTCAGCATTGAAATACACCAGGTTATTCCCCAATCTTTTAGCTACACAACACTATTTTTCAACGTAATCCCCATTCAATGCTACGGCCTTACGCCACCTTGAAATGAGGGCCTGTATGCCTGCACGGTACCATTCCACTGGTCGATGTCGGAGCCAACGTCGTACTGCATCAATGTCTTCTTCATCATCCGCGTAGTGCCTCCCACGGATTGCGTCCTTCATTGGGCCAAACATACGGAAATCCGACGGTGCGAGATCCGGGCTGTAGGGTGCATGAGGAAGAACAGTCCACTGAAGTTTTGTGAGCTCCTCTCGGGTGCGAAGACGTGTGTGAGGTCTTTCGTTGTCATGAAGAAGGAGAAGTTCGTTCAGATTTTTGTGCCTACGAACACGCTGAAGTCGTTTCTTCAATTTCTGAAGAGTAGCACAATACACTTCAGAGTTGATCGTTTGATCATGGGGAAGGACATCGAACAGAATAACCCCTTCAGCGTCCCAGAAGACTGTAACCATGACTTTACCGGCTGAGGGTATGGCTTTAAACTTTTTCTTGGTAGGGGAGTGGGTGTGGCGCCACTCCATTGATTGCCGTTTTGTTTCAGGTTCGAAGTGATGAACTCATGTTTCATCGCCTGTAACAATCTTTGACAAGATATTGTCACCCTCAGCCACATGACGAGCAAGCAATTCCGCACAGATGGTTCTCCTTTGCTCTTTATGGTGTTCGGTTAGACAGCGAGGGACCCAGCGGGAACAAACCTTTGAATATCCCAACTGGTGAACAACTGTGACAGCACTACCAACAGAGATGTCAAGTTGAGCACTGAGTTGTTTGATGGTGATCCGTCGATCATCTCGAACGAGTGTGTTCGCACGCTCCGCCATTGCAGGAGTCACAGCTGTGCACGGCCGGCCCGCACGCTTGACCTTGCGGCGATGATGACACACGCTTTGCCCAACGACTCACCGTGCTTTTGACCACTGCCAGATCACCGTAGACATTCTGCAAGCGCCTATGAATATCTGAGATGCCCTGGTTTTCCTCCAAAAGAAACTCGATCACTGCCCGTTGTTTGCAACGCACATCCGTTACAGACGCCATTTTAACAGCTCCGTACAGCGCTGCCACCTGTTGGAAGTCAATGAAACTATACGAGACGAAGCGGGAATGTTTGAAAATATTCCACAAGAAATTTCCGGTTTTTTCAACCAAAATTGGGCGAGAAAAAAAATGTGTTGCATTACATATTGAACTGCCCTCGTACTTTTTGAGTTTTTAGGCGGCGCTATTTATATATGACATTACTAGGTCTTAAGATTCGTCATTTGTTATGGTTTAATCAATCGCAGCTTCAAAAAATAGCCGAGCAGGTTGTTTACACTTAGGTGAAATAGACCAGCGAGGTCTACATGTGCAGATGGCAGCAGTATCGCGCACACAAGGTATAAAGGGGCAGTGCACTGGCGGAGCTGTTATTTGTACTCAGGTGATTCGTGCGAAAAGATTTCTCACGTGACTGTGGTCGCACGGCAGGAATTTACAGACTCTGAAAGCGGAAGGGTATTTGGGGCTAGACTCCTGGGACATTCCATTTCGAAAATGATTAGAGAATTCAACGTTCCAAGATTCACAGTGTCAAGAGTGTGGCGATAATACCAAAGTTCAGGCGTTACCTCTCACCACGGACAACGCAGTGGCCGATGGCCTTCCCTTAACCCTTTCAGATCCTGTGGCTACGATTGTGTACATTAACTTTCACTATGTCTTTGCAGCAACAAATGTATTTTTCGCCAAAGGAAACCTGAGTTACACATTTGTGAACTTTTAATCCTTTCGTCATATGCAAGTGCTGCCAACCTCAGGGCATCACTGTGAAAATATCAGCAAGTCAGTGTAGCACTACGCAGCAGAACATGATCACCAGCATACATGCATGATTAACTATATTCCACTGTATTATTGCATTTTGTTTATTGTTGTTTTGTATGTTAATTTTTGAATGATAATTTTACTATTTCCTACAACAGAGAATATTCTGTAATTAGTTCTTTTAATCCATAAAATGAAGTCAAGTGTACAAAGTATGTTTTGAAAATGAGCAGATATTTTTGTATAAATTTTGCATCTAAAATCATCACCGAGGATCATTACCACACAAGGAAAACTTTTCCTGCCTCCAGAAAAAATTCAGGTCTGAACGGGTTAATGACCTAGAGCATCGGCGTTTGCGTAGAGTTCTTAGTTCTAACGGACAAGCAGGACTGCCTGAAATGACCAGAGAAATCAATGTGGGACGTACGACGAACTCATCCCTTAGGACAGTGTGGCGAGATTTGGCGTTATGGGCTGTGTCAGGGGACGACCGATGTCAGTCCTTTTGCTAACAGCACGACGCCCATTGCAGCGTCTCTTCTCTCCTCGGTTGGACCCTAGATTCCTGGAAAACCATGGCCTGATCAGATGAGCCCCGATTTTAGTTTGTAAAGAGCTGACGGTAGGGTTCGAGTGTAGCGCAGAACCCACGAAGCCATGGACACAAGCTATCAAAAATGTACTGTGCAAGCTGGTGGTCTCTCATAATAGTGTGGGCTGTGTTTAACGCATTGGACTGGATTTCTGGATGATAGAGGCCATTTTCAGCCACTCATGAACGTCAAGCCGCGCGGGATTAGCCGAGCGGTCTCAGGCGCTGCAGTCGTGGACTGTGCGGCTGGTCCGGGCGGAGGTTCGAGTCCTCCCTCGGCCATGGGTGTGTGTGTTTGACCTCAGGATAATTTAGTTTAAGTAGCGTGTAAGCTTAGGGACTGATGGCCTTAGCAGTTAAGTCCCATAAGATTTCACACACATTTGAACATTTTTTGATAAATTTTAAAAAAAGAAGTTTGAACACTTTTTTGAACGGTTGTTGCCATCTTAATTACTGTCGAGATGAGTGCTGTCAACTGAATACGACTATGCGATATCTTTTGTGCAAGGGACACAGCCAGTGGAGACGCAAGTGTAGTGGAAAGAACATTCGCGACGTGTGTCTTTAGCTTACAGAGCCACCTGCCACTTCCCGTGGCTTGTCTAACTGTTAAAAACAGTCCACATTATCATGTTTTCAGCGAAAGTAACAAGAGATGTTTCAGAGCGTCAAAACAGCTCCTGGCGAAATTCCTCTTCTTTCTGTTTCTCCATGTTAAGTACGATCTTTCAAATTCTTTGCCTCCCATTTTGGTGGACGATTCACGGATAACTGAGTCTACTGTTTTCTCAGTGACAGTGGTTTTAATTCTCAGATGCAAAGTTTTAAACTATTTTCGAGAAAGAGGTGGTGTGGCTGGGACTCGAGACGTCTCCTGCCACATGCTAGGTCAGTGGGACTCTCAAACCTTCCTTCTTTGGCTTCTGACTCTGTCATTCTTTCGATATTATATATCTGCTCTGTTAATCCACTCCAGTCCCGAACTGACGATTAATACTCAAGAATGCTTCGAAGAAGTACCTTGTAGTCCACTTCTTTTGTGGACTAATTGCATCTCCTTAAGATTCTGCTAATAAGTCTCAAGCGACCATCTGGTTTTCTTTCTATTCCTTATATGTGGTCATTCCATATTAGGTACAGGTGGTTACTCCTTGATATTATACGGTAGCTACGGTTTGCAATGATTTATTGACAACAGAGTACTCGAAAGGTGGTGGATATGTTCGCGTGTTTATGCTTTTGCGTCACTCCTCGTATAAGTTATTTTTTGGCGGAGCGTAAGAATACGTCTTTAGTAAAATGCTCACAACTGTCAATAAACTAACTCGTTTTAATGGAACTTACCACTGCGTGAGATCCAAGGTCGAAAAAGGGTCGCTCCATAATATGGCACGTTAAATAGATTTTTGGTAATGCTAGCAATCTCTTTTGAATATAACAGACATCGTATTTTATTTACTAAGATACTGTCTGAAATATATTTATTTTTAAATGGGAAGACAGACTTTTTTATCTGAATTAAAGCGCTTCTGACAATAGGAAAACAACGTAACAACTCTCGTTTGAGTGTAATTTATCGTATTAAAAACAGGAACACTATTCTAAATACCGGCGCCAAGTCATTTGTTAGAACCTTTCAGGCAGTGTTAATATGCAGTGATGGTTAAAGTTCTCTGCGTTGTCAGTTGACATTTTTTTTACATATTTTGCAGCTGTTTTGCAAATGTGTCATTGCAATCATTAACAAGCAAGGTGTCCCACTGCCAACATTTCGTTAATTCTCGAACGCAGTTAGTAACAGTTATTGTCCAAAGTAAATATTATTGTATCGGTGCTGTAATACATAAAACGTTATTAAACAAATGGGAAAGCAATTTTCCTCTTTCGTGCTATTACATATTTCACCCACCTTCTCTTCGAAAAATCTAAAAGTTTGGGGGTGGCTGTATTACGACTGTAATACCGTGTTCGATTAATTTTTGATAGCTTTATGTGTCGTAACGACTCTGATGTTTCTATTATCCTTTCCCCTTCACTCTGCCAACATCGCACATCAGGAATTGTAGCTTAAGAAACTTTTCCTTAGTTTTAATTCTTTTTTCCATTACTGTTATTTTTTATGTTACTCTGATTGCATAGTTATGTGCCCGCTCAGAAGAAAAATATGTAACACGAATTAGCGTTGTGATAAACCTGGTTTCATTTTCGGAAACTTCTGGCAACATGCAACTCCTAAATCGTCACTCTGTAGAAGCGAAATAGTCCAACTATAATGGAATTAGAATTGCAATGGACATAAATTAATACGTCGCAACGGTACAAAGTAGTGTTTTTCATCATATGTAACTAGAAATTAATTAATGCGAACTACACCAGCTTTTAGGTTAACTATGTAACACGACAATATTTAAATAGGCCTAAAAGAATATTTATATTGAATTTAACAGTTTTAATATTCTAATATACGTAATGTGTAACTGTTACACAAAATTATTTGCGACCATTTCTGAACTCCGTCTCCGCCGTTTGATACTTCCAGACATATGTTTCACATTAATTGTTTGTATCACAAATAAGCAGGAGACTTCAGCGGATTATCTAATGTTCCATAAACGTATCGAAATTTTAATAATTTGCGTCCTATAGTGTAGACGATAACGTTGTTGCAGTACCAAGTCAGTTCTTTTAATGACAATTTTTTACTGTAGCAATCGTTTCTTCCTATCGTTCCTTCACACACTGATATATGCACACATAAAAGCGTGTTTCCACCTCTCGTTATAGAGTATCATTTAGACTCATTATTCAAATATTTGACAGTATAATTCATGCTGTGTACATGACTGTTTGTCAATTTGAGATATCTTCCACTGAGCGCAATTAGTGCCTGTAATAAATGCAGACTATCAGTAAAGATCTGTAAGGGGCTGGCTAATGCTATGCTAGCACTTTCGCAGCTATCGAAGACGCCAGACATATTCTACGACAGCGTAGCACGCTACCGCAATGAAACTGATTCCGTGCAGTAATTTAGATAACTAGACGGCATGAAGATCAGCAACAAGGGATGGCGATGAACGTTAAAAGAATGTATACTTTTCATAAAAGTCCAGTAAGACACTTACAGCTGTTAGACCAAAAATTTTCCACAAAGGTTTTATTTCACGATCCCTAAACAACATTCAATAAATATACCTAGTTGCTCTAACCTGTCTAGCCCTAATACTGTCACAAATAATCATATAAAATCTTCTTAAATTTTTTATCTTAAGGTTATTTGTTACAGGGTAATAGAATCTCCTTCCCCTCCTTTGGAATTACGAAGGATAACAAATATCTATGAGGTTGCTTTTCATTGCCGAACTGCCCCGGTCTTCCACGAAGTTGGAAAAGATATCGAATTAACATATTGCGTTACCGCACTGAGTTATTGTCAGCTGAAAATATTTGAAAACTGTTCAAAATCCACAGTTACTAACAAGGGAAACACCTCAGTTCGACCGGCTAGAGCCGAACAAAAATTATTTTAAATACGTAGACGTTTCTGTTCTAATATCGTTGACAAGTCTCTTAAACCTATGGCTTCGTGTACAATCTGTGTTTCACTAGAAAAGCACAACCAGCTGAAGAGACAAACTCGCGCAAGAGACAATTAAGTCCAGCAGATTCACAACACTCATAAATAAAATATCATCTGATAAAATTTTAACATTTGTGTGAAACAATGTATGTTAACACAAGCTGTAATAATAGAGCCGCATTTCTCAAAAAAGAAGTTGTGTTATTCACATTCTTCTCTTATTCGACATCGAAGTGCAAATGTGGAGTTTCAATGTGTTTTAAGCTCAGTGAAATGAATAGTATGCACGCTTGTCAAGGACATCACGTAGACATATTATATAATATATGCTGAATCCGCAGCGCAGCAGACTGCATCAACAGCCGCATAAAAGAAACGGCGTTTAAAGGTGGCCATATTACTGCCAGATGAGTGTCCATTCGTAAACAGTGACGACTTTTTGCAGAAATTTGTGTAAAAATTCAAGAAAAACAGACGTCTCACTATTTAATCTTGTCTAATGAATTTTTTAAAGTTGCAGTAACTGTTTTAAATCAAATCATTAAGAGTGCATTTAAGCGTTCAGCGCCACGACAACGACGATGACATCATATCAACCGTTGAGCAGGATTGCCAAATGCGTAGGTTGGAACTTAAATAGTGGCACTTCGTGGCATTCACTTCAAAACTGTTCCAGAGATTCGACAGGCAGTTGACCGCTCCATTCGCACCATCAACAGAACAGGCTCTGATAACGGTATACTACGCCTTCCACATCTCTGGTAACGAGTTCTACACAACGCTGGTGACTACTCTGAAGGGCAGTAACAGGTGCAAATGTATTGGTTGTGAATAAACAGGTGCCACTATTTACGTTCCAACCCTCGTAGGGCAGCAGAATTTTTACTATAGAATGGAGATCAGAAGCTGGTAAATCTTTATGGTAAGTGCTTTAATATCAATGGAACTTATATTGAAAAGTAGACTAAGATACAGGATTTCACGAAGCTTTCGTGACCGTGTGATATCCAAACGTCTGAATGTTTCGTCTTGAAAACGTATATGTACACAGTTTCGGTGGTCATTTCTGATTGTGCTTCAGAATTTTCGTTGGTAGTCATTTCTCGTCCTATTCACATGTTGTTCCTAGCTGTCTCTGTACTCAAGTTTTTGCACATTAAGAGCATGTACATTGAACTCATTCTGAACATCTTCATTCTTTTTTTTATTTAATCTCTTCTTCTGTAGCCCTCCAATCTCCTCAAGAAGCTCATCAGTTCTGCATGCATTTTGCTATCAAATTTCTTTTTATTTGTCCAACTCTCTCTTCCGTATAAGGGTAATGGCATCGATGTAGCTTAATAAAATTTTATTTTTGTACCTTTTAGTGTTTTGTTTTTTACGTGTTCTGATTATGTACCACATATTGCTCCAAATTTGTGAAGTTTTCCATGTAAAATTCCCCTTACAAACTTCTACAGCTTGAAGAGGAACTGTGTAGATAATGTTTTGAATTGGAACCCCTGTCCGGAAACGTACTGTTGCCGCGCTGTAACCATTTGAAATCATGTTGGTAACGGAACTAATTTTATTTATTAAGCGTGACGCAGTACACTGCACATGCAGTTAGACGTGAACTCGTTGACGGATTTTCTTCATCATTATGCAGCACCACTTCTTCCAATTCGGATGTGCATCGTCTCCTTGGAGCACCATAGTCACGCCTACTGACGGTGAAGGTATGCACTTCACGAAGCAGTTGCGTAACTATGGCGAAAAGTGCATGAAGTGCAGTCGGACTTCGTGGATTATGATCTTGATAAAGGTGACGAGCAGCTCTCCCATTACCGCGAACTTCGCCATATAAAAGGATCATGGCGACATATTTTGCAAACCTGTACTGAACCATGTTGCTCTAGCACTCACAGACACTGAATGAGGCACGAACCAGGTTATACAGATGGAACAGACATCGAATGATATCTGGCGATCCGACGTAAGCATCCGCCACCAAACTACCCAGTCGCATAACTACCTAGCAAACATGTCTTCAACGGGCTGTAGCATGGAAATGGCAAGTTTTCTGGACATGGGTTCCAGTTCAAAATATTTCCTATTCAGTCTCCTCTACAAGTCCTTGAAGTTTGTAAGGGAAATTTGAGAGCATCCGGTATAATTATCATAATTACTTCTCGTGTCACAGCCCTTTTATTCAAAATCTCACACCTGCACATTCGCCGGCCGAAGTGGCCGTGCGGTTAAAGGCGCTGCAGTCTGAAACCGCAAGACCGCTACTGTCGCAGGTTCGAATCCTGCCTCGGGCATGGATGTTTGTGATGTCCTTAGGTTAGTTAGGTTTAACTAGTTCTAAGTTCTAGGGGACTAATGACCTCAGCAGTTGAGTCCCATAGTACTCAGAGCCATTTGAACCGTTTGAACCTGCACATTCATTTCGTTACTACTTACTCTTTCAAACTGTACGAGGTATTTGCTTTGAAAGGCCATACTGCTGTAATGAGATTTCAAGATCACATTCTGTACGTATTTGGTTTAGTCAACTTACTGATTGGTTCTTGTATTATTACTTTATCATCTGCGAATAGAAATACAGCCGGCCGGGGTGGCCGAGCGGTTCTAGGCGCTTCAGTCTGGAACCGCGCGACCGCTACGATCGCAGGTTCGAATCCTGCCTCGGGCATGGATGTTAGGTTTACGTATTCCGAAGTTCCAGGGGACTGATGACCTCAGATGTTAAGTCCCACAGTGCTCAGAGCCATTTGAAACAATTTGAATAGAAATACACTTACTGTTTGTTCGTCAAATGTAATGCATCTTTTGAGGACGCTGTCGATGTAAAACGCTGAATGAAAGAGAGTACTTTGTTTTCATGACATTTGGCATTTTCTCTCCAGTGTTACTATTTTTGCTCGATGAATTTTTTTAGGAGTTCATGTAATAATAAATTTGTTAAACAAATTAACTTCTTTTGTTTAAAGCCGCGCAGGATTAGCCGAGCGGTCTAAGGCGCTGCAGTCATGGACTGTGCGGCTGGTCCCGACGGAAGTTCGAGTCCTCCCTCGGGCATGGGTGTCTGTGTTTGTCCTTAGGATAAATTAGGTTAGGTAGTGTGTAAGATTAAGGACTGATGACCTTTGCCGTTAATTCCCATATCACACACATTTGAACATTTTTTGTTTTGTTTAAAGGAAGGGACCAGGCCCACGTCCTCCTCTGCATTATAGCGTCATCTACATTCGGTATGGATGGGCATGGGATCAGCTAATAATTCTTCCAGCGGTTGTTGGCTTTTGCAGTGTTACGTGGCTTTATGCTTAATTACCGACTTACTATTTTATCAGTTGATTTGTTTTCACCACGTAATGCCCGCTGTTTACGTCCTTTTTCGTTGCTGAGCGATCACTTTTCATTCTGACGCCGCAACTCTTCCTTTCATATATCTTTACTACTTTTTATCTATATAAATGATGAACTACTGGTTTTGCAATTTAACAACTTTTAACAATTGTGGAAGTATTACAGGTATCGGGTCCCACCTAATGCGTCACCCGCCTATACGTTTTACATGAAACTTTCAAGAATCGATCGATCTGTTTACAAAGTGAAAGCAGAATATCTCTTCCTTTGACGTTGTCCAACAACGACCTAGGAAGCTCGACGCCCTCGCGGCCCAGGCTCTTCCATGGCTCGCGGTCGTTTGCAGCATTCGTTTTATTCCTTGCCCACTTGCCGCTACGTCGAACTTTAGTGGTGATCGTTGGGCAACGTCTTCCACGTTATCTGCAACATAAATAAACTTTCTTCCCACAGTATTTCTGATAACCCAAAAACAAACTTAAAGAACATTATAATAATAACTGTTCTTACAATTATTTGTGTAAGTCTAGGTCGATTTAATGAGGGGTGGGACAGGCCTAAGCCTTGTGACACCACACTTTCTGACCTTGGAGCCACTACTACACATTCACGTATTTTCTCAGTTAACATCACGAGGCAGCGTGCACCCCATTTCAGTCTCTCTCCTCCCCCCCCCCCTTTCCCTGTCCCCTCAGGGAAAATTTGCGGCACTAACGGGAATTGAATCACAGTGACCCGCATGGCAGACAGACGCGCTGACATCTCAGATATGGAGGCGGACAATAAGGAAGATACTTACTTAAAAACATGACTCGTAGTTCCAGAATACGTCTCGTCCTTGAATTACTTCAAACGGATAATTTTACCTTGAAACAGAACAAAGGGTTTTGTCTCAAGCGAAAAGACAATGCCGACTTTCTCTCAATTTCCAAAAGGAGGTGGTGCCGTGAGCTACGTCCGTCCAGTGTACGTCGCAACAAGGCCGACAGCAGCACAGCCGTGAGAACACAGGGCTGTGTTTATCCTTGCCCCGGAGATGTCGCTGGCACGGAACGAACAAGTGATTTTCTGGCGGGTGGCCGCCCGTGGCCGACTCCCACGCGACCTAACCAAGCGAGGCCGCCCGCCAGCTGCTCGGCTTCCGGGAACGCCATTTGGCGGCTGGGATCCACAATGGGTGCGAGGTACAATGAACTTACCCCGGAGACGCGTACGTGACGCCGACAGCGGTTCCGAGTCAACAACTTTTTCGTTTCTCCACATAATGCTTTTCTCTTCCCTGTGATAACTATGTTCCACTCAAAGTTTTCAGACAAAGGTCGCTGGAAGAGTGGCGGAGCCTTATGGAAGACTGTGAATCTCGACGTTTTCTAAGCTTAATTATATATTCTGTACTAACAATAAAATTGTAAAACCGCCGTTTCTGCCAGCTTTAACACGCTAATCTCCGGAACTACTTCACGAATTCTCATAGGGTTTTCACAGGTAGCTTGGGCCTAAAGTGGCACAACGTACGAGAGCTGTCCAGAAAATAAGTTACGATCGGTCGCGAAATGGAAACGACTACGAAAATCCGATAAAGCTTTGCAAAGATGTGTTGGGCAGTGTCTCTAGTATGACTCTAGGTAGAATTATGTCGCTCTTTTCATTCCTGAGCTCTTAGTGAGAGTGTAAAGATGTTATAGAAAATAGTGTCTCCTGCCAAGTACGAGGGCCTGGTGAGAATTTTCCCCTAAGCTATGAAACCAACATTACACAACTGTCGTGCGGTTTCTTCTTCAAGACAATTCTCAGCCTCATTCTGCAGGGGCAATGAAGATGTTCATGCATCGTTTCAATTGGAAATGTTTGGTTACCCTCATTACAGCCCGTAATTGTCTCCCACTGTGTTTCATCTCTGCTCAAACGAACCGCTGGCTATGAAGACAACATTTTGGCACAAACAACGAGCTTTAGGCAAGCGTAGAGAATTGGCGGAAAGCACTGGCGGCTGCCTTCTATGATGAGGGTATTGGAAAGTTGGTACAACGCTACGACGTATGTCTGAGTCAGAACGGCGACTACGTAGAGAAGTAGCTGAAAGGTGTAGCTAACTGTTACAAATGAAACATTTCTGATTTTCACTGTGATTTTCATTTCGCGATCAATCGTAACTTACTTTCTGGACAGCCCTCGTATACGTTTTATTTCATCAAAAGCGAATCACAGCGGAAAAAGATATCGTGATTAAAAGAAATTTACCGAAAACCGTTGTGTCTGGCTGTTTGAACACGCCGATCTCCAAAACAGCTGGAACAATTTTCATGTAGTTTTCACAGTTAACTTGAGTGTAGTTTGGGGCAACGTATAGGCTTTATTTTTTCAAAATCGGAAGACAGAAAAGAAAGATATTGTAATTCAAATTTTTATCTAGAATCGTCTGAACAGCGTAGTAATTCAGATGTTTAATCAGCATAGTGTAATAAAAGCACTCCGTCGTCAGGTCACGAGTGGCCTACCGCGACCATCCGACAGCCGGGTCATCCTCAGTGGAGGATGCGGATAGGAGGGGCGTGGGGTCAGCACACCGCTCTCCCGGTCGTTATGATGGTATTCTTGACCGCAGCCGCTATTATTCGGTCGAGTAGCTCCTCAGTTGGCATCACGAGGCTGAGTGCACCCCGAAATATGGCAACAGCGCATGGCGGCTTGGATGGTCACCCATCCAGGTTCCGACCACTCCCGACAGCGCTTAACTTCGGTGATCTTCCGGGAACCGGCGTAACCACTGCGGCAAGGCCGTTGCCAGCATAGTGTAATACACCAAAGAAACCATAAACTGAGCTCTAAGTTTTCTAGTACACCAAAGAACCAACAGATTGCACTGTTAATTTTTTTTTTTTTAACTCAATGATAGATGTATTTTTGGGAGTTTACACCAGTGACGGAAATAAGAGCAGCAATCTTACCTGTACAAATACAAACTGACATCGAATCTGCTTGATTACGACATATGGATTTAATGATTTTGCGTTGTGTACTTAAAAATTACTTCTCTCGGTAGGTTTTATTTATATTTGACTTCTTGGGTAGGAACAACGAATTTATCGAGCTTGATCAGTGTTTTAGGTGCCTGCTTATTACATTTTGATTTGCTTTGCTTACGAATAAATGTGCATAGAAAACGATAGAATCTTTCTGAATACAACATAGCGGTCTCAAGAGTCCAATGAAGATAGTGGTGTGAGACTTGCTGCGTCTACAGAACATCAGGTATTAACACGCTCTTTGGAAACTCCTCCCGAAAGCCAGGAACAACGTCATGCATTATTTCGTTCCTCAGAACGCTTCATTCGCAGAGGATTAAAGTTATTTCCGTCCAATGTAATACCACAGAAGCGCAAATCTTGTTGGGGAGTAAACACGGGAGAGCGAGGTTTTATACCCCGAATCCCACTTATTCCTAACAATTTACCGTTTCGTTTTAAACGTGTAGAATGCCCGGTGAGCTTACGTTGCGCCTCGACCATAAACAAAGCATAAGGGCAGACGCGGCATGTTGCAGGTACGGACCTTTGTGCCAGTTGCTTTTCGCACCGCCAGCTCTACATGGACCTCTCCCGTATTAGTGAAGTAAACAAGCTCTTCGTTCATGTCCCTAATCACACTACTTCAAACGGTGTGTACAAAGAAGCTTTATAAGTCACAAAATAAATGAATATCTGGGCAAGAGTGGAATCGTCTGCTAGTGAATGAATAAAGAGGTAGCAAAGAACTCGGAAGACCATTTGAAGCGAATGGTGAGTATATTCAAAAGAGATTGCAAGACAAACACCAGCAGCGGTAGTAAGAGAAGGGTAATCGAGTGGTATTATCTTCCTTCCTCTAACATTTAAGCTTACTTACTCCACCAGTTATAGGAGGATACAGTACATAGTGTACTCCGAACCACAACGAAATTAAAACAATCCACATTAACAAATCAACAACAGAGGCAAAAGAGGCGACCCGTGAAAGAAAAAAAATCCTTGAACGACTGAGAACTGGGCACTAGACGTATCACTTATTTACTGAACCACGCATTATAGCTTTCATTCACGCTGAATCGTTATGCTGACGAAGCTCATCCAGCATCAAGATAATCGGCGCCAATTAGTGAGGCAACTGTCTGACGCTATCTGTTTCGCGGGTAGCGTGCGCCGCCTAAGGAGTGGAACTTAAGAGCGGTACACGTGCTGTAAGTGACCACAGGCTCCGCCCGTGTGTGTATGTAAATCTGAGAGAACGGGGACAAAACACAGGCCACAAAAATATTGCTTTCAACACCTTGAACAAATATACATTTTCTGTTTATATCATTAGATTACTATAACCGTGCAAAGAGTAGTCGAAGGACAGTCCTAAGCATGAATGAGTAATCAGATTTTGTAGGATGTAGACGGTATGCTGAAATGAGTGTGGAGGTTGGCAAGCGGTAAGAGTAGAGAATAAATTTACATTAAAAAAAAAGTTTCACCTTCAGTCTCCTGCATGTGAATTACTGTGTCGTGAACTACAGGCAGCATCGTACGGAAACTGTCACAACTGGTTTCATGTACTTATATACTTTGTCAGGATAACCCTTATTTTAGGATATTTAAAACTTACCTGTATAGATTCAGACACTTACATAGTAGAAAAGCAGATGAGCCAAAAACATTATGATCACTACCCACTGTGAGATTGAAAGGCAACTCGTGCCGCAGCGGGCACTTGATGCGGTAAGAAAACTGTATAAATTGAGCGGAGACGAACGGTGAACCATTGACAAGGGACAGATTGTGGCCTCGCACATGGGAACGAGCGTCTCGGAAAAGGCGAAGACGGTTGATTGATCCCATGTTATTGGCGTGAGCCTTTATGGAAAGTGACTAAAGAACGGTGAGACCACGAGTAGATGACAAGGAGTTCGAGATCCGTACCTCATCACAGAACGTGGAAGACGAAGACTCGCCTGCTCTGTAAACTAGGGTAGCCGCGATCTGTAGCAGGTCTGACGAAAGGGAGAATGCTGGTGCAGGAACAATAGTTTAAGAGAACACCGTTCAGTGCACTTTATGGACAATGGGGCTCCTTAGCAGTTGACCCCATCCGAGTTCGCATGTTGACCCAAGGACATCGTCAATTTGGGCGCATGATTGTAGAGATAGGATGGAGCATCATTGGAAACGTATCGCCTGGTCTGGTGAATCACATTTCTTGTTACACGAGGGCGCTGGGCGTGGCCGGATACTCCGTCATCTAGTAAAACAGCTGTTCGAAACAAGCTCCGTGCCGCGGATGTAGCCGTGTTGAGATGCTATGGAGTACATTCATCTGGCTCCCATGGAACCTGTCGTAGCAATCGAAGACACCATGATATCTATAGACTGTAGACTACGTGAATATTATTGCGAACTACATGCATCCGTTGACCCTTTTTCAGAAAAGCATTCGACACGGTACCCACTGAAGACTGTTAACGAAGGTACGTACATGCGTAATAGGCTCCCAGACTGGTTGGAAGACTTCTTAAGTAATAGAACATAGGACGTTGTCTGCGACGGCAAGTGTTCATCGGAGACAGGGGTAGCATCAGGAGGGCCCCAGGGAAGTGTGACAGGATTGCTGCTATTTTCTATAGAGGAGGGTTGTCCAGAAGGTAAGTTCCGATCGGTCGCTAAATGGAAACCTCAATGAAAATCAGAAACATTTTATTTGCAAGAGTTAGCTACACTTCCAGATTCTTCTCTACTTAGTAGCCGCTCCGACTTAGACATCTGTCAGAGCGTTATATCAAATTTCCAACACCATCGTCATAAAAGGCAGTCGCCTATGCTTTCCAATAATTCTCTACGCTGGTCTACGGCGCGTATCCAGCGTTTAATGCGAACAGAGATGATTATCAGGACGAGTCAATTAGGGCTGTGTTGTGGGTGGTCGAACACTTCCCATCGAAAAGGTTGCAGGAGCGTCTTCACTGCCCCTGCAGAGTGCGGCTGAGAATTGCCACGAAGAAGGAAGTGCGTGGCAGTTGTGTTAGGTGGGTTGCATTCATTAAGGCGAAGCCTCTTAGCGGGACCTCCTACTTGGCGGGAAACATCGTAGTTCTAGGCGCCTTTACTCGCTCACAGTGCGCTCACAACTGAAAAGAGCGACCTGTTGCGATCGACGGTCATTCTAGAGACGCTACCCAACACATCTCTGCAAAGCTTCATCGGGTTTTCACTGTGGTATCCACTTACTTTCTGGACAACCCTTGTACATAAATGATCTTACAGACAGGGTGGGCAGCAATCTGCGATTGTTCGCTGGTAATGCTGTGGTGTACAGGAAGGTGTCGAAGGTTAGTGACGAGATTGATTCGAGATGGCCTAGACAAAATTTCTATTTGATGTAAGGAAAGGCAGCTGGCTCCTAGTGTATAAAATTGTAAGTTAATGCGGATGAGTAGGAAAAAAAACCGTAATGTTCGGATACAACGCTAGTAATGTCCTGCTTGACACAGTCACGTCGTTTAAATATCTGGGCATAACGTTGCAAAGCGATATGAAGTGGAACGAACACGTGAGGATTGTGATAGGGGAGGCGAATTGTCGACTTTGGTTTATTGGAAGAATTTTAGGAAAGTGGAGTTCATCAGTAAAGAAGATCGCATAAAGGAAGCTGGTGCGACCTGTACTTGAGTGGTGCTCGAGTGTTTGGGATCTGGAACAGATCGGATTAGAAGAAGACATCGAAGCAATTCAGAGGGGAGCTGCTAGATTTGTTGCCTGTAGCAATTTGAAGAAGTGTCATGATGATCTCTCCATCGGCAAAAGATTCCGGAATAGTTCCCCATTCGGATCTCCGGGAGGGGACTGCCAAGGGGGAGGTTACCACGAGAAAAAGATTGAATAATCAACGAAAGGATAACGTTCTACGAGTCGGGGCGTGGAATGTCAGAAGCTTGAACGTGGTAGGGAAACTAGAAAATCTGAAAAGGGAAATGCAAAGGCTCTATCTAGATATAGTAGGGGTCAGTGAAGTGAAGTGAAAGGAAGACAAGGATTTCTGGTCAGATGAGTATCGGGTAATATCAACAGCAGCAGAAAGTGGTATAACAGGCGTAGGATTCGTTATGAATAGGAAGGTAGGGCAGAGGGTGTGTTACTGTGAACAGTTCAGTGACCGGGTTGTTCTAATCACAATCGACAGCAGACCAACACCAACAACGATAGTTCAGGTATACATGCCGACGTCGCAAGCTGAAAATGAACAGATAGGGAAAGTGTATGAGGATATTGAAAGGGTAATGCAGTATGTAAAGGGGGACGAAAATCTAATAGTCATGGGCGACTGGAATGCAGTTGTAGGGAAAGGAGTAGAAGAAAAGGTTACAGGAGAATATGGGCTTGGGACAAGGAATGAAAGAGGAGAAACACTAATTGAGTTCTGTAACAAGTTTCAGCTAGTAATAGCGAATACCCTGTTCAAGAATCACAAGAGGAGGAGGTATACTTGGAAAAGGCCGGGAGATGCGGGAAGATTTCAATTAGATTACATCATGGTCAGACAGAGATTCCGAAATCAGATACTGGATTGTAAGACGTACCCAGGAGCAGATATAGACTCAGATCACAATATAGTAGTGATGAAGAGTAGGCTGAAGTTCAAGACATTAGTCAGGAAGAATCAATACGCAAAGAAGTGGGATACGGAAGTACTAAGGAATGACGAGATACGTTTGAAGTTCTCTAACGCTATAGATACAGCTATAAGGAATAGCGCAGTAGGCAGTACAGTTGAAGAGGAATGGACATCTCTAAAAAGGGCCATCACAGAAGTTTGGAAGGAAAACATAGCTACAAAGAAGGTAGCTGCGAAGAAACCATGGGTAACAGAAGAAATACTTCAGTTGATTGATGAAAGGAGGAAGTACAAACATGTTCCGGGAAAATCAGGAATACAGAAATACAAGTCGCTGAGGAATGAAATAACTAGGCAGTGCAGGGAAGCTAAGACGAAATGGCTGCAGGAAAAATGTGAAGACATCGAAAAAGATACGATTGTCGGAAGGACAGACTCAGCATACAGGAAAGTCAAAACAACCTTTGGTGACATTAAAAGCAACGGTGGTAACGTTAAGAGTGCAACGGGAATTCCACTGTTAAATGCAGAGGAGAGAGCAGATAGGTGGAAAGAATACATTGAAAGCCTCTATGAGGGTGAAGATTTGTCTGGTGTGATAGAAGAAGAAACAGGAGTCGATTTAGAAGAGATAGGGGATCCAGTATTAGAATCGGAATTTAAAAGAGCTTTGGAGAACTTACGGTCAAATAAGGCAGAAGGGATAGATAACATTCCATCAGAACTTCTAAAATCATTGGGGGAAGTGGCAACAAAACGACTATTCACGTTGGTGTGTAGAATATATGAGTCTGGCGATATACCATCTGACTTTCGGAAAAGCATCATCCACACAATTCCGAAGACGGCAAGAGCTGACAAGTGCGAGAATTATCGGACAATCAGCTTAACAGCTCATGCATCGAAGCTGCTTACAAGAATAATATATAGAAGAATGGAAAAGAAAATTGAGAATGCGCTAGGTGACGATCAGTTTGGCTTTAGGAAAAGCAAAGGGACGAGAGAGGCAATTCTGACGTTACGGCTGTTGTGACTTGGCAAGACAGCCAAGCCACTAGGAGGTGAAGCCGAAAGGCACGCGTTTAAGCTCACGCAGGCTGGCGTGAGGTCTGGAACAGTTAAAGGATTTGAGTCTAGCAAATAAAGTACGTAGCTGTTGGAATACTTAACTTTAATCCATAATTGGTGAACATCGGTCTGACGGTACATGCATCACAAGATAAATAGCAATTGATAATGGCGCCTTGCTAGGTCGTAGCAAATGACGTAGCTGAAGGCTATGCTAACTATCGTCTCGGCAAATGAGAGCGTAATTTGTCAGTGAACCATCGCTAGCAAAGTCGGCTGTACAACTGGGGCGAGTGCTAGGAAGTCTCTAGACCTGCCGTGGGGCGGCGCTCGGTCTGCAATCACTGATAGTGGCGACACGCGGGCCCGACGTATACTAACGGATCGCGGCTGATTTAAAGGCTACCACCTAGCAAGTGTGGTGTCTGGCGGTGACACCACAACGGCTAATAGTGGAAGCAAGGCTAAAGGAAAATCAAGACACTTTCATAGAATTTGTCGACCTGGAAAATGCGTTCGACAATACAAAATGGTGCAAGCTGTTCGAGATTCTGAAAAAAGTAGGGGTAAGCTATAGGGAGAGACGGGTCATATACAATATGTACAACAACCAAGAGGGAATAATAAGAGTGGACGATCAAGAACGAAGTGCTCGTATTAAGAAGGGTGTAAGACAAGGCTGTAGCCTTTCGCCCCTACTCTTCAATCTGTACATCGAGGAAGCAATGATGGAAATAAAAGAAAGGTTCAGGAGTGGAATTAAAATACAAGGTGAAAGGATATCAATGATACGATTCGCTGATGACATTGCTATCCTGAGTGAAAGTGAAGAAGAATTAAATGATCTGCTGAACGGAATGAACAGTCTAATGAGTACACAGTATGGTTTGAGAGTAAATCGGAGTAAGACGAAGGTAATGAGAAGTGGTAGAAATGAGAACAGCGAGAAACTTAACATCAGGATTGATGGTCACGAAGTCAATGAAGTTAAGGAATTCTGCTACCTAGACAGTAAAATAACCAATGACGGACGGAGCAAAGAGGACATCAAAAGCAGACTCGCTATGGCAAAAAAGGCATTTCTGGGCAAGAGAAGTCTACTAGTATCAAATACCGGCCTTAATTTGAGGAAGAAATTTCTGAGGATGTACGTCTGGAGTACAGCATTATATGGTAGTGAAACATGGACTGTGGGAAAACCGGAACAGAAGAGAATCGAAGCATTTGAGATGTGGTGCTATAGACGAATGTTGAAAATTAGGTGGACTGATAAGGTAAGGAATGAGGAGGTTCTACGCAGAATCGGAGAGGAAAGGAATATGTGGTAAACACGGATAAGGAGAAGGGACAGGATGATAGGACATCTGCTAAGACATAAGGGAATGACTTCCATGGTACTAGAGGGAGCTGTAGAGGGCAAAAACTGTAGAGGAAGACAGAGATTGGAATACGTCAAGCAAATAATTTAGGACGTAGGTTGCAAGGACTACTCTGAGATGAAGAGGTTAGCACAGGAAAGGAATTCGTGGCGGGCCGCATCAGACCAGTCAGTAGACTGATGAAAAAAAAAAAAAAAAAAAAAAAAAAGCTACGATCAGCATGCAAGTGTTACGGAGGTGCTTCGGGAGCTCAAGTGGGAATTCATGGAGGGAAAAAGACATTCATTTCGAAGGACACTACTGAGAAAATTTGGAGAACCAGCGTTTGAAGCTGACTGCAGAACGATCCTACTGCGGAGAACATACATTTCGCACATTTCGCATAGGGACCACGAAAATAAGATACAAGAAATTAGGACTTACACGGAGGCATACAAACAGTCGTTTCTCCATCGCTTTATCTGCGAATGGAACAGGAAAGGAAATGACTAGTTGTGAACACGCGTTGATCTCTGGGCCAACAAATTTACGTGATCTGAACTCTATGGAACGCATCTGGGGTGCTATCTGGCGGTAACAGCGCCCACAAACATTCGGCCCTAACCTATGGATAGTGCTCGACGTATGCATAAACAGCTGGTGCCACATATTAACGTAAACCAACCAAGGACTTGTCAGATCCATGCCACGCAAGATCGCTGCTGTACTATGATATAGTATGAAATAAGACACTATTGAACAGGTGATTGTAATATTTTGGCCTATCAATGTAATTATGAAAACAAGCATTCGAGGTGATAGTGTTTTTTATCTCCGAGTATTAGGCTGGCGGGGTTTAAGTGTATTTCGCCACACTATTTGACATTATTTTGCAGTTTAATTCTTTCCGTAATTCCTGATAAGCAGCATTATGGAACCGATTTTCTGCTTTATGCTGTTCATTCCTGCTACTGTGTAGTAATGTGTGATTTACCAAGAAGCCAACACGACGTCGGTACTTTTACAAGAAAACTAACACATACTATTCAAGCGTTGTGCCGAGGTTACGCATAAAATGCTCCTATCGGAGCACAAACATTTGAGAATATGTTCCTGTTTATTTAAATGACTAACTGAAAATTGAGGTACCAGCTACTTCATTCTAACTTCTTCAGCAACTTTAAAAATTTTCCGAAAAATTTTGAAATGCGAATATAATCGCGCTTTCTTAAAAGCAACTCACCTCAAACTCCGACAAGCTCTCCTAACTTTAGCTCACTCACACCCACTAGTCCATCGTTGTAAGTCGTTCATACGCATCCAGTCCCAGTTGCCCTTTCTCACTCACCCTTTCAGCCCAACTCACTGTCTCTTTGCGTATCTGTGTCACAGTCACAGCCCCCTTCGTTCTGTCCTACTACTGCAGTCTCTTCTCACTGTCACTATCTGACTCTTGCTCTTTCTTAGTGCTAATATTTCCTTCCTTCCTATTACTGCAGTCACTTCTCACTTTCACTATCTCTCTCTTCTGCATTGTCATTATCATGTACTTTGTCTCTCATTATCTCTGGCTCTCAATCACTTCCACTTCCATTTTCTCTTTATTCTTCCCTCATGCCCCTCCCCCCCCCCCCCCCCCCCTCACCACGCTGGCAATGTCTCCTTCACTATTTTCGTAGCACTGTTCTGTCACAGTCAACTATCCTCCAATGCCACTGTGTCCTTTTCTCATTCACTGGCCTTGCCTCCTTCGCTCTTTCTATAACGCAACCACTGTCTACTATCTTTCAATGTTTATTACTTTTCCGCCTCTTTGTCACTGTCTTCTCCTCTTCACCATGTAATAGCGCGAATATGTTCACATGCCAAAATTTTTGAGAAAATTTTTAAAGCTGCTGAGGAAGGTAGAATCAGATAATCAGACAGCTGGTACCCCACTTTTCAGTCGGAGTCTTTGAAATAAACAGGAATATGTTAGTATTTTTTGTTCTCCGATAGGAGTATTTTTCCTCTACTTCCCATCTTTTCCCAGTTGTAGAAAGGTATATCACTCATACGAGAAGAAATGTACTGGTCAGTAAAATTTAGATCGTTCATTTATGTGAAACCGAAATAATGGGGAAGGCGTGTTACACCTCAGACTAGATTTTACGTTCAAGGAAACATTTTTCGTGTGCTCCAGTACTGTAACAAGGGATTTCCAGATGATAACGGAGACACTTTACAGCATATCTGTCCGTGTTACGTCACAGATTTTACGTCCGTATTTTACATGTACAAGAAGAGTAACTTCGAACCCCTATATCTCGGAAACGGATAAGGATCTGAAAAAAACTTTCAAGATTGTTTGTGATCGGGATCTCAGCAATACATCGTAATAATTTCAGCAATTTGCAGTGCACAGCTGTCTTGGAATTTTCTGCTGGGTTTTGGTCAGCTGGTGACGGCGAAAATATAGCAAACACCGTTTTCTTCCGAAGATCGCCCATTAACTAATGGTGTCTCCGTAAGTCGCATCAAAACCACCGTATACCACATCAAATGCAAAAAGAACCAACCGATTTGCTGCATTTGCTTAAGCAGGAGAAAGTGTGTAATATTCATAAATGGTTCAAAAGGCTCTGAGCACTATGGAACTTAACATCTGAGGTCTTTAGTCGAATAGAACTTAAAACTACTTAAATCTAACTAACCTAAGGACATCACACACATCCATGCCCGAGACAGGATTCGAACCTGCGACCATAGCGGTCGCGCGGATCCAGACTGAAGCACCTAGAACCACTCGGCCACTGCGGCCGGCTGTAATATTCATACATTGTTGGGTGTAGAAATTGCTCCTAGCCCAAGGGCTACCCAAATCACTTAACCCTACCTTTTCATACCCAATAGAGCCCGAGGTATGAGCACCGAAAAATTCCGTTTTTATTAGCTGCGTTTTGGAACATACTAGGTACTGAGGGAGGCAGGTTCCAATCGGCACATACTTTTCGGCCCTTTGCTTGGACTTAGCAGTTGGTGAACCAGGAATAATTACGAACACTCTTGGAAATGAGGAATGATCGTTGCGCCATTCTAACACTTCATACTACTGTGATCGTGGCATCTGCTCAAAGACTTGTGTGGGTTCTCTAAGCAAAGACTGCAGTACATTATTCATACACATATCAGAAACTATTGAATGCGAAACTTAAGAAGTGACTTCAAGGTCCTTCCATAAAAGAAATACTTCTAAATCGGGGGACAACTTTTTCAGAATCTAAAGAAAATAGTAATAGATGTTGCAGATGAAAGTAACATATTTTCGTGATCGTTTAGCATCACCTGTCTACAGTTCTGAATACTGTCGTTGAAGATGCATTTTGCATGATTTTGAGACGCAAGATATTCTTTGTAGTTTTATAGACACACCATCATAGAGAAATCAGTCGTGGTAATGACCCGAGAAACTGCTAGTGGAACAAAATAAAAGTTTATATCAGATATTCTGCATTGCTCATTCTACTATAGCCGTTCGCAACAAATTTCATTCTTTCTCATTACGATAGGATTATTTATGAAAACAGTTAATAACTTAAAGCTACTCGTGCTCTTGAAACTGTTGTAGACAGTAATGCGAAGAGCCACGCAGTATATTACGAAGTCATACAGAGAACGTTGGCATAATTGTGTATTGTTTGTCGTTTTCATTTATGTACGCCATAAGTGCCCAGAACAAGGTAGTGCTAACATGTGTAGTAGGCGTTGAGTGTCGCCGCAAATATTTCGAATAGTCAAACACGACTTTGTCTCGGTAAATCGTGCCGCAACAGCGTGAAATGTTTGCTTGTACCTCATGAAGGTTGACATATCGTTACAAGCACACAAACCGTGTCGGACACGTGTTTACTTCACAGCCAGCAAATTTAGCTTCGATGTTTTAAACACTGGAAAAATGGTGTGCATATGTGCAGGGGAGGAGGAGTGAGGGGGGTGGGGGGGAGGGGGGTTGGGTGAGGAGCCACATCAACAGTTTTGCGGCCCGATATCGTGTATAAGAAAAATGGTTTTGATTTAACCTGTGGACCTATTACAATGGCCAGAAATAGACGGTGGTTACATATGTTCAATAAATTCTTCAGCAGACAGCGTTGCTGAGTGACAATCCCACAAAAAAAAGTTCACTGTAGCTTCTGGTCAGATTTACTACTGATGACGAACCTAACACTGCCAGTGGAATGCCTGACGTCTGTAGCAGTATACAAAGAGTTACCAAAATGCCTAATTCATGATACGTGCCCAAAACACAGGCTTTCTCATCAGTGTGAGTACAAAATTGAGCAACCCTACATTAGTCTTTTATTATACAGGGTGATTCAAAAAGAATACCACAACTTTAGGAATTTAAAACTCTGCAACGACAAAAGGCAGAGCTAAGCACTAACTGTTGGAGAATTAAGGAAGCTATAAAGTTTCATTTAGTTGTACATTTGTTCGCTTGAGGCGCTGTTGACTAGGCGTCAGCGTCAGTTGATGCTAAGATGGCGACCGCTCAACAGAAAGCTTTTCGTGTTATTGAGTACGGCAGAAGTGAATCGACGACAGTTGTTCAGCGTGCATTTCGAACGAAGTATGGTGTTAAACCTCCTGATAGGTGGTGTATTAAACGTTGGTATAAACAATTTACAGAGAATGGGTGTTTGTGCAAAGGGAAAAGTTCTGGACGGCCGAGAACGAGTGATGAAAATGTAGCACGCATCCAGCAAGCATTTGTTCGCAGCCCAGGAAAATCGACTCGCAGAGCTAGCAGAGAGCTGCAAATTCCACAATCAACTGTATGGAGAGTCCTACGAAAAAGGTTAGTTATGAAACCTTATCGTCTGAAATTGGTTCAAGCACTGTCTGCAGCTGATAAGATTAAAAGAATCGATTTCTGTGATTTTATCCTTGCTCAAATGGAAACAGATGAATCTTTCGTTTCAAAGATTGTGTTTAGTGATGAAGCAACTTTCCACACTAACGGGAAAGTCAACCGTCACAATGTCTGTATATGGGGCAGTGAGAATCCACGGGAAACAACTCAGTATGAACGTGACTCGCCTAAGGTGAACGTTTTCTGTACCATTTCAGCCAATAAAGTTTTTGGTCCCTTTTTCTTCGAAGGTGCTACTGTAACTGGACTACAGTATCTGGAGATGCTAGAGAATTGGCTGTTCCCTCAGCTCGAACAAGGAGCACAACAATTCATATTTCAGCAGGATGGAGCGCCACCACATTGGCACTTATCTGTCCGTAACTACCTGAACGTCAACTACCCGAGGCGATGGATCGGCCGCCAAGCAGCCCGTGACAGAGCACTTCTTCACTGGCCTCCAAGAAGCCCTGACCTTACCCCCTGCGATTTTTTCTTATGGGGGTATGTTAAGGATATGGTGTTTCGGCCACCTCTCCCAGCCACCATTGATGATTTGAAACGAGAAATAACAGCAGCTATCCAAACTGTTACGCCTGATATGCTACAGAGAGTGTGGAACGAGTTGGAGTATCGGTTTGATATTGCTCGTGTGTCTGGAGGGGGCCATTTTGAACATCTCTCAACTTGTTTTTGAGTGAAAAAAAACCTTTTTAAATACTCTTTGTAATGATGTATAACAGAAGGTTATATTATGTTTATTTCATTAAATACACATTTTTAAAGTTGTGGTATTCTTTTTGAATCACCCTGTACTACAGTTTAAGTAAATAAGCCTCAGTTTTTACAACAACAAAAAATAGGATACGTATTACGAAATTCAAATTCAAAAGAGAGTAGCAATGGGCCACACAATAAAAAAGACCAATAACTCGCAAGCATGCCAAATGCAGAATGAATTTGAAGGGTAACAACGCTGTAACAATCCACTGCCGAGTTGGAGAAAGTGTATGCTAACAATGCACTGCGAAATAATAATGTGACTAGCTGGCTCCAACTCTTCCACTGTCGTCAACGAAGTCTGAATGACGAAGAACGAAGTGGCGCACTCCCTCTCTGTGAAGAACAGCGAATCACAAAAGGAGTGGAGGCGTTAGTGCTCGAATAAGGCCTGTCGCAATTGACACAAGATCAGGAAAATGAAAACCCAGTCAAGGCTTCGTTATGAACATCTCGAGCGACGTTTTGAACATGAAAAAGGTTACCGACGGCTGAGTTTGGCGACTGCTCACACCTGTAATGAAATAGAACGGAGACAACATCGGGAATGCTGCAGTTGTGTCAGGCTAATCCGCATGACTTATACAGTCACCTTGTAACCAATGACGAGTGCGTGGTGTGTGGCTATGACCCTGAGAAAAAGAGCAAATCAAGCAACGCAGACAAAAGGATTCTTTACCATCGTAGAAGGCGAAGACTCAAACCATCATTGGACAAAGATGCTGAATGATTTTTGGGACGGCAGTAGTATGGTGATAACAGATTACGCTCGTACGGACCAATCATTATGGCAGTAAACAACGAAAAATCTCCTGACCAGATTACTGTAGGCTATCAGTACGTATCGTTGTGGAAAGCTATCCTAAGGCGTGTTTCTGCTCCACGACAAATCTCCAGCTCATTCTGCACGGTCCAGAGCCCCACAAGCTGTTTATTTGTGGTATTTTATTTATTTACTTGTAACATGACCCGCTACAATATTTGTAATTTATGTATTCAGTTTTAATAAATGTTCCGAAATTGAAGTTTTATCACTCAGATGGCAGTTAATACATATCCTGATTGCTAGTTTCAGCAAAGTTATATCGCCATCTTCAGATCTGTAAATGTTACAAATATATCACTAGGTTTATAATTATCGTACGTATTTTGAAAAACCTTAACTCAGTTTTATATATCATTGGATATGTGAATTATAAAGCCCCTAGGTGTGGCACATGGCCGTCTGACCATTGAAAACATGGAGGTAAATTGTGAAATTAAAATTATTACGTAAAAGAAAACGTTGAAAATGTTGATGGTGACTCACAGAAAAGACACTACTATGCAACAGTAACTACTCTAAAATAAAAGCCGTACTGTATCAGCAAGGCAAAAATGTGTCAGATATTTCAGATAGAGCACATACACGTATGTGTGTATGTTGGTAACTGGCTCCGTGCTGCCGGAAAGCTGTCAAAAGAAGTACATAACATTACCACCCGGTGGCAGCACTCTCATCCATAATAACATCTAACATCGGAACGACGTTAAACTATATTATGAAGTAAATCAATTTGTTTGTATCAGCAACAAGCTACAAAATTATTGCAACATTATAGAGCAAGCAAAAAAATTTTCTGATGATAGTGACCGAAAAATATTTAGTGATTGTCTGCCAGTTTATTCGCTTGTGTTCGTAAATGGGCTTTTCTCCACTCGAAGTTGATACGCCAGTTCCTACGACAAAACTTCCTAATTTTGTTTGTGATCTATTAAATGTTTCAGATTACTGGAATTTTTAACGGATCCAGCATAATTCGACAGTCCACGTATTACAGCTGCCATTCTAACAATTATTTCTGGTAAGAAATCTAGTTGCGTCAAAGGGCGCAAGGTTGCTAATTGTTCTGCTTGGTTAACTGTGCATCCCTTCTTTAGTGTGCACTTTAATTGATAGGGGTCCGCCCCGATGACTGAGTGGTCAGCGCGGTGGTCTGTCACGACAAGGGGCCCGGGTTCGATTCCCGGATGGGTCGGAGATTTTCTCCGCTGAGGGACTGGATGTTGTGTTGTCCTCATTATCATTTCATCATCACTAGTGGAAGGCAACGGGAAACCACCACTGGAATCACTTCCCTAGACGCTCATGCGGTGGACCTCTCTGACGAGGATTCTCCCATGACAAAACCGTATGGTAGAACACAAAGTTTAAGTTAATTGATAGGCAGGTGTGTTACTAACGATTATCGTCACTCTTGAATTGTTCTGTTCTCCGAGTAAAATCTGCGACAACTCCGTAACACTCTGACCTAGCACATAACAACGTTTTCCCATTGCGTGACAGACATTTTCAGAATGAAGACGAGGTGATTTCCTGAACAGCTATAAAGCAGACTTCTGCAACCAGGCTCTCAGTTAAGCCTTCTATCGTTTGGAAAAAGAGAGAATACGTTGACAAGGAACAACACTGTCACACAGTTTCATTGGTGCAGCTTGTTTACACTGATCAGCCAGAACATTATGACCGTATACCTAATAGCCGTATGTCCGCCTTTTGCACAGATAACTGCGGCGACGTGTCGTGGCATGGAAGCCATGAGGCCTTGGTAGATCGCTGGAGGGAGCTGGCACCACATCTGAACACACAAGTCACCTAATTTCCGTAAATTCCAGGGAAAGGGACGATGAGCTCTGACGTCACGTTAAATCACACCCCAGATATATTCGATCGGCTTCAGAGTTGGGGGGCCAGCACACCAACTGGAAGTCGCCACTGTGTTCCTCAAGCCACACCATCACACTCCTGGCCTTATGAAACGGCGCATTATCCTGTTGAACAGTGCCACTGCCGTCGGGAAACATGATCGTCAAGAAGGGGTGTACGTGGTCTGTCAACAGAGTACGATACTCCTTGGCCACTATGGTGGCTTGCACGAGCTCCACTGGACCCATGGATCCCCACTTGAATGTTCCCCAGAGCGTAATGGAGCCGCAGCCAGCTTGCCTCCGTCTCGCAGTATAGGCGTCAAGGAGCTGTTCCCCTGAAGACGACGGTATTGCACTCTGCCATCGGTGTGATAATGACAGTATCGGGTTTCATCAGACTGTGCAACACTCTGCCACTACGCCCACGTGCAGTGCAGATGGTCATGTGCGCATTTCAGTAGTAGTTGCTCGGGGTCAGGGATTTTCTCTGCCTCGTGATGACTGGGTGTTGTGTGACGTCCTTAGGTTAGTTAGGTTTAAGCAGTTCCAAATTCTAGGGGACTGATGACCATAGATGTTAAGTCTCATAGTGCTCAGAGCCATTTGAGTGGCAGTTGCTGATGTCGTGGTGTTAACATTGGAACATTCATGGGCAGTCGGTTGCAGAGGTCCATCGTTAGGAGTGTTCGGAACACTGTGTCTTCAGACGCACTTGCACTCTGCCCAGAGTTAAAGCTTAATGTTAGTTCCGCCATGGGGTGCCGCCTGTCCTGTTCTACCAGTCTGCCCAGCCTGCTACGTCCGACATCTGAAATGAGGGGTGGCCGCACAAACCAACACCGACTCAAAGGAAGGCCTCGGCGCTTGTTGGTGACGTCACGTCAGCTAGGCACGGCGAACGCAAAGTCTGTTGCACGCAGAAACGCCTGGGCGTGCTTATCATTATAAATCTCTTATTTTTGGACAAAATGTTTGGTATTGTTTTGGATTCTGCAGCTTTATTTAGATGAAAGATTTTCTTACTGTCGTAAAGCTACAAATGAAGATCATAGTTCTGTATTACTGAATCCTGTCGAAACAAACGTAGATCAATATGAGAAGATGCTTTGCCCCATTGCAAGCTTCGAAAATTTTACACTCAAGTAACTATATTTACTTGATCCATTTTGTTATCGAAACTTACCCCAACCCCCTTACAATTAACTCGTTTCTTTTGTTTATTTATTTATTTTCATTTGACATCGTCACTGGAAATGTGAACTAATTTACATGTGTAAATGTCCAAATGTTGCCAGTCATTAGATAACAGTCGATTTCAACGAAAGGAATTCTAAACGGGGAAAAAAATAGCTTCATACGTCGAAAATACTGCCGAGCTTAAACTTTTTTAAACATTCACATTAGAAAAGATAAATATTCCCCTCTTGCAACTGAAAGGAGAAACTTTATAGGATAAAAAAATTGTACACTCCTGGAAATTGAAATAAGAACACCGTGAATTCATTGTCCCAGGAAGGGGAAATTTTATTGACACATTCCTGGGATCAGGTACATCACATGATCACACTGACAGAACCACAGGCACGTACACACAGGCAACAGAGCATGCACAATGTCGGCACTAGTACAGTGTATATCCACCTTTCGCAGCAATGCAGGCTGCTATTCTCCCATGGAGACGATCGTAGAGATGCTGGATGTAGTCCTGTGGAACGGCTTGCCATGCCATTTCCACCTGGCGCCTCAGTTGGACCAGCGTTCGTGCTGGACGTGCAGACCGCGTGAGACGACGCTTCATCCAGTCACAAACATGCTCAATGGGGGACAGATCCGGAGATCTTGCTGACCAGGGTAGTTGACTTACACCTTCTAGAGCACGTTGGGTGGCACGGGATACATGCGGACGTGCATTGTCCTGTTGGAACAGCAAGTTCCCTTGCCGGTCTAGGAATGGTAGAACGATGGGTTCGATGACGGTTTGGATGTACCGTGCACTATTCAGTGTCCCCTCGACGATCACCAGTGGTGTACGGCCAGTGTAGGAGATCGCTCCTCACACCATGATGCCGGGTGTTGGCCCTGTGTGCCTCGGTCGTATGCAGTCCTGATTGTGGCGCTCACCTGCACGGCGCCAAACACGCATACGACCATCATTGGCACCAAGGCAGAAGCGACTCTCATCGCTGAAGACGACACGTCTCCATTCGTCCCTCCATTCACGCCTGTCGCGACACCACTGGAGGCGGGCTGCACGATGTTGGGGCGTGAGCGGAAGACGGCCTAACGGTGTGCGGGACCGTAGCCCAGCTTCATGGAGACGGTTGCGAATGGTCCTCGCCGATACCCCAGGAGCAACAGTGTCCCTAATTTGCTGGGAAGTGGCGGTGCGGTCCCCTACGGCACTGCGTAGGATCCTACGGTCTTGGCGTGCATCCGTGCGTCGCTGCGGTCCGGTCCCAGGTCGACGGGCACGTGCACCTTCCGCCGACCACTGGCGACAACATCGATGTACTGTGGAGACCTCACGCCCCACGTGTTGAGCAATTCGGCGGTACGTCCACCCGGCCTCCCGCATGCCCACTATACGCCCTCGCTCAAAGTCCGTCAACTGCACATACGGTTCATGTCCACGCTGTCGCGGCATGCTACCAGTGTTAAGGACTGCGATGGAGCTCCGTATGCCACGGCAAACCGGCTGACACTGACGGCGGCGGTGCACAAATGTTGCGCAGCTAGCGTCATTCGACGGCCAACACCGCTGTTCCTGGTGTGTCCGCTGTGCCGTGCGTGTGATCAATGCTTGTACAGCCCTCTCGCAGTGTCCGGAGCAAGTATGGTGGGTCTGACACACCGGTGTCAATGTGTTCTTTTTTCCATTTCCAGGAGTGTATTTGATAAAACAAGTACCTCTCTTTTGCCTCTTCTTCTGTCCCCCACCTCCTCCCCCAACGTGTACAATCGCAAGATATTTCATTAACATTCAGTGCTCCTCACCCGATAGTCAACCAAGATACCTAAAGAAGAGCAGCAATATGTTCACAGTTTCTTGTAAAAGCAACCCAGTACAAACGTAACTTCCTCAGATTTACAAGTAAGGTAAAGAAGCACGAATTCTGCTGCTGCTGGACCATGAAGTTGTTTTTGTATGTCAATCCTGAAAACAGGCGGAAATTTAAGTTCAGGCGTACACTATTTATTAAGAAGTGTAATGATTTGCACAATTAATTCACTGCAGAAATCTCTCAGAACAGTGTGTGTTGGTCAACTACCGCCAATAGTTTCACGTTTTCCTGTGTCAGAGGGGGAGACACCCTTATTATGAGTATGCCTGCAACAGACCTGGCGTTCGCCGTGCATAGCTGATGTGACGTCACCAACAAGCGCCGAGGCCTTCCTTTGAGTCGGTGTTGCCCAAACCCATGACGTCCGGACGTGGCTTCACCTTGGTTTCGCCACGTGTTGAAGACACTCACCAGAGCTTTCCTCAGACGCCCGACAAGTCACGCCGAGCCCTCACTCACTCAGACTCAATAGACTCAGATAGATAGCGCGCCTTCCCCATTCTACACACGGGCAGCACGCTTGCAGATAATACAAGCACTGTGCGTATGTCTGACTAACAGTCATTCCTCGCCAGGTGACGCTGCTGTTCCCTGGAAGGATTTATATCGATAGTAGTTCGGTGGTCACAATCTTCTGGATGGTCACTGTATTTTCGATGCAATAATTAATAATGCCTCTCGTAGCTGTCGAGATGTGATCGTCCTGGAAGAGTGTCAGACGGTACAGGTTCCATCCCGCGCACTCGTATCGACCGACAGCGTCCGCTGGCGAGCCGCAGATCAGGGAGGACAGAGGACAGAGACACAGGGCGGCTGGAACGGCGTGCAGAGCATCGGGAATGTGCGCAGAAAGGCACGCGCATTCACAGCGGCGCGCTCTAATTGCAGCTATTAATGATGACAAACGCTGAAACGGGCGAGCCCTAATAAATCTACTTATCAAAGCAACACTATGGCGCGAGCCGCGCCCCCGCGTCGGCCGGGCCGTTATTTATAGAAGGGCTGGCCGGCGGCCGCACGACAAATGGCAGCAGCGGACGGGGCTGCGCTGGGGTGGGGTGGGGTTGGCGGACGCATCTCTCCGGCGCTGCCCTCGCTGATTCTATACGCCGGGGCGGGCTCGTCTAAATAATCGACAATCATTCCGGTTAAAGACCCGCTCCGGGCGGGATGTCGGTATGCCTTTCACTGCACGAGATGTCAAGCAGGTACGCTGTCCTGCTGCAGTGATCACTCATGCCGTCATACGTCAACCTGAAATTCAACGACTCGTTATTCGCAAACGTTATGACGTAACGCAGCGGATTCGGCGCTTTAATTGGTCAATACAGAAACTGTCGCTGACGTAGACGTCAAGCAAATTGTGACAATAAGCTCTTTGACACATAGAAATCGCGAGTTGGTTGGCGAATTACTACACTTACATCTGCATGTACATCTACATTTACACTCTGGGAGCCACATTACCCTCTGTGGCAGAGGGAAACGTTATGTACTACGGTCACGTCTCCTTTACCTGTTCCAGTTGCGAATGGTTCGCCGAAACAAATGGTTCAAATGGCTCTGAGCACTATGGGACTTAACATCGGAGGTCATCAGTCCCCTAGAACTCAGAACTACGTAAACCTAACTAACCGTGAGGACACATCAAACAACCATGCCCGAGGCAGGATTCGAACCTGCGACCGTAGCAGTCGCACGGTTCCGGACTGATGTGCCTAGAATCGCTCGGCCACCGCGGCCGGCCCGCGGAAACAGCAGTTGGTGGTAAGTCTCCGTATGGGCTCAGATCTGATTTTGCCATCTTGGCCTTCCACTAGATACACGTAACACGAAGTAGCACAGAAGGTGATTCAGCTGCCCCTATTGATGTGTTTTAAGCAACCCACAATACTTTCAAATACCATGCACGATATTTTCATTTTCTCTTCCTTGCTACGTGCATCTTATTAGTCCTACAGGAAAAATGGACTGGATCTTTTTGTAGGAAATTTAATGTACTTAAGTTTGTACTGACATACGCTTTCACTAGATGCCACACTTTTCGAGTTATTCGAGAAAAACGTACAAAAGTGATCTTCAGAGCCACTCTTTTTCCCATACATTGCCCCCCCCCCTGCCCTTGGTCAGAATCTCTATTATGTGGTTCATGACACTCCCTCCTACCACTTGTAATGGTACTTGAATTACGCAACCATTACGGCACCTCACCTGAACCTCTCGATACCAGCTATATACTACTGTGTTTCTGCAAAGTAGTTGACATATTTCTGAGACAACATTCAGATTTGATTTCATTTGTGATACATCGATATGTTTATATTGCAATGATATTATTCTTATGTGTATTCTTTCCTTTGTCACTATGATCTTTGACGTACTTGTAACTCTGATTTTTGGGCGCGTAAGCGATTATTAGTTAGTTGTTAGACAGTCGGACCTTGAAAAGGTCAAGTCTTGGACGTCATCTTGGAAAGACGCATATTATAGTTGGCTTATAAAATGTGAGGAAGATGTTTTCAAGTATGTTTTGTATTGTGAAGTGATGTTTGTGTGTCACGTGATATTGCAATTAAAAGGAAGTGTAACTTAAATTCGGAGTGCTGATTATTTTTTTACATCACCATTGTCCAATAAAAAAGTAATCTTGAAGAATTGTTTGTGAGGCGCATCAACAAAACTTTTGAATATAGCAGGATAAAACCTAGGCCTCTTTGCATCCGAGCTTGGAATCATAACCACCTAGATTTTCAACGATTGAGCCATGATTTTACGACGAGACCAGCACACAAAAAGATGAGTGCCTAGTTTTTTTATTATTACATGAAATGACTATTAACTGTGCTCTAATGACACCTGCCACATAATATGACTTGTTGCCCGATAATGCAGTATTTAGCAGCGTCAGCAACACCACAACCGTTATTAAAATTTTGACCTTTGTTGTGGTAGGGTTGTTAGACACTGTACAAAAATTAGCGACTGCACGAATTGTTTCCCACATTCGATTTGTTTTGATGTTCACTGACAAGCCTTATTACGCCGCCGGCTGCCCGCCCGGTTGGCCGTGCGGTCTGTTGCACGGCTTTCCGAGCGGGAAGGAGCGCCTCGTCCCCGGTACGAATCCGCCCGGCGGATTTTTGTCGTGGTCCGGTGAACCGTCCAGTCTGTGGATGGTTTTTAGGCGGTTTTCCATCTGCCTCGGCGAATGCGGGCTGGTTCTCCTTATTCCGCCTCAGCTACACTATGTCGGCGATTGCTGCTCAAACAAGTTCTCCACGTATGCGTACACCACCATTACTCTACCACGCAAACACAGGGGTTACTCTCGTCAGATGTGAGAGGTTCCCTGGGGGGGGGTCCACCGGGGGCCGAACCGCACAATAACCGTGGGTTCGGTGTGGGGCGACGGAGGGGTGAAGTGGACTGCGGTAGTCGTTGTGGGGTTGTGGACCACTGCGGCTGCAGCTGCGACAGAGCCTCTCCGTCGTTTCTAGGTCCCTGGTTAACATACAATACAATACAACACAGAAAGTGATTCAACTGCCCCTATCGAAGCGTTTTATGCAACCCATATTACTTTCAAATCCCGTGCACGATATTTTCATTTTCTCTTGCTCGCCACGTTCATATTATTAGTCCTACAGGAAAAATGAACAGGATCTTTTTGTAGCAAATTTAATGTACTTAAGTTTGTATTGAGATACGCTTTCACTAGATGCCATACTTTTCGAGTTATTCAAGAAAAACGTACAAAAGTGCCCTTCAAAGCCACTCTTTTTCCCACTCCCCTCCCCCCCTCCCCACGCCCCCCGGTCAGAATTTCTAGTATGTGGTTCATGACATTCCCTCCTACCACTGCACAAAAATTTGCGACTGCACGAATTATTTACCACATTCGATCTTTTTTTGATGTTCGCTGACAAGCCTTATTACGCCGCCGGCTTATTCGAGCACTTACAATTCTAAAACTGACGTTTGCGTAAATTTTAACTAACAATTTTGTGGACTTCATCACCCTAAAATAAACAATTACATCATAGTATTGGTCAGGCTTTCTGACTACAAAACTATTCTGTTTGTAAGAGTAACGCAATTAGTTTTGTCGCAACGTTTACAAAAGTCGTTTTCCTTTCACTACCATCGCGGGAATGTAATAGCCGACTGTGGTGGTGGTGTATAGCCCAATCAACAGAGACTACAAAACGCAGAATACTGGGAATAGTTCGTGTAACTGGAAATTTTTGCGCCGGCCGCGGTGGTCTAGCGGTTCTGGCGCTGCAGTCCGGAACCGCGGGACTGCTACGGTCGCAGGTTCGAATCCTGCCTCGGGCATGGGTGTGTGTGATGTCCTTAGGTTAGTTAGGTTTAAGTAGTTCTAAGTTCTAGGGGACTTATGACCTAAGATGTTGAGTCCCATAGTGCTCAGAGCCATTTGAAATTATTGCACCGTGGTAGGAGGGAGTGCCATGAACAAATTACTAGAAATCCTGAATGGGGAGGTATAACTGTGGAGCTGGTGGTGCGTAAATCCACACTTGTACGGTTTTTTTTTTTCTTTTTGAATAACTCGAAAACCGTGGCTCTAACGAAAAAGCGAAGATTGAACTTTAGGTCTCAACATCGTATCCGTAGACCCACGTCTCGTCATCAGTTGTGATTCTCTTAAGGAACATAACGTTTTCATTTGCGCGATCCAGAAGCTCTTCACAGATTGCAAGGCGAAAGTCTTTCTGGTCTTGACTCACCAGATAGTGTATCAGGATTTCATGACGTGTTCCGACTGAAATGTTACATTCTTCTGCAACCTCTCGGGCAGTCAGTCTTTGATTGGCACTCACAACTTCGTTGACGTTCCTGACACGAGAGTCGTCGGTAGACGTCGAAGGGCGTCGTGAACGACGGTTATCTTTAGCTTCCGTCTGGCCATTTTTAAACCGTGTGAACTATTCGTAACAGAGTACACTTAACCACTTATACCGTAGGCTTCCTGCATCATTTGGTGTGTGTCTGTAAACTTTTCTTGTGTTTCACGCAAAGTTTAATTAATGGAGACCTGTTGCTCCTCTAACTCCGCTATCTCAAAATTCGTAAATTGTGCGACAGAACGTTCTACTCAATACAGCACTCAACAATAACTAACACACGTACAACAACGTAACTTCCGCCATTTACACACTAAATGCAGGCGTGTGCAGGGATGCCAACCGCATTTCGCTGCAACACACCATTTGCGCGAAATTACGAATGTTCCGGAATTTTTTGAACAGATCTCGTATACCTGTACAAAATTTAGCTGCATTATATTTCCCAGAAAAAAGTCCTGTCCATACGTGTTTTTTAAATAAGTATCGTTTTGAAATTAAAAAAAGACGTGCTAAGATATCTGAATAATTTCATTTTTACATGAAAGTCTGTACCTTAATCTACTTTTCTACATAATTTCCGTCAATATTGAGGCACTTGTCATAACATTGTACCAGTTTTTGAATACCCTCCACACAGAAGTCTGCCGCCTGACCTGTTAACCACTGCATCACCACTGTTTTGACTTCGTCATCGTCTTGAAGGAACACATGGTAGTCACTGGGTGCAAGTTCGGGGCTGTACGGAGGATGATCTAGAACAGGGATTCCCAAAGTGGTCGATATCGACCTCTTGGGGTCGATACCGGTTTCGTAGGGGTCGACATAAACGAAAACTGATTTTGGGGGTCGACGAGATCTAAAGATCGACCCCTATTAAATTAACACAAGTTCTTATTTAAAACTTTCAAGATAGGTAGGTACTGTATTGTTTATGTTGTGTTACGTGTCCTAAGAATAATTAATATTTTTGTAGGAAATGTAGTAATGTAAAGTCTCAAGTTCGTACAAGATGAAAAACTCGGCACGTATGTATGGACAAGTTTGTGCAAGATAATGAGTTCGAGCGTACGTCATTCAGGCGCGGTTTGACTTGCTCTCTATTTGACGCTTATGCGATTTAACACGAACGAATTCATGATCAAGTCCGAACATGTTCCTGATATTTTACTATTTAACGAGCTTGCACTTAGGTTGAAAGTTCATTTGCGGTCTGAAATTCGTTGGAGCTTGAACGATAATAACTCATATAAGTACTCATTTATTTCAAGAGATTGCAAAGTTATTACATAACTAACTTAAGTGAAGTAAAGTGACTGAAAAAGCGGTAAACACAACATACAACATATTTTAAATAGGTAGGTATAAAAGTATTTGTAAAAATTACTTACACTTAAGTTGTTAAGCATGTAGGTACCTAAACTTTGAAGTGTTCAGTTTGCTTTGGTTTTCGTTCTTATGCTGATAGGTACCTACTTACCTAATACGAATTTTCTATACCTAATTACCTACTATAGTTACTTACTTTCCTACCTACTTAAGATTCTTTAAGTAATTAATTTGTAACAATCATTATAAATTACACTTGATATTTACTGAATTGTATGTCTTTTTATTTTGTTAAATTTTGATGAGAAAATGAAGTCAACTTTACTCACTTAACCAAGTGCAAAGTTTTCCAATTGGTACCTTAGTACCTAGGTATTTTGCATCAAGAGGAAAAAAGTAAAGATAGGCCCCCTTAGTCATAATAGTCTGCTAACTTCAAGCATTGCTGATTCTCACTCTGTCTTCTTCTATTGACCTAAGTCAGAATGAAAAATAACACTCTGTAGCAGCTGTTTTAAGTTAGCGGACCATTATGAATAAGGGGGTTGATCTTAAAAGTAGGTAATTTGGCCATGGGGGTCTGAGGGAACAGTTCATTTTGGAAAAGGGGTCACTTGTCCAAAATAGTTTGGGGATCCCTGATCTAGAATTTCCCATCGAAAAGATGTGATGAGATGAGATCTTTGGTCTGATTCGCCACATGCGGACGGGCATTGTCTTGCAGCAAAACGATGCCCTTGCTCAACTTCCATGGACTGTTGCTTTGATTCTGGTATGACGTAGGCCACCCATGATTCATCGCCCGCAACAAATGGTTCAAATGGCTCTGAGCACTATGGGACTTAACATCTGTGGTCATCAGTCCCCTAGAACTTAGAACTACGTAAACCTAACTAACCTAAGGACCTCACACACATCCATGCCCGAGGTAGGATTCGAACTTGCGACCGTAGCAGTCGCGGGGTTCCGGACTGAGCGCCTAGAACCGCTAGACCGCCGCGGCCGGCTCGCCCGTAACAATTTGGCTTAAGAAATCATCACCGTCGGTCTTAACGTTTGGTTTTGTGCACATTCGTCAATATTTCCGGTACCCAACGTGCGCACAATTCGCACAATTTTCGGTAATTCAAGTGCTCGGTCACGATACCATACAAAACACTATGAGAAACATTAGGAAAGTCATCAGGCAAGGAGGAAATCATAAAGCGTCTGTTGTCTCTCACCTTATTGTCCATTTCCTGCACCAAACTTTCATTAACGACTGAAGGACGCCCACTCCGCTGTTCATCATGCACATTTGTGCGTAAAGTGTACATTTGTGTGTAAAGTGTACTAACGCATCTGCAGCGCTTCCAGAATTAGTTCTCGTGCATGCCAAAAAACTGTCTGCTTCACTTTTCCAGCAGGGGATTCACTCTTAAATTTCTGTTTGGCAGGAGTTGCGGTACGCTTCCATTCCGTGATCGGGTGTTTGTTCTCTGGTTCTCAGTGATGAACTCACCTCCAGTGGTGATTCGTTTCAAAAACGTTTCACTTTCATTAGAATGACGGTCTAGTAACTCTTGACAGATTCGAACATGATTCCTCTAGTACTTTACACTTTTCATTGAGCTTTTTGGAACCCATCTTACACAGATTTTACGAAAGCTGATCGTATTATGGCTGATGATATATGGAGAACCATGACTAACATGCGTTTGCCACTTCGTCAGCAGTCGCTCGTCGCTTATCCAAAATCAGGTCACAGACTTGCTCACTGTAGGCATGAATAGTAAGTTCTGACTGGACGTACTGCTCTTCATCTGTCCTTCATGCTTAGGCAGCCGCTTTTCTATTGTTCATTCAAATAGTAAACAGTTCGGCGTGGTAAAATATTGCTACCATGCTGAGCTGAAAGTCTCATACTTAGTTAGTTAGTGACAAGTTCCTTAGATCACTCGAACCTCTTTTATCGAAACGATCTGGAACGAGTGAATTTACTGGATATGTATACAGAATAATTTCGTGTGACTCAATAGGCGGGCGCAAATCTTTGAATCGGATGCCATTTCGGAAACTTGCGTGTCCCTAAACTACCGCAGCTACGCAACGAGGGAGAGGGGACCGACAGTTCAACGTGGCATCCGAACCACGTGTCGTTCCTTGCGGCTTCTCACAGCGCTGAGAGGTGAAGGCCACATTAAAGACAAATATTCTTGCGAATCGACCGAGATTTGATCCAACGACGTCTCCTTTTCCAGGCACACATTTCATCACTACATCACCGGGCCTGAGAGTAATTAGCTTTAACTTGGTTCATTTTAACATTAATGAAGATGCAGGGTGTTCCAGGAGTAATGGTTAATATTCAGGGATATGACAGGAACGCTCAAAAATTAGTTAAGATTGGCTCTAAAATGCACACTTTAAGTGCTATGAGCAGTGTTTCATCTTCGATGCTGTGAAAAAATATCTCCTACTTCAAGCCCATTGGTTACCTTATTTTGGGAGGAGATAGTACTTGCAAAAATAAGAAAAAATGTTTACAAACAAGGACATAAACCTTCCTACTGTAAAACAAATCTCTTCTACTGAAGAATTGCTCATTGCTCTTAAGGCATACGTTTTAGAGCCCATGCTCATTATATTTTACGCTTCGAATGATGTTCCTGCCATATCTCTGAATACTGACCATTCCTTCTGAGACACAATTTATCCGTTCGACTGATAAAATTAAGTTTTTTAAAACTTTTTCACACGCAACAAGTTTTTATTCAAACTTTGGCCGTGGGATACAAGGCGTTGTGCAGTTTGCTATCCGTCAGACATTTTATGTTACTGGCCAAGGAATAAAATGTTTTGGTCGATGCAGACTGAACTCTTTTCTGTGACATAACTTTAGTAATGAGTGACGAAGATTTTTTTCCTTCTTATTTTGTAGGTATGTACATCAGCATTCTTCTCCTACTGTGCTCGAAGACTATTTAGCCACCGGCCGCTGTGGCCGAGCGGTTCTAGGCGCGTGACTGCTACGGTCGCTGGTTCGAATCCTGCCTCGGGCATGGATGTGTGTGATGTCCTTAGGCTAGTTAGGCTTAAGTAGTTCTAAGTTCTAGGGGACTGGTGACCTCAGATGTTTAGTCCCATATGCTCCGAGCCATTTGAACCGTTTTGAACTTCTTAGCCACAGAACCCAGTATGTTGTCGTCGACGGCGGAGAAGTGTTCATGAGAGACAAGCGTATTGTCATGAGTTCTCCAGGAAAGTGTAGTGGGAGGAAGCGTAGTAGGATCAGTATTATTTTCTATATACGTAAATGATCTGTCGGCCAAGATGGGCAGCAATCTGAGGTTGATTTCTGATGATGCTGTGGTGTACGGGAAGGTGTCGAAGACGAGTGACTGTAGGATGACAGAAGATAGCGTAGACGAATTTCTAGTTGGTGCGATGAAGGGCAGGTGGCTATAAATATAGAAAAAAAAGTTAATGCCGATGAGTAGGGAAAACAAACCCGTAACGTTCGGATATATCTTTAGTAGTGTCGTGCTTGATCCAGTCATAGCGTTTAAATATCTGGGCGTAAGGATGCAAAGCGATAAGAAATGGAACGAGCACTTGAGGATAGTGATAGTGAAGGCGAATGGTCGACTTCGGTTTATTGGAAGAATTTTAGGAAGGTGGTGTTTATCTGTAAAGGAGATCGCTTATAGGACGGTAGTGCAACCTATTCTTGAGTACTGCTCGAGTGTTTGGCATCAGCACCAGGTCAGATTAAAGAAAGGCATCGAAACAATTCAGAGGTAGGATACTAGATTTGTTACCAGTAGGTTTGAACAACACGCAAGTGTTGCGGAGATGCTGCGGGAACTCAAATGGGAATCAATAGAGGGAGGGCGACGTTCTTTTCGAAGAACGCTATTGAGAAGATTTAGAGACCGTAAGGACCACAAAGATAAGTTTCGAGGAATTAGAACTCATACCAAGGCATATAAACAGTCGTTTGTCTCTCGCGTTATTTGCGTGAGGATCACAAGGAAACGAATAGTACAGGATACCCTCCGCCACGCACCGTACGGTAGCTTGCGCAGTATTAGTGTATATGTAGATATGATGGATTTCAGTCGTCGGTACGCCTTTATTCCGCCGAAAACAAAATAACGTTGTTCTCGGCTGGCGCAAACGTGGAGTAGCACAGCCACGTTTACTTTGCGAGAGATCCGAACGAACAGATGCGACAATGCTTAAACGTGCCACAGGCGAAGAGAACGGAGCCATCTGCCGGCTGCCGAGTGCACTAGGTCGTACTGCCAACCTAAAGACGGTTACAGCGTAAGTGCAGATACTTACTGATATACCCTCGTATATCGTCGTAGCTTTGCATGTCGTAAGAAGAGTCGGGATGTGTAGAGAGGGGAAGGTGGCAGCGCACGGGCGCTGAGCAGTTTAAGCTGAGCAGATCCAAGTGCGAATGCAGACCCCGGGCCGGGAATGCTGACTCGGTCTGGGGTGGCGCTATGCCTTGGCGCTCCCCACGGCGCCCAATAACTCTCTTCCGCAACGCAAATCTCATTTGCATCCGTTTAAGGGCGGCTCGCAGGGGGAGGGTGCAGGGGCGACGGGGATCCAGCTCGGCTTCTCGAGATGGCGGCGTCTGGCGTTAGTTAAGCTATCGAAGCCGTTTCTTTTCCGGGAGCACCACTGTCTCTCAGTTTACAGTCACTTCCTGCCAAGCGCTTGCAGAAAGGACGATTACCACCGAACAACTCCAATGAAGTCCTCCTAAGATCGCACAGATGCAGTTTTTCTCATACCAAGCCTTCAGTACTATTTAAATTACTTGGCATTTGACGGTGTGCCGGTTGGACTGTTCCCGCCAGCAAAACATCAATGGGAGACTGCCATTGTCGACCTCTGCTGTTTTCTGTGTTGGTATGCAAGACAGTGCGAGTGGGTAGTGTTGCGGCTGCTAATTCTCGAGCAGGAAACTTTTTCACATGCAAAAAGTTTGTTTATTTGAAGAAAACCTTAACTGTGGCCCTAATTGTAGAGTGGAAATCAATAACGGACTAAGAACCAATAAACTGATTTCAAGTTATTCTGTTCTTTTTTTGTTTTGAATAAATATTTTAATGAAAAAACCTCAAGAATTTTTTAAATTTATTGTCTACTGCAAAAGTCACACAACTGTTACAAAAAATGCTTTGAGTGTCCTTCCTTTTATCAATGAAAATAAATATTTTATTCTGAAAAACGCAGCACGTGCTAAATGTGATACAGGTATCGGTGAAATTAGGTAAATATTTATCAGTTTTTTTAATTATAAAATTTTGCAGATACACTATTCTGTGATTAAATTATTATTCATCTTTCTTTCAATTTTATAGTGCGGCAAGCAATTTTAATTGATGTTTAACTGTTCGAAAAATGTTCTATCAGCTACTTTCAAATACGGCAGAATATGTTGCAGATCGTTTTTCTTTTCAGCTGACAGGTTGCTGTGACGGTGAAAGTTCTTTATTAGGTCAGTGGTAATCCTTATCCTGTAAATCTTGCTTGTACTCCAGTTTTCAAGTTCGTTAAACAATGAAACTTCCTGGCAGATTAAAACTGTGTGCCAGTCCGAGACTCGAACTCGGGACCTTTGCCTTTCGCGGGCAAGTGCTCTACCAACTGAGCTACCCAAGCACGACTCACGCCCGGTACTCACAGCTTTACTTCTGCCAGTACCTCGTCTCCTACCTTCCAAACTTTACAGAAGCTCTCCTGCAGGCATGTAAGTTCTGTATTCAATGAAAAGTCTGTTTCGATATTCGGCAAGCTCGCATTTTACTAATTAACGACGGAGCCGATCTGTATCCAAGCCTTCCTGAAACAAAAAATAGCGTCAGCCTAGGCATCCTTGACTGTAACACTGTAGAACGCATGGACGAACAAAGCAAGCTGAGTTATCAGGATTTCTGTAGAGTGGAATGACGACAATGAAAATTTGTGCCGGACCGTGGCTCGAACCCGGATTTCCCGATTATCGCGAGCGGCCGCCTTACCATTTCACTATCCGTGCACGAGTCACGGCCAGACCCAAACTTACATATGTCTTAACCACGCACCTACGACCTGAACTCTTACACTCATTATGTACAATATACGATCAAATGCATCCGAACACCGGGCTGAAAATGACTTTCAAGTTCGTGGCACACTCCATAGGTAATACTTGATTCAATATGGTGTTGGCCCACTGTAGGGAAGCAGCCTACTCACGCTGTTGTAAATTCACATCAGTTTCCATTATGTGCAAGTCAGTCTGCTGTAACTAGCTCTGACGTCATAAATGTTGCGCAATACCTTAAAAATCAAGCACATGAACTAAAACTTTTCTAGCATGTCAGAAATAATACTAAATTAATGTGTGTTAAATATCAGTTCGATAACTTCAGCCATTTCCGAGATTTGGACGTTTTTCTGGAAAAATCATTGGCGCAACAGAACAGAGCTAGAGACTTCAAAATTTATATTTAGATTCATCTTTCATAATGATTTAATAAAAACAGTACTTTGGATTTCACAAATTAAGACTTTAGTGGAAATTCATGATTTTCTGGTTTTCGTCTCAAAACTGAAGGAAGCAAGATAGATTAAGTAGGCTAGTAAATAAGGCTAGGATGTTTAGATTTAAATAGGTTGGAGGTCCGCTATGATTATGAAGATGTGTAAAGTTTCTTTTTAATACCTATAAAATTATAGCGATAGCAGATCTCAAAAGGGACAGTTCAGAGCTCATCTGCTGCGTGCAGGGTAATTTAATTAATTCTCTCGCTCAAAGTATTTAACTTAGCCACGTCAAAATTTTATTATCAATACTTACCTGCGTGCTGAATGCACGTTTAAATTAAGAGCTTCTTCGGCCATCAGCCAAAGAAGCTATAAATTATTATGTAACTTGAAGTGGTGCGTTACTAGCCCAGCGGCTAGTCGGGAGAGCGGATTTGATCAGACGTTCCCTCAGCCGTCCGCACCGCGGCTTTATATATAAGAACACTGCGCGAGGAAGCAAGGCCCCAGTTCTCTCCAGACGCTGAATGACACGCCATCTGTGTCGGTAGTCGCGTCGCATCAGTGTATCTGCTACAAACAGCCTCGGGTGCCGTATTAAGTTACTAGAGATATGCGGAACCATGAAAACATTTCATGTGAAGTGTTAATTCTGGAATGATTTTCATTATTTAGCTTCAGTTTGCGTACTGTCGTATTTTCACGTGCCGTCGCGGGACAGACATTCTACCAAATATTTAGCGTGGCGTTTGATGAAGTATTTTCAACAAATTATGGCGGGCATTCTTTTTAACATTTGATTCGGACATTTATAGTTGCATCAGCGCATTAGACTCTGAACTGTTCTGTTAGTTAGGTTGTAGGGATACTTGTGTTGTTTATCAGTGAATTTCAGAATATACTCAACTATTTTGGAAAACCGTTTTTGATTAGAAATCCCGGACAATCTCCTAATTCCTCAGAGCTATAAGCTGCAGCTATAAGAACATTCTCAGGTAAAGTGGGCACTAGGATATCTATTTACTGGCTCCAAGTTTTATTAAATCACTTTCTGGGGGTCACGGAGTAAATAGAGAGCCGGTGTTGAGAACGGCAAAAGACAGCAATAACAACATTCTAAAGCTAGAAGCTGCAACTTCTACATCCGCCGCCCCACATATGGTGCATCGGCCGGGAAACAACTAAGTGAAAGTGATTTTTAACTATTCGGATTCGCGAGTGAAATGCGACACGCAACTGAGTATAGAACAGTGAATGTGTTACGTGTGCATGTGGACGACGCAATTGGATTAACAACGCATCTGGATTGACGGAGCTGGCACTGAGTCTAGCGGTGCTGCCGGCATCGCGAGAAGCCAGTCTCGCCGCACCGCAGTCGTCCGCTGGAGCAGCCGACGCAGAGCCTGCAATTGCGGGCCACGCTAACACACAACAGCCGTCGGAGAGCCGTCTGCAGTTTAACGTGCCACGTCGCATCAGGAATCCTGGTACGCCGCACCGGCAACGCCATACGTCGTGCAGAAGGAACTAAGTTAAGTGAAAAACTGTTAAAAATTTTACTAACCTGCACTAAAAGACTGTCGGCAATGGAACCGCCAAAAGAAACTGAGTTTAAACTTAAATTAGAACCTATGTCTGTTGAGGGAACTGTAAATTCAGACAACGTTTCAAGTGTAAATATGCATGAAAGTAGTAATGTTAAAGTGAAAAATGAAGTATTGTCTCCTGACAGTAGTGTGGGAAGGGGCAATGATTCAATAATAGAGACCCCTGTAGTAAAGCGGAAAATAGAAATTGTAAATTTATTGGATGATAGTTTCTCTGATGAATTAAAAATGAAACAGTCATCAGAAATGGTAGAGTTTAAGAAGGAGCAGTTGGATATGACTAATCAATCAGAAGTTTCATGTAGTTTTGATGATTCTGGTATTGGAGCTAGTTTTTCGTCACCTGAGTGTGATAAAAAGCCAGCTCGTGAGCAACGCAAAGGTGCTGGGCCTGTGGATCTAAATGTTATATTACAAGCAATAGCTGCCAGTAATGCACAAATGACAGCTGAGTTAAAGTCTGAAATAAGTGAACAGGTCAAAAGCAGTAATGCTGAAATGTCAGCGAGTAATGCTAGAATGAATGCTGAATTAAAGTCTGAAATAAGTGAGGTCAAGAGCAGTAATGCTGAATTAAAGTATGAGATTATGGCCAGCCAAACTAATTTTAATAAACGATTGGAGGTAATGGACGATACCTTCAAGGCTGGTTGCAATAAGTTGAAAGAGGATCTAGACAGTTTGAATTATAAAATTGATTGCAATCATGAGGATATTAAGAAAAAGGTTGCTCAACAGTTTTCTGAAATGTATAAAACAGTTAAATCCGAAGTCGCTGAGGTTCGCAAGGACTTCCAAATGGAAGATGCGAAGCTGGAGCACAAGTTAACAGAAAAGATCGAGGCGGAATCTGAACTGTGCTCAGATAGATTTAAAGATGTTAATATTAAAGTAAACATATGTCAAGCAGACGTAGATGCAATCAAAACTGATACTACTCATATTGTACAAAGAGTAGAAAATGTTGAAATGAAAGTAGAAAATATTAGTACTAACATTGCTAACATTGAGAGTAAAGTAGCTTCAGTAACTTCTGGTCATGGTAATATACAAGTGGTAGCTGCAAACGCCGCTTTTATCGGGTGTCGGCAGTTCTTGCGGTTTGATCCAGATAAAAATATCCACCCGCTAGATTTCTGGAACGATTTTGAAGATGTGATTCCACCGACTTGGTCTGAACGAGAGAAAATCTCATTTATTAAAAGCCATTTAGCAGGCGACGCTATGCGTTGGTCAGCTGATGTTATGTTGAAGTGTAAAACATTAGCGGAGTTTAAAACAGCTTTCATTAATGAGTATTGGTCTAGCAATAAGCAAAATGAAGTGTTGAGAGAATTTTGGAGTGGGAAACGCTTCAACGCAGGCAAGGAATCAATTAAAGAGTTTGCTAGGTCATGGATTTCACGTTTGTCACATTTGGCGGAAAAGCTAAAACCAGAAATGATTATACTAGGTCTGGAAGCTAAACTGCCATGGTACTGGCAAACTAGAATTATATCAGCCCCTAGAGACAATCTGGATCGTTTCATTGAGTATTTGGAACGTGTAGAACGTGTTGCTGCCAATGAGGAGCAAGCACGTAATAACAGAAATGCCAATAACAATAATAGTAGTAATTTTAGGAACGAGCAAAATGGCAATGTAAACATCAGAACAGTAGGTGTTCGTAATCCTAAGAGAGATAGGAATTGGGGAAATAATTATCAGAACCAACAATGGCGTCCAAGGGATAATAATTTTGTTCCAAACAGAAATTTGCATGTAAACAACAGTACGCAAAGTAAGGCTATGCCAGCTAACTATAATGAAACTAAAGGAAACAGTAGTAGGCCGAGGCAGGAAAACTAGTTCCCGTCTATGAGGACACTGGCGCTCACCAGGCGGTTACTTTTCCTAAGCCAGTAGTTAAGGGAATTGGTAAGACAGATCAGAATACTCAAACTGAACAGATGGATGAAATGTCGGTAGCACCTAAGGATACTACAGAAATATTAGATCACTCACAGTATTTGATAGATACCGTGTTAGAGACGCTTTCTAAGTGGGAAGAGAAAGAGAAGGCGCAGCAGTGTAACAGTAGGGATGAGCTACAAAATACTGAATTGTCAGGTGAAGAAGCAGAAGAAATTCATGCTTATATTTACGATGAGGATGATGTGCTCTTATCTAAAGTGCCTGTGCAGGATGTTGATAATGTACTAATAGATTTAGAACAGGAGATAAGTGGGAATGTAGAGGGTAGGCAGTTTGGGGTCGATGAACCCAGTAGCTGTGACCAGTTGTCACTTGAGAAGGAAACCGACGATAATGGTGAAAGTGGTTTAGCTGTAACTAGTGTTATGCCCGGTCTGGAGACGCAGAATCGCTCAGACTACAGTAATTTGGGTTATGTTCAGCAATCTAAATGTAATGAAGTCGTGCGGTGTTTCGATTTAAAATTAATAGACCGACTGGAAAAGGCAGCTGAAAATGTAATTCAGGAAACCCCTACACACTGTGACCTAAATGTAATGAAGACAGATGTCGATCACTTTAGTTGGAGACAAATCCAAAAGGGACTACTAGATGAATTTGAGGAACCACCTGTACAACCTAGAATAAGCCACCCTATAATAATAGTGAATATGTTGGGTATCAATGTACGTTGTCTCTTAGACAGTGGAAGTGAGGTGAGTGCAATATCTCAGTCCTTCTTTGATGCATTACCTGGTAAAGACAAGCTTACAGTAATGAGGGTATCAGGACTAAGAATAATTGGTGCTACTGGCAAGGTGTCAAAAACAATAAAGCAAGAAGCTTTGCTACCTTTTAACATAAGTGGTAATTTAATTGATCATCCATGTTTAATTGTAAATAATCTCAGTATTGAGGTTTTAATTGGCATAGATTTCTTGTCAAAATATCAGAGTGTTGTTGACTTTGAAAGAAGCCAGTTAAAAATGGTCTTGCCAATAACCGGAGTAATTATAGTACCTTTTAGTGATAAACATGTAGTAACTGATCACGAAACTTGGGAGCTGCCTATACGAGTTCTGAAAAACAGGAGGTATTGGGACGAGGATGTTAATCTTAATAACAATAAGTTGAACACAGAAGAAGAAGAAGAAGCAATTATTTTAGACAAAATAGAAACTAAATTACAGGAAATCGATAGGATTTCAGCCAATCAGAAGGAAGAACTGAGACAGGTTCTAAAAAGGCATCATAAAGTATTTTCAGATCGACCTGTCAAATTCATAGGTAGCCAATGAATGCTGTAGGGAGGAGGTTGTTCTGTAACCTCTACACAGTGTGGCAGCTGTGCAGTCCCAGCTGTGTGAGATCTTCTTTCCCATTTCAGATCTCACTCATTCTTCCTCTTTCCTGTCCTCAAAAATTTCTAACTCTTCTTTACAGCATTAAACCAATGAATGCTGTAGGGAGGAGGTTGTTCTGTAACCTCTACACAGTGTGGCAGCTGTGCAGTCCCAGCTGTGTGAGATCTTCTTTCCCTTTCAGGTCTCACTCATTCTTCATCTTTCCTATCCACAAAAATTTCGACATCTTCTTACAACACATAAAATTTTCCGTTATAACTCTTTTTTACAGCATTAAACCAATGAATGCTGTAGGGAGGAGGTTGTTCTGTAACCTCTACACAGTGTGGCAGCTGTGCAGTCCCAGCTGTGTGAGATCTTCTTTCCCTTTCAGGTCTCACTCATTCTTCCTCTTTCCTATCCTCAAAAATTTCGACCTTTTCTTTCCAAATACTAAAATTTTCTGTCATGGCTATCAAGCGATGAGTTATGTAACCATTCTATCTACCGATTAGTGAAGAAAAATACCTGATGTGACAAACCTAATAGTGACAAACAATAGGGAAGTATGACGTAATTAAGATACAAATGTATTTGAGTAACAATTATGTATAGTACCCTGGTAATATAGTAACTACAAAGTGTTGTTTTATTGGAAATGGTCCACCAACAGTAATTTAAAAAGATATATGAATTCATGTACAAGCAGGATCTGAAGTGGTAGTGAAACCTAGTGTATGCATTAGAGCTAACTAAGAAATAGTAGAAGAGATTGCTTAGTGTTATGAAAAATATGCAGATAAGTTGTAAGGATAAGCTCACCTTGTGTAGCAAGGAAAGGCAGTGTAATAGAATTGAGCAGTGTTTGTGGTTGAGACGGGAAGGACACGTCCCTGAAGTATTTATAAGGTTGGAGCTGGCCATTATTTTAGTGTAGTGTGTGACAGGATACACCTACACGTATTGAGGTTATGAGTTGGAGGCGTGAATGCGACCATAGGTACCCTTATGTTAGATGAGACAGAGCAGCTCATGGTGTCCTATAGGTTTAAGGAATTTAGCATTACGCTCGTCCATAATTATTTGATGCAGTTTAGTGGTAGGTCTGAGAGAGACTACCTGTGGTTTCAGCGTCCGATTGAGTGGAAATGGATTGCCACGTGAGCAAACTGATCAGCTGCAATACACTAAAGATATGAAATAAATGTGCTATCCTATGCTTTAAATATTAATAAAGTGAGTGTTAAATAAGTACATACACTAGCAAAATAAATAAATAACATACTGACAGACGTAAAACATTATTTTAGCTCCGCATAAATACGCTTCAAAGTAAGTAAGTACGTAATTGCAGATGTGGAACTGACAACAGCAGAGGACCAATAAGTGGATTTAGTAGTCAACTAAACGTAGTGTGTTTTGAACACTCAAAACTGTACTATTACCAAAAGTTACTCACATGTACATGGAAGCTGAGAAAACAACCACTAATCATACTCATACTATCTCTAAGAATAAAGTAATCAAAGATGAGTCAGTTAAGTAAATAAAATGCAGATTTGTCAGGAATGTACCGAGCATTGGTTCAGTGTTCCGGCCCAGAACTAATAAATTCAGATTAAATAGGATTTATGATTATATGCCTTGAGCATAAAATTTTCTCTTGTAAGTGACTAACGGCGTTTTGAGCCATTTGTTTACCGATTTTACGACAGTTAAGTAACCACGAGAGTAGAATTGAAAAAAAAATTCTGTTAACTTTGTTCAAGCAACATATTAAAGGATAAGATGTATATATCCCCATTTCATTGTGACCCACCCTTAGATATTAAGTGAACAGAGTCTGAGGCACTCTTTTTGTTTGTTCTACAGGACAAACCAGATAATGGCAGCCTGGTAGCTGCGTGAAAGCGTGGAGTGACTTGGACACAACTCACAGTGACCCCTCCCCTTTCCCCCATGTAATTTAGAGAGAACGTGAAGGACGCACACCATAGCAACTTCCCCTCCTCTACCCTTGTGAATGGAAGTGTAGGACGCCAGCCAAAGCGGCTACAACCACGTGTGTAAAAATTATTTGTGAACTTTTTCTTTCAGGTTTAGAAAAGACTGCTAAGAGATATATATATCTGTTTATGTATCATTTTATTTCTTTGAATGTGTGTATGTAAAAATGTATTTAATGTAGTTAAGATTTTCATAATTTTTCAATTTATATGTGTTTGTTTGTCTAAGGCAATATGTATGCCAAAATATTTCGTTGACTTTGCTTAAAATTTTGAGTAATGACATTGGTTAAAAGGCAGTGAACATGCCTACAATTTAAATAATTAATGTAGGTAATCAGTTTTTTTTTAAATGTTTCTACAGGTTTATATTTCAATTTTGATTTTTCATAGGGAGTTAAACTGTACTCTTGCTTCCCTTTTTGTAATTAAATTTTTTTTATTCATTAACATTCATAAACAAAAAAAAAATGTAAGTAGAGGGTGATGTAGGGAAGCAGCCTACTCACGCTGTTGTAAATTCACATCAGTTTCCATTATGTGCAAGTCAGTCTGCTGTAACTAGCTCTGACGTCATAAATGTTGCGCAATACCTTAAAAATCAAGCACATGAACTAAAACTTTTCTAGCATGTCAGAAATAATACTAAATTAATGTGTGTTAAATATCAGTTCGATAACTTCAGCCATTTCCGAGATTTGGACGTTTTTCTGGAAAAATCATTGGCGCAACAGAACAGAGCTAGAGACTTCAAAATTTATATTTAGATTCATCTTTCATAATGATTTAATAAAAACAGTACTTTGGATTTCACAAATTAAGACTTTAGTGGAAATTCATGATTTTCTGGTTTTCGTCTCAAAACTGAAGGAAGCAAGATAGATTAAGTAGGCTAGTAAATAAGGCTAGGATGTTTAGATTTAAATAGGTTGGAGGTCCGCTATGATTATGAAGATGTGTAAAGTTTCTTTTTAATACCTATAAAATTATAGCGATAGCGGATCTCAAAAGGGACAGTTCAGAGCTCATCTGCTGCGTGCAGGGTAATTTAATTAATTCTCTCGCTCAAAGTATTTAACTTAGCCACGTCAAAATTTTATTATCAATACTTACCTGCGTGCTGAATGCACGTTTAGATTAAGAGCTTCTTCGGCCATCAGCCAAAGAAGCTATAAATTATTATGTAACTTGAAGTGGTGCGTTACTAGCCCAGCGGCTAGTCGGGAGAGCGGATTTGATCAGACGTTCCCTCAGCCGTCCGCACCGCGGCTTTATATATAAGAACACTGCGCGAGGAAGCAAGGCCCCAGTTCTCTCCAGACGCTGAATGACACGCCATCTGTGTCGGTAGTCGCGTCGCATCAGTGTATCTGCTACAAACAGCCTCGGGTGCCGTATTAAGTTACTAGAGATATGCGGAACCATGAAAACATTTCATGTGAAGTGTTAATTCTGGAATGATTTTCATTATTTAGCTTCAGTTTGCGTACTGTCGTATTTTCACGTGCCGTCGCGGGACAGACATTCTACCAAATATTTAGCGTGGCGTTTGATGAAGTATTTTCATCAAATTATGGCGAGCATTCTTTTTAACATTTGATTCGGACATTTATAGTTGCATCAGCGCATTAGACTCTGAACTGTTCTGTTAGTTAGGTTGTAGGGATACTTGTGTTGTTTATCAGTGAATTTCAGAATATACTCAACTATTTTGGAAAACCGTTTTTGATTAGAAATCCCGGACAATCTCCTAATTCCTCAGAGCTATAAGCTGCAGCTATAAGAACATTCTCAGGTAAAGTGGGCACTAGGATATCTATTTACTGGCTCCAAGTTTTATTAAATCACTTTCTGGGGGTCACGGAGTAAATAGAGAGCCGGTGTTGAGAACGGCAAAAGACAGCAATAACAACATTCTAAAGCTAGAAGCTGCAACTTCTACATCCGCCGCCCCACACCACCCTTAACCTTGATGACAGCTTCCAATCTCGCAGGCATATATTCAATCAGGTGCTGCAAGGTTTCTTGGGGCATGTACTGAGGAGAGGTATCGATGTCGGTCGGTGAGGCCTGGCACAAAGTCGACGTTCCCAAACATCCCAAACGTTTTCTACACGATTCAGGTTAGGACTCTGTCCAGGCCAGTCCGATACTGGGATGTTATTGTCGTATAACCTTTCCGCCACAGGCCGTGCATTATGAACAGGTGTTCGATCGTGTTGAAATATGCAATCGACATCCCTGAATTGCTCTTCAACAGTGGGAAGCAAGGAAGTGCTTAAAACATCAACAAAGGCCTGTGCTGTGGTAGTGCCACGCAAACCAACAAAGGTGCAAGCCTCCTCCATGATAACACGACCACACCATAACACCACTGCCTCCGACATTTACTGTTGGCACTACACACGCTGGCAGATGACGTTCACCTGGAATTCGCCATACGCACACCCTGGCATCGGATCGCCACATTGTGTACCGTGATTCGTCACTCCACACAACGTTTTTCCACTGTTCAATCGTCCAGTGTTTACGCTCCTTACACCAAGCGAGGCGTCGTTTGGCATTTACCGGCGTGATGTGTGGTTTATGAGCAGCCGCTCGACCGTGAAATCCAAGTATTCTCACCTCCCGCCTAACTGTAATAGTACTTGCAGTTTGTAATTCCTGTGTGATGGTTTGGATAGATGTCTGCCTATTACACATTACGACGCTCTTCAACTGTCGGCGGTCTCTGTCAGTCAAAAGACGAGGTCGGCCTGTACGCTTTTGGGCTGTACGTGTTCCTTCACGTTTCCACTTCAATATCACATCGGAAACAATAGACCGCCGCGCGGGATTAGCCGAGCGGTCTCAGGCGCTGCAGTCATAGACTGTGCGGCTGGTCCCAGCGGAGGTTCGAGTCCTCCTTCGGGCATGTGTGTGTGTGTTTGTCCTTCGGATAATTTAGATTAGTAGTGTGTAAGCTTAGGGATTGATGACCTTAGCAGTTAAGTCCTATAAGATTTCAAACACATTTGAAAATTTTTGAAACAATAGATCTAGGGATGTTTAGGAGTGTGGAAATCTCGCTTACAGACGTATGACACTAGTGACACTAAATCACCTGACCACGTCCGAAGTCCGTGAGTTCCACGGAGCGCCCCGATCTGCTGTCTCACGGTGTCTAATGACTACTAAGGTCGCTGATAAGGAGTACCTGGCAGTAGGTGGTAGCACAGTGCACCTAAAATGAAAAACGTATGTTTTTGGGGGTGTCAGGATACTTTTGATCACATAGTGTATATTACCGTACAGGTGAGACGTTGTGCTAGAAAGTCGCTTGCCGGGTATCGGCAAATAAATACAATATTGCAGTGCGTGAATAACATAGGCGCTGCAATATCCTATCTTATCTTTTAAATACCTCCAGACGGTGTGTAGGGGTACGAAGTTACATTGTCATGCGATCATGCCTTCTTGGCACCTCCCTTTTTTTTATCAGGATGTGTACTACAACTGGGTGACAGCTGAACAAAATATATAATCCTTTGGGAGCACGCCTCCGTGGTGACTGAAGCTACTGGGCAGGCAGATGAAGGGGTCGTCCGCGGCGGCAGCGCGGCAGGGTGACGCGGCAGCTGGGGCTCGGCGTGCCACGGTGCAGTGTCTCGCTATTTGCGTCGGCAGCGCCAGCCCGAAATAGCGGCGTCCGTGAAAATAGAGCGCGAACAAAGCCGGCCGGCGGCTGCAGAGCGCGCGGCGGCACGCAAAATCCGATACTGTGTCCGCGTCCACCTCACGTGAATGGCTCCCTGCGGTCGGTCCCCCGCAAGGACGCCGCGCCGTGAGCGTCGCGCTCCCCGTGGGCTTTGGCGACGGACCGCACCACAAGTCGGGGATCCACAGCGCGGGCACCATCAAAAACACCGCCGATGTATATCGCAAGCTGCACAGATGCAACTGGGGTTTTCGTGTGTAAATCGCAGCAGCGTTGCGGAATTGTGCCTGCACCGATATTGAGCCAGGGAGGATTTGGAAGGAACTGGAGCATGGAGAAAAAAAAAATCACTATACCGGAGTGCAGTACATTTGCAACTACATGACATGGGGAGATCATAGACGGGCGGACGTCAGGAAGAATATAACGCTGGTAGGACGAAACACGACAGGCAAGGCAATTTATAGACACTGGTAAGAAGAAGTCGTAGTGAACAAATACATCGCGATGAAACACTGTCCGCCGACCGCGGTGGTCTAGCGGTTCTAGGCGCGCCGTCCGGAACCGTGCGACTGCTACGATCGCAGGTTCGAATCCTGCCTCGGGCATGGATGTGTGTGATGTCCTTAGGTTAGTTAGGTTTAAGTAATTCTAAGTTCTAGGGGACTGATGACCACAGATGTTAAGTCCCATAGTGCTCAGAGCCATTTGAACCATTTGAAACACTGTCCAATTTCCATACAGTGTTGCAAGAAGACAGTGACCATGACACTTGTCCAAAAGTCTGGTAAATCAACTCTGTCTCCTGTTCCCAAAACTCGAAAGAATTTTATCAGCAGTGTGTGGCGGGGAGGTCTACATTCAAAACAATCGTGGGGCAAAAGAGTCGGAATGAACCAAATAAGTAAATACACTGAAGATGAAAAACTTTCTGACCACCTGATTAGTACCGTCTTGATCCACCTTTGGAGTGGTAAGAATTCGACAAGTCCTTAGTAGTTTTCCGGAAGTACACTACCGGCCATTAAAATTGCTACACCACTAAGATGACGTGCTACAGACGCGAAATTTAACCGACAGGAAGAAGATGCTGTGATATGCAAATGATTAGCTTTTCAGAGCATTCACACGAGGTTGGAGCCGGTGGCGACACCTGCAACGTGCTGACACGAGGAAAGTTTCCAACCGATTTCTCAAACACAAGCAGCAGTTGACCGGCGTTGTCTGGTGAAACGTTGTTGTGATGCCTTGTGTAAGGAGGAGAAATGCGTACCATCACGTTTCCAACTTTGATAAAGGTCGGATTGTAGCCTATCGCTATTGCGTTTTATCGTATCGCGACATTGCTGCTCGTATTGGTCGAGATCCAATGACTGTTAGCAGAATATGGAATCGGTGCGTTCAGGAGGGTAATACGGAACGCCGTGCTGGATCCCAACGGCCTCGTATCACAAGCCGTCGGGATGACAGGCATCCTATCCGCATGGCTGTAACGGATCGTGCAGCCACGTCTCGATCCCTAGTCAAGAGATGGGGACGTTTGCGAGACAACAACCATCTGCACGAACAGTTCGCCGACGTTTGCAGCAGCATGGACTATCAGCTCGGAGACCATGGCTGCGGTTACCGTTGATGCTGCGTCACAGACAGGAGCGCCTGCGATGGTGTATTCAACGACGAACCTGGGTGCACGAATGGTAAAACGTCTTTTTTTCGGATGAATCCAGGTTCTGTTTACAGCATCGTGATGGTCGCATCCGTGTTTGGCGACATCGCAGTGAACGCACATTGGAAGCATTTATTCGTCATCGCCATACTGGCGTATCACCCGGCGTGATGGTATGGGATGCCATTTGTTACACGTCTCCGTCACCTCTTGTTCGCATTGACGGCATTTTGAACAGTGGACGTTACATTTCAGATGTGTTACGACCCGTGGCTCTACCCTTCATTCGATCCCTGCGAAACCCTACATTTCAGCAGGATAATGCACGACCGCATGTTGCAGGTCCTGTACGGGCCTTTCTGGATGCAGATAGTGTTCGACTGCTGCCCTGACCAGCACATTCTCCAGATCTCTCACCAACTGAAAACGTCTGGTCAATGGTGGCCGAGCAACTGGCTCGTCACAATACGCCAGTCACTACTCTTGATGAACTGTGGTATCGTGTTGAATCTGCATGGGCAGCTGTACCTGTACACGCGATCCAAGCTCTGTTTGACATAACGCACTGGCGTATGAAGGCCATAATTACGGCCAGAAGTGGTTCTTCTGGGTACTGACTTCTCAGGATCTATGCACTCAAATTGCGTAAAAATGTAATCACATGTCAGTTCTAGTATAATGTATTTGTCCAATGGATACCCGTTTATCATCTGCATTTCTTCATGGTGTAGCAATTTTAATGTCCAATAGCGTATATGACGCCAGATGTCTACGAACGTTTCATGTAATTCCTATAAATTACGTGACGTTCGTTTGTTGACTCCATGCTGGCGCCCGATACTATTCTAGGCGCTATTCATTGGCTGAAGGTCACGCATACTGGGTGGGGAAGGTATCAACGTGAGTTCACTATCATGCTCCTCAAACGCCTATAGCACAATTCTGGCCTGGTGACGCGGACAGTTATTCTGCTGCAATATGTTATTGCCGTCGAGGAAGGCATTAAGCATGAAGGGGTACAGGTGGTTCGCAGTAATGTTCACATAGTCTACAGCTGTCATTATGGCTTCGATTACTGCTGTAAGTACCATGGAAGCCTCGTGAGTGTCTTGCACAGCATAGCACTGCTCTCACTGGCCTGGGTCCTTGGAGCGGTGCATGTTTAAACAGTCGTTCGCCTCGATACGGCGTATCGTGACACGACCATCGATATGTTGTAGGAAGGGAGGGGATTCATCTGACCAAGTGACACGTTGCTATTGATCCACCGTCGTACCTCCATAATTCCGTACTCACTGAAATCGTAAAACATGTCACTGGGACCACACGCGAACGTAGGTGTTGTCTGCTACGGAGCCTCAAACTCAACAACGTGCACTGAACAACGTCATCCGTAACACTTGTGCGTGCATCAGCACTGTTCTTTGTAGTCATTCCTGCCACAGATCACCGCCTGTCCTGCTTCACAGTGCGAGCAAGCCTCCTATTTCCACGTTGTATGACGAGAGGTGGATGTGCGAAACCTTTTCGCCTAGTCGTAATTCTACCGTCTTCAGTCACTATATATAGATGCTCACGACAGTAGCATACGGACTGCCGGAGTGGCCGAGCGGTTCTAGGCGCTTCAGTCTGGAACTGCGCGACCGCTACGGTCGCAGGTTCGAATCCTGCCTCGGGCATGGATGTGTGTGATGTTCTTAGGTTAAAGTAGTTTTAAGTTCTAGGGGACTGATAACCTCAGATGTTAGTTCCCATAGTGCTCAGAGCCATTTGAACCATTTTTAGTAGCATACGACACAGCCGAACATCTTCGGTGTTCCCAAGCTGTCAATTCCCAGGGGGCAGGCCAAAGCAGTCTATGCTTTTGTCAGTGTTGCTTATTTCAGTGTAATTCCCCATTTGTGGGCCGTATCATGGCTAAAATGATTCCCCATAGGTCTCTGTTCCGTTTATATACTTTCCTTATCGTGGCAAGTCCCTGCAACGCCAACAGGCGGCATTCCATCTCGCGGTGGTCAGTAGTCATAACATTTTGGTTCAGCGATGTACCGATACACGAGGGCTATTGGGATAGTAAGATCCAATTGATCGCGAAGTGGAAACCAAAGTGAAAATAAGAAAAAAAGTTTTATTTGAAGCTGTTAGTTACACCTCCCTGCTACTTCTCTACACAGTCGCCGCCCCGGCTTAGACGTGTGTCGTCGCTCTGTACCAGTTTTCAATACCCTCGTCATAGAAGGCAGCCGCCGGCGCTTTCTGCCAATTCTCTACGATGATCTGCAGCTTGTTGTCTGTGGCAAAGTGTCGTCTTCGTAGCCAGCAGTTCACGTGAGGAGAGATGACGCTCAGAAGGAACCAAGTCCGGACTATAAGGTGGATGATCAAACACTTCGCATAGCAATCACTGCAGGAGGGTCTTCATTGCCTGTGCAGTTTGCGGCCGAGAATCGTCATGAAGAAGGAAATGGATGACAGTTACGTTATGTGGATTGCATGAAATCTGGCGAAATCTTTCAGCAGGCACTCATACTTGGCGGAAGACGCTATTTTCTAGGCAATATTACACCCCCACAGTGCTCTCAGAACTGAAAAGAGCGATGTGATGCGATCTATTGGCATACTAGAGACGCTATCCAACACACCTAGGTAAAGCTTCACTGGATTTTTAGTGTGGATTCTATTTCGCTGCCGATCGAACAGTCCTCGTATTATCATTACCATTGTAATAAAACCTTCTCGTCAGGAGGACGTATAGAAACGAGAATCAGACGTCTTTCGCAACCTCTATATCAAAATCGAAGCTTTTATGAATGCTATTTATGTGGTCGAGGATTTCTGCCAGAGAGCCTCTCCCATGTTTCCACAAGATGAACGGTGAGCGTGGCGCTCTTTTCCTCCGTGTAGAAACCCATCAAGACAACTAATACAGCATGATTCAAACTTCCAATTACAATCTTCTAGGAGCTGTCTAGGGGACTTCGTAAAAACTGGAAATCTGTGGTAAACTCCTATGGGACCAAACTGCTGAGGTCATCGGTCCCTAGGCTTACATACTACTTAATCTAACTTAAACTAACTTATGCTAAGGACAAAACATACACCCGTGCCCGAGGGAGGACTCGAATCTCCTACGGGGGGAGCCGCGCTAACTGTGGCAAGGCGGTTACACCGCGCGGCGAGGACTTCGTAGATGAGGTTTTGATGAGGAACCCATGTCCGGAAATGTACCGTTCGGTTGTAAAATCAGTTTGAAGATCGGATCTCTTGCAAATCTCTCACTTCATGGTACGCACACAAGCTTATAAGAGGCCGCCGCCGTCATTTACTGTTGTAATTATGTCTTTACACAACACCTTCGTCCGACTACAACGACGACTGCGAGAAACTGGTACGTTCGAAACATAGGAGGCTGGCTGCGATGCTTCATGGACGATCTGCGCTGTCGACTTTGAAGAGGACGTATTTCGTCACTTAGAAGAAAACTCTAGGAAAAATACTCGAAACATTTCCCGTGCTCCTACAGCTCATAGCTCAGAGAATATTGTTTCCGCTGCGTGAGTACCGTGAAGCGGGACGTATGAAAGTGATTCGATCCTCAAACTCATTTTACATCCAAACGGTACATTTCCAAGCACGGGTTCCATATCAAAATTTCATCTACTAAGCCCCATCTCCATCCTCTAGAAGCCAGTAATAGCAGTTTTTTATCACCCTGTAGAAGTGAACCCATCGGAATCCCTTACTGATATATTCAAATAACTGTAGCCCGAAAATTTTATTGATTTTGTCACTATGCATTTCGGAGAACTGTACCCCTATCATCAGGTGGATTTATTTAAAATTAAAAGAAGACGACGGTTTACAACATGAGTAAATTGCAATTTCCGGTTCTGGTAGAATTCTGAGATCTTCAAACAAAGAACACAGGAAGATAGGTATCTACTATCAGAGCCAGTTCGTGTTCACCAGCCAAACGACGGTGCTAGCTACTCCCTTACTGTGTTTTAAATCTCAAGCTAACGTTATAAGCTTGAATCCTGTAATTAAAATCAAGAAAACCTTACTTATGCTGTGCTTTGTTCGCACCATTATCAAATCTGCTCAACGCGATACAGCGTTACACGCATATTACCGTTTTAAAGTCGTTGTCCTTTATGTTGTTTTAATAGCGTTCTCCAATTTCTTCTACATTGTGCTAAGCTTCACATATAGCACTGATGAAAAGTTAAGGTGCTTCGCTAAGTATTTTCGTACTCACGTCGAACACATTAAAATGGGCCACATAGTTCGGTTTTGGACCAACGAGTATGCGAAAAACTCCAGAACGGACATCTCATCTTACGAATTGAGAGGAACGGCACGGTGTCACACAAGATCACAAAAGCATTTGCTCCGTCTGCCTTGTTTTAGATAGCTCGGATTTATTTGAAGTGGAGTTGAGAGGATGGAGCGCCTGTCATGTGGGTGCTGATCACTGTATGGCGTTTCTGAGTAGAGGCCGGGAAGGCGATGTTTTCCATTGGCGGTTGCAAAACGGAAGATCTTAACCAAAGTGACATCGGCAGGAGACACTTATCAGAGCCCAGCGAAAATTCTTATCTTTACACACAGAACCCTAGTCTAATGTAAAAAATTACTGAGTTCCAGGCAACAGTATTGTATACAGTGAACATCCAAGCACAGATTGTTTTCTTTTCTTTTTTCCAAGATTTGCCTAAATAATAGGGCGAAATTGTTCCTTCGGTGAGTTCACGATAGATTTGTGAATCCCACCACTAAATGAAGATCAGAGAGAGGGGGGGGGGAGAGGGAGAGGGAGAGGAGAGAGAGAGAGAGAGAGAGAGAGAGAGAGAGAGAGAGAGAGGGCGGGAGGAGAGGGGGAAAAGAGGGAGAGGAGCGGCAGAGAACAAAATTAACAGCAAATAAAGCACAACTTTTTAATGTGTTCATACTTATTATGTCGTTACGTAACAGATCGATCTTTTTTTGCCCATGTGTCCCCCAAAAGCCTTCTTTTAGTGCTTTAAATGGTTATACACCCAATAACGTATTTTGTTTATTCCCCCACCAACATGAATAACAGATGTAGTATTTCGTACTCCAGCATAAAGCACCAATATAGTTGCTGCTGATTCTATCGAGATTAAAATAACGTGAAATTTTCTCACGTGGTTGTGTACACAGTCTGCAGCCTCCACTGTAGGAGAAGGGACGAAACGTGCTCCACTGCGGTGCTTTACCTGAAAATAGAAAAATGACCATTAAAATATGTTCACCTTGCGATCGTAAACAGAGGTAAATAAAACTGATTGCAAAGCAAAGGTACATGGCAACAACTACTAACAAATTTCATTCATTGCATCTGAATGCCACATGTAAGTAGTACTCGTCATGATAATTGATTAAATTTATTAAGGTATTATATATTTTGAAGAAAGAGAAGTAAATTATTCATAAAGAAATTATTTATTCCATATCGTTGTTCTTACGTCGAAAGATATGAATCTGTGCAATTCATAACGGCACCGTGCACGTAGCACTTCATCATCGCGTTCTGCCACGACTTAAGCTGTGAGCATGGTTGCCATGCAGTGGGGATCTAAATGACTTTAGTTACGTAACAACCATACAACAGTAGGCCTTAGTGTTCTACACACTAGCAAGCAGTATAATATCGGACTGCGCGTTATCTGTGCCCAAAGGAACTACGTTATATTGCCGTTTCTTCACAACTAACCATACAAATGTGCACTATATACGGGTATTTCGCTTCCACATGGAACGTAATGCAAAGGTTATTGGCAAAGAAAGGTCTGGTCGGTCGCGAAAAGGAAACCACAGCGAAAATCGAAAATGTCTTCGTTGCAGCAGTCAGCTACATCTTCCAGATACTTCTCTACATAGACGCCGCTCCGATGTAGACATTCGTCGTAGTGTTGTACTAATTTTCAAATACGATCGTCACAGAAGGCAGCTGCCTGTGCTTGTCGTCAATCCTCTAAGCTAGTCTGCTGTTCGCCGTCTTTGACAAAATGTTGGCTTCATAGCCAGCGGTTCATGTGAGCAGAGCTGAAAATCCAAAGGAACCACTTGCCGGCTGAATGGTGGTTGATCAAACACTTCCCAACGAAATCTCTGCAGGAGCGTCCTAATTTTCCCTGCATTGTGCGACCGAGAAAAGCCACGAAGAAGGAAATGCGTGGCAGTTACTTTATATGAGGTTGCATGAGGTCCGGCAAAATCTCTCAGCAGGCACCCATGTTTGGCGGGAGGCACTATTTTCTAGGCATCTTTACGTGCTCCCTGTGCGTTCAGAACCGAAAGAGTGGCAAGGCGCGATCGACGGGCACACTAGACACACTGCCCAACACGTCTGTGTAAAGCGTAATCGGATTTTCACTGTGATTTCCGTTCCACTACTGACAGGACCTTACTTTCAGAATAATCTTCGCAGTTTAGTGCTAGTCATCCAGAGATATATTCCCTTGCTTCAACCTGTTCACTGACAATTTGTTTCTCGGCGTGAAAGGCAATGTTTTGTTACTTTAATTAATATCGTTGTCAGAAGTTACAATATGAGAAAAACATTACCAGCTCGTCTTCAAACGAGGCAAGAGGCGGGACATAAGTGTTATTCACAAATACCTCCGAGGATTCAGAAGATGACTGTGTAAAAACTGCGAGACATACAGAAAACAGACACATATTAGTCGATGGAGCATCCCTCCAAGTGTTTTTTACTAACACTAAAGGTGTTCAATGTGAGCACCGTTTTTGACGATGCAAACGTTGACACGTAAATGCAATTCACTGACACAACTTGTCCAGCAGCCCGCTTTGCAAATATGTTGATTACGTTGCCTATCTGTAAGTGTGAACTTACTCAATGCGACAGTATGGTGAGGGGAGTGGAGGAGAAGAGGATTAACAATGAAATGTGAAGACAGCATAACCTTAAGGGGCAAGCCGTAATTGCAAGAACTCTACAACAATTCAGCAGGCTTCCCTTTACCAGTGAGATACTGATACATAGCAATAACATGCAGCAAATTCCAACTGGTTCTCTGATAATCTATCGTGGGGTACATATGTCACAATAGCAGTGAAAGGACAGAAGTGTTTTTAAGCTATGTGATAAACCGGTCTTAGGATACACCAACAGCTAAAAATTTAACATGGTTACTGCAGTAATGTAATAGGTACATTAACTAAGAACGTTGGGGCTGGGTGTGTTCCTATGTTTTTGTGGTTGGGGAGGGAGATTAAGAGTATGAAATTGTTGCACGGTATAAGGGAAGACTTATTTCTCCACAGAGCAGAAATATATTTATTTCTAGTGTCATGGTTTAGACACACACACACACACACACACACACACACACACACACACACACACACACACACACACACACACACACACGCGCGCGCGCGCGCGCGCGCGCGCGCTCAAACGCTCAAACACACCATGCCGCACTTACAGTTGCAGAGTAGCTTCTGCCGGCGAAATACTTTTAAGATTACCGCAACAGATAGCTTTGGTTGCATTTGTTGCTATAGCAGTTTGCAACTAATAAAGCAAATGCCGGATGTGTTTTGCGCACACAAGACAGAGAGTGAGAACAGTTTAGGGTTTCACCAGCGCGCTTCCAGCCTCTTTGCCACGCCACACGCTGCAGCCTATGCCTACCAGGTAACTCAACATCTGGGGTAAGCGTCACATGGGCCTCTGTACCTTCTTCTCGCTCTCCGTAGAAAAATTTAGTCGCTAGGCAAAATGTTGCTGTTACTTCTTATTGTAATACTCATCGTGTTCGCTTTATGCCACGCACAATGAACACTATAGTGGCTAAGTGCTTTCACCATACCTAAACTAAAGTGAAATTCAAGACTAAGAGTGCCACGTGCACCCCAAAGCTCACCCTACAGATATACGTGGCAGAATGATGCTATTTGCCAGAGCGTCACTTGGTACACTGGCGCATCACTCCGCTACCCGCCTTTACTTCTTACGTGCACACCACTATAGTCAATATCCATCACACGTTCTGGCTCTCTCCAAATGGATACATCTGTCTGTGTGGTGGGCAAGATGCGAATTCAGATTCCAAAGATCATAATTTGTGTCTAGGGTAGTCATTGCGGGTGTGGGCGGGAGGGTGGCCGCCCTCCTCTATACCTAGCCAGGTACTCCCACGTGTCTGCCCGATTGCAACATACCATTGTAGTGGTCTTTAGCATTCGACTCTACAGTCTGTACTAATGCTCGCCAGCACCATAAGCCTTTTCTTGTACCTAATCGATGAGGGACAATGGAAAGAAAGTGGAATTTTGGAAACACCAATTTATTCACAATTACGTTGGTCTTTTCAAAGGTGTGGGCCAGTGCATAATACCAGTTCCAATGAAGTAAGCTTCCAGTCGTGTTGCCAAACGTGTAACGTCGGACTACTGTGAACAACACTAGGAGAATACGGCAAGGACGAAAAAAGTGCGAAACGAGATCTAATAAACTCATGCGCAAGTATCACATCTGAGAAGGCGTACTACAAAATATGTGGTATGCCACATTAACTAATTGTCTAAATGATAGTCTAATTGGTAGATAGTCACAGAAAATAAAATATGCTCTCAAGAAAAATTGAATAAACTCCCACTGAGGATGCGTCTGCTCTGGTGACATTTATTTAGGCATACAAACACAAACAAATTTGCTTTCCTAGGAAACAGGTTCCGGTAACCACAGCTTATTAACTCAAGATTAATGGAAAAGAAATGGTAAATATTTTATAGCTACCACACGAGTGTGTTCCTCCGTAGGACATTAATATCCTACAACATATTATTTAGTTGAGCTTCCAGTCCTAGCGGCCATCTTTGGTCTCTAACGATCTACAGTTTATGGCCCGTATATGTAGCACGGTAAAGGCAGTTATATCTTTATGACCCATAACATTTTACTTTAACCAAACATTGTATAGCTGAGTGTAGAAGCATAAATAGCTGGTCGTGCTCCGTGTTTCAAGTACACTGTCTGGACTCCAACAGTCCACTGCTTCTTGTACGCTTTCACTGGTGGCGAATTACCGACAATGAAGGAACTCGTACATAAGAAAGGGGTGTTGAACAATCTTAGTGATTGAGGTGGCATAGTGGATAAAGCACTGAACTCGAATTGAGGACAAACAAGTTTCAGATCACCATTCAGTTATCCAGATTTAAGTTTTCCGTTGTTTCCCTTGGTCACTTCCAGCGTGTTTCCGTGTGCGATCCTTGTCCATCTCAGCATATGCATTGTCCCCAATCAAGCTGTACGTGCATGTATATTTTAGTCTGTAAGAGCATCGTCGGTGAAAGGCAAGGGTCCCAGGTTCGAATACCGGTCCAGTAGACAGTTTTAATCTTCCAGGAAGCATTAAAACAGTCCACACTCCATTAGAGTGAAAGTTCATTCAAGATAATGAAACAATGTTTTCAGCTAAGCATAAGTTCTAGTGAATTGATAATATTCGTCACTTTTAAACTTACTCTGAAGCGCCATAGAAAATGGTATAGGTATACACGTTCCAATACAGCGATACGTAAACAGGCAGCATACGGCGCTGCGGTCGGCATCGCCTATACGAGACAACAAGTGTCTGACGCATTTATTAGGTCGGTTACTACTCCTACAATTCCAGGTTATCAAGATCTAAGTGGTGTTACAGATGGGGCACAGCATCTCAGAGGTAGCGATGACGTGGGGATTTTCCCGTACGACCATTTCACGAGTGTACCGTGAATATCAGGCATCCGGGGAAACATCAAATCTCCGACATCGCTGAGGCCGGATAGGTCCTGCAAGAATGGGGCCAAAGACGACTGAAGATAATCGTTCAACGTGACAGACTTGCAACTCTACCGCAAATTGCTGTAGATTTCAGTGCTGGGCCATCAACAAGTGTCAGCGTGAGAAGCATTCAACGAAACGTCATCGATCGGGGCTTTCGGAGCCGAAGGCCGACTCGTGTACCCTTGATGAGTGCACGACAGAAAGCTTTATGCCTCGCCTGGGCCAGTCAAAACCGACACTGGACCATTGATGACTAGAAACATGTTGCCTGGTCGGACGAGTCTCGTTTCAAATTGTATCGAGCGTTTGGATGTGTACGGGTATGAAGACAATCTCATGAATCCATGGGCACTGCATGTCAGCAGAGGACTGTTCAAGCTGGTGAAGAATCTGTAACGGTGTGGGGCGAGTGCATTTGGAGTGATATGGGACTCCTGATACGTCTGGATACGACTCTGACAGATGTCACGTATGTAAGCATCCTGTCTGATCACCTGCATCCATTCATGCCCATTGTGCATTCCGACGGACTTGGGCAACTCCAACAGGACGATGCGACACCCCAAATGTCCGGAATTGCTACAGAGTGGCTCCAGGAACACTCTCCTGAGTTAAAACAGTTCCACTGACCATCAGACTCGCCATAAATGAACATTATTGAGCATATCTGGGATGTATTGCAAAGTGCTGTTCAGAAGAGATCTTTTTATTTGATGAGTTTCCATAACTTTTCGAGACCGAATGTAGTAGCTTGTCAGTGTGAAATATCTGACGTAAATATCAGGTGATGTGCTTAAAGTCAAAGACAAAACTGTTTGTACAGCGTATTTTCATCACCGTTGACTTGCAAACATATCATGTAGGAGCTTAGAGAGTTTGTGCTAGAAGTGATCAGCTTCAGAAGTAGTAAATTTCCAGTTTATTTCTGGTAGCAGTCTCATGTAAGACATTATTAAGCATCTCTTAGATTTACGACATCTATCACCATAGCAAATCAACTACGTGCACTGAACGATGTGCTGCGAGGACTTGTGCCACTGTACCATTGTACTCTGTCGTCAGATCAGCCACAGATCACTGCTTATCCTGCTTTACACGGTGGGCAAGCCTCCGACCTCCGCGTTCTGTCATGAGGGGAAATACACTACTGGATCAAAAATATCCAGACACCCCTACGTAATGTGGAACTGACCACTTGAGTCGCGAGGCGTAATCGCCAGTACAAAAGGACGCCAGGTATAAGTCCTTTCAGTAGAGGAGCTGCACAAGCACTTCGGTTGGGCAGGAGAGCTCAGTTACTTCCGACCTAGACTAGTAACTGGATGTCACCTCAGTGGCGACGAACCTATCAGAGACATATCAACCCTTATAAGGCTGCCCAAGTTGAGTGCCGCCGATGTGACAGTGAAGGGTAAACCTACAATGGGCAGAGCTTGTGTACTGAAGGACGGGGATATTGACGGACAGGAATATTAACCGACAGGAATATTGACGGATGGGGATACTGACGGAAGGGGATATTGACGGACAAGGATATTGAAGAACGGGGAGCGATGAGCATTGCGGAGGGTGGTTGTCTCAATTACAAGGTGTTACCAGCAGCCCGGATAGCACAATGACTATGAGTATGGACTTAAAAAGAATGGGATACGAAGGTCGAGCAGCTCCTCATAGGCCGCAATTCCTGTAGTCAATGCTAAGCGAAGCTTGATGTGGTGTAAAGAGCAAAGCCAGTGGACGGTGGATAACTGTAAACGAAGAATTCGGAGTGATGAATCATGCTATAGCCCACGGCGATCGGATCGAGTAGTTTTGGTGTGGCGAATGCCAGCAGAACTTTACGTGTCATCACGTGTAGTGCCAGCAGTGGCGTACGGAGGAAGTTGTGTCGTCGGTATGCGGGTGTGGTTATGGTGTGGTCCGCATTTTGCGCTTAAGTAAACGCTAACTGCGGAAGGGTATAAACACACTTTACAACATTGCGTACTGGGTACAGTAGAGGAAAATCTCGAAACAGTGATTGTTTGTATAGACACGGCAGAGCACATTTCATTTCAGGCAATGGTACGTGGAGAACAGACTTTCTGAAATGGGCCCTCCTGCCGAGAGTCCCGACATGAGCCTAATAGAACACCTTTGAGATGAGTTAGACCATGGACTTTGCTCCGGGCCCCAATGTCTACCATCACTATGTTCTGTGCTTTCTGCTCTTGAGGAAGAGTAGGCTGCTATTTCTCCACACACATTCAGAAACCTTATTGAAAGGGTCCACAGCAGACTTAAAGCCGTGATAAGAACGGAGGATTGACGCGCCCAATATTAATGTCCCCTAATAGGCGTCCGGAAACTTTTGGTCAGGTAACGTACGTCCAAGACCTTGTGTCAAATGGCGTATCGATCGTCTTTTAATCACTTTCCATTGATGGTTACAACAACAGCAATCGAACAGCTGATCAGCTTCACCGTTCCTCAGATGCTCGTTCACATGCGCCAGGTCGTAACAATTTGCCCCTCATCATGATTTCTTATATTAATATAGTTCCTCAGTTGCGCCCAGTGTCGTCACTAGAATGATTTCCCTTTCATCTCTGCACCGATTTTATAGTTTTCTTTCAGCGCCATGTCCCCGCAACGCCAGCAGGAGGCATTCAATGTTGCGGTGGGGAGAGAGCGTAAAGTGTTTCGTCATCAGCGTAAACACTGTTACAATGAACAGACAATGTGAAGCGTCAGTTGAACGTTATCTTAGAGTCCTAATTCTCAAAATGAATCTTTCACTTTCACTTAGGCGAGAACCATGGAAGTCCCCTAAAGTCGGATGATTGCAGTCAAGTTACGATGATACACAAAGCACACTGTAACAAAAATACAGGATGAATCATGCGATTCGGCACGTCTATATTTCTGAAACTAATAAACATATATAATGAATTAACGTTTTGATGAACGGGAAACACAAAAATTTCTTTTTTGATGTCTTTTCATAGGTGTTCAGTATGTTCCCTTTGTGAGATGCACAGCATATGTCAATGTGATATTCAAATTGTTCCCACACTGCGGTGAGCATCTCTCGAGTTACAGCTTCCACAGTTGCTGTTATGCGATGTCTCAGTTCATTCATTATGTTAGGTAGTGAAGGCACACAAACAGAGTCTTTTACAAACCTCGACAAGAAATAATCACACACAGTTAGGCCCGGTAACCTTGGAGGCCAGTGATGTGAGGCTGAATGATTTGCTCCAGTGCGACCGATACATCGTCTAGTAATCAAATGGTTCAAATGGCTCTGAGCACTATGGGACTTAACATCTACGGTCATCAGTCCCCTAGAACTTAGAACTACTTAAACCTAACTAACCTAAGGACATCACACAACACCTAGTCATGACGAGGCAGAGAAAATCCCTGACCCCGGTCTAGTAATCCTTTGGTTTAAAAATTCCCGCACTTCCAGATGCCAATGTGGCAGTGTCCCATCCTGTTGGTAAATAAATTCGTTCGAATCAGTCTCCAACTGTCGCCAAAGCAAGTTCTCAAGCATATCTAGAAATGTGCTCCGTGTAGCAGTGTTCTCGGCAAAGAAAAGTGGACCATACACATTTTCCCGTGAAACTGCACAAAACATATTCAATTTTGGAGAACCCTTCTCATACTGTACAAATTCGTATGGTTGTTCTGTACCCCATATTCTCGCGTTATGACGGTTCACCTTTCCATTTAAATGGAACGTTGCCTCGCCATTAAACACTAAGCGTGGAAGAAAACTGTCGTCCTCCATCTTACCAAGAACGAAATTGCAGAACTCCACACGTTGTTGTTTGTCACCTTCACGAAGAACTTGCAGTTGCTGAATTTTGTATGGTTTCATTTGTAAACGTCGACGCAAGGCACGCCAGACGGACATCGGGAGCATATTGAGCTGTCGAGTTGCACGGCGAACGGATATCTGCGGATTCCTTGTGAAACTATGGCGGATGCGTTCGATGTCTGTGTCAGACACTCAGGAACGACCAGGCGATTTACCTTTACACCACAACTCGTTTCTCGGAATTGTTCATGCCATCGTGTAATGCTCTGTGCTGTAGGATGATGATGATGATGATGATGATGATGATGATGATGTTTGGCTTGAGGGACGCTCAACTGAGCGGTTATCCGCTGACAGTCCATGCTGCTGCAAACGTCATCGAACTGTTCGTGCAGATGGTTGTTGTCTCGCAAATGTCCCCATCTGTTGACTCAGGGATCAAGACGTGACTGCACGATCCGGTACAGCCATGCGGATAAGATGCCTGTCATCTCGACTGCTATTGATACGAGGCCGGTGGGATCCAGCACGGCGTCCCGTATTACCCTTCTGAACCCACCGATTCCATATTCTTCCACCAGTCATTGGATCTCGATCAAGGCGAGCAGCAATGTCGCGATACGATAAACCGCAATCGCGATAGGCTACAATCCGACCTTTATCTAAGTCGGAAACGTGATGGTACGCATTTCTCCTCCTTACACGAGGCATCACAACAACGTTTCACCATGCAACGCCGGTCAACTGCTGTTTGTGTACGAGAAATCGGTTGGGAACTTTCTTCATTTCAGCACGTTGTAGCTGTCGCCACCGGCGCCAACCTTGTGTGAATGCTCTGAAAAGTTAATCATTAGCATATCACAGCGTCTTCTTCCTGTATGTTAAATTTCGCGTCTGTAGCACGTCATCTTCGTGGTGTAGCAATTTTAATGGCCAGTAGTGTATTATGTTATTGGAGATATGTGCGTGAAGAGCGTACTATTGGAAAGAGCAACCTTTCAGGTTTTATATGGTTCCCGCTAGATAGCATCAGTGTGCACTCGCTTAAGTTCTAGTAAGAGTGGTGTCGGGGCAACAGAAAGCGTGTTGTGTTCTACGATGTGCTCAGTGCGTGTCAGTAATAACTGTTCAGCGTGATTTTTTGTACTAGGTATGGTGTTGATACTCATACAGCACAGTTCGCTGCTTCTGATCTCGCGGTCACCTTCTCGCTTCTCAAGCATGGGGTCGCTGGTTCAAAAAATGATTCAAATGACTCTGAGCACTATGGGACGTAACATCTGTGGTCATCAGTCCCCTAGAACTTAGAACTACTTAAACCTAACTAACTTAAGGACATCACGCACATCCATGCCTGCGGCAGGATTCGAACCTGCGACCGTTGCGGTCGCGCGGTTCCAGACTGAAGCACCTAGAACCGCTCGGCCACAACGGCCGGCGTCGCTGGTTCGATTCCCGGCGGAGCCAGGGATTTTCACCTGCCTCGATATGACTGGGTGTTTGTGTTATCCTTATCATTTCAACCTCATTCCTGAAAGTGGAGAGATTGGACTGAGCAACGTTTGAGAATGTGTACGGGCGCGAATAACCGCGCAGTTGAGCGCTAACAGTCCATGGCTGCGGTTACCCTTGACGCTGCATCACAGACAGGAGCGCCTGCGATTGGTGTACTCAACGACGAACCAGGGTGCACGAATGGCAAAACGTCATCTTTTCGGATGAATCCAGGTTCTGTTTACAGCATCATGATGGTCGCATCCGTGTTTGGCGACATCGCAGTGAATGCATATTGGAAGCGCGTATTCGTCATCGCCATACTGGCGTATCACCCAGCGTGATGATATGGGGTGTTCGTATTGACGGCACTTTGAACAGTGGACGATACATTCCAGATGTGTTACGACCCGTGGCTCTACCCTTCATTCGATCCTTGCGAAACCCTACATTTCAACGGGATAATGCACAACCGCATGTTGCAGGACCTGTACGGGCCTTTCTGGATACAGAAAATGTTGGACTGCTGTCCTGGTCAGCACATTCTCCAGATCTTTCACCAATTGAAAACCTCTGGTCAATGGCGGCCGATCAACTGGCTCGTCACAATACGCTAGTCACTACTCTTGATGAACTGTGGTTTGGTGTTGAAGCTGCATGGGCAGCTGTACCTGTACATGTCATCCAAGCTGTGTTTGACTCAATGCCCAGGCGTATGAAGTCCGTTATTACGGCCAGAGGTGGTTGGTTGTTCTGGGTACTGATTTCACAGGATCTATGCACCCAAATTGCGTGAAAATGTAATCACATGTCAGTTCTAGTATAATATATTTGTGCAATGAATACCCGTTTATCGTCTGCATTTCTTCTTGGTGAAGCAATTTTAATGGCCAGTAGTGTGTATGATTTTTTTAAATCGGATGATTCTTTTTGATACACCCTGTATTTTTAATTTAGGGAAGTGTACGACAAATGCGGGTTTGAAAACCAGTAATTAAAGCTCACTGCCAGTGCCTTACCGCTATGCGATTAGTTACGAGAGTGTGTCTACTAGCGTAACTAGGTTACACGCTGGGCGGGTCAGCGCGTTCGGGCTGCTGCCTCCCTGCTCAACTCCATCCGCAGTTGGAGACATGCGGGCAGGCGAGCAGAGGCTGCAGAGGAAGCGGTGGCCAGGAAGCTGCGGCGCGCCTTGTAACTGGAGTTAGGCTCGGCCGCCGCACATCCGGCCGGCATTGCGCTGCAAAAACTTGTCGCCCGCTGCCGGCTGGCTGGATGCGGCCTCTAGCGGTCTGTGCTGTGCTCCCGCCGTCTGCCGGATGCGCGACCTCCACTCAGCCTCGGCGTGCGGCACCGGCAGGCAGGCAACCGGCGAGGCGTGTGGCGCAGGGGGAGTGCCTACGTCACCGGCCATCTATCCCCACCTGCCACGTCACCGTTGTCTATCACGGCGAGTACATACCACGCGAGGAAAGAAATGCAGGGAAGTTATTAACACGAGTATTTCTTCAGAGCCGGCCGCGGTGGTCTAGCGGTTCTGGCGCTGCAGTCCGGAACCGCGGGACTGCTACGGTCGCAGGTTCGAATCCTGCCTCGGGCATGGGTGTGTGTGATGTCCTTAGGTTAGTTAGGTTTAAGTAGTTCTAAGTTCTAGGGGACTGATGACCTAAGATGTTGAGTCCCATAGTCCTCAGAGCCATTTGAACCATTTTTTCTTCAGAGAACGGTGAACGGGCGGAGTGACTTTTTGGTTCCCACCAACAAAAATCGTTGTTGGAGCTATCATTTTCCCACGATAGACAAATTCAGATACATGTCAAATTAGAATAAGTGAACGTATTTTCATAAAAATATAAAATACAGTATGGAATAATGACAATATTATGAAAAGGATTGACTGCTACTCACCATACAGTGGGGATGCTGAGTCGTATATAGACTATCAAACAAATAAGCTTTTTCCAGAATGAGATTTTCACTCTGCAGCGGAGTGTGCGCTGATATGAAACTTCCTGGTAGATTAAAACTGTGCCGGCCGCGGTGGTCGTGCGGTTCTAGGCGCTCCAGTCCGTAGCCGCGCTGCTGCTACGGTCGCAGGTTCGAATCCTGCCTCGGGCATGGATGTGTGTGATGTCCTTAGGTTAGTTAGGTTTAATTAGTTCTAAGTTCTAGGGGACTGATGACCACAGCAGTTGAGTCCCATAGTGCTCAGAGCCATTTGAACCATTTAGATTAAAACTGTGTGCCGAACCGAGACTCGAACTCGGGACCTTTCTTTCAGGAGTGCTAGTCTTGCAAGGTTTGCAGGAGAGCTTCTGTGAAGTTTTGAAGGTGGGAGACGAGGTACTGGCGGAATTAAAGCTGTGAGGGCGGGGCGTGAGTCGTGTTTGGGTAGCTGAGGTTGCAGAGCACTTGCCCGCGAAAGGCAAAGATCCCGAGTTCGAGTCTCGGTCCGGCACACAGTTTTAATCTGCCAGGAAGTTTCAAGTAAGCTTTTGGCCGAAAGGGTCTTCATCGAAATTTAGGCGACACACACACACACACACACACACACACACACACACACACACTCGACCAGAGTCTCTGAATGCCGAGGTCAATCAGTCCTCACCAGACAGAGACTGTCGTCATACGTGTGTGAGTTGCCTTCGAGTGAGCGTGTGTAGCCAGCCGCTGTGGCCGAGCGGTTCTAGGCGCTTCCGTCCGAAATCGCGGTGCTGCTACGGTCGCAGGATCGAATCCTGCCTCGGGAATGGATGTGGGATGTGTTTGGTTTCCTTAAGTTAGTTAGGTTTAAGTAGTTCTAAGTCTAGGGGACTGATGACCTCAGATGTTAAATCCCATAGTGCTTGGAGCCATTTTGCTACTCATACAGGGTTGTTTACGTCTTTTGGCGGGTTTAATGACATCTCTGACAGTGAAAGGGACTGTGTCTGTGATACAACATCCACAGTCAACGTCTATCTTCAGGAGTTCTGGGAAGCTGGGTGATGTAAAATTTGTATTTTTGTCAATTCAAAACTAAGGCTTTACAACACAGTAGTTCCGCCAGAAGCTCTCTACGTCGCAAAAAATACAGCGTTTCATTGTCATACGAAAATAAGATACGTTCAAAAGCAGGAAAGGGAAATTCTATGGAAAATATTCCGACCAGTTTCTGGTGAAGCGGTTTGGGTAAGCAGGCCATCAAGAGGGAACTATAAACAGACAGAAACAATAACGGACACCTTTAGAAAGAGAAGGATGAAGTTCTATGGACATATCAGTAGGATGAACAAGAACAGGCTTACAAGGCAAATCTTTGAAACAGAAAACGCTAGCAGAAACAAGGCAAAATGCAGTAGAATACTGGAACAGGAAAAGACATTAAGGAACTATGAATCATACAAGACAATAAAAATAATCGTAAACAGTTCAGAAACATTATGCAGAAACACACCGCGAAGAAAAAATAAAAAATTAATAAATCAGGAATGAATTGTTGGAAGAGCGCAATAGAGAAAACAGCGAGCGCATGAAGAGAATTTGAGAAGAAGCAAGAAAGGAGAATGAATCGTGACTATTCAAAATCAATCTCTTTCTTAATAGGGGTAGTACAAAATAATAATGATTCACTGGTGCCCACTATTAAAGTAACAAACCACTATTTCCCCGTCCTGTGTCTAATTCACGATATAGTCATAAAAATGCTTCAAATGGCACTAAGCACTATGGGACTTAACATCTGAGGTCATCAGTTCCCTAAACTTAGAACCACTTAAACCTTACTAACCTAAGGACATCACACACATCCATGCCCGAGGCAGGATTCGAACCTGCGACCGTAGCAGCCGCGTGGTTCCGGACTGAAGCGCCTAGAACCACTCGGTCACCGCTGCCGGCTGATATAGTCATACAAACTGTCAACAGATGTCCGTTGGATCGCGTTCTGCACTGAAGACGCCATTCCGGTCAATGGACAACCATGGAAACAATGACGTCAGGGCAATCACTCTGAAATGGAGGGCCATAGGAAGAACGGAAGGAGGACAGTTGCAAACTGATGTGGCCCGATGGCTTATGTGGATCGTCCTGTGGTTTCTCGGATGTTGCGATAGTTTACAGAGACCGAAAGTGTATTTCGAAGTGCAGAGCGGGGCCGACCACGCGTGACTTCAGAAAGAGAGGACCGTTATTTGGCTGTAACGACACGACGTACTACCTTAGTACTGCACTGCAACTGGCATGCGTACTCGCAGCAGCCACTGGACGTGTTGTACCGGGCAAACGGTGTACAAAAAGCTTCGGCAGTGTGGCCTTTATTATCGAAGACCTGCTGTATGTGTTTACCTCTGACGCGTCTTCACAGAAGGGAACGTCTAGAATGCATTCGTAAAAATGCCACCAGGACAGTCGAACAGAGAGCCAATGTTCTTTTTACAGATGAGTGCCAGTTTGGTCTGGAGAGTGATACTCGACGGATTGGCAGCTAGAGGGCACGTGAAACATGATTTCGGGACCCAGACATTGTATAAAGAGACTGATTTTGAGGAGGATCCCTGATGGTGAGGGCAGGGATTATGTCGATCACTCGAACACTTCACTGTACGAGTGAATCGGTTAGGTATAACTGGTGTCAGGTATCGTGACCGGATCTTGGGACTCATGTACGGTTGTTGCGAGGTGCTGTGGGCTAAGACTTCGTATTCAAGGACGATAATGCTCGACCTCATAAAGCGTGGGTGGTTGATGTTTCTTGGAAACGGAATACATTCCACGCCTGGCATGGCCTGTACGCTCTCTCGATTTGAATCCCAAAGAGCTTGTCTGGTATGCACTAGGAAGACGGGTTGCATCACGTCAGCATCCACCAACCACTCTCCAAGACTTGCGAGCAACTCTGCAAGAAGAATGGGCCTTATTGCCTCAACATTAGGTTGATGACATCATTCACAACACGCCCCGTCGTTGTCAGGCCTGTACTGCCACAAGAGGTGGCCGCATCCCATACGGAGCGCATTAACCAGTTGTCGGAATGTGTGCGCAAACCTGTTAAGCTGAAGAGAAAAACGAAGAATATTTTTGTCTACCGTTATGCTTGTTGCACTCGTTTATGTTCTGTATTCTACACATTATTCCTACTTTACTAATGGTTGTTTATAGTGTTTTGTAGGAAAATAAAGGCAAGTCTTGCAAAATTTCCGTTTGTTGCTTTTATTTTGCAAACCAGTGTAATAATAATAATAATAATAATAATAATAATAATAGCGTGTGTGTGTGTGCGTGTGTGTGTGTGTGTGTGTGTCTTCAATCAGTGTCAAAAACTGATAAAATGTGAAATCAGGAATTATTCACTTGTTTATCAACGTTACCTCCCTAATGTCAAAATTTCTGTGTTTACAAATTTCTCCATTCTGCTTTGGCCTGGTGCAGCAACAATGGTTCCAAGGAATGTGCGCGTAGGTAATATGTACTACCTCTAATGAAGTGGAGTGTTCGAGTGAGCATCACAATCCCTGCCCCTGCTAGAGTTTTATTTTGTAGGACATCGTGCTTCGTTTTCTCCACCGCTTCCTCTTGCAAGACAAAACATACGAGTTGCCGGCTACCTCCTTATTCCCCCCTCCCCAGCACTTTGACCTACCACTCCACGCTCGCTAAGATCTGAGGGACTGCCTTGTTCCTAAAGTGCTTGATTTCGTGAATTCGTGCGCCTGTGAGAACACACAACTACCGAACTGCAACAGCAAACAAGGACTTGCGTCCAGGTTGCTCGAAGATGGTTCGTGCGTTATCAGCGGCGGCTATACTTTCGTGGAGGAAGTTTACTGCAGCTCCTTGGCGGGATGTAAGTTATCCGCGGGATTACGGGGGAGTTAGTCGCCGGAGTTGCGTCCCCCGCAGTAGCGTCTGTAGCAAACGGTAACTAACTTCCTAAGTAAGCTGCGTACCTGCTCGCGGCGCCTCTGCAGTTAGCTGGCTTCGTCTGGAACTAAGATCTCGGCTGGGATTGCCGTTACACCCGAAGAGGTGACACCGCCGTTCGTGGGTCACGGTAGCGGACAGGGTGCATTGTATAGTGCTGAACGAACTTGTTGGTAAAGGTGGAACTTCATCTTGCAGAAATAATAGTCAGGTACAGAGCTGCTTGCCATTCAGTGCGGAAGGGGACACTGAAAAGATAAGCATGAAATCTCCTTCCCTATTACTCACTCGCCGACTCGCATTCGGGAGGACGACGGTTCAATCCCGCGTCCGGCCATCCTGATTTAGCTTTTCCGTGATTTCCCTAAATCACTCCAGGCAAATGCCGGGATGGTTCCTCTGAAAGGGCACAGCCGACTTCCTTCCCCATCCTTCCCTAATCCGATGAGACCGATTACCACGCTGTCTGGTCTCCTTCCCCAAAAACAACCAACCAACAACTCACTCGCCGGATGCAGGCTGTCTAAATAACATAGGTACAAACTAAATGGGCGAGTAGAGGTAACTGAAACAAGCAAGTAACCCTAACGAACATTGGTCTGGGAACCAATGAAATTCCTCTTAACAATGGCCTCAGAGAGCCTCGTCGGAAACTATGCATTTTAACTACTTGACACTGCTGAAAGGCTGATAGCATTCATCTGTTTATCCACGTGTGTCTTTGTTATTAATTGCTGGGCTAAACTATGTGATCAAAAGTGTCCGGATACCTGCCTGAAAATTACAAGTTCGTGGCATCCTCCATCGGTAACACTGGAATTCAATATGGCGTTGGCTCACCCTTAGCCTTGATGACAGCTTCCACTGTCGCAGGCATACGTTCAGTCAGGTGCTGGAAGGTTTCTTTGGGAATGGCAGCCCATTCTTCACGGAGTACTGCTCTGAGGAGAGATATCGATGTCGGTCGGTGAGGCCTGGCACGAAGCCGGCGTTGCAAAACATCCCAAAGGTGTTCTGTAGGTCTGAGGTCAGGACTCTGTGTAGGCTTGTGCATTACAGGGATGTTATTGTCGTGTAACCACTCAGCCACAGACCGTGCTTTATGAACAGGTCCTCCATAGTGTTGAAAGATGCAATCGACATCCCCGAATTGCTCTTCAACAATGAGAAGCAAGAAGGTGCTTAAAACATCAATGTAGGCCTGTGCTGTGATATTTCCACGCAAAATAACAAGGTGTACAAGCCCCCTCCATGAAAAACACGACCATACTATAACATCACCGCCTCCGAATTTTACTGTTAGCACTACACACGCTGGCAGATGACATTCGCTGGGTATTCGCCATACCCACACCCTGCCATCGGATCGCCACATTGTGTACCGTGATTCATCACTACACACAACGTTTTTACACTGTTCGATCTTGCATTGTTTATGCTCCTTACACCAAGCGAGGAGTCGTTTGACATTTACCTGCGTGATGTGTGGCTTATGAGCAGCCGCTCGACCATGAAATCCAAGTTTTCTCACCTCCCACATAACTGTCAAAGTACTTGCAGTGGATCCAGACGCGGTGTGGAATTCCATGTGATGGTCTGGATAGATGTCTACTTATTACACTTTACGACGCTCTTCAACTGTCGCGGTCTCTATCAGTCAAAAGACGGGGCCGGCCTGTACGCTTTTGTGCTGTACGTGTCCCTTCACGTTTCTACTTCATTATCACATCGGGATGAGTGAACATAGGGATTTTTAGGAGTGTGAAAATCTCGTGTACAGAAGTATTACACAAGTGACACCCAATGGTCTGACCACGTTCGAAGTCCGTGAGTTCCGCCGATTGCCCTATTCTGCTCTCTCACGATGTCTAATAACTACTGAGGTCGCTGATACGGAATACCTGGCAGTAGCTGGCAGCACAATGCGCCTAATGTGAAAAACGTATGTTTTTGGGGGTGTCCGGATACTTTTGATCACGTAGTGTATGTACCACCTTGAATGAATTTCGAGTGTGCCCCAAAGGTGTGTAACAGGGTCATTACTTTTCACAATGTATTTAAATGACATAGTGGATAACGTCCGAAGTATCATACGGATTTTCCCAGATGTTGTTGTTATATACAGAGAAATCGCAACTATAGAAAATTATAGCGCAGTGTCGGAAAACTATAGGGTACCGAAGACTATAGGTACATTTCACCTCGAGTTTTAATTCCACTCCTGAACTTTTCTTTTATTTCCATCATAGCTTTTTCGATGTACAGATTGAACAGCATCCCTGCCTTACAGCCTGTTTAATCCGAGCACTTCATTCTTGGTCGTCCACTCTTATTATTCCCTCTTGTCTCGTGTTTCGAATGTATATTATCTGTCTCTCCCTACAGCTTAGCCCGAGTTTAGAACATCTTGCACCATTTTACATAGTCAAACTTTTTTCCAGGTCGACAAATCCTATGAACATGTTTTGATTTTTCTATAGCCTTGCTTCCATTATCAACCGCAACGTCTGAATTGTCTCTCCGGTGCTTTCACCTTTCCTAAAGCCAAACTGATAAAAAGTGTTATAAAACGTTAACTGCATCGCTATCAACGCCTCAGGTCGCGGCCATAAACGAAAAACGTTGTGTGTCGGGTGTCACTGTTCGTAGCCTGAGTGGAAGTGTGTTTAATGCTCTAGACAGTTAATTACAGTACTCTGTAGTTGAACATTACGTTCGCTTCGATAATTTCGCGGCTTGATTTCCGATTAGGAGCACGAAGGAAGCATTTATATTCAGAGACACCACTGTGTAATAATTTGGATGTGTGCAGCAGTGGGTAATGGTGATTCTATTGTCTGAAGTGTTTTGGCAAGCACTGCACTGGTGGAGCAAATTCATGGCATCCGTCAGGGAACATTACGTACTTCCACATTCCTATAACAGTTTCAAATCATAAACGGCACCGTACGTAATCTTCTCCGAAAGGGACTCAACATCAGGAGACGCAAAGTGAACAACTATTCTTTTCACCTGTACTTGACGTTGAACGCGTTAAGTTACATATCTCACTTGTCACGTTCGCAGTTAGCATGAGGTGGCTTGCGAAAAACAGATGTAGATGAATGTAGAATCGATAAAATTTGATCTTGAACTAACGTAACTGTCCGCTTCGTGTTATTCACGCTCTTCTTGTTTTCAAAATTGTCCGTTACTGAACGGCTTCCTCGTTAAACGTCCTTGTCTCACCGCCGTATGACGTCACTTACGCAGACACGTATTATAAAATTTTATGTGGAGATTTTATGCTGCAGTCCCTTGCTGCAGGGGACTAAAATTTTCTGGATATCAGGAGAGCTGAATGCTACTCAACATGGAATTGACTGTCATACGCAGGCCAGTCCTTCGACGGTAAAATTGTTTTCGGAATCTTTGCGTCTTCGGTTCATTCTATTCCAAAACGCCCGCTGCACTGCACTGCGTTCTTCACAGCAGCCCCGACTTGAAGGAAGCGCTCTCCCCGACTCACGGAACACTCCGTCTACCCTGCAGCTGCGCCGGCACGCTCCGCTAACAGTGTAAGTCGGAGCTAAGAGGTGCGGATCTGCCAAAGCCAGTGCCGCTCTGATTTGTTTATAAATACAGCTATCCTGTTTGCAGAGCGCCAGATAATCCGCTATAAATATTTAAGGCGCTTATGCGCGGCTCTATAAGACGCGATAGGGAGTAATCCCGGCCGCAGGCGGGCCCTTATAAAGCTTCAGCCCGCGGGCTAAGATGGGTGCTCCATATCCGTGGCGTTGCACCGCGACCACAGTGCCGCCGGGAGACTGCGCCCCCTTTTTTAACCTTTATTGTTATTCCATCTCCCTCGCCCCATATGGGCGAGGGGTGGACTGTTGAGTGGTACTTAAGATAAGTAAATAAATTAGTGAAATCAATGTGAAGTGAAGTAGAAATTAGAAAATAAATGAAAAACTTAGTTTAGTTTAGAAGAATTACACACTGGCAACAGCGGACAAAGCAGCAGTGGCAACGGCCGGCGCTTGAGGCCAGCACATTCAGGAGCGAAGCGGAAACTGTCGATTCAGCCGTCAGGGCATCGCTCGACCGGCTCACGTCAAGAAGATTCTCCGAGAAGCTTTTCAACGTGACAGAAGAAGCCATCGCTCTCCCCACATAAGCGGACGCAGTTCAGCCGTAAGCGCATCGCCCGACCGGCTCACGTGTTTCTCAATTGTCACATGTGATCAGAAGCCCTCGCCTACATTCCAAGAGCCAATGACCGACGTTAAGAAGATTCTTCGAGAAGCATTTCAACGTGACAGAAGAGGCAATGACCGAGAAGTCGCTCACCTCCAGTGAACTGAAGTGAATAAATACTCGAGACGCAGTGGGCCCGACAAGAGTAGCAGTAGTTTTCAGTTTCGGTGCTGAAGACCGTCATGCAAGAAGAGACTACATTATACACAGACGCACCAAGTCCGCCGCAGTGATGGAATAGCAAGCCGCAGCCTCGCCGCCAGAAGACAGAAGTTAGAAAGTATTTGAAGACTAATTTTTGCGTACCCGGGTGACTCGTGAGGACGGGAAGGAGACGGCCTCACAGCAGCAGTCACCTGTGAGCTGGGATGAAGGTCGGACAGCCGAAGACTGGCAAGCTGGAGTCCGTTGTTCGAGTCCGCGACACTGACCTTCCCCCGCCGCGCCGCTCCACTGGCCGACGGACAACACTGACACACGCGGCCGCTTAGAGAAGAGAAACACTGGGACGCCACATCCAAGCTATCACCATCCGATGCACGACTTCGTTCTCAATAATTAAACGGGCCACCTCACGAGGAGCGTCTCCAGTCAACTGGGCGAGACGGCGACACGAGATACACACCGCCATGCGTAATCAGACGCCGCCGCTGCCGCAGGAGAAGGCTTCGCAAACGACACAGCTGCCGCTGTCTGAGCGAGAACATCCAGTAAGGAAACAGTTGTACAAAACTTTCAATAAAAGTTATCTTATGTAAAAATGCTGTTTCATTCTACCTCATACCCGAGCAAGGAAGAACCCACCCTGCCCACGTGTTGTTGAGAGAGAAAAAGTAATTTATTTAGTGTTTTTCATCCTGACATAATGCTTTAGAATTAAATGCCCATCGCAGTAATGCTCATCCTGACAACTGACTAGCATCAAAAGAGAAAATCTAGTTACATTTAGTGTCAGAAGTGTTACAGGACTGTCAGCGGTACAATATTTAGCTCTTCAGCCAAACGAATTAAAAAAATTAGTGACAATTAGAAACAAAATATTGGACTGTTTTTCTACTTTAAATGAAAAATCAAAGACGGACAGTTGAAAACTGGTAACATATACATTTTGAAAACACATTGCAGGAAGGTGAAATAGTTCTGATGAAAATCGCTGAAGCACTGCAGTTTCACTTAAAATCTGTTGCCGGAGGAGAGAGTATGTTCTATAGGGCTGAAGAGTGTGAGTGAAAAGACAGGGGTCTGTTAGGTAGGAAAATTAAGGAGATGATAGGTTCAAAAATGTCCAAATATGTGTGAATTCGTAAGGGACCAAACTGTTGAGGTCTTCGGTCCATAGACTTGCACTCTACTTAAACTAACTGGTGCTAAGAACACCACACGCACCCACGCCTGAGGGAGGACTCGAACCTCCGGCGGGAGGGGTCGCACAATCCGTGACATGGCGCCTCTAACGGCGCGGCCACTCCCCGCTTCAGATGATAGGTAGTGGAGCAGAATAGTGGGAAATACATTCGGTGGGAAGGGCAAACGGTAAGCAGTAGTGTGTCGTGTGGGTAGGGCAGTAGCTGCATGAGAAAAGGGATGGAGATGGACGGAGAGGGAAAAAGAGAGGAGCCCTGACCTGCAGTGGAATAGGCATGGGAAGAGTAAATGTTGGTAGAAGCGTTAAATATCGGAGAGGATCTCATTGTTTGGCGAAGGAGTTGTTAGAATTTGCATAGGGATAGGACATGGAGTGTGCGTTGGGGTAGAGACGGAGGGATGTGTGTGTGTGAAGGCGCGGCAGCGTACCAGGGTTGGTAATCAGAGGAGACACAGTGAAGTTATTGGAATCTAGTCTGCGAACAGTGCAGGAGATAGGAGATGCGAAGGTGTTTGGTGTGGGTGAGGAAGGGCGGGAATTGAATTAGGTGGTAGAGGATCCATGGGGTAGTGGGGAGGGGAGGGGCGTAAACGTCAGCAGAAAGCGAGACGGAGTGCGTGGCGTTCGAAGATTTGGAGGGACTTACAGAACTTTGGTGTGGTGGAGATCCATGGAATATTCGTATAGCAGAGGATTGATCGGATCAGTTTTATGTAGGGGTTGAGGGTAGTAGAAGTCTGTAATCCCCAGGCTGGACCTATTACTAGTTTGTTGTGGGCATTCTATTGTATGGTTAGTAGATGAGGTTTCCTAGTTAAGCTCCGGTTGAGGGTTGGTTCAATATATTTTAATATGTCAGTTAATTGGATAGGTCGGTTGTAAGTGGTAAGGCAGATGTCATGTAGACGAAAGGTGTGGTGGTTCGACCTATAATTATTTGCCGGGTTTTGGAGAGGTTGAACCTGAGGAGCCATTAGTTACACCAGGAAGTAAAATGATTGAGATGGATCGGGAGCGATCGTTGGGATTTCTGGAATGTAGGGTAGAGGACGAGGAAAGCGGTGTCGTCAGCATACTGAAGGAGGTGGACTGGCTGGGGTGGTTTGCGGATATCCGCGTCCCTTCTTTTTTTTCCTTTATTGATTTTCGATTCTCCGTTACCTGGGGAGGGGCGGGCTGACAGCAGTTTAATACGCTGCTCTACAGCCGAGAGAAGAGTTAAACAAACAATGGTGAGATAACAAACAATATAAAACAGCGACTTTGTTAATAACATTAAAATGGCGGAAAGTTGCAGAACTTAAAATACAAAAACACGGCGTTGACAATGTGGATGAAGACACACTGGAAGGATACATGCACAATTAAATAAAACGGCGACAGTCTGGATACTGTTCGCACGAGATAAAAACAACTAGCGACAGTATGGTGGCTGTTCGTAACACTGACAGGTATTCCGCAGCTTTTCTAAACAGCTGATGGAAAAACACATGTGAGCATACGCTTAGTTCACGACAAGTCAACTACTAAGTTTGCGATCCAAGGAAACAAGAGTTCCCAAGGAAATAAACACTTTTCATTCCCAGCAGATATCGCGCTCGTTTCACACACAGTCGCAAATTCTCTTCTGTAAAAACTTGTTGCCGCTTGACAGGAGCGGCACTAGCGCTCCAGGTGGTGAGGAAGCAGACAGTCACATGTAGGGTAAAGATAATGTTTCTTTTTAATTGTTTGTCTACTTAATTAGCGTCACAGTTATTATATTTTTGCGTCCAATGGGTTAGTGAACCGCTAAGAGACGTGAATTGTCGTGAAATAAAAGTAAAAACAGCTGAATCTCTTAGACTGGATGACATAAGCTACAACTTATTCATGAAGAAATGCTTTCCAATATGTGGATAAGTGCAGCTTACTGTACTGAAGGCAAAATCCTTGAATGCCATGCGCTCTGCCTTGCTGTCCATATCCGCCTTCCTTCCCCCACACAGCTCCTGTATGAACTGATACCCTTCCCCCACCTCCTCCTGTTCCTCCAACATCTCCGCATCCTTACATTGTCTGCAGGCTCGATCCCCCCCACCCTCTGGTTTCCTCCTTCCTCTCCACCACCCGCCCGTTGCCTCGCCTCTATCGCTGTATCCCACCCTCTCTCCACCTCCACACCCTCCATCTCCTTCATTAGGGCAATTTCCAACGCCTCCCCCTCCCAGATGACGAACTTCGCCGTGACATCTACCCTTCCTTCCAACTATAACCTGGCCTTGTTCCCTCCCCCCCCCCTCCCCAGGGCCCCCTTTTTTCCTCTTCCCTCCTTCTCCCAGAGCGGATTTTCCTCCTTCCCCCCCTCCGCTGAGAGCCTGCACCCCGTACTTGCCTCTTTCCTTCCCACATCCCTCCCCTACCTGGCCCTCTTCAGCGTGACCCCCACTCTTCTCCCCCATCTCTTCCCCTCCCTCCCTTCTTCCGGCCACCCTCAGCTCCTTGCGCCTGGCAGATCCTCTGTTTTGATCATCGTCAGTGTGCCACATCAGTGTTGTGTTTAGTGCTGTTTCTCCTGTGCGTCAAGAGGTGTGATTTTAATTATGTACTGCCTTGAGGTTCGCCGTCAGAGTTTGTTCTTTGCCACGCCATCCGTCGATACCTTTTATGCTCCAGTCATACTGTGCCTTGTGTTTTTTTAATTGTCGCAGTGTGTGGCTTTTTGTGTGTGCTACTTTTAAAGAGTTTTAACAGTTTTTTATCTCCATTTTACGGTCACCCTGTTTTTTTTTGTCTATTGCCTTCCATGATGTTCCCCCTTTTTTATATCTATGTTCACCATATTCTCTCCTTTGTTATTTTTAATTGTCTTCTATTGTTTGCTCTATGTCTTTCGGCTGAAGAGCAGCGCATATGCTGCTGCCAGCCTGCCCCGATGGGGAATTGAAATACAGTAAAGAAAAAAAAACTGAAGGCAAGAGTACATAAACAAATAATTCATGCATGAGAAGAATATACTTCTGTTGTTAACTGTTCTTATTGTCATAGGCACATTTCTTGACACGTAAAATTTATCATACAGTCTACTTATCGGCTCATCCCTCCACTTCATTCGAATTTCTAATAGATGACGGTTTTTGTAAGTGTAATTACTTTTTTCAAAGGGAATGTTTTAAATGTTTTTGCCGTTTCTGGCTCCAAAGTATCAATTCTTGAATTGGTTCTTTCTGTGTTGTAAACAGCTTTATTGCTTTTGACGTACTACTATCACATCTGTATGGTTTTCCCTTTAGATACAGTTGCCTTGATTTATTTGGTACGTTACATAATGTACGTATTACACTCCATACAAGTTTCCTATGTTCCACATTCACTGATCAGGCTGAAAATGTAGCGAATAAAGCTTTGCGGTGTTGGGTAGATATACGACGTTTTTCTGCAAAAGGTTAGACTTCTACTGTTTACCAGCAATGTTTTGATCTTAAAGCAAACTTTTTTTCCTTCATTGAAATTTCTTTCCCCTCGCCCCGTGCAGGAGGGGGGTGGGCTGCCAGCGGATGGAAGTCACCGCTCTTCATCCATAGTAAAAAGTTTAGGACATACTACAAGCCGGCCGGAGTGGCCGAGCGGTTCTAGGCGCTACAGTCTGGAGCCGCGCGACCGCTTCGGTCGCAGGTTCGAATCCTGCCTCGGGCTAGGATGTGTGTGTTGTCCTTAGGTTAGTTAGGTTTAAGTAGTTCTAAGTTCTGGGGGACTGATGACCTCAGAAGTTAAGTAACATAGTGCTCAGAGCCATTTGTACCATTTTTGAACATACTATAAAATAGGACGCAGCGATTAATGAAGTGAATGTTCGGCACAATAAAAACACATAGATTCATTTGCATAATTTAAAATATAGAGAAGGGGGATTTGAAGATTAAGTAACAGACTGGCATAGATGAAATGGCAAATTAATGCTTCACAAAAGATAAAAGGAAGAGGGACAGTTGCATAATTTAAAACGTAAAGAGCGCGTGTGTTGACTGACTAAGACAGTGACATACATGAGTGAAATGATGAGTGGGCCTACACTGAAAGAAAGAGCGGTATCACGGGAACGCAGCAGTTTGGGTAGTGAGTAAGAAAGTGTCTGTGTGGGCGGATGTTTGGAGGAGGAATGCAGCAGAGTGAAGAGAGATGCCGAGGGGGCAGATGCCTGGGCAGAGGGGGGGGGGGGGGGGGGGGGAGGTGCTCTATTTACATCTGATAGGCTGGGTATATAACAGGGCGGAAGATGTGGACATGATGGAGGTACAGCACTGGGGACTTGGGGAATGTGGCGGTAAGGCCGCGGCGGCATACCAGGAGCAAATGTTTCAAATGCCTCTGAGCACTATGGGACTTGACATTTTAGGTCATCAGTCCCCTAGAACTTAGAACTACTTAAACCTAACTAACCTAAGGACATCACACACATCCATGCCCGAGGCAAGATTCGAACCTGCGACCGTAGCAGTCCCGCGGTTCCGGACTGAAGCGCCCAGAACCGCACGGCCACCGCAGCCGGCTACCAGGAGCAGTGAGCAGGGATAAAAGTAGGGGAGGGGGAGAGCGGGGAGTGTCGACTTTACGGGTATCGTAGGATATTTAGAGGTGTTCAAGACGGAAATGAATTTTATAAGGTGGTAGGAAATGCGGATGGGGATGGCTAATGTGAAATGACATTCTTCAGTAAATACCTGTACTTTATAAGGCAACCATACATAAACAGTTCTGTAATGTATCGTTTCACACGTTCCTGGGTCCTTAGGAGAGTAAAGAAGGACAAATGATGAACTTTTTTAAAATTATTTTCGATTTTTACGCCTCTACACACGCTCCGTACAGTAAAAACTGTATTAAAAATCAATATAAACGATTTTCTTCGCACTGATCCGAAACCCTATGCCAAAGCATAGCTTGCTGGCCGCTTGGCGCGCTGCTATCGCACTGTGTAACAAAAACAATACGGACTGACGCGCCAGTTATGTTGGAGTGTGGTCGTATCGTGTAATATCGCCTCTAGCCTTGGTATTCGCCTCAGTTCGGCGACAAACAGAGTCCACAAATGGTAGAGCGGTCCTAGGCGCTTCAGTCTGGAACCGCGCGACCGCTACGGTCGCAGGTTCGAATCCTGCCTCGCGCATGGCTGGTGTGATGTCCTTAGGTTAGTTAGGTTTAAGTAGTTCTAAGTTCTAGGGGACTGGTAACCTCAGATGTTAAGTCTCATAGTGCTCAGAGCCATTTGAACCATTTGAAGCCCACCCGCTAAAGTCGAGCAGGTAGGCCTGGAGTCACACCGACGTTAATGCTTGAATTGTGTTGCGATGATCAAGTGTGACAGACCGACTGACTCAAACACTGTACGACATTTGGCGACGGCACATGTTCAGCATTTGTCATCCACTTTTAGGTATTTCTCGACATTTACGGCTCAATGTTCCTTACATTAAATTACTTGTCTCAGCGCCATATACATCGCTTCGGAGGTTTCTAAATTTTAATAGTACAGCTCTATATATTTAGAGTATTTTGAGCAGCAACGAATATAATTATAGTTCGAGTGAGTACAGTATTTACGTACTTCCTAAAAACCTTTTTTTAGGAATGCATCCGATCGAGAATTTATTGGTTTTTGTATCCCTGTTCGCATGTTTCTGTGAAGTTAGTAAAAGTTAATCTCTTCAAACCTTTACACATTTTCGATGTTGATTCGTCGCAGTCATCAGAAGGAAAGGATGTGCTACTCTTCGCTGGATAGGTGTGTGTATTGTAGTTGCTCACTAGTGCACAATTAATGAGGATGGAATACATCCGCTGTGCTGTGCAACACGGAGATAGGGGATATGTTTTCCCACGGAATACCAGCCGCGGGCGAAACGCACCGTCGCTCGCGCACACGCACTTTGCAGACACTTGGCCGGAATGCGGTAGCCGCTGCCGCATTTCGCTGCGCTTAAAATTCCCCGCCGTGTGCCGCATACGATGGCAGGCGTAGATGAATTTTCCATGTATTATTTAACATGTGTTTGCGTGTTGCGTCAGAGCGATCAATACGCAAGGCTCAAGTACATAGCGGCGTCGCGGCAAAGGCAGCTGCACAGCCGGCACGTTTTCCCAAACCGGAAATTAATCCCCCCCCCCCCCCCTCCCTCGGTCCATTTATTCGTAGCAAAAATTCTTGGTGTTTATGTTGCAATGTATTTGCACAGCTGTTTAAGTCCGATATTCTGGATTTATTTAAAAAAATGAATATCGTGAACGATGGAATGGGAAGCAAAGAAATTCTTCTAGATATTTGTGTTCTCGTATAACATTGTATCTGGTCAAGGACGGGAGAGTTTGTGGGCGCTTTTATCGTTGTTCCCCAAAAGTCACTTCAGGAGTATGCAATGATGGTTTCTCCTCGATAACTGTTAAACTGAGTTCGCGTTCCGTCTAATTTCCTTGAGTGCGGTAAGACATCGAGCGTTAGCCTTCCGTAAAATAATTTAAGAAAAACAACTCAAATGAGAAAGAGCGATCAGCACAATGAAATGAAACATGCAGGCTGGACTGACTGTTTGCCATAAGCTACAGTACGGAGTACAGTACTCAAACAGGGACGCCTGTATTCTGCAGCTATGCACTTCCACATCAGTTACCTGAGAACTTTTTTTCTCTGAGTGAAGCAAAGATCAAGTCAGACATTGTTAACACTTCACTGTTCGCATACCCCACAAAATGTCGAATTAGTTTCTGTTGAGCTTGGTTCAAAGGGAATCGAAGCTGCCTTCTAAAGGATGTAATTAAATTCCCTTTACAGACATTGATTGCAGGTGTCTTATAACAAAAAAAAGGAAAAAATTGCCTAACAAACATCGGCTCTAAATGCGTTCGAACCGAGCTATGTGTTCTTGTTTATCTCCGATACTGTGAAACACATCTCGTCCACTGCGAGCTCTCTGATTTCCATATTTTGGTAGAGGTAGTATGGACCAAAAAACGGAAAAAGTGTTCGGTAAACATCAGCTACAAAACGTGTATCTGGAGAGCTAATGTGAAACACATCTCATAGCTTTTAAAGTGAGCATTTTGGAGCCCATGTTGACTAGATATTTTTTTCTTGTTTTAGTGGAAGGAACGTGTCCTCAAAGTCTGTAAAAGTAATTTAGTTACACCTCGCACGTACGTGAAAGAGCAAAGCATCAGTCACTACTTTAAAAAAAAAATTATCAAACCCTTACCACTTCATCCCAGTTCTCCTCGCATACTCATACGTAAGATATCTATTTCTTTTCACAATTGTATCTGTTTTGGATTTATATTCTCGCTGAATTTCTATTACATGACAGAATTTTTACTACAGGTCATACTGTTCGCCATCGACTGTACTGTTTATTGTGTTTTGCACAACTGTAATTACGTTTTCTATGTTACTGTACTTTGTCATATTTTGTAGCCCTTACAGCCGAAACTTTCAAATTATTTGTTGGATAAATTTCAATACATTTCTTCATCCACGGCGTTTGCCATTGACGACTACTTCTAGTAGCATGGAATTTATTATCTGGTGTCTCAACACATGTCCTACCATCATCTCCCTTCTTCTAAGTCAGTATATTCGACATATTCCTTTCCCCGTCGATTCTGTGGAGAAGCTCTTCATTTCATCTTATCAGTCAGTTAAACTTTCGGTATGAGATGTGTGGAAATAAACGTCACAGTTTGTTCGCTACCTACTCTTTGTTAAATTAGTTCCTCACTGCTGCGTAACACTTATGACATGGATGCGGAATGGTGTCTACGGGTAACAAAACTCGGACAGTTTATTTTTTCCTTTTAGTACAATTCATGCACGAATAATCCAGTTTACTGTCAAGTCCATTTCATTAATCACGTTTTAAATTGAATCTACTTTGTATTATAACGAACACTGCGTCAAAAATATTTTATGAATTACTGAAAGTTAACAGTCGACACCACGGACCCATGTAATGTAGTTTTTGTAAAGGAAATTTTTACACACGTCCCTCAAAAAAAGAAAAAATGTCTTCATCTGTCCATAGCGCTCCAGCGTCCCCTACACGGCCAGTTCTTTCAAAAACACCGCTGTTCTGTTCTACGCATGCGCTGAGAGAACCACATGGAAGACAAACGGGTTCTTCTGGCACCGAAGGACAGACGGCTGTTAATACTGAGAATTAACCAACGGCGCACTATAAAAATTTTGGATAAAAAATGAGCTGTGATTTACACGCCACCAAATTATACAAACCAAAAGGGACAAAAAAGAAAGAAAAATATCGCGCTCATCCCATCCACTTTTTTTTCCTGGCGCATAATGCTCTCCCGTATGCAAATTCTGGAAGCGAATGAGGTGCTATGTATTCCCCGCGGCTCGTATGAAATAGCGCCACAATTTTCGTCGCTGTCTGGGGAATCGTATTCCTAAATTCGAAGCTGTGAAACCATTACTGTTGGAAAATAATAATAAAAAATATGCAGTGGCGTTTATTCGCGGCAGTTGGATCGTAACAGGCACATCGTTACATGATATCAGGAGCGCAGAGGACACAAAATATTTTGCAAACAGTTTAACCCCTGTACAAACACAGACAAGTCGTTTTTGCTACTTTACTTCCAATATTTACTCCTCCATTCTGCCGTGTAAACTCGAAGCGTTTCATTAAGGAAGGCAGTTTTTTCTTTCTCGCAATTGAATGACGAATACTCCTGATTCAGTCTGTGAACCTAGTTAACTTCACGCTATTGAAAGCGTGACTTCGTCAACAATCAAATACCTCGTTTAATGTAACTTCTCACGAAGAATAAATATTTAAGTTTCCATTCACATTCAATTACACGACCTGTTCTGAGAACTCATTCTTGATTTAAAGTGCTCAAGGCGTAACAATTTTGTGTTAACCTGACGAATTGTGATTCTTCCAAGAGCACATTTCTAAATGAGAAAACCCTCGTCACCGACATAATGGAAAAATGGTAAGCATTAAGACCTTGAATTGCGTATCGAGCTTAGATTAAGCTCGTAACCTGGCAAGAAAATCAGAATTGTGACACAGATGTTTATTTTCATGAAAAATAATCGTAACGTTGGAGACTTCGGTAGACAGTACAATACAGTCAAGAACGAAACTACTGAAACGTATTTATTTTCGGACGTATATTCTTAGTGTGTTCTGCAATATATCGTAACGAATTCACGAGATTTACAATGTTTCTGATCTCTGTTCGTGATCACGTAGCATTTTAGAGGCGCAGTGCGTGCGAAGTTTAAACTCTCTGTACTCCATATTTGATCACTGCACTACAAGAAATTACAAAAATCCATTACGGCTATTTTTATGTTCCATTTCGTTTCTGTTCTTTCCCTTGGCTGATGATAATCGAAAATGACTTGTATTGAGATGAATAAATGATTATTCAAGTAAAATTCATTAAACGTTTTTCGTCTTTCAGTACTATAACAACATCACTGATATTATTAATGATTATTCATATTAATTTGTTTCGTTATGAGAAAGAGTTTAGTACTAACGAAATATTATACTGTGTCATGTATTTAAATATCTGTCTGGCGAGGCTTGTAAGTGAGACCGTCTACGCTCCATTTTCTTACGGTAAAAATTCGATCCTTCAACTTGTTGATAGATTTCAAAGATTATTTCAATAATTCAAAAATTATTTCATTAGTTTGTCTCCACGCCTTAACCCGGCAGACGGAACAGTCAAATATAATACCATTTATTCTGCTTCAAAATACGTTGCACAATATAGTTCGTATAAGATTAGCTACACGAGAAGAGCAACAAGGTTACATGTGGAACAATAGCAACACATACTGCCAAAGAAGGTGCCTCAATACATTAAGGTGAACATACTCAGCTGAACATAGACATAGACGAAAAATCATTAGATAATAAAGGGTGTTTCAAAAGGTACATCCCATTTCACATCAGCATGAATGAAGATAGGAACTTGGGGTGAATTTTAACTGATGCACAGTAACTAAAAGTTTTCATTGGCATCACTTCACCGTTCAAGGTCGTCAGATTTGACGGTATGTGGTTGTTTTTTGGGGGGGGGGGGGGCGGGGGAGGGCGTGAAAGGCTCCGTCCCCTTTCAGCAACTTTGGATGAGTTGCAGCACAGTTCGTTTGTCGTCTGGACGTTTGTCGTGCGTTCAGTGGAGGGCACATTGAACATCTGTGAAAGGTAAATGAAGTAAGGTAAATGTAAGAAGTGCTCCAAGGTTTTTTGTGTGTGTGTGTGTGTGTGTGTGTGTGTGTGTGTGTGTGTGTGTGTGTGTGTGTGTGTGCGTATGCGTATGTAAAAGACATACCCTTGTAAAAATGGGATGGTGGTTTTTAAAACAAAAGCTTTTTATGTTTTATAGTTCACTTTTGAAAACCAGTTTATTTGCCAAGATCGCCGTGTTAACAGGATTACTGGATTACTAATTTCAGTAGTATGTGTTGCCATTCTCATATCCAGAAAACCGGGCAGTAGCAGTTACATTACACAATGCTCCCACCATGCTGTCACATGAGGACCATAAAATATACATAAAAACGTCGAGGCATTAAAATGACATTCAGGTGTTGAAAAGGCTGTTAGTTCCATGCGTACTCAGAGTTGTACATACACCGTGATAGAACAACTGGCGTGTCATTGTAATTCCACGACTTTTTTATGCGTATTACATACTCCTCATATCACAGAGTGGTGTAAGCGTTGTATGATGCAACTAGCACTACCCGGTTTTATGGATCTGAGGATGGCAATATGTATTGCCGAAACTAGTACTCCAGTAACATGGAGATTTTAGCAAATAACCTGGTTTTCAAAAGAAGACTAAAATACAAAAGTATAGACCACCATCTGCAATGAATGGTCATCTCAGGTAACCATAAAAGATTTTTATTCCTGTGCGTAAGTTAAAATTCACCCCAAGTTTTTACCTTCTTTCGTGTGGAAGATATAGTCTTCTCAAACGGAATGAAGAGTTTTGAAACGCACTGTACCACTAGCAGCTGAGAATAGGCAGTCCAACAACGGGTCATATGTTTACAGATTTGTTTTGGTACGTTTCAGCTTTGACCAATGTGTCCTCCTTTAAAAATATTAGACACCTTTTTTTATGCATCGTATGTAAAGACGCGTAGCTCTGCACGGATCTAAACACAGATTCGTTTATTGGTGTTTCGTTTGACACTTTGGATCGTACCAGAAAGCTTAATACGTTATCAGATATTCCGAAATAAATGAATGCAACACTTTTTATGTTTAGTCTGCGTTTATTTAGACTTCTTCCTTCCACAATAGGTTTCAGCTTTATAAGACATTATCGAGTGTTTAATTGTGTACAAAGAAACAAACACACTATATTAAAGCCACGAAATACACACACAGTGGTGTGAATGTATTTTAATGGGGAGATAGCTACCTAGAAAAGGGTGCCATATGCGTGAAAATGGTACCATCTTCATAGGATGTGCGTAAACCTCTGAAAATTATAGTCCGTGCTCGTTTTTATTCACTGGTCAGCACTATAGCTCTGCGCATTTTCCCACCTTATGTGCACCAGTAATCTGTCAAACTATCAAGAACAGAACAATTTGCAAAGCAAAACGATCTGAAGTACATCTGCATCTACTTGATTACTCTGCAGTTCACACACAAATGGTTCACAGAGGGTTCGTCGAACCACTTTCAGATTATTTCTCTACCGTTCCACTCACAAACAGCACGTGTGAAAAAGGAACACCTAAATATTTTCGTGTGACTTCTGTTTTATCTTATTTTGTCGTGATGGTCATTTCTCCCTAAGTAGGTGAGAGTCAAGAAAATTTTTTCGCATTCTCAGGGGAAAGTTATTTATTGAAACTTCGTGAACTATCTCGCTCAAACGAAAAAGGCTTTTGTTTATTGCATAAATGACTCTCTCTCCACTATTTTGCGAGAATACAAAACGGGTTACACTTCTTTGACCTTCCCCGAAATCCTTCGTCTGTTCTATCTGGTAAGGAGACCATAACGCACATAAATACTCCGTAAGAGGACTGATAAGTGTAGTATAGACCTTTTCTGTACTTCATTTGTTGAGTCTTCATATTTTACCAACGAAATGCAGTCTTCGGTTCTCCTTCCCGTAACATTTTTTGTGCGATGGTTCCAATTTAAGGTGTTTGTAATTGTAATCCAAAGGTAATGAGTCCACAATCTTTGAATTTTTGTTATTTATCGTATAACCGAAATTTAACAGAATTTTTTTAGTATTCATGTGGAACATCTACAACTTTTAATTTCTCAGAGTCAATTGCACCTTTTCGCACTGTGCAATTGTCTTGTCTAGATAATTTTGCAATTGATTTAGATCTTCTGATTACTTTCGTAGACGATAAACAACAGCATCATCACCAAAAAATCTGAGAAAGCTGCTGAGATTGTCTCCTCCATCTTTTATTCAGTTTAAGAATAGCAGTTGGCATATAACACTTCCACAAGGAATGCTAGACACCGCTTCGCTATCACTGGACCTTTTCTTGTCGTTTACTACTAGCTTTAACACGAAATATGTGAATATGCGCCGAAGAAATAGCTTAAATAAACACGGCGCAAGTGGAAAAAAATGACGCTCTCGTCTAACAAATGGCTGTGGTGCCCACTATGAAGATTATTCTAAAACTGACATGTTCCTCAATTAAAATTTTTCTTCTGGATTTCTATAGTCCAGTTAAAATTACTTGGTGGCTGACACTTCACGCGCTTTAGCTGGTTTTCTCCAATCAGGGCGCCCAACGTCACTCCTGAAGCATTCGCCGTTGCCAAACTGCGACAACAATTAGTTCACATCCAATTCCTTGTCTGGCTTTCTTTCTTGATATTTTTGGATCCAGAATTCAGGGTCTAGCAGTTTTATTTCGTATTTCATCATACATGATAATCACACCAAAAGCAAAACACACACACACACACACACACACACACACACACAACACGATGCTAGCGAAATACACACGTTTCGTACACATCACTAACCAAACAACCTCTAACCAACTAACCACTAACCAACTAACCACTAACCAAATCCTTCCTCATAAAACGCGGTTCAGCGTTATTTATACAGTTATTATAATAAGGGATGAGCCTACATTGGACGAACTTCACACGAAATTGAGTGAAACCGCATTTTTGAAGGCTGTCAGTCATTGCGACTGGGACACCGGAGACATAAATACAACGTTTTGTAGTGTTATGATATGGCTTGGTGGTTAGCGTATAAACTTCACGTGTAGAAGATCGAAGGTTCGAATACTGTCAAAAGCAGTGAAGTCTCATTTTTCTCAATCCAATCAAAAGATTCTGATTATCGTTTTTATTCAGTTAAACTGCTTAATGTAATTTTTTTGTATTTCTAATACTTTGCCGCGTCATTTTCATCATCGTTTGACTGCTTTATTAGTAAATATTTTTCTTCCTACCATTCTTCGTTCAGAATCCTCCTGTGTCGCCTTTAACCTGCAACCAAGTGCCACCGAGACTGCTCATCTACTGGTAACGCGGCAGCTCGTATAGCCAATGTAAAGATAATTTCAGGTAACAATGACAGCGAGAAATTACAGTTCGCTTTCCCTGCTAAAACTAAAAATTTTGCTGCGAAAGATAGCAGTGCAAACAAACATATTAGGTAATTTTTCTGTCTTGACTTTGGACACAAAGATTAGTCTTAAACGTCGTGAACAAAGCGATCGTGATTTTAGTTCTGTCGGAGGTTGTTGACCACCATTTTCACAGATACATTGAGCTTTTGTGAGGTTGTGGTTAGGTTAGGACAAGAGTTTAAATTCAGGGCTACAAAACACGTCGTTTGCCGCAGTTCAGTCACTCGTCATTTAAAATCATCTGTCGACAGAGTATCTCGCATTTCTGTCATACCTTGCTGCAACCACTTCTGAGCACTATGGGACTTAACTTCTGAGGTCATCAGTCCCCTAGAACTTATAACTACTTAAATCTAACTAACCTAAGGACATCACACACATCCATACCCGAGGCAGGATTCGAACCTGCGTCCGTAGTGGTCGCGCGGTTCCAGACTGTAGCGCCTAGAACCGCTCGGCCACCCCGGCCAGCTACACGTAAACAGCATTTGTGAAGTGACCCCTCGTGTTTGTGTGTCACCTACAACCGAGCGGTAGATGGCAGGGGATGTGGTAACACTGTAGCGGCAAGTACGATGTTGCATGCATATCCCAAGGAATTTTAAATCGTAATTCGGATTAACACAGGCACTGCAACATCGTACTTATCCGTCAACACTGGGCAAGCGATTTTCAAATAAAATGTTTCCCCTCTTTGGGAATGTACATAACGGTTGTACGACTACAGGTTGTAGACACTAGGTTAGCGACATATGGAACTTTAGCTCTGGCCGTGAGTCGTGTACGGATAGTAAAATGGTTCGCAGGCTTCGTAGCTCAGCGTGTTCGGTCAGAGGATTAGCAGCCCTCTGTTCAAATGTGTGTGAAATCTTATGGGACTTAACTCCTAAGGTCATCATTCCCTAAGCTTACACACTACTTAACCTAAATTAATATAAGGACAAACACACACACCCATGCCCAAGGGAGGACTCGAACCTCCGCCAGGACCAGCCGCACAGTCCACAGCACTCTGTAATAATAATAATAATAATAATAATAATAATAATAATAATATAAAAAAAACTGAGTGAACGGAACAACCATGACTGGAACGGGCGTCATCAGACACCCACCCCGAACAAATGCAACGAACAAAATGAGATAAAAAAAGTGGTAATGCGACCGCTCGCGATAAGCATGATGTTCCGGTTCGAGACCCGCCTCGGCACAAATTTTCATTCTAGTCATTCCATTATACAGCTGATGGTAGTCCATATCCGTAACTGCGAATACATTTCACGTGGAGGCAAGTGGCAAACGTCAACTATCAAGTACTTTTAATCGGCCTATATGAAAGAGCACATGTGAGCTTTCTAGGGAGATACGAAACTGGCGAATTTTGTCGCTGCGCAGGTGTAGAAAGCTGCTATAAAGCCGGCGAGACAGCAGAGCTTTCCGTGCGGCCAACTTTCGCCGCGATACACAGTTGGGTCATTTCTCTCGATTCTTCAAGTGATTGACAGCAGCCAGAGCAGACCCGTCTGCGCTGACAGAGCGACACACAGCGCGGTATATTTCAGCCACTGCGGGTCGAGTGACGTCCATATGAGAGAGAGAGAGAGAGATAGAGAGAGAGAGAGAGAGAGAGAGAGAGACTGAGCGCAGCGTTTCCATGGCGTCCGCCACAGCGGGGGAGAAACGTAGCGACGCGTCAGGGCTTCCCCTTTGTCGTTTCCAAGGCCGCGGTCACAATAAAAGGCGACGCTCGCGCTTTCGATACCGCCCTCGTTTCAGTTCGGCAAGACTTTGGACAGTGCTTTATTTGGTCTGAATGCAGTGTCACACACACTTGCTACAATACCGATACGTAAATGGCTTCGAAATTGACGCTGACGTTCCGTTTTATAAACTGCGATACTCTGTGACGCTATGATGATGACAACACACAAAGAAAAAAAAGGGGAATTAGTGATGCCTTACCCACAGGAAAGTGGCTTGATGAATCCTTATGACAATTCATCATACAACGTATCTTATCTTTTTTTTATTACGAAAATCCTGTCCAATAGCTTACACTTCCTGGTTCCATTCAGCATCAGTTACGAAGAGAAATAAACACAGGTTCAGTGCTGTTTATCTAGTTTATTAAAACTGATTATAATGTATTTCAAACACTGTACTACTATACACCTACTATTTCAATTTGCATTTTAATTACTTAGATTCAACCATAAGTTGTTAAGAATTTAATTAAAATCCGATTTGCTTAACTCGCATTATTAACATGTCTACTTTTTCTCAATGAGGTACGTATTTGTTCGAAGGAATGATCTAGGCTTGTTTCATGAATATCATAATTTTTACGACAGATTAATTTTTTGGTAATAATTTATTCGATTAGCAAACCTTATATTAATCTAGGAATTTGGAGATAAGAAATGAAAATTAGTTTCTCATAAGTTTCTCAATAATTAATAGCTCACAAAAAATATCGCGCATATAAAATATCCGTCAAAAATATCCTATCTCAATGTGGTTAAAAAAATCACGATTAGTACTTTGTACGTACTACAACGCCAGGCCAAGTTCATTTAATGGGAATGATGTACCAGAGCCTCCGTCACTTGTTGTTGTTGTTGTGGTCTTCAGTCCTGAGACTGCTTTGATGCAGCTCTCCATGCTACTCTATCCTGTGCAAGCTTCTTCATCTCCCAGTACCTACTGGAGCTTACATCCTTCTTAATCTGCTTAGTGTACTCATCTCTTGGTCTCCCTCTACGATTTTTATGCTCCACGCTGCCCTCCAGTACTAAATTGGTGGTCCCTTGATGCCTCAGACCATGTCCTACCAACCGATCCCTTCCTCTAGTCAAGTTGTGCCACAAACTCCTCTTCTTCCCAATTCTATTCAATACCTCCTCATTAGTTATGTGATCTACCCATCTACTCTTCAGCATTCTTCTGTAGCACCAAATTTCGAAAGCTTCTATTCTCTTCTTGTCTAAACTATTTATCGTCCATGTTTCACTTCCATACATGGCTGCACTCCGTAGAAATACTTTCAGATGTCTCCTTCGTCACTTAATATACAAAAAAATTTTGTAGCTATCAAAGTGTTTTGATTAGCTATACGCACAACTTAAGCTCTAATTACACTGTCATGTAACTGTTTCCTCAGGTGAACTGCAGTATGGATTTTTTTCTGTGGTCGAATTCTGTTTGCTTAAGTTCGGCAGCGTCACCTGGCGACGAACGACTGCTACGCACAGACACGCACGCATTGTGTATGTAAAATCAGTGAGCGTGCGCTCCGTGGGTAGAATGGGGAAGGCGTTCGATCTGTCTCAGTTTGACCGAGGGCGAGTGTGATGGTTCGCAGGCTCGGCACGAGCATTTCGGAAACTGCACGACTTCTTGGCTGTTCGAGAATTGCTGTGATGAGTGTCTTCAACGCGTGGTGAAACCAAAGTGAAACCACGCCCGGACGTAGCAGTTGTTACGCGACCACCCTTCATTACAGATGCCAGACGTCGTAAGCTGGGCAGATTGGTGAAACAGGATAGTCGGCGAACTGTGGCACAACTAACGTCAGATCTTAATGTTGGGCAGAGTACAGGTGCGTCTGAATACACAGTGCATCGAGTACTGCTAACGATGAGCCGCCGCATCCGATGACCCATGCGTGTGCCAATGTTAACCACGACATCGACAACTACAACTGAAATGGGCACGTGACCATCGGCACTGGACGCTGGTGCATTGGTAGAGCGTTGCATGGTCTGATGACACGCTGTACCTTCTGCACCGTGCCGATGGGAGGGCACCAATCCGTCTTCCGGGGGAACAGCTCCTTGACACCTGTACTGCTTGACGGAGACAAGTGGGCGGCGGCTCCATTACGCTCTGGTGAACATTCACGCGAGCATCTATGGGTACAGTGTGTAACCTCCCCCTCACTTATCGACCTTAATGACATTGAAAAATTAAACCGCGTGTACCCAATGGAAATTTGGGAAAAAGCAATCGTCACCGAAGTCAATTTGTCGGTAAAGAGGGAGGAAAGGGTTACATCTAAATGAAAGGAAAAATGCAAATGAAACTGGTGGAGATTAATTTTGAAAAGGGGTAAAGTTGATAAAGAAAGTAAATGTGCGGCCGTTACGTTAACAATTAACTAGCGGTAATTTGATATTTGGGGGAAATTACGGTCGCCAGTCCTAAGGACAATTACTATAGTAACTGAAAAAAGAAAGGTTATTACACATATAATTAGCACTAGAAGCGTGGCAACTGAAGGTTGACACGTGTAGTGTGAAAACTGAAAGATTGCCAGAAGTAATAAATTTCGCTACACTCTGACTTAATTTAGCAAAATAATTAATAAAACCGGAAAATCGAAAGTTAATTTAGTGACTGAAGTTAACAGTGAGCTTTCTTTCTGAAGCACATCGAAATTCAGTAAAATACGGTTAGTCTTGGACTACCTCAACAATCATTTCGAAAGCTACTTGAATCTACGCAATTTAGAAATAAGAGATTTAACTTTGAACTTGAATTAAATGATTCTGAACAATTAACAATAGTAAAATTTAGTACGTACCAAGCTGAGCTGCAGTCACAGGTAACTAAAATACGGTAACAAAACTCGCACTCTTAATTTGTGCTTGTGCAATCTAAATATTGTAGCCAGCTATGAATACCGTAACTGAACTTTGAAATTAAAGCAGTGAAATCGAATGATGCTGGCGTTTGAATTTCAACGACACTCGGGCTCATTTCGGAAAAGGAAGGGACCCTGCTTGGCAATGCAATTGGGACAATGAGCAACAAAGGTTCATGCTACGTTGCTGTAATTTAGTTATGAAACAATTTTAAAAGTTTGAAAAGCTGAGGTCTGCCATACAGTTCTAAAACTTTACGTGCTTCCAGTCTTCCTTGTTGGCTGATTGAAGGTTTGAAGCCGTCGATCGAGGAGGTGGCGACAGTCACTCATTGTCGGCCGTCGCTGTTGCAGAAGCTGGATGTTGGCGCGCCTTCTTCTCGACACGGTCACCAGACGAAACGGGCTCTTGATGTGCGCCAGCTAATGCTTCCCGTCCGCAACACCATGTCAGAAGCTATCATCGCAAGTCGAGCGCAATTACATGCTGCCAAACCCCGAAAGCGCGGCAACTCGCGGGAGCTTCACACAACGCACCTGCTCCACTGCACCACCCCAGCCTGACTCTCTCCGCTCTGCCCGCGCTCCACGCGGCAGAGTTAACACTACCAAAGATCCTCAACACTTTGGTTCTCCACACGACCTATCGATGTAATGGGTCGATAGCATAGTTTCCCTAGGCCAGACCCAGCGTAAAAATACAAATAATCTTTACACAACAAACCAATTATACATCGACATAAATGCATATATATACAAATACAGTCCTGGAAATGGAAAAAAGAACACATTGACACCGGTGTGTCAGACCCACCATACTTGCTCCGGACACTGCGAGAGGGCTGTACAAGCAATGATCACACGCACGGCACAGCGGACACACCAGGAACCGCGGTGTTGGCCGTCGAATGGCGTTAGCTGCGCAGCATTTGTGCACCGCCGCCGTCAGTGTCAGCCAGTTTGCCGTGGGATACGGAGCTCCATCGCAGTCTTTAACACTGGTAGCATGCCGCGACAGCGTGGACGTGAACCGTATGTGCAGTTGACGGACTTTGAGCGAGGGCGTATAGTGGGCATGCGGGAGGCCGGGTGGACGTACCGCCGAATTGCTCAACACGTGGGGCGTGAGGTCTCCACAGTACATCGATGTTGTCGCCAGTGGTCGGCGGAAGGTGCACGTGCCCGTCGACCTGGGACCGGACCGCAGCGACGCACGGATGCAAGCCAAGACCGTAGGATCCTACGCAGTGCCGTAGGAGACCGCACCGCCACTTCCCAGCAAATTAGGGACACTGTTGCTCCTGGGGTATCGGCGAGGACCATTCGCAACCGTCTCCATGAAGCTGGGCTACGGTCCCGCACACCGTTAGGCCGTCTTCCGCTCACGCCCCAACATCGTGCAGCCCGCCTCCAGTGGTGTCGCGACAGGCGTGAATGGAGGGACGAATGGAGACGTGTCGTCTTCAGCGATGAGAGTCGCTTCTGCCTTGGTGCCAATGATGGTCGTATGCGTGTTTGGCGCCGTGCAGGTGAGCGCCACAATCAGGACTGCATACGACCGAGGCACACAGGGCCAACACCCGGCATCATGGTGTGGGGAGCGATCTCCTACACTGGCCGTACACCACTGGTGATCGTCGACGGGACACTGAATAGTGCACGGTACATCCAAACCGTCATCGAACCCATCGTTCTACCATTCCTAGACCGGCAAGGGAACTTGCTGTTCCAACAGGACAATGCACGTCCGCATGTATCCCGTGCCACCCAACGTGCTCTAGAAGGTGTAAGTCAACTACCCTGGCCAGCAAGATCTCCGGATCTGTCCCCCATTGAGCATGTTTGGGACTGGATGAAGCGTCGTCTCACGCGGTCTGCACGTCCAGCACGAACGCTGGTCCAACTGAGGCGCCAGGTGGAAATGGCATGGCAAGCCGTTCCACAGGACTACATCCAGCATCTCTACGATCGTCTCCATGGGAGAATAGCAGCCTGCATTGCTGCGAAAGGTGGATATACACTGTACTAGTGCCGACATTGTGCATGCTCTGTTGCCTGTGTCTATGTGCCTGTGGTTCTGTCAGTGTGATCATGTGAGGTATCTGACCCCAGGAATGTGTCAATAAAGTTTCCCCTTCCTGGGACAATGAATTCACGGTGTTCTTATTTCAATTTCCAGGAGTGTAGAAAAACAATTACAATATACAAAGACACAGAAACGTCATATATTCAGGTAACAAAATAAGGAAAAAAAATTATAGTACAATAGATGGAAATACGAGGATATGCCTTTCCGGCGTTACAAGTGGACCACGTGCAGGACACCGTGACGGCCAAGGAGTATCGTACACTGGTTGCAGACTACGAAACCCCATGTTTCCCGAAGCAATGGCATTTTTCAACAAGATAATGCGCCTTGTCACACGGTGATTAGTTTGATGGAGTGGTTCGAGGAACACAGCGGCGAGTTCCAGTTGATGTGCTGGCCCCACAATTCGCCAGATCTGAACCCAGTCGAACACGTTTGGGATGTGACTGGACGTGGCGTCAGAGCTCATCGCCTCCTCCCCTCCCCCCCCTCCCCATACTTTACGGGAATTAAATGACTTGTGTGTGCAGATGTGGTGCCAACTCCCTCCAGTCACCTGCCAAGGCCTCATTGTTTCCATACCGCGACGTGACGCCACTGTCATCCGCGCCAAAGGTGAACATACCGCCTGTGCTCAAAATTTTGTGGCCGATAAATGTATAGTCGACAACAGGAGGCTTAGCTCTAGATTGTATCTTCCATTTTTCTCTGAGGATATATTTGCTATTGGTGTGGGAATTTGAGTAATTTTTCCTTCCGTGTCACTTTCAGCACACACAAACAGTTTAACACGGAATTAGGAAATAACAAGAGATGTCAGTGTACAATAGAAGTTAGAGGAAAATCGGAAATGTTTGAATAAAATCATTTGAACCGGTTCTTCCATCACTCCTTAGTAGAGAAACTTCATAATTTTAAACGAAAGGCACAATATTGGGAATATTTTACAGTATGAGCGTATTTTGTTAGCCGGCCTGTGTGGCCGAGCGGTTGTAGGTGCTTCAGTCTGGAATCGCGCTGCTGCTACGGTCGCAGGTTCGAATCCTGCCTCGGACATGGATGTGTGTGATGTCCTTAGGTTAGTTATGTTTAAGTAGTTCTAAGTTCTAGGGGACTGATGACCTTAGATGTTAGTCCCATAGTGCTCAGAGCCATTTGAACCATTTTTTGTATTTTGTTAATGTGCGAGGGGCACAACGAGCAGCCGCAGTCTCACGTCCTCTACTTACTAAAGGTCAAAATCTTTATCTGCTGGAATCCTTGGACTTCAATAAACTCCACGTCCACAGTTCACAGTTAAAATTAAACGACCAAACACAGCTCAAGATTTCCTATCTTCTAAGTTTCGCTTGATCCTCACAATTCTCCAATCCTTCCCAAATGATCTGCACAATTTTATACCTCCATTCTGCCTATATTTATTTATTTTATTTCGATTGTCTAAGTACTTCATATATTCTGTTGTTGTATAATATGCACATCTTCTCTACAATAAAAGATATTCTTCATACCACTGATATATAATTAATCTTATGTAACCCATGTCACAACTGTCAATTTTATCTTTCACTCTGTACTGCATCGCTGTCCATTCGTATTACCTCTTCAAGCTATTCTTCAGTTCTCTTGTCTAGTATTAATTTTGTTTTACTGTGGTTGTTAATTTAATTAAAATTGTTATATAGGCTATTAGGTTTTTAACCATACGCACATCATCTCTTTTAATGAGTGTCATTCTTCGTTAATGCCATCCTCCACTTTTCCAACAAGCGCGCGTGTACACACACACAGACACACACACACACACACACACACACACACACACACACACACACACACACACACACCTTTTTTTCGAGATTTTGTGTTAATTTCTGGTTTGTTCTTTTTAGGTTCTTTTACTGTTAACATTTTCGATTACGATGACATTGCGCTGTCAAAGATGACTCTGCTATTGTACCTCACTCTCGATGTGTACCATCTCTCTTAGTCTATTTCACCAATATTGTACCCTCTTTGAAGACTGTAGTTAAAGTCCGAGGATGGCCTTCTAGAGTCAAAACAAGTTAATGAATTAAATTAAAGCTGTAGAGCATACACAATATTGTGCTTTTCATTTAAAAGATAAAAGCTAAGAATGAAGTTAGACATTTGTTTAAACCAGATGGAAGAAGCAGCCTTGTGCAATGATCTGTCTAGTAAAACTCAATATATTTACTGCTGCGAGATTTGAAGAAGGCGAAGAAAGAGAAGAAGAAAGAAGACGGTACAGACAATGTAAATTCCACTACCTGTAAAGTACTAGTGGACAGAAACCTCTCCCTCCCTGCTTTCGTAGATCAGTTCAAAATGGCTCTGAGCACTATGGGATTTAACATCTGTGGTCATCAGTCCCCTAGAACTTAGAACTACTTAAACCTAACTAACCTAAGGACATCACACACATCCATGCCCGAGGCAGGATTCGAACCTGCGACCGCAGCAGTCGCGCGGTTCCGGACTGAGCGCCTAGAACCGCTCGGCCACCGTGGCCGGCTCGTAGATCAGTTAATGTAAATTAAGACAATTTGATAACGTATGCTTCTTTTTTCACCGGCCATGGGTATGCTATTTTCGTTTGCGCAGCATAACGGAATCAAGGAGTCACTTGAGGTCTGACGGGCTGCTCGTAGGAATGTATTTTCTTTAATAAGGACCAATACGATTCCAGGTAATAGACTTACCCATGGTCAACGAACAAAACAGAATAGTTTCTCTCTGTAGGGTGCGTACGCCATACGATAACTCCATACGCCCGTCGCACCCTCAGTCTGCGCATGCGCACTGCAGCTCGCGGCTGCAGGCTCGTTTTAAAATGCAAATGGGCGCACGCCACCCAGGCCTAGACACGCGCCTGAATTATAACTTGGCGCCGCCAAATGCAGCCTTCGCTGTGATACATTCCAGATTAATACCCCAGCGAAATTATTTTTTTCCTTCCTCCGCCGGATGGGCCGATACATCACAGCGACGTCCCACTAGGCCGTTTGGGGTAGTTGCCAAGTCATGGCTATGGAAAGTAGCCTGCGATTCTGGCCATAAAACTGCGGATATCCCCGGCACTGGCTTCATTCTCTGATCCCTGAGGACGCCGACCTGGAGGGAGAAGAGGTAGACTGTGAGATAATGAAAGATCATAACATTTAGATTTGTCGAAATAATTACAAGTAGCTTGTGTTAAAACTTACGGGCTGAGACACCGTGGTCGGCATGTAAAGTTACTCCCTGATCTTTCGTCACAGTCTGTGGGAGACATTTCTGGAAGTAAAATGGCAACTGCATGATGGCCTCTCTGCAGAATAATGGTGGTTAATTTAATGGCGTGTGACGAGGGCCTCCCGTCGGGTAGACCGCTCGCGTGGTGCAAGTCTTTCGATTTGACGCCACTTCGGCGACTTGCGCGTCGATAGCGATGAAATGATGATGATTAGAACAACACAAAACCCAGTCCCTGAGCGGAGAAAATCTCCGACCCTGCCGGGAATCGAACCCGGCCACTTAGGATTGACAGTCCGTCGCGCTGACCACTCAACTACCGGGGGCGGACACAATGGTGGTGCTTCTCTATTACCTATCCGAAAAACGAACTTCAAGCCTTTCGGCTACACCTTCCCAAATTTATAGTGATGTTACCATTTATAGTCCTAGTTAGCATTCTTCACGTGATGACGAAGCGTTGTTAATTTTGGGTAGCGTCATCGTTCTCGATTAAAAGTAACTGATCGTCATTCTGATGGGGCAAATTCGGATTCATATGTTTTTAACTTGTAACCCCCCTCCTTTCTATCAAAATTATTGTGGTTTTTGTAAATGTCTACGGCCTTTATTTACAAGCGCACATAATTGACTGTCTTTGCTAAAACGCTTATCTCACTATATTTTATTATTTAACCGTAAAATAAAATTCCGTGAGACTAACGTTTCAGCAACGACGTAATAACTAGATGAAAATAAATTCTGTACAATTTAGTTCAAGAAAAGCTTTATATATGTGAATACGGTCTGTATTAAACACATACGTGACATACCAGTAACCTATAGTACCACAACACTTGTTTAACGTTGTTAGCGGTAATCTCTAAGAGTTATTCACCGTTTTACTTCAGTTTTCAACCCAATACACTAGTAAGAAGCAGCCGGAGTTCAAATGGCTTTGAGCAATATGGGATTTAACTTCTGAGATCATCATTCCGCTCGAACTTAGAACTACTTAAACCTAACTAACCTAGAGACATCACACACATTCATGCCCGAGGCAGGATTCGAACCTGCGACCGTAGCGGTCGCGCAGTTCCAGACTGTAGCGCCTAGAACCGCTCGGCCACTCCGCCCGGCAAGCAGCCGGACATAGACTATATATCTTTTATAATAAAATGTACATATTATCTGTTAAAACCAATTGCGAGAAAGAAAATTCTGTACTGTGAAAACGTGCGGTTTCGTTTTTTTTTTCTAGCAGTCAGTTTGAACTTCGACATTAGGGCATTTAAACCATTAGACAAATTGTTTTATTACATATATTGTTTTTCTCTTTATATAATTTTAAACAAAAATTGTATACCCAAAAGTGTGCTGTTTTGTGTTCTTCATTGCAGTCAGTTTTGAGAGAAAAGAGGAATGTTGAATTTATGGCTTATCGATTAGTGATTAGAATACTGCTATGGAATGTGAAACTTTGCAGTCCTATCCTTTACATTAAAACTATGAAAAATATTGTCATCTAAAATACTATCCTCACAGATCTAGCAACTGGAAAGATTCCTTCTACACCACTTAAATTAATGCCTCTAATTGATTTAGCCAATCATTTTAAGCGACTTCATTTCCAAGTGTAGGCTTCGTTTGCAATAACAATGCAAAAGGCTCAACGTGAGAGAGGGAGGGGTTAGGTTGATTTGGGGAGGAGACCAAACTGCAAGGTCATTGGTCTCATCGGATTAGTTAAGGATGGGGAAGGAAGTCGGCCGTTCCCTTTCAAAGGAACCATCCCGGCATTTGCCTGAAGCGAAGGAAATCACGGAAAACCTAAATCAGGAAGGGCAGACGCGAGATTGAACCGTCGTCCTCCCGAATGCGAGTCCAGTGTGCTAACCACCGCGCCACCTCACTCGGTAGAGAGAGAGGGGAAAAGAGATGGACAGAGAGGGGGAGGGGGAGGGGGAGGGGGGAGAGAGGGGGAGGGGGAGGGGGAGAGGGACAGGGACAGAGAGAGAGAGAGAGAGAGAGAGAGAGAGAGAGAGTGGGGGGGGGGATTGGAGGGAGGACGAGGAGATGGACAAAGAGGGGGGGGGGGGGGGGAGATGGAGAGGAAAGAAGGGAGAGAGAGAGGTTAGGACTTATATAGAATTCCTAGTATATATTTAGCAGTTGCGAAACACTGCCGGATTCGCTAGTAATTTACATGTGGTTAAAAAATTGTAAGCGAGGTAATGAACAAGCGAACAATCTGTGATATTTTGGACGGCAGTATAAAGATACAAACGTAGTGCTGTCGGAACTGTTGTAGTTAATATTTCTCCAATAGAAACTGAAGCAAGAGGCAACAACCTCAGATAGAGCAACTCTTCTCTAAAGGGGAAGGAGCTCGAAAATTCACTATCCGAGCCGACTGCACTGCATTCTTCATCTTTCCATTGCGCTATGCAAATTTTCAGTTGTTTGAGAGAGCCCAGACGAGAAGGAAGTGGTCTTTTCCCGGCATTCTTATACTGGACGCAGCAACCTCCCGAAAAACCTTTTTAAAATTTATACAATGGCAAAGCCTCCGCTTGAAATACCCGGAGCCCCTTCCCGCATGCGGGCTGCCTCAAGACGGGCGTAATAAACCCGCCTCGTTTTAAAAATAAACAAGGCGGTCCACCCTGCCCTGGCGAGTGCGCTGCTTGTGGATTCATTGCAACGGAATGTAATTCCATACCGGCCCGTCACGGCCACCTAGTCCGCCGAGGGGGCGCTGCTGTGGCCTAAAGGGGAAGCGAAACGGATGGGCCGCCTCCGTGGGACCCAGCCGAATAAACTCCAACACGAAGAATTGCGACTTAGTCGGTAGGCCGCCGCGTTATCTTCGTCCCTGCTGCCGGAAAATTGAATACCTCCACCCCGTCTGCAGCTCGACGTCGGCAACACACACACACACACACACACACACACACACACACACACAGAGAGCGGAGTCCGTTTCCGTATGCATGTCTTTCCAGTCCAGCGTATAGCGGTCAAAACTAAGACCCCTCCCGACCGACCCCTATCAAAAGAGGAACGACTACAAGGGATGTACTTAACTGTATCCGCATGCACAGGATCACTTACCTAAACCTTACACAGCAAATGTTGCCGAAGTCGAAACTACTGCTGATGTGCGATTTTCACAGAATGGGTTGGTAGTCAGGGGCTCGTATTTTTAGCCAATCAACAGGCAGTAATAATACAGTACTGGCCATTAAAATTGCTACACCAAGAAGATATGCAGATGATAAACGTGTATTCATTGGACAAATATATTATACTAGAACTGACATGTGATTACATTTTCACGCAATTTGGGTTCATAGATCCCGAGAAATCAGTACCCAGAACAACCACCTCTGGCCGTAATAACGGCCTTGATACGCCTGGGCATTGAGTCAAACAGAGCTTGGATGGCGTGTACAGATGCAGCTGCCCATGCAGCTTCAACACGATGCCACAGTACATCAAGAGTAGTGACTGGCGTATTGTGACGAGCCAGTTGCTCCGCCACCATTGACCAGATATTTTCAATTGGTGAGAGATCTGGAGAATGTGCTGGCCATGGCAGCAGTGGAACATTTTCTGTATCCAGAAAGGGCCGTACAGAACCTGCAACATGCGGTTGTGCATTATCCTGCTGAAATGTAGGGTTTCGCTGGGATCGAGTGAAGGGTAGAGCCACGGGTCGTAACACATCTGAAATCTAACGTCCACTGTTCAAAGTGCCGTCATTGCGAACAAGAGGTGACCGAGACGTGTAACCAATGGCACCCCATACCATCTCGCCGGGTGATACGCCAGTATGACGATGACGAATACACGCTCCCAATCTGCGTTCACCGCGATGTCGCCAAATACGGATGCGACCATCATGATGCTGTAAACAGAACCTGGATTCATCCGAAAAAATGAAATTTTAGCCATTCGTGCACCCAGGTTTGTCGTTGAGTACACCATCGAGGGCGCTCCTGTCTGTGATGCAGCATCAAGGGTATCCGCAGCCATGGTCTCCGAGCTGATAGTCCATGCTGCTGCAAACGTCGTCGAACTGTTCTTGCAGATGGCTGTTGTCTTGCAAACGTCCCCTTCTGTTGACTCAGGGATCGAGACGTGGCTGCACGATCCGTTACAGCCATGCGAATAAGATGCCTGTCATCGAGCACAGCGTTCCGTATTACCCTCCTGAACCCACCGATTCCATATTCTGCTAAGTCATTGGATGTCGACCAACGCGAGCAACAATTTCGCGATACGATAAACCGCAATCGCGATGGGCTACAATCCGGCCTTCATCAAAGTCGGAAACGTGATGGTACGCATTTCTCCTCCGTACACGAGGCATCACAACAACTTTTAACCAGCAACGCCGGTCAACTGCTGTTTGTGTCTGAGAAATCGGTTGGAAACTTTCCTCATGTCAGCACGTTGTAGCTGTCGCTACCGGCGCCAACCTTGTGTGAATGCTCTGAAAAGCTAATCATTTGCATAACTCAGCGTCTTCTTCCTTTCGGTTAAATTTCGCGTCTGTAGCACGTCATCTTTGTGGTGTAGCAAATTTAATTGCCAGTAGTATACCTAGAAGGTTTATTTTTTGTGCATACATACGCTTTTTTAATTGGAACAGTGCCTACTGACATCAACTAACTAAAAATAGAGTTCATTCGAATGTCAATGGTGTTTGGCGCAGGATTCTAGAGCGAGTCATTTACAAAATGTCGTATTTTGAAAAATTCCGACACCGTGGTAGCACCCACTAAAGAACAACACATGTGTATGCACTAATTATGTCGATTTTGCCCAGTAACGAGACAACTGATCATCACAAGTTGTGTTCAAAATGGCGAACGACAGCGGCAATACACGCTTCCAGTCTGATATGGAAAGAATGCTGGACATTTGCTAGCATTTCAGCGGAGATGTTCGAGCAGGCTGCAGTAATACGTCGTTGTATATCATCGGGTGTAGTTGGTTTTTCCTTGTAGACCGTTTCTTTCAGCTTTCGCAACAGAAAAAGTCTATAGTCGTGAAATCTGGGGAACAGGCCGGCCCCAAGGTACAAGTCCTATACGCCCAGTCCAAGGATTTGGAGACAATTCAAGACATGCTAAAGTAGTTCGTGTACTATGGGCTGGACAGCCATCACGTTGGTATCACAGGTTCTTCGTAGTCTACAGCGGATTGCTCCTAGCATCTATGGAAGATGGTCTGTTAAGAGGCTCTGATAGTTGTATCGTTAAGTGTTTGGTCTATGAAAAACGGGGCTATGAGCTGATGGTTCACTATCCCACACCACACGCTTACACTCCATGTACGCAGACGTTCCACCTAACGAAGCCAACGTATGTCAAGTAACCTGTAGATGGCCGTAATACTCAAACAAGACAAGACAAGATTAATTCACGTGAAAGACTGAAAGCAAAACTGGCTTTCATGTACCTTAATAAGGTTCTACAACAATTTGGCATTGATTTGCTTCACATGGCTACGATACGGCGCAGCTTCGAAGACTTCCTCACAACTGCTTGTAAGAAGGCTGGAGAAATTTGGACACACGTTTTCTAATCTGTCGTTGAAGAAACGGCCAAGCAATTTGAATGCTTATGTAACCTTTTTCTACAGTCGGTGAAGCATGCATGCGTTAAGGCCTTGTTCATGCATGCTTGTCAGGCTTTCAGTGATGCCACATTGAGTACGTCGTTATGAATGAACGGCGCGGGAAGTTTGTGGAACGATAAGCGGCGGTTACACTGGACGGCAATGAGCAGGTTCAAATGGCTCTGAGCACTATGCGACTTAACTTCTGAGGTCACCAGTCGCCTAGAACTTAGAACTGATTAAACCTAACTAACCTAAGGACATCACACATATAAATGCCCGAGGCAGGATTCGAACCTGCGACCGTAGCGGTCGCTCGGCTCCAGACTATAGCGCCTAGAACCGAAGGGCCACTCCGGCCATCCAACGAGCAGGTCCTACCAGGTTTCACCGCGTTGTTCATCATGGTACTTACTGACTCGATACTGCGAACTTCCATGTTTGGTGACGCGGCTATGGAAACTTTTTGGGTTCCTCCCACGGCAGTTACATACATTTTAGGTCGGTTCCAGAATGAGATTTTCACTCTGCAGCGGAGTGTGCGCTGATATGAAACTTCATGGCAGATTAAAACTGTGTGCCCGACCGAGACTCGAACTCGGGACCTTTGCCTTTCGCGGGCAAGTTGGCTGAGCTACCGAAGCACGACTCACGCCCGGTCCTCACAGCTCTACTTCTGCCAGTATCTCGTCTCCTACCTTCCAAACTTTACAGAAGTTCTCCTGCGAAACTTGCAGAACTAGCACTCCTGAAAGAAAGGATTCTGCGGACACATGGCTTAGCCACAGCCTAGGGGATGTTTCCGGAATGATATTTTCACTCTGCAGCGGAGTGTGCGCTGATATGAAACTTCCTGGCAGATTAAAACTGTGTGCCCGACCGAGACTCGAACTCGGGACCTTTGCCTTTCGCGGGCAAGTTGGCTGAGCTACCGAAGCACGACTCACGCCCGGTCCTCACAGCTCTACTTCTGCCAGTATCTCGTCTCCTACCTTCCAAACTTTACAGAAGATCTCCTGCGAAACTTGCAGAACTAGCACTCCTGAAAGAAAGGATTCTGCGGACACATGGCTTAGCCACAGCCTAGGGGATGTTTCCGGAATGAGATTTTCACTCTGCAGCGGAGTGTGCCAGGAAGTTTCATATCAGCGCACACTCCGCTGCAGAGTGAAAATCTCACTCTGGGAACATCCCCCAGGCTGTGGCTAAGCCATGTCTCCGCAGTATCCTTTCTTTCAGGAGTGCTAGTTCTGCAAGTTTCGCAGGAGAACTTCTGTAAAGTTTGGAAGGTAGGATACGAGATACTGACAGAAGTAGAGCTATGAGGACCGGGAGTGAGTCGTGCTTCGGTAGCTCAGATGGTAGAGCACTTGCCCGCGAAAGGCAAAGGTCCCGAGTTCGAGTCTCGGTCGGACACACAGTTTTAATCTGCCGGGAAGTTTTAGGTCGGTTGTTGTTCGAAGTAATTCTACTGATTAAGACAATTCTATTGTGTCACCAATCACCAATCAGGTAACAGTGCCTCACTTTAATATTTTATTGGTGGGACCTTTTTCCTGTCTTTTCTGTTACTTGTATAACATTTATGACTAAGCTGTTGCCACAGATGATCTTGTGCAGAAGGTTGTTTTGCTGTGGTGAAACACTATTCATTAGAGTAGTGGTTGATAAGTCACTGTCTTCAATGTAGAGGTGTAATTCTGTATTTTAAACCTTGCAAATTTAGTTTATATTATGCACAACAGTTTTTGTGGCCTAGTGTTAACTATCGTTAAATGGAACTTGTGATTCGCTTCAGGTAACATACTTTACTTATTTTAATGGTTGAATTTTCAATTTTTTGTAAACAAGGCCAGCCAACATAAATATTTTAATTATATTTTGTATTGTTTAACTTTTAATATCTGCTCGAATGGCGTAATATGCAACACAATAGCGAAATCGGCGAGAGAAGATACCGGACAGTCGCAGTGGGGTTGGCTCGGCTACTTACCACGTCTGGCTTAACAAGACATATAACGCGATTTTGTATACAATTCTACGGCAACGTCTCAGCGCTGTCGCAGCTACATGAACGTCTATTGTTTCGCCTGCAGCCGTTTGTGTTCCGCTGTTGAAAGCTGGCAACAGCGCTGTCAGCCGTCAGTTTCGCGACACTACTACGGCTTCCGAGTCAGGGAGGTGGGCCAGAGCAGGATCGAATCCCCGCGATGGATTAACGACTGACCGGCCGCTGTGACCGAGCAGTTCGAGGCACTTCAGTCTGGAACCACGCTGCTGCTACGGTCGCACGTTCGAGTCCTGCCTCGGGCATGGATGTGTGTGATGTCCTTAGGTTAGTTAGGTTTAAGTAGTTCTAAGTCTACGGCGCTGATGACCTCCGATGTTAAGTCCCACAGTGCACACAGCCATTTGAACCATTTTTTCTGTAGATGGGTGTTAGATGTTTGACATTTCCTTCAGCTCGAAGTTACTAGCAACTTTGCTTTCAGTCTTTCACGTGAAATAACCTTCTCTTGTCTTGTTTGAGTATTACGGCCTTCTACAGGTTACTTGACATACGTTGGCTTCGTTAGGTGGAACGTCTGCATCCATGGGGTGTAAGCGTGTGGTGTGGGATAGTGAACCATCAGCTCATAGCCCCGTGTTTCGTAGACCAAACACTTAACGACGCAACTATCGGAGCCTCTTAACAGACCATCTTCCATATATGCTAGGAGCAATCCGCTGTAGACTACGAAGAACCTGTGATACCAACGTGATGGCTGTCCAGCCCATAGTACACGAACTACTTTAGCATGTCTTGAATTGTCTCCAAATCCTTGGACTGGGCGTATAGGACTTGTACCTTGGGTCCGGGCCGTTCCCCAGATTTGACGACTGTAGACTTTTTTCTGTTGTGAAAGTTGAAAGAAACGGTCTACAAGGAAAAACCAACTACACCCGATGATATGCAACCACGTATTACTGCAGCCTGATCAAACACCTCAGCCCATGTGAACCATTTTTTGATTAACGACCGTGGACTGGTACACCGGGCAGCCTGCAGTTTCTGCAACTCGTTTAGCCAACTACTAGGGTGGTCCCCAAATTACACCTCAGAGAATACTATTTAGGGACTACAAACAATTAAAATACGGACACACACAACACAGTATACACGATTCACCTATACACGGTGTGCACAAGTTTCACTCCTTAGGTTACCTTGACAGTGGTGACGTCAGGAAGGAAATCTGGCCACAAAGTTCAATATTAAAACAAAGTCTGCGAAATCCTGACAGAAGTGGACCTCATTATGGAAGGAAAAACCGCTGGAGGAAAGAAGAAGAATGTTTAATAGTGAATAAAATGTTTAAAAAAGTTTGTGAATTATTTTGAAGCCGATCAACTGTTCCTGAACGACGATGACCCTTCCAAAATACGAAAAGGTTCCTTTGAGACCGCCAACATTCAGAATATTTGTTGACTACACTAAAATTATTTAATGAAACAACATGTTTCTAGTTGTAAAACATATCCTCAGGCTACAATGGCAACACAAAAGTATTTGACAAAACTACACATAGATATTAAAGTTGTTCTGCTGAATCTTGGCTTGTGCAGTGAAAAAAGGACAAAAAAATGGTTCAAATGGCTCTCAGCACTATAGGACTTAACTTCTAAGGTCATCAGTCCCCTAGAACTTAGAACTAATTAAACCTAACCAACCTAAGGACATCACACACATCCATGCCCGAGGCAGGATTCGAACCTGCGACCATAGCGGTCGCGTGGTTACAGACTGAAGCGCCTAGAACCGCTCGGCCACCCCGGCCGGCAAAGAAGGACATCACATGCTAAGACAGAGTAATTCAAATATCTTTGTGCGCAAAGGGCGTTCAGCGAGTAATTCAACATTTTTTTTCCTGAAAGGAGGTTTGTTTTATTCAGAATTCCAATACATTATATAATTCCCCAGCCTTTTTACTTCCGGCGAAGTGTATCCTTCATTGGTCCAAAGACGTCGAAGTCGGGAGAGGTGAGATCCTGGCTGCAGGGTGGCTCAAATGGCCCTGAGCACTATGGGACTTAACATCTGAGGCCATCAGTCCCCTAGAGTTAGAACTACTTAAACCTAACTAACCTAAGGACCTCACACACAGCCATGCCCGAGGCAGGATTCGAACCTGCGACAATAGCAGCCGCGCGGTTCCGGACTGAAGCGCCTAGAACCGCTCGGCCACAGTGGCCGGCGCTGCAGGGTGGATGAAGAAGAATAGAACAACAAAGTTTTGTGAGTTCCTCTCGGGTGCGCAAATTTGTGTGAGGCGCTGCTTTGTCATGGAAAAGATGAAGTTCGTTTGCTTGTTTGTGGCGACAAATACGCTGAAGTCGTTTCTTCAGTTTCCTGAGGGTAGCACAATGCACTTTAGAGTTGATCGTTGCAACATGAGGGAGGACGTCAAACAGAAGCACCCCTACAGAGTCCTAGAAGACTGTCACCAAGACTTGATCGGCTGAGGATCCGACTTTGAACTTTTTCTTCGGAGGAAAGGTGGTCTGGTGCCCCACCATGGTTCAAATGGCTCTAAGCACTATGGGACTTAACATCTGAGCCAACAGTCCCCTAGAGTTAGAACTACTTAAACCTAACTATCCTAAGGACATCACACACATTCATGTCCGAGGTAGGATTCGAATCTGCGACCGTAGCAGCAGCACGGTTCCGGACTGAAGCGCGTAGAACCGCTCGGCCACAGCCGCCGACACCCCTCCATGGACTGCCGTTTTGTTTCCAGTCCTAACTGATGTTTCATCGTCTGTGACGATGTTCGACAAGAAATCGTCACTATCAGCCTCGTGGCGCGCAAGCAGTTACGCAGAGACGGTCCTTCGTTGCTCATCATGGTCTTCTATTAGGCGGTGAGTTACCTAGCGGGCACATGGTGATGGAGGAGTGTCTCAGCACCAACAACGCACACATCCCCTTGAGCAGCGAGGTGCCTGATTGCGTTCCGTCGATCACCTCGAATGAGAGTGTCCGTGCATTCCGACATTGCAGGAGTCCAGCTTTGTGAGGCCGTCCGGCACCTGGGGGATCGCACAAGTTTGCGCAACTTGTTGCGATGATGAAGGAATGCCTCACCCAAAGACTCACCGTGCTTTTGTTCGCCGTCAGGCCTCCGTAGACATTCTGCAAAGCATTTACAAATTTCTGCGATATTCTGGTTTTCCAGCGAAAGAAAGTCAATGGCAGATCTCTGCTTGGCACGCAGTGCTGTTACAGACGCCGTTTCGAAGGCTATGTATAGCGACGCCACCGATCGGAACTTCATAGAACTAGGGACTGAAGCGGGAATATTCCATGATGTCCTACAACAAGTTCGTTATTTTTCACCGTGATTGGCCGAGAAGAAAATTTGTTGCATTAGCAGCTCGTGGTCTCGCGGTAGCGTTCTCGCTTTTCGAGCATGGGGCTCCGGGTTCGATTCCCGGCGGGGTCAGGGATTTTCACCTGCCTCGAGATGACTGGGTGTTGTTGTGTCATCATCATCATCATCCCCATTACGGTCGGAGGAAGGCAATGGCAAACCACCTCCGCTAGGACCTTGCCTAGTACGGCGGTGCGGGTCTCCCGCATCGTCCCCTACGCTCTGTGAGGGAGTATGGGACATCATCATCATCATCATCATCATCACTAATAGAATGCCCCTCGACCTTTATTAAATGTTCTTGTATCGCCACTGCAGACTGAAGATGAGGTTTATGCCACTAAACGTGTCGCTCCATTACATAATTTAAGTGGTGATTAATGTCTTGACTGGTAGCAGTTTCTGAAAAATCTTTTCAGAGTTGTAAATTATTATAACATATATTGTACGTAATGAGTGTAGTTCCCTCCAATCCTCTTCTGTTCGGTAGCATTCAGGCATGTGGTACTACAGTGATTCCTTCTTGGAATATTTTTTTAAAGTAGTTGCAACAACGTTGACGGTGACGTTACACTCATCTTCTTCTTGACTGATAATCGAAGCGGACTCATCACTATGCGAAGAACAACGCTCCGGATCGAAGACGCCCCGTCGAATTCATTGAGACGGGGAGATATTAGCCATACTCCGCTGACTCACTGTCTCGCCGGAGGCCCTGACGTGTATCGGGCCCGAGATTACACAGGTCGGCAGTCGGCGCACGCGGGTGGGTATCAGCAGCGAGTTGGAGATCGCAGTACTAACTTTGGCGCGGGCTGCGCCCCCATGTGCGGGCACTGACACACACACACACACACACACACACACACGTACACGCGTACAGCCAGTGACGGAAGCTCGCGCGGAAGGAAGGAGGGAAGAACGGAAGGAAGGCGAGCCAGCCGACACGCTCTTGTTTTCGCAGTTTCCCGCGCGCGCACCCGAGCGCTGGCGTCGGAAACTCGGAAAGCCGCAAGAAGCGGCCCGAGGCGGTACTAAATCTCGCTGCGGCCAAGCCAGTTCGGCCACGCGCGCAAACAGAACAATAAACGCGGGCCGTCGAGTGGTGGTGGGGGTGGGGGGGGGGGGGGGCTAGCTGTTGCGTCGAGAACACTGGCAGCTATTAATTGTAATGGACCCCAGGCGGGCACGTTCATTTTATATTTCAATGTACGGGAGGGAGGTTGCCTCTCTCTGCGCTACCAATGCTTTCTTCCCCTACAGCCCCGCGCCGCTTTCTTTTATTTTTTACACGCCCTCGTAGCCTCCGCGACGTAACGGCCTGCTACCCCTACTCGCCACAGCCCCTCCCCCTCTCCCCTCCCCTCCCCCTCTCCTGCCGCCCGATTGTCCGGAGGCGCATTCCCGTCACGTCGGCGCGATTTAAAATTGTAGCGGACCGCGCGCACTCGCTCTGACGGCGGGCAGGGCCTTTCTGTTGCGCCGCGTTGGAGAATATTACCGGGCAGCCGCGTCCCTGCTGCCTTTTGTGGGAGGAGAAGTAGCAGTGGAAGGGGGGCCGGAGTAGGAGGTGACGCCGGTCCCCTCACAGTCCCCGCGGGGAGGCGTCGCGGCGTCGCGGGCTACGGGCAGCACGGGGCGCAGCCGTATTTCACTTCTCGTCGCGCGTAATTCGCCAATTCGGGCAGTTTATTGCCGGTTCCGGAGCGAGGCGGCCGCAAGGCGCCTCGGCGCGCTACCTGTTCTTGTCCGCCCCCGAGATGACAGAGGAAGTACGGCAAGTGTGGCCCCGGGACGTGCGCGGGAGCGGGGGGGGGGGGGGGGGGGGGAGAGGGGGAAAAAGAAGGGGAAGAGAAATCTGTCGTGTCGGAGCAGAGTCTCCGGAGGGAGAAAAAAAAATTGAAAGAAAAAGGGTGTAGGGAATGTGGCAGGGGGACAGAGACAGAGAGTGCAGCGCAATCTGTGGCCTCCTATTGGCGACGCCAATTCAATATTTTTCTTTTTCCGCTTTCGCTTCTGCGGAATCCCTCCGGGTTCCTCGCCTGAAAGTGTGTGTGTCTGTCTGTGTGCACCTTGCTAATGGCTCGACTCGCGATGTAGCACGCTGCGTCGCACACAGCAGTCTCTCTCCCTCAATCTCTCTCTCTCTCTCACACACACACACACACAAACACACACACACACACACACACACACGGTTGCAGGTGGAGAATTCTCCTTGGGATTGACTCTTACCGTTATTAAATTTGCTGCTCGGCCAGACACGGATCTTAATGACTCTTCCTTTTTTCCAAATGACCGCTGAAGGATGCCTCGATTCTTTCTTACATCCAATCCTGCGAAGCTGGCTTAATGTAAGAAATATCTGGGCACTCTTGCTCTATAAATAAGGCAATGATATGGAATACAGTCCCTCTCCTCTCCTTTTCCATTTGTCTCTCACTTCTGGTTCTCGTACTCATCTCTCCTCACCATTGCACCTTCAGTAATATCCCGCGGCCTGACTGGAGTCTTTCTGCCAATACAAGACACGACAGAATGCAAAATATTCTGGTTGTCAGGCCGCTTCATGTTCCTCTTCAGTTTTTTCTTGCACAACTGGCGTTGCCAGCCGGGTTGGCCGAGCGGTTCTAGGCGCTACAGCCTGGAACCGCGCTACCCCTACGGTCGCAGGTTCGAATCCTGCCTCGGACATGGATGTGTGTGATGTCCTTAGGTTAGTTAGGTTTAAGTAGTTCTAAGTTCTAGGGGACTGATGACCTCAGAAGTTAGGTCCCGTAGTGCTCAGAGCCATTTGAACCATTTGATTTGAACAACTGGCGTTTCGACTCCTCTGCTGGCACCTTCTTCAGGACTTCCTGGTGTCCCCAGTTAGCTGCATACTGTCGAAGATCTGTGCAGTGTGTTACAAAATATTTGCATTGAAAGTCTATGGGGTGATACATTCGCCATTGGGAACGACGTTTTCGCTGATACTTCCTGGCGACATTAACGCATCGTTTAGTAACTGCCAAACCTGGGACTACGACACTTCGCGAAACTAGCACGGTCTACTAAGCAGCAGTGTGCTGCATACTCTCTCTCATGTAAATTGCTCGATTGATTTTCAACAAGAAAACCTTAAGAATGAGGTTGGGAAAGACATTTTAGGAGAAGCGAATTAGTACCTTTTATTTTGCTGAACCTTTGCCCCTTCATATAGAGCAAATGAATAGATTATAGGCAACATACAAGATACATGCACACCACTGAATGTCTACGCCCTGTCGGCTATCAGGGACGTGATCAATATCAAGCACCTAGCATTACCGGGAAGTGTCGGTGAACATGATGTCTCTGAAAATGAGCGTTTGGCGTCATTGGCAGGGAGGCCCCTTACGGGGCAGGTCCGGCCGCCTTGGTGCAGGTCTTATTACATTTGACGCCACATTGGGCGACATGCGCGCCGGTTGGGGATGAAATGATGATGAAGACAACACAACACCCAGTCCCTGAGCGGAGACAATCCCCTACCCAGCCGAGAATCGAACCCGGGCACGTAGAACGGCAATCCTTCACGCTGACCACTCAGCTATCGGGGCGGACATTTTGTCTCTAATAGAAGTTGTTCTCCATTGTGTCGTCTGTCAAACGTACACGTGTAAAGCAATGACTTCGTAGCACTCTGTATAGATTTCACTAACATACGAGTGCTAATCAAGGAATGCAACATTTGTAGAAGGTAAGTCCGGGAAGCAGTACAGAGCACAGCTGTAGGCTTCAACCTTCGTAGCTTCCCGCCATCGAGGAGGTAAATACACACCTACCGAGTGCGAGGAATACAACAAAGTACCTGGAAGGTACTCCTGCGGCAAAACAAAAATATTTTGGTAAGTATTGTCTCTCTTTTTCTCTGCTTCCTTCACAACGTATCCAGTGACTATTGCCCACCAAGAACACCAGGAAAAGTCACCCAGCACCAAGCGCAGGAAGTGAGTGCGACACTGCTCTTTGACAGTGTGCAGCTAACTGCGGACTCCAGAAGGTTCTGGAGATGGTTCCAGCAGAGAGGTCGAGACATCGATTGCATAGGAAAAAACTGAAGAAGAACATGATGCGGCTTAAGAGCCTAGAACATTCTGCCTTCAGTGACAATAGCCATGAAATGTTGCAACCTTACACAAGATACAATAGCTACAGTTAGACGCCCAGAAAATGCTGGGAACATCAGCAGCCCGATCCAGCCGGGCAACCTCATACGTGGCAGTCTATTGCTGGACTGAAATGTCTCATGTTTTGTTGTTGTAATGAACTTTAATTCATTTGGTTTGAGTTCAAGTGAGGCTAGTTTATGTATGCTCACATTTATAGAAAGCAATGTTCAGTAATTGTGGAGACTAGAATGTCAACTAACATCTTACATCTCTATCTACATACCGGTAGTTGCATGCAAATATTTCAGTAGTTTTCGTGAATGGAGAATCCCAGAGTGAGAAACCACCAGTGAATCTCGTTTTCCACAGAAAAGCGAGGTCCTGTTCAGCACTCAGGAGTGACTGCCCTTTGTGAGGCGGTGTGGTGCGGCCGACCGTAGAAGCCGCCCGCCACAACATTGTCATTTCTTTGTCTTGTGCACAGCCCGCAGTGAAACTAAGAATAGTCAACATACCGTATCTCTTACTTGGTGTGTTCCGAGAGACTTCCCAGAAAATCAGATGATGTATTGGCAGAACCCTTCGGTTTGGCGAAAACACTGAGCTCAGGAAGCCGTCGCAGCCAGGCGTAATCGTTTTTCTTTTCTTTCTTTAAATGTCTGTTTTGAAATTGGAAAGCCCTTCCCAGATGCAAGAGGTGTGAGGCGGCAAGTACCTTGCAGAACCATAAGAATTATCAAGACCGAAAGATTTCGCATGGGATAGCCGAGCCAGTTTTCTGGAAATGTAGGATAAGACTTCTTACTTTGTCTTTCAGAACGGCTAGAAAGATAGCTCGATAGCAGAGGGAAGACGTCAGGAAGATTTGTTCACACCTGATTAGTTCCATTAGTTCCATAGATTAACACTGAAAACTCGGGAATTATTCATTTACCTACAGCCAGCCATAGGGCAGAGTTTTGTAAAATTGTCTGATTTTGTGGGGTGTCGGTCTAGTTGAGTTGATATCCCTATGATGCACGGGCCCAGACTCTGGCAATCAGCAGAGAGAGGAACCAACCTAAATGATGATGCAAATTAATTTAAAAGAAGAATGTTGCCGCACAACGGAAAACATCTTGCTGGAGGACGAATTTTCTAGCTATGAATGGAAACGACTTGTCACGGTCACAATTAGAGTTATTGCCTTTAAACATTAAAATTACTCACTGATGTACTAAAAAGAAGCATTGACAAACAGCTAAGTGATTACAGCACGGTACAGGTAGGTGGGCAGAACGAAACGCAGTACCGTACTACTTCTGCCCCACTGGATGTTAAAGTGGCGAATGGGAATCAGATACAGAAACAAATTCCAGAATTACCCAAAAACTTTTAAGAAGAGTATAGCGGATAATTTACGACTACATTTCAAGAAGACCATTAGTTGAAAGAAAAGTTCAGGGTGCACGATCTCCAAATAAATTTTAGTTCTCAAGAAGAACCTACCCTTATAGTTGAGTTCGAGTTTGTGACAAGAGCTTAAACTCTCAACGAGATACATGATGCCTCAAGCTTTGTATAGAAGCAATTTATTAATTGATTTCTCATTTTCTTAAATTTACTTTTTCTTCGAAAAGGACTCATTAATCGCCACTAACAAAACTGTTTTATAGACTGGAATTTAAAAAAAATTACATGTAAGTCTGTGTTGCCTTGTATCAGACTTCAAAATAACTAAAACAATGTTATGACAGACGGTGTGGCATAAGAGCCCGTTTTAAAAAGAAAAAACTGCTAGTGTTAGGAAGCAGTTATACTGTAATTAAATACTATTTACACAATATAATGAACAGTAACGGCATTCGACAACGGGGACGTGAAATGAAAAGACAGCAGACTGCTTAAAACTGGACAGGAATTTTTCAGTTTATTGTCTGTAAGCTATATTCAAATTTTCGATGGAAGTATTCATAAAGAACGAAAATTAAAAAATTCTTTTCGGTCTGTAGCTTTAGAGAGTCCGTCGTGGACCAGACTGTTTCCAGCGTATAATATCTATACTGAATGCGCAATCTTCTTTCTACTTTTTTATTTTTTAATTTTTCTGCAGGCCACTGGCCAAGACCAATAATTCTGTTGTTGCAGATAGCATTCTTTCCAGTCGGTTTCGTTTAAGGGTGTAGTGGATTCAATCGTTTCTCGATGAACACCGTCTCGTACTACAGAAAAAAATATGCGGTTAGCAAGTGTTTGTATCTGGTGGTGATACCTCAAGATACCGCAGTTTCGCAGATATTTTTCCTTCTCTCGCAAAATGTTTTTTGCTTATCCGTGAACGCATTCTAACCACTTCAGGTTCCTGTAACAAATACCCGACAGAACTCATAGAAGAAAGGTACGAAAATAAAAAGATTACAGCATTGGTCGACCTCAGCTCTGCGTACGAAACAGTCAATGGGGCTCTAAGCACTATGGGACTTAACAGAACTAGAACTTAGAATTACTTAAACCTAAGTAACCTAAGGACATCACACACATCCATGCCCGAGGCAGGATTCGCACCTGCGACCGTAGCAGCCGCGTGGTTCCGGACTGAAGCGCCTAGAACCGCTCGGCCACAGCGGCCGGCCGAAACAGTCAATCAAGGTTGTTCTTCCAGAAAGTCTGTAACGAACTCACAGAGTGCCACACTATCAAGATCGTTGAGTCTCTCTTACAAAATAGGCAATTTTACGACGTTCTTGGTGGAAGGAAGAGCCGATGGAGAAACCAAAGAAATGGACTGGCCCAGAGAAGCGCTCTTGCACTCCTCTCTCCCTCGTTTTTAATCTATGCGCTAACGACCGCCAGTAACTAATAATACTAAGTATCCCTTATATGCAGATGATCTGGAAATCACAGTTCAGGGGAGGGCTCTCGAGGTCGTAGAGCAGAAGCTGGAGAAATCACTCTGAGACTTGTCAGAATATCATCAAAATAACCCCTGTAAATTGATTCTTTTGAAGATTCAAGTAAGCGCTTTCCACTTTCGTGCTCGGCAAACAACGCAAAATCTCATGGTTCCTGGAATAATACCGCTTTGGAACAGACAGATGAAGAAACCTATCGAGGTGTGACGTTGGATAGATGTCTGACAAATGGACGCCACTGTGAAGGTGCCTCCAGAATATTTCGCGGAAACACGTAAACAGCGAATTGGAAGCGATACCTTCTATCCTGAAAACCACCGCACAAGCACTACGTTTCTCTACAGCTGAATACACCTGCCCGGTGTGGATCAAATCAACTCACGCAAAGGAAGTCGACATAGGTCTTAATGAAACATTCCCCTATCAAATCTTTACATAGCTGCTGATCTTGCCAGTACCATCTTCCGAAGAACATTTCATAACTTCACAGGGAGACTCAGACAAACCATCGATAATCGACAGTCTCTCTCTGGACAACTGGGATCCGCAAATGGTTCTTACAGCCTGTCATCGAAGAACCACGAACCGACTATCCACCAGCACACGTAGTGACTGGCGGCTACATAAGAAACTGGAAAACATGGATGGCCCTGAACCGCATAAGAACAGAGGTGGCTCCAGTGAAAACAAGCATGATCAGGCGGGGTCATCATACCGTGGATAACGACAAGTGGGACTGTTGTGCTGTGCAAGACTTGGAACACCTCCTGACCTCTCCAAACTGTCCCTAAACATGATTTGTGACTGGACAAGAAAGAAGCCCTGGACTTGGCCCAGTACTGGGCTGAAAGACTGCGATTCGTGTTATCACTTCGGAAAAGTCTGTAGCAACACTAACGTTACTGAATTAAATTCAGCCTAAGTTCTACGTGGTTGAAGAGCTCCTTATTTAAATTTTTTGTACAAGTCGGAGACGTCAAGTGATTTGTTTTGAAGATAAGCTGTATCTTTGGACACTCGTTTATTTTTCAAATTTCACAGATTTTATACTTAAAACTATCATACTGATTGACATAGACATTGCTAAGTCACGAAAGAATCGAAACAATCATCAGTAAAAGCACGAAAAGTATGCTTTAGATCACTTCCGGTGTGTCGTGGTCTCCAATCTGAAGACAGGGTTGTTGCAGCAGTCAATGTCTTCTTTGAGTTGAGTTGTGCCATAGATTTCTTTTCTGCCCGCTTCGGAACAGTACCTCTTCATTGATTAGCCGAACTACCCACCTAATCTTCATGATTCTTCTGTACCATCACATTCCAAAAGCAAAGACTGCGTTTTATATCCTCAGTACGTCTGCCAACATCGGCTAATTTGCTGCCCAAACAGAAAAATTCGTCTTCTACTTTTAGTGTCTCATTTGCAAATATAATTTCCTAAGCATCACCTGAATTAATTCCTCTACATTCAGTTACCATTGTTTTACCTTTGGTTAGTTCTAGTAATGGCAGTATCGTAATATATTTGATTTTCGTGTTAATGTGGAAGCATAACTAGAAAATTAGGAACAGTATTTTTAGACAGCACCTGAACGTGCGGTAAGGTATTTCTTACTTAACTGTATGAAATCAGAGAAGCGTCCTCTTTGTGTCTCAATTGTAGTCTGTCGCTATCCCTCTATCAGAGCCGCAATTCAACGCTACTCACCAATCGGCCGGCGAAAACATATTTTATCCAACGTACGTCCGGTCTACCTGATTATAATCCAACCAGCAATAAGCTGTAAATGCAGCGCATGGATGACGACCTCGACATCCTAGGCAACAAGTGATTAGTGTCAGGTTGAAATATGGGTCCAGCAGTGAGCTGCAGGAAGCGGTCGGCATTGCGCTCTACATCTTCCCAGACGGAGCTATTGCTTGTTGCAAACATCCGCGAGTCGTACTAACGGACGTTACCTATTATACCCCAGGCAAAAGCTGCCATCAAACCCGCCATTCGTCTTCCGTGATCTTAATCGCAATGTAAGCAGAAACACAGCGGTCACTTATATGTATGTAGACGTAATAAATAATCAAAGATGATGGCTACATCCTGTTCACTGTACAAAATGGATGTTATGTTTCAACCAAAATTAAATGTTTGAGCAAAAGTGTCTCATCGTGTTCGTACCAGTCACACAACTTTCTAACGACTATGCGCTAGGAACCAGTTATCGATAACATACGTCGTTTTAAAATCCGGGAAAGTTACCTTAAAATGGAGGTACGTCTCTGAAAAGCACCGATCCTAAGTGAAGTTTAATGACATTGACGAACTGTTTCACTGATTTGTTTCCCGAACGGTAAAAATATGCCAGTTGTGCTTTTAGGGAAAATGCTGTAATGCTACTGCCGATTAGAACCAAGCTTTCACCACGCTGAAAATATGCTTTTGGTGAGAAAAGCCACAGAACACAAATTTCCCACGGCATATGTGATGAAAGAATCATTATCAAAATAACAAAAGGAGTATAGAAGGGGACTGATTCTTAAAAATGAGTAAGTGTAAAAGGCGACTACACAGTACCGGACGAAGAGGTATATGTTGGGAGAGGCAGGACATGTACAAATGAGAAAAGGAAAGAGGTAATTTCAGTAAGAATACCGCCGCCTTGACAGGATGATTTCAAGCGAATAGTGCCATTATTGGACCTTCCTTCCAAGTGAATAGTGCCACAATGCGACCGTCCAACAGAAAAGTTTGCTGGAGGAGGAAAGGTGTGACGTATCGCGTAAAAACTGAATGCAAGAGGGCATACCACAGTTCAAATGGTTCAAATGGCTCTAAGCACTATGGCACTTAATTGAGGTCATCAGTCCCCTAGACTTAGAACTATTTAAACCTAACTAACCTAAGGACATCACACACATCCATGCCCTAGGCAGGATTCGAACCTGAGACCGTAGCAGCAGAGCGGTTCCGGACTGAAGCTCCTAGCACCGCTCGGCCACAGCGGCCAGCCATATTCACAGTACTGAACCCTACATTCTGTCAGTGTGGACCTGATTCGGTGAGCTCTGCGGTGGAAGGAACAACCGTTTGTTCCAGTACATCGGAGGGAAAAAGGTATTTGCTTTCATGTTTGCAACTGTTCTCTGGTGAGCGTGAGTTTCATAGATCCCGAAGAATATCAGCCAGGGTGGAAGTCGGGGGCTATACCGACCTCTACGACCTATATTCGAGTACAAGGCTATAATCGAAAATGCAATGCAACTATTAACAAATAAAAACGACGATGGAGGAAGGATGCAATGTGGTTGTCACATGCAAAACTCGAAAGTTATTATTAGTATCTCAAGTAAATAACAAAAATAGTACTGACTGCGAAAGAACAGATAATTTGGTTAAAAGAACAATCCTGATTGACCAATTTTGCCGCCTTTCTTGGGAGACGGAGAAGGCTCATTTCGAAAGACAGGATCGATCACTTGGCTTGCTGATCTGGACGGAGAAGGTCGTACTGCAGACTGGTGACGAAGTGTGAAGAACAGGCTTGACATACCCATGTCTGGCAGTCAAAGCTAATCATGCCTCATACCAATTTTTATTTATTTATTTATTTATTTCCAAATTCTAGACCTTGTTAGTAGGCTGTATGTAAGTAGGCTGTTTAGGTTTTTATATTGGTAATGCCACGTAGCGCTCTGTGTGAAAATCACTGGCTGTGCTGTGTGCAGTCTGTGGCTGGTTTGCATTGTTGTCATTTGCTATTGTAGTGTTGGACAGTTGGCTGTTAACAGCGCGTAGCGTTGCGCAGTTGGAGGTGAGCCGCCAGCAGTGGTGGATGTGGGGAGTGAGATGGCGGAGTTTTGAGAGCGGATGATCTGGACGTGTGTCCATTAGAGAGAGTAAATTTGTAAGACTAGATGTCATGAACTGATATATATAGATTATGATTTTTGAACACTATTAAGGTAAATGCATTGTTTGTTCTCTATCAAAATCTTTCATATACTGTTGACATACGAAGTTCACCTTCGGGTATTTGTTTACTGACAGCCGCTCACATGGTTGCAGATGACATGATGTTCGCTAAGTAAAAAGACGGCAACAGGAAAAAAAAGCACAGAAAATATGTCACAAACAGCGCCAATAATTGCTTAAAACATGCTGTAGCATACAATATATAATGTACTATGAAAATATCAATATAAAACTATATTTCGAAAGACGATTTGTAAAAATGTAATAATATTTTACTGCGTTTGTACAACCATACCATTTCCTGCATGTTTTAGATTTAAAAAAAACCACTGATGATGGTGATATCTGTCGCCGAAACTAGTTTGGGATAATAAAGAAATAACAAATAACAGGGTGTTTTGTATCAAGGCGGATTCAATTTGTGATATTACTGTTTTTCTACGCAAACGCGGGCCAAATGGAAGAATTGCAAGATAATATTATTGCTACTTACTCCCGTTAATATGTCAGGTATATAGCCATTAGTGGCGCTACTTAAAAAAAGTAGCAATGTGGATGGACCACACCAGGTGACTGAGTAGTCACCTGGTGTGGAGAAATCAACAAGGCGATGCTTCCATCCCCACTGCTACGTTTCCAAGAAATGCATGCTTCCGAGCCAGAACTTGCCTTTGTTTAACGATGTCTGTGATGCGAGTAAGCGGGCCCGGCACGCGGACGGCAGGCAGCGAACGCAAACCCGTGCCTGCGCAAGAGGCTTAGGAATCTCACAAAAGACAGATTTATTTCCCCGGCGACGTCTCCAAATCCGGCCAGCGTTTCCAGCTTAAGGAGACGGCCAGCCGCTGCGCTTCGCCTCGCCTCCGTGGCGCGACCAGAGAGCGCCGATGCAGGCACACTCTTCAGCGGCGCAGGGGTGGCTGGACCTCCGTAACAGGCCCTTGTCCACACTGCAGCTTAGCTAATCAGGTTGTGGAGTGACTGCATAAACATTGTGTTTAAAGGAAAAAGTCAGTAAAATGCATGTGTAAAAGTTACAAAAAAGGGATTCCTAAGAAAATAATTGTTTTAACACATCTGAAACTACGGCTCAAAATACAGCGAATAAAAGACTAGATCTCGAACAAACGATACTGTCAGGTCTGGGGCTAAACCCCAAATCTTGGCGGGCAATCAACAAATGTACGCTGCAACGCTACATTCCATTTGTAGCCAAACTCCGGTGGTAAATGTGTGTATCACTACGTCACCAACAAGTTCGAGGTGCGTTCAATAAGTAATGTTTTGTGTCAGCAGAAGAACCAACAGCGTGTTACGAGTGGATGCCGAAATGCACGCGTTTTAGCTCACGCAGGCTGGCGTGAGGAGGGAAGAACTATATTGACGTGAGGTCTGGAACATGACAAGGAATGAGAATTCAGAAAGCGGACGTAATTAGTTGGATACTTAACTTTAATCCATTAATGATGAACGTCACTCTTGACGGTACATGATTCACAATATTATCTGCTCAGAATGTATTCCTGAAGATAGTAATTATAATAACTGAATATGGCGCCTTGCTAGGTCGTAGCAAATGACGTAGCTGAAGGCTATGCTAAATGCGAGCGTATGTAGACAGTGAACCATCGGTAGCAAAGTCGGCTGTGCAACTGGGGCGAGTGCTAGGGAGTCTCTATAGACTAGACCTGCCGTGTGGCGGCGCTCGGTCTACATCTCCAACTACATGACTACTCTGCAATTCACATTTAAGTGCTTAGCAGAGGGTTCATCGAACCACAATCATACTATCTCTCTACCATTCCACTCCCGAACAGCGCGCGGGAAAAACGAACACCTAAACCTTTCTGTTCGAGCTCTGATTCTCTTATTTTATTTTGATGATCATTCCTACCTATGTAGGTTGGGCTCAACAAAATATTTTCGCATTCGGAAGAGAAAGTTGGTGACTGAAATTTCGTAAATAGATCTCGCCGCGACGAAAAACGTCTTTGCTTTAATGACTTCCATTCCAACTCGCGTATCGTATCTGCCACACTCTCTCGCCTATTATGTGATAATACAAAACGAGCTGCCCTTTTTTGCACCCTTTCGATGTCCTCCGTCAATCCCACCTGGTAAGGATCCCACACCGCGCAGCAATATTCTAACAGAGGACGAACGAGTGTAGTGAAAGCTGTCTCTTTAGTGGACTTGTTGCATCTTCTAAGTGTCCTGCCAATGAAACGCAACCTTTGGCTCGCCTTCCCCGCAATATTGTCTATGTGGTCTTTCCAACTGAAGTTGTCCGTAATTTTAACACCCAGGTACTTAGTTGAATTGACAGCCTTGAGAATTGTACCATTTATCGAGTAATCGAATTCCAACGGATTTCTTTTGGAACTCATGTAGATCACCTCACACTTTTCGTTATTTAGCGTCAACTGCCACCTGCCACACCAAACAGCAATCTTTTGTAAATCGCTTTGCAACTGATACTGGTCTTCGGATGACCTTACTAGGCGGTAAATTACAGCATCATCTGCGAACAACCTAAGAAAACTGCTCAGATTGTCACCCAGATCATTTATATAGACCAAGAACAGCAGAGGTCCCAGGACGCTTCCCTGGGGAACACCTGATATCACTTCAGTTTTACTCGATGATTTGCCGTCTATTACTACGAACTGCGACCTTCCTGACAGGAAATCACGAATCCAGTCGCACAACTGAGACGATACCCCATAGGCCCGCAGCGTGATTAGACGTCGCTTGTGAGGAACGGTGTCAAAAGCTTTCCGGAAATCTAGAAATACGGAATCAACTTGAGATCCCCTGTCGATAGCGGCCATTACTTCGTGCGAATAAAGAGCTAGCTGCGTTGAACAAGAACGATGTTTTCTGAAACCATGCTGATTACGTATCTATAGATAGTTCCCTTCGAGGTGATTCATAATGTTTGGATACAATATATGCTCCAAAACCCTACTGCAAACCGACGTCAATGATATAGGTCTGTAGTTCGATGGATTACTCCTACTACCCTTCTTAAACACTGGTGCGACCTCCGCAATTTTCCAATCTGTAGGTACAGATCTGTCGGTGAGCGAGCGGTTGTATGTGATTGCTAAGTAGGGAGCTATTGTATCAGCGAAATCTGAAAGGAACCTAATCGGTATACCCTATGTCCACCAAACAATACTGTAAGATCTGAAGCTAAACCCCAAATGTTGGCGGGCAATCAACAAATGTACGCTGCAACGCTACATTCCATTGCTAACCAAACTCCGCTGGTAAGTGTGTGTATCACTACGTCACCAGCTAGTTCGAGGTGCGTTCAATAAGTAATGCAACACGTATTTTTCTGAAAGCAGGTTGGTTTTACTCAGAATTTTAATGCACCATATTACTCCCCACTCTTTTGGCTACAAAACCGTATTTTTCAACATAATCGCCGTTCAGTGCGACGGCCTTACGACACCTTACTGTGAGGACCAATATGCCCTCATGATACCCGTACCGCTTCCTGTGGTATACATCCTTCATTGTGCCCAACAGATGGAAGTCGGAAGATGAAAGATCCTGGCTGTAGGGTGCGTGAGGAAGAACAGTCCAATGTAGTTTTGCGAGCGCCTCTCCGGTGCGCACACTTCAGTGCTTGCGTTGTCACAGAGAAAAAGCCATTCGTTTGCCTCACTTCTAATGAGCGTGTCCGCACGCTCCAACATTTAAGGAGTGAAAGCTGTATGCACCCAGCCGTCACGCGGGAGATCGGACAGGTTCGCGCGACCTTGTTGAGATGATGGCAAGACGCCTAGCTTAACAACGCACCGTGCTTTTTTTCACTGCCAGGTCTCCGTAGACATACTGCAAGCTCCTATGAATATCTGCGATGGTCTGGTTTTCCGCCAAAGGAAACTCAATGACAACTCTCTTCTTGGGACGCATCTCCATTACAGACGCCATTAAGACTACATACAGCATCGCCAACCATCGGAACTTCGTGAACTATAGCGGCTGAAGCGGGAATAGTTCGCGATGTGCCACAACAAATTCCGCCTTTTTTTGAAGAAAATGACATAGAAAAAAATGTGCTGCATTACTTACTGAACACCCCTCATAGGTGTTGAGAATTGTTACGGTCCCTAAACTTAGGCTGTGACAACAACCACAAAGGTCTCACAAGCTGCGACATCGTCGCGAAAAAACACACAGTGACCCGTATATGTAATAAGTTTCCTTTAATTTACGTCTATGGCCACAGTCTTTTTTGTTTAACAGATTACCGGTTTCGGTCTTTAATGACCATTATCAGATCGGCAGCAAAAATGGGAAAAATATAAATACACTCGAAAACTGTATACACCTTAAGAACAATACATAGAGCATATTGAAAAGTAGTACCGACAAAATTTATATTTGTGCGCTTTAAATATGAGGAGGCATAATTCAATAATTAATTGAAACAGTGAAAATAAAAGGGGGATACAATAGTTAAAGTCTGTAATAAGTTTATATAGTATAAAAGCTGTTACAGTAATAAAAAGCAATAAAAAGAACACGACAAAAGTTATATTGTTAAAAAGACGAAGAGTCAAAAAACAGTGGTTGACATATGCTCTAGTGCCAATATTCTAGACAATGACATAAATATTAAACAGCGTTGAATTATTGAAAACTAGTGTATGCCGGCATTAGCGACATCTGGTCAACTTACAACACAAACATCTTGTGGCTACTGTACGGCAGCTTGTTTTAAACAGTAGTTTTACTGACAACATGACTTGTGCATGTGATGTGATTTATGTGTATTTGACGATGCTGGTGCTGATTCCGCATTTAACATTTGACGATGCCACTGTGGCTGCAGAACATTAGGACTTCGTTTTTATGAAACAGGTATGCCTCTTCATATTTAAAGCACAAAAATGTAAATTTTGTCAGTACTACTTTTCAATATGCTCTATGTATTGTTCTTAAGGTGTATACAGTTTGCGAGTGTATTTATATTTTTCCCATTTTTGCTGCAGATCTGATGATGGTCATTAAAGACCGAAACCGGTAATCTGTTAAACAAAAAAGATTGTGACCATAGACGTAAATTAAAGGAAAATTACTAACCACAAAGGTGCCATTGATGTCATTGTAATCTGTGGCACTACTCGCAACTTCGCATCAGGCCCGTAAGCATATAATCACAGCTACTGAAATGAGTGCAGTGCAACCTTCAAAACATATCCTTGTTAAAGGAAATACAAACGCTCAGCTTTACGGATTGTTGAACAATAATATAGTTTGTGACAGTCCTGCTCTGAGGCTAAGCCGCGGAACGCAAGTTATATTCCAGTGCGGAGTGATACTGCACCTCCATACAACTGCTAGCGCGTGAGGAGTGGCATGTAACATAGTCCTGCGCTGTTAGCGACCTCTGCAGACGGCCGCTCAAATTAGACTTGCTTTCCTGCAGTTTATTGGGTCCTGTCCACCCTCCATTGACAGAGGGAAGCCTACCCGATAGGAGTTGCGACTCTGGTTCATGACAATAAGAATTTGTGTAGTAAGCGTGTAAGCGTAACAACAACATCGGTTTGTTCTCCGTTTACATAAAAATCTTCATTATTTAGTCCTCCTTATACCAGCAAGACAACACATGTTCCCATACAGAAGTCTTCACCAATGAAAGGAGGGAGGAATTCTGATGGGAAACACTTTAACACTCTTCTCATAGCCCAGGCCGACCTTCGTGTGAATTTCATGTATTTTTCCACTCAAAGAAGCTCTGGGAGGTGTCAGGTTCAGTGACGACGCTGAGGTTGAAGTCAGTGTACTCAATCGGCTCCAGACACAACAGACTTCGTTCTAAGAGTATGGCATATCAAAGTTATTTATTCACTGGGAAAGCAGTGTTTTGAAAGCAGGGAACTGCGTGTAAAAATGACTAGAATTTGCGTTTTTATTCACAAATAATTTTTAAAAAAGTATCTTTTATTTTTGATTCACCCTCGTATGTATTCTTTAAGACACCTGTAAATATGTTACGCGTTCGGCACTTTTTGCGTCTAATTTCCTTTGCTCGTTGAATTTGCTTTATAGATAACAATTTCTCGCACTTTTCTTCCATCTAAGCAAAGCCTGAAAGCAAACAAATCTTTTCTAAGCGAATAAAACCAAGTAAAGGACGTTTCTGCAATGTAGCATCTAGCACATTAAAATAGCAGGTAGTACAGGGTACGTGGCGCCTGCCTCGAGCACGTTCTGCCTGGCGGCCGAAGACTCTTAAACGTTATTCGTCTCGTAATAATGTTTTCTCAGCAGAGAATTTAGAGAGAGAGGAACGCCGCAGCTCATAATAAAGCTTCCTTAAGGCGTATCCGCTGCAGAAAAGCAATTTTCCCGCCGGTTCTCAGCGCGTGAGCTTATTATTCATTTAGAAGCACCTGGTTTTATGTGAGATATTCCATCCCAGCACTTCTGCATCCCGTACCGACAGTCCAACGCTGAGAGCTATAGCTGGATGCTACGCAGGCACCAATTTACACACTTAACAAAAGAAGCCCCGCAACATAAAAAAGAAGTAAGCTAGTCCGTAAAGCAAAATATGGAAAGAAAATTGGAGATAGTAAGTCCGCGAAGTAAGGGAGTTTTAAATCGACGTACATAAGTTCTGATGTGACATCGCTGAGGCTGTTATTCGTCTGCTGGACGGAGAGGTAGGATCAGGAGACGTCCACCATGCTTTTCGAGACAAGAAAATGTGTACTATCTTGGATTAAACACTCCCTTTTCGTTGTATTCTTGTCCACAATACACAGAGCCAACAATACTCTGTATTAGAATACGGCAGAGTCATCCACACGGTAATTTATATTCCGTTAAGAGACTATAGGGAACAACGAAGACCAGAACAACCTCAGTGTTTCGATATGTCACACGATTATCCTTGAAGATATGTCAGGCTGTTTGGATTCGAACTACGAGACAGGCATGGTATCCTTTGTTTCCACAATCACTGTCCTTCAGTTTATGCAGTTCGTAGCTGCCAGTGACTGTATCTAAACATTGCGCGAGACACTAACTGACCTCTGATGTTGCACGAATTCTTCATTTCTCTGTGATAATTTGACCACATCTAAAAAATGTAACTTCTTGGCAGATTAAAACTGTGTGCCGGAACGAGACTCAAACTCGGGACCTTTGCCTTTCGCGGGCAAGTGCTCTATCAACTGAGATACCCAAGCACGACTCACGCCCCGTCCTCACAGCTTTAATTCCGCCAGTACCTCGTCTCCTACCTTCCAAACTAGAAACCTGATCATATCTAATGGGACAAGAGAGTAGCCTCGTGTAATTTGGCGGGCCACAAAGTGTGTAATCTCTATTCCTCACAGTTTTTGAGATCTACCTGCCGAACAGGACGGCCACATCTGCATTGTGTTATTAATGAAATACCTGTCAAAGGTCTATCCCCACAGCAAGTCACATCAATAATACACATCAATAATACAGATCGCCGGCCGGAGTGGCCGAGCGGTTCTAGGCGCTATAGTCTGCAACTGCGCGACCGCTACGACCGCAGGTTCGAATCCTGCCTCGGGCATGGGTGTGTGTGTGATGTCCTTAGTTTAGTTAGGTTTAAGTAGTTCTAAGTTCTAGGGGACTGATGACCTCCGAAGTTAAGTCCCATAGTGCTCAGAGCCATTTGAATAATACAGATCATGTTACAGTGCTCTGTTCAATTATCATAACGGTTTCTTTAAGACACGCAGGCCTACTCGGTGCAAGATTTAGTTTCAGTTCATTGGTCAGATGCAAATATAGCAGTTCGTCAGTGCCCGGTCAGGTAGGCAGAATTCAGACGGCTGTGAACTCGCACCTCGTCCAGGGACCATTTTCAGATCCGTAGCTGCTATGGTCATCGTCTCCAGTCAAACGAACTAGCTGGACGTTCGCGTGAACACTCAGCCGCCCAGCACCTGTGCGTGCGAGTATCTCTCTCTCTCTCTCTCTCTCCTCTCTCTCTCTCTCTCTCTCTCTCTCTCTCTCTCTCTCTCTCTCTCTCTCTCTGTGTGTGTGTGTGTGTGTGTGTGTGTGTGTGTGTGAGTTCGTGTGTTCCCGCTGGCGATCGGCTGTGGCTGGACTTCGCGTGTAGTGGACCCTCGGCGCTGCGCACGCAAGCACGGCTTCCCATGCCCGGATTACTTGTTGAGATCAGTTAGGTACGCAGCACTGACGACCTCGCTCCGGATTATACCTGTTTCATAGTGAAACTGCCTACGGTAGTGGCAACTTCAGTCTTTAACGGCGTGTAGGGGCCGGTATTCTGGACTGCGGTCTATTTCGAACCATTAAGGTGTGAGAGAGGAAATATTACGTTAATGCATAAGTTCGTAGCGTTTTACTTTCGCTTCCTGGTATTCTGGTTGCTATGAATTTATTTATCGATTGTCATTTCACATTTGTAGTTTACTGTTGGTATTACAGTTTACATACTGTCGTTTTGTCATTTGGAGAGAGAGAGTCGAGATGTGAACGCTAGAAAATGGAATGACAGTGGAGAAATTGGAAGATTTCTGACATATTCTTTTATTATAGTACGCTGTCCTCGATGGTGAGTGTTCATCTGAGGTGAAGGTATCATCTAGAGTGCCCCAGGGAAGAGTGGTAGGTCCGCTGTTGTTTTCCATCTACATAAATGATCTTTTGGATAGGGAGGATAGCAATGCGCGGCTGTTTGCTGATGATGCTGTGGTGTACGGGAAGGTGTCGTCGTTGAGTGACTGTAGGAGGATACAAGATGACTTGGACAGGATTTGTGATTGGTGTAAAGAATGGCAGCTAACTGTAAATATAGATAAATGTAAATTAATGCAGATGAATACGAAAAAGCATCCCGTAATGTTTGAATATCCCATTAGTAGTGTAGCGCTTGACACAGTCACGTCGATTAAATATTTGGGCGTAACATTGCAGAGCGATATTAAGAGGGGCAAGAATGTAATGGCAGTTGTGGGGACGGCGGATAGTCGTCTTCGGTTCATTGTTAGAATTTTCGGAAGATTGGTTCATCTGTAAAGGAGACCGCTTATAAAACACTAATACGACCTATTCTTGAGTACTGCTCGAGCGTTTGGGATCCCTATCAGGTCGAATTGAGGGAGGACATAGAAGCAATTCAGAGGCGGGCGGCTAGATTTGTTACTGGTAGGTTTGATCATCACGCGAGTGTTACGGAAATGCTCCAGGAACTCGGGTGGGAGTCTCTAGAGGAAAGGAGGCGTTCTTTTCGTGAATCGCTACTGAGGAAATTTAGAGAACCAGCATTTGAGGCTAACTGCAGTACAGTTTTACTGCCGCCAACTTATACTTCGCGGAAAGACCAAAAAGATAAGATAAGAGAGATTAGGGCTCGTACAGAGGCATATAGGCAGTCATTTTTCCCTCGCTTTGTTTTGGAGTGGGGAAAAGATGCTAGTTGTGGTACGAGGTACCCTCCGGCCCGCACCGTATGGTGGATTGCGGAGTATGTATGTAGATGTAGATGTAGAGTTCAATAGAGGGGTGAGAGCAGCGGAGGCAGGCAGAAACATCGGTAAAGAGAGCACGACAAGAAAATGGTTTTCTCGTGGTTACGGAGGATCGTTTTGACGTTAGTGACATTCTACATTCAGGAAGACCTTCACGGTTTGATGAAGACCGCTTTATCGCATCAACCCACGATGATCCACGTCAGTGTGCTCGAGAACTGGCAAATGCGATGAACTGTGATCATTCCATCATCGTGCGACATTTTCATGATTCAATGTGGAAGGTTCAAAAATCTGATGTGTGGGCACCGCATGCTCTGAGCCAATTCCACAAATATACAGCGGATAGCCATATTTGCACCTTTGCTTTCTCGTCATAAATCGGCTCGTGAACAACAACTACCTTTCATATCCTGTATCGTTACTGGAAACGAGAAATGGTGTCTTTATGCTAACATAAGGAAAAGAAAGCAACGCATGAGGCCAAAAAAATTAGCAACTCGCCGTACAAAGCGCTTCACGCATCCTCAAAAGGTAATGTTATGCGCCTGGTGGAACAGCGAGGGTGTGAGGTAATACGAATTGCTCGCCCTCCCCCTCCTCCCCCTCCCCCGCCCCTGCCACCCGGGTGTAACCATCACTGTTGAAATTTACGGTCAACAACTGAGACGTCTTGCAGACGCAGTCGAAAAACAATGATCATGAAGTCTGCATGAAGTGATGCTACTCCACGATAACGGCCGCTCGCATTCCGCTACAATGACAAAAAACACTGTACAGGAATTTCGTTGAGACGTCATTCCGCACTCACCTTACTCTCCTGATCTTGCACCCTCAGATTTTCACTTTTTCTACTCTCCACCTAACAATTTTCAAGGAACTTCCTCTCCGGATGAAAATGTGCTCCGAGCATGGCTCTGAGAGGTCTTCGCCTCAAAACCAAATGATTTCTACAGTCGCGGAATCGAAAACTTACTCCAGCGAAGGCAGACTGTTGCAAATAGCGACGGAAATATACTGTAGTTGACGAACGTCTCTGTTAGATTTATCTCTTGTGTTCATGAAAGTTACGGAAAAACGCTACGAACTTAAGCACCAACCTAACACGCTACTGACCATGACAAGAAAGGGTAAGAAAAATGAAATTTTATTTACTGTATGTGAATGGGGATATTCATGGTGTGAAATTTAGTATCCTGTACTAGCAGCAACAGCTTTTACCTGGCTGAGAATCGAGTACAAATTGATTCGGATGAGAGATACGAGTATGGGATCCATGCCGCTTCGGCTCTGCGCCAGAGTTCATCTGTCGGAGAGTGGCTCCAGTACATTAGGACATTGTTTTTATAAAACAGATCTGAAGATGGTCATTATAGACTGAAACAGGTAATCTGTTGAAAAAACGTTCGTGACCATAGACGTAAAGTAAAGGAAATTCATTCGGTCGGAATTTACCCATTTCAGTATGTGACTATGCCTGCGTTGCCATAAACACTTAATACACTTGAAAATGTCTCATATGTAAGTCGCACCCGATTGTATAAACAGAACGTAACTAGCAGCTGGAGAGTTGTATTTCGACCCACAAACAGCAGTGGATCGAGTACTGAATCATGTGGAACTCCATTAATGATTTCTCCCCAGTCAGAAAACTATGCCCCGTCTAACTTATCGCACAGACAGGGTAGGCAGACCTGGGTCTGCCGACAATTGGTGTGATACACCGATCAAGTGTGGTTTCTATGCAGTTTTAGCGAAATAAAAGCTGACGATTTGCAGATCGCAGACACACTGAATAAATGATTTCTGTCTCATTAACATGGGCTGATGTTGTGGTCTCAGAAACAAAACTCACCACAAAAACAAAGTGGTGATCAACAGCGAGTGAGGCAGTCCCATTTGATGCTAAGCATTTAATGCCACAGGTCTTAATAGTGAAAGCGCTTGTTCCTTTTTGTGGTTGTTGCCCTTCCTTCGAGCAAGTTCCTTAAAAAAAAAAAATCCCCGAGCGTATCGAGGAAGTGATTAAAGACATTGCAAACAAACTCGGAAGGAGCGTGATTCAAATTCTTTTTCTACATCTACATCTACATTTATACTCCGCAAGCCATCCAACGGTGTGTGGCGGAGGGCACTTTACGTGCCACTGTCATTACCTCCCGTTCCTGTTCCAGTCGCGTATGGTTTGCGGGAAGAACGACTGCCGCAAAGCCTCCGTGCGCGCTCGAATCTCTCTAATTCTACTTTCGTGATATCCTCGGGAGGTATATGTAGGGGGGAGCAATATACTCGATACCTCATCCAGAAAAGCACCCTCTCGAAACCTGGACAGCAAGCTACACCGCAATGCAGAGCGCCTCTCTTGCAGAGTCTGCCCCTTGAGTTTGCTAAACATCTCCGTAACGCTATCACGCTCACCAAATAACCCTGTGACGAAACGCGCCGTTCTTCTTTGGATCTTCTCTATCTCCTTTGTCAACCCGACCTGGTACGGATCCCACACTGATGAGCAATACTCAAGTATAGGTCGAACGAGTGTTTTGTAAGCCACCTCCTTTGTTGATGGACTACATTTTCTAAGCACTCTCCCAATGAATCTCAATCTGGCACCCGCCTTACCAACAATTAATTTTATATGATCATTCCACTTCAAATCGTTCCGCACGCATACTCCCAGATATTTTACAGAAGTAACTGCTACCAGCGTTTGTTCCGCTATCATATAATCATGCATTAAAGGATCCTTCTTTCTTTGTATTCGCAATACATTACATTTGTCTATGTTAAGGGTTAGTTGCCACTCCATGCACCAAGTGCCTATCCGCTGCAGATCTTCCTGCATTTCGCTGCAATTTTCTAATGCTGCAACTTCTCTGTATACTACAGCATCATACGCGACAAGTCGCATGGAACTTCCGACACTATCTACTAGGTCATTTATATATATTGTGAAAAGCAATGGTCCCATTACACTCCCCTGTAGTGCGCCAGAGGTTACTTTAACGTCTGTACACGTCTCTCCATTGAGAACAACATGCTGTGTTCTGTTTGCTAAAAACTCTTCAATCCAGCCACACAGATAGTCTGATATTCCATAGGTTCTTACTTTGTTTATCAGGCGACAGTGCGGAACTGTATCGAACGCCTTCCGGAAGTCAAGGAAAATGGCATCTACCTGGGAGCCTGTATCTAATATTTTCTGGGTCTCGTGAACAAATAAAGCGAGTTGGGCCTCACACGATCGCTGTTTCCGGAATCCATGTTGATTCCTACAGAGTAGATTCTGGGTTTCCAGAAATGACATGATACGCGAGCAAAAAACATGTTGTAAAATTCTACAACAGATCGATGTCAATCAGACTTAGGAGTTATGGGAGTTCCCCATATCACTGAATTTACACCCAGCTGTTCGCAGGAATAAGCCACGGCAGATGCCCTTCACCTTGCTTCTCTAATTGAACCATCGATCCGTCTGTAATGGCCTCGATATTGGCCCGACATTAAAGTGTGACCCACCCTTGTTCCCTACAAATACGCTACGTCGATGCGCTTGGCTACATAATCACCCTCGAGCCAAGTTCTGTTCCACCGCGGCGCCGGAGGGGAACGGCTGGCGAGACGCAGCCGCCTGTTCCGCCCGGGACGCAATATAGCCCGCTGTTTAGCGCTGCACCAACAAGGCTCGTTCGCCCGAACAGGTGCTTAGCCCAGGCCGAAGTACGGCGTGGGGAGCGGTTTCGCTGCACCTGTAATCAGCGAGCTTCCGAAGCCAGCATCAGCACGTTCCTGCTGTTCAGAAGCGCGCGCCCGCCGCCTGCCTCAACACGGTCTGGTACCTGGATTATCACGCATTACTAACTGTCGTTCACTTAACCCACAGCCACAGATAGATCAGGTGTGGTGGGATATAGGTTGCATAACACACAAGGAAACTAAAAATAGCAAGTGAAACACTAGAAGTACACTGCCGGCTATTAAAATTCTAGCAGGCGACTTGCAACAGATGTCAGTCTGGCACGAAGTGTGCTACGTGCTTGGAAATACAACCGATTAGAGAGCCAGCAAATATTCCGCAATTGCTAATTAATATGTATTGAAATTGGATATACGTCCTAAGCTCCCTCTACACTCTCTCTCTGTACGACTCCTTCTCGCCCCTCTGTTCGTCCATCTCTTACTACTCTTCCTCTCTCTGTTCATCACTACTTCCCACTTTTATCTCCATCTCCCCTTCACCCCTCTTCTCTCAACCTCGCCCCCACTCTCTGTCCATCTTCTCTTCCCTCCTTGGCGCAGTGGTTCGCACACTGGACTCGCATTCGGGAGGACGACGGTTCAATCCCGCTTCCGGCCATCCTGATTTAGGTTTTCCGTGATTTCCCTAAATCGCTCCAGGCAAATGCCGGGATGGTTCCTTTGAAAGGGCACGGCCGACTTCCTTCCCTAATCCGATGAGACCGATGACCTCGTAGTTCGGTCTCTTCCATCAAAACAACCCAACCCCAATTCTTCCCTCCTATCTCTTTGACCTTGAGACTTGATTACTGTTATTTAAAACAAAACCTTGAGTGGGAATTCAAGTCGCTTAAGAAAGGTAGGACGTCAAAAGGGCCGACTTGGAGCAGGAAAGACAGAACAGGACATTTTAATTTCCACTGTCTATACTTTTACAAATAAATTCATAAATAAAAGGATTAAAGATTCACACTCATAGCAGTGGAAGTTCAAAAACATAACAAAATAAAAAATGTTTACATGTGAAATTTCATCATTTTTTAATTTACTATTGGCTGCATTTGATGCTATAGGCGCACTTTCCTTCATAAGTAAGAGAGATTCTTCGATGAATTTTGCACAGCACGCAAACCATACTTACAGGTGAACGAAACTCTATAATTTTCCAAATGTATTATAAACTGCCATAGAACGTGATATAACTAAGTTTAAAATTTGACTTTTTTTCCCAAACATGAAGTTCAAAATGTAACAGCTGATTCATTTTTTCACAAATTAAATAAATTCTAGAGTTTTATACACCTGTAAGTATGGTTTGTATGCTGTGCAAAATCCACTGAAGAATCTCTCTTATTTGTGAAGAAAAGTGTACCTATAGCAACAAATGCAGCCAATAGTAAGTGAAAAATGATGAAATTTCACAGGGAAAAAAAAATTATTTTTTTATGTTTTTGAACTTCCAGTGCTATGAGTGTTAATCCTGAATCCTTCCTCGTCATGCTGACAAATGTTTATGAATTTATTTGTAAAAGTATAGACAGTGGAAATTAAAATGTCCTGTGGTGCCTCTCCTGCTCCAAGTCGGCCCGTTTGACATCCTAGCCCCGTATAAATGAGTGGATAAATTGGTTGAAATTATTTGTATGTGAAATACGAGAGAGAGAACTCTCAAGCTGCTGAATGTATAGGATACAATCTTCAATACAGTATTTAGCATAGTTTTAATCTATGAACGGGCAAGACTACCAATTTTTAGACGATTCACATCCTGTAGCAATAAAATGACTCTGACCACTATGCGACTTAACTTCTGAGGTCATCAGTCGCCTAGAACTTAGAACTAATTAAACCTAACTAACGTAAGGACATCACACACATCCATGCCCGAGGCAGGATTCGAACCTGCGACCGTAGCGGTCGCTCTGTTCCAGATTGTAGCGCCTAGAACCGCATGGCCACTCCGGCCGGCTCTGTAGCGATAATCTAATATTCTGTTAATAAGTCGACAAGATAAAAATACAACTTTCCTGTAGTATAGCGAGGAAGGAAACAAAGCTGCATATCGTGGTGTATGCAATTTTTGTTTAATATTATATATAAGGAGAAAGAATCTATATGGGAGAAACAATTTGTCTAATGGCTTAGATACCCTCTATTTTAGCTAAATCTGACGTAAGAATTGGAACATTAATTTCATTCTACATTATCAAAAGTATTCTCGAAATCTGCGAAAGGAGTGTTGCATTGTTTTCCGTAAATCTGGCCGCTATTATTAGTCTCAGATATGAGCGGTACGTAACCGCCAGATTCAGTCACGTTCCGCGCGGCAGCAGAAGCCTGTGTGACTGGGGCTATCTGCGTGATAACCGTACGCCGGGCGCCGGCAGCGGGTCCGCTTACTAAAATTGATGACAGAGACGTGGCGGCGGCGCCGAGGTTTGCGCAGGTCTGGAACACAATTTGCGGGAGTGACGGACATCGATTGGCTGAAACACAGCGAGCCACGCCAGCTCGCTAACTCGCCGGAGTGGCAGCCGATTTGTCTGGCGGACTCGCGGGAAATACCGCAACACCGCGCGAGGCGTGTCCACTGCCCACTCGGCGCCAGATCTGCGCGAACCAGGCGCGCGTCCACATCGCGGCGCGCGCGGCACTTACCGTCTGTGTAGCATCCACATACACACTAAGCAGGACACTACGCAATCGTGTCGCATGGTGGGCAGTATCATTATTAACTCAAATGTATGCATCTGTGTCTGCGACTGATAAGTTTAATAGCAATTTTTACTTTAGCGCTACATGTTTCGACATATTGCACCACCATCAGGTGCAGAGATACTAATTACACGCTATTTTGTACGTCTAGGTAAGTGACAGGTAGGCTTCGATATTTCAGCCGTTGCGTGCGTGTCAGTGAGGTTAGCTCGTGGAAAAAAAAAAAAAAAGCACTCCGTCTTCAGGCCACGAGTGGCCTACCGGGAACATCCGACTGCCGTGTCATTCTCGGTGAAGGATGCGGATAGGAGGAGCGTGGGGTCAGCACATCGCACTCGCAGTCGTAAGATCGTATTCTTGACCGAAGCCGCTACTATTCGGTCGAGTAGCTCCTCAATTGGCATCACGAGGCTGAGTGCACCCCGAGGTTAGCATGTGAGCGTGTTGTAATCCCTATGTGACGTTTAACCACGCTGTGGGTTACGATATGATCTCCGTACAGAAATGCATTCACTGCTATGGGGATGCGTGTTAACCATTCCACTATAAAAGATGGTCAAGGCACCTGGATGTGGAGTGTGGGAAAGATTCTGTCTGCAAGAGACAGTCTATGGGCTACTACAGACACCAGGAATTCCCGTACAAAACTGACGGCAAGGTGCATAACGTCATGTAATAATAATTAATAAATAATTTATTAAGGATCTGACGATTGTGGAATCTTCATTAACACTGAGGTTTCGTACTTGACATATTGCCGGTATTTATTAAAACTTAACTATCGTAAAAAATAAAGGAATCAGATTAACACAACAAATATTGGCGGAGTTGGCCGATAAATGACGGAAATGCGCCCTGCGCGTGGAAGCGAAGAAACTGTTAATTTGGTCATCAAGAAGTCTAATTAGGTGCTCGGTGATGTGAACACACAATTCGTTACAAAACGGATCATTTACACCGAGTGGTTATAATTAGAGTACAGCTAGTCAGAGAGGTCCTGAGTGGGCTGTAATTATCATTTGGCAGCGACACTTGGTAGATATTCTAACGCGTTAATGGGGAACTGATTTACACCGCAAGAAGAAAAAAATAATAGTAATAAAAATAGTTCCCATCTTGGCCACTTGGTGCTACTCTGGCTCTGTGAACGCAAGAAAGACGTATAAAAACTATTTCATAAGTGTTTATGTTAGTCGCTGAGATTTGCAGCAAAGTCGACCTTCTGATTCGTTCCAATGGTGTTCTACTGTGTTTGGGTCGCAACACTTCTCAAACCACTCCGTTTTAGCAACGTTATTGTCCAGAAGCGATTGCCTCACAGATGCTGCTTTACGACTGATTAAATTTGCATGCCGATACAGTCATCTTCTCCGTATTGTTCCTCCACTATGCGAAGCAAACAAGGCTGTGCAGTGTGTTCATATCATTTTGCATTAAGTGTTTTCTTAACGCGGTAAGGGAATCACATTCTATCCACACCCCCATATCTTTACCACATCTCATCCGTACTTCACTGCTGTCACTACCAAGATCGGGACCTAGCGAGGAGGCGCAGTGGTTAGCACACCGGATTTGCATTCTAGAGGACGACGGTTGAAACCCGTGTCCGGCCATCCTGATTTAGGTTTTCCGTGATTTCCCTAAATCTATTCGGGCAAATGTTTGGATGGTTCCTCTGAAAGAGCACGGCCGACTTCCATCCCCATCCTTCTCTAATCCGATGGGACCAATGACCTCGCTGTTAGGTCCCCTCTATCAAATTAACCAACCAACAAGATCGGAGCTAACAATCTCCTGAAATTCGCCAAATGCAAATACACTACTGGCCATTAAAATTGCTTCACCAAGAAGAAATGCAGATGATAAACGGGTATTCATTGGGCAAATATATTATACTAGAACTGACATGTGATTACATTTTTACGCAATTTGGGTCCATAGATCCTGAGAAATCAGAACCCAGAACAACCACCTCTGGACGTAATAACGGTCTTGATACGCCTGGGCATTGAATGAAACAGAGCTTGGATGGTGTGTACAGCTACAGCTGCCGATGCAGCTTCAACACGATACCGCAGTTCATCAAGAGTAGTGACTGGCGTATTGTGACGAGCCAGTTGCTCGGTCACCATTGACCAGACGTTTTCAATTGGGGAGAGATTTGTAGAATGTGCTGGCCAGGGCAGCAGTCAAACATTTTCTGTATCCAGAAAGATCCGTACAGGACCTGCAACATGCGGTCGAGCATTATCGTGCTGAAATGTAGGGTTTCGCAGGGATCGAATGAAGGGTAGAGCCACGGGTTGTAACACATCGGAAATGTAACGTCCACTGTTCAAAATGCCGTCAATGAGAACAAGAGGTGACGGAGACGTGTAACCAATGGCACCCCCTACCATCACGGCGGGTGATGCGCCAGTATGGCGATGACGAATACACGCTTCCAGTGTGTGTTCACCGGGATGTCGCCAAACACGGATGCGACCATCATGATGCTCTAAACAGGACCTGGATTCATCCGAAAAAATGACGGTCCAATAGCGTCTCTCTTTACACCACCTGTAGCGTGCTTAGCATTCACTACAGGAACGTGTGGCTTGTAAGAAACTCCTGGAGCACTGTAACTCATTCTTTTCACTCCCTGTGCACAGTCATTGTGCTTGCTGGACTGCTGGAAGCACTTTGCAAATCACAAATGATTCGTTAAGGTGAATTCATCCAATGTCTCACAACCACCTATCGCGAAGGACGACGATTCCTGTTTATCCGTAGATGAGGTCTCCCTGGTCGTGGTTTAGCTGTGGTCATTCCTTCACACTTCAATTTCACGTCCGCCCCGATAACTGAGTGGTCAGCGTGATGGACTGCCGTCCTGCGGGCCTGGGTTCGATTCCCGGCTGGGTCGCGGAATTTTCTCCGCTCAGGGACTGGGTGTTGTGTCGTCTTGTCTTCATCATCATTTCATCCCCATCCGGGGCGCAGGTCGCCCATTGTGGCGTCGAATGCAATAAGACCTCCACGACGGCGGCCGGACCTGCTCCGATAGAGGCCTCCCGTCCAATGACACCTAACGCTCATTTCCATTTTCCACTTCCATTTCGCAATCACATCACCAACATTAGAGGGTTGGAACTTCCCTGAAGGATGTTGTGTGTGTGTGTGTGTGTGTGTGTGTGTGTGTGTGTGTGTGGTCTTCAGTCCAGAGACTGGTTTGATGCAGTTCTCCATGCTACTCTATTCTGAGCAAGCTTCTTCATCTCCCAATACCTACTGCGACCTACATCCTTCTGAATCTGTTTAGTGTATTCATATCTTGGTCTCCCTCTAAGATTTTTACCCTCCACGCTGCCCTCCAACGCTAAATCGGTGATCCCTTGATGCCTCTGAATATGTCCTACCAACCGATCACTTCTTCTAGTCAAGTTGTGCCACAAATTTCTCTTTTCTGCAATTCTATTCAATACCTCTTCATTAGTTATGAGATCTACCCAGCTACTCTTCAGCATTCGTCTGTAACACCACATTTCGAAAGCTTCTCTTCTCTTCTCTTCTTGTCTTAACTATTTATCGTCCATGTTTCACTTCCATACATGGCTCCACAGAAACGACATCTTGACACTTAAATGTATACTCGATGTTAACAAATTTCTCTTCTTCAGAAACGCTTTCCTTGCCATTGCCAGTCTACATTTTATATCCACTCTACTTCGACCATCATCAGTTATTTTGCTCCCTAAGTAGCAAAACTCAGTGCTCTGCCAAACTCGCCACGCAGTATCATATCTCCTATTTCATCTTCATCTACATTCTCTTCCATTTCTATAGTATCGTCCTCAAGAACATCGCTCTTGTATAGACCCGCTATATACTCCTTCCACCTTTCTGCTTTCGCTTCTTTGCTTAGAACTGGGTTTCCATCTGAGCTCTTGATATTCATGCAAGTGGTTCTCATTTTTCCAAAGGTCTCTTTAATTTTCCTGTTGGCAGTATCTATCTTACCCCTAATGATATGCGCCTCTACATCCTTACATTTGTCCTCTATCCATCCGTGCTTAGCCATTTTGCACTTCCTGTCGATCTCATTCTTGAGACGTTTGTATTCCTTTTTGCCTGCTTCATTTACTGCATTTTTATATTTTCTCCTTTCATTAATAACATTCAATATCTCTTCTATTACCCAAGGATTTCTATTAGCCCTCGCCTTTTTACCTACTTGATCCTCTGCTACCTTCACTATTTCATCTCTCAAGGCTACCCACTCTTCTTCTACTGTATTACTTTCCCCCATTCTAGTCAATCGGGCCCTAATGGTCTCCCTGAAGCTGTGTACAACCTCTAGTTCTTTCAATTTGTCTAGGTCCCATCTCCTCAAGTATCTGTTACTCAAGTGATATCCAATGACTAGTCCGCGTTTTAAGTCACTGAGCCCTTCTGATCGACCCACTCGGTAGTCACAACCCAGTACATCCCTAGTTATTGAATACTGGCGGATACAACTGTCGTGCCATTTACTTGTCAATTCCGCTATACATAGGGGCGATCGGATACTTTTGATCAGATAGTACAGGGGGTACAACTGCTACTACTTCAAGCGGTTAGGCTGAAATGTATTTTCATGCATGTTGTACACTTAACGTCAGTTTGACGTTTGTTGTACGAGGCCTTCATACTGCTGCAGTTCTAATGACCAGCTGTGTAGATGTCGGGCTATGTGTACAGTGTCGTGTTACGCGCGGTATTCGCTACAGAGAAGCGGTCCGGTGAAATGTTTACATACAGCGGACGTGAGACACGCGGTGACAGCTAGCTGGGGCCGAGAAGTTGGCAAGCAGCGGACGCAGCCGTTCCGCTGGCGGGGCGGTGCGCGAAGTCTGCGGTGGCGCCAGCAGCGGCGGCTGCGGCGGTGGCCGCCGAGTTGTGCGACCGCAGGGGCGGCTGGAGTTGCGAGCGCGCCCCACACGTACGCAGAGCAACGTCCGGGGCAGACAGCAGCGCCGCTTCCTTTAGGAAATTGAGACCAATGAGTTTTACGAGAGGCGGCCGGGCGGGGCACGTGACTGCCCTCGGTAAGGACCCGCCCACGCAAGGCCGGCGCCGCCCTGCGCCGCCCAATCTATTGCTGCCCGGGCGGCTGGGGAGGGGCTCAGTAAATAAACAAACGTCACGAGCCTCACGGCGTACAGTCACGACGCTGCTGCAACGGTCCCTGCCGTGCCACAGCAATATATCTGCTTTCATTAAATTAACAAGGTAGAAAAATATCAATTTTACCTGTTTCGCATTTTCTTTTGGCGAAAAATGGTAGGAGGTAGAGTCCAGAGCTATCGCGTAAGCAGTTAGGTTCAAATGGTTCAAATGGCTCTGAGCACTATGGGACTTAACATCTATGGTCATCAGTCCCCTAGAACTTAGAACTACTTAAACCTAACTAACCTAAGGACAGCACACAACACCCAGCCATCACGTCAGTTAGGTGAGCATTAAAATATAGCGGTGTAAACGTAACTGTTTAGTACGTAAAACAGTGGCCTGCGTGAAATCGAGACAGAGAAATCGATTCAGGGGAGTTTATGTTGGAGTTGTAAAACTACTGGAGCCTACTGAGACTATAATAGGTAAGCATAAGACTACAATAGTTTTCCCAGTAGCTTTGGTCAGTTAAGGTCATACCAGTGTTACCTGCACGTTATGTGTGTTGCGTACCTAATGGGCGTTACCTTATAACTAGAGACCAGATTTTATGCATCATAAAAACCTTAAAACACGCATGAAAAATACTTAAAAATGCATGAAAGTGCCGAAATATGCAAGATCAAAAACTAAATAACATCATAGTTACTGCGTGCAATGTATCTCAAAGTCGAACCTGTGCATATCAATTATGAGGAAGAGCGCCGGCCACGCAAAAAATCGGTACATTTAGGACGCTGATATTTTTTGAATATTTTCTGGTAGCGGTAAGGAAGGTGACCTTTCTGGAATTATTTTCTAAAAATTTGCAAAATGGGGATGCATATCGTGTTTCAAGAGCTGTTCCTTCTTTACTATTGTTGTCGGTAACAAGCGGATGCGATGCGAGTGAGTCGCAGCTAAACAATCGATATGTACATGACCAAATGAGAGATATATCGAACGCAGAGTGGCGCGCTCAAAAACTCCATAATGGTTCAAATGGCTCTGAGCACTATGGGACTCCTTAGGTCATCAGTCCCATAGAACGTAGAACTACTTAAACCTAACTAACCTAAGGACATCATACACATCCACGCCCGAGGCAGGATTTGAACCTGCGACCGTAGAACTCCGTAATATTTTATTTAAAAAACAACATACAATCGCGAAGTTTTTTGAACAGCATTAACTTTTAATTAATACTATTAGACCAAAGAATCATTTACAATGTATTTTAAATTTTTCTGCTATTGTAAACATAAACTACCAAGCACTGTTCCGTATGTTCGCTAGTAAGATTGTGTCTTCGATCACTCAAAACATTTTTTTAAGCAGAAAAGGACCGTTGTACATCAACTTAGGTTACTGGGCGGTATTTGGATTTGGGTGCTATGTTGGCACTTATTGTTTATGGTAAAAGTTCACGTGTTCCATTAATAAAACTATCGATTTGGCACAATGTTTCACAGCCTGGGTTATTGTTTAAAATATTATCAAACTTCTCTTTAAGTTTTCTTGCGAGTACCTTCGACAATTAGCTCACTAGAATATTTTATTGATAAACTGAATAGATTCATTCAACGCCAAACTGCCAGTGACGTTGCTACCGCCTGGACTGGTTTATATCGATGGTACGTAAGTGGTCATAATGTTCTGGCTGACCATTGTATATATTTATTATGATTGTGGATGAAAACTGTAGTTGCATCAAAAGTATTGCTTTGTTTATATAAAAGCCCAGAAGTTATGGGATCAATCACTTTTATTTCTTATAAAACGTAATTTACATTCTGTAAGTATATAAAATACACGATGGACTAACACTGGAAACAAGGAAAAGTAGTCGGCTATCGTTTTCTCTCTCACGCATTGACTCATGTTTATTTCCTTTCCATTTCTGCCAGTGCTACCGGTGATCCTACTATCTATTACGTCATTTATGTAGTGTACCAGACTACCGAACCGTAGTTTTGTAGAGCGCAACTCTACTTGTAGTGTGTCAATCCGCGAAACATCCTTAATTGGCCTGCAAAAAGAATCTACACTGCAGCATCTTTGCAATATTCAAGTCCCCTTGATACTGAACTTACAAATTTGAAACTGAAGTTTGTGTAAATTTTTATCTCAAAATACCGAAACTTTTAACAGCATAAAATGAACAGTTAAATCGTTCGCTTTTCTGTCTTTTTTCCTGTGAAACTACTGTGCCTGTATGGATAAATTTGAGATAGAATGCCGGCCTATGGTGGCCGAGCGGTTCTAGGCGCTACAGTCTGGAACCGCGCGACCGCTACGGTCGCAGGTTCGAATCCTGCCTCGGGCATGGATGTGTGTGTTGTCCTTAGGTTAGTTAGGTTTAATTAGTTCTAAGTTCTAGGGGACTGATGACCTTAGAAGTTAAGTCCCATAGTGCTCAGAGCCATTTGAACCATTTTTTGAGATAGAATTTTAAACGTAATTAGTTTTTGCGCAACTTTTACAAAAGACTTTTCTCCTTAATTACCATCACGGGAAAGTTTAATAATGTTAACGAAATAGCCGTCTACTCCAGGGACGTAAGAGAGCGAGAGGATATTGACAATCTCGCACGGCGCGCACGCGCTGTAGTTTTGTAGCCCAATTTGACGGTGTTTCCCATCTTCACAGACAGCAAGTGTCCTGTATCGAACTGTCCGTCTCGACTCCCCCTACATCGGAGTTTTATGCTGTGAACATTTATCGTTTCCACTCTGTATGAGGAATTGCATCTCCCGCACTGAGGAAGTAAAAAGGGCGTTACTTAAATAAGCCGCTACAATTAAATTAAGTAAGCTGCTAAAGGAAACTAAGCTGTCACTACTGACCAAACTAAAAATGGCTGAAACTTTTATCTTTCTCATAGTTTTGTAAGGCTGCGAGTCATGAACAATGAAGACAGTGGAGTGCAAGAAAATCGATTCTTTTGAAATTTAAGTTTTCCGAAGGATCCTGAGGATTTCATGGGCTGACAAATCAAGACAAAAGTAAAATAAATAAATAAGACATTCGTGGAAAAAAATCATTCCAAAAGTATCTTTCGTGGTCAAAATGCTGCACATGAAACTGAAGTACTTTGGGTATATAACGATAGCTGAAGACACTAGAAAAAGCTGTCATGCCTGAAAGAGCAGAAGGCCACACATTTGGAGAAAAAACGAAAATGGAGAAGATGGTTAGGGGCCATCAGAGAAAGCACCAGAGTGACCATGGAAGAGGTGAGGACCAAACGAATGTCCACGAGTGCTTGGAAGCGTCATTCATCATGTCACTGGGAGTCAGAGGCGATAACATTGATAATAACAATATATATTACTGACTTTGATTTGGAATCAACAACCAAACGCCACACCAAAACCTAATTTAGAGATCGAACGACTGAAAGAACTGTCTGTTAAAGAAGCCTATGCGATTGAAATAAATAACCGATTTGCAGCATTGCAAGAAGCTGAGGAGGAAAATAGTGTGGAGAAGGCTTGGGAAAGAATAAAGACTGTAGTTACAGATGCAGCAGAAAAAATACGGTGCAAGAAAAATAAAACGAAGAAATAGAAATGGTTCAACGAAAAGTGTCAGAGAGCAGTAGAAAGGAGGAAGGAAGCCAGGATTCTTTGGCTGCATAATAAGGAGAGTGAGCACAGGAGAGAGACATTCAAGGCGGTTAGAAGAGAAACAGCAAGAGTTCTACGAACACAGGAAAGGAAATATCTAAATGGAGTTCTGGAATCTATAGAAGTAGAAAGGAGGAATGGAAACTCAAAGAAGTTGTTTCAGTATACAAAGTAAAGTAAGAGAGGTCATTAAAGCGAAAACCTATTCATAAAAGATAAAAATCAAAATATGCTAACGCAGCTGGAAGATATCCTAGAAAGATGGAAAGAGTATTTCTCAGAAATGTTAAACTGCACTGATCCGCACATAACCTTCAACTACGCAATGCCTGAGTGATCCACACCATTCAAAAGCTCAAAAACAACCAAGTCAGCAGGCGAGGACCAGATATCAGCTGAGATATTAAAAGAGGGCGGAAGCAAACTACACAAAGAAATTTATAACCTTATCACAATGATCTGAAAAACTGAAACACTGCCGGTGAATTGGAAAACTGCAATACTCTGTCCAATACACAAGAAAGGAAACAGAATGGAATGTGGAAATTACAGAGGAATGAGTTTGCTGAACATAACATACAAACTCCTCTCAATGATCATTCTGGAAAAACATAAACCTTACGAAGAAAACATTATTCAAGATTACCATGCTGGATTTCGAACAAACCGTTCAACATCTGATAATTTGTTTACTACACGACAGATCTTTGAGAAATACTGGGAATTTAACGAAAACATCCACTGTCTCTTCATTGACTTTCAGCAAGCCTACGACAGCATCCACAGAAACAGCCTCTATAACACATTACGAGAATTTAGTATTCCAGTAAAAGCATTAGGATGATACAACTGTGCATGGATGGCTCACTAGCAGCAGTGAAGTTCAGAGGATCCATATCCCCCACCTTTCCAATTAAAACAGGCTTACGACAGGGAGACGCTCTTTCAAGCGTCCTCTTCAACCTTGAATTAGAGAAAGTGGTTTGGGAGAGTAATTTACATCTATACAATGGTTTCCGATACGAACGCAGTGAAGTAAAACTCCTGGCTTATGCATATGATATAGTGTTGCTGAGTAAAACTGAAGAAGAACTGAAATACATGTACAGATCTCTCAGGCACAGTGCCAGCAAAATGGGGCTTTTGATTAACCAAGAGAAAACCGAATATATGGAAATAAGTCAAGTCATAAACCCAAATCCTTACTCTGTAATTGATCAGCATTCTAAATTCATAAAAGTTCTCCAGTTTAAATACCTTGGATCACGTTTCAACAGTAGAAATATCGTAACAATGGATATAAATGAAAGAAGAGCCTCAGGGTCAAGATGTCTGTACGCACTAAACAACCCACTCAAAAGTAAAGCTTTGTCAATCACCACAAAGATGAAGATATACAACGCTGTCATCTGCCCCGCCGTACTATACGGTTCAGAAAGCTGGACGCTTACAAAGAATGAAAAAGAAAAACTGAATATTTCCGAAAGAAAAGTAATGAGAAAAATCTGGGGACCTGTGTTGGAGAATGGTGTATGGAGAATTCGAAGGAAGAATGAAATTTATCAGTTAATGAAGCAACCCACTATCATCCAGAAATTAAAAAGTAGGAGACTGCAATGGGCTGGCCCTGTGGCTAGAATGGAAAACAACAGAATCACCAAGAAAGCATTTGAAGCAGCTCTCCAGGTACCAAGACCACTGGGCCAACCCCGTACAAGGTGGAACGATGACACAGAGGACATCGCAGCATTAGGAATTTCCGCTGCGAGAGATAGAAGGCGGTGGGAGCAGATCGTTGATGCAGCGCGTGGTCTTGGTACACGAAAAATTGTGGTGATATTAACTGATTCTCCAAGCATTTAGATGAGCCTCAAACAGTAAGTATTTTTTATGGGCTGCAGGGCACAAGGCGTCTTCCATAATGACGCAGTGGGCAGCTTCGCAAAGTGGGTAACCAGTAAATGCTGACCTTAATCAATGAAAAAGCAATGGGCACTGAATAAGATTTCAGAAGCAGTTTTATGGCCGACGTCTACCTAAAATAGCATTGCATCCTTGGTTTGCAAACGGGAATAGAGACAGACGATTTATAACACCGACTCTGTGCATGCAGTTAAATCATGACAAGCTTCCAATCCATCTGTCTCGGACAGGTTTGAAAGACTCTCCAATAAACGATTTATCTAACGAAGAAAGAGAAGTGAACCTTCTGCTACTTAGTGAACAAAGTACACTAATGGCCATTATAATTGCTCAACCAAGAAGAAATGTAGATGATAAACGGATATTCATTGGACAAATATATTATACTAGAAGTGACATGTGATTACATTTTCACGCAATTTGGGTGCATAGATCCTGAGAAATCAGTACCCAGAACAACCACCTCTAGCCGTAATAACGGTCTTGATACGCCTGGGCATTGAGTCAAACAGAGCTTGTATGTCCTGTACAGGTACAGCTGCCCATGCAGCTTCACACGATATCACAGTTCATCAAGAATAGTGACTGGCGTATTGTGACCAGCCAGTTGCTCGGCCACCGTTGACCACACGTTTTCAATTGGGGAGAGATCTGGAGAATGTGCTGGCCAGGGCAGCAGTCGAACATTTTCTGTATCCAGAAAGGCCCGTACAGGACCTGCAACATGCGGTCGTGCATTATCCTGCTGAAATGTAAGGTTTCGCAGGGATCGAATGAAGGGTGGAGCCACGGGTCGTAAAACATCTGAAATGTAGCGTCCACTGCACAAAGTGCCGTCAATGCGAACAAGAGGTGACCGAGACGTGTAACCAATGGCACCCTATACCAACACACCGGGTGATACGCCAGTATGGCGATGACGAATACACGCTTCCAACGTCCATTCACCACGATGACGCCAAACACGGATGTGACCATCATGACGCTGTAAAAAGAACCTGGATTCATCCGAAAAAAATGACGTTTTGCCATTCGTACGCCCAGGTTCGTCGTTGAGTATACCATCGCAGGCGCTCCTGTCTGTGACGCAGCGTCAAAGGTAACCGCAGCCATGTTCTCCGAGCTGATAGTCCATGCTCCTGCAAACGTCGTCGAACTGTTCGTGCAAATGGTTGTTGTCTTGCAACGTCCCGATCTGTTGACTCAGGGACGAAGACGTGGCTGCACGATCCGGTACAGCCATGCGGATAAGATGCCTGTCATCTCGGCTGCTAGTGATACGAGGCCGTTGGGATCCAGCACGGCGTTCCGTATCACCCTCCTGAACCCACCGATTCCATATTCTGCTAACAGTCATTGGATCTCGACCAACGCGAGCAGCAATGTCGCGATACGATAAAACGCAATCGCAATAGGCTACAGTCCGACCTTTATCAAAGTCGGAAACGTGATGGTACGCATTTCTCCTCCTTACACGAGGCATCACAACAACGTTTCACCAGGCAACGCCGGTCAACTGGAGTTTGCGTATGAGAAATCGGTTGGAAACTTCCCTCATGTCAGAACGTTTTAGGTGTTGCCAACGGCGCCAACCCTGTGTGAATGCTCTGAAAAGCTAATCATTTGCGTATCACAGCCTCTTCTTCCTGTCGGTTAAATTTCCCGTCTGTAGCACGTCATCTTCGTAGTGTAACAATTTTAATGGCCAGTAGTGAACAAAACACAGCAAAAAATCTTTTATTGAAGAAGATGTTCCACTTCCAATATCGGCTGCAGCGTTGCCGTCAACCCAGCAGCATAAATTAGTATTAAATATGATGTACAACCACCTAAAGATGTGTGATCTGATTCATAGGATTCTGTGGTTTTCTGTCGCAGTCTAGCTTTCTGCGGAAAGCTATCCATTCTCAGCAGACAGTGTCGCCGACCTGATAGAGTTTCGACATACTGGCTCACTTGCCGTTTCTGGCTCTGGCACTGGCATGACTTGAATTTTTCTGTGACAGTGTGGGTTCGTTTTAATAAAAATTTCTATCCCTGACTATTCTGTTTCATAACGACGCCCTTCGCAACCGAGTCAGTACAGACGTCGAGGCCAGAGGGGTTGTAACATCATATTGACGAGGTAGCTCGTACTGCCAAGTTCATTGTAATTTTGATTACAATTTGTGATCACTGAAATTGTTATATAGCTAGGGAAGGCCTAAATGCACGCTATAAACTCACGCAGGATGGCGACACGCAGTGGCGACACGCGGGTCGGACATGTACTAATGGACCGCGGCCGATTTAAAGCTACCACCTAGCATTTGTGTAGTCTGGCGGTGACACCACAGAAATAACGTGGCATATCCTCTCAACCATTATAGTTTCATGTCGCTTCCTCCTCCCCTTCTGGGGCCTTCAATTTCTTCGATAGGCCTTAAATAAAACTTCGGTGGCAATTCTTTTTTTATTTTGAAGCAACACACGGACGTGACTTTCTTGTTGTGGCGTATTGCGTGATGTGGTAGGAAGCGAGCGTACCTCCGGTAGTGTGCAGTCGCGGTGACAGCACGATCAGGTGGCTGAAAGGGGAGCAATAATAGCAGTGGCGATGGTCCGCCAGACAAGAGGCGCCGTGGCCGGCAAATTGAAACAGACGGCGCGGCGAACCGTGAGAGAGTCGGCGCTGCGGACCCCCTCCCACGCCGCCCCCACCGCGGCCGCCGCCCACGCAAGTGCAGGCCGGACCACGGCCGCTAATTACCTGGCTAGGACAACACGTACTGCCGCAGAGGGTTTGCGCTCCGCCGCTCCGACAGTCCACGTGGGCTTGAGCCTCCACGATCCAAGACCTATCTCCCCCAGCCGCTGCTTAACACTGCTGCCTCTGCGGCTACTCAGTTTCGATATTGCGAGGACCAGGCTGCCACTGCTGGGCACTACATCCGGGCAAGCCTAACGTATCTACAGGGTGACTGCGTGATGGTGTTACAAACTTTTGGGGATAATGGAGAAGAGCAAATGTATCAGTTTGAGGTAAGGGACCCTGGTCCGGAAAAGACCGCGCCTAAACTCTTAAGCGCATATCCATCTGATACCTCGGTCAGTGAATCCTCTGGCAGTGAACCTACTCTACTGGAAGCTCTTTGCTTTCTCTGTTTTGGGAAGATTGGCTAAATCGCTCTGAGCAGTATGGGACTCAACATCTATGGTCATCAGTCCCCTAGAACTTAGAACTACTTAAACCTAACTAACCTAAGGACATCACACAACACCCAGCCATCACGAGGCAGAGAGAATCCCTGACCCCGCCGGGAACTGAACCCGGGTACCCGGGCGTGGGAAGCGAGAACGCTACCGCACGACCACGAGCTGCGGGCTTGGGAAGATTTCATATGGTCCAAAACACGAAAAAATGTCCGGTAAACATGGGCTTTAACGTGCATATTTTAAGATCTAGTAGCATTTGTTTATGTTCGCCACTGTGGAAATCTCTTCTAGTGAATCTATCCATATCTCTAACGTTAATCAGTTCTAGAATTTTGGAACACGTATTATGTTCGAGTATAACGACTTTTCTGGAGACTAGAAATCTACTCTGTAGTAATCAGCATGGGTTTCGAAAATAACGATAATGTGAAACCCAGCTCGCGCTATTCGTCCACGAGGCTCAGAGGACCATAGGCACGGGTTCCCAGGTAGATGCCGTGTTTCTTGACTTCCACAATGCGTTTAATACAGTTTCCCGCAGTCGTTTAATGAACAAAGTAAGAGCATGTGGACTAACAGACCAACTGTGTGATTGGGCTGAAGAGTTCCTAGTGTCAGTGTCGTCCTAACCGCCGTCTGCTTCACGTCTGCTGTGCAGCGAGCTACCTTAATTTAAGTATTAACTGTATTTTTCTTACTTGTCGCTTCTTCTTCCGTGTGTTTTTGCTTTTAGGAAGCTTTAATTGTCGAGTGCTATTAATAGTGTTCCATAGATTTCATGTTTGTTTTGAATACAGTCAGAGAGAGTCCCGTTAGTCAACCATAGTGCCAGTAGTGCTAGTGTTTGTTTTCAATACAGTCCAGAGACAGGTAGTGCTATTTTCATTGTTTTCTACAAGAAGTGGCTAGCTATCATACTTTAGTCAATAATCAGCCGCCTTTAGTGAATTAGCAGTCTAGTTAAAAGTTGATTAACTCTCTTCAGTAAATTGATTCCTTAGGATGGATAGGATGTGTCACTGCTGAGTACGGACGCAGGAGGAGCTGGCCACTGTTCGCCAACAGCTGAGCGTGTTGATGGCCGCGGTCGGCCGTCTTCAGGCTGCTGCCTCGGAGTGTAGTGGCAGTGGGGAGTCTGGTGCGTCGCAAGGTACACCCCAGGTGTTACATGCTTCACCCACTGTCCCTGCTGTCGAGACATCTTCGCGGGTACCGGGCGCGGTTGGGCCACCCTCTCCCCAAGGGGTGTGGCGGGTTCAGCGGCGTTCGCGGCGCACGAGGCGGAGGGTAAATGTGGAGGCTGGCTGTGTGGCATCGCCCGCTCTGCCTCTGAGTGGACATGGGGCTGCTCCCTCAGCAAGATCCGAGCAGGCACACGTGGGTAGGGGTTTAATAGTTATTGGGAGCTCCAACGTTAGGTGGGTGATGGAGCCCCTTAGGGAAATAGCGGAATGGTCGGGGAAGAAGGCCAGTGTTCACTCTGTCTGCTTGCCGGAGGGTCTCATCCGAGATGTGGAGGAGGCCCTACCGGCAGCGATAGAGAGCACTGGGTGCACCCGACTGCAAATTGTTGCTCATGTGGGCACCAATGACTCCTACCGTCTGGGTTCAGAGGTCATCCTCAGTTCGTACAGGCGGTTGGCGAAATTGGTGAAGGGGGAAAGCCTCGCTCGCGGGGTGGAACCAGAGCTAACTATTTGTAGTATCGTTCCCAGAACCGATCGCAGTCCTCTGGTTTGGAGCCGAGTGGAAGGCTTAAACCAGAGGCTCAGACGATTCTGCGGAGAGATCTGGGGTGCAAATTTCTCGACCTCCGCTATCGGGTGGAGTAGGTCAGGCACTACACGCCGGAAGCGGCTACAGGGGTAGCGGAGTAAGTGTGGAGTGCACATAGGGGTTTTTTAGGTTAGAGAATTCCCTCCCTAGGCCCGACAAGACGCCTCCTGAGACGCGGCAAGGTAGGAGTAGGCAAAATGCAACAGGGAATAACAATATTAATGTGCTAATAGTAAACTGCAGGAGCGTCTATAGAAAGGTCCCAGAACTGCTCTCATTAATAAACGGTCACAACGCCCATATAGTACTAGGGACAGAAAGTTAGCTGAAACCAGACGTAAACAGTAATGAAATTCTAAACTCAGATTGGAAAGTATACCGCAGAGACAGCCTGGACAGTGAAGGGGGAGGCGTGTTTATAGCGATAAGAAGTGCAATAGTACCGAAGGAAATTGACAGAGTGAAACGTCCCCCCCGATTTGGGCCAAAATGAGTATTGTACAATGAGCCATAATTATTTTGAAAGAAATATGGTTAGAATACAGAAAAGAGGTATAGATAGGACTTTTTGGGAATAATGATGAATGACGGGAGATCTCCAAGAAGTAAAGAAAGTTTTGTTTGCAAAATACTGCAGTACAACAAATCCTGTCCTTTCCTTTTGTATTATTCCGCTATATGTGTGTATACTCTTGTGTATTTGTGTTTTTCCTGTCTTTATGTGTTTAGCTAATACGATTTATGTTGTAGAATTTTTCTAGTACTAAGCTATATTCACTATGAGGAGGAATATTGTTATCCTCAAATATAAGTTGCATTAATAATATGTTATTTTCATTGTAAAGTTGTTTACAATTCTGTTCGATTTCAATGTTCATGTGTGAAATTAATGTTTCGAAAACTATTCTCATTATTTTATATATTTACTTATGTCATAATTCCTGTAACTCTGATGGATATGTTATTTCGATTCTTTTGTAAAGCCTGTACTACAAATGTTATCTGTCTTGTTATGTTCTTTAATGATGTATTTTGTACCTTTGTAATTTTATTTTCATGTTGTAAATTTATAATTGTATAGACACCAGTTCTTCAAATTAAGTATCATTTCACTGCACACGTTTCTGTTGGTCATAGTATATGGACAATATGTGAGAAGTAGGGACTGTTAGTGCTTGCACGTGTGTTGATAATTCAGCAAGGGACTGGATAACAGCATTGCTGGTTCTAAGGACAATTAAAAAAAAACTTTGTGAGTGCACAAGTGGTGGTTTATGGACTTGCTATATTGTCCGCAAGAGTCTTCGATGGTGATTGTGTACCTGCACAGTCACAACAGATGGTTGCTGGCCGTCTCTACAAGGACTACAGTGGGTCTGCGTCTTTGCTGACTCACCAGTACCATTATTTCTACAAGGACTGCAGTGGGTCTGCGCCTCTGGTGGCCCACCAATATTGTAATCTCTACCAGGATTACAGTGGGTCTGCTCTGTGATGACCTACCTACCAATATTCTTCAAACCTTCGACTGACTCTGCTGTGGGTTTGCTCTGTTGTGGCGCATTACCTGTCTGCATGTCGAGAGTCAGCACTGTCTTTCCTTTGGAAGGACAACACTACTTCTTCAAGACTTCATGGAAATCCACTACTTCTGTGTGCATTTTCTTTTACTGTTCAGACTTTGAAAAAAAAAAGAAAAACACTATAATTTTACTGTGATGAATCAGGACTGTCTTTATAGACTGTGAGAAAATTTTAGCTTTTGACCAACATTGCATCAATAAGTGTGTGCATTTGATATCTTTGTTATTGTAATTATGAAAAATTTTTTCAAATCATTATTGGCCACTGCCCAAGACAATTTGTAAAATTTTTTGTGGGGAGCATGGGGGCTATGTAAGTAGGCTGTTTAGGTTTTCTTATCGGTAACGCCACCTCTGTCTGAAAATCACTGGCTGTGCTGTGTGCAGTCTGTGGCTGCTTTGCATTGTTGGAATACTCGCCATTGTAGTGTTAGGCAGCTGGCTGTGAACAGCACGTAGCGTTGCGCAGTTGGAGGTGAGCCGCCAGCAGTGGTGGATGTGGGGAGAGAGATGGCGGAGTTTTGTAAGACTGTCATGAACTGCTATATATATTATGACTATCAAGGTAAATACATTGTTTGTTCTCTATTAATATCTTTCATTTGCTAACTATCCCTATCAGTAGTTAGTGCCTTCCATAGTTTGAATCTTTTATTTAGCTGGCAGTAGTGGTGCTCGCTGTATTGCAGTAGTTCGAGTAACGAAGATTTTTGTGAGGTAAATGATTTGTGAAACGTATAGGTTAATGTTAGTCAGGGCCATTCTTTTGTAGGGATTTTTTTGAAAGTCAGATTGCGTTACGCTAAAAAATATTGTGAGTCAGGTTAAGCCCTATAGTATAATTGTTCAAAGGGGACGTTTCAAGAGATCCGAAATATGAAATGATTTGGGTGAAGGTCACGGTTAAAGCAGGCTCAGACATGGTAATTGGATGTCTCTATAGGCCCCCTGGCTCAGCAGCTGTTGTGGCTGAGCACCTGAAGGATAATTTGGAAAATATTTCGAGTAGATTTCCCCACCATGTTATAGTTCTGGGTGGAGATTTTAATTTGCCGGATATAGACTGGGAGACTCAAACGTTCATAACGGGTGGCAGGGACAAAGAATCCAGTGAAATTTTTTTAAGTGCTTTATCTGGAAAATATCTTGAGCAGTTAAAAAGAGAACCGACTCTTGGCGATAACATATTAGACCTTCTGGTGACAAACAGACCCGAACTATTTGAAACAGTTAACGCAGAACAGGGAATCAGTGATCATAAAGCGGTTAGGACATCGATGATTTCAGCCGTAAATAGAAATATTAAAAAAGGTAGGAAGATTTTTCTGTTTAGCAAAAGTGACAAAAAGGAGATTTCAGAGTACCTGACGGCTCAACACAAAAGTTTTGTCTCAAGTACAGATAGTGTTGAGAATCAGTGGACAAAGTTCAAAACCATCGTACAATATGCGTTAGATGAGTATGTGCCAAGCAAGATCGTAAGAGATGGAAAAGAGCCACCGTGGTACAACAACCGAGTTAGGAAACTGCTGCGGAAGCAAAGGGAACTTTACAGCAAACATAAACATAGCCAAAGCCTTGCAGACAAACAAAAATTACGCGAAGCGAAATGTAGTGTGAGGAGGGCTATGCGAGAGGCGTTCAATGAATTCGAAAGTAAAGTTCTATGTACTGACTTGGCAGAAAATCCTAAGAAATTTTTGTCTTATGTCAAAGCGGTAGGTGGATCAAAACAAAATGTCCAGACACTCTGTGACCAAAATGGTACTGAAACAGAGGATGACAGACTAAAGGCCGAAATACTAAATGTCTTTTTCCGAAGCTGTTTCACAGAGGAAGACTGCACTGTACTTCCTTCTCTAGATTGTCGCACAGATGACAAAATGGTAGATATCGAAATAGACGACAGAGGGATAGAGAAACAATTAAAATCGCTCAAAAGAGGAAAGGCCGCTGGACCTGATGGGATACCATTTCGTTTTTACACAGAGTACGCGAAGGAACTTGCCCCTCTTCTTGCAGCGGTGTACCGTGGGTCTCTAGAAGAGCGTGGCGTTCCAAAGGATTGGAAAAGGGCACAGGTCATCCCCGTTTTCAAGAAGGGACGTCGAACAGATGTGCAGAACTATAGACCTATATCTCTAACGTCGATCAGTTGTAGAATTTTGGAACACGTATTACGTTCGAGTATAATGACTTTTATGGAGACTAGAAATCTACTCTGTAGGAATCAGCATGGGTTTCGGAAAAGACGGTCGTGTGAAACCCAGCTCGCGCTATTCGTCCACGAGACTCAGAGGGCCATAGACACAGGTTCCCAGGTAGATGCCGTGTTTCTTGCCTTCCGCAAGGCGTTCGATACAGTTCCCCACAGTCGTTTAATGAACAAAGTAAGAGCATATGGACTATCAGACCAATTTTGTGTGGATTGAGGAGTTCCTAGATAACAGAACGCAGCATGTCATTCTCAATGGAGAGAAGTCTTCCGAAGTAAGAGTGATTTCAGGTGTGCCGCAGGGGAGTGTCATAGGACCATTGCTATTCTCAATATACATTAATGACCAGGTGGATGACATCGGAAGTTCACTGAGGCTTTTTGCAGATGATACTGTGGTGTATAGAGAGGTAGTAACAATGGAAAATTGTACTGAAATTCAGGAAGATTTGCAGCGAATTGACGCATGGTGCAGGGAAAGGCAATTGAATCTCAATGTAAAGAAGTGTAATGTGCTGCGAATACATAGAAAGATAGATCCCTTATCATTTAGCTACAAAATAGCAGGTCAGCAACTGGAAGCAGTTAATTCCATAAATTATCTGGGGGTACGCATTAGGAGTGATTTAAAATAGAATGACCATATAAAATTAATTGTCGGTAAAGCAGATTCCAGACTGAGATTCATTGGAACGGTCCTAAGGAAATGCAATACGAAAACAAAGGAAGTAGGTTACAGTACACTAGTTCGTCGACTGCTTGAATACTGCTCATCGGTGTGGGATCCGTACCAGATAGGGTTGATAGAAGAGATAGAGAAAATCCAACGGAGAGCAGCGTGCTTCGTTACAGGATGATTTAGTAATCGCGAAAGCGTTACGGAGATGATAGATAAACTCCATTGGAAGACTCTGCAGGAGAGACGCTCAGTAGCTCGGTACGGGATTTTGTCAAAGTTTCGAGAACACACCTTCACCGAAGAGTCAAGCAGTATATTGCTCCCTCCTACGTATATCTCGCGAAGACATCATGAGGATAAAATCGGAGAGATTAGAGCCCACACAGAGGCATACCGACAATCTTTCTTTCCACGAACAATACGAGACAGGAATAGAAGGGAGAACCGATAGAGGTACTCAAGGTACCCTCCGCCACACACCGCCAGGTGGCTCGCGGAGTATGGATGTAGATGTAGATGTAGTGAACAAGTGAACTCGTAAGGCATGCATTTTAAAGCCAACAGTTACTGGAAATTGTTTGTTGTTTTGTTTCATGCTACCTCTGGTCCGGGGTCCTTTACCTCAAACCAATACATTCACTCTTCTCCATTATCCCTTAAAGTTCGTAACATCACGGAATCACCATCCATATCACTTAACGGCTAACCCAGATCATGGCACCCAGAGTTGCACGTTGTCTGTCTAACGGCTTCCAGATTGTTATCTCCCCTCTCCTTCCTTCTTCCATCTATTGTCCACATTAAGCAATGCCCAGTCCAGATAATTAATAAGCAAAGTCTTTTATGAAGATTTGAGAGGAGCGAAGATTACAATAAACTTCCAAGTTCACTTAGCTTGTCATGCTGAGATGGCTCCAGTTCTTCTTGTCTAGGAGACTGATTCTTGAAGCTTAAAATGTAACATCCAGTCCTCACGGCTGGTTTGAACTAAATAAATTGGAAGATTGTTGTTTCAGAATTTTTTACGTAAATATATTTTCCACTGATTTTCTCACATTTTAGTATTATGATTTTTCACTTTAACAAATGCGAAATTACATTGTTCTCGTAAGCCTGCTTAGCTGGGTGGTAACGTGTTCGCCTCCCATGCAAGCGGGCCCTGGTTCGATTCCCGACGGGGTTGGACATTTTCTCTGCTCGGGGACTAGGTGTTGTGTTGTTATCATCATCATTCCATCCTCATCACCTGCGCTCAAGTAACCCATTGTGGCGTAGAATGAAATAAGACTTGTACTTGGCGGCCGAACTTCCCCGAAACGGGGCTTCACGGCCAACGATGCCATACGCTCATTTCCATAATTTTTTTTTTCTTTTTTTGCATTGTTCGCACTTATTATACAAAGATATGTCCGATCACATCAGAGGCAAGCTTGCGACTCTTACACTCTGCGGAAATAATATTCCAAAGAGTTTATAATTTTTCTTAACAAATGAATTCCTACTAGTTTTCGCTACATTATTGATTTCGATTAATATTTCATAAATGAATCCAGAAATAAAGATACTAAAAAATACAGGATTGCGTAATTAATAATAGAAATATTAGGTGTGCAAATAATTCGTAATTTCAACTGTTTCTAAAAAACATATAATAATTTTAATTGTACATTCATAACTAGTACATATCGATTTTAACATCTAGACTAAAATATTTGATGAAGTAATCCCTTTTCACAAATATTAGCTTGAAATATAACATATTGTGTACAAAATTACATGAAAGTTTCGAGAAAAGCAAATGAGGTAATACTGACCTGTCCAAAATTCGAAAAATATTACTGGTATCGACAACTACTGTTGAGGAAAAGTCATGCTAGAGGAGGATGTCCTGTTACAAGGGGCACAAATTTTTTTTTTTTTTATATTTCATGCGGTTATTGAGCGATTTTAAAAATTTAAAATGTTCTCATACGCTGTTCATTAAGAGGTATAATTCACGTGTTAAATGTTTAACACAGTAAGACAAATATTCGAGTCAGAAACTATGTAAACGTCTTGAGGCAGTGTAATTCCCAATGCCCAAATACCCAGAGTATATTCACTCAGTATTCGAGAATGAGAGCGTTTAGTGACTTGCAACAAACTTTACACATAATTTCAAAATTTTACGAAACTTTTCTCGCGGATAACTCAACCCAGCCCCCCTTGCCCCAACCCCAAAAGAATACGAGTTAGAGGAAAACATATTTATCGCTTATTACTTTTTCGCCGTTGGCGGTACAATACTACCGCATTAGTTAAGACGTTCTACTTTGTTACTTCCTTACTGCTAACTCCTACCGTAACACATTTGGCTGCAAAATTATATCGTTATACGGCACATGGTTCAGCAGATAAGACATCATAAAGATTGAGATGATGTCAAAAATTACCTTTTGCTTAAAATGAAGTGCAAATTATGATAACTATGCTCATCCAGTGACTGATAACAAGAACACCTAGCGACATGAAGTACTGATGTTCGGAATTAAACATGTTAATTATAAATGAATAAGATGAGGTAGTAACAGTAATGCACGGTCAACTTTATACTGCAAAACGAAAGCCGACCGTGGTGGCCGAGCGGTTCTAGGCGCTTCAGTCCGGAACCGCGCGACTGCTACGGTCGCAGGTTAGAATCCTGCCTCGGGCATGGATGTGTGTGATGTTCGTAGGTTAGTTAGGTTTAAGTAGTTCCAAGTTCTAGGGGACTGATGACCTCAGATGTTAAGTCCCATAGTGCTCAGAGCCATTTGAACCATTTGCAAAACGAAAGACGGAAGTAGTCTACATGTAAAGGATGTTAGAAACAGTCCGAGAAGCTAGAAAGAAATAATTGTTAAGAAAATAAATTCTGTACGTTGCGCCGTTTGAGAGTTAATAAGCACTGAAGTTGAGCGCATATTCAAGTGTCCCGACAATTGCAATTAGAGTCTGTTGTTCTTACAGCGTAGATGACAGCGCACGAGACTGCCCAGCCTTTGTCTCCGGTTCGATCCTTACTACAGGCCCGTGGCTAATATTAGTATGGCTTTCGTGTCTGGTTTTAGGAAATTGAAAGGTGAGCACGTTTAGCGACACCGTCTCTGGCGGGCCGCCAGTTTTTGCGCGCGCATCTATATGATCGGCTGACCTCAGTGCTAATTAACTCGGAAACGGCGTAAGGTATCGAATTTTTTTCTGAACGGTTATTTATCGGTACAACCTACCGTGCAAGAACCTTACAAGCTTTCCAGACTGTTACCGACCACCCCGTAAACAATACTTTCCTGTAATGGAGTGATGTTTACCGCTCACAAGCAGCAATGACTTTACAACACCTTCTACATCTACATCTACATCTACATACATACTCCGCAATCCACCACACGGTGCGTGACGGAGGGTCGTATTAGTGTTTTATAAGCGGTCTCCTTTATAGATGAACCACATCTTCCCAAAATTCTACCAATGAAACGAAGACGACTATCCGCCTTCCCCACAACTGCCATTACAGGCTTGTCCCATTTCATATCGCTCTGCAATGTTACGCCCAAATATTTAATCGACGTCACTGTGTCAAGCGCTACACTACTAATGGAGTATTCAAACATTACAGGGGTCTTTTTCCTATCCATCGCCGGCCGGAGTGGCCGAGCGGTTCTAGGCGCTTCAGTCTGGAACCGCGAGACCGCTGCGGTCGCAGGTTCGAATCCTGCCTCGGGCATGGATGTGTGTGATGTCCTTAGGTTAGTTAGGTTTAAGTAGTTCTAAGTTCTAGAGGACTGATGACCTCAGATGTTAAGTCCCATAGTGCTCAGAGCAATTTTTTTCCCTATTCATCTGAACTAATTTACATTTATCTATATTTAGAGTTAGCTGACATTCTTTACACCAATCACAAATCCTGTCCAAGTCATCTTGTATCCTCCTACAGTCACTCAACGACGACACCTTCCCGTACACCACAGCATCATCAGCAAACAGCCGCACATTGCCATGCACCCTATCCAAAACATCATTTATGTATATAGAAAACAACAGCGGACCTACCACACATCCCTGGGGCACTCCAGATGATACCCTCCCCTCCGATGAACACTCCCCATCGAGGAAAACGTACTGGGTTCTATTACTTAAGTTGTCTGAAACACCTTGTATAACGCTTTATTTGCTGTCGCCAATAAACGCCTTTATTGTTGTTGTTGTGGTCTTCAGTCCTGAGACTGGTTTGATGCAGCTCTCCATGCTACTCTATCCTGTGCAAGCTTCTTCATCTCCCAGAACCTACTGCAGCCTACATCCTTCTGAATCTGCTTAGTGTATTCATCTCTTGGTCTCACTCTACGATTTTTTTGCTCCACGCTGCCCTCCAATACTAAATTGGTGATCCCTTTATGCCTCAGGACATGTCCTACCAACCGATCCCTTCTTATAGTTAAGTTGTGTCACAAACACCTCTTCTCCCAATTCTATTCAATACCTCCTCATTAGTTATGTGATCTACCCATCTAATCTTCAGCATTCTTCTATAGCACCACATTTCGAAAGCTTCTCTTCTCTTCTTGTCTAAACTATTCATCGTCCATGCTTCACTTCCATACATGGCTACACTCCATACAAATACTATCAGAAACGACTTCCTGACGCTTAAATCAATAGTCGATGTTGACAAATTTCTCTTCTTCAGAAACGCTTTCCTTGCCATTGCCAGTCTACATTTCATACCCTCTCTACTTCGACCATCATCAGTTATTTTGCTCCCTAAATAGCAGAATCCAAAAATGGTTCAAATGGCTCTGAACACAATGGGACTTAACATCTATGGTCATCAGTCCCCTAGAACTTAGAACTAATTAAACCTAACTAACCTAAGGACAGCACACAACACCCAGCCATCACGAGGCAGAGAAAATCCCTGACCCCGCCGGGAATCGAACCCGGGAACCCGGGCGTGGGAAGCGAGGACGCTACCGCACGACCACGAGATGCGGGCTAGCAGAATCCCTTTACTACTTTAAGTGTCTCATTTCCTAATCTAATTCCCTCAGCATCACCCGATTTAATTCGACTGCATTCCATTATCCTCGTTTTGCTTTTGTTGATGTTCATCTTATACCCTCCTTTCAAGACACTGTCCATTCCGTTCAACTGCTCTTCCAAGTCCTTTGCTGTCTCTGACAGAATTACAATGTCATCGGCGAACCTCAAAGTTCTTATTTCTTCTCCATGGATTTTAATGACTACTCCGAATTTTTCTTTTGTTTCCTTTACTGCTTGCTCAGTATAAAGATTGAATAGCATCGGGGAGAGGCTACAACCCTGTCTCACTCCCTTCCCAACCAATGCTTCCCTTTCATGTGCCTCGAATCTAATAACTGCCATCTGCTTTCTGTACAAATTGTAAATAGCCTTTCGCTCCCTGTATTTTCCCCCTGCCACCTTCAGAATTTGAAAGAGAGTATTCCAGTCAACATTGTCAAAAGCTTTGTCTAAGTCTACAAATGCTAGAAACGTAGGTTTGCCATTCCTTAATCTTTCTTCTAAGATAAGTCGTAGGGTCAGTATTGCCTCACGTGTTCCAATATTTCTACGGAATCCAAAGAGATCTTCCCGAGGTCGGCTTCTACCAGCTTTTCCATTCGTCTGTAAGGAATTCGCGTTAGTATTTTGGATCCGTGACTCATTAAACTGATAGTTCGGTAATTTTCACATCTGCAACACCTGCTTTCTTTGGGATTGGAATTATTATATTCTTCTTGAAGTCTGAGGGATTTTTGCCTGTCTCATACATCTTGCTCACCAGACGGTAGAGTTTTGTCAGGACTGGCTCTCCCAAGGCTATCAGTAGTTCTAAGGGAATGTTGTCTACTCCCGGGGCCTTAGTCAATTTCGCCATGGCGTTCACGGATGGAGTGCCGGCCAGGCGGGCAGCCGCCTCGTCCCGCCTGCGGGTAACGGGAGACGCCAGGTGCGGCTCAGCATTCCACGCCCACGGCCCACGGCCCAGGGCGCGGGACCGCCGACCGGTCCTGCCCAGCTTATTAGCGCCAGCCTCCTCCGTCCACTCACCTCTAGCCGCCACGTGACGCCGCTGCCGAAAGAAAGCGCTGACTCCTGTCCCACTGTGGCGCCTCTTCTTGTCTCCCATCTTCGCCAGCGTCACCACGTACACTCCGCTGTGCAGCGCAGAGTATTTCGTGACTACTGTCTCTTACATCCCTTCCGTGGTGCATCCATGACTATCGCTAAATGGGCGTATGAATCTCGCGCAGTTTTAAAAAGCGACAGAACACGCTCCTCTTTCACCGATCATGTCATAAAGGAAAACTATCGTGCAAATATCACTCAAACTGATCTCAAGGCCCTAAGAGAAAGCTCTACCCTGTGCCAAACAAATACGCTACACGAGAACCTCCACACACAATAAGTGGTTATGAGGGGAAACGAAGATTAGAACCGAAACACAACACTATGCACCAAAACACAGTTTGCAACGATTAATGACTGATACACTACTGGCCATTAAAATTGCTACACCAAGAAGAAATGCAGATGAGAAACGGGTGTTCATTGGACAAATATATTATACTAGAACAGACATCTGATTACATTTTCACGCAATTTGGGAGCATAGATTCTGAGAAATCAGTACCCAGAACAACCATCTCTGGCCGTAATAACTTCCTTGATACGCTTGGGCATTGAGTCAAACAGAACTTGGATGGCGTGTACGGGTACAGCTGCCCACGCAGCTTCAACACCATACCACGTTCATCAAGAGTAGTGACTGGCGTGTTGTGACGAGCCAGTTGCTCGTGTTCTACCGTTTGGAAGGTAGCAGACATGGTAGGTCTACTGGAGGAAGAAAAGCTTGACGGGTCGTGAATCAAGCTTGGGTATCTCAGAAACCAATTTTTACTGATTCCTGCGTCTCCCACTTTCCTACGCTCCACAGGTTTGGCGGCGGTGGCGTGCACACTGTGGCCAGGCCTTGGGTTTTGACGCCTGGCCACTCTGCCCTCTGAGACCCCACCGGTCCACTCCTAGTAAAAAATGTATCTTCACAAAAAAGTCGGTAGAGCACTTGCCCGCGAAAGGCAAAGGTCCTCAGTTCGAGTCACGCTCCGGCACACAGCCTTAATCTGACAGGAACTTTCTACACCACATAATTTCTGAAGATGTAAGGCGACATATAATCAGAGTTGGACTGTTAAGTGGTAGAATTGTTCACCGCCACCAGGTACATAGGGACTTCAGAAAGTGAGTCACACATGTTGTCCCATGCTCAGACCTTTCCACAACAAGTGTAACTCACTGTCAGAAGAGAGTACGTGTTTCAGGTTTGCTGTAAACACAATTCTTCTGCGGTACGAATAACAGGTGCGTCAGAGAGTGAGTGAGACTGAAATGGCGTAGCAACTGGGAATGCCAGAGTTGAAGCACGCCGGACATTACGATTCTTGTGGGCAAAACATCTAAACTGTACACAGATTCACCACGAAATTCTGGCGGTACATGAACTAAATACAATGTCGCGTCCAACCGCACTGAAAAGGTGTTAATAATTTGACCAAGGCAGCACAGAGGTGGGTGATGCTGATCGGGAAGGCCAGATCTTGCATAATCCAGATTCCATCTCTTCGGCAAGCTGAAAAACACCTGGGTGGAAAGAGCTTTAGGAACGATAAGGACGTACACACAACTGTTCTCGAATGGCCAAGGATCTGATTCCGATCGTCGTGGAATTGAACGATTGATACTACGTTCCGACCGTTGTTTATAGAGACCTGCTTGTTATGTTGAAAAAACTGTATCTATATGTTTCACTTTGACATGCAGTGCAGATTTAATGAAAGTTATTTGGCCTGCCGTAATAATGTGTGACTTACTTTCCGAAGTTCCCTCACATTCGCTGTCTGTTCAAGTCTTCACTTCCGCTTCACCAGAGCGAAAGACTTCTCCCGTAACAGGACCGGTAGCTGCCCGTCTTAGAGTCGTAAATTTCACCTGCGAGATGTGTGTTTTTCCGTCCGGGCTTCGGAATGCCGAGTAGCCGAGTAATTGTCTGTCCATCAGAGCGGTCGGCGAGCCCTCTGACGGGGTATTTTTTAATTAGAGGCGTTGTCCTCCGAGCCGCCGCGCTCTGAATCAGAAACTAATTTAATTAAAACGTCTTTATCATTCATTTCGGAAATTCCTGCCCGCTCCATAATTATGTGGAAGTCCCGGCCGGAGGTCCCCGAACCGTAAATACGCGCTCAGAATTCGGAGCGGCGTTTTTCGCATAATAGTCGACAAGCTCCTAGAAATGTTAATTTTGCTCATATTTATGGAAGTCTCGTTTTATTTTGTGCCCATTTGCATAAAGTGGAACCGTTTCCGGGCTGCAAAGGAGTATCACATAATTGACAGCTGATTTAGACGAGGTAGGAGGGATGCTTGTGCGTCTTTGCAACTGAGAAACAGACCATGAGACCTGTTAATCACAGATTACGATGAGACTTAGGTGTGTTGTAAAGGGGCCTGTTCTGAGTATCTGACTAGCCGCTTTTTATGCGTCAACTTCTAGTTTCCGAGAAACTGACATTGAAGTTTTATGCATACCTAATACACTCATGATGTATCATACGTATCGACCAAATGAACGTGGCACAGGGGCTAAGGTTCCCGGCTACCTTGCTGGCAGTTCAGGTTCAAATCCTGCTCCTGCGTCTTTTTTTTTCAATTTCATCGTACAGAATACAGTTAAATAACATATTCCACTCTAAATTATTCAAAAGCAATCACTTTCGTCGTAGTAATTTCATTTACAAACCAATAACCACAGCAAACTCTCTTGAAATGTTTATTTTGTTTGTTACAGAATGGATCACAGAATCGTCCTACCCGCTATCGCTTGCATCGCTTTCTGTTCTACAACAAAATTCCGGTTGGTGTTTGTCGCAGAATCAACCATAAATTCACAGAACATCACACACATTTATTGAAAGCTACTGCCTTGCAGACACAAGGATTTTTCAGAAACGATAGCGGAAAGCACAGTTCGTTTGGATTCAAAAAGAGTATTTTTTCTTCAATCAACTTTGACGCGAACCAAGCGTATACCATCATTCAAAAAAATGGTTCAAATGGCTCTGAGCACTATGGGACTTAACTTCTAAGGTCATCAGTCCCCTAGAATTTAGAACTACTTAAACCTAACTAACCTAAGGTCATGCCCGAGGCAGGATTCGAACCTGCGACCGTAGCGGCCGCGCGGTTCCAGACTGTAGCGCCTAGAACCGCTCGGCCACTCCAGCCGGCTACCATCATTCACATGAAATTAGGTACACTAAACTGACGCTGAATTGCACGCTGTGTGCAGCTCGTGGTCGTGCGGTAGCGTTCTCGCTTCCCGCGCCCGGGTTCCCGGGTTCAGTTCCCGGCGGGGTCAGGAATTTTCTCTGCCTCGTGATGACTGGGTGTTGTGTGATGTCCATAAGTTAGTTAGGTTTTGAGTAGTTCTAAGTTCTAGGGGACTGATGACCATAGATGTTAAGTCCCATAGTGCGCAGAGCCATTTGAGCCTTTTTTTTTTTAATTGCACGATGTATTGTTAAGGAATGTCCCTTCAAAGCGATTTCTCTACAACTCTTTAGCACTTCGGGAACATTACGAATTTTTTCCACGAACATTTCAACCTGCCTGTAAAAATAAACGTCACAGGGATGGCAAAGGAGATTACATTTGTTTGGGATCATTTTTACGTCACAGGAGCATGCTTTTCTTTCATGTACAAAAATTAGAGCGTGAAGTGATTAGTCTGCCCTCCCTATGAATTAATAATGTAAGAAGTACCTGGGCATGATATCTGCGAACATTTGCCATTGCGCTACGCTTACTTGTTCGAAATGCGGCTGACGTCATGTAGGGGCCGCTGCAAGGAAAGCCACTAGCCACATATTCAAAATTGATGTCTCTACAACACACAACAGACTCATCGAAATTCGCGACTAGCAAGTCTGATGGTCCCCTTGTGAGATGAGTCAACAAAAAGACATTTTTATACGACGCCAAGAGCAGCTGGTGATACAACCTTTTCCTTGCTACCAGCCTCGATCCCGAACTAATGAACATGAGACATAAATTTACTACAGTAGCCGACACGACATTACTTCTACTGTGGCGTTAGTATTGCGAACGAATTTACAAAAAGTTACCTTGCTTTACTGTTGTCGCTACTTGATAGACACGATGTGATGTTGTACGTGAATATGATGTCCTTAACTTCTATAATAATCAACAACAGGCTGATTCGCTAATTAGGGACCAACTGTACGAAACTATCCATGAGAGGATAGGTAAGGAGCATGCATATGGAGATATGGCCAGAAATGTGCTCCAAGGGAGGTACATCCACTTCAAGGCGGTGATAGAAGATCTTTGACTCTGTAGGTTTCAGTGATTGAAAGCACACATGGAAACATACCAGACAAGTGGCAATGTTTAGTCTGTACTAATCTTTTAGTGGTAGTGAACCATCAGCACCGGTTCGACCTCAGTGTGTGTTCAGGATAGACGTAGTCGAGATGCCTCCGCGCAAAAAAGCTGAAACGGTAGCTGCAGTACCCTCCGTACCATCAAACAAATGCCTTCCAACAGGGGAGGCAGTGCCGCCCACAGGAAATGCAGGTATGCCTCGCGAGTGAGACGTTGTGAGAGGATTACTGGTCCCACAAGGCAGTCGCTAATAATCCCCACCCACACATTGAGTCTGAATCAAAGACAGAACCTGAGAGAGAAAAAGTGGAATGAGACACTAAAATCAGTTACAATTTTACTACAAGAAGTTGTAACCAATACGTCGAAAATAAAGTTGTATAAATCAATAGTGACATCATAGCATCCATCGAAGAGTTTTCTTCTACTTAGGCCAAATTAAATGAGCGACTATACGGGCAGAAAAAGACATAAGGATAAAAAGAGCCTAGAGTGCAATTTGGTACACTACTCAGTGTTTTCCAAACCCATTTTTCACTGTGTCCTCTGTGGAAGATATGCAAGAAGTGTGCAGCTGCAAGTAATGGATACATGCTTTTCCTTTCGTCCGGAAACTGTTTGAAAACTAAGGATTTCTGAGAAAGTAATTTTAAGTAACAGGAAATGTTGTTGTTGTTTTTTATTTTGTTGTTGTTGTGGTCTTCAGTCCTGAGACTGGTTTGATGCAGCTCTCCATGCTACTCTATCCTGTGCAAGCTTCTTCATCTCCCAGTACCTACTGCAACCTACATCCTTCTGAATCTGTTTAGTGTCTTCATCTCTTGGTCTCCCTCTACGATTTTTACCCTCCACGCTGCCCTCCAATTCTAAACTGGTGATCCCTTGATGCCTCAGGACATGTCCTACCAACCGATCCCTGCGTAAAAAGACCCCACTGTTGTAAAAAAAAAAATGTTCAAATGTGTGTGAAATCTTATGGGACTTAACTGCTAAGGTCATCAGTCCCTAAGCTTACACAATGCTTATCCTGAGGACCAACACACACACCCATGCCCGAGGGAGGACTCGAACCTCCGCCGGGACCAGCTGCACAGTCCAAGATTGCAGCGCCTAAGACCGCTCGTCTAATAGCGCGCGGCCATCTGTTGTAACGACTCGGTATACGAGAATCGGTAAAGACGTACTGCAGTATTCGACCATCCAATACAGTCACGACAGTGAATACTGGTTACATTAATTGCGAGATATTACTGCTCCTTCACGATATTATACTGTGCTGTGAGGTCAGAGATGAAACGCCTTTAGTCACCCTTGCAATTGGCCTCTGTCGAACGACAGTTTCTGGATCTCAGGCAATTAATGACGGGCGGCATTGGTAATGGTGAGGTAGCTCGCAGACAGGGCGAGTCGAGTGATATCATATTCAGCGAAGACTCTGATTTCAGTGTAACAGATGATCGGATCTTGCCGTGTGGTGGAGTCACCAGGAGCGAACCAGTCTTTACAGTTTTGTGGAGATTCGCCCCCTTGCCGTTAGGATAAAAACGGAAGTCTCCATATTCAGTGAAAAGATTCGGAGGCAGTCGGAGGATTGCAGATTTTATTTCTTGGTAAGGCTTTAAGTCATTTACACCGTGGATAACGTAACTGGTGAGTAATAATTACGAGTGCTTATGTTCGTGTTGTTATAAATGAGTACTGAATAAAATGAATAGGTGGGAAGAAAACTAATGCCGACTCACAGTCTACTGAAAAGCGCTCTAGTACTAATTTCAGGCCTTGAAACCAATTTTTGTATTGGTGTAATGGTAAACCCCGTGTTTATTTTTAAAATCTTCGGTCAGAGAATCTGTGGAAGCAGTATTGCGAAAGTTTTCAAATTTTTACTTATATATAACTCATCACACGAATGATTCCAAATGGTGCAGCTCGTAAACGGACTGTACGATTTCCGGACTGAGATGGAGTGGAGGTAAAATCAGGCACTAACAACCGCATGTTGAATCTGCAAAGCTCGGTGTGCAACACGACAATTAGAGCTTGATGCAGAATAAATACCTCATCACAGTAGAAACTGGAATGTTCTCAGAGCAACGGAACGAAGCTCATGGGGCAACATATTAGTAATCTCCATGAAAGAGCACACTGGTCGCTTTGGACTATTGTGGATGGCGTGGAAATTTGGAAATTTGTGGTAAGGCCTTATGGGAACAAACTGCTAAGGTCATCGGTCGCTAGGCTTACACACTACTTGATCTAATTTACGCTAAGGACGACACACACACCCATGCCCGAGGGAGGACTCGAACCTCCGACGGGGGAAGTCACGCGGACCACAAGACGCCCTAGACCGCTCCGCTACCCCGCGCGACGTGGATGGCGTAGAACTGCTAACAAATGGTAGCGTTACCACGAAGTGTTGTGAAGCAGTACGTATGTTCCAGTAGGTTACACCAAATCAGCGCTGTAAGATTGGTTAACAAGAAGTCGTGACAGAAGGTCAGGAAGGAGCTATCCTGTGTGGACGTGACAATGACCACATCATGTCTAAAGTTGCCCGATTCGTTGGTGTAGCAACGTGGTCTGCCCAATGTGCCTACAAGGAATTTTGTTAGAGACAAAGTCGGAAGGTTCGCTGACTCTCGCCGCTGACCCTAGGTAATCTTTTATCATCTAATATGCCTCTTCGGAGAGGCGGAAAAGCACTCCGCGGCGTATGTTTGGAAATTGGTGGTAAAGACAGGGGGAGAAACAAATCGTTCAGGTAACAGACGTAACTATGGTTGTAATGTAAATGAAACTGAGTTGAGTGGCATATGTTGTCAAGCGAATGATTGGTAGACTGATGAATTAAGTCCTTGCTGGGTTCCAAGAGATAAGAACAGAAGGGGACTACGTTATAGTGGAAGGTGGATACATGACGATATAACACAATCTATGCAATAGGCCTACTGATCTGGATGAAGCTGCGTAAAGGCCTCCATGTTGCTCTTGCATGTTTTTAATGCTGTTTATTCGTCTTCCACCTGTTCCACCATTTCTTGTGTCTTGGAGTCCAGTTAAGATATTCACTCGTCTTATTACATTTTGCCTTTATTTCCATTAAATGGCTCAAATGGCTCTGAGCAGTATGGGACTTAACATCTGAGGTCATCAGTCCCCTAGAACTTAGAACTACCTAAACCTAACTAACCTAAGGACATCACACACATCCATGCCCGAGGCAGGATTCGAACCTGCGATCGTAGCGGTCACGCGGTTCCAGACTGAAGCGCCTAGAACCGCTCGGCCACACCGGCTGGCTCCATTTAATCACATTACAGTCATCGCTCCAGGCCAATGGTTCGTATGAAACGGCGCGGCCAATTTCCTTCTCCATCCTCAACAAAACAATCTCAGCTTATAGTCCGTCTCCAGTGACCTCGCTGTCGACGAACGTTAATCCCTAATCTTCCTTTTATTCTTCTGCTAATGTTCCCCTATCATACAAATTTCCAACTGCGGCCCTCCACTATCCGCTAGACAGCTATCTGTTTTTGAATGATTTTCATATTAAAACTCAATATCTCGAAGCCGTGAACGAAAATCAGCGATGTGTAAAATGAAGTGTGTCATGGAGCATACTAAAATAATAGCTGCACTGCAAAAATCGATAAAGTCCTAGTCCTCACTCTATTACACAGACTAACGGGTACTTTTCTACACATTAGACCTTAATGTTTTTGTCTGCTGCGTTGTGTCCCAGAAACAAAACAAAAATATTTAAAGTACTACGGTTCCGAACAAGGTTTTCGTGTGGTTTCCATCGGTTGTGCTACAGAATAATGCTGAAGATTAGTTGGGTTGGTCATATAACTAATGAGGAGGTATTGAATAGGATTAGGGAGAAGAGAAGTTTGTGACACAACTTAACTAGAAGAAGGGATCGGTTGGTAGGACATGTCCTGAGGCATCAAGGGATCACCAATTTAGTATTGGAGGGCAGCGTGGAGCTAAAAAATCGTAGAGGGAGACCAAGAGATGAATACACTAAACAGATTCAGAAGGATGTAGGTTGCAGTAGGTACTGGGAGATGAAGAAGCTTGCACAGGATAGAGTAGCATGGAGAGCTGCATCAAACCAGTCTCAGGACTGAAGACCACAACAACAACATCCCTCGGTTGTTCGGGTAACCCGGGCAACAGCAACCCTTTCCCAAATATTTCCAATTGGTAACGATCTTATACTATTCTGACTGGGACTGGATTTCGCTCAACAAAAAATTTTAAAAAATCAACAATAGGCCGGACCTCAGTTGTCCCACCCAGTCTTATGGTTGACAATGAAATTTAAAGGGACGGAGAGCCATTAAACTTTGAACCAAAGGAGTCTTCGAGACCGATAAAGAAGTTTATGTAGTACAGAACAAGAAGTTAGGCAATAGGACATCGAGAAATGTGACGCGACAATAGGCTGAAGGGAGGAAAAGCGTGACAGCCTATCCTTGCAGAACAGGAGCAAGGCGTAAAACCTTAACTACAGTGACAAAACGGAGATTGGGACCGTACTTTTCCCCACTACGGAGTCCAACAACTTAAACAGGGCACAAACTAATACAGTGGTAACAGCACTTAACTGCTATGCCACCCACCCCCTCAACCCTTCTCCTCAACAAAAGAAACAAAGAGACGTGTACAAGCCACTTCCGCAGAAGATCACCTGGCTTGCGGCGGAAAAAGCTGCTGCTAATTCTGCTTCTGCAAATGCGACAGCAAAGTGGGCAGCGCACTAGGCAGTGTGTTCTCAAAAATCCACCTGTTTCCGTGTGCGGAAATCTGCCCCCTGTGCAGGAACAACGCGAAAATTTAATTGAAATGCGTTGCGAGAGTTTAATTAATGTCATTCTTCGAGCATAAAATTTTAATACAAAGCGCGGAGGGGTGTCCTGCTGCGTCACCGGCGCCACGTAATTGCCTGCCCGGTCGGCTGCAGCCGGACTGCCCGCCGTCCGTCATAAATCTGCCTGCCCGCGAGTGAAAACATCGCCCATATTTCCCGGAAACACGAATCGTGTGGCGTTTTCTATATGCCACACACCCTTACACCCCAAATAGGGCATCCTGACGACCGCACGTGGAATTCGAGCTGAAACGTTACTCGTCGCTGTGTCGTGCTCCCCGAAATCATCCGTGGCAGTTTCCGCGTTCGCTGCACTCGGGAAAGTGTCTATAGCTCCGAAGGATTCAATTATGCGTAATTCTTCATTAGTCTGAGTGTACGCTGCAACGATACGATGCAGCAGAGGTGATACACCGTAATTATCTCCAGTTAAGTTAAGCGCTCGCTAAAAGAGATAATGTTTGTGCAGTGGAAGGTATTATTCCTCTGTGTAGTTTCTAATAACGGAGTAGGGACGTCAATAAGGCGTGATGGTCTCCATACACGGGAGAAAATAAAATTCTGTATCATTAGTGATATAAACTTTTTCAGTCTCGATCGCAAAATACTCTACTAGCCATTAAAATTGATACACAACGAAGATGACGTGCTACAGACGCGAAATTTAACCGACAAGAAGAAGATGCTGTGATACGCAAATGATTAGCTTCTCAGAGCATTCACACGAGGTTGGCGGCGCTGGTGACACCTAAAACGTGCTGAGATGAGGAAAGTTTCCAACCGATATTTCATACACAAACAGCAGTTGACCGCCGTTGCCTGGTGAAACGTTGTTGTGATGCCTAGTGTAAGGAGGAGAAATGCGTACCATCACGCTTCCGACTTTGATAAAGGTCGGATTGTAGCCTATCGCGATTGCGGTTTATCATATCGCGACATTGCTGCTCGCGTTGGTCGAGATCTAATGACTGTTAGCAGAATATGGAATCGGTGGCTTCAGGAGGGTAATACGGAATGCCGTGTTGGATCCCAACGGCCTCGTATCACCAGCTGTCGAGATGACAGGCATCTTATCCGCATGGCTGTAACAGATCGTGCAGCAACGTCTCGATCCCTGAGTCAACAGATGGGGACGTTTACACGACAACAACCATCTGCACGAACAGTTCGATGACGTTTGCAGCAGCATGGACTATCGGCTCGGAGACCATGGCTGCGGTTACCCTTGACGCTGCATCACACACAGGAGCGCTTGCGATGGTGTACTCAAAGACGAACCTGGGTGCACGAATGGCAAAACGTCATTTTTTCATATGAATCCAGGTTCTGTTTACAGCATCATGATGGTCGCATCCGTGTTTGGCGACATCGCGGTGAACGCACATTGGAAGCGTGTATCCGTCATCGCCATACTGGCGTATCACCCGGCATGATGGTATGGGGTGCCATTGGTTACACGTCTCGGTCACCTCTTGTCCGCATTGACGGCACTTTGAACAGTGGACGTTACATTTCAGATGTGTTACGACCCGTGGCTCTAACCTTTATTAAATCCCAGCGAAACTCCGCATTTCAGCAAGATAATGCACGACCGCATGTTGCAGGTCCTGTACGGGCCTTTCTGGATACAGAAAATGTTCGACTGCTCCCCTGGCCAGCACATTCACCAGATCTCTCACCAACTGAAAACGTCTAGTTAATGGTGGTCGAGCAACTGGCTCGTCACAATACGCCAGTCACTATTCTTGATGAACTATGGTATCGTGTTGAAGCTGCATCGGCAGCTGTACGTGTACACGCCATCCAAGCTCTGTTTGACTCAATGCCCAGGCGTATCAAGGCCGTTATTACGGCCAGAGGTTGTTGTTCAGGGTACTGATTTCTCAGGATCTATGCACCCAAATTTCGTGAAAATGTAATCACATGTCAGTTCTAGTATAATATATTTGTTCAATGAATACCCGTTTATCATCTGCATTTGTTCCTGGTGTAACAGTTTTAATGGCCAGTAGTGTATTTTTGTTAATACAGTACCGGTTTCAATACCTTTTACACCATCAAAAGATATAAAACTCTATTGACAGTACTATAATCGCTACGTCCCAATGTGATTCAAGAAATTTTTGCCACCAAACGTCAGTAATTTATTCGACACTCAAATTTTTTCAGCAACTGATATTGGCAGCAGTTGAAAGGAGAATACCAACGATCTGTTCCCTGTTATTATAGTTACTAAATACTACCAGACATGTGATCACCCTAACAGATTCTGCCTCGACCTAATTTTGATATCCGAAGATACGGAAATCATACAACACGTATCAATTGGGTGTAGCATCTCGTCAGAGCACAAAAAGTGATTTATTATATTGGTGCATAAGTTCGTAGTTTTTTCCCGTAAGTTTCATGAAAACAACAGATACACATAACGTAAATGTAAATGTCGTGTGACGAGGGCCTCCTGTAGGGTAGTCCGTTCGCCAGGTGCAAGTCTTTCGATTTGACGCCACTTCGGCGACTTGCGCGTCGATGGGGATGAAATAATGATGATTAGGACAACACAACACCCAATCCCTGAGCGGAGAAAATCTCCGTCCCAGCCGGGAATCGAACCCGGGCCCTTAGGATTGACATTCTGTCTCGCTGACCACTTTTTTTTTCTTTTTTTTTATTCCACAGAAACAGTAACAAAAATGGCTACAATGGAATGACATAAATAAGGCGATAGATAATTGCAGTCATAGATTACAGTATTCAGAGAGTGAGGTATCTTATTCAGTCTTTAGCAGTAGCACAGTTTAGCACCTCCACTGTCACCTTCAACTGGCGGCAGTTCAGCATGCACTTTTTCTTCTTCTGCAGCCTGAGGTTCCTCATCATCATTTCCCAGACCCAAATTAGTCACCAACTACCGGGGCGAACATACACATAATACAGACTGTAGTCATCAATAGTATGTTCTCCTTTGCTATTTAAACAGTCTGCCTACGATGTGTTAATTTTCGATTCCGCTACTGTAGAAACCATGTTGCTGGTGGGTGAAGAACTCGTGGAGCCATGTTCGGAGCATATTTTCATCCGGAAACGAAGTTCCTTGAAGACTGTTTGACAGAGAGCGGAAAAAATGAAAATTTCAAAGCGCAAGATGAGGTGAATACATAATCTCAGTTCTGTGCGATTGCCTTACACAACCTTACTGGAAGCACCGGTACCAGTCTATTGGTCGACGTCGGAGCCAATGTCTTGCTGCCAATAACCTCCTTATCATCCACATACTGCTTGTCGCTGAGAGCATCCTTCATTGGGAGAAACACATGGAACTCGGAAGGTGTGAGACATGGGCTGCAGGGTGGATGAGAAAGAACAGTGCAATGAAATTCTGTCACCTCCTCTCGGGTGCGCAGACTTGTGTCAGGCTAGTTGTGCAACGAGATGTTCGGTTGTGCGAATGAGGACGTCCACAGGCTCCAACACTGTAAGGGTCACAGCTTTGTGCGGTGGCTTGGAACGCAGGAAATCGGACAGATTTGCACGGCATTGTTGCCATGGGACAGACGCTTCGCCCAACGACTCAACGTGCTTTTGTTGACTGCCTTGTCTCCGTAGACATTCTGCAAATGCCGGTGAATATCTGCGGTGCTTTGGTTTTCCGAAAGAAAGTCAGTGACAGATACCTGGCTGGAACGCGTCTCCGTTACAGACGCCATTTTGAAAGCTACGTATTATTCATATCAGTTGGAACTTAGGTGCACAGAATGTGACCCACGGTAAAAGCGCTCGAAAGTCGAATAGTCTCCGACGAAGGCATCGATCGTTCAGCGAAAGAAAGGGAAAGAAAGAAAAAAATCCGCATCGCACAGACACAAGAGAATTTTTCCGGTCCCAATCGGCTCTTAATACGTTAAAAAGGGCTGGAGCAGGGTACGGTAAACGGGAACGGGCAGAGAAGAACGGACGGGTGAGCGGTCGCTTGTAGCTGCCGAAGTGAATGGACCGCTCTCGGCTAACAGAGACGCGATTTAATTCGGATGTGACGGCGTGATTTAGCGTCACGGCGATTGGGGCGTCTGCAGCAAATTGATACAAGGAGGGGGTTGGCCCGCGGGCCGGCCGCTGTCAGCGAGAGCCTGTGTGTGTGTGTGTGTGTGTGTGTGTGTGTGTGTGTGTGTGTGGGATTGGCCTTGGCAGGGAGGGAGGAGAGAAATAGCCGGCTGCGTGGGTGTGCGTGCACGCAGCTGCGAGCCATGTGCGACGCGCTCCCACGCTACTGGCGCCAGTCGCAGAGGTCGCCAGTGCTCACGTTTAGGCGTCCGCCAGTCCGTAACGTGCTCCAGCGACTCCGCGCCGAGCAGACATGTTAGCTAAAATAAACTGACACTTATAAAAATTACGTTTAACTCGGAATAATGTCGGACATCAGCAGGTGGCCCATTACTTTATATCGTGGAAGGCATATTCGAGGAAAGCGGCCTTCAAATTTTCACTGATCCATCATTATAATTTTTTAAGGTTAAAACTGGCAATCCTAATAATCCTGAGACAAGAAAGGAAGGCAGTAATTTAGAAACAAGTGATACCTGATTGTACCGTTCCCAACACGTTAGGCTATCTTATAGAGCAGTCAGGTAAGGAAACCGAGGATAACTTAAAAACATTACGCATAGCTCACTAAGGTGTCAGAAACTGGAAGGTGACAAATTAGTTGACACAATGCGCAACGTACTCAAGAAAAACGATGTTCAAATTTTCACTCATCCGGTATTATACCACATGAATCCAAAATGTTTCGAGACTGGATCGGTAAAAAATAGAGAAAAGATAAGTTAGTGATTTTAATGCATCATTGTTCTACACAGCACCCCCGTCCATCCCACTTGAATACAACACACAGAAAATTCATACAACCACGTGAAACTGTCAGAAAATTCCTTTGCGATCTTGTTCACATGTCGCGTCACACGTGCTCGAGTTGTCAGTTATGTCATCAAAGAGTTGATCTTTTACGTTACCTTCTGTACACTGTCGTTTTGTGGTAGGTTGGTATTTATAACAGCAAGTTTCGTCATCTGTGAAGATTTTTTTCAGAGAGAATCAACCGCGTTTTACATTTCAACTAAGATGCGGCAGGCGTCCACGCGTCGTTATTTTTGATTGAGTGTCAAGACGTGCGTGACAAATTTTCTGCACATTTCTCTTTTGATGAGCAATCTGGAGTGTCTCAGCATTTTATTTAGAGATTTTCTTTCATAGCGATTTGTGACAACATTGTGCGCTACTTAACACTGAGTGCTTACAACTAACAGGTCGAATGTTTACAGTTGTTACGTAGCTCAAGCCGCCATTATAATCACTAAGATGACGTCGCTTGTATGCCAGGAATAAAATCAGCTTTGCAGCTTTTTGGACAGACGGTGTACATATTCGTTGGTGTATGGTTTCAATACTAGAAGTCAAAGGATAAGAAAGGAAAGCACCACTTGAGAAGAGGATGAGAGACTCGATGTTGCGTGTCCCCCAGGTTATTTAACCCAACATGTTATACAGCAGATAGTAAAAAGAATGAACGAGAAATTTGGAAAAGGAATCAAATTTCGCGATGAAAAAATAAAAGCTTTAGGTTTGTCACATGACAAATGTAGTTGTGACACAGACGTCAAATGGCGTGGAAGAGCAGTTTAACGAGAAGGTACGAGTAAAAGTAAGGCTACTGGAATTTAGTCAAATTAAATTAGGTGGCGCCGAGCGAATGACTTTCTGAAATGAGAGCTAAAAATACTAGCAGAGTTTTATTATTTCGGCGGTAAAATAACTGAATACGGCAGACGTAAAGAGGATATAAAATACCGACTGACAAAAGTAAGAAAAGCTTTTCCAAAAACGGCAAATATTTTAATATCGGCAGTTTTTCTGAATGTATCTGGGAGTAGCTCTTCGAGAAAGTGAAACGTGGATGACAGACAGTGCAGACGAAATGGACATAGAAACTATTCAGATGTGCTGCTACCGACGAATGTTAATGGTGAGATGGATACATCGGGAAACGAATGAAGAGGTACTGAATTAAATTCAGCAGAAAATAAATGTATGGCATAACTTCAGTAAGAAGGTATCAACTGATTCGTGACATTCACAGTCATCAAGAAATAGTTTCGTAGCAGAGGAAAGTGCGTGGGAGGTAAAAACGGTGGAGGGAGACTAAGTCTTGACTACAGCAAGGGTGTAGGGTGCAGTAATTATGCAGAGTTGGTGAGACTTGAATCTGGTAGAACAGTTTGGTGAGCACCACCAAACAAGTCTTCGGATTGCAAAGAGCAGCAGCAACGTACGAGGGTCATTTAATAATTTGAGAGACAAACTGATGTAAAACTCACACAATTTTTGGGAGAAGTTATGAATTTTCATGACTTCAGGTTGCCATTTCTGGGATCGGCAGACAACAGTGGACGGATAGCAGAGGTTTTGTATATAACCTCCAGTATTGTCTTTAAAGACGGCGAATCCACTTGAAGTTTCCACATTATCTGTGCCAAGTTCTGTGATCCCTTTTTTGCTTTCAGAAGGTAAAAACCGGCTAAAGTCTTTTTTTTGGTTAATTTTACAGTGTGGTGAAAGTTCTACGAACTGCGGAAATTTTTATAAGTGGGTAGAATACTTCAAAACCTCAGAGACTGACGAACAACGTCTTGGCCGGCCAGTTGAAGCGTCAATCCCTTCGCTTTAAAGTCGTAATGACAATACTACTCGTGAAGGCCGAAGCATTACAGTTAAACATATAGCAAAAACTGCTGTAGTAAGGGTTGGCACAGTAAGTAACGTTATCAGTAATAAGTCAAAGTATAAAAAAGAAGTGCGAGATGGGCGCCGAAAGAGTTAACGACCAGTATAAGGAAATATGACTCAGAGGGTGCACAGACTGACTTGAACGAATGCTGTGAATGAGACGGTGACTCTTCTAAGCACGTGTGATACAACCTGGGTTCATTTAGAACCAGAGTCCAAAAGACAAAGCAAACAAGAAGGAGGTCAAAGAATTTTTAGGAAAGAGGCTCAAACAACAACACTTCCATGCCTGAGGCCTAAAGAAGAACTAATTCATCGTTGGGACAAGGGTATTAATTCTGGTGGGGCTTATGTTGAGAATTAGCTAAAGTTTCTATGTCTTAAAAGTGCACAGCTTTTTTCTGCACCAATTTGTCCCTTTAATTATTGAATGTGCTCACATTTGAGACGTTTCATAGTTGTTAGAGCAGATAAAAGGAGAAACAGTTTATGAAAATGTCAGTGTACCCTTCTCCGGTTGTAACTCTTGAACTGTACGTCCCTAATCGTTCTGCAAGCTACTGCCCAGTTTCGTGTAGAGTTATTTAGCAATTTTTATCCCGTGTTCCTATGTGACGTGTTTTTATAAGACCTCTATGGTATCGCGGTTTCGTTACTACCCCATGCAGCAAAGAGTTGAGATTAGACTCTTGCCTGTCTGTGGGCCGTAAATACAGGGTGACAATTACTGAACTATATGAAATAAAATATGAATGGTTTGCATTAGGACGCTCAAACAGCAAGGCTGGCCGTGAAGCATGGTAGGAATTAGCATGCGCATTCGTGGCTTGCTTTAGCGACGAATCCTACTTTCATTTGGATGGGTTCGTCAATAAGCAAAATTGGAGCATATGGGGGACTGTGAATCCACATTTCGCGATCTAGAAGTCTATTCACCCTCAACGGGTGACTGTGTGGTGTATAATGTTCGGTCACAGAATGATCGGTGCGATATTCCTCGATGGCACGGTGACTACCGAACGGTACGTTAAGATTTTAGAAGATGATTTCATACCCATCATCCAAAGTGACCCAGATTTCGACAAGATGTGGTTCACGCAAGACGGAGCTCGTTGCCATCGAAGCAGGAGAGTGATGTCCTGAAAAAGCACTTCGGGGAACGCATTCTGGCTCTGGGGTACCCAGAGGTCACAGGCATGGGCCTAGATTGGCCGCCATATTCTCCGGATCTGAAGACATGCGACTCCTTTTTGTGGGGCTATATTAAATACAAGGTGTACAGAAATAGCCTCAAAACTACTGATAGGCTGCAAATGGTCATTCAGTAGGTCATCGACAGCATCAATGTTCCTACACTTCAGCGTGTAATGCAGAATTCCCCTATTCGTTTGCGCCACGTCATCGACAATGACGGCAGACGTGTCCAACATGTCATAATCTAAACCCGGATATCTGCAGTGACATTTACATGTTGAATAAAGTGTGTGCACGCCGTAGTTCGTAACTAATTTCTTTTTTTTTTCATGTAGTCCAATAATTGTCGCCCTGTATGTCGTTACTGTGTATGTGTTCTCTGCGCTGTCGGCAGGTATTATAGACTACAGCAAAAACGTGGTTGAATACCTACGTAAGGAAACTTAGCGTGTATGCACGATAACAATATCAAAAAAGCAGGTTGAAATCGTAGCACATGAGGTAGTGAGTAAAGGCGCGTGTGCTGAGCGCACTGAAAAATGTGATGCTTGATCGAACATGCGTAAAAAAATATGTAAGCATAATTGATGAGGAATGTCAAGTACCATAGAGACTTCGTTTAATTTAGGAAAAGGGGGCAAGGAATGTTAAAGCTTAACGTCCTGTCGGCCCACTAGGTCATTAGACACGGCTGTAAGTACGGACCAAGTAAATGTGATATACGAAATTAGGCATGTACTTGTAAAGCAACTATCCCGTCGATCGACTTAAGCGATTTAGGAAAGTCAAAGAAAACCTAAATGTGGATGGGTGGTCGAGATTTGATCTGCCGTCCTCCCGAATGCGAGGGTGGTATCTTCACCACTACACCATCTCATTCGGTTTTGAGCTCGGTGGCTGAATGGTAAATGGCACAGACTACAAATCCAAAGGTCTCGGTTTCGATCCCCGGTGACTCCTTCGATTTTTATCAGTCATGTATCACTTCTTTCATCTCTAGCAATGTCTGTTGATGTGAAAAATGACGATTGCACAGTGGTTCGGAATCCATGTTGAATAGAGTTGCGTTCTGCCAAAACTACGGTTCGATAGTTTTGGTACAGTACATAAACGACGTAATAAATCGTAGGATTACCGGTTGCACTGGTGGAATTGGTAGGGAAAGAAACATAAATGAATGTGTAAGAGAGAAAATGAAAGCTGACGAATTCTCTTTCTTTGTTTGGTTGTTTGTTTCGCACATAATTATTCAGGTAATTCAGTGTTAGCTCATTGCGTATTTTATACTCTTACCGAACGTAAATCGCATTTTAAGAGTAATAAAAATTAGTTGATCGCGTAACTTCTAGGCTTTTATGTAACCAAATAAATCACTTTTGATGTAAGTACAGCTTACTTGCATATTATTGTTATTTTATACTCAGAAGAACGTTCTTCATTATAATCAAAGCCAAGAGTTCCGGTTATCAGTGATAAATGCGAAACTTGTTTATGAATAACAGAAACATGTTTCAGTATGCTCGACGAAGTTTTGAAGCGATTTTTGATATACTCGTATTTTTGTTTTGCGTTTTTCTTATATTACCTTTTTGCTGAGGAAATTTCGTTTTCTAACGCTATATGATAAATCTGTATTGTTTTCTTTATTTTGCTATAACATCCCTCGGTTTCACGTTACAAATCAACAATTTTCGAATAAAATCTCAATTAAACATCGACAATTTCAGTTTTGTTACAAATGCTGTTTATTCTAAAGTAACAGACTTGGGATTACTATGTAGGACAAAAATGTCCCGTAGCTCCCCAGCCCTTTATATATCCGCTCTCAGTTTCTAGACAGTTAACCACTTCCAGCTTTTAGAGGAATCTAGTAAGGCTGATCGCATACGTAAAGAAAGCGATCGTTGTAAAGTACTGCCCAAAAGGCATGCAACAAACGATCCAACAAACCCAACGTTCAGGTGCTGCAAGTAAGACCTTAACTGACCAAAGCGGTTTACGCTGACGTATGGTTGTCTACAGCAACCTACAGCACTCTTGCAACTCTAACCTTGAACTATAGGTCCCGCTGTAACTGTCTGCGTAAATCAGTTCAAAGGTAAGAGCAAAGCAACGGCAAAACCACATCCAAGGGAACTATATCTTAGAAAGGATCGTGTTGCTTAAAACAATGTTCGGTTTGATGATTGCTCCACTTACTTTAAAGAAAAACAGATCTGTCCATGAATTCTCCATTTCATCTTTGTTTATTACCCACCTACTACAATGATGCACATTATTATAGTACGGAGACGCAAGAGTTCCAAACAAAGGAATGTATCAGACTGACTGTAAACATAAAATGGCAAGTTTCTACCATTATTACTGGTATACCAATAGGAAAAGGAAGAGTAACTAGCTCGTATTAACAGCTTCTGGGCCTCCCTAACATTAGATCTAGTACGAAAGCAAAGCTACCTGAAACAATCTTCGTACTTGTCTTGTTTATTTTTTTACGACGTAATTATATTAGCATTTCGCACTGCTATAACCATTTATCTTCAGGGTAAAGGCACGCACGCTATGTATTGAACATATCTATTTTAGTAGAATATTCACGTTTCTTAATCCGGACACAGAACGTTTGCTGTCGACGACCAAACGTACGTTCACCCACTTTCCCAGGATGCTACGATGCACCCGTTGCCACCGCGAACGTTTCAGCATTCTCGCAGTCTGCCAACCACCCCCTACCCTGCACAAATCGCCCGCCCCTCCTCTTCCCTGCCTCCCCCTCGTGGTACAGCCAATCTAATCGGTCTGGAAATGTCGGAATGCACTTGGCAGCGAGTTGCTTTAAAACCGAGCTGGCATTTTTCCAACCCGAATTGAAGCTGTTAGCGGACGGCGGCCATTGTTTCGAATTTGCCTCTCTCTGTTTCCTGCTTTGCATTCATGGAATGATATCCTCGTTTTGGTGCCGACGCGCCGCGGCTTTGTGGCTCACTCTCTTTTTTTTGTTATTATTTTTTTAAACTTTTTTGTTATTCGCTGTGTAGAGACTGAGCGATGGAAATTAGTGCCTAAAATCAACTAAGTGATATATTCGTTTGCGTGGCTCTTACCGCTGTATTCTACATGCCACCTGCTATTATCTTCATGGGGGATTACACTGGGAAATGCTACCAATACTTGCAAATCGTTTTACATTACATACGTTTTACGTACATACGTGTCAGCTAATATTCCAAGTGAGTCCCAGTCTATTTGGCTTGTACAAAGTTTTTAAAACGCACTGTAGTTTCAGGTCAGAAATAGTGTACGGTTCGCCTGGCCACGACGTGCTGCATTTGCACATTTACTTCGTTCGATAGTTTTGGTACACTACATAAATGACGAGGTAAGTGGTTGGATTACCGTTAGTATTGGTAGAATTAGTAGGGGAAGAAATGATTGCGTAAAACAGAAAATGGGAGCCGACGACTTCTATTTGCTTTGATTGTTTGGTTGCTTGTTTTGCACGTAATTAGTACCGCGCATGATTCAGTGTTAGCCTACCGCGCGTTTTATATTCTTACAGAATATAAACTGTATATTACAAGCAATAAAAATTAGTTGATCCATTAACTTCGACGCTTTTGCGTAACCAAAGCAATTACTTCTGTTGCGAGAACAATTTACATGCACAAAGATAAAAAGTATACATATAATTATTGTTGTTATTTTGTACTAAATACAAGGTTCTTCAACATAATGGAAGGCAAGAGTTTCCTGTTGTTACTGATCAATGCAGAATTTGCGTATGAATAATAGGAGCATGTTTTATATACGTTCGATAAAGTATTGAAGCAATGTTTGATGTATTTTTCTTTTGAGTTTTTATTTTATTTTACCTTTTCGTTGAGTAAATTGCGTTTTTTGGCGCTGTATGATAAATCTGTATTGTTTTCTTTATTTTTACTAGAACATCCCTGTGTTTCATATTACAAATCAACAATTTTTGAATAAAACGAGAAATAAACAGACAATTTCAGTTCTGCTGCAAATACTATTTATTATTAAGTAACAGACAAGAGTATAGCGATGTAGAATAAAATGTTCTGTAGGTTATCGAGCCATTTTCATATCCTCACTCAGTTTCTAGACGGCTAATAGCGCCCAGGTTTTAGGGGAGACTAGTAAGACACTGATGGCATACATTAAAGAAAGCGATCGTTTGTTGTAACGCTCGATAGGTATACAACACACACAATGTACATGTAACACAGGCACGATTCTAACTGACCAAAGCTGCCAGGAAAACTAGTTTTGGAAACTGGCTAAGGTTTTACATAGACCAAAAGGCAAGAAAATTTAGCACACGTTTAATATTTGATAGAAACTCATTCACTGTAGCATGTTTGAAAGTGTCAAAACATAACAGCATTAATGACCCGATGCAGATTTTGAAAAAAAAAAAAAAATACAATGTTATTCACAATTATCTCTGTCGTTTCAGAAGATAACTGCTTGTAAACTAGAATACACACAACAAAAGGCATGTATCACTCGATAGAACTTCTCTCAAGTCTCAAATTGTAACATGCGCTGTGTGATAATTACACTAGAGAGCAGACATGTCGGAACATGTAGACAGACATCGTGCTCCACATTGTCGGATCGAATTAGTTCATTCCTACAAATACGCAACCCAAACGACGGAATTCTAAAACGGGCTGCTGTCGTGGCGTCTTCCTTGGCAACAACAGCAGCGGCAACTCAGATTAATTAGAATTTGGAAATTTGTGGTAAGTTCCTATGGGACCAAACTGCTGAGATCTTCGGTCCCTAGGCTTACACACTACTTAATCTAACTTAAAGTAACTTACGCTAAGGACAACACACACACACATTCCAGGAGGAGGACTCGAACCTCCGATGAGGGGGTACCGCTCGAACCGTGGCAAGGCGTCAAAGACCACGCGGCTACCCCGCGCGGCGATTAATTAGATGCACGTACTAATAACCGCAGTGTCTCCGTGAGATGTTCTGTCCAATGGTGTGTGTCTGTTTTCTGTGTGTCTTTAATTTTCGTGTAATTGTCTTCTGGAACCCTGTACATAAGTGCATTAATCCATTCCTTATAAATGTAAACAAAAAGTGGCATGGATTAATGCACTTGAAAAGTTAATCTGTTGCTCCCAACGGAGTATTTTTTTCTCACTTTTTCCAGTAAGTTCATTAACTTACCCCTATGTACAGGGTTCCAGAAGACAATTACACGAAAATTAAAGACACACAGAAAACAGACACACACCATTGGACAGAACATCTCACGGAGACACTGCGGTTATTAGTACGTGCATCTAATTAATCGCCGCGCGGGGTAGCCGCGTGGTCTTTGACGCCTTGCCACGGTTCGAGCGGTACCCCCTCATCGGAGGTTCGAGTCCTCCTCCTGGAATGTGTGTGTGTGTTGTCCTTAGCGTAAGTTACTTTAAGTTAGATTAAGTAGTGTGTAAGCCTAGGGACCGAAGATCTCAGCAGTTTGGTCCCATAGGAACTTACCACAAATTTCCAAATTCTAATTAATCTGAGTTGCCGCTGCTGTTGTTGCCAAGGAAGACGCCACGACAACAGCCCGTTTTAGAATTCCGTCGTTTGGGTTGCGTATTTGTAGGAATGAACTAATTCGATCCGACAATGTGGAGCACGATGTCTGTCTACATGTTCCGACATGTCTGCTCTCTAGTGTAATTATCACACAGCGCATGTTACAATTTGAGACTTGAGAGAAGTTCTATCGAGTGAAACTAACTTAGCGGCCACTATTTCGCTGGTGGTCTGCATTGATTTCTTTCTATTTTTCCTTAACCGAACTTTGATGTATTCACAAACTGCAACATCTAAACCTTTCGCGCTAATTAAGGCCATAGAAGCATGGTCTTTTCCGAATGTACTGGCCAATAAGCGAATATCGCAGCTGAAGTCAGACGCATTTGTTGACCCCGCATTTTGAGTTCTTGTGGTGGTATATCCACACAAACTTCCATCCCCTAACATACTGTATACTCAATTAGAAGTCGAATAGCAATTTTCATAGATTTAGCTTCACAAATGTTTCAATGTAACGAAATATTTTCAAAAACACTGAAACACGTACTTTTTGTTTCTAACCGTTTTTGTATATTTAGCTTTAGAAATGGTTTTATAGCGAAATATTTTCATAAAAATTTTCACCTCCTATTTCACCCGTTTAGGGGGCGAATTTTTAAAAACCGAGAAATACGTACGTTTTTTAATTTCGAAGCTAGAATCGGATATCATCTTTCATAGCAGTAGCTTTACAAACGCTTTAGTAGTGCTTCAATAATGATATATTTTCAGAAAAATCTTTTACCCACAATTTCTCCCCCTTAGTAGTCAAATTTCCAAAAATGCTGAAACACGTATTTTTTTGTTATTTGCTTCCAATTTTCGTAGTTCTAGCTATAAAGCTGCCTTAATAGCGACACATTTTCAAAAAAACCTTTCATCTCCATCTAGACTCCCATACGTGTGTAATTTCGAAAAATTCCTTCTTAAACGACACCTACGCTGTGATCTCGACAACGTCCCCAAATTTCTACTCTCTGTCCTAAACGGTTTGGGGCTAGCGATGACGAGTCAGTCTGTAAGGACATTTCTTTTTATGCATAGAGATTTATCACTCACAGTTTTTGTTGTGATTAATAGTGCGATGTAACATTCTGAACTTCAGCAAGGGAGCGCGAGCTTAGCAACAGCGGTTTCAGCTCTGTGGTGGTTCAGCTTGAAGGAGCGAGGGAGGATATTATCGTCGTTTCGGCTGTTTCCGCAAAATCATCTTCAGACATTGTCTGTCGGCGTGGGGCGGGGGCGCCGTGTAACACGCACCGGATCGGGCGGCGCCCGCGCGGGGCGGTTTCGCGCCGGGCGGCCCCGAAGCGCCGGAGTTGCGCAGTTAACCAATTTTAATTATTTCAGTTCTCTGCGGGGCCGTAAAGCACGGCGCGCGGGGGCGGCAGCCGCCAGCGAGAGGCGGCGTTGTTGCGGGCGAAGTTGCCTGACGAGGAGCACAAGCGGCCGACACGGCTCTGCCATTTGCACATTCCGCGCTGCCCGTTTGCTCCCCCTGCGGCGATTCCCGAGGGTGCTTCAATTATTCTTAATGTAGCGGCAACACCACCGCGTCCCGTCGGCCCCCATCCCTCTTTATCCCCCCCCTCCCCCACCTTAGCTGCTCACACAGGTCTCGACTTGGCAGCACGTCGGTGGTGCGTGTACGACTAGCCACCTACCTTCCAGACAGTGTAATGCGGACAGCGGCGGTCGGCTTGCCCTCACAAGCAGTTCTCTTCCGCGGACCGACCCGTTGCAACCACTCGCGAGTTTTGAGGGGAATGCTGCTCAGCCGTAAATCTGCTGCCTCTACCACACCTTCACCCCAACCGTTCATTCCTCCTGAAATGACGTGGATATGGTGAAAGCCAGCCATTTCTACAAGAAACTAAAGCGATTAATCTGACCAGCAGGCCTTCTCTCACTTAGGACGTTGCAGCAGGTAACTGAAATTGTACACTACTGGCCATTTAAATTGCTACACCAAGAAGAAATGCGTATGATAAACGGGTATTCATTGGACAAATATATTATACTAGAACTGACATGTGAATATATTTTCACGCAATTTGGGTGCATAGATCCTGAGAAATCAGTATCCAGAACAACCACCTCTGGTCGTAATAACGGCCTTGATACGCCTGGGCATTGAGTAGAGCTTGGATGGCGTGTACAGGTACAGCTGCCCATGCAGCTTCAACACGATACCACAGTTCATCAAGAGTAGTGACTGGCGTATTGAGACGAGCCAGTTGCTCGGCCACCATTGACCAGACGTTTCCAATTGGTGAAAGATCCAGAGAATGTGCAGGCCAGGGCACCAGTCGAATATTTTCTGTATCCAGAAAGGTCCGTACAGGACCTGCAACATGCGGTCGTGCATTATGCTGCTGAATCGTAGGGTTTCGCAGGGATCGAGTGAAGGGTAGAGCCACGGGTCGTAACAAATCTGAAATGTAACATCCACTGTTCAAAGTGCCGTCAATGCGAACAAGAAGTGACCGAGACGTGTAACCAATGGCACCCCATACCATCATGCCGGGTGATACGCCAGTATGGCGATGACGAATACACGCTTCCAATGTGCGTTCACCGCGATGTCGCCAAACACGGATGCGACCATCATGATGCTGTAAACAGAACCTGTATTCATCCGAAAAAATGACGTTTTGCCATTCGTGCGCCCAGGTTCGGCGTTGAGTACACCATCGCAAGCGCTCCTGTCTGTGATGCAGCGTCAACCGTAACCGCAGCCATGGTCTCCGAGCTGATAGTCCATGCTGCTGCAAACGTCGTAGAACTGTTCGTGCAGATGGTTGTTGTCTTGCAAACGTCCCCATCTGATGACTCAGGGATCGACACGTGGCTCCACGATCCGTTACAGGCATGCGGATAAGATGCCTGTCATCTCGACTGCTAGTGATACAAGGCCGTTGGGATCCAGCACGGCGTTCCTTATTACCCTCCTGAAGCCACCGATTGCAAATTCTGCTAATAGTCATTGGACCTCGACCAAAGCGAGCAGCAATGTCGCGATACGATAAACCACAATCGCGATAGTCTACAATCCGACCTTTATCAAAGTCGGAAACGTGATGGTACGCATTTCTCCTCCTTACACGAGGCATCACAAGAACGTTTCACGAGGCAACGCCGGTCAGCTGCTGTTTGTGTATCAGAAATCTGTTGGAAACTTTCCTCATGTCAGCACGTTTTAGGAGCCACCACCGGCGTCAACATTGTGTGAATGCTCTGAAAAGCTAATCAGTTGCGTATCACAGCATCTTCTTCCTGTCGGTTAAATTTCGCGTCTGTAGCACGTCAACTTCGTGGTGTAGCAACTTTAATGCCAAGTAGTGTATTTATATTGAAACTAGGGAAATACTAAGTCATTCATACGAGGGCTTTTCGGGAAGTAAAGTCCGATGAAAACGACAGTGAACATCGCCGAGGCTTTGCACAGATGCGTAGATAAGTGTCTCTAGTAGGCCTGACGATCGCGACACATCGCTATTTTCAGTTATGAGCACACAGTGAGCACATCTACATCCATACTCCGCAAGCCACCTGACGGTGTGTGGCGGAGGGTACCTTGAGTACCTCTATCTGTTCTCCCTTCTATTCCAGTCTCGAATTGTTCGTGGAAAGAAAGATTGTCGGTATGCCTCTGTGTGGGCTCTAATCTCTATGATTTTATCCTCATGGTCTCTTCGCGAGATATGCGTAGGAGGGAGTAATATACTGCTTGACTCCTCGGTGAAGGTATGTTCTCGAAACTTCAACAAAAGCCCGTACCGAGCTACTGAGCGTCTCGCCTGCAGAGTCTTCAACTGGAGTTTATCTATCATCTCCGTAACGCTTTCGCGATTACTAAATTATCCTGTAACGAAGCGCGCTGCTCTCCGTTGGATCTTGGATCTTCTCTATCTCTTCTATCAACCCTATCTGGTACGGATCCCACACTGCTGAGCAGTATTCAAGCAGTGGGCGTACAAGTGTGCTGTAACTTACTTCCTTTGCTTTCGGATTGCATTTTCTTAGAATTATTCCAATGAATCGTAGTCTGGCATCTACTTTACCGACGCTCAACTTTATATGATCATTCCATTTTAAATCACTCCTAATGCCTACTCCCAGATAATTTATGGAATTAAATGTTCAAAAATGTGTGTGAAATGTTATGGGACTTAACTGCTAAGGTCATCAGTCTCTAAGCTGACACACTACTTAACCTAAATTATCCTAAGAACAAACACACACACACACACACACACACACACACACACACACACACACACACACACACACACACCCATGCCCATGCCCGAGGGGGGACTCGAACCTCCGCCGGGACCAGCCGCACAGTCCATGATTGCAGCGCCTTAGACCGCTCGGCTAATCCCACGCGGCTGGAATTAACTGCTTCCAGTTACTGACCTGCTATATTGTAGCTAAATGATCAGGGATCTTTCTTTCTGTGTATTCGCAGCACATTACACTTGTCTACAATGTGATTCAATTGCCATTACCTGCACCATGCGTCAATTCGCTGTAGATCCTCCTGCATTTCAGTACAATTTTCCGGCCGGCCGCGGTGGTCTAGCGGTTCAGGCGCTCATTCCGGAAGTAGTTCTTTGTTCTAGGGGACTGATGACCACAGATGTTAAGTCCCATAGTGCTCAGAACCATTTGAACCATTTTTTGAGTACAATTTTCCATTGTTACAACCTCTCGATATACCACAGCATCATTCGCAAAAAGGCTCAGTGAACTTCCGATGTTATCCACAAGGTCATTTATGTATATTGTGCATAGCAACGTTGCTACGACACTCCCCTGTGGCACACCTGAAATCGCTCTTACTTCAGAAGACTTCTCTCCATTGAGAATGACATGCTGCGTTCTGTTATCTAGGAACTCTTCAATCCAATCACACAATTCGTCTGATAGTCCATATGCTCTTACTTTATTCATTAAAGGACTGTGGGGAACTGTATCGAACACCTTGCGGAAGTCAAGAAACACGGCGTCTACCTGGGAACCCGTGTCTATGGCCCTCTGAGTCTCGTGGACGAATAGCGCGAGCTGAGTTTCACACGACCGTCTTTTTAGAAACCCATGCTCATACCTACAGAGTAGATTTCTAGTCTCCAGGAAAGTCATTATACTCGAACATAAAATTTTTGATCACTCACCATACAGCCCAAACTTTGCTCTGTGATCATATGAACCGCTGGCTATGAAGACAACATTTTGGCACAGACAACGAACTGTAGACCAGCGCAAAGAAGTGGTAGAAAGAGCAGGCTGCTGCCTTCTATGACGAGGATATTGGAAAGTACGTACAACTGTACGACAAATGTCTAAGTTGGAGCGATGACTACGTAGAGAAGTAGTTGGAAGATGTAGAAAACTGCTGCAAATAAAATATTTTTGATTTTCACTGTGGTTTCCATTGCGTGACCAATCTCGTAATTACTTCCAGGGTTAAGGATAGGACTGCGCAAAATCTACAAGATGTACGGAAATAAGATACGTATAAGTGGATAGAGAACTCACACTACAGGTCCTCAAATTGTCACCATTTGTGGTGTGGCAAACTTCAGTACCTGCGGTAGAGTGAGTGCTTTCAATAAGCTGCTGCCACGTAGGAAAGCGCAAATACAGCAATCTGCTTCGTAAATCTTCTCATTCGGTTGCCTGTCTGCAGGTGTGAACTAATTTGATGCGACGATACGGAGCGCACGGCTTGTCTACACGTTTTGACGTGCCTTTCCCCCAGCGGTGCGCTCTGCAACAATGTAACAGATCGTCTTACGAACAGAGCCTGGGATATGCTCTGTCCATTGATATTTTTGCGTATATCTTGAAGTTTTCGTGCACTCATCTGCTGAAACCCCAGAAATACTTATGAATAATCCGTTCAGAAACTGACTGACGTCATCGAAATGGCAGACATTATGGTAAGCAATGGACCTGCGTCAATTATTAAAGCACTGACGTACTGCACGTGCGGTTTTTGAGTAACCTGTGGCAATATCCTTCAGAGGTATCAGGTTCCTTCTATAGTCACTTGTCCGCAGCTCGTGATCTAGCGGTGCGATCTCGCTTAACGCGCACGGGGTCCCGAGTTTGATTCCCGGCGGGGTCATGGATTTTTCCCTGCCTCGAGATGACTAGGTGTTGTTGTGTTGTCTTCATCATCATCATTCATCCCCACCACGGTCAGAGGAAGGCAATGGCCTAGTCGGCGGTGCGCGTCTCCCGCATCGTTTCCTACGCTCCTCGGAATAGGGGACCTCATCATCATCATCATCATCATCATCATCATCATCATAGTCACTCGCGTATGACGTACACCTCCTATAGAACGAGTTCATTTAAGACATGAAGTCAGCGATGATCAATGTATGACAGGACTGGTCAGCATCGTTTTGTGCTGCCGTTTGTGGTCAGCTGGTAATGATCCTGACCTGAATCGAAACAGGAAATACCAAATAACCCGCTGTTGTAGACGGAGCTGCGTTTTTCGTTGTTGCTATCATCTGAAGTGTCCGTGGTGGTCTAGAGAGTAGAATACTAGACTACGGCCCTGGAGGTCCTGGGCTGAATCCCGAATGGGAATGGGAATTTTTGCTCGTTTCAGTCCCTCCAGAAAGGCTCCAGACCGACTTAGCTTGCCGTCAGAATGAGTACCGGGGCGGTTGTCCAGGGCCTAAAGGCGACCTGGGCGAAGGATTCGCCACACCATCCCCATCCAAGTGCCACGGCAGATAGAAGGGCTGCACCCTAGCTGCTGTAGGGCTAATAGTCCGGTCACGCGCTTGGGCCACTGATTTTACCTACACTTTTGTCATCATCTTTACAGCTGCGGAGTTGAACTCGCTGGCCGCGGCGGTCTCGCGGTTCTAGGCGCGCAGTCAGGAACCGTGCGACTGCTACGGTCGCAGGTTCGAATCCTGCCTCGGGCATGGATGTGTGTGATGTTCTTAGGTTAGTTAGGTTTAAGTAGTTCTAAGTTCTAGGGGACTGATGACCACAGCAGTTGAGTCCCATGGTGCTCAGAGCCATTTGAACCATTTTGAGTTGAACTCGCTATGAACATTCGGAAAAGTGGTTTGTCATTATGTGAAACATAAACTACGCCTTCCAAGCTGTAACCACTCGACATGCACGACAATAGTTTGCAGATCAGTTAAACATATTGGAAAATGTCTTGAAAATGGGTTTTAAGATGAACAACAACAATAGTAAAAGAAGGCAAGTGGAGCGTAGTCCTATTAAATCAGGCGATCCTTAGTCGATTAGATTAACAAATGTAGCACAAAAAGCAGTTCATGAGCTTCGTTCTTTGGCCTCCAAAATAAATGACGTCGGCAACAGTAGAGAGTGTATCAAACGAAGAACAATACAGCAAGAAACTCATTTAGGTGAAGGACAAATGTATTAACATCCAATAACAAAGTAAGAGTCTGGAAGTTTTCTTGAAATTATTGGTCTGTGGCTTTATACGGAAGACCAATGTGGGTTATAAACAGTGCAGAAAGGAAGAGAAGAGATTACAGTTGTTTGAAAAGTGCTTATACAGAAGTATGCTGATGAGTTGATGTGTTGATCGGAAAGCTACGGAAGAGGTACTGAGTCTAGTCGTCAGAAAAGAAATTTACGGCACAAGGCAATTAAAGAAAGGGCTCGACCGACATGATGCATCCTGAGGAGCCGGCCGCGGTGGTCTAGCGGTTCTAGGCGCTCAGTCCGGAACCGCGCGACTGCTACGGTCGCAGGTTCGAATCCTGCCTCGGGCATGGATGTGTGTGATGTCCGTAGGTTAGGTAGGTTTAAGTAGTTCTAAGTTCTAGGGGACTGTTGACCACAGATGTTAAGTCCCATAGTGCTCAGAGCCAGAGCCATCCTGAGGCACCAAGGAATAGGCAGTTTGGTAATGGGAGGAAATGTGAGTGGTAAAAACTGCGCAACGAGAGGAAGACCTGACTATACCGGGTGTTTCCGTAAGAGCTTAGAAAATTTTAACAGGACATAAAGGATGCTGCAACTGAACAATTTGAGGTAGGTGAGCTGGGGTCGAAGAAGCCACCTTAAGAAGATAATAGCAATAAAATTATATTACTGTGTACCTTTTTATTTACATTGTATTGTATGTTAACCGGGGGCCTAGAAACGACGGAGAGGCTCCGTCCCCGCCGCAGCCGCAGTGGTCCACAACCCCACGACGACTACTGCAGTCCACTTCACCCCTCCGCCGCCCCACACCGAACCACTCTTTAGGGTTATTGTGCGGTTCGGCTCCCGGTGGACGTCTCATACCAGACGAGTGTAACCCCTATGTTTGCGTGGTAGAGTAATGGTGGTGTACGCGTACGTGGAGAACTTGTTTGCGCAGCAATCGCCGACATACTGTATCTGAGGCGGTATAAGGAGAACCAACCCGCATTCGCCGATGCAGATGGAAAACCGCCTAAAATACATCCACAGATTGTCGGCTCACCAGACCTTGACCGGGCGGATTCGTGCCGGAGACCAGGCGCTCCTTCCTAAGCCGGAAAGCCGTGCGTTAGACCGCACGGCTAACCGGGAGGCTTTATTTACACTGGTTACAGTTAACTGCAAATGCCATCACTTACACAATGAATAATGCCTGTTAGGAAAAATGGAAATGAGCGTAGGGCATCGTTGGCCGGGATGCCCAGCACGGGTAAGTTCGGCCGCCAAGTGCAAGTCTTATTTGATTCGACGCCACATTGGGCGACTTGCGCACCGGTGATGAGGATGAAAGGATGATTAGGATAACACAACATCCAGTCCACGAGCGGAGAAAATCTCCAACCCGACCGGGAATCGAACCCGGGCCCCCTTGCACGGGAGGCGAGCACGTTAGCACCCAGCTAAGGAGGCGGACGCCTGTTGGGAAAACCCTGTACAGCCTTTCAGCAGTGACAGCATTGCAATGTGCTTCCCCATACATAAGGTGGACATCAGTGAGTACTGCGAAACTGTACCGGTACTGGTCCATCCTACAGTACTGTACGTGCTGAATAGCACTGAGAAATGAATGGGTCTGTCGTTGATTCACAGCACGTTCTATCATGGGACAATGTGAATACGATAAAACAGATACACCTTACGGACATGTAAAGTAAACAAAGCCTGTATCATGACTTCCTAGTAATCAGGCTCAGCCAGCCGCGATGGTCTCGCGGTTAAGGCGCTCAGTCCGGAACCGCGCGACTGCTACGGTCGCAGGTTCGAATCCTGCCTCGGGCATGGATGTGTGTGATGTCCTTAGGTTAGTTAGGTTTGAGTAGTTCTAAGTTCTAGGGGACTGATGACCACAGAAGTTAAGTCCCATAGTGCTCAGAGCCATTTGAACTTTTTTAATCAGGCTCATCGTTCTGTTTCCTTGAGGGACATAAAACAATGCACATGTAAATCAACAGCACAGTACGTGCAAACTTGTATGCATGTTAGATGTAAATAAGCTGGAAAGCAGTTTTGCTAGACAAAGCGGTAGACAAGTGTACCTCCATATCTTCTTAAGATGGCTTCTCCGGCCCCAAGTTCCTACCTCAAAATGTCCATTGGAGCATTCTCTACGTCCTGTTGAATTTTTGCACACTCTTATGGAAACACTCTGTATATGCAAGTACAAGTGCATGGGAGACCCAGTAATTATGCAGAATTGAGGAGACTCGCACACGGTGTACTGGCGTGGAGAGCTGTATCAAGTCAGTCTTATCACCGCAGACAACAAACAACAACAACAAAAACAACAACTGATTTCTACCGGCTATAGCAACTCAGTTACACTGAATATTTAAAAAATTTGGAAACGTAACATATAAGACTCTTAAGCTGCGTGATGGAACAGTCAATAGATGAATAAATATCGGAGAAAAAAATTTTGTTCTTTAAATAATTAAAATCCCTGTAACAATATGTACAAAAAGGATTTTATTAGCATGACAGTGACATACACGAATATAATATATGAAATAAAAGTTACCTCTTGCTGACATTTATTTTGTTTCGTTTATTTTCACCGGAAACGGTAATCACGGGGTGGCTTTCCGTAAAATATAAAATGAATACTTTCGTGTCATCGAGCTTTAATGGAGCTCGGCAGTAACTAAATTTTTTATTGCCTGGAATAATGTGAAATATAGGAAGGTGTCGATATGGATTTAATTACTTATGCCGAATTAAAGCTATTGATAACATCTGTCGGTATTTACGAGTCGCGTAGAGCTGCAAACGTATTTTAGCGGTAGGATGTTGTCATATTTGTCATATGTAAAAAACTGGATTTCCTTGTAAACTGCTACATGACAAGTACTATTACTATTGCTATTGTAGCAGTGAAATAAACAAAAACACTGATACTTGTGTAAGATAACGAAAGCGAAAGCATTTAGCCAATCATTACGAACATTATTTAGATTTTGTTCAACTTAAAGAACGTGGAGATCAAAGGGTTCAGATGGTACAGTATTTTCCGATATTTCAGCAGTTGCACTAAGATATGTTCTCTTGGAGGCCGCAACCAATAAAGCAAAGCTTTCGATATCAACGAAAGAAAAGGAGTCCTAATTCATTCTACCAGTGGTAAAGCAAGTCATCGAATTTTTTAAACTTATTTCGCTTACCCTTCATTCAGGCCGGAAATGTCTAGTCGTCTGAGCTCACCTGAAAATAAAAACGGAAAGACACTGTAAATCCACATCACTAAAAAAATATTGAACACATAGTGACATAAATTTTTAAAACCCTTATCTCTCTTTGTTTCACATTTAGTTCGAATGAAAATTGCTTCCCAGCACTACTGATAAATTATAAAGTGCAAACAAAAGAATATATGAAGGCAAGATACTGCAAATACCACAGAATCCTATTAAATTTAAAACATAATAATTTCTAGAAAGTCAAAATCTGAAATGTTCAGGTTTGCTGTTGCTGTATTGCTAGTTTATCTAACGGCAAATGCTCTCGACCAAATTTATAATAACTGTTCATGTCCATTTCTCACAAGGAACAGAGCAAGTTTTTTGTTTCTCCTCCATGTAATTTAATAATTTATGTACATCTTATTATCGTTATAGCACGACTTTCAGATCTCTTCAAAGTTATCCACATCGTTTTAGTCAGTACCGCTACTTTTGCATATGTTTCTGTTAACGTAAGCGTAATAAAACACCAAAGGCATTGTCAGGTGCTACCATAATTAATTCCCTCTCATTACTACAAATCCAGATCGCTAGATATATTGCTTCATACACATTTCAATTCAGCAAGGGAGAAATGCAGTCCACGGTTTATAGTGGGCTGTGAATACAACGATGGCGGCTGTAGGAATGCTTTGAATAAGAAACAGTATTTAATACATGACAAGAGAGTGGAAAATTGAAAAAAAGTGTAACAAGGAGAAATGATGATGATGAAAATATAAGATGAAAATTACTGTACTCATCAGGACACTGTACAGTGCACGAGTAGCTTACATTATACCGTTTCTAGTCATTGCCTTCTTTGTTCCAATCGCAAATTATTACCTGTATGTCTTAGTATGGGCCCTAATATCCTTTATTTCATGCTTATGGTCCTTACGCGAGATGAACGATGGAGGCAAGAGAAGTCAGTAGTCTGTCGCAAATGCTGTTTCCCTAAACTTCCTCCTAGGCATTTCACCAAACGATCTCGTTCTTTCCCCAGTGACTCCCAACAAAGCTGATCGATCCTTCCCTTGACACGCAACAGTAACAAATCTAGCAGCACACCTCCGCACGGTTTCGATGTCTTCCTTTAATGTGATGTTGTGGGGATTCCAAACACTCGAGCATTAATCACACAGTTTTAATTATCACCCAGAAGAAAAAAGAAAAAGCTGTAGCTATGAAACTTGGTGTTGCTATTGGACCACCTCGTTCACCCTTCAGTGCAACACATTTTCCCTCGCGATAAATTACTTGGCTGAGGCTTGGTTAGACAGGTCTGTATTTTGGCTGTTCATAAAAAAACTTCACCTCGAAAATCGCCTCCTCCGCTCAAGAGATGGTTGCCACAAAATAGATTCATCATCCGAGGAATCTTATCAAGACTGTAAAGACACTACTATGCCTCAGATCAACTGCTTTTCAAAGTCCTTCATCGTCTCTGACAAAATTACAATGTCTTCGGGGAACCTTAAAGTTTTAATTTCTTCTTCCTGAACTTAAATCCCGTTTGTAATTTACTATTTGGCCTCCTGTAATGCTCGCTGATTGTAGAGACTGAATAAAATCGCCGAGAGACTACAAACATTGTGTTGCTCCATTCTCAGTTACTGATACCAGGTTACATCCATCGACTTTGTAATAGCAGTCTGTTTTCTGTGTGAGTTGTAGATAACTTTTCGCTTTCTGTAATTTTGTCGATGCTACCGCCAGAATTTTAAAGTCAACGTTGTCAAGAGGTCTCTCTAAATCCACTTGCTCTAAGATCTGAAACGAATACTGTGTTCAAACATTGTTAATAAACCCGGAGAAAACTATTTATTAAGAAATACCGAAATCGGATGCAGAAAATGTCGTTCTTGTGAAACACAACCAACTCTTTATTCTCACAAGTAATGAGTGCCGTCAACAGGGGATGTTGAACTGATTTCATATATGCAGATTATAGGGAAGTTTGTGACACCGTTCACCACAAGCAACTTCTAGTCAAATTGCGTGCCCACGGAGTATCGTCTCAGCTGTGCGACTGGATTTATTATTTCCTATCACAAAGGTCACCGTCCACAGCAATTGACGGAGAGTCGTGGAGCAGAAGTAACAACTGGCATTGCCCAAGGATCTATCATAAGCCTCTGCTGTGTCTGATCTACATAAACGATTTAGGTGACAATCTGAGACGTGTTCTTAGATTGTTAGATCTTAGACTGTTGATAGGTAGATGCTGACATTTACCGTTCGTGAAGTCATCAGATGGTCAAAAACAATTGCAAGATCATTTAGACAAGATAACTAAATGGTTCAAATGGCTCTGAGCACTATGGGACTTAACAGCTATGGTCATCAGTCCCCTAGAACTTAGAACTACTTAAACATAACTAACCTAAGGACAGCACACAACACCTAGCCATCACGAGGCAGAGAAAATCCCTGACCCCGCCGGGAATCGAACCCGGGAACCCGGGCGTGGGAAGCGAGAACGCTACCGCACGACCACGAGATGCGGGCAGACAAGATAACTGTACGGCCCGGAAAGCAATGAAAAATGTGAAGTGATCCACAAGAGTACGAGAAGAAATAGGCTAAAGTTTTGGTTAAACGATCAATCACAGAAATTTAAAAGCTGTCAATTCAACTAAATATTGCGGGGCTTCAGTTTCGAATCAACCATTACACAGATAATTTTTTGCCTCAAAAAATGGCTCTGAGCACTATGGGACTTAAAATGTGAGGTCGTCAGTCCCCTAGAACTTAGAACTACTTAAACCTAACTAACCTAAGGACATCACACACATCCATGCCCGAGGCAGGATTCGAAACTGCGACCGTAGCGGTCACGCTCGGCCACACCGGTCGGCAATTTCTTTTTTTTTTTGGTGGAGGGGGGGGGGGGGGGGAGCGAATCAAGACTGCTAGTTATTGGCAGGAAAATTCGAAAATGTGACAGGTTTAGTATAGAGATGTCCACCCCCGGTAGCTGAGTGGTCAGCGCGACAGAATGTCAATCCTAAGGCCCGGGTTCGATTCCCGGCTGGGCCGGAGATTTTCTCCACTCAGGGACTGGGTGTTGTGATGTCCTATTCATCATCATTTCATACCAATCGTCGCGCAAGTCACCGAAGTGGCGTCAATTCGAAAGACTTGCACAAGGCGAATGGTCTACCCGACGGGAGACCTTCGTCACACGACATTTAGTTCAGAGATTGCCTACACTACTCTTGTCAGCCCTCCTCTGGAGTACTGCTATGCGTTACGGGATCCGCATCAGATAAGATTGCCTGAGGACATCGAAAACTTTCAAAGACTGGCGACTAGTTTTGTATTACCATGAAGTAGGCGAGAGAGAGTCGTGGAAATGATACGCGAATTCGGGCGGCAACCATTAAAAAGAAAAAAAGAAGAGTTCTTCGTTGCTGCAGGATCTTCTCATGATATTTCAATGATCGACCGACTTCCCTCTTGGAATGCGAAAACATTTCGTTTGCGCCCACCTACATAGGCAGAAATGCGCGCTGCTCGAGAGTGGAACGGTAGAGAAATAGCTTGAAGGCGGTTCAATGAATCCTATGCCAGCACTTCATTATGAATTGCAGAGTAATCGTGTAGATGTGGATGCAGTAATGCTATAAATGTGTGTTTTGAAAGGGTACAGTACAGCCCGAAATTGAAAATAGGAACAACATTCTTCGTTATTCTTGTCAGAACAACATATTTTTTGTAATAATAACTCAATTTCACTTAATACACCGAAGCCGGATACCAGTGTAGGAAAGAAGGACAATTTATTTATTTATTTAATTCATCACATGTGCACTCCCACAAAATAAATCCCTACATCAAATTTGGTGAGATCTGTGAAATGAATGTATGTATGGTCGTCTGCTAACCGCAGATAGTAAATGTGCAATATATGATCATCTCTGAGGCGGTCCTTTGGTCACCTTTGGTGGAAGCAAAGAGATGAAATTTACCTGAGCTTTGAGCGCCTGAAATGTGGCTGACCAATATGGTAGCATGGTGCTCCCCCACCTCAGTGGAGGTGCGAGATGACCTGTAGAACGGCCATGTTTCAGCACTCTGGTGCTGGATCTTGCGTTGGTAAGACCTGTCTTAGGTGTGCTGCGTAAAGACAAAAGAGTGGAGACAATGGTATACGTGTGAAATACTTAAGAGTAGTTTGGAATAATTATTTCTCTATTTCAGGAACTTTTGGAGGGGGAATTAAATGTCAGGCAGGTAATATTAAGAGGATTGTAGTAATCTTCGGAAGTGACCAACGGTGACAATGAAACCACGTGTAGCAATAAGTTGAAATAATTGCGAGTGCTAGTACTAAGTTGAAATACTTCTGAGTGCTAAAGTTAAGCTGAATTACTTTGGGTGTTATGTTTCCGTGTGATGCTAGATTCAAACTCTAATACTCTGAGAGAGAAGCAAGGTGAGTCAGCCGTCTATCCAGCAACGCCACTTGGCTTGCATTGCACAGTAAGACGTGCGTATATCCTCCAGAGTTCGTAGTAGGAAAGAAAAGTTACGTAGTGGGGCAGTGTCGTGTGAAACTTGTATGAATACTAATTGAAGTGGGAAAGCTGAAAGTGAAGTGATTCTAACGTTGTGACTATTCTTTGTGATGCATTCTGTGTTGCTAGTGTGATGTATTTCATGTAATTTAAGTATGTGTGGTTTGCATGGGAGAGTAGCAAGATAGGTTCAGAGGCAGTGGGTTATGCATGTTCCTTTTTGTACCGCTCGGTCTGGAGGAAATTTTCGTGATGATGGGTGTGACAGTCGATGTGTGAGATAGCAAAAGATCCACCATCCTATACAGAAAGTGCACTGTTAGATAATTACGAGACCATAAGATAGAGAATCACCAATGTAAAGCCATGTGCACTGGGCGGAGTTTCTCATGTGTAATTGTTGTATTAAATGTAATGGTGTGTTTAGGTTATCTTTGATTCGTAATAGAATTTATCGGAATAAAAAAGATAGTGAAAAGAAAAAGATTGGTGGCCTTATTCTTCGAATAGTGTGTAGTCATGAGACCCAGAATTTATAATGTGTGCGCCATTCATGTTCAGTGCGGTGGCCATGTGTTGCTTAAAGCCGTTGGGTAAGAAAGAAAATGTGGTATTGCCAGAACGTAGTGAACAATCAGAGTTGTGTAAATTACTAATAGTCAGAAGTGCGTTATCCTTTTCCGTTGCGTAATATTCAAACAGGAGAATAAATTGCAGCTTAATTGTGGGTACTAGAGCTCATAATCAGTCATTGATGTTACTCGATAAATAAGAATAAATCCACTCGCTTCGTAGACCACTCATCTTGCGGGCCTGTCTGCGTGATGCCACAGTATGAGCAAGGCATGTGGGCGCTCTCAGTTTGACCACAGTAACGTTGAATTGTAGGAGAGGCAAGTTATGATAGTAAAAACACATGAAAAATGTTTCTGAGTGTACGCGGAAGTTGGGTCATCGGGAGCGACAACCGTCCTGATCAAAGAGTGGCGCTGACAGCGGCCAGCTGTTGAGGTGACGGATGGGGTGGCAGCCACCAATGAAGACGGCCCGGAGAGTCGGCACAAAGGGCCAGCGTGCGCCCGGAGGACAATGCGGCCGCTCTCTGATAACGGCATTCCAGCAGGCGATAATTAGCGCTCCGCGGCGGAACGCCATCACCTCAATGAGCCGTGCGGCGCCGAGCCGAGACACCTGTCAGGGCTGACTAATCACCGCCCCTGACCCTGGAGTGGGTGGGGGGTGCGTTCCTCACCCACCCGCAGTCAGTTCCACATCGTCAACAGCACCTCAGCGAAAGGATACACTCAAGCTACAGTTATTGCAACGTGTCTTACATGACCTCTTAATAAGTGATACTATGTGGAGACCTAAAGGGGAGGTTCGAACTCCGTAATTACAAAGATATGGAGAACTCCCATGACCCTAAGAATGTTAAGCGTTCTGTATCTTCTGGAATATACACTGGGGTGACATAAATAGTGGGATAGTGGTATGCCGATAGAGATGGCGAAAGTATGGCGTATACAAGGTATAATAGGGTACTGCATTGGCGAAATCGTTGTATTCTGGTGATTCATGTTGTAAGCTTATCAGTCCGTCGCTGACATAGAAGACTGCAAACCTTCTTTCCTTCCCGTCTGGGCAAGCTGTGCAGCGACTAGAGTACATGTAAAGTTTACTTGGACAGGGTAAATGCTAGCTACAATGAAGACCATAATTCGATCGTAATACTGGCATTTTAATTTGATATTCCCCACAACTGACAAAATTTACAAAAAAAAAAAAAAAAAAAATGTGAATCTCTTTGTCCACTCGCACACTCCTGAGAATGGCACATTAACAATTTGCACTTACGCGCCCTTATTACCGGCAGCTGCGTTGATAAATACTCGGCACCTCGCAAGGATAACTTCTAGATCGAGAATATTAGGTAAGTTGTTGGAAGTGGTTGGGCGTTGGTGAAAATCTCGTTTCTGAGCACACAAAGAGCTCTAACCGCAGAACTCTGCACGGAACACGCGTTGGTGCAATGCTGCGATACAGACCGTATTTCTCCCTTCGAAGACGATGGCCAAGACGCCGTCTCCAAGTCCGTACCGCTCGATGGCTGAATGCGAAGTCCCTTCACAATTCTCTCGTCTCCCACGCGTACGAAAAGGCGGCGGAAGGATACTCAGTTTCGGCCAATGTCGAACGCTCTATCATCGCCGAAATCCCTCCACTGAGATCTACCCAATGATCGAGTAGGTCATAACACTCCTAGGAAAACGAAATTCCCGTCTTCGCCACGTGTTGCCCAGCACAGGTTGCCCCGGATGCCGGGCTATCCCCAAAAGCTCCGTGTTGTCCCGCGTTTCCGGTGAGCGCTACCTGACGCCCACGGTGGCCCGGCGAGCTACGGGTAGCTGCAGACTCATGTACCATAATTCTCAACTTCCGATACTTTTCACCAACGTTTTAAGTTGTGGCTCACACATGCAGACATGCAGGGAATACTGCTCGAGAGTGCCTCATATTTATCATAATTCAATATACACTCCTGGAAATTGAAATAAGAACACCGTGAATTCATTGTCCCAGGAAGGGGAAACTTTATTGACACATTCCTGGGGTCAGATAGATCACATGATCGCACTGACAGAACCACAGGCACATAGACACAGGCAACAGAGCATGCACAATGTCGGCACTAGTACAGTGTATATCCACCTTTCGCAGCAATGCAGGCTGCTATTCTCCCATGGAGACGATCGTAGAGATGCTGGATGTAGTCCTGTGGAACGGCTTGCCATGCTATTTCCACCTGGCGCCTCAGTTGGACGTGCAGACCGCGTGAGACGACACTTCATCCAGTCCCAAACATGCTCAATGGGGGACAGATCCGGAGATCTTGCTGGCCAGGGTAGTTGACTTACACCTTCTAGAGCACGTTGGGTGGCACGGGATACATGCGGACGTGCATTGTCCTGTTGGAACAGCAAGTTCCCTTGCCGGTCTAGGAATGGTAGAACGATGGGTTCGATGACGGTTTGGATGTACCGTGCACTATTCAGTGTCCCCTCGACGATCACCAGTGGTGTACGGCCAGTGTAGGAGATCGCTCCCCACACCATGATGCCGGGTGTTGGCCCTGTGTGCCTCGGTCGTATGCAGTCCTGATTGTGGCGCTCACCTGCACGGCGCCAAACACGCATACGACCATCATTGGCACCAAGGCAGAAGCGACTCTCATCGCTGAAGACGACACGTCTCCATTCGTCCCTCCATTCACGCCTGTCGCGACACCACTGGAGGCGGGCTGCACGATGTTGGGGCGTGAGCGGAAGACGGCCTAACGGTGTGCGGGACCGTAGCCCAGCTTCATGGAGACCGTTGCGAATGGTCCTCGCCGATACCCCAGGAGCAACAGTGTCCCTAATTTGCTTGGAAGTGGCGGTGCGGTCCCCTACGGCACTGCGTAGGATCCTACGGTCTTGGCGTGCATCCGTGCGTCGCTGCGGTCCGGTCCCAGGTCGACGGGCACGTGCACCTTCCGCCGACCACTGACGACAACATCGATGTACTGTGGAGACCTCACGCCCCACGTGTTGAGCAATTCGGCGGTGCGTCCACCCGGCCTCCCGCATGCCCACTATACGCCCTCGCTCAAAGTCCGTCAACTGCACATACGGTTCACGTCCACGCTGTCGCGGCATGCTACAAGTGTTAAAGACTGCGATGGAGCTCCGTATGCCACGGCAAACTGGCTGACACTGACGGCGGCGGTGCACAAATGCTGCGCAGCTAACGCCATTCGACAGCCAACACCGCGGTTCCTGGTGTGTCCGCTGTGCCGTGCGTGTGATCATTGCTTGTACAGCCCTCTCGCAGTGTCCGGAGCAAGTATGGTGGGTCTGACACACCGGTGTCCATGTGTTCTTTTTTCCACTTCCAGGAGTGTAGTTATGATGTGATGCCCTTGCCAGTCCCTTTATTATTAATACTAAAGTTGGTAAGCTAACGTGTAAGTGCCCATGTCCTGGCACCTTGCAATGTGAGAAGGTTTCCAACGTGATTATGGCCGCGTGACGGGAATTAGCAGACCTTGAACGTGGACTGTTATTTGGAGCTACACATACGGAATATTCCGTTTCGCAAATCGTTGGGGAATTCAATATTCCGCGATCCATAGAGTCAAGGATGGGACGAGAATACGACACTTTAGATATAACCTCTCACCATGGGCAACGCAATGGTCGGAGGCCTTCCCTTACCAATTGACAGCAGCAGTTATTGCGTAGAGTTGCAGTGCTTACAGACAAGCAACACTGTGTGAAATCAAAGTGAACGTACGAAGAACGTATCAGTTAGCATAGTCCGGCGAAATTTGACGTTAATGAGCTATGGCAGCCGACGATCGATGTCCTTGCTAACATCACGTCGACGCCTGCAGCGCCTCTTCTGGACTCGCGATTATATCGGTTGTACCCTAGACTACTGGAAAACCGTTGCTTGGTCAGATGAGTCCGGAGTTCAGTTGGTAATAGCTGATCGTAGGGCTCAAGTATGTCGCAGACCCCACGATGCCATGGACCCAAGTTGTCAACAATGCACTGTGCAAGATGGTACTGGCTCCATAATGGTGTGGACCGTGGTCCAATTGAGCCGATCATTAACTGGAAATGGTTATGTTCGAGTACTGGGAGACCAGACAATGATGGAATTTTTTATGGATGAGAATGCGCCCTGTCACTGGGCCACAATTGTTCGCAGTTGGTTTGAGGATCATTCAGAACAATTCGAGCGAATGTTTTGGCCACCCAGATCACTCGATGTGAATCCCAGCGAACAATTACGGGACATAATGAAGAGGTCAGTTCGTGGACCAGATCTAGCACCGGCAACACATTCGCAGTTATGGACGGCTGTAGAGGCAGCATGGCTCAATATTTCTGCAGGGGACTTCCAACGACTTGTTGAGTCCATGCCACGTTGAGTCACTGCACTACGCCTGGCAAAGGAGGTCCGTCACAGTATTAGCAAGTATCGCATGACTGTTGTCACCTCAGTGTGCATTAATGAGCCGAAAAATTACTATCAGTGCCTCCCTGCGAACTGGGACGGTAAGAAAAGTATATAAAAGTAGGAGGATCGAATGGGAAATCATTCTAGTGACGATACGCATCGCAAATGGGGAAATCCAATTACATAAGCAACTTTGACGAAGGGCAGATTGTTATACACCGGTGCTTGAGAACGGAAACGGATGTTTGGTTTCTGGAGCTCTCGGAAACGGAGAAGCTGGTCAACTGTTCGCAGGCTACTGTGTTCAGTATCTATGAAAAGTGAGCGAAGGGCAGTGGATCCACTAGTAGGCGACAAGGTGTTGAACGTTCACACCTCCTCGCTGAACGAGGAAGTCGAAGGCTTGTCCACTCTGCAAAGTACGAAAGCGATAATCTTGGAAGATCTGACGACAGAGTACAATGCTGATGCTGGCACACAGTTCAGCTGACATTCTTGGACACGGAGCTCCGTAGCAGACGACCCAAACCGTTCTTGTGTTGAATCAACGACATCGTCATTTACGACTACGGGGGACGCAGGATCATCGAATTTGGACAGTGAATCAATGGAACGTGTTGGCTGGTCAGGTGAATCACGTTTCTTGCTACATCAGGTTGATGGTCGTGTCCGTCGTCATCGAGACAAACGGCTGCTCGAAAGCATCAACATGCCACTGACGAAGGCCGATGAGGGCAGTACTGTGTTACAGGAGATATTCGCCTCAACTTCCGTGGGATCTGTGGTAGTAATAGAAAGCACCATGACCGCCGTGGACTACGTCAACAGTATTCTGGACATCCCTTCATGTTAGATGTCTTCCCCCACGACGATGGTATCCTCCTACAGGATAACTGTCCGTGTCACAAGGCCACAATCTTGGTACAGTGGTTTGAGGAGCATGATAGTGAGCTCACATTGTTGTCTTGCCCACCAACGCTGCATGAACTGAACTCGATGGAGCACATTTGGGATACTATAGGTCACCATCTCCGAATCCACAAAGCATCGGCCCGTAATTTACGGATATCAACGGTCCTGTGCATAGACATTTGGTGGCAGGTACCTCCGGAAATCTACCATGGCCTAGTCGAATTCATACCACGCTCAATCGCTGTAGTATTGGGTCCGAAAAGTGGACTGTAACACGCGAACCCTGCATCAGCTTCGCGATTTCCGAGATGCTCCACTTATTCAGGATGATTCGTATTAACGTTTAAAATGTAAATGACGCCGAGGCAAGTAATGTAATACAAGGCACATGGGGTTGCAAATGTTGGAAAATACCTCAAAAATGAATGAGAGCCGCTGAACATGTAACATCCCCAGATGATCTATCTCGCCGCACGTGCTGCGGTTGGGCATTGGCATGAAGGGGTGATTGAGCGATGCAATACTTGCATAATGACAAACTAACACACCTTTCACACACCTTTAGCAAATGTGATCTGTTGTAAACGTAGAAGTTGCAGAATTATTATCCTTACTGTGACCAATTAAAAGCTGTTCTTACTTTGTGTTTCTTTCCTTTTGTCTCTTGTTTTTCTGATTACAGCCATCATTTAGTAAAGAAAAGGTATGTCATTTACTGGTAACGATGCAATTCGGAAGCTTATACTCATTTACTTGTATCGTAATGGTAGGTTTTTATTGTACTATATATAGAAGGCTCCAAAAAAATGTATCCACTGTTTAAAAGTCCATAATTGGCAAACTAATTGACGAAGTTGTCTCATCTTTGGTAGTGCAATAGTTTGTAGTTCCGGCAATCGCCACATAAGCGTTGTATTGCGTTGTTTTGTTTTGTCAGATGACAGTCGCCAGATAGTCAGTGTTTTGTTCTTAGTTGTACCTAGTTTCTCGAGTAAACATGGCTGGCGCAAGGCTTACATTCGATGAAAGGAAGTCAGTTTTGAAGTGGTATTTTAAGTACGAATACATTATTGAGGTTCAACGGCAATGGCGAAATGGGTATCAAACAGAGCCACCGACACGTTTAACGATTCCAGTCCAGCTAACTCCCGTCGTGTGTTACAACAATTTACTCGCTCAACACAGAAGTCTGTGAGACAGTGTGCCCGTGAAATTAGACTGAGTGTTCGGCGAATTAGGAAGACAACAAAGTGGAAGTGCTAGATCCCAAGATTGCTACACGCAATGAACGAAGGCGACCCAGATCGCAGAATGGAGTACTGCGAGTGATTTACTAACACTGTGCGCAACGATGAAGAGTTTGCAGAGATAATTGTGTGGTCTGATGAGGTACAGTTAAAACTCAATGGTACAGTAAATCGCCACAATTGCATCTACTGGGCCGCCGAAAATCCGAACGTCCATGTAGACAAAGCCGTCAATTTTCCAGGATTAAATGTGTGGTGTTGGTTGTCTTACCGGGGCTTGACTGGGCCATTCTTCTTTAACGGCACAGTTATCGGTGAGGTGTACCTTCGGAAGCTTCAGGCATCCATTTTACCTGCCATCCGAGACTTGTATTGAGACGGAAGAGTTTACTTTCAACAAGATGGTGCCCCAGCACATACCAAAATCGTGTTAGGGCGTATCTCGACGAAAATCTACCAGGAAGATGGATAGGCTGTAGAGGTGCTGCGGAGTATCCACCACGTTCCCCAGACCTAACTCCTCTGGACTTTTACCTGTGGGAAACACTAAAGGACGTCGTTTATCGACAAAAGCCACGCACATTGGATGAACTTCGAGAATCCATCATACATTCATGTGCAAATATCCAACTGAACACGTAGCAGTCAGTAGTTCGTACTGCAGTTCGGTGGAATCGTTTGTGTGTGTATGTTAATGGTGACCATTTCGAACACCTACAGTGATATCTTTAAACTGGACTTTAAGCTGCACTTTCACCAAAAGCGAGACAACTACGTGAATTAGTTTACAAGTTATGGACTTATATATATATATATATATATATAGGGAGAGAGAGAGAGAGAGAGAGAGATAGGAATCGAACCATGAGCTGCACGTGCTAAAGTTGTGACTTCTTGTGCCCTTTATTTAAATTACTTGTCTCACCATCATCTACGTCGCTTTGGAGGTTTTTAAACGTTAGTAAGGATCACCCTGTATACTTTCCTTGCCGCGTCACGTGACAAAAATCATCCCACTGTAAAAAAAAAATCGCGGTCGGAAATTATCATAACATTTTGGTTCATCAGTGTACTCGCTGGAGGAGATTTGAGTGTCGTTGTTCTCGCAAGGAGACCGGCAACTTTAAAGCATTTTCCGTTAGCAAACAAGATGCAGGAAGGTGGTGCATCTAGCTTGACATTCACACGGTTTTGTCCAAGCCCCTAACCACATGCGAGCACTGCTTTACGAGGAGTGATGTGGTGACGCGGAGCTTGATGTGGTGTCGCAGAGCGCTGGCTGCCCGGTCCCCCCTCGGGCCGTTAAGTGAATGTAGCACCACGGGCCAACCCCCCCGCAGTGATGCTGTTGTTTCTGCGGGCAGAGTAGCCGCCGGCAGCGCCCTGGTCCGTGGCGAGCAGTAAATCAATTTATTAGACTCGCGCCGGGGATACTGGCGCCGAGATAATTAATAAAGATTGGCTCCGGGGCCGGGCCGGCATTAGTACGTTAAAAACCGCCGCGCCGCTCCACGCCTCGCACTGCTGCATCTCCCCTGCAGTCGTGGAGGGGGAGGCGCTGGCGGCCAGTAATCTCTGGTCTGCACCGCCGTCGGCTAGGCACGTAGTGTCGCAAAAAATTTGTTGTTAGATTTACTGATGTACGCTCTATAACTGTGACAGAGCTGTGTCGTTATGTCATACAGGAAACAAAGCGGTTAGTTATTATTTGAATTGCAGGTACTCACAGAGGTCCAGTGTGGGCTTTCACTATCGTATGGCGGCTAAAATTGGTAGATATTCTAATTCGTTAATGCGGAAGTGATTTACGCTGGGAGAAAAAATAGTAGTTCTGATTTTGGCTACCGTGCCGGCGATCCATCTGAGCTACCGAGGGCACAGAGGATAGTGCGACTGCAGGGACTATCTCGCGCACGCCTCCCCCGAGACCCACATTCTCACCTTGTATGTCCACACACTACATTCGTAGCGTCCCATCCCAACATATTCATTACTCGTGGAAGACATTCTTACCAAGTGCTGTAAGAGTTCGGGGAATATGTGTTCATCAGCACAGAAGAAGAAGGTCATGGCCGGTATTGCCAGAACTACATACTTATATGGATATGGTGTCTGTCCGAAAGAACAGACACCATATCCATAAAAGTCCTAGTAATCAGGCTCATCGTCCTTGTTCCCTTGAAGAAAACAAAGAATGCACACGTAAATCAACAGCACAATACCATGTGAGTTCTAAATAAGCTGGAAAACAGTAATGCTAGACAAAGTTCACTCCCATATCTCATTAAGCTGGCTTTCCGACCCCACATTCCAAGTGTTCAAATGTGTGTGAAATCTTATGGGACTTAACTGCTAAGGGCATCAGTTCCTAAGCTTACACACTACTTAACCTAAATTATCCTAAGGACAAACACACACACACCCATGCCCGAGGGAAGACTCGAACCTCCGCCGGGATCAACCGCACAGACCCCACATTCCCTGTCTCATATTGTTCAGTGAAGCATTCTCTATGTCCTGCTACATTTTTGAACACTCTGGCCGGCCGGTGTGGCCGTGCGGTTCTAGGCGCTTCAGTCTGGAACCGCGTGACCGCTGCGGTCGCAGGCTGGAATCCTGCCTCGGGCATGGATGTGTGTGATGTCCTTAGGTTAGTTAGGTTTAATTAGTTCTAAGTTGTAGGCGTCTGATGACCTCAGAAGTTAAGTCGCATAGTGCTCAGAGCCATTTGAACCATGTTTGAACACTCTTATGGAAACACCCTGTTTATCCGCAAGGAAAGCGGCCAACGTGCGCGGAGGAATAACACCCTTCCGAATGGCCACTGAACCCACGCCGTGGGATTTCCGAGCTAACAATGCCATACGACATTTAATTTTTTTAGACCAGTTGCAAACATTACGAACGAATCAACCCGCCATCCTATCAATTATCGTAGAGAAACGAAGGAAAAACTGAATCGGTGTGACCAGAACGGCATCCGAATCACGTTTCTTCCAGAGGGGAGTTCAACGCGCCGCTTCATTCAGTACGCGCAAGGAAACAAAAATTTGGGGATATTTTTAGCGGTTGCGCCTGGTCGACTCTATGGTCCCTGTTTCATCTGAGGGCGGCAGTGCACTCTTAAACTGCTGAAGATACAGAGCACTGTTGCCAATTCTATCGCGGCGACGCCGAGGCCGTATCGGGCAGCTTAGAGATTAGTGCCCGCTATCAAGTGGCCAGCAGCGCAGAGCTGCGTGGGTCTGGGTCGCTCGCGTGCTGCGCCGGTCTCGTCTGCCCGCCCCCCCCCCCCCCCCCTAATAACAACGGTGCCGCCACGGACATCGGAACTGGCAGCTTTATTACGGTAGGCGGCCGGGCGCAAGCGATGCGGCCATCAGCGTCCTCTTCAAGCGGGCGCTTTACTGCTCCGCTTTTACTGTCGGCGGTGTTTCCTCCTGGGAACAAATGTAAATCCACCCTTATGCACCGGTAGTAACCTCTGCAAATGCATTGCGGTGGGCGGCAGGATAACATCAGTGAACGGGACTAGGCGACTGAATGACATGGTATGCGTTAGCTAACGGAAGAAGCGTGCTGTCAACGGCTCACAGAGTTTACTCATCTCTCGGACTACTATAGTACGTACTGGGATGTAGCGGATGTTGCTCTAGTACGAGGTGCATCTCAAGCATTTTCGCTGAATAGAGGTCCAAAGTTTTACAAGCTTATATGGATATGGTGTCTGTTATTTCGGACATGTCCGAAAGAACAGACACCATTGATGACCTTCAGCCGTCTAGAACGAAATTAGAATTATATTAATACCTTCATCGGCCAACGGGCGTTGATATATATCAACGGGGACAGGTGAAAACGTGTGCCCTGACCGGGACTCGAACCCGGGATCTTCTGCTTACATGGCAGACACTCTATCCATCTGAGCCACCGAGGGCACAGAGGATAGCACGACTGCAGCGACCACCTGGCGCACGCCTCCCGCGAGACCCACAGTCTCACCTTGTATGTTGTAAGTAGGCTGTTTAGGTTTTTATGTTGGTAACGCCATGTAGCGCTCTAAATGAAAATCACTGACTGTGCCGTGTGCAGTCTGTGGCCGGTTTGCATTGTTGGAATTTGCTATTGTTGTGTTGGGCAGTTGGCTGTTAACAGCGCTTAGCGTTGCGCAGTTGGAGGTGAGCCGCCAGCTGTGGTGGATGTGGGGAGAGAAGTGGCGGAGTTTTGAGAGCGGATGATCTGGACGTGTGTCCATCAGAGACAGTAAATTTGTAAGACTGGATGCCATGAACTGCTATATATATTATGACTTTTGAACACTATTAAAGTAAATACATTGTTTGTTCTCTGTCAAAATCTTTCATTTGCTAACTATGCCTATCAGTAGTTAGTGCCTTCAGTAGTTTGAATCTTTTATTTAGCTGGCAGTAGTGGCGCTCGCTGTATTGCAGTAGTTGGAGTAACGAAGATTTTTGTGAGGTAAGTGATTCATGAAAGGTATAGGTTATTGTTAGTCAGGACCATTCTTTTGTAGGGATTATGAAAAGTCAGATTGCGTTGCGCTAAAAATATTGTGTCAGTTCAGTGTTGATCAGAATAAGTAAAGAGAGTAATGTCTGAGTACGTTCAGTTTTGCTAACTAATTTTTCTAAGGGGACGTTTCATATGTCGACCCTTAGCCGAGGATACCTCACTGGAATCTTCAGATTTTTTCTTGTAGTTTGTGTAATTAGTGTAGCTTTTGTTTATTGCTAGCGCCTAATTATAGGGAGAATTTCCTTTGTAGTTACAGTCTTTCATTGTTGTACAGTAAAAGTTGTGGCATGCATGTAGATTTGCACCAAGTATTTCGCAGCTGCGCTTGCAATTAACGAGATATTATTTCCAATGCTATGTTAATGTGTTTTCTCATTTTGCTCTTCAAATTGTGCTTTTCTGTGTTATCGTGTGAAATATTGTGACAATAATGGCGTGTGAGAAACGTAACACTAGGCTCCAAAGTAAACTGAGAAATGACATTGAAGACGAAAGCAGCGTGGAGCGCCACCGTGTAATGAATTAACTAATGTTCAAAGTAGTAATTTGGTAATTGTGCATAGGGAAATAGAGCGGGCGGCAAACAATGGTGTAGACAGTGAAACAATTAGTGAACAGGGAAGCATCATCGATCGATCGGTTGGCAACAGCTTGCCTCAGGAATGACAGGACACAATCTTGCAAATACTGCAGATTCAGGTTTTGGATCCTCACCGATTTCTCAGATGAGTCAAGACACATTTTCTGCTTGTCAAAATGTGAATGTTGCCGGTGAAAATGCACTGCCAAAAAGCATAGAGAAACAGATTCCAGACGCTAATACATTGTTATTGCGATTAATGCAACAAATGAAACAAAATCGGAGACAAACACAGCAAAAGTTACATACAATGGAACAACACCACAGACTGCACACAGCAAAGTCAGTGATTTTCATATAGAGCGCTACATGGTGTTACCAACATAAAAACCTAAACAGCCTACTTACGATGTCCACTCACTACATTCGTAGTGTCCCACTCCAACACACTCATTACTCATGGAAGACATTCTTATCAAGTCCCGTACTAGACAAGGTTCCAATTAACCATGTCTTATTCCTTCTTTAGGTCGTCCAAGGAACAAAAATAATTTTTGTAAGCAAAATGCATCTTACTTCTTAAGGTTCACACGGAAGCTCATGAAATAAGATTTCTTAGAACAGTAAGCAGATACAATGGGCTGACAAGACGTTAAAATAGTACTGTTGTTCAAGTCTGATCGTCTGTAATCTAAGAAATATAAGTAAAGATGACAGAAGGAACAGCAATGGACACCTGGCAGAAATTATTAGTGACAGTCTGCCTTAGGACGATGAAAGCTATAAATAAAAGTCACAAACTAGTTTTGGTAGATTGAGTGGGAGACGGATACTGAAGAACGAGGAGGAAGAGGAGAAGGTGGAGATTTATCGTGGACTAAGAGATTTGTCAGATGGAGAACGTGCTTACGCTTAGGTAGCACAAAGACACCTATTACATGAAATGAGTTAATAGGAAAAGGATAAGAGCCGGCTGGAGTGGCCGAGCGGTTCTAGGCGCTACAGCCTGGAACCGCGCGACCACTACGGTCGCAGCTTCGAATCCTGCCTCGGCCATGGATGTGTGTGATGTCCTTAGGTTACTTAGGTTTAAGTAGTTATAAGTTCTAGGGGACTGATGACCTCAGAAGTTAAGTCCCATAGTGCTCAGAGCCATTTGAACCATTTTGAAAGGATAAGAACAAAAATAAAAAGAGGTCAAAGAGGAGGAGATGGAGAAATAGGAAGAGGTGGAAAAGTAGGAAGAAATGCAACTGGTGGAGCAGGAGGAGAATCAAGAGGCGGAAGTGGAGCAGAATGACGAGGAGGAAAATAAGAGGAGGAGGAGGAGGAGGAGGAGGAGGAGGAGCAGATTAGGGACGAGGGTAGACGTGTGGTTGATACCATTTAAACGTAATTAATTTGTTAGTACATTTCTCCAGTATAGGCCAGAGTTGTTGTTGTTGTTGTCGTCTTCAGTCTTCAGACTGGTTTGATGCAGCTCTCCATGCTACTCTATCCTGTGCAAGCTTCTTCATCTCCCAGTACCTACTGCAACCTACATCCTTCTGAATCTGCTTGGTGTATTCATCTCTTGGTCTTCCTCTACGATTTTTACCCTCCACGCTGCCCTCCAATGCTACATTTGTGATCCCTTGATGCCTCAGAACATGTCCTACCAATCGATCCCTTCTTCTAGTCAAGTTGTGCCACGAACTTCTCTTCTCCCCAATCCTATTCAATGCCTCTTCGTTAGTTACGTGATCTACCCATGTAATCTTCAGCATTCTTCTGTAGCACCACATTTCGAAAGCTTCTATTCTCTTCTTGTCCAAACTAATTATCGTCCGTTTCACTTCCATACATGGCTACACTCCATACAAATACTTTCAGAAATGACTTCCTGACACTTAAATCTATACTCGATGTTATCAAATTTCTCTTCTTCAGGAACGCTTTCCTTGCCATTGCCAGTCTACATTTTATATACTCTCTACTTCGACCATCGTCAGTTATTTTGCTCCCCAAATAGCAAAACTCCTTTACTACTTTAAGTGTCTCATTTCCTAATCTAATTCCCTCAGCATCACCCAACTTAATTCGACTACATTCCATTATCCTCGTTTTGCTTTTGTTGATGTTCTTCTTATATCCTCCTTTCAAGACAAAGTCCATTCCGTTCAACTGCTCTTCCAAGTCCTTTGCCGTCTCTGACAGAATTACAATGTCATCGGCGAACCTCAAGGTTTTTATTTCTTCTGCATGGATTTTAATACCTACTCTGAATTTTTCTTTTGTTTCCTTCACTGCTTGCTCAATATACAGATTGAATAACATCGGGGAGAGACTACAACCCTGTCTCACTCCCTTCCCAACCACTGCTTCCCTTTCATTACCCTCAACTCTTACAACTGCCATCTGGTTTCTGTACAAATTGTAAATAGCCTTTCGCTCCCTGTATTTACCCCTGCCACCTTCAGAATCTAAAAGAGAGATTCCAGTCAACATTGTCAAAAGCTTACTCTAAGTCTACAAATGCTAGAAACGTAGGTTTCCCTTTCCCTAATCTAGCTTCCAAGATATTGCCTCACGTGTTCCAATATTTCTACGGAATCCAAACTGATCTTTCCCGAGGTCGGTTTCTACCAGTTTTTCCATTCGTCTGTAAAGAATTCGCGTTAGTATTTTGCAGCGGTGACTTATTAAACTAATAGTTCGGTAATTTTCAAATCTGTCAACAACTGATTTCTTTGGGATTCGAATTATTATATTCTTCTTGAAGTCTGAGGGTATTTCGCCTGTATCATACATCTTGCTCACCAGATGGTAGAGTTTTGTCAGGACTGGCTCTCCCAAGGTTGTCAGTATTTCTAATGGAATGTTATCTACTCCCGGGGCCTTGTTTCTACTCAGGTCTTTCAGTGCTCTCTCAAACTCTTCACGCAGTATCATATCTCCCATTTCATCTTCATCTACATCCTCTTCGATTTCCATAATATTGTCCTCAAATACATCGCCCTTGCTTAGACCCTCTATATATTCCTTCCACATTTCTGCTTTCCCTTCTTTGCTTAGAACTGCGTTTCCTCCTGAGCTCTTGATATTCAGAGTAGTAAATAATTTTCCAATTAAAAATAGAGGTAAATTTCAGTAACTATTGAAGTCAACGCTTTGATTAAAAATTTGAAACGATCTTATTTCTCACAGCGTCGATTACAGTTTAAAAAATATTTCGCTGACAGTGGCGGCCGGCGCAGGGAAGACATCGCGCCGGAGCTCGCATCGTCCAGTGCCCGTAACGCCCCCGCTCTTCCTCCCTGGCCGCGGACGGAGGTCGTGTTGGCGTGTCGGCGATCGAACGGCCAACGAGCCGTTGCCGTTGGAAGCCGTAGTGGGAGGAGGGGGCGGCGGGGGTCAGAGCTGGCGCCGGTTGATTAAGAAGGCGGGAAAGCGGCGCGGGTGGCCCATAAGGCGCCGACGCCGCCGTCGGCGGGTAATGGCGTGAAAACCGCCGCACACGACCCGCCGTAGCCCCAGCCGCCCTACCACCGGCTCCTCTCCGGCCTCGTCTTCCGGAGCGGAAAGCAAGCCGCGTCAGGAGCAGCGCCGATTACCTGGCGTACCCGTACAAGCGGAAAGTGTGGCTGACGACTGGCCAGTATGAGTCACTTAGACATCATCGGTAGAGTAGGTTTGTCATTACAACATCATTACCTAGATACGACTCCGATTAAATTATTGTATGGGGTTTCGTAAGGATCGAATGAAGTGTAGAGCCACGGGTCGTAACACATCTGAAATGTAGCGTCCACTGTTCACAGTGCCGTCAATGCGAACAAGGGGTGACCGAGACGTGTAACCAATGGCACCCCATGCCATCATGACAGGTGATACGCCAGTATGGAGATGACGAATACACGCTTCCAATGTCGCCAAACACGGATGCGACCATCATGATGCTGTAAACAGAACCTTGATTCATCCGAAAAAATGACGTTTCGCCATTCGTGCACCCAGGTTCGTCGTTGAGTTCACCATCGCAGACGCTCCTGTCTGTGATGCAGCGTCAAGGCTAACCGAAGCCATGGTCTGCGAGCTGATAGTCCATGCTGCTGCAAACGTCGTCGAACTGTTCGTGCAGATGGTTGTTGCCTTGCAACCGTCCCCATCTGTTGACTCGGTGATCGAGACGTGGCTGCACGATCCGTTACAGTCATGCGGATAAGATGCCTGTCATCTCGACTGCTAGTGATACGAGGCCGTTGGGATCCAGCACGGCGTTCCGTATTACCCTCCTGAACCCACAGATTCCATATTCTGCTAACAGTCATTGGATCTCGACCAACGCGAGCAGCAATGTCGCGATACGATTAACCGCAATTGCGATAGGCTACAATCCGACGTTTATCAAACGTAATGGTACGCATTTCTCCTCCTTACCCGAGGCATCACAACAACGTTTCACCAGGCAACGCCGGTCAACTGCTGTTTGTGTACGAGAAATTGGTTGGAAACTTTCCTCATGTCAGCACGTTGTGGGTACCGCCACGGGCGCCACCCTTGTGGAAATGCTCTGAAAAGCTAATCATTTGCATATCACAGCATCTTCTTCCTGTCGGTTAAATTTCGCGTCTGTAGTACGTCATCTTCGTGGTGTAGCAATTTTAATGGCCAGGAGTGTATTATAGAGCGGAAAGCGCGTTTTCATATGGCGGGGCAGGCAATGGACTATAATTATTTCTCTCTTGGTGATGTGGATACAGGGGTTGCCGCCGGATCACCTATGCTAAGCACCGCCGGTGTGGCCAGTACTTGCACGGTTGAACGTCCGGGGAAGCCGTGTGCTGTTGACAATGTTCCCTTATGGCAGAGTGGACTGGGGTGTGGTCACATGGAGTCCTTGATCACCCGTCGTTGCACTAATGGCCTTGGTTGAATTCCAAACCTCTCCGTAATGTCTCATTAAGTGAGGGCATGCGACACTGTTGATGGTGATCCGTCTGTCGGACGCGGGCATTAAGCTTGGCGGAACTTTTGGTGCTATTCGACAGGGGTAGGCTGTGTACCGCTTTTGGGTTTCACCCTCTCGTTTCTTTCATCGGCTCAAACAAGAGCATGAAGTTACACACACACACACACACACACACACACACACACACACACACACACACAAAATACAGTCACCTACACTCAATAGATACGCTTACATACACAGCTCTCATGCTTCGCAAAGCAAAACTACCTGCAAGAGTGAAAGGTAAGAAAGGTCTTTCAAATTAGGAGGCTGAAACTACCCTTCGGGGCCTCCTAACGATTCATGCCGTGCGAGTGCAAAATGGTTCAAATGGCTCTGAGCACTATGCGACCTAACTTCTGAGGTCATCAGTCCACTAGAACTTAGAACTACTTAAACCTAACTAACCCAAGGACATCACACACGTCCATGACACGTCGAACCTGCGACCGTAGTGGTCGCGCGGTTCCAGACCGTATCGCCTAGAGCCGCTTGGCCACTGTGGCCGGCTGCGCGAGTACATTTACTTCACTTATTTATCTTTTTGGTCATCACTCTTTTGATTAGATTCATGTTGCTCGCCACTACTGTAATTCAGTATTTGTTGATTAATATTTTTGTATTTTATATCACGTATGTAATTTAAATAAAGTCCACTTCCGTAGCTTAGCGGTAGTGTTACCACCCGGGTTCGATATTCCCGGCAGGGGACTGGGTGTTGTGTGTCCTTCATCATCATTTTCATCATCATTGACACGCAAGTCACCGAAGTGACGTCATCTAAAAAGACTTGCAATACGGCGGCCGAACCCCGAATCGGATATCCAGGCCGATAAATGCCATACGATCATTTCATTTCACTTAAATAAAACTAAAAAAAGTGCTAATACTGAAGTGTCAGTGGGTCGGACATTTATCTAGACAATATCACAGCAGATGGACCCCTAGAATTGTTCACTGCAGAACATCAGACAACGCGAGTGGCAATGGAAGGCCAAGATGGAGAGAGCTTGATGATGTGAAGCTAATTGCTGGAACACGCTGGTACCGGGCGGCTAAAAGTCGAAGACAAGGGAAATATGTAGAAGAATCCCATATCAAGCAGTGGAAGAAGGTACTCTGAGAAAGAAGAAGAAAATAAAGCCACACAATTCACGATTACAAGTCTCCTACGCTACGCACCGGCTACATGCGACACCGTTAATAAGTTACGTAAGTTTTTTACTTAAAGAATGCTTGGTAATCATACAATTTTCAAAAAGATTCTTTTCGAGTTTTCTTCAGAAACACATCGTACTGCTTTAGGAAACCAAGGTACGGAAACTGACCCACAGTTCCTATGAAGGAAGTCAAAGAGGACCGCATGAAAAGTCACATCGTAAAAGTCAATAAGGTACATATAAAAGTGGTACGGACGGAGGAGGAAAAGATCTACAGCTACTTTCGGCAGGATGGAGCAACTGCCCATACAGCCGGCCGAACCTTTAAGCACATTTACACAATATTCACACCTGACAGAGTTGTTAGCAAAGGTGAGTCTGGTCTTGGCCCTAGCTGGCCACGCAGGTCACTTGATCTGTCTGTGTGTGATTTCTTAGTGTGGTTAGCCCTGAAGTCTAAGGTGTATCAACAACGCTCATATCTTCAAGAACTGCAGTAATTCCAGCAGTCCAACTTCGATGCACCACCAGCGACTTGCTGACCGGGGCCCAAAAGTGCTAAGAGTCGAATCTTGGTCACTTTCAACATCTGCTGTAGTCAGCTTCGTACTGTATTTCTTTTCCTCTGCTGTGTCTCTTTGTACCTTTGAACTCTGTTCTCCGAGCCACTTTTGTTTTCTTCACCCTGTACTAACCCTGCGTTTGGAGTCATTATCAAGTAGACACCACACCAAACGTGGAATGAATTCAGAAACGCGTAAAAGCCGGAATAGCCCACACGAATTTATAACGGAGACGGCTGGGTAACTTAGACGGGAATCTTTGTAAGGAAGGTAACACAACGATACGGAAGGAAATCAGGTGTGACTTGTTCTAGAAAAGCATGCAGGTGAATTACCTCAATCCGGGTGAATCCCCGATAGGTTATACGGGTGGGCAAATTCGTTCATCTTCGGGAACTAGTCACTGGGGACAGCTCCATTTTGGGACGCTGGGAGCAGGGGGTGGGGGGTGTTCCATATTAGTTTCGCTGTGAATGGCAAAATAGTTTTGAGATTTCGCGACAAATGGATCTGCATACAATTGCTGCTGGACAGTATGTATTGTATGACCTGGCATTCTTCAAATTGATACTGAAGGGAGACCTCTGTCAGTGTGGTAGTGTGGTTGGACATCATGCGAGTTACGTTTGGTTCAAAATGGTTAAAATGGCTCTGAGCACTATGGGACTTAACATCTGAGGTCATCAGTCCCCTAGAACTTAGAACTACGTAAACCTAACTAACCTAAGGACATCACACACATCCATGCCCGAGGCAGGATTCGAACCTGCGACCGTAGCGGTCGCGCGGTTCCAGACTGTAGCACCTAGAACCGCTCGGCCACTCCGGCCAGCGGTCCACGTTTCATCGAGCTTTGTCACTTGGATGTGACACATAATGCGAAGGTTAATTTCGTTATTAAGTTATGACAATGTTAGTAACTGCCGGTGGGGGGGATGATGAAAGATATACACAAAGAACGAAGTAGATATTTCGAGAACAGTTTGAAACTGAATTGAACTGGGCGAATCCAATGAACAAAAGTAACTTCCATGTGGTTATAATTAAAGTGCAGCAAATAACAGAGGTCCAGTCTCGGCTATAACTATCGCCCGACAGCGAAACGTGTTAGATATTCTAATGCGTAAATGCGGAATCGATTTTTGTTGAGAAAGTTTAGATCCAGTTTTTGTCACCAGGAGTAAATTTAGCGCTGTGAATGCAAGAAAGGCGATAAGAAATGTTGCCGTATATAATGGATTAGGAATGGGACGTGGGCAGGAAAGGTCAACCAAGTGAGAAAGGCAAAATTTTAATTCTATTATTAACTGTCGGTTACACAATTTGTTCAATATGAGCACCGGAGACGTCGACGAGATGGTGTGCAGCGCCAGATTTGCACTTGGTGGCCAAAATTTGAACTAACTTTTCCCCAGTGTAAATCTTTTCCGCTTTAACGCGTTAGTATAACTCCCAAGTTTCGCTCCCATTCGATAATTACAGCCCATATTGGACATCCATGATTAACAGTACTTTTAATTATAAGCACTCGTGGCAACTCGGAGCTGAACTAAGGACGACGGAACTGCAACGCAGAAGGTGCGCCTTACTCAGCTGAACGAGACCGACGTAAAGCAAATGGTGAACAACCGTTCCTTAGACGTCCTTCCTCACGTATTCCGTTCATTTTTGTGAGCCGTTCTTTTGAACCCGTTCTTTCGCGAATGACTGACCTTTAATCAGTTGGTCGACGACGTAACACCCATCCTTACAGACGCCTACGTTAATTTTAATTTACCGTCGCTAGGCATTTGCACACGTGTACTCTGCAGAGCGCCCGCCTGTGACGTAACTCAGTGCTGGTGCGGGTCCCGTGGGCGCTTTGCCGCCACCACCGCCACCGCTGCCGCCGCCGCCGCCGCACGCATCCGCGCCAGGCCGCACTCCATTAGTTGCCGCCATCTACCGGCCTGCATTATTAACGCCGCAGCCAATGCGTCAGGCTCTCCTTACAATGATTAGCGCGCATCAGACGCGGGCCCGTGCAATTTACGGCAGTCGCTCGTCAATGAGACAGCAGACGCCCGTTCAGCTGCGCCACGTGATAACAGGCGGAGCCGAGCAGAATGTGACCTAGCCTTTAGCGCCGGAGATCCGTTTCAGCTAGTGTCTGACTACTAGAAAAACGCGTCCGTTCAGGCCTTCTATGACTGGAGAGCGTGTCGAGGAATAAGCCAAGACAAGCTCCAGCCAACAGCGACCAGTAACAACGATGGCTTTCAGCGTCATTTATGGATGTTTCCAGTCATCAACATAGGTCAGCCAACAATACTTCTTCCAGTCAACTGGTCCATCTTTCCCTTAGTCATGGTGTTCATTATTTTTCAAGGAGAATTTTATTCGTGAAGTTGTAGCTGATTGCGGTATACCATCCTGTTGTGTACATAGTTCCGCGTAGTCAGCGCGTACACAACTTTACCACTAGAGCGCGTCCCACTAAGCACAACAGCGCAGGCGCAGCGCTCGTCCGTCTCCGCACTACGAGATGGCGCTGCCATAGAGACGGACCAAATTCTGCTTCCGTCGATCCGCGTATTAATATGTAACGCAGCCAATGAGATTGCTGCTAACGTAGAACCGTTTCTCCTCGCGGATCACACCCGCGCAGTGATACATGAACGCGCGAGGTATTATAACGAGTGTACAGACTTCTGATTCGTCAGTCTGCATTTGTCTACAACAGTCTATAGTCAAGTTTCAGTCTGCGTCTAATAAGATTACCATATTCCATGAAGATAAATGTATAGACACTTTTGTCAAGTATCAGAGATATATGTGAGAATAAGATTAACGTGCCAATACCAAAGGGAACTTCAGATTGGCAATTGTCAATAGCATCCAGAACCAAGTTAAGTAATTTTTATGCTTGTTATCATCTTTAATAAATGTATGTGAAAATTAATCAAGTTCTGTTTAAAGTTGGTCACCGCCAATCTGCTACTCTAAGCGTACAAGTGGCATTTCTATCGTCTGACCTAATGGCAGAAGATAAACATGCCACGATAAGACCACGAGACATATTGCTGACACTCGCCTACTTCTTTAGAGCGACAAGTCAAATTATCAGATGGTGAGTACTGAAGGTCTTACACCACACATCCCATTGGCATCCCAGAGATGGTAAATCAGATGGCGATAGCGGTCGTGCGGGGTCCGGTGGAAGCAATGAAGCACACCTGCTAAGCCACGCTTCCAGTGGCTCCGTACCATGAGTGCCCTCTGCCGCAGCATTATACGAGGGTCACACCAAAAGAAATGCGCACTATTTTCTTTTTTAAAATCCATCTTTTATTCTACATGTCTGAAAGTTTTACAGTGTGTAGATACATCCTTTAGGAACAATATTTTCATTTCTCCACATAATTTACATCCCTCTCAACTGCCTTACGCCATCTTTGAACCAGCGCCTGTATACTCGCACGGTAAAATTCTGGACCAACCTGTTGGAGCCACTGTTTGGCAACGTGCACATGGGAGTCATCATCTTGAAACCTTGTTCCACGAAGAGAGTCTTTCAGTTTCCCAAAGAGAAGATAGTCACATGGAGCCAGGTCAGGACTGTAAGGCGGGTGTTTCAGTGTTGTCCATCCGAGTTTTGTAATCGCTTCCAAGGTTTTTTGACTGACATGTGGCCGTGCATTTTCGTGCAACAGCAAAACATCCTGGTTTTGCCGATGTGGTCAAACACTACTCAGTCGAGCTTGAAGTTTCTTCAGTGTCGTCAAATATGCATCGAAATTTGTTGTGGTTCCTCTTGGCATGATGTCCACAAGCAAGAGCCCTTCGGAATCGAAAAACGCCGTAGCCATAACTCTTCCAGCAGAAGGTGTGGTTTTGAATTTTTTTTTCTTGGGTGAATTTGCATGATGCCACTCCATTGATTGCCTCTTCATCTCTGGTGAAAAATGATGGAGCCATGTTTCATCACCTGTCACAATTCTTCCAAGAAATTCTCGTACTGTTCCAAAATTTCGCTGCATACTGTTTTTCTTGTTTCTTTGTGAGCCACTGTCAACATCCTGGAAACCCACCTGGCACAAACCCTTTTTTAACGCCAACACTCTCAGTATTCTGCAAACACTTCCTTCCCCTATCCCAACGTAGCGTGACAATTCGTTCACTGTGATTCGTCTGCCAGCAGTCACCAATTTGTTAACTCTCTGCACATTGTCTGGAGTGTGTGCAGTACGAGGCCTGGCGCTGCGAGGACAATCCTCAATATTGCCGTGCCCGCTTTCATCACGTAACCTGCTTGCCCACCGTCTAACTGCACTGCGATCGACAGCAGCATCTCCATACACCTTTTTCAACCTCTCGTGGATGTTTCCCACTGTCTCGTTTTCACAGCACAGGAGTTCTACGACAGCACGTTGCTTCTGACGAACGTCAAGTGTAGCAGCCGTCTTGAAGACATGCTGTGACGGCGCCAATCACGGGAACGGTTGAACTAAGTTTGAAAACAAGCGGGAAGGATGTACCTACACACTGTAAAACTTTCACACATGCAGAATGAAAACTGTATTTTTACAAAAACAGTGTGCGTTTCTTTTGGAGTGACCCTCGTAGGATAGTCGGCAGAAGCCCATTCGCAATGCTGTGTGGTTCAGTGACAATGGAGTCACCACCAAGACACAGCCCAGTCACAGCCATGACTATTACTCATGCCTTAGTTAAGAGAGCCTGTCACTGCGATACACTTGTTGCTATCGTACTAACTGAATTTTATTGTTTTATCGCATGTTCATTTGTATCGAGTCTCTGTATGCTTGGGGAAAGGTACCAGTTAAGTAAAGCTTCTGTTTACTGTCTCACTTGTTCGCTGATAGTTTCTGTTCTTGTCCAGCTTTCCTACGACGACAGCTGCTACATCACTCTGTTGCCCACTTGTCCTTACCGGCGTGTACGGTGTGGTACACAACAATGATAAATAGAAATTGCACAAATACACTTTACTGATTTCATTTTATTTATGTGTATTTCATTGTATCCGGCTATTTGATGAATCACAGCCCCGTTTCAAAGAACTCCTGTATAAAAATAACATGCAGCTTGTCCTAGTTCCGTTAGGACTGCTTTTGTGAAATTCCTAACTGCAATGCTATCCTGTGGGGAGGTGTGGCGTTGCGAGCCTTGACGTTCTAAAAACAGTTATGTAGAGAGTCAAAAAGCTAGCACTGCTGCAGCAAGCATCCTGGCGCGAAAGTAACAGTACGTGCCTGACACTCGTCGGAAAATGGCTGTGGAGCAGTGAGGAATCATCATAATTTTTAAGTCCTCTAGCGTTTGTGGGCGATAATTCGTCGAATTACACCTAAATACCGAGAGGCAAGTTCCAGGTTGCTCCTCCATAACGACACCCCAGCTCACAAAGCGAAGACTGTGCTCGAGTTTTTGGCCAGAGACTGGATCATAGTCCTGTATCACCCATCGTATTCGCCACATTCGGCGCCTCAGGCGACTTCTGGTTGCTCCCCCCCCCCCCCCCCCCCCCCCACTGAAGTTAACAATGAAAGAACACACTTATGACGCTATTAAGGACATCCAAAAAAAGCGCACTACAGTGTCAAATACAACTTCAAAGAAGGACTTCGGTGACTGTTTTAAAACACTTCCAAAATGGTTTAAGCTGTGTTTCGATCGAGGGGAGACTGCTTTGAGTAAATACAGTGTTTTTCTGAACATAATCCATGCATTTTATTTTTCATAGTCGCAGTTGTAACAGGACTGGGACAAACCACGTATATAGAGAGTGAGTCTCAGCATCAAGATACAAATTTTGGCAAATCAAAACAGCATTATACCGTCTTTAATCTATATAACACACGGTACGACATTAATTCGTACAAAGCATAAATTTTATTTTAGTTGACAGATCTATGAAGAAGTACAGTTATTTGTTTAGCAGATGGCGTAGTTATCTGCAGCTTGATTTTGCTAAATGTGGCAAATAGTTGGAAACAATCGCTGAGGATACGCAATTAAAGTGTCACATAGACCAATGGTCGGAACTACATTCCAAGGAAGGTACATACATTGAAGCTGGAGACAAAAGACCTTCGATAATGACCCCGGAACCAGCACCAAACTGGTGATTCGCCAGCATAAGCCAAGCCACACGATCGTGTGGAACATTCTCCATCACAACTGTCGCTATCTGTATCGCTTACAGCGTGTGGTAATAATTATTACTTACGGATTTGCCTTCGCAGCGATGGTTTTGTCGTTGTTTCGACACACAAGTGACCATGGTGCTGGGATGTTTTTCATCTGTGCTGTTCACCAATGAGACAACCTTTTCGATGGGTGGTATCATCAACCTTCACAACATCCATCTGTGCGCTAAGAAGAGTCCCTTTGGTATTGGTAATACCGAGCCGGTTCAGTTTAGATGTGTGAGTGGGGATTATTTTCGACCGCCTTGTGGAACCAGTTATCTCTCCACAACGCCTCACAGGAGAAACTCATCTGCACTTGCTATGGGTGACTCTGCTTCTGCTACTGGAATATCTGCGTTTGGTGGTACGAAGGGTAATGCGACTAGTACGTGATAGTGCTCAAGCTCAATGTCTTCTTGAATGCGGAGCCAAAACACGAATACACCTACAACATTCCCACTTGTTTGATGTGTTCTCATATGTGCTTTCAGTTAAGTGAAACTAACACTGTCAGACACCTCTCATCTCCGTCTTCAAGTGTGTGGGCTTGCCTTGGAATGAGTTTCCGACCATATGTCGAATTTTTACCCTTTATTTTCTCTGGAATCATTTCCTGTAGTTTGTCCCCATTTAGCAAAATCACGCTGTATAATGAAAATTACATTTCGCACTTTCTAAGGATCTGAGATGAAGAAGATATGTCAGAAAGATCATGGACCAAGGCAACGAGAATGTTGTATCTTCGGGTAAGCGTAAAACTAAGTTGGACAAGATGAGCGTTAAATACCTCAATTTTGGATAGAAAACTCCGGCATTTGGCTTCGCCGAGTTGAAGCACAATTTCGTATCACGTTGGACTCTCTGCACTTGAACGGGTGATCATTTTTGTACGAAATTCAACGAAGCCAAACATCGTTTTCTTACAACACTACCGCTACTGAGTGATGTAGAGAAGAATAGAACAACAGATATCGCTTAAGATAATTGTGAAATATAAAGTGTTGCAATCAAACGTTGTTTGGATTAATTTAATTTCATATAAAAAATTACTCAAATTTAGAAATAACCCCCTCAAGTCGATCTCCTTTGTGCATTACATAAATTAAACCCGGCATAAAGCTTCTATAAAGCAGTTGATCAAAATTTGTATTTTTATGCTGAGATTCGCTCTTTGAGTTTCGTTTTTTTTGCAGGAGCTCTTGAGGATACGGCTCTGAGCGAAAATCTAATCATAAAGAATGAAGTATTAGCAAATAAATTAATAAAGTTTGGTTATGGAACACGTACAAAAAAAAATTCTCCGCACGGTTTTCTTCTTCTCTGTGACAGATTTGAGAATGCCAGCCCAGCTCTTGTATTAATGAATTATGTTCATATCGTCGTTGCTAGAATTTTCAGAAACAAAACAAAAAATGCTCAATACGGTTCTCAGTTAGGACAAATAAAGACGACAAAACTATTAAATACAGTTGTTGCAGATTCACATTTCTTTTGCGTTAATATTGTCTATGTTGCAATTTTGTATTCCTTGACATAGAATTCACTACGTTTACTGGACGAAAGCTGTAGTTAGTGGAGAGAGCTGTGTGTGTTTCCCGTTGCTTAATTATCTACATTATTTACTTCTGACTTCAGAAATACACGACGAAAATTTCATCTTCGCCCGAGAGGGAATACGTTTTCCATAATCCTTAAAGACAGTTAGCCGACCCCTTGATTTCGTGAGCTCTAAACCACTCCACGAAACCATTTTATATGTAAGCCTTCCCTCCAATCCGAACCAGGATAAGAATGTAGGGATTTTCATTGGACATTTATTACCCACGATTCTGTAAGGTATCTTTTCTGACGGAACTTTTACAAATTGTTCTGCAATCCGTGTGGTACACACCGGTAGTTCAGAGGAAATACCCAACCTTGAACCTTGAGCTAGCCTATTATTCTCTGACCACTACCGATTTAGGAGGATTAGGGGAAGACCAGCCTATCAGCCCCAGGCTGAAGAAAGCCTCCTTCCCCAGAAACAGGCCTTCATAGACTGTACTGTAGCCACAGGGAGAGCTCACAGGCGCACGCAAGAACTAAGAGGTTACACTTTATAAAGGAAACTGTGAATTAGAAACAGTGAGCCTACACACATATTAGTCCGAGACAAACGGCCCCCTGATTAAGGCACTGGACTCGATCCGGTAAGATTGTGGTTCAGTTCCCCATTCGGCCAACAAGATTTAGCTTTTCCGTGGTTTTCCTAAATCGTTAAAGGCAAATTCAGGGTTGATACCCGAGAAAGGCTCCCCTGCACCAAAATAAAACACAATGAGTGAATCTCAGCGTAACACACAAATTTTGGTAATCTGCCTTACAACAGCATTATACTGACAATAACTATACAATGCACAAAAGAAGCCCTAGCTCTCCGTCTCTAACGATCCAATCTTCCCTTCACCTTTTTCACAGTAATTAATAACGACGCATATACACGTGAAAACTATATTCGTAGATGGAGTGAAACTAGACGGGTGAGGTTTCCCTATCGGCACAAAATTACAGAAATAATGGATTAAGAACACAAATTAAAGGTGATATCCGAAGAAGTTCCGTATGATGATGGCAATGGATAGTAAAATCTCTGTTACACGCTACAAGTTGAAGGAAAATCGACTATTCTGCACTGGTGTACCCGAGACAGTAATCGAACTTGGGAACAGCTACGGAAAACGTAGGACTTGCCACCAAAAGCAGGATATTATAAACAACATATATAGCCTGGGAGGAAAGATAAATCCTCCAACAGCGCCAAAGAGCGTATAATTGCTTTATTATTCATTTGCGCGAGCGCCCGGAATTGTGCTTACAACAAGCAGATTATTGGATTTGGTGCGTCTCTCGTGACAAGCAGGATATTAAGTTATAAACGGCTATGGCTGCAAGTCCGTACAAACAGCTACTAACACAAGAGATGTGTTTACTTACATAATACTACCAGAGGTTTGGCATTGTGTTGGAATGAATAATACTTACCCATACAAAGGCTCGTGCATACGGTATTTTCAGTACCTTAAAGTATCGTACGATAAGCGATGTGATCCGCTCCATCTAGTATAGACGGAGATGCAATTACGTAAAGGTAAAATTAGATTCCCACTAAATTTATCTGCGACGCTGTAACTAACGACCTAATCAGGATGTAACTAGAGCTTCTATGAGACCTTATGCTACTGGAGAAGTTAATCTTCCTTCTATACAAGGCTGTACTGAAAGGCACGAGTCATACAATCTATAATGGATCAAATATAATGATGCGATGTGTGAGTATTAATTTGTCATAAGGTAAAACGTATTGATATGAAATAGTGTTACAACAGGTCACAGACCTGAGAGGCAATTTATTTAGCTGTGGTTTACAGCGTCTTCGCGCAACAATTGTAAATGAACGTTTATTCTGACTGCGAGTTAGTTATGAGCAGCAATTACAATATATACACTCTTAGGGTGCCCCATTACTCAGGGATGCTGGGTTATCTCTGATTCATTGTATATAACGAGAAGAACTACTTACGATTTTATTTTTGTTCTGGTCTGGGCTACGGCGTTCTGTAGATCTAAAGCTATTCACGAACCTGCGACCGTAGTGGTCGCGCGGTTCCAGACTGAAGCGCCTAGAACCGCTCGGCCACTGCGGCCGACCTACAGCACTCAGAAGGTTGGAATTCGTGAAGAACGATGGTCGGTTTGAGCCTGCTTGACGTCCGGCTTTAAATATGCAAGAATTTTCTCCGTTAAAGTCGTTGCATCAAACAGAAGTTTTCTGCCAGTGATCGTTACTCAATGGAGAGCACTACATTGGGTGGTAGTCTCTAGTCTGTCTGAAGTGCACCCTGAATCCGTTTTCAAATTTCAGGATCACAAGAAACAGCAGCTGCAGCGGCGTGGAGCATACAGAATTCTACGGTGAACGTCTTGTTAATATTTTCAGATCTATGACATACCGTGCAGCGCGTCCAACAAACACTAACAGCTATCAAAGAAAATCTATTTCTTTAGTTTATTTTTTCCCAATTCGCTATAGGAACTTGACAGATCTACACAACATACTTTAATGAATTGCAGTTCAATAATCTTAGTCAAGACAAGTCAAGACTTACACAAGAATAACAGGCTAGCGAACTAAATGTCGGTAGCCATATAATTAATTATTAGAATTAACTTAAGTAATTCAAATATTGCCTTTCAAAATTAAAATAATAATTTTAAATCATTTCATGCATATGCAGTTTCAGCGGCGGGACGAGTCTTGAGACTTGTTTTCCTTCGGTTCTCTAACTTTACAGTTCAGAAAATACATTTTTCAATTACAACATTCATGAGAACTCGCAGATTTGCATCTCGACTTACCTACAATCTATTCGTAATATGTCAAAGTGTCATTATAATTTGCCTTAATTTAGATTTGCTTCCCAACTTACCTACAATCCATTCGTAATATATCACAGTGTTACTATAATTTTCTTCTGTTCATGTATTATTCGCCAACACACCATTGATTGCACAGTTCCTTAATTACATTGTAGTCCCTTAGCGGTATGCAAGTTGTTTCAGGCAGGCTGTTTTACTCTGTAACTTACATAATAATAAATGAAAGAAATATATCTTTAGATTGGTAAACGTAAGAAACGTTACTCTTTCTTCGGAGTTATGAACACAGTATATTTATTTGTTTTCTAGTGGGTTACAGCAACAAGCTCTTTGGTTAACGTTTCTTTATGTTTCACAGCTGAGTTAATTATGCAGCTTACAACAGCGTATTTATAAAAGTTTTTACGGTCTTGTAGTTACATTAACATTTACAGTTATTTTCGTCAGGGAACTATAAAAATACTTTAGCAACTCCTAGTCCAGTCAGAAATCACATTTATGATTCTAGGCCTATTCAGTAAACCGGTGTAAGCGGCTGCAGTGATTTTGCCTGTAAACGAGTGTCTGATAGTGTCGGTAAGATATCTGTAGAATAGCGTTTGATTTAATTTTCAGCCACAATGTGAATTCCATTTTTTTATCGCAGCTGTTATTTATTTCTGTCAGTAGGCTCTTTTTTGCGTCCATCGTTTTCATTGATTAGCTCTGTTACGGTATCACACATAAACAAATAAAGACAGATAAAAGCGAACTGTAATGACACACGCACACACACACACGCACACACACACACACATACACACACACACACACACACACACACACACACACACACACACACACACACCACGCGCAGATATATAGTTACCAGCAGGAGTCAGCATACCACACACATTCTGTCCACTCACGTCCAACCACTTGACATATGCAATACATTAAAACACGAAGTGAATTAATGCCATGTAATACTACGAAATTCGCCTGCTTCTCTACGTCAATGCACAGTGCTAGCTGCAGATGTTAATTACGGAAGAGTAATTATCTACTTCATTCATTATTATCCATTGCATACGATAATAACTTCATGTTGCTCACTACGTACTGGAAGCAGCTCAGTATCTCTTACAATATTCGTAATGCACATGCTTAACTTCAATAAGTAATTAAACACCGTGATTGTACATTAACTTAATTATAGCTACATAGAGCCGCAACCAGCAGTCTGTTATGAAATATTACTTTACCTTCATTGGCTAGTCTTGGAGCCATCTCAGACTCACCTTCAGATGAAGCCTTCAGAAGTTTTATATAAACGAACTTAGTGCGTCTTGGATGAACGTTTGCATGACACTAAATGTTTCTCCATGTTGTTCTCCGTTTCAGTCAAACGTTTGAGAAGCACTCCATATTCAAGAGGAGATAAAGCTTTATCTCTTACCATTGGCGTAGCTTCCGTCTTGGCATATCCCAGGTGTTTTACTTCTGTCCAACAGAAAAACCAGTATGCCTATCACATTGTAAACTATTCGTACTGTTCTCATTCTATTCTATTTCAGTTTTCTTCCTTGTGTCTCATCTGATAATCTTACATTGTTATTTGTCACTCTTTCCCCCAATCAGGACAGTTTTGGCCAACTTTAGTCCGTCTGTACTCTTGCCAGATGTCATTAATCTCATTCGGAAGAATGTAATGAGGAAATTGCTTAACATTATACTAATAAGACTGATATTTCTTTAATTCCATGTGGTAATTACTGTTAGTGTATTATTGTTATTAATATTATATATTCATCCTGTAATGTAAAAATTGCAATGTTGGTTCACTTAGGATGTAGTACGCCTGCTTAGCTGAGTGAGTCGCCCAGATCCTCCAACGCCGTTACTCCTTGGCGCCGCATCCAATCAGCCTTTGGATATTTCGTGTCAGCAGGGGCACTTTTCAAAGTCCGCTACAACACTCTAACACTGTCCCTGCAAAAGGTGGCCTCGGACTCGTCAACGTGCGGGCACGATCTTCTGCACTCTTTCTCCATACTATGTTGCGGCACTGGCGGGGGCCGGTTCCGTCCTTAACACGCAGTCTCTTAAATATCCTCCGACCAGCTTCTCTCGATCCACCGATCAATGTGGCACCTATTTCTCCATTATTGTACCATGCCGCTAATTGTTTTATAGAACTCAGCTACGTTCAGGCCGATCTTCCAGTCACCCGTCCTCCCCGTACAAAGGACTATTATCGTTTGTTTATGCTGTCCAACCCTTGCTACCCCATGGTGCTATAGCACCCTGACATTAACTGGCGAACGGTTTGAGGGTATGTGCGTGCACCCTTTTTACCGTCGTCTGTGTCTGCGCTCTGGTATGCTTTAGTCTATGGCAAATTCCAGACTAATAGTCGAGTTTATCGCATAGGACTGGCCACCTCCCCACTCTGCCCTGACTGTCAGCTCGAAGACACCGACGAGCACCGTCTTACGTGCCCTCTAAAAGGAAACGTTTGGCTCCTCATCCAACGAATCGTGGGATTTTACCTCCATGCCCCGCCAACGACGGTAAACCCAGATATCTTGCTGTTGCCCCAGACATTTCATTACCCTCTTGCTAAGCACCAGACACTCATCTGGTTTCGACGATAGGCTTTAGAATACCTCTTTCAGAGTGGTCCGCATACAGTCCTCGACTTCTAGTACAAAGTTGTGACCGGACATAGCACCCTCACCCGAAAACCATCTTACCGACAAACTTTTGCCGGTTATCTCCGCAGCGTCTTCCTTGATCCCCCTCGAAGTTGGGGTGTGCCATGCCTACCCGTCACATGATGCAACACCCTTATCCACGTTCTCATGCATCGCAAAGAAAAAAGTAGTAACGCGTTTTCCTGCCATGCAGCTGCCCCGGGTTCGATTCCCGGCAAGGTTGGAGATTTTTTTCCGCTTGTGGACTGGGTGTTGTGTTGTCCTCCTCATCATTATCTTATCATCATAGACGCGCAAGTCGCCCAGTGTGGCGTCAGCTGAAATAAGACTTGCAACCCGGCGGCCGAACTTCCCCGGATGGGGCGTCCCGGCCATCAGTGCCACACGACCATTCCAGTTTTTTTACTTAGTGTGTCTGGATAGATGTAGGAGACGACGAGAACTTCTAATTATTCGAGAGGAAATAAATAAATAATTTTCGAGTGGGTGAATCGCTGTTAGCAAGTCCCTCCGTGCAGGAGTACGAGCAAACCGAAGCAACAATTTCCTACTTGTATCAGCACTATTCTGACCTCGAAAACGGCAAGAAGTTTTTAAGAGGCTGTGACCTATTATTCGATGGAGAGGTACTGTGTCATCTCACACACTGTCTAAAACCATAAAAGATGTAGCCCAAAGAAAAAATGTAGGTCCATGCATAGCACTAAAATGAAGTTGTGTTTATTAATATTTTCACAAATCATTTATACGTATCTTGTAAACCGGCTAGTTCCACTTCATTTTGATAAAACAATCGTTCAGGTGTTCTATGGAACACGTAACTGACTAGCTAACAAGGTAACTAGCTCCTGTCATTCGAAGGCAAAGGAAAATCTCGCTGCAAAAGTCGTACTGGAAGCTCTCGGCCAAAATCGAACCAGTGGCGCTGAACAATTTGAAACGCACTCGGTAGTTTGGACTTGGCTAGGAGTAATTTTTCCACTGTCTTTTTTCCGGAACGGTACATTATGTAATTTCCAAGATACATGGCGAGATAATTAAGACGCTGTTCTGGTATTCGGCATCAGTGAGGTTGCAGCTCGTGGTCGTACGGTAGTGTTCTCGCATCCCGCGCCCGGGTTCCAAGGGTTCGATTCCCGGCGGGGTCAGGGATTTTCTCTGCCTCGTGATGACTGGGTGTTGTGTGATGTCCTTAGGTTAGTTAGATTTAAGTAGTTCTAAGTTCTAAGGGACTGATGACCATAGATGTTAAGTCCCATAGTGCTCAGAGCCATTTGAACCATTTGAGCCATCAGCGAGGTTGATGGCGACTTGCCTTGTATACAATTTTTTGCCGATCTCGTCAGTCGAGCGCAGGAGTGGTTCCATCTACAAGGTAGCAGCGGATTTCACTCCACCGCCCTCGCTCAACTGAAGCGCCTGTCTGCCTTTGGCAAACTTGCGTCAACGATGACGAGCACTCTAAGCTTTATCCCTCCTTCAGCGGTTTATGTTGACAAGTTTTAATGTAGCGACACTATTGCTCCAAGCTTCCGCATGGAATTCAATTCAGATCCGAAGAAACAACAAACAGGCAATTTTTATAGCGATACAATATAGTTGAAAGCATTTTTTCTCAGATATTTTCCTCAAAGTGAACAACGAGTTTCGTCAAGGAAATGCCTTCGGCCTGTAAATATTTAACCTGAGAGCCGTTCGCCTCTGTCCGCACAGGCTGCTAATGCGCCCGGACGTCGGCTAGACTTCAAGAGCTTGCGTCTTGGGGCCTCGGTGGCATCGGCGGACGCCTGCTAAGTGGATAAGTGGATCAATTCAAGCAACAGTCAGCCACCGCACATCGGCTACTTCCTTGCCTTCATTACCGGACAATGGCCGCACAGTATGTGAATCTCTCGGCGTAATTTCTGTGCCGAGCTTGCTCTTCGCCACGAAAACAAAACTGTCTCAGATTTTTTTTCCAGCCTGTTGTAAAACTCCCTGGCAACTGAAACATTCAGTTCCGTCCGCGACTAATCGTTCTTCCTCGTTTTATTCAAAAAAATATTTGTTCTCATATTGATGAATCATTCATATCGGTCAGTGAAATGTAATAAGGGTGTACCAAAAAGAATCATTCAATTTTAAAAACTCAACTTCTATGTGGTTTGAGATATGTGCGTGAACAACGTACTGTCGGAAAGAGCAAACTCTCTAGTTTTACATGGTTCCTGCTAGGTAGCAGCAGTGAGCGCCAACTTTAGTTCTAGTAAAAACGGTTTCGGACCGACAGAAAGCGTTTTATGTTCTACGTTTTGTACAGTGAGGGCCAGTAGCAACTGTTTAGCGTGACTTCCGTACTCGGTATGGTGTGCATCCTCCTACAGCACAGAGCATTAGACGAGGGCATGAACAACTCCGAGAAACAGGTTTTTTGTAAAGGCAAATCGTCGGGCCATCCCCGAGTGTCTGACACTGACGTCGAAAGCATCCGCCATAGTTTCACAATGAGTCCGCAGAAATTCGTTCTCCGTACAGCTCGACAGCTCAACATGCCCCCGATGGCCGTCTGGCGTGTGTTGCGTCGACATTAACATATGAAACCATACAAAGTTCAGCTACTGCAGGTGACAAAACAACAGTGTGTGGACTTCTGTAATTTCGTTCTTGACAAGATGGAGGATGATAGTTTTCTTCCACTCTTAGTGTTTAGTGACGAGCTAACATTCTATTTAAATGGAAAGGTGAACCGTCATAATGTGAGAATATGGGAGACGGAACAACTACATGAAGCTGTACAACATGAGAGGGACTCTCCAAAATTCAATGCGTTTTGTGCAGTTTCGCGGGTGAAGGTGTATGGTCCAGTTTTCTTTGCCGAGAACACTACTACAGGAAGCACATATCTCCATATGCTTAAGAACTTTCTTCTCCCATGGTTGGAGACTGATTCGAACAACTTCATTTACCAACACTTTGGGACACCGCCACACTAGCATCAGAAAGTGCGGGGATTTTTAAACGAAAGAATTACTGAACGATGGATCGGCCACACTGGTCCAAATAATTCACTCTGACATTACTGGTCTCCAAGGTCACCAGACTCAACTGTATGTGATTATTTCTTGTGGGGGTTTAAAAAGACTCTGTTTATGTGCTTCTGTTACCAACAACAATGAATGAACCGAGACATCGCATAACAGGAGCTGTGGAAGTTGTAGCTCAAGACATGCTCCATGCAGTGTGGAAACAATCTGAATACCGTATTGACATATGCCGTGCGTCTCAAGGGGGGCATATTGAACACCAACGAAAAAATGTGAAAAAAACTTTTTGAGTTCCCCGTTCATCAGAAAACAAAATTCATTGTACATGTTTATTAATTTTAGTAATATAGACGCACCACATCGGATGATTGTTTTTGATTCACCCTGTATTTATCCACTCCATGGAATGAAGAGTATAATAATTTATTTTTACATTAATAGCAACCACGGTACAATCATACAGAGTACCTTTCCAAATATACGACTGGATGGAGGAACATTTGAGCGTAGCGGTCTCGCGGTTCCAGACTGTAGCGCCTAGAGCCGTTCGGTCACCCCGACCTGCACAATATACTAGTGTGACCTATTTTAGAATACTGTGATTAGTATCTACTTGTTTGCCCTGTAATCCTGAAAAAGTAATTTAGAAATTGAAAATGGAGTATTTTTTGGTAATTTTGTAAATATAGCGACACCTGTATTTGTAATATGATTTAATTTTACTGGTATACTGCCGCTAGTGGATTTTAGGGGAACGTAATACCGTTTGTAGAGAGAGAAGTGTATGGACGAGAGTAACGTGACGTCACAGCGAGCTCGTGACAGAGGACCTCTGTGTGAGAAGGGAGAATGAGTAGACGAGCGAGAGTTGTGTGTATAGTAAAAAATTTGGTCTGTCTAAGGCGAGCCTGTTAATTGAGATACACAAGGGCATGACAAGAGTGGGTAGATGCACGAAGCTCCGGGAACATCAAAATGCTGCCCCGTAATTGGTCACTACTAATTAAAGCGTGACCGCTGTGTGTAAAGCTACAAGAGCAATGTCGACGACAGCGAAGGCAACGTCGCAACACCTTCGACAAACTGTATCATAGTTTTATTTCTGTTCGTGATTCTAAACATTGTGAACTATTACCCAGAGACTTTAAGTTAACTTTATTTTAATAGTAATTGTGATATGTAAAATATTAGAGTCCTGATCAGTTTACTGTCCTATGTCATGCCGAAGTCGATAGTTGTTTATTTATTTAAATGGATTTCCAATTACTTGCAATATTTCGATGTGTTTCGTTAGTAATTGTAAGTAAACGTTACTATTCATATAAAAAAATGCCTCCATTGAGTCAGTTTCGACGAAGATAGTCCATTACTACTCCAAATTATTAAATTTTGACTTTAGCAACGACCCAAAGCAACTGCTATCATTTTTCCATTACTACATTCTACCGGGGTTTGTTACCTGAAATGTGTTTGCGAACAACACAGGCGCAACTAATTAGATACACAATCAATGCACTTCTTACTATCGTTCAGGTAGTGATCAAAGAAGCGGAGTAGGTTCTCTGATGTTTCCAGTACATTATAAACGACGTTTTGGTTATGATCAGCAGTACTATAGATTGCTCGTAGGTGATGCAGTTGTGCACAGGAAAGTATTGTGGTTGGACGATTGTGAGGAACTGTAGGAAGATTTAGACAAAATTTCCAGCTCGTGTAATGAACTGCAGCTCTGTTTAAATACGGATAATTGTAAGGTACGCTCATAGAAAAGTGAGAGAACGCGATAGCATCTGATTAAAAGATTAGTGGTGAACGTTATAAAATCATCACATCGTGTAAGTATTTAGTGGTAACACTAAGAAGTGATATGAAAAGAGACGATGACGTAAAACCAGTATGAAGAAAGGCGAACGCAAGTTTTAGAATGGTTGGGAGGGATCTGGAAAAGTGCATTGAATCTGTACAAGAAACTGAGTACCAGATATTAGTGTGACCAATATTAGAATACTGTCCAGTGTTTGGAGTCCTTATAAAGTACCCATGGCAAAAGACATCGAAAAAAATTCAGAAACGAGGTGCTACAATCACAAAAGGTCAGACGAAAGTGTAACGGAAATGCTCAGCCAGCTTAATTGGGCGTTCTTGGAAGAAAGACGATATACCCGTAGCTCTCGCGAAACACTCTTGGGTAAATACAGAGAGCTAGTATTACAAGATGTCTGTGCGACTATTAGGCTGCCACCAAAGTATTTCCTTCGTCGGAATCATCAGAAACAGATAAGGGAGTTTACGGCGCGTGCAGAGGCTTGTGGATCGTCGTTTTCCCCCTCGCTCAAGACCCAAATGGAATAGAAAAAAAGGAAACTGATAGTGTTGGTACGATGTCCCTCCGCCATGCACTGTACATTGGCTTCCGGAGCATTTATGTAGTTGTAATTGTAGGACATTAAGATTATTGGACACGTACTTCTAAGTTCGTTTTCATTTCAGCTTTTGCACTGAGACGGGAACGCCACGGCTCTGGAATATCCAAGTGCCATTCGGATACCGCTACGGTCGCAGGTTCGAATCCTGCCTCGTGCATGAATGTGTGTGATGTCCTTAGGTTAGTTAGGTTTAAGTACTTCTAAGTTCTAGGGGACTGATGAGCTCAGGGGTTGAGTCCTATAGTGTTCAGAGCCAATTTGCCATCCGGATGAAATGACGCGCGGAACTACGAAAAATTTACTAAGCTATTATGGTCAGATGTGTGCTGCTCTGATCAGAAATGCACACAGTTGGACATGGGAATGTCACCATGGAAGCACCCCAAAGAAATTAGGGACTTTAAATTCTGAGAACCCAATCATTTTTGTTTTCTCTAAAATCGTTGTAAACAGTTAGCTTTCTAAAGACGAATCACGAATAAGCAGAGAAATGGGGGTAGAAAAACTAACAAAAGTTGATAAAATGGCTAATGAACAAGCCGACGCATATTGAAAGAACTATTCCAGCATTTTAAAATGGAAAAAGTGGAAAACATTGGTGATTTCTATTTTATAGGCGGTATGCATGATCTAAGTTCGTATTGGAGTTCCTAACATTTAATCTCGTAACACTGCAGGCGTTCTCAGATGGCAAGAAAACTGATTTAGTTTTCAGTCTTAAGCAGGCTCAGTAAATCAAACTGTACAACTGTGCAAATAATTCGGCTTGCCGGGCTGGTTTAACTTTGAAAAATAATCAAGTTTTTACAGGATTCTAATACGTCTCCAGCATTAGGAGACTAAACATTGGACATCGAAACATGTCTTACACAAAAGCGTAACGCCTATAAAATAAATCGCCAAGGATGTAACTATTGGCCCTGTAAGCCTACAATGTATGAAAAACGTGTACCAGGATGATGAGGACGAAGATTTCAACTCTGTCTCAAATACGAGACCAACGTCCTCTCCATTGACCTTACTACAAAAATTCTATTGAAAGTGTCGAAGTCACGCAGTTATTAAGATTCGTGTTGGAGAAAATATCCGTTGTGGTCATGCAATTATTTTTATTATTCTCGTTTATTTTATAGTTATTATGTGTAATACAGTGGGTACTCGTAACAAACTCAAACATCCGATGCGAAATGCAGCAGATTTTTGAATCTCGGAAGTATGTCTGAAGTCAGAGTTTACGTACTGTATTTGAAAGGAGTACTTACAGTCTTATACATCAAGCCAGAAAATATGACAACGAACCACAGCGAGGCTGAATACTGCCTTGTGGAGTTGCGGGCACTTGACGAAATAAGGGAAGCATGTAAATGAAGCAGACAATTGAGGATTCATTCTAGCTCAAAAGCAAACGAGGAAACCCACGACATAAGCGACTTTGAGAAAGAGATGATTGTTATGGCCCGCTCCTGGAAATGAGCATCTCGGAAATGGCGAAGCTGGTCAATTGTTCGCGTGCAACTGTCGTCATCATCTATGGGAAACAAGCGAGGCTGAATACTGCCTTGTGGAGTTGCGGGCACTTGACGAAATAAGGGAAGCATGTAAATGAAGCAGACAATTGAGGATTCATTCTAGCTCAAAAGCAAACGAGGAAACCCACGACATAAGCGACTTTGAGGAAGAGATGATTGTTATGGCCCGCTCCTGGGAATGAGCATCTCGGAAATGGCGAAGCTGGTCAATTGTTCGCGTGCAACTGTCGTCATCATCTATGGGAAACAAATTGAAGGGTGGCGAAAACCCGAATAAGGAGGAAAGTGCTGGACATTCGCTCCTCGTCAGAGACTTCCCCGATCTGAAAAACAGGAAGGTGAGTATAAGTGGGAGATATGACAACAGAGTATAAGGCTGCTGCAAGCGTGTGTGTTGCAGAATACAGTGCAAGTTATTGAATGTGAGACCATGCAGCAGATGCTGCATAGGTGTTCTCGTCTTCGCCCAATGGCATCGTCAATGCAATGGGCACGGGATCATCGAAATTATATCGGGGATCAATATAACCTTGTCACCGGGTCGAATGAATCACGTTTCTTGTTACACCAAGTCGGTGGTCCTGTCCGGATACACCACCGCCGATGTCATCTTCCATCAAGATAATTGTGTGTGTCAAAGTACTAGAACCATGCTACAGTAACATGAGAAGCATGATTGTTTGTTTTGTTTTCTTTTGTTTTGTTTTAGGGCGCAAAAACAACTAGGGTCATGCGCACCCATGTCAGAACTGTAGAAAACGAAGACGAAGAGAGGAGTTAAAAACGACTGCACGTTAATCACAATCGACGGAAGAGAAGACAGCTAAAAAGAGGGACGTAGAGAAAGGTTGATAAAATCATTAGAAAGGTTGATAAAATCCCTAGTCGTGAAGTAGGGATTAAATGTCCTTCGCCATATTGCTACGACTGATAAAAAGTGAAACGCGGTTGACAGCCCGCGCATCGTTCGCTAATACGGCGTATAACACAGACGGAAAACTCAAAAGAGAAAGTAAGTGGTTAAGGGGCTGCGGAACGCCCTATACTTGCAATGTTAAAATAACGCTTATAAATTACATCTTTCCTCACAAAGTATTTGAGGTAGGAAGTTGAACTTTTTACAGATTATTTATTGGAATATGGGCTACAACTTAACACAGGGATTTTACAAAATTTTAGTTCAGTTATTAAAGATGATTTTTTTTTCAATTGTAATGAAAATTCACAACATTTTTTTGCAATTTTTTATTTATATATTCAAAAATATACAGTTTTTTGGAAAAAGGCTGTGTTAAATTATCCAGAAGGTACTGTGTAACATTTACTGAAAGTTTGAAACAAATATGTTTGGAAGATCCTTAGAAAACATGTAATTAGTATGAGAAAATAAAAGTTTTGGGAATCGAGCGACAAAGATTGGATTAACTTTTTAGTGCATTCCAGGTCCATAGGATGGATTATCTTCGTCCTCTGCAAACTCCTCCTCCAGCTTCCTCTTGTTCCTCCTCCTGTTTACTCTTGCTTGTATTTCTAGACTCTTTACAGCCCTGTCTGCAGCCCGAAGGCGTTCCTTGTCTAAAGCAAGCATCGCTCGTTGTTGTGTTCGTAGATTTTGCTACCATTTTCTTCAGTTGCAGTTACTGCAACACTGTTACAAAAGGTGGTCATGTATGAACACTTATCACATTTCAGTTGTATTTCACTAGCAAGTCCTACGTGCTTTATTATGGAGAGTTCCAGACCAACTTCACTACAATGAATACATCTTACACAGTTTGAAAAAATTCCTTTGAGAACCGACATATCAAATATTTCATTCACATCCGATTCGCCCATAAAACATTCATAGTTTTCACTCATTGAACCAAGCTTCTTCTGTGAAGTATTTTCTTTCCCACTTTGACTGCTATGGGCAGGTGTACTTGAGAGGTTAGGTTCACTCACTTGGTTATCGTCTTTATTGTTTACAGTAATAACACATACCTTTGGCTTTCCAACATTTCTCCTTTTCTTAAAAGCCTTCAGAGGATTTCTAATAACTTTACTTTTACTCATTATTATACTTCAACTAAACAGAGACTCAAGAAACAGAATTAATTACGAATATTTTCGAGATGACGACAGAGTAAATAAACATGAAACAATCGACAATCACACCAGCGATATATATTGAACCATCACAGGTTAGCCACAACACATACTTTATCTCACATCACTAAAATGTACCTGATGAACACGGACGTTAATAATAACACCATTTGACAGCAGTTTAACAGCGCCACAGTGGGTCACGCCCATGTAGAACACATTTCAAAAAAAATTTAAAAATAGTTGTAGTCTTCGGAATTGAATAAATTATATATCTATTAAAAGGTAATAGTCTGCAGATTCAGAAAACGCAAAAAAGTAAAAATTGAACTTTTCATGATTTTGAGCCTTTCCGGAGCCCCTTAAGGAAGGATCATTTCGCCAGGAAATGGCGGACCGTCGAAGATTAAGGGCAATGAGTACAAAGTGGTGGGGGAGCACCACTTACCAAATGCCGATGGCGAAAAAACAGTGCCCGATACGCAATCTAGCTAAAATGATCTCACGGCGGGAGGCCCGAGAGGAGGTCGTCTGAGCCGCTGGGAGAGGATTAATAATCCGGAGCTTATTCCCATGAAGAGAGGACGAGTGATGATGCCAAAGTAACACCACCTGCTGACAGACGACAACACGGAGATCATCGAAGGGAATGTAAGAACTAGCGGGTTGAGGTACGAGGACTGTAGCCTTAGCAGCAGCGTCAGCTGCCTCGTTTCTTGTCAAACCGATGTGACCAGGAGCCCACATGAACATCACAGCGGCCCCATCAAGAGTGAGCGACTGAAAGAGTTCCTGGATCTGTTGTACTAAGGGATGGACGGAGCGGTGTACAGCACACAGACGCTTTGAAGGGCACTGAGAGATGACGTAATTGAAAAGCCTGTGTCGCCGGATGTACTGCATGGCCTGATTCAGGCCGAAGAGCTCCGCTGTAAATACTGAGCAGTGTTCCGGAAGCCAATACCAAAAAACGTCGGTGACAATGGCGAAGGCACACCCGACACCACGGACAATCCGAGAGCCATTAGTGTACACAAAGATATTATCGCGAAGTTCTGGCCTCCAAATTTGCCTGTTCTGAACCCAAAAGAACACATCTGGGATGCTATCGGGCGCCAGCTCTGTACCCACGAACCATCGACACGTTACGGCAATTACCTTCGGTAAATTGCTAAGGAATTGTCGAATCCATGTCACGCAGAACAGTTGCTGTGTTGGTATCCGAAGTTTCATCAACACGCTCTTAAGAAGGAGACCATAAAGTTTTGGACCATCAGTGTTTTTAAGATGTCACTGCCGAGTTATTTAACAGCCAAGCACTTGCTGCAAAAAGAAATGGTATTACCTTTGAAACTCTCGCGTTCCGGGGTTTCCTTAGTGTTATATCTGAAACAGTACATTTACTTCGGCGCTGGGAATTGTTTGAAAGCAGATGGTAGCGTCTGATGTTCGAGAGCGGATGTTCGCGCGGCAGGGACCTAGAGGGAACTACAAGGGACGGAGGAGCAAAAGGCCATCCGGATCTCGAAGTCGAGTCCGCGGATTCCTGGAGTGCGGCCCAGTCAGCGGGAGACTGCCGGCCGCAATTGTCTGGCACCGGCCTCACAAAGGGCCCACTGCACTCTGCACGGAGCTAACGCAATTCCAGCCGGAACTGAGTCCCACCCGTGGCCGGCGACGCGTGAAGACCCGGGCGCCAAGCGGCGCAATTTGGCGTTCGCCGACCTGACAACTCCAGCGCGGCGGCCGCGGTGTTAAAGCGGTTAGCCCCGGCGAGTTACCGGCAAGACAAAGGCCCCTGTGTCCGGCCCTCGCACTGTCGCTCACGCCGGCGTCAGTTTGCGCTGCTCGGTAAAGACGTCAACCGTTTCAAGAGAACCCGTGTCTGCAGCAACCTCACTTCATCAGAACAACACCAAACTATTTCTGATTCGTCCCTGTTTCCCGAGGCAAACCTGGTAACTGGAAGTATCGGTTGATAATATTCTTGTCCGATTTGCAACTGTACATTACAATCATATTGACATAACATTTCAGCAGTTCATCTGGTGTATGATACAGAATTTGGACTGTAACACTGTGTATAGTACTTATACTGTATGTACCATGTTACAGCAACGTATATCTGATGATCTCTGTTCTGGAATGATGTAAATTCTAGTTGCGTCATTTACTAAGTTCTAATGCGTAGCGCCTATGTTTTATGACAATCGTTCAATTACACTGGCCACGAACGATGTAAAGCTGCTTTTAATAATGTCGTGTATAAATGTTGTTATTTTAACACTCTGCCGTCCGGCGACACCACAGTGGTGTCGTGTGCATAGTATCGCTCAGTGGACGGCGACACCACAGTGGTGTCGTGTGCATAGTATCGCTCAGTGGCCGGCGACGGCTCTTTAGTATCTTTTGCATTCTGTTGGTGTTTTGTTCAGGTAACAATAACTTACACACGTCAACAAGTTTTTTGTTTTTATAAGTACTTGTGCTCTTTCATCATGGCACACGAAAGAGACGATACGATTATTTACGGTGAATGCGCAGACGTCCTGTCTGGCGTTCCGGACGATTTGGTCGATTGGGAAGGAGATACTGGATATCAAAAAAATGAAAGTGAAGCAGAATAGTCGTAAGATAGTGAAATACGTCGAAGAAGAATTCGGCGAAAGCTACGGGTGCCAAATGATTCGGATGAATCAGACGAAAAGACAGTGCACAGTGGTTAGACTTTGATTTACCGAGGACCAATAATAAATTTGAAGGATCTCCAGGTGCAAACGTATTTCCCAAAGATACACAGAGCGCCGACGATATCGTACACCTACATATTGGGGACGATGTATTTGAATATATTAGCAACGATACGAACAAGTACGACAGTCAAAATTGCAATAGAAGGAAACTGGAAAAAATGCTATATTTATCGACGTTACGGGACCTGAACTTAGAAAATGGTTTGGGCTTGCTATTCTTATGGGAATTGTAAAAAAATCAAGGCTCGATGATTATTGGTCAACGAATCCGTTGATGGACACTCCGATTTTTCGCAAAACGATGCCCCGCGACCGATTCAGACAAATATTATCATTTTTACATTTTTCTGACAACAGCAATAAACGGTATAATGTCGATCGGCTTTTCAAAGTGGAATTCGTAATTGATTCTTTTTCCAAAAAGTTTAAAGAAACGTTTAATCCAAGTCAAAACATCTCGACTGATGAAGGAATGATACCAGGGCGTGGACGGTTAAATTTTAAAGTTTACAATCCGTCAAAAATTACGAAATATGACATACTCATTCGGATGCTGTGTGAATCGAGTACGGGATACATTTTCTCAATCAAAACATATTCCGGCGCTGGACAGCCTTTGGAGAAAGCAATGATGGAGCTATTGACACCTTCTTACGGAAAGTGACATCACTTCTACGTGGATAATTATTATAACAGTGTAGAACCTGCAGAAAGTTACTTGAAAAGAATTTCGAGTTTGTGGAACGATACGGCAAAATAAAGGATTTCCGGAAAAATTAAAGCATGCAAAATTCAATGTGTTTGAAGCTTGTCATCAACGGAAAGGTGACAAGCGGCCGGCGACAAGCCAAGTAATACAATTTTGCGTTGCCGGCGCCAAGAGAATAAATTTGTACGAGATGTGCGGACGGCAAAGTGTTAAGAAAGATTTTAACGATGTGCGAAACCGTAATGGAGCCAACACTAATCAAGAATATTTGACGATCTGAAGTTGACTGGGGTGTTAGTCGAATCTAGTAATTCATCCAAAAAAAGAAGATTTCATGGGCGATCTTGAATTCATGGGCTCACAGTCCGTAACATAAATAAAAAAATTCTTCGACATATTTTGAAGGAGAGTAAAGGACCATTAACAATTTCTTTCCAAATCTTGAAGAGGGTTGCTGTGTCATTTCATTTGCATGTTAATCAAATAAAAGTTGTATATTTCTAGACGGATGAGTTGAGCCATAGTCGCCGTAGAAGATGCAGTCCTTCATTGCGAACATATACTCCGATGAATGAAGGCTGTCATCTAAAACAGTTTCTTACACGTTACCAGCTACCTACGCTTCCAGTGAAAACACTGCGAGAGCGTCCAAACAAATGCAGGTCCTTACCACGCGTAACATTTTGAAGACCAAAGTCTTAAATGTGAGGCTCTGCAGTTATTTCCTGTACGTTAAGACTAAAAAATAGATTTATAGCCGCGGACGCGCTGGGTTATATGTTGTGGCCTTCGTTCCGAAGACTGGTCTGATGCACTTCTCCATGTTACACCGTCGTGTGCAAGTCTCTTCCTTTTAACTACTGCCATCTACATCCTTCTCAATCTGCTTATTGTATTTATCTTTTGGTCTCCCTCTACGCTTTTTACCCCCAACACTTCCCGCCAGTACTAAATTACTGAACTCTTTGATGTCTCAGATTGTGCCCTGTCAACCGATCCCTTCGATAAATCTAGTTGTGCTGCAGGATTCTTTTATCACCAATTCTGTTCAGTGTATCCTCATCAGCTACTTGACATACCCATCCAATCTTCAGCTTTCTTCTGTAGAACCACATTTCAAAAGCTTCTATTCTCTTCTTGGTTAAACTGTTTATCGTCCATGTTTCACTTCCGTACATGGCTACACTCCAAAGAAATACCTCCGGAAAAGATTTCATAAAACTTAAGTTTATATTTGATGCTAACAAATTTATCTTCTTCAGATGTTAACAAATTTATCTTCCCAGAAACGCTTTTCTTGCCATTGCCAGTCTACATTTTAAATCTTCTCTACTTCGGCGGTAATCAGTTATTTTGCAATCCAAATAACAAAAATAATCTACTACATTCATTGTCTCGTTTGCTGATCTAATTTCCTCAGCATCACCTGATTTAACTCGATTACATTTCATTATCCTTGTTTTGCTTTGTTGAAGATCATCTTGTATCCTCCTCCTTTCAAGACCCCGTCCATTCCGCTCCAAGTCTTTGCTCTCTCTGACAGAATTACATTGTCATCGGCAGACATCAAAAAACTTTTTTTTTCTTCTCCCTGTACTATAATTCCTGGTCCAGATTTCGCTTTAGTTTCTTTTACTACTTGCTCAATATACAGATTGAATAGCATTGAGGATGGGCTACGGACGTGACTCACTCCCTTAGTAACCAGTGCTTCCCTTTCATGTCCCTCAACTCTTACAAATGCCTTCTGGTTTCTGTACATGTTGTAAATACTCCTTCGCCCCCTGTATTTTACCCAGATACCTTCAGAATTTCAAAGAGATAATTACAGTCAACTTTGTCAACAGATTTCTCTACGTCTACAAATGCCCTTTCGCGAAATTATTCCCCGCTGAATTCCAAGGCAAGTAATATGATTATTTGGTGATTTGTGCAGAAAACAATCACAGGAAATGGCTATAAGAATGAAGAGTTTGCTAAGACTATTGGCGGTTTATATTTGATTAATTGCAAAACGATTAGAAAACATAGCTGTTTGGTGCTAAATAATGAAAAAGGTGAGGTTCTCCACATGAATGCTGAAAGCAATCCGTTAAACTTCAGGTACACGATAAATAGATCAGATGTAAAGGACATAAATTCAACTAAATACCGAAGAAATACAATTATGAAGAACTTAAATTGGAAAGAACACAAAAAAATGTTGTGAGGAAGGTGAACCAAAGACGGCGAATTATTGGCAGAACTCTTAAAGTACACTACTGGCCATTAAAATTGCTACACCAAGAATAAATGCAGATGATAAACGGGTATTCATTGCACAAATATATTATACTACAACTGATATGTCATCATATTTTCACGCAATTTGAGTGCATAGATCTTGAGAAATCAGTACACAGACCAACCACCTCTGGCCGTAATAACGGCCTTAATACGCCTGGGCATTGAGTCAAACAGAGCTTGGATGGCGTGTACAGGTATAGCTGCCCATGCAGCTTCAACACGATACCACAGTTCATCAAGAGTAGTGACTGGCATATTGTGACGAGCCAGTTGCTCGGCCACCATTGATCACACTTTTTCAGTTGGTGAGACATCTGGAGAATGTGCTAGCCAGGGCAGTAGTCGAACATTTTCTGTATCCAGAAAGGCCCGTACAGGACCTGAAACATGCGGTCGTGCATTATCCTGCTGAAATGTAGGGTTTCGCAGGGATCGAATGAAGGGTAGAGCCACGGGTCGTAACATATCTGAAATGTAACGTCCACTGTTCAAAGTGCCGTCAATGCGAACAAGAGGTGACCGAGATGTGTAACCAATGGCACCCCATCCTATCACGCCGGGTGATACGCCAGTATGGCGATGACGAATACACGCTTCCAATGTGCGTTCACCGCGATGTCGCCAAACACGGATGCGACCATCATGATGCTGTAAACAGAACCTGGATTCATCCGAAAAAATGACGTTTTGCCATTCGTGCACCCAGGTTCGTTGTTGAATACACCATTGCAGGCGCTCCTGTCTGTGATGCAGCGTCAAGGGTAACCGCAGCCATGGTCTCCGAGCTGATCGTCCATGCTGCTGCAAACGTCGTCGAACTGTTCGTGTAGATGGTTGTTGTCTTGCAAACGTCCCCATCTGTTGACTCAAGGATCGAGACGTGGCTGCACGATCCGTTACAGCCATGCGGATAAGATGGCTGTCATCTCGACTGCTAGTGATACGAGGCCGTTGGGATCCATCACAGCGTTCCGTATTACCCTCCTGAACCCACCGATTCCATATTCTGCTAACAGTCACTGGATCTCGACCGACGCGAGCAGCAATGTCGCGATACGATAAACCTCAAATGCGATAGGCTACAATCCGACCTTTATCAAAGTCGGAAACGTGATGGTACGCATTTCTCCTCCTTACACGAGGCATCACAACAACGTTTCACCAGACAACGCCGGTCAACTGCTGTTTGTGTATGAGAAATCAGTTGGAAACTTTCCTCATGTCAGCGCGTTGTAGGTGTCACCACCGGCGCCAGCCTTGTGTGAATGCGCTAGAAAGCTAATAATTTGCATATCACAGCATCCTCTTTCTGTCGGTTAAATTTCGCGCCTGTAGCATGTCATCTTCGTGGTGTAGCAATTTTAAGGGCCAGTAGTGTATGCAATAGATCTACTAAAATGACTGTCTACACTACGGTTGTCCCTCCTCTTTTGGAGTACTGGTGCACGACGTGGGTTCCTTACCAGATAGGACTAACGGAGTACATCGAGACAGTTCAACTAAGAGCTGTATGTTTTGTATTATAGAGAAACAGGAGAGTGTCACGGACATATTACTGCATTTGGGAGGAGATCATTGAAACAAAGGCTTTTCTCGTGCAGCGGTATCTTCTCCTTCAAATGCGAAAGTATATTGTTGATGCCGACCCACATAGGGGGAAACGATTATCACAACAAAATAAGGGAAATTAGAGCACGCAGGGATATAGGCGTTCGTTTGTTCCGCGCGCTGTTCGAGAGTTGAATTATAGAGAATTATTGTGAAGATGGTTCGATGGACCCTCCGCCAGGCTCTTAAGTGTGATTTGTAGAGTATCCATGTAGATGTAGATGAAGGCATGCCACCATACTGTTTGGTAATACCGGAAGACGCTAACGTCAAACAGAGGAAAGGCAGTACCAGTAAGGCGACCGTCTCTTCTACTGCTTGCCTCAAGTGTTACCAACAGACCAGTGCTCTGGAGTCCCTCAAAGCCTCCCGGTGAAAGAGCGTCGGTACGCTGCCGACTTATTTCGTGCGGGGTTGCAGCGTTCGCATCCGAAACCACTGTCCTCCAGTTATCTCCCGTGTCACGTGCCTTCTCTGCCTTCACTTTTCCTCAGCGTTTTTTTTTTCTTTACCTCTTCTCTTCTCCCATGACTTCCTTTTCATCTGCCTGTTCTTACGGAGGAAGAAGAAAGAGGAATGATGTACAATGCGCAGTGCCGGCGAATTGCAGTAGTTTGCCATATTTCAAGGAGATCTCTGCGGGCGGAAGAAAGGCCGTAAGCCCACGTCTCCCCGAGGCCATTCCACGACTGCCTTTGCTTTAGAATTGCCTATCAATATCGGAGGCGGCGGCACGCGATTCGCTTCCGGCGCTGCTTTGATCAGCCCCCGGGCCAAGCCCCGCAGCGTTGCGCCGCCTTCTCCTCCACCCCCGCCGCCACCCCCGCCGCCACCGCCTACGCCGCCCCTGCTCGTCCTTTTCATGCAGCTAAAAGCTTTTCCCGCGGGAACCCCCTGCTCCCCCAATATACATCTCTATTTTTCGCTTCTTACTCTTACTTGCTCCTGTGTCCCGCCGGCGTGTTCGACAAATTGGGAATCTTTCAATGATTACTGCGCATTGTACTGAAAAGTCGAAGTTCGCAAAAACCTTAAAGCGCTCTGTGGGTTTCAAGCCAGTCTCGTTAATGAGTAGTGATTATTTGTTTGTGACTCTAAAGCTTAGGTATTAAAAATAATCCTAACCTATACATAAAACCGAACTATAAGTTTAATAAGTCACGGTTGCAAGATACGAACAGAAATTCTTTACAGGAGAATGGAAAAACTGGTAGAGGTCGACATCGGGGAAGATCAGTTTGGATTCCACAGAAATGTAGGAACATGTGAAGCATTAGTGACCTCACGACTTATATTAGAAGATAGGTTAAGGAAAGGCAGGGAGTATTTCATGCTAATGTCAGCTAACTTCGGTTGTCTTCCAACCACAAACTCTTCTGTTCTAACAAACCTACTCGAGAAATATGATTGTGGCAGCAAAATGTTCATACAAGTTTTCTCGGTTACTGGGCCTCTAAATTTACCCAACACTAGAAGCGTCTATGTTAAACTTTCGTATTGGCTATAAGGGCCTGTTATGATCCTAAGCAGATAAACCTTTTGTAACCAAACATACTTTTTCTGGAGGTCACAACGCGGATCTCTAACTCCTACCTTTTGCGGTCCACTTAGATAAGGCCCACTCATTAAGTTGCTCCATTTCTCACAAAACCGGGAAACAGAAGGTCACTGCCTCTCGACTTCACCTGTGCCACACCGTCATAATCTCAGCTCCGCCCCACAGGGACCATGACTTCTGTCCTATTCTCCCAAGGGCTGACTGCAGGTCAGAACGTAGACATATCAACTAGACGTTAACTAGTAACACTCAGAGTACTTCTTGTGAAGTGGTGCTGGCTGCCAACGCTCTGAGAAGTTTTTTTTTTTTTTTTTTTTTGTACCAAAGGGTATTAGAAAACAACAACGATCGTATGGGAGTAAGTGGGTTGGGTCTATGGCACTGGGGTGGTAGCACAGTGTGATCCCTCAGAGGACTGACCACCCTCTGTAATAATAGTAATAAATGAAAAACGGTCAAGTGCGATTAGGACCCAAATTTTGAGGATTCTGTGCAAATTTAATTATGTATATAGATAGTTCATCTAAAGCTTCTGATGAGTGAATTTGCGAATATAAAAATATGTGACTTAAATGGATGTATCTTTTGACTGCATTGACTGAGAAGCTTAAATGTTTTACCCCGTCAAGTACCGTAGACATAAATTTCAACTTGATACTTCTAACCACTCTTGAGAAAAAGGGGTCTTAACATATGGATAGTCAGTCAGTCAGTCAGACAGACAGACAGACAGGTATCAAAGCGATAGTATATGGTTTCCCTTGCGACATCCGCACAGTCCCACTGAATAAGATCGACGAAGAACCAGACGGGAAGTAAAACTACAAAAATGGCGGTAAAGCACGTGGCTGAAAACTGTGAGTTCGCAGGATCGGATTCCGGACGAACCGAGGAACTTTTTCACTCTGTCTTTAACTTAGCCTTCACCTCTCAATTATGTGGAGATTCAGCAGGAACGGATTCTATGTTATATTGTAGGTCCAGTTTCCCCGTTGGGATTATTTGGGTTGGTTAAGGACGCGGAAGTTGCTGAAGTGGAGTCCTATTGAAAGACCTGCTCCAGGCCAATAACTACGCGAACTTATTACTACTCTGTGGATATCGCTCACCTTTGAAAACAGCAGGGTCCGGCCAGGCCACCACCATTTAGCTGGATTAAGGGAAGGCCGGCCCATTATCTCCAGGCTGGAGAACGGTCCCTGTCCGTCGGAAACCGGGTATCCGCCGTTGGGGTAATCAATAGCGACCACTGCTAACCGACGGGTGCGGCCAGGAACTGAAATTATTCGGGAAGATGACAGTTCAAACCCGCGTCAGGCCATCCTGAATTAGGTTTTCCGTGATTTCCCTAAATCGCTTCAGGAAAATGCCGGGATGTTTCCTGTGAAAGGGCAAGGCCGATTTCCTTCCTCATCCTTCCCTAATCCGATGGGACCGATGACCTCGGCTTTGGTCTCCTCTCCCAAATCAAACAACAAATCATAGCCACGTCCTGGATGAACTGCTAAACTAAGTGTAGGTAGCAGGCATTGACAAGTTAAAGCGATATACCGCCGTTTGAGCCTCGTACACATTCCCGTATGGAGGACATAGTGATGAACATCCCTGGGGTTGTGAAGCAGCTGATTGGATTGAAAATAAATAAATCGCCAGGTCCTGATGGGAGTCCAATTCGGTTTTACAGAGAGTACTCTACTGCATTGGCTGCTTACTTAGCTCACATTAATCGCGAATCTCTTGCCCAACGCGAAGTCCCGAGCGATTGGAAAAAAGCGCAGGTGACGCCTGTATATAAGAAGGGTAGAAGGGCGGATCCTCAAAATTACACACCAATATCCTTAACATCGGTTTGTTGCAGGATTCTTGAACATATTCTTCGTTCGAATATAACGGATTTCCTTGAGACAGAGAAGTTGCTGTCCATGCATCAGCACGGCTTTAGAAAGCATCGCTCCTGCGAAACGCAACTCGCCCTTTTTTCACATTATACCTTGCGCACCATGGGTGAAGGGTATCAGACGGATGTCATATTCCTTGACTTCCGGAAAGCGTTTGACTCGGTGCCCCACTGCAGACTCCTAAGGTACGAGCATATGAGATTGTTTCCCAATTATGTGAGTGGCTCGAAGACTTTTTAAGTAATAGAGCCCAGAACGTTGTCCTCGATGGTGAGTGTTCATCGGAGGTGAGGGTATCATCTGGAGTGCCCCAGGGAAGTGTGGTAGGTCCGCTGTTGTTTTCTGTCTACACAAACGATCTTTTGGGTAGGGTGGATAGCAATGTGAGGCTGTTTGCTGATGATGGTGTGGTGTACGGGAAGCTGTCGTCGTTGAGTGACTGTAGGAGGATACAGGATGACTTGGACAGGATTTGTGATTGGTGTAAAGAATGGTAACTAACTCTAAATATAGATAAATGTAAATTAATGCAGATGAATACAAAAAAGAATCTCGTAATGTTTGAATACTCCATTAGTAGTGTAGCGCTTGACACAGTCACGTCGATTAAATATTTGGGCATAACATTGCAGAGTGATATGAAGTGGGACAAGCATGTAATGGCAGTTGTGGGGAAGGCGGATAGTCGTATTCGGTTCATTGGTAGAATTTTTGGAAGATGTGATTCATCTGTAAAGGAGACCGCTTATAAAACACTAATACGACCTATTCTTGAGTACTGCTAGAGCGTTTGGGATCCCTATCAGGTCGGATTGAGGGAGGACATAGAAGAAATTCAGAGGCGGGCTGCTAGATTTGTTACTGGTAGGTTTGATCATCACGCGAGTGTTGCGGAAATGCTTCAGGAACTCGGGTGGGAGTCTCTAGATGAAAGGAGGCGTTCTTTTCGTGAATCGCTACTGATGAAATTTAGAGAACCAGCATCTGAGGCTGACTGCAGTACAATTTTACTGGCGCCAACTTATATTTCGCGGGAAGACCACAAAGATAAGACAGGAAAGATTAGGGCTCGTACAGAGGCATTTAGGCAGTCATTTTTCCCTCGTTCTGTTTGGGAGTGGAACGGGGAGAGAAGATGCTAGTTGTGGTACGAGGTACCCTCCGCCACGCACCGTATGGTGGATTGCGGAGTATGTGTGTAGATGTAGATGACATAGTCCTTACACAGTCTGGAGCAAAGGGTGAGACGGCGTCCGTCGCACTGGGCGAGTTGGGGTGCTGCGGCTGGGCTGCAGGTGTGTGTGCTGGGCGAGCTGACTCCACGCCACAGACGCGGACACGCCGCGCGCCTGTCCTATTAATCTTGGGGTGGTGGTGGCAGCGCGGGGTCAGGAAACACGGCCGCGATTAATGGCCGTCCGCAAATAGCGGCCGACCCGCGCGATTTGTATTAATCCGCCGCCTTACCTGGCACCAGCTGCCGGCCCGAGAGAGCGCCTCGGTCAACACAGCCACCGCCCAATACACTGCCGTCATTTATCCTCTTCATTCCGTGCGGAAGAGTGCGCCTAGAGTTGTAAAACCACCGTAGGCTACCGCACACTATCATAAGTAAGCTTAGGGTAGAGTAGTTCTCCTAATAGCTTTAGTCAGTTAAATTCTTAAATGCGTTGCCTGTATGTTGAGTATGTTGCATACCTGTCGGGAGTTACCTACATAGCGATCGCTTTCTGTACATACGCGATCCGTGTCTTACCAGATTCCCAGTTAGATTAACAGTCAGAAGCGGTGCACCGTCTAGAAACTGGGTGTAGATATGTAAATGGTTGTGTGACCAAGGGTCCATCTTTGCTCTACATAGCTATCCCCCTGTTTGTTCCTTAACAAGGATCAGTGTTTATAGCTTATAGCAAAACTTAACTTGCCAATGTTTGATTCAGGTTTTATTCGAAAACTTATGATTTATAACGTGAAACAGAGTGACGTTGTGGTAAAAAATAAAGAAAGCAATACAGATTTATCATACAGCGCTAGAAAATGCAATTTCTTCATCAGAAGTTAAAATGAAAAAAAAGTCGCAAAACAAATTTATATCAAATATACCTATAATACTTCGTCGAACCTATATGAAACAGTTTCTAATATTCATAAACAGTTTCTGATTTATCAGTAATAGCAGGAAACCTTACCTCTGAGCATGATGAGCGTTCTAATCAGTTCAAACTAACAACAATAATTATATATGCATATATTTTTATGTTTGTGCGTGTAAAAGATAGTTGCGTCGAAAGTCATTGCTTTAGTTACTTAAAAGCGCAGACGTCACTCGATCAAGTACTTTTTATTACTCAAAAAATAAAATTTATATCCTGTAATGATATAAAATACACAGTGGACTAACACTGAATGATGCACTTCTCTAATTATGTGTGTACAAACGTCCAACGAAAAGAAAAGGGAAGTCGTCGGCTCCCATCTTCTCTGTCACACATTTATTTATGTTTCTTTCCCTACCAATTCTACCAATACTATAATTAATCCTACCATTTACTACGTTTTTTATGTTGTGTACCAAAACTATCGAACTGTAGTATTGGTGGAGCACAGTTCTCCACTGATCAGCCAGAACGTTATGACCACCGATCTACTGTCGATATAAACCCGTCCAGGCCATGGCATCGGCACCTGGTGTGGAATAACGACTAGTCAGACACAAGCACGGTGCATCTAGTATCACTGAGCGTGCTATCCGTGTCTAGAATGGGGAAGGCGAGCAATATATTTGAGTTAGACAGAGTTCTGACTGTGATAGCCCGGATTCTCGGCACTAGCATTTCGGAAACTGTACGACTTGTCGGGTGTTCGAGGAGTACTGTGGTGAGAGTCTTCAACACGTGGCGAAATCAGGGTCAAACCACGTCCAAACGTCGTGTGTTGGTGGCCGCCCGTCATTACGAACGTCAGACGTAGTTGGCTGGGCAGACTGGTAAAACAAGACAGGCAGCGAATTATGGCGGAACTGACATGATACTTTAATGGTGGGCAGCATACCAGTGTGTGTGAACACACAGTGCAGCGAACACTCCTAATGATGGACATCAGCAGCTGACGACTCATGCATGTGCCAATGCTGACACCACTACATCCACAGCTACGAATAAAACAGGCACGTGACCATCGGCACTGGACGTTGGTTCAGTGGCAGAGTGTTGCATGGTGTGACGAATCCCAATACCTTCTTCATCATGCCGACTGGAGGGCGCGAATTTGTTGTCTTCCAGGAGAACAGCACCTTGACACCTGCACTGCGGGATTGAGACAGGCTGGCGGTTCCTCCATTATGCTCTAGGGAACATTCACATGGGTACCCAAGGGTCCAGTGGAGCTCGTGCGAGGCACCATTACGGCCAAGGAGTTTCATATATCTCTTCATGACGATCACATTTCCGGTCGACAGTGGCATTTATCAACAAGACAATACGCCATGACAGAAGGCCAGGAGTTTGATGGAGTGGTTCGAGGACCACACAATGGAGAGTTCCAATTGATGTGCTAGTCCCCCAACTCGCTAGATCTGAACCGGATCGAACACGTCCGGGATGTGACTGAAAGTGGCCTCAGAGTTCATCGGCCCCTCCCCGGAATTTAAAGGAATTAGGTGACTTTTGTTTGCAGATATGGCGCCTTCTCCCTCCCGAGACGTTCCAAAGCCTCATTGCTTCCATATCACGACGTAATGTCGTTTTCATCCGTGACAAACGTGGACAAACGTGGACCCTGGTTAGGCAGGTTGTCGTGTGATCAGTGTATGCTCCTAATACCGCTGGGACTCCTCTGTGGCATTGCTGTAGTATGAGGTGCGGATAATGCATTCTGTTCTTTCACTTACATGACACGAATGCATGAGCATCACAATGCCGTAGCCGCGCGGGGTAACCGTGCGGTCTGAAGCGCCTTGTCACGGTTCGCGCGGCTCCTCCTGTTGGAGGTTCGAATCCTCCCTCGGGCATGGGTGTGTGTGTGTTGTCCTTAGCCTAAGTTAGTATAAATTAGAGTAAGTAGTGTGTAGCAATGATCTCAGCAGTTTGGTTCCATAGGAACTTACTACCACTACAGTGCCATAATCGGTTTGGAGCAGCCAGTGGTTGTTTCCGGACTGTCCACAGAAAAAAAAGAGGAAGCACGTAGTAACTATTATTATTATTGTTTCTTATTTCCGGGTTTATAATGTATTTACATTTTCTGGTAACCTGATATTGTATAATAAATTTAATTTTCATTCTCCATTTGTGCCTATCTTTCCCCAAATTTTCTTCGTTAAGCCAGGGTGTATCACAACATAATGCTTCCTGGGTCATCATTTTTATGATGAACATATAACATCGGAATTAGTACAGTTCATAGACTGAACCATCCTCTGTACAATACTACCATTCAATATAGTCACCATTCATTTGTGTAAGTTTGCAGCATCGTTGAACTCAGGCATCAGAACCAGTTTAGAAATATTCTAGGTCTTGCTACTTGAGGTTGCCAGCAGTTCGACAAGAGACAGATTAGTCTAAAAGTTACTAACACATGTATGCTCGCACAAAGTCATTATCTTCATTTGAAATCATTATATGCTACAATCGGTATGTCGCACTCAATTGATGCCAAGCATCATGATCACCCTGACGACGAACACATTTCTCCCATGAGAGACCAGTTTGTTGATAGCATCACTGTAGCATGTTTGACTTCGTTCACAAATCCAGAACGACACCTCTGCCTGTACCGCCTCATCACTATCAAAGTGAAGTCTTCGAAGCTGTTCTTTAAGTTTTCGAAACAGGTGAAAATCGGATGCGGCCATGTCAAGACTGTATGGAGTATCGATGGCAATGAATCCAAGGTATCGAATTGTTTCAGATGTCACAGCCCTCGTGTGTAGTCTGGCATTGTGTCGCTGGAGGAGAAGAAGCTCCATCTAAGGACGAACTCTTCGAATTCGAAACTCGATTGCAGCACGTAGTTTCTTACAAACCTACATAGTTACGTTACAAACCGCCATTGTTACACGCAACTATTCGGAGCTCTATAGCGGCAGAGGGCTGCAGATATCTAGAGATGGCCGGCCGTAGTGGCCGTGCGGTTAAAGGCGCTGCAGTCTGGAACCGCAAGACCGCTACGGTCGCAGGTTCGAATCCTGCCTCGGGCATGGATGTTTATGATGTCCTTAGGTTATTTAGGTTTAACTAGTTCTAAGTTCTAGGGGACTAATGACCTCAGCAGTTGAGTCCCATAGTGCTCAGAGCCATTTGAACCATATCTAGAGATGAAGAATAGATATATTGAACGTTAATGGCGTCACCTTTATTAAAAAAAAACCCTTAAGCGTTTTGGCATATAGAATTAAGAGGCATTATCTTACAGCTTCCTCATGTATGTTTTAGTAGCTTTCAGCCAAACCTGTTTCTTATTTAACTCTAAGTCATCTGAGCCTGTTCACATGAATGAATCCGGTAGGTCGTGTTTTTTTTAAATGCACCTAGAATAACAATTTCGGTGGTTTTCTTAATATTCTTTAGGCCCTTTGCTCGATCTATTTCGTAGATCTTGCCGAAACTAGTCATGATCACTTAAATTTTTTCGCAGCTGTGACTGAAATAAATATCCTGTTGCAATTGCTTTTTTGAGTAGAATTAACCTTCAGTGCACTACGGTCGCAGGTTCGAATCCTGCCTCGGGCATGGATGTGTGTGATGTCCTTAGGTTAGTTAGGTTTAAGCAGTTCTAAGTTCTAGGGGACTTATAACCACAGCAGTTGAGTCCCATAGTGCTCAGAGCCATTTGAACCATTTGAACCTTCAGTGCGGATAAACAATTACGCCAGAATTACTGCGGGAATCTCACAGTAGCGAGCAAGAAGGGACGGGAGCTGCAGATAGGTGGCGCTAGCTGGGAATGTTGGTCGGTCGAGAATGATGATGATGATGGTGATGTTTGGCTTGTGGGGCGCTCAACTGCGCGGGTTATCAGCGCCCGTACAAATTCCCAACCTTTGCTCAGTCCAAACTCGCCACTTTCATGAATGATGATGAAATGATGAGGACAACACAAACACCCAGTCATCTCGAGGCAGGTGAAAATCTCTGACCCCGCCGGGAATCGAACCCGGGACCCCATGCTCGGGAAGCGAGAACGCCGCCGCGAGACCACGAGCTGCGGACGGTCGGTCGAGAAGACTGACGAGATAGTCCGCGCAGTAGTGATAAACACTGTGTCAAGGGGCGCAATGATTAACGCAACTGCCTACTAAGCAAGAGATCCCGGGTTTGAATCCCAGTCCGGTACACATTTTCACTCGTCGCTGCTGATTCCGCTGACGTCAACAGTCTCTTCCCTTTCTTTTCTTTTCTTCCCCTCCCACCTTCAGTTTACATAGTACAGTGTAATTGTTCCCTCTCATCTCTTCATACGCGACGACGCGTATTATTCTGCATACTTTCTGTAGCTTTACATTCTCTTAATTTTTACGGTCAATCGTAATTTGCAATTCATATGCAGCTTATCGTCTGCCACACAGCCGTGTTCTCCTCCCCCCGTGAAACAAAACGTGCCAGCGTCTGTCCTCGCTCTTTTCCGAGATTTCCAAGCAATGGAGAGGACGGACCAACGCATTTAGGGTCTGAACTGGCAAAGTAAAAAGGCGAGCCTTCTCCTTCTTCACAGAGTCCAGCGTAGCACAGAAGCAGGAGAGGTATAAAACAGATTCTACGTAAGTCTGGCAGACGCGGAGTTTCCAAGACATTCCTCAAAGGGAATAAAGATGGGCAGTTTTCGCTGCACTCCGTCATATGTAGTTTATCGATGTCGCGTGCTTTTCGAGGAATCTCAAAGAGAACACCTGCTACGAGAACAGAAACAGATGTAAAGAGGAGCTGGACGCTCGCAGATCCCTTGCATACAGATAAGCAGCTCGCCAGCTTCTTCGCAAGGTAGAAAGTCTGGCGTATGGCTACTGTCCCACACTTTCCTCAAAAGCCGGCACTGTTCTGGACAGATATGTCGCCATCCGACAAAAGCTTACTCGCGAGCAAAAGAAGAATCCCGGATTTTCACTAGTTTAGCTGTTGTAGCCGGTCAACTGCATATCACAAATTAGCAGCGTTTTTGTCGTCTGGTATGAAGAGGGCATTACGTTGAAGAATGCAGGCTGTTTCAAGAGCAATAGTCTTTTAGGAAGTGGCATTATAAACTAAGACATTCCATATACCATGCGTCTTTTTCTTTTTTTTTGCCGGTATACCGAAAGAAATTCTCACAGAAGGTGTTAAGCGAAGACAAATGATAAAATTCAAAGTAGCTCTTCTGACGTCGTTTCTGCCTTTTTTTCATCAGGGCAGAGCTATAAATAATCCGAACGATAAGTTCGTCTCTTGTGTTTGCCTTTCTTTTTAGGCTTTGCCTTTCAACCATACCCAAAGGCAAAAATCTGAAGGGTTTAAGTTCTGGGACCTTCGCAGCCAAGAAATATGACAATTTATGCTCGTCCCATTTATACTGTTAACTGATGAAGCCACTTTCAATCGTCATCGTATCAGTTATGCGGGTAGCAGGGGGAAATCAACATTTCTTTCTGGAGACGCATTTTCAAGAACGCTTCTCTGTAAGCTTGTGATGTCGCATAATAGACAATCAGATGATTGCGACTGTCGTGTTAGAACATCATGTTACAGAACTCTGTTCACACGATATCCAAAAAAGAGCTTCCATCATTATTGGAAGCGGTTCATTTGGTTACAAGGTAGGGTACGTTCTTCCAGCATCACTGGACCGCCGAACATTCAAGCCATTAAGTGACACTTCTTCTACACCTACTATTTCCCGGAAGATGAATGAATCATCTAGATGCTCGGAAATTACCCATCCACATTTTTGCTTTTGGGGATGATTCAAAGGCGACGTCTACAAACAAAAGTTAACACATGGTAGTTTGCATTATGAATAGCGCTGTCCCTTAAAAAGAACACCAAGAAGACCTCATAAGAACTTACACGTGTTGTCAAGAGAATTCGAAAGTACATTGAAGTCGGAGGTGGTACGTATAAAAATAAACTTTGAACGTTATCATTTGCCTTTGCTTAGAACCTTCTGGGAATATTTATTTAGGTTAAATTCGAACAGCTCTATCTCGGTAATCAATAAAAATTGGACACATGCTATACGGAATGTTTTATTGGAATTAATCTATAGTAACACCTTCTATAATATTTACTGTTCCACATGAAACTGTATATATCCAAGTCTACAGCGTGCTCTTCGTTTTCGTTATTTATATTTTGTCTTTCATTTACAGCTATTCTCTGCTTTGCCACTGCATTTTACTTTGTTGTTCCTCATAATTTGTCCCTGTTTTTTATTGGTAGGAGAATGAAGATTAGGATTTTAGCGTACTACGGCGACAAGGTCATTAGAGTAGGAGCACACCGCTCTGAATGGTCGGGGGAGGAAAGGAAATCTTTTATGCAGGAACCATCCGGCACTTTTCTTAATCAGTTCACGAAAACCTAAATCTAAAGTAGCCCCGTCCTCGCTAATGCGAGTCCACTGTCACACCTCTGTAAATTTCTCTAAAAAATGGTTCAAATGGCTCTGAGCACTATTTGATTTAACATCTGAGGTCATCAGTCAACTAGAACTAAGAATTACTCAAACCTAACTAACCTAAGGACACAGACATCCATGCCCGAGGCAGGATTCGAACCTGCGACCGTAGCGGTCGTGCGGTTCCAGACTGTAGCACCTTTAACCGCTCGGCCACTCCGGCCGGCAAAGTACCTTGGAGCCACTTTGGACAGGGCGCTCACTTATAAACGACATCTGAAAAGAAACTGAAGCCAAACTAAAGACGATGAATAATATTCTCCAGAAGTTGTGCGGCACTACTTGGGGCTAATCGGGTGACACGCTACACACATCGGCAATCGGACTGGTCTACTCGGACGCGGAGTACTGCGCTCCGATCTGGATGATCAGTGTTCACACACACACACACACACACACACACAAAAGAAAATCGACGTGCAGTTGAATAGCACCATGCGAATTGTCAGCGGAACCATGTGATCAACACCAACACATTGACTGCCAAATCTGAGGTACATACCGACATGTCTGACTTGGAAAGAAAGAGACTTCGCTCTAGTCATCCACCAATGATAACGACTAAGGAATTGCGAAATGTAAACTTCAATGCCTTAAAGACCTGGATGGAACAATGGTGTGAGGTGTGTCCTGAGCATTGTCAAGCCCTCCCCTGCATAACTGAGAGGTCGCCCGGACAAGAATTATAGCTTGACGTATTCTCAACCCTTAACAGAATACGCAAAAATCACGGAAGATGCGCAGATACTCTTTACAAATGGGGAAAACCACCAACTCCTAACTGTGAATGCGGAGCCAACAAACAGACCACCTGTCGCATCGTTCAAGAGTGCGACAGAAGAGCTTACAATGGCAAGTTCAGTGACTTTCTTATGGCAACAGACACCACAAAAGACTTGATATATTGTTGTTGTTGTGGTCTTCAGTCCTGAGACTGGTTTGATGCAGCTCTCCATGCTACTCTATCCTGTGCAATCTTCTTCATCTCCTAGTACCTACTGCAACCTACATCCTTCTGAATCTGCTTGGTGTATTCATCTCTTGGTCTCCCTCTACGATTTCTACCCTCCACGCTTCCCTCCAATACTAAATTGGTGATCCCTTGATGCCTCAGAACATGTCCTACCAACCGATCCCTTCTTCTAGTCAAGTTGTGCCACAAACCTGTCTTCTAAAAAAAATGGCTCTATGGGACTCAACTGCTGAGGTCATTAGTCCCCTAGAACTTAGAACTAGTTAAACCAAACTAACCTAAGCACATCACACACATCCATGCCCGAGGCAGGATTCGAACCTGCGACCGTAGCGGTCTCGCAAACTTGTCTTCTCCCCAATCCTATTCAACACCTCCTCATTAGTTACGTGATGTACTCATCTAATCTTCAGCATTCTTCTGTAGCACCACATTTTGAAAGCTTCTATTCTCTTCTTGTCTAAACTATTTATCGTCCATGTTTCACTTCCATACATGGCTACACTCCATACAAATACTTTCAGAAACGACTTCCTGACACTTAAATCTATACTCGATGTTAACAAATTTCTCTTCTTCAGAAACGCTTTCCTTGCCATTGCCAGTCTACATTTTATATCCTCTCTACTTCGACCATCATCAGTTATATTGCTCCCCAAAAAGCAAAACTCCTTTACTACTTTAAGTGTGCCATTTCCTAATCTAATTCCCTCAGCATCACCCGACTTAATTCGACTACATTCCATTATACTCGTTTTGCTGTTGTTGATGTTCATCTTATATCTTCCTTTCAAGACACCATCCATTCCGTTCAACTGCTCTTCCAAGTCCTTTCTGCTGTCTCAGAATTACAATGTCATCGGAGAACCTCAAAGTGTTTATTTCTTCTCCATGGATTTTAATACCTACTCCGAATTTTTCTTTTGTTTCCTTTGCTGCTTGCTCAATATACAGATTGAGTAACATTGCGGAGAGGCTACAACCCTGTCTCACTCCCTTCCCAACCACTGCTTCCCTTTCATGTCCCTCGACTCTTATAACTGCCATCTGGTTTCTGTACAAATTGTAAATAGCATTTCGCTCCCTGTATTTTACCTCTGCCACCTTTAGAATTTGAAAGAGAGTATTCCTGTCAACATTGTCAAAAGCTTTCTCTAAATCTACAAATGCTAGAAACGTAGGTTTGTCTTTCCTTAATCTAGCTTCTAAGATAAGCCGTAGGGTCAGTATTGCCTTACGTGTTCCAATATTTCTACGAAATCCAAACTGATCTTCCCCAAGGTCGGCTTCTACTAATTTTTCCATTCATCTGTTAAGAATTCGCGTTAGTATTTTGCAGCCGTGACTTATTAAACTGATAGTTCGGTAATTTTCACATCTGTCAACACCTGCTTTCTTTGGGATTGGGATATATTCAATTCTATTGACCATATATGATCTTGATGTTTGTATTTAATTGTATTGCCCATTATCTGTATGTTTTATTCTTCTTAATAGCATAATTTGTTGTGTTTTTATGTATATCTTCGTTTAAACATTTGTAAGAAGCATATAATGATGTGCATTGCCATGCGCTAAATAAATAATATAAATAAATAAACTTACTTGAACTTGTAATTGTCTCCAAATTATTGCCGAAAACTTGCAAGCTGTACAAGAATTTGCGATGCCATCTTGGATAGGAAACGAAAAACTAAATAACACACTACAAATTGCCTTGCAAAGCCTTTAATGTCCTCCTCTCTCGTGGCTTCTGCCCTCTCCAGCGTCCTCAGGGAAGCTTTTCCGTGACTACCCTACTTCTATACGAATCAGTTCAAAAATGGTTCAAATGGCTGTGAGCACTATGGGACTTAACATCTGAGGTCATCAGTCCCATAGAACTTAGAGCTACTTAAACCTAACTAACCTAAGGACATCACACACATCCATGACCGAGGCAGGATTCGAACCTTCGATCGTAGCGGTCGCGCGGTTCCAGACTGAAGCGCCTAGAACCGCTCGGCCACACCAGCCGGCGTAAAAATCAGTCCTATCTGTTTAGAGCACTGTTGGAATCGTTAGGGATAATACTAGAACGGTATAAAGAAAGAGGACCATCAATCATTGTGACTGCAGCCTAATAGTAGCTTCGAGCAGCCTCCGCATGAGCAAACATGACGGCCATAATCTTCGTTGGAAAAACGACTCAAGGAAAGAACCCTCTCTTGATTATGCGAGGTAATGCTTGTAACAAGGAGGAAGAAACCCATAACAACCAACTACATGATTGCTATTGCCGGCCGCGGTGGTCTAGCGGTTCTAGGCGCGTAGTCCGGAACCGCGCGACTGCTACGGTCGCAGGTTCGAATCCTGCCTCGGGCATGGATATGTGTGATGTCATTAGGTTGGTTAGGTTTAAGTAGTTCTAAGTTCTAGTGGACTGATGACCACAGACGTTAAGTCCCATAGTGCTCAGAGCCATTTTTGATTGCTAATGAACATCTGGAGCAACTCACGTCATATTAGTACTATGAAGGTGAGGGGGGGAGGGGTGTAATAAAGGGCTACTATAAATAATACATTTATTATTAAAGTTCCATGTTTTACGAAGCTTTACATGTACAAATATGACTGATGAGTGACTAGAACCGTTAACTCACTGAGTTCGCATTGTGCCCATCAGTTGACGCCACGAGGGCAGGTGCCTTGATAAAATGACGACACAGAAAGAAAAATCTTCTTGTGTTTTGGAATATGCGAAACCCTCCAGTTATCTGGAAAGGTTAACAGCCACAAAGTGATAGTGCAGGGCACCGAAATTCCTCATGAAATTGTGGCACATGAATAAGATTCGCAAAAGATTAATGTTTTCTGTACCATGTCAGAGACGAAACTGTATGGACCGTATTTCTTCTGCGAGAAGAGTGTGACGCATTCCTCTTACCTTGATATGTTTCAGTTGTTGTTGTTGTTTCCACAACTAACTGCTCATTCCGAAAATTTCATCTTCCAACAAGACGGGTCATTGCATTATCGATGTTCGTCGCTACCTAAGTGACGAACTTCCACATCGCTGGACTGCGTGTAGTGGTGAAGAGGATGTAGCCCTGTTTCCTTGGCCTTCCAGGTCACCCGACCTAATGCCTTATTAGTTTTTCCTTTGGAGGTATATTAAGGACCGTGTTCACGTACCCCTCTGCCACGAACAGTGGGACAACTCAGAGAACGCTTCAATGATACTGTGATGACCATTGACAGGATGTTGGTACATAAGGTATGGACCGAACTTGACCACCGCTTGGACATGTGTCGTCAGCAGAGAGGCACTCATAGAACATTTTTGGAGTGCAAAATGCAAACGTGTTGAGTTTACTATTTTATTCATGTATCAGTCATATTTGTAGATGTAATACTTTGGAAAATATAAAGCTTTGTGTAGTGTTCGTACTATAAGAACTTCAGTACACACACCATCAGATTATTTGACTTTTCGCTCTAACGAAGTAGGCGAGTGTCAGCAATATGTCTCGTGGTCTTATCGTGGCGTGTTTATCTTCTGCTGTTAGGTCAGACGATAGAAATGCCACTTGCGCGCTTAGAGTAGCAGATTGACGGTGACCAACTTTAAACAGAACTTGATTAACTTTCACACACATTAATTAAAATAATAACAAGCATAAAGATTACTTAACTTGGTTCTGGATGCTATTTACAATTGACAATCTGAAGTTCCTTTGATATTGGTACATTAATCTTATTCTCACATATATCTCTGATACTTGACAAAAGTGTCTACACATTTATCTTCATGGCTGTGTACAGGAATATGGTAATCTTAGTAGCCGCAGACTGAAACTTGACTATAGACTGGTACAGACTGGTGCAGACAAATGCAGACTGACGAATTGGAGGTCTGTACACTCGTTATAATACCTCGCGCGTTCATGTATCACTGCGCGAGTGTGATCCGCGAGGAGAAAAGGTTCTACGTTAGCAGCAATCTCATTGGCTGCGTTACATATTAGTACGCGGATCGGCGGAAGGAGAATTTGGTCCGTCTCTATGGCAGCGCCAGGTCGTAGTGCGGAGACGTACGAGCACTGCGCCTGCGCTGTTGTGCTTAGCGGGGCGCGCTCTAGTGGGAAAGTTGTGTATGCACTGACTACGCGGAACTATGTACACAACACTTTGGAAACGAATGAATCGCATGTAGTAGCCCTGTATTACGAAGCTCTACGAAAGAGGACGAGAACGAAAAATCAGATGTAGGGAGGGCGAATAGATGACTTGGATTTGTTGGGAAGGTTCTGATAAAGCACAGTGTGTAAGTGAAAGAAATTACACGCAAGACGCCAGCGCAACCTATACTAGAATACGGTCCTAGTATCGGGAGTCTTATCAAGTAGGTATGACAACAGTTATGTAATTAATTCAAAGACGCGCTGTTCCGACTGTAACAGGTTTTTGAAGCCCATGTGGAAGTGTAACAGGACTGATCTGGGAGTTTAAATGGCAACCCATGGAAGAAACAGATCGCATTTATCGTAAATCCCTTTTGGGTAAATTAATAGAGCCTGTATTCGAGGAAGACTTGCGACCATTCTGTTGCAATCATAGAAATACTCGAGAAAGGATTAACAGGGTCAGGTAAGAGAGATGAGGGTGAGTACAGAGGCAGATAGACAACCATGGAGAGGGGCATACAGTCATTAACTGTGGTACAAAGTATCCTCCATCATGCACTGAACAGTGGCCTAGATGTAGTTGTAGTGAGCTAAGCTACTGGTCAGACCACCTTATACTGGAGAGACGCACAGCTATTGCGGCTCTTGTTACGCTAGGTGTACGACCCTGCTCCCAGAACACAGGCGCTTCTGTAGTTGAGCTACCACCAGACGGCAATTCTGAACACGTGTACCTCGTAATTTAGAGGGTATGACGCTCGTAAACTTGCTGTCCTACAAGTGCAACGGACGTTAAACTGGAGCCCCTCGCCAGCTTCACGCTTCCAGCTCGCCGCTCACGAAGGCGTTGTAGCACCTGAGGCTTAATCTCCGGTGTGATGACACTAGTTATCTTAAACAACTTGTTTGCAACATAGAATGCGCAGTGACCATGAATATATATAGATATAGCTACCGTGCTGACTCACGAGGGCTATGTTTCACTGGAGATGTTCTTTACTTATACTCATCATTCAGTGTTACAGGTGTACGTAGATGAGATGCGCACATTCGTGAGTGAGTGACTGAATGAGTGTGTGTGTGTTGGGGGGGGGGGGTAAGGAGGGAGGAGAAGGAGGTAGGGCATTAGCTAGTGGTCTCAGGTTTTAGCGACTAGTTACTAACCATGTAACGACTGCCACACCATTGTGGTGCGAGAGCAGACTTATACTGCTAAGTTGATCGGTTCTGGCGAAACTTGACATAGGAAAAAGTCGAAAAACATTCGGTAAGCCTTGACAGATGGTCCCTTATGTCTGTGCGGGTCTCAAATCTTCTGTGTCGTGACGAGATAACGGCTACCAACAGGCCCAGTAGACAGAGATCTAGCTTTCTAATACTGCCGCTACAGCTTCAAAAAGTACGAACATTTCTTCCATGATCATTTTTTATGTAATAATCTGATAATCGTCAGCCACTTGACATCTACTGCCGGGCGAAGGCACCCTGGGGTCAGCTCAGCGCGTTAGGGATTTCAACAAGTCGCATCCATGTTGCACCTAGATGTTTTCTAGTCTCACCTACCGACCTTCCTTTACCTCGCAGTCTCTGACTTTTCTTTGGAATCCAGAAAAAAATTTTGTTTGAACCAGATATAGTCTACTCGTCTGGCTACACGTCTTACCTACCTCCATATTACTTGTATTATTATCATACTCACGACTTTAATTAAAGCCTGTTTCCTGATAGGTTTCTTCATTTTCATTTCTCTCCCAGTAACTTTCAATAAGCTGCTTTCCAATCCATTATGAATTTTCATCCCGCAGTGGACTGTGGGACATTAAAACTATGTGCCGGACCAAAACTCGAACTTGAGACGTTTGCGTTTCGCGGAAAGTGCTCAAATCAGCGCACACTCCGTTGCAGAGTGTAAGTTCACGGTGGTAACAATCCCCAGGCTGCAACTCTGTGAAGGCGGGCCGCGAGTGATGCTTGGATAGCTTAGTGGGTTGAGCGCCAGCCTGCTGAAGGCAGAAGCTCCAGATTCGAATGCTGGACAGACACACAGCTTCAATGTGCCAGGTACTTTCAAATGAGTGCATATTTCGCTAATTGGCTAAGGAGACACTAGTAGTTCTGTAGTGGCAGAAATTATTGTTTCTTTTTCTCTTTTGGTCTGTTGTGGTACTGGGTTTTTGTAGTATTTGGAATTTTTATTCGTAATGTTTTAAGTATCAGCCAGAAATAATAATTGTACATACATTTCATTAAGCGAACTGGTGCCAACCCAGGTGTTTCACGGTCTGTAAGACTCCAGTAACATCATTCAGGTAAGATTAGTTAGCGCGTGTACAGAGTAAACTTCAGAGGGCTCGCATTGCACCTAAAACTCACGAGAGAGTAAATAGCATGAGAGCAGTTCCAGCCTTTGCCTCACCAGTGCAACGACGTCTTCCTAAAGGGCTACACAGCGACCAAAATATCCTTTATTACGCAAACAAAATAAGGCGATAAGGCTGCACTAAGCACAATAACACAAAAACAGGAGGGTGCAGCAGAGGTGCAAGGTGATATTCACGGAAGAATCTTAGTTTGAAGTATGTGGAAGGCATCGTCGAATGTTTGTTCGTCAACTTGGTGGAGAACGCTCGAACAGCCAGTCTGTGACGCAAATGGTGGAGGATGGTGGAGGGTCGGTGAAGGTTTGGGGATCTGGTGAGAATTAATGGAACATTGAAGAAGGGTGGATATCAGGATATGATCAACAATGTTGCTCCATCTAGCAAGAGGTTGCTGTAAAAGTGTGCAGAGGGTATTTCAATAGAGAAAAAATTGTGAGGAATTGAAGAATATGATTTGACCCAGTCAGCCACCGTAAATACCATTAAACTATCATAGGATAAATTTGACAGGGTGTTCAGAAAACTGAGGTCATCCAATGTTGGAGATCTACGGAGTGATTAACAGTCTTGTCTCTGGCAAAACTCTACAAAACGTTGTTCCCAAAACGCCAAGGTGCAGCTATTCTGAGGGCAAATGAGGGATACATGTTGAGGCTGAAATCTGAATAATATTGTATTGTACTTAATAACAGAGACGGAAAATAATTATTTTGTAGATCTGTTTAGTTTGTACTGTAAGTAGGCTGTTTAGGTTTTTATATTGGTAACGCCACGTAGCGCTCTGTAAGAAAATCACTGGCTGTGCTGTGTGAAGTCTGTGGCTGGTTGGCATTGTTGTAATATTCGCTATTGTAGTGTTGGGCAGTTGGATGTGAACAGCGCATAGCGTTGCGCAGTTGGAGGTGAGCCGCCAGCAGTGGTGGATGTGGGGAGTGAGATGGCGGAGTTTTGAGAGCGGATTATCCGGACGTGTGTCCATCATAGAGAGTAAATTTGTAAGACTGGATGTCATGAACTGATTATATATATATATATATATATATATATGATGACTTTGGAACATTATTAAGGTAAATATATTGTTTGTTCTCTATCAAAATCTTTCATTTGCTAACTGTGCCTATCACTAGTTAGTGCCTACAGTAGTTAGAATCTTTTATTGGCGCTCGCTGTATTGCAGCAGTTCGAGTAACGAAGATTTTTGTGAGGTAAGTGATTCATGAAAGGTATAGGTTATTGTTAGTCAGGGCAATTCTTTCGTAGGGATTATTGAAAGTGAGAATGCGTTGCGCTAAAAATATTGTGTGTCAGTTTAGTGTTGATCAGAATAAGTAAAGAGCCAAATGTCTGAGCACGTTCAGTTTTGCTCAGCTGTTTAAAATCAAATAACGTAAGGGGTTTATCAGCACAGTAATTCATCTATTTTTCGAAGGGGACGTTTCATAGTACGATGCGTTTGTGTTATGTTGGTGCACAAGTTCGTAGCATTTTTGTTTTGCACGTTGGTATTCCGGTTACTATGGGTTTATTTATCGATTGTAAATTTTTATTTGTAGTGAACTGTTGCTATCTGAGTTGACATATTGTCATTTTACTGTTTTGGAGATAGTGAGTGGAGCTGTGGACGCTAGAAAATGGAACACCAAGTGGAGAATTCGGAACACTTCCGACGTTTTTTTTGTTTGAGTTCAGTAGACGGATGACTGCAGATGAGCCAGCCACGAACATTTTCAGCGTGTATGGGGATAACACCACTGGACAGAACACGGAAAGGAAATCATTCTCTCGTTTGGAGGAGGATTGTTTTGTCGTTAGTGACACTTCACGTCGAGGAAGATATTAGGGATTTGATGAAGATCGTTTGAATGCATTAATGCACACTGATCCACGTCACCGCAATCGAGGACTAGCAAATGTGCTGATCTGTGATCATTCCACCATGTGCGACATTTCCATCCAAAGGTAAAGATTTAAAAATCGGCTCTATGGGCACCGCACGCTCTAACCCAAAACGAGAAAAATCAGCGGGTGACCATATGTTCATCTCTGCACCGACCATTACTATACTGTAACGATATTAATGGTTCAAATGGCTCTGAGCACTATGGGACTTAACTTCTGAGGTCATCAGTCCCCTAGATCTTAGAACTACTTAAACCCAAGGACATCACACACATCCATGTGCGAGGCAGGATTCGAACCTGCGACCGTAGTGGTCGCGCGGTTCCAAACTATAGATACTAATGCCGAGAAATGGCGTCTTCATGCTAACATAAGGAAAAGAAAGGAACAGTTGAGTCCAAACAAAGCAGCAACTCCCCGTAAGATCCTGCTCGCATCCACGAAAGATAACGTTATGCATCTGGTGTGACGCAGTAACCTATGAATTGCTTCCCAGATGTGTAACCATCACTGCTGACATCTAATGTCAACAAATGAAACGTGTTGCAGACGCAGACCGACAACAACGACCATGAAGACAGCGTGAGGTGATGCTACTCTACGATAATGCTCGTTGGCATTCTGCTAGACCGACTAAAAACGCTATAGCAGAGTTGGGTTGCGAAGTCATTCCACACTCATCTTATTCAACTTATCTTGCACCCCCAGATTTGCATCTCTCCGCTATCTATTGATTAACCTTCATTGAACTTCGTTTCTACATGAACATGCGCTCCCAACATGATCCGACGAGTTCTTATCCCAAAACCCATGTCATTTCTACAGTCGCGAAAACGAAAAGCTATCCGAGCTTTGGCAGACTGTTGTACATAGTGAAGGAGAATATATTACTGATGACTAAAGTCTCTGTTACGTGTTTGTGTTGTTTTTATTAAACTTACGAAAAAACGCTGCTAACTTAAGTACCAACCTAATACACTGAAGAGCCAAAGAAACTAGTACACCTGCCTAATATCGGGTAGGGGCCCTGCGAGCGCGCAGAAATGCTGCAACACGACGTGGCATGGACTCGACTAATGTCTGAAGTAGTGCTGGAGGCAACTGACACGAACCCTGTAGGGCTGCCGATAAATCCGTAGCAGTACGAGAGGGTGAAGATCTCTTCTGAAAAGGCATCCCAGACATGCTCAATAATGTTCATGTCTGGGGAGTTCGCTGGCCAGCGGAAGTGTTTAAACTCAGAAGAATGTTCCTGGAGCCACTCTGTAGCTATTCTGGACGTGTGGGGGTTTCGCATTGTCCTGCTGTAATTGCCAAGTCCGTCGGAATGCACAATAGAATGGATGCAGCTGATCAGACGGGATGCTTATGTACGTGTAACCTATCAGCGTGATATCTAGAAGTATCGGGGTCCTATATCACACCATCTGCAAACGCCCCAAACCATTGCAGAGCCTCCACCAGCTTGAACAGTCTCCTTCTGACACGCAGGTCCATGGATTCATGAGACTGTCACCATTCCCGCACACGTCCCTCCGGTCGATAGAATTTGAAACGAGACTAGTCCGACCACTCAGCATGTTTCCAGTCATCAACAGTCCATTGTCGGTGTTGACGGGCCCAGGTGAGGCGTAAAGTTTTGTTTCGTGTCGTCATCAAGGGTACACGAGTGGGCCTTCGGCTCCGAAAGCTCGTATCGATGATGTTTCGTTGAGTGGTTCGCACTCTGACACTTGTTGATGCCCCAGCATTGAAATCTGTATCAAGTTGCGGAAGGGTTGCACTTCTGTCACGTTGAATGATTCTCTTCAGTCGTCGTTGGTCGCGTTCTTGCAGGATCTTGTTCCGACCGCAGCGATGTCGGAGAATCAATGTTTTACAGGATTCCTCATATTCACGGTACACTTGTGAAATGGTCGTACGGGAAAATCCCTATTTCGTCGCTACCTCGGAGGTGCTGTGTCCTATGGCTCGTGCGTCGACTATAATACCACGTTCAAACTCACTTAAATCTTGATAACCTGCCACTGTAGCAGCAGTAACCGATCTAACAGTTGCATCACACAATTGTTGTCTTATATCAGCGTTGCGGACCACAGCGCGGTATTCTGCTTGATGCATATCTCTGTATTTTAATATGTCTACATCTATATCTGCATTTATACTCCGCAAGCCACCCAACGGTGTGTGGCGGAGGGCACTTCACGTGCCACTGTCATTACCTTCCTTTCCTGTTCCAGTCGCGTATGGTTCGCGGGAAGAACGACTGCCGGAAAGCCTCCGTGCGCGCTCGAATCTCTCTAATTTTACATTCGTGATTTCCTCGGGAGGTATAAGTATGAGGAAGCAATATATTCGATACCTCATCCAGAAACGCACCCTCTCGAAACCTGGAAAGCAAGCTACACCGCGATGCAGAGCGCCTCTCTTGCAGGGTCTGCCACTTGAGTTTGCTAAACATCTCCGTAACGCTATCACGCTTACCAAATAGCCCTGTGACGAAACGCGCCGCTCTTCTTTGGATCTTCTCTATCTCCTCTGTCAACCCGACCTGGTAGGGATCCCACACTGATGAGCAACACTCAAGTATAGGTCGAACGAGTGTTTTGTAAGCCACCTCCTTTGTTGATGGACTACATTTTCTAAGGACTCTCACAATGAATCTTAACCTGGCATCCACCTCACCAATATGCATGCCTATACCAGTTCCTTTGGCGCTTCAGTGTGTATTAAAATAAACTATACAGTTTTTATCATAGGTGATGGAATATTATGACCGGCGGAATATATTGAAATTGTTTAAAATTTTGTACAACGTGGATGGCTTCAGGAAAGAAAAAAATAAATTTTAGATTTGCAAATAAATAGTAGGTTTGCAGGTGAGATTTGAGAAAGGAGAGTTTTATTGTCCAGATGACGAGGCCCAGGCGGCGGCGCAGCCTTTCCCGGGATCCTCGCCCCCTGCACGCGACCGCTCTTCCGGCGGGAAGTTCCCGGGACGAGAGCAGCGAGCAAAAAGCGCGCTGGCTGCGTGCTGCGGCCGCCACCTGTCGTGGTGACGCCTTCCACGGGGAACGTAGGCTACCCGCAAAAACATCTCCACCGCGCGGCGACTCAACGGCAGCCTCGGCTCTGCCTCGGCGACTGGGCTGGGATGCCGCAGACGATGATTGCCGGCAGAGCGACGCAATTACGGGGCCCCAAACGGCCGCTGCCGTAATCGCCGCTCCTCATTTGACCCCCCGGTCTTCCTTTCGAGCGCCGCTCCAGTGATAACGGCCAGAACGATAATTAACCGCTGATGAAGAGTTACATCCGGTGCCGTCGCACATTTGTTTCGGCCCCATCCCAGCTTAATAAAATTTCTTTACTCCTCACATTTTTATTTCTTTAGAAGACAGTATTAAAATATCATCTAGGGGTTTAGGGATCTCTTTTTGCGTACGTTATTTTGTTGGAAGGACAGAAGTATGCAGCGTTCTAATCTAGCAACTTCTTTTTCTACCGCTACTACTTTTTTTTAAGCCATCAGTCTCTCGACTGGTTTAATGCTTTAGAAATGAGAACGTTTTCCATCTCGACTACTATTTAAGTGTATTTATTAACCACGGTTGCGATTTCGGCCTATGAAGCCATTCTCAAGTGACAGATCACTATGAAACTATGAAAACGCATCAGTGCATACTGTTCCTTTTAAGAAGACACTGTTCTCGTATCAGAAATCTTTATATAGCCCGTCAGTACAAAAATTTTCGAGACTGGATAAACAAAAAATAGAAATAGTTAAGATGGTCGTTTTCGAGATTGGATTAATAAAAGATCAGATGAAGGTTAAGATGGTCACTTTAATACGTAAGTTGTTGTGTATGGTCTCCCTCCATTCAAGTGCAACACACAAAACGTTCAATCAACCAGTGAAATTGTCAGAAAAGTCTTCATATATACTAAGATGGTATCTGTTCTTTCGGGCATGTCCGAAAAAACAGATACCATCGGTGACCATGCAGCTCGTTAGAATGAAATTACAATGAAATGAACACCCTTAGCTGCTTACAGGAGTTGACATACGTCAACGGGGACAGATGAAATTGTGTGCCCCGACCGGGAATCGAACCCGGGATCTCCTGCTTACATGGCAGACGCTCTATCCATCTGAGCCACCGAGGACACAGAGGATAGCGCGCCTGCAGGGATTTATCTCTGGCACGCCTCCCGCGAAACCCACATTCTCAACGTTTTGTCCCGCACTACATTCGTAGTGTCCGCGCTCATTCTACTCATTACTCGCGGCGCGTTGCCGATTCCCGTAAGAGTTCGGGCACTGTTTGTTCATTCCCACAGAAGAAAAACTAGTTGACAATTTTTGCACCCCCTTTTAAATCTTATCAGTATCAAACTGATTATTTGTGCAGGCCGTCTCAGATAGTATACATGAGATGTGTGAGAAAAGTAATGAGACCGACAATACTGCGAGAGATCGGGCAACGCTGTGTGTTCAGCTTGTGTAGACCAGTGTGTTCATTCCTTCCAGATGCTCAGTCCGAGTTTCAGCTCCGTACAGCCGTCACGTGATTTTCGAGAGCGCCATCGGTGAAGTTACAGTTTTGTTGTGTGTTGCGAAAACGGAACAGTGGAATTTAGAGCAAAGTTTCACCATCACCTTTTGTATTAAAGCTGGTAAACCCTCAAGTGTGACCCCTGAAATGTTGAAACAGCCCTGTGGGGAACATTCCCTATTAAGAGCACAAGTTTTTCGCTGACAGAGGTCATTTTTGGAAGATAAACCTCGCTCAGGGAGACTTTCAACTTCAGATACCGACGAAAACGTCGAACGTGTGCATGCTCTTGTGAGACCAGACCGACGTTATCTGTCTTTCACCGTGCATCGAATTTTGGCCGAAGACTTGCAGATGCGAAAGGTTTGTGCCAAAATGTTGCCGAAAAACCTCACAACTTAGTAGGAGGACAATCAAAGAAACTAGTGCGTCGATCTTCTTGTAAGGATTGCCAATGACGACGAATGGTTCAGTCAAGTGATCACAGATGATGAATCCTGGATATCTGAGACAAAGCGGCAAAAATGATGAATGGCACACTGAGACATCTCCTCGACCGAAAAAACCTCGAATGAATAAATCAAATCTCAAAACAATGCTGATTTACGTTTTTGACTGTAGGGCTATCATGTATAAGGAATTTGTTCCTCCAGGACAAACCAGTCAACCAAATGGTATACAAATATGTCCTTGAAAGGGCCAGGAAAAGGGTGGATCGAGTGAGACCAAACATTGCAGACAAGTGGACGTTGCATCATGAAAATGCCCCATGTCACACGGCTACACGGAACTTTTGACCTAAAAAGGCATTTCTGCTTTTCCACAGAGCTTCTGTTCACCTCATCTGAATCAAATGGTTCAAATGGCTCTGAGCACTATGGGACTTAACATTTGAGGTCATCAGTCCCCTAGAACTTAGAACTACTTAAAACTAACTAACCTAAGGACATCACACACATCCATTCCCGAGACAGGATTCGAACCTGCGACCGTAGCGGTCGCACGGTTCCAGACTGAAGCCCCTAGAACCGCTCGGCCACTTCGGCCGGCTCAACTGAATCTCTGTAAGTTTTTTCTTCTCCCGAATTAAAAAAAGTCTTAAAAAAGGACATCATCTTCTGACTCTGGAGAACATTCAAAACAATAAGACCGACACATTAAAGGCCGTACTAGTTGAAGCCTTTAGCGCTGCTACCAAGACTAGAATCGACGATTCCGCCGGTGGATAGCTGACGAAGAGAATGGTTCTGAAGGGGACAATACTGTTTGGAAAACACAAAAACTTTGGCTACGAAGTCTTCCGCGACGTATTTCTTGAATAAAAATCTCCCGGTGTACATGCCGCGTTAGTTCAGGATAAAACTCCAAACTTTTGACCACTACCTCCATGGTCGTCGTCGGGGCTAAAACTGACTGTCGTAAACTAGCGACAACGGCTATGCACTTAGCAACACCTGGAAGAGTGCACTGGATAAAGAAAAATCGCAGAAGAAAACTTCCCGCACTTTACCTCCTGATTCAAGGGATGGCGCTGCAAGCACCGCGGGATAGAAACTAAATCTATGGAAGTAGGAGGCACCACTTCACTACGCGCCATATCGCTGTTGCTATGACGTATTCCAGCCAATCAGAAGCCGTCCTTTGCATATAAAAGTGGGAGCCTCGCTAGTTTACGACAGTTCCTGCCTCGTCCTCAGGGCTCCCTCTCCTCCCCCTCCCTCCTCCTGAGCGGCTTCCCCCTCCTACTCCCCCCCTCTCTCTTGTGCCTCCTTTCAGTGTCTCTGCACTCCCTCCTGTCCTGTCTTCCCTCTTCATCTCCCGCCCTACGTGTCTCCCGCCTCTTCGTGTACCCACTAATGCCCCTCCTCTCTTCATCCCGCCACTTCCCCAGCTGCCCCATGCTCTCCCCTCCTTTTCCATCCTCTCTGCCCTTTCCCTCGGCAGGTCCCGCCTGGCAGTTTTATTCTTCGTCGTGTGTGCTCCAAGTGGGTTTTAAGTGTGTTGTCCCGGAGTGTTTTTACTACTGTGGCCGACTTTTAACGTGTGCATGTCCATTCAGTGCCTTCTCTGAGTTTTGAAGAATCGCCAACTGTGTTTTTTTAACTTTCTGGTGACTTTTTTTTTAACTGTCCTCCATGAACGTCTCCGTTTTAGTCTACATTTTTTACCTCCATTTTCTCCCATTATTCTGTTTTAAGTTCCCCTTTATCGCCTTATGTACGTAACATTTTATTCTTATTTTAAGTTGCCATGCCACTCAGCTGAAGAGCGGTGGATTGTGCCGCTGACAGCCCTCTCCTGTCCATATGGGGCAGGGGAATGAAATCACAATTAAAAAAAAATATTTTACGACAGTCAATTTCAGCCCTGACGACGGCCATGGAGGTAGTGGTCGAAAGCTTGGAGTTTTATCCTGAATTGACGCGGCATGTACACCGAGAGATTTTTATTCACAAAATTTTGGCTGGTAAAAGATCATTCTCATTTCTTTTCTCGCACACCTCGCAATTGTATCATCAGAAAAGGGAATACAAACCTGAGATTATTGCTTAAACACTGTAGGTGCAGCGTGCTAACTACACGAGGCAGGCGTTGTGGGAGGGGTAGGAAGTTGCGACCGGACTGTTTGGCTCAGTCCCTGGGGGAGCGGGCGCGCGCGCAGCCAGCCAAGTGCCGGAAGCCCCTGCCTAACCCCGCTGGCCAGGGACGCACTGGCAGTGGCAGGCCTGGACGGCGAGATAGCGCAGTGATTGGCGCCGCTTGCTCCTTCCCTTCCTCACCGACCGCCGAAGAACGGCGCGCTATTCTGGAGCGCCCTCCGCTTTATCTGCCGCCCCCTGCCACGTAGCGCCTCCCCGCCGCTACATCACCGCTCGTCGACCCCGCCTTACACCCGTCACACGTCCGCGGCGCCGACTTCTTGATCTCGGCGGCTTTTCTCCACAACGGCCTACCGCGCCTCAGACCAGCGTTCCATTCATCAGTGCTTACTGGGACCGTAAGGACAGAAAATGAAAAGAGATTTGGCACGTGGATGTGGAGGAGGATGGAAGAAATAAGCTGGACAGTATAGTGATACAGAACTGTCAGGTCCTCAGAGGATTTAATTAACAAAATGACATAGCTATTGTAAGAGGTCCGAGCATATGTAATTTCGATGTATTGCGATATGCAAGGTATAAGAGAATCTCTGACCAGAGAGCAGTGTTGACTGCAGTAGGAACTGTGTAGCTGTAGCAGTAAGTTGTTGCTAGTCTGCAGTCTGCTCTGGTCTGGTATGGTGTATTGTGTTGGCTGAGCCGGTCGCGGTGCAGCGATGCCGGAACCTGAGTATTATTGTATAAGGTAAAAAGCAGCCTGCGCATATGCAGTAACTTTATCTCAAGTCCCATGTAAATGTTTTAAAAATGTCCTAATAATAATCTTTCTCATATAAAGCAATTTTTAACAGCCATTCATCCCAATTTAAAGAATTTACTAATTTCTCCAATCCATGATCATCCCGATTATTGCAAAAGAAAAATCAGTTGTTCCCTTTTCATAAATGACAAATCTATCGGCCAGCATTGCACAGGGCTGTGCCAGAAAAATTTATTGTAAGAGCAGATATATATGCGTTATCCGGCGACTTCATTGAGGTAAGAATTTTTCCTTTTTTTTTATTGAGAATGATCTTTTAGGGCCATGACGCAGCACTGCTTACGTCCAAAATTTACCAGGTTATATTTACAGTCCATTATTGAAAAGTTATAAGTGAGCGACAATTTAATTGAGAGGTTAGTTACACTGTATTATTACCAGGTTACGGAATTTATTTTTTTGTTGGGACGTTACACTGAATGTGAACGACATAATTATAATTTTTACTGTTGAGAGGTTTAGCAATTTTTCTGTTTTGAGGTTAAATGTGAATGAATTTTGTGTGGAGGTTAATGTGAATTAAATTTTGTGGGGAGGTTAAATGTGAATAGAATATTTTGTGGGGAGGTTACACTATTGTGGGGAGGTTACACTAAATGAGAATATTATTCATATTATTTATTTTATAAAATATATTGTGGGGAGGTTACACTATTCATAATGTAAAGGTTCAGCCAGTATTTCTTATGCGGACGCCGCGCAGTACTGCAGACACGGAAGGGAAAGTGTCACGGCCGGCCGGAGTGGCCGTGCGGTTCTAGGCGCTACAGTCTGGAGCCGAGCGACCGCTACGGTCGCAGGATCGAATCCTGCCTCGGGCATGGATGTGTGTGATGTCCTTAGGTTAGTTAGGTTTAATTAGTTCTAAGTTCTAGGCGACTGATGACCTCAGAAGTTAAGTCGCATAGTGCTCAGAGCCATTTGAACCATTTGAAAGTGTCAAACAGTACAAATAGCCTGAGCTAGTAAATACGTCGAGGATACGAACAGCGCGTCTCGCGGACCTTGGAGAGCGAGAAGGAACTTCTCGCCCCGGGACTCTGCCGGACATATCGAAACCAATATAGGTCCATAGCGACGAAATGTCCGGGAAGACCGAAAAATAAGTTAGAGAAAGCGGATGCGAGGGCTGCGTCCGAGCAGGGCAGACCTTCAAAATGGGTATTTAAGGGCATCCACGAGCAGCAAGAAGCAGAGTCGTATCAGAAGTTAAAGAGGACACAAGCAGACAAGGCCCGGCAGCATCGAGAAGGCAGCAGCCGCTACTGATGAGTCTATAGGAACTGCAACTACGAGAAGACGGTGATGCTCTGGTGGACGCAACTACCACTGTCAGTTAAGTAGAAGTTTTGCATTGGAACAGTTTTGAATAGGGACAGTTTGTCTCCGTCTCAAGTAGCCTCTACAGTTAGTTTCAGCAATAGAAGGAACGAGCCACTGACTGGAGCTTGTCTCCTGTGAGATAGGACAAGGGTCCATTATTTAAACGAAGAGTGGGTTGAAAGGTGGTAGGTCTCGTGAGAAGTCGTTTCCGACATAGAGTGAGAAGTGGAGATTCTGGCTGAATCTATAGAAATGTACAGAGTAAGGGGAACGGTCTGACACCTCACATGTCCTTTGTGATATTAGTTCAATAAATTGCGTTAAAGGAGAAATCTCACCTTACTGTTTTGACAGTTCAGTGCTGCCAATTCCCCCCTTGTACCAGCTACCTATTGAAAGTATTGTCTAATGTATCTATACCTCCTACACGGCCTAAACAGTCCAGGAGATTCTACTCCCTCTCACCTCCGTAATGAAGGCTAGTTAAAGGGAACCACAAACCCATAATTGTCGCCAACGTCCCGATTGCGCCACGCAGGCTCGACTAACTCTGTATTGGTATCCGGGGCCTGTGCCGGCACGCGACATAACTAGCTCACCTGGCAATCTTTCGCAACAGCTGAATATTATCACTTCCTCCCCGTTTCTCTGGCCATCTCCTCCTTAACCCTATCTATGCAGTTCCTCCCCTACCCTCCCCCTTTACACACACTGTTCCCCTCCTCTTCCACACTCTCTCAGACTTCGAACCTTGATTGGGAATTTAAGTAGCTTAAAATCAATGAGTAAATCGGTTACGACCATTGATATACAGTGTGTGATAGAAATCTCTGCTGTTACTGGATCTGTGAGGGTAATAACTTAAGTGACAGTACTTCGCACAGCTTTAGGTTGGTTGGTTGATTGGATTGGGGGGAGGGGACCAAATAGCGAGGTCACCGGTCCTGTCGGATTAGGGAAGGACGGGGAAGGAAGACGGCCGCGCCCTTTCAAAGGAACCATCCCGGCAGTTCCTTGAAGCGATTTAAGGAAATCACGAAAAACCAAAATCAGGTTGGCCAGACACGGGTTTGGACAGTCGTCGAAGGCGAGTCCAATGTGCTAACCACTGTGCCAGCTCACACGGTCGCACAGTTTTAATCTGCGAACGGGTGGGATTACAGAGTTTCGGACTATTCAGATTTTGTAGTAATTCAGATTTTGTAATAATACACACATTAAAAAAAGTTCTGCATCACCCCGGTTCCCAAAACTTCTGAAGACAGACTCTGACTGTGGATATTGTATCACAGACACAATCCCTTGGACTGTTCAGAGATATCACTAAACCCGCCCAAAGATGTAAACAACTATGCATGAGCAGTGCCTATTAGACGGAGGGGGTCCGACAGCCGATCAATTCCGGTCATTCCACTAGGAAGGAGGTACACGGCTCGTGTTGTATGTAGTTCAATCATGCCTAAATGGTCAATATCGCGGTTCGATCGCGTCCGCATTGTTACTTTGTGCCAGGAAGGACTCTCAACAAGGTAAGTGTCCAGGCGTCTCAGAGTGAACCAAACCGGAGTTGTACGGACATGGAGGAGATACAGAGAGACAGGAACTGTTGATGACATGACTCGCTCAGGCCACCCAAGGGCAACTACTGCAGTCGATGACCGCTACCTACGGATTATGACTCCGAGGAACCCTCACAGCAACGCCACCATGTTGAATAATGCATTTCGTGCAGCCACAGGACGTCGTGTTACGACTCAAACTATGCGCAATAGGCTGCATGATGCGCAACTTCACTCCCGACGTCCATGGCGAGGTCCATCTTTGCAACCACGACACCATGCAGCGCGGTAGAGATAAGCCCAACAACATGCCGAATGGACCGCTGATGATTGGGATCACCTTCTCTTCACCGATGAGTGTCGCATGTGCCTTCAACCAGATAATCGTCGTAGACGTGTTTGGAGGCATCTAGGTCAGGCTGAACTCCTTAGACACACTGTCCAGCGAGTGCAGACAGGCGGAGGTTCCCAGATGTTTTGGGATGGCATATGTGGGGCCAATGTACGCCGCTGGTGGTTATGGAAGGCGCCGTAACGGCTGTACGACACGTGAATGCCGTCCTCCGACCGAAAGTGCAACCATATCGGCAGCATATTGGCTAGGCATTCGTCCTCATCGACAAAAATTCGTGCCCCCATCGCGCACATCTTGTGAATGACGTCCTTCAGGATAACTACATCGCTGGACTAGAGCGTCCAGTATGTTTTCCAGACATGAATCCTATCGAACGTATCTTGGGTATAGTGAAAAGGTCTGTTTATGGACGACGTGACCCACCAACCACTCAGAGATTTACGCCGAATCACTGCTGAGGATTGGGACAATCTGGACCAACAGTGCCTTGATGAACTTATGGATAGTATACCACGACGAATACGGGCATCCATCAATGGACGAGGACGTGCTACTGTGTATTAGAGGTACCGGTGTGTACAGCAATCTGGACCACCACCTCTGAAGGTCTCACTGTATGGTAGTACAACATACAATGTGTGGTTTTCACGAGCAGTAAAAAGGGCGGCAATGATGTTTATGTTGGTCTGTATTACAATTTTCTGTACAAGTTCCAGAACTCTCGGAACCGAGGTAATTCAAAACCTTTTTTGATGTGAGTATTTTAATCATAAGCCAACAACCAATAAATACTTTTTCTGTTCTCTATTAAAACCGACTGCAAGGAAGAAAACGAAAACAATACATTGCTGTCTACACAATTCTTGTTTGTAATTATGTGTAAAAAGAAATAAATTTGTGTGTTAGAAATGGTTTAAAAGTCTGATATCGTAATTAAAACTGACTGCCAAAAACAAACCGAACCACACTTTTTCACCGCACAGAAAAGTATTTTTTTTCTTGCAGTCCATTTTAACAGAAAACTTGTACATTCTTGTTTAAAACATATATGGCCCATTTGCGTATGAATCTTTATTAGCGTATTGTGTAAAAATTAGGAGCAAATCGGTAGAGAACTTTTCGAGGTTTCTGGTAACAACGTCTTTATGTGGGTGTATCAGTACTGGCTACTTCACTGTGGACTTTTTCGCCTCCACGATACATCGCATAGTACGTGGTGTAGTATATTCTCTATGAAGGTTAATGACTTATGTTGGTAACTATTAAGTATAAGACTACTTTGTTTTCTTTGTTTCATGATTCTCGCAGAGATGGAGCGAGAGCTGGCCGCTGTTGTTTGTGCGGCACTGGAATTTCTCTCATCGGATTTAATCTTCGCAGAGTCGACGGCCGTCTGCTGCAAGAAGCACCTCGAAGCCGTCCCGTATCTTCTACGAAGACTCTTACTAATAATGAAGAACAATGAATTTGTGAAATCAGTTACACTTAAAGTTTCTGAATAGTGACAACTGCGATGTATTCTTTGAAACTGATAAACTAAGATAACGCAATTTGTAGTTGAAAAACAATAACTCAGTTTTATAACTTTTATGATTAATAACAGAAGACATATATTTCAGGGTGTGTTCTTATGAACGTTGTATATTTGAATCTCTACACTGGAAGCCGCATTTATATTGTGTAGAGGACAGAATGTGATGAGGAACAATATTTCGCCGAGGTATATTCCACAGGTGCTTCTAAGAACGAAATCAGATAGTAATGAAATTTGGAAGAAATATCATTTGCTCCTAATAACTGAAAGTACTCAGTAAATACATTAAAGATAAAATCATTTGATTTCAATTAGACTGACAATGTAAAATAAATTCAGAAGTCAAGTACAGTGAGGTGAGTACTCGGATAAATACAATCGCTGCTTGCCTAAACAAAGCGAAAATCAGACTTCGCAATTCTATAAATTTATTGAAAATTTCTGACGGGAAGTCTTCATATGTTATCGCCTCCATTTTTACTTAGGAAGCAATAACTTACAAACTAATGAATCATGAAGACGTAGTGGTGTACATCCAACTATGCACGGTCGAGGAGAAAATCTGATGAAAAATATTGACTGTCGAAACAAGCGTCAACGCTGTATGTCGTAACTCACTACAGTAGTCGGCCTCTACACGTGAGAACGCAAAGGTCAACTATCGCCAGTTGAAGCACTGAAGTATTTCTAGAATGAAATTTTCACTCTACAGCGGAGTGTCCGCTGATATGAAACTTCCCGGCAGATTAAAACTGTGTGCCGGCCCGAGACTCGAACTCGGGACCTTTGCCTTTCGCGGGCAAGTGCTCTACCAACTGAACTACCCAAGCACGACTCACACCCCGCCCTCACAGCTTTACTTCTGCCAGTACCTTGTCTCCTACCTTCCAAACTTAACAGAAGCTCTCCTGCGAACCTTGCAGAACTAGCACTCCTGAAAGAAAGGATATTGCGGAGACATGGCTTAGCCACAGCCTGGGGGATGTTTCCAAAATGAAATTTTCACTCTACAATGGAGTTTCATTCCAGAAACATCCCCCAGGCTGTGTCTAAGCCATGTCTCCGCTATATCCTTTCTTTCAGGAGTGCTAGTTCTGCAAGGTTCGCAGAAGAGATTCTGTTAAGTTTGGAAGGTAGGAGACGAGGTACTGGCAGAAGTAAGTACTGGCAAAAGTAAAGCTGTGAGGACGGGCAGTGAGTCGTACTCGGGTAGCTCAGTCGGTAGAGCACTTGCCCGCGAAAGGCAAAGGTCCCGAGTTCGAGTCTCGGTCCAGCACACAGTTTTAGTCTGCCGAGAAGTTTCACTGAAATATTGTTTCAAAATGATTCTCCTGTATTCCGGAGAATATTTTTACTGTTCCGCTTAGGTAGTAATACTGCTAGGCAAGCTCTTCAGAATAACACTCGAATCAATGTCCTAGCTATAGGCTTTTCTACCCTGCAACAGTTTATAGCTTTACACAAAGCCAATACGTAACAACCCAGCGCATCCGCCAACACTGGGAACGACGCCAGAGCGAAAAGGAAAAGTCCGCAACGATTACGTACAGACAAAATCCATCCGTTGAGGTCTCAACCGCGGTTTGCATATTGTTGGTCTCGTAGGGATTGAAATATGACGCTATTTTGTTACAGAAGGAAGCTAAATTGAAGAGCGAATAGACGTTTTCACGTCAAAAAATAGAAAACACAAAAAAGTAAACTGGAACTACCAGAGTTACGACGCGACACAGAACGCGCCCAGTCGCGTGCCCGGCGACTCTTGGCGGCACAGTTTACGTGGTGGGTGCCTAGCGAGACGCCCTCGTGACCCAGAACCTCCCTCCTAGCAGAGTTAGGGCCTTCCGCCCCCGCAGGCAGGACACGCGCCGTCCCCCGTGCCTGTCCGCCGGCGACCGTATTTTTGGAGCTCCGCGTTGTGGCAGGTATTCGTATAATTAGGTGAGCGCCGCGGCGGCGCAGTATTTCAGAGCTCGCCGTCTGTAAATCGCTCGGATTTGTCACGGCCGGGCGGGGCTCGCTATTAATTGCATTAGCGACGCCGGCGAGCCCGAACAACCGTGTCACAGCAGCGGCCCGTAATGCGCACTGAAACGCGGAAAACTTGTCCGCCTCTTTTGTTTTTTCCCCTTTGTCTGCCGGATGGTGGGGGGGGGGGGGGGAAGGGGGTGGAAGGGGGAGGGAGGGGGCGACAAATTGAGTAGACTCCCCCGTGTAATGGACGCCACGCGTCACGCCCGCAGGGCTTGTACCTGTCTGCGACCGACAAGGCCTCTCGTCAGCAGCATAGCCCTCTGGCGGTCCTGCGGCAGCGCCACTCTTTATCGACTTGCTGCTAACCGCGATTCTCTTTAAACGCGACTCCGTAGCCTAGGTCGCGAACGCCCTGCAGCGCGGTGGCGCTCGATCAGAAGCTAGTCACCTAACCCAGATGAGACAGGTGTACTACATGTAGGACGCTACGCATAATTTCGTTTAGAACGATACTGTGTGGTGATGAACATATGAGCAGCAGTTAGTAGCTACTTTAAGCCACGGAATCTTGTGGTACTGATTTGCATTTGTAACGAGAGCTTGTGTTAATGTCCCTGTGCCTGCAGAAAAAGAAAGAAAAATGCAGATTGCTACCTTTTTCGTATGAAAGGTTTGTGTAAAATGGACTGTATACATTTGTAACTAACAGTTTTTTATCTACAACTTAAAAAGAAGGCACTTTATTATAGCGGGTGATCAAAAAGTCAGTATAAATTTGAAAACTGAATAAATCACGGAATAATGTAGATAGAGAGGTACAAATTGACACACATGCTTGGAATGACATGGGGTTTTACTAGAACCAAAAAAATACAAACGTTCAAAAAATGTCCGACAGATGGCGCTTCATTTGACCAGAATAGCAATAATTAGCGTAACAAAGTAAGACAAAGCAAAGATGATGTTCTTTACAGGAAATGCTCAATATATCCACCATCATTTCTCAATAATAGCTGTAGTCGTGGATTAATGTTGTGAACAGCACTGTAAAGCATGTCCGGAGTTATGGTGAGGCATCGGCGTCGGATGTTGTCTTTCAGTATCCCTAGAGATGTCGGTCGTTCTCGATACACTTGCCATTTCAGGTAACCCCAAAGCCAATAATCTCACGAGCTGAGGTCTGGGGACCTGGGAGGCCAAGCATGACGATAGTGGCGGCTGAGCATACGATCATCACCAAACGACGCGCGCAAGAGATTTTTCACGCGTCTAGCAATATTTTGTTTTTATTTTTGGTTCTAATAAAACCCCATGTCATTCCAAGCAGGTGTGTCAGTTTTTACCTCTCTATCTACATTATTCTGTGGTTTATTAAGTTTTCAAATTTATACTGACTTTTTGATCACCCGGTATTATGATGTAAAACTAGTATAGTATCAACTATCATCCACAGTATTTTGTGTTGTGAGCAGCCGTGCTTCATACACGAGGGGCGTCGAGTAAGTAACGCAACGCGTTTTCTCGGTCAAATTCGGTTGAAAAAATGGGGAATTTGTTGTGCGATATCGTGGAATATTCCTGCTTCAGCCCATATCCTCTCATGAAGTTCCGATAGATGGCGTCTGTAGCGAAGGTGCGTTCCAACCAGAGAGCAGTCATTGATTTTCTTTTGACGGAAAACGAGGGCATCAGAGATATTCGTAAGCGCTTGCAGAGTGACCTGGCAATGAAAAAAAGCACGGTGGGTCGTTGGTCGAGGCGTCGGTCATCATCGCATTAAGGTCGCACAAACCTGTCCGATCTTCCGCGTGCCAGCCGGCCGCATACAGCTGTAACTTATGCAACATTGTAACGTGTGGACACTCTCATTCGAGGTGATCAACGGATCACAGTCAGACACCTCGCTTCCCAACTGGACGTCTCTGTTAGTAATTCTGTAACATCTGTCCATCAGTTCGGGTACTTAAACGTGAGTGCCCGTCTTGTTCCTCGCTGCCTAACAGAAGGCCATAAAGAGCAACCAAGGACCGTCTGTGCGGAATTCCCTGCGCGTTAAGTGGCCGATCACGACAATTTTTGGTCGAACATCGTCATAGGCGATGAAACATGGGTTCATCACTTCTAACTGGAAACGAAACACAATCCATCAAGTGGTGTCGTCTCAATGAAGGATGCACTCCGCGGAGGCAGTATGTGGATGATGGGGAGGTTACTGGTGCAGCAAGACTTTTGCTTTGGCATTGGCATTGAGCCGTTCAGTGGTACCATGTGGTCATAAAGACCTCCACGTAATGTTGGATAAGGAGTCGCATTGAACGGAGATTATGTTGAAAAATAGTGTTTTGTAGCCGAAAGAGTGGGAAATGATACAGTGCACCGTATCAAAATCTTGAATGAAAGCATTCTACTTTCAATTTGCATTACTTTCTGAACACTCCTCTTACTATGACAATCACGCAGGGTGGTTCATTTGTAGCAAATGATAATTTACTATTATTTGTTTTACATGGGGGTCTTCAATCTCGATAAACCTCTGAGAATACTTGAAAACGATGAATATATAATGACGATATCGGGGATGCCAGCAGCCAAATTTCACTAACAGCCCTTTCTCCCACTAATGATTGTGATGCTGTGACTGGCGAGGATTCAGGCGGCGATGAAAAAATTGGAAATTTGGATAATATGCCGGGGAGTGAATTGAACTCTCTGACAGAAGTGGAACTAGACATTGAAATTGAACACACTGGAAGGGTGGGACGAGAGGAGAAAAGGTAGGGGAAGAGAAGGCACACAGGATGAAAAAGTTGATACAAAGAGGAAGAAGAGCATCATTGGACGAAATGTGATCTTACAGAGTGCAATAATAAATGGTATCAACAATATTATGTAGCCAAAAATCGAAGCCCTTCGCAAATATTTTGATCACTTATTGATGATGATACTATCGAAACCAATGTTTCATCCACAAACCAATTTGCTGCCAGACATAACTGACGGTGTGTTGTGACTTCAACTGAAATGAGATTATTTATTGCAGTACTTTTACATAGCGATTATACTGAAGTACCGATGCGGATTCTGTTATAGGGAACAAGATCAGATTAGCTTTATTGCTGGGGCTCCTTCCCGCTATAGATTAAAATTCATAATGTCCATCCTACACTTATGTGAGAATGACAGTCTAAGTAAGTCAGGCGCGTACGCTAATGAGGCAGTTATTTGACATGCTGACCATACGATTCCATGAAAATGTATCCCATGAAGAAAAATATAACGTTGATGTAACAATGGTGCCTTACTTCCGTAAACTTAAGTGCAAGCAGTTCATTAAGAGGAATAACAAAACATGGCTACAAAATTAGGACTGAGTGCATAGAACAGATGGATCCTTATCAAGTTTCGAACTATTAACACTTGGGCTTAGGAGAAAGTGGTGTTCTTCGGTACGCTGATGTGATATTGAGTTTGGGGAAATAGTCTTATCGCCTGTTGTCTGACAATTACTTCACATCGTTTCCCCTCCTTACTGAATCGCGTGATGAAGGAACAGAAGCTACAGTGATAATTACAGAAAACAAGATCCCAAAATATCCCCTACTGGACAGTAAGAAGAAGATGAAGAAATCCCTTGAGGAACCATTGATTTCAAAAGTGACAAGTTTGGCAACACAGTAGTTGCAAAGTAGAAAGACAATAGTGTGGTCACAGTAGCATCCAACTCTACACGTATAAAGCCACTATGCCTGTTAAAACGATTTTCACGGAGTGAGAAGGAAAGCGTAGCTATCAAACAACCTCAAATCATTCATCTTTACAATTCATTTTTGACATGGTTGGAGTTGATGGGACAGATCAAAATATAAGCCTCTACAGGATATCCACCGTAATTCAGTTCGACAGCGCATTGCATTGATGCAGTCGAACAAAATGAATGGCAGTTACGTACATTAGCTTAAAGGTGATGAGAAATTGGATCATATAAAATTTCGTCACCGTATTCTGATTTCCATACTGGAAACAAATGCTCAAGTATGCAAGTCTAAAGGGAGGCCATCATAGAGCATCAAGATTCCAGTTATGACAGACTATACCACTGGCTGACTGTCCAAGACAAATAAACTCGCTGCAGGCTCTGCGAAACAAAAACCTCGACAAGGTGTGTAAAATGCGATTCTGGTTCGCATGTAAAGTGATTCACGACATATGATACAAAGTGACTGTTTTATCATATGTTTGATCTATGTTGACTGCAGTTAATTATGAGAAGTCGTAAATAATTATAATATGAGGTAAACTTACTATTTACGAGACTGCAGTCCTACATATAGGACATCCTGTTGCTTACGTACTAATTTTTAAGCATGAAAATAGTTTTGACATGTTCTGTGATGCCTATGTAACACACTTCTGTAAGAAATACACGGAACTTTACAAACAATTAATTCAGTCTTCTCTGGGTTAAAATTCTCGCAGTAGAATAAATTTTCATCAGTAGTCTTTGGTCGTCAGTGCCTTACGGAATTCATCGTAACAAATCTTCCAGCACGCCTTTAATCCTACCTGGTGAAGATTCCAAACACTCGAACAGTACTCAAGAGAGGGTATTAAAAGTGTTATGTACGTGATGTCTTTTTTATATGAGCTATATTTTCCTAAAATTCTTCCAATAAACCGAAGTGGACCATAGACTTCCCTGCAACCGACATCACGTGCTCGTTCAATTTCATATCCCTTTGCGTTATGGTAATTACATACTTAATCAACTTGACTGTGTCAGGCAGGACACTACCAATACTGTTTTCGCCCAAGATAGGTATTTTTTCCCACTTCTCTGCGTTAACTCTCTTTTTTCAGTATCTAGAGGAAGCTGTTACCGATCGCAACAAATAGAAATTCTGTCCAAGTCGTCCAATATCTTTCTGCAGTCAAACAAAGATGACACTTTCCCGTACAATGCAGCATAATCAGCAAACCGTAGGAGTCTGCTGCTCAGTCTATCCGTCAAATCGTTTATATGTATAGAGAACACTCCTTACGATATACTTATTTCTAAAGAAAACGTATTTGAGAACATATACCGTATTGTCGGATCTTTGTTAAAGATCTGCAGCTTGGCGCTGTATCAAATTCACTCCTGAAATCTAAGAATATGGAATCTGCATGTTGCCCTTCATCCATGGTTCACAGAGCATCGTGCAAGAAAGCGGGTGGCTGATTTTTCGTACGAACGAGTCATCCTACATCCATACTGATTGCCTTTATCTCTCACGGAATTTTTTTGTTTTCTAACTTAGGGTGGCCGAGCGGTTCTAGGCCCTTCAGTCTGGAACCGCGTGACCGCTACGGTCCCAGGTTCGAACCCTGCCTCGGGCATGGATGTGCGTGGTGTCCTTGGGTTAGTTAGGTTTAAGTAGTTCTAAGTTCAAGGGGACTGATGACCTGAGATGTTAAGTCCCATAGTGCTCAGAGCCATCACTCTGAAGCGCAGGGTTTGAAACGTTCTCTGAAAGAGGAAGGTAATAGACGGACACCGGTAATGACGTTTCGTTCATTGCCACCGCGTTTAATGAACGCTGGAATACAAAATGAGTGAGCGACGTATGGGTTCAGCCTTCCTTCTTTTCGGTGAGGGGATTATTGGGTCGTTAGCGGTGGAACTCCTCTTAACCGTACATTATGGTCGACACTCCCACACAGTCTCCATAAAAAAATATTATTTTTTCACCGTAAAATATTGTCGCCAACAACAGAATGGTCATCTCTGATCCACAGTGCCGTAGCCCTTAATGCTAATCAAACATCGCTTTGAGTGCACAATTCATAAAACAGCGTCAATTACTGGGCCGTATTTCATATTTTTTTAAATAAAAAAATCGCAGATTTTATTCCATTTCGTTTCGTTACATTTAGCGACTTGTGATGAATAATTCACGTCAGCCGGGCTAGCCCACAGATGAAAGCGTCGCATTGGACGAGGGCGCATTATTGGAAACGGCGATGAAGCGATCGATTAACGTGGAGTGCTACGGTATTGGATTAACGGATGGCCTGCGTATTTAAAGTTAATGCCACGCCGCGGCTATGGATATATATACACAGGGCGTTAGCTTGTATCAACGCGCGTATGTGACTCATGTTCCGTAGATACGGTACGCCATTATTTGCGAACTAATTAAATGCAGTATCCCGAGCGTCGGATAGTCGCGCGGTGGCGATTTATCTGCTGTGGACGCGCATGCACGCTGCCTCTGGTCGCAGACCACACCTGCGTGACCTGCGTGCGATGGGAGCCTCCAGCAGCCTAGACAATGAGCTGTCGAAGAACACTATAGCATCCACCAGCTGGATTGCAGGGCACCACTAAGGGAGAGATGGGTAGCTGTGTGCAGCGGACAATCGGAAGCAGTCAGTATTTGAAACAAAAAAAATCAGGCGTCATTTGAGTTATGGAATGCGTGAATGTGAAATACAACTACATAAAAAGCCAATTTCTCGCTACTTTCACCTGACAAACGATTGAGAACCTAAGCTTATGGCCAATATAACTGATTTCTTTCCTTTCCTTTTACTTTAATATGTTATTAAAACCTATTATTCACTGTACCATTGCACGGATTTGATTTTTAAATAGAACAGCTTAACACCAAGAATCTGATCGTTTTAGTAGATAATGTCGCGACAGACTAGGTTAAAGACAGGCTGAAGGAGAACAGGTACGCAGCACTACGAGAAAGAACTTGGAGGAAGCTGAAATGTAGAGAAAATAATAGATAAAAGGAAACAACAGGCTGGCTTGAAGAAAAATAATGGAATCCTGTTGGTGGATCGTTTAATGAACAGTCAGAAAAGAAGAAAACCAAAACAGAAATATGTAGTAACCACCAGATTCATTGGAGGTAATGGATGTTCCTGTAGCACTTATGGCGATGGTGATGTCTGCGATACCCAATTTAGTGGCGTGATGAAATCACTACCTACACCTAGTATACAACCTAATGAGCTATTCCGCAGCTTTGGAGGATTAAATAAAGACAAAGAATCGTTGTACAGTTGCATTGGGTGCTCCGCTTATAATTATGCTGCATGTCCTGGAGAAGACGCACCAAGATTATTTTTGTGGTGACGGCTTATCCGTGAAATGAACATTCTAAAAATTCAGAAAGATGTGCAGAACGTTCTATCGTAGACAAAAGCACTTAAGAAAAATGAACCCTAATTAAGATTCCTCTATAGCAGGCTGTTCCAACCGAGCTCCATGGAGCCGGAGCGCTCCGGAGCGCTCACTGCGGCAGCTCGGAGCCCGCGTGGAGGGGGAAAGCGAACTCACTGCCCCCTGGCCGCATGCAGCCGCGACTGACGCAATAATCCGTGTTCAATGACAGCTATGACTAGCCGCGGGAGCCCTGCGCCTCTATTGGAGGATACCTCTCTATTCATTGAGAGGGATGGTCGTCCGCAGTGTCTTGTATGTCATAAAGTATTTAATTCTGCGAAGAGGTACAATATACAACGACTTTATACACGTCTTCTCGCAGCGCACTACTATCAGGTGGAAGGTGTTGCACGCAGAGAACTGCTAGTCAGGCTTAAGAACGACATACTACGAGACGTAAGTTTAAAAGCGGTTTCGTAATACGGAGGGTAACAAATCATGCAACATAGTTCGTGTTCTGTAATGTGTTTATTATTTTCAGGTGAATGAGAGCGGAGAAAACACTACAGAATCTGCAATTCAGGCAAGCTACAGGGTCGCTCACATCATTGCGACGAGTGGCAAGCCGTTTTCGGTGGGACCACTCGTAAAATCGTGCATGGTAGCAGTTGCAGAATGTTTGTTTCCAAGGGAGGTGCAGGCAATTGAAGGGGTTTGCCTGTCGAAGCAGACAACGTGTTCAGCACTCCTTTTTCAGTTTCCCATGATGACTGGTCATCGTCACTTCAATTGGAAATTATTGATTTGCAAAATTCAACTTTGTTGAAAGAGAGGTACTACAACACGTCGGATTTATCACGATGGTATCGTTCATTACAGCAAAAAACATTTCCCAAGCTTCACAACAAGATCATGTGCATGTTTGGATCTACATATTGTTGTGAGAAGCTTTTCTCAGCAATAAAAAGAGTAAAAAGTAAGGAACGATCGTTTCTTCAGGATGCAACAATGAAGGCTATCCTCCGCACTAAAGCTGCGAACACTTTGACGCCTGATATTTCCGATCTTGGGATGAAAAGAAAATGTCAAGCTACAGAGGTCCAATAAATTTAGTATGCAATTTCTTGTGGAACAGTTGTTTCTTATATATTTCCTGAACATCGTATTTTCTGGTGTAGCCTGTCTCCACGTCTTAGCGGCTAAGAGTATGAGGTTGTCGAGTTTGTAAGACGCAGCTGGCACATCAAGACGCTTGCCTTGCCGCCTGCCTCAGCCAGCCGTGCAACGTGCCGGCGTGCCGGTCCACTCGAATGGTCACAGCGAGCGACACGGCTCCCTGGAGCAGGGAGCGTTCCGCGGCTCACAACGGACCTGACGAGCTGGAACAGCCTGCTCTATAGAGTCGACATTTTGTCACTACTGGATAGTGTAAATATTTGTGATCTGACAGAAAAATGGTTCAAATGGCTCTGAGCACTATGGGACTTAACATCTTAGGTCATCAGTCCCCTAGAACTTAAAACTACTTAAACCCAACTAACCTAAGCACATCACACACATCCATGCCCGAGGCGGGATTCGAACCTGCGACCGTAGCAGTCACGCGGTTCCGGACTGAAGCGCCTAGAACCGCACGGCCACCGCGGCCGGCCTGTGATCTGACAAACTGTACGACAAAGCAATAATGTTTGGCGAACTGTGGACATGTATACGCCGCAGATGACAATAGGTTCCTGACAAGAGTACAAAGAAAAGGTCCAGTATTCAACAGATCCGAAATATTGGATTGGAGTGATTTTAAAGGAACTTAATTTCTCCGTTAGCAGTCATTCTGTCCTAGGACGATCGTTTAGAATAATATCTTATTGAGAAAAAAGAAGAGAATAGATGCGTTTGAGGTACGGTGTTGCTGGAGGATGCTGGAAAAGTGGCCGTGCGGTTAAAGGCGCTGCAGTCTGGAACCGCAAGACCGCTACGGTCGCAGGTTCGAATCCTGCCACGGGCATGGATGTTTGTGATGTCCTTAGGTTAGTTAGGTTTAACTAGTTCTAAGTTCTAGGGGACTAATGACCTCAGAAGTTGAGTCCCATAGTGCTCAGAGCCATTTGAACCATTTTTTTGATGCTGAAAAATGAGCAGACTGATAAAATTAGGAGCTTCTTCGCAGAATCGGCGAAAGAATGCAAACGTGGAAAACACTGGTTAGAAGAAGAAGAAACACGATGATACTACATTGTTAAGAAACTGGAAAATAAATTCATGGCACTAGAGGGAGTCATAGAGGGGGAAAACTGTTGAGGAAGAGGATATACCTACAAGTATATAAGGACGACAGGCGGAAGTGCTAGTCGGGAATAAAGAGACTGGCATTAGTGACTGTTGAGTAACCAGTAAGAAAACCTACCAGAAATTACCAGGGCTCGCCAAGGTCGCTAAATGGCATTGTAGTCTTTCCTGTGGTGTCAGGCTCTGCTAAACTGGGAATCAGCGTGATAGCTTCCTATCCTGCTTTTTACCTAGGTATCAGCTTCCGTTCCCATTTGAGACATTTATAAGTAAATTATAAATGTTTTTGTTATTGATATTAAGAATAGAGCCTTGCTCTAGTAACTCTGTGCAACTTCCTTCTTTAATTACGAGTACAGAAATTTATTTGACATCTTTATTGTAAAACGCAGATATCCTAGGAAAGATACCAGACATCTGCATTTCAAATTAGAATTTTCTAGAAAATCAGGGACATGTTATATTCGTTTACTAAAATAAGAAAATGTAATTGTATTTCCACAGTTTTTGTGCTCTATCTCACTGCTCTCTTGTCTTCCTCCTTCGCCACGGCAGAGTTGAGTTACTCTGTAAGTGTCTGCCCGGGTACATATTTTTCGCCGACCGGGGTGGCCCAGCGGTTCTAGGCGCTGCAGTCCGGTACCGCGCGACCGCTAAGGTCGCAGGTTCGAATCCTGCCTCGGGCATGGATGTATGTGATGTCCTTAGGTTAGTTAGGTTTGCGTAGTTCTAAGTTCTAGGGGACTGATGACCTCAGAAGTTAAGTCCTATAGTGCTCAGAGCCATTTGAACCATTTGAACATTTTTTCGCTGGCTTTAAATAAGATTAAGCTAGCGACTGTGAGACCTATTCTACTGTTGTCATTTACAGAATATGTTCCTTTCCTCAAACTTTGGTATGCATATGTATTCATTCACCGTTTTTCAGAATAGTCAACGGCTGGAACAGTGAAGCCGGCAACGAGTTATTAGGAGACTTAATGACCGAACACACACCGTGCTCAGTCATTAATTTGTCTCCGAACAAAACAGAAAGCGGCTCTGAGATACACTGCCGGTCATTGAATCTCGCAGTAATTTTTTGTGCAAGCTTTACTAATTGACCAATAGTATCCGAACACCCGGCTGAAAATGACTTGCAAGTTCTTGGCGCCCTCCATCGGTAATGCTGAAATTCAATAAGGCACTGACCCACCCTTAGCGTTGATGACAGCTTCCACTCTCGCATGCATACGTTCAATCAGATGTTGGGAGGCTTCTTGGGGAATGGCAGCCCATTCTTCACCGAGTGCTGCACTGAGGAGAGGTATCGCTGTCGGTCGGTGAGGCTTGGCACGAAGTCGGCATTCCAAAACATCACAAAGGTGTTCTACAGGATTCAGGTCAGGATTCTGTGCAGGCCAGTCCATTAAACGGATGATATTGTCGTGTAAACACTCCGCCAAAGGCCGTGCATTATGAACAGGTGCCCGATCGTGTTGAAAGATGCAATCGCCATCCCCGAACATGTAACATGCAAATCAATCCTTCAGTCAATATATAGAGAACTGACATGAGCTGCGTAAAATAGAGAAAAAAAATTTGTAATGCATGTAAGAGAACCACGTACAACATATGTAACGTCCCGCTAGAAAAATTTATGAATTACTGTGCTGGTAAATCCCTTACGTTAGTTGATTTTCAAACAGCTGAGCAAAACTGAACTTACTCAGACATTTGTTTCTTTACCTATTCTGATCAACACTAAACTGACACACAATATTTTTTAGCGCAACGCAATCTGACTTCCAAAAATCCCTACAAAAGAATGGCCCTGACTAACATTAACCTATACCTTTCACAAATCACTTACCTCACAAAAATCTTCGTTACTCGAACTACTGCAATACAGCGAGCGCCACTACTGCCAGCTAAATAAAAGATTCAAACTACTGAAGGCACTAACTACTGATAGGCATAGTTAGCAAATGAAAAATTTTGATAGAGAACAAACAATGTATTTACCTTAATAGTGTTCAAAAGTCATAATATATATAACAGTTCATGACATCCAGTCTTACAAATTTCAAAACTCGGCCATTTCTCTCCCCACATCCACCACTGCTGGCGGCTCACCTCCAACTGCGCAACGCTACGCGCTGTTCCCATCCAGCTGCCCAACACTACAATGGCAGACAACAATGCAAACTAGCCACAGACTGCGCACAGCACAGCCAGTGATTTTCATACAGAGCGCTACGTGGCGTTACCAATATAAAAACCTAAACAGCCTACTTACACTTAATTTAAATAGTTTTTGGACAATAAATCACTGAGAATACATATGGGCATACGAAGTGCTTAAGTTTGTTGTTGATGCATGAAATGAAGGGGATTCTTAGTGGTTTGTTGTTCAATATATACTTAAGTAATACTGTAAGTGGTTCCACCGCATGCGTTATAAATATAGTTGTCCTATTTGTAACAGACCATCTTAGTCTTTATAAGTGGTCCCACTTCTGGACTGGTAGACTAATTAACATGTTAGATCTGTTGTGACACATTACATAGTGGTTATCTGAATGTTGCTTGATAATGACTAAAAATTCGAAATGGCCGATAGCAATCAAATCTGAAAGTTGTACAGCCCATAACGGACATTTTTTCATACCTTCTCTCGATCGTTCTTGAAATGCGATTGAAATTGATATTCAGGTTTTTGTTCTCGCTAATTAATAATTTTTTTAAATGAGTTTAGCCCCGATAGCTTCTCTTACTCTATTCTACGTGATTATGTAATATAACTTTGATATCACCACCCCTTGACGTTGTAGCACTGTCGCGCAACTATTCGTTCAGAATGATTAATCGGCTCTGAGAGATACGATACATAACAGTGGTACTCATTCTGAGTGGCTAACTGATTTAATTTATTCTTCACCTACTTTTTTATTCAAATTTGCGTTTGTGGTATAAAGAGAGGACGCTGAAAGAAAATTGGGTTGAGCCGACAGAGCCATGAAGTCATCTAGACCACCAAGCCTGAAGCGGTTGTTGGAAGACGGTGCTGAGATGCGTGCAGGCAATGGGTCATAGACTACCTGACCGTATTTTGTAGCGCTGTCGACTGCGTGAAGCACTGCAGGCGAACACAGATAAGATCTCCTGTCGAGTACAGACTCCTGCCACGACTGCTTTTACAACCTAGACGTGGAATGAGAGGGAAAACTCCTTTTAGTGAAGTTCAAGAAGAGACTGTTGTGCACAAAACGTAGAAAGCTGTGCTTCCTCCGAAAAGCATCGGATGTTAGAGATGCTATCTCGCAAATAAAATCGGAAATTACAGTTTTGGGACGGTTTTTAAGTTGCTAGACGCCGCTGGACGGTGCCTTCATAAAAGACAAATGTTTATGCAACATAATAATTGCCAGGATTGATTATACAAATTAACTACAGGCTAGACAGTGAAACACGACTGTGCTGGTGAGGACCTCCTCGCTGACCACAGAGAGAAATGGAGAGTGAGCGAGCTGCCCTTTTTCAGTGTTAAATAAAAGGATGCACGATGCTGGTTAAATGCCTAAGAAGTAGCCCGGGAATGGGAGCAACATCTTCTAAGAAACATTTTGGCGGTCGGCACGTGGAACTACCGCAGCCCAACCAATCCAAAGACTAGAGAGCGATGACATGGAAATGCGACTATTACTTTTGGAGAGCACTCTATACACGGCCACTTCTTATTTTGTCTTTACAGAGAGGCTTCGTCGCTTCATCTTGATATCCGAGAACACTGTGCCCCTAAAGCACACGTGTATCGGGGGACTTACAGAGATTTCGGGCTGATCTGCACTTAACGTTGGCAAGTGTCTTTGGAATGCCGCCAGTGACTGTTTCTGTAGCCACTTAAGCCTGCGCCTACAGTTCATTATGGCGAATCGAGCAGCAATCACGAGACGATGTGTAGAGGCACTAAATCCGTTTTATATAATGGCATAACTCAAGCTTCACTTTGACGACTAGCATTCAGATTCAGTAACCAGCTTGCTTGCGACTCCGAGCACACGTGCAATGCGTTCCCTTATTTAGTGCTATCTGTCTTTACTACTAATGTCGCGACAATCATGGCGCAACTTGGCAGTTGTAATTGTTTCACTTACGCGATTATCAGAATCTTACCCCAGACATCTTTTATCAGAAATGCGTAGGTCTTACTACACTGAATGGCCGAAGAAGCTGGTATAGGCACGCGTATTCAAATCTAGAGATATTTAAACGGGCAGAATACGACATTGCGATCCGCAACGCCTAAATAAAACAAATAATGGTTCAAATGGCTCTGAGTACTATGGGACTTAACATCTATGGTCATCAGTCCCCTAGAACTTAGAACTACTTAAACCAAACTAACCTAAGGACATCACACACATCCATGCCCGAGGCAGGATTCGAACCTGTGACCGTAGCGGTCACGCAGTTCCAGACTGAAGCGCCTAGAACCGCACGGCCACACCGGCCGGCTGTCTGGCGCAGTTGTTAGATGTATTACTGCTGTTACAGTGGCAGTTTATCACGATTCAAATGACTTTGAACGTGGTTTTATAGTCGGTGCACGAGCGATGGGACACAGCATCTCCGAGGTAGCAATGAGGTGGGGATTTTCCAGTGCAACCATTTCACGACTGTACCGTGAATGTCAGGAATACGGTAAAAGATCAAATCTCTTCTCCCCAATCCTATTCAATACCTCCTCATTAGTTATGTGATCTATCCATCTAATCTTCAGCATTCTTCTGTAGCACCACATTTCGAAAGCTTCTATTCTCTTCTTGTCCACACTATTTATCGTCCATGTTTCACTTCCATACATGGCTACACTCCATACAAATACTTTCAGAAACGACTTCCTGACACTTAAATCAATACTCGATGTTAACAAATTTCTCTTCTTCAGAAACGCTTTCGTTGTCATTGCCAGTCTACATTTTATATCCTCTCTACTTCGACCATCATCAGTTATTTTGCTCCCCAAATAGCAAAACTCCTTTACTACTTTAAGTGTGTCATTTCCTAATCTAATTCCCTCAGCATCACCCGACTTAATTCGACTACATTCCATTATCCTCGTTTTGCTTTTTTTGACGTTCATCTTATATCTTCCTTTCAATACACTACCCATTCCGTTCAACTGCTCTTCCAAGTCCTTTGCTATCTCTTACTGAATTACAATGTCATCGGGGAACCTCAAAGTTTTTATTTCTGCTCCATGGATTTTAATACCTACTCCGAATTTTTCTTTTGTTTCCTTCACTGCTTGCTCAATATACAGATTGAATAACATCGGGGAGAGGCTACAACCCTGTCTCACTCCCTTTCCAACCACTGGTTCCCTTTCATGCCCCTCGACTCTTATAACTGCCATCTGGTTTCTGTACAAATTGTAAATAGCCTTTCGCTCCCTGTATTTTACCCCTGCCACCCTTATAATTTAAAAGATAGTATTCCAGTCAACTCACCATCGTAGCAGCACCATAATGGAGTGGCTGTGATCTAAAAGGTTATTTTTTAAGGTAAAACTAGTCTTAAAAAAGCGGTATAAGTTAAAAGAAATGAGACTGGCGAAACGTTTTTGCGGGTAATCGCGATACTTCCTGACTGTGGCGCCACCGGCAGCATCTGGGAGAGAGGCAGGATGCAGATTCAGCAGGGGGAGAGAAAGGAGGAGGGGTGAGCCACAGTGAGCCTACCCCCGGGCTGGGCTGCAGCGGCACAGTCCTCCCCCAGCATGTCGCAGCTCGCGCATATTTCCCCCGGGGCAGGCAGTTCCCGCACCTCATTCAGTCCTGATTTTCGGCCGAAATGCAGGAAGGGGAAAGGAGCTGCATAAAATGTCAGCAGCCAGGTTTAAGAAACTCAGATTTACTGTCGAGGCGAGGCGACGCCGGCGGGGCACGCTCCCGGGGGATGTTCGCCACAGTTCCACCCAAGAGCATTGCGGCCGCCCCACTGACCCTAGTGCACGTGTAGCGTCCAGCTTTCCACATTACGCCAGCCGCGTTGATCCCTCACACTTTCGTCTACTTTTTCTATGAGGCCGATAGTCTACCACCACACCCTGACTAAAACTGTGCAATGTTGACACATTATCGACGCTAATTTCGACTTCAGCGTCAACGTCTAAACGTTTACGGCCCATAATAATCGACCCAAAAATATCGATGTTTTTGCATACATGTTAAAAGATGAATTTGTAAACTATTGTAGAAAGCAGCGTACAAATATATCTAACATGATTTATCAAATATACAGGGTCGCTCAGATACCACTACCTATGGATTTTATGCAAACTGCAACCCTTTAAAAACCAGATGCGAGATTTTCATACACATTCACTCGTTATGCACAAACTACTATCCCTATAGAAAAAAATTAATAGGACCTTTTTGTAGGAACTTTAATGTAGTTTAACTTTATACTGGGATACGTTTTCGCAGCAGGCCACGGTCTTCGAGTTCATGAAGAAAAAATAAGTCTGAATGTCAGTTCTGTACGTTTTCCTTGAATAATTCGAAGAGTACCGCCTCTAGTCAAAAAGTATGGTTCAAATGGCTCTGATCACTATGGGACTCAACATCTGAGGTCATCAGTCCCCTAGAACCTAGAACTACTTAAACCCAACTAACCTAAGGGCATCACACGCATCCATGCCCGAGACAGAATTCGAACCTGTGACGGTAGCGGTCTCGCGGTTCCAGACTGAAGTGCCTCGAACCGTTTGGCCACACCGGCCCGCAGAAGGAAAAAAAAAACTAAATTAAATTTCTTACATAAAGTTCTTGTTAAATTTTTCTGTAGGACTAATAGTTGTGCGTAGCGAGCAAAGGTATATGAAAATTTCGTGCGTGGTTTTTGAAGGCGTTTTGGATTGCATAAAGCCCATAGGTTGGGGCAGCTCAATCATATTACATAAAGAAGAGTGCCTGCCTGTTCGTCTTCTATGTGTTCCTGTACCATGCATTCTATGATGCTTTGACGAGCTGTTCTGCTCTCATCTGCGAAGATTTCTATTGGGGTGAGAATCAATTACGACCCATTGTGGCCAGGGTGAATAGAGGGTGACATAGAAACTTTACTCAGGAAGTTTGGAGCAATTGTAATCATTTTTTTTTTTTTATAAACGTGACTGATTATTTGCATAAAAATATTGTGGATGTAATACACCTCAATTAACCCAACGGATGGAGGTGGATGTGAAAAGGTGTAAAATGCAAAAATATTCGATAACGGCTACAAATACTATGGAATCGATATTTTATCGGGGTCGCTAGAATTACTGGAGACGATCTCAATAACGTATCACCCCTAGAGATGGGGGAAGAGGTGAAATCACAGTGACGTATCTCTGCAACTCCTGGAGGAATTTCTACCAAAAAGTCCACACGTATTACTCGCCGTCTAAAAAAATTTAGTTTGACGGTAAGACGCCTATAGCTTTTTGGATGTAAAGATGTGACATGGAAGGGTAACTCAGGAACGCCTGGAGAAATTTCAACCAAATCTCGCTTATAGATGTCACATTATTTGCATATAAATTCTGTGGGCCAAGTAATAACCGCTGGTAATGGGGCTGACGATGAGAAGGGGTAACATATTGAAACGTCCGAAAATTGGTAAATTTTTGCTGTAATTATATGACTTTGAAAAAGAAGCGCAATCTGTCTCTCATTTGCGGTATTCCGTGCATCAATCATGCCGTGTTTTGGGGCCGAAGATCACGCCACGCTGCTCTATACATCGAACGCCCTCTCTAGAGTCACGTGGGGTAAAACAGTGGAGAATTGGACAGTTACCAGCAACAGTCCTTCTTTCTTGAAACTACAAGCAGTTATTGGCAGAATTACAAGTCTCCTCAGAATTTATATGAAACTGCAGGGCAAAATTAGATTGAGGTTTGGATGAACTATGTGTATATGGATGAATTATGTGTACCAATATGCGTGAAATATGTTGAATCTAATGAAGCTGAATTGTCGGCGCGGCTGACTGCCGTGAAGAAAACCCGGGGTTCGATCCCCAGTACTACTAGGGAGTTTTCCTTAGTGGGAGATCTGGTATGAGCGACACTCAACCTCGTGAGGCTAACTGAGAAGCTACTCGATCGATTAGTGATGGTTCGAAGCTCGAGAAACCCAACAACGATCTGGAGAGGGGTGTGCTGACCACGTACCCCTCCATATCGCATCCAATGATGCCAGTTGCAGAGGATGACGCGGCAGCCTGTCGCTCTCGACTGGTCCATCTAGGGCCAAAAAGCGGAAGCTTTACCTGAAATGTATAACGTTACATATTCCAAATCATTTTACTTCCAGACCGTAAAAGTAACACTTGCTGGAGAAAATCCCCTTCCAGTCTGTTGCGTTACTGACAGACTCTGTCCTGCTTTTCAGAAGCTGACGACGTGGCTACGCAGCTCGAATATTTAAGAGCACCTTTATTCAGCTTTTGTAACTTTGTATAGGTAGTACCGATGATGGTGATCCCATTATTGTAATGGATGTTCTTTAAGATTTAGAAGACTACCTTTCAGATAATAACTGTGCGGTGATGATAGCTCCATCTCTGTTCCAGTTTGCAAATTATTCTTTAATCATCAACTGAATGTAGTTGCTGTCCTTATTTTCAATGCATATTAAAAAGACTGGAGAGGAATTCCGCCTCATGCAAGACACGGTGTCTTGCTTAAGGCTGGATTTCCTCCCCTGTATTAAACTATTCTTTCAGGTGCTGTTTTATAACATTCACCGCCTAAATGTAATTTGGCTTCTATGCTTCCCGTAATGTACCACAGTGTTGCACGCACTAGCTGACACCACGAAAGTATGAACTGAGTGAACAACAAAATACGTCATTCCACACTCAGTTTCAACACTAAGCCAATGTTGAGGCCTTAGTTTGTTCAAAATTATGAATACGTTGCGCTGGCGTTGTTACGAGACATGTTCAGAAAAAGATTCGCTTAAATGGTCAACAAATTATTGACTGCGGCAAAACTAGCTTGATTTTTTTAACCAACATCGGCGGTTAATAATTTAAATATTAATTATTCATTTTTATGTTAACTACACAGTGACTCACCTTACTGGTTTTTGGGGAGTATAACGTCGAATAGTTTTAAGGCCACTGACGAAATCCATTTTCGATGCTGTTTACAAACGTACCAAATTCCAAAACCCATCATATCTTTTGAGACAGTCATCAACAATGGAAAATCTATTACGTGATTTATTTACGTCTTCATAAAAGAACAAGAAAGCTCAGTCCTTCACTGCAGCAGCGCTGACGTCCTCCTGTTTAGTTTTTTCCCCTTGTTCACAGTGTCTGAGTCAATGCTTTTCAACTTTAGCACTTTATATGATTCGAGTTTGTATGTGAAAGGTCAAGCTCCATTTCCTTAGCCTTACGTATTCATTTTACGGACAAGCCTCACGTGACCTTCTTGCAGTCGAAACCCACGCAGCAAAATGTCACTGCAAAGCAACGAAAAGCAATTTCATACAGCAAACACCTGTCTAATTCCGAGGAAGGCGTCACCACTATATTTCCATGCAATATATGTCGTCGGTGAACTCCACTCGACGTGATACGGACACTTGATGTACAAGATTTTAGTCAGTTTGCTGCACTCAACTACTGCAAATGTTTGCTCGTTCCCAGTCTTAATATGAGCACTTGCTTCTAAAGAGGTGTGTAGGACACACTGGTCCATGGAAACGACTTTTGTCACGTTAAGAATAGACACCGTAGTGTCAGCGGCATCATGATTAAATTTTTTTCACGGGAAACACTACATATGGAACAAATTTTGACTCTATAAACATATTTTGGTACAGTAGCTTTTGTTTGTTTCTGTTGCCTTTAATTTGCAGTTGACCATCAATATTCCGTATTCTACGCATTACAACATCTGGTTTAAGTAATCGTGTTGTAAAATAATGACATGGTTTCTTTTTACTTGTAAAAGTGTAACTCACTTGCATTAACAGTTTGCTATTATACCGTATTGGGTCTGATGTGATACCTGGTAAAGTTATAACAAAAGTTAGAAAAATAAAAAAATTAAACATGTTCAGTTTGGTTGGTTGATTTAAGGAAGGGGACCAAACGGCGAGGTCATCGGTCCCATCGGATTAGGGAAGGATGGGGAAGGAAGTCGCCCGTGACCTTTCAAAAGAACCATCCCGACATTAACCTCAAGCGATTTAGGAAAAAAAAAAAATTGGAAATTTGTGGTAAGTTCCTAAGGGACCAAACTACTGCGGTCATCGGTCCCTAGGCTTACACACTACTTAATCTAACTTAAACTGACTTACGGTAAGGACAACACACACACCCATGCCCTAGGGTGGACTCGAACCTCCGACAGGAGGAGCTGCGAGAACCGTGGGAAGGCGTCCCTAGACCGCGCAGCTACCCCGCGTGGCTATTTAGGGAAATCACGGAAATCCTAAATCAGGATGGCCGGACGCGAGTTTGAACCGTCGTCCTCCCGAATGCGAGTCCAGTGTGCTAGACACTGCGCTACCTAACTTGGTGTGTGCAGTTTCAGCGGTAACATACCGTACGTCAAGGAAACAAAATTCAGTTATACAGATGGTACCACGTGTTGAGTTCATAGTAGTAAGGCGAAACAAAATGCATTTAAGATGATTTTATAAGATCATATGAATAGCTTCTCCAAAATATAGCAGGGAGAGCTCGACAATTGCGGCAGGAAAAAGACGTAAAAGACGAACTGGTGGGATGTGATTAAAAATGTGAATATTCGACTTCAGAGTGTGTGGAGTCATAATTCGCATAGCTTCGCCATTATATTCTCGCTTAACACAGAATAGACCACATGGACGTTGTATGAATCAGGATTATTGCCTGAGAATCAACTGGTCTTCCAATTCGTTCTTGTGAACGGCCCCGAGCATGAAGGTATTCTGGTTCCGCGTTTCCTTCGTACAAAAATCGTTACAGATAAGAAGAGACCTCGTGATTCACAGTTAGCAGAGAATGTTTCAGTTAGCGTAACGGATAACATACTACGGTAATTCAGAATGTATCGCACTATGGCGAATTTCCCGTTGCTTAGTTGATGTCAGGCTTCTGTCCAATGTCAGCTTCCTCGCCACCTTGTTGCCCTGAGTGGCAGTCAAAATATGGGTTTATTGTGGATTCTTTGACGATTTAAAATGAACTAAGTGATGCTATGTCTCGCTATGAGGTAAGAGATGTTATTCGACTTTTTGAATACATGTAAGCTGCACTCTAGAGAAATGCCCAATCGCCTAATGTATGTGTGTTGTGGTAAAGAAGAGGTAAAGAGAAATCTGGAAAATGGTGTGAAGTGTTCAACAAAGGACAAACGAATATTCATGATGGAAGTTGACTGCCAGATACTTCAGGTGATAGAAAGAATCAAGTTAAGAACGAATTATGCATGACACCCTCCCGCGACCATCAGGGATTTCCTGAGCGGGAAACGTGTGGAGTTTTACAAGTGATGCCAAGGAAAATATTGCAGCGAATAACTGCCTAATAGACTGGCTGCAGCCGAATATGGCACGGAAGTTACAGAGCTCCCGGACAGTCATGAGAGATACTAAAATGGCGGAAATGATTATGTAGAAAGATAAAGTGCTTAAGCAAGCATGAATGTAGACTGAGTTCTGGGAGGGTGGAGGGGTTGTCACACTTCCTTATTTTCTCATTTTCTCCTCTCCTCCCATCCTCCCCCCCCCCCCCCCCTTTCACCCTCTCCAATACATTTCGTTATTGCTCCCACTTTAACGTCCAACATTTACCTAGGACGTAATCTACATCCACATCTACATCTATACTCCGCGAGCCACCTTACGGTGTGTGGTGGAGGGTACTTATTGTACCACTATCTGATCCCCCCTTCCCTGTTCCATTCACGAATTGTGCGTGGGAAGAACGACTGCTTGTAAGTCTCCGTATTTGCTCTAATTTCTCGGATGGGCGGTAGTAATATGTTGCCCATCTCTTCCCGGAATGTGCTCTCTCGTAATTTCGATGATAAACCTCTCCGTATTGCGTAACGCCTTTCTTGAAGTGTCCGCCACTGGAGCTTGTTCAGCATCTCCGTAACGCTCTCGCGCTGACTAAATGTCCCCATGACGAATCGCGCTGCTTTTCGCTGGATCATGTCTATCTCTTCTATTAATCCAACCTGGTAAGGGTCCCATACTGATGAGCAATACTCAAGAATCGGACGAACAAGCGTTTTGTAAGCTACTTCTTTCGTCGATGAGTCACATTTTCTTAGAATTCTTCCTATGAATCTCAACCTGGCGCCTGCTTTTCCCACTATTTGTTTTATGTGATCATTCCACTTCAGATCGCTCCGGATAGTAACTCCTAAGTATTTTACGGTCGTTACCGGTTCCAATGATTTACCACCTATGGCATAATCGTACTGGAATGGATTTCTGCCCCTATGTATGCGCATTATATTACATTTATCTACGTTTAGGGAAAGCTGCCAGCTGTCGCACCATGCATTAATCCTCTGCAGGTCCTCCTGGAGTACGTACGAGTCTTCTGATGTTGCTACTTTCTTGTAGACAACCGTGTCATCTGCAAATAGCCTCACGGAGCTACCGATGTTGTCAACTAAGTCATTTATGTATATTGTAAACAATAAAGGTCCTATCACTCTTCCCTGCGGTACTCCCGAAATTACCTCTACATCTGCAGATTTTGAACCGTTAAGAATGACATGTTGTATTCTTTCTTCTAGGAAATCCTGAATCCAATCACAAACCTGGTCCGATATTCCGTAAGCTCGTATTTTTTTCACTAAACGTAAGTGCGGAACCGTATCAAATGCCTTCCTGAAGTCCAGGAATACGGCATCAATCTGCTCGCCAGTGTCTACGGCACTGTGAATTTCTTGGGCAAATAGGGTGAGCTGAGTTTCACATGATCTCTGTTTGCGGAATCCATGTTGGTTATGATGAAGGAGATTTGTATTATCTAAGAACGTCATAATACGAGAACACAAAACATGTTCCATTATTCTACAACAGATTGACGTAAGCGAAATAGGCCTATAATTATTCGCATCTGATTTATGACCCTTCTTGAAAATGGGAACGACCTGCGCTTTCTTCCAGTCGCTAGGTACTTTACGTTCTTCCAGCGATCTACGATAAATTGCTGATAGAAAGGGGGCAAGTTCTTTAGCATAATCACTGTAGAATCTTAAGGGTATCTCGTCTGGTCCGGATGCTTCTCCGCTACTAAGTGATAGCAGTTGTTTTTCAATTCCGATATCGTTTATTTCAATATTTTCCATTTTGGCGTCCGTGCGACGGCTGAAGTCAGGGACCGTGTTACGATTTTCCGCAGTGAAACAGTTTCGGAACACTGAATTCAGTATTTCTGCCTTTCTTCGGTCGTCCTCTGTTTCGGTGCCATCGTGGTCAACGAGTGACTGAATAGGGGATTTAGATCCGCTTACCGATTTTACATATGACCAAAACTTTTTAGGGTTCTTAAGGTATAAAAGGCGTTTTCATATAAGAATGATAAATTGCTTACATTAACGCTTAATACATCGTTTTAGCGTGGCGCACCTACAATTATAATAAATCACAGTTTATAAAATCAAAGTGGGCGCTTACAACGATCAGCATTTCACTTTAAAAGGTGTGTGTTAGTGGGATCTTTCATTTTCAGACTGTATATGTTATCCGTTTTGTGAACTGTAATATTTATTTTACTACAGTCTTTCAGATCTTGCACCAACCAGTCTCAATACAACAAATATACCGGGTGTCTATCCTAAGAGTCGTCAGGCGCATTTTCTCTGGTGTTTCTGCAGATATTTACTTTTACGTTTTTGCAATGCGTTGCTGGAGTCAGCCCAAACAAGTATCACTCATCACGTCTTTCATGCGACGCTCAGCGTCGACGGAAAGCGTCGCTTTCTTTACCGTTACAAACAAAATTACATTTACATGCCCATTCGATAGTGTGGACTCAGATTCGTCTAGTGCGATGTTCGTTGTATCGATATGCACTCATAGGAACGGTAAAATACGAAGAATGACAGCAGCCTCTCTGCTTGCGCTGATCGCTACCGCCGCGTGGCAGCGCTGCTCAATGGCTGCTGGAGTACTGTTTGTTCCTCCTGTTTCACTGTTCCTGAGAGTGCAAATTTCCTTAAGAGGAAAACGTAGTGCCGAAGCCACAAAAACTTGACTGTGGAGCAATGGAAGAAAGTCGTTTGGTCGGGGTATTTTGTTTCACACTGTTCCAACTTCTGGCTCAGTTTAAGTCCCAAGAGAGATGCATGTGGAGGGGGGAGGGGGGGAGGGGGTTCGGTGATGATTTGTGCTGCCATATCGCGGGAGATTCATGGACCTCATCGTTACTCGGCAAATTCACATTACTGTCAAGGATTATGTGACTATTTTGGTTGATTAGATCCAACCCACACTACAATGTTTGTTCCCCCATAGTGATGCCGTATTCCAAGACGACACAACTCCTGTCCACACAGCTCACACCGTCCAGGGTTGGTTTTGTGCCCACGAGGATGCATTTCCGCATCCTCCCTGGCCACTGCACTCACAATATCTCAATATTATTGAGTCTTTGTGATCTACCTTGGAGAGAAACGTGTATGATTATGGTCCACCTCCATCATTGTTCCCTGAACCCGATACTGTTTTACAGGAAGAAAGGTATAAGAGTCCACGAAAAACCATATAGGACCTGTATTTATCCATTCTGTGATGACTGAAGGTGTTTTAAATGCCAGCGGTACGCCCACACCACATTAGGTATGATAACGCGTTGTGATTCTTGCCAACCCTCAATAGGCGTGTCGTATGTGACTACTTTTCCATCTACCTTTGCGTCAGATCACGTTACTAACTTCGTTGTCTTGGACATTACATACGTCTATTCCGCATATCATTAAGACATCGGGTCGTACTGTATCACTACCGATGAGAGCAACCGATATTTCATTACATACCCAAGCAGCTTACACCTTAGGGCTATGATTGTGAACACAGGTCTGCAAACTGTGACTGTGCGAGCGTGTAAATGAGAGGAATGCTGTTTGTTTAACTTGTTTCCCTTAGCGCGAGGAAAGACACTGTTTGTATTATTTTTTCCTTTGTGGAGGATCCATCCATTTATTTCTTGCTTTACTTGATTTCAGGTGGTCTATGGATTGTGCCTGTGAACTTACTATTCGTGTCGGATTTGTTGTTGACAACAGAAACAACCTGTGACTATACGCATTTACCTGACTGGAATGCTCTCTGGAGCTGGTTAGTTCGCATTAGAGCTAGCTCTCCACTAAGCAGCTGAAAAGTGCCCTATTTTGAACACAGCTTGCAGTTTTCTAGAAATCCTTGCCATTTCCAAATCGCTTGCATGCTAGGTTATTTCTCGCTAATTATGTAAGAAATTTGGGGATTAATAAAAGTACAAAATTTGAACACCTAAGCTTAAATTATATGAGTAAAGGTTTTTTGTGGGTACAACAGAAACAGGGCAAACATTTTGCATGCCGGTTTCATCAATAATTTGAATATATTTATCATTCTGAGGCTGACAGCAGGGAAAATCGGTATAAAAAATTGTTACTGATATCATAAAACACTGTGATTAGCGGTAGGGCGCCTTGTGTAATATACATGTCTCTTTATTAACCCGGTGTTTAATGGATTATAAATGACTGCGTTGTGCGGGCGAATGTGCAGATGATGATGTCTGGTTCGTGGAGCGCTCAATTCTGCGGTCATCAGCGTCCGTACCAAGTGCCAGTTTTTACACAGTCCAGCCACTGTCGCGAATGATGCAGATGATGATGATGATGATGATGATGATGATGATGAAATGATGAGAACAACACAAACACCGAGTCCCCGGGCACAGAGAATCCTCAGCCCGGCCGGGATTCGAACCCGGGACCCCGTGATATCTAATGTGAAGAGCAGTGAACTTGAGACAGAGCAACAGGAAACGCTTCCGCCAAGCAGGTCGGCGACCGGCGGATGGCACGGCGGCCTGGGTGGCAAAGATTCTTGGAAGTAAGATCGATCCGGAGCTCACAAGGGACGGCAAGTATTGTCCTCCCACACGACTGTTTGCGCTGAAGCCCGGCCAAGGGCGGTATGGCCCCGTGTGCGGGGGTTGGGGACACCTTTTCGTGTTTTCTGACTTCTTTTGTAGATGAGCGCATGCCGCTCCTAGAAAGCGCAGGCCACTGGAAACAAATCTAGCCTAGCAGCGGTCCTCTTTGACTTTCTCCAACCTCGCTGTGAGTCTATAAATATTGACGAGAGAAAGTGCGGTTGGTATAGAGATGAGTGACGTGTGATCTCGGTGTCGAAATGAATGCTTTTTGGTAGTAGGGGAGAGTTTCATGGTGTCGCTGCAGGCTGGAAAACACGCGTTAGTTTTGGCGGGATTCCCTGTTGGACGAAATCCTCATGATTGAGCCACAGTGATTCGTAATTTTGCGACTGGCGACAGTCACTTTTTGGCAGCAAGGAAAATAGAGGGCGTGAGTGAACGCCACAAGAGAGGCACTCGCCATCAGGTCACAGGAGTGTCCGGTTCGACTCGGCGGTTGGACACGAAAGTGTCCGATTCGACATTCTGGTAGGACACGAGGATGTCCTGATCGACTTGGCGAAGCAGCGCGGTAGAAGCTGCCATATCTTGGAGTTTCCAAGAAGATCACCCGTCTCATTTCCTTTTGCACTGGTGATGAATGTGTCGTCGTCTGCATTTTAACCACCAGCTTCCAGTCAGTTTCCTATCGAGAGTTATGTGAGTAAATAGTTGTCAGTTATCATGAACGCCTATGAGCGAGTAACCTTCATGCAAATTCGGATAGATATAACTGTCACAGGTTCAAAAATGGTTCGTATGATTCTAAGCACTATGGGACTTAGCGTCTGAGGCTCAGTCCCCTAGACTTAGAACTACTTAAACCTAACCAACCTAAAGACATCACACACACCCATGCCCTAGGCAGGATTCGAACCTGCGACCGTAGCAGCAGCGCGGTTCCGGACTGAAGCAACTAGAACCGTTTGGCCACATCGGCCGGCCAATTGTCACAGGTTTCCTTCTATTGACTTTATGAATAAATGGGTATATTCTGTTCGACCTCTTCACATACTTTTATCTGTGACCAGGAAGGTACTAGCAAGAAGTCAAAATCATAGCCAACATGTTACTCCAGTCAGATAGCATTAGCCAGAGTGAGATATTTATTTTGCCATTTCTCGACTTTAAAAGCTATGCCTAGGGCTGTATTTCTCGCGTTATCCGTTTAACTTTGCGCAGCCAATATTTAGAGATTAATTCGTAAAGAGCTGGCTGGCTTGGCCACAATTAGATATGGTGGTTAAAGGCAAATTATACACCGCGGGGTTTTGCAAAACATATTTTTTGAATATATTAAAACCGAACTATCAGCACTTCCTAGAATATCCTAATTTCAGCTCATGGACGCACCAAGGAGGGCAAGACAACGTTATGATGTGATCGTTGAAGGTTCCGCATCATAGAAATCTGCATAGTTGGATAAACAATTGGAGAAAGAGGAAAGCCAAACATCCATACCAACTGGGATCTCTGTCACACCCTCACAATCAGAAAAGATATCTATGTGCGGCAGAGAAATATCGGTTCGAGATTATAAAATGTTTGCATGCATGAATAAACAGTGTGCGGCGTCGCTCAAACACAGATATTAAAAGATCTAGTGATATCGTGGTTGATGCAGTGCGGTTCGCTTTTTCGCTGAAGCGGTGGAATTTGCAGCCATCAAATATTTAAAATGCAGTGGCCACGAGGTTTCATTTCCGCCATACCCGCCGACGGTAAATGATGCAAACGCTTGTCGGGCCTCTCTGCACTCGTAGCTGCGCAGGTGGGTCGTGCATCGGGAGCGTGGATGCAGGGCAGCGACGGAGCGGGTGCCGAAGCAGCTATCGCCTTCCCCAGGCCCTTTGCATGACTTTCATACTCTTTAATCACTAGTCAATGATATTTGAAACATGACTTTATGGTTCCTTGACTATTCGATTGCACTGAATTTTGAAGTGAAATGAGATGTAATTAACGGGGTGGACACTTCGGTGCGCTAATATGAATTAACTTACGCTGGCCTGAAGCAAACAGATTGTCAGTCATTTTTATTTTCGTTTCAGTTAGCATCCTACTATTGGTTTCCAGCTGATCTGGCTTACCTTCAGATGGAAATAATTTATTGGAAGTGAATATGTTATGCATTTCGTAGTCTACAGCAGTTACTTAACGTAAAAGTAACATGTTGTTGTTGTTGTTGTTGTTGTGGTCTTCAGTCCTGCGACTGGTTTGATGCAGCTCTCCATGCTACTCTATCCTGTGCAAGCTTCTTCATCTCCCAGTACCTACAGCAGCCTACATCCTTCTGAATCTGCTTAGTGTACTCATCTCTTGGTCTCCCTCTACGATTTTTACCCTCCACGCAGCCCTCCAGTACTAAACTGGTGATCTCTTGATGCCTCAGAACATGTCCTACCAACCGATCCCTTCTTCTAGTCAAGTGTGCCACAAACTCCTCCCAAATTCTATTCAATACTTCCTCATGAGTTACGTGATCTACCGGTCTAATCTTCAGCATTCTTCTGTAGCACCACATTTACAACGCTTCTATTCTCTTCTTGTCTAAACTATTTATCGTCCACGTTTCACATCCATACAAGGCTACACTCCATACAAATACTTTCAGAAACGATTTTCTGACACTTAAATCTATACTCGATGTTAACAAATTTCTCTTCTGCAGAAACGCTTTCCTTATCATTGCCAGTCTACATTTTATATGCCCTCTACTTCGACCATCATCAGTTATTTTGCTCACCAAATAGCAGAACTCCTTTATTACTTTAAGTGTCTCATTTCCTAATCTAATTCCCTCAGCATCATCCGACTTTATTCGATTACATTCCATTATCCTCGATTTGCTTTTGTTGATGTTCATCTTATATCTTCCTTTCAAGACACTGTCCATTCCATTCAACTGCTCTTCCAAGTTCTTCGCTGTCTCTGACAGAATTACAATGTCATCGGCGAACTTCAATGTTTTTTGTTTAATATTACCAATCGCGCTCTATCAGGGGTATGAGAAAAGGGAATAATTACTGTCCGCTAACGTCGTACGCAGCCAACGGCGAGAGCTCCCCTTTGGTCTGGAGAGCACCAGTGACCGCAGGAGCGCGTCTACTCTCCGCTGTGGGCCCACCCCGAGCTGCTGCTGTTTAATTAAGTGCAGATGCATTATGCCTCTAATTAGAAATGTCTTAACGTTACTGCGGGAACGCGGAGAGCGCGCCAACAGATGTGCAAGAGCCGCCACCACCCTAGAGAGAGAGAGAGAGAGAGAGAGAGAGAGAGAGAGAGAGAGAGATGGAGTTTTGGGGCAGTATTTTTGAGGGCAGGCGCGTATTAGCGACGCTTAATGAAGCAGTCGCCAAGATTGCAGATGCAAATTAACAGTGGGTGGGGGGTTGGTGTTATACGTTAAGTGAGAGCACGTCTCTCACACGGCAAGACGCACTCCGGCAAGGAGGCGTGCAGTGCGGCTGGAGGACGTCTGCAGAGTACAGCCAGGCAGCAGGCAGCGCCTCATGAATATTTACAGGTCGGTACGCCGGCTGTGCGGGCAGCGTCGAGCCAACACATTTCGCGCTGCAGCGGCCGCGCGCCCGGCGCTGCCCAAGTCACCGCGCCGCCGCCAGCCGCAGGCTCGAAGTGCGGGGTGCGGGGTCCACGAACTGTCGTTGCCAAATACATGCTGATCATTGCCCCGCCCCCCCCCCCCCGTCCTTCTCTGAGCCTCCTCTCCCTCCAACGAAGAAAAAGGTAAATCCATGACTGTCTACAGGATGAATCAGAACTCAGCCGACAAAATTCCGGAGGATATTTTGGAACATTTTCTTAGTACTTTTGTACAACGGATCCTTTGTCGCCGGCCGCGGTGACCGAGCGGTTCTAGGCGCTTGAGTCCGGAACCGCGCGACTACTGCGGTCACAGGTTCGAATCCTGCCTTGGGCATGGATATGTGTGATGTCCTTAGGTTAGTTAGGTTTAAGTAGCTATGTCCTAGGGGACTGATGACCTCCGATGTTGACTCCCATAGTCCTCAGAGCCATTTGAACCATTTGATCCTTTGTCGCCGGCCAGGGTGGTCGAGCGGTTCTAGACGCTTGAGTCCGGAACCGCGTGACTGCTAGGTTCGAATCCTGCCTTGGGCATGGATATGTGTGATGTCCTTAGGTTAGTTAGGTTCAAGTAGTTCTAAGTTCTACGGGACTGATGACCTGACATGTTAAGTTCTATAGTGCTGAGAGCCATTTGAACCATTTTTTGATCCTTTGTCTTCGCTGGCTTGCTTCAGAGTAAATTAATTTAGATACAGAATACACAGCAGCAACCAATAATTATATTATTAAGAAAGCACTGTTACCGATTTCGAGCGGTGGCGGTGGTCGAGGTGGTGTCAAGACATATACATCTACATCATACTCCCCAAGCCACATAATGGCGCGTGACGGAGGGTACTTTTGTACCACTAACTCAGCCCTCCAGCACTGTTCCACTCGCGAATAGCACGTGGCAAGAATGATTGTTGGTACGCCCCCGAACTGGCTTTAATTTCTTGAATTTTCTTCTCGTGGTCAATACGCGAGAGGTATGTGGGTGAAAATAATATGTTGGCTGACTCTTCCTGGAAAGTGCTCTCTAAAAATTTCAATAGAGAATCTCTCCGTGAGCCGACCGCTGTGACCCAGCGGTTCTAGGCGCTTCAGTCCGGAACCGCACTGTTGCTACGGTCGCAGGTTCGAATCCTGCCTCGGGCATGGATGTGTGTGACGTCCTTAGGTTAGTTAGGTTTAAGTAGTTCTAAGTCTAGGGGACTGATGACCTCAGATGTTAAGTCCCATGGTGATCAGAGCCATTTGAACCATTTTTGTTTCTCTCCGTGATGCGCAACGCCTCTGTTGTAACGTCTGCCAGTGGAGATTGTTGAGCATCACTGCAGCGGTCTCGGGCCGGCTAAACAATCCCGTGACGAAACGCGCCGTTCTTCATTGGATCTTATCTATCTCTTGTATCAGTTCTACGTGGTAGGAATCCCACATAGATGAAAAATACTCGAGAATAAGTTGGACGGGCGTCTTATAAGCCACATCCTTCGTGGACGAGTTACGTTTCCTTAAGATTCTTCCTATGATTCTGAGGTTGGCATCTGCTTTTCCCACTATTTATGTGGCCATTCCATTTAAGGTGGTTGTGGACGGCTGCACCTAGACATTTTACTGTAGATGCTGTTTCCACCGGTTTGTCATCAACAGTGTAACTGTGCAGTAGTAGATTTCGTTTACTACGTGCAGCAATATATTACTTCTATTTAAATTGAGGTTCAGGTGCCAGAGCCTACAACATTCCTCAATTCTCTGGACGTCATTCTACAGATCGTTTCTATCTTCTGGCGTTGCTACGTTGTTATAGACAACTGCATCATCTGAAAACAGCCTTAAAGACCATCCGACACTTTCTACTAGCTCATTGGTATATATTGTAAACAGTAACGGTCCTATCACACTTCCCTTAGGTACGCAAGGTGCTCTGGACTGGCGGTTAGAGGACAGTGAATGTTGGGTGTGGCGATAACCGTGACAGTTTGGTTACACTATTTGTTACAGTTAGGTTTCATTAATCCGTTTTGGTCACCCCACACGTTGTTAACAACTAATTGTAGTTCGGACCAGTTTTGGTGTGCGGTGCACCAAAGAGGGTCCTTGTATATTTTAATATTATTGTATATCGCGTTTTCTAGTGCTATATGATAAATCTCTATTGTTTATTTTTACAATAACATCATTCTGTTTAGCGTTACAAATCAATAATTTTCGAATAAAACCTGAATTCAACAACGTAAATTTCAATTTTATTATAATTACTGTTACTTTTAAGTAACTGATTAAAAGCTAACTATGCAGAACAAAACTGTTCTGTAGGATACCCAGCTCTTTATATATACTTACTCAGTTTCTAGATGGTTCACCACTTCAGGATTTTAGGAGAGTTTAGTAAGAAACAACTGCATATGTAAAGAAAGCGTTCGTTACGAGGTAATGCCTGACAGGTACGCAACACACCTAACATACAGGTTTTGCGGTACGAGGATAACTGACCAAAGCTACTAGGATAACTACCGTATTGTACGGTTACTTACGATAGCCTACGTGGTTTACAACTCTACTCACGGTACCTTTTGTTGACAGCAGTAACACCCATTTTACTCTTAACCCTCATTCTTACATTCAGTACCGCACGACTCTGTCTCGCGTTTGTTTTTCTGGCAATCTTACTTGGACGTTAGCAGTATTAGACAGCAGTACGGATAGGTTTTCTGATGAAAGATTGGTTTACATGCACCTCGTGTATGGGTTCACTTAATGCAATGGAAATGGATGAGCGGCAAAATGACATTACTGCAGCAATCGACATCGCAATACTTTCCATCTGTGGGTTGTATTACTGTTTTTTACTGCTGACGACAAGGTTTTTTTCACTGTTTTGTGAAGGTATTGCCGTAGGAACAAAGGTGATTGAGATAACAAACCAAATTAATCGTAATTATATTACTAATCAGTAAAACGCCACAGGAACAATGTATACCTTACACCAAGTTCCTCACAGAATATCCCTGAGAAACCTCCAAAATTTTGTCAGTGGAGCTAGGGCTCGTCCTATATAACTGGCTGCAGGCTAATGATAAAATTAAGTGACACTCCTTTAAGATGTCAACACACCTTTAAGACTGCATTAAGAGAGCAGGAAAGACAAATCGTGTACTTATCGGCGGTGACCATAAGGCTAAGCAACATTAAACTGTAACGAAGGATAGCAGAGAGTATTTTGCTCATATGTATGTAGTCTTTGCCTTCAGACGAAATAAAATACGAGTGCTACTTGTATGATGAATTGGACACAGCGTTTTCCTGGATGGTAGTTGTAGACAGTCTGCCGTACTCTTGAGAATTTCCTCTGACTCGGACGGAGGGACGAATGTCACCATGAAACCGGATCACTGCCAGAGTTTATGTGCCGTATTCTGGATGAGGTTCTCGAAGGAGCCATCACGAACACCATATTCCGCCCGATGGCTCTCTGACATTGGTTTGAGCAGTACAGACTTCTACGGCAACGAGTAAAGGTTAGCGTTTGACGACTCGTTGACAACACGGCCATTAGAGGTGCATCACGAACACCATATTCCGCCCGATAACTCTCTGCCTTTGCTTTGAGCAATATATGTGTCAACAGAAACGAGGGATGGTTAACGTTTGACGGCTCGTTGACAGCACGGAGATTAGACGCGCATTATTAGTTCCGTTGCACGAGAAAGGGGAAAGAAATCGAACGCGTTCTTTGTTGACGAAACCATATGCCACTTGTTGAAAGTCATTTAAGTAAATCCAAAGAATAGTAGTCGAGTGAGCCACTGACCAAAGTTCCCTCGATTACACGTCAAAATATCCGTAGAGAGTACGTCCTCTGTTATATAACGCTAGTAATGCCCTACTGTATGCTCATCTTATCTCGATAGATTCGTTATCGCACAAAGCAACATGCAGGTCTTCATAACTGTGCTACCCGCATGTAATCGTCTTGCTGTTGAAAGTCCAACAATTGCGAGCGGTTTTACTTCGTTTCTAAGTATCTCTCTCTTCTCACTTAATTGAACAGCGTAAATAGTAGCACGCAATGCTTTCTCAAAAACAGGTATTCTCGAATCAGTTTGTAATGCTGGTGATGAAAATTACTTTCATTTTGTTCTATCAGTCAGGATTTTTTTGAAATACTTTTTTTTTTTTTGGATTTGAGTAACCAATGAGGGGAGACTGTGGAATGCTTGCACTGATGTATCTGTAAATTCACATCTCTTACTTTATTGCTAAATCTTACTGAAATTTTGATCACATACTACAGGGATGAGAATTTTGAATTTATTCGTAAATTATTACTTTGCTGTACTTTCGTTATTTTCAGAGAAATTCTTTATTATTTTTCTCTATAATACAGTAATCTGCACTAATAAATGCACATTTAAGTGCAGTAAATTTCTGTTAAATTATTTCAATTATTTTCTGTCGTTTTTTGGACTGAATATGTTTTAAAGACAAGTTTTCCGTATCTCATTAACCATTAAACTGTTTATACTGTGCAGAGTAAAGCTCTGTTCCGCTAAAATGTTGCTTTTGTTTAAAGGAATAAGTGAGCCAAATTTCAGCGAAATTCTTCCAATTGTTTCTGATATATTTTTAATTAAAGGACGAAAATTTTAGGTAGCATAAAAATCAATTACATTTTGAATCAAAGTTTGCTATCAGTTGCATCAGAATTTTCTTGACAGCAACACAGTTTTGATATGAAATGTGTGATGTGCAAACCAAACCTACTCTCTTTCTGTCGTTCACCAAATTCACATTTCCTTCACGAACAGAGCACTTGCAGGTTTTTCTGAATAATTTCTGTTGATTTGCTTCTCATGGCACAATACCAGTTTGGGACAAGCTAATATTTGCTTCTGCGGACCTAACCCTCAGCTCAACACCATTTTACCTCGTTATATTGGTAATATGAGACTTACTCTACTTTTAAACCACAAAATGGCGTGTGCAACTACACAAAAAGTGCAGGCTTCTAGAGCTACAGTTTCAATGTTTACAGACAAAAATGAGCAAGGTAATTGTTCCTCCAATGGAAATCTTAAACCGTGTCGTGACATATTACACTGTTTAGGGTTTGAACTTTTTTATATCATTCGTATTTCGAATTTCAGAGTAAAAAATGAGGTAACTATATTAATTATGTGCACATTGCAATAGGCACATATAAGTATTTTGTGATTTTTTTCATGATTTCTGCCAATGTCTTCCTGTAAAATAATATTTCTATCAAGTTCCATATTTTTATAATTAATGTTTTATTTCTTAGGCATATACTAATAACAAAAAATAGTTCTCTTAGCAATATTCAATAGTCGAGTTTTCTCATCTTTCATTTCCTCGCAGAACCATCTTCTTAACTGTCCCTCTTCAACATCCAACAATATTAGGCCACCATGCTTTCCTTAACTCTTCCTACGCACCTCTTTTCCATCTTAGTAATGTCTGTACAGCGGGCAGGGAGAAGGAAGAAGTTTGCCGCATCCGGCTTACGACGACAATGTACAGGAGGTTGAGCGGCCAGGACTTGTAATTGGGCATTCAGGGCTGCCATTAAATGACAGAACAGAAAATTAGGTAAAGTAAAGAGTATATATTTCAATACACGGAATACAAAGGGTCGGAAGTTACCAGTTGTAGGCCAGTCTAGGAGAATAAACAACTAAATAAGTGGACAACGGATGGGGAGGCGGCTCAAGTTAATTGATGTCGGTGGCTGGTCATGGAACGCAGAGCCAGAGACCCTGCCTCCTAAGAGAGACATCTGTTCTGGCCGAGGTCTGTATCATAAAAAGAGAGGAGCAACTGTGTGCTGCACTGCAGAATCCTCCAGAGTCCACACACGTGACCTGCATCCCACGCACACTATTGGCTAAAACCAGTGGTGTGAATTCGCTAGCAGTTTCAGGAGGGGGCTCAAGGCGTCCCTTGTCACCGGCTTTAACTGGACACAACTGCCTCTGATCTGAAAGACAGGCATCTTGTGTAACGTATTCAGGGAAGCAGTCAATACGTGAGTGTAGGAAGTGGGCATATAGACTCATGTTACAATTCAACGTTCAGAAATTTTCCAGCATGGTTGTGACAATGTTCTTAAATTCTGGTCCTTCTTTATTCTCTAGAAACTTTTGAGCTACAGACACGAAGACAGTCAATGCGTCTTCTGCTCTGAAATTCATTGCAATATAAAATTTGTGATATTTCATAGATTTGTGAATGTCAGGTCTAACAAAAATCTCAGCTTTCATTGTCTCACGGCTGATATTCCATAAAAATGTACCTGTAGCAGGATAAAACTCGTGGAAAAGACACAAAACTGCTTCATCAAGCCAAATTTCATATGTAGTAGTAGAAGCATTATTTTTCGTGGTCTACAAGCGGTTCATGCAAGATGTTTTTAGTCCCAGGCTCGAAATGTTTCCCATTTTCTCTAACCTTTAACCTCCACTTTTTTTGCTTTCCGGCTGCCTTGTTCACACAAAAAGCAAAACATGATCGTGCACCCAGGTTGCTGCCCTAATAAAATTCCTGTAACTAAAAATGAACTGAATTCCATTAAGAAAAAAATCGAACTTGCTACAAAAAATAAAGATCAGTTTTGAAATCAGTATAAACAGCTAATAATAACACATATTCATTTTAAATCATTTAATATTAAAAAGAAGTCATTTAACTACTTTCTTTCACATGCTGGAAGGACTTTCATGGACATTGGAGGGAAAGAAGCTCAGACCGCAAACATGGAGAAGCCATTATAGTATTTGTTGCTTGTAATAGCGTTTGGAACCTTTTTTCCTCTTTTTAAGCTGCTCACCTCTGCTGATTTGGGATAAACCCATTGTACAGCTCAATGGGTTGTTTTAGCTCAATAGCTCCTCTCCAATGAAACAATTTCCCCCCCACAGAAAACATTTCGCTTCTCTGGTCTAACGTTGTGAGATGACATTGCTGTGCACGCACCCCTCCGGAAACGCATTCCATTTCTCTCTTGTTTCTCGTCTCACTTTGTTGCCATCTCTTCATTGCATTTTGTACGTCTCCCACCGTTACTTCTCCGCTATCCCAGCGGCTTAATCCTCTATATGTAACGAATTAAAACAGCGCTTGAAGGACTAATACCCACTACAAACGTAATCCTTTTATTGTGGTAGAAAAATCTAATTAAAACCTCCCTTTCAGCCCCACCGCTCGCAATGGTGATGGCTTAGGATGCCATTTCCCGCAGAGCGTACCTTCATCCTAAACACCTGTTACCATCCCTGCTCTCTGCAGAGAGCCTGACAGATGAAACGCGGATTAAGCAGCGTCGCAGCTTATACATAATAGCAGGGTAACAGCTGTCAATAGTTGAGATTCCGACCATGTTTTCTGATGAGCAAATTGAGTAGAACAGACACAGAAGACAATGTGGGACGTAAGGATATACAATCGATGAAGACTATGACGCTGATATCATTACTGGTGCCAAGTGTCGGCCCATAGAAATTAGCTATGGGGAAATTAAGGTTTAAACTCACAATCAAATATCAGCAATTCACCATACTCAAATGACACCATTGTTCGATAATTTAGTTATAGTGTATATGAACAACTAACTTCAGCTCCTCATTTAGGTGGAATTTTCAGGCCCTCTGCAACTTCTCCACTGGCCCATACAGATAAAATTCCAACAGTTCCACGTCTGAATTACACAGTGGGTGACGAACGAACTCCAAACGAAATGTGACAGATATTTCTCCTAACTGGACCCTTAACAAGGGAAACAGGCTTGCTGCCACAGCTTTAAGCCTACGGTTTTTGTTAAGAAGAGTATGATCCTAGACTATATGTCTACAAGCGCTCAGACTGATCCCTTGAGTATGAAAATCCAACAACAAAGCTCCTTGAACATCCCATAATATGTTCACGAGTTAGCATAATTTTCACGTGCTGCATAACTCTCGATATTCTTCTTACCAAGAGATCATTATATTTCCACTCCATAGATGCCTGGTTTGTATCGGGAGTGTAGTGTGTGGCGATAGTCCATACACAAAGTTTGGGGTATCACCTCTGCTCTTCGATACCTTAATCCATTAAGTTTTCAAACGCTACTCTAATTTTCTAGATACTCTGAGCACTGATTAGATTCTTTGATAAAACAGTCGGCACCTGTTTTTTTAAATATCGGTTTGTCCTGAACAATATCGTTCTATTTTCTGCGAAAAAGACTGAATCTATCTGCTGAGGTTCGCAGACAAAACCGCCGGTCATTCCGGAAAAAAAAGAGACTCAGCATTTTATTGTATTTCAAGCAACTAGCGTGTTTATTCAGCAAGGTTCATGTGTATTTTCATCTATATCACTCATACATGTTGCTACGATCTGTACTGTTATTTTCCAACACTCCCAATGTTTCCTTGTGAATTTCGCTTGGGATATGTTCCACACAAATTTTTTCAACCTCTTGAGGGCACCAGAAGACCCCAGAGAAACATCTCAACAGAGGAAACGACGTATAGAATTCGTTGAAGAAGTAGAGGAAATGGTGGAAAATGTCGCTGCCTAGCGATCCAGAAAATTTTAATACCTTTCACTTTTCTGTTCGTCAGTTAATAAAAAAAATGGTTCAAATGGCTCTGAGCACTATGGGACTTAACATCTGTGGTCATCAGTCCCCTAGAACTTAGAACTACTTAAACCTAACTAACCTAAGGACATCACACACATCCATGCCCGAAGCAGGATTCGAACCTGCGACCGTAGCAGTCGCGCGGTTCCGGACTGAGCGCCTTAACCGCGAGACCACCGCGGCCGGCCGTCAGTTAATACCCCCGTCTATTAAGTACGTCATAGAGCGCTACGAAATCAGTTCTGCACTGGTTTTTAATGGTGTCACGAGTTATTACTTGAAAATCAGTTGCCAACAATTGCTAATGTGATACACTATTCTCGAAGTCCTAAACACGTAAATAATATCTGCAGGGCCCAAATTAATTCTTAACGAGTACACATTCCGTTTTCGAGAGCAGGGGAAGACAACCGACAAACGCTAATGACGATCGTAGTTTCTATGTTTTCTACGTTCCTTAGTCGCTTCTACATTCTTAGTGATGTGGTTCGTGTAATGCAACGAAATGAAAGGCTATTTGTATTGTGCCATACGTGTTTAGTTTGTTTTTATTCAGTGGTCTGTAATACATGCGTATTATATTAGAGTTTTTTTGTTGTTAGGTGAGAAACGACTTTTTATAGCTCAAGTTTCGTGAGATTAAATTACTATTTGTTTCTGCTTACGATTTATTGTCTTGTTAGTGCGTGTGTGGCCTCCTGGGGTTGTAGTAGGTGATCTGCATAAGCAGGATGTCCAGTTTTTAGTATTTTTCAAACACATTTACAGTTAACATCCCACTCTTCTGTTCGCTACATTTTGATTTGGTCTGTTTACTGAATGTAGTATTGCCCACGTTCGGTCTGTGTGTCTATGATCGTCTTTTGTTTGTGTTGCGGTGTCTGCAGGTAGTACAATAAATAAGTAAGTAATACACCACATACAGACACGACAACAACAGAAACAGAGCGACAGTTTTCAACACCAAGCGCAATAGACACGCAAAATCAAAACATAGTGAACAGAAAAGTGAGATGTTTATTCGACATGTGTTTGAAAACCAGACTCCTGGGTACGCAGACTAACCCGAACGGCACATTTGCACTAACATATAGATCTCAAGCAGAAAGCAATAGTAATTTATCATCATGAGACTTGTGCTACAAAAAATGATTTCTCTCCTAACAACGAGAGAATAACAAAAATCTAATGTAATAACAGAGCTTTAATTATTAAACAAGGTGAACCTTGTAGGGGTGTTGCAGGATAAGTTGTGCTGAGAAATAATTCTTAAAAAAAATCGATTTGTTGTGCCGTTTCCGAGTTGATTATCATTGAAGTTAGTCAACCGCGCTCGCAAATTCAAGCGATCCGCCAGAGATCGTGTCGCTAGAAATGCTCTTCGTTCGGTTTCCTAAGCCCGAACTAGATAGCGATATAAAAGTTGGACATGGAACAGTATTAAGGATCTAACACGAGCCAAAGACTGAGCAGACTCGTGCCCTATCATCTACGCTATGAGAAGAACTGACGCTAGTTGTGTGCTAATTAACTCGGAAACGGGGCAAGATGTCGAATTTTTTTGAACAGTTATTTCGTAGCACAACGAACACTGCAACACCCTTACAAACTTTTTGTACTATTTCTGACCATCCTCTGTACCGCAACTATTATACAGAAAAACAAACATGTATTGCAGATTACTGTAGAATCTCTCCTAATAAAAAGAACCGAAATTCGTACGTCTCAGCACAAACATCATTCCAAATACTTAAATTATGTACACGAATCACATCTTCAAGGCAACTAACGATGCTCACAAGACATCAGTACTTACCAGAGGAATTAAATATTCCATAAATAAGGAATACACTAGGAAACAAACACACTCTTGTAGTACCCTGCCTCGATAAACTTGCGTGTCCTTCCTTTTTGCATCACGGTAGCACATTTTAGTCCCTCAGCCAAGAGAAGATCCGCGACAGTCAAAAGTTAGCTTGGCATCGCGAGTCTGTCACATAAATCCCGTATCTCGATATTGTTTCCATTTCTCCGGCAACGTCTCACTGTTGACGCAGTATTAGGCAGCTTTGGCTTTCAGTCGTTGTCGCAGCAACCAATTGAACTTACGAAGTGTATTAGGCCTATGTGCGTTACTCCGTCTCTTCCCAGTAAGTACCATAAGAAACAAAAAAATGACTCACGACATGGCATCTTTCTTTCGGTTAGACCCCGTTTCTGCTCTTGCATACCAGTACTGCTGCTTATTTGTTGAAGCAGCGTCTGATACGGCGTCGCGAGACTGACTTAGGTCCAGTCTCAGAGCTCTTCACTGTTCTCCGAGCAAGTGACGCCAACGTTCACACACAATAAGTAGTCGATATTTTGCTAGTACAATATTTGGACTTTAGCTCTGTAATTTCATACTTTTTTATATTTGTGTGCTGCTACTGTCTAGGCTGTAGTAATACTTCTAGCAACACGGAACCGTTCCTCGATGCAGAACAAAATGTTCCTCTGAAGTGTTTCTTCTTCATGTAAGAGTTCCCACATGTACTTATTTCCTCCCATATTCTCCCAGGAACCTGTCCACGTCGTAGTTTGTCCAATTATTTCATTCGCTGCATTTTTGTAGTACAGCTACATTGTTCCATTATCCAAAAAAACGAGATCCAAAAGGAATTACTGGATACAACCCTCTATCTCTCTACAAATTATCCCTAGTTGGTCAGTGTAGGCAAGGAAGGAAGAAAAACTAAAAAGTACGTCCTTACGAGACACAAACGGCTTTCGGTGACAACAAAAATTTCATTGTCAGTATTTCATACAGTTATTGGCCTAACTTAAAAATTTAAAATCCTGTCTTAATCTACTGATTAAGAGGTTTAATCTATGTCAAATGTTTAACACAAGTCAAGATTTACTGTTAGAAACTGTGTGGATGTCTTGAGGATACTAACTTCGGGCGTGCAAATACCCAGGCCGTATTCATCCAGTGTTTGTGGATGAATGCACGTAGTGACTTACAAAAAGCTTTACACGTCATTTCAAACCATTTCTGAAATTTTGTCACCTCCATGCTCGACTTCAAACATTTTATCGTCAACTCATAAGTAAAGTAGCCAGAAGTGTGAAGCTGTTTTATACATTCTTTACAGAACGTGGGATTTAAAGGTAAAATTCTAAACAGCATGACGCCGGTTCTCTTATGACACCAATGCGGTATACTGAATCACGCACTTCCCAGACAATTATTCTATGCCTTGAAGGAGGCCGCAGTAACACGGCCAAAAAGTCAGTTATTTTAGTACTTTTGGCATTTTAGAAAAGTATTTCATAAGCTGACACGGCACCCAGAAGGATTTTAATAAGACTCGTTAAATAAGCAAAAGAATGGATTAGTCCCTAGGGCCCGCGCAAATAGAAGTGCAGTTAAAATTGCCACCTCCGGGAGGGGGTGGGGGGGGGGGGGGGTTCCATCTGCTCTTGATCGAATCCGCCCGAAGGATTAACGGCGAGGGTCGGTGTGCATAGCAGCCTGTATGTCGCTTTTAAGCTGTTTCCCACATCCCGTCTGGTCAACACCGAGCTGGTAACTAAGTTCCGCCGTAGTCAAAGGACTCGCAAGCATTTACGATAAGGCGACAAAAGTCATGGGATACCTCGTAACCGCGTAACCGCGTGTCAGACACACTTTTGCCCGGTTTAGTGCAGCACATCGACGTGGCATGGACTCAACAACTCGTCAGAAGTTCCCTGCAGAGGTAATGAGCCATACTGTCTCTACAGGCGCCCATAACTGCGAAATTGTTGTTGGTGCAAGATTCTGTGCAGGAACTCACGTCTCGATTTTGTCCCATAAATGACCGATGCGATTCATGTCGAGCGATATAGCTGGCCAAATCATTCACTACAACTGTCCACAAGTTTCTGGAAACCAGTTGCTAATAATTGTGGCTCGGTGACATGGCGCATTGTCATCCATAAAACTTCCATCGTTGTTTGGGAACAAGAAGTCCATGAATGGCTGCAAATAGTCTCCAAGTAGTCGAACGAAAACATTTCCAGTTAATTATCGGTTCAGTTGGACCAGAGGACCTAGTCCACACCATTATGGAGCCACCACCAGTTTGCCCAGTGCCTTGCTAACAATTTGGGTTCATGGCTTCGTGAGCCGGCTGGAGTGGCCGAGCGGTTCTAGGCGCTTCAGTCTGGAACCGCGCGACCGCTATGGTCGCAGGTTCGAACCCTGCCTCCGGCATGGATGTGTGTGATGTCCTTAGGTTAGTTAGGTTTAAGTAGTTCTAAGTTCTGGGGGACTGATGATCTCAGATGTTAAGTCCCACAGTGCTCAGAGCCATTTGAACCATGGCTTCGTGAGCTCTGAGGCACAATCGAACCCTACCATCAGCTTTTACCAACTGAAATCGGGACTTATCTGGCCAGACCACCGTTTTGCAGTCGTGTAAGGTCCAACCGCTATGGTCACAACGAGCCTAGGAGAGCCGTTGCAGACCATATCGTTCTCTTAGCAAAAGAAAATATGTGTGAAATCTTATGGGACTTAACTGCTACTGTCATCAGTCCCTAAGCTTACACACTACTTAACCTAAATTATCCTAAGGACAACCACACACACCCATGCCCGAGGGAGGACTCGAGCCTCCGCCGGGATCAGCCGCACAGTCCATGACTGCAGCGCCATAGACAGCTCGGCTAATCCCGCGCGGTGCTGTTAGCAAACATTTTCGTGTCTGTCATCTTCTGCCAGAGATGATTAACTCAATTTCACCGCACTGTCCTAACGGATACGTTCGTCGAACGTCCCACATTGATTTCTGCGGTTATTTCACGCAGTGTTGCTTTCCTGTTAGCACTGACAACCTTACACAAACGCTATCGATCGTTAATTGAAGGCCTTCGGCCACTCCTTTCTCCGTGTTGAGAGGTACTGTCTGAAATTTGGTATTCTCGGCGCTCTTGACATTGTGGATCACAGAATATTGAATTGTTTCCGAAATGAAATGTCCCATGAGTCTAACTCCAATCACCATACCGTGTCCAAAGCCTGTTAATTGCCATCGCGCGACCGTAATCACCTGAGTTCAAATGATAGCTCCGCCAGTATACTGCCCTTTCATACGTTGCGTACGTGTTACCATTGCATCTGTATATGTGCATGTGGCTATCCCGTGACTTTTGTCACCTCAGGGTACGAAACTTTCTCACACTTTCACCTGAATAACACTATACGCAGACAGTTGCGGTAAAAATGTAAATGTCGTGTGGCTATGGCCCACCGTCGGGTGGACCATTCGCCGGGTGCAAGTCTTTCCATTTGACGCCACTTCGGCGACTAGCGCGTCAATGGGGATGAAATGATGGTGATTAGGACAACTCCCAGTCCCTGAGCGGAGAAAATGTCCGACCCAGCGGGGAATCGAACCCGGGCCCTTAGGATTGACTTTCTTTCGCGCTGACCACTCAGCTACCGCGGGCGGACGGACAGTTGTGGTACACTCACTCCATTCCGTGTGGCTGGGTGTGGAAGGAGGAGGGAACGCAATGGGGCGGTGAAAGGCAGGGCAATCTGCCGTCTCTTCTATTAACAATGCCACATCAGTTAATAACCTCGCCGACCCTTCGCAGATGCGGGACAAAGCCACACAAAAAAAGAAGAAGAATGAATTAGTTCCTACAGCGGTGTATATGAACTGAAACAAGAGATTATTTTACCACTGGGAACCATAAAACAGAAAGGCGTGTGTTGAAGTAAAGTAACACCGTAATTGCCGCAGGAGCGTTGGTCCAATGGGACGGCCGACACTTAAAACTTTTCGCGGCCGGGGCGGGCGGAAAATTACGCGAAAGTAATTTAGGCGCGCCAGGTGAAGTGGAAGGCGCCGGTGCGGGCACGGTATGAAGACACGTCCGGGGAGTTGAAGCGGACGGGGGCCGTCCGTTCCCCCGGGCTTTCCACAGGGCCGGCAATATCCACGGAGTGGCGCGGCGCGCCTCCGCTAACCCTTTCAGACGTATCAATCAGCCGGAAATTGAGTTAAGATAGCTGCGGCGCAGTTCCTCCCCAATCGAACCAGAAGGAAAATCTTTGGTAAGTCCCAGTTTGTGGAATGATGTTGCGCTGAACTGCTTCGCCCTGACGTCTCTCGCGCACGCTAACTCTTTTGCTCAATGCGTTTTTTCCGTTTCATTGAGGAAGTACCTGTGCGGTCTCTTGGGTACCACGCTAAAACAATGCACTCGAGAATTACGTAGCAGACGGAGCAAGGTCGAGCAGTACGGTTTTCTTTCTTAAATAATAAACTTTATATATAATAACAATAATATTTGTGGTGTCACCGCCAGACACCACACTTGCTAGGTGGTAGCATTTAAATCGGCCGCGGTCCATTAGTATACGTCGGACCCGCGTGTCACCACTATCAGTGATTGCAGACCGAGCGCCGCCACACGGCAGGTCTAGAGAGACTTCCTAGCACTCAGCCCAGTTGTACAACCGACTTTGCTAGCGATGGTTCACTGACAAAATACGTTCTCATTTGCCGAGACGATAGTTAGCATAGCCTTCAGCTACGTCATTTGCTACGACCTAGCAAGGCGCCAGTACCAGTTACTATTGATACGGTAAAAATGTACTGCCAAGAGCGACGTTCACCATTAATGGATTAAAGTTAAGTATTCCACCAGCTACGTCCGTTTTTTCTAAATTCTAATTTCCTTGTCCTGTTCCAGACCTCACGCCAGCCTGCGTGAGCTAAAACGCGTGCCTTTCGGCTTCCTCTTGTAACTCGGTGTTGGCTCTCCTGCCAACCCACAATAATAATAATAATAATATAACAACCAGAAAACACCCGGTCTGGCCGACCAACTGAGCCTTGAAAAAGGAAACTGAAGCACTGATTTTTGTTGCACATTAACACGACTTAAGAACTAACACCATCGAAGCCAGACTCGTTAGATCAGCAGAAGGCCCGAGAAAGTAGACACTTCATATAAGCTGAAGAAACAATAAATTGACCACATCTTGAACTGTTGACAAAAAAATCCCTCACCTGACTGAAAGAGAAGTGAGTCACTGAAAATTATGCCAATATTACCCTCTGCCGGTGGTAAAGTACTGGTAGGACCACAAAAGAAAAAAACGAACATACCGAATTACAGAAGATTTTCGAGTGCGGAAAAAAAGTGTGTGAAATCTTATGGGACTTAACTGCTGAGGTCATCAGTGCCTAATCTTACACACTACTTAAATTATCCTAAGGACAAACACACACACCCATGCCCGAGGGAGGACTTGAATTTCCGCCAGGACCAGCCGCACAGTCTATGACTGCAGCGCCTCAGACCGCTCGGCTAATCCCGCGTGGCGAGTGCGGAAAGATCGGATGCTGGAACACAAGAAACCAAACATCGCAGTTGAAGAGAAGATAGCAGAGTCGACGAAAAAACAAAACTTTGTCAGATAATAGGACTTGAAATTTTAACTACAGCGTCCCCAACACAGACAGCTGAATGTGGAACCAATGGTTCTCGACACACCGATAGCAATGCCAAATGAGCATGCAGGACATTTGAAAACCATTGGAAATGACAAAATATCCATCTGCTGACAAGAAAAAGCCGATTTACCGTTTTGTGTACGAATTAACTACTGATACATCACGCGGACCTAGACGCTTGGAAGCCTTACTAGTGATAAAACACGAAACCCAGCATAGTGATCTCATTTGCTGTGTTTACTGTAACACCAATAGTACTACTCTTAATAATAATAATAATAATAATAATAATAATAATAATAATAACAATAATACTGAAAAAGTTTTGATGATTTTTGTATTGTAACCTGCAACACATGCAGACAAAGCAAACTTGCTTCAGGGGCCAGGTTAAATTATTTTAAGTACGTACAAAATAAGTGACAACAGGATACTAAAAGAAATAATTGTGAATCTCTAGTTAAGTAAATTAAGCCGAATCGAAGAAATTAGAAAAGAATTGCAAAGAAAAAATGCCAAAGAGTCAGAAATGACATAAACCATATAGTATAGAAACATTTCAAATCAAAAAATTAAGAAACGAGGATTTGCATGGCCGAAGAAAGAAAGAGAGAGAAAATGAAAGAGTAACGGAAGATATGAGGTAACAAAGAAAGATGAGGAACGGAAGTTGTTCCTTGTTGCCTGTTATTAAGCTGAGATGCCTAAGTAAATTAAAAGGCAATTATTGGGAAAACTCTTTTTCACAAAGAGCATCAGTATTTGATGAAGAGTGTTCGCTTTTCGAGGTATACAGACAATAATATTACACTAACTCTATAAGCGAATGGAATATGGAACAAATATACGAAAGGCCTCCAAAATGCATTGTAGTATGGTTGGTACGTGATGTATGTAGTTTTAAGCTACGTAGAACTGATTTTCATAGAACTGAACATAGTAGTTTGACACCTAATGGAAATAAATTAATTGTCCAGCAGGGCCGGCCGGAGTGGCCGAGCGGTTCTAGGCGCTGCAGTCTGGAACCGCGCGGCCGCTGCGGTCGCAGGTACGAGTCCTGCCTCGGGCATCGATGTGTGTGATGTCCTTACGTTAGTTAGCTTCAAGTAGTTCTAAGTTCTAAGGGACTGATGACCTCAGATGTTAAGTTCCATAGTGCTCAGAGCCATTTGAACCATTTGTCCAGCAGTGATTTATATTATATACATACCAGTGCATAAAACCCTGAAAATGAACGTCATATATACTATCAGGAGAATGAACTATGAGTACTGTTCCATCTTCAACGAGTATAGAGTTGTTGGGACGTTCCACATTTTCTCGACTATGCATGATACACTATGTTCTTTCTTTCGGATCGATGCCTCCCATCGACACGTACAGCCCACGGTGACTGACCAACGAAAACGGGGCCCAAATTTCGGTAGTATCCCTGACGTATAAACTTGTCACTAGGCCGACAAATTTTTCGAAAGCGATCCAGAGACAAAGGCACTCAGATTTGTGCCGCTTCCCTTGATTTCTAGAAGGCTTTTGAAACCATTCCGCAGTGCAGTTTTGTGACTAAAATATACAGGTCTTCCTTGCTGACAGAAGTCAGCAAGTCATTCTTAACCTAAATAAACCAACAGTTTAATTTCGGGAGCACCACAAGGAAGTGTTTCGTATGGCCTCTGCTAATTCCGATTGATATTTTATGATTAACCGAATAACGCTGGATGCCAAATGAGGCTATTCGCGGACGCTGATGATGTCTGTAGGAAGGATTGTAATGAAATGCAGGAAGACCTACTGTGGGCCTACGATTGGTGCGAGGACTGTCCGTTGACACAACACGAAAGTAAATGTAGAATATTGCAGATACACAGACGATTACAGTATCGGCGACAAACCAATGAATACAGTAAGCAAAGAAACAAACAAGCAAACACTGCTTGTACAGACCTTGAAGGACTGACAGCACCGACGGCCGCCATGATATCTTCAAGCCTTAAGCGTCATCGCTTGCGGATATGGAGGGGCATGTGGTCAGCACACCGCTCTCCCGGCCGTATGTCAGTTTTCGTGACCGGAATGTACCGGGTGATCAAAAAGTCTGTATAAATTTGAAAACTGAATAAATCACGGAATAATGTAGATAGAGAGGTACAAATTGACACACATGCGTGGAATGACATGGGGTATTATTAGAACAAAAAGAAAATGCAAAAGTTCAAAAAATGTCCGACTGATGGCGCTTCATCTGATCAGAATAGCAATAATTAGCATAACAAACTAAGACAAAGCAAAGATGATATTCTTTACAGGAAATGCTCAATATGTCCACCATCATTCCTCAACAATAGGTGTAGTCGAGGAATAATGTTGTGAACAGCACTGTAAAGCATGTCCGGAGTTATGGTGAGGCATTGGCGTCGGATGTTGTCTTTCAGCATCCCTAGAGATGTCGGTCGATCGCGATACACTTGCGACTTCAGGTAACCCCAAAGCCAATAATCGCACAGGCTGAGGTCTGGTGACGTGGGAGGCCAAGCATGACGAAAGTGGCGGCTGAGCACAAGATCATCACCAAAGAACGAGCGCAAGAGATCTTTCACGCGTCTAGCAATATGGGGTGTTTTTTTTTTTTGTCCTAATAAAACTCCATGTCATTCCAAGCATGTGTGTCAATTTTTACCTCTCTATCTACATTATTCCGTGGTTTATTAAGTTTTCAAATTTATATTGACTTTTTGATCACCCGGTATATAGCGACTACCGTAAAATACCTTGGACATTTCAAGAGCGAACTAAGGTGGTATTATCACATAAATCAAATACCGAGATAAAGCATAAACTAGACTGAGCATCACTGAGAGAATCTTAAAAAAATGCAGTGGCTTACAAAAAGCTCGTTCGACCAATTCTTCAGTAGTGTTCATTAATCTGAGACCCTGACCAAACAATATTAATGGGCGGGTTACCGAAGATCCTTCTAGGCGCGCAGTCCGGAACCGCGCGACTGCTACGGTCGCAGGTTCGAATCCTGCCTCGGGCATGGATGTGTGTGATGTCCTTAGGTTAGTTAGGTTTAAGTAGTTCTAAGTTCTAGGGGACTGATGACCACAGATGTTAAGTCCAATAGTGCTCAGAGCCATTTTTTTTTTTTTACCGAAGATCCAAAGAAGAGAGGTGCGTTTCGTCACGGGATCATTTTCTCGACACGAGAGCGCCACAGATACGCTCAGTCAATTCCAGTGGCAGACGCTACAGGAGAGACGCAGTGCATCACGGAAAGGTTTGCAGTTGAAATTTCGAGAGCCTAATTTCCAGAGTCGGGCAACGTAAATTCCTCGAAATGGTCACGACCAGAAAATCACAGAAAATTCTGTGTCGTACGGAACTTTATCGGCAGTCACTCTTTATGAATGGAACGGCTATCGGGAGTATCCTGCGCCACACATCACAAGTTAAACTGCGGAGGTCAGATGTAAATGTAGTTTATGGGTTCCAAAAAACAATGTTCGAAACGAAGCGTTAGTGCAACGAGAGCGCCGTGCCTGCGACGTGACCGCACTGGGCGCTCAGCTAGAGGGCTGGCTGGCAGACTTCAAAGCGGCGGCAAGTGCGCCGATAGTAATGCGTGTGGCCGCAGCTCAAAGGCGCCGCCGGTCAACAGGTAGGCAGCCAGGCGGCGGTGATTCCGCGGTGTGGCTTCCCAGCGCGCTGCTAACACAACACAACACGGCACGTACCGCATCCGGCACCGCTATCTAAACACACCTTCACACCCACTTTCCCTGAGGCCTTCAACTGCATCCACTTTGTAACTTTACGACTTACACTCAGGCCACAGAGTACGATGCGCGGGTTACACCAATACACAAGGAACCAAATGGAACTAATTACCTACATTACAGGTCACACATCTACATCTATATTTACCGTATGGCTCTGTCCAGCCCTTACCTCTCGTATCTTCGTCGTACTCAATCCGCAATATACAGGGTGATCAAAAAGTCAGTATAAATTTGAAAACTTAATAAATCACGGAACAATGTAGATAGGGAGGTAAAAATTGACGCACATGCTTGGAATGACATGGGGTTTTATTAGAACCAAAAAAAATCAAAGTTCCCAAAATGTTCGACAGATGGCCCGTGGAAGATCTCTTGCGCGCGTCGTTTGGTGGTGATCGTGTGCTCAGCCGCCACTTTCGTCATGCTTGGCCTCCCAGGTCCCCAGACCTCAGTCCATGCCATTACTGGTTTTGAGGTTACCTGAAGTCGCCAGTGTATAGTGATCGACCGACATCTCTAAGGATGCTGAAAGACAACATCTGACGCCAATGCCTCACCATAACTCCGGACATGCTTTACAGTGCTGTTCACAACATTATTCCTCGACTACAGCTATTGTTGAGGAATGATGGTGGACATATTGAGCATTTCCTGTAAAGAACATCATCTTTGCTTTGTCTTACTTTGTTATGCTAATTATTGTTATTTTGATCAGATGAAGCGCCATCTGTCGGACATTTTTTGAACTTTTGTATTTTTTTGGTTCTAATAAAACCCCATGTCATTCCAAGCATGTGTGTCAATTTGTAACCCTCTATCTACATTATTACGTGGTTTATTAAGTTTTCAAATTTTACTGACTTTTTGATCACCCGGTACTTTGGCAGCTGCAGAATCGTTCTGCAGTCAGCCTCAAGTATCGGTTCACTGAATTTTCTCAATAGTCCTCCTCAAAAACAATGTCGCATTCCCTCCAGTGATTCTCACTTGAGTTCTCGAAGCATTTCTGTAATACTTGGGTGCAGATAGAACCTGCCGGTAACAAGTCTAGCACCCTGGTTCTGAATTGCTTCGATATCTTCCTATAATCCGACCTGGTGTATATCAGTTGTAGAGGCGCTTCTGCTCTGCCTAACACTTACGAGTGAAATACAGTGTAATCATGTAGACAGAGATATAGACACATAAAACCACTAGTGACAGAATTCTAATCTGCAGATACAGTGGGATATTACGAAGTATTCAGTCTGTGAATTTTTTCTACGTTGCCACCTGCTGAGAGGGTGCAAGGAGATTTTCTTATGTGATCACTATGTCTGTTCTACCTGGACTGGACGTAACGAAGACCCACAGATCCAGAATATCTGTAAACATTAAGACTGGCGACAACCGCAAGACTAAAGAACAGTCAACGATCACGTTACAGTTCGAGTAGATTAACAGAAGCACAGCACCTCTAAACACCTGATGCCAGTAGCTTAAAGAGAAATTTCGGACGAGGAAAGATTTTCGTTTCTTGTTCGGGCTAGTATTTTATTCGGCTAACCTACTTTCCGATGACAACTTGTACTGCAGTTGGTCTCTGAAGTAGCAGTGAAATCCTCTCTATTAGTTTCTTAAGTGTGCTATCTTTTCTAACTTTCAGTTATTGCTATTTAAGGACACTCGTTGCTGAAAGTTTGATACATCAGATATTTTACGTTTATTAGAGGCAGCCTTTGGGGGAGAGAGCGAAGGTTCAGTAAAAGTATGGCAAAAGCCAAGAGATATTGATTTAATGAGAGACCGCCATTGAAATTATTTGGAAGTTTTATAAGAAACAGGGTCCGTACCAACCCACAAGAGTATCAGCCTAGTTCATCAGCTCACATTTAGGCACTCTGGTGTTCCTTTTAATGATAACAACCGTCTGTCAAAAGCGACGGCTAATTACTTACACTTCATTTGCTACAAACACCCAGCTGTGTACTGTTCCCCAACTACTAAAACCGAAAACATGGCAGAAATTCTGAGGAATCCCTTGTGTCTGATACAACACGGCGTAGAAACCTGCTTTTTTACTCTGCACTGCAGCTCTGTGCAGACGTCTGCAGGAGATTTCTTGTACACAATGTTATCTAGATGTCTGCTCCTAACAAAGGAAATAGGTCAGACCCTAGAGACAAAGGACACGAAAAATTAACTGGTGTCTGTGAGGAGCTAACTTTGTGGTACTGCCGTGTTGGGTGGTGGGATTAGTTTTGAGAGAAGGTGAAACATACCGCGAAGCGCCAGGTGGACTGTTGCAATGAAAAAGTACGGACCCCATTTCCCCCGTACCTGTAAAGGCTGCTGCTCGGAACATAGCCGTTACGCTGGTGCTTCGCGCTCTTTGTAAAAGAGCGGACGACGGCTATTGCAATGCTCTTGTATGCCACCCAACTCCTACATGGAGAAAAACATTCCAAGTATTAGCTAGTTTTGCATTCTTTTTAGTTTACAGGAACTATACTGCACTGGCTCCTTAAAATTATTTTTTGGCATAACAAATTTACTGATGTAATTATTTTGAGAGTTTGACAAGAGATAATGGAGTTAAATGAATTTTAAATTTGGTTTCTTTTGTTGTTCCTGCCGCAGTTTTGAAACCGCAGCACCCGGAATTTTATGCCAGTCTCAGAGTAACTATACGTCGCCGATATTACTTCAGCCGGCCGAAGTGACCGAGCAGCTCTATGCGCTACAGTCTGTAACCGCGCGACCGCTACGGTCGCAGGTTCGAATCCTGCCTCGGGCATGGATGTGTGTGATGTCCTTAGGTTAGTTAGGTTTAGGTAGTTCTAAGTTCTAGGGGACTGATGCCCTCGGAAGTTAAGTCCCATAGTGCTCAGAGCCATTTGATTTTGATGTTACTTCTGTTGTATATTGCCGTTTGGAGGATCTGACTTAAGTTCATAGGATCACTAACTACACGTAATTAAGTCTGTTGTGAGGTATGCCGTTGTTGTTCTTAGTAAAACATTTATACTGTAGAACCGTTATTAATTTGCACGCTCTAAAGTATGCTCACAATATCATTCGTATCTTGTCTCCATAGGAAGATACAGTATAAACATCTTTTTAATAAGGAACTGCTGTAGAACAAATGCTCGATGCTAGAAAAGTTTCGTAACTACCGGTAAATAAACATAGACCTGTAAAAAGAGAGTGATGTGTTACCAACTGTTAATGATAATGGAAGTTGGTACAATATGTGATCAAAGGTATCCGAACACCCCCCAAAACATACGTTTTTCATACCAGGTGCATTGTGCTACCACCTACAGCCAGGTACTCCATATCAGCGACCTCAGTAGTCATTAGACACCATGAGAGAGCAGAATGGGGCGCTTCGCGTAACTCACGGACTTCGAACGTGTTCAGGTGATTGGATGTCACTTGTGTCATACGTCTATACACGAGATTTCCACACTCCTAAACATCCCTAGGTCCACTGTTGCCGACGTGATAGTGACGTGGAAACGTGAAAGGACATGTACAGCACAAAAGCACACAGGCCGACCTAGTCTGTTGACTTACAGAGACCGCCGACAGTTGAAGAGGGTCGTAATGTGTAATAGGCAGACATTTATCCAGACCACCACACAGCAATTCAAGACTGCATCAAGATCCTCCACTGACGATGTCGATGAGTCCACGTCACATCATGTAATAATCATTTGCTGAGGAGCCGCATGTTCAACAATGTAGGGTGAAAGATGTGCGCCGAAACAGTTGTGCCTGCACCAACGTTCTACGCCGTCATTCGATGTGCTACAGATCGCCACCTATCCCAGTTGACAGAGCAGAGAAGTCTCCGATGTCCACGTTCTTTGACGTGACGTTGACGTCCAACATCTTGTCGCCTTCAATCACTTTCCGTAGACTCTCATGCCGGCAGCTTGCGAACAGCCGACAGGCTTCTCATTTTGCCGATATGCTCGTTCCAGGCGCTGATCAACAACAACCTGTCCTTTGTTCACGTCACATGTCTCAGTGAATGTCCACATTTGTGCCCCGTATCTTTGCTGGGCTCACTGCCAATTGGTCTCTGCTCCGCGTATATATTTTCCTTTTCCGCGTGGCGTGAGCACAACGTTACTGGTCGTCATTCGATCTCGTGATGGGTAGAGGTCGTGAGGTTTTGATTCTTCAGCGTACGTTAAATAAAATTAAAACTAAAATTATGTGTTCTGATCTCCTTCAGCTGGCCATCCGTACAGAGGACCTATACCACGTTATATGTCAGTTTATTCAGTTCCTTTGGAAGTTTTTCACATGTTTTCTGCCATCGTAAATAATTCACCTTTATTGTATTGTGAAAAATATGAATGGGCGCGCTGCACGAGAAGTGCATAAGATCCTTGACTCTGTGTTCACTATAAGCTGTGGTGCGCTTGGTCGGAGATGACAAGTTGCTTGTTCGATCCCTTTGATGGAGAAGGCTTATTGCAGGAATTTTGCAAGGTAACCAAAGTCACCGCAAGAATGAAATGTTTGTTTGTCAGAATTATAAACTGAATAAAATCTTTGTGCCTTAGATAACTAGTAACATTCGTGATTAGTTTTAATTTGATCTTTTTGTTTTCATTATGTCGCAAGTAACGCAACTGGTTCTAATGTCTGTAATTTTTGTATTGAGAGAATTTCGTAACTGTTACTGTTATTGATTTTTTGACAATAATCAGAGTTTAATTTTTCAAGAACGCCTTCCTTTTACGTAAAACCCTCCCCCATCATTCTTAGTAAAGTTTTGGATAATTTTTTTCTTTTGTCCACCTTACGCCACGCGGAGCTACAGATTCTTTCCGACACCAAAAAAGAAATTTCGTAGTGAGCAGTTTATTTTTTCCTTTGTCTTCCGCATCTGTTGATTCCTATTTGCTTTAGAAAACGTTAGTACACCAGACGCAAAGCGACATATTGAGCATGAGATAAGTTACTTTTATTTCAGGGCAGATCTCACTTTATATTCTTATGAGGAAACAGTTCGTACTCAGAGTTACGAGGTGTTGTTCTAAGCAAGCAGATTAATTTACAGTGAACAATGTCGGTAATGTCAGACAATTGTGTTTCTTCTGAGTGAACTAGTATTTTATTTTTGCGGACATTTCAAATCGGAAACTGCACTTCATGTCACGGAATTTTCATAATGTACTTCTGTGTGTAGTTTCAGTTAAATAATTTTCACTGAGTACACAATTGGTTACTTTTGGCATTTAATTAGACTAGTTTTTAGTATTCCTGATTCAGTATTTCACAAAGTTTAAAGTTTTGTTTCATGACACTATTCACATAAGTAACTCGGGGCCAACAAACAGCCTCTGCTCCGCTTCAGTTGTCCGACTAGCGGATATCTGAACACTTTACAAGAAGACAAAATTTTTGAAAACAGAATACGCACAAAAAATGGTTCAAATGGCTCCGAGCACTATGGGACTTAACATCTATGGTCATCAGTCCCCTAGAACTTAGAACTACTTAAACCTAACTAACCTAAGGACATCACACAACACCCAGTCATCACGAGGCAGAGAAAATCCCTGACCCCGCCGGGAACACAGAATACTCAGTATTTTCATTTATAGGTAAACTTTTGTGGAACCCGCCAGGTAAGCCGAGAGCGCTAATGCGGTGCTTCCTGGACTGGGGTAGGTGCGCCGGCCCAGGTTCGAATCCACCCGGAGGATTATCGACGTCGGTCGGTGTGCCGGCCGGCCTGGATGTGGTTTTTAGGCGGTTTTCCACATCCCGCTAGGTGAATACCGGGCTGGTTCCCACGCTCCGCTTCAGTTGCCCGACTAGCGGACATCTGAATACGTTAGCACTATTCCATGCATTACAATATAGTTCAATTCTTTTATCTTGGCGGTTCGCGCATGCCCGCCCAGACACTGGAGTTGCTCCGTTGCCAGTTGCACGCGCCAAGAGAAGCAGCGCCGTAGTATAGTTCGCAAACTTACGTTTAGGGGGGAGCGTGCAGTTTATGAAGTAAAGCCACCACGGCCGCATTAACCCTTTCGCTGCTACAGAGACGTGCTCCCCGTATTCCGCGCTGTGCGCGATTTTGTCATCACTGCACTGCTCGCCTGTGCAGACACATGGTGTTTCGACTACTTTGACACATTTTATCATTCGATTTCACAAAAACTATTTGGCCCAAAAATCTGATTTTTACACGTCTCCTTGACTGATACCTTCCCGCCATAAATGACTTAATTTTGTTTCGATGTTCAACGCAGTTATTGTGCAGCATTAGATGTAGTAAACCATTGCATGAAGTTTTGAAGAGTTTGCAGAGGTAAAAGTCCATAGCATATAGCGTATACTTTCCGTATGGTCGATTTTAGTTGCCACTAGAAATTTCAAAAAATTACATTCAAACGAATAAAATTCATGAAGTAAGACACTTCGATATTGTTTGTAAATAAAGAAAATATTAATAACTGTACAAGGTTTGAGCTCAAAACCTTTCGCTTAGCAGTCAAACACTTTAACCATTACGCTAACGCAGCTCCTCAAGAAAAATACCGACAAACACTGTTGGTATGACTATTATGAATTGCTCACGTTTCGTCGAAGTACAATAGGAAATAAACAATTATCGCTGTTCTTTATTGCGGAAAAGCGGTTAGTAAGAATGATACAAACACCTTTCCTTGCTATCACCTGAATTATTACTTGTTTGGTTTAATTAATTAATAGAATATGAAGCAATTGCTATAAAGAATGCTTTTTCCAAACTTTCTATAAAAGAAAGTTTGCTATCAAGACATTGCTTTTGTTCAATTACTTTATTTATGACTGAAAGTTTCTAAAACTGAACACACTCGTCCATGCTCTGCACTGCAGTCGAGCTCTGGCAACGTCATTCTCTCTTCATTGGCTAACTGTTTTTTGTGACGTCAGATGCGCAGAACGAACCTAAACTCGGCCGCCGTCGTAAAAGACGCGCACCTTAGTCACAGACAGCAGGGGTACACTAATTCCGTCCCGGGGGTATGGGGTGGCGGCAGGAAGGGCATCCGACCACCCCTTTCCACTAAACTTGCCAAATCCGTTCCTAACAATGCCGACCCTGCGTCAGCGCAGGACATGGCACCAGTGAAAGAGAGAGATAAACTTTAGTGGAAATATTACAACGTCTTTACCTAAGAGGTAACTGTGTTATTCTGTGTCCTGTTTTGCGTACTCTGTGTAAATTAACAATGACAATTTCGTCGATGCCAATATTCTACGTTAAACTGGTAATATCGGCACAACTAGTTTTGTCATTCAGTTCGCTCAGAGTTGTCTCTACAGAGCTGCCGGCACTATCGCCGTTGTTAGTTCATCACAAATACTGTCCTCACCTACTTTTGCGCTGACGATTGTCTCGCGTTTTAGTAGGGTTAATGAGGGCTGCGGGGGCGGCGCAGCAATTGCAGGGGACAATGGCGTCGGGTGGCCACAGCCAGAAGCGGCGCCGGAGCGGCAGATACAGCCGTAGCCACAGGCTGCACTATCGACCGGATGGCCGCAGCTGGCCGCCGAGTTGGCTCCGCGCTCTGCCGGCCCAGACCGCGAGCGCTGACCCCAGGGACGTCTCCGCTGTGACGTCACTGCACGAGCAGGTGCTACCGCCCGCGCTGTTTTCATAAGAACAGTACTTGTCTTCCTGTTCCGGGGATGGTCTGAGGCCCTCCTGCGTGACCTTTCTGAGATCGATTGTAATGACGGGATCAGACGGGCAGAGGAACTCAGAGGGTACTCCTGCAGCCGGCCGGAGTGGCCGTGCGGCTCTAGGCGCTACAGTCTGGAGCCGAGCGGCCGCTACGGTCGCAGGTTCGAATCCTGCCTCGGGCATGGATGTGTGTGATGTCCTTAGGTTAGTTAGGTTTAATTCGTTCTAAGTTCTAGGCGACTGATGACCTGAGAAGTTCAGTCGCATAGTGCTCAGAGCCATTTGAACCAAGGTACTCCTGCATTTTCAACTTTTCACGGCGTAATGTCCATTAAATTTCGGACAAGCAGCCGCGCAAGCAAAACTTCTTTCACTGATATTTCCGCCGCGTATCGTCCAGCCATGTTCAGAGCAAGTCGCAAGACTAGCGATAAGGTGCATTGTTTGCGCGGCTTAATGGACAAGAGGTTACTTATTTAAGGGGATACGGAATCGGATTTTGGGTTAAAAAATCGAATTTTTTTTTATTGGCGTATTATATTCTGCCATGTTTCCTCTTTAAAATGACGTATCATACATAGCTCTACTACAATTATAACTATTTTATTTTTATATATTTGTGAGATCGGGTATTGCGCTTTAGTTATACACGTCTCTCGTGGCTGACCATGAACTTTTTGGCAGTACCTTTAAAGTGACATGATTTCAAATATCCCGGTTTCCAGCGACTATTTATACACTAGTTGCCCGAAAATGTTTCTCTCTGGTTTCCTCAAGTTACTCTTTGACTTTGTGGCGGGACTGTTTTGTAAACAGTGTGATATAAGAAAGTAGTTGTTGTTGAGTTATTTCGTATTTAGTGCTTCATTTTTCGCAGTGAAAATGCCTAGAGCTAAAGCAAAAGTATTTAAAAAGCGTGTGAACTGGCAAAAGAAAAGAAATAATGATTCATTAGCAAAGCAAAGCAGTTCATCATCATCACTGTTGGAAAATGTGAATCCACTTATTACTGATTTGCCGAACGAACTTACACCAAATGAAAACAGTGCTTCTCATAAAAAACTAAGAGATTTGGAAGAGAAATATAATTTACTTGATAGAGGGAATGAAGTTTTTGAACTCATTGATACGAATATATTGTGTGAAGCTCTTGAAAACAGTTTGTGCTGCAAAAAATGTCATGGAAACGTTTCTCTGAAAGTAGAATCCCATGTTGGCCTGGCTGCCCAGTTTAATTTAATATGCAGTGTTTGTAAATACAGCTGTAAGTTTCCAAGTTCGGTTTCAGTAACTGTAAATAATGGATACAAGAAAACTGAACTTTATAGTGTAAATATTAGGTTAGTTTATGGATTGCGAGCAATTGGTAAGGGCAAAGCAGCTGGTGATATGCTAATTGGTGTTCTAAATCTTCCAAGTGCACCTTCAAAGTTTGAAGCTTACAATTATGTACTAGGATCTGCAGTTGAAGATGTAGCACAGAAGTCAATGCAGGTTGCTGTGGAAGAAGCAGTGGAAGAAAATGACGGCAGTCGTGACCTCACAGTGGCGTTTGATGGCACGTGGCAGAAAAGGGGCCACACCTCCAACAATGGTGTTGTAACAGCAACTAGTGTTGATACTGGCAAGGTTATTGATGTTGCAATAATGTCTAAATACTGTAGGTGCACAGGCAGGCTGAAAAATGAACACAGTGATGACTGTATTGCTAATTATTATGGTAGTAGTGGTGGCATGGAGGTTGCTGGGGTGAAGAAAATTTTTCATCGCTCTTCACAGTGGTATAATGTTCGCTATGTCAAATATCTGGGAGATGGTGACTCTAAAGCATTCAAAGAAGTTTTGGAAAGCAAACCATATGGGAACAGTGTAAATATAAGCAAACTTGAATGTATAGGACATGTGCAGAAGAGAATGGGTGCCAGGCTGAGAAGGTTAAAATCAGTTATGAAAGGGAAAAAACTAGATGATGGGAAAACCTTGGATGGCAGAGGAAGATTGACTGATTCCATAATAGACCACATTCAGAACTGCTATGGCCTTGCAATCAGGCAAAATACAGGCAATCTTGAAGAAATGAGGAGAGCTATATGGGCTTTATATTTCCACACCGCATCCACGGATGAGCATCCACAACATGGTTTGTGCCCCAAAGGTGAAAACAGCTGGTGTAAATACAATAGGGGACTAACAACAGGAGAGAAATACATTCACCACCACAGTCTACCATCAGCCATCATGGCAGAAATAAAGCCCATTTTCAGAGATCTGGCTGACAGAAGTCTTCTGATGAAATGTCTTCACGGAAAAACGCAGAACCCCAACGAGTGCTTGAATAGTGTGATATGGCATCGTCTCCCAAAAACAGTGTTTGTCGGAATTAATACACTACATTTTGGTGTGTATGATGCTGTGGCAACTTTCAATCTTGGAAATATAACTAAATGCCAGGTTCTTCAAAAGTTGGGTATGTGTGTTGGTTCCCGTACGGTACGTGCTATGTTCTTTTTAGATCAGCACAGACTAAGGCATGCTGATAATATAATCAAGACATTAGTGAAGAAAGCAAGACAGGTGCAGAGGGGTGCCAAAAGAAGACTTGAAGATGATTATGAAGACTGTGAAGGGGGTATTAGCTACGGATCAGGAATGTTTTAATCTTCTTTCTCCGTTTCCCGTAACTTTACTTTTTACTTCATCTAGGAACATTATCTCAGGTACTGGTCAACCTAGAAGTCTGAAATTTTTATGACGTAGTGACATAGGTCCCTATTACATACTGAAACAACGATTTTTTAATTACTTGATTTACAAAAGACTTAGGGGTGATAGTCTAGTAAAAAGCGATGGAAAAAATTTACTTAAAAATAAATGTACAATATGTCTCTAAGAAAATACTTTGACAATAAACTGTTGTTTCAGTATTGTTGTAACATATGAATGCACATACAGTAAAATTTTTACCTCTCTGTCTCCAGTAGTTTGTGAGAAAATGTTCCCTATAGTAGGCATATATTAACATTGCGGGGATAGGTGATTCCGTATCCCCTTAATTCTACCTTATTTATCTGATGGTGCACACAGTATCGACAGTGTCTTTGTCAACACAGAGCGTTTTTTTTTCTTTTTTAAGATTCCGCACACCCAGTTCCGCCCAGATCTTTGAAGAACCGCATTGGGAATATGAAAGGCGACCAATAAATTTCCTTTAGAATGCCGTACAGTCCAGAATCGGTATAACAATAACAACACCCAACGTCAATAAACTAATTTTCATAAAAATCATATTAATCACAAAGTCAAGAATGATGAAGAGTTTCCAAAAGCCGCGTAGTGGCAAGGGGGTTCTTTATTCGTAACTACCGGTTTCACGTCAGTAGAGACGCATCTTCAGCTTTACACATCCACATCTACATGGTTACTCTGCAATTCACACTTGAGTGCCTGGCGAGGGTTCATCGAACCATTTACATACTACTTCTCTACTATTCCACCCTCGAATGGCGCGTGGGAAAAAGGAACACCTAAATCTTTCCGTTCGAGGTCTGATTTCTCATTTTATTGTGATGATAATTGCTCCCTACGTAGGTGAGTGTCAACAAAATATTTACGGATTCGGAAGAGAGAGTTGGTGATTGATATTTCGTAAATAGATCTCGTCGCAAAGAAGACCGCCTTTGTTTCAGTGACTGCCAACCCAATTCGCGTAACATATCAGTGACACACTCACACCTACTGCGCGACAACACAAAACGAGCTGCCCTTCTTTGCACTTTTTTGATGTCCTCCGTCAATCCTACCTGTTAAGGGTTCCATACCGCGCAGCAATATTCCAGCAGAGGACGGATAAGTGTAATTTAGTCTGTCTCTTTAGTGGGTTTCTCGCAACTTCTAAGTGTTCTGCCAACAAAACGCAGTCTTTGTTTCGCCTTCCCCACAATATTATCTATGTGGTCTTTCCAATTTATGTTGCAGGTAATTATAACTCCTAGGTATTCAGTCGAAATGACAGCCCTTACAGGAGGTACATTTCCATAATGGACAATTACGGAGTTCCAGCTTTCGGGAAGATATCGACGTTAAGAGTCAAACCACAATGGTGCGTTGTCATAATAAAATTGAGTACACCCAAAAGATGCTTGTGAAAATTCACAACGCATAACTGCTAAATGAGCCACGTCAGATAATTCTCGTAGTATATACACTCCTGGAAATTGAAATAAGAACACCGTGAATACATTGTCCCAGGAAGGGGAAACTTTATTGACACATTCCTGGGGTCAGATACATCACATGATCACACTGACAGAACCACAGGCACATAGACACACGCAACAGAGCATGCACAATGTCGGCACTAGTACAGTGTATATCCACCTTTCGCAGCAATGCAGGCTGCTATTCTCCCATGGAGACGATCGTAGAGATGCTGGATGTAGTCCTGTGGAACGGCTTGCCATGCCATTTCCACCTGGCGCCTCAGTTGGACCAGCGTTCGTGCTGGACGTGCAGACTGCGTGAGACGACGCTTCATCCAGTCCCAAACATGCTCAATGGGGGACAGATCCGGAGATCTTGCTGGCCAGGGTAGTTGACTTACACCTTCTAGAGCACGTTGGGTGGCACGGGATACATGCGGACGTGCATTGTCCTGTTGGAACAGCAAGTTCCCTTGCCGGTCTAGGAATGGTAGAACGATGGGTTCGATGACGGTTTGGATGTACCGTGCACTATTCAGTGTCCCCTCGACGATCACCAGTGGTGTACGGCCAGTGTAGGAGATCGCTCCCCACACCATGATGCCGGGTGTTGGCCCTGTGTGCCTCGGTCGTATGCAGTCCTGATTGTGGCGCTCACCTGCACGGCGCCAAACACGCATACGACCATCATTGGCACCAAGGCAGAAGCGACTCTCATCGCTGAAGACGACACGTCTCCATTCGTCCCTCCATTCACGCCTGTCGCGACACCACTGGAGGCGGGCTGCGCGATGTTGGGGCGTGAGCGGAAGACGGCCTAACGGTGTGCGGGACCGTAGCCCAGTTTCATGGAGACGGTTGCGAATGGTCCTCGCCGATACCCCAGGAGCAACAGTGTCCCTAATTTGCTGGGAAGTGGCGGTGCGGTCCCCTACGGCACTGCGTAGGATCCTACGGTCTTGGCGTGCATCCGTGCGTCGCTGCGGTCCGGTCCCAGGTCGACGGGCACGTGCACCTTCCGCCGACCACTGGCGACAACATCGATGTACTGTGGAGACCTCACGCCCGCCCCACGTGTTGAGCAATTCGGCGGTACGTCCACCCGGCCTCCCGCATGCCCACTATACGCCCTCGCTCAAAGTCCGTCAACTGCACATACGGTTCACGTCCACGCTGTCGCGGCATGCTACCAGTGTTAAAGACTGCGATGGAGCTCCGTATGCCACGGCAAACTGGCTGACACTGACGGCGGCGGTGCACAAATGCTGCGCAGCTAGCGCCATTCGACGGCCAACACCGCGGTTCCTGGTGTGTCCGCTGTGCCGTGCGTGTAATCATTGCTTGTACAGCCCTCTCGCAGTGTCCGGAGCAAGTATGGTGGGTCTGACACACCGGTGTCAATGTGTTCTTTTTTCCATTTCCAGGAGTGTATTATAAGATCAGGTAAACACCAGATGTGTAAGAGAAATGAAGTAAAATTTAAAACCCCGCGTAATGTGCGTACTTGCGCCGTATTTCTAACAGGCCGATGCGGTGTAGTCCGCATCTCATGGTCGTGCGGTAGCGTTCTCGCTTCCCACGCCCGGGTTCCCGGGTTCGATTCCCGGCGGGGTCAGGGATTTTCTCTGCCTCGTGATGAATGGGTGCTGTGTGATGTCCTCAGGTTAGTTAGGTTTAAGTAGTTCTAAATTCTAGGGGACTGATGACCATAGATGTTAAGTCCCGTAGTGCTCAGAGCCATTTGATGCGGTGTAAGCAGCCCGTGGAGGCTAGGAGTCGTGTACTGCTAGTCTATAATTTTTATGAAAATTTAAATGGTTATTGAGTGTTGGGTGTTGTTATTGTTATACATAATTTCTCTGAGCTGCGGTTGCCCACCTCAGAAACGTGTTTGTATCAGAATCCGTACGCCAATCAGGCAAGATTCCAGGGGGCATTGCGACTACGGTTTGAGACACAAAAACAAAAAATGTTGATACACTACGACCACCACGTCCACTACTCAACACTGCCTACTTACAACTGACTGGTCGATTGCATCATCAGAAGCATACCCTGAGGTGACCTCATGGGACAGCGATATACACTTGTAAAGATGGCGTCAGTATCTCATACACAACGTATAAAATGGTAGTCCAGTGCCAAAGATGTCATTTGTAGTCGGATGATTCACTTAATAGGGTTTCCGGTTTTCCGACATGATTATGACCGCACGACGGTGATTAACAGACTCTGAAAATGGATTGGTGGTTGGAGCAAGATGCACGGGACAATCCATTTGGGAAGTAGTTAGGGAATTCAATATTCGGAGATCAATAGTGTCAAGAGTGTGCCGAGAATACCAAATATACCTCTCACTAAGGCAACGCCGTGGCCGACGGCCTTCACTTCACAACCGAGAGCAGCGGCGTTTCCGTAGAGCTGTCAGTGCTAACAAACAAGCAGCACTGAGTGGAATAAACGCGGTGATCATTGTGGGACGTAGACGAACGTCTCCGGTAGGACAACGCGGCGAAACCTGGCGTTAATAGGCAATGGCAGCAGACGACCTACGCAAGTGCCTTTGCTAAGAACTCATCATTGGCTGTAGCACCCGTCCTGGTCTCGTGACCAGATCGGTTGGACCTCAGACGACTGGAAAACTGTGGCCTGTTCAGATGAGTCTTGATTTCAGTCGATAATAGCTGATGGTAGGGTTCGAGTGCGCTGCAGACCACACGAAGCCACGGACTCAAATTGTCGCCAAGGCACTGTGCGAGCTGTTGGTTGCTGCACAATGGCGCGGGCTGTGTTTGCATCGAATAGCCTGGGTCTTCTGATCAAACAGAATTGATCATTGACTCAAATGGTTATGTTCGGCCACTTGGAGACCATTTGCAGCCAGCCAGTCGTGGACTTCATGTCGCCAAACAACGATGGAATTTTTATGGATGACAATGCGCTATGTCGCCGGGTCACAACTGTTCGCGATTGGTTTGAAGAACATACTGGACAGTTCCAGCGAAAGATGTGGCCAGCTAAATAGCCCGGCATGAATCCAATCGCCCATAATCGAGAGGTCAGTTGGTGCACAAAATCCTGCACCGGTAACAATTTCGCAATTATGAACGGCTTTAGAGGTGGCTTGATTCAATATTTCTGCAGGTGACTTCAAAAGACATGATGATTCTATGCCACATCCAGTTGCTGCACTGTGTTCCCAAAGGGGATCCGACACAGTATTAGCAGGTATCCAAGACTTTTGTCTCCTGAGTGTTTAGTTGATACTGCTATGGTGTCGCTTATACATCATGAATAAAACCGGTCTCGGAATTTTTTGCACGGACGGTGTATGCAGGAGAACTTCTGCAAATTTTGGAAAGTAGGAGGACAGGTAAAGCTGAAGCAAAGCTGTAAGAGCGCGTCGTGAATCGTGCTTAAATAGCTTCGTCGGTTGAGCACTTGCATGCGAAAGGCAAAGGCCCAGTACGGCGCACAGTTTTAACCTGCCACGAAATTTCCAACCGAAATTTTTCATTCGAAGCGGGGCCTAGATTGAAACTTGAGGTCAATAGTACTTGTAAAGTTGATCCCGTGTACACATCGTAGGAATGTCATTGCAAATATCTAGCAAATCATCAGAGAAAATGACGACGCTTCGGAGAGAGAGCACAGTGAACGATTCTATTATTGTTATTATGTGGAACAGTCAATTTACAGAATGTGTGTATCTAATTAGTGTTAACATTAATAAACACACTGTTTTTCAGTCCTACTGATGGCACTACATTTAAACATTATTTTCTTTTTTCCTTTTCCTTTTTTTTTCTCTACATGCTATCAATTTTTAAATGAAAATACGTCCATGGAACAGAACGATTTATCCACCAATAACTATTTTTTTAAGCTGTGATTGATTATTTTGATGAATTTCATTAACGAATATGTGTATTGCGATGGTGCTTTTAAAATGTCCAAATCCTTGAAGAGGTATCTAAAGGACCACAGCAGGCTATTCTTAATGTTCGCCTTTGTGCAATCAATACTTTCTTTCTTTGTGAAGAGTTATGACAGAAAATTATTCCGCGAGACATTATCGAGAGGAAATATGTCTGGCGGTTAATTCACTTGTTCACAAGATTAGCAATTATACGAAGAGTAAAAGAAGCTGAAGTTAATTGTCTATCAAGGTCAGTTCAAATGGCTCTGAGCACTATGGGACTCAACTGCTGAGGTCATTAGTCCCCTAGAACTTAGAACTAGTTAAACCTAACTAAACTAAGGACGTCACAAACATCCATGCCCGAGGCAGGATTCGAACCTGCGACCGTAGTGGTCTTGCGGTTCCAGACTGCAGCGCCTTTAACCGCACGGCCACTTCGGCCGGCTGTCAAGGTCAGTAATACGGTTCTTTCAGTTCAAGTTGTCATCAACGAATACTCCCAAAATCTGGAAAATTCTGTCTTATTTTCTGACTTCTGTTTAGTCCGCAGCTCGTGGTCGTGCGGTAGCGTTCTCGCTTCCCACGCCCGGGTTCCCGGGATCGATTCCCGGCGGGGTCACGTATTTTCTCTGCCTCGTGATGACTGGGTGTTGTGTGATGTCCTTAGGTTAGTTAGGTTTAAGTAGTTCTAAGTTCTAGGGGACTGATGACCATAGATGTTAAGCCCCATAGTGCTCAGAGCCATTTGAACCATTTTGACTTCTGCTTATGTGATTCATCAGTTGTTGGTATGGCTCTTTATCGTACAGAATTGAATACAGTGTGTTTTGCCAAAATTTAGACGTACTCCATTTTCAGCGAACCACTTAACAAGTTTTTGTGAAACATATTAAAAATCTCTCCTGTCGCTTTCTCTGTAGTGGGATTTACTATAACATTAGTATGTCTGCAAGAAGCACCAATTTCAGTGTTAAGTGGAAGTTGCTTCATATATACCGACTGCTTATAATTAAAGTGGAAATACAGAGAGGTCCTGTGTGGGCTGTAAGTTTCGTATGGCTCCCAAACTTGGTATGCATTCTAATGCATTAATGTGGAACCCATTTACGCTGGAAGTAAATAGTTCCAGTTAGGCCACCAGGTGCAAATCTGGCACTGTGAATGCAAGAAAAACACGCATAAATGTTTCCATTTGTAACAGGCTAGGAACTGAGTGTAGGCAGAAAAGATGAAAAATGTGAAAACCCGCAGCTTACACAATTTATTCGATATGAGCACAAAAGATGTCGATGAGATTTTTGTATTGCGCAAGATTTGCACCTTGCGGCCATAATGGAAAATTTTCTTTCCAGCATAAATCGGTTACGCATTAGCATACCTATCAAACATCGCTGTCGTACCATAATCACATCCCTCAATGGTCCTCTTTGACTAGCTGCACACTGATCATAAACATCAAGTGTAAGGAAAAGGAGTGGAGTCAAAACTGAACCCTGCGGTACTAACAGCGTGATTTCTCACCTAGTCATTTTCTACCTTTCCAGGGACCAGAAAAGGAGACGCTACTTCTCTACTACGATACATCGCGCAAAACGAAAAGCGGTGCGAGATAATTGCTAGGACGTATGTCGCCTACTACTGTAGTCTGCTCCAGATTTGGACCTGGTGGCCAAAATTGGAACAAATCTTTTTCCAGCGCAAATCGATTTCGTACTAACGCATTAGCATACCAATCAAGTACCGCTGCCATACCATTATTACAGCCCACAATGGATCTCTTTGTGTAACTGCAGCCGGCCGCGGTGGTCTAGCGGTTCAGGCGCTCAGTCCGGAACCGCGCGACTACTACGGTCGCAGGTTCGGCTCCTGCCTCGGGCATGGATGTGTGTGATGTCCTTAGGTTAGTTAGGTTTAAGTAGTTCTAAGTTCTAGGGAACTGATGACCACAGATGTTAAGTCCCATAGTGCTCAGAGCCATTTGAACTATTTGTGCAACTGCACGTTGATTGTAAAGACGCGGTACAAGGAAAAAGAGAGGAGTCAAAACTGAACCCTAAGGTTCTACCTTCGTGATTTCTGACCCAGTCACTTTTCTACCTTCCCGGGGACCAGAAAAGGAGGTGTTATTTCGCTTCTTCGATGCATCGTGCAAAACGAAAAGGAACGGGAGATCGTTGCTGGGACGTATGTAGCCTGCTCCATACAGCTGGCTGCAGCGTGCAGTAAAACTGCAGTAAACTCGGGACGCGCGGCCATTTGCAGGTCGCTATTAGTGACGGTGAGCGCTTTGTAAAGCGACGCCGGGCGACAGGATGGCGAGTTGTTGCGCGGCGGGCCTGAGAGGCACTCGAGCGAGCAGCGCACATGTGGGCGGCTGCGTTTTTTGCCGGCCTGCGCCACACGTGGTGTCGGCAAGTGTCGGCCGACGTGTACAGTATACACCGCTGCCGGCTGGAGCAGCACAGCCCCAGTCGGTGCCAGCTCGCTAAGCCACCGCCACCGGCACAGCTGCCGCGATATGCTTCCTGTGCTAGGCACGTCTCGTAGGAACGTATAACAGACGCGGCGAACAAAGCAAACAGTGTTGGCTGCATTATATCAGTTAATATACAGAAGGTCGACTCTCAACAGGAAAAATCGGTAATAGAACGAGTAAGGCACCATTTGCGGCCGGCCGCTGTGGCCAAGCGGTTCCAGGCGCTTCAGTCCGGAACCGCGCTGCTGCTACGGTCGCAGGTTCGAATCCTACCTCGGGCATGGATGTGTGTGATGTCCTTATGTTAGTTAGGTTTACGTAGTTCTAAGTCTAGGGGACTGATGACCTCAGATGTTAAGTCCCATAGTGTTTAGAGCCATTTGAACCCCATTTTCGCACATGCTGCCGTTACGCATACAAGGTGTTCCAAAATGGTCTTTGCAACTTAAATCACACACATGGCACAGGGCGTGATATAGTTGATGCAGACGAGATCTCACACCCACGTTCAGTGGAACTACCGGACGCGTTACGGAAGCAGACCACAAGCACGTCCGACCGTCAGACTATGGTACACAAAGTTCAAGGAATTTGGCAGTGTCGTGAAGAGGACGAGTTCTCGGCGTCCGAGCAAGAGTGATGCAGACGTGGGACGAGTGGAAAATGCATTTATCCGGAACACCAGCAAATCAGTAACTCAAGTGTCTGGAAAGTTGCAGTTACGACCAACCGCGCGATGCTACACAAGATACTCAACATTTACAAAATGTCCTTGGTGCCAACATTTTTCTTTTTTTTTGTGATGTGGGATATTATACTTTACTTTCATCTGTCAGGTAATACTGTATAAGACAGAACCATCCTTTAGCTACTCCACTATATAACTTTGGGCAATGGAGACCTGACCAATTAATAGTTTGCCCCTAAGGGTGAGACTGAAGTGGACGTAACGTAATAGATTCCCAACTACTCTGAGTACTTACGACAGAGATTAATTTTAAAAGGGTTGCAGAGTCTGATTCCTGCTGAAATGAAAGGTGTCTAGTACGTGGTTACACAGATTTATTATCGTAGAACACTTGTGTGAAATTCGAAGAGCAGACAGTAATAACTCTTAACTATGAGGGGACAGAAAGTGTGCCGGCCGGGGTGTCCGAGCGGTTCTAGGCGCTACAGTCTGGAACCGCGAGACCGCTACGGTCGCAGGTTCGAATCCTGCCTCGGGCATGGATGTGTGTGATGTCCTTAGGTTAGTTAGGTTTAAGTAGTTCTAAGTTCTAGGGGACTGATGACCTCAGAAGTTAAGTCCCATAGTGCTCAGAGCCATTTGAACCATTTGAACAAAAAGTGCTGCGGTGCAGTCGACGAAGTCGGGAATGAGTGGAGTCCGTACCAAGTTTCCCACTTAGAATGTGGGGAACACAGGGCCTGGAATCTCGTTGGCCGGAGTAGAATTGTCTTCAGTGTTGAGTCCCACTTCGAACTCAGCGCGGGTGACCAGCAAAAAAATGTTCCTGGACGTCGTGGACGGAGTTGGATACCAGCCTCACAACCAGAAGTGATGGTCATGATCGCCACTCATTTCATAGCAGAACCCCTTTGGTTGTCATCCGTGGCGTTCTTACACCACAGCGGTACATCGACAATATTCTACTCCCCGTTCTGTTGCCCATCTTGGCAAATCATCCTGGGTTTACATTTCAGCCAGATAATAACAACCCGCACATGGCGAGAGGTTCTACTGCTTGTCTTCCTTCTGGCTAAACTCTGTCTGGGCCAGCAAGGTGGCGAGGTCTCTCCCCAGTTTGGTATGTTTGGCACATTATGGGTGGGGCCCATCTCGGGATTTTCACTATTTATGCGCCACTTGGTACGATATTTCTCAGGAGGATATCCAACAAATCTACCAATCAGTGCCAAACTGAACAACTCCTTACCAAGGAGCCGGAGGTGGAACAATGCGTTGCAGACTTGCTCAGTTTGTGAAGCTCTTCCTCTTGAGTAAATCATCCATTTTTTAGAACTTGTAGTCATTTTTTTGTCTCTACATACAAGTCGCGTCTATCAATTTTCATCTCGTTTGGATAATTCGTTCATGGTGCGTCTTTTTCTGGTCTTAGAGTGGTAAAACGGCGATAGTAAAATATTTATCTCCCTGTGCAGGAATCACAAAGCGCGGCCATAGAGCTCATGAACAACACGACATATGGAATACTGGGTCGTTGCGGGAGGCGAGCTCGGATAATAGAAGTAATTAACGCAATTGCAGGAAATCCAAATTCGAGGCCCGGTCCGCCACAAATTGTCACGTATCTATAATAAAATGAAAATCTGACGACAATACATATGCGCAATTCGTACATCCATCAAATCCATTTCGTAATACTGTATACGTTAGCTTACGGCGTGTACGTATGTATGTATGTGTGTGTGTGTGTGTGTGTGTGTGTGTGTGTGTGTGTGTGTGCGTGTGTCGGAGCAAGGGGGCGGGAGGGGGACGAAGAATACTATCAGTTCCCACAAAGCACAAAACAGGATTTGAATGTACCACGCTCATCATCAAAGCTATATAAGTAATTTAAACAATCATAATATGCAAGCATCATGATGGTCCCTAATATGTCTTCCTTTGGTACTTATTCACAAAGGCCGAAGCTTCAAATGGTTGAAATGGCTCTGAGCACTATGGGACTTAACTTCTGAGGTCATCAGTCCCATAGAACTTAGAACCACTTACACCTGCCTAACCTAAGGACATCACACACATCCATGCCCGAGGCAGGATTCGAACCTGCGACCGTAGCAGTCACGCGGTTCCGGACTGAAGCGCCTTGAACCGCTCGGTCACCGCGGCCGGCTGGCCGAAGCTTGCCAGTAATTTGAAATATACAGAGTGATTTAACAAAAAGAAAGGGACGTTATTATAGGAATGTAGCCAAGTTTTGCACTGGGTCGGAGTTTTCGAATTATTCGAGAAAAACGTACAAAAGTGACCTACAAACGTGATTTTCTTGAATAACTCCACAACGATGGCCTTCAGCGAAAACGTATCTCAGTACAAAAATGAACTACATTAAACTTCCTACAAAAAGGATCCGTTGATTTTTTCTGCAGGGCTTACAATTAGCGTGTGGCGAGCGAGAGGGTGTATTTCGTGCATGGTTTTTCAAGGCCTGTTGGTTGCGTAGTACCCATAAGTAGAGGCAGCTGAATCACCCTGTATACAGGGTGTTACAAAAGGTACGGCCAAACTTTCAGGAAACATTCCTCACACACAAATAAAGAAAATATGTTATGTGGACATGTGTCCGGAAACGCTTAATTTCCATGTTGGAGCTCATTTTAGTTTCGTCAGTATGTACTTTACTGCCTCGATTCACCGCCAGCTGGCCCAATTGAAGGAAGGTAATGTTGACTTCGGTGCTTGTGTTGACATGCGACTCATTGCTCTACAGTACTAGCATCAAGCACATCAGTACGTAGCATCGACAGGTTAGTGTTCATCACGAACGTGGTTTTGCAGTCAGTGCAATGTTTACAAATGCGGAGTTGGCAGATGCCCATTTGACGTGTGGATTAGCACGGGGCAATAGCCGTGCCGCGGTACGTTTGTATCGAGACGGATTTTCAGAACGAAGGTGTCCCGACAGGAAGACGTTCGAAGCAACTGATCGGCGTCTTAGGGAGCACGGAACATTCCAGCCTATGACTCGCGACTGGGGAAGACCTAGAACGACGAGGACACCTGCAATGGACGAGGCAATGCTTCGTGCAGTTGACAATAACCCTAATGTAAGCGTCAGAGAAGTTGCTGCTGTACAAAGTAACGTTGACCACGTCACTGTATGGAGAGTGCTACGGGAGAACCAGTTGTTTCCGTACCATGTACAGCATGTGCAGGCACTATCAGCAGCTGATTGGCCTCCACGGGTACACTTCTGCGAATGGTTCATTCAACAATGTGTCAATCCTCATTTCAGTGCAAATGTTCTCTTTACGGATGAGGCTTCATACCAACCTGATCAAATTGTAAATTTTCACAATCAACATGTGTGGGCTGACGAGAATCCGCACGCAGTTGTGCAATCACGTCATCAACACAGATTTTCTGTGAACGTTTGGGTAGGCATTGTTGATGATGTCTTGATTGGGCTCCATGTTCTTCCACCTACGCTCAATGGAGCATGTTATCATGATTTCATACGGGATACTCTACCTGTGCTGTTAGAACATGTGCCTTTACAAGTACGACACAACGTGTGGTTCATGCACGTTGGAGCTCCTGCACATTTCAGTCGAAGTGTTCGTACGCTTCCCAACAACAGATTCGATGACCGATGGATTGGTAGAGGCGGACCAATTCCATGGCCTCCACGCTCTCCTGACCTCAACCCTCTCGACTTTCATTTATGGGGGCATTTGAAAGCTCTTGTCTACGCCACCCCGGCACTAAATGTAGAGACTCTTCGTGCTCGTATTGTGGACGGCTGTGATACAATACGCCATTCTCCAGGGCTGCATCAGCGCATCAGGGATTCCATGCGACGGAGGGTGGATGCATGTATCCTCGCTAACGGAGGACATTTTGAACATTTGTTGTAACAAACTGTTTGAAGTCACGCTGGTACGTTCTGTTGCTGTGTGTTTCCATTCCACGATTAATGTGATTTGAAGAGAAGTAATAAAATGAGCTCTAACATGGCAAGTAAGCGTTTCCGTACACATGTGCACATAACATATTTTCTTTCTTTGTGTGTGAGGAATGTTTCCTGAAAGTTTGGCCGTTCCTTTTTGTAACACCCCGTATATGGTGCAATAAAGGAATTTTGCACAATAAAACTAACAGCTTACAGTGGTTTTTGAAACGGTTTCATCACTTACAAATTACATTGTTTATGGTATTTTAAGAGAGACTAGAGTGTTTTGGGTCTTCTGGGGTAATACGATATTCGAGATTCCGAAGAGAGATTCTTCTTTTGTGACCGCGCGGACGGCAATGCTTCTGGGATGGCGGCGTAATTCATTCTGGAGGGGGCAGTGGAGCGTCTCGGAGTCGCCGGGACCCGCATTGTCACCGCTGGAGCGTAAATAACTGCCCGAGCGCCGAGCGGCGACCGGCGGCCGCTGCGCCCGTGAGAAAGGCGGACAGCACCGCTCCTGATTCTATTAAGGCGGGCCGGCAGTCCGGGCTAGCGCCGCGCTGCCCTAAACTCGTGGTAATGAAACCTGCGATAATCTCCCCGCCTCGTTATTAAACATGGACGATATTGCACGTTTAAACAACCGCCCCGTGAAATTGTCCGTCCACTGGCCCGCCCACTCGCTCTCAGCGAAATCTGTACCTCTCCCCTACACCTCCTCCGACACTCTTTAGCTCTGTACACTGCAAAATACTTCACGCAAAGTGTTCTTGTATATACAGCATGTTACAGAGACTGGACAAAAATATGGGAACACCGCGAGAAACGCATGCTTGGAAATAAATGCCGGCCGCGGTTGCCGAGCGTTTCTAGGCGCTTCAGTCTGGAACCGCGTGAGCGCTACGGTCGCAGGTTCGAATTCTGCCTCGGGCATGGATGTGTGTGATGTCCTTAGGTTAGTTAGGTTTTAGCAGTTCTAAGTTCTAGGGGACTGATGACCTCAGAAGTTAAGTCCCATAGTGCTCAGAGCCATTTGAACCATTTTTTTGGAAATAAATATAGATGCTAGCGAAGCCTTCAGATTGCGCTGTTGTATTTGACCACGGCAGACACTTACGCAATTCGCTCAACAAGCTGCTATTGTATCCACGGACACAACGAACCAACCAACTCGCGCACGCGCGCCCTGACCGTGACATCGGTGGTCACAGTTCCTGTCGAGTTACCGCCGACGGAAGAGGTCGCGCCATGGCTGAGCTCGGGTCCGCAGCGCCCTCTGCCTTTTGCATATAAGGAGGAGCGCTGGCCCCGAGACGGACAGTCTATTGTCGATTGTCTATTGCTAGCCTTCCGTGGAGTTTATAGCGGAGCCATTGCCGTGTGATATTTGCTATTGTATTCGACTAGGCTCAGTACACGGATTACTCTTGGATATTACTTGGACTTGTATTGCTGGTGCACCTTTCGTCAGAAATAAAGATAAGTTATTTCTTCATTCTAGCTGGCGCAATTCTTGTTATTAATTATTTTTCGGCCAACAGACATAGCTACCTCCTGGTCACTACCCACGCTTTATACAATTTGTGGTGGCTGCCCCCAAAAGTACCGCCGAGGACCCTGGGTTTGGGAGCCGTCACAAAAGCGGTCACGGTCAGAACAGTGTTCTATGTACACTGAAGAGCCAAAGAAACTGGTACACCCGCCTAATATCGTATTGGGCCCCCGCGAGTACGCACAAGTGCCGCAACACGGCGTGACATGGACTCGATTAACGTCTGAAGTAGGGCTGGAGGGAATTGACACAATGAAGCCTTGACGGCTGTGGGGGTGGATATTTCTACTGAACAGCACGTTGCAAGGCATTGCAGATATGCTCCATAATGTTCATGTCTGGAGAGTTTGGTGGCCAGAAGAGTGTTGCTCCTAGAGCCACTCTGTAGCAATTTTGGATGTTTGAGGTGTCGCATTGTCCTGCTGGGATGCATGATGGACGTGAATTGATGCAGGTGATCAGACAGGATGCTTACATACGTGTGTCCTGTCAGAGTCGTATCTAGAAGTATTAGCGGTACCATATCACGCCTACTACACACGCCTTACATCATTACAGAGCCTCCATCAGGATTAGGACCTGCGACCGTAGCAGCAGCGCGGTTCCGGACAGAAGCGCTTAGAGCCGCTCGGTCACAGCGGCCGTCTAGTGTGTGGATAATTTGAGAATTTGGGTATGACGGGAGGCGTTCTAGTGCAGCTGCGATGACGACTGTGCTCTGATGGCTTAGTGGTGAGAGCATCTGCCAAGTAAGAAAGAGACCCAAGTTCGAATCCTGTTCAAGCACAAATTTTCAACTTTCTCCACTGTTTTCAATCAATGCCCCCTCGGACCCAAAGTCTGTAATTCCTTTGTATCTTAGATGCCTGATGGATCAAAATGGTATCTATTTTTTCGGGACATGTCCGAAAGATCACACACCAAATTCATATATATATATATATATATATATATATATATATATATATATATATATATATATATATATATATAACTTACTGACGCTTTTCCCTGATATGACACATAGAACGTTCTTAATAAATTATATGTTTTCTAATTTGCCTCATTTTTGCAGTGATGAGGTGAGGAGTATAAATCTGTGGTATTAAAATCCCTCCTCAGTTTTTTGGACATAAGTAAGTTACGTTCAAAAAGGGATACATTGTTTCACAAACTTGAAATTTGGCACATAGAACTTTCGACGTTTCCACTTTTCGAATGAAGATGCAGAGGTAGAGCGCGAAAACACTTCCGGATACGGGCACGACAGACCACAGGGAAGTTGGCAGGCGACAGTGCCATGCGTTTCCTGTTTGCTATTCATATTTGAAAGAGAAATAGTTGCCGCCAGTTATTCCCTAACAGTTCCGCAAGTGGGTGGCGGTGTGCGCGGGTGCGTCGTCGCCAGAATCAATAAGGGAGCCCTGAGAAAGTGTCGCGCTGTTTGCTGGCAGAGGAGCGGAGCCGCAGAGCAAACAGCCCCGCAGTCTGTCTGGCTTCCCTATCCCTAGCGAGGCGAGGGGCCGAGCCGGGTCTGGGCGCAGCCGGCTGGCTCCGAGGACGGCTCTCCTCTCCTACTCCTCCCCCTCCCGCCTCCCCCCCCCCCCCCCCCCCCACTCCAGCCATCTGTACTCCAGCGCGAGGGCGCCGCCGGCACACACTCCGAGTTTCCCGCAGGTCCGCTCGAGCGTGAAGTCGGCGCGCTGCTCTGACGTCCGTCTTGATTCAACCAATCTCTTCCCACGGTTAAGCTCTTCCTCTTGTGGATTACTGTTTTCACTGTTATTCGCTATTTATCATTTCACAGTATCTCAAGGATATAAAGGGGGCGGGAGGGGGGGGGGGCGGCAGATCAGGGTATCAACCCGGGCGGCAATTTCAGGGGGAGCCTAATTCATATTCTTGAAGGAAAAAACATTGTTTCACAAAGCACCTATCATACAGCGCAAGTTGGTCTAGTTCTAAGATAATTTCTGATTTTTGAGTGAGTCCATAGTGTACACGATGTTTCTGCCAGGGGAATCTCCGTCGAATCAAGAAATAAAAACTTTCCCGCAGACAAAAGCGGAGGGGGCTATACGAGCTGGGCCGAATAAACCCCAATGGATGAGTAGTAATCGCTGTTTGTTTATGTGGTTGACTGAGTGTACGAATTGTAAGCGCTGATATAATAATTAGTCAAAACCATAGATTCAGACTACCAAGAGTGGGAATAAATGACTAACAGGAATAGCTGGGAAGAAAGATTACAATTACCTTCTCGGTGTATCCAATAAAATGAACTTCTGACAGAAAATTTTTGCCAGATCGCCACACTACGAAGGGCCAGTTGTACGGTCCCCAGTTAGCAGCCGCTTATGTTCTGTTCTCGGAATAGCGCGGAAAACGCGTTGTACGAACACGTACTAACTGAACCGCAGATTCTGGCAAGGTTAGTGAAGTTAACCGGAGAATAAGTTTTGACAATGGTAAGTTCCTATGGGACTAAACTAAAAAATGGTTCAAATGGCTCTGAGCACTAAGGGACTTAACATCTGTGGTCATCAGTCCCCTAGAACTTAGAACTACTTAAACCTAACTAACCTATAGACATCATATACATCCATGCCGGAGGCAGGATTCGAACCTGCGACCGTAGGGCTCACGCGGTTCCAGACTGAAGCGCCTAGAACCGCACGGTCACTCTGCCCGACAGGACTAAGCTGCTGAGGCTATAGGTTCCTACGCTTACAAACTACGTAATCTAACTTAAACTAACTTACGCTAAGGACAACACACACACCCATGCCCGAGGGAGGACTCGAACCTCCGACGGGGGAAGCCGCGCGAACAGTGGCAAGGCGCCCTTAGACCGCGCGGCCGGGAATAGCTACCGAATTAGTGATGACAAAATCGCTTTTTAGAGCGAGGAAAGTGAAAAAACCGACACATCTCAGAAATTATATAGAATAATACGACGATTCCAATTTTATATAAAAATTTCATACTACTACTTTTCGATCTCATGCTTAAGAAAGTGGAGCATATGAATGAAATGTGAAATTCTTTCTTGACGTAAAACTTATCGCTTGTAATAGGCCTAATAGGCATTTGATATTGGTAATTCGTGAATTATATTCTGTCGTGCTATTTACATAAATGAGGTAGATGGAAATGACCATTTGTGCCAAAACAGCCTCGCATATTTGACGTACGTAACAACTACTGCAATATTAAAAACGCCTATTTCATTTTACCTAGCAGACAGTGACAAAATAGACGTAATCATATCGAGAAACTACTCACATCTTGGATACTATTCGTATTAACAGCTTTTTCAGTATTAGACAACGACATTTTGAATTTGAATGTAGCAAAAAGTTTTACGAACTTTGATGAGGTAATAGGTTCTTTCGCAGAAAGGAAAGCACATCGTGTAAAGCTGTAGCAAGATCTTAGAGAAAAAAATGCTGGGACCTAAGGATTAAAGAATTGTGTACTGTCTTGCTTGTCTCTTGTCTTTACTGGTTTTATGTTTCCTATATATAATTTACCGTCACATGAAAGTGAAAGTTATTAGCTAATAGGCAATGAAGAGTGTAAATTTTCTGAAGAATTCTTATTCTCCTGCTCACAGATAATACCACTCTGTATTAATTGTGAATTTCTTTTTGAAGGGGTAGGACACCAAACGGCCGACTGAAAGTAGGCCCAACAGGACATTTTGATTTCCACTGTACTGAAATAGATTTGATGGATTCCATAACAAAATATACACGTCTGAATTCCATAGAGCGGAATACAGCGAGTTGCGGTAGAAGAATGCTGTGTGAAGACGCGTGGCACTGTACTAGGGCACTGTTAAGACCAAATAACATGTCTTACATTTCCTGTAACATATATGTTTTATATATCAAACTCTCCAGAAAGATACGCGCTACAAAATGAACATGTTTTTGAAAAATCGACTGTTTTCAAAATCTTTGACGTTCTGTATTAATCGCTCGAGTGGAGATGGGAGGGGTTGGGCAGGGGGGCGCCACTATTTTAATGTGATTGCAATATTTCGACTTGGACAGTTTTATGTAATAATCGACTGTCAGCGTTCTTCCGGCAGCATTTCAGTTTATTTCGTTACTGCGGTGTCCAAATGACTTTCATGAGAGAGGAAAGAATTAAAATTGTGGAAGCATATGTGAAAACAGGTTCGATTTAGGAAATTTTCGGGGTCAAGTATCCGGATAGAGGACTACCAGCAAAGAGACCAATTCAGTGTCTGTATAAAAACTGGCGCACCTGCGGATCGACGCAAAGTATAAAACAACAAAGAATTCCTTCAGTTCGCACACCAGAAGCTATTGCAGATATTCGCCGAAGAATTAGTCAGAATCCAAAGAAGTATGCACGTAAATTAGCCGAAAAGGCGCATTTAAGTAGGAGGAGCTGCCAGCGGATGTTAATAAATCTTAATTTGAAGCCATATCGTATGACGGTAGTGCAGCACTGTCCGTCTTCGTAGCGTAACGTTACCGCCTACCACGCAGGGGGCGCGGGTTCGATTCCCGGCAGGGGAATCAACCTTTGATAATCACTGACTCGCAAGTCGCCGACGTGACGTCAGCTAAAGAGGACTTGCAATACGGCGGCCGAACTCCCCCGAAAGGGGCCTCCCGGCCAACAATGCCATACACTCATTTCCATTTCCAGTGCAGCACTTACTGGAGGATGACAATCAGAAACGTGTAAATTACTGCACACGTCGTTAGAATAACATCAACAATGGTACGTTAGACAACATCCATTACACCATGAGTACTGAAGCATGGTTTCATCTCTTTGGCCATGTGAACTGACGGAACACGAGGTACTGGGCAACGGAGAACCCTAACGCTGTGCGTCAGCAGACATTCCGTGATGAAAAAAATCGGCGTTTTGTGCGGAATAACAGCAACGCGCATCATTGGACCAATATTCTTTGACATGTGTTGCGACATGTTAACAGAGGTTATCTGAATGTAACTATTAGAGTGTAACCTACGTTAATTTGACAACGTTTCCACATGTTGTTTTTTGTATACATTCCATGATGCTACTCCAGGCGGGTGTAAAATGAATATGCGCAACGGAAAATAATAAACGCTAAAATGAAGATTTGGCCATGTCTGACTACCCCCTGAAGCACATCTTAGGATCTCTTAATTCTATAAATTACAATTCAAACATAAATGAATGATGGAGGCAACTAATCCTACTAAATAATAAACGTTGTCCTTGCTTATAGTTTTACTGTAGATTAAAAAACTCTTTATATTACAAAGTTTACATTTCCTAAGTAAAATTACTAATCAATTCCCCAACTCTTCCCCTTGTTATGACTGCGCTATCTAATACCAATAACGCGAAATGACTGACATCTATATACCAAACACTAGAAGACACTACTTTCAAAGATGATCTACGCTGGTGTGGAACCTCAGTGGAAATAAACTAAAGTGATCACAGCTGTTTAGCCTTTTATAGCCCTAATAAGCCGAAGCAATTTGCGATATCACCGTATGTACTTTGTCGGGTGCGTCGAAGTGATGGTTCTCGTACTCGTCTGCTATGATGGAAGAACTCCAGCCACAAATAAACTCTTTCAAACACTAGGACTGCAGAAGGCGGTCCTCTGACTAATATACTCTAATACTGTCTTCTCCTCTCTGTGTTCCACATACGAGAAACGCGAATTCCCAGCCACAAGGACGGAGTTCAGATGACGTCTCAGCGTAAGTATAGGCAGAGGAAGGGCTCTCAATTACTAAACGCTGCGTACTCAACGACGACTTCCAGTCCAGAGGTGAAGTCCAGAATCGTATAGGTTCGCATCATACAGTGCCTAACTGTTCTAACTATAAACTCTCCTGAGAGCAAAGACAGCAAGTCCGTCTGTACCAACAAAGCTGATATCGAGCGACCGTCACACACTGGCGCTCACAACGAAAGACCTCGTCTCTCCAACGCTGGCTTCCCAGCAAGGCTCTGCTCCCCACCCTCGTAATTCCGAAAATGGATCATATTCCCGAAACAACGGAATATTCTCCCTTTCTATAGATTCTTTTGTCGTCCAGCGCAGAAAGTTCGCCAGGAAAAACCTATACTCGTACAATGGTACGCTTCTGAGTAAAAATTCTAGGAAATGCGTGGTTTCCGAGATGTCGCTTCTTCTTTCCTCTCACCTGCATCCAAAATTCGCGGAGTTCGGTAGTATTATCCGGTTATCCTTCCGGCCCTACTACAATACCTGATCCAGAGCTCAGGTGCCATGATGTCCATCTGGCTACTTCCTGTGTTTAAATAGGACCAACACCTGTGTGGGCCTTCCACCCAGAGCTTCAGTTCTGCCTGACGTTTCATCTCCACTGGCGTTCCACCCTCTACCAGTATAGGCAATCATTCACTACGTCGTTTTTATAATAAAGACGCTCCGTCACCTTTCATGCAATGAGCGTTAACAATCATTTACGAGGCGTACACGCAATGTCAGTCTCCCTTAAATATTCGTATATACGATGTACAACCTATCAAATGATATCTAATTGTGGTTGTAGTTCACGGCAAAGTATGTGGATGAGTGTTTGTAAGGCGCGAAATTGTAGCCACCTTACGACATTACATATTTTATTCTCTTTGTAGTTTGGTATGTTTGTTGTACGATACTGACTAAAAGTACGAAAGTAGCCAATATACAGCCCATAAAAGACTTTTTTTATTTTGACAATTACAGTGCTTTTTTTCGCATTGATGCATAGCCTTTGAATGTAATTTTGTCATACGATGACATGATGGAGACCGTGGCTGTTGTTTGAAGACAAATGTTGAAGGTGTTAGACAGCAACCAGCCACAAATTTACTTTCAGTTCCTTTATTCGAAGGATACCGTTACCGGTTTCGAATCGCTGTGATTCATTATTAGACGGTTTATCGCTTTCTTTATGACATGTGGTGTGTTTTTTTACAGATTTATTGTCCTAAATTATAAATAATACATAATTATAAACACCCCACACACAGATGGTTGCGTTAAAGATTTTCGTTGCATGTGACTTACGCCTCTGAATGTTACATAACTTTTAAAACTGAAACCTCTCTCCGATATTGTGTAGACTGGCTGTTCAGCAGTAATTTGTCTGGTGATGGTCTAGAAAACTAGAATCAGAGTCACAACAAAATATAAAATAAATACTATTTTGGACACTGTGTGTTCCAGTTCTTAACACGAAGTTGGTCTGCAGCTATCGCGGAAGTGGTCTCAGGGTCAGGCGCGAGAGATGTTTGCCGTGTCCAGAAACCCTCGCGGTGGCCACCCACCTGCGGCAAGTTTGAAGGAAATCAACGGTGACGCTCGCATTAACTGTTTGTGTAGCTCTCTATATACAACCGTTGCAGCGAAAGCCCCGAATGAAACTGGAGCTGCAGCCGCACGATAATTGCCTTTCAATAGCATAACGGACGGCAAATCCGTCATTAATCGCGTGCGAGAGCCAGGCGTGGCTAACAGAGACTAAACTGTGCTGAATTTGGACACAAAAGGGCGGGATTATTGAGACTTCATCCAAGCAGCCGCACAATGCGGGGCCGGCCTTTGAAGCGTCGGCTGCCGCTGCGGCGGGCCGCCATGTCAGGAGTTATTATACATCTGTTAAAAGCCGCAAATCACGCAGCCTGATTAATTATGTTTATTATTCAGATGAATTGGCAGCTGCCCGTCCTGCGTATGACAGCCATCAAACAGACAAACAAACCTCCTAACGGATGATCTAAAGCGCAGTTGCGTAAAGCCATATAGTTATTATGGAGTCACATTTCGCTTTTCAATAAAACAACGGGAATTGATTTATTTGGAGAGTGTCGTGTGCATTCAGTTCAAATCCACCCGTCTTTTCTCCGGTCGCGGGCACGTTCGTTCTGACGGGAGACGTACAGCTACATGCAAAATTTTTTCTGTGGGTACTATTTTAATGTTACGTAGTACTTGACTAAGTCACTAGTGACCGAATACATGCTGGTATTCGACAATATAACGAAAGGTATCTGCTGCCCAATAAACAGGTTTTCCTTTTTTGCTGCTGTTTCTTACACTTAGTTACTGTTTGTATGAGTCACTTACTGTACTTTCATTGCAACGCAAACCAATACGGAACGTCTTCACGGAAATTCACCCATACAGTGTAGATCGTGACGTTCTCCATATTGTTAAGAAAAACAGATAGGTGACACTGTCGGAAATACTTAAAATTAATAAGCTTATTTTGAGTTCTTCAAATGTGAGGCTGTACAATGTAACGTTAATTTTTATTCAGTGTGGTGATTTGCTTAAAGAAGACGTAGTACTTTTCCTTGTAAGTTTACGTAGCGTCTGTATGAGTGGTATCTGTGTAAATCGCACGTCATTTAATCTGTGGTTGTGACATTCTGTTGTCACCTGACGATGGCCTAAGAAGCCTAATCCCGGTTCTAGATCAAATAAATAATATTTGCAGAACGCCAGGAGATATTTTCCTTTTCTAATATTAGTTTCATTTTATTATGGTACACACAACACAGAAAGACCTGGTACGTTAATTACACTCTTAATGAAATTCCTCTCTGTAAACTTCGACTTCTTTGGGAAATGTGTCCAGGAGTAATGTTATGGTTCACAGGTCAAGTTCTTGAGTGCACGAATTTACAGATTCCTTTTGACGATGACAGTCCATCCTCGTCTGTTTCGTACAGTGTCAATTTACTTCCTGTCTGAAGTGGCTTTTTTTAAAAAGATGACTAACTACGTCTTAACAAGCCACGAGATGCGCCATGTATATCACTGATGCTGCAGCTAAAAGCAGCGGTCTGTTTAACGTAAAGGAAGCCTTCCTTGAACCTGATGTGTTAAGACAATGCTTGAAGCGAACGCTTGACCGAAAGTAGCTGTCTTTGAATAAGCGCTGATTATAACATTCTTTGGCGGTTCAATGGTGTCGTTCTGTACCTAGCTGTGAATCACGTTTAAATTGAATTTAAGAAATTTCGTCCATTTGGCAGAATTACTCTAATGCATTGATTTCATGTGTTGGCTATAAAAACCTACTTCGTAAGCTCACCTTTAGGAAGTGGGGAAAAAATCTATCTAGGAGGAAAAACTACAAACTCGGCAAGAGAATTGTAGGTAGCGCAGAAAGAACGCCCTTTTAGCATATTGCAACCCCGACAGCAACTGTGATAGACTAATACACTCCTGGAAATTGAAATAAGAACACCGTGAATTCATTGTCCCAGGAAGGGGAAACTTTATTGACACATTCCTGGGGTCAGATACATCACATGATCACACTCACAGAACCACAGGCACATAGACACAGGCAACAGAGCATGCACAATGTCGGCACTAGTACAGTGTATATCCACCTTTCGCAGCAATGCAGGCTGCTATTCTCCCATGGAGACAATCGTAGAGATGCTGGATGTAGTCCTGTGGAACGGCTTGCCATGCCATTTCCACCTGGCGCCTCAGTTGGACCAGCGTTCGTGCTGGACGTGCAGACCGCGTGAGACGACGCTTCATCCAGTCCCAAACATGCTCAATGGGGGACAGATCCGGAGATCTTGCTGGCCAGGGTAGTTGACTTACACCTTCTAGAGCACGTTGGGTGGCACGGGATACATGCGGACGTGCATTGTCCTGTTGGAACAGCAAGTTCCCTTGCCGGTCTAGGAATGGTAGAACGATGGGTTCGATGACGGTTTGGATGTACCGTGCACTATTCAGTGTCCCCTCGACGATCACCAGTGGTGTACGGCCAGTGTAGGAGATCGCTCCCCACACCATGATGCCGGATGTTGGCCCTGTGTGCCTCGGTCGTATGCAGTCCTGATTGTGGCGCTCACCTGCACGGCGCCAAACACGCATACGACCATCATTGGCACCAAGGCAGAAGCGACTCTCATCGCTGAAGACGACACGTCTCCATTCGTCCCTCCATTCACGCCTGTCGCGACACCACTGGAGGCGGGCTGCACGATGTTGGGGCGTGAGCGGAAGACGGCCTAACGGTGTGCGGGACCGTAGCCCAGCTTCATGGAGACGGTTGCGAATGGTCCTCGCCGATACCCCAGGGGCAACAGTGTCCCTAATTTGCTGGGAAGTGGCGGTGAGGTCCCCTACGGCACTGCGTAGGATCCTACGGTCTTGGCGTGCATCCGTGCGTCGCTGCGGTCCGGTCCCAGGTCGACGGGCACGTGCACCTTCCGCCGACCACTGGCGACAACATCGATGTACTGTGGAGACCTCACGCCCCACGTGTTGAGCAATTCGGCGGTACGTCCACCCGGCCTCCCGCATGCCCACTATACGCCCTCGCTCAAAGTCCGTCAACTGCACATACGGTTCACGTCCACGCTGTCGCGGCATGCTACCAGTGTTAAAGACTGCGATGGAGCTCCGTATGCCACGGCAAACTGGCTGACACTGACGGCGGCGGTGCACAAATGCTGCGCAGCTAGCGCCATTCGACGGCCAACACCGCGGTTCCTGGTGTGTCCGCTGTGCCGTGCGTGTGATCATTGCTTGTGCAGCCCTCTCGCAGTGTCCGGAGCAAGTATGGTGGGTCTGACACACCGGTGTCAATGTGTTCTTTTTTCCATTTCCAGGAGTGTATATTGAAAAATCCGCCTCAATTGCGAAAGTTTTCTGGTTTTTATCCAGGTTTCGGTTAGAATAATCTAGCCTTCTTCAGAAGCATAAAATAACTATAACATGCCAGAGTAAGGCACAGTCCACATTAAAAGTTGAAACCTATATTACCGTGGTAGCATGTCGAATTAAAACTACTTAACTGAAGCACAGCCCCGGCATCATTTCACCACGCGGTCGGTTGGCAGCGGCAACTACGTTGGCTGTGCCTTACTCTGGCACGTTATAGTAATTTTATGCTTCTGAAGAAGGCTAGATTATTCTGGCCGAAACCCGGGTAAAGACCAGAAGACTTTCGCTACTGAGGCGTATTTTTCAATATATTAACATGAAATTTCAGTCACCCTCCAGGGTAGCCGAGAGCACTAATGCGCTGCTTCCTGGACTCGGGTAGGCGCGCCGGCCCCAGATCTAATACGCCCGGCGGATTAACGACGAGGGCCGGTATGCCGGCCAGCCTGGATGTGATTTTTAGGCGGTTTACCACATCCTGCTAGGTGAATACCGGGCTACCCCCAACGTTTCACCTCAGTTACACGGCTCACAGACATTTGAAAACGTTCGCACTATTTCATGACTTACACTAGACGCAGACAGCTGGGGTGCACTACTTGTGTCCTGGGGGGTTCGGGGTGGCGTCAGGAAGGGCATCCAGCCACCCTCCCAGCTAACGCTGCCAATTCCGTAGTAACAAAGCCCACCCCGCCTTGGAGCGGGACAAAGACCCGTGAAAGAAAGACAGAAAGAAAGAAATTCACACGAAATTTCAGTATGTAATTGAGAAAGAAAATTATGGAAGCACCGTGAGAACAGAAACGTGACGTTCGGGGAAGCCAAAGACTAAGGCACTGGAGGTATCTGTGCTGTGATGCTGTGGAAACTAGTGAACGAAGCGTAACAGACAGAAGCGGTACACAGAACGACCGCCACCGGGCAGCGGGTACCGAAATAAGTGTCGGTGAATAATTTCGGAGCCAAGTTGTTGACCAGTTGCAAGGTGACAGTGCGAGAGAACACGCCAGGGGTAGCGTGGAGGTTGTCGTCACACCTGGGGGCTGTGCTGCATGTCGAAGATCGATCACGACGGCAGGACTCATGTCGTACAGCCCCTCTGCGTACCCACATTGCCGTAAGATCATGCAGTATGTAACAGCGACATGTAATGCACGGTCTGCCCCCGCAGGCCAGCTGGGTAATCGCCGTGATGCGACAGCGGCAGATCCACCGGTAGTTAGTTCAAATAGCGGCAATGTTGTCGCACAGTTTTGTCCTACGAGAGGTATTTGTGTACTGCACGCAACCGTCGGAAATATGCTTCGTAGTCCTGGTCCACATTCTAGATCTTCCCATAGAGTACTGTGTAGTGACGGCATATGAGACTGCCGATGTTGAAAGTTAGTGTCTATTTTCCTCGACAAAAGCGGCCAGTTCTCGAGTATGCCTTTCCTCCTTCATATTCCCCTTCATCTTCGTATAAATTCGTGGCTCTGCAAACACTACATAGCCATTCTGTACACTCACATGGGATGGAAGAGTATTTTGCATAAGGAAATGACTTTCTGTTGCCAATTACTTCCTGAATGTTGCCTCATTTTGTTAAACAGGACTCTTTTCGACAGTTTATTTTAATGTTCACACGCTGTTTCAAAAAGATTCACCCGATTTTACATGACTGTTTTTTTACGCGATTAAAGATACAATACTGACCATTAAAATTGCTACACCACGTGGATGACGTGCTACAGCCGCGAAATTTAGCCGACAGCAAGAAGATGCTGTGATATGCAAATGATTAGCTTTTCAGAGCATACACACAAGGTTGGCGACGGTGACGACACCTACAACGTGCTGACATGAGGAAAGTTTCCAACCGATTTCTCATACACAAACAGCAGTTGACCGGCGTTGCCTGGTGAAGCATTGTTGTGATGCCTCGTGTAGGGAGGAGCAATGCGTACCATCACGTTTCCGACTTTGATAAAGGTCGGATTGTAGCCTACCGCGATTTTGGTTTATCGTGTCGCGACAATGCTGCTCGCGTTGGTCGAGGTCCGATGACTGTTAGCAGGATATGGAATCGGTGGGTTCAGGAGGGTAAAACGGAACGCCGTGCTGGATCACAACGGCCTCGTATCACTAGCTCTCGAGATGACAGGCATTTTATCCGCATGGCTGCAACGGAACGTGCAGCCACGTCTCGATCCCTCTGTCAACAGATGGGGACGTTTGCAAGGCAACAACCATCTGCACTAACAGTTCGACGACGCTTGCAGCAGCACGGACTATCACATCGGAGACCGTGGCTGCGGTTACCCTTGACGCTGCATCACAGACAGGAGCGCCTGCGATGGTGTACTCAACGACGAACCTGGGTGCGCTGATGGCAAAACGTCATTTTTTCGGATGAATCCAGGTTCTGTTTACAGCATCATAATGGTCGCATCCGTGTTTGGCGACATCGCGGTGAACGCATATTGAAAGCGTGTATTCGTCATCGCCATACTGGCGCATCACCCGGTGTGATGGTATGGGGTGCCATTGGTTACACGTCTCGGTCACCTCTTGTTCGCATTGACGGCACCTTGAACAGTGGACGATACATTTCACTTGTGTTACGACCCGTGCCTCTACCCTTCATTCGATCCCTGCGAAACCCTACATTTTAGCAGGATAATGCACTACCGCATGTTGCAGGTCCTGTACAGGCCTTTCTGGATACAGAAAATGTTCGACTGCTGCCCTGACCAGCACATTCTCCAGTTGTCTCACCAATTGAAAACGTCTGGTCAATGGTGGCCGAGCAACTGGCTCGTCACAATACGCCAGTCACTACTCTTGCTGAGCTGTGGTATCGTGTTGAAGCTGCATGGGCAGGTGTACCTGTACACGCCATCCAAGCTCTGTTTGACTCAACGCTCAGGCGTATCAAGGCCGTTACAACGGCCAGATGTGGTTGTTCTGGGTACCGATTTCTCCGGATCTATGCACCCAGATTGCGTGAAAATGTTATCACATGTCAGTTCTAGAACAATATATTTGTCAAATGAATACCCGTTTATCATCTGCATTTCTTCTTGGCGTAGCAATTTTAATGGCCGGTAGTGTAGAAACGTAGGGTGAATTTTAACATACTATACAGTTTTTACTTTTAAAAGGACACTGCGATTTCACAAGAGTATGTCTTTTCAGGGGGTGAGGGTAACAAAAATAAAGAACCACAAGCGCACAACACATTACCATGCCTAATACGTTGTAGGAGAACAGTTGGTACTCAAAAGTGCTTCTAGTCGTCCCGGAACGGATAAATACAGGTCCTGCTCGCATGATTTCTCGTGAAATCTTATAAACATTCTTCCTGCAAGATAGTGACAAGTACAGTAAACGAAGATGGAGATGTGTAGCGAACATGCGCCCCTATTTGCAAAGTAAACATCAAAGGTTCAGTAATATTCGGATCTGGAGATTGTGGTGACCAGGGAAAATGCAACAATTCTTCATACTCACAAAACTATTCTGGTGATGTGTGAAAAGAGGCCCTGTCGTCTTGGAAAATAGCATTACCATTGGGGAACAAACACTGTACCGTGGGGTGTACCTGATCAGCCAAAATGGCAACATAATTCTTGGCAGTAATGTGGCCTCACAGAGCAACAATGGGTCCCACGGAATACCATGATACGTCTTCCCAAATCATTAATGAACCTCCACCATGTTTCACTCTTTGGATGTAAACTCGGAAAACAGTTTGAAGTTGGAAACAGTGTGAAACAAGACTCATCTGACCAAGGGACTTCCTTCGTGCTCTACAGTCCAGGTTTTGTGGCTTCGGCACCATCTCTTCCTGTTACGGGCATTTGCATCACTGATGAGTGGTCTTGGAATTTAAGGTGGTCCTGAAAGCCCTGCTCATGGTCTCCCGTCTGTTGTTTTGGTGTTGACAGGGTTCACGAGTGCGACATTCAGTTCTGCAGTGACTTTTGCAGCTGACATCCTCTTATTTTTCACCACAGTCCTCTTCAATGACCGGCTGTCACGATCACTCAACTCAGCCACTTTGATCCGCGTTGTGACTTAGCGGAAGATGTTTTTCCGCTTTCACTGTATGCGGTATAAATCATCGATACGGTGCCTCTCGAAACACCAAACACTTCGGCTACCTAGGTTACGGAAACACAATACGAGCACCAACAATTTCCCCACGTTCGATTTTACTTGGCTCCGACATAATGCGCTAACAACTACACAGAACTCTGTTCTGATCAGAACTGAAACTTGCGACGTACTGAGGACATTGTACAGGTGGCTTTCGCAGTGAAATGCAACTGTGTAGCCTGCACGTTTGGCTAACATCTGCATTTCTATTCAAGCATGCATATCTTGCGATGTTTCCGTATGTTTATCCTACACCTTTACATTCGGTACGGTTGGATAAACAAACATCGGCGCAAAACTCTCCAGACGTACACATTAGGAATGGTTAAAAGTCGGTTGGCACGACAAGTAGGCCCTACCATTTTCGGAAAGCAGGAGGCAAAAGAAAATAAATCCACAAACGAAATGTTATTTTTATGGCCTGTGACCTACGTAGTCGTAGAGTCTATTTTCTGAATGTTAATTGCTCTATTCATTTCAAAATTATTGATTTTATTCATAACCACGGTGGAAACGGAAAATAAAAAAGATTTTACCGTCCTAGACTTCCTGGCTGCTGAGCGATGGAAAAATCTCACTTATTTATTTTTTATTTCTTTATTTAACCTGATCAGGTCAGCGCCTTTAGGCCCTCGCTTAGAGTGAACTAGAGTTTCGCCGGCCGAAGTGGCCGTGCGGTTAAAGGCGCTGCAGTCTGGAACCGCAAGACCGCTACGGTCGCAGGTTCGAATCCTGCCTCGGGCATGGATGTTTGTGATGTCCTTAGGCTAGTTAGGTTTAACTAGTTCTAAGTTCTAGGGGACTAATGACCTCAGCAGTTGAGTCCCATAGTGCTCAGAGCCATTTGAACTAGAGTTTCACACGTACCGTGTTTTCCACATTGTAGTTACCTACAAAATAACAGTTTTAATACGACGAACAGTAATAAAACGGTTTGAGTGTATGTACCGACAGTGTGAATGAATAGTACTGTTTGTATACCTCTGTACGGACCCTAATCCCTTCGTTACTCCTAAACGAGACAGATGACGGCGACAGCAAAACTGTTACACAGTTTCTCAAACATATTTCCTCTGAATTTCACGGACTGAAATAGGGAGAATTATGTCATGTTTCTTTCAGACAGTCCTATTTAAGTTCTCAGAGCACATCAGTTACAATCTTAGCAGCATGGCTTTGGAACTGTTCGACGTCTGTTTTCACGTCTATTTGATAAGAACTCGAAATGCTCGAACAATACCCTTTTGCCACATAATGCACAAATGGTTCAAATGGCTCTAAGCACTATGGGACTTAACAGCTGAGGTCATCAGTCCCCTAAACTTAGAACTACTTAAACGTAACTAACCTAAGGACATCACAAAAATCCATGCCCGAGGCAGGATTCGATCCTGCGGCCGTGGCAGCCGTGTGGTTCAGGACGGAAGCGCCTAGAACCGCTCGGCCACCGCAGCCTGCCCATATAATGCGATGAGGTTCATTGGGGATGCAACCCTTAGACAAGGGGTGAAACGTCCGGGGGTGTCAGCAGTGTCAAAGACTGTAAAGAACAGAACTGACATTTTCGACCACAAAATGTGTGAGAACCAAGGAAAGGGGTGGTTTCATCGATGCCCTTTATGCCATCCCCTGGGGGCTTCTTGTGTCCATTCTGAGCGGCAGCGTGTGTGAAACGTTTTGCTCGACACCCACAAAAAAAAGCGCGATCGCAACGCTGCTTTCCATCGCAGAGGCGTCAAAAGAAGGGGAGAAACGTGGGTAGGAGGGGGTGCTACGGTCTTCCCATCAATGACAGGTCAACGGCACAGGGCAGCATCGTGGTGAAATCTGGTGCTAGTCTGACATCATTAACCCAACTTGGACACCACACGAACTTCTGAATTCTGGCCTGTATTTCGCTGCGTCCTCAGACTGCTGCTCGAAACGTTGTCGAGCCCGAGGTTGACTTCGTAGTTCGCCGCGCTTTTGCTCCTTTGCAGGGGAAGATTGTAGCCCCCTAGAGCCAAATTTCAAACTTGTGCGTGGCAATGGAAGACACTTACCTGGTTTGGAAAAAGTGATCCTTTATCTGCGTTAAGGAGTGTAGATAGAAGACGGTCTTACCTTTAGATAATCTAAACCACCTCTAGGTGTAAGTGAAGTTTGATCCAAGCGAGCGTTTCCGTTGCGCATGATACAGAACACGGTTTGTGACTTCGAAAGCTTTCCTGGCACGGTAAGTCCTGAAAGTCTTGAAGTAATGGTGCCAAACTGTTCACTTTGACCCTGTGCCCATAGTCATGTTGTACAAATGGAGAAGATGTCTTAATTATTGACGACGCCTTTGGCACAATTGTTTCATTAATCTCCATTGCATGATGTAATTCTAGATTAATAAAACAATTGTGCCAAAGGCGTCGTCAATAATTAAGAAATCTTCTCCATTTGTACAACATATATATATATATATATATATATATATATATATATATATATATATATATATATATATATATATATATATATGTACCGAAAACTTGGTCAAGAATTTTAATAAATTTTTATCATGCAACTGTTTTTGGCTGTCATCCTTTATCGTGAAGAATTTCAGCAGTTGCTGTTGCAGCCATGTTTAAAATCTTAAAATCTTGAAGTCTTGGAAGTCCAACTGTTCAGAAAAACGCTGCTCCTGCTGTTGAGTCCCTTTGAGAACTGATGCCAGACTGCAAATCGACGTCCTATATAAGCCTTCGTACCGTTCACGGTGCATGTGCCGCCTCCAAGACTGGGCAGGTGGTACCGCTCTTAGTAGAACACCGGGGGCAACGATATATCGCACTCAAAGATCTTTTCGGAACACTTGGACTGGTCGCACAGAAGAGTGTTCTGTTTTGATGCAAGACAGAACAGTGTTTCACGTCCTACTAAGAGAAAACCGCTTGTCTCTATTAATTAAATTATCCGCCAACCTAATTTCAGTTGCCTCTTTATAGACACTGTTCAAAAAGCCGGACATGTTGGCAACTATCACACTTTCGTCAAATTTCATAGCTTGTCCCTCGTTTAAGCAATGTTCTGCTACCGCTGATTTTTCCGGCTGTTGTAGCCTCGTATGACGGCGATGTTCCATGCACCTGTCATGAACTGTGCGAATCGAACGGCCGATGTAAGCCTTCCCATATTCACAGGGAATTTTGTATATGCCAGGCTCCCTAAGCCCCAAATCATTTTTCACAGAACACGGAACACTTTCTTAATGTTAAAAATCCTTAAAATTCTTCCATTCTTAACCGACATGCCCCCAGCGTAAGGAATAAAGGCCAGCGATCTACGCTCCTCTCCATGCACCACAGGTGATGGTCCAAATTTCAAAGCCCGACGAATCTGCTTATCAGACTATCCATTTTCCTTAAAAACAGCCATCAAATGCGCAAGTTCTTGGGTTAAACTGTCCGCGTCGGAAATGGGGTGTACTCTGCATACCAGACTCGGAAGGACGCCAGTGCGTTGGTATGGTGGATGACCACTCTTAGAATGCAGATACCGATCTGTACTCGTCGGCTTTTGGTGAACACTATGTCCCAGAGTAGGATCTGATTTTTAGTAAACCGTAACGTCCAAGTATGGAAGCATCCCATCACTTTCAACCTCCATGGTAAATTTAATGCTGGGATGAAGACAGTTTGCCGCGCGGAGTGGCCGTGCGGTTTGAGGCGTCATGTCACGCATTGCTCGGCCCCTCCCGCCGGAGATTCGAGTCCTCCCTTGGGCATGGGTGTGTGTATGTTGTTCTTAGCATAAGTTAAAGTAGTGTGTAAGTCTAGGGACCGATGACCTAAGCAGTTTGGTCCCTTAGGAATTCACACACATTTGAACATTTGATGAAGACAGTTGAAATGGTCCAAAAAATCAACAGAAGCAGAGTTCTCCTGAAGATGGTGAGCAGATATTGAATCGAGTTGATTTTAGAATACAGCAGCAAACCCGAAGAGACGTTCAAGACAAATGAGGGTTCCCTGCTAATTACGAAATTCCTATCGACTGGCAGTAATATTCAGATAACTAGCTATCCCCCTTTACGATACTAACTGACCACTCACAAGATGATCTCTTTTGACAGAACCTGGTTATCGCGAGTAAATAAACATTTGAACAGTTTATAGTTGTTCCATGATGACGGTGTTTAAATGTAGTTGAAGTGTAGAGCTGCGCTCGCAGAAAATAAAAAAAGTTTCTTTTGAAAGTATTTGCCGGGGAAAAGGAGTCAGCCAGAGGGGATACGAAATCTCTCCGAGAGTTACGAGACAGGGTATTCTGGTATCGATCTATTAGCCGAATGTGGTCGGAGGACGGCAGCAGCGGTATGTTAGGACGATATTCCGGCTGCGGCGCGTCAGTCTTACGGGAGACGTGTGCGGTGCGGCGTCGTACGTGCCGATAGAGTTTGCCGATTGCTATGCAAGGCAGCACGCGCCGCCGCGCTTCGGGAGACGCACGCTCCGGCGGGAATCTACGTGCCATCTACGTGCACAATGTGATTTCAAGCAGGTCCCGCGTGGCTGGGATGTGGGAGCCGGCACCTGAAATAATGCTGCGCATTTCTGTGGTGCGTCAGCCAGCTCGATCACGTGTTCCATACAGACCATGAGACAGGCACTCATTCAGGTAACGGCTGCACAGTGGATGTGAAGTTGCGGCCCAAGAAAATTAGTCGCAGGTGCCTTAAGGAGTGTTAACCTTGAATTCCACTACTCACATTTTTGGATAAAGTGGAGGCTCGATTGCGAGAAAAAAAAAAAAACTGTTTGAAGTAAATACTTCCTACTGATTCTGTGTTATGACGTGCAGGATTTTTAATATTAAAATTTGAGATGGGGGACTAAACAGTTTTAAACAAATAATATACTATTGCAGTAAGTCTTTAATTTAGTTAATTGGTTCTGCTTCATTCCAAAACAGAATCAGTAGTCAATTTCTATGGTAACAGGTCTTCAGAGCTCTATAGACGGACCAAATCTTTTCCTGTTCTTCATTTTGAATTTACATAGCACTCTGCTGTCTTTTTACTTCGATGAGGTATTATTTCACAATTACTAGCGTCAGGTCTCCTTGGAACGTGAAGCATGACGCACGACGCATGAAGCACGACTGAAAGTTCCGTTGATTCTTGGCAGAATCCACTGGACTGATTTCAATCATACTTGGTGCTCATGCCCCTTATTTCCAGTCAACAATCGCTATTGCGGTAAGAACACCTACCTATCATAATTCAGGAGATACACAACGCTATGCGTGAAAAACTGCCGTATCTTGCCTGACGTTTAAATTTGCTGTTTATTTGCTACTAAGTCTACTAGCAACAAATTTCGCAGATAGTATCCATATATGCTGGTGAATGTACCTACTCAAATATATCATTATACGGCACATACTTTAGTTCAAGTAGCTCTGAGCACTATGGGACTTAACATCTGAGGTCATCAGTACCCTAGAACTTAGAACTACTTAAACCTAACTAACTTAAGGACATCACACACATCCATGCCCGAGGCAGGATTCGAACCTGTGACCGTAGCAGTCGCGCGGTTCTCGACCTCATACTTTAGTACATACGAAGACGTAAACACTGAGATGCGTGAACAACTGCCGCATCCTGCCTGATGTTTAAATTTATTACTTCTTTACTACTGACTCTATTCGCAACATAATTCGCAAACAGAATTTACATATGCCACTGAATGTATCTGCACAAATACATCAATGTACGATGTATAGTTAAAGAGAGATGACGCCCATAGACACTGAGATGCATGAAAATAGCCTGCAACATGCATGAAGTTTTAATACATTTATTCTTTAGCACTAAGACACTTCTAAAGTCGAGTCAACTTACTGAAGTCCCCGACACCTGGCAGCGCTTTTGACAGCTTTAACTGCAAAGTGCAAACGGCTGTTGGTGATTACAATAGCCGTTTACAGAACTATTAAGAAGGGTTGCCATAGAGAAACTTACAAATCGTGTTGTAGAAACGCGAAGCAGCTGCGCCCTGCGTACAGAACTGTTTCATAATTGCAGAGGTGTTTCCACGAATCCATAAAAATGAAATTTTGTCAATATTAGACTAAAAACATATTTAAGTTTTCGCTTTCGTTTCTAATAGAAAATTGGCAAAATGAATGCCCGAGCAATGCGGGGTTTGTTCATAATATACTTTGTACATTATTAACAAAAAACACGGGGTAGGATATTTACTATTTGGGTAACTGGTTTCCAGCTGCTATGCCATCATCAGGTGCAAATAAAAATATACGTAGTTGTGAATTTTATAACAACAAAAATTTTGAAAAAGGTGTATCCAACGAATCTCACAACTTGCTGTCACACATGACAGTTATGAACGACCCATCCGGGTAGCCACGCGTGTTAATGCGAACGCTTTCGGGACGGGGAGGTATACCAGCTCTAGATCGAATGCGGTCGGCAGATCAACGACGAATTGGTCGGTACGTGGGCCAGCCTGGATGTGGTTTTAGGTGGTTTTCCACATCCCACTAGGTGAGTATCGGGTTGGTTCCCATATTCCCCCTAAGATACACGCTACGCAAACATTTAATACAGTTTCTAACACTTGCATACATAATTTACTCTAAGCGCAGACAGACTGGGTACACTGCTTCTGTCCTGGGGAGGGGTGAACAGGAGACTGATAATCTTATCTGTTTGGCTTCCTTACACATGCAGTCAGAAACGGATTTATTAATGTTTGATGAAAGTTCGAAGTAAAGTTTTCGGTAAAATCTGACGTAAAACTATTAAGCTTAGGTAAAATATATAACACATTAGGTTCATGAACTATATGACAAACAGTGACAATTTTTCGGAACAGAAAAATAAACTGAGCAAAATAAATAAACTTTGTTCTGCAAAGGGTAGAGTCTCCTGTTCAAGGCCTCGAACTTCTACCTCTGCAGAACACTTGCTTAACGAAGGCCACATTTACAAGCCGCAATGTGAACTTCTGAACAACAACAACAAAGGGAGGAAGTTAATAATCATATAGCTGTTTGTCCAAACTTGTACCAAATGATCAGACACAGTTACTTTATTCACCACTTCTAATGGCAGGTACTGCAAATAAAACCTTATAGACCGCTTAGGCAACTAGGAAATTAATACGACACGTATTTTACTTTATTTTAGTCCCTGTAGTTTCATTTGCCCCATAACTTTACTTTCTATTATTCCAATTGTTTCCTTTACCAGTTCGGTCGCATCATGTGTCTCTCTATTAACAGAACACATTACTATCTTATTTAGTCAGCCTTCGAAACGTATCTCATAGCTTTACTGTATTCTGCTAAATTTCTGTTTTTCTTCCGAACATTTTTCGGTTTTTTCATGTAGTTAAATAATCCAACGTGACAAATTTTTCTTAAACTAAATAATTTATTTCACATTTTCATCGAAACAATTCTTCTCACTTTAGTCTTCTACCTAACGTTAATACTTGTCATCTTTCGCAGCCAACTGAGAAGTTCTTTGGACGCACCTAGTTTAGTATTATTGTTCTTACAAAGTACACAGCCACACACATTTGTCTTTGTATTTCATAATCACCTACCAGCCGAAAACTGGTCAGCTGAATAATAAATTCCGTGGCATATTACAGGAGAGGCGTGTGTTTCTCATTCATTATGTTCTTAACGACACGTTCATGGCATAACCTGACTCATCACCACAGCAAAATGCGTGGGGTAATGCTAACAAATTCCAGGAGAGTGAAAATAAAGTGAGACTGGAGGAATGTAAAACACATCATCACTCGTCGATTGGTACATTTTTTCCTACAGTTATTAACTTGTATGGATATCTACTAGGTTCGAATCCTGCCTCGGGCATGGATGTGTGTGATGTCCTTAGGTTAGTTAGGTTTAACTAGTTCTAAGTTCTAGGGGACTAATGACCTCAGAAGTTGAGTCCCATAGCGCTCCGAGCCATTTGAACCATTTTTGATATCTACTAGGAGTGTTGGAGCTGTCAGGAAGGGCAACCCGTCGCGTTGCACAAACTCTTTCATGATGATGATGATGTCCCCTACTCCGAGGAGCGTAGGGGACGATGCAGCAAACCGGCACCGCCGTACTAGGCAAAGTCCTAGCGGAGGTGGTTTGCCATTGTCTTCCTCCGACCGTAATGGGGATGAACGATAATGATGAAGACGACAGAACACCCAGTGATCTCGAGGCATGGAAAATCCCTGACCCCGCCGGGAATCGAACCCGGGACCCGTGCGCGGGAAGCGAGAACGCTACCGCAAGACCACAAGCTGTAGACTTCATAACAGAGCAGTAGCAGGTATAGGCCATTCACGGCATGGTACATACTGGGCGAGACTGCAGTAACCACGGCCACAGCAGCCGACAGCACGCTCCGGGTTCCGGGCGCAGCTCGCAACCCGTCAGCCGTCACCTTCTATTCTGGGCCGCGCCTTCCGGTGGCTTACATTTCGTCCTCACGCGTCCGTTCGACCTACCTAATTTTCCGCCAACGCACACTGCCTTTCCTCAACTTAACACCGGAGCTACCGTTGTGAGTACACAGCTGCCTCTTAAGACATTAGTCACAGCATAAAAAAACCTGGCAAAAAAGAAATGAGAACAACTGAATTACATACACTGAAGTGCCAAAGAAACTGGTATAGGCATGCATATTCAAGTACAGAGCTACATAAACAGCCAGAATACGGTGCTGCGGTCGGCAACGCCTAAATAAGACACGTGTCTGGCGCAGTTGTTAGATAGGTTACTGCTGCTACAGTGGCACATTATCAAGATTTAAGTGGGTTTGAACGTGGTGTTATAGTCGGCGCACGAGCGATGGGACACAGCATCTCCGATGTGGCGATGAAGTGAGAATTTTCCCCTACGACCATTTCACGAGAGTACTGTGAATGTCAGAAAGCCGGTAAAACATCAAATCTCCGAAAACGCTGCGGCCGGGAAAAGATTCTGCAAGAAGGGGACCAACGACGACTGAAGGGAATCGTTCAACGTGACAAACGTGCTGCCCATCCGCAAATTGCTGCAGATTTCAGTGCTGGTCCAACAAGTTCAAATGGTTCAAATGGCTCTGAGCACTATGGGACTTCTGAGGTCATCAGTCCCCTAGAACTTAGAACTACTTAAACCTAACTAAACTAAGGACGTGACACACATCCACGCCTGAGGCAGGATTCGAACCTGCGACCGTAGCGTTCGCGCGGTTCCAGACTGTAGCGCCTAGGACCGCTCGGCCACTCTCGGTCGGCGGTCCAACAAGTGTCCGCGTGCGAATCATTCATCGAAACACTATCGATATGGGCTTTCGGAGCCGAAGGCTCACTCGTATACCCCTGATGATTGGAGGACACAAAGCTTTACGTCTCGCCTGTGCCCGTCAACACGAAATTGGGCTCTGATGACTGGAAAAATGTTGCCTGGTAGGACGAGTCTCGTTTCAAATTGTATCGAGTGGATAGAGGTGTACGGGTACGGAGACAACCTCATGAATTAATGGTTCCTGCATGTCAGTGGGGGACTGTTCAAACTAGTGGCGGCTCTGTAATGGGGTGGGGCGTGTTCAGTTGGAGTGATACGAGACCTCTGATGTGTCTTGATGCGTCTCTGACAGGTGACGCGTACGTAAGTATCCTGTCTGATCACCTGCATCCATTCATGTCCGATGTGCATTCCGACGGACTTGGACGATTCCAGCAGAACTATGCGACGCCCCACACGTCCAGAATTGCTACAGAGTGGCTCCAGAAACACTCTTCTGAGTTTAAACACCTCCGTTGGCCACCAGATTCCTCAGACGTGAACATTATTGAGCTTATCTGTGCTGTTCAGAAGAGATCTCCAATTCCTCGTACTCTTACGGATTTATGGGGAGCCCTGCAAGCTTCAGTTCCGTCCAGCACTACTTCAGACGTTAATCGACTCCATGCCATGTCGTGCTGCGGCACTTGTGCTTGCTCGCGGGGTGTCGCATCTATATGTTAATATTGATTCGCTCTCGGATATTCGGGAAGAACGTGTGTTTCTGGGTCCTTTTTCTGCAGCGTCTCATTCAGTCTGCCAAGTATCATTTCGCCAGTCATTAAGTTGTTTCTTGTCAGTTATTTTTTTCCTTAATTTCCTATACTTTGTCCTGTCGTCCCTGTTTCATCCAGTATGCTGCAGCTCTGAAACGTACACATCCAGGTTACCTTACTCGCGCCACCACTTTCATCCCTCAACCCAGACACGCAGGGTGAAAAAGAGTGTTTCGGCAGACGAAATGGATCATTCGCAGAATTTCTAAGGGGCTGTAAAACGACACGAAAACAGTGCAGCCCAATCCTGATTACTGTTACCCTATGGTATGCTAGGCACGAAGCTCATTTCCAGCTCCGGGAGAACCGCGACTGCCCCTCTTCTGAAGCGTTTATTTTACGAGACATTAGCGCGGCCACTGCGCTCCGAACTTCATTTCTATTGGCTTTACGACTGACAGGAGAGCAGTGCATCGGCAACGTAGAATGAAGCGCTGGATGGAGGGGTGGGGCAGCGAGAGGAGGAGGGAGGGAGTATCCTAGTCGGCGGAGAGGAGCAATATCGGGTTGCAGAAAATTCCTCGACCACCGGCCGCGAGCTGGCAGAATCTCTACACGGTGTGCTATCGGAGCCCTATTACGCCCCCGCTTGTAAAAAGGAGACCATTAATAGGGCGGCTGAGCCGATAACCGATGTTAACAGCAAGGCCGGCTTCGCCTTCCCCGGACAGGCGGTCGTATCGAGCGCAACGAGCAGCGGCAGTATCCGGCGTTTTTTCCTGGCCGCGCCTCGCCCCGCCGGAGTCCGCCGTTTTACTGCCGGGTGGGCGGCAGCGGGGGCGGCACCGATAAGATAGACCCGCACAGCCGACGCCGCCCACAGGGTGCAGTGCAGGACCCAGTGCTCAGCCACTAATCAGCATCCTCAACACAACACTGGACACTGGGCGAGCATTTTTGTTAGGTACTATACTTTTTCGTGTTCAGAGACCAACGTTTTTGAGCGAAAAGTTGGGATACGTCCAGCCCTTCCTTTTGTCCTTGCTATAATTCATGGAGGGTACGTTCACTGGGACAGGTAGCACCGGTTAGGTGGTGTTCCATTTCCTGATGCCACAATCACATCTGTCGTCATATTCACCCGTAAGGCTCCACTTGATCAGGTTACTTACGCCTTTTCTGACATGCTTTAGACGCCTCCAAATTTTCTATCTCCAATGGGAATGTTCTATTGTGGAGTGTGTGGTGTAGTAGATGGGCGGGATTAGCCGAGCGGTCTAAGGGCGCTGCAGTCGTGGACTGTGCGGCTGGTCCCCGCGGAGGTTCGAGTCCTCCCTCGGACATGGGTGTGTGTGTGTTTGTCCTTAGGATAATTTAGGTTAAGTAGTGTGTAAGCTAAGGGACTGATGGCCTTAGCAGTTAAGTCCCATAAGATTTCACACACATTTCAAGATTTTTTGATATCGACGCCAATAAGATACTCCTTACTATCGGAGCATCGTTGGCCACACTAACGAGGCGGAAGTAGCAACACACGCCCACAGACATTCCACCAGGGGCCGAACAGCACAATAACCCTGGGTTCGGTGTGGGGCGGCGGAGGGGTGAAGTGGTCTGGGGTAGTCATCGTGGGGTTGTGGATCACTGCGGCTGCGGCGGGGACAGAGTCTCTCCGTCGTTTCTAGGCACCCGGTCAATATACAATACATACAATGCTAAAATAAATGGGCAAACTAAAGAGATTTATATAATAATTAACGTATTCGAGGATCAGAAGATTGCAAATTTGCTGAAACTAGTAATCGGGTATGTGTCAGCTGCGATTTGGGCAATAAAAATGCTAACCTGGAAGATTTTTTTGCATTGATAGACTACTCTCCTCCTTGACAATATCAGATAATTACTGTATAACGATTATGTTCACGTCTGCTACCTCCAGTCCTTAAGATAGATAATATTAGTATATCGGTTTATGTATGTATTCAAAGGCGACGCTATTCCAGGCTACATTCAGCTTTCGGTTTTCTTGTTTTGGGTGAAGGTGGATGAAGTTTACTTGTATCTGTTACCGTTGATAATATTCTGGTACGATGCTCCTCAAAACTCTTCCGTTGAACTGTCATTTTTGGATCGTCGGCTCACAGTAAGTGGGTCTTGTAATTTGGTGTTGGCTGGTCGTTCGTGTACGGGTTAAACAAGAGGATGTCAGGACGCTACCTCGATCGAGTCCACATATTCTGCCGTTGTGGTTCAAATGGCTCTCAGCACTATGGGACTTAAAATCTGAGGTCACCAATCTCCTAGAACTTAGAACTACTTAAACCTAACTAACCTAAGGACATGACACATGTCCATGCGCGAGGCAGGATTCGAACCTGCGACCGTAGCGGTCGCGCGGTTCCAGACTGAAGCACCTATAACCGCTCGGCCACAGCAGCCGGCTCTGCCGATGTCATCGCCTCTTTCTGCCCTCTAGCGCGACAAACATGATCCTGTTTTGCAGTAGTGATTCAGTGCGTTGTTTCAAGCTGGTAATCTTACTGTTTTTGCAAGTAATTAACCATAATCTGACCAAATATTTAATTTTTTGTGCGTAACATGTTTCGGAGTCACATTTCCAAGGCCTAAGGACTGCTAAGAGGAAGTCCACCAAGCAGCTATATTTTCCATGATATTTGGCTGCCGGCACTGTGTTGGTTCGTGAGCTCCGTCGCTAATGAGCGCCCTCAGAAACATGCTCGTTTCGACATATTTTTGCTCGTAATGAGCCGTCTTTCATCACAATATTTCATTTTTCTGTCCAATGCCTTTTGCAAACTGCCATAATTTGATACACAATAACAGAAATATTCGCGTGAATTTCTTCACCACAATACTTACATGTAACTGCAGCATAGTCACGAATGATATATTTTGGTACCTAAAGCACAACAGACAATAAGTGCGCTAGTGCTTTAGTGTTAGAGGTCTGTACTGCTGGCATACCCTCCCCTATCTCCTCTGCCCGTCCTACAATATGGGGCGAGGGATATCTATATCTACCTGACTGCTCTGCAACTCATACTTAAGTTCGTGGCAGACAGAGGGTTCAGCAAAACACTTTATTTCTCTACCGGCCCACTCTTGGACAGCGCGCTTCAGACACTAACATTTCTATCTTACCGTCTAAATCATTTGGTTTGGATCATATGATGACTTAACAAGACAGTATATGACACCACCACCTTCTGTAACCAATGTAAGACAGCTGTTGAGATTGTTTCCTAAATCACTTACATACATAGATTAGAAACGTTAAAGGGCCCAAAACACTTCCGGGGGAGCAGTAGACATCACATCTCTTTTACTTGACGACTTTCCGTCAATTATTGCGAACTGTGGCACCTCCCACGTCTTGCTAAGGTCGTTTCGACTAAGCTGCAGAAGTTTCGTTTAGAAGTTTATATATTTCTAGTGCCTTGGAGGAAGACAGACATCAGTGGTCATAGATTTGCCTCGGACGAAGAGATGCTCGGCTGGGTACAACCATGGTTTCGTAGGCAACTGAAAACACTTTTCCATGAAAGTATTGACCGTCTAGTCTCACAGTGGGCTAAATATGTTAAAACTTATGGCAATTTATTTTGATATAATGAACAGTTTACTTATTTTTTCCCATGTGTCTCGTTTTCATTTGACTGCTCCTTTTAGAAGAGAGTCGAAACATAGATGAGTAGATCGAATAACTAAGGAGGAAGAACTGAATGTAACTGATAAGAAATGAAATTTACGCACAACTTAAATAAGAGAAAGGATTGTTTAATATTGCACATCCTGAAGCGCCTAGGCTTGAATACAGTAAACATGTTTAGAGGGATGTGGTTGTAGTTATGAAGAGATGAAGAAGGTTGCACTGGATAGTCTAGCATAGAGAGGGCATCATACCTGTCTTAAGACTGAGAACCACAACAGTATCACAGTAATAATATTTCTAACAAGAATAATGTTATTAACGAAACATACCGTTGGATCTACCCAAAATCAACTGGCGCGTAACTTCAAAGACGCGGCACAACTGCGCCGTGAAGTCCGTTTGTTCGCCGCGAGGTAACTCACTAAAAGAAAGCACTCAAATTCAAAGTCGTCGACGCCTTACAAGAAATTTCTCGTTTATATTCCTCAAATACGCTGCGGAATATCTAGCCGGTCGGCCGTCTTTGAAAGTCAGTAATTCTGTTCGGAAACTTGTGAAGCCAAGGGCCTCCAGAGAGGACCGCTGTTTCAAAGTGCCCACGAGTCGATTCCCCGGAGCTCGGCTGAAAGAAGTCCAGGGCACTCGACGAGAGCCCTCGCACTTCGGCCCGCTCTTAATATTCGAGGCCGGTGCGGGGAGGAAGTGCTTATTGATTTTGTATGTAGCCATCACTGACACATTAAAACTGGATAGCGAAAGTAGCCTTCTAGTGGAAATGGACGGCGCCGAGGTCTATTAAAATCCGAATTCATCGACACGACTTTTAGGCCAACGCTTGCAATGCAAAAAAGGGGAGCGTGCTGCCATGTATTTAAAGCAGCTCAATCGAGAGTGCCGGTACTGTCCCTGCAAGCTACTGGCTTCAACCCAAAAACGTATTTCTCAACGCATAAAATTAGGAGCCAGTTCCATCGGGAATTCACCTTTCAGCTACTGTCTAACCGTAAATCACAACTGAGGTCAAAAATGTCTTTTAATTCATGGCGAATTTTAATGTACATCATAATGAAGCGGTAATGAAATTCAGTGAGCCCTATCATCACAATGTTTGAAAGCTGGTACTTTCCTTTTTCTATTTAAGCTTAAGTTAGCTATGGAGTATGTCAAGTATTAGCTTGGGAGGAGGGCCTTTTGTACAAGTTGACTGAAGTAGCTGCACATCGCACAATTTTGAGGCTAATACGTAGCGTGCTGTCAGATAGGCTCTCTCGTCTTGCTCAACGACACAATAAAAGCAAACACAGAAAGATGAGCGATGGGGCACCGCAAGGGTCTGTTCTGCCTCCCACTTTATTCAGTCTTCATATCTTACACCTACCTTATATTGCTGCAAGGAAATTTGGGTATGCTGAAGACCTAGCTTTAGCTCTCAAAAACTGTGAAGTTACCGAGACCATTTTAACAGAAGATTTGTCCTTCTGAATGAGAACTTTATGAAATGAGGGCTTACACCAAATCTCAACAAGACCGAAGCCAAACTCTGATTAAAATCACTTTGTGACACGTTTCAGGGAGTCGAGTGTTAAGAGGCAGCCGCCATCCAGTCGTAGTTGTTCGCCATGTGCTCGCTGTCTCTTCTGTTTTGCAAGAACATGCAACTTACTGTAAAGCGTGGCCGGTAGCATGTTGGCAACACTGTCAACCCCCCCCCCCCCCCCCTCCACCACCCCTCCATCACTACAATCTGGCAATTAAAAGTAATTTTGATCGGAATATAGTTGCTTTCACCTAAAAGACAGGCATGCACATCGTCAACCGTAAATCTCTTTTAATAACACTGTACTCAAACTCCATAAACACCCTAAATATCTAGGCGTCACTTCATACAGAACTTTGCCTTCCAAGCAATATATAATAATTACTGCCTAAAATATAAGAAACATAGCAATATTATCTGAAAGCTTAGCAGTGCTACATTGCAGATTACGAAATTCAATACTACGTCTTATGTACTGTGTAACCGAATACAATGCACCAGTAAGGTCGAATAGTGCTCACTCCAAAACGCTAGACGTCCAGTTACACTCGGCAATGAGCATTATTAGATGGTGCATCAGGTCTACTGCACTGTAATGGCTTCTAGCACTCAGCCATGTAACTCCACCCCTTCTTCGCGGACTGCAAGCACTCATAAAGGAATACAAGAAAAACATGAACATTTCTGAACTACCCATCCAGCAGGAAATACCCCGCCTGACAAGAAGTCGGCTACGATCTCCAAAGTCACCCAACCATCTTACTCAACAGCTGGTTGGAGACCGGTTCAGTGTCAACGGCAAATGATTCGAATTGTGGGATAGAAATATACCTACTATCTTTTTCTTTTCTTTTTGGATCATCAGTCTTCTGGTTGGTTTGATGCAGTGCACTACGAATTCCTCTCTTGTGCAATCTCTTTGTCTCAGAACTGCAGTTTCATCCTATGTGCTCAGTTATTTGACGTATGTATTCCAGTCTGTCTTCCCCTGCAGTTTCTACTCTCTGTTGCTGCTTCTAGCACCACTGAAGTTATTTCCCAGTGTCTCAATACGTGTCCTATTAGCATCTCCCTTCTTCTTGCCAAATGTTCCTTCCTTCGCTAATTCTATGGAGATCCTCTCAGTCTTCATTTCTTATCTTCACTGTTACCCACATGATGTAATACCACCATCAGAAATGGCCAGCGGCTTAGAACTCCTTTGTCATACATGAAAAGCTTTGAACAGAATTTGCACGGGACGAAGTATTTACGTATAAAATCTGTATATGTGCGGAAAAGTTTCAACACCATACTGTGACTTTGGAGCTCCAAGACAGTCCATCTGCCACCTTGTCAAAGAATGTGAGCTGAGAACATACCCTTGCGATCTGATGGATCCAATTCATCTTGATCGTATAGTTGAAACTAATTTTAACAAAAGTATAAAATTTATATTTAATATGTTTTTATTTAAATATCTTGTAATGTCATGGTAAACAAATAAGTAGTAAATAAATTCCAACGTTTTTACGAGTGACTGTCCTTATGTCTCTCCAAGCAAGTAATCCCCACCTTTCTGTAGGATTTCGGTCTATTTGTCTGTCTATTTCTTTTCCGTAGTCCGTTTCGCTGCTAGCTGCCTCTAGTGTGATGTTAATTTCTGCCGTATCCTTCTTTACATCTTTCAGCCAGTTAGTATAGACCTTCCTGCTTTCCAAGTTTTCCAAGATTCTCTTAATCGTTCTCTTTTGTACCAGTCTTTTGAGTTTCCCTAGAAGATAGGTCTTCTCTTCTTAAGGGATATTGCGAGTTTTCCATTTTTTTTTTCAATTCTTCAAGGTAAGATCAGAAGCGAGACATCGCAAGTGAATTTCACGTGATATGTTAGAAATATTTATCCTCGATTAATAATGCCACGAATGTCGATGCAAGTTCTCACATTTTTCTCATATCACACATCTTGCAGTTTTACTCAAATAAACTTGTATTTTTCATTGTAATATTCATCAAAATTCACATTAAAGAATGTCGTATTTGTAATGACAGGTTGTAATTCTCAATATAGCCTTTTTTTTGTCTTCGTAGAAGGTTCGAATAAAACGCACTGAAGACACGGTGCGAGAATGTATCCACGTGTACATCCAGTACATAACATCATATGAAAAATAAGTTCACGAAATACTTGGCGCATTGCCCGATAGTGGAAGAAAAACTAAAAAATGTTATAAATCTAATCTAATACTCGAGACCATTTTCTCTCAGTTGCTACTATCGGTTCGATGCTTCTTACCTGTAAAAAGCAACAACAAATGAATAAATATTTCACGCAGTTCTTGAAGGGTTAAAATTTGTATTCGGTATCAAACTTACGACGACTTTCTCTGTCGTCATTAACTTCTGATATTTCGAAATCGACCATTCGCTTTCCCTGCAACTGATCTTAGATGCTTGTTGCATTTGATGTCTCTTTGCTGCGTTATGCCTAGGTATTTAATCGATGTAGCTGTGCCAAACAACAAAGTATTAATACTCTATGAGAACAACACAGGACTGTATTTCCTTCTCATCTTCTAAATAATCCTGTGTCCTCCTACAGTCAAAGACGAAACTTTCCCGTACTCTATAGAGTCCAGCAAACAGTCGTAGACCGCTGCTCTCCCTGTCCGTTAGATCTTTTATGCATACAGAGAATGCACTCCTCGGCAATACTCGGCAATTCGATAAGGCGCAGCAGAAAACCTAAAAAACTGCGGTGGTCGTTCATTTTTTCCTATTAAATTTTTTTTTGTGGTATCTGCTCTGTGATATTTGTCGCAAACGATCTAAATGCTCTTGCATTTTAAAACTTAAAGCCAAGTTCGTCCCAAATATGGAATACAAATAATTAAGATGCATACAAAATGCGTATGGAAAATTCCACGGTACTTTTGAATGGGATCTGCCTGCATTGCTCTTGCTTAGTCCATAGGTATGTAAAGAGCGCTCACGTCACTATCTCTGCCGTGTTAATGACTGCAGCCAACATGTAAGTCACGTGACAGGAGGCAGGCAGCAGAGTTTCTGCTATTACGCACAGTGCGAAGTGGAGCCCTCAGTTATACATGGTGATTCACGTAGATATGCAAATATTTTAATATGTTATTCTACAAGTAAAACTAAACAAAAAAGTTCATACAAACATAGGTCCGCAAATGTTTAGTTACGGAGTTACCGCTAATAAAAGATTTTGCCCGAAATTTAGCAACTTCCCTAATAAGGAGTCATCGCAAAACTGTACGAGGTTAAAGTAAAGCACGATTTCCATTTATTTTGTTGTTATTGGTCTGGTGAATCTATTAAATCATGTCCCACATATGTATCTGCAGTAGTTTTCCAGAACATCCAGAGAAGCAAAGATTATTATATAAGTTAATTTGTTTACTTTCCATTAAGAAAGTAGAAATGTTTATGTCACTGTTGGTAAACGTATGTACACTGTACAACTTCCTTAACACTGAGCTTTGTTTCTCCCAGTTTAACATGAATTCACGTGTTCTATGGTATTAATAAAAGCAGATTATCTGATACATTCATGCGGCTTTTGTAAAAGTCGTTACCATCATTTTTCCAAAATTAAATTCTCTATAACTTATGTTGAAAACTTCCTGCAATTGTCTGGAAAATAAAAAAGCAAATTTGGCCAAGCAGTTAATAAACTAAAAATTTTACAAAATTACGTCTTTGCTTCTCTGGATGTTTTGGAAAACTACTGCAGATACACGTCTGGGACATGTTTTGTTAGGTTCACCTGCCCAAAAACAAGAAAATCAATAGAAATCAAGCTATACATTAACCTCGTACAGTTTCGCAATGGCTTCATATTAGGAAAGTTGCTAAATTTCAGGCAAAATATTTTACTATCCGTAACCAAACATTTGCGGACCTATGTTTATATGAACTTTTTTCTTCAGTTTTACTGGTAGAAAAACATATTACAATACTGTATTTGCATATCTTCTTGAATCACCCTGCCGTTTTGTCACAGGTATAGCTGAAATTATGTGCTGATCTTAGAAATTGAATGATTTCTTGTATGCAGTGATATAGTTAAGCTAATTGCTCCGAAAAGTTCAATATTAATGTGATGGTTACGGTTTTTCTTTACATTTGGTAAAGTGAGAAGGTAACAAACGACTCGGTAAGTTTCAGGATTACATTTATTCAGTGAATTCCTGTTTTTATTGCACTGTGAGCCATTTAGTTCGTCTCTTCCACAGGAGTAGAAGACGAAATATGTTTGACAGGGAGCATTTAGTTTTCTGACGATCCCTCAACAGTAAATGTAACATTTTATTATTCTGTGAAGGTACCATCATATATACCGCCTTCCGATAATGAGTAAAATTGGCAGCTTAAGATCATTAACTGTTGTGGACGGAAATACATATTTAGTGGCTTCTGGCATAAGACTCGTGAATTCTCCCTCGCTAAGACAGGCCTTTGAGAGTACAATGCGGGACATGGGCGATCGCAGTGCTATGAATACGGGAGGGCTTTCCGCTTCTGGACTGCTGGTTCGCAGAAATGTGGCCACACAGTTTTTACACGATAAATCAGTCTAATCTAAAAGCCGTAAATTCAACTAAATACCTAGGTATTACAATTACGAACAACTTAAATTGGAAAGAACACATATAAAATGTTGTGAGGAAGGCTAACCAAATGCTGCGTTTTATTGGAAGGACACTTAGAAAATGTAACAGACCTACTAAGGAGACTGCCTACACTACGCATGTTCGTCCTGTTTTGGAATACTGCTGCCCGGTGTGGGATCCTTACCAGATAGGACTGACTGAGTACATCGAAAAAGTGCAAAGAAAGGCAGCCCGTTTTGTAGTATCGTGAAATATGGGAGAGAGTGTCATAGAAATGATACAGGATTTGGGCTGGAAATCTTTAAAAGAAAGGCGTTTTTCGTTGATACGGTATCTTCTCACGAAATTCCAATCATCAACTTTCCCCTCCGAATGCGAAAATATTTTGTTGAGGCCGACCTACATAGGGCGGAACGATCACCACGATAAAATAAGGGAAATCAGAGCTCGTACGGAAAGATATAGGTGTTCATTCTTTCCGCGCGCTATACGAGATTGGAATAATAGAGAATTGTGAAGGTGGTTCGATGAACCCTCTGCCAGGCATTTAAACGTGATTTGCAGAATATCCATGTAGATGTAGACACTCTGGCCGATTACCGATGCCACGAGACGGCACTGTCTTTGAAGTCGATGGGTGACCACAGTTTCTCTGAGCATTTCAATTCTTTTGTAAGAAATGACATCCATTTCTATCGATAATGTCGGGATTTTACAAAAAAAAAAAAGCGTTTATGTGTTACGACTATTGCCCACGTCTGTAGAGACACTGAAACGATATCAGGATAAGGAGCGTAGTATACTAGAAAATGTTTGTTAAAGAGAAAACTCATCTAGTGAGTTAGATATTAAAATTCTATTGTATCCAAATAATCGCCATTTACCGAGTGTCAAGAATTGTGTCCGCAAACCGCTGTATTCTCAAAACAACAAAACATTAGTTGCTTTCACAAATTACTTGCTTTCATATACCTTTCGGTACAACCAAATGCCGCCGAAGATTTCACCATTGTTATTAAGTAACTATTATTGGAAATATTGAAAGTTTACCTTCTACCTCCTTGCCTAGGGACGCCAGATGAAAGTTGATGTCGTCAAGCCCTGAATCAAAATTGCGCAGCGGATAACTGGGGAGGGGAGCTTGAGAGCGCTACCTAGAGAGCGTGCACTTTCTGTACGATACTAGGCAACGGGCTGGAGGCTCACACGCTGATGTGTGGGTCCCTGCATTCTATATCTTATATTTTAAATGAATTCCTTTAACTTCTTTGTGATTTTTAAGGTATGTTAAAGATTGATGACAATTGATCACGTATTTATTTTAAATATTATCACTCGATTTTTCAGCAATTGCAGCAATTGTTCCAGTTTACAGATATTACAATTTTACAACTTATAGCTCGGGTATATTATATACTAATCTGTACGCACATTTCTACGGGCAAGACGGAATTGCGTTGGCCAAATGTATACCACCAAAGTCTCCCAATATGTTACATAGGACATCCACTATGTGAGGAGGATAACGGGCAAACTGGGGATCAGGTACATTAACACAGGGGGTCAAATTTCCTAAATTAACGAGATCATTGATTTCCTTACACATTCCGAAGCTGGAAATAAAAGAATTAGTACAAATATTCAAATACCTCTCTTCCATGGGTGAACATTGAGACAGACGCACTGAGGGCACGTCTGCTCACTTACCCGTCTTCTGTAACACCCCCCTAGAATCTGGAGGGCACCCGGAGGTCCTCCTGGGCCCCGGTGGAGGGGGTGGTCGAACCACTTGGCCGTGTCCAACCTCTCCACCCCAAATCTTGTGACACTGGAAAGTCTTTGACTTTTACCTGCCTGTGCTGTCTCTCTGATCCCCTACCCAGGAGTAAGGTTGGCACTACTATACTACGGAACTACTTCCCAACAAAGATTTGGTCACGCTTTACGGAAAGGTGTGAGGAGGATTAGGAAAGTTTATGTGCAGATTAACACTCACGTACAAGAAATGCATAATACACAACACATATAAATACGTATTATGAAGCCTGACACATTTCTTTCCACCCGTCCACATGGGTTCTGTTGCACCCACGGCCGGCCGCTGTACCGCTTCAATATTACAATTAAGATAAACTGAAGAGTATTCCAGAACCATATGCAAATGTACGCCGCCGGTAGTAAGCGGACTGAAATGTTTGTTTTAGTAAAAAGACGCCAAGCGCCGTCTATATTATGTTATGCCTGAGGTAAAAGCGATGTAATGACAAAATGGTTCAAATGGCTCTGAGCACTATGGGACTCAACTGCTGTGGTGATAAGTCCCCTAGAACTTAGAACTACTTACACCTAACTAACCTAAGGACATCACACACATCCATGCCCGAGGCAGGATTCGAACCTGCGACCGTAGCGGTCGTGCGGTTCCAGACTGTAGCGCCTTTAACCGCTCGGCCACTCCGGCCGGCTGATGTAATGACATTTATAATGTCAGGAGCCCTTACAGACAAACCTCGCACCGTACCATAGTAACTTCTGTTCGAAGGCAATGTATGTCGGCGACTAGTCGATGGTTTCGACGCAAGTGACTCGAGTGAGAACATAACTGAGGGCGGGATACAAGGTGGTATCTGCGTAGTGCTGAAAGTTTGGCGAGGGAGCCAGCATTCGCCGGTGTAGAGCGCAACCCCGTCCGAGTTTGTTTTCGCCGCACGTTCTTTTCGTGGCCAAAGTTCTTCGGCCTCTCCAAGGACTGCGCGGCGAGCGCCAAGGAGAAACACTATTTCTGTGCCCGTGCCAGGCGCAGGCCAGGGAGAGCCCAGAGCCAGCAACCGACTGCTAACAGCTGACGGAGGCGCCGCTTACATTCGCCGCACGCGACGCGGCGCGTTGCTGTGTCCCCCTGTGCGTCTGCTTCTCCGTTGCTTCCCAACCCAGCACAAACACCTGCCCTTCTTCTTCTGCAGAAAGGACGAACAAGGTCCAAAAGTATATATACTACTGGCCATTAAAATTATTACATCACGAAGATGACGTGCTACAGACGCGAAATTTAGCCGACAGCAAGAAGATGCTGTGATATGCAAATGATTAGCTTTTCAGAGCATACACACAAGGTTGGCGACGGTGGTGACACTTACAACGTGCTGACATGAGGAAAGTTTCCAACCGATTTCTCATACACAAACAGCAGTTGACCGGCGTTGCCTGGTGAAGCATTGTTGTGATGCCTCGTGTAGGGAGGAGCAATGCGTACCATCACGTTTCCGACTTTGATAAAGGTCGGATTGTAGCCTACCGCGATTTTGGTTTATCGTGTCGCGACAATGCTGCTCGCGTTGGTCGAGGTCCGATGACTGTTAGCAGAATATGGAATCGGTGGGTTCAGGAGGGTAATACGGAACGCCGTGCTGAATCCCAACGGCCACGTATCACTAGCAGTCGAGAAGACTGGTATCTTATCCGCATGGCTGTAACGGATCGTGCAACTACGTCTCGATCCCTGAGTCAACAGGTGGGGACGTTTGCAAGACAACGACCACCTGCACGAACAGTTCGACGACGCTTGCAGCAGCATGGACTATCAGATCGGAGACCATGGCTGCGGTTACCCAAGACGCTGCATAATAGACAGGAGCGTCTGCGATGGTGCACTCAACAACGAACCTGGCTGCACGAATGGCAAAACGTCATTTTTTCGGATGAATCCAGGTTCTGTTTACAGCATCATGTGGTGGCATCCGTGTTTGGCGACATCGCGGTGAACGCACATTAGAAGCGAGTATTCGTCATCGCCATACTGGCGTATCACCCGGTGTGATGGTATGGGGTGCCATTGGTTACACGTCTCGGTCACCTCTTGTTTGCATTGACGGCACTTTGAACAGTGGACGTTACATTTCAGATGTGTTACGACCCGTGGCTCTACCCTTCATTCGATCCCTGCATTTCAGCAGGATAATGCACGACCGCATGTTGCAGGTCCTGTAAGGGGCTTTCTGGATACAGAAAATGTTCGACTGCTGCCCTGGCCAGCACATTCTCCAGATCTCTCGCCAATGGAAAACGTCTGGTCAATGGTGGCCGAGCAACTGGCGCGTCACAATACGCCAGTCACTACTCTTGATGAACTGTGGTATCGTGCTGAAGCTGCATGGGCAGCTGTACCTGTACACGCGATCCAAGCTCTGTTTGACTCAATGCCCAGGCGTATCAAGGACGTTATTTCGGCCAGAGGTGGTTGTTCTGGGTACTGATTTCTCTGGATCTATGCACCCAAACTGCGTAAAAATGTAACCACATGTCAGTTCTAGTATAATATATTTGTCCAATGAATTCCCGTTTATCATCAGCATTTCTTCTTGGTGTAGCAATTTTAAAGGCCAGTAGTGTATGTATTACTTGCGCGACTTTTATAGTTACTTACTACTTGTTGCGATATACTTCAGTAATTAGTAGTTCATCATTAGGAGACAAAAGATGACGTAACGCGTACACAGGATTCAAACTAACATAAAACATTCGTTTCACAAACGATACAAGATACCGAACTACCATTACGGCAAGAGCTAATAAACAAAGAATCAATTAATATGGTGATTACGCCATTGCATTTCCCTTTATTTAAAAATGTTTCAGTGGCCAGTTTTTTGGTTCCTTAAGTTATTCTTATCTGTCCTCCTGTACACAGGCTTCCGAACGCATTGCACTAGCCACAATACTATCTCGTTTGTTTGTTTGAGCTGATACATGCTGTTAGGGGTATAAATGGAGATTCTTCTGTTGATGACTGAGGACAATGTGCTGGACAACTTGACTTTATAATTTACCTCATTTGCAGAAGAATAATTTTATCTGTTACGAGTAGTATGTATTTAGTTTGGTTATACCTCCAAGTACGCGGGGCATAAACAAGCCATTAATTTTTGCTTTTACACTGGGCAGCAGGTCGTGTATTGAAGTGTGGACGTGTGGTACGTGGATAGTCTATTCTGACAGGAGTCGCGCTTTTCGTCGCCCAGTTACGACCTTGTAGAAAACATTATGTAGTAAATTATGTGATGTGTTTGCGGGAATAGTGTTAGACGTAGAGAAAAAAATAGCTAATTCACCGAAGTGGTTCAATATTAATGTATGAATTATCACACTATCTTCACACTGTTTCCGTAGTTACGTGTACCTGGCACCATACGTATAAGCACGAAGTAAATGTGGATATGTACTAAACCAAAACATGCTTACAAGAAAATATTGTCGATAGTGTGGTGCAGTATGTCAAGAATCGGCAGCTTTTGTATGGGAAATCATACAGAAATAACGTAACGAACAAAAGGATTGGCCACCGATATGTATTTAAATAAAGCGAATGGCGTTTGGTTAAAATAGGGCATCATAAACTCCCAAAAATCGCCAGTATTATTTCTAATACTGCGACTGTGGAAAATAGGACTCAAATCCAAAACGAAATTTAAAGAATCACGTTCGCAGCTCCTTCGCTAACACTCTTCGTATTTATTTTAAGAAGGCTGGAACAATGGTCTCTTTTTTTAATACAAAAAGGTACTTTTCTGAATGTTGTTCTGCAGCTCTTAAGCAGGCATCAGTATCGCGACTGTCAAAGTTTGCAGAGAACGAGGTGTGTGAAATGATAAATGGCGCTACGTTTATCGTGGCCTTTCCTTATAGCCACAAACAAAATGTTCAACATTCGTTTGTCGTTCTTCTCGAGTCACATAAGTAACTGCTAAGTGTTCCTGTAACGAACATTATTCAGAGGCCAGCGCAATTGGTGATCGTTGAGTAGCATTATAAATCTACTCTTCCTTCTTACTCTTGTACATGATGTTCCAGTTTCTGTTTGTCTTGGGGAATACTTCAATAGCTCCACCGGTTGTCTTCGAAGAAAAAAAAGAACCAATTACCAGTGCTCTGTTAATGAGGAACGTACTGCCATTGGTTGCCATGTATCTTTATCTGATATTTATTATATGTTGTTGTCGGCGTAAATCTGAAGACTGGTTTGCTGTACCTCTCTACGAAATTCCATCCTTTTCAAGGCTCTTCATGTCTGCGCAACTACTTCAACCTACTACCATTTGAACCTGCTTGCTGAAGATGTGCTATTTGTTCTTTCCAAATTATATCTGTTTAACGTAGTCTGTATTGACTATTATTTCAGGATTATTGTGCAACCCCCTTCACATCGAGTTTACTCCCTTACGGTTATCCATACAAGGTCGATCTACGCTTGTATTACGAAATGATTTCAATTCCTTAGGCCAGGGTAGGAAAGGGAGGAGGGTGGTGGGTGTTTCTTTCCAAGCCACACAGCTGGAAACGTGGTGCCACTTTTTCGCACAGTTTAAGCTTCCGACTGTCCCCCTCCCCCCTGTCACGCGCACACATTTCGCCACCACCACAGTGAAAAGACGCGACAGAATTGTTTTCCCCTTCCTCTCTTATTTCGATCTTATGGTCCGTCTCTAATGCATGGCTGTAACTGGTCGTGCAGCCACGTCTCGATCCCTGAGTCAACAGATGGGGACGTTTGCAAGCCAACAACCATCATCCATGGGATGTTAGACACTTAATTTTCATTCCTTTTCTTTGATTAAAATACGTAATTTTTAATTTTGTTGTTTTGTTTGAAACAAGTAACTTGATGAGAAAACATAGTAATAGTTTAATTATTACGCTAACGATCTGTTTATCATAATGAAATCAGAAATACGACTAGAATATAGTGGAGCGTAATGAGGTACACACAACTCAGATTGTCTAATCTTAGTCTATTCAAAGCAGATGAAAAATTCATTTATTCTGAAGATTTCGCTCGCATAATATGCTAACCTAAATTCAGTAATGAAAAAGTGACCCGCATGTTGAAACTTCGGTAACGCCACTAGGTGACGGGTATTCGTAAGCTTTCTGTACGTCCAATTACAAATTTATAGTCTTAAATAAAACTAAAATAGAAGAAAAGATTGGGTACCAGGCTGGTATTTACCTAGTTAGATGTGGGAAACCGCCTAAAAACCTCATAGACGCTGGGTCGTCCACCATCCCTCGACGTTAATGCGAAGGGCAGATTCTATTCGGGGCTCGATCTTCTCCCCGAATCCCGGAAGTTAAGAGTTAACGCGCTCGACTATCCGTGTGGGTCCAACAAGTAGGAAGATTAAGAACCAAAAATTTTTCAAAAATCAGCTTTAGTACAGCAGCTTTTCCCGAAGAATCGCTTGGCGAACACACTGGTGAGACTACGTAGCGTTAAAAGCAGCGTGCTCGAGTGGAAGGCGCCGGAAGAGGAACCGCGGGCGCCGGCAGCGACAGGCAGCAGGAGAAGGTAGGCTGCTGCGCTGGAATCAGATGAGCAGGTGACTCGGCCTTGCGGCGGAGGGAGCTGTCGATAAGCTGGCGTCTTGCTGTGGCTGCGGGAATAACAAGGTTACCGGCGCCGCAGCACGCTCTTCTACCCGCGGCGACACACGATCCACTGTGCAAACCCTCGCACGGGGAACGCGGCGGTTGAAACGGCAATCTGACGCGGAATCATTTGAGTGTATAAGGATCCAGTCTTTGGTTAGCAGACAAATAATTTATCATCAGCCGTGACAGATTGAAATTGTAATGAATTACGTTCTGTCCGCTTCACTTCGGAGAGCTGCATTCTTGGCTATTATGGAGCCAGAGCGGTATTCGGAGGAATGTTATATTGTCCAGCCTGCAATTTATGGACCAGCCTTTCCGAATAGTCCTAAGAGGGTTGTTTCCTGGACCTACTACACTGGTTTAAGGGTAAGTGATTTTCCCGTGACTGTAGGTGTTTCCCAGCAGCTACGCCCCGCGGGATAGCCGAGCGGTCTAGGGCAATTTGTCAAGGTTCGCGCGGGTCCCCCGTCGGAGGTTCGAGTCCTCCCTCGGACATATGTGTACGTGTTGTCCTTCGTATAAGTTAGTTTCAGTTCGATTAAGTAGTGTGTGAGCTTAGGGACCGATGACCTCAGCAATTTGGTCCCATAAGACTTTCGTCCGCGTTTTGTATTTCAATCGAGTCGGGGCAGGCATCCACGCGTTGTCGGTTTTGTTCTGGAGTCAAAATGTGCCGGACGAACTCTGCGCATATTTTTCTCTTCTTGGAGTCATCCTGGAGAATGCCTGAACACTTTATTTACAGATGTTACTCTACTGTGATTTGTGACACATCAGCGTTGACACACTACAATCTCACGTCCACTACTTAACGCTGCCCACTCATAAATGACTGGTCAAATGCGTATGTGTTGTTAGTTCAACCTGCAACCATATCTTCGGCGCTGAAGTCGCTTGCTCGCCTGAAATACAATGTCTCGAAACTTTTCGAATAGATTCCAGTCCGTTAATCTGACCTCAGAATCTTACTGATAGCAGTTTCGTTGCACCGCGAAAAGATATCGTGGGCGAATGCTAAAATTTATTAACGTTTCCTCCAGGTGGTGCAAAGCCAAGTTAAACCAAACCAGCTCGCCTAGTGGCAATTGGAATGACAAACAGGCAGAAAGCCGATACTGCAGTTAATTTGGCACACCCTGGAAGCTGCTACTTCACCTCGCTCGAGCTAGGAGGCGCAATAGCTAATTCAGCACCATTACCTCACTAAGGAGGGATCATAAAATCATTCTGACAGCCGAACATTGCGCGCGCAAGAGGGAATAGATGTTTCATAAGAATGCCTATCATTTCGCAGACATAGCAGGAAAGTATCAAGCTGAAGCCCTTAAGGACAGTGTTATGACGCTGAGGTGCGGCGAAAAATGCTGACGAGAAGCTCAGAAGACGTGGACACGTGCGCTCGGCCAGAGATAATGCCATTGCCTCAGATGGACAGTAACAAATACTCAGGCTTCCAAGCCCATGTTCTATTCAGCTACATAAGCCATTTATGAACACGAACACTGTGACATGTCGTCTTTGAATTTTACCGTTTCCATTTGGATTTCTTCTGTGCTTCATTTCGCTTCTACTCTCAGTTGCGCACATGTTACTTCTGTTCAGATTAGCCGGCCGCGGTGGCCGAGCTGTTCTAGGTGCTTCAGTCCGGAACCGCGAGACTGCTACGGTCGAAGGTTCGAATCCTGCCTCGGGCATGGATGTGTGTGATGTCTTTAGGTTAGGTTACGTTTAAGTAGTTCTAAGTTCTAGGGGGCTGATGACCTAAGATGTTAAGTCCCATAGTGCTCTGAGCTATTCTGATTTGTTCAGATACCTTACAGGAACACAGCTGAGTGACGTCGTCAACAAAAGCCGATATTTCGAAAGGAGCACAGCCTGCCATTTTTAAGGCAAAACTGCAGTAATTGAGCTCTGTGTAAGCAAACTTAAAACACTGGTATTCACAGGAGCTTCGTAAAGTTAACACGTGCACACACTCACTTTAAACACTAGCGCCATCATAATCTAAAGATGACTGATGTCAGACGTTACCTATAGTGAAATTAATAATCAACGGGTGAGGTAGCATAAACTCTGTCCGTTAGTTTCTTGACATGTCAGAGAGCGAGGTTCCATGCAGACATCAAACAAAAACCACCATCTCCGTTTATAAGATTACTTGCTAAATTAATTTCGTTTCCTTCTGCAATTGTGTGTGTGTGTGTGTGTGTGTGTGTGTGTGTTTTCGTGCTGATAGCTTATTGGCGCTCAACGGCGAGGTTATCATCGCCCAGCAGTTTCGAATTTGCTCTTCTGTTGTGAGCATGTGTGCCGCTTATGTTCCATACATCGATCCTCTACAGTCGTGAAAGTCTGACCAGTATATGACATGTCGCAACTGAAAGAAATACGGTAAACACCCGCCTTAAGCAAATCAATATAATCCTTTACAGAACGTAAAAGGACCATGGTCTTAGATAGTGATCGAAAAACTCACCTCACATCATGTCTCCGCAAACTGCGACCAATCCTGTTCGGAATGCTCCGTGCATAAGGCAAAAAGACTGTAGACTTTGGTGGCACCTCGGTATTATCATCACTCATCCGATACACAAATGTTCCTTAGCACAACGCACGTCTAATCTGTCTTCACTACAACCGTTCTGACGAAAGATGACTTAGAGGTGGGATAACTCAGCGGACAAACTCTCGGGTCCCAAGATGACATGGGTCCTGTGAATCATGGGACGAAGAATCACTTCAGGTTGAGCTGGTTGGTGACAGCTATCAGCTTCCAGATAAAAGTCAGTGTGAATAGGCTTCCTGTATTGTATTTTCCCAACGTACCATCCGCCTTCTTCCTGATCCATACATTAGGGAAGGGAAGACAGTCATCCTTTTCCACCTCCGTCGTGAAACGAATATTCGGGTGGATTGAATAATTAATCGTTCATATTCTCACTCTCATGAGTCCAAACAACGAAAGTTTTCTCTACATACCTGAAAAAACACGCAAGTTTCAAACTAAAGTCTCAGATGCTACTTCTGATTTTGGGTACTACGGATGCTGCAGAAGTTACCAATTGGCTCTGCATCGAGGCGGAGCGTGATCTTGGCAGGTAGTGGGGTGAGGAGCCAACTTGGGGACGCTACTTTCTCGGGCAGACAACGCTGGCCCGGCAGTGCTTTGTCCCGCCATCACGGCGCGCTATCCTGCTTTTACGACCAAAGTTCGCCCCTTCAGCCTTCCGCGGTAAGGCCGGTGACAGAATTAACTTTCGGCGTTCATTTTTCTCACCGAGCCTAATGCCTTAACGACACCATAAACGAGAGAGTGATACAGCCTGGCATTAAACGTGCTGTGGGTCGGCGTAACTCTGCCGGCGCTGCTCCGTAATCGCGTTAGCGGATTCTTGGCCCTGGCTTTCTCTCGAAATCTGCAAATTTGGGGCGCTCATCACTTAGTCTAAACTGACCACCTGTGACGCAGAGTTTTCGCGGCAACGTGGAAAGGAATTATGACAATACATATCACGTACTTTGTCGGTTGAAGTAAACCATTACAACCCGGCTAAGGCCAAGTTGCAATGGTTGATTGTTGGAGCAATTACATTGCTGAGAAATGTATGAGACTAATTGCGTAATAAGATTTGAATTTTCTGTGCGTATTAAATGAAATCGTGTGGTACAGCCTCTCACTACTAAGTAGAACTACAATATCCCCTTCTCTGTATAATCTTGCGTTTTGTTATGTTCATCTTAAGCTAAGTATTTGTTAACCACGTTAATTAAGTGCTATGGCAATGCAACACTTTGCTGTCACACTATTGTATTTGAAAGGGTACAGTACCGCTTGACATTGAAAACAGGTACAACATACTTCATTATTTTTGTCAGAACAACACTTTTTTTTTTGTAAAATAACTCAATTTAAATTAATACTGCGAAGCCGGATACCAGTGTGGGAAAGAATGACAATTTATTTATTTAACTGATCACAGGTGCACTCCCACAAAGTAAATCCCTACATCCAGTTTGGTGAGATCTGTGAAATGAATGAATGTATGGTTGTCTGCTAACCACAGATAGTGAATGTGAATATATGATCATCTTTGAGACGATCCTTTAGCCACCTTTGGTGGGACGAAAGAGATGAAACTTACCGGAGCTTTGAGCGCCTGAAATGTGGCTGACCAATACGGTAGCAAGGTGCTCCCCCACTTCGACAGAGGTGTGAGAGAACCTGGAGAACGGCCATGTTTCAGCACTCTGCCCCTGGATCTTGTGCTGTTAAGACCTGTTTTAGTTGTGCTCCGTAATGACAAAAGAGTGAAGACATGGTATGCATGTGGAATATTTAAGAGTAGTTTGAAATAATAATTTCTCTATTTCAGGAACTTTTGTGGGGTGAATTAAATGTCAGGCAGGTAATATTAATGGGGTTGTAGTAATCTTTGGAAGTGACCAACGGTCACAATGAAACCACGTGTAGCAATAAGTTGAAATACTTCCGTGTGCTTAAGTTAAGCTGAATTACTAACGTGTGTACAATAAGTTGAAATATTTAAGAAATAGCGTGTGTGCCATAAGTTGAAATATTTAAGAAATGGCGTGTGCAGGACTTGAAATTAGAGACGAGTACTTCCACGTGGTGAGCACTGTGTGAGTCTCAAACAGTGTATGAGACAAAAGATAAAGAGAAGTACTCGTCCATGGTATCAGTTGAGGACTCGTGTGTGTGATGAATATGTTCTTAATATTACTTTGCGTGATATGATTCCGTGTGACGCTAGATTCAAACTCTGAGAGAGAAGCAAGGTGAGTCGACCGTCTATCCAGCAACGCCACTTGGCTTGCATTGCACAGGAAGACGTGCATATATCTCCAGAGTTCATAGTAGGAAAGTAGAATTACAAAGTGGGGCAGTGTCGTGTGAAACTGGGATAAATACTAATTGAAGTGGGAAAGCTGAAAGTGATAATGTTGTGACTATTTAGTGTTTTGTATTTCATGTCGTACTGTGGTGTATGTCATGTAATTTGGGTATGTGTGGTTTGCATGGGAGAGTATCAAGGTAGTTTCAAAAGATTAGTGGGTCATGCTTGTTCCTTCTGTACTGCTCGGTCTGGCGGATAGTTTCGTGATGATGATTGCGAGAGTCGAAGTGTGAGACATAATAAAAGATCCACCATCCTATCCAGAAAGTGCACTGTAGCGTTAAATAATTACGAGACCATAATATAGAGATTCACCAATGTAAAGCCATGCCCACTGGGCGGAATTTCTCATGTGTTATTGTTGTAGGTTATAGAATTTGTGTGTTTAGATTATAGAATTTATCGGAATAAATAAGATAGTGAAAAGAAAAAGATTGGTGGACTTTTCCTTCGAATTGTATGTTGTCATAATGTCCCGAATTTATAATGTGTGAGCCATTCATATTCAGTGCGGTGGCCACGTGTTGACAAAAGCCGTTAAATAAAAAAAAGGAAGAAAATGTGGTATTGCCAATGCGTAGTGTACAGTCAGAGTACTGTAAATTACTGATAGTCAGATGCGTGTTTCTGTTGCGTATTAATCATATAGGGGGATAACTTGTAACTTAAGTGTGAGTACTAGAGTTCATGTTACTCGATAAATAAGAATGAATCCACTCGCTTGGCAGACCACTCATCTTGCAGGCCTGACTGCTTGATGCCACAGTATGAGCAAGGCATGTGGGTGCTCTCATATTATCCCTTAACTATAATATGCCCTCCGTGTGCAGTTTGGCCCTTGGAATGCATTGTTACATGTCGAAAGGACCAGTCATGCTATGACTTAAGCTTCTTTGTATGGTTAATTTTTGGAGAGATATTGTGTAATGAGAAATCACCATTACACATTGTCCCAATTCGAATTGGAATTGTGAAGGAAAGTATCGAATCGATATCGTCATCATGAGACCAATGGCGGGCCTTAAACTGAATTACTTTGACTACTTATTTCATTTTTAAGTCACCGAGATTTCAGTTTCTCGCCGGTACGGGTATGGTAGAAATTTTTGGAGATCTGACGAATCTGCAGGACAGACAATATTATTTCGCGCCTCCGCTTGGATATCTTCTACCTTCACTATCGTGTGCGCATTGCACTCTGTGTAACCATTCCGATCGAAGAATAGTAATAATTTTTTGCAGGACCATCAGTTTCAAATTTAATTTTTACTTACACTCTTGAACCAACTATGGAACTTTTAAATAGCAATGCAGTGGTTCATAAGAGAAATGCAATCCTCATGCTGCATCTTAAGTTATTTTGTATTTGACTTACACACCCAGACGCTTTTTGCTTTAGTGCACGAGTTAAATAAAGACACTTAATTTGCAGCATGCAAAAGACGTTTCTCTTTTGAACTACTGCCATTTATACACAGCTCCTGCAAAAAAGGCCACCACAAGAAACTTGTTAACGAATATCTATTTAAAGCTAAGTCTTAAATTCAAACCATGAATTACCAACTGACACCAGGAAGGGGCAATATACCACATCAGTCGTCGTTATTACAGCAAATTCCATTAATACTGTTTGCTGATCAAATTGCTATCACCCATGACGATATCAATGACACACTTAACTCCTATCGGTGGTGCTACGAAAATCTTAGTGAAGACATTTTTATAACGCTCCTCCGTAAATGCGTGGTGTTACGCGAGAGACAAACAGTTGGTTGGGCCTGTTGAGTTACCGCAATGTCCTTCAAGCCCGTTAATCTAGTCTTAGGTAACTACGAGTTTCAAGCATTACTGGAGGATGTTCCTTTGTCTACGACCATGGGTATGTCCTTCCAGCATGACAGGGCCCCTGCATATTATAGTCGTCAGGTGGAGCATTATCCAAATCTAATATTAGCTGGAAGATGCATCGGCAAAATGGACACGTTTCTTGGCCTCCATTGTCCTCGTACTATTTTCTTCTTGGTAGGCACCACAGCAACGATAAATTTGAGTAAAGGCATCATTTCGGCAGGCTCTCTCTTAAAATGTGTTGTATTCAGCACTACTAGCTTCGTGGCTAATTTTCAAACGCACCTATAACACATGAGGATACATCGTCATCGTCTCGTCATACAAAAGTCGTAGGCCATGCGTAACTGGGAATAGCACGGTCGTTTAAGTGCATGAGCTCGTGATGCACAGCTGCAAAACGCAGTGGCGCACAGCTAAAGAATGCATCAGTTGACAGGAAATATCTTGAAGCATCAATGAATCGTCAACTTTGATTAGTTGCTTGATTTGGGGGAGAGGAGCAAACAGCGAGGTCGTTGGTCCCATCGGAGTAGCGAACGATGGGGATGCAAGTCGGCCGTGCTCTTTCAAAGGAACCATCCCGGCAGTTGCCTGATGCAATCACGGAAAACCTAAATCAGGATGGCCGGGCACGGGTTTGAACCGTCGTCCTTCCTAATGCGAGTCCAGCGTGCTAACCACTATGCCACCTCGCTCGATTCATCAACTTGGCAGCGGAGGAAGAGTTGGGGTGTAAAAATTGTAGAGCAAAGTATTGCATACAGTAAGCACATTCAAATGGATGTAGCTTGCAATATTCATGTGGAAATGAAAGATATAAATCCTTACTTCTTCCTACTTTACTTCACTGATCCCCACTTCATCTAGATTGAGGCTCTGCATTCGTCGTTTCAGATTTTCTATCCTCTCTACCACGTTCAAATAGTGACATTCCACGCCCCGACTCGTATGGTGTTACCTCTTCGTTAGTTATTGAACCTTTTCTCATAGTACTCAGCTGAACTCTATCCGGGTAAGAAAAAAAGTCTTCACTAAAATTCCCATTTAGCTCTTGGCATCGATAAAGGACGATTTTGTCAAAAGCTGGCGATTTTATCCGAATTTAACTTGGCATGCCAAGTAAGAATATTTTATCCAATGTTACAGTAAAAATTTCAGCATTTTAAATTTGATTATCGAAACAAGGGCTTACAATAAACCAAAATTCTAAAATTTATCGTCTTTTTTTCTGTCTCAGTTCAACTTTTAATTTTATTACGTTGGTGCTTAAGTTCGTAGCTTTTTTGTTTTACTTGTTGGTATTCCGACTGCTGTAGATTTATTTATCGACTGACATTTTTATCTGTAGTTCTCTGCTGAGAACTGAGTTCACATATTGTCATTTTATCATTCGGACGTAGTGAGTTGTGACATCGACGCTACAAAATGGAGCGACAAGTGGAGAAATCAGAACATTTCCGACATATTCATCGGTTTGAGTTCAGTAGAGGGGCGACAGCAGCTGAGACAGCCAGAAAAATTTGCGCAATGTATGAAGATAATCACTGGACAGAGTACGGCAAGACAATTGTTTCCTCGTTTTAAGGATCATCGTTTCGATATTAGTGATTCTCCACGTTCAGGCAGACCTTCAGGGTTTGATCAAGATCGTTTAAAAGCACTAATCCACAATGATCCAGGTCAGTGTAATCGAGATCTGGCAAATGTGATGAACTGTGATGATGAACAGTGATCATTCGACAACATTGCGACATTTGCACGCAGTGGGAAAGGTGCAAAAAACGGGTGTATGGGTACCAAATGTTCTAAGCCAAGTTCCAAAAATCAGTAGGTACCGTATGTACACCTCCGCTTGCTCGCTATCAACTGGCTCGTGAACAACACCGACCATTCCCATCCTGGTTACGAGAAATTATGTATTTATGCTAACATAAGGAAAACAAAGGAAGAAATCGTTGAGCCCAAACAAAGCAGCAACCGCTGTACAAAGACCTGCGCTTACCCACAAAAGATAATGTTACGCATCTGGTGGAACAGCAACCGTGTGGTGTGTTATGAATTGCTTCCCCGAGGTGTAATCATCACGCAGAAATTTACGGTCAACAACTGAGACGTCTTGCAGACGCAATACAAGAACAACGACAAGGAAGACGGCGTGAAGTTCAAAAATGGCTCTGAGCACTATGAGACTTAACTGCTGAGGTCATCAGTCCCCTAGAAATTAGAACTACTGAAGCCTAACTAACCTAAGGACATCACACACATCCATGCCCGAGGCAGGATTCGAACCTGCCACCGTAGTGGTCGCGCCGTTCCAGACTGTAGCGCCTAGAACCGCTCGGCCACCCTGGCCGGCGGCGTGAAGCCATGCTACTCAATGATAACATCTGCCTGCGTTCTGCTAGACTGGCAAAAAATACTATGCATGAGTTGAGTTGGGAAGTCATTCCGCACCCCCTTTATTCACCTGATCTTACGCCTTCGGATTTTCACCATCTCTGCTCTCTATCGAGCAACCTTCAAGGAACTTCCTTTTCGTATGAAAATGCGCTCCGAACACGGCTTGACGAGTTCTTCATCTCAAAACCATGTGATTTCTACAGTCGCGGAATCTAAAAGTTACCCCAGCGTTGGCAGACTTGAAAATAGTGAAGGAAAATATACAGGGTGTTGCAAAAAGGTACGGCCAAACTTTCAGGAAACATTCCTCACACGCAAATAAAGAAAACATGTTAGGTGTACATGTGTCCGGAAACGCTTAATTTCCATGTTAGAGCTCATTTTAGTTTCGTCTGTATGTTCTTCCACCTACGCTCAGTGGAGCACGTTATCATGATTTCATACGGGATACTCTACCTGTGCTGCTAGAAGATGTGCCATTACAAGTACGACACAACATGTGGTTCATGCACGATGGAGCTCCTGCACATTTCAGCCGAAGTGTTCGTACGCTTCTCAACAACAGATTCGGTGACCGATGGATTGGTAGAGGCGGACCAATTCCATGGCCTCCACGCTCTCCTGGCCTCAACCCTCTTGACTTTCATTTATGGGGGCATTTGAAAGCTCTTGTCTACGCAACCCCGGTACCAAATATAGAGACTCTTCGTGCTCGTATTGTGGACGGCTGTGATACAATACGCCATTCTCCAGGGCTGCATCACTACATCAGGGATTCCATGCGACGGAGGGTGGACGCATGTATCCTCGCTAACGGAGGACATTTTGAACATTTGTTGTAACAAACTGTTTGAAGTCACGCTGGTACGTTCTGTTGGTTTGTGTTTCCATTGCATGATTAATGTGATTTGAAGAGAAGTAATAAAATGAGCTCTAACATGGAAAATAAGCGTTTCCGGACACATGTCCACATAACATATTTTCTTTCTTTGTGTGTGAGGAATGTTTCTTGAAAGTTTGGCCGTACCTTTTTGTAACACCCTGTATAACAAATGACTAAAGTCTCTGTTATGTGTGTCTGTTGTGTTTATTAAACTTATGGAAAAACGCTACGAACTTATGTATCAAACTGATATAATAAGAAATGTACAGATAAAAGTTGATCAGCTTCAGATTTACGTAGCTGCGTACACAACTCGTCCTATCCATGTGGAACTACAGACTGCTGTATTCTGATGTGTAATACCAGCGAATTGGACATGTTGCTTACCCAGCTTCATAGATCTGAAGCTGATCAATTACGTCCCATCGTAAAAATAAATGTTGAACTGAGACGGAAAAACAGACGATAAATTTTAATATCAACACAACTGCAGAATCATTGGCGACCAATATGTCGGCAATAGTGGAAATCACATTTAATTTGCTCACTGCTGTTGGAAGCGATCCGCGTTGTTTTTATTCGTATCCAAGCATCTAGATTGGACGAGAATGTTCCCGCGAACGATTTCAGCTTTTTAAAATGGGCCCAGCGGCCCGTATCGATAGTGGCGACGATAATGGCGCTTCGAGAGTGGTCCCGGATTGGCCGCACGCCCGTCGCGCAGTGTTTGGGGCGCGCGTGGTACGGCTTTACGGGGGCGACAGCCAATCGACGTGATGGAGAGCAGGGCTAACAACCACCGTCAGCGGCGCTTCATCCGCGCCTGAAAGCTGCCGCCAGCAGGTAAATAAACCGTTTTCTGCCGTAAACATATGCGCGCCAACAGCTCCCCCAAGTTATGCGCACCCGCCGACCGTAAATACCCGACGCGCTGCACGAATTTGCGGGACGAGCGCGCTGCCTAAATGATGGGGACGCACCACGACACAGCCCGCAGCTCAAGTCCGGTGCTCAACATTTCGCGCACTGCTACTGGCGCGCGTGCTACGCAGCAGCTGGCGGTGTGATTGATAAGAGCTACTCGACCTCCAACGGCGACCGCAGACACGTACGTCACTGGAGGGTGCGATGCGGGACTGCTAGCCTCGTTTAATTAATGCGAGGAGCGCTCAGTAACCATTGCAACACTTTTCTTTCACGGCCAATTGCAATTTATAAAACGCGGAATTTGTAGTAGGACGTCGTGGAATATTCCTGCTTCAACCCCTAAAGTTCCGTGAAGTACCGACAGGTGGCGGTGCTATACGCAGCCATCGGATTGTAAGGAGGCGCGTTCCCAGCAGAGAGGTGTCATTGAGTTTCTTTTGGCGGAAAACCAGTGCATCCCAGATATTCATAGGCGCTTGCAGAACGAAACGGGGGAAACAAGCACCCCTAACAGCTCATGTTGTAAGTAGGCTGTTTAAGTTTTTATGTTGGTAACGCCACGTAGCGCTCTGTATGAAAATCACTGGCTGTGCTGTGTGAAGTCTCTGGCTGGTTTGCATTGTTGGAATTTGCTATTGTAATGTTGGGCAGTTGGCTGTTAACAGCGCGTAGCGTTGCGCAGTTGGAGGTGAGCCGCCAGCAGTGGTGGATGTGGGGAGAGAGATGGCGAAGTTTTGAGAGCGGATGATCTGGACAGAGACAGTAAATTTGTAAGACTGGATGTCATGAACTGATATACATATTATGACTTTTGAAGACTATTAAGGTAAATACATTGTTTGTTCTCTATCAAAATCTTTCATTTGCTAACTATGCCTATCAGTAGTTAGTGCTTTCAGTAGTTTGAATCTTTTATTTAGCTGGCAGTATTAGCGCTTGCTGTATTGCAGTAGTTCGAGTAACGAAGATTTTTGTGAGGTAAGTGATTTGTGAAAGGTATAGGTTAATGTTAGTAAGGGCCATTCTTTTGTAGGGATTTTTGAAAGTCTGATTGCGTTGCGCTAAAAATATTGTGTGTCAGTTTTGTGTTGATCAGAATAAGTAAAGAGCGAAATGTCTGAGTACGTTCAAATAACGTAAGGGGTTAACCAGCATAGTAATTCATAAATTTTTCTAAGGGGACGTTTCGGTTCGCGTTTACCAACTTCAGCCGACAATCTACACAACAAAACAAGAATAAAGTTCAAAGTCAACAGGAAAAAACTTACACAGGAAAACAGCACTCAAAATTCCCACAGAAACAAATGGATTTTATTTGTTTCAGTCAAACCTTATCGAGTCTATCACCTTTACGTCACACCACCTTGAGCTAGTTAATCGCTCGAAGCTCTCCTCTGAGGCCCATTCCTACCATACAAGTTCGTTTTCTCTGAACCGCAACATTCGCCTTGATAAACGGGAAAGTACCTAAGCAGAATAGCACACACGTGCCTCGGAACGCAATCTCGAATGTTCTGTAGGTTTTCCGTACTTTCAAAAGCGAAACAGTCTTGGGTGGAAGATAATGATTTTATGATAACGCGCTTCACACTATAGGGACATCATAAGACTGCCTTAGACACACCAGTAACTGAAGACTCAGAAACATAGACATAAGACCACGCTTATAAATCTGCACATATGTTTACACGTCTCGTTTCAGGAAACTACTACCGTGTATACGTATGATACCACATTTGTACAGATTTGTAAGCGTCGTCATATTTCTGCGCTCTTACATCAGCAGAAAAAATGCTTCAAATGGCTCTGAGCACTATGGGACTTAACTTCTGAGGTCATCAGTCCCCTAGAACTTAGAACTACTTAAACCTAACTAACCTAAGGACATCACACACATCCATGCCCGAGGCAGGAGTCGAACCTGCGACCGTAGCGGTCGCATGGTTCAAGTACTGTAGCACCTAGAACCGCCGGCCATTCCATAAGCAGATTATAGTGTTTTTAAGATAGTGCGATGACGCCCCAAAAAAGTGAAACGCATTATTAAATAATCATTGTTTTGCAACTAAGGCAGTTTTTTGTTTGAAATACTTAGTAACGGTTGCTGTACCAGCCAGCCAATGGAGTGGGAAATGTTTACCGTACTGGTAAAGCAGACTAGCATACCGTGAAAAATAGCAGCCGCGCGGGATGAGCCGAGCGGTCTAAGGCGCTGCAGTTATGGACTGTGCGGCTGGTCCTGGCGGAGGTTCGAGTCCTCCCTCGGGCATGGGTGTGTTTGTCCTTAGGATAATTTAGGTTAAGTAGTGTGTAAGCTTAGCGACTGATGACCTTAGAAGTTAAGTCCCATAACATTTCACATACATTTGAACAGTTTTTTGAAAAATAGCAGAGTTCCGATATGATAACAGCATTAACAGTAGTATCGCCGCTCCAAAAGGAACGCGACTTGCCACCTAAGTCCCATGAGGACTGTAAGCCAACTCCTCAACTTCGCTAACTTCAAACAGCCCCATGGAACTGCAAACTACTATACTAGTTTCGCTATGACGTGTGACGACGAGTAAATAAGCTACTGTACATGCAATTACGTCAGCTACCTCACATGTCTCACGTCTGCCAGTTTGGGTGAGCGTATTTCATCGTGATACGCACTCTTCTCCCCCCCCTCCCCCTCCCTCTCCCCCTCCCCCTCCCCCTCCCCCTCCTCCACCAACTACCACAATGCTCAATGCTGTGGCACGCAGTGCCACGCGGGGCGTTCCACACGGGTGCGGGGAAGAGCGCGAATCTGTGCATCGTGATACTGAAGTTGCTATACATTAAACAAAGCCCAAATTATGCAACAAATTTAATTATTTTTTAAAATCATATATGTTCAAAAATGTAAAACGGTATGTCCCATGTCCTACTGCACCCTATTGGGGTAGATTACTTTTCTTTGTTTTACTTTCTAAACTAGACTGTGTTCTTCCTCGGGGAAGACATTTCATCGACATCGATTCTGTGGTTTGGTGGTGAAACTCTAACAGTCAGAACTCATCTCACATTTAGAATATTTGTATGGATTGAGAATCTTAGGCCAATCGACTTACTAGCCACTTTCAGGTAATTTCATTAAATGCTTTCCGTACACCATACGCGTCAGTCATTGTACGACAAAGTAATGCTGACAGGGCTTTCAAAAGTTTATTTACAACAGATTCTTACTAACACCCGCTAACTGAAGGGGATCACTCGCCCTTTAGCTGTCCTTGAGGGCCTCCAAAACAATCCATTTATGAAGGCTAGGGAAAGACCAGCCATTCATTTCTCTGTTAGAGAAAACTTCCCTCGCTGTATGCCAGAAACTGGCTTTAGCATGTAAGACATGGGCAGGAAACGATATGTTACAAACATAATATTCAGTAGTTGTACATTTAGAAGTCATGCTTCATCATCAGGACTTCAATCGTTGAGTAAGGACGTTCATTCCAAAGAAGAGCAGCATCTTTCGTTACACGTTAATGTAGCTTGACTAAGAAGCTCAGCCAACTTCTGTGGCAGACGCTGCAATGTAGGCATTCTGCATCACGTTATGGTCTAATGTTCAAGTACCCAGATCCTACATTCCTAGAACAGCCAATCAACATATTGCTTCCTCAGAAGTTTGTCTCGCGAAAAGACTATGGAGATAAAATTACAGAGATTACACACAGAGGCTTACCAGCAATCGTTCTTTCCCCGAGCTGTATGCGTCTGGAACATAAAAATGGGATACTGGAACTGAAAGTACCCTCCACCACACACCGTAAGATGGCTTGCAGAGTGTAGTGTAGATTCTATTATAGGTGTAGATCTCGATGTTAACACACCAGTGTAAATTGTGGGAGTTACTTCGTTGTGATGTTTCATACAAAAGAAAGCAACATAATTCGGAGATGCGTGTTTTTGGTATGTCGACACTCAATGAAAGTCCTTATAGAACAATTATTAGTGAGGGAATAAGTGCATACAGAATGGGTGGAAACAATTTTGAAAAGAATGAGAGATTCTAGACAACAACGCTGAAGGATGGTGAGGTAGGTCGACAAAGGAAACGATGGATATAAACTTCGCGAAAAGAGAGAATGCATATGCCTAATCAATGGACATAAGACGTTGACGACGTAACACTAGTTATTGCAAATATAACCTCATCTCTGGCAAACAGAAAGCACTGCGTATTCTTGTATGAAATATGAAGTAGTGAAAAGAATCTCGGGCAGCTGTCTTCGAACGATATGACACAGGACACGGAAAGCATCTGCAGCGAAATTACTTCTTCTGGCGTGAGGGCCAAAGCTGCCGTGATAACGTATATATACTGCAATAGTCAAGGGCGAAAATAGGAGGGACGGAAAGAAAGAAGTTATTTCGTACGGAGCCCTGGAGGGTCTGCAGATGCGGCGTATCATCACAAATTTGGGACAGAAGCACGAGCGCTGCCGGGGACGGCGCCGTGCTGTCAGGGGTCTGGCCGCCTAATGAAATCCTAAGCTGCAGACAAGGTAGCGGACAAATTATTCGTGGCGGGGATGGCGGCAGCCGCAGCGTCGTCTTCGGCTAATACCGAGGGCTCTTGTTTCCGCAGTGTCTGCGGCGAGGCGCGGCCTGGCCGGGAACTGAGGATCAGCCGGGACTCGGATGACGCGCAAATGGCGGTGCGGCGGGAGCAAGCGGCGGATGAAAGGGAGGGCCAGAGGAAAAAGAAAGGACGCCGGCGGAGAGGAGTCATTGGTGGCTGAAATAGCGGGCGGCAGGTAGCAGCGAGAACGCGGGTTTGGCCCGATATCACAGTCTCATGTGAGAGAGATAAGAGTAGCTACGAGATTCCAAGGCCATCCCAGTATACGAGGGTGATTCAAATGAAAACCTTAAGGGTTCCACAAAATTTCTAAAACTTGTATGATGCAGTTGGTAGGTGGCAGTGACAGGTGACAGTGGTGTTCCTTCAGTTTCAGAAAGTGACCGACAGGTGGCAGAGTGATGCTATAACGCAGGAGAAGGCAGCAGCGTCCGTAACAAGATGGCCGCCCCGCTGTCAACAAGAACCATGATCGAGCAGCGATGTGTGACGCGATTTTTTGTGTAGTGAAGGTGTCACACCAATCGAAATTCATAGTAGAATGACAGAGCACTACGGTGATTCGTGTTTCTCGTTGCAGCAAGTGTACGCATGGTGTAGGAAGTTTAATGTGGTGTAACTTCTGTGGGGGATTCCCCAAGACCTGGACAGCCTCACCACGTAATGGCGGAGGAGAACATTGCATTACTGGAGGAGCTTCTAAAGGAGAACATATGCGTAACTCTGAACGGAATAGTCACAATTTTCAATACTAGTATTGGTTCAGTGCAGAATACTTTTTGTGATGTAGTACATTTCAATAAGGTGACTGCAAGATGGATGCCACGTCCGTTAACTGCCGAACTGAAAGGCCATCATGTCGATGCCTGTGAAGAAAAAAAATGGTTCAAAAGGCTCTGAGAACTATGGGACTTAACATCTGAGGTCATCAGTCACCTAGAACTTAGAACTACTTAAACCTAACCAACCTAAGGACATCACACACATCCATGCCCAAGGCAGGATTCGAACCTGCGACCGTAGCGGTCGCGAGGTTCCAGACTGAAGCACCTAGAACCACTCGGTCACAGCGGCCGGTTGCCTGTGAAGAACTTTTACATAGTTTCGACGTCGAAGGTAATGAATTTCTGGGAAAAACTGTTACAGACTATGAGACTTGGGACCACTGTCACCAAACAGAAACGAAAAATCAAGCAAGGAATGGTGCCACAGCTCATCGCCGAAACCAAAAACATTCGTCACTCAAGCATCAGCTGGTTAGGTCATGCCTATTCTCTTCCAAGATGAAAATGGAGTAATTTTGGAGCATTATATGGATAGAGGCTTGACAATAACCGGTATTTCTTATTCAGACATGCTGAAATATCTAATTTGTCCAACAATTAGGACTTCTGAATCCAGCATGACAACGACCGACTGGATTCAGCCCATAAAACAATTGAGACTATTCAGGAAATGAAATATGAATGTCTGGTACATCATCCTTATTCACCAGACCTCGCTCCTAATGGCATTCATCTGGGTGGTGCACTCAACGAAGCAATGAATGTGAAAATGGGGTCCAACATAGAAATGAAGTACAGGACGGACAGGCAGGGAGTGAGACTGTGGAAAACACACGGCTTGGCACAATCCACATATGCTGATGAGCTAAAACATTATGACCATTGGCCACCGCGAGACTGAATGCCACCCGCTGCTCTTTCAGGCACGTGATGCAGTAAGGAAAGTATATCAGTGGAGCTGTGACGAATGGGAATCACCGTTCTACAACGTCGAGTTAGTGATGCAGAAGCCTGAACAGGCTAGCACGAGGGTGGTGTAGACCAGTCACCAGCTAGTGCGTCACCATCGGTTGCTACAACTGTGACAAGCCATACTACGCTACACTTACTTAATTGAAGGGGGACGGAGGGGGGGGGGGGGGAGAGAAAGGAAAGGCAAGAAACTGATGACATCAGCTATATCGGGACTTGGTGCGGAATCAGCGCCAACGAGTGAAAATGCGTGACAGGACGGGATCTGAACCCGGGATCTCCTCTTTACGAGGTAGTTGTGTTCTTCACCGCACCATCGTAACACAGTGTTTATAGCAAATACTCGGACTATCCCGGCACGCTTGCCAGTCCCTGTCCATATGCTCTATGCTCGCTTATTTTAGATTCCCGCTGGAGGTAGAACGTAAATGTGTATTCGTACTGAGTTTGTGGATTTATTACCCATATATGTGAATAAATATGTGACACGTCCGAAAGAATAGACATCACACATTCTTACACTACGCTTCTCTGCACCTTTCCGGAGAATTTCTGGACTGTGTGGTATCCTTACCAAATAGGACTGATGGAAGACGTTGAAAATGTCGAAAGAAAGGCAGCTCGTTTTGTTTTACCTCGAAGTATGGGAGAGAATGTCATGCATCTGATAAAAGTGTATGTGTGGTAATAACTACAACAAAGATGTTTCCCAGTCTGGCGAGATATTTTAACGAAATTTCAATCACGAAGTTTCTCCTACAAAAGAGACAATATTTTGGTGACTACAGGTGAAGAAAGTATCATCATGTAAAAGTAACAGAAATGAGAATTCACACAGAAAGGTTTAGGTATTCATTTACCCACTTGCAGTTCGAGAGTAGAACAGTAGTGAAATACTGTAGTTCTATGAATCCTCTGCCAAGCACTTAGGTGTGAATTGCAGAGTTGTCAAGTTGATGCAGGTGTATATGAAGCACCGCGTAAGCTGACCGCACGCTGGATCCCGCGTCTGGTTCTTGCAACATGTCAGCAGCAAGTCCCGCAAACATGCACTGTTCAACTCCCTTTCCTCCAGAGGTAGGATTCCCGTGACGTCGTGTCTTACCAGCGAAGCATTTGTCAATCTTTGGATATACAGGGTGATTGAAAAAGAATACCACAACTTTAAAAACGTGTATTTAATGAAAGAAACATAATATAACCTTCTGTTATACATCATTACAAAGAGTATTTAAAAAGGTTTTTTTTTCACTCAAAAACAAGTTCAGAGATGATCAATATGGCCCCTTCCAGACACTCGAGCAATATCAACCCGATACTCCAACTCGTTCCACACTCTCTGTAGCATATCAGGCGTAACAGTTTGGATAACTGCTGTTATTTCTCGTTTCAAATCATCAATGGTGGCTGGGAGAGGTGGCCGAAACACCATATCCTTAACATACCCCCATAAGAAAAAATCGCGGGGTGTAAGATCAGGGCTTCTTGGAGGCCAGTGATGAAGTGCTCTGTCACGAGCTGCCTGGCGGCCGATCCGTCGCCTCGGGTAGTTGACGTTCAGGTTTCATAACTAACCTTTTTCGTAGGACTCTCCATACAGTTGATTGTGGAATCTGCAGCTCTCTGCTAGCTCTGCGAGTCGATTTTCCTGGGCTGTGAACAAATGCTTGCTGGATGCGTGCTACATTTTCATCACTCGTTCTCGGCCGTCCAGAACTTTTCCCTTTGCACAAACACCCATTCTCTGTAAACTGTTTATACCAACGTTTAATACACCACCTATCAGGAGGTTTTAACACCATACTTCGTTCGAAATGCACGCTGAACAACTGTCGTCGATTCACTTCTGCCGTACTCAATAACACAAAAAGCTTTCTGGTGAGCGGTCGCCATCTTAGCATCAACTGACGCTGACGCCTAGTCAACAGCGCCTCAGGCGAACAAATGTACAACTAAATGAAACTTTATAGCTCCCTTAATTCGCCGACAGATAGTGCTTAACTCTGCCTTTTGTCGTTGCAGAGTTTTAAATTCCTAAAGTTGTGGTATTCTTTTTGAATCACCCTGTATAATGATGTTGCCTTCGATGCCCAACGTTAGTTGAACACTTAATCTCTTTCCAAGCTCCGACGATGCTCCTATTAATGTAAACTGTTAATACTTACATTTATCAATTAGCTTCCGGATCGCGTGCACATTTTGCACGGAATTAATGGACGCTTCTACATCGGTCGTATCACAACTGAAAGAGTGATTTGGGTAACTGCGTTGGAGGGCTTCCATACTCGCCGATTTGAAGTCGTTATATTATCCTGTGTGGTGACAACTGATTACCAACGTTTACTCCGTTCACCTGTCCCAACACGGGGCACGCAGTGTGTATTGAAGACAAAAAAAAGTGTGTGAAGTCCTATGGGAATTAACTGCTAAGGTTATCAGTCCCTAAGCTGACACACTATTTAATCTAAATTATCCTAAGGACAAACACACACACCCATGCCCGAGGGAGGACTCGAACCTCCGCCGGGACCAGCCGCACAGTCCACGACTGCAGCGCCTGAGACCGCTCGGCAAATCCCGCGCGGCTTGTTGAAGACATTTTTTACACCTCAGTAATAGCAATATCACGTCTGTTGCGAGATCCAAGACTAGCACGTCTGTATACCCCAAAGCCTGACTTCGCGTAAACCATTTCTCAGTAAAACTTATATAGTTTTAATGTGTACTAAATTTGAATATTGTCATAGACGATAAACTAAACGTCCCTTGCGATACGGCCGTAGCATTTTTTTTTCTTTTTTTTGTTTTGTTCTTAGTAACAGTGCAGCCTGTGTAGTTCTCTACTTTCACTAAAGTAAATTGTGAAGTTGGCCGAGATGCTTTCAGTGTCAAATGTTTTGAACTAACTCTGCAATGCTGGAGAAGCTACTGGAGTCAGTCTGTGAGCGATGGTAAGAAGAGCAGCATTTCACGGAATTTTGCCTACGTAGCTGTGTCTTCTAATGAGGAAGAAATAGGAAACAGCTTCCTCATTAACGTGAGTAAAGGTAGAGTATCACTTTAACGGTGTAATCGAAGTAGCCGGCTTTCGTAACAGTTTCTTATCAGCAGAGCACATGTCTGACTCACTTCTCGTGTTATAAGGTCGCCACCTTAGACCCTTAATATTAATTATGGGACGTTGCAGTAATTGAAAATAGTAGGGCGTTCTTCGATTCTGAAGAATGAAATCAGCTGGATTTTATTAAAATTTGTCAGTTTAAATATAGGATGTTAAGAAGCGTGTTTTTTCCCTTGTTCTTAGTACAATAGTGCGCTGTGTAATATTCGCTGTAGGTACACTACGACTATATGCTGAAACCATTGCATCAAATGAAATCCCATTTAAATTACAGCAGATAGCGATACACTAGATCTACCTATGTAGATCTGCAGCTGCTGAGAGACACTTTCCAGCATCTGATGGTAACTTTTGTTATCGTCAAGCGCACGCTTCACATTGTGGCGGTACACTTCACCTGCCCAAAACTCACGCTAACAGGTGGAACCCAACTGAGATTATGCTATACCGTGGTGTCTTGGAAGAATTTGATTCTATCCCACGAACAGGCGTGAATCATCTAGTTATTTTGAACACCAGTTAATCAAGCTTATGATAGCCGTAGGTGAACAAGTAGGTCCGAACAGTGGTCATGACAATAGGAACAGCCCAAATTTGGCTCATTAACTGACATGTATTCTATATTTAAGATTTACGAACAAATAGGAAATCGAATATTAAGCGTTCGAGTCCGGACGAAACAGTGCACTAGTATTCAATATCAAGTTTCTCATGTGATCAAACGTAAATTGAAATAAAAGTTACAAAGTAATATCAAAGGAAACAACTAAAGAGTAGCGACGGGCAAAGGAGAGAATTACTAGTAATGGGGAGCAACAGCGGAGCATAATGGCGCGTTACCTAGCCTTATAGCCGTCGTATCTCGCCATGTTATGCAGATTCTCACTTGTGGTTGCCTTCCGATAGCGACAGTCACGTCACTCAAGTACGTCCCACAAATAGTAAACATCATATTCAACTTTCTCAGATGGTCTCCCTCACCCTGTAAGTGCGTGAAACCTCAGAGTCAGACATTCACCAACATGGCATCTACCAGGAGGTCCTGTTGACTGACTACGCGAAGTCTTTTCGAGGACACCAACAGAAATAATGTTGAATGAACTTTCTGGATCGCATTTAACAACTATCTGGGGAGGCACTATTTTCTTGACCACTAACAATTACAGTTCATAAATTACTCCCACACAGTGAGACTGAGTATAAGCATTTTCCACCTCACTTTCCCCACAGGGCAACACAAAAAATTCGGAGGTGAGGTTCTTTATTTTAACTTGGAAAATGACGGAGACCTTTGGAGAAAAGAGAAGCAGCTGTCAATATCAAGAGCTTAGATCTATAACCAGAGCTAAGCAAACAAGGGAAAGCTGAAAGGTGGAAGGAGTATATAGAGGGTCTATACAAGGGAGATGAAGGCAATGTTATAGAAATGGAAAAGGACATGTATGGGATGGCCGATACGATACTACGAAAAGAAATTGGCAGAGCTCTGAAAGACCTAAGTCGAAACAAGGCCCCTGGATTGGAAGACATTCCGTCGGAACTACTGACAGCCTTGGGAGAACCATCCATGACAAAACTGTTCCATGTGGTGTGCAAGATGTGTGAGACATGCGAAATACAAGATGTGTGAGACAGGCGAAATACAAGATGTGTGAGACAGGCGAAATACAATCAGACTTCAAGAAAAATGTGAGAATTCCAATTAAAAAAATCAGGCCCTGGCAGGTGTGAATATTACGGAACTATCAGTTTAATAAGTGATGGTTTCAAAATAATGACACGAATTCTTTACAGAAGAATGGAAAAACTGATGAAAGCCGACCTCGTGGAAGACCACTTTCGATTCCGGGAAAAGTAGGAATACTCAATGCATACTAACTATAGAAACCAGGTGGCAGTTATGAGAATCGAGCGAAAGGGAAGTAGAGGTTGGGACGGGAGTGAGACCGAATTGTAGCCTATCCCAGATGTTATTCGATTTCTACATTGAGTAAACAGTAAAGCGAACCAAAGAAAAAATTGGAGTAGAAATTAAAATTCAGGGAGAAGAAATAAAAATGTTGAGGTTTACCAATGACATTGTAATTCTGCGAGAGGCAACAAAGGAATTGAAAGCATAGTTGAACGGAATGGACAGTGTCTTAAAAGGAAGGTGAACATTAACAAAAGTAAAACAAGGATAATGAAATGTAGTCAAATTAAATCGTGTGATGCTGAGGGAATTAGATTACGAAACGAGACACTTGAAGTAGTAGATGAGTTTTGTTATTTTGGCAGGCCGGCCGGTGTGGCCGTGCGGTTCTAGGCGCTTCAGTCTGGAACCGCGAGACCGCTACGGTCGCAGGTTCGAATCTGCCTCGGGCATGGGTGTGTTTGATGTCCTTAGGTTAGTTTGGTTTAAGTAGTTCTAAGTTCTAGGGGACTGATGACCACAGATGTTAAGTCCCATAGTGCTCAGAGCCATTTGAACCATTTGAACCATTATTTTGGCAGAAAAATAACTGATGATGACCGAAGTGGAGAAGATATAAAATGCAGACCGACAGTGGCAAGAAAAGCGTTCCTGAAGAAGAGAAGTTTCGTAACATCGAATATAGATTTAAGTGTTAGGAATTCTTTTCTGAAGATTTTTGTAAGGACTGTAGTCAAATCTGGAAGTGAAACATGGACGATAAACAGTTTACACAAGAGGAACGCAGAAGCTTTTAAAATCTGGTGCTACAAAGAATGTTGTGAAAATTAGATGGATAGATCATGTAATTAATGTAAAGGTACTGAACAGCACTACGGAGAAAAGAAATCTGTGTTGCAACCTGATTTTAAGAAGGGGTCGGTTTATAGGACACATCCTGAGACATCAAGGGAACATTAATTTAGTACTGGAGGAAAGTGTGGGGAAAAAATTATAAATGGAGGCCAAGAGGTGAATGCAGTAAGCAGATTCAGAAGGATGTAAGTGTAATTAGTTATTCGGAGATGGAGAGGGTTGCACAGACTAGAGAAACATGGTGAGCGGCATCAAACCAGACTTCGGGCGGAAGACCACAACAGCAACGACAACATGACTTAATTTTCTAAGAAAATAAATGTAGTACGACAACATGTATGTTCAGGATCCACAAATTAGTACTCACTACAAAGCTCAAACTTGGGCAATGTTTCAAATTCTATTATACTTTTTTCTACAGATGAAATGGTAAACAGTCTGAATATTAAATTATCTACTTAATACCACACACCATTATCGGTCAATCATTTTGATACGGCAGAATAGTCGGAATCTGCCTGTAGTAATCGCTATCTTTTTAATGAAACAACTGGCGAAGGAAGTTTATGGGGCTAATCCTCCTTCCTCGCACAACTTAATGCATGCTACCGTATAAAACAGGAATGTAGTAAGTGGATACAGTTGTATACTCAAATCGTAAAACTATTCGATTGCACCGCCCAGCGAGGGAACGTAACTGAACATCAGCACAAAAGAGGAACCAAGTGGTGCCAATAAAATAATCACTTCACACGTGTGATCCACCCGCGCTCAACGTGTCACTTGCCTACGAGCTCGTCACTGCCACTCAGGTGAACATGTTTGGAATCAATCAACAGCCCACTCATTACCCAAGCAAATGATCCATTATCGGTTTTCACGTGAGTGAAAACAGTTTAAGCACAGTACTAGAAGGGGACCACGGGGGGAGGGCGAATTGGGTTTAACAACGAAATGCTCTCATCGAATGACAAATATCACGTTAACCAATTGTGAAACTAACTCAAATTTTCAAACACAGACTTAATACTGTCCACTTCAGAACATTAGGAAAAAAAAATACATTAGCAAATTATTTTTACGAGGAGTATTTATATCAAATCTAAGAACAAAATGACTAATCTTCCAATGAATGCGTAAGAAAATTCTAGCTTCTTGTAACGTCTGCCGATGTAGGTTATGGGAAAACGTCACTGACGGAAAGTTTAGCTACTTAGTGTAAGGTTGCACTTTTCAATTACCGCAGCACGATCAGTACGAATGAAACACCGAGCGAGGTGGCGCAGTGGTTAGCACACTGGACTCGCATTCGGGAGGACGACGGTTCAATCCCGTCTCCAGCCATCCTGATTTAGGTTTTCCGTGATTTCCCTAAATCGTTTCAGGCATAGTGAACAGTTATTTGTTTATCAGAATAACAATTTTGTCGTATGTGCTGCGAAGCTTACCTTGTGAAAACGTTGTCGTATCGTTGGTCGTCTGCAGTAGCGGTGCCTGCAACAACAAACGGTGTCATAAATGACATTAGCCCATGATAAAAGTATATAATAAATTAAACGAAAAACAATAAGATTATGCAACATTAGTAACATCGGGATTTTATTCAGCTGCTTTTTTCGTACAGAAAGACAAATAAACAAATATCTGTATCGTGTGCAGAAACACGGCTGTGAAATATTCTAGGACCTACGAGAAAAACTAGATGAATCAAAATTTTGAAGATGACTAGCTTTATTTACGAAACACTTGTTTATTAAGGTGTTATTAGGTACCGTTACTAAATTAGAATTAATAATTATTTGTCACTGTCATTATACTGGGGCTGTTGCGCATTTCATACAGCTGTGAGCCAATCATTTCATATCTGTTCTGATACGTGCAGTCACGTGTGTAATCTTTGACTTACCTTCTATCCATCTCATCCCCAGTTTTTCCAGGTTAGCAGCTTGTTTGAAAGGCACTTGATATGGAACATTCAGTCTGCGCACTGTGTGTCCCGTGACCGTAAAAATATTCCATTATTTTAACGGAAGTCACAGAGTGGATTTCAATACGGCTGAGATATGTTTTGGCATGTTATAAAACCAGGAAATGAAATACTAAATGATAAATTGGTTAACAATTCGAACTGGTGCACTTTTCAATTGTTTTTCTAGTACACTCTCACAAGAAGTCTAGATTCGTCATTACATTTCAGATACCTGAAAAATTAATGTTGACGTTACTGCAGGTTGTGATTATAATTATAGATGTAACCTTTGTAAAACTGTATCATCTAAGTCGTATCCGGTATCTATATTCTCATTTGACAAGTAGAACTTTTCCGTTCATAGTTAGCACTGTGCTATTCGAAAAGGTGTACCTTAGCGAGACATGTCGGACAGATTTCTTTTCCCATTCCTGTGTAACGCAACTTATAATGCATCTGCAAAGGCCGTGAGGTCAACGAGTCGTTAAATGCCAACCTTCCTTCGTTTCCTTTGCAGTATGTTACGCTTAAAGCAATGTCAGACAACCAACGGGCAAAGTATGGTGTTCGTGATGTCTTCTCCGAGAACCTATTCCAGAATATGGCGCGGAACTCGGGAAGCGATCCGATTTCATGGTGACATTCGTCCCTCCGTCTGAGTCAGCGTAAAATCTCAGGAACGCGAACGGCTGTTTGCTATTATCAGCCAGGAAAACGCTGCGTCCAATTCATCATACAAGTAATACTCGTAATTTATTCTGTCTGAAGACACAGATTATACACAGGGGTCGAAAAACTTCTAGTATCTTCCTTTACAGTACAATGTTGCTTAGGCATACGGTCACTGGCTGTAACTACACGATTACTTTCCTCTGTTATGATGACGCATTCTTCGAGGTGTGACAAAAAACTCTGTTACGCGAGTTTGTTGTGGGCGTACAGGTAATTACATAGTAGTCTGATGATTTTAAATGAAATCATTCCGCTTTTTGCTGTTAAAACATTGTGATCCATTTACCACGCCCGCTGCCTGAAATTCAAACTCGAGTGCTTATATCATTATTTCATCAGCTTTATAGTGTGTGTGGTATATGGAACAGCAGATAAATTCACACCATCACATGCAACTGCTGTTACGCGCCACGTCACAGCTTTATATTACTGAGTAGGTTACAATATCCCTCAATGCATGAAAATGACCACCTGTCGAAACTGCAACCGCAATCAGTAAAATCTTAGGAGCCAAAAGCGGAATGATTTTATTTGAATGGTAGTTGTATAGTATGATCCCGAACTTGACTGAGAAAACCACGGAGGTTCCTCAGGAATATTTTCTGAGTATTTTGGTATAAGGGATCTATGGGCTCCGCTGGAACATTTCAGACTACTCATGTAACTATAATTCATTCGGTTTGTTACTACAGCTGCTTTTGTTTATGCGGAAAATAAATTGAAAACGGTGAAAAAGAATGTAATACGCAATCAGTAAAAATGCAACACAAAACACAGAATAACTCAAGAACTCCAAAACCAGACGTGTACAGTTCTGTTATTATGTGTTCAATCTGCAATACTGCTGTTCCTTCACGAATATTGTTCAACATGATCAAGAGAGAATGTACAGCGACGCATCATCGACTGCCTTACACATTCAAGAATCCCAGATGTTTGAGGAAGTACTTCCACGGCTCAGGCAATCTTGGCAACAAAGTCCAGACGAGTACCGATCGGAATCTCGTAAATTAGGCTCTTCACATGCCCCGAAAAGAAATAGTCGCCGGCCGGAGTGGCCGAGCGGTTCTAGGCGTTTCAGTCTGGAACCGCGCGACCGCTGCGGTCGCAGGTTCGAATCCTGCCTCGGGCATGGATGTGTGCGTTGTCCTTAGGTTAGTTAGGTTTAAGTAGTTCTAAGTTCTAGGGGACTGATGACCTCAGATGTTAAGTCCCATAGTGCTCAGAGCCATTTGAACCATTTTTTTTTTTTTGTTAAGTCCCATAGTGCTCAGAGCCATTTGTACCATTTTTGAAATAGTCCATTAATAACAGATGTGGCACCCGAACTGATCGCAGAACAAAACCACTGCGATCCAGCTATTGCTCAATCGAAATACAATTACTCTGTAGCGACTGCAGTAAGACTGGGCACCACGGATCGCTTATGGCAAAATACGCTGAAAATGCTGCTGAACAACTACCGAAATTTTGTTTGTAGTGACATATCTTGTAAAATTCTGGCATTCTGCATTTCCTTTAGTCAGCTTTTTAAATATTAAGTTTGATAGATTAAGATATTATCTAGACTTGTAGCTGATATACAAAACCGTAGAAGGGTACTTTTCCCAGTCCGTCAGGAACCTCAGCGGCACGAATGTCGCGACAAGGGTACTTTTCCCAGTCCGTCAGAAACCTCAGCGGCACGAATGTCGCGACACACGGCGCTTGTAGCAGGTCGGTGGCTTGGTGAGCGGCTCGGTGTGAGAGACAAATATCTTACACGCTCACATACTGGGAGGTGATGGTCCGGAAAGCAGTGCCAATCAGTCGTAACTTTTCCTGCATATGTCAGCAATAGTGACTTATCTGGACATAGTAAATGTCACTAGTAGGGTATCGGCAACTTCTGTGGCATAAATACAATGAAGCAAATTCTGAGTTTTAATAAACAAATCATGAAACTGAGTCACTCGGAGAGTGTACGAAGAAGCACGAAACAGGACGATGTTATGTAGCAGATTCTGTAGCGTGTCAGGTCAGTGTGGCGACGCTAATCACTATATAGACGCGTGCTCCGTGTTGGCTATGATCTTACTATTTTCCGTTTTCGGTTCGATCATATCACAAGCGTATTTTCGTATAAAATTCACGGTGTTTACTTACAATGAACTCACCGTATTTTTATCTCTGTTTTTCATTTATTAATGGCAGCTACCAGAAATCATGTCACAAGCCATACGTTATCAGTTTACCGCTCGATAACGCGAAAGAATACAAAGGACATCATCAGAAGAACTGCAACGTGAAACAGTTAACAGATTCCCTAAATGTTGCGTCGCTCCGGGATACAGTTTCGACCGATGTATCCGTAGAGCAGCAAGAACACTGCTTACGGGCGAAGCGTCTGCTTCTAATAAGCGATGTTAGGAGCGAGAGGGATGTTGCGACTTGCGGGTGAAGTTCGAGTTCACCCAGTACAGTGTATAAACACTCTCGTTATCGTCTAGTCGTTTCAGACCCATCTCGGTCTCATGGTTCTCCGGCGGGAGGGGGGGGGGGGGGGAGGGGTGATGGGTGATCCCATGGGGGTAATGATCCTCCAGACAAAAGTTTACTCTAAGCGCTTATATTCTTCCGCAGGTTAATTAAAAAACAACAGAATATCTTAGTAATGATATCTTAGTAATTGCATGTAGATGAGAAAAACAAAATTTGTCGATAGTTATTGACAGCTGTGGTCCATTTTAGAAAAAGAGAGAAATTCGAATTTAGAAAATAATACAAGAATTAATAAACTAAGCAAGGTCATTGGGATCTCAGTTCAATCTTATGGGTCGATATTATAGAATATTCGGGTCGATATAATAGAATACAGTCCTGTGTTGCGCAGAGACTTGGGCATCTAATCAGAGACGTATAAAAAAGTGTTAGAGACGGACGTCTGGTGAAGATCAGGAAGAATATGAAGGAAGCACCACGTAACGAATACCGAAGTGATGAAGGTTATGGAAGTAAAGGAAGAACACGTGATGTGTTGGATCGAAGAAAAATACAGTCGTACAGACATAAAAGAAGAATGGATGAAACAAGAATTCTAAATCTGACGCTAGGTTGCGAAACTGAGGGAAGATGAAGAAATGAAGAAATGAACGATCGACGACTATCTGGCTCCAAAATTACAGAAAACAATGAGAAACTTTGTTGGAGATGATGAGAAGGAAAAAGATCGGTGTACCTGGCGGGACATCTTGAAGAGATACCGTTGAATACATACGTTCCACGTTTATTTTTATGTTGGAGAGAAACATCTGTTTTGAGGAATGTTTCAGTAAATAAATTTGTATATTTCTATGTATATTAATATCCAAATTTTTCATCTAACTTTCGGACTTTAATAAATAGCATGAAAACGTCGGTCCTCTAAAAAAGACAAGAATTTCTAGAAGATTACAAGCACAACGTTAAGTAAGACAGAACAGAAATGGGAACATCTCCAGCTAAGAAAAATAAACAAAGTCTAGCTTTACTAAAGATAGGGTGTTCCAAAATTACACTGACAAACTTCGAGAGGATGTAGAAGGTCTCTTGAGGAACAAAATGAGAATAGGAACCAAAGTCTGGAAACATGAACCCACCACGCTACACGGCGTCGTAGTTATAGGCATCGGCGCATGTATGTGATATCCCATCTAACTTTGTTACTCCATATATTTCCGAAACAGAAGAAGTACAAAAAAATGCAATTGGCTAGGGATGCACCTATATCAGGGGTTCATACAATGGGCAGGAATGAACAATCCATACAAGTAAACAAACATCACTTTTTACAAGAAGTTATGTTTTTTTAAATGGCACATGTGTATGTTTTTTTTTCTACCGAAATGAAAACTGAAGGTACAATTAGTGATGGAAGACTTGGTTTCACTACTGTAAACCTCATGCCTTTTGAAACATTTAGACTGTAAATAATGCAAACGGTGCCACAGCATCTCCTGTAATGCCGTAATGCGGGTTGGTTGAACCCTTGTTCTGCGCAGTACGGCAGAAACTCCGGTGCCATTCCCATCCTTTAAAGTCTACGTAATTCAGATGGTATGAGGTTCAGAACAATAAAAGCAAGTCTGCCGTCACCAACTGTACCTCTTGTTCTAATTTCTGTTTAGAGATATACACGTGCGACCCAAAAAACGTACCTTTGTGTTGAAAGTGATGTTTGTTTACATTTATGGAATGTACATGCTTGCCCATTGTGTGAGCCCCTAGGTGCATCCCTGGCCAATTGCATTTTTCACATTTTTCTCGTTTCGGAAATATATGAGATAGCGAAGTTGGGTTGTATTGCACATATACAGGCGCCGGCGTCTGTACCTTCGACGCTTTGTAGCGGTGTTGGATCATGTATCCGAACACAGGTTACCGTCATCATTTTGTCCTCAAGAAAGCTTTTACTCCCCTCAAAGTTTATTCAAAAAAATGGTTCAAATGGCTCTGAGCACTATGGGTCTTAACTTCTGAGGTAACCAGTCCCCTAGAACTTAGAGCTACTTAAACCTAACTAATCTAAGGACATCACACACATCCATGCCCGAGGCAGGATTCGAACCTGCGACCGTAGCGGTCGCGCGGTTCCAGACTGTAGCGCCTATAATTTTGAAACACCATTCGTAGGTAGATACTACTAGAAGAAAATGGCATTAACCACCATTTACACTTTCGTACCACCTTAATCTTCGTACATGTACAAGCAGTGATATGCTAATAGCCGGCCGCCGTGGCCGAGCGGTTCTAGGCGTTACAGTCTGGAACCGCGCGACCGCTACGGTCGCAGGTTCGAATCCTGCCTCGGGCTGGATATGTGTGATGTACTTAGGTTAGTTAAGTTTAATTAGTTCTAAGTTCTAGGGGACTGATGACCTCAGAAGTTAAGTCCCATAGCGCTCAGAGCCATTTGAACCATTTGATATGCTAATAATGCTGACTTATCATTTCACGTCGTGTAAATCATGTCGTCAGTATCGTCAGAGTTTAATCGTACAATGAAGTATGTTATATGCATATTTGATGGTTCTATGAACAGTAGGCCGTGATCCAAGCAATATTTCTGTCAGAGAAATAAGCCTTGCAACACGACATACTGGTCATGAAGCAAAAAAATCACGGAATTGTCAATCTGTTTCTGTTATTCTACTTAAATCAGTTGCATGACATGCAACTTTTTCGCACGAATGTTTTACAAAGTTTACGTTTCCGTGTATAGTAAATTCATGGAAGGTATGTTAAAGCGGTGTACTGAGCACTGGTCTAAACAGATTATGATTTTATTCAAACATTTAAATTTTCATTTTCTTGTTATTAAATTCAGAAGCATCTCTGGCATGTTAAAAGTGACGGTGACGTCATCTCTGATTATCTGCATGGTGCCACAAAGTAGCAGTTAAAGAAGTGAAGCAAGAAATAAAATTAAGAATCTGACTGTGCCGAAAGTAACCGAACCGAGCATATAGTAAAGTCTCAGTGCTGACAGACTGTAGCGGACTTGCCGAGTTGTTCGGTACAAATACGGCAAAGTTTGCGTTCGGCCCGGGGGCAGCGCAGAGCAGCTTTGCTCCATTCGGCTTCCGGCGTGCCGTTCTGTTTCCGGCGGCCCATCCTATTTGTTTCCATTTTTCGGCCGTGGCGCGCTGACCGCGACTTTGTCGTGGAGCGGGAGCGGACGGCAGCGCCTGCGAGGGCGGGATGAACAGACCGAGAACGGACGGCGGCCCAGGGGACCCCGGCCCGGCCTCAATGGCGTCCGGATGACAAACGGCCAGCGCCGCCAACCTCCTGTTGAGACCCGCCGGCGCTCCGGGCATCGCCCAAAACGGCGCGCTAACGCGGTTAACGGGATGAGTGCTACAGACAAATTGTGGTAAACATATCAGCTGCACAGGGATAGTTTTAAACATTTAGCCATGTACTCCACAACACACCAAGCGGTGTGTGACGGTGTGTGCAGAGGTTTCCAGATTCATTTCTCCCAGTTCCTATTCCACTCGACGATGTCTCGCTAAAAGACTGCGACATCCTTTTGTGGGAGCCGGAATTTCTGTAGTTTTTGCGTCGTGGTCGCTGCGCGAAGAGATATCTTGGAGGTAGTCGTACGTCAACTGAAACATCGAGTCTCGGAATTTTGTAAGTTTTGCCGCGACGCACAAAAGGCTCACTCTATAATGTTCTTCTGGAGGCGTCGACGGCCTCTGTGACGCACTCATGCTGACTCAGCAAATCCATGTTGAGTCGTACAGTTCTTTTTCGCATTTTTTCTCTCACTCTTCCGCTAATTCACTACCGGCAAAACAACGCTGAAGAATTAGCGAAACGATCATTTTGCAGACGACAACTTTTGCATGTTGTTGTTGTGGTCTTCAGTCCTGAGACTGGTTTGATGCAGCTCTCCATGCTACTCCATCCTGTGCAAGCTTCTTCATCTCCCAGTACCTACTGCAACCTACATCCTTCTGAATCTGTTTAGTGTATTCATCTCTTGGTCTCCCCCTACCATTTTTACCCTCCACGCTGCCCTCCAATACTAAATTGGTGATCCCTTGATGCCTAAGAACGTGTCCTACCAACCGATCCCTTCTTCTAGTCAAGTTGTGCCACAAACTTCTCTTCTCCCCAATCCTATTCAATACCTCCTCATTAGTTATATGATCTACCCATCTAATCTTCAGCATTCTTCTGTAGCACCACATTTCGAAAGCTTCTATTATCTTCTTGTCCAAACTAGTTATCGTCCATGTTTCACTTCCATACATGGCTACACTCCATACAAATACTTTCAGAAACGACTTCCTGACACTTAAATCTATACTCGACGTTAACAAATTTCTCTTCTTCAGAAACGCTTTCCTTGCCATTGCCAGTCTACATTTTATATCCTCTCTACTTCGACCATCATCAGTTATTTTGCTCCCCAAATAGCAAAACTCCTTTACTACTTTAAGTGTCTCATTTCCTAATCTAATTCCCTCAGCTTCACCCGACTTAATTCGACTACATTCCGTTATCCTCGTTTTGCTTTTGTTGATGTTCATCTTATATCCTCCTTTCATGACACTGTCCATTCCGTTCAACTGCTCTTCCAAGTCGTTTGCTGTCTCTGACAGAATTACAATGTCATCGGCGAACCTCAAAGTGAATTACATTTTCCTAGCATTGTTCCAACACATCTGGCATCTTCTGTCCTGGCGGCTTCATTTATGTCTTATATGGCTTTTACCAGATGCTTTCAGATACTTGAAAGTTGTGGCATTACTTAAGTGACTGGTCGCCGATAGCGTAGTCGAATCATATTTCATCTTTTCATCCACTTACCGACAGTACATCACGTTTAATCTAACTTCAGAGCCAACTGTCGTCCTCCGTACCAGGTTCAGATCATCTTCCTTTCTCTTTCCATTTCATAAAAATAACGTATTGTAACATATAATACGCAGAGACAACTCCGTCATCTGTAAAGATCCTGATGGTGTTAAATACTATCTGTTACGTCATTAGCATATATTTTAATACACTGTGTCAACTGTGTCAAGTTATCCAGAAAAAAAGACGAAGAACAAGCAATAATCTGTTTAGATCCAATGAAGCAGGTTTTGAAGGTGGAGTACCTAGTGTTCTTAATTTTTAACATTTTTATGCAGCGACAGCAACTGAAATTGTTCATATAAGAATGTACAGCCTACAGTTGCAGGTTAACTGTAGGCTGCAGGCAACTGTAGGCTGTATATTCTTATATAACTAGTGTTCTCTCGTGATATGGCATTGTTAACCAACGATAAAGAATAAGCTCTGACAGTATTCAAATTACACGATATAGCAAAAAACAAATAAATAAATAGATAAAAACAAAAAAAACAAGACTCAACAATCTCCCACAATGCGAAAATTAAGTGCCAAACCATGGTTTTTAAGCCAGAAGCAGTTCACAGTTTGGAATGTCTCATACTGAATAAGATAGGAGAAATGGAAGAACTAGACAGGACAGAAAGAAAAAGTTTAAGGAAGATTCTCATAGTGCAAGTAATAAAGATGGTATCTGAGAGGACAGGAAGGATCACTATCTGTATGAATCATAATCTGTGTCAGTAGGTGGAGAAGGTCACGCACACTAGACGCATGAGATTGCTTAAGTCTTATGGACATCTCTTCAGTATGAGTTTAAGGTGGCAGATTAAATGAATGTCAGTTTTGTGCTTTACTTGAGAGATTTTATGCATCATAACAGGTAGGTGAATATGTCACCTGGCATACTTCGTCGAAAATGAGCAGATTTGCCTATTAAAATTTAGAGTATGCAATGCAAAGGTATGACACTCAGTCGACGGTATTAACACACCGAACCTAAATCCTGCATGTCAATGAGCAAGAGAAGAAAACAGCTGCTTGAGGAAATGTTTTAGTTTGTTAGGAGATGGGACTTGTGACATCATGGCCTAGGTGCATGAGAAGCTCAAGCGACCCGTGGCGAGGGACAACGAAATCGCTGGGTGATTCATCGAAGAGGGCAGGTACCGGGCCAGCAGAGTGATATGGAGAGAATCTTTAGAAAGCTGCTTTGGGAAATTTCCAGATGGATACAAACAGACCAGTGACGAAGATCATCATGTGAAATGTGTGTGGTATGCAGGTGATGTACGCATGTAACTTTTAGGCGTATGGGGCGGGCACAAAATGTCTGATTGGCTGAAATGAACTAGGAAGGAGTAAAGTGCCGAAATTTCGACGCAGTTGGATGGTAGGCCCTTTGTAATTGGCAGAGATAGTTTCCACAAGATGAAAGTAACGCTCCTATTGATTGGAGAAAGCCGTGAAGTGAAGCACGAAAGGACCCAGATGGTGGACAGCTTTGCTGCGAGAGAAACAAGACCTAAAATTTCAGGGACTCTCCTCTGAAGCAGCGTCAAGTGCAGAACAGGCTGCATCACGTTCTGTACGACGCAAAGGAGGAATTTTGAAGTGAACACTACGTTCACTTCCGCTGACATTCAGCTAGATATTAGCTGTAGCATCGTTGAGCTCCAACAGCGCAGAAACGGAACAGCCACATAGTTAATTGTTCTTGCGAGAACTGGAAGGGCACTGTGATACGCACTCTGCTCCATCCATGCACGTGCATATCGCATATTTCAAGACTAGGGATGAGTGCATGTTTTCTCGCCTAGCGAGAAACATAGGACAGTTTCTTCTGATAAAATCAGCAAAGATTTTGATTAGCTTTTATAGGATTTTCAGAGGATGAGAGCTGCCATGCAGCCGACAGATCATCGCAGTTAAGGTAAACACTGGTAGCAGAGGCGTAAACTTGCTGGCTCACCAGCTTGCGTCCACTGTGAACTCGAGCAACCTCGAGTAATCTTTTGCTCAGTTTGTCACAAAAACTAACCATCCTTTGTAGACTTGATTGTTATCCTAAATAGTACCGAACTCAGAACCGGAATGGATGATTTGTCGTAATATTGACCAATTTCACAATGTAGTAGTAACATCAATTTTGTAGAGAACCTTCTGGTTAAAATTTGATATTGTTGTGTTCAGAGTTATTTTGATTATACAAAACTTAATGTGTTATCATGACAACTGTCCTAACATTGTCATGTTGTAACCTATGTAAATTCGTGTACTTCTTTGACTATAATCTTGAATTAAAAACAATTTGACTACAGCTAAATGGCTAAATGGTTCAAATGGCTCTGAGCACTATGGGACTTAACATCTGTGGTCATCCGTCCCCTAAAACTTACAACTGATTAAACCTAACTAACCTAAGGACATCACACACATCCATGCCCGAGGCAGGATTCGAACCTGCGACCGTAGCGGACACGCTGTTCCAGACTGAAGCTCCTAGAACCGCACGGCCACACCGGCCGGCCTGTACAGCTAAACACCGTTGTGCTGTGTCATAGAATAAGGGTCCACTCCTAGCCCCAGTCGTTTATTCTATAGACGCTAACGCACTCACAGGGTGTTTTTGCTGATGTCTGACGATAGAGAAAAGGAGTGGAGTGTCAGATGAGCGAATGGAGATTGACAAAGAAAATCTTCAACTACGCCACCAAACTAAAGGCGACCGCAAAATAGTTTCATAAAATAAGAAGGGGCATGGAGGTAGCTGCGATTAATCAGAAAGAGATATAAAGAGGTATTTCGCAGGAAGGTTGTATGAAAAGCGAAGTACAAGGACCAAGATCCTCTGGGCAGAGAAACGGAGGAAAAACCTCAGCGAACAAATGAAGAGATTCCGGGGAGCTGGAGGGGGGAAAATACAACTGTTTCCAGTATCCACTTGTCTATTGTAGGCCGAAGTAAAAAAGAAAGTTGTTAAAAGCTTTACCATAGATAGTTACTGGATTTTATTGGTTTTCTTTATCAACTCGAAAAAATAAACGTACTTTTTTTTTTTCTTTGCAATCCTGATACACTCAGAAATTCCCACGCCGGAATACCATAACACGCTGACGGAGGAGCCAAAACGGAATGGTGCTTCCTACTGATCAGTCAGTACTCGACTTCACTTTAAGTTTCTCTGTCGCGGTAAGAATCGTTGAAATGCCAAATTTTTTCGCGGTGAATACTTAGATACTCTGACGCATGCAATCATGATTGTCTCTGCACGCCAATGCATGTATTGCAGATTAAATTTTGTTTATCGAATTTTAAAAGTTTGACAATCAGCACCAACATATTTGTAAATTGCTACCTAGTGCTGACTGTGCATAGATACATCTTACAGATCACAAAAACTTTAACTGAAGTCTTAGCAAGATGTGGTGACCGGTGCGTAATGACCAATTTTCATCCGAAGCCGTAGACGAGTTCATTCGTTTGTTCCGAACATGAGACAGACATTGCCCGCTGACAGAATCGAGTCGCACGCCCTGGTGTCTTTTTCATATGATTTTACTCAAAATATTCGGCAAAAAATTTTCATTTTCGCATTCCTTATAACTTTATATGTCACCTTCATTATGTCGTGTCCATAATTTCGTTGATGGTGACAGTTACTGTGATATTTGCATTTAAGTAGGACACTCCGCAAATTTCTAAAAAGTGTACCCCTGTAAATGCTGATGGGTGTTTTGAAAACAAACATTTTAATCACATACGTTTATTAAAATTTACCCTTAGATCCGTCTTTATTGAGGACGACACGGTCCTGTGAAATCAGATGCATACTTTTGGAATACACTTTACTTAGCTCTAGCCAGCTGTGGAGCGGTATAGTCGGTGAAAGCAAATTTGTCAAGAAAGAAGGTGCTCTACGTGAGCTAACCGAGCCAGCCGTTGTGGCCGAGCGGTTCTAGTCGCTTCAGTCTGGAACCACACGACCGCTGCGGTCGCAGGTTCGAATCCTGCTTCGGGCATGGATGTATGTGATGTCCTTCGGTTAGTTAGGTTTAAGTAGTTCTAAATTCCAGGAGACTGATGACCTCTGATGTTAAGTCCCATAGTGCTGAGAGCCATTTGAACTATTTGAGCTAACCGAGTGCGCATCGAAACTTCAAAAGGTCACTATTTTCTGTCGTCTATATATCGAAAGGTGCTCTCGCCCGCGAAATCCGTGCGGCCCAGTTCGGTTCTCAATTCGGTTGACAGCTTTCCGATATTAAGTGTGTAAAATTTACTTTATTGTACACCAGCTATTACTCGTCAGCTAAACTCATTGACGAGCACTTATCATAGCCTCTCCTCATTGCAGTTACATGTGTAATTATCTACTGCATGGTACTATGTGACAGAAGCGAAGCTTTCCAGACTCATTACTTCACGATATCTAACCTTTGCTCATTTGCACTGTTCTACATAGTCGAGCGATCTGTTCGTTATAGAACAGCCGAGACCCCGACACGCGTAATATCTTTCGCTGCTGTGTACCGGGACCCCGGCTGTATCGCCATAATGAACTCCTGAAGTCTCTCTCTCTTCAATGAGACCTCCCCGGTCTTAATTAAATGCACAATGAGCCTTGTACTGCTTGGGAGCTATTGTAGCTTCGCCGAGAGCAGCGAATTGGGTGGGGGAGGGGAGGAGGGAGTTCTGGGCGGAATGGAAGGCAGGATGGGGAGGGATGGAGGCTCAGTCCTACCGTCGGTCGGTGATCTGCAGAACTTGTAACACGGTAACGTTCTAAGATTAACGAGATTCGTCGAAACATTTCACGTCTGACTTCAGGTGGTAAATACAAGGACAATTTTCTGTGAACATAGATACACTAAACTACCGATGTTTCAAATATTCACATTCAACACCACTGACAATATTTCCATTTGTTATAATTATTCGGCACACAACACACAACAAACCAATTTAAGAGACAACAACGCGTTTAAGGAATGGTTCTCTCGTCTTATGACTGTTTCTATTTAGATTAGCAAATACATGAATTCTTCAGTGCAGCAGAAACAAAATAAATTGATCTGGATAAGAAGTGCTCTTTCTACATAAAATTTCCAAGTCGTGTTACACTGTTCCTTCCCGTCACACTAACACCCGTTCACCAGTCTCTGTGATTCCAAGTTGAACTGTAGGCCCATTTGCTACTACAGGATTATTAGGGTATACCAGGGACACTACAGTCGCCGAAATGGCGTTCAATTGGAAGACTTGTACTAGGTTATTGAACCACACGTAATTATTACAACTTTTGCAGTGTCCCCCGACCATGTTCACTTGCTTCGGTCCAACTGAATTCTAGTGCACTGCTTTGTCAAGTGAACATAAAGTAACGACGTCATATGAATGTAGCGAGTGAGAAACTGTTTCTTCCTGGTACAAAGACAAAAATACATGATGCATCCGATATTTTGAATCATACCAGCACATTGTCGTAACGAGGGAACAAATACGATTGTCTCAAATTACTGACAAGGAAAAGTGAAAGACAGTACACACACACACACACACACACACACACACACACACACACACACACACACACACGCACAAGCCGGACGCTATGGCCGAGCGGTTCTAGGCGCTTCAGTCCGGAACCACGCTGCTGCTACGGTCACAATTTCGAATCCTGCCTCGGGCATCGATGTGTGTGATGTCCTTAGGTTGGTTAGGTTTAAGTAGTTCTAACTTCTAGGGGACTGATGACTTCAGATGGTAAGTCCCATAGTGCTCAGAGCCATTTGAACCATTTTGAACCAATAGGAGGTTGCTCATTCTTCACCCCACAGCATTTCTTTTCATTTGATATGATTGTAGCATATTTGGTAGAAATCGATCCAGTGGCTTAGGAGGACCTTTTTGGGCTCTGCTTTACCGAACTACGCACGTGTTACACATATTTGGTTGGTTGGTTGAGTAGGGGTAGGGGAGCAAACAACGATGTTCAAACGGCTCTGAGCACCATGGGACTAAACTTCTGAGGTCAGCAGTCCCCTAGAACTTAGAACTACTTAAACCTAACTGACCTAAGGACATCACACACACCCATGCCCGAGGCAGGATTCGAACCTGAGACCGTAGCAGTCACGCGGTTCCGGACTGAAGCGCCCGGCAACTCGATGTGGCATGGACCAAACAAGTCGCTGGAAGTCCTGCAGAAATGTTGAACCATCATACCTCTACAGCTGTCCGTAATTGAGAGTGTTACCGGCGCAGGATTTTACGCTGGAATTGACACTTTGATTATGTCCCGTAAATGTTCGATGGGATTCATGTCGGGGTCACCAAATCATTCGCTCGAATTGTCCAGAGTGATCTTCAAACCAATTGCGAACAACTGTGGCCCGGTGTGACAGCGCGTTGTCATACGTAAAAACTGAATCATTGTTCGGGAACAGGACGTCCAGGAGTAAAGCAACCGAAGATAACCAATGTTCGATTTAATTGGACCAGAGAACCCAGTCCATTCCAAGTAAGTCCATTCCAAGTAAACGGAGCCCACACAAATATGGAGCTACGACCAGCTTGCAGAGTGATTTGTTGACAACTGGGGTCCACGGCTTTATGCGGTTAGCGCCACGATCGAACTCTACCATCGGCTCTTACCAACTGAAATCGGGATTCCTCTGACAAGGCCACTGTATTCCGATCGCTTAGGGTGCAACGGTTATGGCCACGAGCCCATAAAAGGCGTTGCAGGCGATGTCATGCTGTTAGGAAAGGCACGCGCATCTTTCATCTGCTGCCGTAGTCCAAATTTCGCGGTACTAACGGGTGCTTTCGTCGTACGCCCCACATTGATTTTTGAGTTTATTTCACTCATAATCGGTTTTGTGTTAGCACTGATAACTCTACGCAAACGACGCTGGTCTCGGTCGTTAAGGGAAGACCGTCGGCCACTGTGGTTGTCGCTGTTGAGAGGTAATGCCTGAAATTGGGTATTTTAGGCCCACTGTAGACACTGTGGGTGTCGGAATATTGAATTCCCTAACGATTTTCGAAATGGAATGTCCTGTGCCTCTAGTTCCAACTACCATTCCGCGTTCAAAGTGTGTTGATTTCGTTGTAAGAAACGCATGTTCACCTTGCTGTATTGAATATTACACATTTATTGCGAGTGGTTTCGATTGTCAACCATCATACAGGAAAAAGCTAAAGTTAATACGACTTTTATATCTCATATACACTACTGGCCATTAAAATTGCTACACCAAATAGAAATGCAGATAATAAACGGGTATTCATTGGACAAATATATTATACTGGAACTGACATGTGATTACGTTTTCAAGCAGTTTGGGTGCATAGATCCTGAGAAATCAGTACCTCGAACAACCATCTCTGGCCGTAATAACGGCCTCGATACGCCTGGGCATTAAGTCAAACGGAGCTTGGATGGCGTGTACGGGTACAGCTGCCCATGCAGCTTCAACTCGATACCACAGTTCATCAAGAGTAGTGACGCGTATTGTGACGAGTCAGTTGCTCAGCCACCACTGACGAGACGTTTTCAGTTGGTAAGAGATCTGGAGAATGTGCTGGCCAGGACAGCAGTCGAATATTTTCTGTATACAGAAAGGCCTATACAGGATCTGCAACATGCGGTCGTGCATTATCCTGCTGAAATGTAGGGTTTCGCAGGGATCGAATGAAGGGTAGAGCCACGGTTCGTAACACATCTGAAATGTAGCGTCCACTGTTCAAAGTTCAGTCAATGCGAACAAGAGGTGACCGAGACGTGTAACCAATGGGACACCATACCATCACGCTGGGTGATACGCCAGTATGGCGATAACGAATACACGCTTCCAATGTGCGTTCACCGCGATGTCGCCAAACACGGATGTGACCATCATGATGCTGTAAACAGAACCTGGATTCATCCGAAAAAATGATGTTTTGGCATTCGCGCACCCAGGTTCGTCGTTGAGTTCACCATCGCAGGCGCTCCTGTCTGTGGTGCAGCGTCAAGGGTAACCGCAGCCATGGACTCCGAGCTGATAGTCCATGCTGCTGCAAACGTCGTCGAACTGTTCGTGCAGATGGTTGTAGTCTTGCAAACGTCCCCATCTGATGACTCAGGGATCGAGACGTGGCTGCACGGTCCGTTACAGCCATGTGGTTAAGACGCCTGTCATCTCGACTGCTAGTGATACGAGGCCGTTGGGATCCAGCACACCGTTCCGTATTACCCTCCTGAACTCACCGATTCCATATTCTGCTAACAGTCATTGGATCTCGACCAACGCGAGCAGAACTGTCGCGATAAACTGCAATTGCTATAGGCTACAATCCGACCTTTATCAAAGTCGGAAACGTGATGCTACGCATTTCTCTTCCTCACACGAGGCATCACAACAACGTTTCACCAGGAAACGCCGGTCAACTGCTGTTTGTGTATGAGAAATCGGTTGAAAACTTTCCTCATGTCAGCAAGTTGTAGGTGTCGCCACCGGCGCCAACCTTGTGTGAATGGTCTGAAAAGCTAATCATTTGCTTAGCACAGCATCTTCTTCCTGTCGGTTAAATTTCGCGTCTGTAGCACGTCAGCTTCTTGGTGTAGCAATTTTAATGGCCAGTAGTGTATTATATTACAGTCGACTGACGTACAGGAACAGCTAGCAATGAAATATTGTGTTTCATTCAACTGTCGTACAGACACTCCTATTTCTCGGAAACGTCTCTTCCTGTTGACATACGTCAAAGTCGTAGTCGTGGGCTACACACCTTGTCAATATAAATCAATCTGGCGAAGGGAAGCTCGTGCGGTCGTCTTGTTAGTGGAAACAATAAAGGAGCATTAAACAGCAGTTGTGGAGTCGTTATATCATTCACTTTTTTACGTGGCTTCTCACTTACACTTACGCTGCACCAAAGTTTGCCAGTGGCGCAGTAAATCAAACCCATGTCCTGTGCATGGAAGAGACGCTGGCATTTTAGTCATGGGAAGGGGCAGGTAGGTAATTAAACTCGCGTCTAGGACGCTCCCCCTTCAGAGCAGATACTCGCGATACAGGGGAGCACGCAAGGCGAAAGGTACTGTGTCGGCGTGGTAGGTCCGGAGCAGCGTTCATGAAGAGGCGGCGGCACGCTAGGGCGCGCGCCCCGGCAGGTGGCCGGCGTTAGCCTAATGTAAGCAATTAGATGCGGCGCCGTGTCGGACCATTATAGCCTGCGGACCGCCGTGCCGGCCGGCCGTTTAGGCCACTAGCCCAGGGGGCGGCCGCTGCTACTGCCGCACGGATACCGCGGACAGCCTTACCACCAATTCGTGGACGGTAATGGAAAACCTTGTAAGTGACACTTTTTCACAAAACGCGTTTTCAGCGCCTTTGTTTTCTCGGCACTCTGTTGCATGTCCTGAAACTTCACCCACGTGCCAAACCGTGGACAAAGTCTTTCAAAACTGTGTTAGTACATGCCACACGATCTCTGTGCCAAGCTGTGCTTCCATCTCGAGTTCCAAAATTTAAAAGGTACGAGAAGTGACTTCCGTTGACTACAGGTCTACTAGTGGAAAACCTAATCCCGTATTTTATTACTTTTATTATCACAAATAAAAAGTAATTCCTCAGTATTAATGGCACTTACAAAGACCTTCTTCCTGCTATTTTGTCAGAAACTGACATTTTAGATTCCATGTCTGTTCACAACATTCAGTTTGATACTTGCGAAGAAGATAACAACAACCATCCATTGTTGATAACTCTTTAGTATGTGCAATAACATCAGGTGCCCTCTCCTTTCTGGCTGTTAGTCCGCATCGGCCGGCCGGGGTGGCCAAGCGGTTCTAGGCGCTACAGTCTGGAACCGCGCGACCGCTACGGTCGCAGGTTCGAATCCTGCCTCGGGCATGGATGTGTGTGATGTCCTTAGGTTGGTTAGGTTTAAGTAGTTCTAAGTTCCAGGGGACTGATGACCTCAGTTGCTAAGTCCCATGGTGCTCAGAGCCATTTGAACCAAGTCCGCATCTAATTCACAATGGTTCAAATTGCTCTGAGCACTATGGGACTTAACTTCGGAGGTCATCAGTCCCCTAGGACTTAGAACTACTTAAACGTAGCTAACCTAAGGACATCACACACATCCATGCCCGAGGCAGGATTCGAACCTGCGACCGTAGCGGTCGCGCGATTCCAGACTGTAGCGCCTAGAACCACTCGGACATATGCAGGTATTACTGGCTATGACGCACTCACGATAACTGAACTCGGAATGAAAGGACTGTGCAACTTCATCTGTATCTTAAAAACACTAATAAATGTTCTGCATGCAACTGTATTCACAAACAAATTTGTGATGGAATGTAAAATGACTCGTTCCACATCATTACGAATGATGGTGAAAAATGATCCATGGAACATGGAACCAACTAACTAACTATGTCAACATTAGAAAAGGATAGATATCTGCCTCGGCAGCCAGAGACTTTACTTGTGGATGTGGAGATGAATTTGCGTGAATATTTCTGTGTGTATGTTGTCTTTCTCAGAAGAAGGCGTTCTTGGGTGTGTAATAGTCTTTTTGTTGTGTCTGTCTGCAACTCTATATCTACGCCATATGGTGAGTACCACTACCCATGTGACAGGAGAAAGGATTACTTTCGATAAGAGAACTCTCCGCTTCGTAATCGAGTTTGGGATAAAACTGCGGATTACCTTCATAACCATAAACGCTGCAGCTGTTGCTCTGCATTGGCAACAATTTGCAGCAATTTCTTGTTTCTCTTTGTCGGTCGGTAAATAAGGCTGTCACGCTGGTATGCGGTCGGCCTTGCAGTAGAGCTGCAAGCCGGGAACGAGTTTGTGCAAGGTGCCAGCCGCACACGGCCTGCTGCGCCGGAGAGAGTTGGAGGGTGGTTCGCGGTGGCCTATCTCTGCAATCTGCTGGTCACGCCCCGGTCCGCCGTGATCCTGTGACCCGTGCCACTCGCCTCTCCGCACTTGTTGCTCACTCCTTGTCTGACATCAAGGAGAGCCACGTTCAGAATTACGCCAGATGGCGCTTAACGGTAATCGGAGCGAACTGCTTGCCTTGCCCTTTCTCCGTACACTCGCACTCTCTGGGCGTACATAACGGACGACGCAATTCTAGACGTTAATAAATGTTCCTCTGTTGCCAGAGTACTGACGTAATGCTGCAGACGTCGGTAATAGCTCGCTAGTTGTGTGGTACTGATAATAAGAATGCAAGTGCCGGAGGATTCATAGCCGTGAATGTTACAGCAAATTAAAATATCTACAACTTTACCGACGTATTCTGAATGCCCGAAAAGTCTCGTAGATCTTTTTCTACCTGTAGCCTCCTAATTACTGTCGTGTCATTCAGAAGATATGAGACACAGCCATACGCAGAGAGGTCGTCATGCGGCAAGGCCAGCCTCCAGAGAGAGAGGCGTAACATAAGAGGGGCGTTCAGCAAATATTGCAACACCTTGTCTTCTCGGCCATTTTCGGTTCAAAAATTTGGAACCTATGCGATTGCAGTCTTTCCCGGCGAAGTGAAGATGATGAGTACGAAACTCATTGAAACGTTGCTACAAGACGACGCCACGAGGCGGCTGATAACCCGAGAAGAGTTCATCAATTGGGAACATGTTATGAGACCCTATAGTTCCATGAAGTTCCGACAGGTCGCAGCACTATATGTAGTCTTTAAAATGGCATCTTTAATGACGGTGCGTTCCAAACAGAGTTGTCATTGACCTGCTTTCGGCGGTGAACCAGACCATTACAGAAATTCATAGGCCCTTGGAGAATGTCTACGGAAAGCTGGCGGTGAACAAAAGCACGGTGAGTCACTGGGCGAGGCGTCTGTCATGATCACAAAGAGGTTGCCGAAACCTGTGCCGGCCGGGGTGGCCGAGCGGTTCTAGGCGCTACAGTCTGGAACCGCGCGACCGCTGCGGTTGCAGGTTCGAATCCTGCCTCGGGCATGGATGTGTGTGATGTCCTTAGGTTAGGTAGTGTAAGTAGGCTGTTTATGTTTTCTCTATGTAAGTAGGCTGTTTATGTTTTCTCTATGTAAGTACGCTGTTTATGTTTTCTCTGTGTAAGTAGGCTGTTTATGTTTTCTTATTGGCAACGTTACGTGGCGCTCAATATGAAAATCACTGGCTGTGCTGTGTGCAGTCTGTGGCAGCTTTGCATTGTTGTAATACTCGCCATTGTAGTGTTAGGCAGCTGGCTGTGAACAGCGCGTAGCGTTGAGCAGTTGGAGGTGAGCCGCCAGCAGTGGTGGATGTGGGGAGAGAGATGGCGGAGTTTTGAAATTTGTCATGAACTGCTATATTTATATATGATAATATCAAGGTAAATACATTGTTTGTTCTCTATTAATATCTTTCATTTGCTAACTATCCCTATCAGTAGTTAGTGCCTTCCATAGTTTGAATCTTTTATTTAGCTGGCAGTAGTGGCGCTCGCTTTATTGCAGTAGCTTGAGCAGCGAAGATTTTTGTGAGGTAAGTGATTTGTGAAAGGTATAGTTTAATGTTAGTCAGGGCCATTCTTTTGTAGGGAATTTTGAAAGTCAGATTGCGTTGCGCTATCAAAATATTGTGTGTCAGTTTAAGCACAGTCTCGTGTAGAATTGTTCAAAGGGGACGTTTCATATGTCGACCCTTAGCCTAGGATACCTCACTGGAATCTTCTGATTTTTCTTGTAGTTTGTGTAATTAGTGTAGATGTTGTTTATTGCTAGCGCGTAATTGTAGAGAGAATCTCCTTTGTAGTTGCAGTCTTTCATTGTTGTACTGTAAAACAGTTGTGGCATGCATGTAGATTTGCACCAAGTATTTCGCAGCTGCGCTGGTAATTAACTAGATATTATTTTCAGTGCTATGTTAATGTATTCCCCTATCTTTGCTCTTCAAATTGTGCTTTTCTGTGTTATCGTGTGAAATATTGTGACAACAATGGCGTGTGAAAAACGTAACACTCGGCTCCAAAGTAAACTGAGAAATGACAGTGAAGACGAAAGCAGTGTGTTGGCCCCACCATGTAATGAATTAACTAATATTCAAAGTAGTAATTTGGTAACTGTGCATAGGGAAATGGAGCGGGCGTCAAACAATGGCGTAGGCAGTGAAACAGGTAGTGAACAGGGAAGCATTATCGATCGATTGGTCGGCAACAGCTCGCCTCAGGAATCGGCAATGACAGAACACAATATTGCAAATACTACAGACTCAGGTTTTGGGTTCTCACCGTTTTCTCAAATGAGTCAAGACACATTTTCCGCTTGTCAAAATGTGAATGTTGCCGGTGAAAATTCACTGCCGAAAAGCACTGAGGAACATGTTTCAGACACCAATGCATTGTTATTACAATTAATACAACAAATGGGACAAACACAGCAAAAGCTTCAAAAGTTAGACACAATGGAACAAAATCAGAGACAAACACAGCAAAAGTTAGACACAGTGGAACAAAATCTTAAAAAGTTAGACTCATTGGAACAAACTCTTGAACAAACATGTGAAGATATAACTACTGAGTTACATAACATTGAATCGAAATGTCAAAAAGTCTGTAATGACGTAAAAACTCAAATTTGTGAGCATTTTCAACCTATTTTTTCGCGGCATGAAAATGCATTACGGAATCACGAAGCAGCCATAAAAGAACTGCAAACTATTGTTCATGAAAATCATGAGACCTTGCAAGCTAAATTTGACTCAGTTGCATCTACCGATTCGGTTACGCAACTTGCAAAAACTCAGGAAAACTTAAAGGACACAGTAGATTCGATTTCAACACAAATGGACACTCTGAAGCTTGGTTCAGAAAAACACACTGAGGAAATGTGTTCATTATCAGAGAAAGTAGTTGAACTTTCGGATCAGCTAAATAATTTATCTACGAAGGTAGATGATAATCTGAATGACGCAAAACCGGTAGTCTTTAATGACACAGAACAGAGCGAACAAATTAGGAAACTGAAACAAAATCTGAATCAAATTGATACGCAACACCAAAGAGAAATCCGGGAAGTACAAGATCAGCTGACACAGGTAATACAAGAATTACGTATTTCAGAAGACACTCGCGCTCCAACACGGGAAGAGGAACTTAGAAATACGCAAAAGCCACAAAATAATAACACAGGGGATTTCGGTAATTATGAAAGAAATTGGCAAGGTACACCGAATTTTGAGATGGAACCGCCGACACGACGTAACTATGACCGAGATGCTACTCGCCGACACGATGATTTTGACTATAAGCTGTTCATGACTACACGTAAATTCAAAACATTTAAGAATTCTGGCAACGACATTCATCGACAAGCATGGCTCCATCAATTCTCTCATTGTTTTCCTCCCAACTGGTCATTAGAGCACAGATTAGAATTTATGTGTGGCTACTTGGAGAATGAACCAGCTGTAAGAATGCGATCGGTAATTCACGATTGCCACAGTGAAGGAGAGTTTTACCATGCCTTCCTCTCAGCATATTGGTCTCAAGCCACACAAGATCGTGTAAAACATAGCATCATAATGATGAAACGTTTCGAACAATCTGAATTTTCCAGTCTTGTGAAATATTTTGAAGACATGTTGCATAAGAATCAGTATCTTTCAAACCCATACAGCCCCTCAGAACTCATCCGCATTTGCTTAATCAAACTGCCTGAACATTTACGACATATTATTTTGGCAGGACGTTGCAAAGACGACATTGAAGCATTTCAGGGACTGTTACAAGAACTGGAAATTGACACTGACAATCGCGGAACGCAGGAGCACAACAATTACAGATCACATCCGTCGCAATTCCGCGATGAAAGAAATAATAACTGGACGCGACAAGGCTATTCTCACAACACAAATCGTGACCAAAACAGACACCACCCGTATGACAACCGTTGGCAGAGTAGTAATAATTACAGGGAAAGATCACCTCTCCGTGGTAATGACTATCACAGAGACAATCAGAGAAACAGACAATATGGGAACCAAAACAATTATTATTACGGGAGACAGAATAACTTGAGACGCAACGGTCCAGCGCGCAGTTACGATTCAGGGAGAAATTCTCCACCACTTAACCGACAAGAAAGAAACTACAGGAACTACCAACATGACGACAGACGATGTGATCGTAACGACAGACCTGAATTGCATCAGAACTGGCGGGATTCAAACAGAGCAGGGCCCTCTCGTCACGGTGAATTTGTAGAAGTTAGGTCTCCAAACCCCAATAACGACGCGCGCCAACAAAGAGACAATAGGCAATGACTCACACCGCTGGCAGCCACAAAACGTTCTTATGACACTAACGACGCATCTGCCGTAGCTAGTAATTACGTAAAAATGGAAGACATTAGGGACATCTTACTCCAGGAACACGACGTAAAACATAACAACATTGCATATCCTGTGATTCACATTACTGTAAATGACGTAAAATTTACGGCAGTACTTGACTCTGGCAGTCCCATTTCAGTAATTAGTGAAACAGCCTTTAGCAAATGCAACAAATCGAACGATTGTCCCACACTTCCGTTACGTAAGATTAAATTACAAGGTGCAATCTTTGGAAAAAGTGTAGATGTACGCCAACAAACCAACCTAGAATTCTTTTGTCAAAACCACAGCTTCTCTATGAACTTTCTTATTGTTCCATTATTGTCGACGGAAATTATACTGGGAGTAGACTTTTTGAATGAATACAAAGCAATCTTAAGCTTTCACGATGCTGAAATAAGTTTAGAAAAAGAAGGTAAGTCAATAGCTTTGAAATTTGAAGATTGGCTCTCAAACCATGACGAAGAAATTAATCGGCTTTACCTCCTGTTAGACAACAATTCGGAATTTTCTACGGAACTAGACACTAACAATCACTCTGCAAGAACTGACAGGGATGATATCGACGGCATATTTGAAATTAATAAGTTAATTCAGAATAAAATTCAAACAATTGAGAATTGTAATGACACTGATAGGCAGGACCTTTTTGAGATTTTACAAGCACATTCCACAGTTTTTACTCACAAAACAGGAACAATCAAGGGATTTCAATACCAATTTCGTGTTCGTGAGCATACTAAATTTTGTGTTAGACCATACGTAATTCCGGCGCATTATAGGGACCGTGTTAGAACAGAAATACAATCTATGCTTGACGAGGGCATTATTGAGCCTGCAGTAAGCTCATACAACAATCCGTTACATGTTGTTGAGAAAAAAAATGGATCGATCAGGCTTGTCTTAGATTCGAGACAAATCAATACTATCGTTATTCCTGAAACAGACAGGCCGCAGACGATGGAAGAACTTCTTCAAAATTTTAATGGTGTAAAAGTGTTGTCTTCCATTGATCTCAGATCCAGCTTTTATGAGATCGAACTTCATCCAGAATGTAAAAAATACACAGCTTTCCTTTGTTTCGGCGTTTGTTATCAGTTTCGGAAACTTCCCTTTGGTTTGAACATTTCTTCAGCAGCATTCATTCGCGGGCTAAATTCGATATTACCTGAGTTCTTAAAACGTCACATCACCTTATATGTGGACGATATTCTAATAGCAGAAGCTTCATGGGAACTACATAATCGCATCCTCAACAGTTTGTTACGTATTTTTGCAGAATCTCGAATAACAGTTAACTTGGAAAAGTCTGAATTCGGTAGGACAAAGGTGAAGTTTTTGGGACATATTATTTCTTCTGAAGGCATTGAGCCGGATCCTGAAAAGTTAGAAGCAATCAGAGCCATTCCAGTTCCATCCACAAAAAGACAAGTCCGCAGTTTTCTAGGTCTCGTAAATTTTTACCGTCGTTTTCTGAATATGCAAATTCTTGTTACACCAAAACTTTGTTCTCTCACTGGAAAAAATACTATTTGGAACTGGGACGAACAAGCACAGTTGGAATTCAATTCTTTGAAAGAAGCGTTACTTCACGTGCCAATCTTAGCTCATCCAGATCTGTCACAAGATTTCTGCCTTAGCACGGATTCTTCTAAAGTCGGTCTTGGTGCCCATTTATTTCAAGAAGCCATAGAAAATGACACTACCGTTCAGAAAACCATTGCTTTTGCTAGCCGAGTGCTAACAAAATCTGAAAAAAATTATTCCGTTACTGAATTAGAAGCTTTAGCTATCGTTTGGGCATTTAACAAATTCCGTTTCTTTCTTTCTAGTAAGCACGTAAAAGTATACAGTGATCATCGTGCATTACAATTTCTTATGTCTTCAAAATTAAATCATGACAGGTTAAAACGTTGGGCATTGTTTCTGCAAGAATTCCGCTTCACAATAGTCTACATTCCCGGCAAGGAGAACATTGTTGCGGACGCACTGTCACGCGCACCGGCTGGGCTTGAGAAAAGTAACAAAGAAGGAAACCTCGAGAAAAATTTCAGTATTCTTTACATTCAGAAAGTCGCCTTTGAAAACTTCATCACCACATCTTTAAAAGACATTGCTCATGAACAAGATAAAGATCCGATTTGGAGAGACATCAAAAGTAAATGGCATGAAAAGACACACACACAGATTCGGCATTATTATCTGGTTAGAAACAACATACTGTTCAAACGCTGCACTGTTGATGACAAGCTATGGGTACTTTGCATTCCTGACGATTTTGTTAATAAGCTCATTTGGTACATTCATTTCAGCTACGCACATTTTGGTCCACGAAAATGTTATCATATTCTTCGAACGACTTGTTATTTTAACAATATGGAAAAGAGAATTCGAAGAGTCTTGTCTATTTGTAAACTTTGTCAAAAGGCGAAACCATCTACTGTCTCACATCATGCTCCGTTGTTTCCTATCATTCCTTCTAAATTAAAAGAATTTGCTGCTGTTGATCTCTTGGGACCGCTTGTCAGAACATCTAATGGATTTTCGTACGTTCTAGTCGCTGTTGAACTTACTTCAAAATTTGTTTCTTTCACACCGTTACGTAAAGCCACTGGACGGTCTGTATCCAACGCCTTTGTTAAAAATTTCTAACGTGAAGTTGGACACGTTAGTAAAGTCATTTCAGATAACGGACCGCAATTCAGATCTGCTGTTTGGTCACGCATGCTTCGCAACCATAAAATCAAACCTGTTTTCATTTCATTGTACTCACCACATTGTAACCCGTCTGAACGGATTATGAAAGAAATCAATAAGCTTTGCAGACTTTATTGTCATAGAAAGCATCAGCATTGGGACAGATATTTACACTTATTTCAAAATGTGCTGAATGAAATGCCTCATGATTCCACTGCTTTACCACCTACTCTTGTACTAAAGAATGAAGAACCACCGAACAGAATCAGAGAGCTTGTACCTTTCCCAAATACACGTAAACTTCGACACAAAGACATAATTGATTTGGCTCTTAAAAATATAAAATCTGCAGCAGACAAAAGGAGAAAACTACACGGTAAAGCAAATGCAAAGAAATTGTATATTGGTCAGAAAGTTCTCATTAAAGCTCATTCATTGTCACATAAGAAGAAACACTTGAGTCACAAATTCTTTCTAGTTTACAATGGACCTTACAGAATCCGACGTATACCACATGATAATTGCGTTGAAGTTGAAACTCTGCGTACTAGGAAGAGTAAAGGTTTACACCACATTTCACATGTAAAACCATTTATTGAAAGATAATCTGCTTTTTAACTTAGTCTTTGCCATAAAATTTTTCACTTCACATTTCTAATATGCATTGTCAGACTTAGAATCTGTTAACATACAACAATGTTTGAAGTTAAGTATCCAGTCTAGAACCTAGGGAACATTTTTAAACAGAAATTACGAATGCATTGTTATAGTGAACAGACGACACAGTGTTGTATTTGTACATTCTTGCTTGTTAGTTGCACGATTATGGAACGACTATAAGGCTTACATACTTAGAACATTTACCAGTACTGCTAATGAGATTTTAATGCAACATTTTGGTTTACTTGAAAATATATTCTGGATTTAAAGTACTTTCTGTGAGATACCAGATGACACAGTGGTTAGTTTATGTGACAGCTACATGATTTTATCACGACGCTACTAATGAGTGACAATATACAATGTTGCTTTTGCGGTGTTTCTGTTTTATATCTGCACAGTTTTTCTGTTTTATTCTGGAAAGTAAAACATGTTTTAGTAGTAACTTTTGTGATATAGCTACAATGAGACAGCCTTTCCGTAGCACAACCATACGTTACAGCACAGTAATTTCTTCATCACAACAATAAGCGTAATAACTAAGATATCTATACGCAAAGCATTTCACTTTTGTTTATCATGAGGTAAGTACATTGGCTTCTGCAGAACTTAGCTTTTGGAGGACGATAACTACGACACTTCCACAGAGATTATCTTACAACAAGATGCACATTTAGCGCTGCAGGACACGCATTTCAGTGATTAATGTTGTACTTAAAACATTTATTTTTAAAGATTTTTGAATTACAAAGAAAGTTTTCCGTGATACATTTCATTCCATTGCTGTAATCTGTAACACCTGAGGGTATAATTACATTAATCCTCAGGGGGGTACACGCTTGCTTTGTGTACCATGTGTTTGGCAAGCACAAGGAGCCCTAGCTAATATGGTATTTGCTTATACAACTTTACACATCGGTACCATATTTCTCTAACACAGAATTACACAGCTATCTGATTATTTGACAGAGAAACAAACATTCTTTTTACTATGTCAGTGACACATGTTTACGCAATTACACAGTTGGATAACTTCACACTTATGAAATTGTATTTTGTCTGTACTTTGTGAAATGCTCATATTTTTTCGGAACCATTGTGATAGTATGAGAGCTTTGAATGATGTATTTGGTATGGGATCATGATTTTTAAAGTACGTTTGAGGCAGATGACACTTTTGACATGAGCAGAGAATTTTTTTAGGTTTTGAAATTATTGCAGAAAGCTACGACGTTTTTGAGATTTGACTGAGGTGTTATGATATTTTTTACGACGACGATGTGTATTATGCTGCTGAGGTATGTTTATGATTAATAAGCTGGTGCTATATGAGGAATTTGGTTATGCTATGTATTTATTATGATGAAATATTGAAGTGTCGTCGCAAGGTTGACGTGTCGACGAATATAAATATGTGTAATAAGGTAAGGAGTAATGAATAGTGATTAGGGACTCTGACTTATGGAAAAGGATGTTGGAAACCAAGAATCGTACTTTAGAATTATGAAATGTGTGTACATGTGTGAATCATGTGTGAATGTATCACAATGCCACTGAAAAATTTTTTGGACACTGTTATATTCATAGGATTTTGTTTCTACACATTTGCAAAGTAAATTCTCGACCTGTGAAATTTTGTATATATGACTGTCACTGTAGCGGAAACTGCTGTCGTAAATATTTCCGTACGAAAGTTAAGTGACCACCTGCACATAATGCGTCGTGGGCACCCAGGTGTGTCAGACGCCTGGAGAACAAGCCATTAGTGTGAGTGCCTCGTCAGAAGCACAGGTAGAAAAAAAAGAAAGGGAAGGCCATTGTCCGCGCTACTGACATCTCCTTGTTGTAAGCATACTGTGGAGCTCGTAATTTATGATATTTACTGAAATGCCTAATGAAACGATGAGAAACATTTCACAGCTATTGCCTTGCTAGTTAAGAAAAATGCCATATGGCTTGCTTTATGTATTTATTTACACATTTTGTTTAATATCAAGATTCTAGCTGCACTGCAGCATTGGTTAAAATAAAATTTTATAGATGTACTAATATAAATATTTTCTGTCTACAGATCGAGTATATAATAATTTTTTTCAAAAAAATGAGGGAGCACAAAGCGACATTTACCCTCACAGGAACTGCATTCATAATTTTCTTTTCAAGTACTTGGTAATTTCTTTTGTAGAATAAATTGTGATGCATCACTCTAATGTTAAGATGTGACATAGGTATTAGACATGGCCATTTTAGTGTAATATTTTTTCTGCTTGCGCTATGTCATGTTTAGGTATAAGTTGCTGCTGTTTGCCAGGCATAGTGTTATTGAATTTGACTTTTGCTAATTTATACTGTAGCTTGCTTTGCAATTTTCCATTTTCTTCATTGCTGTTTATAATAATTGTTTTACGTGCTGCTGCATTGCCTCGTCCCTTAGTTTAGCATCTGAGCTCAGTAGATTTAAGTTAGCTTAAGAGGGGGTAGACTATATGAGAAACTGACTATGGAGAATAGGTAAAGAATGCATTGCGAAGTTATATAAAAAGGATTTGGGCCCAAATGAGTATTGTACAATCAGAAATAATTATTTTGAAAGAAATATGAACAGAATACAGAAAGCATGCTTGGATAAGATTTTTTTGGTGGAAGCAAAGGTTGAAATAAGACGAAAGATCTATGGAATGAAGTTTTGGGATGGACTGCAGTACCAAATGTTACACTGAAAACGAACCCTGTCCTTTCCTTTTGTGTTATCCCAGTATGTGTTTGTGTACCCTTGTGTATTTGTTTTCTTCCTGTCTCTGTGTAGTTTCATAGAATTTTTTTCTCTTTTAATATTAAGCTACATTCACTATGATGAGGAATACTGTTATCCTCAAATATAATTGGCATTAATAATATGTTATTTACTTTGTAAAGATGTTAGACATTATTCATTCTGTTTAAGTGCTCATGTATAAAGTTGATGTCCCAAAAGTTATTCTGATATTTTATGTATCTACTTATGTCATAATTCCTGTAACACAGATGTATATGTCTATTTCTATTCTTTTGTAAAGCCTGTTTTGCTACAAATGTTTTCTGTATTGTTATGTTCTTTAATGATGTATTCTGTACCTTTGTTATTGTATTCTCATGTTATAAAATTGTAATTGACACCAGTTTATCAAACTAAGTAACATGTAAGCATTCATTTCACTGCACACATTTCCGTTGGTCATAGTATATGGACAATATGTGAGAAGTAGGGACTGTTAGTGTTTGCATGTGTGTTAATAACTCAGCAAGGGACTGGATAACAGCATTGCTGGTTCTAAGGACAATTTCAAAAACTTTGTGAGTGCACAAGTGGTGGTTATGGACTTGCTACATTATCCGCAAGACTCTTCAATGGTGATTGTGCACCTACACAGTCACAACAGATGGCTGCTGACCATCTCTACAAGGACTGCAGTGGGTCTGCATCTTTGATGACCCACCAGTACCATTATCTCTACAAGGACTACAGTGGGTCTGCATCTGTGATGACCCACCATGCCATTATTTCTACAAGGACTGCAGTGGGTCTGCACCTCTGGTGGCCCACCAATACCGTAATCTCTACCAGGACTACAGTGGGTCTGCTCTGTGATGACCTACCTACCAATACTCTTCAAAATTTCGACTGACTCTGCTGTGGGTTTGCTCTGTTGTGGCCCATTACCTGTCTGCATGTCGAGAGTCAGCACTGTCTTTCCATTGGAAGGACAACACTACTTCTTCAAGACTGCATGGAAATCCACTACTTCTGTGTGCATTTTCTTTTACTGCTCAGACTTTGAGAAAAACACTGCTATTCTCCTGTTATGTACGATTAGGACTGTCTTTATGGACTGTGAGACAATTTTAGCTTTTGACCAACATTGTATCAATAAGTGTGTGCATTTGATTTCTTTGTTATTGTAATTATGAAAAATTTTATCAAATCATTATTGGCCACTGCCCAAAAATATTTTGTAAAATTTTTTGTGGGGAGCATGGGGGCTATGTAAGTAGGCTGTTTATGTTTTCTCTATGTAAGTAGGCTGTTTATGTTTTCTCTATGTAAGTACGCTGTTTATGTTTTCTCTGTGTAAGTAGGCTGTTTATGTTTTCTTATTGGCAACGTTACGTGGCGCTCAATATGAAAATCACTGGCTGTGCTGTGTGCAGTCTGTGGCAGCTTTGCATTGTTGTAATACTCGCCATTGTAGTGTTAGGCAGCTGGCTGTGAACAGCGCGTAGCGTTGAGCAGTTGGAGGTGAGCCGCCAGCAGTGGTGGATGTGGGGAGAGAGATGGCGGAGTTTTGAAATTTGTCATGAACTGCTATATTTATATATGATAATATCAAGGTAAATACATTGTTTGTTCTCTATTAATATCTTTCATTTGCTAACTATCCCTATCAGTAGTTAGTGCCTTCCATAGTTTGAATCTTTTATTTAGCTGGCAGTAGTGGCGCTCGCTTTATTGCAGTAGCTTGAGCAGCGAAGATTTTTGTGAGGTAAGTGATTTGTGAAAGGTATAGTTTAATGTTAGTCAGGGCCATTCTTTTGTAGGGAATTTTGAAAGTCAGATTGCGTTGCGCTATCAAAATATTGTGTGTCAGTTTAAGCACAGTCTCGTGTAGAATTGTTCAAAGGGGACGTTTCAGTAGGTTTAAGTAGTTCTAAGTTCTAGGGGACTGATGACCTCAGAAGCTAAGTCCCATAGTGCTCTGAGCCATTTTTGAACCGAAACCTGTCCGATCTGCCGCGTGCCGACACGTCGCATACAACTGTGGCACCTGCCATGTGGGAACGTGCAGACACTCTGATTGTGATGCCTCGATCACCTCGCATTAAACACCTTGTTGCTGAACACGAACTCTCTGTTGGTCTCCGCACCCAAGAAGACCCCAAAACAATTCACTGGACTGTTCTTTCTGATCCACGCGACTGGAAGAAGACACAGGTCACAGCAATCTATAAAAAGGGTAGAAAATCGGATGCACATAATTACTGGCCAATTTCATTCACATCGATTTGTTGTAGAATCATGGAACATATTTTGTTTTCAGACATAATGACCTTTCTAGACTCTGAGAAGCTCATCTTTAGAAACCAGCACAGTTTTGGGAAACAGCGGTCTTGCGAGACACAGCTGGCCCTCTTTGTGCATGATATACAACAGGCTCTAGATACCGGCTCCCAGGTTGATGCCATGTTTCTCGATTTTCGAAAGGCGTTCGACTCAGTTCTGCACTGTCGCCTGCTCCAAAAAGAGCGCGCTTACGGTCTATACGATGACATATGCGGTTGGATAGAAACAGACAGAGAACAGTATGTCGTCCTGAATGGGGTGACTTCAACAGAAACAATCGTAACTTCAGATGTGCCCCAGGGCAGCGTAATAGGTCCGCTGCTTTTTACGATTTACATAAACGATCTGGTTGATGGTATTGACAGCGGCCTTATACTGTTTGCCGATGATGCTGTAGTCTACAAGAAAGTAGTATCTCACGGAAGTTGTGAACAAATCAATGAGGATTTGCAGAAAATAAATGCGTGGTGTAATGATTGGCAATTATCTCTCAGTATTGCTAAGTGTAACCTACTGTGTAAAACAAGGAGAAAATCCCCATTAACGTACGAGTACAAAATAAATGCTCAGTCTTTGGAAGCGGTAACATCCGTCAAGTATCTGGGTGTGACTATTCGAAATAATCTCAAATGAAATGAACAGATTACATAAGTAACTGGCAAGGCAAACTCTACATTGTGGTTTATTGGTAGAATCTTGAAGTGATGCAGTCCTTCAACAAAGGAAATTGCCTACAATACGTTAGTTCGTCCAGTTTTAGAGTATTGTTCGTCTGTAAGGGACCCTTGCCAGTTGGATCTCATTCAAGAGATTGAGAAGGTCCAAAGAAGAGCAGCAAGATTCGTGGCTGGTACATTTAGTCATCGCGAGAGTGTTACAAATCTCATAGAAAGTTGGAAATGGGATATCCTTGCAGATAGACGACGCGCTAAACGGAAGGGCTGCTCACTAAATTCCGAAATCCGATATTCGCAATGATCACTATTCAAAGATAAGGGAAATTAGAGCTCGTACTGAGGCGTTCAGACAGTCGTTTTTCCCACGCGCGATCCGCGAGTGGAACAGAGGGGTGGAGGGGGGGGGGGGGGGAATATGACTTTGGCGCGAATTGTGCCCTCCGCCACACACCGCTTGGTGGATAGCGGAGTATATATGTAGATGAGATCCAACCTACAGACCGGATATCGCACTTTCTGACATCTGATCTAATGAAGGAAGCAGTAAGTCGATAATGCGGATGTTATAAATGTAGCAAGATGTTGGTTCCGACGTCACCCAGTATAGTACCATGACGGTATACAGGCCCTTACAGTAAGGTGCCGTAAGGCCGTCGCATTTAACGGAAATCGCGTCGAATAACAGGGCTTTGTAGACAATAGAGTGGGAAATAATATGACGTATTTCAATCCTGAATAAAAGCAATTTGTTTTCAGGAAAGAAGAAGTTGCCTTACTTTCCGAACGCCCCTCGAAATTATGGTCCAGCGCACGTAAAACGGAATAAGTTATGCTCCCAAAGTACTTCATTCAGATAGTCTGCAAGCTTCCATGTTTCAATTGCAATCAAGACTTTAGTAAAATAGGAAAGGTAATGATAATCAGAACACTGGGAAGACTTTTGGTCTAAATAACAATTGATTTGTTCATTCTTAACATCAAATGACAAAAGATGGCTAAAGGAACGCCACACAAACATTTTTTTTATTTGACAAATGCGTTCAGTAATTTGGGGTCTATGGTGAACAAAGTAATCAGCTGGGGATCAACACACGACACTAACCAAAACTAATCACTTTACCTGACTTCATACATCCCTGGTACGGCCCAAAAACTATGCTATTATCAAGAATTTATACTCTGCTATTCCGTAAAAAAATATGGTTCCAAAGAATAGGGTGCTGAGAAGCATATATTGGAGGCCTACGCCACAGCAGCGAATACTTTACCCTTCTGCTGGTCTGGGCGGCACACCACGATGCGCTTGGCGACTGCAGTCAGGGGCAGCGTCAATCTGTTATTAAAAGCGCCCTCCTGGAAGTATGCAAATGCAACGCAGGTACTTCCCAATGAGCGTCTGAAGCCTCAGTGAATTCCAGTGTGGAGGTCGACCCATTTGCTGGTCTGCCAAACCAATTTGACTCCGTGACACGACTACGCATGAGAGAATATGTCAAATATTTGGACGGCCGACTCAAAACAAATAAGTTGAGTGCGTCAAGTAAGAAGCGGTACCTCTGACGGTTCAGATAAGCTCTAATAGTCAGACTAGCAAAGGACACAAGTCTCACCATTTAGGTAACGACTTGCCATTCTTTACTAGTGAAGTGCTAGTACAGAGTGTCCATCTCGTTCTCTCAGCTTTCCCCGCCAGCTCGGTAGCATAGCACATTTACATCTTACACTACTACCACTTTAGTGCAAGCCAGTCATGAGCTGGAGCGTGGCAACCGAAGCTGGGAGACTTCCATCTCCTCTGCATACACAGATTTGACCAACCAGCGACTTTAAAAATTAATTGGGAGAAAAGGAAAAAAAATTCAGCTTCACAGCCTCTTACCCACTTTACTAAAAGCATGACACGGATGGAACCACAGCCCTCCATAAAAGGATTGTTACCTCCCCTCTTGCGTCCATTTCAAACTTTCCAAATAATGGCCATAAATTAGCTAAAAACCTTGTGCCTTCACAGATATGTTTTGTATCAGAGTCTGGACGCCTGGACGCCACTGACCTGTCCCACAGAAAATTGTATAAACTCACAGCCGTCTCATCGGATTCCTACCTAACAAGGGCCCATTCTCTGCTTTACTGCGAGTCATCAATGTTCTGCCCATAGCTCCAGCGACTACTCAGCGCTAGTCAGCCTACCTGGGCGCGACCAACGACCGACCGGCGCCATCCAACGTGTCTGCACAATGAGACTGAGGGACTTGGCAGGCCACAAACTTTTTCACCCAGGTTCTGCAGAAAAAAACGTTCTCCTCGTCCCTCAGCCACGGTACGCTTTTACTGCAGCCAATTAACTCGGCACCCTCTTTTTTTGCACGCAGGTAAATCTTAGCGCTATTCCTTCACTAGAGCTCACATATAAGAGCGTTAACTACTGCCAACCATTTCATCATATCAATGAAGTCAGATCGTATCCAGTATAGCAACCAAGTAATAAAGATCATCTCCCCTAAGAACATTAAGCAGTATAACACCATATAAGAAGTGAGAGTGCCCTACATTCTCTCAAGTTTCAAAGTGATTATACGTGTGTCAAAAGCAAACATAAGCGGAAACACGGTTCATCTGAAGTCAGTATCAGGAACAGTGTCAACAATATCAGCAGATCTCAAGACTGCATTAGACCCGCTCCAAATTCGCCGGCAAGAAGAGCCCCAATGGACACACTACAAGTCATTGCAGATATTATTCACCTGATCCAGCACCAGACCAGAGTAAAGACAGAGAAGACCAGTAAACACTGAATTAATTCCAGCTTCAAACTAGGGTTAAGTAGTGAAATGGGTGTTAACACTTTCTGAAGGAGCTCAGTCTCCATCCTTGGGGCAGCTGAGCAGCATTATATCTCTAAATGCAATAGATTTGTTTGATGTGCCTTTTGAGATGACGGCACCTGCTTTAACTATTCGTAAAAGATGGACTATGAGATAATAAGCTTAGCATATATAGTAACAGTTTTACTGAATCATGCTTTTATACAGAAAAAAATTATATCACATTCTTACACATGCTCTGCTTGAGTGTGGTATGATTTGAAACACTCAAGCATACAAGGAAATACATTACAATTTGGATACCACCAAGATGTTTCTTCTCTCCACGTTTTTCCATTCTGGTTCTTACTGATAGACGAAAGTAATGTGTACGCAACAACATACAAGACACTGTACTCGAGTGCAGAAAGATCAGAATTCGAAAGCTATATGCAGAGACCCCTCCGTGTGCTGCCTACATGATTACCGATAGACGGAAGGTAGCGCAGTGGCTGCTAAGGAACTTTACGCACTGCACTGCTGATTAGATGCCGTTCAACGAGTCTTATTCCCGTCCCGTCGCATAAGCGTTAAGAAATTGTTATGAATATTCCTACTATGCGTTAGCATATACACTTGTTCATATGTTCCATAAGCCTATTTGCCCTGTGACAAAGTGTGTAGTTGCTCCGTACGAACTAACTTGAACGGAATGTACTTTCGGTGGAAAGATGTTCTCTTCCTGCCCCTATTTAAGCCTGAAACCAGGTGTACATAGTGAATACAACTATTATGCCCTGAAAAGCACTCCGTCTTCAGGCCACTAGTGGCCTACCGGGACCATCCGACTGTCGTGTCATCCTCCGTGGAGGATGCGGATAGGAGAGGCCGTTATGATAGTATTCTTGACCGAAGCCGCTACTAATCGAACGAGAGCTCCTCGATTGGCATCACGAGGCTGAGTGCACCCCGAAAAATGGCAACAGCGCATGGCAGCCTGGATGGTCACCCATCCAAGTGCCGACCACGTCCGACAGCGCTTAACTTCAGTGATCTCACGGGAACCGGTGTAACCACTGTGGCAAGGCCGTTGCCAATACAACTATTAACAGTATTTTAAATAGTTATTAAACAATTTAACACATCACTGTCAAGTTTACTTTGCATTTCCTTCACATTTATTGTTAATGAACACACTTCAATATGAACTGTTTGCATTGGATTACAGAGATTTAACAATACTGATAGGTAAACTCCGAAGGGTTCTGAGTAGCCTAACAAAAATTTTTAATTTACTAATAAGCAAGAGCAAAAGGTCCGAAGGCGATGCGAACATAATTACTCGGAATGACTAACTGAGTAATATCGCTGTCTGAAAGCTGCCTCCCGACTACTTACATAAAGTTTTCGTATTTCATGGCAGGCGATAACTCACTGTGATCTTGTGAACGACGGCTATTTAATGATGCTAGTAGGACAGATATTAAAAATGTTGAAGTATAAAACTATTACAGGATATTAACATAAAAGACAGAAAAAGTATAGAATACAGATTAGGCACGGACGTTGTTGTGGTTAACAAGAATCTGAGTGTTCTTAAATTAATACAAATAATAGTTGGTTTTTATCACGTGGAAGTTACGGAGCTCACTTGGACCTACGGAAGGACATAAGGAGTATCCTGCAAACTTCGCTCTTCTAATTTGAATATTTCATTAACGAAGATACAGTTTTAGAAAAATTATGCGTTTCTGGAATCAGAAAAAATTTTAAAGTATTACGTTTTTGTATTTGAACAATCAAGAAATTACTGTTTTGAATAGTAGTATCTTTTAAAATACTAAGTCTTCGGAAAAGTAAAACGTCTGTTTGAAAGAGGAGAATGAGGGCTTTTAAATAAGGTGTGTAAATCCTAAAACAAATGGTTATCGGCGGGGTCGAATTTTGAGGTGCTCGCGGTTTACATGACTAAAATCGTGGATATTTCTAAAAATAAAATGTTTTCTCCAAAAATAGTTATACTCTTATCATCAAAAAAATGGTTCAAATGGTTCTGAGCACTATGGGACTTAACATCTGAGGTCATCAGTTTCCTAGAACTTAGAACTACTTAAACCTAACTAACCTAAGGACATCACACACATCCACGCCCGATGCAGGATTCGAACCTGCGACCGTAGCGGTCACGCGGTTCCAGACTGTAGCGCCTAGAACCGCTCGGCCACTCTGGCCGGCTATTATCATCATTGTGGTCTAAAAACTATACCGTGAATAACAAAGTTTAGTGAAATGCAGCTTAGACAAGCATTTAGCAGTTTTATTAAGTCATTGTATTTGCTTTGTGTGCAAAGAAAAATACGTGTAAGTAAAGAAAAACAGTGTTTGTAAGGAGTGGAATTATGAAAGTGGAGCGACTCCATCGTGCTACGTTTCAGACTCTAGAATGAATATTTTAGTGTGGAACTGAGTGCGCGCTGTTTCGAAAGTACTTGGCGGATGAAAATTCTGCACCGAAAATGGACACGAACGCGGAACCTGTCTCACCACAAGAAAGTTCCGAGGTAACGTCTGAGTTCGGCATACAACTTTTATTGGTGTGGTCGTTTGAAAAAGTGCGCACTCCAGTGAAAAGTAAAAGATTCATTCTGGATACAGTCTCCTAGGCTGAGGGTAAGGCATTTCTCCGGAATATTGTTTCTTCCAGAAGTACTAGTCTAGCAAGAGATACAGGGGAGCTTCTGTGGTGTGTGGATAAGAAGAGAATGACTGATTGAAGGGAAGTTGTGAAGCCCATCGTGAATCACACCTGGACATCGCAGATGGTAAGAGTACAGCTGCGAAACGCATGGTTCCGAGTTCGATTGTCTATGTAGCACACGATTGTAATCTGTCACGTGATTTCACGTTGAAGCTGTTCACTATAAGGGACTGGCTGGGAGACTGACCTTTTTCTAGTAATATCGGAAGATTAGAAGCTCACCTAATCGTCCATCCTTGTGCAGCACAATCAGGTTTACTATTGAGATTCCGAGAGGGAATTAATTCCTGCCACACTCATCTCACGAGATGACCATAACGAGAAAATCCAAGAAGTTAGAGGTAGTAAGAAGGTTCACCGAAAACCATTCTTGCTACGTGGCATTCGTGAATGGAATAAGGACGGGAGAAACAGATTTTGGTACCAAACGTACCGTCTGTCACACACAGTAAAGCGTCTTACGGAGTGTAGACGTAGATGTAGAACTTTATGGCCCTATTCTACCAGGTTAAATAATCCTAAAATAATAAATAAAAATGTAAGTTATCAAAGCTAGAGGTAGTGGTTCACGGCATTAGCTTTATGTTTCCTTGAGATGACTAATTTCTGTTCCCCATGGTTAGTGTTGCTCAAGTGTCTCTACAACCTCAGTCAGCCTTGCTTTAACCCCTTCAAACGCAGTGCTCTGGATGAGCACAGAGTAACCATCACCGTTAGAGAGCACGTGTGGTGATCAACGTGGAAACTTGCGTCACTCCAGTGTCTTACGCCGCTACGTATACTCCGCTCTTGCAGGAAGACGCATCAAAAATTTGGAAATTTGTGGTAAGGTCTTATGGGACCAAACCGCTGAAGTCATCGGTCCCTAAGCTTACACACTACTTAACCTAACTTAAACTTACGCAAAGGACAACGCACACACCCATGCCCGAGGGAGGACTCGAACCTGCGACGGGGAAGCCGCACGGACCTTGACAAGGCGCCTGAGACCGCGCGGCTACCCCGCGCGGCAAGAATCAGCCAACCACAGCGTGGGGTGCGCGTGAATAAACCTATAAGTCATATCGCTGCTAGGACACTCCCCATGGCTGATGTGTAAGTGCAGATTCCTATTCTTCAGAGGTGGAAAGATTTTTCATCGCCGCAGTACTCAGTTTCCGCAGCAATAGTCAGATTCAGGCTGATACAGTGGCATTCGCATCATGGTGGTGAAAGATATTTACACCGTCAGTATTTGGCATGCAAGGGAAGGAGAAGTGGTGGTGTAAAGTTTTTGGTCTTTACGCCGAAGTCCTTAGTTACATTACAAACGACTCCACAGCGTCTCATGGAGTGAGGATGTAGTGCAGCGGCTTTCCAGCAGAGACGTTTAGAAGACGTGTCCCTGTAACTCGATTACAGAGAGAGAGAGAGAGAGAGAGAGACTGAAATGAAATTGAGACTGCTGTTCCAATTACAAATTCGGGTTGCTTATACTACAGGGCTATTACAAATGATTGAAGCGATTTCATAAATTCACTGTAGCTCCATTCATTGACATATGGTCACGACACACTACAGATACGTAGAAAAACCCATAAAGTTTTGTTCGGCTGAAGCCGCACTTCAGGTTTCTGCCGCCAGAGCGCTCGAGAGCGCAGTGAGACAAAATGGCGACAGGAGCCGAGAAAGCGTCATAACAGTGCAACGACGCTTCAGGACGAAGTTCAAGAAAGATCCACCAACTGCTAACTCCATTCGGCGATGGTATGCGCAGTTTAAAGCTTCTGGATGCCTCTGTAAGGGGAAATCAATGGGTCGGCCTGCAGTGAGCGAAGAAACGGTTGAACGCGTACGGGCAAGTTTCACGCGTAGCCCGCGGAAGTCGACGAATAAAGCAAGCTGGGAGCTAAACGTACCACAGTCGACGGTTTGGAAAATCTTACGGAAAAGGCTAAAGCAGCAGCCTTACCGTTTACAATTGCTACAAGCCCTGACACCCGATGACAAAGTCAAACGCTTTGAATTTTCGGCGCGGTTGCAACAGCTCATGGAAGAGGATGCGTTCAGTGCGAAACTTGTTTTCAGTGATGAAGCAACATTTTTTCTTAATGGTGAAGTGAACAGACACAATGTGCGAATCTGGGCGGTAGAGAATCCTCACGCATTCGTGCAGCAAATTCGCAATTCACCAAAAGTTAACGTGTTTTGTGCAATCTCACGGTTTAAAGTTTACGGCCCCTTTTTCTTCTGTGAAAAAAATCGTTACAGGACGCGTGTATCTGGACATGCTGTAAAATTGGCTCATGCCACAACTGGAGACCGACAGCGCCGACTTCATCTTTCAACAGGATGGTGCTACACCGCACTTCCATCATGATGTTCGGCATTTCTTAAACAGGAGATTGGAAAACCGATGGATCGGTCGTGGTGGAGATCATGATCAGAAATTCATTTCATGGCCTCCACGCTCTCCCGACTTAACCCCATGCGATTTCTTTCTGTGGGGTTATGTGAAAGATTCAGTGTTTAAACCTCCTCTACCAAGAAACGTGCCAGAACTGCGACCTCGCATCAACGATGCTTTCGAACTCATTGATGGGGACATGCTGCGCCGAGTGTGGGAGGAACTTTATTATCGGCTTGATGTCTGCCGAATCACTAAAGGGGCACATATCGAACATTTGTGAATGCCTAAAAAAACTTTTTGAGTTTTTGTATGTGTGTGCAAAGCATTGTGAAAATATCTCAAATAATAAAGTTATTGTAGAGCTGTGAAATCGCTTCAGTCATTTGTAATAACTCTGTATAAAGCAAACTTATAAGGCCATGTGACACTGTTGACGGTGACCTCTCCTTCGGATGGGGGCGTTAAGCCCGACGGGCCCCTTACTGCTTTTATATTCAGATTCAGAGGTAACGTCTATATGTTTCGCAAATGGAATATTCCCATGGAGAGAGAAATCGCTGGTGATGAAATAACCACACTAGAGCTAAAATTATAGAAAGTGAATGAGTCCCGCGAGACTGGGATAATACCACAGCAAGCCGCCTCCATGAAAAACGCGACCACACCATAACACCACCACCTCCGAATTTTAGTGTTGGCACTACACAAGCTAGCAGATGAAGTTCACCGGCCATATCCACACTCTGTCATCGGATCGCCACCTTGTGTACCGTGATGCGTCACTCCACACAACATTTTTCCACTATTCAGTCGTCCAGTGTTCACGCTCCTCACACCAAGCGAGGCGTCGTTTGGCATTTACCGGCGGGATGTGTGGCTTATGACCAGCCGCTCGACCGTGAAATCCAAGTGTATCCTGATGCAGTTTGGAATGCCTGTGTGATGGTTTATATAGATGTCTGCCTATTACACATTACGACCATCTTCAACTGTCGGCGGACTCTGTCAGTCAACAGACGAGTTCGGCCTGTACGCTTTTGTGCAGTACGTGTCCCTTCGCGTTTCCAAATGTGTGTGAATTCCTAAGGGACCAAACTGCTGAGGTCATCGGTCCCCAGACTTACACACTACTTAAACTAACTTAACACTAAGGACAACACTCACACCCACGCTCGAGGGAGAACTCGAACCTCCGGCAGGAGGGGCTGCACGGTTAGTGACATGGCGCCTCCAACCGCGCGGCCACTCCGAGCGGCTTCGCGTTTCCACTTCACTATCACATCGGTAACATTGGACGTAGGTAGCGCCCCATTCTGCTCTTCACGATGTCCAACGCCTAGTGAGGTCGCTGATATGGAGTACCTACAGTAGGTGGCAGCACAATGCACCTAATATGCAAAACGAACTTTTTTGGGGGTCTCAGGATACATTTGAGCCGGCCGGAGTGGCCGAGGGGTTCTAGGCACTACAGTCTGGAACCGCGCGACCGCTACGGTCGCAGGTTCGAATCCTTCCTCTGGCATGGATGTGTGTGATGTCCTTAAGTTTAGTTAGGTTTAAGTAGTTCTAAGTTCTAGGGGACTGACGACCTCAGAAGTTAAGTCCCATAGTGCTCAGAGCCATTTGAACCATTTTTTGATGCTTTTGATCACATAGTGTACTACACGGGATGGCATTCACGAAGACTTTATGTCCAAAAATTCAAATGGCTCTGAGCACTATAGGACTTAACATCTGAAGTCATCAGTCCCCTAGAACTTGGAATTACTTAAACCTAGCTAATCTAAGGACATCGCACACATCCATGCCCGAGGCAGGATTCGAAGCTGCGATAGTAGCGGTCGCGCGGTTCCAGACTGAAACGTCTAGACTTTATATCCCGGTATCGACGTGTTCCCTGTTCACTATCCTTGACAGCTGCACGGTGAATCTGTACAGCAGTGTCACACATTCATCCGGCCGCCAAAATTTTGTATTTTCCGTGGATACCTGTACAAATATCAATTTGTGAGCAATTTGAATAACTTCTTTGTGGTGCGTCATACTTAATTTGTCTCAGAGTGAATTTAGAAAATAAATACACTCCCAGTTGTACGTGATTGTGCTGCGTGAGTACTGTGAGTGCAGTGAGCACCATCGGGGGATTCACCGACGCTGTTGAAGAGACGACGGTCAGAAGCAGTGGATGTATTCGCTGCTCTTGCAGAAAGACGCGGCGGGGCGTGCCTCACTAACAGCTCAAGGCCGAGCCGACTGGCGGCCGTTGGCAGTCGACCAGCGACCGGCGACCGCCGACCTCCATATCGCTGTGAGATGGCGTCACGGCGCGGCCTCGCTGGGCGTGGGCGCGCCGCGGTCACCGACCGCCCGCCGTTGCACTTGCTTCCTCCGACTACCTCCACCGGCCCCCACCCACCTCGTCACGTTATCTCTGCTTTCTGCCTGCTTTCGCCGTCGCCCTTTGTGCAGCTCTGTGCGTGGCATTCAGGAGCACGACCGCCGACGCATATAAGAAGGAAATGAGGTGGCTCGATTGTGCTTGTGTACATTCCTTCCCGCTGGTGTGGCTTGGGCGATCAAATGCACTCCTCACAGACCAGTCCTCTAGGCTCCTCAGAAACGTATCCAAGAAAGAGTGTATTTCTAAGATTGCTATTTTTGGTATAATTCATTGAACTGTCATTCTTTTTGGACAACGTCTATCGCGAAACCTTCGTTTGTACAACTCAGCTGTTCTCTTGGCATTGACTCCTACCTGCACAGGTTCCATCACCAGCTTCAGAAGAAGGTGTGGACTGCGACGCGCAGTCAGGACATTGATGACAATGTCGGATGAGGTCACCTAAGTTACCTGTAACGGAGTGGGAGGGAGAGATATATAAAATCTGTCGGGCATGTCCGTCTCTCGACACCATACGTATGTATAGAATACCTGTAGGTGTGACTGCCTTGATGCGCAACAGGGTCCGAGTCTCTTGCAGGAACACAGGACTCGCTGCGAGCAAGTAGGTGAATGGACAGTCGACACTACTAGCTGGCGACAAATTGAGCTGTGTCAGACGGTAAGCGTGTCCGGATGACTGAGGCGGTTAAGGCTACCGCCCATGTCAAGCGGGAGATTCGGGGTCGAGTCCCGGTCGGGAACAAATTTTCAGCTTTCACCATTGAATCATTTCGATGCTCGATTGTGGCTTGCGTCGGTCTCTCGTTCGAAGCAATGTATTGCCCAATAGTTCGGAGAGCAGTCTTGCAGCGACTTTATACCTTTTTAGGTCCTATATATTAGTCCTTCCCAGCACCTTCCAGCTCTTGAGTTCTACCTTTCGCTTTCAGACACGAGGGCTCTCATTACAACTCGTTCCGACAATAAACAATCAAGTACTTTAACACCAATGGGGGACGCATTCGGGAGGGCGACGCTTCAATCCCACGTCCCGCCATCCTGATTTAGGTTTACAGCGATTTCCCTAAATTGCTCCAGGCAAATGCCGGGATGGTTCCTTTGAAAGCGCACGGCCGACTTCCTTCCCCATACTTCCCTAATCCGATGAGACCTATGAACTCGCTATTTGGTTTCTTCCCCCAAACAACTCAACCCAAGCAATGGGGGACAAGTGAAAGACAGTGCATGTTCGTCTAAATATTTTGACACAGAGAAAATATCAACTGTTACTCGTTGCTACTGCCAGAAACAAACTCTACAGAGCTTGTTATTTACCAATAAGCAGAAAACTCAGTAACTTTTGCTAGATATTTATCACAATTTCAGCTGGCCTCCTTCCAATATATACATGCTCCTCTTAGTTTTTACTGCGTCAGCATCAAACTGCTACTCTGTAGTAACTGCTCCCTACAGCTCGGCTGTTTTATTGCTCCTGGCTGCTTCCTGGTAATCACTGCCTTCGGCTTCTGCATTGTTTATGTAGAGGTTTTTCAGGGACTTACATGCGAGGTACTCCAGTAACACGTTTTCCCTAAATGGTCCAAATGGCTCTGAGTACTATGCCACTTAACTTCTGAGGTCATCAGTCGCCTAGAACTTAGAACTAATCAAACCTAACTAACCTAAGGACATCACACATATCCATGCCCGAGGTAGGATTCGAACCTGCGACCGTAGCGGTCGCTCGGTTCCAGACTGTAGCGCCTAGAACTGCACGGCCACTCCGGCCGGCACGTTTTCCCTAACTCTTCTGAAGGTCATACTAAAGATTCTTCCAGAACGTTCTCTAACATTCTGACTTACATCAGCATCGGCTAGTCGCCTCGGTGCCCCAGGGTATTATCCTTGTCTAGCCATTACAGCAAGTCAGACTTCATAGTAGCAGTGGCTCACTTCTTGATGTGCTCCTGACACCACGTCCTCTGCCTTGTCTTAAATATTACTCTTAATATAGTTTCTCCCCTTTCCTCGCAGTTACGTCATTATCGCCCGGGGTGGCCGAGTGGTTCTAAGCGCTACAGTCTGGAAATGCGCGACCGCTACGGTCGTAGGTTCGAATCCTGCCTCGGGCATGGATGTGTGTGATGTCCTTAGGTTAGTTAGGTTTAAGTAGTTCTAAGTTCTAGGGGACTGATGACAACAGCAGTTAGGTCCCACAGTGCTCAGAGCCATTTTTTTAAGTTACGCCATTTCTTACATTAATTTTATAGTCATGACAGCGTTTCTTCTACATTCTCCCTAAAAAAAAAAAAAAGCGTACCTAGTTTCAATTGGTTTGTGAAGCTTTTTTTTTTTTTTTTTTTTATAACTGGGCACCACTCGACTAAGTTTAGGTTGGTTCAAATGGCTCTGAGCACTATGGGACTCAACTGCTGAGGTCATTAGTCCCCTAGAACTTAGAACTACTTAAACCTATCTAACCTAAGGACATCACAAACATCCATGCCCGAGGCAGGATTCGAACCTGCGACCGTAGTGGTCTTGCGGTTCCAGACTGCAGCGCCTTTAACCGCACGGCCACTTCGGCCGGCAACTAAGTTTAGGATACAGACGACATATGGCTCCTTTATATTGTTATCATGGGCGGTACAACACGGTCTCCCTCTTACTTACGTGACGTATTTCTTTACGTTCTTTTGAAATCACCAACTGTCGCATTAGACAACGATGAGTTTCATGTTCAAAACAGGTAAATCGTAAGTCAAAACTAAAGTAATTAATCCGAAATTATCTGTTTGCTTTTAAAGAGTCGAACGTCGTTTGAAATCGTTCCTGCTGAAAATACGACAGTGGTAGCAGAAATTACTATAGTTCCCTTCGAGTATATGATACCGATATCTCTGTTCTTGAAATAGCTACGTTGTTTTGTGAGGACCTTTTCACGTCGGATTTGGGAGATAACGTAATTACGATGTCTTAAACGGTTCAGGAAAGTTCGGAGGCGAGGAGTTTAGCCGAATCAGTCTGTATATTCCACAATGCGATTTGTTGTTGACAATATTGACTCATCGAAAAACTGGAAATGTTCAAATGTGTGTGAAATCTTATGGGATTTAACTGCTAAGGTCATCAGTTCCTAAGCTTACACGCTACTTAACCTAAATTTTCCTAAGGACAAACACACACACCCATGCCAGAGGGAGGACTCGAACCTCCGCCGGAACCAGCCGCACAGTTCATGACTGCAGCGGAAAAACTGCAATATTTATCAGTGAACACTGGGAGGATAAAAGAATTTGTACTCTGGTAAAACTACCTGAAGCAATGTACAGAGAGGCTTTCAATAGTCACCAGGTTTCATTTTCAGTATAACTGTGAAAAATGACTGAAAAACCCCAAGCCTTCAAATCTATTCTGTAGAGAAGTTTCCTCGCAGCAGCTGAGAAATTCTTTCTACAGTGAGTTATTTATTAGAACCCTATACAGCAATTTTGACTCGTATCTTATTAATTCTATAGTTCTTTTTTCTTATGAATTTTCTAATCAGCATTATGTAAGCTGTGATCTGACTAGTCTCATTCACTTAAATTTTGGTTACACAATAAATCACAAAAATTTAAAGATTGCCGATTCAACTAAATACATAAGATTATACTCACAAAAAACTTAAAGCAGCAACATCACATAGAATGTGTTGTGGATTAAGTCGACCAAAGACTGCGTTTTATTGACAGAAAGAAGATGCAACAAATCAACTAAAGAGTCTGCGTAAACTAGGCTTGGCCGTCCTCTTGTGGGGTATTGCTGCGCAATAAGGGATCCTTGCTGGATAAGGCTGACTGAGGACATCGAAAAAGTTCAAAGAAATGGAGCTCGCGAAACAGGAAAGTACGAAAGAGTGTGTTACAGACATGATACGCGGAGTGGGATGGCGATTATTAAAACGAGTGCGCTTTTCGTGGTGGCGAAACCTCTCCATTTACTTTCGATCACCGACTTCCTTGTCCAAACGCGGAAATATTTTGTTGACTCGTGTCTACATACATACATACGTCCTATTCGAGAGTAGTTCGGCAGAAAAATAGTCTCCTTCGCCAAACACTGAAGTGCATGTTGCAGAGAAGTCATACAGATATAGATGAAGGTGTAGGTGACCAAATAGCTTCTGCCCCCACCGTATTATCCCGTGGAACGTAATAAATAAACAATACGATTAAGCTATACAGGTAGATGCGAATCGGCTGTCTCTGCAGCTACGGCGGTGCACTTCTATTTCTCAATTTGTCTGTGTCTGTCGTGTTCCACACGAACACAGTAAATTTCATCTTGCGCAGCAGGAGCAATGGAGCAACAAAATTCAGCACAGTACAACGCGCAGTCGATGTCGGTGGAACGTTACGCTCGGAATTAGTTCGGCCCTGAGGCATCTGGGCGCGTGCTGATGTATAGCGAAACTTGCGGCCCCTGACAGCGAGGCAACACGCACGGCACTGCAGCGGGGTGTGGAATATTGGCGGCGGCTGCGGCCGGACTTGTCGGCGATCCCCCACCCCAGTACCCCCTGGCCGATGTTTAATTCACGCCGGCCAACTTGCCGACCCGCTGCAATCGACCTCAGGCGTCCGCTAGCCACCGGCTTCTCAGGGCAGGCGGCCCAAATGGCGCGAAAGCCATTCTCCGGCGTTCGGCCTAATCCAAAGTACCGCCCCCGCGGCTGCTTCGGAACCGCTTTGGCTTCGCAGTAAACAGCTTATTCAGTGACTTCCTTTTTTCTTCTGTTTAGGAACGCTACTTTTATTGGTACAAAATATAACAGTGCTCTTGTTACTGAAAGAGCGTCAAGTCTGTATTCTGACAATGTTATTCCCACTTTATTACACTATCATTTAGGAAGGCGGCACTGAACGTAAAAATTATTAATGCACAACCTGTCATAGGATTTGCTGAACTAGAAAACAGTTCGACAGTATAAAATGGTGCAGGATGTTCGAAAGTCTCAAAAAATGTTTGTAAGCTTCAGGGAGAAATGCGTAAAATATAAGGGCTGGACATAAATAAGGAAACATCAAGAAAAAATGCATGGTTGCCAGAAAAATCTGCAGTCTGTTGTGTTTGATCACAAACGACACTTGTGCAACGTCCTCACTACGGTGCAAGTGTCAGTGATGATCAAAATAGAGTTCTGTGTAGACGTAAGTGCATTTTCTGGAAGAGCTTAATTGCGCTCAACGACGACGTTCTCTACGGTAAAATAAATGTCTTGTGACGAGGGCCTCCCGTAGGGTAGACCGTTCGCCTGATGCAAGTCTTTCGATTTGACGCCACTTCGGCGACTTGTGCGTCGATGGGGATGAAATGATGATGATTAGGACAACACAACACCCAGTCCCTGAGCGGACAAAATCTCCGACCCAGCCGGGAATCGAACCCGGGCCTTTTGGATTGACATTATATTGCGCTGACCACTTTTTTTTCCATTTTGTTCGTTGTTGATCGTTGTGTTTGGTCGTTTGGACGTCACAATGACATCCGTTCAAGTTCGTTTGTTGATTCTGCCACTCAGTTTTTTATTGCAGAGGCCGGCAGGCTCTCTGACCGAACACGCTGAGCTACCGTGCCGGCAACCACTCAGCTACCGGGGGCGGACGTTATCTACGGTGAGTGCATTTGTGTCTAACCTTAGTGAACTCGAACGTGGGCTAATTGTTGGTGTTCGTATGGTGGCTGCATTATTAACCAAGGAAGCCGAAGCGTTTCGTGTTCCAAGAGGCAACGTATCGTAGATTTATATCACATACAAGTGGAGCGGAAAAACATCATTCGCTAAGATACAAAGTGGACGAAAGTGGACTTCGAGCGATCATGGCAGACGGTAGTTGGAAAGGACGACAGCTAGAAAAGTCACTGCGGAGGATGTAAGGGGTTCATCACCCTGCTGGAGCAAATGTAATTTCGATATATTGCTCACGCGCTGCCTGCGACAGAAAATATCTTTGTTGCAATAGAGTCGCAGGTCAGAGCGGTCTCGGCAGTTGTCGCAATCGCTCACTGCAACTCGAGCGACCGCAACTGCTCTGTAGCAGCGAGCGATTGCGACAACTGCCGAGACTGCTCTGACCTCCGACTCTATTGCAGCAAAGATATTTTCTGTCGCAGGCAGCGCGCGTGAGGTATACTTCGAAATTACTTTTGCTCCAGCAGGGTGGAGAATCCCTTAAAAACTTAGTGTCGTATTCGCAAGACCTGTCAGGATCAAAACAACACTAAAGGACCTCTAGAAGCAGGTAGCTGCAGGGCGAGCTGGAAATCCAAAACCACTCATCAATGACACAAATTCCCGTAACAGCAAAACGTGGTGCCGAAACAGTAAAAGCTGCATTGGGTTGGATGGCTTGTTTCACGCTGTTTGCAAATTCTGACCGATTTTATGTCTCAAAAAGAGAAATGGTAGGTGTTTGGTGATGATTTGGGCAGTCATATCGTGGTATGCCATGGTTACTCTGCAAGGTTGCGTTACTGCCAAGGATTACGTGACTATTTTGTCAGATCATGTCTCTCCTATGGTCAAACCTCATAAACCTTTTCTAGTCAAAGTACAAACAGCAGAAATATTCATCTCGCGCTCATATGTAACATTTGTAACTAAACACTTAGTATATAAGCAACATAACAGGTAAAATTCAAGACACATAATATAAGAACTGAAGATTAATTAATAATCCCAAGAAATAACATACTTTACACTCGCACAATACTGCACTTTCCGCAATGTACATAATAGTTATAGTGTTTTGTAAATATTGTTTAGACATATTAATCCGTACATTAAACTGTAGCGAAGCGGTATTGTAAGGCTCGAAGTAATTCCCAGGCTTTTAGACCAGATTGGCTCAGATGGGAACTCAGTCTCTCTCTCTCTCTCTCTCTCTCTCTCTCTCTCTCTCTCTCTCTCTCTCTTTCTCTCTCAATCCAAGCCTTTCCTATCGTCTTGTGGTGTGCGTACTGTAAGGCCTTCGCTACACACAGCAACAGATTATTTGACTTGTCGCTCTAACGAAGTAGGCGAGTGTCAGCAATATATCTCGTGGTTTTATCGTGGCGTGTTTATCTTCTGCCGTTAGGTCAGACGATAGAAATGCCACTTGCACGCTTAGAGTAGCAGATTGACGGTGACCAACTTTAAACAGAACTTTATTAATTTTCACACACATTTATGAAAATAGTAACAAGCATGAACCTTACGCAACTTGATTCTGGATGCTATTTACAATTGACAATCTGAAGTTCTTTTGGTCTTGGTACGTGTTGTGACGTAACAAGACTGTTACGCCACACTGAAGTAGCCTAAAGAAAGGCACGCGTACACACACGCCGACTGGCGTAAAATCTGGAACAAGATACGTTATGACTGCTATCAAGAAAATACGTAGCTTTGGAATGTACTTAACTTTATTTACTCCTTGTGATACAGCTCTCTGGACTATACAAATGAGACTCGTAAGATACATGCACTGTTACAATTGGCGCCTTGGTAGGTCGTAGCCATGGACTTAGCAGAAGGCTATTCTAACTGATTCTCGGCAAATGAGAGGAAGGCTTTGTCCGTATTGTCGCTAGCAATGTCGTCTTACAACTGGGGCGAGAGCTCTATCGTATCGCGAGACCTGCCTTGTGGTGGCGCTAGGTCTGCGATCACACAGTGGCGACACGCGGGTCCGACATGTACTAAATGGACCGCGGCCGATTTAAGCTACCACCTAGCAAGTGTGGTGTCTGGCGGTGACACCACAGTACGTTAATCTTATTCTCACATATCTCCGATACTTGACAAAATGTCTATTCATTTATCTTCATGGCTATGTACAGGAATATGCTAATCTTCTTAGGTGCAGACTGAAACTTGACTATAGACTGGTACAGACTAATGCAGACTGGTACAGACTGGTGCAGCCAAATGCAGACTAATGCAGACTGACCTATCGGAGGTCTGTACACTCGTTATAATACCTCACACATTCAGGTATCACTGTGCGAGTGTGATCCGCAAGGAGAAAGGGTTCTGCATTAGCAGAAATCTCATTGGCTGCGTTACATATTAAGACGTGGATCGGCGGAAGCAGAAGTTGGTCCGTCTCTAAGGCAGCGCCATCTCATAGTGGGGAGACAGACGAGGGCTGCGCCTGCGCTGTTATGCTTAGCGGGGCGCGCTCTAGTGGGAAAGTTGTGTATGCGCTGACTACGTGGAACTATGTACACAACACGTCTATTATCATATCTTCTTAAAATTTGAATATTTTTATGTTTTTTTAATTTCTAATGTATTTTTAATTTATTATTACTTCCATTGTAACTGCTGAAAAGAGTAACTGCTGTTTGTAAAATGGAATATGTTTTGGTTCAAAATGGTTCAAATGGCTCTGAGCACTGTGGGACTTAACTTCATAGGTCATCAGTCCCCTAGAAGTTAGAACCACTTAAACCTAACTAACCTAAGGACATCACGCACATCCATGCCCGAGGCAGGTTTCGAACCTGCGACCGTAGCGGTCGTGCGGTTCCAGACTGTAGCGCCTAGAACCGCTCGGCCACTTTGGCCGGCGGAATATGTTTTGGAATCTGCATGCAAAGCTGTTATGAAATGTAAGGCAACAGGTCTTTAAATGAGCAATAAATCAATCTCCCATGGTACAATGTGCTTTTGTGTTGCAAAACGACAGGGACCATGTTTACGGAGCTCACATCATCCATGACTGGTTTTGTGAACACGAGGATGAATTTTGCGTCTCCCTTGCCCACCACAGTCATGACATCTAATAATTACTGCGCCTTTGTGGTACTTTGGAGAGAAGGTTTCGTGATCGCTATTCATCTCCGTCATCGTTACTTGAACTTACCACAATTTTGCAGAACGAATGGTGGAAGACTCACTTGAAAACGAAACAGGACCTGTATTTATCCAATCCGAGGCGACTGGAAGCTGTTTTGAATGTCAGAGGTTTTCCCACACTGTATTAGGCATGGTAATATGTTGTGTTCTCATATTTTTGTCCATTACCTGTACAAAATGTACAAGACCAAGACGAAAAAATAAAATTGGTAGATGAAGGTGCTCGGTTTAGATAGGCTGTAACTGCGGACCATACTACAATCTATAGGGCGAAGAAGCAATGATACAAATAAAAAACTTTCTGGAGTAGAATACATCTAACCAATAATTGAGGACATTTTGCAAGTGCTAATGTTAGATGAAGTGGTTGGCACAGTGTGTGACCGTTTTACATTCCTTTGGGGCGGGGGGTTGGAGTATGGGGCGGGAGTGAGCGTGAGGGGTTAAGTGGTTGTGAAAGATTCTCTCTACGTGCTCTGTTTCCAACAATTTGAGAGGAACCGCGCTGGCGCACAGTAACGGTATCTGGATGTTTTTCATGGGTCCGATGGAGGGGTCATTCAACGTTAGTGAGTGATGAAAACTTTCCCACTGAATTTAACTGTAAAAAGTTCATAAGATGGCATTAAACTCTTGCAGTCTTAAACAGAAGTTAAAATTTACCTCAAGTTCTTGTCTTCATTCAAGTACAAGTTACAAGCAATAATCTTGTGAAATTGAATGAATCTTTTTGAAAACCCCTATATTTTTAGAACTAGAGCTGTGTCACGAAGTAAATGCTGTTTAAATTCAGGTATAAAGCGGCCACCTGAAAGGCTGTTCGATTTCTCGGATGTATAGCGAACAAATCGATTATGATTCTCATTACTGGATTGCCGACGCATTCACATACACTTACCTGAGAAAGCGGAGCAAACTGTGTCACAAAAGACCGTCCTGCGACCATCGACAGAGCAAATATTCTGTCCCCTCAGTCACCATAAGTAAATGGAGTCGGCGTAGTCGATGCGTATCTACGAAACAGAAAGGGTGGAGCGGACAACCTGGTCCCAGGCGCTTTAATATTACGCGATAAAACTGCAAGAATTAAATTTGTATTCGTGGCGGCGGTCGGGTGCCCCGGGGCCTTTCTTCGCTCGTTACAGCGCGGGTGCGAGCCGAGCCGCTCCGTTCCTTTTATCTGTTCCGCCGGTCTGAGGTGGGCGGTGGAGCCGTGGTAGGGGGGTGGGTGGAGGGTGGGAGGAGGGGGGATGGGAGCAGGCGGCGCCCTCATGATTTATAGCCGAGTACATCTCTATACAGCAAAAAACGGCAATCTTTCTTCGCCACACCGCGCAGCGGCGCGCCTGACGTTCTAATCTTTAATAGCTCGTTCCTTGTCCGTAGGTGCAACGCTATACATGTTTTAAAACGGGCGCGCCACTTTTATTATTTTCGAGGACGAGAGAACTGCTGAGTGCGGGCCGCTCGTTTAATATCAGCGTTTGTTGGTCGTTCCAATAGCAGTATTTCTTTCGAGGAGGAGATTTATTTACGGAAAGTATCGCTGTTTTCGCTACTACTGGTAATACCCCTACAGGCATTTTGCCAGCAATTTAGAGAACAATTGGTTCAGCTTCCATTTGGCGACAACGCGATAGAGAGCTTGTTCATTTTTGTGCCTGTGGTGTATAATTACATATGGTATTTAAATTCCCATTTGAAACTTAAAAATTCTGTATTTATTTTAACATACGTATTTTATTTTATCGACATAAAGCATTGTCAGTGTTTCTGAAACCTAAAATATTCGTAACTTTCATTTCGTTCTAGATCTAAAAACCGTTTCATAAACTATTGAAGGACAACATATTACTTAATGCATTTTCTTTTGTAAACAAAGATTTGTGTGCAATTATGATGCAATATTTCGTGAAGTCCTTGATGTTATGTATTTATTCGGTACTTTGAGCAAGCAGTAAAGAAAATCGACGAGAAATGTGGTAATGGAATTAAAGTTCAAAGAGAATAAATAAAAATTTCGCGATCTGCCAATGACATCATTCAGTCAGAGCAATAGAACGTAATGCATACTCTTCTGAATAGAGGTTACAAGATGAACAACAACAAAAGTGAAACTACGGTAAAGAATGTAGTTGAACTGAATCAGGCGACCCTGAAGGAATTAAATTAGGAAATGGGACACTAAATGCAGTACACCAGTTTCCCAATATGGCGAGCAAGGTAACTGTTGATGGGCAAAATAGAAAAGATATAAAATGAAGACTGGCAATAGCAAGGGAATTGGCTCTGAAAAAAGAAGAATTTGTTAACATCTAATATAAATTGAGTCCACTGCTCGTGGTCTCGCGGCAGCGTTCTCGCTTCCCGAGCGCGGGGTCCCGGTTTCGATTCCCTTCGGGGTCAGGGATTTTTCCTGCCTCGAGATGACTGGGTGTTGTGTCGTCTTCATCATCATCATTCATCCCCATCACGGTCGGAGGAAGGCAATGGCAAACCACCTCCACTAGGACCTTGCCTAGTAAAGCTGTGCGGGTCTCCCGCATCGTTCCCCTACGCTCTGTCAAGAAGCATGGGACTTCATTTCCATTTTTTCAGTATAAATTGAAGTGTACGCTAAAAGTTAATTAACTGCCAAACGAGGTGGCGCAATGGCGAGGTACTATATTCGGATGGCAGATCATATTTATATTAGGTCAACCCGATTTACGCTTTACACGGTATACTAAAGCGATTAAGACAAATGCTGGGATGATTCCTCTGAAAGGGCACGGGTAACTTTCTCTGCCATCCATCTTCAGTACAAGCTTATTCTCCGTAGTCGACGGGACGCTAAATTCTGTTCTTCCAGACTAAAGAAATTTTAAGTTGCAGATACGATCGATTTCGTTGCCATCCTTGTGTGTGCACTGAAACGAAACATATCACGTCCAATTCCAACCTTGAAAATATGCCACTAAAACCAGTGGTTATTTTGCCCTGCCGCAAATCCAAGAACGTCATTTTGCCACACCTGTCTCTGTTGTTCTCTTAACTTCCACGTAGTTGTCGTTTATTCCCCGACTCCGTTCGCTAGTTAATTTCTTCTTCTTCTTCTTCTTCTTCTTCTTCTTCTTCCGCCTCCTCCTTCTTTCCCCACTCTTTCTCCTTACGGCCCCCTCAGTTCATTAATCGAGTTACCATTCTCCTCTCAAGATGTGACGGAGCTAATCTTTCTTCCTTTCCCTTATCGTGGTTGTGAGAATTTTCTATTCCCACCAGTTGTCTTATCAATAGCTCCTCAAGGGACTACCTGTTTTCATAACTAACACCCTCTAGTCACCTCCAAATTCACGTTTCCAGAGCTCTCGCCGTATTCTCTCGTGTTTTTGCAATATTCAGGTATCTGCCAGCGTGTAAAGCTATGCTGGATACTCGTATACTGCTTTTGCCCAACCTTTTTCTCGGACTTTTTATTCGGTGATTCACATAGAAATTTCTTCCTTTTATCGGATGCTTCCATGGTTATCGCTATTCTCGATGTTATATCTGTCATACTTTAGGTCCTCCGTTACAACATTTCCCAAGTATTTGAATACTGCAGCCTGCTCTAGTTTATGTCTGTTTATTATGATTTTAGCTGCACCACTTTTCCTCGGAGTATCGCGCTTTTGATCTTTCTCTAATTATTTTCATTTCAAATTCTTCGCATTGTGAGCCTTCGATCATTTCATTAAGATCATAAAACACTAGTATAAAACGGGCGAGAGCCGCGAGAAAATATCAGTTCTGAAATAAGTTGGGTTTATGAACAGCTGCCTATATAGGAACGAGGGTGCTCTGTTCCCATCTGGACGTTCCAGTTTCGCATCACCTTCGTGAATTAACATACTCGTCGTCTTCCCTCTTCGCCATAAAAAAGTACGCACATAATGTCCTTGAACGACCTTCGAAATTTTATCGGAGTTTAGGATCAATATATAATACCAGCCACAGTGAGTCTAAGTGTCGTGATGGCAGTGTTCAATTTCATCGCTACGTAATTTGCAGAATCCTTACAATAGCTCGCAATAGCTATAGCACCATCGGCATGAATCAACGCTCTTCTGGAAAGCAGTTTACGCTCGCCTTACTGGAGAACCTCTCTCCCAAGACTGGCTATGAAATGTCGCGGCAGAGCTACGAGCTATCCCACTTATACGTTTTCATTACCTCACGGAAGAAACCCCTTCACGTCTCAGCGACTGCCTCCGAGGATTGCACTAGATGTCGCACTGCGTACCCCGGGGACAATGCGCAAGGGCCTCGTATCTCGTTGAAAACTGACTCGTTTCGACACTCGGGGAGTGGCAACGGAGCGACGACGCTATTCGCTCAGACGTAAACAAGGATTACGAGCCAATTCTAGCTGTGATGACTACCTTCCTCAGCACAGCTAATCGCCGAGATAAGCGAAATAACGAGCGCTGCTGCAAGCGGCGCGGCGCGGACAGTTTTCGTATTAATTCCGGCCTTCCTAAATGAGCGTCAGCAGGGGCTCGTTTCTCTTTCGGCTGCGTGTTTCACAGAATTTTCATCCGTGTTTCCGAGTTATCCTGCACAGACAACGCGAGGGTCCTTTTTTCCTTTCCACGAGCTGCTGTGGGACCAAAGAGCAAATTAGTGGCCCGCCTTTTTCCGAATTCCTGCCCTCCTCCCCCTCCCTTCCCCTTTTTTATACGCTCCGTGCTGGTGGCCGCGATTTAGCAGGGACCGCCATTAGGTGCTCATCTGGCGCATTACAGACGATGGCGTGCGAATGATCCGCGCGCCGGTCGTACGGTTTTTCCCATCCGCGGGTGGCGGCGACCAAGACCGGAATCGCCCCCACCTCCCTCAGGACTGCCGGCAACCGCTTTAATTGCCGCACCAGCGAGAGACTGGGGGAGGCGAGGAGCGAGCAGGCAGCCCCCCTGTTATCGATATTATGTTAATGGCGGCTGGGCTCCTCTGCACGCGCGGCGCCCAACGCTTGCGCAACGGCCCACCGCTACGATTACGGCAGAGCCTACCTGCTGGCTTCCGTCTGGGCCACACACGGACCTGTGCCACGTATCCGACATGGCTACACAGTTACTGAAAGGACTCTGTGTGCTAAATATTGCTACTTAAAGGGATACATTAGATTCTTTAATATTTCTCCTGAACACAATGACAGTCAGGATTCTCCAAGACATATCTGAAATGGATGAATATCTTCAAACAACATAAGAAATGGATTTGATATACTGGTGGTTGGGCCGCAAGGGAAACTAGCAAGACGGGACGAAAGATGTCACTTGGATTGAGCTCGGCAATAAACTACGCGAGCTGACGGGACATAAACAATTACTTGTACACTCTAAGGTAAAAAGAAATCGCGACGCACCATGAAGGAAGTATCCGAATGGGACGGAAATTAGCAGAGGTACAGTCGTGGACAAAACGAGCGAGACCCCTAGCCTTTTCGTTATGCTGATCCGCACAGCTTTAGAGTCTGCTACACAGCCTATCAGGCAAGGCGACGAAGTGCTACTAACATACTATGCACAGACGTGAAATTGAAAAACTATCCGAAATTTGTCAGATTGTTTTCAATCGTGTGTAAGACTATATTAATGCTGATTAGTGTGTTAACCACAACACCTGATATAAATGAAAGAAGAAACGCTGATTAGTATGAACTGTACTAATAAAAATGAATTTCAGCTTATCGTGATAACATAACTGTTTTAGTAAGACAAAGTACCTCAGATCGTTACGAATTAACAAAATATTATCCACATTCGGCCGCGAAATGGTGTCAACTTTCAGACCAGTTATACTGGATTACCGTTGCTGTCCTACCATGAAAGTGTGCAAATTTATCAATACTTGATGTTACGGAAGAGGAAGGACGCCTAATTCATTTCCCCTTGTCTTTATTCATGATGTTAGATTCGCAATCTGAGCATACGTACTATCCATAATCACACTTTAGATCCAAGTCATAGTCACAGACATGAGAATAAAACACTTTGACTTATACTTGAAGTATTTCGTTTCCCACGAAGTGGTGGCAGACGATGCTGTGGCGTCTTCGAAGCACGAGTTTCGCCAGTGCTAGCTATCTCAGCACATCAGCTGAGCGAACTTGCATAGTATGTTGGTAGCACTTCGTCGCCTTGCCTGTTATGCTGTGGAGCAGACTTTAAAGCTGTGCGGATCAGCGTAACGAAAAGACGAGGGGTCTCGCTCGTTTTGACCACGACTGTACATTTAGAGCAAAGAAATGATTACAGTTTCAGAAAAAACTGGATGATTTGTTCGAGCGAAAGAACTTCACAAATTGAGCAAGTCAATAACATGATGGAGCATCTCTAGGCTTCATGCAAGCAGTTATTCGGAGAGAGTTTTTGGATGTTATCCTGAGGGATATTATGCCAAGTTCTGTTCAATTGGTCCATTAAAATCGTCAAAATCCGGAGCTCTTTTGAGGACCCTGCCCATAATGCTCCAAACATTCTCAATTGGAGGGATATCTGGTGGCCTTGTGGCCAAGGCAGGGCTAGTCATGCATCAAGACAAGCAGTAGAAACTCTCACCGTGTGCGGAGGGCATTATCTTACTTAAATGTAAGACCTGGGTGGTTTGTCACGAAGGGCAACAAAACGTGGTGTAGTGTGTCGTCGCAGTACTGCTGTGCTGTAAGGGTACCGCAGATGACAACCAACGGGGTACTGCTTTGAAACAGTAACCTACATCTTCACTCCTTGTTGATCCGTAAGGGTAGACAACAATCAGGTTGGTATCGCACCACTGTCCTAGGTGCCGTCCGCGCTGGCCGAGCGGTTCTACGTGCTTCAGTCCGGAACCGCGCGACTGCTACGGTCGCAGGTTCGAATCCTGCCTCGGGCATGGATGTATGTTATGTCCTTAGGTTAGTTAGGTTTAAGTAGTTCTAAGTCCTAGGGGACTGATGACCTCAGATGTTAAGTGCCATAGTGCTCAGAGCCATTTGAACCATTTTGAAGCACTGTCCTAGGAGCTCCTGAGACACGTCCTCACTGATCACAGGGATTCAGTTCGAGGCGGGATTCATCACTGTAGACAATTTTACTCCAGTCATTGAGATTAGAGGCCCCTATGACCAGCAAAGACGGGTGTGGAGGCGCGTCAGACAACGGTGGGATACAAAACTATCAGCAGCCACAAGCCCGAACAAACAGGACTGACGGTCTGGAGTGCCATTTCTTTTCATAGTTGGACCCCTTTGGTTTTCATCCGCGGTATCGTTATAGCACAGTGGTGCATCGACGATATTCAACGACCCGTTTTGTTGCCTACGTGGCAAGCCATCCTGGCCTTACATTTCAGTAAGATAATGCCTGCCAGCACACGGGGCGAATTTCCACTGCTTGTCTTCGTGTTTGCCAGAACTGAGCTTGGTCGTCAAGGTCGCCAGATCTCTCCCCAATTACGAAGATTTGGAGCATTATGGGCACTGCATTCCAACCAGCTTGGGACTTTGATCAAGGAGCCAATTGCACAGAATTTGGCACGATATTCCTCAGAACATCAGACAACTCTATCATTGGGGAATTCAATATTCCGGGATCCACACAGTTTAGAAAAAGCCGAGAATACACATTTCATGTATTATCTCAGACAACGCAGTGGCCGACGGCATTCACTTCAAGACCGAAAGCAGCGACGTTTGCGTGGAGTTGTCAGTGCCTACAGACAAGCAATACTGCTTGAAAGAACGGCGGACATCAATGTAGGACGTGCGACGAACGTGTCCGTTTGGAAAGTGAGGAGAAATTTGGCGCTAATGGGCTATGGCAGCAGAAGACCGACGCGAGTGCCCATGCTAACAGCACGACATCGCCTGCATCGCCTCTCTTGGGCTCGTGATCATATCGGTTGGACCCTAGACAACTGGAAAACCTTGGTCTGGTCAGTTAAGTCCGGATTTCAGTTGATAAGATTGATGGTACAGCTCGAGTGTGGCGCAGACCACACGAAGCCGTGGACGTAAGTCGTCAACAAGGCACTGTGCAACCTAGTGGTGGCTCCATAACAGTGGGCTGTGTTAACATGCAATAGAGTGGGTTCTCCAGTCCAGCTGAACCAGTCATTGACTGGAAATGGTTATGTTCGGCTACTTGGAAACCATGTGCGGCCATTCATTTACGTCCTATTCCCAAACAACTACGGAACTTTTATGGATGACAATGCGTTAGACCACCAGGCCACAATTGTTAGCGATTGGTTTGTAGAACATTTTAGGCAATTCGAGCTAATGTTTTGGCCACCCAGATCTAGGGACATGAATCCCATCTAACACTTATGGAACATAATGGAGAGGTCAGTTCGTGCATGAAATCCTTCACCGACAACATGTTCGCAATTGTACACGGCTGTAAAGGCAGATTGGCTCAATATTTCTGCAAAGGATTTCCAGCGACTTGTTGACTTCATGGCAGGTCGAATTGTTGCACTACGGCAGGGAAAAGGAGGTCCGATACTATACTGAGAGCTATCCCATGACTTTTGTCACTTCAGTGAACTTCCTACAGGATGCCTTAGCGATGATTTTACTGAAACGAAAAGCACGTCTGATCTACTGTAGGAGTTGGGCCCAGTCATTCAGTTTAGCGTGAATATGAAAAAGACTGTTTATTTGAACACTCTGGTGACGCAGTGTTGCCCTTCCTTTTACGCCATGATGAGTATCCTACGGAAACTTCTTCATTTCATGACGACAGACGTGTTCACAGGGCTGCACACATAGGTTCCTTGCCGGCCGCGGTGGCCGTGCGGTTCTAGGCGCTCCAGTCCGGAGCCGCGCTGCTGCTACGGTCGCAGGTTCGAATCCTGCCTCGGGCGTGGGTGTGTGTGATGTCCTTAGGTTAGTTAGGTTTAAGTAGTTCTAAGTTCTAGGGAACTGATGACCACAGCAGTTGAGTCCCATAGTGCTCAGAGCCATTTGAACATTGTTCCTGTTTCGACGAACACTAAAGGGCAGCAACCACCTCGAATGGCGAGCTAAATCAGCGATCTTTATCTCATATTTCTGCGACTTTTTGGAAATACATGTGGAACGTAGCAATCAATAGCCCCTACGTTTTGTAGCTCTACGAGATGTAATCATCCTACGAGTGGCTCCAGATGAGTATAGTTCTCATGAAGAAACTTGTGGGTTCTCTTCGTGGGCAAATTGAGGCCATAATCTAGGCTAGAGGCGGTGTTCCACGATGTTCGGCGTGATGCCTCCTGGAGGTGACCAGTACGTCGTCAAGTGTGCTTGCTGACGTCACTGCGTGACACCAACGTGGTAGCTAACGTGATGTGGATGCCCAGACAGAGTGGACTGTCCCAGACGATGCTGGCACGCGACACGGCTGAATGGGCGGCGCACGCCTCCGGCCCGCCCGCGGCTGTAGGCTGCGGGTATTTTTAGTGCGTGCCTTCCCGGAAGCGGCGTCCCCGTGACACGAACCGACGCCCGGATGCTCTGGCTGGCAACTCTCCGTCGCCGGCGTGAGCGGCGACCGCACGAAGGACGCGAGTCGCGTGCCGCTCTGTTAGTGCCGGAAGCCGGTAGGCGCCGCAAAAGTATGCCAGGCTGCTCAAGGCCTGCATCCGCCAGTAGCGTCTACTATCTTCTTCGTTTAGTGGTAATATGTTCGACGAAAAGTCAATTTCTCTTTACTAAGCAATTCTATAAGCCTGGCCCCATTTTGGATAAGTGCGAGTCGCTCAAGTATCTCTCCCCGTTGATTGTTCCAGCACGAGACTGCATCACGAACGATGGCGCTCGAGTTTAGGCCTGTTCTGCGCACCTACGTCACATATTCTTCGGCTGCCAATGAGCGTTCGGTAGTGTTCTGAGCACTCTGCTGTGAATCCCCTAGCTCATGCGAGCATTAAACGTGATAGTAGCGAGTTTTTTAGCGAATTTCGATTCGATTTGTTGCGAGTTGTCTTCGCTGATTGTGGTGATAAGCGACAAATTCTGAGCCGGCCGCTGTGGCCGAGGGGTTCCAGGCGCTTCAGTCCAGATCCGCGCTGCTGCAACGGTTACAGGTTCGAATCCTGTCTCGGGCATGGATGTGTGTGATGTTCTTAGGTTCGTTAGGATTTAAGTACTTCTAAGTCTAGGGGACTAACGACCTCAGATGTTAAGACCCGTAGTGCTTAGAACCATTTGAACCATTTTTTGAACGTCAGATCACTAGATATTAACATAAGCAATCGACACACTCTGCGGAATACAGGCTTTCTTCAAAAGGAGAGCACGCTCATGCGCGTACCCAATTGTCTCTTGGAATCGTCAACAATGCAGTCCCCGTCCGTGCCTCGTCATGCGCTAACCGACATCGTTCGTGGGTCGGATTATGGTCATATTCCGGTGAGTTGAGGGACACGTCACATCCATTAAATATGCCAGGCATTTGTACCTGACATGGTACAAAATGCGCAGCACAAGAAGCAGCTACAGGATTACACTAAGATACACTGTTTCTGCTGACCTCAGGCAGCGCTGCCCACTGTGCCTTCAAAAGTTTTTCCTAAAGCCACTATAGTCCCTTTTGAAAACACTACTACCATTGTGCGACCTCAGTGTGCACACCTCAAAATCGACATCCATCTTGCTCTTTTCTGCACCAAATGAATATCAAGTCTTCATGTGTTTTATTAGACAGCTTCCCAACAAATGGTTCAAATGGCTCTGAGCACTATAGGACTTAACTTCTGAGGTCATCAGTCCCCTAGAACTTAGAACTACTTAAACCTAACTAACCTAAGGACATCACACACAATTAATGCCCGAGGCAGGATTCGAACCTGCGACCGTAGCGGTCGCGCGGTTCCAGGCTGTAGCGCCTAGAACCGTTCGTCCACTCCGGCCGGCGCTTCCCAACAAAACTGAGAAAAGTTCGTAGTACTTTTTTGAGGTTAAAACTTACATTTTGTAGCCCTTTAGTAATACCATCATGCTAATGGCATCCCTTTCATAATATCACGTATTTCAGCCCATTCATCCTCGAGTGCGTTACTACAACCTTTCTAATATGATAAACCCAAAATCCACGACAAAATTTCGGATGTTCAGTATAAACGACATATTTGTCACCTAAGAATTCAGCAACTCTATTGATATAACAAACTGCAACTGAATGCACGACTTTGTACGCCACTCTCTCTCCCTTATTCTAATGATCAGTACCTGAAATATACGACGGAAGTACAATAGTTAGAGTCAGCCAGGAATCCATCTTCCATAAACTTACATTACCACCTTTCTTTTAACGATTACCCTTTACGTTGAGTCAGTATGTCCATACTGAATGAGTTATAAAGACATGTTATGATACTAGCACCATGCTTATGAAGTCTTTCCACGCCCTCTGCTTAGACTGTTAGGGCTTTCAAATACAAGTCCACTAGTGACTTGTATCCGATCGCGTTAAGATTTGCTCTGCACTTTTCCAGGATTCACCCAAAGAAACGAAGTCTTCCTTTTACCCATTCATTTGCTGATTTTATCTGCTCGTTCCATTTCATATCGATTCGTAGTACTAGCCTTAGCTATTTATGCGAAGAGGCAGGCTTCATCAGTTTAGCTCTGAAATCTGTCATTTTTATCAGCCATACGTTACAGGCTAAAAGTTCTTATGAACGGGCCATTTCTTTTTTCCTTCCGCAACTTTATCTAATTGGTATAGGTGTGCTATTCCAATTACCTCGTTACTAACAGGACTCTAAGCTCTGAACTACCTTCACAGTGACATCGTTCCACATCAGCTGTTGCTGAAGTAACCAGTATTTACTTAATTATGTTTCTCACGATCAGCCAATTTCGGCCTTGCAGGCAATTATCAAAAACTGTAGCTACCAACAACATGTCGTAATTTATGCGACTATAAACAGCGTTATTTGAAGTTCCGAAACCGAGAACGTAACACGTGCAAGAGTCCAGGTTAAAATAGAATATTTCCCGAATACAGTAATGGTAGCCATTGTATCTATTAGCACGAACCTTGACAATGTATGTGTTCACTCCCACACTGACAAAGAACTCTTCGCAATATTTATAAGTTTTCTCTGCGGACCAATAATGGAAAACATGACCATCAATTTAGCAAAGCATAAAATTCGACAACGGACAGCTAAAGAGTTCTCAGTAATGGTCTGTTGTTCGGAATTATCTTCTCGTCCCACACAGTCTGTTAGAGTTCAGTGATTCTTCGCCGGCCGAAGTGGCCGTGCGGTTAAAGGCGCTGCAGTCTGGAACCGCAAGACCGCTACGGTCGCAGGTTCGAATCCTGCCTCGGGCATGGATGTTTGTGATGTCCTTAGGTTAGTTAGGTTCAACTAGTTCTAAGTTCTAGGGGACTAATGACCTTAGCAGTTGAGTCCCATAGTGCTCAGAGCCATTTCAGTGATTCTTCACCGTAGCACGACGTACCTTTGTGTTGAAATAGTAATTTCGTGCCTCGGTAAGTTGTTGCTTCCCGCTGCTTCGTCAGTTGGCTGCGTAACATGTGTGGAACTCTATGATACAGAAATTACATCACTGCTACCTTCATCACAGAGCTTACGGATCCAATCATTTTCAGACTTTTCCTTCTCTTCCAAGAGCTCTCTCGGTGAGTCAGCCAGAGATTTTGCAGTTCTGATAGCTTCTCAACTGTTCTCAAGAGGTTTAATTCAGACGTTACCATCACAGGAAAGAACTGAGGTGTACAATACGCAGCGAACCAGAACGTTCAGAACTGTAATATGCAGCTTTAATCATTACGCTGCAAAGGTATCATCGCCGTAAGAGACTTCACTATGTCTACAGCAGTGTTTTCCGGTGGAGTCTAAATATTTTTGACTGTTAAGTAACTCTGACGAGTTCTGCAAACACGTAAGATCTGGAGGTAGAGGAACAGGTATCTGTGTCATAACGTTTTACGCTGAGTCAAGAGGTCGAAATAGTCACGGGAAAGTGACACAACCGGATGTATACACCTTCGGATGATTTGTGAAAGCGACGTCCTGTCTTAACTGTTTATTTACAGCCAAAGATGACAGTCTGGCCTGCTTATAGCACTGCGTCGTGAGTATAAGGAATTTCGAGGGAGGCGTGGAAGATAGTAACAGACGGATGGAATATACCTATATCTGTACCCATTCTCTGCAGGCCACTGTGAAGAACGTGGTAGAGGATACATCTGATTGTACTACATATTGTGTTTTCTATCCGTTGCGTTTGTTAATTATTCTAATCTTATCTTCACGGTCCCTACAGGATCGATGCATAAGTTGCCGAAAAATTCTCTTGAACTTTCAATTAACACTTGCTCTTAAAGCGTTTGTGATTAGGCTTCCACAAGACAGCTAGCATATATTTTCAAGATTTTGCCAATCCAGGTTTTTATTTCAACATTTCCGAGACGCTCTTCCGGTGGTCAAACAAACTTGTAATCGTTCGTGCTGCCCATCTCTGTGTTTACACAACATCTGCTGTTAGTCTCATTTTATCAAGGTACTACTCACTAGAGCAATATTTTAAGATGCGACACAAGAGCGATTTGTAAGCAGTCTCGTCTGTTGACTATTCTCCCAGTATCCTACCAACCGAGCTAAGTCTGACATAAGAGCACAGTTTTACGTTTTTGCACCAATTTGAAGTTGATCAACGATTGAATCGATATTTGTGTATTGTTTTTGGACAGTACTTAGATAACGGCATCATCTGCAAACAGTCTGAGGTTGCTATTAATATTCCTTGCGAAGCCATTTAGGCCTCTCCTTATCGCTGCATTACGAAATTAGTGTGTTTCTAGTGCATAAGTATACCCCAAACCTGATCACCTTATTTCTCATCTTACTTGTCGATCATCTGTGTCTTCCTTACGTTACCCTTCCACTACAATTTACAAATCGTTTCTTATCATCACAGACTCAGTTAGTGAATCAAACATGACGACAGCAGCACCTCTGTAATTAGGAGAAAGTTTCCGTCAAGTTTTCTCAAACGACCACATTGAGTAACACATGAAATGTATTCGCAGCTGCGAATATGGACAACCATCAGTTATATAACAATGAAGACAATGAACATTCCTGCCGAACATGGAGTCGAATCCGGATTTCCCCATTTATCGCCAGCGGTCGCCTTATAATTAGGCTATCCGAACACAACTGACGGCCAGACGCAAACTTCCACATGTCGTCCACCATGTGTCTACAACCTATACTCGTACATTCATTATGTATATTCACGTACAAGGGAGACATGTTAATTGAAAGTGTCTAGTCCGGTATTTGCGGGTAAATACGATGTTACAATACCTGTGTCGTTCACAAATACGACTCGAAGTTCCTTCGGACAAGGATGGAGACGTTTTCCTTATTCAGCATAAGGATAGTGCGGTGTGCGTACTGTAAGACCTTCGGTACACACACCATCAGATTATTTGACTTGTCGCTCTAACGACGTAGGTGAGTGTCAGCAATATGTCTCGTGGTCTTATCGTGGCGCGTTTATCTTCTGCCGTTAGGTCAGACGATAGAAATGCCACTTGCACGCTTAGAGTAGCAGCATGACAGTGACCAACTTTAAACAGAACTTGATTAATTTTCACACACATTTATTGAAATAATAACAAGCATAAACATTACTTAACTTGATTCTGGATGCAATTTACAATTGATAATCTGAAGTTCCTTTGGTCTTGGTACGTTAATCTTATTCTCACATATCTCTGATACTTGACAAAGTGTCTATACATTTATCTTCATGGCTATGTACAGGAATATGGTAATCTTATTAGGTGCAGACTGAAACTTGGCTATAGACTGGTACAGACTGGTACAGTCTGGTGCAGACAAATGCAGACTGACTAATCAGAGGTCTGTACACTCGTTATAATACCTCATGCGTTCATGTATCACTGCGCGAGTGTGATCCATAATGAGAAAAGGTTCTACGTTAGCAGCAATCTCATTGGCTGCGTTACATATTAATACACGGATCGGCGGAAGCAGAATTTGGTCCGTCTCTAAGGCAGCGCCATCTCGTAGTGCGGAGATGGACGAGGGCTGCGCCTGCGCTGTTGTGCTTAGCGGGGCGCGCTCTAGTGGGAAAGTTGTGTACGCGCTGACTACGAAGAAGTATGTACACAGCAGACAGTGACTATCCTCTGGAGATGCATACGATTATGGTGACTGAATATATGTCATGCTGTACAAACTTCTAGTAGGCCACCAATTCAGCCAGTCATCTGGCTCATTCTGATGCGTGGATCGGCACTTAGAGTTTTATAGCCGGCGTTCTCATCTGATAACGAAGGCACGTGGTGCCACTTAGTGCCGCTAGATGTTACCCACTCAACATACACTGCTGCGTTGGAAATACATGTGTGAGAGAGATACTGATAATTACACCTCTTTGCAATAGAAATAAATCGCCCGGTTTACGTGCCATAACGCATGTATACATAAAGGATACAGCGAAATGGCCCCCAAGTCAGATCATCAAATGGGGCTTGTTTTCACAGGCAGCTTGTTTTCATAGGAATGACTACGTGTACTTTACCTCTTATAGGAAGCCAAAACTTCTTGCAGTCAGTAGCACACTCGAGCACACGAAGCCAAGATTCCCAACTCACGTCGATTGGCATGTGGCTGTCCTTGGTTTACAAGTGGGCACTGACACCAAGCTCACCGGAGAAAAAAATGTCGCCCAGTGCGCAAGCACAGATGACTCGTCATGCCTTTACAGATGGCAAGTCACCTGCTCAATGCTGCCTCTACTTCAGAAGTAGAGATCAATGCGAGGTTTATGTTTCAAGCGGGGTTGTACGAAACATGGGTAACATTACCGAGTGGCAAAAACAGGGAATCGTTGTCGGCTGTGCTCATGGCCATCTTTGTGTGATGTTGCTTGATTTGTTGATATTTCGCAGCGGGCTTTTCAACATGTCTAAGAAACAGGCCTGCAGAACTGCGGTCAGAGAAAGATCCTAACTGAGAGGGACCGTAGATGCGTAGATGTGAATCATCCAAACCCATCGGGATCTGCTGCAGGTAGTGAATGCAGGTCCATTCCCACTGTTAGAGAGAGAACATCGCCGAGGAGAACATTTTGAGTCGGTCATCTCGCAAGAGGCCATTGCACACATATGTACTTACGGCAACGCGTTTTCCATAAGCTAGAATGTGGGCAGTAGCTGACAGGTGGAACGCAATATTGTCTGACGAATCACGTTTTCTTCTGTATTTAAATAAGCACGTCGTCGAATGCACCGAAGGGAAATGTATCATTTCATCTTGATTGTGTGCGCAAGCCGCAGGTGGGTTTGTGATGTTTTGGTGTTACACACACTATTGCATCTCAACTGGCCTGCAAAATCACGTCACTTGATCCCTACAGAAAATCTGGGAGACATGTCGGAACAGCGACATCAGAATCCCCGCAGTTGGCTGGAAACGCGAGATCAAATCCGTAGTGAGTGGCTAAACCTGATGCGACGTACCTGCGCGACCTTGTGGACCCACTTCCTAGCTGAATCCACGCGATTTTCAAGTCTAGGGGCGGAATTACACGGAATTAAATGATACTTGTAATGATTTCTAGAGAGGTCACTAATTTTCCGTCTGGTGGGCTTAGTATCTATGCCAGAATAAATTTCGCGAACTCTTCGGAAGGCTGATTGTCATAACTGTGTGAAAGTGGGTAAATTGTATCCTTTAATCATTATGGTTCGTAGCCTTCATTTGTCGCGGTACACAGTAATTTATATATGGAGACTGAACCAATAAATGAAAATTTGTACCAGGGCCGGGATTCGAACCTCAGTCTCTTGTTCGAGGCAAATGTACTAACCACTACGCCATCCAGGTTTAACGGCCCTGCAGAACTGCATGGACCACCCTAGTCAGTCCAAATTCCCATTGACGTCTCAGCCTACTGATATTCTTCCTAAACTCGAACAACATTGCATGGTCGGGTAGGGTTTGTATTCTTGTCTTGGTACAAATTTTCATTCGTCGCTTCAGTCTGCATATATACATCATACATGTCTGAGACTTACTAAGGTCTCTAGAATAATATAATATCATTTATTGTACATAGCGCTTTTCAGTTTCCACTTACGTTGTTAGGATTGGTCACAGCCACAGATATTTTTCATCGGCTTGCTCATTTACACTGTTACAGAATGAGTTTCTAGCATTTCCCCACTTGTGCAGCCACAATTTGTCTTCCATGATTTGCCCTAATTCTGTGTAGAGATGTCCATTCCTTTCATAGTGAATTGAAGCTGGTGGAGCTGTGCATGGATTGTTGGTTAAAAATGAGTGGTCGCAATTTGAAGAAGGCTATTCTTCTTGCTACGTCTGATCTGCATACTAATTTCATATAAAGCATATCTTAACTGGATGGTTCCAATTTACAGTTCGTTTTACCTTCCAAGAGACTACATTTATAATTAGAGAACCACTGTGCATAACGGAGGATATGTCGTACCAACAGTGTCAGTTTTCTTTCCTGTTCAACTCGCGTACTGAGCGAGGAAAATCGACGGTGTATGTGCATCGACAAGTACCGTAACCTCTCTTACCCCAATCTCATGCTCTCTATTGAAGGCATCCACTCGTGGCAATTTAACGGCGTCACAGTTTTCTTTGAATACAGTTTCTCTAAATACACCCAACATGGGGTAGCGCGAAGTACGCCGTCTATTTCAGGCATTCTCATTTCCACGAGCATTTGTGTTATACTCCCATGACTCGTGACGAGTACTTACAGCAGGCACCCAGCTCACTTGACATATCAGTTGCCTCGAGGCGCTCGTAAGTCTACACGTCACTGACCATGTAGTCAGTTGTTGATTCATGATATTGCTAATAGCATGTGAACACTATACCAAGCGTGCGACACCAGGAAACAAAGACAACCTTGGTGATTAAAATTCTTCTGGGTATTATGCCGCGTCATTGCTAAAAACTAACAATAATAATAAACTAAAACCGACGTTTCGGCCGAACTGAAACGGCCTTCCTCAGGGCACGACTGGTTTTGCATGGGCATAGGTGCTTCTATTTGTTACAGACTATCGATATCTGACGTCACTTTTGTAAAACTTTTCATTGGCCCTCTAATATGATTGGCTAGTGATGACGTAAGGGAAGATGGAAGGAAAGAAGCTATTCGTGGATGTCCATGTCGTCGACGATTGGTAGCTGTCCGCCAATCAGCGTTCGGCTTCTGGTCGGTAAGTTTTCCTCCTTGTGCGTGCGGAAGTGGGCTGACAGTTGCTCTACAGCTGTTCGTGCAGATACGTCCGTGTCCCGTGTAGCTTCTGCCCTGAAGCCCATTGGACTGGGATGGCTGGCAGCCGGGAGTTTGTAGCCATCTTCTCTGTTGATGTTGTCAGGCTACTTAATAATTTCGATCGCCTCCCGTATTTTGCGTTCTCGCATCCACGATTCTTTCGCCAGTACTCGGGCTTCCTGGAACCTGATACGTCGTCCGCAGTCACGGTGGTGTTCCGCTATCGCCGATTTATTATGTTGTTGTAATCGTACATAGCGTTCGTGTTCTGCTACTCGTAAGCTGACAGGTCTCCCTGTTTCTCCTATGTAGGCAGCTCAGCACTCACACCGTAGTTCGTAAACACCTGCAGTGTTAAGATTGTTGACTACATCCTTGGTGAAACTTATCATTTCGTGGATCCTGTGACTGCTTCGAAAAATCAGTCTGAAACCTCGTCGGCGGAGGACGTTGCCTAGCCGTTCACTGACGCCTTTTACATATGGTAAGTGTACGAGTGGAAGCTTCTCTTCGTTGCCTTCTTCTCGTGTTCTGCTCCCTGTGGTTTTAGCTACCTTTCATATGATGCTGTCATAACCGTTGGCACGAAACGTGTGTTGTAGCTCATTTAATTCTTCTTTGATGTTATTTTCATCGCTTATCCGGTAGGCTAGGGTAGTTAACGTATGCAGAACAGCTGTGTGGTGGTGGCTCTCCGCGTCCAGGTACCGATTATTGTGGGGTGGTTTCCGGTACACCTTGTGTCCCCAATTAAAAGTTTTACAACAGTGACGTCAGACATCGATAGTCTGTAATAAATAGAAGCGCCAATCCCCACGCAAAACCAGTCGTGCCCTGAAGAAGGCCGCTGCAATTCGGCCGAAACGTCGGTTTTAGTTTATTATTGTTGTTAGTTTTTAGCAATGACGCGGCATAATACCCAGAAGAATTTCAGTCACTATGACACCGTCCGCGGAAGCCTACGTTATTATATCAAAGACACTCTTCACAGGAAAGCCGACAATCATATTTTTTGCTGGCGCCTTTACTCGCGACGGCGTGTGAACGCAAACAGCGTAGGTTGCACGGACGCCTGCGACGAGCCTCGTCCTCGTTGACAAACGCGGCACGGGGAAAGCAGTCACGACGGGAAGGCAGCGAGCCGCGGCCGGCGCGCCGAGCAACGCGCCGACTGCAGGCCGGTCGCCGCGGTGCACTGCGGAGATCGAAGCTGCGCACGCGCCGTAGGGCCAGCGGCACGCCGCCTCTGCGCTCTCCGCGGCTAATTACGGCTACCTGTGACCCGCTGCCTTATACTCTGCCTCCAGCAGGGCCCGCGCACCGCCGAAAACCGACACGCTTCGCACAATCCTGCAGTTGAAAGGCTTACACTACAACAGGAAAGGCCGCTGGACCTGATGGGATACCAGTTCGATTTTACACAGAGTACGCGCAGGAACTTGCCCCCCTTCTTGCAGCGGTGTACCGTAGGTCTCTAGAAGAGCGCAGCGTTCCAAAAGATTGGAAAAGGGCACGGTTCATCCCCGTTTTCAAGAAGGGACGTCGAACAGACGTGAAGAACTATAGACCTATATCTCTAACGTCGATCATTTGCAGAATTTTGGAACACGTATTATGTTCGAGTATAACGACTTTTCTGGAGACTAGAAATCTACTGTGTAGGAATCAGCATGGGTTTCGAAAAAGACGATCGTGTGAAACCCAGCTCGCGCTATTCGTCCACGAGACTCGGAGGGCCATAGACACGGGTTCCCAGGTAGATGTCGTGTTTCTTGACGTCAGCAAGGCGTTTGATACAGTTCCCTACAGTTGTTTAATGAACAAAGTAAGAGCATATGGACTATCAGACCGATTGTGTGATTGGATTGAATAGTTCCTAGATAACAGAACGCAGCACGTCATTCTCAGTGGAGAGAAGTCTTCCGAAGTAAGAGTGATTTCAGGTGTACCACAGGGGAGTGTCGCAGGACCGTTGCTATTCACAAAAAATGGCTCTGAGCACTATGCGACTTAACTTCTGAGGTCATCAGTCGCCTAGAACTCAGACTAATTAAACCTAACTAACCTAAGGACATCACACACATCCATGCCCGAGGCAGGATTCGAACCTGCGACCGTAGCGGTCGCTCGGTTCCAGACTGTAGCGCCTCGAACCGCACGGCCCCAGCCGGCCGGCGCTGCTATTCACAATATACAGGGTGAGTCACCTAACGTTACCGCTGGATATATTTCGTAAACCACATCAAATACTGACGAATCGATTCCACAGACCGAACGTGAGGAGAGGGGCTAGTGTAATTGGTTAATACAAACTATAAAAAAAATGCACGGAACTATGTTTTTTAACACAAACCTACGTTTTTTTAAAGGGAACCCCATTAGTTTTGTTAGCACATCTGAACAAATACGTAATCAGTGCCGTTTGTTGCATTGTAAAATGTTAATTACATCCGGAGATATTGTAACCTAAAGTTGACGCTTGAGTACCACTCCTCCGCTGTTCGATCGTGTGTATCGGAGAGCACCGAATTCCGTAGGGATCCAAAGGGAACGGTGATGGACCTTAGGTACAGAAGAGACTGGAACAGCACATTACGTCCACATGCTAACACCTTTTTATTGGTCTTTTTCACTGACGCACATGTGCATTACCAGTAGGGGTAAGGTAAATGTACACACGTGGTTTCCGTTTTCAATTACGAAGTGGAATAGAGTGTGTCCCACTGGAAACGCGTCGACGTATGTGGTATCAGCATGATGGTGCACCTGCACATTCCGCAACTAACACTAGGCTGACCCTTGACAGGATGTTCGACAGGCGTTTCATAGGACGTGGAGGACGCATAAATTGGCCAGCCCGTTCTCCTGATCTTACACCTCTGGACTTCTTTTTGTGGGGTACGTTAAAGGAGAATGTGTACCGTGATGTGCCTACAACCCCAGAGGATATGAAACAACGTATTGTGGCAGCCTGAGGCGACATTACACAAGATGTACTGCGGCGTGTACGACATTCATTACGCCAGAGATTGCAACTGTGTGCAGAAAATGAACATCTATTGGCCTGACATGTCGGGACACACTCTATTCCACTCCGTAATTGAGTAGGCATTAGGAGTGATTTAAAATGGAATGACCATATAAAATTAATCGTCGGTAAAGCAGATGCCCGACTGAGGTTCATTGGAAGAATCCTAAGGAAATGCAATCCGAAAACGAAGGAAGTAGGTTACAGTACACTTGTTCGCCCACTGCTTGAGTACTGGTCACCGATGTGGGATCCGTACCAGATAGGGTTGATAGAAGAGATAAAGAAGATCCAACAGAGAACGGCGCGCTTCGTACAGGATCATTTAGTAATCACTAAAGCCTTACGGAGATGGTAGATAAACTCCAGTGGAAGACCCTGCAAGAGAGACGCTCAGTAGCTCGGTACGGGATTTTGTTGAAGTTTCGAGAACATACCTTTACCCAGGGGTCAAGCAGTATATTGCTCCCTCCTACGTATATCTCGCGAAGAGACCATGAGGATAAAATCAGAGAGATTAGAGCCCACACAGAGGCATACCGACAATCGTTCTTTCCACGAACAATACGAGACTGTAATAGAAGGGAAATCGGTAGAGGTACTCAATGTACCCTCCGCCACACACCGTCAGGTGGCTTGCGGAGTATGGATGTAGATGTAGATGTAGATGTAGATTCTGAGCCACACGGAGTTAATACACTGACAGAAAAAAAATCGCAGCACCAAGAAGATGATGTGTGCGTCATAAACGAAAGTTAGCAGAGGTGTTTCTACGTCTGAAAGATGATGTCTTTTCAGATTTCGCGCCAGTCGCATAACAGCGCCGGCAGTAGCTGTACTATGAGGATGCAAATCAGATTTGCTTAAAATACATGTAATAACGGTCGTGACCTTCCGTTACCATTGAGGTTGGAAGTGCTGAGTTGATCTTAATCAGGAATGCCTCTAAAGGCGCGAAAAACGCCATTAGTAACACTTAACTGAGTTTGAACGAAGTCGTGTAATTGGGCTACGAGAAGCTGGGTGTTCCTTCTGCGATATTGCAGAAAGAGTGGCAGGAATGTAGCCACTGTAGATGATTGCTGGCAGGGGTGGTTACGGAGATGTGCGGTCGCAAGAAGACTGGGCTCCAGACGGCTACGTGGCTCTACCGGGTGTTCGGAGTACGGCTCTGGCGCGTCTTACTGCATCTGCAGCGACAATCTAAGCAGTAGTTGGCACCGTAAAGACACAATGAGCCCTTACAAATTGGTTACTTCCAGGACAGCTCCGAGCCAGATACCCTATATCGTCCATTTTACTGACCCCAAACCACCACCATGAGCGACTCCAGTGACGACCGTGTGTTGGTTAGGAGGAGGCCAGCTGACAGCCTGGAGCCAGCTAGTATACACGCTAGACACATTGGACCTACACCTGGAGTTATGGTCTGGTGTGCAGTCTCGAATGACAGCAGGACCACTCACATAGTTAACCCGCGCACCCTGACTGCATTTTCGTACGTCAATCTGGATATTCGATCTCTTGTGCTGCCATTCGTGAACAGCATTCCATATGGTGTTTTCCAACAGGATAATGCTCACCCACATACCACTGTTATAAATGAACATATGCTAGACGTCCCAACATGCTGCCTTGGCCTGCTCGATCACCACATCTGTGTGCAATCGAGCGCATATGGGACATAATAGGGCGATAACTCTAGCGCAGTCCACAACCATCGTTCACTGTCCTTGTGTTGACCGACCAAGTGCAACACGACTGGAACTCCATCCTACACACTTACATCTGGCACCTGAAAAAAAATGCACGTACGTTTGATGCTTGTGATGAACATTCTAGCCGTTGCACCAGTTATTAACGTACCAGCATTTCACATTTGCAATGCTTTATCTCGCACTTACATTAACCTGTGATCTTGCAATGTTTGTCACTTAAAAAGTTCAAATGGCTCTGAACACTATGGGACTTAACACCTGAGGTCATCAGTCCCCTAGAACTTAGAACTACTTAAACCTAACTAACCTAAGGACATCACACACATCTATGCCCGAGGCAGGATTCGAACCTACGACCGTAGCAGTCACGCGATTCTTGACTGAAGCGCCTAGAACCGCTCGGCCACAACGGCCGGCGTTTGCCACTTATATATGTTATCTACACAAAGGTACTTCCGAAATTTCATTGCTCTGTATTAATTATTTTTTGGTGTTGCGATTCTTTTCGTGTCTGTGTACATACAAGTGATATCCCCGAAAACAGCGTGAAACACTTTTCAAATTACTCGCTAGAGCGTTCGGTAAGAAAAACGAAAGTAAAAATCCCACTGATGATACCGTAACTTCAGCGAAGCATCTCTGGGTAAAAGAAGAAAAAAAAATTGTTTTTTCAAGGCGGACACCATCAAAAAACAAATCAGAATGTTTCTTTCTCGCAGTTACTCTTATCAGACATTCCAAGTCTTATTTCGCAGGACGGTTACGTTGTAAAAGAAGACATTATGTGTTATGCAAGTGGAGTAGACAAAGTGTCGCGTACTGGGCGTTACACAGCATATACGTACTAAATGAATTGTAGACTACGTAAACGGTTTAATGGCAAGAAATAGCACTGATGTAGAAAAGTGAACTTGGAGAAATGAAATCAGTGAATATACGGCAAAGAGCACATAAACAAATACGATGTGTGTTAATCATTATTCGGATTCGTTTGCTGTGAGACATTGCAAGCCTCGTGCAATACATCGAAACAAAATAAGTAAGGATGTAATTAAACATAGTATCATTGTATGGCAGGCATGTAGTAACAAAATACACTGAAAGCAATGTAAGGCAGGTAACTTTCGTCCAGTATTTAGAACGGAGTAGCTGTTACCTCTGGCTGCACTCGCGTATCAGTAGTTTTGTTATGAAGAATGATGGTGAGTACTAAGTAAGCTATTGTACTTGGAGCAACGCCGGCTGTTCTCACTTGTCTGCCTGTTCGGGTAAGCGTAACACGATGTATAAATGCAACCTCTCCCTCCTTCCACGTACTCTAGAACACGACGATGCGGCACGCATGCGGACGGGAGTGGGCAGGTGCGCGCATCTAGGCATCGTGATATTGATAGCTATACATTACACAGTGTGTACATTACGCAACAAATTCAGTAATTTATTAACATCGTTTATGTTCACTTCTTCACACTTTTCAGTGTCTACTTCTCTTTTTTCTGCTTTCTGAAGTATCCTTTGTTCTTATTTAGGGTTCAAGCTATTTCCATAGCAAATTCCACTGAAACTGGTCCAGCGGTTTAGTCGTGAAAACGTAACAGATTTACTTTCGCACGTGTTATATTGTAGTATGGAGGAACAGATTAAATATGTTGATGATTGTATAAGCAATGTATTTCATTAAGCTGAATCGTATAAGGATTTTTGCAAGTAAATTCAAATCTCAAAGAATAATTTTTCCCTAATTCGCGTAGTACTCCTCAAATCAATAAATATCTTTTGATACACGCTTTATAAAGTGGCTTATGTTCTTCGCCAACGTTCAGGCCATCTCCATACCAGATTTCATCATTATCGGTTCAGCAGTTTAATCGCGAAAACGAAACAGGTGAATACTTTTTCGCATTTATAAAACTTTATAAGTTATCGTATCTTTTTTTTCTGTGAATAAAGCCTTTATGGTGTCTCAAGTTCTGTTCGCGATACCTGTGAAGACGTCATGAAAATTTTTATAATAGTTTTGGAGATTAGTGTGTTCAACAGATACAGACACGACGGTTTTGCAGTTTTAATATTAGTATGAATGATGCCTACCTAATGGTAAGCAACGTAATTCGAAAAATATTATGTGAGTAGGCTGCTTATGTGTTTGTATGTTGGCAGCGCTATGTAGCGCACTGCATTAATAACCCTGAGAGCGCTGTGCGCTCTCTAAAAGAGACTCTCTGTAACTGGTTGGACTCGCACTTTGAGGTGACCAGCCAGCACTGATGGAAGTTGGGAGTAGTCAGCAGTGATGGAGGTTAGAGGTTAATAATTAGCAGTGTCGGAGGTTTGCAGTATTAGCGCGAGCGGACGGTCTCAATGTGATCCGTCATGGAGATTTATCACTGATGATTATATAATTTTTTTGAACTGGTTGTCACTTGATTAAGGTAAAATCTGGTAAATACATTGTTTGCTCTGCAACAAAATCTTTCCTTCGCTAACCACATGCCTATTAGCAGTTAGAGCCTTCGGTAGTTAGCATATTTTATTTAGCTGGCAGTGTTGGTGCTTGCGGCATTGCTGTAGTTCGCGTAATGAAGATTTTCTGTGAGGTAGGCGACTTATGAAATGTATACGTTATTGTTAGGATTTCTTCTAATTGAGGGCCATTTTTTTGTGTTAATTATTTGAGCATTTAGATTGTGTTTCAGTAGTATTTGTCAGGAATAATTTTGTGGGTCAGTGTTGAAATGATAGAATAAGTAAAGAGAAAGTAGGCTTAGTTAGGTTCAGTTTCACTTAGCAGTTGAAGTAAAAACCACTAAGTTTCAGTTACTACGAGCAGTTCTTTAGCTGTAATTACATGGCATCATCGTTCAATCGTACACGACGTAAATGCGACTTATTACTGCTACGGAAGTTTCTCAGATTTCTTCACTGGAAGATGGGAAGAGCGTATTTTTCTGGAAACGTTTGCAGAAGGAAGCAAGCATACTCCAGCAGTATCTCATACAATGTTCTTTGTTCCATAGTGTCTTGTCGAGAAAATATAGTTAAATAATGATCGTTGAAGAACTATCACTAACGTTACAGTAAGATGAACACAGCAAGCTTCCCAAAATGTCGAATCAGATCCAGTGTTTTAAATTTGAACGAGTATCAGTTACAAATATTTTGTCGGTTTGGCTGCCATGAGCGAAATGAATTCCTAAGACGTCAGCATTTAGAGGCAAGTAGACGCTATTCTGTTTACAGTGTAGTGTCTAACATATTAGACGTAACTGTCTGTGACATCTTTGAGAAAATCTGGCCACACCGTTCAGCCTGTGCGCTAAAAATGCGCGAAAAACCAAATAAAGATAATATAAAAAAATTGTAACTTAATATTTTCTTTGACGTAAGTAGAATTATATTTTAATGCCGCTGATTGTATTGCAGTTGACAAGGCGTTACTTGGCGACCTTCCTGATGCTGTTTCGCTTTCTGGAAAATATTGAGTTACAATAAAAGAAATTCAAAAATGGTTCAAATGTCTCTAAGCACTATGGCACTTAACATCTGAGGTCATCATCCCGTAGACTTGGAACTATGTAAACTTAACTAACATAAGGGCATCACACACATTCATGCCCGAGGCGACCGTAGCAGCAGCGCGGTCCCCGACTGAAGCGCCTTGAACCGCTCGGCCACTCCGCCCGGCGGTGTAGTGTTCACATGTTATTAGCAATATCATGAATCAACAACTGACTACATGGTCAGTGACTTGTAAACTTACGAGTGCCACGAGGCAACTGACATGTCAACTGAGTTGGGTGCCTGCTGTAAGCGCTCGTCACGAGTCATGAAAGTGTAACACAAATAATCCTTCTCCAGAAAACGTGTTTATTTTCTTAGTTGATGTGCCAACAAGTACGATGTGGGGCAATTCGAGACGAAACACATTACATCGGAGCAGAAACATTCAAGGCCTTGAACTAGTGAAAACACTATTAGAATCAGTTAACTCATACAGCTGTAGATACCGCGGAGACAGGATTTGACTAGCAGCGAGCACAGGGGTATTTATGCGTTTATACATGAATGGAACGGGATGCATCCTCTGCCGTGGTTTGCGGAATATGGATCTAGGTGTAATGCTGCTGAATGTACTGCGTATAACAGCTGACTGATATTGTACGCCTTAGACACGTAGGCCTTAGCTGTAATACAGAACTGTAATTGAACAGCAATTAACGAAGTAAATGTTTTATACTTGAGAATAACACACAACAGAACACCGTGACAATTCGTCCTTGTTCACGAAAACGAGCGAAATAATTGCCGTTTACAAAGGTCGGTGAAAATCTTATTTCATTTCTGATTTCCAAAAAATGGTCAGAATTCCTCCTAATTTTTGTAGAAATTGATGTAAAGACATAAATCTAGAGGTTAGAGACGGTAAGCAGTTGTTTAGCGTTGGTTTAACGAAGTTCAACTGAGGTAGCTACCGGCAATGGGAAATCCAAACTTTGTACTACAAATTTCAGTAAAGAAAATTCATGATGTGCAAAAAAATGCAAGGGAATAATCCACCATAAAAAACAAAAATCTCGGCAATGAACATTCGTAGAATCCATTACATACAATTCTATCATTTGCGCTAAGACTATGCACAGCAGTCAGAAACAAGTCGCTAAGAAATTGTTTCGTCATTATTTTTTGAAATCCGACGTACTTTTCTTATTTCTGTAATTTTCGTGAAAAGTTTCGTCAGTATTACTCATAAGCAGTACGTATTCAATTAATGAAAACAATTTTTAAGTGCCTTACGTGTATTAGAGCAGAGCTCAGAACAATAAGCACGGTGACACGAAATGGCAGTCAGAAAAAAAAGCATCGAACCGCACAAGCAGTATAAGGCGAAAACGAGAGACGCAAAACACCTGCAAGGTGGAGTAGCTGTTGTGTGGTCGAGCTAAAGAAAAGGAGAAACCATGTTTGGACTAGGAGAAACAGTCGTTAGCGCTGACAGTGCTCGTATTCCAATTGTAACTGCCACTACTTCAAAGAAGCGTACGAGACCACAGTAACAGTCATTTAACCGCTAGGACAGACAGCCCGCCAAGTTCCACACGCGTTCCCCCCCCCCCCCCCCCCCCCCATTTAATTCCCACCCTACGCTGAGGACGAGTTGCGTAAACACGAGGCGCACTGAATAATTCTCGGGATGCCGCAGATGTTCTTGTCTTCGGGTGAATCCAATTTTCACTGGATAATTACTTCGGCTTTGTTCGCGCGAGTTGTTCGCTTAACTATTGAAACAAATAGCAACCTGGAGGCGTTAGAGGGGCAGAGTAAATTTAGTGAACGACAAAATGCCGTTAGAGTTTAGCTTTGTTGTGGAAGTACCAGATTGTTGTTTACGAGCATGTTCATTTCCACGTTTCACAGAAATTAAATTTTAACTACGCCTTCAGTTCGAGGTGCGAGTTTACTGAGCGCGCTTTTTTCCGAAAGTAGCTCTTCGTTTAATTAACCTCTTTTCAAATGTGTAGCTCCCGTGGGCGACAGAAGCACTTCAGAAAGTGCAGTCAAACAAAATACAGTTAACTTCCATAATTAACGAGTGAGTGAAACATGTGAATACGTTAGCTTTGTAAGCACGTCTCAGAACTATATGTTTTCGGTACGCTCTTTGCGTAGAACTCTTGGGATTATGAGGTCAGAAGTTACTGATAGTTATATTACCAAAAGCTGAGCATGTGCCATTAATTCTGCCACTCTGTTGTTTGACCAGAAACAGAACAGAATTCCATGTAGAATTTCAGCAAAAGCCTCCGTCGCTGTTTATACAACTTGCTAATTCAGTCTTAGTTGCATCTTAGTAACACTATTCCAACAGCTGGCAGCGCACGCCACATTTTCTGTGTTCTTATATTCCATAGGATGACCGGTACCATGGAAATGTCCTGAATTGTAGATTTGCTCAGAGTTGTGAGCGTGTGTGACGCTTACACTCTGCACATCGGACGTCCACGTTCCTGATGATCCCACCAGAGCACGGAAATGGAAATGAGCGATTGGCGTCATTGGCCGGGAGGTCCCTTGCGGCGCAGGTCCGGCCGCCTTGGTGCAGGTCTTATTACATTCGACGCCATATTGTGCGACGTGCGTGACGGATGGGGATGAAATGATGATGAAGACAGCACAACACCCAGTCATTGAGCGGAGAAAAACCCCGATCCAGCCGTAGGACGGCAATCCATCACGCTGACCACTCAGCTATGGGGACGGACACCAGTGCATGATATGACGCAACTGTGTGGGGTATGGTAGACACCGCCTTGCGTAAACCATGATCATCCTTTGTAGACCCTAAAAGGGGCCTAATCTTGTGTGTTGATGGGAGAACACACTTCACATACGTTCCCGAATAATGTAACAATCCCGTTGAAAAAGCTACCTCTTAAGGCAACAGACCATAGGCGTCAACTCGTTACTTTCACCTCTCATCCGATTTTTGCCTTGAGAACGACGTTGCGTTCACCTGTGGAAACGTCGCCCGGCACCAGTTCCGTAAGTTTTCTCTACATTTGATAACCCGGGAAACTCAAGGTTCACATCTCACAGTAGACTATTGGTATAAATGTTAGATTGCAACTGACAAAACCGTGAAGTTGAATAAATTAAATACAGGGTGATTCAAAAAGAATACCACAACTTTAGGAATTTAAAACTCTGCAACGACAAAAGGCAGAGCTAAGCACTATCTGTCGGCGAATTAAGGGAGCTATAAAGTTTCATTTAGTTGTACATTTGTTCGCCATTTCAGCCAATAAAGTTTTTGGTCCCTTTTTCTTCGAAGGTGCTACTGTAACTGGACTAAAGTATCTGGAGATGTTAGAGAATTGGCTGTTCCCTCAGCTGGAACAAGAATCACAAGAATTCATATTTCAGCAGGATGTAACGCCACCACATTGGCACTTATCTGTCCGTAACTACCTGAACGTCAACTACCCGAGGCGATGGATCGGCCGCCAGGAGCCCGTGACAGAGCACTTCATCACTGGCCTCCAAGAAGCCCTGATCTTACCCCCTGCGATTTTTTCTTATGGGGGTATGTTAAGGATATGGTGTTTCGGCCACCTCTCCCAGTCACCATTGATGATTTGAAACGAGAAATAACAGCAGCTATCCAAACTGTTACGCCTGATATGCTACAGAGAGTGTGGAACGAGTTGGAGTATCGGGTTGATATTGCTCGTGTGTCTGGAGGGGGCCATATTGAACATCTCTGAACTTGTTTTTGAGTGAAAAAACCCTTTTTAAAAACTCTTTGTAATGATGTATAACAGAAGGTTATATTATGTTTCTTTCATTAAATACACATTTTTAAAGTTGTGGTATTCTTTTTGAATCACCCTGTATTTCGCTGTTTCCACTGCAGGAGTGAAACAATTACACAACAACGCTTTTCTATGTTTGTAAAAATTATTTGCCGGAATCATCTACATCTATATTTCTACTCCCGAAGTAAACTACAGTTAGTGATGGAGAGGATTTTTCTGTACCAAAATCATCCCCCTTTCTGTTCCAGTCGCGAATGCCACGCAGGTCCGCAGCTCGTGGTCGTGCGGTAGCGTTCTCGCTTCCCACACCCGAGTTCCCGGGTTAGACTCCCGGCGGGGTCAGGGATTTTCTCTGCCTCGTGATGACTGGGTGGTGTGTGATGTCCTTAGGTTAGTTAGGTTTAAGTAGTTCTCAGATCTAGGGGACTGATGACCATAGATGTTTAGTCCCATAGTGCTCGGAGCCATATGAACCAATGCCACGTAAACAGAAAATCTATCGGCGCCCTTCTGCCTACGTTCAGATGCCCCTGATTTTACCGTTGTGGTAATTACGCAGCCAACGGCCTTGCCGCAGTGGTAACACCGGTTTCCGTCAGATCACCGATGTTAAGCACTGTCGGGCGGGGCTAGCACTTGGATAGGTGACCATCCGGTCTGCAGAGCGCTGTTGGCAAGCGGGGTGCACTCAGCCCTTGTGAGGCAAACTGAGGAGCTACTTGATTGAGAAGTAGTGGCTCCGGTCTCGGAAACTGACATACGGCCGGGAGAACTGTATGCTGACCACATGCCCCTCCATATCCGCATCCATTGACGCCTGTGGGCTGAGGATGAAACGGCGGCCGTTTGGTACCGTTGGGCCTTCATGACCTGCTCGGGAGGAGTTTAGTTTAGTTTTAGGTAATCACACGAGATGTATATTGGAGGCAGTGGGACTCAGTCTTTTATGAGGAAGCTAATGACGCACAACACCTTTCTCGTAACTTCCCCGACTGCAGTTTGTTAACCATTACTGTGACGCTCTCACGGCCACTTAATGAACTCGAGATAACAAGTGACAATTTTTCTTTGAGTCTTCTGTGTCTATTCCCTTAATCTACTTTGGTAAGGGAAAAGCGGTCGACATTACTCAAGAACAGGACGAGGGTCTTGTGAGAGCGACCAATTCGTGAGGGAATTACGCTTCGCCATCACGGGCTTACTGGTAAGAATTGTCATATTGTTACAGACTATCCTGCATTCAGGTATTTTCTGCTACCAATGATTTCTGTGATGCATCTTTGCCAGGGGCGTTCAACAGGTAAGGCAACACATTTTTTTCTCAGCCAATTTCCGTTGAAAAAATGCATAATTTGTTGGGTGACACCAAATTGCGTCTATAACGGAGTGGTGTACCAAGCACAGAGCTGTCATTAAGTTTCTTTTGGCGAAAAACCAGAGCGTAGCAGATATTCGTAGAAGCTTGCAAAATGTCCGAGGGGATCTGGCAGTCAACAAAAGCACGGCGAGTCGTTGAGATAGGCATCTGTCATTATAGCAGCGAAGTCCCGCAAACCTGTTCGATTTCCCGAGTGTCGGGCGGCCGCACACCGCTTGGACTCCTGGAATATTGGAACGTGCGAACACTCTCATTTTACGAGACCGACGAATCACAATCAAACACCTCGCTGCTTAAGTGGACGTCTCTGCTGGTAGAGCTGACACACTCGTCCGCGTTCGCCAGTTATTGTGTTAGGTGTGCCCACTTGGTTCCTCGCCTCCTAAAAGAAAACCATAAAGAGCAGCTAAGGACAGTCTGTGCGGAACTGCTTATGCGTTACGAGGCTGATCGTGACAATTACTTTTCGAACATCGTCACAGGCAATGACACATACTTTCATCATTTCGAACCGGAAACAAACCGGCAATTCACTGAGAGGCGCCTCACCACCCCTCCTCTGAAGAGAAAGTACGAGGGTAATATAAGTACATAGACCAGTTTATTTCTACATCAGTTTACAGCTTGAACATTTAGCTATTTTTCGACATAATCACCACTTCTGTCGATGCATTTTTGTAGACGCTGTGGCAGTTTTTGTATGCCCATGTCATACCAGCTCGCCGCCATGCTGTTCAGAAAGTTATGAACCTCTTGTTTCACCTCGTCGTCGGAGCTGAGTCGCTTTCCGGCCAAATGTCCGTTTAACCTGGGGAACAGGAGATAGTCACTGGGCACCAAGTCACTGAGTGCAAGCCAGTGGGTGGGTGATTATGTTCCACTAAAACTGTTTCAAGTGAGCAACGGTTTGCCGAGCGATGTGTGGGCGAGCGTTGTCATGGAGAATGAGTACGCCCTTGCTCAGCATTCCTCTTCTCCGGTTCCGAATGGCCCGCTTGAGTTTTTTCAGAGTCTCACAGTACCCGTCACCGTTAATTGTGGTCCCAGTGGGCATAAATTCGAGCAACAATATCCCTTTCTGATCCCAAAAAACAGTTGTCAGGACTTTACCGGCAGACTGTGTTTGTTTGAATTTCCGTGGGTTTAGCGAAGAAGGATGCCGTCACTGGCGTGATTGTTGCTTGGTCTCAGGTGTAAAATGGTATGCCCAGGTTTCGTCCAGCATGGCAATTGAGTCCAGAGAGTTGTCCATTTCGGCTGCAAGGCGTTGACGAAATGCGCGGGAGGCATCAACACGTTGCCGCATGTGGTCCTCAGTCAGCATGCGTGGCACCCATCTTGCGCACACCTTCCGGTAGTTCAATGTTTTTGTAAAAATTGTGTGAGCGGTGCTTCGGGAAACCTCAGGAACCAACGTGCAGAGATCATCCAGGGTGATCCGCCGATCTTCACGCATGCTTTGCTCAACATTCAACACTGTCTCCTCAGAAATTGACGGTCTCCCGCTCCTTTGTTCGTTGTGAATTTCGGTCCGACCAGCTGCAAACTCTCTACACCACTTACGAACATTTTTGACATCTATGCCTGACTCACCATACGCTTCCGAGAATTTGCAATGGATTTCAATCGGCGCATTGCCCTTTGCGTTCAAAACCCGAATAAATGCGCACAATTCGCACTTGGGTGTAACATCCAACGGGAGTTCCATTCTCAACGGCTGCCAAGCCAAGGCTGAGCGCCTCAGCGCGCCGTGCGCATGTTTACACACAGCGCGTGAAGCACTCTTCATAATAGTGTGACCAACTGCCATACAAACAGAGTTCTGTACTTATAATAAAAATAGCAGACTTTACTTTTGGGATTACCCTCAGACAAAGTCGCATCCTCAGACGATAAAGTCATGTCGACGATCTCGTAGTGTAATGATCAATTTTAGAGTGTATTGTGGTACCCTCAGAAATTTGAGGAAACGACTTCAGCATGACCATTGTCAACAAAATTCAAAGGAACTTTTTCTTCTCCATGATAACGCAGGCCTCACACAAATCTGCCCACTTGAGAGGAGCTCACAAAACATCATTGGACTGTTCTCTCTCATTCACCTTCCAGCCCGCATATCCCACCTACTGACTTCCATCTGTTTGACCCAGTGGTGGATGCACTCCGCGGGTAGCAGTACGTGTTTTATGGGGAGGTTATTGATGCAGCAAAACGTTGGCTCAGCCGGCCGCGGTGGTCTCGCGGTTCTAGGCGCTCAGTCCGGAACTGCGCGACTGCTACGGTCGCAGGTTCGAATCCTGCCTCGGGCATGGATGTGTGTGATGTCCTTAGGTTAGTTAGGTTTAATTAGTTCTAAGTTCTAGGGCACTGATGACCTAAGATGTTAAGTCCCATAGTGCTCAGAACCATTTGAACCATTTGAACGTTGGCTCCGTCGTAGACCAGTAGGGTCGTACCACGCGGGCGTACAGGCTCAACCAGTAAGGTGGCGTAAAGCCGGCTCATTGGACAGAGATTATGTAGCCACAAGAGTGGGTCATAATATGATGTATTGGAATCCTGAATGAAACCAACCTGCTTTCGGAAAAAAAATGTGTTGCATTACTTGCTGAATGCCCGCCGTACACTTCTGATGCGCTGTTTATGTTTAAATTTATCGTCAGTGAAGCAGTAATGATATGGAAATCGCTTCAGTTAGGTTGAGTAATGTTTACTTCTTATTCTTGTGACTCAGTTTTCGTAAAAGTGTTGCCAGAAAACATTTAAATTTATCAGTTTATAAATACAAATATATTTCGATGTTTTTAACACACCCTACTGGCTATTAAAATTGATACACCAAGAATAAATGCAGATGATAAACGGGTATTCATTGGACAAATATATACAAATATATTATACTAGAACTGACATGTGATTACATTTTCACGCAATTTGGGTGCATAGATCCTGAGAGCTCAGTACCCAAAACAACCACCTCTGACCGTAATAACGGCCTTGATACGCCTGGGCATTGAGTGAAACATAGCTTGAATGGCGTGTACAGGTACAGTTGCCCACGCAGCTTCAACACGATACCACAGTTCATCAAGAGTAGTGACTGGCGTATTGTGACGAGCCAGTTGCTCGCCCCCCATTGACCAGACGTTTTCAGTTGGTGAGAGATCTGGAGAATGTGCTGGACAAGGCAGCAATCAAACATTTTCTGTATCCAGAAAGGCCCGTACAGGACCTGCAACATTCGATTGTGCATTATCCTGCTGAAATGTAGGGTTTCGCAGGGATCGAATGAAGGGTAGAGCCACTGGTCGTAACACATCTGAAGTGTCACTTCCACTGTTCAAAGTGCCGTCAGTGGTAACAAGAGGTGACCGAGAAGTGTGACCAATGGCACCCCATACCATCACGCCGGGTGATACGCCAGTATGGCGATGACGAATACACACATGCTTCCAATGTGCGTTCAAAGCGATGTCGCCAAACACGGATGCGACCATCATGATGCTATAAACAGGACCTGGATTCGTCTGAAAAAATGACGTTTTGCCATTCGTGCACCCAGGTTCCCCAGGTTCGTCGTTGAGTACACCATCGCAGGCGCTCCTGTCTGTGATGTAGTGTCAAGGGTAACCGCAGCCATGGTCCTCGAGCTGATAGTCCATGCTGCTGCAAACGTCGTCGAATTGTTCGTGAAGATGGTTGTTGCCTTGCAAAGGTCCTCATCTGTTGACTCAGGGATCAAGGCGTAGCTTCACGATCCGTTACACCCATGCAGATAAGATGCCTGTCATCTCGACTACTAGTGATATGAGGCCGTTCCGATCCAGCACAGCGTTCCGTATAACCTTCCTGAACCCACCGATTCCATATGCTGCTAACAGTCATAGGATCACGACCAACGCGAGCAGCAGTGTCGCGATACGATAAACCGAAATCGCGATAGGCTACAATCCGACCTTTATCAAAGTCGGAAACGTGATGGTACGCATTTCCCCTCCTTACATGAGGCATCACAACAACGTTTCACCAGGCAACGCCGGTCAACTGCTGTTTGTGTATGAGAAATCGGTCGGAAACTTTCCTCATGTCAGCACGTTGTAGGTATGGCCACCGTCGCCAACCTTGTGTGAATGCTCTGAAAACCTAATCATTTGCATATCACAGCATCTTCTTCCTGTCGGTTAAGTTTCGCGTCTGTAGCACGTCATCTTCGTGATGTAGCAATTTTAATGGCCAGTAGTGTATGTTACATGTGAGTCTACACACTACCGGTTAACAGTGGACTGCGAATTATGATCGAAAGAGAGATGTGGTTTGCATTTGTGCAATACATGTCTGGTTTTATCGCTCGTAGTGACGAGCGTTTTATTTTGGAAAATAACAGACCAACGTACTTTTAATGCAGCAGCCGAGTTACGTCAGTCTGAGATTCCCAGCAGTCATATGTCGAGAAGATTCAGTGCTTTTCCGAGCACTCCTCCGTAGCACTGTATTCCTTTTGGTCAAGTACTGAACCTCGTTCAATAAAAGAAGCCATTATTTATGGAGCTGTGATATGCATATACTGCGAAGCGCAGTACAACTTCGGTATGAAGTAGGAAAGATGTTGAAAGTACAGCGAAATAAAAGCAATTTGACTGCAGCCTCTGCCCTTACCGACCTCATATTCTCTGCGGAGTGCAATATCACGTACGCCCTGTATTACAGACTGCCAATGTGCAGTCGAGAAATACTGACCTCCTTTTTCGAAATTAAAGTGCGGATAGAGATTCCCCCACTGCAGTTCAATCTGGTGCCAATAACGCAAGGTGACGGATATTATAAAGAGTATCAAAGCTAACTCCAGATCAACATTTGTATTATTACCTGTCAAAAAAATTGTGTCGTCTTTCCAAATCTGACAGCATATCTAAGGATCGTATATTATAAGCTTTCTCGTTACTTGAATAAACAAGGTAAAATTATAATTGATACTCTGACTTTCCGTGTACTCTTTTTGGCGCTAGTGAACGACAAGTACGACGGAACACCTACAGGAAATTAGTAAACGATCTCTACTGATCATGAAGATTTGAAGAAAAGTTAAGAAATGTTCTGCTTGCACAAAAGCACGATGTCTATTGATATTACTTTCAGAAAAATCCGTTTGTTTGTAAATAACAGTGCAAAATTCTGACAAAATATTTTAAGAAAGGATATTTTCAGTATCATCGAGTCAATACATTATGTGCAACTATCGTAATTTTGCTACCATGTCATTAATTTTGATGAATTTCATTAAAAGGTTATAACAGAAGTTGCAAACTTTAGAAACGGAAAAACGTATTTCGTATGCAGCACGCATATTTCTTTTGTTAGGAAGAAAGCCTCTACTTTCAAGTATGAGTATCTCCTTGTGCAAGCTAATATGTCTTTGTTACGAAAAAATTTCCAAAATTTCAAATCGTAGTTTGCTCTGTGACCCCGAAAATATAGTTTTAAAATAGTGTAATGTCTTACAATACTTCAGATATAAGAACACACGAAATATTAATTAAGTACAAAGTAATCAGTTATGGACAGAAGAAGTTTTGCAGTTTAAATCAGTGTAAGAAACTGAAGTATTTGCTCATAGAGCAGATGTTTTAATTCACTTTACGAACAGAATGATTTAGCGTTCTGAATCTACACAGATGTGTTCATTTGTACTCTGGAAATCACTTAAGGACACGTGGTGGTAAGTGCCCTCTATTGTAACGGATACTGAGATTCGTTACTGTTCCGTTCATAGAGGTACTGAGCAGAATGACTGCTTACATGCTTCCAGGAGAGTTTAATTTAGTCTTTTGCGCGTTCCATGGATCATAATCGGGACAAATCGCCGTAAGCGTGAGACGATTTATGTATCCGAGACATTTTTCTGTGAATACGTGGTACATGCTGCAAATCTATGTAAACAGATTTGTTTTAAATCCACATCTACAGCAAGGTACGAAAAATGTAATCCAGTCATACAAATACCATCTACTGTGATTTTCATCTACGGAGCAGGAGAAGTTGGGAAGCAGAGATGATTTCCTTCTGTACTTAAAACTTCCATTACATGCCAGCACCTTTAATTCAAATGTGAAATTGCCAAATATTTTAATGGTTGCATATGTGACTCCTTTCCGTTAAAAAGTAAAATTAAGTTGGAAATTTCTGTTCCTAAAGTTATATTTAAGAAGACTATTACTATTTTTCAAGTGTATCTGATTCTTAATAAGAAACTCCGTATGAAACGGAATGTATTGTGAGGCCGTTGTTCGTATTCCTAACTTTTTAAGCAGTTGTCTACCCCAAGTTCGAGAGTAGACACCAGATATCATCCTTACAGCAGGTTACTTTGTAATGAATACTCCGTGTCTATGTTTTCATTTGCTCATGAAAATTATTCTCTGTGATATCTCGGATTGGTTACTACTTTCATTACCAATTTCACCAGTTATACGTGCAGCAAATGTTGGTGGATTCAAGTTCCATCAATATACTATGAAATTTCCTTTCCTGCATATTGTTACGTATGATGATATATCTTACCTTGCACAAAATTGAATGGACTGCGTTACTTCCAAGTGCTAGACTGTTTGCCGTGAACCAATCAATAATACTTGTGAAAATTTCGTGTATTGCTCCTGTTGTTTGAGCTCTGGCGTTGTTATTCGGTTTCGGCCGTCAGGACTATGCGGAAACTGAAAAATATTCCTAGAATCCGACCTGAAGAACGGTTCTTGGAATTTTTCTAAACAGTTTTTTCGCGAGTTACTGAGCGTTTTCTTTGGGCTGTTTCTCATGGCAATAACATGTGTGTACAGTAGCCGGTCAACGGTTCTTACACACAAATTGGTCACCTGTACGCTGCCGATGATCCATAACGTTTCGTATTCTGCAGAGAACAATACTGTAGCTTGCCCGAGTTTCGAACTCAGGATTCAATGGCACATTCGCATATCTGTTATTGGATGGCTGCCCTACACCACCTCCCCTTCCCCCATCATACACACACACATTTGCTATCTGGCCAATTCATCTGCTTCACAAGCAATTTATCGGTGGCGCATTAACGCGATTATGAAGCTATACAACATATTTAGACCGGCGCCATCTGTTTGGTTCGCGTCGAATACCGGCCGAAACGCGCAAAACACACACACACACACACACACACACACACACACACACACACACACAGATCACAGGTCACGGCTGGCCTGGTCGGGAAGCGCTGGGACTCTCAATTGTGTGCGCACCAAACCGCCGGAACCTTAATTGTGGCTTACCAACGGCTGTTATTATTTGGACGGGCGGGCCGCTTTACAAATGGGCCGCGATATTTCACGATATTCAATACGAGTGGGCAGGCGTTTAGCGGCGGGCGGTTGGCACTACTGGAGGGGCGTTCCCCGCGGGCGACGTGCGGCCGTATATTAGCTGCCTCGGGCGGAGTTCGGAGGGCGTTGCTGCCAGTCATACCACCGTAGGCGTCACTGCTGCTCGGTACGACGCCTCGTGCGTACTGCAGATCTGTCTCCATTTCGCACGAAAATCGCTGCGCCTAGCCCGCCGTCTGACGTACTGTTCCCATTCGTTTCGCAGAACGGGCTTACTGGACTTTTTGGTAAAAAAAAAAAAAGAAAAGAAAAAAAAGTAGAGGTGGGGGAGAGAAAGCGCAGCTGGGGACGGGACCGCTGCAGCCGTTAATATCAATGTTCTTTGGGAAATTTACGACGATTCTCCTCCTTCTGTCTTTTTTATGGGCTAAATCTGGCTCCGAACGCTACATGCCGGAAACAGCAGCCATGTAGCAACGCTCCCATTGGTTATTAATAAACTGACTGTTTTAGTTCAAATCACTTTTCATTGAGTGACTTATCTCTCTCCGTAAATCACATCATGAAGGAAAACCTCGGGGATGTTGGCCGAGTCGATATATAGGCCTACGTTAACAAACAACTACAGCTGGCTTCTTCTGCAAAGTATACTAAGAACAAATTATAACTAGCGCAAATGTGAAACTAACAGTTATGGTAATTATTTCTAGATTACTCTGTATATTTACGTTATGAGAAAAACAACTACCTTGGAAAAGGTCACTGCTCGTCCTCCTATATCGCTAATCTGCTGTTATGTAATACTTTAAACAAAGCTTTAATGTGCCCTTACACTGACTTCTATCACCTCTCTGTATATTGGCAAAGTCGGAAGCTAAGTATCAGAGTTACAGGACTGTACATCCTTGATCCTAACCTTTATTGTGCACAAAGTAAACTGTTCCTGAGAAAACAAGTTCTTAATTTAAATATATGAAAGAAGCTATAGTACTGGACCATGCAGCAGACGTTTAAATTCACATTGTGTAGTAGAGCACTGTAGCATCCAGAATCAACATTTAAGTGTTAGTCTCTAATTTGAAAATCACCTCAAAATAGGTCTAAGACATGGCAGAGGGAAACTTCTATTGAAAAACTAGACTTTTTCCAACGGCTTCGACTGCATGTGTTTTTGACACATCTATTGACTACACCTACTCTCTCCCCTTCTTGCACTCTTCCCCCTCCATCAGTCCACCTTATCCTCACACTATCTGTCTGACCATAACATTCTCCCCCTTCTTCTGAACATATCCTCCTCCCTCTCTCTTTCCATCTTCAATTCCTCCCTCTCTTTCCATTTGCTATTCCCCCTCTCTTTCCATCTCCTCTTTTCCTTTTCCACCCACCCACTACCCCTCTACACCTTCCACCACCACCCCTGTCCATTTCCCCACCCACTTTCCTCTGTCCATCCTCTCCTCTTTCTATCTCAATTGTCCCCAGCCATGCTCACAGGCACATGTAGCCCCTACAATACAGTTCTATAAATCAGGCTAATACCAGTACCATACGTGATTGTCATGCAGGGTAGCCTACATGTCAGAGCCTGGAAAACAATTTCTTGCCCCTGACACATATGCCACTTTGTAAAGCAGGTTGATTTGGCATGCTGATACTGCTACCACACACTGTCTTCGATGCAGAGCAGCCTATATGCCAGAGGCTGTAAAAAACGTTTTTGCTCGTATCTCCAGTACCATGGGAACTAGGAGGTTATATTACACACAGAGATAATACTCGTGAGGCCTTCTGTTTCTGTGCCAAATTAGGTTGAAATCTATTTAGAGGTTTTGGAGGAGATCCCAGACATAGACATATACAAACACACTGTTTTATACCTGTAACAGATATTTCAGGTGTATTATTGCTCCACTAACAGAAAGATTGCTGAAAGTGACTGCTTCCTTACCTACAGTCGAGTTTAGCTTTTTGCAAATTCTGTGTATCGTATTCTCAACACCATGTCATGATACTGGCACATGGCATTTATGGGTCGACTAATGATGAAGGTGCGACATCAGAAAAGTTGCTAAACCACTACTTTGGGCTGTATTGTCTCCTTCATCACTCGTTGGATGTGACACACCAGGTCGACGATTGTGCTCCTTCATCAAGAAGACTAAAGTGCGTCCTATATATATGAAGCTATGCTAAAGCCGTGAGGTGGAAACGGACGACGGGAGCTTTCGTTTAAGCAAAATGACGACCTGCTCGATGATCGCGAGGCTTTGATCGGAGGGGCCCACTGCTGTTCGTCATATTGAACATGACATGACAATATGATCAGAACGCGAGCTTACGCCAGTGCCGCCGTATAGGGGACTGCTCCGACGACATGTAGGTCCAGTGTGCTGTAGTCTGTGCCAATGAGATCTTCTGAAATACCGGGTCCAGGACCAGGAGCAATGCCGTGAGCTGTGGTGCATACGGCGTGCCGTAGGTGTAGCGTCGCTGGTTTTCGAAATATAGTATTTATCGTTTCTGGAAGGTTCTCGCAATTTCTTACGTTTGTGATGTATGTATATTATGGAAACTTTTTTGTTTGTGTAAATAGAAGCACTTTTCCTCCAAGAGTTTAGTTCTGTTCCGTTCTGGCTGTGCTTGGTGGTTGTAATAAGCATGCTTTCAGTGGTGAGTGTTGTACTTGGCTGCTGACCCAGCTTTCGGATCTGGACTTGAGTGTGGTTACGATTGACAACATGGAACGTGTTAGAACGTTTACAGCTAAGATCCGTTTTTCTGTGATTATTTGGTTACGTGGTCGCCATTTAAAGTAACTGTATAGTTTTTATATATTAATCTGCAACAAAATTTGAGAAAAGTAACTTAGCAACATACATACAATGTACTCAATTATTCATCTATAGAACAGAAGAAGTTGTAAGATAGAAACGATTTCAATCTGGCGTCTTTTATTCGGGTATAAGTCACTAAATCACATGCACGGTTACTGTATTCAAAATTACAAATAGCAAAGGCCTCGTCAACTTTAAATGCGAGCATTTTTGGGTTCGATTATGGGAACTGAGGTCGACCTACTGTTCTTTTGAAGTAACGAGTACGATATCGAAAGTTGAACTTAACAACTTCCTATGTCTGTTGTGATCTTTTTTTTTTCTTATAAAATGTGAAGTTATTTAGATTTTTCTTTGCATTATTATACAACTTACCTTCTGCAAGGAAATGTATTGTTGTGAGTTTGGATGACGAGTTAACAAAATAAGTTTACCTAAAAAAAAGTAATTTTGTTGCGGGAAAATATAAGATAAATTTCATAAAAGACACAAAATTTTTTTTTAAAATGATAAGCTAGTTAGCATCAAGTGCGTCGTGAAAACTAAAAAGCCAGCTACAGAGACTTTTCAGGAGTTGTCATAAGCTAACGGATACTAGTGTTTGTCGAGTGCGGCTGTCTTCGAATAATATAGTAGTTTTATCTAAAGGCAAGGACTGTGAGCAAAAGGGCGACCGAGCAGGTGGCCCGTACACATCACATCAGGAATCGTGAAAAACGCCGCAAATTCGGAAACGTCGAGGAATGAGCATGCGTGTTTTATTGTTAAATTATTATGCATGAACAGAGAAGGTGTCCGACACACATTGAAAAACGAGAGAAAGAGGCAAAGGAAGTTTGATCTGAAATTTATACACAGTGTTAATGGTGAAACCCTCCCCCCTTTTTTTTAGTGTTGTTACCACTGATGAGACGTGAAGCTTTATGTGTGATCCATAACCCATGCTTTAAACAATCTATTGAATATCATCATTTTTATTATGGACACAGGGAAATCATCATAGCAGTGCTTCGAAATTCGTCATAATGCTTATTGTTAATATCGAGGGTACCGCAATGAAAATGTGCTTACCAATTGTCAAATATTAACCACAATTATTCAAAAAAATTTGCGATAACAAACACAAAAAATGTGTAAACATGTGGAAAGAAGCAGTCAGTGGAAAGAAGCGCTCACTGTAGCGGAGAAACGCTTGGATATTGCATCATGACAATTCTTTCTTCCAAACGCCCCATAATATCAACTTCATTCACCTGATTTTTTTGTTGCAACCTTTTTTCTATTCCCAAAATTCAAGTTAAACAATTCCCCGCAAGTGTCCATCCCCGCAGAAAATGACGTTCATAAATATCCTAAACAGTGAAGGAACAGACGCAGATGTGTCTGGGCTGAAACTGGATCACCACTATATCAACACATTCACAAAGGTCACAAATTTTCACCGTCATTCTTGATCCTTTTGAGGCAGACATTATGCGACGGAATACCTATCTAGTATTGAGCGATCGATCTTGAAAAGGTTCTGCACAATACACTTAATTCTACTCAGTTGAATAAGCGACTATGCTACGCAGTCGTTTATTACCATGCACCGCAAGTGGCCTATTTCAGATTTCTAAAGCTGTCTTTAAACCTGCTACATTGGGTGCTTAAACGACGTTGCTCTAATTACTGAACCGCTTAGGTTGATTTTGTGTGCAATGATTGAACTTCAACGGAACTTTGTCGCATTTATTTCTGTAGATGCTAAGAATTTACGTATACATGTGATATAAATTTTAGCGAGTGAGAGATTGGTTTACTATGCTCTTGCTAAATCATAATTGAGATACTGATAAACTCATCTAACAGAATGAAAGTACTATTTAGAAACACGCAATTACTGATAGCGCATAAAACAGATGGCCTCTACACGCCACAGTTGTTTCTCGTAATTTTGTATTTCCGTTTGACACTGTTTCAAACAATTTAGTTACAGGAAGCTCCACTAACATTCACTTCCGTCAGTAGGCGACCCGAGCGGGAAATCAATAAAGCGCGCACAAATGAATTACCATACAGCAGTCGGAAATGATAGGTGCGTAGCACTGACACTCTGTTTATTTATCCAACATTCAACTCTTCCATCATTCTGATGCGTGTACATTCACTCTGCGTCTCTATTGATAGCAACTCACGATGCTACGTACTATTAATTATTTAATTATACATCATGGCCATTTCGGACCAGGAGCCTCGTTATAATTTTACTGTCACTTCAAATGCTATTCGTATATTTGCTTTCTGAAATACTCCACACCCACTACCAACCAATTTTGCTAGCAATTCAGAACACTTCCAGCTATATTCAGCAAAAAAGCGAAATTTGTGTTGGTGCAAAACAGCTAGCAGCAGCTCTGCATTAAATTTGTCCACGAGCTGATGTTGGGAAGCAAGTGATACCAATGGAATTCTCTGGAATATCGCTGTGTTCCCTCGAAGGTCCATGTGACACACAGAATTTCCATAAACATTTGTGGTAAATAGAACTAGTACAGACATTGTAGTTTTTATTTGATCGTAGGCAGCTGATGTCTGGATACGATTCATGTTCTTACATATGACCAGGAATATACACTCGTCAGCCAGAACATTATGACCACCGACTTCGGTGTGGCCGAGCGGTTGTAGGCACTACAGTCGGGAACCGCGCGACCGCTACGGTCGCAAGTTCCAATCCTGCCTCGGGCATGGATGTGTGTGATGTCCTTAGGTTAGTTAGGTTTAAGTAGTACTAATTCCTAGGGGACTAATGACTTCAGATGTTAAGTCCGATAGTGCCCAGAGCCATTTTTGAACCACCGACCTACTGTCAATATAAACCCTTCCAGGAGATAGCAGCCTCATCCGACGAGGAATGACTGCTGGTCAGACACACGCACGGAGCATGTAGTATCAGTGAACGTGCCGTCGGTGTGTAGAATGGGGAAGGCGCGCGATCTGTCTGAGTTTGACCGAGGGCAGGTTGTGGTTAAGGGGCTCCGGAAAGGCTCAAAATCATGAAAGTTCAATTTTTACTTTTTTGGGTTTTCTGAATCTGCAGACTATTACCTTTTAATAGATATATAATTTATTCAATTCCGAAGACTACAACTATTTTTAAATTTTTTTTTAAATGTGTTCTACATGGGCGTGACCCACTGTGGCGCTGTTAAACTGCTGTCAAATGGTGTTATTATTAACGTCCGTGTTCATCAGGTACATTTTAGTGATGTGAGATAAAGTATGTGTTGTGGCTAACCTGTGATGGTTCAATATATATCGCTGGTGTGATTGTCGATTGTTTCATGTTTATGTACTCTGTCGTTATCTCGAAAATATTCGTAATTAATTCTGTTTCTTGAGTCTCTGTTTTGTTGAAGTATAATAATGAGTAAAAGTAAAGTTATTAGAAATCCTCTGAAGGCTTTTAAGAAAAGGAGAAATGTTGGAAAGCCAAAGGTATGTGTTATTACTGTAAACAATAAAGACGATAACCAAGTGAGTGAACCTAACCTCTCAAGTACACCTGCCCATAGCAATCAAAGTGGGAAAGCTAATACTTCACAGAAGAAGCTTGGTTCAATGAGTGAAAACTATGAATGTTTTATGGGCGAATCGGATGTGAATGAAATATTTGATATGTCGGTTCTCAAAGGAATTTTTTCAAACTGTGTAAGATGTATTCATTGTAGTGAAGTTGGTCTGGAACTCTCCATAATAAAGCACGTAGGACTTGCTAGTGAAATACAACTGAAATGTGATAAGTGTTCATACATGACCACCTTTTGTAACAGTGTTGCAGTAACTGCAACTGAAGAAAATGGTAGCAAAATCTACGAACACAGCAACGAGCGATGCTTGCTTTAGACAAGGAACGCCTTCGGGCTGCAGACAGGGCTGTAAAGAGTCTAGAAATACAAGCAAGAGTAAACAGGAGGAGGAACAAGAGGAAGCTGGAGGAGGAGTTTGCAGAGGACGAAGATAATCCATCCTATGGACCTGGAATGCACTAAAAAGTTAATCCAATCTTTGTCGCTCGATTCCCAAAACTTTTATTTTCTCATACTAATTACATGTTTTCTAAGGATCTTCCAAACATATTTGTTTCAAACTTTCAGTAAATGTTACACAGTACCTTCTGCATAATTTAACACAGCCTTTTTCCAAAAAACTGTATATTTTTGAATATATAAATAAAAAATTGCAAAAAAACGTTGTGAATTTTCATTACAATTGAAAAAAACTTCCTGGCAGATTAAAACTGTGTGCCCGACCGAGACTCGAACTCGGGACCTTTGCCTTTCGCGGGCAAGTGCTCTTTCAGGAGTGCTAGTTCTGCAAGGTTCGCAGGAGAGCTTCTGTAAAGTTTGGAAGGTAGGAGACGAGGTACTGGCAGAAGTAAAACTGTGAGTACCGGACGTGAGTCGTGCTTCGGTAGCTTAGTTGGTAGAGCACTTGCCCGCGAGAGGCAAAGGTCCCGAGTTCGAGTCTCGGTCGGGCACACAGTTTTAATCTGCCAGGAAGTTTCATATCAGCGCACACTCCGCTGCAGAGTGAAAATCTCATTCTGGACAATTGAAAAAAATCATCTTTAATAACTGCACTAAAATTTTGTAAAATCCCTGTGTTAAGTTGTAGCTCATATTCCAATAAATAATCTGTAAAAAGTTCAACTGCCTACCTCAAATACTTTGTGAGGAAAGATGTAATTTATAAGCGTTATTTTAACATTGCAAGTATAGGGCGTTCCGGAGCCCCTTAAAAAATAAATAAAAAAATGGCTCTGAGCACTATGGGACTTAACACCGGAGGTCATCAGTCCCTAGAACTTAGAACTACTTAAACCTAACTGAACAAAGGACATCACACACATCCATGCCCGAGGCAGGATTCGAACCTGCGACCGCAGCGGTCGCGCGGTTCCGGACTGAAGCGCTTAGAACCGCTCGGCCACAGCGGCCGGCACAGGTTGTGGTGGCCAGAAGGCTCGCCAAGAGCATTTCGGAAAATCACGACTTGTCGGATGTTCGAGGAGTGCTGTGGTGAGTGTATTTAACACGTGACGAAACCAAGCTGAAACCATGTCCAGATATCGCACGTTTGGGCGGCCACCCCTCATTACAGACGCCGGCCGTCGTAGGCTGAGCAGACTGGTAAAAAAGGACAGGCGGCGAACTGTAGCGGAACTAACATCAGACTTCAGTGCTGGGCAGAGTACAAAGTGCGTCTGAACACACAGTGCACCAAACACTCCTAACGATGGGCCTTCGCAACCGACGACCCATGCGTGTGCCAATGCTGACACCACGACATTTGCAGCTACGACTGAAATGGGCAGGTGACTATAGGCAGTGGACATGGGCGCAGTGGCAGAGTGTTGCATGACCTGATGAGTCCCACACTGTCTTCATCAAGTCGATGGGAGGACGTGAATCCTGCGTCTTCAAGAGGAACAGCTCCTTAACAACTTTACGGTGGGACGGAGACAGGCTTGCGGCAGCTGTGTTATGCTATGGGGAACACTCACGTGGGCACCATGACGGCCAAGAAGTAATGTACACTGGTTGCAGACCACTTACACCCCTCCATGACGATCATGATTCACCACGACAGTGGAATTGTTGAACAAGATAGTGCACCATGTCACAAGGCCAGGAGTGCGATGGAGTGGTTCGAGGAACACAGTGGCGAGTTCCAATTGATGTGCTGACCCCCCAACTCACCAGATCTGAACCTGATCGAACCCATGTTCGATGTGATTGAACGTGGCCTCAGAGCTCATAGCCCCCTCCCCGGATTTTAAGGGAATTGTGTAACTTATATGTGCAAATGTGATACTAAATCCCTCCAAACGGCCGGTGTGGCCGAGCGGTTCTACGCGCTTCACTCTGGAAACGCGTGACCGCTACGGTCGCAGGTTCGAATCCTGCCTCGGGCATGGACGTGTGTGAGGTCCTTAGGTTATTTAGGTTTAAGTAGTTCTAAGTTCTAGAGAACTGATGACCTCAGATGTTAAGACTCATAGTGCTCAGAGCCATTTGCGCCTTTTTAACTCCCTCCAGCGACCTATCAAGGCCTCATTGTTTCCATGCCAAGACTAGTTACCGCTGTTATCCGTAGACAGGTAGACTTACCGGCTAGCTGATCAGCGTGTATTATCCCCCCAAAAATTTGTCGAGCCTGTCGACAGTGACACTTTTGTTTAATAATTTTGTCATAAAAATACTGAAACACAGAGCTACATTTTCTGTGCAGTGTACATCTGTTTAGCGTAGACTGCAATGACGAATCTCTGTGTGGTGTGATGATGCGTTTGCCTACATGTGAAGGAAAGAACTCGGTAAAAAAAAAAAAAATTTAAAAAATCCATCAGCAAACTGAATGTTCCCGTAAGACTGACGAATCATCGCTACTAGTGTAACATGTATACATTTGAATTAAATCCTCCGAAACGAAATGCATGCAGTCACACAAAGTGAACCTAAATACTGTGTGTGGATGTTCCGGCTGAAATGTACATTATCGGAATACATGTCGTGGATACCAAGGTGCAATGTAATCACCACGACTCTAGCGTAAGCGCAAGGTCCAGAAAATAATCTTCCTAAGACGCCTCCCTCTAATGAAGAGAATGCAGTGGCTCGAAAGCTAATTAACTTAGCTATAAGTCGTACCAGAGTCAAACAACGAAGGGCTTCGAATCACCCCCACACTATGTGATCAAAAGTATCCGGACACCTGGCTGAAAATGACTTACAAGTTCGTGGCGCCCTCCATCGGTAATGCTGGAATGCAGTATGGTCTTTTACCACTCTTAACCTTGATGGCAGCTCCCACTCTCGCAGGTATACGTTCAATTTGTTGCACGAAGGTTTCTTGGGGAATGGCAGCCCATTTTCCACAGAGTGCTGCACTGAGGAGAGGTATCGATGTCGGTCGGTGAGGCCTGGGCGAAGTCAGCATTCCAAAACATCACAAAGATGTTCTATAGGATTCAGGTCAAGACTCTGTGCAGGACAGTCCATTACAAGGTTGTTTTTGTTGTGTAACCACTCCGCCACAGGCCCTGCATTATGAACAGCTGCTCGATCGTGTTGAAAGATTCAATCGCCATCCCCGAAGTGCTCTTTAACAGTGGGAAGCAAGAAGGTACTTAAAACACCACTGTAGGCCTGTGCTGTGATAGTACCATGCAAAACAACAAGGGATGCAAGCCCCCTCAATGGAAAACACGACCACACTATAACACCACCGAATTTCACTGTTGGCACTAACACGCTGGGAGATGACTTTCACCGGGCACTCGCCATACCCACACCCTGCCGTCGGATCCCCACATTGTGTACCGTGATTTGTCACTCCACACAACTGTCAATTACACATTACGACCCTGTTCAACTGTCTACAGTCCCTGTCAGTCAACACACGAGGTCGGCATGTACGCTTTTGAGATGTACGTCTGCCTTCACGTTCCCACTTCACTATCACATCAGAAACAATGGACCTAGGGATGTTTAGGGGTATGGAAATCTCGCGTACAGACGTATGACACAAGTGACACCCAATCACCTGACCACGTTCGAAGTCCGTGAGTTCAGCGGAACCCATTCTGTTCTCTCACGAGGTCTAATGACTACTGAGGTCGCTGATATGGAGTACCTGACAGTAGGAGGCAGCACAATGCACCTACTATGAAAAACGTATGTATTCGGGGGTGTCCTGATACTTTTGGTCACTTAGTGTATACAAACAGACAGTATAATTCACACCTGCAGATTGTCATCAAGAATGGATGTATTGAATGAGAATTTAGTCGGTTCTGGAGGTATGTTGTGGATCATTGGGACATAAAGCATTTCATGGCGTATTGTACGTTTCTGCGAACTACTTGAATACAGTTATCAGGCAACACGATGAACAATTTAATTTTTAAAGCTTGTCGTAATTGTGTTGCCAAATGTACTTTGAAAGCTGCTTCGAAAACAATCACCAACGAGTTGTCTACAGGAGCGGAAAGTCGTCCTGCATTCACGTACTTTTAGAAGTGACACAGGGGTCAGTTATTGGCCCACTCTTCTTGAATATTAATGACATCGCTTCGGTTCTGTCCTGCAAGTATCACTTCTTTGCTGACAACCTCCAACTTTACCTAAATGCCTAAGTTGAAGATATCAGTATTGCGATCGTCCCAACGAATTATTACCTGTCTTCAGTGATAAGAAGGGCGCAAAAATTGGGACGTAAAATGAATGCGTAAAAGGTCCATAGTTATTTTAACATCTTATCAGAAATTAATTTCTCATTTCTGCGGAAGATCACTTCCTATTCTTCTCGACGGTATTACAAAAGGTGAAAAACTCGGGTGTACCTTTGGATAGGCATTTCAACTGTGCAGAAAATACTGTCGTCAATATGCAAGAAGATTTCTGCTTGCCTCTATGCCTTTAAAAAGTTTCGGAACATCTTTCTGCATGGCGTGAAACTTAAACGCGTGCAGTTACTCGTTCTACCGAAACTCCGTCATTACGATATAAGCCAACGTATCACGTGTAGTGAGAACACTAGAATGTTAGATTTAGCAATGGGCGATCATGTGTGATACAGGAGCAAAATCTGTCTCTAATGTTATACTCAAGAACGAATGTGAATCGCGTTTTACTCTGCACTACAGTAATTACTAAATTTTTATAAGTTGTATATCAACTGTAACTTATAATACACTTATCGTAATTAATGTAATGGAAAACACATAAAGCACCTGGTTAGATATACGAGAGTGCCTGGTGATGACAATCTTACCAAATTTAAGAAATGAATAGAAAATTGAATAAAATGAAATACTTAGTGAGATAGGCGACCACTCATTGGGAACAGGATATCCGGTTTCGATCAGAGGGCTAGAAAAAAATTTTCAGTTCACGCGACATGTTCATAACATTTATTCACTCCAAAAAACACTGCGATTAAGTTTGGAATTTAGCATTGAACATGGGTCCATAATTAAAAATGAGGAGTTCAACGTCAGATACTCTAATCTCATATTCGACCGAACATTGATAATGAACATTTCTTCCATCAGCTGAACTGAAATCCGCTATTTCTGACTCGGATGACTCCACATCATCATGCGTTATCCATGTCGCCTAAGAAAGTGGTAAAATTAAATGAAGGTTTATCGTCACGTTGACAAGGTGATCAGTAGAGACTTAAGCTCTTATCGAATAATGAAGGTAATTAGCCGCATTCTTTTAAAAAGATTTTTCTCAGTCACATCCTTAATCTATTTAGGGAGAGAATGGAAAACTTAAATCTGGACGGTAATTTGAACCTAGTAGCCCCCGAATGCAAGTACAGTGTTTTGAGCACAGTGTTACTGGGCTGTGTCGAAAGTGAGTTTTAGATATCTGGGACTTTGAAACACGATAACGTCGATGTGAAGCAAATTAAAACCGTTTATAAAACCTTGCCGCAAAGACACACACAATGGCTTATCACTGTGAATAATATTTCTCTTTTTATTTGACGTAAAGACAGTGTTTCTGGACAAGAACTTAGGATTTTAGAAAAAAACTGCACTTTTCTTAACCGTGGAACACGTTTTGGCTTGCACACAGACCTAACAAGCTGGCGGCGAGTCCGGCTGAATCATACCACAGAAATAAAAGGACACTCACTTTACTCCGCTGAATGCGTTTTGGCGGGCAGACGCGCCTTCTAAACTTCACCAAACCCGGGATAATAGAGCACGTTGCGTATGTCTGACAATACGGATTTATTCCAAGAGAGAGAGAGAGAGAGAGAGCAATAAAATACACAATTTGTTTACACATTACTTCTGTCGCACAAATACGTTACATGAACGAAACAGAAATAAAAATTTGGGGAAATATTTACTCACAGAGAATGTAGTTATTTAAATTTAAGTCAGGTTTCGTAATGTACACTTAAGGCTGCAAAGCATGTTTCAATATCGTGATATTCGAAAACAAGGGTAATAGTAAACTCCTTTAGCATGTCACATCTCCTCAATCAGATAATGCTATGATGCAATATTGAATGGAATGTACACGGAATATCATTAGCAGGTAGGGCGAATGGCTAGAGAGGTTTACTGACTGTGTATGTTAATGTAGAACGGATATTAATTAAAAATCGGCACAAAAAATTCTGGACTGGGGCACGCTTGTGGCGAGTTACGAATTAATTCTGCTCATCAGAATCAAGAGCGCATCGTATTACTTTATTCCGATGAACGGGCTACTGGTGCGTGCCCCGTTCAGTCGTGTATTTCTGGAGATTTCCCACATTACTTCCTCAGAATGAATAGTTATTCACAACTTCATTTTAAACCCAATAATTTACAGGGAGCGTAAGGAAACTGTTTTCCTCCGTAGTTAAAATAGCCGTGATGACACAGTTCAGCCGGCCGGGATGGCCAAGCGGTTAAAGGCGCTACAGTCTGGAACCGCTCGGCCGCTACGGTCGCAGGTTCGAATCCTGCCTCGGGCATGGATGTGTGTGATGTCCTTAGGTTAGTTAGGTTTAAGTAGTTCTAAGTTCTAGGGGACTGATGACCTTAGAAGTTAAGTCCCATAGTGCTCAGAGCCATTTGAACCATTTGAACACAGTTCACCTCTGTTTCCCACTATTTTGACAAGACATTAAATGCGCTGGGAATCGGAGGGAAGCGGGGTATTAAAGTCTGATGGAAGCCAGAAAAGAAATCCATAATTAGTGTAGGATCCGGACATCTTGAAAGTACGTAATCCATCCGGTTAAAATATGCGGTTCTTACCGCTGATAACGAAGGATATAGCAGAGGCGGCTATGTACATAGTCAGTACCGTCAAATTAAGCCACACTATGAATTTTACTCACAAAAAGTTGGTGGATAAATAACGCTTTAAAGAAGTCAAATCTATGGTGTAGGTCGCTATGTTACATGTCTGTTTTTGCGTGAGGTAATTTATGACTTGAGTTACTGACGTGGAAACATACTTCACCATAACTTACATTCTTCAAAAACAGGTAGCACACACGGTTTTGTTGAGGTTAGTCAACAGAGATTTAACCACAGTTATCTGAAACGTAGCTAATAAAGACATGATTAACTAGAAGCAGGCTATCAAATAGCTGTGTAATCGGCAGTGTTGAAGCAATGATAAATGTTACCCGTTTATCAACAGAGTGAAACCTTCTTTCTGATTTTAGCTTCGATCGGTTTTCTAGTCACGATCTTCCCGTGAGGAATGTAGCGGAGGAAGCCTGCATTAACATACATATACTCCTGATCCAATCTGAACACAACTAGCCGCCTTGTATCAAGCCGGTAGCATCAAATCAAGGTACGCGATAAATTCAAATCTCATGACGCTGATGACGAATATCCTATTATAATGATGTCTTGGATGTGAATTGCGACGAAATAAGCATACTTACCTAGAATTTATCGTGTCATACCACGAACAAAAATATGTTTTAAGCTTCAAATACTTCACAGTAGCTATTAGGCTTGTCACGGCAAAATAACAAAAAAATTGTTCATTTCGACTGTATCTTGAATACTCTGTATGCTATCTATATGGACGCCAAAAACAAGCCCCCATGTTTCTTGCGGTGCCGTTTCCTTCTAACAACCACAATGCGACATCACATCCGCTTACCACAGAAGGAGCTCTTACTTGACTACCACCAGCTAAAGTGTGTCTGCCAAATACGGAAGGATAGGAATACAACAATCAGTCGCAATCCCTCTGGCTTTTTATTATAATAATAAAAAAATAAAATTATATAATAATAATAATAAAACCATTGAGACTGCTACTGATTGCTTTATTCCTATCCTCCCTTGTAAAAATATATAGTCGCTGTGCTCAACTGTTCGGTGTATAATCAAAGTTGGCATCTGTAAGATATTTGGCAGCAACTTCAGATACAGCTGATATTGGCAAGAAGGAAGTGCAGCGTACCACACAAGATGACTGATATGTGGATCGGCTTGGAATATCGACTGAAGCACCTGACGCACTAAACTGTACCAAAAACATAAAGATAAATCGAAATCCTTTAAACCTATACCAAAAAAAGGAGGAAGATAAATATTTAAGTCTGTCGACGACCAGGTCATCAGAGCTGCAAACGTTCACTAACAGTTTTATTGAGCAGCAGTGAATGAGGAACGTAGCCAACGTAGCCAGAAATGCGTGGGAAATGTGGATGATGAGAGGAATCAGTCTTTGGTCGACCCTGTCTGGCATATACTCTTATGGCTGGCTGTTGCAGGTCAACAAACGCTGTTGAAGCAACATTTGAAGTACAAATATATACACCAGTGCAACCAGTCAATAAGCTTCAATTCTTAATTTTTCTGTAAACCAGCAAAAAGCCACTACGAATTTTGTTATATTGCAATTAATTTCGGCTGTTTACGACAGCATGTGGAAGACTTTGAAACTAAAATGGGCTGTACTACATGTTCATTAACACGTAACATATACTACAGCAATGGATATATCGTACATACCATTTTAGCTTTAAACAGTTCCATCTGGTAACATAAGTAGTCGAAACTAATTGCAGCATAATTACATTTATAGCAGATTTTTGGTGATTATATATATAAAGCTATTACCAGCTCCGTGGACAGCAACGTAAAGAAGATTTAATTCTTCAATTACAACGCTTTTCGAAGACTGCATTATCAGACGACAGTTTTGATTTACAGGTCAGCAGCACTGCACGCAGGAATGACTACGATGTCGAACGATCCAGAAATGTTTCAATTTGTCGCTTCGATTATAATATAAATTTACAAAAATTCTTGGATTTTCGGTGTCGTTTTCTAGGAACGATGCTACTAGGCCAAAATAAATGCCATCTGGTGATGGGAAAAACTCCTGAAACACTTCGTAACTGAAGTATTAAAGCTTAGTGACTAGCTATAGTATGTGTCTTTGCTTGTAGTTTAAACGTACAGTCACAGAAGCGGCCTATACAACGTGTTTGTGTGTAAGATACCGGAATTACAGCGGGTTGTCAGCAGAACAGCAAGTTGTCCCGAAGTAACGTTTCGGCGCGTTTCCCACTAATTGTCTTCAAGAGAAGAAATTCGATGACGTAACTGGCGTCCGCGCATGCTGTATCAGGGGATAAGGGCTAACGCGTGCACCATACGGCGTTAGGTTGCATCGTGTTGTAACACGCCACTGAAAGCTCGGAAGATACGCAGAGGCTTCTACTTGGCTGCACTGAATGGCATTAGCGGTCAGCAATACACTGTCGAAACACTGACGTAATGTCGTCGGGTCATCAGTCGAGTAATGGCCCCATCCTGATGTGACGTTTCGACGAGTTTCTCGCTCGCCATCTTCAGGAGCAGCAGTCGGCTGAGGCAGATAGCGCGGTAGAGTGGCACTCACCGGATGCTGGAGAGCGGCGGCCGAGCCGCGTATCCCGGCGATCCGTCGCGACTGCGGCTGCCGGCTGCTGGCTACCCCGCCAGCGCTACGCGTCGCGCCGCCGCCGCCTCCGCCTCCACCACCACGCGCCGCGGCGCGGTCTAAATATACCACCGGCCGTCTGTAGACGGGTCGCATAGCCGACACACACACGGGCGTGCGCTCGCCCTCGCACGCATACGTACATACGGCAGCCACACGGCGTGCAGCGGCTCGTAGCTGCTAGCCCCTCATGATCGAGCCCTGGTTTCATTCTTCGGCATAGCCAGAGTTTCTGGCAGTGTAATAAACGTCAGACTGTCATACTCAGATTTCCGATTATGGCCGAAGAGCGAGAAGGAGTAGAGGAATGGCTCCTTTCCACGAAGGCCAATACTACACTGCGATCTAATTAGTAATTAGACACACAATGCGTGAGCGTACGGGTGTGCGCTCGAGCGTGCTTATATATATATATATATATATATATATATATATACATATATATATATATATATGTGTGTGTGTGTGTGTGTGTGTGTGTGAACAGATAATATCAAATTAAAGAAAAGAAATCGTTATACAACTTTTGAAACGTAGGGACGAACGTAACTTTCGCATGAAAATGTCACTGCGAAGTAGCATAGCTCGATGACACTTAGACCATATATAGAAGGAACGGCTACACAGTACAGCGTATCCATAAATTGTCTTAACAACTTAGGAGTTTAATAACTTGATTGGATGCTTTGTGGAAATTATACTTAACTCTTTAATACAGTATTTGATGACTTCTCTGTTTACCTGTCACCACCGCAGATCTTTCCTGAATCCGGCAGATCAAGATCCTACCATAAGTTAAAGTTCATGAGTTCACTCCCTTCGCAGCCCAGAAGACATGAGGAAGATCAGAATTTTATCCAGCGAGTGGATAGTGGGCCGGTAGCTTACAAACTAAATCTAAACTTGGAATTGTTACAAACAACAAGTAAATAACAGATATATGTCATTTGGTGGAGCGCAAGAAAACGTCTCTAGTGAACACTGCTCAACTACAGTCGATGAGTTGATCTATTTTGGTTAAGCTTCTCACAGTGTAAGGATACAATTTTACATTAATACGCCGCAGTTCCTTAACGGGGCAGCAGTCACATTCCTTCAGAAATGTTTATAAAACGCCTAAATGTTTCATATATGACGCAGTCCATTACGATAGCTGCCGGACGCAACTCCATGCTTCAGCGGCTCTGTTGACAGTGAGTCACGGCTCACGTCACACCCCAGCAATGTGATCTGCCAAGTGAGCGGAAGTACAGCCACAGGCAGAAACTGCGACAGCAGTTATTTCAAGAATGGATAGGAAGTTTAGTGATGATTATTTGGGACCCACGTCTTGCGTCGCAGTTCCGTAATTTATTCACATCACGGTGTCCATTAGTATAATGAAATATTGATCCCGAAATAGAGTGATTTTATGTTTATTTTGTCACCATTATCTAATGATCGTTCAATGGTGACGTAATAAAGGTGGAAAACTGTTGCGAGAATACTCATGTCTTGACTTGAATTATGTCACGGTTTTTTTTTATAGAATAATGAGCTAGTAAGGAAAGGAAATAATTTTTCTGTATAACCTGTTCTTCTTATTCTTCTTCTCCTTTTCTTATTAGCCGACTCCGAACCATGCTATTTCAAATCAACTTTTCCCCTTTCCTTGCTCCTGGACTTAAGCTTTCGCTCAGTAACCCCGCATTCGTTTCGAAAGCTGTTTTCCATCGTTTGAATCTACATTTTTTAGTGTTTAAGCGTGCATTTTCTTGTAAACTAGTGTGCTCTTTGAGCTTCGTATTGAGCGTAAAACGTTCGTGTATATCCTCCAGCGCTATTCGCACTTTCAGCACATCTTCTTCTACATCGGTGAACCACGTTTCCTTAGTCCTCTTGTTGAAAAAGTAGCAGAAGATACTATTGTTCCAACTTGTAAGATTCACACGGGCGTTATAGAAAAGCATACTCCTCCCAAGACTGGTGCCTGTGATCTTTTCTACACGGTTGTATCGTCTCCCCAATTCGCAATTTTCTACACAGCCTCATTTTATACCTATTAACTTCCTGGAAGACTGTGAACTGATGAAAACGAAATATTTGCAGAATATGTAAATAAATAGCTAGTAGAACATCCAGAGAGTACACAATTTTTAATTATCTCCGTTTAGCTGTTAAAGTCACGTGATCAAATATATAGCGTCAAGTCCTCGACCTTAAGTTCTTACAGCTTCGTCTAATGTCATACATGTCTTATTTTCTTAGCATAAATATTTGTTATATCCTCATGAAAGTATATCTAGGGCTACAATATCAAGCAGTATTTCATTCATCAAGATTGGCGGTGATAATCGGTGTCACAGAAAATATAAATGTTTCAGTTGTTCTTATACATCACTGTACCACGTACTCCTTCCATAACGAAACATACTAAGTTATAGGTAATAGTTCATAGTTTATCTGGTATTAGATTGAAATTCAAATTTCTTTGTTGTGTTAAATGTTTATGAGCTCTGCAATTATTTCGTAAATTAATGATAATGCTAGCGGAGACGGCAAGATATATTTCTTTATTCGAATATGACGAGAATACTTACGTAACTGTATGCTGCAGTATTATTTACTCAGTGTTTACCGACGATGAAGGCACACTAATGTATCAATGTGCCATTCGTATCATAGATACAAGCAACAGATGTGAAGTGTTTCGATGACTGCATGTTTTCCAGAATTTGTAGCGAATACACACCAGGAAAACGCTAATGATAAACGATGGTACGTAACAGGATAAAGAAAAAGAATTTCTCGATCAAAGATGTGACTTAGTCTTGGTTCCTTCATGGTATGAAATCTCATGCTTTATTGTTTTTAAACAACGCACCTTTCCGGCACCGAAGCCGCGCCAGAGTATCAACGTGTACATTTTTAGGGTCAAACCATTTCATACCTATGATAGAATACTCACATCATCAATAGAAACCACGTCTCTCAAACGTCCACACCCAACCAAAAGCCGACCTTTATCTAGCGCGTGGGTTCCATTACGCGAATGGAAACAAGCAAATACTGCCTTCTGAAGTTTCACTGACGCCTCGGGCAGTGCCTACGAATTACTCCCGCCGAGATAGTCTAGGAAATGTCCCTTTAGCGGAGCTCGCCAGCAGATTATTACTCTCTGATGAGATGACCGCTCGTAGCCGCTGCAGGCGGCGCGGAATAATGCGTGGAGATAAATGAATAAGCGGATCTGCTGGTACATCCAACGGCGACGCAACGCCACAAACAGTTCCGCAGTTGGGCTGCAGTTTTCGCTAAACGGATGCAGACGGTGGCATAATTTAGTGGCAGCCGGCTCGCTGCGTTCATTAAGAAGTTGGAAGCTTTATTTCTTTTCTTTGGAAAAACGGAAATGAAAGTTTTCCTTCCTCCTTACATACTTCATTACGAAGAAACTAATTTACTTACTCCTTCGTTTCTTGTTCTGTTAGTGCCAGACGAAATAAAGTCAAGGAAGGAAAACAAGAACGCGCGAGCTTCTAAGAGGGATCCGAGCCCGTCTCCGTGGAAGACCGGCCTTCAAGGGACGCGAGGGTAACCCGCTTCCGCAGTTCCTGCCCCCCGCCCCCTAACACTTTTCCCAGAGCCAGTACATCAACGTTTTTCTACGAAGAGAGGCAGGACACCATTCGCAGAAAATACGCGTACAGACTACGCGCTTAATATGTTCCTCGGCAACGGGCGCGGAATGAATTTCTCTCGAGAGCAGGGCAAAGTGGTGACTGTTGTTTCATTGTGTTGGTTCCAGGAGGTGATAAACACAGCGGGAGGTCCATGTGCTACAGGAGCGCCTCAGCAGGTCAGTTGCCGGTTATTGTAAATCAAATCGTATGGTACTTCGTGGCGTAGGGTAGCAGGCACAGACACAGAATTTTTATGAAGGGACTTAAAATCATCCTTTACGCACAGGTGAACATAATTACAATTGAGAGGCATCCACATGCCTTGCTCATACTGTGGCATCAAGCAGTCAGGCCTACAAGATGAGTGGTCTGCCAAGCGAGTGGATTCATTCTTATTTATCGAGTAACATGAACTCTCGTACTCACAATTAAGTTACAAATTATCCTCCTGTATGAATAATACGCAACGGAAACGCATATCTGACTATCAGGAATTTACAGAACTCTGACTGTTCACTACGCACTGGCAATACCACATTTTCTTTTTGTCTTTTATTTAACGGCTTTTATCAACACGTGGCCACCGCACTGAATATGAATGGCGCACACATTATAAATTCGGGACATCGTGACAACATACAATTCGAAGGAAAAGTCCACCAATCTTTTTCTTTTCACTAACTTATTTATTCCGATAAATTCTATAACCTAAACACACAAATTCTATAACCTACAACAATAACACATGAGAAATTCCGCCCAGTGGGCATGGCTTAACATTGGTGATTCTCTACCTTATGGTCTCGTAATTATTTAACGCTACAGTGCACTTTCTGGATAGGATGGTGGATCTTTTATTATTTCTCACACTTCGACTCTCACAATCATCATCACGAAACTTTCCTCCAGACCGAGCAGTACAAAAGGAACACGCATAACCCACTAATCTTTTGAAACTACCTCGCTACTCTCCCATGCAAACCACACATACCCAAATTACATGACATACACCACACTACAATATGAAATACTACACAGGGAATAGTCACAACATTATCACTTTCAGCTTTCCCACTTCAATTAATATTTATCCCAGTTTCACACGACACTGCCCCACTTCGTAATTCTACTTTCCTACTGTGAACTCTGGAGATATATGCACGTCTTCCTGTGCAATGCAAGCCAAGTGGCGTTGCTGGATAGACGGCCGAGTCACCTTGCTTCTCTCTCAGAGTTTGAATCTAGTGTCACACGAATTATATCACGCAAAGTAATATTAAGAACGTATTCATCACACACGCGAGTCCTCAACTGATACCATGGACGAGTACTTCTCTTTATCTTTTGTCTCATACACAGTTTGAGACTCACACAGTACTCACCACGTGGAAGTACTCGTCTCTAATTTCAAGTCCTGCACACGCCATTTCTTAAATATTTCAACTTATGGTACACACGCTATTTCTTAAATATTTCAACTTATTGTACACACGCTAGTAATTCAGCTTAACTTAAGCACACGGAAGTATTTCAACTTATTGCTACACGTGGTTTGATTGTGACCGTTTGTCACTTCCGAAGATTACTACAATCCCATTAATATTACCTGCCTGACATTTAATTCTCCCCACAAAAGTTCCTGAAATAGAGAAATTATTATTTCAAACTACTCTTAAATATTCCACATGCATACCATGTCTCCACTCTTTTGTCATTATGGTGCACAACTAAAACAGGTCTTAACAGCACAAGATCCAGCGGCAGAGTGCTGAAACATGGCCGTTCTTCAGGTCATCTCGCATCTCTGTCGAGGTGGGGGAAGACCATGCTACCGTATTGGTCAGCCACATTTCAGGCGCTCAAAGTTCCGGTAAGTTTCATCTCTTTGGTTCCACCAAAGGTGGCCAAAGGATCGTCTCAAAGATGATCATATACTCACATTCACTATCTGCGGTTAGCAGACGACCATACATTCATTCATTTCACAGATCTCACCAAACTGGATGTAGGGATTTATTTTGTGGGAGTGCCCATGTGATCAATTAAATAAATAAATTGTCATTCTTTCCCACACTGGTATCCGGCTTCGCTGTATTAATTGAAACTGACTTGTTATTAGAAAAAAATATGTTGTTCAGACAAGAATAATGAAGTATGTTGTACCTATTTTCAGTGTCGGACAGTACTGTACCCTTTCACAATTACAGGCAATTTATTTTCCTACCACAGAACGTAATCTAAAACAGAAGTCAGCTTTCGAACAAGATAATTAACCACGGAAAAATTCAATGATATACGCAAATTAAAGAAATTAAATTGCCCCTAAAATTCTACTGATGCAATTTACACGCATTTTTCATCGTGACAACAGAAGCAAAATAACAAAAACTGAAACAACATCACAATTAATAAAAATTTCAGTGACAAGAACACAAGTCAGTTACTGCATTGACCTTTCAAGTGTGTAGAAATACTTGCAGTTGTTACTTGTCTCTACCAATGCAAATCATTTCTTTTATTTTTTATTTACTTTTTTGTCTTTTTACTGAATTTAAGCTTAAGAGCTTGTTGGATTCTACAACCAACTACAATCTCTAGAACTACTCCAGGCACAAAAATGCTTTATTACAAAATGTAGAAAATAAAAGCTTTCCATTGCACTGTGTGCTTGAGATATCTTACGAAGGAAAAGTAAGATTAGGATTTTACTCCCGTCGACGTCGTATTCATTAGATACTGGATGCCTTCCGCAATCTTCGTTTCTCGTAACAAGTAAATCCATGTTAATATTATAAATGCGAAAGTTCGTTTGACTATTATCTTGTCACCACTACACTACAGCTTCGATTTTGATGAAATTTGGAATGAAGACTGCTGTAACAATGTGGAAGAACACAGGCTACTTATTTACGAATAAAAGGCTTGTGTTTGTACGTAATGACAGACTTTTCTTCACGACCATTCATAGCCACCCACTCGTGGTTGTGGTGGTAGATAGCCCTTTGTCTCAAGTTTGACAGCGGTGCGTGGCATTGGGTGAGTGTGGCGAGAAAAAAATCTGCAAAATATGGATCAATATACACTATGTCGTCAAAAGTATCCGGACACCTAACTGAAAATGACTTTACAAGTTCGTGGCGCCCTCCAACGATAATGCTGGAATTCAGTATGGTATTGGCCCACCCTTAGCCTTGATGACAGCTTCCATTCTCGCAGGCATACGTTGAATCAGACAGTGGAAGGTTTCTTGGGGTATGGCAGCCCATTATTCATGGAATGCTGCACTGAGATCGGTGAGACCTGGCACGAAGTCGGCGTTCCAAAACATCCCAAAGGTATTCAATAGGATTCAAGTCAGGACTCTGTGCAGGACCGTCCATTACAGAGATGTTACTGTTTTGCAACCACTACGCCACAGGCCGTGCATTATGAACAGGTGCTCGATCGTGTTGAAAGATGCAATCGACATCCCCAAATTGCTCTTCAATAGTGGGAAGCAAGAAGGTAATTAAAACATCAATGTAGCCCTGTGCTATGATGGTGCCAAACAAGACAACAAGGGGTGCAAGACCCCTCCATGAAAAATACGACCACACCATAACATCACCGCCTCCGAATTTTACTGTTGGCACTACACACTACACACGCTGGCAGATGACGTTCACTGGGCGTAGCTAGATTTATTTAACAGTCTTGCTCACAGATGTAACAGCTAAAACCTATTTCGTTGTTTACTAGCAACGTCATCCATGAAGAAAAACCAGTTTCAAACGTAATGCGTTGAAATTTGAAGTTTAGATGATCTAAGCTTGTCAGTATCATTACGATTGTAGTCAGTTTTTTTTCAGATCTGAAGATAATAATCACCGATTTCAGTAGTTATTAACTAATATGTTAGCGATCAAAAATGTTCAACAAAACTGTTTTTTATCGTCATCACTGATTTTTATGTGTGATCTCGTTTACCAGTTCTGCACAGAAGTGTATAGTGCTTTTGAACGTCAGTATTACTACATGAAATACTTCTTTTTAACAGCGGCTGCACTCATCATTACGATGAGTGACGGTGAGTAAGTATGCAGCCCGCTGTGTGTCTGCTTGTTCGAGTAAGCATAGCTCGTGATGCCTCCGTCCTCCTCCTCCTCCCCCTCCCCCTCCCCCTCCCCCTCAACCTTTTCACCCCCCCCCCCCCCACAAACCCAGCCAAACAGCGCCAACACACGACGCTGCCGACGGCAGGAGCGCACATCTACGCATCTAGATATTGAAAAAGGTATACATTATACAACGTGTAAATTACGCAGAAAATTTAGTATTTTTTTAACATGGGTTATATTCACTGATGTAAAAAAAGTTGTTAGGCTCCATATTTCACCCTCTTAGAGTTTTTTATTCTTTACTAGGTGAAAAACCCAGGTGTTGCCCGTGTCAGAATATATGGTTTAGGAGTAGGCATGAGTTCCATTCTAGATATAAATGTATAAAGACGTATATCTCATTAAGGATGTTACGAATGCTATATATGAAGGTAGTATCTGTTCCCGAAAGAACAGTTACCGTTGATGACCACGCAATGTTTTTTCACTGTTCTATCGTCCAATGTTTACGCTCCTTACACCAAGCGAGGCGTCGTTTGGCATTTACCTGCGTAATGTGTTGCTTATGAGCAGCCGCTCGACCATGAAATCCAAATTTTATCACCTCCCACCTAACTGTCATAGTACTTGCAGTGGATCCTGATGCAATTTGGAATTCCGGGGTGTGACGGTCTGGATAGATGTCTGCCTATTACACATTTCGACTCTCTTCAACTGTCGGCGGTCTCTGTCAGTCAACAGATGAGATCAGCATAACGGTTTTATGCTATACGTGTCCCTACACGTTTACACTTCAGTATCACATCGGAAACAGTGGACTTAGGAATATTTAGGAGTGAGGAAATTTCGCATACAGACGTATGACAGAAGTGACACCCAATCACCTGACCACATTTGAAGTCCATGAGTTCCGCGGAGCGCCCCATTCTACTCTCTCATCATGTGTAATGAGTACTGAGATCGCTGATATGGAGTACCTGGCAGTAGGTGGCAGCAAAATGGACGTAATATGAAAAACGTATGTTTTGGGGGGTTGTAAGACGTCGTGGTCTCCTGACCTTCATTGCTTACATATTCCGCCCTCACAATCATATTCCGCACATCAAGACGCTTCATTCGAACCCAAACTCGATAAGATAAAGTCAATGTTGTATGAATTCATGCAAACGATACGCAAATAACGAGTTTGGACATCGTGGTTGAAATACTCGAGGCTGGCGTACACGCATACTTTCCAGACACAACGGTCACAGGAGCTTTTAGTTCGAGAGAGGCAGACCGCACGCCAGGAGGCCGGTCCCTTCAGAGGATGAGTGAAACTCGGCCACCCATGGAGCGGACAGCATTTGCCTGAGTGAAAGGAAGAACGACCCCATGTTCGGCTTAAAAGCAAATTCCGCTACATTTTATGGGAGCACCCAGCCTACGCATTCTTTACAAAGAGAGCACACAGTTTCAGAGATTTTCACAGGGAGACAGCGAACGCCAAACGCTGATGCTACAGATTTCCGGATTGGTCACCTTAAACGAAACGTCATTCTCCCGTTTTAGAAGAGCAGTGCTAATTGGCAGACGATATTCCTACCGCCTTGACCTGAAGGAGTAATGGAAGAGACCGAAAGATATACCCCTTCACGTCTGGCGTGGAGAGGGGCCGTTCCATTGTCGCTCTTGGAGCGAGAACACGTAACGAGAGCGTGCGCGCTCGTACGTGTACTTAAAGAGTGAGGAACAAGTCTCTCCTCAGTACTTCACTGGGAGAGCACCTCTGTCAAGAGCGAATCTGAGTGCGACTCTATATTGAGTTCTTGCGATTAAGCGTTGTTCACTGTGTAGGCTGCCACACTTATTGTGCGGTGTGAATGGACAGAGTTATAGTTAAACACCTGTGAGCGAATTTTTGAGTGGCGTCACGGTGGACTTGTTATCTGACCGATGCATCACATCAATAGTTACACTAGGGGCGAATAGGAGTCCTTGACTTCATCAAGGCGTAGGGAGAGTTTGATTGGCGAATATCAATCCAGATAGAATGAGAGTTATCTTATTTGTCAGCAGCGAGCTGCGAAGACAGCAGTCATCGCAGCTTACGGTATTGTGCGAGCCTCATATTTCCTCCACAGCAGTACACTTCACTGCATTTCACACGCAACAGCCTTGATCATACCTAGCAGTAGGCACGGCTCTCACCCATTCTGCCAAGTCAATAACAATCTTAAACTTTGTATAGAAATTTTATTAGCGAATCCTGTCCTTGAGAGGTAACTTCACATTCCGAAAAGAACCCGGAAATAACTTGTTCAGTTCATAACTAAAGGTGCCATTGTGATTTCTCCGAATTTTATCAAAAATAAATAATAATTTTCGTTATTTTCATGTTTTTCTTACACTAACTAGCACTACTCCAGCATCCAAGTATTCCACTAGTTACGTACGAAATTTTGCGAATTTTTGTGTCATTTTCTTACAGTGGACGACTCCAGAAGATATTCATTGCTGAAAGTTTTTCAGACATTTCTTTTTAGAACGTTAGGAGCTTCTGTCTGACTTCTGTAGTAGTGTGGGGGTGGAAATTGCATCTTGCAGGCGCCACAGGGTAAAGGGTACACCTCAGATTAATCTGTTGCGCAGAATGACGGAATAGCAGCACCCACACGCTCACAGGGTGTCCGAATACTTTTGAACACATAGTGTATACTCTAAGCAGAAGCTGTATGCTCTGTGACTTCTGAACTTTACTGTACATGTGAAAATGCATTTATTGTTTCATTCGTCCAATATAATATGATGCTTTGGCGGTTTCGTTGTTCAGACTTTAATAACGACGTGTAATATTAAATAGATCAGTTTCTAGTGTCTCAGTGCGTTTTCGTCCATCATACTTTACCGATGGTCAACGGAAACACAAAGAAATAAATCCAGACAGACTGAAAGATAAAAATACACGTAACTGATGAATAATCGAACGGTACCCTACACTTACTCCTGATAAATATTCCGCTTGTTCTTCATAATTTAGAGCGTTTTCGTCAATCACTTTGTTTATTCTTTTTTTACTTTATTCTTTTATTGCTTCAGTCTTTCATTATTTTTTATCAGCTACCATTGTATGGATAAAACACATTCAGGACTCTTGTCACAACTGCATCGTGAATGAAACAATAAAAACATTTTGCACATACGGTAAAGCACGTAAGTCGTATTACTTACCTTTACCCAAGATTATTTATTGCTTCGTATTTCGCGGATTTTTGCCCAACACACTAACCGATTGCCACGCACCGCGACTGAACTACCTTAGTAACAGGATAACTGCATTCTTAACAATGAAATGATAATTAAATGGACACTCTAGCTGCATACAGGCGTTGATATACTTCATTGGGGACATGTTGAAAATGTGTGCCCTGACTGGGACTCGAACCTGGGATCTCCTGCTTACATGGCCGACGCTCTATCCATCTGAGCCATCCGTGAAACCCACATTCCCAACATGTCCACAACACTACATTCATAGTGCGCCTAATTGATGGGCAAACATCTATTAGGCGCATTACGAATGTAGTGGTGTGGACATGTTGGGAATGTGGGTCTCATGGGGAGCGTGCAAGGGATACGTCCCTGCAGGCGCACTATCCTCTGTGCCCTCGGTGGCTCAGGTGGATAGAGCGTCTGCCATGTAAGCAGGAGATCCCGGGTTCGAGTCCCGGTCGGGGCACACATTTTCGACATGTCCCCAATGAAGTATATCAACGCTTGTTTGCAGCTAGGGTGTCCATTTAATTATCATTTCATTCTAACGAAAGCTGCACGGTCATCAACGGTAACTGTTCTTTCGGGAACAGATACTACCTTCATATATAGCATTCGTAACATCCTTAATGAGATATACGTCTTTATACATTTATATCTAGAATGGAACTCATGCCTACTCCTAAACCATATATTCTGACACGGGCAACACCTGGGTTTTTCACCTAGTAAAGAATAAAAAACTCTAAGAGGGTGAAATATGGAACCTAACAACTTTTTTTACATCAGTGAATATAACCCATGCTAAAAAAATACTAAATTTTCTGCGTAATTTACACGTTGTATAATGTATACCTTTTTCAATATCTAGATGCGTAGATGTGCGCTCCTGCCGTCGGCAGCGTCGTGTGTTGGCGCTGTTTGGCTGGGTTTGTGGGGGGGGGGGGGGGGGTGAAAAGGTTGAGGGGGAGGGGGAGGGGGAGGGGGAGGGGGAGGGGGAGGAGGAGGAGGACGGAGGCATCACGAGCTATGCTTACTCGAACAAGCAGACACACAGCGGGCTGCATACTTACTCACCGTCACTCATCGTAATGATGAGTGCAGCCGCTGTTAAAAAGAAGTATTTCATGTAGTAATATTGACGTTCAAAGGCACTATACACTTCTGTGCAGAACTGGTAAACGAGATCACACATAAAAATCAGTGATGACGATAAAAAACAGTTTTGTTGAACATTTTTGATCGCTAACATATTAGTTAATAACTACTGAAATCGGTGATTATATCTTCAGATCTGAAAAAAAACTGACTACAATCGTAATGATACTGACAAGCTTAGATCATCTAAACTTCAAATTTCAACGCATTACGTTTGAAACTGGTTTTTCTTCGTGGATGACGTTGCTAGTAAACAACGAAATAAGTTTTAGCTGTTACGTCTGTGAGCAAGACTGTTAAATAAATAAGTCTTTACCCTTATACAGATCTCTTTCATGGTTATTAGGGAAATTTTTTTAGATTCGAGATCTATCCGTCATACTCATCGCAACAGGGAACAATTTCCCTCTGAGCAGTAGTCTATTTTCCTTACTTTACCACAGATTCACGCTTTTCTTCGAAGTGCCTTCTTAGGGTGGCTGCAGACAATTTCCAGCTGCTTAGGAACGCCAGACGCTGCAGGCTTCGCTCATTTGTCGAAGTGAAAAGCTCTTCTGCCTTAGCAAATTTCGCAACGAAATGCCCCACCGTAGCATGTAGGTTAGCCGCCTGTGCATCGCCGTGGTTCGCTTTCGTCTCCAACATCGGTGGCTTGTGGAGCTACGCGTTGCCATCACATCCATCCATAACACTACCATAACTCCAATTACATTCATTAGAATAACATGCAACTTTCACCTACTCCACACAAATGCTGGCCATTTTCTCCTTTTTCCGACTCTACCCACAACACCATCAAACGAAATAAGGATTAATGGATAGTCACTAACACTACATAGCTCACTTCGGTGCTACAAGAGTCCATCTAAAGGAACAAGGATGCCGGAATCGATCTACATATGCAACATGCACCATTTCATAGATCTAGTGAGGAACTGCTCATCCATGCTTACATCAAAACATTGCCAATATGAGTCGAGGTGTATTTGCACTTGTTGGTCTATGGACGTATGACTCTCAAAAATGTATGCTGTGGATACACATTCCCGAACCTTTGTGCCTGCATATTGAACTTTTTAAATTCGAAATCGATAGACGAACAAATGAAACTACGAAGGGCAGCAGTAAAGTTGTAGTTACCACTTCGGGAAAGATAAATATACGTAACTTAACGTAAGATAAGTAACCTCTGGCGTGCCACAGGGGAGTGTTATGGGACCATTGCTTTTCACAATCTATATAAATGACCTAGTAGATAGTGTCGGAAGTTCCATGTGGCTTTTCGCGGATGATGCTGTAGTATACAGAGAAGTTGCAGCATTAGAAAATTGTAGCGAAATGCAGGAAGATCTGCAGCGGATAGGCACTTGGTGCAGGGAGTGGCAACTGACCCTCAACACAGACAAATGTAATGTACTGCGAATACATAGAAAGAAGGATCCTTTATTGTATGATTATATGATAGCAGAACAAACACTGGTAGCAGTTACGTGTGTAAAATATCTGGGAGTATGCGTACCGAACGATATGAAGTGGAATGATCATATAAAATTAACTGTTGGTAAGGCGAGTGCCACGTTGAGATTCATTGGGAGAGTCCTTAGAAAATGTAGGTGGCTTACAAAACACTCGTTCGACCTATACTTGAGTATTGCTCATCAGTGTGGGATCCGTACCAGATCGGGTTGACGGAGGAGATAGAGAAGATCCAAAGAAGAGCGGTGCGTTTCGTCACAGGGTTATTTGGTAAGCGTGATAGCGTTACGGAGATGTTTAGCAAACTCAAGTGGCATGCACCGCAAGAGAGGCACTCTGCATCGCGGTGTAGCTTGCTGTCCAGGTTTCGAGAGGGTGCGTTTCTGGATGAGGTATCAAATATATTGCTTTCCCCTACTTACACCTCCCGAGGAGATAACGAATGTAGAGTTAGAGAAATTCGAGCGCGCACGAAGGCTTTCCGGCAGTCGTTCTTCCCGCGAACCATACATGACTGAACAGGAAAGTGAGGTAATGACACTGGCATGTAAGGTGCCCTCCGCCACACACCGTTGGGTGGCTTGCTGAGTATAAATATAGATGTAGATTTTTTGTTTGTTTGCAGTATCCTCCTGGTGTCTGATATCGATATCGAGATAGACGCAGCAGCATAGGCCATCCTTTGGTTTCCCATCCGCGCCGCACGTCGTGTAGACATCGCGTCAGTTGGGAAGTCCCTCTGGTGCTGTAAGCTAGGAGGAAAGTGTGCGCGCTCTTTCCTCATCCAGCGTTGTTGATGTTTCCGACGCTTTCCGATTGCCGAAGTTATTTTCGCCCACAGTTATTCTCTTAACTCTTGTGGTTTGCTATTGTGGCTTTGTTCGTGTGCCATTGACGATTCACTGCTCTCACGTTATGGATCGTTCTCGGTTTGCCGTATCGGAATTGTGTACTGTCTTCACTGTCGAGCACTTGGTCTTTGTGGCCGCTGGCCGTTACTCAGAAATCGACTCGTAGCACTTCCTTACTTGTCTAAAACGTCAGTAAATCTACAGTCCTGATGCATATTGAAATCACCGCGCCACAGTAATGTAGCATGTTACTAGAGAGCCGGCCGAAGTGGCCGTGCGGTTAAAGGCGCTGCAGTCTGGAACCGCAAGACCGCTACGGTCGCAGGTTCGAATCCTGCCTCGGGCATGGATGTTTGTGATGTCCTTTAGTTAGTTAGGTTTAACTAGTTCTAAGTTCTAGGGGACTAATGACCTCAGCAGTTGAGTCCCATAGTGCTCAGAGCCATTTGAACCATTTGTTACTAGAGAAGGAAAAACAAAATGACGAAAGAGGGAAGGAAGGAAGATTACTATGGAAAAATAGTTAGTTTAGATCGCAACTAATACTTTTTTTATACCGGTAACAGGATTCAGTCAAACACAACCACTTTCAGACCATTCATCTCTGAAATTAACAAAATGGGTCAAGTATGATACAGATAATCACCATAGAATCTAGTATACAGTAACATAGGTGAAAGATAAAATATGTTCTTACACCTGGTGACGTGTTGAGCGGGTCATTAGAGCTGCTGTGGTTACAAAAGGTACCAAACAGCAACTGCTGAATAGCATGTACATACTAGAGGTTATAATGGGAAAGCTGCACTCTCTGTTACATATGTGATTGGTAGAGTAAACGAACGAACGAAAAAATTATCAAATAGCGTGTATATAATAGAAAAAGCCTCTTACTGAGTATGCTCCACGGTACATATTTATTTTGTGTTGTAACTGTGTTGCTGTATGTTGGATCGTATGGTGATTAGTTGTAACATACTTGGTCCATTCTGTGAATTTCATGGTTAATGGTCTGAAACTGTCTACCAAGATGAATAAATATTAGTTGCAATCTAGACTGACTATATTTCATTATACTTCTTAAGAAGATCGCTGTAGTTGGAACATGACTTCAATAGGAAGATGTATGTACAATGTCTTTAGAGACGAAGCACAAGCTCGGAGTAGCTAAGAATGGGCAAGGAAATCGGCCGTGTTCTTTCACAGGAACCATCCTGGCCTTCAGTGTATGCCAAGACAGCAGACATTTACTTGAACACGAATAAAGAATTAGTAACTTTGGTTTTTCAAGGTGATAATTACATTTTTATGACTATCCCTCGTACAAATTCTCGTACAAATTCTCGTACACACACACACACACACACACACACACACACACACACACACACACACACACACGGCCGGCCACTGTGGTCGAGCGGTTGTAGGCGCTTCAGTCCGGAAGAGCGCGGCTGCTACGGTCGCAGGTTCGAATCCTGCCTCGGGCATGGATGTGTATGATGTTCCTAGGTTATTTAGGTTTAACTAGTTGTCAGTCTAGGGGACTGATGACCTCAGATGTTAACTCTCATAGTGCTTAGAACCATTTGAACACACACACACACACACACACACACACACACACACACACACACACATACACAGTCACGAAGCTAAAGAGCTTCTTGTACGTATGTGCGTGCAGAGAGCGTGAGGATCGGTCACATTTATAAGTTTAATAGCCATCTTAAATCATTATAAATTCCATTTAAGAACGACATCATCCTGTAATGGACAGACTAATATCAGGGGCACTGAAATGAAAACGAGATAGATGGGAAACAGTAAGTAACTGTTTATTACTTCAGAAGTAATCGTCATTGCGTTAACACAATTATCCTTTTGTGTGACTAGACGGTCAATGCCTTCATGGAAAAATGTCTGCGGTTGCCTCTGTAGCTATGATTGTACCCAAGTGCGCACCTCTTCGTTCGAAGCAAATCGGCGGCCACGAACTTCTTATTTCAGGGCACCAACATTATGGTAATTGCGTGGAGAATGATCAGGACTCTACGGAGGATTTGTAAGGGCTTCCCAGTGAAACTTTTGCAGCGTAGTCGAAACAACGTCGGCAAGATGTTCCCGGACATGTTGTTGGCAGGTTGTTTCGCTGGGAACTACTTACACATCCTCTGTGCCGTTCTGATCATTCGCCATGCATTTACTTAATTTTGGAGCCCTGTTGTAAGACATGGTTCCGCAGGTAACCGCAAACATTTTTCCATCAATGGCAAGAGAATGAAGGCAAGATTTTAATATGTACTCGTGTTTCCAATCGAATGAGTCTGTTCGAAAGACGTGGATTTTTCGAAAAGAGTGATTAAAATATCGTTGACGTAGTGTGACTTGAAGATAGTGGCATCGAAACTCGTCAAAAGGTTGGACTTTTTCGACATAAGAAGCTTCAAGATCGCATCGCGTCAGCTCCACCTCACACCGGCTTATGTTCGATGGGCCATGACCCGCCATAAACTGCAGCTACAAACGCTCGCTCACTTACAAGCGTGACTTGCGCCAGTACAGGGAATTTACTTGAATGCGCATGCGCATACGAATACGAGAAATTTTATACATGGGTCGGGGCTAAATAGCCCATATATTCCCGACGGTGGATCAACGTATATCAAAAAATGAAATGGATAGAACAAGAGACGAGCTAAATAGGAGATGAAACCTAAAAATAACCGCACACGGTTGCTTATGCTAGTAAAGAAACATATATGAAGCTACCTATGACAAACAGGAGAAACTGTTAAAAACTATACCTAAGGCCAGTAGCTAGCCTGGGGGGAGGGGGGGAGGCTGATGGGACGTCAAGTTGTTCATCTTCTTTCTTTTTATTCTCATTTTCCTTTTACGATGAAGGTGATTTTAGCCCTTTGAATACCTCACGTTTTATCCCTGTATCTTTATTACCACGACATCTTTAGATTACGTCCTCTCAGCCTCCCCCCCCCCCCCTCCCCAGGCTAGCTACTCGCTTTAGGTATAATTTTTAAGAGTTTCTCCTGTTTGTCATAGGTATCTTCATATATAAGTTTCTTTACTAGCATAAGCAACCGTGTGCGGTTATTTTTATGGTTCATCTCCTATTTAGCTCGTCACTTGTTCTATCCATTTCATTTTTTGATATACGTTGATCCACCGTTGGGAAGCCGGCCGAAGTGGCCGCGCGGTTCTGGCGCTGCAGTCTGGAACCGCGAGACCGCTACGGTCGCAGGTTCGAATCCTGTCTCGGGCATGGATGTGTGTGATGTCCTTAGGTTAGTTAGGTTTAACTAGTTCTAAGTTCTAGGGGACTAATGACCTCAGCAGTTGAGTCCCATAGTGCTCAGAGCCATTTGAACCATTTTTTGAACCGTTGGGAGTATATGGGCTATGTAGCTCCGACCCATGTATAAACTTTCTCGTATTCGTATGCGCATGCGCATGCGCTTTCAAGTAACTTCCCTGTCTTGACGCATGTCAGGCTTGTAAGTGAGCGACCGTTTGTAGCTGCAGTTTATGGCTGGTCATGGTCCATCGAACATAGGCCGGTGTGAGGTGGAGCGTACACCATTAAGTTAAGTAGTGGTTTTGACTTTGTACATATGTACTATTCGTGTTTTCCTTCTCTTTTTCGTTTATAACTGTATACCTATGGTCTTCTTTTAATCATTGACAAACGTCTTCTTAGGCACTTGTGGGTTTTATTGTTGTTCTGAAGAAGGTGTAGTTATCTATGCCGAAACCTGGGTTAACCCTTACCACTAGGTGCTTTCTTCGCAATCGAGGCGGGTTTTTAGTTTTTTAATACTTTTCGACATACTCGCTGGGCTGAACAGAAAAGAACTTTACATTACGTCGGCTCACAAAGCGATCTTATCAATTCTTGGATAGTTACCGCTTGAAGTTGTTACCAGATCTTCGTCGACGTTGTCCAGCAAAGACGGCGGTCTGGGGAGCGTCGGAGAAGTAACAAGAGCGAGGGGGGCGCCTTAATCCGGCAGCTAACAAGCGGCGGACTCTGCGCTCCCAACTACAGACGGACGCCGGAGGGTGGGAGGATTGACCGAGGTGGTGGCGCTGGCAGTCCCCCCCAACTGCGCAGAATTAAGCGGCGCTAAATAAAACAACTCGTAACGAGATTGTTGTCACTGGCGGCCCGCGGGCCAGTTAGTCGCACGCGCGCGGCCAGCTGATGAACGCCGCCGAAACTGCGCCCGCAACAAACGGCGCCCAGACGCGACGCGAATGGTCCGGCGAGGCCGGCCCGAGAGGAATTACCTGGCTGACGCGGCGCGGCCGTGCTCCCGGCCGAGTGGGGAGAGCTTCTTCAAAGGCACCTCAGATTCCCGACCACTCCACCCTCTCTCCGCCACTCTCGCCGTCCCCTGGAAGACGCTCCATGTTTTCAATTTTAGTTCGCCTCGAGGGCGCTGCTGCCCTCCGCAGCGTCGGAAAAAGGGAAAGCCGAGGAAGAGGCGAGCCTAAGCTCTGTTTGATGCAGCGGTGCGTGAAGCCGTCCAGTCTCATGTAGTTGCTTCCTCCTGCCCGTTTCGTTAGGTGGCGAAAGGCAGAATCAAAGACGAGAGGTTAAGGACGACGACAAGTTTTGATAAGGATGGGGGACAGAAAACCACAGCTTTCATCTGAATGTATTAATCATGGCGATTATATTAATAATAGGAATGGAGGTCATGTAGAATTGTGTAGATGACCAAGCTTCTTTTTTTATTTCTCTCTGGAAAGAAGGCCCCGGGAGTAGACAACAGGCCGGCCGGTGCGGCCGTGCGGTTATAGGCGCAGGTTCGAATCCTGCCTCGGGCATGGATGTGTGTGATGTTCTTAGGTTAGTGAGGTTTAAGTAGTTCTAAGTTCTAGGGGACTGGTGACCACAGATATTAAGTCTCATAGTGCTCAGGGCCAATTTAGTAGACAACATTCCATTAGAACTACTGACAGCCTTGGGAGAGCCAGTCCTGACCCAACTCTACCATCTGGTGAGCAAGATGTATGAGACAGGCGAAATACTCTCAGATTTCAAGAAGAATATAAAAATTCCAATCCCAAAGGAAGCAAGTGTTGACAGATGTGTGTTAGTAAGTCACAGCAGCAAAATAATAACACGAATTCTTTAGAGACGAATGGAAAAACTGGTAGAAGCCGACCTCGGGGAAGATCAGTTTGGATTCCGTAGAAATATTGGGACACGTGAGGCAATACTGACCCTACGACTTATCTTAAAAGATGGATTAAGGAAAGGCAAACCTACGTTTCTAGCATTTGTAGACTTAGAGAAAGCTTTTGACAATGTTGACTGGAATAATCTCTTTCAAATTCTAAAGGTGGCAGGGGTAAAATACAGGAAGCGAATGGCTATTTACAATTTGTACAGAAACCAGATGGCAGATATAAGAGTCGAGGGGCACGAAAGGGAAGCAGTGGTTGGGATGGGAGTGAGGCAGGGTTGTAGCCTAGGCTGTATATTGAGCAAGCAGTAAAGGAAACAAAAGAAAAGTTGGGAGTAGGTATTAAAATCCACGGAGAAGAAATAAAAACTTTGAGGTTTGCCGATGACATTGTAATTCTGTCAGAGACAGCAAACGACTTGGAAGAGCAGTTGAACGGAATGGATAGTGTCTTGAAAGGAGGATATAAGATGAACATCAACAATAGGAAAGCAGGGATAATGAAATGTAGACGAATTAAGTTGGGTAATGCTTAGGCAATTAGATTAGGAAATGAGACGCTTAAAATAGTGAGTTTTGGGGAGCAAAATAACTCACGATGGTTGAAATAGAGAGAATATAAAATGTAGACTGGAGGAGGAGGATATAAGTGTTTAACGTCCCGTCGACAACGAGGTCATTAGAGACGGAGCGCAAGCTCGGGTGAGGGAAGGATGGGGAAGGAAATCGGCCGTGCCCTTTCAAAGGAACCATCCTGGCATTTGCCTGAAACGATTTAGGGAAATCACGGAAAACCTAAATCAGGATGACCGGACACGGGAGTGAACCGTCGTCCTCCCGAATGCGAGTCCAGTGTGCTAACCACTGCGCCACCTCGCTCGGTGTAGACTCGCAATGGCAAGGAAAGCGTTTATGAAGAAGAGAAATTTATTAACATCGAGTATAGATTTAAGTAGAAGCAATGATCACACGCACGGCACAGCGGACACACCAGGAACCGCGGTGTTGGCCGTCGAATGGCGCTAGCTGCGCAGCATTTGTGCACCGCCGCCGTCACTGTCAGCCAGTTTGCCGTGGCATACGGAGCTCCATCGCAGTCTTTAACACTGGTAGCATGCCGCGACAGCGTGGACGTGAACCGTATGTGCAGTTGACGGACTTTGAGCGAGGGCGTATAGTGGGCATGCGGGAGGCCGGGTGGACGTACCGCCGAATTGCTCAACACGTGGGGCGTGAGGTCTCCACAGTACATCGATGTTGTCGCCAGTGGTCGGCGGAAGGTGCACGTGCCCGTCGACCTGGGACCGGACCGCAGCGACGCACGGATGCACGCCAAGACCGTAGGATCCTACGCAGTGACGTAAGGGACCGCACCGCCACTTCCCAACAAATTAGGGACACTGTTGCTCCTGGGGTATCGGCGAGGACCATTCGCAACCGTCTCCATGAAGCTGGGCTACGGTCCCGCACACCGTTAGGCCGTCTTCCGCTCACGCCCCAACATCGTGCAGCCCGCCTCCAGTGGTGTCGCGACAGGCGTGAATGGAGGGACGAATGGAGACGTGTCGTCTTCAGCGATGAGAGTCGCTTCTGTCTTGGTGCCAATGATGGTCGTATGCGTGTTTGGCGCCGTGCAGGTGAGCGCCACAATCAGGACTGCATACGACCGAGGCACACAGGGCCAACACCCGGCATCATGGTGTGGGGAGCGATCTCCTACACTGGCCGTACACCACTGGTGATCGTCGAGGGGACACTGAATAGTGCACGGTACATCCAAACCGTCATCGAACCCATCGTTCTACCATTCCTAGACCGGCAAGGGAACTTGCTGTTCCAACAGGACAATGCACGTCCGCATGTATCCCGTGCCACCCAACGTGCTCTAGAAGGTGTAAGTCAACTACCCTGGCCAGCAAGATCTCCGGATCTGTCCCCCATTGAGCATGTTTGGGACTGGATGAAGCGTCTTCTCACGCGGTCTGCACGTCCAGCACGAACGCTGGTCCAGCTGAGGCGCCAGGTGGAAATGGCATGGCAAGCCGTTCCACAGGACTACATCCAGCATCTCTACGATCGTCTCCATGGGAGAATAGCAGCCTGCATTGCTGCGAAAGGTGGATATACACTGTACTAGTGCCGACATTGTGCATGCTCTGTTGCCTGTGTCTATGTGCCTGTGGTTCTGTCAGTGTGATCATGTGATGTATCTGACCCCAGGAATGTGTCGATAAAGTTTCCCCTTCCTGGGACAATGAATTCACGGTGTTCTTATTTCAATTTCCAGGAGTGTATTTGTATGGAGTGTAGCGATGTATGGAAGTGAAACGTGGACGATAAGTAGTTTGGACAAGAAGAGAAAAGAAGCTTTCGAACTGTGGTGCTACAGAAGAATGCTGAAGATTAGATGGGTAGATCACATAACTAATGTGGAAGTATTGAATAGGATTGGGGAGAAGAGAAGTTTGTGGCACAACTTGACTAGAAGAAGGGATCGATTGGTAGGACATGTTCTGAGGCATCAAGTGACCACCAATATAGTACTGGAGGGCACCGTGGGGGTAAAAATGGTAGAGGGAGACCAAGAGATGAATACACTAAGCAAATTCAGAAGGATGTAGGCTGCAGTAGGTACTGGGAGATGAAGAAGCTTGCACAGAATAGAGTAGCATGGAGAGCTGCATCAAACCAGTTTCTGGACTCAAGACCACAACAACAATTGACTTTTCAGCTTTGTAGACACTGTAAAGTGATTTAGCAACTAAAATATGCATTTCAGCGTCCGTACATAATTTTAAAAAAAAATAACTGTGAGTATATCGCTTTATTGGCCAGAAGTCCCCATCAGAGAAGGTTGGCCATCTAGTGCAAGCCTTTTTATTTGACGCAACTTCGATGACTTTCATGTTGTTGTTGTTGTTGATGATGATGATGATGACAACACACGATCTGTCCGTACGTGGAGAAAATCCGCGACTCGGCTAAGAATCGAAAGTGAGGACCCGCCATCAGAGTCAGCCATGCTAAGAACAAGATCACGATCCGTTGACAGTAGCGTCACGGCACTGAATAGTAAGGTGTAGAAATTAGAAACGTTTTAAAACTCATTAACACCGCCAAAGGTAGAAATCAAGTCATGCCAGAGACAAAGGCAGTATGATGCAAGTGGGTGAGGCCTTTGACACGTTACGACACCGTCTACCGAATGAGAACACGCATTCTACAGAAAAAAGATGGCAACAAAAAACCAAAGAAAGCTAGACGGGCAAATTCGTTAGCTCTGAAAACATGACGCAAGGAACTCTACGTCTTATGCAAGATCACGTACCGAGTAACTCACACAGTATTTAACTTCCTGTTATCTGAATATAGCATAATTAGGAGGACACATGTAGTCATTAAGAACCGAGCTTCGTGTCATAATATCTCTCTAGCTCCCTGTAAATACTGCACGTTTCCATCTCTCAGAATGAATTGGTCATTGGGCTCGATGGCATTCACAATAATAGCACTCGATTTTATGATTATGATACTGTAGTGAATCTATGTCCTAGATGCTCCAGCGCACTATGGGTTAGATGATGATGTGCTCGAGATGGTGTTCTTCACCTGGTAAACTTCATGCTGCTCGCTGCCTACAATCTACAGATGGAGAAATTTTCTTCTGACAACACAACATTGCAGGATGCTGCCAGCACTGAAATTCAATACAGAAACCGGCAAAACGACCTGTTGGGGTCCACCTTCCTGCTTAATAATCCGGCACCTTCCTATGTTGAAACCTGCCAGGACGTCGGCAGGGGATCAGCCGACCACACGACTACCGACCCAGGTACTTCGCGAATGGGTCATCAAGGATCGTCATAGGTTGAGAGTCTGACCGAGGACACTCCAGCTACGGTCGCAGGTTTGAATCCTACCTCGGGCATCAATGTGTGTGATGTTCTTAGGTGAGTTATGTTTAAGTAGTTGTAAGTTCTAGGGGAATGATGACCTCAGATATTAAGTCCCATAGTGCTCAGAGCCATTTGAGCCATTTGACACTCCAGCAGTCAGTGCAAGACAACTTCGTGCTGGGCAATGGCCGCCTCTGCTCGCCCGCAACCCGCCATTGCCTCATGATCGCTAACATCATCTCCTGTGCATGCAGCTGCTGAGCTGACTGGACAGACATAAGCTAGAATCCAATACACAGGTGAATGAGCCCCCGCCAGGGCTGGTGCAGAAGGACGACGACTTGTAAACATTGTGAATAAATGACTGAATTCTACTAATGTTTTACTAATGTTGAAGACCCTTCACAGGTTCTCAACAGTTATCCTGACACCACGCAGAGATGTCTCTGCTTGGCACCTCTGTAGTACATTACTACAACACATGTTGCAGAAACAACTACCAGCCACTAACTTCATAATATTTTTCATTGACATATTCCACTGTTTCTTGCCGTTATCGGTTCTGAGCGTTTTGGTCATCATCAGATAGCTTCACTGTATTCACAGGACGAATTGTTAATCACCTGTGCAACGCTCTGAATGGTTGTATGAACCATCATGACAATACATCCTGTCCTAAGGCAGGTCTGTGGACAATGACATTCTTTGAATGGTCTGGTCTATCCAGAGTCCCGACCTGAAATGGAACGCCTGTGGGATGAGTTAGAACATCCACTTCGCTTCACATCACAGCGTCAATCATCACTACTAGATCTGCTTTTGGCTCTTGAGGAATAATGGCCTGCCATTCCTGACATTCGCACATCTCACTGAAAGTGTCTCAGCAGAGTTCAAGCAGCAACAAAGCGGAAGGGTGTGCACATTCCTTATTAATGTCCTCTAATAGGCTTCCAGATACTTCTGATCAAATAGTGTACTCGTATGCGAACAGTATTATAAGGACAGTTACTGGTATATACGCAATGGTGTCGTGTGATCTTGTACTGTCCCAGATGACATAATCCTAGGACTTTTTATTCGTAGTGACTTCACTGAAAAAAAAGGTGCACCAAATTTTTCATGTAGATATCATAAGTAATTGCTTAATGGAAAAGATACGTCCACTAATTCGGTTGGCTCTAATTGGACTTTACAGCCTTGTTTGCAGGTACTGAAATGTGCAGCAAGAACTGGATATTGGTATTCGAAGCATTCACGGAACTGGTCACCTGAATTGTTGTTGCTATGACGACAGCATCCATAAATGCGGGGATCGATTTCCGAACTGGTCTGTAGTTTTAATTTAGAATTTCAGCTCAGGCTACAAATATACTCTGCTGCTCTTTCATTTGTCGCTCTGATTGACAGAAGACAGAAACAGCTATAAGCGCTCGGTATTTGACAGCTGGCCTGATGTGAGTCTTTCGGTATGTTCCCATAACTGATACAAGCGTGTTGGCCGAATTGCTGAAAAATTAAACAATGAACTCTTGCAGAAAGAAAATCGTATTTCGGTATTCATCTCCCACACGTTTTTATGTGTGTGTGTGTGTGTGTGTGTGTGTGTGTGTGTGTGTGTGTGTGTGTGTGTGTTGTCTCGTCAGCCGTGATGACTTTTTCCAGAAAACAGTTGTCCGCGCGTTTTGTATTTCAGCCACGTCACGGCAGGCGTCAACGTGGAGTTTTCTTACAGGAGTCATCGTATGCGGGACAAACTTTGCACTCACTTGGTCATTTTCAGTACGTTCTGGAAAATGTCCCCAGCACTTGATTTAGAGATGTTGCACCACTGAAATTTGTTACAAAAAACCTTAACACATTATAGTAGCATGTCTGGTACTTAACACTGCCTCATTACATCTGACTGGTCGGATGTAAATCTGTTGTTTAAAATTGTTTGTTCAAGCTGACACCATAGTTACTGTGTTAGCGTCGCTTATACGCCATGCTCGGAACTTTTTGGTCGGAGTATCTAGTATACGAGTTTATTTTAGTTTGTGTTGAATATACTAGTAGCTGAAGTTCGATGTTATATGAATTTTCCTAACCTGAAATGGAAATTAATATGATCTTATTATGCGTGTAGCACAGTGATGTCATTGATCTCTGATGTTCATTCACTTTACAGAGTAATACTTCTGATATCCTATGTGGTTGCTGATATCAGCACGCCTTTGGTGAGACCCATCAACAAGAATATCTTCGAAGTCTGGTTGCAAATGAAAGGAATGAGAAATGTACGTGAAACACGCGCAGATTTTATTAATAAATGAGAAAAACTATACTCACAGAAGTACGACTATTGTGTGAAGAACGATTCTTGTTACTGATGTTACAGCTGCTCCTGTTGTTACTACGATCTTCAGTTGTAAGGCTGATTTAATGCAGCTTTCCACGCAAGTCTGTTCTGTGAAAGCCTCTTCGTCCCTGCATATCTACTACACACTATATCCATCTGAATCTATTTACTATACTGAAACCTTGATGGCCATCTGCAGTACAACATTTTCTGCAAAAGATATCTTGGTATTCTTGTGGAGTTCCTGATACTAAATGAGACATATACTTATGTTAACGAAATAGTCCTTCGTTTCTTGGTAGAACAACACTATCATAAATAAAAATCGCTAGTTTGCTTTTGTTCTGCGCTATTATTTATTGTGTTACATGGTTTTCGGCATGCAAGGCCATCATCAGACATTTATGTCTGATGATGGCCTTGTAAGCTGAAAACCGGTTAACACGATAAATTAAATCTGTAGAACAAAAGCAAACATATTGTTACGTTTCAATTTAAAATAGAAGCGATGGTTGGTCGTTTTTGCGTTAGTAGAATTAATTCTTGAACCTAACACTATAAGCAACAGATAAACGTTAATAGTGGGCTTTCGGGCGCTCAATGAAGTTGTCCATTCCATTCTAACACAGCATTTCGACGATCGCCGAGGTCGTATTCTTCATTCGGTCTGATTGGAGTCCAGTCAGCTAGTACGCACAACACATCACGCAGCACCTGAAGTAAACGACTGGGTCGGTCATCGAAATGTTGTGCATAAAAAAACAAACTTTAAAAGCGTGAAATGAAATTTAGACTAAAAACTTAAATAATCCTTGACACAAAGAAACCTTTAAAAATTATATATATATATATTATTGCCCCTTTAAGTTCAATATAAGTAGCAATGTTTCCATCCAAGTGTCGTCGCGTCTGGGACCGCTAAGTAAACAATAATCATAAAAAAAGTTAACAGTAGCTACTCTTTCTAGATCAGCATACTTTGTCCGCAGCTCGTGGTCGTGCGGTAGCGTTCTCGCTTCCCGCGCCCGGGTTCCCGGGTTCGATTCCCGGCGCGGTCAGTGATTTTCTCTGCCTCGTGATGACTGGGTGTCGTGTGATGTCCTTAGGTTAGTTAGGTTTAAGTAGTTCTAAGTTCTAGGGGACTGATGACCACAGATGTAAACTCTTATAGTGCTCAGAGCCAACAGCATACTTTCATTACTTCTAGGTGCAAGTGTCTTCTGTTTGGTGTCATCTTTTGCAGTCCTGCACGCTCTGCTTGCAAGCCTTAAAATAGTAAAGTTGTAATGATCTGATATCCAAAATATAAAAACCAATCTATCTATACTTACCCATATATTTTATATCATATTTTACGTAATTACCCACGAACTTAGTCTTATGCATTAATGTATCTTATGAGGCTTATGTCCTGCATAAGCTATAAGCAGTGGCGATAATTCTAAATCAGAGCGGTAGAAAGTGGGCCGGCATTGTACTGTCCCTAAATAGGCTGCCTAAATTATTGGGGCAAAATCATTTGGTTTAGTACTGGATTGTAGACCTCAAAAAGAACTGCAAAAAAGTTTGCGAGAGCATGTGTTTATCCTTCACACTTGAGTCACAGTCTCCCTTCTCCTACCCTGTAGGTGCTGAAACGGCAACTTCAAAAGACAAAAATCGTCATTGTTGGTCAACCGTAAAAGATATACATATGTTCTCACGGACTTTTATTTAGATCTTTTTGAGCTCTACACTGTGGTACTTCGTAACTTGATGTACCTCTTATGTACTGGGTAGAGTCTATCAAGAGGCCGCACTGGCGGAAAACATTTTTACTTAATTTAGCTGATGAAATTTAAACGGGCTAACAGACTTTCATGAAACGTAGCTAAGAACCATCCCGATTACACTAGCTTTCAAATAAAGTAAATGTATTAAAATCGGACTTTTCGTCTGAGAGCTACGATAGCACATACAGAACAGACTTTCAGACCCTCTGGCTTCACTTGAGTACATTAACTTTCACATTGTCTTAGCTGCAACAGAAGTATTCTTTCACAATGGAAACATGAGGCACACGTTTGTGAATGTTCAACCTTTCCATCTTGCGCAAGAGCTGTCAACTGTTGGCCATCGCTATGAAAATGTCAGCACGTCAGTGTGGCAGTTCGCAGCTGCTCGTAACCGTCAGAATACAGGAATATGGTTGGTTCGCCGTAAATCACTGCATAATTCAATATTGTTACGGTTATTTTGCGTGATAATCATTGAATTATCATTTTAATAGAATGAGATTTTCACTCTGCAGCGGAGTGTGCGCTGATATGAAACTTCCTGGCAGATTAAAACTGTGTGCCGGACCAAGAATCGAACTCGGGACCGTTTCATATCAGCGCACACTCCGCTGCAGAGTGAAAATCTCATTCTGGAAACCTCCTCCAGGCTGTGGCTAAGCCATGTCTCCGCAATATCCTATCTCTCAGGAGTGCTAGTTCTGCACGTTTCGCAGGAGAGCTTCTGTAAAGTTTGAAAGGTAGGAGACGAGGTACTGGCAGAATTAAAGCTATGAGGAGGAGGCGTGAGTCGTGCTTGGGTAGCTCAGTTGGTAGAGCACTTGCCCGCGAAAGGCAACGGTCCCGAGTTCGAGTCTCGGTCCAGCACACAGTTTTAATTTGCCAGGAAGTTTCATCATTTTACTACTTATTAAACTAGAAAATATTTCACAACTAGTTATTTTAGTCCACAAATAAAGCCAAGGTTGCAAAGTAGCAGGCCGCGGTGGCCGTGCGGTTCTGGCGCTGCAGTCCGGAACCGCGGGACTGCTACGGTCGCAGGTTCGAATCCTGCCTCGGGCATGGGTGTGTGTGATGTCCTTAGGTTAGTTAGGTTTAAGTAGTTCTAAGTTCTAGGGGACTTATGACCTAAGATGTTGAGTCCCACGGTGCTCAGAGCCATTTTTTGTTACAAAGTATGTTTTGGGAACTTATACATAATATTGTATAAATCTTGTATCTAAAATCATTAAGAGAATCACCTAAGAGCATTATCAAATAGAGCAAAATTTTTCTTCCCCCAGAAGAAATTCATGTCTGAAAGGGTTAGTCTTATAACATCCCTCTGTTTGTGTCGAGGGTTAAAAATGGAGTCAGGAACTCGACTGAATAACCTAAAGCACACCATTAATCAATCAACCGAGAAATATTGAGAGATCACAGCAAAGAAAGATTGTTTTTTTTTTTTCCTAGCGCAACGTGAAGTTACTAATGTAGTTACGGAGATGGATCCTACGTGGCGAATGCCAAACCCTGCTAATAATCGCTAGCCCCGTTTAGATAACTTTACGCTTTCACGAGGTACGAAACAGCCAAAAACGAGTTCTGGCAAAACGAGAAACTTTGGCAAGTTACAAATCATTTTTAGTGACTCGCGTAAGAAGCAAGGCAGCGATTTAACATTGCTAACAGAAACCTGCGCGTGAGTCCATGCTGTATTTCTTCATACGCGGTGCGGTTGTAGGAGTAGTTGCGAGTGCGGGACAGAAGTGCTGAGATCACGGCTAGTAACGAGTGCGCTGTCCTCGCTGTTCCCACGCTCAGGTCGGCATAATTCGCGCCACGAGAGAGCGGGCGGTCACATTCCGGGCAGTGACTTACCGCTGCTCGCGGAAGACGTAGCGACTCCCCGGCTGCCGGAGCGCTGAAAGTCAGGACTCCCAACTTTGGCTGGGACGTGTCGGCGATCGGTACAGAGCGAGCGTCCAACTTTCCGCGCTACTGGATCTGCGCCGAAACTTGCTCGCGGCAAAACGAGAGGAAAAATGAACGAAATTTACCTCGGTGGAAACCTGAAAGGTTCTTCCAAAAGCGTTAAGCGTTCCATTTCTATCAGACGCGCTGAGGAACGAGTTTCGCCTGAGTTAAGATTACAGTGCTGTGGACAACGTGGTAAGCCGGCGGTTCCTTGAGCACACACTTGTTATGAATAGTTTCTTGGTTTCTTTTCATCCTTCTCGCATAGTAATCAAAATACCTTACATGGTGCTGGAGATGTATTGGGCGAACGCTAAACTTCACACTGTTCTTAGTGCGACTTAAGTGTGCGACTGGATTCGTGATTTCCTGTCAGGAAGGTCGCAGTTCGTAGTAATAGACGGCAAATCATCGAGTAAAATTGAAGTGATGTCAGGTGTTCCGCAGGGAAGCGTACTAGGACCTCTGCTGTTCCTGATCTTTATATAGGTTGTTCGCAGATGATGCTGTAATTTACCGTCTAGTAAGGTCATCCGAAGTACCAGTTGCAAAGCGATTTTGAAAAGATTGCTGTATGGTGTGGCAGGTGGCAGTTGACGCTAAATAACGAAAAGTATGAGGTGATCCACATGAGTTCCAAAAGAAATCCGTTGTAATTCGATTACTCGATAAATAGTACAATTCTCAAGGCTGTCAATTCAACTAAGTACCTGGGTGCTAAAATTACGAACAACTTCAATTGGAAAGACCACATAGATAATATTGTGGGGAAGGCGAGCCAAAGGTTGCGTTTCATTGGCAGGACACTTAAAAGATGCAACAAGTCCACTAAAGAGACAGCTTACACTACACTCGTTCGTCCTCTGTTAGAATATTGCTGCGCGGTGTGGGATCCTTACCAGGTGGGATTGACGGAGGACATCGAAAGGGTACAAAAAAGGGCAGCTCGTTTTGTATTATCACAGGGGAGAGAGTGTGGCAGATATGATACGCGAGTTGGGATGGAAGTCATTAAAGCAAAGACGTTTTTCGTCGCGGCGAGATCTATTTACGACATTTCAGTCACCAGCTTTCTCTTACGAATGCGAAAATGTTTTGTTGAGCCCAACCTACATAGGTAGGAATGATCATCAAAATAAAATAAGTGAAATCAGAGCTCGAATAGAAAGGTTTAGGTGTTCGTTTTTCCCGCGCGTTTCGGGAGTGGAATGGTAGAGAGATAGTATGATTGTGATTCGATGAACCCTCTGCCAAGCACTTAAATGTGAATTGCAGAGTAATGTTGTAGATGTAGATGTAAGTTCAAATTTAAAATGAAAACCGAGCAGAAGGGGGTTCACAGTACTTTATATATGACCATACCACAAAGCTTGTGTTCATTTTCTATTTCAGGTTTTAAGTGATGTCCTGCTTGTCCTGCTTTGGAAGGAAACAAGGACGGGAAAAGATACCCTTTCGTCGGTGAAGTCAGTTTTCTTCTGCTCTGTATTTTCTGTCCCTCAGAAGCACACAAATATATGATAGAAATATTTTTGTATCCACTGCACTGATAACGTGTGACGAAAACAGAAGGCAGTAATTCGATCCATCTGCTTGATCTTCCCGCGTTTCCTGTGTAACTGGAGCAAGTCGTAGTCTGATGCACACAATGCGTATGTAGTAGCACTAACAGCGCATTAACCGGTTTTTAAGGGAAAACAGAACACGAGACTTTACAGACAAAATAGGTGCATTCTTTATGCCGTTGCATAATAGTGAAACGGGGGAAGCATTACAGCTCCGAAAAATCCACTTCGTGACGAGCACTACTCGTGCAGCGTCTTTGAAGCAGGCACGTGCACTCTGTTTGAAATGCAGTACGACCGAAAGTTTAATAATCAAATATTTCACTTATTCCTCACTTATCTTCAGTTCTTCCGACACTGTTCAGGTCTACTTCTTTATCTTTCAACTGTGATTCTCAATGTAGTTCACAAATCCAATTGCTTTATAATATGTTAATTTTCCCTACACCGAGAGAAACTCTTCATATTACAAATAAATAATTAAGTTTGTGTATTTCCCGTTACGAATGGCAAGTTAAGCTTATGTATTTCGTGTTACAATTATTAATACTGTCTTTTACTCTGTTTCTACGCCACCTTCCGTGTGTAACAACACTTCACGGCATCTGTCAGTGTTCTTGTCTTGTACAAATTTTGTTTTAATGTTATTCATAATTTGATTTACTTAGTTATACAGCGTGATTCCGTTATTCTCTAACAATCTTTTAGTGGCAATAGAGAAGAGTAAAGAGAAGAGAAAATGTCTCAGTTTTAGGTAAGGGATCCTCGTACGTTCCCTGCTTCAAGATCTTTGGTTTCCATATTTTTGGAGGATATGTCATGGACCAAGGCAAGAAAAAAAGAATGTCCAGTAAATATTGACTATAAAATGCATACCTTAAGACCTATGGGCATCTATTCAGTAAATGAGATCTGTTTCACAGTAGCGAAAACGAACAAGTGCTCGAAGTTGTTAAGCCATGCATTTTAGAACCGATTTTTCTAGACTTTTTTTTTTTTTTAGTTTTGGTTCATATTGCTCTCCTCTGAAAACTGCCTACCCTACAGTCTTTGCAACAACAGTAACGAAACATTAGTTCCACTGTCAGAAGTTAACATAAAAATTTTCTCTTATAACTTTCGACTCCGTCATTACCGGACAAGAGTCCCTTACATTTACGTATACATCTACATCCATACTCCACAAAGTACCGTACGGTGTGTGGCAGAGGGTACCTTGTACCTCTACCAGTCATGTCCTTTCCTGTTCCACTCGCAAACAGAGAGAGGGAAAAACCACTATCTATATGCTTCCGTACGAGCCATAATTTCTCGTATCTTATATCTGTGGCCTTACACGAAATGTACAGAGTAACAATAATTGAACTATATGGAAAAAACGTAAAATAGTTACAAACTACAGCCTGATCACACTTTATTCAACATGTAAACGTCGCTACAGATATTAGGATTTAGCATGTTCGATATGCCTGACATCCTTGGCGATGATGTGGTGCAGACGAATAGCGAAATTCTGTATGCCCGCTGAAGTGTCGGAACATCGACACTGTCGATGACCCCCGGAATGGCTGTTTTTAGCTCAGCAATAGTTTTGGAGTTATTGCTGTACACCTTGTCTTTAATATAGCCCCAAAAAAAGGAGTCGCATGTGTTCAGATCCAGAGAATATGGCGGCCAATCGACGTCCATGCCAATGGGCTCTGGGTATCCCAGAACATCAAAGACTCTTCTGCTTCGATGGGGTCGAGCTCCGTCTTGCATGAACACATCTTTTCGAAATCAGGGTCACTTTGGATAATGGAGATGAAATCATCTTCCAAAACCTTCACGAATCGTGCGGTAGTCACTGTGCCATCAAAGAATATCGCGCAGATTATTTCGTGACTGGACAACACACAGTCACCCGTTGAGGTTGAAAAAATGCGGGTTCTCAGTCTCCCAAATGCCCCAGTTTTGCTTACCATCCGAAGGAAAATAGCCTACAACAACAAGGCGCATGCGCGTGCACATACTAATTCCCCTCATCCCCCGCGGTCAATCTTGCAGTTTGAACGCCCTAACGCAAACCGTTCAGAAGTTACAACAATTACATTTCATATAGTTCAGTAACTGTCACCCTGTATGGTGGCGGCTGTAGAATCGTTCTGCAGTCAGATTCTAATGCCGGTTCTCTAAATTTTCTCAACAATTACTCTCAAAAAGTACCTCGTCTTCCCTCCGTGGATTCCCATTTGAAGTATCTCCGTAACACTTGTGTGTTGTTCGAAACTACCTGTAACAAATCCAGCATCCCGATTCTGAATTGCGTCGATGTCTTTCTTCAATACGACCTGGTGTGGGTCAAAAACACCCGAGCAGTACTCAAGAAGAGGTCATACTAGCGTCCTACACGCTGTCTCCTTTACAGATGAACGACAGTTTTCTAGAATTCTCCCAATAAACCGAAGCTGTTCGTTTTCCAACCACAGTTCTCATACTCTCGTTCCATTTCGTATTGCTTCAAAATGTTACAGGCAGATATTTGAACGACGACACTGTGTCAAGCAGACACTACTAATTCTGTATCCGAACATTACGGGTTTGTTTTCCTACTCATCCACACTGACTAACATTTCTCTACATTTAGAGGCAGCTGCCATTCATCACAGGAACTAGAAATTTCACCTAAGACATCTTGTATCATCCTTCCCGTACACCACAGAATCATCAGCAAAACACGGCAGATTACTGACCATTTTGTCCGCCAGAAAATAACAGCGGTCCTATCACAGTTCTCTGTCCGCCCCTAGTAGCTGAGTGGTCAGCGTGACGGAATGTCATACCGAACGGCCCGGGTTCGATTCTCGGCTGGGTCGGAGATTTTATCCGCTCAGGGACTGGGTTTTGTGTTGACCTTATTATCATCATTTCTTCAGCATCGACACGCAAGTCGCCGAAGTGGCGTCAACTCGAAAGGCTTGCACTAGGCGAACGGTCTACCCCACGGGAGGCCCTAGCCACACGGCATTTCCATAACATTTCTGTGGGGCATTCCTGACGAAACCCCTGTCTCTAACGAACATTCGCTGTGTAGGGCAAGATACTGGGTTCTCTTACATAAGAAATTTTCGAGCCACTCATGTATCTGGGAACCTATTCTATATGCTCGTAACTTCGTTAACAGTTTGCAATGGAGTACCGTGTCAAATGCTTTTCGAAAATGCCTGCTGCCCTTCATCAATAGTTCGCAGAACTCGTATATCATGTGAGAAAAGGGCAAGGTGAGTTTCACATCATTGTGATTCGTGGACATAAGCTTTCCGCTCTCTAGGAAATTTATTATATTCGAATCTTGAAACGTCCCCTTAGAAAAATTAATGAATTACTGTGCTGATAAACCTCTTACATTATTTGATTTTCAAACAGCTGAGAAGAACTGAACTGAACGTACTCAGACATTTCGCTCTTTACCTATTCTGATCAACACTAAACTGACACACAATATTTTTAGCGCAACGCAGTCGGACTTTCAATAATCCCTACAAAAGAATGGCCCTGACTAACATTAACCTATACCTTTCACAAATGACTTACCTCACAAAAATCTTCGTTACTCGAACTACTGCAATACAGCGTCCGCCGATATCGCCAGCTGAATAAAAGATTCTAACTACTGAAGGCACTAACTACTGATAGGCATAGTTAGCAAATGAAAGATTTTGATATAGAACAAACAATGTATTTACCTCAATAGTGTTCAAAAGTCATACTATATATAGCAGTACATGGCATCCAGTCTTACAAATTTACTGTCTCTGATGGACACACGTCCAGATCATCCGCTCTCAAAACTCCGCCATTTCTCTCCCCACATCCACCACTGCTGGCGGTTCACCTCCAACTGCACACCGCTATGTGCTGTTAACAGCCAACTGCCCAACAGTACAATAGCAAATTTCAACAATGCAAACCAGCCATAAACGGCACACAGCACAGTCAGAGATTTTCATACAGAGCGCTACGTGACGTTACCAACACAAAAACCTAAACAGCCTATTTACAATCTCAAATTAATACATTTACCTTCCGCCATCATCCCTGATAGTTTGCAACATTGTCACGGAATCGTCCTGTACATTTTTTCTAGGTTGTTCCCTTTATTTTTCCATTGATAACAGAAAAAAATTAAGCTGAACGACTTGTAGGACCAGATGCACAGATTGTCACGGTTGCCAACCTCTACAGACCTGACTGAGCCACGGCGACGAGAGAGCAGCCTGGCCGACATGGCGAGCAGTGGGGCAGGTCTCCGGACGCCGCTTGCCCGTCGGGGCTCCCTTCCGCATGCGAAGTCCCCATTAGGGCGGGGCGCGCTCTATCTCGCACCATTTGTCTCGCCGCGTCCTTTTAAACGTCCCACTCGATACAGCCCGCGCGTTGAGAGCGCAACGTGCAGGCAGCCTGACAACGCCGGCACGGCAGAGATTGCGCCGCACGGACGTACACACCGAGCTATGTCCGTCGCTCTACATACCTTCATTAGCCTGAGAATTCGAGAGCTACGTTATTTTCGCGTCAAAAACCTTTTCTCTTTCCGCAGTGCTAGACAACGACTTCAGACAAACACGATATAATCCAAGCGAAGAGTGAGATTACTCCTGAATTTTGAATAGTGGAGAATCCTGTTTAAACTGTACTGGCTCCGATTTCTACCTGACAAAATGCTCATGAAGTGTTTCACGTTTGTAGCTATTCCTGGGAGGGCGAAAAATGGATGGACAAGAACACCATAGCTTGATATTCAGGGACTCTGCGTCACCAATCTCTTCATGAGGCAACCGCACACGAAAGAACATTGCGCTGGTTTGCCCACAGGACTGTTATGAAGTTCACTCGTAACATTGGTTCCAACTCTTCAATGTCTACGTCCCACATTTGAGTTGAAATTCTGTACGATTCAAGCGCACAGAGAGGGACGAAAGTAAGAAAAATGGTTCAAATGGCTCTGGTCACTGAGGGACTTAACATCTGAGGTCATCAGTCCCCTAGAACTCAGAACTACTTAAACCTAACTAACCTAAGGATATCACACACATCCATGCCCGAGGCAGGAGTCGAACCTGCGACCGTAGCGGTCTCGCGGTGCCAGACTGAAGCGCCTGGAACCACTCGGCCACCCGGCCGGCTGGACGAAAGTAAGAAATCAGGAAACAGCGAACCGTTTGACATAAACATGAACATTACAGTACAAAGTCGAAGTAACAAAGTGATAGAATTTTCAGCGCATGCTGTTGTGACCGAACGGTTCTAGGCGCTTCAGTCCGCAACCGCGCTGCTGCTACGGTCGCAGGTTCGAATCATGCCTCGGGCATGGATGTGTGTGATGTCCTTAGGTTTAAGTAGTTCTAAGTTATAGGGGACTGATGAACTCAGATGTTAAGTCCCATAGTGCTCAGAGCCATCTGAACCTTTTAAACATTCGATCGCAATCAGCCACAGGCGATGTACCGCTAAGTCTTTGGAACATTATTTGTGAAATGATAATTACATTTCACAATATTAATCAATGTAAGTTATTTAGATGTGAAGTTATTTACAGTAAATAAATAGATAAGAGCACATTTTTGTGCTTTCTGTGGTTTTTGCGACTTGAAATTTACTTAAAATTGCATGGATCTGTCCATGTAATGATTCACCCGGTCTAATCTCGCATAGGGTCAGGGATTTTTCCTAGTTCCAGTCCTTCCAGATCTACCTCTGGTTCAATTCGGATTAGGAGCGGGGATGTTTCATCGTTCCAGTGTCTCTACGACGGGCCCCCGTCCATTTAGGCTGTTATGTAATGAGTGCCAGGAATCTTCCCCGGGGTAAACGCGGCCGCGGCCTCTCCGTGACAGTGCCGCAGCGGAAGAAAGGCTGCATCCTACCTGTGATCGGGCTAGAATGCCGGTCACATGTGGAGAGTCACCGAATTTTCCTTTACTTTTACATTGTGTACGGCAACGTCGCGTAACACGGCATACTATGTGATGTCACAAAACTTAGATAGCCTTAATAACACATCCTTCGACAAGTGACAGTTCGCAAAGCGGCCGTTTTTGCTTCTGTACTGAGTTAGAGTAATGCCGTGTTCTTGCCTTTGATGCAGTACTTTTTGAATGCACATTTATGCTGTGTAGCAGAACGGAGGACAGACAACGATGCACATAGTGGTGATTCCAGGTCTACAGAAACTCTGAAAACCACTGAGCTTCACGGAGAAATTGGGATAAGCCAAAATGAAGCGTACCCGAGAACTGCGAATGGTGTGCTGCGAGTCGAATTTTAACGACATTGGTTCAGAACTGGGAGTAGTCGAGTTTAACTTAAGTTTCAGGATTCGTGAAGCACGAAAGTGAACTCTTTTATTTTTCTGTCATTTTTTTATTTTTGTTTTGTTGAAACTTAGATAATATCATCGAAGCTACCAGTTTAATGCCGTGATATGGAAGTAGAGATATGTGATACACGACCTGTTGTCCTCCTCCGCAGGTGAGCAGTCAGTGAATCCGACTGTCAAGCGGTTGGTCAGGGTACAATTCCTACTATTTCCAGGGATTTTTCCCTCGTGGGAGGACTTGAGCAGGCCGGAGTGGCGGAGCGGTTCTAGGCGCTACAGTCTGGAACCGCGAGACCGCTACGGTCGCAGGCTCGAATCCTGCCTCGGGCATGGATGTGTGTGATGTCCTTAGGTTAGTTATGTTTAATTAGTTCTAAGTTCTAGGCGACTGATGACCTCAGAAGTTAAGTCCCATAGTACTCAGAGCCATTTGAACCATTTTTGAGGACTGGAACTGGCTGCACTCAATTTCCTGAGACCGAATGAGGAGCCAGTCGAATGATACATAGCGGCTCTAAGGTCTGGAAAGCCGACAACGACCGAAAGAGAGGTGTGCTGATTGATCTCATAGCCTTCTGTGCTATATTCATATTGCGCTGGATGACACCACGACAGGTATGCATCGCCTTGTCCTCTGGGGTCGAACTCCGAGTTACTTTTTTTTATGAGATGTTGCTGGCAACAAGGGAGCAGGTCATGTAACTTTTTGGACTTAATAAACGTTACAAATATGCTATTTTCATCTTTCTTAACGGCAGCAATGTTTTGTTATCGTAAATCAGACAGGACTATCCACTGCTTCGTTTAGTCTGTCCGTAGCTTCCCGAACACGGGGTGCCGGGTTCGATTCCCGTCGGGGTCAATGATTTTCACCTGTATCGAGATGACTGGGTGTTTGTGTTGTCATCATCAGTCATCATTGGACTGAGCAAAGGTTGGGAATTTGTGTGCGCGCTGATAACCGCGCAGCTGAGCGCCCCACAAAGCAATCGTCATCATCATCGTTTAATCCTATTGATTTCGACTCTCCAGTATGTAAGAAGCCATTCTCGAACCATATGCCAATAACTCAATTTCGTGTCTCAAAAGACTCAATGTAGAGCTTTTCATCACTTCAAATGGCTCTGAGCACTATGCGACTTAACTTCTGAGGTCATCAGTTGCCTAGAACTTAGAACTAATTAAACGTAACTAACCTAAGGACATCACACACATCCATGCCCGAGGCAGGATTCGAACCTGCGAACGTAGCGGTCGCTCGGCTCCAGACTGTAGCGCCTAGAACCGCACAGCAACTCCGGCCGGCGTTTTCATCACTGTCTCGTTTAGACTCCGCGGGGTAACATCACAGATATGGAAGAAAGACTATCTCTACCTTCATTCCTAAGCGCTACACACCACTTGGCCTGTTATTTTTACGGTATTAAAATCTGCCCAGAACTGAACCCTGCTGAATTTGTAGCTAACGTCCAAGTAAAGGAGAGTTGTATGCAGCAGCTCTGAGTAACAAGGAGCTGCAGCTCGGCAACAGCGTAACTTTAATTCTGCTGCCGGCAGCTACGACGGTCCGGCGACGGACGACGGATTCCATTATGGATTAATAATTCAGCCGAATGTAAATTAAAAGTGGGATATTTTTGACGCAATTACGCTCCTGTTTTGGGCGCTGAATAATTTAAGCGCGTGTAATTTAAAACTGAAACCGGTCCGTCCCCCCTCAAACAATGGCTGTAGGATTAGCCTGTGTCATTGCGAGTGAAAAACCGCATTGTTTCGTACATACCTGCGTTAATTTGGGTCTCGCTGTGCCCGTCGCTCGGGTTGAAGGCACGGAAGGGGGTGGGGAGGCGGACACGGCAGATGGGTGGGGGGTGGGGGGGGGAAAGGAGGAGGACATGGGGGGAGGGGGGGAGCAGCTGAGCGTGGGCGGAATAATAACTAGAGGCGAGGGGCGTCGCCAGCAGATGCGGCCGAGCGGTTCGCCACATGTCCGAGAGGCCTCGCGGATAAACCGGCCATCTGCCCGTCACCGCCCATTACTGTTACCGCCTATCTTTCCGTCACGTTCCGGTTTAGAACTTCAGTCCTCATGGGTGTCACATGAGTCAGTCAGTAGGCTGTTATTCTGACTGGCCTGCGGCGATAAAGTCGTAGATTTAAATATCGGTATCTCTTTGTACGAGTCCGCGCCGATAGCGGAGTGGTCAGCGCGGCGGTCTGTCAAGCCAAGGGGCCCGGCTTCGATTCCCGGCTGGGTCGGAGATTTTCTCCACTCAGGAACTGGGTGTTGTGTTGTTCTCATTATCATTTCATCATCAGTGGAAGGCAACGGGAAACCACCACTGGAGTCACTTCCCTAGACGCTCATGCGGTGGACCTCTCTGACGAGGCTTCCCCCATTACAAGACCTGCCGTAAGGTAGAACACAAAGTTTCTTTGTATGTCTGCCTTATAAGGCTCGTCGGACAAGTTTTCGGCCTCACCCTGGATCGCATTCTAGGTTTGTGACTTCAGATGATGGCTCAACTTTCAGTAGGCTTAGTGTGAAACTGCATGTCATTCGATCCAGTAACTGGGTGTTGCAGGTGTCTGAACAAGGTATGATGCTTGAATCCTTGGCAGAGTCAGCTTCACATGCGGCTGTCACCTGTTCGTAATCTGGCGTCCAGTGCGCGGCGGCCACGAGCCTCATCGTTCTCCTTCACCTGAAGAGGGGCTTATAGTCGCCCGAAACCGGTCATGATTGAACCAATAAATCTATTTACAGCTGGAGCTGTTTATTATATGATTTCTTGGAAATGGACAAAAATCGAGTGTAGTGCAGTGATGAAAGTTCGTAGTAATTGACGGAAAGTCATCGAGTGAAACAGAAGTGATTTCAGGCGATCCCCAAGGTAGTGTTATAGGCCCTTTGCTGTTCCTTATCTATATACACGATTTGGGAGACAATTTGAGCAGCCGTCTTCGGTTGTTTTCAGATGACGCTGTCGTTTATCGACTAATGAAGTTATCAGAAGATCAAAACAAACTGCAAAATGATTTAGAAAAAATATCTGAATGGTGCTAAAAGTGGCAATTGACCCTGTACAACGAGAAGTGTGAGGTCATCCACATGAGTGCTAAAAGGAACTCGTTAAACTTCGGTTACACGATAAATCAGTAAAATCTAAAAGCCGTAAATTCAACTAAATACCTATGTATTAGAATTACGAACAACTTAAATTGGAAAGAACACACAGAAAATGTTGTGGGGAAGGGTAACCAATGGCTGCGTTTTATTGGCAGGACACTTAGAAAATGTAACAGACCTACTAAGGAGACTACCTACACTACGCTTGTCCGTCCTCTTTTAGAATACTGCTGCGCGGTGTGGGACCCTTACCAGATAGGACTGACGGTGTACATCGAAAAAGTTCAAAGAAAGGCAGTACGTTTGTAAGTAGGCTGTTTAGGTTTTTATATTGGCAACGCCACGTAGCGCTCTGTATGAAAATCACTGACTGTGCTGTGTGCAGTCTGTGGCTGGTGTGCATTGTTGAAATAGTCGCTATTGTAGTGTTGGGCAGTTGGCTGTTAACAGCGCGTAGCGTTGCGCAGTTGGAGGTGAGCCGCCAGCAGTGGTGGATGTGGGGAAGTGAGATGGCGGATTTTTGAGAGCGGATGATCAGGACGTGTGTCCACCAGAAACAGTACATTTGTAAGAATGGATGTCATGAACTGCTATATACATATTATGACTTGTGAACACTATTAAGGTAAATACATTGTTTGTCCTCTATCAAAATCTTTCATTTGCTGACTATGCCTATCAGTAGTTAGTGCCTTCAGTAGTTTGAATCTTTTATTTAGCTGGCAGTAGTGGCGCTCGCCGTATTTCAGTAGTTCGAGTAATGAAGATTTTTGTGAGGTAAGTGATTTGTGAAAGGTATAGGTTAATGTTAGTGAGAGCCATTCTTTTGTAGGGATTATTAAAAGTCAGATTGCGTTGCACTACAAATATTTTGTGTCAGCTTAAGAACAGTCATGTATAATTTTTCTAAGGGGACGTTTCGTACGTTTTGTATTCTCGCGAAATATGGGAGAGAGAGTGTCACAGAAATGATACAGGATTTGGGCTGGAAATCACTAACAGAAAGGCGTTTTTCTAAGCAACGGAATCTTCTCACGAAATTCCAATCACCAACTTTCTCCTCCGAATGCGAAAATATTTTGTTGACACTGACCTACATAGGGCGGAACGATCACCACGATAAAATAAGGGAAATCAGAGCTCGTGCGGAAAGATATAGGTGTCTATTCTTTCCGCGCGCTATACGAGATTGGAATATTAGAGAATTGTGAAGGTGGTCTGATGAACCCTCTGCCAGGCACTTAAATGTGATTTTCAGAGTATCGATGTAGATGTAGAAGCTGCAGCATACACCATGTCTTCCAATTCAGTTGGGACCGTGGGTATGAAAAATAAAAGTCAAGTATATTGATCACAAAATCACTGGATTTATCCAGAATAGTCTTCCCCTGCAACAATACACAACTAAAAATTTTTAAAAGAGTTTTGACAGCGAATAATACTTCTTTGATTCCGTTTAGTACTGCGCTGCAGTATTCTTAGATGTCTTCAATTGTATCGTAATTGTGTCCTTTCACTGCCAGCTTCAATACGGGGAACAATCAGAAGTCGGCTGGAGCCAAACTCGGTTAACACTGTGGGTGATGCAAGTCTGTAATGCGTTTTCTGGCCAAAACCTCGCAGGATTCACTTTGTGGGCTGGCGCATTGTCGTGGAGGAGCGACCAGGAATACCCTCTTGCTATCCGTGTCTAATTCGGTGAATTCTCGCCCACAAACGATGGAGGATTCCAAAAATTTCATATTGCCTCGATCCTCCACCGTCATTTTCCGAGGAGTGTCAGACACATACTGTTACATTCGTGGCCAGGACGGCTGCTATAGTGACCTTCTACACAGCTGTTGCTGAAACTTCAAGGATCATAACGCCACAACTCGCCACGAGGTAACGCAGCAGATTGGAATTTCAAACAAGCAGTCATATCGGAACTGGGACATAGTGTGTAGTCGTGAATAAAGTCATTGACCCAGGACCTACAGAATAGTATGGGCCTACGCAACGCCTAACTGCGATAGGGGAGTGGATGGGGCTGAAAACTGGGTGATAAAAAAGCATAACACAGAGCAATGCCTGCACGATGGCTGTGCTTAGCAGACTATAGCGCAGAGCCTACAGGCCCAATGTTCGTAAACCGCCTGCTGCAGAAAGAGTGGGTGACAACTATTTCGATTAATAGGCGCCCTTCCTGTAACGCCTGCCGCATTTTCTCCTGAACTGGGCACACGTATCACTTGCAACTTTGAATTAATTACTGTGACAGTAAGACCGCCGTAGTACCCCTACAGCTATTGGTGGCATTGTATAAAAGCATTGCTCAGCTACTCATGAAGCAATTTCAACCAAATTTGATGTATACGTGACTCATTTTACAATGTTTTTATTAACATCTCTATTAAGGAGACTACTTACGCTACACCTGTCCGCCCTCTTCTGGAGTATTACTTTGAATGTGAGGTCCGTACCACACAGGACTGACGGAGAACATGAAAAATGTCCAGAGAAGAGCAATTCGTTTCGTATAACTGCGAAATAGGTGATAGTAAATGGAAATTTGTGGTAAGGACTATGGGGCCATACTGCTACGGTCATCGGTCCCTAGGCTTACGCACTACTTAATCTATCTTTTGTGGTAAGGATTATGGGGCCATACTGCTACGGTCATCGGTCCCTAGGCTTACGCACTACTTAATCCATCTTAAACTAATGCTAAGGACAACACACACACCCATACCTGAGGCAGGACTCGAACCTCCGACGGGGGGAGCTGCGCGAACCGTGACACGACGCCCAAGAACTCACGGCTACCCCGTGCGAATAGGTGATAGAGTGCCATGGGTATAATACGCGAATTGGAGCAGCAATTATTAAAAACAAAAGCGTTTTTTTGCGACAAGACCTTCTGTTATTAAATCATTAAATTTTTACGATGCTCTGAAGCTTTTCCTATATTGTGTTAAGCTTTCCATTCACACCTAACTACTATACCCAACATCCTGTCTTGGGTGGTCTAATCTTTGTCTGCCACTGTTTTCCCTTTTAATTTCCTACTTTATACGCTAGGATGAACTAGTTAATAAGTTATTAATTGGGGCTAGAACGACAGAGATGAAAATAAAAGATAAAAACAGGAAGGAGGGACGATGGGCGGGAGGGAGGGAGGGAAGGGATGGGGGGAGGGAAAGAGAGACAGAGAGAAGGCGGGAGGGAGAGAGAGAGGTAGGGGGAGGGAGAGAGAGAACAGTATATTCGCCAGGTACACGAGTGTTGGCAGGACTAAAAAAAAGAATACAATTAGCTCATTAGGGTCACCAGTGCCGGCCGCATTATTCGAGAGGAAAATGAGTTCCATATTAATTACAGTTTGATAACAAAAGCGTTAATTACTGCTGGTTTTTGTCCCTGGTCCGCGAAGCCAGAGATCAATACGAAGTGTCCGCCGGGTGAAGACTGTCAGCGCACAGTTGACGACAAAGAATTGCACCACATCGATCCGAATGGGAAAATAGACCGCTTTACGTTTCGTCCTGATCACGAAAAGTGGTTATTGGAGGAAAAGCTGGCTCAGTAAGGTGGTCTCTGTGTTGTCTCCATGTGACCATTTACCGCAGCGAGGCCGAAAAATTATAAATAAATTACCATGCAACACGCGACTCTGACAAATAGCAGATAACATAACAATTCTACACGGGACTGTTTGCTGTATAGTAGTCTTCCGTACATTATTTAAATTCTGCTATCTGGTTGCCTTAGCACATGTTGCACTTGATTGTCAGTAATGTGTTAAAACTTTGGAGAGAGCTCTGTCTATCTAAATGTAATTTGCATGTTCTTTTTCATATCTGGGTTTGACTACTGAGCTAGTTTCTTAACCAATTTATTTTGAGAGATTTCGCTACTGTAAACCGAACGTTATGATGGTTCAAGATGTTTTTGTTCCGTATGCGGGTCCGCCGGATGATGTCCAATGACCAAAACATGTCGCAGAACTTAAACTATCATGGAATAGCGGATTTTGACGGTTTTCAAGTTGTCACTCATTAATCATGTCAGAGCTTGTAGTTTATGTTTATTTTCCGCCTCCAACGTGGCTATGAATCAATTCGTTAATTCTGAAACAAATAAATCTATTAGCAATGAGCAAACACTATTTGCTATGATGTAGGCCACAGATGATAATAATAATAATAATAATAATAATAAGTGTACTCCTGTCTTTTGTTTTTCTCTTTCCGAAGACAGAGACAATGAAGAAAGATAGATAGTTCTAAAACGCCTTTCAAACGGGTAAGACGTATTCACCTACTCGAGAGCCATATACAGTATTTTAATGAGTGGAAAAAATTACTCATATGTAGTAAACAGTCGAAATATCTGTTTTTAACTGTTATCACAAATGCAATAAAAAGTAACTGAATCTAAACTTACAATTTTCATATCTTCGAAGCTGTACTTATTACATACTTTATTTATTGCAGGAAGCACAACTGAAATGATATTTTTATTGCAAATAACTTCCCTTTTTACGCAAAAACACCCGAGATTGTGGCATTTCTTCTTGTACATGCTCTTCAAAAATAGTTGACTCTCTAAAATCTTCGCTTTATTGCATTTGCACGATCAACAACCACAACAGTTTCACATTCATCAAGTGCAGCCTTCATTTTAGCGAAATTCACAGTATGATACAAGTGTACTCGAACCGAATTAAAACTGAAACTGTTACAATAACGTTTTCTGTGGATCTCGTAACTGTCAAAATATTTAAATTATGTTTCTTCACACTTTTTCTTAAAAGTAACTGCCATTCAACTAAACGAATAGGCAACGTATGAAATAAGATGCATTTTATTCCTTGCCCAATGATTTCTGGTGCTCCTCGTATATGCTGTCGAGGTATTCTGTAAAATACCGGATTTCGCCATTTTTATTACGAGAGAATCCGGTAGGCAGACGTTTTCTTGCCGCATACCTCGCAAGCAAAATTTACGTCTTGAAGTAAAATATTTTATTCAGTATAACTGAAATAATTCAAAAACACTAATGTAATTATATGACGATTTGTAGAATACACTTATACGTTGTGTACATTCCACGAACCGTTTATCTCTTCATAAACATTGCATCATCATCCATCATCGAAATCTCACAAATGAACACAGAATAAAACGTTTTATTTAGAAGGTTAGATGGAATGAACATGTGCTAAACCGCATTTCAAACAATGCATCTTTCACATTTTCACAGCACATTATTTCAAATACACTTCATTTACTATATCAGCGCCGAATTAGTTGATAAATAATTCCCTCAGTATGCGTGCAGTTTCAATACACGGAATATATCAGAATTCAGCAATCCGAAATCGGAATGTCAAGTCAATGCCAAGCTACGTCGTAGTGAGCTTAGTCTTGTATTGAATCGTAAGTGAATATTGAGAGGTTCTGGAAAGCTAAAAACTTGGCATTATATGTATGTAAGATTTGGTCGGAAAATTAAAAAAAAGGAAAAAACTGGACTTGGACTTCGATAACAGCGCCACCCACCGGGTCGAACTAAGCTAGGAACCATCTAGGTGACCTTCTAAGTAAAAAACAAAATAATTTCATCAAAACTGGTCACGCCGTTTAGGAGGCGACGTATTACGAACACAGACACACAGTTAATTTACATATAGAAATATTTCGTGCAAATTAGGTTAAATATGATAAGTCATGGCTCCTGAGAATTTCCCTGCGGAGCGCTGCTTAAATCGTTGAATTTGTACCTAATATTCAGTTATCTGAGGTTGTTCTCCGGCTTTTAAACATAACTCTACGTCGTGGCCCGTAAATTAGCGCTACGCCACACTAGCCGCCCGACCACTTGTGCGAAAATGGGGCTGGTGCAGAACTGAAAGAAAGGTATAGCAATAAAAAATTTAGAAGAAAGGATATAAGCTGTAGGCTGCAATTTACAAAATGATTCGCTACACAGGTACCTTCCACGGACTTCATCTTGAAAAATAATAGCAAAGGGAATCGTATTCTATTTCTGTTCGCTCATTAATGACAAGATATAACCTGCTTCAGTGGAAAATCAGCGGTCAGGAGAGCTATGTGTAATTATAAAGGCGACTGTGTGTCTACCCATGAACCCGATGGATATGCCGCGTGAGGCAGGTCGGCCTCCGCGCGCCATTACTCGGCGCTGGGGGTCGCCACTTGAGCTTTACGCACCAATTCAGCGGCCATACGGCAGGAGAGCGTGCAGGGGCGTCACCGGCTCGTCAAGCTGAAATCACGTTTGCTTAATTCTGCGGCAGCTGTCTGTCCGAGCCCGGGAACCGGTTAGCGCCGCGCCGCGCCGCGCCGGCAACAAATATCGACCTATCGAACGCGAGCGCTCCGCTAACAATAAGGGCCTTCATTCTCGCCGAAACGGCCAGGTGTCCCGGCCCTGGCCCTGAATGGGGTCAGGGGGTTGGCGGAGGGGGGGGGGGGGGGGAGGAGTCGGCAGGGCAGCGCTCGTTTACCCATTCTCACTGACGGAGTACGGCCACTGCGGGAACCAATTGGGTTAGCGGCGGGTCTCCCCGAGTTTGCACACCGCTAATTTAAAACGCGCCCGCGACGGACAGTCGCTGCCCGCCTCTGTGCATAGCCGGCAGCGTAAAGCTGCTCTCTGACGAGTCATGGTCTCTACGTTGCCGGCCGAAAGTTGTAGTGTGAAATGAACGAAAATGAAGCACCCATTACATCCTTTCTATTCTACCTCGCTCTCTCTCCCTCTCTCTCTCTCTCTCTCTCTCTCTCTCTCTATATATATATATATATATATATATATATATATATATAAGCCACTGCTGCGTCACGAAAGCGAACTACGACGAACATGCATTTACTAGTTTCTCCATGTTTGCAATGCACTGCCGCTCCACAACTGTATACTGAACTGATGACTCACCACTTGCAGTTGCAAAAACGTACTTCATTTTACGCCGCCACTGGTTTCGGCTTTTGTACTGTAGACATTTTGCAGTGGATACGAAAATTGTGAACGCAACCAAACGTGCATAATGACATAATCGCTTCATAATACCGCTTTACAAAAGAGGGTAAACCAATAATGCAGACAAATTTAGATCTACAGTGTGATCAAAAAGTCAGTATAAATTGGAAAACTGAATAAATCACGGAATAATGTAGATAGAGAGGTACAAATTGACACACATTCTTGGAATGACATGGGGTTTTATTAGAACCAAAAAATATACAAAAGTTCAAAAATGTCTGACAGATGGCGCTTCATCTGATCAGAATAGCAATAATTAGCATAACAAAGTAAGACAAAGCAAAGATGATGTTATTTACAGGAAATGCTCAATATGTCCACCATAATTCCTCAACAATAGCTGTAGTCGAGGAATAATGTTGTGAACAGCACTGTAAAGCATGTCCCGAGTCATGGTGAGACATTGGCGTCGGATGTTGTCTTTCAGCATCCCTAGAGATGTCGGTCGATCACGATACACTTGCGACTTCAGGTAACCCCAAAGCCAATAATCGCACGGAATGAGGTCTGGGGACCTGGAAGGCCAAGCATGACGAAAGTGGCGGCTGAGCACACGATCATAACCAAAAGACGCGCGCAAGAGATGTTTCACCCGTCTAGCAATATGGGGTGTTTTTTTTTTCCTTGGTTCTAATAAAACCCCATGTCATTCCAAGCATGTGTGTCAATTTTTACCTCTCTATCTACATTATTCCGTGGTTCATTAAATCTTCAAATTTATACTGACTTTTTGATCACCCGGTATTTCTATGATATCGGATACTGAAAAAGGTTTCGAAAGGCTGTCTATATGCAAACTGGTTCCGTCATGTCACAAACTTTCAGGGATGATGCAGAAAGGTAATATATCCAAAACATCCGTGGTCTTTAGTGTGCATTGGTAGTCGAGCGACTTTTCTCAACATTTTTTCAAGCGGGGGTACGTTTCTGTTTCTTCATGTACGAGGGGCTTCGATAAATAATTCAACACCTTTTTTTCTAGGGGAATTTCGGTTTAAAAAACGCGGAATTTGCTGTGGGACATCGTCGAATACTTCTACTTCATCTACATCGACATCATCTACATCTACATTTATACTTCGCAAACCAACCAATGGTGTGTGGCGGAGGGTACTTTACGTGCCACTGTCATTACCTCCCTTTCCTGTTCCAGTCGCGTATGGTTCGCGGGAAGAACGACTGCTGGAAAGCCTCCGTGGGCGCTCGAATCTCTCTAATTTTACATTCTTGATCTCCTCGGGAGGTATAAGTAGGGGGAAGCAATATATTCGATGCCTCATCCAGAAACGCGCACTCTCGACACCGGGACAGTAAGCTACACCTTGATGCAGAGCGCCTCTCTTGCAGAGTCTGCCACTTGAGTTTGCTAAACATCTCGGTAACGCTATCACGCTTACCAAATAACCCTGTGACGAAACGCGCCGCTCTTCTTTGGATCTTCTCTATCTCGTCTGTCAACCCGACCTGGTACGGATCCCACACTGATGAGCAATACTCAAGTATAGGTCGAACGAGTGTTTTGTAAACCACCTCCATTGTTGATGGACTACATTTTCTAAGGACTCTCCCAATGAATCTCAGCCTGGCACCCGCCTTACCAACAATTAATTTCGTTCCGTACGCATACTCCCAGATATTTTACAGAAGTAACTGCTACAAGTGTTTCTTCTGATATCATATAATCATACAATAAAGGATCCTTCTTTCTATGTATTCGCAATACATTACATTTGTCTATGTTAAGGGTCAGTTGCCACTCCCTGCACCAAGTGCCTATCCACTGCAGATCTTCCTGCATTTCGCTGCAATTTTCTAATGCTGCAACTTGTCTGTATACTACAGCATCATCCGCGAAAAGCCGCAGAGAACTTCCGACACTATATACTAGGTCATTTATATATATTGTGAAAATCAATGGTCCCATAACATTCCCTTGTGGCACGCCAAAGGTTACTTTAGCGTCTGTGGACGTCTCTCCATTGAGAACAACATGCTGTGTATCGTTTGCTAAAAACTCTTCAATCCAGCCACACAGCTGGTCTGATATTCCGTAGGCTCTTACTTTGTTTATCAGGCGACAGTGCGGAACTGTATCGAACGCCTTCCGGAAGTCAAGGAAAATGGCATCTACCTGGGAGCCTGTATGTAATATTATCTGGGTCTCATAAACAAATGAAGCGAGTTGGCTCCCACACGATCGCTGTTTCCAGAATCCATGTTGATTCCTACAGAGTAGATTCTGGGTTTTCAGAAATGACATGATACGCGAGCAAAAAACATGTTCTATAATTCTACTTCACCTGCTATAGTTTCATGAAGTTCCGGCAGATATCGGCGCTACACGCAGTCTTCAAAACGACGTCTGTAACGGAGAGCGAGTTTCTTTCAGCGGGAAACCAGAGCATCGAAGGATTCATAGGTGCTTGCAGATCGTCTACGGAGATATGGTAGGGAGGTGGCTCATTGGGCGAGGCGTCTGTCATCATCGGAACTAGGTCATTCAAACCTATCCGGTTCCCTGCGTTCCAGCTGGCGGCACACAGTTGTGCCTCAGGCAATGTCGGAACGTGCGGACACTCTCACACCAGATGAACAACAGATCACCAACACCTTGGTGCTCAACTGGACGTCTCTATTGGGAGTCCTGAGGCACTCGTCCACCAGTTGCGGTAATCAAAGATGTGTGCCCATTGGGTACCAAGCCACCTAACAGAAGACCATAGCTTCCGTCTGTTTGGTGCAATGAAGGATGCACTCTGCGGGAAGCAGCACATAGATGATTGGGGAGCAGCAAGACACTGGCTCCAACACCGGCCAGTAGAGTGGCACCATGCAGTAACACGGGCCCTCCCAGTAAGGTGACATTAAGGCCATCGCAGTGAACGGAGATCATGTTGAAAGACAGGGTTTTGCAGCTAAAAGAGTGGGGAATAATATGTTGTATTGGAATCGTGATGAAAACCAACCTCCTTTCAGAAAAAGAAGTCTTGTGTTACTGAAGGCCCCTTGTCTGTTCATAAAGTGTTTCTTCTTCACTCCAGTCGGATATGAAGCTCGCTCTGTTTATGCAGCAACTTTCTAACACGCCTATCGAACCAGCGGGCCTTTCCCATCCCTCACAGCCTTGCTCAGCACAGACTTTGCTAAGGTGTGTAAGTAGGCTGTTTAGGTTTATGTGTTGGTAACGCCACGTAGCGCTCTGTGTGCAGTCTGTGGCTGGTTTGCATTGTTGGAATTTGCTATTGTAGTGTTGGGCAGTTGGATGTGAACAGCGCGTAGCGTTGCGCAGTTGGAGGTGAGCCGCCAGCAGTGGTGGATGTGGGGAGTGAGATGGCGAAGTTTTGAGAGCGGACGATCTGGACGTGTGTCCATCAGAGAGAGTAAATTTGTAATATTGGATATCATGTACTGATATATATATATATATATATATATATGATGACTTTTGAATATCATTAAGGTAAATACATTGTTTTGTTCTCTATCAATATCTCTCATTTGCTGACAATACCTTTCAGTAGTTAGCTTCTTCAGTAGTTAGAATCTTTTATTTAGCTGGCAGTATTGGCGCTCGCTGTATTGCAGTAGTTCGAGTAACGAATATTTATGTGAGGTAAGTGATTCATGAAAGGTATAGGTTATTGTTAGTCAGTGCCATTCTTTTGTAGGGATTTTTGGAAGTCAGATTGCGTTGCTCTAAAAATATTGTGTGTCAGTTTAGTGTTGATCAGAATAGGTAAAGAGCGAAATGTCTGAGTACGTTCAGTTCTGCTGAGCTGTTTGAAAATCAAATAACGTAAGAGGTTTATCAGCACAGTAATTCATAAATTTTCTAAGGGGACGTTTCAGGTATATTATAAATGCTTTTCAGTTTTACCCATTTCGACTTTACATCTTCCTCCGAAGAGTTGAATGCTTCATTTTGATTACTTTGATTCTCTGCAATTTGTGTCTTATCACTCTTGCAAACCAAAATTATTTTCCTTTGTCCGTCAACATTCCTTTTAATATTTGTAGTCATTGATGTTATCACAGTCTTATTATCACTGATTCTTTCTCAACGTTAAGTTATACACAAAGTACGGGTCTCCTAGTTACTACGTGGTATAATACAATGGTCTCAAGCTTCCGTTGTCTGTCTGCTCGAGGTTAGGTTGATAGACGAAACTCAGAATGGTTCAAATGGCTCTGAGCACTATGGGACTTAACTTCTAAGGTCATCAGTCCCCTAGAACTTAGAACTACTTAAACCTAACTAAGGACATCACACACATCCATGCCCGAGGCAGGATTCGAACCTGCTACCGTAGCGGTCGCGCGGTTCCAAACTGTAGTGCCTAGAACCGCCCGGCCACCCCGGCCGGCAAACTCAGAATGTTCTCACAATAATCCCGTTTTCTGGCACCAGTTTTCTTTATATCCAGTCAACAGTTCGCAGTCTGAAATGGTTTGCTCATCTAAAATCAGTGATTATTTCCCGTTAACGTATCATTGTTTCTATTCTCCACTACACTACAGTGTCTCAAAACTGACAGGTAGAGAACCTTCTGTATTCTGATGCTTGCTAAACGCAGTATCACATCAGCTAAATGTTACCTGAAAATGTTTCCGGATAACACGTTCTATTGAAACAGAAAACATATGCATATTTACGCTGGTGAAAATGATGACAAAGGAAGCATTGCCCAATGAAATATATGTGAGGATTCCGTGAAGACAACAGCTTGTGCGTTTCAGTGTTGATATATCTGCGACGAATGTTTATAAATGTTTAATAAGGAAGGAAACACGTAGCGCGAATTTTTGAAATAGCACTACAGAATAAACTAGATATCGTTACAATGCTTATTTAGATACCAGTACTGAAAAATGACGCTTTGTATTTAACGCTAAAATTGAAACTTCGCTGTAATTTATTGTTGTTATTCACTACCGTGTGCTGCTTTTCACAGCTGTCTGGCAAAACCGTTTTCGCTGGCACGTGTTTCAAATATGTTATGAACCTTGCCGTAATTTTCGCTCGTTACACAGAAACAACCGCCGTGTTTCTGCCCAGTAGACGCATTTGAGTACTGTGTAGTTAAACGTCCATGGATAAGTCGATGAAACTGAAGTGAGACAATTGATGGAACAAATCGTCCATGCGTCAGTCATTTCCTCAAATAATGGGCTTGACCGAGATTAGGTTCGAACGCATGCATCCTGTATGTTCTGTCAGTATAGAGGAAGTTTGCCTACTTTGACTGCTCAGCTGAAACTATTATCTTCCCCGTCACTACCGAACAGTCATTCTCCCAGAAGCAGTCTACTCATTTCAGATATCGTCATTCATCATGAATGTCAATGTCATCGAGAAAACGGTAAGACAGATATCCGCGTATATGTTTAGAACCTAGGTCCAAGATTATGACTGCGTGCGCAAACGCTCAGAAGAATTACATTCTCTGATGGAACGATTTTGTTTCATTGTACGGAAAAGAGTCTGAAATAATATAGAAGTCTGGCGCGAATGGGCAACCCGCGATTAGTCATGAAAATCTTCAACATTATAAACAGGACACGAAAAACCAAGCCGAAATCTAGAAGGATATCAAGAAAGACACAGCGGACTCAATGGCAACTACATCGACGACAAGCAGACAGAAGATTGACTGTCTTAACTTCATGGGCAAATAAGAAAAACGAAAAGTGGTTTAAAAAAAAAAACGGACGCCAGATCGATAGCAGACTCAAAAGTGACAAGATGGGTAAGCTTTGGGAAGAAGGATAACGCTAAGTACTGGTTCTCCGTGCTCGTTGAACGGCTGATAGGAATTTCATACATATACATGGAGTTTCAGGAGCAATAGTTAATATTTTAGGTGACCTTTGTATAAATTAATCGAAATAAGAATTTTCTTGTAATGTGTGCCCAATTTCTATTGCTTACAGTGATAAATCTCTCAACTTTCCTGACAATACTAAACCGAATGATCTATTCGTCTGCTAGGTTTGCGTCGCCTTTAAACCATCGCCATATGTGAAAATCAAAAGTGGTAAATCCATAGACCTTGGCAGCCTAGATACGTGACCAATTTTGCCGATCCATCTGAATCATCATGTAAACATAATGTTCCTACCCGTACATCTTCCGGGGAGTGTTAGTTTAGGCGACGGAGAGGCAAGAAATGGTCTCGTTTCTTGGCTACTGAAGTCCTGTGGTCTGATCCCTTTAGAATGTAGACAAACCGATCGTTTATTTTATGAACATTGCTGCCCTAAAAAAAAAAAAAAAAAAAAAAAAAAAAAAAAAAAAAAAAAAAAAAAAATTAAAAATCCACGATGGTCTCAGAATCGCTGAACGGAGAGTAAACAAGATGATTCGAAAGTGTCCTGAAATCGGAGGTGGTATTTACGAAGGTCAACTTTGAACTGAATCATTGCTTTTGCTTCTGTGAGATGGAAAGTAGGAGGTGAGGTACAGGTGCGAGGGTTGATGGGGAGTCGTGCTTGGACAGCTAACGCGGTAGACGACTTGATCGCCAAAGACGAAAGTATCAGATTCGAGTCCAGGTGAGGCCACAGTTCGGTGGTTATTTGGTTGGGTTACATTCTTTTAGCAGTTAGACAAAACTTTTGCAAGTAAGCTTCCAAAAATATAGAATAATTATTGAAAATTTGTGCTAACTATTAAAACTATGCAATTTATGAAGCAAAGGAGTGGTAAGTCGTCATGTCTATGGGTGTAATTGTTTCTGTTTTGTGTTGTGAAGTCCAAGATGGTGTGTCGGGCAATGTGGAGAGCTTGGTAAAATATGGGTTCACGCACACCGTGCAGACGCTGAAATGGTCGGCCGTTGTGGCCGAGTTGTTCTAGGCGCTTCAGTCCTCAGGTTAGTTAGGTTTAAGTAGTTCTAAGTCGAGGGGGCCGATGACCTCACGAGGTTCAAATGGCTCTGAGCACTATGGGACTTAACTTCTGAGGTCATCAGTCCCCTAGAACTTAGAACTACTTAAACCTAACTAACCTAAGGACATCACACACATCCATGCCCGAGGCAGGATTCGAACCTGTAACCGTAGCGGTCGCGTGGTTCCAGATTGTAGCGCCAAGAACCGCTCGGCCACTCCGGCCGGCGACCTCAGATGTTAAATCCCACAGTGCTCAGAGCCATTTGAACCATTTTGCTGAGAACGAATATTACGAATGTTACGACTTCTGCAAACAGATGAATGTTAAACGAATCACATCTACTACGTAAACAAGTAATTGCTTCATAGCTCTGTTTTTACGTTAATAAGCTTAACAAATTCGTTATAGACGCAAATAAATTTTTATTTTATTGATAAATGATTCTTCTAAGAGTTCAAATTAAGAAGAATCCCAGAACAGTAGTCTGTGTAGATTACATACGTTTTTCCTCAAATACACATAGTTACCAGCATTTTACGGCCGTTTTCCATATTTGCCAACTATTCCACATTAACTTCTAAGTGAAACTTTCTTAAAAATCTTAATTCGGTGGTAGTTTTTTAATTTTACTAAGATAAATACAATTCATTCTTGCAAAATAGTAGAATTTTATCATACAGTGCGTTTTAGATCCGAGAAGGAGTTCAATTTTAACATACAAGTACAAAAGCAAATGGTATATTAGACGGTTTGTGTTGTAGCAAAATTCGCACTTTTTTGGAAGGGAAGCGTTGGCTTTCTCCGCAGTAGGAAAACTGCTGCGGCTAGGCCCAGGAACAGTAGCTGCGTTTTTGAGAGGCCGCGGCGGCGAATGAGAAATCTGTGCGGCGGAAATTTGCCGGCGGGTACTTGCGCTCGCAGCGCCCCTAGCGGCGCTGGCGGCGGTAGGCAGCCCGTTCTTAAAACGCGGCCCGGCGCGGAGCTGCCCGGCCTCCCACTCGGCAAACTTAATTTTGCTAAAGTTGCTGTCGAAGCGTTTATGTCGAGTAATCCTATTGGCCGGGAGGGCAGTCGCCATCAGCGAAACTCAATATGAGGAGATCGAAGGGGGCTGCGCGAGCCAGCGCGAGTGCAAGACGCCGCAAAGTGGAAAATGGGAGCCGGCGACTCCGCCCCCGACTGACGAAGCCGGGCACGAGCGAGCAGTGTGATTTCGCAGTAGGTGGTAGCAAACAAGAAGAGGACGGAGCAGCGCGCCGAGGCTGGTTAGAAGGGAAAGGGACTGCCATGAGCGTCCAGCAGCAGTCATGCGGAAGTGATGATCCGCCGCCGAATGGTCACCAGCTCGCAATGATGCGTAGGGTTATTCAGAAGTACTCCAGGGTCACTGGATTCAATGGAGGCTGTGGGGTCACCACACCGTGACCCTGAGCAGCTACTACTGTGTCAAGTAGCTCCTCAGCTGACGTTACGAGGTTGAGTGTACCCCTTTCCAGTCACCCCATCAGGAAAAATCCCTCGCAGTACCGGAAATCGAACCATGTCCTCCGCATTTTCAGAACCCGACTTTGTGAAAAGTATAAGACATACAGAAAAATAATTAATATATATCATTGGATAAGGCATCTCTCCAAGTGAATGAAAAAATGATATGGCCGTGTAGCATTGATGTCCGTGAGCTGCAGCAACGACTGCAATGAATTGCATGTACGTATCGGTTGCATCACAAATGGTACCCACACTGAAAACACGAAATGTGTATTAAAAACTTGGAGATATCCTCTATACAGTAGTATGTGTGTTGCTATATAAATTGCAGCTTTTGTGCTGTTATCTTCTGAAACGTTGTAGGTACTTATGAGCAATTTTTACTCGTGTGTGTGTGAAATAACACACACTTGACGTTCCAGAGCTGTACGAAATAATTGGAAATTAATTCGCTGTATGCGAATTTCTTGACATAAGGTATATTAGGTATAAATCTACTATCCAGTAATGACGTATGATTCTTTTTTGTGCCGACTCAAACTTCCATATATCATACTGTATGCGTCCTTATATCGCAGTCCACTAAATTCACCAGCTAACGCTCGCAACATTACTTGGATTTCCGCAGCGGCGAGAAAGACACAGCGACGAATCGAGGGCAATGTATGTAAGTATTTCAAGCCCACGTGGGCGTTAACAGTGTGTAGACATTGTGGCATGTGTAAGTTTGGGCTGGTGCGGGGAGCCTGTATGGATAGCTGAAGTGATTGAGGCGACTGCTCGTGATAACCGTGAAATCCCGTGACTCTATCATGGTCCGGCACAAATTTTCATATGTCAATGTTGGGAAGTAAATCTATACCTAATACAGCTGATGTAATGGAATTCGCGTTTAGCGAATTAATTTCGAATTATGAGTAATCTTGTACTGTACCAGCTCACTTGACAGAGCTGGTACACGTACACTTGCAGACAGATCGTGTGGTGATATTAAGAATCTTCACGCCTTACTGGCATTAACAATGTACTAGCCTCAGTTGTGCTTGACCAAAGGCGCTTGGACAAGGACGCTGCAAGCATATTAAATGGTTACAGAACCAAAAGGCAAACACACACCACAGACTTTCATTATGAAAGGAAAGCAGAAGTTGCGAAGGGAATGAGAAAAGGTTGTCGCTTGTTCCTGAGGATATTCAATCTGTACATTGAGCGAGCTCCATAAGAAGGGAATTACAGTTTAGAGAGAATAAATAAAAACTTTGCACGTTGCCGATGACACTTTAATTCTGGCAGAGACAATTGAAGGACTTCCAAGAGCTATTAAACATAATGGAAGTTGTCTTGAGAAGTAATCATCAGATGATGCTGATAGAATCAGATTAGAAGATGAGACACTAAAAGTAATCGATAAGTTGTTCTATTCGGGCGGCAAAATAATTGACAACGGCCGAAGTAGAGAGCATATGAAATGCAGACCGACAATACCAAGAAAATCATTTTTGAAATAGACGACTTTGTTAATATGGAATATAAACTTAAGTGGTAGAAACTATTTTGTGAACACATTTGGGTAGAATGGAACCTTGTACGGAAGTGAAACTCTGAAGATAAGCAATTCATACAAACTAATGAACTGTGATACTGAAGAATGTTGAAAAATAGAAAGGTAGGTCGAATAAATAACGAGAAGGTTCTGAGTCTAATCATGGCAAAAAAATGTGTGTGGCACAGCTTGACTGAAAGAATACATTTTTTAATAGGGCATATCCTCAGGCATTAAGGAATCGTCAGTTTGGTAAGGGAGGAAAGTGTGTGAGATAAAAGCCATAGCATGAGAGAGAGACTTGAACACAGTAAGTATACTGACAAGGATCTAGTTTGCAGCAGTTATTTAGAGACGAAGAGACTTGCACATAATACACTAGCGTCGAGAGCTGCATCAAACCGGTCGTCCGAATGAGGACCACAATAACATGAATAATAAATTTTCAAGTTGAACATATGACATTCGGGGCCACATCAACAATAAAGTTACAGAAGTTGTCTGCCGCCTAAGCTGCCATTCAAGCTGAGCCTGCGGGCAGGAAACCCATCCAACTTGAGTCTCGCCTATGCGAGTTCAATTTTAGATCTATTCATTGTTCGACCTCACTTCATTACCATCCACGTATATTCTTGATCCGCCCTCCCGCCCCCTCCCCCTTCCCATCACTTTATCTAAAGAGTACTTTTTGATCCTAGCCTATATTTTGCTCTCCCCCATCGTCATAATACCGGAGTACCATTAAAGTGATTATTTGTATTTGGGTTTCACTTTAACAGCGATTTCTTAGTGAGGACCCCTGCTGTCCTCTTCGTTTCAGGGTGAGAAAATGTAAGAAACCAATATTGTAGGGTTTTGGCAATGCTTTAGCGCTTCAGTGACACTGTTTAGACCATTTAATATTTATATTCTTCCACATAAGAACATGATTGTGAAATAACACTTTAACAAAAGAGCTTTTCGCAGAGACGCATGATCTGTTATCTTCCTTCTTTGGGCAGAAGTTATGGAGTGAATTAGACCCACCCATCACCCGTCAAAGCGTGCCCCATAGATGCTATCGACCAGGCACGAAATCGACGTCGTTGACAGCAGCGCCCAGCACATATCATACGCGACACGTCAGGGCTGGTGGTCATCTTATACGCTCTCGGCATTTCCTTCCCTTAGACGAGAGGAAAACGAACTGTACTGTCAAACTCTCGGCTGCAACGCAGCACTCTATATTCCATCTTTGAACATCCTGGCTGCGTCCAACCGTCTTACAACAACTCCGAGGACAATCATTTGACACCTTCTCTCACTACACGCCTCTCCCAGCAAAATTCAAACCCCTTTCCCCTCTATCTAAACATTCTATCAACTATAACCTATCATAATTCTTCCAAATGAAAGCTCTAATGAATCGTTTTCGTACATAATTGCAATCCTACCCACTTCCTACTACCTACAACTCGCCCCTTGACCCTTCCAAATATTAATCTCACATCCAATCTCTTATAACGTCTTCTCCAGATCCCTCACCTAGATGATGTTACAAGCAGCCCATATCAGCTTCATTCTTACAGATGTCAAAACTGCACATATACCCCACACACATTCTAGTGGAGCAATGTTAATAACGGATAAATCTAAAAGTTCTGGATCCTGTTTTGACTCTGTCAGGGACCCTAGGCTGCAGTATATCCACAAACTCATGCTGCAGCTGAGCTACGACATTTAGGAGAAGACCAGAAGGAGACTGGCGTTCTGAAACGGGCAGTGAGAACTGCTCGGATGTTTTTGTTAGAGCCCATTCACAGAAAAACAACACTCCAGTTTAGAATTCCAGTCTCTAACTTTATTTCGAGTAGAGACTTATTTCGAGTAGATCAATGTACCAGTTATCTCGAATAATTAGAGCATCTGAATAAATTACCTTAGACAATATAACTTTACAAATCTTGCAGAATCCTCTTGTAAACATACCATATTTCTCATAAGATCACAGATCACAGCAACAAAACTGTCATACACAGGATAAGATATCTCCATCACATGCAGACATATTTGTGTTTTTTCCAGTACGGCAGAGGCGTCGTCCACCGAAATTTTTGTCCATATGTTCGTACGTGTATATAGCAAACTAAAGCACGATAAATCCACACAACAAAAAATATTCATCTCTTTCCCTATGTAGAATTTTTTTATCATTTCCCCGCATTTTCTTGATTCTACTTATAAAAATTAAAACTTTCAAGCGCAATACGTCATCAGTTCGTATGTTCTGCATTTAGTAGAACATGTCAAATACTCCCGAGCACACAAGGTGTATAAAATGGATCCACTAAGTGGAGAATGAACCAAATAAAATTGCTCAATACACAATATAAAACAAAACTACCACTAACAGCCTCTGTTTTCACTTGGGAACTAGTAAATATATCGTCTGTAAGTCCTAAATTTTTTTTAATGGCTGTAATGTTGAAGCAAGTTTCAGGATAATAAAATTTTTTGCTGCTTGTGGTACTTTTACATCAAAATGTCTGTCACAACCGCGGAGCCAGCAGGTGTGGCCGAGCGGTTCTAGGCGCTTCAGTCTGGAACCGCGCGACCGCTACGGTCGCTGGTTAGAATCCTGCCTCGGCCATGGATGCGTGTGATGTCCTTAGGTTAGTTAGGTTTAAGTAGTTCTAAGTTCTAGGGGACTGATGACCTCAGAAGTTAAGTCCCATAGTGCTCAGAGCCATTTTGAACAACCGCGGAGCGCTACTTGAAGAAATATCGAACTACGTTCTTGTTCGAAGGATTCCTCTTAAACACGCCCATTTGAAATTAATCCTTATCTACCCATTGATCTCAAAACAAATGATGCTGAATTTACTCAAAAAGCTAAGGAATTATCGAATATTTCCATGAATATTAGATGCACGAAATACGTTTAGTTGTATGAACACAATGAGAATGAACTGCATTAATCAAGAAACTTAGCAAGATTAGTCGCCTTCTGCAACAGATTTGATTTTATCTACTACGGCCCGTTGATATCCTGAAACCAACGCCAGTGAAGTGAACGCTAGAGTCGTACTGACACTTACCGCACACTACTTCAGCACTTACGCAAAAAGTGCACGAAAATACAGATAAATATGGTGAATCAATCCTACAACCTATGTAAACATGAGAACTTCTGTAAACTACAGTAATACAACATCAGTAGGGACCAGTAAGGTAATGCAAAGTGAGACTGAAAAAGCATAGTAGTTCGTATATGAACTATCTCGATCGACAAGACTGTTTCATTCCGACATAGCACGACACTTCAAGAAATTTTCGAAATGTATGTATTACGCATGACATTAGGGGAGTAGTGTATGTTATGATGCAGAGGTGAGGTTAATTTTGGTTGACACGATTTTTGAACGTGTTCCGTGCAACTACGTTTTCATTCCGTTACAAGAATAAAATATTTTTGGAACAGCTGATAAGGCACATAAAATGCATTTAATTCACGAAGACGTGCTACACATTAAACTCCAAAATCTAATAGTCACAAACTTTTCATGACAGAAAAAAGTGAAAAGTTTTTCATTACTTTCAAGATATTCTGAACACGTACGGAGAATGGGAGCTAATTCGGTGTACTGATGGCGTTCGTAGAGACGCTAATGTTGACAATAGCGACGCTGAATAATTACACCTGCAACAGAAAAAGCTAGGGTGTGCTCACTTCCGAAAATGTTGCGCTGCAAGACTGCGGCAGCGAGGAGAACTTAAACACTTGTATTTAATTTATGTAATTAGAATGCTGTCCTTCTTTCTTGCATGCTCACCAGACGCGGCTGCAGAGGAAAAGGAGCAGAAGTACCTTTTTGCTTCGCGCAAGTGCCTTGTATCCTGTTTCTAGCGGTCCACGCAAGTTTCACAGTGCGAGAAGAGAGGTCGGAAAGTGGCGGAATGCGAAAACGAGAGAGAGAGGGAGCTCGGGTTAATGCGACTTAATGTGTAAAACGCCGCAACTCCTTAAAGTTGGAATCCCGACGAAAACGCGCCGGTGTAATGTGTGATTTAGTTAAGTGGAAGTTTTAATTCGCGAGCAAGAGGGCTGCGTGTCGCGACGCAGGTCCCAGGTCTGCGTCGGACGTCGGCCGGGGATATAAAAGAGTTATGTGCCTCACCGGCTGCACTTCTTTCAGAGGAGACAGCCACAGTAGGGCGGGAAAGCGCCGGATGAGCGGAGGAACAAACATGCCCCTGAACGCCCGCGTTTCCACTTGACTAGAGAACCAGCGCTGCTAATAAAACCTAGACAGTCTGAGACCGACAGCGCCTTTCTCTATTGAATTTATGCATTTATTTATCCTCAGTGCACAGCAAGCTGATTGGTAATCTCTGAACGGTTTTATTATTTTCGTTGTTATTTATCTTATAAAATACACTAATGATTTAAAATTGTGATTGTGAAGCAGCTGAATGGGTTGAAAATAAATAAATCGCCAGGTCCTGAAGGGATTACAATCCGGTCTTACAGAGAGTACTCTACTGCATTGGCTCCTTACTTAGCTTGCATTTATCGCGAATCTCTTGCCCAACGTAAAGTCCTGAGCGACTGGAAAAAAGCGCAGGTGACGCCTGTATATAAGAAGGGTAGAAGGACGGATCCTCAAAATTACAGACCAATATCCTTAACATCGGTTTGTTGCAGGATTCTCGAACATATTCTCAGTTCGAATATAATGAATTTCCTTGAGACGGAGAAGTTGCTGTCCATGCATCAGCACGGCTTTAGAAAGCATCGCTCCTGCGAAACGCAACTCGCCCTTTTTTCACATGATATCTTGTGAACCATAGATGAAGGGTATCAGACGGATGCCATATTCCGTTACTTCCGGAAAGCGTTTGACTCGTTGCCCCACTGCAGACTCCTAACAGGTACGAGCATATGGGATTGGTTCCCAAGTATGTGAGTGGCTCGAAGACTTCTTAAGTAATAGAACCCAGTACGTTGTCCTCGATGGTGAGTGTTCATCGGAGGTGAGTGCCCCAGGGAAGTGTGGTAGGTCCGCTGTTGTTTTCTATCTACATAAATGAACTTTTGGATAGGGTGGATAGCAATGTGCGGCTGTTTGCTGATGATGCTGTGGTGCACGGGAAGGTGTCGTCGTTGAGTGACGGTAGGAGGATACAAGATGACTTGGACAGGATTTGTGCTTGGTGTAAAGAACGGCAGCTAACTCTAAATATAGATAAATGTAAATTAATGCAGATGAATAAGAAAAAGAATCCCGTAATGTTTAATACTCCATTAGTAGTGTAGCGCTTGACACAGCCACGTCCATTAAATATTTGGGCGTAACACTGCGGAGCGATATGAAGTCGGACAAGCATGTAATGGCAGTTGTGGGGAAGGAGACCGCTTATAAAACACTAATACGACCTATTCTTGAGTACTGCTTGAGCTTTTGGGATCCCTATCAGGTCGGATTGAGGGAGGACATAGAAGCAATTCAGAGGCGGGCTGCTAGATTTGTTACTGGTAGGTTTGATCATCACCGGAATGTTACGGAAATGCTTCAGGAACTCGGGTGGGAGTCTCTGGAGGAAAGGAGGCGCTCTTTTCGTGAATCGCTACTGAGCAAATTTAGAGAACCATCATTTGAGGGCCCGCATCTCGTGGTCGTGCGGTAGCGTTCTCGCTTCCCACGCCCGGGTTCCCGGGTTCGATTCCCGGCGGTGTCAGGGATTTTCTCTGTCTCGTGATGGCTGGGTGTTGTGTGATGTCTTTAGGTTAGTTAGGTTTAAGTAGTTCTAAGTTCTAGGGGACTGATGACCATAGATGTTAAGTCCCATAGTACTCAGAGCCATTTGAACCATTTTTGAGCATTTGAGGCTGACTGGAGTACAATTTTACTGCCGCCAACTTATATTTCGCGGAAAGACCAAAAAGAGAAGATAAGACAGATTAGGGCTCGTATAGAGGCATATAGGCAGTCATTTTTCCCTCGTTCTGTTTGGGAGTGGAACAGGGAGAGAAGATGCTAGTCGTGGTTCGAGGTACCCCCCCGCCACGCACCGTATGGTGGATTGCGGAGTATGTATGTAGATGTAGATGTAAAACATTATGATCGCTCTCCATCACTAGACTGACTGCTGCCTCGTGGCACTTTATACACCACAGGGAAGTATAGAGTCTGTCCCATGAGGAATGATCGATATACTGGGACATGACAGGCAAATGTTGGTGTATAGTGGCGACTGTGTTTGAAATTGAAATCGCGGAAATCACGCTTTAATAAGGAGAGGGTTAATGTCACCACTTTCGATGATATGAATAAACGGAAAATCAGCCCTCGAGTGGGCGACGCACAGATTGTTGGAGGATACGATGGTAAAACGTGTGAAAGATGTTGAAGATTTTGTTCAGTAGTGTGATCAGTTTCAGTGTTTGCCACTCTCTTCTCGGAGAGATGAAACCAATCTTCTTTCATCACAGTGGCAGTCGCATAGCTGACTGTCCCACGATGGGCCCGCGTTAATGGGCGATCTCACTCAAACGAACAGACATCATCATAGACCCTCAAGGCGAATCCTCGATTAAATTATTAAACCTTTTCAGAGGTTACAGTAGACCTTCTTGCGTTGGTGACAGCACTAGTGCTGGCGTGGAGGTGCTCCATCGTTTATTTTATTTTTTTTAAACTGCGTAGGTGTCTGCATTACACTTTTGTATAAATCCAATGACGTGTTATATCAGTACATTCATCTATTTCGAAAAAGAACGTAGCTCGTAGTTTCCAATAGCTCTACAAGCATAGGTGAGTTACAATCGTCAGCTCTCTTTTACAGGGAGGCAGCACAGAGGACAGTCCTCACTACGAAGGCGTGCTGAAAAGGAACTCCCCAGAATGTTTCATTTGAAAACTGTCAAAATCTTTTTAAACACCCAAAAAGTTATTATCATTCTACACCTTTGTTCCACATGTCCTCATACACTGAAGCGGCAAAGAAGCTGGGATAGGCACGCTTATTCGAATACAGAGATATGTAAACAGGCAGAATTAGGCGCTGGATAGCTGCCAAAACAATTAATATAGTAATATGCATTATTTCAAAAGAATTGGAACGCCTATATAAAACAAAAATTGTCTGGACGCAGTTGTCAGAACGGTTACTGCTGCTACAATGGCAGGTTATCAAGATTTAAGTGAGTTTGGAGTTGGTGTTACAGTCGGCGCACGAACAATGGGACACAGCATTTCCGAGGTAGCGATTAAGTGGGGATTTTCCCTTATGACCACTTCACGCGAGTATACCGTGAATATCAGGAACCCCGTAAAACATCAAAACTCCGACTTCGCTGCGGCCGGAAAGAGATCCTGCAAGATCGGGACAAACGACAACTGAAAAGAATCGTCAAACGTGACAGAAATGCAAACCTTCCGTAAACTACCGCAGATTTCAATGCTGGACCATCAACAAGTTTCAGCGAGCTAACCATTCAACGAAACATCATCGATATGGGCTTTCGGAGCCGAAGACCCACTCGTGTAACCATGATCACTGCACGACACAAAGCTGTACGCCTGGTTGGGTCCGTCAACACCGACGTTGGACTGTTGATGACTGGAAACATGTTGCCTGTTCGCACAGGTCTCGTTTCAATTTGTATAGAGCGGATGGATGTGTACGGCTATGGAGACAACCTCACGAATCCATGTACCCTGCATGTTCAAGTTGGTGGAGGCTCTGTAATGGTGTGGGCCGTGTGCAGTTGGAGTGATATGTGACCCCTGATACGTCGAGATACGACTCTGACAGGTGAAAAGTACGTATGCGTCCTCTCTGGTCACCTGCATCCATTTACGTCCATTGTGCATTCCGACGGACTTGGGCTATTCCAGCAGAACAATGCAACACCCCACACTTCCATAATTGCTACAGATTGGTTCTAGGAAAATTCTTCTGAGTTTAAACGCTTCCGCTGGCCACCAAATTCCCCAGACATGAACGTTACTGAGCACTTCTGGGATGCCTTGCAACGTGCTGTTCAGAAGAGATCTCCACCACCTCGTACTCTTACGGATTTATGGAGAGCCCTGCAGGATTTATGGTGTCAGTTCCCTCCAGCACTACTTCAGACATTAGTCGAGTCCATGCCACGTCGTCTTGCAGCACTTCTGCGTGATGGCGGGGGCCGTACACAGTATTAGGCAAACGTACCAATTTCTTTGGCTCTTCGGTGCATCTGCAGCCCTCTGCTGCTAGAGAGCTCCGATTTTTATCGTGTAACATATCGGCGTGTAATGTAACTATGTCGGTGAGTAAGAAAGAACCTGCTGTAATCGAGTTTCTAACCGCAGAAAACATCGTCCAGAAAACATTTCCTTCAGCATGAAAACTCCACACACGAGCGCTGCGACATCAGCAACCATCCGGCACCCTGGTTTCACTGTCATCGATCAATCTCCATACCATCCACACTTTGCCCCATCCAATTTTTATCTGCTTTCAAAACTCAAAGAACACCACTGACGACTTTACTTCAATAGCGATGAATCGCTGCAAACGGAGGTGAGATTGTGGCTCCGTCAACAAAGTCTAACGTTCTACCGCGACGGTATCAGGAGACTGGCCTCTCGTTGAGACAAGTTTGTTCGTCACCCTGGTTATGTTGAAAAATAAATATGTAGACATAAAGAATAAAGGTGTTAAATATTAATAAAGTTTGTCTTGCTTAGCTAGCTTTAAGAGTTTTCATGTAAAACATTCGGAGCTGTTACTTTTCACCACGCCTTCTTACAGCCATCAACAATTCAGTTACATTATTTCACTTTACAGGAACCTATTTCTGTTGTTATCCTGACTAACAACATCTGACACAGATTCTCATGTCATGAGCAAACGACGACTATGTTCGAGATTTAGATACATACTTTCAGTCTGTAAGTTCGCGGTTAAGTAACCGCTAACTGGCTCTCGGCGACGGCAATTTTACGTTATAGCTATTCGCACTGCAATTTTGCGTGGTGATTATCATTATTTTGCTATAAACTTGACCCAGTGAGGTGACGCAGTGGTTATCACACTTGACTCGCCTTCGCTAGAACGACGATTCAAACCCGCGTCAAGCCATCCTGATTTATGTCTTCCGCGATTTCCCTAAATAGCCTGAGGCAAATGCCGGGATAGTTCCTTTGAAAGGGCACGGCCGACTTCCTTCCCCTCCTCCTCTAATCAGATGGGACAGAGGACCTCGATGTTTGGTCCTCTCCCCAGAATCAACCAACCTAACAACTTGAGAATACTTGATAATTTTTCGGAGGAAATGTTATGGCTACCAACTGAGTCAAGCTACTGATATTTTGACTGTAGTTCTAGTGCTTCTTATTGGCCCTCTGAGACAGTGATACATTTAAAATCTATTACGAATTACCCAAACACGGATTCTGAGTGGGCTTTTCGGCTAATAGTCTATTCGTCGGGACACAAATCTTTCGCAAACAGTGCATAAATAGGTTTCCATTATCACTGTAAGAATTATGTTCGAATTTGGCCGCGTTTTTCACTTAGTGAATTGTGGTCCCCTGTCGCGGTCGTAAACAAGTGAGTAAAATACTGCCCAGGCGGCACTTCTTCCGTCTGCGCCGCGTGGAGAACGCGCCCGCAAACTCAGCCCTCGGGTCGAGACGGAATGGCCTCTCCTTCCCCTGGAAAAAAAGAGGAAAAAGAGTAAAAAAGTTTCGCGAAGCCTGCACATAAATCAGCCGTTTGAACGCCTTTAACACAGAACACTTCCGCCGCCACCGCCGCCGACGCCGACGCGGGGATATATAGCCGCGAGGCAGACGGCTCGGCGCCGGGGGCCGGCTCAGCCGCACAACCGATCTGGCGAGCGGGTCGCATTCCGCGCGAAACAAGGCGGAGGGAGTCCATGCACTCGCTAACGGGCTGCGTGGCTGGACACCATTACTGCTGCTCCAAGAGGCATCTACACCCACATCGAAGCTCTACAAAGCACAGTGAAATTCATGAAACTGGTTACTTCCTACTGTACTAGTTATTAGGGTTTTGTTCTGTTCCATCCACGCACGGATTTCGGGAAGAATGATTGCTGAAACGCTCATCGTGCGGTGATTAAGCTTGTCTTCGCGATCTTTATGTGAACAATATGTAGGGGTTTTGTAATATATTGACAGATTCATCGGGGGACTGTTTGGGTATATCTTCTGGTGTCTGCCATTTCAGTTGTTTCAGCATCTTCGTGATATTCTTCCATGGGTCCAACAAATCTGTAGTCTTTGAACATCTCGCTAAGGAGCTATCAGCCTGTAAATGCTTTATAAAATTCACGACATACAAAGACGAAATAAAAAAAAATCATGTCAAAATGCAGAAAGGTAATGACCTATAAGGTCAAAAGATTAGATGATTAAGTAACAAATAAGGTGACTGATGGTACTGACATTTTTATTTTTTTATTCATCTATGAGTAGGTCTTCTACTCTTTGGCTCTGTATGTCTGCGTGAATTAATTAATCACACTATGTGACTCTCCTACGTTCGCTGACTATAATGTGGTAATATTTTTATATTTTCACTTAGAAAATTGTATTTGTGCTTCGTTTTTGTACATTTTTGGTGACCAATTACATTATTAGTAAGGCACTCTTGACTTAAATATTATGACAAATTTTTCATCCTTAATGGTTCTTACTTATGATTACGTGTTATTAGGATATCACTTATGAAGGATTGTGATCCTGATTATGCTATGGGATAGCCCCGTACCGCGTCACGCCTGTTCTTATCGTATCACATAATTGTATCTATGTTAGTTTCTGATTACTTCTTTTGTAAAAGATGTTTCAGGCATTGAGTTTAATAGTTATTGTATTACTGGATCTGTAAATTGAGTTAATATCTTGCATCTATGTATATTAGCATTAATTTGATATCTGCAGTATGATATTTATCCTATTCTGACAACTTTGCGGCCGGCCGAAGTGGCCGTGCAGTTAACGGCGCTGCAGTCTGGAACCGCAAGACCGCTACGGTCGCAGGTTCGAATCCTGCCTCGGGCATGGATGTTTGTGATGTCCTTAGGTTAGTTAGGTTTAACTAGTTCTAGGGGACTAATGACCTCAGCAGTTGAGTCCCATAGTGCTCAGAGCCATTTTTTGACAACTTTGCTGTGTTTTATTGCAAAGATGTTACTCCTTAGTCTTTATGACAACAGAGATGTTGTTATCGTTGAGTAATTAAGTATGGGAAAAACCCTTATCTAATGTAATTTTAAATGTTTATTACGTTGTATTCTTGAAAATGTTTGATTGGGATACAGTTTTGTTCGAGATGTATTATTGGTGTTACCTTCGTTCTGGATTCTAATGTAATACCTTTGTTGTCTTCGGTCTTTGAATTGTTTACTATGAGTTCTCGCCCGTAATGTCAGTATATGTCTCGTGTTGGTTCTTTTTAGTTAATTGCTGTTCACACAGATGTCATACTTGTAATGTTCGAAATGACCGACATTTTTAATTTTGATAAATAATGTTGGCTGCAGATTAATTTTTCGACGCAAGTAATTGTTCTGATGCTACATTTGAAATAATCTTGTGCCTTCAAGGTCATTTTCGTAAAGGACTATTAACATGGTTTAAGACCGAAAACGGTCGGAATAAAATATAAATAAAGTCAGCATCTGTGTGGCATGCATTTTATAAACCTGTAACCGTTCGTGCTGCTCTTCGTTGTATTCCTTCAATATCCCAGGTTAGTCTTATTTGGCGCCGGCCGCGGTGGTCGTGTGGTTCTAGCGCTGCAGTCCGGAACCGCGGGACTGCTACGGTCGCAGGTTCGAATCCTGCCTCGGGCATGGATGTGTGTGATGTCCTTAGGTTAGTTAGGTTTAAGTAGTTCTAAGTTCTAGGGGACTGATGACCTAAGATGTTAAGTCCCATAGTGCTCAGAGCCATTTGAACCATTTGAACTCAGGTTGGACGACAGACATGTGGACGTCATTTCACATTGCTTCGACTCTTCTTTCACGGCAGTCGTTAGCGAGTGGTTGTGTGTCTTTTGCTCCGGAAGCTACGACCAAATGTTTTTAATTTGGCGTGACAAGTAATGCAAAACCTTTTATCTAGTGTGAGTGATGGTTTGTAAGTGTGTGGATTTCTGCACAATGAAGGAGGAAGAGTTCCTGTAAGCAAACAGACATAAAAAAATCATTACTTACGTCTTCTGATTTTCCGTATGTAGCACAACCACAAAAAGACAAATGCAGGGCAAGAGACAGAGCAAAGCACACGTAAACATCACAAGAAATATCGATGTAAACATATGTACCTGATAGATGATAAAATCTCTAAAAGCGCCGTGATACACATGACAGGACACGTAACTGTTGCAGTGTTTCATTAGTTAAATGTCCGCCCCGATAGCCGAGTGGTCAGCGTGAGGCATTGCCGTCCTACGGGCCCGGGTTCGATTCCCAGCTGGGTCGGGGACTTTCTTCGCTCAGGGACTGGGTGTTGAGTTATCTTCATCATCATTTCATCCCCATCCGGCGCTCAGGTCGCCCAATGTGCCGTCGAATGTAATAAGACCTGCACCAAGGCGGCTGGACCTGCCCCGCAAGAGGCCTCCCGGCAAATGACGCCAAACGGTCATTTCATTTTCATCTTGAATATCCCAAATAATTCTTGTACGCAAGGAAAATAAAAAGAATGTATGAAGCAAATGTTGTCTGGGTACCAACCGGTCATTAACCAGCATGACTGCATTTCTTGTAACTTTGTTTTTTACGATAATACGAACAACAATAAGTCCTTGTTAAACGACACAGTATACTTTTTAATTGGTAGTCATTTCCTCTGCTGACGACCTTTTCAAAAATGTATCAGATTACCATTCACGTAAATATGACATTATTAAAGACGTAACAAAACATTACTCCGATTCTGTTGCACTTGTACTGTACACAGCGAACGTATCTAGAGTAATATAACTCGTCCTCATGCTAGAGTTGACAGTAGACAAATGGAAACACAAAGAAAATCCACAGAAGTCGGTCAGTCAATCGTCTTGAGCTGAAGGTTTGTGTGAGTGGAGTATACACCAATGAAGACAAACGCTCCTCATGTGCTGAGAATGAAAATTAGAACAGTTACTGCAGTAATGGTTTGTATTTACAATATCGGGGCATGTACTGCAGTACTGTAGTGGTTTCAAACGAGATGCTGCCTACAGTAGAGACAGTCCTAGATTAAAATCTACATCATTATTACCTTCATTCTATTGTGGTTGAACGTAGGCGCAGTCAGGCAGAAGATACAGAGAGTCGAAATGCCAACAAGAACCCACCTTCCCGACGTACTTTTCTCGTCTTGCTGTGACGCTCCAGGAAACGGAAAGTTTCCACGAGAGGCAACGCAATCGTCTTTGAATTCGATTTACTCTCAATCCACAATGTATGTGCGTTACACTGTTCACTGCACGCAACATGTTCTGCAATTATTTCTCAGTTCTGCTGAGGATTGCATTATCACCAGCGAATCTCGTCAGTGAAATCCTTTCACCGTAAATTTTGAATCCATTCCCGAATTTTTCTTCAGTTGCTGTCATTGGGAAATGTACTGACGAAGCATCGTGTCCAGAAACTTCTGGTTGTAAAAATGACAAAAAGTGATAACGGGAGCACTTTTATAGTAAATAGCGGCACTGGTCGAAACCTTGTTTATGTACCTCGAGCCACGTATCAAAAATTAGGTGGGGTATGCCCAAGTAACATGGGACGACCAGTATAGGTGCTGCATAATCCAGACGCGTAGAATTTACATCTCAGTTGGCTGCCGCAAACAGGAGAGACGCGAGCTTCGAAATGCGTCGCGGCATACCTGGGCATGTGTTGGGAGGGCCGTAGATCGCCGCTCGCTCGGGAATTCAATAGGCGGGCTGAGTTGCGGGCGCGCTCCTGAAGTATGCATGGGCGCCGCTGCCGGCGGCCGGCGCTTCGTTGTGTATTCCTGGGGCGACGGCGGAGCCTCCACTTAGCCCGCCGGCCAACGCGATGCCCCACCTGCCCTGCCTTGCCTCTGCCTTTGCCTCTCTGCCTCCCCTCCCTAGTCGCAGCCCAGCGATCGCTTCTCCCACTCGGAGCCAGCGTGCCACGGCTACGCCATCTGTTTGCTTCTTGATTCCCGAATTCTTGCAGGGAAGAGCGTACAGTAGAAGCTCAGTTACCCAATCAACATACGATCTCTCCAAAATAAAACAAAAACGGAAACTTATACTAAATTTTATAAAGTTATATCTTTACCAACTTTGATGTATCGAAGGAGTACGACAAGGGAATGTACTGTCCCCAGTGCTCTTCAATTGTGCTCTTGAAAAAGTTGTTAGAGAATGAAGAAAAGCAGGTGCACCAGCACACAGACTGGGACCAAGACTTAAGCGCATAGATGTGACTGTTTAGCATTTGCTGATGACATGTCACTGATCGCACAAGACATTACCGATGCACAGAAACAGCTAGAATCATTACAAGAGTAGGCAGCAAAAGTAGGATTACAAATTGCAATTGAAAAAACAAAATTTATGACTGACATCAAAGATGCACCTTTTGATCTCAAACTTGGTAATAACTACATCTCTCGAGTAAAAGAATTTAAATATTTAGGTGAACGGATTGCAGAAAATTGTACTGAAAAGAAATCTGTCAGATCAAGAGTCCAGAAAACGGAGACGGCGTTTCAATTAACAAAAAACATTTATAACAAAAGGAGTCTCTCGTGGAACTGCAAAATACGACACTACACAACAGTAATTAAACCCGAAGCTCTCTACGCATCTGAGACACTAAACCTTCAACACAGAACACTAAAAGAGGAATTAGAAGTGAAAGAACGTAAAATAATGAGGAAACTAAAGATGGTGTGCATTATCCAAAACCCAATGCAGAAATATATAAAAATATCTTCAAAATAACAGACACAATCCGCATGAGAAGAATCCAATTCACGGGGCATTCAGAAAGAATGTACTCAAACAGGTTAACGCACAAAATCCATACATCTTTAAAGAACAAAACTACAAGACCGAACTGATACAAACAGACGGAAAAAGACCTGAGAGAATTAGGGTCTCCAAATCTACATGATAGAAATGAAATCAGAAAAATCACAAACACACGGGGTTTTGAGGAAGAAGAGAGAAAAACTAACCGACATACGTGGTCTACGCAAAGAAAGCTAGCCCATTCGTTGTTTATGAAGGAATACTGGGCGAAAAGGAGGGCCAATAAATGTTGATTACCCGTGGTCCTAAGTGATCCATCCGCGAAGAAGAAGAAGAAGAAGAAGAAACATTCTTAATTACAAGCCAACGAAATTAAATTCCTCTGAAGGACAGAAAAAAGCACTCCGTCTTCAGGCCACATGCGGCCCATCGGGACCATCCGACCGCCGTGTCATCCTCGGTTGAGGATGCGGATAGGAGGGGCGTGTGGTCAACACACCGCTCTCCCGGTCGGTATGATGGTTTTCTTTGACCGGAGTCGCTACTATTCGGTCGAGTAGCTCCCCAATTGGCATCACGAGGCTGAGTGCACCCCGAAAAATGGCAACAGCACATGGCGGCCTGGATGGTGACCCATCCAAGTGCCGGCCACGCCCGACAGCGTTTAACTTCGGTGATCTCACGGGAACCGGTGTATCCACTGCGGCCGTTGCCCGAAGGACAGAAAGGTTGGACAAAATTATTGAAACACCGCAAGAAATGCATGTTTGCACATAAATGAAGATGGTAACAAAGCCTGCAGGTTGTGTTGCGGTGTTTGACCACTAACGGCACCTGTGCAATGTCCTCAATTCGCTGCAAGAATCTCTCGTGTTCTATGTAGTAGTGAGCGCATTACATTAAGGTGACAGAAGTTATAGGATACCTTCTAATATAGCGCCGGACCTCCTTTTCCCCGGCGTAGTGTAGCAACTCGACGAGGCATGGACTCAAGTCGTTGGAAGTCCCCTGCAGAAATATTGAGCTAAGCTGTCTCTATAGCCGTCCATAACTACAAAACTCTTGCCAGTGCTGCGTGTTGTGCACGAACCTACCCCACGATTTCATTCCATAAATGTTTGATGGAATCCATGTCGGGATATCTGGATGGCCAAATAATTCGTTCGAATTTCCAGAATGTTCTTCAAACCATTCGCAAACAGTTATGGCCCGGTAACATGAAATCGTTGTTTGGGAACATTAACGCCAAGAATGACTATAAATGGTCTCCAAGTGAGACCACCGTATGCTCAGTGGAGAAAGGGACTGAAAAAGTTAGATTGATTGTAGTTCATTATATTACTACATGGTACGTTGATATAGTTTTCTGTTGAAATATGACAGCCGCCGTAATGTGCACTCTAAATATTGCGATTTTGCATTTCAACCTTCGTTTGGTTCGACATGATCTTAGACTCCTTCCTATCTCGTCCTAGTCTTACACGCTCTATCCATTACTAACTCTCTCTAAAGATTTCCCATTTAACTGCGTTTACTGCTTCGGGAAATCCTAATTAAACTACTGTTGGACGTTTTAGTATACGTCGCACTAATACATAAAAGAATAAAATAGAAAATATAAACGATAAAAACCAGGTAACGTGTTCATTTGTGACATGTGAAAAAATCAAGAGGAACAGCTTCAGTTAATTACGGTTAGTTTCAAACATCTGCCAGCTTCATTATGAACGCTGAGAACTGTCCCTTTCTCTTTAATATAAGAGTGCCTTGCAGATTAAATTTTACATTTTAATACCGTAGAACATCAATACATGTAAAAAAACTGAGAAGAGCAGAACAAATAAACAATCAAATCCAGACATAGAGCTATTGTGAATATGTGATAACTTCGGAGCTACAGTTTTCATTAACTTCAAAGGCCGATCCTCTGCTTACAAGGGAAACTGCCCATAGCACGACCCTCACATTTAATTGTAATTAGTGGTAAGCTGGCCAATGTTGTACATAGACCAAGCATGAAAACAGGAAGACGGTGTGTGGAAATGTGAAAAAAGAAGTGAACGGTCCATGCTTGAAGTGCAACATTCAGCGAAGTGGGAGAGCGACGGCTTTGTAGTCAGACGCCAGCAAGGTAGTTCAGCGTGTTCGGTCAGAAAGTTAGCTGCCCTCTGTAATAAAAAATAAATAAATAAACTGAATAAATCAACGCTGAACTTAAAAAGTGTCATTAGACGTCCGCGCCTAACAAATACAACGATCAGTTACAAACAAAATGAGATTTTAAAAAATGGTCACAATGTTGGTCTGCAATGCGGCAAGCTGTGTTCAAAACTCCCTCGTGCCTTTTTTTTTCACAAAACTATTAACTGTCCGTCGGGTCAGTGATAAGTTTGTTCTCTTTGTCTTGTTTATTTGAAATCAGTACCGCCGTTAGACTGTTGTTTATTTACAGTGTTACATTTACACTTACATACTCATGATTTCGTCTTCAAAGTGGCATTATCAAGTGTTTTATGTGTTACAAATTGCCTAAGATGGTATACTGTCGTATTAAAATACTCTATTAGACACACTGCGTAAGAGTCGATATTTGTGGCAGAGCCTACTACTTTGTTTCATTACTGAGTACATCATCTTGACTTGTCTTGGCAGTTGTCATACCATACACTGATTGTAGAATATGAGTCACGTGGTAAGAATACGTTACCGTCGCAAGGAAATGTGACGAATTGTGAGAGCAAGCGAGATGCAGCAAAAATGAAAACAACAAATAAACGTGTGTGAACTGTGTTACAACAAGGGAATTCAAGAGGCAAAACTTCCTAAACGGAACGCAACTTCAAAATAGTTAAAAACATACGTTGTCATAGAGCACAGGGGAAAGCTTGTATGATTGTGAAACTGTTGCGTTCATTTGTTGCAGCTTATGTGAAAAAATATTATGTTTTCACCATTTCCTTGGGAGGGAACAGATTCAAATTCATACGAACACCTAAATCGGGCAAGGAGGCATAACTCACTCAATCACTTGGCGTACAAGTTAAGTGCTTCGATAAGAGATTCCTATCATACGACACACGTACTGTCACTAACGACGGATATGACACACCAGACGTGTTTTCTGGTGGGAGATTCGGTTGACTTGTCACTTTGTCATCAAACGTTTGCAGTTCCCATTCGTAAGCCAGTTCTTTTCGTCTGCGGATAGATAAGTTGTACAGAATCAACTTACGTTATAGGTCCCTTCCTTACCCCTCGCTGCTGAAAGGGATATTTCACCATGACACAGAAACAAATATGAATACATCTAACAGCGAAAAAAAAAATCATAATAATAATATTGGCACGAGGGAGGATTGAATATGGCTCTCCCGCCTTGCAGTCCACCACTTAACCACGACGAGGGGGCGCTTCCACATTGCTCTATGTTGTACTTCTTGTGCTTGAACCGTTCACAGTTTCTATTTTGCTTTTTTTCCACAGTGGAGTACAACTTCTTCCCGTTTTCATGCTTGATCTGTGTTCAGTTTTCGACGGTCTGTGCACTGCACCCTCTAACCACTAAATCTGAGGAGGCAGCAATGGAGAGTTTCCCTCATTAAAATGTTTCAGTTTTTCCACAAACGCGAATATGTTTTACTTTTAAGCTCTGCAGTGTTGGTTATTTACGTTATTCAGTCAAACGAAGAAGGAAGACTCTTAGTGGCTGAATTAAATTTCACAAGTGGATACCAACATTTGAAAAAAAATAAGTTTTGCTTAATGGAGTAAATTCGGACACAGATGTAACTAAGAAATCTTATATGCTATCTTTCAACCTACCTTGGTCATCGCAGCACTGCGGGCAGTTGCGCATACTGAAATGAACTAGAGCAGTTCGTATCGCACATTACAGGGGTTTTTCTGCAAGGGAACACCGCTCATTTTCTTCAAAAAAATTTTCATGTAGCGACTTACACGAGTCAGCGGAATCGTCATTTGATAGCTACGCGGCCGGCCGAAGTGGCCGTGCGGTTAAAGGCGCTGCAGTCTGGAACCGCAAGACCGCTACGGTCGCAGGTTCGAATCCTGCCTCGAGCATGGATGTTTGTGATGTCCTTAGGTTAGTTAGGTTTAACTAGTTCTAAGTTCTAGGGGACTAATGACCTCAGCAGTTGAGTCCCGTAGTGCTCGGAGCCATTTGAACCATTTGATAGCTACGCGCGTCCCACAGCCAGTACATTTGTTAAGCCCAATTTTCTTTGATCAACGCAGTAATAGAAATTTTCATTGTGTGTACTACTTGCACCGTACAGCCAAAGAATTGTAGTGCAACTTTCGTATGGTTTCACTCCCTTATTAATTTCGAATTATATTAAAAGCCACCGTCTTCTTAATGTGAGGAGTTTGCATGTTGGAAGGAAGGAAGGAAGGAAGGAAGGAAGGATATTCTGCTGAGCAGTTTCCCTAACCACCATTCCATAGAGCAAACAAGTTGCAACTTCACCTAACCTTGCTAACACCTTACGTAACTGGGCTATGTACGGCTCCGTTTGAAATGAACAGCTCGATACTGTCGTTTGGTCGAACTGCACATGTTTTCTTTCATACCCAGCAACTAACTCGCTGCAGATAGTAAAACTATAGCTGTGATACTGAAATCAAATATTCGTAGTCTACAAGTTAGCTGGAACTCCGAATTAACAAAGTCAACAGAAATATTGAGAAAAAGACAAATGAAGAATTAATAGAATGGGTATTATTATTCTAAGTCAATAATTAATGGAGACATCATCATTGAATTCTACTGAACAATATTTATTCAAGAAAGTATGTGTCAGATATGCGTAAAGTGGTCCTACGATAAACAGTACAATACAGACAGAAATAATATTATGAAATGCAATAGAGTTGCATACAGAGCGTTAAGAACATGGTAGCAGATATCCCCAAACTAAAGAGAAGCGAAAAACTAAGTCCATTTGATGATCACAGTACATGAAATATTCTCCAGCCGAAAATAATTCAGGATTCAGTAAGTCGATTTACAGATTAACGAAAGCGAGATAGGAAGGCATACTCTGTCTGCACTCACATTCATGATGGAAAAAGATGACGTTCTGCTTTGCAGCATATTCAGACCTCGCGATAGTTAAGTCCCATCGATTGTTAAAGTAATTTAGCGGCCGTTTAGCGCCAAGAATGTGTCACTCACACGACCGAATAACACTCGGTATCAGACACAGGTCTAACTTCTACAAGAACTTGCCATAAGGTCCAGCCAAGAGCTGTTCACCTTTTTACCTGGGTGGACAGGGTCATAGCGGTAACTTTGCTGGACCGGTCACGGCGCGGCCTTGGTGTGCCGTTTAGGGTTCAGCTATGGAATAAATTTTCCTTACCTCCTTCCTTTCTAATAGCTCGTCCATGTACACGTAACGTATCAGAAGGGAGGAAGATTACGCTTTAAAGTTTCGTCGACGACGAGGTCGCTATAGACGGAAGAGAGAGAGAGGGACACGGCAGATATGGGAAAGGAGAGTGCCCTTATCAATTGAACCATCCCGTAAAATTACGGAAACCCTGATGTTTGAAGTTCATACAGGGATTAAAGCCCCTTTTGTACAGAATGTGTGTCTGATGCCCAAATCATTGTTGTTCACTGAGTAACGCACGTTACATACCAAGGTACACAGGTAATTTAAGCTACTAACTCGATACGATCCCCTTTTAATGAAATTTTCTTTTCTATCCACAAGCGCGTTTCATTCATTCAATTAATCTTGCAACCAATCAAAAATGGATCAAATGGCTCTGAGCACTATGGGACTTAACATCTGTGGTCATCAGTCCCCTAGAAGTTAGAACTACTTAAACCTAACTAACCTAAGGACATCGCACACATCCATGCCCGAGGCCGGATTCGAACCGGCGACCGGAGCGGTCGCGCGGTTCCAGACTGTAGCGCCTAGAACTTCTCGGCCACCCTGGCCGGCTTGCAACCGGTCACAGGGTAAAGACCGAATATTCTGAGGATAACCAATGGAGAGAAGCCTGTAAAAAAATATCGGACGCATTTATCAAAGAAAGAACTGTAGTCAGTTTCGAAAACAAACAGACAGGAAAAGGAGGAAACGTAACTGTATGTACGAAATACTTTAATCGCTCTCACAAAGCGTGTACTAAGGTTTAGGTTGAAAACATCAATAAACGGCAATTTTTAAGATCAGAGCAGTTTTGTTCATCCACACACGTCATGTCACGGCTGGAATATTTAGGGAGGAGAGAGAGAGAGAAAGAGAGAGAGAGAGAAAGAGAGAGAGAGAGAGAAAGAGAGAGAGAGAGAGAGAGAGAGAGAGAGAGAGAGACACTAGCCATCACAGAGGTGACAAGGACCAGCTTTATCCATTATTAAAAATGCGTCGTGACATTTACCTCTCATGATTCATGGAAGCCAGGTGGGAAGTAAACTACGGCAGCGCAGTTACTCATAAATAACCGGCTCCCGTCTCGCAGCAGCAACGCTTTGTCGCGTCGCCAGCCCGCAGACGACAGGCTCGTGACACACGCAACAAACCCGTTCTAGCTGTCCTGGAGGCTGTCGCATTCGAAGCATCTTGTAATCTCCTCTTGTGTTGTCACTTTGATTTGACGTCTCTTGAGCAGACAGAACAGGGAAAAATAAAACCACGGCCATCGCTATGGCTGAGGTGTAGACCGGTGTGTAGCGACATCTCGACTAGAGGGCGGCAAAAAGCATGGTGTCCGGACGGCGTCGAAGCGATGGCCTGTGAAAACTTTGCCTCTTCCTTCTTCTACTCTCCCCTTCCATTTCTCTCCCTCTCTCTCTCTCTCTCTCTCTCTCTGATTTGTGCTGGGCTAATGGCTGTTTTAAAACTTCCTCTTGTTCTGCACTCGGAATTAACGCAAGCTGCGAACATCCGTTTTTCAGTTATCTGCTCTGTCTGCTTCAAACACTTTGTTTGGCATCTTCAGAATACCAGCGTACCCTGTCGTCATTTATTTCTACTTAGGGGATGTGCCTGCAGCAGTTAAAGAACTAGAAAAGTAGCAATTCTTTCCACGCTTACGTCGTCACCCGTTAATATGATACTAAATATTTTGTTTCTAATATGATCTTGAACTTGATACTGGGACAAAATAACCGTCGTTATCGATTTATTATACGTGTTGGATCTGTTTCGTTCACTCTTAACAGTACAGCTATCATACCGGAAGCCATTAGTGCCTTGTCTTGCCTTTTGTGAATTGTGATCTACTACACATATGTAGGTACATAACAAGTTACATGACAACTGCGAATACTTGGAATACAACGGCGTAGCAGCAAGTATCGGAAAAAGCCATATCGCTGAATCTCGTATTCATTCTCGCCGTATACAGTCTATTGTTAACAGGTTTCACATCCTTCCCCTCAGGATTTTTGTATCTAAACTTGTATGCAAATTCTTGTAGATTAAGTATCAGCATTGATCATGTTACGACATTTCGTAATGATGTGGAACGTATCAGTTTAACCTAAGTTTTCTTTACACAATATAATTAATTTTCTTTGAGTTACTACTTCACATATAAAAATTCATCTATTGAATAGAAGGGGTTGTCATTCATAAATTCTTTTAAATTGTTTTTAAATTTTGGTTGGCTGTCTGTCAGACGTATAATGCTATTTGGCAAAAGACCAAAGATTTTTGTGGCATCATAATTCGCTCCTTTCAAGTCAGATTTAACCCAGAATAGTGAAGATCATCCTTTCTTATAGTGTTGTAGCTATGAATTCGCTATTGTTTTTGCACTGGTATGGGTTATTAATAACAAATTTCATAAGTGTATATAAACTGCGAGGGCACTGTGATTATTCAGAGTTACTTAAATAAATGTATGCAAGGAGAGTTTCGGTTCGCTACAGCTATTATTATGATTACAGGCTTTTGTGCATTGAATACTTTCTCTCTTAGTGATGGATTACCCCAAAATATGATGCAATGTGAAAGCAGTGAATGAAAATAGGCGTAGTAAGCTAATTTACTGATATGTTTATAACCAAAATTTACAATAACCCTAATAGCATAAGTAGCTGAACCTAACCGTTTCAGCAGATCATCAATGTATTTGATACAATTTAATTATATTTTCATTTTCACAGTCAATCCACAATCATTATTGCAAGTATAGCTATTTTAATGGTTATCAACAGCTTTTCTCTAAATTCCTTTAGAAACATTCTGATTTATTTCAGCAAAATTCCATTGTCCTTGTTTTAATTTTGTTATGTCCGTCTTAAAAACGCTTTCCAAGACACTATGCCTTCCATTCAACTTATCTACCAAGTCCGTTTCCATCATTAGTACAATTTCAATGTCCTCGACCAACCTCAAAGCTTTTTACATCTTCTGTCTGCGTATCCCTCTCATATTTCTGCTTCCATGGTACTAGAGGGAGCTATCAGGGTAAAAGCTGAAGAGGAAGACAGAAAGTGGTATATGTCAGGCAAATAACTCAGAGCACAGCTTTCAATTTGCAAGCGCTAATCTGAGATGAAAAGGTGGGCACAGGAGAGAAATCCGTGGCGGACTTCATCAAATCAGTCAGAAGACTCATTGATAAAAAAAAGAACAGAAGAAAAGCTCAATTACTTCTCAATCGGCCGCTACGGTCGCAGGTTCGAATCCTGCCTCGGGCATGGATGTATGTGATATCCTTAGGTTAGTTAGGTTTAAGTAGTTCTAAGTTCTAAGGGACTGATGACCTTAGAAGTTAAGTCCCATAGTGCTCACAGCCATTTGAACCATTTCTTCTCAACCGTCGCTTCCTTTGTGTGTTGTTCGATTCTTATTTCTTGTGCCTGCAGTCTGGTTTCTGTAAAGCTGTGTATAGCCTATCATTCCCCGTGCATTATCCATGCTACCTACACGTTTTCGAGGAGAGCATCCCAGTCAATATGGTCAAAAGGTTTTTCTAAACCTACATAAATTTCCAGTAAAGACTCCCATTTGTCTTTAGCGTTAGAAATGTTATATGTGTGGCCTTGCTGACAATGTGCTACTCACACCCACGTAGAGTAGCATTACCACATGAAATCGAAATCGTATTAGGGTGCAAAAGAAAGTGAAACAGAACAAGTAATTAAAACTATGATATTATCTCCACTGCAATTGACACACACAAAAATTTGGGTTTCCTTTTACGCTGAGGCCGCTGAGCCGTATGACGTTGCGTCATTGTGGAAGAAGATAAACAATTAGTTGGGTGGAGCGGTGCTCCAATATCGGCACGGGCCCTTCCCCCCGCGCCGCCGTCACCTCGGCCGCCGGCAGTTCGCGGTTCTTTGAGACCGCGGGCCGGCATTAAGGTGCCCCGCTGATCAAAGGGCCGGTCGCCGCTTCCGGTTTCTGTGAGCGCCTTCCCTCCGACCTCCGGCTAATTACAACCGCTGACGTCCACGAAAAGCTTTTTTTCAGCAGCTCTGGGAAACCACGGACTGTGAAGCTTTCGCTTTCGGTGGTAATTTGAAGTTTGGTGACGTCATAGCAAGCACACACCGCGTATCATTTTAGTTAAGCAATTTCATACATTTGTATGCTGGTATTGGAAACATACTATCATAATCAAACATGTAGAGTGAAGTACAAAGTTGGTATGTCAGAAGCGACTAAAAATGTATATTTTCTTTTTGGCGACAGTATTTCCCTTTTAACATACAATAAGCCAACTATTGAGAAGTTTAGCCGGCAGGAGGGGAAGTGTTGTACATTGGGATACTTTTCATACTTTCGAGCTCTAGCTGTCTCTGTAATAGAAGTTTAATATATCTTCTTATTCCATTTTTAAGCGATGGTATTCACTTTTTATATGACTCAGTGGTTTACTAAAATCACAAATATTAATCAGAAAAAATTATGATCTTTTTAGATTGGAAGGTAGGGGACGAGCTACTGGCGGAATTAAAGCTGTGGGGTAGGGGCGTGAGTCGTGCTTGGGTAGCTCAGTCGGTAGAGCACTTGCCCGCGAAAGGCAAAGGTACCGAGTTCGAGTCTCGGTCCGGCACACAGTTTTAATCTGCCAGGAAGGTTTATGATCTTTTTATTTGAGTCATCAGTCTTCTGACAGGTTTGATGTTGCCCGCCACGAATTCCACTCCTGTGCCCGCCTCTTCATTTCAATACAGCACTTGCAACCTAGGTACTCAATTATTTGCTGTATGTAATCCAGTTTCTGTCTTGCACATCTCCCTCTAGTACCATGGAAGTTATTCACTGATGTCTTTACAGATGACGTACCTGTAGCACCACTTCTCAGATGCTTCGATACTCTTCTGTTCCGGTTTTCCCGTAGTCCGTGTTTGACTACCACACAATCCTGTGCTCCAAACGTACATTCTCAGAAATTTCTTCTTCAAATTAAGGCCTATGTTTGATATTACTTGACTTCTCTTGGCCAGAATGCCATTTTCTGCCACGGCTTCTCTGTTTTTTATGTCCTCCTTGCCCCGTCTGTCATGGGTTATTTTGCTGCCTAGATAGCAGAATTCTTTAACTTTATCTACTTCGTCATCACCAATACCGTTTGTCGCTGTTCTCATTTCTGCTACTTCTCATTACTTTCGTCTATCTTCGATTTACTCTCACTCCATGTTCTCTACCGATTAGACTGTTCATTCCATTCAGCACACCGCGTAATTCTTTTTTTCTTATCTACTACATCTACATTTATACTACGCAAGCCACCCAACGGTGTGTGGCGAAGGGTACTTAACGTGCCATTGTCATTATCTCCCTTTCCTGTTCCAGTCGTGTATGGTTCGCGGGAAGAACGACTGTCTGAAAGCCTCCGTGCGCGCTCTAATCTCTCTAATTTTACATTCGTGATCTCCTCGGGAGGTATTAGTAGGGGGAAGCAATATATTCGATACCTCATCCAGAAACGCGCACTCTCGAAACCTGGCGAGCAAGCTACACCGCGATGCACAGCGCCTCTCTTGCAGAGTCTGCCACTTGAGTTTGCTAAACATCTCCGTAACGCTATCACGCTTACCAAATAACCCTGTGACGAAACGCGCCGCTCTTCTTTGGATCTTCTGTATCTCCTCTGTCAACCCGACCTGGTACTGATCCCACACTGTTGAGAAATACTAAAGTATAGGTTGAGCAAGTGTTTTGTAAGCCACCTCCTTTGTTGATGGACTACATTTTCTAAGGACTCTCCCAACGAATCTCAACCTGGCACTCGTCTTACCCACAATTAATTTTATATGATCATTCCACTTCAAACCAGTCCGTACGCATACTCCCAAATATTTTACAGAAGTAACTGTTACCAGTTTTTGTTCCGCTATCATATAATCATACAATAAAGGATCTTTCTTCCTATGTATTCGCAATACATTACATTTGTCTATGCTAACGGTCAGTGGCCACTCCCTGCACCAAGTGCCTATCCACTGCAGATCTTCCTGCATTTCGCTGAAATTTTCTAATGCTGCAACTTCTCTGTATACTGCAGCAGCATCCGCGAAAAGCCGCATGGAACTTCCGACACTATCTACTAGGTCATTTATATATATTGTGACAAAGCAATGGTCTCATAACACTCCCCAGTGGCACGCCAGAGGTTACTTTGTAGATGTCTCTCCATTGAGAACAACATACTGTGTTCTGTTTGCTAAAAACTCTTCAATCCAGTCACACAGCTGGTCTGATATTCCGTAGGCTCTTACTTTGTTTATCAGGCGACAGTGCGGAACTGTATCGAACGCCTTCCGGAAGTCAGGGAAATTGGCATCTACCTGGGAGCCTGTATCTAATATTTTCTGGGTCTCATGAACAAATAAAGCGAGTTGGTCACACACGATCGCTGTTTCCAGAATCCATGTTGATTCCTACAGAGTAGATTCTGGGTTTCCAGAAATGACATGATACGCGAGCAAAAAAACATGTTCTAGAATTCTACAACAGATCGATGTCAGAGATATAGGTCTATAGTTTTGCGCATCTGCTCAACGACCCTTCTTGAAGACTGGGACTACCTGTGATCTTTTCCAATCATTTGGAATCTTCCGTTCCTCTAGAGACTTGCGGTACACGGCTGTTAGAAGGGGGGCAAGCTCTTTCGCGTGCTCTGTGTAGAATCGAATTGGTATCCCGTCTGGTCCACTGGACTTTCCTCTGTTGAGTGATTTCAGTTGCTTTCCTATTCCTTGGACACTTATTTCGATGGCAGCCCTTTTTTTCGTTTTATACTGAAGACAGCAATATCATCAGCAAATCTTTTCATTGATATCCTTCCATGTTTAATTTTAATTGCACTCTTGAACCTTTCTTTGATTTCCGTCACTGCTTCGAAGTATGGCTTGAACAACAGGTCGAAAGACCACAACCCTGTCTTACATCCTTAGTTCTTGGTCTTCCATTGTTATTTTTGCCTCTTGGCTCTTGTACATATTGAATATTACCCGTCTTTCCCTATAGCTTACGACTATTTTGCTCAGAATGTCTAACATCTTACACCATTTTACACTGTCGAACGCTTTTTCCAGGTCGACAAATCCTATGAAAGTGTCTCGATTTTTTTTTAGTCTTGCTTCTATTGTCAATTGCAAAGTCAAATGCCTTTACCTTTCCTAAAGCCAAACTGGTCGTCATCTAACACCTCCTCCATTTTCTTCTGATTCTTGTGAGCAACTTGGATGCATGATCCAATAAACTGATTTTGAAATAATTAAGGTTTCACCAAACGTAAATACAAGTGGAAATTTAAAGCGTTGCAAGTCATAAAATCTCTCTATTTACTCCTCTATCTGTTACACTGTTACTCTACTGCATGCATTTCAATAACCAGTAAGTGCAATCAAATTAAACAGAAGAAATATCAAAACTCAGTTACGTTTTGAAATTGATGCTACTGAAAATTAACACTGATTTACATTTTCAAAACATGTAATACATTATTTGTGTATATATTCAGCTTATTTGTGTATATACTACAGCTGTTCCGTGTTAAAAGAACTACTTCTGTTTCACTGCATAAGATGGCAGACGGCCGACTAAGCGTCGGATTACCCGTCCGCACTTTATGTAGCTAGTTTTAATGTGTATGGAATTGTTTTTGCTATAAAATCACGTAACTGTAGAATTAACAATGTAGTTGAAACAGTTTCAGCCTATACTACTGTACTAATACACGATTTTTCACTTTGTTACCAAAATTCTCGAATCGTACTTGAGCAACTTGCTTCAAATGTTTATTCGATACTTTCAATAAACGCTAGGATGGAGATAAACAATGTAATTTCAAGCAACAATGTACAGGCTTTCTATTGAAACATGCGAGGAAAAACGTGCTGTGCTATGCTGTACTGTGAAAATGTACTTTTTTTCCTTTCTCGCTGGCAGTTTAACTACGATAGCGTGGCCTTTAAACCATTAGACAAATTGTTTCTCCCGCATATATTGTTTCTCATTATATATGTTTTGAAACAAAAATTGTAGACACAAAAATGTGGTTGTTTTGTTTTTTTCCTAGCAGTTGTATTAATAGCTTATCGGCTTATGATTAGAAAACAACTACGGGATCTAAATCGCCAGAAGCATTAGAACCCTACCCATTTGTAGATTAAAACTATGCGATGTGAAATACTGTAATTGAAGCCACTATTCTCACAGATTCGGCAGCAGGGGATAGCTCTCGTACCCAGTATACCAATTATCCCAACCTATTTGCCCGTTTACATTAAGCGACTTCAATTCCCAATCAAGAATTTTATGCTATAACAGTAAACAAGTATCAAGGTCAGCAGAAGCGGGGAAAAGGTAATTAACAGAGAGGACGGGCGGGGGTTGTATGGACATAGGGAGCGGGCAGGAGATGCAGACGGAGAGGAAGGAAGAGCAGGTGGAGAGAGATAGGGGGAGATGGCGATCAGGACGTATATCCAATTCCCACACGCATTCAGCAATTGCGAAGCATTGGCGAGTTTGCTAGTATACTACAACGCCCTCAAGTATATAGATTTCTAACAAGGGAACCTCCCCATCGCATCCCCCTCAGATTTAGTTATAAGTTGGCACAGTGGCTAGGCCTTGAAAAACTGAATACAGATCAATCGAGAAAACAGGAAGAAGTTGTGTGGAACTATGAAAAAAAGAAAATAAGCAAAATATACAAACTGAGTACTCCATGTGCAAGATAGGCAACATCTAGGAGGGTCTCAGCTGAGGAGCGCAGTGGTCCCGTGGTTACCGTGAGCAGCTGCGGAGCGAGAGGTCCTTGGTTCAAGTCTTCCCTCGAGTGAAAAGTTTTACTTTCTTTATTTTCGCAAAGTTATGATCTGTCTGTTCGTTCATTGACGTCTCTGTTCACTGTAATAAGTTTAGTGTCTGTGATTTGCGACCGCACCGCAAAACCGTGTGATTAGTAGACGAAAGGACGCGCCTCTCCAATGGGAACCGAAAACATTTGATCAGAAGGTCATAGGTCAACCGATTCCTTCACACGAAAACACGTCAGATATATTCTATACGACACTGGTGACGGCATGTGCGTGACATGACAGGAATATGTTGTCGACCCACCTAACTTGTGAACTTGGCGATTGGGTAAAAAGATGCTTCTACCTTGCCCGATTTAGGTTTTCTTGTTGTGGATGTGATAATCACTCCCAAAAAAGTGATGAAAACATAAGAGTTTGTCACACAAACTGCAACAAATGAATGCAACAGTTTCACAGTCGCACGGTTTTCCTTGTGCTCTGTCAAAACATATGTTTTTAACGTTTTCAAATTTTTCCGTGTGTAGACCGTCAAATCCTTCTTATGTACAAGCAAATCTGAACATGTCCTGGAATTTTGGAGAGCGAAGTTGATTATGTGTGAATGCCTTAACTTTCATAATCGTCTGAAAATAAAAAATTAAAATTTCACTCGAGTGAAGACTTGAACCAAGGACCTCTCGTTCTGCAGCTGCTCACGGTAACCACGGGACCACGGCGCTCCTCCGTGCAGATTCTCCTTGATGTTGCCTATCTTGGGCATGGACTACTCAGTTTGTATATTTTGCTTTTTTTTTTTTCATAGTTCCACACAACTTCTTCCTGTTTTCTCGATTAATCTGTGTTCAGTTTTTCAAGGCCTATCCACTGTGCCAACTTATGACTAAATCTGAGGGGGGTGCGATGGGGAGGTTCCCTTGTAAGTACAACCTGATGTCTAGCGACACTAAAAACTGTGCAAAATTGCGGAACTCCTTATGGCGGTCTCTAATGCAAATTCATTTATGCGATTCCAAAATAAGGTATAAACTGAAGTAACGACAAAAAAACTACGTGTGTTCCTAGATACACTATCTTTAGGTACAAACACCCTCCGCTCATCATAATACATTTCTTTAATCCGATCCTGTCGCAGTTAAAACATTCACCGGAAAAGAACCTGTTTACTTGAATATATTATCATCTCTTATTATAATGATGAAAAATTGAGAAATGTAGCAGAGGAAGTCGACGTATTGATAATTTATTAAGAGAGTGTTATTAGTATAGAGTAAGAAAATGTGTTAGCACGCAATATGTATTGAAAGTAAGTCATCACCAAAAGGGAAAGAACAGTGTCGCCGTATACTGAAACATCGGGAAACGGCCTTGTTCATTGTTCATAGAACGAAGGCTTTCACGACCGGATGACCTTTCGGAATGTGAGGTCGTGGTCCAAGAAACTCTTCTGTTCCTGACGTTTCGTCCAGGACTGCGCTGGACATCCTCAGAGGCACCCCTCCGCTGAGTGTTGCCGACTGACCTGTTCAAAGTATATCGCGAGAGCAAAGGCGAAGGCATTTTCTGTGAAAAGAGCTGCACAGTTTTAGTGTTGCTGAAGAACAGCATCGCAAAATCAGCCAAAGCAGCTATAATGAATATTTATTTATCGAAAATGAGTCTCCATCAAGCGATCATGTTCAAGCCACGTATATAATAACGGACGTGTGTAATAAATAGTACATGTCAAAATGATCAAGTTGAACCATAGTGTACATCAGATAATCTCGAATGTCATTATATCATATGAATGGAACGTTCCTTGGGCTCAAGCCATGATTACTATCAGTTACAGCGTCTAAGTGAAATAGTTATAGACACAGGGGTAGATACGTATAAACGTTTGACATACACACAGATCTAATGTGAGTTCCTGTCAGTTATACATGCATCCATTGTATTACACAATTTTCTATTAGTACTAAGTGCCCAAACTGACAGTCCATTTCACTATTCCACATACTATCACCAAAACCGTCTCAGTAACTGACTGTATCAGCTGATATTTGTCTCTATAAAAGGTAAAGAAATGGCTCAAATGGCTCTGAGCGCTATGGGACTTAACTTCTGAGGTCATCAGTCCCCTAGAACTTAGAACTACTTAAACGTAACCAACCTAAGGACATCACACACATCCATGCCCGAGGCAGGATTCGAACCTGCGACCGTAGCGGTCGCGCGGTTCCAGACTGTATCGCCTAGAACCGCTCGGCCACTCCGTCCGGTTTTGTCTCCATAAAAGTGCAGCGATATTGCCTACAAGTTAGGTTACTTGATCGTAGTTTCGTCAGAGATGCGCAACTTGTAGTATCTACGTCCTTGGTTGCAAAAGATGAATAAAACTAATAAAACGGGGAAATCCTATCAACAATCAAACCTTAAAAAATACTTGCTAAAACGTAGACTAGCCTAGAGGGGATCGGAGTACACTCGTGTAGTTCAACACTGTCAAATAGTATATCGAAACTTATATAATTTTGTTTACATACTGAAAAAAATTCCAACATTATATAAGTTTGTACAGAAAATTTTATGTCAACACAGAATTGGCCAAAAACAAAAAAAAAAATGTCAGATAGTCAGTCGGCAGTCTAGATACAAACATTGCAGTATTATAGCGCTTCATAACGAAAGTACAGGGGTTGGACAAAGATATGGGAGCAACTCATGCTTGAACATAAATGCAGATCGTAGCCAAGCCTGCAGGCTGAAATGTTGTAATTCGCCACACGACACCTGTGTGATGTCTTCAACACGTTTAAAGTGTCAGCAGTTTTCTGAACAATGTGCTGTTTCGTTGTGAGTTTATTCTGTCGGAGCTAAGTAAAGTCTTACGTGGTCAAATTTTTGGTGCTCGCATGGTAGGTGCTTCCGTAACCAAGGGAAATAAAATTTTGGTGTTTAAGAGGCACCGTATCGAATATTTGTGCCACATGCTGGGAAAGTGCGAAAAAGTCACAATCGAGAGGAAAGTGTGTAAAAAATTTGGAAATTTATGGTAAGTTCCCATGGTGCCAAACTGCTGAGGTCATCGGTCCCTAGGCTTTTATACTACTTAATTTAACTCAAACTAACTTACACTAAGGACAACAAACATACCCATGCCGAGGGAGGACTCGAACCTCCAGCGGGGTAGCCTTGCGAACCGTGGCAAGGCACCACAGACCGCGCACTTACGGCCCGCTGCAGGAAAGTGTGTGTTGAGGGATTGTGACGACCGTCATTGAAGAGGATTCTGAAGATTAAGTGAAAGGACGACAGGTGCAAAAGTCACTCCACAGCTGAATGTCACACTCTCGATCCCTGTCAGCACCAAAATAACACGAAGGTGGCTACAAGAGCTGGGAATTGTAGGACAAACTGGAATTACAAAACCACATACGAGTGATTCAATTGCCGGCAACATAAAAATTTCGTGCCGAAGCCGTAAGACCTCGACTGTGGACTTTTGGAAGAGAGTCATTTAATCGAATGAGTGTTGTTCCACATTACGACAGCTTTTGGTCGTTTCGTTACGTCGCTCTTTAGCCCTTTCACTGCTGTGAACGTGTGCAGGGGCACAGCATGGGTTTTCGTATAGTGCTATGGACGTCTGTATGTGGCCTGAACAACCCACCTCTCACTTCTACAGACGAGTTACTGCCATATCTCGGTGTGAAAAAAACGTCTCGAGTATTTATCAAGCAGCGTATGTGTCTTATTGCGTACTATCATTTGCAAGAACCTCGTTTCAATATCTTGAAACATTTATGAGATACGACTACAAGATTCGCGATGTGCAAAGGTCTTGAATATACGAGTCTCGCCCGACAGTCTGTTGTATGTATAACCCAGAAACTCGAGAGCGTAATGAGATATCCTCCTGCTCTAAATTCTAAATAAAATTTAGATATGTTATGTACATTTTATTTACAGCAACGTGTGAGCTAACGCTAACCATACACGATTCGTTTTTATCTCTGCAAAATCTTTAAAATTTCGTGCTATGCTCTGTTTAATTTGATGCAGTACAGTTAGTAGGACGGATAACGAGAAGAAATTCAGTTCATTATCGAGTGGAGATGTCAGACACCAAGCTGTGCAAAAATCAAATATTTTCACCTGATAGTGCTTACAATCGGATGATAAGTATTTCATAGCAGCTATCAAGTCCGCATGGACAAAACAGGTGCATGGTGCGCGACCGTCCGTCGGATGTAAAACCCAATAACTCGAGAACGAAATGAGATATCGTTCTGCTCTGTTTTCAACCAAATTTAGATATCTTACTTACATTTAAAAAAATGTTCAAATGTGTGTGAAATCTTATGAGAATTAACTGCTAAGGTCATCAGTCCCTAAGCTTACACACTACTTAACCTAAATTATCCTAAGGACACACACACCCATGCTCGAGGGAGGATTCGAACCTCTGCCGGGACCAGCCGCACAGTACTTACATTTCATTCACTGCAATGCGTGAGCCAAAATCAACCATATGCAAAGTCAATGCATTGCGTTTCTACCTCTGTAAACACTTAAAATGTTTAACATGTTGTACGTAGTTGATACAGCACAGTAAGTATGACAGACAATGAAAAGAAATTCAGTTCTTTGAAGATATTAGAGTGTAGGATGTGAAAGAATTTTTTTTGCCTAATAGTTTTCGAAAAATCAGACGGTAAGTATTTCATATGTGCTGGAATGCCGTCTCACAAACACATGCAGCAGCATTTAGCGAATGGTACAGTAGTAACAAAAGCCACCCTTAGTACAGAGAACAGGGAGCGTGTCTACAGCAGCGGAATGGTTAGGACAAGGGACTCCGACATCCGGTATCGGTAGGTGCAAAACACTCCAGGAAAGTACCGATCATCAGCTCCTGCGGTGGCCAGTATCATGAGAAATTTAGCGCTGTGGGGAAGGTATTGCACGGTCGTGGGGGCGTCGCTGGTGTAGACGTGCGAGCCCGGGGCGCGATGCGGCGCGGCGCGGCGCGGCATACACGGCTGTGGCGGTGGCGGCAAGGCTGTGCTAGAGAGGCTTGCACAATGGCTGTCGCCCGTGGAGTGGCCGGCGCCACAAAAGGCCGCGGCCGCCCCTAATCACGTGGGAGGGGGCCTCGAGAGGGCCGTCCTCCCGCGCCGGGGCACGTATGCCGCCCACCCGCGCCACGCCTGCTCACTTCGCTCCCCTGCCGGCGCCACAGTGCCCGCAAACTGCGTCCACCCTCTTCCTACTACATCCCAGCAACACGCTTCTCCCTCAGAGGTATGTTAGGCTCAATTATTCCTTGTGTTTCCCATACTCTGTACCGTCCAACCGAGAAAGGTGGCCCAGATGTAACACACTACACGGAGGCGACAAAAGTCACTGGATACCTCCAAATATCGTGTCGGGACTCCGTTTCCCTGGCATAGTGCAGCAGCTCGACGTGGCGTGGACTAAACAAGTCGTTGGAAGTTTCCTCCAGAAATGTTGAGCCATCCTGCCTCTATAGCCGTCCACAATTGCGAAAGTGTTGCCGGTGCAGGATTTAATGCACGGACTGACCTCTCGAATTTGTCCCATAAATGTTTGCTGGGATTCATGTCGGGTGACATGAGTGGCCTAATCTTTCGCTCAAACTGTCGAGAATGATCTTCAAACCAATCACGAGCAACTGTGGTCCTGTGATAGGCGCATTTTCTGCCATTCCGTTGTTACTGAGCTAAAAATGGTGTCAAAGCGGTCTAACACAATCATTTCCAGCGAATGATCGGTTCAGTTGAACGAGATGACCCAGCCCACGCCGCTATGGAACCACTACTGGCTTGCAAAGTGCGTTGTTGACGACTTGGGTCCATGGCTTCGTGGGGTTTGCACCACACTCGAACCCTACCACCAGCTCGTATCAAATGGAATCTTCTGACCAGACCACGATTTGCGCGTCGTCTACGTCCAACCGATATGGTCACGAGCACACACACATCCATGCTCGAGGCAGGATTCGAACCTGCGACCGTAGAGGTCGCGCGGTTCCAGGTTGTAGCGCCTAGAACAGCTCGGCCACTCCGGCCGAGTTACCGCAGACAAGTAGGAAAGACACAGACAAGTAGGAAAGACACGAATGCCACACGAATTCCTTGCTAACATGTTGGTTCTTATATACTTACATTGGGGAGGCGCTACGTTGCATGTACGCTGCAGCAACATACTCAAATGGAAACTTTGGCCGGCCGGAGTGGCCGTGCGGTTCTAGGCGCTACAGTCTGGAACCGAGCGACCGCTACGGTCGCAGGTTCGAATCCTGCCTCGGGCATGGATGTGTGTGATGTCCTTAGGTTAGTTAGGTTTAATTAGTTCTAAGTTCTAGGCGACTGATGACCTCAGAAATTAAGTCGCATAGTGCTCAGAGCCATTTTTTTGGAAACTTTGTAATCAGTAAAGATCCTATTAGTCTCCCTTGGCACCGAAATCACTTTTTACGTCTCACGATTTATCCCCATTAGCAATGACATGCTATGTTACTTGTCCTAGGAACTCGTCAATTCAATGGCCGTCGAATATTATGAACTAGAAATATTATTTGAACGTTACAAAATTCCATACACACATCTGACGGGAGTTGTTACTCAGAGATACGTAGCGACAAACATCTGACACCAGCCATAGAGGTTCACAGGAGCTTAAGCGAATGTGAAGATCTAACACACGGGAGAGAGCTTTTGGAAGGCAGGAGTGGGCAATTGTCCCTCACGTTACTGCGGCATAAATCCTCCCACTTGTTATCGCATTACGTGATACGTACGTGGAACGGGGGTTGGGGAGAAAAATAGAGAATCTGGAAGCAGTTTATCAGTCATAAGCAGACCATAAAACATTCACCGCCGTGGCGCAACGTCTGGCATGTTGGCTCGGGGCGGCGAACCGCGCCGCCGCCACAGCACGCGACGGTCGGGCCGTTTAAATTTATCGCCGCACGTGCAGCGCCCCGCCGGCCCAGATTTGCACGTAATTCTGCAACAGGAGCAAGTAGCAGTCGAGACGAGGCCGAGAAAGCCTACGTTATGAGGCAGCTGCCACCTGAGCGTCCCACGTAAACAATCCCCACGGGGACAGTTGGCTCCAGAGCCGACCCCTCCTTAAAGCTGACACCCCACGACCTCAGATTCCTGCAGGTTTACATACTCAACTCCGGAGGTGGCGAACGTGCTTAGGCCTGTCCGGGACACACTGTGTGACAGACTTGCATACGAGTATGTGCTGCCGTCAGCCGCGTCCTTCTAACTCCAGAAGTACGGGTTTACCGATGCAGAAGACAGCATTTCCATTTACAGGGGCGTTCTACATCTACTTATGCATCCAAATCTACACTACTGGCCATTAAAGTTTCCTACACCACGAAGATGACGTGCTACAGACGCGAAATTTAGCCGACAGGAAGAAGATGCTGGGATATGAAAATGATTAGCTTTTCAGAGCATTCACACAAGGTTGGCGCCGATGGCGACACCTACAACGTGGTGACATGACGAAAGCTTCCAGCCGATTTCTCATACACAAACAGCAGTTGATCGGCGTTGCCTGGTGAAACGTTGTTGTGATGCCTCGTGTAAGGAGGAGAAATGCGTACAATCACGTTTCTGACTTTGATAGAGGTCGGATTGTAGCCTATCGCGATTCTAGTTTATCGTATCGCGACATTGCTGCTGGCGTTGGTCGAGGTCCAATGACTGTTAACAGAATATGGAATCGGTGGGTTCAGGAGAGTAATACGGAACGCAATGATGGATCCCAACGGCCTCGCATCACTAGCAGTCGAGATGACAGGCGTCTTATCCGCATGGCTGTAACGGATCGTGCAGCCACGTCTCTATCCCTGAGTCAACAGATGGTGATGTTTGCAAGACGACAACCATCTGCACGAACAGTTCGACGAACGTTTGCAGCAGCATGGACTATCAGCTCGGAGCCCGTGGCTGCGGTTACCCTTGACGCTGCATCACAGACAGGAGTGCCTGCGATGGTGTACTCAAAGACGAACCTGGGTGCACGAATGGCAAAACGTCATTTTTTCGGATGAATCCAGGTTCTGTTTACAGCATTATGATGGTCGCATCCGTGCTTGGCGACATCGCGGTAAACGCACATTGGAAGCGTGTATTCGTCATCGCCATACTGGCGTATCACCCGGTGTGATGGTATGGGGTGCGATTGGTTACACGTCTCGGTCACGTCTTGTTCGCATTGGCGGCACTTTGAACAGTGGACGTTACATTTAAGATGTGTTACGACCCGTGGCTCTACCGTTCATTCGATCCCTGCGAAACCCTCAATTTCAGCAGGATAGTGCATGACCGCATGTTTCAGGTCCTGTACGGGCCTTTCTGGATACAGAAAATGCTCGACTGCTGCCCTGGCCAGCACATGCTCCAGATCTCTCACCAAATGAAAACGTCTGGTCAATGGTGGTCGAGCAACTGGCTCGTCGCGATACGCCAGTCACAACTCTTGATGAACTCTGGTATCGTGTTGAAGCTGCATGGGCAGCTGTACCTGTACACGCCATCCAAGCTCTGTTTGTCTCAATGCCCAGGCGTATGAAGGCCGTTATCATGGCCAAAAGTGGTTGTTCTGGGTACTCATTTCTCAGGATCTATGCACCCAAATTGCGTGAAAATGTAATCACATGTCAGTTCTAGTGTATTTGTCCATTAAGTATCCGTTTATCATCTGCATTTCTTCCTGGTGTAGCAATTTTAACGGCCAGTAGTGTACATCATATTCTGCAATCAACCTAACAGTGCGTGGCGAAGAGTACTTCTGGTAACACTAACTGATTTCCCCTTCCCTGTTCCACTCGCGAATGGCGCGTGGGAGGAATAACTGTAGGTTGGTGGGGATTGAAGCGACCGGACTGCAAAGGTCACCGGTCAATAACTGTCGGTAATCCTCCGTATTAGCTCTAATTTCTCGAATTTTCTCATTACGGTCATTTCGCGAGACGTATGTGGGAGGAAGTAATTCGTTGCCCGACTCTTCGCGGAAAGTGGTCTCTCGACATTTTAATAGCAAACCTCTCTGCGCTGCACAAAGCCTCTGTTGTGGCGTCTGCTACTGGTGTTTGTTGAGCATCGCTGTAGCTACACGATCTCGTGACGAAACGCGCCGCTCTTCGTTGGATCGTCTCTGTCTCTCTTATCAGTCCTACACGGTAAGCATCCCATACAGATGAGCAATACCCAAAAATCAGTCGTGCAAGCGTAAGCGCCTTGCGTGCCACTTCCTTCGTGGATAAGTTATATTTCCTAAGATTCTTCCTACGAATGTTTGTGTGGCGTCTGCTTTTGCTGCTACTTACTTTATGTCATCATTCCATGTAAGGTTGCCCTGATAGTTAGACCTGAATATTTTACTGTCAATACTGTTTCCAGAAATTTGTTATCAAAGTGTAGTTGTGTAGTGGATTTGTTTTCCTACTCAATAATTAGAGAGAAAACTGATGTAGAAATGAGTTTGTAGGAGTAATTTTCTACTTTCGTCGGTTTAGGTTGGCATCATTGGGATGATCTGAGATCAGGTGATGAATAAAAATTGTTTTCCATATAACAACAGTGTATTTATCGATGGTATGTCCGGTTGAAATTTCCACACCAGTTGAACAATGTTTAGCGATCCAATTTTTGCTTTCCGAAGGTGAAAACGGGCTAAATTTTTGTAGAATGATTTGACAGTATGGTGAAAGTTATATGACCCGTGAAAATTTTTATAAGTGTACAACAGTGCCAAAACATTGTAACCTCCGTGACCAACGAACAACTCCTTTGCTTGAAACTTCCAATATCGACATTATTCTTGAATATCGACGTACTGCAGTTGAATATACAGCAAAAATATTTGCAGAAGTGTTGGAACATTGTATAACGTTATCAGTAACAAGCTCACATACAGCAAAACGAATGAAATGTGGGTCCCGAAAGAGTTAACAGTACAGCACAAGGAAACAAAGCGTGCACAGGCATGAAAGAACGCTATGAAAGAGAAAATAACCCTATTTGTAAACTAGAATTTAACATGACACCGATCAAGGAGGAATTAGGTGGAAAAAGTTCAGCATCAATGAGGAAGTCAATGAATTTGTGATAAATGTTTCAAAGAATACGACAAAGACTTCCTTGCAGCAGGAAAAAAAGGATCAATCTAGCTCATCGAATCATCGTTGAGACAAGTGTATTAATTTTGTTGGGGAGTATGCTGAGAAGCAGTGAAAGTCACATTTTTAGTCTGATGCCAACGGAAACCTCTGTAGGCAGTGAGGAAGACATTAAAAGTATACTGCGACAATACGGAAAGTGAAAAGGTTGAGCTATGTCTGCATTTGAGAAAACAAAATCTTTGATAATAGGAATGAATACTAGCGAGAAAATAGATGGAAATATTATAGTACAATTCGATGAAAATACACTTCTGGGATCTAGAATAGCAAAAAACAGATCCTACACAGAAGAAATAAGAAGAAGGGTGCAAATTGGGAAGTCACTATAATTAATTAAGCAAGTTCCTAAAGTAAAGGAAACTGCCACCACCGAAGAAATAAAAATGGCTGAAACTTTGATGTTTTCCCTGGTTTTGTGCGGATGTTAGTAGTGGATCGCAAGGAAATCATTTCTTTGGAAATGTCGTTTGGGAAAGGGTTATGAATAATTCAGGGAGTAAAATAACCAAAAAAATCGATGTCAGAGAAAAAAACCAAACATATTTGCAGAAAAATAAACTAAAAATGAAATTAAGGTAGTTCGGGGATATCATGAGAGATGAAAACGTTAGAAAACGATTTAATGTTCGGAAGAACAGAAGGTCAAAGACGGAGAGGTAAACCAAGGAGACGGTAGATAGAGAACACGAAAGAAAGCACTAGAATCATTCTGAAGACCAAAAGAACGTCCGGGAATGTACAGAGAGATATTTATATCACCAGGAATCGCAGACGACTTGGTGGTTCAGAACAACAACAGTGCTGACTGGCACTTGAGAAATCTTGAGATATTTCTTCAACGTATTAATTTTCCCTTAATCGTCGAAAAATACGGCCCCAGATGGAGTGTGGTTCCACGCAGCCAGCCTGACTTAGAATTCCTGCAGTTTCTTAGATCACTTTAGGTGGATGCTGAGGAGGTTCTTTCAGTTTCTATTGCCATTATTCTACTCATAAGCAACGTATTTCGCTTTACAGATCTTATGTTGACATTAGTACTCCGTGAGGATTCCATAACCTTTCCAGACCACGACGGACGTCATAATTGTTTGTCTTCTTACAGACCAAATTTTTCCCGCTTCCACATCTTGAGTCCATAAGGTTATACTGACAGTGCTCGACGAATTGATTCTTAAACTTTTACTGACCGGTTTTACTCCTCGATATACATAAAAATTTATAGCTCCATTTAAGAACCCTCCATATTCGACATCGGCACCTCCGTTACAGCACATTTCGGAAATATTACGAGTGCTAAGCGATGCTTACGATCGGCCTGCGGTGCAGATATGGAAACATATGTGAATACTGGTGTATATTCAATGTCGATCAGCTAACTGAATATCCAATCGTGCCAGTTTGTGACTAGATCTATGTATCCGGGTATGCAATATAATTGTTTCGTAATTGACGCATGCCAAAAACATGTAGTTCATTATTTTCTGCATCTTGGTGGAGACAATTTACCAGGTCCGTATCCGACAATTATGAACAGGAAACGGTATCTTTCCATACTTATAATTGGTTTAGATAGCCAATCTACCAACGCTGCTCCGGCATAACAAATGTCATGTCTAAACCACTTGGCTAGACTGAAACGATACCGATAAAAAAAACGTTTATTGCAATATAAGAAAAAGAATACAGTGGCAGCGAAAGAGTTTAGTACATTCGATGGTTTCACAAACTAGAGGGTGTACCTAATTTTAGATAATGCTTTTTGTGATTATTAATTAGATGTCATGTTTCGCCTTTATTTCATATTGATTTACGTTTAACGTTAAGGTTTTAGTGCACTGATAAATTTATCCAGTTTCTCTTTTGATATAATCTGTACTTTATAAGAAGATTATACATGGACATCTGGAATGTAAGTATAAATACACAACTACTATATATGGACTAATATGAGTGCCGTTTGAATCTAAGACAGTGTTTGTAGGCAAAATATAAAAAAAATTAATGTGTCATTGGGACGTCTTGAATCGATCGCACACAGTGGAAGATCTGTTTTCCGATTTGGTTAGTAAAATTACGGTACGATTTCTGAGTTGGTTGCCATTGTCCTAGAGTGGTTTTGGGAGCAGCGCAACTAAACCTGGGGACCGATGCAATTTTGAAAATGCAAATTTCTTAGCATGATCTGATAATCGTTCTATGCTGTGGGTTTAGTTAAACTTCTCGAACTTTCTTCTTCAAATGACTGTAGGTTCAGGTCGTACGATAAGTGAAAAAGATATTGGAGACTAGTAACAAAGTCATGCAAATGTCGGACTGGACCCACATGGGAGTGTCAACGTCTCTCCCAAAAAGAACAAACTGAAAAATCACACTAGTAGCACAGTGATAATTAACAAAAATATGTCGACTGTCAACGAACTATTCAAAGACATTTCGAATGAAAATTAGGTTAATATATTACAGTTTATTCAGAGCTACAGACAACGATGCTTACATGAAAGATCATGATGACAAGAAACCAAAGCGAACAGCCTTGCATCTCCTACCTGCCCTCGAAGAAATAATTGAAGGACGCGCCGGCGTTTATTTGTACAGACTGTATAAACATGGTCTATGAACTCTTTGGTCATCAATCGATATATCAGTGATATATTCCTCTCCAAAAACATACACAAAATTTTACACACACACAAAAAAAAGCTTCATAGAAAAGGGGTCTTACAAAGTACAGTTATATAGAAACTACTGCAAGACCATAATTCGTTAAGACCAAGCGAAGTAAGTCTATACGTCATTGGAACGCGATATTGGAACATGCGAATTTATTTCAAGGTCAAAGCAGCAGGTGTGATTAGAAGCCCGTTAATGACTCTCGTGCGTGTTCTGTGCTCATACAAGTTCGTTTAGTTTATCCAAGAACGTCACGTGAACTTCGAGCGATTTGATTAGCATGCCATTACACAAAGAACTGCATCCGTTGTTTATTTTGAGCTTACGCTCACGCGATATAATGTATGCCCGTTCTTGCGTGAAACTTTAATGAGACGATTAGGAAAAAATCTTATCACCTAGGCGAATAGTAGATAACTTTCTGCTTTCCGCGCTGAGTTTTCAGGACAAATAAGAAATGAATTCCCTGTTTGCAAGTTACGAACTTATTACTAGTAGCGCTAACCACAGCCGTGGCTTCCAGACAGTTCAATTATAAAGTTGCTGAGCAATGTAGTCGCTGACATTTAGGATGCTAGTTGTAAGAGATGGCAGTCTTTAGTTTTTAGCTGCCACATCCCTCACGGTGTTTGGTATCAAACAGCTGACATGTGATCCTCTATCGGTAACATTTAAGAATATTATTTAATAACTGGTTTCGGCGGATGAAGAGCTGACATATCGGTACTAGAAATTATTTTTAGAAAAATTAAGTAATGGTGATTGCATTGCAATCCTTTGCTATGACTCTTTTTGATAAACAGAAGACTTAGTTTGTTTCTGCAAGCAGTAACGCGAACAAAGCGCAGATTGGCACACATTACACTCGGCAACAGGCGAGCGACGGAGTCACTGTAATATTTCGATATTCTCACTGTCAGTATTCTTTTCGTGGCAATAAATAATACGAACCAACTGCCCAGCGAAACACAAGTGCAGTTTTACAGAAGCTGAAACCAAAGATTACAGTTGGGCGTCAAGGCTACGAACCGTAATGTAGAGGTTGTGGCCGTGACGGCACTAGATCTGTGTTTAGTGAGCGCAAAGTGGATGGATGGAAGCAAAATTCACTATTAAAAATTTACTTTAAACAATCTGGAATTTCAACCCTCACGTAATGAGACGTTTCTTAGATAAGTAAGCAGCTTCATATTCAGACAAATATTGTTTCCTTGCAAAACATGGACGCACGTATGCATAAACGTGTCACGAATAATGTATGTCAACCATAAGCATTTTTTCACGTAACTTCAGTGTGGCCAAGGACAGATGTGTGGCAAGAACAATGTAATTCAGTGATACTCTCCGTCAGAACAGGGCTCGAAAGTCCCAACGTACCGACAGACCGCCATGTCATCCTCAGCTGATAGGCACCACTGGATGCGGATGTAGAGGGACATGTGGTCAGCACACCTCACTCTCGACCGTCTTCAGTTGTCGTGGCCAGAGCTGCTGCTTGTCAGACAAGTAGCTCCTCAGTTTACCTTACAAGGGCTGAGTGCACCCCGCTTGCCAACAGCGCTCTATAGATCCGAATCGTCTCCCATCCAAGTGATAGCCAACCCCACCAGCACTTACCTTCGGTCATCTGACGGGAACCGGTGTTACCACTGTCACAAGGCCGTTGGCAATACAGCGGTACAGTTTGTAGTACCGGTAAGGCGTGAAACGACGTGTAGTTAACTCATTGTAGTAATGTTTCAGATATTGCTTGCCAATGTTGTGTAAAATACATATCGATGAATTAATGAAGGATATGAAACGATATTCTGACGGGGAGCAAAAGTGCAGAGGGAGCTTATAACACTGCTTAAAGGATCCGTAGAATGGAAAGAACAGTCATTTTATCATATAGTTCGGATTAAAGAAACACAAAGACATAAGCGACGACAAGTGGTACAGGGGAAACTGGTGTCTTCCCGTACACGAAAGGGGGAAGCGATTGTGGAATGACGCGTATTCTGCTATCCAGGTACAAGATTATACAGGGTGATTTTGGTAAATTGGGACAAACTGCAGGAAGTAATGCCTGAGGGGATAAGAAGCAGAAGAGGTCAATTGTTCTGTAGTACTAGTGGTTTAGTGGCAGCGAAAGATCGTCACTGGTTCAGCCTCAATGTGAGGCCGGGGTAAATGTCGAGAATTCTCCGCACGGAAATGCGGAAGTGAGCTGATGCACCATCGGGTAGTAGCCACATTACATTCCGTACCATAAAAAAGTACGTCTTCCATCAGGAGGGGCAGTAAGTGAAAATAGTCCTCCGTCTTCAGGAGAGTGGCAGGTTCCTCGCGGCGGTCGCCAAAAATCCCTGCTCACGCATTGAAGCTGAAACAGTAGTGACGGTTCGCTGCCATCATAGCACTGTAACACCAGTACAGAGAGAACATCCTCTCACCAGGCCCACGCCACCTGTGCAGCAGCGCCACTATATCGTGAGATACAACCGTATACATATGCACCGTCTGGAGCGGCAGGCCAGTTACTCCTCGGGGGCCTAGCCATCCTTGTCCCATTAGTCTTCACTCTTCAAGTCATACGACGACGCCAGCGAAACTACTTTCCAGTACAGTAATGTACATCTCCAGTCAATGTTTACCTCGCCGGCCGGAGTGGCCGTGCGGTTCTAGGCTCTACAGTCTGGAGCCGGGCGACCGCTCCGGTCGCAGGTTCGGATCCTGCCTCGGGCATGGATGTGTGTTATGTCCTTAGGTTAGTTAGGTTTAATTATTTCTAAGTTCTAGGCGACTGATGACTTTAGAAGTCGCATAGTGCTCAGAGCCATTTGAACCATTTCTGTTTACCTCGCCTCAGAGATGTCATTTCACTGCTAGGACGGTTAGCTTTGTGGAACTTTGACGTAAGTCAGGTGCAACAGAACTATTGTACACAGACTTACAACTGGACATGTCTGCGTCACACAGGCAAAACACTTCATATTTATCACACGCGGATCATGAGTGTGTAAGTTCAGTATTTACAATATATCTAATTTAGAGGGACGTTTGTTTACTCATTCCGTGTTTGATTTATGCTTCAGTTCCCGTGCACCTCCCTGTACGTGTGTCTACCACTCAATTCCCACGCCCGGGTTCCCGGGTTCGATTCCCGGCGGGGTCAGGGATTTTCTCTGCCTCGTGATGGCTGGGTGTTGTGTGATGTCCTTAGGTTAGTTAGGTTTAATTAGTTCTAAGTTCTAGGGGACTGATGACCATAGATGTTAAGTCCCATAGTGCTCAGAGCCATTTGAACCATTTTCTACCACTCAAACACATACCATTCGGGACCGATGATCTCAGCAGTTTGGTCATTTAGGAATTCACACATACATACACACATACATACCATTTGCCGCCGACAAAGACCGTCATAAGATACTCACTTGCCTAGAGTGTTCACATGTGTGCTTTCAATGATTAACAGCTACACTGTCAAAGACCTTTTTTCTGCTCCTACAAGTGGGTATGCGTCTGCTAGAACACCTTTCCGATCATATGTACCCATGACCAGTTTTGATCATTATCCTCTCAGGAAAGTTTCGTGCAGTTTGTCCTCATTCAACAGAAATAACAGGGCCAGAACTTGGAAAAATCAGAAGCTGACTGGTGCAGACGAAGATAGCTTGCTTCATCATCACAAATTTACTAATATCAAGTGCTGACATGTAACTGAAGAATGTTTCGCAGACAAAGTGGGTCAGAGATAACTTTTTTTTGCCTAGGGCTACTTGTGTATTATCTTTGAGAGGTTAATTATTCATTCGCGGGACATAACTCAAAAAAGTTCTGTTATCTACAATAATATTGTCCAAGAGAAAAATACAAATGAAGGACCATTTGCAAGGAATTATTATCCTCTGAATGCAAACTTACATGCAAAAGAAAACTATTAATTATTTCAAATATTTATGGGCATCTTCAGAAAAGCATGTGAAACAATAGGGTATTACGCGAACGTAATCACCAACGTTAAAGCTATGGAATTTTCTACAATTACTCAGCTACTTGGAGGTACTGTCGCGTAATCGTTGGTTACATACGCGTCTAATACGTTTGCTACACATGCGTAACGTATCATCAGCATTAAAATATGGATCAGCCACATACTCATTATACATCATAAATCCAACTGCCAGCTGATTGTAGCTGCCTTATTCAGTTGATCGAAGGTCTTTTGAAACTTGCAGACTATACATTACACGGACTTAAATGTCATCACAAGTAAGCACAAATCGCCTGAGTGCAGTAGCCATAGCCACATCTACATCTGTACGTTATTTATGAAAATGGGTGGATGAAATAGATGCAGATGCAATGGCATGCGATAACTGTTAATAACGCTGAATACATCTTTACAAAGTACAGTCTATTAATTGATCTACTGAATACTTCCTTCACTTGACCTGTACTACAGATCTTTCAACAACTCCGTTCCCAAGAGGCGCTGTTCCCTTTTACACCGTGGGAATTTCTCTTGTAGTAGAGTTCGGAAGTTATGGACTAAATCGCCATTAACCATGAAAATTGATGTCGTACGTCAAGTTATGCTCTGAAAGCCTAATGGTTAAATAACTGCTGATGACTATGAGGAAAACAGTCGTCGAATATCGGCGTGGCTCTCGTTACCATCTTTCAGTTGCCGGCCGGGGTGGCCGAGCGGTTCTAGGCGCTACAGTCTGGAACCGCGCGACTACTACAGTCGCAGGTTCGAATCCTGCCTCGGGCATGGATGTGTGTGATGTCCTTAGGTTAGTTAGATTTCAGTAGTTCTAAGTCTAGGGGACTGATGACAGATGTTAAGTCCCATAGTGCTTAGAGCCATTTGAACCATTTTTGAATTTTCAGCATCTTCACTGTGATCAGAATAAAGGTGGCCCACATCTCGTTATAAATTAACGAGACATGTGAGTTTTAGCGGACAAGAAAACAGCAGGAATCATTAGATACATCTTAATTCAATGTCGGAAAGAAAACGAAATCTGAGAACGACCAAAGTGTGGATAACATAATTTATATAACTACAGGAAGTGCATGTGATGGTTAGGGAGAGGTTCTGTATCACCGGGAAATGCCTACTGAAAATGAAGATTCGCGATAGCTTGTTTGCCATGGGCGTGTTCGAGGAAAATTTTTCCGTCGGTTCCTATATAAATGCCGGTGGTGGCCGAGCGGTTCTAGGCGCTTCAGTCTGGAACCGCGCGACCGCTACGGTCGTCGGTTCGAATCCTGCCTTGGGCATGGATGTGTGTGATGTCCTTAGGTTACTTAGGTTTAAGTAGTTCTAAGTTCTAGGGGACTGATGACCTCAGAAGTTAAGTCCCATAGTGCTCGGAGCCATTTGAACCATTGGCCTTCTTTCAGTTTACTCCTGCCGGCCGCGGTGGTCTCGCGGTTCTGGCGCTGCAGTCCGGAACCGCGGGACTGCTACGGTCGCAGGTTCGAATCCTGCCTCGGGCATGGATGTGTGTGATGTCCTTAGGTTAGTTAGGTTTAAGTGGTTCTAAGTTCTAGGGGACTTATGACCTAAGATGTTGAGTCCCATAGTGCTCAGAGCCATTTGAACCATTCTCAGTTTACTCCTAATTGCGTACTGAAAACAAGTTGTTCCACTTCTACCGTTAGAAAGGTCCAACTGCTGTATACATTTATGTTCCTGTTTTTGGATTAAGACGGTGCCACGTCACAGTGTCAGTATGGTAGGGACATCAGACTCTTGTAATCGAGTGAAGAAAATTATGTGATGAAGATGCCGATAACGACAAAGAATTGTTCCCGAAAGCGGTTGTCTGAATGCATAAATATGAATGTGTCGGAAAACAAAAAGCATTTCAGACAATATTGTAACCACAGTCGTCTCCAGAAGATTGAAAACTCGTAAGGAAATCATGGTTCCGCTAAGGACAGTAGAGCGAAATATGAGATGACAGTTGTAATGTTGTACATTATGAGAGCCAGTTAGTTCAAGAATCCTTTAGTGCTATAAATATATAAATTTAACGTAATACCGGGTGGTTATAATTAAACTCTCCATATTTAACACGTTATAACACTGAAACTACTTACGGTACGAGTGCCAAACTTGGTAGCATTAATGTCCAGATTACGGGATGCATGATTTCCATGCTTCACAGCACCACCACTCAGTTCCAACTATGGCCACCGGATGCCGTGATCCCACATCGTGACTCATAGCCTCACATCCCTGACCAGTCGCAGTGCGCTTGTTGACCTGTCAGCATGAGCTTGGACAAAAGGAGCAGAGCATTACTGGCGAAGCTCTAGCATCCAAACAAAAGTAATGCTGCCGCTGCAATTCGTGAATATCGCCGGCGGAAATAATGGAAGGGTCCTCTCTCTCCACCTGCTGTGCGGAGCATGATGAAGTAGTTCGAATCAACTGGAGAACTGGGCTTCGCTCCGGTAACAGGCCTACGACCGGTTGCACCACAAGTGGTTGATGAAATCGCTGTGCCATGGCAGACAGCGCTGCGCGCAATTCCCAATCGTCAAGCAGTGCGCGTGCTGTGTCGCGAGAGTTGAACATCCCGTGGTTCAGCGTACGGGAGATGCTTCGAGCCATTCTCAAATGGTATCCGTACAAGTTCCATATCGAAGAGCAGTTTCCACGACAGGAATCACAACGACGTGTTGACTTCGTTCTCCGCTTTCTCGCACGGAGTGACGTTGACGAGGTCTGGCCCTGGACCATCCTGTGAACAGACGAAGCTCATTTTTCACTGACGGGTGAGGGGAACACAGAATTATCGAGTGTGGGAATCTTCACCTCCAGTCGCTGTGCATGAAGTTCGTCTGTATGGTGAAAGTGTCACGGTTGGTGTGGCCTCCATTCTTTTTTTTCTTTTTTTCATTTTAACAGGTTGGCGCTCAAGGACCTTAGACGTGTAGTGTGACAGGCCAGCGTTACTGCGATATGCTTCGCCCTACAGGAGAGAGACGCAGTTTTCGTGTAAGTTTGGGCCCCATCACACCTCGCTCGTGAAGTTCACCTGCTTCTCCGAAACACATTTGGAAATGATTTAATTATCAGGTGATCGTTTCCAAATGCTTACCGGCACAATCACCTGATCTCACTCCCTGCGATTTCTGGTTGTGGAGCCACCTGAAGGATGGGGTTTACCAGTAGAACATTCACACATGTGCTGATCTGAAGCGCAGCGTAGTAAGAGAGGTAGCCAGCATATCTTCGTAATCGTGTGCAAAATGCTATCCTGCGTTTTCAGACTCTTCTGGACACTGATAGGTGCCATATTGAGCCCGTTTTGTAGCAGTCACAGTGCCGATATGTAATGGTATGATGTAGCGTAGCAGCATTTAAAAGTGTTTCAGCTGAATTGATTCTGCTACACTTCTCTTCCCGTGTCCTTGAGACTACTGCTAACAAGTTTGGTACTCGTACGGTAGTTAATTTCTGTGTTGTAATGTGTTAAATTGGGGGAAGCTTAATTATAACCACCCGTTATATGCCAATGGAAGACCGCAAGGCTGTTACTGCTGCTTTATCGTTTCACCTATTAAAAACAATAAGAGAAATAAGAAATATAAAGGATTAGCATTGTTTGGCTTTAATGTTAAATATAATCTCTGACCATTTATACTGATTGTTTTTTTCTTGGTCATTATAGATGGAAAATAATTCTTTTTTGTAAATTTGAAATACAATTTACCTGCACACGATTGGTAAGACCCACAGACTACATTTAAAATAAATGGATAAAGAAAAACACTGTGCTGAGTGCGGGACAGATTAATGTACAGTTTTATTTCTTTTGTGAACTTTACAGAAGTGGAGGGGGTGAAAAAAACGTAAATGCAGCTTCAGAAAAAACAGGTTCAAAAATCCGGAAAGTAGCGGAAGGTGAATGCGTAATCACGATCATTTTGACTGTTTCATAATTTCGTCAGACCGTGTCAGTTTTTATACGATGCCAAGAGACCGTGAACGGCATACAATCACACGAAAGACGGCTGAGTGTAAATAGAAAACTGTGATGCACTGCGTTGTGCATTCCGTCATATGTAACATAAGAAGCAATTTCTGTAAACAGGGGGGAAGTCGGGACGGCGGCCTCGGGCTCACTCAGCTGCAGGGCAGATCGTCCGCTAATGCCTCCCAGTACACCAGCTGAGTTGCGGTCTCGGCCGTTCCGCTTCCCCCGGCTGTCCCATCCGAAGCCATAGCGCGCTCATGTATTTTTCAGAGCCTCCGCGTTTCCCTCCAGAGCTCGTTTCTCAGTGGGGCCAAATGTATTCGATGGTCACCGGAATGGTTCGTCTCCGGTACGGACCTGAATAATGCACGTGCAGTAACACTTGGGCGGAGATCTACATACGGAGGGCAAACCCACCGCTTTATGGCTACCGTGGCGTACTTCCCTCACCTAGTCTCACCGAATAACCCCTAACGTATGAATTCGTTCATCTTTTAATGCCTCGGTGATTAACAAGAGTAGCAATTTCGGATAATGTAAAAATGTGCAAAGTGATCGGTTAATTTCATATGACGTGCTGACGAGGCTCCGTTCCTTACGAAATTTGAATACCAGTACCACTCGTTAGTGTTAATCTATTTTCATCACTCTACGGTAATGTGACTACAGAAGAGCTACACGTCATGGAATGGATACCTACTGTTGTGTGGAACCACCTACAGCCCTACATAAAAACAGAAACTCAAACAAAACACACACGCCGTATCAATGGTGGTATATTACAGACCTAAATGTATAAACAGGAGGAATGTAAGTAACATGTTGTAAGTACGTCTGAAAACTGAAAATCAGTGCCATATCGTGACAATTACTTGGATTTTCTGCTTGGCACGAATAGTTATCTGAATCATTAGACTACCTGAGCACGCCTCCACGTCAGACTCAAAACTTCATTGTTACTGAAGTTACCGCCTACGTTTTTCGAACAGTGCGATGGTTTCATCTCCACAGATTTAGCCATTTCATATCAGTACGATACAATTAATTTATTTCTTAAGAAAAACCCAAATAACTATTGTTGCTCTCTGAATATGGCCTTGGAAGACAGTTACGAGAGTTAAATAAAAACACAAACTGACCATAATATTTTTTATTTCTGACAGAAAGACGTAAAGCGAAGTCCTGGAAACGTCGTATTAGGGAAGACTGAGAAACAAATCTGTGTCCAGTCATTCTGATTCTCTTCCTGAGTGTATAAAGCCACCTATATCGCTTAACATATTTCCTTACAACGACGTCTGGGCAACTGCCACCATAACATCAAAACTTAGGACTTGTAAAACGCAGCTTTCGGTGCCAAATCCAACACAAACTATGCCTATGCGGTGTGTCAACTCATCCTGATTCAGGTTTTGGGGAATTTCCTTGAATTACCGTAGCCGAAATTCCTTTCCTCATTAGTTTGCAATTAAGAGAGTGTTGCATCCTAGCGCTCATGAAACGAGTCACATTTTCAGCCATTAGACTGCCTGTTAGCTATATATATGAGAACGCCAGTAATAAATTAAATAAGTTTCAACTGATAAGTGACACTATACACCGGAACCTGGCCGACAAGGCAACGAATGACATAAAGCTAAAATTTTACAATCTACTAGCTACTCCCTTTCTAACATATGGATACTAATCTTAGGTACTAAGAAAGGAAAGAAAGAAGAACAATGAAGGATGGAATCGGCCCTGCTCTTTCAAAGGAACCATGAAGGTATTTGCCTGCAGCGATTTAGGGAAATTATGGAAAGACCAAAATGTGGATGCCTGTACTAGGATTTTAACCCTCACCCTCCCGAATGCGAGTCCAGTGTGCTAACCACATTAGCAAATCATTGTATTTCAACAATTTTACCGATAAGATTATATCTCGGAGTATGATCTGTATTCCGTAGACTTAACTGCCTACGAAATTTTCTCTCTCTTATGTTAAAAAAATAACAGGAGTGATTTTCTGTCTTCCTTCTTCTTCTTCTTCGACCCTCAGTGCTAGAAGTTTGTATCATTCTTATATTACGAATTCTATTGTAAATAATAGCAACCTTTAAGTGATTTATGACTTTATTTTGGTAGTTGAGTGCACTGAAGTGAAATATTTTGACTGGAAGTAGTCAATTTGGTGACGCAACTACCGAGTGCCATATTTCAACATTTGTAAGTGGAACCTGCAGTTTATCTTTTCAGCGAAGTCCAATTGTAATTGTTATTTTCATGCAGACTATTCCTTCGCATTGACAGCTGATAATGACACAGTCTTTTGTCACCAAGTTTGCTACTTTCCAACAACGACTTCTGCGCCTGTTGCGAAATTCGTATGAGTAAAGAAATAATCTCTTATATAATCATTTTATGCCACAAGAACAGTACAAGCGTCAATGCCTTACCTGTATTTTTCATAACTATATATTTTCTTTGTCAATGTGACATGTTTTCCTTCGTTAACATTTTACTTTCTTATTTAAATTTAAAATACGTCCACACTGGAGGGAAAGGATATACTACACCACTGTTACACTTCGCAGGATGTCAGAACACAGTCGGCTGACATGAAATTTTTAAGGAAAATTAAAGGTGGTAGATTCAGAGATCAGATACACAACAGCATTATAAGAGAGGAACACACGCTTTATAATTGATAAAAATAATGATTCATAAAACTAAAAAAGTATGTCAACAGAACGGAGCAACACAATTTAGTTAAACATGTAATCAGATATAAAGTAACAGGATAGTGTCTTTGCCGGCGCGGTAGCTCAGCGTGTTCTGTCAGAGGGTTAGCTACCCGATGTAATAAAAATACTGAGTGAACGGATCAACGATCAACTTGAACAGGTATCATGGGACGTCCGCCCCGGAGAAATGCAGCGAACATTAACGAACAACTAAGATCAGAAAAAAAAGAAAAAAAAAAGACTGCCATGACAAGTGGTCCAGGTTCGATTCTCGGCTGAGTCGGAGATTTTCTCCGCTCAGGGACTGGGTGCTGTGTTGTCTTCTTCATCATATCATTCCCATCGATACGCAAGTCACCGAAGTAGCATCAACTAAAACGACTTGCAGCAGGTGACCAGTCTACCCGACGGAAGGCCCTCGCCACACGATATTTCCATTTCTTTTCCCATAGGAAAGTGATACTTAGGGCTATCGGGGAATAGATGGCTTCAGAGAAGACGGAGCAGGCCGTGAGTAGACTTCAGAAAATGAAGAAAAAATTAAGAGGAAATAGAGGAAAAGGAAAAACAGGAAGTCGAGACAACTTCGTACTTTCATTACATCCAAAACGAAGAAAAATAAAAAAAATGGATAAAAAACGTAGAAGGCCGTAATCTAAGGGAACTGTACGGTGAAGGGTACATCAAGATAAGGAAGCGAAACGGGTGAGCCTAGGTGGTGGTTCTCGCTGCACCGACGGGTGCTCCGCAGGGCCAATACCCGCTGTTGTTCCACGAGGCGAAGAACGCGCCGTGTGGGGGTGGATTGAGTCCGCAGCCGGCTCCCTGCGCCGGATTCGATACAGCCAGTTTGCAGTTGCCGCGTACGACGCCTGTCGCCAGGTCGCGCCAGCGTATCGTGCTTGTAAACACACCGATGCCCCGGGCGCAGGCGCCGCGCCGCCGATAAAACTTTGTTTTTACTGCAAGAATTTACTGCCGGCCCGCAGGCTACGCGCCAAAGTCGCGACGCTGCGTTACCCCCGCTGCAAATCGAAATGAATAAACAAACGTACGCTCGTGGCGGGGCCTTCCGAAGTGCGATAAAAGGGTGGCCGATGGCAAAAATGCCCAAAAATACGCCCCGCCGGAGGAACTCTACCTTTGCAAAAGGAAAAGTCGTTGCTTGACCACTCACGTTAAACAAGTCACACACAGTTCAGGAAGAGCGGCGTTTCTCTACACACGCTCGATTTTTTTTTATTTTTTTTTTTATTCAACAGCCATATCTTACGTATTTTCTACTTGCTTTTGTTCCTGTTCGGGACTGCTACGGTCGCAGGTTCGAATCCTGCCTCGGGCATGGATGTGTGTGATGTCCTTAGGTTAGTTAGGTTTAAGTAGTTCTAAGTTTTAGGGGACTGATGACCACAGAAGTTAAGTCCCATAGTGCTCAAAGCCATTTTTTTGTTCCTGTTGATCTTGGTGCATCGTTGACTGATGGAAATAACGCGATACAGTGTTAACGCTCTCGTGGCACTCCCATTTTCGAAAGGTACAATTTGAAATATTCTTTCACTTTAGTGATAAAGTCAGCCCTTTCTAAGGCATGCGACCATTCAGAATCGTCATCTAGTAATTCCTTGGATTCCTTGGAAACTTACTAATAGCTAAATATTTATTTCGAATAATCATCATCAGATAACTGCGGATAAAATTAACACAAAATTTAAAATTAGAAAAAAAAGGTTATATAGGATCGAGAAGAATTCGCGCGCTTGCAAGTACTGGCAATACAAAAATATGTCACAAAATTTCGTCCTGCGCACATTTCGGGCAGGAAATGGATGTTAAAGGTTGGCAATGTGGCAACACTGTGATCACACGTACGGTAAAAAAATGGTTCAAATGGCTCTGAGCACTATGGGACTTAACATCTATGGTCATCAGTCCCCTAGAACTTAGAACTACTTAGACCTAACTAACCTAAGGACAGCACACAACACCCAGCCATCACGAGGCAGAGAAAATCCCTGACCCCGCCGGGAATCGAACCCGGGAACCCGGGCGTGGGAAGCGAGAACGCTACCGCACGACCACGAGATGCGGGCACACGTACGGTAACTACCTCTGCCAGCAGATACAGCAATTTTCTGCAGTTGTTGCAGTGGATAGCGTTTTGGGTTGGCAGGAGATCGAGGGTTCGATTCTGGGTCCAGGCATATTTGGCTTTATTAGCTAAAATTAGTCTGTGTGGTACGGTATCTAGCGTCTTAATCGTCTTACATCGATCACAGTGGGTCTTCTAGAAAGCATTTGCAATTATGTACTACGAACACATAAGTGGAAGTACAAACGTTTTTATTGGTCATCTTTTACAGTAGCCTTTCCAACATCGTGGACGCGAATTGTTTCGCACCACTGCAACTACTATATTCCAAGCCAGCTTTCTGTGTACACTCCCCCCAATGGTCCCATCGAAATTATTTGCAAAGCGCTTAGCTAGCCCTACTGGTGACGTAAGGCTTTGACGGATTGAAATGGACCTGAACGTGGCAAGAACTGTGTTGGTGTCAATCGATGGGACCACTGGGTGAGGGAATACACAAAACAAGTCTGGAATCTAGTAGATGCAGTTGTGCGAAATAGTTCTCGTCCACCACGACATACAAAAGTTTTCTTTAAAAGCTTACCAATGAAAACGACCTTATTTCCACTTCTGTGTTCATAACATGTACCTGCAAATGTTTTGTAGAACATCTACTGTAATGGCTATTTGACGATTAATACGCCAGATACCATGCCACGTATACTACTTTTAGCAAATAAAAACAAATAATCTACGACCGAGACGCGAACCTCGACCTCCTGCACGCTAACCCGAAACGCTATCCACTGCACAAGCTGCACAGCACTACTGCTTTATCGTGACAAAGGTAGTTACTATAGACGTGATTACTGCGTTGCCATATTTACGATCTTTAACGTCCATTTACTGCCAGAAATATGCGCAGGACGACATTTTGAGAGAGGAAAAAAATGTTCAAATGTGTGTGAAATCTTATGGGACTTAGCTGCTAAGGTCATCAGTCCCTAAGCTTACACACTACTTAACCTAAATCATCCTAAGAACAAACACACCCACACACCCATGCCAGAGGGAGGACTCGAACCTCCAACGGGACTATTTGTGAGAGACATTTTTGTAGTGCCTATATGTGAGCAATCGCGCTGCGAAGTCCGAGTGCGTGAATTTTTCTTTACCATGTATAAATACTACAGTACCAATGTAACATCAGGAACGAAAGTACACAATGAGTACAAGTACCTGTCACACGTTTAGGAAAGCTGATCCAAGTGAGCAATCGAAGAAAAATATACACTCTCATGAGCAATTGCCGTTAAGGTCGTTTTAATGAATTCGCCGGCGCTGCGGCAACGAGACTGAACCTGAGCAGCAGGGCCTACTAACCAAATGTGCTATATCTGAGCACTGCCTACCACAGTAAATAGAAAACCTTAAGAATGAGTATCTCTAGGCGGAGAAATACATTTTACTAGGGATATTCGGAAATTAAGGTCAGATCGGTCATGAAATGGAAACTACAGTGAAAATCACTTGTCTACACAGTCGCCGCTCCAACTGAGACATTTGTCGTAGCACTGTACCAACAATACACTCGTCATAGCAGGCAGGCAGCCGCCTGTGCTTTCTGCCAATTCTCTACGCAGATCCGCAGCTCGTTATCTGTGTTAAAATGTTGTCTTCATAACCAGCGGCTAATGTCAGCAGAGATGAAAATCAGAGGGAGCCAAGTCTGGAGTGTATGATGGCTGGTGACACGCTTCCCATTAAAAACGCAGCAGGAACGTTCTCATTATTCCTGCAGAGTGTGGCCGAGAATTGTCAAAAAGAAGGAAAGGCATGACGGTTACGTTGTACGGACTGCATGAAATCCGGCGAAATCTCTCACAGGCAATCATATCAGGCGAGAGACGCTACTTTCTGAGCGTATTTGCGTGCTCACTGTGCGCTCACAACTGAAATGAGCGACGTGACGCTAGCGACGGGCATACTAGAGACACTGTTAAGCACATTTATGCAAAGATTCCTCGGATTTTCACTGTAATTTCCATTTCACGATCGATCGGATCTTACTTTCCGAACAGCGCTCGTAAAAGCTCGGTCTACCGCCTTTCACGCATCACATGCAGCAGAGTGCCTACTTCCTGAAACCTCAGGGCCACAGACAATTATTTAAGACGCCTAACATCACCAGAAAGCGGCCCGCATCTCGTGGTCGTGCGGTAGCGTTCTCGCTTCCCACGCCCGGGTTTCCGGGTTCGATTCCCGGCGGGGTCAGGGATTTTCTCTGCCTCGTGATGGCTGGGTGTTGTGTGCTGTCCTTAGGTTAGTTAGGTTTAAGTAGTTCTAAGTTCTAGGGGACTGATGATCATAGATGTTAAGTCTCATAGTGCTCAGAGCCATTTGAACCATTTTCTGAACCAGAAAGCGCCGACAAACATTTTGTCTCTAAGAAAAGTCGTTCCCTACGGCGTGATATACCAGCCCGAGACATTTTTCATGACAGAAAGAAAGCACAGTGTAAGGTTGGTCTAGGAAGCCACTGTTCAAAAAAATAACTGTTTGCGTAACTAGTGTCTGTAAGCCCGCTATAACAATCCGGCGGCAGCCTCTGTGACCGAGTGGTTCTAGGCGCTTCAGTCCGAACCGCGCTGCTGCTACGGTCGCAGGTTCGAATCCTGCGCTGGCATGGATGTCCTTAGTTTAGTTAGGTTTAAGCAGTTATAAGGCTAGGTGACTGATGATCTCAGATGTTTAAGTCCCATAGTGCTTAGAGCCATTTGTACCATTTTTGAACAATCCGGCAGTTGTATGAAACTGAGTTATCCTTTCTACATAATAATCAAAGCAGGGCGGGTACATGCTTATAGGCAGAAGCCAGCAGCACACTTCGAAAAGCGCAATACTGGTAAATATCCACTTCATTTTTTGAAAATTCTTCTTTGTTAATCTTTAGAAATACAATCATCCCTTCTCAAAAAATGGTTCAAATGGCTCTGAGCACTATGGGACTTAACATCTATGGTCATCAGTCCCCTAGAACTTAGAACTACTTAAACCTAACTAACCTAAGGACAGCACACAACACCCAGCCATCACGAGGCAGAGAAAATCCCTGACCCCGCCGGGAATCGAACCCGGGAACCCGGGCGTGGGAAGCGAGAACGCTACCGCACGACCACGAGATGCGGGCACATCCCTTCTCAGCTCGCATGGCTGTTCTAAGAATCATCTCAGGTAGGTGGTCTAACTGAGACAATATGTGATATCTCCTTTATAAAATTAATGTCTTCGTTTTATATCATTTGATCTATGTTGTCGGAAATCATGAAATGATCCTTTAATTGCAGTAAATGAAGAATTATGAAAGAGCACGAGTAAATGGAATTGACTGTAGCAATACACATGATAACGAATGTTGACAACACTATGGCAGGCTAACGATGGAAACCCCAAACGAGCAATAATTATTGTTAATTACAAACTAAACCCGATAAATATTAAAGGTACAGACCTCCATCAACTTTCTGTTTATTTAGCACATCTCAATAACATGTGAACAGTATAGGCCTATCAATTAATAAAAAGCAATGGCTTTTGTTAAAGTAGAAGATCATCCTCGAACCTACACGAAGATGTACGACATGTTATTCAAAGTCTGCAGCACAATAAATTTGCTGATCTGATAAAAACAAATATTACATAGTAACTTCGTTTATCAACGATATCGCGAACTAACACGCGACTCAGTACATATTCTTGTTAACGTTAGCGACATCGGCGTTGTAATTAACTCTGCGATTGAACAAAGAAATAAGAAGACTGTAACGCTCTACATTTATTAAAATATTTGTCTACACTACAAATAGTTGCTTCAAGATTGCAGGTATTAGTGAAAACGTGTCTTAACATGTTGCTGTTTCAGTCTTCGGATGGCAGAATGTGACTGCGACAAGAAGAACAGGTACCTTTCTGCGGCTTGCAATCTTAATTACTAGAAGTGTCGTGAGGAACGGCGTTAAATCATACTGCCATCTCGTGCTGTGAACTAGGTACTTACACCCCGTGTAACGTTTCTAACCTAATCGCATCTGCTGAGTGCTGTAACACGTCCTCTCCAGCTGGAATTGCGAAACGAAATTTAAGCTGACTCGTCTAACTAAACTTGGTTATGTTTCGACTGCGAAACTAACCGCACACTTCACGTGCCTTTGGGAAATAAGCGAAACGTGATTAAGTACCGTATCGCACGTCACAGCTGTTTCGAAAGACGGCCGACAAACATGAACGGCGAGAATATTTTCCTTTGGCAATAGCTGCAAAACGAGCTCTCATTAAAATAGGAACAGTAAACGTATAAAGTAGCAGTTGACTACATTACTGGCGTTTTTCCTTATTTACTAAGATTCTGCGAGCATGTAATGCGAAACAGCTATAGATTTATGGCTTTGCCCATCGCTTTATTCATTAACACGTGTAGCAGCTTACTAGAATCGTAGTGACAAGGAGAAATCAAAGCCAACACTGGACACCACGCTTCTAACAGCTGAGCTGACTCAATCTTGAAAGATCTCTAACATGCTTACCAATACGTGGAGGAGTCGATGATCATATTAACGGGTTCCGACAAAGCTGATTACTCTCCTCAGTCATTAGAACAGAGGGAGAATCACCTCGTAGTAGGCATGTTCGATGAAAATGATGAGGTGAGGTTAAAAATTGATGTTAGATATTGAAAATGAAGTCTCTGAAACATCGTAACATCGGTGTTAAAGATAAATATCGCCCTTCAGTGTTTGCAGGTGAACCAGGCTACTTGTTACCATTGAGTAATCTGTACATTTCTTGTGTTTTCCTTGATAGTACTGTCTGATCGCCTGCTCAGGCTGGATCATGCACTCGCCGTGCTAAATGATGGATAATGTATTGCAATGTAGCCGGCCGGTGTAGCCGAGCGGCTCAAGGCGCTTCAGTCTGGAACCGTGCGACCGCTACGGTCGCAGGTTCGAATCCTGCCTCGGGCATGGATGTGTGTGATGTCCCTAGGTTAGTTAGGTTTAAGTAGTTCTAAGTTCTAGGGGACTGATGACCTCAGATGTTAAGTCCCATAGTGCTCAGAGCCATTTGAACCATTTTTTTTTATTGCAATGTAGGAAGGGAACAAATTTGATGAAAGCAATACCAATGTCCAGTACACAGTGCACTTTGTTAACTCATCAAGGAGGAGTACTGATTAGTCCAAAAAATTCATCTCAGCGCCGCCTAACTGGAATACTAACTCCTTTAGAACGATCGCTTGTCGTAGAAACAGTATTATTTTGTCTACATGATAATTCAGGAAGGTGAAAATTTTCATCGAGAGTTGGTATTGATCTTTCAGTAATGTTAGAGTGTCGTCGTCACTAGTTGGAAACAAATAAAGTGCCGTTATCCATCAACATGGTCGGAAATCATAGACTGTAACATTAAGACTCAGCAGTGCCTCCGAAAAGTAAAATATTTAGTCCTTTGACAACATTATTATACTAACATTTAGTAAGGCAAGTTGAACTAAAAGTCACATGCATCTTTGAAGGTTTAGTTATTTTGCCATCCAGTAGTAGTGTTGTACGTAGAAGGTAGTGTACTTAGGAACACGTTATGTTTTTTGGTCGGTATTTTAATTTAATGTCTGATTTTAGAATCACATGAAGGGATTAGCACTAGAGACCACGTCACCATAACCAGTTTCCGAGATTTCCTACGGTTTTTGTTGTTTCTACACATTTGGGAGCTGTCTGTTTGCAATATATATCGTTAAATCTCGAGGCACAGAATTCTATGGTCAGTAAAATTTAGTTTGGTTTTAGAGTTGTATACCTAACACGTGGAAAATGGAGCCATATTTCATTGATCGTCCATCATCTTGTACACTGAAACGGAAGAAAGTATTATGCTATGGACTACGTGATACTTGCAAATGAACTTAGTTTCTTTAACGTCTTAATAATTTCACTGTCTTGAAAATGGAAATTAGAGTTAGTTTCCAGTAGATTCCATTTCAAAGTGTGTTTAAATTTTGCTTACTTCGATTTCACTTAATGATTATTGGTGTATAGCAGAGTAATAATGTAACAGATGGACTATTAAATACAGTACTAAAAGATTTTCTCGACTGTGATGATGATAGGTTTCCGTCGAGTACTTGCTGCTAGGTACATGACCGTATTGTACTTAAGAATATGTTTTCAACTTTGGAAAAGCCTCAATTTTCAGACGTATTTTTTTATTTCAGAAAAAGACTGTAGCACGTAAAACATGAATGTCATATTTTAAAATTGGAATGAGAACATTAAATTTCTATTTCAGGGCTGGATAGAAACGGAAGTCTGAAAAGTTTACAGCGTAAAAGACTTTCCACTACCGCTTTCTTTGCCGTAAGTAGCTTTAGGTCTCGTCTATTTTTCTTCTTGAAGCTAAGAGATACAGAAAGTGACCACGACACTTTGTAAATACCTACAAAGCACTCGAAGCAAAATCGCGGTAAACTTCGAGGGGAAAGAAGCAGAAAGCTGGAGAGGAGTACAAATTGAAATATGAAGAGAATCGCTGCGAAAAAAGGGACTTCTCGACACATTGCAAACCTTTGGCAGCTTACGCGGTGGAGCTTCCGGCATTCATGCTTCGTTCTAATTCACGACTCGCTGGAATAACACACAAGACTGCAGGCACCGAGAGAACGTCAAGGAAAATGAAAGAGGGACCAAGAGCAGCCGAGGAGCGGAAAAGTGTGAGGGACATCGTGTGTGTGTGTGTGTGTGTGTGTGTGTGTGTGTGTGTGTGTGTGTGTGTGAGAGAGAGAGAGAGAGAGAGAGAGAGAGAGATGGTCGCTAAACACGAGCGACTGAATTCATTTAGGCGGGGCGGCGCTGGCCAGATAGCCTCGCACCGCACGTTTTTGCGTGCCGGCAGCTCCTCTTACGCCCACGCTGCTCCTTAACCAACTGCTACGCGCCACGCCAAAAAGTTTAGCTTTATTTACGGGGACGCTCGCAGATGGACAAGAAAGTTCTATTTCTTTCTTTTTTTGTTTTCTTTTTTTTTTTTTTTTTACCCCGCGAGAGGAGGTGCATAGTAGATGGACTGAAATGAGGACTCTGCCAGGCGATAACTTTGCCCACAAATTGCTCCATTCCAACTGCGCTTAATGAAGAAGTGCTTCCCGAGTGTCTTTTTACCGAGGTGTTTGCGAAGCTCTTGAATGGTCCCAAGGAAAACACGTCGGGTCCTTAGTACCATCTACGTTTCTCTCGCTTTGGGAAAGTGGAGATGACGCTCCATGTCCAAGTGCTGCAACTTGCTTGTGGCCATTTAAAAAAAACCAAGACGATACGTAGAAAATTATTATATGTATTCTACACCAAATGAGTTTTCACAGTTGAAAATTTATTACTTCAACACCTCAGTATAAAAATTCTTTATATGGTGCCTCACGTACCATAGGCGCACCTCTAAAAGGTCATTGTGCTAGATATATATAAGAATCACATTTAAGTATGTATGTATCTATGTACATTCCAGATCTTCTCCTAAACCAATGTATCTATTTTAACCAAAACTGGTGTAACGTACGCACATCTGGAGCAGTTTCATCCAAATTTTGTATATACACGACTCATAATTTGTATTATTATGTACACTTATTTTTATAAGCAACTACCGACATTACTATCGAATCCTAGCTAGGCTAATTGATGATAGTCCCGATGGTGTTTCACCCCTAAAGGGAGGGAGGGGAGCGGCGGTGCAAAGGCAATAAATTATCAGCATATCTCTCCACTGTAGCATTTTCTACCAAACTTCGGACAGTACCGGGTGCTATCTGGAAAAACATTACCGTGGTGTTCAAGAAGGGCGACGCATAAGCGAAACACAGGGATGCTGGAGCAATTTAACCAAATTTTACAAATATATGACATTATTTGTAAAAATACTGTAGGAATAAGACACCCCTGAGTGTGGGGGTGGGGACAAGAAGGGGTGACATGAAAAAATAGGCCTGTATTTCCTTCATGTTTTTAGTTGACTCTGGGTACAACTCATCCAGGCAGATTTAGAAGTTTCTTTAAGATTCATATGAAACGGCAGAGTGAAGTTCATTACTGGTGCAGATGACATATGAGTACAAACGTGTGTGAAATATGCGTGATACATGTAAGGCAATGTTGTAGGAAAGGCTTGAAGTAGACTGCGTATTATTCGCAGAATACTTAGAAGATTCAACATATTTACTAATGTGATTGCCTGCATTACGCTAGTCCATCCTCTTCTGAAGTATTGCTATACGGTATTGGATCCGCATAAGGTAGGACTGACGGAGGAAATCAAGAAGTTCAATGAAGGGCAGGTGGTTTTGTGTGATCGCAATATAGTGGAGAGTGTCACGGAAATGATACGCGAGTTGGGGTAGCAATCATTAAAACAAAGGCGTTTTTCGTTGCGCGGAAATATTTTTACGAAATTTCAACCAACATCTTCTTCCAGTCCGAAAATATTTGGTTTACGCCAACCCACGTGAGGAGAAAAGACCACCTTAATAAATTAAGAGCAATAAGAACACGCACGGAAAGATTTAAGTGCCCGTTTTCCCCGCTCGCTGTAAAGAAATAGCCGAAGGTGTTCCGATGCACTGCCTGCCAGGCACTTAAGTGTGAACTGCAGAGTAATCATGTCATGTGTGAAATATGACACATGCGGACGAGGGCAAAGCCACATGGGGAAAGCTTGTTATACGTAGAAAATACTGCCACAGTACTGATTGCCAACTATTTCTCTCCTTTCAGCTTATGTTGCTGTCTATGTAGAACCAATTACACTATTAATAGGTTTATGAAAACTACTGTCCGGTTGATAGGTGGATGTTTCAACCTATTTCTTATAATTAATAGTTTACTCTATGCCTACATAGATGTGTACCGTGTCCAGGATTGTTATAAGAGAAGTAGATGGAATAGTAACCTCTCAGTCTTATAAAGGAGTTCTCTATATCGCGAACTGTTAGGAAACCAGGAGAAAAGTAAAAGAGTTGGCCCCTGGTATAGTAGGTACGTTTCTCTATCACACAGTCATTCCCTAGGCACAACCAGCACGATGCAACCTGTTCTTGCTATATCAGTCTTGGCAGAAACGCATTTCATCCTCTCTCTTTCTTTCTCTCTCTCTCTCTCTCTCTCTCTCTCTGTCACTCACTCTTTTCAGATCACAAATGGGACAACAGAAGTCTAAGGAGTATTGAATCGGTGGCTAGCGCCTTGGAAAGCAGACTTCAGCCTTTTGTGCTACACGACTGGGCGGATGGAAATGCTACAGTGCAGAAGCGCTGAAACCGGGCAACTCCTAAGTTCTCTGTCGCGGTGTCTATTAATACATCATGCTTCCGTCGATGTGAAAGAATTCATCTCGGCAAGGAACAGGAGCAAGCCGCCCGAATTTGCATCCATGTGATTGCGCGTGACTGCTCCCACGCACTAACAGGCCTTAACAACACGTTCTGCGCGCAATATCGCCGGTTACATTCGTAGCCATTCTGTAGGAGACATCTAGACTCTGACAAGGCTGCCTCACTGTCCAGTGCTATCACCACAATTCTCGTTTTTATCTTTCCCAGCGTTGCTGAAGTATTGACCCAAATTTACAGCAAGTTTCTGCAAATCTTCCACTTAGACATGCACGATATCTGTTACATTGGGATCCGATAACAATACGTTCAAATTCAACTGTAAACTCATTTTCCCACTGTTCAACGAGCTCTACTCGGAGCTTCAGTCTCGTGAGCTCTGCAAGGCATTTAGTCAATAAAAACCTGCTTCACTTATAGAAGATCTGCGGTTTGTGCTCGTAGCACCGCGAGGACCAGTGCTTCAACAATTCTGGGAGTTTCGCGAGAGTGGTCTAATTATCTGACCGCCGTGTCTGTGACAAGATGTAAACATATTTACGTATTCACTAGAAGATTATGTTACACACTTAGAAACTAGACATCCAGAAAAAGAATTAAGTACGAAATTGTTACGAATTCGGTATTCTGTTATACTTATTTGTCACGAAGGTCGATTGCCATTTTTTGCTGGTCGTCAGTGAGAGTTCCAGTATTTCGTAACAATGTTCTAACTGCGTTATCTTCTTGTAAATAATTTGCTCGACTGTAAACAACCTCACAATATATACGGAAAGTAAGGGTGTCACGCATATTCTCTCTGGTGTTTCGGCAGACATCTGCAATATGTAGAAGGAAACAACACGTGTTCAGGGTTTTAGTAACTACGATGAAGTCTTACACGCTCAAAACTTCACCATAATTATTTAAGTGCTGATCATGGCATTTACAGACACCACGGAAATCCTAAACTTAGACAGCCGGGCGGGCATTTTATTTGACATTCACTCTCCCCAAATATGAGTCTAATCCCTTTACCACTGAGCCTTAACCTTTGGTCCAACAACATAAACATACCGTCGATATTGTCTTTGTACATACCAGATGGCCGGCCGGAGTGGCCGAGCGATTAAAGGCGCTACAGTCTGGAACCGCACAACCGCTACGGTCGCAGGTTCGAATCGTGCCTCGGGCATGGTTCTGTGTGATGTCCTTAGGTTAGTTAGGTTTAAGCAGTTCAAAGTTCTAGGGGACTTATGACCACGGCAGTTAAGTCCCATAGTGCTCAGAGCCATTTGAACCATTTTTTTACATACCAGATGTATACGGGGTGTTTCCGCAGGAACTATACATATTTTAACATTTGTTAGGAAAGAATAACCCGCGAAATATTCCATATAACACGTGTCTGATTTTTGTTGGTTGAAGATATACAGCTAATTATAGGGATAAATTTTCATTTCGTTGCTCTGGTTTTATTTACCGATTGCCATACCGATGCAGTGACCAGTATTCATATGTAATCGAATGTGAAAACGAACAGAGCTTGGATGCGGTAGGTCGCTAATTAGTTAACAGAACGTAGTCTGTCAACAAACACACGCAGAATTACCACATGTATCTGTGTTCCACATACAAGAATATGGCGGACAATATGTGTACACGGTGTCTTTCGAAGGCCACCCTTATGATAGTTTGTGAAGGAGAGGAGGGAGCGGGAGCTAGGCCTTCAGTTTCTTTCTTTTTTTTCTTTTTTTTTTAATATTCTGGAAGACGAACGGTGACTTATAAGCAGTCATAAAGTAGGTCCAGTTGTCAACTCGTTAACAAATTTGACCTCTTACCAAAATTCGAGGACATAGTTCTCATACACTATAAAAAAGAAAACACTTTACTAAAAGAATACCTTGCTACACTATACTTTTTCCTTTTCCTGACAGCCAGGAGGGGGGATGGGGACCTTGGCGTCGGGCATGAGCACCCACGCCTCTGTCCCTATCATTTACAGTGGATGCAGTACCATCGATGACGGCAATTTTGACGTTGGGTAGTCGTAGTTCGCCCGGTAACGCTTTACTCTGTAAACGTGCCTTGTGGTATGATAGACATAAGTTGATTGGGACTCTTGTATTATCGCTCATCGTCTTGCTTCCTTAACTACGTACGGAATCACCTTCACTAGTGATGGTATCAATAACACTCTTATCTCACGTGGGTAGTCCGACTAAAACACACATGCCTTTGTGGAAACACTTTTTCAAGAACGATTCTCTTTAAATTTGTGGAGAGGCTTGATAGCCAATCAGTTGATTGGCCCTATTGTGTTGCCACATCATCTTGGTGCCATTATCCAGACGTTCTTGGAAATGACCTTCCGACGTTAATAGATGAGGTTTCCTTGACTGCAAGTTCGCTTATGTTCTTCTACCACGATGGGGTCTCTCGTATGAAGCAGATGACACGTCATATAAACTTAACATTCACCTGAAGATGGATAGGAAGAAATGGTCACGTTTCTTAATGACCAAGAATGCCCAGCTTAACGCTTTTGATTTTTGCTGTGGAGATGGTTGAAAGTCGAAGCTAGAAAATAAAAGTAAATACAAGAGACAGATTGATCGTTCGGGTTGTGAATAGCGCTATCTCGATAAAAGAATGCTAGACCTCAGAAGACATACACATGTTGTAGTCAAGACAATTCGGCCGGCCGGTGTGGCCGAGCGGTTCTACGCGCGTCAGTCTGGAACCGTGCGATCGCTCCGGTCGGAGGTTCGAATCCTGCCTCGGGCATGGATGTGTGTGATGTCCTTAGGTTCGTTAGGTTTAAGTAGTTCTAAGTTCTAGGGGACTGGTGACCTCATATGTTAAGTCCCATAGTGCTCAGAGCCATTTGAACCATTTTTTGAAGACAATTCGTAAATGCATTAAAGTCGATGGTGAAATTTTTTGAAATAAACTATAATTTAATAATTTACCTTTGCTTAACGCCTTACATCAGTATTTGATTGGTTTGCACTCTGACAGTTGTATGAATGTAATCGATAAAATTTGGACACACGTTATACGGAATGTCTACATGATGAGCTCCTAAAATTCCTACTACTCCTCCCGTAATACTCAATATTCCGTGATTCAAAAAATAGTGGATATGAACCAAAGTCTGCTCGTGGATTACGAAATGGTTCAAATGGCTCTGAGCACTATGCGACTTAACTTCTGAGGTCATCAGTCGACTAGAACGTAGAACTAATTAAACCTAACTAACCTAAGGACATCATACACCCATGCCCGAGGCAGGATCCGAACCTGCGACCGTAGCGGTCACGCGGTTCCAGAGTGAAGCGCCTAGAACCGCACGACCACACTGGACGGCCGTAGATTACATCTCCACCATCCAGCAGATAAACAGCAGTCAAACGAAGTTTTCTATGCACAAAAGACCTTCCGTTATTAGTCACTATTCCCACGGGAGAGTACTGCACTGGTGAGAAACTGCCTCCAGGTTTCGCACGTCGCTTCCTGTCAGGGTAACGTTTCTCACGCGCCGATTCAGCGGGGAGCAGTGATGAAAAGCCGCCTCAAATGAAGTGCGACACGGGGGATGAGAGGGCCGCGCTGACGAGCTTCCGGCGGTTGCACGGAAACGGCGTCAGGAGACAATGGTCCGCGTAAACGCCTGTCGAAGCCGATCCCAGTCGCAGCAAAGCGGGCGCCCGCCAAAGGACGAAGTAATAATAGGCTCTGCAAATAGGGACGTAGCGTGTCGCACCAGGGCTGTTAGGGTGGGGGGGTGGGGGGGGGAGGAGGTCGGAAAAGGGGCCGGGACGGGCCGGAATCTTTGTGTGGCAGGCGTTGCCTTCCGCCTTCTGCAGGGCGTCCGAAACAATGGCGCGGCGCTGGCAATATCATGCAAAACAATACCCGGGAGCGGGGGATTCCCCGTAAGCCACGCGACCAGGTATCGGCCGGCGGAGAGCGCCTCTGTAATTGAAACGTCGCTGCAGAGCGGAGGGGCGCTTCCACCCTGACTGCTCCGCTGCCAAGTCCACCCACGCCCCTCCACTGGGACTGAAGCGGCGCGCTGCCAGTCGAGAGGAAGGTGTCGTCGTTGAGTGACTGTAGGCGGATACAAGATGACTTGGACGGGGTTTGTGATTAGTGTAAGGAATGGCAGCTAACTCCAAATATAGATAATGTAAATTAATGCAGATGAATAGGAAAAATAATCCTGTAAAGTTTGAATACTCCATTAGTAGTGTAGCTCTTGACACAGTCACGTCCATTAAATACTCGAGCGTAACATTGCAGAGCGATATGAAGTGGGACAAGCATTTAATGGCAGTTGTGCGGAAGGCGGATAGTCGTCTTCGGTTCAATGGTAGAATTTTGGGAAGATGTGGTTTATCTGTAAAGGAGACCGCTTATAAAACACTAATAGTACCTATTCTTGAGTACTGCTCGAGCGTTTGGGATCCCTAACAGGTCGGATTGAGGGAGGCCATAGAAGCAATTCGGGGGCAGGCTGCTAGATTTGTTACTGGTAGGTTTGATCATCACGCGAGTGTTACGTAAATGCTTCAGGAACTCGGGTGGGAGTCTCTAGAAGAAAAGAGGCGTTCTTTTCGTGAATCGCTACTGAGGAAATTTAGAGAACCGGCATTTGAGGCTGACTGCAGTACACTTTTACTGCCGCCAACTTACATTTCGCGGAAATATCACAAAGATAAGATAAGAGATATTAGGGCTCGTACAGAGGCATATAGGCAGTCATTTTTCCCTCGTTCTGTTTGGGAGTGGAACAGGGAGAGTAAGATGCTAGTTGTGGTACGAGGTACCCTCCGTCACGCACCGTATGGTGGATTGCGGAGTATGTATGTAGATGTAGATGAGAGAATCATTTCTGATTCTAGCTTCGTCATTTTAAGTAAACCTGTAGGCTAAGTACACTACTGAATACGTCTCCTCCTTAATATACAGGGTGTCTCATTTACGGTGCGCTCTTAAAAAGAAATTCTTGTCCAGGAGCAAATTAATAAGAAAATGGATCATACAAATGTTGTTGACTACAAGTGGGGCATTAACTAGCATGAGTGCCTTCCTTGTAACTTTGTTCATTACGGAGATATGAAAAGCAGTATGCCTTTTTTAAACAGCACCCTACATTTTTTATTCGGTAATCCACTTCCTGTTTTCAAGACCTGTCACAGTGTACCATTTATATAAACATGACGATACTTTTTATCTTTTTAATTTTTAGCGCATTTTATTCTCTCCCTTGAAGAGGAGAGCGGGTCTTACTAGAACAGGCATTGAATATGCTCGTTTTCGGCATAAGGGCTACAATGCATATTTAGTTTCGATCTTTATTAAATTTGTTTCCATCAGCGCTACATTGTGGGAGGGGGGGGACTTATATTTCCCACTTGAGAATTTACTTGGAGGAGCGTGTGGGGAGAGTGAATGGCTCTGAGCACTATGGGACTTAACATCTATGGTCATCAGTCCCCTAGAACTTAGAACTACCTAAACCTAACTAACCTAAGGACATCACACAACACCCAGTCATCATGAGGCAGAGAAAATCCCTGACCCCGCCGGGAATCGAACCCGGGAACCCGGGTGCGGGAAGCTAGAATGCTACCGCACGACCACGAGCTGCGGACAGTGGGGAGAGTTCCGGTATTCACCATACATCCAAGGAAAGCCTCCAAAACACTACGAGAACTGCTGGTGTTGAATTCAACCCATATTGCTGAGTGTCCTCTTCTTGCTGCATGTTCTGCTTGCCCTCCCTTTTAGGCAACTTGCTTCCTCTCGAGTTTTATCGTCTTCTACTTGTTCCTCGCGCGTCATTTGAAAGGTGTGCCTTGGTTGTCACCATGTATCGTTGTTCGACACAGTGTAAGTAGGCTGTTCAGGTTTTTATGTTGGTAACGCCATGTAGCGCTCTGTATGAAAATCACTGGCTGTGCTGTGTGCAGTTTGTGGCTGGTTTGCGTTGTTGAAATATTCTCTATTGTACGGTTGGGCAGCTGGATATGAACAGCGCGTAGCGTTGCGCAGTTGGAGGTGAGCCGCCAGCAGTGGTGGATGTGGGGTGTGAGATGGCGGAGTTTTGAGAGCGGATGATCTGGACGTGTGTCCATTAGAGAGAGTAAATTTGTAAGACTGGATGTCACGAACTGATGTATATATTATGACTTTTGAACACTATTAAGGTAAATAGATTGTTTGTTCTCTGTCAAAATCTTTCATTTGCTAACTATGTCTATCAGTAGTTAGTGCCTTCAGTAGTTAGAATCTTTAATTTAGCTGGCAGTATTGGCGCTCGCTGTATTGCAGTAGTTCGAGTAACGAAGATTTTTGTGAGGTAAGTGATTCATGAAAGTTATAGGTTATTGTTAGTCAGTGCCAATGTTTCGTAGGGATTATTGAAAGTCAGACTGCGTTGCGCTAAACATATTGAGTGCCAGTTTAGTGATGATCAGAATAAGTATAGAGAGAAATGTCTGTGCAGTTCAGCTTTGCTCAGCTGTTTGAAAATCAAATAAGCGGTTTATCAGCACAGTAATTCATAAATTTTTCTAAGGGGATGTTTCAACAGGTTATTAAAACCGTAACGCAAACGTCAAAGTGACTACTGGGACATAGAGTAGGTACACGCGATGAAGTAACACGTCCAGTTGCTGGAGCTGACAGTAAACAAATGTAGAAATGAGAAAATGCACACCGATCGTTCAGTCAAGTGTCTTCGTTTGAAGGTTTATGTGAGTACATTGGGCAAGTGTATGTGATAAAGTGACGTGATAGAACATGATGTACACTGGTTTTAGGAAAGCCAGTCTCCTGTTGAAGCTGCCGTGTCCTCACGTGCCGATTCAAGGCAACAGAAACGAGAACAGTAACTTCGGGGCTCCGTCTGTGCGAATTCAACGACGACTGCGTTACCTCGAGTGGAAACTTCCCGTTTCCGGAACGTCACAAAGGGTTCGAATGACTCTAAGCACTATGGGACTTAACACCTGAGGTCATCAGTCCCCTAGATCTTAGAACTACTTAAACCTAACTAACCTAAGGACATCACACACAGCCATGCCCGAGGCAGGATTCGAACCTGCGACCGCAGCGGCAGCGCGGTTCCGAACTGAAGCGCCTAGAACCGCTCGGCCATGGATCGTCACAGCAAGACGAGAAAAATACATCGGGAATGTGGGTTCTTGTTGGCATTTCCCTCTCTGTATCTTCTGCCTGACTGTGTCTATGTTCAACCACAATAGAATTGAGGTAATAATGATGTAGATTTTAATCTAGGACTGCCCCTACTGAAGACAGCATCTCATTTGAAAGCACTGCAGTGCTGTAGTACATGTCCCGATACTGTAAATACGAAACCATTACTGCAGTAACTCAGTTCATGAGGAGAGTTCCTCTTCATTGGTGAATACACTACTCACACAAACCTTCAGGTGAAGACGAGTGACTGACTGACTTCTGTGCATTTTCTTTGTGTTTCATTTGTCTGCTGTCAGCTCCAGCATGTGAACGAGTTATATTTCTCTGGATACGTCCGCTTTGTACAGTACAAGTGGAACAGAATCGAAGTAATTTTTTGTTACGTCTTTAATAATGTCATATTTACGTGAATGGTAATCTGATAGATTTTTGAAAAGGCCGTGAGCAGAAGAAGTGACTACCAAAGGTAAAGTATACGGTGACTTTGAACAATCACTTATTGTTGTTCGGATTATCGTCACAATCAAAATTACAAGAAATGCAGTCAAGCTGGTTAATGTCCGGTTGGTACCCAAACAACATCTTCTTCATACATTCTTTTTATTGTCCTTGCGGACAAAAAATTATTTGGGATCATCAAGATAAATGGGACAGTGTAAGAGCAGAAATTTTTATATGTGGTATCTTAAGATCTACACACATTAGTGTGTTGGTTGGTTTTCCTCTGTGTTGAATAGTCTTCCCAGAAACATGTTACATTCTTTACGACATGATGTTTTGTGCCTGATCGTCACTGCACCACTAAGAGGCCTACCCCTGCCAGAAAAGACAAACCGTTTTGCATTCACGTGTCCACACTTCAACACGTGACCTGCTGCCTAGGGGAACATAAACATTAATAGCTTGCTCTTACCACATGTTCTAGGCGCTACAGTCTGGAACCGGGCGACCGCTACGGTCGCAGGTTCGAATCCTGCCTCGGGCATGGAAGTGTGTGATGTCCTTAGGTTAGTTAGGTTTAATTAGTTCTAAGTTCTAGGCGACTGATGACCTCAGAAATTAAGTCGCATAGTGCTCAGAGCCATTTGAACCATTTTACCACATGTACTTGCAGGTGCTAACCAACCTGAGGCGTACAACTTGTAACGGCTATAATTATTACTCTTCAAACGACATAAATACCTATGTAACGTTATTCAGTACTGTTCTCAGTCACCAACAGAAATATCTGTAATTATGTCTGTTACACCATGTATATGTAATGTGTTTCAAAGTCTTTGCACCGAACGTCTAGGGCTGATTGATCACGTCATGGAGCACAACCTTCGTTGAAGGCACATCGTTCACTGACGCTTCCCAGAAAAACTAGGAATTTTTATTATTGTTTATGCCACTGGGAGGCGGCAGAGTGTTGGCATTCTGTGGCATACATATGCAGTGTGTGTTGCCTGTAGTCTAGTCGTACATTCTGCACGCATGACTACTCGTTGTAAGTTTTACTCACATATCTGACCCGCATATATGTGCTAGTGGCACTACCGCTTGGTCAGCGACCGCTGTGAAATGCTATAATAGTCAAAACAGGACATTAATGGAAACAAACAATAATTACAGTCGAAGGTGGAAATTCAATCATCTCATACATGTTTGCAGTATTCCTACTACTGCAGATTAATTTGTATTAAGAACAGTTAGCATGTTCCGCTTTCTGACGAGCGAGACCTATAATAAATAGACTCAGTGCATTCTCTCAGTTTACACTACCGTCGGAAAACCTCTTTAACTGGCCGTAATTCCTCTGTCACATAAAATTTGCAGCCGTGCTGTTCAACACACTATCAGAGACACTAAGATGTCAGCGCAAGCAGGCGGGTCTTGGTGATAACTCGCGCAGAGGAGGGAGAGGAACAGCGAGGTTTGTAAGGCAAGCAGCGGGCGGTCGTGAGTCGCTCTGACTGCCGACCGGCATCCGACTCGGCTGCGCGACGAGTAGTAAGAATGCAAATGCAGTCGAATAGGTAATGAAGCCGCTAAATAAAAGAGCAGACCTCGTTCCCCGGCTGGTGCAAAGACGAGGAGTCGTGAAGCTCCTCGCAAAGGCGACAAAATCTCTTCCCTGGAACTCGCAGTAGTCGGAAACGAGATGCAGAAGTACATCTTGGCCTACTACTTGAATCGTCTCGTCAGTTACTCTTCAGCTACACTGAATGAGTCAGAAACTGAATGCTTAAGAGTTGTGCTGATAATGGATGCATTTGAGTAGATGTAGCATCTGCAAGAGGCTCAATCTAGTTAGCTTCTTGTTGTGTCCAGTGTTACAGTCCAATAGTATTTCATCAATTGGGAAGTATTACTATAATGATTGCATGAGACCTCCACTAAACTGTAGTCCTAATATTGCAGCAAGCACTCTTTCACACACAACAGAAGGTTCCCTCAAACTTCGAGTTACTAATAGTTTCCTCTACATCTACATTTACATCTAAATTTATACTCCGCAAGCCACCCAACGGTGTGTGGCGGAGGGCACTTTACGTGCCACTGTCATTACCTACCTTTCCTGTTCCAGTCGCGTATGGTTCGCGGGAAGAACGACTGCCGGAAAGCCTCCGTGTGCGCTCGAATCTCTCTAATTTTACATTCGTGATCTCCTCGGGAGGTATAAGTAGGGGGAAGCAATACATTCGATACCTCATCCATAAACGCACCCTCTCGAAACCTGGACGGCAAGCTACACCGCGATGCAGAGCGCCTCTTTTGCAGAGTCTGCCACTTGAGTTTGTTAAACATCTCCGTAACGCTATCACGCTTACCAAATAACCCAGTGACGAAACGCGCCGCTCTTCTTTGGATCTTCTCTATCTACTTTGTCAACCCGACCTAGTACGGATCCCACACTGATGAGCAACACTCAAGTATAGGTCGAACGAATGTTTTGTAAGCCACCTCCTTTGTTGATGGACCACATTTTCTAAGGACTCTCCCAATGAATCTCAACCTAGCACCTGCCTTACCAACAATTAATTTTATATGATAATTCCACTTCAAATCGTTCCGCACGCATACTCCCAGATATTTTACAGAAGTAACTGCTACCAGTGTTTGTTCCGCTATCATATAATCATACAATAAAGGATTCTTCTTTCTATGTATTCGCAATACATTACATTTGTCTATGTTACGAGTCAGTTGCCACTCCGTGCACCAAGTGCCTATCCGCTGCAGATCTTCCTGCATTTCGCTGCAATTTTCTAATGCTGCAACTTCTCTGTACACTACAGCATCATCCACGAAAAGCCGCATGGAACTTCCGACACTATCTGCTAGGTCATTTATATATATTGTGAAAAGCAATGGTCCCATAACACTCCCCTATGGCACGCCAGAGGTTACTTTAACGTATGTAGACGTCTCTCCATTGATGTAGTGCTACTGATACCTAATTGTAAAAGACAGATCTATTTGTTGTTAATATCGTGTATTAACTGGAGGCTGCTTCAAGTTACGCTTCGTCAATGGAAATTTCCGGACTCATTAAAATATCCAATTAGAAATAAATACGTATGCTTCGTAAGTAAGAAGACTGGCCCTGTGTCTGCTATGTATTTTGATATGCCTCCTGTTTGGTTAAAAACGATGCCACGGCGTACAGGACAATATGCCGAGGGTGTGTTACTCTTTTTTTTCCAATTCGTCCAAAGAAGGCCGGTATGGCATCTGTTTTTGTTACAACTGGTTCTACGTGGTCCTTGCAGTCTAAATCGCTCCTACGCATACTCCAAGAAATTTAACGAACTGTGTCCAATGACTGATCGCCAATCATACTATTATGGCTCAATCCACCCACTTCTCCGCAATATACTAAATTTGTTATTCGAGGCGAACGATTAAATTATATGCAGCTACCGTATCTTAGGATAAAAACAGTTTCTGAGGTGATTTTGTTTCTTGTTTTATTTCTGTGTAGCTGGGAAGCAAGGACAATTCGGAATACTACTGATCATGTAAAAAGCCAAACCGACATATGTGGATGAGTGTGTTGACAACGAAAGCGGAAGAGATGTAGAGACAAGAACTCAAGAAGTTGACAATATCAGGAACAAACTGCACGATTGCAACAGTAACAACTGCCGACAGTTCTGGCCTGTTACGAAACGCATCATAATAATGACAGTACAATCACAGTTACCTGAAGTGGTGTAATTATTCCTACCAGAGCAACCACATTTTCCTGGAGCGATGTGATTTTACAGAGCACTTTGCTACGACTGTAAAGGATGTCAATAAAACGTACTAATTCTGCTTGGGCGACGAACTGGTGACTTTTTTCCCAGTATGTAATGTGTGCCTCTATCAGAAAAACTCTGCGCGTGGGTCGATGGCAATTTAGTGGTATGAATGTGTAACAAGGACTTATCGTTACACACATCTCTCATGCTACCATTACCTGTTCTACTTATACATATGTTATGAGAAGCGTGCTGCGCGGGGTAATTCACTGCGCGAAAGAACAGACAAATTTTTCAAGTAACCAGTTCCTTTCCAAATTATGACGTACAATAAATCATTATTTCAAATAACGCAGCAGTTTTGCACAGAAGATAGAAAACGCATCAGGATTTAAATCTTTTAAGAAATGTAACGATGATCTCGTACTACCAATTGTTCTTTCGAATCCGAGGCACTTTCATGAAGTTGGCAAACTTTGTACGCTCTTCTCCCCCAATAATTTCGTGTACTTCACCAAATTTATGGTTTCATTTCACACTACGTCCTTCTATGATGAAATGTGACGTATACCCAATAAACGTTTCTTAGTTGTTTTTGTTTTTTCATGCTCCTGTGGATTTCTGTTATTTTTCTTACTAAAATTTTACTACTCTACGAGTGGTCCTGAACAAGTAATGCAATACATTTTTTCCTCGCCCAGTTTCGATGGAAACAATGTGGAATTTGTTGTGGGACATCGTGGAATATGTAATGACACATTCCTATGCAGAGACATACAATATCTTAAAAGCTGCGCCAAAGATAAATTGAGAGGCATGTATATTATAATCTTTGTAAAGTTCACATTGGATTCTCTTTTGTTTGATACTCCAAGGAGCTAAGGGACACTTTCGATTGTTGCCTTGTGGAGGATGGACGTGATTTTTGGACTGTGCGGAAAGGCAGCCATATGGTTGGTAATTATGGTTTGTGCGAGGAGCACAGCAAGTCTTATTGTGCTGTGAATAAAAAAAATAGTGAAAAGTATCGAAGTGTTACGAAAATTATTTATAGCGACGTAGCATAGTATTCCTTGGTTTCCACCGTCTTCGTGAAGTGAACCGATGCCGACTCATGATGGTACACACGGTCAACAAAGAGAAGAACATCGATGGCGACTAATGAATTAATATTGTGGCAGAAGGACTAATTCTACGTCTAAGGTGAGAACTCTGATTAAATCAACAATGACGTGGAATTTAAAATGTAAAATGTTTTTTATTTATTTCGCCACAAATATTTCCGCCTGGGCCCATACAGCTTCGACATCGTGGAATATTCCCGACTGAGCCCCTGAAGTTTCACTAAGTTTTGATTGGTTGCCTTGCTATACGTAGACTTCAAAATGGTGCCTGTAACGATGGTGCGTTCCAAGCAGAGAGCTGTCATTGAATTTCTTTCAGCGGAAAACCAGAGCATCGCAGAATTTCTACTGAACAAAAGCACTGTGAGTCGTTAGGCGAGAGGTTTGTCATCAGCGCAACAAGGCGGCACGAAACTGAGCGATTTCTTGTTTGCCGGCCGGCCGCACACATCTGTGACTCCAGCAGTGTTGGAACACGCCGCCAGTCTCATTCGAGGTGGTCGGCGGTCCACCATTAAATACCTCGCTCCACAACTCGAGACGTTTCTGTTGGTATCACTGACACACTCGTACACTACTCGGGGTACTCAGAAGTATGTGCCCGATGGGTTCCTCGCTGCCTAACCGAAGATCACAAAGAGCAGTGAAGGACCATCTCTGCGAAGTTGCTTGCGCGTTACGAGGCCAATCGTGACTGCTTTTTGTAGAACATCGCCACAGACGATAGGACATGCTTCATCACTTCAAACTGGAAACAAAACGGCAGTCCAATGAGTGGCGCCACAACACCTCTTTCCCGAAGAAATAGTTCAAAGCCGCACCCGCCCCCCCCCCCCCTCCCCCCCAACCGGTAAAGTCATGAAGACGGTCTAGTGGGACTCTGGATGGGTTGAAAATGGTTCAAATGGCTCTGAGCACTATGGGACTTAACTGCTGTGGTCATCAGTCCCCTAGAACTTAGAACTACTTAAACCTAACTAACCTAAAGACATCACAAACACCTATGCCCGAGGCAGGATTCGAACCTGCGACCGCAGCGGTCGCGCTTTTCCAGACTGTAGCGCCTAGAACCGCTCAGCCACTCCGGCCGGCTGGAGGGGTTATTCTGTTTGATGATCCCCCACATAGTGCAACGATCAACTATGAGGTGTATTGTGCTACCCTCAGGAAACTGAAGGGACTACTCCAGCGTGTTCGTGGTCACAAGAATGCAAACCAATTATCCTCCATGGCAATGCAAGACCTCATGCAAATCCGCACAACCGAGAGGAGCTCACAAACCTTCATTCGACTGTTCTTCCTCATCCACCCTACAGCCCCCGTCTCGCACCAATGAAGGATGCACTCCGCGGGAAGAAGTACGGATGATGGGGAGGTTACTGATGCAGCAAGATGTTGGCTCCGATGTCGACCAGTAGAGTGGTACCATGCAGGCATACAGGCCCTCCCAGTGAGGTGGCTAAAGGATGTTACACTGAACGGAGATTGCGATGAAAAATAATCTTTTGTAGCCAAAGCCTAAATAAAACAAACCTGCTTCCAGAAAAAATTATTCCAGTACTTACTGAATTCCAATCGTATGTATGCTCATCACGACTGTATCTAGTATGAGGAAGACACTTCATTGTGAATGCTTTACTATCCCGTTGCCATTACAATGAAAGTCCAGCGGTAGACAGAAGAAGCCGTAAATGTAAAGCTGCGCTTCAAAATGCACGTTAGCAAGTAAAAGAGTAATTGAAACCTCTTTATTTAAATTTGTGAACCTGTACGTAAATTGCTGAATGACTGAGAAGATGAAACTTCTATGTTATTTGATTCTGAAACAGCTGAGTAAAACTGAACGTACTGAGCCTACTTTCTCTTTACTTTTTCTTATCATGTCAGCACTGACCCACAATATTCTAGCGCAACCCAATTTGACTGCTCAAAAAAAATTACAACCTGACTTCAAATAATTAATACAAAAGAATAGCCCTAAATAAGAAGCAATCCTGACAATAAGCTATACATTTCATCAAGGACTTACCTCAAAAAAATCTTCATTACGCAAACTCCTGCAATACAGCGAGCGTCAGTACTGCCAGTTAAATAAAAGATTGTAACTACTAAAGCCACTAACTACTATTAGGCATGTGGTTAGCAAAAGAAAGATCTTGTTGCAAACCAAGTAGTGTATTTCTTATCTTAATAATGTGACGTCCAGCTCCAACACGAATATAAATCGTCATTGACATCCAGTACAATGATCTGTAATCATTAATAATTTTCAGTCTCCCAGGAGGATACTTTCAGATCGTTAGCCTACGCTAACACTTCAGACCTCTATCCTGCATCAATGCTAACTTCTCACATTTAACATCCATCACTGCTGGCTGTTCACCTCCAACTGTCCAACAGTACTTCCACCACTGCTGGCTACTGACTTCCAACAGTGAGTCCAACCAGCCACAAGAGACTATAACAAAGAAAGCGCAGTCAGAGATCCAATGCAAAGCGCTACCTAGCGCTGCCAACACAGGAGCAGGCCACTTGCATAATATACGATATTCAAAAGACAATATATTCTCACGCATTTCATTATCAAATTTTGCAAATAAAATTATTTGAAATTGAACCTCCTTGTAATTTCATCCTCTACAGCAGATTGTTTTGTTTTGGTTAGCAACCTATGGCTACCACATCAACGGGTTACAACTCTCGTAATAAGTCGGCTGATATAAATACTCCGATTCAGGAATTTGTGAGGTAAGTAATGGAATGATGACACGCGCTCAGTCGTAAGTAAAGCAGGTAGCGGACGGCGGTTTGTAGGAAACTGGGAAAACGCAATCTGCAAAGGAGACTGCTCACGATACACTCGACCGATATATTCTGCGATATTCCTCACTCAATGCCGGGTGCGGAGCAAGTGAAACTGCAGTACTGTTTCTATTTTGAACTTTTGAAAAGGTGAGGTGAAGAAGAAATAACACCAACGCAATGTAAGAAAAAAATTGCCATGAGTGAATGTACAACGAAGATTCTTTCGACCTCAACTTTCGCTGCCTACGGAGGAAGAAGCAATGGTTTGCAAATATTAAAAGAGGCAAAAACACCAGTGACCACAGAAGACGCTTTATAAATAAAACGAAACGCGTCTCATGAAAAAATACTCTTTATTTGCACTAAGCTTAAGACGGAAAAGCCAATAACCACTGAATATGAAAAGTCCTAAGAGACGGCTTTCAGTGTGTAATTCTTGTTTTAGGATGTATATATTCTGCGGCAAAATTTACAGATATGCTGCGGATTTCTCTAATTTACATGTAAACCCCTTTTAAATTATTTACCGAATGGCACAGAGAGAGTGTTCTGCATGTGGTTAAAATCAGTTTAAAATGTTTAAAGAAGTATTATGCGGATACAAAAAATGCGGTGGTATTGTTGTCAGTTTTTATAAATTTGTACAAAGAGGTCCATCCCATGAACGTATAGGGAGGTAATTCCAGTGGTGGTTTCCCGTTGCCCTCCACTGCCCTCCACATCCTGTCGGCTCGCTGACCCAGTTTCCCATTGGTGTTCGTTACCCAACCATCCACTGGGTTGCTCAGCTTAACGGGGACACCACGTGTAGGTAGGATTGTGGAGAATCGAAGTGAGAGAAAGAGAAAACGGAACTGGATTAGACATTGTTTGAGGAGGGACTGTTTATTGAAGGAAGGAACAGAAGGAATGGTGGAAGGAAAAAGAGGAGGAGGAAAAAGAAGATATCAAATGGTGGGCAATATAAAAGGAGACAAATATTCAGAAATGAGAAGACTGGCTATGGACAGACAAAAGTGGAAGAGGCTTAACAGATGACAAGACCTGCCAAAAGGCAGAATACCATGCTACTACTACTTTATAAATTCCTTGCTTAATGCTAGCAGTTGCATGGGGATGTGCTTGTTTTTTCGGGCATGTGCCAAGAATTTTCAAAACAGCGCACAATTCATTGTGGGACGAAAGATTCAAGATATGTAAAATGAGATGGGAACTTGGATTGGACGAGAAGAGTGATCAGATAGCCGAAGCGCAAAACACGACCACTCACGTTTTAAGCCGGAAGTCCGGGTTCGAGCGTCGGTCTGACACAAATTTTCATTTGTCGCCACTGAATTATTTCAACGCCCTCATGCGACAGGAAGGATTTACATTTAGAGTTCCGATCCGGCATACGGTTTTAACTCTCTGTCCATCTCCACCTCTCCCACAATCTGTCCATTTCCACTTCATCTTTCCATGTCCGTCTCTTACACCCACTCTCGTTTTTCATCTCCTCCCCCTCTCCCTGTGAACCTCCTCCTCCTCCTCCCTCTCCCTATCCCTCTCCTTCACCCCCATCTCTCTCCGCGTCATCACATAAGGAGCTGGTGGTTCTTACCACCTCAGTTTTTCTTTCCAGATTGTAACTAATAGGTGTATCAAATTTGACTGAACTATTTCCAGGGGTATAGAATGAGGTTTTTAACCGTGAGTTTGACCGCTTGCGCACAAGTTGAATATAATTTACATATATTTATAACATTTGACACGTATTTCACATCTATATATAGTGAAGTTCGCCTTGCATTTTCATTTTTACGCATTCCAATGTTTACGACGTCGTATTCCCGAACTGTGTGTCGTACAATCATATAATTTTGATGGTACATCCAGTGGCATATATAGCTACTGTCTACAATATGTGCTTTGAGTAGAGTTAGTAATCGACAAGTAATAAATTAAAACGTCGTGCATGATGTGGCAGGTTTTCACGCATCTCCGTATTTGCCATCATATCTGCTGAACTACGCGTCGTTTTCGTAGGTGCATTCAGCCGCATATGTGTCTACTGCCTGCGAAATGTGTAGTAATACAGTTAGTAGTACAGAAACACTAAATTAAAGCGCCATGCATGAAGTGACAGCTTTTCATCCAAGTCAGTGTTCATGACGTCATATCTCCTGAATTATGTTCCTTACAATGATATAATTCTGTTCTCATATTCAGTGGCACATGCGAATAATGCCTGCAAAATGTGCTGCTAATACGATTAGGGGTAAAGAAGTAATAAATTAAAAAATGTTGCTTCATGAAGGAATTTCACTGCATGATCAGCGAAAATGTAGTAATGGATAAACTCTTTTCGCTTCCCCATTTTGTGGAGCGAGAAAAAACTTCGTAAAGGCTTGAAATTGTGCGTAAATTTTATTGAAAGGAATGAAGTGCTCTCATTCACAATTACTGAATGGATGAAATATAGGTATTCGTACATCATGGGCTACATTACTTTTCCACCTCACGCCCACCCCTCTCATAGACTGGTGGTTCTTAACCCCGCTATAAGTATTTCCAGACAATAAGTGATATATGTACCTAGTTTGGTAGAAATCGGTGCACTGGTTCAGGAGGAAATGTGCAACATACATGCATGCATAGGTACATACACACATACACGAATTTTTATAATATCTATGGTATGTGAGCCCGCATCTCGTGGTCGTGCGGTAGCGTTCTCGCTTCCCACGCCCGGGTTCCCGGGTTCGATTCCCGGCGGGGTCAGGGATTTTCTCTGCCTCGTGATGGCTGGGTGTTGTGTGATGTCCTTAGGTTAGTTAGGTTTAAGTAGTTCTAAGTTCTAGGGGACTTATGACCACAGCAGTTGAGTCCCATAGTGCTCAGAGCCATTTATGGTATGTGAGTATCCTTAACCTCATACAGCTGTAGAATTTTTGAGGATGTTCTAGGTTCGAATATCATAAATTTCCTTGAGAGGAAGAAGCTTCACAATTCAGTTTGAATTTAAAAAGTACGCTTGTGAGGAACTCAGCTTGCCCTTTTCCTCACACGACTTCCCATAGCTCATGGATGAAGGCCAACTGACAGATGCCACATTCTTAGAATTCTGGAAAATTTTTAACCCAGTGTTTTGGCCCATGGTCGCTCCAATACCTGTTCGGGCGTACAATATTGACTGAGGAAAAACGCCCTGTCGCGTCCCACATCGTGCGGCTGCGTTTTAGCTGGCCCCAGTGTCAGATAGCTGTAGTATCTGCGCGACAAGCTGAGCGTCTGATCTGACCAGTACTTTACAATATCTAGGCGCAGCGCTGCAAAGCGACATGGAACGGAACAAGAACGAAACGACGGTTGTCGACTTCGGTTTATTGGGAGAGTTCTAGGAATGTGTGGCTCATTTATAATAGATATCGCGTACAGAACGGTTGTGCGACCCATTCTTGGGTAATGCTCGAATTTTTGGGACACTCACCGGGCATGATTTAAGGAAAATAAAGAGACATCTCAGAAGCGAGCTGCTAGATTTGCTACTGACGGAAATGTTTCGTGAACCCAAATAAGAGGGAAGAAAACATTCTTTTCGTCAAAAGAGAGAGAACTTAGATAATCGGTATTTGAGACAGAATGCAATAAAATCCTAGTGCCACCAACGTACATCTTACGTAAGGACTGCGAATACGAGATAAAAGAAACTATGGATCGTACATAAGGCTATAGATAGTTCATTTTTTCCTCATTCCATTTGCAAGTCCAATGACAAACGAATGTTTGTGAACGAGTTGGTACAAAATTGTAAGGAGAGGTGTGCTCCAGTGTGGTACGGCAACTGTCGCTCTAGGAAATCTCAACAGAAGCAGAAAATAAGCGAACATGTTAATACAGTAAACAGAAGATTTACTAAACTTGTATTTCCAAGTGTGCGAAAACACATTATAAATAATGAAACAAGGAGCAGACTCCAGCTATCACAACAAAACAGCTATCAACAAATATACGGCTTGCTGTACTAAGCACGAATGATAGTGTTGCAGCGAAGAGGCTACAAGTTGAGCTGAATGGTTGTCAACACCCGTCCTTTGTTACAACTATTGAGGATGCTCGTAGTTCAGAGCTGCTGGAAGAAGGAAGGAAGAAAGGAAGACTGGGTTTAACGTCTCGTCGACATCGAGGTCATTAGAAACAGAGCACAACCTCAGATTGAGTCAAGGAAGGGAAAGGAAATCGGCTGTGCCCTTTCAAAGGAACCATCTTGGTATTTGCCTGCAGTGATTTATGGAAATCACTAAAAAGCTAAATCCGGATGGCGGAAGCGAGTCTGAACCGCCATCCTTCCGAATACGAGTGCAGTGTGCTAACCGCTGCACCATCTCACACCTGCTGAAGTAGTGGCTCAGCAGGCGTGCACCATTGGGTCCGCTGGATCCCGCACAACCGCTATCGGCGTCTGACGGAAACTTGTGATTCCATTGCCAACTTAAAGACGCCAGTGGGGTGATATCGATACGTGATACCACAGGAATGACTAGCAGTGGTATAACGGACCCTCCTTTATGTACCGCATTGCTGCTTGTGGAGTATAGATGCCAATGAAGACGCAATAGCTCTAGCAGTGGTCTAGCGCAGTGCGATTCATCAGAAAAGTGCGTAACCCAGACGTGGGTGGTTTCGATGGAAATCAAACGTTGATCGCGTATAAGGCGGCCCGGCGAGAGCGCCGTGGGAAGCTGCGCCTCCGGCGACAACAAGCGAGGCAGGCGGCGCGAGCCACGAACGCGGGCCCGCATGCAGTATTCATGGCGGGGCGGGCTGGCGCACTCATCGCCGTGGGAAGCGAGCGTGTGGCGGACGACCCGGCCCGATCCGATCCTCTTCCGCGACGCCTTCGAATGCCGCTGCCGCCGGTGGCAGCGCCGAAAACGCCTCCCTGGGTGACAATAGCCGCCCGCCACTACCTTTGTGGCTTTCTCCGCAGCAACAAATTGTCGTCTTCCGCCGGATGGACTCCGATCGGACGTGTTCGGAACTGTTGGCTTTCCCAAAAGCACCGTAGGGACCATCATTGTAGTGCGTTGGGGTAAAACAAGATCACTTCACCGTAAGCGATCGTTTAGGAGTGAAGCTAAAATAACACCAAGAGTAGTCCAATCGAAATACCTTTGTTTTTCAACTGGCCATATAAACCAGACCAGAACAGGTATTAAATATCGGAGGCTAGAACTGGACTGTTGTGGAATCTGACGTGAAGCAGATGTTTGTGCTGGCTTAGAATAAACTGTGGTGTGTTGGTAGAATTCCTCTCTGTCGTTTTGTCAGTGGAAAGTACAGAATGTATTCACAATGCCTCCTGCGCGGTAACTACAAGAAACACAAGAAGTCTATGCATATCAAAAAAATGGTTCAAATGGCTCTGAGCACTATGGGACTTAACATCTGTGGTCATCAGTCCCATAGAACTTAGAACTACTTAAACCTAACTAACCTAAGGACATCACACACATCCACGCCCGAGGCAGGATTCGAACCTGCGACCGTAGCAGTCGCGCGGTTCCGGACTGAGCGCTTTAACCGCTAGACCACCGCGGCCGGCCTATGCATATCATTCGGTAGGGCAATCTCCGAGGTCCTGTTCGTAACACGTGCCTTGGCGTAGCTGCCCAACAGCGCAGGCATGCCAGATCATTATCACCATCATCATTTAAGACTGATTATGTCTTTCAGCGTTCAGTCTGGAGCATAGTCCCCCTTATAAAATTCCTCCATCATCCCCTATTCAGTGCTAACGTTGATGCCTCTTCTGATGTTAAGCCTATTACTTCAAAATCATTCTTAACCGAATCCAGGTACCTTCTCCTTGGTCTACCCCGACTCCTCCTATCCTCCACTGCTGAACCCATGAGTCTGTTGGGTAACCTTGCTTCTCCCATGCGTGTAACATACCCCACCATCTAAGCCTGTTCGTCCTGACTGCTACATCTATAAAGTTCATTCCCAGTTTTTCTTTGATTTTTTCACTGTGGACATCCTCCTGCCATTGCTCCCATCTACTAGTACCTGCAATCATGTCAGAACATGACAAAAAATCATCCGCTCGGTATTGTTGCATTGATTTAGTTCCCTCCTAGAAAAAAGCGGCCCAGTGAACAGATTTCCGAAACTGAATGCTGTTGCGTCTTCCCAGGCTTCATCGAACCTCACGCCGTATTGACAATATCCGCATCAAAGAAAGATGTCCATATTGACCAACTGTACTGTAAGTTAAAAACTTGGAGAGTTACTCTATCCACTAGTTTCGAACCTTCTGCCTGTACTGTTTTTGCGCATTCGTTCACAGAGGTATTTATGAATAATTCTCTGCTATTGCCACATTTCTTTCATAGCTTTATGGAGCCTTAACTCTGTTTCTGCTTATTTGGAAGTAATGTTATACGTACGATGAAGTGACAAAAGTCGTGGGACACCGTCTAATTTCGTCCCGGACCTCCTCCTTCCCGGCTTAGTTCAGTAACTCGATGTAACTTGGACTCAAAAAGTCGTTGCAAGTCCCTTGCAGAAATAGAACCATCCATAGTTATGAAACTGTTTCCGGCGCAGGATTTTGTGAACGAACTGACCTCTTGATTACGTCCCATAAATGTTCTATGGGAATCATGTCGGGCAATCTGGATGGTTAAATCATTCACTCGAGCTGTCCAGAATATCTTCAACCAATTGCGAACAACTGTGGCAGTCGACATGGGGTATTTACATACATAAAATATTCCATGAAGTCCAAGACTCTAAGCAGCCGAAAACCCAGATGACTCAGTCTATTCCGTGTAAACATAGCCCACATGATTATGGAGAAACAACAAGCTTCCACAGTGCTTTCTTGACAACTGCCGGCGGCAGTGGCCGAGCGGTTCTAGACGCTTCAGTCCGGCACTCAGCGACTGCTAAGGGCGCAGGTTGGAATCCTGCCTCGGGCATGGATGTGTGTGATGTCCTTAGGTTAGTTAGGTTTAAGTACTTCCAAGTTCTAGGAGACTGATGACCTCCGATGTTAAGTCCCATAGCGCTTAGAACCATTTGAACCATCTTGACAACTTGGGTTCATGGTTTCGTGTGGTGTAAGCCACACTTACCATCAGCTCTTACCAACAGAAATCGTGACTCATCTGACCAGTCGTTTAGGGTCCAACTGATTTTATCACAAGCCTAGGAGACATGTTGCAGGCGATGTCGTACTGTTAATAAAGGTACTCGTGTAGGTCTTCTGTGCCATAACCCATTAACGCCAAATATCGCTGCTTAGTGCTGACGAATTCGTTCGTAGTACGTTCCACATTGATTTCTGCGGTTATTTGAAGCAGTGTTGTTTGCTGTTAGCACTGATGGTGAGAAAGTATTGCTTGAAATGTGGTTTTCTAGGCACACTGTTGACATTCCGGATCGCGGAACACTGAATAACGAAATGGAAAGTCTCGTGCATGTAGGTCCTACTACTATTCCATGTCCAAAGTCTGTTAATTCAGGTCGTGAGGCCATAAGCACGTCGGAAATTTTTTCACATGGATCACCTGAGTGTAAATGGCACCACCACATTATACTGGTTACGTTGTAGGACATCAGGATTTACCACTACACAGTGTTATTTTTTCCTGCATGCATTAGGCACCAGAAAATGGTACTTTCTTTTTCTTTTTCTAAAAGTCCCTTTTTATTGAGGTAATTCATAGCTTATTCTTCTTTTAAAAATAATTTGTCCCTAAATACATTTCGTTAAGTTCAAATGGCTCTGAGTACTATGGGACTTAACTTCTGAGGTCATCAGTCACCTAGAACTTAGAACTACTTAAACCTAACTAACCTAAGGACATGTCACACATCCATGCCCGAGGCAGGATTCGAACCTTCGACGGTAGCAGTCGTGCGGTTCCAGACTGTAGCGCCTAGAACCGGCCGGCCTAGAAATAGTAGAGAGGAGAATTAAGTCATTATTGAGAATGGAAAATTGTATAGCCGATACGAAGCACAGACGCGTGAGAATTGAAAAGCAGCGATGTACTACATAAAAATACAGAAAAAACTAGAGAAACGATAGAGAAATGAAGGTCTTTTTGGACGAGCATACAGGATGACTGACAATAGGTTGAGAAAAGAATCTTGCGTCATCTCTGGGAGAGGAAACAAATAACAAGCTGAATCCGAGAAGTTAAAAAGATTTTAAAATACACGATATAGACATAGAAGCAACAGAAAGAAACGAAGTTTTAAATTTAGAAACATTCCAAGACAGGAGCAATAACAAAACAGATAAGTGGTCCAACGAAAGAATGGCGATATGCGGTAAAAATTTGAAAGAACGTAGTAGCGTAAGGAGAGAGGGACGAGCTGGCCAGTGTGGCCGAGCGGTTCCAGGCGCTTCAATCTGGAACGGCGAGACCGCTACGATAGCAGGTTCGAATCCTGCCTCAGGCATGGATGTGTGATGTCCTTAGGTTAGTTAGGTTTAAGTAGTTCTAAGTTTTAGGGGACTGATGACCTCAGCTGTTATGTCCCATAGTGCTCAGAGCCATTTGAGTAAAGAGGAACTCTCGTCATGTGGTCTCCACTTGAGCAAAGTGGAAGGAAAATAAATAATTTTACGAATATTCTGCAGATTTTCGCTGTTACAGCTCTTCATAATTCGAAGTAAATGTAAATTGTCGTTTCAGTTTCTGTTTAAAAGCAGATTCAACCGGACGACATTGGAATGGAACAGAACAGAATGGAAAGAAACCATCAAATGCAGCTTCGCTCACACTAAACAGAACATTAACAAGTCACTTCGTTTAGCTCAATATGGAACAGCGAAATTGGTATTATACCATCTGTGATGCAAAGTGTCGGACTTTAGTATCAGAATTTAGGAACTAAACCAACACCACCGCTTTGTCATGTTTCAGCTCTTGATAAAGAATGGCCCATCATTCATCCACAGACACTCAGACACATCACTGAAATCGTCGCCAACAGAGTTCAAGCCGTCAAAAGGCGGACGGTGGAATCGCCCCATATTAAGGTGCGCTAGTATAGTCTGTCGGTAAACTGAAGAGCAGGGTGGGGACTCTGCCTACCCTGCTACGTCACAGGGCGCTTCTACAGGCTGTTCCACAACGCAGTACAGTCCCTGCCGCGGCGCGGGCTTTAAATCTGTGACGACGCCGTGTACAGATACGTCCCGTCTGCGTTTATTTATAGACAAATGCGTTAAGAGTATAAGAAAATCAAAACACGATAGCTTCTTCGAAACAAAACATTATAGAGTAAATAATAATAACATAAGAACGGAATTCAGAATTCTACTACTAACATAGAACCGAACGCCTGTTCATATGAATGTATGTTCCTCTATTCGTAAGACGAACCAGATATAGTGCAATCAGTCTGTCGAATTTAAGGCTTGTTCTTACTTCGTGTTTCTACTAAAAGGTAGAAGTTTTCTTTGAAGGGCTGCATTGAAACTGAACTATTCTTTCAACACGAAGAGTGTTTTTAATAAGTAATTACAATTACGTGTGTTGTATTAGTTCGATTCGCACTGCTTGTTTTGTCATTGTCTTCGTAAATATGTCTGAAAAGTATTTCCAGGTAAATTCCATTTCACGTAATGTCTTGTGTAAAACATCTTTCTGCAACGAAAATGTATTTTTTGTTTTGCGCCAGTGAGTAATTTCCGTAATGTGGGCATTATTTTTTGGTCTATGTAAAAGTCCTCCATCGTTTGTCGAATGACCGATTTTGTGAAACTGCCTATAACGATGGGTTTCCTCACTAAATTACTAGTTTTCCTTCGCGGCGATTCCAGTAAACCACGCGTCTTATTTTCGCGTTCCTTCCTTATGCGTCCTATTTTGCCGAGGCTGGCGTTTGCATAAACTGCAGCCCTTTGATTGGGACTAGTAATATTAGCCAACAGTTCTTTTTGTGTAGCCTCCTTAACACAAGCTGTAATAACGTTAGAGACGATCGAACGCTCGTTCTGCGTAAATATCTCCTTCGTATTCTGCACATTTTCTTGCAATGTAGGGCGATTATCCATCAATTCCGGATACTGAAGTATATCAGTGTGTACACAAAGTCAACTGACTGAGATTGGCAACTAAGATCCCACGAACAGAAACGACGTATATCACTGCACGCCGAACTACACTGCTCGATAGGTAACGGACAACTGATTTTGGGTTGCCCTGTAGTCCAGTGGCAGGGTTCTTCCGGTAAAGGCCACTTCCCCCACCAAAAGCGCTGCTCGCTCTTGACTTTTCAGACAGACTATATGTGTTCGAATATTTTTGATCAGAGAGTGTAGATAATCAACTGTCAGCGCGGGGCTCTAGTGTTTCACTGACCCACTGTGCTGGTAACAGCGGCACGTGTGAGCTCGTAACGTGCACTCCCAGTGTCGGTGGCGCTGGGGGCCCGACAGCCGGCGCCGCTGCTTCGTCACTGTCGGCGCCGCACACCTGCCGCTGCCGCCGCCGCCTCCGCCTCTGCTGGCGGCCGTGGCGGAGGTGTGGGTGGCGGGGGCGTAAGGGGGGGGGTGTCTAGGCAGGGCGCATCACGCGAGCATCGCGGCCCCTCCAGCATCGACCCCCGCTGCCGCCGCCGCCGAACCCTCGGCTTCGCGCTTCCTCTTCCGCCGGCATACATTTTTAAAAGCTAATTTATCCGAAACGTTTCCTTACTCGCAAGGACGTCTGAGAAAAGGCCGAAATTTGCCGCTCGTGTATCAGAGCGCTCTTAAGGAATTGGGAGTAATGAGATTACGCCGACGTCGATACCGGCTGTGTGTCGGGCCACCGGCTATTTGCACAAATAATTACAGCCTAAGACGAGAAGGCACGTCGTAAAACTCCCGTGTCCAGCACAGGGCTCGGTTCTCATGCATGAGAATTTCCACTATCTTCTATTAGCTCCATCATCATAATGTACATTTTTTTCACCTTTTTGGCGCCGTAGTTGTAACATCGGTAGTTGCATGCGATATGCCTCTGCGCTGAAAATTGCATCGTGCTTAAAAAAATAAATAAATAAAAAAACGAAGTCTGTGATACACACCGTTTGCATATCAGTTTCTTCTTTGCACTGCGGCAGTTTTTCAAGAAATGGCTCTGAGCACTATGGGACTTAACATCTGAGGTCATTAGTCCCCTAGAACCTAGAACTACTCAACCGGCCACTACTGCCGGCGGCAGTTTTTCTTTGTGCCGCTAACTGGCGTACCATTGTTTTATTTGAATTTTCTTATTTTGAGGAAATAAAACCGGAGATTTACTTGCTAAAAATCTTTCTATAGCAAAGATCGCTCAAATTCTGCTTTATTTTCGACATGCGGTTTCGACAGACATTGCTGTTGACTTGTGGTGCTGGGAACTTTTTCTAACAAAACGTGCTCAGAGTGAGTTAGAATCTCATGTTAAGTTGTCACATTAGCGAATAAAATATAGCATATTAGACAAAGGTATAGCAGAAATAAAACATTTCAAATTAACAAGCACCTGGTACACATGGCTATGTCTGTACACGAAGCGCTCGCAGATGATTTTTAACTCTTAAAAAATCACAAGAATTAACAATCATCTGTGACTGCTACGTATACAGACATGGACGTGTGCACAAGATGCTTTCTGATTGTTCAAATGGCTCTAAGCGCTATGGGACTTAACATCTGAGGTCATCAGTTCCCTGGACTTAGAGTTAATTAAAACCTAACTAACCTAAGGACATCACACACATCCATACCGGAGGCAGAACTCGAACCTGTGACCGTAGCAGCAGTGTGATTCCGGATTGAAGCGCCTAGAACCGCTCGGCCACAGCGGCTGGCTTTTTTGATTCTAAATGTTTTGTTTCTGACAAGCTTTTGTATAATGTGCTACATTTTATTCACTAACATGACAACTTGGCGTGAAGTTCTAACTCACAGTGGAAACGTTTTCTAACAAAAAGTTATGATGACCAGAAGATAACAGCTATGTCAGTCAAAACTGTTTGTCGAAAATAAAGAATTTATGCGCTCTTGACTACAGAAAGCTTTTTCTTTAATTTAACGATTACGAATCGTAACGGTTTGCACCAGAAAGGGTAACTTTTCTTATTCATTCCCAATAAAGAAACAAAGAGGAAACCTTTTAAATATAAAATGGATTCGCATCCGAATGCTATGAATTATTCATGTCGCATCACCGCAATCGAAGTTAAATCTTTTTGTATGTATAAGCGATGATTAACGCGAGGGTACTAGCCCACAGCGTGTATACATTCTTCAAATTTAGTGCACAGGCTGGCATGATGTTGTGTTCTAGAAAGAATCTCACAATCCCACTTATGCTTTAACCATTTCCACGAATTACCATCTTCATATACATTAGCAGGTTGTATCAGGAAGTCTGCAATCTACTACACCAGTGGGCCTTATGTGCTGGCTAAGGTAAAGTTAAAAGAGTCGCATGGAAGTCTCTACTACTGAGCAGCTACTCTTTGATGTACATAGTGTTACGTTATCTCTGCCCATATTGACTAACTTCAGCCTGCATGTAAATAACACGAATAAACCTATCATACTACTTGTCTCACTGACAGAACTCGTTGACTATATTACCGATAAGGGTAACACAGCTCGACAATGACACATTATCCAAAATTGCAATAGCACAATAATAAAACCACAGCCAAAAGCAGAAAATGAGGCCCTGTAAGGAATTTATTGAAGCTGTGGAGTCAATAAAACAGTTAGGGTTCTTAACCGACTTTGATTCCATCAGGATCCATCGTGCACAGCGATCGCAGACTATATGGAAGGCGTGGCACACAGGTGCCAGTCGCAATCTCATTAGTTTTCATTATTCTTGCAAATTTAATTTTGGCTATAAATAGCCCCCACTACTTTCAGCTGCTGATACGTCAATTCACTGCATATTTACAGTAAACAACTTCTCATTTGGCGTCGACAGACTTAGTGGCTCCCGGTGCAAAAAGATCTAGACTAGGATTTGATACCCCCTTTTACTATTCTCAAGTATTACGCCCTTTTCTTCCTCCCACCCGTGAAACACTTTATTGACTCAGCTTTACTGGTATCTGTGATGTAAAGTGGCTCAAATGGCTCTGAGCACTATGCAACTTAACTTCTGAGGTCATCAGTCGCTTAGAACTTAGAAATAATTAAACCTAACTAACCTAAGGACATCACACACATCCATGCCCGAGGCAGGATTCGAACCTGCGACCGTAACAGCATCGCGGTACCGGACTGGAGCGCCTAGAACTGCACGGCTACTGAAAAGTAATGTCTCCGAACTTTTTATTCTGCTCTCAATACCGGTTGAGGTATTATTACGTGGATTGCTTATTACTCTGTTGGCTTTGCCACTTCTCTGATACAAGCAACCCTCTACCTAGAGGGCTCAGAGGTGTAGCGTGTAATGGAAATGACGTGTGGCTAGGGCCTACCATCTACACCTACATCTACATTTATACTCCGCAAGCCACCCAACGGTGTGAGGCGGAGGGCATTTTACGTGCCACTGTCATTACCTCCCTTTCCTGTTCCAGTCGCGTATGGTTCGCGGGAAGAACGACTGTCTGAAAGCCTCCGTGCGCGCTCGAATCTCTCTAATGTTACATTTGTGATCTCCTCGGGAGGTATAAGTAGGGGGAAGCAATATATTCGATACCTCATCCAGAAACGCACCCTCTCGAAACCTGGCGAGCAAGCTACTCCGCGATGCACAGCGCCTCTCTTGCAGAGTCTGCCACTTGAGTTTGCTAAACTTATCCGTAACGCTATCACACTTACCAAATAACCCTGTGACGAAACGCGCCGCTCTTCTTTGGATCTTCTCTATCTCCTCCGTCAACTCGACACTGATCAGCAATACTCAAGTATAGGTCGAACGAGTGTTTTGTAAGCCACCTCCTTTGTTGATGGACTACATTTTCTAAGGACTCTCCCAATGAATCTCAACCTGGTACCCGCCTTACCAACAATTAATTTTATATGATCATTCCACTTCAAATCGTTCCGTACGCATACTCCCAGATATTTTACAGAAGTAACTGCTACCAGTGTTTATTCCGCTATCATATAATCATACAATAAAGGATCCTTCTTTCTATGTATTCGCAATACATTACATTTGTCTATGTTAAGGGTCAGTTGCCACTCCGTGCACCAAGTGCCTATCCGCTGCAGATCTTCCTGCATTTCGCTACAATTTTCTAATGCTGCAACTTCTCTGTATACTACCATCGGGTAGACCGTTCGCGTGGTGCAAGTCTTTGTAGCTGACGCCACTTCGGTGACTTGTGTGTCGATGGGGATGAAATGATCATAAGGACAACACAACACCCAGTCCCTGAGAGGATAAAATCTCCGACCCAGCCGGGAATCGAACTCTGGCGGTTAGGCATGACATTCCGTCGCGCTGACCACTCAGCTACCAGGGGCGGACAGCGCGTAATACGGAGCTGTGTGACATAACTACATCGGTGCGTCAGGAACAGCGTGCTGTAATAGAGTTCTTAACCGCAGAAAATTTCTCCGTACATGAGGCACTCTGTCCATCACCATGACAATGCCAGACGATACACTAGTGCTGCCACATCTGCAACAATCCGACGCCTTGGGTTAACTGTCATCGATCATCCTCCGTAATATTCCAATTTGATCCCTTCCGGTTTTCATCCGTTCTAAAACTTTTAGAACGCTTTCGAGGACTTCACTTTAATAGCGGTGAAGTGGCGTAAGGGGAGGTAAGGTTGCTGCTCTGTCAACAAAGTCAAAAATGCTGCAGCATCAACAAACTAGTCACTCGTTAAAAAAAATTTGTTCGTCACCTGGATGATTATGTTGATAAATAAACATGTAGATATGAAGAATAAAGATGTAAAATATTAATAACGTTAGTTTTGTTTAGAAATATCTAAGAGTTTTCACATAACACATTCGTAGGAATTACTTTTCAACACGGCCTCGTACTTCACAACCAGACATTTTTTGACACGTACAGCTTTGTTGTAAGTAAAATTGACAGTGATGTTCATGTATATACTTAAATATTTATTTTTTTATATCGTCCAGAAAGCAAATCACGAAGCTTTGAATTTGTTTGTTGTTCCTTACATAAACAGTTTTTCTGAAAGACTAGCTCGAGGATAAAAATCCATGTTTTTTGTCATCTTTATAATTACAGCAGTGTCCTACTTTATCTGTCTTCTACCACTGTAATAGCACAAGTAAAAGATATGTAAACTGTTGAAATATTGTTGCCAGTGGTGGAGAACCTGGCGCCAGAAGTCTGTCCCCTGTGTTTATACTGCCTTGTTAAAATATCAGAGCTCTCGTCCAGTGTTTACCGCATAGCCCATTTCATTGACTATGCACGAGCTGAAACCAATAAACGCTGCGTTTCGCTGGAAACTCTCCTCAATCCGTGTAGTAAATGAAGCGCTGCAAACGCGACAGGGGGGCATAATCGCAGCAGTGCACTGCGACACAACACCGGGGCCAGCTCAGCCGGCAGCCGCTCTGCTATCTGCCCGGACGCGAAATCTGTTCGTTTGGCGATAAGCTTCCTCCCATTGTCGGGCACAAACTGCCGCCTGGCGCGTTTGCTACACGTGGAAATCCGGCAGAACTTGTTACACAGGTATCGGCGTTCGTTAGCGAACCGCGGACATCATTACCGCACGTCGACACGAAATGGAGCGCTGGAAGCAAAGTTTTTGACCTATCCTCTTTTCCACACTGAGGCTCGGTAAGTTTATTAAGAATTATTCAGTACGAAATCTCGCAGCCTAAGTCAGCGCATGGAATTTTCAGCCCGAGTCCCTATTTTCGACAAAGCTCTTGGCAGGAACAACAGTGACTTAAACGAAAATAAAAAATGATTTGGCTAAAAAGCTTTCTTGGTCTTACGTTTAAAACTAGTAGACTTTTGAGAGTACTTAATATGAAGACGGAGTACCTAATTTCATAAAAAAAAATGAGCTAAGCATTGTACACGATGTTTCAAAATGTTTTGACAGTTTCAAATTTGAATAACGAGGGCTAGAAACAAGATGCAGCGACGGTGGCGCCATTCAGCAATAGTGTGGAGTGTCAAGTTTCATCCCATGTACAGGTCAGTGATCATGTCGTAATGATCGAAGCAACATCGTGTGTGTCGCGTTGGAGTGCTATTTTCGCTACGGCGAATCTGTCGTGCATGTGAAACGTGCCTTTCGCCAGCATTTCGAGGTTTCGTCGCAATATCTAATTCCCGCTAGTGAGTTGAGTAAGAAACTTTGGTGCAACTGCTTGTGCATCGAACCGAAAGTCACTGGCTCTCGAAAAGACGTCTGAACTCCCGACAACATCGAACGTGTACGCAGCAGTTCACAGACAAGGCCTCCTCTTTCGTCACGAAAACGTGCCCAAACGCTGAACATTTCGACGGCGTCCACTCACCGCACAATGAGGTGTGATCTGCACTATCATCCGTGCAATTTAGGTGTGAAAAAGAAGTTAGGCGCCGGAGATTATTCAAAAAGAAGGGAGGTTATTTGAAGGCGAGTGTGTACTCCAACCGACCGAGAAGCTTGCAAAAGGTAACAGATCTAATGCATGACGAAATTTTCAGATTTCCTCCACCAGTTACGGAATATGTGTTCAAGCACTGGGTGAAACACCTCGAATATTGTGCAGCCGCGAATGGTTGTTATTTATGCTATGCAGTATTTCATAGATAGACTTGAATAAATGTTGCACTTCGTGTAAAATGTTCAACTTCTTTCCGCGATTGGCTTGTGTGTCATTCAAATCTGAAACCGCCAAAACATTTGACACACCCTGTACAATAGTTCCAAGCTGTTTAATGAGCTGTTACCAAGTCAAACCAACTGTTCAGAAATCCATAGGAATTACGTAATCAAGCATGTGGCGTAGTACATCAAATTTCGATGATAGACAAAATGGAAGTTCATTGAGAACTACTAATGTTTTTTGATATAATAAGCAGTCATAGAAAGATATGCAAACTAGCAAATAGGAAAAAACGGGAAACAGTGAGAGATACACAAACGAGACGTGGAGGCTCGGCCTCTTAACGATTTAGACCCTCGTTGAAGATCTTTGGATAACTTTGAAGGTACGCCGGTAGTGCCATCGGTGGGGACAAAAGTCTCGAAAGAGGAAGTTTTTGTGCAGTGAGTGTGTGGTGTGCGGAGCGAGTCGGCTGTGAAATTGCTATACATCCAGCAAATAATTAAGGTCGTAGGATGGATGTGCTGCCGGCCGAAGTGGCCGTGCGGTTAAAGGCGCTACAGTCTGGAACCGCGAGACCGCTACGGTCGCAGGTTCGAATCCTGCCTCGGGCATGGATGTTTGTGATGTCCTTAGGTTAGTTAGGTTTAACTAGTTCTAAGTTCTAGGGGACTAATGACCTCAGCAGTTGAGTCCCTTAGTGCTCAGAGCCATTTGAACCATTTGATGGATGCGCTACTCCGAGTTGAAAAGGTTGGCACAGGGTCACATCAAACACGTCAGAAGACTGATGACTCAAAAGAAACTGATACAATGATAAATGGTATGTGTGGGGGGGATAATAAACAAAATACGGCTTCGTAAAGAGATGACGAGGACTAAAGGTACCAAAATATTCAGAAAGCATCTCTGAAGAGCCTCCGGAATTTTGTCGGTGGACTTAAGGCTGATGCTGTATATTCGATACCTTTCGGTTCTCAAGAGCATAGTTGTCGATTCTGCTCGTAACGGCTCGAAACCGTCGACGACACAATAGGATTCCTAGACATGTAAGAGCATTATTCTGCGAAAAAGATCATCATTTCATCAAAGTGCCCACGCTCGACGCACAAGATTACTTCTGCTGGAACATCGTCCAGATGCCTCAACCAGTTGTTGTTCGACCAATGTTGCGACGTAGTTAATCTGAGGACACGCCTAGGGCACAGCGTGCTGGGATTACCCTGTTGTTTGCCCGAAAGGGTTAACAACGGGACGCACTACTGCGCCCTAATTCTGCTGTTGCTGTTTGCATAGCAGTGTTTGCTATGGGTACATATGCTTCCTCCTGGGAGGGCGGCCGAAGGGCTGCTCGTATATAATTAGGCGTGTGACCTTCACTAGTCGCGCACGCCGGCCCTGACTAAAATCACATTTTCGCTACTTACAAATATTTTTACTCTCCACAAACTGCATTGCGCTGTGTAGCGGATGGTGGTTCAGGTACCCTAGCGTTTTCTTCCTTCCCTGTGCCGTCCATGAATAGTCCGCTGGAAGAACAGATGGCGATAAAACTTCGTATCAGATGTAATTTCTCAGATATTATCGTCATTGTCATTTCTCGGAATTTTAAAACTGAACCTCGCGGTGGTGAACAGCGCCTCTCTTGTAGCATCTGCCACTGCAGGATTTGGAGCAATTCCATAAGGGTCTTGCGCTAACTAAAAGACCCTGTGATAAAAAATGCGCTCTTCGTTGAATCTTCTCTATCTCTTCTCGTAACCCAAACTGGTAAAAGTCCCAGACTGATGAACATTAAACACGAATAAACAAATGGTTCAAATGGCTCTGAGCACTATGCGACTTAACTTCTGAGGTCATCAGTCGCCTAGAACTTAGAACTAATTAAACCTACCTAACCTAAGGACATCACACACATCCATGCCCGAGGCAGGATTCGAACCTGCGACCGTAGCTGTCCCGCGGTTCCGGACTGAGCGCCTAGAACGAATAAACATGAATCGGTCTCACAGGCGTATGTAAGCCTCTTCCTTCGTGTATGAATTACTTTCTTAAGATTCTCCGAATGAACCTTTTCCTACGGTTTGCTTCATGTGGTCAGTTCGCTTTAGGCTATTACTCGTAAGCATTTTTTTTTTTTTTTTGTAGTAACTGTTTCGAGTGACGTTTTTTTGCAAATAGCGTGATCGAACAATAACGGATCCATTTGCTTACTTATGCGTAATACGTTACATCAATGTAAGTTCACGTGCATCTGCCTGTTCCGGTGACAATCATACTAATGAGCCAAAACATTATCACCATCTGGTTAATAGATTGTTTGTCCATCTTTGGGACGAAATACGTCACTGATTCTGCGTATCAGGGATCCGACAGTTTGTTGGTAGGTTTGTGGAGGTATGTGGCATTAGACATCTACGCACAGGTCATGTAACTCGCTTATGTAAAGGAACCGCTGATTTGCGCACCCGGTGATGGCACCAGACAGCGACCAGATGGGTTCAGTAGGAATAACATCAGTTGAATTTGGTCACGGAGACACCAACCTGAGTTCACTATAATGCTCCTCAAAACCACTGCAGGCGCGATTCCGGCTACGAAACACGGACAATTGTACTGTTGAAAGATGATATCGCCGTCGGGGAAGACATCCAGCATGACCGGATGCATCTGATTCGCAGCTGTCAGCGTGTCTTCGATTACTATCGCAGGTACCATGAAAGCGCAGGACAATGTCTCCCATAGTGTAATACTGCTCTCACCAGCCTGCGTCCGTGGCCGGTTGGACAGTCCGAGCCGCCGCTCACCTCGATGACGAGTTTGTGAAGAAGACCGTCGACCTAGCATAGCAAAAATGTGATTCATCCGAAGGGCTGGCACGTTTACGCTGATCAACGGTCGAATCCCGATTGTCCTGTGCCCGCTACTATCACAACTGAAGATGACGTTGAACCAACAATGTGAACAAGTAGGGGTAGTCTGCTGTGAACCTCCATGTTCAACAATGTGCGACGAACGGTATGCTTCGAACCACTTGTGCGTGCTCCAGCAGTGTGCTCTTTCGGCAGAGATGTCACAGATAACCATGTATCCTACTTTACAGAGCAGACAAGCATCAAAACCCAACGTTCTATGAAATCGTGGACGATCAATCATTTAGTGTCTAGTGGCAGTTTCACTGACCTTCTACGTTTTTCCGTAGATGCTCACGACAGTAGCACGTGAACATTAGCCAGCTTCGCTGTTTCCAAGATATATGTTCACAGCCTCTGCGTAATAATAATCTGCCCTTTCTCTAAGTCGCTTATCTCAATGGATTTCCCAATTTAAAGCGCGCATCTTCGCTAGGTGATCCCCCGTTCGTGTCTGCTCCGTTTACGTACTTTTGTTATCAGACTAAGAACAGCCGACCAGTTGCAAAGGATAAAGTAATCTTTACCTAGGTTTCAATAGATATAAATCTATCTTCTTCAGAAGATGCAGTATTATAACAACATGAAGTGATATGTCCTTATCGTTTAGGCAAACATCTGCATAGTTACATTAATCATATAAAATATAGCCCTGACAACAGGGTTTGTCAAACAAATAAAATAGGTACATAGAAGTTGCAGAGCGCCTAAGCGCTTAGGCGCTCTGCAACTTCTATGTACCTATTTTATTTGTTTGACAAACCCTGTTGTCAGGGCTATATTTTATATGATTAATGTAACTATGCAGATGTTTGCCTAAACGATAAGGACATATCACTTCATGTTGTTATAATACTGCATCTTCTGAAGAAGATAGATTTATATCTATTGAAACCTAGGTAAAGATTACTTTATCCTTTGCAACTGGTCGGCTGTTCTTAGTCTGATTTACGTGGAACCATTGCTGTAGCGCAGCTATGTTTAAAGTACTACTTTTGTTATCGTATTACGTACCCGCAACGCCACCAGATGGCTTCCAACGTCACGGAGGGCAGTGGTGATTATGTTTTGGATGATCAGTGTAGATTCTCCTCAGTTATTCCTGCATTTCGGTACGGACATCCGGCACTGTCTGTGAACATCCACTTGGAGTATCCGACGATTGGTGTAAACACTTGCTTGGGGTACTCCAGAAATTACCTTTATATACATCGATTTCATACCGTTAAGAACCCCCCCCCTCCCCCCCGAGTCCTTTTGTACTCCCCTCCTCTGCCTTCCCCATTCCATGGCACGTCTGCTCAGCACCCCTCACCCCTCTTCTGGATCCTCCTCTTCCATTGGCTCCTTTCCCCCCTCCCACTTCACTTTTCCTCTCCTTCCCCCCTTTTTTTCCCGTCATCTGACCAGTTTCCCCCACCTGCTCTCGGGTGTGCTATGTCATATCTGCGCCAACTTTTTAGTGCAGTGTTTAAGTGAGTGTTCAGTGTTGTGCGCATTTCCACAGTGTTGCGAATGGAAATCATGCTGTCGCTGGGTGTGCATTTTATATCTCTTGCGAACAGAACCCAGACTGTCGCCGTGTTTTTTAATTGTCCGTCTATTATTTTTCTGCTTCCTGTGTATTTTATTAGCATCCTCAACCCTGTGTTTTATGTTTTAAACTCCAGTATTTTCTGCCATTTTACCTGTAAGTCACCGATTTTATCGCCAACTGTTATTATTTTTTCTTATCTTCATCTTTTTAAAACAAATTCTGTAGGCTTAAGAGCGGCATAATAAGCTGCTGCCAGCCCGCCCCCTTTAGGGGGAATCGAAACTCAATAAAGGAAAAAAAAACGTGAAGAACAACGCATTCTGTCTGCTAGGAAGTCTTGAATCCAGTCAAAAATGTGATCGGCCACTCGCTAAGCTTGTATTCTACTCAAGTATGACTGATTTACTACAATGTGGTGGATACGTCGTTGTGAGCTGATGTGCTAGTTTCACCATCTTAATCGTAATAGACTGCTGTTTTCGGCACATGTGAAATGTGTTATCGAAAAATACTTTAAGACGTATTAAAATTAAGCCAGTTGGTGACTCGCAATCGCTGGCTGATCTCCGAAAGCATCAGTCTGGAGGACAATCAAATACCACCCGAATGACACAGAGATTCAGGAACTTCGTGCAAACCATCAACCTAATTTCTAGATGGAAGTTATTTTTCCTGTTTTTACTTGATATAAACAATTTACTCCATTTTTGCTGTTTCCATGACGTTGGATAATGTGAGATTTAGCTGTAAATTATTCTGGTTTGGAGCGTGCAGGTTTTTTTCATTCTAATTTTTCGCTCATCTGCATTTTTTATTTTAATTTATTTGCGTTCGAGTTAGAAGCTTTCAATGACTTCATCCTAAGGCATTTAAACAGAATTACCGAAAGATTATACATCTGCAGTAGTATCTTCTTGCTGCTCCACGGCATCCTCTCATGTATTATGGAAATTTGAGCACAGAGGATAAGCACATTAGAGGATACTGTGATACAGCAGCAAAATACACTTACAGCTGCACATCATTTCGATAACTGTGTCTAAGTCTTCTAAATCGATTGCACATAAAATAAACAACTAAAATAAAGGAATTGAAAACAGGAATGAAAACATGATGTACGGATGACAAAATAACAAAGAAGTATTTCGCTGATGGCTAGCTAATTTTCTCCTCTAGTGCATTTTCAGCCAACAGCCCATAAAAATTATATTCAGCGATATATTACAATCCTTTCAACAGTGTGCAGTATTGCCGTTGTTTGGTGTAATGCTGTCAGATCACAGATGTGAGCTTCTACATCTAGACGAAAGAAAGTACAACCCATGTGCGACTTTAGCAACTCATGGCGCATCAATAGCTTGTAGTTTTCCCAATCGGTAAGAAACACACAACTGAAGTCATATCGAGTTGAACGCCTACACTACAGAGAATGACACAGGTGTTCACCGCGAGACTACAAAATAAAGATAAAAGCAAAGTGCATCTGTTAATTCCAGAACGAAATAATCAAGAGGAAAAATAATCATGCGTAATTCTATAGAATTTTCTGCAGCAGATATTTCTGCTGAAACGCGCGATACATTAGAGAGTTCTAGAACTATCTTTCAGTAACTGCAAAATCTTAAACTCGTGGGACACAGCTAGCATACAAGACATCATGTTGTAACTAACTACCAAAAATTGTTAAAAGTCATTATTTTTATTGTTTTGCGACAAATTTAAATCTCGGTGCCGTCATCTGGTACTACCTTTATAATTTTTCGTGCTGAAAACAACACGTTTACAATTTTAAAACGTAATCGGTGATAAGCAATCATGAAGTACTCAGCACAAGAAGAATAACAAAATCTTTTTACTGGTTTTGCTGGTTAATTACAAGAAAATGTACCGGTAACTGCTTCTAGTGCATTATTTCTGGGTCGCCATAATATATGCTGGAATTATGTGCTGCAGCAAAACAGCGGAGCAATGTCGTTTAGAATTTTTTCTGCTTTTTTTGATGCAGTGATGGCATTGTTCGTATTGTGTTTTTTCTCTCTTATTTTGTTTCCGAATTGTGAATTTCAATCATGTAGAGTGGCAATAACAGTCGAACAAGCAATAACTCCGTTACTCTGACCCCGGTTGCAGCACAGAAGAACGATGTTGTACTCACGGTTCCCCAAACACTCTGCCACGGGTACCGATCTGCGGTTGCTTCCACCAATTTCTTCTATATTTGCTGCGGCGTAAGTGTCCGTATACTGCTTACCTGGAACGAAAAAGAAAACACATATTTGGAATTACTTATATATTTTATAAAATGATACACATTCTAGGTGTACTGTCTAAGAAGAGAAATATTTGGAGTTCCTTGTATGTTTTGTAAAATGATACACATTCTGGGGGTACTGTCTAAGAGGAATTTATGACTCTTTTGTAAACAAAATTCTTTCATTTTTCAGCCTCAGGTCACACAAATGATATCATAACAAGAATCGGCCTCTTAGCAAGTCATCGTCAAATGATCTCTTCAAAATGAAAGGAAAGGTAGGATAGCAAAATACTGCGAAACTAAACCTCAAAATCAAATTAACTTATACATACTAAAGAACACGCACATGAATACATTATACGGAAACTCTTCAAAAATCAGTGTGTTTCAAAAAGATTCATTCGATTTCGTAAGACTGTGTTTTCTATGTCCATGAATGAAGGCAGAAACTCGGTGTGAGTTTCCACTTACGCGACGGAACTTAAGAGTTAATCTTTACAAGTCCACGAGATGTAAGTTGCCAGTTCATGTCATTGGCGGTAGGAGTCTCCCTGGAGCAATAACTCACTTGATTGCCTGTTCATATGATTTTTCTTAAAATTGCGATAAAACACCAAAAATTTCATTTTTTAACAGAATGGAGTGCAAACTTAGTGGCAACTACGTGTATGAGCATTGCTCAACGATAAGTTGTCTCAGCGATGAATTGACCGTAGGAACTTGCAGTGCACCAACTTGTGCAGTGCAACTCGTTTGGGAGGGACGGGGGGGGGGGGGGGGGGGGTGGCGGTTAGTGAAGGTGTTGATATTTGTGCCTCCCCTTCCAGTGACTATAGGTGAACCACAACGCAGCACAGCAAAAATGGCTCTGAGCACTATGGGACTCAACAGCTATGGTCATCAGTCCCCTAGAACTTAGAACTACTTAAACCTAACTAACCTAAGGACATCACACAACACCCAGTCATCACGAGGCAGAGAAAATCCCTAACCCCGCCGGGAATCGAAACCGGGAACCCGGGCGCGGGAAGCGAGCAGCACAGCAACATCAGCGAATACAGTAGGTTCATAAATGCTAGCGTAGTTCTGGAATGAGACTGGTTATCGTCTGGATGTTTGTCGTGTGTCCGGTGGAGGGCACACTAAGAATTTGAAGAAGGCAAATCAAAAATTTGGTTCTAAAAGTAATTGTAAAACCTTCCCAGTGTTGTATGTATATGGATGTAAAGCACATATTCTTGTAAAATCGGGTGGATTTTGTGAAAATAAACTCTTTGTGGCCCCATGCGCAAGTTAAAATTCAGTCCAAGTTTCTACATTCATTCATGTATAGGAAACAGTCTAGCGAAACCGGATGACTCCGTTTGAATACAAGCAGTACAACGGAACAGGCCGAGAGAGGTGCCGATAATGCAGTAATATGTGCTTTATGAACGCTGGAACTGAAGGATTCAGTGAACTACGTAAAAGCAATACATAAGAGTACCTAACACATTCAAATATCTACTTTTCTGGTCTTTTTTATGCTGTTTTACCAGCTTCACAATGTGAAACTCACTGCGAGGTGTGAACCTCTCTCAGAGTGAAAAGTAGCAACGAATTAGGGAAGTACTTGTGATAGACGTACAGTGGAAGCTGGTTCAATAGCGGCCTATCGCAGAAGTCATCCGCCAGTGACTAAGTGACCGGGGGGTCGCAAGTGTACACTGAACAGCCAGTATGATACAAGTGACAAATCAGACAGATGGACATTAGGTGTAACAAGCAAAGAAATAACTTTTTGTAAACTTTTGCTACGTTGTTGTTGGAATTTGTGGTTCAAATGGCTCTGAGCACTATGGGACTTAACATCTATGGTCATCAATCCCCTAGAACTTAGAACTACTTAAACCTAATTAACCTAAGGACATCACACAACACCCAGCCATCAAGAGGCAGAGAAAATCCCTGACCCCGTCGGGAATCGAACTCGGGAACCCGGGCGTGGGAAGCGAGAACGCTACCGCACGACCGCGAGCTGCGGACTTGGAATTTGTGGTAAGGAGTCGTTATTACCAGCTCTTTGTAATGCATTGTCGGATAAAGACCTTCTGTAGACCCCATTCACTGCAGTCTTCAGCTACTTGCATCCGTAATTACGTTCTTACTCCATAGTTTTCACTCATCAATTTATCTCCCTCTGTCTTATGCTAATTCGTACCATCGATCTCCCCACTGATCGCTAAGGCATCAGGTACAAAAATTTGAGATTTCAATCTGTTGTAGGGAAAGAAGTAATTTTACAGGGTGACGGAGTTCGCTATATGGTGTACTGATTATTGCGCACTTTAAGACATTAGAATTTTCAAAGAGAGGGGGGGAGAGAGAGAGAGAGAGAGAGAGAGAGAGAGAGAGAGAAATAAGCAGCAATCTACCGTACGTCGCTAGAAGTGCGAAGATTTTCTGGTGACTGGAACAAATCACAGGACATTCCCATTTTCAAGAAGGGTGATTGAACAGACGAGCAAAGCTGTGCCTACAACTCTGACGGTCCATTGTATAATTATGGAACATGTTTTATTCTCGCTTGTTATGCCATTTCCGAAGACTGAAAATCTCCCCTGTTGGAATTAACATGGAGTCTGCAAACAAAGACTGTGTGAAACCCAGCCCCTCTCTTCTCCTCGAGATCAAGAAAACACTAAATACCGCCGCTCAGGAGTTCCACATAGTTTCGCACTGCTGCCTAGTGAACATACTACTAGCGTACGAAGTACCAGACCAGCTGCGTCATTTGATTGCAGAGTTCCTACCAAACAGAGCACAGCATGCCGTTCTAAATGTCGACAGGCCTTCAGCGTGAAAGTGACTTCGGGCACACCCCAAGTGAGTACTATAGAATGATTACTTATCACAGCACCTGTCCTCACTAGGAGGGGCGGTCAGTACTTAGGGATGTGAGAGGAACGATCATTCGAAGCAAAGTAGTAGACATGGGACCTAAAGAGTGTACCTTAAGAGCTCCGAACACTATGTCTTCGAGGCTGTAAAACAATTATGTTCTACCACAAGCTCTTTGGTTTTCATATTTTCAGAGGAGGTTGTGTGGACCAAAAGAAGAAACAAATGTCTAGTAAACACGGACTCTAAAATACACCACTTATGAGCCATGAGCACTTGTCCAGTAGAAGTAATGTTCATCTTCGCTAGTGCGAGGCGTAAGTGCTCATAGTTCTTGAGGTATGCATATTAGAGCCCATGTTTCCTGGAAATTTTTGCTTCCTCTCTTATCCCTGAATACTGACCATGAGTCCTGGAATACCCTGTATAAATGACATAGTGGATGACGTCGAGGAACCATGAAGCTTTCCGCGGGTGTCGATGTTGTAGACAGAGAAGTCGAAACGTTAGAAAATTATATTGAAATGTAGGGAGACGTGCTGGAGATTGCCGTTTGGTGGAGAGATTGTCAATTGACCCTCAATATACGCAAATGTAACATTTTGCGCATAAGTTCGCATAAATAGGTAGGAAAACGCATTATTGCAAGACTGCATGGTTGCAGAATAATCACTGGGAGCAGGCGAATCCATAAAATATCTACGAGTATGAAAATAGGGAGGTGGAGAGAACGAACACTTAAGCTAATCGCAGCTAAGGCAGATGCCAGACTGAGATTTATTGGAACAATCTTCAATAAGTGTAATCCAGTTACGAAGAAAGAATCTTACAAACCGTCGACCTACTAATTCTTGAATGTTGCTCGTTGGTCTGAAATAGCACTGAGAAGGAAATGGACAAGATTCGAAGAAGAGCAGCGCGTTTCGTCACGGATCAATTTAGTAAGCGTGAAGGTGTCATGAAAACCTTTGCCAACCTGCAGTGGCAGACACTACAAGAGAGGCGTACTGCATCGCGACGTGAAAAAGTGGTTCAAATGGCTCTGATCACTACGGGACTTAACATCTGAGGTCATCAGTCCCCTAGAACTTAGAACTACTTAAACGTAACCAACCTAAGGACATTACACACATCCATGCCTGAGGTAGGATTCGAACCTGCGATCGTAGCGGTCACGCGGTTCCAGACTGAAGCGCCTAGAACCGCTCGGCCACAGCAGCCGGCGTATTGCGACGTGATTAACTGTTAAAGTACCGAGAGCTTACGTTCCGAGAGCACTCAAGCAATACACTGGTTCCTGCAACGTATATCTCGCGAGAAATTCATGAGGGTAAAATTGGAGAGACTGTAGCTCACACGGATCCTTATTAAAACTACCCGGCCCATTGTGACCGAGCGGTTCTAGGCGCTTCACTCTGGACCCGCGCGACTGCTACGGTCGTAGGTTCGAATCCTGCCTCGGGCATGGATGTGTGAGACGTCCTTAGGTTGGTTAGGTTTAAGTAGTTCTAAGTTTTAGGGGACTGATGACCTCAGATGTCCCATAGTGCTCAGAGCCATTTGAACCTTATTAAAACTCATGGCCATTCTCTACTGGAACAGGAAAGGAGGTAAGTAGCAGTGGTACACAAAGTACCGTCCACCACTCACCATAAATTGCCTAGCCGAGTACAGACACAGGTGTAGATTTGTTTTCATCCTCGTAATCCATTTCTATCGTGCAAAATTCACTAGACACTCGCGTAACGGTGCGGAAAGCCACATAACTCTTCTGGAAACGCTATCAGTGAAGACTCGAGAGGCGTTGCGTAACGCAGAAAGCAATGCATTAGTCGCGCTAGCTTCGAGTAAGACACTGCCGAGTTGAGCAGAGCTCACCCAGAGCCGAGAAAGCAGCAATCCTTCCCACGCCTCTGCAAACGCGAGCGGGGTAGTAAGAAGATTTGATAGAGCCGATACATAGCAAGCACGGCCGCGGAGCTGCTGGCAGTCAGCGGGACGGGCGGAATGCAGAGCGCCGGCAACGGTTCCCAAGCGCTCGGGTCATTGACAGTCAGCGCACGGCGGCGTCCTGTTGTGAGGCAGCCACTCGCCGCTGCAACCTGCCCCGCTCGTCTTTCGCCGGTCGTAACAAAAACTGGACGCCACGTCCGGCCGTCGGCCGACAGACCTGTCCGTCGTGTAGCGCCACCTCCACCTCCTACTCCGCTGCCGACGCCTTCCTCAGCGGATACGTCGGCCTCCGCAACTGTTATCCGACAGCCACTGTCTGCTCGACTGACGGCTCTAAGTCAAACGCTTGCATCGTCCACTATTTGATTTATGCGTTTATTTCTACACCTACGTGTTGTTGTTACGGTCCTGAGACTGGCTTGATGCAGCTCTCCATGCTACTCTATCCTGTGCAAGTTTCTTCATCTCCCAGTACCTACTGCAACCTACAGCCTTCTGCATCTGCTTAGTGTATTCATCTCTTGGTCTCCCTCTACAATTTTTAACCTCCACGCTCCCCTCCAGTACTAAATTGGTGATCCATTGATGCCTCAGAACATGTACTACCAACCGATCCCTTCTTCTAGTCAAGTTGTGCCACAAACTACTCTTCTTCCCAAACCTATTCAAAACTTCCTCATTAGTTATGTGATCTACCCATCTAATCTCCAGCATTCTTCTGTAGCACCACATTTCGAAAGCTCCTATTCTCTTCTTGTCCAAACTATTTATCGTCCACGTTTCACTTCCATTTCATATCTACACTCCATACAAATACTTTCAGAAACGACTTCCTGACATTTAAATCTATACTCGATGTTAATAAATTCCTCTTCTTCAGAAACGCTTCCCCTAAAAATGCCAGTCTACATTTTATATTCTCTCTACTACGACCATCATCAGTTATTTTGCTCCCCAAATAGCAAAACTCCTTTACTACTTTAAGTGTCTTATTTGCTAATCTAATTCCCTCAGCATCGCCAGACTTAATTCGACTACATTCCATTATCCTCGTTTTGCTTTTGTTGATGTTCATATTATATCTTCCTTTTAAGACACTGTCCATTCCGTTCAACTACTCTTCCAAGTCCTTTGGTGTCTCTGACAGAATTACAATGTCATCGGCGATCCTTAAAGTTTCTATTTCTTCTCCATGGATTTTAATTCCTACTTCAAATTTTTTCTTTCGTTTCCTTTATTGCTTGCTCAGTATACAGATTGAATAAAATCGGGGAGAGGCTACAACCTTGTCTCACTCCCTTCCTAACCACTGCTTCCCTTTCATGTCCCTCGACTCTTATAACTGCCATCTGGTTTCTCTACAAATTATAAATAGCCTTTCGCTCCCTGTACTTTACCTCTGCCACCTTTAGAATTTGAAAGAGAGTATGACAGTCAACATTCTCAAAAGCTTTCTCTAAGTCTACAAATGCTAGGAATGTAGGTTTGTCTTTCCTTAATCTTTCTTCTAAGATAAGTCGTAAGGTCAGTATTGCCTCACGTGTTCCAATATTTCTACGGAATCCAAACTGATCTTCCCCGAGGTCGGCTTCTACCAGTTTTTCCATTCGTCTGTAAATAATTCCCGTTAGTATTTTGCAGCTGTGACTTATTAAACTGATTTTTCGGTAATTTTCACATCTGTCAACACCTGCTTTCTTTGGGATTGGAATTATTATATTCTTCTTGAAGTCTGAGGGTATTTCGCCTGTCTCATACATCTTGCTCACTAGATGGTAGAGTTTTGTCAGGACTGGCTCTCCCAAGGCTGTCAGAAGGTCTAGTGGAATGTTGTCTACTCCTGGGGCCTTGTTTCGACTACGACCTACGTCGGTACTCTAAAACTTGGGTGAGGGTCCAAGACTGAAGGGCGTGTCTTGTAGTTGATGACCCCACCCCAAAAAGGAAAATCACCACACTAACCACCGATGGAAAAGAATTTTTATGATTATACTGCAATATTTCATATATTTTATTGCTGTTTTTATTATTACGAGGGCTATTCGGAAAGAAGGTCCGACTGGTTGCCAAATGGAAACCACAGCGAAAATCAAAGCTGTTTTATCTACAGCATGTAGCTACACCTTTGAGGTTCTTTGCTACGTAGTCGCCCCTCCCACTTAGACATTCTTCATGGCGTTGTATGAACTGTCCCATACCTGTGTTTTCCGGCGATTGTCTATACTTGTGTCCAGCTCGTTGTCTGCGCCAAATGTTCTCTACATAGCCAGCGGTTCATGTGAACAAAGATGAAACACAGAGGAAGCGAAGTCCGGGCTGTATGGTGGGTGATCGGGGGAGCGACATCATTGACCCTAACGTGTGTGGCAAGAAGTCACATGAAGAAAGAAGTGCCTGACAGTTACGTTGTGTGGGCCGCCTGATTTCAGGCAAGAATGGGTGCCAGGTGAGAGATTTCGCCTCATTCTTGGCGGGAGACACAATTTTCTAGGCATATTTTCGTGCTCTCTGTTCGCTCGGAAATGAAAAGAACGACGTGACGTGATCGACGGGTATACTCGTATTAGAGACACTGCCCAACACATGTGTCCAAAGCTTCGTCGGATCTTCGCTGTGGTTTCCATGTCGCGACCGATCGGACCTTTCTTTCGAAATAGCCCTCGCATTAAAATCCAAGGCAAGTGTGGCACGTTAAATGTGACGAGGACAGCAATTTCTGTTTTCGTGTGGGTAGGTGAGTGGGGGGAGGGGGGAGACATCGATATTCAGCCTCTTCCAGGTCAGGTCTGTCAGCATCAACGTGAAGCTCTGCTGTGGGTCGAACAAATCTGTGACTGTTCATGTTGTCTTTCTTTGTATTTGTTTAATATTCCACACACTTTAACAGGATTCCAGGATCGATAGAACGAGTGGTTTGAAAGAAACCTCCTTTGTAAACTCATTTTATTTTCCGGGTATTCTAACAATGAACCAGAGCAGAAAGAAACGAAGGAAGGAAGATTGGGATTAACATTCCGTCGACATCGAGGTCATTAGAGACGGAGCAAAAGCTCGGATTGTGTCAAGGACGAGGAAGGAAATCGGCCATACCCTCTCAAAGGAACCATCCTGGCATTTGCCTGGAGCGATTTTTGGGGAAATCACGGAAAACCGAAATCTGGTGGCCGGACGCGTGTTTGAACCGTCGTCCTCCCGAATGCGAGTCCAATGTGCTAACTCTTGCGCCACCTCGCCCAGCAATGGCTCTGAGCACTATGGGACTTAACATCTAAGGTCATCAGTCCCCTAGAACTTAGAACTACTTAAACCTAACTAACCTAAGGACATCACACACATCCATGCCCGCGGCAGGATTCGAACCTGCGACCGTAGCGGTTGCACGGTTCCAGACTGAAGCGCCTAGAACTGCTCGGCCACCTGCGGCCGGCCGCCCAGCAATAATCCGAAGTCTACCATCTGGTTTACCTAAGACTGGTCCTATGTGATAGCCTTACGAGTTATTACATTCAGGTATTTATGTGATACCACTTTTCCTTTTTTTAAATTTCTGTTGATTTATTTGTGTGCCAGAACGTGCAGATAGAGAGGAGTCTTTCAGCAAAGTTTTGAGACGACCACATGTTCCGCTTGCAATGTTATTAAGTTAATTTACAATCGCCATTTACATTATTGTGCCATTTCCAAGTAATAGTTCACTATGAAGTGCGTCAACGCTTAGTCATCACTGTTAAGATAATATCGTCCTCATTTTCACCGTAATTATATATTTCACGTCACTTGCATAAGAGGAGGATTCCTCGTTGTAGAAGGACAAAGTACTCCACACGATCATGCTAGCACTACACTCTTTATCACTGGATGTGCACGTTTGCGTGAAGTCGATGGCAATTATTCTATGTACTGTTACGTAGTTGTGTAGACATGAAGAGTAATACTGTTCACTTATATATGTGATGTGAACTATGTAAATATGGTTCTACTAGGGCAATGTGTTACACCTGCACGTACAGACGTAAATCAGATGGATTTTACATAAATTAGACCGAAATTGTTATGAAATGTTTGTCTTTTTGTATAGCTGAGGAGGAAGTCTGTTTCTTTACATATATGGAGTGCAATAGCTAAATATGTTTGACACGAGGACGATGTTCTCTTAACATTAATTAATATGAACTGAGAGCTTCATAGTGAACTGTTAACTGAGGCCGCGCTGAGTGGTTGCGTGGTTTGAGGCGCCATGTCACGGATTGTGCGGTCCCTCCAACCGGAGGTGAGTCCTCCCTCGGGCATGGGTGTCTGTGTTGTTCTTAGCGTAAGTTAGTATAAGTTAGTTTAATTAGTGTGTAAGTCTAGGAACCGATGACCTCAGCAGTTTGGTCCCTTAGGAATTCACACACGTTTATTACTTGAGAATGGAACAACAGTGGAAATTAGAATTATATTAATACCGTCAGCTGCGCACGGGCGTTGATATAGATCAACGGGGACAGGTGAAAATGTGTGCCCCGATAGGGACTCGAACCCGGGATCTCCTGCCTACATGGCAGACGCTCTATCCATCTGAGCCACCGAGGGCACAGAGGACAGCAGGGACCATCTCGCGCACACCTCCCGCGAGACTCACATTCTCACCTTGTATGTTCACACACTACATTCGTAGTGTCCCACCCCAACACACTCATTACTCGTGGAAGACATTCTTGCAAGTCCCGTAGGAGTTCGGGGAATAGGTGTACATCCACACAGAAGAAGAAGGTCATGGCCGGTATCGCCTGATCTATGTCCGAAAGAACAGACACCATATAAGTATTTAAACAGTCAAAATGGCGATAGCAAATAAATCAAGTTATTAGAAGTTCAGGTTGAAAACACTGTCGTCCCCAGAATACTAAAGGACTGTGGACGCGAGAATATGGAAAATAATTTCAGCAAAGCCTTTTTACAGTTGTTCAACTACATGTAAATCGCATGACTGTGTGTTGCTTTCAACGTCGCGCATTCCATCAAATATGCTGAGGAGTCTGAAAGCAGTACCCTTTCTTTAGAGCAGATGTTATTACACATACGCATTTACATTACGTCAAATTCCATAATAAGCCTGTTTTAGTATTAATGAAATAAGCAGTGAATTTAAATATATTTTAAAAAATTCGCTGTTTAACTTCTGCAATTTATAATCATGAGTGGTACTGATAACAGTTAGCATTTGTTCCTTTTTTTTGCATCATAGACAAGCATATTTTTCCCTAATATAAATGACACACACAGCACGAGTATGTGTACACCTCAAGATGGCTGCATGCTCTCGAAACCCATCCAATGAAACTACTTTTTACAGAAAAAATGGCCTAAGCAGGAAACATGTATAGAATTACTTTTAAAAATGTAGCAACCAACAACGTTTTGGTGGTTGGTTGCTGTAATTTCTCAGTTCAATTTAAAGTTCATCTGACATTGATAAATTATGTAAACGTGTATAGTTCTGTAAATTTCTTAAGATACGAGCGACATTCAGTAAGTAACGGGATACGTCTTTTTCCGAAAGCAGATTGCTTTTATTCAGAATTAAAATACACCATATTGTTCCCCACTCTTTTGGCTTAAATAACTTGTTTTTCAAAATAATCTCCGTTCAATGGGACTGTGTAAGTAGGCTGTTTAGGTTTTTTTTATTGGTAACGCCACGTAGCGCTCAGTATGAAAATCACTGGCTGTGCTGTGTGCAGTCTGTGGCTGGTTTGCACTGTTGTTTGCTACTGTAGTGTTGGGCAGAGCGTAGCGTTGAGCAGTTGGAAGTGAGCCGCCAGCAATGGTGGATGTGGGAAGAGAGATGGCAGAGTTTTGAGAGCGGACGATCTGGACGTGTGTCCATCAGAGACAGTAAATTTGTAAGACTGGATGTCATGAACTGATATATATATTATGACTTTTGAACACTATTAAGGTAAACACATTGTTTGTTCTCTTTAAAATCTTTCATTTGCTAAGTATGCCTATCAGTAGTTAGTGACTTCAGTAGTTAGAATCTTTCATTTAGCTGGCAGTATTGGCGCTCGCCGTATTGCAGTAGTTCGAGTAATGAAGATTTTTGTGAGGTAAGTGATTCATGAAAGGTATAGGTTATTGTTAGTCGGGGCCATTCTTTTGTAGAGATTATTGAAAGTCAGATTGCGTTGTGCTAAAAATATTGTGTGTCAGTTTAGTGGTGATCAGAATAAGTAAAGAGAGAAATGTCTAAGTACGTTCAGTTTTGCTCAGCTGTTTGAAAATCAAATAACGTAAGGGGTTTACCTGCACAGTAATTCATAGTTGTTCTAACGGGATGTTACAACTGCTTCGCGCCACCTTACTGGGGGCGCTTGTATGTCCGCATTTTCTCAAATGGTTCAAATGGCTCTAAGCACTATGGGACTTAACATCTGAGGTCATAACTAATTAAACCTAACTTAACCTAAGGACGTCACATACATCCATGCCCGAGGCAGGATTAGAACCTGCGACCGCAGCAGCAGCGCGGTTCCAGACTGAAGCGCCTAGAACCGTTCGGCCAGAGCTGTTGGGACACATTTTCTCAACCCAAAGAGGGCGATAAGAAAAATGTGTTGCATTTCTTACTGGAGGCCCCAATAAGTGCTCTCTTAACATTTTCGGGTTACGATTTCGCGTCGTAGAATATGACCGGCCGATGAATATCCTTTATGACGTGACCAGCGTCAAAATGAAGCCTCGCTTGAAGAATCAACCAGGAGGAACTCGGCCGCAATTCTCACGGTAGAGCCTCCGCAGCGACAAGCGGGCTGTAAATCTCGCTTATCCGGACAGCGTCACAAAGTTGCGAGCGGGCGTCACTAGTTGTCGCCTTATCGGCCGCCGAGGCGCGCTGACGGCCGCGAGAGACCGAGGGAAGGCGCCGCGAGCTGGGCGCCAGCGCAGTCCGCAGAACGCGGAACGAGATTTGCGTGAGGTTGCTGCTGTGGGGCGCTAGGGTGCACTGTGTAGGGGGAGGGGGTACGATTTTACGGCCGCGGCGGCCGATGTTCCTGGCGCACGGAAACGCTCCGGACAAGTCGACAACGGCTCGTAAAACCTTTCCCGCTCTCCGTGCAAAAATTCCGAGCGGGGTGTGTGCAGCCGGGACGCGGGTGCCCAACTGCCGTCGTCACGCGAACCGCAGTGGCTTCGTTAGTGTTTAGGAATACTGGGACTGCTAACGACCTGACCACCTACTTGATTGCTACGTGGGAGCGGTGCACAATTACACCGTTACGTATGACACCACAGCACACTGCATCAGGGTAATCGTGAAGTTTAAATCATCATCTCGGAAAAAAATCAAGTTACGTACGTAATTATGGAAATATGGTTAGTGCCTGGAGCAAACCCATATTCTGTGTTGACACCTTGTGTAGGTCCTCACGCCCGGGTTCCCGGGTTCGATTCCCGGCGGGGTCAGGGATTTTCTCTGCCTCGTGATGGCTGGGTGTTGTGTGCTGTCCTTAGGTTAGTTAGGTTTAAGTAGTTCTAAGTTCTAGGGGACTGATGACCATAGATGTAAAGTCCCATAGTGCTCAGAGCCATTTGAGCCTTATGTAGGTCCTCTTTGTAGGAACTTTATTTCTTGTTTTGTGAATTGTCGTTGGGTCTGACCAGTGGATTTTTGAATTTTTTTTTCTAATTTCTGTTTGAATTATTAGCTGGTGTGCTTCTTATCAAAAGTGTGTTTAGTTTTTCTTCTTGTTTTCCCATTACCTTTCCATTAGTCTTTTTGTGTTCTTGATTCTATTCATGGTGTCATTTAACATTAATGAGATTTTTATATGACGTTTTACATGAGTTTCGAACAGTTAAACGTTCCTTTTTCGGAATGTATGGTGCGGAATAACTGCTGTTTGTCCCCAACTCAGGTTTCTGAACACTTGAATAATATTAAAAGATCTGGCACAGATGAAACGTGCAGCACTAGGGGCTTAGTACACAAAACACCCGAAACTTTGCAGCGCGTTACGGTTAAAAAAAAGAAAACTTTTCCCTATGTAACGTTTTTAGACTTCGGAGGGTGTCTCCTCGTATACGTTATAAAAGATAAATAACTCACACGCTGTTTTCGCAACATTCTTCACACGAAATAAATGATTGCGCGGATAGTAATAAATTAAAAGTTTACAATGTTACTCGTACCTTCTTTAAATACCATTGAAAACGACTGAGTACTTCAAATGGTTCTGAGCACTATGGGACTTAACATCTGAGGTCATCAGTCCCCTAGATCTTAGAACGACTTAAAACTAACTAACCTAAGGACATCACACACATCCATTCCCGAGGTAGGATTCGAACCTGCGACCGTAGCAGCAGCGCGGTTCCGGACTGGAGCGCCTACAACCGCTCGGCCTTACCAGCCGGCGACGAAGTACTTCGATTACGTGATTTTCGCTATATTCTTTAAATAATGGTTGCAGGCACTAAGCCTCATAATTCCCAAACCAATCTTGAAATAATACAACGAAAATTAAGATTTATTTCATTCAAATAATTTGGCCTGGAGTAACGTATATGAATAGGTCAGTCTTATAGTTCCATATGCAAAGCTAAGACTGGTGTTTATCAGACCTAATATCAATTCTTAATTAGATTTTGTGGAGCTCCAGACGCTCGCGGTCTGTATGCCCATTGTAATACTGCCGTCACCACGCACGCTGCTGGATTCCAGCAATAGTTTGCTTCGCATCGGCCTAGTCTTATTATTTAGAAGGGAAAATTAAAAAGTAGTATGGACGGTGAATATAGCTGGACCACCACAAATGTAAGCATCAAATTTTCTGTTTCAACCAACTATTTTCCTCTATATTCTTAACATGTTGAGCTGTTAAGTCCCATAGTGCTCAGAACCATTTGAACCATTTTATTTTTTTTCACCTCTGGATCTCGATTACTTGGCGTTCCATGATACTTGCTGTCCTGGAAACAAACGACTGTCAAGAAGGTATCGACACTAACCAGCATAGATTTCGTTTGAAACGTGTTTTCTTTACTTCTGCAGATATTGCTTGTTTGCGCCACCGTATGTCGTTCAATTGGCAGTCGGCGATATTTGTCTTCGTTGGAACTATTTCCATCAAGACTATCGACAAAGCAGTGGACTAGGACGTCATTCGACATGAATGTGAGAGGCTAATTCCATTTGACGTATTGGTTGAACACCCAGAGTAACAGGAACACATTTCTCGATTCGTCTACGGGCAAAGAGCAGCTCTTCTTCTAATACAAGCGGAATTGCGGAATTTCCTTCCCGTCCTCGCACTATCGACGAGGCACATACAGCCTTCGGTGCGTCCGTTCCAGGCTACGCTTTCCAGTCAAAGAGATAGAGACTTGACGGTAATCCAGGCTCCATAATACATCACATGTTGGCTCTCGGTCCGGGACGGCCGTCAGGGCTAATTTCGCGTAATTCAATCGCAGTAAGTCAGAAGGACCCGCCCAGTGCCGTCACATTCCCTATGCACCGCCTCCTCGCCCCACTTCCACCCGCCATATATATCCCCGGGAATGAGCTTTTCGCAAGATATACGAGTTTAATTTTCAGAGGTACATTTTACAATAGCCCGCCTTCTCGCCGACGTGGGTATCTATTATGCTTCTTTTATCGCTTGTTATCCGCCGGTAAGTGGGAATTATTGCAGGTGGCGGCAGTAAATAGTGGATGGATTCTCCGTCGTTTTATACCTGCGATCCCCCGCTGCCACAGCGAAGCGGAGCGATCGCCGAAGCGTTCCGGCCCGCAGAATATGATTTCCTTCCAGAATAACTCCATTACGCGGCTTTTATTGCCGCGGCTTCCCGTTCCGCACGCCTCGTGCGGTTCTCCCCTTACCGCTGACTGCCTCCCGCATCAAACAACTACAGTGTCTCCACCGTGTGTCTGTAAGCACCAATGCACACGCCGAATTGACGAATAAACGAACGACCACATCTCGTTACTATGTGTTCCCAATCCTGGCCTGTAAACTGACCCATAGAAGGACAGATGCAAAAGACTGTGCGAGCGCACTGAACAGTTTCATGCCAGCTAGAGAGTCCACAGTGTGGTCTCTTCTGTTGCATTGTGTTTCCGACTTCAAATACGGAACTCTTCCGCTATGAGAAAGAAAAATACGTATCAAGATTATAAACAGTAGTAAACAGGCCAGTTTATTTCTCTCTCTGTCTCTCTCTCTCTCTCTCTCTCTCTCTCTCTCTCTCTCTCTCTCTCTCTCTCTCTCTCTCTCCCTCTCTCTCTGTCTCTAGAACACACACGTGTCTAACGATTCCAGCATGGCATGCGTGCATTTTAGGGTGTTAGTGGAGTTCACTGCGTGGCGTGCAGAGGCAGCAGTATTTTGAGGAACAGAGTTACGTTGAATACTAGACAATATTAAAGGTGAAACAAATGTCTGTGATAGGCAAGAAGTGGAAATGGAATGCGTGGTAGAATATTAGTTAGAGAGTTATTCAAAGGTGGCCATCAAGCGTTTCTAAGGCAGATGCGTTCCAGTTGAAAGTGGCTAAGGGTTTGAGGTTAACAATCGCATATGGATGACGAAGAACAGTAATTACTCTGCATGATACTTTACTTAGGCTTTAGAAGTTTTCATGGGGAATTTTCAAAAATGGTTCAAATTGCTCTGACCACTATGGGACTTAACTTCTGAGGTCATCAGCGCCCTGGAGCTTAGAACTACTTAAACCGAACTAACCTAAGGATATCACAAATATCCATGCCAGAGGCAGGATTAGAACCTGCGACTGTAGCGGTCGCGTGGTTCCAGACTGTAGCGCCTAGAACCTTTCGGCCACCCCAGCCGGCGGGAAATTTTCCAGACTACCACCAAACAGAGTGAAAATAGGTCAGCATCAGTAGTGACGAAGGTGAGTGCGGACTGAAAGTTGTTCGCGTTGAAATTTTTGTCCAATGGACAGGGACTATAATTGTTCATCAGAATTACTGAACAGAAACTGCACATTCTATGATCTATGGTTCAAATGGCTCTGAGCACTATGGGACTTAACATCTGAGATCATCAGTCCCCTAGAACTTAGAACCACTTCAACCTAACTAACCTAAGGACATCACACACATCCATGCCCGAGGCAGGATTCGAACCTACGACCGTAGCGGTCGCGCGGTTCCAGACTGAAGCGCCTAGAACCGCTCGACCACACCTGCCGGCTATGATCTATGAAAATGCAATGAACAATAATCAAACTCTGTTAAAATCGAAACAGGGAAAGGGGATTTTGGCTTCCTTTGTTGACGTCTGTGTCGAATCTTGCGGCCAGCTAAACAATTATCGATTGTGTTTAGTTAAATTTTAAATTTGTACCCGCTAATAGTCATTGAAATATAGACGTGGAGGTGTGGGGAGAGGTTCTAAACGGGTATGAGACCACGAATCTCAAACTCTAGAGATCAATCCTTATTCGGTTCTGGAACTCTTTCTGTCAATCTTTCTTTCGCCTGTGGCAACTATTAATGAATCTGATTAGTGTCAGGTTGCACCGCGGTTCGCACGCCACGTCAATCTGCGAATCTCCCTATAATTGGCGGGGTAAGTCAGTACAGAGATCGAAGAAGAACGAGGGAATACTATCTGCAATAGGACCGTGTCCAGTATAATACCGCCTTCAAGAAAGCTTCACTTTATACCTCTGGTGCCACGAAAGGTATGGCCTAATTGTGTGGCCACATTCCTCGCATATAGGAAGACAAATAAATGTTATATGCGCTTGATACTGCAAACGCTATTTGCATGTTAAAAAATATTTTCTATCTTTCGCTAATTAGGACAGACAGTTCGAATGTATACTCTAAGAACAGAACAAAACTTTTATATAACTGAAGTTATTTTAAATTCTTATGATAAAGACGCAGGCGAACATTTTCGAAACTAGTCGCCATTAAGGAATTATCACAGGAAAATAAATAAATAAATGAAGTTTTCTATAAGTTTGTAATAGCGACTGTGGTTACGGTTCTGCAACGAGGCTGCAAGCACTCAAACTGAACTATCATCACCGTGACTCCCAGTGGGCCAACTGGCTTCAAAACTTGTGCGGAAGAGAAACAGAAACAGGTGCGCGGTCTGATTTAAGTTCTGCGAAATATTGTGTAAATTGCGCTGGAGCATACTTTTCCAAAGCTGTGGTGGAATTCCAGTCACAAGTCGATATGGTACGTGCCGTGCCAATTGCCGGTAAAGAGTGAATCGGAGAAAGACACATTTTTCCGATATTGTTTGTGTGACCTATTTAACATATGACAGCGATCCTGCCCAGTTGACAGGATAAAATGAGATGGGTTGCGCTCTAGAAAGTATGTTTATGATATTTTAACTGGTGTAACGTCGTATATCGACTTAAAACTAAACTCCTATGCATATTATCCGAAATTGTTAGCTTGTTAGCTTCAAAATTTCTTCTGCGTTGTTCCCTTTAGTTGTATAGTTGAAAAGTTCAAACATATTTGCATGCACGTGTTTTTGCATTTTTAGTAGACAGTAAGAAAAAAAAAAAGGTTCAAATGCCTCTGAGCATTATGGGACTTAACTTCTGAGGCCATCAGTGTCCTAGAACTTAGAACTACTTAAACCTAACTAACTTAAGGACATCACACACGTCCATGCCCGAGGCAGGATTCGAGGCTGCGACCGTAGCAGTCGCGCGGTTCCAAACTGTAGCGCCTAGAACCGCTCGGCCACTGCGACCGGCTAGTTGACGGTCATTTCTCTACGATGCAGCAGTGCCACACGCTAGATTGTTATTGTGCAATAATTCACAACACTCTACAGTAATGCCCGAAGCCGACATCATTCCACATAGTCTTGACACACAACTATGGCATAATCGAAGCTGCTCCGTTATCGGTTGGCCGGCTATCTGAATATTCGATTCATCAAGTATTCTACCGGCTTCTGGTATCTCCAGATCCTCTGATCTCGAAATTCAAAAAACGACCACTGACGAAGAGAAGCAGTGTCACATGCGGTGAAGGATCTGTTTTCGAACCGTCACCGAGTGGAAAACCCGACAGCGATCCTTCTGACAGCAATAATGACGCAGGCGATTACGGTGACAACGATTTTGATTGAAAAATTTAAAATATCTAATAAAGCATTTTAATATGGCAAGTTAGACTTCTAATTCGTTATTAGCGACCTATAAATACCTTGTACCGGAAGTTTTTTTCTTGAACCAGCTAAATTTATAATTTCTGATCCCCCAAATTGGATCCACCATTTTAAATTGTGAGATTCCGACATCTGATGCTTAATCAGAGCCCCTAAAATCTAAAAAGAACACGGTTTTGTAGGATTTTATATCAATTTTTCTTTAATGTCGATGTTTAAAAGCGAGCTGGCCCACTGTGCGCCGCAACGAATGAAGTCCAATACCACTTGTAAAATGTTCTGACGACACTAGACTCTTTACCTAATACAGTGGCCGTACAGTTTTATCGAGTACGGAATAATTTAGCACATAATGTAGAATACAGTGAGGAGCAAATACCGGGAGTCTTGATGTAGTTAAGACACTGGAATCGACTTATTGGGCAGGAAGCAGCGGATGTATAGAAGGGGAAGGGGGACACCCAGATTTACGTTTTTCGTTGTTAAAGTGAATGCCGGGACGGTTCCTTTGAAGACGACAGCCAGCCGGTGTGGCCGAGCGGTTCTAGGCGCTTCTATCTGGAACCGCGCGACCACTACGGTCGCAGGTTCGAATTCTGCCTCGGGCATGGATGTGTGTGATGTCCTTAGGTTAGTTAGGTTTAAGTAGTTCTAATTTCTGGGGGCTGATGACCTTAAATGTTAAGTCCCATAGTGCTCAGATTTCGTTCCCTTTCCTTGTCCGACCCAAGTTACCGTCTTTAATGACCTCGTCACCCACAGAATGTTAAGACCTGAGCTTCTTTCCTTTGTTTTTCGAACGAAAGTCAGTTTCTTTGGATACTCTTCTTCCTTCTGTGTATCCTCTGTATCTAGTTATTTCCTTACTTCCATTCTATAGTCACTGCACACGTAAATGAGACTTCGGCATTATTTCACGGGAAGAGGTTTAAAATATCGTTCCACATCTAAATTGCTATTCTAATTCGCTTATAACAATGAGACAACTATTGTGTATAAATCTGTTGCGGTAACACTGATCTTCTGTTCGAAAACATGGGCTGGTGAATAGCTCTATAGAGCCTAATCCTTAGGACTGATACAACATTTATCTTAAATACGCGAGAATAAAAGCCACGTAATGGCTCGTCGGTACAGCGGTTTTGAACCAAATAACGCTGGGCTTTATGAATGCTACAAAAGATGAGACCGCGATTATGCAGTAAGCTTTTATTCGTGTAGCTTAAAGGAACAGAGAGAGCGCCCCCTCCCCCCCCCCCCCTCCCCTCTCTCATTCCTAGTCCGACATTATGCAGCTGTTGCCCACGGCTCCGATATAATAGGGCCGGAAAATCTCGCCAAATTAGTTTAGTTTGCATTCGTATGTTAATTATTTGACCCCAGCGTACGCAAGGGAAAAAGAGAGGAGGGCAAATCAATACAAGCGCGGCTCGGAGCAATTTAAACACTCGCCGCTGGCCCCACGACGGCATTGTTTGTCGCTGCTATTGATATCGGCTGGCAAGCGGAGTTTCAGGCAAGGCTGTGCAGGCGGTACGCTGTCACAATACGTAATTCACGTCATGCAGGTGCCTGCCTTAAAAAGGGCTCTCACACACGCACCTCTCAGCCACAGGTGCGGCACGGGACAATAGTTCCCCCGACGGTCAGTGCATATACATAGACACCCAGCAGTCCATTGTGAAGCGCTTTGAGGAGGGTACTTCATACCAATATTAGCTGATTACTGTTCTATTTACTTCACATATGAGTGACGGAAAATTTGTTGTCCATGCGGGTGAGGACAGGCATATATAAAATACGGGGCGTCTCAAAAGTACGCTACAACTTCAGTGTATTACAGCACCCAAATAATTAAGATATTCACACCACAGATAAGTGTTTTAAGTACACTCGTTGTTTGCGATGGGTGATGGCAGCTGGACGAATTTAAATATAAATCAGTACGTGTGGGCTTTCGATAAACCAAATGCCCCAGAGAGCCATCGCACTTGTACACAGAGCTCATGTAGTGTCAGATGCAGATAGTTTGCCTGAAGAGCTTTCCCATCTGAAGAGGGTTTTCAAAGAGAATGGATATTCTACCCGGGAAATTAGCAAGGCACTTGCAATTAAGCCAAAGAAACAGGGAGCGGAGAAAGAAGACAGCACGTCTACTAAATCTTCAGCTTTTCTTCCCTTTGTTTGCAATGTTTCCTTCAAAATTGCAAGAATCCTCCACGGTTTCGAAGTGAAAGTAATTTTCAGTCCACCATCGAAGATTTCCGACCCCTGGGATCAGTGAAAGACGATCTGGTATTGCGGAAGGCGGGAATTTATAAAATACCTTGTCAGTGTGGCATGTCATATATAGGACAAACATTGCGAACAGTAGAAGAACGTTGCACTGAACATCAGCGCTGTACTCGCCTTTTGCAATCTAGCAAGTCTGCAATTGCTGAGCACTGCATTTCCACCGGATCCTTTATTGTATGATTACATGATAGCGGAATAAACACTGGTAGCAGTTACTTCTGTAAAATATCTGGGAGTATGCGTGCGGAACGATTTGAAGTGGAATGATCGCCGGCCGCGGTGGTCTCGCGGTTCTAGGCGCTCAGTCCGGAACCGCGCGACTGCTACGGTCGCAGGTTCGAATCCTGCCTCGGGCATGGATGTGTGTGATGTCCTTAGGTTAGTTAGGTTTAAGTAGTTCTGAGTTCTAGGGGACTGATGACCACAGATGTTAAGTCCCATAGTGCTCAGAGCCATTTGAACCATTTTTTTGGAATGATCATATAAAATTAATTGTTGGTAAGGCGGGTACCAGGTTGAGCTTCATTGGGAGAGTGCTTAGAAAATGTAGTCCATCAACAAAGGAGGTGGCTTACAAAACACTCGTTCGACCTATACTTGAGTATTGCTCATCAGTGTGGGATCCGTACCAGATCGGTTTGACGGAGGAGATAGAGAAGATCCAAAGAAGAGCGGCGCGTTTCGTCACAGGGTTATTTGGTAACCGTGATAGCGTTACGGAGATGTTTAATAAACTGAAGTGGCAGACTCTGCAAGAGAGGCGCTCTGCATCTCGGTGTAGCTTGCTCGCCAGGTTTCGAGAGGATGCGTTTCTGGATGAGGTATCGAAAATATTTCTTCCCCCTACTTATACCTCCCGAGGAGATCACGAATGTAAAATTAGAGAGATTAGAGCGCGCACGGAGGCTTTCAGACAGTCGTTCTTCCCGCGAACCATACGCGACTGGAACAGGAAAGGGAGGTAATGACAGTGGCACGTAAAGTGCCCTCCGACACACACCGTTGGGTGGCTTGCGGAGTATAAATGTAGATGTAGATGTAGATGTACACACACAATGGAGTATGACAAGACAACTATTTTGGCCACAGCAACATCCTCTTGGAACTCCGTCATAAAAGAATCAGTGGAAATTCGCATGACAGACAATCTTATCAACCGTGACAATGGCTACCAGCTAGATAATGCGTGGAACACCGTCATCTCTAAGATCTGCTCCAGACGAAGACGTCAGAGTAGTCCGATGGCCGCGGCAATTGACAACGCCGAAGACAGCTGAGTTCTGCAGTTCCACCAGCGAGGGCGCTGTTGGCGGGCGGTGTGGTTCGTCTCTCCATATGATTTTGACGCATGCGCGGAATACTCGCTGCATGCTATATATTACGGAACGGAGGGCGTCTTTGTCAGTCTTAGATGGCTCACCTGAGGATGGCTGGCAGTTGTCCAGTCGAAATATCGTGGATGGAAGCTAACGACGACCGGCTGCAAGCCCGAAATCTTTTTAAATATTCACGAAGTATTGTTTTTGCATGCTCCAGGTGGTGAGAGAAGCCCAGCGACAATGGTCGAAGAATAGTGTCAATATATGGAATGTTCCCGGCGGGGTTAGGGATTTTCTCTGCCTCGTGATGACTGGGTGTTGTGTGATGTCCTTAGGTTAGTTAGATTTAAGTAGTTCTAAGTTCTAGGGGACTGATGACCATAGATAGTGCTCAGAGCCAATATATGGAATGATTGTTCGGGTCATATCGGAAAATCAGATTCAAATGAGCTTCCTAATACCTATAGCAAGCTCTGATCCTCGATGGCGTCGACACAGCGGCAATAGAGAAATTTTATGCAGACGGGAAGCGTTGATGTGAAGCACTGCACTGGACGACCTGGAGCAGGAGAATCCGACACAGAACGGATACGGCCGGCTTTGCAATGTTCACTGCACATGTCTCTTCGGTGGCAACCGCGCTACTGGTTCAAATGGCTCTGAGCACTATGGGACTTAACTACTGTGGTCATCAGTCCCCTAGAACTTAGAACTACTTAAACGTAACGAACCTAAGGACATCACACACATCCATGCCCGAGGCAGGATTCGAACCTGCGACCGTAGCGGTCGCGCGGTTCCAGACTGTAGCGCCCAGAACCTCTCGGCCACTCCGGCCGGCCCGCGCTACTGGTCCTTCGGAAAAGTTAGGATGTATCCATATCGATTGCAACTGTTGCGCGCATTGAAACCAGACGACAAGCCACAACGTACGCAATTCGCTGCGGAGGTTCTTCACTTTAGAGGAGGATTGAAAATTTCTAGTCAACCTATCATTTACAGAACGAAACTTTCACTCTGTAGTGGAGTGTGCGCTGATATGAAACTTCCTGGCAGATTAAAACTGTGTGCCGGACCGAGATTCGAACTCGGGACGTTTGCCTTTCGCGGACAAGTGATCTAAAGACTGAGCTACCCAAGCACGACTCACAACTCTGCTTCCGCCAGTACCTCGTCTTCTATCTACCAAACTTCACAGACGTTGGTAGAGGGCTTCCCCGCCAAAGAAAAAGCTCAGAGTTCGAGTCTCCATTCGACACACAGTTTTAATCTACTAGCAAGTTTGATATGATCGCACACTCCGCTGCAGAGTGAAAAATTCATTCTGGAACGTCCTCCAGACTGTGGCTAAGCCATGTCTCCGCAGCATCCTTTCTTCCAGGAGAGCTAGTCCCTCAAGTTTCGCAGGAGAACTTCTGTGATGTTTGGAAGGTTGGAGACGGGATACTGTTGGAAGTAAAGCTGTGACGACAGGCTGTGAGTCTTACCTGGGTAGCTCAGTCGGTAGAGCACTTACCGCGAAAGTTAAACGTCCCGAGTTTGTGTCTCGGCTTGGCACACAGTTTCAGTATGCCAGGAAGTTCCAACCTAGTACTTTCTGACGACTCAATATTCCACGTGTGTGTTAATGTAAACGAACACAACGTTCGCTTCTAGGGGGCACAACCGGTCTACATACTGTGACGGAAGGGGTACGTGACATCCCGAAAGCGAATGAGTCATGTTGATTGATGATTAATCGCAATGTGGGATTCACTTTTTTCTCAGAAAAACTAGTTAATTCTAACAGTTACCTTGATACGTTGGAGGTATTTGCGTTACCATAACTGGCTGACTGCGAAGACAGTCGTTTTCCAGCAAGATGGTGAACCGACACATTTAGCTGAGACTGTACGAGTGTTTCCAGATACCCGTGGTGGCAGAGGTGGTCCAATTCCTTGGCCTCCTAGGCCGCCTGACGTAGCACCGATAGACGTATTTCTATGTCAAGGGCAGTCTACCAAACGTCTATCAACCACATAAGTGACTGAAGGAACCGAATCGTTGCTACCGTTGTTACACTTAACGCGGATGTACTGCGCCTACTGTGGATAGAGCTTGTATACAGATTGGATGTGTGTGTGCTATCACAGGCGCATACGTTGAAATTGCGAAATAGTATATAACATAAGTCAAACATTGTGTGAATATCTTAACGAGTTTGCGTGCTATAACATTCTAAAGTTGTACCGTACGACAAAACAAAGTGACAGGTGCACGTCTACATTTCTGGTATACAGTGAAATCCGTGCACCACAGCCCCGTAGGTTGTCGCTAGAGGATCCGAACCCAAACACGGCAGACAACTGAAAGTGGCGGGTCATGGGGTAATTCACATTCACTATTTGAAGGAGAAGAACGCTGCAGCTATCAGTGTTAAGTTAGTAGAAGTGTTAGCTACAGTGGACCGTAATACGATAAAGTGGTTAGGCAGCGGAGGCGTTTCCACTGTGGTAAGTGTAGATTAGAGGATCGAATTGGCAGACCCTGTCTCTGTGAAAAGCCGGGTATCGGAGCAGTAGTGGAGGCTCCGACACTGGAAAACTCACGTATCAGAATCGAGATGAAGGTAGAAAAAGTAAAAATCAGTGATGAGCCGGTTTTCAACATTGTGCTTGACATTTTAAACATGACAAAAGTCGCCGCCTGCTGGTTACCGCGCCTGGTCGCATTCGTGCAAGAAGCCCGCCGAATCGAGGGAGCAGTAAAATGTTGCAGCTGTGGCAGGTCAAACCAGAATTATTTAAACTCCTACTCACCATGAAGAAGTTCTGGGGACATAACGACGGCCCAGAGACAAATCAGCAAAGCAATGGAAACATGTGGACTGACTATCGCCGAACTGGCAGTGCCAGTGTGATGCTTACAGATTACGTAAGTAAGGGGCAAGGCTTCATAGGAGCATACTACCGAAGCATCCTGACGAGGTGATGGAATGCTGTCTGAACGAAGTGTTGTGGGAATCTGGCCAAGGAGTTGCCTTTCTTCCACGACACCGTCCCAGCTCATTCTGCACAGGACTCTTTGAGGTATCATATTTTTCCTAACCACTGTGTGTTGTATTCGTCTGAGATGTCTCCCAGACTTCTTCCTCTTTCCTCGGATGAAAAACCCATATTGTGGCAGGCATCTCAAGAATGGCGACGAGGTGCTTTTCGAGGTGGAACATTTCCTGAACAGCCCAAATGTGGTCATCTACAATCGAGGTCTCCGAAAAGTCATCCATCGCTGGGAAAAATGCGTCGAGTTGAAAGTTGAGTTGGCAGAGAAGTAACATTACCAAGTTTCTCTAGTGGAGCTCGATTTCTTCGAGGTGATGATTAAAATTTATGACCACCTCTTGTGCGCCTCGTTATGCCTCCTGATCTCCTTTATCTTCTCCTCGTGGTAAGCAGGAGAGATACGCGGTCTGTGAACAACTGCTGAACAGATTTCCATGGCGATTGGTTCTTAAAATTTTCCCAATGTGGTTTCACAAGAGAAAAATCGTCTTTCTTGCAAACTTTCCCAATCCGAAAATCTGTTACACTATCGTATGGGCTGTGCTGATCTGTTCAAAAATTGTTCAAATGGCTCTGAGCACTATGGGACTTAACATCTGAGGTCATCAGTCCCCTAGAACTTAGAACTACTTAAACCTAACTAACCTAAGGACATCACACACATCCATGCCCGAGGCAGGATTCGAACCTGCGACCGTAGAGGTCGCTCGGTTCCAGACTGTAGCGCCTAGAACCGCTCGGCCACTCCGGCCAGCGCTGATCTGTTACTATCCTAGAAGACCATCTCTGAATTCGATCTGTGTCTGTTGTTATGCCTACTTCATAGGGACTCCAGAAGCAGGAGTATTACTGTAGATATGGACGCACCAACGCCTTGTACACTATCTGATCAAAATTATGAGCACACTCCTAAGTAATGCAGAATTGCCCTCTGTACATCACGAAAGGCTGACCAGCCATTAAAGAAGGAGGTGGAGAATACCGTGCTGTTGGTAGAAAAAATGTAACAGAAGAATTGGGATGTGAGGAGAACTCAGTGACTCCGAGCGTGAATTAATCATTGGATGTCACCTGAGTAACAGTTCCATCAGGGACGCTTCAAACCTTCTAAATCTGCAAAAGTTCACTGTTGGAGATGTGAATTTGAAGTGTAAAAGCGAAGGGGAATAGCCATAGCTGCAGCAATACCAGGCAGACACCATATACTTACGGACAGGGACTGTCAAGTGGTGTAGAGAGCGACTGTGACAAGTGTGTCGTGCTGATCTGCTCGTCACACTCTCACAATTGAAACAACAATTTCACTGAGTAAATTATGGGCAGGATATCCATATACACCTTTCACAGTACAAGAAAGGACAGGACGAAAGGAAATATATGGAGACATCCGGAAAGAACTTTCATGAAGCTACAAGGAGCTGTAAGGGAAGACAGCTGTAGTAACGAGGCCGGTTTTCAAAAATTATAAATACTGTCTTAAAAACTGCTATTTGTATGTATTCAAGTAGTAAAGAGCATTTTTCCTATTTTATACAAAGAAAAAAAAGCAAAATGGTCCTGAAACGTCAGCGTAACATGCCTGGGAATTAGAAGAAAAGATAAAATTGTGTTCTGTTCAAAGTTGACCCCTTCTAAAAACAAATCTACTTGTAAGCAGGCACGGACAGAAGAGCTTCAACCTGAAGATGATACGTGTACTCCGACACATTCGTTGTTCACAGATGAAAGTCGCGAGAACTTTAACAAATAACTTATTATTCGTTGGCAAATTTTTTACACTGAAACAAAACCTGATTGGTATCTCCTTTGTAGTAGAAGAAATTTGACATTCCTATTCGGAACAAATCTTTCTTATAATATAATTAAATTTTATTCTGAAAAGGGTGATTGATTATCAATAACTGATTTATAAATGACCGGTCGATTAGTCAAAGTTAGTCTAATCGAAATACGAACGTCGTGAAATTTTAAGGAAATCAACAAAACAACAGTTATTCTTGGAACAAAAAATTTTTTCGGTTACACTTTGGAGAGTGAATAGTTTGACGACATATTTGCAGGAAAACGGCTACCAAGAGAATGACGGTTCCTCTAGCATTCTGCAACGGTAATACTGGTAGAAGTGCCGTTATTCACTTCTGGAGGTGCGGCTCAGAGCGCCGCGAGCCCAGATAAAATCCTGAGGCAGGACGCCACGGTTCCTTCGAGTTGGGCCGCCTCGCTTGTGTCAACAGCTACAGCGCTGCCATCTCAGCTCGCTTCGAGGTTTTCCAGGTCCCTGGCGGTCAAATATATACTGCGATATCAACAGAGGCCAGGAGGGAAGGCAAACAGGCAACAACAATTTCTGCATCGCTTTACTTGAAGGAACTTCCAAGTATCCTTGAAGGGGCGGACGAAAATAGAAACTGGCCGGCAATCATCAACGAAAACATTCAAGGTCGTGAATAGAATCACGACCTCTGTACACGTCATTTATTTCTTTTTTGAGGGAATCTGTCTTCCTACTGGTTAGTGACAGTGTTATCTGTGCAGACTTGTTACCCCAACTTAATCCCAAGTATTCCACTTTTTACAAATAGCTGTTGGTTTTCCCGTCGATTGCGATACTAACTACTCTGTGTCACGTGATACAGTATCAATGTACATTTGATTTTTGTGTATAAGATCTACGGTGCGACATTTCACAGTGATTAATATTGGAGACGTTTGCGGGAGGGATATTGTTCTAAATGCCGTTCAGACAAGGAAAACAAACTGCATTTTCGATAAACACTGGCGGAAACGGTCAATATTTTGCATTTTATTGCAATTATTAATTTGTTTACTTTTTGTGTTGCACAGGCGGAAAATATAAAAAAAATATTCCTTGTGGATAGGGATGGACATGCAAAATGAAATTAAAGTTAATCGTGAGAACAGAAAGTGCCACTAGGCGGAAGCGTTTGGGGTGCCGCATTTGCAACTACATAACTGGAAGTGAAAAAAATTCCACAGTGAAGGTGGTCAAACAATATTTAGTAGCCAGCCGTTGTGACCGATCGGTTCTAGGCGCTTCACTCTGGAACCGCGAGACCGCTACCGTCGCAGGTTTGAATCCTGCCTCGATCATGGATGTGTGTGATGTCCTCAGGTTAATTACGTTTAAGTAGTTCTGAGTTCTAGAAGAACGTTAAGTTAAAAATGGTTCAAATGGCTCTGGTCACTATGGGACTTATCTGCTGAGGTCATCAGTCCCCTAGAACTTAGAACTACTTAACTATCCTAAGGACAACACACACATCCATGCCCGAGGCAGGATTCGAACCTGCGACCGTTGCGGTCGCGCGGTTCAAGACTGTAGCGCCTAGAACCGCTCGGCCACACCGGCCGGCCAGACGTTAAGTCCCATAGCGCTTAGAGACATTTGAACCAATATTTAGTAACAATCCTGAAGTTATAAACACGTGGCTCTCCGTTGAGTGGTAGTAATGTATCGAACTCGCATTTGGAAACATTGACAAGATTACGAGGAAGAAAGTGACAACACCAATGATTTCAGGGAATGTGTTTCGTTTAACGGACGTTCTTCCATTGAATGAAAACGCAGTGGCTGATCGTAAGTTTCTGGCGGTTAGTACATCTTCGAGCCTAGAAAAACACCCAAAAGGAATAGAACTTCGGCATGTGTCACCTCCCGCTTGTACAATTCATGATAACAGTGATATGCAATATTCCTCTGTTTCATCCCAAGAGTTGTTGCCAACTCCAAACAGATATCCTGGAAAATCTTCTAGCAGGAAATAGAACGCACTACCCCTTACATGTCCAGAAAATAAGAACGAACCTATAATGAAATATTGGAAAAGAAAAGAAAAAAGTCTTTCTAGCCAGAAAGTTTGAAGAAATGTCACGTTAAGAACAGAATAAATATACAGGATGATGGATTCCAGAGGAATAGATGAACATAATTATACGCCTTGAGAACTCTGTAACATTAAATACGGCAGTCCCGGATTGACGAAACTTGGTGACAGGATTCAGTGTCAAGGCAACGACAACGAAAGGTACCATGAGAAATGAGAAGGTGCGATGGGGAATAAGACGTTTACTGTGAAAGACTTATTGTTATTTTAGTGTGAGATATAGGTTCCTGTTCCAACCCAGTTCGCCAGACTTACGATCCGATCCACCTTACTACTTGAAGAAAGCAAGTAAGGTCATGCAGATAACTCTTCAGAGTAATTTTGTGAAACTATGAACAACATTTATGTATCACTGTGCACTACAATTTGTAGGTACAAGGATATAAGTGGTACAGTCACATTAATGTGATTGCCCGTCAAAAGCCAGAATAAGCACCTATCGCAGCGCGGACTCGCGGGAGTAGACCAACTGGTGTTGTGGAAGGTACCGGCAGGGATGTAGAGCCATGCCGACTCCAATGACGTGAGCGCATGCGCTGGGTTTCTCGGCTGAGGATTCATGGGGGGAACAGAGCCATCTAGGTTGGCCCACAGATTCTCAACTGGGTTTAATTTCGGTAAATTTGGTGCACAGGGCAGTACTTTAAACTCATCCTGGTGTTCTTCGAACCACGTAAGTACACTGCGAGCTGTGCGGCGCGTTGCATTGTCCTGCTGGTAGATGCCATGGTGCTGAGTGACAAGCGAATTGCATGTAGGGGTGGACATGGCCCACAAGGATAGATGAATATTGGTGTTGATCCACTGTGCCTTCCATAATGATGAGGGCATCGACGGAATACTGCGAAAACTCCCCAGACCATAACACCCCCTCCTCCAGCCTGGACTCTTCTAGCGGCTGTTGTAGGGTCACGCACGCCAACGGTCATCTGTCCGATGAAGCATGAACCGTTATTCATCTGAAAAAGCCACCTGTCACCACTCAGTATTGGCATACGAACTCCAGCCTTCAGCGCGGATGAACAGCAATCAGCATGAGTGAACCAAATGGTTCGAACTGCCCTAAGCACTAATGGACTTATCATCTAGGGTCAGCAGTCCCATAGACTTAGAACTACTTTAACCTAATTCACCTGAGGACATCACACACATCCATGCCCGAGGTAGGAATCGAACCTGTGACCGTAGCAGCAGCGCGGTTCCGGGCTGAAGCGCCTACAACCGCTCGGTCACAGCGGCCGGCATGTGTGAACCAATTGCCTGCTGCGGAGGCCTATATGCAGCAACATTCGCTGAACCGTTACGGAGGAGAGACTGTTGGTAGTCGAAAAATGTTGAAATGTATGTGAAATCTTATGAGACTTAATTGAGATCATCAGTCCCTAAGTTTACACACTACTTAACCTAAATTATCCTAAGGACAAACACACACACCCATGCCCGAGCGAGGACTTGAACCTCCGCCGGGACCAGCCGCACAGTCCATGACTGCAGCGCCTCAGACCGCTCGGCTAATCCAGCGCGGCTGCTGGTAGTCCCTTGGCTCACGTCAGCTGTCAGTTGCTCAACAGTTGCACGCCTATTCGCCCTTACAAATCTCCATCTCCGTAGCTGTCGATCACCTCTGTCGTCTATGGCTACTGGTGGATATCCCTTGCTCGACACCAGTTTTGGATAGCGCTACTTGCCATGCATGGTATATTTTAACGATGGCGATACGCAAATAGTTAACAGACTTAGCCGTTTCGGAAATGGTTCTGACCTTGCACCGAAAGGCAATGTTCACGTCCTTTTGACGTCAGATAATCAGTCCGTTTCCGCAATATGATAACAACTTCACCGTCTTCGGCGTGGCTCCGATATGCTTTCATAGCCTCCACTGCTAGTCCTGCCACCTGCAGTCTAGGAGTGGCCGGCCACTGTGGCCGAGCTGTTCTAGACGCTTCAGTCCGGAACCGCGCTTCTACTACGGTCGCAGGTTCATATCCTGCCTCAGGCATGGATGTGTGTGATGTCCTTAGGGTAGTTAGGCTTAAGTAGTTCTAAGTTCTAGGGGACTGATGACCTCAGACGTTAAGTCCCATAGCGCTCAGAGACATTTTAACCATTTGTCTAGAAGTGGTTATCGCAAGAAGAAGTCGAAAATCAGCATTGGTCGCATAATGTGACTGGACCGTGTAGGTCTTAAGTACTTACAAAAGAACTTATTGATTGTGATCCGATTCAACAGACCTTAACGGTAATCAAATATTCCTCGAGCCAGTCGCATACAGTGTGTTAGGAAATTCCTTTTGGAAACTTCTAGGGCTTGTAGAGTGGAGTGAGTGCATAATACACTGAAACGCCAAAGGAACTGGTATAGGCATGCGTACTCAAATACAGAAATTTGGTAAATTTGTTGTAAGGTTCTCTGGGACCAAACTGCTGATGTTATCGGTCCCTAGGCTTACACACTAATTAAACTAACTCAAACTAACTTACATTAAGGACAACCCACACACCCATTATCGAAGGAAGACTCGAATCTCCGATGGGGGAAGCCGCGCGAACCGTAAAAAGGCGGCCAGACCGCACGGTAACCTCGCACGGCTCAAATATAGAGATATGAAACGGGCAGAATACGGCGCTGGGGTCGGCAACCTTTATAATACAACAAGTGTCTGGCGCAGTTGTCAGTTCGCTTACTGCTGCTACAATGAGAGGTTATCATGATTTAAGTGAGTCTGAACATGGTGTTATAGTCGGAGCACGAGCTATGGAACAGGGAATCTTCGAGATAGAGTAAAGTGGGGATTTTCTCGTACTACCATTTCACGATTGTACCATATCACGCATCCGGAAAAACATCAAGAAAGAAATGCAACCCTTCCGAAAATTGGTGCAGATTTCAGTGCTGGGCCATAAATAAGTGTCAGCGTGCGAACTATTCAACGAAAATTCATCGATATGAGCTTTCGGAGACGAAGGCCCACTCGTGTACCCTTGATGACTGCACGACATAAAGCTTTATGCCTCGCCTGTGAACGTCAACACCGACATTGGACTGTTGATGACTGGAAACATGTTGGCTAGTCGGACGAGTTTCCTTTCAAATTGTATCGAGTGGATGGACGTGTATACGGGTATGGAGACAACCTCACGAATCCATGGAACCTGCATGTCAGCAGGCGACTGTTCAAAGTGGTGGATGTTCTGTAATGGTGTGGGGCGAGTGCAGTTGGAGTGGTATGGGTCTCGTGATACGTCTAGATACGACTCAGACAGGTGACACGTATCTTACCTGATCTCCTGCATCCATTCATGTTCATTGTACATTGCGACTGACTTGGCCAATTGAAGCAGGACAATGCGACACCCCACACGTCAAGAATTGCTACAGAGTGGCTCCAGGAAGACTCTTCTGAGTTTAAACACTTCCGCTCTCCACCAAACTCCCCAGACGTGAACATTATTGAGCATATATGGAATGCCCTGCAGCGTGCTGTTCAGAAGAGATTTCCACACCGTCGTACTCCTTACGCATTTACGGACAGCCCTGCACGGTTCATGGTGTCAGTTCCCACCAGCACTACTTCAGACATTAATCGAGTCCATGACACGTCGTGTTGTGGCACTTCTGCGTGTTCGCGGGTGCCCTACACGGTATTAGGAAAGTTCTTCAGTGTATTTTGAACAGAAACCCATATCCGGAAATGTATAGTTTCCGTTCTACGATGGTTTCAATTCAGATGTTTAACTAATAGACTTCTGCTTGAGGAACTGAATTAGGCGTGACGTAGTATGATTATCAGGTAACAGTTTGAAAGGAAACGTAATGAAACATCAATTTGTCACTTAAGCACATTAGTATTAACACTTAAATATTACACTACTGGCAGTTAAAATTGCTACACCAAGAAGAAATGCAGATGATAAACGGGTATTCATTGGACAAATATACTATACTAGAACTGACTTGTGATTACATTTTCACACAGTTTGGGTGCAAAGATCCTGAGAAATCAGTACCCAGGACAACCGCCTCTGGCCGTAATAACGGCCTTGATACGGGTGTGCATTGAGTCAAACAGAGCTCGGATGGCGTGTACAGGTACAGCTGCCCATGCAGCTTCAACACGATACCACAGTTCATCCAGAGTAGTGACTGGCGCATTGTGGCGAGCCAGTTGCTCGGCCACGATTGACCAGACGGTTTCAATTGGCGATAGATCTGGAGAATGTACTGGCCAGGGCAGCATTCGAACATTTTCTGTATCCAGAAAGGCCCGTACAGGACCTGCAACATGCGGTCGGGAATTATCCTGCTGAAATGTAGGGTTTCGCAGGGATCGAATGAAGGGTAGAGCCACGGATCGTAACACATCTGAAATGTAACGTCCACTGTTCAAAGTGCAGTCAATGCGAACAAGAGGTGACCGAGACGTGTAACCAATGGCACCCCATACCATCACGCTAGGTGATACGCCAGTATGAGGATAAAGAATGCACGCTTCCAATGTGCGTTCACCGCGATGTCGCCAAACAGGGATGTGATCATCATGATGATGTAAACAGAACCTGAGTTCATCCGAAAAAAATGACGTTTTGCCATTCGTGCACCCAGGTTCGTCGTTGAGTACACCATCGCAGGCGCAGTCTGTGATGCAGCCTCAAGGGAAATCGCAGCCATGGTCTCCGAGCTGGTAGTCCATGCTGCTGCAAACGTCGTCGAACTTTTCGTGCAGATGGTTGTTGCCTTGCAAATGTCCCCATCTGTTGACTCAGGGATAGAGACGTGGCTGCACGATCCGTTACACCCATGCGGATAAGATGTCTGTCATCTCGACTGCTAGTGATGCGAGGCCGTTGGGATCCAGCACGGCGTTCCTTATTACCCTCCTGAACCCACCGATTCCATATTCAGCTAACAGTCATTGGCTCTCACCCAACTCGAGCAGCAATGTAGCGATACGATAAACCGCAATCGCGATAGGCTATAATCCGACCTTTATGAAAGTCTGAAACCTGATGGTACGCAACTCTCCTCCTTACACGAGGCATCACAACAACGTTTCACCAGACAACGCCGGTCAACTGCTGTTTGTGTATGAGAAATCGTTTGGAAACTTTCCTCATGTCAGCACGTTGTAGGTGTTGCCACCGGCGCCAACTTTGTGTGAATACTCTGAAAAGCTAATCATTTGCGTATCAGAGCATCGCCTCCCTGTCGGTTAAATTTCGCGTCTGTAGCACGTCATATTCGTGGTGTAGCAATTTTAATGGCCAGTAGTGTACACGTTTACATTATTCCAAGAAAATAGAAAAAAACAGCATGCTATACGTACAGAACAATACTGACATATTACAAGAGCAGTTGATTGTGGCGGCCACCAAAATTGTGAAAGACACGGCATACCACCAGGTCTCTCTTTGAATTTGTAGTGTGCCAGCAGATATTCCTCTGAATCTACAGGAGTCTAGTAATTTAACCTTTGGATACGGCCAGACACGAAGTAGCAAACGAGTTCCTAATCAGAATATTATGTACTTGCTCCCTTCTACAGGTCCTAGAAGTCTGCAACGGGAATTTGCAAACAAGATGCATTTGTGGAGGTACTCCGTCTGATCGTTTAGTAGTCGAAGAAGTGACAGCGTCGAGCGCCAAATCTAGGATAACTAAATCCGCTCGATTTTTTAATATGTGTTGTTTGCAAGTTTTGGTGTACAAATAGATCTAGCTGTCCTTCACCTGAGTGTTTTTTCCTGAATTCGGGCCACTTCTTTGAAAACAGCTACTTTTACCCCGAGAAGGCCGTAAAGTTAGCGCTTAGAGCAAGAGGAGAGAGACTTGAGGAGACTGCCGAATCGGAAGGCTACCTGGCTGCGGCGGGCCTGCGCTGATACAGACGGCATTAGCGCAGTCTGGTATCGGGCGACCTCGCGCGGGCTCCGGAGGCGGCAGCATTCCGCGGCTCCTAGGTAATTCCGGAGGGTACGGCTAGCTGGCTGGTGGCTGCGTGGCGGCCTTTGACGCTCGGGTGGCGCCGCCGATGGCCCGGCGCGCAATTAGGGCGCGAGGCCGCGTAATCGCCGCGCCGCCCCTTCCCGCCGGCTCAGCCTCCCGCGCTGCAATTAGAGTCGGCCGACCGCACGCGCCGCGCAGAAATCACGACAATGCGAGGCCATCAGGGCCGCCGTCTCCACCCGACTCGCGCCCCATTCCGTCCGCCTGCCCGCCCGAGGCGGCGCGCCGGCGCTACCTCGCACTGCGGAAGCTCGTTTCTTGCTGCTGGGCGCCCGGCAACTTCGTAGTCGTAAGGTCTTTCTTCTTAGTCTGTTTCGGGGAGAAGTATTAAAGGCACGTACAACGAAATTCGCCCTATAGCAATGTCAGTGGGAGATGAAACTCTATAATCTCACCTGCGTGCATTGTTTCACGGCTATACAGGGTGTTACGAAAAGGTACGGCCAAACTTTCAGGAAACATTCCTCACACACAAATAAAGAAAAGATGTTATGTGGACATGTGTCCGGAAACGCTTAATTTCCATGTCAGAGCTCATTTAAATTCGTCAGTATGTACGGTACTTCCTCGATTCACCGCCAGTTAGCCCAATTGAAGGAAGGTAATGCTGACTTCGCTGCTTGTGTTGACATGCGAGTCATTATTCTACAGTACTAGCATCAAGCACATTAGTACGTAGCATCAACAGGTTAGTGTTCATCACGAACGTGGTTTTGCAGTCACTACAAAGTTTACAAATACGGAGTTGGCAGATGCTCATTTGATATATGGATTAGCACGGGGCAATAGCCGTGGCGCGGTGCGTTTGTATCGAGACAGATTTCCAGAACGAAGGTGTCCCGACAGGAAGACGTTCGAAGCAATTGATCGGCGTCTTAGGGAGCACGGAACATGCCAGCCTACGAATCGCGACTGGGGAAGACCTAGAACTACGAGGACACCTGCAATGGACGAGGCAATTCTTCGTGCAGTTGACGATAACCCTAATGCCAGCGTCAGAGAAGTTGCTGCTGTACAAGGTAACGTTGACCACGTCACTGTATGGAGAGTGCTACGGGAGAACCAGTTGTTTCCGTAACCAGTACAGCGTGTGCAGGCACCATCAGCAGCCGATTGGCCTCCACGGGTACACTTCTGCAAATGGTTCATCCAACAATGTGTCAATCCTCATTTCAGTGCAAATGTTCTCTTTACGAATGAGGCTTCATTCCAACGTGATCAAATTGTAAATCTTCACAATGAACATGTGTGGGCTGACGACAATCCGCACGCAATTGTGCAATCACGTCATCAACACAGATTTTCTGTGAACGTTTGGGCAGGCATTGTTGGTGATGTCTTGATTGGGCCCCGTGTTCTTCCACCTAAGCTCAATGGAGCACGTTATCATGATTTCATACGGGATGCTGTACCTGTGCTGCTAGAACATGTGCCTTTACAAGTACGACACAACATGTGGTTCATGCACGATGGAGCTCCTGCACATTTGAGTCGAAGTGTTCGTACGCTTCTCAACAACAGATTCGGTGACCGATGGATTGGTAGAGGCTGACCAATTCCATGGGCTCTACGCTCTCCTGACCTCAACCCTCTTGACTTTCATTTATGGGGGCATTTGAAAGCCCTTGTCTACGCAACCCCGGTACCAAATGTAGAGACTCTTCGTGCTCGTATTGTGGACCGGCTGTGATACAATACGTCATTCTCCAGGGCTGCATCAGCGCATCAGGGATTCCATGCGACGGAGGGTGGATGCGCGTATCTTCGCTAACGGAGGACATTTTGAACATTTCCTGTAACAAAGTGAAGTCACGCGGGTGCGTTCTGTTGCTGTGTGTTTCCATTCCATGATTAATGTGATTTGAAGAGAAGTAATAAAATGAGCTCTAACATGGAAAGTAAGCGTTTCCGGACACATGTCCACATAACATATTTTTTTTATTTGTGTGTGAGAAATGTTTTCTGAAAGTTTGGCCGTACCTTTTTGTAACACCCTGTATACATTGTGATTCAGCTCGCTCTACAGATTCGTCTCGTGCGTCTGTATCAGGAACGGCATCCAGACAAGCGACAGCTACGTCATAGATTTGAATTCCCTCTCCGACCTTTGGGGGACTTTTAGCGAACGGATTCATTTTCTATGAATGCTGTAAAAAACACAGCTTCGGATTGGTCATGAGTGACATGATATATTTAGACCAGATGTACCTTAGTTCTGTCACACTTAGCGAAGTGACTCCAATCTATCTTTTCTGTAATAAGATGTGAGTCATTCAGGTTATAGATGTCTCTGTAAGTTTATTCCGTTTACTTGAGAGACATTCAAAAAGTAATGCAATACACATTTTTTTCCGAAAACAGACTAGCTATATTCAAAATTTCGGTCCACAATATTATTGTCCACTCCTGTGGCTACAAGTCCGTATTTCTCAATATAATCTCCGTTGAGCGCGACAATCTAACGTCGCCGTACTGGGAGGGCTTCAATGCCCAGATGCCATCACTCTACTTCTTCATGGCGGAGCCAACATCTCGCCGCATCAGTAGCCTACCAATTAACCATGTTGAATGAGGAAGAACAGTCCAATGAAGTTTTCTGAGCTCCTCTAGGATGCGCAGACTTGTGTGAAGCCTTGAATTGTCCTGGAGAAGGTTCAAATGGCTCTGAGCACTATGGGACTTAACTTTTGAGGTCATCAGTCCCCTAGAACTTAGAACTACTTAAACCCAACTAACCTAAGGACATCACAGACACCCATGCCCGAGGCAGGATTCGAATCTGTGACCGCAGCGGTCGCACGGTTCCAGACTGTAGCGCCTAGAACCGCTCGGCCACTCCAGCCGGCTCCTGGAAAAGGGGAAGTTCGTTTGCACTCTTGTGACGACTAACATGCTGAAGTCGGTTGTTCAGTTTCCTGACGGTAGCATAATACGCTTCAGATTTGACTGTTGCACTACGAGGGAGAACGTCAAACAGAATAAACCCTTCAGAGCCCCAGAACTCCGTCGGCATGACTTGTTTCCGGTTCGAAGTGATGAACCCATGTTTCACTGTCTGTGACTATGTTCGGCAAAAAATGAGACTCGTATGGCGCAAGGAATTCCGCACAGATCGTCCTTCTTGCTCTTTGTGATCTTCTGTTAGGCGGTGAGGAACCCAGCGTGCAGTACCTTTGAGTACCACATCTGGTGGAAAAGTGTGTCAGCGCTACCAACAGAGACGTCCAGTAGAGCGGCGAGGTTTCAGATGGTGATCTGCAGGTCACCTAGAATGACAGTGTCCGCACGTTCCAGCAGGTGTCACAGCTGTGCTCAGCCGGCCGGCACACGGGAGATCTGACTGGTTTGCCCGACTTTGTTGCGATAGTGACATACGCCTTGCCCAACGACTCATCGTGCCTTTGTTCACTGTCAGACATGCTGCAGACGTTTATCAATATCTGCAGTTCTTTGGTTTTTAGCCAAAAGAAAATTACAGCTCTCTGCTTGGAACGACCCCGCGTTACAAACGCCATTTTGAATGTTACGTATAGCGCCGCCAGCTGTTGGATCCTCATGAAACTATACACTCTGAAGCGGGAATGTTTCATGATGTCCCACAACAAATTCCCAACTTTTTTCAGCCGTACTTACCGAGAAAAAAAGAAGTTGGGCATTATACTTACTGGACGTCCCTCGCAGTATATATTGTTTCGTATGTGCTTCAGAGGCTATATGCCGACAAGTTGGTACTTCCATACTTACCATTTTGGTATCCCCTGTTAATTTATTTCCCACGGGTAAACGCGTTTTATAAGGCAGCGTTTATAAACCATTTACGAAATATAAAGTACTACAAACGAAATAAATTTACAGAGACATCCAAAATATGCATGACTACACTTGGATAAGTATGGGAGACGTAAGGTATATCTTGGTAGAAAAATATGTAACTTATGGCCAATCCTCACTTTTTTTTTTCAATCAGTATGATTCCGTTGCTAACAGCCACCCAAATCTCTGAGAGGAAACGTATATCGATTAGGTGGCTGTCGCCTGTCTGGAATCTCTCCTGATGAAGATATAGTGCGGGTTGCATATAACGAATCGGTATGGCCAACTGAATTATCCTTTGTAACGATAAAAGTTTCACCTGCTTACGGCCGCGTACGGCCTGCACAACAGTAAGTGGTGACTCCGGTGTTATTGTTGCTGTCATCCTTATATAGCCGTACTGCCTTTCGTGATTTTCCTGATGCGCTTTCCTGTGCCAAGCGAGGTAATGGTTTTGTTGCATGTCCGCCACACCCGTTTCAACCTTCCAATGGCCGTGTCCCACGCTGCGGCCAACTGAAAATCGCCATATTTATCGAGGGCGTTGTCAGAAGCGCCAGGGATATACAAAATACCGTGGCTGTGGACAGTTTTATATTGAACGGCGCCATACAGAACACGAGAGCTCTGTATGTGGTCTTGAAAATTTACTCGATACACTAAACCATCAGACATCGGCTCGCAGCATATTGGTTCAAGATGGGAAGACTGGACGAGATAAGAGTGGAATAAATAATTGACAAATGCCACGTAAGAGGTAGCGGTCAGATCGCTGGCAAAAGGGATGGAACAAGTGTAAAATTTTCAAACATCCGGTAAAGGTTAGGAATGGGACATATGGACCCCTAGCAGAGGGTTGATCAATTTCCTGACTGGCCATGGTCTTTACCCAAAGCATTTACACAGCATGCAGCTCACTGAAAGGAAGCGTGTACTTTCGAGAAGAGAGATTCCCCAGAGAACGTCGTAACATACTGCACACTTCTGACAATAGAGCAAACATACAAAACTTGCTAACTGGATTAGAAACTATATAGCGCGGAAAATTATCCATAGTACACGAGATTCGTTCTCAAAGTCCTTGCACCTCTAGTACATAAAAGAACAGATCCCCACTGCTCATGTTAAACAACAGATGAGGGTCTAATTCTGCTTTGACACAAATTTTGGCTCTTACGACGTTTTCAAGCTAATACACGTCCAGCATTTCTCAAAATAATTTCATTGATATAATTTTTATCTTCGCACTTAAAAAAAAATATTCCCATTGATTCCATTCATTTTATTTCAGTGAAATTAATTCAACAAATAAAGTTGTTCTTTTGGCTCTTGATCCATACGTAAGGAAGCTAGTTATCCACCAGAAGCGTTACTGACGAAAACTTCAGAAGTAGAATTTTGGATAAATGTGTTGTAATTCCAAAACAGTCATAATGAGAAATGTTTGGTTACCGAACCATGCATCTTAATAACTGATGTCCTAGTAAATTACTAAGTCAGTACTATTTATAAGAAAATGGTACGGTTAAGCGCTGGGGGCTTAGATAAAAGAGCAATCAAAGAGTGAAGAGGTATGAAACCTTTCCGTCTCTATGTATATTACTACAATATCTTAATATGTTGAAGCAGCCAGGAGATTGATTAAACGTGTGTGGAAAACCACCTACACCTCCTTCATCGAAATAATGGATGAATATTTTGAATTAATTATTAGCCTTGCATTGTATGTATTGTATTGTATGTTAACTGGGGACCTAGAAACGACGGAGAGGCTGCGTCCACGCCGAAGCCGCAGTGGTCCACAACCCCACGACGACTACCGTAGTCCACTGCACCCCTCCGCCGCCCCACACTGAACCCAGGGTTATTGTGCGGCGGTTCGGCCCCCAGTGGACCCCCCCCCCCCCCTCCCCCACCCCGACAGGGAACGTCTCACACCAGACGAGTGTAACCCCTATGTTTGCGTGGTAGAGTAATTGTGGTGCGCGCGTACGTGGGACCTTGTTTGCGCTTCAATCGTCGGCATAGTGTAAATGAGGCGGAATAAGGGCAACCAGCCAGCAATCGCCGAGGCAGATGGAAAACCGCCTAAAACCCATCCACAGACTGGCCGGTTTGCCGGACCTCGACACAAATCCGTCAGGCGGATTCGTGCCAGGCACCAGGTGCTCCTTCCCGCTCGGAAAGCCTATTATTAGCCTTAGTTAAATGTTGAACCTTCAACATCGCAGAGCGTCAGCAATCATTGGTTAATACATTAAAAAACTAGAAACCCGCCTCGATTGCGAAAAAAGCACCTAGTGTTAACCTAGGTTTCGGCGTAGATAACTACACCTTCTGCAGAACAATAAAACCCACAAGTGCCTAAGAAGACCTTTGTCAATGATTAAAAGAACACCATGGCTTTGCATTTATAAACGAAAAAGAAGTAAAACACAAACAGTACATATGTACAAAGTCTAAACCACTACTTAACTTAATGGTGTAACCTCCACCTCACACCGGCCTATGTTCGATGGGCCATGACCCGCCATAAACAGCAGCTACAAATGGTCGCTCACTTAACACGCCCGACCCGCTACCTATGCACATGCGCAGGACAAGGGAAGTTACTTGAATGCGCATGCGCATACGAATACGTGGAAGTTTATACATGGGTCGTGGCTAAATAGCCCTTATATTCCCAACTGAGGATCAACGTAAATCAAAAAATGGAATGGATAGAATAAGTGACGAGCTAAATAGGTGCTTTTTTTCTTAATCGAGGCGGGTTTCTAGTTTTTTGATAAGTTAAATGTTCATTTGTGTGTACACATTTGCGATAATCTGAGCAGCACTGCAGGGCGAAACGCGATGCTTTCTGAAATCTCGATAACCGCCACTGCGGCAAATTACATGTTACATGCGAGGTAACCATTGGCTGAAATATTTTATTAGTAATCTTTTATTCACCTCGTCTATGACGAAACGACTGAGCGCAATCGGCGTCGCAGTCATTCGGTGCGTGCAGTCTGTGGCACGCTAATCAAGGGCTGGCAGCGAGCCAACGTCATCCTGCAGACGTACGTCAGTACACTGTGACGCAATGCGACATATGGCGTCGCTTGCACGGAAAACAACGGATAGCCAGTACTGAGAGTACTTGACAGACAACACTGATGTTCCGATTGCTTTAGCAATATCAAAATCCAGTGAAAATGCCGGTTTCGACTGGAACTATACATATGTAGAAGTGCCAACCCTCCATGTTCTGTAGCTCTCTGCCTGAATATTATTATCAATATTGCTGTTACTGTTTCAACTGAAAGCTAAAACCATGCTAATAAGTCGTGTGTACTAAAAGAAAATACAATTCAAACATTTGTTCGAGGCGATGCAAATAGCCTGTGGGTTCCAAGAAAACGCTGCTAATGACACTTACGTTACAGATTTAACTTTTTTGTCCTATCACCTTCAGCTGTTTTTTTTTTTTGTTATGGTTTTAGGACGCAAAACAGCTACGGTCATTAGCGCCCGACTTTCAGGTGTGCATAACACTAGGAAACAGTCATACTTTGACTCAGTCTAATTACAAGAGAATAAAACGCATTTTTCGTAAAATACGCGTTTTGCCTTTATTATTATTTGAAAAGCGTCATCTGTGGCAAATTTCGTATTTGTTGCTCTACTTAGGTTCTTGTCCCAGCTCTACAGATGTTCTTCTCTCGCTTACTGTCACTCTAAATTACATTTTCACAGCACTACTGAAATGATCGCTCATTTACTTGATCATCAATTAGAGGGAATCAAAGTATTAATTATCAACATAAACTTAAGTTGGACACTACGAGTTTCAAAAAAAGTAGCTTTGCCCCATTACGAAGATCTCTCTTCGCTTTGTGTAACGTTATGCTTCGGTAGACTCGCGGAACGTGTTGCACTTGATGAATATTCGTCTAAGAGAGTATATAAATTTAGCAACAATGTAAGGCCACGAAGTAGTGTTAAAATATTTCCATAACATGTACATAAAATAGCAGCGGGGCATTTCACCCAAATCAAAAAGTAGCACAGACCACGTCGCTTAAATTTCAGTTAAAACAATAACATAAACGATAACAATAACGACAATGTTACAGAAAAATAATACAAATAGAGATAATTAATTACGCGAAGTGCTTTAAATTGTGTTTGAGAATTTCAGGCCCAAAATGGAAAGAACTGAAGATAAACTTTTACTTTTCTATGTTTCTGATGCTGAATAAGATATTCATCTTCAGTGTTACTAACATCGGAGATGACTAGGCGGCTGCTAAAACATATTTTTCACTGCTACGTGCTGTGACTAGTTTACATCAGAGAGATTGTATGAGGCATGGCGAAGTATACAGTCCAGTACGTGAATGTGACATCCGCCTACGTTCTTGTAACTTGATAAACACTCACAGACGGCGGATGGCAGCACTAGCTATGAGGGTGTATAAGGCATATCGGGGACAGGGGTGGAGGGGAGCGGGAACTGGGAGAGGTACAGAAGGGGGGGGGGGGGGGAGACACAACAGTGTAATCGTTGTAATGGTGAAACGGAGCTGTTTGCCTAACATCCGAAAGAACATGATCAGTGGCCTTCGGGGAAAGGGTGGAAGCGTTAACTGTAGTGCTCCACGGGCCATTGATGACGTGTGTGAAAGGTGGCTGCGGTGTTCTGAACGGGCGAATAGACGTGCAGTTACTTTGCACCTGACCTCCCAAATGAAACAAGGTGCTCAACCTCCATTCAGCGTACTTTGGTGCGTATGGCCCTCCGCAGGAGGCACCTGTTTCATGCACCCTTGCTAGCTGCTATTCATCGGCTACGAAGGCTGGAATTTGCACGCCAATACCGCAGTGGATGTCCGCTGAGTGGCTACAGGTGGCATTTTCAGATAAATTACGTTTAATGATCCATGGGACTTAATGCACGTGCCGTGTAACAACCGCCGTAAGAGTCCAGGTCGGCGGAAGGAGAGTTATGGTCGGGGGAATGTTTTCGTTTCCCTGGGTGATACTGTCATTCTCGTAGGTATAATGGATCAACACAAATACGCATCTATGTTGGGACCATGGCATCTACGAGCATGGCATCTACCAGCAGTACAACGTTTTACAAATCTCGCAGAGTACTGCGTGGTACGAAGAGCAGTAGGATGATTTTTTCGTACTCCCCAGGGGAACCAACCCTCATTCCCCGGATTTAAACCCAATCAAGAATCTGCGGGACCACCTCGATCGAGCTGTTCGCACTGTGGATCCTCAATCGAGATACCTAAAACAGCTTTCCACGGCACTGGATTCGGCACGGCACCTTCCAGAACCTCATTCACTCTCATCCTGCACGTCTCGCAACGGTCCACGCCGAAAACGTTGGATATTCGAGCTGTTGACAGGTGGCAACTCGGTCCATAATGAAGTGCTTCCTGGCTGCAAATCTCGTACCATGTTACCAGTGATCAGTGGTGACTTGATAGCTGAGATGGGCATTTGTTTCTTTAACTCTACATAAACAATAATTTCGTATTTTTTATTCTTTGTGCATACGATTGAATATAATCTATGCGTGAGATAAATCTCATATTGATGCGATTCAGTAACTGATATGATTGAATAATTTGTATGACCTCACTTCTACAAGCACTCCCTCGAAGGTTGGTGTTACGTGGATATTCAAATGGTTCAAATGGCTCTGAGCACTATGGGACTTAACATCTGAGATCATCAGTCCCCTAGAACTTAGAACTACTTAAATCTAACTAACTTAAGGACATCACACACATCCATGCTCGAGGCAGGATTCGAACCTGCGACCGTAGTGGTCGCGCGGTTCCAGACTGAAGCGCCTGGAACCGCTCGGCCACACCGGCCGACTTACGCCTCTGTACTAGAAGGGCCTATATGCCCGCATGGTATCACTCTATTAGTTGACGTCGGAGCTAACATCTTGCAGCGTCAACAGCCTATCCATCATCAACGTATTGCTTCCTGGAAGCGCGTTCCTCATTGGGCCGGACATATGGAAGTAGAAAGGTACGAGGAGGGAGGATGAGAAAAAACAGTGCAATGAAGTATTGTGAGCACCTCTCAGGTGCCAAATATGTGTGAGGCCTTGGCACGTCATGGAGAAAGAGAAGTTTGCATTTTTGTGCTGAAGTCGTTTCTTCAATTTTATGAGAGTACTGCAGTACATATCAGAGTGGACCGTTCCACGATAATGGAGGCTATCAAACAAAATATCCCATTCAGAGTTTCAGGAGATCGTCGCCATGATTTTACTGGCTGAGGGTGTGGCTTTGACCTTTTTCTTCGGACGAGGGGTCGCGTGGCACTGCGTACATTGTTACAACGATGAGAGAGGCCTAGCACAACGACTCACCGTGTTTTTGTTTACTGCCACGTTTCCGCATACATTCCACAAGCACCTATGAATATCTGAAACGCTCTGTTTTTACTCCAAAAGAAAACTCAGTGACAGCTCTCTGCCTGGGACGCACATCGGTTACAGACGCATTTTTGAAGGTAGCGCCTTCACTTATCGCCAATTCACGAAACTACATGAGCCGAACCGGGAATATTCCACGATGTCCTACAACCAATTCCCCATTTTTGCAACCGAAACAGGCCGAAAAAAGGTGTTGCATTATAATATACCCTGTTAGTGTGGAAGCAATCTGTGCAGAACACAAACGGCATATTAAAAATAGAGAACTCTCTAGAAATCGGCAAATAACATACTGTTCGATGAAACAAAAATTCTGTCTCATGCCTCCTCATACTGGGATTCTGTTATAAAGGAGGCTGTTGAAATAAGAATGAACGAGAAGAACTGTAATCATGATAGTGGATACTGTCTGAGCGGTGCATGGAAAGGAGTGCTCGATGCAGATAAGCTGCAGAGACATTACTTCCAATGTTTACGTTCCAACGGAAGTGGTGGTGCCACCAGTGCACACATTGACACCGTATGCGACAGCAGTACGTAATTGCTGACCAATCACAAGCCGGCCAATCAGAAATCGTCCACAGGCTGTAAAATGCCACCACAGGAGCAATTAAGGTACCGCTCCTGGAGGATGTTCTCGTGCCTTCCATCTACCCCTCCTACCAGATCTAATCCCTCCTTCTCCCCCAACCCTCCTCAGGGCTCCCTCTCTCCTCTCTCCATCCCTCTCCTCCTTCCCTTCTTCCTCCTTTTCCCCTGCCGAACACCTTCTCTCCCCCCCCCCCCAAGCTTCCGGCTCCTTTTCCTTATCCTCTCCACTGCCCCCCTCCCACCCCTCTCCTGGTTTCCACCTACCATCTCTCCCCATTCCCTTTTCTTCCCCCTCCCACCCCTCCTCCCTTCACCCAGTGGGAAGTCCTCTTTTGTGCAGTGATTTTTCACGTTTTCGTTGTGGCGTCCTTGTTTCTCCAGTGCTGTATGCAATGCTACATTCCACCAGCACCAACAGTGTCACCAGCATCATTCATTTGTGTTGACACTGTGGTGTTTCTTTGTTTTCGTGTCGACTCACAGTGTTCATTCTCTGCATGTGTGTGTGGCTCACGTCTATGTTGTTTTTAGATCTACCATTTATACTCATCTATTTTTGTTCTTGTTTATTTATCATTTTATACCATCATACCATAATCATTCATTTGTGTTGACACTGGTGTTTCTTTGTTTTTGTGACAACTCACAGTGTTCTTTATCTGCATGTGTGTGTGTCTCTCGTCTATGTTGTTTTTAAATCTACCATTTATACTAAGCTATTTTTGTTCTTATTTATTCATCATTATATACCATTCTATGTTATGGTTTCTTTTCTCATTTGACTATGGTTTTTTTTCTGTAACTCTCTTGGCTGAAGAGTGGCGTATTGTGACGCTGCCAGCCTGCCCCATTTTAGGGAGTAAAATTACAATAAAGAAAAAAAAAGTGAAGATATTCAGTTGATCCTGACGATGACGATGGAGGCTATCGTCGAAAGCTCCAGATTTTATCCCGAACTGACGCGGCAAGAAGACCAAGAATGTTTTACATCTAAGTGCTGTCACGAAAGGTTTCGTTCTCATGTTGCATTACTTACTGAACGCCCGCCATAGTTGAAATACATCACAGCTGACAGCCTCTACAGTGTGTAGAAAACAAAAGCTATCTCGAGACCGATCCTAACGGACGCCACACGAAAAGCGAGTAAGCTCGCGCTTTGTTACTTATTATACGATCTGTATATGTGTACTGTTTTCTGATGAGACTGTTTGTGAAATAACTGCTTGACTCGAGTAAATACCAGCGCGATGTCGCCGCCGCAGACGAATTTCACTGAAACTGCGATCCAGATCGAGAACGAGACTTGCGCAATTGTTTCTCCGTTTCACAGCCGGGGCTTGATTAGCAGCTCAGCGTTCAGGCCGGCGACATCCTGAGCGAGAACTTGGTTCCGCTCGAAAATTCACCTCTGTACAGCCCAGCATCGGCGTCGAAGTCGGTGGTCCGGGCGAATTTTCATCCGGGACCGCGGTGCGGCACGGAGCGTGTTCTGGTATTTAATTAATAGAGACGGACGGACGGACGGAGAAGTTGGTGGCTCCGGCGGGCCGGGTGATCAAAGTTAGGAATGCAGCGCTCAAATAGCGTCAGTATTGACACGGCCCGCAGCCGTCGGGGCGACTCCAGGTGCTATTAATTAAGGAGCGGGTCCAACAATGCAACTTGCCGTGTTTGCGTTCCGTCCCGGCGCCGCCTCGCGACCGCCGAAGGCTGCTGCTACTGCTAGTGGTGGTGCGGAGCTTAGCGGGGATATACCACAGGAATCGAGCGACACACAGCTGAGCACAAAGGAAAAAGCAACGCCACTTAAAGTCACTGCATAGCTTCGTTGAGGCGCCGTGCTGGCTCGCGAAATCATTTCCTGAGATCATCTTCAGTTCAGAGTGTACCATCGACCGTTGAACTGAAATGGAATTTCAATCAGACATCAGTTCGAAAGCCTCGCTATTCCCTATTACATTTACAATGAATAACGGCTACAGCACAACCAGTTCAAGTTTCAGTGCTTACACTAATCTCTACAGACAGCACTTCGTCCGTGTGCGCACTGATGGCTTTCGGTATCAAGACACTTCAGCAGTAGGATGTGCATTTCTAGTCCTTAAGCGGAAGTATTCAAGTCAACTTCTTCTGCCCACGTATTGTTCAATAGTCTTTATAGCGATTGGAGATGGTCTCACATTTCTTGGTCATGCGATGCTCCAGTACCCGCCACAGAATAAGAGACGATCAACAAGTTTCCGTTTGAGGACCATACTGCCCACAGTTGGTATGGCGATCAGGCAAAATCGCCGTGAGGATTGAGATAATCATCCCATCGGCGTACCAGGTTTAAGATATCCATCTGGTAAAATACCGTGTCCTTCTGCGTGAAGAATTCTGTAAGTGCGTGTGGCACACCTTCGTCCGACAGAAATCGTCCAATTTCCAATTTTTTTTAAGGGACCAAATGCTTTCTTCATTCTCCTATGCAAGTCTACCAGTGTTCGTCCTTTGGCAGCCAAGAAAAGAATAACAGCACCTGGGTCCTGTAAGCACGCATTTGGTAAAATGTCACCACCGTCCATGATTCTACGTTTCCCGCACGCACGTCGGAACGAGGTGAATGGCACACTGAAATGAAATGATCGTACGGCATTGTTGGCCGGGAGACCCCATGCGGGGTGTTCGGCCGCCGGAATTGCAAGTCCTTTTTAGCCGACACCACTTCGGCGACTTGCGAATCAATGATGATGAAATGATGAAAGACACACAACACCCAGTCATCTCGAGGCAGAGAAAATCCCTGACCCCACCGGGAATCGAACCCGGGACCCCGTACGCGGGAAGCGAGAACGATACCGTAAGACCACGAGCTGCAGACAATGGCACACTGATCCCTTTCCTAAACGTCGGGGGTGGGGGTTATGTACTCACTTCGGAGTCGCACTGCGGTGCATATATGCTGCAGGAATGCCCCTAAACGGAAAGTTTTTCATTGCCCCCTATATCTGACTCTAAAACTTTTATCTCCATCTATTGAAAACTTAAGGTGGAACAATAAAATAAATATTCAGATACTGGAGACTATAGGACAATCGAAGTACGACAATCTCCTTCGTCAGGACCCCAGTTGGTGTAGGATTGATTTACAACGACACAGTCCAGCAACTTGGTAAGGAAGCCAGTGGTTATGGCCTCGTAATGAACCAGCCTCCGATTTCCAGTAATACGTACGGAAACTGCCTACAGGAAAAATGGGCAGACGAATGGAGCCTTTGGATGTGCCATAAACGTCAATACTACACTGTCTTTCAATCACTAATGAGAACTTCCCGCCGGCTTTAAAATTTTCAGCCGTGCAGAATGCTAATAACTACTCTATTATAAACGCATATCAACTATGGTTCAACTACTTTTCACTTCCTTCTGATAGGCATCAAGAGTTCTTCAACTACAACTATCTGGAGAAAGAAAAAGGATATGTTAATCACTAGCTGTTTCCTTGGACTTTCTTCGACCGAGCGAGGTGGCGCAGTGGTTAGACACTGGACTCGCATTCGGGAGGACGACGGTTCAATCCCGCGTCCGGCCATCCTGATTTAGGTTTTCTGTGATTTCCCTAAATCACTCCAGGCAAATGCCGGGATGGTTCCTCTGAAAGGGCACGGCCGACTTCCTTCGCCATCCTTCCCTAATCCGATGAGGCCGATGACCACGCTGTCTGGTCTCCTTCCCCAAAACATCCAACCAACCAACTTTCTTCGAAGCACTGCAAAACGGCTTCCGACGAAACCTTGAAGGTGTTTCTTCCAACAAGTTCTCCTGTTTTTTGTGTCATGGAGACTCTCGAAAGTATTAAGCCTTTCCTTATTTGTTTTATAAGTACTCACACAGACACCAACCACATCACGCAACATTTCAAACACTTTTTGGGCAATGAAACGGAAAATACATGTCAAAATAACCAGATAGAAATAGAAGATGACAGTTCTAATGCGACCAATGTGCTTCAGTGTTAATAATTAAGCATCGCTGTGGGACAACATAAACTTTGCCTGCGCAATAAACGGCAACAATAGCTAGCCAGCCGTTTGTCATACAGTGCACGAGATTCGACGCACAGAATTTTACTAAAGCTTCATGCTTCGAGTAGAGGCATTTTTCCAGCTGAAGATGAAGTACAGAACCCTGCAGTACACGATTCCTGCTTCAAATTCCAAGCTCTTATCGCTGTGTGATGCATATGGAGGTGCTACACAGTGTTTTGTATCAAAAACTTAAGACAACTCTGCAAATAAATCTCATAAATGACTAGGAACAGGAACGTCAGATACTCTCATCGAGCAGTAACGCTGTGTTTGAGACACTGCAATAGTGAGCCAGTTACATGTAACTTTTCTGTAATTAACACAAGTCACTTAAGGCAAGAGCTGTCACGAGGTTATGATCGATTGGCGTCCCCATTAGTATCAAATCTGAGCTAGTGCTCTCTAATGACCACGTCCTCGAGGGGTCCTGAAATTATAACGTACTTTACGTCATTACTTTAATAAAACAAGAAAATGAATGATGAATAGGAGAAAACGAAATTAGGAATCGTATAATTATCAAGGTACATTATTTTAAGGCTTTAAAATTCTGGAATACAGTTTTCAACACCATGTGACGAGGACGTCAACTTGGAGCTTGTTAGACAGATGATAACTTATACCTCATGGTTTCTTAACCATGGTCTAAAACGTAAGGAGGTTGTCATTATTAATAGATTAAGAGCGTTTCGTAAGGATACGAAGAAAATCAAACACCTGTTAATTTTCCTACGGCCTCCCAGCTGATACTACTCTAAAGTTATAGTGGGCGTTGTGGATTTCTTAGTGAAGCGTGTAAAATATTACAAAGAGTAAAAAAAGGATAGGACGACTCAAAACTGGGGATTACTTTTCTTCCCGATTAGTTCTAAGTATTTTTTTTTAATTGAGCCTGTAAATATATTTGTAAGCTTATTAAATTTTCTAAAATAATTTCAGTAATAATTTACGTTAATACTTATCAGTTACTGTAATATATTTGAAAGCGAAATAAATGATATTATGTTTTCTTCGGTTTATCCGTCTTCCACCGTTGCTTTGATGATGATGATGATGATGATGATGATGTTTGATTTGTTGGGAGCTCAACTGTGCGGTCAGCAGCGCCCATATAAAGTCCCAATTTTGACACACTCCAATTTTTACATTGTCCAATCTGACCACTGTCACGAATGATGATGATGATGAAATGATGAGAGAAACACAAACACCCAGCCCCCGGGCAGAGATAAATCCCCAACCCGGTCAGGAATCGAGCCTGGGGCTCCATGATCCAGAGGCAGCAACGCGAGTAACTAGACCACAAATTGCTTTGTTGCTTAAAAATTCATGGAGGTGTATTCCGTCTTTGCTACTAAATGAAAGGAAATATGTTTTTTCAATACAAGTTTCGCTTCTTTTATTTGTGAACAATCTTCAGTGGTCTGTAAAACGCGTTTTTTTAATGTATGTAATAAATGTGTTAATAGTATTTAAAATGTGTTAGGAAGTTACCTTTTCTTATCTTACTCTCACTTTTCTTATGTTGTAATTTTGCAGTACAAGTCTGGTGAGCTTAAATTACCATTTGGTGTTCAAAACAAGTAGCCACTCAACCAACCCTACACCGCCTCCCCACCCAACCCCCTCCCTAACGACTCCCGCCTCCCCATCCCTCTCCTTACACCCTAACTACACTGGTGTCAATGTAACACCTACCACAGAATAAAATCTGTACTGTATTTCCAAATGATAAAGCCCTCTACTGTTCACATAAATTAGTTCTTTTATGCACATTACTTCCAGCTGGAGCAAACATAAGATGCCTTTACCAGTATTACAGATCACTTTAATGCAAGAACAAAAATAAGTCAGTAGTTCACTTGAACTTTTGTTCTTTATTTTTAAATATGAAATGTATGGTACTACAAACAGCTTTAGTCCATTACAAACACTATAACTTTTATACATATACTTTTAACTAAAATAAACAATCTATTGTTAGTAATATCCCAGACCATGTTAACATAACAACAGAAATAGGTTTGAAGGTTTGTTATTAATTTAAAAATTTAAATTTAAATATAAAGGTCCTAGTCATACAAACAGCTGTAACTCATTGCATATACAATAACTCTGTATTATTGATTCCTGGGAATTCATGTTAATGTCAATCATGATTAAAATATTTGCTATAAACTGCCTGTATTACATGTTAATTTACAAATAGAAATAAGACATCGGATCATCTGGAGTTTGTTCTTGTAGTAATTTATTTTATTTTGTGCTCTCATGTTGCCGCCAGCCAGATTAAAATATTTGGCCTTATATCGACTTTAATACACGTAAAATAACAAATTACATCTCTGTGCAAAGTAGGCCTACGCCATATCTTTTTGTCAAGATTTTTGTGACAGGCAACAGTTGTAAAGCGCATGCTGGATGCTGGCAAAGTCTCGCTGTCAGAGTGCAAATTAATATAGTTTGTGTGAAAGTGTGTGTAGTGACATAACAACTGGACATCAAAATGGAGGGAGACAGATGGACACTAACGGTAAAAGCGTCCCATACTGTCTCAGTAAATAAAAAACTAAATTTACATCCATATCGACAGATAAGCAATAGTCATCTCGATACATTTAAGCGTGTTCCGTCTTTTTTTCATAGAACCAGCACCCAGCATTATGCTAGAAATAATGACGTAACTTCGAAAAACCATCTGAAGATGAACCTGAGAAGGTTCGTAAACCGGTTCACGGAATAAAACATAATCATTCAAAAAAGTGACTGGTTTATATTTTATGTAACTTATTTACATTCAATTAACAGTCAAGCTTCTAAAATATCCGTAATGGATAAGCATAATCTCATTTAGGATTTCCGAACATGTTAATCCATGAGTGGTGCCCTGGAGATGTATTTAGTTGGTCTGCGTACTCCAAATGGCCAATTTTCAGCGTTTTTTCTACCGTATTTATTTCAGCACTTCTCTTCCACTTTTCACTGTGCCTTTAATGCCTGTGTTTACAATGCGTTGTGCTGCCAACTGTCGTAGTTCGTTTATCCTCCGTCTTTTGTCCGAGTTATGATGTTTGTGTGTAGTTCGATACTTGTTCATTTGTTATGTGTATGAGTATTGTTATTGTTAGTGTGAATGAATTGTATTGCATTGTGTGTGTGTGTGTGTGTGTGTGTGTGTGTGTGTGTGTGTGTGTGTGTGTGTGTATGTTTGTGTGTGTGTAGTCTGGACATGTTTTACATCTCTGTTATTGGTTATTGTCTTAGTGGTTAACATGATCAGTGAGTCGAGAGTGGCCTGCCCTTTTATCAGCGGAAAAGGAAGTATATTTTGTAGAGAGAAGTGTTTCTTTCTAGTATTATTGTGTAGAACGGGTTTGGAAGAACTGAATGTGCAGCTTAATAACCTTAAGCAGTTCAATGTGTGTCACGGAAATTCGCAAATGGATCATTTGCAAGTGTGGCGTGAATCGGTGGAAGATTTATCTGAACTGTGGAAAATTAAACGGTTTTGGAAACGTAGCAAGGGCGCGAAATTAGGAAAAAATCAGAAATATTAAGCCTGGGACTGTAAACGTAGTTATCTTCGAGGAAAGATTAACTGAACATGTAACATTGTTGAAGGTGAGTGATGCACTATTAGCCGGCCGCTGTGGCCGAGCGGATCTAGGCGCTACAGTCTGGAACCGAGCGACCGCTACGGTCGCAGGTTCGAATCCTGCCTCCGACATGGATATGTGTGATGTCCTTAGGTTAGTTAGGTTTAAGTAGCTCTAAGCTCTAGGGGACTGATGACCTTAGAAGTTGAGTCCCATAGTGCTCAGTGCCATTTGAACCATTTTTTTGATGCACTATTATCGCTCTAGTTTGCTAAACATTAAGAAAAAGAATTTTCTTCGCTGTCGGCGCAGAAGAGGAAACGCAAACCGCAGACGACAACAGGAGAAGGAAAGAAGAATTTACAAGAAAGAAGGTTTAGAAAAGCACCGCAGTATAGCCCAAGGAAATGATGAGGCTATAGGTCCATTGCACTTTCTATAGTCAGCAGCATTCTGGTTACGAAAACGCTGTTACATCGTAGCTTATGCAGGCAGCAAACCCAAAGATTGTAAGTGACATTTTTAGGCCACAGCAGATAGAATGAACATTTCTGTGCTGCGACATTATGCGTTGGTGACTGTTATTGTTCAGTCCATGAAGCTGTTAACCGATTTATCATAAACTGTATCTCAACAGCGAGAGGGGCGAGCATTTTGAGATTAACTTGAAGGGAGTAATAAACTGGCGGCCTACTACTCAAACATACGATCAAGCAGATGTCCTTGTTGAAAGCGAAAATCCGTGTTTGAAAATCCGTCTTTGAAAATAAATTAAATCTCATTTTATCTGCATCTAGCTACAATATAGTACCGTAAATTTTATTTTATTTCGCATTCGTGATCTTCCTTCAATTAAGCAAACAGACATTACCCTATTCCCAAGATCCAGCGGACTACCAGAGACAACTGCATCCGACTGACAGCAGAGAGAATCCACCACGTTGCAGTTCCTCACCAGCTACAAGCCGTCGTCTCATAACTGTGACGTATAGAAACTAAAGTCCGACAGCATAATTACATCGAAGTGTACTGGGTAGATGAGATTGAAGACGACATTAATTTACTTGAATTTACGGGTTTAAAGCTGTAGTGCGTTGTGAAACAAAAACAATACACTGGATTAGTCTGACAGATAGCTTAAATTGAGACCTCATACAGAAGTGTTGTTATTAAACGTTTAGAATCAAGTACTAGCCAGGACTACATTTAACACCACTAAAGTTCGCATCGCTATGTGCTTCTAGTCCATCACAACTGTCATCAGGGCAAGCTAGACATTTATTTGCCACTGATGTTCAGGCTGCTATGCAAAGCAGACCTCTACTGCTCCAATACAACACACATGTTACACAGAGCAGCCTACATGTCAGAGCATAGAAAACTGTCTCCTCACCCTGACATGCACGCTGCCCTGCAAAGCAGGCAGATTTGGCAAGCTGGTACTGTTCCCACACAACACGCCTGTCATACATGGCAATCTATGCACCAGGCACACTTTTTCGCTCATGTCTCTCTTCCTATTGGAGCTAGGAGATTATAAACCCCACAGTGGCGATGCTCCTGAGGTCGCCTATTTCTGTGCCAAATTTGGCTAAAATCGTTCCATCAGTTCAAATGGTTCAAATGGGTCTGAGCACTATGGGACTTAACATCTATGGTCATCAGTCCCCTAGAACTTAGAACTACTTAAACCTAACTAACCTAAGGACATCACACAACACCCAGCCATCACGAGGCAGAGAAAATCCCTGACCCCGCCGGGAATCGAACCCGGGAACCCGGGCGTGGGAAGCGAGAACGCTACCGCACGACCACGAACTGCGGGCGTTCCATCAGTTTATATATATATATATATATATATTCGAAACAGATAAGTGATCTCTCCATCTTAAGATTGTAACGAACTGTGACTTAAGTTAAAATATGCAGTAGACATGTCAGCACGAAATCCTCTTTCAGTCATCTACCTTCGCTTCAGAGTGACACCAAAATCTTGCACTCGACCGTTTTCAGTGGCCGGATCCGACCTCTGCAATTACTCTTTTTTCTCCCGACTCTGCAGAGCACTGGGAGACGAGCCTGGGCGGATGTTCCGAGTGAAGGCGACGCGCCAACAAAACGCCGAGAGAGCACTTTACGCAGAACGCCAGTCCGTAAAAACTGTTGTCGGGCGACCTCCGTCTACCGAAACAAATGCCGCTTCTTCCCTTCGAACGGTCGCGGCCCGTGCTGGAACTCCCATTTATCTCGGCTGCTGGAGCGAGAGAGTTTTTCCCGCACTCATTCCCCACGGAGCGCGCTGCCGCGCTTCTTAAGGTGCTCAGTATAAAGCCACGGGTGCCGACAAGCTTATGGAACACAGCTCTTTACATACGCCTCGCAGCGTAAAACTAATTTTCTGATTGCACATGTAGGATATGAACAAGAAGGGGGAAAAATAAAGCAACAGAAGTTTTTCTATTTGGATAACAGCTTCGCAGCGTCCTTTGAAACACAATGTTGCGTGGAATTCTCTCATTTTTTGTCCTCCTCCCATTACTTTTGAAATGAATAGTCTGGAAGAACAATCCCCCGTTGTTCGCAGAACAAGCATGTTACAAGAGAAAATCTCGCTAAAAACCAAAGTTTTCAATGCAGAACCCTTCTAAGCCCAATTCTGTACTTTTCATGCCATTATCTTCTCCTCTCTTTCACAAAATAAACAGTTCTTGGCACAGTTACGTGGGTTTAAATTTATCAAAGTAAATGAAGGTATAATGAATAAATCTTTTCGAAAAATAGAGTTCCAGTGCGCTCCAAAATGTTAGTTAATATTATTTCTATTCGCTATTTCGCTTTTCACTCTACCTGCGTGTCGTGCTACGAAATAATCACTATTTTAACTGTCTTCTCAATAGTCAATGCGTCAGAGCAACACCTAAACTGCAGAATAAATGTAGTTCGAATACAGTGGAGTAATATTCAGCATTCGAAGCAATAATTGAGTAAGTGTTGTAACGGGAAATAGAATGAGTCTGCTGAGTAGTGGGCAAGATGTACACTCGACAAATTACCACAAATAATAATTACTTTTGGAAAGACACGTAATTCATAGTACCTGAAGTTGATGATGACATTCAACCCATAATACAGTATCAAAAATGTCAATTGTCTGATACGGTGCTGGGAAGTGTACTCAGAAAAACGGCAGTGCCTTAATACCGCAATTAGGACAAAACAAATGATCTTTAACTGAAAATACAAATTAATGTAACCAGATATGTTTATCATTCTTGTCGCAGCATATTTCGGAGGATTACTCCATAATCAACTGAGTTTACGATCAAAGTTTTGTTGATGCCCTTACTGCTTAAGTGAAAGTAACATAAATGTGAATATCTTTTAATTGACTGAACATACTTTTCCAGTCGTAATGAGATGGTAAAGGGTCCTGCCGGGGTGGCCGAGCCGTTCTATGCGCTAGAGTCTGGAACCGCGCGACCGTTACGGTCGCAGGTTCGAATCCTGCCCCAGGCATGGATGTGTGTGATGTCCTTAGGTTAGTTACGTTTAAGTAGTTCTGAGTTCTAGGGGACTGATGACCTCAGATGTTAAGTCCCATAGTGCTCAGAGCCATTGAAACATTTTTTTAGATGGTAAAGGAATGTGTGACCACTGGAAAGTACATTTGTACTGCTAGTCACCTAGCCACAACGTGACTCTCTTAATCGGAGCCTTGCAATAACATTTATGTTTTTTGTGGGCAGGTGGGACAACAGGTTTCCCACCAAAATCTGTACATGCAAATAGTCTACGCCTCACAAACTGAAGGACGTCATTTTGTTAAGGCAAATGTGTTACTTCAAACCGTGTAGTGGAAGAACAATAAATGTGACTGGTGGTAGCAATTTTCCTTTCAGATTGATATTTATAAGAGCTTAACTGAAAAATTTTCCTTTTAAAGGAAATTCAAACAGTACTTGTTCGACGACGGCGCCTACGTATGTACTATGTGCATTGAAAGTTCATTGAGTAAATTGGCGGCCTGAATCGTTCCCAGTTAATGTCACGTTTCTGCACGTGTACTGAAGCACTGTTCGGACAAAATGTCTATAACGCTCTGAGTCATGTGACCGGTCACGAGCATAATAAAATTCCTTGAGATACAAAAGGTGTTATCCATTAATCAGCTCGGATTTAGAAAGCATTGCTCGTGCGAAACTCAGCTTGTCGTTTTCTCACGTGATAACCAACAAACCGTGGATGGAGGACAATAGGTAGATTCCAGACAGCTGACGAAGGTTCAATAGCACGGATTAGATTTCCAGACAGGTGAGTGGCTCGAAGACCTTTTAAGCAATAGAACCCAGTACGTTAACCTCAATAGCGAGTGTTCATCAGAGACAACGGTATCGTCAGCCGTGCCCCAGGAAAATACGATAAGACCACTGTTATTCTCTGTGTATATCAGTGATCTGACGGACGGAGTGAGCAGGAAGTTACGGCCGGAAGTTGTCGCCATTGAGTGACTGTAAAAGGACATAAGATGACAGAGAGAATTTCTACATGGTTTGATTAAAGGAAAGTTTCTCTAAATGTAGAGAAATGTAAGTTAAAGCGGGTGAGTAGGGAAACAATCCCATAATGTTCGAACACAGCGTTAGTAATGAGCTGCTTGATATAGTCACATCGATTAAACATCTAGGCGTAACGTTGCAAAGCGATATGAAGTGGAATGAGCACGTCAGGCTGATAGTAAGGACGGCGAATGGTCGACTTCGTTTTGTCGGGGGAATTTTGGGAAAGTCTAAAATAGACGGCATATAGAATGTTGGTGCGACCCAGTCTTGGGTATCGCTCGCGTGTTTGGGACCCCCACCAAATCGGGTTATTGGAAGACATCGAGGCATTTCAGACGCGTGGTGCTATGGTTGTCACCTGTAATTTCGACTGGCATGCAAGTACTCGTTTAAGGCCGACAATAGAGCGAGTTAGTCGCTAAGTACTTTTCGCGTAAGACAAAATTAGAGAAATTAGGACTCGTACGGAGGCTTATAGATGGTCTTTTTCCTTTCTTTTTATTTGTCAGTGAAAGAGAAGAGGATATGACTGGTGGTGGTTGTACACTACTGGCCATTAAAACTGCTACACCACGAAGATGACGTGCTACAGTCGGGAAATTTAACCAACACGAAGAATATGCTGTGATATGCAAATGATTAGCTTCTCAGAGCATTCACACAAGGTTGGCGCCGGTGGCGACACCTACAACGTGCTGACATGAGGAACGTTTCCAACAGATTTCTCATACACAAACAGCAGTTGAGCGGCGTTGCCTGGTGAAACATTGTTGTGATACCTCGTGTAAGGAGGAGAAATGCGTACCATCACGTTTCCGACTTTTACAAATATCGGATTGTAGCCTATCGCGATTGCGGTTTCTCGTATCGGGACACTGCTGCTCGCGTTGGTCGAGATCCAATGGCTGTTAGCAGAATGTTCGCAGAATATGGAATTGATGGGTTCAGGAGGGTAATACGGAACGCCGTGCTGGATCCCAACGTCCTCGTATCACTAGCAGTCGAGATGACAGGCATCTTATCCGCATAGCTGTAACGGATCGCGCAGCCACGTTTCGATCCCTCAGTCAACAGATGGGGACGTCTGCAAGAACCAACCATCTACACGAACAGTTCGACGACGTTCGCAGCAGCATGGACTATCAGCTCGGAGACCATGGCTGCGGTTACCCTTGACGTTGCATCACAGACAGGAGCACCAGCGATGGTGTACTCAACGACGAACCTGGGTGCACGAATGGCAATACTTCATTTTTTCTGATGAATTCAGGTTCTGTTTACAGCATCATGATAGTCGCATCCGTGTTTGGCGACATTGCGGTGAACGAACATTGGAAGCGTGTATTCGTCATCGCCATACTGGCGTATCACCCGGCGTGATGGTATGGGGTACCATCGGTTACGCGTCTCGGTCACCTCTTGTTTGCATTGACGGCACTTTTAACAGTGGACGTTACATTTCAGATGTGTTACGACCCGTGTCTCTACCCTTCATTCGATCCCTGTGAAACCCTACATTTCAGCAGGATAATGCACGACCGCATGTTGCAGGTCCTTTCTGGATGTAGAAAATGTTCGACTGCTGCCCTGTCCAGCACATTCTCCAGATCTCTAACCAATTGAAAACGTCTGGTGAATGGTGGCCGAGCACCTGGCTCGTCACAATACGCCAGTCACTTCTCTTGATGAACAGTGGCATAGTTTTGAAGCTGCATGACCAGCTGTACCTGTACACGCCATGCAAGCTCTGTTTGAGTCAATGCCCAGGCGTATCAAGGCCGTTATTAGGAGCAGAGGTGGTTGTTCTGGGTACTGATTTCTCAGGATCTATGCACCCAAATTGCGTGAAAATGTAATCACATGTCAGTTCTAGTACAATATATTGTGCAATGAATACCCGTTTATCATCTGCATTTCTTCTTGTTGTAGAAATTTTAATGACCAGTAGTGTAAGTTCCTTTGGGACCAAACTGCTGAGGTCATCGATCCCTACCCTTACCCTACTTAATCTAACTTAAACTAACTTACGCTAAGGACAACATAGACACCCATGCCCGAGGGAGGACTCGAACCTCCGAAGAGGGAGCAGCGCGAACCATGGTAAGGCGCCCTAGACCAGCTGACTAGTCCGCGCGGCAAATGACAAGTAGTGGTGCGTGATACCCTCCCTCATGCACCGTACGTTGGCTAGCGGACTTCGTTTGTAGTTGTAGTTGTAGACTGATTAGAACGCTAATTTCCCGTCCGATGGAATAACTGAAGTCAACCTCTCTGTTCGGAAGATCTTTGCAGCTACATTCCAGAAATATGATGCAGATCTGCATGAAGCTGACAAATTTTGTCTCAGAGCACAGCGGCGAGCGCTTGTTTCTGGTGCTCCGCTCTGTTAGCGGCACTCTCGATATTAATCAGTTTTGACATAAAGTTCGTTTTATGATATTATCACTGATCCTATGACTTAGGAGATTACATATGTTGGGATATGCAGCTTTGGTCAGTGGATTAACTCAGTCCCGACTATTATCATTTTATCTATGCACCTATTTGCAACACACAGGTGCACGTATTTTGAAATAGTCTATATGACGCTAATGTCCAATTGATATTTGGAATATTAGAAATAATGGCTAGTCACAAACTGAAAGGCTTTGTCCACGTTTCGGTTACGTTTGGAGACAGTTTTTAGGATATCCTTTCTTTTGTTGTGCACAGAAGAATCTTTAGAACGCATGCTGCAAAAAATCGTATTTGGAAAATTTGGTAGGTACGGTGCAAAGTTTCAAGGACGATACGACGCACTGCGTTATCACAACTAGCTCTTGCTAACTGTAGCTTGTAAATATGGAGATTGCTGCGAGGGGACATGCAGCCCGCTACTCTTCGTGCCTAAGGGGCCCTTGTATGTACAATACACTTCTCTGCACAATAGTCACTCTAGCACGGAGATGTCAATACCATATGCGCCCGAAATACAGAGCTCTCTCTCTCTCTCTCTCTCTCTCTCTCTCTCTCTCTCTCTCTCTCTCTCTCTCGCTCGTTCTCTCTCTCTCGCTCGTTCTCTCTCTCTCTCTCACACACACACACACAAACACACAAATGTTCACACTTCTGACGTGAAATATAACTGTTGACACAAACCTCTTCCTCTGAAGATACTACATCAGTTACCGTGCAAACATGTCATCTGAGCCAGAACTGCCGAAGGTGACACGCTGACGAAGGAGGCTACTTACAGAACCGTTTTACGACCGATTTAATGGTACTGTCTGTCACAGCTGGATGCCTACCAAGACGATACGATACTGACAGAAGGAAGAAAGTTCAAAGAGGGCCTGCCGGATTCGCTACCAAATATATGCGTAGTCAGCGAGGCAGCGTTTCAGAAATGTACGATGATGTTCAGGGTAGTAACACATATAACTTAGCGGGTAAGATTAGATTCAGTAGCCATTTAAGGGCAAAATTTACTGAACAACTCGCTAGTCTCTCATAATATGGAGAAATGTTAAGTTGTACATTTCATAAATTGTAAAAAATATAGCTTTATTTAGCTGCACCATTAACGATTCACATCTTGACCGAGACATGAGTCATGATTAGGAGGTAAGACTATGTGGAAGTAAGAAGCGGAAAGATTCACAGAAGCTCAGTTGTAGGTAGAGCGATAGGTAGAATTCGATTTATTGGTAGGACACTGGCAAACTGCAGTTCTTTCTACGAAACGATAGCTTACAACACATTTGTCTGTGCCATTTAGGAATGACTTCGGGAGCCACATCAGGTCAGACTAACAGAGGACATAATATGTATACAAAAATAGTGATGCGAGTGGCCACAGTCGTATTTGACTGGCGAATGAGTGTAACAAAAACACTGAAATGTCGTAAATGGTGTGGAGCCTAAGAAAGGAATGGTATATCCAGCTTTCAGCACGGAAATTACTTTTATTTTAGAGTTCTCTACGTACTGATACAGCAGGGACTGTGAAATTTGAATAACTCTACTAGCAGACCACACAGAGGCGTATAACCAACAATTCTTCCCTTTCTCCATCCGGAACGGAACGAAAAGAAACATTAATATATCGCACAACGAAAACTACCCTCTACGAAACACTTTTATGATTCACAGAATATACTTACTGACACCACTCACATATAAATTTCGGAAATCTTACTTGTCAAGCCCAGTCATGGTACACAGAAAATCTAACTGAACTCAACCGACGAAATTAAAAATATAGTTCAGGAGTAGTTTCTGAGGTTTCCTGCAATAAGGGACCCGTGGTTTATTACAGAGTAATTGCACTGCGTTTGATTTATTACCCCTGTTTATATCTGTATCCATTCATCTTCGTGCCCATTTATCTACGTGCGAGCTGCACGATAACACAAATGTGAACAGTACTTGATTTCCCTAAATCACTCCAGGCAAATGCCGGGATGGTTCCTTTGAAAGGGCACGGCCGACTTCCTTCCCCGTCCTTCCCTAATCCGATGAGATTGATGACCTCGCTGTTTGGTCTCTTCCCCCCAAACAACCCAACATGCAAATACGTGATGCTTGTCTTCTTTGGATAGAAGTTTGTTGGTTTCACTTATAGCGCTTGCTGTTGACAACATTAATGTCCACTTAACTCTTCGCCCCAAAGTTTGCATTTCATACTTCTATGTTCTGTCTCGAGTTTGATTTCCGTTAACAATGATACCCAGAGGTATCGATAGGTTCTGTGTGAAGAGTTGGGCGATATGAAATTAGTGAACTGGTTCAGAACATGGAACACAAGAAGGCTACAATGACTCAATACTGAGATGTTCCCACAGCAACAGCAAAATGAGATTACCCTTACACTTGAAGGTCATCCCGTTACTTTTTGTCTTGTATTGTACCTTTTGGTGATCGCACATTACAGGCTTTTTCACTGTTTTGAAGGTGTTTTCAAAGAAACGGAGGTCACTGAGGTTAACAATCCAAATAAATCGTTATTAAAATATTTTAACCACGGGTCATTTATACCTAAATACTCCGAAAATATCCCTGAACAAACTTTGTCAGTTGAGTTCAGGGTCACCCTGCATAACTTCCTGCTGAATATATTTCGTTACAGACTTGTGCCGTCTTATATGGAGGCATATCGGCTGCCGTCCTTCTCCTGCACCTACCAAGAATGAGATCCAATTACAGTCTCCTACTGTGTACCCACCGATACGCACCGTACTGTTCAAAATGGCTCTGAGCACTATGGGACTTAACATCTGTGGTCATCAGTCCCCTAGAACTTAGAACTACTTAAACCTAGCTAACCTAAGGACATCACACAACACCCAGTCATCACGAGGCAGAAAAAATCCCTGACCCCGCCGGGAATCGAACCCGGGAACCCGGGCGTGGGAAGCGAGAACCGTAATGTGGTTTTCGGATTTCATGTCTAACTGTAGCTGTAATGATTATGGAGGACTCATATGTTAACTTATTTATTTGAAATTGGTGTGAACTGATTTTGTGACTAAAAATGGTGAAAAGTCTATATCTCACACACCATTATGGAAAACGCCCTACAAATAATGGTAGGCTTGTACCTCACCTTGATGTAGTTTTCCTTCCCGTGTTCTCTTAGCAAATGTTTCGAACTGACTCTGAGTACCATGTGAAATACGTAAAGCACTCCACATTACCATGAATCATGTAACGAAATTTATACTTAGAGGTAGTGAATGAAACTCAATTTCGAAATTGGGGCAGGGGAAAGACGGCAACATCGGGCCGACGGCGAGTAACACAATGGCATGACTTGGAGCCGATGTGTGTCGAGTGTTCTGATCAGCAGGGCTTCCATTGATTTTTGGCCGTAATGCGAACTCTCGATCAATGACACGGCCATCGACCCGTGCTTGCAACACGTACTCGTTTTGCGGAAAATGTTGGTCTGCGCATATCCGTCCGAATAAATGGCCCGAAAGATAGGAGTTTCCCCGCGTGAGAGTTTCCTAATTCCTGAAGAGTCAAGAAGCAAATGAAGAAAAAAGCGCAAGCAGAGTGAGCGAAGGTCCTCGGGAATCCGATATTGCTTTATCACTCAATCGGCTTATTCTGCTGGAGAACAAGTAAAGCTTTGAGAAATTATTCATTTCTTGAGTGATGTGTTTTAAATGTAGTTGGAAGTGACGGCCCATGTAATGAGTAACGCACTACTTCTTAATATTTGCATCCGTTCTTCTTCTTGCTACTTCAATACTGATAATCTCGTACAGAAAAATTTGACTAGTCTTTTACAACTGAATTCAATTTTTTTAAACCAAGTGGGTTTCACGTAAGTGCTTTACAGGTCCTTAATGACCTAGAATAGAAATAAAGCAATAATTGTTTGCTTAACTATAGAAAGTCTGCAAGCTTTGTGGCCGTTGTTGTCGAAGATAAAATTAATAAAATCGTGTAGAAGAAACTGTACAGGAGCATGACATGGCCTAACAACCCAGGAGTTTTCCTGTGGCAGTAGAAATTAGTTGTGAGATAATTCGTGTTTCGGGAGAGGAAAAAAAAATTGCCGATTTCCTCGTAAATCTGTCGCAGACGGGAAAGGACTTGGAGGGCTAGTTGACTGGAATGGATACCTTGAAAAGAGGTTGTAATATGAATTTATCAACAAAATTGAAACAAAGGCAATGAAATGTAGTTGAATTAAAGCTCTTGGTCATCAGGGAATTAGATTAGGATATGAGATACTAAAATAAGTTGATAAGTATTGCTATTTGTGCAGAAAAATGACTGACGATGGCCGAGGTAAAGAGAACATAGAACGTACACAGGCAGTAGTAAGAAGCAAAGCATTTCTGAAAAAGAGAAATCTGTTAGCATGGGATATTAATTTCCTGGAGGTATTTTTCTAGAGTGCAACTTTGTAGGGAAGCAACAATAGATAGTAACAAAATTCACTAAAAGAAGATATCGGTCGATACGACAAATCCCGCGGCATCAAGAATTCGTCATTTTGTCGTGTAGGGGGTAAAAATTGTAGAATACCATGGGGTGTGTGCAAAAGACAGTGCCAAGTGGATGTAAGTTGCAGTAGTTCTGTAAAGGTCGAGAGACGTGCATAGGATAAACCAACAGGAGGAGCTGCATCAAACCAGTCTGCGGACTGAACACCCTGTGGCTTTTCTGTTAGCATTTCGAAGAGTCAAATTTCTCTGTCAGAAGTTGTTACTTAACTACGTGTCACAATCTTGCCGTTGCGATAATGGGAACTGAAGGAAGTGGTAGTGGAGTCGGTGGCTTTCCTGGATATGCACTTCCGAAACTAAAAGTATAGTTAGTCTAATAGCTAATACAGTTAAGGAGTAGCCACAGAGTCTACCTTACATTCTCCCTAATAGATAATTTTAAAATTTTGTTACGTTGAACGCAATTTTTGTTTCAGTTTGTTCATTGTTGGTTCGTTTGCCATGACTTATTCGTCTGTCTGTTTGAGTTACGAAATTCACGATCAGTCACTCTAATATATCATGTATTCCACAGTGCAATAACTATTAAAGACAAACATACGCTGTAAACGAAGTAAAACCATACGACAGCATACGTACTTCCTACCGCAGAAAAAATACCCCTCATTAACAAAAGTTAAAATATTCTTTACCATAAATAACAAGCTAGTCAGTTACCTAGCACACACTTTAGGATCCACAATGACTATAATTGAACGCAGTGGACTCTACAAACTAAGATGTGTTGATTGCAGTTAGTTTTACATTGGAAAAACTGGGAGAAATATCAAGGCACGGTTCTGCGAACACAAAACTGCCTTCATGCTTACCCACCGTGAGAAGACCATAATAGAAGGCCACAAGTACGACAACAAACATACAGAGACTTAGGCCATATTCTCTCCGTTATACACACTGAAAACAATGGAAGAAATTTAAAGTTGTTAGAACAGCTGAGAATACATCTCTAGAAGATGTAATACAGTGACCACATCCTCAATGAACAGATTCTTATAGCCCTAGCTTCAGCAATCACAACAACGTATTTCATATAAACACGCAAGCAGTTAAAAAAAAATGGCTCTGGGCACTATGGGACTCAACTGCTGAGGTCATTAGTCCCCTAGAACTTAGAACCAGTTAAACCTAACTAACTTAAGGACATAAACATTCATGCCCGAGGCAGGATTCGAACCTGCGACCGTAGCGGTCTTGCGGTTCCAGACCGCAGTGCCTTTAACCGCACGGCCACTTCGGCCGGCACGCAAGCAGTTCCTTCAAGCAGATAATTTCTCCGATTTTTCAAACAGCACAAACATTCATGCACGTATATCCAAACCAATCTTCATGTGAATTGTGAATCATGTTATCTTATATATTTGTGCAGATATTTGACGTGCTGTTAAAAACTTACATGGATTACAATTGCACAGAATAAAACGTTTGATGTGTTGTTAGTGAACTGTAATACAGATGAAAATAGTTTACGATATTTAACGATACAGTACATGGAACTGCAAGTAGCGGACAGAAGTTAAACTTCTAACTGTAGGTATGTCACATTTTGAAGACAGAAAACCTTACTGTGAGCTAACAACTAGTTATTTCGGAGAACGAACATGCAACTTCGCCTAAAATGCACTTCATGATAAAACCACGGACTGTGAAATGCATTTCGTAATAAATAATATATTAAAGTAACTGTAAATCGATTTTTCAACCTCAATACTCATAATTTTAGTTACTGCAACTTCCAGATGGATAGAACTAAAAAACATTACAAAGACTATATAATAAATAATAATTTGAGTAACACGTTAATGGGTTAATTTAAAAGATGTTTCACTGGAAGTGAAGCAGCGCTTCATTTAGGTATCGTTTTTTTTTGTATTTTTTTTTTTTTTTTTGTAAGTAGGCTACTTAGTTTTCTCTAGGGAGGTCGCAAATGGTGGACGCTGAAGATAGGACTCACGACCTTCCTTCTTTACAACCCTGTTTCACGATACTGGCCGCTTTGCAAGCAGGACACTTGCGCACTTGTCGAACTATCCGAAAAGCACCTGTCAGTTTTAATAGGCAGTTACAAGGAGCAAAATTATTCAATGTAGACGCACCAGAGAAAGGAACAACCACGTCATCTCACGCCATACCACCACGACAGTCCCACGGGCTTTGTAACATTTTCTACTCAAATAAGAATCCTGCTTCTGATGATACACCACATCACTCACAAGGGGAGGCCGCCAATTGTGAAATTCAGATTCGATTCATACTGCGCATAATAAAAGCTCATGGCCAGAGGTGTAAGGTGGCAAAGCACCAAAATGCACTTCTCAGCCGTTGTCGAGAAAATCGACAGTTAAAAGAAACCGTTCCGGTGAAATACTCTCTACGATTAATAATTTTCAACAGCGTCGTGGCGCAGCTGTAAGCTCTCGGGTTCGTAATCCGAAGGTCGCCGGATCGAATCTCGCGCCATGCAATTTTTTTTATTATTAGTTTTTTGTAATTCAAATATATATATAAACTATTAATGAATTGCTTATGCATGTTGGTGAAAGCGGATCGCTCTCCAATTGTACCGCCTCCCTTTTTCCCTTTTTTTTAACAGGGTGTACCAAAGCTCTCCCGTCCGCACTGATTTTCGACGATGTTATAAGTTGCGCTAGGGACCGCATTTACCTTCTTTCGAAGTTAGCAGGCAACTACGCTGTTATGCGGCGGCTCGTTTCGGCCCATTCAACATCTGTCCTTCAAGTGTAACGAGCGAGTAACGGAGTTTATATTTCATACCTGCCACATAAAATTTGTGTTCGTGGGGTCACTATTCTAATTCGAACGTTTGACTTACGCTATACGTATTCGTTTCGGAATATCGTTTCTACGTCTTCCGTTAACTATACGTGGTTAACATTATGAAGACAATCGTGAAATACAACTTTGTTTGCGGAAAACATAATGATATTCGAAGTCGCCAGTTTTCCCACGACAAACGACATTCAACAACTCATTATATGCATAATTGTTGCAACTGATTGCCGGGAATTATATATATATATATATATATATATATATATATATATATATATATATATATATATATTTTGAATTACAAAAACCAAATACTAAAAAAAAAAAGTTTGCATGGCGCAAGATTCGATACGGCGACCTTCGGATTACGAACCCGAGCGCTTACCACTGCGCCACGACGCTGTTGAAAATTATTAATCGTAGAGAGTATTTCACCGGAACGGTTTCTTTTAACTGTCGATTTTCTCGACAACGGCTGAGAAGTGCATCTTGGTGTTTTGCCACATTACACCTCTGGCCATGAGCTTTTATTATGCGCAGTATGAATCGAATCTGAATTTCACAATTGGCGGCCTCCCCTTGTCAGTCGCATAATCTGAATTGTTGCAACAATGTCTTTTCTGTTGGAGAAAGAATAACACTGTGCCAAACGCGAGACAGTATCTAAAGAGGTTATTTCGGGACTATGAAACTCTCATTTCGAAAGCTGAAGAGGAATGGAACGACGTATTTGATAGTTATAGTGGAGGTGATTTTCTTTTTGTGTATTTTGTAGCGCCCATTATGGACAACACTCTGTTCAATTGGGACTAGTTGAAATGTCATGTCGCAATGGGAGTCGGATTAAGTCACTTGCCCTTTGCGAGAAACCCTTTTCCATCCATCGCGATTAACAAAAACTTCTACCGGGCTGGGACTCAGACCCAGATCTTACGCGTTTCGCGAGCTTCGACTGAACATTAGGATACTTGAGCACGGCTGCCAATACTCACATTCAAGCTCGTCGCTGGTGTTTCCATCAATAATAAGTGAATAATGCTATCAGAGTTTCTCTCTCGAAATATTTGGGAACAGCACGACTGGAGGAACATTGTCTGTGGAAAAAAAGGCACTCCCTGCCACACACGCTATTAATTGAATGAGATTCACTGAAATAACATGAATGAACGATGGAGATGAAATCAGCAACAGTACAGTGACAAAAAATAACGTCAGCAGGAGTTGGACAGAAATTTTTTGAAACACTTCTTTGGTATATTAAATAATCTTTCCTCTGTGAATTATGGGATGTCGTATTAATCCAAACAATAGCTCTTTCTTTAACAGTCATTAGTTTATGGTTAAATTATACACAACATTTTATGTTGTTACAATTATTAAATTTATTCCGCCTTCTATCACGCCAAATGGCGTGTACCTGGCCCTCTGTCCCTACCGCAAGGAGTTGTGTGGAGTGCTATCTGTGAAACCACTAACCGCTTTACATACATGATCAGTGTACTAACTATTCTACACTACAGACTGAACTAACTATAGCACTAGCAATTACCACCAGAAACTAAATTCCCACTTCTAGGCAACGATGTTATAGTTACATCAATTGAGTAGAGCTTTAGGAGGCTGGGGGGGGGGGGGGGGGAGGGGGAAAGAGAGAGAGAGAGAGAGAGAGAGAGAGAGAGCGCGAGAGAGAGAGAGAGCGCTCTCAAGTTACTGGCTTTTCATTCACTGATCGTCGTATCTTTAGAGATGCAGAAGTGTTGCCATCTCTTTGTCATGGTCTCCTACAAATTTTATGTCTTTCCGTACCACACGCCAAAGCACCTGGTCGGTCAGCCCATAGATCGGTCAAGTCTTCGCGTGGCGTCCCGCATGTTTTGTCATTATCAGTGTTTATTTTTCATTTGTTGCCTGCATGTTGCTGGTCATCGTGTCATTTGTTGAACTAGGCTTGACATATAATCGAATATTTTCTATAAAAATCTTTGTCTTTTCACGGACAAAGGATATGGCTTGTACCAATGTTGTGTCTTCACGGAGGCAGCTAGTGCATAGTTGAAGCATGCGAACTCAACGTGCTCTGGTGTCCCCTCCTCCAGTTCGCAACCACATACAGCACTTTGCCTCTTCCCTATACGGTGTAAATACATCACATACGGCCCATGCCGGCTGAGAAAATGTACACGTCCTTTAGTTGTTTCTTTATATTTCATCTTCTGTCTTTGCCTCACGTTGGGGAGGAATCTGAGTTCTTGCCCTACCAGTGTCTGATCTGTCAGAAATGTTGGAATCGCAATGTAATGAATGTGTAATACCACTGTTCAGCATCACGTGAGCTCCATTGAAGAATGAGTACTTTTCAGTTCTGGCCAATTCCAGTCTCGCAAGATAATTCACAAATATACACTTCAAGTATACTACGCAGGACACTGGTTCGCTTTTGACGTACTATAACAACTCCTCTTTCCTCTCCCACGGTAACGGTAGATGAAGGCCGTGCGATGGTGTTGACTTATTCAGGGTGATTGAGTTGACCTTAACAACTGTTTTTATGTAACCCGCGCTACGTCTGTATCAGGAACGGTAATCGACGCGAGTTCCCTTTCAGAGCTCTGGGTTAATAGAGACATCGAAATGGGAAGGCTGAAAGCAACAGCTTTTCGGTTTATAAACTCTGACTCATTTGCGAAAGGTTATGTCCTATAAACGAAATAAATTGACAGACACAACCAAAACCTCTGTGACTACACAGCTAATTACACAAAGAAAGTCTAGGAACACATGGATAAGTACAGTAGAAGTAAGTTATATCTTGATCCAAAAATGCTGTTTAACTCACGGCCAATTCTCACTTCTATTTTTTTCAGTATGATTCCGTTAGCTAACAGTCGCCCAAAGCTATGAGAGGGAACTTACATCGGCTACGTGGCTGTCGCCTGTCTGGATACTGTTGGTGATACAGACGTGGTGTTGGTTGCATGAAATGAATCGGTAAGGGCATCTGAATCACACTGTATAACGGAGACCGGATGCTTTACTCGTCACCATAACGCCATCTAGTGAAATTTAGGAGGGAGCAATAAACAAAGCTATCTGCCAGTGGATCGCGACTTTTTTCCTCTCATACTTGTAGGTAAATGTGCCTCTGGTATAGAAATAAGAAACCAGTGCATTGACTTATACTTTATGCGTATGTATATATATGTATAGACCAAGATTGGCCGCCATATTCTATGGATGTGAACACATGCGACTCCTTTTTATGAGGCTATATTAAAGACGAAGTGTACAGCAATAACCCCACAACCATTGCTTAGCTCAAAACAGCCATTCAGGAGGTCATCGACAGCACCGAAGTTCCGACACATCAACGGGTCATGCAGAATTTCGCTATTCGTCTGCGCCACGTCATCGCCAACGATGGCAAGCATATCGAACATGGCATAACCTAAATCCGAATACCTACAGTGACGTTTACACGTTGAATAAGGTGCGTGCACGCCGTAGTTTGTAACTAATTTTTTTTCATATAGTTCAGTAATCACCACCCTGTAGTAACAGACGGACCAAAAGCTCTGACTGAGGAAGGTTGGTGAATGAAACTGAACGTGCCCCTTCAAAGTACCCAAAACAACATTTGCCTTAAGCGATTACAGAAATCGCAGAAAATGCAATTCTGGATGGACAGACGGAGATTTGAACCGCTCACTTTGACAGTATTTTAACACTGCGCCCCCTGGCTCTGACTTGTGGGATATACGAGTTCACTTACGTGTCAAGCGTAGAACCTGACGAAATATACCAAACGTTTCTTTTTAACAGCCTGTAATATGAACGTTTAAGGCGGTCGTATTTCAGCGGGATATGAACCGTTAGATGTTACGATCATATATTCCCAGTGTCGCGACTGTAGAGAACGACCTGCCAGGGAGCATACGGTGCAAGAGTTCAGTACCAGAAAAGCAGCAAAGGTTCTGCTTGAACCAGAGGGGAAGGCAGCGACAACAGCGGCCACAAAGAAGCAGAAACGGCACCGAACTGCTTGCCGACCCGCCCCATTGCTTTCCGCGTATCGTAAACTCGTAATGTTAGCACCGCAGAGGATGCGCCCGCCTTTACTGCTGCTCTGGCCGGCGTAAACAAGCCCCACAAACCGGCCAAGCAACGCCACGCATCGCTGCACGTCCGCCCTGTCGTCGATATTAAAAGATCACAAGAGCGGGTTGGTTTCCTTTGTGTCTTCCGTTGTAGGAGGACGCACTAGCAACTACGTCTCGTTGACTCGCTTTTGAGGGCAGCACTAAAGGCGCGAAATAAATTACGTCATTAAATGGTGCGAAGCGCTTTGTAGTATCACCAGCAGCACTTCCTATGAGTTTAGAAACTAAACAGGACATTTTCCGCATTAAAAATTCCGTAGCACTTGGGGCATTAATAACACGGAAGTGATGACGAATTTACGTTCGTTGGTTGTTTGTTAAATCCATTCGAGAGACAATGAGTAGAACAAGTAATAAACATTAAAGACACACTGTCTGTCATTCAGACAGGCACTAAGATTTTAAAAAAATCAAAATGTGTTTTACTTTACACTAAGGTGACAAAATGGCTACTTATGGTCTCCAAGTAGTGTAATCACTTCCAGTCAATTATTGGTTCAGTTGAACCAGAGGTCCCAGTCAATTCCAAGTGAACAGAGCGCACACCATTATGGAGCCACCACAAGTTTGCATAGTGCTTTATTAACAACCAGGCCCCATGGTCTCGTGGGGTCTGTACCATACTCGAACCCTAAGATCTGCTCTTACGAACTGAAATCGGGACATATCTGACCAGGCCACGGTTTTCCAGTCAGTCCAACCGATTTGGTCACGAGCCCAAACGAGGTGCTGCAGAGGTTCAAATGGCTCTGAGCACTATGGAACGTAACTTCGGAGGTCATCAGTCCCCTAGAACTTAGAACTAATTAAACCTAACTAACCTAAGGACATCACACACATCCATGCCTAAGGCAGGATTCGAACCTGCGGCCGTAGCGGTCGCGCGGTTCCAGACTGAAGCGCCTACAACCGCTCGGCCACAACGGCCGGCTGCCTGTGAAGAACTTTTACATAGTTTAGACGTCGGAAGTGATGAACTTCTGGGAGAAACTGTTACAGACTACGAGACTGCTGCTGCAGAGAATGTGGTGTTAGCAAACTCGCTCACATCTAACGTCTGGTGCCATAGCCCATTAACGCCCGAATTCGCCTCACTGTCTTAACGGATACGTTAGTCGTACGTCCTACATCGATCTCCGGGATAATTTCACGCGATGTTGCTTGTCTGTTAGCACTGACAAATCTACCAAACGCCGCTGATTACGCTCGTTAAGTGAAGGCCGTCGGCCATGTGTTGTCTTCAGTGAGAGTTAATGCCTGAAATTTCTCGGTACTCTCTTGAAGCTGTGGAATTCGAAGTATTGATTTCCCTAACGATTTCCGAAGTGGTATGTGCCATGTGTTTAGCTCCATCTACCGCTCCACGTTCAACGTCTTCATTGCCGTCGTGCGGCCATAATCAGACGGAAACGTTTTCACAAGAATGACCTTAGTACAATGACAGTCTACCAGTACACCGCCCTTTTATCATCTTGTGTATGCGATTCTACCGCCATCTGTATATGTGCATATTGCTATTCCATGACCCAAATCACCTCAGTTCAAAAAAATGGTTCAAATGGCTCTGAGCTCTATGGGACTTAACATCTGTGGTCATCAGTCCCCTAGAACTCAGAACTACTTAAACCTAACTAACCTAAGGACATCACACACAGCCATGCCCGAGGCAGGATTCGAACTTGCGACCGTAGCGGTCGCACGGTTCCAGACTGTAGCGCCTAGAACCGCTCCCCACCCCGGCCGACTATTCCCACAAAGTGGCGTATTCGCTCTGCAATAATGACTTGAATTTTTTTTATTGAGGTACTGAAATGAGTAAACATTCTTGCGGCAGTTTAAAAAAAAAAACAAAGAGGGAAATACACTGTCAAACCAATACCATTAACACAGCACGACCTACTCCAACAGTCAAAAAGTTTCGGGACTGGATTAATGAAAAACTGGGAACAGTTGTTTTAATACGAAAGCTATATCACGGATTGCGCGGCCCCTCCCGCTGGAAGTTCGAGTCCTCCCTCGGGCGTGTGTGTGTGTGTGTGTGTGTGTGTGTGTGTGTGTGTGTGTACTTCTTAGCATAAGTTAGTTTAAGTAGTGTGTAAGTCTAATGACCGATGACCACAGAGACGCGCGGGATTAACCGAGCAGTGTTAGGCGCTGCAGTCATGGACTGTGCGGCTAGTCCCGGCCGAGGTTCGAGTCCTACCTCGGGCATGGGTGTGTGTGTTGTCCTTAGAATAATTTAGGTTAAGTAGCGTGTAAGCTTAGGGACTGATTACCTTAGCAGTTAAGTCCCATAAGATTTCACACCCATTTCGATGACCTCAGCAGTTTGGTCCCTTAGGAATTCACACTCATTTGAACATAACACGAAACAAACGTTTCAAATGTGACACACGCATCACTAATACCTTAATCTCATAATGGCCCAACGCCGAACTGGCCAGTACTGTGATTTATATACATGTTCAATTAAAGCATAAAACTGACAGCTTACGATGCCTAAAATGGTTCCGTCATTTACGCGAGACGTGGAGACTGTGGATCCATACAGGAACAAATAAAAACTCATATATTGTACAGTAGATTGCTCTCCAAAGGTTGATTTGACAGTGAACATTGCGATACGTGGGTGAATGTGCCGTGTAAAATATGACTTCTTATGTATGAGTTACCTGATTATAATTCTCAACACTGGTTCAAACGGATCTGAGCACTACGGGACTTAACATCTGAGGTCATCAGTCCGCTGGACTCAGAACTACTTAAACCTAACTAAGCTAAGGACATCACATGCGTCCATGCCCGTGGCAGGATTCGAGCCTGCGGCCGTAGCAGCAGCGCGGTTCCGGATTGAAGCGCCTAGAACCGCTCGTCCACAGCGGTTGGCTTTATAAGGCTGATTCATTTGATATTTCATTTATAGAATGCTATGTATTTTCGTGAAGTGCAGAACTTCACACTTCAGAAGATGTAAGTTTGCCAGTTTTTCATCACATTGAAACATTATCAAGCTCTAACTATATACAGGTGTCCCAGCAGGAACTGTAAATATTCAGGGATATGAAAGGAACGATTATTCGAAGTAAAACTGTCTAGTAAACATGTACTGTAAAACACTTGTTTTAAGAGCTATTGGCACTCATTCATCACCGATACTGTGAAAAGAATTTCCTCTAGTGCAAGTTCTTTGGTTTCATATTTTGGCAGGAGGTAGTACGAAAAAAAAGCAGTGTTTACCTTAAGAGCTATGAGAAATTATTGATATTCACTTCTCTGAAACACATCTTTTTCTACTGAAAAACTGTCCATAGCTCTTAAGGTATGCATTTTAGAGCCCAGGTTTACTGGATATTTTTCCTTGTTTTGGTCCATACTACCATGTCTCGGAACATGTAAAGCGAGCAACTTGCACTAGAAGAGATTTGTTTCACCATACAGAAGATGAAGTGCTCATAGCACCTGGGGTATCCATTCCACAGTCCATGTTTAGTAGAGCTCTTTTTGTTTCGAATGGTCGTTTTCTGCCATATCCCTGAATGTTGACTGTCTCTGCTGGGAAACAATGTATTTGGGCAAATTTTTTTCCTCTTTGTTCCAGGACATTAGGGATAACTGCATCATCTGCACCAACTTTGATAATGTTACTGCTGTTATGTGCAACGTCCTCAGTCCGGAGCCGTGCGACCGCTACGGTCGCAGGTTCGAATCCTACCTCGGGCATGGACGTGTGTGATAGCCTTAGGTTAGTTAGGTTTAAGTAGTTCTAAGTTATAGGGGACTGATGACCTCAGATATTAAGTCCCATAGTGCTCAGAGCCATTTGAACAATTTTTTGTGCAATGTCAATAATAAATAACATGAACAGTAAGGGTCCCAACACATATCACTGGGGCAAGCCTGAAGTTACTGCTTCATGCGGTTCCATGTTTGTGGCACGTTTTCGAGCTTGGAATCGGATTCGACTTTATGATCCAAGGATATTGCTGCTTTTCAGATAAGTGCTGTTGGTGGTGGTGGTGGGGGGGGTGGGGGGTCGTGGTGATTCTGATGGCGGCTGTTGAAATTTCAGAACCTCATTATTTGCATTAACTGCTGTGAGGGAAGCAAAGTCAGTAATAACTGTACTACTTGCTAGCCTACGATTAGTGACGCGCACATATTGATGCGGGCGCAGCACGGCTTTGAATGAACAGGATTACAAACATGTGGAAGCGGCAATTTCGGTGCGTCCGCAGCGGTGACGCTTTTGCCTAGCGGCCGCGTGTGAGTATGTGCGCTGTGGCATGTGTGCGACGGTGAGCACGGTGCGAGACGGCGGAGGCGCGGGCAGCACGCAGCGAGTGCCGTATTGATTATCTCGTGCCACATCAATAGCGGCCGGCGTTATAGCAGCTGCGGGGCGACGAGCGGCCGGCCGTCACCGCGGCGGCCGGCAGGAGCCGCGTCGCCACCGCAGCCGGCGGCCGGCGGCCGGCAGGCGCGGGGGTTCCCCCCACCGCGCGGCCTCACACCTCAGCTCTCTCTGGATGCCGGCGATCCGAGCCACCCGAGGCCTTGTACACACTGGCATACACAGTCCAGCGATTTTTGTATCCAGACAGCGTCTATAAACAATCGAGCAAATTTTTGCACTGAAGAGCCAAAGAAACTGGTACACCTGCCTAATACCGTGTAGGGACCCCTCCTCAGCCCCCCCCCCCCCACCAGAGCACGCAAAAGTGAAAAGTGCCGTAACACGAGATGGCATGCACTTGACTAATGTCTGAAGTAGTGCTGGAGGGAAATGACATCATAAAACGTGCAAGGCTACCTATAAATCTGTGACGGGGTGGAGGTCTCTTCTGAACAGCACGTTGCCAGGCATCCCATGTATGCCCAATAATGTTAATGTCTGGGGAGTCTGGTGACCAGCGGAAGTGTTTCCACTCAGAAGAGTATTCCTGGAGCCACACTGTAGGAATTCTGGACCTTTCGAGTGTCGCATTGCCCTGCTGGAATTTACCAAGAGCGTCGGAATGCACAATGGACATGAATCGATGCAGGTGATCAGACAGAATGCTTACGTAGGTGGCACCTGTCAGAGTCATATCTAGATGTATCACTCCAACTGCACACGCGCCATACCACTACAGAGCCTCCACCAGCTTGAACCTGCTGACATGCAGGTTTCACGGATTCATGAGTTTGTCTCTGTGCTGAGCGTACTGTACGACCTTCGGTACACACACCATCAGATTATTTGACTTGTCGCTCTAACGAGGTAGGCGAGTGTCAGCAATATGTCTCGTGGTCTTATAGTGGCGTGTTTATCTTCTGCCGTTAGGTCAGACGATACAAATGCCACTTGCACGCTTAGAGTAGCAGATTGACGGTGACCAACTTTAAACAGAACTTGATTAATTTTTACACACATTTATTAAAATAGTAACAAGCATAAACCTTACATAACTTGATTCGGGTGCTATTTACAATTGACAATCTGAAGTTCCTTTGGTCTTGGTATGTGAATCTTATTCTCAGATATCTCTGATACTTGACAAAGTGTCTATACATTTATCTTCATGGCTATGTACAGGAATATGGTAATCTTATTAGGCGCAGACTGAAACTTGACTATAGACTGGTACAGACAAATGCAGACTAATGCAGACTGACTGATCGGAGGTCTGTACACTCGTTATAATACCTTGCGCGCTCGTGTATCACTGCGTGAGTGTGATCCGTGAGGAGAAAAGGTTCTACTTTAGCAGCAATCTCATTGGCTGCTTTACATATTAATATGCGGATCGACGGAAGCAGAATTTGGTTCGTCTCTAAGACAGCGCCATCTCGTAGTGCGGAGACGGACGAGCGCTGCGCCTGTGCTGTTGCGCTTAGCAGGGCGCGCTCTAGTGGGAAAGTTGTGTACACGCTGACTACGCGGAACTATGTACACAACAGTCTCCATACCCATAAACGTCCATCCGCTCGGTACAATTTGAAACGAGACTCGTCCAACCAGGCGCCGTGTTCCCAGTCATTGACAGTCCAATATCGATGTTGATGGTCCCAGGCGAGGTGTAAATCTTTGTGTCATGCAGTCAGCAAGCGTACACGTGTGGGACATCGGCTCTGGAAGCCCATGTCGATGATGTTTCTTTGAATGGTTCTCACGCCGACACTTGTCGATTGCCTAGCATAGAAATCTGGAGCAATTTGCGAAAGAGTTGCACTTACGTCACGTTGAACGATTCTCTTCAGTCGTCGTTGGTCTCGTTGCGTGACAGTTTATTTACGTGAATTGCTGCTCTGGCAATTTAGAATTAATATATTTAACTGACCAATTAACTATGATATTTAAACTATAAAATGTAGACTGGCAATGGCAAGGAAAGCGTTTCTGAGGAAGAGAAACTTGTTAACATCGAGTATAGATTTAAGTGTGAGGAAGTCGTTTCTGAAAGTATTTGTATGGAGTGTAGTCATGTATGGAAGTGAAACATGGACGATAACTAGTTTGGACAAGAAGAGAATAGAAGCTTTCGAAACGTGGTGCTACAGAAGAATGCTGAAGATTAGATAGGTAGATCATATAACTAATGAGGAGGTATTGAATAGGATTGGGGAGAAGAGAAGTTTGTGGCACTTCTTGACTAGAAGAAGGGATCGGTTGGTAGGACATATTCTGAGGCATCAAGGGATCACCAATTTATTATTGGAGGGCAGCGTGGAGGGTATAAATCGTAGAGGGAGACCAAGAGCTGAATACAGAAGGATGTAGGTTGCAGTAGGTACTGGGAGATGAAGGAGCTTGCACAGGATAGAGTAGCATGGAGAGCTGCATCAAACAAGGCTCAGGACTGAAGACCACAACAACAACAACAAGTTTTCAAAGACATTATGGCAGCTACTCTTTCGGATTCGTGCAGCTGCACAATTAAGGATACCAGTCATTTCTTAGAAACGGAACACTGGCGCTCATAGTGCCAGCAACGTCACCATACTAGTTTAGGTGCCATAGGGGGAGTGAACACCACGAAAAGCTCCGGGCCGCAACTCCGGCATACTAACAGTCATTAAACATTAATTTGGTGAGAAGATTAATACGTTTCCGCCCGAATGCCAGTGGGACGGCAAAAATTCGTGCTGGCCGGTAAAATGATTAATCAAACTCTTCCGCCGGAGCCACGTGTTGCCATTAATGGAAGTAATTAAAAGGGATGCTCGCGGACGAGCACGCATAATCAGCCCATAGTCGGACGCAAGTCGAGAGGCGGTCGGCGCGCGGCTCGGCGCGGGACTTCCCCGCCGCTCCAATTAGCTAGCCCGCGCGAGGGCGCTGTGGTCGCTGGCTGCTGCGGAGCCCGCTAGCTGCTCCGGTATCTGGAGCAACAGCGGCCGCGGCAGGAAGCGCTACATCACCCACCAGAGAAACGCCCCCCGGCAGTTTGTGGCTCAGCGGACGTGCAAAGCAGCTCTGAGGCCGCACTTGCTTCTCTCCACTAGTCCTAGCGTGGCGAACTAGCTGTTCCACACTTTGTCCCCTACAATATACTGCACAACTGTTAAGGCTTTCGTTGCCACTTGTTGACGCATTGCATACTGGCTTCCGTCTCGGGATCTTCAAAATGGTTCAAATGGCTCTGAGCACTATGGGACTTAACATCTGTGGTCACCAGTCCCCTAGAACTTAGAACTACTTAAACCTAACTAACCTAAAGACATCACACACATCAATGCCCGAGGCAGGATTCGAACCTGCGACCGTAGCGGTCGCTCGGTTCCAGACTGAAGCGCCTAGAACCGCTCGGCCACACCGACCGGCTCGGGATCTTCGGGCAACATTGGTTACTCTGTTGACGTTTCGTCATCATGAGTAGCTGGCACTGTCAAAGATTCACTCCTCATTGGCGGTGGCGAAGTGGAGTTGAAACGTCTCTGTGAAGTCGTTTCATAAGACGCTTGTCGAATTCGGTACAACCTATTCGTTTTACTACCTGATTTTAGCTCAATTCATGAACTCTTCCAGAAAGACTGAGCACTGAAATAAGGCCTATTGATTATTATATTTTTAATGTGAGGTTTCGGTTTTGTTTTGTGGGAAACGCTGAGTTGGTCATCGTCTGATGGGAGCAGACGATATTGCTTCTCGCTCGAAGGAGAGCACAGGATGACCAACTTAGGTTTCCAATACCTGAACAGAGAGGTTTACCCATCTTAGTCGAAGACTGTGCCGAAGGCTGCTTTTGTGTGTGAGGTTGGTGACGGAGGGCTACCCGTCTGCTAGCTTCCGCTGCACGGGGAGCTAGGTAATCTGGAAAGAGACAGGGGCACTCTTCGGTGAACGCTTGGTGAATACGGATCGTAACTCTTAAGGGGGGTTTCAGGTGGTAAGAATCAGGTTGAGTTAGGACTTCGTTATGTTTAACTGGTGAAATACGTAAGAACTTTAGCTTATCTGAAGCGTGTGAAGCGAGTTATTTTTTTAAATGATTTTTAATCTTATATTTTGTGGAAATTGCTTTTGTCTTTGTGTGTCGATTTTGTGCCACTTGTTTGGTAATCAGTTACCCTTCTGGTCCACCACGGCACCTCAATTTGCTTTATTTTAACTATTTCCTTGTTTAATGAGCTACAATTTCTGCAAGAATATCTGTTCTTTCGTGCGCTTTCTACAAAGCAGCACAACAGTTTGAGTCAGAACGCACCACGTGCTCTAGTTCGGCCGTTTGCAAGCAGCAGACGCAGTTAGTATGTTAAATAATTATCGCACAGCCTTGTGTACTGGTTAAACCTCCGTCCAGAATAGAGCATGCGTAGAATCGTAATGCAAATCTCAGTTAGATATTTTTATGGTATTAATGGAAAGGAGATATGGTATAATTGTCCACCCCCGTCTTCTGTGTTTCTTCTTGCTTTAGTTAAATTGTGCTCTGTTTCATTCTCACGTAATTCTTACCTAAGTATTTCGAGTCAGGCACCAGTTATGTGTAGTTAGGATGTGCATCCAAATATTTAGTTACAATAAATAATTTACGTGAAAGATAAATTCTTTGGTGTCGATCTTACCCCCTTGCTCTGATTTCTATTCCTGAATTAATCAAGTTACTGCATGCACGGCATGGTGTGCTATTTATCTGGCTGCTTAAAGAAATTTGCGTACTTGTAATTAAATTATTAAGGCAGTTAAACTAATAATTTGCCAGGTCCGTTTTTTCTAAATGGTTAGGAAGGACTTGGGCTAGTGGCGACCCTGAATCTCTGAATTTTTATCATTATTTGTGTAAAAGAAGCAGGTAGAAATGCGAGATAGCGTATATGGCTCGATGAGAAACGTCGTAAACATAGGACTACGTTACAGAGTCGATCATGCGGCCAGAGGTAATTGCCGAGCCAAAGTCTGAGTGCGTTTCTCTGGTCACTGCCATTGTGATTCTTCCATTATACCTGAAAATGATAAAAAGGATGGTCTCGCAATGTCGGAAGTCTACTGTATACTGTGCACACGTGAAAGAGCTACGGTTTCCATACGTTCTAGTTTACCCGTATTTGTCCCAGTTTCGAGAGCGTCGGGGGCTGGGGGAGGGGAAGGGGGGCGGTTTTCTAAGGATTTTTTAAATATAACTGTCCAGGGTAAACCTGGACCTCTTTTGTGTCTGAAAATATTTTACTGATTCGGAAATAAACGAATTTTTATAAAATTTCGTTGTAAGAGGGATTCAAAATGTTTGCGTTTGAGGGTGTTGCTGCAGCGTATATGCACCGTAGCACGACTCTGACGCGGATATACAAGCACCGACATGTAGGCGACGGGTTACGTGGATTTCGTGTCTTTCGGACGAGCCTGCGGCAAATGTTGAAATGTGAACTATGGCGGCGTTACTACCAAATACGTCCAGACAGGACCTATATGCTGTTATACTTTTCTTGGCTGCTAAACGACAAACTCTGGAGACATCCATCGGAGAATGAAGAAAGTGTTAGGGGCAGCATGTCTGTCATAAACCACGGTTGTGAAATGTCACACGAAGTTTTGTGCTGTTGTTTCACGATAACGCATGTCCTCATATCGCAGATGTCGTAATACAGGAGCTGCAATCAACTCAAATGGGAGACACTAGAGGACCCGCTCTTCATTCCTGATGTCCCCTCATGCGGTTTTCACGCCTTCAGTCCCTTAAGAGAGTAACTGAAGGGACGATGGTTCTTGTAAGTCGATGATGTGCTGCAGGCTGAATTCTTCACACAGCAAGACAAGCTGTTTTGCCAAATAGGTGCTTTCAACCTGGTGGCTCTGTGGGATGATTGCCTCAATGCTCACGACGATTTTGCCTGACCGGCGTACCATTTCTGGAAACTACGACCTTTGAAAGGAAACTTTTTGATCGCATCGCCCTTATAAAATTCACTGTCGGTAGTTTCGGATGTAATTGGTATGATAGTTCTCGCCACTGGAAGACAAACATTGCCACTCCTATGTTGCCGCTGTCCTGTGGAAAAATGTGGTCATTTGCCAGATTATCGTCGACAGACTGTGTGTGGCCGCGAAAATAATCCGATTTCAACCAAATGGTAGGGATTTCCAAAGTCTTTGTCCACGTTCAGAAAATGAAGTGATGGCTGGCTTTGCAGGAACGTATGTTGGAATAAAACAATGATCCATCAATACCAAAATTATCGGACTTAAACTGCACAGCAGGTTGGGGCAGGAGTGGAAATCGGCCGTGGTGGAGCACTCGCTGTGTGAAACCGACAACGTAATGAAACCCGCCAACACACAGTTTCTCGCTGAGGAGAAAATCTACGATACCCGTTTGTACAGATAAATCACTGAAATTCATAAACTGCACAAAAATTTAAACAAGAAAGATGAAAGCCTCGAGCTTAATGGATCCTGGATTCCCGTGCAGGCAACAAGGAGAGAACCCCCTCGGAGACCACTAGTGAAATGCCCTCAAATGTGAGTGCGGTAGGTATATATAGACAACAGCCGCGGACTCAGCTCTTGGCCACTACCAACAATTGAGATTAAGTCCTTGACAATGCCAGCCGCTCGTGCTGGCGAAATGTCGGAAAAATCGTTAACAAATTTCAGCTGAAGACCCCGAGACGAAATCAGTATGTCGTTTCCAACACTGTTCCTATGACTCTTCAGAAACGTAGGTCTTCATAAGCTTATCTCCTGACCATTGAACGGAAAATATTAAAGGGGCTAAATCTACTAACCGGATTTCTGTTTCTTTCCTAAATTACTTTAGGAAAATGCAGGGGTAGTGCCTACTATAAAGCCACGGCCTACTACCTGTCCCATCCTTGTAATATTACACCTGTACGTGTGTAAATGTCTGTATATGGGAATTAATTTATTCATGTTGTTTTTAAATTATCATACTAAAAGTGTCATATATCATTGCAAAACTGATCTGCAGATGAATAAAACTAAAGCTAATACAACTACCACCACTACCACCACCATTACCATCACCACCACCACCACCACTACTACTATTACTGCCAGGTCCCAACATACCATTTTCACATACAAGTCTCTCACTTTTGAGTCATCAGTCTTCCGACTGGTTTGATGCAGCCCGCCACGAATTCCTCTCCTGTGCCAAGCATTCCATCTCAGAGTAGCACCCTCAACGGACATCCTCATTTATTTGATGGAGGTATATCAATCTGTATCTACCTCTCCAGCTTTTGTCCTCTACAGTTCCCTCTAGTACCATGGAAGTTATTCCCTGATGTCTAAACAGATGTCCTATCATCCTCTTCCTTCTCCTTGTCAGTGTTTTCCATATATTCCTTTACTCACCGATTCTGCGGAAAGCCTCTTCATTCCTTACCTTATCAGTCCACCTAATTTTCAACATTCTTCTGTAGCAACACATCTAAAATGCTTCCACTCTCTTCTGTTCCTGTTTTGCCCCAATACATGCCTCACTGCAATACAATGCTGTGCTTCAAACGTACTTTCCCAGGCATTTCTTCCCCCAATTAAGACGTATGTACGGTCCTAATAGATTTATCTTGGCCAGGAAAGCCCTTTTTGCCAGTGCTAGTCTGCTTTTTATATCATCCTCGTTCTGTCAGTCATGGGTTATTTTGCTGCTGACGTAGGAAAATTCCTTAACCTTGTCAACATCGTGATACGAAATTATTGTGTTAACTTTGTCGCCTTTTTCGTTTCTACTATTTATCATTAATTTCGTTTATCTTCGGTTTGCTCTCACTCCATATTCTGTATCGATTAGACTGTTCATTCCATTCAGCCGATCCAGTAATTCTTCTTCACTTTCACTGATTATAGCTTTGTCGTTAGTGAATCTTATTGATACCCACAACTTGATTTTTAATACCGCTCTTGATCATTTCTTTTATTTCCGTCATTGCTTCTTCGACGCACAGATTGAACACGAGTGGTAAAAAACTACTACCTCCTTTCACCCTTTTTCATCGGTGCACTTCGTTCTTGGTCTTCCATTCTTATTGTTCCCTCTTGGTTCTTGTATATGTCGTATTTACCTGTTTTGTTACAAATGGCAAACAAAGACCTCTCGTCCTCTCTGGTGCGACGAGAATGAGGACATTACACAGAGTTTTTTTTATTTTACCTGAAAGCTCTTTCAGCCAATATAATGGAAATTAAGTAAAAGTCACTTGCGTGGTGTTAGATCGTCACTGGTTTTGCGGGTGCATCTGAAACCAAAATGATATTGATTTGAGCTTGACTAACAGTGACTTAGATTATTTTATAAAAGAAGCAAAGTAAACTATCATTTTTACGGTAGAACACAGTGAGAGGAAATACTAGACTGTAAGGACTGGATGTGTAGAACGTGTAGCCTGGAAAAGAGTTTCTAATTACTGGCGCCAGAAACAGTGTTAAGATTTAGAAAGCACAAGACATATAAAAAGTCAAAGAGTGGGGCAGGTGCAAGTAGTAGCAGTAGCAGCGGTAGTAGTAGCAGTAGAGAGGACGTGTAGAAAAAAGGCAGCAGAGAATGCAGACTGGAAACGGAAATTTTAAAAGTAGCGCGGAGAGCGGGCGTACAGTTAGTTTTTACGAGCACGCTGCAGCGCCTAATTCCGGTACGAATTACGCCCGGGACGGGACGGGACGGGGCCCCTCCGCGCCGTAAACTACGATTACGGCCTGGGTGTGAGGATGCCGGCGCCGCCTGGGGGGGGGGGGGGGGGGGGAGGTGTAGTCAGCGCGAAGCCATGCAACGGCTGAGTGGGGAGGTGCCACACAGCACGCATCCCCAGATACGTGTGCCCCTTGTTATAACGCCGCAACTGCGTTATCCAGGTGTGTACTTATATATCAGGATTGTTAATTGTTACTAGTAAAAATGTTGTGTTCTACTTTTGTGTCCTATCATCAGTCGCTCTCTATACGCAGTACTTTTATCTTTTTTTGCGAAAGAAGACAATGCCTCAAAACTGGCACAATGCTGTATTGTTCGACTTCACACAATGGGAGACAGACGAGGCTACAAAAGCTATAGTTAGCCTTCTACCCATAGTATACACTAAAGTAGTGTCGTGACTTGTGTGCGGCTTCATACGCGGCAGTAAGGAGAGGTGGGCTACAGAGTTGTGCAGCAACTGTCGTTGTAGGAAAGCTGGTCAGGAGCAGAAGTGATTAGCAAACAAGTTAACGCAACGAACAGCGAACAGAAGATTTACTTATTGTATTGTACGGAACTGGGGGCCTAGAAACGACGGAGAGGCTTTGTCCCCGCCGTAGCCCGCAGTGGTACGCAATCCCGCAACAGACTACAGCACTCACCCCACCGCCGCCCCACACCGAACCCAGGGTTATTGTGCGGTCTCTCCCCCCCCCCCCCCCCCCCCCCCCCCCCGCGGGAACGTCTCACACCAGACGACTGTAACCCCAATGTTTGAGCGGTAGAGTAATAAAGGTGTACTCGTACGTGGAGAAAGTGTTTGCGTAGCAATCGCCGACATAGTGTAACTGAGGCGGAAGAAGGGGAACCAGCCCGCATTCGCCGAGGCAGATGGAAAACCGCCTTAAAAGTCATCCACAGACTGGCCGGCACATCGGACCTCGACAATAATACGCCGGGCGGGTTCGTACTGGAGGAGGATATTAGTGTTTAACGTCCCGTCGACAACGAGGTCATTAGAGACGGAGCGCAAGCTCGGGTGAGGGAAGGATGGGGAAGGAAATCGGCCGTGCCCTTTCAAAGGAACCATCCCGGCATTTGCCTGAAGCGATTTAGGGAAATCACGGAAAACCTAAATCAGGATGGCCGGAGACGGGATTGAACCGTCGTCCTCCCGAATGCAAGTCCAGTGTGCTAACCACTGCGCCACCTCGCTCGGTGTTTCGTACTGGGGACAAGCTCGACTTCCTGCCCGGAAAGCAGTGCGCTAATCAGCACGGATGTATGTCAACAACGAAGTGTTTCGCTGTACTAAGCACGAACTATGGAGTTGGAGCTGGGGTTTGACTGCGTCTGCGTAGTGTCACGTGGCGAAGTAGCTCCGAGCGCCAGTGGTTTATGAGCGTGCTGCCGGGCGTCTTATATTGCGGCGACAGAGTGCGCTCGAAGTCCAGAGCAGCTGGAAATGCGGCTTAGTGGGTGTGCGCCATTGGGTCCGCCGGATGCCGCATGACTTCTGTCGGCGTCTAACGGAAACTTGCTATTCTGTTACCTACTGTCGAACACCATTGGGTGGGGATATTAATACGTGATACCATAGCAATATTTGAAAACTTGTATAAGCCCATAAATCGGACCCGGTTTCCTGCGTTTGCACAAACAGCTGCCTTAACCATTGGGATACAAGAGCACACATCAAGACCTGACTAAAACTGATGTTTTCGCAAATGATTTCCCGACATTGGCGTTGTGCCCAAGTAAGGGGACGGGTGTATGATGCATTCTCCACAGATAATGATGGAAAATGCCTTTCTTTCGTTTATTGGCTTTTGACACACGTCCGTAGTCATCTCAACACAGTCAACATGAGTCTACAATTTGTCTAAACAGTGAAGAGCTTACATGAATCTTAATCATATCCTGGTATGAAGTTACAAGGGCTTAACAAAGGACAGTGTAAGACATGAAAATGATTCAAATGGCTCTGAGCACTACGGGACTTAACATCTGAGGCCATCAGTCCCCTAGAACTTAGAACTACTTAAACCTAACTAACCTAAGGACATCACACACATCCATGCCCGAGGCAGGATTCGAACCTGCGACCGTAGCGGTCGCGCGGTTCCAGACTGAAGCGCCCAGAACCGCTCGGCCACCAATGGCCGGCAAGACATGAAACAAATTTTGCATCCACAGTATGCTGAAACCATTAAACAAGACGAAAATGTGAACACAGGGTACACAGTGATAGTATATTATAAAAATCCTAAAATCCTCCTGGAAATACAGTAAAAAATGATAAAATGCCTTGGTGCCTATCTGGCACACTCCCAATCAAATCCATATTAACTCATTCAACAATAAATAATTATTTTGTACGTCCTGTAAGAATTGTTTCCGAAGTTACGGATAGATAACTTAATATTTGTGTATACACTGATCAACGAGAACATTGTGGCCACCTTTGCCATGGGTAACAGCAGTGACATGTCACAGCACGGAAGCAGTGAACCTTGGTAGCCCACAGGAGGGAGTTGACATCGCATTTGTAAACACAAGTCGCCTAATTCCTGTAAATTGCAGGGATGGGGAGGATGAGCTCTGATTCCTCGGTCAATTACAGCCCAGACGGATTGGGTCCAGTTCAGGTCTGGTGAGTTGTGGGGCCAGTACAACTGAAACTCGCCACTATATTCTTCGAACCACTTCATCACACTCCTGGCCTTGTGGCACGCCTCACTAATTTGTTGAAAAAAAAAATGCCACTGCCGTTGGGGAACATATAGTCATGAGGGGTTGCACGTGATCTACAACCAGTGTAGATAATCTTTGGCCGCCATGGTGCCCTGCACAAGCTCCATTGAACCCATGGATACCCACGTGAACGTTCCCCAGAGCATAATTGAACCGTCCGCATTATAGGTGTCAAGGAGCTGTTTGCAACCCCCCCCCCTCACCCCCCCCCCCCCCGCCCCCCATTGGCATGATGAGTAAGATATGGAGATTCATCAGACCATGCTACAGTCTGCCATTGCGCCAATATCCAGTGCCAATAGTCACGTGCCCATTTCAGACGTAGTTGCCGATGTCATAGTGTTAACATTACCACATGTATGGGTCGTCGGCTCCATCTTAGGTGTTTTGGTGCACATTGTGCTCTGGAAGACATTCACGTGGGCATTCACGGCACTAGTGGAGCCTGTGCGAGGCACCATGAAGGCCAAGGATCGTCGTATACTGGTTGCAGACAACGTAAAACCCTTCATGGCGATCATGTTTACCAACGGCATTAGCATTTTTCAACAAGATAATGCACCAAGTTACAAGGCCGATTGTGATGAAGTAGTTCGAGGAATACAGTGGCAGATGCCAATTGATGTTCCGGCCACCCAGTTCGCCATTTCTGAACCCAATCGAACACATCTGTGATGTGACTGAACGTGGTGCCAGAGCTCATCAATCCGTCTCCTGCATTTACGAGAATTAAGTGAGCTGTATGTGGAGATGTGGCGCCAATTCGCTCCAGCGACCTGCGAAGGCCTCATTGCTTCCACGTAACGACGTGTCGCCGCTGTTACCCGTGCCAAAGTTGGACGTACCGGCTATCTGGGAGGTGGTGATAATATTCTTGCTGATCAGTGTATGTTTGTAAACTGTCATTGTGGCTGTCGCTTCTATTTGTATTTGCTTTGTACCCCTCATAATTAACACTAAAATGACTAAATGCCGTTGCCATAACTAACATAAAAAGGTAGTCAACGGTAAATGTTCGACGTGCACCCAAAGATCACGCCCCCAGCAAGACGAGGCTGTTGAATGGTATTGGCTTGACCATCACATGATATACTGCCCCCTGCTTATGACCATCGCGTAACTACTCATCTTCTTGCGTACGCAATACTCTGGTATCAGAGGATCTCCCACGGATTATGTAGAAATAGCGTAAGTGTAAAGAAATGTGAGTGGTTGGACTGACTACATTCTAATATTTGTCTGACTTATGAAAAACATTTAACCCATATAAAAACGTCGGTAATTGGTTAACCTAGTACAGCGTCGCCAAAATGCGGCCTGCGCGCCGCACGCAACCCAAATCAAGTACCCATGTGGCCCTTAGTTCTCAACTGTATGTTACAACAATATCCATGCATAACTAACAGCTGAATCCAAGAACTTCAACTAACGTTAATAGCTTTTCCTGCTCAGTAACAACAAAAATACCTACAGGAACCCTAATATTTTAAGACGTGCTTAATTTTAATTGACGCTAGTGAATTCGGCCTTGAGTTAAGTACAGTCGATCACTTACCTCAGTGACAAAGGGGTAGGTAGCATGGCTACTGAGGGGTCAGAGGACGTGAGAGGAAAAATGTTTTCGTGTTTGTTTTCCAGCGATGACAACTCATGGATGTACATGTCTTATACCGATCAACTGTAATTGTATAATTTCGAACAGAAGTAACATGGATTCATGAAAACGAATTTTAGAGATGACTGTCTCGAAATGCGATACATACTAGTTGGAAAGAAAACGATATATATATATATATATATATATATATATATATATATATATATATATATATATATATATATATATAGTAATACAACGCATTTAATAGAATAAAAACGGCATTCAAAATATTTCTGATCGTGTCTTATAGCATAATGCATTTGTTTATAATTAGTATTACTATTAATAATGATTTAATTTTCCACGTCAAGTAATTACAGAGACACAACTTCGCGATCTCTGACGTGGCAGCAATCTGAAACACATTAGCTGCCGCGAAGTGTTCCGAATGGTGCCAAGTTTTAACGATCAGTAACAGCGGTCAACTTACATCGCCCTTAATATAGGTAGTCTATTGGCGGACCGTAACATACTAACTTATTAAGGTCACCAATTAATATTAAGATCGATAGATATGAGGGCCTAGACGCCATCCCTCAGTGCTAGTATTGGCTCCTGAGCAGAAAAGTCAGACGAACTCTGGTCTAACGGATTAACTAAAGAGCAAGAGGTCGTCGTTGATGCTGAATTTGATATTTGCTTCAGAATTTTACACAATATCTCTGATTTCAACTCTATATTAATCGCTACATGCTCAGGGTTCCTGTAGGTATTTTTGTTGTTATTGAGCAGGAAAAGCTATTAACGTTAGTTGAAGTTCTTGGATTCAGCTGTTAGTTATGCATGGATATTGTTGTAACATACAGTTGAGAACTGAGGGCCACAAGGGTACGTGATTTGGGTTGCGTGCGGCCCGCAGGCCACAGTTTGGCGACCGCTGTACTAGGTTAACCAATTACCGACGTTTTTATATGGGTTAAATGTTTTTCATAAGTCAGACAAATATTAGAATGCAGTCAGTCCAACCACTCACATTTCTTTACACTTACGCTATTTCTACATAATCCGTAGGAGATCCTCTGATACCAGAGTATTGCGTACGCAAGAAGATGAGTAGTTAGGCGATGGTCATAAGCAGGGGGCAGTATATCATGTGATGGTCAAGCCAATACCATTCAACAGCCTCGTCTTGCTGGGGGCGTGCTCTTTGGGTGCACGTCGAACATTTACCGTTGACTACGTTTTTGCGTTAGTTGTGGCAACGGCATTTAGTCATTTTAGTGTTAATTATGAGGGGTACAAAGCAAATACAAATAGAAGCGACAGCGACAATGACAGTTTACAAACATACACTGATCAGCAAGAATATTATCACCACCTCCCAGATAGCCGGTACGTCCATCTTTGGCACGGGTAACAGCGACGACACGTCGTTACGTGGAAGCAATGAGGCCTTGGCAGGTCGCTGGAGTAATACTAGTGTAATGGTGATGCTACCAGCAGTTTACACTGTTTAATGGGAACAGGAAGCACTAACAAAGGAAACATGCGGTACGAGGTATTTGTAGTATTAGAAAATCCGAGAGGCTTTTTCTCTTCCTCTCCCTCTCGGGGCAGTCTTTCAGCCTCAGGCACCCATTTATTGAGGACCGACATACGAAGACAAGAAAAATAGAGAGACTGTTTCGAACTACGTTGATTGAATCTAGTTCGTTTTATTTGATAGGGACCGGTCATATTGTGGCTAGATGTTTCCATTGACGTATCGCTCATGAAACATCCATTTAACTATCCCGAACGGATGTTTTTCAAAAGAAATTACTTACTGATGCTACAATCGAGTGCCACCACCGATTATTCAGCCATTTGTTCCTTCAAAAAGGATAAAAAACGAAACGAATATTTCTCTGTATTACATATCCATGAATGGTGCGATCCGTATGGTTTAGAATATAAAACTACGTCTCGTTCGAATGTGAGGACCTCTTGCCATGTATATTGTTGCTAATAGGTCCTTCCGCTTATCGACAAATGCAGTTCTGCCGGAACGATTTTTCTGTTGCACTTATTTCACATATCCACAGATTCAAATAATATTTCTTTCTTTCTTATTTTACATCTTACATCTAAAACTTCTAAAGAAACATCAAAATAAAAAAATACTCTTAGTCCGGCGCTAAAGAAATGGGCAGATATTATACTTCTCTAAGATCCCCAAAATCTGAAAGACTGCCCCGAGAGGGAGAGGAAGAGAAAAAGCCTCTCGGATTTTCTAATACTACAAATACCTCGTACCGCATGTTTCCTTTGTTAGTGCTTCCTGTTCCCATTAAACAGTGTAAACTGCTGGTAGCATCACCATTACACTAGTATTTAAGAATGAAACATGTTCACAATTATTTTTATTTACTTCACCAGGTAATAAATTTTTCCCGAAAGAGGTGAGGGAGATTCCCTCGAACTGGTTCGGCAGCGCCCGGGGAATTCTCGTGGTGTCTGTCTGTTCAAAGTATACGTCGCTTTCGGCTTCAATTAAAGTAAACAAACAAAAATGCCGTTGTTGAAACTGAACAAACAGCACACGGCAAGGCAGTGCTAATATAACAAATTCTCTTAATACATTGTGCTGTAAGCGTGAGAAACACTCCTGCAAATATTTGCTTGTGAATAAAACTAATTATATTCTTACAATTACGGAATTACTCAAATTTTGTTCATGTGTTGGACGGAGCCGACGGTAGCATGCCACAAAAAGATAACCTGAAATCACTTCACAAAATATTTGCTTATGAATTAAACTGATTGTGTTCGTACAGTAACAACGTATTCGGATTTATTTGGTCGACGGTGACTAAGGCAAGCCACGAAAAGGTTAGTTTTTCAATCTAGCATACATAACGCAAAATGGTTACCAATAATGTAATTCTAGCGAAATAATAGGCAACCAGAAGCATAAAAGAAATCGCTAAAGATATTAAATTTCTTTTATGCAGCTGGTTGCTTATTATTTCTTTACATAATACTACAGATGCTTAGAATGGATAAAATACTAAAGAAAACTAATTTTGCCTGAATCATGGACTGTAACAAGAAACGTATTACAGATACCATTCCTCCTGTAGTGGAATACATTTGCAGTTTTCTAATTTGCGACGATTAATTTTTATCTTACATCCTCCACAGACTCACAAAACACAGCTTTGTAAAGGTCCATCTGATCCCGACAATCGGTTATTTTGACTAGTCAGTGCTGCTTTACAGCAGCAAGATCGTGTACACAGACTATGTGATCAAAAGTATCCGGACACCTGACTGACCATGAAAAACAAAACCACACCATAACACCACCGCATCCGAATTTTACTATTGGCACTACACACGCTGGCAGATAACGTTCATCGGGCATTCGCCATAATCACACTCTGCCATCGGATCTCCACATTGTGTGCCGTGATTCGTCACTACACACAACGTTTTTCCACTGTTCAATCGTCCAGTGTTTATGCTCCCTAGACCAAGCGAGGCGTCGTTTGGCATTTACCGGCGTCATGTGTGGCTTATGAGCAGCCGCTCTACCATTAAATCCAAGTTTTATCACATCCCGCCTAACTGTTATAGTACTTGCAGTGGATATGATGCAGTTTGGAATTCCTGTGTGACTGTCTGGATTACGCATTACGACCCTCTTCTACTGTCGGCGGTCTCTGTCAGTCAACAGACGATGTCTGCCTGTACGCTTTTGTGCTCTACGTGTCCCTTCACGTTTCCACTTCACTATCACGTCGGAAAGAGTAGACTTAGGGATGTTTAGGAGTGTGGAAATCTAGCGTACAGACGTATGACACAAGTGACACCAAATCATCTGACGACGTTCGAAGTCCGTGAGCTCCGCGGAGCGCCCTATTCGGCTCTCTCACGATGTCTAATGACTACTGAGGTAGCTGATACCTGGCACTAGGTGGCAGTACAATGCACCTAATATGAAAAACGTATGTTTTTGGGTGTGTCCGGATACTTTTGATCACACAGTGTATCTTCCGTACTAACAATAAATTAGGTCTAGCCCCACACTATGCATCCTTCGGTAAGAGGGAACGAGTCACCGCAGGTGGGATGAAGGAAGTCCGTTAGAACTTACGCACCTTTATTTGTGAAGCACGCAACCAGCAATATCAGAATCTTATTCACTCCGTTTCTGATCTCTACAGCCTTGTAAATTCTGGGATACCATGCTAATAGTCGGAGGTGTGCAAGGGCGGAGCGCCAAAGCACCTTCCACGAGCAGCAGTCAACACTACATAGGCCGGTATAACGCAGGGCTGTGTTGCCCAAGCACAAGCGCCAATTTAGCTTCTGGAGTAGTGCTTCAGAAAGGGTGTTTCCGGTGTGGTGGGAGAGTCATAAGCTGAAATGCATCGGAAATACTGCGTTCGTTCTGCACAGCGCTCATAAAAACGCTGCTAGAAAGCGTCAGAAAATTTCGTCGTACAGTAATATTTAAGAGGTGGTCAGTGTTGGTCAACTTGTGATGGGGATTCATACTGGGAGGCGTCCGGTGTCTCGGGGTCGTACAGGGGCGAGGTGGCGTCGCCAGGGGTCGCGTTAAGATGCGGCAGGCGCCGGCGGGACTTTGCGGCAAAATCACTTTGTCAGGGCGCGCCTGAGCGGCCGGCTCATCCATCAAAACGTCGCATCGCAGCCCTGAGTTGGCTGCCCGCACACCAGCCCGCAAGATAGCGCGCGGCAGCAAGTTTTAACGCACTCGGTCTGGTGGCGGGGGCGGCGGCACATCTGTCATGCGGCGAGGAGGCGGCGGCTTTCCTTCCGCCCAGGGCGCGGCCGCTCAAGTCTGACAGCAGGTGCAGCAGGCGTCAGCACTCGCGCAGCGCTCCAGCCGACAGCTAACTCGTGCTGCCGCTTCTCAGTGTCACACTGCTTCCAGTTTCTCAAAGAAGTAATGCCGTGTCGGGCGATTGAGGGTGGCCGCGAAACGAGACTGCGAATGTCGCTGAATGCCTCTGGTATATGAGGGCCTCCAAGAGCCAGTACATGACTGAATGGCACGTGTAGCGGCACCACCGTTCAGGATAGAGGAAGTTAGTTTGGTGCAATATTCTGAGCGCAAGTTATAACCAGGTGCCGGCCGGATTGCAGCGAGTTACGCATACCAACAGTTGTGAAGTAGAATAGAGGCCATAGGGCCGTCAAATTGCTGAAAGAGTATACGTAGCGGTTTTGCATGTCGAAAATCAGAGGCAGAAGGGCCCACTGGCCAACCTAGCATATTATGAGTACGTGACACGAAGAGGCACGTACGGCAAAACAGAGGCGCACAGCCACATATAAACAGGTGCGGGTTTCTAACGAGATTCATTCAAGTGTGGCACATCACCTGGACGGTGGAACGTGTCACACCACCAGCAATACGAAGCAGGAGATGGGGCCCCAGCGTTCCAGTCCACAGCAAGTAACTGGTTCGATCCTCTGAGGCAGATGTGGGGTCTGTAGCCAGCCAGCGGCGGGCCACTCCACAGCTCGTTACCACGGGCATGTGTCCTGGCTTGCAACACATGCCAGATGCATCCCGAGGCGAGAACCACAGATTTGGACTCTGGATCGTGGGCGCTTGTTGTCGCCGCAATCTCAGCCATGCTGGCGAGAAGCACGCAGCTGGCCGCCTGCGGCTCACACTGAGGGGTGCTGAGTCAGTACGTGTGCAGACTGCTGAGTCGACTGCTGGCATCCTGACGACACTGCAACTCTACTGGCATACAAGGCCGACACACAGTGCATGCACGGGTCACTGAGGCAGCCCTTCTGCGGCAAGGCCATTTCGCGAAGTAGTGTCCTCAGCATTGCGGGACCCAGTGATGCAGACTGAGGGGAACACGGTACTGTAGTTGGAAACAATAAATCACTTGGAAAGCTAGGACAAGTCTTAATATGGTGCCTTCTACCTCTTACCACTATATTTGGTCATTCTGATACATTCGGTGGCAGAAGTTGCCACTACATACCCACACTTGTTTGAGCCTTCAGAGACAGAGACGTTGCCAGAATAAAGTACAGTCCAAGGGAGTAAATGGAGAGAGAGGAGGTGGGGGAAATGCATGAGCCAGGTGGAAGGTGTAGGTGGATAGTGGACAGTTGGAAAAGAAAGAGTAGGAGGTAGAGATTTAAATGGGGAAGAGGACATGAATTGGAGAAAGTACACAGTTTAGTCACATTAATGAAACCACCTGTCAAAGCCTGAATAAACACATTTTGCAGCGCCGACCGCTGCGAGACATGCAGGAAGACAGTCAATGATGTTCAGGAAAATAACGACATGGTAGTGGAGCTATGTCAATTCCAGCGCCACGGCCATATGCACTAGGTTTCTCGGTTGACGATCCATGGCAACAACAGCCCAATCGAGATGGTCCCACAGATTCTCCATTTTGTTTGCAGGGCAGCCTGAATGTCAGAGATAAAAATTGGTTTTAGGGGCATGACATGTAGGCTGCACTGCATGACAGGCCTACTGCGTTGAAGTAGTAGCAGCCTGCTTTATCGACCTGCTTTCTATGGTAGACTGTATATCAGGGGCAATTAAATGATTTTCAAGTCCCTAATGTGTATCCTGCATTGCATGATAGGCTTGTTGTGAGAGTAGTATCAGCCTGCTTTATTGAGCTGTAATTCTGGGGCTACTTTTCCTTTGAGCAAGGCTGGTGACAGGTTTGGATGGATAGAGCGAGAGGGAGGAATAGGTAGACACAGAAAGGGGGAGTTTCAATGCACATGTAAGCAAAGCCACGGGGAAGAATTAGCATATGACAGAAATGGATGTAAGCGCAAAGGTGTTTGTTTGTCTTCCACGTCTCATCCTAAACCAAAGAACCGAAATCAACTTCGAAAACATGTCAATTCTATGGCTCTAAGAACCACCTCTCATTGGGGTGGGGGTGGGAGTGAAAATGTGCAGACACAGGAGATGGACAGAGAAAGTGGGGAGTAGGAGGAGATGAACATAGAGCGGGGGATGGACGCTAAGGAGGGAGAGGAGGAAATGGACAGGGAGGGAGCGGGAGGAAGAGATTGACCGAAAGGGGGCAGGGTAAAGGAGGAGGTGCGAGCAATGTGCGTAACATGTATATACTAAGAAATAAAACTGTGAGTAGGCAAGCTATTTAGTGTGAGGAAAGAGACTTAAGCAAAAGCCATGAAAGTTTTTAAAAAATTATTCGGTGGGTGAGATACAGTGTCCAAAAGCTACCCAAGGATACGCTCAAGTCGAATTTTTTAGAAAACTAGGGCAAAAATCCTTCCAATGAGGAAGACTTCGCTGATATCTATAATATGTCACTTCAGCTCGGAGGTTACACAAGACTTTGCTTGTGTTCATAAGCAGCGATCATCTATAGAACGTATTGATGCAGTTGCTTGTTCTAGTTCGACATGGTTGCAACAAAAACGGTTTGTATCTGCCTTTCTCCCGTGTGCAGATTGAACATTGTATTGGGACTCCGCCAGGTATATACCAATCACCAACATAGTGGCACGCAATAAAGAACTCCAGTGAGTTGCACCAGCCAATGTTTCGCTTATCTCAGAGTTAGACCTAGGATGCAGGTAGCGATCGCGAGATATTTATTAGTGTAATAGAATTTTTTTTTGCAGTGTGTCATGGAAAGTTATTAACTGGGTCAGCATACGTTTTTCAAAAGGAGACTATAATTAATATAGGAATTGTCCAAGACAGATTTGTCTTGGGTATCTAAAGCGACTTTATGGTACTCTATCCTCATTTTTGCGGTAGATACGCCTAAGCTTCATTTGTCTAATCTTATTTAGCAGTACGACTAACAGTACGTAAAATTTACAACAGTGGTTCAAAATGTGGTCCTCCCGCCATCTACATAGGCGTAACTTCATCGTATGTCAATCTGTAGTGACAATTTGATCAAACCATGGTTATTCGTACCTCGTCTGGGACAGAGATGTTCTTTTCAGGAGTACATATTCAGCCCCAATACTTTCCATATTATTTCACAAGACGAAATCAAGCGGATATCAAATGAACGAAATGGTCATAATACACAAACAATTCTTCCAATTCCTCATCGAAAGAGCGTTTGGTCAGATATTGATGTACAGTGTTGTATGTTGTTACAATACAGACTTGAGTACAGCTGATTTCCCTTTGCGGCGGAAATGCCACAACTTTGCAAAATATCCAGGGCCACAAATGCATCTGCATCTAAATGACGTGGAACCGTAACACACTAATGAAGTCCACTATGATAGATCTAATAAATGTTACCCGCTCTCAGCAGTGCTGACTGGCAAACTTCTTGTATAAATTAAGAATATCTGACTTTTCACGAGTAACCGCGATCGTTGTTACGTGATAGTTCATTGCTTTCTTTCCATGTTAATAATAAAACACCTATAATTATTGTGTGTAACTGTCAGATTAGAGCTAGACAGTAACTGGCGAATCTATCTGTATCTGTCTAGAATGGAAGCTATAAATACAGTAAATTACGAAAAACAATTAAGATGGTGTAGATTTCGAGGCGACGTTAGAGAAGTGTAAACGCCGGCTTTAGTCTGTAGTGAAAGGATAAGCCAGCCGTTAACAGCAATCGATTAGCTGACGCTGAGGATATGGCCGATTAATATGTACTCTTGTTCACTGGTACACAAATATTCTTATCAACATTTTATAGGTAGTATGCCATACGACCAAACGGTTCAGGAGCGGAAGTGCGAGTCTTCTATCTGAACTCAAACGCAGGTGGGAGCGTCACTTTCTAGGAGGTACTTATATTCAATATAGATATATATCTTACTTAAAATAATTGTTGCTAGTATAATGAGAACTTTTCAGCTGAAGTTCCCATCTTTATAAAATTGAGAGCCGACGAGGTCGTACAAATCCGTCTGTCTTGGATCAGTGAGAAAGAGGAAAGAGAAAAGCAAATTTATAATATCCTGTGAAAGATACTATTTGAGTCTTACGGTGCCGGGAAGGGAGTGATGACTTTTCTGCGAAGCTATGAAACTGTCATTTTGCCTCCACAATCATTTCTGAAGAACTTAAACAGTCCGCAAAAGCCACGAAAATATCGAGACAAAGCGAGTTTACACAGAAAAGTATAGCGCCAGTGGTGAAGACTTTTCAACGCTCCACTGAGTGGGCAGAATTGCTCTAGAATCAACAATTCACTACCACTTCCAGAAAAGCGCCTAATGTAATGTGTAAATATACTTAGTAATTTCAGGGATCTTTATCCTGTTTCCTTTCCTAATTTTCTTCACACCAACCTACTGTTCCTCTAAGTTTCATCAACATGTAAAGCCACCGATAACAGATGGATGAGAGGCATTATTCCCACACTCCATCGGTGAATGATGAGCTACAGCACAAGTACACTATGCCACTTAAATTTCAGTGATTTGCAGCGTAAGGGTGTAGAACACAGTTTTATGACAATCGGCAGCTGGTGCCGAGCCTGAAGATATAGCGACGTCGAAGATCCCCAGACAGATACACGTGTCGACAGGCGGCAGACGACCCGGTTTCGGCTATGAATTATTCATCGGGCGTCGCCGGGCCAAGTGCAGTGGACTGTAGCGAAGTTTGTCTTAATTTTAAGATTCCGACCCACTGTATTCGGGCACACTTCGCACCTCGCCGTGTCTCACTGTGCGCACTGATTTTCTGTCTTTCTTTTCCTCTTTGTTGTTGTGTTTAGCATGTCGTTTGACCTTCACCGACAGATAACTCGTTCACCTCTCGTATTTATGTAAGATCCGGTAGCCTCATCGCAGGCCACAGCGAAAAAAATAAATAAAATAAAAATAAAAAATCTGTATCGTAGAGGCTTGAAATCAGATAAAAAGTAGACAAAATAGCACATAAGCATAAATTTTCTTTGTGATTTAATTTATATTAATTTAAACTACTTTATCAGAACGTCAACACTGAACTGACCTACCACCGCAGTATCAAATATACCTACTAAAAGGCAGGATAGAAAAATACGAGATTGAGTGCACCAGTGTAGTAGTGTCACCTCACACTGGCGGCTAGGATACGCAAAAGCTATCCACGAGTTTGTGGAAAGGAGAAAAGCATAATCTGAGAACAATGGAACTTTATTATAGGATGTGCAGTGTGTATAACACTTCCGACAGGGCAAAACTTTGTAAGTTGCAGCGTACGTAAGAGGTAAATTAAGACAGTGATCTGTGTAAGTGATTTCATTTTCTTCCACGACGCATTTCAAGAGCTTACACCCTCAGCTTCAGGCAGAGGAGTGGGTTATATTACAATTTCATTTGATCTTTGTAACGGTTGTCTGTTTTAAACTTCACTTCGAAAATGTGCCAACAAAACTAGCCCTGAGGGCGGTCGTAAACATACATTTCCGTCCTTAAACGGCACACAAACTCGAAACAACAACTCTGATAGACCAGAGACTGCTACTCAGGAAGTGTGTCTTTTAAGATGTAAGAAACGGCCTGATTGCCCCAATCTTACAGATGAAATCCATACACATTATAAAAATGTTTGTATGTATATATGTACATAAGCGCGTATGTGAATTTCCTCATCTTTTCCGAAACCACTGAACCCATTTCAATCAAAATTGGCACACAGATACCGTACTGTTAGGCAACGATCGCTGTGGGGGCAGAACCACCTACCTATGAAAAGGGTGGGGGGTGAAAAGGAATCCTAGCTCATGACGCCTGAATTCCCAGATTTTATTCTCCCAGTATTTGAGAATGAGAGCACTTATTGAGTTGCAACAAGCTTTACACATAATTTTAAACCTTAACAAAAAATGTTCTTGCTAACAACTCCTGCAAAATAATGTGAGGAAAAAAGTTTATCGCTTACTGCTTTTCGACAGTGCATGCAACAAAAGTAACATATGAAACATATCTTATAATTAGTTATTTCTTTAAAACTGACGATATTCGCTACACAATCTGCAGAAAGTATGCACATGTAGCAATGTAATTGCAATGTAATTGCAAATTACATCATGGTACGAAACGTAGTTCAAGAGATATGATGTTTTAAACAGTGAGATGCGTGAACAACTACCGCCTTGTGCAGGACGTTTAAATGTATTACTTCGTTGCTACGAACTCCATTCTCGATATACAGGGTGTTACAAAAAGGTACGGCCAAACTTTCAGGAAACATTCCTCACACACAAATAAAGAAAAGATGTTATGTGGGCATGTGTCCGGAAACGCTTAATTTCCATGTTAGAGCTCATTTTAGTTTCGTCAGTATGTGCTGCACTTCCTCGATTCACCGTCAGTTGGCCCAATTGAAGGAAGGTAATGTTGACTTCGGTGCTTGTGTTGACATGTGACTCATTGCTCTACAGTACTAGCATCAAGCACATCAGTACGTAGCATCAACAGGTTAGTGTTCATCACGAACGTGGTTTTGCAGTCAGTGCAATGTTTACAAATGCGGAGTTGGCAGATGAACATTTGGTGTATGGATTAGCACGGGGCAACAGCCGTGGCGCGGTACGTTTGTATCGAGACAGGTTTCCAGAACGAAGGTGTCCCGCCAGGAAGACGTTCGAAGCAATTGATCGGCGTCTTAGGGAGCACGGAACATTCCAGCCTATGAGTCGCGGCTGGGGAAGACCTAGAACGACGAGGACACCTGCAATGGACGAGGCAATTCTTCGTGTAGTTGACGATAACCCTAATGTCAGCGTCAGTGAAGTTGCTGCTGTACAAGGTAACGTTGACCACGTCACTGTATGGAGAGTGCTACGGGAGAACCAGTTGTTTCCGTACCATGTACAGCGTGTACAGGCACTATCAGCAGCTGATTGGCCTCCACGGGTACACTTCTGCGAATGGTTCATCCAACAATGTGTCAATCCTCATTTCAGTGCAAATGTTCTCTTTACGGATGAAGCTTCATTCCAACGTGGTCAAATTGTAAAGTTTCACAATCAACATGTGCGAGCTGACGAGAATCCGCACGCAATTGTGCAATCACGTCATCAACACAGATTTTCTGTGAACGTTTGGGCAGGCATTGTTGGTGATGTCTTGATTGGGCCCCATGTTGTTCTACCTACGCTCAATGGAACACATTATCATGATTTCATACGGTGTACTCTACCTGTGCTGCTAGAACATGTGCCTTGACAAGTACGACACAACATGTGGTTCATGCACGATGGAGCTCCTGCACATTTCAGTCGAAGTGTTCGTACGCTTCTCAACAAGAGATTCGGTGACCGATGGATTGGTAGAGGCGGACCAATTCCATGGCCTCCACGCTCTCCTGACCCCAACCCTCTTGACTTTCATTTATGGGGGCATTTGAAAGCTCTTGTCTACGCCACCCCTGTACCAAATGTAGAGACTCCTCGTGCTCGTATTGTGGACGGCTGTGATACAATACGCCATTCTCCAGGGCTGCATCAGCGCATCAGGGATTCCATGCGACGGAGGGTGGATGCATGTATCCTCGCTAATGGAGGACATTTTTAACATTTCCTGTAACAAAGTGTTTGAAGTCACGCGGGTGCGTTCTGTTGCTGTGTGTTTCCATTCCATGATTGACGTGATTTGAAGAGAAGTACTAAAATGGGCTCTAACATGGAAAGTAAGCGTTTTCGAACAAATGTCCACATAACATATTTTCTTTATTTGTGTGTGAGGAATGTTTCCTGAAAGTTTGGCCGTACCTTTTTGTAACACCCTGCATTTTACAGACATTATCCGCATTTGCCGCTGAATGTACCTACGAAGTTATAACATTACACGACACATAGCTTACAAGATGTAACGCCATAAACACTAACCATAAGACCAGATGCTGCGAGCTACGGGCGTAGGTGCTCAGCTTAAATAAATACCTGAGCAACGCAGGGTTTTTCTGTTAATGAATTATACATAGATAAGTACAGTATGTCCCATCGATTTCATCCAGTACAGTGAGTTGTGGAGTGGAGATGTAGTTGCAATGTAAACACACGCTGCCTCAGCGACAATAGCACATTCCGCTCTCCCGTGCGTAACGCATGGTGGCAAATGAAGAATGATTCAATGATACGTCAGGAAGAGAGTAAGTAGTACGCACGGAGTCGGTTTCTGCGGCGCGTGCGGAGGCTGTCGCGGTGCGGGGGTCAGGGTCGAAAGGTCACGGGGGCAAGGGACGCACGCAGCCTCCCCGCCGAGTCCCAGAAGCGCCCCCGCCGCACTACGCACGCGTCATCCCGCGTGAAAAACCCATCCCACCTCTCCTACGTGGAAGGTCTGCAGCCTACGCACGTGTTGTCAAAAGCCCACACAGTCGGGCGCCGGGTAAGAGATAGCGCTGGCTGCCTCGCGTACCTGCCGCGCGCCCGAATCCATGCAAATGACCTACACAAGAACAACTAAATTAGTTCTTGAAAGTACAGTGTTATTTATTCGATTCGAGATCAACTCCGAAGCACTGGCGAAAGTCATATACGGATCTATCCGGGCAATGACAACTGTGACGATTTTTTAGACCACACATCTTTTTGTTGGAATTTTGGATCGTTTTTAAGATAAGACAGTCTACCATTTCCATTTTTATTACAGTCTAGACAAGTAACATAACGCCATCTGCGAAAACATGTTGTATCCTGTGTGGTGTGATATTGTGGTAAGCCTGAACCTGTGAAAGTAGTTCGAGAAATTTAATTTCTGCAAAACCCAAATTCCGCCCAAACTTGAATCTTGCCTGCCTTCATAACGCAAAAATATTTAACAATAAAATTTAAATGAGTCTTTCACTATCTCAAACAGTTTCAGATCTATAAAGGAAGCTTTAGTTTTTTTTCCATTATCACAACGAATTAAATATTACGCTCTGCTACGAAGTTTACATCAAGACAGGTTAATGAATAGCATAATATCAATACTAAATAAATGTGTAGCCAGCCCCTCTGAATCCTCCAGCAGTGGATTAATGAACATTATGTAAAATCTATGTTTCAACGATGGTGTTGACGATGGAGATTTCGGGCCGGCCCTCGTTCCATGATTTTCGGGATGTCCTTTATCTGGTTCGTTTCTTTGAAGCTATTTACGAGTCTTCTTCGTTGTTTGGGTGAACTATCACTGGATGTGTTGATGCTGTTGTAATATCATGCAACCGAAATTTTTTAGTGCTCTGAGCACTATGGGACTTAACATCTTTGGTCATCAGTCCCCTAGAACTTAGAACTACTTAAACCTAACTAACCTAAGGACATCACACAACACCCAGTCATCACGAGGCAGAGAAACAGAAAGAGAGAGACGAAATTTTATAGGAGGTAATAACAAGTCAAACTATGGAAACAGAAAGGTGAAATTCGAGTGTGGTGACACAAGAAAAAATCAAACCTTCTAATTAAAGCAAAGGAGAAGTCATCTAGTTGATAAGGTACTCGTTGGACGAAGGATAAGGGGTTCACATTTCCTATTTATTGAAACATTGATACCATTTATCTGGGGAACAGAGAATCTGCTCTAAATAATATGAAAAGGGAACGTTCTATTTGTCCTCCTACTTTGTATGCATATAGCAGACTCTGTCGGATAGAATGGATAAATTCCGAAAAATCCGAACCAGCGTCAGCAGCGGCTAGACTGCGAATGCCACACTAAAAGGAAGGCCACGAATATAACATCAGAGTTGAGGACGCGGCCAAATAAAGAAGATCGAGATACAGAACAGAAAGAAATTAAGTTGAATAAGATATTGGCTGCGGAAACTTTTTGTAATGATGGTGCAGCAAACCGTCGGGGACAATTGTTACCTCTCCGGTCCTTGGGCTGGAGACCTGGGCTGGGGTGTGAGGGCGGCCAGCAGGCAGGGGAGCTCCATCCGTCCCGCCTTCATTACTTTGCTCCGGCTTAGTCTCGACGACGAGCAATCGATGGCGAGCTCGCTACTGGCACAAAAGTTCGATACGCGGCGTCTGCTGCGAGGACACTGGGACAGGGAAACTTGTTGAACGCGAGTCAACCTCGCGAGTTCTCAGCGCCGTCCGTGCGTCATCGTCCGCTTGCCTCATTCAGAGGCTGGCGAGTGAATGTGCCGTCACGGCGAATGTATTATGTACGGCTCAAATAGAGGAGCTCTCTTTCATTAAAGCAATAGATTTATCCTCCGGTCTGAATAACAGCTGGAGTGAAGGCGTCATTTACAATCTCACTAGACGTCACTTGTATTCCGCGTCCGGTCGTTGTCCGTAATTTCCTCACCTGTCTCATTTAAATTTCACTATTTCAGCGTCCCTGTTCTTCCGTCACCCTGGAGAGATTACCCAACACGCTCATTGTCCAGTTTTTCAACACTTCGGTGCTTTGTACAATTTATTTCCTTTGTGAACTGTACAACGTATCATTCGGAGATGTACTTTATCTTTAATTTCGAATGAAAGACCGACGCCAGCCGCAGTCGAGCATTGAAATAATTCGATGGCGAAAATTTATGCCAGACTGGGACTCGAACCCGGATCTCTCGCTTAATGTGTGCGGTTGCCTCAACCACCTGGGCCATCCGGAGGCGCTCCTCGTCAGGTCCACAGTCTCAATCCGCCACGCGCTAGTAGCGTCCACTATCCATTGACTTACATGCTCGCAGTGACTCCTGTATTCCCACAAAGGCTCTGAACCTGTTGCGCACGTGCACTGACGTCATCAAAGCAGTCACCCATATATTCTCGTCTAAGAGTCGTCAGGTGCACTTTCTCTGGTGTTTCGACATATACCGGGTGATCAAAAAATCAGTATAAATTTGAAAACTTAATAAACCACGGAATAATGTTGATAGGTAAAAATTGACACACATGCTTGGAATGACGTGGGGTTTTATTAGAACAAAAAAAAAAAAAATCAGAGTTAACAAAATATCCGATAGATGACGCTGGACACCAAAACGTCGGTGACTGATACCGTGACGGGTAAGAGGTACGCCGATATGTTACAGAATCGTATCACTCCCAGCCTGGCTGATAAACACCTGCTGAAATGTACGATGTTTATGCAGGATGGCGCTCCACCCCATACTGCTAGACGCGTGAAAGATCTCCTGCGCGCGTCGTTTGGTGATTATCGTCATGCTTGGCCTCCCAGGTGCCCAGACCTCAGTCCGTGCGATTATTGGCTTTGGGGTTACCTGAAGTCGCAAGTGTATCGTGATCGACCGACATCTCTAGGGATGCTGAAAGACAACATCCGACGCCAATGCTTCACCATAACTCCGGACATGCTTTACAGTGCTGTTCACGACGTTATTTCTCGACTACAGCTATTTTTGAGGAATGATGGTGGATATTTTGAGCATTTCCTGTAAAGAACATCATCTTTGCCTTGTCTTACTAATTATTGCTATTCTGATCAGATGAAGCGCCATCTGTCGGACACTTTGTGAACTTTTGTATTTTTTTGGTTCTAATAAAACCCCATGTCATTCCAAGCATGTGTGTCAATTTGTACCTCTCTACCTACAGTATTCTGTGATTTATTCAGTTTTCAAATTTGTACTGACTTTTTGATCACCCGGTATTTACAATTATGTTTTTGCAGTGTGTACCTGGTGTCAGCCTAAACAAATATTGCTCATATGTTTCATGCGACGCCCAGCGTCGACGGAATGCGTCCGTTTGTTTCTCGCCTCGAACAAAGTGATTTTTAAATTGGAATTCTACGTGCCCATGCGACAGAGCGCTACCGCATTAGTGCAGTGCAATATTCATCTTATCGGCGTGTATTAACAGGATCAGTATTTATTTATTTATTTAAATCGTATGGCTAGGGCCTCCCGTCGGGCAGGCCTTTCGCCGGGTGCCAGTCTTTCAATTCGACGCCACTTCGGCGACCTGCAGTCCATGAGGATGATAGGATGATGAAAACAGCACAACACCCAGTCCCTGTCGGAGAAAACTCCCCGACCAAGTCGCGAATCGAACCCAGGCCCAGAGGATTGACAATCCGTCACGCTGATCATTCAGCTACCGGGAACGGACGAACAGGAACAGTAAGAAACGAGAAATAACCAATACCCCAGCAGCAATTGAGCAGCGTGCTTCTGCATGGCGGTAGCATTGAGTGCGGTGTTGTCGCTGCTGGAGTAATCGTTATTCGTCGCTCTTAACAGTTATCGGTGAATTGACTATCGCTCTAGACTATTTTGGGACCGCTCTATCGAATGGGCACGTAAAAATCCATTTTAAAAATAATTTTGTTTGTAACGGGAACCAAACCGACGCTTTGCATCGACGCTGGGTGTCTCACGAAAAACGTGGTGAGCAGCAATAGTTTGGGTTAACTACAGCTACATGTTACAAAAACAAAATTGTAAATCTCTGCTGAAACACCAGAGAAATTGCGCCTGACGACTCTTAGGAGGGACAGCCTATATTTGCAGTGGCAAAAACACACAGGGCAAAACATTCGCCATCCGCAAGTGATACCAAGATTCTACTGTGTAATACTGCCTCTAGCCTTGTTAATGATCTCAGTCGGGTGCAGAATTTTCTTCAGTTATGACGCAACAACTTGACTAGAAGAAGGGATCGGTTGGTAGGACATGTTCTGAGGCATCAAGGAATCACCAATTTCGTACTGGAGAGTAGCGTGGAGGGTAAAAATCGTAGAGGGGGAGCAAGAGATGAATACACTAAGCAGATTCAGAAGGACGTAGGTTGCTGCAGGTACTGGGAGATGATGGAGCTTGCACAGGTTAGAGTAGCATGAAGAGCTGCATCAAATGAGTCTCAGGACTGAAGACCACAACAACAACAACAACAACAACGACATAACCAGCTGAAGCCACTCTATAGATTCCATAGAGCCACCGTTGGGCCCGTTAATTCCACGAATGGATGTCTCACTCGCTCTTGTTACTCCTTGGTATTGGCAGCACATGGACTCCAGGGACGGAATTTTAATGGCACAGTTTCATTTATTAAGAGCTGACATATTATGGAACAGAAGTAAGCGACCTTATAAATCTTTACATCATGATTTATTACGTAAATATCGCCTAATAATTACGGTTTCACATTCCTGGTTTCGGCAATTTATTGATATCTTCAGATTGTGATTACACTACTAATAGCTTCGTCACGGTACACAAGAATTCATGTTATACACTCAGGAGATTATGTAGTGTTATTAAATATGTCAGTGAATTATAAATCATTTCGTCGCATGGTAAAAGAGAAAGTTTTGTTTGACACTGTTTGGCCTGTACGTCTGCCGACCTGATTTAGATAGTCTTTACGCCGCCTAGCGTGACCATCGGTAGAAAACAAAACTTGTTCTTACCGGTGCTCCTAATCTCCACAATACTTCCTATTTGATTTTCACTGGTTGTTAGAGAAATCTTACGTATCATTACTTTTCCAGCCCTCGAGATAAGTCTTCAAGTGCGCGTTTTTACAGTCATCTAGAGCAGAAATTAACTAACGAAATTAAGCACACCACACCGAAGTGTGTTCCACCACCTCCAGCCCTGAGTAGCCCTATGACCTCAATTCGTTCGCAAATGGAGTCAACAGGTTTCTTCAGGTACATTGTATACAGCTCAACCTATCCACTGAAGAGTTGTCGTTAAAAATGAAATTTGTGCTCCATGTACTGACGATACGATCCAAGAGAGGAAGGAATTAAAGGCACTAGCTTCAAGTGGACGCTGGTTTGTATCAGTTGGGCAAGTTGAAAATTTGAACCGGACAGCCGGCCGGAGTAGCCGAGCGGTTCCAGGCGCTACAGTCTGGAACCGCATGACCGCTACGGTCGCAGGTTCGAATCCTGCCTTGGGCATGAACGTGTGTGACGTCCTTAGGTTAGTTAGGTTTAAGTAGTTCTAAGTTCTAGAGGACTGATGACCCCAGCAGTTAAGTCCCATAGTACTCGGAGCCATTTTCAACCGGAAAAGGATTCTAACCCGGTTCTCCTGCTTACTAGGCAGATGCACTGATCACTACGCCATCCATACTCAGTGGTCACCCCAGCCAGACGGAGTACCCTAACACGCCTCTTGTCATACCTAAATTCTCATTTTATACCACACACTACTGATGTAGTGCCCTCCTCATTACCCTAATTACTCGTGGCATCTCGCTGATTCCGGTAAGAGTTCAAGTCTGGTGTGCATCTGTATTGAAGGGATCATTGGCTGTCATCGCCTTCATTATATATCGGTGTCTGTCCTTTTGGACATGAGTAGATCCCTTAGAGCTATTAAACTGCAGGGATGTTGTTGGCTACGTTTCGCCCGATGCCCCAAGTAGTCCCAAACATTTTCTTTGGGATCAAATTCGGGTGATTTAGCCGGTCAGTCGAGGTGCGACAGAGTGTCTGAGTGGTTCTAAAACCTCGACATAATGCGTGCAGGCCTGTGAACGGGGCTGTTTTCATCTTGGATGAGTTTCAACAACATATTTCATATGAAGGCATCGAATAAAGCGCAACAGCATCACTGAGAATGTTGAAATAAACATCCTGGTTCATGTTCACGGAAACTAGATTAACTGTGCGGAAGCTACACTACGACAATCACCACTGAAACATCACGGAACTACACTATCCACACACGGAGGTCTAAAAACCCCATCGGAACGTCAGTGCACTTAACGTCTTTCATCATTTGAGAAGAGATATAATAGCAGCTCGTTGAATCACGCTACATGCTTCCACTCAACGAGTGTGCAGGTTGTGTAGGATTTTGCACGCTAAAGGCGTTTATTTTTACGTGCCCGGTGATCAATAACCTTTTGCGAGGCATCAGACTTCATATGTCTATTGCACGTTGTTTCCTTCGCCATGTTCGTTCAGAAACTGAGTTAGATTGGCTTACTTTCACTGAAAGCAGCAATTTTTGTTAGATTTGAAACCTGCCGGCATCTCTGGTCCCGGTCTACTAGACTATTTTTACTGCCACAGTTCTTACCCTGTATTAGATGTATGTGAGTGATATACATTCTTGTAGACACACTGGAGAAGTCTACAATGATACAGCAGCATGTCGGGCACATCATTCGTGGTGCGGCCACGGCCACGTCCAAGCACTATATCTCCTTTCTGCCATAGCCTGATATCAGTTAGCAGAATTCGTATAGTAAAAGATTGCACCTTCAGGTTTTGCTTTCCTCGAGTTTCATTGTAAACCCTCGTCCCCGTATTGTCACATCGCGTTATTCGCACATGCAGATAGGCAACCCAATTAGCAGATTCGCAAAGCCGCATGCCTTCGCATCTTCCCGGACACATCGTGTCAACGACTTGCACCCACGCATTGACGCTTGCCACATCACAAGCGAAGCCCATATTGACCACAAGTAGTGTGAGTCACAAACTTTGAAGCATGTTCTGTCTACTGGCGTGTGTTTCTTTTCAATAGGTCTTGTAGGATTTTCACAGTCATCTTCTGCAACCCTTGAGGTACTTACGAACAATCCTGTATGTCGTAGCCCCATCCTCTCCCAAGCCCCTTGGAAAACAAAACGGAGGGAAATATTCCTGAAAATATTGTTATTTCTGACTAAGACATTGACTAAATTAACCATACATTAATGTTTTTGAAACAAATTTGGCAATGGTAGGGTTAATGGAGTAACTAATGTTTCTTTTCGGTGAGCTTTTATTAAGGACAAAAGTAAATCTCTTGTAGTGGCTCTGATAGTTTGCCCCATCTCTTACCGAATGAGTATACTCACTGTTCAGCAATAGCACAGAACGGAGATTCTTACAGCAGACTACGTCAGTTACTATCACTTACTGATAATCTTCGTACCTGTCAAAGGTATTTTTTTTCTTGGGTCCACAGTTGTGTTACATTTTGTTGAAATGTGTAATGTTGCTTGTGAGGCTGTCCTTACTTTCAGAGAATACAAATACTTAATTGCATTTGCAATTAGCTAACTTAATTTTATCGGGAATGCTGTTACATTGACTAGACCCGTATGTGAATGGCAGGTATAAATGCAAGACAAAATGCTAATTGCAAGTTCTCCCCACAAAGCTTTGTTTCTTCTACGGGAAAAGGTGAAATAATAAAAATTCCAGTCAGAGACGCTCACAAGACCGCAGCCGATGCTATCGAGGCGCGGTGCTCGCACACAGAATACCGAGTCGGATTTCCAATAAACCTCTTACAACAGCGCACAGCGATAGGCCCTAAACGAAAATGTGAAAGCCGATTCCGGCAGCGTAAGCTTTCGTAATCCAAGCTGAAACGTTCCTTCCGCATTGACAGCCATGTCAACGGAATGTTAACATCCAGACATAAAGCACAAGCCTCTGCCTAAACTCAGGCATACAATAGTGAATATAACTCAAATATTGCGTAAGAGATGAGCAAAAAAATAAAGCATGTCGAAAGATATGTGGGTGATAGAAACGAAAGATCATCCAGAGCTATGAGAAAAATTGACGAAAGCGTTAAGATCATGTTTTCGCTTGGTCGACCAAAATTTTTGGTCGCAAGTCGGCGTTTTATTGCCGACTAAGATGAGTAACTTAAATTAATACGTTGGTAAGCAGTTAAACAGAGAAAAAAGTTGAGTTACAGTGTAGCAAAGAGACAAATTTTGCTAAGTGATTGGTTGTAATGCAGCAAGGCTACATTCCAAACACCGTTTTATGAACTGTGGATTGCAAAAATTTGTATTACGTTGCACTGAATTGAACAGTATGGTGTGCAGGTTGCATCACGACCAATAACGTAAATTTTGGTCTGTAATTATAACTTCCATACATTACTTACGCTAATGATTAGCAAGAGAACTCTCTTCGACAGCCAGGGCCTGTAATACACTTTAGTGGGTTCATGTATGACCTGTACGTAGCCGCTTGGAATCCTGGTGCCGAAAGAAATTTTAATTACATAATTTTACGGGTATGGGAGGAGACGAGATGACGTAAAGTTCTTAATTGCCAGACAGGGAGTCAATGTACTGGTATAAAATCCTATCATGCCGGAAAATTATCTCAAGTAAAAGAGCTCATGATATTTGCCTGAAAGAGATAGGAGATACATACTTAACACTTTACTGAAGTGTGGGAAAGGATAAAGCAATATTATCTTCCGTAAGATCTTATCAAGCAGTGATCATTCCAAAATTGAACTCATAGCTTAACGTTAACTGTGGGACTTGCTGCAAAATTACGATAAGGTAATGCCTCTGTGTGGTGATGAGGCAATGTACGCTTACCGGAGGAGATCCAAAAGACATAATAGACAGAGCGAAAACGAAGGAATTTTAGAGCCTGACAATAGTGTAAGCATGGAAGTTATTACGAGTGGTTGGGAGAAGGACAGACAGAGAACAAGGATGACAAAATTTAATAATCCGTCGATATCGAGATCATTTGAGACGATAATCTAGTTTCTCCCAGCGAGGATCGGTGAAGGAACCGGCCTGTACTTGTGTTGAAAGTACCATCTAAGCTTTCACCAAAGGTATTCAGGTAAATCACGAAATATGAGACCTGATTCGCGATTACCGAACTGGGGTATGATCCTTCATCCTCTGAAACACACGAGGACAGCATATATATGCGGAATTTAGGAGGAGTGTTTGAGTTTTAACATTACCATTGTTCCTAGCTAAGTAGATATTATGACATATAATCTGTTCTAGGCAGTCCATGTACAATTTGTAGCTGGTTGGAGTATACCGAAAATTATTTACATTGTTTCTAATGAAATCTCATTCTGTTTTATCACATAGTGTTGTGTACTGAAGAAATAGTGTTAAGTATCAGTTGTGTATGTTGTACGTAATGAGCATGAAGTTCGGTTACTTTATTGAATTAGTGAATGCAACTTTATGCGAGAGCACAGTAGTATTTCATGTTTCCTTACTTCCCTTTTTGTTTTCAGTTCTGCCCATTCCCTTACATTTAGCGTGCTTTTCCAGGTTCCTAGTTGCAGCTAGGTTTGTCTGAGTATAGGGACAAGCTACCTTGTCTCTTCTCCACTGATGACCGTTAAAGTATAGCATCTAAGTTTTAATACAGTGACCAATTTGCTCAATTGGTCCGGTTAGAGTCTTATCAGCGGTTAGGCACTCAAGTGGGGAAGAGATGTAAGCCGATTACGAGTGTCCCCCATCTGCCGAGTAATGAGTGCAGACGACAAATAAAGCTGAATGACTATCGTGGAATCGAGAGCTCCTAACTACTACGTCGTGTAATTCCTTCATTGAACGCAATCCGCTTACCGCGAACCGCATTACTCCGGGCGGAAGTAAAATGAAGATTTCTCGCGGCAAACAAGTCCTTACAATTGTCATGTCCTTTCGAGAGAACCAGAATCGGCTTTTCTGCTCGCACGGGTGCGTCCCTCTTGTGAGAAGAAAGACTCGACGAAGACTTGATTCTTTCCTTTTTTTTTTCTCTTTACTGAGGTCGTCGGGCACGTGTACCAACGAGGAATTGGCGCACTTCCGAGACTGATGGTTCTTGAGGTCTGTCGCCCCAGAAGCTTTGTTTTGCAGCTCCCGCCTGCTTCGCCTGGAGGGCGGCTCTGGCGCCGTGAAATGACTTGGGCAAACAGTGTAGACGCCGGCTGGGTACCCTCGCTGTCTGCCACGTTTGCCGTCGTGAGGCATAAGCCAGGCGACGCGAACGCGAGCTGCGGGCCCCTGCGGCAGCGGCAAGCCCGCGACACACAACAACCTTCCTACTTTATGCGCCGGGCAAACTACGGATTTGAGCGTGCGCTCACTTTTCTGTATGTGTCTCACTGTAGGTGAACATTACGTGAAATTGCCGTAGTTGAAGGGTATTTGACATTGGAAAATTTAGAACAGTACTAAAGTTGAAATAGAAGATAACGGTAATGATAGAAGAAATGTAGCAAACATTATTCATGATACATGTGACACTGTGCCTTGAGTCCCCATTAGTGCTACACAAATATTTGTATACTCCGATGTGGACGAGTTAAGAAAAGGGCTTACTACAGATTTTGGGAATTACTATCGCTTGATGGAATTCTCGCCCATTAATAATTCTTCAGGTTTACTTATGCTAGATACTTTTAACACGTTTTTAATATGTCGCTTTCTTGTTTACCTTTTCAGCAGAAATTTTGCAGTTGATTTTAAACTACCTTATCTATGAGCTATAAACTTGAAACTTTCAACACAGTTCAGAAATGGATGTCAATGCAATACTAAGTCTCTTTCTTGTTTGGCGTGTGGCGGAGGGTATTTTTCTTACCACTGACATCTCCTTTTTTCCCTGTTTCAGTTGCGAATGACTCGAAAGGTGAACGGTTGCTAGTAAGTCCCTGTGTGAGCTCGTATCTGTCAATTTTTATAATCCCGTTCTTTCGCGAGATATACGTAGGAGCAAGCAATAGATGGGTTGATTCAGGTGAACATAAACTGAAATTAACCTGCAATAACCACATGTCTCTACTGTAATCTCATCAAGATGTTTGAAATCAATTGAAACACTTCCCAAAAAGACTAAAAAGATGAAAATAATTGTTTGAATAAAAATACATGTTTAATGTAAAACGTTTTTATATTGGGCTAAAAAATATAAAATAATTTCTCCTAGCCCCATACAGATTCGTAATGCTGGACAGACACTCATGAAATTTTATGAATGTGAATTTTTAATAGAAATTACAATACTTATAAGATTTCAAACAAAAAATTTGGGGCGCATGCAATACACAATTGGTGGCTGAATAGTGCATCTTCCAACTATTATCTACTGTGTAAGTAATGGAACCATTTTAATCACTGTAGGCTGTTCACCATGGATACAAACTGGATTAGTGACGAGTTTCAGCCGTGGACCATTATCAAATGTATGTTATTGATGATATGTGCATCACATTTGAAACTGTTTGTTGCGTGTTATGTGGAGACGTTTCCACACATACACATGTCGAATATTACAGTTGGTGTTGCATATGCCCATCAACTCACAAGAATAGCTTACACAACTCGTCACATAGGCAAAAACACTTACGTACAGATAGCTCATTGGCCCTTGCACATTCGTTTAGAAGCACACCGTGTAATTTTCCGCACCCATACGTATTTGTATACGTAACTGTTACAGATCGCGGGAAACATGCATCAACTTCAAACATTTTTAAATGTTACGCTCACATCAGCAATATCATACGTTTGAAAATGGCCTAACGCCGAAACTGGTCAGTAATGTAATTTATATCCATGGTGCATTAAAGAAATAAAACTGACAGCCTACATTGGTTAAAAAGATCCTTTCATTTAGACGATACATTGAGGCTGTGGACCTGTACATGAAGAAATTATTATTTATTGCATGCGCCCCACGATTTACGTTACAAATCTTACAAGTATTTTCACAGCTATTAAAAAATTCACAATAATATTTTTTCGGAAGTTCCTGTATGAGGTTAAGAATCAGTATGAGGCAAGGACAAATTATTTTATACTTTTCAGTGTGATATAAAAACGAATTATGCCAAAAATTTATTTTTATTTAAATAATTGTTCTAGATGCGTCTGTGCTTAGCCCGCAGGGATTTAAGACACTAGGTAAATTAGAGAATTAAGAGTAGCCACTATTGCAGCCAAATAATCTGTATTTTTCCACTTCGTGATAGTACTCTCATTTCAGATACGGTGGACATGCATAAATTTCAATTTAGATGCTTTCAGCAATGATAATTTATAGAATATAAGAACAAAACCGAACTTCACAGTACAACAACCAGAGTTAAGTAAACTACACCGTCAGAACAGGCCTTGAAAGGCCCAACGGTTACCGACCGGCAACCGTGTCATCCTCAGCTCACAGACGTCACTGGGTGCGGATATGGAGGGGCATGTGGTCAGCATACCGCTCTCCCGGCCGTATGTCAGTTTACAAGCCCGGAGCCGCTAATTCTCAGTCAGGTAGCTCCTCAGTTTGCCTCACAAGGGCTGTGTGCACCCCGCTTGCCAACAGCACTCGGCAGACCGCATGGTCACCCATCCAAGTTCTAGCCAACCACAGAGTTGACAGTACATAATAATCACAAACAGTGTCTTACAGCCGGCCGAAGTGGCCGAGTGGTTCTAGGCGCTGCAGTCTGGAACCGCGAGACCGCTACGGCCGCAGATTCGAATCCTGCCTCGGGCGTGGATGTGTGTGTTGTCCTTAGGTTAGTTAGGTTTAAGTAGTTCTAAGTTCTAGAGGACTGATGACCTCAGAAGTTAAGTCCCATAGTGCTCAGAGCCATTTGAATTTAGTGTCTTACAAACTGTAAACAGCTAACATCTACAGAAGAGCGCTTGTTGAAACCACTAAAGTTTATGGTTCACAGCTTCGGAGTCTTAGGCTGGGGACAGGGACTAAGATCTCTGAAAGTGCTTACGGAAAAAGTAGGCTTTCTTCAGGCAGATGTACATATTATTAATAACCGGATTCTCGTGACTGTCGGGATTACAAGTCCTCTGAAGTTTATGAAGGGATTAGACTTCTGTATCTAAATGCTACCCAGTGAGATCTTCAGTTCAACTATAAAAACGATGTGGTTGAAATTTGAGACTTGGAAAGATAATTATTTACTCGTTACCTAGATAACAGCATGAATACACAAACATAAATACACAAACAAACAGGAAGAAGAATATATGCATGGCTACAAGCTGGCCACTTATTTTTATTTTATTTATTTATTTATTTTTTTGAAAAATGACTATCTGTTCAAGAATTCCTCTTTTCTTCTGTGGTATAAAAGGAGCTGTCTAATCTACATTTTAGTTACTGTAAGACCCATCTTCCAGCAGTAACTACCCATCCACCTGAAGATCTCTAACAGCTGCTTCGAACACAGATACGGGACCAACACAATGCCAACAAATTCGAGAAGATTAAAGGTTTCTAAATATTTGCCTGAAACTATATTTTTCAGCACTAACAGCACACACAGAGCCACATTTCACAAAAGATAGGTAGCTGCACCTTTGGACACTCCTCCCACACTCGTAAACGAAGCGCAGTGTGGGACCTTATTGAAGTGATCGAAATAAAACAGAAAGGAACACCTCGTAATAAACAGCTGGCTAATGTCATCACTGTGGTCCAGGCACACCGAAAATCATGTATGTGTCCTCGTTTCGCGCTTGTCAGCTGTTCGTATTGTTCCTAGCTGCTTTTTAATCATCTCACGGAATTCCACATCTGCACCTCAATGACGAAGAAAAGGAAGAACGCACGACAACAAAGAAACCCCAATCTTGTGGAATACCACTCTGCAAACTATGCATGTGGGAACATACAAGGTTTCAAGCAAATGTCTAACTTTTCCCAAGGAATAGGGCATCGATGAGTCCTGCGAATCTGCCGGCCTCGACTATGTCAAGCAGCACTGACCCTTCAGCAGTCTGTGCCTCAATGATCTCCAGACTAGCCAGATACTTCATCTACATATACATTCTACATCTACATTTATACTCCGCAAGCCTCCCACCGGTGCGTGGCGGAAGGCACTTTACGTGCCACTGTCATTACCTCCCTTTTCTGTTCCAGTCGCGTATGGTTCGCGGGAAGAACGACTGTCTGAAAGCCTCCATGCACGCTCAATCTCTCTAATTTTACATTCGTGATCTCCTCGGGAGGTATAAGTAGGGGGAAGCAATATATTCGATACCTCATCCAGAAACGCACCCTCTAGAAACCTGGCGAGCAAGCTACACCGCGATGCAGAGCGCCTCTCTTGCAGAGTCTGCCACTTGAGTTTGCTAAACACCTCTGTAACGCTATCACGGTTACTAAATAACCCTGTGACGAAACGCGCCGCTCTTCTTTGGATCTTCTCTATCTCCTCCGTCAACCTGATCTGGTACGGACCCCACACTGATGAGCGATACTCAAGAATATTGACCGTATACAAAGATCTGTACATGATGTATAGGGTGTCCCAGAGATTTTGGAGGGTAGGGACATCGTTAGGATTAAGAGTTCCATAGAAATCCTGGCCACAAACGTCGTCGTACGTCAATAGGTGGTGCTGTACAAGAGAAGACTGGAATAGGTTCTTCCCGGCTTCCTTGATGATGTTCCAGCAAATGTGAAGCGCAGAATGTGGTTCTAACGTGATGGAGCACCCGCTCATTTTGGACTGGTTCTTTGTAGGCATTTGAACGCCTCATTCCCACATCGATGGATTGGGCGTGGTGGACCGAATCCGTGACGCCCGCGCTCATCGGCTATGTCGAGTCCTGATTTCTTTCTGTCGGGAGCCATGAAATATCTAATGTAACTCGGTTCTGTGGAGTCTGAAAATGATCTCGTCGCAAACATCGTATGCACAGCTGCTACAATCAAAGAAACTCTCGGTGTGTTTGAAAGTGTCCGGCAATTAATGCTGGATCGGTGTCAGCAAGCGTGGTGTCTGATGGTGCAGACTACGGGCATATGTTGTAACATTCGAGCTGTATTCGTGTCGTAAACCATATGTACTAATTACGTCCAATAAATATTCCAAGTGAATCATCTCTTGTTTTCTTTACGATCCAGCTCTGTTACCACCCTCCTCTGACACTTGTGGCCTTGGATTGCTGTGCAATTCTTAAGCCTTATGATCTGCCCCACGTCCCCTAGAAGTTTGTCCCAAATTTTTTCTGGGACCCCCTGTAAAATAAAGTGACAATTTTACACAGCGGTCCGTATCTACAGAGACCTTGCAAGCGGAAATTATCGCAGTCTAGAGGTGCTGACAGATCGAGTGGCCGTTAAGTCCCATCTCCGTCAATGCAGTGGACTCGCAGCTGACGGCACTCCCCAGTAATGAAGCCAAGTTGCTGCGGGGCCGAGGCCAGTGTAAAGTTGAGGGGTAGGAGGGAGGGAGGGGAGCCCGAGGCAAGGGCTGCTCGAGCCGCCTACAGAACAGATGGCACTTAGCCGCCAAGTGCCCGCCCTCAGATTACTGACGCACCGTGCCTTTTGCCCCTCGGCGCCCTCCCTGCGCTAGCGCTGACAGCGTCAACTGTTTCTCCTGCTGCCACATTTTGCCGCCAGGTGCGCCAACCTACGCCAGCCAACTCTGATTCACTTAAACAGTAATTGTCTGACGAGCTCATAAACGCAGTGAGAGGCGACACTCTCGCTACACGTACAGGCCGGCTAGGGTCTCGTACAAACGGAGCGCTAATTTCAGGTAGAGTATGACACCACGTCTATTTACGTTTGAGGATGGCTTAAATAGTGTGTGTGTGTGTGTGTGTGTGTGTGTGTGTGTGTGTGTGTGTGTAACATTCCAATTACAAAATTACTCTCTCTCTCTCTCTCTCTCTCTCTCTCTCCCTCTCCCCCACCCCCTATATATATATATATATATATATATATATATATATATATATATATATATTACTGGCCATTAAAATTGCTACGCCAAGAAGATGACGTGCTACAGACGCGAAATTTAACCGACAGGAAGAAGATGGTGTGATATGCAACAATAATTAGCTTTTCAGAGCATTCACACAGAGTTGGCGCGGGTGGCGACACCTACAACGTGCTTACATGAGGAAAGTTTCCAACCGATTTCTCATACACAAACAGCAGTTGACCGGCGTTGCCTGGTAAAACGTTGTTGTGATGCCTCGTGTAAGGAGGAGAAATGTGTACCAGCACGTTTCCAACTTTGATAAAGGTCGGATTGTAGCCTATCGCGATTGCGGTTTATGGTATCGCGACATTGCTGCTCGCGTTGGTCGAGATTCAATGACTGTTAGCAGAATATGCAATCGGTGGGTTCAGGAGGATAATACGGAACGCCGTGCTGGATTCCAATGGCCTCGTATCACTAGCAGTCGAGATGACAGGCATCTTATCCGCATGGCTGTAACGGATCATGCAGCCACGTCTCGATCCCTGAGTCAACAGATGGGGACGTTTGCAAGACAACAACCATCTGCACGAACAGTTCGACGACGTTTGCAGCAGCATGGACTATCAGCTCGGAAACCATGGCTAACGTTACCCTTGACGCTGTATCACAGACAGAAGCGCCTGCGATAGTGTACTCAACGACGAACCTGGGTGCACGAATGGCAAAACGTCATTTTTTCGGATGAATCCAGGTTCTGTTTACATGGTCGCATCCGTGTTTGGCGACATCGCGGTGAACACACACTGGAAGCGTGTATTCGTCATCGCCATACTGGCGTATAACCCGGCGTGATGGTATGGGGTGCCATTGGTTACAAGTCTCGGTCACCTCTTGTTCGCATTGACGCCACTTTGAACAGTGGACGTTACATTTCAGATGTGTTACGACCCGTGGCTCTACCCTTCATTTGATCCCTGCGAAACCGTACATTTCAGCAGTATAATGCACGACCGCATGTTGCAGGTCCTTTACGGGCCTTTCTGGATGTAGAAAATGTTCGACTGTTGTCCTGGCCAGCACATTCTCCAGATATCTCACCAATTGAAAACGTCTGGTCAATGGTGGTCGAGCAACTGGCTGGTCACAATACGCCAGTCACTACTCTTGATGAACTGTGGCATCGTGTTGAAGCTGCATAGGCAGCTGTACCTGTACACGCCATCCAAGCTCTGTTTGGCTCAATGGCCAGGCGTATCAAGTCTGTTATTACGGCCAGAGGTGGTTGTTCTGGGTACTGATTTCTCAGTATCTATGCACCCAAATTGCGTGAAAATGTAATCACATGTCAGTTCTAGTATAATATATTTGTCAAATGAATACCCGTGTAGCAATTTTAATGACCAATAGTATAATTAGATTGCGATAATTATTGTCATACGTTAATTCTATCTTAATTCACTGCTTCAAGTCAATGTGGTTTCTTTCTACAGAGATTTAAAGACTGACTTATTAATTTACGCTGCTATATTAATCTGGCAACATTTGACTTTGGCCGCAATGTGTTGTTTCCTTGAATTCCTTTTACAATGTGTGTCTATGGCATTAACAATACTGATCAAACCGGAGGAACGTTCTTACATTATGGTTGTAGTAATGTTTTCACAACATAGAAAAAATACTGCCAGTGCCAAAAACAGTTCTTATAACCGTTTGGTACTGTTAAAAATGGAAATGTATTTTGAATTATGTATAATTATATGATCTTGCACCTTATGTAGGTAATACCACGCTGTATGATTGTCTTGGTCTGTATTCTTACACGAATATTGTCATGGTTTGAATAAACACTTACTGTGTTGGAAGGTCAGTTATAGAGAATGAAAATTAATATTTCAAGACCCATCGAGAGAGTCGTTTATAGTGACAAGAGTTGAAGCTCGGCTCACGAGACGAACTATTCAAAGGAACCATCACATATTCACTTTGAGTGATTTAAATCCTCGGAAAACCTGAATTGGTGTGAATGTACTTTGACATCATTTGTAACATAAATTAACCGAAGCAGAACAACTTTTCTAAGATGGTCAGTTTGGCGTAGTGTAGCTACATGGAACGAGTAGTTAATTCGAAGCATTAAAAGTATCTGCTTGAAAGGGTAACAGCACAAATTGTTTTGGGAATGGGCAAAAAGTTTAAAAAACCGAATATAAGTTTTGTTAATTATTCAACAAAAAATGAAGGGAGAAAAAGAAACTGAAAAAACACACACACACACAATGCGATAGAGAGAGAGAGAGAGAGAGAGAGAGAGAGAGAGAGAGAGAGAGAGAGAGAGCATCCACCAGCCATCCACCCCCGACCTCTCCGTTCATCCCCACCTTCTCCCATACTCCAGTCTCACTCTCCCCAACTCTCATGCCCCATTGGACGGCCCCAGAAATGAGGCCGGTAGTTTGGAAACCTTTGCATTGCGTGCATACAGCGCCAATGGAAGTACAAATGTGGGCATGTACAGGTCAGAAAAATAAAAGTAAGAGATAAATCGCAACCATATACTTGTAAACAGTAAGGTAACTGAAAGGAGCTGCCAAGGATCACTAAAGATCTTCTTACAAAATATATACAGTTAAGTAATTTTCTTTGTGTTATAGCCCACCGATAAACAGGCGAACATATTTAGACACAAATAAATCTTTCAATATGAAAAACTGAATTTTTCTTATCTGCATGATAAACAAATAAACAGCTCTGAGTACTATGGGACGTAACAGCTGAGGTCATCAGTCCACTAGAACTTAGAACTACCTAAACCTAACTAACCTAAGGACGTCACACACATCCATACCCGAGGCAGGATTCGAGCCTGCGACCGTAGCGGTCGCGCGGTTGCAGACTGAAGCGCCTAGAACCGCTCGGCCACCACGGCCGGCATCTGCATGATAAATGTAATTAAAGTAGCAACTGCAAAAGAATGGCACCAAATGTTAACAATAATAATTACAGCTGTCAGATATGTAATAACTTAGAGCACAAAGAAAGAATACGGCTTCATGACACAGCATGAGCAGATTTCACACCTTATTCTGCACTAGGTTAGCGAGATCACTGCGTGGGCTGACAAAAGGCCTGTTGCCCAGGCGAGGCTTAACTCGTCCACTTGTTGAGGACGAGCGCCGAGCCAGTTGCGGGCTAACAGATGGCCGCAGGGCCGGCTGAAACGCGATGAAAAGTTAGGCGACGTCGCCGCGTCTCTTGGTGGTCGCGTGACGGCGGCTCAATAACGTGGCCTTTCATTTCCCCGGACCTCCGATAGCATCGGGACGAGAGCTCCTGTCCCGACCCCACAGTTTATGGAATATCGGTTTCACCTGCCGCCGCCGCCGGAAGCGTTTCGAGTCACTTATCGCGTCGCGGTGCTCATCGTTCTCCAGAACCAATTGTTGTCACGGTGACTCAAGTGGGTGCAACGAGCACCTCTGCCCGTGAAATTGTCTGCTCTCATTTCTGCCTGCGTGCAATATTGTTTCTGTGTGTGTGTGTGTGTGTGTGTGTGTGTGTGTGTGTGAGAGAGAGAGAGAGAGAGAGAGAGAGAGAGAGAGAGAGAGAGAGAGAGAGAGAGAGAGGGGGGGGGGGGGGTCGATGAGTGGTTGTATGTCGCAGTGCTCACAGCACTGATTCATTTCAGGTTGCACCAAATAAACATCGAGCGTCCGTTCAGAAACGTTGATGATAAGCTTCCAGTCCGTCACCAAAAGGAAGGACATAAAATGAATTCCATACACAATGTCGAAATTTTTAGCCATTTTAAAAATCAACTAAGTACACTCGGCCACAAATAAACTGATCTACATTGATTTGCGAAAAAAGATACACACAAAGAAAACATGGTTGGATGGCAATGTAGTGTCATTCTTGTACCCACTGTCGGCGGGAATGTATATGATTAGATTTGCAAATCTCTATGACAGAATGGCCACCGGAGTGTGGTAGTGTTATTCACGATTAGTTTTGTCACCAGGCCTGGTAAGGTAGATAAAGAGAGTGAATAGCATCAGATGATGAGTGATCATTGTTAGCGACACGGAGGTGCCATGTATTCGTGTGAATGTCAGCAACTGACAGAATTTGGAATGGGTCTCATTACAGGTCTCCATTTCGCTGGCTGGTCGAATCATGCGATTTCGAGTTTTGTCTGGGATTCGGATACGACAGTGGCCGATGTTGGACTGCATGAAATTGTGAGGATCGGCATATTCGTCATCGTGACTCCAGTCGATCCCATCTGATCGCAACATGGGAGTATCGTCATATTGTGCACCAATCACATCGTAACCCCTTCATATCGCCTGTGAGACCAGGTGATTACGGTCCAATGCAGAGGCTACGGTGAACACGCCACAACAGGAACGGCTGCTGTGACCGAGAAGCACCGACTGCTGATGAACGACGTCGTATATTCTTCAGCGATGGATCATAGTTCTGCACCATCCCGGGTGCCCATCGTCGGCAGATATGGCGGCGATGTGATGAGAAGTCCCAATCTTCCAATGTTTTGATGGGGCACAGTGATGTCACTATTACTCAGCCACCGGGTATGATTTAAGCTCATGACTAGTAGCATGGGGGGAAAACTGACTGCAGAACAATAAATTACGGACGAACTATGTCCTCTTGTATTACCACTCTTGCTATATTATCGTGGTGCCGTTTTTCAACGGGATAATGCTCATCCACACATGGCACGCGTCTTTTTGAACTGTCTTACTCCCACGGCCAGCAAGATCCCAGATCTGTTCCCGAGAGAACATGTGTGGGCCCATCTCAGATGCCAACTCCATTCCAGTGTCGAAATCTAGGATATTAAGAACCAGTTAGAATATCTGTGGGCCTAATGGTCTCAGAAGAGGACACAAAAGCTTCGTGATACCCTTCCCAACTGAACCATTGCATGCATAGAGGCCCTAGCGGGCTTATAAACGGCCTATGTGCCAAGATCTTTGTCAATTTGACTCGGTTATGTTATTACTGAAATAGCGGGATATACCCTCTAAACCTGTTAAGTTTCAGTTTGTTTCCTCCTCGCATTCTGGGCTTTGTCAGTCAGTATGAAACGTCCCCTTAGAAAAATTTATAAATGACTGTGCTGATGAACCTCTTACGTTATTTGATTTTCAAACAGCTGAGCAGAACTGAACGTACTCAGACATTTCTCTCTTTACTTATTCTGATCAACACTAAACTAACAAACAATATTTTTAGCGCAACTCAATCTGACTTGCAAAAATCCCTGCAAAAGAATGGCCCTGACTAACAATAACCTATACCTTTCATGAATCACTTACCTTACAAAAATCTTCGTTACTCAAACTACTGCACTGCAGCGAGCGCCACTACTGCCAGCTAAATAAAAGATTCTAACTACTGAAGGCACTAACTACTGATAGGCATAGTTAGCAACTGAAAGATTTTGATAGAGAACAAACAATGTATTTACTTAATAGTGTTCAAAAGTCATAATATATATATCAGTTCATGACAGCCAGTCTTACAAATTTACTGTCTCTGATGGACACACGTCGAGATCATCCGCTCTCAAAACTCCGCCATCTCTCTCCCCACATCCACCACTGCTGGCGGCTCACCTCCAACATCGCAACGCTACGCGCTGTTCACATCGAACTGCCGAACACTACAATAGCGAATGTTCCAACAAAGCCAACCAGCCACAAACTGCACACAGCACAGCCAGTGATTTTCATCTAAAGCGCTACGTGGTGTTACCAGCATAAAAACCTAAACAGCCGACTTACAAGTGTATCAAACAGAAAGTTCGTGCATAACTACAGTCTTATCCTGTTTACAGCTGATCAAAGTCAAACCAACAAATTCATTCAACATTTTGAAACTTGCCTTCACATCTGTAAAAATTTGAATGTTTAAATTTAAATATTTAAATTTTAAACTTTCGAACCTTCTCCTTTTGAATTTCTGTCTCTCATTTTAATAGTTTATTTTAAGCTTTTATTTGGATATGCGAATAAATTTTAGTCTCGCCTGGAGTCGTCGTGTCATAACCAAACGGTAAGGTGGCTACTCGTGATAAGCACGAGACACGATTTCGAATCCAGGTGCAGTACAAAACTTTCACTTGTCGCAACATTCTTTACGGACAAACGGGTGCGCGAACACTGCTGACCACCAGAGACACCGGCTAGCCGCATCACAGAGCGCAAGGTGGTCTGAGGGCAGCGACGGAGGCAGCGCTCGGTTGGACGGCGACCCCACGTGTTTACACGGCAAGGGCGGCGGGCCCGATCCCGCCTTTGTGGAGCGGGGCGCTGTCCCGCGGTATTCACAGCGGGCTGCGGAATCCCTGCTCCTTAAGCCCCCTGCGGGGACCGTCGTCGGTCGGGGGGTTGGGGCGGGGGGGGGGGGGGGGGGTAGCGAGAGACGGATCGGGCGTCGCGAACAATGGCGGCGGATGCACGCACGGCGAGATAAAGCGGCCGGGCCGCGTGTAGTGCGCACTGCTTTCCCTCCTGGGACCGGGAGGAACGGAGACAGCTCCGTCCCTCACAAGAAAATCCGGCCAAGTGCCGCCGCGCTCTGCAGAGACGGCGACGGCGGTGAACTTATAGTCCGGACACGCTGACGTAAGTTCCTCCGACCCTTCAGTCCGTCCCATCTAAATCTCGAAATATCTTTTCAGCAAAGAGAGAGATTACGAGAGATTGGACTCGGCCTGCAGCTGCGTTTATTAAGGTGGTACCATCACAGGAGACAGTGCTCGTTTTCTTTTTCATAGCGACCTGCAGGGACGTCCCGCTCGCTGAAATCGCTAGAGTGTCGCCTCGGAGTAGCACTCTATCTGGAGCTAGCGGATTCTAATTTCGAGTTGGAGGAGATCATCACCACTGTCAAATGGAAGAGCGCTGCCTGACTGTAGTACGGAGCCATACAAACTACATTTTCAAAAATGTTTCAAATGGCTCTGAGCACTATGGAGCTTAACTTCTGAGGTCATCAGTCCCCTAGAACTTAGAACTACTTAAACCTAACTAACCTAAGAACATCACACACATCCATACCCGAGGCAGGATTCGAACCTGCGACCGTAGCGGTCGCGCTATTTCAGACTGTAGCACCTAGAACCGCTCGGCCACCTACATTTTCAGATCTGGCGTTTGATGTTGGACTGCTCGAATGCATAAGTGATGCTGAATACGAAAAAGTGGCTGTACTAAGATGAGCATATTGTCATGTTCCGATTTGCCTTGACAACTCCACTGAAATCCCATCCGGGCACTTTCAAGACTGAGTAATTGCGCAATACTATGTCATGATTATGGTCAGACAGCGGAACTGAAATGTACACTACTGGCCATTAAAATTGCTACACAACGAAGATGACGTGTTACAGACGCGAAAGTTAACTGACAGGAAGAAGATGCTGTGATATGCAAATGATTAGCTTTTCAGAGCGTTCACACACGGTTGGCGCCGGTGGCGACACCTAAAACGTGCTGACATCAGGAAAGTTTCCAACCGATTTCTCATACACAAACAGCAGGTGACCGGCGTTGACTGGTGACACGTTGTTGTGATGCCTCGTGTAAGGAGGGGAAATACGTACCATCACGTTTCCGACTTTGATAAAGGTCGGATTGTAGCCTATCGCGATTGCGGTTTATAGTGTTGCGACATCGCTGCTCGTGTTCGTCGAGATCCAATGACTGTTAGCAGAATATAGAATTGGTGGGTTCAGGAGGGTAATACGGAACGCCGTGATGGATCCCAACGTCCTCGTATCACTAGCAGTCGAGATGACAGGCATCTTATCCGCATGGCTGTAACGGATCGTGCAGCCACGTCTCAATCCGTGAGTCAACAGATGGGGATGTTTGCAAGACAACAACCATCTGCACGAACAGTTCGACGACGTTTGCAGCAGCATGGATTATCAGCTCGGAGACCATGGCTGCGGTTACCCTTGACGCTGCATCACAGACAGGAGCGTCTGCGATGGTGAACTCAACGACGAACCTGGGTGCACGAATGGCAAGACGTCATTTTTTCGGATGAATCAAGGTTCTGTTTACAGCATCATGATGGTCGCATCCGTGTTTGGCGACATTGCGGTGAACACACATTGGAAGCGTGTATTCGTCATCGCCATACTGGCGTATCACCCGGCGTGATGGCATGGGGTGCCACCTCTTGTTCGCATTGACGGCACTTTGAATAGTGGACGTTACATTTCAGATGTGTTACGACCGTGGCTCTACCCTTCATTCGATAGCTACAAAACCTTACATTTCAGCAGGATAATGCACGACCGCATGTTGCAGGTCCTTTCTGGATGTAGAAAATGTTCGACTGCTGTCCTGTCCAGCACATTCTCCAGATCTCTCACCAATTGAAAACGTCTGGTCATTGGTGGCCGAGCAACTGGCTGGTCACAACACGCCAGTCACTACTCCTGATGAACTGTGGTATCGTGTTGAAGCTGCATGGGCAGCTGTACCTGTACACGCCATCCAAGCTCTGTTTGACTCAATGCCCAGGCGTATCAAGGCCGTTATTACGGCCAGAGGTGGTTGTTCTGGGTACTGATTTCTCAGGATCTATGCACCCAAATTGCGTGAAAATGTAATCACATTATATATGTCCAATGAATACCCGTTTATCATCTGCATTTCTTCTTGGTGTAGCAATTTCAATGGCCAGTAGTGTACTATGATATGGGTAGAAGCTGAAGTAATGAATCAAAGTTTGTGCCAGGGCCAGGACTTAAAACCTGTCTCGTGCTTACTAGGCAGCTGTGCTAACCACTACAACACCGTGGCATTTTGTCTATTGTAGCTGCACAGGTTACCATAGTCCAATGTCCTCCCTAACGCAAACTTCAGTTCACCCCTTGTGACGGGTCTACTCTTCTTAAATTGACAATATTGCAGAGGCAACATTGGTGTCAGCTCGTACACAAAATCCTGACTGGCAACACTTTCGCAGTTATGGACGGCTATAGATGCAGCATGGCTCAATATTTCTGCAGGGGCTTCCATCGTCTTGCTAAGTCCATGCAACGTCGAGTTGCTGGAGAACACCGGGAAAAAGCTGTCCCACCCGATGTTAGGAGGTATCGCCTTACTTTTGTCACCTCGGTGCAGATTCCGTTGCGCAACGTTGTGTTAACATTTCACGTGATCTTATCGGGAGCGGCGTGTTCATTATATATGCCACCGGGTTCACAACTTGTTAGAAGCACAGAGGGATGCTTATGGTTAACCGTTGTGCCGTCGAGTGGCGCAGACAAGCGTCTTTGATGCTTGACAGTGGCGAATCCTAAGTTCTACGTCGGTATTACAGCTGCATAACGCGTGCTTGCATCACACAACTCATTCTTTTTGGAGCAGATTTCAAACTTTCAGATTATAATGAAAAATATAGATATGTGTACAATCTGCTGTTTAAGTAAGCCGAAGTCGTATAGTTTTATTAAAAAGGAAAAAAAAAGACAAAAACAAAAAGAAAGAGGCGTTGGTTGTTTTAATTATGCTGTCAGCACACGATATTTGAGCTAATTATGCACCAGGGATATTTGAGACTAGACTAAACCTTTAGTCCTGTATGACTGACAAAATTATATCTTGTGCCCACTGTATCATTGTACAAATACATATAAATATGGAGGTGACTAGTCTCTCAGTGTTGTTACTGTTATTTTCTCGCAACTTGCTAAAAAAAAAAAGAAGGTTCAAATGGCTCTGAGCACTATGGAACTGCTGTGGTCATCAGTCCCCTAGAACTTAGAAATACTTAAACCTAACCAACCTAAGGACATCACACACATCCATGCCCGAGGCAGGATTCGAACCTGTGACCGTAGCGGTCATGCGGTTCCAGACTGTAGCGCCTAGAACCGCACGGCCACTCCGGCCGGCCAACTTGCTAAAATCCTGTGAATATCTTCCCTTAGTGATACTGGTTTCAAGGAACTAATTATGGTCGTTTTCAGACCACCTGATGAAATGTCTCACATATTGTAACGTTCGTGGACCTCCGGTAAGTATTGTCAGTAGTACTTGTACGGCGTGATTTGCCGCTGCATGCTGCGTCGCGGTTGTCTAATTTACTACTTTGTCACATGTTGGTAATTAATGTAACCTTAAGGGTTGTTAAGGCCTACGTGATTGTGACAGTACGTGAGATGCTTTCATTGTCTGATATGTGAGGCGTGGATATAAATTTGCAAAAAGAAAATTTCTTAGTTACTATTTCATGGTTAATACAAATTTGTGCCTGTTACACTAGTTTCTGTGAATGATTATTATGGTTTTATGGTTTTTCTGCTCAAACACTTTCAATTAAATTTTGATTGTGTAAATGGTCTTTATGATTTTACTATTATTTGGTTAGTTAATTTCAAATAGATTAAAATTTTATAGGAAGTAGTTCTATTTAATTGCGAATTTCCGCGAACTACTTAACTGAAAGTTGTTTGCTAAATATCTACTGGGACACATAATCCACAAAAGATATAACCAGAAATGAAGATTGTGATTAATGATATAATAATTTGTATGAATGTTTCATTTTAATAAAGGTTTGAAAGTGTCTGTCCGCCTTTCTGACACCAATACTCGCTCCATATTACCTTCTGGGGGACACCGTTGTTTTACAGATGACTTGGACCCAATCATCCACGTCACTGTGGACGTGAATCGGGACATTTATTTCCACATTTTCGTTGGCCAAGCGTTTCCTACTTCTCTATGATGAATGTGCTGTGGGTATTTCTGTCCACCTTGATGAGAAGATTCATGTTCACAGAGCTCTACGGAAACTTCCCTAGTTTGTCGAATACCAGGGCATCCTGTCCCACCCCGACTGGCTCGGTAAATCTTCTTTACTGAATCCTACAGGAAAATGCCTGAGTTGTTTAGAACAGTAGATGAAAAGTAGCAGTCAACATCCCAGAAATCTAGTAGGTATACGCAGGGATGTCCAGCCCGCGGACTGCAAGCTGCATGCAGTCCGAACCAAGTGTCAATATGGCCCAAGAAGTGAGGATCTATCACAAGATCAATAAATAAAAAAATCCATGAATCTCCGTTTTTGTAAATCTTATGATTAACTGATTATTTCTAATCTGAAACTCCCGCCACACGATGCTATTCTCTCATTGGTCCAGCGGTTATTATCATCGTTAAGTAAATTATGGGTGGCCAAAAATAATTTTCTTCTTCTAATGTGGGCGAGGTAAGCTAAGATGTTCGCCATTCCTGCTCTACAGTATACAGGGTGAAAAGTATTTAAACCGACAGGCTCTGGGAGGTTGTAGGGGACATCGAAACAAATATTTTTCCCTAATGTCATTGTTTCGTATGAGGATTATTTAAACCAGTGGAGACCATATTACGATCTTCAGTTGTTAGAGGGCGTATTACGCTCTTCAGTTGTAGGCAACTGCTGTCCACCAGTGTAGTAGTGCATTGTCTCTGTTTACTAATGGAGCGATACGCTTGGAGTGAGTACACTGATATGGTTGGTGCGTACTACGTAGCGCACCACAACGGACGAGATGCACAGCGTGTTTATCAACAACAATATCCTAATAGCCATATCCCGCATCATACGACCTTTGCTGCTGTGTGCCAACGTCTGCGTGAGACCGGGTTATTTAGCGGAGTACCTGGACAGGAACGCCGTCGCACGCTAAGAACGCTGCAATTTGAGGAAGCTGTCTTGCAGCATGTGGAAAGGGACCCTTCTATCAGCACTCGTGCAATTGCACATAACAGGGGGACGAATCAGACGAATGTGAGAACAGTCCTTCTAGAGCAATTGTTACGTCCATTTCACTTATAGCGTGTTCACAACCTGGAAACAGTTGATTGTCCACCCAGAGCCCAGTTTCCGCAGTGGTACCTGGAACAGTGTGAAATGCATCCTACATTTCCATCCTCTGTGTTGTTTACCGATGAAGCAACATTCGGGCGTGATGGAGTCTTCAACATGCACAAATCGCATGTTGGGAGTGAGGATAACCCACGTGCCACAGTTACTAGCGCTCCTCAAATGCGGTTCTTCGTTAATGTGTGGGTCGGTGTAGTTGGAGACTGTTTAATTGGGCCGTATCTGCCACCTAGGCTATTGAATGGCAGGAACTATTACAATTTTCTCGCCAGAGCGTTTCCAGAATTACTGGAAGACGTCTCGCTCCCTAAAGACAACGCATGTGGTTCCAACATGACGGGGCGCCGGCACATTTCAGTCATCGTGTGCGTCGATTCCTGAACCGACGGTTCCCAGAAATGTGGATTGGCATAGGTGGTCCTGCACCATGGCCTGCTGGATCCCCAGATTGTCCCCTCTGGAATTTTTTGTATGAGGAGAGATGCGCAACCTTGTTTACGCAACTCCTGTAGCATCAGAAGAGGATCTGGTTGTCGGGATAGTAGCAGCAGCAGGAACAATTCAGGATACTCCTGGGGTTTTTCCCGTGTCAGATAGAACATGATCCGACGGTGTAACCTTTGTTTACGTGTCAATGGAGGCATTTTTCAAAATCTACTGTAATTGATATTGGGTTGTGTTAATGTGTTGCCTCTTGGTCATAAAAAAAGGAAAAGTGTTCGTTGGTTTAATTAATTTGCCGCCAGATAAATCTTCCTCTACCGGTTTAAATACTCCTCATAGGGAAAAATGACATTAGGGAAAAATATTTGTTTTGATGTCCCCTACAACCTCCCAGAGTTTGTCGGTTTAAATACTTTTCACCCTGTATAATCGTTTACGAGTAGCTTGAGTTCAACAGATCATACGTGAAGAAACTTGTGAACTATTCATCGCCAAATTGAACTCGTTATTGCGCTGGAGGTGGTGATACACGTTGTTAGCGTTATTGCACATAGGGTTAGTAATGTTTTTCTCCAGTGCGCAGAGTTTCCCAAGAGCTCTACTTTGTACTACAGACCATATCGTTGAAGGTTTTTCACCGGAATAACGGACACAAGAAAAACTGTCCCTAGCGCTGGAAATGTGACGACGGAAAAAAGAAGAGGAGCATTTCCTCAAACAGTCAACGCAGATCGAACAGGTGGTGTGGGCTAGCGTTAAGTGATGGAGATCAGGAGCACCGGTAAGAACCAGGTGCAAAGTGCTCTCCGTCTGCTGCATCTGCCCCAGACACCGTAAAGACTGTCTAAATTAGGCGCGCGAACGTAGGAGCGAAACGGTGTCAAACAAAAGGAGGCAGTCTGGGCCATGAAAATTCCTCCCCGAGGGCGGAAGGGTCGCCGGTACCGAAGAGAAACAAGAGCGACCCACCCTGGGATGGAATTAACGGGCTCCCGTTGTCGTTAACTGAATCGCTGCCACCGTACCGGCTGACGGTAGGGTTCGCGCGGCGCCAAGTTTTCCGCTCACAGCAAAACAGCTTCCACCGCCGGGGTCGAGATGAAGCGATATGGGAAACGAGCGCCATAACCCTTACAGTAGCGACGGGGGTGGCGATGGCGCATCGGATGCGGGGGAGGGGGCAGCGGCGTCGGCGTCGCCGCCGGTGGCGGACGCGCGCTTCGGCCCCGGACGCGGCGTCGCATTGATTATCGGCGCTCCGGAAAATTAAGCAAGTGTCGCCGTCCGGGCTGGAAGCTGTCGGCAGAGGAGGAGGCTGCTAATTTAAGAGCGGAGGCGTCGCCGCCGCGCATGATTTGCGCTCGGCGAGGAGAAGTGACGAGTCGTGGCATGTCGGCCCCTCTCTGTCCGCCCAAGCGCACGACTGCATTGCACTGCACAGTGCACAGTGGCCAACCGCCTATGGTCGGTAAGGCAAAAGAAGAACACTGCACGTCTATTGGGTGGCTATAAACTGCCGAAAAAAAATAGTACGGCCTTTCAGGGGTTTGCAGTTCACTCAATATTGTTGCAGCAGTGCATACGGAGTAGGTGAAACGATTACATTCACAGCGATTCTGAGATACCACGTATCGACCCATTAGTACGTGGTGTATCCTCCTCGGGCGCTACATCTACACCTACATTTATACTCCGCAAGCCGCCCAACGGTGTGTGGCGGATGGCACTTTACGTGCCACTGTCATTACCTCCCTTTCCTGTTCCACCCGCGTATGGTTCGCGGGAAGAACGACTGCCGGAAAGCCTCCGTGCGCGCTCTAATCTCTCTAATTTTACATTCATGATCTCCTCGGGAGGTATAAGTAGGGGGAAGCAATATATTCGATACCTCATCCAGAAACGCACCCTCTCGAAACCTGGACAGCAAGCTACACCGCGATGCAGAGCGCCTCTCTTGCAGAGTCTGCCACTTGAGTTTGCTAAACATCTCCGTAACGCTCTCTTGCTTACCAAATAACCCTGTGACGAAACGCGCCGCTCTTCTTTGATCATCTCTACCTCCTCCGTCAACCCGACCTGGTACGGATCCCACACTGATGAGCAATACTCAAGTATAGGTCGAACGAGTAATTTGTAAGCCACCTCCTTTGTTGATGGACTATATTTTCTAAGGACTCTCCCAATGAATCTCAACCTGGCACCCGCCTTACCAATAATTAATTTCATATGATCATTCCACTTCAAATCGTTTCGTACGTATACTCCCATATATTTTACGGAAGTAACTGCTACCAGTGTTTGTTCTGCTATCGTATAATCATACAATAAAGGATCCTTCTTTCTATGTATTCGCAATACATTCCATTTGTCTATGTTAAGGTTTTTATAAGTCCTATGTATGGTAATAATGACTTACAGAAGCTACCACGTTACTTTCTTAAGCTGCAGAAATGCAACTTACGTGATTGGCTATCCATGACGTAATGCCGGAGACGGTGGACGGGGCTTCATGTATTTAATCAGCGGCTGGTGTTCTTAACGTTGCAGTACACCACCAGCCACAAACAAGAGGACTGCCATGCGCCACCGCCTCTGGCAGACATTCATGGTATATCAGCGTTATTTACTGCTTTGTTAATACATGATTTCGTCCTTGATATGTTCATATCAATACCTGTTTATTGTAGGTCCGAAGATGATCTGATAAAACGATCGAAACCGGTCACCATTATAAAAGTTAAGGTATCAAGACTGCTTCCACTTTATTTATAATTTTAATTTAATTGTAGGTCGAAATCTCCCGTATCAAAAATAAGTGGCCCAATGTACATAATGTGCGTCAGTTTATGGGCACACATACTTAAGTTGATGCTTTGCTCAACAAGTTACTTATATCTGATAAGAATCGGTTGGCACTTAAGTATCACATTAACTAGAGGTACCTGCGAAAACTACACGCAGGAATACTTGAAAAACGTGGCTATCCTAAACTTATCCGGACTGGTCAGTGGCTACTATCATTATTACTTGAACATCTGATCATATCTGAAAAGTGGTAGTTCATCAGCTAGTTCCTCTGCTAGCAATTGAGGAATGTGTTGCTGATGTCGTAAGTGGAAACGCTTACAGAAAATCTGAATTCCAACGTGTAAAAGAAAGAAAGTTGTGTATTATATAATATAATCATGCAATGAGGAAAAGTACAGATAAGATAGAAGAGTGCAGAACGACAAAATCGATAGATCTAATTTCTGACGATTTACGATAATGTTACAGAACACCAGAGGCAAGAATCCAACAGCAACCAATTAATATTAGACACATGAGAAGGACAGATAGTTTTTCGATCTTCATTCATGTAACTACTTCCTTTAAAAACTAATCTCTATATGGTTTGTATTGAACTGATGACTGATCCAATCAAACGGTGAAGTTAAACTTAAAATGCTCCAATAAACTTTGCAGTTCAGAGTCCTTTAGTAAATAAAGAAAGCCTCACTTTTATGAAATATGTACGACTAATATGTTGTACAGTGGTAGCAGTGCGTACGACAAACAGTGAGACATCCTGCCAAGGACAGTGTCTCTCTCTGCCCTGTAGTGCATTTAGTAGCCGTTACATGTTACGAGTGTATACCACTCCATGAGCAAGCAGGGACACGCTAAGTGGAGTACAAAAGCAATATGATAAATTTTTGATTGGAACAAAGCTATTCAGAAAGCTTCTGTAACGCATTGTCAGAAACCAGCACATGCACTTAGTTCTTACGGTAAAGCGATAAGAAAAAAATGCAGCTGTGCCATAGTGTAATGATAATGTTCTAGAGGCTTAATCTTTTAGTAACAATCTTTTAGCTCATTAGCATCTGTTGTACACATGTGATCATGCCAACGAGATAAAAGACTACAAAATTTAATGGCATTTCATGATTTACACTTTTCCAGAAACGTCTTCGCATTTTACAACTCCTGTAATTTATTTATTTACTGTCGGCTGCTTTATGCGAGGTAAGTTATAAATACCCTGAGTATTGACTGTTGCTGAATGTTAAATTAAGGGTTCCAAAAGTAATTTCCCTGGTAATATAAATTTCAGGAAAGCGGTTTTCTACGTAAATGCGGCTGTGGCCCACTTCCCGCCGTAGAGACCAGCAGGGCCCGCTCGCGATCTCCCTCGCAATATTCTGCCAATTTTCCTCAGGCGTTGCGTTATCACCGACAACGAGCTCGATTTCGATTTCATAAACTCTGACGGCGAAGGGCGACTGCCGCTGTTTTTCTCCTTCCGTGAAATCTGCGAACGATATTACGCCCGTAAATTTCGCGGAATTCCTGATACGGTCCGGACGCGCTTTATTTCTTGTTGCCACTATCTGTGATTGTATCAAGAGCTAAATTGTTCCTACAAAAATAATTCTGCGAGGGTGCTCTAACTGAATGCTCTTTCCCTTAAGTTATCCAACTAATTTTTGCATGCAAAGTCAACGTATTTAACAGTCAAAGAGCATGAAAAGGTTGTTCGGAGAACCCTCCCAGTGAAATATTTGTTGATTTATTCACATCATTTAATAAAGCAACATATTCAGAGTCATAAAGCTTAACTTGAGGCTATAAAGGCAATGCAAAAGCATTTAACAAAATTAGATAGTCTTGGCGTTAGGGCCTGAAGGTGGGATTTGTTGCCACAAATAGTGTCGCCCTGTTACATAATTTAAGGAAATAAACTACACATTGTGATTATGAAAGAAAAATCACACGACACAGGCGTAATATTCTACAGCAATTAACATCTTACAAATCGGATTTCGGTTTTTACACCATCGCCAGACACAGAGATAAATTATTATCTTTCTATCTGACCTTTACGTAACAGCCAAAAAGCGGTCTGTAAAACAATAAATACTGTGAATATGTCATATGTTTCTTCATTCGCAGTGTATAAAAAAATTCTAACAAGAACCGACACAGTACTCAATTAATGCTGATAATTGTGACTAGTGGCAGTCTGTCAACAATCTTTTAGTATTTTTGAAGCAGTTACGATTGTCAATGAAAGAGCAGTCTTACTTTTGCCACTGGGGGAGCGTCAGCTAATAGGTCTCGTCGCCTTTCAATCCGTGGCATACGATGATAAATGGCTAATTGACACGCTCTGCCCTAGTAGAGGTGTAGCTGATGGAAAAGGAAGTAAATTTGGGGTTTTACTTTCCGTCGCTGATGAAGTTGTCAGAGTTGGAGCACAAGCTCGGATTGGTGTAGGAAGAAAAAGAAATAGGCCGTATCTGTTCCGAAGAAACCATCTCGCCATTTGACTCAGTCGATTTATGGCAATCACGTATGGTATCGGGATCTGAACCACCGCCCTTCCGAGTGCGAGCACAGTGTCTTCAGCAATGCCCCGTCTCGCTCGGTGTAACTCACAATAATGTCGTGAGAACGGCAGTAACGTGTTACTGCATGGGAGCTTCAAATGGTGGAAGTTTTGGGAGAATCATACTGTCCACAATCTCTCAGCTGCACCCGTCAACTGCCTAGTGGCCAGAATCTCCCTCTAAAGATTCGTAATTCCCGGATTAAATCCCGGTGATGGCTTTAGATTTTTATGTTGTGAAAACGTCTGGAATACAGCCCACTCAGCCTGTCGGTGGAAGCCGAGAAACTGAGTAAGTCAGCAGCCACATTGGTACGGAAACTATTAAAAGTACGTCAAAGGAAGTAACTATAGCGGAAGGGTAATCACATCACATCTGAGGCGAACTACCGCCTTAAAAACTGTACCTGTGATCGGACGCCAAAGTCTATGGCACGAGACCCATTCAGCTCTACCTAAGAATTGAAAGAGGAACTTCATGGGCGCCAAACGCTCACCATCCCACATGGAGAAATTCAATCGTCTAAGTTTAGACCACTCCAAAACCAAAAACATCCAGAAGAAATGGGGATATGTAGAAGACGACTCTTGCGAATGTGGGAAAATTCTAACAACAACATCACGTACGCTTCTGTACACTCGTAGACAAAGCAGCGAATTGGAGGACTTACTTTTACTAAAGGATAACGCTGTAGGAGCTGCTGAATACTGAAGAGGGAAGATTCAGTGCACAACGGCCACAGAAAGTAAAATAAGGTACGCACGATGTACATTTACCGGTATTAAATAAATTCTTTCAGATGTTCAGCCGAGTTGTTAATTCCATTTGAGGCACAAAATTTCGATGATCACCCAGTCGTCTTCTCCAGGTGCTGGGAGCTGAGTTGTCATCCGTATTCACTGGATGGACTCCAGCCAGACAGCGCACCCGAAAGCATATAATCAGTCGGTCACGCCGAAAAAACTTGAGAGATCACATTCATTTATTATTAGCTGCTGTCAAGTCGAGTGGACTGGTACAAGCAGTGGCACGAAGTACACTACTGGCCATTAAAATTGCTACACCACGAAGATGACGTGCTACAGACGCGAAATTTATCCGACAGGGAGAGGATGCTGTGATAGGCAAATGATTAGCTTTTCAGAGCATTCACACAAGGTTGGCGTCGGTGGCGACACTTACAACGTGCTGACATGAGGAAAGTTTCCAACCGATTTCTCATACACAAACAGCAGTTGACCGGCGTTGCCTGGTGAAACGTTGTTATGGTGCCTCGTGTAACGTTCAAAATGGTTCAATTGGTTCTGAGCACTATGAGACTTAACATCTGTGGTCATCAGTCCCCTAGAACTTAGAACTACTTAAACCTAACTAACCTAAGGACATCACACACATCCATGCCCGAGACAGGATTCGAACCTGCGACCGTAGGAGTCGGCCTCGTGTAAGGAGCAGAAATGCGTACCATCACGTTTCCGACTTTGTTAAGGTTGGATTGTAGCCTATCGCGATTGCGGTTTATCATTAGCAGTCGAGATGCCAGGCATCTTATCCGCATACACTATCAGCTCGGAGACCATGGCTGCGGTTACCTTCGACGCTGCATCACAGATAGGAGCGCTTGCGATGGTGTACTCAACGACTACCCTTGGTGCACGAATGGCAAAACGTCATTTTTTCAGACGAAACCAGGCTCTGTTTATAGCATCATGATAGTCGCATCCGTGTTTGGCGACATCGTGGTGAACGCACATTGGAAGCGTGTATTCGTCATCGCCATACTAGCGTATCACCCGGCGAGATGGTATGGGGTGACATTGGTTACACGTTTCGGTCACCTCTTGTTCGCATTGATGGCACTTTGAACAGTGGACGTTACATTTCAGATGTGTTACGACCCGTGGCTCTACCCTTCATTCGATCCCTACAAAACCCTACATTTTAGCAGGACAATGCACGACCGCATGTTGCAGGTCTTGTACGGGCCTTTCTGGATACAGAAAATGTTCGACTGCTGTCCTGGCCAGCACATTCTCCAGATCTCTCACCAATTGAAAACATCTTGTCAATGGTGGCCGAGCAACTGGCTCGTCACAATACGCCAGTCACTACTCTTGATGAATTGTGGTATCTTGTTGAAGCTGCGTGGGCAGCTGAACCTGTACACGCCATCCAAACTCTGAGTCAATGCCCAGGCGTATCAAGGCCGTTATTACGGCCAGATGTGGTTGTTCTGGGTACTGATTTCTCAGGATCTATGCACCCAAATTGCGTGAAAATGTAATCACGTGTCAGTTGTAGTATAATATATTTGTCCAATGAATACCCGTTTATCATCTGCATTTCTTCTTGGTATAGCAATATTAATGGCCCGTAGTGTATGTGTTTGCCGTGACCTAGTACAGTAAATTTGTAAAAAAGAAATCAATGTACGAGTAATTCGTGAATGTGACAGCACCGTAAAAAATGTATACGAGTGTATATTAAACGCGGTCCATGCGACAACGGGAGTAAAACCACAGAACTGCTGAATTACCTCCTGCGCAGTCGATCTAGTTTGTCTAAGGAGCACGAAACCGCAAAGTGAAGTAGGGGAGCGGACGCGACCGCAGAGGTCTGATTGTTGCTGAGGAATGCCCACAGAATGCAAAAACTTTACGAGGATTCCGACGGGAACCGACGAGGGGAAGGAGGCGCTGTCGACCGCAGGAGCAGAGGCGCCGCTGATCTGGTAATGAACCTAACGGGCATTACTGCGGTGGCGTCCGCCTTCACTAATTCCACAGTAGCCTACTTTGAGCAATTTACCCTAACCGTAAATCAACAGAGACATACAATCACTCGCTTCACTTTCGTCCAGCCGAAAGCGATCGTCTGTGGCCCTGCAATTTTATCAACCGTCAGCAGTGAGGACTGCACCTGGTCTACGGAACGTTCTAGACAAGCGAGTGTGCTGCAATCATTATGTGTCCAACTCTCCGGGTACGAATTCGGAGAAGACGAATTTGCTGTTCTTGTTCTCGTGATGGCACGCACTCCGTGGGATGTTTTTTGTCGCCATGCTGAGGTTAAGAAAGCCACAGCTATGACTGAAACATGGAAGTAATCTGCAGACACCCTAGCCTATCCCTGGGAATGAAAATAGTGGCTGAGGTGGAAGGTTCGTCATAATCAGCCAGTAATAAGGACCCAAGCTTTTCTTTCTTAGACAGTTGTAACTTCACATATAGTGGATGAAATTTTGATAGTGAAGTACACATACGCGTCTTTTTAACTGTCCCTAGGGTACTCTGCGAACAGTAAAGCCAAAAACTTCTTCAGGTAAAATGATTTTGTTTTCAAGACTGTTTCCCATTTCTGTTTCTTTTTGCCAGTACCGTTCAGCTGATCTGAAGCTACAAAAACATTTCCTTTGCTTTTCACTTCTTTCCTACCAACACTAGTTTGTTCCTCTGATTACACTAGACAACTCAATGTCATTCAATATTTGAGCAAGAAATTCCAATTTTCACACAGAAATATCAAAATATCAACAGATTGTAATAGACGAAGTGAAGCAATTATGCTACATACGAAGAAACAAGCAGACTAGCCGAGGCAACCTGAGCATTCCCTAAAAAGCTGCTACTACCATCAAATAGTGACTTTAGTTTGAGAAACGTATTTTCCGAGAATGTTACTACTTGTTTTGTGTGGCGTGAATCATAAATTGTAGCAAAATCGAAAGAGGACAGAAATGTACGAGGTGAGGTGTTCCATGAAGATTCTAAAAGGTTCAAATGGTTCAAATGGCTCTGAGCACTAAGGGACTTAACAGTTGAGGTCATCAGTCCCCTAGAACTTAGAACTACTTAAACCTAACTAACCTAAGGACATCACACACATCCATGCCCGAGGCAGGATTCGAACCTGCGACCGTAGCGGTCGCGCGGTTCCAGACTGAAGCGCCTAGAACCGCTCGGCCATACCGGCCGGCGATGCTGAAAGGAAATGAGGAAGTTCTCCTCATAACTGGCTAGGAAAGGAATATGATATGTGGAGAAAAAAAGAAAAAATTTAACTAGTGGAAGGGACAGGATGATAGGACACCTTTAAGACATCAGTCAAAAGCTTCGTTGGTGCTCACGAAAGCTTTAGAGGGCAAAAATTGTGAGGAAAGATATTGTTTGGAATATATACGACAAATAAATGAGGTGAAAACTTGGCACGAGAGGGTAAATCGTGACAAGCCGCGTCAAAGCAGCCAGAAGGCAGATGATCCAAAAAGAAAGAAAAAAGTTATGAAGAAAAAGCTCGGCATCTCTTTTCCCAATGTTAGTGTTTCATGTCTGCGTCCCGACAAAACTCTTTCTAGTTTATTTAGTGCCTTTACACCCCATAGTTTGTTTGCTCGTTATTAGATAGAATTCTACATTTGCATCATGTATATAATCTGAGGACAGCAGGTAGCCCGCATCTCGTGGTCGTGCGGTAGCATTCTCGCTTCCCACGCCCGGGTTCCCGGGTTCGATTCCCGGCGGGGTCAGGGATTTTCTCTGCCTCGTGATGGCTGGGTGTTGTGTGCTGTCCTTAGGTTAGTTAGGTTTAAGTAGTTCTAAGTTCTAGGGGACTTATGACCACAGCAGTTGAGTCCCATAGTGCTCAGAGCCATTTGAACCATTTTTTTGACAGCAGGTAGAGCAACATAAGTATTTTGTAAAGTAGTTAGCATACTGAGAAATTTTCAGTACATTTATTCCGTAATTTGATAACTGCCAAAGCATATGGTCCAAAACGCAACTCTAACCTTTATCACCGTTTTTATTTCAGGAGGGAGAGGCAGTTGCGAGAGACGATAAAATGTAGAAAAGGCGGCCGCGATGGCCGAGCGGTTCTAGGCGCTACAGTCTGAAACCGCGCGACCGCAACAGTCGCATTTTCGAATCCTGCCTCGGGCATGGATGTGTGTGCTGTCCTTAGTTCTAAGTTCTAGGGGACTGATGACCTCAGAAGTTAAGTCCCATAGTGCTCAGAGCCAAAAATGTAGAAAATTTGAATTGGACTGAGCACGGAGCTGGCATTTTTACACTGAACAGCCGAAACATTATGAGCATTGCCCACCCCACGTTGGATGGCGTTGCGGGCTCCTCATGCGCTAACAACAGTATGTAAGCAGAGCAGACAAGGACGGGGGAATACCCTAGAGAAGACATCGGCTGCAAATGGGGAAATCTGTTGATATAAGCAACTCTGACTAGGGCAGGTTTTTATTACGCGACGCCTGTGGACGAGTATCTCGAAAACGGCGAAGCTGGTTGAATGTTAACGTGCTACTGTTGTGAGCGTCTACGGAAAGTGGTAGAAGGACAGTGAAACTATCGCTAAACGTTAAATGGCTGGACGTCCACGGCTCTTCACAGAACGTGGGGTACAGAGGCTTTTATGCTCTGTAAACTGCGAAGAGCGCGATCTGTGGCATCTCTGCTACTGCACGCGTAAGTATTTCGTAGTACATTGTTGAACATGGAGCTCCGCAGCAAACCACCCCTACGTTTCACACGTTGTCGCAACGACACCGTCAATTACAGACAGGACCACTGTCATGCGACCGTCGATCAATGGAAACGTGTCGGCTCTTCGAGTGAATCACATTTTTGCTACATCAGGTCTATGATCGTCTCCACAAACGCCGTCACCGAGGTGGGCGGCGGCTCGAAACGCGCATCGCTCCACGGACGCAGGCTGGTGGGAGCAGTATTATGCTATGGGAGACATTCTCCTGGGCTTGCGTGGGACCTGCGATAGTAACCGAAGACTCCTTCACAGCTGCAAACTACCTGCATCCTTTCATGATGGATGTCTCTCCCGACGGTGATATCATCTTTCAGCCGTATACTTTTCCGTGCCTCGGAACCGGAACAGTGCTACAGTCGTTTCAGGAGCATTATAGTGAACTCACGTCGATGTCTCGGAGACCAAATTCGTCTGACGTAAATTCTATAGAACCCATCTAAGTCGCTACCGGGCACCATTACCGCGTCCGCCAATGAGCGGCTCGTTATTTATGGAACTAGATCACCTGTGCATAGGCATGTAACGCCACATACATCTAAAAACATACTAACAAACTATAGGAGACCTGATCCGCAGGTATTTCGGTTCAAAGACCGACAAACAAGCTATTAATCAGTTGTTCATAGCGTTTTGGCTACTCACTATACATTGAGAGTTATTAACAGCTCAAGACCGTTTCTCGCAAACTCGTATCCTATCGTCTCGGTCCTTGATAAATCTTTCAAATTTCTTCGTTCCAAATCCTCCTCTACTTCATTTCTCTATTTTGCACAGGATCTTACTCTTTTTCACTTGTACGGAGGCCGCAAACAAAGTAGTTTTTTTCAGCCACCTTTCATCGTCTAACTTCATCACAAGCCCTTACAATTTTAAAAGTTGCTTTTCCACCTATTCGATGATGCACGAGCGAGTCCTCAATGTATTCCTGATTTCTTTATTTCGCATCTTCTCTCGCCTTGCAACCCTAAAACTTCTTCCCAAAAACTCCATTTGCGCGACTTCAACTCGTCTTCTATGTTGTTTTGTCATTTCTAGAATTCCGTTCCATATAAACAGATGCTTTGTGTAATTATTCATATAACCTTCTTTAACTTTTATCTGAACTTTATCTGATTAGAGGATGGAATTCAGCTAGATGATTTCTTGTTTAGTTTCTCTTGTCCTCTGTCTTATATGTTGTTTACTACAACCCTTATCTAGAATTATAACCCCCAGATATTTATATTTCTGACATGCGTCAATACTAGTTCCATTATAATAATGTCATTTGTTTACTTCCAGCAGAGAGCATATCTTTAAGCTCTATCAGATATTCCTAGATTTGTTTCAACGTAGTGTTGCTTAATACCTTCGACGTCTGCTTTCCACTTCTCCAAAGACTTACCAGGAAATGAAAAAGATTAATTCATTTTGAGCGGTGGGTTTCCTTTGTCCGTCCTGCAATTAGCTATATTGCGCGGACTTTACCACACGCTTGTTAATAGCAGTTTTAGCCAGTCCTGAGCCGTGGTACTCTTTGGTTCCCCCTCCACATAAAGCTGTGAAAAGAATTACACGCTAGCAAATAAAAGGTACAGATTTTGCACTAATTAGATGCGATAATTATTACACGCAGCGACCCCACACACTTCGTGACTTCCCCCGCACGTGGAGAATGTTGATTATAGAACGCCAGTGCTGGGCTTTTCAGTGCTCCTGATGCGCGTCATACGGGCAGCCGAAATTATTTTCACCGTTAACGACGAACATGGCGTTCATTTCATTAGTTATTTACACCGCTACACCAGTAGCTTAACCGATTTGGCCTAATTAATGAAATCCTCTCTTCCACTTCTCGTCCAGCTATACACCTCATAGCTGCTTTAATTTGTACTCACCAGTAGCTCCGTTCCATCTTTTTGTATTAGATGAAAAAACAAATCTGGTCACTGCTTTTCCTCATCCTCTTTTTCTTTGTAGGATTGCGGTCCGCGAAAGCGAGCAATATCGCCGTGGCTTTTGAAAATATTGAAAACTTTGTAGTGTCTAACTAAGGCTGATCTCAACTGGTCTGAACGCCAGTTCTTTGATCTTAGTTGTATCAATACGTTTTATTGCAACTGTCATCCAACACTGGCCAACAGGGTTGTCAGTAATAGAAAATTAAAAGTCAAAACGACCTCCTCGAAACACAGTCTGTCCTTTCAACACATCAACGAGAACGGACGAACTGACGTTCATATTATATTCTGCCTCGAAGTCCAAAATAGTAGGCCTCTATCGGAAGACACGTTGTATCCTGCGACGAGGCATGCTGCTGACTGCGCACCAGCTACCGGAAACATGCTATTTATAACCGACACGTCACACAAGGTCACGGACTTAGAAAAATTACTAATAAAAGTAACTAAGATACTCACGGTGTTGCGAAACAGGTCTCCGGTCCAGATTGTATACCAGTCAGGTTCCTTTCATAGTGTGCTGATACGATAGTGCCATACTTATCAATCATATAAAACCGTTCGCTCGACGAGAGATCCGCACCCAGAGACTGGAAACTTGCAAAGGTCACACCAATATTCAAGAAAGGTAGTATGAGTCATCGACTAAATTACAGGCCCATATCATTAACTTCGATATGCAGCAGGATTTTGGAACATGTATCGTGTTCGAACATTATGAATTACCTCGAAAAAACGGTCTATTGACACACAGTCAGCATGGATTTAGAAAACATCGTTCTTGTAAACACAAGTAGCTGTTTATGTGCATAAAGTGTTGAGTGCTATTGACAAGGGCTTTCAGATTGATTCCGTATTTCTCGATTTCCGGAGAGCTTTTGACACTATAGTACTGGAGCGACATGTAGTGAAATTGCGTCCTTTCGGAATATCGTCTCAGTTATGTCACTGGATTCGTAATTTCCTGTCAAAGCGGTTACAGTTCGCAGTAATTGACGGAAAGTCATCGAGTAAAAGAGAAATGATTTCTGGCGTTCCCCAAGGTAGTGCTATAAGCCCTTTGATTTTGCTTAGCTATACAAACGATTTGGGAGACAATCTGAGCAGCCGTCTTAGGTTGTTAGCAGATGACGCTGTCGTTTATCGACTAATAGAGTCATCAGAAGATCAAGACAAATTGCAAAACGATTTAGAAAAGATACCTGTATAGTGCAAAAATTGGCAGTTGACCCTAAATAACGAAAAGTGTGAGGTCATCCACATGAGTGCTAAAAGGAATCCGTTAATCTTCTGTTACACTATAAATCTCTCAAATCTAAAGCCGTAAATTCAACCAAATATCTAGGAATTACAATTACGAACAACTTAAATTGGAAGGAATACACAGAAAACGTTTTGGGGACGGCTAACCAAAGACTACGTTTTACTGTCAGGACACTTACATAAAATAACAGATCTACTAAGGAGACTGCCTACACTGAGCTTGTTCGTCCTCTTTTAGCACTGCTGCGCACTATGGGATCCGTACCAGATAGGGTTGACGGAGTACATCGAAAAAGTTCAAAGAAGTGCAGGACGTTTTGTGTTATCGCGAAATAGGGGTGAGAGTGTCACTGAAATGATACAGGATTTGAGGTGGACACCATTAAAACAAAGGCGTTTATCGTTGAGCGGAATCTTCTCACGAAATTCCAATCACTTTCTCCTCCGAATGTGCAAGTATTTTGTCGACACCGACCTGTATAGGGAGAAACGATCACCGTGATAAAATAAAGGAAATCAGAGATCGTGCGGAAGATATAGGTGTTCGTTCTTTCCGCACGGCTATACGAGGTTGGAACAATAGAGAATTGTGAAGGTGGTTCGATGAAACCTCTGTCAGGCACTTAAATGTGATTTGCACAGCGTCCGCGTAGACGTAGACGAAATACTCGAGCAATTCTACTTTTTAGTCCGTTTTATAAACGTGAGACACTAAAAAAATTATTTAAATAATTATTTTAAATTATTAGGCAGCGACTTGCTGGGCCAGAGTCGAAGGACGAGTATATAGAGAAACTTACACGGATGCAGATAGATTTTTTGAATCCGTATGGCTACCCATCGTACGTCACCGTTACTGGCCCAGCCGACGCCACTTTGAGACGCAGTGCAGCTAGCGCGGCAGCGCAACCGGTCAGCGAACACTGATCCAGTAGCGGCACTTTTTATAATTCAGACCGAGCCCGCCGTGGGGCCGGCGGCGCAAATACTACTGTCTCGGGCGGCACACCTCTCGCCGCGCGACTGCAGTTTCCGCCTCCGACGGCTGGGTCCGGTGGTCACCAATCTAAAATTTATAAACCGCCGCGTCGTCTCGAGCTCTATAAATATTGTCTGGAGCTCAGCTCCCCGCTAGGAGGCAGTGGTGCGGCGGCAGAGGCAGCGGGGGGAGAACACGCCAGTCCTTGTCGCGCGCGCGCAGCGTCCTGCAGTGCTAATTGCGTGGCGCGCCCTCTCTCTCACACTCACACACACACACACACACACACAGGGTCGCAACCTCGTATTCCGCAGCCAAGCCCGGCGCTCACCTCTTTCCCTGCGGCTGCGACAGCGAAATCCGGCGGTATTTGCGCGGGATGAGAGATGAAAGACGGGGAAAGTTTTCTCTGGCGGCCTAGCGAGAGCGAATGAGCGCGAGAGGGGAGCAAGATAAAAGGTTTCTGCCGCCCTGAGCCGCGCCGCCTTTCCCTTTCTCCTCCCTCATTCTCCTCGGCCTCTCTTCTTCCACCGTTACAACCATCCTTCTAGTGTAGATCTCGGCAATTTACGAAGGAGGAAAGTTCCTCGGAGCGAGTCGCCAAACACGTCACAAGCGCCAACATTGATTTTGAAATATGGCGCGAAAATTTATGCGTATTTAGAGAAAAAAAGTTTCCTGTCTTTTTCCCCCTCGCCAAAGAGGAACGACCGTCGTTTGCTCACTGCAGCGCCAATCGCTGTGCTGTGGCATTGCTTGGCTCGGTGGCGGTGGAATGGAGGACGTTCCGTCCACACGAGGAAGCTAGACGCTCGTATTACAGTTCAAATGCAGGTTCGTCTAGGATTAGTTTTTTTTTTGTTGGCACCGCCCTGTATTGTGCCTCTTCTCATATCCCAGATTCATTTCAGGTGCTCGAATGAATCGACTTATCCATAATAAATTTCGATTATTGCAATGGTCTACATCTACGTCTACGTCTACATGGCTACTCTGCAATTCACACTTAAGTGCTTGGCAGAGGGTTCACTGAACCACATTCACAATAATTCTCTGTTATTCCACTCTCGAACAGCGCGCGAAGAAAACGAACAACTATATCTTTCAGTGCGAGTTCTGATTTCCCTCATTTTGTTATTATGATCGTTTCTCCCGATGTAGGCTGGAATCAACAAAATATTTTTGCATTCGGAGAGCAAAGTTGGTGATTGAAACTTCGTGAGAAGAACCCGCCGCAACGAGAAATGTCCTGGTTTTAGTGGTCTCCAACCCAAATCTTGTACGATGTCTGTGACACTCTCTCCCCTATTCTCGATAAAACAGAACGTGTTGCCCTTCTTTGAACTTTGTCGATGTACTCTGTTAATCCCGTCTGGTAAGGGTCCCACACCGCACTGCAGTACTCCAAAAGAGGATGGACAAGCATATTGTAGGCAGTTTCTTTAGTAGATCTGTTGCATCTTCTAACTATTCTGCCAATAAAACGCAGGCTTTGTTTCGGCTGCCCCAGATTGTTCGTAATTGTAACTCTTAGGTAGTTAGTTGAATTACAGCCTTTAGACTAGATTTATTTATCGTGTAACCGAAGTTTAACGGATTCCTTTCAGCACTCATCTGGATGACCTCACACTTTTCATTATTTAGAGTCAATTGCCAATGTTCGCTCCATGCAGATATCTTATCTAAGTCGTTTCTCAATCTGTTTTGATCTTTTGATGACAAACGACAGAATCATCTGCATACAGCGTATGACAGCTGCTCAGGTTGTCTTGTAAATCGTTTAGATGCGGAACAACAGAGAGCCTACGAAACTACCTTCTGTTTTACTCGATGGCTTTCCGTCACTTACTACGAACTGTGACCTATCTAACAGAAAAACCACGAATCCAGACGCGTAACTGAGACGATATTCCATAAGCAGGCAACTGATTACCGGCCGCTTGAGAGGTGCGGTGTCAAAAGCTTTCCGGAAATCTAGAAATATAGAATCAATTTGAAATTCTTTGTTGACAGGGCTCAACACTTCGTTTGAGTAAAGAGCTAGTTGTGCGTCACAAGAACGATGTTTTCTAAATCTGCGTTGAGTGTATGTCAACAGACTGTTCTCTTCGAGGGAATTCAAATTGTTGGATCACAATATATGTTCCAAAATCCAGCTGCATACCAACGTTAATGATATGGGCCTGTAATTCAGTGGATTACTCCTATTGCCCTTCTTGAATATTGATGTGACCTCTGCAACTTTCCAGTATTTGGGTACGGATCTTTCATCGAGTTAACGGTTGTATGCAATTGTTAAGTATGGAGCTATTGCATCAGCATACGCTGAAAAGAACCTAATTGGTATACAGTCTGGATCGGAAGACTTGCTCTTATTAAGTATATCATCATGTACACCATGATCCTTATTTGACATAGATTTTCCCCAAGTGTTGATAACCATTTCATCTGATAACAACCCTAGTTAAATTAAAACATATTTATTGTCACAACCGATTTCGCCCCCTTGGCAACTTTCAAGTGACCAACAGTTACCACAAACTAAAACTATACAGCACTTAAAAGTAGACTAGGAGCGGATACCGATCTTGCGAATAAATGTTTTTCTGCAATTCCATTTAAGAGCATTATAAATGCACTAAAAGTTCCCGGTGAACTTGACATGTTCATTACGTACGAAAACACGAGATTTAGACAATATCCAACATCTACCTAGTATATTTGTTCGTTAAATTACTTTGGCACCTATACAGTAAGCAGTTTCAATATTACATACAAAGCACATATTTTTTAAGTTACCAATGTCAATATGGATAACACCTATTTGATTGAACTATCTGATATTCTACTCACGTTATTAAATCCAGAATATCCGATGAATTTTGAAATAAAGCTCGCAATATTCGCAAATAATTTATTCATATTCCAACAACGTCAGAATGAAACTAAAAATTAAAACTCAGAACTAGGAAAGAAATTAGAATGATTGACGAAATCCTACTGGATATCAACAAGAATGCTACTACATTAATACCCCTCAAACTGGAGAAAGGGGGAATAAATTTGAAAAAAAGAAAAAAAAACTTATTTTACTGTGATACCATATGTAAAACTTCACATCTGTTCACATTCACGGATTTATTGCACTGCTGTCAAGATTTATGTTTCTTAGTATCGATCGTCAGAACTAAAATTGAAGAAAATGTTTCGAAAGCTACATTGTTTTGGCTTTGCTAGGCCAAACGTAGTCCAGGGCCAATATACGACAAAATACACGTGGTAAACGTCGAAAAAACATCTTCATATTGGCCGGTAGAATCAACTTTCAGTAGCCTGGGACTGCACAGAAGTATCCATCGCCTCTCCAGTTTCTCACATTACTACAGTCGCATGTGGTGCTGTCTTGCACCCACACACTTTGAGTAGGTCTCAGTGCTGCAGAGCACGTTTTCTTTACCTTGAAATTCCCAACTTCTCCTCCTCTTTCCTGGCATTTGGTTTTTTCTTTTTTTCGAGTGACGTGTGTAAGGGCTGAACGAGGAAGTGACAGAAAATGTTTGAAGATGTTACTTCAGCACCTTTTTTTGGAGGTTCGTATTCGTCTTGGCTGCATATCAGCGCCGAAACCGCAGACGCACCAAGGAATCGGCGTAATTTCCCTTCACAGAGTGAGAACTAAGAAAACCCACGATATGAAGCGATTTCTGAAGCTGTACTATTTCTCGGCGGCATTAAGCATGCAGCTTATTAAGGTCGCAGAAAATGACTGCTGGAAATTCGTGAGAATTCTGAATGAATAAAGAGCCTCTACTCAGGTTCAAAGAGGAGGCAAGTGGCCCATCTTGTCTCCCCTTGTAAACGCCTGTGTTAGTACGTAGGCCGACATGCTATCTGTCTTTTGCTGATTACAGTTCTTTACAATGGCCCGTAACGCTGAAATTGGTCAAACTTGTAGAATATAGTGAGTAACGAAAATTGCAAATCAGGCAATAACACTCAAGGAGGAATCATCTTGAGCTTCAATAATGTTTCATCGTTGGTGACACTGCAATATCCGGCTGCAATACTTCTTCGACCACCACTTTCTTTCCTGAATAAGTCAATGTAGGATAGTATCGAAAGCTTGATTTTCATAGGGAATTAACGTGTCAGATTCACCGAGAACAAGCCGGCCGGAGTGGCCGAGCGGTTCTAGGCGCTACAGTCTGGAGCCGCGCGACCGCTACGGTCGCAGGTTCGAATCCTGCCTCGGGCATGGATGTGTGTGATGTCCTTAGGTTAGTTAGGTTTAAGTAGTTCTAAGTTCTAGGCGACTGATGACCTCAGAAGTTAAGTCCCATAGTGCTCAGAGCCATTTGAACCATCACCGAGAACATTTAATACAACAAATCCGTCGCGAAAAACTTCGTTATCATATATTGTAACAGTGTTGGCGAGTATCTATATTCCATTTTTGGTCGTGTCCAACATTCCCTCCTGATAGTGATTTAAGACTGTGTTAATTTCCCTATGTACATATAACGTTCCTCCAGCAGACAGTGTGGGGCAATCGTAATGTGTTGTATAGTTTTCCTCATGTGCAAAATGACATGGTGTTTTGATTAATGTAAAAACAAAGCTAGTACATTGTCTTCTATTTGCAGATCTATTCGCTCTGGTGAAGGTAGAAGCTTCATGTCAAAAGTAAAAGTTCCGACAATATCTGTTCGAGTTTATGTTACTCTATTTATCACAATAGCAGTTAAACAATTTGAGAGTGCTGCAAAGCGCAGCTTTCTATCTCAGTAGACCACCATGCAGCTATCAGACCTGTTTCTGAAATAGACCTACATATTCTCTTCTACACAAAGCCTCGCAACTGTAATTAGTTGAAGGATACACTGATCAGCCAGAAGATTATAATCACCTACTTAATAGCCGGTATTTCCACCTTTGGCACGGATAACAGCTGCGACGCTTCGTGGCATGGAAGCAGTGTGGCCTTTGTAGGTAGCTGGAGGGAGATGTCATTACATCTACACACAAAGGTCACCTAATTCCAGTAAATTCCAGGGAGGGAGGGACCCCGGGGGGGGGGGGGGGGGAGGTGGAGGGGAGGCAGTCTGAAGCTTCGTCCAATCACATCCCAGGTGTGTTCGATCGGGTTGATATCTGGCGAGATGTGAAGCCATCACATCAATTGTATCTCGCCTATGTCTTCATCTTGTATTACGTAACGCTATTTGAATAATGTAATTCTGCCTCTGAAGAGCATCGTCGCTGTAATATATTAAAAAATAAATAAATAATTGATTTTTTGTAGCGCTGCATGTTTTAACATGTTGTGCAGAGAACAGCTGCAACAAAATTATGGCTACATTTCTGCTTATGGATAAGCTTTGGAGTGAGTAGTATGCAATGCCGTTAAACCATATGGCGAAACACAATTTTGTCTCCTTCCATCTATTAGGGGAGCAGTCGGTCGCGTGCAGACAGTGTCTCCAGGTGGGCTACGACCAGTACGACGTAGCATGCGTGATGGCAGTTTGTCAGGCCACGAAGATGGGCGTGTAACGGGAACGAATTCCCACGTGCCTCAGGTCATGGCTGTGGCCGCAAAATAGCTGCCATCAGACGGTAGTACAATCTCTTCCGGTATTACAACAACAAGAAGTTCCTTTTGGTGTTGTAAAAAAAGCCTACAATGACTTAGTGGGGTTCGAGGTGGGTTCCTACCTTCGTTTAGGAGAAAGAAGTGTGTTAGGCCATGTTATTGATGTAAGGCCATATCGAATTATTTTTGTCTATTTCACAGTCTAATTACAAATGAGAAGCTGTATTATACTACTAAAGAAGCGCTAAAAAGAATTGACTGAGGTGGCAGTCATGGCATAGCGATATTCATATACATATGGCACTAGTATCGTCTGCGCAAGGGACAAAAGCGGAGTGCACTGGCGAAGCTAACATTCGTACTCAGGTCATTCGTGTGAAAAGGTCTCCGTCGTGATTATGGCCGCAGGACAGGAATTCATGGACTGTGAACATGGAGCTAGACGTACCGGACGTTCCATTTCGGGGATTCAGTATTCCGAGATGCACAGGATCAAGAGTGTGTCGACAGTACCAAATTTCAAATATTACCTTTCACTACGGACAACGCAGTGGCCGGGAGCCTTCACTTAACGACCGAGAGCAACGGCGTCGCGTCTAGTTGTCAGTGTTAATAGACAAGCAACACTGCGGAAAATAATTGTAGAAATCAATGAGGGTCGTACTACGAACGTATTCGTTAGGACATTGCAGCGAAATTTGGCGTTAATGGGCTGCGGCAACAGACAACAGACGCGAGTGCCTTTGCTAACAGTACGACATCGCCTGCAGCACCTGTCCTGGGCTCGTGACCGTATTGATTGGATCTTAGTGTATTTGGAGACCATTTTCAGCAGTTCAGGGACTTCATGTCCCCAAAAAGCGATGGATCTTTTGTGGATGACAATGCGCCGTGTGGAAAAGCCACAGCTGATCCCGTCTGGTTTGAAGAACATGCTAGACAATTCTAGCGAATTATTTGGTCACTCAGATCGCCCGATAAGAATCCCACCGAACGTTTATGGGACCTAATCGTGAGGTTGGTATGTGCACAAAATCCTACACAGGCAACATTTTCGCAATTATGGACGGCTATAGAGGCAGCATGGCTCAATGTTTCTGCAGTGGACTTCCAACGTCTTGTTAAGTCCACGCTACGTCGAGTTTCTGCACTGCTCCGAGCGAAAGTAAGTCCGACACGATACTAGTGGGTATCCCATTACATTTTTCACCTCAGTGTAACCAAAATCATAGAACTGCCTCAATGCTGCCGCTTTAAACGTAGATAAGAAAATATACAGTTATCGAGAGCACTGGCTCTTTAAAACCATTAGTGTCCGAAGTATCGGGGAAATTAAGTCTAGTTTGCACAATTTCAATCTATGACCGTTTCTGCAGTAACCATTCACTGCCTCATTTTTGGAAGAAGGGTGGCTATCCTGCACCTTCCCCATGCACGATGTAGACGGTTTTAAGTAGACATGTGCTCATGTAACAACGTCTAAATCGGCCGTGGGGTGGAGCAGAAATTTCGCCATTATTCCACAAATGAAGCAGTATGCGGAAATTACAAATATCGTCTTAAAACAAAATTCCAGAAATTAGACTTAAACCAATTTACCTCTCAAGTAAGAGTTTTTAAGGAATATCCTTTAGACTTCATTGAAGCATAAAGATTTACATTGTAGCTATATGACTATGATAGAAATCGTGTATTGAAATTGTTGGGTTCACGAAAGTTGCTCTTTCGAATAACTGTTATTGGTGAAAAGAAAAATGTATGAGCGTACAAGACATAAAAAGTTGTCAAATTCGTCATAGCTACTCATTTACATGATAAAAAAGTGATCTCTAAAGTCAAGCTCCCAACAGACACAATAAAACATAAATCGCATGCAGTTTCTATAACACTTTAAAACTTTGCTGCACTAGAAATCATACTTTTTCGTAGGTTATCTGGATCAGATAACTGATAAATTGCCCTATTCTCTAGAGGTTTGGAGATAAAACATGATTGATATCAAGAAAAAGAACGTTTGCTGAAGACATTAGCTGCCAGTGGGCACTGATTTGTATGAATGGGGCAGCACATGATGCATAGATGAAATGAATAGCCCACAGAGGATGTATTTCACATCAGAAAATAAAGTGACTGATATTCGAAATACAATGAGATGCTCAAATAACCTTGAAATAAGTACAGCAAAGTCTTCGAACATGTTAGAAACTTGAAAATTGCTGCACAATAAATACTAAGCTACATCATTCTGTATATATTATGAATTTGTTGAATCCCATGTATATTCTAATAAAAAAAAGTACAGCAGTGTGCCACTTAAAATTAATTACAGGGAACTACGATTTATTCAAAAACCCTTGCTTGGTGTAACTGTTTTTCTACTAGATCGTTTGGTCCTGAGCTCATAATTCATCAGATATCAAACACTGTTCCCAAATTACTTCGTTACCTTATCACTGGAATGCCTTTATTTCGTATTTTATCAGTGCACATTATTTTTAGCATTATTTGTAGCTCCAAATCGAAACTTTGTTGTTATATCTAGTTTAATTACATTAATTTTAGCAATACCCGCTGTAGTGAACAGTATGTATGGAACATAAAACTGACGTGTGACGGAGTGCTGTAATCTCTTTTTACCTGCATTTCTTTTCTCATCACTGCTGACCATGGAAAAATTTATTTTTTATATATCCTCTACAGTATGCTTCTATTAACCATCATTTTCGTCTACCCAATAAAGACGGTCTAGCAATTTTGAACTCACAATTAGGTTACGTGATACGCTCTGTCTGGCCCATTTGTATGATTCAGGCAATGTACTTTGTATTAAGAGAAAACGTGGGCACAATTCCGAACTATCACTGTTACGTGAATGCGTGAATGTGTGGGCGTAGAGAGAGGAGAGAGAGAGAGAGAGAGAGAGAGAGAGAGAGAGAGAGAGAGAGAGTCAGGGTTGGGGAGGGGGTCAAGCACTCTCGTAAATGAAATGTCCCAGACATTCGCGCGGTCGTTATGAATTGTCGCAGTCTTCAACGTAAAGTGTGATTTAGCGGCTAATGTTTACTCGGGAGTGTAAATCATGTACTGCGCCAAAGTGTAGTACTTTATGAACGCAACGCACTTTACTATCGGCGTTTTACTACAGTTTATTTACTTCGTGTTGCCACCGCACGACGTGGAGATTATAGCACTCCGTCACACGTCAGTTTTATGTTCCATACATACTGTTCATTACAGCGGGTACTACTAAAATTAATGTAATTAAACTATATATAACAGCAAAGTGGTTGCTACAGTCAAAATGAGAACTAACACTACGTTAACATATTGCAATAAGTAAACAACACATGGTAATGCAGTTCATAATATTACTGCTTTTTAGGCAGCACTCTAATTGTACCGTCAAAGACGAGACAGTTGAAGAAAGTAATTCTGTCTATAATTAAACTCCATGGCGAAGATAGTTGGACTGCAGCCTGAACAAAATGGAATGAAGCCCTGGAACAATAAAAAAACACTCGTCTTTAATCTATTTACATCACGGTTCTACTTCAACCAGATTACATAGGGGTTTGGAGATAAAACACGGTTGATACCAAGAAAAAGAACGTTTGCTAAAGACACAAAGAATTTGAGACATTAGCTGCCAGTGGGCACTGATTTATATCAATGGGGCAGCACGTGATGCATAGATGAAATGAATAGCCTACAGAGGATATACTTCACATCGGAAAATAAAGTGACTGATATTCGAAATACAATGAGATGCTCAAATAACCTTGAAATAAGTAGAGTAAAGTCTCTATCATGTACTGCGCAAAAGTGCAGTACTTTATGAACGCAGTGCACTTTACTATCGGCGTTTTACTACAGTTGATTTACTTCGTGCTGCCACCGCACGACGTGGAGATTACAGCACTCCGTCACACGTCAGTTTTATGTTCCATACATACTGTTCACTACAGCGGGTACTGCTAAAATTAATGTAATTAAACTATATATAACAGCAAAGTGGTTGCTACAATCAAAATGAGAACTAACACTACGTTAACATATTGCAATAAGTAAACAACACATGGTAATGCATTTCATAATATTACTGCTTTTTAGGCAGCACTCTAATTGTACCGTCAAAGACGAGACAGTTGTAGAAAGTAATTCTGTCTATAATTAACTCCATGGCGAAGATAGTTGGACTGCAGCCTTAACAAAATGGAATGAAACCCTCGAACAATAAAAAACACTCGTCTTTAACCTATTTACATCACGGTTCGACTTCAACCGGACTTTTTGTACACTTCTTCAAATCTCGTAATAATCTTAAAATCTGGTTGAACCATTGATTAATGATTACAACAGCATGAGTGGACTTGCTCGTCTTTCTGTTGCAAAGTGCCACCAGAGAAAAATATTATTTTAACTAAACGTGATACCTACAATATAAGATTAAAAAGGATAAATTTCTGCTCACCATATTGTGGAAATGTTGAGTCACGGATAGGCTCAACAAAAGACTCCTAAACAGGTAAGATTTCGGCCAAAAAGCGTTCTTCTGAATTAAACACGCCACGACACAAACACAAACACAAACACACACACACACACACACACACACACATGACCACCGCCTACGCAGCCAGAGGAGAGACAGTGGTCGTGTGTGTGTGTGTGTGTGTGTGTGTGTGTGTGTGTGTGTGTGTGTGTGTGTGTGTTTGCGTTTTGTCTAATTTGGCCGAAAGCTTACTTGTTTGGAAGTCTGTTTGTTGTGCCTGTCTGCGACTCAACATTTCCACTATGTGGTGATTAGCAATCTATCTTTTTCGTAACCTTTTCATAACATTGTAGTTATTCCATCTTCGACATTCCAGCGTCTAAATGTCACTGATGACAACTCAGCACTGATTGAAACATTAATAGACAAATTATAAAAGTAACTTAACAGTCAAACCATCTTATTGTTAGCCTGTATTGAGGACACGTCTTTATCCTCTGTAGGGTTGGGTTGTTGTGGGGAAGAAGACCAGACAGCGAGGTCATCGGTCTCATTGGATTAGGGAAGGACGGGGAAGGAAGTCGGCCGTGCCCTTTTTTTTTAAAGGAACCATCCCGGCATTTGCCTGGAGCGATTTAGGGAAATCACGGAAAACCTAAATCAGGATGGCCGTATCCTCTGTAGGATGAAACACAAGTAGTACAACTAGTGAATTCAAATCTTTCTCTCTGGACCACACAAGGGCGCTTAAATTGGCCCTGCAGTGGGCATACTTCGACCATCCGGGTTTTTCTTTCATTTATTTTGTAAACAAGATGTAATTTGATTGAATTTGAGCGACCGGCTTAAACTGGGAATCGAGAGCTGCAAGAATCATATTTTCATCTATCGCGACCAAATTTTTTAGAGGGTGAACACCACCAACAAAATTCCGGAGGTTAATCATGGAAATTTTCAGAGTACTTCGGTGTAGCGAATCTGTGATCTTCAGTCGTTTGTTACAGAGTAATAATGTAACTATGATTTACTCCGTTTGCTACCCCAGTTACCTTTGTTTCTGTGAAGAAACCTGTAATATGTTATCAACAAACATGCGACACAAAACACAGAATAATGCAACAATCCCCAGACGAAACACACCTGAGACAAAACCGAGCAGTTCTAAAAGCAAGCCTGAGGACGGGGAGTGGATTGCTACAGTTGTGAACAGCAAGTATGGTAAGTTAATGGAACACATTTGTTTTGAGAAAAGACACACAGCGCTTATTATAGATATTTGCAATGTTGTGCCGATATTTTCAGTGGAACACAGATAGATAAAAAGATAAATGGGTGTAAAAAAAGAAACGAAATTCAGTTACTTAGTAACGAGCCACCGGTGACCGCTGACCATTTTACAGTACTAGATACTCAGGAAATGTCCCTGAAAAACGTTCGAAATGTTCTCTATAGTATTCTGGTTCAATGTGTATACGTATTTTTAACAACATTTCAGTGGCTGTAATCTGATACCGAGATGCAGATCGTGCATGACTGTTGTATTAGCGAGAAAGATAGACAGACGCGCATACGTCACACCACGTGACGCTGCAGGTCTTACGAGAGCCAGTGATCGGCGGTGAGCGGATAAATTTGAGACGAGTTAAGTAATTGTTAACTGCGCATTTAAACGCAAGCAAGCTCTTGATTGCAGAGGACAAAGTTAAGACCTTTCGTGGATACCTTTTCCGGTACGGAGCTGAGCGATCGCAAAATACGGCGGGCGAAGGCGACTGGTGTGATGTCACAAGTTCTTTGCGACGCCCGTATTTCTCGTGTGCCCCGTGTATTAGGATATGGCGTCTGTGGGAAGTAAAGAGAAGCTCAGCTCCATTCCAGCCGGAAAAGTGCGCCCTAATCGCCTACAATAACCGAAACAAACCTGACGGTTCCTGGAAACAGCGGGCCCCCGCGTGATTGCTAAAGCAAGTAGAGTCAATTGAACACTTCTCCATTTCGTAGTTACATATGCTGTCTTGCTACGTGGGTATGTTTCAAACAGCCTCATAAGGCGAAATGAGTTGATTTTTGCGTAAATTCATAAGCAAGAGGACGAAAAGTCATCAAACTGGAATGTTTCTACATTTGTAAATGTCGCACGACCTTTATTTATCTGCGTATAGCCTCCAATCAGCTTTTGTTCTGCCAGGATTTAACTTGATTTTGTAACTGGAAAAACAATTCTGAAAAAAGATTGAGCACCTTCAAGAACTGTGTTCAATGGCTACTGAGGAGACGTAGTTCTAATGATTTGTTTGTCACGTTCATTGGCGATCAGATAGCGCTCGGTAGTCCTGTCAGTGCACTCTCTGTTTTGATTCTAAAGGTAGTGACTTTGTTGAATTTAGAGATGAACAGCGTTTGTAACATTCATTATATGGTACAATCATGCCCCACCCATTATATGTTACAATCATGCCCCAACGACGAGAACGTACTCCTGTTGAACAGCGTCGGGCTTTTGAACAGGGTCGCATTGTGTACCTGCGGTATGCTGGATGGACGTATTGACGGATTGCTGCACTCGTTAGGCACACTGTATTAGGCTGTGTCGCTGCTTTTCAACTGTGGTCTGTGGGACATTCGTAGACCCGTAGACCAGGTTCTGGACGTTCACATAGTACAAAGGTATGTCAGAATCGACGCTGTGTGCGAGCAGCGGTGGCCAACCAAACATCATCCAGAGACGAAATCCGGGCACATGCTGCACCTGCTGTATCATTAGGAGCTACTGGAAACCGTCTGCTTGCACCAGTGTTAAGGTCACGTGTGCCTCTGGACAAGCTACAACTGACACCGTGTCACCGCCAAGCACGGCTAATCTGGTGTCGTGAAAGAGTTGACTGTAGAATGAGAAAGGTACGGCGCTCTATTGCCAGCAGTGATGAGTGTTGGTTCTGTCTGTATGCGCCCAATGGACATATGCGTGAGCTGCCTATTCCAGGTCCCACCTCAGGCTACATGGTGTGGGGGGACCAATGGTTGCAACTAGAGGTCACATTTGGTTTTTCTACTGGTTAAAGTAACCAGTAACTGCTACATTCCACAGGCTGTTATTCCTAGGCTACTGCCTTTTTTCGGGAACAAGGTGATGTGCTTTTCCAGCAGGACAACGCACACCCATATATGGCTGTTACGACTCAACATGCTCTACTTAGTGCCCAACAACTGCCCTGGTCAGCAGGATCTCTCGCCAACTGAACATGTATGGGAAACGGTGAAGCGCCGGCCGGGGTGGCCTATCGGTTCTAGGTACTACAGTCTGGAACCACGCAACCGCTACGGTCGCCTCGGGCATGGATGTGTGTGATGTCCTTAGGTTAGTTAGATTTAAGTAGTTCTAAGTTTTAGGGGACTGATGACCTCAGAAGTTAAGTCCCATAGTGCTCAGAGCTATTTGACCCATTGTGAAGCGGGAACATACCCGTTCTCTAGAGCCTTCAAGAATAATTCCCGTATTGCAACAAGAGATCCAAGGTGCTCAAGACAATATACCGTAGGATGCCATTCAGAATCTTTATTTGATCTTTTGCGTATGAAGATACATGCCTGAGTTGCCACCACAGGCGGGTACATTGCGAAGTGACTGTTCGGGCACCCTTTGCTGTGACTTTGTTGTGAATATGTTACATCATCTACTCCTACAATGATGAACTACTTGTTACCTCAGTTATCAATAAAATAACCTTGTCCTTGAGGGTGTTGCATTTTTTTCCAGCAGTGTATACAAAACACGTAAAAATTACCACGGATCGGGCTATCTTCTGACAGAGCCAGAGCTGAGGCATGAGGACGTAAATCCTTCTTAAGCTGTCGCCTTTATAATCGTGCCTGGTGAAACACTATGATATTGAAAGTAGAACTCTGCACTGATGAGTGGCATTTAGCTGACCACCCACAGAAACTCAAACAAACACTACTTCACTTTCGCTCAAGAATTTGACAGCCGTGAAAGGTAACGGGAATGGAGAAATAATTTTGGCGTTGCCGTCGCGAAAGGTTCCGAGATCTGCGCCCCAACTTCTCACGTTGCCACAGATTGGCAAGGGCAGCAATTTCGGCAAACCAAACGATAAAATAGACAGCAATAGGTGTGCATCGGGGGTGGAGGGGGGCGGGGACGGCAGAGGCGTGGGCGGCTGCGGTGCAGTCGAGTCACGCAGCTTGCGGTGGCAGGGGCGGCGGCTGTGCAGGGCTGTCCCGCAAGGCACAATATATGGCCCGCCGGTTGGTATTCCTGTGCCCGTGCAAGACTTCCTCCTTTTGCGCTTAATAGCGGGACAAAGGCGCGCGTGATTTACAAGACGATATTTCACCGCGCAGGTCGTACATACTGCATTTACATAATTGCTTCCATCAAGCGGTGCGGCGTCGCGCGGCTGGCCTCTGCTTCAGCGGGAGGCTCCGTCTCTCGTGTTTGTTAACTTGGGTGCGCGGTATACGGGTCCGCAAACAGAAATACAACGTGATGAATCGCTTGTCTCCATCTCTGACGTAGCTCCTCAGATGCAAAAGACACACCACACACACACACACACACACACACACACACACACACACCACACACATTATTTTCAACTGCAACATACTTTTTCACAGACGGAAGTAAATTGCTGGGATTGTAGTATCGCTTAGAACTAAAGAAATAACAGGTACAAGTATTTGATAGTAATAGAAAACCTTCTCTTAATTTATTACGATGTCTACCACGTTTCTGGACTAAAACTTCTTTCAGGTCCTTAGCCCTGCACCTATTGTACACTACTGGCCATTAAAATTGCTACACCACGAAGATGACGTGCTACAGACGCGAAATTTAACCGACGGGAATAAGATGACGTGATATGCAAATGATTAATTTTTCAGAGCATTCACACAAGGTTGATGCCAGTGGCGACACATACAACGTGCTGACATGAGGAAAGTTTTCAACCGATTTCTCATACACAAACGGCAGTTGACCGGCGTTGCCTGGTGAAACATTGTAGTGATACCTCGTGTAAGGAGGAGAAATGCGCACCATCATGTTTCCGACTTTGATAAACGTCGTTTTGTAGCCTATCGCGATTGCGGTTTATCGTATCGCGACATTGCTGCTCGCGTTGGTCGAGATCCAATGACTGTTAGCAGAATATGGAATCGGTGGGTTCAGGAGGGTAATACGGAACGCCGTGCTAAATCCCAACGGCAATCGAGATGACAGACATCTTACCCACATGGCTGTAACGGATCGTGCAGCCACGTCTCGATCCCTGAGTCAACAGATGGGGGCGTTTGCAAGACAACAACCATCTGCACGAACAGTTCGACGACGTTTGCAGCATCATGGACTATCAGCTCGGAGACCATGGCTGCGATTACCCTTGACGCTGCATCACAGACAGGAGCGTCTGCGATAGTGTACTCAACGACGAACCTGGGTGCACGAATGGCAAAGCGTCCTTTTTTCGGATGAATCCAGGTTCTCTTTACAGCATCATGATGGTCGCATCCGTGTTTGGCGACATCGCGTTGAACGCACATTGGAAACGTGTATTCGTCATCGCCATACTGGCGTATCACCCGGCGTGATGGTATCGGGTGCCATTGGTTACACGTCTCGATCAACTCTTGTTCGCATTGATAGCACTTTGAACAGTGGACGTTACATTTCAGATGAGCTACGACCGTGGCTCTACCCTTCATTCGATCTCTGCAAAACCCTATATTTCAGCAGTATAATGCACGACCGCATGTTGCAGGTTCTGTACGGGCCTGTCTGGATACAGAAAATGTTCGACTGCTTCTCCAGATCTCTCACCAACTGACAACGTCTGGTCAATGGTGGCCGAGCAACTGGCTCGTCACAATACGCCAGTCACCACTCTTGATGAACTGTGGTATCGTGTTGAAGCTGCATGGGCAGCTGTACCTGTACACGCCATCCAAGCTCTGTTTGACTCAATGCCCAGGCGTATAAAGGCCGTTATTACGACCAGAGGTGGGTGTTCTGGGTACTGATTTCTCAGGATCTATGCACCCAAATTGCGTGAAAATGTAATCACATGTCAGTTCTAGTATAATATATTTTTCCAAAGAATACCCGTTTATCATCTGCATTTCTTCTTGGTGTAGCAATTTTTATGGCCAGCAGTATAGTTTGTCCAATGGCGTGTCTAGGATATGGGAGTCCGGGCGTACGCTCAGAGCTGCCAGTACCGGAGATTTTGAACAGAGAAAAATAAAGACGAAGGACAAAAGAAAAGGGCAGAAGAAGGGGGTACGAGGTGGGGGGGGGGGGGGGGGAGGAAGAAGGAGAAGAAGAGGAAAGCAGAGAAGAAGGCAAGAACTGGAAGGAAGGAAGGAAGGAAGGAAGATTAAGGTTTAACGCCCCGCGACATTGAAGTCATTAGATAAGGAGAACACGGTCGGAATGTTTTAAGGATGGGGAAGGATATCGGATTGGCCCTTTTAAAGGAACCATCCCGGTATTTGCCTGTAGAGATTTAGGGAATTCACGGAAAATCTAAATCACGAAAACAAGACGTGGATTCCATCCGAATGCGAGTCCGCTCTATTAATCACTGCACCACCCCACTCAGTGTGAGAATTAGACGGCTCTGAAATTGAAAGACGAGAAGAGAAATGTGGAAGGAGATTGGGAGAGGATTCGAAATGGAGTATGGCGACCAACGATCCCCCAAGAGCCAACTCACCTTGGTACAGAGGCAATATTCCCTTCTGTTCGACTATATGATGGACCCACCCCGGCTACGTCGAGCGGGCAAACGGAACAAAAGTGGAGAGCGTGTACTTTTCGTCCGTTCTTTGTCATATCTGCATCAACATCTCTACGATTACCCTACGTTCACATTTTAGAGTTACCACTCTCACGTTATTTCTCCATCGCTTCTCTCCCGAATAGGACGTGGGGAAAACGAACACCTAAAACCTTTAGTACGAGCGCTGATTACTCTTATTTTAATACAAGGATCATTTTCTCTATGTAGACGGGCGCCGCCAAAATATTTCTGCATTCAGTCCCCTTTTCTGTCATTCGCATTCATTTTTAAAGGCTTGTAACGATAGATCACTATATTGCCCCTTTTTATGCAAACACACTGTGGTGTCACCGCCAGACACCACACTTGCTAGGTGGTAGCCTTTAAATCGGCCGCGGTCCGTTAGTATACGTCGGACCCGCGTGTCGCCACTATCAGTGATTGCAGACCGAGCGCCGCCACACGGCAGGTCTAGTGTAGAGAGACTCCCTAGCACTCGCCCCAGTTGTACAGCCGACTTTGCTAGCGATGGTTCAGTGTCTACATACGCTCTCATTTGCAGAGACGACAGTTTAGCATAGCCTTCAGCTACGTCATTTGCTACGACCTAACAAGGAGCCATATTCAGTTACTACGAATGTATTCTGAACAGATAATATTGTGAATCATGTACCGTCAAGAGCGACGTTCATCATTAATGGATTAAAGTTATGTATCAAACTAATTACGTCCGCTTTCTGAATTATAATTCCTTGTCATGTTCCAGACCTCACGTCAGTATAGTTCTTTCCTCCTCACGCTGCCCTGCGTGAGCTAAAACGCGTGCATTTCGGCCTCGACGAGTAACACGGTGTTTGCTCTTCTGCTAGCCCAACACACACCGAACGAGGCGGCGCAGTGATGTACACTGGACTCTCATTCCGGAGGACGACGGTTCAAACCCGCGAGAGGCCATCCAGCTTTAGGTTTTCTGTGATTTCGGTAAATAGCTTCAGGCAAATGTCGGGATGGTTCCTTTGAAAGCGCACGGCCGATTCCGTTCTGCATCCTTGACGCAATCGGAGCTTGTGCTCCAATGACCTCGACGTCGACGGGGCGTTAAACCCAATCTTCCTTATTTTTGTGCAGACAGTCAATGGACTTGTTAACGTCCTTCATATCACGAACAAATAGCGAAGGGTAAACAGCGCTGACACTACGATTCTGTCGAACTGGCATAAGTTATGCCGACCGAAAAATGCCACACTGCAATACTGAAGGAAATGTTGCCCTGTATAGAGCAAAGTTCAGGCAGGCGGTGCCTTCGCACGCCTGCACATCCTGTATGCGTGAAGTCTGACACGCTGTGGCCGGCCGTGATCTAAACATCATGCACGCTGCAAGTGGCGGCATAAAAATTTGTTTCAGCGAGGTCCATATTGGGATTTAGACACCTGTTTACACGCCACGAGCGTGTAAAACAGCTATCTGGCAGGCAGGTCACACACTCGTGCTCGTTCCTGTTGCGTGCAGAAGAAAACTCTCTCACGGTGTGGCGTCATCTTGCGCGCAGACTGCTGGCGGCTGCCTCCCAGTCTGGAGCTGCCAGGTTCGCTGGCGAGAAGGCGGCAATCCGACAGCTGCTTCCACGCGGCCCCTGCGACGCTACGTGTTCGATCGGCGCCAGCAGACGCAGGAATGCCGACCAGTTCGCCGCAGGGCGCTCCGCTTCTATTCTGTTTCCTCCTTTTTTCGCTCGACGCGCTTTTTAACATGCTCGCTGAAACAGCGCCGTTTGACAGAACTGGTTCCATCGCGGAGAGGCTCCCCCTTATTGGACAGGAGGTACCCCGTACGGGAATCGTATGTACGACATGCCGTGTTCCAATATAAAGAGGGATCTTGTTAATGGGCTGCCACGGCGGCAGTTACGCTCTAGAGATCGGCACATCTGCATTTAACAGCACTGTTTTCGGCCTTATGTAATGTGTCTGCGGCAGCCGCAACGAAAATGAGGCGTGGTCTTCCCGAGCGTTTACGAGGGCGTTTGACTTTTATTTTACGACCACGCATTATGTATAATCGCGTACGCTCATTACGGATTCCATTACGTCTGAGTCGTAAATAGCGGCGATATGAAATACGGACTTCCTGTGTGTGATATTTCCTTGGAATCGTCTTGTAGGAACACTGCTTGTACGGAAAAGTTCCAAGTATGAAAACGTACGTATTACGAAGATTAAAAGTTTGGAGGACACTCTATAGTGACAACGAGATAACCACTCCCTCAGAACACCCATTCCCAATTAAAAAATCATTTAACCCTCAGTGGAGCAGAGAAAAAGAGAACAGAAGCATTTGATATGTGGTGCTACAGAGAAATTCCGAAGATTAAGTTGGTAGATCGAATCGCCAATGAGGAGATGGCTCTGAGCACTATGGGACTTAACATCTGTGGTCATCAGTCCCCTAGAAGTTAGAACTACTTAAACCTAACTAACCTAAGGACATCACACACATCCATGTCCGAGGCAGGATTCGAACCCGCGACCGAAGAGGTCAAGCGGTTCCACACTGAAGCGCCTAGAACCGCACGGCCACACCGGCCGGCCGCCAATGAGGAGATACAGAATCTGTAAGAAATGACCTTTGTGCCATAACTTAACTAAAAGAATGAACCTGTCGGTAGGATGCATCCTGAGACGTCAAGGAATCGTTACTTCCGTTATGGATGGAAGAATGTGTGTTTGTGTGTGTGTGTTTGTGTGTGTGTGTGTGTGTGTGTGTGTGTGTTTTTGTGGCGTGCAGGAAAAGCGGGGAGGTGCGGGGGCGGGGGGGAGTGAATATAGTAAGCAGGTTCAAATGGTTTACGTATTCAGAGGTGAAGAGCATTGCTTAAGATAGAATGGTGTGGACAGTTGCATGAACACGTCTACGGACTAAAGATGACAACAACAATCGTACCCCCCCTAATTTTACGAAGCATGTGTTTAATGCATATGGGTCACGGTGGCTCGATGGGTACGTGCTAGCGTGCTAGGCTACAACTCCAATGTTAGGGGGTTGGGTACGATTCCTAGCACGTAATAGGATTTTTCGTGTGTCTTAACACTTCTTTCGACTTCGAGGATGAATTGGAAAATGTCGAACTGCATCATAAATGGCTCAAATGGCTCTGAGCACTATGGGACTTAACATCTTAGGTCATCAGTCCCCTAGAACTTAGAACTACTTAAACCTAACTAACCTAAGGACATCACACACATCCATGCCCGAGGCAGGATTCGAACCTGCGACCGTAGCAGTACCGCGGTTCCGGACTGCAGCGCCTAGAACCGCAAGACCACCGTGGCCGGCTAACAGTATCATAATTTAGAGTTTACGTCATACTGTTGGTCTCCCCATATCTGGATGGGTAATCATTTCAAAGGACGGAGCAGGGCCTAGGAAAGCATTGTGGGGCTCAAGACAGTTTTACTTAATTTTTGTTTAACGTACTTACCTACAGACAGCAAAAATCACTTAATCGTTGTTTACAAGACGTGAAAAAGTATGGACAGAATGAGTCTCAACACCATTAATTATGTTCAATATTAGTAGTAGATAATATTGAGATTACATTCTAATGAGAGCAGGTCCTTAGGAAAACAGCAGCAGTAAGCTGTGTAGTACGCGTACTAGAGAACCACAAGGATAAAACGCCGTTCTATTTCTATTTTCAATTAAGTTTAAATCCATCTTTATTTTATAGTGTGATCCAGCTGCCAAAGTTTACGATGTACGCGTGCTACTACAATTTAAGCCCTGACAAGAATGCATCTATGACTACATAGTGGCTCTGCCTCCAGAACTCCTTTACCTAAGCATATGATGATGATCTGGACATCATCTCAGTAGACGTGGCAAGAAACGAGAAGTTTCTGAGAGGAAACGACTATAACTTTCAAGAAACCAGCACAGGGAAACTCAACAACTGACCGAGATTACTGGACAACTTCGTAACATGCAGGTGCGCAAACTAAATACTGGCAAATAGGTATCTCATGACGAATTTTCCAGTTATACGTGGCGTTTATTCAGTTCTCTTCACTACATTTCTTTGTTCTCTCCCCTTTCCCACCACAAATATCGGTAGTACACCTCGTCAATTAAAAAATTATCTATCTATAGAAGCAAACCTCTAATTTAAATGTTGCCTTGTTTCGCCATCTTCTTGTCGCAGTTGTATAGGTTAAACACATACACACACACACACACACACACACACACACACACACACACACACACACACACACACAGCAGTAGTAGTAGACGCTCCGACCACTACCAAAGCAAACATAAGATGCATGCATCCTGCAATAGCAAAACAAAACACATGAAATGGTGAAATGGGAGATGACAGTGATTCTTCACAACACAGAATCGTGGATGCATTTAGTGGAGTGAAAGTGACTTGTGATAAAATCTAACACATACATATAGAAGAAAGGGAAGAATTCCGAAAACAACAAAAAACCCTTGAGTAACGATAAGAATTATTGGACTGTTTATGGCTGTGTGTAAGATATGCTAACTGTTCGTGAACCTAGCAAACTAAACTGTAAGAGAAAAAACGATTTTGATACAGTAGCCACTCAAGATGCTTTAGAATAAAGCCAAGCGCTTTTGGTCCTAATAAGACTTTCATTACAGTTGCAAAAGACGGTATTTAACCTACGCCACTTCTAATTTAGACCTGTCTTTGATTTGCAACACTGTCAACTGAATTCCAACAGCGAAACTCAGTAATAAAGTAAAATTTCTATCTGCTGTAATTTGTCTCCTTTTTTTGTCCTAATCCGTTTCCTTAAGGACTGTCAGAATACAGATAGATAGGAAACTGCATGATACACGTGTTTACAAAGCATGATATATATGTTTACAGTTCCTCCATTCACTTGAAACGTTTAAGTGAACAGACTGAAAACATAAAAAGGGGATTTTTACTTGAGGATCTAACTTAGTCCACACTGAATATGAGACAAATGTCTCTCTAATTCAGTTCTGAAGGGGCGATACACCATTTCCATTCACATAAAGAACACTGCTATACGTATTTTGTGTAGGAGTTGGGAGTCGTAGAAATGCCGTTTAGCTAACGAAACTCTCGTTTCAACATTTAGTCGACCTCTTTCCTTGGGGATGCTTAACGTAGTAGCAGAACGTTAGAAAATCGTGTAATCTGTGTACTCTGTGATACGTAGGGAATAACTTGCGGACATGACATCAAGTTTATCACAGTGGAGAACATGCAGACCAACCCGCAATATCAAAAGGCTTCACCCTCACCACATACTACCAGTGATAAAAATCAGTAAATGTAATTCATTGTTTCATATTATTAAAATTAAACGAAAGATTAGATTTTTCGTAAGAAAGGCGTCTCGGTTGGAGCTTAAAAGTAGCTGGTGAGAGGACTCAGGTACGACTACGGAGAATTAAAGGCCACTATATGTTGAGATCTTTCTTTCACCATTCCATGGCACGTAATACGAACATCAGGCGAATATTACATTCTGCACACACTGCGGTACAGAATGACGCATTTCATTCAACCGGTAGACCAGCCTGTGACCACTAAAACACGCATCGGTCGCCTGCGGCATTAGGCTGCGGGGAATAAAAACTGAAAGAGCAACGCTGTCACTCATTTGCGTCACCAAAACCACGAAACATTTTAAAAATTTAACCCACCAATGTGTGCTGTGGAATAATGCGAACAGTATGCATCTCTACATAAGACCCATATATTTGCATATTTTGTTACGGAAATGCAGAAAGCTAGTTCTCAGCATGTAGCGTTTCACTGCATTCGATTCCAGTCTCTGTTCACATTTTACGCACATACGTCGATCACAAACGTGGATTGTTAAAAATCTAATTGATTTATTCTTAAATTCAAGGGTTGATGCTGCATGTAAATCTCTTTGGTATTATTGAGTAGCAAAGAAAATTAAAGCGATGAACCATGCTTGCTATTTTTCATTAGGTACACTTCTAGGACCCTCCGGTAATTACCAGAAAAGCTGTCTTCAAATTGTAATACCTATATAATTAATCTCAACTGATTTTCGTCGGTACCTTTTCTGGACAAAATTACATGAGAGCCCTACCACAATATCAGATTCGAAAATATAGTACATACTGAAGTTCTGGTTACTATATACTGAAGCGTTTCGGATGACAAGAATTCTCTCTTAATATTGGAGGATAATACTGAATGTTAACTTATTAGCTGCAGCCGTGTCAACTCCGCAGAAATTATTGGCATGTGCAGCAACTCGCGTAAAGTATTTGTTAGCAGAAGACAGAACTGGAAACGCAAGAATGGAAGAAATACTTTCGAATCCTTTACTCTCTTGCGTTCCCCTGCTTCCACTTTGGACTTCCTGCATCTGTAGGACCAAATAAATATCTCAGTCCACAAAATGCACACTTGAGTTTATCTGTGGCAAGTTTTTATAGAGACTGTAGATCAGAACGAATCGCCACTGACACTATGAGAAAATAAAGTCACCCATAAACCACGTCATAATAAATGCAGACTAGGAAATGTACAGAACAAAACAGACAGAAATAGGATAGTCAGAGGTAAGAAGAAGTAGCCGATTGTTCCTCTTTTTATACAACATGTATGCAAGTTAGGAGAAAAATAAAATGACCCATGATGTTTAACGGGCCTCACTTCAAATGAAAAAGCTAAAGAAATGTTCTAAAATTGTTATTTTTAATTGCAATAGCGCGTTAACATCGCATTGTTTACACTCTTCAGAATGCATGTCGCGTCTTTTACGTCATTTTTATTTGACCGCTGTGTTGCCGCCATCTGGCAGGAAGCACACTGGCAAGCCAACAACGTGCTTCTGCGCGTAGGAAAACAGGTCAGACAGTGACCACAGGATTTCGTAACTGCTGCCAACTGAACTTGCTGCGAGAACCGCAAAGTTGGCCTGCGACCAGCAGCTTCTGATAGAAATTCATTTACTTACTGTGGTGAATATTTAGGATAACCAACCAATAGATACCATGTTTCTGACTAAGTAACTACACTGGCAACGATATTGAAGCAAGAAAAGGTTTTGACATTTTATTATGATTAATATAAAGATGTAGTAACGGAATATATAAGTCTGTTTGTGAATTTGGAACAAAATATCAGAAACCTTGTTCGTTTTGCGCTTTTACGTCAAATTGTTTTAAAAATGATATGTTTACACTGAGATGAAAAAAGTCGTGGTCGATTTATATGCGCTTACGCAGGTGGCGATAGTACCGCGTAGAGAAGGTATAAAAGGGCAGTGCATTGGCGCAGCTGTCGTTGCTACTCAGGTCGTTAATGCAGACATGATTATGGCCGCACGACGGAATTTAACAGACTCTGAAATTGGAATGGTAGTTGGAGGTAGACGTATGGGACATTCCATTTCGGAAATCGTTAGGAATTTCAGTATCCCGAGATCGACAATGTGAAGCGTGTACCAAGAACACCAAATTTCAGCTTCATCCCTCACCACGGACAAAGCAGTGGCAGAGGGCCTTTACTTAACGATCGAGAGCATCGGCGTTTGGCTGGGTTATCAGTGGCAACAGACAAGCACTACTGCGTCAAATAACCGCTGCAAGCAACGTGATACGTACGACGAACGGTTCTGTTAGGATAGTGCCGCGAAATCGGACGTTAATGGACTACGGCAGCAGAAAGCCTACACGAGTGGCTTTCCTAAGAACACAACATCGCCTGCAGAGTCTCTGTTGCGCTTGTGACCATATTGGTTGGACCCCAGACTACTGGAAAATCGTGGCCTGGTCAGATGACTCCCGGTATCGGTTGTAAATGCTGATGATGCGGTTCGCGTGTTGTGCAGACCGCACAAAGTTATGGACCCAAGTTATCAAAAAGGCACTGTAAAAATTGGTGGTGGCTCCAAATGGTGTGGATTCTGTTGATAAGGGATGGGCTGGGTCCTCTGGTCCAACTGAATGGATCATTGACCGGAAATGGTCATGCTCGGATGCCTGGAGACCGTTTTCAGCCTTTCATGGACTTTATGTTCCCAAACAAAGATAGAATTTTTGTGGATGACTAACAACTGTTCGTGACTGGTTTGAAGAACATTCTGGAAAATTCGAGTGAATGATTTGACCACCCAGGTCGGCGACATGAATCCCATCGAATCTTTATGGGATATGATCGAGAGGTCAGTTCGTGCACAATACCCTGCATCGGCAACACTTCCGCAATTACGGACGGCTCTAGAGGCATCAAGGGTCAACACTTCCGCAGGGGACGTCCAACGACTTGTTGAGTTCATGCAACTCCGAGTTGCGGCCCTACGGCGGGGAAATGAAATGGAGGTCCAACACGAAATTAGGAGGTATCCCACGACTTTTGTCACCTCTGTGTATTTGTGGAAGTCCATGTTTAGCCTAATGAAACAAAATATGTATTTGTTCTATAAAATATTAAATACTGCCTAATGACTTTTTACAGAGTTAGTACTTGAAAATTGCGGAATGAGATCCTGCAAAGTAAGGAATATGAATCTCGTAGCTGCATTACAGGAAATTGAACGAAATGTGTTTGTTGGCATGTGATATCAGAAAATCCACACTGAACAGAGGCAACATCCGGGGCGTATCAAAGCACTCTTTTCCCCTCCTCTCTTCGACATGAACATATCTGTTGCCGCACGAGAATGCTGCAAGGAGTTTGCCGTTTATAGAATTCACTAAACAACGTATACGTATCAGTCTAGGAAATGCGAACCAACTGGTGCCAAATAACATTCGTTCTCTCTCGGGAGCTTTGAAGACAAAGTGCACAAACATGAGAAGTAACTGCAATTAATTGTAACATAATTTATGAAAGATCCGTGAATTTGCTTAGCAATCTATCTGATAACTAAGGATCCAAGACTTCGAGGTACATTTCAAGCAATTACACTAAAGATGTTTTAAAACTTGTTACGTGTTTAGGTACGTGTAACGAAGGAATATGGTCACTAGTTAGTTAACTGTAAGCACAATACAGTCTTGGGTTTCTAAAAAGCAACAGACTACCATCTCGATATTGGTGGAGGAGCGTTCTAATGGTTTTAATTGTTTCAATGGTTCAAATGGCTCTGAGCACTATGGGACTCAACTGCTGAGGTCATTAGTCCCCTAGAACTTAGAACTAGTTAAACCTAACTAACCTAAGGACATCACAAACATCCATGCCCGAGGCAGGATTCGAACCTGCGACCGTAGCGGTCTTGCGGTTCCAGACTGCAGCGCCTTTAACCGCACGGCCACTTCGGCCGGCTTTAATTGTTCCAAGTTAACTAAGATAAGCCTATATCCAAGACCGCCGGACGGGATTCGAACTTAGGTCCTCACAATATGAAGTCAACTGTTTATATTGTTCCGCACTCACGTTGGGCAAATGAGAAGTTTAACAACTGATGCCAGTGCTGTGTTCTTAGCCAAAGGGAAGTGAAATACGGGGATACATTCGTATCAGCAGGAACTGATATAGTTACGTGAGAAACTATAAAAGTTTTTTACAAATCAGAAACAGATTTCGGAACAAGGGAATGACGTCCAATCACTAACAAAAGTCGCTTTCATTCTCTGTAAGTCGATACTCTGCACATGAAATGGAATATTTCGCACGGTACCTAGCCGTTCCTGTTGTGTTGTAATGTCGATAAATATAAGACTGTACGCCTGAATACACGTACGATCCTTTCTTATCTTTTACTCACGGATCTTACCGTAAGTAGAAGAATAACGAAACACATTCTGAACTACTACTATTTCAATTTACCCAACAGCGGTTCGCAAGAGCAACGTCGGCTTCTTGCCCAATAATATCGTTTTCCAGATATGTCAAGCACAGCATTAAGCTACTAAAATACTAACAGCATGTATCAAAACTTCTTCGATGTCTTTCTTTAGACAAAACTGCTGACGATACTGAACACGAAACAAAGAGTGTTCTGTGTGATGTCCCGTTAGGGTATATGCGTAGAATAAAATTCTTTAAACGAACGGAATTCCTTTCGTTGCTGCGAATTCATATGCTCAGTTCATTGCACATTTTATACCTATTTTGTCCACACACAGCCGGCCGGAGTGGCCGAGCGGTTAAAGGCGCTACAGTCTGGAACCGCACGACCTCTACGGTCGCAGGTTCGAATCCTGCCTCGGGCATGGATGTGTGTGATGTCCTTAGAGTTAGGTTTAAGTAGTTCTAAGTTCTAGGGGACTTATGACCACAGCAGTTGAGTCCCATTGTGCTCAGAGCCATTTTTTTGTCCCCACACAGGAAATCCATAACGAAGTGAATACGGCAAAACAGGAGGAGATGAAAATGATGTTGGCTGAATCAGTAACTATCATTTTTCACGTCTTGTCTAGATAAATCAGTAAGGATTACTTTTCTCCTCGCCTTACGAGAGATTTGAAAAACATACGCGTTTAGGAAATATATATCTTTCCGTCTTAAACGTTTATGAGACTTGAGGTGCCGTCGAACTGATATTGACTGCGATAAACAACTGGTTGTTGGAAAATAATGACAGCTGAAGTGTACGATGACTGAAAATTAGGACGTGAACTTTTCATTTACTAAGGAGTGACAATATGGAATCTCTTACATAGGTCACACCAACATCGTAACTGTCAGTTATTATCCTGTAGTAAATTCAATCCTATGTTTACATCAGTTACCTTATCGCAATTCAGCAATATTGAACGTGGGAAGAGATAATCACTATCAAAAGAACGTGTATTAATGAGCGTATATACGTAACACAGAAATGTCTGCACAACTTTATAATTACTTACTTTTTGTTTCCGTGTGTCAGGACTCCACGCGATCTCAAAGTAGTTACTTACTCTTCCGTTCCGCAAGTAGCAGTTATAAAGGAAGGCCCGTAAAATGCTCGTGTCTCCAGCTGACAATTTTCTTACCTGAAAATATGAAATGAAACTCCCTTAAATAACAGCACTTAATGAAGAGAAACGTGCTAAATATGATAAACTAGGGGGGAATGTTTTCTAGCGAAGGAAGTAATATGACCAAATTACAAAATAGAGGATGTCCCTCTACGAACAACTAAAACAGTGCATATTAAAGAAACAGTATGTATTTGTGCCATGGTGTGTTGATGAAAAATTTGGTAATAGTATTCTATGACATCACCCTTTTTTTTACTGAAACAATTACCTCACCGCACCAACAATCGTCAGCGACTTGCGCTGAACTATTCCACAGCTACGTAGAGTCGCCAAGCTGTCCCGCGGGTGTGGCAGATGGTACGAAATGTGGCAGAATCACTCCGCCTTACACCTCCAAATTTTATCCTTGTTCCATGGTACACCAGAAGAAGTGTTTTCAGTATCCTTCTGTATATGAATAAGTTTTCTTAATTTAGCCACCACGTAGCTCTTCTTGGAATCTTGTCAATCTCTAGTTACTCTAACTTAGCGAGTGTCCTAGATCTGCGAATAATACTCATTCAGTAACGTTTCAACGAATGAAAAACTTTGTGAAACTGATAGACACTGATCTAAAAGTTTTTCACTGTCCTAACGCAGCAAAAATCAGGTACATAGATTTCCATATGAATTGCTTCACACTAGTATTTTTTTCGTCTGTACATACGCACAAGTTCCTAACTTTTTCAGAACAAAAAATATGCTAGCGACACCAAAAAATAAAGAACTGTCAGTTGCTGTTTAGTACTGTGTCCATAGTAGTAATGACCGTATTCCTAGGAGGCAATCCTCAGTTTATTACAATATGCTGAAGTATGTCTAATTGTCCCAGTGCAAGCACTGGTACTGTTCGAAATGAATAACGAGCTGCCTACGAGGGAGATTGTCGAGGAGTGTATCTCGCCATCACTGCAGGGTAGTCCAAGGCACGTACACTGCGCTGCTTTTTCCTTCACATAATCTTATCTCACAAATAAGAACATTTCGCACAGTTATATAGCAATAACGGAGAACAACTCAATTTATAAATAATTGTACATATTGTAAGAAATTCGCCCTTTAGTCTTCAGTTCTGAAAGTATGGGAGCATGCCTTATACAGGTACTTGCTACGTAACTTCTTTGAGATCAGAGTCTATAAACCTGCTTCCTACGTAGCCGTCGGTGTAGATATGTTATGGTAGATGGGGCGTGTGTCCCTGCCGTCGTTTCTACGGAAGGCAGCTCTTCGTTGGAGCTTGTCTATGGCTTCTGTTAATGCAAGCGGGTAAGGGCATCAGGCTAATGAGCAATAATCAAAACCCGGTCGGACAGTTACTCTGTAAGCCACCTATTTCGTGGGTGAGCTACATTTCCGTACTTTTCTTCCACAGAATCTCAGATTGGCATCTCTTTTTCTTATACTATATTTCGTGTGGTCGATCTACTTTATCTCACTATCGATTTTTACTCTCAGGTACTTTACTGTAGTCACAGTTACCGAATTATCACCTGTACCGCAATCAAGCAGCAGTGGATTACTTTGCTATTTATGTGCACTAGTTCACACTCATTTTCGCTCGGGGACCGTAGCTAGGCCCTACACAACATCACCGCATCGAAGTATTGGAATGTGTGCCTTTAAATTAATTGTAAAGTTATGTTGAACGAAGGCAGTGGCAAACCACCTCCACTAGGACCTTGCCTAGTACAGCTATGCAGGTCTCCCGCACCGCCCCCTACGCTCCTCGGAGTATGGGACCCCATCATCATCATCATCATCATCATCATCATCATCATCATCATCATCATCATCATCATCATCATCATCATCATGTTGATATCAATAAACGAATAAACAAGCTAATTGGCCATGAGAATTGATGGAGAGATCTCGTGTGAAAACTAGCCGGAAGGAATGGTGGTCGGGGATGGGGAGGGGGTGAGGAGGGAGAGGGGAGTTTTCCCTAGGCGCCAGATACCCTTGTTACTCCTCTATGAGCAACGTCTATGTAAACGTTTGTACCCATGTCTGATAGGTTCTGGCTATGCTTTTGCATACTGTACCGCATTTGTTTACATACTTAGTTGCGCACATTTACTCTCAAGAATATAATGAAATTTTCATCGTATTTCTAATGTTTCTGTATTTATTTGCGATCCTTATAAGGGAACCTTCCCATCGCACCCTCCTCAGATATAGTTATAAGTTGGCACAGTGGATAGGCTTTGAAAAACTGAACACAGATCAATCGAGAAAACAGGAAGAAGTTGTGTGGAACTATGTAAAAAATAAGTAAAATATACAAACTGAGTAGTCCATGCATAAGATATACAACATCACGGATAGCGTGAGCTCAGGTGCGCTGTGGTCCCGTGGTTAGCGTGAGCAGCTGCGGAACGAGAGGTCCTTGGTTCAAGTCTTCCCTCGAGTGAAAAGTTTAATTTTTTATTACCAGACAATAATTATCTGTCCGTCCAAAGTAGCGAACAGTCAACTGCCAGCCAGGGAGCCTCGTTAGCAGGAATGTCCTCTCCTCCGTGTGCTGTAGTCGACTGACGTCGTGTGTTTCGATGTTTGTTTAGATGTAGCGTCCCCATATTACGGCGCGGTTACCTCGCATCGGACGGACGGACGGACAGATAATAATTGTCTGAAAATAAAAAGTTAAACTTTTCACTCGAGGGAAGTCTTGAACCAAGGACCTCTCGTTCCGCAGCTGCTCACGCTAACCACGGGACCACAGCGCACCTGAGCTCACGCTATCCGTGATGTTGTATTTCTTATGCATGGACTACTCAGTTTGTATATTTTACTTATTTTTTACATAGTTCCACACAACTCTTCTTGTTTTCTCGACTGATCTGTGTTCAGTTTTTCAAGGCCTATCCACTGTGCCAACTTATAACTAAATCTGAGGGGGGTGCGATGGGGAGGTTCCCTTGTTAGTAACTCAGTACCAGTAATCTTCGCGTGCAGAGTTGCTTTTCCTCGATATAGCGTAGTGTGTGTACCTGGGCAGTAAGCAGCAGTCGGCGATATGCAGGGCACTGGCTTAAGGCACGACGGTTGCTTATTCCACAGCACAGGGCGCACTGCTTCGCCCACTGCTCCCCCTTCTTCCACGGAGGGCTAATCCGGCCAGCGCTGCCTGCCCCTCTCGTTGGGATTAAAACAAACACGGGTAGCGACAACCACAGTCGATAATTATTCAATTACGTTTAATTAACTGAACCAATTTTCATTAAATTAATTAACTGGGCAAAATAACGCTATTTCCTTCACTTCCGTTTCATTGGGTCGAATTTTAATTTAATACTTAAATGCTAATGAAGCGCTTTCCCACGCTAGCTCCCCCTGCGTGTATCAGCAGGTAGCTCGCTCAAGACACCCTACTCACAACTGCACTGGAACGAAAAAAAAACCTCTGAAACTGAGTCCAGTACTACTCAGCCAGTCTTCATGCGCTCGCCATTAATCACTGCAAAGCGTGCTCAACTGTGGTCTCTTTAATGTAGGGCAGGGTAACAAATTCGTATACATTGAAATCCACTGGCCTGAATCAGCAACTGACGTCGAATTGTTTAACTCCATTCGGCCCTTTAATAGAGAAGCAGACATTAAACAAGCACAGAATACTAATGTTGCTGCTGCGTAGTACAAACAGTTGGGGTTGTTGCTCTCTCTTTTACACTGCATGGAGGAGGAGGAGAAACTTTAATGTGGCATTATAAGCACTTCCATTATTTTTTATGACATATATTACGACTCGAAGCATCTCATATGGGGGTTGCTTGGCCCCTTTCTTTTTCTCAAGGAGACCTCTGGATGTATACCTTCTTTTCTAAAATTCTACTTCATAAAAAGTTCCACGTGTAACTTCAGACTTATAATTTTCGAGGAGATACGTTCTCAGGTTCGATTCCTAGGATCAAAAATTTTGGAGATTACGGCAGACGAATCTGCGGCAAATCCTGCTCGTTTTCTTATTATGGTAATCATCAACTCTGAATTTTAATGCATTGTTACTCTTTTATACCTAGTATATAATGCTTTTCGTTTAAACGACCTCGCCACATTTCAATTGTCTTTTATTTTGCTTGATCATACTGGCTCACAATAAATCACTTGTAGGATCCGTGAGATTTGATTCTTTTACATTTTCTACCCTGTCTAGTTCTATTTTAGGGCTCTATGAATGTAGCATTCGTATTCGAAAATTTATAGCATTTATTAATAATTGGTTCGTACGTTAACATCGTGAAACAAGTGTTGCAAAATAATATCAGTTGGAGTTTGTGTTAAGATTAACTCACTCTTCTATGCAATTTTCCAAGACCCCATTCATCTTGAGCGCCAGATATAATGTACTGAGCAACTACCCATACATATTTAGAGTGAACATCAACTCCTGCTATTAAAACCTTTATTAATTTTTGTTTCGTTTTGGTTGGTAGACCGGAAACAGTAGCAACACTTGTGAGGTTACACTACCCAGACTCAATATCAGAAAATTAAATCTTAGATGTCAGTTTTTACAGTGACTGTCATAATCAATATATTCAAGATCGGGACCTTACTTAAACATCTGTCTTTATTTAAAAGGTATACTGTCAGTTCATTCTAAAAATTGTTTGTGGAGGTCAAAGCACAGTAAGTAGCACACGTTACTGTAAGCGCCTTGACGTTGCTAAAAGTGTGCTAACCTAGTTTTTCAGGTTCTGGACTCTACTTGAAAATCAGTACCTGTTCAGAAACTATGTAGTTAATACACTACTGGCCATTAAAATTGTTACACCACGAAGATGACGTGCTACAGACGCGAAATTTAACCGACAGGAAGAAGATGCTGTGATATGCAAATGATTAGCTTTTCAGAGCATTCACACAAGGTTGGCGCCGGTGGCGACACCTACAACGTACTGACATGAGGAAAGTTTCCAACCGATTTCTCATACACAAAAAGCAGTTGACCGGCGTTGCCTGGTGAAACGGTGTTGTGATGCCTCGTGTAAGGAGGGTAAATGGGTACCATCACGTTTCCGACTTTGATAAAGGTCGGATTGTAGCCTATCGCGATTGCGGTTTATCGTATCGCGACATTGCTGCTCGCGTTGGTCGAGATCCAATGACTGTTAGCAGAATATGGAATCGGTGGGTTCAGGAGGGTAATACGGAACGCCGTGCTGGATCCCAACGGCCTCGTATCACCAGCAGTCGAGATGACAGGCACTTTATCCGCATGGCTGTAACGGATCGTGCAGCCACGTCTCGATCCCTGAGGCAACAGATGGGGACGTTTGCAAGACAACGACCATCTGCACGAACAGTTCGACGACGTTTGCAGCAGCATGGACTATCAGCTCGGAGACCATGACTGCGGGTACCCTTGACGCTGCATCACAGACAGGAGCGCCTGTCATGGTGTACTCAACGACGAACCTGGGTGCACGAATGGCAAAATGTCATTTTTTCGGATGAATCCGGGTTCTGTTTACAGCATCATGATGGTCGCATCCGTGTTTGGCGCCATAGCGGTGAACGCACATAGGAAGCGTATACTCGTCATCGCCATACTGGCGTATCACCCGGCGTGATGGTATGGGGTGCCACTGGTTACATGTCTCGGTCACCTCTTGTTCGCATTGACGGCACTTTGAACAGTAGAAGTTACATTTCAGATGTGTTACGACCCGTGGCTCTACCCTTCATTCGGTCCCTGCGAAACCCTACATTTCAGCAGGATAATGCACGACCGCATGTTGCAGGTCCTGTACAGGCCTTTCTGGATACAAAAATGTTCGACTGCTGCTTTGGCCAGCACATTCTCCAGATCTCTCACCAACTGAAAACGTCTGGTCAATGGTGGCAGTGCAACCGGCTCGTCACAATACGTCAGTCACTACTCTTGATGAACTGTGATATCTTGTTGAAGTTGCATGGGTAGCTGTACCTGTACACGCCATCCTAGCTCTGTTTGACTCAATGCCCATGCGTATCAAGGCCGTTATTACGGCCAGAGATGGTTGATCTGGGTACTGATTTCTCAGGATCTATGCACCCATGCACCCAAATTGCGTGAAAAGGTAATCACTTATCAGTTCTAGCATAATATATTTGTCCAATGAATACCAGTTTATCATCTGCATTTCTTCTTGGTGTAGCAATTTTAATGGCCAGTAGTGTTCAGGTCAACAATAATTAATTAATTCCGCTGATTTTTAGATTCTTTTGGGGTGAGCGTAAGTACTCCCCCCCCCCCCCCCCCCCAGCCTTGGCAATGCACGTTATCGAAAATCCCCTAGTATTGCCAAGGTAAGCTCATCTGCATATGGGACTGAAATCGATCATGTGCTAAAGAGTCGTAAAACCATCTTTGCGGCCAGAGGCTATTGTACTTATATCTGATAATCTGGTTTCTTTCTCGGAACGCAGAGAACCCAGAGTGACTCAGTTAAATGTCAACGACAGCTCACGTACTAATTCTGAAATGCATTATGTGCTACCAGGCGAACTCATGTTAACACGAGAGGGGAAAAAATTATCTTGCCAGAAGGAACATAAAAAAGGAAGTAGCGTATGAAAATGTTTCTTTCTTAATGGGCTAAAGGAAGAGTAATTGGCTACATGGCGATGAATCTTGGGAGCAAGTCAGCGGGGAGCGCTAATGGTAGCGACGCCGGCTCTAATGAGATACTCGCAGGTCTCCCCCGTCCTGCGTGCATTCCGAGCCGGTGTCCAGCTTTGTTTTTCTTCCCGCCATGACGGCGGTGGTCGTCTTTTTCCCGCAGCCGTCCTTCCTTTATACAGAATCCATTGTCCGTCCCTGTGGAAGCCGCCGCACAAAGGTAACAGCCACTATACGCCGCACTGGACCCTCCGCGGCCACGCATCTACGAGCGCGCGCGACGCGGAGAATGGAATTACGCTGAATGATTCGTGACTTTGAGCCCTCGTATTGACGATAGAGGAGGCTCACTGTCAATAATGACGTACTCAGGGGTCGAATTTGGCTTAAATGCGAGCGACATTAGCGGCAGCCTTTTGTGTTGCTTTCGAGGAAATTTTCTTCCTGGTTTGCTTTATTGCTACGCTTGCAGCGCTAACGTGTGATTCATTACAGCGCACAAGCGGCATTGTAGGGAGGAGCAATAAACTCGCAGATGGTATTCAGTAATTTAAGGGCACCCAGCTTGCAAATAGTTTCTGTTTACATTCTTAGTTGGCCGATAAATTCCGCAACGTTCACGAAAGTTGATTGTAAAAGAATTTCTTCGGGGAATAAACTTCATAGTTTTAGTTATGCACAAATTGTCTACTGTGACGGAGATTACTCCGGAAATGAAGTTTTTGTGCGCAGTCACAAGTTTCTTAATTAATGAGAGTCCTAGCGCTACGTTTCTTTTCATTGCATAGGACCATGAGTTTTTACGTGCGATTGATTCTGTCGCCTTTTGTGCTCTTAAATATGAAAAATCTGTGACAGAGTGCGGAGTTTGTGCTTCGCACATTTGGAGAAAGCTGTTTAAGGAACTGGAGATACCTATAACAATTTGGTATTCAGCTGAAGCTATGCAACGAAATTACAGAAAAGGCTTAATCGGGAAAGGAGAAGTTTTCATCTGCCATCTTCTAAATTAGAGTCTAGACCTGATCGATAACTGACAAGATGGTTGACTTGGCAGACGGGTACGAGAAGCTCTCAGAAATATCTCCACAGACGTGCAGGAAATGTTCCTTGATTCATTAACCTTTTGTAATCTTTTAAACTTTCTTATTGTAGTCTGAAGCCCTGTTTTTGTATCAACACCCACATGTACTTAATTCTATTCTTATGGCTTTTTGTTCTTAACTCGGTCCATCGTAGTGTACTGACAGAACCAATGCCATTCTTAGTGTCCTCGAGCCCTTGAATTTCTGTTAAACAATGTTTCCAATCAGAGCACCATATCCTGTTTCCTGAAACAGATTTCATTTGCCATCTCCTCCTCTGAACCAGATAAGAAAGCAGCCTCGATAAACATTTGAACTGTTTAGAATCATTCAAGTTGAGGCCATAGCTGAGACTGTGCGTACACACTCTGCTTCAAAAAAATCCCAAAAATTTTCTCAGACTCTTTTGTTGCACTCATCTAATGCTCTGTTTGGACTGATGATTTTTGGAAACTTGTGGTATGTTCTTATGGGACCAGACTGCTGATGTCATCGGTCCTAAGCTTGCACACTACTTAATCTAATTTAAACTAACTTACGCTAAGGACAACACACACATATCAATGCCCGAGGAACGACTCGAACCTCCGACAGGGGGAGACTGATGAGTCTCAAGTCCAGAATTTTTGATGCCTACATAATCTTTCGTCTTAACGATCTAATATCTTGTCTCCTACTTACATTGATCGTTATGTAGGTATACGAATATTTTGTCGCCTTCATTATTAACTTAATTTTGATAGGCCACGCCTGGAAATCGAACGTGTAATAGATATGTGTTGTATCATAGTTTATACTGAAAACTGTCGACTGAAAGTATACGATACTGAATGTAAAAACGTTCCAGGATACATGAGTTCGCAATCGAGCTGTCTGCAAGATTGTGCGGTTCGATACGAACTATTATCCTTATTTGTATAAACGAAATTGAAATGTAAACTTTTCACTTATGTCCTCATGTATTTGGACTCAAATTTCGCCCATGCTCCTGAGTCGAGGAATGTGGTACATGCACGACGGAGCAAAGGCAAAATATACTACTGATTTAAGAGGCTATCTGAAGCGTCAGTATCGTACAAGATGGATAGATAGACCGGGTCCAGTACTCCGGCCTCAAAGATTACCTGATCTCAACCCTCGGAATTTTCTCTTTGGAGTCATCTCAAAACGGTGTATTACAGATACGGCTGAAGAGCAGGTGCGTGTGGTTGTATCGTATTGTTCAACTTTACAAGATGTTCGGGGTATGTCTGAAAGAATTAGTATGTCACTGCAGACGAGTGAAATATTGCATCCAAATGTAGAGACGACGCTTAAAGCCCCACCTTAAATAGACAGGAGTGTACGGTAAATTTTAGCACGCAACGTGCTGATGTAGTATCATAATTGTTTTTAAGGTATGTCATGGATTAAATCTTAACCTAATTAGATGGGGATTTCACCCAAAAAGATTATATTTCAAATACATTTGTGCTGTCTAGGTCAATACTTGACAGTGAAGTGCCCTCCGCCACACACCGTCAGGTGGCTTGCGGAATATGGATGTAGATGTAGATGTAGTGATGTACAGTAACCAGACATTCGCAGTCAGAAGGGAAACTGCACGTCCTGCGGATCAATGTTCAATGGAATATACACTCCTGGAAATGGAAAAAAGAACACATTGACACCGGTGTGTCAGACCCACCATACTTGCTCCGGACACTGCGAGAGGACTGTACAAGCAATGATCACACGCACGGCACAGCGAACACACCAGGAACCGCGGTGTTGGCCGTCGAATGGCGCTACCTGCGCAGCATTTGTGCACCGCCGCCGTCAGTGTCAGCCAGTTTGCCGTGGCATACGGAGCTCCATCGCAGTCTTTAACACTGGTAGCATGCCGCGACAGCGTGGACGTGAACCGTATGTGCAGTTGACGGACTTTGAGCGAGGGCGTATAGTGGGCATGCGGGAGGCCGGGTGGACGTACCGCCGAATTGCTCAACACGTGGGGCGTGAGGTCTCCACAGTACATCGATGTTGTCGCCAGTGGTCGGCGGAAGGTGCACGTGCCCGTCGACCTGGGACCGGACCGCAGCGACGCACGGGTGCACGCCAAGACCGTAGGATCCTACGCAGTGTCGTAGGGGACCGCACCGCCACTTCCCAGCAAATTAGGGACACTGTTGCTCCTGGGGTATCGGCGAGGACCATTCGCAACCGTCTCCATGAAGCTGGGCTACGGTCCCGCACACCGTTAGGCCGTCTTCCGCTCACGCCCCAACATCGTGCAGCCCGCCTCCAGTGGTGTCGCGACAGGCGTGAATGGAGGGACGAATGGAGACGTGTCGTCTTCAGCGATGAGAGTCGCTTCTGCCTTGGTGCCAATGACGGTCGTATGCGTGTTTGGCGCCGTGCAGGTGAGCGCCACAATCAGGACTGCATACGACCGAGGCACACAGGGCCAACACCCGGCATCATGGTGTGGGGAGCGATCTCCTACACTGGCCGTACACCACTGGTGATTGTCGAGGGGACACTGAATAGTGCACGGTACATCCAAACCGTGATCGAACCCGTCGTTCTACCATTCCTAGACCGGCAAGGGAACTTACTGTTCCAACAGGACAATGCACGTCCGCATGTATCCCGTGCCACCCAACGTGCTCTAGAAGGTGTAAGTCAACTACCCTGGCCAGCAAGATCTCCGGATCTGTCCCCCATTGAGCATGTTTGGGACTGGATGAAGCGTCGTCTCACGCGGTCTGCACGTCCAGCACGAACGCTGGTCCAACTGAGACGCCAGGTGGAAATGGCATGGCAAGCCGTTCCACAGGACTACATCCAGCATCTCTACGATCGTCTCCATGGGAGAATAGCAGCCTGCATTGCTGCGAAAGGTGGATATACACTGTACTAGTGCCGACATTGTGCATGCTCTGTTGCCTGTGTCTATATGCCTGTGGTTCTGTCAGTGTGATCATGTGATGTATCTGACCCCAGGAATGTGTCAATAAAGTTTCCCCTTCCTGGGACAATGAATTCACGGTGTTCTTATTTCAGTTTCCAGGAGTGTATTTGCTTCTATTATCGTATACATTCATCGCTGGCAGTTTTCCCTGTTATGATATCCCGTATACTGAGGCGAAATATTACGTACTTTCTTGTTTGGAGAGCTCGCTGATTTCTTGTTTAATCAGTTTGAACGTGTCAGGTCGCACGGTAGTCCTTGGAAACTAGACAATATATAAAGGGCAGTCAAACGAAAACGACACAGGTGGAATCAAAGTTAGATAACTGTTTATTATTTCAAAAGAAATTGCTATAACTATGAATACATTAATCCCACTGTGAGACATGACGGTCAATACCTTCATGGAAAAATGCTTGTTTTAGCCTACGGAACTGTGATTGCCCAGAGGCGTACACCTCTTCCTCGGAAGCAAGTCGACGGCCACGAATGTCTTTCTTCGAGGCTCCAAAAATATTGAAATCGTATCGGAAGAGATCTTTGGCTGTAAGAGCCAGCTGCTCACTGACCTATTGGAATACGTCGCCACAGTTAACGCGCAGCAGTACATGGACACTTCGCAAAAACTGAATCACTCCAACAAACCCTGTTCCAGGGTAACGCCCGCCCACAACTTGCCGAAGCTGTTTCGACTACGGTGTAGAAGTTTCGTTTGGAAGCGCTTACACTTCCTCAAGACAGTCCAGGTCTCTCCCCATGTTATTTCCGTACTTTTGGAGTCTCATCGGATGAAGAGATCCAAGCCTAGATTCAGTCATGGTTCCGTGGGCAACCGCAAACATTTTTCGCTGAAGGCAGTGGCCTCTCACAGTGTGATAAATGTATTAACACTTACGGTGACTACTTTTGAAATAATGAACGGAGTACTTACTGCCTCGTTTTCATTGGACTGTCTCGTATATATCCACAATATCCAAGGAGAGTTTGAATACTACAGGTGTTTTGTATTCTTCTGTACCGATGACTTGTCTCCATTCTCAGTTTGCCTCTTCTAGGTCATACTTAGACACTGAATTTCGTAGTAAAAGACGATACAGATTCAAAAACGTAACACGAACGCAGTGATAACTGCACTTTGCTACTTACATGCTTCTTCTTCGTTGTCTAAGTAGTCTGCTAGTACCAAACATAGGTCTTAATTTGTTGAATAAGTTTCTGAGAATGTACGTTCGGAGCAGAGAACTGTATGGCAGTGCAACATGGACTGTGGGAGAATCAGAACACAAGAGAATCGAAGCATTTGAGATGTGGTGCTACCGAAGAATGTTGAAAATTAGGTGGACGGATAAGGTAAGGAATGAGCAGGTTCTCCGAAGAATTGGAGAGGAAAGGAGTATGTGGAAAATACAAGAAGAGGGCACAGGAGGATCTGTTAAGACATGAAGTTATAACTGCTGTGATACTAGACAGAGCAGTAGTGGGTAAAAACTGTAGAGGAAGACAGAGATTTGAATATATCCAGCAAATAATTGAGGAAGTAGGTTTGAGTTGCTACTGTGAGATGAAAATGTTAACACAGGAGTGGAAACTGGCGAAACCAGTCAGAAGACTGCTGGCTAAAAAAGAAAGGGGTGGGGGGTGGAGTATAGTGGACTGTTCGGTAACGATTCCTGGTAGATCGAAGGACTTTTCAGCCAAAGACCAGGTGACCTGGTAGTGGCACAGAGAGAGTCTCCGTTGGAAATATGGATGACGATTGACAGTTCAGACATCTGCCTACATCCATGGGAAAACTACTGAAAATAATGGTCAGAACTAGGGGATGGAGACAGTTTTTAAATCTGTAACAAACTGTGTCGAATATCGGATGTATATGAAATGCAAAGTCGAAGACTTACTCAATATGTTCCGTGTTGTAATGGTACTTGAATTACGTAACCATTACGGCACCTCACCTCAACCTCTCGATACCAGCAATATTCTACTGTGTTTCTGTGAAATAGTTGACATATTTCTGTGACAACGTTCACATTTGATTTCATTAATGTAGTGGTACTTCGATACATCGATATGCATATATTGCAATGATATTATTCTTAAGTGTATTCTTTCTTTTGTTACTATGATCTTTGACGTACTTGTAACTCTGATTTTTGGGCGCGTAAGCGGTTATTAGAGAGACATGCTTTGGTCGTCATGTTAAAAAGACGCAAATTGTCGTCAGTTTATGAAATGTGAACTTTAACAGTGAGGAAGATATTTTCAAGTATGTTTTATATTCTGAAGTGATGTTTTGGAACGAGTTACGTGATATTGCAACAAAAGTAATAAAAAAGAAGTGTAACTTACATTCTAAGTGCTGATCACTTTTTTACATCACCAACGTCCTAACTTGCAAAAGTTTAATCTTCAAGAATGGTTTATGAAACACATCTATAAAACTTTTGAATATCGCAGAATAACACCTGGACCTCTTTGCATCCGAGCTTGGAATCATCACTACCTAGATTTTCGACGATTGAGCCATGAGTTGACAACGAGACCAGCGTGGGAAACACGACAAGATGAGTGCCTAGTTCATCCATTATTTCAAGAAATGACTTTATTAACTGTGCTCTAATGACACCTGCCACATAATATAACTTTGTTGTTGCCCGAAAATGCAATATTTAGCAGTGTGAGCAACACTACAATCATAATTAATTTTTGACCTTTGTTTTGGTAGGGTTGTTACAGTGTCATGGTGTTAAGGCCAAGATTTTTTTGTACCATTTACGCAGTTATTTATTTAATTGTATGGCTAGGGCCCCCCGTTGGGCAAACCGTTCGCCGGGTGCGGGTCTTTCAATTAGACGCCACTTCGGCGACCTGCAGTCGATTAGGATGAAAGGAGGATGATGACAACACAACACACAGTCCCTGGGCGGAGAAAATTCCCCGACCCAGTCGGGAATCGAACCCGGGCCCAGAGGATTGACAATCTGTCACGCTGACCATTCAGCTACCGGGGGCCGGTCATTCACGCAGTGCTTCCGCATGAATGTTTGTTGAGCGTATTGTTCCCTCGCTTACCTTAATACCACCTCACGGTTTACACAGCGACCACCAGAGATGTTCCCACGCTGTGGGAACCCAGTGCAAGTCCTTGGAAGCCCCACGGATTTGGTTGGAGGCCAGTGAAACCAAGTCCCCGAGTCCCCCCTCCCCCGCTGAGCGCGCGGGCGGTTATACGCCCCTAGTTTGTGACTACGCGTCGGCCGCGGGCAAGTTTCATGTTTCCGCGCGGTTTACGCCCTGCGCCCTTCCTCTGGAGAGGCGGCCTAGCGGCGACCCGCCTCCTTTTTATTATTTTTTTGCGGTCGCGCCGTCAGCGCACGGAGAGCGGTTGCGCGGCTCTGGTATCGCGTGTCGCTGACGCCACGGCCGCAGGAATTTCACGTTGGCAGCTCTGGCTGCTGGCGCGGCCGACCAGTAGTGAGTGCCTCTGGTAAGTGGCAGCCCTGCACATGAGACTCCGTGCACGCACGCGTTCCACACTGCTTTTTGCAGTAATATTTATAGAAGAAGATAAATTTGACACAGGAAATACGGTGGCCGTAAGCACCTCTGACGGTAAACTAGCGCGTGACAGAAAACACTGAAACTCAGTGTAGTTTTCTGCCAGCGAGCGCCGGGCCTTTGTCACAGTGCATGCAACTGTGCCGCACCACACTGCGTTTAGCGATGAGTTATCTACTACGTAAGAGAAAAAGAAATGTTCGCAGATGAAACAGGACTACAAACTACTGCGAGGATAAAACTTTGTGAGAAAGAGCAACTAAACTCAGATACGTTGTACATGCACTGCATTCCTCACTAAACCGATTCAGAAAGCCAACAAACGAAACTTAGAGCGCATGAAGAGGTGAAGGAATCAACCTCATAAGCTCGGATTAACAGAAGAGCTGAAGATCCGATGACTGCGTCGCCTTTCGTCAACGGATCGTTCAGTGGAGGGGTGAGATGCTCAAACTCAAGTGGCAGGCGCTAAAATAGAAGCTTCGTGCGTTAAAATTCCGAGAGACCACATTCCGGGGTCGGCCGGAGTGGTCGAGCGGTTCTAGGCGCTACAGTCTGGAACTGCGCGACCGCTACGGTCGCAGGTTCGAATCCTGCCTCGCTCATGGATGTGTGTGATGTCCTTATGTTAGTTAGGTTTAAGTAGTTCTAAGTTCTAGGGGACTGATGACCTCAGAAGTTAAGTCCCATAGTGCTCAGAGCCATTTGAACCATTTTGAACCACATTCCGGGAAGAGTTGCGCTACATATTTCTTCATTCCACAATCGTATTGAGAAATGGCAACGATCATCAGATAATCAATCAGATAAATTATCTACATCTACAAAATGGTTCAAATGGCTCTGAGCACTATGGGACTTAACATCTGAGGTCATCAGTGCCCTAGAACTTAGAACTACTTAAACCTAACTACCCTAAGCACATCACACACATCCATGCCCGAGGCAGGATTCGAACCTGCGACCGTAGCAGTAGCGCGGTTCCGGACTGAAGCGCCTAGAACCGCTCGGCCACCGCGGCCGGCTATCTACAACTACATTCCTATTCTTCAAGTGCGTGGCAGAGGGCACTATCCACCATCTTTAGACTGTTTCTCTACCCTTCCATTCTCGAACAATGCATGGGAAAAACGAACACGTAAATCCCTCCATACCAGCTCTGATTTCTATTATTACGATGAGCATATCTCCCTATGTTGGTTGACGTCAATAAAATATTTTAGCATTCAGAGAAAGAAATGAAATGAAATGAGCGTATGGCATCGTTGGCCGGGAGGCCCCGATTCGGGGACGTTCGACCGCCAAGTGCAACTCTTATTGCATTCGACGCCACATTGGGCGACTTGCGTGACGGTGATGAGGATGAAATGATGATGAGGACAACACAACACCCAGTCCCCAAGTGGAGAAAATCTCCAACCCGGCCAGGAATCGAACCCAGGCCCGCTTGCATGGGAGGCGAGCACGTTACCACTCAGCTAAGCAGGCGGACACATTCAGAGAAGAAAGCTGGTGATTCAAATGTTGTAAAAAGCTTTTGTTTTAATGATTGCCACCCCATGTCGCTTGTTAGATCTGTAACATCCTCTCCCCTATTTCGCAGTCACACAAAACTATCTCTCTTTCTTTGGACTTTTCGGATGCCCTGCATCAATATTATCTGGTAAGGATACCACGTCGCACAACACCACCTTACGAGAGGACGGACAGACATAATGTACCGATTCTCTATACCTCATATCGTGGTTTATTCACACTCCTCCTCTTCATGCGGTATTCGCGAATGGAACACGAATGGGGGTTTTAGATAATGGTACGAAAACTATCCTCCACTACACGTGATAACGTCCCTTGTAGAGTATAGATGTAATGCAGGTGTTTCTGGCAGAACTAAACATGAGAACCTACGTCAACTATTAGCGTGTGCAAGTTGAATGTTCGGTCCCTGCATTCACCTTCGATGTTTTTATGGCGGAAGGAGCTGGGATGGGTTCCAGTCAGTGTTATTAGGCCAACAACAGAGCTGCGTACGAATGAATTCTTTTTCGTTTGCTGTGCTATGTCACTTTTCTCTTTTGCTTCTTTGACTCAACGTTGCGATGCCATTAATAGGATTTCTTCAGGAGTTTTACAAGCTGAAATCGTGAAGAATATCGCAAGAATGGGACCGGAACAGAGTCAAAAGCAAAGTAGAAGAGGAAAATGAAGTAGTCTAAGCGAACAGAAGATACTGCTTTTAGAGACAACGGCCAAGGAAACCTATAAATAAGCAGCAGGTTGGTGGGTAACCCATCGAAGTGTCGTCAAAGCGGAAGGCTAACACTAGGCCTGATGGTGCTACTCTGTGGTGGACACCACCAGAGCAGAGTTTAGGATTCTGGTGGCGCTAAACAATTTCGAGGCTCTTGTTTACAGCAGCTAATGGAAGGAAGGAAGAAGCAAGCAAGCAACATGAGAGTTTAATGTCCTGTCGACGATGAGGTCACTAAAGGCGTAGGATAAGCTCGGATTGGGGAAGGCTAGAGTAGAAAATCTATCATGCTTTTGCAAAGCGAACTCCCAGCATCCGGGTTAAGTTATTTAAGCAAATAATGGAAAAACTGTCTCGTGGCCGACGGGGATTTGGATCACCGTTCTCCCACATGTGACTACTGTGTATAGCAACTGAATCACCTTGCTCGGTACTAGCTGATGAGGTACAGGAAAGTAAAATCCTGTTCACCGTGAAATCAACGAAACATTAAAACTTTGCTTGTACCATTAAGATGAACCAATGGTGTATCATTTCCTGCGTTAGTTGTTTATTGTGTCAATGTCTGACACTTTTCTGTCATAGAAAAAAAATTATCTCGCTGGGTTCGACATCAGACTTGCCCGTGTAATTTATCAGGCTGAACACTGGTTTTTTGTACAGGAAACCGATCTAAACCCGAATCAAATGAATAAGCCTCACTAACGTGTTTGTTCTGGAACACTGGGTAGCTGGAGTGTCGTTTCTAGGCACAGATGTCACAAGTTAAATATAACTAATTAGTAAATATACGCTTGACCCTATCACCCCCCCCCCCCCCCTCCCTCCCAATCCAAGCTTGTGCTAGGTCTCTGACGACCAGGCCATCAACGCTCTTTATTTTTTTACAGTCTAAAGGGAACTGCAGCTGTGGCGTAGCTAGTGATTGTCACATTGTTCCATTTCTACACGCAGCGTTGAGTACATAATTTCACTTTCGATTTTCATGAAGTCGACTGCTGCCATCGAGCATGGAATTGAATGGCAACTTGCGATATGATCAGGAGATCTAGGTAAAAATAAATCGTTTGATCTGATTCACCGGCTGCGTGCATGAGGTTTTAGAAGCTTTTCCACCCATCCGTTTGAATAAATATCTAGCTGGTTCTCCATTCCGGTCGCAGAACCTCAGTGTACTACCAATAAAAATACACAAGACGGGGATTACACTATTCACAGACAAATAGCTAATACTGGTCGCTTTCTTTGTTTCCCACCCTCATAAGAAAAATGCATATACAAAAAATTCACTCACTCGATGAACTGAAGGCGATGTGAAGGCTACTGGAAGTATGTTATGCCAAAGGTTAATTGAGCAAAATCCAACTGTGCTGATCGCAAGAACGATTCAATAACGTTACGATGAGACCCCCCAAAGCTGCACTTCTTATCCTCTTATGCCGTACTACTGTATCTTATCTGATACGTTAACCAATAATGTGTCTTAGACCAAGTTTCCACTCTGCCAGTTTAAAGAATGCTACGTATCCGAAGGCCGCGGCGAAATAGCAAGTACTTAGTTAGTTATAAACCATGGCATGTCACGAAAATGCTTCAAATGGCTCCGAACAGTATGGGACTTAACATCTGAGGACGTCAGTCCCCTAGATTTAGAACTACTTAAACCTAACTAGCCTAAGGACAGCACACACATCCATGCCCGAGGCAGGATTCGAACCTGCGACCGTAGCAGCAGCTCGGATCCGGACTGAAGCGCCTAGAACCGCTCGGCCACAACGGCCGGCTGGCATGTCACACAGCTAGGTTTCTTTTAAGAGCTTCCGTTTGTTCTCCTGCTTCCCAACCTACGAGGTCACAACAGACAAGCTAGAGTACAGGTTTACATAAAACACGTAATTTCTTAACACTGAAAAGACTCCTCTTCTTTTCCAATTTTAACTGAAGGAGATTTGAATCTACTTCAGTTTCTCAGCCCGTGAGAAACACTTAGGCACGGGACAGTTCGTACGTCAAGCAGAACCGCCACTTTTCAGGTGTAACGTTAAACGCACCTGAAACTTGATCCAGCTGCCGGAAGTCGTGTCTGTGCGAGGCCCATACTTGTACATGTCATCGCTCTTGTTTTTAATTACCTTCAAGTTCATTCTCGCCGACTTGTGCCATTCCTTTCAGCTCAACATAGTGTTTCGAATATGATCAGTATATCAGGTTTACTTGACAATTGTGCTTGTTACAAAATCAAAGGTGAAGACCATACAGATCGCATTTTTCGAGTCTCGAGAAATCATTGACTCATAATTCGTTCCCCGTCGCCAGACGGTGACAAACATTTTATGTCCAAGTTCGCAAACGCTTTTTCTCTTTGGGTCGGACACAAAGAACTGTTGCGGGCACTTACGATAAATGGTTCCCGCTGCACGAACGTACCTAGGAACAAAGTAGGGTCTTGTGCGTCAGTATTTGGAAAAAAGAGGGAGAACGTCTCTCGAATAACCCACATATGCACATTACTAGGCCCTCGTATCACATCGGCCTTCAAGATAGAGTATTGTTTTTGCCGATGATACAAGTATAACTATCACACACAACAGACAAGAATTAAGTGGTGAAATTGTAAACGATGTTTTTCAGAAAATCATTAAGTGGTTCTCTCCAAATAGGCTCTCATTAAACTTTGACAAAACACAGTATAGACAGTTCCACACAGTAAATGGAATGACGCCATTAATAAATATAGCCGCGCGGGATTAGCAGAACGGTCTAAGGCGCTGCAGTCATGGACTGTGCGGCTGGTCCAGGCGGAGGTTCGAGTCCTCCCTCGGGCATGGGTTTGTGTGTGTTTGTCCTTAGGGTAATTTAGATTAAGTAGTGTGTAAGCTTAGGGACTGATGACATTAGCAGTTAAGTCCCATAAGACTTCACACACTTTTAATAAATATAGGCTTCGATCAGAAATCGGTAGCTAAGGTAAAATATTCAAAATTTCTAGATGTGTGCATTGATGAGGGGTTGAACTGGATAAAACACACTGAGGATCTGCTGAAACGTTTGAGTTGAGCTACTTACACTATTAGGGTCATTGCAAATTTTGGAGCCCGCCGGAGTGGCCGTGCGGTTATAGGCTCTACAGTCAGGAACCGAGCGACCCCTACGGTTGCAGGTTCGAATCCTGCCTCGGGCATGGATGTGTGTGATGTCCATAGGTTAGTTAGGTTTAAGTAGTTCTAAGTTCTAGGCGACTGATGACCTCAGAAGTTAAGTCGCATAGTGCTCAGATCCATTTGAACCATTTTTCCAAACTTTGGCGATATACATCTCAGTAAATTAGCTTACCACGCCTATTTTCGTTCCCTGCTTTCGTAAGGCATCATATTCTGGGGTAACTCATCATTGAGTAAAAGAGTCTTCATTTCACAAAAGCGTGTAATCAGAATAATTGCTGGAGCTCATCCAAGATCATCCTGCAGACACTTATTTAAAGAGCTAGGGATCTTCACTGTAGCCTGACAATATATATATTCACTTATGAAATTTGTTATTAACAATCCGAACGAATTCAAAAGTAATAGCAGTATACATGGCTACAACACTAGGAGAAAGGATGATCTTCACTGCTCAAGGTTAAATCTAACTTTGGCTCAGAAGGGGGTGAATTATGATGCCACAAAAGTATTTGGTCACTTTCCTAATAGCATCAAAATGGCTCTGAGCACTATGGGACTTAATATCTGTGGTCATCAGTCCCCTAGAACTTAGAACTACTTAAACCTAACTAACCTAAGGACATCACAGACATCCATGCCTGAGGTAGGATTCGAACCTGCGACCGAATATCATCAAAAGTCTGACAGATAGCCATATAGCATTTAAAAGGAAATTAAAAGAATTTCTTAATGGCAACTCCTTTTACTCATTAGATGAATTTTTGGATATAGTAAGTGGATAATTTCCCCAACACTCACAAAAAAATTAAAAATATTAAGTGTCATGTAATATTTTGTGTAATGTAATATCTTGTATAGACACCTTTTATTAACCTGACACGTTACACATCATTACGAAGTGTCGTATTCATGACCTATGGAACAAGTACTAATCTAATCTAACTAATTCTGAATCGATTCAGCAGAATGTTAGTCGAAAGTTATGCTAAAGTGTTTCAGAGCCTCAACCGTCAGCGGAGCAGTTGTGTGACAAGGTAAGGGGTGTCTGAGGAAAACTAATAGGATAATAAGTCATTAACATTAATTTGTATTTTATTTCAATTTACAGCCTGTAACTTAATGAACCCTCTGTGTAATTTTAGTAACAGTCCAAGGTGAATCATTCGGAATTAATGTGAAAATCTGTTTCTACATTGTGCTGCTCTGCAGCGTGCCCGGAGGAGTGCGCTACGCCACAACCTAAAGGCACCACGCGCCACTTCTGGACAGCCCTCGGTTCCCTCCGTCAGATACGCCCCCTGCCTCGCCCTTACGCTGCCTCAAGCCACGTTTCCGTGACGTATTTCTCGTGAAACTGCACAGATAAAGCGTATCGCTGCCTCGATTAGTGGTTAATCTGTAATTTCGGTTTATCTCGTAAGTAACGTTCCGTGTAGCGAGCCTAAGGTAACTTGTGTGCCTTAACTGGAGTGGCCCTCCAGGTAAACAATCGGTAACTGGAGGATAGTGAAAAATTTCTGTGCGACTGCACGAAGCTATTTTGTGAAATGGGACTGATTATTTTCAGTGATAGCTCCAAACAACACTGAAGCGGTTGTGTTTTTCGTAAAATTACTTTTTCCAACTTCCATCTGTACTTCCTTCACCAACTTTAAGCTTCTTTCTTTCTCTCCCGCAGAGTCCGGAGGAAAGTTCAGCTACGAAGTCATGATAATGAAGTTCTACATAAACTACAGACCTATGTTATAGAGCTTTGAATTCTCTAGCATTCTGTGTTAGACATGCTCTTGTTCTACTAACGACAAATCTGCACTAGGTGGAGGTTCTAGCTTTCTGATGGATTTCAATAAAAAGGAGTGACGAACGCAGTGTAGGAACCATTTCTTCCTACTTTAGGAATTTAAGTAAATCCTGAGCAGCGATTTCCCCACCTTCGGCCAAAACACGTCCAGATTCAAGCCTATGAGTCCTATCGCTAGAAATAAAGATGCGTTGAGGTCATTGAGAAAGGAATAGTATTTCGGCTGGAAAAGGATGTATACGAGGCGTTGGTCGAGGCATAGTAGAAGGAAGCTTCATTTAATTGACCTGCAATTACTTCAAGAAAGCACGGGGAACACAAACGAGGACAACAGAAAGGGATGCCCGCTCAATTCCAAGATGCTACCCCAGGCGGGTGTAGAATGAATGTGCTCAACGGAAAATACTGAACGCGGAAATGAAGATTTGGCCCTGTTTGACTGCCCCCCCCCCCCCCCCCCCCTGAAGCAGATCTTAGGATCTCTTAATGGTCATATTATCTCCTCGTTCTTGCTCTTCAACATATAAATTACAACGTAACATAAATGAATGATAAGAGAACTACTAACTATTAAATGATAAATGTTAACTCTGCTTATACATTTATAGTAGCCTAAAACCCCTTTATACAATTCCAAATGTTTATATATTAATGTTCAATGGACATAAAGAGATACATACGGATTTCCTAACTAATACGATTGATAAATTTCCCAAATCTGTCCCTTTTTATGACTACCCGATCTAGTATAAGTAACGCGACATGACTGACATCACCTACGTTCCAAACACTAGAAGACACTACTTTAAAAGATGATCTACAGTGGTGTATAATCTCAATGGAAATAAAATTTACGTGATCATAGCTGTTTAGCTCTATAGCAATAATAAGCCGAAGAAATTAGCAATATCACCATATGTACTGTGTCCAGTGCGTCGGACTGATGGTTCTCGTACATGTCTGCGACGATGGAAGGACCCCAGCCAAAAAATAAAACTCTTTCAAACACTTGGACGGCAGAAGGCGGTCCTCTGACTATTATAACCTAATACTGTCTTCTCCTTACTGTATTCTACAGACCAGAAACGCGAACTCCCAGCTACAAGGACGAAATTTAGATAACGTCTCTACGTGAATATAGACAGAAGAAGTGCTCTCAATCACTGAACGCTGCGTACTCAACGACGACTCCCTACCCGGAGGCAAAGTCCAGAATCGTATAAGTTCGCAACAGTACAGTGCCTAACCGCTCTAACTATAAAATCTGCTAAGAGCAAAGACAGCAAGTCCAACCGTACCAACAAAAGTTGACACTGAGCGACCGTCAAACCCGGGCGCTCAAAACGGAAGACCCCTTCTCTCCACCGCTGGCTTCCCAGCAAGGCTCGGCTCCCGTCTCTCGTAACTGCGGAAAGCGATTCATATTCTCGAAACCACGAATATTCTCCCTCTACAGATTCTTCCGTACGCCGACCAACCATATTTTAGTTTTTTATCGTCCATCGCGGAAAATTTGCGAGGAAATACCGATACTCATACAATGGTACGCTTCCCAGAGCAAAAATCCTCGGAAATAACCCAGCCTGAGATTTCCGAGGTAACGCTTCCTGATTCCTCTTTACTGCTTCCAAGATTTTCAGAGTTTCCGAAGTATTATCCGGTTATCCTTCCGGTCCCACTAAAAAACTGGCCGGCCGCCGCTGTATTGTGCTTCCGCGCTCAGGTGCCCAGACCGTGCGTCTTGGCACTTCCTGTGTGAAGCAGGACCAACACACCTGTTCGGTCTTTCCCACCCAGGGCTTGAGTTACGCCTGCCTTTCCATTTCCACTGGCGTTCCAACCTCTACTAGTATAGGTAATCATTTATTACGCCGTTTTGAGAATAAAGGCAATCCGTCACCTTTCATGCAATAAGCGTTAACAATTATTTACAAGGTGGACGTGACAATGTCAGTCTTCTTTAAACATCCATATATACGATGTACAACCTACCAAATGATACCTAATTCAGGTTGTAAATCACTGCAAAGTCTGTAGATGAGTGCTTGTAAGGAGCGAAATTATAGCCACCTTACACAATTACCCTCCGAAATTGTGTGTACTGACGAAAACAGTGCACTACTTTGCTCAGTAATACACAGAATAATTGCGCCAATAGATAATCTTGCTACTCCCAATTAAAATCAATAACAGGCGATCTGTTATCTAGACGTGACACATTTATTCACTAAGATTATTTTGGACTGCAACACTTACAATGAATGGTAATATTCAATGGGGAAGAATATTTATAGAGAGAGCATTTAGCTGTGCAGATTCTAATTTTTGTCTTCAGTATACATCGACTCCAGCAGTCAAGCGATTATTATGTGGCGTAACGTTTGTGCCCCTGACCTCCCTACGGATGTGCATGTCTTCACATCGGTACTGGTGACAGATCCCTACTAGAAGTATCGTGAATTTTGTATCTCTGACTCATAGGCATCTTAACAACTTACATTCGATGTCAGGAGTGACCATTGTTTGAAGCTTTGAAGAGGTAAATCCAAGATCATTTCGTAGCTTTGTTGCACGTATCGCAGCTCAGATGTAGATTTATTTTCTTTTGTTACAGAAAAAGAAGTTATAGCTACCACTACGTTTTAGACTTCCTACTGAACTTCATCGTATGCCCGAATTTCTGTTTTAATAAATTAGACAGCGATTTTATTGCGAAATGACTTCCTAGTGCGCCAATTTCAAATTGTCCCGAAAAACTTCGTTTTTAGAGCTATGACATGCAGAAAATTAACAATTCCTCACACTTTGGAATATTTTTTGGAACTAAAATCTTCTCTGTTTACTTTCTAGTACAATATTGTTATTCCTTTGTTCATCCTTAGGAAAATTAAAATATTAGTAGCACGTAATTATTCACCACGTTATGGGAAACTCATAGGAGAGGGACAGTGAAGAAGAGGGGGACTTCAGAAACACACAACGACAGCACCACCAGCGCCACAGAGCGCACCCGGTGTGAGCTGCTGGCTCATTCTTCTATTTTGCTCTTAAAAAGCTCCACGTAATTGTTATGCCTTTAGGCGTTCCAATCAATTAGAATCAGGAGCGAAATGCGGGCATTTTCATTGGCCATTTGCTGCTTCCTCTAATAGGGCTTCTGCAAGGAGCTGCTTCCTGGCAGTACTTTTAGAACTTTCTCTGCAACAGGTGTCGAAAGATCAGAGTAACGTGGGAAACCACTATATAGGCTCCTGCCACAACCCATTTACGAGGTTTAAGGGAAGGCCGGCCCATCCCCTCCAGGTTGGAGAAACCGTCTTCCCCGGATACTTTGGCGGACACATTAGTCACTTCACGAGACAACAGGTGTTGCCAGGAAATCATGTGTTACGGCACAAGCTTTATATTATACCCCTGTCCGACCTTGCGACCTTCTGACAACCGTCTGATGACGTCACGACCGCTCGTTTAGCAACGTTACCTTACGGAATGAACGGACTACACTCTTATAACCTGTGGGGATCCCTCCTGCTGGAGGAGACGAAAGCTTTGCTACGCCAGAAAATCTATGGCATCAAAGGTGATTAAATAGTGCCTACAAATACACTGTAAAATCAGCGTTACAATGAAACTAAAACTATCCGTTATTGCTTGATATTGTACAAAATATGACACTACTGAAACTTGTGACATTTAATTACGCTTTTTCGTCTTCCGCAGTAATGAAAGTGATCAGATCCAAGCGACTGCAATCGAGGAATGAAACCACACGCGCCTCTACCGAAATTTTCAGCTGACGAATTTAATCAGTTTCCGGACCACCGCTTTGATTGCTGATGAAAATTAAAATGTTCTTTCGAAGAAGAGCACATTACACAGGGAACACTGGAAGTTTAAAATGAAAGGAGCGGGATTTTTTCCGCTTCCAACAGTATGCTGACATGTAATTAGGAGAGTAATTAGAGCCGCAGCAAGCGCGAGCGCACGTACACGTACACGCCCATACACACACACACACACACACCTCTTCACATATTTCTACTTTACGGTTTCTTCATGCTGACAGGAAACGAGCAAATATTTCCATACTTGAAATATAATCCTGGATTCAATTATAAAGCATCGCTCTTTCCCAACAATTTCTTTTTGTCAAGTTCACCATTTGCTTCACAGAACGTTAAAGAAATTTCTGCGGAAGAAGTACACTGTTTAACTAAAACCTCGAAAATGGTGTACATTACGAATATTCATACATTTTTCGGAAAGGTAAAATATTATTAGTAGTTAAGGTAACACATTGTTAATGATAGGTAGAAGCTTTTTCGCTGCTTGCTGATGAATGTAGAACATCTGAATCTCTTTTTAATACTCGTACTTCTGTATTTATGGCTAGAATTGTTCGATTATTTAGTCTAGTAATCGAAATCCATCGTTCCCTAGGTATTCTTCTGGAGCTATCTAAGTATCAAATTCTACGTCCATGAAATCTGAATATTTATAGCTTCAACATCATTACCGTCCGAAACGCTGACGCCCTAACCCTTTCTTCGACTTCTTTACCTAATTCTGAAATACAAAAATCTTATTATTTATTCATCAAAGAATGTACTCACTAGAAAGCGACTCTGTCCTTCTATCACTACATTGTGTTCGGAACTCCCCGTTACAAACTTCTAGGACTTGTAGAGCGGAGTGAGTACATAATATTTTTAATATAATGTCCGAAAGTGTACGATTACGTGCTACAGCCTTTTGAAAAGATGTTCGCTAGGTAGATATGCAACAGGATAGTCACGGTAGGCCATGGTTTCGTCGAATCGGCTGACGCGATTTGACGTCTGTCCTACCTCTCTGACCTGGATCAAGCCTTAGTCATGTGTCTGTGAGTCACTGAGTACACGTTTGCAGAATTCTATATGGCGAAGCTCACGGTAATGGAAGAGTTACCTGTCGCCTTTCTCAAGATGGTTCTCCATTACGTTCGACTCCATCGCGTACCCTTTTCGCCACAATTACTCTACGACTTCGGGAAACGGTACACACACCGTTAGCATGCGTGATTGTGGTGCTCCAAAGAGACGCTGCACACCCGAATTGGAGGACGTCATACTGTTTCACGTTCAAAAGGATCCGCCAACGAGTAAACGAGCAAACGAGCAATTTCTTTGGCTATTGAAGAGTAGAACTGCATAACAAGTGATGTATTGTTCAAATGGTTCAAATGGCTCTGAGCACTATGGGACTCAACTGCTGAGGTCATTAGTCCCCTAGAACTTAGAACTAGTTAAACCTAACTAACCTACGGACATCACACACATCCATGCCCGAGGCAGGACTCGAACCTGCGACCGTAGCGGTCTCGCGGTTCCAGACTGCAGCGCCAGAACCGCGCGGCCACTTCGGCCGGCAGTGATGTATTGTGTCACGCCTAATCAATTACATGCCAGATTGGTCGCTTCACAAAAAAGGCCTTCAACGGACATGTGTTCCAGTTCAGAATATTAAATACTCACTCCCCTTGACAGGTCCTAGAAATTTGTAACACTAATTTCCGAACACCATGTGTAGTTTCCGAAATCACTTACCACCGAAATATAGCGGAGGACAGTTTTAATGAAGTAGATTTCACGTAAATATCTGAACGTAGTGACAATGTAGAAAAATTCACGTTATGCTGTTTCCGAGAGCCGGCCGTGGTGGCCGTGCGGTTCTAGGCGCTTCAGTCTGGAACCGCGTGACCGCTACGGTCGCAGGTTCGAATCCTGCCTCGAGCGTGGATGTGTGTGATGCCCTTAGGTTAGTTAGGTTGAAGTAGTTCCAAGTTCTAGGGGACTGATGACCTCAGATGTTAAGTCCCATAGTGCTCAGAACCATTTGAACCATTTTTTTGTTTCCAAGACTGTATGCACATGTTTACGAAGCTTGCTTTCACCCATGATCCACTGTATAGGGTAAAAGGCAGGGAAAGGTCTCATCACAGTCAGCGTAAAAGAAATGACTCTGCATAAATCCGAAGTAATTTTGGGGAGGAGGGAGGCAAAGCTTGTGCCACGATGGATGGAGGCAGGGAGATATCAATCGCTGACTGCTCTTTTAAAACATGGTAATTTGCAAATTCTAATCGCAGACGCTAAGGTGAAGGGTTAAGGTATAAGTGTACTTTGAGGATGATTGCGAATAGTGTGTGTGTGTGTGTGTGTGTGTGTGTGTGTATGTGTGTATGTGTGTGTGTGTGTGTGTGTGTGTGTGTGTGTGGTTTTGTGTGTGTGTGTGTGTGTGTGTGTGTGAGTGTGTGTGAGTGAGTGAGTCAGTGAGTGAGAGAGAGAGAGAGAGTTTATGCATATGAGGGAGTAAAAGTTCAAAGTCGGTAATTAAGCTACTTCTGTCGTCAAATGGTATCTTCTGTAGCATCCCTATGAAAGACGAGTCATTGCTTACTCTATAAAGACTAGAGAATGTTTGCCATTAAAGTATATTGGTGTATATCTAGCAGTCGGAAATTTTGTGTGAACATATCTCTTCGAAGCCCAAACGCTGAAGACGAAAAAATCTTTCGCATTTGGGACTACACTTCCTGTCACTGAACGATGTCCGACGAGCTCCCGCTATTCGGCGACCCTGGTAATGGAAGCAGGAACCACTTGCACGAATATCTCCACAGTTTTAATTCTTATATTTGTAACTAACGACAGTAACAGAGCTTCAAGTGACTTATCGAGCTAGGTGATGAGGTTGTTAAGGAACTGGACTTGCGTGGGGTACGAGTGGCCTTCAAATCACGTTCAGACTTTCCTTAGCTTCTCTTAAGTGATTAAAGCCAACTCTGAAGTGGTTCCTTTCAAAACAAAGCGTTCGTTTTTTTACCCATATTTGGTGTATATCTGAGGCTTCTTGCTAATGAGCTTGTGGTCTGCGGAACGTTAAACAGTTATCATTTTCTCACCATACTGTTCTAGAGACGCGTGCACACAAGTGGTGGAAGAGGAAAGAAAGGAATTCTATGAAAAACACACACCAGGATTGTGAAGGTATTAACGGCACGTCTGCTACACCTGTCAAGAGCATTTAACTGGACGCTAGGAGGAAGCAGTAGGAGGATGAGTGGGGCTATGTTGTGGAGTCCAACAAAAGAGAGATGAAAAGATAAGCATGACTGGTTGCTTTCAAACAAGTAGAGAAACTAGTAAAAATATAAAAACAGAGTTGCTGTGCGTTGATTCGAATTGCGCTTCACCACAATAACAATGGATTGTTATAAACACTATGTCATCCCGCTGGTTTAGGACGCTGAAGATCTGCTCATAAACTGGCTCTACTTTGTAAATAGTGGTAATTGTCTACTGGCTAAAATAAGTTTTATTGCACCTAGGAGGCTACTGAGATTTATCTCACACGGAGCAGTGACTTACAAGATGGGAGAGGGGAGACGTTTTCTTAACGAGTCAGCAATATAGGAAGTAATTATGTCTAGAGTTACAACATTCTAAAATTGCATTAATGATTTTTTTCTCGAAATAATTGTAGGAGGTTTGGCAAGAAAAACATTTTAACTGTGTTGCAGTTGTAAGTATTGCATATGTAAACCAACCAATCAGCAGATTCGAGCGCGCACGGAGGCTTTCCGGCAGTCGTTCTTCTCGCGAACCATACGCGACTGGAACAGGAAAGGGATGTAATGACAGTAGCACGTAAAGTGCCCTCCGCCACACACCGTTGGGTTGCTGGCGGAGTAGATGTAGAATTATTGAATTTTCTCTCGACATTTACAAGGTATTTTCAATTACATCACAATTCCGCTGCAAGAGATGACATTACTCTGTTTGTGCATCCCGTTCATACTTCATGATAAATTTTTCAGGTTTGTTTAACGTTACTGACACAGTCAATTACTGTCTGATGATGGCCTAGAAATTCGAAAACCGGTTAACTTAATTAATACTACAGGAAACTCACATTTTTGTAATTTGGACCTATAAATGTAATATTTATGGAATATTCCCCCGGTTCTTGGAGAAACACAGACATATTAATGGTTTGAATTCACAGTTTTAATGTTTCACAACATTTATTTAATAGTTCGTTACAAAACAGCTTTCCGCTTCTTAGATCGTCGTCTGATATAAAGTTGTTCTGCCAATTCATTTGCGGGTTCTTACCTAGAACAGCGGCAACATACTTACAAGCTGTGTTTATGTTAGCTTTGGCGTTCACATCACCTGAATAGGCTGTCATTTTCTTGCTCCAACAATACGCTCTAAACTGGCTTAAAAATTCAAAATTATTTCTGGAACGACGAAATCTATTACATAGAGCCATTTGCTTTTGTTCTAAATCTGTACAATGGTAGGCAGCAATTCTCGTTTCCCACTTTTCCTTATCTTTCTCAAGTCTATTAGTTTCGCAGTATTCTGTCAATTTCACATACTGTTTTACCTGTTTTATGTACTGAATTCTTGGTCTTACCAGTGCATTCTCTTCTGATATTCTTCCCTTTAATAATTTCATGATGAAGGAGCAATGTCCCTCCGTTCCTTGATAGTTATCAACAACAATCTTTCCTTAACTATGTTGTAGACTCCTTCACCGGAGCCTCTGCCCATGAAATCTTTCCTCGAACACCATGCCTCAAAACCCTGTAGTCTTTTCTTTTCTCGCTCCTCTGCTGTTCTTTAATAATTAATGGGCGTGATGCCGACTCGTAGGATAACAGTTCCCGGCAACGCCCGTCTGCTATTGGTGGTCCGTATTGTGAACACCAGCGCAGGTTTTTCATTTTCCGGGGGGACGGCGACTATTTTCCAGCCTGGAGACAATCGTTTGGCCTTCCCTCGCATGAGACGAGTTCAGGTGGTCTTTGCCGGTCGCGGTGGCCGTGCGGTTCTAGCGCTGCAGTCCGGAACCGCGGGGCTGCTACGGTCGCAGGTTCGAATCCTGCCTCGGGCATGGATGTGTGTGATGTCCTTAGGTTAGTTAGGTTTAAGTAGTTCTAAGTTCTAGGGGACTGATGTTAAGTCCCATAGTGCTCAGAGCCATTTGAACCATTTTTTCAGGTGGTCTTTTACGATCATACTGTTTTCAAAGGCGTGTGACTTCAAGAGGATGGTCCGTGTTTCCTAGAACCCCTTGGAAAAGGAACATCTCAGTGGGATGGCAGGTAATGGCCAATTGAAAGAGGAGGCTGATTAGCCAAAAGGTCTGCACGTTAAAATAATTCCGAGAAATTGTTTGGATAGCTCGTGACATTAGGAGTTAGCTGCCGGCCCTCGCGAGTGTAGGTCCGGAATCATGAACCTTGTGGGCCGGAGCTCGGGTTTTGGAAGTGTTGTCCACATAAAAGTTGAGAAGGTGAGCGACCCTCATTAGTGAATAACGTTGTTTACTGGTCTTTGTGAGGAATGGAAGACTTAATTAGTGAGGCTTGGTTGGGTGAACAAAGATCTCGTATTAGAGCGTAGACACATCAGTCAGATTTTCTGTTTGTTCCAGTGGAAACTTCAGTGTCCGTGCGTGTGTCATTCTCCCTTCTAACTTTATACTATTTTGTGTGTGGAGGAGATACTATAAACCGATTGGAGAAGGTATAGTGACGGTTGCGGTGCTCATTGTCCATTCCACTGGACGGGTCTGAGAGTTTTGAAAGTATTTACACTCTTGCAGGGAATTAATTATTGTGATAGAATGAAATAAATTCTGACATAGGCCGAAATTGGGCACTGAAATAACGGCGATAAGTGAAAATTTGTGCCGGATCTGGACTTTAATCAGGATTTCCAGCTTTACGCTAGCGGTCGCCTTAACATCTTCGTCTATCCGAGCACGCTTTACGTCCGACCCCAACTCCCCACTTGCCCCACACTACTTATGTAGCGCACCGCTCTGAAATGACCTTAAGGGGGGTAGGACGTCAAACGGGCCGACTTGGAGCAGGAGAGGCATCACAGGACATTTTAATTTCCAGTGTCTATACATTTACAAATAAATTCATCAAATTTGGTCAGCATCACCAGGAAGGATTCAGGATTCACACCCATTGCAGTGGAAGTTCGAAAACATAAGAAAATAATTTTTTTTACGTGCGAAATTTCATCATTTTTTCACTTACTAATGGCTGCATTTGTTGCTATAAGTAGACTTTTCTTCATAAGTTAGAGAGATTCTTCGATGAATCTTGCACAGCATCCGTACCATACGCACAGGTGTATGAAAATTTATAATTTATTTAATTTTTGAAAAAACGAATGAACTGTTATATTTTAAACTTCATGTTTAGAAATAACACAAATTTTATAGTTAAGTACCTCAATTTTTACCATAGTTTTTCATAGATTTGGAAAATTCTAGAGTTTCATACACCTTTAAGTATGGTTTGTATGCTGTGCAAAATTCATCGAAGAATCTCTCTTACTTATGAAGAAAAGTGTACGTACAGCAACAAATGCTGCCATTAATAAGTGAAAAAATGAAGAAATTTCACACGCAAAAAAAAATTATTTAGTATGTATTCGAGCTCCCACTGCTAAGAGTGTGAATTCTGAATCCTTCCTGGTCATGCTGACAAAGTTTTATGAATTTATTTGTAAAAGTATAGACAGTGGAAATTAAAATGTTCAGTGGTGCCTCTCCTGCTCCAAGTCGGCCCGTTTGACGTCCTACCCCCCTTAACGGCCGTCAAGCTGTATGTATTGTTATACGTGTTATGTCTGTTCTTTCGGACATATGCGAAAGAGGAGGCGCCACACATACGAAAGTTAATTATTCGTATAGAAGACGCGGCACACTTAACTCAGTCTCGCGTGCCGAAGCAAGGCTGGCGATCCTTATTTAAGATACTAGTATGTGTGTTTCGGTACATAGAAAGAATCCACGTTCGCTGAAAAACGTTGCAGAGGACGTTTACAGAGAAATGCGTTGAGTGATTTGTCTCGTGCACTCCAGGTGCACCAGATATTTTGCCCTTACCCAAGTTCTGAGATGACAGTCGATAAGCCGGCCGGAGTGGTCTTGCGGCTCTAGGCGCTACAGTCTGGAACCGAGCGACCGCTACGGTCGCAGGTTCGAATCCTGCATCGGGCATGGATGTGTGTGATGTCCTTGGGTTAGTTAGGTTTAATTAGTCCCAAGTTCTAGGCGACTGATGACCTAAGAAGTTAAGTCGCATAGTGCTCGGAGCCATTTGAACCATTTGAATAGTCGATAAGATGGCTTATTTACTCATGTGCGTTGAACTGGCGAATACCATGTTGTGCTTATTTCGAACCTATGCGATCCCTCTGCTCCGACAGAAGGGATGAGAAAATCTGTCCATAAGCTTGTTCTACGAAGAGGACCAACGACTGCCGGTTAGCGCTGAAGCCTCGCATATGGCTTCGCCGCAGCGGTATTCGCGTGTGATAATGCTTACATGAAGCGCTACGCACTGCGCCGATAAAAAGCAACCCTTGTCCCAGTCGCTTCCATATCGCCCGCTCCGCACGGCGAGCGCCGGCGTCGTGTCTCGCCACGAGATTCGATCTCGACGGCGATTTGACGTTCCTGCAGCGCACGCAGTGGGGCGCAATAAAGCGATAGGCCCGCCGGCTGCCCGGGCCCAGAGTAAACATTTAACAAGTGGCGTGCTCGAGTCAATCGGAAATTAGAAATCTGGCCCGCCGCCCCGCTGCTGATGGCTGGCAGCCGGCACGCGTGCCTGCGTGCGTGCGTGCGTGCGTGTGTCGCTTTACGCACTGCGACAGGCGAGCGCGCCCGCTCCCAGCTGCGTGCGGGACCCTTCACGGCCGTGTTTACATATCTCACCCGCGACCTATCTTGATCGGCCGCGACAAACGGTCCTCTATTACACCGCGGCAGAAGACAAAATGAGTTTCTGCCGAGCATGGCGACAGACTGCGACGCAACCAATCTGCACTCGCTATTTTTCCCACTTTACAGTTCCACCCTTCTCACCCCCCCCCCCCCCTCCCTCCCTCTCACACTCTCTCTCTCTCTCTCTCTCTCCAGCGCCTTTGGTGACCGTCTGCGCTCCCGCCTTCCCCTTACAGCGTCGCCTTTCAAAAGCACCCGCGGAAGCAGAGCAGAAATCGTTCCTGTCAAATGATAAAATACCTCGAGTTTTCTTCGATTGGAAGAGCGAGGAAATGAACTATTCTGTGAGAAAACGGGGAAAAAACGGAAAAGGTGACCAAGTCTCAGATAGTTAATGCGAAAGTATAAGGAAGCGTATAATATCAAAGGAAATGTATTTGTTGATACAGGAGATAACCACCCAACAATTAATACAGCTCTAAGTTACTTTAAAAGAATCAAGATATCTTCATAGGATTCGTTGCCCTTGGAACAGCGTTCGGCAATGTAATGATGCAAGATGTTCGAAACTCTCAGGAAAATACGAGTAAGCTAAAGGGAAAGAAGAACCAAGAAGGAACTACGAGAATTGAAGACAAAGATTGAAGTGCAAGGGTTAGGAGACGTGAGAAGCGGTGTTATACTGTGCGGCTGGTCCCGGCGGAGGTTCGAGTCCTCCATCGGGCATGGGTGTGTGTGTTTGTCCTTAGGATAATTTAGGTTAAGTAGTGTGTAAGCTTAGGGACTGATGACCTTAGCAGCTAAATCCCATAAGATTTCACATACATTTGAACAAACGGTGTTATATTCTTTCTGTCCTATTGTTCAGTGTATGCGTCGAAGAAACAACGACGGAAATAAATTGTAGGTTCGAGAGTATGAAATCCAGGGCGAAGTGATAAAATTCTCTGACGACATTAGTATCATCGGCGAAAGTGAAAGAATTGCAAGACACAGAATGAACACTCCATCTGATTAGAGAATATGGACTGAGAGGAAACCGAAGAAAGATGAAAGTGATGAGGAGTAGCAGAGACTGGATGACTAATACACACTATATCGAAGGTGAGACCGTGAAGTTGGCGATGTGAAGGATTTCTGCTACCTCAGAAGCAAAATAACGTATGACGGACGAAGCAAGCAGACTACCACAGGCAAAAACGGCATTCACAGCCTAACTAGCATCAAACATTGACCATTTCCGAGAATGTACATCTGGAGCAATGCGCTGCTTTGGAGTGAATTATGGATCCTGGCGAACCTATAAAACAAAGAGAACCGAAGCGTCTGGGATGTGGTACCGTAGAAGGATGTTGAAAACGAGGTGGACTGTTGTTGTTGTTGTGTTGTGGTCTTCAGTCCTGAGACTGGTTTGATGCAGCTCTCCATGCTACTCTATCCTGTGCAAGCTTCTTCATCTCCCAGTACCTACTGCAACCTACATCCTTCTGAATCTGCTTAGTGTATTGATCTCTTAGTCTCCCTCTACGATTTTTACCCTCCACGCTGTCCTCCAATGCTAAATTTGTGATCCCTTGATGCCTCAAAACATGTCCTACCAACCGATCCCTTCTTCCAGTCAAGTTGTGCCACAAACTTCTCTTCTCCCCAATCCTATTCAATACCTCCTCATTAGTTACGTGATCTACCCACCTTATCTTCAGCATTCTTCTGTAGCACCACATTTCGAAAGCTTCTATTCTCTTCTTGTCCAAACTATGTATCGTCCACGTTTCACTTCCATACAAATACTTTCAGAAACGACTTCCTCATACTTAAATCTATACTCGATGCTAACAAATTTCTCTTCTTCAGAAACGATTTCCTTGCCATTGCCAGTCTACATTTCATACCCTCTCTACTTCGACCATCATCAGTTATTTTACTCCCTAAATAGCAAAACTCCTTTACTACTTTAAATGTGTCATTTCCTAATCTAATCCCCTCAGCATCACCCGATTTAATTTGACTACATTCCATTATCCTCGTTTAGCTTTTGTTGATGTTCATCTTATATCCTCCTTTCAAGACACTGTCCATTCCGTTCAACTGCTCTTCCAAGTCCTTTGCTGTCTCTGACAGAATTACTAAGGTAATTACTACTGCTAAGGTAATAAATGACGATGTTCTCCGCAGAATCAGCGAGGAAAGAAACATGTGGAAAACTGACAAGAAGAAGGAACATATGTTACGTCGGGGAAAACTTCGTGGTACTGGAGGGACCTGTGGAGTGTAGAAGCTATATGGGAAGAAAGATATCGGAATACATCCTGCAAAAGATTGAGGATTTGAGTGGTAGTACTACTCTGAGATAAAAGGTTGGCACATGACAGGAAGTTGTGGCGGGCTGCATCAAAGGAGTTGGAGGACTGATGACCCGAAAAAGTAGCATCTGTGATACTGTTTCCCGTGGAGAGATGAACTATCGATACTGGACACTGGCTTTGACCAGTGAAGTAATGATGACGTAGTGTGTGACATCATAAGTCTAAATAAAGCTCGAACAGGATACCGCCGATATTCATTTACTTTATACATTATTTTATGAAATATGGCATCCAGTGGCACAGATCTGAAGATTGTTATGGTTTCACATTTATCGTTTAACGAACAGCGACTTCCATGGCGTTTACGACGAAAATAATAAAGATGGGAGAGACTCCTAAGTTTCCTTAAAATAAGGAATTAATAGTCGAAAATGAATGTTTAGCTTTAATATAACACAAACAACTTATACCTTGTAGCAATAACTTAAGACCATGGCAACAGCTTAAAATGACGACAGCCAGTCACGATGTATGTATTTGACAGCAGGAAAATACTCCTTTCGGAGCACAAAAACTGCGAATACGTTCGTCTCCATTTAAAAGACTGACTAAAAAGTGGAGTCCCAGTTGCCTCACTCTACTTTCCACAACACGTTTGAAAATAGTCTTAAAATGTTTGGTATGCGAACATGTTCGCGCTCTTTTTAACAAGCAACTCGCTTCTCAATTCCATAAGCTTCCCTAATTGTAACTCGTTCACATCCACTAGTCCATCGTTGTAAATCTCTTATACCTACTCATCCCCACTTGCCCATTCTGGCTCACTCATTCAGCTCAGCTCACTGTCATTTGCTCATTCTGTCTCTCCGTCACAGTCTCCTGAGTCATAGCAACACTCTATTTCGTTCTGTCCTACTACTACTGTCTCCTCTCATATTGTCCTCCTCTTGCTCTCTCTCATACTGCTAGTATCTCAGTCATTCATTTCCACTGTTGCCATCTCTTCTCACTGTCACTATTTCTCTCTTTCTCGTTCTAATAAGTTGTCATAATCATAGAATCTATCTCCCATTATCATTGGCTCTCACCCATACCCATTTCTCCATCTCTTTAATCCTCTCCCACTGCCACTGTCTCCTCCTCTCTCAACACAAAAAATGCGAATACTTTCGCATGGCAAATTTGTGGGAAACTTTGTAAAGGTACTGAGCAAATTAGCATGAGGCGATTGGTACATCACCCATCAGTCAGAGTCTTTTAAATAAACTGAGACATATTTGCACTTTTTATGGATCGATAGGAGCATTTTTTTCTCTGCTTCCCGTGTTTTCTCGTCTGTAGCAAGGCATATCACTCGTGTGAGAAGAAATGTATTGGCCAGTAAAATTTTGATAGTTTATTTATGGATTTCAAATAACGCATACTAATTTTGAACCTCATACCGCACTTTATGTGCAAAAAGTTTTTATGTGCTTCAGTACTACAACATGGGGTTTCTAGAACCCTTCTGATGACAATGGGGACACTTTGCAGCATATTTCTCCATTCTACGTAACTTTATCAACTACGTTTTCGCTTCACATACATAGGGTTTTACGTCTGTATTTTACGTGTATCAGTAGAGTAATTTTGAACCTCTCTATCTCAGAAACGGATGAAAATATCAAGAAAATGTTCAAGACTGTACGAAATCGTGATCTTCGAAACATATCGTAAAAATTTCAGCCATTTGCTGTGCATAACCGTTTTGGAATCCGCGCCTCGGTTTTGGTACGAAAAAACGGTAAAAATAGCTTTCTTTTCAGGCTTTCTAAGGAACCGCCCTTGAAATAACAGTGTCGCCATCAAACCCTTAAGGCCTAACGTAGCCCATATGAAATGCAAAAACAACCAAACGATTTGCTGTATTTGTCTAACCTGGGGAAGTGTGTAATATTCATACTTTGACCATGTACTGTACGGTAGTAACAGTAAGATGAGCCTTGTATTGGGTTTGCAAATGGTGCCTAGCCGAAGGGCAGTCCAAAACACTTAATTCTACCTTTTTGTCACCAGTGAAATCCGGGGTATGAGCCTTTAAAGTATTCCATTTTTATTCGCGGCGTTTTGGAACATACTGGTAAGCATACTCTTGCATGCTTACCGATTATGGTTAATCATCTCCTTATAGCCTACAAGGTTATTTCAACTCTTTGCTACGTCAAAGTAGACTGTAAATAATCATAGGATGCATTTAAGTGTCCCAACTGAACCGTATAGATTCTTAAACAAAGAGCACGACAGAAGTTTAAACACTGTACTTGAACGGCGTAGTTAGAATTATAAATAAAATGTTACGCCTGAGGCTGTTGAATGTTGCGTGTGCATCAGTACTCTGTTGAAACGGCATAAATTACACTTTAGAGATCGGTTTGTTGAAATGAGTTTCTGGGCTACTGTAACATTTTAAACACGCTTCACCGATCTCTGGTCTTTAAATATTTTGCTCCTTCTTCACTAAAAATGTGTAAGTGTTCTGGGTAATAACGGTGAAAAAACAAGCCTCATAAATGCTATGACAACAATAAATGTCTGCCCGTCTCACTGACTTTTTTTTTTTTTTTTGTTACTGGGCAACAGATCAAATATTGGACCATAAACCCGCAAATGCAGGCACTAAAGAAGAGTGTGCAGCCATAACGGCGTAGACCGTTTTCAGAACGAGCAGGTAATTTCATACTGCCTTGGTATCTGTGAGGTATAATATAATGTATTTTTCGCATGGCAACATCAGTAACGTACATAGCAGTACCTCTCCCGAACTGTGAAAACAACCCATACTTGACATGAAATCTTACTGCTTAAGATATCTGATTCCTACAGCAAATTGCAATCGATGAAACAGGTAGTAATATTCTTTTTCGTATGGATCAACGCACACATCGCTGATCTGCAAGGCAGAGAGGGGATCCCGACTTGAATCGAATACTCGGACCATGTAGGTATTAATGTCCACAGAAAAAAAGAAAAGAAAAGAAAAAAGAATCTGCGATCAGGCCCAGAGGGTCACGGCAAACCATGTTGATCGACCACCTTGTCGTTCTTTGCCAAAGAGTGTTATTTGAATGCCGTATGGAGACACATGGTATCTATTCTCTCACGCGTTGTCATTCATTCAGACTTTTGAGCTGCTACTTTTCCTCACCAGGCTGATTGCAGTACGTTCCAGTTTGAGGGTCGGATGGCTTAAGGGTGGGTGGGGGTGGGGATGGGGGTGAGGGCGGGGCAGGGGGGCAGGTGGCGACATTAAGGGCATCTGGCCACCCTCTACGACTAACATTACCAAATGCGATAAATAACATACCGGCCCCATGATGATATCGATCAGGCCACGAAAAAGAAAGATGTGAACTAAAAATTAGCTGAACGTGGATTTACGAAGCGTGAAAACAATAAAATATTTTACGTCAGTGAAGTGCGGTGTGACATAAATCTAACACCAATTCGTAGTACATCTACATCTACATCTACATCCATACTCCGCAAGCCACCTGACGGTGTGTGGTGGAGGGTACCTTGAGTACTTCTATCGGTTCTCCCTTCTATTCCAGTCTCTTATTGTTCGTGGAAAGAAAGATTGTCGGTATGCCTCTGTGTGGGTTCTAATCTCTCTGATTTTATCCTCATGGTCTCTCCGCGAGATATACGTAGGAGGGAGCAATCTACTGCTTGACTCCTCGGTGAAGGTATGTTCTCGAAACTTAAAGAAAAGCCCGTACCGAGCTACTGAGCGTCTCACTTGTAGAGTCTTCCACTCGAGTTTATCTATCATCTTCGTAACGCTTTCGCGATTACTAAATGATCCTGCAACGAAGCGCGCTGCTTTCCGTAGGATCGTATCTATCTCTTCTATCAACCCTCTCTGATACGGATCCCACATCGGTGAGCAGTATTCAAGCAGTGGGCGAACAAGTGTACTGTAACCTAATTCCTTTGCTTTCGGACTGCATTTCCTTAGGATTCTTCCAATGAATCTCAGTCTTGTATCTGCTTTACCGACGATTAATTTTATATGGCCATTCCATTTTAAATCACTCCTAATGCCTACTCCCAGATAATTTATGGAATTAACTGCTTCCAGTTGTTGACCTGCTATATTGTAGCTAAATGATAAAGGATCTTTCTTTCTGTGTATTCGCAGCACATTACACTTGTCTACACTGAGATTCAATCGCCATTCCCTGCACCATACGTCAATTCGTTGCAGATCCTCCTGCATTTCAGTACAATTTTCCTTTGTTACAACCTCCCGATATACTATAGCAAAAACCTCAGTGAACTTCCGATGTTATCCACAAGGTTAGAAAATGAAGTAGGAGACAAATGACTGACCAAAAAAGATGCTTTAAAATAAAGGGAAACACATCTGTGAATACTTCACAATTTGCTAATAAAAAATGGAGACAGTTCTTTTATCAAAGTTGTGATCCTTAGAGACGGAGAGCTACTCCGGAATTGACAAAAAATGGGGAGAAAATCGCTATTGCTTAAGAAACCATGTCGTCACTAACAACCAATTAGTGAGATAAATTACAGTGACAGAACCGAGACTTGAATCTTATATGTTTCAGTCGCTGTGCCACCTCGCTTGTTTTGGTGATATAAAGATCTCCTCTCCTCCTCGTGTCGTGTAAATGCTGGTGATGATCAACATTTCTGTCCTCAAAATTCGCGCCAACCACCCCCGTCAGCGAGAGCTATCGCATCACCGCCACTTCCAGATCTCGGTTAAAGAGATTAATTTGGCACCATTCACGTTCACAACTAAGCGAAGTGATGTTTTGTTATCTTCAGGACAATTATAGGGTCTACGTACTGGACAGAATGACGCGCTGGCGGCTTGTCTGTTTCCAGATTTCAGTTTCTATCGCGGTATTCGTGCCAACATAGAAACGAGCGTGTATACATTTGTGAGCTCCGAGCGCAAGGTGTTTCGACGCTGGCGGACCAAATATGACGGTAGGAAACAGACTTGTGTGTCCCGTTACAACCGCATATACGCCAGTGAAACGAAATCCAGTGATACGCTACCACGTACGCTGCACGTACGCAACAACCCGCCGATAAAGGTACCCAAATCCACATTGCTCCACCTCGCAGTACGGAGTTTTATTTTTTTGCTTTTTTAACACAAGACGTGACCCGTAAATTTGATTGAAAAAGGTTTTTTGTTTTTTTTTTACGCGCTTCAGGCTCTGCTCGTCCTAATGGTACCGAGATACAAGCAAAAAAACTGCCACTGTATGTCAGCCAAACTCCCGCCACAGAGGCACGGGCAGCTGTTAACCAGTGCTGCTCCGGCATTTCCTCGGGACAGAGCACACAAACGACCGCCGGTCACAAAATCAGATACACAGCGTTGTCAAGCGGCGGGCGCTGCTTGTCGCTTTGGTACGAGCACGAACCTGTTTGCCTCTCCTGCAGCAAGCCGGAATAACGTTGACACGCGGCCAGAGCTGCAGATGGAAATGACGCACGAACACGGAACGTATAGCTCTGCAAATAGGCAGTTTAATCATATCCTCCAGATCTGTCTACCAACGTTCAAGTGACGTTTACTGGACGTCGTAATGGTGTCTTTACACCTACACGTTGGCCGTGGTGCAGCGGATACCATACGCAACGTCGTGTTCCGCGGCCCACACGAACTCCGCAACGCGGCTAAAACTGATATTACTGTCAGTGTACGTAATCCCCAACCAGCAACAGACTAGTAATTTTCTCTTGGCCAGTCACTGAAAACGTCATTAAGTCGTGTTCTTAAGCTATTGAATACTACCACGCTTGCAGTACAAAATTAAGAAAGTTTTTAACTTATTATCTTTAATTCACAAGCTGGTAAAAGGATAAAGGTATGATGTAAAGTCACCTATCAGACTAGCGACCATTCTTGTAAATATGCGTAGATCTGTACTTAAGGTAGCTAGGTCGCACGAAAAGTCATGCAGCAGGTGAAGAATGATTTTATTGATCAAAATGTATGCATAATGAGTTTCGGATTTATTTCCATCTTCAGAAATCCAAGTGTGAAGGTAGTACAAGGGAATTTAGAAATTTGTGGTAAGGTCCTATGGGACCAGACTGCTGATGTCATCGGTCACTAAGCTTACGCAGTGCTTAACCTAACTTAAACTAATTTACTCTAAGGACAATACACACACCCATGACCGACGGAGGACTCGTACCTCCGACGGGAGGAAGCCGCGCGGACCGTGGCAAGGAGCCTGAGACTGCACGGCTATCCCGCGCGGCTGTAGTACAAGGACAAGTGCGCTAGAAGTTGCGCACGTAACATGAGATGATAGCCCCTGGAACTAAAACCTGATGCAATCAGCGTGGTGATGAGAAGCAGTGGCCCAAAATCTGGAAGGCTGACAAAGGTTCAGGAAACTGGTACATGCAGCGTCCAAGTGACACTAGTTGTCAGATGATGGCACGGCTGTCCATCAACATCGCATGCTGTGGCCCTCTGGGTCTGTCATCTCACGTTACGTACACAACTGATAACTCTCTTTTTCTTGTGCTGCCTTTGCACTTGGAGTTCTGCTGATCGTAATAATTTCGAAATGCGTCATGCGTAATTTGTGGTCAGTGAAGTCATTCTTCACCTGCTGCATGACTTCCTACGCAGCCTAGCCAGCATAGCTACAGATCTACGCATATTTGATACAAGAATGCTGAAAAAGGTTTCATACAAAAGAAAGTTCACTACCATAACTTTGTAAGAGGGACATGTCATTTTGTTTTTGTAAGTTATGGATGTGCACCTCAAAGAGAGTGGAAGTTATGTTACCGTCAAACAATATTTGGTCTTGTTGTGGAACAGTATTTGCCTCTGTGCAGTCTGATACATCCTTAGTTGAAATGTGGTAGGTTATAGACATATTCAGAACTCTTGTATTGACTTGTGGTTGCATCTGTTAGATGAAGAAAGATTTGTTGTAAAGTACAGTAAGGATGAATATGATATATATACGGAAAGGCGAAAATAATGTAAATTTTGAATAATGTTATTGTTTACCGAGAGGAGAAGTTTGAGATAAGACTGCAGCAATGCGCAGCTAGTTTGTTCGGGATGGTTATTGTCAGCTAATTAACTTTGTTCACTTGCTCATAGCTGAGAAAAAGACCACCCCACTTCCCTGAGTCATGCATTAACATTTTAGCTAATTAAGCTGTTTGGTTTTTATAGAAATTCTCTGTTAACATTGTACCTATTTCAAATTATTGTTCACTTTAAGCATAGTATTGTTCAGACCAAAGTTATGTGTGAAGATCACGCTAAATTTTACAATGTATCTTTGAGTACATACTTCATTCTAAAATCGTTTTCGTGGAATAGGATTTCATACGAATTGTTAGTCTCCCCATCCCTCAATACGCATTACGACATTGCATAATATGGTATGCAACAGTTTGAATATTGTTTGGAAGTTTTGTTTAGAAACAAAAGTCTGATTTAGCCGCTGCCTATTTTGTGCTTTCGAAAAATCTGCAATAATTTTTTCGAGAAGCGAGATAAGTCGAAATTTTGATCAGATCACATAACTGTTTTACTTAGTTGCGCTTTTAATACAAAGACAGTTGCATTCAGGCCTGTTACAGTTCAATTCAAATTAGATTCTGTTTGGTCAAAGGTTAGCATACAAGTTAATTTGGACAACAGTTTGTGGGTACATAGTTTTGGTAATCCGTTCAATGTTGGTAGATTGGGAGTTGAATTTGGGCTAGATTTCATACATAGTGGAGAAGCTACAAGTTTCAATTGCAAGTGCTTTCACCTATAAGGGATTTTTAAACTAACAATAGCGCTTGACCTTGGTGCGAAACACACTTCTCTCTTGGGTTTTCTTGCCAATTTTGGTACGGAATATTTACTCGAATGTACGAGTCTGTACTGTTCCCACCAAAAATCTAGCGGTTTGAGCCAGCTCATTCAGAATGAAAACTCTCGTGCACATTTGTGGTTCTCTAAATTGCAGATGACTCGTCCGTCAAAATATGCAAGGAGTTCCATTTATCTTGAGCATCCTAGATATTTTTTGTATTGTTTACAAGAGTGCGACATATCCCTCCATTTCAGAACTGCACTGCCCTACGCCGGCCGCGGTGGTCTCGCGGTTCTAGGCGCGCAGTCCGGAACCGCGCGGCTGCTACGGTCGCAGGTTCGAATCCTGCCTCGGGCATGGATGTGTGTGATGTCCTTAGGTTAGTTAGGTTTAAGTAGTTCTAAGTTCTAGGGGACTGATGACCGCAGCTGTCAAGTCCCATAGTGCTCAGAGCCATTTTTTTTGCACTGCCCTACGTTGCTACCTCTCTCTAGACGCGCTAAGAGCATTTCTAGAATGAATGTATCAATGGATTATAGCTGTTTTGCTAGAGTAAGTATGTTCAAAACATTGTCATAATGTATTGGCTGATCAACGCCCGTGGAAAATCTACTGACTGACTCAGGCTGTAGTGCAAAGAGCGTGAACAGCTGAAAGAGGCCACACGCAGTTCGTAGATATCTGACAGTACTCTTCAACTGAGCTTAGACGAATGTTAACCATTTACAAAACTATTAGCAATTTACAGGTCACAAAGATTTCACAGTTACAGTGCTAGCTACTGCCTGCCGCAAAGCGAACCGAGCTCACGAGTCGGTGACCCGGCTGCAGCCGAGACAATTAATGCGTTCCCGTCCGCCACGAGCAGCTTCCTGGAATAAACAAGTGGGAAAATTTTTCTCCCGCTAACAGCTTCGGGTTACGTCCTTGACATACTAGCGCAAATAGCATGCGCGTACACCGGAAAGAACCATAGAGCGGTTTCCAGAAGCTGTAACGCGGCGCTCTGGAGGGCTCTCACATACGGGGTGTTATCTCTCAGCATTCCTGTCATTCGTGTCTCTAATCTATTTGCCTTACTTTATAGCTTGCCCTTTACGTGTAACTTCACTTACTGTCACAAGAAGGTACACTACTGGCCATTAAAATTGCTACACCAAGAAGATATGCAGATGAGAAACGGGTATTCATTGGACAAATATATTATACTACAACTGACATGTGATTACATTTTCACGCAATTTGGGTGCCTACATCCTGAGAAATCAGTATCCAGAACGAGCACCTCTGGCCGTAATAACGGCCTTGATACGCCTGGGCATTGAGTCAAACAGAGCTTGGATAACGCGTACAGGTACAGTTGCCCACGCAGCTTCAACACGATACCACAGTTCATCAAGAGTAGTGACTGGAGTATTGTGACGAGAAAGTTGCTCGGCCACCATTGACCAGACATTTTCGGTTGGTGAGAGATCTGGAGAATGTGCTGGCCAGCGCAGCAATCGAACATTTTCTGTATCCAGAAAGGCTCGTACAGGACCTGCAACATGCGGTCGTGCATTATCCTGCTGAAATGTAGGGTTTCGCACTGATTGAATGAAGGGTAGAGCCACGGGTCGTAACACATCTGAAATGTAACGTCCACTGTTCAAAGTGTAGTCTATGCGAACAAGAGGTGACCGAGACGTGCAACCAATGGCACACCATACCATCACAACGGGTGATACGCCAGTATGGCGATGACGAATACACGTTTCCAACGTGCGTTCACCGCGATGTCGCCAGACACGGATGCGACCATCATGCTGCTGTAAACAGAACCTGGATTCATGCGAAAAAATGACGTTTTGCCATTCGCGCACTCAGGTTCGTCGTTGAGTACACCATCGCAGGCGCTCCTGTCTGTGATGCAGCGTCAAGGTTAACCGCAGCCATTGTCTCCGAGCTGATAGTCCATGCTGCTGCAAACTTCGTCGAACTGTTCGTGCAGATGGTTGTTATCTTGCAAACGTCCCCATCTGTTGATTCACGGATCGAGACGTGGCTGCACGATCCGTTACAGCCATGCGGATAAGATGCCTGTCATCTCGACTGCTAGTGACACGAGGCCGTTGGAATCCAGCACGGCGTTCCGTATTACCCTCCTGAACCTACCGATTCCATATTCTGCTAACAGTCATTGGATCTCGACCAACGCGAGCAGCAGTGTCGCGATATGATAACCGCAATCGCAACAGGCTACAATCCGACCTTTATCAAAGTCGGAAACGTGATGGTACGCATTTCTCCTCCTTACACGAGGTATCACAAAAATGTTTCACCATGCAACGCCAGTCAACTGCTGTTTGTGTATGAGAAATCGGTTGGAAACTTTCCTCATGTCAGCACGTTGTAGGTGTCGCCACCGGCGCCAACCTTGTGTGAATGCTCTGAAAAGCTAATCATTTGGACATCAGAGCATCTTCTTCCTGTCGGTTAAATTTCGCGTCTGTAGCACGTCATCTTCGTGATGTAGCAATTTTAATGGCCAGGAGTGTAATTTTCCCAGACTAACAGCTATCATACAGATCAAATTAACTTTCGATGTTCTGGTACAGCTTTTTCTGTTGGCATCCTTGAAAATCTCTTACGGCCGACGCTACTACATTAAAACTCATAAAACAGAGTAGTCAAACGTAAAGTTTACAACATGTCAACTGTTTCACATAATGTTGTATAAACATGCCACGTCTTTCATCTCTGGATATGCAAAATAACAAACAGCGTTAGTTTTTTTGATTATTTGCGTGCATAGTTTAGTCTTTATATGAAGCGTGGATATCAAGAAATTCTATTGTATGATATGATATTCCAGTGCCTGTGTCGTTTAGAAGTACAATGCATCGTTCCTTTCGACACGCCTGCATGCATGCAGACACGCATGCATCTCTGAAGGAACGTATGCATCGTACTTCTGAACAACACGGGCACTGCAATATTGTATTTATCCTCCGACCTCGGGCAAGTGACTTTCAATAAAAATTTCTCCCCTCTACGGAAATATACATAATGAATGTACGAGTGCAGGTTGTAGACACATGGTTGGTAACCGATGGAAGTTTAGCTTCGGCCGTGAATCGTGCTCAGATAGCCTAATGGTAAGGCGACCGCTCGCGATAAGCGGCAACTGCAGGTTCGAGACCCAGTCCGGAATAAATTTGACTGTCGTTAATTCATTACACAGCTGATGGTTGACCATGTTCACAAATGCGAGTACATTTCATGTACCTATTTCGTAAGCCTGTTTCCATTTCACAGTAAGTCTGTAATGTTACAGTCTTCCTACAGACTGAAGGAAATCTGCCGATATTACCTCCATACGGAGAGAAATCTCCGATGTAAAATTGGCTTCTGACGTAGCGCAAGGGAGATTTATAAGAGCATAAATATGCTATAGGCGTATATGTTACTTAGCAGATAACGTCGAAAACTCCATGAGGATATTAGCTGATGTTGTATAGGGAGAATTAGTAAAGCTAGAAAATTCTACCAAAACACAAGAAGACTTTTAGAAGATTGTCGCCGGCCGCGGTGGTCTAGCGGTTCAGGCGCTCAGTCCGGAACCGCGCGACTGCTACGGTCGCAGGTTCGAATCCTGCCTCGGGCATGGATGTTTGTGATGTCCTTAGGTTAGTTAGGTTTAACTAGTTCTAAGTTCTAGGGGACTTGTGACCTCAGCAGTTGAGTCCCATAGTGCTCAGAGCCATTTGAACCATTTTTTTAGAAGATTGCCGCTTGGTGCTGGGATGAGTAGTCGACACCCACGATAAACAAATGTAACGTACTGTGCGTGAACAGGCAGTACGGGCCGTTATTGTTCGACTACAAGATTGCCGACAGGCACTGGGAGCAGTCTCAGTTATTAGATATCTGACATGTGTGCGGAGCAAGGAAGTAGCTTACTAAAACACTTGATCGACCGATACTTTTATATTGCTCGTCCACCTGGGAGAAGCACCAGAAAGACTTAATAGACGAACTGACGGTGATAGAAAGGAGAAAAGCGCCTTTCGTCACAGGTTCGTTTAGTAAGCGTGAAAACATCACGCAGATGCTCGTATGACTTCAGTAACGGATATTAGAGGCGTTTCGCATCACTGTTTGGCTTAGTGTGACAACTGCGACAGGATACGTTCGTAGAAGAATCTACCAAAATATTACTGCCTGCTACATATATCTCGCTAAAAGACCATGAAGATAAAATTACAGAGCTTCAAGCTAAAATGGAGGTTTAACACAATCGGTCTTCACGCGATTCATTCGCGATTGGAACAGAAAACCAAGGTATTGAAATGGTGTGCGAAGTACTCATAGACGCCCATCATAAGCATAGATTCTTCTAGTGTCCAAAACATTTTTCTATCATTTGTTTCCCATGAGACTGGCAGAAGCTTCACAACTTCTGCCTTCCATCAGAGAAAGAAACACGTCTATGAAACCAGTCACGGTGTAAGTACATAGTTCGACGACGAGAAAAAGTCATGTATTAATACATGACTACCAATAGTTCAATAAGAAAGTGAGCAGCGTCTCTCTTCTGTCGATGCTAACTTACTCTGATGTCGCTTGAAAATGGAAACTGCAGGAAGCCACAATTACACCAAACTATGAAGACCTTTGCTGTGCTGCAGAGAAATTATAATATGTATAAATATTAAATGCGCAAAGTAATGTAAGGAATTCTTGTCTCGTGTAATCAGATTGACCCTGGGAGAAATTCAATGCTCATAATACATACTGTTGCCAGCTTCTGCATCAAAGTCTCCCATTCACGACAAATAGCAGAGTACCTCTTTGAGAACCGTCCACGTGAAAAAGCAAGTTAGTACGACTGCAAAAGCTCCCGACAGGGTCTGTTCCCAACCCAGGAATTCAGGCCCTGTATACAGTTTTCTGGGAAAATGTGTAAGCTCTTCCACACTTTCGACTGCGCGCCACTCGGAAAGAGCAAAATATTTCCGTACTTTAGGGTGCACAAAAAAGGCGCTGCAATACCTTTTTCTTTTTTCCCCTTCATTTATCTCTCGCCATAGCCGTAAGGCGTCTGAAAAGAGGCGGCGCTGTGCCGTGAAAGCGCACCACTCGCTGCGCCTTTGAATACACGCCGCTTTGCGCTTTATTACGGAGTATCTTAATTCAAAACGAATTTCCTGAGAGAAATAAGTTAATTAAGCCCGGAAAAAGGGGGCCTCCTATCGAGACAGCGCGAGTGCCCGCTCGCCGTGCGCGGAGCTCGAGTGGATGCGACGCCCGAGTGTTGGTGTTGGCAGCCCTGCGAACGGCGATAACGCAGGTGCCGCGTCGGGGGATCCCCACCCGTTGTACTGGCGGAAAGCGGCCGCCTCGAATGAGCTCTCCATTTAAGTAGCCACTCACCGCACTCTTCAGAGGCAGCAAATAAAATCTTAGGAAGAGTAATAAAATGTAAGCGAAGAGAAAAAACGCGCCCAACAAGAGAGCGTTGTCACGCGGCGTAAAGCGTAGCAAACGTCCTCCAGAAATGACCCCCCTAGAGCTGTGAATCGGTACACAACATTTGCCACCTACTTTCATAGTACCAGTAGGTAAATGGTCATAGGTGATGCCTCAGTCTGGCATGAGGAGGTGGTGTATTGTCAGTATGCTTTTCACATAGCATTAAGTAATTTATTGCTGTTGTGACATTTATTTATTTATTGCCAAATTATAGACCTGTTACCTGATGTTTAAAACAGGTCGTACATCTTACAATTTTCGTTTTTCATCTTTTTACAGTTTTCTTTCCTTTTATTTTATCTACAAAATTTACAAAGAATGATTCAAAATAACAATAATTTGAGGTTGAAATATAAATAAAATTTTGTTGTTTTTAAGAAGAATATAAAAAGAAGATAGGATAGATGAGAGATTTGTTAGTACCATCACCGAGTGTGACTGACGGTGAATACCTCGGAATGGTTTCATCGAGCCGTTGACCGCCAGTCACACACACACACACACACACACACACACACACACACACACACAAATGGTTATTAGTAGAGAATTGTTTCTTATCCTATTTGTTACTAATCCTATGTATTAACTACATTAGGTGCGCATCCATGTACAGCATTTGGTGTTTTCTTGGCTAGATTGCCAGCAATTTGCTTATTTACTGTCACATCTCAGCTTCCTCCTCCTGTTCCTCCTCATTGTCACTATTTTCGCTGTCACTGTGGATATCGCTGTCCAATCTCTGGAGATTTCTGTTACGCTGCACATAGGCATGTCTGTGACGTCGTGTCCGCATATACTCTTCATGTGTTGTTTTTGAAATACTGTTTGTCAGTGCGTTTAATTGTGCCCATTGTTAGAGGACTGATGACCTCAGATGTTAAGTCCCATAGTGCTCAGAGCCAGTTGAACCAGCCAGTTGTGCCCATTGTTCTTCGTCTCTTATTGCTGTGTATATATCTATGTCTGTATCTGTGTAATCTAAGTGTAGTGTATGTCTATTGTTCGCGTATTGCCCGCAGAAAAAGACAGTGTGTTCTGGGGAACCTTCTTCCCCGCATGTGCATGTAGGTGTCTGCCTCAGACTCACGCGGTTTAAGTGCGTGGGATAAGGTCCGTGCCCGGTTAAGAAATGTACCATACCGCGGCTGGGATCGATATGTCTCATTCTCAACCGCTCCCTTATGTCAGGGAGGAAGTTGTGCAGTCTACGTCCCTTATCACTTACATCTCACTCACCTTGCCATGTATCCAAACGCCAACTTTTAAGGTGACGTATCGTCTCTATGGGCACACCGGTTATTGTGTGTACCTTATCTAGTCTCCCCACCTTTAACCAGTACCTTGCAGCTCTGTATTTGATCGTGATATCTATGGGGCATATTCCGAGCACCACACACAGTGCATCTGCTGAGGTGGTACCGAAGGCTCCAGATAGCCTAAGTAGGACACTTCTCTGCCCTCGTCTGACGGATGCTTTGTTGGTGACCACGTTCAGTCTATGTGCCCACGTGCTAGCTGCAAAGCTGAGTACTGATTCGAAGAGCGCACGGTGGTATGTACGTATGACTGGTAGAGGTAGTCTGTACTGTTTTGAATTTAGCCTCACCAGTTTGTGGAGTATTTTTTCTGCTTTGTCTGTTGTTAGCCTTATGTGTTCGTGGAAATTCAATTTTTCATCTATGTGTACCCCAAGATAGCGCGTAATGCGTGCTCGTTTGATGTTTGTGTCCCCAATTTTAACCGAAGGATTCCTTTTGAGTGATCCTTTCAGTAAAGTGTATGTTGTTTTGTTTTCGGCTATCCTGAGTTTGTTGTTGTGACACCACTGAGTAATTGTTTGTAGTAATCCACTGCCTTTCTCTTCTAACTGGGCTCTATTGTTTGCAGTGACTACAACTAATAGGTCATCTGCTTAGGCGACAATTCCGTCTGACCTGTCATCCCCATCCAGAAGTTGTAGGAGGGGTTCGATTGTTATGTCCCAGAAGATGGGGCCGCAGATCGACCCTTGAGAACAGCCTTTGGTAATTCTTTTAATTACTTTCCGGCTGTCCATCTGCCATTCGACTACTCGGTCTTTACAGTAGTCCAGAAAACTCAGAAAACTGTTGTACAGTGGTTGCGGTACCTCCAGATGTCTTAGCCTCTGAAACAGTGCTGGCCACCAAAGATTATCAAATGCTCCGGCAATGTCAATCATTATTGCCATAGCGTATTTCTGTTTTGTGGTGTTAGCTATGTGCAGGGCCTGGTTGATGGCATCATCTATTGATCTGCCCGCTCTGAAGCCGAACTGGTGTTGGCTCATACCCCTGAGAGCTCTGTGTGTTTGCAGGCGCTTACACAGTAGCTTCTCCTGAATCTTTGCTAGGGTGTTTATTAGGCATACTGGCCTGTAAGTCTTTGGATCTGAAGGATCCCTGTCCGCTGATTTCTTAATAATGACTGCTTTGGAGGTTTTCCATACTGTAGGTACCCTGCCCAGCCGTAAGGCATCGTTCAGTAACGTTGTTAGGAACGGGGTGATCAGCGGTGCTAGTTTTTTCAGTGTTTCCGAGTGGATACCATCTGGTCCAGGTGCTTTTTTGTTTTTGAGCTCTGAGATTGCTAGCGCAACCTCTTCTTGCGCAAAAGGACAGGTGACAGTTGCAGTGTTGTATGGTGTGTGTAGGTTTCCTCTTAGTGTTGCATGATATTGTGTGTCTGTGTCGATAACGTCGTCAGGGAGCAGTTTATACAGCAGAAACTCCGCTGTATTCCTCCATCCCCTCGTCATCGTGCCGTCATCCTGCCTTAGCGTTCCCAGAAGTAGTGGGGTTTTTAACTTCTCTCTCAGTATTTTGTATGGCTCCCCCCATATATTTTGCTCTGTTTCTGTTGTTACAAATAGCTCCCATTGTTGTCTACCCGTGTTGTATAGGGTCTGTCTGTATAAGTCTTGTGCATGCCTATATGCTTCAAGTCTTATTCGTCGGTCCCTATCTGCTATCGCCCTTTGATATAATTTTCGTTTGCGTCTTGCGTCTTGTTTGAGTCTCGTAAGTTCGTTGGTCCATGGTACTGGTGAGCAATTTGTGTTCTTTGCTGTCGGTATTGATGTGTTTTCTGCATGTTGTATCACCTGTGTTAACTTGTGTGCTCTATAATCGATACTTCCATTGATGTTTTGTAGATCGTGTCGTTGTATAATTTCCGTTAATTTGTTCCAGTCTGCTTTGTGCAACAGCAAGTGTCTGGTGTGTGATTTGGTCATTGTGTTCTGAGTGTGAGTTAGTGTGTATGTTATGACATTATGATCACTACTGGTTATGTTGTCGTGTACAGTCCAGTTTGTTACGTATGCCATTGCTGCATTATTTGCTAGCATGAAGTCGATATTACTGCTCGTACCATCGAACCCTGCATATGTTGGTATAGGTCCTTCCGTATTCATTACGTGTAGTTGTGTTTCTTGTATTAGATCGGTGATTATGCGTCCTCTGTCATCTGTTCTGTCTGAGTTCCAGAGGGTCGATCTGGAATTAATGTCAGCACTTATCACTAATTTTTTGCCTCTGGCATACATTACTAGGTCTCTGATGTAGTCTGCATACGGCTGTATTTGATGGCTGTATTGGGCGTACATGGATGCAATAACCCATGTGACGTTCCCGTTAGTTATCTCTATGGTAACCAAGTGTTGATTGCATAACTGTGTTATACCTTTTCCCCCTTAATCTCCAAATCTACACCTAATCTACATTCACAAACCAACGTAATGATGAAGAAATACATCTTTACACTAGGCTGCTTTTTGGGACATTACTTTATTAAGCACTACTGGTTTCTTATTGTCAAGTCTATCTACAAACAGCACAAAATTATTAAATAGAAGTCAAAATATAACATCCTATTCACCTGCACTGGATGTAGAATTACATACGTAAGATATGTATACATCGTCCTCGCGAAACAGAAATCGCATGCCACATGTAGGAGAGTATAGCACGGTCGTCAGAGTACACGATTTCCCAACGCACAACCACAAAACACACCTACACACAGTTGTTTCAGTACCGCCATGTGTGTACATGTGTGTATGGAAAAATTGTAACCATAAGTAAAAAAGTGTACAGTTAAAGAATAGATACAAAATTTCAAAGTACATCTTTCATCGTATACTGATAGCTACGTTGAATATGGGAGAGCGTGACATACTAATACTTACGAAACGGCGTCACGCAAAAGCACCGACACAGAAAACTTTCTTCTAACAGTCAGGACATAATTCATAATCAGAACACAAAAATTCCGGAAATATAAATTAGTTGCAACTGTAACAGCAGAGACGCCCATAGTGCCGCCTCTCAAAAACAGAAACATCGTAAATAATACTGAAATATAAATGAGATCTAGTGTAAAGCAAGCGATGCTTTTGAAAACATTAAAAGAGAGCTGATAACGACAGCACAGCATATGACTGTATACAGGGGGAGCATCATTAACTGAGAGTGAGACAACAGTTTCCGATGGAGGCGGAGTTCAAAACCCCATTGGGCTATCCTGTACCAGGATTTCCAAGTTTTTGTGTGCTACTATCTTCAATTCAGCTAGTATAACGTCTGATACGATACGGATAGCAATTAGACGCTACAACATCACCTTCCTAATTACCTTCAGATCCATTATTGCCGGCCGGAGTGGCCGTGCGGTTCTAGGCGCTACAGTCTGGAACTATTGACCGCTACGATCGCAGGTTCGAATCCTGCCTCGGGCATGGATGTATGTGAAGTCCTTAGGTTAGTTAGGTTTAAGTAGTTCTAAGTCTAGGGGACTGACGACCTCAGATGATAAGTCCCATAGCGCTCAGAGCCATTGGACATAAAAGGGAAGCGCTAGTTGAGATGGGAATCATAATAGCGTTGTAGCGTATCCCATGTGTTATTCAGTCTGTACATTGAACAGGCACTAGAGGAAGTCCAGGAGAAATATGGAAAGGGGGTTAAAATTTAGGAAGAAGAAATTAAAACTTGTCGACGACACTGTAATCTTGTCAGAGACGGCAAAGGACTTTGAAGACCAATTGAACGGAGTAGACAGTACCTTGAAAAGAAGTTATAAAATGAACAAAAATAAAAGTGAAAATGAATATGACGATGTTCATAGAAACACATTAGGAAACTACACACTAACTGGAGGAGATAATTTTCGCCATTTGGGCAGCAAAATAACTGAGAGCCGAAGCAGAAAGGAATGCAGACTGACAACTGCGAAAAAAAGGTCTGTAGAAGACGATTTTGTTAACGTGAAATATAAACTTGAGTGTCAGGAAGATTTTACTGAAGGTATTTTTCTTCAGTGTAGCGTTGTGCGGAAGTGAAATGTGGGCAATAAACAGTTCAGAGAAGAGCAGAGTAAAGCTCTTATATGTGATGCTACAGACAAATGCTAAAGATTACAAAGATACATGAGCTAACTAATGAGGTGGTATTGAATCGTATCTGAAAAGAAAGAAATTTTTGGCGCAAGTTGGTCCAAGAAGGGATCTGTTGGTAAGTCATATCCTTTGGCATCAAGGAAATGTCAATTTGTTAATGGACATAATTAGTCGTAGGGCCTAAAAATCTGTAGGAGGAGATCAAGGCTTGAGCACGGTAACGGTTGTAGGTGGTAGTAGTTCGCGCAGTGTTGAAAGAAACTTGTACACAATAGAGAAGCAAACAAACCATAGCCGGCCGCTGAGGCCGAGAGGTTCTAGGCGCTTCAGTCTGGAACCACGCGACAGCTACAGTCGCGTGTTCTAATCCTATCCTCGGGCATGGGTGTGTGTGATGTCCTTAGGTTAGTTATGTTTAAGTAGTTCTAAGTTCCAGGAGACTGATGACCTCAGATGTTAAGTCCCGCCGAGCAGGATTAGCCGAGCGGTCTAAGGCGCTGCAGTCACGGACCGTGCGGCTGATCGCGGCGGAGGTTCGAGTCCTCCCTCGTGCATGGGACCTTAGCAGTTAAGTCCCATAAGATTTCACACACATTTGAACATTTTGTTAAGTCCCATAGTGCTCAGGGCCATTTGAACCATTTGAAACAAATCATAGGACTGAAGACTGCAAGAACCAACAACAACAATAAATTTTGATAACGTAACTGGTCAAGGTATATTGGTGGTATCGGCAGACAGTACTTCCGTTTAAACGATTCTGATAATTTGTCACAGTGATTCACGTCTGCCCTATATGTACTGTAAAATGTAAACTTTCACGATCAGGATTGCCACAACTTTTAAAATATTCCGGGCAATTAGCTGTGGTTGTATATGAACCAGAAACTCATTCGACACTTGTGGTAAGTTCCTATGGGACCAAACTGCTGAGGTCATGGGTCCCTAGGCTTACACAGTACGTAATCTAACTTAACTTCCGCTAAGGACAAGACACACACACACACACACACGCACACACGCACACACACACACACACACACACACACACATGCCCGAGTGAGGACTCGAACCTTCGACGGCGAGGGGTCTCAGACCACGCGGCTACATCGCGCGGCCATTCGATACTGTATACACTACAAGCTCTATACAAGCACGCGGGAAGGCACGGGTAATGCGTCCGGGTTGCGACGGAGCAAACTGATTGGGAATATAACAAAAATATCGAACTATTACACTGCTGTCGTTGCTCTTATAACGAGAAATATGATCATATCCTCTTCCTAACACCTGTCTATCAGGCGCCAGGTCTCTCTCTCTCTCTCTCTCTCTCTCTCTCTCTCTCTCTCTCTCTCTCTCTCCCTCCCTCACTCACTCCCTCCCTCTCTTTCTCTGTCTCTATCCTTTGCCCCCGATTTCGGAGAAAGCAGGCCAGCGTGGTGTTCAATACGACTCTGTTCGCCAGACACGTTAACAAATGCGTCGCTATTTTCATACGACCTGGCAATTCAGCCGCGGTACAAATGGGCGTTAAATATGGGAGGGCATTTGCTAGAGGCGTGGGGCGACTCCCACCGGCGACATATTCGCCGCCAGACGCTGACTAATGCGCCGTTAAGCAAGCGCACCGGAGCGCCGGCCGGTCGCCGATATTCATGCTGAAAGGCGACGTTCCGAACGGCAGGCGCGCCGCTCCGTAACTGGGACTCGATTACGGTCGGCGATCGCTCACCTGCGGGAACAAGGGCGACACGCCCCGGTCTAATCCGCCGTCCGAGATTCTCTGTCCTGCTCACTGTACGACCGAGCACACAACCGACTGGGGCCACCGGTATCAAGTCACGCTCTGTCGACTCGATTTGCCCTCCCGATCCATCGGATACGTCGCACACGTCGGGGCTGATTAGCATCTCTAATGCAACTCGAGTGCTCTCTGAGCTACACAGCTGATGCGGAGACCGGCCTGTATTGCCTGAGAATATACAGGTGGATTCCGTAAGAGCGTCCATAAATATAACGGGACTTAGAGAATGCCCCACTGAACAACCTGAGGTAGAGGACCTGGGGACGGAGAAGCGAGCTTAAGGAGACACGGATGTAAACGTGTTTACAGCTTGGTCTAGCTTACCAGCTTATTTACAACTGACATGCATACAAGTTTACACATACCGTGCTATTTATTTACAAAAAAATGGTTCAAATGGCTCTGAGCACTATGGGACTTAACTTCTAAGGTTATCAGTCCCCTAGAACTTAGAACTACTTAAACCTAACTAACCTAAGGACATCACACACATCCATGCCCGAGGCAGGATTCGAACCTGCGACCGTAGCGGCCACGTGGTTCCAGACTGTAGCGCCTTTAACCGCTTGGCCACCACGGCCGGCTATTTATTTACATGTGCATTCCTTACTTCCTACAAGGAAACAAGGAGGACGAGCCTGATTACCAGGAAGTCATGATGCAGGTTTTGTTCACTTTGTAAGTAAGCTGTTTAGGTTTTTATGTTGGTAACGTCACGTTGCGCTCTGTATGAAAATCACTGGCTCTGCTGTGTGCAGTCTGTGGCTGGTTAGCATTGTTGGAATATTTGCTATTATAGTGTTGGGCAGTTGGATGTGAACAGCGCGTAGCGTTGCGCAGTTGGAGGTGAGCCGCCAGCAGTGATGGATGTGAGAAGAGAGATGTCAGAGTTGTGAGAGCGGACCATCTGGACGTGTGTCCGTCAGAAAAACGAAATTTGTAAGACTGGATGTCATGAACTGATTATATATATATAATGACTTTTGAACACTATTAAGGTAAATACATTGTTTGTTCTCTGTCAAAATCTTTCATTTGCTAACTATGCCTGTCAGTAGTTAGTGCCTTCAGTAGTTAGAATCCTTTATTTAGCTGGCAGGATTGGCGCTCGCTGCGTTGCAGTAGTTCGAGTAACGAAGATTTTTGTGAGGTAAGTGATTCATGAAAGGTATAGGTTGTTGTTAGTCAGGGCCATTCTTTTGTAGGGATTATTGAAATATTGCGTTGCGCTAAAAATATTGTGTTTCAGCTTAGTGTTGATCAGAAAAAGTAGAGAGACAAATGTCTGAGTACGTTCAGTTCCGCTCAGCTGTTTGAAAATCAAATAACGTAAGGGGCTTACCAGCACAGTAATTCATAAATTTTTCTAAGGGGATGTTTCATACTTTACTTGTCCATAAGGTGCCTCTGTTGTATCGTATTTACATTGTCCTATAACAGAACGTGCTATGTATCAACGACAGACCCATTCATTACTGAGTACTATTAAGAGACGAATACGATAGAGCAGTACCGGTACAGTAATACCTGGTCGCTGGATTGGAGGGGGAGGTCCTATTCGATGGCTTGCGAGGTCGCCCGACCTGAATCCCCTTGATTATTTCCTATAGGGATATCCACAGTCATTTGTGTATGAGATCCCAGTGCATAGGGAGGTGGTATTAGCTGCCAGAACTGTAGCTGCCGATGATGCGACTCGAAACACACCAGAGATGTTTGTCAGGGTGCGTCAGAATCTTGTTCACCGATGTCACTCTCGAATAAAGGTTGTCAGTCTCAGCACATTTTGTAAGATACAATTCAAATGGTACGTTCATTGTGTCAATGATGGCATTTGCAGTTAACTAATGTAAATAAAAGAATTCCTATTGTCTCCGTAAGCTGGCTTTTCCGACTCCACGTTCCCAACCTCAAATTGTTCAGTGGAGCATCCTCTATGCTCTGTTAAATTTTTGCATGCTGTTACGGAAACAGACTGTAAAGAACCTCCTCTAGTCGTACACGAACTGGGCAATTCAGAAATTGTTGGGGAAGGGTGCACTAATTCCCGCATCGAAATTCCAGAGTTTGGTATTTGGGTAAAACAGCACGTACATAAAAGGCGTTTAAGATAAGGTGATTCTCTCTGTGGGAAAATGTTATACTTATTTAGATATGTACGAGTAAGAAACGGAGATGAGGAGTCTTACGGGGAGAGCACCGTCAAACCACTCTTAATATTGAAGACAGCAAGAACAACAACAAGAAACGTTACTCTCTTTTGTATATGATTTGTGTATAGGTTTCACCTTTTCCGGATAGTGCTGACTGCGTAACTGTATGTTTAGTTAGTGAAAAGCGGCTCCGGTTGCAAATAAGAACTTGACAAAGTTATCTGACCAGTTTCGGCCATGATATCGGTCTGTTGGGTACAAGTGGGACAGGGGGTGAAAAAGGTTGGTAACACCAGATTTATCAGCTACCCTGTAAGACCAGGATGTTGTGCAGGTAGTATCGGAACGCGTTTCAGACGACATGTGTGTGAGCAGACGGCCATGGCTGTGCAGAGAGAGGGAGGAGTTTGGAAAGAGGATTGTGGTTGGTGTTGTGTCGGGGAGGAGACCAGACAGCGAGGTCATCGGTGTCATCGGATTAGGGAAGGACAGGGAAGGAAGTCGGCCGTGCCCTTTCAGAGAAATAATCCCGGCATTTGCCTTGAGTGATTTAGGGAAACCACGGAAAATCTAAATCAGGATGGCCTGATGTGGGATTGAACCGTCGTCCTCCCGAATGCGGGTCCAGTGTGCTAGCCACTGCGCCACCTCGCTCGGTGGGAAGAGGAGATGCAGAAAGAGTGGGAGAGGTGGAGACGTGAGCAATATATGTAACACACGAGTACACTGGGCGAAGCCATGGGTAAGAAGGATAGTATACATGCAAATAATGATCTGACTGAAAAATACGAGTATAATGTTCCCAAAACGTTTGAAATCTATTGAGAAATTTCACACGCGTGAGAGTAAAAAGGGTTTAGCAATTATTTAAATAAAAAATGAATGTATCAAGATTTTAAATCGAACTGATAACGTAAGGAATGAGGAGGTTCTCCACACAATCGGCGAGGAAAGGAATACATGGAAAAAACTGACAAGAAGAAGAAACAGGATGATAGGACACCCGTCAAACCACCAGGGGATAATTTCCGTGGTACTAGAGGGAGCTGTAGCGAGTAAAACCTGTAGGAGAGTACAGAGATATCCAGCAAGTAATTTCGGATGTAGGTTACAAGTGTTACTCTGAGAAGAATGGCTGCTACAGGAGAGGAATTCGTGACGGGCAGCGGCGAAGTAGTCAGAAGACTGGTGTATAAAAAAAATGGATTAAAGAGGTAAAATAATTGTTCCTGGTCACACAAAGTGTCCTAACCCCATACAGATAGTCTGAAAATTTGTGCTTCAGAATTTATAATCGCTATGAAAATAGTTGAAAGATTTGTAACGAAAAACGCGTGGCACATTCAATAGATAAAAGGATGAGAACTACTCACGGATCAGTTACCTCAAAAATGGTTCAAATGGCTCTGAGCACTATGGGACTTAACTTCTGAGGTCATCAGTCCCCTGGAACTTAGAACTACTTAAATCTAACTAACCTAAGGACATCATACACATCCATGCCCGAGGCAGGATTCGAACCTGCGACCGTAGAGGTCGTGCGGCTCCAGACTGTAGCGCCTAGAACCGCTAGGCCACCCCGGCCGGCTCAGTTATATAATCGGAAAGCTGCAAACAACACAATAAAACTTCTTCTCGGCAACTGGAGCAGCTTTTTATTAACAATATATTTAGTTATTTTCCAGAGAGTCACTGCAACGAGTAATACATTTTAAAATACACCATTACTTATTCCCTAATGTGCTGCTGAAGTATTCAAACTAATTGGGCACAAATCATTTTAAATCGAATTTGTATTAATTTTAGTTATGGAGTAAAAAACGGTCTCTTGACCAGGAGTGCCATTTTTGTAAGTATTAGTCTGCTTCTGATGTCCTCCTTGCTCCGTCCGTCATGGGTTATTGCACAGCTTGGATAGTAGAATTTCATAACCTTATCTGCTGCGTGATCACAAATCCTGATGTTAAGTCTCTCGCTGTTCTCATTTCTCGCAATTGTCGTTACTTTCGTCTTTCATCGATTTACTTTCAGTTCATACTCTGTAGTCATTAGATTGTTCACTACATTCAACGCGTGCTGTATTTCTTCTTCTCTTTCAATGAGGATACGAGGGCTGTCCATAAAATAAGTTCCGATTGATCGCGAAATAGAAACCACGGTGATAATCACAAATATTTTATCTGCAACAGTTAGCTACATCTTCCAGCCACTGCTCTACATAGTCACCACTCCGACTTAGACATTTGTCGTAGCGTTGTACCAGCTTTCCAATACCCTCGTCATAAAGGCGGCCGCCTGTGCTTCCCGCCAATTCTGTACGCTCACCTATAGCTTGTTGCCTGTGCGAAAATATTGTCTTCATATCCAGTAGTTAATGTGAGCAGAGATGAAACACAGAGGGAGCTAGTTACGGGCTGTAGTGCGGACGATCAAACACTTCCCATCGAAAACGCTGCAGGAGCATTTTGTTGCCCCTACAAATTGCGACTGAGAATTGCCACGAAGTAGGACCCGTATGACACTTCTGTAATGTGGGCTGCATAACATCAGGCGCAATCTCTCACCAGGACCTCATACTTGGCAGGAGACACGATTTTCTATGTACCTTTATGTGCTCACCATGCGCTCAGAACTGAAAAGAGCGAAGTGATGCAGCCGACAGGCATGCTAGAGACACTGGTGAACACATCTATGCAAAGTATCTTCCGAATTTCATAGTCGTTTCCAATTCGCGATCGATCGGAACTTGCTTTCTGGACCCCCTCGTAGCAACCTGAATTTTAATCCTGCTGTTGAACCTTCCTTTTATTTTCTTCATTGCTTCTTCGATATATAGACTGGCTCATACACTCTTTAATCCAAGAACTTAGTTCTTGGTCTTCCAGTCTTATTGTTCCCTCTTGTTTCTCGTCCATGTTGTATATTACCCTTCTTTCCCTACAGCTTTACACGATTTAGTGACCTTTCATCCATTCTTCTTCTTCTTCTCCCCCCTCCTTTCCCTACTTCGCCGTCCATCTCATTTTCTTTTGTCCATGACACGTGCCCTGGCCTCCCACACCCCAGTTACTCCACAGGCTGTAAGCAGAGGGCGGAGGTTACACGAAATCCGTGTCCGGCTGCAGAAAGTGCGGGAGTGCGTGGAGCTGGCGCACTTGGCCCTGGGCCCCGAGACCCCCAGAAGGGCGGCCGTGCGGAATCACCAGCGGCTGGGCGTGCGCCGGCGCTGGCGAACAAAGGACCGCTTGTATTATGCAGGCCGGAGCGACTGCGGCGCGCGTAATGAGTTTATCGCATTAACGCTGCCAGAGTCGGGCCGCACGTTCCCTTTGCCCGAGTGCTGGTGCTGCTGCTGCCGCCGCTCTGCGCTAACCCTTTGCTGGTGCCCCTCCCGAGTAAGGCTCGCCTCCATCCCATCCACCAGTGATCAGTGACTGGCATGTTAAGCACTTACTGCTAATAGCCGGCGTTTCCTGTACAGATCAGTTTGTGTGAGCAACTTGGACGATCCGTGGCTTTATATCCCAAAGTCGCCTTCACACGGCACGTGATCTCCGGCGTGCTGCTGGGCGCTCAGAAATCCAGAATATCTGCAGTAATATTACATTGTGGAAAAGGTCCAAGTGCGTGGATATTCCCACGTACACTGACAACCAGAATATTATTATCACCTGCCTAACAGCCAGTATTTTCATCTTTGGCACGGATAATAGCAGCGACGAGCTGTGGCACGGATGCAATGAGGGCTTGGTAGGTCGATGGAGAGAGTTGGCACCACATCTGCACACACAAGTCATCTTGACTCCCGTTGAGGCGGTGAACTCTGACGCCACGTTCAATCACATCCCAGATGTGTTCGATCGGATTAAGATCTGGTGAGCTGTGGGGCCAGCACATCAGTTGGAACTCGCCACTGTGTTCCTCGAACCACTCCGTCACACACCTAGCGTTGTGATATGGCGCACTATCTTGTTGAAAAATGTCATTGCTGTTGGGAAACATGGTAGACACAAAGGGGTGTACGTGGTCTGCAACCAGTTAAGATACTCCTTCGCTGCCATGGTACCCAGCACGAGCTCCTCTGAACCCACAGACGCCCACATATTCCCCAGATCATAGTGGAGCCGCCGCCAACGTGTCTCCGTTTCGCAGTAGAGGTGTCAAGGAGCTGCTCACCTGGAAGACGACGGATTCGCACCCTCCCATCTGTGTCATGATGAAGGTATCGGGATTCATCAGACCATGCAACACTCTGCCACCGCGCCAATATCCAGTGCCAATAGTCATGTGTCAAAGTCAGTCGTAGTTGCCGATGTCTGGTGTTAACATTGCCACATGTGTGGGCCTTCGGCTGCAGAGGCCCATCGTTAGGAGCGTTAGGTGCACTGTGTGTTCAGTAACACTTGTTCTCTGCCCAGCATTAAAGTCTGATGTAAGTACACAGTTTGACGCCTGCCCTCGGTTTCTCCACGCGTTGAAGACACGCAGCACAGCACTCCTCGAAGACCCTACAAGTCGTGCAGTTTCCGAAATCCTCGTGCAAAGCCTCCAGACTATCACAAAACGCGCTAGGTCATTCTACACAATGCAGCACAGTCATCGCTACTTCATGCACCGTACAATCATTCCTCACCAGGTGACGCTTCTATTACCTGGACGAGTTTATATCGGTATTAAGTCGGTGGTCTGGCTGATCAGTGTATATCTATGGATACCCACAACAATATTTACTTTTCGGTTAAAAGGCCAGTGTGTACATACAATCCACACTAATAAAAATATATTATTATTTTAAGGCACTATCGCCACCCATTCGGAATGGACTGCTACAATGTCGGCAGGAATGCGCAGTGTGTGGAGAGGGTATGACCGGTATTGAGACCGGGAAGTGTTGAAAATGCAAAAAAAAATAAAAAAAATAAAAAATAAAAAACAAAAAATTTCAAATGTGTGCGAAATCTTAAGGGACTTAACTGCTAAGGTCATCAGTCCCAAAGCTTACACACTACTTAACCTAAATTATCCTAAGTACAAACACACACACACACACACACACACACACACACACACACACACACATGACCGAGGGAGGACGAACCTCCGCCGGGATCAGCTGCACAGTCCATGACTGCATCGCCTTAGACCGCTCAGCTAGTCCCGCGCGGCTGAAACTGCAGACGTGGCTTTCTGTAGGTACGGATCTAGGGCCTAGTTTGGATTGAGTCACAAATTTTACTGCAGTATCTCTCACCTCCCCCCCCCCCCCCCCCCCCCGGCCAAGAATACTATCATCCCAAAATTTCACTCGATACAGAATACAGTAGCCCAGAGTCTTAATAATAAGAACAACAAACAGGTAATTAGTTTCAATATAATCATAATAACTTTCGTTTTGGAGTTTCGTGCCCAGTTCCCGTGCTTTCAGAAAATAATAATAAAACGAGGATGGGCCAGCCGTTTTGCAAGTTAGCAAGCTGTTGTTTTGCTTTAAAACATAAAAGTGTTTACACCACAGTTGTGACATCTTCAGGGGATTTGTTATTATATTTTTCTGAAATACATACAAATTATGTTTAGGTTAGCAAATATGTTACATCGGATATTGTTATTTAAATCATACGAGCATGATGCACATCATGTGTATCCTGTGGCTTCCCCATGTTTGCTGACGACATTGTGTAGTAATTTTCAGTTAGCAGCCGCAGGACACACACGATGTAAAATAAAAGGTACACTGCATTATATAATTTAAACAATAGCAAAATCCCATGGAATATATTTCCTAAGCTAAACGTAATCTATATGTACGTATTTTAGAAAAATGAAAGAAAAAAGGCTACTGTGGTGAAACACGTTTGGGTGTTGAAGCACAACAACAATCTGTGTACTTGCAAAAAGACGAACCTATCTTCAGTTCATTGTCATAACAACAGCAGTGATTAGCATAGTGCTTTTGCTTTCGGCTGAGGACAGAGCAATAATCATCATAAATCCAATCCCTTCTCCACATCTTGTATCCGTGCCTGCTCTTGTTCGTCCTTTTCCGCACAATTAAACGTACATCAGCAGCAGCCTGATGACTGAGTCATACCTGTTTCGTTTCCGCTAACAGCTGTCACTTATGTAATTACCGAAAGCTGCAAAAAGTGACAAGGTCATCCTAGGGCACAGAATCCTGTGGTACCAGTTCGTGTTCTGACTTCTTGTGTTTCACGTACGGCACATTAATTTACGATATAAAATGAGTGACTCAAGGCTTTGCTTAAACACTTTTTACAGTCACACAAGGCAACGATTATTACATTGAGAAGCGTGCGCGTTAAATCGATTTATCGTGCTGTCCGCCCCCGGTAGCTGAATGGTCATCGTGACTGCTTGTCAATCCTCTGGTCCCGGTTTCGATTCCCGTCTGGGTCGGGGAATTTTCTCCGCCCAGGGACTGGGTGTTCTGGCATCATTCTCATCGACTCCAGGTCGCCGAAGTGGCGTCAAACTAAAAGACCGACACCCGGCGAATGGCCTGACCGACGGGGGGCCCTAGCCATACAATTAAATAAAATTTATCGCGTTTTAATTTACGTCCTATAAAGGACATTCATCTCAAATATTTGACAGTATGCAACATATGACCATAATGCGTAACGACCTCATTTAAATTTCCATTGTTTCTCCGTAGTGGTCTCCCAAAGGAATTTCTGAACATCTCTGCAACGTCGAATAACACGCTCTCTGACTTTCAGCAGTGTCTAGTGGTTAAAACGCCACGAGCTTTCCACCAAGCTCTCCTGTGTCGTTGTGTAGTGGAATGATTGCTGATGATGTGCTCGTGCACCATAGTACAAGGTGTCCCAGAAATGCTGTGCCAGACTTCGAGAGGTTGTAGAGGGTGTCTTGACTAACAAACAATGATAGGAATGTGTGTCAGGAAATATCACCCAACGGCACAACAGAGCGTCGAAGTTATAGGCGCCGCCGCCTGCCATTAGGGCACCGCTTTGGCAGCAAAGGTGACAGAACGCTGAGAGACCGTAGGCGGAACGTCTCTCAATGTTGTTTGTTGTTCAGTGATCGCGACTGATTACCACGATTACCAGTGGAGCAGATAAAGCTAGCTGCTGCGTAAACAGGCGTGTCTCCCATGATTGCGATGTTCTGTTGCCTTGGTGTATAAGGTTTTCAGACACGTGTTTCGATCTGCTGTTTATTTTTCTCCTGTATATCGATAAACATTGAAGATTTAGGTGGATTTCTGAAGAAAAATAAACTGCACATGGAAACCCGTGTCTGAACTCATCATCCACCACAGCAGCAGAACATCGCATCATCGGAGTCAAAGTCTGTCTACGCAGCAACTAGCACCACCTTCTCCACTGGTGATAGTGGGAATCAGTCGCGATCTCTGAATACCAGTAAGCAAAGCGAGATGTTTCGCCTGCGGTCCGTCAGTGTACAAAGTCATGATTGCTGCCAAAAGTGTGGTCTATTGGCAGGCGTCGGCGGCTACAATTTTGACACACTATAGCGTCGTTGCATGACGTTTCTGGACACTGGTTCCTATCCTCGATCTGCTCCTCAACACACACTCTGCAACCGCTCGATGTTCATCGCAACGTTTCTGGGGCATCTCATATATTCTAGCTGTCTTTTGTGACATCAATGGTGCCCATGTGATAGCCATATGGACAAACGCTTACTTCGCCTTCGATGTGCCCGCAGTTTCTATTAATTTTTATTTAGATGCCTTGTTTAATTGGAGTGTGCATTTTTGCCTGGACAGGAGTTTCAATCTACTGCACTTTTTTTTAAACAGTTATAGTTCATAGCAAAAAAATGGCAATTGGCTCTGAGCACTATGGGACTTAACATCTATGGTCATCAGTCCCCTAGAACTTAGAACTACGTAAACCTAACTAACCTAAGGACAGCACACAACACCCAGCCATCACGAGGCAGAGAAAATCCCTGACCCCGCCGGGAATCGAACCCGGGAACCCGGGCGTGGGAAGCGAGAACGCTACCGCACGACCACGAGATGCGGGCTATAGTTCATAGCAAAGTTAATAAACAGTGTAGAATATTATGTAAATTGAAGGTGAATGGGAGAGAAAGGAAAGGGGACGAACTATTAATGTCAGATGCATCTAGACTTTATGCGGAATCAGCAGCAACCAGCGAAAAATGTGTGCCGGACCGGGATTCCAACCCAGGATCGCCTGCGTACTAGGTAGTTGCGTTAACCACAGCCCTTACTGCAGCTGCACAGACTATCTCGGTATACCTCTCAATCGACCCGTGTTCCCTCCTACCGCCACCTATAAGTACTCCCCGTCCATGTCGTCCACGCTCGCTGCTTCGAGGTTCCCGCAGGAGGTCGAACGTAATAGCGCATCCGCACTGGAGTTGGTAGATTCCTTGTCCATCGAGGCGAATCAACTATATGGATGCATGGTACTATCCGTTATTTCGGACATGTCCGAAACTGTAGACACCGCGCCTTCGTGAAAGTTTTGACTATCTTGATCAGTTCAATTCCTTTCATATTCTTTTAATTCTCATCAGTCTGTCAAGTCACAGGACTGCATGATAAAATAATGAAATTTCGTTCCGTGATTCACTATTTTAACTAGAAAAATGCTCACAAGTACTATTTTTGAATGATGGTTGTCAAACATTGACAAACGATGGGCGCGGAATGGTAGTTGGAGCAAGACATATGGGACAATCCGTTTCGAAAATCGTTGGGGAATTCAGTATTCCGAGCTGCACAGTGTCTAGAGTGTACCAAGAATACTAAATTTTAGGTATTACCTCTCACCGCGGACAAAACAGTGCCTCATGGCCTTCACTTACCGACCAAAAACAGCGGCGTTCGCGTACAGTTGTCTGTTGTAACAGACAAGCAACACTGCGTGAAGTAACTGCAGAAATAAACGTGGGACGTACGACGAACGTATCCGTTAGATCAGTGCGTCGAAATCTGGCGTTAATAGGCTATGGCAGTAGACGACTGACGCGAGTGTCTTTGCTAACAGCGTGACATCCCCTGCAGCCCCTTTCCTGGGCTCGTGACCATATAGGTAAAACTGAATAGAGAACTGGGGCCTGGTCAGATATGTCCCGATTTCAGCTGGTAAGAGCTAATGGTAAGGATAAATGTGGCGCAGCCCTCGCGAAGCCATGGACCTAAGTTGTCAACAAGCCACTGTGCAAGCTGATGGTGGCTCCATAATGGTACGTGCTGCCCTTACATGGAACGGAGTGGGTCAAAGTGGGTCAAACTGACCCTGTCATTGTTTGGAAATGGTTATGTTCGGCTACTTGGAGACCATTTGCAGTCATTCGTGGACTTCATGTTCCAAAACAACGATGGACTTTTTTGTGGATGACAATGGGCCGCCGGCCGTTCTAGGCGCTACAGTCTGGAACCGCGCGACCGCTACGGTCGCAGGTTCGAATCCTGCCTCGGGCATGGATGTGTGTGATGTCCTTAGGGTAGTTAGGTTTAAGTAGTTCTAAGTTCTAGGGGACTGATGACCTTAGAAGTTAAGTCCCATAGTGCTCAGAGCCATTTGAACCATTTGACAATGGGCCTTGTTACCAGGCCACATTTGTTCGTGATTGGTTTGAAGAATATTCTGGGCAATTGGAGGGAACTGTTTGGCCACCTAGGTCGCCCGACATGAATTCCATGAACATTTATGGGACATGGTTGAGTTCGTGCACAAAATCACGCACCGGGAACACTTTAACAATTATGGGCGACTATAGATGCAGCATGGCTAAGTATTTTCGCTGCTAGGGCTTGCGTAATTTGTTCATTCTCGGGATCAACCGATGCGAAAAAGGTAATAATTTCCAGAGAGATCACTGTTGTCCAGAAACGTAATCACAAAACATGTTCCATAATTATATACACACACACACACACTCACACACACACACACACACACACACACACACACACACAGACACACACACACACATACCGAAAGAAGGAGAAAGGAAGAGGGTGGAGAGAGGGAGAGATGGGAGAGAGGGAGAGATGGGAGAGAGGGAGAGATGGGAGAGAGAGAGACATGGAGGGGTGGAGGGACGGTAGGTGGGGCAGAGGGAAAGAGAGATGGGGAGAGAGAAAAAGAGAGAGAGGGAGACCTAGCGACGTAGTAGACAGCTGCACTCGCCCCGGCCTAGGCCACCAGCTCGACAGAGGCAGTCTGACAGCGGAGCTTCTGGGGAAACAGCGTTGACAGGCAGTGCGACTCTAATGGAAGCGGTGGCTCCGCTCCGGGCTGCAACACGCCACGCCCGTTCCTGTCCCGACGCGAGCCGAGGAAGCGGCGCACGCCAGCCAGCGCACGCAGCCACGCGCAGCATGCATGCATGCCGCCTGCCGTCATCCGATTAGGCGCCGGTTAGCGTTGGTGGCCGCGATTAGCAGTATTCGCGCGCCGCGGCCCCTAACCTGGTTACCGCGGCGCCGCTGTCTGCGCGCTGCATTACGCCGCCGACACGTTAACCGCGGTTAATGTGCCACTGCTGCCACATTATGTGTTTAATGTCACCCGTAACGGGCCGCACGGTGGTCCAGAAGAACAGCTGGAACGTGTTCGATAAATGGTGGGCAGTAAATCTTCATTATTACGCGTGTGACACCGAGTCAACCTGTGAAATTCTTCTGGCCGTCATCGTTCACTTATGAGGACAAGGAGTAAGTTTCCTAGTCAGCGTCCTCAGTGTTCTAGGAGCTGCATCGCAGTCTTCCCGTCGACTCTCGATTGAGAAGTGAGTTCTCTCATATAGACTGAGGTAACAAAACTCATGGGATGCTTCCTAATATCGTGTCGGACCTCCTACTGCGTCGGCCGCTGTGATCGAGCGGTTCTAGGCGCTTTAGTCCTGAACCGCGCTGCTGCTACGGTCGCAGGATCGAATCCTGCCTCGGACATGGATGTGTGTGATGTCCTTATGTTAGTTAAGTTTAAATAGTTCAAAGTCTGATGACCTCAGATGTTAAGTCCCATTGTGCTTAGAGCCATTTTTAACCTCCTACACCCCGGCGTAGTGCATGGACTCCTCAAGTCGTTGGAAGCACATGCAGTAATATTGAGCCATGCTGCATCTACAGTCCCTCATAATTGTGAAAGTGTTGCCGGTGCGTGATTTTGTGTACCAACGCAACAATGTCCCATAAATGTTCATAGGATATATGTCGGGCTGCCTAGGTGGCCCAATCGCTCCCTCCAACTGTCCAGAATATTTTTCATATCAATCACGAACAGATATGTCCTGGTAACAAGGCCCTTTGTCATCCACAAAAAATCCATCGATGTTTTGGAACATGAATTCCACGAATAACTGCAAATGGTCTCCAAGTAGCCGAACATAACCATTTCCAATCAATCACAGGGGCAGTGTGACCCACTCCAGTCCATTTAAAAGCAGCACACAACATTATGGAGCCACCATCAGCTTGCATAGTGGCTTGTTGACAACTTGGGTCCATAGCTTCGCGAGGCCTGCGCCACACTTAACTTTACCATTAGCTCTTACCAGCTGAAATCGGGACATATCTGACCAGGCCCCAGTTCTCTATTCAGTTTTACCTATATGGTCACGAGCCCAGGAGAGGTGCTGCAGGGGATGTCACGCTGTTAGCAAAGGCACTCGCGTCAGTCGTCTACTGCCATAGCCTATTAACGCCAGATATCGACGCACTGATCTAACGGATACGTTTTTCGTACGTCCCACGTTTATTTCTGCAGTTACTTCACGCAGTGTTACTTGTCTGTTAGCACTGACAACAGTAACCGAACGGTGCTGCTCTTGGTCGTTAAGTGAAGGCCTTCTGCCACTGCTTTGTCTGAGGTGAGAGGTAATACCTAGAATTTAGTATTCTTGGTACACTCTAGACACTGTGCAACTCGGAATCCTGAATTCCCTAACGATTTCCGAAATGGATTGTCCCATACGTCTAGCTCCAACTATCATTCCACGCCCATCGTTTGTCAATTTCCGTCGAGAGCCCATATGCCCGTCGGCAACCTTTTCACATAAATCATCTGAATACAAATGAAAATTCCGCCAAAGTACTGTCCTTTTATACCTTGTGTGCGCGATACTACAGCCATCTGCACATATTCATACGTCTGTCCCAATATTCGTCGTACGTATACTGCCAGAGCACTGCAAGACGATCTCAGAAGGACCACTGTAGCCACTGTGTTTGATAAGTCTGTAATGAACAGTTTACGAGGAAAGAGGTTACGACCCAGACATCCTGTTCGAGTACCCTTCTTCACACGGCAACATCTTGCACCTTTGCTTCAGTTCTATCGTTCCTATATCAACTGGCAACTTCGTCATTGGAGAAACTTGTTATTCGCAGACGAGTCCAGATATCCTCCGACGCAAGGTGATGGCGGTGTTCGCGTCCAGAGACCCACGGTGAGCGGTACCTGCCAAATTTTGTCCAGGGAACCGACAAATTTCCATGGTTCTGTGGTATTGTGAGGAGACTTCAGTGGTGACAGTCACGCAGATCCTGTCGTTGTCGATGGTCGCCTTAGCGCCGCGCAGTACAGAGAATAGATTCTGTTAGTGCATGTGGTAGCTTCCGGTGCCAGGTCCTATATGGCGAGCGTCAGCAGGAATGTGTCGCGAACCCTGGAAACTGAAGTACTGGAAAGGCCAGCCGCAAGTCCCGACCTAAGTCCTATCGTGCATATGAGGAAAATGCTTGCCAAACATGTTCATGGTCGTTCTGTTCCACGAAAAGGTGTCAGGCAGTAACGAACGCCCACAGAGGACATAAACGTTATTGAAGTTCACGAAGACCAATAAAAGCACCCAGGGCGACGGGATGATTAATTGTTTCCATTTTGTTTTCGAGACTTGTCGGACATTTCATTTTTTTATGTTAACGATCGAGGATGTAACGGCGTTTTGTTGTGTGTTTGATTTTCGAAAGCTAAAGGGTCTAATTTGGTGACATATCCAGTACTCAGTTATTTCTGAGTGGAGCGTGGCAGACGTACAAAGTCATGGTCCCTTGATTCTTTTGAGCAGTGTATTATTTGTGTGGGCTAACTCCATCTACACCATGCTAAAACAAAAACATAATTCGATCTGAAGACTTACGAAACGCACTCGATGTATACTTTTGAGCCAAAACGTTATCACCGCTGCCCACCGCGATTTTAAATGCCTTCTGATGTGGCTGTTGGTACGTGATACGTTAAAAGAAAGGATACAAGATTAGAGACGAATAGGTAACCATTCTAGCAACGGTACTTACCCAGAAAGGAGAAATCTGACATACGAGGTGCATTCAAGTTCTAAGGCCTCCGATTTTTTTTCTAATTAACCACTCACCCGAAATCGATGAAACTGGCATTACTTCTCGACGTAATCGCCCTGCAGACGTACACATTTTTCACAACGCTGACGCCATGATTCCATGGCAGCGGTGAAGGCTTCTTTAGGAGTCTGTTTTGACCACTGGAAAATCGCTGAGGCAATAGCAGCACGGCTGGTGAATGTGCGGCTACGGAGAGTGTCTTTCATTGTTGGAAAAAGCCAAAAGTCACTAGGAGCCAGGTCAGGTGAGTAGGGAGCATGAGGAATCACTTCAAAGTTGTTATCACGAAGAAACTGTTGCGTAACGTTAGCTCGATGTGCGGGTGCGTTGTCTTGGTGAAACAGCACACGCACAACCCTTCCCGGACGTTTCTGTTGCAGTGCAGGAAGGAATTTGTTCTTCAAAACATTTTCGTAGGATGCACCTGCTACCGTAGTGCCCTTTGGAATGCAATGGGTAAGGAGTACGCCCTCGCTGTCCCAGAACATGTACACCATTTTTTCAGCACTGGCGGTTACCCGAAATTTTTTTGGTGGCGGTGAATCTGTGTGCTTCCATTGAGCTGACTGGCGCTTTGTTTCTAGATTGAAAAATGGCATCCACGTCTCATCCATTGTCACAACCGACGAAAAGAAAGTCCCATTCATGCTGTCGTTGCATGTCAACATTGCTTGGTAACATGCCACACGGGCAGCCATGTGGTCGTCCACCAGCATTCGTGGCACCCACCTGGATGACACTTTTCGCATTTTCAGGTCGTCATGCAAGATTGTGCGCACAGAAATGCCAACTCTGGAGGTGATCTGTTCAACAGTCATTCGGCGATCCCCCAAAACAATTCTCTCCACTTTCTCGATCATGTCGTCAGACCGGCTTGGGTGAGCCCGAGGTTGTTTCAGTTTGTTGTCACACGATGTTCCGCCTTCATTAAACTGTCGCTCCCACGAACGCACTTTCGACACATCCATAACTCCATCACCACATGTCTCCTTCAACTGTCGATGAATTTCAATTGGTTTCACACCACGCAAATTCAGAAAACGAATGATTCCACGCTGTTCAAGTAAGGAAAACGTCGCCATTTTAAGTATTTAAAACAGTTCTCATTCTCACCGCTGGCGGTAAAATTCCATCTGCCGTACGGTGCTGCCATCTCTGGGACGTATTGACAATGAACGCGGCCTCATTTTAAAACAATGCGCATGTTTCTCTCTCTTTCCAGTCCGGAGAGAAAAAATCGGAGGCCTTAGAACTTGAATGCACCTCGTAAGTCATCTTAACAAAAGCAGATTGCAGTGGCTCATTTGCAGGGAACGAGATTCTCGGAAACAACAAAGGTGGTCTGCTGTTCGCAAGCTACTGTTGTGCACTTCCACGAAAAGTTGTTTAAGGACGTTGAAGCTATAAGTTGGCGGCACGCCACATCACAGAACGTGGGTGTAGGAAGACTGCCACCTCTGGTAAGCGGAACAGTTGATCTGAGGACAGAGTACAATACTGGTGGACGCACAAATGTCTTGCAACACTCCTTTCAGCTAACACTGCTGACTAGTTCCTCTGCAACAACACGTCCCAACGTGTTCCGATGTTTGCCCAGCAACATCGTCAGTTACGGTTGCAGTGCACACGATGTCGATATTCTTACAGCAAGTCACAATTAACAGATGTGTCCAGGCTAACGACTTCTCGGAGCATGAACTGTGGCATTGACGCTGACCAGCGCCGGCAGTATTATGCCATGAGGGACATTCACCTGGGCTCACATGATACCTGCGTTAATAAATTAAGCTACAGCGGTCTGTGCGAACACTATTGCAATCTATTTGCGAGTCGTCGTCGTCGACGGTGGTGGCATCTTTCAGCATGGTAACTATTCATATCACAAGGCCAAAATCATCATATAGTGGTTTGAGGAGCGTGATATCACAACTCACTTTGATATCTTGTTCATCAAGATTGTCTGAACTTGATGGAAGTCATTTGGTATACTATCGGGCACCAGCTTCCCGCCCACAAACCCCAGCCGGTGACATCGTCAATCTATGCCTCGCAGTATCGATGCTGTATTGCCTCAACAGCATATAAAATCGTGCGTGCCTGTGTGTGTGTGCGTGTGTGTGTGTGTGTGTGTGTGTGTGTGTGTGTGAAGAAAGGACAGTACACACATAGTTACAGTATAACGAATGTCAAAATGTGAGCGTTGCGGTAACTTTTATTCACGTTTTCTGTGTTAATAGAGTTCTGTAAATACATTATAAGCTGATGATCCTAAAGCGTGGCTGCAATTCTAGGGTCTCTTTTTTAATTAATAAGCGCAACAAATTCTAATGTTTTTATGGTTTATTTGCAGAGATATTGAGACTGATATTATTTAACGACAGACAAAGAATTGAAACAAAGCAAAATAGTCGATATTCTGGCAATGGGGAACGTACTTAGTTTACCGGATGCAAATGTCAATGTGATAAAGCAATAACTACAGGCAGCAGACAATCTGATTCACACTGGGTGTCACGGCTCTACGTAATCGCCTTTAGTGAGCGATGTAAGGGACTGATCATAAAGGCGAGTAGGCAATGAGATGGATCTTCCGCTTCCAGTCTCTCTCTCTCTCTCTCTCTCTCTCTCTCTCTCTCTCTCTACGGTCGAGTAGAAGCTCCTCTTTTTGAACGCTGCCCCTGCCCCGCTGTCGCTCAACGTCTTTTCGTCTTTTCCGAGAGATGCTCTCCCGGCGAACAGACGGCATTCCTGGGCCGGCGTGCGACCTGAAAGCTACGGCTGATTAACGATTCCGGCGCGTCAGAAGGCGTGAGAGTACGGTGCCAGTAGCAGCACCCCGGCAGCCCGGCGCCTTTCGGTGGAGTTGAATACGCCCACGTCGGCTCCTAGCGCTGATTACCGCCTCTGATGAATGAGCGCGGCGCGGAAACATCGCGACGCACGCGCAGTCAAAGCTAGCGCTGTAATTGGACGATTGCGCAGGGAGGGGGGAGAGGTCTTCAGATGCGAAGCGAGAGCATCTGCTCCTCTCTGGTCGCCTCCCATCTGCGACACCTGCACCGAAAAGTGCGATTGAAGTGGAGATACTCGTCCGAGATATGGCAAACTGGCCACGCAGCAACGTGAGGTTACATCCGTCTCTGTAAGCCCAAAGTGCCGACACGGCTCAGTCTATCGGGCCGTTTCACTTTGTAGTGTGCAAATGAGCAGCAGATTGGAAGATTAGGTACTGCTCTGAAAGTATAAGACTGCAAATGTTTGACTGCAAGACCAGAGGTTGTAAGCTTGACCCCGTTTTCTTCTAAAGGTCGGCAAAGCTGACGCAGGAATTGAGGGAAATTATTTTCATTTTCCTGTCCGCCTGCTCAGCTGGATGGTAACGTGCTTGCTTCCAATGCAGCGGGCCCGGGTTCGATTCCCGGCCGGCGTGATCAATTTCTCCGCTCGTGGACTGGGTGTTGTGTTGTCCTTATCACCATTTCATCTTCACCACCGGCACACGAGTTGCCCCATTTGGCGTCGACTGAAATACGATTCGCAATCGGCAGCTGAACGTCCCCTGATGGGCCTCCCGAAAAGCAATTCCGTACGATCATTTCAGTTTTTTTCCTTTTCCTTTTATCACCAAGTTACTGAATCACAAGTCAAAATCTTAACGTTGTGTTGATAATTATCAACACAATATTACACGCAGCTGAGTACAACAGGAAAGGAAATACACTACTGGCCATTAAAATTGCTGCACCAAGAAGAAATGCACATGATAAACGGGTATTCATTGGACAAATATATTATACTAGAACTGACATGTGATTACATTTTCACGCAATTTGGGTGCATAGATCCTGAGAAATCACTACCCAGAACAACCACCTCTTGCCGTAATAACGGCCTTGATACGCCTGGCCATTGAGCCAAACAGAGCTTGGATGGCGTGTACAGGTACAGCTGCCTATGCAGCTTCAACAAGATGCCACAGTTCATCAAGAGTAGTGACTGGCGTATTGTGACGAGCCAGTTGCTCGGCCACCATAGACCAGACGTTTTCAATTGGTGAGAGATCAGGAGAATGTGCTGGCCAGGGCAGCAGTCGAACATTTTCTGCATCCAGAAAGGCCCGTATAGGACCTGCAACATACGGTCGTACATTATCCTGCTGAAATGTAGGGTTTCGCAGCGATCGAATGAAGGGTAGAGCCACGGCTCGTAACACATCTGAAATGTAACGTCCACTGTTCAAAGTACCGTCAATGCGAATAAGAGGTGACCGAGACGTGTAACCTATGGCACCCCATACCATCACCCCGGGTGATACGTCAGTATGGCGATGACGAATACACGCTTCCAATGTGCGTTCACCGCGATGTCGCCAAACACGGATGGGATCATCATGATGCTGTAAACAGAACCTGGATTCAACCGAAAAAAGACGTTTTGCCATTCGTGCGCCCAGGTCCGTCGTTGAGTACACCATCGCAGGCGCTCCTGTCTGTGATGCAGCGTCAAAGGTAACCTCAGCCATGGTCTCCGAGCTGATAGTCCATGCTGCTGCAAACGTCGTCGAACTGTTCGTGCAGATGGTTGTTGTCTTGAAAACGCTCCATCTGTTGACTCAGGGATCGAGACGTGGCTGCACGATCCGTTACAGCCATGTGGCTAAGATGCCTGTCATCTCGACTGCTAGTGATACGAGGCCGTTGGGATCCAGCACGGCGTTCCGTATTACCCTCCTGAACCCACCGATTCCATATTCTGCTAACAGTCATTGGCTCTCACCCAATGCGAGCAGCAATGTCGCGATACGATAAACCGCACTCTCGATAGGCTATAATCCGACCTTTATCAAAGTTGGAAACGTGATTGTCCGCATTTCTCCTCCTTACACGAGGCATCACAACAACGTTTCATTAGGCTTCGCCGGTCAACTGCTCATTGTGTGTGAGAAATCGGTTGGAAACTTTCCTCATGTCAGCACGTTGTATGTGTTGCCACCGGTGCCGTCCTTGTGTGAATGCTCTGAATAGCTAACCATTTGCATATCACAGCATCTTCTTCCTGTCGGTTAAATTCCGCGTCTGTAGCACGTCATTTCGTGGTATAGGAATTTTAATGGCCAGTATTGTAGTGGACGATGTTATTACAGCTATGCATACATAGTATTAACTTTTGCTTCACATTCATTACACTTTCACACAAATAAAAATCGCAAACATTATCCTAACCATGTACTACATCTACTGTAAAACTATTATTACACTGGTGCCCCTTACATCTAATACACAACACTTACATTTTCCGTTCAACGAAATACACGAGACCGAATGTATACGTTTGCCTACGTCGTGATATCTCAAAAGTGAAGATGTTACGAAGCTGTCGCATACTAACTATTATTTTTAACAGTTTCATCCGCAATCCGTAGTACAATCATACTATTCTAAATATGGTATCCCCACGAGGTGATAAAGTCACCCATGTAAGTACTAATCGTAGCCCTACTAGCAAAGGTTTTAAATCAAATGAAGAATACGCCTTCAATAACTTGTTTTAAAATTTCTGTCCATATTTAAAGATGCAACGAAACCAGATTAGAATTTATTGGCTCAGAAAATGACGCATCTGAAAGCAGATGAGTGGGCTGCAGTAGAAATATCCAAAAACCTAAAAAGAAATGGTCGTCGGAAGCACAGTTCAGCATTCGCTGAAATTAAAAGGAATCTGAATTAAGAGTGAAGGGGGAATTCCATTGTTCAACGCAAAGGAGACAACGGATAGGTGGAAAGTGTACAACGAGGACCTCTACGACAGAGGGAGGAACTACCTGCTGACGTTATTGGAGGAGGAATGTATGTCGATTTGGAACACCCAGGAGATCTATCATTAGAATGGATGCGGAAGAGCTTTGGAAGACTTGCGAACAAACAAGACAGAAAGGAAGAATAACATTTCTTCCGAATTCATAAAATCCTTGCGGGAAGTGGGGGATTGGTGATAAAATGGTTGTTCAAATTCGTTTGTAGAATCTACAAGACTGTAACGTTCCATTGGACTTTCGGAGAAACATCAGCCAGATATTCTAGAGGATATCTAACGCAAATAAATGCCAGAAGTATCGTGCAGTCAGTTCAAGATCTCATGCATCCAAGATGTGACGAGAGTATTATTCAAATGAATGGAAAATAAAACTGAAGATCTGTTAAATCAGTATCATTTTGGCTTTAGAAAAAGAACCAGAGGCAGTTCAGACGTTGCACTTGATAATGAAAGCAAGACTTAAGAAAATTTAAGACACTTAAACAGGTTGGTTGGTTGGTTTGTGGGTGTTGAAGGGACTAGACTACAAAGGCCATCGGTCCCACCTAAACAGGATTCCTCGAGCTAGGGAAAGTATTTGACAACATAAAATGGTTCAAGATGCTTGAAATTTTCATAAAAATAGGTGTAAGCTACAGGGAAAGGTTGGTGATATATAAAATACGCAAGAACTATGGGTAAACAATACTAATGGAAGGCCAAGAATGAAGCACTCGGACTGAAATGGTCGTAGGGCGAGGATGGAGTCATTCTCCTCTACCGTTGAACCTTTACATCGAAGAAACAATGACAAAAATAATGTGATTATAAAAGATTTAGGAGGTGCATAAAAATTCGGGCTGAAAGGAACAAGTGAAAAGACTCGTTGATGACATTGCTATCGTCAGTGAACGTAAAGTAAAATTGCAGACCTGTTGAGTGGAATGTAGTCTAATGAGCACAGAATATGGACGGAGAGGAAACAGTTGAAGAAAATAATGAGTGCAGAAATGAGATTAGCGATTAGCGGTTGACGTCAAAAGTTCGGGCCCACGTAGCGGATGGAATGAAGAATTTTACTACTTTATAGGCGAAATAACGGATGGCGGACGAAGTAAGGAAGAAGGAGACTGTCATAGGCAAAGAGTTGGTTCCTCGCTCAAAGAAGTCAAAAGTACCAAACTCAAGGCTTTAATTTGAGGAAGAGAAGGGACGTCTGGAACACATCGTTGTATTGTAGTGAAACACGGGCTGTGGGGAAACCGAAAAAAAAAGAGAATCGAAGCACATGGGATGTGGTGCTATAGAAGTATGTTGAAAATGAAGTCGACTCGTAAGATAGTAAACTGGGCTCTCCGCAGAATCGGCGAGGAGAACAACAGTTGGAAAACACTCACTAGTAGAAAAGACAGCAATGTAGAACACTTGTTAAGGCATCAGACAGTAGCTTCCTTGGTACTAGAGAGGGATGAAGAAGGTATAAACCCTATCGCTACCAGGGACTGGAATACAATAATTAAGAACTTTGGAAGCAGGTGCTACTCTGATATGAAGAGGTTTGTACGGGAGAGGAAACTGTGGTGGGTCTCGTCAAATCAGTGTGAAAACTAATGAGCCTCGTCCCTTCCCTTGCGCGAAGGGTGACACATTTTTGTTTTTGGTTAATAAGCTTGGCATCACCCCGAATAACTGGGAGGAGATAGTATTTACCCCCTCTGGTGGAAATGGGGATATTTGGCGGCTCTGAGGGCGGACGAGGGGACTGAGGTGTGAATGGAGTGCTGGCCTGTGGAGTATGGAGTGCGCGACGCAAGGCTCTGAGCACTATGGGACTCAACTGCTGAGGTCACTAGTCCCCTAGAACTTAGAACTAGTTATACCTAACTAACCTAAGGACATCACAAACATCCATGCCCGAGGCAGGATTCGAACCTGCGACCGTAGCGGTCTTGCGGTTCCAGACTGCAGCGCCTTTAACCGCACGGCCACTTCGGCCGGCACGACGCAAGGGCGACAGCAGCTAGGGCAGCGCCCGCCTCCATATCCTATCAAGCGAAGGATACACTTGGCTTTTGGAACGTGTGGCTTGCTGATTTTGAGATAGCATAGTTGGCTGTGAACTCTGACTTTTGGAGAACAGCAAGGAATGATGATTTGTTTGTGAATAGAAAATAGAGCGTCTATCAGGTCCCGGCGGAGGTTCTAGTCCTCCCTCGGGCATGGGTGTGTGTGTTTGTCCTTAGGATAATTTAGGTTAAGTAGTGCGTAAGCTTAGGGACTGATGACCTTAGCAGTTAAGTCCCATAAGATTTCACACACATTTGCACATTTTTGTCTATCAGATGCTGTAAGCTGGTGTTTTGCTGTTTCTCCCGCTGTTTAGCAGCAGCGACTGAACTACTCGTGAGATTTATTACCCATTAGTAGTCAGGTTATGTGCCGCAATGGTCAATATGTGAAAACTATACAACCAGTTGCTTTGATTAATTCTTTACATTAGTGTTTCCAGTAGCTAGTGGGTATGGTTTTTATTTGTTGTTTCTTGTCTCTAGTACTGAACTGTTTCAGGTGACCCATTGGTTAATGGTTTATTTTGATGCAGATTATATGCACACATGCGGAGTGACTTTTTAAGTAAGATTATGGTTATAACGCTCCATATGGAACCAGGTGGATGTGTCATAGCAGCCAGGCCTTAAGCAACATTACCCTTGATCGAAACTCAGATCCAACCAAGTTCAATATAAAAGGGAAGCTTGTAAATGTTTGATTTTTAAAATTGTGGCGTTCTGCAATGTTTGATTTTACTAACATTGAGCCGCATTTTTAAAAATGGTATTTGAACTTTTCTTAACCTCCTTAAATTCTTAAGAGGTGCTGTCATGACGCTCTGTTTTTTATAGTTGTTCATTGCACTAATCTCTGTGGGAAATGTGTTTATTGTGATGCTCTATGGAGCGATCCAAAGTGATTAGTTACGTGTTTTATTCCCTAAGTTGTGATTTAACAAATGTAAAAAATTTGTTGCTGGTCTCCAAATATGTGACTGACGCGGATTTGTTTTGAGTAATATTGTAGGGCCCAGTACGTTGTCCTGGATAGTTGATGTTCATCAGAGACAAAAGTAACGTCAGCAGTGCCACAGGAAAACTTGTTAGGACCACACCTGTTCTCCAGATAAATAAAAGATCCCTCGTGTAGGAGGAGTAGTAATCTGGGATTGTTTGCTGATACCGCAGTAGTTGAGTACTGCTCAGCTCTCGAGATTTTACAGAAGACATCGAATGTGTCCACAGTCATGCTGTTGTATTTGCTACCAACTGGTTGAAGCGTTATGAAAATGTTGGAGGAAACACTGTTGACGAAGTATACAAAATCAGTATGTGCACAGACTGTAGAACGATTCTACTGTCTCCAATGCTCAGAGCCTCGTGTGTGTGTGTGTGTGTGTGTGTGTGTGTGTATGTGTGTGTGTACTTATTGAAACACTGACCGATATTTTATGGAGTATCATCGGCCGCACTTGCCGCGGCCTTTGTTGAGGGAGGATTCGTGCTGCAATCAGAGCCGAAGATCGCCTTACGGCAGTACATGCAATCGATACTGGCTGCACCTGGGGCAGGCGGAAGTCTTGTCTTACAAGCCGCTTCCCTGCTCTGGGGGCCGCGTGGAGGGCTTAGGGCTTTACGATGCGTAGCTGCTGGTACACTGAAACAGGAGTAAATCGCGTGAGACCATGCTCTGTATTGTGCTATCTGGGTGACACGTCGGACACTGCCCTCAGGGAACAGGGACCACATTCTACACAATTACCGGAATTATCATATATTTACATCAGGGAAATCATTAATAAAAGTTTATCATGGGAGGGGGAGGGGAATTTTTAATATAATTTAGGCGGTGGTAATTCAGGAGATATTTTGTTAGTGATGCCAAACACATGCAGTTACAAAGTGGTACAGGGGGATCAAAATGTTACTCAACCTTATGGAAGAGTGCTTCCTTTTTATTGCAGGTATGATCCCGTTTAATTAAGAAAGAAAACTGTTAAGCGTTATAGGAAACAGTAGTAGTCGTCACCCAATACACTAAATGTGAAGTTATGCCAAGAATCAGGATACCATCATAGAAATTTGTGGTAAGAATATATCAGCCAAATAAGTCCACTAGCGTGCGACTGTATGTCAATTTACAGAGGATAGGAAATGTGTTAAGAGCATCCAAAAAAGGTCGACCGGAAGTGCTAATGACAGAAAACTTCACTGGCGTGGAAGCTACGCATCTTTTAGTTCCTTGATGTCTGTGTAGTGCTTGATCTCTCCTTTCATAGTGCACAAATGGCACTGCGTAAATATTTTAAAATGCATCCCTTTAGAATTCTTGCTGTTCATGAGATATTCCCTGGAAACAATTGAGACTTGCAGCCTTCTTTCAGTGGTTCACTTCATCCGTAAACCAAATTGGTAAAGAACTATATAGACTGCTCTGATGCGACAAGGCTTTATACATTTCTTTGCACAGAATCCATGCATTTGGGTTACGAAAAACCAGTATCATCTGTACTAGTCCCCTCTAAGAGCATTAAAAGTGGGTGGTTAATGTGCAACATCATGTAGGCGAATCTTTGTCACATTCTTTCACGGCACAGTGAACAGTGAGCCTTTCACACAGATGCGACAACATTGTATAAACACTATAGATAAAGACTAAGCTACAGTACACGAAATGTCAGGAGGACAACGTTACCGTTCATAACGCCAACACCACGACTTTATTGGATCAGTGTTTACATGCATAAGTGATTTTCTCGGTTGCCGTTTATTCCTGCCTCACTTTCTTGAGGGGTGGAGTGGAGGGGGGGGGGGGGTAGCTTAAAACTACCGTTTACAGCAATACTCACAGTACTGCCAAATCGTAGAAAGAAACTGAACAATGTACTGCTGCAATTCCTCAATGAACGGTACCACATATGTTGTAGAACATGTAATGACGAATTTAATGATGTGAAGCTCATCAAGCAGGATACTTTTAACAACTTTTGTATCTTACCCTTTCGCCTTACTATACTGTGCTAACATCTCTTGCGTTTTTCAGTGGATATTGTACGAAACTTATGTTTACTATGCATTATTTGTGTTCATACGTGTCAGTGAACAGTTCGTTCAATATATTTGCTTTGTGGTAATTAAAAGAACACACACAAGTACACACAATAAATACGGACTGGTAGTCTGCTGTAAGTAATTGATAGGACTTGTCACTTCCTACTACCTATCCCGCATTGCGGGCCTCTTTTGTATAGCGAGGAGACAGATGATAATAGTTTAATACCCCGTCGACGTAGCGGTCTTTAGCATGACTGCACAGTCTCATAATGGGCAAGAATAAGGCAAATATTCGCCACGAGCTTCTACTGAAGGATAGGGATGCATTCCTACAATTTCTTCAACTAATTGAGGTCAACCGAGGGTAATCAAATATGTACTATCAAATACTAGTCCTCCGGACTACCGCCCCAAAACTGTTGTCCTATACTGACATTCAGCACCTTTGTTGTAACAGGGAACTGTTCGTAAAACGTGCTTTGACAAAAAAAAATTAAAAAATGGAACTTTCGTCATACCGTATTAGTGCATGACTGATCTCTGAAGACTCAACCTCTGGTGCTAAAGATTGCCTTGCCTGTTCCCGCTCAACTAACTACCTGCTTATGGAGTGGTTCTGCTACCGCCTTCGTTTTAAATAAGGACTGCCGGTTTTTGTGCGCTATTGCTTACAACATGACGCTAATGATGGGGAATAGCTCTAAGGCACTTACCTGTCGGCGATGACCTATTAAAAATAATCTTTGTCAACTGAGGTGGGTGTCCTAGGGGCTCGAAACCGGTCATGACTATTAATAAAAAGTGTTATACAGCCAATGCAGACTATTTCTTTCAAATTTTGGACTTTGGACTTTGGCTTACTCTCGGTAAAAAAGCCGAAGGAGCTCTTTCGTAGCCTTCCGCGAAAATACAAACAGGTATGTTTGGGGGGGGGGGGGGCAGTGGAAAGAAGTTATCAGATGTGTGTGAACTGAAATGGGTCCTAATAGAGGGGGAGGGGGGGTGTAAATAAAAGTGGCCAGGAGAACAGAGTTCCGTAGCAGAGGAAAGAAAATACAGCACTAATCTGTCTACAGCAGATGCTGATTGTGACCACCATTCATATCTTGGTAAATTTGGGCCCTGGCGAGAAAAACTGCTGAAAGAGGACCGAAGCAGGACCGTTGGAATTGCTGCAGTCTCATCTGAAATGTTCTGCTGAAATTCTTGAAGACTGCGAGGGTTGTTGCGATATACCTTTGACTTCAGGTGTTCCAGGACAAAGTAATCACACACTGATAAATCAGGTGACCTGGGTCACCAGCTGAGGCCGCCATCACCGCTAACAACTCTGACAAGTGTGAAGTTTGTGTAAATGCGCTCCAAGTTTCGGCCGGCTTTATGGGCACTTGCTCCATCCTGTTGGAAGTAACTGTAGGTCTTTTCTTCCCCCGTAAATGCTGCCACAAATGGTATCAACTCGTACTGACATTTTTTTATTTGCCCCATCGTGCATGAGGGTGATGACCAAAAACTGAACACAGTTGGTTAGTAAACCAATATGTTGTACCATTGTCATTTGTTTTCTGTCAAACATCATAAGCGACTGTTTCCCACTGAGCGCAACAATACGTCTGTGGCGAGCTGTGCGCCCGTCAACATCGAGAAGACCACTTTTGATGAAACTTGTCGCAGCTGGACACAGTTGCGCTACAAAAACAATAGCTCACTACTAATACACTAAGAACAATAATTATTTAGAGCTGCGAACAGCCTCGTTGCTTTTTGAGAGATCATGTACGTTATCACACGTAACTTGTCGAACGTAGAGTAGTCAGTCTCACTGAATGGACGAAGTCTATACGCCCGAAAGTTACAAATAGCAACCTAAGTTACAGCAGTACAGGGACTACTCAGAATTTAAAGCCTAGTTTTTTTCATTCAGTTGTTGGGAAGAACATTACGGCTACATTCGCACACTCCCTGTAACATGCAGTAATGAATCCACTCTGTAAGGTAGTAATAGCTTAATAACTTATCTGCTCATTATCCGCTACTACATCCAGAGAGTCTCTTCGATGAAATAAAAAATACTATACAGAGAAAAATAGCATACAACGAAATCCAGTGATAACAGTAAGGGCGCAAGCGTCTGCCGGCTACCAGTATCTGAGATGGCGGAGTGATACGACATCGGTGAACAGTAAAGAAGATGCGGCCAAGCGAATTCTCTGACTGGTTGTCACTGTGCTTACTGTCCTGTAAACACCTACCTGTCGATCACTCTGTCATTCAAATATACGTACGAGAAAATCATATCGAGGTATAATACGCACGAAACAGGAGACGAAAGAACGACAAACAAAATTGGTAAGAATTGTTATCAGAAATGGCCCAAAAGGACAGAAATTGTTCGACAAACGAGCATGCGACGCCACTCCGTGAATATTAAGTATGTGTATAAAGTGGAGAAGTAAGATTCTTAATCTAAAAACTTTTCTTATATCGTAAAAACAAAGTCCCCACACCATTAGATCATGTACTCTACAACAAAGATATAATTGGACTAAAATTCTAACTGAAAGGATAATGTCATCCGTTATACTTTAAAGAAAATATGTAGTCCATTTCATGTGATTTCTTATGTCCTTATCCATTTCGAACTAGCGTTCCTCGCTACTGAGACCGATGTCGAGGTTCACTTCCCTCGTAACACTCATCTTTCCCTTAAGAATATTCTTTACTTATTGTTTCCCCTTGCGAAATGAAAACGACAACTCTGAATGGTTCTAATAAACAACGAGAGCGGTAAAACTGAAGCGACCCACAATGTGTCATGCTAAATTTCGTCCGCTGAGCGGAATATTCGAGCTGAACAGAAATGCTTATTGGTTCAATAATTCGCTTCTCCTTCATTTCAGTTACGCGCACGATATATGGTCATTTATCTTCCGACTTTAGCGCTTACCTTCCGGATCAATATCTTCTTTTTGGAGTTGGCGACTTCCCTCCACTGCTCAGCTGGTCTACCGTTTACTGCTACCATAGTTTCTATGAAGCGATAGCTTCCCGTTTCAATGATTTTATAATCAGAGTAAAAGTAATCGTAATGAAAGCCGCACATTTAGAGTACCTAAGTGAAAATAGTTGTGGCGTGTGATAACATTTTATGTCGAAGCACCGTGGCAGATCTCGACAGCCATCAAGTAAAATGACCGAGTGGGGCAAAACGCTGCCTGTTTCGTAAGTGGAATACATCTGACTCCCTAATTAAGGGACTTTTACGCCCGTTTGGTCTCAGGCTAAATTCAGCGTCACGTAACTGGTTTAAGTGTGGCCTTTTATCATGGTGAGTAGTGAAATTAAACTACTTCAGTTGTTAGGTAATTAACTTTGTATTTACATTATCTTTACAGTTATTTACAATAACTTATGAAATGTACTCTTCAGTTTGAGGAGCAGGCTCTTGAATGTTTCCGAGCGCTGTTCTTCACTTGCAGCGATCTACAGCTTCAGTGTTCTTATCCCAGCAGGCAGGGGGGTCATCCCTGAGAATGGTTCGTCTCTCTCTCTCTCTCTCTCTCTCTCTCTCTCTCTCTCTCTCTCTCTCTCTCTCTGTATCTCTCTAGATCTCTCTCTATCCCGCTCTGATTCACGTTGTGGAGGGCTTTAGCCCAGTTCTAGTCGTTTGTTCTTGCCATATGCTCTACCCCATTTTTTTCATTGCGTTGCCCGTGTTCTTTCTAGAATATCACTGACTTCGGCCATTGTACGAATACCGTATACTTTTTACGACTATTTCTGGTTATGTTTTCCATCGACCTCTCCATGTTTATGTGCACAAGTTCTCAAATTACGTTTCGCCAAACAAATTACTGTCCGAGCTTTGCAGCCGTAAGTTAAAACGGGAAGAGCGTATCAGTCGAAAACTTTTTCTTAAATACATTGGCATTTTGTGCTGGAAGACCATGGAGTGATGTCCAAATTTCCAGTCTTATAAGGCAGAGACTCTCAGACTTAATATCGCCTGTAGGGTCCAATGTTGAAGGTACGTTAAACACCATCGTCCTTCCTTCCCTCTAGAGACCACTGCTAATCAAGATGGACATACTTTTCAACTTTCTATAGAGTCACTGCTCTGATCAACAGGTTACAGTTTCCGCTAGTAAGTTGAACATAATTTTCATTCTCGAGACTTCTTTTAAGTTTATCTTCCAGATCTTCCTTTATATGGTCAAAAACTGTTCTGCGTCACCAGATAGTAGCGCAATATGATATGCGCACAAACAAACATACCAAGAACCCCTGTGGAATGTTACTCTTCAGCTATAAACCCATGCATATCGTAAACCGCGCATACCACGATACACAATGATCAATGTAAAGTCAGAGCTTATTAGCTGCAGACAGCAGAAAAACTTCATTGGATCTGTAGAAGGTTGACAAGAATTAATAACCTTTTATATTATTTGTTGAAGTCCTCATATTGGCGTAGCTGCCTAACGGCATGCAGTGACCAAGCCAAAGGCACTGATGTAACACAGTTGATCCTTACTGCAGAAGAGTTTGTCTCCAGTCACGATCATAATTAGATCTTTCGTAGTTACTTTAAAACGCCGGTATAGTGCCACCAGAAAGACAACAAAGTATTTTCATCCAATTCGGGCTGTAGTGCCTTATTAATCAATGTCGAGGGGGCTCTAAAGAGAGGAGAAAACTTAATTTAGCAGGTTATCCCTTCAGCGTTATGTCCTGACCGTAAAATCATCACAAGTAACTTTCAGTTGCTCTTGAGTAACCTGTCCCTAATTCTAACATTGCATTTCTCTTGTAGCAATTTCACAGAACCTGGCCATTTTGGAAATGTAGCAAGAAAATCACAGAAGTAATTTAAAATCAAGTAAAAGTTATCCTACATAAGAACTCTAATCATATGAGTGACTGAACAGACGGGTGAAGCACACTGGAGGAAATCGATATGCAAACAGAAGCACGAACGAATTCAGTTGGATGGCAACTGGTACTCCACTACAATGTGATATGGCTAATCTACTGAACCCATACGCCAGCCATTTACGCAACGTAATCACACAATGGGATTATAGGAGGTAGGTGGATATTTCACCCTGTATCGTACAAAAGTGGAGCTTACGTAAGCACGCGTCGGACCCTCCAAATCCCCGCCGACAGCGTTATGTAACATGCGGCAGAACATGACTCAGCGCGTCGCGCACATGCAATGCGAGGGCTGTTATTTCAGATCAACGATCCGAGCGCAGGCAGGAATTAATCTCATGTAGGATTTCACACGTTCGTCCAGATGGAAAGATATTTCTGAACAACGCTTTTATTTATTATCGGTCCGTCGATAAAGCTGTGTTTTAGAGTGCCAGTACTTGTCGAGGTTTAACAAGTATCAAGTAACCTGATAGCTATGGGATTGTTGAAAGAGTCATTGCAATACCAATTTGAAGAAATTGAAAAAGGAATCTTCGGAAACGTTAAAACACGATGCGTGGGCCCAGCAGTCGAACCTGAAAAGTGCGGGACGTTATATTTATCTTCCCTTGTACGAAGCGCTTTTAGAGGTTGAGTGCAGGGTCAGCCGCGTCTTTTTCAAAGGAACCCTCGGGGCATTTACCTTAATTGGTTTTGGGAAACTGTGAATCTGGACAGCCAGACACAGTTTTGATCCCCGCTTTCCGAGAATATTGGTCATCCGTCGCCTTGCCATATATTTCTTAGGTATTTCGAACCTAGCACTAAATCAAACTGTGCAAGATATTTAACTACACATAAATAAAAGTAGCTGTATGCTACAGGTAGACAGATTTCCGCTAAGACAGCAACACTGAGAAGGATATCAATGTGGACATCAATGTGCTATAACCTCTCACAGGTAACACTGGCAATGGATTGTGTATCAAGCGTGCCGGGAAGGGCGAGAAAACAGTGCATTCATTGTCGTAATGCGGATTTATCTGAAGTCCAAAAGGCCATGGTCATTAGCTTTCAGCCCGCATCTCGTGGTCGTGCGGTAGCGTTCTCGCTTCCCACGCCCGGGTTCCCGGGTTCGATTCCCGGCGGGGTCAGGGATTTTCTCTGCCTCGTGATGGCTGGGTGTTGTGTGATGTCCTTAGGTTAGTTAGGTTTAAGTAGATCTAAGTTCTAGGGGACTGATGACCTAAGATGTTAAGTCCCATAGTGCTCAGAGCCATTTGAACCATCATTAGCTTTCGGCACACGTGCGGAAGCATTTCCGAACGGTTAAATTTGTCAACTGTTCGCTTGCCGCCTCCGTTAAATTGTACCGTGCACTGGTAAACGGCGCTATTCAAAAATGGTACCCAGGCAGCTGTCGAGCATCACGGCCATAAATAACAGCGATGAATGATGGCTGCGGAAGTAGACGTGCAACTGTTGAGCAACTGAGCGCCGAGATGAACCAAGTAGCTACCAACAGTGTCTTAACAACCGTTCAGCGAATATTGCTGCGTATTGGCCTCCGCAATAGGTGCCCAACTCTTGGACTCATGCTGACTGCTATTCATAGGCAACGAAGGCTGAAATTTGCGCGAAATTACTGCAACTTGGTGTCCACTGAGTGACGATAGGTGGCCGTTTTAGATAAGTCAAGGTTTATGCTCCATCGGACAGACGCCCGTTGGCGTATACGACCTGAAACACTTTGAAGCCAGCACCCTGCAACAATCATCGAAAGCCTCCAGGCCGGAGGGGGCAGCATTATGCTCTGATGAATGTTTGATCGCATTCCCTGGGTGAGCTCGCCACTCCGGAAGGCACAATGGGTCAACATAAGCGTGCATCTCTCCTTGCGGACCATGCCACCCCTAAAAGCCGTTTCTTTTTCCTCTGCACGATGACATCTACCAGCAGAACAATGAAATGAGTCACACAGCTTGCAGTGTACGTGAAGGGTTTGAGGAGCATCAGGATGAGTTTATCGTGCTCTCTGGTCACCTAAATCCCTAGATTTAAACACAGTCGAGAATCTGAGGGACCACCTCCATCGCACTGTTCGTCCCACGGAACCTAGAGCAACCGGCCATGGCGCTGGAATCAGCAGGGCTCCGCATCCCTGTCGGCACCTCCCAGAACCTCACTCACTCTCTTCCTCCACGTGCACGTGGTCATTGGGGCTTTTGATAGGTTCTCTTATTAATGAGACAGGACAGTGCAGTAACAGTTTAGTTATCGTGTGTGTAGAGTACAGCAGGAAGATCATGATAATGTTTGTATGTATTTTTGGGGAGTATAGGCAGCGAAATTTTGTATACAGAGCCGCCACCTCTGCCAAAACCCAGATTGACACTCGGTAGAGTTGAAGTTTGATGGCAGATACGGTTACGTCATTTCATACTGCTTCAATTCTATGTCACAATTCATCAGTTGTAGGGCTGGTGACTGGTGGCACGCCAGTGTTTCGGCAATCTTTCCACAGATATTTTCAGCAGCTTGCGAAGTATTGACGTAGGTGTCGTTCGTTACTTGAGGCAAACGCGAAATGGAAGAATCTGTTTCCGTGTACATACGTAACATTCTAGAATCTCGAATACAAAATAAAGGAAATCAGTTGATTATTGGAATTAAGATCCACCTTTTATGGAAACAACTACTGACTGTGAGTGCCCAGACGTATTTCAGTACCACTGTGGCATCATCAGTGGGTACTTCCATTCAGTTTTGTAAAATGCAAACGGGTTTTAAGTAGTAATTATTCTCGAAATTAGACATAAAAGCAGTTTGTGTCTGTTTTGTCAGGGCCGGATAGAAAACAATTTTTTCACGTAAGAGCTTTCTATTTGGAACCCCCCATTCCCTCCCCCACCCCCTCCACCCACTCTTTTCCCCTCTTAAACATCCACTTGTGTCAGTTTTCGCTAGTAATCGTGATACGCACTGTATACAAAACTAGCACTTAATGCCCCTCTCAGCTTGACGTCCCAGAGCGGTTCTAGGCGCTTCAGTCCGGAAGCGCGCTGCTGCTACAGTCGCAGGTTGGAATCCTGCCTCGGGCATAGATGTGTGCGATGTCCTTAGGTTACTTAGGTTTAAGTAGTTCTAAGTCTAGGGGACTGATGACAACAGATGTTAATTCCCATAGTGCTCAGAGGCATTTGAACCATTTGACGCCCGTCTGCGGCTTGCATCGCTTAGTCGTATACCCGGCTCTGGTTTTGTTTATCTTATTTCCTACATGTTGTGCTCTCTAGGACCCTCCTCACATTATTGTCAACTGAATCGGAACGGAAGACTCGATGTCAAGGAGATTCTGTGTTGTGAAGCAGAATGGCAGTTCTCGGAAGACACTGCTGACGCTGTTTGGATAAGGCTTGGGTAGCGCGTTATCTTATAATCCAACCCCCGTCTACTGCACTTGCCTCGACACCCAAGGAACCAGAACCGGGCTGACGTGGGACGGCTTGTGGCTGCGCTCGTCACCGGTAACAACGATGCTCCATTGGAACACTTCCCTGCAACCAGCGAGCCAACAAACAGTGTAAGAAGCAGGTACAACGACAATGCCCTCCAACGGGCCAGGAAACTAGTAAGGCACGGTCACAGACCAGGCAGTGCTCTCTGCAATGTGCCAGAAAAAAATTGAAGTTATCATAACAATAGTATACATAGATTTGGTAGTAGGTGTAGTTTTCATTCATGATGGAAATAGTATTTTTTCTTTTAATTATTATTATTATTATTGTTGTTGTTATTAATACTAGAAACAGTTATGGTGATGCGAGGTAGTACTGTGTCGGATAAAATTAAGTGTTAATGTATATTGATTTTTTCTGTAAGATTCGGTATAACCTGTGTTTAAGTCACAGGTAACATGCTGCAATGGAATGGAATAAATAAATAAATTATAGTCTAACAGTAGCATGTCATCTGCACCTAAATTATGTCACTGTGAGTTTGGTTGATGGCTTAACGTATCACGCTGTCTCTAAACGTATTTTTGTTGCGACAATATTCAGCGAATTATTTACAGTTATTTTCGAAGTATCTGACCTTTCCTACCTGCTCCTATGATGTGAAAATGTACAGAGAAACACGTTTTTGAGAACGTCCATCCGCAAGTTACGCTTCACTATTTTACAAATGGCGATGTTTATGTTGCTGCCGTATGCCTAGTCCATGTTAATAGGATAACTTATAGGAGTGCCCAGACAACCGTCTCTCAGGCGCAGCCTCCCTGAACCGAGCAGCAAAGGGGTGACATTGATTCCAGGAACCATGCATCGTGAACAGCTGGAATTACAAACAGCGCTCTAGCTGCAGGAATGAAAAATGAGACGCCTGAACACGGGATGTTTGTCCTCGTATTCTTTTTGCTAGGCTCGATAATTTATGTTTTTATTCCGTCTAGAGGTGCGTTCCTTACCTCCGCGGACTATAAACGCGGGCGTTGCGGAAGTAGCGACGAGCTGAAAAGGGGTGGAATAAAACGGGAGAGGGTAGTTGGCGGCTACAACGAGGCAGGCGTATGCGCAGATGACGGCGAGCGCAAATGCTGATATACGCGCGAGAGAGCGGCGAGCGGGCGCCTGCGAGGCGGCAACACTGCATCGCGGCGCGTGGAGCGGGCGGCCGGATACCCCGGGGCGCTTCCCCCCACTCCTCCGCAGTAAATCAGGCTCGGTGGCCGCGGCCGCTGCTACCAGTCGGGCCAGCAGCAAGAACTGATCCCGACCGGCCCGGCAGGTGCGCCTCACGTGGGAAAGCTAGCGCCCAGCGCAGCCGATGCTGCCGCAGATAGCGGCGCGCCGCAGCGCGGCTGACCCGAGTTCGTCGCAATGGCGAATACTCTACCTCTGACCCAGGCACCGTCACTGTTACAGTTACTAGGGGCAGTCATGAGATTTAATTATTCTTCTGTAACGGTCAATGAAGAAAAGTTCCAAAACTAGCTGTAATAAGGTAATATATTTTACATTTTGCGCGACAGCCCTGTTTCGGCTTAACTGCCCTTAAGTGGGGTAGGACGTCAAACGGGCCGACTTGGAGCAGGAGAGGCATCTCAAGACATTTTATATTCCAGTGTCTATACTTTTACAAATAAATTCATAAAACTTTCTCAGCATCACCAGGAAGGATTCAGGATTCACACTCATGCAGTGGAAGTTTGAAAACATAACAAAATATTTTTTTTTTTTTTTTTACGTGCGAAATTTCATCATTTTTCCCACTTACTAGTGGCTGCATTTGTTGCTATAGGTACTCTTTCCTTCATAAGTAAGAGAGATTCTTCGATAAATTTTGCACAGCATACATACAATACTCACAGGTGTATGAAACGCTAGAATTTATTTTATTTATGAAAAAACGAATGAACTATTATATTTTAAACTTCATGTTTAGGAAAAACAAAATTTTTATAGTTAATTACCTCAATTTTTACCACAGTTTTTAATAGATTTGGAAAATTCTAGAGTTTTATACACCTTTAAGTACGGTTTGTATGCTGTGCAAAATTCATCGCAGAATCTCTCTTACTTATGAAGAAATGTGTACCTATAGCAACAAATGCTGCCATTAGTAAGTGAAAAAAAATGATGAACTTTCACACGTAAAAAAAAATTACTTCGTTTTGTTTTAGAACTTCCTCTGCTATGAGTGTAAATTCTGAATCCTTCCTGGTCGTGCTGACAAAGTTTTATGAATTTATTTGTAAAACTATAGACAGTGGAAATTGAAATGTCCTGTGGTGCCTCTCCTGCTCCAAGTCGGCCCGTTTGACGTCCTACCCCCCTTAACAAGTGACCTGTGAAAATAACTCTGATAACATTATGTGAGTAAATCTTGTCTGTTTGATATTTACATTTGAATTTTTTACTTACGTTTAATTGGAAGTGATGACCATAGTAGATCTCTAGTAATTTTTTTTTTCTGTCAAGCAGTGGTAAGTACCGGTTGTTCACAAAGTAATTATGCAGTGAGTGCCCTGTTGTGGTAATGACTGCTTCGACTGTCAATTATTAATACAACATTTTCCATTGTTTAACATAACGAACCATATTTGACCAGCTATTTCTATTTGTTCGCACACCCGGTTTGATTAAAGACCAACGTCTTGTGTGACATCATTGTGATCCAAGCCATCATGCTGATGATTGAACATAGAGTGTTTTTTGTGGACCAAGTGTTCCGCAATGGAGACAAATTTACCTCAGCATTAGAACTGCAGCAAAGTTCCCAGGAGTGAAGATGCGTAGCCTCAGTGCTGTACGGGACCTCATCACCAAGTTTCGAAACACCGGAAGCGTTCATAGTGTTCCAAAATCAGGTAGGTCACTCACATCCGAAGAGAAGGTGGCGGAGATGGAAGACATGATGCTGCGAAGTCCAAAGAAATCGGTTAGATGACTAGCTCAGCAGACCCACGTGCCCACGGGTTCCGCTCACAAGATTCTCCGGAAATCACTGTCCATGTAACCGTACAAAATGTCGGTCGTGCACGGGCTCAGAGACACCGATCGTCCGGCACGTGTGAACTTTTGCAATTGGTTTCTGTCCTTCCTGCAGGGAAATGGTGAGGGGATTCTTGACAAAACGTTTTCCACGGATGAGGCATGATTTCACCTCTCCGGTTACGTGAATAGCAAGAACAGTCGTGTGTGGACTACGGAGAATCCAAATGAATTTAAGGTGTCCCCACTACATGATCAAAAGGTTTGGTGCGCCGTGACTTGTAAACGCGTCATTGGGCCGATCTTCTTTCAGGACACCATAAATGCAGAACGGTACTATACGTGCATTCTGGAGTCCTTCCTAGGTGAGCTAAATATGAACGAAATTGAGAACACCTGGTTTCAAGAGACTGATGCGACTGCACGTACCGCCCACAAGGCGATGAACCTTTTTAAAGGACATCTTCGGTAACCGCATCATCTCTCGAGGACTCTGGCCTCCGTGTTCACCTGACTTGGCCCCACCGGATTACATCCCATGGGGTACGTTGAAGATAAAAGCCTATAAAAGCAATTCGCACGCCATACAAGAACTCCAGGCTGCACTGACACGTCCCATTCGGAACATCACTCCAGATGTTCTACACAGCGTCTTCAAGAACATGCAGAAACTGGTGCAACTGTGTCTTCATGTTCAAGGGGATCAGTTCCAGCATATGTTGTAACTTCCGTAACTTTAATATGGCAAGTTCTGAATAGCGTAGTCACTTATTGAACACCCTTCTGCATTTACAAAACGTAAAAAGTAAGTTTTTGACAGATATGTTGACGTTATTTACTACGATGCTATACGTCTACACAATACATTCTGCTTAGCATAAATGATATTATATTTCGTTCATTTTGTTTTCCTTTTAATTTTATCCATGGTTTGTGTATGTATCCGTGTGACTATATCCCTTTTCACATCCTATTATGTCAATAAAGCTTTCTAGATAGTATTTATGCTTAAAGTCCGTGTGTTCATTTAGAATTTCGTGTGGATATTTTCTTATGTGAATGTATATACTCAGATCTTCGAGAATTTTCACGGTAACTCCTTAGGGTATCTTGTATAATATTTCTGACGCAATTTCTTACTAAGAGTATTTTCGAAGAACTGGAAATATACTACTCATACAAGAAAATGTACACACGATATTCTATATGAACACACAAACTTCATACATAAATACTGTCTTGAAAACTTTATTGACATGATACGCAAAGGGATAGTCATATGGAAAGCAAATCATACACAAACCATAGATAAACGTCAAAGGAAAACAAGAACAACGAAACGTAATATCATCTTTGATAAGCTGTATATACTAAGTAAACGTATAGTACAGTAGTAAAGAGCCGTCTAAATACTAGGCTGTAGCAATATCTGTGAAAAACGTATTTTCTACTTTTTTTAATATTGTACTTACCACAACCTGACAGAAACAGTTTACTATAGATGCAATTTCCAACTGGACCTAAGTACCAATGCAAATGTAAAATAAACAAGCTATGATTTACGTAAAGGTATTCATATCACTGTTGTTTTCACAGGTCACTTGATAATGGCACTTGAGCCGAAATAGGCCTGTTACGTAAAATATTAAATGTATTACCTTCCTGCAGGTAGTATTGGAATTTTATCTTCTGTATGTCTTATAATTTCGTACACCATGCTGTAGGGCCCAAGGTCACCTAACATAAGAGACATGGTTGCCAGCACTTGTGTTGGCAGAAAATGTCAATTCTTGGCGTCTTTCCGATTTTCCCTTAATTTCTCCGTAGTTCTGTTATGTTCTTGAATCTTCTTTCTATCCGTAAGGCTGCCCAACTAATCGTCAGACCGTCAAGAGCTACCACAATTAGGAAGCTGTCGCGAGCTACCATCGACTTCCTAAACGATCTGCGGTGCAGGACGTCTCAGATATTAAGCTGATAAGAACATATTTTTTGCACAGAGCTAAGATTTCGATACTGTTTTCAATAACAGACTGATTCACAATGAATGTTTGTGTATATATTTTATACATATTTCAAGCAAATTGATTGAAACATGTTGGAGGAAAGACCCTGCCTCTCTGGAAACAATACCATTGCCATCTGTCTGTGATATGTGTAAAGCTGCCCAACTGTAGTAGCAGGCCATTGGAAGTTACCGTTACCAGGAGGCTGGCACGAGCTACCGCTGATTTCCAAAACGACCTTTGATGCTACGTACCAGATATTAAGCTTTTAAGAACAGTATTTTTCACAGAGAATAAATGTTTAAGGGGTGTGAAGGAAAACCTTGGGAAACGACACACAGAAAATGTTGGTCACACTGGACTGGTGCTGGAGTTTGGCAGCTGGCAAAGGCTGTAGTCGTGGCTAATTGGTACAGAGGCGTGTGAACCGAGGGGAGTGGTAGCTCACTCCTCCCATCATTGCCATGAGATGTCTATCCGAACACGAATTAGGTATGGAACAGATAACGTTCGTATCGTATCTTATCACTCCTTTCCTGGCTTGCACTGCTTAACTTGTTTACGTTATGTGATAGTGACAACAGTTACCTAACATTGTTTTGTGAATTTTAATCGTAATCAGTGGAAACTAAATTACCGCTATGCCAGACAAGTCGTCAGCCGTAGATACTTAATGCTACCCATCAAAATCTGGGGTCGTCTGCTAGTCTTTCTTATTGTGGTCTATGTACTTTTGTTATGGTTTACCTTTAGGTATCTTTCCAGTAACTTCCCCACGTCTCATTAGATGCCTAAGAGGTTGCACACTTTCTTTGACAACCGATTTAGACAGGCTTCACTTCTCACCCTCCCTTTCCTTCATCTCTTTGTACCCATGTTAATACACTTTATTCCGAGCATGTGTCTACTGCAACATCTCATGTCGCAAGAATTCACTCTCTTCTCTTCCTCAGTCCGCAGAGACCAGGTTTCACATCCATAACATGCCATATACCAAACATAGCTTGTTAGAAACGTTCTTCTGATTTCAGGGCTGGTTCTTTTGGAGGCAAAGATCTTATTCTTGTTATTAACCGTATTTTTCGATTAAAGAATCGTACTTCTGACATCTACCTCTCACTTTCAACCCCTACTGACATTACTTCCTAAATACGATGGAGTGCTGACAGGTAATGTTTCCGAATTTTTTGTGTGAAAATTCTTAGAACTTTTTAATAAAGCAAACGTTATTAATAAAATGGCTCTGATCACTATGGGACTTAACATCTCCGGTCATCAGTCCCCTACAACTTAGAACTACTTAAACCTAACTAACCTAAAGACATCACACAACACCCAGTCATCACGAGGCAGAGAAAATCCCTGACCCCGCCGGGAATCGAGCCGGGAACCCGGGCGTGGGAAGCGAGAACGCTACCGCACGACCCCGAGCTGCGGACCGTTATTAATATTCTAAATATTTATGCTTCATGTCTGCATATTTGTAGACCTCTGCCGCTAGACGGCTCCAAATTGTAGAGTGTAACATGCGTTTCTAAAGAAGAGAAATTTGTTAACATCGAGTAGAGATTTAAGTGTCAGGAACTAGTTTCTGAAAATATTCGTATGTAGTGTAGCCATGTATGGAAGTGAAACATGGACAATAAATAGTTTGGACAAGAAGAGAATAGAAGCTTTCGAAATGTGGTGCTACAGAAGAATGCTCAAGATTAGATGGGTAGATCACATAACTAATGAGGAGGTATTGAATAGAATTGGGGAGAAGAGGAGTTTGTGGCACAACTTGACTAGAAGAAGGGATCGGTTGGTAGGACATGTTCTGAGGCATCAAGGGATCACCAATTTAGTATTGGAGGGCAGCGTGGAGGGTAAAAATTGTAGAGGGAGACCAAGAGATGAATACACTAAGTAGATTCAGAAGGATGTAGGCTGCAGTATGTACTGGGAGATGAAGCATATTGCACAGGATAGAGTAGCATGGAGAACTGCATCAAACCAGTCTCAGGACTGAAGACACAACAACAGAATGGCGGTGTTTAACGCAGCTATGTCGGTGTGTGAGATGCGATACAATGTGCTGCAATCGAGTTTCGAATTCAAAGAGATCATCCACACATGAGCATCTGCTCCTTCACCACGACAGTGCCATACCTCACATGAGCGTCGAGATACCTGCAACAATCTGACGCTTTAGGTTCACTACCTTAGATCATCCTCCATACAGTCAGTCCCGTCTTGGCCCCGTCCGACTTTCATCTGCTTCCCAAACCGAAAAAACACCTTCCAGGACTTCACTTTGATAGTTCTGAAACAGTGCAAGCTTCGTCAACAAACGCAAACATTCAATAATGAAGGTATCAACAAACTGGTGTCTCGCTGGGAGAAATGTGCTCGTCAGCACGATGACTAGGTTGAGAAACAGACATGAAGAATAAATATGTAGAATGTTAATAACGTATGTTTTATTTAAAAAGCTTTAGGAGTTCTCACATTACAAATTTGGAGGCATTACTTTCAAAAAAATGGTTCAATTGGCTCTGAGCACTATCGGACTCAACAGCTGTGGTCATCAGTCGCTTAGAACTTAGAACTACTTAAATCTAGCTAACCTAAGGACAACACACACATCTATGCCCGAGGCAGGATTCGAACATGCGACCGTAGCTGTCACGCGGTTCCAGACTGAAGTGCCTAGAACCGCTCGGCCTCCAGGCCAGCACATTACTTTCCAGCACGCCCTAGTAAGTAGACGAGTCAGTTTGACCAAGAAGCTCGATACTTACGTAAATTCGAACTTCAGTTTTCTCTTATTTATCATTTGCTATCACATTGGTTTTGGACTTACTTATTTTCGTGTAACACCGTTCATCCATGTTCTTTTAATTAACATAGCTTCAAGATCTTCTGCATTTTCAGCTAGCACAGTTAACATCAGCAGCATATTTAAACATCTTCTGGTTGTGTGCAGGTACATGTCTGCAGACATCAAATTACGAGATTTGTTGGTTGATATCGAGTAAGGCCGGTGATGACCATGATGTTAGGCGCCCTACGTCCAGCATTACCATCACTACCCAGGTGATGGAACAAGAAAGGCACTGCTCGCTACTGTAATTGTTAGAGAGACATCGCACTGTGACCCTGCCGCTTACCGTCGAGACAGTCAACTACCGCTAATTGATCGAATACGGAGAGAAACTGCTGGCGAGACATGTAACGTGGGCGGGCTCTAATTAGCACCGCTAGAGCGCTGCACTCAATACGGCAGAGTTTCGGCTGGAAAACTTTGACAAAGCCGGGATAACTTCCATCCCTGAGACGGCGGAGCAGCGATACAAGAGCGCGGCGGGCGGTCACGTGTGCGTCAAGTCTCAAGGCCACTCTCGGACCTGTCGCTCCCATTATGACCGCAGCAGATGAGCGGATAAGCGAAGCGTCAGACAGAAAGTGACGAAACTGTGTACCGTGGGAGCTACGGGCATGAGATCAAAAGACGATCATCATAAAGCCGCATTCGAATTACATGCCCATTTCTTCAAAGAGAGAGCTGATCTCTTCATATAATAATAGAGAACGATCTATTAGCGGCATCTTTACACATCAATGAGATGATTGACATTATCCAAAACATAAAAACTGGATCTTATACTGCCATTTATTGACTGTACAGTTAGCGATGCACTCATAAGCAAGCCTGAGTGTCGTATTATTACTCATTGTTTTTTAATTTGTCGTATATATTTTACGAAAACTATTCTGCAGTATATATATATATATATATATATATATATATATATATATATATATATATATATATTCTTGTGTGTGAAGCACCAATCACGTGTGATTAATCATATTTCACGCAATGGTTTCCAGTGCGCCACTACGACAAAAGAATGGCAGATGGCCAATGATACAACTGGAATTCTAGCGATAATTAATTATTTCCTGTCCGCAGCTCGTGGTTGTGCGGTAGCGTTATCGCTTCCCGCGCCCGGGTTCCCGGGTTCGATTCCCGGCGGGGTCAGGGATTTTCTCTGCCTCGTGATGACTGGGTGTTGCGTGATGTCCTTAGGTTAGTTAGGTTTAAGTAGTTCTAAGTTCTAGGGGACTGATGACCATAGATGTTAAGTCACATAGTGCTCAGAGTCATTAATTATTTCCATTTAATTATATAGGGAGAGGTATGAAATGAGATCACAAGGATAAATATTTTTTATGCATGAAATCTGGAAAATCTTACGTACTATTAGCAAAATCGTGCATTTAGAAGCAACCTCATACAAAAGCGTCTAGTAGTTTCGAGAGCTGACATCAGAGTGATTATTTTATTCATCCCAGTCTTTATTCCACAACGACATAGAAGTACCATGACATGGTATTTGTTACACAGGACTACATTTATTACTAGTAATTTTATGTTCAATACTCGTAAGGTGGATAGTTTGCGCAAAATGATAATTCAACATTGGCAGCACATTTACATACATAAACAGGCGTAGTTTTAACATCTTCAGCTTTTGTAGTCCTGTCTTCCACAGTTGCATGTAATATTACTAAAGCACTCCGTCATCAGGCCACATGCGGTCCACCGGGACCATCCGACCGCCGTGTCATCCGCAGCTGAGGATGCAGATAGGAGGGGCGTGTGGTCAGCATACCACTCTCACAGTCGTTATGATGGTTTTCTTTGATCGGATGTAATATTACGGTATACTGATATTTTTTACTTTTTGGTCGTCTAAGTACAACTGAGTGAAACTCAATTTTTGTGCCATACGAGTTTCGCCTTATTCTCTGCGAGGCATCTTCAGGGGCAGGCTGCGTGGACGATTTTGTACATATTATGTTTCTGTTCCATTTTTGGTGTTGTTACTCTTCTTGTAATTACCACTTGGGGTTTTTGTTTTCTACATTTCACAGCACTAGGAACTGAACACTTGTTTTGATGCAATGTTCATTCAGTTGTATTTAGACGGTTCAAAAGTAAAAATTATCAGTATACACTAATAAGGCGTAGCTTCATTCGTTATTGCCACAGTTCAATTATGGTTGCAGTAAAATTTGACTACGGGCTTTAGAAGGCTATCAAGGAGGTGGTACAACTTCTTGCAGCATTCTAGGTCATACCGCACCATTGATCGTAGACTAGCACCAAACAGACTAGGGAACAGATGTCCCATGCACAGGCTGACGTTAACACAACACGAACAGCTGCGTTTGTAGTGGTGTCATGATCTGGAAGCGTATATTGCTAATGAACGGTGTTGCATTCTGGTCAACGATTCGCTGTTCTACAATACCCCGAGTAGCATGATCGGGGACTGTGACGGAGGCATTACTTCTGGTGTTAATGGGCGGGGAGCCATTGGGTATGACTGCAGGTCACAACTTGTAGTAACTGAAGGAAGGAGGAAGTGAGATAGATCAACGGTACGTCACGGGCATCCTGCATCCTCATAAGCTACCTCTAATTGCGTCTGTATCGTGATGCCGTTTTACAACAGGACATTGCTGATCCGCACATGTCATGTGAGAACCGTCTGTGTGGGCGGATCCGCCACTGATGCGTGGGACCAGCTCAGTCCCAGTTCCAGTGTCTAGGATATCATGAACCGGGTACAAAAGTCGTGGGACAGCTTAGAGTAGTAAGGGATACAACGTCTATGTGACAACCTTCCCTACCGAATCACAGTCCGTGCAAGCAAACCAGAGCAGGTTGCAGCGACGAACGCTCTGTTACGACTCCTGCACTACTTGTTAGGAGCAGACACAGTGGCTGCGCCAAAGACTGAGACGGCGTGGAGTTTTACAATTATTTATTGAACTTTTTTCACAATTTCTTCCTCGTCATCTCTGCCCAGCCCTGCGGATCCCTCCGCCTGGCTGCTGCTGTGTAGATTCTCCGACAATGCGCGCAACGCGCGCCGCTGATCGCACTCGGGAGCCTCAGGCCACCAGTGCTCCGCTGAAGCCAGGATGCCCTGTGGTTGAGATGAACTCGTCGAGAGGTCAGCTGCCGACGTCTGCTGCGCTGGCGACTGGGAAGCCGTCAGTCGTGATGTCCGCAAGGTCCTGTCATGGACGGACCACGCGCCGTGGGTCCGGGCGTCAGTCCCCGGCGGCGCCTGTGACGAAGACCGCGCTGCGGCCGGTCCTGCTGGAAGTTCTCGCTTTAGTTAGTCAGCCATGGTGCCGACCGAACTCGGGCCGACCTCCAGAGCTGAAGTTGACATGTGGCGGCGAACGGATGACTCCTGTGAGCCGGAACGGACTTCCGAAACCATCACCTACGAGCATTGAACATTCGGACACGGACCACGTCTGTCCTCAGATCCGAACTGCTTCCTAATGGCTTCTGTCTGTTGCTGCCTGCGCTCCACTATTTATATCCGGCAGGAGGACTTTTTTTACCCTCGGTGGTAGCTTTTTGTTATTACTCCCGCACTATATTGCAGCGTAACTTAGCGTGCTGGCCTCACTTCCCCTTACTCAGCACTCTCCAGGCTTCGCTAGGCGCTCGGTCTGTGTGCGTCCTTGCGTCAGTCTGTTGGCAGACTGCTGCTGTCAGAAAGGCTATCTGTGCCTGCCTACTTCTAAACGCCTCGGTCGCCGGCGTGCCTCTGTTTTGCCATTCTCCACTGCATGAAGCAACGCTTACAACATGTGGTCGCAACAGCTGATACTTCCAAGTTCTTTGTAAATTTTATTCTACCCATGGATAGGATAACTGACAAAGAATAGGAATGGAGAGCTACATCAAACCAACCTTATAGCTGATGACTGATAAAAATTTTTCATTGCTCCATAATGGATTATAGCATTTGCATGATACTATCATAGTTAGCCCTCCTCATTACGCTGATTAGTTGATTGTACCAATCTTTCAGATGCTGATGACAAGTACATGTTAAAAACATAGCTTTAAGTGTGCTACATCTAATTTTTTGTTTCCATTCCTGTTTATGATTCGCTGTCTCTTGCAAGCCTACAACATTTGTAAAGTAGCACCTAGTTCTGCGTATTCATATGTCGTTCAACAGTGGATCTGAAGTGGAAATGTGCGTATAGCAGGGATTTTGCAATACGACATCCTCCAGTAGCAAAGGAACGTCATTTAAATGGACACTGCAGTCCAGTTTTATGACACCTACACTTTCTTTACCAGCCACAAGCAGGACATTGTACTTGAAAGATTAAGGTAGATTTTTATCTTTCTATGCGTCACAATTCGAATTTGTAAAAGCCTTTCATAATATATAGAGATTTCACTAACCTCCAATGCTGGACAGCATATCGGGCAACAAATTTCCTTCGGCGATCTCTGTCAGCTTGCTCCCTATTCACGGATTGAAAATCCTTCAAAAAAGTCCGTTTGTAGTTGTTACAAAGTCTTCCTCTAATTATTTATCCACCAGTTCGTTTCCACAACAACGATTATTTGGGGATACTTCCATCTTTCACGCTGAGAACACACAGCAACGACTTTTTGCAGGCCACTTACCCTCAGCGCTCTTTCATTTGAATCGTGGTCGTGATAACCGATCTTCGAAATTCCCTTCAAGCGTCGTTGGTTATGAACATTCAGCTTGCGCGCTGATACCGCTGATGTTTTTCAGTCTCACATGCGTATACGGCTGTCTGTAGGATGAGAGAGTAGTAGAGCGACGTTTTGTGAACATACTAACCGCCACACGTATCACATTCGTTGGAGGACTGCAGGCGCTTTCCAGTCTTACTGCTGAATGTCTGCATGTAAGTCTTTGTTATTACAGATAAGGCTGCCGAGGTACGAAAATTGGTCAGCATCTTGTAGTACCTTCTCTTGCACTATAATATGAGTACGGTTGTTTTATCCATTTTTCATTTTTAGCCCATCAGAGCCTGCCATTTCATCGAGCTAGGCAGCCATTAGTTGCAAGCTTTGAGGCGTATCTGCCAGAAGAATGTTGTGATCAACAAAATACAGCTCCATAAGCGTAGATTGCTCATTCCAACGTATGCTCTCTGCCCTAGACACTAGAAAAATGGTAACAGTTGTTTCAGTATATCTCCATCATCATCATCATCATCATCATCATCATCAGCTGTAGCCTGATTATATTGCCTTGCATCAGATACAGAGGTCCATTTATTGTTTTTAAATGCAAAAGATTTCCCTTTATGCTCCAGCTATGTTATGTGGTGATTCGAAGTCTTCACAGTACAAAATAAACATAATACGTGAGTCAACGAACTGAGAAAAAGTTAGCCTTGCTATAAAATAATCACTAAAATCGTTTATTTACGTGGAGTAGAAACATACAGCGTTGTCGAGGCATATTGAATAAATAACTCACTTCAGAGAAATATTTTTTTTTTTTCAAAATATACATACGTGGATTTTTCATCATAGCTTGTTTTCTTTGAAAATAGATACTGTAACTTTAATTGAAAAAAGAAATGGCACTAGTGGGGCTCTCACTTCCCGTCTTGCAGTTCATAGCTTTACTTTCATATGTTTGGTAGTGAACAGTTTTCACTCCGAAAAAACCTTAGTGGAAACTCGGCTAGAAATCCCGAAACGAGGCGCAGTAAATTATTCAGGTTTGCTGTGACACGAGAAGGCTCTCAGCTAAATAAGCTCGCAACTGTCTCGTCGCTGATAACCGATGTGATCGAGTGGTCGCGTCACATTCCATTTCAGTCTGCTCCTCTCGGCTTCTTGCGCACCCGAATGGAAGACGAGTGAGATATCAAGAAAACAGGCAGCGCGTTGTCTCTCGGCTGAAGATGGCGGTGGGCGAGAGTATAGAGCGTCGTCAATGTCTGGGTCATTATGACTAAGCTCAACGTCTGCTGAGCTGCAACTAGGGGGAGTGACTGCTTATGACCTTGTTCAGAGAACCATACCTACATTACACTATAATTATGGAGAGAATATATGTAGAACTTAGTCACTGTCCCTCCTGTGTACTATAACAGTCTACTGTTCAAGTACGCTCGATTTCGCTCTAATGTAAAATTCACAGTTTCAGATCTTCGCCCAGCGGCCAACATCAAAACGCAGAAACTTGTTTTTCTCGGTAAACTAAATCCACAGTCACTCTGAAAATGTCAGGACAAATATTGTCGATAAACAGCTGTCCGAAACTATCTTCATTAACTACTAACACGAATGACGTTCAACTTTGTTTCTGTCTTTCAGTTACTGTTTCTCTAACAAGTTCAACTAAATAAAATTATGGTTAACAAAAGGGAATGTATAATAGTAATTAAAAATTTAATACTTTCACATTTGAGCCGCTAATTAGTGTGTTGTAATATTCAGACATGTTTTACTGCACAGGTATGTTAAATGAAAAAGAAAAAAAGGAAGTCTGACGTTCATAGTGGAGAGTTTTGTGGTGGTATGCTGCTTACGCACCGGCTTGAGAGTAAACACCTACAGGTATTTCCGCTGTCTCTGTCTGCTCCCACCACACACAGGGACGGAAATATACGCCTGAAAAACCTAAATGGATTACTTTTATAATAACCCAATACGTTTGTAAAGCAACAATTTATCTTTCTAAGTATCTGACAAGAAGCTGATCGTAAATTTTCAGTCTGACACATAATGTGAGCTGCAACGTGTCTCCATGGCAGATTAAAACTCTTTGCAAGATTCACACATTGAACCCAAAGCTGTGTAATAGATTCGGATTCGAGCATTAAGCTGACATATGGCTTACCTATCAAGATGATTTACTAAAATCTATAAGCTGGGTACACAGTATCCTCATGAAATATGGTGACTTGATTTTTGAAAAAATAATACGAACAGACGCGTTCTTGCAAGAAGCTAGACATTTCATTAAACCGGTTAGAAGACCGACAAGCTTCAACTGTTTGGTTATCAGACTACGAAAGAAAGGTTTTCACTAACAAAAAGTGAGGAACAAGTAAATAAAGCAAAGCTACAGATATACATTTGATACAGTGTCATAATACATTACCACGACATAATTACACCCAAATTGCACCCAGATACTCGCAAGAGAGAGCAAAGAAGTACAAATAGTAGTAGCAGGTTTGCGGAACAGGCGTTGCAAAGTAGTTGTCGTGGTAAAGTCTTACGGGACCAAACTACTGAGGTCATCGGTCCCGTTGCAAAGTAGTTCGCCAACTCCAGAGAGATAGACAGCCGCATATATAGACGAACGTGAGAAAAGGGATGAAACAAAGCGTTGATGATGGGATAAGCGTAATGTAACATGTTGGGCTAAAAACAAGAAGACGAAACTCTATTTCTCTCAAACCGGTGAATTAAGGTTTGCTTGTGTGCTTACTGTTGGTGGCTACAAGTCGAAGGTTTTCGGCTTCAAGGTCTGTATAAAGAGCCAGTCTCCTTAGAATTAGAAGAATAAGATGTTCTCATACCGGAGGACTGGTCACGACGTATAATCTGCAATATAAACGTGATTGTGAATACACTGTTTTACACAAACCAATCTTTGAGTAAGAAGCAGCTCTACGCAGCCTAAAAATAGTTTAGTTTAGCTGGATCGCAATCTAGTCACACTTTTGGTAACACGCGCGATCGTCTCTACAAAAGAAGTCAGAACCATACACAGTTACTGAAACAGGGGAAAGGAGGAATAAGGTACTAGACAAAATACAAAATTCGTGTGTATTATGTTTTGAACCGAACTGTCAAGAGGAGAGGAAAAAGTAGTATATTATTGGCGCTCAGATATGCCTCTTTTCATATAGGATTTTGAAATATATTCTGTGTTCCATTGCTATGAATGCACAGAATAAAACTCTCTCTCTCATGTAATCATCATGAAATCAAAACTACAGTTTTTCTGAAACCCAACTGGCTCTTTATTCACCCAAGTAATGAATGATTGCTATGAACAGGTGATTTCAAGATGACTCCATATTTCTAGTTTTCCAGAAGGCTTTTCACATAGTTTCTCGCAAGTGACCTCTGATCCAATTGCATGCTTACCATGTCAGACGTGCGACTGGATTTGTGGTTTCCCGCCAGAAGGACTTCTTTCGTCGGCAGAACTGCAGCAAAAGTATTATAGTTTGATAGATGCACTACGAAATAAGTACACTTGCGCTATTTTTTCCTCGCTCTCTTCAAGCGTTCTCCCTCTTGCGTTCCTTCTATCAGTTTGGAGAGCAACTCCTTTGTCGTCGGAATAATAAACTTGGTCGCACTGTGCCCGCCGACGTGCTGGGGCGACGCGTGCATACGATTCGTCGGTGACGTCTCCTGCTCCCCGGATCTCTTTGAAGCCGGCCGGATGCCCCGCTGATTGGTGCACAAAGGTAGCAAAAGAGCGGGCCAATAGGAGGACGCCTCGCTGGCGCTCTCGTTACTATGCTAATCACGCAGCGACCCAGCGCCTCCCCGCGGGCTCCGCTCGTTCTCTGTGGATCCGCGGAGCACGTACGCGAATACCTCGTGGCGGAGCCGCGACGTGCTCTGTTGCTGTAGCCTGGCGTTACTTTGCTCAGTCAAGGGAGAACGTGCCGAGGGCAAGTGCGAATCAGCCCGGGAAAGCGTGCAGGGGCAACTTTGTAATACGTCTGTCTCCGACGGAATCGCTATACTGGAGCTTACGCACATATGCGAGTCGCTCGGAGATCTAAGTAATGGAACCCATTATGCTGTGCTGGATGGCGAATGTTAATCAGTGACAGAGGTTTCATCAGAAGTGTCCTAGGGAATTGTGACAGGGCCACTCTTGGTCTATATCTACACTCTGTGAGAAAAGGTAAGGGAGTGAGACAGGGTTGTAGCCTCTCCCTGATGTTATTCAATCTGTATATTGAGCAAGCAGTAGAGGAAACAAAAGAAAATTCGGAGTAGGTATTAAAATCCATGGAGAAGAAATAAAAACTTTGAGGTTCGCCGATGACATTGTAATTCTGTCAGACAGCAAAGGACTTGGAAGAGCAGTTGAACGGAATGGACAGTGTCTTGAAAGGAGGGTATAAGATGAACATGAACAAAAGCAAAACGAGGATAGTGGAATGTCGTCGAATTAAGTCGGGTGATGCTGAGGGAATTAGATTAGGAAATGAGACACTTAAAGTAGTAAAGGAGTTTTGCTATTTGGGGAGCAAAATAACTGATGATGGTCGAAGTAGAGAGGATATAAAATGTAGACTGGCAATAGCAAGGAAAGCGTTTCTGAAGAAGAGAAATTTGTTAACATCGAGTATAGATTTAAGTGTGAGGAAGTCGTTTCTGAAAGTATTTGTATGGAAGTGAAACATGGACGATACATAGTTTGGACAAGAAGAGAATATAAGCTTTCGAAATGTGGTGCTACAAAAGAATGCTGAAGATTAGATGGATAGATCACATTAACTAATGAGGAGATATTGAACACAATTGGGGAGAAGAGGAGTTTGTGGCACAACTTGACAAGAAGAAGTGACCGGTTGGTAGGACATGTTCTGAGGCATCAAGGGATCACAAATTTAGTATTGGAGGGCAGCGTGGAGGGTAAAAATCGTAGAGGGGGACCAAGAGATGAATACACTAAGCAGATTCAGAAGGATGTAGGCTGCAGTCGGTACTGGGAGATGAAGAAGCTTGCACAGGATAGAGTAGCATGCAGAGCTGCATCAAACCAGTGTCAGGACTGAAGACAACAACAACAACAACAACAACAACAACAACAACAACATGACAAAAGAAAACGAAGCACCACGGAGGAATTACACGCGTGCGGAGAAAATCGGTAGATGTGATATACATGTAGGAACAAATCATTAAAATTTCCGAAAACTGGATGATTTATTCAAGAAAAGGAGCTTCGCAAACTGAGCAGTCAATAACGTATTGGTCCACTTGTGGTTGGTTGATTAAAAGTTTTGGGCGTGAGGGGAGGGGGGGGGGCAAAGAGTGAGGCCACCTGTTCCACGTTCTAAGATGGCGGAAATAAAAGGAGGAACAACATGAACAGCACACAGCACTCCACGGAAAATGGATGACAAAGCAAGAAAAGGTATGTAAGGGCATCAAGAAGAAGAAAGAAAATTAGAGGAGTGGGTGGAAAGGAAGAGAATACGAGTGCCCCAGAAATGCTATGTGCAGTGACGCACCAACACTGCCACTGTCCTGTCCCAGCAACCATACCATACCATACCACTATCACAGTACAATGGGAACATCACCAGGGGAAGAAAACACAAGAAATGGGGAAACAAAACAGCACAACAGATCAGGCAAATTGTGAGATAAACGCGGGGAGAGTCTGGCCAGTGTGAAGGCAAGGTCAACATCTCCATAACCAGTGCCTACGATAACTAAGGGACTCACGTTCCAGAGGTAAATTCAAGAACTTATACCTGGAAGGACAAACCAGAATTGAATCGGAAGAAGATATGGTCGGCCGATTAGTAGCGCTAGTAGTAGTAGTAGTAGTAGTAGTAGTAGTAGTAGTCTTAGTTGTTGTTGTTGTTGTTGTTGCAGCAGCAACAGCAGTAGTAGGAATTAAGGGCACTTCTTCAGCTTTTGACCGTGTTAGACAGAACGTGACCCACCAGTGTAACTTATGTTTACAAGTCAATGGAGGCATTTTTGAACCTCTACTGTAACTGAAGTAATTATGATATGTTAATGTTGTTGTTTCTTGGTGATAAAGAACTAAAACTGGTTTACCTTACTTTTGATTTTAAAAAAGTATTTTCGTTGTCCCATGCAACCTCCTAGAGTTTGTCACCTTAATTAGTTATCAATTTTCATACAGGATAAACTACCTCTACCGGTTTAAAAAATACTCACAGGAAAATACGACATTAGAGAAAAGTAGAACTTGGTGTCCTGTACAACCGCTCAGAGATTGTCGTTTAAATAATTTTCGCCCTGTATATTTTCCCCTGCCAGCGGCCTTGCCACAGTGGCAACAGCGGTTTCCGTCATATCACTGAATTTAAACGTTATCGAGCTTGGCTATCACTTGGATAGGTCACCATACGGGTCTGCCGAGTGGTTCTGGCAGGCTGGGTGCACTTGTGAAGCCAATTGAGGAGCTACCTGACTGACAAGTAGCGGCATCGGTCACGAAAAGTGACAACGGCCCAGAGAGCGGTGTGCTGACCACATACCCGTCCGTATCCAGTGACGCTTATAGGCTGAGGATGGCACGGCGGTCGGTAGGTACCATTGGGAATTCAGGACCTGTTAGGACGGTGTTTGTTCCTATATTCTTCCTTAAATGCTAATAATGACAAGCTAGTTACACTGTACTACCGATTTCCTCTGTCTATAGCCCATATCTCCAGATCTAAAAATAAGAGAAAAAATATCTTCTAAACTTAACCAAAAGACGTCATGTAAAGAAGATAATAACAACCAAACAGTACTTACATTAAAGACAAAGTACTACCAACCTCACAATACATGACCATGAGATGTCAAACTAAAACGGATAATCAGGGGTGGCGAAAATAAGAACCAGCAATCGCTAGCATGCGATGAGACTGACAGTGTTAACCTGGCGGAAAGAAAAGCTCAAAATATGTTATCGATTATGAATGAAAAATACAGAGATGAAGATTAAATTCTCTGGCATGGATGTGTGATGTCCTTAGGTTAGTTAGGTTTAATTAGTTCTACGTTCTAGGAGCATAGTGCTCAGAGCCATTTGAACCGTTCTTTTTTTTTAAGATTAAATTAAGAAGTAAAGGTTATTTAAGATCGAAAGTTGTGAAGCATGGGATACGGAGATGAACTGTCATCATGTCTCTTCAATGTGGCGCTCTAGAGCTACACTTAGCCCCTGCTCGGGCTCCTTTTTACAATTCATAATGATTACCATATTTCGACAATGAAAACTCGTTTTACTTCATTACACTGGTTGCTAAGAGCTAGAATGTGCTCCTGAGCGCTATTTATGACAAAAACAGGAACTGTCTGGAACTTCAGGGTGAAAGAATTAGGATTAAGTGTTTTCATATAGCGAAACGAGACGAAACTTTACGAAAGTGAAATGCTATAAAACGAAGTCTGTACCCCAAAGAAAATGGACAAGTATAATCTTATGGGCCCGCTTCAAGTCGAAACTCTGAGAGCAGTATGTACCGTAATGCATCGATTTCAGCACCCAATTAATTCAGGAGGTCCAGTTTCAGCGGTTAATTGACCTTATAACTATTGCACTAGCAGCTGTTATTGCAACCGCATCCGAAGTGACCCCCTGCAGGATAATCAATCATGTTACATGGAAAATCGAAGGCATTTAATCTTTGAAAGCATAATGTGAAACAGTTTTTCTATAAGACTTTTGTAGTAAAATAATGAACGAAACATTGGCCGTAGATCCAAACATTACTCTCAGTAAAATGCTACTGACATCTGAAGATTACTGTAGTTAGTTAACTTTGAAATCCAGGACAACAGTTAATTTCTAATTTTAACAGAAAACAGCATGAAATAACGAAATTTTCTTAGTAAATAATGCAATAATACAAATAAATAATTAGTAGCTTTTTCCTCGGAATCAATAAACAAATCATAAGTTAAAAAAACAGTATCTAGAGACCTGTTTTTGGCAACAAAGAATAAAGTTGTCATTTCCACTGATAATGTTATGCTAACCTTGAAATATTGCAGGAGAAACCAACTCTTCTTCTACACACTCACCAGCATTCGACGTAAAATTTTTCGCAGTCTTCGACACTTGGTCACAATACAGATGTTCCGCGTACCGTTTCCAACATGTAGCGATTATGTCATTACCCATCAATAATTTTTTCGTTATGTCTGACTTTGTTTTATTTCTACTGTGACCGGATAAATTCCTAAGGCAGCACGGTGCAATTGTTAAAAGCACTTGGAAAATAGACTTCAAAGTTGTTCGAGCGCTGGATAAAAACGAGGTAAGAAAAGAAAGTTCAAATCGGTAAGACTATTCCAGAATGAGATTTTCACTCTGCAGCGGAGTGTGCGCTGATATGAAACTTCCTGGCAGATTAAAACTGTGTGCCCGACCGAGACTCGAACTCGGGACCTTTGCCTTTCGCGGGCAAGTGCTCTACCAACTGAGCTACCGAAGCACGACTCACGCCCGGTGCTCACAGCTTTACTTCTGCCAGTACCTCGTCTCCTACCTTCCAAACTTTACAGAAGCTCTCCTGCGAGACGAGGTACTGGCAGAAGTAAAGCTGCGAGCACCGGGCGTGAGTCGTGCTTCGGTAGCTCAGTTGGTAGAGCACTTGCCCGCGAAAGGCAAAGGTCCCGAGTTCGAGTCTCGGTCGGGCACACAGTTTTAATCTGCCAGGAAGTTTCGGTAAGACTATTGTTCGCCAAGGGATGCGTTCCACGTACGTGTCCCTGTGCGGCTCACTATTTTCATCTGGCAGGAAGTTGCAAAACACGTGTTTGTTTTAATGCAATTAGAACAGTTAGAAGAGCTAGACACGGCTGGAGTTAAGCAACGATATATTTAAACTGCATATCAATTCAATATTTTTGTAAATATAACAATGAATTACCGAAGATGAAAAAATCAAATATCAAGTTTAGCAAATTGAGTTCTACTTTCATATTTACGTGGTCCCTAGCTCGATTCTCGCTAGATGCAAACTCTTTTTTTAAATTTCATTTGAATTCAACGTTTGTTTGCAAATTGAAACTGTAAAATGGCAAACTTCAACAACAGTTATTCGCATTTGTCCCCACTTTTCCTTGGGCTATCTTTTGTTCACAATAAACGTAATAACGCAGACATTCGACAGACGACTGTAAATTCCGACTAACTGGTTAAAAATGAAGGGTAAGCCTAAAACATCACTGATAAAATAACCAAACAGTAATATTGATCTATAGTATGTATAAATTTTCGTTTTACAGTAAGTCGATTATAATTTTTATTCCAAATTTTAATTCAGCGTGAATACTATTTTTCGTGAAGTTTGGAATTAAAAGTGAAAAGATATTCTTTTTGTTAAAAGTTACGTGTAAATATTTGCTAATGAACGTTTGATAATAATTACTGTATTCAAGTAAAGGTTTTAAAATATTGCGTCCAGTGAGAATTTGTAAATTAGAAACTTTTGTTAATATCTTACTAATTTTACAAAGTTCATTCAACAGAAATGGTTCAAATGGCACTGAGCACTATGGGACTTGACAGCTGACGTCATCAGTCCCCTAGAACGTAGAACTACTTAAACCTAACTAACCTAAGAACATCACACACATCCATGCCCGATGCAGGATTCGAGCCTGCGACCGCAGCGGTCTCGCGGTTCCAGACGGACGCGCCTAGAACGGCACGGCCACACCGGCCGGCGTTCATTCAACATTCTGAATTTGTGCAATGGAATTTTTGAGACGGTAGTAGCGTAAAAGGAAGAATGAAGAGAATAACTTGAAAATTAGTAATTAACAAAACTAAGTATTCCGATTTCATTTACGTGAAACCTTTCATCCTTCTTTTCGGAATCCTTGTCTAGAATCGAACTAGCAACCTGGTGATTCCGAGAGTAGAACCTTTCATGCTCAAATATGGGAGATTCGGTTAATGAGACGGAAATATTTTGTACTTAACACCGCTGGGAAAACTTCAAAGTCGATATGTTCCAGTGTTTTTGAGAACTGCATCGTAGTGCTTTAGGAAAGTTATCTTCAGGCACTGACCTCAAAGACCTGCAAGTACGAAGATAACCAGTCCGCAAGTTGCCCTTGTTAAACGTAATGGTGCGCGCCACCCTCGACAATAGAGCCGTTGCTGTATTCGGGATGTACGTCACAGTTCGACGTGGGCGGCGCAGAGTCCAGCAGCGAAACACGTAACCTGTGAAACTGTACCTAGTACTGGCCAGAGCCGCAATTAGCTGCACTCCTCCGTGTGTAACCGAACGGTCCGAGGACACGCTGTGATGGCAGAGGAGGGGGGAACGAGCTGCGAACGCGCCATGATTAATTCCTGGCGGGTCAAATGAACGTGGCCGGCGGTGCTCTAGGCCAGACAGTCGCCCTGACACCGCGCAGAGAGAGGGGCAGAGAAGGTGGAGGGGAGGGCACTGTGCTCGTCGCCGGTGGGGAACGGACGCCGCGCCACGAAATGGGATTGCTCTTTCCCTCGGAAATGGTCGCCGTCGCAGTCGAGACAGCTAATGTCCCGGCTTATGGCTAAATTAACCTGCTACCTTTCCCCGGCCTCTAAAATTAAAATAACCTCCCTCGTCGGACATAAAGTTACTCCCGCGCGGCTCGTGCCCCGGGACAATATGTCAGGGACGACGCTGCGTACCGCCACGTATACGCGCAAGAGTAGGGAGCGGGACAGGCTCCTTTTTTATTTACTTGTTTGTCGCTTTTTTTTCTGCTCCTGCTCGTCCACGCTTTGTAGGAAGAGAGGAACGCAATAAAGGACATTTGATGCAGTGCACGCAATATCATGCGCGGGTAGGCGGGCCTCTCGAAGTCGACTAGCCTCTTGCGACGCGCCGGCCGGTAGCTCGCCGGGTGGTGGTGTTTTTACTGGGCGCGGGTCGCTGCCACTTTATGACGTAGAAATTTATTACGTCGCCCGGTGCCGGGCCTCCTGCTCAGGGCAGCCTTGCCACACGCACCGGCAGTTATTGCTACGAGAACAACGCTCTCCAGCTCCCCAGCTCTTCTAAATCATACTCAAAACATTATGTTTCACAACCATACGAAATAAGGAGATGCTAGGAGGAGTAGAGGGCTAAAACTGTTTGTGGAAGCTCCTTACCAAAAAGACGGGCTGGTCAGTGGGGCATTTACTGAGGCATCCACCAACAGTGCGCCGCACTGGGTAGCCGCTCGGTCTAGGGACTTTGCCACGGTTCGCGTGGCTCCCCCTGAAGGAGGTTCGAGTCCTCCCTCCGGCATAGGTTTGTGTTGTCCTTAGCGTAAGTTAGTTAAAGTTAGATTAAGTAGTGTGTAAGCCTAGGGACCGATGACCTCAGCAGTTTTGTCACATAACAACTTACTACGAATTTCCAAACCAATACTTAACTTTGCACACAAGCAAAACTCTTCGCAAAAACAGACCCTCTCTTCATTTCACAAATCGCACACAAAAAATTTCTATAAGACTACGTAGTTGCGAGACACTTGACGATACAGCGGGCTACAAACATCTGAGGAAATCTACGACATGAACGGAAAGGTCCAGCAGTTCAAATGGTTCAAATGGCTCTGAGCACTATGGGACTTAATATCTGAGGTCATCAGTCCCCTAGAACCTAACTAATCTAAGGACACCACACACATACATGCCCGAGGCAGTATTCGAACCTGCGACCGTAGCGGTCGCGCAGTTCCAGACTGTAGCGCCTAGAACCGCTCGGCCACACCGGTCGGCCTTTCGATAGTTTTGGTACACTAAATAAATCAAGTAGTAAACTGTAGGATTACTAGTAGTATTGGTAGGGAAAGAAATATAAATGAATGTGTAAGAGAGAAACCTGATACCCGACCATTTATCTTTGTTTTTTTTTTGTTTGGTTGGTTGTTTCTTTATTTTGCGCATAATCAGAACGATGTAACGTTCAGTGTTCGTCCACTGTATCTTTAAAGAATATAAATTGCACCGTATAAGCAGTAAAGATTTGTCGGTCGCCTAACTCCTGCGCTTTTATGTAATCAAATCACTTATTTCTCATGCAAATACAGTTTACATGCGCAAACATAAAAATATTATTATTGTTGTTATTTTGTAGTTAGTAGAATGTTTATCATGATCAAAGGCAAGAGTTTCCTGTTGTTATTGATCAATACGAAAGTTGTTCATGAATAACAGGAAAATGTTTTATATGATTTTGACGAGGTGCTGAAGCGATGTTTGTTACATTCTTGTTTTGCGCCGGCCGCGGTGGTATCGCGGTTCTAGGCCCTCAGTCCGGAACCGCGAGACTGCTACGGTCGCAGGTTCGAATCCTGCCTCGGGCATGGATGTGTGTGATGTCCTTAGGTTAGTTAGGTTTAAGTAGTTCTAAGTTCTAGGGGACTGATGACCACAGATGTTAAGTTCCATAGTGCTCAGATCCATTTGAACATTTGAACATCTTGTTTTGCTGGTTTGTTGCCTTCAGTTGAGGAAATTGCGTTTTCTAGCGCTGTATGATAAATCTATATTACTTGCTTTATTTTGTACTACAACATTCCTCTGTTTTACGGTACAGATCAACAATTTTCGTATAAAACCCGAATTAAACATTGACTAGTCCAGTTTCGCTATAAATAATGTTTTTTGTTAAGTAACAGACAGGACGATGAATATGTAGGACAAAGATGGACGCTAAGCTACCCAGCCCACTACATATTCACACACTGTGTCTAGACTTTTCCTTTCTCTGCTTCCAGCTTTTAGGGAAATCTAGCAAAACACTGATGGCATTACAAAGAAAGCATCGTTATTTAGCCAAATCCCTACAGGTATGCAACACACTCAACATACAGGTAACACGGGTCCGAATTTAACTGACCAAAGCCATTAGGAAAACTACCGTAGCTCATGATTACTTATCGTAGTCAATGGTAGCCTCCGGTCGTCTTACAATTCCACTGTTGACATACACTAGCAGTTATTGTTCAGAGAACACCAACTGCCTCTTGGACTCTTTCAAACTGTACACAACAGTTTTATTTCATGACTACACGAAATTAGAAGGTACTATAAGGTTATGGGGACTAAAAAAAACTGAAGAAGAAGCTTATCAGAAGAAGGGACAGATTGATGAACATCAGTTAATGCATCCACAATTATCTGTGAACATCTATCAGCAGTTATTGCTTAGTAAACAGTGCTTGGCCCTTGAACTCTTGCTAAATCACACACAAAACAAATGTTCCTTAAGGTTCTGTGTAAAAAGCATACGAGAAAGAATAGGGGACATAAATTTCAAAGCGCGCCGTTGGGGTCCGAGCCATAGATATTTTGTGTAAAGGTCGGGATGAAATCATAATAAATGTTTCGTAATAATATGTAATTCAGTTATCGATCTCATTGTTACAGTGGTTAAACATAGTAATACGCCTGTTACAGAAAGGATAAATCACAAGTTTGAGCTGTCATTTGCCGCTGTATGCCCGATACTCCAACTACGTCATCGCTTGTGCACCGTTTTTACATTTTCTCTTCGACGCAGCCATAGCTCTGGCATTCGCTTTCCACTGGCTATTTTAAAACTTTTTTGATTCCTTTCGACTCGAGTTTTCCTCTGACTTGCGTTTTCTACAATTCCGAACATATCTGTGAATTATATTTGACGAAATCTTTCTTTATTTTTTATTTTTCAGTTTAGTACCGATGTTACATAACAGCGGATTTTTTTTTTATCATCTCGGGCTCTAGCAGCTCCCCGCAAGCTCTTGGCATTGACAAGCAAGTCAGAGTCCTAGCTAAACACGTTTCCACGCTGCACCAATTTATATCTTTACTCAAAGCTAATTCGTATAAACGACGTGCATGCGGTTTCACTGGTACGATGACGCCATAGGCGAAACAAATATTGCGCGACTAACTTATACAGACATGATTTATTTGTTGCGGACTCAACCTTCGTTAATGCATTATTAGTCTCGTAATTATTAGCGATTAAAATCAGACGGTACATTGTCACAAAGAAAAGATCGATGGACGAGGCAATAAACGTTAAAAAAAAATGTGCCAAGGCATCCTCAAACAAACTGTGCACCGTTACATTTACGCGTGCAAATCACTTTCATTGCCTGTCGAGGTGCTAATGTTGGATACTACTCAACATAAATAATGATGTATTGACACAGCTGTAGACTTTCGGTGTCACCAGTTATAACGGGTAAAACGGAGTTGTTAGTGCCTCGTCAAGCAATGAAAATAGTTTCGTGCTTAAAAAAACTAGCATGTGCAGTAAAAAGAAAGAGGGAAAACCGTGTGCTTTTTCGGGCTCAGTTTTCTCTTTAGTCCAGAGTTCAGTGCCGTGTCTGAGTGAGAGAAGGAGAAGGTTAAATATAATGCCGATACTCTAGTCTTCCTGCTCTGGAACAGCAACAAGGAAACCGTCGAGCTTAACGTCGCCATGGGACTGGCGGACCACCACCTAAGTGTCACATAAAACATTTCGGAGAGGTACGGAGATTAATCCAGAACGCTGGCAATATGTTTGGCTGTGAAGAACTTTACGCCTCCTCTTCTTCACCATTTCAGTTTTCAGAAGGCAATATTACTTGTGATTGTGACAAACGACACGTTTAAACTGTCCAGACTTAGTAAATTATTCAAAACGACAGATGAATGTGATAGTAAAACATCACTGCGTAACACCTTGTACCTTACTCTTTCCACAACTCCAACCACACTAATAAAATTATAACTTTTCTGCATTGTTTTACTTCACACCCCGCGGACTAAACGGTCCTGGGCCAGAACCTAGGTAATGTTCAATTTATGTGAGTAACTTGCTTTTTAGAATCAGCGCAACATCTTGGCTCAAGTAACAAGTAGGTGCATGCTTGCAAACAAGATCTCGTTTCACACCGACAGTGCATGAAGCAACCGAGCTCTGCGAGACAATCTTAACTTTTTAAACCTTTTTGTAATGAATGTACTTTTAACCCTTTTAATGTCATTCTCCATATATTTATATCGAATGCTACTTTGCCATCTTTTTAACCACAATAACGCAACTGTTGCCGCAATTTCTTAACAGCACTTCGCTTGTTAACTTAAATACCGAGAAAGTTAAGACAGAACATTAAATTTAAAAAAAAACATTAGCTTTACAAACGTCTTTCTTCAGCTATATTGTCCGGTATTATACTTAGATACCAATATCCTTTGAGTATGTTACGTTATCTATTGTGCCCTTGGCACTTACTAAAATTTGCAACTCTCTGCTCTATTTTATACTGCTCTTATCACTCGTATGGTGCTTATTAGGTTTCTTTAAATCCACAACACAAAATAATATGCCATACGGGATTTTAGAAAAGGAGTTCATATTTTCAGAGATGGGAGTATGGACCAAAAAAAGACACAGATGTCCCGTAAGCGTGGGCTCTAAAACGCATACCTTAAGAGCTACGAGCATTTGTTCATCTTCACTGCTATAAAACATGTATCTTCTACTGCAAGCTTAGGGCATGGGTGTGTGTGGTGTTCTTAGCGCAAGTTAAAGTAATGTGTAAGTCTAGGGACCAAAGACCTCAGAAGTTTGGTCCCTTAGAAACTAACACACATTTTGAACATACTGTAAGCTCTTTGCTATCATGAACTACGTACAGAATGCAGTAAACAAGTGAGGACATAGCCGTCTGTTATTGCCCACGAAGACAGCTTGCAGTAAACACCCGTTAGTGTCCTTACTGCAAACCGTATTCATAATTCGGGGTAAGTCAGGGCTTACAGTAGTTCTAATGATACCAGTTTACGGAATGCTTATATATTGTATCTTTATCTTTGCACTTACCGCCTCAGTTCCACACAAGAGGGGGCCGACATGATCTGTTATTTTGTGGCAAATGGAGGAAATGTAATAATGAGCAGATCAAATTAGGATCTCTGCTGTTTCACAATAACAGAATCAAATGTTTTCATGTGTTTAATCATCTGTTTACTGACTTAACATCAGCATTGATGATCACAAAGCAGATGAAGTTAAGTAATTCTGTTACCTGGGTAGCAAAATAACCCATGATGGACGTAGCACGGAAAACAAGAAGCAAACTACCACTGGAAAAAAGGGCATCCCTGGCCAAGAGAAGTCTACTGGTCTTGAACATAGACTTTAATTTGAGGAAGAAATTTCTAAGAATGTACATCTGGAGGACAGCATTGTATGATAGTGAAGTATGGCTTGTGGAAAAACCGAAACAAAAGAGAATTAAAGCATTGGAGATGTTATGCTGCAGAAAATTGTTGAAAATTAGATGGACTGATATGGTTTAAGAACGAGGAGGTTCTGCGCAGGTTCAATATAGGAACACCCTTCTGTGGTACGGGGTTCGCTTCGTGCTGCCTCTCTGTTGGGTTCCAAACGTATATGTACAACGCTTTATTATACACTGAAGAGCCAAAGAAACTGTTACACCTGCCCAATATCGTGAAGCCCCCCTCCTCTCCCCCAAGAGCATCCAGAAGTGCCGCAAAACGATGTGGCATAGGTTCGACTAATATCTGAAGTAATGCTGGAGGGAACTGACACCATGAATCCTTCAGGGCTGTCCATAAATCCGTAAGAGTACAAGGGATTGGAGAGCTCTTCTGAACAGCACGTTCCAAGGCATACCAGAAATGCTCGATAATGTTAACGTCTAGAGGCCAGCGGAAATGTTTAAATTCAGAAGAGTGTTTCTCCAGAAACTCTGTAACAATTCTGGACATCATGTGGGGTGTGGCATTGTCCTGCCGGAATTGCCTAAGACCGTCGGAATGCACAATGGACATGAATGGATCCAGGTGATCAGACAGGATGCTTACGTACGTGTCATCTGTCGGAGTCGTATCTAGACGTATCAGGGGTCCCACATCACTCCAGCTGCACACACCCCACACTATTACAGCGCTTCCACCAGCTTGAACAGTCCCCTGATGACATGCAGGGACCATGGATTCATGACGCTGTCTCAATACCCGCACACGTCCATCCGCTCGATACAATTTGAAATGAGATTCGTCCGACCAGGGAACATGTTTCCAGCCATCAATCGTCCAATGCCGGTGTTAACGGATCCAAGCGAGGCGTACAGCTTTGTGTCGTGCAGTCATCAAGGGTACACGTGTTGGCCTTCAGCTCCGAAACCCATATCAATGATGTTGCATTGAATGGTTCGCAAGCTGACACTTGTTGCTGGCCCACCGTTGAAATCTGAAGCAGTTTGCGAAGGATTCACGTCTTTCACATTGAACGATTCACTTCAGTCGTCGCCGGCCGAAGTGGCCGAGCGATTAAAGGCGCTACAGTCTGAAACCGCACGACCGCTACGGTCGCAGGTTCGAATCCTGGCTCGGGCATGGATGTGTGTGATGTCCTTAGGTTAGTTAGGTTTAAGTAGTTCTAAGTTCTAGGGGACTTATGACCACAGCAGTTGAGTCCCATAGTGCTCAGAGCCATTTGTTCGTACTTCTGTCGTCGTTGGTCCCGTTCTTGCAGGATCTTTTCCCGGCCGCTGCAATGTTGGAAATTTGATGTTTTACCGGATTCTTGATATTCACGGTAGACCCGTGAAACGATCGTACTTGAAAATCTCCATTTCATCGCTACCTGCCATTGCAGCATTTGTAAACGATCTAACAACTGCTAAATGTATGAGTGCATCTTCATCTCTGTTGAAAATTTCTTGTCATATATGGCATCCCTCAAACGTACTGATTCTTGAACAATAAGAAACACAAGCACAACACTAAATTTTTAAACGTGAGTGTTTTCTCAATTACGCATAAACATTTGTGAATATCCTCAGGTACCCCATGACGTGATTCTACAGCAGGAACTACATTAAAAACAAGCAAAACAAACAAGCTTTCGCTTTGAAGTGTAGGTGCAAGTGAGACGATTCCACAGGTGAAGAAAACTGTAAGAGCATCGACTTTGTCTCGGATCCTATAAGATCTTAACTTTAGAATTTGGTACTAGACAGTTTTTAATGTAATGTGGCACGGCAGCATTTTCTGCATGATTAATGACCAAGTACAGCGAACAGCAGGTGGTGATGCGCGTCTGCTCGCCTTGGGCATGGGGGGATTCTCTGCAAATGACGGTAGAGCATGAAATATTTTATGCGTATTTGAATGACGCCAGTGATTTATATTTTCCATGGATCATTTGCACGATAAATCGTAATGATGTTGAACAAGTCATTTTACATTCGCATCAAAAATTCATTTGTCAATATGCCTACACGTTGATCATTTGCAAAACATTTACAATTTTTTAATTTATTTTACTTTTTTTAAGAAGATACACAGATGGTAGTTTGCAATTCCTACCCACCAGCTTTTATATATTACAGTAATAGAAACTCTTCTACGGAATAGAAAGAACTGTCAAGGACAAACATTTTCAGTTTATCTTGAAATTTTGCTGTGCTATCTGTCAGACATAGTATATCACTGGGTAAGTGATCAAAAATCTCGGTTGCAGCACTGTAGACCTCTCTGTGCTAAGAGCAACATTAATGTGGCGTAATTATTGATATTTTTTCCTTCTGGTATCGGAATTATGTACTTCATTTTTCCCCTTGAATTGTAATGGATTATTTACAACAAACTTCACGAGGGAATAAATATACTGTGCAGAAATAGTCAGAAGGCCTAACTTCTTAAACAGAAGTTTACTAGATGATCGTGTGTGAGCACCACATATTATTCGTACAGCAGTTTTTGAGCAATAAAAACTTTCTTTCTTAAATATGAATTACCCCAGAAAATTATTCCATGTGGCACAACTGAATGAAAATATGAAAAATACGTCAAGTTATTGATTTGTCTTTCGTCAAGGACTGCGCTGCTATGAAGTGCAAATCTGTCTAAACTAAGTTGCTTAAGGAGTTCCAAAATGTGCTTTTCCGAGTTTAAATTCTCATTAGTATGGACACCTACGAATTTTTGAATCTTATTGCCTGTCATTTAATCATTTCCTCCCCTCCCCCCTACCCGCTGAGGTGTAGAACTGCAGGTGTTTTTGTGGAGGGGGGACTATTCGCAGAGTCACTGATACTTTTAACGAACTTCTGTACCATTTCTAATGTTGTGCATGTGTACTAGGACTGGTTACAATAGTGGTGTCATTTGCATCTTGCATACTGGACCGAAGGTCATTTACATGTATGAGGAATAACAGCGGACTTAAGATTGCGCCATGAGGGTGCCCATACGTGATCTCTCCCTAGGCAGAAGTGTCTTCCCAGATTACGTTGCTTAAATTACTAAATGCTATTTTCTGCATTCTTTTAGTTAAATATAACATTATCCACTGGTTGGGTATAACCTCAACCCCACAAAACCTCAGTTTATGGAGGCAATTTTGTGGTTCACACATTCAAATGCTTAGGATAGGTCATATAAAATACCAGCATGCGCTTTTTTGTTATTTACCGCGTATAAAAATTGGTGAGAAACTCTTCTCCGTAGAGAAACTCTTCCAAATCCAAATTGTGATTCACTGAGGATATTACTGTTGTTCAGGTGAGACACATTCTGGAACACATCACCTTTCCAAAAATTTTAGAAAATTTTGTCAGTAGTGAAAAATGAAGGTAGTTATAGACATCACATTTTTTATAGAGGGGTTTATCAACAGCGTATTTTAGTCTCTGTGGACAAATGCCTAGAGTTAGCGGCGCAATATGTATTTAACATAAGACAGGTCTTATTATATGGAAACAAATCTTTAGCATCTATTGGAAATACCATCATATCTAGAAGAGCTGTTAATTTGAGTGAATACATAATTTTCTTAATTTTAGAAAGAGAAGCTGTTGATCGAATGATTGCGACTTTTATGAGAGCCGCTTTTTCAACATTCTACTGTGATTCTTCTCTTGAGTTCTATGTTCCTGTATTTTCTACTATATTTAAGAAACGATTATTGTTACCTGTTACAGTCCAACTCAGTTCAGTAGAGATGTTATCCTATTATGTGTCTCTATCTTCTGTGTCTCGTGTCGCTACATTCCAGCAGAATTAAGTCTGTTGTCGAAATTACTGTTTTCTGGCATAATGTGCTGTTCTTTGATTTCTATCAGCTCTTCTTAGTAATTATGAGTAGTTTTTTTTTTTTTCGTGTGCAACTACTTCAGGATCTCTACTTGTTCTTCTCAACTGGCATATTTCCATTTCCCTTTCCCATGTACTTTAATCCCGCTAATGATCGATATATTTTACATGTCTGCTTAACGTCTTTCTGATTAACTTATGCGGAAAGATATTTTCAAATAATGATGTGAATTTAAAATGGAATAGATTCAATTTTACGTCTGCATTTGGTCCCATATAAATTTCATCCCATATTAGAATTATTAATTATTCTATCTTCCTTGCACTGAGGAGAGCCAATACTGTAAAGCACTATCCTATTTATCCTAAGTAACTGCGCATCATTGTCAGAGAAAGCATTTGTTGCTCGACCATAGTGCAAAGTTAGTTAGGCTACATAAGATAGTCATCAACCGTTTTTCGCATCGAATCTTGTATGTTCTTTTAATAACAATTTTCAGTGTTTAATGAAGGGTCAAGGAGAGCTCTTTTACACCTTGCATTCATTATGTATGAATAATACCTTAAATGAAGTCTGAAGTGGTGAACATTATCTGAGAAGGAAATATATTTTATTTTCATTCATACCAATACTGAGGTTAAATACCAGTGTTTAATAAGAGTTGGTGAACTGATGCATTAGTTATGAGAGAGAATCGATTAGCCGTACACTGCTCAATATAAACTCGCAAGATAAGATAATTCAAAGTAAATAGTATTACATTAACAAAAATTCATTGAGAAGAACAGTTCCTTTGTGAAGGAGCATAGATTTCCTTCAGAAGAAACTTAATATCACACTCCCAAGTAATCTTTCAATATCTACAGCTCTAAGTTTTTAAAATATTGAACTTAACTGACAATTCGAAAATCTTATTACTGTAACATTTCCCTTTTCTTGCTTGAGCGACAATCGGTTTGTCGTAGGGCACTATGTTGATTAATGAACACTCTACACCGCACGTATTTCACAATGACACGTGTCGCGTTGTAAGTAAACTCAAAAATCTCTTAATGATTTATTATTTTTAGTGACAGGTCGCTGATACATCAAGAAAAATCAGTGGACAAAGAACAGAACAGTATGGTACAGCCTGTACATCATGCCTCACAGTGACACCCGTGTAACCACATGCGGAATGAATGTGGGTCTGTTAACAACGATAGCGGAATTTCATTAAAGAGAGACGGGGCAAAAAAAAAAAAGTCCATGGAAGAATGGCTAGCAGGTGCAAGTCTGGCGCACCCCGGCGCGTGTAGGCGTTCCGTAATTCAGCACCCGCTCAAGGCGGGCAGGCTGCACGCGCCTCTCCTGGGAAGAGCAGTTAATCAACCTGACGTATTAGTGCGGTGTATCGATCTTGGCCCGGAACACACGGCCTTCCGGGCTGCTAAACGTGGAGCCTAGCGCGCTCGGCGGCCTGCGAATGCGGCCTACACGCTACACACTGAGGGCCATTCGGGGGACACGCGCGCGCACACAGGCCGCTGTCGCATTCAGCCGTGCCCTGACCCTCGGTAACGGCTGAGCTTTGGTGTTCACGGTCTAAGCCGACCAGCTTACTCTGCGAATATCTTTCGATACAGTTAAGCTCTCATTCACGGTAGCTCCAACCTAAGAGAATTAGCCTTAATGAAATTAAAATCTTATTCACTTAAATGGGCCTTGAGAAAGTAACTTATTATTTACAACCTTCTTAACCTGTATGATTATTTTCTGCTCCTTTTGAAAAGCTGGAAGCATAAAAGCGTAATGCCAGTTTCACACTGTCGCTTACTCAGGGGAATATGATCTTAACGACCATCGGATCAGATTTGTGACTAACTCCAGGAGGTCCTTGGCGATACAAGTCAACAAGTCGCTTTTCGAGGAACATAATCGACAGATGTAAAGGTAATTTCAGGACTGTGAGAAGACCGTTAACGTTTACAATGTATATAAATGGTCTAATAGATAATGTGATCTAATGGATAAAGTCAAGAGCTCCGTAAGGTTGATCGATTGTCTGTAAGGAGGTAGCTACGCCAGAAGACTTTAGCGAATGCAGGAAGACCTACAGAAGATCTGTTACCAGGTCAGGGACTGGCAGTTTACGCTGGCTATAAGTAAATGTAATCTGCTGCACATAAAGAGCTGAAGAAATGCACTATTGTACTCCTGCTCTAGTGGCGAATAATCACTGAAAATACTAACTATCGTAAAATACCTAGGAGTAACCATTCGGATCGCCCTAAAATGGAATGAACACGTAAATCAAGTTGTAGGAAAAAGAGAAGCCAGGCTGACATTCAATGGAAAAATCTTAAGGAATTATAACGCATCTACGAAAGAAGCGGCTTACAAAACACTTACCGACCGATTCTTGAGTACTCCTCATCAGTATGGGACCTTACCTAGTAGGATTATAGAAAAGACAGAGAAGATTCAACAAAGAGCAGCGTGTTTCGCCACGGAATCGTTTAGTGTGCACTAAAGGGTTATGGAGTGCTCAAAAACTTGTGCGCCAGACGCTACAACAGAAGCGGTGTGCATTACAGAGAGAACTACTATTGAAATTCAGGGAGAGCACATTCTGGGAAGAGTCAGCCAACATATTACTTACCGTCACATACGTCTCGCGAAATGAGCGCAACAAGAAAATTCAGAAAACAGGAGGTAATAAGGACATCTAACAACAAACCAGCTATCCTCCATTAAGGGCTGCGTGAAAAGAGATTCTACCTATGCCATCAGTGGATGCTTAGACTGCAGCATTATCGCAATTTCACCTACAAGCCCCAAAGGGAGGAAGGATAGATTTTGAACTTCTCGTCAACGTCCGTATTATTGGAGACGGATCAGCATCCTTTACGGGAGGAGGAAATTAATGTGTATTTCAAGCGAACGTATCAGATTACGCCACTATTGGTTTAGGAAACCTTAAATTATGAACAAAATTATTTACTCCCACCAAAGCCAAAATGTTAACACGTAGAGTCTTGGTGAGTAAGGATGAGACCTTTCAAAGAATTTCTTTCTGTGTATCCTAAAACTAAAAAAAAAATGTCATTAAAGCTGGACATGGATTTCAACTTGAGTCTACTATTTCTGAATCGCTGCGCCACCTCGTTCAATCTATGGGACAAAAGACCAATTTTAAATCGTCCCACAAGCGACTGTCGCATGATCGCTTCAGACTGCATAATGTTATAACCTTTCGTTATCTGCTTCAACAAGACTTTTGAACGAAGGAGAATTGGAAGTATAAAAGTAGACGCACAACCTCCTACAAGAGTATCAGATACAAGAGAAAAACTTGTAGCCTGACTGTAAGTAAACTTAAACTGGCATATACTTATAGCGAAATCACGGAAAACTGGAGATGGACATATTTGTGGTACCATATAATATCACACTGACCTTGTGTTAATGAGTGGATTCACTCACCGTCCCATGAATAGTTAATAGACTTAATAATTCGTAAAGAGCTGACAGTTAATTTTTACCACTGCATGTTTCGACTCTCCTGCAATGTGATAGATACGGAGTTCGTAAACCTTTCAGTTCTTTGGAGACACGAATTGCAAACAAGAGAAAATTCACAAGGCACGTTATTGTGGCATTTCCCTTATCTGGATGGAAGAGAATGTAGGCTAGTGGAAAACTGAAGTACGCACCGAATTGAGCACCCAAGAAGTAAGTAACTACCATAGCCTTTTCGCTTGGCTGGTTCAGTGAAAGCGATTATAACGATGCCCCGCATGGAGATACGCTCGAGATAGTTTCAGATGTGATGCTCCTATAAGTGAAAGAGAAAAAGTCAAATGGGGAACACACTGATAGAAAAGGATGAACCTACGAATTTATGGGTGAACTAGCGCTGACAATTATCACTCTTGTCTTATGAAAACATCAAGTTTTCTTGACCTACGCAGGTCTCCATGTCTTTCAGACTGTCAAATGCTGTTTCATCTAACAGACAGGTGACACTACGAAACAGGTTTCAAATCAAAATGCCCAGAATATCTGTTACCAAAATTAGACACTGCGGACAAAAGATGCGATGGTCTGTCGCACTACTGCGGAGTACTGATACCTGACCAAACTATTTATTTACAAAACCGCTAATCTGCCTGTTACAAAATTTATATGCTGTCACTAAAATCATACGCGCATTATTTACGCTGTACAGTTCTCACGTGTGAAACATTTTTACCTTCAATGGAAAAATGTATTGGCAAGATGTCTGTGTAGCAATGATAATTTATAGATAGAAGATACTGTTTAAGATGGATATTCGTCAATTTTAGCATACTTTCCTAAACGGTCTTGGGCTTGTACATGACAATCTACCCATCATAAGCGAATTAATTTTCTACACCTAAGAAAAATAGTAATTAGGTAAGAAAGAAAACTGTAGATTACACTTTACAGATAACAGTATAGGCCTAATTATTTATCATGTCTGAAGCAAAATTTTATGCATATTTAACAGAAAGATTCTTTGATGACGGCAGAGCGTACCGAAACATATCTTGAGTCAAGCGGAATACGGAACTTGTGCATTACAAAAAGAAAGATTCCGTGTTGATCATTATTTCTGCAAATACGGCGACTAGAGAACACTATGAGAGTAAAATGTGACCAGCTTGCTTATTATTTATGTACAGTTGGTGATTTGTGGGGCATCTCCAGATGCATGTTACGAAAGTAGGCTCACGAAAGAGAAAAGCTGTCTACTGCTTCCTCAGATGCTTCATTGTCGATGAGAGCTACAATACAGGTATGTATTTTAATAAGGTTTTCCTGTTACAGGAATAATTTTCGTACGCTACAGGTCGGTCTGTCACCACTACCAAGATTTCAGAGGGTTAGAAGCGCAGTATCGTCACACTCTAGACCAAGTCATGGCCAGGTCGTCACTTAATCCGATGTAGACCTCGACCTGCCCGACAAATCAGTCACCACAACGAAAGTTTGGAGGGTAAAAGCGGGGGGAGGGTGCAGGAACAAACTTGAATCCGTGACAGTGTTTATAAAGAGACACGACCATCGAGCTCTGCCGCAGCGTAGCCTAGCACCAGAGGCTACGCAACAGCCACCGGGCCGACGGCTGGCGTCCGGGCAGCGGTCGGCTGGCGGTATTTTGGCAGCGTTATCGAGCGCATGCGTGAGCCGGGACCTTCGCGGTGCCTGTCTAGCGTACTACTCGACGCTCCCCTTGTCTGGGGAGCAGACACTCTCACAGCCCTCCCGAACTTGCCGCATTTTTCCAAGAGATCGCGTGACGCCGGGGGTGTCTCGACGAGCGGGGAGGAAGCGACGCCTGTGACGTCACCGAGTGGCGAGGAGACCGCACTTCCAAACACTCGTCACGTTTTCCTCTCCACACTGCGTGGGCGGAGCGCAAGGGTACAAGGAGACGAAGTGAAGCTGCAATCAAGTCTATATTTTGAACAACGCACTGCTTCAACCCTCCACCGGTCACGCTGTTGTGTTGTGTACACCTGTCTTATTGTAACTGCCCATCGTTTCCTGTCAGTTTCTCGGAACACCGGCGTCAGTTATGCGTCGTGACAGTACTCTTATCGCCTGCCCCTTTCCAATCCTCTGTTGCGGACACGTAAACAATTTAATCAGTACGTGCCTGACTGTTGTAACGAATCCAACGCGCGAACGGTGGAGGGTTAATAGGCATGGTCTTACGGGAGATTGTATGTGGTTGCCGTCTTTCGACCTTTCTGCCACTTATGTGGGGACCTGCAGTTATCTATTTGTAGGACAGCGTCCACAGTGATACCACGCGGTCTGGAAGAGCAGGCCGACGAGTAGGCTAGTCATATGGCGACCGCACTGAATCTAGGGCTATAGCTGCATCTACAAGAGCGCGATCTATAATGGAAAACTTGACACGAAGCTCTTGGCAATTTTCACATTAAGAAATTATCGCCAGATGTGAAGGAGGCGGTAAGAATCTAAGGACCGTCTGGTGAACCAAGCTACTGGTCTTGCGGTCAGTCATTTATCTGCAGAGACAGTCAAACAGAATGCGAGCACTCTTACCTTCAAGCGGAGTGGCGACTGAGGGGCGCAGATGTGTTGACAGTCGTCGCGGCAACAATCACCAGTTAGGCTACACCACGTATCACTTGAACCAACGTCAACAAAATACACGCACAGTCACTCGGCTGGAGCGCACGTCGCACTGGAAGCTGACGTCCGCGCGGCGCAGCGCGGGAACGGGAGAGCAGGACCGGGAGGCGTTTCCGTAGTACGGCACTGCTGCACACGTGCTTTGCCGTGCGGCGGCGGCGACGATGACGACGACGCTATCGATCCCGCACAGTAGGGTCGCGTGAATGAGCTGTGACGCGTGCAGCGTGCTGTGTGCGGACGGCCCGGCGCGGCACTGCGCGACGCTCAGACTGAGCCCGGCCAGCCGCGCGCCCGCCGCCGCCGCGTCCCCCCTCCACGCGGCCGCCGGGCCGGGCTACCTGTTTACCGTGCGCGCGCGCAGCCCGCGTCTCCGCGAGCCACACGCGACCGGCGCGAGGCCGCCACGCGACCCGCCGCTCGCCGCCGCCGCCGCCGCCGCCTCCGCCGGGCCGCACGCACCGCCCCGGAAGGCTTGCTCCGACTCTCAGGGTCAACGCCGTCCGGCACACGCGTCGCCGCATTGGCCCAGCTGCGTTATTACCTCGACAACTTCCACTTCATTAAAACTGAAACAACCATACTCTGTTCTTTATCAATTAACAGCAACCATATTTGCGAAACAAATTAGGGAATTCGGTACCGTAAATTTATGCAAAACCACAAAATCTTCATCATTTCACCCATCTTCGATTGTTCCTCAATCACAAGAGTGATTATCAGTAGGACCTGTAACAAAAAGGGTTGTACACTGTAGCGCCAAAGAAGCTGCTATAGGTATGCGTATTCAAATACAGAGATATGTAAACAGGCAGAATACGACGCTGCTGTCGGAAACGCCTGTACAAGACAAGTGACTGGCTCAGTTGTAAGATCGATTACTGCTGCTACAATGGTAAGTTATCAAGATATAAGTGAGTATTGTAAGATGGCAAGAACTATGCCCTTTACATGAAATCATTAAAGATCACCTAACTCACGTTGAGCGAACAGTAGGGCTGAACAAAAAATGACTGACAAGGCACAATGCATCTTGTAGAGGGTATAGTATGGACGTATTGGAATAATTAATGTCGGGTGATGGTTTTAAAGTAATTCACACCACATGAAAACTTTGTGGAAACGAGTCAATTTACTGGGCTCTAGTTTACCCCAGGGAAGCATTTAGAGTCGACCATGGCCGGCTGGGGAACGGCGAAGGGAAGCGACAATAGGCAGCTTAGGGTGGCTCAAGCACTGAGAAAGTGGTAACGTGGCGCGGCCTCCAGCCGCCTTAAGATGAGTGACAGTGAGTGCGTGGTTGACCCCGACTCCATGCTGGTGTACCGGGAAACAGACGGAGAACTTGTACGCCTGTTGATAAATGTCCGTCGTCCCGTTTTCTGTGAAACATGCGAGAAAGCTGTGCATAGCTACTGGTGGAGCGGTCAACAGAGGACAAAATATGCATATTCATGACTATAGCAACTTCACGCTGAATTCACGGTCCGCAGAGCCTGAAGTAAATCAGGTGAAGAGCGACAGGATGAAATATGCCGGCCTCCATTGGGAACGTAGGGCCAAGAAATTTGAAGTACTCTCCTGGGAGTCAGAATTCCGGAAAAATTGGTGTTTGTGCAGACGCTAACCTTGATGGGTGGCCTGGGAGGAGCGAAATAGCAGAAGTTGAGAGGAAGGGAAATTTTGTGGGAATTTGTTCACTTCCCAGAGCAGGCATTGGTCGGGACTGGGAAGCGACGCATAATTAACGCAACTTGCACTGCAATTGGCGTAAGTGATTTTGCTGGAGGGGAAACCGGGGCGAAGAGCGGACTGTGAGAAGTCTCTGTAGAGATCTGCCGTTCGCAGCTTGCCTAGAGTGCGGACGTGGCGTTCTTTACTCAGCTTGCCTGAGAAAGAGTGAGCATCTCTGCAGTTTAGGACTTAGCAAATGGAACGATTGAACTTGGAGATAGAAAGTTTTGGTTCAGCTACGTACTGAGCAAGATGGCTTGGAGTGAATAGACGAGCGCAGCCTTGCAGTACCACGAGGTCGGCCGACATCCACACAACGACGCCGCTCCGCCATGCTGTATTCGGTGATATTGCGCCAGCTCCGGCCACTGATTAATTTGTTAGATCACATTGGCAAAGTTTCCTCTAGGGTTTCATGGGACGTGTATTGTAGAATTCTTCGCGCACTTCGCATTACGCCTGGGTCAGTCGATAGCAATTACTTTTGAGTTATCAAGCTTTACTCCACGCAAACGCAATTTATTACCACTGCCTGGTTGGAGAATCATGTGATGTGATGACTGAAGGTCGTGAGTTAAAATAAATCTGTGCTAATAGACTGCATCTGTTTTCAATCAAGTAGTTGAAATCCCAAGTCCCTTTCTTAATTAATTTTATGTTCAACATTTGCATTTGGTGTTCAATAGCTGCATATAACATCAATGTGCACCCCTTTTTAATTAAAAGTGATCAATTCTGAATCAATTAATGTCAACACTGCCACCGCAGCTCAATCAGGAGTCACAGGGCGTTAGTACTTTCTTTGCGTTATCCGATGTTGCGGCAGTTTTGCACTCTCTGTTGATCTGTTAGTCAATTAGCTGGGGTGAACACTCGCCAAAACCAGATAAGTGACGGGTGGGATGTTACAGTATGAACGTGGTGTTATAGTCGGCGCACGAGCGATGGTTAAAAAATGGCTCGGAGCACTATGGGACTTAACATCTGTGGTCATCAGTCCCCTAGAACTTAGAACTACTTAAACCTAACTAACCTAAGGACATCACACACATCCATGCCCGAGGCAGTATTCGAACCGGCGACCGTAGCGGTCACGCGGTTCCAGACTGAGGCGCCTAGAACCGCACGGCCACACCGGCCGGCACGAGCACGATTTTCCCGTACGACCATTTCACGAGTGTACCGTGAATATCAGGAATCATGTAAAACATCAAATCTCCAACATCACTGCGACCGGAAGAAGATCCTGCGAGAAGGGGATCAAAGGTGACTGAAGAGCAGATTTCAATGCTGGGCCATCGATAAGTGTCAGTGTACGAAACATTCAACGTAAAATCATCGATGTGAGTTTTCGGAGCCGAAGGCCCTCTCGTGTACCCTTGATGTTTTCAAGACACAAAGCCCTACTCCTTGCCTACGCCCGTTGATGACTGGAACATATTGGCTGGTCAGATGAGTCTCGATTCTAATTATATCGAGCGGATGGACGTGTACGGGTATGGAGAGACGCTCATGAACCCACTGACCCTGTCGGCAGGGGACTGTTCAAGCTGGTGGAGACTCCGATGGTGTGGGGCGTGTGCAGTTGGAGTGGTATGGGACCTCGGATACCTCTAGTTACGACTCTGACAGGTGACACGTACGTAAGCATCCTGTCTGATCACCTACATCCATTAATGTCGCTTGCGCATTCCGACGGACTTTGGCAATTACAGCAGGACAACACGACACCCCACACGTCCAGAAATGCTGCACAGTGGCTTCAGGAACACTCTTCTGACTTTAAACATTTCCGCTGGACACTAGAAGTTAACATTATTTAGCATATCTGGTATGCCTTGGAACGTGCTGTTCAGAAGAGCTCTCTACCCCCTAGTACGCATTTGTGGACAGCCCTGCAGGATTCAACACGTCAATTCCCACCAGCGCTACTTCAGACATTAGTCGAGTCCACGTCAAGTCGTTTTGTGGCACTTCTGCTTGCTTGCGAGGCCCTACACGACATTAGGCAGTTTCTTTGGCTCTTCAGTGTATAATAAAGCGTTGTACAGGTACGTTTGGCGCCCAACAGAGAGGCAGCGAACCCGTACCACACAAGGGTGTTCCTATATTGAGGTGGCGTTCTTGCAAGGAGCAACTGCCTTGTCACAGTGAAAATTTATGCTACAACTAAATCATGAGAATTTTGGGAGAGTCAAAATAACGTCACATTTTGTTTAACCCTTAACATGCGCTGCAGATCCTCTGGGACTCCAGGAAAGTACGAAGTTGTAGTAAATTTCGTATTTGTTGATCAGGAATCATGCCCTGTTCACTACCTTTCTATGACGGTGAGACACATCGCGTGTTCTAGCGATTGCAATCTGTTATCAAGAGAAGCGTTGTAGACAACGAACTTAGAATTCCCAGGACTCTAAAACACAGTTAGTGCAATATTTTCAGTTTGGTTAATATGTCCACGAATTCAAAAAACGTTGACGCTACAGATCCTAATCTTGAGGATATGTACGGGGATTGAGGAATGTGATGCTGCCTATTCACATCCAGATGGCGAAACCGAGAGCAACATAACATCGAAAATGCTATTCCGTGATCACGAAAGAGAAAGTGAACATTCTAGCAATGAATGTGATGACGAAGATGAGATGTAGGTTACTGAAAGTGAAGAAGAAAATTTTGTGTTCAGTATATTGCAAATCTACGAGACTCCTGAATATTAACTCTTTCTGTGTGCATGTTTAGGGGCCATTTTTATTATTTTACAATTTTGCTATATGTAGAAGTAAATGTATGCCCTTAGTTTAGATTTTATCAAACATGTATTCGATTTTTTCTTTGAAATAAATACAACTGAAAGACTATGTGTACTCTTGTAATACTTTTCGTTACAGATTTTTTGCTTCTAAATTGGCTGTAAATGAAAAAGTTTGTTTCTTTATACATCTTTCATTACTTATACTTTCCAAATAAACAACAAAAAATCATTACCAGATACAATACACGTTTTCAGTTTTGAAGTCCTCAGGACTCTGTAGCCAACTTAGTGTTAAAATTTCTGATTCCGATAGTTACCGGTTAAAGCCGTAGTCATGATTCTCAGTTTCGTTAGTTCAGTTCCTTCGCTATTGTGGAGTGGATTCCTATTGCACTGAATCTTATGTTACGATGTCTTGCTTGTTATCTTGCCAAGAGCACTTAAGAGTTTTCGTGGATCTCTTAACAGCAAGTCTCGTTGCACCATAGGTAAAGCAATTATTTCAGCTACTTCGTTCAAAGTTAATTCTGCCGCGATCTCTGCAAGTAACACTCCTTCGTGGTATATTTTCCAGTACCTTGTGAGCCTATAGTGTGTATTACGTGTAGGCGTAATGGAGACTGATTACTGCGTCATGTGCGTTTGGTCTGTTTGCAGCGTAGATAATCGCTGTCTTTAATTCTTAACCATGTGTCTGGATTCTTGAGATTCTTGTGAAATAAATGTACAGTAACTGAATTACTTTTGCTATTACTTAGGTAGTTAGTTAATCTCGGCCATCCTTGATTACGGATTGACTAGGGCCGTCAGCCATAGTTATATTTGAGGCACTATACTTCCAACAACTCGTTGCATAAATTCGTACTTATCTTGTAGACCCAAACAGTGGGTACCTTTTAGTTAGTTTCTCCTTCCAAGACAGACAATTTGATACAATGTTTCCCATTAACAGGTAAATTTCGACTGGTCCCATCCTAGCTCAGTGAATAACGATTATCTGATCTATAACATTATAAAGTCCTGTCTCCATTAATAATGGTCATTACAGTAGCGTATACTGCGACACTGCAAAATGACTGCGGTGACTGTTGGTAACTGATGGCAGATGACTGTTTGTTTGTGAGCTATTTGTCTCACGTCATGCAGAAACAGGATGTAGTCCCTGTTATCAGCAGCCTCTATGGCCTTAGAACATAGATATGGCGGATGGATGGGACTTTTTGTATGACTTACGACAGAAGTGTAACATGGTCGCTGTCAGGGGCGCAGGTGCGCCCTCTATGATGACAAGCCATGACTATGTGGCGTCACACTGGAGGCAGACCCGACCATGTGACACCCTCGGTGCATATGGCGCCATCGGTGTATACAGGCGTGGTGGAAGGCCAGATGTTTATTGTGGGCCACAACACCGTGCCAAACATGAATAAGTGACAAAACACGCTGCTGGAGAGATACAGGGATGACCACCCAGGTGTGACCGCTTTCTCTTTGGAATAGCAGCACGCCGTTGAGTGCTGAGAGCTCTGATGGCGCCGATAGTCCTGCTCCTCCAGTTGCCAAATCTGTTCGTGGTCTGGTGACCAACTCTGGCGTACAAGGCGAAGGATATACCTGAGGGTTGGGACCTCCCCAATGCGCAACGTGGCTTGCCATGAAGTTGGTGTACAGTGGGAGATTGGTAATGGCTGCTTTCACAAAAATGTCCAAGTGAAAAGATACTGAATATCATAACTTTAACTTGACGGGCAGCGCGGGGTTTTGTTTGGAATGTTGGCTGAATCTTTGAAAAGAGGATGCAAAGATTTATTGTCGGTGAATAATGTGAGGTGCCTACCATGCACATAATCACGTAATATTTGAAGGGCACAAATTATGGATATTGCTTCTTTCTCAATCTGACTGTAGTGACGCTGAGTAACAGTGAGGATTTCAGACAGAAAAGCTAATAGGCATTCCAGCCCATCAGCCATACGGGAGAGAACAACCCCCACCCTATGGTCTCATGCATCTGCAGCCAGGATAAGAGATTTGATGGATTCATATGCTGTGAGGAACATGGTGTAGAGACGGGGCTGTTTTTAGTGCCTGAAAGCTTTGCTACATGTAGGGGTCTACTGACAATGCACGTTTCTCTGAAGCAGGTGTGTAGTGGCTCGGCAATGGGAGCTGCATGAGGAATAAACTTCCTGTAGTAATTCTATTGTCACAACACCGATTTCAACTTACTGGTATTAGTTGGAGCGAGAAGCTTTTGTACTGCCTCAATATACTCAGATGTGTGGTGGATGCTGAAAGATTGAAAATGTGTCCGGCGTATTGAACATGAGAAACAAAGAAACAATTTCTCCTCTTTACATTTTAGATTGTTACATTTTAGACTGCCCTGTAGGATGACCACGAACAGAGGGTCGAAGTTGTTGGCCAGGTTATGGGCATGTTTGCCTATGACGAGAATTCTGTCTAAGTGATTTGCTGTGCCTGGTACATCACGAGCGAAATGCTCCAGAAGATGTTGAAATATTTCTGGTGCACCGGCTATATGAATTGGAAATCTGTTGTACTGGAACAACCCAAAGGGAGTGTTGATGACTCGCATACATAGGGATTCAACATCCAGTGTGATACGCACGTTCGTCTCCCTCTGGTCAATTTTTCCAAATGCTTTTCCGCGCGTTAGGGATGGACCGTGATGTCCTGTGCCTCAGGTACGGCGTACACATCAATGACTGACTCGGCACTGATATCGTCTTGAAATCTCCACAAATGCTTAGGGCACCTTTAGTTTTTCCATAATGACTATGGGCATGACCCGTTGGCTGTTGAGGACTGGAGTGGGGAATCCGCTATCTTGTAGGCTTATCCCTGGTGCAAAAGGATTATTTCTAGCCTTAAAAAACTTTGGCATTGCTGATGCAAGAAGGGCTATGAGGAGTCTCTGACACCCGAAGAGGATTGCAAAATATGAATCTGTATTTTTAACATAATTATTTGAGATACTGGTTTGCACTCAGGCAGTTGACTGCGGGATAGAGTTGTGAATTTCTAACCCAAGTGCATAAAAAAGGCCCATACCTAAGAGACTGACAGCTCTAGGGTCATCCACTGCCAAAATCCTGGACTTGATGTTGTGCAAGCGATACTGCACTTGGGCCGTGAATAGTCTGTGCTGTAATGCGATTCTCAATTGATAATAATCTCGGCGGACACTGTATCTATCTGCAAGGAGAAGGGTATGCTATTGATTTTACAGCTTATGACAGACAGAGTGTGGGAACACTGACTGGGAAGACGAATGGAATATTCCAGAATTTGAAAAACGAACAGCTGCTAGCATGAGTTTCTTAGAAGTAGATATCTTAGGGGTTGCGAAGCAACTCAAATCGCTTGATACGGGCAAGTCTTCAGGTCCAGATTGTATACCGGTTAGGTTCCTTTCAGATTACGCCGATACAATAGCTCCCTACTTAGCAATCATATACAACCGCTCGCTCACCGATAGATCTGTACCTACAGATTGGAAAATTGCGAAGGTCGCACCAGTGTTTAAGAAGGGTAGTAGCAGTAATCCATCGAACTACAGACCTATATCATTGACGTCGGTTTGGAGTAGGGTTTTGGAGCATATACTGTATTCAAACATTATGAACCACCACGAAGGAAACGATCTATTGATACGTAATCAGCATGGTTTCAGCAAACATCGTTCTTGTGCAACGCAGCTAGCTCTTTATTCGCACGAAGTAATGGCCGCTATAGACAGGGGATCTCAAGTTGATTCCGTATTTCTAGATTTCCAGAAAGCTTTTGACACCGTTCGGCACAAGCGACTTCTAATCAAGCTTCGGGCCTATGGGATATCGTCTCAGTTGTGCGACTCGATTCGTGATTTCCTGTCAGGAAGGTCGCAGTTCGTAGTAATAGACGGCAAACCATCGAGTAAAACTGAAGTGATATCAGGTGTACCCCAGGGAAGCGTCCTGGGACCTCTGCTGTTCCTGATCTATATAAATGACCTGGGTGACAATCTGAGCAGTTCTCTTAGGTTGTTAGCAGATGATGCTGTAATTTACCGTCTAGTAAGGTCATCCGAAGACCAGTATCAGTTGCAAAGTGATTTAGAAAAGATTGCTGTATGGTGTGGCAGGTGGCAGTTGACGCTAAATAACGAAAAGTGTGAGGTGATCCACATGAGTTCCAAAAGAAATACGTTGGAATTCGATTACTCGATAAATAGTACAATTCTCAAGGCTGTCGATTCAACTAAGTACCTGGGTGTAAAAATTACGAACACCTTCAGTTGGAAAGACCACATAGGTAATATTGTGGCGAAGGCGAGCCAAAGGTTGCGTTTTATTGGCAGGACACTTAGAAGATGCAACAAGTCAACTAAAGAGGCAGCTTACACTACACTCGTTCGTCCTCTGTTAGAATATTGCTGCGCGGTGTGGGAACCTTACCAGGTGGAATTGACGGAGGACATCGAAAGGGTGCAAAAAAGGGCAGCTCGTTTTGTATTATCACGTAATAGGGGAGAGAGGTGGCGATATGATACGCGAATTGGGATGGAAGTCATTAAAGCAAAGACGTTTTTCGTCGCGACGAGATCTATTTACGAAATTTCAGTCACCAACTTTGTCTTCCGAATGTGAAAATATTTTGTTGAGCCTAACCTACATAGGTAGGAATGATCATCAAAATAAAATAAGAGAAATCAGAGCTCGAACAGAAAGGTTTAGGTGTTCGTTTTTCCTGCGCGCTGTTCGGGAGTGGAATGGTAGGGAGATAGTATGATTGTGGTTCGATGAACCCTCTGCCAAGCACTTAAATGTGAATTGCAGAGTAATCATGTAGATGTAGACTGTCCACTGACATCTTCAAAGCTGAGTGACACACTTCGGCTCCATGTCCGAATTTTCTACAAGAGGTGCATTCTGCTCGCTAGTAATGTCACTGTCTATAATAAATCATACAATCACCATTGATCTTTATTTTACAATTGCCATTGCCGACTTTCGCCCATATAAACAGGTACTCATCAGCATTTAACTTCTTCTTCCTTCTCGTAGTCAAAACAAATGGCATGCTTGGAACAAGAGTACCATAAGGCTGTTTAGCCAACAGTTCTGTAGTCTCAGCAATACTCCATGTCTTCCAAGCCAAAATGTTAGCATCTGGAAATGCTTCAAGGCCACCATAATCTGCTTGATTGCCCCATACAACAGCAAGTGTCAGCCAGGTACTACCTCCAAACACTGCTTGTACAGGGTGTTTCAAAAATGACCGGTATATTTGAAACGGCAATAAAAACTAAACGAGCAGCGATAGAAATACACCGTTTGTTGCAATATGCTTGGGACAACAGTACATTTTCAGGCGGACAAACTTTCGAAATAACAGTAGTTACAATTTTCAACAACAGATGGTTTATTCCTTAGAACAGAGGATTTTTCTGGTGTTGGAATTCCACCGCCTAGAACACAGTGTTGTTGCAACAAGACGAAGTTTTCAACGGAGGTTTAATGTAACCAAAGGACCGAAAAGCGATACAATAAAGGATCTGTTTGAAAAATTTCAACGGACTGGGAACGTGACGGATGAACGTGCTGGAAAGGTAGGGCGACCGCGTACGGCAACCACAGAGGGCAAGGCGCAGCTAGTGCGGCAGGTGATCCAACAGCGGCCTCGGGTTTCCGTTCGCCGTGTTGCAGCTGCGGTCCAAATGACGCCAACGTCCACGTATTGTCTCATGCGCCAGAGTTTACACCTCTATCCATACAAAATTCAAACGCGGCAACCCCTCAGCGCCGCTACCATTGCTGCACGAGAGACATTCGCTAACGATATAGTGCACAGGATTGATGACGGCGATATGCATGTGGACAGCATTTGGTTTACTGACGAAGCTTATTTTTAACTGGACGGCTTCGTCAATAAACAGAACTGGCGCATATGGGGAACCGAAAAGCCCCATGTTGCAGTCCCATCGTCCCTGCATCCTAAAAAGTACTGGTCTGGGCCGCCATTTCTTCCAAAGGAATCATTGGCCCATTTTTCAGATCCGAAACGATTACTGCATCACGCTATCTGGACATTCTTCGTGCATTTGTGGCGGTACAAACTGCCTTAGACGACACTGCGAACACCTCGTGGTTTATGCAAGATGGTGCCCGGCCACATCGCACGGCCGACGTCTTTAATTTCCTGAATGAATATTTCGATGATCGTGTGATTGCTTTGGGCTATCCGAAACATACAGGAGGCGGCGTGGATTGGCCTCCCTATTCGCCAGACATGAACCCCTGTGACTTCTTTCTGTGGGGACACTTGAAAGACCAGGTGTACCGCCAGAATCCAGAAACAATTGAACAGCTGAAGCAGTACATCTCATCTGCATGTGAAGCCATTCCGCCAGACACGTTGTCAAAGGTTTCGGGTAATTTCATTCAGAGACTACGCCATATTATTGCTACGCATGGTGGATATGTGGAAAATATCGTACTATAGAGTTTCCCAGACCGCAGCGCCATCTGTTGTTGAAAATTGTAACTACTGTAATTTCGAAAGTTTGTCTGCCTGAAAATGTACTGTTGTCCCAAGCATATTGCAACAAACGTTGTATTTCTATCGCTGCTCGTTTAGTTTTTACTGCCGTTTCAAATATACCGGTCATTTTTGAAACACCCTGTACATCACAGGTAAAGTTCAGATGAAGTCCACGAAAAACATTTGGACCTCCAATCAATTGCTGTTTATTAAACTGCCCAGCCAAGTCAATATCAATCACCTTCAAACTGCGATACATAGGTACACTGCGCCGCCAGCGACGACGCCATGCACGTCGCAGAGGCATTGCTGTGGCACGTTAACACAAGCACTTGGTATCGGTGCAGATAACTACACCTTCTTCAGAACAACAATAAAACCCACAAGTGCCTAAGATGATTAAAAGCACACCATAGCTATACATTTATAAACGAAAAAGGAAACACAAACAGTACATATGTACAAAGTCAAAACCACTACCACAGAATGAGATTTTCACTCTGCAGCGGAGTGTGCGCTGATATGAAACTTCCTGGTAGATTAAAACTGTGTGCCCGACCGAGACTCGAACTCGGGACCTTTGACTTTCGCGGGCAAGTGCTCTACCATCTGAGCTATCGAAGCACGAGTGATGCAGAGTGAAAATCTCATTCTGGAAACATCCCCCAGGCTGTGGCTAAGCCATGTCTCCGCTATATCCTTTCTTTCAGGAGTGCTAGTTCTGCAAGGTTCGCAGGAGAGCTTCTGTAAAGGTTGGAAGGTAGGAGACGAGATACTGGCAGAAGTAAAGCTGTGAGTACCGGGCGTGAGTCGTGCTTCGGTAGCTCAGATGGTAGAGCACTTGCCCGCGAAAGGCAAAGGTCCCAAGTTCGAGTCTCGGTCAGGCACACAGTTTTAATCTGCCAGCAAGTTTCAAACACGCCTTTGCCAATCGGAATTCTAAGATCTTCATCCTAGCAGAACACAATGTAAACGACAGAGAAATTGCATTAAGTGCACAATTCAAAGCCTACAGCAAAATTTGCTGTTGAAAAGTCGCATAAGCTCTCCACAAACATACTGAAATCGCTTCGTGCTCTGTGCCAAGATCCAAAGAATAACCATCTTCCAATACAAACTACCAATGCTCAAATTCAACGGAACAACTGCAAATTGTTCCTTACTTTCCACACCCTCAAACAAAATGTGAAATTTCAGCTAGTTACTGGTGCTTCAGTTAGTTTACTCAATTAGCCAAAATACGAAAAATTAGGATCCCCAACTCACAACTTATAATGACGGAAATGTTTCTGTTATCAGGACTCGTACACTAAGAACAAAATGCGGAAATAAGACCAACACGGTAACTTTCACTGTAGTGCAATCCAGAGTTAGTCCAAACATATTTGGAATGGTCTAATTCGACGTACAGTTATAACTATAACATCAAACAATTATGTAACACTTAGCAACATTTGTTAGATGGCACTCCGAGCTACGTAGAGGATTTCAAAGTGCGTTTTCCGCTTAAAGATAGTACCAAACCTACAATTTACACAGCATGTCCAGTACCGCAGGCTGCCCACAGTGTAGTAGCAACTGAACTGAAACGACGAACTAATAGGTATTCTGAAAATAATTTCAGCTAGTCATTGGACATCTCTGGTAATCAATAGGAACGCAAATTGAAAAATTAGATTCTGCACTGATTTCAAAGTCACTGTAAATTCTCAAACAGTGATAGATCCATTCTCACTGCCACGTACCGAGTGGAATTAATGGACATGTTATCAGAAGGAGTATTTTCATCGAAAATAGATTTAACAGACCCTTATATGCAACTTCACTTGATAACGGCACAAAGAAATTAAATTCATGCCTATAAATACGCATAAATGCATGTGCAGAATCAACGCCTCTGCTTCGGAAGCGCCTCAGCTGCTGCTTTGTTCCGACATTTTTCAGAACAAGTGATGACTGAGGTCCAATCATATTTGAATTATTTCGACGATATAACAGTGTCCGGAAAGACACCAGAAGTAAATCTCATTTATTTGGAATGTCTTTCTCGGGTATTAACAGCCGTCGGTTAGAAATGTAACCGGCCAAAATGCTCCTTCTTTAACACGAAAATAAAATATTTAAACCATATCACTGATGTTCAGTGCGCAGTTCGCAATATTAAATATTTACAGGCAATCCGACGATTACCTTTCCTAAAAGGGAACACGAATTACAAGCAGTTCTTGGTAATATTAATTATTATGCAAGATTTATCACAAAAATAGTTCAAATTGCGGCAACGTAGCCTCGCCTCGGGCGGTAATATGTTTATTTCAAGTGGACTCCAGAATATGAACAATATTTTCAGAAATTGAAAGACGCTTTGTTTAGTAAATTTGTTGAAATAATCAGCAATCAGCTGCACAAAAGAAATTTTATTTCCTTTTGCGGTTTCCGACACTTAGTGCCCTTCTCCAGAAGGCTGTACAAAAAATTTCAGAACGGAAAGTTTAAAAATTTTAAAATTTAAAGATAAAAGGATTGTACACACTTATAACTGCCGCATTATTTGCGAATGTCAAAACTAAGATGCATGAAGCATACTGCTATGATCCTAAAAAAATACAAGAACAATATGTAACACAATAATGAATCCATTATTTCGAAAAGAGTTCCTTTACAAAAATAGCATAAGGCAGCAAACAACATGTACAGACATCATGCTAGAACTTAGTGCCTGTACACATATAGTATAAGGAAACCAAACAACATGTGTACACATCATGCTAGGAGTGGAGCTAATCTGCTGAGGACATTGATATCTTGAGGCTGGAATCAGGTTGGAGGTAAAAGTACGATAGAATAATAAAACAAATCCTTACACAACTATAATTGTCATAAGGTATAAACGAAAATGTAAGTGCGCATAAGCAGCATATTAGTAATATATAATAAACCTATTGGTAAAAATAAAATAAGTTAATACTAACGACAAGTGGTTCTATTGATGGAAAATTTGGGAAATAATCTCCACTCAGCTGTAGTGAGGTCAGCAAAACACTAGAGAGGAACGTGTGAGCAAACAGAAAATGCGAAGCCCATCATGGGACTGTAAATTCTAACTGAAATAAGTGGAGAGACAATTTAGACAGCCATTGACGATGCTAGAGGTCCGGGGACACGGATCGCCTGAAGACGCAACGCCCATGGAAGTCGACCCCTTAACCGGATCCTCCTTTTTCTTGCCGTAGAAATTGTAAGGTGGTGAAGTTTTCTGGATGGAGTTCTTGCTTTCTTGCTGAAGATGATGCGTTAACTGTCGTGTTTGCGGGTACTCTGGTCAAATTGTAATTGGAGGAGGACCATCACACGAGAAGACAGAGGCTGCTTTATCGTCACTTTTCACTTTGGGTGTAGCATAAAAAAAGATATTTTTAATGCCTGCGAGTTGTACAAAAGCTCACGATACACGACGCTACACAGCAAGCTTTATCGATGACTATCCAACCCTACGCTAAAATGGAGCACTTTATTTATTTCCAGTTGAATTAATAAGGTTCCAAATTGAATTATCTCCCTCGCATATCTAGCAGTAGAAAAGTTAATGATCGTATGAAATATAATAATATTTGTACCAGCTAGCTTGATTTTTGGAGAAATCAGAGAGAGGTTTTAATTGTTATTCCCTTCGAAAATCACTCGAACAACTGACTAACCGTTAGCGTAATGTTCGACATGTTAAAATTCCAGAAAGCAAATTTCAAGTATCGCTGTCCACATTCATTATCTGTTTCTTTAACTGACTTATTAGACTTGGGGGAAAAAGAGTCATCTTTGAAATAAATGCCGACTATACAGCGAATTCACTTTCTGGAATAAATCGGGTAAAACACAATTTTAATAATACTGATACACTGTTTCAACTTTCAATTCACATTACATATCACATCGAAGCGACTAGTTGTAATGGAAAACGTTCTTGCAGAGCAGATCTGAACATACCGAGAGCGTACAACGGATGTTTCGGGCTTATATAACATACAAGAAGCAACGGCGCTGAGCTTTAATTTCTTACAGAATCTTATCTCTTAGTTACTAAACTTATTCTTTTAAGTACTTTGTATTGAAACATTGTTCAAATACCTCCCCTAAAAGTTTTGTTAGAAGAAGGAGTGAATTAAAACTAACTGTTAACTACCCACCGAAATGAGTGAGTGGTTACACTCTGCCCATCTACAACACTGCTGCCTACACAACAGCCGCCTCAGCCGCCGCCATAGCATCCTTCTTTGCTATCAGTGATATCCTTCGTGGACATCAATCATCATCATCAGCGCCATTGCTGTAGTCTTCTATGACTGCTGATAAGAGCTCTGTTTCCGGTTTTTCGGGAGATGTTTTCGGAAATTCGTAAGGCAAATTTCGGGGTGCGAGTTGGACAGCGCCATCGGATAGTCACCCATTCAACTCCATCATATCCACTACGGCACTGGTCTTCCCCACGTCGTCGCCTGCTCTCATACTGCACGACGACGGTGGTGAAGTTCTAGGGCAGAGGGGGATGCGGAGGGTGGACATAGTGGGCGGGGGTGGGAGAGAATGGGGGTGCTGGACGCCGGGAGGAGGGGCAATGTGCCACGGTCGCAGGTTCGAATCATGCCTCGTTCAAGGATGTGTGTGATGTCGTTAGGTTAGTTAGGTTTAAGTAGTTCTAAGTTCTAGGGGACTGATGACCTCTGATGTTAAGTCCCATAGTACTCAGAGCCATTTGAAGCATTTGAGGGGCAATGAGAGAACGCATCGTTTATAACGGGCAGTCAATGAAAATCAAACATCCGCCACAACGGGACGATGGAGTGGTTCCACTGAAAAGTAATCACCACGCGTATTAAGACATATTTCGCACTGGGAGACGAGAAGATCAATTAATGTTTCGTAGAACGCGATCGTCAACTGACGGATCCACAACAGCTCCCGCTCCTGCACTTCCTCTTCCGCATGAATTAGACTTCCGCTCATGTCTTTCTTCAGGTCGCCAAAGATGTGGAAATCACACGGCATAAGATCCGGTCTGTACAGAGGAAGAAGGCCATCATGACCTTAACCAGAACTAATAGGTCAGGTTAGGTTAGTGTTTTTTAACGTCCCGTCGACAACGAGGTCATTAGAGACGGAGCGCAAGCTCGGGTTAGGGAAGGATGGGGAAGGAAATCGGCCGTGCCCTCTCAAAGGAACCTGAAACGATTTAGGGAAATCACGGAAAATCTAAATCAGGATGGCTGGAGACGGGACCAGAACTAATATGAACAGCTTTGGATTTGAAACTTCCTGTCAGATTAAAACGGTGTGTCGGACTGAGACTCGAACTCTGGACCTTTACCTTTCGCGGGCAAGTGCTCTACCAACTGAGTTACCCAAGCACGACTCACGCCCCGTCCTCACAGCTTTAATTACGCCAGTACCTCGTCTCCTAGGCAAAGGTCCCGAGTTCGAGTCTCGGTCCGGCAGACCGTTTTAATCTGCCAGGAAGTTTCATATCAGCGCACACTCCGCAGTAGAGTGAAAATTTCATTCTAGAAACATCCCCCAGGCCGTGTCTAAGCCATGTCTCCGCATATCCTTTCTTCCAGGAATGCTAGTTCTGCAAGGTTCGCAGGAGACCTTCTGTGAAGTTCGGAAGGTAGGAGACGAGGTACTGGCGGAATTAAAGCTGTGAGGACGGGGCGTGAGTCGTGCTTGGGTATCTCAGTTGGTAGAGCACTTGCCCGCAAAAGGCAAAGGTCCCAAGTTCGAGTCTCGGTCTGGCACACCGTTTTAATCTGCCAGAAAGTTTCATATGAGCGCACACTCCGCTGTAGAGTGAAAATTTCATTCTAGCTTTGGATTTCTTTGGTGGGGACGTTGTATGTTTCCACTATTGGACTTCCCGTTTGCCCCGTTTGCCCTATGGCTTGAGGAATGCTGTCGGACGGAATCATCCTTTCCCACGATAACTCCCACCACCTCTCTGCCTATCGGTCGATGGCTACACTTCGGCGATTTTGTTGGGAAAGTATTGCAGATTCTTCCGTACAGCCTGGAATTTCACAGTATGATTTTCACGCAGCAACATTCTCTATACAACCCGAATCTGTCACAGAGTGATTTTCACGTCTTTAGCAGCCTGAAGACAGACAAGCGTGGACGTGTGTTTCAATTGGACGTGGAAGAGCGAGAGCGGGTGCGGTTGTGGATCCAGCAGCGGCCGACCGCGTTGTACAAAACGGGAATTGATCGTGTCGTCATCTAGAGAGATAAATGTCTTAACAAGTCTGGTTACTGCTTTTGCATGGAACCATTCCATGGTCTCGTTGTGGCGGGTATTCGGTTTGTATTTGACTGCCTCTCATACGATGACCACACACGACGCTGCCAGCACGTCGCTCCGAGTTGAGCCAAATATGCCAAATACAATGTGGTCGCCAGTGGGCCCCTTGTTGGTTCCGAATTCCCATCACTCGCGGCAAGACAGAGGTCGCCTGTGATATTGACACCCACAACAGAGCGAATTGTATCCTTCCGCGCCTATTTATAAGTCGGCGCTCGCAAATTTCCACAAGAAGACACGATGGAGACGCCGAAGACACAGTGAACTTTTGAGGAGTGGCATCGATGCGTGCGTCGCGAACGTCAGAAGAAGTGACTGCTCAGAACTAAAGACAGTATTCAGCGAGACAAACCACTGCAAATACGGCAGAAGGAGTCAAGTATCAGTTGTTATCTTTGTTAACTTTGCCTACGATTACACATTATTAATAAAAATGTGAATTATATTCATGCAACTATATTCCTTTGTGTTTGTTGCATAAATAATCTATCTCGTATCTGCTGGCTGCAATACAGACATAACACATTCAATAAATAATGCTGCACAACATTTTTCTGAGAAGATATTTTGTCTTAAGAGGTAGACTCTGATCAACATGTCCTTTACATCTACTATTTTTCTACATAGTGTCCATCACGGTCTTATGTCAGTCATACTCTTCACGGCCTTCTTGTCCTGGGCTTGTAGCCATATTTTCACAGCATAAATTACGATCTCGTCATCTTCAAAGTGGGTCACACACAGAGAATCTTAAGATATCCAAACAGATGGAAGTCCGAGGGTGGCAGGTCTAGCCTATAGGGTGGGTGATCAGTCATGGCCAGACCAGTTTGACGATGTGTCCTCGCGTTCTGAGATTTGCATGTGGACGTGCATTGTCCTGTGGGAATAACATTTCCTTTGAATTTTTATCAGGTCGAGCACAATGGGTGAGTTTGTCATGTCTTTACATATGCCTCTGAATTAATGATTTACAATTTCGGCAACAGATCCACGGGTATGACTCCATAACCGCTCCAAGACTGTCCTCTGTCTTTGACTACAAAGGAAGCCGCCTTGAATTTCATCTTCCAGTGGCCGCATTTTTGTTTCTGACTCAATGTAATGCACTCAGGTTTCGTCATCTTTAACGACCTATGACAGAAAGGCCACTCCACTGGCCTCAAACTGCTCCAACGGTTAAGATGAAATGGCTCTACGTTGAATCTTGTGGTCGGTTATCAGCATTTGTGAAACGCACCTTGAGCGTATCTTTGAATGTCAAAGAGTCTAAATAATTACACATGCAGTGGAGCCAGTTATCGAGTTTTCATGCGCCGGTCTGCACCAATAACGGAATCTGCGCGATTCAACATGTTGTGAGCTGTGGCTGTGACAGGACGCCTCGAACGTGGCCGATCATGGGACTCAGTTCCTACAGCTCCTGGCGCTTCATCTCTCTTTAATTATCACCCAACAGCATTCATGTCAACTGCCTCATTACCATACGTTTTGCAAAACGGTTCTGAATGTACTTCACGATTTCTTTTTCTGCAACGAAGAGTTCAGTTACAACATGTTGCTTGTAACGAGTGTCTTGCTTAGATAATTCACTACGGCAGTGCCATTTATCGAAATTTTCCGAAGCTTCGCACACATATGGAAGCAACAACAAACCTGAAGCACCTAAAGGAACATTTTCCTATATATATTTACGGCTGTAAAAGAAATGGGGGCATTATTTATTGTTCGAACCTCATATTTTAAAATTTTATTATTATCTAAATATGGGAGTCGCCTTTCGGTAGCACACTATTATTCTTATCAGTCACATAATTGCGTTGCATTAATAGTGTTAGAGTGCGAAACCAAAATTCAGTTAACATCTTAGCCACTGCGACATCGTTTTACGCTGGGCCACTAGGAAATGAAGCGCCAAGTGGAGAAATCGGAACATATGACATATTCTTCTGTTTGAGTTGAATAGGGATGCGACAGCAGCGGAGGCAGCCATGTGTGAGGATAATGCCACTGGACACAGCACGGCAGGAAAATGATTTTCTCATTTCAAGGAGGATTGTTTTAACGACAGTCACTCTCTACGTTCAGGTAGACGTGCGGGGTTTGTTGGATACCATTTAAACTAATTAATCCACAATGATCCACGTTAGCGTACTACAGAACTGGAAAATGTGATGAACTGTGACATTCCAGCACCTTGTGACATTCGCATGTAATGGGAAAGGTTCAAAACTATGATGTATGGCTACCACATGCTGTAAGCCAACATCACAAAAATCAACTCGTGGCAAATGTGAGCTTGCTCGTCATCAACTGACTCGTGAACAACATCGACCATTCTTATACTGTATCGTTACTGGTGACGAGAAATGATGTCTTCATGCTAAAATGACGGAAAGAAAGGAATGGCTGAGCTCAAACAAGGCAGCGACTTCCCTAACGAAGACCTGGGCGCAACCACAAAAGATAATGTTATGCATCTGGTGGACCAGTGACGGTGTGGTGTACTACGAATTGCTTCGTCGATGTGTAGCCATCACTGCTGAAATCTGCTATCAACAACTGAGAAGTCTTGCAGATGCGATCCTAGGACCATGACCAGGACGCCTGGGTGAAGTGATGCTAATCCAGGATACGTCCTCCAGCATCTACATCTACATAGCTACATATATTCTTCGCTAGCCACCAAGCGATGTGTGGCGGAGGGCACTATTGAGGTCAAAGTCATATTTCCCACCCCGCTGCTCCACTCGCGGATCGCGCGAGGGAAGAACGACTGTCTGAACGCCTCAGTACGAGCTCTAATTTCCCTTATCTCTGAATGGTGATCATTGCGCTATTTGAAAGTTAGTGGTAATAATATATGCTCCACATCCTCGGCGAAGATCGGATTTTGGAATTTAGTGAGCAGCCCCTTCCGTATAGCGTGTCGTCTATTTGCAAGTGTGTCCTACATCAAATTTACTATGAGATTTGAACCGCTCTCGCAATGGCTAAATGTACCAGTCACGAATCTTGCCACTTTTCTTTGGACCTTCTCAATCTCTTGAATCAGACGCAAGTGGTAAGGGTCCCGTAGAGACGAACAATACTCTAAGACTGAACGAACTAAAGTATTTTAAGCACTTTCCTTCGTTGAAGGACTGCATCGCTACCAATAAACAGCAATCTAGAGTTACTTGTGTAATCTGATCGTTCCATTTGAAATCGTTTCGAATAGTCACATCCAGATATTTGACGGATGTTACCGCTTCCAAAGACTGGGCATTTATTTTGTACTTGTACGTTAATGGAGATTTTCGCTTTGTTATACGCAGTAGGTAACGCTTGCCAATATTGAGAGATAACTGCCAGTCATTACACCACGCATTTATTTTCTGCAAATCCTCATTGATTTGTTCACAAATTTCGTCTGATACTACTTTCCTGTAGACTACAGCATCATTCTGCTATGCTCACAAAAAACACTACACAGGAGGTGGGTTGGAAAGTCATTCCGCACCGGGCATATTCACCTTTCACACTCTGTATCGAACAGCCCTATAGGAACTTATTTTCCGGATGAAAACTCCCTCCAAACATGTCTCGACGCGTTGTTCGCCTCAAGACCAAGAGATATCTACAGTCGCGGTATCGAAAAATTACCCCATCGTTGGCAGACAGTTGTAAATAGTGAAGGAGAATATATTATTTATGACCAAACTCTCTGTTATGTGTATCTCTTTTGTCTTATAGAGAAACGCTTCAGAAATATGCACGAAACCTACATAACAGAACATACTTTCATTGTTATCTTCATTATGTTTACTAAGAAGTGGCTTCGTAGATCTTATATCTTTATCTCGTTGACTAGTAACAACAATAATCGCTAGTACAATACCCGACATTTAGTAACATCCAAAAGTCAAAAATAATTTGTAAGGGGAAATGGATCATCCATAATAACAAAATTTCTCAAGGATTCTATGTCTTGACGTAAGAAATAACTTTTTAAGTATTACATCAGTAACATGGCAGAGTTGTAGTATTTGCGCCTGCAAACGAGATTAACTCGCCTACAGTAAGCAGAGCAGTATCTCCAGGCTGAATATATCGGGACAGCATTTCATCACGACGAAGACAGAGTTGACGCAGCACAATGTCGCAGCGGCTAGTGCACTATGACAGTTGTGCCAGTTATCCTGTCTAGATTATTTTCCCATTGTTGGAAATCTACATTGATATTTTTAACGCCTATTGTGTCTCATAACACAGAGTCTGAAGCGTGGTACCGTAATAACGGATACAAACTTGGGACGATGCAGTAGGAAAACACATCAATCTCATTAGGAGAACAACTGAGTCGAAAGTTAACATGACGAAAGTGTTGTGGGATAAGTACGCAGGTGAAATATCAGAACCTACGAATCGTTACTTGTATAATGTAATGAATTTACTTCTTATGTACTTAGTTGACAATGTTTTGCAGTGAGCAAACCGAACCAACACACAGGTATGCATCATGAGAGGCGGGAACAATAACCTCCACAAGCGGACGGCGTTGATGTGCACACCGACATGTTCATTTCTGATGTAAAGTTCTGTAAGACTGGGGTCTAAGTGTACTGGTTGAAGTAGAAAGTTGATCAACTAAGGAAATGACGTTGTCAGCTAAGTAAAATGGGATTGTACTCCGTCAACGAAATTATCAAGATACGATATTCGCATACGATCAGCGGTATGCCGTATCCTTTCTAGGATGAGAGATATTTGCCTTATTATTGGGTAGAATACATCTGTAAAGATAAATCAAGTAATAATGAAGCTAAGTGCAATTAAATGAAAAACTTCATTTTCGCAATTGGTTGCACGTTTATTAAATTTCGACTATTACATTTTCAACCTTTCGCTCATTTTTAAGTGGATAACAGCTGCAATCAGTGTATACACAGGGTTAAACATACCACTACCATAATAAATACATGTCTTGCACTGAAGTCACGAAAATACCTGAGACTTAATAATGTAATAGCTCTGTTTAATGCCTTTGTACCCGAGCTCAACATTTTATCTGACATGATCATTGCATGATCATGAAATTCGTTACTTGTATTTGGATGTGGGGCGATGTTCTTCGTTGCTGGCGGTACTGCGATTGCGTTTCTGTATCTGACACTCAAGAATGTATTGCAATCCTTGGCGTCGCTCTGGCTTGCCGCCTGATGTTATATAACACTCAGGTAACAAAGTAATACCGACAACATTTTGTAACTATGCCTTGTTATTGTATGTCTCTTCATATCAATGCAGCGCTGAAGTTATTCTCTAGTTTATGGATACATGCCTATTTTACCAGTGTTTTTGCAATTGTTAATAATTTTCAAGTGACCTCGGTTTCCCATTAGCATAAGGTTGCATCTATGAGTCTGCTTATCTATGCTGGCAAAGACTGTGTATCAGGACGCCTTCGTTCGTCTCAGTGTGTAGTCTTTGGAGATGGCATAAATTGGCTGGAGTTCTTTTCCTCTGTTTTTGACCATTACGCTGTTCGTTCTGACATGTGCAAAAAGCACGAGTTCTATTTCATGTGTTCTTATCCTTATCTGTCACATAAGGGTAAATTTAATGAAGAGTTGTTTTTTACGATACGCTCTCGTCGCATGTTTACTCAGTTAACACCTTAGTTAGATGTTGTATTTGACTATGGCTCACACAAACACTTGAGACTCACGTCATTTTACTCCTTTTAGTGTTGACTGCTACCATGCTTACAGTATGCAAGTAATTTTTTGAATCTTCTAATTAACATTTTCTTGCGCTCGAGTGTAAGACATGTATGTATAAAGGTAGTGGTATGTTTAACCTGTGTATATATGGAATGCAGTCGAATTAAGTCTGGTGATGCTGAAGGAATTAGATTAGGAAATGAGACACTTAAAATAGTAAAGGATTTTTGCTATTTGGGGAGCAAAATAACTGAGGATGGTCGAAGTAGAGATGATAGAAAAAGTAGACTGGCAATGGCAAGGAAAGCGTTTCTGAAGAAGAGAAATTTGTTAACATCGAGTATAGATTTAAGTGTCAGGAAGTCGTTTCTGAAAGTATTTGTATGGAGTGTAGCCATGTATGGAAGTGAAACATGGACGATAAATAGTGTGGACAAGAAGAGAATAGAAGCTTTCGAAATGTGGTGCTACAGAAGAATGCTGAAAATTAGATGGGTAGATCACATAACTAATGAGGAGGTACTGAATAGAATTGGGGAGAAGAGGAGTTTGTGGCACAACTTGACAAGAGGAAGGCACCGGGTGGTAGGACATGTTCTGAGGCACCAGGGGATCACAAATTTAGCATTGGAGGGCAGTGTGGAGGGTAAAAATCGTAGAGGGAGACCAAGACATAAGTACACTAAGCAGATTCAGAAGGATGTAGGTTGCAGTAAGTACTGGGAGATGAAGAATCTTGCACGGACAGAATAGCGTGGGGAGCTGCATCAAACCAGTCTCAGGACTGAAGACAACAACAACAACAACATATGGTTGGCAGCTGTTACCCATCTGAAAATGATGAAAAAATTGAAACTGCAACAATGGATCGTTAATAAACTCACTGTCACTGGAGAAACTGAAGTCTTTCAAAGAATTTTAAGAGACTGTGAACCGACGGCAAAAACAACTGCGTAATTACAATTACTCTGTAATGAGACAGGGGGGATCACGTGTACTTCATACCAGAATCTTCAGAAACTGTCCCCGAACAAACTCCGAAATTTTGTCAGGGAAGTACATGTTCACACTGCACCTCGCTATAAAAATGACTGTCTATAAGGCTCGATGTTCTCTTTATTTGAGGTGTCATTTTCTCATGATCGTACTCAAGATGTACGGTGCATATGAGTTTTCCAATAGTTGCATAAATTCTTAACGGCATTTCGTATAAAAGACAGCTACTTTACTTTGTGCACGACAAATGAGCAACTTACTGTTGAACAGAATTTATAGCTTTTAATATCAGGTGAGGTTACACCCACCTCGCTCTCTTAAGGTACACTAAAGCGAGATGGATAGCAGCGTAGGACATCCATGGAGGCAAGTTAAGTTAATGTACAAGCGCCTCATTTTCATTTTGCGCTCATTGTGAGTCTGACATGAGTTACGTCTTTACCCAGAAACTACGAAGCTGAAGTGAATAAAGTGATACTCTCGAGAAACAGTAGCTCCGCGTTTTGGGGATGTGCCAACAATAGTTTACTGCTGACGACAGTAGTTCACTCCGAAACTCTTGCAATAAGGGCCACACAAAGAACACCTCAAACATTAAATTCCACAAATGTTTTTTTCCAGAGCTCGAATCGCATATATTAAAGAGAGATGATAAATAGTACGACTTAACGAATTCTTTATGTAATTAGTTGGCTAAACGATGCCTTGGAAACACTTACTAGAAACAATATGCTGATGGTTCCTCGTTTCATTTGTGAGAAAACTGCGTAAAATTAATAGAAAGTGAGGTTTTGCAAAAACTTATATAGAGTAAAAAATCCAACTGGTTGTCAATTCCTTTGGAATGAATTGTATCCTGTTTTATTGTGGATGTTGTGGGATTAGAAGGGTTCCGAAAAAAATTGTTTGAGTGCTACAGATTATACTTGCCTGCTATAGTTTACAAACCCGGAGCAATACTTTCTGGAACTCACGAGTGAGAGTCTAAAATAATTCTCAATTCTGCAAGCCCAAAGTTGCAACAATACAGTAATAAATCATTCTTTCGGGGACGTCACGTGAATAGAGGCTTCTTCAGAAACTCCATATTTTCTGTAATTAACATATTCCTCGTATTTTCAGGTGAGTGTAGAATATATTCATCTCTACTTATGAAAACAGCGTCAGCAGCTTGTTAGTGTCGCTGCCTTCGGTGAAGAAGGACTCGTGTTTGATTCCCGGTACCTCCTCATATTTTTCTGAGGTGAAGAGATCTCAGCCATGTGGGGCCATATGAGGAGCTTTTTGAATAAGAAATCAGTGGCATCAACAGGATTCATCTACTGGCAATAATGGCTGGAGTGGCTGGCGACATGCTGATCAGATGCCCCACGATCATAGATCGCTCCTCGTACTGCCTTGTAGGCGGCCGTGGGACCATCGAAACAAGGCTATAAGGCCTAATTTGTGAATGATGTTGTGTGTTTATTTGGATAAATAAGTTCGTACGATTCAATGGGCTGGTTTACACAAAATAATCTACTTGTTTCTTCCATAATCTACAGGTTTTGACTATGCATCTGAAACTGTTTAAACGGGCTGGACAAACAGACCAAGTTCACTGTGCCTTATTTTCACTCTTCTTCTTCAACACACAGCATTTTGGAGTATCTTGGAGCAAATGTGTGGAGTAATCGTACCAAATGATATATTACGGATGAATTTTCCGATTACAATCTTTTGTGTGCTGCCTTGGTTCAAATGGCTCTGAGCACTATGGGACTTAACTGTTGAGGTCATCAGTCCCCTAGAACTTAGAACTACTTAAACCTAACTAACCTAACGACATCACACACATCCGAGGCAGAAGTCGAACCTGCGACCGTAGCGGTCGCTCGGCTCCAGACTGAAGCGCCTAGAACCGCACGGCCACAGCGGCCGGCCTGTGCTGCCTTGTCTACGCTCTACACGCGGAGGTATTCGTATAATTTAATCTCGACATTCCTTGCTAACGCGAATACTTTGAGATATGAATCATTATCTGAGTAGCTGAGAGTTATCAGTAGCTATCGTAGCTATAAAGAAAACCGTTTGTAGCCCTGTTCGACATTCAAGAGATAATAACCAGACCCTCTAGTACTGTAGTTTCGGGAAAACACTATTAGTTTTCCACCTTTATTTTCACGGAAAAATTCATAATCTAATCGGAAGAGTCCTTCATATTGTGCGTAGTGAAATCTGATTAACGCTTCTGTTTTTCGTTGCAGCTTTGAGTAACACGAAGGCGTCAAATTTCCATTTTTAAACACATTACAAAATAATGGCAATAGCAACAAGAACTAAAGGCACAGAGAAACATTAATGGCTGTAGCTAGGTACTGATTTGTCAATCACGTTTCGGATGATTTTGGAACATGTTCAAGTGATCACGGTTATTGATCAAACCTTGCCACTTACACCTCTTGAATCTAAGTGTTATAAGGTATCATTTTTTTTTCTGGAGGGTTACATATTGGCGACTTTTCCCAATCTAGGATGGTAAGGTGGTCAGAATAAACGCAACAGCATCCCATGTCTATTGTGCTCATTTTCGGACATATTTTCTAGGCATTTTAACGCCATATTATTTGAAACAATGCCAAGACGAAGTAGCAGATTGTTTTAAATCGGATTTTTGAACTATGCGAAATAGAACAGATACGATTCTAAGTAATATTAATTAATCAACTCAAAAAATCGCAAAGCGATAAAATGGGAGATGTTAGCTTTGTACATAGAAGCGTTTATGAGTCAATTTGATACGTGATCGTATGAGCGATATATGGAAGTGCCTAACTGTTATTACTGAAATATTTACAACGTAACAACGGTACATACTTTGCTTTCACATTGAAGTTCTTAGACAAATTTAGACTACTCTCAGTTCTGTACTTTCGTAAGCTCCTGTTACTTGAAAGTAAGATTAGCAGAAATATTGGAAACGTGGAGGTTAAAAACAGAGAGTAGATGAGTAGATCTAGACATTAAAGACTGTTCTCCAGAATAATTATCAGTATATTTACGAATACCATCATCCATTGGACTGTTAAGAAGTGACCCATTCACAATCTGAAGGGAAATATCTCAACCTAGATCTAATGTGCATACAATAGTTGAGAATTATTTATCTATTGTAGTGACTTCACTTCCAGCAGGAAAACCGTTTTCAAAAGCTTGTGAAGTGATTCCTACTCAAAGAATTAGATTAAAAGCAGAACACGGGAAAAATTCATTATTTTAAGTTCTTTAGAAAATTATTTTTCCAACTGGTATTTTTTTTTCATTTATATTAGCTGTATTTTCAGCGATTTTTTTCTGTCTATCTTTTCATATGGTATAGTATATCTTTTTATTTTTCCTGTTATTTCTCTATTTATATGTAAAATTATGTATAGTTAAATTTGTTTTCCCTTATTTTAAACCATCGCCATCATAAGTCGTTGTCCTTATTGCTGAGCGTCGGACCCCATGAACCAAGCGTTTCCATCCCGGACGGTTGCCAGCTACTCTTAGTGTCTGCTGAAGAGGTGGGCAGGAGATCTTCTTGATTTGATCCATCCATCTGCTCGCTGCTCTTCCTCTTGGTCTCGTGCCATCGACCTTTCCTTGCAAGACTATTTTCTCTAGAGCCGGCCGCTGTGGTCGAGTTGTTCTAGGCACTTCAGTCCGGAACCACGCGGCTGCTATGGTCGCAGGTTCGAATCCTGCCTAGGGCATGGATGTGTGTGACGTCCTTAGGTTAGTTAGGTTTAAGTAGTTCTAAGTCTAGGGGACTGAAGACCTCAGATATTAAGCCCCATAGTGCTTAAAGCCTTTTTTTCTCTAGATTTTCTACATCTCTTCTCACAATATGGCCAAAGAACTGGAGAATTTTTTCGGTGACTCTAAAAGAAAGGCGTTTGGAGATATCGAGGTGTTCAATAATGGACGCATTTGTTCTTCTTTCGGCCCATTCTATGCGTAGTATCCTACGCCAGCACCTAAGCTCAAACGCATCAATGCGCTGTTTGTCTGTGGCCTTCCCGTGCTGCAGATGGTTGACCCAAGATAGATGAAGGAATGCACGACTTGCAGTTTCTTTAATCGACCTGTGAGCTGGATCTGTTTTTCTCAATCAATTATCATGAGTTTGGACTTGCTGAGGCTGATGTCTAATCCATATGCTAGACTAATGTCCTTTATTCTTGTTACTAGCTCTGCAAGTTCATCGTCGCTGTTGGCTAAAAGCACAGTGTCATCAGCAAAACGAAGGTTGTTAATAGTTCTCCCACCAGTTCCTTTCGTAAATCAAGAGCTTTCCTAATGACATGTTCTGCATAGATATTGTACAGTTGTGGGAATAGGACACAACCCTGTCTCACAGCATTTGATACTCTGAAGGAAACAGACGTGCCAGCACTTGTCTTTACAACTGAGAAGTGATTATTGTATAGAATTTTGATTAGTGCTATCAAGTGGGGTGGGACACCGAACTCTGCAAGCACCTGCCACAACTTTTCCCAATCAACACAGTCAAAGGCTTCCCTATAATCAATGAAGAAGCTGAAAATAGGAACACAGAACTCTCGCGATTTTTCTATTATTTGTCTTATGTTGAGGATCTGTTCACGAGTACCTTTCCCTTCAAAATAACCTGCTTGTTCTGTGGATATGTGAGGCTGAATGAACGGCATCAATCGTTGGTTCAGGACGTAGAGAAAAATTTTACTTGCGTGAGATATGAGGGCAGTAGTTCGGCAGTTGGAGTAGTTCCTGATTGACCATTTCTTGTGTATGGGGATGAAGCGAGACTTTGACCAGTCATACGGCCACTCCCCAGTTTCCCATTTTCTTTTACACAATGAATGCAGCACATCAATACCTCCCTGTCCCATTTCTTAGATCATTTCTCGAGATATACCGTTTACACCGGGCGTCTTACACGTTCATCAAATTTGCGAATAGGTTCCTTGTTTGTGAGTCTTAGCTGTCTTTCTTCGCTCCTCTTGGTAGGTTTAAGGTTAATGCGCATTTTCATGGATAGCAGAATGTGATCACTACGATAGTCAGCTCCAGGAAAGGTTTTACAATCTCAGACTGAAGTCTTCCAACGTATTCGCACTAGGATGAAGTCAGTTTGGCTTCTAAATCTATCACCAGGTGATATCCAAGTGTACAGTCGTCTTGGGTGATGGAACATTGTGCTACAGATGGCATGTCGTTACTCACGCAGAAATCCAGTAAGTTCCTGCCTCGTTCATTTCTCTCACCAAGACCATAAACCCAAACGACTGATCATAAGTGTGAGTCTTGGGTAGTATCTCCAACTTTAGCATTGAAGCCGCCTTGGATTATTGTCTGTTCATTGGTAGGGATCTTACTAAGGACTTGCGCCGGTTGCTCCATCTCGTCATCTGACGCTGTAGCTGTAGGAGCATAGATCTGAATTATGTTGAGTCTGCACGGGGAAGCATTCAGTTTGATAGAGATGATCCTGTCATATCCTGTCATTAATGGGTTCGTAACCTACAACACAGTTGGTCAGATTTCTAGGAACAACTATCGCAACACCGTTTTTACTTTGGTCACTACTTCCTGAAAAGTACACGGTGCTCCTTCCCTGACTCAAGAAATGGCCACTTCCTCTCCAATGAGTCTCACTAAGCCCAAGAATATCCAGGTCCATTTCTCTTTCTACTATGGCAAATTTTTCTGTCTGAATTAGCTCACGCACATTCCCTGTTTGCAATCTTTCTTACAGTGCACTGTGATAATTTGCACTGTGATGTTGGTCTAGTGACTTCTCTCAATCCTGTCCCCCCCCCCCCCCCCCTCCCCGCAAGAACCGACTGGGGGTTTGGGTTTGAAGCTCCGGACCATTCCATTCCACTGACCTCCAATTCCTGTCTGCTCATCGACTCAAGTTTCCCGCTGGGGTTGGTTACCCAACCTTGATCCATAAAACCCAATCCTAACTCTTTTAAATAACTCATGGAAACATAATTAACCATAATTTAAAAACTATACTTTTAACTTCGATACATCGAAATGTCGATAGCTTTTCATTCAGTTAAACGCCGGTATGGATATGCAGACGGCGATATTCGATTATAATGAATATCGATATTTATTTTCGACGTTCCATCCCTGATATAATGTTCCTTAGAACTAGTCCGACCTCCTATCAGCAAGCAGCAGCACTGTTCATGACAAAAAATATTCAGTGGCTGTTTCTGTCGCCATGGCTACTTTACCCCACCTTCCCCTGGCTGAAACAAATAATTTCGATTAAAAGTCAAGCATCACAAAACAGTTTTTATATTCAGTCTTACTGGTTAGATGAGGAGATAACCTGTCTCTGTTACGCTGGTTGCAGTGTCGCTCTACTGTAGATGAAAGCTAAAACGATTAATGGAAAACAGATGTGAAAATTATCTGACGGGCAAAAACGTTGTAAATTTCTAGACCCACGTAAAAATACCGTTGGAAAAAAAGAGAACGACGAATACCACAAACCACAAATTCATCAACCGCAAAAAACTTGTAAATGTGTACATTCTTGAAGAGGCTGTAAGTAATAAGAGCCAAATGCGGTTATTAAGCGTTTTCGAAATCAGTAAGAAAGTAAAAGTACCTAATACTCAAATGAAAACGATCGACATATTGTTTGGGATATGGTAGTAAGAAAGTCCGGTCCAGGAATTAATTTGTTTTGTACTAGTATGTTCTGAACTGAATGGTACGCATGAAAAGAGGGAGTACATCGTAAATAACAGTGGAGTCGATCGTATGGCTTTGCGACCTTACTCTGAAGCTAGAGAAAAGTGTCAGTGATAATAGGTTGTGTCTTTGGATACTAAAAATGGAATAGGTTGGAAAGAATTTCCAACTTCTGTAAGTTGGATTATGCACTTCAAATAGTTGCACAGGTTTCTGTCCACATAATTAACGGAACTTGTATAGAGAAAATACTATAAAATAAGTTGTTCAGGCCCAAGTGATTGACGTTCTTCTTGCACATACGCATGTCTAGTTTTAGTGAAGCTTTCGTATACAGTGCAGAACTATCCAGTTAAAAAATTTCGCTGTAAAAGGCTGCTTTTATCTAATGGAGGAAAAATTACGTGAACTACTGCTCAATTGACGTTTACATTTACACGTTCGTACCCTTCACTGCACGTTTTAGTCTGGATAGTTCATTATTATCGTTATTATAATTTTGTTTTCAAAGGATCACGTGTCAAGGCTGGAAAAATGTGACAAACGAAAGTTATATATTTCACTTGCCAGTCTCTTCTTATGTATTGTCAGAACAAATCTTATGTACTTCTAGATCTTAGGCCCCTAAAAAAAATTCTGAATCACTGTCAGCAGAATTTCGGACACATCATAACTTCAGTGAAGTTCATGTACTCCACATTCCACCTTCTACAACGGATATAATACAATCGAGAGGCCGAGAAATTTCATGTCAGTGAGAATCATTTACTTAACATTAATTTATAAAATTACAATGAACGGATTACAATAGTTTCGAATTTATCATCATGGAAATAATCTTAAGTAGCAGTGATTTATGTGGTATTAACTTTCATATCCACGATTGATAAAGTTGACTAAAAATTCTTATTTCTCCGAACGTACGCACATTAGCCCAGAGTCATTCTTAGGTCCCGCTCAGTTGTGTGTATAAATGTCGAAGTACGACTGCGACTCTAGAACTCAGAGGGTGTTAAATGTCGCCTTTTATTACATGGTATTACTGCACGAGAACTATGTTACTGATAAACTGTACGGTCAATCGGGGTAATTTTGTACCATTTTTTACCATTTTTTTGAAAGCACAAAATAAAATAGTTATCACAACGGAAATTGTAACATTTTACACGTATTATTAGTGAGTATTTGGAAAGTGAAGCCGGCCGAAGTGGCCGTGCGGTTAAAGGCGCTGCAGTCTGGAACCGCAAGTCCGCTACGGTCGCAGGTTCGAATCCTGCCTCGGGCATGGATGTTTGTGATGTCCTTAGGTTAGTTAAGTTTAACCAGTTCTAAGTTCTAGGGGACTAATGACCTCAGCAGTTGAGTCCCATTGTGCTCAGAGCCATTTGAACCATTATTTTGGAAAGTGAAAACTTATACTATGCCCTATTAGAGTAAAATTTCAATTTTATGCAGGTACAGAGTTACACTGTCGTTCAGGATAACCTTATACCAGCCTTAAAAAACAAAGAACTTTTCCTACATCTATCGCTCTGGGTAAATTTAGATCGTGCTAGAAGGAAATCAGATGTTAATAAGAAGTAATAACAGACAGTGTCAATTCAGTACTGCCGGTTTACTTTGAAATATCAAGGAATTTGTATTGACCTGGCATTGTTCAATTAAATCACTGTCACCAGAAGCTCCCTTCACAGCCAACGCAAATGGAGGATAATCAAATATTTAAGAGCTTGTATGAATTTGGAGCGACAACATGAACACTAACTGGAGATCAACAGAGGTAATAAAATTGTTACTTTTAGTAAAAAATAATGGTAGTAGGTGGAGCAGCAACAATTTAAAACAGAATCTGTAAGCGGTACAAAGACAAAAAAAATAAGAGGCGATGACGTGTTCGAAACTCCTTATTTATTGTGTATATTTCTTAGCAACACAGAAAGGACGTTAGGGATAAAATAAAAGTTGTATTCCTCGATGTCAGTTTTTTTTTTCGATTTTTTCAGAATATGTCAGTTCAACACTCCGTCTTGTAATACATGGGAGGCGGTACAAAAGAGTTCCACGTCACATAGTTGTAATATTTATTGCTGCACACTAGACAGTTTTAAACGCGGAAACCATGCGGAAAATACTGTTCTTTAATGTTTTTACCAGTTCACATCCCCAACTAAAATTTTTGGTATGTAAAAAGAAAAGTGAGCTTCGACAAGACACAAGGGACTACAATTTCCTTGAAATAAAAGTCTGGCATGCTGTCAACATTGTCTGTTCGAACATTTGATCATTATTGTACAATAAATTCCGTCTAGCCACTGCATAATCTGAAGCGCCGACAGTACAGTAACATATATTGTCAGCTTTACGCAAAATAGTTTGTACAGATCTAAGAAAATGTGTATTCATGTTAAGAAATATTGCATTCTGATTAAATTACGTTTCTGTCTACTTACGAAATAAGCCACACTTCTACACAGTGACGAGTTGTTACAGCCACATGTCTTCCTTCGCATTCCAACGTAAACTGAACAGCCCCATTTTTACTGCAGTCAGTGCACCCTTCATTGCACTGTTTTTGCTGCAGTGGCAACTGCATAGAGTAGTAATATCTATGGAGTGAGCATAGTGTATTGTGGACATCGCCAATATCAAAGTGCAATCATCATGTGACTTCAGAATAACACCGTGTTTATTACACTTGGCGCTAACAACTTTAGTATCATTCTTCTTTGCTCTGTTTTTACACATTTATTTATCAGTGACAACAGCGGTTAATGATTATTACTGTTGCGAATGCAGACAGGAATACTTCAAACAAAGAAAAGTTACTTATCATATGAATGTTTTACAATATCTTACTAGTAAGAGACGCATTTTGAGTAAAATAAAAAGGGGGGGGGGGGCGACACAGTGTAATACAGAGGGCGAATTTGTGTGAGTGATAGGCCATATAGAGGGTGATTATAATTAAACTTTCAAAACACTGTGGAAACAACACCACTGGTCAGAACGACGTCAAATTGCAACGGAATATTTTCGAAGATGAGGGAAAATGTGGGTCGGAAGAAAACAAATTGATCCGTAGATGACGCTGTAGGTGTCAGAATACGTAAATGAAAACATCTGTCATGCGCACGACCCATTGAAATTGGTATAAACAGGCCGTGTACACGGCTTTTCCTCCTTTCACTTCTGCGGCGTTCGCCTGGACTGTCTCAATGCAGGATCGCGCTCTGATAGTAAACCTGTATTACAAGAATGATGACCGTGCACACGTCGTTCTGCTGAAGTTCCGGACACTGAACGGTTTGGAAAAGGTCCGATGACTGCCGTGGGTCTGGAGAAAATGATTCAGAAATTCGAAAAGACGGATTCTTTTGGCGTGAAACCTAGTAGAGGGAGGAAATGAACTGATTCGATGTCAATGGAAGTAGTGGCTACAGCAATGCAGTTTTAATTAATTTTACGTCAATAGCACTCAGTTCCTCCTCATTAGCTACTCGATCTATCCATCTAATACTAAGCATCCTTCTATAGCACCACATATGAGAAGCTTCTATTCTCTTCTTATCTGAAGTGTTTATCGTCCATGTTTCACTTATGCTCAAGAGTACACACCACACAAATACCTTCAGGAGACACTTACCAACTCTCAGAAGTACAAATAACATACATTTTAACAAATTTGTTTACTTCAGATATCGTCAGTTATTTTGGTACCCAAATAGCAAAGTTCACCTACTACTTTTAGTATCTCATTCCCTAATCTAATTCCTTAAGTACCATCCGATTTTACTCGACTGTATTCCATTATTTTCACTTCACTTTTATTGATTTTCATCTTATAACCTCTTTTCAAGACACTATCCATTTCGTTCAAATCATTGTCCAAGTCCTTTACTGTCCCTAATACAATTGAAGTGTCGTCGGCAAAACTCAGAGTTTCTATTTCTTCTCCTTGAAGTTTAATTCCCATCAGAAATCTATCCTTGGATTCCCTTCATTTTTTCTCAATGCACTGAATAAAAATGGGGATAGGTTACAACACTGTGTCACTCCCGTTTCGATAACTGCTTTCCCTTCTGGTGCTTCGGCTCTTATAAACGTAGTGTGATTTCTATACACGTTGCGTTTTATCACTGCTGCCTTCCGAATTTGAAATAGTATATTGCAGTCAACATTGTCAAAATCTATGTCTAAAACTGCAAATGCTATAAACATAGATTTGCCTTTCTTTAAACTGTCGTCTAAGGTAAGTCATAGACTCAGTGTATCCGCGAGTTACTTCATTTCTCCGAAACCTAAACTAATCTATCCCTCGGTCGGCCTCTCCAAGTTTATCCATTCTTGAGTAAATAATTCGTGTCAATATTCTGCAACCACAGCTTATTAAACTAATCGTTCTGTCATATTCACACATGTCAACATACACTTTCTTTGAAATTGGAATTATTACACTCTTTCGCTTGTCTCATATATCTTACACACCAACAGGAACAATTTTGTCATGGCTTACTCTCCCAAAAGGCAACGGCCTTGCCGCAGTGGAAACACCGGTTTCCGTGAGATCACCGAAGTTAAGCGCTGTCGGGCGTGGCCGACACTTGGATGGGTGACCATCCAGCCGCCATGCGCTGTTGCAATTTTTCGGGGTGCAATCAGCCTTGTGATGCCAATTGAGGAGCTACTCGATCGAATAGTAGCGGCTCCGGTCAAAGAAAACCATCATAACGACCGGGAGAGCGGTGTGCTGACCACACGCCCCTCCTATCCGCATCCTTAACCGAGGGTGACACGGCGGTCAGATGGTCCCGACGGGCCACTTGTGGCCTGAAGACGGAGTGCTTACTCTCCCAAAAAATCTCAGTAATTACAAAAGAGTGTCGTCTACTCCAGGGGCTTTGCTTAGACTTAAGTTGTTCAGTGTGCTGTTAAATTCTTCTCGCATTAACGTATCTACAATCTCATTTTCGAATATTTTCCTCTTTCCTTTATATAATATTGCCTCTAAGTCAATTTCTTTTTTATGATCATTTTAATATTCTTCCCATCTGTCAGATTTCTTTTCTTTGTTACTTTTCCTAGTGGGTGGGAGGGAGGGGTAGGGGGAGATAGAATCAGTTGGAAGAAGAGCTGTGTGCTTCGTCACGAGTTTTCACCATCACGAGTGCGTCGGAGAAATATTCAACAATCGTCAGGAGGAGATGTAGGAATGGTGGTGCGCGTCACAAGGAAACTCACTCACAAGTTTAGGAGAACCCACGACCCAGTTATTTCCTGCAACCTATAGCTCATATAATGACCACGAATGTAAAATCTGAGAAATTCATCCTGACATTCTCCCCACATAAATGGAATACTACCAGAGTAGATCACGTATCTTTCTCCTCTTACCGTAAGGTAGGTTGCAGGCTACAGATGTAGGAAAGAAAAATTACGATTTAGAATCTTATCTACGGAGGGAACATTAGAGACGGATTACAAACTTGGATCGGGTAAGGAAATGTCCTTTTCAAAGGAATGATTCTGTCATTTGATAGAAGTGATTCAGAGTGATACTGGGCAACCTAAATAGGTTAACGGATCGCCGGTCGGGGGTTTGAACGGCTGTGTACAATAAGGTGAGTCATTCAGTTAGAGAATGTATAACGTGTATATACCTTAGCATAATATAAGTTCGCCTCACATGTCTCCTCCAGCTCTGAAATTGTCTTGATTTCCTACATTACATACTAGCTAGATGACAGCAGCCACGAACTGGAACTCTGTATTACATCTTAGAAGAGCTAGAAATTTTTAAACACCTAACTCTGAAGGACGGTCTCGTTCTCAACGAACAGTTGCAATTACGTTACAAAAGCTTTTCACAAGGCATAGAGCCGCTAATTAAAAATGGTCTGAATGATGATACTCTCCTCAATGTAGTCTCTTACACTTCGTTTTCCCTTCCATTTTCGTGTATTCTCTGTATATAACTTGAACTATATTTTCTTTTGTAAAAAAGACAGTTACTTCATATTGTAACTTTATACACTGGTTCCTATTTGTTACCTGTAATGTTCAAAATTGTCTTTGCAATGCCTCATTTGCTCTTGCCTGTATTTCTAGTACTTCTTGTTAGATGGTGCGAATTTGTTTTCGTGTCCCCCTCGTGGCTGCCTTGGGCTGGTCCCTCCGGCTAGCCGAGCAATGCCGGCAGGGTAGCTCAGCGTGTTCGGTCAGAGGGTAAGCTGCCCTCTGTAACGAGGAACTGAAACGGGTGTCTTGCGACGTCCGCCCCGAGCAGATACAATGAACGAGAACGAACAGAAAGAGATTACAAAAAAAAAGCGATCTAAGGCGTCTTGTCACGGTCCGCGCAGCTGCCCCACCCCGTCCGAGGTTCGACTCCTCCATCGGGCATGGGTGTGTGTGTGTGTGTGTGTGTGTGTGTGTGTGTGTGTGTGTGTGTGTGTGTGTCGTCCTCAGCGTAAGTTAGATTAAGTAGTGTGTAGTTTTAGTGACGGATGACCTCAGCAGTTTAGTGCCATAAGAGCTTAACACGAATTTCCAAAAATTTGGCCTTGCCCTGTTAACCGCTTAGTCTGACGGAAGCGGCCGTATTGCTGCAGTTCTTGGTCCTAAGCGACCTCGCGGCCACCATTGTATTTTCATGGAATATTTTACACAGTTGACAAACATGTTACAATTTTATATTTTAGTTTTTATTCCTGTGACAGTTTCTATTTGAGGAGAGCACTTTTGCTCAGACGTTTTCCACACATGGTGTGATTACATGTAAGTACACTCTGTTTGTACAATTTATAGAAATAATCCTATTAGGTATATTGTATTTCAAGCCATGTCATTATATTTTCTAGGTAATCCTACGTAGTTTTGTTATTATGTTGAAGACCGCTTTAGTACAGTCGAAACCATGGTCAATTTGACAATATTTTTGTGCAACCAAGGTGGCTATACATACATCCTGTAACCAGATTATAGACAAACAAAATTCAATAGCAGAATACGCAGTTTTAGAGAAAGCTTTCGATCTAGTAGATAAGAAATTTTTTTCGAACTTATTACACAAGAAAGCGTATCCTTAGCAAATAATACAGATGATGAAAAGCCTGTTTAACTCCCTCCGTCCGAACACGTCTCGGATGTCCCTAACGATACTGACCGACCGCCTTTCCATCCTCAGCCTATACGCATCACCAGATGCGGTTATGGAAGGGCGTGCCGTAAGCACACCGCTCTTCAGGCCGCTGTCAATTTTCGTGACCGGAGCCGCTACTTCTCAATCAAGTAGCTCCTCAATTTGCCTCACAAGGGCTGAGTACGCCCGTCTTGCTAACAGAGCTCATCATAGCGTAGTGTCACCCATCCAAGTGCTAGACAAGTCCGACAGCTCTTAACTTCGGTGATCTGACGGGAACCGGTGTCACCACCGCGGCAAGGCTATTGTAAGAAAGCCTATATAAAGATACAAAATTATGAATGAAGACTAACCATATTACAATAGAAGACATACCTATAACACAAGCCGTCCGAGAAAGGAGTAGCTTATAACCCGCGCTTTTTAATCTATGAGTTGACATGGAAACAACAGATTGATCCGAGATAAAGGTTTTTTACATAACAGGTTTTTTAATACAAATCTTTTTGCAGACAACGTTGGAACTGAACAGGATAGCCAAACGTCGCTACAAAGATCTATCTATAAACTTAACGAAGTTTCTAAAGAATGTAAATATCCGTTCCAAAAACAAAAGTGATGGCTTTCAAAGGGACAAAACCAATGAGGACTTAGATTATAATAAGAAATAAAACCTTCGAACAAGTTAGTGATTTTCAGTTACCTGGTACGTATTATAAGCTAGCTGGCACTGGCAATAAACTGCAGAAATATCAAATGACATGCAGAACAATCGATAGAACATTGAGAAAGAAAGTGAGAAAAGACAGAAACATAAAGTTCTATAAAGTAATGGCCACCCACATACTGCTCTTTGGCAGTGAAACTTGGACAAGTACCAAAAAGCATGAAAGTATAATACAAGCAGCAGAAATAAAATTTCTATGAGGAGTGAAGGGCTGCACAAGAGTAGACCGACTAAGAAACGAAGACATAAGAGTCTCAACTTGGGATATATGCTATAAATGTAAAGATCAAGTCTAATCGAAAAAGCTGGCTACAACGTCTACAGAGAGTGTCAGATTCTAGACTACTACAATAACCCTTAATTTTAGACCTTTGGGAACAATATCCGTAGGACAACCAAGGAAAAAGTGGTGGGATACTTAAAGATGGTTCAGACCTGATGCTTAGAAGAGAAAGAGAAGAACTTCCCTTTCTAGAATATGTCGTCAAATCATCTCTGGTGACGTCATCATCCCTTCCTTTATTTTTCGATTTCCTTTCCGCAGATACTGACGCTGCACATCCCTACTTTTGTCAGGTCTTTTATCCTTCGCCCACTAAATAATGACTGAATTATTCTCTCATTCATGTAAACGATGCACTGGCATAACTACAACCCGCACTGAAAGCCAGGTATATGTTGATACGACCGACAAGACATCGACGCCCTACAAATACATGGATTACTAGATGTTGTGTTATTCCCTTTAGTTTTTTAGTTATTTATTTGTTTGTGAAGCAGAATTTACGATCAGAGTGTGGTGATTTCTCCTCTTACTGGCTGAGTGGAGCAATGCAATTCTCTTGCCAGCGAAAGCCATTGATGCGCCCGTGAATTTCTCATGCTGGTGTAATGGCACAAATTGCCCCTCACTTACTACCAGCCACAACCGATTTGCAGCGCATTTTTAATTATAACAGCCGAGCAATCGTACTGCGTCACTCTCATTACGGGAGAATTTATGTACTGTTGACTAACCGCTATTTACTCTCGTTGCCTTTAAGTTAAGAGATTAAATAGCTGAGCCTACCAAGAATGAAACAGATATACGTAGTTACAGAAATTAAGTCTGAGATCATCACTGCGTAAAAAGTACAGTGATAAAGTATATAGTACGTCAAACGTTCAACATTTAAATGATGTCTCATTGCTTGGGCAGAGATTATATATACCGAGTGTTAGGGGTATGGTTACAGATATTGTGATCATTGGTAGCTTAACACCTAGTCACTTCAGTGTGTTGGGTGGTCTTTCTCTTCTCGCAAACACATCACATAATTAACTACCTGATGTTTTCTGCACAGTCGTAACTTCGCCAAGAAGTGAACTACGCCTGTCAGTATAGAATGTCCACGTGTCCACGCTTCAATACCTGATCTAATGCCCGGGGAGTAATAAATATTAATAGCTTATTTGTGCCATTCGTGCATCTTGCTACCGAAGCTATAATTATTAGTCTGCAATTGAAGTAAATGCTGACGTAATATTGTTCAGTAACAATTCTCAGTCATCAACAAAAATATCTATACTTACACCCTAGAACCCTGTATTTTACCTGTTGAATCATCAACGTAGCGGAAAGGATGTATCGTTACTGTCTTATTTCTGTTACGTCTTCAGTACGAAGAATCGTTTGTGCGGTTTTCGACGCTACTCTAGTCTGTGGGAGGCTCTTCATATCTACATAAATATTGAAAAATACGTCCATTTGAACCTGCTCACCATACTGAAATCTTGGTCTCCCTCTACATTGTTTTACCCCGCACTTCTTTCTACTAAGAAATTAACGATTTCTTCATGCCTCAGGACGTATCCCTCTAACCAACGAATTTAATTGAATCATATTGTGAGGCTAATTTATTTTTTCCCCAACTAGATGCAGTACTTCCTCATTAGTTACTCTCTCTATCCATTTAACCTTTAGCTTTGTTCTGTAACACCACCTTTCAAAAAACTCTGATCTGTTATTGTCTGGACGATTAATTGTCCACGTTCCACATCTGTACAGGGCTAAACTATATACAAATATCTTCCGAAAGAATTCCTAACACTTAAATTTATATTAGATACTAGCTGTACCAGATCACTCTTTCCTGTGGCTCATTCTGCTTAAATGGAAAAGAAAGAAAAGAAAAAGCACACGTTTCTAATATGTATGAGACCTGGATACAGGTCCTAATCTCCGTCTCTCCCCTTTGTCTATCTTCCCCTCCCCCTTCCTTCGTCCATCTCCTCCTCCCCCCCCTCTCAGTCCATCACCTCTTCTCCTTCTCTCTTTCCATCTTCTTCTCTGCCCTCTTTCTCTCTCCATCTCTTCCTGACCCCTCTGTCTCATCCTCTCTTTTCAACTCCTCCTCCTTCTTCTGTCCTTCCACCCATCTCTCTCCATGTATTCCTGCCCCCTCCATCTGTCTACCTCCTCCCTGCTGTTTTCTCTGTCCGTTTCCTCCCATCCCTCTGCCCATCTCCTTTTCCCCCATCTCTCTGACACTGGGCCTTGTTTATTGTTGTTGCAAATTCAGAGTCTCTAGTGTTAGCCTAAATGAAAAACCAATAATCAGTAAATACAACTTCTCCGTTTATTAAAACTATAAAGAGTCTATATGTGTCTAAAACTTTATTACAGTAATGGGTAAAACTCTGAAGGCAATAGGAAAGGTACATTCTGAAATACTTGGTAACAATGTTTTGCCTTGATATATTACATATTTTAAAAAACTAGGTACCTAAAGACACGCCTGTATTAGAATTTATCGTTGATTCGAAATTTCAAAGCAATCGTTCAAGAACTTTCAGAGATTAGCAAGTTCGAACAAACCCAGTATTACATTTCTATAACATTTCCTCTTACATTACATACATATCACATGTACACTACGTGATGAAAAGTATCCAGACACTCCCAAAAACATACGTTATTCATACTAGGTGCATTGTGCTGCCAACTATTGCCAGGTACTCCATATGAGCGACCTCAGTAGTTATTAGATATCGTGAGAGAGCAGAATGGGGCGCTCCGAGGAACTCATGGACTTCGAAAGTGGTCAGATGATTGGGTGTCCCTTGTGTCATACGTCTGTACGCGAGATTTCCACGTTCCTTAACATCCCTAGGTCCACTGTTTCCGATGGGATAGTAAAGTGGAAACGTGAAAAGACACGTACAGCTGATAGAGACAGAGGCCGCCGACAGTTGAAGAGGGTCGAATGTGTAATAGGCAGACATCTACACAGACCATCACACAGGAATTCCAAACTGCATCAGGATCCACGGCAAGTACTATGACACGTAGCCGGGACGTGAGAAAACTTGGATTTCACGGTCGAGCTGTTGCCCATAAGCCACACATCACGCCGGTAAATGCCAACGATGCCTTGCTTGGTGAAGGAGCGTAAGCATTGGACGATTGAACAGTGGAAAAACATTGCGTGGAGTGACGAATCACGGTACACAATGTGGCCATCCGATTGCAGGGTGTGAGTATGGTGAATGCCCGGTGAACGTCATCTGCCAGCGTGTGTAGTGCCAAAAGTAAAATTCGGAGACGGTGGTGTTATGGTGTGCTCGTGTTTCTCATGGAGGCGGCTTGCACCCCTAGTTGTTTCGTGTGACACTATCACTGCACAGACCTATACTGATATTTTAAAACTTCTTGCTTCCCACTGTTGAAGAGCAATTCAGGGATGGCGATTGCATCTTTTAACACGATCGAACACCCGTTCATAATCCACGGCCTGTGACAGAGTGGTTACACAACTGTAATGGACTGGCATGCACAGCGTCCTGACCTGAATCCTATAGAACGCCTTTGGGACGTTGTGGAAAGTCGACTTCGTGCCAGGCCTCACCGACCGTCATCGATACCTCTCCTCAGTGCAGCACTCCGTGAAGAATGGACTGGCATTCCCCCAGAAACCTTCCAGCATCTGATTGAGCGTATGCCTGCGAGAGTGGAAGCTGCCATAAAGGCAAATGGGGGGTCAACACCATATTGACTTCCAGTATTACCGATGGAAGGCACCACGAACTTATAAGTCATTTTCAGGCAGGTGTCCAGTTACTTTTGATCACATAGTGTATATTACATACACGATGACAATTATTGAACCATATGAAATAAAATCGCCATAACTTCTGAATGGTTTGCGTTGGACGTTCAAACTACATGGTTGGCCGAGGGGCAGGATGGGAATTAATTTACACATGCGCGCGCGCCTTGCTGTTGTCGGCCATTTGCACGTGAAAATATCGCGATCAGCGTGCCTCGAAGTCTAGCGGTTGTGAAGCCCCACTATGCGAGTAATAACAGCCCAACTGCGGCTCAAAGGATGTTTGCGACCGAGTTCAAGCTGAAGACAACCGGTCCAAGCGAGCTATCAATCAAGAACTTGATTCGCAAGTCTGAGAGAAAGGGTAGTGTTAGTGACGACAGTGTTGGTAACGTCGGTCGTACAAAAATGGCGAAAACGCCTGAAAACGCCGAGAAGACACGCGATGTGTTTCAGACCAGCCCCAGGAAATCTATCAGACGAGCTGCACAACAGGTGGGGTTAACCTCGGAGTCACTGCGACGAATTGATGTTGAAGACGTACATCTCTTCCCATAGAAAATTGGAACCCATCAGCTACAGGGCCATAGAACAGCGGTTGCCTTTCGCCAACACTATTGTCCATATAGTTAACGAACAGGACTTTGATATGAATGTGGTTTGGTTTAGCGGTGAAGCCCACTTTCATTTGGTTGGGTTCGTCAATAAGCAAAATTTGCACATTTGTGGGACTGAGAATCCACTTATCGCGAGCGAGAAGTCTCTTCACCCTCAATGGGTGACTGTGTGGTGTGCAATGTCGAGTCACAGAATAATCAGTGCAATATTCCTTGATGGCACGGTGACTACCAAACGCTACGTGAAGGTTTCGGAAGGTGATTTCATCCCCATTATCTAAAGTGACCCTGATTTCGACATGATGTGCTTCATGCAAGACGGAGCTCGACCCCATCGAAGCAGGAGAGAGAGTGTTTGATGTCCCGGAAGAGCACTTTGGGGACGGGAATCTGGCTCTGGGGTACCCAGAGGCCACTGGCATGGGTCTCGATTGGTCGCCATATTCTCCGGGTCCGAATACTTGCAACTTCCTTTTCCGGGGCTGTAATAAAGACAAGATGTACAGCAATAACGCCAAAACAATTGCTGTGCTGAAAAAAGCCATTCATGAGGTCGCAGAGAGCACTGATGACCCCACAATTCAGAATTTCGCTATTTGTCTGCGCCATATCATTGCCAATGATGGCAGGCATATCGAACATGTCGTAACCTAAATTCGAACATCTTTCGTGACGTTTACATGTTGAGTAAAGCGTGTGCAGGTCGTATTTTGTAACTATTTTACGTTTTATTCCATATAGTGAAATAACTGCACCCTGTATATGCCATATAGCGTTCCAGTAGGTATATGAAACACTTGAGTATTCGACGCAGCGTTGTGTAAAATTTTCAAAGCAATCCGTGAAGAACTTCCGTAGACTTGAGATTTTAAAGAAAGAAACATCTATGTATGTGTTTTCTAGAAAATACAAACCTCCCTAATCGCAAATCTCCGTACGTTTTTGACCGTATGCTTTGAAATTTTGACCCGTAGTTGCATTGAAATACACATGTGTTACAATATACGCATTTTTTTATGTTTATGGCACACAATTCTTTGCAAATTTAATAACAAGGAAAGTTGTTGCAATAAATTTTCATATGTATTAAAGAAATATGTATGTAAAAACAAGCCTGTATTAGAATGAAATGTTGTGCAAAAATTTCACAGCAATAGGTCATGAACTTTCGGAGGTACACGATTTTGAACAAGTAGGTTAATAAAGTATTCCTCATGTAACTGGCTGGGTAAGTATGTTTGAAAGTCGGAGATAGGCAAGAGCATACCAGCTGCACAGGAACCACGCGTAGTGAAGCACTGCGGCGCTCAAACTGACCTTCGGACTGAGGACAGTACGAGTTTTACCCGCTCTCCGATGTTGTTCTGTCTGTACGTTGAGCAAGTATTAAGGGAAATAAGGAGAAATTTCGTAAAGGAACCTTAACCGAGGAAAAAGAAGTAATGGTTTGTTTAGGACACAGAGACGGCAAAGCCCTTGAAATAGCTGTTTAACGTAATGGATGGGGCCTTGAAAATAGGTTTTGTTAAGAACACCAAGAAAAGGAAAACAAGAGTTGTGACATCTAATGTAATCGAATCAGGTGACGCTACGGACACCGAATGTAGTCGACGATATTTTTCTATTTAGGCAGGAGAATAACTGACGGTGGTCGAAGTGAAGAGAATATAAAATCCATATTAGTATTGCTGAAAAAAAGAATTGTTATATGTGGTATAAATTAAGTGTTAAGAAGCATTTTCGGATGATGGTTGAAGAGAGTACGGCCTCGTGCGGAAGTGAAATGTGGATGCTAACCAGTTCAGACGAAGAGAGAATAGGAGGTTTTGAAATATGGTGCTAGAGAGGAATCTTGATAATTTTATGAGTAGGTTCAATAACTTATAATGAGGTACAAAATTTAACTGAGGAAAAAAGAAATTTAGGGCACATTTTGAATAAAACAAGGCATCGGTCGATAGGGTACTTCCCGAGCATCACCGAATCGTCATTCTGGTAATCGATGACAGTGTGAGGAGGAACAAATGTAGAGGAAGACGAGGGCTTGAAAACAATAAGCAGGTTCAGTTGGATGCGGGTTGCAGTACCTACGCAGAGATGCAGATATTGTTCAGGATAGATTAACGTGGAGAGCTGCATCAAACCGCACGTAAGAGGAAGATGACAACAATAAAAGCAACAACAGTATTAAATTTTTAACTCCTACCTTGTGGGAAACGAGAGATCGTGGCGTTAGAAAACAATGGTAGTTTATTAACGAGAAAGGAAAACGATAGATTACGAGCCCTCTTTACTTCAGTTAAATTAAGCTAAAGTCAGTTTCAAAATTTACAAGTTAATTGCCAAACGGTAGTAGTCGTTTTTATTTATTGCTTTTCGCATTTGAGTGCTGACGATTAGCTGCAAAATCAGTCTAGCTAGTTATGGCGCTTTATTTAAGATATTATGACATAATCTTAACTTGTCTAATCATTTTTTGATGATAAATGAAATCCTCCATACAAAGGAGGACTGGAACCATACTTTCGTATTGGTTATCAGAGACTGAGAGTATATTTGTAAATGCATCTGAGCTCACGGAAAAACGTATTTTTACTTTAAAACCTCGAGAATTATTTTTTCTTAATTGATTCCACAACCACAAATTTTTCCTCCTTGGCTACATAACGATACGGTCATTTATTTCACACGATCAGCTGATTTTGGTGATTTGCATTTTCAAGCGCTTACTCATTTCTTCTTAATTTCACATAGTACCCTGTTTGAGCGCGTATACTGTACGTCTGTCATTTAAATATATGGGGAGTTTCAAAAAGAGTGACATATTCCACAGGAAGCAGTTTTGGTCAAAACTTGAAGAAAAGTAGTTGTAATTACATTTCTCGAAACCAACGTGTTGTGGTACATGCCCATTGAAATGCACAGTTCACAGGCTGCATGCTATTTATGGATGAAGTAGGATTCACAAGAGATGGTGGAGTAAATTACCAAAATATGCACGTGCGGTAAGATGTAAATCCTAGAGCAATTATAGGGTTAGGAAATCAGGATCGCTTTAGTATCAGTGTATGGACACGAATCGTCGGTCACAGACTCACACGGCGATACACTTCACCAAACAGATGTTGCGTGATGAGTTACCAGCGCTGTTGGAGAACATTATCCTTGTAGAAACACAAGGGACACCACACTATTTTTTACTGATTGAGAGGCAGTACCTCACCGCAACGTTTGATGGGCGGTGGATTGGTAGGCGGTGTGATGGCATGGCCTTCTCGTTCACTGGGCCTGTGAAACCGGTGTATATCTGGCAATGGGACGCTGAAAGGTATTACATTAAATGTATTCGCAATGGCGAATATAGACAATCATCAGCTGTAGAATGAATGGTTCGGCCATGCCCTTTCAAAGGAACCGTCCCAGAATTTGCCTGAGCGATTTAGGGAATCCACGGAAAATCTAAATCAGGATGGCCGGAGACGGGTTTGGACCATCGTCCTCCCGAATGCGAGTGCACTGTGCTAACCACCTGTAGAATGGAATGACCACAGTGAAGATCTGTGCTAGATCGGGACACGAAGGCGGATTTCCCGCTTGTCGCGAGCGCTCACCTTACTCGTGCATGTTCAAAGGAATTTTCCATCGTATTCGGAATCACACAGACACTACAATATTGTACTTATCCGCCGTCACCGGGCAAGCGACTTTCAAGTAAAATGTCTCCCCTGTACGATTACAGGTTGTCGACATTACTTATTTATTTATTTATTTATTTATTTCATTAACAGTACAGAGTAACCTACCGCCTTTAAATGTAAGGTGGATCGGATGCTTCTAAATCTAACAGCAAAGACTTCTCATTATTACAGTCTTATTGGTATACAGTTGTTAATGCTTTTTTAAGTAATATAAAGAACATAAAAATTTCTCTAAGGTTACAGCGAATTGATTGCTTAATAATTGTTAAAATGGTTCTATCTAATTTCTTTCTCACTAGTTGATGAGAATATAATTTATATAATGCAAATGCCAAAGAAAAATAGAACGAAAAATGTAATACAAATAATTTGCAATATGTAGAGGGATCTGGTATATTGTATTTGGATGTGTAATATAGTATAAGTAGCATGTTGGTTGATAATGGCCTATTTCTACCTATTTCAGGCAAGAAGATCTCGGTAGAAGCTCCAGCTATTCTCATCTGAAATGGTTTGTGCTTACGTATGTTTACTGTGTTTGTGTGTATTGGTATATTACTGGGAGTGTTGCAAGCCAGGACACTACATAATATTCAGCAGCTGTTTGTTTGTCCTACTGTTGGAAGTTGCGGTATGTTCTATGTGGTATCTTACATGTATACACCTGGTATTTTACAGATTAAATACTGATTGAGCATTTGATACATGGAATACATGAATTTTAGCTTTACATGAGAAATACACTAATGTTAGTAAATCCGTTAGTAGAAATAGAATGTATTTCACTGCAACTTGAAAGCATTAATCCTTAAATAACTTAATACATTACATTTTTAGTTTTATACATACTTTATACAGAAAATACATTTGACACATGAAAATCATTCATTGTAGCTTTAAAGAGAGAAGAATATATACGTCTACCTACACATAATAAGACGAACAATACATTACTGCTTGTGTGGAGTATACTTTAAACGCTATGCAATATGTCGTTGGGTAGTAGGAACCTCGGAATAAAAGTTCTTCGAGCCATCTCCTCCCAAGCGATGTTACCGTATTACTAGAGTCTTAGTATGTGGTGTCGGTGTTTGTTTGTTTTATGATTGTTACTGCCTGTTGTGTTGTTTGTGACTGTGTAGTGTCATGCGTTGTTCGTTTGGGTCCCTCACGTGTTGATCCCTTCTGGCTCATGTTCACTTTTGCTTCCTTCCTCGGTTTCGGAATCTGTGGTCGTGCTTGTGTCCTCCCATGTGGTTTGTTGTGTTCCTTGTGCTTGTCTACGCCTCCTTCCATATAACTTTTTGAGTTCGTATTCTACATGCAGTGTGTTCGATACATTATCGACAACGCTATTTGCCGTGTTCAAATCATCGAGATTACGTACTACTCTGGCGATGTCACTGCCCTTCTGTATAGGTCTCACCTGTGCTAGCGAGTTGCATAGCAGTGCGACACGTTCTGGTGTCCCAGTTTCCCAGCAAACGCATATTTCTTCGTTAGTTAGTCCCATACGGTTGAAATGTTCCGGATCTGGCCCGTGGCCGATCAAGAAATGGACCACCCCCCGGCTTGGGTCATATTTCAGTTGTAATCCGTCGCGTACGTCAAGAAAGAAAGAGTGTATTCGCCGACACTTATCGGATGCGTCCCACTCTCTTTGTCATGTTTGAATCTGCCATTGTTTCATTTGTGTTTTGTTCATAATGTTGGTTCCTGTAATTTTGGTGCCGACCGCGGTGGCCGAGCGGTTCTAGGCGCTTCAGTCCGGAACCGCGCGACTGCTACGGTCGCAGGTTCGAATTCTGCCTTGGGCATGGATGTGTGTGATGTCCTTAGGTTAGTTAGGTTTAAGTAGTTTTAAGTTCTAGGGGACTGATGACCTCAGATGTTAAGTCCCATAGTGCTCAGAGCCATTTGAACCATTTTTTTTTTTTTTTTTTTGTAATTTTGGTGACTTTATCGAGCCTGTCCCTCGTAAGTCAGTAAAGTGCAGCTTTATAACGTATTGCTATATCTGTAGGGCAGACCCCCATCACAACGCAAAGTGCCTCTAGGGACGTGGTGTTGATGGCTCCGCTGATTCTCAGGAGTACACTACGTTTACCTCGTCTTGGAATTGCCTTCTTAGACATTACGTTCAGTCTGTGAGCCTACACACTTGCCAAGAAGGATGCGAAGGATTCAAATATCGCAATGTGTTAGGTCCTTATCGTCTTAATAGGTAATATGCACTGAGTTGTGTTGATTCTCGCTAGTTTGTGCATAGTTTTGAGGGTTTGTCAATTGTCCGTTCGATATGATAGTTGATAGTCTATTTCTCGTCAAGATGCAGTCCTAAATACCGTCTGGCTTGCTTCCTCTGTATGCCTATACTGTCTAATTTTAGAATTGGATTCCTATGTAGTGTCCCTCACAGCAGTAAATATACAGTTTTGTTGGGGGCTATTTTTAATTTATTTTCTTTGCACCAATTGTTACTTTTCTGAAGCAGGTTGCGTGCCTTTTGTCTCTAGTGCTGCTCTCGAGCTGGCTGACATCACTACGAGCAAGTCATCTGCATACGCCACCACACCTCTTATAGCCTGTCGGCACCGTCCAGGGTGTTCAGCAATGGTTCGACTGCGATATCCCAGAATATTGGTCAGCAGATCGAGCCCTGTACACATCCCTTTGTTATTCTCTTGACAATCTTGCTTGTACCATCCCTCCATTCCGCTACTCTTCCTCTGCAGTAGTGGAGGAGGTTATTATAGAGGGAACCTGATAGCCTCATTTCCCTTAACCTGGCGAAGAGTGCCTGCCACCACAGGTTGTCAAAATCCCCGGCTATGTCGGTTAATATGGCGGCCACGTATTTGTCATTGATGGTATTTGTAACTGTCAGAGTTTGGTTGACGGCGTCTTCTATTGATCTACCTTCCCTGAAGCCGAATTGATGGGGCGTTTGTCCGAGGAAGCGTCTGTGCGATTGTAAGCAGTCACACAGGAGCCTTTCCTGTACCTTGCCGAGGGTGTTTAAGACGCAGATCGGTCGGTAAGTTTTGTGGCCTGTTGTCTCTTTGTCTTGCGATTTCCTGATTATTACAACATTATCAGTTTTCCAGAGGTTTGAAATTCTGCCTGTTAGTAGTGCCTCGTTGAACATGTTAGTAAGAAAAGGTGTGATTTGTGTTGCTGTTTGTTTTAATATTTCTGAAAATGTTTTGCCTGTGCCAGGTGCTATTCGTTTTTTAAGCCTGCTGATTGCCGTCGCGACTTCTTCTTGTGAGCATGGTATTGTTACATTCTCACTGATGTATGGTTGCCTCTCCTCTCTCTTAGGTCACAGTGGTGTCGCTCGTCTTGCGTGAGGTCGTCATCTGGGAATAACCAGTTCAGAAGATTTTCTGCTGTGCTGCTGCATCCTCTGGTCATTGTTCCGTCTGCTTGGTTTAGTATTGATAGAACGGTCGGTGTTTTAACTCGTTCTGTTTCTATCTTGGGAGGTTGTCCCCAGATGTCGTTCTGTGGCTGGTTTTGACGAAATAGGTCCAGTAGTCTTGCCTTGTTGTCCTTAGTTGTTTTTGTTATTTCTGTTCAACCTAACGATACAGATCAAACCGTATCTGTCTTTCAGGAGCAGGCTTTGCTTGTTGGTATTACTTTCTTTTGCCACGTGAATCCTTCCTTAATCTAGCCAGTTCTGTCGACCACCTTTGTTTCTGTCCCCACCCAGTTTTTGCCCGTGGTATAGCTGTCTCATGTGATCTTTTTAGGACCTCTGTCAGTACATGTCTTTTTTAATCTATACGGCCTTGAACACTTCGTAGTGACGTCGCCTCAACAATATCTCGAACTTCCTGCCAGTCAGCTCTTCCTATGAGTAATGCTGCTGTTCATGGTTCATATTATGTGTATTGACACATCTGTCTGTGGTTATGAGATTGCCTTGTGGTTGCTGTGTATGGCTCTGTTTAATATCCTCCATGTGTTTACTAGTGGAAGATGTTTTGCGTTCCCTAGAGAAAGGTTTATGTTACTTACATCACCGGCGTCTTCACGGTAGGTAGGTGGCTGACCCTCCCTATTCAGTATGAAGAGGTTGTATTCATTTACCACGTCAAGCACTAGTGGTCCTCTGTCGTCAGTTCTATCTGAGTTCCACAAGGGGTATTTTATGTTGATATCGATTATAATGAGCAACCTTCCTGAGTGTCGTGCAATGTATTTTATTTTGTCTAAGAAAGGTTCTATATCATATGAGTACTGAGCGTAAATAGACGACATGAGCCGTACTTCCTGTCCGTCTGTTATTTCTGCTGTGGCGATGTGTTCAGAGCAACTCTGGGTGATCTGTGTTACTGTGAGGTTTTTACTAACTACTATTATCGCAGCTCTCACGTTTGGTGTTTCTGCTATTGTGATATAATGTAAGAGGAGCCCTGAAATCTTCCCGCCCCGCAGAAAAGGTTCCTGAACGCAGGCGATATCTGTTTTTCTTTCTTCTAAGAGCCCACCCAGATCCATGTTTACTAGGGTACTGCCCTGGAAATTTTGTTATATTACCTTATGAAGGGTTATCTAGAGAATGAAAAACAGTATGGTGTCGTTTATTTAAAATACAAAAACACACGTCCATGTGCTCTCACGATATCCTTGTATACTTTCCCTAGTTTAGGTCCTCTCCCCTTCGCGCACGTGCCTCCCCTAATACCTTACGTAGTTCTTTGGGGTTCGTTGGCAGATTTTTAACTCCTGTCAGTTTGTTCTGTAGTTGGGAAGCAGATTTTACGCCAGTTTTCATGCTTAGTTCGTATTACATAGCGAAGAGCGGTTTGAAATATATCCTTGTTTCCTAGTCGTAGGTCAGCTTCTAACAAACTGCCTATTGGCTTCTGTCTCGGGTTCTTCGGCCGACGTTCATCTAATGATTTTTCTGACGTTTCGCCAGCACGAGTGGCTGGCATTGTCAAAGCTTCATCCTCCATTGCCGGTGGTGAACTGGAGCCGAGCTCGCGGGCGCAGACTATATGTACCTGGCGCGCCAACGTCCGAGGGCTTCTCCGCGGTCATTTCCGGTGCAGTTCTCCTCTTGCTACCTGCGACGGTCGTTCGCAGCAGTACGGGAGGCCAGGATCCGTTTACCTTAAGGCTTTCCTCTTCCTTGTTCAAATTGTTCGCGTGTTTTTGAATTTCTACAGCTTCTCTGAACAAGCGCGTGTGATAGTGCTTCTCTACCGCCAGAACTTTCGTGTCGGCGAATTTTATTACGTGGTCGGTCTCATTCAGTGCGTGCTCTGCCACGGCCGATTTCTCCACCTGCCCCAACCTGCAATGTCGCTTATGCTCTTTGATCCTGGTGTTAATGGATCGTCCAGTCATTCCGACATATACTTTTCCGCATGTGCATGGTATACGGTATATTCCCGACATTGCAAGTGGGTCTCTTTTCTCCATCGCCGATCTAAGACACTCTTTGATCTTCCTTGCCGGTTTGAAAATCGTCTTTACGCCATGTTTGCGCAATATACGGCAGATTCTGTCCGTCACTCTGGGAATGTATGGCAGAAAGGCCGTACCCGACATTTCATTTTCTGGTTCCTTACTTCGCCGACTGTTTGGCTCTGTTACACTTCTAATATAATTTGTGGAGTACCCATTGCTCCTCAGGACAGTTTCCAGGTGTTGCATTTCTTGTTTCAGGTGTTGCGGCTCACATATTCGTCCTGCTCTCGTTACGAGCGTACTAATCATGCCTCTCTTCTGGCTCGGATGGTGGTTTGACAGTTTGTGCAGGTATCGGTCCGAGTGTGTCGGTTTTCGAAACACGCTGTGTCCCAGGTTTTCGCCGGCCCTTGTGACCAGCACATCTAGAAATGGCAGTTTCTTGACAAGAAGAGCTCGGCTCCAGTTCACCACCGGCAATGGAGGGTGAAGCTTTGACAATGCCAGCCACTCGTGCTGGCGAAACGTCAGAAAAATCATTAGATGAACGGCGGCCGAAGAACCCGAGACAGAAGCCAATAGGCAGTTTGTCAACAAGTGGCCACGAAAGCCGTAACAATTTTGTGTTAGCTTCTAAGTTTTCGTAGTTAACGTAATTAGCACTACTCAGCTTGGGGTTCTTGGCTGTGTCTGGTTGGTGTTCTTGACTGTTTGTTTGTTGCTCCGATTTCGAGTAATTTTGAAGTGCAGTTTGTTTTTGTACTGCTTTGTAGTTCCTGGTAGTGTGGAGTTTGATGTGTTTTCGCTGAGCATTTCCCCTGATAGTGACTTGCTGTTTTTCATCTCTACGGGGGACTTGTTAGTAAAAGGCGACTGTTGTATGTCCATTGGTGGGTTGGGTGTGTCTGGTGTTGTACCGGTGCAGGATGTGTCTTTCTGTTCAACTAACTCACTGTTTTGCTTTTCGTTGTGACTGTATGTGCTACCCGACTAGACAAAACTAAATGATGTTGGTTGAATCAAATTCTACACTACAGGCCATTAAAATTGCTACACCAAGAAGAAATGCAGATGATAAACGGGTATTCATTGGACAAATATATTATACTAGATCTGACATGTGATTACATTTTCACGCAATTTGGGTGCATAGATCCTGAGAAATCAGTACCCAGGACAACCATCTCTGGCCGTTATAACGGCCTTGATACGCCTGGGCATTGGGTCATACAGAGCTTGGATGGCGTGTACAGGTACAGCTGCCCATGCAGCTTCAACACGATACCCCAGTTTATCAAGAGTAGTGACTAGCGTATTATGACGACCCAGTTGTTCGGTCACCATTGACCAGACGATTTCAGTTGGTGAGACATCTGGAGAATATGCTGGGCAGGGCAACAGTCAACATTTTCTGTATTAGAAAGGCCCATACAGGACCTGCAACATGCGGTCGTGCATTATCCTGCTGAAATGTAGGGTTTCGCATTGATCGAATGAAGGGTAGAGCCACGGGTCGTAACACATCTGAAATGTAACGACCACTGTTCAAAGTGCCGTCAATGCGAACAAGAGTTGACCGAGACGTGTAACCAATGGCACCCTATATACCATCACGCTGGGTGATATGCCAGTATGGCGATAACGAATACACGCTTCCAATGTGGTACACCGCGATGTCGCCAAACACGAATGCGACCAATATGATGCTGTAAACAGAACTTGGATTCATCTGAAAAAATGACGTTTTACCATTCGTGCACCCAGGTTCGTCGTTGAGTACACCATCGCTGGCGCTTCTGTCTGTGATGCAGCGTAAATGGTAACCGCAGCTATGGTCTCCGAGATGATAGTCCATGCTGCTGCAAACGTCGTCGAACTACAGTTCGTGCAGATGGTTGTTGTCTTGCAAACATCCTCATCTGTTGACTCAGGGATCGAGACGTTGCTGCACGATCCGTGACAGCCATGCAGATAAGATGCCTGTCATCTCGACTGCTAGTGATACGAGGCCGTTGGGATCCAGCACGGCGTTCCGTATTAACCTCCTGAACCCATCGATTCCATATGCTGCTAACAGTTATTGGATCTTGACCAACGCGAGCAGCAATGTCGGGATACGATAAACCACAACCATGATAGGCTACAATCCGACCCTTATGAAAGTCGGAGACGTGATGGTACGCATTTCTCCTCCTTACACGAGGCATCACAACAACGTTTCACCTGGCAACGTCAGTCAACTGCTGTTTGTGTATGAGAAATCGGTTGGAAACTTTTCTCATGTCAGCACGTTGTAGGAGTCGCCACCGGCGCCAACCTTGTATGAATGCTCTGAAAAGGTAATTATTTGCATATCATAGCATCTTCTTCCTGTCGGTTAAATTTCTTGTCTGTAGCACGTCATCTGCGTGGTGTAGCAATTTTAATGGCCAGCAGTGTACTTGTTATGCCGGTAATGTGCAGTTGTCTTTGTTTGTCTTTGCCTGTGGTGTTGGATTCCTTGTGAACTCCGTGACATCTTCACTCTCGGGATGTTAAAGGACTATCTCGCAGTATTTCATCTTCCAGTTCGTCGAGTCTCAAAAGGAGACCAGCCTGGAGGGTGACCCAATCAAACATATGATGTTTCAGGTGCCTGGAAACTTCATATTCGGTTGCATCCTGCCTGCACATATCGTCTATATAGTCGATAAGGCTGAAGTATTTAAATTGTATTGACCCCAGAACTGAGGCAGTACATAAGTATTTGTATCTACATTTGTGGGCTGTAATATCAGATTGATGTTCCACTGCTGTCCAGGGCGTCCCCAGACACGTCTTCGTTGACCATCGGGACTCAGTTCGAAGCACAAAGCATGAAGGAAGGCCGTTCTACGCAACTCAGAATACGCTCGACACCACTAAAAAGGGCTTGCTCGTGTACAAAGGTCAATGGTAGTCAGCGCAGGGCAACACATGTGCCGGCACGTTGTTCACACATATGGAAACTTAGATCCAGTTGTTAGTCGGGCCTAATGGTAAGGTGACCGCTCGTGATGGGCGGGGAATCCGCGATCGCGTCCCGGTCGGGCACAAATTTTCATAGTCGTAATTCCATTCTATAGCAGGTCATTGTCCATATTCGCAATTGCGAAAAACATTTAATGTATTTCATAACGGCCGTAGTCGCCACAGTGCCTGTTCCTGTGAACGTGCATGCATATCCAGAGGTAATTTGCATCGTTTTCGGAATAACAAAGGCACCGCAATATACGAATAGTGCTGAAATGTATTGGTGTCAGCCCAACATATCGTAAATATGCTGACGTTACAGTAGCGTGTGACCACTGCATAGGATGCAATGCTAATGGAGCGTTTGAAACAGGACGTGGTTCACTGCGAAGTAGGGCTGGAGGATGTCGCTGCATCCGTAATAGTCATACTAAGCACTGCCTATGATGTCTGCTTCTACGTAGCTGGTTGAGGGGTATGACATAACAGATTGGTCCATATTTCAACACTCATTAGTTTTCGCAGTCAACGGCGAAGTTAAGCGCCGTAGGGTTCGGTTGGTGCTTGGATGGGTGACCGCTGGGTCTGCCGAGCGCTGTTGGAAAGCTGGGTGCACTCAGCCCCTGTGAGGCAAACTGAAGAGCTGCTTGACTGAGAAAGACCGGCTCCGGTCACGAAAACTAATAACGGCCAGAATAGTGGTTGCTGGGCACACACCCCGCCTATAGGCTGAGGATGACATGGCGGTCGGTCAGCACCGTTAGGGTCTTCCAAGCCCTGTTCCGTCTGAGTTTAGTTCAGGATTTTTTTAATGCGTTTCCGGACTTATAATTTTAGGAACATTTCTTCTAGTTGAGACGAATACTGCTATATATATATATATATATATATATATATATATATGCGTTTCCGGACTTATAATTCTAGGAACATTTCTTCTAGTTGTGACGAATACTAACTGCTATATATAAACACCTTATATGTTTACTGACGTGGTAGACTCGAACGACAACAATGTTCCACACTCGTGAACGATTTCAATAACACTGCTGCGTTAGTGGCATCCGTATTCATGATATATTGTACAGATCATTGCTCTCAACGATTGGTTTGACAGTGCTCAGTCTACAACTGTAGATGCTTACGTACATATGGCACTGCGGCAATAAAGTTATTCAAATCTTTGACAAGTATGGAACGTTGTTCTTGTTCGAGGGCTATACTACGCCGGCAGTTAAACGGCAGACGTACATTATGTACACCCACACAGTGTGCTGTGTAAAATGTCGAGGATATGAGTAAGCACTTGAGAAAAGCACATAGCCAAATTCACCCGAACCTGAGAAATAAATGACTGTCATCAAAATCCAGCCTAGAAGGGTTAGAGAAGTGTCCGTTAAAGATTCAGTTTTTCTATTGACGTAAACGTTAATCAGATCCATGGAGCAGTGCTGTGCAATGAATCGTTGCTGGGGCTACACTCAAAATAAAGTACCCTTTTCTTTCGATAGAGTGCGACCGTGATTTCAATTCAAGAGAATAAATTGTCAGTCTGAATCAGACCGCTGCCAGTACTTAGCTAAGGGAAATATCAGTCGCGTACGAGCCTAGTACTTCTATCAAAGCATGGGCATTCCAATGCGTAGCGTATCGCGCCGTGCTTCCGATCCTCACGGCTACGCCTCCCATTATATTCCGAAGAACAGAATAGCAATATTACTGCCCGTCCCAAAGATATACCCCGAAATCACGTTTCCTTGCCAGTACGCAGACTCTCTCCGAACTGCCGACCATTTTGTTTAGCACCTGTAAATTAGCATGTAACAAGCAAGAGTGGATGCGTCGAGGCAGTTACTGTGGCTTAAGAGAGCAATAAAAGAAAACGCAGGTGTTCGTTTAACCCTTGGCGACCATTTCCAGCGTTTCCCGGCAGTAATTCTGCTCTGCGCTAACTAATCTTCTGCAGCATGAGAAGAAATAACTGTTCGCTGGAAGTAGTTTTCCTCATGCTGTCGGTGCAGGTAATAAAGTGCCAGAGCATCCGATGTCAATTTTCTCGCACTTGGCGGAATATGAAATACTGGTGACAAAGCGCCGAGGAAAACGAAGACTGTCGACATCGAAGTCGTTACCGACGGAGCACCAGGAATAACTACCTCGAATGAGGGAAGAAGTAGAGTTAGGTCACCGAGGAACCAGCACGTCGTTCGTCTGAGGTCAGCCAGGGAGACCAAACATAGCACTCTCCGAATACGGGTCCGAATACGGGTCCTCTCTTCAGAAGCTAATGTGACCAGCGAGACGCACTAAATTCAAGCACTTTTCAGTTTCTGTCTAAGAAGCCTGCACGTCATACAATAATTCTTGAACAAGTGTTGGTCAAATTAATAGCATATAACAAACTGTAATGGGCGCTCTAAGGAATAACAATACCGAGACACTACGAAGGAGCCGAGCGGTTCTAGGCGCTTCAGTCTGGAACCGCGTGGCCGCTACGGTCGCAGGTTCGAATCCTGCCTCGGACATGGATGTGTGTGATGTCTTTAGGTTAGTTAGGTTTAAGTAGTTCTAAGTTCTAGGGGACTGATGACCTCAGATGTTAAGTCCCATAGTGCTCAGAGCCATTTGAACCATTTGAACTACGAAGGAGCTATAAAAACTGGTCACAAACTGATATTCATATAGGCACCGACGGAAAATGCAGAACTGTAAACTTTGGCGGCCGATGGATGAATGAGTGGCGTTGTAGCACAGTTCCACCGCGCAGCAGGTGGCATGTTGGCTCAGATGGTTCAAATGGCTCTGAGCACTATGGGACTTAACATCTGAGGTCATCAATCCCCTAGAACTTAGAACTACTTAAACCGAACTAACCTGAGGACATCACACACATTCATTCCCGAGGCAGGATTCGAAACTGCGACCTTAGCGGTCGCACGGTTGCAGACTGCAGTGCCTAGAACCGCTCGGCCACTCTGGCTAATGACATTAGGGCATACAATCTTTGCGTATGTCATTCCGTGTACTCAGTTGGACAGTAACTATGCTTCCCAACAGGCGCGTAAACAGAATACGTAGATATCAGCATTTGGGAAAGGACCTGTAGTTGGGCTCAATGAAGCCGATTGGAGTAATCGGCGACTCGCTCGACTTTTGAATAGGAACGATGCCACCATTCGATGTTGGCAGGAACGGGTGATCAGTGGCCGAACACGGTGTGAAGAAGGAGGCGGTCGCCCTAGAGAGATGACAGAACATGAGGACGGATCAATAGTGAAAGAGGCACTCAGAGCTCCGCATTCATCACTATCGTCTCTCTGACTCGCAACTGGTGCTTCAGTGATCACAAGGATCATTAATAGGCGGCTCACTGAAAGGGGGTTGAGCTCACTGGAGCCTTGCGCCGACTACCTTTGAACTTTGTACACGAGCAAGCCCTTTTTAGTGGTGTCAGGCCCATTCTGACTTGAGTGGAATTGCCTTCCGTCATGCGTTCCGCTTCTAACTGAGCCCCGGTGGTCAACGAAGACGTGTCTGGAGACGTCCTGGCCAGCAGTGGAACATCAATCCAACTGCCGCCCAATATACGGCCCGACAACCACGAGTGGTGGTCTGGGGTGGCATTCCATTTCATAGCAGAATCCCTTTTCTATTCATCTGCGGCACCCTTACAGCACAGCAGTACGTGGGCGATATTCTACGCCCTGTTTCGTGGCAAGTCATCCCGAGCTTACATTTCAGCAAGAAAATGTCTGCCCGCACACTGTGAGAGTTTCTGCTGCTGGTCTTCGTGCTTGCGAGCAAGGTCGCCGGATCTATTCCCAATTGAGAACGTCTGGAGCATTATAGGTAACCCCCTGTTACCAGTCCTGTGTTTTGACGATCTACCACGCAAATTGCACATAATTTGGTACTATATCCCTCAGGAGGACGTCCAGCAACTCTGTCAATCAGTACCACTCGGAATAACTGCTTGCATATGGGCCAGAGGTGTCCCAACGCGTTATTGACAAGGTCACTCTGTGAAGCTCTTTCTGTTGCGTACATCACCTCGTTTATCTGAAATTGTAGTAATTTGTTTGCCAGTACATCCCCATCATACCTACCAATTTCCGTCGAATTCAGATAATTCCTTAGCGATGCGTGCTTTTTTATTTGTCTTATAGTATATATTACAAGATTTACATCCTTCAGTCCCTTAACAAGAAAAATGGAAACAGTTACTGGCGGTAATTGTTTTGATGTGGCCAGCCACGATTTCCTTTCCAAGATGCTACCCCAAGAGGGTGTAAAAATGAATGTGCGCAACGGAAAATAATAAACGCTAAAATGAAGATTTGACTCTTTCTGACTACCCCGTGAAGCAGATCTTAGGATCTCTTAATGCTCTTTTTTACATATAAATTACAATCTAAACATAAATGATGAAGGCAATTAATACTACTAAATGATAAACGCTATTGTTCAATATATATTTATTATAGATTAAAATCAAACCTTTAAGTACAATTGTTTATATTTCCTAACTAAAATATTTAATCAGTTGCCCAACTCTGCCCCTCATTATGACTGCGCGATCTAATATCACTAACGTGAAATGACTGACATCATCTACTTACCAAACACCGGAAGACACTACTTTCAAAGATGATCTACAGTGGTGTGGATCGTCAGTGGAAATAAACTAACGCGATCACATCTGTTTACCTTGCATGGGGGCTTAATTAAATAAAATGCAAATTTTTTAGTAGCTGTCTGTTCGGTTACGATGTCTCGTAAACGGTTGGCCCTGACTAGTATTAGTACGCAATCTGACTGCATAGAATAACAACAAAGAATGAAAGAAAACTTCCTTTAACACAATTAATTAATTAAGTCCCCAGCAACTATAAAACCTACGAAACAACAAAACACAAGTGTAACTGTTCTGTATGTGGAAGTGTGATTCAACGTACACATCTGGCACGGTTCTTCGTCAATAAGACCAGATATTTTAAACACCATTTATACTGAAGTAATTAAAAAAAAACAGAAATACTATAATTGCACATAAAAACCAGAAATGCAGTCTAATACAAGAACACGAGCCAGATGCTTTGTTGACTGAACCTGTGACCAAGAGGCATTATTGTTTAAGACATTGAAATAATGAAAAAAAGGATTTTTTTTACCTTCATATATATTGACGAAAAGCACATTACAGCATCCCCAATCCAATAACATCTGGTGTCTAGCCCATCAAAACAATACTACAAATTCTGAGCAAGCTCTCACTACCGCAACTTCTCAACTAAGACTCACCACTGCTACATCTCAATAAGCACTCTCCACTACGACTTCTCGACAAGAACTACCTACTACGACTTCTCGACAAGAACTGCCAGTGGAGGCGGCTGAATAATACTCTTTGGCGCAATCTCTGGCGCTGTGGCTCAGTGTAGCCACCTTTCAACCTTTATAGCCTTAATAAGCCGAAGCAATTTGCGATATCACCGTATGTAAAGCATCCAGTGCGTCGAAGTGATGGTTCTCGTACTCTTCTGCGACGATGGAAGAACTCCAGCCACAAATAAACGCTTTCAAACACTAGGACGGCAGAAAGCGGTCCTCTGACTAACATACTCTAATACTGTCTTCTCCTCTCTCTGTTCTATAGACGAGAAACGCGAACTCCCAGCTACAAGGACGGAGTTCAGATACTGTCACAACGTAAGTATAGGCAGAAGAAGAGCTCTTAATTATTGAATACTGCGTACTCAACGACGACTTCCAACCCGGAGGTGAAGTCCAGAATCGTATAGGTTCGGAACAGTTCAGTTCCTAACTGTTCTAACTATAAACTCTCCTGAGAGCAAAGACAACAAGTCCGTCTGTACCACCAAAGCTGATACCGAACAACCGTCACACACAAGCGCTCACAATGGAAGACCACGTCTCTCCACCGCTGGCTCCCCAGCAAGGCTCGGCTCCCCGCCCACGTAATTCCGAAAACGATTCATATTCCCGAAAACACGGAATATTTTGCCTCTCTGCAGATTCTTCCGAATGCCGGCCAACCATATTTTAGTCTTTTGTCGTCCAGTGCGGGAAGTTTGCGAGGAAAAGCCTATACTCGTACAATGGTACGCTTCTGAGTAAAAATCCTTGGAAATAACCCAGCGTGCATGGTTTCCGAGGTGCCGCTTCTTCGTTCCTCTCACCTGAGCCCAATATTTTCAGAGTTCCTGGTTATCCTTCCGGGCCTGCTACAATAGCGCCCGGCCGTCATCCTATTGTGCTCCAGAGCTCAGGTGCCACGACGTCTGTCTAGCTACTTCCTGTGTTTAAGCAGGACAAACATGTGTGTGGGCCTTCCATCCAGAGCTTGAGTTCTGCCTGGCGTTTCATCTCCACTGGCGTTCCAACCTCTACTAGTATAGGCAATTATTCATTACGCCACTCTGATAATAAAGGACTTCATCACCTTTAATCCAATAAGCATTACCAATTATTTACAAGGCGTACGTGACAGTTTCATTCTCCTTTATATATTCATATATGTGATGAACAACCTATTAAACGATACCTAATTGTGTTTGTAGATCACGGCAAAATATGTGGATGAGTGCTTGTAAGATGCATAACTATAGCCACCTTACACCTTTCCTGCGTCAACGCCAGTTATCCGATGTATATACTCAGTGTCAGTACTAGAGAAGGAAGGGAAAGGTGAAACCTTGAAGGAATAAGTAAATAAGTATATAAAAGAACCATACAAAGGAAGGAAACTTGAAGACAAAGTTACAGAAAGGGAAGAGAAAGTAGGTGAATATGCGGTGGGTGATATGAAAACGCGAGAATTTAACACAGTACTGAAAGACCGAAGTCGAATCGAAATCCGTGGAGCAGACTACATTACTCTGAACTGTTGTGACTCTTAAGAGAACCAGCTATGACAACACTCTTCCACCTCGAACTCGAGACTTATAAGACAGGCGAAATAACTTCAAACATAAAGAAGACAGTAATATATCCAGTCACAAAGAAAGCATGTGCTCACTGGTGCGAATATTATCGAACCATCAGTTTAACACGTCACAGTTCCAAAATGCACATGCTTATAGCAGTTGCAAATTTTGGGAGAGCATTTGACAGTGTTAACTGGAACAGACACTTCCAAAATCTAAAGGTAGCACAGATAAAGCGGTAGGAGCGAAAGTCCATCTAAAACCTCTACAGAAACCAAACTACAGTTGTATAAGTTGACGGAGATGAAAGACTGGGCAGTGGCCTATCCACAACACAAGGTGAAAAGGATACCAAGGAGAAATTTTAAAACCTGTTAAAAGTTCAGGGAGAAGAAGTTACAACTGTCATGTTCTTGACGACGGCGCTGTAATTTTGTCACAGAAGAACTTGGAAAATCAGTTGAATGGAACTTATAACGTCGTTGAGGGAGGCTATACGATAAACCGAACAAAAGTAGAAAGTAAGGCAATGTAATCGATTTAAATCAGCCGAAGAAAAGAGACAGAAGAACTGTAGAAAAGTATTCCTATTTGGATAGCAAAATTCAGTTACACTATGTGATCAAAAGTATCCGAACATCTGACTGAAAATGACTTATAAGTTCTTGAGGCCCTACATCGGTAATTCTGGAATTCAGTATGGTGTTGGTCCACTCTTAGCCTTGATGACAGCTTCCACTCTCGCGGGCATACGTTCAGTCAGGCGCTGGAAGGTTTCTTGGGGAATGGCAGCATATTCTTCATGGAGTGCTGCACTGTGGAGAGGTATCGAAGTCAGTCGGTGAGGTCTGGCACGAAGTCGGCGTTTCAAAACATCCCAAAGGTGTTCTATAGGATTGAGGTCGAGACTCTGTGCAGGCCAGTCCATTACAGGAATGAAATTGTCGGGTAACCACTCCGCCACAGGCTGTGCATTATGAACAGTTGCTCGATCGTGCTGAAAGATGTGATCGCCATCCTCAAATTGCTATTCAACAGCAGCAAGCAAGAAGGTACTTAAAACATCAATGTAGGCCTGTGCTGTGCCACTGCCACGCAAAACAACAAGGGGTGCAAGCCTCCTCCATGAAAAACACGACCACATCACCGCCTCCGAATTCTACTGTTGGCATTACACACGCTGGCAGATGACGTTCACCGGGTATTCACCGAATACACACCCTGCCATCGGATCGCCACATTGTGTACCGTGATTCGTCACTCCACACAAAGTTTTTGCACTGTTCAATCGTAAAATGTTTACGCTCCTTACACCAAGCGAGACATCGCTTGGTATTTACCGGTGTGATGTGCGACTTATGAGCAGCCGCTCGACCATGAAATCCAAGTTTTCTCACTTCCCGCCTAACTGCTATAGTACTTGCAGTGGATCCTGATGCATTTCGGAATTCCTGTGTGATAGTCTGGCTAGATGTCTGCCTATTACACATTACGACCTTCTTCAACTGTCGGCGGTCTCTGTCAGTCAACAGACGAGGTCGGCCTGTACGTTTTTGCGCTGTACGTGTCCCTTAACGTTTCCAATTCACTATCAAATTGGAAATCAAGGGATGTTTAGGAGTGTGGAAATCTCGCGTGCAGACGTATGACACAAGTGACACCCAATCACCTGACTACGTTCAAAGTCCGCGAGTTCCGCGGAGCGCCCAATGCTGCTCTCTCACGATGTCTAATGGCTACTGAGGTCGCAGATATGGAGTACCTGGCAGTAGGTGGCAGCACAATGCACCTATAAGAAAAGCTTGTGTTTTTTAGGGTGTCCGGATACTTTTGATCACATAGTGTATGATGGTCGAAGTGAGGAGTATGTAAAATGCAAAGGTGTACAGCAAGTCAACCATATCCGAAAAAGAGCTAATTGTCTCCATCGAATGTAAATTTAAGAATTAGGAAGTCATTTCTGAAAGTAAGCAAACCTGAAAAATAACATTGTATGGATGTGAAACGTGGGCGATAAGCAGTTCAGACAGGAAGATATTACGAGCTTCTGAAATGTGGTGCTAAAGAAGAATGCTGATGATTATATCGGATAACTGATGAGAAGTTAAGTGAATGAAGAAAAAAGAAGTTTATGGCACAACTTTGCCAAAAAAGTGGATCGTTCGACGAGACACATCTTGAGTCATCAAGGAATAGCCAATTTGATAACGGAGCGAAGGGTTGGAGGCGAGGAGTGGTAGGAGTGGTGGTCAAAGTTGTAGAGCGAGGGTAAGACTTGAGTATAATAATAAACTTTAAATATACATGGTGACACAAAATAAGTCTTTAAAAGCGTTTATCTGCTATGGTTTAACTATAATGGTGACGTTCCGTCTTGAAGTGATGAATCTGATCATGTTGCCATTATGAATTTCTAATAAAAGGTCAGCCGGCCGGTGTGGCCGTGCGGTTAAAGGCGCTTCAGTCTGGAACCGCGTGACCGCTACGGTCGCAGGTTCGAATCCTGCCTCGGGCATGGATGTGTGTGATGTCCTTAGGTTAGTTAGGTTTAATTAGTTCTAAGTTCTAGGCGACTGATGACCTCAGAAGTTGAGTCGCATAGTGCTCAGAGCCATTTGAACCTTTAATAAAAGGTCAAACCTTTGTTTGTGGAACTTAAATGTCATAAATGAGTCTCCTTGTGATACTGTATTGTTGTAGCTCTGAAAATTCTATTGTTCACTCAACAGTGTCTCAGTTCACTTTTCTGAATATAGCACGAACATTGGAACAGGGTTTGTTTATCGCAAAGAGGTTTTACACTAATTGTGGGGGTAATGGTGTGGTGAGACCCGCATTCAACAGCACATTTGATCCAAAAACTGCACCATCTGGAATGACCATTTATCGGTGAGATTACAATGCTGAAAGGAACTCCAGTTGTGAGGACAATCAGCTTTTTTGAAGAAACACATTCAGCACAGCAACTTAGGACGTTACGACTGTCTCTTCCATTACAAAATGAATTGTGCGATCTACATCTACGTGATTGCTCTGTTATCCACAATAAAGTGCCTGGCAGAGGGTTCAATGTACCACCTTCAAGCTGTCTCTCTACCGTTCCACTCTCAGACGACGCACGGGAAGAACTAGCACTTAAATTTTTCTATGCGAGCCCTGATGTCTCTTATTTTATTCTGATGATCATTTCTCCCTATGTAGGTGGATGGCAACATAGCGTTTTCGTAATCGGAGGAGAAAACTGGTGATTGAAATTTCATGAGAAGATCCCGTCGCAACGAATAACGCCTTTGTTTTAATGATTGCCACTCCAATTCACGTATCACGTCTATAGCAGTATCTCCCGTACTTCTCGATAATACAAAACGAGCCGCCCTTCTTTGAACTTTTTCGATGTCATCCGTCAGTACCAACTGATGCGGATCCCATACAGCACAGCAATACTCCTGAACATGGCGAACAAGTGTAGTGTAAGCAGTCTCTTTAGTAGACCTGTTGCACCTTCTAAGTGTTCTGTCAATGAACCGCAGTCTTTGGTTTGCTCTACCTACAACGCGATAGTTCCAATTTAGGTTATTTGTAACTGTAACCCCTACGTATTTAGTTGGATTTACAGCCTTCAGATTTGTGTGACTTATCGCGTAATCGAAATTTAGCAGATTTCTCTTAGTACTCATGTGAATATCTTCACACTTTTCTTTATTCAGGGTTAATTTACACTTTTCGAACTATGCAGATATCTTATCTAAATCATTTTGTAATTAGTTTTGCTCACATGATGGCCTTACAAGAAGGTAAATGGCAGCATCATCCGCAAACACTGTAAGACAGCTACTCAGATTGTCTCCTATGTCGTTAATATAGATAAGGGATAATAGAGGGTCTATAACACTTCCTTGGGGAAGGACAGTGATGTGGAGCAGCGAGGTCCTTTTGCAAATGATATGATTGAGACCTTTGAAAATGGAACAGTAGCGAAGGATCAGATTTAGTAATGAGATCCGTTTCCATCTCCATAGGGACATCAACAAACAGAATTAGCTCCACTGGGGTACTTTGAATAGACACGTTGAAACTCCTGATCATAGTGTGGCATGGCCCTCGTGTAGTCCTACTCACAACCCCTGTGACTATGTTTTTTGGATTTTCTAAAGGACAGAGTCTTCGAAGATGAACTTAAAACGCGCTACGATCCTATTACTCAAATTCCCTGAAAGAACCGCGCAGTCGAAAATGTTGATATTCAGTAATTCATCGCAGAACTCAGTTCATGATTCTGCAAATTCCTTGCTGCTGAGGGAAACCACTTTGAACTCGGTTTCTATTAAATTTCAAGTTTTCTGCTAAATGTGATAACAAGTATCTATCACCCACGTTATGCCGTAGAAACAAACTCATTGCACCACCTAGTTTTCTCCACCTCGTGTGTAGGATGCAGAGGCTTCCACTACTTACACTAGCGTGTAGAGCTGCATCAAACAAGTCTTTGGTTTGATTGGTTTGAAAACCACAAGAAAATTATCATCTCGCGAACACGTGTACAGTGTCTCAACCACTGTTCCAGCTTTCCTAGTGACAAAGCACTGCTTTCCTCCCTTACGGAGTTTATGCCCTGTACGAGACAAACTATTTAAAAAATGCTGATTTCTATCGAAGTAGCGTCATTTTTAAGCATTAAGATTTGGACAGAGAAACAATTTAACAAGATATAACAAATTACGATATATACTGAAAGCTTTAGATCCTTCAACCGATCAACAAGGAGACAGTTTCTGGTGTCTATGTGCTGGTCATGTCTTCTTACAGGTTTGACGCGGTCCGCCACGAATTCCTCTCCTGTGGCTCCCTGCAGTACCTTGTCAGTTATTCCCTGATATCTTGACACATGTTCTATCTTCCTGTCTCTCCTTTTAGTTACAGCTTCGGACTTACTCTTTTCCTCTCCGATTCTGCGGAAATCCTTCTCGTATTTTCAACTTAATCACCTTCCCACCAAACGCCTAACCCTTGGGTTGCTCGCAGTATCTTACCCCAAGAGTAGGTCGCTTCTTCCCATTTGGCAGGTAATTGTTGTAAGATGTTTGAATGACTTTTTCCAGACATATCCTACATCTACATGATCACTCTACGATTTACAATTAAATGTCTGGCAGAGGTGAGTGTAAGAGATTGTTACCATCGCAACCTTTTTCTCTCGTCAACCTTTTCTCGACGTCAAGATTCCATGGCAGCTGTGAACTCTTCTTTACGAGTCTGGAAACTCACAGACGCAACAGCGGCGCAGCTAGTGAATGTGCGACCCCAGTGTCTTGCATCATTAGAAACAACAAAAAGAAACTAGGAGAAAGGTCAGGTGAGTAGGAAGCATGAGCAGTCAGTTCAGAGTAGCTGTCACGAAGAAACTGCAGCGTCGCAATTGCCCTGAGCGCTGGTGCGTTGTGTTGGTCAAAGGGCGCACGTGCAATCTTTTCAAGCCATTTTTCAAGCAGTGTTGCAAAGAACTTATCCTTCAAAAATTTGGTAGGATGCACCTGTTACCGTAATGCCCTTTGGCACCCAATGAGTGAGGATTACGCCACCGCTGTCCCAAAACATGGTCACCATTGTATTTCAGTACACGCGGTTGCCAGAAATATTATTATTCGTAGTCAGTGTGAACTTCCATTGAGCTGAGCGGCACTTCGTTTCAGGACTGAAGAACGACGTGATGTCCCATTCACTGTCACATTCCATGACAAGGTTCAAATGGCTCTGAGCACTATGGGACTCAACTGCTGTGGTCATCAGTCCCCTAGAACTTAGAACTACTTAAACCTAACTAACCTCAGTACATCACACACACCCATGCCCGAGGCAGGATTCGAAACTGCGACCGTAGCAGCAGCGCGGCTCCGGACTGGAGCGCCTAGAACCGCACGGCCACCGCGGCCGGCGCTCCATGACAAGAAAGTCCCACTTCTGCCAACATCATGTGTCGACATTGCTGGCAACTTGCGGGATGTTAAGCCTTGTGGTCGTCCGTCTGCATTCGTGGCACCCACCTGGAGTAACACTTTCACATTTTCAGGTCTTCTTGCAGGATTGTTTGCAGAGATCCCATGGATATATCCACACTCATTCGCCGAACCACCAAACAAATTCCTCCACTCGCTCGATTATGCCGTCAGAACGGCTTGTGAAAGGCCGAGATTTTTTTGGCTTCATGTCACACGAAATTCTGCCTTTAACTGTTATATCAACCACTGCACATTTCACTCATCGAAGGCATCACCACCACATGTCTCACGCAACTGGCGACGAATGTCAATCAGCGTCACACGACACAAATGGAGAAAACGAATGATTACACGCTTTTTTTTATAATTAAAATGGCGCCATTTGACGTATCAAAAATAGTCCTCACTCTCGCCGCTGCTGTAAGACTTTTGTGTGCCGTTCTCTGTTAAGCATTCATAACGAGTGCACGCGTATTTTAAGATAAACCGCATGTTCCAGTCTTTTTCCAGTCTTGAGGAAAAATAACGGAGCTGTTATAACTTTAATACACCTCGTACGTATACACCCGTAGACATGCATGTATAGATACGTTATGAGAATCCTAAAGTAACGAATTTATTTTCTTGTGAGAAAGGAGGACAGTGAGAGGTTATTACCCTGTTGTCCCTATTACTCACTGTTTTGAATAAGGGAAAACCCATCGCATCTGGGAACGTGTCAATTAGCTCTCAGTATTTGTTTCCTCAAATGCGGGAGAAAAATTCCTATTACGTTAATGTCTGGGAAAGCAGAAGATGTTTCATGAGTATCTGTCCCGTTCAGAAGACTGAATCTTCTACATGAGTGAAGATATGAATTTTGGATCACTTTGACATACACATCGAAACTGAAAATTTATCTTGGTGGCAGTTGTAAGTCGTAGGATGATGTGGCTGCTGCTAGAGGCCTGACTTGTGCCGATAGCTCGCTCGCTTGCTCTTTCATCGTCTAGTGGCGATAACAGAACAAAAGATGACGCTTTGCGTTCTCCATTTCAACAGCTACACTAAGTTACAACTGTCTGGTGTGATTTTCGTCGCTAGTACGGTACTGACCATCCTACAGAGTAAGGGGTGAACAGTTGCCGTACATTGGTACCAATGGTCACCTTATCTCCCGCTATGAGGTTTCTTTGATGCGGTTTATGAGAGACTCCGCTTACGTAGCTCCTCTTTCTTCTGTGACAACTGACATGCCGCATAGCAGCAACAGTAGAAAATAGTTCAAATTGCTCTAAGCACTATGGACTTAACAGCTAAGGTCATCAGTCCCCTAGACTTAGAACTACTTAAACCTAACTAACCTAAGGACATCACACACATCAATGCTCGAGGCAGGATTCGAATCTGCGACCGTAGCAGCAGCGTGGTTCCAGCCTGAAGCGTCTAGAACCACTCGGCCACAGCGGACGGCATGCCAGTAGAAGAACGTGACGGATTCGACCATTGTCTCATTGTCTGGATGTTTGTCTCGCATCCAGCAGAGGTCACTCAGAAGTAGACTTTGGTCCTAAACGGAAATGTGAAATGTCGATTTTGTGTACATGCATATAAAAGATACATCCTCGTAGAATCGGAGAGTTGTTTGAAACTGAAAGTTTGTAGCCCTATACCTAAGTTAACAATCCCCCAAATTTCTTAATTTGTGTGGAAGGTACAGCTATTTGAAATCGGTTGAACCGTTTTGCAACACCTAGTGGACTCTTTGAACTTACGCCACATCATGTATGAACTACCATTAAAAGTTATGAAATTTAATAATATTAGGATGTGTTGATTTGCATAGAATGTTAATCATGAATAAATGAAACTAAAATGACAATTATGCAGCGTACTGGATACGAGAATACCAACCTAGTCAACACTGTTGAAGTCCCAGTACAAAAACAAAGAAAGTTTCCCATCTTGAAAACAAGATTACTCAAGATGGTCAAAGTAAGAACTAAGAGAGATCAAAAATTATTGGTGATGAAATAAGCTTTGTTATACGAAAGAGCTCCGCCGGAATCAAATATCTGCATAGAATGAAAAACAATAAATAAATCTGACTCTGTTTGCATGCCTGCGAAACGTGAGCCACGGTAATACCAAGGAAGAACATCCTGAAAGTGTAAAAAATGGTCAAAAATTAGGTCGACAAATAAGGCATATAATAAAAATGTGAAGGGGTTGAACATGTCAGCCAACCAGTTGTAAAACAAAGGTTTATTAGCTCTTGACCTAGGTTTCGATATTTCTAAAAAAATCTTCTTCAGAAAATGTTACTTTACATTATGGTCAATTAGATTAGCTGAAGATGAGCGGCTCTTGTCACATATAAAATTGAAAAAATTATGAATTATCCCAAGGCAAGGTTTTAGATAGCAGCCAGATTGCATTTAGCATACTTTAGAATGAATTCCCACTGGTAGAACCTCTTGTCAACATAAAATTGTAACCGTAGTCAAAGGATAAATTATTTGCGTAAGTTAAGTTTACATCCCAGAGACAAATGCCTTTGGCATCTACATCTACATACATACTCCACAATCCACCATACGGTGCCTGGCGGAGGGTACCTCGTACCACAACTAGCATCTTCTCTCCCTGTTCCACTCCCAAACAGAACGAGGGAAAAATGACTGCCTATATGCCTCTGTACGAGCCCTAATCTCTCTTATCTTTGTGGTCTTTCCGCGAAATGTAAGTTGGCGGTAGTAAAATTGTACTGCAGTCAGCCTCAAATGCTGGTTCTCTAAATTCCCTCACTAGCGATTCACGAAAAGAACGCCTCCTTTCCTCTAGAGACTCCCACCCGAGTTCCTAAAGCATTTCCGTAACAGTCGCGTGATGATCAAACCTACCAGTAACAAATCTAACAGCCCGCCTCTGAATTGCTTCTATATCCTCCCTCAATCCGACCTGATAGGGATCCCAAACGCTCGAGCAGTCCTCGAGAATAGGTCGTATTAGTGTTTTATAAGCGGTCTCTTTTACAGATGAACCACATCTTACCAAAACTCTACCAATGAGCCGAAGACGACTATCCGCCTTCCCAACAACTGCCATTACGTGCTTGTCCCACTTCATATCGCTCTGCAATGTTACGCCCAAATATTTAATCGACGTGACTGTGTCAAGCGCTGCACTACTAATGGAGTATTCAAACATTAATGGATTCTTTGTCCTATTCATCTGCATTAATTTACATTTATCTATATTTAGAATTAGCTGCCATTCTTTACACCAATCACAAATCTTGTCCAAGTCATCTTGTATCCTCCTACAGCCACTCAACGACGACACCGTCCCGTACACCACAGCATCATCAGCAAACAGCCGCACATTGCTATCCACTGTATTCAAAAGATCATTTATGTAGATAGAAAACAACAGCGGACCTACCACACTTCCGTGGGGCACTCCAGATGATACCCTCACCTCCGATGAACACTCACCATCGAAGACAACGTACTGGGTTCTATTACTTAAGAAATCTTCGAGCCACTCACATATTTGGGAACCAATCCCATGTGCTCGTACCTTAGTTAGGAGTCTGCAGTGGGGCACCGAGTCAAACGCTTCAAGGAATATGGCATCCGTCTGATACCCTTCATCCATGGTTCGCAAGATATCATGTGAAAAAAGGGCGAGTTGCGTTTCGCAGGAGCAATGCTTTCTAAAGCCGTGCTGATGCATGGACAGCCACTTCTCTGTCTCAAGGAAATTCATTATATTCGAACTGAGAATATGTTCGAGAATCCTGCAACAAACCGATGTTAAGGATATTGGTCTGTAATTTTGAGGATCCGTCCTTCTACCCTTCTTATATACAGGCGTCATCCGCGCTTTTTTCCAGGCGCTCGGGACTTTACGTTGGGCAAGAGATTCGCGATAAATGCAAGTTAAGTAAGGAGCCAATGCAGTAGAATAGTCTCTGTAAAACCGAATTGGAATCCCATCAGGACCTGATGATTTATTTATTTTCAACCCATTCAGCTGCTTCACAACCCCAGCGATGTCTATCACTATGTCCTCCATACGGGAATCTGTACGAGACTCAAACGGCGGTATGTTTGTACAATTCTCCTGCGTGAAAAATTTCTCAAATGCTAAATTTAAAATTTCAGCTTCCGTTTTGCTGTCTTCCGTTTCCAGGCCAGACTGATCAGCGAGTGACTGGATGGAAGCCTTCGACCCGCTTACCGATTTTACGTAAGACCAGAATTTCCTTGAGTTTTCATCAAGATATTTTGCTAAGGTATGACGGCGGTAATGGTTGTATGCTTCGCGCATCGCTCTTTTTATAGCAGCACGAATCTCTACTAACTTTTGCCTGTCCTCATTCTCCCGATCTTACTTGAACCGCGCGTGCAACTGTCTTTGCTTCCTGAGCATTCTCCGAATTGTGCTGTTAAACCACGGTGAGTCTTTTCGGTCCGTAACCCACTTTTTAGGCACGTACTTGTCCAATGCGTGATTTACAATGTGTTTAAAATTTGCTCATAAGTCTTCCACGTCCATCGTACCGGAAGTAAATGAAGTCGATTCATATACAAAGTGGGACGCTAACAACTGCTTATCTGCCCTTTCTAGTAAGAATACCCTCCTAGCCTTCTTGACCGACTTTTTAACTTTCGTAACGGTAGTCGTAATGACAACATCATGATCACTAATCCCTGTCTCAATACTGACACCGTCGACGAGGTCTGGTCTGTTCGTGGCTACAAGATCTAAAATATTTCCATTACGCGTTGGTTGTCGATTTACCTGCTCAAGACAGTTTTCGGATAATGTGTTCAAAAGTAATTCACACGACGGCTTGTCTGTACCACCTGTAATGAATCCATAGACATCCCAGTCTATACTAGGTAGGCTGAAGTCGCCTCCGACTAATATAGCACGATCCGGGTACTTCTGCGATACAGAGTGTAGACTCCCTTTGAATGATTCTAGAACTGTCACGGTGGAACCTGGTGGCCGGTAATAACACCCAACAATTAACTTTATTTCTCCTAGCCTTGTTAAACGTGTCCAGATAATTTCACAATCACACTCTACTTCGACCTCAGTAGACACAATATTTTTGTCAACTGCAATGAAGACACCTCCTCCTGTCTTTCCGATACACGTGCCAACCCTCACTAAATATTTCAGAACTTCCTATCTCAGGGTTCAGCCAGGTCTCAGTCCTATTGCTGTCAACAGCGCTGGCGGAGGAGTAGAACTCCTCACCAACATAACATGGGCGCATGCAGACGATGCACTTCCGTCCGTGGTGATCGCACACCTCATTGAGAACGTTGTCCCGCCTTTTGTAATATCCAGGGTACCGTGAAGAATCGCAGCGTCTTCGATGTGATTATTGTCATTGAGTAGAAGTGTTATTTCTGTTCATCTCACTGCGCTTTTCTTTCGATTGCCTTCTGTACTGTACTGTACCACACCGCAGCGGTTCTTTCTATGTGCGGTCCAAGTTTAATCGAACTATTTTAATTGGCAGCGGCACAACACAGGAAAGTTACTTCCGTGGGTTGGTTAGTTTGGGAGAGGGGACCAAACATCGATGCCATCGGTTCCATCGGATTAGGGAAGTCGGCCGCTCCCTTTCACAGGAACCATCCCAGCATTTGCTTGAAACGATTTGGAGAAATCACGGAAAACCTAAATCTGGAGGCGGTTTGAACTGTCGTCCTCCCGAATGCGAGCCCAGTGCTCTAATCACTGCGCCACCTCGCTCAGTTTACTTTCGTTCTTAAGTTTAGCACACCAATCTATTTTCAGTCTATTTTCTTGTATTACTTCAGTTAGCTGTTTCCATAATTAAATCAAATCTTAGATTTGTAAAACAAAGTTCAGTACCAGTTACAACAAAACAAAAACCGGCATATTCGAGGGCTTTATTGTAGCAGACACTCAGCTTTGTTTTATGAGGTCTATGCTTTTATACGCTGATGATGATAGCCGAAACGTCACAATAACAGGAACATACCACAAATTAAGCGATCTACACTGCATTATTATTTTCCGCACTATTTATTCAAGCACGCAGACATGAAATTTGTCTACTGTAGCTGGTATACGTGCAAGTCACATAAACGTCTGGTTGAAATGGAAGTGTTTCTAAACAAATAAAAATATCATGTTTCTTTCAGCTAAAGGTTGAGTTTAGGGCTTGACGGTGAGACCCTGAAACTCTATGAAAGCAAGAGCGCCAATGTTTACTGCAAAATTTTAACTTCTGAGTAGTGGAAAAGCGGGAGAATTACGGCAACTGACAGCTCTATGTTAGTGACTTACAAGCATACTCGTATGCTAAAGACGCTTAGCCGGCCGCGGTGGCCGAGCGGTTCTAGGCGCTTCAGTCCGGAACCGCGTGACTACTACGGTCGCAGGTTCGAATCCTGCCTCGGGCATGGATGTGTGTGATGTCCTTAGGTTAGTCAGTTTAAGTATTTCTTAAGTCCTAGGGGTCTGATGACCTCAGTTGTTAAGTCCCATAGTGGTCAGAGCCATTTTAACCATGTTGCAGTCACCTTTCTTGGCTCTGTAATTTCAGTGTCAACGAACGGCAGCGTGCTTACTGATCACGGTGTACTATAGTCAGCTGCACCATAACGTCGCTGTACTTACGATGTGCTGTTAGTGGATACGCACCTGCGTAGTTTGGGTTCCATATCAATGTGATGGATGTAGAGGAATTACGGGCAAAAAGTTAAAAGAGTGTAATTCGTTCTTTGTAAAAGTATGTGCCAAGTAAGTGGATTAAGGACGGAAGAAACACAACGTAGTGTAATTACAAAATTCGGCAAGTACTTAGGAAGAGGAGATTGTTGCATTCTCGGGTGACTTTCGGCAGGCAAAAGTGAGTAGAATTCCGTGCCTCTATAAAAAGTTGATGTGCGAAGAATGAAACAACTTCCGCCGTCAAACCTCAGCGGAAGATCTTGCCGAGAACGCGAGAAATTCAGGTCGTACGAAAAATCACTAAGTGGGTCGAAGGGTTCTACATAGCCACTCGTTGGCCAGCCTGATATGTCAATAAAAGACAGCAAAAGGAAACTGAAAGTTTTAAATCTCGCTTTTAAGAAACCATTCACGCAAGAGAATCGTACAAACATGCCGTCGTTCGACCGTAGCGTATGGACGACCCGGTAATAAGCATCCCTGGCGTAGAGGAAAAACTCAGAGCTGAAACCCAATAAGTCGTCAGGGCAGGATGGAACACCAAATTTGATTTTACATGGACTACTCTAAGGCATTGGCCCCTGGGTATTGGGTATTTAAATCAGGGACCGAGAAACGACGGAGAGGCTTCATCCCGCCGTGGCCCTCAGTGGTTCACAACCCCACAGCAGTCCACCCACCCCACCGCCGCCCCACGCCGAACCCAGAGTCATTGTGCAGTTCGGCCACCAGTGGACCCCACCCCCCCTACCCCTGCCCCCCTCACACACAAACACACACCCACACACACCCACACACACACACACACACACACACACACACACACACACACACACACACCGGGAACGTCTCATACCAGACGAGTGTAGCCCCAAATGTTTGCGTGGTAGAGTAATGATAGTGAACAAGTACGTGGAGACGGTGTTTGCTCAGCAATCGCCGACATAGTGTAACTGAGGCGGAATAAAGGGAACCAGCCTACATTGGCCGAGGTAGCTGGAAAACCACCTTAAAAACCATCCACAGGCTGGCCGGCACACCGTACCGCGACACTAATCCGCCGGGGACCGTCACACCTTCCCGCTCAGGAAATTGGCCCCTGACTTACCTTGCATTTACCGCGAATCTCCCGCGCAGAGCAAAGTCCCAGCGACTGGAAAGAAACGCAGGGGACTCCTGTTTCCAAGACTTGTAATTTACAGACCAATAGCCCTAAAATCAGTCTGCTGCACAATTCGAATACAATAAATTTCTTTGAGACAGGAAACGTCTGTGAACAAATCAGCATAAATTTAGAAATCATCACTCGCGTGAAACTTTCCTTGACTTTTTCTTCCATGACGTCCTGCGAACCATGGATGAAGGGCAACAGGCAGTTGCCATATTCCTAAATTTTCGGAAATCGTTTGACACGGTGCCCCACTGAAGACATTTATTAATGAAGGTTCGCGCATACGGAACAGGTTGCCAGTCATGTGAGTGAATCGAAGGCTTCTTAAGTAATGGAACATAATACGTTGTCCTCAACGGCGAGTGTTCATCAGAGACAAGATTATCGTCAGGAGCACGTGAGGGAAACGTGATAGCACTGTTCTGGTTCTCTGTATACGTAAATTACCTGACGGATAGGGTAAGAAGCAATCCGCGACTTTTTCCGGGTAATGATATAGTATACGGCAACGTATTGTCGTTGGGTCATTGTAGAAGGACACAGGAAGATTTAGATAGAATTTATATTTGGAGTGATGATTGACAGCCTGCTTCCTCTAAATGTAGAAAAATGTTATTTAGTGCAGATGAATAGGAAAAACAATCCTGTAAATTTTGAATACGACATATTAGTGGTGTGCTGCTTGATACAGTCACGTCTATTAAATGTCTAGGCGATATGATATAGAATTAGCAAGTAAAGAATGTAGTAGGGAAACCGAGTTCATTTTATTGGTAGAATTTTAAGAAGGTATAACTAATCTATAAGGAGAAATCGTACAGTGCACTTGTGCGACACGTTCTTCAGTACTGTTCAAGTTTTTGGGATCCCCAAAGGTAAGATTAAAGGAAGACGTCGATGCGATTCGGAGACGTGCTGCTAAATCTGTTACCGGAAGTTTCAATAAACAAGCGAGTGTTACGGAAAGAATCCATGAACTCAAATGGTAATTCCAGCGGGGAAGACGACGTTATTTTCAAGAAACGCTATTGCAAAACTTTAGAGAACTGGTATTTGCAAATGATTGCAGAACGATTCTACTTCCGCCAAGGTACATTTCACGTAAGGACAGCGAAGGCAAGCAAAATAAATTAGGGGTCGTACGGAGACGTACAGACAGTCGCTCTTCCGTCGCTCTATTTGCGAGTGGAGTAAGAAAGGGAATGACTAGTAGAGGTACAAGGTACTCTGCGCCATACACCCTAAGGTGTCTTGCGGAGTATTTATGTAGATGTTGATACTCGGTACTAAGTTATGGCTCTGGACGGGATGGCCTTTCACGGATTATCAAGCGTTGAAATGATGTCTTGCATGAGACAATGAAATTTGTTTGTCTGCTGTTATAATCCGAATCAGATAACGAACAATCCTCACATTTGCAAATTTTTGACAACTTAAGTTTATTCGAACTAACTTGTTAAGTATCAAAGCTACACAAGGTCATCGATAAAAAGCATTGTACACTAGTTTCTTCGCTGATGAAAAGCCGTTACTCCCGGCTGCGGACAAGTTGATTGTAATTTGAAATGTCGGTTCCCAATCCGGTAGCGCAATGTGTAATGTTTTTAGTGGTGTGTGATTTTGTTTCGTCGGGGTATTCATCTCTTCAGTAGTCGCTGTGAAGTTGTATCGCAACGTGAGGATTTATTACGTTAGTTGCAGACTCATTTTTTTCGGTGTATGGACTCTGCAAATGACGCTTGAGCTTGCCGTACTGTAACATCAATACCAACGACATAATAAATCTAATATTTCTACATTCTTATCACATACGAAAATCGGGACGTAGAAGAAAAAATTATTTAATTTTATAAAATTTGTTTCTGTAAATTATTATTGCGGTAGGCATGCAACAATACAAATAAACGTTTTCAGTCACTCAACGTGTAGCTCTGTATTTTTATACACTACTGGCCATTAAAATTGCTACACCACACAGATGACGTGCTACAGACGCGAAATTTAACCGACACGAAGAAGATGCTGTGATATGCAAATGATTATCTTTGCAGAGCATTCACACAAGGTTGGCGCCGGTGCCGACACCTACAACGTGCTGACATGAGGAAAGTTTCCAACTGATTTCTCATACACAAACAGCACTTGACTGGCGTTGCCTGGTAAAACGTTGTTGTGATGCCTCGTGTAAGGAGGAGAAATGTGTACCATCACGTTTCCGACTTTGATAAAGGTCGGATTGTAGCCTATCGCGATTGCGGTTTATCGTATCCCGACATTGCTGCTCGCGTAGGTCGAGATCCAATGACTGTTAGCAGAACATGGAATCGGTGAGTTCAGGAGGGTAATACGGAACGTCGTGCTGGATCCCAACGGCCTCGTATCACTAGCAGTCGAGATGACAGGCTTCTTATCCGCATGGCTGTAACGGATCGTGCAGCCACGTCTCGATCCCTGAGTCAACAGATGGGGACGTTTGCAAGACAACAACCATCTGCACGAACAGTTCGACGACGTTTGCAACAGCATGGTCTATCAGCTCGGAGACCATGGCTGCGGTTACCCTTGACGCTGCATCACAGACAGGAGCGCCTGCGATGGTGTACTCAACGACGAACCTGGGTGCACGGATGGCAAAACGTCATTTTTTCGGATGAATCCAGGTTCTGTTTACAGCATCATGATGGTCACATCCGTGTTTGGCGACATTGCCGTGAACGCACATTGGAAGCGTGTATCCGTCATCGCCATACTGGCGTATCACCCGGCGTGATGGTATGGGGTGCCATTAGTTACTCGTCTCGGTCACCTCTTGTTCGCAGTGACGGCACTTTGAACATTGGACGTTATATTTCAGATGTGTTACGACCCGTGGCTCTACCCTTCATTCGATCCCTGCGAAACCCTACATTTCAGCAGGATAATGCACGACCGCATTTTGCAGGTCCTGTACGGGCCTTTCTGGATACAGAAAATGTTCGACTGCTGCCCTGGCCAGCACATTCTACAGACCTATCACCAATTGTAAACGTCTGGTCAATGGTGGCCGAGCTACTGGCTCGTCACAATACGCCAGTCACTACTGTTGTTGAACTGTGGTATCGTGTTGAAGCTGCATGGGCAGCTGTACCTGCTCACGCCATCCAAGCTCTGTTTAACTCAATGCCCAGGCGTATCAAGGCCGTTATTACGACCAGAGGAGCTGGGAACTGAGTTCTCAGGATCTATGCACCCAAATTGCGTAAAAATGTAATCACATGTCACTTCTAGTATACTTTATTTGTCCAATGAATACCCGTTTATCATCTGCATTTCTTCTTGGTGTAGCAATTTTAATGGCCAGTAGTGTATATACATATATATTTGAGGAGAGAATGTGTCATGCGTTATCTACAGTTCAAATCTGTTGTTAGTTTGAATTTCTGTGGGAAAAAGGTAATACTTGGTAATGCTTCGTAATACTCCGTTGGTTCACGTGGATGTTCTACAATTCGTTTCCTCAACGCATCCTAAACGTGTTCGATGGGATTTAGTTTCTGGGTAACGGAGAGGCGAGTCCGTTCACAAAAAACATTACCTCGTTCCAAGAGCTCCACTAGCTGTGCTGTTCGACGAGGTCGCATTTATAAAAATAAAGCAAGGGATGAATGCACCAGTGAAATAACGCACGTGTCGAAGGAATACATTGTCATAACTTTGAGCAGTGAGTGTACCGTGCTGAAAGTTTTGGAGGTCAATAAGCGCTTGCTATATTATTCCTCCCCCCATCACCCCCCACCCTATTCTAGTCGACCATCAAAACAATCACGTTCGTCAGTGCTAGACTCACCCATATATGGTGAGAGATGGGATCGCGTAGTGCACCGAGGAAGATCGTAGAACATGATCATTTTGATGGTACAAGTACGGTGTAGGGAGCCATAATGTTGCATGGGCGTACTGTCCTCCAATTCTTTGAATATGGGGCGCTCACCGGTCAACGTTATTGTGACACTGTTCTCCTTCTCCATGTGCTTCTTTTCAGGGGGTGCATTCGTGCCTGAATTCATTTGTATGGATGACAATGCTCGACCGCATTGAACACTACAGTTGGCCGAGCTCCTGGAACGTGAGGATGTTCCGCGAATAGACTGGCCTGTCTGTTCCCCAATGTAAGCCCCAGTGGAATGCGTTAGGGAAGCGAACCACGTGCACCAGCGACCAGACGGTAGCTGTAAACCGCGCTGGCGAAGGAATGGAACACATTGTGACACGAACTCCTTACCAGCCTTTTGACCAACATGGAAGCACGCTGTAGAGCATGTATTATCATCGTGGTGATCATACACCCTATTAAGAAATACGTCCTTCCTTTTGTCATGTCAGGGTATCATCATAAATCGCGGTGCCATGAATGCAATTATTGTCTCTGAATAAAGGTATCGTTTCTGTTCGTTTCGCTGCGTATTTGTTTCGGTTACCTCCTATATTATACTGTAGACGTTTTTGATGTGTATGGTCCAAGTTTTATCGAGCTATGTTAGTTGCCAGTGACACAATATACGAAAGTTACTTTCCTTCTCAAGTTTTGCACACCAGTCTATATTAAGTGGTCCAGACAACATTATTCATTAAAAAAATTAATGATCGGTAATTAATTCAGGAAGTTTATTTCCTTTATTAATAAATGTGCCCTAAGCCTTACTACGTGTCAGGTACATTTACAGCAACAACTGTGTAACTCCACCCAGCATGAAAAGACTGTGCTCATGTCATTAAACACATCACTGATTCAGTGATGATGATAATATAATTATGGCTTGTGGGGCGCTCAACTGCACGGTTATCAGAGCCCGTACAAATTCTAATCTCGCCACTTTCATGAATGATGATGAAATGAGGAGAAAAACACAAACACCCAGTCATCTCGAGGCAGGTGAAAATCCTTGACCCGGCCGGAAATCGAACCCTAGACCCCGTGCTCGGGAAGCGAGAAAGAGACCGCGAGACCACGAGCTGCGGATATCAGTGATTTGGAATGGCAGCTCAATTCTGAAGGCGATTTCAGTAGTGCAAACCACGGTCCTGACATGCTCCCAAAAACAAAAAGCGGATGACCATGAATCAGGCTAACATGCTGGCTACGCAACAAATGATGCTCGAAAAATGTCCCTATACTCGACGCTTGGCTGTGATGCACATCTGTTGTAAAATATGTTAGAGCTCCTATCCACCGAAACCAAAGGTTATTGCACACGGTTACGAGTACAATGATTCCTTACCTGTTGTGCGCAGAAACATGTGGATAAGCCAAAGCATTGTGACCGCTGCCCATCTTGAGACAAAATGCTGCCTGATGGCGTTGCGGCCACGTGAAGCGGTAACAGAAGTATATGAGCTGAGCAGAGACGAATGGGGACTCATTCTAGAGATGATGCTGGCCACAAATGGGGAAACGTACTGAATCAAGCGACTTTGAGAAACGTCAAAACCTGTCAGCTGTTTCCGTCTCACTGTCCTGAGCCTCTAAAGAAAGTTACTGAAGGACGGTGAAACTACAAGTAGGCGAGAAGGTGTTGGACGCCCACGTCTAATCAGCTATTAGAGACAGATATAACCATAACGTACAAAGGTGGTACAGTGGGCTCCGCATCAATCGGCGCCTACGTGTTCTCAAGTTGACCCCACGAAACCAAATACGATGGCAATGAACAGGGTGTCGTCGGGATAGTTCTGTGTATCCACGGAACTTCTCGCCTGATCGGATCAATCGTGTTCCTTTTAACACAAGGTCCATGATAGTGTCCTGGTATGCTGTCATCCAGGAGAACGGTTGGTCGAAACGAGGCCCTTTGCCACGCGCTCAGGCTGGTGGAGACAGTGTTATGCAGTAGGGGACATTCATCTGGACCACCATGGGTCCTACTGTAGTAATAGGAATGACAGCTGCACACTACTTGACGATTATTGTGGGCCGCCTGCGTCCCTTCACGCTCAATGTCTTACCTGATGGGGATGGCAATTTCCAGCAGGATAACAGTTCCTGTCATAAAGCCAGAACCTTGTTACAGTGGTTTGTGAAGCATGATAGTGAACATACGTTGATATCTCGGCCATCAAATTCGCTTGAGCTGAACCCAATGGAACTTAACGGAGTCGTTATCCGGATTCAGCTCCTCGCCCACAAATCACAGGTTAGTAATTTACGAGAACAGTGTGGCCTTTGCTTAGTTATCTGGTGCCACATACCGAAGGAAAGCTACCAATGACTTGTTGAATCCATGCTCTGATTCGTTGGTTGGCTGATTTGGGTGAGGGTACCAAACAGCGAGGTCATCCGTCCCATCGGCTTAGGGAAGGATCGGGAAGGAAGTCGGCAGTGCCCCTTCGAAGGAACCATCCCGGAATTTGTCTGATGCGACTTAGGAAAATCAGGAAAAACCTAAATAGGATGGCCGGACGCGGGTTTGAACAGTTGTCCTCCCGAATGTGAGTCCAGTGTGCTACCCACTGCGGCACCTCGCTCGGTTCCATGCTATGCAGAACGGTTGCTATATTGCATTTCGAAAGTGGACCAACACACTGTTAAGAAGATGATCATAATGCTGTGGACTATCAATGTTGACTGCTCCAGTTAAGTGCGCTGGCGAAAGTATAGTTTGTAGAAGCTGATTAAAAGTCGAACCAACATAAATTTTCGCGGATCACCTTTGTTCGTGAGAGGTGACAATGTCAAAGTAATCAGTAGGTGTAAAAAAGGCCTCAGCTGTGGCTGAAAGGTTTGTGTGAAAGATGGTATCATTACAGTTTCGATGGTAACGTCATTCCACAAAGTTTATGCTGGATAGGAAATCATATGGTCCCAGTCACTACACATTTTAATTTTTGGATTCCATTACTGCGATAGCTTCTGAATATATAGGGTGTTACAAAAAGGTACGGCCAAACTTTCAGGAAACATTCCTCACACACAAATAAAGAAAAGATGTTATGTGGACATGTCTCTGGAAACGCTTAATTTCCATGTTAGAGCTCATTTTAGTTTCGTCAGTATGTACTGTACTTCCTCAATTCACCGCCATGATTTCATACGGGATACTCTACCTGTGCTGCTAGAACATGTGCCTTTACAAGTACGACACATGTGGTTCATGCACGATGGAGCTCCTGCACATTTCAGTCGAAGTGTTTGTACGCTTCTCAACAACAGATTCGGTGACCGATGGATTGGTAGAGGCGGACCAATTGTGTGTGTGTCAAATCTTATGGGACTTAACTGCTATGGTCATCAGTCCCTAAGCTTACACACTGCTTAACCTAAATTATCCTAAGGACAAACACACACACCCATGCCCTAGGGAGGACTCGAACCTCCGCCGGGACGAGCCGCAGCGGACCAATTCCATGGCCTCCACGCTCTCCTGACCTCAACCCTCTTGACTTTCATTTATGGGGGCATTTGAAAGCTCTTGTCTACGCAACCCCGGTACTAAATGTAGAGACTCTTCGTGCTCGTATTGTGAACGGCTGTGATACAATACGCTATTCTCCAGGGCTGCATCAGCTCATCAGGGATTCCATGCGACGGAGGGTGGATGCATGTATCCTCGCTAACGGAGGAGATTTTGAAAATTTCCTGTAACAAAGTGTTTGAAGTCACGGTGGTACGCTCTGTTGATGTGTGTTTCCATTCCATGATTAATGTGATTTGAAGAGAAGCAATAAAATGAGCTCTAACATGGAAAGTAAGCGTTTCCGGACACATGTCCACATAATATATTTTCTTTCTTTGTGTGTGAGGAATGTTTCCTGAAAGTTTGGCCGTACCTTCTTGTAACACCCTGTACATGTGACACGTGACGACAATAAGCACACTAGTTGAAGGTGCAATTTAAAGCCTGCCTATCACAGCAACCTGAAAGCCTTGTGCAGTCACATCACGCTGTCCATTGCCAAGACAGGTTCTTTGTCTAAGATTTAACCAAGTGTAGCAAAGTTACTGGTGGTATGGACGTCTCCCAGTAGAAATTGTATGTTGATAGACACAACGGACGTTCTTCCATTGTCTCTCGCTTCACAGTAACAGAATTATGATTGGTTCAAATGGCTCTGAGCACTATGCGACTTAACTTCTGAGGTCATCAGTCGCCTAGAACTTAGAACTAATTAAACCTAACGAACCTAAGGACATCACACACATCCATGCCCGAGGCAGGATTCGAACCTGCGACCGTAGCGGTCGCTCGGCTCCAGACTGTAGCGCCCAGAACCGCACGGCCACTCCGGCCGGCAACAGAATTATGACAGTGATTTTAAGCAATTCGTAGTTTAACGATATACAGAACTTAGCACCGTTTCATTTGTGTCATTATGTATTAGAGACGGTGGCAATGAAAACTTTATTAAGAAAAACTGTTTTTAAATGTATAATATTAAAATAATATAAAAAATAATCTTATTTATTCGTAATGTTAATAGCGTCTGATGATGCTTAAAAAGCGAATCACTTCCCATCAATAAGTTTCTTAATTTGCCAAACACTTAAAACAGAAAAACAAAAACAGTTGTGACAGTTTGTTCATAAATGCGCTTTAGACCGTAATCGCAGTTAAAGAAATTCAGATAAGCTCATTGGACTATTCTTTAGGTACGTTGGCTTCCAATCACTGCTGTGGCAGGTGTTGTTGCTACGTCTTCCAAACGCAAGCATCCCAAGTGCTGGACAACTCAAGAAATTTATTGACTGAGGAAACGTGGTCTTCCTATCGCTAGTCTAATTCAGGATTGGTAACACTGCACAATATGTTTGGCAACTATGTGATTGTCGACATACTCCCTGGAAGGGTTCAGAATTATCCTTGATAATTCACTTGATATTTTCTTGTCATATCCAATAAATAAACTGAATTATTCGCACTTTAAGTATAACATTGCTTTATCAAATTTATTATGAGATTTCAGGGATATCGTTCGACACAGAATCTACAACTAATCTCATATTTTATGATGCAAACTATCTTTGTTATCAATCACCACGGCAATGAGAGAGTAGTGCAAGCAGTATAGACTCGCTATATTAGTGGTAACGTGGCCACTTTGTGAAGGGGGAGATGCATTAGCTTTTGATTCCAAACTTACTGGAGTCCTAGACATTATGTCAGCTTTTTAGCTCTTCTCTTGTCGAGGTATAAGCTTCCGGATCTAAAATTAGTAAGTAAATATTAATTTCACGATCTTAAGTCTTCTCGCATCCTCAATTTAGTAGCCCTAGGTGAAATGGTGAAACATTTAATAAATTGCGGCATTGTGCCCTTGTTAAAACTTACATTTTTCTGCTTATACTGACATAGTTTTTAGTTTCTTGCGAATACACGATTTAAATGATTTATGTGTGACATTGAATAATATGTCAACTGGTTTCTTTTTAGCTCTATTCTCACTGCCAGACTTTCAATTTTCATGGTAGCCCGAAAATGCTTCTTTTTTAGGGCAGACAACTTCATATAGACACAAACCGTAGCAGCTTAAACATGCATAAAGTGTTACTTATGTGTGAAATTTTGGGCTGGCTCGTATTACAAATACTATTTATTTTGTTATTCAGATTTTTGTCGTAAGGTTATCACGGTAAGCTGAATTATTTTGCATTAGAACAGCGCATGTTTTATAGTAGTTCTCATTGGTTTGCTGCATATGACAGAAAAACATACGAGAGTAATAAATCAAAACCTACTGCTTCGGAGGTAAAGATATCGTCAGTCTGAGTTTAAAGTGCATTTTCGTCCACAATGAAATTTTTTTATGGTTGTTCGAAACGGAGCTAGACTGGTAAAAGTTTTAGGGCACAAGATTAGAAGAATAAGTGCAATATGGGTTGCTTTCCACTTTCAGTGAAATCAGTAGACAGGTTTTCTTGTACAATAGCAGCACTTGATTCCGTTTCCTTCCTCGTTTTTCTTATATGTCGATGGCAAGGCTTGTCAGTTGTTGGCAGCAAATGCCAGTTGTAGTGCACGCAGCCCTGGTATGCAGTTCGTAACAAAAAGCTCCTTCCTAGTGCTAGCAGATTCATAAAACTATGATTTATGGGCTAGCATTGGCCAAATGTTATTTTCTTTTTGTGAGGTTAACACTCGGTGCTTCAAATCTCCGTCTGGCAATCCTGATTTAAGTTTTCTGTTATTTCCCTAAAGGATCAAGGCAAACGGCACTGTCGATTTCGTTCTTCATCTTTCCCAAGAACGCTTCTACTTCGCCAGTAATGACCTCGGCATCAACGGGATGTTTCACCCTATTTATCCTACGTTTCTTTTTTCCGGAAATTTGCCCAATGACCGCAAGTGTCTCACGAAGTTTACATAGTTGCAGTTCGTCGTGTTTGCCAATAATCGAGTGGACCAAAGTGGTAAACCGTTAAAACCCCCTTCACGAAAGTCCATTGGTCTTCCTGAATGTGGCAATTAATTCACGTCGAAGCAATCCGACTTGAAACAAGAAAACTATTTACTGAAGAGATTTCCTCCTTAAATTCAAAGAGAACAAAATGTTACGAATGTTAGACTTTGTTTTTAGTTCCGTTTGATGCCCCGTTTTTTTCCGGTTAAACAACATTGCTCATAACCTTCAACATCGCAACATTCCGTGAGTCACCACAAGAACAACTCTAGGACCTCTAATAAAAAATAACTACTCATAATATAGCAACCGACGGGACAATACCTCAAACAAACTCTCCACAAACTTATACATCAACTTACTCTTTTCTCGAAAATTTTGCCAGCAGTGCCGGATTACAGAATACGATTTCCTCCAAATCATACGCTGCATGATACGTGGTCTCAACGCTACGGAGTTATATCAGACGAAATGCAGGTTACGAAGTAAAGAGATCAATGCGTTCCATTTGCGGTTTTGCGTGCACACGGCGTCACGTTGGCACTCGACACTGATACATACAGCACCTCAGCAGCTGATGTGGGCATTTCCGACTCTACCGTTGCCAGTTCGCGCGGATGGTCATTACGTGGATTTGTTTTAGTGAATGCAAAATGAAGTTGAAAGCACGCACTGAGTGGCAAAGGCAGTTGCGGAATGGCGATGCGGACGAACGAGGAAACTGGTGTTTTGAACTGGCTGTAATCCATCTCTGCAAAATCAGAGTTCTCATTCATTGTGGAGCGTCCTTCGTTATGACAAAATCACGTGCCAGCCATGTGCGGTCCGATGGTCTATTGGAATGACTGAAGCTTTGTGTAGGGTTCACGTTCGATTCACACATGAGGCAATCATTGTTTAACAAGCATACACAGACGCTCTTCATTTCTGGTAACACTAACTGAACACCGACTGGAGGAGAGTCGATGTAGATTGTGCCATGACAGTAATCGCGGCAAGTAGAAATTTTGTCAACTGTAAGCTTTCTTATAACAGAAATTTGATGATAATTACTTTAATTATCTTTAATTTCCCGTGTACTAAGGTAGGAAAATGAAAACCCTCCTTGACCAACAGTCTGGTATTATTTTCATAGGAATTCCAGTTGTAACGACAAAAATTGTGATACTGTGATATTTGAACTATTTGCGTAAAGAGAATTTTTCTCAGCCTGTAATGGAGACAGCGGTGACAGTGTCTATACCAATAATTTTGTTGTTATATTGACCTGTCTGTGTATTTAGGGAACTGTTATGTTTATAGCTCCTTTGAAGAAATCGTGTTGTGTGTTTTTTGTTGAAATGGATGAAATGGAGAACTGTGATATTTTAACAACCATTGTTTTCGCGATTTCTTTCCACCAGACATTATTGGAAGATGATCGAGACTTATGAACAATCTGGTCGTTTACTTTTCAGCGTTAATAAATAGACGAGGAAATAAAGCCAGACGTGACCGTCTTCGTTCGACATGATGCGATTCCACATGGAGGTCGACTGAAATTACAGCATGTGTGAAATAAGTCGTCATGGTATTGGATTATTACAATTAAAAATGTGTGAAATGTTTCGATTAGATAATCTACCGTAACTGATAAGTACTGCACAAACCTCAAAATCTATACAAAAACTGACAACTTTGTATGATGAACTCGTTTTATTTTCCAAACAGCTTAGACACTTCAGACCATCTTCAGATAGATGATAGGAAACAGGGTTAAAATCACCATTATGGTTTAATTATAACCAATAACAATCGAGAACCCTCATTTGTTATAACTACAAGAATTTCACCACACTGTATGTCCACAATATGATTTCGATACATACACTCCTGGAAATTGAAATAAGAACACCGTGAATTCATTGTCCCAGGAAGGAGAAACTTTATTGACACATTCCTGGGGTCAGATACATCACATGATCACACTGACAGAACCACAGGCACATAGACACAGGCAACAGAGCATGCACAATGTCGGCACTAGTACAGTTATATCCACCTTTCGCAGCAATGCAGGCTGCTATTCTCCCATGGAGACGATCGTAGAGATGCTGGATGTAGTCCTGTGGAACGGCTTGCCATGCCATTTCCACCTGGCGCCTCAGTTGGACCAGCATTCGTGCTGGACGTGCAGACCGCGTGAGACGATGCTTCATCCAGTCCCAAACATTCTCAATGGGGGACAGATCCGGAGATCTTGCTGGCCAGGGTAGTTGACTTACATCTTCTAGAGCACGTTGGGTGGCACGGGATACATGCGGACGTGCATTGTCCTGTTGGAACAGCAAGTTCCCTTGCCGGTCTAGGAATGGTAGAACGATGGGTTCGATGACGGTTTGGATGTACCGTGCACTATTCAGTGTCCCCTCGACGATCACCAGTGGTGTACGGCCAGTGTAGGAGATCGCTCCCCACACCATGATGCCGGGTGTTGGCCCTGTGTGCCTCGGTCGTATGCAGTCCTGATTGTGGCGCTTACCTGCACGGCGCCAAACACGCATACGACCATCATTGGCACCAAGGCAGAAGCGACTCTCATCGCTGAAGACGACACGTCTCCATTCGTCCCTCCATTCACGCCTGTCGCGACACCACTGGAGGCGGGCTACACGATGTTGGGGCGTGAGCGGAAGACGGCCTAACGGTGTGCGGGACCGTAGCCCAGCTTCATGGAGACGGTTGCGAATGGTCCTCGCCGATACCCCAGAAGCAACAGTGTCCCTAATTTGCTGGGAAGTGGCGGTGCGGTCCCCTACGGCACTGCGTAGGATCCTACGGTCTTGGCGTGCATCCGTGCGTCGCTGCGGTCCGGTCCCAGGTCGACGGGCACGTGCACCTTCCGCCGACCACTGGCGACAACATCGATGTGCTGTGGAGACCTCACGCCCCACGTGTTGAGCAATTCGGCGGTTCGTCCACCCGGCCTCCCGCATGCCCACTATACGCCCTCGCTCAAAGTCCGTCAACTGCACATACGGTTCACGCCCACGCTGTCGCGGCATGCTACCAGTGTTAAAGACTGCGATGGAGCTCCGTATGCCACGGCAAACTGGCTGACACTGACGGCGGCGGTGCACAAATGCTGCGCAGCTAGCGCCATTCGACGGCCAACACCGCGGTTCCTGGTGTGTCCGCTGTGCCGTGCGTGTGATCATTGCTTGTACAGCCCTCTCGCAGTGTCCGGAGCAAGTATGGTGGGTCTGACACACCGGTGTCAATGTGTTCTTTTTTCCATTTCCAGGAGTGTATTTATGAAGTCGGTGTGTATAAAAAAGTTCCTAAGCAGCACATTGGAACAAAACCATCACAGTAAATACCTGTAAACGGAAACATGAACGTTCCATATATATTTGTGAATCCTTACAACGGCCAGTAGGTAAATAACTATATTTACCTCACAATATCTTCAAGAATTTTGTAACTGCACAACTAATAGATACTGTCTATCTAGGCTGTTGCTATGGACGAATTATTCTGTAAATTGCAGTTCATTACGACTGATACAACATAATCGGATTATTCGTAAAATACGAAATACCCTTTGAGTCAGAATTAAATGCAGGACTCCCGAAAAATGTCTGATGACACTTATTGACATGAAAGTCAAAATGACCGACTGTGGAGCAATCACAAAACGCTTACGTTGCCTCTGATCTCGAATTGAGAGAGAGCTTAGACGATTCTGCTACCATCTCAGTTGTTGATTACATGACCTCCGTTATGCTATCAAATATACAATTTCAGGACACTTTATAATAGGTCAAACACATAGGCAGCAGGAAGTAGGTTAGTAAAGCATGTCTGCGGTACGAGTGTGGGTTTTTGTGTCCGCAAGTCTGACTATCGATAAGAGCCTATTCAGAGGAAGGAGTAGATTAGCTCATTAGATGCAGAGGACATTTTTCATCATTACAAACTCCATTAGAGTGCCAAAAGTCATGGGATAGCGATACACATGTATACAGATGGCGGTAGCATCGCGTACACAATGCACAAAAGGGCAGTGGATTGGTGGATTGGCGGAGCTGCCATTTATACTCAGGTGATTCATGTGGAAAGATTTCCGGCGTGATAGTGGCCGCACGGCGAGAATTAATGAACTTTGAATGCGGAATGTTAGCTGGAGCTAGATGCGTGGGACTCTCCATTTCGGAAATCGTTAGGGAATTCAATATTCCGAGATCCTCAGCGTTAAGAGTATGACCGAACAGCAGGCAGTAACTCACCACGGACAACGTGGTGGCCGATGGCCTTCACTTAACGACCGAGAGCAGTGGCGTTCGCGTAGCATTGTCTGTCATAATAGACAAGCAACACTGCATGAAATGACACCATAAATCAATTTGGCTTTAATGAGCTATGGTAGCAGACAACCGACGCGTGTGCTTTGCTAACAACACATCGTTTGCAGCGCCTCTCCTGGGCCAATGACCATGTAGGTTAATCCCTAGACGATGGGAAACCGTGACCTGCTCAGATGAGTGCCCATTTCGGTTGGAAAGAGATGATTGTAGGGTACGAGTGTGGCGCAGACACCACGAAGACATGGACTCAAATTGTCAACAAAGCACTGTGCAAGCTGGTAGTGGCTCCATAATGTGTTTACACGAAATGTACTGGGTCCTCTGGTCCAGCTGAACCGATCATTGACGGCAAATGATTACGTTCGAATACTTGGAGACCACCTGCAGCCATTCATGGACTTCATTCATTGTCACTGCATCACAATTGTTCGCTATTGGTTTAACAAACGTTCTGAACTATCCGTGCGAATAATTTGGCCACATACATCGCCTGACATGAATCCCATGGATCATTTATGTGGCATAAGAGAGAGATCAGTTTGTGCACAAAATGTTGTACCGGCAACACTTCCGCAATTAGGGACAGCGAATAGGCAGCATGGTTCAGTATTTCTGCAGGGGACTTCCAACGACTTGTCGAATACAAGCCATGTTAGGTTTTGCACTACCCCGGGCAAAAGGAGGTTTTACACGAGATTAGGAAGTATCCCAGGACTTTAGTCACCACAGTGTAGAAACTGGAAGTACCCTCTGTATGCAGTTCACAGTTATAGATATACAGGGTGGTCCGTGATGATGTTACAAACTTTCAGGGATGATGGAGAAGGGTAAAGTATCAATTTGAGGGGAGATATCGTGGTCCGGAAACAACTGAATCGAATTTTATGAGCGAAAATCTCTCTGAAACCTCTGAGAGTAGACCTTATCTATTGCAAGCTCTTTACTTACCATATATTGGAAGGAGATCGTAAGGACTAAAACAAGAGAAAATTGTCCACTAAGCATGGGCTCTAAAATGTACATCTTAAGAGTTACGAGCACGTTTCATGTTTGCTACTGTGGAACGCATCCCTTCTATTGAACAAGTGCTGTTTACACGTAAGGCATGCATTCTAAAGGCCATGTTTGCTACAGTTTTTTCCTTCGTTTTCTCCATACCACTTCCTCTCAAAATATGGAAAGCAAAGAGCTTACGGTAGAATATGTCCACTGTCAGAGGTATCAGAACGATTTTCGCTTATAACTTGCGTCTCGATTTTTCCGTTCCTGGATCCGTTACTTCAAATTGATGCATTTACCCTTTCCCATCATCTCTGGAAGTTTTTAATGTCACGGAATAACTCTGTATTAGCATTTGTAGACTGGCACTTACCTGACATACTACCACGTCGTATAGATATTGCCAAACGGATAATCCAGTGTACCATCACCCAGTGACAGGTTGCCTATCTAATGGCTTCCAAGGGCGACAAAAATTTGATTTTGAATAGTTCATATTATTATTTACCGAATTTAAAATTTTAAAATGTTGTCGTAATCTACTCATTAAGATGTATAATATTGTGTAAAAGGTCTAACACCGTAAGACAAGTATTACAGTTAGGAACTGTGTATACATCTTGAGGCACCGTAACTCTCTGCGTGCGGGTGAGAATGGGGGCACTTAGCGATTTCCAACAAACTTCGCTCATAATTTCAAAGCTTTTTCGAAACATTTTATAGCTGACCTCACACAAAATGATAAAAAATAAAAATGTTTATATCTTAAAGCATTTTCGCTGTTCATGCAGTTGAAGTTCAGCATCAGGGGTGACATTTTAATTTATTACTTCTGTAATGGTCACTCTGTTAGTCACAGGTATAAGGGACACTATTCACATATACCACTGAAGGAACCTGCAGAATTATACCACTGTACAACACGTAGTTGAGGGGAAACGACAACATAAATATTGAGATGTGTAATAAAGAGCTTCTGCTGAAAACACAGCGCAAATCACACAGACCATGCGCATTTAGCTACCTGCAAGAAAATTTAAATATAGTTTCCAACTTTTTCTAAACTTTCACTCACTTAAATTGTTAACGTCTAATATTTAACACATTAATTAATTTGTAACCAGAAGTTTGAATTAGTTTTATATACGGGAGTTCATTCGTTGACGAATCGCGAGTGTTTGTTACTGCCTGACTGACTCAGACTTTCTTAATTTCACCTAATGAACCAGAATCAGCATCACAAAAGCATTATGCGATTCTAATATTCATTCCAGGAGATTGATATATTTCCTTTGTGCATTTTATTTGTTGTGGTGTTTTATGTTGTGTTGCAATATTATTTGGACAAGATGTTAGTTTTTACTGTTGGCTTTCCACTGATGTACTGTTAAATAAAGTCGTCGTTTGCGTAATATGTTGAGTGACGAAATCTTGGTAAAGCGTTGTTAACGCTATTTAACCGCCTATCCTTGAGTCTCTAAAGAATCGCTGTATGATTGCAGATTCGTTCGCCACGACTCCTGCGTCCAGACAGATATCTGGAACTCTCTAGATGTTTATGAGAATGTAATTGTAGAAGAATAATTAATTTCGAGTCCCATCTATTAATCAGTTGTGATGAGCTCTTTTATGTCTTCTGATACAGTAGAATATATCTATAGAGATGTAGTAGTTTCAAGCTGATCTTAACGAGAACAAAAGTCAGATAAACAATAGTCAGAATAATTAACATTCCAGATAACAACAAAAACTGTATATAATCATACATCGCACAGCGTCAAACAGCCATTACACCAATAAAATTGCTCAGATGAAATCGTGACATTACACTGTTCTGAAGAAACAGCTACATAAAGTCAGTAATAATTATACAGTTAGTGCATGGAAATGGATTTCACAGCTTTGATTGTCCCCTGTAAAGGACGTCTGATAGAATGCTGTGCTAATCTATACTAATAATAAAGCTGTAAAACCATTGTACCTCTACACTGAAAATATTAGCTGGAAACTAATGGTGGGTGATGTAGGGAGTGTGACAGAACACAATACAACTATTTTTAAAAACTGCGTCAGTTTGTTTGAACACGCTGATCTCCAAAACTAGTAGACGAATTTTCATTGCGTTTCCATAGTTAACTTTAACGTAGCCTGGGGCGATATATAGACTTTATTTCATGGAAATCACATTATAAGAAGAAAAGATACATTAATTTAAGGTTTTAGGAGACTGCTCATCTTATTTGTTCGGATGTTTGCCTCAGTGACATGATCATTACGGCGTGGTACACCAAAGAAACAATAGATGGCGCTCTTAGTTTCGTAGCACACCAAAGAACCAATAAATGGTGCCGTTAATATTTCTCTCTTAGTGACAGAAGTGATTTCTGAGGTTTACGTCAGTGACACCGTTAAGCGCTACAGTCTTATCTTTACGAATAGAAACTAATGTTGAATTTACTTGTCGAGGTTACACGGATTTACTGATTTCGCTTTGTGCGTTATAAACTTAACGAAATGGCTTTTCTAGCCTTGACAGCTTTGATTTATGTCCGACTCCTTGGCTAAGAAAAGGGAATGTATTGAGTTTGCCTTGTAATTTGGGCTCCTACTTATTACGTTTTGATTATGTTTTGTTTACCAATAAAAATTCCTAGCAACCTTACGAGTCTTTCTTGGCAAACTAGAATGGGTAAAAGACAGAGGACGACGTGGTCTGAAGACTGTAAGGAAGATCGTGAGGCAAGATTTGCTCTGGCTTGAGAATGTTAGGCTTTAACTCGCTCTTTGAAAGCTGCTTCCGAAAGTGAGGTGCGACGTAACTCTGATCGAGAGTGTTATGCGTTACCTTGCTCCTCACTACATGTTACTAACGCGTCGTCCAGGCATAGGCACTTCGTACTATCGGTGCGAAACGAAAGGCTGTCGTCTGAAATTGTCTACCATTGTTTAAGTCTGGATTGTAGTCATAATTAATCATCATCACTGAAGAAAGACTAAAAGTAATCGTGTTTTGATTTCTGTGATATTTGCTTACAACTGTTCCAGTTTCGGAACATGCAGCATTTTTGAATGATTATGAGCTCCAGTAATTAGCTACAAGACACAAACTCATGATGGTGAATGAGAGGGTTTACAGGTTATTAATGTAATTAGTTCTTAAACATAGAAACATGTTGACCAATTACAGATAATGTTAATGCTCAGCAAGAAAGTGTCTATACTATTGTGTTATACTCAAACTTTGGGGAACATCAGACTGTAGAACAGAAGGTGGAGTTCGGTACGAATATTTTCTGTTTATTCTGAAGGGTTGCTTTGTTATCTGGCATACGTTGAAACGTCTCTGTGGATCGTTACATAGACGCTTGTCTCACTGGATTCTGCGCATCCCATTCTGTCCACCGCCTCATTGCGGTTTAATTTATTAACTCTCCCAGAAAGACTGAGCAATCAAACCAAGGCTTATTAAATGATACTATGTTTGATTTTTTTGTGTTCCGTAGGAAATAATGTCCTGTATTTATTACATTTTTCCCTTCACCCTATCCTATGTGTGCGTGAATGTGACTGAATGAGTGTTTTTACGGGTGGTTTCGGGTTTCTTTTGTGGGGGACGCTGAGTTGGTTGTCGTCTGCTCGGAGCAGGTGATGTTTGCTTCTCGCTTGGAGGGTAGCACAGGATGACCAACTTAGGATCCCAGTACCTGGACAGAGAAGTTTACCCCTTTTAGTCTGAGTTTGGTTTGTCTGTCAGGTTGGTGGCGGAAACCTACCCCTCTGGTAGCTTCCGTTATACCAATAGTTAAGCGAAGCTCCGTGGAGAAAGGACACTTTGCAGCTAGCGGTGGGTGAGTATAGTTCGTGGCTCCTAGAGAGGGTTTCTGCCTTGCCGAGTTAATTTTATTTCATGACGGCAAAATCATTCTGTTATTGCACCATTAAAATTTCTTACATTTGTGCCTGGTTTAATGTCCAATTTCTGAACAGTTAACTCGTAATTAGGTTTACCACGTGCTGAAGTTCCGTCGTTCGTAAGCGGCAGGTGCGGATTCCATGTCGTATATCTACTATGCCAACCTTGCGAATAGATAAGCCTCCTTCCAAGCTAGTGCATGAGCATAATGGTGATAGGTATCTCTCTGAACTATTTATGTCGTGGGTATGTAGTTGGAATGATTGAATTATTGTGTTCCACTTCCCTTTTGTGTGTTTTTCCTTTTTTAATTGTGCTACCATTTTTTGGCGAATTATTTAGTTAAATTTTTCGTTCAGGCACCAGTCATGTGTATTCATAGTATGTGCATCAAATTCAGTAATGAAATAAGTGTACTGCGTCCTTTATCTTTCTCATTGATGCCAGTTTTCAAATTGATTTTCTATTCCCTGATTTTATTTAAGTTAATCTGCTTGCTTGTGATGAACAAAAATGGGAGGAAAAATCAATTTAATTAAACAAGCTCACTGATATACGACACACAATGATGTTCACCTTCTTAGTGTCTTTAAAAAAATTGTATTCTTATAATTAAATTCTTAATTTAATGGAACTGATAATTTACAGTTCGGTCTTTTCTTAATTGTTAGGAAGGGCTTGGGCTGGTGGTGACCCTGTAAATTTTAAATTTATAATTGTCCTTGTGAGGTGGCTTAATCAGAAACCGCGCACAAGGGTTACATCTCCATTATTCTTGGTACGTAACGTATGCCGAGCCTTGGCTAGGATCCTTTTACAGTTCTACATACGTACTTTACAACGTCTTTTACATAAACTTTGTCTGAGCATAAAACTTACACTTTTAAAGCCAATGAGGAGATTTATTAAGGACATTTTGTTCTCCTGAACGGCTGTGGATTATTTCAATGAATTTCAAAATAGAATATATATGTAGATGAAATAGGGGAGACTGCGGGTAGTTGTGACACCGTGCAATTTGTTAAAAGCGAATTTGAAATGAACCGATGGTAGTAACTAACGTGCTTTCCTTCCAGTAGATGGTAGCACCTGATAGTACAGTTCTCCTGTCAATCGGCTGAGGGCGGACTGTCAGTATTAGAGAAGAAACATCGTCTTTCTGTCTCTTTTTCCCTCCGAGTGTTTTTGTAATAGCAAGGTAGCCTTTCTGTCTATTGGTGCAAATGCCATGTCTTAACTCGATATCTGTGGTAAAATATCTCAAATTTATCTAGAGCAGAAAACTGATGCTTATCTGTAACCCAATATGAAATGGCTGTATATGGTGCAATTTATCATACTTTCGTACTCCACCCTGACATATACCCATCCTACCAACTCTGAATCCACCTCACCCTATCCACCACCAAGGGCTCCTTACTCGCCTTCTCTCCACACCACAACGTCTCCTTTTCTGCCTCTACGTCGCTCCCCACCAACTTTTCCTTCACATTTATAGATCCTAATACCGTCTATCGCTCTCCTCGTCCGCCATAACTATCGCTGTCTCATCACCACCTCTTACTGGTCCTCAGTCGTCATCACCACCGCTCTCCTCTCTCCCTTCACACCCACGTTTCATCAACAATCTACCATCCCAGGGAGGTACTTTTCCAGTTTCGGTGAAAGTGAAGAGCGCTCTGTCCAAGTGTTTTTTCAACTGTTTAGTGTTCTTCAACTGTTTTTAACTATCCTGTCCCCATTAATATAACCTTTAAAAAATTAAGTTCAAGGTATATACGCCTCCTTGTTTTGTGGTTGGTATCTAAGTTAGTGAATAGTATCTACTGGCTGAAGAGCGGGATGATTATACCGATGCCAGCCTCCCTTCACCCAACAACCCCCAAGGCCCCCCCCCCCTCCGCTCGTATACGGTGAGGTAGAATGAAAAAAAACAATCAAGGAAAACAAAAAACAACTTCGTTGGAGGTAGTTGTTACTGTTTAACAACCAGCCCAGTGTCACGTGCAATTTATTATTTTGATGTATTTTCCATGCGAAGGCAACATGAAAAATTACGAACAGAAGCACAACGCAGAAAGAAAGAGTTAGCAAAGTGGTAAGAGAAGTAATGTCAGATTACCACTAATTTGTAAAAACAAAACAAATTTTCTTTAATACTAATAACGAATTTCATGAAAGAAAAAAACAGTAATACAAAACTATAACACTTTTATAATTGTTTGACAATTTATCCCACTCACTGCACCAACACGTCTCATTTATAGTAAATTGTTTCAGTATGCATGTCGTCAAATACTGTCAAATCAGTGATATTCCTGCTGGTTGAGCGAAAGGAAAACAAACACGCTACGAATGCATAGTAGTGGTGCTACGTTATCAGCTAATCCGGTCTAAAATGTTCAAATGTGTGTGAAATCTTATGGGACTCAACTGCTAAGGTCATCAGTCCCTAAGCTTACACACTACTTAACCTAAATTATCCTAAGGACAAACACACACACCCATGCCCGAGGGAGGACTCGAACCTCCGCCGGGATCAGCCGCTATTCCGGCCTAGACTACCTCTAAAATCTCCTTGTACAACAACTACTGAAAAAAATTTTAACAACTAGCGATTGCGTCCCCTATTCAACGTAAACATTTGTCTGTAAATCAGTCCAATGCCTAAAAGTGGAACATGCAGATACTTGGTAGGAATCCTTCTCAATGTACAGGGTGATTATAAGTAAAGTTAAACTTTAAAACCACTGTAGAAATAACACCACTGGTCAGAATGACGTCAAATTGCAGCGTAACATTATCGGAGAAGGGGGAAAACGTATGGCATAAGAAAAATAGTTACAAAATGTATCAATAGGTGCCGCTGTAAGCATCATACTTTAATAGTGGTCGACTGCAAATGACAAATGAATCATACAACAATGCCTAAGGTGTACGTGTGACGTTAAACAAACTGTATTACTTAGTGTGCATGGGTGTACACGGGTGATACAGTTAGTTACGTAAGCCCACCCACCACGACAAGGTCATATCATATCGGATGGGAAAAATCGGTTTTTAATTGTTCTGAGACCAAAAACCGCATAAAAAACATCAATCAAAATCAAATCGGAATATTAATTTACGTGTGATTGAAGCAAAATTTTGTTGAGTATGCTGCCCACTACTTTCTGCAACAAGTTGAAATCAAGAAACAGCATGTTCTACAACTGGTCGAAGTGTTTCCAGGGTCACGTTCAGAATGTGCTGCGCAATGCGTGCCTTCAATGCAGCTACGTTTGCAGTCGGAACACAGAACACAACATATAGCAGACAGTCCCACAGCCAGAAGTCACACGGATTAAGAGGTCAGGTGATCGGGACATCCAGGCTGTAGGGAAATGGTAGCTGATAACTCTAGCATCTCCGAAATGGCGCTTCAGCAGCTACTTAACTGGATCTGTAATGTGCAGAGGTGCGCGATCTTGCATAAAAATGATCCCATCCACACACCGACGCTGTTGGAGAGCTGGAATGACGCGGTTGCGCTAAAGGCACTCATAGCGCTTACCAGTGGCGGTACAGGTAACAGGACCAGGAGCACCCGTATCTTCCAAAAAATATGGCAATATGGTAAATGATGCCGCAAACCCGCACCATACAGTGACCTTTTCAGGGTGAAGTGGTACTGGTTGATGTTGGTGCGGATCTTCCGTTGTCCATATTCGACGATTCTGTGTATTGGCGTATCCTGTCAGATAGAAGCGGGCTTCGTCTGTCCACAAAATCTTCCACGGCCAATCATTGTCCACTTCCATGCGAGACAGAAATTCTAAAGCAAAGGTCAACGGACAGCAATTCGTGCACATGGGTAGTTTTGAATGGATAGCAAGGAAGGGTGTTTCGTAGGATTTTACGCACCATGCTCAGTGGTATGTCCAATGTTCGGGCAATTCTCCATGCACTAGACGTTTGCACACCACCACTCGTCTCCTCCTGCATTGCTGTGGCCACTGCCTCCACTGACGTCGAATCAATTCGTTTCCTTCCTCTACCAACGCAATCCTGCATTGAGACAGTCGTGGGGAACGTCGCAGAGGAGGAAGGAGGAAACGCCTTGCACCCGGCGTGTTTATACCAACTTAAATGGGTCGTGCGCATGACAGGTGTTTTCATTTACATCTTCTGACACATACAGCGCCATCTACTGATCAATTTGTTTTCTTCTGACATACGTTTTCCCTCTTCTTCGATAATATTCCGTAGCAAATTGACCTCATTCTGACCAGCTGTGTTGTTTCTACAGCGTTTAGAAAGTTTAATTATAATCACCCGGGATATTTCTCAACTCTGCTATAGTCAGTTCATTTATCGAGAATACTTAACGGCCTAAAATTCAACAAATGCTGTACTTTATTGTCTCTTTGAACAAATCAAAAGCCGTTAATAGCGGCACAACACAACATCAAATGGAAAGCTCTCACATCATTCGCAGAAAAGTGAATAACAAATGATTGGCATGCCATCATTTAATGAGTAGTAAGTGTTCCGTTACGAAGCAGAAACATCCATGTCCACAATTTACGTTGTATATTGTTACGAGTCACGTGCAGATTCCCGCGTCTTCTCTTGGCGTGGCGGCACAACAAAGCAGATTTCAAGAGGGCGAGGGGAGCTCGCTGGTGTATAAGAGTGGCTTTGGGGTGGCGCAACACAGAGATGAGATGGGGTGCGCGCGAATGATGATTCCACTAACGCCGTCCTGTGTCTCCTTTCTCACCTGCGTCTTCACTTGCTCAGAACTTTTCATTTTGCAATCCCCCTTGTCCGGAAAAAGAAGAATAAGGAAAAAAAGGGGAAAATTTAGTTTTCGAGTCCTTGTCGTTAAAAGAGGGGCAAACAGGTACACTTTACACGTATATGTACGTAAAAGCGAACAAATATAGCATTGTAAAGCTAAGAAAGGGCAAACAAAATAATGTTATTGCTGAGAATTGTGCAGACATCTCCCTAAGGAGAAAATGACTATGAGTCATTGTCTTAAAGGGGTAGGACACCTTTAGGTTTTTCTTTCATGCCCTCATTATGCCAACACTCTGGAGCTTTGGCAAAGATTATAACTGTTTGCTTCGCTATCTGACACCGTAAGGCATCGTTATTACGCTCATTGCAAAGACAATTTGTTGGTGTTATGCTTTTGACTAGATTATATTGATGAAAAAAATGGTTCAAATGGCTCTGAGCACTATGAGACTCAACTTCTGAGGTCATTAGTCCCATAGAACTTAGGACTACTTAAGCCTAACTAACCTAAGGACAGCACACACATCCATGCCCGAGGCAGGATTCGAACCTGCGACCGTAGCGGTCTCGCGGATCCAGACTGCAGCGCCTAGAACCGCACGGCCACTTCGGCCGGCTATATTGATGAGTCGGAACTTCATGACCAACTGATTAGTATCGTGTTATCCTGCTTTTAGGACGTAATATCAGCGACTCTGACGGATTCAACAAGTACGATTCAGGTTTTCGGAAGTATGTGGCACCAGATGTCTACGGACAGGTTACGCAGTTCTCATAAATTACAAAAAAATTGTTCAAATGGCTCTGAGCACTTGGGACTTAACATCTGAGTTCATCGGTCCCCTAGACTCAGAACTACTTAAACCTAACTAACCTAAGGACATTACACACATCCATGCCCGAGGCAGGATTCGAACCTGCGACCGTAGCAGCAGTGCGGTTCCGGACTGAAGCGCCTAGAACCGCTCGACCACAGCAGCCGGCCATAAATTACAGGCCGGCAGTTTGTGGACTAGGAGCTGGCGTCCGACAGCGTAAAAGATGTGTTCCGTCTGGTTCAGATCAGGTGAATTTGGCGGCCAAGACATCGACTATTATTCTGCTGCAAGATGCCACTGCAGACTTTTAACGAATTTATCAGCACACGGAATACGTTACCAGATATGTGACTGTCTCGAAAACTTTTGAAGTAATAGAACCCAGTACGTTGTCCTCGGCGTTATCGTCGGGAGTGCCCCAGTGAAGCGTAATAGGATAGCTGTTATTATCTATATACATAAATTATCTAATGGACAGGGTGAGCAGCAATCTATGGCTGTTTGTCTCGTCGTTGAGTGACTGTAGGAGCATACAAGATGATTTAGGAAAAGTTTCTAGTTGGTGTGATGAATGGCAGTTACCTGTAAATGTAGAAAAGTGCAAGTTAATGCGAATGAATAGGCAAAACAGTCCTTTAATATTCGAGTACACTATCAGTGGCGTGGTGCTTGATTCAGCCATGTCATTCAATATCTAGATGTAAGGCTGCAAACTAAAACTCTAAACTCCGCCCGAACAGCCCATGAACCAACGATACTGACCAGCAACCGTGTATTGGCCCACAGGCCGACTTCGGTTTATTGGGAGAATTTTAGGGAAGTGTGGAACACTAGTGCGAGCCTCTCTTGAGTACTTCTCGAGTGTTTGCGATCGCCACCAGGTTGTGTTAAAGAAAGACATCGAATAACGAATTGCAGATGAGTCCGCCTTTTTACACAATTAATGTTTTTGTTTAATATCGGACATGTTTCACCACAGTTGTGACATCTTGAATGTGTATTCTTTTCCTTTTTATATCGTTTACTTTTCTTGTAATGTGTTCTGAAAATATTAAAAGGGAGATTGAAGTTGGGTACGAAATATGTTACATAGGATTTTGTTGTCATTTAAGTAACTTATGCACTCTATGGTTTATTTACGTTGTGTGTGTCCTGCGGCCACAATCACAAATCAGCCACAGGTCTATATTGATACACTATGTCATTTGCAAGCGCAAGAGAGGCTAGGGTATCAACTACAATGAATTTTCGTTTAGAAACACGTCCTCTAAAACCACGCACTCAGGTATAAATGTGACTCATGCCTCTTTTTTAGCATTACTTTACTATATTCGGATTTCGCGCAACGGATGGTTTTTATTTGTCTGCCAAACGCTTTTTTCTTCTTGTTTGCATGTTCAAAATGACCTCTGGATATCGGTAAAAATTTTTGTGGTAGTTTGGTAGACATCGACGCAATTCAGAGGAGAGCTGCAAGATTTGTTACCGGTATGTTCGATCAACGCAGGAGTATTACGGAGATGCTCGTGTACTCAACTGGGAATCCCTGCAAGGTAGACGGCTTCCTTTTCGCGAAACACTGTTGAAAATTTTAGAGAACTGGCATTTGAAGTTGACTATAGAACGATTCTGCTGCCAAAAACGTACATTTCGCATAAGAACTACAAAGATAAGAGAAATTAGGGCTCGTACAGAGGCATGTAGACAGTCATTTTTCCCTTGCTCTGTTTGCGAGTGGAGCAGAAAACGAAATGCCAAGTAGAGGTACAAAGTACCCTCCGTCATGCACTATACTGCGCCTTGCGAAGTATGTTTCTAGATAGACATGTAGATGTCATCGCCGTCGGGGAAGGCATCGTGCATGAAGGTATGTTGGTGGTTCACCATAGTGTTCACGGATCCCACGATTGTCATGGTGCCTTCGATTACTACTACAGGTACCAAGGAATTGCAGATGAAAGTCACCCGTAGCATAATACTGTCTCCACCGGCCTGCGTCTATGTCGTGGCACAGGTTTCGAGTACATGTTGACGTCAGTGACGACGCATCCATATACTATAATTGCTCTGTAGTAACAACAAACGGGATTGAAGCCAAATGTCGACACGTTTACGTCGACTAACGGTCTAACTTAGATGATCCCGTGCCCACTGAAATGGTAACTGACGATGTTGTTGAGTCAAGAGGGCAACGTGTAGGCATCATCTGGTATGGAGTCCCATGTTCAAGAACGTGCAGTGAACACTGTGCTCCTGAATACGTGTTTGAACCAGCATTGTACAGTGCACCACACTGTCCCCAGATAAGCCTAACCTGCCTTAAAGAATAGGCAAGTCTCCAACCACCAAGTTCTGAGATGAGACTTGGACTTCCAATACATTGTCGCCTACTCGTGGTTTCACGGTCCTTCAAAGACTTTCCATATATGCGTACGAAAGCAGCGCGCAAGTAACCGACCCATTCACGAAAATGTGTGTGAATTTCTAAGAGACCAACCTGCTCAGGTCATTGGTCCCTAGACTTACACACTACTTAAACTAACTTATGCTAAGAACAGTCCACACACACCCATGCCCGAGGGAGGACTCGAACCTCCGACGGGAGGGGCCACGTAGTCCGCGACATGGCCCATTAAACCGCGCAGCCACTCCGCGCGGCCCCATTTCCGAGATGCTCCTTCCCATGCACCACACAGTAACTATTTGGTCTTTGCCAAAGTCGGTTACGTCAATGGATTTCGTCATATGCGGCACGTATCGTCGATAGAACGATTTCACATGTGTCTCTGCTCCGTTTATATACTTCTTTTTACCGCGTCATGTGCCCGCAACGCAAATACTGAAGAATGCAAGACATGGATCGATCAAAAACGACTAAACGATGACATTTGAGTGGACAAGAAGTGACTATATAACAAACTCCTGATTTCCGACTAATGGGCAAGAGATGTACATGAAGACGTAGGAAGAGCTAGAGTAACAATATGGAACACGTCCGAAGATTCAAACCGTGAAGTAGATGGATCTGGAATAACATGTTTCATACCTACCATTGGTACCTTGACCCTAGGAATTCTGAGAGCCAAATTCTCCGCTATGCACACCCCCACTTTCAGCGCCAACCATTACAGTGTCTTGTATTTGGGTGATACTCTCGCGCTGACTAAACCAGTATCTGATGTGCAGCTTCTGTTTGAGTCTTCCCTAATTCTTCCGTTTAATCAATGTGGTGATCTTCCTAGACAGGCGAATATTTCTGAAGGGGCCTCCTTCATGGCGAATTACGGTTCCTTAATATTCTTCTGCTAAATCTCAATCAGTCATCTACCTTTCCAAACGCTAGATTTATTTGGCTTTGTCACTATAAATCACTCTACACATAAGCTTAGACATATGTGATGGTATGAATGATTCCAGTGACTCATGGCTCATCGTGTAATCAAAGGGTAACGTGTCGTTTCATCTTTCCACGCATCTGCTTTCCACATGACTATCCTGAGAGTCAAATATAAGTCTTTGTTCGAAACAAAGTTCTAAAATTATGCTATAGTAGTTTCAGTTTCAGGAGTATGATAGTGAACTCCCGTGGATGTCTTGAGCATCAGATACATCTGATCTGAACCCAATGGAACACATCTGCTGCTGAATCGGGCGCTAGATCCTCATCCACAAACCATCGGCCTGTAATTTACGCGAACTGCATCACCTGTGGTAAGTTATCTGGTGGCGCATATCTCCGGAAACTTACCACGGACTTGTCGAATACGTGATACGTAGAGTCGCTGCTGAATTTCTTACCAAAAGCTGTCCAGCAGAGGTGGCAGTATTGTTTATACTCGTCGTTGTAAATTATGAGGTGAGCGGAGAAGGATGTGGTTGGATTTGTGCCATAATCTTGATGCATCGAAACGTGAAAAATAATGCCCTGTCACGCGCAACGGCCCACTATGATCTTGCATTACTAGCAGAAAAATGGTTCAAATGGCTCTGAGCACTATGCGACTTAACTTCTGAGGTCATCGGTCGCCTAGAACTTAGAACTAATTAAACCTAACTAACCTAAGGACATCACACACATCCATGCCCGAGGCAGGATTCGAACCTGCGACCGTAGCGGTCGCTCGGCTCCAGACTGTAGCGCCTAGAACCGCACGGACACTACGGGCGGCTTACTAGCAGAAGTCTGTCGTTTAATATGTGGACCTAGTCGGGTGGCCAGGTGGTTAGCACAATGGAATCGCATTCGAGAAGACGACAGTTCAAACCTGCGTCCTGATTTACATTTTGCCTGATTTCCCTAAATCGCTTCAGGCAAACTCCGGGATGATGCCTTTGAAAGGGTAGGGCTGAATACCTTCCCCGTCATTCCCTAATCCGATGAGACCGATGACCTCGCTGTTTGGTCCGCTCTTCCAAGTGACTCAACCAACCTTAAGGTGGACAGTATATGACAGCGTTTTCATTTGCTAGCATGGCCGCAGCTACTCAAAGTTAGCTGTCAATGGTGGCAGGTAATTCCGGATAGCGAACTGCGCGTACACAGATAGCGGTAAAATCGCGTACACAAGGTATAAAAGGATAGTGCATCTGAAGGAGCTGTCATTCGTTACTCAGGTGATTGATGCAAAAAGGTTCCCGACGAGATTAACAGACTTTGAATGCGGAATGGTAGATGGAGCTAGACACATGAGAGATTCCGTTCCGGAAATACGAGTAGTTAGGGAATTCAGTATTCCGAAATCCACAGAGTCAATAGTGTGCCGAGAATACCAAACTTCAGGCATTACATCTCACTAGGTCTAACGCAGTGACCGAGAGCAGCGTCGTTAGCGTAGTGTTGTCAGTGCTAACAGACAAGTAACACTGTGTGAAATAGCTGCAGGATTCAATGTGGGACGTACCACGAACGTATGGGTTAGGGCAGTGCGGCGAAATAGGCAATGGCAGCAGACAAAGACGCGAGTGCTCTTGCTAACAGGAAAACGTTGCCAACAGCGCCTCTAGTGAGCTCGTGACCATATCGGCTAAACTGACTGGAAGACCCGATATCAGTTGGTAACAGCTTTTAGTAGAGTTCGAGTGTGGCGCAGACCACTAGAAGCCCTGGACCCAAGTTGTCAACTAGGCACTGCGCAAGCTGGTGGTGGCTGCATAACGGTGTGGGCTGCAGTTACACTACTGGCCACTAAAATTGCTACACCAAGAAGAAATGCAGATAATAAACGGGTATTTATTGGACAGATATATTATACAATAACTAACAAGTGATTACATTTTCACGCAATTTGGGTGCATAATCCTGAGAAATCAGTATCCAGAACAACCACCTCTGGCCGTAATAACGGCCTTGATACGCCTGGGCATTGCGTCAAACAGAGCTTGGATGGCGTGTACAGGTACAGCTGCCCATGCAGCTTCAACATGATACCACAGTTCATCAAGAGTAGTGACTGGCGTATTGTGACGAGCCAGTTGCTCGGCCACCATTGACCAGACGTATTCAATTGGTGAGAGATCTGGAGAATGTGCTAGCCAGGGCAGCAGTCGAACATTTTCTGTATCCCGAAAGGCCCGTACAGGACCTACAACATGCGGTCGTGCAATATCCTGCTGAAATGTAGGGTTTCGCAGGGATCGAATGAAGGGTAGCGCCAAGGGTCGAAACACATCTGAAATGTAACGTCCACTGTTCAAAGTGCCGTCAATGCGAACAAGAGGTGGCCGAGACGAGTAACCAATTGCACCCCGTACCATCACGCCGGGTGATACGCCAGTATGGCGATTACGGATACACGCTTCCAATGTGCGTTCACCGCAATGTCGCCAAACACGGATGCGACCATCATAATGCTGTAAACAGAACCTGGATTCACCCGTGAAAATGATGTTTTGCCATTCGTGCACCCAAGTTCGTCGTTGAGTACACCATCGCAGGCGCTTCTGTCTGTGATTCAGCGTAAAGGGTAACCGCAGCCATGGTCTCCGAGCTGATAGTTCATGCTGCTGCAAACGACGTCGAACTGTTCGTGCTGATGGTTGTCTTGCAAACGTCCCCATCTGTTGACTCAGGGATCGAGACGTGGCTGCACGATCCGTTACAGTCATGCGGATAAGATGCCTGTGATCTCGACTGCTAGTGATACGAGGCCGTTGGGATCCAGCACGGCGTTCTGTATTATCCTCTTGAACCCACCGACTCCATATTCTGCTAACAGTCATTGGATCTCGACCAACGCGAGCAGCAATGCCGCGATAGGATAAACCGCAATCGCGATAGGCTACAATCCGACCTTTATCAAAGTCGGAAACGTGATGGTACGCATTTCTCCTCCTTACACGAGGCATCACAACAACGTTTCACCAGGCAACGCCAGTCAACTGCTGTTTGTGTATGAGAAATCGGTTGGAAACTTTCCTCTTGTCAGCACGTTGTAGGTGTCGCCATCGGCGCCAGCCTTGTGTGAACGCTCTGAAAAGCTAATCATTTGCATATCGCAGCATCTTCTTCCTGTCGGTTAAATTTCGCGTCGGTAGCATGTCATCTTCGTGGTGTATAATTTTAATGGCCAGTAGTGTACATAGAATGGACTGGATCATCCGCAGCAACAGAAACATTATTGACTGGAAATGGTCATGTTCGTCTATCTGGAGACCGTTTTCAGCCTTTCAACGATTGAATTTTTGTGGATGACAAGCGCCACGTCATCGGGCACAATTTCTCGCGACTGGCTTTAAGAAGGTTCTGGACAATTCGAGTGATTGATTCAGTCACCCAGATCACCCAATGTGAAGCCCATCGAACAATTCTGACACGTAATCGAGAGGTCAGTTTGTGCAAAAATCTTGCAGCGGGAATAATTTCGTAATTATGGACGGATATAGAGGCAGAACGGGTCAATATTTCTGCAGGGGACTTTCAACGTCATGTTGAGTCTATGCCACGTCGAGTTGCTGCATTACAGGGGGCAAAAGGAGGTGCGACACAATGTTAATAGGTATCCATGACTTTTTTCACCTGGGTGTACTCTGAGGAACACTTCACAGTTTGGGACGACTTCGTGGAAGCTCCGAACGCCATTTGAAATATGATGTACCTTGAGTCTTATTCAAATTGTTTTTTTTTGTAAAGGATAACACTGGTACACACACAACAAAAAAATACTTCACCTTTGTGTACACCATAATTGCAATATTTGGACAAATTACTTGCCTATCCCTCCATTACAAGCTTCAGTTCTTCACATCGAGCTATAAGACGGTTTTTACTTATTAGTGTTTTTTAATGTAGTCACCTAGTATGTTGCAAATTATACAAATTTTCTGTTGTTATTGTTTGCTGATAATACTTAAAAAATGGAACCATCTAGCTAATTGTAGCACGTTCTACATTCGCAAGAATTTCTTACTTTGACGCATTAAAAGAGGCATTTGCACATGAACAGGCACAAGTATCGAATAATATCTAGTGGATCTGGCGAAAACAGAAATCTCGTTATGCATAAAAAGTGAACGACCATGCGCTTACTATTTAAGAACTGTTTTCCTGGCACAAGTAACGTAGCAATGAGAAAAGAACTGAAAATAAAGCAAGTAGCGGACTGTAAGTCGACCTCATTTGTCTTCTGACGGAGCGGTGTTCGTGGAAGCTCCGAAAACGGCTCTGGTTAGTAATTCATTTCAGTACGCGTTCTGCAGCCTCATGAGGATGTTTGTGTTGTAAAAAGATACTATCTAGAAACAAAAAATCATGGAATGAGCACAGTGTTAACCTACTGGAAGCAAATGAATATGTTTAGATATTTTTGTCCCGACCATTTTAAATTACGAAATAATTTGAGACTAACAGTGAGAGCACGAATGACGATGCAACATGCGGAGCTACCAGCATCATACGGGACGCTGTAATTTTATCATAATTGCATGAAACTAAATCCACCATTTTAAGAACAGAAGACAGTTCAAAAGAACAACAGGTCCACAAAACTCCCACTAATCTGGCAAAGAGGCAAAATACTGGTCTATCTGCTCATTGTTTCACTTGATTCATTAATTGTGATTAATTCATTAATTGTGTTTAATTCATCGTGTTGATTCTACCGTTGTAGCTATGTAGTTTGCTATTATTTTTTAATTGCGATGGGTTATTACTAACAAATTTAATAATTGAATATATGTGTTTTGAAGGTACTGCGAATATCCCGAGTTCCTTAAATAAATGAAAGCAAGGCGATTTTGGGTAGGTTCCAGCTATTATTCTGATTACGTACTTTGGTGCAATGAATAATTTTTCTCTTAATGATGAATTACCCCAAAATATGATGCCATATGAAAGCAGCGAATGGAAACAGGCATAGTAAGCTAATTTACTGATGTGATGTGTTTATCACTAAAATTTGAAATAATTCTAACGACATAAGTAGCTGAACCTAAATGTGTTCCTTCCAATTTAATTTATCATCAATACATCCACCCAGAAATTTTTAACATTCTGCCTCAGCAACAGACTTTTGTTCAAAGTCTATATTTATCGGTAGTGTTACACCACATACTGTATGGAACTCTATATATTGTGTTTTCTCAGAATTTGGTGAGAGTCCATTTGCAGAGGACAACTTAATAATTTCCTGAAAGACATTATTTACAATTTCCTCAGCTATTTCTTGTTTGTTTTGTGTAATTACTATACTTGTATCATCAGCAAAAAGAACTATCTTTTCATCTTCATGAATAAAGAGTGACAAGTAATTAATATATATTAAGAACAATGAGAGACCCAAGACTGAACCCTACTTGGTATCTCCCCAGTTAGAGGACTCTGCTGATTTTTGCTGACTATCTGTACTCTTGATTTCAACCTTTTGCATTCTTCCAGTTATCTATGAATTGAGCCAATTGTACACTGTTCCAATCCTAAAACAATACTTAAATAGAAGAATTTCGTGATTCTCACAGTCAAAAGCCTTCCAGAGACCATGAAAATTCCCAGTGGGTGACTTTTGGTCATTCATAGTATTTAATATTTGATCAGTGAAAGCATATGTGGCATTTTCTGCTGAAAAGCCTTTCTGGAAACCTAACTGACATTTTGTTACTACTTCATTTTTACAAATATGTGAAGCTACTCTTGAATACATAACTTTTTCAAGAATTTTTGATAAAGCTGTCAGAAATGAGATTCAGCGGTAGTTGTAAGCATCAAACATATCCATTTTTTATTCAATGGTTTAACACTAGCATATTTCAATGTATCCAAAAAACGTCCTGTTTTAGTGAGCTACTAAACATGTGGCAGAGAATCCTACTTAACTCTTGGGAACAAGCTTTTTATACTCTGTTGGAAATGCCACCAGCTCCATCGAGTTTTTACTTTCGAGTGAATATATTATTTTCCTAATTTCAGTAGGAGTGGTGGGTTGAATTTCAGTTCAAATAAATTGCATAGATATTTCCTATTCCACATAAAGCCTTGCATTTTCTAATGAATATCTGGATCTCATTTTCTGTACAACAGCTAAAAATGATTATGAAAATATTTTCTCCTTCTGACTTTTTGTTAACAAACTTTTCATTGAGTTTGATAAAATGCTATCTTCCCATGCTCTCGGTTAATCTGTTTGCCTTCTAACACTATTCCAAACTGTTTTATTATGAGATGTGCTGATCTCAGACGTAATGCACATAGTTCTGGATTTTTTAATAACTTCTCGCAATACATTGCAGTAGTTTCTACAATGTTTGATTTTTTCTGGATCATTATTTCTTCTAGCTATAACTTACGTTTCCCTTTTCTGTTGACAAGATAATATTATCCCTTTAGTAAGCCATAGATTTTTAGATAGTTTTTACAATTATGTTTCACTGTTTTCTTAGGCAATTAGGTATCATTAAATAGGTTAAATTTTAAATTAGAATCAGGTTCCCTGTACACCTCAATCCAGTCTTACTGTTTCAAGCTGTTCCTAAATTGTGCAGTTGTTAAGTCGTTTATTGATGCACTATTTTGGAGGACTGTTTCGGATTACTTTATGGTACTATGTCATATACTGTGCATTATGATCAGAAAGATCATTCTTAACTAGAAAAGTTTTTAATTTGATTAAATTTATTTTGGACTATAAAAACATCATCTATCAGTGTGTCGCTTTCCTGTACTACCCAAGTTGGAAAATCAGTAACTGATGTCCAATTGAAAGAACCAAATAATACTCCGCAGTCATGCTTTATTTCAGACTCTACCAGAAAATCTACATTGAAATCCTCACAGAAAATAATCTGCTTCCCTCTGTCTGACATATTGTACAGAAAAGGAATCAAAGTTTTTCAGAAATAGCTGAAAATTTCCCATTCGGGACCTGTAAACAGATACAAGAATTTTTTTGTTTCTAAATTTTTCACACTGTGATAAGTGTTAACACATGTGGCAGCATATCGTCTCTCCATAGTGTTCTTACTTACATGTGCAGGCAGCTTATAACCACCTTTTCCATATCTGTGACTGTTTGATGTTCAGACAGGCATAGTACATCTATTCTACCCTAGGTTTCTAAATCTTCTAAACAAACAAGGTCATGTACTTTGTTTTTTAAACCCCTGATATTCTGATGCAATATACTAAAATTTATTTTTCACTGTACTTTTATGAGAATCTTGAGATATTTTAACATCTCTAGCACCTGCCTGTCTGAGCTTCTCATGAAGCTTAATTTCACCCAATGTTGAATCATTGGACCCTGATGTTAGCCTAAGAAAGAGATACTCCCACGAGTTCCAGTGCCTCCCTTAAAGATTTTGCTATGATCCCGGCCTACTTACTCTTCCCTTCGCTACTGAGATGCAGGCTAAGCCTTGTGAAGTCCTAGCTACCGATAGCACCAACAGGAACAAAACATATGCCTGACAAAATAGCCGCCAGAAACACCTGATCTAACTCCATATTGACCCTCCTGACAGGGCTGTTCAATTGCGGCCGATCATACCACGTGAAAGCAGGAACGAGGCCAACATTTATATGGTTCAATGCAGATGCTATTTTTTCAAGGTCACACTGGATATTGTAGCCCTGTTCCCTATCAATACTGTTTCGTGCGCCGCCCACTATAACAACATGATTCTGCTTTGTAAAACGCTTGCACAATGATGCTATGTCCTTGGAAGAACTTGTGTCACCTAATTTTTCTTGCAAGATCTGGCCCACATCACTTCCATATTACTACCTAAAAACAGAACTTCCCCATACTTCCTACTTTTTTTCTAAACAGTTTGTTTCCTGGTGAAAGTCTGTTGAGTATTAGCTACACTTACATCTACATGAGATGTACATGTAGTTAATACTCAACAGATTTTCATCAGGAAACAAACTGTTTAAAAAAAAAGTAGGCAGTGGGGGGGACACTGCAGGAGCCTCCACGAAGATTCCGTTCACCACACGAACAACAAGCAATGGGGCGTCCCCTGGAAACGACATAGTCGGCCAGTCCTGCAAACACCGGAGCACCAAAACCAAAGATGCCAAAACAGAGCCCCAAAAAAGGCCTTTATCAAGCCCATCACTAGTGACAACTTCCTGCAATATTGAAGGCTTATCTGTAAACAAATAAATTTTATTATCTGACATGTGCAAACGAAACAACTGTGATGTTTTAGTATTACAGGAAACACACAGAGCACCATCTAGCCATAGACCAAAAATACAAGGCATGAAATTAGTTCTTGAGAGACCACACGAAAGGTACGGAAGTGCTATATTTCTGAAACCGAACTTAGACGTATGCTCCTGTGCTTTGACCTGCGAAGAAAATATAGAAATTTTAACTACTGAGCTACATTTATGCACTGTATCATCCGTGTACAAACCACCCAGTGCGAGGTTCAAATTTACGGAGCCTGAAAATTTCCATTCAAAAGACATTAAAGTTGTAGTAGGAGATTTTAACTGTCACGGTCTCGCATGGGGCTATAAAGAGACAAATGACGATGGCGAAATGCTGGAGATCTGGGCAGACCAGACTAAACTGAAATTGATACATGACCCAAAGTTGCCTGCATCATTTAACAGTGGAAGATGGAAACGAGGATATAATCCAGATAACATCTTTCTCTCCGAGAAGTACCCCTGCAAACTGTAAAGCAAATCGAGGACCCAATTCCAAGATCGCAACACAGAGCAATAACTTGCTGCATTACGGCAGTAATCAAATCAGATGTAATGGCTTTCAAGAGATGCTTCAACTTCAAAAAAGCTCATTGGGAACTCTTTACAGAGGACATTGAAAAGGAGATCTTGGAAATTAAACCAGAAGCACAATCATATGAAACTTTTATAGACCTCGTCAAGAAAATCTCTCCGCGGCGCATACCTAGAGAGTGCCGCACTCAGTATATTGCTCTGAAAAAGTATGAAGAACTTTACAATAAGGGCCCGTTCTCAGAGGAAACGACCCAGGCAGGTGAGTTACTGATGTCTGGTATCTCCGAAGTGAGAAAGGAAAAGTGGTGCAACCTCCTACGAGAGACGGACATGAAGCACAGCAGTAGGAAGGCATGGAAACTGCTCAAAAGTCTCAGCAGCGACCCAACAGAATCACAACCAAATTACAGTGAAGTTACACCTGATCAGATAGCTCACCAACTGCTCATGAACGCAAAAACTAAAAGGAAGATCAGGAATGGCAAAATCAAAAGAAAATTGAACGAGGAGATTAGCTTCCTAGCTCGCCCGTTCTTCATTCAGGAGCTACAAGACGCCATCAACAATTTGAAAAACAATAAGGACGCTGGCCTCGACGATGTGAGATCTGAGCAAATTAAACATTTTGGACCGAGAGTACAAGCATGGATCCTAGAGCTAATGAATAACTGCATTATAAAAATGCAAATTCCTAAACTGCGCAGGAAAGCTCGGGCTTTTGCGTTACTAAAACCAGGGAAAGACCAAGCTGAAGCTAAACATTTCCGGCCTGTCTCACTGCTTTGTCGTATATTTAAAGTGCTGGAGCGAGTGATCCTCAAACGCATAGCTGATTATGTGGACAAAGTCCTCATTAATGAACAAGCTAGATTTCGACCAGGAAAATCATGCTGTGGCCAAATCCTTAATCTCACACGGTACATGTAAGACGGCAATCAGAGAGGAGAAGTAACTGGGGTCGAATTCCAGGATCTCAGTGCCGCATATGACACAGTTAACCATAAGTTGCTTACCCAGAAAGTGAATAACGCCACTAAGGACTGCACCCTTTGTATGTTCGTGCAATCCATGCTACAGAACAGACGCTACTATGTAACCTCATAATCTAAAAACAGCCAGTGGAGGACACAGAAAAATGGACTTGCACAGGGTAGTGTCTTGGCTCCAATATTATTTAACATCAATACGAATGACCTTCCCATCAGCCATCAGCCACCAGACACGAATGTTCATTTATGCCGATGATGCAGCAGTGGCCACACATTTGAACAAGTGGAGGAGAATTTCACAGGAGCCTTAACAGAACTTGCTACCTATTACGAAGGCAATAATCTCAAACCAAACCCTAGTAAATCTCAAGTATCCGCATTCCATCTTAGGAACAAACAAGCCAAATGGAAACTCCGAGTCATGTGGCAAGGGGAAGAGCTGAAGCATACAAACAGCCAAAAATACCTGGGGGTAACATTGGACAGAGTGCTTACTTTTAAGCAGCACTGTCACAACACTAAAAAAAGGTCTGTGCCAGGAACAACATACTGCGGAAGCTAACAGGTTCATTGTGGGGAGCTCAACCACACGTTTTGCGCACCACGGGTCTGGCGCTGAGTATCTCAGCAGCGGAATACGCGGCGCCAATTTGGAGGAACTCTGCTCACACTAAGCAAGTTGACGTCACCGTAAACGAAACTGCACGTATTGCCACAGGATGCCTCAAACCAACTCCCAAAGACAAAATTTATCCCGTCATAGGCATAGCACCACCCACTATCCTCAGACAAGTAGCCGCCAAGATCGAAAGATCAAAACAAAGGAATGATCCTCGACACCCGATGCATATGCACCGAAAACAACGTGTCCGGCTGAAATCCCGCAGGAGTTTCATTGAAACTGCTTAAGAGCTCGCCACCAAGCTCGTCGCAAGGCGGCTATCTCTTTGGGAAGAAATGGTGCCACACTCCACAATGGAACTACTTGAGGAGGGATCTCCAGGATTTCAACTACCTTTTACAACTTAAGGAGATCATCAAACCGGCTGCGCACGGAAGTAACTGGGTGCAAATCAAACCTATTTAAATGGGGCTACAGTGATAGCGATAGGTGTGAATGCGGAGCAATACAGGACTTGGACCACCTATTGACTTGCCCAGATATGTCTATAACATGCACTAAAGACGATATTTTGAAAGTCAATGACCAAGCAACCTACGTTGCTAATTACAGGGAAGGGAAGGAGGAACCAAGGCAAATCTATTATTTATGCCAATCATGATACTGTTAGGTACTGTTCTCTTTGTGTGGTCCCTGTTCCTTACTACTACTACCCACCTGTCTTCACCCTCCTCAACCTCATCAGTTCCTCCCTACAACTATCTACATTATGTGATCAAAAGTATCCGGACACCTGGCTGAAAGTCACTTACAAGCTCGTGGCGCCTTCCATCGATAATGGTGGAATTCAATATGGTGTTGGCCCACCCGTAGCCTTCATGACAGCTCCCACTCTCGCAGGCATACGTTCAATCAGATGCTGGAAGGTTTCTTGGAGAATGGCAGTCCAATCTTCATGGGGTGCCGCGTTGAGGAGAAGTAAGGCCTGGCACGAAGTCGGCGTTCCAAAACGTCCCAAATCTGCTCTATAAGATTCAGGTCAGGACTGTGTGGAGGCCAGTCCATTACCAACCCGCCACAGGCCGTGCATTATGAACAGGTGCTCAATCGTGTTGAAACATGCAATCGCCACACCCGAATTGCTCTTTAACAGAGGAAAGCAAGAAGGTGGTTGAAACATCTATGTAGGCCTGCGCTGTGGTAGTGCTACGCAAAACAACAAGGGCTGCAAAGCCCCCTCCATGAAAAACATGACCACACCATAACACCACCACCTCCGAATTTTACTGTTGGCACTACACGCGCTGGTTGATGACGTTCACCGGGCATTCGCCATACGCAAACTCTTTCATCGGATCGCCACACTGTCTACCGTGATTCACCACTCCACACAACGTTTTTCCACTGTTCAGTCGTCCAATGTTTACGCTCCTTACAACAAGCGAGGCATCGTTTGGCATTTACTGGCATGTGTGTGGCTTATGAGCAGCCGCTCGACCATGAAATCCAAGTTTTCTCACCTCCCGTCTAACTGTCATAGTTCTTGCAGTGGATCGTGATGCAGTTTGGAATTCCTGTGTGGTTGTCGGGATAGATGTCTCGCTATTACACATTACGACCCTCTTCAACTGTCGGCGGTCTCTGTCAGCCAACAGACGAGGTCGGCCTGTACGCTTTTGCGCTGTACGTGTCCCTTAACGTTTCCAATTCAGTATCAAATCGGAAAAAGTGGACCTAGGGATGTTAAGAAGTGTGGAAATCTCGCGTTGTGACGTATGACACAAGTGACACCGAATCACCTAACCACGTTCGAAGTACGTGAGTTCAGTGGAGCGCCTCATTCTGCTTTCTTACGATGTCTAATGACTACTGAGGTCGCTGATATGGAGTACCTGGCAGTAGGTGGCAGCACAATGCAACCTAATATGAAAAACGTATGTTTTTGGGGGTATCCGGATACTTTTGGCCACACGGTGTAGTTCAGATTCAAGGCCTCTGATATTGCCTTTAGAGTCCTGCATGCCCGAGTAAGCGAGCACAAAATACGAGGTGGGGCGAGCACACCCTAACTGGATAGGCTACCCGCACTAGTTCTTGTGACCGAGCATAGAAGCCGTGACCGAATACGTAGCACATAACTTCAGACACATTACACGTGTTACTATCCGTGTGACACTGCAGCCAGTACGGGATTCTTATTTGTGGTGTGTCTCTCTCTGTAATCATGCAACGCGAGGAAGCCAGTGTAGTAAGACGTAAGATTGAAACCAATGTTTACACATTAAAGAAACGGGAAGATCTAAAAAGCCAAGTATGGAGTACATTCCTGTTGGTTGTAGATGAAAACATTGCGTCTACTGGGTACGTATCGTGCATAAACTGCTCCACTTTATTGTTTTACCAGTCGGGAACCACTCATTTAAAGAAACACAGTTGCAAGAAACCTCTCAAAAGATCGTTTCTTTGGCCGTCCTTCCGTTATCTTAATATGCTTGAAATAAGTGAAAAGCAGGAAGTTCTGAACAATGTGCGACAAATGTGTGCTACGTACGCTGGTACAACATTCAATCATTAACATAAACGGTTTTGCATAGTTAGTGGAAAGTGTATTATAGAGAAACGGGAATGTTGTGACTCGTATAATATTTCATTAACGTAAAACATCTCGTTTTTATGGGAACGGGGGTCGGGTTGTTTGGGGGGAGAGACCAAACAGCGAGGTCATCGGTCTCTTACGGGAATGTTTCGATGATTTCCATATCAATTCTGTATTACTTGTCTCTTTTGTTTATTATCATAGATCCTTCAAGTACTGTGTCATCACCACCCAGAAAGAGAGCTCGTTTCAAGGAATGGAGGAACAACAGATCATCGTCAGCAGATGAAGTAGATCTGTACATTTTAATGCACCCCGAAGATGATGACATCTTAAAGTGGTGGAGCAGACATGAAACAGATCTGCCAGGTTTGGCTGCAGTTGCAAGACGTATTTTATGTATCCCAGCAACAAGCGCACCTAGTGAAAGGTGCTTTAGTAAAGCCGGCATGTTACTAACAAATTGCCGCAGCCAATTAAATCCGGAACGCGTTAGTGATTTCCTGCTGATCAACAATAACTATAATTTTGTTTATGTTGCAAACAATTGAAACGTATGACAAGTTACGTCTGTAAATGTTTAATGTTCTTTGTATGCTTTCTTTATGAAGATGGTTGTCTTCTAGATTACAGGGAAAGCAGTTATTTAATGTTTCCTATAAATGAAAGGAAAAATATCTCTTTTGTTTGGAAATGAGACTCGTCTTCTATCTGCGATTGTATTGAAATATCATTTTACTTACCAGGTGCTTTATGAATTTAGCTGTGTCACGTACCCGTTCTTGGAAATGTTACTTTTGTATTAAAAGAGAGAGAGAGAGAGAGAGAGAGAGAGAGAGAGAGGCGTTGGATTTGTACAGTACAGTACACAGTACAGCGCAGCGAGCAGGGGCGAGGCGAGGTGAGACGTCAGCGGTGACCGGCCATGCTCGGTTGTCCGCGAGTCCGGAATCCGGACAACAGACATGGGGCGAGTACGTGACCGAGCCGAGTCGTATGGGGTCGGACACGATCTGCTCGGTCCCCCCGTCAACAGGCGAGCCGTGTCCGGTCAAACATGGAGCGTTGCAGCACTCTAATTCCCTTCGTGTGCAGATATTTTCCTATACCGTGAACATACTTTGCAATACCGTGGCTGAGGTACACTTACTTCTTCTATCTCATGCCATTACATTCCAACCAACGAAACCATCTGTCATAACAGCTGCATAGGGCTGCATACTTCACACTCATGGTTGTTTACAATATTTTTGCAAAATTTATGTAGACAATAACAATAATATTCTATTAACTACAATTCACAAGTGTCACCAAGGTTATGTAGAACACTAATGTATGTGTATACTATAATTATAGTAATGTAATGTACTTAAATTAACGTTAAAACTGAGAACTTGCATAATCGAAAAATTATTCCTAATATCAGGTATGCGCAATACGGACGTTTGAAAATAAAAGAAAAAGATACTACTTACACCTTTTAATTCCCCGAACAGATACGGCGCTGTTAAATGTATGTGTAACGGAAACAACCTAAATTCTTCACTTACTACCTACACAAAAGTCTAAAGCACGAGGAAACGGGCACTTCTTTTCGAGAAATACGTTGATACAAGTGAAACTTTGAACAGATAAGATAAAATAGGATGTAATTAAATTCCTTAGGGTGTAATATCAACTTGGTTGACATTTATTACTTATCTTCAAGAGCTCAGTATTCCAGTTCGTGCGGTCTGCTCCATGGCTGCCAACCTCTAATACATTAACATAAAATTCTGTTCGCTTCTGTATCTGATGTCCAGCTGCTGTCATTAAAAAGTTGTGATATATCAGATCTATACGCGTTGATGATTGATTGTATGTAGTAACTACTGAGAAGACATGTTAAGGTAGTTCAGTTGAGAGAATTGGTTAAAGGCAGTTTTTAATTTTGTAACTTTTTAATTGCATGAATATTAGCCAGGCAACTTTAAATGACTATTCCTGTAGCTCAGTGGAAGTTATTAGAAGCTTAAATTGACATTTAAATGACAGGAAGTGTTCTTACGCAGAGCAGGAGTTCGGGAGTGTGGCAATATATCTGACAGTTAATACAGCGAAGGTTTAGGCTCATTATGTCGTAATTCGGTATTCAACGCATACTGAACTCTAATGAAGCTTTACGGACTGTTAATTCTCATTTAACCAACTTAATAGAGTCCCGATGGTTGGAGGAAAATCAACGGACGATGTTAGTACGATTGTGAATTCAGTACATGTGAGGTACGCCGAGTGAACTGAATAGAATTATTAAAGGCACTTAGACGTCACTGAAGAACTTGTAAGGTCTAGTGGTGAGTTTTGGTAGATTTTTGGTACCTTGAAAGCCAGTTAGAATTAATATCGGAGTGCGTTTTGAAGATTCTTGCGATTATTAACAATAGTGTTATCTTCGACTGCGATTTATAAACGTTGTGAACAGTGAGTTTAAACTGTATTCTCGAAGTGAAGTTAATGGTGTCATTTGAAGTGGGAGTGTACTCATGAAGTAATGTTAAATACTTTCATTACAAAAGTGCATGAAGGCGGCACTAACACCAGAGATTATCGTGTTGTTGGAACATCGATGTATGGAGTGTTCGTTTGCTTAACAATTTAGCATATTTTCCCAATAACGTAATTATACGCCAGACTATCCACGAGTCTACTCCTTGTTAGTGGAAAGGATCTGAACTTTCAGCATTGCAGCGCGTCAGCAATCATAAGTATCGAAATAATTATGAAAAATCCGCCTCGATTGCACAAACTACCTGGTATTTACCTAGGTTTCAGCGTGAGTAACCACGCCTTCTTCAGAAGAAATATAAAACAGCTTGCCTAAATAGGCATAGTCGAAGGCTAAAATCAACACCTACAGCGGCAAGACTCCATAAAAATTTTTTGCAAACATACGGTACATAAGTACCAAGTCAATAATATTACTTATCTCACCCTGTGTACGCTGCCTCGCCCCAGCCAACGTACGATGGTCACAGGCTCTCCACCGAACTGGGACACCGCAGGCTGCTCACATGTGCGGCTATCGAAATCACTGCGCATGCGCGGCCAGGAAACGCTCTTCTTATGCATGGGAGCGGGATTACAAAGTTGACACGGATTTGGACCTAACTGATTGCCAAAAGTTGTCGCACAATTAGCAAATTGAGCAAATGATAAAAGCGATGTTGCAGGAATTAAGACATATTTAATAGCAACCCACGACAAACTTTGTGCACGAATAGTAAAACAGCCACAAGGTAATATGGAGGCACTAAAATTAGGTAGAAGTTGCAATTACACTAAAAGAAGTGTTCTTCTTGGCTAACCAAGCCTTCAACACAGTAGGAGGGAAAGAACAACATCATTTGTATTTTCTTATTGCTGCGCGCTTTTAGGAGGTATTTTCTGTATCTTCGTTCGCTTCTATGTAATTATAAGTTCATGGAGCCAAGATATGTTATAAATCTCTAACATATTCTGATTACGGCCTGGTCGGCCGCTTAGTATTATGGCGATGTAGCGACTATGGTTGTTTCTGCTCCAGATATTATTAGTGCGGTTTTATCCGTTAAGAATAATGTCCTTAGCATAGCTATCTTTTTAGTTTAGTTGCAATTTCTACCTAATTTTAGTGCCTCCATATTAGCTTGTGGCTGATTTACCATCCGTGCACAAAGTTTGGCGTGCGTTGCTGTTAAATATGTCTTAATTCCCGCATCATCGTTTTTATCATTTGCTCAATTTGCTAATTGTGCGACAACTTTTGGCAATCAGTTAGGTCCAAATCCGTGTCAACTTTGTAATCCCGCTCCCATGCATAAGAAGAGCGTTTCCTGGCCGCGCATGCGCAGTGATTTCGATAGCCGCATATGTGAGCAGCATGCGGTGTCCCAGTTCGGTGGAGAGCCTGTGACCATCGTACGTTGGCTGGGGCGAGGCAGCACACACAGGGTGAGATAAGTAATATTATTGACTTGGTACTTATGTACCGTATATTTGTAAAAAAACATTTATGGGGTCTTGCCGCTGTTGTGGTCTTCAGTCCTGAGACTGGTATGATGCAGCTCTCCATGCTACTCTATCCTGTGCATCTGTTCATCTCCCAGTACCTACCGCAACCTACATTCTTCTGAATCTGCTTAGTGTATTCATCTCTTGGTCTCCCTCTACGATTTTTACCCACCACGCTGCCCTCCAATACTAAACTTGTGATCCCTTGATGCCTCAGAACATGTCCTACCAACCGATCCCTTCTTCTAGTCAAGTTGTGCCACACACTTCTTTTCTCCCCAATCTTATTCAATGCCTCCTCATTGTTTATGTGATCTACCCACCTATCTTCAGCATTCTTCTGTAGCACCACATTTCAAAAGCTTCTATTCTCTTCTTGTCTAAACTATTTATCGTCCACGTTTCACTTCCATACATTGCTACACTCCAGGTGTTGATTTTAGCCTTTGACTATGCCTATTTAGGCAAGCTGTTTTATATTTGTTCAGAAGAAGGCGTGGTTACTCACGCTGAAACCTAGGTAAAAATCAGGTAGTTTGTGCAACCGAAGCGGAGTTTTCATAATTATATGAAAAAAATCTGATTTAGAAGAATAATATTTGAACAGAGAAGACTTGCTTGACATGAATATTATTGCGGGTTCGTCTCACGCCCGGTTTACTGCGTTGTGGAGACACGGTCACACCAGCAACTGTAGGAGGTATGAAAGTCCTTTTCCCTTAATCAGTTCGTCGTATGCAGCCTGCAGTTGGCCTCAGGAGAGTAGGGACGGCGTGTTGACATTACAATCGTCGCTCTTACACGTGCATGAAGCGACTTTGTCACTGTAGTTATTTAATAAGCTACGTTTTTCATAACTGTTTTTCTTTAATTGCTTCATATTGCCATGTTTCTTTCCTTCTTGCACTGTGTTTGACTCACTGTTTTCTTCTCGTCTTCAGAGGTGACTTTCGTAAACAATTCGTTGCTGAGTGCATCGACTGCATAGAGGGTACCTTTTTATTATTATTATTATTATTGCTGGCAACGTGACAGGGCCATGTCATTTCCATTCGGCTGAAGAAGCAGTGACAAGGTGACAGTCTAATGACTGCATCACATCATGTTTTAGTTTCTCGTCATTTTCGTGTACGGGGAACTGTGGATTATGGAAAGATATCGGATCCATAAGTTCCATCTTTTTAAATTTTTCATTTACTTCGACGCATTTCGACCTGCAAGCTAATCGTCCCCTCCTTTCGATTTCCCTTGGTAGCTGTGTTATCAACGACAAGAGAATGGTTGGGAGCATGATGAAGAACAGTTATTGACGGTGTAGGCACGTAACGCGCAAACCATTTCTGTCACTGGCTTCACACCGCAATCCTCTGCCCGAGAGAGAGCCATCGAACGTTTGAAGAATTTGCTTCCCCCAGCATCACACAATTCAGAGATATTCGACTCAAGTGGCTAAATAAGAAATGTTGCAACTGTGTGCTGATTCCCCACAGTTACAAGGTCGTTTTGCCATTATTATGTGCCAACATCTCTGTATCGCCGCATTGGTGGTAGTAAGGGTGTTACATTATTGACAGGACAGAAGAACAACTCCAGAGATAAGCGAATTGTGATGGATTATTGCCACAAAAAAATGGCTCTGAGCACTATGGGACTTAACATCTGAGGTCATCAGTCCCCTAGAACTTAGAACTCCTTAAACCTAACTAACCTAAGGACATCACACACATCCATGCCCGAGGCAGGATTCGAACCTGTGACCGTAGCAGTCCCGCGGTTCCGGACTGAGCGCCTAGAACCGCTAGACCACCGCGGGATTATTGCCACAGTTAAAGAACACAACCTGACAATTTAAGGAGTTTACTTGTGCTAAATGCTTGCGATTATGACACTGAAATACATTGAACGGAATAGCCTGGTGGAATTACCCACTTCATATGTTTCTTTAATACTTTGTTCGTGTAAACGAAATTCGAGATTTTACCTGCAGGAATGTGTTGGTTCAAATTGCTCTGAGCACTATGGGACTAAACTTCTGAGGTCATCAGTCCCCTAGAACTTAGAACTACTTAAACCTAACTAACCTAAGGACGTCACACACATCCATGCCCGAGACAGGATTCGAACCTGCGACCGTAGCAGTCCCGCGGTTCCGGACTGTGGCTCCTAGAACCGCTCGGCCACCCCAGGTGGCGCAGGAATGTATTCACAATTAACATACCATAATTGTATCATATTCAAAGATTTAAAAAAAAAAATTTCATACTGTATAGGGCTTACAGGTGAAATGAGTGGGATAGCCCCTCTGCATCCAAACCATCAGCAGCAGTGACAGGAAAATATCAACCAAACAACTGTATACAATGAGAATAATGAAATCTGGTCGCACAACGAACAATGCTACAGGACAACAAACCGACTGAAACTTCGTCATAGTGCAAGCGCAAAGCGTTGTGGGGTGGTGGTCAAGATCTGGCAACCAGTGGTTGTATCATATTCAAAGATTTAAAAAAAAAATTTCATACTGTATAGGGCTTACAGGTGAAATGAGTGGGATAGCCCCTCTGCATCCAAACCATCAGCAGCAGTGACAGGAAAATATCAACCAAACAACTGTATACAATGAGAATAATGAAATCTGGTCGCACAACGAACAATGCTACAGGACAACAAACCGACTGAAACTTCGTCATAGTGCAAGCGCAAAGCGTTGTGGGGTGGTGGTCAAGATCTGGCAACCTGTGGTTGCAGGTCTCGGGGCACTGAATGCGTGTCGGGCCTTATTCGTGAGCCTCATCCAGTTACTTCCTTCGTGGCTGTGAATCCTAAGCCTGTCATTGGTTCAGCCGGCACGGTAGCTCAGCGTGTTCGGTCAGAGAGTTCAGTTACCCTCTGTAATAAAAAAACTGAGTAAACGGATCAACGGACAATTGGAACGAGTGTCATCGGATGTCCGCCACGCACAAATTCAAAGAACAATATATAGAACAAAAATGAGATAAAAATGAAAATGGTCAACGCGACAGACTGTCAAACCTAAGGGCTCGGGTTCGATTCCCGACTGGGTCGGAGATTTTCTCCGCTCGGGGGCTGGGTGTTGTGTTGTCGTAATCATCATCATTTCACCCCCATCGACGCGCAAGTCGCCGAAGTGGCTTAAAATCGAGAGACTTGCTCCCGGCAAACGGTCTACCCGACGGGAGGCCCTAGTCACACGACATTTAGTGGAAACCAAAATTTGCTGCTGTAATATGTAATCCTACGTTAAACATTTAACGCAGTAAGACAAGTATTACAATTAGAAACAGTGTTTACGTCTTGAGGCGGAGTAACACAGGGCGCGCAAAATACCCAGACTACATTCATCCAGTATTTGTGAATGAGAGCACATAGTGACTTCCAACAAACTTCGTTCATAATTTCAAACCTTTTTCGAAACGTTTATCCTTGATCCCTCCCCCTTTCCCCCCCAAGAAAATGATCAAAAAGTTTGTCGCTTTATACATTTTCGCTGTTCATGCAGTAACAGGTTTGGACTGGATCTACAACTAACTAGCAAATATTCTCACGGAAAAAAATCACAACACCACACAGTAATTAATTTAGAGTAATGAAATTTTGGGTATGCATTTGTCTAGGTATCCTATGAAAGTGATTAACACCGCAAAAACACAGGTTAATATAAGCGCGAGATATGTCATTGCAAATGTGAAATGCTGGTACGATAATAACCGGTGTAACTGCCAGAGTGTTGTATGAAAGCATACAAACGTGCTTGCACTATGTTGTACAGGTGCTGGAGGTCACCTCGTGAGATTGAGTTCCACGCCTGTTGCACTTGGTCGGTCAATACAAGGATGATTAGTGCTGGATGTGGGTGACGCTGGAGTTGTCGTCCGAAGATGCCCCATACGTGCTCGATTGGAGACAGATCTGGTGATCGAGCAGGCCAAGGCATGTGGGAAGGCGTTATCCTTTTGGAAAACACCCCCTGGAATGTTGTCCGTGAATTGCAGCACAACAGGTCGAATCATCAGATTGACGCATAAATTTGCAGTTTTGGTGCGTGGGATAGCCACGAGAGTGCTCCTGCTGCCATAGGAAATCACACCCCAAACTATAACTCCAGGTGTAGGTCCAGTGTGTCTAGCACGCAGGCAGGTTGTTTCCAGATCCTCAAATGGCATCCTTCTAATCAACGAACGTGCATCACTGGCACCGAGACAGAACCAGCTTTCATCAGAAAACGCAACAGACCTCCACCCTGACCCCCAGTGAATTCTCGCTTGACATCATTGAAATCGCAAATGTCGATGGTTTGGGACCAGTGGAGTGCATGCTACAAAGCTCCTTGCAACAGCTTTGTAACAAAACAAAAAAAACAAAAAAAATGGCTCTGAGCACTATGGGACTGAACAGTTGTGGTCATCAGTCCCCTAGAACTTAGAACTACTTAAACCTAACTAACCTAAGGACATCACACACATCCATGCCCGAGGCAGGATTCGAACCCGCGACCGTAGCGGTCGCGCGGTTCCAGACTGAAGCGCCTGGAACAGCTCGGCCACAACGGCCGGCCAAATTTATAACAGTTCCTTGTCTCAATGTGGTGCCAACTGCTGCTGAAATTGCTGCTGCAGATACAGTACGATGCCCCAGAGCCATACACGGCAAACGACGGTCTTCCCTCTCGGTAGTGCCACATGGCTGTCCAAAGACCGGTCTTCTTGCGACCGTATATCCTCTTCATCACCGCTGCCAGCAATCACGTAATGTGGCTACATTCCTGCCAGATCTTACTGTATTATCGCAGAATGAACTAACTTCTCGTAGCCCTATTACATGGCTTTGTTCAAACTCAGCGAGTCTCTGATGATGGCTTCTTTGTCGCCTTAAAGGCATTCTTGACTAACATCAACTCAGCACCTCTAATCTCAAAGCTAACTAACGCTCACGACCGTTACTGCGTGTGTTCAAGGCAAACCTCGTTTGCATCCTCGTAGTGGCGTTGCTAGCGCCATTCTTATGCGACTGGCGCGACATTTCAATACACATAATCTTTCAGATGTAGAAACAGGGCCTACCAACTTTCGTTTATGTCGCACTACTTCATCTTGGTGTTGCGGTATTTTTTCCTCAGTATAGTTTCAATTTCTGAACGGAACGTGTGCTACAGAGCCATGTAAGAGCCGAATTGTTACGGTGAACTGGCAACTCAATCTCCAATTGAATGCCGGACAACAACAACAGAAAAGTGTGAACAGAGTCATTTGCTCGCTACAGGCTACAGACTTCATCGTCTCGCACGAGTATTTCTGGTAATTGCGCGTTACGAAGTACACTGGACGTAGGACACTGCTAAGGGGCGTACAAAATAAGATGGAAAATCGCCTGCGCTGTTGAGTCACGGTAGTCACTCGATCACATGCTCCAGGGAACACTTAGCGTCTTGTATTCCTTTTTCCAGTGATCGCGATGTAGTTGTGCTAATAATGGCTGCCGAAGTACAACGGGCTCTAAACGTACGCGAAACAGTCGACTTTGGTAAAGAGAAGATAATATCAATTCTCAGACAGGAGCCACAACCGTTTGATTCAGGAAGCGATTGTGACGCAGAACCGTTGTTCAAATTTAAACAAATGGCTTTCTAAGCTCTTGAGCAGTGGTTGCTAACCTGAGGGTAATTACCCCCTGCGGGGTAAAACGAAATTTTCTGAGGGGTAAAACTAAACGATTCGATTCTGTTTCAGTCACGAAACTAAACTGAAGATCTTTACTATTATCACAATTTTGTACGACTAGTCTTGTTTATATAAGTTATCAATAATTACGTTTCCTGATTTAGTAGCATTAATCCGGTGGAGGTTGCAGACTCCTCACATAGTGCACCCACTACACACATATGTTTTCCTTTGTCCTATACATTGATGATGATAAAAGTGAGACATACCTAACAAATTCCAAATATCTCAAGAAATCGTCTTCTCCAAGTTCTAGGCGCTTCCGTCCGGAACCGCGCTGTTGCTACGGTCACAGGTTAGACTACTGCCTCGGTCATGGATGTGTGTGCTGTTCTTAGGTTAGGTTTAAGTAGTTCTAAGTTTAGGAGACTAATGACCTCAGATTTGAGTCCCATAGTGCTTACAGCCATTTGAACCATCTTCTCCAAGGTGCACATAGTACCCGCAGTCGCTCAGAAATTGCTTCATTCTAGCTTCGAAACAGATGGGCGAATTAATTGATAGCACGGCAGAGCAGTAATTCCATAAGGCAGAACACAGTATTATTATTATTATTATTATTATTATTATTATTATTTAACTGACACAAATCATTAACAGTATCAGCCCTAAGTCGTCCAATTTGTGCTAGTTCAGAAGTAAGGGGTCCAGCAATCAAGCGAGTCCCAAACAGTAAGTATAGTGCACACAGGTGAACTACTTTGATGTTAAATGGCTTTGCAGTGTGCAGGTCAAGCAAGTGCCGCAATGAAGACGAGTAATGCAGTGGAAGTATGTTTTGTAACAAGTCTCTACCCTCTCTGTGGATAGATAGCTTTCGTACCTGAGAAGGGGATGCGGGTAGCACTAGCGATGCATTGCAAATTGCTACATCATTTATTGAAAAGCGCGCGCCGCGCGCGCGCGCGCACACACACACACACACACACAAAATATGATTCATCTTTCATCATTTTAAAAATAAAAGTATTTCAATAAAAATGTTTCATTCTACAGTTTAGTTAGGTGCTAAAGTCGGTTACAATGCGAGGGAGAGGGTGGCAACAGACGGCAAGGAGGGGGGGGGGGTCAGAAGGCGGGGGTACTAGTTAATGTCTCTGCACTCGTAGTAACGGTCTAGGAAACGTTAAAAAATTTGATCTAGAGGAATATGTACACAGAAAAACAGCATAGAATGGTGGTAATCGTCCTTGGCATACCAACTACGTCAGGAAGATTCTTCAGAAACAGTATTTGGGTGGCGTAAGGAGGAGAGGTGTTGGTGTAAAGTTCCTGATCACCAGACTTTGTGCTATTGTCCTGGTTTAAATACCAAACCCCGCTGCTGTGTCTCATGAAGTGAGGGCATGTGACACAGTTGATCCGTCCGTCGGATGGGGACGTTACGCTTGGTGGCCCTTTGATGCAATTGGCGAGAAGTAGGCTAACAGACACACACACACACACACACACACACACACACACACACACACACACACACACACACACAATACGTAGATCTAGTATTACCAACATTTTAATTGAGCATGTTGTGTATAAATAAACAAAAATAGGCTCACCTGAAAGGGAATCTACATTAACATCTGCTGGCACTTTACTGTTCCACACTCGTAGCTTTCAACCATGAAATTACAGATTCCCTAGTTACAAGTTAGTGTATATGGAGATGAATTCCGGCCACTGAGCTAAATACCGATGAAGTGACAAATAATTTAAAACCTCCTAAAAAATTAGCAGCAGCAGATTTGAGCTTTTGGGCATTTACAGAAAAGTAACAAACTGTTTGAGAAAATAACCAACAAAAGATCAAGAGAACTTACTCAGCTTCGTTACAAATTATGATAGAAGCTTAGCGTGAGCTTATTTACATCCAGTTGTTTGTGCATCCACATAGCAGACCAGCAACGCGCGGCCCCTAGCGTCAGAGTGCCAGCAGACACTAGCCCCAACTTTTTTTTTCTTTATTGTTAATTTCACACCTGATACAGATAGGCCAGCAGCGGCATATTGCGCCGCTCTTCGGCCACAGATAAAACTAATGGTACAGAAGAAGACAATCGCAGAGCAGACAAGGTCGATATACAGATGCAGACATACAAAATTAAAACACACGGAGCCGTTCACGGGCGCAGAGTACAAGATAAGAAACTTCAGGCACGTGGATACGCACAGAGATGATAGATGGCACACGCGAACGTTGGCCTAGCCCCAACCACCTAGCGTAGTACAAGTACGTACAGAGATTAACCCCGTTGTATGAGAACACTTATGACAGACATTGACGCACTGGGTTATTAACAACCTGGTGCACGACACAAATTACGTGCGGTGGCTCCGCAGTGATTGGAATACACAGATCGTCTGAGGAGGCCAGGTAAGGTACGAAAAACAACAATGGTGTTTCCCCCCAACTTCACACGTACCGCTTCCACCGTGCGTCCAGCCCGTCCTTCTCTCCTCCCGCTACGCCACCCAATGGCGTTCACCTCCGCGACAGAAATAAAGATGTGCCAACTTAACGGCACACGGGCATCTGCTTCACTGATGAGTGATTTTGGAAAGACAGCTCACCCTGAAATTATCAGCTTACAGAGCCTTCAAAGTGTTGTCTTTTTCTGATAGTGTTCGCGAGTGTGATATTCAGTTCTGCAGTGACTTTTGCGACTGTCGTCCTCTTATTTTTCGTCACAATGACCGTCTGTCACAATCGTCTTTCGTCCGCTGCTGACTTAGTGGATGAAGTTTTTTTTGGATTCCATGTATACGGTATAAATGTTCGATACGGAGCCTCTTCAAACACCTCACACTTTAGCTGCCTTGGTTACAGAATCACCCACTGTACGAACACCAAGTTTGCGAACGATATGATTCCCTTAGCTTCAATTTAATGCACTAATGTCTACACCAGTGGTCGTCAAACTGCGGCCCGCGTGCCGCATGCGACTCGAATCAAATATTCGTTTGGGCCGCGGTTCTCAGCCGTATATTATGATTATAGCTCCTACGCATCTAGCAACTAACTGCCGAATGCAAAACGTCAACTAACATTCAGAGGTCCTTAAGGAATAGTTCTCCTGCTCAGTGACAAATAAAAATATTTAGAGAAACAGGTATTTTTTTTAAATGTGCTTTATTTTAGTTGACGTTGGTGAATTCGACCGTGAGCTAAGAAAAACTGGACACTTACCTAAGGGGCATAAAGGTAAGTAGAGAGGCCACAGCAGGGTTGGAGGATGTCAGAAGGGGAATGTTTTACTGTTCGTCTTCTGATACGGACAACTCACGGGCGTGCTTGACTCCTACCGATGTGGTGCTATGGTATAAATATTGACACGGAAGTAACACGAATTCGTGAATGCGTGTTATAGAGTCGGCCTTACTCAAATGCGGTACACATTTGTAGCAAGGAATATGAAATTAAATTAAGGCTGTTGTAATATAACTTAGTACAAGAAAAGTGACATTCAACATTCAGTAAACATTTGTGATTGTGTCTCGTATTGCACAACTAATTTAAGTAGAAATACAGTTACTGTTATAATCAAATAATCATCCGCTCACACAGACAACACATAAATGTTTGGTCAGGCAATTACAGTGTGGAAAAGTTTGGGTCGCTGAGGGTGGCACCAGTCTGAAACAGAGACAAGTTGACACGATGTGTTTCGAATGCGAGGCTACTGGCTGTTCATAATATGCTAATTTCTGTAGGTTAAAAATTAATAACAATATCGTTACATATGCAGCCCGAGATGCCGATACCACGAAATCAATGTTGGGTCTTGAACAAAAAAAGTTTGACGACCACTGATCTACACAGAACACTGTTCTGACCTACTGACACTTGCAGAGCGCAGGCTGTATCAAAAAGAACCAGTCGATTTAATAAAAATCGTAACTGTTATGTTATTTGCGATATGTGCGTGAACAACGTAGTGTTTTAAAGAGCAAACTCTCGAGTTTTACATGATTCCCTCTGGGTAGCAGCAGTGTGCGTCCACTTCAGTTCTAGTAAAAATAATTCCGGGATAACAGGAAGCGTTTTGTGTTCTACGTTTTGCGCAGTGCGAGTCAGTAATAAACTGTTCCGCGTTGCTTTCGCACTAGGTACGGTGTGGAGCATTAGACGATGGCATGAACAATTCCGAGAAACTGTTTGTTTGTGTAAACTCAAATCGTCGAGCCGTCCCCAAGTGTCTGACATAGACGTCGAACGCATAGGCCATAGTTTCGCAAGGAGTCCGCAGAAATCCGTTCGCCGTGAAGCTCGGCAGCTCAACATGCCCCCTCCCCTTCCTCTCCCTCTCTCCCCCCTCCTCCACAATGTCCGTCTGGCGTGTGTTGCGCCGACGTTTACACATGAAACAATACAAAATTCAGCTCCTGCAAGCTCTTCGTGAAGGTGACAAACAACAACGTGTAGAGTTCTGTAATTTCGTTCTTCGCAAGATGGAACACGACAGTTTTCTTGCACGCTTAGTGTTTAGCGACGAGGAAACTTTCCATTTAAATGGAAAGGTGACCTGTCATAATGTGAGAGTATGGGGTATGGAATAATCACATGAAGTTGTACATGAGAGTGACTCTCCAAAATGTAATGTGTTTTGTGCAGATTCAAGGGAAAAGATGTCCGGTCCATTTTTCTTTGCCGAGAACACTGTTACAAGAAGCACATATCTCGGTATGCTTGAGAACCTTCTTTTCCCACAGTTGGAGACTGGTTCGAAAGAATTTACTTGCCAACAGGATTGGGCACCGCCACACTGGCGTCCGGAAGTGCGGGAATTTTTAAATCAAAGGATTACTGAACGGTGGATCGGTCGCACTGGACAAAATGATTCAGCCTTACATTACTGGCCTCCCAGGTCACCGGACCTGACTGTATATGATTATTTCTTGTGGGGTTTTATAAAAGACCCAGTTTAAGTAGCTGTTGAAGCTGTAACTCAAGACAGACTCGCTGAAGTGTGGGAAAAGTACGAATATCGCATTGACATATGCCGCACATCTCAAGGGGGCATATTGGACACCTACGGAAATGTATATAATAAAAAAACCTTTTTGAGTTTCCCGTTCATCAAAAAACAAAATTAATTGTATATTTTTATTAGTTTCAGAAATATAGACGTGGTAAGTCGGGTGTTTCTTTTTGATACACCATGTACTGAGGACAATGCACAGGGGCAATTCATGGTCAAATACAACAGCGCAATCCGTAGGCTTTGTTATCTGAATTTATGTTCAAGCATGCAATTGTCGCGGGATTTTCATATTTTGTTCAATCCCTGTAGAGCGCGTTAAGGACCGAGATGAGAGAAATCACAGGGTGTGCAAAAGCATACAGACCGACGTTTTCTCGTCTCCACATTTGCAAGTCAGACAGAAAAGGGAGTCACTGTCTGTGGTATAAGGTACCTTCCCAGACGTACCGTACTGTGGTTCGTGGAGTGTGTATGTAAATGTACATAGGCTAAGACACTCTATAAAACGATCTCAGAGTTCTTGTTGCATCAAGAAGCCCGAGAATGTTTTACACAGCAGTGACACCGTGAAATACTTCGTTCACTTCTCAGCCACTACTCTCCTTTCATGTCCTACCGTTACAACTACATTCTGGTTTCTCTACAAGTTGTAGATAACTTATCACACCCTGTATTTTATCGCTTATACCTTGAGAATTTCTAAGAGTTTATTAAAGTCAGCGTGGTCAGCAGCTTTCTCCAAGTCTGCAAATCCGATAAGTGTAGGTTTACCTTTTTTTAATCCATCTGCTAAAATAAGTCGTAGGATAAATATTACCTCGATTTTTCGTCCATTTCTCAGAAACCCAAAAATAATGTTACTGGGTGAACATCCTATAATCTTCGATGCTTTACAATGTGAAAAGAACTGTGTACTACTTTGCTAAATTAAAATACACTATGAGATCGGAAGTATTCGGACGCTCGCATGTAATGTGGAACTGGCCACCATCTGTCACGAGAGGCGGACCCGCCATTATAAAAGGAGGCGGAGACTACGGCGTTGTCAGTAGAGAAGCGGTAACAGCAGAACGTGTATGTAAGGAGAGCTCGGTGATTCGGCGTCAAGGATTCTGGGGGTGACTGTGAGAAATAGAGTGAAATAAGCGGATTGAATCACTTCCAGAGTCCTACAGTTAATCCAGGTAGTACAACGACTGTGCGCAGGGGGTTAAAAAGAATAGAATACAGTGTTCGAGCAGTTCCCCTTCAGCAAGACACTTCTGTATTCAGTCATAAGCGACACCCGAGGCTCTGAAAAGAGCGACGGTACTGCGCGGTGGAATACTGGAAGCGAGTGAATTCGACTAAAGAGCCATGCTACAATTATTTATTTATTTATTTATTGCTTATTTAGCCAGACCAGATTAGGGCCTTAAGGCCATCTTACATCTGACAAGGCACAACACACACAAAAATGTTAGACAAGGCACAACACACACAAAAATGTTATAACAATCACAATAATACTAAATTGTATTATTCATAAAAATAATATTTGACAATAGCAATTATAACAATGGTAACAGTAATAATGATGATAAAATAATGAAGGAATTAAGACTGATATTAATTCGTTGTTAAAAAACAAAGTGAATGACAATAGTCTGCATTATTAAAAAGTAATAATCTGCAATATTAATAATAATAATAATGATAATATTTTGTGGGGAGTACATTGTACTCATGTGGTTGGTGGTGTTGTTGTTGTTGTTGTGCTCTTCAGTCCTGAGACTGGTTTGATGCAGCTCTCCATGCTACCCTATCCTGTGCAAGTTTCTTCATCTCCCAGTACCTTCTGCAACCTACATCCTTCTGAATCTGCTTAGTGTATTCATCTCTTGGTCTCCCTCTACGATTTTTACCCTCCACTCTGCCCTCCAATGCTAAATTTATGATCCCTTGTTGCCTCAGAACATGTCCTACCAAACGGTCCCTTCTTCTCGTCAAGTTGTGCCACAAACTCCTCTTCTCCCCAATTATATTCAATACCTCATTAGTTATGTGATCTACCCCTCTAATCTTCATCATTCTTCTGTAGCACCACATTTCAAAGGCTTATATTCTCTTCCTGTCCCAACTATTTATCATCCATGTTTCACTTCCATACATGGCTGCACTCCATACAAATACTTTCAGAAACGACTTCCTGACACTTAAATCTACACTCGATGTTAACAAATTTCTCTTCTTCAATAACGCTTTTCTTGCCATTGTCAGTCTACATTTTATATCTTCTCTACTTCGACCATCATCAGTTATTTTGCTCCCCAAATAGCAAAACTCCTTTACTACTTTAAGCGTCTCATTTCCTAATCTAATTCCCTCAGCATCACTCGACTTAATTCGACTACATTCCATTATCCTCGTTTTGCTTTTGTTGATGTTCATTTTATATCCTCCTTTCAAGACACTGTCCATTCCGTTCAACTGCTCTTCCAAGTCCTTTGCTGTCTCTGACAGAATTACAATGTCATCGGCGAACCTCAAAGTGTTTATTTCTTCTCCATGGATTTTAATACCTACTCCGAATTTTTCTTTTGTTTCCTTTACTGCTTGCTCAATATACAGATTGAATATCATCTGGGATAGGCTACAACCCAGTCTTACTCCCTTCCCAACCACTGCTCCCCTTTCATGCCCCTCGACTCTGATAACTGCCATCTGGGTTCTGTACAAATTGTAAATAGCCTTTCGCTCCCTCTAATTTACCCCTGCCACCTTTAGAATTTGAAAGAGAGTATTCCAGTCAACATTGTCAAAAGCTTTCTCTAAGTCTACAAATGCTAGAAACGTAGGTATGCCTTTTCTTAATCTAGCTTCTAAGATAAGTCGTAAGGTCAGTAAGCATCATGTGTTCCAACATTTCTACGGAATCCAAACTGATCTTCCCCGAGGTCGGCTTCTACCAGTTTTTCCATTCGTCTGTAAAGAATTCGCGTTAGTATTTTGCAGCTGTGACTTATTAAACTGATAGTTCGGTAATTTTCACATCTGTCAACACCTGCATTCTTTGGGATTGTATTTATTATATTCTTCTTGAAGTCTGAGGTTACTTCGCCTGTCTCATACATCTTGCTCACCAGATGGTAGAGTTTTGTCAGGACTGGCTCTCCCAAGGCCGTCAGTAGTTCTAATGGAATGTTGTCTACTCCCGGGGCCTTGTTTCGGCTCAGGTCTTTCAGTGCTCTGTCAAACTCTTCACGCAGTATCGTATCTCCATTTCATCTTCATCTACATTCTCTTCCATTTCTATAGTATTGTCGTCAAGTACATCGCCCTTGTATAGATCCTCTATATACTTCTTCCACCTTTCTGCTTTCCCTTCTTGGTTAGGACTGAGTTTCCATCTGAGCTCTTGATATTCATACAAGTGGTTCCCTTTTCTCCAAAGGTCTCTTTAATTTTCCTGTAGGCAGTATCTAACTTACCCCTAGTGAGATAAGCTTCTACATCCTTACATTTGATCTCTAGCCATGCCTTTTGCACTTCCTGTCAATCTCGTTTTTGAGACTTTTGTATTCCGTTTTGCCTGCTTTCATTTACTGCGGTTTTGTGTTTCCTCCTTTCATCAATTAAATTCAATATTTCTTCTGTTACCCAAGGATTTCTAGTAGCCCTCGTCTTTTTACCTACTTGATCCTCTGTTGCCTTCACTACTTCATCCCTCAAAGCCACCCATTCTTCTTCTACTTTATTTCTTTCCCTCATTCTTGTCAGTCGTTCCCTTATGCTCTCCCTGAAACTCTGTACAACCTCTGGTTTAGTCAGTTTATCCAGGACCCATCTCCTTAAATTCCCACCTTTTTGCAGTTTCTTCAGTTTTAATCTGCAGTTCATAATCAATTGATTGTGGTCAGAATCCACATCTGCCCCTGGAAATGTCTTACAATTTAAAACCTGGTTCCTAAATCTCTGTCTTACCATTATATAATCTATCTGATACCTCTTAGTATCTCCGGGATTCTTCCATGTAGACAACCTTCTTTTATGATTCTTGAACCAAGTGTTAGCTATGATTAATTTATGCTCTGTGCAAAATTCTACCAGATGGCTTCCTCTTTCATTTCTTACCCCCAATCCATATTCATCTACTATGTTTCCTTCTCTCCCTTTTCCTACACTCGAATTCCAGTCACCCATGACTATTAAATTTTCCTCTCCCTTCACTATCTGAATAATTTCTTTTATCTCATCATACATTTCATCAATTTCTTCATCATCTGCAGAGCTAGTTGGCATATAAACTTGTACTACTGTAGTAGGTGTGGGCTTCGTGTGTATCTTGGCCACAATAATGCGTTTCCTGTGCTGTTTTTAGTAGCTTACCCGCACTCCTATTTTTTAATTCATTATTAATCCTACTCCTGCATTACCCCTATTTTATTTTGTATTTATAACCCTGTATTCACCTGACCAAAAGTCTTGTTCCTCCTGCCACCGAACTTCACTAATTCCCACAATATCTAATTTTAACCTATCCATTTCCCTTTTTAAATTTTCTAACCTACCTGCCCGATTAAGGGATCTGACATTCCACGCTCCGATCCGTAGAATGCCAGTTTTCTTTCTCCAGATAATGACGTCCACTTGAGTAGCCCCGCCCGGAGATCCGAATGGGGGACTATTTTACCTCCGTAATATTTTACCCAAGAGTACGCCATCATTATGTAACCATACAGTAAAGCTGCATGCCCTCGGGAAAAATTACGGCTGTAGTTTCCCCTTGCTTTCAGCCGTTCGCAGTACCAGCACAGCAAGACCGTTTTGGTTATTGTTACAAGGCCAGATCAGTCAATCATCCAGACTGTTGCCCCTGCAAGTACTGAAAAGGCTGCTGCCCCTCTTCAGGAGCCACACGTTTGTCTGGCCTCTCAACAGATACCCCTCCGTTGTGGATGCACCTACGGTACGGCCATCTGTATCGCTGAGGCACGCAAGCCTCCCCACCAGCTGCAAGGTCTATGGTTCATGGGGCTCATGTGGGAGGGATCTAAATGCTTGTAAGACAATAAACTGGTAGCCCAGATCGCGCTTGTATGTGATGGAAACACTTAACATTTATAATGCCATCTCTCTTGGACGCCTATGTGCTGCTTACGACAATTTTGTAAGCCCTACGTGTTATAGGCAACTATTAATATCACCATTGTTTGCCTTGATGTTATAACCCGTATGTGTTCTAAGGTATGTAAATAAATTTATATATATACATGTTATATAAGTGGAATCCGAGCTCACTTTTATAGTATTTTCTGTCCTCCCTAGATGCGATGATGGCGGTTTTAGTTTCGCTGAAACCGGTAATCATGGAACAAAAAGAATTCCTGCGATCTTGGCTACCAGTTTATTGTTTTAAAATAATAATAACAACCATTATAATAATAAAATAATGGAGGTATTAAGAATGATATTTATTAGCTTAGCACTTTTGAAGCGTTGTTTGGTATTAGAAGAAGTGGAAGGTATAATGAAAGAGGAGACAACTGAAATGAAACTGACAATGCCTGTTAGAAAAAGAACACAGAATTCTGTTGTTACGAGGAGGGAAGGAGGTGGTGGATGGAGGGTTGATGAAAGTGACCGCAAGAAGAGATATCTATTGTGATAGATCTCATTAATTGTCTTTTCAAGTTTGAAAATATTTTCATTTCTCTTACATTTTGAGGAAGTTGGGTTCCTGATACATTAAATGATGTAGAGCACATAGAATTGTTGTGTAGTGCTACATAGGGGGTTTTACTTTGTTTGGAACGAGTATTTCTGCTGCGCTGTTCAGATAGTGTTAAGGCTTGGTGATAAATGGGAAGGAGTTCAATGACTGAGAAGATGATGCAGCATACACAGAGTATGACAATCTCTAAGCTCATCGGCACGTAGCCGTGATAATTTTTCACAGGCAGGAGTGATACGGTCGATATGGAGACCCAATGGAAGGGTCAGGGTTTGGCGAATGCCTGGACAACGTTACCTGCCATCATATGTAGTGCCACCAGTGAAGTACGGGGGAGATGCTGTAATAGTGTGAGTGCGTTTCTAGTCTTGCGCTTCAGTAAACAGTAAACGTGGAGCATGTGAGTTGACAGCGTTGTGCACTGGGCACAGTAGAGGAACAAATCCGAGACGATAATCGTTTGTATCAACATGAAAATCCACCCTGTCATACAGCAGGATCTTTGAGGCGGTGGTCTGTGAATAACAATATTCCTGAAATGGGCTTGCCTACCCTGAATCCTGACCTGCATCCAAAGCAACACATTTATGATGTGTTACAACGTCGGCTTCGCTCCAGACCCCGGCGCCCATTATCACTCCGTTCAATGGTTTCAGGAAGGAAGAGCTACCATTCCTACACAGACATTCAGACCCATCATTAAAAGTGTCCCCGGCAGAGTTGAAGCTGGCATAAAGGCAAGGGGTGGACGTATCCCATATTAATATTCATTGATAGGTATACAGATATTTTAGACCAGATAGTGTGTCTAAGAATACTAACGAACCAGGCAATGCTTCGCAGTTAATACTAACGAACCCGACAACGCTTCGCAGTTGCTAAATATGCCTGCTAATTGGATATATATCATAAACTCCTTCCACCATTCCTTCGACCCCTCTGCACATCTTGTACTCCCTCCATTCTCTGTCCATCTCCTCCTCCTCCTCCTCCTCCTCCTCCTCCTCCTCCTCCCCACTTTCTGTTCTCTTATCATCTTTGGCCTTCAACGTTGTTTATTCTTATTACCATAGAAACCTTGGTTGGGAACGGAAGACAAAAAAATGTTCAAATGTGTGTGAAATCTTGTGGGACTTAACTGCTGAGGTCATCAGTCCCTAAGCTTACACACTACTTAACCTAAATTAACCTAAGGACAAACACACACACACACACACACACACACACACACACACATGCCCGAGAGAGGACTCGAACCTCCGCCGGGACCAGCCGCACAGTCCATGACTGCAGCGTTTCACACCGCTCGGCTAATCCCGCGCGGCAACGGAAGACACTTGAAGTGATTGGGTAAATCGGTTGGAATCATAGAGTGACCTGTCCAGCTGAAGTGAAGATACGTAGTAGCTTCAGTGACAGTATTTTGCATTGTTTTAGTCTTCGAATGGGTAGGATAACAAGGTTTCACACGATTCACCTTTCGTAGTAGTATTCTAATCACAAGCCGATAAACCTTAAGTACAACTTTCTGTAACTGATGGTGAGGAAGGAAACAAATCATCACATTGTTGTTTAAAAAATTTTTGTTCAAAGATATGTATAAAGGGACAGCATAATATGGCAGAAGCAATTTGCCTAATAGTAGAAACTGATTGCGGGAAAAAAAATCGAAACTGCACATTTTTACCACACAGCACAGCATTTTCTTCCTTGTAGTCGGTTTTAACAGCAAAAATGTACGTTGTTTAGAAGAATGTGTAGCCTATGCCCTTCCGAAAGTTATTGAAGCAACTTTTCGAGATTTTTGGTAAAAATGTAACCCATTTTGATATTATATAATAATTATATATTATATATACTAAAAATATAGTCTGTGCCGTCCAAATATTTATTAGAGTATCGTGTAATAATTTCAGGTAAATTGGTCTTGAACTTATTGAGATTTTTTAAAATAACATTTCCCCTTTATACACTCCTGGAAATTGAAATAAGAACACCGTGAATTCATTGTCCCAGGAAGGGGAAACTTTATTGACACATTCCTGGGGTCAGATACATCACATGATCACACTGACAGAACCACAGGCACATAGACACAGGCAACAGAGCATGCACAATGTCGGCACTAGTACAGTGTATATCCACCTTTCGCAGCAATGCAGGCTGCTATTCTCCCATGGAGACGATCGTAGAGATGCTGGATGTAGTCCTGTGGAACGGCTTGCCATGCCATTTCCACCTGGCGCCTCAGTTGGACCAGCGTTCGTGCTGGACGTGCAGACCGCGTGAGACGACGCTTCATCCAGTCCCAAACATGCTCAATGGGGGACAGATCCGGAGATCTTGCTGGCCAGGGTAGTTGACTTACACCTTCTAGAGCACGTTGGGTGGCACGGGATACATGCGGACGTGCATTGTCCTGTTGGAACAGCAAGTTCCCTTGCCGGTCTAGGAATGGTAGAACGATGGGTTCGATGACGGTTTGGATGTACCGTGCACTATTCAGTGTCCCCTCGACGATCACCAGTGGTGTACGGCCAGTGTAGGAGATCGCTCCCCACACCATGATGCCGGGTGTTGGCCCTGTGTGACTCGGTCGTATGCAGTCCTGATTGTGGCGCTCACCTGCACGGCGCCAAACACGCATACGACCATCATTGGCACCAAGGCAGAAGCGACTCTCATCGCTGAAGACGACACGTCTCCATTCGTCCCTCCATTCACGCCTGTCGCGACACCACTGGAGGCGGGCTGCACGATGTTGTGGCGTGAGCGGAAGACGGCCTAACGGTGTGCGGGACCGTAGCCCAGCTTCATGGAGACGGTTGCGAATGGTCCTTGCCGATACCCCAGGAGCAACAGTGTCCCTAATTTGCTGGGAAGTGGCGGTGCGGTCCCCTACGGCACTGCGTAGGATCCTACGGTCTTGGCGTGCATCCGTGCGTCGCTGCGGTCCGGTCCCAGGTCGACGGGCACGTGCACCTTCCGCCGACCACTGGCGACTGGCGACAACATCGATGTACTGTGGAGACCTCACGCCCCACGTGTTGAGCAATTCGGCGGTACGTCCACCCGGCCTCCCGCATGCCCACTATACGCCCTCGCTCAAAGTCCGTCAACTGCACATACGGTTCACGTCCACGCTGTCGCGGCATGCTACCAGTGTTAAAGACTGCGATGGAGTCCGTATGCCACGGCAAACTGGCTGACACTGACGGCGGCGGTGCACAAATGCTGCGCAGCTAGCGCCATTCGACGGCCAACACCGCGGTTCCTGGTGTGTCCGCTGTGCCGTGCGTGTGATCATTGCTTGTACAGCCCTCTCGCAGTGTCCGGAGCAAGTATGGTGGGTCTGACACACCGGTGTCAATGTGTTCTTTTTTCCATTTCCAGGAGTGTACACCACATATAGATTTATGTATTATATATTGAAAAATTATACAGACTTTCTCCATCCAAATGTTCATTACTGTACCATGTAAAGATCTCAGGTAAATAGGTCTAGAACTTTGAGGTTTTTGGTAACAACGATGATGATGATGATGATGATGATGATGACGTTTGGTATGTGGGCGCTCAATTGCGGTCATCAGCGCCCGTGCAAAGTCCCAATTTTTACACAGCACAATCTAGCCACTATCACGAATGATGATGACGATGACGACGAAATGATGAGGACAACACAAACACCCAGTCCCCGGCGGGAATCGAATCCGGGACCCGTGATCTAGAGGCAGCAACTGTGTACTTCTTTATTCACATTAGTTACTGTTAACTATAAATACCATCATTGGCAAAATGAACGTATCATTTGTACTGTCTCTTACAAAATTTAAAATGTGTTGAAACTGACGGTCATCAACATCAATGCAAGCATGACATCGGCTAACAAGAGTCTCACGCATCCTGACAAATATCCCTGGTGCGTTTCGAATCACATCACAGGCAGCTACAGTTCTGACAACTAATTCCATCGCCTTATTCCCTGGGGTCCCACACACAAGTGACTTTAAATGTTCCCATGGAAATAATCATCAGGATTTAGATTAGGTGGCCTCGCTGTCCATGGAGTAGGGAGTAGGACCTCCCCTTCCAACCCAGCAACCAGGAGATACAGCAATCAGATGGTTGCGGACATCCACACTGAAGTAAGGCGGTGCACCGTCATGTTGTATTCACGTCCTCTCACGATAGCCAAGGGTACGTCCTCCGACAGCTAAGGTAGAGGTCTCTGTATGAACCTCATGTACATATGGCAATTCGGACGGCTGTGTAGACTTCCTAGTAATCAGGTTCGTCCTCCTTGATTCCTTACAGGAAATAAAGGATGTAAATTTAAACAGACACCATAGCATGTGTTAACTTGAACGCTGTGAAACAAAGCGGTAGCCGAGTTTACTTCCATGTCTCCTTAAGCTGGCTTCTCCGAACCCAGGTTCCCTACCTCAAATTGTTGCATCCTCTTACAGAAACATCAGACCAAACATTTATTAGGCCATATTAGGCTACTATGTAAGAAACTGAAGTAAAACCGATCAAAAGCGTTCCGAGATTTTTTTAACAACGTTGGCATTAAAATAATAAATGCACAGGGTGTTCATTTTAACTGAAGACATTATAATATCTCGGGAACAATACAATGGACCCAAAAAAAATTTTTTTAAAATTTGTTCGTCTGGGAGGGGGACTTCCAATGATATCAGACTCCATCTCCCCACCTCACCCTGTGTGGAGGGGCTGGGAGAGGGGCAGGAGAAGACAGCTTTGAAATCTTAAGTGAGAACCCCCATTTTTTATTGCAGATTCGGACTCTACGGAAAAAAATGTATGTCTGGAACATTTCCTCGTTACGCCACAGATGAGCAGAAAATCGTACATTTCAAAGCGCTATCCAATGGCACTTGAACTGACCCTCCCTTACCCCTTCTCCACGGTGTGAGGGTAGGACAAGCAATTATTTCGTAAGTTATAATGGAACTGCACTGTCTGTTATGATAAGTCGTACTTCGCTACATGGCCACAGTGGAGCGTCGAGCAGCCCCGCTTCGTTTTGTCGAAAGAATATAACGCTGAAAAAGTTAAAAGTTATGAAATAATTGCCTGTCCTACCCTCACAGCTTGGAGGTATGTTGTTAATTCAAGTGCCATTGAACAGCATTTTGAAACATACGATTTTCTACCAACTTTCATTCTGCCGATTACAGCGTCATCTGTTGTGAAATGAAAATAATGTTTCAGACAAAAATTATGCATTTTTGTCTTTAGAATCCGAATCTGCAATAAGAAATGGGGGTTCCGATTTAAGACTTCAAAGCTGCTTCCGCACCCCCATACACAGGGTGGGGAGGGTGCTCGAATTTGATGTCACAGGATGTCCTCCACCGAGGCGAACAAATTTTAGCTATAAATTTTTTGGATCCCAAGATATTTTTAACATCGGTTCCCGTCACATCAGCGGCATTAAGCGCTGTCAGCCTTGGATGAGTTACCCTTCAGATCTGCCGAATGCTGTTGGCAAACGGGGTGCATTCAGCCATTGTGAGGCCAATTGAGGAGCTATTTTATTGTGATATATACGGAAGCGTCTGGAGCAGTTGTTAGACCGGTTACTTCTGCTACAATGACAGGTTATGAAGATTTAAATAAGTTTGGACGTAGGTGTTATTGGCGGCGCACAAGAGACAGGAGGCACCATCTCCGAGGCAGCGATGAAGTGGGGATATTCCCATACGACCATTTCACGAGTGTACCGTGAATATCAGGAATCTGGTTAAACATCAAATCTCCGATATCACTGAGGCCGGAAAAAATCTTGCAAGAACGGGAGGTACGACGACTCAAGAGAATCGTTCAACGTGACAAAAGTTGAACCTTTCCTCAAATTGCTGCAAATTTCAATGCTGGGCCATCAACAAGTGTCAGCGTGCGAACTATTCAACGAAACATCATCGATATGGGCTTTCGGAGCCGAAGACCCACTCGTGTATCCTTCATGACTCCATGACACAAAGCTTTACTCCTCGCCTGGACCCGTCAACACCGAAATCAGACTCGTGATGCCGGGAAACATGTTGCCTGGTCGAACGAGTCTCGTTTCAAATTGTATCGAGCGGATGGACGTAGACGGGTATGGAGACAACGTCATGAATCCATGGGCGCTGCATTTCAGCGGGGTAGTGTCCAGGCTGATGGAGGCTCCGTAATGGTGTGGGGCGTGTGCAGTTTGAGTGATATGTGACCCCGATACGTCTAGATACGATTCTGGCTGGTGACATGTACATAAACATCCTGTTTGATCACCTGCATCCATTCATGTCCATTGTCATTCCGACGGACATAGGCAATTTCCAGCAGGACAATGAGACTCTCCACACGTCGAGGATTGCTACAGAGTGCCTCCAGGAACACTCTTCTGAGTTTAAATACTCCTCCTGGCCATCAGACTTCACAGACATGAACATTATTAAGCATATCTGGGATGCCTTGTAACGAGCTCTTCAGAAGAGATCTCCACCCGAATGTACTCTTAGGGATTTATGGATAGCCTTCCAAGATTCATGGTGTCAATTCCCTCCAGCACTACTTCAGAGATTATTGGAGTCCATACCATTTCGTATAGCGGTACTTGTGCGTGCTCGCGGGGGCCCTACTCGATATTAGGTCGGTGTACCAGTTTCTTTGGCTCTTCAGTGTATACAGGGTGATGAGAAAATGGCCGGCCGGTGTGGCCGTGCGGTTCTAGGCGCTTCAGTCTGGACCCGCGTGACCGCTGCGGTCGCAGGTTCGAATCCTGCCTGGGGCATGGATGTGTGTGATGTCCTTAGGTTAGTTAGGTTTTAGTTGTTCTAAGCTCTAGGGGACTGATGACCATAGATGTTAAGTCCCATGGTGCTCAGAGCCATGAGAAAATGTCTTAAACGCTTATAGGGACGTTGCAGGGCAGGGTGTACTGAGACAAAAGTTAAGAAAAAAATTGATACATTGTGCTGTTCCGATTCAATTAGTATTGAAGCTAGCCAGTCAGGTCGTCGCCCACACAGATTCAACTTTCAGCTAACCAAACAAAACACTCGTTGGGCAACAGCGCCCCTGGTAGGCCGCTTGAATGTGTGCGTGCGACGCCCCGATTCGCTAACTTCAATGTTAAATAAGGCGGAAACGGCACAAGGTATCGAATTTTTTCTTAATATTTGTGTATCAGTACAACTTGCTCTGCAACGTCCCTCCAAGAGTTTCAGACTTTTCTGACCACCTTATTTATATACACATAGTGTGTGCCCCAACGTTAATTAAAGTAACGTGTAAAAGTAAACTTGTCAAGTATTTTTCGAGGCTTTATGATAATAACGTTAAATGGTGATTTGTGTTTACGTATTAGCATAGATTTCTTTTTACTCCTGGAACAGAGGCAGTGGAGGATCGCCTTGCAAGCAGCGAGACGGAGTTGGTGCAGAGTGGGTGTTGGTGGGTGCTTGGCTGTTACTGTCGCTGCCTGTGTGTGTCGCGCTGCTGCTCCGACGCGCCGCTGCAAAGCCCGCGGGCGGCAGTGCGGGCGAGGATAACGTGCGCACCGCGATACGCGTCAAGTCCGCGCGGCGAGACAATGCCCGCCGCTGGCATTGTCCCTGCGCTCCGCCGCTGGCGGCCAGATCGCAGCCCGTCCCGTCCCAGCCCAGCCAGCTGCTGATGCCATCGCGCGCCGGCCGGCTCAGCCGGAGACGGCTCCAACTCCTGTCCGTGTGCGGAAGCGCTGCACACCGCTAGCTCCAGTAGTCGTAAACTACTCAGCATCTCTCAGCGTTTCCTCTCACTGTTAGGCAGACAATCGATCCGTCACAATTTACGTGCACAAGTAAACAGACGCACAATAAATAGCAACTGGTCGTTAGTGGTTGATTTAATATTGTGTCTCAGTCTGGTTAAATGGAAAAGAAAGAATAGACGAAGCACATGCTTCTAATGTGTATGCGAATTGTATGTACATCCTAATCTCCTTCTCTCCCCTGTCTCTGTCTCTCTCCTCCTCCTCATCTCTTAGTCCATATTGTCTCCCATCCATCCCTCACTGTGTATTACCTTCCCCCCCCCCCCTCTCTATCAATCTCCTCCCCCATCTCTTTCTGCCCCTCTCTCTCTTCACCTTCTATCCATCAACTCCTTCCTCTTTCTCTATCCATCTTATCTCCATCTCCTCCAGTCTCTTCTGTCTTTCCCACTCCCTTTTCATCGCTATCTTCCCCTCCTATCTCTCTACATTCTAGTGGCCCCTCTCTGTCCATATGCTCGTTTACGCTTTTAAATCAATTCATCCCGCTCCTCTGTCCATCTTCTCCCTTCTCTCCTCCCATCTCTCTGACTTCGAGCCTTGTTTATTGTTCTTGCATGTTCAGATTCTGTAGCAGTATTCTCATAATAAGCCGATAAGCTCAAGCTCAACTTTCCTGCTTGTTAACAATGTCTCATTAATATGAATGTATAGCCTCTGTCTGTCAGTTCATTAGGATATATATATATATATATATATATATTACACCTGCCAGGTTAGCCGAGCGCGCTAACGTGCTGCTTCGTGGGCTCTGGTAGGCGCGTCAGCCCCGGATAGAATCCGCCTGGCGGATTAACGACGAGGGCCAATGTGCCGGCCAGTCTGGATGTGGATTTTAGCCGGTTTTCCACATCCCCCTAGGTGAATACCGGGCTGGTCCCAACGTCCCGCCTCAGTTACACGGCTCGCAGACATATGAACACTTTCGCACTATTCCATGGATTACAGTAGTCACAGACAGTTGGGGTACACTACTTCCTTCCCGGGGCGTGGGGGGGGGGGGGGGGGGTGTACGGGGGCGGCACGAAGAGCATCTGGCCACCCCTTCAACTAACATTGCCACATCCAATTATCCATGCCGACCCTGCGAATCCGCGGGAAAAACGGCAGAAGCAAGGCCTATAAAACACGCATGAATTCGAATGCAGTGTTTTGTCAAAACTTCAAAGCAATCGGTGAAAAGCTTTCGGAGACACACGATTTTAAACGAAGGAACTTGCACTGAGTCTTTAATTCCTGCGGGGTCGCAGTTGGGCGTTAATGCATCGGAAAAGACCGCAAAGTGCTGCAAATAGTACTGATCTAGTGTCTTCAGGTTCACGTTGTGGTCCCAGCACAGTGAAATGGCAGGCGTTTGATCTTAAAGGGGCATTGTTGGCCGAAATCGACTGCTGCTTCACGTGACTCAGATATTCAGGCTTTGGCAAACAGTTAAGTAACGTAGATGAAATTGCTCTAGGGCTGCCATTTCTTTTTCACGACGTAGCATTACAGAAACCGCAGTTGTCACAAAGTAATGTATTGAAATCGACCAACGATCTACACGAACCGAATGCAAAATAATATGCATATTCTACAGGTATACTTCTCGTGCACGATGAAGAATAAATTAATTCCTAATATGTAATTAGTCTCGCAGACCCACGTCAAGACGATGCCTTATTAGTCACCGCCAAGGCTCGTACTCTGCAACCTCCAAAAGCACAGTCCTCTTCCTTGGATCAATATTCCCGACAACCCAAGAATGCACAAAGTGATTTGGGCTGTTAACGATTTTTCTCGTTTTTCAAATTACACAGTCATTTTTACCTTGTAATGAGTACAGTGATTAGAGACTTTTTACCCTGATGCACCCCCTATTCAGCATATTGTTCAACTAAAAACAACATCGAAATTACAAGTTTTGGTGCACGTGAGACCTCAGTAATCAATCACGTCCAGCATTGCTCCCCTTGTTTCACGTCGCAGGAGACCCCGTGGTACTGAAGCTCCATAAATATTTCTCAGTTCGCCGAAAGTAATATAGGAAACGTACAACACTATTGGTGGTACAGTACTATTGGTGTTTCCTTCCCATTCCAGATCGTAAAAGTTAATTTAATCTGTTCTGGGATTGACTTAGTAAATCGATGCGTACGGATTTTTCAGACGTGTTCTATGCAGTTATCTCGTTAATGCAGACCCTTGAAGGAGTTCTCGTAGCGCTATGAATTCGTTGAGGGATGCAGTCTACCTGTACGGCTGTGAATGGACGTGCAGGCAGCTAATTATGTTTGAATAAATTCTGGGATGCCATTACGGCGCATTTATTAACAAACACTGTAAAATAGCTCACAATTAAACAGTTTGCCATGCGTAATATAAAAAATAAGAAAACTGAGAACATGGTTCACACAGAGATGAAAATGCATCCGAACGTCGGCTGTATTGCGGCCTGTGCAACAGAAATCACTAGTATACCTCATATAACTTCTTAATGATTCGTACAGTGTCGGGAAGATATTAACTATAATTTGTTTCTCAATGCATATTACTTGCTGCGCAGCAGAATAGTGGTAACAAATGAGAGGTTCTCCTTTCATTTCATATGCCGAAAGTGGCTTCTAATAATCCAGTAACTGATATCTCACAAATGAAAGACACTAGTTTCACGCCTAAATCATGGCGTATCCCCCTCATTTAAGATGCCGAGCTCAGTCCACTCGACGGCCGGAGTGGCCGAGCGGTTCTAGGCGCTTCAGTCTAGAACCGCGCGACCGCGGCGGTCGCAGGTTCGAATCCTGCCTCGGGCATGGAGGCGTGTGATGTCCTTAGGTTAGTTAGGTTTAAGTAGTTCTAAGTTCTAGGGGACTGATGACCTCAGCTGTTAAGTCCCATAGTGCTCAGAGCCATATGAACCATCTGAGTCCACTCACAGTTCCTCACATCACTGGCATACTTTCAGCTAGTTGCCTTGCTAGTCTCTCTGCACGAACTCCATTCGTGGGAACATCTTTCTTACTCGCCGCAGTAGCGATCCACATTGACGCTTAAGAGAAAAAGTTTTTCGTGTTAATTACAGCGTCCCAATACAAGGTTAAAAACAGCAAATATAATGTTGTCCGAATTAAGAGGAACCACATATGTCCCTTCGGTGTTTTCTTTTGAACATGGGGGTTTTTCGAAATAAAATTCTATTTATTAAAACCAGTATTGTTATGGCTTAGATTATGTAGGGCTTTTTCTCATTTCTCTTTATGCAGCAAACTGTACCTGCTTCCTAAGAACCAAAAACCGAATTTTAATGTAGCCTTTTGCTTATTCCTTTAACTATAACAGTTAAGAAATGGATTTTACCTACAGGTTTCCCTAAAGATAAATTATTTTCATTTAGTTATTTCCTTGGACTCTTACTACAAAACAAACAAATTTTGCGGAATTATAGAAATACTAAAATTCAAACTTCCTCTCTTTTCCTTCAGATTACAATATGATTCAAATGCTATTTCCTATTCTTTCGCAATACTCACAGAACTTTACCATTTTTAGTTAAGTAAACAACAAATATATTGAAGGTAACATAGAATATGCATATTAAATATTAGCTTTTAAGACAACAATACGTTGCACCAAAACACTGTAGTATACAAGTACATGCAAAACGATGCTATGTAGTTATTAGATTATTTTTTTCAAATTGTTCATTACATAAATTTTCTATTACTCTCGTTAAAGTTTTGTTGATAATCATCACTTAAACCTCAATTTTTCATCATGAGTACCGTCTGATAGTAATCCATATGAACACTATTTAGTGACCTAAAATATTTATGTCCGCAGATCGTGGTTTTGCGGTAGCGTTGCCCGCATCTCGTGGTCGTGCGGTAGCGTTCTCGCTTCCCACGCCCGGGTTCCTGGGTTCGATTCCCGGCGGGATTAGGGATTTTCTCTGCCTCGTGATGGCTGGGTGTTGTGTGCTGTCCTTAGGTTAGTTAGGTTTAAGTAGTTCTAAGTTCTAGGGGACTTATGACCACAGCAGTTGAGTCCCATAGTGCTCAGAGCCATTTGAACCATTTTTTTGCGGTAGCGTTCTCGCTTCCCGCGCACGGGATCCCGTGTTCGATTCCCGGCGGGGTCAGGGATTTTTCCTGCCTCGTGATGACTGGGTGTTGTTGTGTCGTCTTCATCATCATCATCATTCATCCCCCTTACAGGCAGAGGAAGGCAATGGGAAACCACCTCCACTACGACCTTGCCTAGTACAGCTGTGCGGGAGTCCTACATCGCCTCCTACGCTCCTTGGAGTATGGGACCTCATCATTACTTATTATACATGAACACAAAAATGTTATTCATAATGCCTGTGACTTTAGCTCATTGCATTTCATAGCTCACTCAGACAATTAGTTGTAATCTTTTTTCACCACTTTTCACTATTTTCATCGGTTAGTACTAAGATTTTTTATATGGTGGTTTCCACATGATTCAGCGTTGGCTGTTATCATCACGTACCTTTCAACCACGTCGTTTACTTTCTGTTACATTGGCTTTGACCTTGAGTTTCAGTCACCTTGTCATCGCCATTTCAACATTTCTTATGATTCTCGGTATCATTGGCCATACTAACTTTACTTATAACAAAAGAAACATATTTTAGACAAAAGATACAGAAATATTTTACATTTTCCATAATGCCTGTAAATGTTTTCGATTTTCCTTGCCCAACCGGCAAACAAATATGAATAAATATCTAAATAAACGGATCGGATGACATTTTTATATGCAGAAAATACCGTTATTTATTGCTTCCGCCGTTTTGCAATAGACGGCAGTAGTGGAAAGCAGTGGTGCAAGTCGTTCGTCGTGTCATACAGTAAGCTCAGGCATTTGAGAACATAACGCCATCAAAATATCAGTCGATTTTTTATTGCATCATAAAGTTATTCTCGACTGAATACGTCAACTTATGAGCCCAATTCTCGCATCTGCTGTAAGTTTTAATTTTCTGCTTTGATATGAAGAAATCTGCGGCTGAGGCTCATAAAAAGCTGGGTAAGACCTTTGATGAGACGCATGTTAGTGACAGAACTTCGCAGAAAATGGTTTCCTTGCTTCAAGAATGGTGATTTTGACGTTGAAGACCGGCATGGTTGTGAAAGAGAGAAAGCTTTCGATGCTACTGCAACCGACGGGAACAATCACAGGAGATCGTTATCGAAAGCAATTGATGTGCTTGAGCCGAGCACTGACAAACGGCCACACTACAGCGATAGACATGCAAAAATGATTTTGCTGTATGACAGTGCACCACTCAATGTCGAAAATCCTGTCAAAACATACTTGGAAAGGTTGATGTGGGAAGTTCTACCCCACCCACTGTATTCCCCCTCTGACTGCCACCTTTCTCGATCTATGACACACGACCTAGCTGACAAGCATTTGCGGTCATATGAACAAGTGCAAAATTCGACCGATTCAAGGGTTCCCTCAAAAGATGCCTAGTTTATACACTGCGGGATTCGTTTGCTGCCCTAAAGCTAGAAGAAAGCAGTGGCCAACGATGGCCAATACTTTGAATAGTAAATTATTTTGTAAGTTTTTCACAATCAGGTCTCGAACTTCTTGAAAAAACGGTGGGAGCAGAGTTGTAGACCTAGTATTTAAGTTACCTTACAAGGGGACTAACCTATCCCATGTTAAAATCATTATTGACATTCTACGTTTACAAACACATCGAACTCTGACGCGCCCACGGTTACGTCATCGTGATCTCTCTGCTCCCTTCAGCAGTTGAAAAACTTCCTGGCACATTCGAAAAGGCCTTTAGCCGCCAGATGTTACACACACACACACACACACACACACACACACACCTACTCCTTGCCCTTTAAACATCTCAGTAGTCCGTAATCGACTTCAGTCATCTTTCGTAAGGTGCGAATTGGGCACTGCCTGTTCTCAACAAATATTTAACGGAACATAAAGTCTTTACAATTACCAGCTTGTTAACGCTTTGCACCTGCTGTCTGAAATTAGTTATATTTTATTATTTTACAGCATGCTATTAGACCTCCTTAACAAACTTCTTTAATACTCATTCTCTGATCATAAAAGAGGTCCTTCTTCCCGTACATGGTACTCATATAATCGTAGCCAAGCAGTTTCCCCTAATTACCGTGATATCTCTTCAGATTTACAACGTCATACACTGCTTTTACTGACTGAGGCGTAAGATGTGACACGTCTACAGCACACAGTCTCATGCCGCCGTAGCTCTCGACATGTGTGAGCAGCCCATAGTGGCTTGCCTTCTCTGTTTCCTATTTTAAAAATTTTGTGACCAAATCTTTATCGCTTGATATTTATTTTATACGTGACATGTCAGTTTGAATCTTTTACTTCTGATGAAGGCACTCTTAGTAGTGCCGAAACCTAGGTCAAGAGACTTCATTTTTGCGACGAGCGCTGTTATAGGTTTGATTTGTCATTAACATGTGTCAGTCCGATATCAATCTTACCGAGGATATTTTTTATTTTATTCTGCACACACTCCCCCCTACCCCAGCCCTTCGGAAAGAAACGTCCATCACCAGTGTATACAAAACGTACTTGAGTCTACACACTATGGGCTGATGAAGTAGTCCCGCCTGTGAGAAGTTACGTCGTTTTACAAATGGAAAAGAGATATTATATGACTCTAGTAAAAAACAAATTATGGTACTATAAAAGACCTGCATTTTCCGAGAATCTATTTTAATGGCAGTTCATACCAAAGTCCTGATTCTTCTTTGATTTTCCTATGAAATTCTCAGGTTTTCACTATTGTTACACACAACAATGACTACATCAATTCTAATTTAAGTTTGATTTATGAATAAATTTACAGCTTATGTTTAATTATATCCATTAAGCTATGAACTCGTATCTGATGAGTGGTATAAAAAGAAACATGTCACCACTATTATAAAACAAGTTGATAATTTAGAGAGTCAGCTGTTCTTTATGCACGAATCAGTGTTTGGTAAGAGCGGTGTGGGAACCCTCTAGTTGCATCGATTCAAATAAGACAGAATGAAAAGTGGAGTTTATTTCCAGTCGATTTCGAGGTCATTCCGTACAGAGAACAAACTGCAATCAGCTGAAGATGGGAAAGGAAACATATCATGTCTTTCTTAAGTGAATTATCCTGGTATTCGCCAAAATAACTTTATGAAAACCACAGGAAATGTAAATCTAAATCTGCAAACTGAAAAATATCAATGTTACCATAAAACGGGGCTACTTTGCACATGTTTGGGTATTTTTTTGTGGTTTCTTTTTTAACATCCGAAACTAAATATCGTTTGCTCCACCAGAAGAATGTGTCCTTTGGCTGTCAAATGCATATCAATATCAAGCCCCACTGCCCCGCCCCCAAATTTTATACACATTTCCTTAAGTGTCCAAGTTGCCCTGATGGGGCGGGGGGTTCTATGACAAGGATTTGAAATGCAGCTTATGTCAAAGATCTAAAGCGCAAAGATTAAAGATATAAAGCGCAAAGATTACATTGACATGATTTTGACAAAGAAAGTATTAATATTATATGCATTGTCTACATCTACACAGATGTTCCACAATCCAGCTTATGGTGCGTGCCGGAGGGTACCCCATGTCACTACTAGTCATTTCCTTTCCCGTTCCGCTCGCAAACAGAATGAGAGAAAAACGACTGTGTATATGCCTCTGTATGAGCCTAATTTCTCGTATTTGGATGCCTAGTTCTTGGTAAGTTGATACTGGCCCTTACGCGCGATGTATGTTACAGGTAAGAGAGTCGTTCTGCAGTCAGCTTCAAATTCCGGTTCCCTACATTTTCTCAGTTCTATTCCTTAAGAAGAATATCGCCTTCCCTCCAGGGATTCCCATTTGATTTCCGGAAACATCTCCGTAACGCTTGCGTGTTGTTCAAACCTACCAGTAACAAATCTAGCAGCCTTTCTTCGAACTGCTTCAACATCTTCCTTTAATATTCCCTGGCATGGATTCCAAACACATGAGCAGTACTCACAAATAGGTTTACAGATGTATCACACTTTCCTGAAATTCTTCCAATAAATCGAAGTCAACCATTCGCCTTTCCTACTACAATCGCCATGTGCTTGTTCCACTTAATCTCTCTTTGCAACTTTACGCCCAGATATTTAAACAACGTGACTGTGTCAAGCAGAACACTACTATTGCTGTATCTGAACATTAAGGGGTTGTTTTTCCTACTCATCCTCACTGATTTACACTTTTATACACTTAGAGCCAGATGCTATTCATAATACCAACTAGAAATTTTGTCGAAGTAATCTTGTATCCTTCTACAGTCACTCATCGCCCACACCTTGCAGTACACCACAGCATCGTCAGCAAACAACCCCAGAATGCTGCCTACGCTGTCAGACAAATCATTTTTGTATATATAGAATAACAGCGGCCCTTTCACACTTCCCCGGAGTACTACTGACGATACTCTTGTCTCTGATTAATACTCCTTGCTGTGGACAACTTACTGGGTTCCATTAGTTCAAAAGTTATCGAGCCACCCACATATTCCACATATTCATACCTTCTTTAACAGCCTACAGTTGAACACTGTGTCAAACGCTTTCTGCAGATGTAGAAATATGGACTCAGCCTGTTACACTTCATCCATAGTTCGCAGTTACACTCCTGGAAATTGAAATAAGAACACGGTGAATTCATTGTCCCAGGAAGGGGAAACTTTATTGACACATTCCTGGGGTCAGATACATCACATGATCACACTGACAGAACCACAGGCACATAGACACAGGCAACAGAGCATGCACAATGTCGGCACTAGTACAGTTTATATCCACCTTTCGCAGCAATGCAGGCTGCTATTCTCCCATGGAGACGATCGTAGAGATGCTGGATGTAGTCCTGTGGAACGGCTTGCCATGCCATTTCCACCTGGCGCCTCAGTTGGACCAGCGTTCGTGCTGGACGTGCAGACCGCGTGAGACGACGCTTCATCCAGTCCCAAACATGCTCAATGGGGGACAGATCCGGAGATCTTGCTGGCCAGAGTAGTTGACTTACACCTTCTAGAGCACGTTGGGTGGCACGGGATACATGCGGACGTGCATTGTCCTGTTGGAACAGCAAGTTCCCTTGCCGGTCTAGGAATGGTAGAACGATGGGTTCGATGACGGTTTGGATGTACCGTGCACTATTCAGTGTCCCCTCGACGATCACCAGTGGTGTACGGCCAGTGTAGGAGATCGCTCCCCACACCATGATGCCGGGTGTTGGCCCTGTGTGCCTCGGTCGTATGCAGTCCTGATTGTGGCGCTCACCTGCACGGCGCCAAACACGCATACGACCATCATTGGCACCAAGGCAGAAGCGACTCTCATCGCTGAAGACGACACGTCTCCATTCGTCCCTCCATTCACGCCTGTCGCGACACCACTTGAGGCGGGCTGCACGATGTTGGGGCGTGAGCGGGAGACGGCCTAACGGTGTGCGGGACCGTAGCCCAGCTTCTTGGAGACGGTTGCGAATGGTCCTCGCCGATACCCCAGGAGCAACAGTGTCCCTAATTTGCTGGGAAGTGGCGGTGCGGTCCCCTACGGCACTGCGTAGGATCCTACGGTCTTGGCGTGCATCCGTGCGTCGCTGCGGTCCGGTCCCAGGTCGACGGGCACGTGCACCTTCCGCCGACCACTGGCGACAACATCGATGTACTGTGGAGACCTCACGCCCCACGTGTTGAGCAATTCGGCGGTACGTCCACCTGGCCTCCCGCATGCCCACTATACGCCCTCGCTCAAAGTCCGTCAACTGCACATACGGTTCACGTCCACGCTGTCGCGGCATGCTACCAGTGTTACAGACTGCGATGGAGCTCCGTATGCCACGGCAAACTGGCTGACACTGACGGCGGCGGTGCACAAATGCTGCGCAGCTAGCGCCATTCGACGGCCAACACCGCGGTTCCTGGTGTGTCCGCTGTGCCGCGCATGTGATCATTGCTTGTACAGCCCTCTCGCAGTGTCCGGAGCAAGTATGGTGGGTCTGACACACCGGTGTCAATGTGTTCTTTTTTCCATTTCCAGGAGTGTATAATGTGAGAAAATGGCGAGTGGTCCTTTCTGAGACCATGCTGGTTCGAGAACGTAAGCTTCTCGCTTTCAAGGAAATTTTTGTATTCGGACTGAGAATATGTCCAAGGATTTTGCAGCTTTGCTTACACAAATATTTATTTCTCTATACATCCCATAATATGAAATCACAGTTAACGTGTGCCACAGGGTATTTTTTTCTGTGCAGGGCATTATTTTCCTTATTACTAGTCACTTTGATACTAAATTAATCGTTAACCAAAGAAAACAGACCAGACAGCTCATTTTAATTCATGGCTTTCACGATCTGTGAGTAGAGCACGAAATAATTTCCAAGCGATACCATCATTCACCGCGTTCTATATCTCCATTTTGTTGGCAGATGATTAAGCTTCTCCATTTCGCATCGTAGTAGTCAAGAGGAAGGTACATTTGTCACTATGTTACAAATTACTGAAGAGTTGATTACAAAAGAACAAGTTTGTCAAAAACGTGATAAGGCTTTGTATATAGTTTATTTTCAATTATATTTTTTGTATTGTTTCCTAGTCTGACCAATAACATTCCTATAATACTGTACTAACAAAATTTTTCAAGCCACAGTTATCATTTAACGTCAGAAAATGTACCTTGGAGTAGGAAGGAATGATATGACAGCTGAATTGACGTGATGGTATGCTAATGAACTACAGAGCAAAATATTAAGTTACATTTGGTGTGCACAGAGATGAACAAACTAAACTTTCACTCACACTCTCTGGTACTGTTGTCACGTTCCGTAATATTCAATAATATTCCATCTTACTTTTCGCAGGCAATTATTGAATGATAGCTTTTTGGCTCTCTCTCGTCAATAGACGAAAAAGAATGTTGAAGTCTTGATCTTTTGACGTTTTAATTAGAGTTACGTCGTTGTAAAGGTAACTGCAGGTCAACATATGTCGAAACTCCCTTTTGTTCATAATTTCAACCATACGCCTGGGTTCGGTATAATTGTCCTGCGCACAAAAATGAAGCTCTCGGATGTTTCCATTTTACGCACTTTTTGTCCAGTCATGTTAAACCTTTTCTTGGCAGATGGTTTGAAGTAGCAATCAGCCGACCGCGGTGGCCGAGCGGTTCTGGGCGCTTCAGTCCGGAACCACGCGGCTGCTACGGTCGCAGGTTCGAATCCTGCCTCGGGAATGGATATGTGTGATGTCCTTAGGTTAGTTAGGTTTAAGTAGTTTTAAGTCTAGGGGACTGATGACCTTAGATGTTAAGTCCCGTAGTGCTCAGAGCCATTTGAACCATTTTATATCACAAATGTTTATATATCAATGTCCAATGGACATAAGGAGAAACAATCGAATTTCCTAACTTATATGATTGATCAAGTGCCCAAATCTGCCGCTTTTTATGGCTACGCGATCTAATATACATAACGCGAGATGACTGACATCATCGATGTACCAAACACTGGAAGAGACTACTTTCAAAGATGACATGCAGTGGTGTGCAACCACAGCGGAAATAAAATTTACGTTATCACAACTGTTTAGATTTACAGCCCTTGTAAGCCAAAGCAATTAGCAATATCACCAATGTACTGCGTCTGTTGTGTCGGAGTGATAGTTCTCGCATACGTCTGTGGCGACGAAAGAACTCCAGCCAAAAACTATTTAAAAAAAGTCATTCAAACACTGGCAAAGACAGTCCTCTGACTACTATAATCTAATACTGTCTTCTCCTCTCTGTGTTCTACAGACGAGAAACACAAACTCCCAGCCACATGGACGGAGTTCAGATAACGTCTCAACGTGAGCATAGGCAGAGGAAGTGCTTTCAATCACTGAACGCTGCGTACTCAACGACGACCACTTCCTCTCCACCGCTGGCTTCCCAGAAAAGCTCGGCTCCTCTGCCTCATAGCTGCAGAAGGCGAATCACAGAATATTTTCCCTCTCTACAGATTCTTCTGAATGCCGACCAACTATATTTTAGTCTTTTGTCGTCCAGTGTGGAAAGTTTGCGAGGAAGTATCTATAGCCGTTAATTAGGAATTCATACAATGGTACACTTCTCAGAGTGAAAAATCCTCAGAAATTACCCAGCCTGCGTGATTTCCGAGGTAACGCTTCGTCGTTCCTCTCTGCTGCATCCAAGATTTTCAGAGTTTCCAATGTATTATTTGTTTAATCTTCCGGCCCCGCCACCATCTTCGACCTGCCGACGCTGTATCGTGCTTCAGCGCTCAGTGCCCCGACCGTCCGTCTTGGGTTACTTACTGTGTTAAGCAGGACCAACACACCTGTGTGGGCTTTTCCACCCAGGGCCTGAGTTACGCCTGAAGTTTCATTTCCACTGGCGTTCCAACCTCTGCTATTATAGGCCATTATGCATTACTACGTTTTGATAATAAAGACACTCCATTACCTTTCAAGGAATAAGCGTTAACAACTATTTACAAGGTGTACGTGACAATGTCAATCTTCTTTAAATATTCATTTATACGATGTACAGACTATCAAATGATACTTAATTCTGGTTGTAAATCACGGCAAAGTATGTAGATGAGTGCTTGTAAGGTGCGGAATTATGGCCACCTTACAATTTGAATGGAAACAATCTCTTCTCATAGGAAAAAGATCAGTTATTCTGTAGAACGTTTTCAGGCTGTGTATCAATACATACAGGAAGAAAATCGTTACAAAATTTTTCTTGTGTCAGAATTTTCGTCTCAAATCAAAACTAAATCTCCTTCCAGATTTTACTTTCTTTCCAGACAGTGAAACAATAAAGACGTCACTTCGTTCTGCCCCCTCTCGAACACTCCTTCATGATAAGTGAACATTATGGCCTCATTATTGGAAAAGTTATAAATACGAAAAACATATTACCATAGCGGTCTCGCAGGAAATATTACATAAGTTGTTAGCTGAGGTACAGGGAAGTTTTGCATGTAATCTAAAGATACACCTTTGACTTATACCCGACGAGCATTTTGTCTGAGGCGTCCTATTAATTCATAAATGACTACAAACTTTTCTTCATCGAACTTCTTCCTCCATAATCAAAATTGTTCGAATGGCTCTGAGCACTATGGGACTTAACTGCTGAGGTCATCAGTCCTCTAGAACTTAGAGCTACTTAAACCTAACTAACCTAAGGACATCACACACATCCATGCCCGAGGCAGGATTCGAACCTGCAACCGTAGCGGTCGCGCAGTTCCAGACTGTAGCGCCTAGAACCGCTCGGCCACCCCAGCCGGCTCCTCCATAATCACTTCGTATTTGTGACTAATACTGACAGCATTCATCTAGTTATCTTATGCGAAGTAGTAGAACAACTGTCAGTCCGAGGATATTCAAAAGGATTGAAATTTACCAATAGAGCTTGTAGAGCCCGTAAATTTGACACTCGTTTAGGATACCTTCGTGCATTTTCTTCAGTTAGAGATTCAGACAGATATATTTTAGATGGACATTAATTGATCGAATAATGAGAAATTCTTGGGTTAAGCAAGGACATGTGATGTTCAGCTATTTTGTGGTCGCAACAATAGTGACACGGACTATATACTATACAGAGGTGTCTTCTCCAAAAGAAGTACCACCCTTGCACTATCATTATCACTTGCTCCCTCTCCACGCACTATTTTGCACGGCTTTCGTTGTTTCACGCTAGTAACTGTACAAGACTCCACGTAGGAGTCTTCAACGTTTCTAGACTTTATCCATGGAACTCTGAATAACTTGTTCCCTTTGTTCAGCTGTTGTTAACTGAAAGCATCATAGTCTTCCGCACCCGCAACAAAGGGCATTGGGTATCAGTTAACAAACATGCGTTCCTCTCAAGAAGATCAGATGGAAAAATTTCCTGGTGCAGAGAAGGAAAGAGTGGAAACAATGTTTACCTGCAGTCATGTCACACACGTCTGGCGGAGCACATCCCTCAACATCACTTACCGTGTTCCTCGCTGGTCAGCTTCTCCTTTTTATGACGTTTTCCTTTCTTTCTTGACCATTGACAAACGCCGAAATTTCGTTGAAATAGCCAAAAAAAAAGTAGGAAGGCGACAACAAATATTCAGGTTGCATTGTCACCAACTTTCACCACCTGTCAAATGATGAAGACCGTTATTGTCGGAAACGTTTTTGTAGTACCACTCCTGCTTTGAGCTGCAGTGACTGAAGCCAATTACTGTTTCCCCAATAATTGTTTAATGCGAATGGTTAGTCTTGAGCTAGGCAACCAGGATGCGCTGAAACCACAAAAACGGAAAAAATTATCAGCGCTGCTTTCTCTGCAAGAAAACGGAAATTAAAAGAAGTATGACAGTCCAAGACATCATTATCGATGGAGTGCAAATTTCAAATGGGAGTTAGAGCCTATAATCGGTCGTAGCCAGCTCAAGAGAGAATCGGAACATTTTGCTGAAGCTATCGATGGAAGTTACGTGAAAGTAAACGTATTGTAGGAGAGGGATACTGAATACACTTCTTCAGAATAACAGCACAGTACATTAGCGCCCTTTACCATCCAAGGGAAAGAAGCCAACGCGAGCTTCCTTGACAGAAATGTCAGCAAGAGTTCCTCTCAATGCGCTTGGATATTGATGAGGAATTGCGCAGGTATGTTGTGAGGCATTTCATTACTGAAATGAAATGCACATCAGTTTCGGTTTATTGTTTACAAATCCTCAGCTGAAAATATTAGTGAGCAGAGTATGGCAGGTAGAGGCTGACACGTCACAGAGACTTTCGTTTTCGAAAACATTTCATAAAGCAAATGGCTGGAAAAACATGAGTGTAAAAACAGCAATAAAAGCTTTTGATATCCCGCAACAGCGTAATTTACAGTAGAACTCACCCTAAGCTACGTATATACTAAAAGCTCGCATACGAGAACTTCGGGAGACGACGCTTAGATTGTCACAGCTTCATCTGCCGTGTTCGTAAACACACACAGCAGCACGATTTGCATTTCAACAAGCTTACACTTTCCATAAACAGCGACGCAGTACACCCCCATTACGTAAGGCTGGATTAATCCGTGTCTAACGACCTCGCTACCAGCAGAATGTTGTCTCCATCGCTCTTGCGCCGAGTTGCTGGAACAGAGCATCGACGACGCAATTACGGAATAATCGTCCCTACATTGTCCCCTTCGGCACATTCGCTGTCGGCCTCTGATATTTCTAACTCATAATAGCTTTCCAGGGCAGGAGCTTCCCCTGTGAGATTACTTTGGGGCTCTGAACTAGAATATGGTGACTTGAATCCCAGAGTAACGAATATTTGATTCGAGAATTGGTCCACGAAGATTACGAGAGTCGTTCAATAATTAATGCCCCACATTTTTAAAGCCATTAATATACATAAACAAACGTCCTTGTTGGTGCTTCACATTTGATGTTTGTTCTGTACGCCGGTGAATTTTCGACGACTCACGTTACAAGCAGCGTGCTGTTATTGAATTTTTGTGTGGAGAAAAAAAAACCGTGGTGAACATCCATAAATGTTTGTGTACAATGTATGGCAATGCTGCAGTTAATGGAAGTACAGTTGGGCGATGGGTAAAGAAAGTTACAGCCTCAGCGAATGCAGAAACAGAGCGCCATGATCAGACACACTCGGGACATCCTGTCACGGCCACTGCTCCAGACATGCTGAATCGTGCGGATGTCATTATTCGTGCGGACCGGCGCATCACAACTCGACAGTTGGCTCTACAGTTGTCGGTCAGCATTGGAAGTGCGTCTGCGATGATCGAGACTCTCGGGTATTCAAAGAGGTGCTCTCGATGGGTTCCACGAATGCTCACAGTGGACCACAAGATCAAAAGAAGGACCTTTTCACAGTCTTGGAGCGTTTCGAGACCGACGAAGAGGCCTTTCCGTCACGGATCGTTATGGGGGACGAAAGCTGGGAGCACCACTTTGCGCCGGAAACAAAAAAACAGTCCATGGAGTGGTATCATCCCCATTCATCACAAAAAGAGAAATTCAAGACAATCTCCTCTGCCGGAAAAGTCATGGTGACAGTCATCTGCGATTGTGATGGCGTCAGTCTCGGGGATGTGATGCCAAGAGGATCGACCATCAATTCAAAGGCATAGGCTACACGAAGATCCCGAATAAACTTAAGAACCGTTTCCGACGTGTTCTATCGGACAATAATCTAGCAGAAATCTTGCTCCAACACGATAATGCACGCCCACACGTAAGTCTGAGAACCCGAGAACACATCGCCAAATTGGGTTGGACATCATTGCCTCATTCACCCTACAGTGCAGACCTGTCGTCCTAGGACTTGCATCTCTTTGGGCCGGCCAAAGATTCTCTACGGGGCACGTAGTTTGAAGATCGTGAGGGAGTCAAAAAATGGCTCTGAGCACTATGGGACTTAATATCTGAGGTCATCAGTCCCCTAGAACTTAGAACTACTTAAACCTAACTAACCTAAGGACATCACACACATCCATGCCTGAGGCAGGATTCGAACCTGCGACCGTAGCGGTCGCACGATTCCAGACTGAAGCGCCTAGAACCGCTCGGCCACACCGGCCTGCGTGAGAGTGTCAAGCATGCAGTGAAAACATGGCTACGCCTAGAGGACAAGAGCACCAGCAGGGGAATAAATGCTCTCCCACAACGTTGGCGTACGGCAATAGAAAGTGATGGAGAGTACGTAGAAAAATGGGACATTGACAAGACATATTGATGCATATTGCCACCAAATTCTGACTCTTAACAACAAATATGTTTTGAGAAGAAAAATGTGGGGCATTGCCAATTGAACGACTGTCGTATAAGAGTTAACGGCGTAGCTTTCGTTGAGATGAGACGGAGCCCCTGTAAATTGAGATACAGGTTGCATGATAGGATATCGAGAGTGAGGCTGGGCATGGATATGGAACCACCGTGACAAATGCATGCCTGAACATAAATTCAGATGCTGGGAAACGCCTGTAGGTTGCGCTGTTCTATCTGATCCGCTATTGTATCTGAATCCGAATGGCACTTGTGCAATGTTGTCCAGCGTCAGTCAAGATCAAAACAGTGTTCTTTGTAGTTGTTAGTTCATTGTATTGGAGCCTTAGGAATTCGAAAGCGGCAAATTGTTGGCTCTCGTGAGGTGGGTGCTTTCGTAACCAAAGTAGCACAAGTGTTTGGTGTTTGAAGGTGCACACAGCGAGAGGGGTAAAACGTCACCCGTTAAGGCCACATTTCGGACGAAAGTGCGTTGTGAGTGATCGTGATGGACGGTCATTCAAGAGGACTGTAACGACAAATAAGAGGACCTCAGCTGCAGAACTGAATGACGCACTCGCAAACTCTATCAGCACCAAAAGAACACGAAGAGGGCTCCATAAGCAGGGCACTGTAGGGCGACCTGGAATCCGAAAACCAGTTATCAATGGTGCAAATGCCCGTCACAGGAAAATCTAGTGCCAAAGCCACAAAACATGGAATACTGAGCAATGGAAGAAAAGTTATTTGATTAGACGAGTGTTGTTGCACACTGTTTCCAACTTCTGACCGAGTTAATATCCTATGAGTGAAACATGGCGGTGATTCAGTGATAATTTTGACATCCATATCTTGCTATTCCGGGGTCCGCGTGGGTACTCAGCAAGGTCACTTTACTACCAAGTACTATGTGACCATTTTCGCTGATCAGGTCCATCCCGTGGTATAACGCTTGTTCCTCAAAGGTCACGCTGTGTTCCAAGACATCGGGGACCCTGTTCACACAGTTCGTATCGTCGAGGATTAGTTTTGTGAGCACGAGGATAAATTTTCATATCCCCTTCGGTCACCACGGTCACCAGATTTCGATGTTTTTGAGCCCTTGTGGTCTACTTTACAGAGAAGGGTGCGTGATCTCTGTACACCTCCACCATTGTTACCTAATCGTGCCTCTAGTTTGCAGGAAGAATGGTATAAATGTTGTGTCCCAGCTACAAATTACCGAATGGAAAGTCGGAATTCATTAGAACATAGATGATTTATTCTGAAAACATGGTGAAATTTTGGAAATTTGTGGTAGGGTCTATGGGACCAATTTGCTGAGGTCATCGGTCCCTAGCCTTACACACTACTTACTTTAACTTAAGCTGACTTAAGCTAAGGACAACTCACACACCCATGCCCGAGGGAGGACTCGAATCTCCGACGGAGGGAGCCGCGCGAACCGTGGCAACACGCCCAAGACCACGCGGCTACCCCGCGCGACGAAGACATAGCTCAATGTAATCACTCGTGTCCAGGTCCGTACCCGAAGTTCATCTCCCTAAACGTTGGCTTAGTAACGGTGTCACGGCTGAGAGAAGACGTGCTCCGTACTTCAGGAGGCCCACCAAACGACTCCCCTTCTGTGCCACAACGACGCGACTTAATAAGATGGGGCTGCATCCTGATTGGCTCTGTCGGCTCCAATGGTGTGACTGCTGCATCTCTTGTGGCACCCCCACTGTGAGCACTTTGAAGTATGCCCCGCTGCTGCCTCTGGAACTTTGGCACACGGTGCTCGAGAGGGCGGTGGCCGCGTCTTACGTGCGGCGACCGAGTTGTATGAGCTGTCTGCTGTGGCCGAGAGGTTCTAGGCGCTTCAGTCCGGAACCGCGCTGATGCTACGGTCGCAGGTTCGAAACCTGACACGGACATGGATGTGTGTGATGTCCTTAGGTTATATAGGTTCAAGTAGTTCTAAGTCTAGGAGACTGATGACCTCAGACCTCCCATATTGCTTAGAGCCATTTGAACGATTCATTCGCGCTGTATGAACGCGCAGAACAACAATAAGGTTCCGTTCAAAACCGTGAAGGTCCTGTGTTTATTCATTCCGAGATGACTGGAAGCTGTTTTGAATACCAACGGTTTTCCTATACCGTATAAGACATGGTAATGTGTTGTGTGTTATGTGTTCCCATATTATTATCCACTCTCTGTACTCTATTATAGAAGTATGATTCAGTTCCACTCAATTCTACAGTAAGCCGGCCGGAGTGGCCGTGCGGTTCTAGGCGCTACAGTCTGGAGCCGAGCGACCGCTACGGTCGCTGGTTCGAATCCTGCCTCGGGCATGGATGTGTGTGATGTCCTTAGGTTAGTTAGGTTTAAGTTCTAGACGACTGATGACCTCAGAAGTTAAGTCGCATAGTGCTCAGAGCCCATTCTACAGTAATGGATCTTGATGAGCAAAGACACTCATTCAGTGTAGGACACGAATACAGATTGCATTATACTTCATCAGGACGGTAAGAAATATATAAATAGAAAACAATCATTGAAACAGACCTTGGAGATATTTTTAAATGTACCGACTGGGAAAATGAAGAAGCAATCATTTATAACAAAATATGTGTGGACCATCATCGTTTTGCTGACTAAGCATTAACTATAAACTAAAATGTGTAATTATCACATCAAAAAGATAATTATCATATCAACGAAGACGCCATATTACCACTTGATGAGTTCTTGTATTTAGCACAGTTGAAGACAACAACGTACTGGCCATCAAAAGCAGTTAGGACAAAGGCATGAAAGACCTGGAGTGCTTCCGGTAAACTGCTTAGGTTTTCCAAAACTTCTGATCTGAGAGAAAAAGTAAAGTTTATAGTCACTTTGTACAACCAATGTTGTTTTATGGCCGTGAGTTATGTACTTTTACTACAAGACTAAACGTTGTTGAGCGAACAGTACCGGAAGTACCTCATATGGTTAGAAGTACAAATGTGTAATGCTCCAAGAAACACTGTCGAACCTAATAGTTTCGCTCAAATGGTTCAAATGGCTCTGAGCACAATGGGACTTAACTTCTGAGGTCATCAGTCCCCTAGAACTTAGAACTACTTAAACCTAACTGACCTAAGGACATCACATACATCCGTGCTCGAGGCAGGATTCGAACCTGGGTGTTATTGTTTGGGGAGGCATACCGTTGCATGGATGAACTGACCTCCAAATCTTTGAACACAGTATACCCTCCTGGCAACGTTCTTGCGACACTGTACCTTCCCATGGGTTTCTTTCCAGTGGTGCACTCGGCCGCGACTTCGTTGTATGGATGACAATACGCGACAGCTCCGAACAGTGCACATAGAGGAGCCCTTGGAGCGAGAGGATATTCAGCGAATAGACTGGCCTGCCCGTTTCTCCGACTGTAATACCATCGAGTACGTGTGCGTTGTGTCGAAGAGACGTACCGCAGCACGTCCACGTGCACTGACGACCATCCAGCAATTTTCAACCACGCTGCTGGAGAAATACCACAATAAGTTCTTGTCAACCTTGTGACTAGCATAGGAGCGCGTTGCAGAACCTTTATTGCTGTCTGTGCTGAGAACACATCCAATTAAGAACCATCTCCCGCCTTTCTTAATGTGCAAGGGACCATCATAGCTGTTGGTCACATCAGTATAATTATTATCTTTGAATAAAAGTGTCATGTCTCCTCGTATGGCTGAGGGTTTCTTTGAGTTACGTTCTGCACGTACTGTAAGGTAGTACTTGTTTCTACCTATGGTTCAAGTTTAGGTGAGCTATGTTACCTGGCATTGAGTTACTTTCATCCTCAAGTTCTACGCACCAGTGTATTAGTCAAATGAAGACATAAGTTTTACTTACGTCTGATGTTCATTTTACGATTACGATTCTTTTCCCCAGCGATACCGTTCACAAGATCTATTAAGTAGATTTTGAAACAGTAAGAACGTCATTATCATAGACGTCAATAGTTTCTCACGTCGTTCTGCGTCTTAGGAACCCACCACACTCCATTGTGAGCGAACGCACATGGCGAAGCAAAGGAGTCCACGCGGCCACTGCAGTTTGCCACTGCAGTTTCGAACCCCAATTAGCACTCCCGTCTCCTCTAGGCCGACAAAAGCCGCACGTGTTGTCGCTAGCGTGACTGTCGCCAAAAGACAGCAGCGCAGCCTTTGACGCCGTCGTCCACGCTTGGCATTTCCTTTGTGCAGGGCTCGCTGCGAATTTTCTTACGCCTGCCCTGAAAGCTGACTATCTTCCGGCGGAGGCAACTCGCAAATGTCAAATGGACTTCTTTTGAATGATATTACGTCACTAACACCTTTCCCGGAACTGATGATTGTTGTTTGGAGACTAATTAGCGATGAAATGAAGTCGATACCTTGGTAATGGTCTTAAAGTCATAAAGCTGTTTCCTTATTACGGTCACGCTTCACGGCTCAAGTACGTTAGCGAGAATGCAATTTTACTGCTCTGTACAGAAGAAAAACACGTCGCAAAGTTTTTGCTGAAAGCTTTCCGCTGCAAATTTATCCAAGACCCGTTTATGGCTTGTTACGTAAAATGATGCTAGAAGAAATATCCTGTCCGTAAGGGTTGTTTCTTTCCTTTTGATTCTGCGGCGTCCTTGCACACACGCTAACACGTTGGAGCTGTAACTATGAGTATGGAAAGAAGTGTGTCCGAAGGTGTACGGAGACAATAAGATTGTAATACCTGTATATCAGCTAGACGAACACTTTAGCCTGCCGCCCAAATACAATAGCCGCCTGATGACAAAGCCACATGAATCCTCGAGTCTAGAGTTTGTAATCTGCCCTCTCCTTCCTTCTTCCATCTATTGTCCACATTAAACAATGACCAGTCCAAGTAATTAATAAGCAAAGCCTTTTATGAAGATTTAAGAGGAGCGGAGTTTACAATAAACTTTCAAGTTTACTTAGCTTGTCAGTTGTTCTTGTCTAGGAATGTAATTGTTAAAGGAGAAAATCTAACATCACGTCCTCATGGATAATTTGAACTAAATAAATTAGAAGAGTGTTGTTGCAGAATTTCTTATGTAAATATATTTTCCACTGATTTTCTCACATTCTGATTTTTCTCGTTAACAAAGCTGAAATTACATTGTTCGCATCTATTGTACAAAAATACATTTGTTCGCATCAGAGGCAACCTTACGACTCTACACTCTGCGCAAATAACAATGTTCCAAAGGGTTTACAATTTTTCTTAACAATTGAATTCCTACTAATTCTCGTTACATTATTAATTTCGATTATTATTTCATAAATGAATTCAGAAAGAGACACAGTAAACAGTACAGGATTGCGTAATTAATAATAAAATTTTAGTGGGCAAAATTTCGTAATTTCAATTGTTTCTAAAAAAGGTTACGCTAACTGTACATTCAGAACCGATATTTATCGATTATAACATCGAAACTACACTACAGGCCATTAAAATTGCTACACCACGAAGATAACGTGCTACAGGCGCGAAATTTAAAGTTTTCAGTGTATTCACATAAGGTTGGCGCCGATGGCGACAGCTACTTCGTGTTGACACGAGAAAAGTTTCCAACCGATTTCTCATACACAAAAAGCAGTTGACCGGTGTTGCCTGATGAAACGTTGTTGTGATGCCTCGTGTAAGGAGGAGAAATGCTTACCACCATTTTTCCGACTTTGATAAAGGTCGGATTGTAGCATATCGCGATTGCGGTTTATCGTATCGCGACATTGCTGCTAGCGTTGGTCGAGATCCAATGACTGTTAGCGGAATATGGAATCGGTGGGTTCAGGAGGGTAATACGGAACGCCGTGCTGGATCCCAACGGCCTCGTATCACTAGCAGTCGAGATCACAGGCATCTTATCTGCATGGCTGTAACGGATCGTGCAGCCACGTCTCGATTCCTGAGTCGACAGATGGGGACGTTTGCAAGACAACAACCATCTGCACGAACAGTTCGACGACGTTTGCAGCAGCGTGGACTATCAGCTCGGACACCATGGCTGCGGTTACCCTTGACGCTGCATCACAGACAGGAGCACCTGCGATGGTGTACGCAACGACGAACCTGGGTGCACGAATGGCAAAACGTCTTTTTTTCGGATGAATCCAGGTTTTGTTTACAGCATCATGGTGGTCGCATCCGTTTTTGGCGACATCGCGGTGAACACACATTGGAAGCGTGTATTCGTCTTCGCCATACTGGCTTACCACCCGGCGTGACGGTATGGGGTGCCATTGGTTACACGTCTCGATCACCTCTTGTTCGCATTGACGGCACTTTGAACAGTGGACGTTACATTTCAGATGTGTTACGACCCGTGTCTCTACCCTTCATTCGATCCCTGCGAAACCCTACATTTCAGCAGGATAATGCACGACCGCATGTTGCATGTCCTGTACGAGCCTTTCTGGATACAGAAAATGTTCAACTGCTGCCATGACCAGCACATTCTCCAGATCTCTCACCAATTGAAAACATCTGGTCAATGGTGGCCGAGCAACTGGCTCGTCACAATACGCCAGTCACTACTCTTGCTGAACTGTGGTATCGTGTTGAAGCTGCATGGGCAGCTGTACCTGTACACGTTATCCAAGCTCTGTTTGACTCAATGCCCAGGCGTATTAAGGCCGTTATTACGGCCAGAGGTTGTTGTTCTGCGTACTGATTTCTCAGGATCTATGCACCCAAATTACGTGAAAATGTAATCACATGTCACTTCTAGTATAATATATTTGTCCAGTGAATACCCGTTTATCATCTGAATTTCTTCTTTGTGTAGCAATTTTAATGGCCAGTAGTCTAAAATACTTTGTGAAGTAATTCCTTTTCATAAATTTTAGCTTGAAATATAACATAATGTGTATAAAATTACACGAAAGTTTTCAGAAAAGTGACAGAGATTATATTGACCTGTCCAAAATTCTAAAAATAATACTGGTATTGCTTCAAATGGCTCTGAGCACTATGGGACTCAACATCTTAGGTCATAAGTCCCCTAGAACTTAGAACCACTTAAACCTAACTAACCTAAGGGCATCACACACACCCATGCCCGAGGCAGGATTCGAACCTGCGACCGTAGCAGTCCCGCGGTTCCGGACTGCAGCCCCAGAACCGCTAGACCACCGCGGCCGGCAATACTGGTATTACTGGTATCGACAACTGCGGTTGAGGATAGGTAATGCTAGAGGAGGATGTCCCGTTACAAGTTACACGACGAGGAACGCCTGAGAGTGTTCAACCAGGATAATTGTATGTGCGAATAGGTATCGGACCTGTCGTGTACCCGAACCCATATTGACAGACTGGAGTGAAAGCAGATATTTGCATATAAAAAGCCACTTTACAAAGAGAGAGGTGGCAAATGGATAAGTCCACAGGACAGGAAAATTTAACAGACGAGGTGCAACTTGGCGATCGAGTCACAGCCTTATAAAAATAACTATTTTGGTATGCGAGTGGTCTTTCTTCTGTAGGTGTTGTGGGCGACACGCAATAGTTAAGAAAGATGTAGCAGTATAAATTGGTTGGCCAGAAGAATAATATGAGCTGGCGTATAGGGTATAAGACCACGGACAGAGATATCTCCGCTGAAGACTAGGGTGAAGATGGCAGAGGTGCCGGGGGACTCGACTTTGAGACAGCGAGGCTCAGTGGTAGACTCGTCATGCGAAGACGCCAGAGTAACAACATGGGTGAGGCCTTGATGAGACTTCGCTTCTGGACGACACTGCCGCTGACGCCAGACATCCAGCTACGGTCGCTGCCCAGGCTCGCCCAGCCAGCCGCACCCAGCCCGCGGTCAGACGCTGCCAGCCGACTCCAGCGCACGTTCTACCGCTCTCCTAGCAGCTCGATCATAATCAAATAAATGACTTCCACTGCAGCGTTACCATCAAAGTCCACCTTCCGTTAACTTTCGACTCTTAGTCACTGCGATCAGAAACCTGGTAACGACCCTGTGAGGTTCATTTACTATTAGCGGGCATACTATTATTTTATTTTGTTAGTAGGAGTGATTTGTAAAGTATTTAATAGCCACGCTCCGTAACACTTATGCTCATCAAAATGTCGTGTCGTGTGACTAGGGCCTCCCGTCGGGTAGACCGTTCGCCGGGCGCAAGTCTTTCGATTTGACGCCACTTCGACGACTTGCGCGTCGATGTGTATGAAATGATGATGATTAGGACAACACAACACCCCATCCCTGAACGGAGAAAATCTTCGACCCAGACGGGAATCGTAACCGGGCCCTTAGGATTGACATTCTGTCGCGCTGACCACTCAGCTACCGGCGGCGGACTACGTCAAGATAAACGTTTGTGAAAATCTGGTTACATCCTTTTCTTTCACTTAGTGTGAAAATGGCACACTCAAGAACGAAATTAAATCAACAAGATGCGAACAAACCAATAAAAGTTCTGGAACGTCCCCTTAGAACAATTATACATGACTGTGCTTAAACTGACACACAATATTTTTTTTTAGCGCAACGCAATCTGACTTTCAATAATCCCTACAAAAGAATGGCCCTGACTAACATTAACCTACACCTTTCACAAATCACTTACCTCACAAAAATCTTCGTTAGTCTAACTACTGCAATACAGCGAGCGCCACTACTGCCAGCTAAATAAAAGATTCAAACTACGGAAGGCACTAACTACTGATAGGCATAGTTAGCAAATGAAAGATGCTAATAGAGAACAAACAATGTATTTACCTTAATAGTCATAATATATATAGCAGTTCATGACATCCAGTCTTACAAATTTCAAAACTCCGCCATCTCTCTCCCCACATCCACCACTGCTGGCGGCTCACCTCCAACTGCGCAACGCTATGCGCTGTTCACATCCAGCTGCCGCTGCCCAACACTACAATGGCAGACAACAATGCAGACTAGACACAGACTGCACACAGCACAGCCAGTGATTTTCATACAGAGCGCTACGTAACGTTGCCAATAAGAAAACAAACAGCCTACTTACAGTGCAATCCCTGCAAATTATATCTCGAATGACAAAACCGTATACCTTCAATACCACTTACTATACAGGGTGTCCCATTTATCTTGACCATCCTAAGTAACTGTTTTTCCAGATGCAAATTACAAAATGTTTCAAGTAAATGTTCTTCAGCCGTCAGGGGGACATCAAGCAGCATGTCTGCCTTCGTTGTAACTTTGTTTTTTTTTACAAAGATATGAACAGCGGTATGACTTTTTTAAATGGCACCCTGTATTTTTTATTCGGTAATTCATTTCCTCTCCTACAGACCTTTTCAAAAATGTATCACAAGGTACCATTCACTGAAACACAACGTTATTAATTACGTAACACACCACTGACTTTGAGCCCGGGATCACAAACTCGTCCACTTGCTGGAATCGTCAGAAAACAAATGAAAACCATGTAAAAACATAACACAAAATTGACTTTGACGCTCTTGTACCATTGCCCAGGAGTAGAACATTCAAAGGTGCTCAAAGTGGAGACCCTGGACACCGATACACTGGTGCACTCGTTGGATGAAAGAATTATTTACTGCTTCCAGTGTTGCCTGATGAAGAGAATTACAAGCAAGCACGATACGTTCCTGCATGCCCTCTGGAGTTCTTAGAATATCGCTGTAAACAACGTCTTTAATGGATCCCCAAAGATAAAAGTCCAGAGGACGTAGATCAGGAGACCTAGAAGGCCAAGTAACTGTTACTACTCGTCCAATCCACCTGGCAGGATACCTTCGGTCCAGAACACGACGTGCACGCAAGGCATTATGTGCGGACATCCATCGTGTCGATACCACATAAGCAATCTGATTCTTAGCGACACTTCATCCAGAAGAGGAGGAAGAATTGTCTGAGGAAGTTGGCATACGCTATGCCTTTTAGACTACCATTGATGAAATACGGGCCAATAATTGTAGTACCAAGCATCCCACATCAGACGTTACCACTCCACTGACGCTGATGTTCCACCTGTAAGCCATCGTGGGTTGTCGCTGGACCAATAATGAATGTTCCTTGTATTTACCTGTTCTATTTTTGAGAAGAACATTCATCGGTAAATAGAACATTGGAGAAGAAGTTCGGGTTGGCGAGGATTTGCTGCTGTGCCCATTGACAGAACTGTACACGATTCGTGAAATCATTCCCATGCAATTCTTGATGTAGGTTTACATGGTAAGGATGTAACCGGTGACGTGTAAGAATACGATGTACACTGGTTTTAGGAATGCCAATCTCGTCTTCAAGCTGCCGTGTGCTCACATGTGGATTCATAGCAAAAGAAGCGAGAACAGTAACATCGGCAGCTTCGTCTGTGCGAGTGCTACGACGATTGCGTTGTCGTGGGTTGAAACTTGCCGTTTCCTGAAGCGTCGCAACAAGGCGAGAAAACCCCGCCGGGAACGTGGGTTCTTGTCAGGATATCGCTCTCTGTACTGTTCCGATGCCTGAGTAGCATTTCGCCTACCTTCAACATCAACAATAAGAGAAACGTTATGTCGATTCAGTTTGTAGGATGGACAGCCTTTACTGTATGCCTATTCTATACAACAGTATTTAAAACGACTAAACTACTGTACTAAATGTAGCCGTACATAAGAAAACAGTATTGCAATTACTGTTCTGCTAACTTACATTCCCCATAGATGAGTAGCATTTCTACCTTCTCTTCGTTGGTGTACGTTCTACTCTCGCAACTCTTCAACTGACGATGGTTGACGGAATGACGGGTGTGCAATTTACTTATGTTTACATTTGTCCTCTGTCAGCGTCAGCACGTGGATGTGTACCATTAACCCGAATACCTTTACTAAGCACTGGGAGCGTCAACGTCAGTGTTGTGTTGTGTAATTAACAACGCTGTGTTTCAGTGAATAGTACACTGTGATACATTTTTGAATGGTCTTTAGGAGAGTAAATAAAGTACCGAATAAAAAAATAAAGTAGACAAAGCTACAACGAAGGCAATCATGCTGATTGGTGTCCCCCTGACGGCTAAAGAACATTTGATTGAAACATTTCGTAATTTGCATCTTGACGAACAGTTATTTAGGGTGCTGAAGATAAATGGGACATCCTGTACATGTAACGCGTCTACATGTAACGAACCTTCAACTTCTTACCTGACCGTAAAATGTAGCATTCTAAACGATCGTCTTGTGTTGCAAGTTTTTGGTCGCGCCTGCAAAGCAGCATGACCTTACCACCACCTTGGCTACCTTTCGTTACATATAACATTCGACTCGCAACTAAATCACCGAGCTAGGTGGCTCTGTGATTAGCACACTGGATTCGCATTTGGGAGGTCGACGGTTCAAACCCGCGTCCGGCCATTCTGATTTATGTTTTTCGTGATTTCACTAAACAGCTTCAGGCAAACGTCGTGACGGTTCATTTGAAAGGGCACAGCCGACTTACTTCCACATCCTGCCCTGACCCGATGGGACCGATGACCTCGCTGTTTGGTCCCCTTCCCAAAATCAACTATCCAACCAACTAAATCAAAAATATTAACACATTCAGAGCTATTTTCTCGTGATCTGCACTACCTTACCATAGTTAACCACATTTGTGCCTGTTTGAAAATTAAGGAGGGAATCATACTTCTAAGTATTAAGTGGACAAGCTAGGGGATCTTTGGGAAAAAAGTCATGCAGTTTACCATGCTCCGTAGCACTTTTGTTTGTCAAAATAAGCTTCATAGTTCTGACAGATGACGTTTTCGACTAAAGCGCAATGACAGTGCGCTAATATCAATACCGAATCATCTTGCGGACAACTCTCCTGAAAAACAATTTAGTACTTGCTACAGACTATCGCCACATGGTGATGGGACGAATTTTATATAAGGCAGCTTGTGTGTTCAACTTGCAACAGTTACTGAATTTGCTGTTTCACGAATGTGATTAATTATTGTTATCTGTAAGAAACGATTTCAGCAAAGTGAAATTGGTGCCTTAAATAAAACGGTGTGTTCATGGTGGCAGCCAGTCAATGAATATTTTAGGGAGTTGGTTTAAAAAATTGATTTCAAAGGCCCAGTCAAATCAATACAAGTCTACTCCCAGAGCAACTTACGCTGCGCCTACGTGACACAAGTTGCCTGTCTTTCAAAACCGAGGCAGTTCTGACCAGTAAAAGCTGCTGACAAGAGACGCCGTGAGACCTCTGCCGAAACTGCAAGCGAATTCACGCCACTGGTTTTAGCCAATAGCGTGCGCGGGATACCGATCACGTGTGTCGACGCTGGAGTGTTCTGCGGTGCGGATCACAGTTGCTTCTCTCTCTTGTAATCCAGATCTCGAGCAGAACAGACGTCTTTTCGGAAGGGAGAGCCTCTGGCTCTGCTTTTCACGACCGGCCACCAACGTAAGTTAACATGAACCGCTTCCCCTTCCGTTGCCAATTTCAATTAGTTGTTCGACCTCCTAGACTGAACTAAACCTGGTAACTTCCGACGCTAAGCGCAAACCTTGTACACCGTACATTGAAATACATCTTCTTTATTGTACCTAATTTCCTGTTTTGTTATTTAACGGCAGCCTTGGATGCCCACTCTCAAATCCTGACCGCTCGACCTCCTGCACACTGCCGCCACGAGGCATATGCAACAAACGCCTCCCTCCCTTTCCCAAACCCTGTATACATCTACAGGTGACACTCGTTATAGTCCATTCTCAATGTATCAAATCACTTTTCACATAGTTTGAATTAATACGAGTCTGGCTCTCCTATACAATACTGAAGAACAAAATCTCAGTAGCTTGCCTTGTCAAATACAATGCAGATAAGAACGTAGTGTTAAGGTATTCCGGCATAAGATATTCTTTACGTCTCTAATAAACTGGATGGACCGAAGTACCATAATGCCCACACTTGAGCAGCATTCTGAACTAATGTGGTGTAGTATTTTCAACACCTAATAATGCCTGGGAAAAATCTTGTATCCGTGGCAGTGATACGATAAACACGACTTTCATTCGCAAAAGTACCATTCATTACTTCTGTAAATCCTCCCATTCAGTGGTCATGGCGCAGTAAGCGCAATATTTTTCCTGTAGGAAAGGCAATTCAGATTGCAAAAACAGCATAAGCTTTGTTGATGCATTTCCCCTTTCTGAGGCATCTTTAGAATTCCTACATGGGGAAAATATATAAAACCAGATTAGGGGTGTTTCCTATTTAGCATGAGAAGGTGGTAAAAACTTTTTAAAAATACTATAAAAACTTCAGAGTGAAGAGGGACTTACGTATAGCAACGGCGGTAATGTATTGGTCATAAGTAATCGAAATTTTGCTGTGCATCTAAAATGTAAAGGTAAAAGAAAATTTTAAAAACGGTAACCTAGACTAGCAACGAAGATGCAAATTGCAAACTGGTGTTGGAACCTCGAACAAGGCGCATATTCTTATACAGAGTGGTCCACTGATAGTGACCGGACCGGGCCAAATATCTCACGAAATAAGCATCAAACGTAAAACCTACAAAGAACGAAACTCGTCTAGCTTGAAGGGGGAAACCAAATGGCGCTATGGCTGGCCCGTTAGATGGCGCCACCGTAGGTCAAATGGGTATCAACAGCGTTTTTTTTATATAGGAAGCCCCATTTTTATTATATATTCGTGTAGTAGGCGTACGTAAAGAAATATGAATGTTTTAGTTGTACCACTTTTTTCGCTTTGTGACAGATGCCGCTGTAATAGTCACAAACGTGTAAGTACGTGCCATCACGTAACATTCCGCCAGTGCGGACGGTATTTGCTTCGTGATACATTACCCGTGTTAAAATGGACCGTTTACCAATTGCGGGTAAGGTCGATATCGTGTTGATGTATGGCTGTTGTGATTAAAATGCCCAACGCTATGTATGCTGCTCGGTATCCTGGATGACATCATACAAGTGTCCAGACTGTTCGCCGGATAGTTACGTAATTTAAGGTAACAGGAAGTGTTCAGCCACATGTGAAACGTCAACCACGACCTGCAACAAATGATTATGCCCAAGTAGGTGTTTTAGATGCTGTCGCGGCTAATCCGCACATCAGTAGAAGACAAATTGCACGAGAATCGGGAATCTCAAAAACGTCGGTGTTGAGAATGCTACATCAACATCGATTGCACCCGTACCATATTTCTATGCACCAGGAACTGCATGGCGACGACTTTGAACGATGTGTACAGTTCTGCCACTGGGCACAAGAGAAATTACGGGACGATGACAGATTTTTTGCACGCGTTCTATTTAGCGACGAATCGTCATTCCCCAACAGCGGTAACGTAAATCGGCATAATATGCAATATTGGGCAGCGGAAAATCCACGATGGCTGCGACAAGTGGAACATCAGCGACTTTGCCGGGTTAATGTATGGTGCGGCATTATGGGAGGAGGGATAACTGGCCTCCATTTTATCGATGGCAATCTAAATGGTGCAATGTATGCTGATTTCCTACGTAATGTTCTACCGATGCTAGTACAAGATGTTTCACTGCATGACAGAATGGCGATGTACTTCCAATATGTTGGATGTCCGGGACATAGCTCGCGTGCGGTTGAAGCGGTATTGAATTGCATATTTCATGACAGGTGGATTGGTCGACGAAGCACCATACCATGGCCCACACCTTCACCGGATCTGACGTCCCCGGATTTCTTTCTGTGGGGAAAGTTGAAGGATATTTGCTATCGTGATCCACCGACAACGCCTGACAACATGCGTCAGCGCATTGTCAATGCATGTGCGAACATTACGGAAGGCGAACTACTCGCTGTTGAGAGGAATGTCGTTACACGTATTTCCAAATGCATTGAGGTTGACAGTCATCATTTTGAGCATTTATTGCATTAATGTGGTATTTACAGGCAATCACGCTGTAACAGCATGCATTCTCAGAAATGATAAGTTCACAAAGGTACATGTACAACATCGGCACAACCGAAATAAAATGTTCAAACGTACCTACGTTCTGTATTTTAATTTAAAAAACCTACCTGTTACCAACTGTTCGTCTAAAATTGAGAGCCATATGTTTGTGACTACTACAGCGCCATCTATCACAAAGCGAAAAAAGTGGCCCAACTAAAACATTCATATTTCTTTACGTACTAAACGAATATGCCATAAAAAATGTGGGTTCCTATTTAAAAAAAACGCTGTTGATGTCCGTTTGACCTATTGCAGCGTCATCTAGCGGGCTAACCATAGCGCCATCTGGTTCCCCCCGTCAAGCTAGACAAGTTTCGTTCTTTGTAGTTTTTTCGTTTGACGCTTATTTCGTGAGATATTTGGCCCGGTCACGATCAATGGACCACCCTGTATACATCGATGAAGTACAGGTAGGCTTAGATAGGGATACACTTCCAAAGCTGGCTCAAATATCGATATACAAATTGTGTGTCAAGCTTGAAAGTTCCACCTCTGACTTCAACGCACTTTCGAATTTTCTTGATAACGCTATAAGTATCACTTCTAGGATCGTCTTGACGTTCTTTTTTGAGGGCGGAATTTTTCTTAATCTGAACGACCAATTCGCATATTGTGTTCACTTTTTCCTAGACCTCGAACTACAACATTAGACAAAAATCTACATTAATGAGAAACGTGGCCAAGAAAACAACATTCTGCCGACCTATTTTCCGGGGAGTAGTAGGTTTAGATGATGTGACGCCTGATGACTGGAAAGTGCAGGGGTCCCTAAGAGCTGAAAGAACTTACACATCTGTGTCGACAAAGAAACCTCTGGTTGTAATATTGGTAACTCATTTTTAAGAAATCATAGATAACAAGGCACTGTAACAATATGAGGTGAGAGAACTCCTAGTCTATCACATAGCACCGCAGAAATACACGGAAATGTTCTTCAAAATATCTCTCCGCATACTCGTGTGGGTTTTCGTTGGACCACCGAAGTGAGCTACAAATGTTATTGATACCGTCATGAGCGAAAATACCAGGTGTGCCGGTATGAAATAAGCGTTTTTTTGTGAAAATGAAACACTAATTTTGCATTTAAAAGTAAAAACATTTTATTCAAATTACTGACCATTGCTTCCTATACATTATGACCACCTTTCTGGCAATTTGTGAACACCACACCAATAGAAATGTTCGTCTTTTGAAGCAAACCAATGAGACACCCAATTTTCGACTTCTTCGTAGGAAACGAAGTGTTCCTCAGCCAGTGCGTATCCCATTGATGAAAACAAATAGTAGTCAGAAGGGGCTAAGTCTGGTGAATACGGCGGGTGGGGTAGCAGCTCCCAGCCAAGTGTTTTGATTGTATCCTGAACCAGTTTTGTTTTGTGTGCAGGTGCATTGTCGTGTAAAAAATTACCTTCTCATGTCTTCTGGCCCATTCTGGTCTTTTTCCGATCAATGCATAGATACACCACACCTTTCTGATCCCACCAAACACAGAGCATTGTCTTCTTGCCGAATCGATCTGGTTTTGCAGTCTATGTGGTTGTCCCGGAATAACCAATGATTTTTCCCATTTAGGATTCTTAAAATAAATCCATTTTACATCGCCAGTAACAATTCGATGCAAAATGGATTTTCTTTCATGTCTTTGAAGCAAAATTTGACAGATGGATTTACAGTTTTCCATCTGTCTTTCATTCAATTCATGTGGCACCCATTTTCCACACTTTTGGGTCTTTCCCATAGCTTTCAAACGGCCAGAAATTGTTTGTTGTGCAACATTTAGCATTGCTTCCATTTGCTTTTGATTCAAAGTATCATCTTCATCCAATATTGCTTGCAATTAGGCGAACTTTTTTTGGTGGTCTTCCACGTTCATCATTTCTTACATCAAAATCATTATTTCTGAACCGTTGAAACCATCTTTTGCATGTTGCCTCGACAAGCATTCGATGCGACTCTGCAGCACTTTTTTTCAAATGAAAACAAAAAATTAATGCTTTCCGGAAATCATCACTTTCTGGTACAAAATTCGACACTGTTAACACGATGAAAACATATGATGCTGTTTGTTCCATGACTTTATGTATACTAAATATCTTTGAGAGATGTCATACCAACCAAACAAAAAAAAATAAGGCTCTTTCACAACAAATGTTCCCTATCGACACATTTGTATCTTAACGCTCATTTCATACCGGTACACCTGGTAGCTTCATCAGTAAGCAGCAACAGTGGAGTTTCTCGGAGATTTGAAATTAGCCAATGGCAAAACCCCAAACGTCTCTCTTCATCTCCTACTTGAAGTTTCTGGATCCGATCTAAATGGTAAGCACAGAGACCATGCATATGCAATATCTGCCATACTGCTGCAGGTGGAACACCGATACAGCAGGTGATTCCGCTGCCCCTACCACGGGTTTTATGCAACCTGCAAAACCTTCAGATACCACGTGCAAGATTTTCATGTTCTCTCGCATGCTACACACGAACCGTTAGTCCCACAGAAATGGTGAAAAAGACCTCTTCATAGGAAACTGAATGAGGTAAAATTTTTTATTGGAGTATGTTTTCCCTCGAGGCTTTAGTATTCGAATTATTCAAGAGAAACGTACGTAAGTTACCTTCAAATGAGTTTTTCTCGAACCACTCGAAAAACGTGGCTTCCAGCGAAAACATATCCCAGTACAATATTTAGTTACATTAAATTTACTACAAAGATGCACTGTTCATTTTTTTTTTTTTTTTTTTTTTTTTTTTTTTTTTTGTAGGACTAATAGTTTCCATGTAGTGAGTGCGAGGACATGAAAATCTCACACATGGTTTTTGAAGCCAGGTTTCATAAAACCTACTGGTAGGGGCAGCTGCATCACGCGGTATGTAGAAATACTGCATGTGCATATCTAAAGACTACATTCTGTCAACTGAATAATGCCCTGTAGGTCATCCACACACTCCTCATTTACACGTTCAGATGTGATGGGACTGTTGAGCACTGCACCAGTCTCATGCAGTTTAGTGGAAACGTGAGTAAACAACCGTGAATCTGGGGTTCTGCAGTTAGCAAATCGGCTGCCATATTTTCTGAAAGCAGCAGCAGTGATTCTGTTACAAACACATTACAAAAATATCAACTGGACATTACGCAGCAGTTGTAAATAAGTGCAGCACTCTTCAGCGACACCGTAGAATTGACCAATAAATCACAATGATATTTGAAAGATTCAGCTATTTAAACTCAATTGTTCTTCAAAACAAAAACAGCAATCGATAATTAAACCCACAGCATACGGGGTACCAACACTGAAATGAAACTTGTCTCTGTAACTGTCTGCATCTCTGTAATCAATAAAAACTGGACGTCTATTCTATTATGTAAAACAAGTCATTCTTTATCATTGACACAAATAATCTGGAAAACCACCTCACTAATTTACTTACTCTAGTGAACATTCGGACGGACAGAGGCTATATATTGTTTCATCTGCGCTATATACATATAATTTAAAGTAAATTGATCAAGAACTTCTCGAAATTTTTCTCGAAATTTAACAAAAATTTCGATATGTTCTTCACCAATTTGCTTTAAATTTTACACAATATTCTAATGAACAGTCGAATGCACATAGGCTACATATTTTAAATATACATAACATGTAAGTCTGTATGTAATATATAAATTGTTACCAAAAATCTCGAAAAGTGGTACTGGCGAAAGGAGGGGAGTAGAGAAGGAAACGACAACGTCCCAGTAAAAACGAACCATCCAGTCATTTATGGTAACCGATTTAAGGGAACAACGGGATATCTGGGCGAGATTTTGAATCATAGTCTACCAGAAAGCTAGTCCAGTGTCTTCTCACTGCCGAATTCGCCCATGTTCATGGAACTCAGACACGGGAAAATTCCTGTCGCTGCAGAGTTTGAAGTTCTACAGAACATTCTACGTTTCAACATATATGTCTCACTTCAGTTCACAGTATTGAAATATACTTTTTGTACAAATTGAAGCATTTTCTTCAATATTGGTAAACACATATTATGGTGTTGTTTTATCGTCAACATTAAGACGCGTTATACTGAAATTCTCTGTTGCCTAACACGATTTTAAACGTGCCCAATAGTTCATTTTCTTCCGTGGCAGATATTACGGAATCTTTAGAATATTTAGCAGGCATATAAACAAGGAACCGCAAAAGATAACAAAAGAAGCTCCTTAATTTTAAAGTTGAGGAAATAGTAATGAGCACAGACTGAAGGTCAGACAAAGATCAGAGTGTCTGAAACAGACTGAGTAGTGGACGTGTGGAACAAAATGATCAGCACGTGTCAGAAAGAGATAGCAGGAAATATCTCGGGAATCGAAAGAACAATGATATGCTATCAGTTTTTTAAAAAGTAGACATATTTCCAAATGGAAGTATGCAACGTTTGTAAATGTTTGTACGGTAATTATTAGTGACCATCGCCTGAAAATATACAGTTACACATTATATTTTGACACCACTTTCTAATGGATTAATTACATCGGAAGATGGCAACATGAATATTACATATCTTTAAGTCATCACTACGTAATAAATTATAATACAAGCATTAAGTTACATTTATACCAAATTACAATATTTTTACTAACCACTGTCTTATTTATATTCGCATAGTCAATTTCCAATCGCTTCCGTCCTATAACCCAATCAACCTTCGCTGTTGTTGAGAAACAAATGACATTACAAGTTCCCGTTAATGATATTTGCATTATTTTGACTTTCTTCATATAATATTGTACTTATTCCTGCATAGTCACTATCTAAATTCAATTACTAGCCAAAAGATCAAACTTTACTGTCTATGATACAGAACTAAAAGAGTGCTCTAATTTACCCTCTGTGACACAGAGCTGAATAAAAAATTTAATTTCCTTTCTATTGTTTCTACAATCATGCACTCCGCATTTAAATCAGTGCAGCATTAATATCGCGAATACGCAGTGAAATAGCCCTTTGAAATGCTTAATAATCTGTAGGCCTAGAAACTATTATTCCGACACATTATATTGCCCTTTGTGCATATTTCCAGTCGTAGAGCGGATTTATTATTCCCTCTACAAGCTGAATTGATTTACGCAGTTGCTTTAAATTCTGTGCTTTTCATGAAAAATGCTCACATTTTACAAAACTAAAAACTTAACACATGAAGTTTATTGTGAAAAAATAATCCACCTAGCAACGTAACACAAATTTTCGATATATTTCACAGACTTTTTTCACGAACGAATTTCATTTCGCATCTGCATTCTGATGTGTTCTCTGTGCTATCTTGGGTACCTGACATGAAACTGCAATCGCATCATGACCCAGCAGTGGTTGCCATGCCAATCATGTTTTCTAGCAAGGAGACGTCTTCCACAACCAATCAGTGCAATTCAGTACACATTCTGTTCTCTGAAAAAAAAACAGCAAACAATCCAATGTGAGACAGCTAATATAATGTTACACCACATGTTAGTTTCATAACAGCCTCTTCGTTAGTTATGCGATGTACCCATCCAATGTTCAACATTTTTCTTTAGCAACACAGTTCAAAACTATTTTCTACTTATCCTCAATGTTTCTTGCTATCATTGTAGTTTCATATAAGACTCTTCCGACAAGTGCTTCCAGAAACGGCGTTCTAACACTTAAATTTATGTTTGAGGAATACAGATGGATATATTGTCTATATCCACCTTTATAATCAGGAATTTTTCTAGTTCATATGTTGCCTGAAGCAAAACTTTCTTTTACTCTTTTTGAAACATGGACGTCTCGAAATTTTGTATTTAATGCTCCCTGCGAAGCATAGCGAGTTTCTTGTAGCTCTCCACACTGACAATTGTAGCTCTATAATCTTCATCTAAATCCGCCTGTATAAACCATTGTGAAGTGCATGGCAAAGGGTATATATTGTTATGCTACTTGTTAGGTCTTTTTCCCGCTTCATTCGCGTATGGAGTACAGGAGGAATGATTGCTTATGCGTCTCTAAAATAGCTGTAATTCGTCTTATCTTGTCAACAAGATCACTGTGAGAGATTTGTCCAGAGAGCTGTGGTATAGTTCTGGTTTCATCATTTAAAACTGGTACTACAGGCTTCCAAAGTAGGCTTTCAGGGATAACTTGCGTCTATCTTCAAGCGGCTGCCATTTCAGTTTCTTCAGCATCTCTGTGACTCTCTCTCATGGGTCAAACAAACTTGTGACCTTTCGTGGTTCTTTGTATACTTTCAGTATCCCCTGGTAGTTCCATATGGTACAGGTCCCACACACATGAGCAGTATTCTACGATGGGTCGCACGTTTGTTTTGTAAGCAACCTCCTTTGTAAACTGACTGCGTTTCCTTAGTTTTCTACTAAAGAACCGAAGTCTACTGCCTGCCGTGCCTAGGACTAAGTCTATGTGTCCATTCTATTTCATGACCTTACAGTTTATTCCACCCAGGTATTTGTACGAGTTGACCGATTCCAGATGTGAATCACTGATATTGTAGTCATAGGATACGTTCTTTTTTCTTTTTATCAGGTGCCCAATTTTACATTTCTGACCACTTGCAGCATGTTGTCAATATTTGTGACTCTTATCAAGATTCGACTGAATAATTATGCAACTTTTTTCAGACAGTTCTTCACTACAAAATATTACACCATCTGCCAGAAATCTGAGAGTCCTAGTAATGTCATCAAGGAGGTCAGTAATGTAGAGCACGAAAAGCAATGGTCCCAAGACAGTTACCAGGGGTCACCTGTAATTACTTCTACATATGTCGATGGTTCTACATCCAATGTGATATGCTGACTAAACAAAATGTAGTGTAGCGTGCAGTTCTTCTCTGAATCTTCTGTGTCTCATGCGTTAATCCACCTTGCTAAGGGTTCCTAGATCGCCGAAAAATACGCAAGCACTTTTCGAACAAAGATTTTGTGGGCGAGCATTTAATTGTTTCAACTACTTATTGCAATTATTCTGATAGATCTAGTATCTACCTACCCCATGGGCGAATTTATGATGCTATTCCTTCTCAAATCACCCCGGAATTGCACTCCTGGGTTACTATAGCTTTGCTCTGCTCCGTGGAAAAAGTGTTAGAGGTCAAAGTTCAAAGTGTCTTCCACGGGAGATCACCTGAAATGAGTCACAAATGCAGACTGGACAAGAAAGTGGCAGGAAATCGGCCGCGCGGTCCTCTTAAGAAACCATCCCTCCATTTGCTTCAGATGATATAGCGCAGTGAGAAAACGCAAAGCAAGATATCCGCAAGGAGATTTCAAACCCAAAAGTCAAGAATGCGATGCTATTGCCTGAATTGTTTGCTGTTTCGTTCTGAGATAAGGTATCAATAAACTTCTTTTTCGTTGTCGTTTCTTCCCGAGAATAAACCGATACTGTCGCCGCAGATTGTATTTGCTTGTGACATGCACCATTTTATTCTGGACCTACCACTTTACAACACATAGTAAAGCAGATTGTGTAGCACAGGTAAAGATGAACCTTTAAGGAGCTCATACGGACTCTCATGTACAGTGACTTCACAAAACTCGGTTTTTAATGGTAGGTAGTGGTGTTTGTATGCTCAACTGCTTGTGCAATGTTTGAGTTGGATTACTAAACAAGTGAAAAAGTGAAACAAGTTCGTAGATTTTCGTGCTGTCTTTCTTTGTATGCAGACGATATCCCACGTTAGGAGGATGTGATATCCATCTCACGACTTTGAACAATATTCCAGTACAGGTACTACCGGTTTTCTCTAGTAAGAGTCTTCCATAGTCTTCCATTTGTTTTAACTACAACTGCATATGCAATATATTCCTACCTCTTGAGTGATTCTGCTACGGAGTTCATAATCTGGAGTAAAAAACATTAATGGATCCTTGGTCAGGGGTTGCATCTTCGAACAGTAATCAAAACGCACTTATTCAAGCGTACCGCTGTTTAAATTTTGAATCAAAAATCAGCAATAACAGCCGAAGACACTTCTTATAAGGAGCCACTTTCATTCTGCCAACGGACTTTACCAAAAATGGCAGAGGAATAGATTCAGGATGACCTTCCGTCCTTGATTATGAGAAACTGCTCCCAAATGGCGAAAGAATCAGCTGCCTTGGCTGGCCACCCAGGTCACATGATCTGTCAGTGTCTGATTACTTTGAGTGGAGAGCTCTCGAGCTGAAAGATGGTGGTGCCTTCTGGGCAGCCCACTACCATGGTAATACCCGTCAAGCACCTACCCTTTCATTTTGTTTCGGTGATTATCATACAATTTCATTCGCCTTTGGTGATCTGAATATTCTCTCATAGTTATTAATCTGATGGACTATTAGGGTTAGGGTAAAACACTGATTGATCTCATAGTACTTGCATGACTTGACTAGCAGTAGTGGAATTAAACTCGGCTATAGAGACAGATTTTCGGACGCTGGAGGCGACCATTGCATTAGGGGCAGTTCTAAGACTTTCCCCGAGCAGCACGCCAGTTCTTTGGAGTCACCAAAACGGCCGTGGGCCTGACAGGGCAGTGGTTTATGGACTGCTATTCTGGTGGCCGGCCTTGTTCCTCTAGCGGCCAAGAAAGACGATGGGAACACCGTGGCTGAATGCGGAATGACACTTCTTTAGAAAGTGGTGGTGCCGGGCATCCTGGGGCTGGCTTGACCACTTTATTAACGAGTGGGTGTGGTGTGCGAGTCTGGTCTCCTCATCCTGTGTGCAGGTCCAGATAGAGCGGCGTCTGGCTGGCGCCCGGCTAATCTGTTTATTACAAGAACAACGTACCTTGTAAGACGCGACGACGAACTTCTCCAGATATCGCATTTCTCGGATGCTGCCGCGCCCCGCCAAAACGGCGCCCACTAAATGGTTTTATGGACGGGATGGAGCTTGTTTTCACTAGGAAACTTCCCTCATCTTGTGAAATGCGCCGTGGGTTTGGCTGGAGGACCTCCAGGCATTGTTTGCTGTTTTTTCAGAGAATAGAATGTGTACTGCATTGTACTGATTGGTTGTGGAAGATGTCTCCTTGCCAGAAAACATGATTGGCATGGTAACCACTGCCGGGTCATGATAGGTTTATTCGAGAACATTGGGGAGACCAGCTGTTTTTCCAGAAGATTTTTAGCAAAAGGGAGAGGCAGGGACTTACTTCTCGACCGTCGCAGAGTGCTGTTGCTAGAGCTCTTCTGTTTCTATGGAGAGAGCAGTTAGTTGTAAAGACGTCCGGACACCTGGCCGAAATTTTATACTTTCGTGGACGTGAGACAATCACCAGTGGAAGTGGAATCGTCTCCCACAGTATGATGCTTCCGTAGCGATCGCACGCAGATGACAGCATTTTGTCTTTCGCAGACTGTCACGGTATCGTTTCGCAACTTCGGTCACTTATAGTCACTTATCAGCATCTGCTATAGACAGTTTTGTACTGTACTCCCTGTCCTCTGTTGTGTTTCTTTGTATCCTGGAACTCTGTTCACCCAGCCACTTTTATTTTCCCCACCCTGCATATCTGTGGGGACTCCAGCACACTTAACCTTCAATGCAACACAGAGGTATGCACCACCACTAAAGGCAAATCGGAGATGACGGGTACTTGACCCTGAAAAGTACAATTGTTAGTTCTTGCTGCCTATATACAGGAAAGGCCAGGGAGTGACTTTGAATGCATGATATCATGAAGACATTGCTGACAGGAAATGCACAAATTCAAGATGGAAGGAAATTTAAAAACTTAAAGATGGTCGATGTAGTCCAGTTGTGGTTTGTAAACCCTCTACCTTGCCCTCCTCCCAATCAACCTCTCCAATTAATCACAGCATAACAATGAATTGACGCACTCAAAATCCTATAAGGGGAAATTAGTCTGGTTGTGGTTTTGTAACCATTCCCTCTCTCCAGCCAATCACATCGAAGTATTAGAATGAGACATCCAATCAGAATATAGATGCAAGCATTATTTCTATTTTGCAAAAATGGTGTTAGGTACAAAGATATGCTTCATTTCCGTAATGTGCATTATTCCTGTACCTTTCACTAGAAGCCAACGATGGCTAAGTAAAATTGAGTACACATAGATACCTCTACTAGCATAGTCAGTTTGATGGTATCAGGTTTGAAGGCATGCATTATTTCCATAACGTTTTCTTGAGTCAAAGATCTTCGCATAACTAGGTATCTAAATTACACACACAAAATATTATGTTGATGTCTACAAATATTGCACCTGTCCCATCGTTACATTTCATCTCTCACAGTGCTTAATGAAGAATGATGGTCAAGGTCAAGGGACAGTTTCGCCAATTTACAGGGTGAATGCTACATCCACATCTCTCTGATTTATAGACCACAGTAAATGTATATATCCACCTCTGCCTAATCGTTAAATTTCGTCTCACAAGTGTGCACAAAGATTTCCTGTCTCTCCTTACAGCTATGGACCATCATTAAATTTCATTTCTCATGTTTGGTCACACAAAATTATCTCCAGTACCTGACACTTGCAGTAGCTGATACCCAGAAGATAAGTCTCCTCATCTCCCTATAATAAATGACACCGCATTCCTTCCCAGTAGCTAACGTTTCCCCAAGTAGCTTACTTCCACGGCACTGTGGGGACGAGTATTGGCTCAGCTTTCTATGTCATGTACAGAAAAATACAAATACTCTTATTTCGTCTTTAGTAAAAAACCACACACACATGTATTTGTGAGACAAATGAAGGTCAGTTTGCAGTGTGGAGAATGATGTACAGTGTAGAATGATTCTCAGCGGAGCACAGTGTTTAATTAAGAATGATGGTCGAGGCCCAGTTGTGGCCCTCTGGATACTATTGAGTTAGGCAATCTGAGAGTTTACAGGGGTGATTGTTATTTGACCTCGGATAATACTGGGGGCGCAATGGTGATTATCATCTCACATTTGCTTGCTCTCTCTCTCTCTCTCCCTCTCTCTCTCTCCACACACACACACACACACACACACACACACACAGATTTTGTGTTATGTTCATCGATCTGAACTTTGTGTCACTTTGAAAAAAAAGTATAATTACTCGATCTCAATCGTAAGTAACACAAACATCTTTGAAACATACTATGGAAGTCAGTACCGTCACGTGCTGTGTGTGTGTGTGTGTGTGTGTGTGTGTGTGTGTGTGTGTGTGTGTGTGTGTGTGTGTGTGTGAGTGAGTGAGTGAGTGAGTGAGTGAGAGAAATTACGCATGTCATCTCGCTAAGTTTATATTATCAAATACAAACGTAGGGATGGGTATAGAACACATAAAACATATCACTAAATTTCCAAAGAAATCTATACATCAAGGTAACGAGGAATTTAGTCAGAAAGAGGACAGTGACCTCAACTTACAATCCACAATTACAATCTACAATTTACACTCTTCACATACGTTTTCTGTTATGTAAATTAGTTGCATGTTTACAAGCATTTGCAGTAAAAGAGGTCATCACTTTCCCTGTAGCAATGTTCCCACACCAATATGTTTATCTTATCCAGAAGTATATGACATTTTTTGTCCTGTGCAGATAAAGCCAGTTTTCGTTTAATAGTAGGCACAACATGTTGATTTGAAAAAAAAAAATGGTTCAAACGAGTCCAAGCACTACGGGACTTAACATCTGAGGTCATCACTCCGCTAGACTTAGAACTACTTAAACCTAACTAACCTGTGACATCACACACATCCATGACCGAGGCAGGATTCGAACCTGCGGCAGCATCAGCAGCGCGGTCCCGGACTGAAGAGCCTAGAACCGCTCGGCTACAGAGGCCGGCCCTGTTGATTTGACTGAGTTACATGTTGCACAGTGGTTCTTACTTCCGAATACAATACACATTGCCTGTAGTTGTCTATGGTTAATCTAGTAATAGGCTATTGTCTTACACCTTTTGCTCTCCGAATTAGGTGTCCAGATTCGATTTCGAGTGGACACATTTTGTCTCGTAGACCAATAAATTCTGTAATCGGTTCACCATTAAGTTCATCTTACATGAAACCCACTTTATTTTTATTGAAACATGGAATGCTGTAAATAATACTGTCAGGGTAAGCTGAAGTGTCCGACGTTTCAGTATCATGATAGATATTTGAGGTGATTACATGATATGTTATGGTTCAAATGGCTCTGAGTACTATGGGACTTAACATCTATGGTCATCAGTCCCCTAGAACTTAGAACTACTTAAACCTAACTAACCTAAAGACATCACACAACACCCAGTCATCTCATATGTTATGCTATCGGTGTCTGTGTAACATATTTTTACTATTTTTTGCTCAGATTTCTTCGGCATACAACCATAATGAAAATCTAAAAGCAGCGTCTTGGAAATACCTAAAATAGCCATTCCTACAGCGATGGGTTTATCAAAGATTAAATTTAGACTGCTCAGGCCAACAGTGAATAAATTTTTGCTAAAACTAACGCAATTTACTGCTAATACTGCACTGAGACTGCTTCAAGAGGACAGGAGAATCTGGAAACATCCCCCAGGCTGTGGCTATGCCATGTCTCCGCAATATGCTTTCTTTCAGGAGTGCTAGTTCAGCAAGGTTCGCAGGAGAGCTTCTGTAAAGTTCGGAAGGTAGGAGACGAGATACTGGCAGAAGTAAAGCTGTGAGGACCGGGCGTGAGTCGTGCTTCGGTAGCTCAGATGGCAGAGCACTTGTCCGCGAAAGGCAAAGGTCCCGAGTTCGAGTCTCTGTCGAGCACACAATTTTAATCTGCCAGGAAGTTTGTTCTGAGTGTCTTTAATGTCTTAACAATTTACATGTCTCTAAAAAGGAAATTTGTCTTAATTTTCAATAGCTTCTTTTTAATAATATTTTTAACATGTAACTGCTTGTTGATAATACTTCTCCTTAATTTAATTTCCCTCTTTTATTAATGGTATGTAGTGGAATAATAATATAAGGGTCGATAAAAAAAGTTCCCATCGAGGGGCATTGCTACAGCTTACATGCAATATAACTCAACTTCTACGCGGATAAATAGACACCGAGATACAAGCAAGGGATTAGTGTGGCATTCCTGCCTTTCCGAAATACGTGTGTCGCTCCAGGAACAAGAACTACGACGACGTTATTACCTAATGCGTCCAAACCGGACTAATCTACTATCAGTCTATTGTTGCCTGCCGAAGGACATTTATAGACATCCATCGGAGAATGAAAAATTTGTGTGGGGCAGCATGCAAGTATTAGAGCAGTGTACCTCTGGCCAAAATCGCTAACACAACGTAAGTCAGCTCAGCACTTTCCACTTCCATGACATCCGGCGACGTCCTAAAGCCAAGGAGAGGAATGGTGTGAGGTGGGAAGTACTAAAGTGGCGTGCACATCGCTTATGAGCGCCCCAACTTGGCAGCCACTAATAGGATAAAATATCTGGCTCGCCGAAAAATTTATCAGCTATGTTTGCATTATTGACTGTCAAACATTCGTTTAACGACTGTCTCAGCGGTCACATTGGTGAATTACATTTCAAGCTATAAATCATTAACCATGGAATATCAGAATAATGAGATAGCATATTTCGGCACAGACAATTAAAAACCAACATGTGCTTCTAAAATATAAATAACGAATTAGGAATTAATATAGTTAAAAATGAGTTTTACGCATAAATACTATTCCACAAACCCCGAAAACACGATATGAAAGTAGGCAGTGTTTTACATTGTGCTTGCTCCTATAGCTAAGAGATGACTGCCACCAGCAGATTGTCGCATTTTAAAAGCAACGAAGGTTCATCTGTGTACCACGATGTCCAACTGCCACCATTAGGTTGCTACACGGTTAAAATACGCAAAAGAGTCGTAAAGTAATTATTTTCGCCATCTGCGAGAAATAAATTCTAAACTGTTGGTAAAATACGTCAGCAGAGTGAAAAGTGCGATGTTTACATTGCTTGTTGCATGAAAAAACACTTAAGTCTCAAACCATTTAATGTGATGTCACAATACTGCAAAAGTACATCTGGACTCAGAAAGCCTGGGTTCATTTCCACTTATTCACCTATTCGCCAAATTAGTGCCCAGAATTCTGGAGTAGGTAAACAAATGCTAGATTTCTATGCCTATTAACAGTTGACTTTTAAGGAAATACTTCGATGTTGTAGAACTGACCTGATCAGACTTATAAATGCAGAAAAATAAATAAAAATTCGTTAAGCAGACGGAACGTAACTATTTAGGCCTACTCTTGATGTAAGTTAAAACACATCCTCAGAGTACATACTCCAACATTGAAATATAAATACGTAAAATGCTTGTTCAACTTGTGCAATTGCATTTATGGAAACTATGGTTTGTGGAAATTAAATCTGTAAGCAACTGCACTGCCACAAACACACAGAAAACACGTCTTATTAGGGAAGGAAGGAATAAGGTCCCATTATTACCAAGTGTCACTTAAATTGTGGAAGAATTTCGATTGTTTCCAAACACATAGCTGGATATCGTAACAATGAGAAATGTGGCAGTTCCAAAGACTATCTCAAAGACGAAATCGTGGAAAACAAGTAAAACTTTACCATATTGTAATGAAACATGTCATTCCGTGCAAGAACAAATTAAATGCTGCTGCACATAAATTGTCAGTATAATATTTTAAAATCCTGTACATGTTTATTGTAATACAAGCAAAATCGCTACGAAAATTTGATTTTGTGCGTCTCGCACCCACAGTGAGCCATTAAAGTACACGTAACGCAAAACATTCTGTGAGCACATTCCACTGCTTTAAATACTGAATGAATTGCAACACAGGTATTAAAGTGATTCTACGCTCTATAACGTACAGACATTTAATAGTAGATGTGGAAGCCGTCGTGTTCTGAAACATAGTGCTTCACAACCGAAATGAAGTTAGAGGTTCAACCAACCTATTATTCTGTCACAGCTGAAATACGAGCATCAGGCCTTCAGCGACACTGTTCATGATAGCACTTCTAATAAGCAAAACTTAAACAACATGGTTGTAAATATTTTGAGGTATGGTAACTCAACATTGCAGTGTGACAGCATGACAGACGAAGATATCGAAGTCGTAATATACAGTTAACTGAGGAAAAATAATATGATTAGAGCAGCAATAGCATTGAGGAATTACCAATAATTTCCTAACTGACGTAATAATATTTCATAACAGAGTAGTTGAGTCATTGTGTAAATACCTAAATAGTCTTTCACAGTGATCAAACACACGATCCATTTTGTAGTGGTCTCCAGTCTGGTAGTATCACATCCCTTAGCCAAGGAAGAAGTAGGAAGCTTCCTGCAGTTCCGTGACCGGATACTTTATAGAATGTATAAGCTGGTTATCAATAATGTTGCTGATTCCTGGGCTTGCGATCTGACGTATACTTGTAATACACTGAAGTGCCGAAGAAACTGATATAGGCATGCGTATTCAAATACAGAGATATGTAAACAGAAAGAATCAGGTGCTGCGCGCAGTTGTTAGGTCGGTTACTACTGCTACAATGGCGATTTCACTAGTGTAGCGTGAATATCAGCAATCAGGTAAAACATCAAATCTTCAACATCGCTGAGATCTGAAAAAGATCCTGCAAGAACGGGACCAACGACGATTGAAGAGAATCGTTCAATATCCCTTTCGCAAATTGCTGCAGATTGCTGCAGATTTCAGTGAGGGGCTATCAACAAGTGTCAGCCTGCGAACCATTAAAACGGAACATCATCGATATGGGCTTTCGGAGCCGAAGGCCCACTCTTGTACCCTGATGACTGCACGACACCAAGCTTTACGCCTCGCCTGGGCCCGTCAACAACGACATTGGACTGTTGATGACTGGAAATATGTTTCCTCGTCTTGCGAGTCTCGTTTCAAATTGTATCGGGTGGATGGACGCGTACGGGAATGGAGACAACCTCAGAACCCTAGGTCCCTGCATGTCAGCAGGGGACTGTTCAAGCTGATGAAGCCTGTGTAATAGTGCGGGGCATCTTCAGTTGCAGTGACATGGGACCTCTGATACTTCTACATACGACTCGGCTAGGTGACACGTACGTAAGCATCCTGCATTCATCCGTGTCCATTGTGCGTTCCGACGGACTTGGGCAGTTGCATCAGGACAATGCAACACTCCACACGTCCAAAATTGATACAGAGTGGTTCCAGGAAGACTCTTCTGAGATTAAACACTTCTGCTGGCCACCATACTCCCCAGACATGAACCTTACTGAGCCTATCTGGGATGCCTTGCAACGTGCTGTTCAGAAGATATCTCCACCTCCTCGTACTCTTACGGATTAGCCGGCCGGTGTGGCCGTGCGGTTAAAGGCGCTTCAGTCTGGAACCGCGTGACCGCTACGGTCGCAGGTTCGAATCCTGCCTCGGGCATGGATGTGTGTGATGTCCTTAGGTTAGTTAGGTTTAAGTAGTTCTAAGTTCTAGGCGACTGATGACCGCAGCAGTTAAGTCCCATAGTGCTCAGAGCCATTTTCTTACGGATTTATGCACCGGCCTTCAGGATCCATGGTCTCAATTCCCTCCAACACTACTTCAGACATTAGTCGAGTACATGCTAAGTTATGTTGCGGCACTTCTGCGTGCTCGCAGGAGGTCCTACACGATGTTAAGTATGTGTACCATTTCTTTGGCTCTCCAGTGTATATTGTATAAGGTTTATTCTACAATAGGAGGTCACCCACGTTAAAAAAACAGGCAACCCAAACTGTCTTCTTACGTAGTATAGCCCTACTTTTCGCTGTTTATGGGAGATTTCACTTCCAATTGAACACTAGGCTTCAACTAGGAAGTTCTTTACAGAACTACAGAAGCCAGCTGGTTCAGTCTACGAAGATTTGTAGTGTAGTTTCGTGTAACAGAATAATATGTAGATCCCACGTGCACCATGTATAAATTAATGACGTGATAGCATATTCCACAAAAATGGTGGCAAATAATAATGTAATGGGATAATTTAATGGAATGTTCCGTGGTTTGTGTGTGGCAGAGGGACAAATCACGACGGACACACTGTGCCACTGACGGTATTGTGTAGAACTATAACCTACGCCACTTCCCCCACTCCTCCTATTTAATATAGCGCTTCTGTCGAAGGCAGCTTACTATAGCTGTATGAAGATAGAATACCCCGGCTGAAGTGGCTGAGCTGTTCTAGGCGCCACAGTCTGGAACCGCGCAACAGCTACGGTCGCAGGTTCGAATCCTGCCTCGGGCATTGATGTGTATGACGTCCTTAGGTTGGTTAGGTTTAAGTAGTTCTAAGTTCTAGCGGACTGATGACCTCAGAAGTTAGGTCCCATAGTACTCAGAGCCAGTTGAACCATTTGCAGATAGAATATGGATAATGGTCTACGGGTATGCCAGTAGACAAACACGGCGGAAACAAATGGTACAGAGTAGATTGGAGTACATGGTACATAATGTTAGATGGTGTTCAATACACTGAAGGAGTCTTGCGCAAGGTCTAAGCACATGAGCGATCCTGCTCCCAGGTATATGGTTCTGTTGCGCCCTTTATTAGAATTCCAAATGCAGTGGTACTCTACACCAAGAAGTTTTGGCTATAAAAACGTAACAATCAGTTGCAAAGCTTAAAACTGACAAAACACCAGATTACAACGGTAATTCTGAAACATTCCATAGCAGCCTGATATCATATTGCATCTCTGCACACAGAAAAAAAAAATGTCAACACCTGACGCCTAACGTCTGACTCATTACGTGCAACGGCCGATGTCTGAAGCATGACACATGACACCCATCGGCCGACGCGTGATGCCTGTCGCCCCACGCCCGACAGTCCCACGAAAAACTGACGTGCACACACAGTAGCGTCACTGAGCCAGGAGTTCACAACTGGACTGCAAGTACAAACAAATTTAGAAGGAATGAGTGGAAGATCACGTGATTACAAGTACCACAATCTTGGACCTTTAGAGAGTAAAAGGTTACTTGACAGTCGCAATTGAGCAGTCTTCGGTGCCTTCCTCTAATGTGCTAAGTATTCCTCAGCTATTAGGGAGAAAGACGAGATCAAACGCTCTGATTAGTGGTTATTACTGGAGAATCTGGCCAATATTGTATCAGGTATTAATAGTATAAATTAATCCGAAAATGTCACACTCTTTACCAGGAAGTATTTAAGTGTGCTAAAGCCATTGCAAAACTGTTTTTACGATAACTTTATGGTTGTTATAATCTGTGATCAAATGGACTGCGAATAGCAATTAGAGAAGGGACTGTCTGTAATGTTAAAGACTCTACATAGTAAGTTCTCCAAGTTTCTCACTGTGAGATTCGGTATTAAGGTTAAGCTACCTTTCCTCCTACATGGGAACTACAGTGTGACAGCAAGAGCAATACTGAAGAACTGGAAACCATTTCGTGGAAATATAACCACCCTATGGCTGTACCATATAAAGTGAAATTAGCCAACGTCAAATTAGATGTTCTAATGAAAGAGCTGCTTGTAATACTACAGCAGCTTTGAATGGGTGACAGGTACCTTTTGGAAGTGGACATTTAGTATAATTGAGATTAGCAAGTACTTAAAATCAAATTTATATGTCATCTCATAAGCCCAGGCGTGAACGATGTTATTGGTAACCACCTTATCGATTTTATAACGTACATGCAACTACGAAAATTTTTACATCCTGCTTGGCTAAAGAACATGGGTATTACCAGGCTGGAGGCTACAGTGAGCAGCTGTAGAATGGACCGTGTATTTGACCCTATGCAAGACTGTTTAAGTGTTTTAAACTCTGACAGTATTTACAATGTGTTCCAGTTGTAACGTAGCAAATTATTACCAGTTGGCATCTTACACAGAAAGCGTAGTATGCTTTGGAGACGGGGGGAGAGCAGATTTTGGTTCTCACGCTGGCACAGATGACGGTGGCTACTGGGCAGAGTGAGACGTGCACTTGACTAACGCCGCGTGCACTATATTACACATACTTTCGATGAGGCCGAAGAGGTACTATTAAATATTAATCGACCTTTTCCATCCTGTGCATACCAAATTCTACGGATAACACAACCATACTGTTATTATTTCAAATAAATAACTTCAATACTTTCGGAATATAGACTTTTTCGTAAAACACATTTTTCTGAAATTTTCTTTAGTTTCATCACCACAGATTTTCAATGTAATTAAAATTACTTTGAAAATTTATTATTTCATGAGAGTTTTGCGGAGAACGAAGGACATACGTTAAGTGAGAATGTGATATATTAAAACTATGTACATGTATTCTTGAGAAAGTTGTATTTTAGGGGACTTCGTCACGCACGTCCGCGTGAGTTTCATTTTGTAAAAGGTAACCAGAAGGGGTGCTGAGTATTGAATTTATTAGTAATTTATTTTGAGGAAAGGAATCGTGTTTTTCTTTCATTAAATTTTATTTAGTTTCAAAATTACGAGATTTCTAGGCAAGTTTACTTGTGGTAATCTGTTTTGCTGACGCGCCGTCCACGGTGGCCGAGCGGCTCTACGCGCTTCAGTCCGGAACCGCGCGACTGCTACGGTCGCAGGTTCGAATCCTGCCTCGTGCATGGATGTGTGTGATGTCCTTAGGTTAGTTAAGTTTAAGTAGTCCTAATTTCTTGGGGACTGAGGACCTCAGATATCAAGTCCCATAGTGGTTCAAATGGCTCTGAGGACTATGGGAGTTAACTTCTGAGGTCATCGGTCCCCTACAACTTAGAACAACTTAAACCGAACTAACCTAAGGACATCACACACATCCATACCCGAGGCAAAATTATAACCTGCGACCGTAGCGGTCTCGCGGTTCCAGACTGTAGCGCCTAGAACCGCTCGGCCACTCCGGACGGCCAAGTCCCATATTGTTCAGAGCCATTTGAACCATTCGTTTTGCTGACATTAGAAATACCGCGAATATAGAAGTGGTCGAGACGACCTGATTGGCTGCTTAACATGCTAGCCAATAGGAATTCAACATTCCCCGAGCGCTTGGCTAGAGCTTTCTGCCTCAGGTCTATGAGTCGATATAGTCGCTCGGAAGCTTTCTTCTGGTAAACATGTTAAACCGCGCTGATCAAATTCGTAGCAAAACCAAGAAACTCGTTCATTTTGATTGGTTCTCGTGTCGTTAACGAAAAGCGACTACCGCACTGAGTATTTTGTGAAATTTCGAGGTTCGTGAGTGCTCAAGTTTAGGAGATATACGCGTGTGAACATTTCGTATCGTACGCAAACTCTACGTGGTGAGTTTCGAGCAGATTATGAGACATTATGTCGAGTGCTTCCTTACGATAAGCCTACTGAACGACTGAATGTGTTAACCCGCAAGTAGTCGTGGATCAGTGGCCGTTTGGTGACGTTATAATACCGGGCTGGGCTAAATATCATCTGGCTGCTTTCGTGTGAACACTTGTAACAGAGACGTTAGTAACATTGCATTATGATATCGGGAAATTAAATACGGACTTGATAGCCATTTTCTGTGATCTAAAGAGAATAAACCAACTTAAAGGAAATTTTAGACATTTTTTCAAATGATAATTTAACTTTCAGCTACTGGCCACGGACTGGGGTTACGTGGCCTTTGCATGGGTGGTATTTAGCTGAATTTTCGACAACGCTGCTTTTGTCGACTAAACCAGTGTCTACCATGGCAGAGTGAAGAGGCAGGCAACTTGAAACCTATCCAGGTTTATGGACTGATTGTGAAAGGAAAGTGAGAGACCAACCCGTCCCGTGACATACTGCACTCTGTGCTAGACGCGCTCATATGTTGTTAGTTAACGAATACTTTGCAGAACAGCTGCTTCATGGTGTTTAAGAACGTTCTGTAGTTTGTGTACTGGCACAATAAGAAAATACAAAAATTGGCTGGTGTGAAAATAATCCTTTCTGACACTCAAACCACAGAGATCCTTTAAAAAAATTGATTTATCTAGGTATACTTTTAATTAACTACGTCCACACTAAGTTGAGATTGTTGACACTGACTACAGCAAAGAATACATAAGTATTATACAGATGTGCTATATTAAAGCAGGGGAAACGTATTAATGTCAATCCAGGACAGTTTTCCCCTCAATAACGTCAGATATAGATATTGCCGAACTATTACTTGTGCCCACAAACAATGTTCTCCCACAAGTCCTCAGAAAAAGTGTAAATGCTTTGCACACACTTAAACCATTCACCATTATAGAAACACTGTGCTGCGTGTAAGAAAAGGAAAACTGGAAATGGAGACAATAAATGAAAAAGAACTCGAGTGTATGGTGAAGAGGACCGCCATAAGGGAAGAATATAAACTGCTACTGGAAAAAGAAAAAGCTATTGCAGAAGTGCAGGAAAGGCTTACATGCTGCTTTAAACACAGTGTATGGGGAAATCTGGCTGCGATTGGTGAATATAAAATATCTGCATTTACTGTTAATAGCAGTGGTAAGTGGCCGTATGTTGGAGACCTGGCCGAAATGATGGATTGCCGCATGCTCACTACTTTAAAGGACACACGAAAAATCTGTTCATAAAGCTTCATTACCATCTGGATCCGCTTAAAAAGGATGGTTACATTGCATCTAAATGTGCTACGCTGGATATAGTGCACTTAGCAGTAGAAATACTGTCCACAGAGTCGAAAGCAGTGGAAACTGCAAAATGTAAAGACTACTCGGTTGCAGAAGTTGTAAACATAAAATTCTTACAGAAAGTCACAAACATGCAGCAGAAGGGCTGGTAGTGTACAGATAGAAGATGTGTTATAACAAAAGTGTTATGGAGGAAATAAGAGGCAAAATGAAAATCCCCAAATGCTTTCACCTAGTACAACTGCCGGGAGGACCACAGCTCACTGTCAAAGCCATAAAATAGATGCTTACTTACTCTTTGGCGCTACAGCCCATGTAGGGCTTTGGCCTCCTGGACTATCTCCGTCCACTCTTCTCTGCTGGCTGCCTTGGCTCTCCATTTTCTAACTCTCATTCTTCTCAAGTCGTCCTCCACGTTATGTAGCCATCTGGTCCTTGGTCTGCCCTTATACGGCGGCCATTCTTTCTACATGTCCCAACAAACGTATCTATTACTCTTTATTTCTGTCACGATATCTGATGTGTATACAACTCTCTTATCTTTAACAGTCCATGAAGCTACCATAAAAGAGAAAGTTAACAGGAAAAAAAAATTAGATATGTACTGGAATCTGAGAACATAACTTTTTCGTACCTGTTACATTACTTGATGAAGAAAGAATGGGAAGCGTCAAATGTAGATCTTAATTATAAGTTAAAAATAAAGGTGGATATTATTAAAACTACACCAAATAAAAATAAAGGCGATGTTTCTTAAGTCTGATTGTACATGCAAGGATTAATAAAGTTTCAGAATATATTACGCTTTCTTATTCGCCGAGCTGGCAAAAATCCCATCCCATTATGACCTACGGGTTATGTGAGAAAAGTAATGGGACCGATTTTTTTATTCACCAAAGTTTTGGTTTTTTTTCAATCAATACTGCACGCTTCAAATCAGCTACCTTTGGGAGCAATACCAGCAGACTTGCTGTTTCCAGTCGTGGTACCTGTGCTGAAAGGCTTAAACTGGTAGGACGTTTAACTTGTCGGTCACATTCTTCTGAATGTTTTCCAGAGTCCCTGAATATGATTTTAAGGTACTTTTAATTTTTGGGAAAGAAAAATGTGACAAGACTTCAGATCACCTGAACAGGCTGGCTGTGGAACAACAGGAATGCCTTTTGATGTCAGAAATTCCGCGGCGATAGTTTCCGGGAGACTTGAGGCGTTGTCATGGTGCAGCACCCACTTGCCTGCAGTGTTCAGCCTCATTCGATTCACCCTCTTCCAGAGCCTTTCATGGTCATCTTTGCAAAACTATTGGTTGACAATTTTTCCCGGGGGAACAATCTTTCAAGAGCACCCACACATTGGACGTTTCCGTCGGTTTTTGTAACTAAATGTCTCCCTGAGCGGGGTTCGTATATAACGTATTCTCTGCCTTCCAAAAATTATCTGTGCGAGCGTAAAACTTGTGTTCTTAATAATGAATGTTCCCCCTAGGCCTGTTTCAACTTTTCAAAGGTCACACTCGCTGATCCCTCCAATTCAACACAAAACTTGATGGCATAACTTTCGTCTAAATTCCGGTATTGCATTTTCACAAACCGCAACAAAAACACAGCTTCGCTGATGGCGCTCTCAAAAATCACGTGATACTTATACGGAACTGAAACTTGGACTGAGCATCTGGAAGGGATAGATACACCAGTTTACACACGTACACCAGCGCAGCATGGCTAGACCGTTCGCAGTGCTGTCGATCTCATTACTTTTCTCACACACCTTGTACATATGTCGGATGTAGGTAATTATATGTCTGAAAAGTAGCTAAAACTATCTACTTGAAAGCGTACGGGCCCCTTTGTGACTTCGAGGTCCAACATTTTCCGTTCTCTTTTCTTTCATTTACATAACACACTGTCCAGTGTAAAAACTGCGGACACCACACACGGATTCACATTTTTCTGTACCTTGAGGGGCTCACCAACGGAATATGACAGCAGGCCGCAACTGAGTGTCTGCAAATAACCCCTGAAAGCTGGTACTCCACAAATTTTAAACTCTGCGAACGGTTTTTATGTTGTTACCGCCTGAACATTACTTACAGCTCGTATCTATTCGCAATCCAAATAAAGGGAAAAAATATTCTTATAGCTGGAACAGGTTGGACTGCATGCTATGATGCCGAGCAATACTCCTTAAGTGTATTAAACGCCTTATAACAGTATTTACTATGTGCTCCACTCTGCTCTGTGCAGATTGCTTCCATATGCATTATACTGATTCGGGTAATGAAAGGGATTTGAAAAGTGAACTGTTAAATGTTTCTTCGAAACACAAGTTGACGACTGATGCTGTTCCAACTCTAAATCTACCATCCCACGGTGCTGATTTAGGACGTTGTAACTCAGTTAATAATGAGAGAATATTCGAGCACAAAACAAAACAATCGTAAAGAAGAAGATATTTTACAGGTAAATATATTATCAGTTAATGAAGAAATTACTAGTAGACAAAACGTTAACCTTGAAACCAAGCAGGGCTGTGAATGCGACAGTGCGCGCTTACACCAATAATGAGAAATTATGGAAACAGAAATAAAAAATTTAGGCAAAAGAATGCAGATTTATATCATCGTCAATCGATGTAGGGCTGAGTTACTGAGATTAAAACATGTGCAAAAAATGATTCAGGATTCTTTATCTGACTGCCAACAACAATTGGTTATGAAAGGACGGTGTACTAACCAGTCATTTGAAGATATTGCAAATGCTGCGACTTAACGTTGCCTATCCATGACCACTCTTTGCGTATCACAGTCTCTCGAAGAATTAAGTCTTGGATTTTAAGATGTAATGCGAATGAATTCTTATCGGGTGTTACATACAAGAATGATTAGGAATTTGATACTTAACGTGCAAATAAATTGTCGGAAACTAGAACTACGATTGTAAGATTGTCGTCTTCTAAGAAGCAAGATACTGATTGTCTGCAGGAAAGTGAATGCGACAACATAGAAGTACAAGCGACTGTTTCAGAGTCTGGAGAAATTTTTGAGTATTGCACCGAATACAAAGGGGAAAATGTTTCAGATTTCAAGGAATAAGTTGAGCAGTTAGAGACGATTGCAGGGTACCTTGCTTATAAAGTTAAACGCAAACACCCATGATTAGCACATTTGTATGGTAAGCTAACTCACTGCGTAGATGTTTCGGGAAACAACTGGTTTCAAATAATTTCAAGTGGATCTTTAATGAAGCAAACGGAAGGTTTTATGGAATTCACTTTGAAAATGGAAAGAATTCCAACAATCCCACAGCGATCATGACCAAAAATTTTTATAATCTTGAAGGACATTATAAACGACAAGCAGCCAGGAATGGAAGGTTTTGCTGTTATGTTTCGTAAGGACACCTTTCATGCAGTTAAAGAATTTAAACTGTCATTATAATTTAGTTTCTCCGTACTACAGGTCTATGTGGTCTAACACTGTGTGATCCTCTTCCCCCTGGAAAAAAAAATGCAGTGCACGCCAAGAAGGTGAAAGAGGTTACTGTCGTTCGAGACAGCATTTCACCAATCATAGAAAAATATAGTCTAAGTGAGATGAAGCTTAATAATGATGACAATAAAATAAAACACTAAAACATGGCAAATCTCGATTATGTTCATGCCTGCGTGTGAGTTAATTATTGTGTGTGGTTTGTGCCTATAAGCTTCAGTGCAGTACAGTACAGTGCAGCGTGGCGAGAGGGTTCGCCGTGACATCGCAGCTCACAGCCGCCTGCGTTTATTTTAGTATCCGTGGTTGTTCCTGGGTGGAGCGTAATGTTCGCTTGGAGGTGACATCTTGCATTTGCAGCGACTTCTAGGTTTATACTACACAGTAACACGATTGCCTGTTTAAAGCGAGTGACCTCGACATGTATAGTAAAACTTATATCTCAAATCACAACCCCAGAAATGGGCGACGTTATTGGCGACTAACTTATAGATTTTATACAGCATCCAGGCATATAACTACAGAAAACTTCCTATTTCTCCCTTGTCTAAAGAACATTTTATTACCAGGCTTGAGATCAGTACAGACTGGATCATGTAACTGATCCCTGCGCAAGACTATTTAGGTGGACACATTACCTGAAATGAGCTCGAAACAAATGGCGAGCAGCTTCTATTCGAGGTCTATACGTGATGGCTTGTTTGTATCTTTCTTTTCAACTACTTTGTGAACGGATACAGTTACGTCACTCCAACAATTACTGATATTTCCTCACCACTATTGCTAATCAAGTTATTTTGCCTCTATTTTCCATGTATTATAATGTTGACATCCTCGTCTCAGCAAACTACTACTGTCATATTGCCAGCCAGACATGTTGAGGTACAATGTCTCGTAATATTTATAGCGACTTTGTGTAAGCTCTGCTTACTGGAAGTTCGTAGATGAGCGATGTGGTTGAGAACTTGATATTAAACGTGTATTTCAGCTGAGGGAGGATCATGGGTTGGTGGAATCTACAACGTCATTCCCAGTTGTGGCCCACTAAATTTCAGAACACGACAACTTCTACGTCTACATTTACATATATGTACGCTACAGACAGTAGCATCACTTTAATGCCTGTTGTGGCGTTAGTTCAGCATTTATAGCAATGGAGGGTGGTCACACAAAGTCTTGTGTTAGGAGTTAGGCACATTTTACCTGCAAGGTAGCGATTTTGTTTGCATTACAATAAACGTATATTTTAATGAGTTACACAGACAGCTTATATGGGCAATATTTCATTTGTCTCTGTAAGTACATTTTTGTAGAAGATGGTTGAGTGACTTCGGCTGTTCAATATACAAAGTAATCTCTCTCTTCTGTCCTGTGTTAGCAAGTGGTCCAAGTCCTTCTACAGTTAAAGAGATATTTGGTAATAAAAGAACCTTATTTCTTCCTTCCCTAATAAGACAATTGTGTTTTTTGTGTGTTTGTGGTAGCACAGTTGGTTACAGATGTCATTTTCACAAGCCATAGTTTCCAGTAATGCAGCTGCACAGATTGAATACACACTTTACGTATTTAGATACTGCTGTAACTTGAACATCGCTCTTGTCACGTTGCTGACATATTTGTAGAATAATATGAGCAATAATATAGCACAAATATAGGCTATAAAGCTTTTAAAAATGCTGTTATTTACGTAGCCATCAGTAGGTATTAGGTCTCTCTTCCAAAATGTCACTTGCTATCAGACAAGGAATTTAGACATTGAGGTGCATACTTTAGAATTTTCAGTGCCAATTTGTCATACGTGTGTATATGCTTTCTTTTATAGTACAGATGTATGTGACTGCATATTAAATAATTTCAGTCTCTCAGCCTCTTTTTTTACTTATTAACCTCAACAAGCAATGTAAACATCGAACGTCTAGCGCTACTGACATATTTGGCAGATATTTTAAATTTTTGGCTATATCTCAGATGCGAAAAATAATTAATTTACGACTCCATAGCATTTTTTAACCATGTAGCAATCTATTGATGGCAGTTAGACATTGTGGTATAAAAATCGAACATTCCTCAATTTTACAGTGCAACCATCTGCAGCTGGCAGAAAGCACTCCTTTTCTACAGTACAGCCACCTGCTGGTGACAGGAGCAATCAGGATTTGAAACCTCCCACTCCTCCTCCTCTCGATGGATTTGAGCACATGGACGGATGCTGTGATACTGATGCCATGATTCCTGGAATGGCCTTGGAGATAAGGAAGTGCTGATGATGCTGTCTGCGAAATATGACATCCGAAATTACGTCATTTCGTGGTACTGAAAGTGCTGAGTTGGTTCAAATGGCTCTGAGCACTATGAGACTTAACGTCTGAGGTCATCAGTCCCCTAGAACTTAGAACTACTTAAACCTAACTAACCTAAGGACATCACACACACCCATGCCCGAGGCATAATTCGAACCTGAGACAGTAGCGGTCGGGCGGTTCCAGACTGTAGCGCCTAGAACCGCTCGGTCACCCCGGCCGACAAAGTGCTAAGTTATGATGTGTCAGCGTTTTTGGCCGGAACATAATCTGCCCTACAACTCATGTCCGTCGAAAACTAGCACTGAGCAACAGTCCAGGAAAGGTGCGACGAAGGGTACTGTTGCTTCATGATAATGCAAGGCCCAGCATCACAAATGTCGTTAAGCAGAAGCTAACTCAACTGAGAGACACTCGAGCACCAGCTCTACAGTCCAGATCTCTTTTGGTCCTCTTAAAAAGGCCTTGAAATGTCGTTGATTCCTGTCGGAATATGATGTGCAGCAAGCATTTACAGACATTTTCATGCAGCAGGACACGGTGTTTATCCCGGTGAGTCGGTGGGATGACTGTCACACTGCTCACGGCTATTTTGCGTCATTGGCATACAAATTCTTGACTGTAAGGCTTTCGAAAAGAAACGTTTTGATCACCCCTTATGTAATAGGTGGTCTATGAAGTACAGTATTGACAAGATTTTCTCGATTGCGGCATTATGAAATTTCAGTAGGATGTTTCTTCCTAGATATGGGGCCGTGTTGCACCTAGGAATACTTAGTCACATTTTGGAAAATGTTACTTTTCTGGTGTAGTTTCTGTAACTTCAAAAACAGTCTACAGCACATAAAAGGTGAATGCATTTGTTGAACAATTATGTAAGAAAATATATTAAACTACCGTTACAGGGCTGGATAGAAGCGAAAGCCTGAAAACTGTACCGATGTTCAGAACTCTCCCTTCTGTATCGCCGTGTGTATAGCTTTGAAATGAAATAACTCAATAAAATCGAATGATTGTGCAACGATGGCGCAGAAGTAGTAATAATTTACAGCCTACTATCAGTAGTGCATTTCCGTACCATATAGTATGATATAGCCTTACACTCGTCAACACTATTCACAATGCATGCACCACAGCAATGTTGAAAAATTTGGAAACAACAAAACGTGGAAGTTATTGTACATCTGGTACTAAAATGTGAAATGATTCTAAAGAATAATAAATACTTAATGTTATCAAACCATTTCATGAAGTGAAAATAGGGTGCTTTGAAAATGAATTTTTGTGTCAAGTAACATTAATCAACTTAAATGACGTCCCTAAAAATTATCACTTCGTTTTGGCGCCACAATTCTTTTTCACAGTTCTCAAATTTCACCACGGATCTATTTTTTATCGTGATGGATAAAACACTCAATATATTTCTGATTCAAGTTTTTGTCTCATGACGTTTTACTTTGAAAATTATAATAATTCAAAAACTGTTGAGAATTGCTCTTTATAAGCCGGCCGGGGTGGCCGAGCGGTTCTAGGCGCTACAGTCTGGAACTGCGCGACCACTACGGTCGCAGGTTCACATCCTGCCTCAGGCATGGATGTGTGTGATGTCCTTAGGTTAGTTAGGTTTAAGTAGTTCTAAGTTCTAGGGGACTGACGACCTTAGAAGTTAAGTCCCATAGTGATCAGAGCATATTCGCCTTTCTCACAGTGACTCTGATGTAATTTTGAGCCCTCCGTGGCATTAAACGGCTTCAATATACTGACACATCTAGGCACAAACACAAAAAAATCTAAATTTTATGTTTGTCTGGGACAATAGATAACATTGTCGCAGAAGTAAGTTAAAATAGTCCCACTCCCGCAGTTCCGACCAAGGACGATTTGAAGATTTTTCTTGGTTATTGGACGAATTGTGTAACTAGAAGTAGCCTCCCAAATATTCATCGTTGGGATTCTCTCTGCCAGGCTGCTGAAACAATCTCCAGAGCCCGCTCTGCTCCACGAAAAAAAAAGAGAAAAAAAAGAAAAAGAAAAAAAAATAACCCGTGCGACCCAGTGGCTCTTTACCACTGGTTGTTACTTTTATAAACATTTTACTGAAAAAAAATTAATGTGTCTCAGTGCCCCGAAATTACTAAGTCGTTCTTGAATACAAGGATAAAACAGTGAGACAGTGAACCGCAAACCAGTAACTTACTTGTCTTCTCCAAGATGAAAATGTATTCACTAAACAACACAAAATAAATGTATGACTCTGCACCTTTACGTAAGTATTCTCAGTATTAATAACTATGGCACTTGCTCAACGAATATTCGCTTTATCACGGTGACCGCAGAGCTAAAACAAATTCGGTCAACCTTCCCATATGTAAACTGTCCACAACTTGTGCAAATTCCCAATATTGAGATAAACTGTGAAACTCGTACTAAACTTTAATTCTAATAAGAACTCTAACAAATAGTTTTGCGTATTTTGTACTGCATGATGAAATAAATTTAACGTAGTGGAGTATGATTTTCAACTCAGTCATCACAAGCGGCGTTGTAAAATATCATTGCTTAAAATACACGTGCATTGAGAATGAAGGATGTAATGCAACCGGATCCCTCAAAATTCCATTAAATTAAATGAAAATATTAATAAATTTCGGTAAATACCAAACGACCCTCGGAAGTTCTGTAATCCGCATTCACGCGATTAAATTGAAGAGGCTTTTTAATATAATGTTTAAGCGTATAACAGAGTTAACATTTCCGTTTCGTAAACCAGACCGGACATTGATGCAGAATAATAAAACGCGATTCCGACGCCGAGGTAGTCACATGACTTTGTTCTATGCCAGGCAACAGTTGTTTGCGTGATATTATAGACTTCGCTGTAAACAGAACACCACCAGTGGACCACAAAGCAGTAATGTGCGTGCAATTAGCGAGGGAAAAAGAGTTACGCAGCATTGTGTGATCTCGTTGACTAACAGTGCGTCATGCTGCGAGGCAAAGAAACTTTTCCGCTAGTAAAGGAAGATCATCAGCAACTAAAAAATACGGCGAATCTCTGCTTTTAATTAGCACAATGATATGCCCACTTCAGTGAGACAAAATAAGTCCTCTCAGATTTAGAGACGACATTATTCTATTTAATATTTGTATAGAGCAATAGCAAACAGTAGCAGCCGATAATTTTTGAAGAAATTATTGTAAGTCGTAATTAATACATGCAACGTGTATGAAATGTAGAAATAAAACATAATGCACAACATCTTGCGGTAATTGTAATTTGAAAGAACAGTTTTGGGTCTGGGATTGAAACGATAATCATTTATTAGTGAACTTTATTTCGGGGTAAAGGTTAATCTTCTTCTTTAATTTCAAGTAAGTTGTAGCAGATTACAAATTAGATTCTGCATACTTCTTGTATTTAGGCCTGGACTGGAACCCACATCTCGAAAGGAGTTCATCCAACCTTTCACGCTGAGCGTAGGAAAAAGAAACTGTTCTCTCACTTCTTCTAATGTTGTTTGAGAGGTTAAATCAAACGCCTCTTACCTCACTGTACTTCCTACTGCGTTTTGGCTACTTAAAGACAATGCCATTAATTTTCTTCCCCTTCTCGTCAAAGGCGTGAGCCGTAAACTATTAAGCTCAAAAACGTTTATGAATCGTTGTCCGCGTATTGAAGGAAATACACATCTTCTGTACTGAAGGACTGCAACTTAACTCTTCGACATTCCATATGATGAATAAACGAGGTTTGGGGTGATTTTAGGAAATTGTATACAGTTTTTGGATTTAAGCTTCCGATGCATTTGAATATCAATGTTTACAGTCAGTATGTATTGTCAGTCTACTAATGGTAGTGAGATTCGATACACGTCGGTAATCAATAGAAGCGGCAGAACAGCAAATGCATCAGGGTGAACACTGGTATGGAAGAAGTAATTACCGCTCGTGACGGAAATAAAATGGAGGTGGGCAGACCTGTAAACAGCGACTCAAGAGCGAGTTTATGTGATGAGCCTAGTACCAGAGGTCGCCAAGCCCGTTTTTTTTTTTTTTTTTTTTTTCAATTTTCTTACAGCATTTTCCGTGCTGAATGGGCATGGTAGCCTCACTGAGCGTGAAAAACTGACAAAAATGATCTAAAAGGCCACTTGAAAGGGTGGCTCTGATTCAAAAACGGCCATGTCCTAGCAAGTGTTTCACACGTGGCCAACTTCAACGATAGTCAACCATAACACTGGACTCTGTACGCGCACCCATCTTTCTCTGTTTAGTTGCGTGCTGTGTGTGTTAGCTCTGTTTATTACTATGTATTTGCTCAAATTTGTAACCATTGTTTCTCGTGAGAATGGAAACGAATGTGTCTGAGGGTCTTCCACAGAAGGCACCCAAAAGAAAACGTAAATGTTTGAGACAGTTAGGTATTTCTCTTTTTTGTTCAAGATCAACCAGTGCTAAAATTCATGTTAAAGCAACTTTTTTTTTCCTTTCTGTGTTGTAGGTTTGTTTTACATTAACTATCATAAGAACGTAGCTAGGATTTTGTGAAAGTGGGGGCTGGGGTCTGATTGGTTAAGGGAGACCTTAAAAAGACTCACGTTTTTCATTTATTCTTAAAATTTCCGTAAAGAAAGATATAATCTCGTTACTTAAGATCGTTGTATTTCAGCAAATCACTAAGAAGCAGTCGTGCTCCAATCTCTCTTCACCCTCCAAGGTCATTTTACACTCTTTTTAATTCAGTCTGGAGTTGAGCTGGGGAACTGAGCAGGAACGGACGAGGGCAAATTTTTTTGGGCACCGTGATTATTAGTGAAAGGGCTTTTGGAATAAAAAGAGCTCTGTTCGACAGCGAAGCTAGGCAAATTTTAGTCGCGAAAACGCAAAGGAACGATAATTATTTTGCCTTAAACTTTCCCAAAGTTGCTCATTTAATTATGCGTCTCTCACTTCTTGGAATTAAAGAATGTCCCAGCAGACATATTATGAGCTAAATGAAGGTAATCTGGATTATTATTTATTTATCACTAGGCTTTTAATTCTAGGAATTTGCAAAGAGATGCTCGGGTCGCCTTCGATGGCGCTCTTTTCATTTTAGAAGAGGGGTTGCATCTTTAACAGACTTGGAGTCTGTCAGGAAAGAAAGGTATTCGGAAGGAAATGGCTGCGGCCTACCGTAAGGAACCAGTTCTGGCATTTGCCTAAACTGAAAATAGGAAACCACAGAAAACCATACTTAAGTTTACCGGCGAATGGATTCGAACCACCACGCCTCCGGAATCCTGGGATAGCTAACTCAGCGTCCCAACACGCGGAGCTAATCTAAGTTAATGGAAAATTTGGAAAAACTGGTTGCTATACATTGTTTCAAAATAAAATAAAACCCATCAAACAAAAGTTTGAATTTTAATGTTACATGTTTTCCCTTTAATTTTGTATCTTTTGTCATTTGATAGTGCATGAAAGCATGCATATTAAGATTTAATTATACATGAAATTGTTAGCTTTAATTATTACAGTATCACAATAGCGTAAATAGATATTGGACAAAAGTGGAAGGTTGGATGCCGGGCACAGGCGGTTCGGAGGTGTTCAAGCAACCCCCTGAAAAAAATATTTTAGAAACGAACGAACTATTATATTATGTGCCGCCATCCCGTGTCCCTTCCGCTCTCCATAAACCCCCCACCACCATTCTGTATCTGAATTAGTTTACATAACTGAGTACCGCTCAGGTGTCCGAATCGAGCGACATTTTGCCATTTGGGGTGCTAATGATAAAATATTGAGCAATATTTTTTTTTATAGAAATGCAGCTATTGCCGTTTGGGAGAAGGCTGCATCATCAACTCGATTTTTTGGCGATACAGACACATCCAACAGTATTTTTAACCACCGATTTTAATTTTATGTTATTTGTAATTATACAGTAGTTACCACTCCGCTGCCTTGTGAAATACTGAACTACTGCAGCCACAGAGTTCTATCAGCCTCCAAATAACGAATCCAGTGCAAACAAACTGCTACAGATAGGTAGTAAGGCTATTCTAGTATTTTTAAATTACCATAACGCTAGCGAATGAATCACAATATATTTTCCTCTTCTTTTGTGTTACTAACTCATCCATAATTAGAAACTATCACAACAGCACACAGCACAAAACCAGTAAATGATAGCAGTTACATTAAATTCAACAGCAAGTAAGAAGTGAACTGCTTAAGAAAGGAACAACCGAGCTCTAAGAAGACTGATAACTGGTCCTGGCTAAAATAGGGATGGGCGATAACCGTTAGTACTACGTATGTATAGATAATTTAAACCTGTCGTTGGCCTTGCTGATTATCGATAGTGAGTATCCCTTTCTCGGTGCTCGATTGAAGATCAAAATATCTTTAAATTTCACTACAAGGCAACTAGGTAGTGTGAGATTTCATTTAGGTGGTAGGGGGGTCCGGAACCCTAGAACCCCTATGGTTACGGCCTTTACTGTCAATATGGTTAAAACAGAAGTGCATAAGGCACGGATTTTTAACTATTTAAAAAATCCGTAACTATTTAAAAATTTTAGTAAAAACTAATCTAAAAAGCACGTGGATACACTTTGGTTTAGATTCAAAAGCGGACAAATCCACTAGTTGGTATCAAAGACTGCCGAGCCCAGCTTTTAACCCATTTTCACAACTAAACTAAACTACACTAAACTCCGTCTGAACAGACCTCGGAAGGCCCAACGGTAATGACCGACCGCCGTGTCATCCTCAGACTGTTAGCGTCACTGGATCCGGGTATTGTGCTAATTTGCTTTTCAGTTTTCTTCCTCTCGTGTAAAAAAATCGAAAGTGGACTTGGCCGTCTTTGGTATTAGGCTCCTCGTGTACTGGCTCCCTCAACCGTCGACACAACATTCACACGGTACACAGTAGTGGGTCTCAACACCAATTCCATCGCCATATCGTGTCATGTGGCTCGATTTAATCGACTCCATAGCGAAATAAAAGTGGTAACACAGCGATAACAGCTCGGTCTATATTCATCCCTGCACTCTTACCAGAAACACACTGGCTCTCATTATACTGACGGCCCACGCTGGGAACTCAGTCTACTTAGTGTCTGTCTGTGGCTGGATTTCTCATAGCATTGCGACGGACTTTACTCACGGAATTGCAGTATTAAACAGTTTTCAGCCTTTGTGGATTCGCTGCCAGCTAGAAGTTCCTGTTATGCGCTGATCTCTTAACAAGTATAGAAATTACCACCAGTGTTCCGACCCAAATAAAGGGAATGGGAACGACACCCAAATGGCGGGACATGTTGCCAAGCGAATGAATGGTAGCTGGACGGAAACATTCTTTGTTGGGTACGTTCAAAAGGCCTAGGAAGCGAACTAGGAAAAGGTGGGCCAAAAGCATGTGGATCAACATGGATGCATGTAGTGTACGGTTGTATTTATGCATTTAGGCCGGTCAGCAATGGGGATATTAGCGCCGTCGTTAAGATAATCTGAAAGAATATGCTTAAATCATGCCGAACAATATTTTGCACGGAATACAAATACACTTAGCTACCCGTGTGGACACTACAGCTAAAAACTGAATTACATGGGAAAGTATAGAGGAGGCTATTATCCAGCAGTGCATGTGAAATGACTCAAAATGATAATAATGATTATAGTTCTTTGTCATGTAGGTTTACAAATCAACAGTACAGCTCTACTCTCAAACACCAGGTAACAACTCGTGGTGAGAGACCTCACAGCTGAATCTATGAACTGGAACCCAAAGAAGGTGACACCTTACTCTGTGGGCTGACTCGATCCTGTTTACAAGCGTGAATCAAGCAGTCAATCTGGAAGATTATAGTAGGGATACGAGTAAGAGGAACGGCAGTACCACAATCATAACAATGGGAAGAACCCACATATGACTTACTGAAATATATTGTGCCAGCCGAGCGGTTCTAGGCGCTTCAGTCTGGAACCGCGTGACCGCTATGGTCGCAGGCTCCAATCATGCCTAGGGCATGGATGTGTGTGATGTTCTTAGGTTAGTTAGGTCTAAGTAGTTCTAAGTCTATTTGACTGATGACCTCAGATATTAAGTCCCATAGTGCTCAGACCCATTTGAACCATCTTAAATATATTGTGCATTTAAAATATGCAAACAAACGGGAACCAGAATTAAGTACTGAAATCAAGGGGAAGTAATGCTCTAGCACTCTATGTTTTAAATGTGATCTCTCATAAGTTAAATATAACAGTTTCAAAAAAGTATTAAGGAAGAGGCTATGGGCTTGAGACTAGCGAAAAATATAAAAGTTTCAAAATAGTATTAAGGAAGCCACTGTAGGACTGAGACGAGCGAAAGAGAGAAGTAACAACAATGACAAGCAGCAGTGAACCATGAGACCATTTACCTAGTCAGTAGTTCTTACTATCTCACTGTGTTATGCAAATAGTGGCCGACGGTTGTTTTCCAATCGCGTGAATCACGTAGATCATTTACACCTCGCAAATAGTAAACGTCATAGTCAATTATCATACGCTCTCTTTACTCCTACATGTGCATGAGGGTTTAGAGTCATGCCATCGACAAGTAGGTGCCAACAACGAGATCCTCTGTGATGGAAACTGACTAAGCGGCCCCTACATGTTGACTGATCCAGGACACCGACAAAAGTGTTGCTGAATAATCTTTCTGAGTCCTATACGAAAACTTGGTCCCAGCTAGAAAAAATGGTACATTGTTAGGGTACACACTATTTTCTACTGCCTCCCTCAGCTGACGTTCCTACAAAAAGCTATGTCCCTCTTAAAAGGAAATTCTTGGGAACTCTCCAGTTCTGTTAGGTTGCCGATACCTGAGTGGTCCTAATCACGAACTATCTCCCTGGAAAATATCCCTGCGCTCCTGCTGTGATTCTTCAAACCATGGAACGTCTCTAACCGCCATCGACATCTTGGTGAACACCAGTAAGGCGCTGCATTAAAATTAACCTGGCCCAAATTACTCCTGTATGCAGGGAATGAAGATATGTAGTTTTTGTCTGGTTCTTGTGTCGAGGACACACAGAAAATCGGTTGGCAAGATTTTGTATTTTACTTCACAGCTTAATTTTCTAATGAGTGTATTATCACAAACTGATAGGATGACGGTTCAAACCAGCGTCCGACCATCCTGATTTACGTTTTTCACTACTAAGTCGGCGTCAACAAAATATTTTCGCATTCGGAGGACAAAGTTGGTGATTGGAATTTCGTGAGAAGATTCCTTCGCAACGTAAAACGCCTTTGTTTTAATCACGTCCATCCCAAATCCTTTATCATTTCAGTGACACTCTCTCGCCTATTTCGCGATAATACAAAACGTGCGCCCTCATTTGAACTTTTTCGATGTACTCCGTCAGTCCTACCTGGTAGGGATCCTACATCCCGCAGCAGTATTCTACAAAAGGACGGACAAGCACAATGTAGGCAGTCTCTTTAGTAGATCTGTTATATTTCCGAAGTGGCCAGCCAATATAAAACAGTCTTTGGTTAGCCTTCTCCACCCCCTCCCCCCCCCCCCCCCCCAGATTTTCTGTGTGTTCCTTCCAATTTAAGATGTTCTCAATAGTAATTTAGTTAAATTTACGACTTTTAGATTTGACTGACTTATCGTATAACCGAAGTTTAACCGATTCCTTTTAGCACTCATGTGGATGACCTCACACTTTTCGTTATTTAGTGTCAATTATCAATTTTCACCCCATACAGATATATGTTCTAAATCGTTTTGCAATTTGTTTTGATCTTCTGATAACTTTATTAGTCGATAAACGACAGTATCATCAGCAAACAACCTAACACGGCTGCTCAGATTGTCTCCCAAATCGTTTATATAGATAAGGAACAACAAAGAGCCTACAGCATACCTTGAGGAACGCCAGAAATCACTTCCGTTTTACTCGATGACTTTCCGTTAGTTATTATGAACTGTGACCCCTCTGACAGGAAATCACGAATCCAGTCACATAACTGAAACGATATTCCATAAGCACGCAATTTCACTAAAAGCCGCTTGTGTGGTACAGTGTCAAAAGCATCCCGGAAATCCAGAAATATGCAAACCATTTGAAATCGCTTGTCAATAGGAATCAACACTTCGTGCGAGTAAAGAGCTAGTTTTTTTTCATAAGAACCATGTGTTCTAAATCCGTGTTGACTGTGTCAATAGACCGTTTTCTTCTAGGTAATTCATAATGTTCGACCACAATATACGTTCCAAAATCCTGCTGCACATCGAAGTTAATGATATAAGCCTGTAATATAGTGGGTTACTCCCACTACCTTTCTTGAATAAATCTCACCGTAGACTTGAAGATGCGTGAAATTCGTTCTCGAATGAGTGCGTGGCATTTAGATCCAGCTGGTCCTGATCAGCCTGATGAATTAGTGCTAAATCAAGATTGCATGTGTGGTCAGTCAGCTGCTATTCTGAGCCAGAGTACCGTTTCTACTATGCTCCAAACACGGCCATTTAGCCCTCCTGCGACGCTGAGAAAGATAGGTCTTAGACTGTCGGATGGTAATTGTGACAGTCATGTAAATTTTGAGAATAGCTGTAGAATATTTTGCATAGCTGTGGATATGCCTGGCGCTGTGTTGGTCTTCTCTACCGTATTGGGTTCATAACAATGGATTACCGAGCCCCTAAAGACGCCTCCATCATCGCTTGCACAGCGCTTCAATTCTGGCAACTGTCGTTGGCAATGTATGTCTGAGGTAATAGATAGGATTTGTCTGCTAGTCGGTAAGATCGTAATGGTTAGTAACGATGAATATTTTCAACTGCCTTTGCGTATGACAAACAAAAACAAAATTACCTTCTTGTAACGAGATTCTATCAAGACCAGTTCTGACTCGTACCGCTTCTATGATTCTGTATACATGATCTATCTGTTACCAACGTATTGCGCTTAAATAGATGAAAGGTTCCATTATTGCTTGACTATACGCCTGCATACAATCAGTGCAAAGTCACAAACGTTAATATGTGCGGAGCGATTAGAATTTGTACGTCCACATAAAACTATTTGTAAGGAAGAGAATTAGCAACCTGAGATACGTTGACAAAGGACCTGTAGTGACCTGTTCATCAACGAAAGATGCTGCTTACAGTGCCCTTATTTGGTTCGTATGGTAAGTGGCAATGCTCAGGCAGACGCACTGGTGCATGTTACATGCGAGGTCCTGTGCACCAGGTACAGGCTTATTTCTGAAATTCTGAGTAAGCACACTGCAAGAAGAGTTGTACAAAATATTACTTCATTCCATGTATTTCTCACGAAATTAAAAGAACAGGTGAAAGAAATTCGACCTCTTATGGAGGCTTATAACAGGCGATTTCCCCTTGCAACATCCATGAAAGGTACCGAAATTATCCTCCGTCATGCACTGTAAGATGGCCCGCGAAGTATTGAGGTAGATGTATAAACTGTATTCACACCATCTGTCCGAGTTTCGTAACCTGTTGAGCAATGGAAAATCGTTGTTTCCTGCATACAGAACATTGTTGAATTCGGGCCACAGGGAACTGCACCTGTTAAGTTTCCTGGATTCGAAGTTCACTACATTTTTGCCTTGTTAATGGAGGTTAGAAAAGTATTATCTGAAATGAGTAAAGTTTACTTGAGACGTGTCTGTTCCACGACTTCTCTTTTCGAATCAGGGACAAGAGTACGTACATCTCTTTACATGACGCAAAATGCTAACCCTTTAGTTTCTGCTCGTTTACATCATCAGTATTCTGTAACCATCGCTTCGCAAGTTGTCTCAAGATGCACCGTTGCAAGAATAGGGTCAGTTGTCAGTTGTAGGTTACTATTTCTACTCCGTCGTGGTGTCGTACTTGTGCCTGTCGATTAAGATTTGCAATGGATCATAAATTTTGCTTATAATAGCTGTCGATGGTACCACTTACAATGTAGAACTGAGATACAGTAAATGTTTCTCATTAGATTAGGCTGCATACTTTTTTTGTGACTCACTACCTGCTGTCAACATCCATTTGGAAGAGTTAATTTACAGATACATTATCTAGAACAAATATAGCGGCAGCAGCAGGAAAGCTATTGCATAATTAAAGATCTTGAGCGCTCTCCCCGTTGACTGATGTGGCTCACTGGCTACCTGGATTGTATATCCTAAAGCCGAGTTCCCTATACACAAACCCAGGACTGTCTTCCTCAATAACTCTACCTTTTTAACGACGTGAGTTTAATGGGACTGACCCAACAACCTGTTGACTGTCAATCTGTAATCGTAAAACTACGGGGCTTCCAGAATGTAGCTCAAAGAGACGTCAAGGTCCAATTGAATGTTGAAACTACCTCAACTGATTAATGAAAATCAAACGCCATGCTACGCAGTAATTTTGCGTGTCACGAAGTATGAAGCTAGACGTCTTTTGCTAACTGTCTCCATATCTATTGCATTTTGATGGGATTTTCGAAGAAGTGGAGGCCCGCCACATCCACACCATAAAAAAAGTTACGTTGCCTCCTTTGAGAAAGGGTTAGTATTTTTATAAGGAAGATAGAGGATGTTGGTCCGCGAGGCTCATAGGTTTGAGTGCTATCGCCCATTTACGTGGTTCCATTTGGCATTTGCAATGTGATCGAAAACTCACGCACATGAAAATGAACTTGTCTGTGAACTGGGTTTTAGGAGAGAAAAGTGGCACGGTAGGCCGAGGTAAAAAATCCTCTGCTACACTCTAGATACGTTGTGCGCCTGCTGGACGACGCTATGGATGGTATGGAAAGATGAGGCGGGGCACCTGCGGTATTTCCTGGACAAATCGCAGCGGTCTCGATCCTGTAGCACTATCCGCAAGATTCCGACTGATATTGACATCATCCATTACCCAAGGGTTCATTAGAAATAGCAGCTCGGAAGGGAAAATAAATATTAGAGTCTACCATCTGGTCAACGTAATAGGAGAGGAAATGGACAAGGACATTCAAGTCTATTTAAAGAATCTATAGCTGGATTCAAGATATTGATTACAGAAAATGAGTGAAATCTATGTCTGGAGTTCTTGATGGAAACTAATCTATATCTTCCGAAATACGAGTCAAAAGTTCAAACGGCCTCTGCATTTCGTCTGGGAGCAAGGTTGGATGGAACAAGGTAGCGTGAAGTATCGCACGGAAATATGTCCTAGATTGAGAATTGTTTAATTGACTCTTGTAACAGTTTGTTCTACAGACCACAGTACTGCGCAGCCCATGTCAGCAACGCCGCGGCCGCTAGCGTGGCAAATGGAAAGAGCGCGCTTTTCTCGTTGGGGTAGTGCTGAGACGCTTTGTTCAGATACAGGTGTCATGGATGATACGTGTCTGAGTTGGAGTCTGTAGTCACGAAAACGCTGTCAATAATAGGTATACAAAAATTAATCGTGATGGACGAAAATACGATTTTCACGTCTCTCAATTAACTGGGTAAGTTGGTGGACACAGTTTCACTAAATTATAAACTATTAATGAGAGAAACTGAGTTGAAAGACTGGATGTGGAAAGCTTAGCCAACTTTAAGAGCCAATCGGCGGTTCAGAGAAAGCGACTTTAGGACTCTCAGCATCTACCACATGCTTCGAAAGCTCGGGAGCCCAACTATGAGGTGTCAGCACAGAATGAGAATGCAGTGATGTGGTTGTTTAGTTTTTCCTGAAATTTTAGATTTTGCTTTTAATATGCTGTACCCAGCGAGTCGAATAGGGAGACTATTTAGTCGTTCACACAACCGGCGGCGACACATACTCGCTGCAGGTAGCGAGCACACTGCAACGGGCCGGAATGTTCATGTCTGGGGATTCTGGTGGCCAGAGGAAGTGTTTAAACTCAGCAGCATGTTCCTGGAGACACTCTGTAGCAATTCTGGTCGTGTGGGGTGTCACATTGTCCTGCTGGAATTGCCCAAGTCCGTCGGAATGCGCAACGGACATGAATGGATCCAGCTGATCAGACAGGATGCTAACGTACGTGTCTCCTGTCAGAGTCGCATTGAGAGGTGTTAGGAGTCCCATATCACTCTACCTGAATACCCCCCATACCATTACAGAGCCTCCACCAGCATGAACAGTCCCCTGCTGCCATGGAGGGTCCACGGATTCATGAAATTGTCTCCACACCCGTACACGTCCATCCGCTAGATACAATTTGAAGCACAACTCGTCCGACGATGAAACGTGTTTCCAGTCATCAGCAGTCCAACGTCGGAGTTGACAGGCTCAGGCGAGGCATAAAACTTGGCGTCGTGCAGTCATCAAGGGTACACGAGTGGGCCTTCGGCTCCGAAAACCCATATGGGTGATGTTCGTTGAATGGTTCGCAAGCTGACACTTGTTGATGGCCCAGAATTGAAATCTGCAGCAATTTGCCGATGGGTTACACTTTTGTCAGGTTGAACGACTCTCTTCAGTAGTCGTTGGTCCCATTCTTGCAGGATCTTTTTCTGGCCGCAGCGATGTCGGAGATTTGATGTGTTGCCGGATTCCTGATATTCACGATGCACTTGTGAAATGCTCGTACGTGAAAATCCCCACTTTATCGCTGTCTCGGATATGCTGTGTCCCATCGATCTTTCGCCGACTCTAACACCGCGTTCAAACTCACTTAAAGCTTGATAACCTCCTGCCATTGTAGCAGCAAAAACCGATGTAGAAACTGCGCCAGACACTTGTCTTACATAGGCGTTGCCGACCACAGTGCCGTTTTCTGCCTGTTTACATATCTCTGTATTTGAATACGCATTCCTATACCAGTTTCTTTGGCGCTTCATTGCATCTGCCCGCATTGCTACAAGACTCTCACATTCGGTCTACCTCCTTACAACGTATCCGACGGCTGCACTGCCTTTGACGAACTATGCTGCAAATTTCGACTGTATTTTATGTTTGGCTGGATTTTTTATGGCAGTTAGACTACCTTGGCTTTATTAACGGACTTGTAATGTATCACAATGTTAATTCCTTGTATTTTCACAAATCCGTCTTGATCACATAGATTTCTTTACACTTTATGACCGGTTTCGGTTTATCGCCATCTTCAGATCGTTAAAATATCCCGATGTAAATCATCGTCAAGTTAAACATGTGGCAATAAAAGTTCTCAAAATAAAATGACCGCGGACTCATATACAGACTTTTTGTCTTTAATTGATTAAATCCTTGTGTAACTGCTAGTAGCCAGAAGTTTATGATATTTGTCGAACTCTCAGTCTATAACGAACGAGGAACTTGAGCCTTTTTCAAATAAAAGGGACAGAAAATCCTTTGAACATAATTTTTCGGACGGAATATGTTACAATCCATGACATTTAAAGAATGATATATAGTTTAAGTAATGTTTTATGCTATTTCTCGTAGTTCTGCGGTTTAAGTTCCGAGACCCCGTCTGACATTGGAAGCAAAGTTCGATTAAAAGCACTGCCATGTCAGGGCACTTGTAAAACAGACTGCTCCATTGAACCTGTGACAGTAAACACATCGTGCAATGAAAAAAATTGTAATTAAATTAAATATCCAGGATATTACAGGTTTGTTAAAAGACTGTCCTCAAGTTTACAAAAAATTAAGCAAATTAAAGTCACAAGAAACCTGGATCGTGCACTAGAACACACCATAATCAGCAAAAATAATGATATAAACATTCAGTTGAAATATTAGGACGTAAGGCCACACTGACAAGGAGTAAGGAAACCAATTTTGTCCTAGTGCACTCGAAAGTAAGTCGCAGTGACCCCCTCGGCTGATTACGGACATGAATGGTTACTCTATCCCAGACGAAGTAAGAAACGCAGTCCGAAGCTCTAGGTTGTACATTAACAGCCTTGCAAACACATGTATCCTTATCTCACGATGCCACATTAACTGAACTATAAATTAACCGCTCCTAAACTTCATCACTGACTAGGTAAGTGGGGCTGCAGGTCTATTTTGTCATCGCCGATATGACGACTAGGTCAGCAAAGGAAGCATCACCACCGTTGGAAATGCTCCAGTATCAAACGTGAGACGTCCAGGTGTATGTCTTCAGATACTTTCCTTCACCTCGCGAGTCATCAGCACGAAAAGTACCGATTTCGGGGCCCAATTCAAGACTGCTTACCGCCGAATAAACCAACCGCTTTCCAACTCTGGAGCGACTGAATAGCCCACAAGACTACCTCGTTTCTCTCCTTCGAATTCTGTGCTGCACTTCCCGACAACCTCAAGAGGCAAGTGGAGTGCCGGCTAGAAAGTTACTACCAATGAAAAGATTTTACAGTGACATTTCTGCTCCTTCGTACTGAATCTGTGAGGAAACGCCAATCAGAAAGCATCCGGCGAATGGCGAAAGTGCACCCAAATCTGTCCGCAACCTCTGCGCTCAGGAAACGCTTTCTGCCTCCGTAAGTGAAGAAAAAAACATGTAGCCGTGAGTGCTCTTCACTTTCACGGAACATAGGAAAGATGTTATCTTTTCAAAACAGTCCTTCAAACACATTCTACAGAATCGCCTTTTTAGCAATAGATTTTTTTGTTGAAATCACTATCCGGTGTCCCCTGAAAAGACATTATATTGTCCAGTTAGTCCCTCATATCGCCTGCAATTATATTTGCGGAGAAAACTTCTGTACTGCAACTCTCTTGCTTCGCTGCCAGACGCACCGCTGACTCCTGCGTCGTGGCGCACGTCACTTTGAATGCGGCCCAGGCTGACTTTTCGGTTGTGTCCTCCCCCCGATCCACTACCACCGGGTCACACAGAACTTTCCAGAAATCATGCAGCCTGTATCAACCAAGGTTTATTTTACAGCCAGCAGCCTTCTGACTGGCTAGACGAGGCCCGCCTTTAAGTCCTCCTGTGCCAACCTCTTAATCTCGGTGTCGCATCCGCAAACTACGTCCTCAGTTATTTGCCGGATGTATTCTAGTCTATCTTCCTCTAATCTTTTATCCACTACAGCTCCCTCTAGTACCATGGAAATTACTCCGTGATGTCTTAACGGATTTCCTACCATCCTGTCCCTCCTTGTTAATGTTTTCCTCATATTCCTTTCCTCGCCGATTCTACGGAAACCTCATTATTTAGTATATCACTTCACCTATTTTTCAACATTCTTCTGTAGCTCTAGACCTCAAATTCTCTTCTTTCCCTGTCTTTCCACAGTCCATGCTTCACTACCACAGAATGCTATGCTGCAAAGTATACTCTCAGAAATTTCTTCTCAAATTAGGGCCTATATCTGATAGTAGTGGACTTCTCTTGGAGAGGAGTCCCCTTTTCGTCAGTGCTAGTCTGCTTTTTATGTTCTCTTCGCTTCGCCCGCCATAGGTTATTTTGCTGTTTAGGTAGCAGAATTGCTTAACTTCATCTACTTCGTGATCACCAATCCTGATGTCAAGTTTCTCGCTGTTCTCATTCTTGCTGCTTCCCATTACTACCGTCTTTCTTCGATTTACTCTCAATCCATATTAAGTTCACATTAGACTGTTCACTTCAACTGATACTGTAACGTTTCTTCACTTTCATTGAGAATAGCAATCTTATCATTGATATCCTTTCACCTTGGATTTTAATTCCACACTTCAACATTTCTTTTATTTCCGTTACTGATTCTTCGATGTAAAGTAGAAAAAATAACCTTAAGGAACAACTACAGATGAATCTCACTATCACTCACTACCCCTTGCGAATTAAACTCGTGTTTATAAAAGCGAGTGGAGCTCAAATTAGTATTAATTACATAAATAAATGAAAAAAATGAGAGGAGGAAGCCGGGCATTAGCCTCGCGCCTCTAAGTTATGTGTTAAATATATAGAATCACAATCGCTTTACAGCTCAGCATGTTGTTTTTCTGGGTGTAGCTCACCGGCGATCTTATATTCTATTCTTTACAGAGTAATACTGCTCCTTTTCAGCGTAGTTGCCGTTAGCAGCAGACCTATCGTGACTCCAAACAAGAGCTGTAACAAACAAGACAGTAACCTCGGCGTCTGAAACTAGTGTTGTACTACCCCCTATAATGGTTATCAGTTGACACACACACACACACACACACACACACACACACACACACACACACACACACAACTTGACATTGTGGCGTTAGAATTATATTCACTGCTACCTCTGTGCATAGCCTGGCTAGCCACTCCACTTTGATGGACTGCCGAGATACCTGGACCTGAAGGGTAGAAAAGTTGAAGTCGGTAGACTTTGTGCTTGAGTTACAGCAAGGAATTCCCGACAAAATTCGAGTGATTATAGTTAATAAGTTACTAAGGAACCAGGCTAACCGCATTGGAAGACTCACAAATATTGAGTTTCGTAATGGGAATATTATTCATTAAAAGGAGCTTTTAAAAGGTAAAGAAATGAAATCTGGCGACATTTCCAATCTGCAACAAAAATACAGCCTGCGCGTGCAAGTGAGAAACTGTTAGGTGTGGTCATTTAGCAGTCTACCTCAGTGCTCGGTGACATTAAGCTGTAACTTCTTACTGAACAGACCATTTATAGTTTTAAAGATCAAAAGTGAAATAGAACTCAAAATTGCCTCATGCAACGTCTGATAAAATATTAAATGACTCAATGAGTAGACGTAATAGTTCCGGAGTTCGTTATTGCCATCAGGCATAGCGATCGTAACATTGGCTTACGGATTTTCTTCTAGAACTGTAGGATTTAATTTTTCCATGTTTCGAGGTGAGTTTGTTCGTTTCACACAAGTCGAATGGATAAGTTCGCACCCGCCTTTCATAACTCAAAAACGTTGAACATTATTGTAGTGACAATAGTAATGATCCCAATAACCACACTTAATTTCACTGTTGAAAATAGCATTGTTAGCAGTTGCGATGTACGGAAAAGAATTCGAACGGGGACAAAATGGCTCAAATGGCTCTGAGCACTATGGGACTTAATTTCTGAGGTCATCAGTCCCCTAGAACTTAGAACTACTTAAACCTAACTAACCTAAGGACAGCACACACACCCATGCCCGAGACGAAGGGGGACAACGAAATAACGAAATAGTCTTAGAAGGCAAGAGGCATGCACAGCCCGCTTCCAGGAATCAGCTAATTACTGAGGCCAGAGAGTTGCGAATTTCTCTCGCAGTTCATCAGACATAGCCTTCCGTATCTAACTTCACGTAATAAAGACCCGAAGAGTTTGGCATATTTAGATGCAGATTTAGATGCAGTAATGTAACGCGGTAAAAGATTGTAATCGTTTTCACAAGTACGGGAATCGCTAAATCTTCCCAGGCAATGTTATTTAGACCCTGGTTGTAGCAGCCAGACGCGTTTGACAACCTAATGACTGAAAAGGTATGGAGATATCAAGGTATTAAAGAAGAAGATTCAGAGACTGTATTTAAGCAAAAAAAGATTTTGAGCAAAGGAAAATACATCGCATAAGTGGGCTTAAGCGTCAGTACAAAGTAAGGAGAGCGCTTTCTGCCACTGTAGAGCAACGCTGCGACAGCAACATGAGAGGGACAGTATCTCGGACCGCGTCCTCCCTCTCATCAAGGAAGAACAAAGAACCGCAACTCGCCGTCCTACACTCGGCTTCCGTAACGCGAGTCAGAAAAATTCTGTCCGCCAGTCCGTGTTTTGCGGCGAAAATTGGTAAAAGAGTGCGACCTGATAAACGGGAACGACAGAAAACACGCAAATGCGGCTTAGCCGCCGCCGCCTCCGCGGCCCGCGCGGCCTGGCCGGGGCTCATTTGCGAGGAGCTCGGGTTTCAGGGAGCCGCTCGGCGGCCCGCCCGCCTGTCTGCCTGGCCGTGCGTTTTTAATGAGAAGCGTCGGCGTCGGCGGCGGCGTCGGCGGCGCAGTTGCGCGGTGCCGTGACGCGCCGCTCTGAGCCGTCGTCACTCCGGCGAGACCCCCCGGGAATTTTAATCCGATAAAAGCCCCCGGCCGGCGGACGGCGCCGACAAAGAGCGGCCGGCCCGGCCGGGCTAGGTACAGACCCGCGCCTCTGCAGCTGCGCAGCGGCCGCCCGCGACAACGGGGATTCCCCCACCGCTGACCGCCGCGCCAGCAGTCCCACAAAGAGACCATCCGGCCATCTGATTCTTATAATTTTTAATATTTATGATACGCTGAAGCTCAGAACACAAATACCAAATTCCAAAACACTACGATGCAACTTTCAAACACTGTTGTGAAAATACTGTTCAAATGTGTGTGTGATATCTTATGGGACTTAACTGCAAAGGTCATCAGTCCCTAAGCTTACACACTACTTAATCTAAATTATCCTAAGGACAAACACACACACACACACACCCATGCCCGTGGGAGGACTCGAACCTCCACCTGGACCAACCGCACAGCTAATCCCGCGCGGCGTGAAAATACTCTTTTCACTGGACCGCTGGTTCGAGTCCCATTTCGATCACTACTCTTTTGCATTCGGTTCGAATACCTATGCCGTTTAAACACTAATTTCATTAAATACACTGAAGCGTGAAGGAAACTGGTATAGGCATTCGCATTCAAATGCAGAGATATGTCAATAAGCAGAATACGGTGCTGCGGTCGGCAACAGGCACCAATAAGACAAGTGCCTGGCGCAGTTGTCAGATCGGTTTTTGCCGCTACTATGGCTGATAATCAAGATATAAGTGAGTTTGAACGTGGTGTTATAGTCGGCGCACGAGCGATGGGACACAGCATCTCCGAGGCAGCGATGAAGTGGGGATTTTCGCGTACGATCATTTCACGAGTGTACCATGAATATCAGGAGTCTGGTAAAACATCACATCTCCAACGTCGCTGCCACCGGAAAAAGATCCTGCAAGAACGGGACCAAAGACGACTGAAGAGAAATGTTCAGCGTGATAGAAGTGCAACGTTTACGCAAATTGCTGCAGATTTCAATGCTGGGCCATCAGCAAGTGTCAGAGTGCGAACCAGTCAACGAAACATCATCGATATGGGCTTTTTAAGCCGAAGGCCCAGTCGTACACCTTTGATGACTGCACGACACAAGGCTTTTCCTCTCGCCTGGATCCGTCAACACAGACATTGGTCTGTTGATGACTAGAAACATACTGCCCGGTCGGACGGGTCTCGTTCCACATTGTATCTATCGGATGGACGTATGCAGAGAACCTCATGAATTCATGAACCCTGCATGTCAGCAGAGGACTGCTCAATCTGGCGGAGGCTCTATAATGGAGTGGGGCGTGTACAGTTGGAGTAATATATGGTACTCCTGACACATCTAGATACGACTGACAGGTGTCATATAAGTAAGCATCCTGTCTGATCACCTGCATTCATTTGAAACCTTCCCTTAGAAAAAATTATAAATGACTGTGCTGGTAAACCTGTTACGTTATTTGTTTTTCTAGCAGCTCAGCAAAACTGAACGTACTCAGACATCTCTCTCTTTACTTATTCTGATCAACACTAAACTGACACTTTTTTTTTTTTTTTTTTTTTTTTTTTATAGCTCAACGCAGTCTAACTTTCAATAATCGCTACAAAAGAATGGTCCTGACTAACAATAACCTATACCTTTCATGAATCACTTACCTCACAAAAATCTTCGTTACTCGAACTACTTGAATACAGCGAGCGCCAATACTGCCAGCTAAATAAAATATTCAAACTACTGAAGGCACTAACTACTGATAGGCATACTTAGCAAATGAAAGATTTTGATAGAGAACAAACAATGTATTTACCTTAATAGTGTTCAAAAAAATGGCTCTGAGCACTATGGGACTCAACTGCTGTGGTCATAAGTCCCCTAGAACTTAGAACTACTTAAACCTAACTAACCTAAGGACAGCACACAACACCCAGCCATCACGAGGCAGAGAAAATCCCTGACCCCGCCGGGAATCGAACCCGGGAACCCGGGCGTGGGAAGCGAGAACGCTACCGCACGACCACGAGATGCGGGCTTAAGAGTGTTCAAAAGTCATTATACACTCCTGGAAATTGAAATACGAACACCGTGAATTCATTGTCCCAGGAAGGGGAAACTTTATTGACACATTCCTGGGGTCAGATACATCACATGATCACACTGACAGAACCACACGCACATAGACACAGGCAACAGAGCATGCACAATGTCGGCACTAGTACAGTGTATATCCACCTTTCGCAGCAATGCAGGCTGCTATTCTCCCATGGAGACGATCGTAGAGATGCTGAATGTAGTCCTGTGGAACGGCTTGCCATGCCATTTCCACCTGGCGCCTCAGTTGGACCAGCGTTCGTGCTGGACGTGCAGACCGCGTGAGACGACGCTTCATCCAGTCCCAAACATGCTCAATGGGGGACAGATCCGGAGATCTTGCTGGCCAGGGTAGTTGACTTACACCTTCTAGAGCACGTTGGGTGGCACGGGATACATGCGGACGTGCATTGTCCTGTTGGAACAGCAAGTTCCCTTGCCGGTCTAGGAATGGTAGAACGATGGGTTCGATGACGGTTTGGATGTACCGTGCACTATTCAGTGTCCCCTCGACGATCACCAGTGGTGTACGGCCAGTGTAGGAGATCGCTCCCCACACCATGATGCCGGGTGTTGGCCCTGTGTGCCTCGGTCGTACGCAGTCCTGATTGTGGCGCTCACCTGCACGGCGCCAAACACGCGTACGACCATCATTGGCACCAAGGCAGAAGCGACTCTCATCGCTGAAGACGACACGTCTCCATTCGTCCCTCCATTCACGCCCGTCGCGACACCACTGGAGGCGGGCTGCACGATGTTGGGGCGTGAGCGGAAGACGGCCTAACGGTGTGCGGGACCGTAGCCCAGCTTCATGGAGACGGTTGCGAATGGTCCTCGCCGATACCCCAGGAGCAACAGTGTCCCTAATTTGCTGGGAAGTGGCGGTGCGGTCCCCTACGGCACTGCGTAGGATCCTACGGTCTTGGCGTGCATCCGTGCGTCGCTGCGGTCCGGTCCCAGGTCGACGGGCACGTGCACCTTCCGCCGACCACTGGCGACAACATCGATGTACTGTGGAGAACTCACGCCCCACGTGTTGAGCAATTCGGCGGTACGTCCACCCGGCCACCCGCATGCCCACTATACGCCCTCGCTCAAAGTCCGTCAACTGCACATACGGTTCACGTCCACGCTGTCGCGGCATGCTACCAGTGTTAAAGACTGCGATGGAGCTCCGTATGCCACGGCAAACTGGCTGACACTGACGGCGGCGGTGCACAAATGCTGCGCAGCTAGCGCCATTCGACGGCCAACACCGCGGTTCCTGGTGTGTCCGCTGTGCCGTGCATGTGATCATTGCTTGTACAGCCCTCTCGCAGTGTCCGGAGCAAGTATGGTGGGTCTGACACACCGGTGTCAATGTGTTCTTTTTTCCATTTCCAGGAGTGTATATATGTATCAGTTCATGACATCCAGTCTTACAAATTTCCTTTTTCTGACATACACACGTCCAGATCGTCCGCTCTCAAAACTCTGCCATTTCTCTCCCCACATCCACCACTGCTGGCGGCTCACCTCCAACTGCGCAACGCTACGCTTTGTTCACATCCAACTGCCCAACGAGCATTAACTTCGGCAGTGTCCATTATGCATTCCGACGGACTTGGGCAATTCCAGCAGGACAATGTGACATCCCACACGTCCAGAATTGCTACAGAGTGCTCGGGCAACGCTCTTCTGAGTTTAAATACTTCCAATGAGCACCAAACTCCTCAAAAATGAACATAATTGAGCATATCTCAGATGCCTTGCAGTGTGCTGTTCAGAACAGATTTCCACATCTTCGTACTCTTACGGATTTATGGACAGTCCTACAGGATTCACGGTGTCAGTTCCGTCCAGCACTACTTCAGACATTAGTCGAGTCAATGCCATATCGTGCTGCGGCACTTCTGCGTGCTTGTGGAGGCCCTACATGATATTAGGCAGGTCAGTTTCTTTGGCTCTTCAGTGTATATGCTAATAAATATACAGGATCTTCGAAAATTCCAGTTACAAACTTCTACGACTTGTAGAGTAGAGTGAGTACATAAAATACTGAACAGGGTCCCATGTCCGGAGACGCTCTACGACGGTTTCAATTCAGATGCGTAACGCGTCCATGTATGCTGAGGGAAAGAGAAAAGTCTCAAATTTGCTTGTCCTTGTAGGTAATAGGGTAGACAAAGACGCGTATTACTTCTTGTGGGGTCGTACGGAAAGTTTGATTTGCGACACTCCTGCGGGGACAGTGGAAGAGCTGCTAGCACGAGTTCTGGCCGCTACACTAGAAGTGGAAGAGACACCAGGTGGGATTGGGAACATGTATCAGTATATGCTTCCTAGATGCAATGTCTGTAACAACGTTGGTAGTCGTCACATCGAGCCGCTGTGACAGTGTGTCCGTACTGTTCTGTGTGTACAATGTGCTGGGTCCTTTTTGTTTTGAAATAATGTAAATATGTAATGTTTAAGTTTTAATACAAATAAATGTGTTTCAGTGATAAATGGATGTGTCGTTATGTTTTCTTTGCCGGCCTCGATGGCAGTGCGGTTCTAGGCGCTGCAGTCCGGAACCGCGGGACTGCTACGGTCGCAGGTTCGAATCCTGCCTCGGGCATGGATGTGTGTGATGTCCTTAGGTTAGTTAGGTTTAACTAGTTCTACGTTCTAGGGGACTGATGACCTAAGATGTTAAGTCCCATAGTGCTCGGAGCCATTTTTATGTTTCCTTTAGAATTGTTGTCCAATAACTGTACTGCGCCACGGCTAATTCATATATATAATTAAGGCTCACCGGCCATTTAACCATCTTCTTCTGTGCGGATACACAAACAGTGCCCGAACTCATACGGGAATCGTCAGTAAAGCCGCGAGTAATCAGTATAATGAGCTGGGGCACTATGAATATAGTGTGCGACAGTAAGTTGCGAATGTGGGTCTTACGGGAGGCGTGCCAGAGGTAAGTTCCTGCAGTCACATTATCCTCGGTGTCCACGGTGGCTCAGATGTATAGAGCGTCTGCCATGTAAGCAGGAGATCCCGGGTTCGAGTCCCTGTCGGGGCACACATTTTCAACTGTCCCCGTTGACATATATCAAACCCTGTATGCAGCTAAGGGTATTCATTTCATTGTAATTTCACCGCTAATTCAGTTCCTAGAGCATACGTGGGTGAGTTAAACATCTGATTTGAGGTCATCGTAGAACGGAACCGTTACGTTTCCGGACATGCGTTCCTGTTCAAAATATTATCTACTCATTCACCTATACAAGTCCTAGAAATTTGCAACGGAAACTTCCGAACACCCTGCATGTCTGGTGGACATTTTTATGAGAGGCGCTCAATAAGTAAAACAACACATTCTTTTTCTGAAAGCAGGTTGTTTGTATTCAGGATTCCCATACACCATATTATGCACCATCCTTATGATACAAAAACCTATTTTTCAACATGCAACGGTCTTAACGCCACCTTACTGGGACAGCCTGTAAACCCGCATGGTACTACTCCACAGAGTACTGGTAGATGTCGGGGCCAAAGTGTTGCTGCATCAATACCCTCCAGATCATCCACGTACTGCTTCCTGCGGAGTGCATCCATCATTGGGCCGAACAGATGGAAGTCGGAAGGTGCGAGATCCGAACTGTAGAATGAACGAGGAAGAACAGTCGAAAACAGGTCTGTAAGATCCTCTCGGGTTCGCAGATTTGTGTGAGGCCTTGTTAGAAGGGGACGTTCGTCTGCATTTTTTGTACCGACGAACGCGCTGAAGTTGTTTTTTCTATTTCCTGCGGGTAGCTAAACACTCTTCAGAACTGATCGTTGCCCCGTGAGGGACGACATCAAACTTAACAGCCCCTTCAGAGTCCCACAAGACGGTCGCCCTGACGTTACCAGCTGAGGGTGCGGCTTTCAAGATTTTCTTCGGAGGAGAGGTTGTGTGGCGCCACACTGTGGATTGGCGTTTTGTTTGCGGTTCGAAGCGATGCGCCTATAGTTCATCGCCTATGACGGTTTGACAAAAAAAAAAAAAAAAAAGCTGCCACTGTCAGCCTAGTGACGCGCAAGCAATTCCGCACCGATGGTCCTTTGTTGCTCTTTATGGTCTTCTGTTTAGGCAGCGCGAAGAACCATGCAGGCAGACACATTATAGTACCCCAACTGGTGGACGAGTGTATCAGCACTACCAACAGAGACGTCTAGTTGTTCAGCGAGGTGTTTGACTGTGATCCATCAACCATTTCAAACGACAGTGTCCGCACGTTCCGACTCTGCCGGAGTCACAGCTTTGACCGGCGGATCGACGCGCGAGAGATCAGACAGGTTCGCGCGGCGTTATTGCGATAATGACAGGCGTCTCGCTCAACAATTCCCCGTGCTTTTTTTCACTACCAGGTCTCGGCAGTGTGAACATTCTGCAAGCACCTCTGAATATAATTTTCTGATTTGATCGCACCTCCGTTACAGATGTCATCTTGAAGGGTACATATAGCTCCGCCACCTATCAGAACGTCATCAAAGTATAGCGGCTGAAGCGGGAATATTCTGCGATGTTCCACAACAAATTCCACACTTTTTGTACCGGAATTTGCCGAGAAAAAATGTGTTGTGGTACTTATTGAATGCCCGTAATAGTTATACAGATTGTAAATTTGACGTTGAGAAACCAGAATAACTCGAAAAATCAGTTTCACACGAAAAAATGTATAGAATCCAAAGTTGATTATTTTCGAGGGGGACATCTGCTGGCGTTAAAATTAGCCCGCCACCCTAGCTCCCTGGGGGTGAGGCGGGAGACAACTTTAAAATTTCAAATGGGAACCCCCACTTCTATTGCAAATCAGATTCTATATAAAAAACTACGTACATCTTGTCTTAAACATTTGTTTTGATTCTTGGTAGTTGGCGCTATAATTCAAGAAAATCAATGTTCTCATTTTTGCGTGGAAAATGGTTATGGGTAATTGAAAAATGCTTATTTACTTCGTGTGGTTAGTTAGTTAGCTAGCTAGCTAGTCAGATGTTTTGTTTGATACTTAGAACTTGTATGACCTTATGACCACGAAACAATCAAACTTAGTCGAATCTGAGGAAAAAATTAATATTTGGGTCAACATTTGTAAAACTCTAATTCCTCTATCTCAAACCCCGCCCTATGGGGAGATAGGGAGAGTTTTCGTTTTAGCAAATCAAAATTTATGAATTAAATAAGTATTTTTTATTTATCCGTAATCATTTTCCACGCAAAAATGACGACATGGATTTTCTTGAATTACAGCGCCAGCTACCAACAATCAAAATAAATGTTTAAGACAAAACGTACGTAGTTTTATGTAGAATCTGATTTTGCAGTAAAAGATGGGGGTTCCCATTTGAAATTTTAAAGTTGCCTTCCGCCCCACCCCCAGGGGGCTGGGGTGGCAGGCTAATTTTATCACCAGCAGATGTCCCCCTCGAAAATAATCAACTCTAGATTCCAGACATTTTTTCGTGTGAAGCTTATTTTTCGAGTTGTTCTGGTTTGTCAACTTCAAATTTACACCCTGTGTATTACATACAAAAATCCAGTATTCATTGGAAAAATAAATTAACGGTATGTATTTTGACATTCACGGAAATACTCGTAGAATATCCAGCTCAGTTTAAAAATTTGCGTTCTCCAGGAATCGAACAAAGGACCATTAGGTGGGAGGCGAGCACTCTACCACGCAGCCTGTAGGTGAGCTCTAAATCGTATTAGGGTATTAAGGACGCTCGGAAAACAAATATCCCGACCAGTTTTGAGAGCTTTCGTAAATTAATATTTAAGCTCTGTACTTCAACTGCCACAAATATAAAAATTACAAAAATCCAATTGCAGTGTGGTTTCCTCGTCTGTTCAGCCTCGACAATACTGCGGTCATGCACCTCCTGCAACGCTGACAACCATTTCGAGGGAACGCTGTAAGTCCTATATGCAAAAGTGGCCAAACGATGAATTAGAGGCATCCAACTGTAACTAAATTATTCGGCCTTCTCTTAACGTTCTTATCACCGAATGGGACGTTAAACTCCTTACGTATTAGATCTACAGGGTGAATCAGAAGTCCACTAATGAACTATCTGAGGCGGCAGTATGGTCCAAAGCAAGAAAAAATTTGTTTAGTAAACATGGGATCTAAAATGCATAGCTTAAGAACTACGAGCACTTTTTCATCTTCGTTAATTTGAGATAGGTCTGTTCTATTGAAAGCTCTTTGCTTTCCACATTTTGAGCGGCGGTAGTATGGACCAAAATAAAAATAGTTCAGTAATCATGGGCTCTAAAATGCATATTTGAAGAGCTATGAACAGTTAATTTTTCACCGTCGACTCTGTTAAATACGTCTCTACTACTGCAGAGGTGCTCACGGCTCTTAATGCACGCATTTTAAAGTCCATGTTTACCGGAGAATTTACTTGTTTCAGTCCATATAATATCATTGCTGTGACAGTATGGAGGGCATAATCTGTCTACATATTCTGAGTTGCCTACCGTTTAATGGTGCCCTTTGCAACTATGACACGGCACGTATTGCGAATCGAAATTGGAGAGTTGCTCTATCCACTGATATGTATCATTTTTCTGTTTGTCTTGTTTTGACGCAGTCGTCTTCTTAAACCCCAGAGGTAGTTATTAATAATCCAGTACACGGGTAAGTTGAATTTAACGTTGTTTGTATCCGAACGCGGACACAGCAAAAGAGCGTTTGCAGCTGATGGTGGAATGCCATTGTGTGTGTCCGGTGGCGTATCTGCAGCAGAATCCAGCGCCCGAAAAGCTGTGAGAAGAGCGGGCACCACAGTTCGGCACAATAAACTGTGATTTACGGCCCCCAGGGGTCTTTTCTGGTTTCTGTTGTCCACCCACATACTCGCCGCTGCGATTCGCCGGACAGCCTCGTCTTCTGCTTTGCGTCTGCCTGGTTCTTTTTCTTCAGTATCCCATACTTTCGCGCCGCTTTCGTTTTGTCCTTCAGTAGCATCCACATTAAAAAAGAATCTTCTCTTTAGGAAACCTTGCCATGGTTTTCCTTGCTTGAGCGTTTTAATCAGTTTACTCTACAAGAGATATCACCTTTCTTGCAGTGGCATCTAATAAAGTTCAGTTGGTTATAACTTAGCCGTCACAAGCATCTCACCTACTGTTATTCTCTAACAATTGCATCGTTAGGGCTGCATTCTCAATTAAAGCTGACACAGTAGCCCGACCTTTGATGTCGTGCTTTGGCTTTAGGGTTTCGTGCTTTGATACGGAAAGAAAGGCAAGCCCGCAGAGGCAACGAATGTAATTCAAAAACAACATGTGTACATGAAGCATCTACTTTCTGTGTCTTCGCTGACACTGACTCTATAAAAGGTTCGGAAACTGACTGAAGTGTAAGTGACACAAGTAGTCGGTCGAATCTAATTTTAACTTCATTGTCTTTTCGCGAGTTACATTGCAAGGTTGCTCAAATCGCATCCCTTAAGGGAGAATTACTACATTCGGTAGGGTAATTTAAATACCACACTTTGTTTTGCTTTCACTGAATCTTTATTTTCCAGCTATCAAAGAGCTTCCATTCAAAGACAAAAATCTTTTCGCAAAATGAGTTTTTCAAATCTGCACCTTCGGTGATTAAGGTGCCTGGTCTCTTATGCCGCACCCACTATAGCCTAGGTTGTGCCTAGGATAAGAAGTTAGCGAGGAAATAATAAATCCATGCAATAATGTAACAAAACGTCACAGTAAGTTACAAGCTGTAAACGTAACGTCACTTCCATAGTTACACGTATTGAAACTAAACACAGCAAACAAAATACAAATTCTTAATAAACCGAGCAACTTGAATTGCTATACCGAAAAGCAGTTGGTCTGAACACAATCACAGAGATATAACTTAATTTTACTTTCCACCCCAGCGCATAGGTCATTTATATTTCTTACACTGGATTATCTCTTCTTCTCGATCTTCCTTACATAGCTGAATAACGAATTCACTCTATCCTTTATTTTTTTATTATTATTAAAGTTTTAATCTATCCGTCTCTTTTTGAGGGGTTTTTGCGCAGGTTTCTTCTTTTTATTTCCCTTTTCTTTGGTTTCAGTTTGCTTTCTTGACTTGACGTTAATTCCATTGTTAGTTTAGATCATTGCGTACTGTCCTTTTTAAGTGTTGTTATACACAGTCGGCCACAGTGGCCGAGCATTTCTAGGCGCTTCAGTCTGTAACCACGCGACCGCTACGGTCGCAGGTTCGAATCCTACCTCGGGCATGGATGTGTGTGATGTCCTTAGATTTGTTAGGTTTAAGTAGTTGTAAGTTCTAGGCGACTGATGACCTCAGAAGTTAAGACCCATAGTGCTCAGAGCCATTTGAACCATTTGTTATACACAGGACAGGACGCTTGTTACACATGGGATAGGACATTAAGTAGCTAATTAAGACTTTACTTGTTGACTGCTAATTTTGGCAACTGCTGCAATACTGTTTTCGGGTTCACATTCTTGTGACATTGTAGAAGGTCCAGATTAATCACTGAGTGACGTTGCAACGTTACGCGGTCTTCCGGATTTTCGCATTGTTGCTTCAGTTTCATCAGCAGCTTCTTGGTCTGAATGATCAATGACATGTACAGTAGTAGCAACAAAGTCTTCTTCTTTGACTACATTTCTGTCGCATGGCCACAAGCTTGTTACCCTAACACTGTTTAGTGCTCTGTCCATAGAAACTGATACGTCGTATGCGTTATGACACTGCCAGTATTTGAACCTAGCCATGGAGATGGCACTTCAATGTAGCTGTGTTTTCGTGTTTTAAAAACCGACCTGTCCATTGGCTGTAGACAATGAGTCTTGTGAGCAGTAAACCATAGCATGATTATACCATAAACATGAGCCAGCTGAATTTCCCTAAATTTTTGGTGTATGTGTTGTGTCCATCCAGTAAAGGTAAACTTTATTTCTGGTTCGGTTTTTCTACTTTTCCACATGTTGTATTTCTCGCCATCGGACAAACAGTTCTGATGTTATACATTCATTTGTCGAGCATCCAAATGTTGTGTTTGGTGCAGCTCCCCCTTTTTAAGACATTTTTCTTTCTGCTGAGTCTAAATATTAACATTGGAGGTTTGATTCGCCTGCTGCATTCATTGCACATCCATATGTTGTAAGACCCCTTTCTCCACTTGTGATTGTGCCCACTTGGTGTTTGCCTTTTCGGCCAGTTACTTTCAACAGTTTGTGAACTGTGGACGGTGCGATTCCATCCACATTATGTATTTGGTCAGCAGCAAACTTATTTTCATGTAGTATTTCCTCACATTTAACAAAAAACTCATTAACGTGCTCTTTATTGAACCCCTTCCTTCGTACCATCGATATTGCTTCGACAGCGATTAACTTCGGTAATCTGACGGGAACCGGTGTTACCACTGCGGCAAGGCCGTTAGCTATTATATCTTCTACATGCTGCATTAAATTCCGTTTCACCATTCCGACGTTTCAGTAAAGCTTCGTGCATATCCTTCTGCTTCCACTTACTGTAAGCTCTCTTCGTCCTGTTGATCAGTTAAAACATACAATTTTTTGGTATGTAACGTCCATGGCGTACCGGTATGATTAACGATTCTCCAAAGTTACGACTTAGACAGTAAGACATCAACTGCTTCGAACTAGAAATAAAGACGCATAAACCTCAAAGTTCTCTGCCTCGTGATGACTGGGTGTTGTGTCATGTCCTTAGGTTAGTTAGGTTTAAGTAGTTCTAAGTTCTAGGGGACTGATGACCATAGATGTTAAGTCCCATAGTGCTCAGAGCCATTTGAAACCTCAAAGTTTTCTACCGTTTGATTATGCTTAAATAGAGTAAATTATTTTTCTATCGCGACAGCAGCGGTCCAATCAAATATTTTTGCTTACTCACTCTATTATTTAGTTCAGGTTTACACTACTTGACGACACATTATGTGAACGTGGCGTCAGATTTTGCTGGAGTACAATTTAGGTTGTGGTACGACTAACGCAACCTTACCCTTCGTGTTAGGCAGCAATATACTGACTGACTCTCTTAGGAAATTGCGCTGTCGGAATTTTAACGGCATACCACAGCGTGATGCAGAAGACCTGTCTTGTAGCGCCGGCCAGTGTAGTTAACTGAGCATCCCCGTTAAGCTTTCACGCGTTAAATGTGCTTGTAACGAAATTCTCTGCTCTCCTTCGGATCTTCTGTATTTCCTCTGTCAATCCTATTTGGTGCGTATCCCACGCTGACAAGCAATGTTACAGCACTGTTCGAACGAGAGCTTTCTAAGCTGCTTCCTTTAAGGGTGGACTGCCAATCCTGAGGAGTTTTCCAGTGGATCTGTCTGGCATCATTTTTACCTGCGATTAATTTTATGTGCTCGTTCAACTTTATATCACTCGGTTCGCATACCCTAAATTTTTAACGGATGTCACTGCTTCCAGAGGTTGTTCAGTCCTGCAATCATACAATAATATGCTCTCAGCCTATTACGTTGCATTTTTTATGTCGAGCATTAACTGCCAGTACCTGCAGGAAGCGTCGACCCTGGACGATTCCTGCATTACGCTACAATTTTCTAGTGCAGGTATTTCTCTATTTACATCAACATCATCCGATAAAAGATCCATGGAACAATTAGGTCATTTGTGTATATATATATATATATCCTAGCGGTTCCCAACCTATGGGTAATTACCCCCTGAGGGGTAAAATAAAATTTTCTGAGGGACAAAAGCTAAACAATTACATTCTCTTTTAGTCACGAAACTAAATTAGTTTCAGAAGACCATTACCATTATCACAGCTTTGTAAGGCTCTAATACTGATTATATAAGTCATCAATAATTACTTTTTCTCAACTAGTAACATTAATGCGGTGGTGCTTGCAATTTCCTCACATAGTCCACCCGCTACATACTTATATTGTGCTTTGCCCCGTGCTTCGCTGATGATAAAAGTGAGACATATAATTAACAAATATTAAATATCTCACGAGAATGTCTACTTCGAGTTGTAGATAGTACCTGCAGCAGTCCAGAAATTGCTTCATAACTCACTTCTGAACAGATAAATGAATTAATTGACAGCACGACACAGCAGTAACTACATAAAGGCTGTACGCAGTATTACTACTACTACTACTACTACTACTACTACTACTACTACTACTATTATTATTATGATTATTGTATTATTACCATTGCTATTAGTGGTTGTGGTCAGAAAACCAAACCATTAACAGGTTGAGTCTTAAAGTTTCTGCCAGTTCAGAAGTACGGAGTGCAGCAATCAAGCGACTTACGAACAGTAGGTACAATGCACACGTTTTAACTTGTTTGATTTCAAATGGAATTGGAGTGTGCAGGTCAAGTATGTGCCGAAGTGGAGAGGAGTAATGCAGGGGAAGCGTGTTTTGTAACAAGTGTGTACCCTCACTGTGGACGGTTAGCTTTCTTTACTGAGGAGTTGTGGGTAGCACATGCGATGCACCACGAATTACTTCGTCATTCATTCAGACACACACACACACACACACACACACACACACACACACACACACACACACACACACACACACACACACTAAATATCATTGAACTTCCTTATTTAAAAAAATAAGTGTTCTACGAAAAGTCTTTCATTCTATATGTTAGTTAGGTGCTAAAATAGGTGATAATGTGGGGGAGGGAGGGCAACAGGTGGCAGGGGGTGGGGGGAGGTCGAGGGTACTAGCTGATATCTGATTGCACTCAGGGGTAATGGTCTAAGAAAGGTTGGGAACAATTGCTACTGTCTGGTCAGAAGTATCCGAATACACATTAGTGGACATTAATAGGAGTACGTCCAGTCATCACCTTTATGATGCCTTCAGCTCTTCCGAGCACACATTTAGTGAGATGTCTGAGTGTCTGTGGAGAAATGGGGGCAAATACCTTCTCAAGAGCCGAAACCAGAGACGGTAGTGAAGTTACATTGTGGGGTCTGGAGCGAAGCCTACGTCCTAAATCATTCCAAAGGTATTCCACTGGGTTGAGGTCGAGGTTCTAGACAGTCAGCTCCTTTTCAGCAATGTTACTGTCCACAAACCTTCACTCACAGACACCGCTTTATGACAGGGTGCACTCTGATGCTGAAATGAACAGTCATCATTTTCGATCTGTTCCTGTACTCTACACAATACACAGAGCTGTAAAATGTGGTCGTATCCCTCAGCAGTTGGCGTCTTCGTGAGCGCAATAATGGAATAACATCTTTACCACCAAAAACATACCCATTCCGCAACACCACTTCTCCGTTCTTCGCTGCTGGCAGGTAACGTTCTTCAGTGGTTCGTCAACTCTAAACCCTTCCATCGAATTGCCACAGGGTGTAGCGCGATTTATCTCTCCAAACCATTCGTTTCCAGTCATTGATACATAACCAACACGGATTCAGAAAATATCGTTCTTGTGCAACATACCTGGCTCTTTATTCCCATGAAGTAATGAATGCTGTCGACAAGGGATCTCAGATCGAATCCATATTCCTAAATTTACAGAATGCTTTAGATACCGTTCCTCACAAGCGACTATTAATCAAATTACGTGCATATGGAGTATCGTCTCAGTTGTGTTACTGGATTCGTGATTTCCTCTCAGAGAGGCCACAGTTCGTAGTGATTGACGGTAAACCATCGAATAGAACAGAAGTGGTGTCTGACATTCCGCAAGGTAGTGTCATAGGCCCTTTGCTGTTCCTGATCTACATAAATGATCTAGGTGATAATCTGAGCAACCCCCTTAGATTGTTTGCAGATGACGCTGTAATTTACCGTCTAGTAAAATCATCAGACGGTCAATTCCAATAACAAAATGATCGACAGAGAATTTCTGTATTGTGCGAAAAGTGGCAACTGGTACTTAAAGAAAAGTGCGAGATCATCCACATGGGTATTAAAAGTAATCCGGTAAATTTTGAGTATACGATAAATGGCACAAATCTAAGGGCTGTCAATTCGACTACATACCTAGGAACTGCAATTACGAGCAACTTAAATTGGAAAGACCACATAGATAATATTGTGGGGAAGGCGAATCAAAGACTGCGGTTTGTTGGTAGAACACTTAGAAGATGCGACAAACCCACTAAAGAGACAGCCTACATTACACTTGTCCGTCCTCTGCTGGAGTATTGCTGCGCGGAATGGGATCCTTACCAGTTAGGACATCGAAAACGTGCAGAGAGGGGCAGCTCGTTTCGTGTTATCGTGCAACAGGGGTGAGAGTGTCACTGACATGATACGCGAGTTGGAGTGGCAGTCACTGAAACAAAGACGATTTTCTTTGCGGCGAGATCTGTTTACGAAATTTCAATCACCAACTTTCTGTTCCGAATGCGAAAATATTTTGTTGACACCCACCTACGTTAAATACGTTATGCGTCGTAATGCGCGTGACCTTGATTCGGACTTAGTCTCTGGCGGGTCTGCAACACAACACGAGCTCTAGTATTACTTAGCTCGTGTTGCAGAAAAATTGGTTAGCGTACTTCCAGTTGCGCAATACTTGCGCTGATAAGGACTGATAAGGCGCGCTGCTCGCGCGTTTTCGACAGTTAATTAGGAGCAGCTGCGTATCGAGCTGCATGTTAGAGTGATGATTTATAACCTCAATAGAATAAAAACCTCGAAGTCCTTCTCAGACACACAGCCGAAGGCCTTCCTAGAAAATGGCCTCACAGTAAGTGAGGTCTCCATCTCAGGGTGATTAAATAGGCAATTAGATTATACATGTGTTTATTGGGTGGCTCATTGTGTTTAGGAGCTCGAACGGAAAGATTTAGGTGTTCCTTTTGCCCACGCGTGGTTCGGGAGTGGAATGGTAGAGTAGTAGTATGAAAATGGTTCAATAAACCCTCTGCCAGGCACTTGAGTGTGAATTGCAGAGTAACCACGTAGATGTAGATCCACTGTTCAGTGGCGTCACTCTATACATCACCTCAAATATCGCTAAGCACTGACTAAATAAATGCGTAGCTAATGGGGAGATGCTCGTCTGTTGTACGCCATCCTTTTTAACCTCCTGAGCACAGTCGTTGCACTAACTGTACTGCAGGTAGCAGTTTGTAACTCACGAGCGACTCCTTCCACTGAATTCGTGCAAATCTTTACAACTGACTTCCGCAATACTCGGCGGTCCTTGTCTGCTGCGCGCGAGGCATGTCTGGTGCTGGTGCAGCTGTGAGCGCTCGTTTGCGTTTTCATTTCGCAATCACATCGCCAACAGTCGACTTGGTAGCTTGAAGAGGGTTAAAATGTCCCTGTTGGATTTGCTACTCAGGTGACATCTAATAACTAATGCACGATCGAAGTTGCTGAGTTACAGTGACCGACTCACTCTGCTGTTTGTGCTCCCCTGCTCTCACCTCCTTTTATACTGACAGATCCTCCTCTACTGGCAACTCGTCGTCATTACCGCATGACAGGCGTGTCCAGATACTTTTGATCAGGCAGTGTAATGTGACTATTAATGCTGCTGTAACACTCCCTTCGTTTACACCCAAAATTACTGTTTTGTATTCTGCTATAGCTACTTTTGTTTCGACTATTTTGAAACCTGATAGTCAAGGGAACGCAGGATTCGGTTACGATTGTGGACGGGGCCATAATTACTATTGGTTTGCCTTTTACAGCTACACACAATTTATTTTAAACCAGTAATTCCAGACTCAACAATCAATAAAATTACCACACGTTATTAATGAAGGAATAAACAACTGTGTAAATAATAGTGTTTTCAGTGAGTTGCAATTTAGCAAATCACCATTAAATATAGATATAGCAGATAACGTTTCAAAAGCAAGCCACTGTGATCTGGACAGAAGGCCTTACACGCCAGGAATGGCTCAAAAACTCGCTGGAACTTACAAATTATGTATTGCAATATCACAGGCAAGCCGCCACAAACACAGCAGAAGGCATCACACGCCAGGAATGGCAGTAATATAAAAACTTAGAAACCTGCTGTAAAACAGCAAATACAATAGCAAAAATTAATTAAAAAAACAAGCAACCGATCATCAAACGGGTGAAATAAGATGATGGTAAACATTGTAACACAACACTACACTGCTAGATTTATTCCAGAAGTCGTCCACAACTATTAACTAGACATATGCAACCTTTAATGTAGGCATTACAAGGTATTGTAATAAATAATACAATAACAAAACACAAGGACCAGTACATAAATCCTTAAAGGGAACTGAGGCAGATTATACCCGCAGAAGGCGTGGACTGAAGGAGAGTTACACTGAACTTGTGGCCATCAGATCTCCTTTTAGAACACACGTGTCTTCCAAGAACCAAGGGACCACAAACGGTGCTCCAGGAATCGACCTCTGAGAAGGCCCGGCAACAAACACTTTCGTGAGCGGTGAGATAAGCAGCCAAGAGTTGCATTCACTTCACAAGATGGTAACTCGGACCAGTGGCAGTCTAACGAATGGCTAATGATAACCTTGCTGAAGTTACCTGACGTCCGATAAACCAAATGCAACCATGGAACAATACGCCAAAGCCGGAACCGGCGGTCTGCATTACGTCCACAGAATACTGTGTGAGCGTCCGGAACGAGAGAGGACTCACTACCACCAGAATAGAAGAACCACCAACCGGCCTACAATCAAGAAAACTGTCAAAACTACACGCCTTACCGGACAGCAGCGAAAGGCGAGGAAAATTACACTGCTGTTACATACACTTAACCCTAGGGCAGCTGACTGGGGTGTTAGTGGCCACCCGGCAAGAAAAATTACCTCTGGTTGACCTTAACAAATTATAACGAGTTGAACCCAGTAAATAGTAATAAGAAGTCGAGGAAAGCTAATCAGATCCGCCTTCCCCCAAGCACTCCACTCGCTGCTCTTCGCCTCGGCGACACTACGAGTAGCAACACGAACCCAAGTCACTGGACAATCGCGAGATATCACAATGGTGGAAGTTTCTCTACTTGAATTGAAATGCACTCATCTTAAAGCTTGCTGGATCCGGTTTACGACGAGGTCATGCACCCTCGTGATCACAGCCCTTCCATCCGGCAGTCCATGCGTGCCGCCAGCGGTCCCGGCGTGTTCTGGCACTGCACAGACCTGGCTCCTCCTGAGTCCGCAACCGAACTCGCAAACTCACACGACCCGGAAAAACAACGACGTCGTCCCAAAGATAGGGCAACAGTACTACATACCGATAACCGCCTCTGCTGCCACTAGCGGACAGGACACGCTTGCGAAAGCGAGTGGCGCCAGTCAACACGAGAAGAAGACAAACAACCGCAACCATGCCAACTAAACGGTACCATTTGGCCTCAAAGAGAGGGCGGAAACCTACAAACAGCGCCAACGCGAGCCGCAGCACGGTTCATATTCATTTTGTAATCGTTTCTAAGTTTTATTTACTTATTTATTTATTTATTTATTATTCAGCTAATTCAGTCTATACAAGATGCAGCCTCTTTAAGTTATTAAATACATTTTTAAGAGGTGTTTCTATGCATCTCTGTCCGCAGCTGTCTTCTGCCTGTTGAATCCCGCAACTTTCCTGATTTCCTTATCCCAGCGATCAGGGGGGTCTCCTTGGTGGTTTTCTATTTTCTCTGGGACTCCACTCTAAAGCTGATTTTGTCCACCTTCCATCCTTCGTTCGTGCAATATGTCCTGCCCACTGCCATTTTAGAGTCTTCACCTGTTTTATAACATCTTTTAATCCTTGATTCTGTCAGCCACACTGCAGTCATAGAAGTACTGACCGATCAAGAAGTGGAAACAAAATATATTAACATATTGTGCAACATTTATGACACGTCTGTAGCATCTATCAACATAGGAAAAAACAAGTGCGAATTTGCCATTGGAAAAGGAGCAATGCAGGGAGATCCTATATCCCCGAAGTTATTTGTAGCAGTTCTCGAGATGGCTATGTCAAAAATTGTTTGGAACAACAGAGGAATAAGGATAAATGGTAAAAGGCTCACGAACCTGAAATTTGCTGATGATATAGTGGACCTACCTAAAAGTAAGATGAAAATGCAGTCCTCTAGAAAAGACATAATAGATCGATGTCAGCCAGCCTTTGTGGCCGAGCGGTTCTAGGCGCTTCAGTCTGGAACCACGCGACCGCTACGGTCGCAGGTTCGAACCCTGTCTCGGGCATGGATGTGTGTGATGTCCTTAGGTTAGTTAGGTTTAAGTAGTTCTAAGTTCTAGGGGACTGATGACCTCAGATGTTAAGTCCCATAGTGCTCAGAGCTATTTGAACCATTTTGAAGATCGATGTCAGGAAGTTGTACTTAAAATAAATCACTCTAAAACTAAAGTTATGCAGAATAAGGGGGCAGCTGCAGGACGAGTAACACTGAACGGCAAGATCCTAATCAATGTTACAGAATAAGTTTATCTGGGGCAAATAACTGACACAAAATGGGATATGAAACCTGAAATTTTTCGTCGAATTAAACTGGATTGGTGATCTTATGGAAGGAATACAACATTTTTGAAACATAACATGCCGGTCTATTTAAAGACGACAGTTTTTGATCAGTGTGTCCTAACGGTTTTAACGTACAGGTGTGAAACTTGGACATAAAATGAAATTTTCAAAAGGAAACTTAGAACACCTCAGAGAATTCTGGAAAGGTGAACGTTAGGTCTCACTAAGAAAGATCGACAGAAAAGTGAAGACATACGAGCAATAACCAGAGTAAAAGATTATTTCCAAGAACTGATTAACGTATGAGAGATAAGATCTATTGTAACATATGTGGTAATGAATATAACGTGAAACATTGAGGATATGTGAGAGAATGTCAGAGAGTTCGCGATGGCCCTAAGCTTGTCGGGGTAAATAAGTAACTAAAAATAGTCGATTACATATTTTGCATCTCTATGCCTTAACTTTGTGTAATTTGTCCCTTTCCTTACAGCCACCCTGGCGCATTTGACAAAACAGTTTTCCATACTGGTGTTAGTACTGAAGATTCAGACAGCTTTTCGTGATTGGGTTTCAGCTTTTGATGGTCCATTTAGTATGAGGTTATCTATGTCCCATAGCTATCGAAAGGAGGGTGATTAACTTGTTTTAACTTATTCTTTTAGCGAAAGGGGTGCCGAACAATGCAGTACTATCTAAATAGGGGTGTTTTTTAAAGTATTTTCGCGACAGGCTATCTGACTGTCTATGGGACTGTATGAGACAAATGTGTAGACAAAAGATTTGAAAATCAGGTGATTTATTTGGCCACTGATACCACTAACCACAATTCTAGGCGCAACGGCAGATTTTATTGCTATACTAACTCAAGAATACGATGTTATTAATATCATCTGCCCACGCTAACATGTTAATTTGCGTGATGCGATGTACTTGGCATCTATCAGGTTCATTAATGGAAGACAGTAGTTTACTAATCGCGATAACAGAGATTATCTTTAAGGACAAAACTACTGCCATCAGTCTTTTCAACAAAAGGACCAATAAGAGTGGATTCAGGCAACGAAACACGTAGAACATAAAAAACTGTTAAAATTACATAGCCCCTGAAATACCTGATAACTAACATGAGCATGTTATTGCAAACGTAGCTCACTTAGTATGTACGGTGGATAGGGAGAGTGGTAAGAGACAATGGACCAGAAAACAATTCATTCAGACACGAGATTTACCACAGTAGGATTGAGAAATGGAAACTACAAAGGACCCACGATGTTTAATTATTACTATGGAGCTGACTGAGGTGAAGGAAAAACTGGGCATGTGCAGGCATGTAGCGGCTTACTTACCGAACCGAAGAAAAACAATTTGAATTCTACAAATGCCAAACGAGAAAAAATTATTACCCACATTGACACTCGCTGAGTTCATACTTTTATGTATGACAATATCAAGTATGGTACTGCTCGTTTGGTCCTACCTGAAAGACACGTGGCAGATTCTGCCAATGACCACCAAGTACTGCATCGCAGGACCTCAATGGTGCTAAAAAATTATCAAAACAGGTGACTGCAGAATGGCTAAAAACAATCGCTTAAGATGACTATACAATCATTTAAGCTCTTCAGTACGAGCTTTTGCCGAGTATTGGCCTACAAGCCAATGAAGGATAAATCTATTGCACGACCTCAGACCTTAAATCCACACTAATTACGATAGCAAAGATTTTTATCATTTTCCAGAATATATACACGTTCGAATTGAGAAATGAATTAAAGTGTAAGTGAGAACACAACGTCACAAAATATAGATAAAGTCACCTCTGTCGCTTTTTTACACATGAAAATTGATTAAATATAATTGTGAATGCAATAGCGATAATAACTAGTCAGGGCCATTTTAGTAGAACGGACGGGATAGATAGCATTACTAGCTGCCTTGCCAACCACAAGACAACGCAGCTTCAAAGAGTGCAACATGCCTGACACTCTGGCAACTCCCTGTGTTGCTCATTATTCCTGGGCCTGCCCTGTTGTTACAAAGTAGATGTAGCTCAGGCAGGGACGAGCTGAATGTCTGATCGCCATGGAACTTTCAAAGCATGCCACTTAATACATCCACTCATTCAAGAAGATTTCTAGGACGAAGAGTGTATTAAGAGGCATCACCTGGCAAAAAATGCATTATCCCTCTCAAACTTCCTGTAGAAGCTTCTCATAGCAGTAAGACCGATTTAACGTTAGTCAACCATTTATAACTCGCTTGGAAATGCCAGATAACAGATCATATGAAATGGAAAGGAACACCATTTCACTATTATTTTTATTATTATTACTGTTATTATTATTGTTATTATTCTCATTATTATTACTGTTGTTCCATTTATGTGTAATTCATGTACTGTGCGTAATGCAATGTCTACTGTAGAGAGAACCTTGAAGGATTCCTTGGTAAACATAGAATTGTATCTGGAACAAAAATAAACAAATTTAGAGTCAAGGAGTACCAGACAGGAGAAGGTGAAAATTTGTGAGGCTATGTTACTAACATGGTAGCCATTCTGGAACGAGCCATCTTGAATGCAAATTATAATTTTGAAATGGAAAGGGGATCTTGTGATAAATCAAACAGATGGGCAATTACACGAGAAAAGCAATGGTTCTTTAATTAGAGCAGAATTTTTTTGATGCACGAGTTAGTCCCTCTTTGTCCACAAAGGCAAGTACTGGTCGTACAACATAAAGGCTGCAGAATTTGCTCTGCGTGTTGTCCAGCATGCTGTAAGGTGGTTGTTAACCTGCTTCACCCATTCCTCATGGACTTTAATCAACTCATGTACCGAAATGCGATAACAAGTATCAACAGTCCACTCCCTGGAGTGTGCAATCTTTCTGAACTTCACTGCATACACAACTGCCTTTATACAGATAGAAATGCGATGGATCTGTTGCAATGTTGCAACACGGTGGCCACACTACTGGATCTCTACGACCTACGCTTATAATAGGAAACTGGGTAACCAGCGTTGCCCCAACAGCTAGCCCGTAATAAAGTGGAACACCATCGTGCTGCAAGAATGCCGGAAATGTCCAGTCCCCAGACAGCAGCTATGGCAACGCACGTTCGTCTAACAACTGCAGATAACGGGCTGCTGTTTGTTTACTCTGAATGTAGAAGTTTTGAACAATACGAAAATCGCATTGTCTGCACCAAACCACAGCTTTCGACGCGCCCACTACTCTCCATGGATCCATCCACTGAGAAAATGGTTCAAATGGCTCTGAGCACTATGGGACTCAACTGCTGAGGTCATTAGTCCCCTAGAACTTAGAACTAGTTAAACCTAACTAACCTAGGGACATCACAAACAACCATGCCCGAGGCAGGATTCGAACCTGCGACCGTAGCGGTCTTGCGGTTCCAGACTGCAGCGCCTTTAACCGCACGGCCACTTCGGCCGGCATCCACTGAGAGCTGACATCTGACCAGTATATGTATTTCTTCATCTCTCCGATCACATAGAAATTAGCTTCAGCCGTAAACAGTATATAGTACGTGAAACGATGGTTTTCGCCTAGCTTGCGTGTCGGTCATTCAGTAAACTGACTCTGCTTTACGGATTGCCTTCAGCGACATGTAGGACATGCATTTCATAGGGACAACATTTGTGTGTGGCCAAAATTCTGATCATTGTTATACGAGTGATCCCAGTTTCCTGCGAGATGCGGTGAGTAAAGGGCTCTCGACTCTTACTGACAGATGCCAAAACAACGATTGCGTTTCGACCGCCCAGCTTACAGTTTGATTGTGATAGAGACTGTTTCCGGAAACGTCGCTGAAAATCCCCTTGCAGCACTGAGGGTAAGGGGTGGTCTGTGTGGGTGGCGTTGGTTGAAATTACCGTTAAAAATTACCGTTATTTTTTTATTACACTCGTGTCAGGGGCGTTCAAAAGCAAATGAGGCAGGTGGAAAAAACTAAATAAAATATTTCAAAAGTAATCGCCATGGTTGTTAAAACATTTATCCCACGGTGACACAAAACGGTCAATGACCTCAGGTAAACACCCTAGCTGTTGCCTGCGGAAACATGATTGTACCCAGGCGTACATGTCTTCATCCGAAGCAAATGTCTTTCCTCAGGGCTTCAAAAATGTGAAAAAAGCATGGAAGATATCGGGACCGTACGGGGTATGTAAGGACTTCCCAGCAAAACTTCTGCAGCGGAGTCGGAACAACATTGTGGGCCCGCCGACATACGCTGCAGGCTCTTATGTATTAATGCCGTAGGGACCGCGAAGACTGGACGAATTACAGCTATAAAAAAAGCAATAATTTTTCCTTGTCTCCTTGCGCGAATGGAACGTCAATAAATGGAAATATGTGGTACGATCAGAAATATCCTCTATCATGCACTTCACAGTGGTTTACACAGTATAGAACTAGATGCTGTGAAAGGGTTCCGTTAGATCCCTTCCACACTAGCTAACATTTCTATCATTCCTGCTCCTAGCTACTTTGTGACGTCAGTAGCAGAAATCGAGGGAGAAGATGTGTGTCAGTGAGTTTCTGCGTTACTCCGTTTCCTCCCCATCCCGTGTGTGTCAGTTTGAACGAATGACAGAGTGGATAAACTTTCATTTCTACTCTCTACCTCCTGTTTGTCTGGGGATATGAAGTATTTTAAAATGAGTTTGAGTCTGTTCTTTGGGTGAAGGGTAGCGTGTTTGCTGACACAGGTTCTCGCAAGCTGAAAAAAATAGTGCGTGGACAGAGAGATTATCTGTATAACTCTTTTAATATGTAGACAAAGGTCGTTTTCGCAAAGCTGGGCTCTTTCTCCCTCCACAGCCACGAGCGAAACGAGTCTGGTGTGATTCTCATTAATTAAACTGCAATAAGCTCAAAAAGGAAAACAAATAATAGCTGACGTTCAGAGCTGCGGCGGAAGATTGCCATGCAAACAAACATATTAAAACACTTTGCTCTTGGTATGGGGGTACTCCCTCCCTGTCCATGTGCTGTAGAACTGCGTGTCGTAGCGCTAGAATTCTGTTTTTATATTGAACGAGTCCATGAATGGGTGTCCGAATGAACGATTTTTATGTACGTTCCTCGTCCCAGAAGCCCAGTAATGCTCGTAACCATTATCTTAATAACATAAAGTTCCTCTAATATATGTAAGTTGTTCTACGATAAATTACTAACGGTAACCAGTCGTATTTTAATTCGTGTTTGTGTTCTATTATATCGTGACAATTTAAATGTGTGTAAACCCCATATGTGGGTTAATGATAATCGTTGAGATTCAATTCACGATTCCCCAAACCCACCACGATTTCCAGTCTGGCAATTTGTATATTGCATCACATGTTAGAGACATTTTCTTTTAGTATAGGCCTACTGTGTTGATGTCTGCGTATTGATGATTGTTCAGGTTAATTTAATTTATAGCCATACTGGTAAGTACGTTGATGTAGAAGCCAGGTGTTACCGTTTGATGCCAGTTAACAAATCCTTAACCACAATAGCTTTTGCAGGTAGTCCTCCCGTTCATATTTTGTTGATGAGATCGATATTCAAATGCAGTCACAGTGCGTCCTCCCATTATTTATTCGTGGCAGTGTGTTCTGCATGGCGACCCATTTCTTTATATTTACAGTTTGCTTCACAGGGTAGTTTAAACGTAATCTTCCGTCCGAACACACTGCAGATAGGTACGAACCTCATATGCACAGAGGTGACAAAAGTCATAGAATAGCGTTATGCTCATACACAGATGGTGGTAGTGTCGAGTTCACAAGGTACAAAAGAGCAATGCATTGGCGGAGCCGTCATTTGGTATTCCCACAACTCACGTGAAACGCACATTGACGTGATTATGGCCGCACGATGGGAATTACACTCTGAACGGAAAATAATAGTTGGCGCTAGACGCATGGAATATACGATTTCGGATATCATTAGGAAATTCCTTCCGGAACCTCGCTGCCGCTACCGTCGCAGGTTCGAATCCTGCGCCGGGAATCGATGTGTGTGATGTCCTTAGTCAGGTTTCAGTAGTTCTAAGTTTATGGGACTGATGACCTCAGATGTTAAGTTCCATAGTGCTTAGAGCCATTTGAACCATTTGAAATTCGCTATTTCGAGATCCACAGTGTGAAGAGTGTGCCGAAAATACCAAATTTCAAGCGTTGCCTGTCACCACCGACAACGCAGTTGCCGACGGCCTTCATTTAACGACCGAGAGCAGGAGGTCCAACGCGATATTAGGAGGTACCGCATGATTGTCATCAGTCAGTTCACAGTTGATATCGTACTATTTTATTCAGCGTGGAAATAAAAGTAGTCCAAGACGTAATTAGAGTGTTTCTTTCATCGCCGTTAGTGAGCAGTTCCCACGTACTCTCTGCTTTGTTTGAGACTCCACGCAGCCACAATATGGCTGTGCTGTAGACGACGCTACTGGCGCCAGTCTTAGCTGGACGGCGCGCTATAAATCGGCCACAATTCACTGTAGTAGCCGCGACAGAAGCCGCAACCAGCAGGGGGCGAAGCACCACTGCAGACAAGCGCCGTTAATACGCGGCGACCGCCCGCCGCCTGTTTACGTAATGGGATACTGAGCCAGCGGCCCTACGCTTTCTTTATACCAAAATACGGCGCAGGCTGTCTCGCCGCACGGTGACACTAATGTCCTGTACGTTCATCACGGCCACCTAGGAGAGTGCCGCCCCTGCTAAGGCTTCCGTGGCTCAAGTTTCACCCGTGTAAACAAACTGTCGGTAATTATACGGGAACGTCCGATCCGATGAAATCCTCGAAGGGCAGATAAGAAGAATTGTGAGATACCGGTGTCTCCAAGTTGCTTGCTTCTCATCCTTACTTGAAGAAAATAAATGGGCAACATCCGAAACTTTTTTTAGCTTTTCCTTAGCTTTCCCAGACCGATGTCCAATAAAAACTCATTACAACAGTAAATCTGAAACAACGGTGAACACGCATGACGTCTACTTGGAGTGTCATGTTTATTTTTATTAGACACTAAAGTGCTCGCGTGTTGTGTGTTTTCCGGTTCAAGGGAGCTTCGGAAACTTAGCTGCTTTATGTATAGCATGGAAACTTATCTGTACATTGTTGTTGTGGTCTTCAGTCCTGAGACTGGTTTGATGCAGCTCTCCATGCTACTCTATCCTGTGCAAGCTTCTTCATCTCCCAGTACCTACTGCAACCTACATCCTTCTGAATCTGCTTAGTGTATTCATCTCTTGGTCTCCCTCTACGATTTTTACCCTCCACGGTGCCCTCCAATGCTAAATTTGTGATCCCTTGATGCCTCAAAACATGTCCTACCAACCGATCCCTTCTTCTAGTCAAGTTGTACCAGAAACTTCTCTTCTCCCCAATCCTGTTCAATACCTCCTCATTAGTTATGTGATCTACCCACCTTATCTTCAGCATTCTTCTGTAGCACCACATTTCGAAAGCTTCTATTCTCTTCTTGTCCAAGCTAGTTATCGTCCATGTTTCACTTCCATACATGGCTACACTCCATACATTACATCTGTACATTAGTATTATGAAATGTTCTTGCAATTTTATCCGAAATAGCAGAAGTGTAAGAGAAAAGGATCTGTTCTTGATTACTTTCTTTTCTCGTTTGTGTAGAGTGATTTCAATCATATCATAATCATTATTGCTTCTAGTTTTCTTACAATATTTTTTTTTAACTTTGTCTGACCTATATTCATTTAGAGCTGCAATGTGTCGTAGTATCTGCCATTCTTTCTCAACTTTGTCATTTTGAAAAGGAAACTTTATTATCCGATGAACCACAGAATTAAAATAAGCTGCTTTGTGATTCATGGGATGACTGGAATGATTATTAATTATACAACTGTGCTTGTTGGTTCCTGTACATATTAAAGATACATTTCTTAATATTATTACTAATTTTCAAATCTAGGTAGTTCATGTTATTTTTAGCACATTTACAACACTTGTTAACCCTCATGCAGTAGCAAACAGAAGTTTAAATAATATTGTAGTATCGACTGTATATATGTGTAACACTGTCCATCGTGTTGGGTATAGATTTCACCTTGAAAGATGATGTAGTTGTAAACTGTTAGTAAGTCTAGAAGGTCTATAATTTCAGTGATTTCGGCTAGTGACAGTTTCTAAACGCAATCAAGTTTCTGAGTAGACATAAACTATTGACCAAATCATCATTTATCTTAATGGTTACAGATATCTCAGAGTCCGGTTACAGATAAGTCACACAAATCTATAGGCTGTGAAATCAACTAAATACTTTGGGATTATAATTACGAATAACTTAAATTGGATCACATAGATAATGTTGTGGGGAAGGCAAAGCAAAGACGCGTTTTACTGGAAGAACGGTTAGAAGATACAACAGGTCTAGTAAAGAGACTGCCTACACGACGTTTGTTCGTTCTCTGCTACAGTGTTGCTGTGCGATATGGGATCCTTGCCGGATAGGATTGACAGAAGACATCGAAAAAGTGTAAAGAAGAGCAGCTCATTTTGTATTGTTGGGAAATAGAGGAGTAAGTGTAACGGATATGATAAGCGAGTTGGGGTGGCAATCTTTAGACAAAGGCGTTTTGCTTTACGATAATATCTTTTCACGAAATTACAATCACCAACTTTCTTCTCCGATTGCGAAAACAGTATGTTGGCGCCAGCCTACATAGAAGAAATGGACATCACTATAAAGTAAGAGAAATCAGAGCTAGCACAGGAAGATTTAAGTGCTCGTTATTCCCGCGCATCGTTAGGCAGGGGAACGAGAGGGAAATGGGTTTAAGGTGGTTCGATGAACCCTGTGCCAAGCACTTAAATGACCGCCCCCGGTAGCTGAGTGGTAATCCACGATCAACTTTAACGGATCTCTGGTTGGCCTCTGTAATAAAAAACTGAGTGGAAGTATCAACCACCGAACTTGAACAGGATGTCTTGCGACATCCGCAACGACCAAACACAACGATCAATAACGAATAAAATGCAAAAAAAAAAAGAAAAGTGGTCAGTGCGACAGAATGTCAATCGTAAGGGCCCGGGTTCGATTCCCGGCTGGGTCGGAGATTTTTGTCCGCTCGGGGACTGGGTGTTGTATTGTCCTAATCGTCATCAATTCATCCCTATCGACGCGCTAGTCGCCGAAGTGGCGTCAGAACCAAAGACTGGCACCCGGCGAACGGTCTACCCGACGGGAGGCCGTAGTCACACGACATTTACATTTTAGCAAATGGTTCAAATGCCTCTGAGCACTATGGGACTTAACATCTGAGGTCATCAGTCCCCTAGAACTTAGAACTACTTAAACCTAACTAACCTAAGGACATCACACACATCCATGCCCGAGGCAGGATTCGAACCTGCGACCGTAGCAGTCACGCGGTTGCGGACTGCAGCGCCTAGAACCACGTGGCCGTCACGGTCGGCGGCATTTTAGCACTTAATTGACAGTTTCTGAATAATCATGTAGATGAAGATGAATGGAGATTTTCTAATTAAGCAAAAAAACCTTAACGTTCCATTACATGCATTTAAAAGTTATAACCATGTACAGTCGTGTGGTTCGTTTGGAAAGAAAGGCCTTATAGTCTTATGCCTAAGACGAAATTTACACGCACTTTCGGTAGTAATTCGTGCAAAAGATGAGGCCTTGTGAAGTGTTTATGAAACACCGTGTACGTACAATGCAAAATGCAGCGCTGCAGGTCAGTATAGCGAGAGACACGAGGTGTGCTCAAAGATCGCGACGCGATTTATGCCGGTAGTTGACGGGGCCCGGGTGGAAGTGCGCGCCGGCGGTGGGAAGCGCTTTACTAGGCGGTAATGTGCCGGCGGGGGCGGAAGGCTGAGGGCCCGATAGTGGGAGCGCATCCGGCGCCATCGCAGCTCGTCTTCGCCGGGAAGACGGCGGCCCGGCGCCGGCTGGGTAGCCTCGTAAAACTGGGCACCCGGTCCCGGCTGCTGGCTGCTGGCGCAGATAATGGCGCCAGGCGACTGGCGACTGGCGCCGCCAAATGAAGCGCCGGCCCGTCCTGCTGCTCGTGAAACTTGAATGTCGCCGCGACACTCCAGCTGCGCCCATTGTGCCATGTGCCAGCCGCTGATTCGGCCCTGTTTAGCGCGCCGCAGTGCCGCGCGATTCGGCGTGCTCGAAAGCTTCCTCCTTCGCCTTCCCGCCGACAGTTCTCTCTCGTTACGCCCGTATCCCCTCCCGAATCATAGACACAAGCTGCCGTTTCTCCCCTCAATCAGGACCGCACTCTACACCAGTATCCTAACGTATCGGTAGCAAGGCAGGTAGCAAGTCTGACTCCACACTGACGAGAAAGATACAAGCTGTCGTCCAAATCGTGCCCCTCGTACAGTACACTCATGTTCATTCTTCGGCTGGTACACCCGCTGCTGTTAGCAACACAAATAGCGGAGTTAGTGGGTTACACGCCCGAATACATATTCGATAACTGTGATAGATGTGCAGTTCTTGCTGACAACGCTAGCCGGTATCGACGTTTGTAAAATGAGTGCCTTGTACATGATATAACTGTGACTCTGGGTTAAATGCAGGCATGGTCAAACGAAACTTTGCCAGCGCGAGCGTTCGGTGCGAGACCCTGCATAGCGCGTCGAGCGCAGCGGCGAGTGGCGTTGAGGGGGGAGGACCAACAGGAAAAGGCTGCAGTCAGGCGCTGCTAGAGCGAGGCAGTCAGTTTGCCGCTGTTTGCTAACAGTGCCAAATGTCTTAAATTACATTTACGTTCTGCGTTACAAAAACCATGGCATTTAGGAAATCGGCCCACAAATGGAGAATCCAAATCATTCAGTGTTCAATGGGAACCGCTTTACTTTTCATCTGATCCATTATAAATGGTTCTGAAAGTCTGCTACTATTTTTTCTTTATTTTCACGATTTTCTTTATGTTATTTTTCGCACGACGCGTTTCTGGTTAAGATTCCCATTTTCAAGTGCGTTTTTTGTTTTTGCAATCCCATTGATGTTCGTAAAAGTAGTCAACAGAGATGACATTATACGTCTTCCACAGAGTATGGTAATCTTTTGTACATAGGTTATTTACTATTTATATTTAGGCATACTATCGAAACATCTGAAGAAATTCACTGATTCACTTTCAAGTTTTTCGTTTCGATACTATACTTAGATAAAAAATGTAACACATACAAATAAGTACAATTGTAAAATAGACATAAGTAAATTATGATCCAAATTGTTAAGGTAAATAATCTCTGTACAAAAGCATATCATACTCTGAGGAAGACCTATGATGTCATCTCTGTTGACTACTTGTAAGTACATCTGTGTCACTGTTTTGTTTTTGTAAAATGTTTTCGATGTTTAAAAGTGTACAACAAGTTGTGTGCGAGACTCTGCACAAATGCACCATAAGGAAACTGTAAGTACAAATTCTTCTAAAGTTCGCCACTAACTTCACAAAAAGATCGACAAGAAATTAAAAATTGCGTGTTTTCTTATATATTTCAATAAAGTAAACAAAATAAAGCAGAATCTCACATCGACAACAACGCATAGGAATGACTTAAACACAAAAAACGCACTTGAAAGTGGGAATCATTTCCCGAAATGCGTCGTGCGAAAAATAACAAAGAAAATCGTCACTGGTAGAAGATCAGCTATTTATATGTAAACAAACCTATCGCTTTACTTTTCGTATAATTTGAGTGCCATGCAAAGTGCTTGGTGCGTCATCGCACTATTATGAGCTGGTGAAACTTTCACTGCACATTATTACAACACAAGCCACAGAGACAAAGTGATGATGTTTGGTTTGTGGGGCGCTCAACTGCGTGGTCATCAGCGCCCGTACAAAGTCCCAATTTTTACACAGTCCAGTTTTTACACAATCCAATCTAGCCACTGTCACGAATAAAGATGATGATGATGAAATGATGAGGGCGACACGAACACCCAGCCACCGGGCAGAGAAAATCCCAAACCCGGCAGGGAATCGAACCCGGGACCCCGACATCCAGAGGCATCAATGCTAGCCACTAGACCAAGAGCTGCGGACAAAGGTAATGTGATGCACTTGTCTTGTGACAAACGTGCATGTATGCTGGCTGACCTTACGGTCGCCATTACGAACAAAAGTAAGAGTAAACAGTATGACGACAACATCTTTTACGGTCGACGTAACCAATTATTTTATTTCAGTTATGTCTTTTAACGCACTCGCAGTATCATTTGGTAACATATGTGGTGGACAAAACTAATGGTATCAAACAAAAATTAATCCTACGGAAGACTCAGCTTCGTGTTCATGACATGGAAAATTTTCCAGAATTCAAGGCAGTTATTTTTAGACCAGGTATGACTGACTACTTTTCAATAACTGAAACGTTTCATCATTAACTGTCGAAGATATTACAAGAATTTGCACGTTGAGGACTGATTTCAACTTATTTGTCAGACCGTTCTCGTTTCGGCTGCTGACGTTGAAGCGTAGCAATGAAATGTGGCGCTGGAGTTTACAGGCACACGTAATGACGTTCGGATCAACAAAGTTTCATGCGTTTATGTGTTACACATAAATCGATAATATACTTTTATCGCACAGTGTCCTTTTTTCTGTTTTTAATATAACTTTTAAGCTCAATGAGCAGGGAAAATTAGAATTTAAACTTTCATTCCCCCTTTACCTTTCAGAATTAATGATGTTCCATCCTCCGAGGAGTGTAGAGTACGATGCGGGAGACCCGCACCGCCGTACTAGGCAAGGTCCTAGTGGAAGTGGTTTGCCATTGCCTTCCTTCGATCGTAATGAGTATGAATGGTGATGATGCAGACGACACAACAACATCCATCCAGGGGCAGGAAAAATCCCTGACCCCGCCGGGAATCGAACCCGGGACTCCGTACACGGGAAGCGAAGACGCTACCCAAAGACCACGAGCTGCGGACTTACCTTCAAGAAACAGCTAATATTAAGACAGCAGTTAATGAACCAGTATGACATATACGTACTTGAAATCAACTAAAACCACTTTCAAATTATGTACTCTTTTCAGCTTCCAGCATTTAGAATAAACAATTTTAAAACGATCCACAAATCTTTACGTAAAACAAAAAGAAACAAATCAAATCAACCAACATGACAGACAGAAATCGCATGCATCTCACTAGCAATTAACAACGTAACAGCATGACATAAGCGTTCTTGGAATCAACCAGAACAACTTTCAAATTATGTACTGGGTTCACCTTCCTGCGTTTAGAATCAAGAATTTTAAAGCACAGACAGATAATCTACACTTAAAGAAGAAATCCCATTAACTATCATGGCAACAGAAATCGTACAGCTCTCACAAGCAGTTAACAAGAAAGATTTAAATTTGCGCACCGAGTGGACAGTCATATACTTCAGAAAAAGTAATATTAAAACGACCACAGGTAACCTTTACGCAATAGACAAGTCCATTAGTGCACTGAATTGATAATTCACACGCTAACATTACCCATACACAGCCCTCCTTCCGAAATGTGAACGACAACTTTTTCAATAATAATTAAAAGAATAACAGGATTTACAGCACTCAACATAACGTAACAAATATCAATCTTGTAAAGATAAGCATGTGCATCCAAAACTACGTGGACTCAACACAATAACCACGATGCGCACGAATAACATACTTCACTACAACCAACTAAGTCATTCAATTGCCTGAGGAGTGACTGCACCTTTACAGCTGTAAGGGCCACACGAATAAACATAGGATAATAGTTGCAAAAGGGCATCTCGACCAACATCCTCTTTTTTTATCAGGGTGTTTAACGTCGCTAAGAGTCCACGAATCGGCGAATGGTGGTATGTAGTTCGAGCGGGCCCACTCATAAAAATCTTCACGCCCACTCAATCCAATAACGGCTTGAAAACTATGGTTGACCGACCATGTGCCCAGGCCACTCCAACGGACTGCAGCCACTCTTCATTAGCCGCCTGTCGCATCTGGAAGTTTCCGTCGCCCCCTCCGGAAGATCCTGCCTGCACGCTGCCGGCAGCACCGGCGCGACCAATCCCGGAGCGCCCTCTGAATCATTCCGGCCGCCGGAAGCGCCTCTCGGCGGGAATTCAAAGTGGCGGCCGCTGGCGCCGGAATCGAACAGTCACGGATATACCTCCTCATTACCTCCAACTTGAACTAATAGACCTACAGTGTCGCACCCTTCTGAGACCAGTTTGTTGAATCCAGGAATTTACGAACGACGTTTTTCTATTATGAAATTGAGAAAGGACTGCCAACGATAGAGTTTAAAAGATTTAAATCTGCGTAACGCTGCGTATTTGTATCGCAATCTATAGTTCAGCTGTATTACGTATTGTAAAATCGAAATACAGATAAATTTATAAACAACGTATGTTAAATACCTATACATAAAACCTACGTTTCTAGCATTTTAGACTTATAGAAAGCTTTTGGCAATGTTGACTGGAATACTCTCTTTCAAATTCTGAAGGTGGCGGGGATAAAATACAGGGAGCGAAAGGCTATTTACAATTTGTACAGAAACCAGATGGCAGCTGTAAAAGTCGAGGGACATGAAAGGGAAGCGGTGGTTTGGACGGAGTGAGACAGGGTTGTAGCCTCTCCCCGATGTTATTCAATCTGTATATTGAGCAAGCAGTAAAGGAAACAAAAGAAAAATTCGGAGTAGGTATTAAAATCCATGGAGAAGAAAAAGACTGAGGTTCGACGATGACATTGTAATTCTGTCAGAGACAGCGAAGGACTTGAAGAGCAGTTGAAAGGAATGGTCAGTGTCTTGAAAAGAGGATATAAGATGACCATCAACAAAAGCAAAACGAGGATAATGGAATGTAGTCGAATTAAGTCGGGCGATACTGAGGGAATTAGATTAGGAAATGAGACACTTAAAGTAGTAAAGGAGTTTTGCTATTTGGGGAGCAAAATAACTGATGATGGTCGAAGTAGAGAGGAAATAAAATGTAGACTGGCAATGGCAAGGAAATCGTTTCTGAAGAAGGGAAATTTGTTAACATAGAGTATAGATTTGAGTGTCAGGAAGTCGTTTCAGAAAGTGTTTGTATGGAATGTAGCCATGTATGGATGTGAAACAAGGACGATAAATAGTTTGGACAAGAAGAGAATAGAAGTTTCCGAAATGTGATTCTACAGGAGAATGCTGAAGATTAGATGGGTAGATCACAAAACTAATGAGGAGGTATTGAATAGGATTGGGGAGAAGAGGAGTTTGTGGCACAACTTGACTAGAGGAAGGGATCGGTTGGTAGGACACATTCTGAGGCATCAAGGGATCACCAATTTAATATTGGAGGGCAGCGTGGAGAGTAAAAATCGTAGAGGGAGACCAAGAGATCAATACACTAAGCATATTCAGAAGGACGTATGTTGCAGTAGGTACTGGGAGATGAAGAAGCTTGCACGGGATAGAGTAGCATGGAGTGCTGCATCAAATCAGTCTCAGGACTGAAGGCCAGAACAACAACAACATAAAACACTTCGTAGTTCTGCTCACTGTATTTGGAATATGTAATGTATTTATTGAAGAAAGCAGTAAATTACCTGCTTTCGCAAACATGTAAAGAAGCTGGAAATAAACGCTAGTGATAAAAAACTCCTTATAAAAGTATGCCGTAGTATTCGCACTGTGTTGAAAATACTTCTTCCTGAGTGCAGCCTTCAGCCTATAGCCAACACACTGACATCTGCTCAGGACAGTGCAGTAGTGCGGGAAGCTGAAGCTCTGGGCGGACTCAGCTGCACTCGGTGAGCGCGAGCGCGCTCAAAGAGTGCAAATCTTGGCAATGCCTGGTGTACTGGCTTACACACTGAAGAACCAAGGAAATTGGTATAGGCATTTGTATTCAAATGCAGAGATATGTAAATAGGCAGAATACGGCGCTTGCGATTGGCAAAGTCTATGTAAGAAAACAAGTGCCTGGTGCAATTGTTACATCGACTACTGTTGCTACAATGGCAGATTATCAAGATTTAAGTGAGTACGAACATAATGTTATAGTCGGCGCACGACCGATGGGACACAGCATCTCTGAGGTAGCGCCGGCCGGAGTGGCCGAGCGGTTTTAGGCGCTGCAGTCTGGAACCGCGCGACCGCTACGGTCGCAGGATCGAATCCTGCCTCGGGCATGGATGTGTGTGATGTCCTTAGGTTAGTTAGGTTTAAGTAGTTCTAAGTTCTAGGGGACGGATGACCTCAGAAGTTAAGTTCCATAGTGCTCAGAGCCATTTGAACCATTTTTGAACTTCCGAGGTAGCGACGAAGTGGGGATTTTCCCGTACGACCATTTCACGAGTATACCGTGAATATTGGGAATTCCGTAACGCATCAAATCTGACATCCCTGCGGCCGGAAAAGATCGTACAAGAATGGGACCAACGACGAGTGAAGGGAATGGTTCAACGTGACGGACGTGCAACCCTTTCGCTAATTGCTGCAAATTTCAGTGCTGGTCCACCAACATGTGTCACCGTGCAGACCATTCAACATATCATCAATATGGGCTTTTGGAGCCGAAGGATCACTCTTGTATTCCTGATGACTGCAAGAGACAAAGCTTTGCGCCTCGTCTGGGCCCATCAACACCGACATTGGACTGCTGATGACTGGAAACATGTTGCCTCGTCGGAGAAGTCTCGTTTCAAATTTTATCGATCGGATGGACGTGTACTGGTATGGAGACAACCTCATGAATCCATGGACCCTGAAAGTCAGCAGGGGACTGTTCAAGCTGGTAAAGGGTCTGTAATGGTGTGGGGCGTGCAGAGTTGCAATGAATGGGACCCCTGATACGTCTAGATACGGCTCTGAAAGTTTACACATACGTAAGCATCCTGTCTTATCACCTCCATCCGTTCATGTCCATTGCGCATTCCGACGGATTTGGGCAATTCCAGCAAGACAATGCGACACTCCACACGTCCAGAATTGCTGTAGAGTGCTCCAGGAACACTCTTCTGAGTTTAAACACTTCCACTGGCCACCAAATACTCCAGACAAGAACGTTATTGAGCATATCTGGGATGCTTTGCAACGTGGTGTTGAAAAGAGATCTCCAGCCCCTCGTACTCTTACGGATTTTTGAACAGCCCACCAGGATTCATGATGTCATCTCCATCCAGCACCACTTTAGGCTTAGTCGAGTCCACGCCACGTCGTGTTGCGGCACTTCTGCATACTCGTGAGGGCCATACACGATGTGAGGCAGGTGTACCATTTTTTATGGCTTTTCAGTATATATTATCCTATAGATCTGTATTATTCTCCTAAAAGAATTACGTTTGTTTGTATTATGTAATGACTGTTTTAATCAGATTGCAATACGTTCACTATTTTACTTATTTGAAAAATCACTAAATGTGTTTCTCTCCAAAATTATCTTACTTTTACCTAAATTCCTGTTTTTAGATCACACGCAGAAAAATAAAACTACTGGGCAGGTTAAATTGTAATGGAATTGAATAAATGTCTAAGGAGTGAACTATTTCAGTGTTAGATAATGTGGTTACACTCTAAAATGTTGGAAGTTCAGGTGTAAAAACAGGAAACAGTGGGCAGGTATGTACATGTCGACTAAAGGTTTGGGGAGCCAAAATAGCTCTTTGTACGGGTGGTTATAATTAAACTGATGCCGCGCGGGGTAGCCGAGCGGTCATGGGGCACCTTGTCACGGTTCGCGTGGCTCACCCGGTCGGAGGTTCGAGTGCTCACTCGATAATGGGTGTGTGTGTGTGTGTGTGTGTGTGTGTGTGTGTGTGTGTGTGTGTGTGTGTGTGTGTGTGTGTGTGTGTTCCTTAGCGAAACTTAGTTTAAGTTAGATTAATAGTGAATAAGGTTAGGGACTGATGACATGAGCAGTTTGGTCCCATAAGACAATACCACAAAATTCCAAATTTGAATTATTAAACTGACAGCGTTCCGAGTGCCCTAGTGCTGGTTGTATACATTGTAGTGCACTGAAACATTGTAGGCATGTTCATGTGCGTTTCGCACAGAAAACTGCAACCTTCTTAACCCTTTACTTCACATCTGTTGTAAAGCGACAAACAGCATATTTACGTCAAAACAGGAAACATTTCACAACCACCTGCTTACGACGAGATATTTTCACGTGGTGGCAGAAAATGGAACTATTATTTTTTATGCAAAATCCAACAGATTTAAGGTGTCAGGCAAATCCAACACCTTCCATGAAAATCCTGACATGATAAGCAAATCCAGTAGTGTGTCACATAGCTCCGAATAAATCATGACATTAAATTAACCAAAGTAATACGAGTAACGAATGAGCAAATGGAATACCACAGACTAACACAGGAATGCCTAAATGCATGTCATACCTTCCCACCATGAGACAGACGCAGTTCCAAGGGGAGAAACGAGAACAGAAGCCGTATGCAGAACCGTGTTAAGCTGGAAGGCCCTATGATAAGGGACGGACACCCACGTCGCCAGCTAACCGCTAGTACCACATCCTAGCCGCAAGTTTTAGCGTGAGACTTCTTTGCGTCTGTTACGTCAGGACCACCCCCCCCCCCCCCCCCCCCCCAGCCCATGTTAAAAGATAGAGCCCTCCAGAAGAACAGTATAGATCCTACGATAACGCTAAAAGGACCACACCAGCTGCAAGTTTTAGCGTGAGACTTTTTCGCGTCTCTGTTCCGTTGCAAACTTTAAAAACATTGCCCACCACGAAAAGTATAACGTTTCTCATTGGATAGACAATTTTTGTAGGAGAAGTTAGGAGGAGTTGCTTCCGAGACAGAGGTGAGCGGAGCTGTGCTGCCCGCTGCCCCCTGACGAACACCGACAAGGTAATGAACGCACGCGATGCCGCATTTTTGAGCGCATAAGGCTTCACTCAGAACTACAGAAGTCTCATCTGTTACACCCCCTTTTTGCGTAATACTAGTGTCGATCGTCAATTAAAGCTCATGGTGTTCACATTTGCCACTTGAAGTAAAAATCTGAAACGCGATAATTTTTCTGTTATATAGTTATTGAGAAGCCACATCAGCCACTGTAATTTACGACAAGTTAGATAAGTAATTAAAGATAATTGAGGGTCACTGTAGACCATTTTGATAGTTTTCTCTTTTGTGAAACTTAATTTAAACCTAGGTTATAGATGTGATATGGCATAGGTCATCCTTTGATCCATTGTAGAACTTGGAAACCCATTCAGGGAATACTCGTCAACATTCTTGTTGAACGCAGTTGGTTTTTATCATACTGTATTAAAACATTTCCTTTTATCAATAGTGCAATTTATAAACAATATTTTGTGAATAGAATAAAATTTCCAATGGTAAACTTTACTGCTTTTTCGACGTTATTTTACCAGCTAACTAAAAATAGGAAAGCCTTGAACCCCTTCCACTAAATTTAGTTAGTATTAAGATCCTTTTACAGGGAGTGCAGCGGAGCTGACGCTGAAATCATTAACTATTTGGTTATATCGTCGCTAGTCTCACTGAACTCTTCTGAATTCTATATGTCATGTGTGGTCTTGCGTTGCCTTACCAGCAACAGGTCCCACGTTCAAACTAGTCAATTCCCTAAAAAACACGCTCAGAGCGTCGTTGCGCGAAAGTGGTAGGGAGACACGATATAGAACAAACAGACACCACGCAGAATGTTAGACAGTGCACCGATTGATGAACATACTTAAACTGTTTCAGTGTCTTGCAATGTATACAGCTCGCACTGCAGCACTCCGAACAGCGTCAGTTTAATTGTAACCACTTGTTATGTGGTCCAGTGACTGCCCAGAGGGACGCAGGTGACAGGCTAGTAGTACCACACAAGACCATTGACGTGCTGGGGTTGGACTCAACGCTTTATCCACCTTCGAACTGCTAAAAATACGAGAGTCCGCCAAAAACTAAGGCAATGGATAACACACCCAAATTTAAATTGAGTATGTAGCACTCAAAGCTGTCTACTGTGAATGACTTTGTCACGTATTCGTACAAGAGTTGTCAAGTATCTGTGTGATCCAAAGATCTGTTAGTCTATAGTTTCGTCTGTTAGAGTAGCTTCGTCTTTGGTTGAGAACAGTAGTGCGCTTGTCCTGCCACGACTCTCAGTGCTGAGTCCAGTCGGCAAAAGATATTGCTTGGCACGGGAACTTTATTTCGGTTGGGCAGTGTAGTCCTGCAAGATGCCGATGTTGGAGCCTTGACTTAAAGTAGACAGTTAGGCACCTGATCCCTTCTGGACTTTGCTCTAAATCAGTAGGCTGTCCCGTGAGTTCTGATGTGTAATGTAAAAACAATGCTTGACAATGAATAACGCAAAGGCCATAGCAAATGAAACATAAACGCCGGTATACCACCATCATTTGAGTAAAAATAGCGGGAGGGATTGTCTAAGCTGCAGTTCGTGCAAACAGACATGAACAACGTAAAGAAGATGCTCAGTAAACCCCTCTCAGTTCATCGCCAGAGTCGGACGTGTTGCCATCAAGTCAGGCGGACCGATCGACAATTAAGCAGTCTGCGGGAAAATATTCGAAGTTAAAGACACCACCAGTGCAAAGCATGTTTAATGGAAAAGTTCTTCATATTCAAAAACGTGAAGTTGTTGCAAATGTCTGCCAGTTTATAAAGAAAGAAGCTCTGATAGGTGCGCCATTGGAACTGAACTCCACATTGGAACAAGTGGCCGAAGCAGCTGGTTTATTGTTTACTTCCGTTTGGAGAATCAAGAGAGAAGCGCCCAAGCAGATAAATCAGCTTTTCAAAACATCGTAACGTAAGGTCTTGGAAGGGCAGTTTAGACAATTGTAATGAGCAAGTCATTCGCTATGTGGTGAATAATACCTACATTACAGATAAAAGAAGACCCACTTTAAAGGAAATTCATAAAAATTTTTATAAACAAAGAAAAGAAAAGATACCGTCCGAACAGGCCTTCAAGGCGAACGGTACTGATTAACCTCCGTGTCCTCCTCAGCCCTTAGGCATCACCGCATTAGGATACAGAGGCATGGCGTCAGCAAGCCGGTCTCCCGGCGGTTGTCAGTCTTCGTAACTGGTGTCGCTACTTCTCAATCAAGCAGCTCCTCATTTGGCCTCACATGGGCCGAATCTTGAAGGATGTATAAAAACAATTCCTGAAATTCTTCGCACCCTAGGCTTTAGATGGAATAAGACGGTGAGTAACCGAAAAATACTCCAGGGACTAAAGACTATCAGGATAAAACGAATTACTTACGTAAAAAGTATCCGAGAGTACAGACGTGAGTGTGGTCCAATTTTCTATACTGAGGGACGTACGAGGTGTGAGAAAAGCACACTACTGGCCATTAAAATTGCTACACCAAGAAAAAATGCAGACGATAAACGGGTATTCATTGAACAAATATATTATACTAGAACTCACATGTGATTACATTTTCACACAATTTGGGTGCATAGATCCTGAGATATCAGTACCCAGAACAACCACCTCTTGCCGTAATAACGGCCTTGATACGCGTGGGCATTGCATCAAACAGAGCTTGGATGGCGTGTACAGGTACAGCTGCCCATGCAGCTTCGACACGATACCACAGTTCATCAAGAGTAGTGACTGGCGTATTGTGAAGAGCCAGTTGCTCGGCCACCATTGTCCAGACGTTTTCAGTTGGTGAGAGTTCTGGAGAATGTGCTGGCCAGGACAGCAGTCGAACATTTTCTGTATCCAGAAAGGCCCGTACAGTACCTGCAACATGCGGTCGTGCATTATCCTGCTGAAATGTAGGGTTTTGCAAGGATCGAATGAAGGGTAGAGCCACGGGTCGTAACATCTGAAATGTAACGTCCCTATACCATCATGCCGGGTGATACGCCAGTATGGCGATGACGAAAACACGCTCCCAATGTGCGTTCACCGCGATGTCACCAAACACGGATGCGACTATCATGATGGTGTAAACAGAACCTGGATTCATCCGAAAAAATGACGTTTTGCCATTCGTTCACCCAGGTTCATCGGCGAGTACGTCATCGCAGGCGCTCCTGTCTGTGATATATCGTCAAGGGTAACCGCAGCCATGGTCTCCGAGCTGATAGTCAATGCTGCTGCAAAAGCCGTCGAACTGTTCGTGCAGATTGTTGTCTTGCAAACGTCCTCATCTGTTGACTCAGGGATCGAGACGTGGCTGCACGATCCGTTACAGCCATGTGGGTAAGATGCCTGTCATCTCGACGGCTAGTGATACGAGGCCGTTGGGATCCAGCACGGCGTTCCGTATTACCCTCCTGAACCCACCGATTCCATATTCTGCTAACAGTCATTGGATCTCGACCAACGCGAGCAGGAATGTCGCGATACGATAAACGTCAATCGCAATAGGCTACAATCCGACCTTTATCAAAGTCGGAAACGTGATGGGACGCATTTCTCCTCCTTACACGAACCATCACAACAACGTTTCACCAGGCAACGCCGGTCAACTGCTGTTTGTGTATGAGAAATCGGTTGGAAACTTTCGTGATGTCAGGACGTTGTAGGTGTCGCCACCGGCGCCAACCCTGTGTGAATTCTCTGAAAAAGCTAATCATTTGCATATCACAGTATCTTCTTCCTGTCGGTTAAATTTCGCGTCTGTAGCACATCTTCGTGGTGTAGCAATTTTAATGGCCAGTAGTGTAATTAGATAGATTTTTTATCTACCAAAATATTTTGTTTTTTTCGAACAACTGTATTGTCTCCATGAAATTAGTTCCCTTACGCCGTTACACACTGACAGTGCCATTGTTCCCAGTCTCCGTAGCAGCGTTGAAAGGCTTCAGCCGGTAGTGCTTTTAGCATTCTGCTGAATGTGCTTCAGAATCCCAAAATGGCGTCCTTTCAACATAGTTTGAAATTTCAGGTTAAGATAAAAGTCGCAAGAACTGAGTTCAGGTGAGTAGGCGAGCTGTGGAACAACAGGTATGTCTATTGAGATAAAAAAAAAATCTGTGATAGAAGCGGCCATGAGACGTGGGACAATGTCATGCTGCAGCATCCACTTGTCTGCAATGCCCTGTCTCACTCGATTCAACCTTTTCCTGAGCCTTTCAGGGACGTATTTCTAAAACACTTCGGGGACAGTTTATCTGGAGGAACAAATTCTTTATGCAGGATATCCCTACGGCCTAAAAGCAGGTCAGCATTGCTTTGATCTTTGATCTGCTCAATTGAACTTTTTTCGGTCGAGGTGTCTCCAGTGTCCCACTCCTCACAATGCCACCTTATCTCATGATAGTGCTCAAACATCCAGTATTCATCACTTGTGATCACAAAACTGAACCATTCGTGGTCATCAGCAATATTCTCAACTAGATCAACGTGTAGGTTTTTCCGATTGTCCTGCTCAGCTGCGAGTTTTTTCGGCATTAGTTTGGCACAAACCTTTCGCGTTTGTAAATCTTCCGTCAAAAGTTTAAGTACGATGAAAGTGTTTAACACTTCGCCCATCATTCGTATTGTTAAATGTCGTTTTGTCCTCACAATAGCACGTACGCGTTCAGTTTTTTCGTACGTTTTTGAAGTTAGAGGTCTCTGTGAGCTAAGTTCATCTTCAACGTGCTCCCGGCCTCCCAAGAATGATTTGTGCCAGCGAAAATCTTGTGCTCTTGATAAGGTATGTTCCCCATAACCCTGTTTCAACTTTTCCACCACACTCGCGGATTCCCCAAGATTAACACAATTGATTACTTAATATTACTCTAAATTCCTCTGTTCCATTTCTGTGGCACACAAAAAAACACAGCTCCACTTAAGGCGTTATCATAAGTCATGTGATGACTGTACAGAGCTGAAACTCTGACTACGTACCTGGTAGTGTTGAACACACCGGTACACACAAGTAGAACAACAGAGCGTTGCCAGAACGCTTGCAGTGTGCCACTGGGGGCCGAAGCGCACAATAACCCTGGGTTCAATGTGGGGTGTTGGTGGGATAGGTGGACTACTGTGGCCTGTTGTGGAGTTGTGAACCACTGAGGCTACGGCGGGACAAAGCCCCTCTGTCGTTTCTAGGTCCCCGGTTTCAATACACAATACCCACCGTTAGGTCATATGGAAACCACTCTTGACTGATTCAGTTACTAATTTACACTAGCAACTGAAATACTCACACAAAATGATCTTATCTTACTGTTGCGGGTGAAATTTTCAACAAAACAATAAAATTTATACACGTCTCTAAATCTGTAAATGATTGGTGCAGAGCGAGCTACACTTGAAACTACCAGCCCTAAAATTCCATACATGAGAGTTGTCTATCCCTGCATCTGAGAACATCAATGTAAGTGGATTCTTTCTTATGGGTGTCATCCGTGCAATGAACGTGTGAGCACAATCTGTGTAACAAGCAAACATATACGAATGTATGTTGGGAAAAAAGCTACACAACTGACTGCGAATTATAAACATGTTGCTCACTACTTGATTCTGAATGAAGGAAATGCAATGTATGTAGTCAGTGGGGAAAAAATTACAAGTGTTAATCCCTTAACTCCGAGTGTTGCGAATTCGCATCATAACAATGCCGTGCTCATAAATGGAAGATTAGTTGTTTTTGAATGCCGTTGCCGGTGGATGCTGAGTCTTCATGGAGCTACCAACTTTCTGACAAGTGCTGCATTCTCCTGAGTGTTTCTGGAGTCTCGAAAGCACCACTACTTTTGATTTTTATCTTTCATCTAGAAATTTATTCAGGCATTAATGGATTAAGCAGCTTCTAATGTGAAACATTTAGGATAAGAACAATAAAAAGTAATATCAAATGCATTGCACCGACTTTATAGGCTCATAAAAACATGGGACAAGTAGTAAGTAAGAAAATGGAAATAAACCTCCGGGAAATTATTCACACCTGGATGAGTGTGAGCTAGATTTTACAAATAAGTCTGACATGAAGCTGGTCTATCAAATTAATTAATCAGAGGAATACGAGGGTCCACTAACAATGGAGGCATTATGGAGTAATAGAGCCAACTACTCGTGAAAGAGTGTAAGGGATAAATGGTAAGGAAACAGTTGGCCTATTACTCGTAGACGTGGGCTTTAGTTCCAAAAAGAAGAACAATTAACGAATACATTTTTCATAACGCTGGAAGACCACGTACGACAGGAAGATGTTAAAACCTGTAAATGACTTATCTGAGAGAACCTACCTAAACGTTATACAAAAAAGGTGGTGAAAGATTGGGTGGTATTCTGTGATGTGGGTACAAAGCTCAAATCCATTCACGAATCATCGAGTTCTGGTTCACGTGAGGTGTCAGTAAAGTGAATGAATATGGAACGCGTGAAAGAAATATCGGAAGCAGAGTGAAAGTAATGCAGAAAATCATAATAGCAATGGGTTCCCGACGTGCAACAGCATCGAGCAATCGCACCACTTTAACATTCGCATGGTATCAGCTCTGGAAAAACTGATTGTATGCCTGGGGTCTTCTTTGACCCCAAAGTGATTGAAGCAACGTTATGGCGATAAAATTTGAAGTATGTCCACAAAAGTAATTATAATTTATTGATAAACATATGCATGATGTTGATATTAGAACTCCGAAGTTTTTAATATAATTACGTGACACATAAGTCGTAATTATTTACAAGAAATATGAAAAGATATTTTGTTTAGTTCCAAGAGCTATTTTAACACAAAATATTCATAACCCATATACTATGTAGCAATACTGTAATTTATTAATATTATGTACAATATCACTTATACGGAATTCTATTAGAAATACATTTCTACTCGCTCTTAGTGTCATACGACGAACAATCATTACACAACACACTTACCGTAGCATGTTCTTTACAAACTTGTGACACCCATCATATTGTTGATTCACTTTCGTGTTCTTTGGACTTGGACAGGAATACACCGTTTTCTTTTCAGGTTTGTACTTCCCGATTATCGTGTTATTTTTCCTTTAGGAGATCCTTGAAGCGTGGAGATATTATTGCTAAACGAATGCGTTGTGTTCTGCACAGGGGCGACAGGATTCGTCATTCAATGTGAGATCTGGGTAATTCTTTTCCTAGTTCTGAGAGGAATTCTCTTCTTGCATTTTTACTTCTCATATCATGTAAAAATTAACAATACAGAACGTAAACATTGACACAAGGTAAGTCTAGTATATATATATATATATATATATATATATATATATATATAAAGAAAACGCAAGTGGCCACCTACTTGTTCCACGTTTCACTGAATAATGTCTAGCCATTTTATCATCTGTAGCAACGCTTGACATTGTTGAGTTGTAGAACATTTTTATTTTAGGTATTTTGTGCTCATGCTCAATTACATCAAATGTCTGGTGTAGAGTAGACAACAAAATGACTGAGTTATTTGTGTAGGAACATACGAAACTAAAACAGTAATCTGTGAATACCCAAAAGTAGTCGATAATGAATGCCTCTGTTCTGATGGCAACATTTCTTTTGGTATCTCTTTTCGGTTGGCCCTAAGAGTTCCCACAAGTATCAACTTATTAGCAAGAAGTTCTTGTCCCGAATCAAAACTTGTAAAATGTTATCATAGGTAATGTTCCTACCACTTTCCTTCAGGTGATCATCTAAGAATCAAGTTTAATCTAGCGTTCAAGAGTTGGGTACAGAATTTTACTATCTTTTGCATTATCGTTGGTATGCATTACTACTACAATCTGATTGTGATTGGTAATGAATAGTCTGAAACAATGTGCCCTTGACAGTAATTGTGGTCTAAGATGACGTGGAACATGCACAGTTTCACGTATTACATTCCTTGAAACCTTGTTGCGCACGTCAGGTGGTGCTTTATTATATGTTATCTATTCACTTCTAGACCCAAAAGTAGATGCACTCGTTACCTGAATACCATTATCATCTTCTTCACAGTCACGCATATCCACTTCATCTCCGACCGGTATATCTTCCTCTATCATATCTCCATCAGCATCACTGTCATCCTCATTTCCAAAAATTGATTCATTAACGCTATCACTCTTCTGTAAATCTACCAATGCGTGCTCGAGACTTTAGCCCCTTGCAAAACATATATAACCAACTGTGGTGTCACCGCCAGACACCACACTTGCTAGGTGGTAGCCTTTAAATCGGCCGCGGTCCGCTAGTATACGTCGGACCCGCGTGTCGCCACTATCAGTGATTGCAGACCGAGCGCCGCCACACGGCAGGTCTAGAGAGACTTCCTAGCACTCGCCCCAGTTGTACAGCCGACTTTGCTAGCGATGGTTCACTGACAAATTACGCTCTCATTTGCCGAGACGATAGTTAGCATAGCCTTCAGCTACGTCATTTGCTACGACCTAGCAAGGCGCCATTATCAATTGCTATTTATCTTTTGATGCATGTACCGTCAAACCGATGTTCACCAATTATGGATTAAAGTTAAGTATTCCAGAAGCTACGTACTATTTTTGCTACTATAAAGACCTTGTCATTTTCCAGACCTCACGCCATCCTGCGTGAGCTTAAACGCGTGCCTTTCGGCTACCTCGTAGTGGCTTGGCTGTCTCGCCAAGTCACAACACCAACCATGACGAATAATTTATAACACCACGTCTTCCTTTCACAGAACTCTATTCCAAACTGTGAATTTGTGATAATTAGCATGAATGTATTTTCTATCTGTTGTTTACAACAGAGTACAAATGAATGTCGGTTTATAAGGTGCATTGTTGTCAAGATTTATTTTCAGGACAGAACTTACATACGAAGGCTATTTGGAAAGTAAGGAACGATAGGTCGCGAAATGGAAATCACAGTGAAAATCAAAACTGTTTTATTTGCAACGGTTAGATACACCTTCCAGCTACTTCTCTACACAGACTTAGACATCTGTCGTAGCTTAGTACCAGCTTTTCAATTCCCTCGTTATAGAAGACAGCCGCCAGTGCTTTTCGACAATTTTCTACTCTGGACTGCAGCTCGTTGTCTGTGTCAAAATATTGTCTTCATAGCTAGCGGTTCATTTCAGCAGAGATGAACCTCAGAGGTAGCCAATTACGGGCTGTATTGCGGGTGATCAAACACTTCCCATCGAAAATGCTGCAGGAGCATCTTAATTACCCCTGCAGAGTGAGGCCGAGAATTGTCGTGTAGAACTAACCACATAACATTTATGTTATGTGGATTGCATAGCTTCAGGTGAAATCCTTCGACAGGCCCTCATACTTGATGGGAGACGCTAATTTCCAGCCATCTTTTCACTCTCACTGTGAGCTCAGAACTGAAAAGAGCGACGTGATGCGATCGACGAGCATACTAGACACAGTGCCCAACGCTTTGTGCAAAGCTTCATCAGATTTTCACTGCATTTTCCATTTCGCAACCGATCGTTCCTTACTTTCCGAATAACCGTCGTATAATACTGAATCACATATTGCATACCTGGGGTATTTTCTGACCCCACTGCAAAAATTTCAAATTGTTATACTACAAACTGTGATATAATCATAAATATTTTACCCAGTTGTAATAAAAAGCCCGTGAATAGAACATCTGGAGGATGAGTAGTCTACACCCACATTAAAACTGTTTATTTGTAGTTAAACGAGCCTTAGGGTCTAAAAAGGCACCAGGCATCGTGAGAGGGTTAAGCAACAAGCGACTGCATCGAAATCTGTGTCCCCTTATCACTGGAAATTCACCAGGAGTCTTCAAGCAAAATCCGAGAATTTCGATTGGCTGTCGTTCCACGAGAACTCCACGAGGCGTCACCGTCGCCCTGCAAAACGCTACACCGATGTCAACAACAGTGGGAAACACTGGAGACATCATGGCTCCAAACACCACTCCAGACGTTTCAGTAGTTGGGTAGTCTCCAGCTCATCTTCTAGGAGGGTAGAAGACGGTGTCTGTTCTATACAACACCAAGTGATTAATATTACGTGATTGTGTGATTACCAATGACACAATCACTGCAGGTGCTATCCTTGATGGTGGAGTGACTACAGGAAATGACACTGTATCGAAATAATATTAGCTCAGCTGACGTTTGAAACAGCTCCAGAGAAATAGGACACTTATCTTTGTGCTTTTTCGCTTGGCACGAAGGGCTTTGGAAAAAAGAAAAACGTGTGCAATACGTTTCCAGTGTGCGCTGTTTCGAAACTTCTTAGCAAATTAAAGCTGTATGCCAGTATAGTATTACGTATACTTGTCTAATTTGACAGTTCAGTATGTCTGTGTCGAACAGTTAAATGTGGCATTTATGTACAATTAACGCTGACAGGTACCGTGAACTCTGAAAAAACTCAAACGGGGAATTCAGAGCCGAAGAAGATGAATGTTGAGCAAGGGCGTATACATTCTCCATGACAACGCTCGCCCACACATCGCTCGGCAAACCGTTGCTCTCATGCAACAGTTTAAGTGGACATAATCACCCACCCACCCTATAGTCCTGACTTGGCTTCCAGTGACTATCACCTGTTCCCAAGGTTAAAAGAACATTTGGCCGGAAAGCGATTCAGCTCCGACGACGAGATGAAAGAAGAGATTCATAACTTTCTGAACAGCATGGCGGCGATTTGGTATGACATGGGCATACAAAAACTGCCACAGCATCTACAAAAATGCATCGACAGAAATGGTGATTATGTCGAAAAATAGCTAAATTTTCAAGCTGTAAACTGATGGAAACCATTGCAGAAATAAACAGGTCTATGCACTTACATCGTGGTCTAGGTGTAGCGTCTTTGATTCATAATCAAAACGTCTTCGGTCCCGGGTTCAATCCCCGACACTGCCTAAATTTTGATAAATAATCAGCATTGGCGGCCGAAGACTTCCAGCATAAGAAGTCAGCCTCATTCTGCCAACGGCCTTGTCAAAGAGGGCGGAGGAGCGGATAGAGGATCAGTGCACTCTTGTCCTAGGGGTGGTAAATTGCCCCTAAAGGCGGAAGAAATAGCAATGTTCACCGACATGAGGATGCAGAAGGCAATGGAAACCACAGCATTAAAGACACGTAATGTGTGTACACAGGTGGTGGTGGTTAGCGTATACACAGGATATGTGGCCTGTAATTGAGGAGGTGTCATGATGATCTCTCCACTGGCAAAAGATTCCGGAATAGTCCCCCATTCGGATCTCAGGGAGGGGACTGCCAAGGGGGAAGTTACCATTAGAAAAAGAATGAATAATCAACGAACGGATAACGTTCTACGAGTCGGGGCGTGGAATGTCAGAAGCTTGAACGTGGTAGGGAAACTAGAAAATCTGAAAAGGGAAATGCAAAGGCTCAATCTAGATATAGTAGGGGTTAGTGAAGTGAAGTGGAAGGAAGACAAGGATTTCTGGTCAGGTGAGTATCTAGTAATATCAACAGCAGCAGAAAATGGTATAACAGGTGTAGGATTCGTTATGAATAGGAAGGTAGGGCAGAGGGTGTTACTGTGAACAGTTCAGTGACCGGGTTGTTCTAATAAGAATCGACAACAGACCAACACCGACAACGATAGTTCAGGTATACATGCCGACGTCGCAAGCTGAAGATGAACAAATAGAGAAAGTGTATGAGGATATTGAAAGGGTAATGCAGTATGTAAAGGGGGACGAAAACCTAATAGTCATGGGCGACTGGAATGCAGTTGTAGGGGAAGGAGTAGAAGAAAAGGTTACAGGAGAATATGGGCTTGGGACAAGGAATGAAAGAGGAGAAAGACTAATTGAGTTCTGTAACAAGTTTCAGCTAGTAATAGCGAATACCCTGTTCAAGAATCACAAGAGGAGGAGGTATACTTGGAAAAGGCCGGGAGATACGGGAAGATTTCAATTAGATTACATCATGGTCAGACAGAATTCCGAAATCAGATACTGGATTGTAAGGCGCACCCAGGAGCAGATATAGACCCAGATCACAATATAGTAGTGATGAAGAGTAGGCTGAAGTTCAAGACATTAGTCAGGAAGAATCAATACGCAAAGAAGTGGGATACGGAAGTACTAAGGAATGACGAGATACGTTTGAAGTTCTCTAACGCTATAGATACAGCAATAAGGAATAGCGCAGTAGGCAGTACAGTTGAAGAGGAATGGACATCTCTAAAAAGGGCCATCACAGAAGTTGGGAAGGAAAACATAGGTACAAAGAAGGTAGCTGCGAAGAAACCATGGGTAACAGAAGAAATACTTCAGTTGATTGATGAAAGGAGGAAGCACAAACATGTTCCGGGAAAATCAGGAATACAGAAGTACAAGTCGCTGAGGAATGAAATAAATAGGAAGTGTAGAGAAGCTAAGAAGAAATGGCTGCAGGAAAAGTGTGAAGACATCGAAAAAGATATGATTGTCGGAAGGACAGACGCAGCATACAGGAAAGTCAAAACAACCTTTGGTGACATTAAAAGCAACGGTGGTAACATTAACGGGAATTCCACTGTTAAATGCAGAGGAGAGAGCAGATAGGTGGAAAGAATACATTGAAAGCCTCTATGAGGGGGAAGATTTGTCTGATGTGATAGAAGAAAGGAGTCGATTTAGAAGAGATAGGGCACCCAGTATTAGAATCGGAATTTAAAAGAGCTTTGGAGGACTTACGGTCAAATAAGGTAGAAGTGATAGATAACATTCCATCAGAATTTCTAAAATCAATGGGGGAAGTGGCAACAAAACGACTATTCACGTTGGTGTGTAGAATATATGAGTCTGGCGACATACCATCTGACTTTCGGAAAAGCATCATCCACACAATTCCGAAGACAGCAAGAGCTGACAAGTGCGAGAATTATCGCACAATCAGCTTAACAGCTCATGCATCGAAGCTGCTTACAAGAATAATATACAGAAGAATGGAAAACAAAATTGAGAATGCGCTAGGTAACGATCAGTTTGGCTTTAGGAAAAGTAAAGGGACGTGAGAGGCGATTCTAACGTTACGGCTAATAATTGAAGCAAGGCTAAATAAAAATCAAGACACTTTCATAGGATTTGTCGACCTGGGAAATGCGTTCGACAATATAAAATGGTGCAAGCTGTTCGAGATTCTGAAAAAAGTAGGGGAAAGCTATAGGGAGAGACGGGTCATATACAATATGTACAACAACCAAGAAGGAATAATAAGAGTGGACGATCAAGAACGAAGTGCTCGTATTAAGAAGGGTGTAAGACAAGGCTGTAGCCTTTCGCCCCTACTCTTCAATCTGTACATTGAGGAAGCAATGATGGAAATAAAAGAAAGGTTCAGGAGTGGAATTAAAATACAAGGTGAAAGGATGTCAATGATACGATTCGCTGATGACATTGCTATCCTGAGTGAATGTGAAGAAGAATTAAATGATCTGCTGAACGGAATGAACAGTCTAATGAGTACACAGTATGGTTTGAGAGTAAATCGGAGAAAGACGAAGGTAATGAGAAGTAGTAGAAATGAGAACAGCGAGAAACTTAACATCAGGATTGATGGTCACGAAGTCAATGAAGTTAAGGAATTCTGCTACCTAGGCAGTAAAATAACCAATGACGGACGGAGCAAGGAGGACATCAAAAGCAGACTCGCTATGGCAAAAAAGGCATTTCTGGCCAAGAGAAGTCTACTAATATCAAATACCGGCCTTAATTTGAGGAAGAAATTTCTGAGGATGTACGTCTGGAGTACAGCATTGTATGGTAGTGAAACATGGACTGTGGGAAAACCGGAAGAGAAGAGAATCGAAGCATTCGACATGTGGTGCTATAGACGAATGTTGAAAATTAGGTGGACTGATAAGGTAAGGAATGAGGAGGTTCTACGCAGAATCGGAGAGGAAAGGAATATGTGGAAAACACTGATAAGGAGAAGGGACAGGTTGATAGGACATCTGCTAAGACATGAGGGAATGACTTCCATGGTACTAGAGGGAGCTGTAGAGGGCAAAAACTGTAGAGGAAGACAGAGATTGGAATACGTCAAGCAAATAATTGAGGACGTAGGTTGCAAGTGCTACTCTGAGATGAAGAGGTTAGCACAGGAAAGGAATTCGTGGCGGGCCGCATCAAACCAGTCAGTAGAGTGATCACCAAAAAAAATGCACTTACAAAAGAATAGGAGACCTTACTTTTGGGATTACGCTCGTATATTGGCAGTGCGCCACTGTCTGAACAACGATTGTTATGAGTATCATATCTTCACTGTAATATGCACTCTGTGCACTGGTTATTCTTTGGTATTAAGTATTGTGACATATCCATGTATGAAATAGAGTTGTGGGTTTGATATCTTCTTGGTACGGATAAGTCGTAGAGAGAGTTGTTAACGAACACTCAAAATCCATTGCTATTACATGTTAACTGAACGGAAATGAACTGTCAAGCAAAAGCAGTGAAATATAAGTCATTATCACGAGATCGCCGATGGGACTCAAACAGATTATATCGACTACTTATTTTCTATAATCAGTCATCCAGGTTTCCGTTACCAAGGTACGAGCTTAACAGAAATAATGTATGCAGCGGATTTCACGCCTCAGCTACAAGAGCTTCCAGCTTCACTATCCTATCACGCACTTCACACTGCGGAGTCCCTCCGATCGTCGACTAATCCTTGTTCATAGGAGCTGCTACCTTAACTGGACCTACCGTAGACACTTACGAAGTAAATCAGAGACTAATGTCGAAAATTTAATTTTAACATCGAATCTCGTTAATAATCAGAGTAGCAAAAAATATGTCGTAGGAAATAATTCACCATATCGAGACTCGAACCAGGAACCCCGTCCTTCGTCGGCGACACTCACAACACTAAGCTGTCTAGAGAAGACGCTCAACCTGCCCTCACAGCTTACCTCGACTAGTACCTCCCTTCTACTTTCTAAAAACCATAGAATTTACCCTGCATACTGTGCTGAACTAGGAGTTCTGAAGAATTGATGATGTGTGTAACTACACATCCTTTCTTACAGGAGTGCCAATCCCGCAAGATATACATAACTTGTAGTTAGTTTATGATTGGCGAGAGGTACAAGCTGAGAAGGTAGATCGTGAGTCACTCCCGGATAGCGATATGGTAAGAGAATTGCCCATGGAACGCAAGGTTCCTGTTTGGCACACAGTTTTATTTTGGTTCAAATGGCTCTAAGCACTATGGAACTTATCATATGAGGTCATCAGTCCCCTAGACTTAGAACTAATTAAACCTAACTAACCTAAGGAGATCACACCCATCCATGCCCGAGGCAGGATTCGAACCTGCGACCGTAGCAGTAGCGCGGTTCCGGACTGAAGTACCTAGAACCGCTCAGCCACAACGCCCGGCTTGAAGGCTGCACTCAGGAAGAAGTATTTTCAACACAGTGCGAATACTACGGCATACTTTTATAAGGAGGTTTTTACCACTAGCGTTTATTTCCAGCTTTTATGTCTATTTGCCAAAGCAGTGAGGTTTGATCACTGTGGTATCATTAGCGGTCGACACCGCGCAGGGTTATCATTCTGCTACACGAATTTGGCAAGAGCGGTTACTCAGGTTTCCGCGAGATGCAGTTACGAGCAATCCCTTCCTGTCTGAAGTACGCGCCCCCCTTGGATCAGCTCTCAGTCTCCAGTGTTCGGGATCCAGTGTTTGGTTTCAGTGTTAGAGTCTCCAGAGTCTTCAGTCTTCCGTCTACATTCGAAGTCCCGTTAGCTGAGATAGAGTTGAGAGTACAAAAGTAAAAGACACAGGCGTCCACTTATCAGACATTGATTAAAGTTCAAGTAGATATCATTGTACCCAATTAAGTATGCATTTATATTATAACTTTCAATAGTTAATGTGTTCTATATCAATATTTTGTGCCATAGAACCCAACGGCGTCCCAACGGGACACAACAGTCACATTTCCAGATTCGTAACGAGTTCGTATGTATGTATGTATAAGCATTTACATGAAAAATGAGCCGCCCCAGGAACAAAGTTACCTCGCGTGGTTAGGTGCCTTATGGCTCTGAGCACTGTGGGACGTAACGTCTGAGGTCATCACTCCCCTAGAACGTACAACTACTTAATCCTAACTAACCTAAGGACAACACATACATCCATGCCCGAGGCAGGATTCGAACCTGCGACCGTAGCGGTCTCACAGTTCCAGACTGTAGCGCCTAGAACCGCTCGGCCACAACCGGCCGGCGGTTAGGTGCCACTAATGAGCGTGATAGTCTGCGTACTCAGACGGAGAATTTCTGCAGACGCAAAATTCATCATCTTCCTTCACATACACTCAGGTCGTTTCGACTGTTTGGATCCGATGTCATGTCTGCCGTTAAATTAGTCGTTTATAATGAAACCTCTCCATATTCGCGGCAGAAGTTCTGGAATTAGCTGAAAAAATGCTCCGCGCCTCATTCACGTGAACATGACGATCGCATTCAAAATATTCTAACTTACAAGAAAATAACGCCAACTTGATCTCATATTTTAAGAAGAAAAAGCACGTTTGAAAGATATCAACCCCAGTAATCGATACCGCACGAAAATTTGGATCATAACTCTGACAGTACGCCTTTATAACCTCTGGAAAGTACAACTTTTAAACTTCCATGCGCGCTGGTTGTTTGTCACGCGCTCAGCCTCAATGCAGCCGTCTTGCACGAGCGTGAAGTTCGGTACAGTGGAGAGAGTAGGAGGTTCACTGTGTCAAAGTGCGTAGTATCTAACCTCTAGTTGTTGCTTTCAAGATTTTTAAGTTGCTATTCACAAACTATGTGCAAATGAAAATGAAATAAATCTAATACTACGTGGATATCCTGGCGAAGTGAGTTGAATAAAAGAAGTCTACTACGTATTATCCCAGCAAGGTGAGCTAAACGAAATGTGACCGTTAGTGCGAGAGGGAGGGGGAAGAGGGAGACACGTGAACTATTGCTCCTTGATTATTTGCGAGTATTCAACTCAAAGGTGGCCAGATGCCTGAGCATCAAGGATTAAAACAAAAATGATGTAATATTTCCCATGGCTTGTAGGCTGGTCGAAAAGTGTCAGTAATTTTAGAAGAAAACAACCACTGCTTAATTGTCATAGGGAAGCAATGTACTTCACATGTATACATGGCTGACGTCCTTGGTTAATCCGTCCATTAGTTACTGAAATGATATTCAGGGGAACTCGATTAGTACACATTTATTTTAGAAGTTGTTGTTGTGGTCTTCAGTCCTGAGACTGGTTTGATGCAGCTCTCCATGCTACTCTATCCTGTGCAAGCTTCTTCATCTCCCAGTACTTACTGCAACCTACATCCTTCTGAATCTGCTTAGTGTATTGATCTCTTGGTCTCCCTCTACGATTTTTACCCTCCACGCTGCCCTCCAATGCTAAATTTGTGATCCCTTGATGCCTCAAAACATGTCCTACTAAACGATCCCTTCTTCTAGTCAAGTTGTGCCACAAACTTCTCTTCTCCCCAATCCTATTCAATACCCCCTCATTAGTTACGTGATCTACCCACCTTATCTTCAGCATTCTTCTGTAGCACCACATTTCGAAAGCTTCCATTCTCTTCCCGTCCAAACTGGTTATCGTCCATGTTTCACTTCCATTTTAGAAGTAACAACACACATGGAACAAATGGAACAGGGCAAACATCTTTCTTCATACATAACGTGAAATACGATGAAGTTTAAAACTATTTCACTTACAATTAATGCACGTAGTGTTGGGTCCGCAAGCTACTGGGGAACACTGTGTAAAAGCAGCGTCATTTCGAAGTCTCGCGACTGAACATACTTTATATGTTTAGATAGGAATAATTACGTTACCCTTGGTGTTAAGGTTACGTGCACCAGAACTGATACATGCACCGAAAGGTTAACGAGCAAGACAGTGGTTACTTAAAATACGGGTACATTGTCACAAAAACGTCTAGGACCGAATCACGACAGAATTTAAACGAATAGCTAAAAATCATATCTTCTGTGAGACAATTCTAACTTGAATCGTGGGGTTTCTGAAGTTCACATGATGTTAAACTTGATTAAATTCCTAGCACAGCAGCCAGAACACTGCCGTATCGGATCTCGAACAATCACCAACTCTCTCCACCTCTCTCTCTCTCTCTCTCTCTCTCTCTCTCTCTCTCTCTCTCTCTCTCTCTCTCTCTCTCTCTCTCTCTTCTACAGAGCAGTGTCGGCCTTACTCAACCATTCTCTTTGGAACATAATCTCCTTACTGAACCGTGAATTTACTTTTAAAACTTTATCTTAAGAATGTACTTTATTTACTAGCGATTCATCAAGAACATTAACACATTTAATCACACTATGTGAGCGTGGAAGTAGTTCCAGTGGGTAACTGATGAAAACAAATTTCTTTCAACAAATGGAAATTTTATTCCTAAAAACTCTTTCCTTTTTTAAAAAAACAGATTTAAAAATTATAATCAGAAAGCACCCTCTAAATATCAAATTACATCTTATTCAGAGGCAGAATTTTTTTTTTTTTTTTTTTTTTTTTTTTAAACCCTGCCGCTCCCTTTTAACACGGCCGTAGTCACGACCGATCACAACAACCTCTGAGAGACTACAATGGTGCAAATCTGCAACACACCAGATCACTTTAAACTAAAAATTTTAACAACTCACACAAACACAAACTATGCACCCCGTAGGAGGGATGGAAATGGTACAAAACACTCACATTAAAAAAAATACTTGCCACCGAAAGTGCAACTTGTTTTTAAACGAAAACTTTTGTGGTGGAAGGGCAGCAACTTTATATACTAAACTGACCATTTAAATAAAAACCCATGAAATGCAGTTTTACATAAAATGTACAAAGATGCTCTACATTACATATAAACCGCCTCTCAAGATGATAGGCAAGATAAAAACATATTACAGCAATTCGGCCTTTACACCTTAAGCTATAAATTCGTTGACACCGTATCCGACAAACATGACAGAGGCAGCTATTAACGTACGGCAGACCGACAGACAAACAGACAGACACTAACTGCCTAACACATGCGGACGAGAGACAGACGAGCAAGCTGGGGACGAGAGACTGACCAAGAAAACAAGTAGAATTTAACAAGTAAATGAAACAACATATCGGCAATCACTTAACTTCTAGTAAACTGCGATATCTGGCGAAGACCTGGCGCAGCACGGCCAAAACGCTCTCCCGAACCGTCCGCTGCCAGCTGCTTCAACGGACGCAGGAAGGCGCGCCGATCTCCCGTCTCACGGCGTCGCAGCTCACACCTGCCAGCCCGATGTCGTGGGTTGACTCTTGTTGCTCTCGTGTCGGCCGCGAAGCCACTACCCCTCGCTATACGGCGCGGCCCACTGGACTCACGCGGCGACCTCACATGCGCCGACGCTCAAGGTGCAGAAGTCATCTTGTGTCTCAGTGCGCGACCGACCGACCGACCGATCGATCCAACAGCCAATGACCGTTGCCTGAACAAACTCGAGCAGACTAGCGGCCTAACACATACCATCATTCCGAACGACAGACAAACACTAACTGCCTCACCAATGCGGACGAGAGACAGACCCAGACTGACTTGGCTGACCAACTGACCAGACCTAACCCCACCGACCCAGCTGACCAACCGACCGACTGGCGAGCTCATAGCGCCCCTTAAATGCGCGTGAACAGGCAACCTTTCCCCTTTCCCACCAGAGGGAGACACCAAAGCTGCGATTGCCACAGCGGCGCCACCGACAGAAACGGAGGGCGACTGCTTCACACTACGAGCTGCGGCGCGCTTTTCAAAACAGTAATTTTTACTGCGGCTCACTCACGACTCGCTTTTCCGAAACAGAATTTACACCTTGCTCTTCGACTCCCTAACTTCTGCGTCTCAACAAACGTAACTGCCTCTAAAATTCGTGCCAGCTAACCGGGGCTCGTAATAAGTGAAAATTTTCCTCAAAAGTTCCCTCCTCTAATATTACGAACTTTAGAAAGAATTATGCCACATATTAGTCCCCAATGAGAACTGTAGTCTTAGTATTTGCTTATGACACATGAGCAAACTCTAGTTTTCCCCCCCGTAGCCGTGATTATTTTTCGAAAGCCTCTTAACCCTTCCCACGGTTCTGGCAAACACCTGTGACATCCCTGTGTCTGCCGGGGCTTGGGTTCCTACTTAATCAACAAGGTGTCAACTTTCTCCCGGCGGGGGCCCGTCGCGTGGGTGCGTGAAACGGTCATCACTTTCGAATCTATCCTTCGGGTCTGGGGCCAGCAAGTCCGCGAGAGGTGTGTCTCCACCGTTAATCACTGACATGTTTGTCCGCGATGCGAAGCGCCTGGTACACTCTACGGACTGTTTCAGAACTTTGAAAGCGATTTACCAAGCGATGGCTCTGTTAAATGCTATACTTGACGCTCTATTGTGAACAAGACACCCAAAGTGCCGCCTTGCTGTAAGGTTCTTGCGGCATGTGTGTGAAGTTTCGGCCATTCGAACATAACCTGGTACGACCGAAATCTATTATTTCAATTACATGTGCCTTGCCTCTCCCTTGACCAGTGAACAGGAGTATCAATTCGTGCAATCATATTTTACTAAAAGAAGCTAATTGCGAGGGTTACTGCAATTGTATCTGCTCCGTTCACACTGGAATTACTGGTGGAAACTAATCTTAATTGACTTTCAATCACAACAGGTGAGTATCTCAGTCAAAGGGCATTTAGTGTGAGGTACGTACTAGCATCTTCCCACGTTCGTTTTATAAATTTACCTCTTTGTCGCTAGGTGTCAGGTTGGATTTATATGTTCATTGGATTAGGGCAGGAAGGAAGAGTGCGGGCTGATATTATCATTTATTAAACAGTGGAAAACTCTTCCCTCAGAGAGGATGGTGATTTCTGCAAACAATTAGCAAGTGGCAGAAGTCAATGAACAATTTAGAAAACGCAAAGGATTTCGGAGGGATCTTACAGATCGCTCTCGCTGTGTTCTAGAACAAGATTTCAAATAACCTGGGTAGAGGTATTCACCCCGCTCCTTCTCTTCCCTAGCCTCAGCATCCCGTGAACAGGAAGGCTCTAGTCATCACTCCCACTGTACAGTAAATAACGACCAGGCATTAGGCGTCTACCATGGGAGGGGGCGAGTGACGAACACCGGCGCGCTCGAACGTTTAATATATCATAACAGCGTACTACGAGAATAATGACCAAAATTTTCGCACTGGTTCCACTGCTGTGGTTGATATCATGCAAGTGTGCTGTTTTCTCCTTAGTATATGAGGTCAAGTTGGAGGTGTTTCCTTGTTAGGTAACTGAGTTTGTGAAATAAAATTGTCGGTGCTAGGTACAACGATATGTCGAGCAAATCATTACCTTTCTACACACGCAAAAAGACCCACATACACAGATTAGGAATTAATATTTTTTTGTCCCAGAGATAAATTAAAAATAGCTCAATCCTTCGGTTCCGACCTAGGTTTTTCGGGAGCTGTCCCTTAGTTGTAAGTTGCACATAGAAACTGAAATTCCCTCACAAATATTTCCAATTGTGGATTCCTCTGTCTCACGGCTCTTCAGTAGATGGGTTCTTAAACAGGCTATTCTACCCTCCGGGGTAGTTAAAGTAAGTTCTCAAAGAAAATGAATAAAAATTCTGGCTCATCCCTGCACGTAGCAATGACAGATACCGTAGATTTTCAGTACTGTTATCAGTGCTACTGGAAATTTCCTCTGAAACACAATTTCCCATTGACGCTGTCCGGAGTAAGGATAATTACCAACAATCTGCATTCCATGCAGCTGTATGCGATCTCCTGTAATTAAGTAATTGCACTGGCTGAATTATATCCGCTCACCTCGTTAATGACACGTTATTTTCATCTGCTACACTGCTCAATTACTACTGCTGAAATATCGTGTTATTTGGTAAACAAGAAACAAGTGTATCTCTCGGTTAAAGGGACGTTCGCCGTAAACAGCTCATTTATTATGACTGTATTTGCTCTGTTAGGCTGCTTTGTTCTCTTTGTAGCAAATTTAGAGTACGATTCTTTTCAATCTCTCGCTTAAGAGAGAACATGCTTATAAAACAATTTAGATTCCATGGGAACGATACACCTGATTGTGGATTTCATTTTTTTATTACTTGTTGTTCTATGCTGTGTTTTATTGGTAGCTAAGCGAAATGGTAACTATATGAACACAGCCACCCACTGGTCTACCAGGGAATTCTAAAGAAACCGTGAGATATAAAAGGATAGCATGTAGCTATATCAGTAGAGAGGTGTGAAATAAACCACCTGGTATCAGGGAAAGCGTTCAACAGCATGTGGGGTGGAAGTTGAAACGGAATCCCTCCAACAAAATTTTAGAACGAAGGAAGATTTTAACGTCCCGTCGATATTGAGGTCATTAGAGACTGAGAAGAAGCTCGGATTGTTTCAAGGATGAGGTGGATAAGTCTTTGCGTCCTTTCAGAAGAACCGGCATTTGCGTGGAGAGATTTAGAGAAATCACCTAAAACCTACATCTGGATGTCAGAACACGGATTTGAACCGTCGTTCTCCAGAATGCGAGTCCGATGGCTAACCCCTGCTCTATTTCGCTCAGTAAAGTTTGAGATATGGGTATCCAGGACAGGACGTGGCCACTGGAATGTAGATCATCGACCGCATTTTCGTAGAGTAGTGTGTCCGAGAACTGGGAAGCATTATGAAAGGTCGATGGCAGAGAACGACACTGTAGCTGTTAAAGTTCGTGCTCTGGCTCATATTCAGAAAACACAAATCTTCTGATAACAGGAGACTGGCACGTGGGCATTTGATAGAAGAGCCCCACAGCACATGATGTGTATTAAAATCTCCGCAGAGGAGGGAGGGCCGAGAGAATTGTGTTGGCAGGTTGGTGACAGGCTATGGGTCAAACGGCTGCGGTGGGGGTTGGGAGCGGAAAGTTACAGAAAACTTACGGTAATTGTATGACACACATGTACTATAATATTCACTGCCTGTATGTTGCTGTTGTCAGGGAGAGATGAGGAGTGTAAACATTATCTACGAGGACGGATACTCCTTCTTTAGATCACTACCTACTTAGTTCGCCCTTTCTGTGAACGCCCATTAGCACAGGGGCGTCAGCTAATTTAAAATGTGCTTTTTGGAAAAACAATGACGAAGGTCTAGCCCGAGTTAGGGACCCGACTTCCTCCACATGCTTCCCAATTTCATTTACGGTCCTTTGTAAGACAGCGCGATCTTGAAACTTCCTAGTGGATTAAAACAGAGTGCCGGGCCGGAGCTAAAATCCGGGATTTTGCCTTTTTCGGGCAATTACGAGGGTCACTCCAAATGAAATGCACACTTTTTTTTAAATCCATCTTTTATTCTACATGTTTGAAAGTCTTACAGTGTGTAGATATATCCTTTAGGAACAATATTTTCATTTCTCCACATGATTCCCGTCCCTCTCAACAGTCTTACGCCATCTTGGAACCAGCGTCTGTATACCCGCACGGTAAAATTCTGGACCAACCTGTTGGAGCCACTGTTTGGCAGCGTGCACAAGGGAGTCTTCATTTTCAAACCTTGTTCCACGAAGAGAGTCTTTCAGTTACCCAAAGAGATGACAGTTACATGTAGCCAGGTTAGGACTGCAAGGTGGATGTTTCAGTGTTGTCCATCCAAGTTTTGTGATCACTTCCATGATTTTTTGACTGGCATGTGGCCGTGCATTGTCGTGAAACAGCAAAACATCCTGCTTTTGTCGATGTGGTCGAACACGACTGAGTCGAGCTTGAAGTTTCTTCAGTGTCATCACATATGCATCAGAATTTATGGTGGTTCCACTTGGCATGATGCCCACAAGCAAGAGTCTATCGGAATCGAAAAACACCGTAGCTATAACATTTTCAGCAGTAAGTGTGGTTTTTTTAATTTTTTTTCTTGGGGAATTTGCATGATGCCACTCCATTGATTGCCGATTCGTCTCTGGTGAAAAATGATGGAGCCATGTTTCATCACCTGTCACAATTCTTCCAAGAAAATCATCTGCACCATCCTCGTACTGTTCCGAAAGTTCGCTACATACCGTTTTTCTTGTTTCATTGTAATCCACTGTCAACATCCTGGGAATCCACCTGGCACAAACCTTTTTTAACGCCAACTGCGATCGACAGCAACATCTCCATACACTTTTTTCAACCTCTTGTGGATGTTCCCCACTGTCTCGTTTTCACAGCACAGGAATTCTATGACAGTACGTTGCTTCTGACGAACGTCCAGTGTAGCAGCCATCTTGAAGACATGCTGTGACGGCGCCACACACGGGAACAGGTTGGACTAAGTTTGAAAACAAGCGGGAAGGATGTGTCTACACACTGTAAAACTTTCACACATGCAGAATGAAAACTGTATTTTTACAAAAATAGTGGGCATTTCTTTTGGAGTGACCCTCGTATGCTACAACTGGGCTACCCGAACACATGCGCGGTTAGTTCAGTCGGTAGAATACTCGCCCGCACTTAAAGAAGACCCCCGGTTTGAGTGCACACAGTTTTAATTTATCAGGAAGTTTAAAATCTGGGCATACTCCGATAGACTGTGAAAATTCATTCTGGAGTAGCAGTTTCAACGATGAGGTTTAGAGCTTACTTTGGCCTGATCATTCTGTAGACAAGGATGTATTTTGACAGAAGGTGGTTTGCTGGAAGGGTTCGTTGGTTGCCATAAGCTGATTTAAGTGCCGATCCCATCTGTAGTATGCTCTTTATCAGATATACGACAAAAGACTTGCGCAGCATGATATTGGCTTTGTGCTATTACGTTTACTTTTAGACTTCATCGTGACTCTCTACTTTGATGGAGAAGATGACGACCTCGTAACTGTGGACACACTGCTCATCTGCATTGCATCTGCCTGTAGAGACGAATTTATAGTTTGAGTTCTTTTGCCTCAGGCGATCACTGGTTGAATGGGACAGATAAGTGCCTTCATTGCAACTCTACCATTGCAGGATGTAAGTACACGTGGTTTGGGCGAGAAAAGCGTTAATGGTTCTCCCAGTATCTAGTCTGATCCTTACACGAATAGCCAACATGCAGAAAACTGACTTAAAATATGATAATTACATTAAAATTAATTTTACGAAAGAGTCGCCAGGAGCATGAGCACCACAATTAAACATGTGATTACATACAGTAAGGTTTATAACATCCACATCATCAACAGCATTAGAATACTGTGTAGCAAATCTCATACGTTGCTGGTTCTATTGCACGACTCATAGTAATTTAGTCTGAAAACATCTCGTAGTTATAACAGTAACATAAATGTTTCTTAAATTTTGAAGGGCAGAAACGGATTTCAACACTGCTACCAACTACCAACAGCGCCTTCTTCAGTCCGCCAAACCAACATGAGAAATCAAAGCTGACAAATCTCCCTGTGGCACCTAATTTCGGCCTATTTTGCATCTGTATCGATATTTCTGTGTCATTTTGTAGTATTATTTATGTATAATGTTGTATCTGTCGTAGAAATTCTTTGCTTTTCTATACATGTTTCAGTTCTGTGAATTTTTGAACGATGTTGTTTAAATTATGCTTGTGAATTTAAATAACTACCGAAATGATTGCTATGTAATGTACCAAAAATGACTTGGTCCATAATCAGGGAACATAGGGTTAAATGTAAAAGATGTGGGGAACCCCGCAGCTACGAAAGTCGCCTTGAGGAGTGGAAAAGGTGTGGTTGACGTGCAAGTGGCAACTCGTCCTTTGTGACGAGTAAGGAATCTGGGCTGATCAGTGCTGTGGTTAACACCTCGCTAGCAGTAGCGGATCATTGTGGGTCATATTCCTGGGGTTTCCAGGCCAGAAGAGTTTGAGAGCAGTATGTATGGCCTCGGATGCTGCATTTGGTAACAGTATTATCATTGCATGGTTTTTGGCCCCATAAATATAATTCCGACGTCAAGAAGGTATGTAACAGGGCGAGGCCGACAGTGGTGCCACGATTGCATCGCCACCAGATTAACAGCCACTGCAAATTGCACCACCAGTGCCAACAGCCTTTCACTAAATTGTTTATATTTGGCACTCTGTAAATGGACCACGTATTTGTGAGATTTGGTTGATTTTAATAGTAATACTGGTGTTGCTAAAAACTCTATCCTACACCCGTGATTACCCCAAATCACCAACCTGGACAGCAATGCTATCCTAGTGAATTTAATTCCGAGTACCCTAATTTATTATTAGAAAGTGATTAACTTGAATTTAACGTTGTGTTGTCATTTGCACAGCCAATTATAATTTTGAGTATATCAAAACCCGCTTATGAAAGGACATTTCTTTTTAAAGAGTTGTACTTTGTTGTGTTCTCTTTAATTGATAGTTAATTTCTCATACATACTAGTGTAGTTTTGTTAATGAGAATGGTTCTTCAATTCATGACAGTTTAATGGTTCTCATGTACTACGCTAGTTAGTTAATGAAACAATACAAAGGATCCTTCAGAGCCAGTGTAGTTAGACTTTAATTTTCTTTAGTTGCTTCAAACCGAGTCTATGAAAGAACTATTTACTGTGTTAGCTATTCTAATGCATGTTGGTTAATGAACAGGCTTAGAGACCCTGTACTAAGTAATGAAGTAACAGAGTATGATCATTAGCAAATCCTCTGATTTAAATTCAGAATCATTTCAAGCTTTTCCCTATTCAGAATTGCTACTACACTCCTGGAAATTGAAATAAGAACACCGTGAATTCATTGTCCCAGGAAGGGGAAACTTTATTGACACATTCCTGGGGTCAGATACATCACATGATCACACTGACAGAACCACAGGCACATAGACACAGGCAACAGAGCATGCACAATGTCGGCACTAGTACAGTGTATATCCACCTTTCGCAGCAATGCAGGCTGCTATTCTCCCATGGAGACGATCGTAGAGATGCTGGATGTAGTCCTGTGGAACGGCTTGCCATGCCATTTCCACCTGGCGCCTCAGTTGGACCAGCGTTCGTGCTGGACGTGCAGACCGCGTGAGACGACGCTTCATCCAGTCCCAAACATGCTCAATGGGGGACAGATCCGGAGATCTTGCTGGCCAGGGTAGTTGACTTACACCTTCTAGAGCACGTTGGGTGGCACGGGATACATGCGGACGTGCATTGTCCTGTTGGAACAGCTAGTTCCCTTGCCGGTCTAGGAATGGTAGAACGATGGGTTCGATGACGGTTTGGATGTACCGTGCACTATTCAGTGTCCCCTCGACGATCACCAGTGGTGTACGGCCAGTGTAGGAGATCGCTCCCCACACCATGATGCCGGGTGTCGGCCCTGTGTGCCTCGGTCGTATGCAGTCCTGATTGTGGCGCTCACCTGCACGGCGCCAAACACGCATACGACCATCATTGGCACCAAGGCAGAAGCGACTCTCATCGCTGAAGACGACACGTCTCCATTCGTCCCTCCATTCACGCCTGTCGCGACACCACTGGAGGCGGGCTGCACGATGTTGAAGCGTGAGCGGAAGACGGCCGAACGGTGAGCGGGACCGTAGCCCAGCTTCATGGAGACGGTTGCAAATGGTCCTCGCCGATACCCCAGGAGCAACAGTGTCCCTAATTTGCTGGGAAGTGGCGGTGCGGTCCCCTACGGCACTGCGTAGGATCCTACGGTCTTGGCGTGCATCCGTGCGTCGCTGCGGTCCGGTCCCAGGTCGACGGGCACGTGCACCTTCCGCCGACCACTGGCGACAACATCGATGTACTGTGGAGACCTCACGCCCCACGTGTTGAGCAATTCGGCGGTACGTCCACCCGGCCTCCCGCATGCCCACTATACGCCCTCGCTCAAAGTCCGTCAACTGCGCATACGGTTCACGTCCACGCTGTCGCGGCATGCTACCAGTGTTAAAGACTGCGATGGAGCTCCGTATGCCACGGCAAACTGGCTGACACTGACGGCGGCGGTGCACAAATGCTGCGCAGCTAGCGCCATTCGACGGCCAACACCGCGGTTCCTGGTGTGTCCGCTGTGCCGTGCGTGTGATCATTGCTTGTACAGCCCTCTCGCAGTGTCCGGAGCAAGTATGGTGGGCCTGACACACCGGTGTCAATGTGTTCTTTTTTCCATTTCCAGGAGTGTAGTTTCACGTGGGTCAGTAAATGGTTTTATAAACTGTTGCATCTAGTTGATTGAAGGTAGGTGTTGTTGCAAGGCATATGTTACTGTTCACTATTTCATTGGCGATTTGTTTGTTCGGAACACATTTATCTGCAAGGTTAGGTTACTATGTTGTAATATGAACAGATGTAAGAAAAGAGTTTAGTGTGTGTGTCAAGGAAGGTTAGGTTAGCCTTAACACTGCCTTCTGCTTTATCATTTTGCTTGACACAAGAACGCCTAATTAGGCTGGGGACCGGTTTTAATACGTAATGTTAAAACTTGCCTTTGTGCTGGGAGAACGACTGTTCATGACCCACCTGTTTACTGTTGATTATACTCTGCTGGAGAGTTTCAGAAACGAATCTCAGTTCAATTGTTCTGTTTCCATTAGGTTATCTCACGGTCAACTTTTGAAAAATTCGTCGCAGAGATATAATGGTAGCATCGATTGCCGTTTAAGGTGGTCGGTGGTACCTTTACACTTGGCGACTGTGACAGGATATTTAATGTTCTCTCTCTTTTTTTGTGGCAGTTTGCTATTCAACAGCATCACCGGTTCAGATACTGTCCAACTGTATCGTTGGACAAATGAGGGGAGACTCAAAGCAACAGCTGAATAACAGCCGAGCACAGCACTTTGAAGGAGTGGCGGTGGAACTTTAAGTTCTGTACCACCTTCCGACGGTGGAAGTACAGAGGTGGGTTGCAGTAATGCGCCAACTCAATGGTGAAGGACAAAAGTGGCTGGATGAGAACAGGCCACTGCTAGTGAGTGTACGAAACGAACAGAAAATCGTGGAACTGTGGTGCCGATGGTTTGTAGACCAGCGACCGTCTCACAGAGAGCGTCCACTTTGTATTGTATTGTATGTTAACCGGGGGCCTAGAAACGACGGAGAGGCTCTGTCCTTGCCACAGCCGCAGTGGTTCACAACCCCACGACGACTACCGTAGTCCACTTCACCCCTCCACCACCCCACACGGAACCCAGGGTTATTGTGCAGTACGGCCCCCGGTGGACCCCCAGGGAACGTCTCATATCAGACGAGTGTAGCCCCTATGTTTGCGTGGTAGAGTAATGGTGGTGCACACGTACGTGTAGAACTTGTTGGTGCAGCAATCGCCGACGTAGTGTAACTGAGGCGGAATAAGGGGAACCAGCCCCCATTCGCCGAGGCAGATGGAAAACCTCCTAAAAACCATCCACAGACTTGCTGGTTCACCGGACCTCGACACAAATCCGCCGGGCAGATCCGTGCAGGGGACCAGGCGCTCCTTCCCGCCCGGAAAGCCACGCGTTAGACTACACGGCCAACCTGGCGAGCTAGGCGTCCACTTTACTGTATAGTTGGCGAGCCTTACGGCGAATGGTCGTCTTATTGTTCTCGTTTTTTTTTTCCCTTATTGTATTTCGATTCTCCCCGAAGAGGGCGGGCTGGCAGCAGCTTATTTCGCTGCTCTGCAGCCTACGGACTTTTTAAAACGTAAGAAGAACAGAAGAAACAATAAAAGCAGGCGATAAAACTGTGACTGAAATTGTAAGACGGCGAAAAATTGTGTAAAGTTAAAACATAAAGCAAAGGGTTGGCGAAGCTAATAAAATGCACAGGAAGCAGACAGGTAACATAGTAGACAGACAATTAAAAAACATGGCGACAGTCTGGTTTCTGTTCGCAAGAGATATAAAAATGATACCCAGCGACAGTATGATTACCGTTCGCAACACTTCGGAGAAGATACACAACACGGAACACTCACTGTAAACACTGCACTAAAATGTCGGCACAAAGATAACACGCCGCAGCCAAGAGCAGATGGGGAGGGGGAGGGAGGGGGGAAATATTGTTCTCGATAATAAAGTCTTTTTTTTCCTTTATTGTTATTTTAATACCTGAACAATCAGGTAGGCTGTCAGAGGCATGCTACGCCGCTCTTCAGCCATAGTGTTGACAATAACAGAACACAGAATGGAGAATCAGAATGAACGTAGTGACGGGCAAAAAAATAGTGGTCACAGATACACAAAAAACACGGAGCTGTTCACACTCGACGATAACGACACTGAAAACACGTTGACACGGCGCACATAACACTGATGAATCCGACGGCACAAGTGAACGTAGAAGCGTGACGGCGGACACTAAAAATACAAAACGATGTCACACACACGAGACACTGACGGCGATGATCTCTGGCACGCGAAAGTCCACGTAGCGTGTGCGACTCCTGGGACCTGCCAAGAGGGGAAGAAGGGTGAGGGGGGGGGGGGAGGGGGGGGGTGGAGAGGGAAGAACAAAGATGCCAATGGCTGAGGAGATGGGAGGAGGAGTAGAGGGACAGGGGAGGGGAGCCCCGGGGGAGGAGTGGGGAGAAAGGGAGGAGGGAGGGAGGGTGCCCAAAGGAACAGACACAGGAAGAGGGAGGGAGAATCAAAGTTGGTAGGAGGGGTATATGGAGGGGAGGAGGACATCATCAGGGAGGGGGAGCTGGCGGAAGCCACCTTGGGAGAGGGTAAGGAGGGTGGAGAGATGGAGACCAGGTGGGACATGGGAATACAGGCGCGGCAGCGGGTGGGGGCGGGAGAGGATGGGCGAGACAAGCGGGTGAGGATTATCGAGTTTGCAGGAGGTGTACAGGATTCATATCCTTTCGAGGAAAAGGAGGAGGTGGGGGAATGGAATGAGATCGCACAGGATACGCGTGGGGGAGGGGAGACGGATGTGATAGGCGAGGCGGAGAGCATGGTGTTCAAGGATTTGAAGGGATTTATAAAAGGTAGGGGGGGACGGAGATCCAGGCTGGATGGGCGTAACAAAGGATAGGGCAGATGAGGGATTTATAGGTGTGGAGTATGGTGGAGGGGTCCAGACCCCATGTACGGCCGGAAAGGAACTTGAGGAGACGGAGTCGGGAGCGTGCCTTGGCTTGGATTGTCCGGAGATGGGGGGTCCAGGAGAGTCGACGGTCGAGGGTGACGCCAAGGTACTTAATGGTGAGGGTGAGGGCGAGAGGACGACGATAGATGGTGAGATAGAAATCAAGGAGACGGAAGGAAGGGGTGGTTTTGCCTACAATGATCGCCTGGGTTTTGGAGGGATTGACCTTGAGCAACCCCTGGTTGCTCCAAGTGGTGAACCGGTCAAGATGGGATTGGAGAAGGTGTTGGGAGCGCTGCAGCGTGGGGGCAAGGGCAAGGAAGGCGGTGTCATCGGCAAACTGGAGGAGGTGGACGGGGGGCGACGGCGGCGGCATGTCCGCCGTGTACAAAAGGTACAGAAGGGGGGAGAGGACGGAGCCTTGGGGCACACCGGCAGAGGGAAAAAAGGTGTAGGAATCCGTGTTATGGATGGTGATGTAGGAAGGACGGTGGGAGAGAAAGGAGCCGATCAGACAGACGCAATTAATGGGAAGGGCGAAGGTTTGGAGCTTGAAGAGGAGACCGGAATGCCATGCGCGGTCATAAGCACATTTGGGGTCCAGGGAGAGGACGATTGCGGAGCGACGGGAATTAAGCTGTTCGGAAAGGAGATGAGTGAGGTGAAGGAAAAGGTCGTCAGATAAGAAGGATGGCCGAAAGCCACACTGGGTAACGGGAAGGTAGCGGTGCTGGCGGAGATGCTGGTGAATGCAGCGAGTGAGGATAGATTCCAGGACCTTGCTGAAGACCGAGGTAAGGATGATGGGACGGTAGGAGGAGATGGCGGATGGCGGTTTACCAGGTTTAAGGAACATCAGGATACGGGAGGTTTTCCACAGGTCGAGGTAATAACTGATGGACAGGACTACATTCTAGAGCCTGGCCAGGGCGGAGAGGAAAGAGACAGGAGCTTCACGAAGGTGACGGTAGGTAAGAGGCAAAGCGATTGGCCTTACTAAGGGTGTCAGGGAAGGGGTGATCATCATGGAGTAGGGAATAGTAGGGGGAGAATTTAGTTTTGGTAAGGCGACAGAAGGCTGACCAGAACTTGGCGAGTTTATAGGTAGGGTAGCATTTAAACAGTTGCATGTCTGTCGCCAGTCCCAGCGTTTCTTAGCCGTGAGGAAATTTCGAATATGTCGCTGGAGTTGCCAGTGGCGTCGTAGTGTGTTTGGGTCACGCGTGTGGAGGAAGCCATGGTAGAGATGGCAGGATTCACGGAGGAGGAGGACGGCCTGTGGGGGTAAGGTAGAAGGGTGGGGGTGGATGGCGACAGTAGGGATGTGGGCCTCCACGGCCTCAGACAAGGTCTGCTGGAGAAAGGAGGCGGCATGGGTTACATCATCAGGGTGGTGGTAGGTGAAGGGGTGGCTATCGACCTGGGTGGAGAGGGTATCCCGGTAGGCATTCCAATTGGCACATGGACATACTTTGGAGGAGGGTCATTACGAGGGTCGGGGCGGGGGCGACGACCGTCTGAAACGGTGAGGAGGACAGGGAGATGGTCGCTACCAATAAGCTCCAGGACATCCACTGTGGCTGGCCGGAGCGGCCGAGCGGTTCTAGGCGCTACAGTCTGGAACCGCGCGACCGCAATGGTCGCAGGTTCGAGTCCTGCCTCGGGCATGGATGTGTGTGATGTCCTTAGGTTAGTTAGGTTTAAGTAGTTCTAAGTTCTAGGGGACTGATGACCTCAGCAGTTAAGTCCCATAGTGCTCAGAGCCATTTGAACCAATTGACATCCACTGTTATGCGGCCAAGGAGGTTAGGAGAGGAAAGGATAACATCGGGAGTGGAGTTGGATTCGGGACGGGTGTGCTGGGGGATGGCAATGAGGTCGCCTTGAAGGGAGGAGAGGAACCGATGCCACCGCCATAACTGGGTGGCGGAACGACTATAGATGTTGAGGTCGGCGGCGATCACATAGTAGGAGAAGGTACGGTCAATGTGGGAGAGGAAGACGAAGGAAATAGGGATGTTAGGGCGGACATAGATGGTGGCGCAGGTGACGGTAAGGCCGGGGAAGAAGAGACTAAGGATCAGGTGTTCGGTGGGGTCGGGAAGGAGAGGTTGGAGCTGAACTGGGATCTGGCGGTGGTGACTAATGGTAACTCCGCCACGCGCAATCGCGAGGGGATTATGGGAGTGGTGAAGGAGGTAGGGCGACGTGTGGACGGTGTGGTGGGGTTGGAGGAAAGTTTCATTGAGGAGGAAGGCATCCATGCAGTGGGTGGCAAGGGTGTGCAGGAAGAGGTTCTTCTTGGCAGGAAGGGAGCGGATGTTGTTGAAAAGGATATGGTGCTGTCGCACCATTACAGGGATTTAGACAAGGGGGTCGAGACGGGAGAAGGTGAAATGGGCCTGGTTGTTGGAGTAGGTGGCATACATTTTTAAGTGGAAAATGGAACGGGTGGCGAGGGAGACCTGTTGGAGGGTGTAAGGGCGCTGGAAAGGGTGGACGTTTTGTAGGACAATGGTGAGGAACCTGATGATGTCCTCAGCGATGGGGGGGGGGGATGAGAGGAATTGCCAGGAGGGGTGGGGGCGTCCAGAGGATGGACAGGGATGATGAGTTCAGGAGTGGTCGGAGGGGGCCGGGCTTTACGCTTTTGGGAGTAGGTGGGATGGGGGATACTGCAGGTATTGCAGGAGGGAGGGGATTGAAGGTTAGGGCACTGTTGGAGGAAGTGTGCTTGCCTACAATGCGGGCAGGTGGGGGCCTCGTGGCACTCGGCTGTTGGGTGTGCGTTATAGCGCAGGCACCTCTGGCAGCGCAGGGATTGAGGAGAGGAACGGGAGGGGTTGACCTTATAGCGCTGGTTGAAGAGAAGGGCACCCTCCTTCAGGAGATGGTCAATGGAGGGGGCGTCCTTGGAAAAAAAACCACATAAGGCGGGTGGGGCCGGCCGAGTTGAAAATGCGGCGGACCGCCCGCACCTCCAGTGTGGGATGCGCCTTGAGCTTCGCCAGCACCTCCTCCTCCGTGATCGATGGACTGAGGCGAGTGATCATGGCGGTGAGGGTTGGTGGGCGACGTGGGGGTTGGGGTTGGCGGGTAGGAGATGGAGGAGGAGCAGGGGTGAGGGAGGCATCGGGGCCAAAAAGGGGTGATGGGGAGGCGGGAGAGCAGGTCAGTACGGAGGGTGGGGCTGGGGGAGGAGATGAGAATGGAATCCTGTCTGGGAGTGAGGAGAGAGATGGGGGCACCAGGGAAGTGTTGGCGGAGGAGGAGGGAGAGATTCTGGGCCTCAAGAAGGGAAGGATCGGGACGGGAGAGGAGGTATTTGTATAAAGAGGGGGGGAGGAGGCGAAGGAGCAGGCGGGGGCAGCAGGGCCAGGTGGGGAGACATCCATGGCAACGTGGGGGAGGGGGGAAGGAGGACGGGGCAGGCCTTTTTGAGAGTGGAGGAGGCGGAGGTGCCACTAGGGCGTTTAATGGCGGCAGAAGGGTGGGTGGTGATATGAGGGACGGGAGCCATAGGGAGGTGGCGGGAAGGGGCAGGTCCTGGCGTGGACACAGCAGTCGGCGCCGGAGGTGGTGACGGTGAAGGCGACGGCTACGGCGACGGTGGTGGCGGTGATGGCGAAGGCGATGGGGAAAGTTGGGCATGGGCAGTGGCCCAATGGGCCACCACCCTAGCTGGAGCTGCAGTGACAGGCTGGGGGACTGGGGGGAAAGGATTATAGGGAGAGGAGTGGGAGGAAGAAGCTGGAGAGGGGGAGACAAAGTGCGAGGGCGAAGGGAGAGTGAGAAGAGGAGGGATGGAAAGGGGGGGGTGTGACTGGGCACACCATGTAATGGTGGTGGTGGCGGCGGAGGGGGAAGTATAAACTATGGCTGTGGTGGTAGTGGTGGTAGGGTTGGTGGGGGCTGGCATGACGACAGGGATAAACAAAAATGCACAGGACGAAAATGAAAGGAAAAAAACTGGGGACAGACGAAGACGAAGACAGATGAAGACGAAGACCAGAGTCCCACGCTGCTGGCGGGAGCGCTGGCGCTGACGCTGACGCTGACGACGGCTGGCAGGAATGCCGCAGCTGCTGCTGCTGCTGCTGCTGTTGCTGCTGCTCCCGCCGCCGCCGCGGACGGGGCCGGGGCCGCTGCTCCTTCTGCTGCTGCTGCTGGAGGGCTGGCTGGCTGGCTGGACTGCTGCTGCTGCTGCTGCTGCTGCTGCTGCTGGAGGGTTGGCTGGCTGGCTGGCTGGCTGGCTGCTGCCGGCTGGACCGCTGCTGCTGGCCGGGACCGCTGCTGCTGCTGCTGCTGCTGCTGCTGCTGCTCGACTGGCTGGCACCTGAAAACCTAGCGCTTCGATTAGTGCTGGAATGGCACAACCGAAGGGCGGTATCCTTTCGGAGTACCGCCGGAGATGCTCGATCATAAAGATCATAAAGTGCAATAAGTATCAAGTAAAAAAACTAGTGTGGTTTGAGCAGTGAATGTCCAGTGTCGCGAGGGTGCAATCAAGTCATGAAGAGTGAACAAAAGTAGACGTTGCATACAAAAGTAAATAGTAATATACATTCAGAATTGACAAAGGTGGAATGCAGTAACCATACCAAGTGAATGAAAAGAAATAGTGTCGGGCGCCATGGAAATGCTACCGGCAAAATTAATAGTTCACGCGAGCAGAAAACAGATGGCGCAAGTGATAGGCAGCATGCCTACACACAATATCACGAACACGTAAAAGAACAGATCGAGATGCTGAGAGCATCCCAAATCAAATGAGAAAAAATAGAGGACGCAAATGATGTGGACTTTGTAGATGATAGAGGTTATGTGAACATATCACTTGTCATGTTTGATTCGCCACAAATAAAGAAAGAACCGAAAGAAAAATACAAGGTAAACTCAGAGCATGAACGTTCGGTAGGACAAGAAAGTAGACAACCATTGAGTGTGACTGATTATTTGAAAATGTTTCTGATTAAATTAAAACCCAAGGTAGCAATCTTGAAAGCCAGCTTAAAAACACAATTTAGTAATCTTAAAAATCAAAACATAGAATTAAGTCAGCAGATTGAACAGGTAGAACCAAAAAGTAGGTACTTTAGTTCTACTGTCACTGAAATGAGAAATGAAACTAATTCCATAAATGAAAACATGGCTAATATGCAGGGACAATGATATTAATGGAAAGTTCGATGTTGTAATCATTAACATGCTGGAAAAAACAGGACCTTTGGTACTCAGAAAAGTGGACGAAAAAGTTTTTGGTCTGAAAACTGAAATTATCGGAATGTGCAAGAACAAAATCTCACATTTGAGAAGAACAGTTTCAGATACCGAAAAGGTTTTAAGTAAACAAGTTGCTGAATTCGAAAGGAAGTGTGATCAAAATATTTCATAAATTCAAGTAAAAATTTCTGACTTTGAATGTAAAATATGAGACAGGTCTGCTGTCATTACTAATGGAACATGACTTCACAAATTCTTGGAACGCGAGGAAAGATTAAATTTCGTAAAGAACTGCAAAAGAATTTTTCGTGATTATTTATCTGGTCAGGAAAAGATAAATGCGATGATGAGCGCCTAAGCAGGTGATGGCAAGCGCTGGGGACTTAACCTGAATACTTAGCAAATGACTTAATGAATTTAAACAAAAATTCATAGAATAATGTTGGACTGAACAAAAGCAGGACTGCTTATGGGGAGAGTTTGTCGTGGCTAAACTCCTTGATAATAGGGGCAGGAATTCTTTTTTTTTTTTTTTTTGTGCACTATGGTACTTAACATCTGAGGTCATCAGTCCCCGAGAACTTAGAACTACTTAAACCTAGCTAACCTAAGGACATCACACACATCCACGCCCGAGGCAGGATTCGAACGTGTGACCGTAGCGGTCGCGCGGTTCCAGACTGTAGCGTCTAGAGCCGCTCGGCCACCGCTGCCAGCCAGGAATTCTTTAAAAGATTTCTGCGAATACTGGAACCAGAAGTTGACACACTTAAGAAGTAGCAGATCAGAATCCGAAATTATCTGGGAACTGTGGGAAAAGCTCCCAGAAAATTGTAAAAGATATGTAGGAAGCAACCACTGAAGCTTCTTAGCATTTTCAGAAAGGGTGGAAGAAAAAGACCATTGGCGAGGAAATAGGGATAACCGCCAGAACAATACTAACAGAAGCAGCTGTAATCATGTTGAACAAAACGACGGCGATGGTTATCGCGGCAATGTGATTCAGAAAGGTAGTGGCAGGAGCAGATGAAGAGGAAACTCAGCCGGTCACGGTAGGGGTTTTTCCACGCAAAATGCACACCGGAGCGATACGGAAAACTGAATACCGCAGGTTTTAAGGGCCAAACTGATGCGGACAGAATTTACCGGCTCAAAAAAGTAACTTTTATCAGAATAGCCACCAAATAATGAACCAGGAAAGCAGTTTTGCGGCAAAGCACGACACAGCTCGTACAACGACAGATGCGTGCTACGGTGATTCCCCGATAGCAGGCACGGGCCCGGTGTTAGCAAACTTACAAGCTACTAGAGGGCAACAACCAGTGCAAATGTTCTGGCTGTTCCAAGAGAATTCCGTATGTGAGGCGGCGGAACAGAATGTAAACGTCACAGTGGATAGAAGCGAAACCGCTACAGAAATAATAGTTCCGTAGCCGAGGAAAGAGCGGGTGGATTCGTAGGCGTAAGAGAAGGCGAGAGCAGCGGTACAAATAGTAGTGTAACTGGCGAAAATGAGTTTTCAGAGGTAACAGAACGGCGTGTGCAGATGGACAATCTGTATAGGGGCCTCACACAATACGAAGGGAGGATTTTAAGAAATTATATGCAACTAAAAAGTTAACTGAAGGTAGGAGAGATAATAGGGACGTCGATAAGGTGACGTGGCCCGAAAGTAAGGAGGAGGAAATAAAAAGTGCCGCGCAACGTTCACGTGAATCCAATAAAAAGATCGTTATGGATAGAAAGATGGAGGACGAAATCCTCAGTATTAATGATGAAGTAACCTCTGTTAACGATATGCAAACAGTACTAACTGCTACCGAAGGGCGAGAATTTGATGATAATGAAGAAATAGGCAACTGTCTACGTGTTCTTTGAGCCCATAAAGATGATACGAAGTATGAAGTAACTGTGGACGTTATTAGAGCTGATGAGGACGAATGATCATCAGAAGAAATCTGTGAGCCTCAATTAATCTCACGAGAAATCTGAAAACGAACTTAGCTCCTGTCTTAAAAAAGCTTTCGTTAGATCCAGAAAGCGAAATAGAACGGTCGGATTCGGACGACTGCTCGGATGACGAAAATTTCGGTGTACCTGAAGCCAATGAATGTGCAACTAACTGCAATGTTGTACCAACCAATGACACTGTTTCCAAACAAAATCCAGACGTCATTATAGAACAAAGGAAGAAAGAAATACTTGATGACACAATACCACTTCAACAAAGAGTTCAAGTAATTAAAAACTTTGAACTCTGCAAACCAAAGAAGCCGCCTGATGTAGGTGATCTGCAAGGGAAGTAAGAAGGTTATGTACGACATATTGCCACCGTAACCATCGAGCATGGGGCAGATTTGTACCTGAATGTGAGAGTGTAATGAACACCTTGACTCCTGAATCTACTGGGTTCAAACCTGAAGAAATCTGGCTCGACAGTAAGAGCAAAAAGAGGAAAAACTAGTTTTCACCTAGTACAGATTTGGGATTAGCTCAGAAGAAAGAATTGACAAAGCGGAAGCGAGATCTAAAAGCCACAATAGGAACCTAAGTTCGCCAGGTTCAAGATCGGAGACTTTGTCCTTCTATCATTATAAAACAAGAAATTTATTCACAGTTGCGAATGCGGGTAGCCTCCAATTGTATAATGGTATGATGACACCGAAAATTTGTTCTGGACCGTGACTCGAAGCCGGATTTCTCGCTTGCCTTACCTATTTCAGTTATCCGTGCACCATTCACGGCTAGACACGAACTTCTGTATGTCTCCGTCCACGTGTCATTATCAAATGGTTCAAATGGCTCTGAGCACTATGGGACTTAACTTCTCAGGTCATCAGTCCCCTAGAACTTAGAACTACTTAAACCTAACTAACCTAAGGACATCACACACATCCATGCCCGAGGCAGGATCGAACCTGCGACGGTAGCGGTCACGCGGTTACAAACTGAAGAGCTTAGAACCGCACGGCCACACCAGCCGGCGTGTCATTATCCTGCACTCGTGCACTTACTCTAATTCCCGCACAGCGAAGACATTTAATAGAAAGCCGCTAGCCTGTTATTGGCTGATAAATACGATATTGTTGTACTTATGTTTGTTAGAAGTACGATGCAATGTCGTCTCTATCGTGAGCTAATGTTTCTCTCGAGTAAACATTAGTTTTAGTTATTGGTGTATTATTCTGTCTGTGTCTTTCCTCTGATTTTATAAGACAGTATTAGGCGCACAGATCATCCTAACAATCACCAGGCAGATCCATTAGGTTTTCTTGAGGTTCGCAGCAACCCATCTGCATCAACGTGGCTATTATAGCCGCGAGCGCCACCCGCTCAGAAGAGTACAGCAAACCAAACGCACAGAATCCAAGTGCCTAGCTAATTTAGTGTATATTAATAATGAAACTTCCTGACAGATTTAAACTGTGTGCCGGACCGAGACTCGAACTCGGGACCTTTGATTTTCGCGGGAGACGAGGTACTGGCAGAATTGAAGCTGTGAGGACGGGTCGTGCGTCGTGCTTGGGTAGCTCAGTTGCTGGAGCACTTGCCCGCGAAAGGCAAAGGTACCGAGTTCGAGTCTCGGTCCGGCACACAGTTTTAATCTGTCAGGAAGTTTCAGATCAGCGCACACTCCGCTGCAGAGTGAAAATCTCATTCTGGAAATATTAATAATAGCCGAACGGGAAGACTGAATGATTACAAAGAGCACTTTCATGTGCAAGTGCTTCTGGCAGCTGCCATTGGCAGAGTCTCTGTTGAGGGGTCCCTTTTCTGGAAATATTTTTTGGCGACTGAAACAGATGAAGTTGCAAGGCCAATGGATTGTGAGTCATATATTTTTTATTTCACTACATAGAACACCCTCCCGGTGACTTAACTCCAGAATCTATCTTTCATCTAAGAGAATTTACAGTCACGGCTCTAACTAGCATGGTTGCCATTGCTGTTTCCACAGAACACATATGGTGTCTGTACATGTTTGAAAGTTATTGTAGCATTTGTAGTGGATAGCGTTAAAGTCCCACTTGCAACTGTCCTGATTGAAGAAGCTCTCTTTATAAAGTGAAATCAGTTTTATTATCCAATCTGACTGCCCTTAGTTATAATACATCACAGTCGCATGTACCTTACACCAAGTGTACTCTTTGGCAATTGAAATGATTTACTGTTGATAATTGATTACGTTTCTCAATATTTCACCTAACCTTAAGATTTCTCATAATCATCAAGATATAAATGTGAAATAGGGTGTCCAGTCATAAATCTGTAGCCGGCCGGAGTGGCCGTGCGGTTCTAGGCGCTACAGTCTGGAACCGCGAGACCGCTACGGTCGCAGGTTCGAATCCTGCCTCGGCCATGGATGTGTGTGATGTCCTTAGGCTACTTAGGTTTAAGTAGTTCTAAGTTCTAAGGGACTGATGACCTCAGAAGTTGAGTCCCATAGTGCTCAGAGCCATTTGAACCATAAATCTGTGAGTTGGTAATATAACATTATCGCAAAACTTATTATTAAGGATGATGAAGTAACTGCTGCTCCAAAGTTATCGATCCAAAGTTGCCCTCCATGATCTGAAAATAATTTATTAATAGAATGCGTTGCTGGGTCGCACATTGTGTACGAAATAAAAACTGGGTAGCATTAAACAAATTAGTGAGCTGAAACCTTAAAACCGTCTCTTTTGTTATCCTCATGCAAGGCCCTAGCGCAAGGCCTCATTCTCACTCAATACTATCATCTTGAAAAAATTATAATTCACTAGCTGCTACCTGTTGCTGCACTTGCGTAACAGTAGTTTTGTTGTCATGGGTGACGATAAATGTTGTGTCCTGCCCACTCGTCGAATATGAGGGGCCTAGGAAACCTGCTTTCTCAGATCGCTAGACAACAATTCAAGCAAATCGTCTTAACCCTTAGCGCTGTGCGTTGCCATATGGCAACGTTTGTAACACTTTTTTTTTAAATCGTTGATTCCATGACATCAACGAAGCGAGTGTGTTGGCAGCACTGGATGCTGTTCCGCAAGACTCTAAAGATCACTACAATGCAACAGTTTTAACAATACATTTAAATTCTGCGGCGTAAGCAGTGTGGAAGTCGTCGTTTGCTGAATGATGAAGAAAAATGGAGTAAAAGTTCGAGTAAGTATGTTTTACACAGTAACTTACGATATATAATTTGGTTTTTTAGTATGGTTGTGCTGTAAATACTCAAATATATATTCTTTGGAGGTTACTGCTTGCTGTGAAATAAATTACGTTCATTTAGGCCGTTTGAACGTCCGTGTTGCCTTATGGCAACGCTAGGCGCTTGTACTCACTAAAAGGACGAATTTCCTCTTTTTTGTTTTGGAAGAGGTTTCTCGCTTGCTGAGGCGCTGGAGATACTTTATAATTACGATATTGAAGGTGATGTGTTTGTTGAGCCCCAATATTATACATACATAAAATATATATTATTTTACAAGAAAGATCTGGGGTATTTTGAGACAGCAATAGAGAAGAACGATGGATTATTGTATGTGCGGCGGCTGGACAACTCAGTTGTCACAATGATCTCTTCTTCATGTGGTGCACAAGAAGTTGGCCAAGTCAAGCGATTCTCGCAACTAAAAAAGCGAAATATAATCATTCCCAGACCAAAACTGGTTGCCAAATGCAATACATATATGGGAGGTACTGATCAGATGGATCAGAATCTAGCATGCTATCGCATTGCAATAAGAAGCAGGAAATGGTACTGGTGTCTCTTTACATGGATGCTAGATGTCGCCATACAAAACAGGTCGAATTTGTATAATAAAGCAAGAAACCAAACTATTTCTCAGCTTGATTTCAAGATAGAAGTAGCAATAGTGTACTTGCAAAGACACCAAGCTTTACCCAAAGGAGTCGGGAGACCATCGTCATCAATGGTATGTTGTAACAGCCGCATATCAGATTAAATTAGGTTTGATAAGACTGACCACGTCATGCAGCACACAGAAGGAAAGAAGAAGAAAAGGTGTGCATACAAGGACTGTAAATCTATTGTGAGAACAATGCGTTCAAAGTGTAATGTGGGATTGTGTATTGACTGTTTTATTCCATTTCATGTAAAATAATGCTGAGTTCAAGGTTTGATTTTTGATTATTAATTGTACTGTGTTATGAAATATCAATTGTATGATGAAGACTGAACAATAAATTTGCACAAAACTTGTATATGTGATAAGAAATTTCAATAATCTACTTATTTTAGTTGAAGTTGTAATCCATATAAATTTAGGTAGTGAAAGCGCCTAGCGTTGTCATTTGGCAACATCAAATATCTCGCTAATGGCGGTAATGACTTTCGTCGAAACAACTTTGTTGTGTAATTTATGCCTTTTACAGACATAATAACGAAAATATATCCAAACAATCACAAAAAAATTAATTTCGGCGCTAATGGGTTAATAGATATTTATTGCACTAAGATGAATGACAATACTTACCTCTGAGAAATGTACAATGGGAAGTCTCAAGCAAAGGGCGACATGAAACACAGGCAATCTCTTCAGTATATACAATTCGTAATACAAATGAAGTAATATAGTTCCTAATTCGCTGCTGTAGCGTTCGTAGAACGGCTAGTCTTCAACCGGGCGGCGACCAGTTAGAGCGGCGCTTATGCTCTTTTTTTCGGAAAGTTGTGGTAAGGTCTTATGGGACAAAACTGCTGAGGTCATCGGTACCTAAGCTTACGCAGTTCTTAATCTAACCCAAACGAACTTACGCTAAGGACAACACACACGCCCATGCCAGAGGGAGAACTCGTCCCTCCGACGGGGGGTTGCCGCGCGGACCGTGACAAGGCGCCTGAGACCGAGCGGCTAACCCACGCGACTGCTGTCTCGATTTCGTCCTAGAGAGGGGTCGGTCAGTGTACTATTTGCTGATGTCGTCTCACAGCCCCCTCTGCTTTTCCGTCCTTCATCGCCGTGCCCACGCTTGACGTTACGCCGGAGCGATGAGTGCGTAAGCTATTGTACAGTTGACAGTGTCAGTTGTCTGCCTGTTCGGGTGAGAATAGCTCGTGATGACCCACTCTCCCCAAACTCCACCAACACATAACGCGGTAGCACGCGTGTCGTGACCAGTGAATGCTGGGGGCAAGGGCAATGGAGCACATCTATACGTCATGGTATTGAAGTAGCTACACATAATATAATGTGTACAGTATGCAATAAATATAATAATTTAGCATGGTTTATGTTCACTGATTTAAAGAAAGAGGACCTATTCCCTACATCAGCCTCTTAGAGATTTTATTTTTTTATTTTTTTTTTTTTAACTTTCTAAAGAAGCCTAGTTTCTTCCTCAGGATTCAAGTTATGACCACCCCAAATTTCATCGAAATAGGTTCATCGGTTTATTCGTGAAAACTTAACAGACAGTTATTTTCGAATTTATCATATTAGTATCGAACTATGGATGAAACACACTGGCGGTTGTATAAGCACTGTCTTCATTAATTTGAGTCGTGTTAAGCAGAACATGTAAACCATTAAAAGCATTTTCACAAATGTGCTAAAATTCAAAAGTTAAAGAGTAAATAGCTTTTTGGAAGAGTAAATATTTTTCTCTAATTCATTTTACATTCTTCAAAATAATAACTATCTTTAGTTGGGAAGACGTACCAGACAGAATTACTTTCGCATTTATAATGCTAGCATAGATCAAAGACATTGTAAAAATAATTGGACTCATTGAGGACGCTGTAGGTGCGGAATATTTCTAAACTTCGGTTGGACGCCTTTGTGGTGGCAAGAGTCTGGAAGGCTGAAGAGCTGGAGAGTATTGTGGTTTGTAATGACAAAGACTGATGTTCATATATTTTCTGGTGCATAAATGCAGTATTTGAATACACATTCTTGTGTCGCTGAAGAAAAATAGTGAAGGGTTGTGGATCGTTCAATTGCACGAATAAATTCGGTTCAAAAAATGGTTCAAATGGCTCTGAGCACTATGGGACTTAACATCTATGGTCATCAGTCCCCTAGAACTTAGAACTACTTAAACCTAACTAACCTAAGGACAGCACACAACACCCAGCCATCACGAGGCAGAGAAAATCCCTGACCCCGCCGGGAATCGAACCCGGGAACCCGGGCGTGGGAAGCGAGAACGCTACCTTACGACCACGAGATGCGGGCAATAAATTCGGGAAAAGAGCCAATATTATCTTTCATAGATATGTTTAAATGTTTTGTTGCATGTCAGCCTTGTACAGGGCAATAAAACGGGTGGAATTTTCAAAGTCCCAGAGCGGAGCCATCTCGTTACATTACGGTAATGTCGACAACACGTGGCCGAAATGAAAACATTTTGCCATCGAGACTGGATCTGGGCAAAACACAACATCGGCGTTTCTGGCGAGCCAGGCAGCAGACTTCAGCAGCATGTAGTGGGTCACACCAGCCAGACAGGGTCACGTCACCTACCTTATGTCACGAAAGGCGAATGCAATAAACGGCGCTAAGAGCTTTTGCGAACCAGTTCTATACTGTAACAATCTTGTCAAGCTAGCACGGCAGAAGGAAAACCGCTGATTTTAAATATCTTAAACATTTCACGGCCCTGTCAGCAAATGTATAAATATTAATTTTAATTTTAATAATGAACAGCCTCAGTTGCACCGTTTACCTAGAATTTACCTCGGTTTCAGCCGGGATAACCCAACCTCCTTCAGAATAACAGTATCTACTGTTTGTCCATAGTGGACAACGTCAAGGTAAAACTACAAACCATAAATAATTGTGAGACTGTAAAACTTATCTGGCACTGCCTTGGCCCCACTGCGCGACCGCGATGCGGCAGCCACGAGTTCTGGACTGGAACTGACCGTAGCGTCATGAGGCCCGCCTAGGCGGACGCAATAATTTGCGCCTGCGCATAAACTGTATGAGAGTTACTTGTTGGGACAAGATGTGAACTTAACTCCTGACCTTGAATTTACTAGTAAAGTGAAATAAAAGGTATAGCTGAGGAAAAGGGCGTATATGTTAACCTGTGCAGAACGTACTTAGATCGAGTGTCTTAACATTTATGAAGTATTCATTGGTCATGATATGAGGAAGACATCATGTGCTTAAAAGGTATGGCCTATCTAGGTCAATATTTGTGATTAAGCATGAAGTTTAATCACCAAAAAGAACTTAGGAGTGGGAAGGATATTATAAAGCTAACATCGTCGTTATTATGACAAGGTCTAGAAACTTTTAAAAAAAATAAAAGACGTAGTTGTTAAGCACTTGCTTAGCTATGGTTACAACGCATGAACATCCTATTGACTTAGCACACAAATAATCATGATTGAACTTATGAACAAGTCTATATCTAATCTGTAACATCCGGCAATACGGGCCATATAAATTAGATGGTCATTATTCAAGATTAGTATATTTGACCTGAAATGGTCTAGAATCAAATCAAAAATTAATGCACTTGCCTGATTGAGCTTCTTGGCGAAGTTATGGTTATGAGTTGCAGAACACACCATAGTCTGGGATAATGTGGCGGCAATGGGGTACTCAATTTGCCTTCATGGAGGTGATCCACACACATACTGTAAAAACTGTGGGTGGACGACTGCCATCATAATTCGGGCATGGAGACCACAGCCATTGAAGTTAGGGAATGACAGCGGAAATATGCTTAAAGCTAAAGTGTGACTTAGCGAACATCGCTCCAGTCAACACACTTAAAAGCTATTGACCGACATAGGTCAATTATGCTCAAGGCTAAAGTGTGACTTGGTGAACAGCGATCTGATCAACACATTTAAAAACTATTGACCGACATAGGTCAATTACGCTCAAGGCTAAAGTGTGACTTGGCGAACATCGCTCTGGTCGACACACTTAAAATAATTGACCGACATAGGTCAATATGTACTTAAAGTATTAGTTTAAATTATGGGAGGATGACGGGACATGGTTAAATTCTACATCTACATTTACATTTATACTCCGCAAGCCACCCAACGGTGTGTGACGCAGGGCACTTTACGTGCCACTGTCATTACCTCCCTTTTCTGTTCCAGGCGCCTATGGTTCGAGGGAAGAACGACTGCCGGAAAGCCTCCGTGCGCGCTCGAATCTCTCTAATTTTACATTCGTGATCTCCTCTGGAGGTAAAAGTAGGGGGAAGTAATATATTCGATACCTCATCCAGAAACGCACCCTCTCGAAACCTGGACAGCAAGCTACACCGCGATGCAGAGCACCTCTCTTGCAGAGTTTGCCACTTGAGTTTGCTGAACATCTCCGTAACGCTATCACGGTTACCATATAACCCTGTGTCGAAACGCGCCGCTCTTCTTTGGATCTCCTCTATCTCCTCTGTCAACCTGACCTGGTACGGATCCCACAGTGATGAGCAATACTCAAGTATAGGTCGAACGAGTGTTTTGTAAGCCAGCTCCCTTGTTGATGGACTACATTTTCTAAGGACTCTCCCAATTAATCTCAACCTGGTACCCGCCTTACCAACAATTAATTTTGTATGATCATTCCACTTCAAATCGTTCTGCACGCATACTCTCAGATATTTTACAGAAGTAACTGCTACCAGTGTTTGTTCCGCTATCATATAATCATACAATATTCTTCTTTCTACGTATTCGCAATACATTACATTTGTCTATGTTAAGGGTCAGTTGCCACTCCCTGCACGAAGTGCCTATCCGCTGCAGATCTTCCTGGATTTCACTGCAATTTTCTAATGCTGCAATTTCTTTGTATACTATAGCGTCATTCGCGACAAGCCGCATGGAACTTCCGACACTATCTACTAGGTCGTTTATATATATTGTGAAAAGCAGTGGTCCCATAACACTCCCCCTTGGCACGCCAGATGTTACTTTAACGTCTGTAGACGTCTCTCCATTGATAACAACATGATGTGTTCTGTTTGCTAAAAACTCTTCAATCCAGCCACACAGCTAGTCTGATATTCCGTAGGCTATTACCGAGCGAGGTGGCGCAGTGGTTAGACACTGGACTCGCATCCTGATTTAGGTTTTCCGTGATTTCCCTAAATCACTCCAGGCAAATGCCGGGATGGTTCCCCTGGAAGGGCACGGCCGACTTCCTTCTCCATCCTTCCCTAATCCGATGAGACCGATGACCACGCTGTCTGGTCTCTTTCCCTAAAACAACCAACCAACCAACCGTAGGCTATTATGACCACAGTCCGCCTCTGACACAGATGGGAGGACCTGGAGGTCTTACCTTCCGTCCACGATCAGGATACCAGCGTTCCTGACATTCTGGCGGACTGAATAGGGCCTACCTGGGCAGCAGGCCAATATCGCCGAACTTCACGGCTGCACAGCGACCGTCGTCGCGATATGACGAATGACGAAGAAGGTGGCTGAGCGTGAAGGGGCAGAGCACCTTCCAAGTCGGCGTGTGTGTTCAACACAAGTGCAGCCGTCACTCAGTACCGCGGCGTCGCGGTACTGCCGGAGCCGGGGCCACCGCAAGCAGTGAACCACCAGTGCAGCAGCCGGATGGAATGAAGTATGCGGTGACAGCTCCCATGAGCGGGCAGAAGGCCACTTACGACGCGATTCCTCAGCGGGCATTGAGAGACGATGCCAAACCCGAGTCAAGAAGCTATCAGTATTTTTATGGAAATAAGTAACTAATCCTGAATTTTCTTTCACTGCGTCTATCGGCGACAACAGATCACTACCATCCTACCAAGGAAGACTGGCAAGGAGTGAACTGGGACAGTACCTCCTGACACAGAACCAACTCTGCTTACGTACTCCCAATAGTCACCTCTTGCAGTTTTAAATGATGGACTTCCAGTCGTACTGTAAGTAGGCTGTTTAGGTTTTTTTATTGGTAACGCCACGTAGTGCTCTGTATGAAAGTCACTGGCTGTGCTGTGTGCAGTCTGAGGCTGGTCGGCATTATTGCGATAGTCGCTATTGTAGCGTTGGGCAGTTGGCTTTTAACAGCGCATAGCGTTGCGCAGTTGGAGGTGAGCCGCGAGCAGTGGTGGATGTGGCAAGAGAAATGGCGGAGTTTTGAGAGCGGATGATCTGGACGTGTGTCCATCAGAGACAGTAAATTTGTAAGAGTGGATGTCATGAGCTTATATATATATATATATATATATATATATATATATATATATATATATATATAATGACTTTTGATCACCATTAAGGTAAATACATTCTTTGTTCCCTATCAAAACCTTTCATTTGCTAACTATGCCTATCAGTAGTTAGTGCCTTCAGTAGTTTGAATCTTATATTTAGCTGGCAGTAGTTCGAGTAACGAAGATTTTTGTGAGGTAAGTGATTTGTGTAAGATACAGGTTAATTTTAGTCAGGGCCATTCTTTTGTAGGGATTACTGAAAGTCAGATTGCGTTGCGCTAAAAATATTGTATATCGTTTAAGCACAGTCATTAATAATTTTTCTAAGGGGACGTTTCATATGTCGACCCTTAGCCGAGGATACCTCACTGGAAACTTCTGAATTTTTTCTTGTACTTTGTGTGATTAGTGTAGCTATTGTTTATTGCTAGCACGTATTTATAGAGAGAATTTCCTTTGTAGTTGTAGTTTTTCATTGTTGTACAGAAAAACAGTTGTGGCATGCGTGTAGATTTGCACCAAGTGTTTTCGCAGCTGCGCTTGCAATTAACTAGATTTTATTTTCAGCCGGCCGGAGTGGCCGAGCGGTTCTAGGCGCTACAGTCTCGAATCGCGCGACCACTACGGTTGCAGGTTAGAATCCTGCCTCGGGCATGGACGTGTGTGATGTCCTTAGGTTAGTTAGGTTTAAGTAGTTCTAAGGTCTAGGGGACTAATGACCTTAGCAGTTAAGTCCCATAGTGCTCAGAGCCATTTGAACCATTTTTTTGAACAGCTCGCCTCAGGAATCCGAAATGACAGGACACAATCTTGCAAATACTGTAGATTCAGATTTTGCGTCCTCACCGTTTTCTCAAATGAGTCAAGACACATTTTCTGCTTTTCGAAATGTGAATATTGGCGGTTCAAATGCACTGCCGAATAGCACTGAGGAACATGTTACAGACACCAGTGCATTGTTGTTATAATTAATGCAACAAATGGGACAATAGCTTCAAAAGTTAGACACAGTGGAACAAAATCAGAGACAAACACAGCAAAAGTTATACAAGATGGAACAAAACCAGAGACAAACACAGCACAGCCATTGATTTTCATACAGAGCGCTACGTGGCGTTAACAACATAAAAACCTAAACAGCCTACTTACAGTACCATTTACATTTTCATTGGGGACACATAACTGACTTTATATTCTTTTTTTAACAGTAACTGTTATGTTTGACAGTACTGGTCGATAATAGGCAAGAAAATAAATACATTTCAATTCAAAAATTTGAAGTACTGAACAATAACATACAACAATTCGCATTCCTGCTAACGTAATAAGCTCCATTTGGCTGTGAACGAACATTTATGCCAAATTTCTTATAGTACGTAAAAACCAAATCGGTAAACAGTGACTGGTTGCTGTTTGTTTGTAAATTAATTGTTATCTTGTAGTTTCATTATATTTATTAAATAATTCAAAAGAAGATGTTTTTTAAGCAAAGTCTTATAAGTTAACCACCACAGTGGTCACTTCTCAAATTCTCCGCTGTTCGCAGTGGACCACTTGGAGGATTGTGATGCCTTGGTACAGAGTTAAATAAATTGCTGAAACGAGGAAACAGACATAAAGCTGTGAGGTTCCCTTCAATTTAGCCTCCTAAATTGATCATGAATCAAGTAGAGTACTTAAACAGAATGGAATCGTAACAGCAAATATCTCTTCCCTATTCATTCGCGTCTCATCAAACATATAGATGAAAAAAATTAGCTTTGTCTTCCAGAGTAAAACACGGGAGAAAGCTGTGTATCATTCTGATTATAGCTTCAACAAAAACACGTAGCTACCCTCAAACATAGCACTTTATCTTTCTCAGGATAATTCAATGTAGCCATCCTCTTTAACACACCATATCACGCAGAGGCAAAAACACACCTTCACCCAAGAACAGCCTCGAACAGAACAGAACTGAGGAAGAACGCTTTGTTTCCGCCAACCATGTGGGGCTTCTCAGTGCCCTCACTTTCCATTGGTTACAGCCGCCCTCACCTCAGAGATCTTGGGCAGGAGATCTACCGTAGCAGACGCAACAGTGGATGTGAGAACTTGATCATTGGGTGCAGACATAACAGCAAAGATTGCTAGCAAGGTGTAGATATGTAACAAACGAAACACATAGAAGATGGCAAATGTAACACACATCTTCCAAACTGACGAGCAGTTCAAATGTTTGAATCCTGAAGTGCTGTTTGGACACATTTTCAGCAGGTTGGCCAACCACTGCATCCTGTGGAGGTGTGTGGGTAGGTTTGATACTTGAAAGAGTGCATTGGATTAGGGACATGCGGGTGCACTTTCAGGCGAATAAATTGTATTGTAATGAGCTGAGGCACTACAGGAGAACTAAATACCAGAATAAGTGTAGCCATCTTTTCTAATCCGCCTTTCACCCTTTTAATTTGGTTTTTGATATTTGTCTTACTTAAACCTTCCCATTCTTCCTTCAGTTCCTCTACTTCAGTATCCAATATCTCTGCATGTTATGACACCCTTGCTGAAATTAAATTAAATCAGTGACAACTGCGTTTCCTCCAAGAGCTTGCCTTTTCCGTAATAGTTTGGTTTAACGAGGTGTAGCAGTTTCTACCAGGGGTAGGCCATTTTTCTAGCACTTGACAGATTTTAGTGTAGTCGATGTGTATTGAAATTCGTTACGTACTTAGAAACGTGACACGTTTCAACTACTCCTTCCTCTACCTTAATAATAAAGAACATAGACTACTGGCCATTAAAAATGCTACACTACGAAGATGACGTGTTACAGACGCGAAATTAAACTGACAGGAAGCTGATGCTGTAATATGCAAATGATTAGCTTTTCAGAGCATTCATACAAGGTTAGCGCCGGTGGCGACACCTACAACGTGCTGACATGAGGAAGGTTTCCAACCGATTTCTCATACACAAACAGCAGTTGACTGGCCTTGCCTGGTGAAACGTTGATGTGATGCCTCGTGTAAGGAGGAGAAATGCGTACCATCACGTTTCCGACTTTGATAAAGGTCGGATTGTAGCCTATCACGATTGCGGTTTATCGTATCGCGACATTGCTGCTCGCGTTAGGTCGAGATCCAATGACTGTTAGCAGAATATGGAATCGGTGGGTTCAGGAGAGTAATACGGAACGCCGTACTGGATCCCAACGGCCTCGTATCACTAGACAGTCGAGATGACAGGCATCTTACTCTCATGGCTGTAACGGATCGTGCAGCCACGTCTCGATCCCTGAGTCAACAGATGGGGACGTTTGCAAGACAACAGCCATCGGCACGAACAGTTCACAGCAGCATGGACTATCGGCTCGGAGACCATGGCTGTGTTTACCCTTGACGCTGCATCACAGACAGGAGCGCTTGCGATGGTGTACTCAACGACGAACCTGGCTGCACGAATGGCAAAACGTCATTTTTTCGGATGAATCCAGGTTCTGTTTTCAGTATCATGATGGCCGCATCCGTATTTGGCGACATCGCGGTGAACACACATTGGATGCGTGTATTCGTCATAGCCATACTGGCGTATCACCCGGCCTACTGGTATGGATTCCCATTGGTTACACGTCTCAGTCAGCACTTGTTCGCATTGACGGCACTTTGTACAGTGGACGTTACATTTCAGATGTGTTACGACCCGTGGCTCTACCTTTCATTCGATCTCTGCATATTCAGCAGGATAATGCACGACCACATGTTGCAGGTCCTGTACGGGCCTTTCTGGATACAGAAAATGTTCGACTGCTGCCATGGTCAGCACATTCTCTAGATCTCTAACCAATCGAAAACGTCTGGTCAATGGTGGCAAAGTAGCTGGCTCGTCACAATACGCCAGTCACTACTCCTGCTGAACTGTGGTATCGTGTTGAAGCTGCATGGGCAGTTGTATCTGTACACGCCATCCAAGCTCTGTTTGACTCAATGCCCAGGCGTATCAAGGCCGTTATTTCGGCCAGAGGTGGTTGTTCTGGGTACTGATTTCTCAGGATCTATGCACCCAAATTGCGTGAAAATGTAATCACTTGTCAGTTCTAGTATGATATGTTTGTCCAATGAATAGCCGCTTATCATCTGAATTTCTTCTTGGTGTAGCAATTTCAATGGACACTCGTGTACTAACAGATATCATCTTTGGACTGTCAGAACGTTTGTAAAAGACCTCAATGAAGATTACACGCTATTATGGCAGAAAATCGGAGTCCTGCACGCTTTTAGTAATATTAGTCATTTGAATCTAATGCTGTTGAAGTCGGATTAGGGTTTTGACACACAGTGAAGTTAAAAAGCTAGTTCATAATATCCACTTATATGAACGTTTTACGAAACCAGTCTGTCGGTCAGCGTTGTACATCTGTGTGGTCTGAATGTTGCTATTTATCAGTGACTCGCAGAGAGATTGTCAAATCGCAACACTGGCACCGCTATGGGTGGTAACATTGGTTACTCTACATTATACCCTACTACCACTTCATCCAGTATTGAGCTGCCTTCTTTTATATCTGTAGGACACGTGTGCATATTCCGAGCATTACTTAAATTGGCTCCACATTTACTGTACCAAAAACTCCTGACGGTCGCAGGAGTATTCTTCGTTGCACACCGTTCATTGCATGTGCTGTGTAGTAGCCTGTGAGGCCTGCCACTTACACAATAACGTACAATAGCACTTAATATTGAACTGTGGTACAATAATACTTTTGTATTGGCAGCTTATAATCTCACATGGCTATTTTTTGCATCAACTTTCCGATTCTGTTACCCACTTCCTCTGTAGTACCTCCACTGGAAAGATGCCTAAAGAGCTGAATACATTTTTTTTTGTAGGTATGTTACTGAGTCCCGTTAAATGAGTCCCTTAACATGTGGTCTTCCAACAAAATATGTGTAGCTTTTTGGGACTATTCTCCTTTGGCACCATTGGTGCACCTCTTGAAGAACTGAAGTACACCTTATTTCCAGACTGCTCCCTAAGCTTCCCTTCACGAACATCATTACGTCATCGGTATATACCACCAGGCTTAAGACTGGCTGATTTTATTGCTGCTTTGCTAGAATCCAGTATCAACTCCCAGAAAACAAGACCAGAAATGGAGCAGCCTTTGGAGATATTTCTGTTTAAATGTTAACCTGGAGATGCGAGTCTTGCGTCTCTGTCCTGACAATCCTTCAAACAGGCGTGCAGAGCTGTAGGGCAGTACAGCTCCCTTAGGTGGTCAAAAGGCCTCGGCAATGTCCAGTGTTATGGTCGATAGGTATTTGCATGGGGGCATGGGGCTTTTCTTGCTAAATATATGGATAGTGCCTCGTTCGAAGTATCTCCCGTTGATTTCCCTTTTCTATAGTGAAACTGATAAAGGTTGACGACATGCAGCTGTCTTTGCTCGTACAATCTGCAACATTGCTATTTTTCCAGCAGTTTACCTAAAGCGTCTAGTAATTAAATTGTCCTATAGGACTTTGGAAAAAGAATATCTTTGTCCTCACCCTTCTTTAAGGTAAGTCGCTTGCCTTTTTCCATGTTTCTGGTCTTCTGCCTTGTAGGAGGGGTGCACTGGCCAGCTGAAGTAGGTATGGAGTTACCCGAACATGAAAAGCCTGCAGAACTTCCACGGGAATGCCCTCTCGTTCCAGGGATTTGTATCCTTTTAGTTTCGGTACTTTTTATTGGATTTCCTCCTCTGCAAAGGAACCACTGCTCGATCATTTACATATATTTTGGTCCTTTTGTTACAAATTCTCCATGTTCTGCGTAATTAGCCTCTTCAGTATCACTTAGGACCAGTGTTGTTGCATTGCTGTAACCACTTTGTTGCTCACTAATATGCCATTACACATAACTCCTTAGTAATTCATCAGTCTCGCCTTTTATGTTGTTTGTTGTTGTTGTTGTTGTTGTAGTTGTTGTGCCTGGGTCTTCAGTCCGAAGACTCTTCGTCGCATATCTCCACGATAGTCTACCCTATGCAGTCCTCTTCATGACCTGACCTCTGAAGAACTACTACATCCATTTCCCTCTGAACCTGCTTATCTTGGTCTTCCTTCCTCATCCTCCCCCCCCCCCCCCCCCCCCCCGCAAAGAAAACACACACTTCTCATTACCAAACTGACTATCCCTGGATGACTTCAATTCAGTACCTTCTCATTAGCTATTCGATCTACCCATCTAATTTTTAGCATTAATCTGCAGAATCTCATTCTGAAATCTCTTCTTGTGAGAATTGCTCATCGTACACAGTTCACTTCCGTACAAGTCTATACTCCAGACAAATAGGTTCAGAACAGGGGAACAGCGTATCCATTAATAAGTGAGCTGTTTGTTGTAAGTTACGTTGCAGTCACATCCTCACCTTTCAAAGCTGACAGCGTAGTGAGTTGTTTTACTTCATGACAAACAATTTTGTAGGGTATCCCCCCCCCCTCCACACCCCGAGAATCAAGACGTAGATTCACTGCAACAAACACCGTCCAGCTATCCATTTTTACTTCTCACGCTTTCTGAAAACTGCTGCCGCAAATTTTCCTGAAATAGTTGCCTCAGGTTCCTGTACCATCCCAGTCTGCGAGCTCCATCTTCAGCGGTTTGGTCTGCCTGTTAAATTCTTATTGTTCTTCGGACCTCTATTTAGATCCGATCTGTAGGAGTCCCCTACTGTGCGATACTTCATGCACTGTAAGTCTGTGTGCACGTCGTTGGCTGATACATAACCTATGGATGGTTGAAGTCGCTTTCGATAATGGAACTGCAGACTGAAGCTTGCAGTTCCACACAGAATTCTGAGCAATAGAACCCAGATGCATTCGAAACAAGAGAAGATTTTAGTGGCAGGTCGTTTACCGACTATGATGGCTTGTTGTAACTAGTAAAACATAGAAACTGTAGCACAGGAGAAATTTTTTAATCCTGGGATTACCTTAAAACCTGAGAAAAGTGTCAAGGTCCTTGTTAAAATCCTGAAGACAGTCGCAACATGGATACTTGTAAGGAAATACTGTTTACCAAATAGTTCTGCAGAATTTGCATCTAGGATGAAATATGTACAGTTCAGATTTAAATAATGGCGACTTGTAGGTCATACAATGAAATGCGTAAATGTTAAAAAATGTTTAGCTGGCTACCCCCTGTTTTAAAAATGAGTGAAAGACAGGAACGCGCCCCATTAGGTGGCTCGTTTCCGTGACTAATAAGAATGAAATCGAGTGAAGCAGGTCTACTTTCGCAGAGTACGTCACTTATTTGGTAGGGTCTATAGCAATATCTGATGCTGCACGTCGACCATAGAGAAGTCAGGGGGATACAATACTTAAATTGTCACACATCAATGAAGCACAGAGCAATGGTGAAGTCACCATTTCCGTACCTCAATAGCAGCATTGCGCTACCCGCTAGTGTTGGCGACTATTTAGGGCCATTGGCATTACGTGATGTGAATTTTAAAGCAACAGTTAAATTAGGAGATCGACGCTACGATGGAATGCTCTATAAATTTTATATAGCTACAAGTAAATTAATCAGGGTTTACAACCTTAATATAGAAATAATATGAGAGGCTTACATAGACACTGAATAACTTAAATTGCCCGGCGTTGTGAAACAGATGGCTATCGCATCGCCCTGTCGTCACTGGGGTTATTAGGGGCGGAGCTCCGACCCGGTGTCGACATGAATTATGGATCGAATATGCCACGGCACTGATGGAGGAATTTTCGTGCCATTCGCCTGAATGATTTAGTGTAACCATACGTAATTTACATAAGAATTACCTCGCTCGCATTTGATACTGGCTACTCCCGAAAATGAATCCAGATTATCGTCACTTCACCACCTTCGTTGAGCGAGACTAAGCCCAGAAGCAATTTTTATCGAATGCTGTGAAGGTGTACGGAACAGGAATTTGACTTCAACTCGAGAAGATTTTTAAATTCGTTAGCTAGGAATGCGCATTGGTTTTGCTTCTCCGTCTCCATAGGAACGATCTATCAGTCTTATAAATTCAAAAACTTATACTACCTTTTTAATTTCCGGCCATGACGCATGCGCCCACGTTCCTCTTGTATAGGCGTCTCCACACAGACATGCTCTCCGCGTACACCAGTTCCTCTTTTGCGTTTCATCATCTGTCTTCTGTAGCTTAAATAATATGAAAACATCAAATTCATTAAAACATATACTCTTCATGTTTCACTGTAATAATTTACAAAATCAAACACGCTAAATAACGCAGTAAATAAATTGAGATAAACAATTACTCATCATCCACAACAAAATGCTCTTTATGTACATCCTTGACAATTTAAAAGCGTTAAATACAATAAATAATGTGGTAAACAAAATTGATGTATCCAGTTGTGGAGTATCCATAACGAAATACTCTTTATAATTAAAAAATACTCAACAAAATAAGAAACACGATATATGGAATGAAATAAATAGTAATCAGAAAGAAGTGGACGTGCGATCTATGTCTTAAAAATACTGCAGGAAGTAAATAATCGAAATTTATATTTACAATGTCTTGTTTTGCAAATAATAGACGTTGACGATTAGACGGATGAGCCAAAACGTTAGGACTACCATGCTACTAGCGAGTTGCTGCACCTTTGACCAGCGATACGGCAGCGGTCTTACACGACAGGTCTTTAGTAGACTTCTGGAGAAATGTGGTACCATATGTCTACACAAAGCGCAACTTCCGTGCTTTTACTTATTTGTTTGGTTCATTACTGGTACCTAAATGAAATTGTCGTACTTTTATTTGTTTACTGCAACACGAGTCTTCCTCTACTAACGGGTGAAGCCTATACCTTATATGTGTTAACAACCTTCCTTAGAGCCCTGAAATGAAACAACAGTCAATAAAAATTACGCATCGGTGTCTCTCTGTGTAACTCGTCCGCATCTCGTAGACTCTTGCAGCGACAAACTTACCTCACAGGCTGAAAGAAAGAACATTCATGTACTTAATGTGTGCAATGGTACATACAAGTAACTCAGTCTATTTCAAAAAGGCGAAATCGTGACCGTTGTCAACAGTAGGCAGAGGCTTACAGAACATGTGAAATCTGCAACAATAATTTTGAATTAATCTGTAATGAGGCAAACCACAATGAAAAGCATACACATGGCCGAATACCCAAGACACACAATGCTTGGCCATGTGCCAAAGAAAATGTGAGCCTAGCAATTAGTAATGTACTAAAGAGCAGTCATAGACTTACATGGAAACAATTTACTTAGCATGTCACACTCTGGATTCCAGCAAGATTGCTGTTTATACATTCACTCATCAAATATTCTAATACTGTATCACAAGCTGATTTTTTTTTTTTTATCTCACCAGAGTCTTCGACTGTCTAGATCATGATTCTTGGAAAATCTCAAGTTTTATGGAACACACAGTTGGTTTGAATCATACTTGACAAAAACAGAATGCAAAGGGTTGTGCAGAACAATTCAGGAAATATCGGAAAGGTAGAAAATTTTGGTGACTAGAAAAGAGATGTCACAAAGTCAGTCAGTCCCACAGGGTTCAGTTTTTAGTCCACTCCTATTTCTTGTATATGTGAATGACCTTTCACTTAACATTCAACAAACAAAATTGGTACCTCTTGCAGACGACACTAGTGCTATTGTTAGAGACAGGTTTATATGCCTTTGTATGCTGCATATGCTTTTGCATATTTGGCTCCCTTTCACCGGTTATTGTATATTTTAATTAAAAACTTGTGACATGTGTATTTTCGCTCTGTGTTCACAATATTTTAAAAATTTTGATGGGTGGTTTCTAGCTCGATCTAGTTCTGATGTCTCACATATTGACCGCGACCTAGAACTGCGTGCAATCGGTAACTGAGAGGCTACTGCCTAGCGAAGTCATTACAGAAGAGGAACAGAAAGAGGTAGGTAGAGTCAATGATCCTGCGCCCGTGCCTCCGGTTAATCCCCTCCACTGTTATACCGTATGCGTCCGCAACAATTAAATTAAACTTAGCAAGATTTTTCCACTTTAGATTTCTATTTACTTGTACACAGCTGAACGTGTTTACGACGTGTTGTGTGTAACGTATTGCGCGCCATGTCGCCCAAAAAAAAGAAACGTCGTTTAGTGGATAGCTGACCATCCTGGAACAACTACATATAACAGAATTGTTTTATACTGTCGATTTTGCTAGAAAAACGTTAGTGCAAAAAAAGTTTCAATAGACCAGCATGTCATGTCAATTCTGCATATTGCAGGAATGAAGAAGAAAGGACCACGACAACTTCTGACAACAGCAAATTGCAGTAGCAGGGATTTGTCCAAAGGTAACAAAAAAAGTCTGTTTAACATGGATCTATGTGAAGTATTCATTGCCAGCAATATTCCATTTCACAGACTTACAAACCCTATCCTCAAAGAATTCGTGCGCAAATATTGCTTAAATCAAAATATACCAGACGAATTAACTTTGCGTAAAATTACATACCTACAATTTACCTAAATGTTCTGGAAGAAATACGCAATGAACTCAAGGACAGCATTATCTGTTTTTCAGTTGGCGAAACTACAGACACTTGTGGCCGTTACATTGCCAATTTAATTACTGGTGCTTTAAAAGAAGAGCCTTCATCTTCCTATTTAGTGGCTTGCAAAGTACTTGAAAAAGTAAATCGTCCTACGATAACCATATTTGCGAATGAAAGTATTAGAAAAATATTTCCAGAATCTTCTGCAGATGAAAGGGTATATGTCTTTATTTCGGATGCTGCTCATTATATGACCAAATCAGGAAAAGCCCTCCGAGTATTTTATACCAATTTGATTAATGTGACGTGCTTTGCTCATGGGGAACATAACCTTGCTGAAGAAGTACGTTCCACGTGTGTGAATTTAAGTAAACTAAGTTCACCCGCAAAGAAAGCGTTTCTAAAGGCTCCTGCTTGCATCAAGACCTACAAAGAAAAACTACCAAATGTCCCTTTACCTCCTGAACCAGTGGTAACTCGCTGGGGCAAGTGGGTCGAAGCTATGTTGTTTTACAATGAACATTTCGAACCATTAGAGGGATAGTAAGTGACTTGGATAGTGCAGAGGCTTTAGCAGTTTACCAGTCCAAGGGAGATTTTAATGGTTCCAGTATAAAAAAGACACTGATGTGATTAGCACTCAAGTACTATAAATCTTGAAACTCAGGGTTTGGCGTTGAATGAGTCTATTCAGTTAATGAATAAAATTATTCTAGTGAACTCCTCATTGCCAGAGGTATTTAGAAAAAAAGTTAATGAAAAGTAGGAAAACACCTTAAAGAATAACCCAGGTTTTGAATCCTTGTGCCAGATTGATAGTTTTAATAATGGGACGGGTGAAGTCTTACCAGAAACAATAAGTGTCAACTTAGTACCCAAATTCAAATACAGCCCAGTTACCTCAGTTGATGCAGAACAGTCCTTTTCTGCTTACAAAAATGTATTGAGTGACCGAAGACATAATCTTACTATCGAACATTTGGAACAGTACTTGGTCGTTTATGTTTATAATAATAGAAAACTGTAAAATAAATTGTAAATGATGCTTTGGTCCAATAGTATAAATTAAAAGTTATACCTGTTCGAAAAAATTGATGATCGTATGTTATCTTTTAAATAAAAAAATGGCTCTGAGCACTATGGGACTCAACTGCTGAGGTCATTAGTCCCCTAGAACTTAGAACTAGTTAAACCCAACTAACCTAAGGACATCACAAACATCCATGCCCGAGGCAGGATTCGAACCTGCGACCGTAGCGGTCTTGCGGTTCCAGACTGCAGCGCCTTTAACCGCACGGCCACTTCGGCCGGCTTTAAATAAAATATTACGGAGTTCTTGAGTGTAGCCCTGCGCATGCGATATATCTCGAAGTTGGACTTGTACCTATAGATTGTTTCGCTGCGACTCACTCGCATCGCATTCGCTTGTTACCGACAATAGCAAAGAAGAAACACTTCTTGAAACATGGTATGGGACCGCATTTTGCAAATTTTTAGAAAATGATACCAGAAAGGCCTCCTTTCTAACCTATACCGGAAAGGACTCAGAAAATGATATCAGCGTTCTAAATGTACCGATTATCGCGTGGCTGGCGCTCTTCCTCGTAACCGATATGCACGGGTTTGACTTTGAGATATAATGCAGGCAGTAACTACTATGTTTTCTTATTATTTGATCTTCCATATTTCGACATTTTTCATGCATTTTTAAGCATTTTCATACATATTTTAAGGGTTTTATGATGCATAAAATCCAGTCTAGTTATAATGAACTCCATTAAAGAGGAAGCAACGGAAGAATTCGTAAATAATATATCACAAAGAATTATTAAGTGGTTCTCTGAAAACGGACTCTCCTTAAATTTTGAAGAAAATCACACAACATTCAGTTCTTTACAACAAACAGAGTCATATCAACAGCTGATGTGTCAAATGAACGGGATATCACTGAACAGGGCAGAATTCACTATTTTTCTTGGTGTACTTATTGATGAAAACTTGAACTGGAAGAAGCATATTAGTGAGCGACTCGAACAATGATGTTCACTTACAGTTCCTCTTAGTATAACTGCTAACCTTGGAAACAAACGCATCAGTCTCTTGATATATTTTCTATATTTTCACTCAGTAATGCCTTACGGATTACTTTACTTAGAAAGTATTGGTGGCACAAAAGCGAACAGTAAGACTAATACGTGATGTTCACCTACCGACACCTCTTCATGGAGCTAGGCTTTTACCTACACAGTCACAAAACACACACACACACACACACACACACACACACACACATATATATATATATATATATATATATATATATATATATATATATACTGCAAGGTGTCAGGCAAATCCAACACCTTCCATGAAAACCCTGACATGATAAGCAAATCCACTAGTATGTCACATATCACCGAATAAATCGTGACATTAAATTAACCAAAGTAATACGAGTAACGAGTGAGCAAATGGAATACCACAGACTAACGCAAGAATGCCTAAATGCATGTCATACCTTCCCACCGTGACACAGACTCAGTTCCGAGGGGTGAAACGAGAACAGAAGCTGAGAGCAGAACCGTGTTAAGCTAGAAGGCCCTACGATAAGGGACGGACGGTCACCCACGTTGCCAGCTAACCGCTAGGACCACACCACCTGCAAGTCTTAGCGTGAGACTTTTACGCGTTCTGTTACGTCAGGACCACCCCCCAGCCCATGTTAAAAGCTAGAGCCCTCCAGAAGAACAGTATAGATCTTACGATAACACAAAAAGGGCCACCCCCCAGCTGCAAGTTTTATCGTGAGACTTTTTCGCGTCTCTGTTACATTGCAAACTTTAAAAACATTGCCCCACCACAGAAAGTATAACGTTTCTCATTAGATAGACAGAATTTTTGTATGCGGAGCTTAAGGATAACATTGAGACCCTGATTGGTCAGGTGAAAACACAGCCAGATAGTTCTTTTAAACCAACTTTGGTAAATTGTAGTAAGGAGAAGTTAGGAGAGAGTTGCTTCCGAGACGGTGAGGTGAGCGGAGCTGTGCTGCCCGCCGCCCCCTGACGAACACCGACAATGTAATGAACGCACGCGATGCCGCATTTTTGAGCGCATAAGGCATCACTCAGAACTGCAGAAGTCTCATCTGTTACACCTCCTTTTTGCGTAATACTAGTGTCGATCGTCAATTAAAGCTCATGGTGTGCACATTTGCCACTTGAAGTAAAAATCTGAAATGTGATGATTTTTCTGTTATATAGTTACTGAGAAGCCACATCAGCCACCGTAATTTACGACGAGTTAGATAAGTAATTAAAGATAATTGAGGGTCACTGTAGACTATTTTGATAGTTTCCTCTTTTGTGAAACTTAATTTAAACCTAGATTATAGATGTGATATGGCATAGGTCATCCATCGATCCATTGTAGAACTTGGAAACCCAATCAGGGAATATTCGTTCACATTTTTGTTGAACGCAGTTGGTTTTTACCATCCTGTATTAAAACATTTCCTTTTATCAATAGTGCAATTCATAAACGATGTTCTGTGAGTAGAATAAAATTTCCAATGGTAAACTTAACTGCTTTTTCGACGTTATTTTACCAGCTAACTAAAAATTGGAAAGCCTTGAACCCCTTCCACTAAATTTAGTTAGTATTAAGATTCTTTTACAGGGAGAGCAGTGGAGCTGACGCTGAAATCATTAAGTATTTGATTATATCATCGCTAGTCTCACTGAACTCTTCTGAACTCTACATGTCATGTGTTGTCTGACGTCTCCTTACCAGCAACAGGTCCCAGGTTCAAACTAGTCAATTCCCTAAAAAAACACGCACAGAGCGTCGTTGCGTGAAAGTGGTAGGGAGACACGACTTAGAACAAACAGACACCACGCAGAATGTTAGAATATATATATTCGCTAATGAAATTCATTATAAATTATCCATCACAATTCGAGGAGACCAGTGATGCCAACGTGTACAAAACTAGAGGGAATAATGACCTTCATTACCCACTGTTAAAGCTGTCAGTAGCTCACGAAGAGTTCAATATACGCCAACAAAATTTTTTTATAATTGATCAAAATATCTTATAAGTAGCGAAGCAAGTTTCAATTGTAATTTAAAATCATGTTCCCTGAATATCTCCTTATATTCCACTGTCACATTTCTACTAGACAGTAAAAAAGAATTTGCGTGAGTGGGACTAAAAATAACAATGTGATCATGACTTTAACACTAAAACACTAACCATGTATACATATCCTGTATACTGACTCATTTCTATAACAGAATTGTTCAAATGTTCTTTGTAACATGTAAATAACTAACTCCTACATCGATTAAAATTATATAAAGGAATGGAAATGCACATAGAGAATTGGTATGAGAGAATGAAGGAAGACAGAGAGCAAGAATATACACTTGGGTCAGAGCACGTCTCGAAAGACGACGTAATGGTAAGATCCGCGAAAACCAACTACCTTAACTGTGGCACTGTGACAAGTCCAAAACGTAGCTTGAATTTCAAAATATGACGCAAGAACATGAAGCAAGTAATCTGATTGACCAAGAGTCTTTCGAGAATCGTGTATAAGAAAAATGGAGAATTCGTTACTTACAGCTGTGCAGTTCATAAGAAGGAGATCCTTTCTGTCCTGTAGTCACCTGGAAAGTGCCTACTCACTCAGAGATAAGACATGCGTTTCCGTGCACCCGGAAGTAGTCTATAAATTCTCTGACCAACGTAACAGAAACGCAGTTGTTTGTCAGCCCAAAAATTTACATGCTTCAGGAATACCAAAACTGAGACAGAATTTTTGCTTTAACAGGTGCTTGCTGTGCTGAAGGCAGACGAGGCACTGGATGCGTGATAGAAGCTACTATTGTGAATGTTTACTAGTTTACATACATGAAACTAGCGTACGACAGCGTCCCAGAAGTTTTCCAATGGATTTATTTTTCATGAGTCTTCTGACTGGTTTGATGCGGCACGCTACGAATTCCTCTCCTGTGTCAAACCTTTCTCTCAGAGTAGCACTTGCAACCTAGTCCTCAATTATTTGCTGGATGTATAGCAGTCATTGTCGTCCTCTACAGTTTTTATCCTCTACAGCTCCCTCTAGTACCATAAAAGTTATTCATTCAAGTCTTAACAAATGTCCTATCATGCTACCCCCTCTTCTTCTGAATGTTTTCGAAATATTCCTTCCCTAGCCAATTCTGCGGTGAGCTTCCTCATTCCTTACCTCACCTGTCCACCTAATTTTCAGCCTTCTACTGTAGCACATCTCAAATGCGTCTATTCTCTTGTTTCGGTTTTTCCAGGGTCTATGTTTCACAACGATATAATGCTGAGTATAGTGAGATTTTCACTCTACAGCGGAGTGTGCGCTGAAATGAAACTTCCTGCCAGATTAAAACTGTGTGCCTGACCGAGAGTCGAAACATCCTGGAAACATCCCCCAGGGTGTAGCTAAGCCATGTTTCAGCAGTATCCTTTCTTTCAGGAGTGCTAGTTTTCAAGGTTGGCAGAAGAGCTGTGAAGTTTGGAAGGTAGGAGACAAGGTACTGGCAGAATTGAAGTTGTGAGGGCGGGTTGTGAGTCGTTCTTGGGTAGCTCAGATAGTAGAGCCTATGACCGCGAAAGGCAAAGGTCCTGAGTTCGAGTCTCGGTCTGGCACACATTTGTAATCTGCCAGGAAGTTCCATGACTGTACAGGTTTATACACACATTACATACTGAGGAAGAAAAAGGGGAACACAAGAGGGAAATGAAGGTTCCATAAAATAAAACAATGAAGAAACTTGTAAACCAAAATAATTATGAAATTAATTTGGGAAGCTGACTTAAATATATGATTTCCTTGATGTAACCAAAAGAATGTTATGCTAACTAATGATCTTATCAGTTTCTTATACAACGTTCTAGGGTCCAAATATTTAAGCCCGGCAATTTTAAACAAAAACAAGGGGCATTATGTTGTATTCCTAAAAACTAATTGCCTTCTTTATTGGAATAAAATATGATAATCCTCTATCTTTAGAGTAGGAGTATATATAAAATGAAATTCAAAGTTTAACACTAAACAACTTGGTTCAGAATAAAAAATGTTGATGATTTTTTAAATTTTTCAGCACTTTACAAGCTAAAATTTAGATTAAAAATGCCTCATTTTAAAGAAAATAGAAAATATATCAGTACAGATGTTTTACCAGCAGTTAGAATATATGGTTCTATTCAAAATGAAAGATAAAAATAGAGCATTTAGGAATTATTAATAAAATTTGAATTATAACCGGAATTATTACAAATTCAGTAAATGTTATTCAAGAAGAAATTAAATTTATTAGAGTTATGTCACAAAACTATGTTCCACATACTGAAAATGTTGAGTTCAAACATTTGTTTGTTACTTTAAGATGATTTGAAGATCAATTTCAGAATGATTATGATGTAACTTGATATCAATGAATTTCAAAGGCAATTGTATATGCTTGAAGACAGGTACCCCTATTTTGAAGAAATTTTAAGAATGTAGTATATTAATTATAAAATTAACCTGCAAAATGAAATGAAATAAGAGTACATTGACAATAATACACTCCTGGAAATTGAAATAAGAACACCGTGAATTCATTGTCCCAGGAAGGGGAAACTTTATTGACACATTCCTGGGGTCAGATACATCACATGATCACACTGATGGAACCACAGGCACATAGACACAAGCAACAGAGCATGCACAATGTCGGCACTAGTACAGTGTATATCCACCTTTCGCAGCAATGCAGGCTGCTATTCTCCCATGGAGACGATCGTAGAGATGCTGGATGTAGTCCTGTGGAACGGCTTGCCATGCCATTTCCACCTGGCGCCTCAGTTGGACCAGCGTTCGTGCTGGACGTGCAGACCGCGTGAGACGACGCTTCATCCAGTCCCAAACATGCTCAATGGGGGACAGATCCGGAGATCTTGCTGGCCAGGGTAGTTGACTTACACTTTCTAGAGCACGTTGGGTGGCACGGGATACATGCGGACGTGCATTGTCCTGTTGGAACAGCAAGTTCCCTTGCCGGTCTAGGAATGGTAGAACGATGGGTTCGATGACGGTTTGGATGTACCGTGCACTATTCAGTGTCCCCTCGACGATCACCAGTGGTGTACGGCCAGTGTAGGAGATCACTCCCCACACCATGATGCCGGGTGTTGGCCCTGTGTGCCTCGGTCGTATGCAGTCCTGATTGTGGCGCTCACCTGCACGGCGCCAAACACGCATACGACCATCATTGACACCAAGGCAGAAGCGACTCTCATCGCTGAAGACGACACGTCTCCATTCGTCCCTCCATTCACGCCTGTCGCGACACCACTGGAGGCGGGCTGCACGATGTTGGGGCGTGAGCGGAAGACGGCCTAACGGTGTGCGGGACCGTAGCCCAGCTTCATGGAGACGGTTGCGAATGGTCCTCGCCGATACCCCAGGAGCAACAGTGTCCCTAATTTGCTGGGAAGTGGCGGTGCGGTCCCCTACGGCACTGCGTAGGATCCTACAGTCTTGGCGTGCATCCGTGCGTCGCTGCGGTCCGGTCCCAGGTCGACGGGCACGTGCACCTTCCGCCGACCACTGGCGACAACATCGATGTACTGTGGAGACCTCACGCCCCACGTGTTGAGCAATTCGGCGGTACGTCCACCCGGCCTCCCGCATGCCCACTATACGCCCTCGCTCAAAGTCCGTCAACTGCACATACGGTTCACGTCCACGCTGTCGCGGCATGCTACCAGTGTTAAAGACTGCGATGGAACTCCGTATGCCACGGCAAACTGGCTGACACTGACGGCGGCGGTGCACAAATGCTGCGCAGCTAGCGCCATTCGACGGCCAACACCGCGGTTCCTGGTGTGTCCGCTGTGCCGTGCGTGTGATCATTGCTTGTACAGCCGTCTCGCAGTGTCCGGAGCAAGTATGGTGGGTCTGACACGCCGGTGTCAATGTGTTCTTTTTTCCATTTCCAGGAGTGTATTTTCATGTAAATTATTTTAATTTGTAAGATGAATATTCTAAGGGTCCACTTTTAGCAGTTGTAAGAAATCTTCTACAAAATTGTATTATCTTCATTTCCACAACTATTATGAGAATTATCAAATCCTAACCACTGTAAATACACTTAATTCTTTTATTTTTATTCTTTACCATAACTTTTTCCACAAGCAATACATCTGGATATTTTGCTTTTCATAATTCACCCTATCTGTATATTGCGTATACTATCCAGACCTACTGATACAAAGGGTGTTTGACTGCTACCCTGGAAAGCATGTTCTTCAGATTTCCTTTCATTTCATTTCTGAGTACAGCATGACATATTAGTGTGTGGAGCCACCGAGGAGAACACACGTTGCGAAATTGAATTCGCAAGGATCCAGCACTTTACATGAAGGCGTGAGGTACCACTGGGTATACGAAATCGTAAGCTGTAGTGGCTATAGGCAGTAACTTGGATGACGGCCTGTTTGATACGGTCAGTACCTGCGTTCCATTTTGACGTCCCTATGACGTTGTCTTTCCGTAAAACAACGCAAGACTGCATATTGTCTATGCTGTTCCGCCCACCGATACCGCAGCTGTTGGACTGCTGCCCTGGCGAACACGGTCTCAAAACGTCTCAACTCTCCTGGGTTACCGGTATACTGGAACTCGTCCATTCACCGCCACAACGATTAATGAACTGTGGTTTAGAATTAGAGTAGCGTGGAATAATTTACACTATCTGTCACCCGAGTTCTGTTCGGCACGGTCCATAGCCAGAGGTGGCAACAGTATGTACTCAATTTCGTAACCTGCATAACCACGAATCACCTAGAAATTTGCCGGCCGGAGTGGCCGTGGTTTCTAAGCGCTACAGTTTGCAACCGAGCGACCCCTGCGGTCGCAGGTTCGAATCCTGCCTCGGGCATGGATGTGTGTGATGTCCTTAGGCTAGTTAGGTTTAATTAGTTCTAAGTTCTAGGCGACTGATGACCTCAGAAGTTAAGTCGCATAGTGCTCAGAGCCATTTGAACCATTTTGAACCACCTACAAATTTAATCACTTATTTATCGTACTAGAGAGTATATGCACCCAAAGTAAGTTTCCGTTATTTACTGTCCTTACTGGTGTTGCTGTTTAATTGACCTGTAATGCAACTACAGGCAGCAGTTATTCACGAGAAGCTTGAATATGGCGTGGAGCAAGAGGCGGTGCACCTCGACGAATCGGCTTTTCTGCAGGTTGCAAGCAGAGACTGTGCAAAGAGGAGACGCCGTGGCGCCTGTGGGTCGGACAGGCGGGCGCCGTTTCCCGGCGTCGCGACGCCGCGCCATACGCGTGGAAGCGCCGTCTGGTCTGCCGCCAGGTCGCGGTCCCGAGATCGATCCCTGGCTGCGCTGCTGGTCCACAGCGGCGGTCAGACCACGTTTAGCGGCACTGATTCTGGCTTTCTGCCATCAGTGTCTGACCCCACGAGGCGGGCGCACTGAAGGAACAACGGTTCTCATTATGTTTTAAAAATAAACTTCAAAAATCTAGTTGCAACCATGGAATCTGGTGATTACGTTAGCCCTCCTCTACATATTCATCCTCAAGTGAGACAAGGTTTTCCCAGCGATGGATGACTTATCGGAGACCTTGGTTATAGAACTCAGCAATTTAGATGTTAAGAAATCTTGCACCTTAAAAATCAACTCGACGTCGTTCTGGAAGTGCCTGCCACACAGTTATTTCTTCATCCAAGGAAGAAGTCACTGGCCCTGGTTGCTATGCCAGGAGAACCAGGCGGGGAGGGGGAATTAGACAATAATTTGGAAACACCAAAGCAGCATTACTTGTGACTCCGGCCTGTGCAGAAGGGCCGTTGTAGCGAGTAAAAAACATTCCCCTTGGACAGCTATCAGCAAGGTTCAACTTCACAGCCTCCCTTCATCCCGTCATGTAATTTGTTTAGGATGCTCCTGCACGATAAAAACACAAGGAACGACCTTGTCCGATGATGGTTGGGTGATCATCTTTTTCGATGTCGTTAAACTGAGTTGTTGACACTGCTCACTTTGCTCCTTTGTTCCGGAATCATAGTAATGCAGCTAGCACTCGTCCTTGGTGGTTAGGCGGCTAAGCGAGTAATCTGGATTGGCCTCCAGAGCTGTAACATTCCGATGCCATCTCTGTTCAGCGGGCTTGTAGAATGTATGTGTACAGTCACGGACCCCAGTGGACTTAGAGCGTTGTAACATTCAAAATGTCCAAGAAACTATTCAGAACTGACCCATCACTGATTTTCATTTTTTCCACTGTCGCCTCGATCGTGATTCGCCTGAATTCCAGCATCAGGGCCCCCGATTTCTCGGTTCTTCAAAAGCTGTTCATTTCCTCCATCTCAGCATGGGTTATCGCAGTGATTTTCCCCTTCGAATCCAAAGTATCTAACTATAATTTATCAACGAGATATGCTATTCTGTTTTCGTTACTCAAGCGGTATGCTACGGTAATGTGGTGGGGCAATTTCAATGGTTATCAGGCCTGCAGGTATGTATTGTAAGTTACCTCGTCTGTTCAAGCCACGTTTTATTTCCTTTGTTTCCAGGTTTAGAGTTTTGTAACATCTCTGCAGATATCACCTAGCATTTAGTGAATAATGCGGTACTGTAGAACGCACACAGTCGAGAGTAAGATCACCCACGTTGGCTGAAGGTGGCAGTGAACCATATGGCGTTGCCATTGGACGGTGGTGGGAGGCGCTATGGCTAGACATGAGAACGCCCGCAACGACAGCAGCAGGTATGTAGGGAGAGTACAATTACTCTGGCGCGAAGCAAGTAATCTTGCTTCATAAATATTTGCTAATGAAAGTTTCTTATTCAAATACAGATATTGGGAGAAGTCTACAGGTTATAAGTACGTTTTTTACGTTAATTTTTTCTTCTGACTGGTTTACTGTGGCCCGCCAGAAATTCCTCTCCTGTGCCAACCTCTTCATCACAGAATAGTACTTAAAATCTACGTCCTTAATGATTTGCTGAATGTATTCCAATCTCTGCCTTCCTCTACAGTTTTTGCCCCCTACAGCTACCTCTAGTACCACGGAAGTCATTCGCTGATGTCTTAAAGGATCTTGTCCCTTCTCTTTGTCAGTGTTATCCACATATGCCTTTCCTTTCCGATTCTATGCAGAACCTCCTCGTTCCTTACCTTAGCAGTCCATCTAATTCTGAACATTCGTCGGCAGCACCACATCTCACGTGTTTCGATTCTCTTCTGCTCCGGTTTTCAAACAGTCCACAGTAGACAACCATATAATGCTGTGCTCCAAATGCACATTCCGAGAAATTTCTTCCGCAAATTAAGGTCTATGATAAATTTCACTTGGACAGGAAAGCCTTTTTTGCCTATTCTGGTCAGATTTTGATGTCCTTGTTCCATACGTCGTTGGCACTTTTGCTTGCTTGACTTCAACTGCTTCGTGACCACCAATCCTGATGTTAAATTTCCGCAGTTCTAATTTCTGCGCTTCTCATCGCTTTCGTCTTTCTTCCATTTACTCTCAATGCATGTTCTGTACTCATTAGACTGTTGATTCCATTCAGCAGATTATGTACTTCTTCTTCACTGTCATTCACGATAGCAGTCTCAGCAGCGAATCGTATCACTGATATCCTTCCACCTTGAATTTTAATCCCACTCTTGAACCTTTCTTTTATTTCCATCACTTTTTCTTCTACGTACATATCGAACAGTAGCGGCGAAAGATTACATCCCTATCTTATACCCATCTGAATCCAAGCACATCGTTCTTGGTCGTCCACTCATCTTATTTCCTCTTGGTTCTTGTACATATTACCCGTTTCTCCCTGCTTACCCCAATTTTTCTCAGAATTTCTATCATCTGGCAACATTTTACACCGTCGAACGCTTTTTAGGGTCGACAGGTCTTATGAACATGTCTTGATTTTTCTTTAATCTTGCTTCCATTGTCAACCGCAACGTCAGAATTGCCTCTCTCTTGTCTTTACCTTTCCTAAAGCCAATCTGATGGTCATCTAATAAATCGTGAATTTTCTTTTCCATTTTTCTGTATACATTACTGGTCATTAAAATTGCTACACCACGAAGACGGCGTTCTACAGACGCGAAATTTAACCGACAGGAAGAAGATGCAGTGATATGCAAATGATTAGCTTTTCAGAGCATTCACACAAGGCTGGCGCCTGTGGCGACACCTAAAACGTGCTGACATGAGGAAAGTTTCCAACCGATTTCTCATACCCAAACAGCATTTGAAAGGCGTTGCCTGATGAAACGTTGTTGTGATGCCTCGTGTAAGGAGGAGAAACGCATACCATCACGTTCCCGACTTTGATCAAGGTCGGATTGTAGGCTAACGCGATTGCGGTTTATCGTATCGCGACATTGTTCCTCGCGTTGGTCGAGATCCAATGACTGTTAGCATATTATGGAATCGATGGCCTCAGGAGGGTAATATCGTATCGCGACATTGCTGCTCGCGTTGGTCGAGATGCAATGACTGTTAGCAGAATATGGAATCGGTGGGTTCAGGAGGGAAATACGGAACGCCGTGCTGGATCCCAACGGCAGGCATCTTATCCGCATTGCTGTAACGGATCGTGCAGCCACGTCTCGATCTCTGAGTCAACAGATGGGGACGTTTGCAAGACAACAACCATCTGGACGAACAGTTCGACGACGTTTACAGCAGCATGGACTATCAGCTCGGAGACCATGGCTGCGGTTACCCCTGACGCTGCATCACAGACTGGAGCGCCTGCGATGGTGTACTCAACGACGAACCTGGGTGCACGAATGGCAAAACGTCTTTTTTTCGGATGAATCCGGGTTTTGTTTACAGCATCATGGTGGTCGCATCCGTTTTTGGCGACATCGCGGTGAACGCACATTGGAAGCGTGTATTCGTCATCGCCATACTGGTGAATCACCCGCCGTGATATTATGGGGTGCCATTGGTTCACGTTTTGGTCACCTCTTCTTCGCATTGACGGCACTTTGAACAGTGGACGTTACATTTCAGATGTGTTACGACCCGTGGCTCTACCCCTCATTCGATCCCTGCAAAACCCTACATTTCAGCAGGATAATGCACGACCGCATGTTGCAAGTCCTGTACGGGCCTTTCTGGATACAGAAAACGTTCGACTGCTGCCCTGGCCAGCACATTCTCCAGATCTCTCACCAATTGAAAACGTCTGGTCAATGGTGGCCGAGCAACTGGTTCGTCACAACTACTCTTGATGAACTGTGGTATCGTGTTGAAGCTGCATGGGCAGCTGTACCTGTACACGCCATCCAAGCTCTGTATGAAGGCTGTTATTACGGCCAGAGGTGGTTGGTCTGGGTACTGCTTTCTTAGGATCTATGCAACCAGATGCGTGAAAATGTAATCACATGTCAGTTTTAGTATAATATATTTGTCCATTGAATACCCGTTTATCATCTGCATTTCTTCTTGGTGTAGCAATTTTAATGGCCATTAGTGTATTATTCTTGTCTGCAACTTTTATGCATGAGGTGTTAAGCTGACTGTGCGATAATTCTCGCACTTATCAGCTCTTGCAGTCTACGGACCTGTGTGGATGAAAATCTTCCGAAAGCCAGATGGCATGTCGCCAGATTCCCAGACTCATACATTCTACACACCAACGTGGATGTTTTGTTGCCACTTCCCCCAATTTTTTTACATATCCTGAAAGTCCTCCAAAGCTCTTTTAAATTCTGATTCTAAACCTGGATCCCCTGTCTCTTCTAAGTCGACTGTTGCTTCTTCTTTTGCTCACATCACACAAATCTCCTCCCTGATAGAGGCCAAGGTACTCTTTCCACCTATCCGCTCTTTCCTCTCCATTTAACACTGGAATTCCCGTTGTATTCTTATCATTCTTGCATTTAATTTCACCGAGATTTTTTTTATTTTCCTATATGCTGAAGTCAGCCCTTCCGATATCATTTCTATTTCGATTTCGATTTGTTCACATTTTTCATGCAGCCATTTCTTCCTAGCTTCCATGCTTTTGCTATTTTTTCAGTCTCACTGATTTGTAATTCTGTATTCCCGAATTTTCATGAACATTTTAAACTTCCTTCTTTCATCGAACAGAAGGATTATTTCTTCTGTTACCATGGTTTCTTCGCAGTTACCTTCTTTGTACATAAGTTTCTCTTTCCAACTTCTGTGATTTCCCTTGTTAGCGATGTCCATTCCTCTTCAACTGTACTGCCTATTGACCTGTTCCTTATTGCTGTAGCTATAGTCTTAGAGAACTTCAAGCGTATCCCATCATTTCTTAGTACTTCCGTATCCCACGTCTTTTCCTATTGATTCTCCCTGACTAAAGTTTTAAGCTTCAGCCTACTCTTCATCGTTACTTTATTGTGACCTGAGTCTATGTCTACCCCTGGGTATGCTATACAATCCCGTATCTAATTTCTGAATTCTGTCTGACCATGACGTAATCTAACTGAATTCTTCCCGCATCACCCGGCCTTTTCCAAGTATACCTCCTCCTCTGTGATTCTTGGACAGATTATTCGCTATTACTAGCTGAAATTTACTACAGAACTCAGTTGGTCTTTCTCCTCCCTCATTCCTTGTCCCAAGCCCATTTCCTGCAGCCATTTTTTCTACTCCTTGCCCTACAACTGCATTCCATTCCCCCATGAGTATTAGATTTTCATCTCCCTTTACGTTCTGTGTTACCGTTTCAATATCCTCTTATACTTTCTCTCTCTCTTAATCTTCACCTCGCGACGTCGGCATGTATACGTGACCTATGGTTGACGGCTTGGGTTTGCTGTCAGTTCTGATAAGAATTACCCTACTACTGAACTGTTCACTGTAACACTTTCTCTGCCCTACCTTCATAACGAACTCTGCTTCCGTTATACCATTTTCTGTTGCTGTTGATATTGTCCTGTGCTTATATAACCAAAAATTCTTGTCTTCTTTCGATTTCACTTCACTGACCCCTACTGTATCTAGGCTGAGACTTTGCATTCACCTTTTCAGATTTTCTAGCTTTCCTACCAACGTTCAAACTTCTGACATTCCACTTTCCGACTCGTACAACGTTGTTATTCAGTCTTTTTCTAATGGCCACCTCCCCATTGGCAGTCTCCTCCCGGAGATCCGAGTGGGGGACTATTCCAGAATCTTTTGCCCATGGAGAGATCATCAAGACCACTTTCTATTACAGGCCACACGTCATGTGGATACACGTTATGTGTCTTTCATGCAGTGGTGTTCATTGTCTTCTGCATCAGCATGCCGTTGTTCATTGCTCATTCTTCCATCTTTAGTGGCAGTATCCCACCCCAAGGAAAAGAGAGTGCTCTGGACTTCTGTCTGCTTGACAGCCCTCTTTGACAAGGCCACTGGCAGAATGAGGATGACTTTCTTAAGTTGAAAGTCTTTGGTCGCCAATTTCGATTATTAATTAATATTTAAGCGAATCCGGGACCGAGGACGATTTTATTACTAATCAAACACGCTACCGCTAGACCACGGGTATTACAAAGCCAGAAATCGATTATTGTTTATGGTGCTTTGTTAATGAATACGTAATAATTTCACCCCTTTGGAATGTTATTCCGAATAGTATAGCTTCCCGCTTCATCACTTAGACTCACAGGAAGCAGACTAGCACTTTATAGAGAAAATGATGGCGCTGATACTGCTTCTGCGAGGGACATAAAAGAAAGCCGGTACAAAGAATAGTGCACGACGACTAAGACAACCCGTCCTTGGACTGTCATAATCTCGGTAAAACTCCAATAGAAAAGCACTACCAGTCATACATACTAAACGCCTCATATGCAATCCTCCACGGAGTGACTGTCTAATATGAGACACTAATGGATGTTTAGTACAAATGGCGGGGGGGGGGGGGTATAATGGTGCTAGTTCTTTGAACGCACCCACCCGAAGATACTCACCTAGATCACATCTGAAGAAGTGAAAAACTGAAGGTTCAGATGTCCTGACACCACTTCATTCTGAAAGCTCTGGGAGAGCTCAACACGCGCAGGTACATATGAAAACTTTAACCCAAGTGCAACAGAAAATTTGTGCAGCTCCATTTTGACAATTTTTGTGACTCGATATTATTCTAGTTTTTAGTCCGAAGACTGGTTTGATGCAGCTCTTTACGCTCTTTCATCCCGTACAAGCATCTTCATATCTACCTATCTTCTGCACCTACACCCTTTTTTACTTACTGCATTCAATCCTTTGCATGCCTCTAGAGTTTTTATTCATCCCCTATACTTTATTGAATTAGCAAACTACTATACCTTGATGCCTCAAGATGCGTCGTATCAACCGACACCTTCATTTCATTGTGTTGTGCCTTACAATTATTTTCTTCTTAATTCCATTCAGTATCTCCTCATTAGTTATCCTGTCTATCCATTTAATCTCCAGGATTCTCCTGTAGCATTACATTTCAAAAGCTTCAATTCACTTTTTCAGTGAATTGTTTATGGCCACGTTCTACGTCCGTAAAGGGTTACAATCCATACAAATGTCTTCAGAATATCTTCCATACAAAAATCTTCAGAAAAATTACATTCGATGCTAACAATTTTCTATTTTCCTTAAAAAGTTTTCTTACTATTGCTAGGTTGCGTTTTATATCCTCTCTGTTACGCACATCGTATGTTACTTCATTGCTGCAAGGGTTACTGCTATCGGTGGTGGTACAAGGGGTAGTAAATCGTACCCCTTGCGCATCGCTGGTTTTGTGGAACTTTCAGAGCTGAGCGCTCATTTTCCAGCAAGGACACTGTCTTGCTGCTCCTTTCAATAACCCCCAAGAGCTACCGCTCACGCACAAGAATTCGGAATCGTAGTCGTTGTTCTGATTTGCGCGGAGCGACCGCGCGCAGTTGAGTCTTACGAAAATTATTGAAACAGTTTGCTAATATGATGAATTATGAGTTCCAAAGTTTTCCGTGGGTTGGTAGGATAACAAAGAGTAATGATTCCGTTCATTCGTGAACGGTCCACGTAAATACACATTAAATCAGTGGACAAATCAGTATCATCGTTATCAGTCTGTAGTAACGATGCAGGAACATAAAATTGTTTTGAACACGTATAGTGCCTGAATCGTGGAAGATTGGTTTGGAAAAGTAGTAAAACAATGGTAATCTTCAGAGTGAAAGTGGAATACATGTAACCATTAATACGAACATGGTTGGGTCCACGCATTGTTAGGAAGTATGTTTCTTACAAAATCAAAAAGCGAAGTAGAATTATATGTACTGTTATCATTTCAAATCAACATTTTCTTTCACCTGAATTTGAGGAACTTCAATATTCGTTTTCGCATTAGGTGACACGATCATATTCATTCAGTAACAAGTGTTTAGCCATCCCACACCCGTGTCCGATCGCAGTAAATGAGCGATCAATGTCCTGTACGCACGCAGTACATCGCCAGACCATTTACTGTCGTGGACATTCGAAGATTCCCGGCATGTCCGCATTGGCCCCAGCAGCGATGGCAATTCTCGCGACGAGATCTTCTTCTGTTTCCACCACTGTTTATACACCAGCTGCTTCTTATGCCCCCAGAGGAATAAATCAAAACAAATGAGATCAGGTGACCTGGGGGCCAGCTCGCCCAATCCTTCAATTTCCGAAGCTGATATTCGGATGATTCTTCACAGCAATGCTGAAATGGGCTGGCGCCCTATCATGCTGGATGTACATCCTTTGAGTCGACGTGTTTCCAGCAAGATATCGATGCCAACCATGGCTGGTTCAAATGGCTCTGAGCACTATGGGACTTAACATTGGAGGTCATCAGTCCCCTAGAACTTAGAACTACTTAAACCTAACTAACCTAAGGACATCACACACATCCATGCCCGAGGCAGGATTCGAACCTGCGACCGTAGCAGTCGCGCGGTTCCGGACTGAAGCGCCTAGAACCGCACGGCCACCGCGGCCGGCCGGTGCCAACCACGCTTACACAGAGCAGTTTGCAAAGTCAGTACATATTCGTAGTTAGCGACACTGACAACAGCTTACGTCAACACCACTAACAAAACGTACCCTAATATTACATGTTGACTTAAGAGACCACATGTTCCTTATCTAAATATATTTCTTTTGATGTTCTCTACCTCCTTTATCAATCTGAACGATTAGTTTCGAAACACACTGTCTATTCAACCACAATTTTAAAAAATTCGATGTTGATGTCCATGTCAAAATCAATATTTCAGTTCTAAAAATGACAAACTTTAAATATAAAAAGTAGAGTTGTACAGTTATCACGACAAAAAAATTACAAACCTAAAATCGGAATTATTTTTACAAGAGGAATTCTCTTACTTGATTTTTTAATTTCCCGCTGGTGTCGTGAGCTTGCTATGAAGTCACGTTTCCATAGGCTGTTAGGAAGTGCTACGGATCTTAAGACATCTTAAAACATTTCCCGCAATATTTCTTGAAAACAGGTTTTGGGGCTATAGAATCCAGTTATGGCGGTACGAAGTATGAAGTTTTGTGCGTTCTGTTTTGGATGAACAGAAGTCCAGAAGAGGTCGTCTCTCCAGGAAACTTACATCCCTTCAAACTGCTACATTTCTGTTAGTATTTTTTTTAAATTGTTAGCAATCTTTTAAACTTGTTAGCGATTTTGCGAACTGCAGCGCCGTGCGTATGACCGTGCGCGACTGGGAATTTGACGCGAGGGAGTGTGAGAAATGGACTTCATTTATATCAGCTGTCCTGTGAAATTTCAGCTGAATAAGTCAACAAAAATAATTGTATGTTTCTTTTACGGTTATAAATTTTCCCAACAAACAAAGAATTTCTTACACTATTTGGAAGAGGCGACATTTACAGTTTTTAGAGGTTTTTGGAAGGTCATGGTTTGCACAGAGCCATATTGGTACTCTGTCAAACAACCAGTTTCGGTCAGGAACTGACCATCTTCATGTGTAACGTGACATCATTAATCAGATGCATCACAAGTCGTAACTAATAACAATCATGATGCCATAAAATAGCATAACCAATTATAATAATGGTGTAAATACAGCACACAGCAGGTAATATGGCGAAGTCCATAAGTCTTGCCATGTGCCGTGTGATGCTTGTAAACACGATGGTGTGTAATATATGAGGAAGAAGGTCATTTTCACGCTACGTATCGCTGCCAAGTAACATAGGTCCGTGAAACTTGTACCATACAGGAAAAGAACTGCCACAGCGTTGTTCAGAAGGTAAATGAGAGCATTACGCAATGAAATGAACAGAAATGACACTTTCATTCAAAGACAGTAATTATACCGAAGTCGCCTCGACTTATAATGGTCCTGTGGACATTACAAAAGGCAGGACATAGTTCTTAATAGAAGGTGTAATCATCACTGATGGCAGTGCATTCACTGCAACGTGTTCCCATTCTACCCACATACTGCGACACGTCTAATCAAAGCACTCAAAGCATCAATTCGCAGAATAGCGTCTCGTTCCAAGAACTCCCGCTGTTCGATGCCATAGTGATTACCATCCATGAAAATTAAGTCAGAGAAGAATGGACGAATGAAAAGATGTGCATGGGGAGGAGTGCAGTGTCATGAAAACATTGACCAGTGAGTGTACCACGTACGGAGATTTGGAGGTCAAGGAAAACAGAAGTTTCAACTATCGTACGGCGGTAATGGCTGGGAGACCTCATATGGGGAAGTTTGGCCGCCCAGTTGCAAGTCTTTTCAGTTGACTTGCTTGTCGATGATGATGATGAAATGATGATGAGAACAACACAACTTCCAGTCCCCGAGCGGAGAAAATTTCCGACCCGGCCGGTAGTCGAATTCGGGCCAGCCTAATGGCAGTCAGATGTTCTGACCTCTCTGCTAAGGTGGCGGACTTTGAAGTCAGTACTTCCGCGCAGCAGTATGCCTCCCCACACCGCAACACCTGCACCAGGAAGGCGATAGTATTCTACAAGATGTAGGAATACCCAATGCACACAGGAACATTACCGAACATCATCGCATTCGTGAGCCAGTTGTTATGGAGTGGGGAGGCATGATGTTGCATGGGTGTACTGTCGCCCAGGTCTTTGAACATGGTACACTTACCGGTCAAAGCGGTCGGCTCTCAGCCGTGTAGCGGAACAGAAGTGCGCGGGGTTCTGAGCGGCGCTCCACGAGTGCGTAATGGTCCTGCAGCGTCAATAGATCACCTTGACCGACGATGGTGCTTTTGTACAGAAAGACCACCACAAGTTTAACGTTCCATACCCAGCAAGGATGACATTAAGCAAAAGAGGTAGAGCGTTTGCTGTTTGAAGAAACCTCTCGGAACACTTCTGTTGGTCGTCTTCAGCACGGTCGATGAAGCAGCGTGCGAACGGCTTATTCGCCGTTCCGCCGATGGATATCGTTTCCATCACTCGGACGGCAATGTGGGCGTAGTGACTATCGACCATGCAGGCTCGGGATTCGGACCATACGAGTCTTGGAGCGGACATTTAAATTTACGGCCAAAATTATTTTGGACGCGCTGCGTCCTCATGGGGAAGTACTACGTCACGTGGGAGAAAAATGGCACGTTCGGTACGTATCCTGTTCTGACCAGAGAGCGTCAGTGTTAAATGAACTGAGCAAACACATCCCATCGTACGAGTGATCGTCATTTATGACGGTCAACTGCAGACTTGTTCGAGATGCGGACAGGACGGCATATTCGGTCCGAATGCCTGCAGAGACACCTTTTCCAGATACCTCGTGCTGATACGCTGTCTACATCGCAACCGACGACGGTGTCTATTACCTACGCTGAGGCAGCGAGGAACATGACGATGAAGGACGATGACCCAGTTTCTGTACTCACGATGCCCCGGCCTGTGACGGAACCGTCAAGTGCTCGACTGCAGCGACCCGTCTGCGCTTTAGCCGTGTGAAGAGGAGCACCTGTAGGTCCATTCAACCTCGGACACTGAGATGCTGGAGGTACGTACTCTTGATCCACAGGACTCAAACAAGCGATCCTGCAAGAAGAAGTCACCCAAACGTCGAGAGAAGAGGGAGCTATTCGCAGGAAATGCTTCGTAAGATGGTGACACGTTGCAGGAAAATGAGGGCAATCCCTCCGCGGGCCGGGCTGCTGAACCCCGCTCCAGCAATTCCTGTTTCGCTGCTGGTAATGGCCACCCAAGGACAAAGGCAGTTTGAATATGCTCAACCCACTGACGGGCTCTCCGACGATGATGCGGCTAAGACACCAGATGAAGGTCATCCGTCGCCTAACGTACCACACCTTCAGCTTGGTGACTGGGCATCTGAGGTGAGGATGGAATGAATGATATCAGATGCCCGCGGCCGGCGGTTTGTCGGAAGGACATCTTGTCTCAGCTAGTGACTAACATGCATATTGCCGATGACGGAGACAGTCAGTCGGCCGATGTGGCACTTACTGCAGCAAACGGCTGTCAGATACGTCATCGGACTATTTAATGACTCAGGTGTATAATATACGTACAGTCAGTATCAATGGTATTAGTACCACGAGCAAAATCCAGCTGTTAAAGGACGTGATTAGCCCACGTTGATGTATGACTTCTTCAAGAGGTCCAGCCTGACCTGCGCCTGTATGTTTGTGACTTCACTTCTTACAACAACAAAATTATTGAAGATGGTGGCTGTATGGCCATACCCGCAGTGGCGTAGATGCAACAGATATGCACTATTTGCCTTCAGCACAAGGCCCACCAATGGTGCGGTCCACCTTCTGAATCTGTATATCCTTTCTGGAATGACAAAGCGTAGAGGGAAAACAGTCTATTACTCTGTTGAGCTGGCTCCGTTGTTTCAGAGCACCACGGACCACTTGGGTGGAGACTTTAACAGCATCTTACACCCTATGGATCAGGTCCCTCACAATGTCCCATGTCCAGCCTTTCACGCGATGGTGGGGGTCCTAGCATTGTACGATACATGGACACTCATCCACAATGATCGACCCAAATATTTGTATCGAACCAGCGATTCGGTCAGCATGTTCCCACAGGTCTTCGGGCAGCGACTGTTGTGCCGAGCTGTGGCCACAGCATTCACTGACCATCTACGCTGTGACCCTGCCACGACAACAGACCAATCATAGCAGAGGATCATGAACTGTAAGCGTCGCCATTCTCTGGGAAGAGGCTTATCGTCTAGCTGTACCTGACGCAAATGTGAAGGACGACGTCATACCTACGAATGTGCGATACAGCGGTGGATACACTGTGTCAAACCAGGTATTTGTCACACCCTCACGGTGTATGGGCGTAACTGGATACTTTGACAACGGTAGACCTCTGAGTTTTACTACATGCTGTTGAGGGAACTAGCGTCCAACCAGTTTTGCCAGAGAGCCAAACGGCCGTCCACTGGACATAGCAGCGGCTCCTGAAGATCATGGCGGCCAGTTTTGAAGGCACGAGGGTTCTAGAGAGGCTGCAAGATTCAGTCCCAGGTGAACACAATTCTCTCTATCACGCTGTCAGAGAATAGAGACATAGATAGCAAGAGGTGACTTATCAGGGAGTTATGGCGTAGGACGGACAACGTGCAGAGACCCAAGCCTCCATCTCCCGTGTCATCACAGATTACTACCGCACTCTCTGTCTGGTCGGTCAGTGGCCAGACAATGATGATGAGGACGTGCTGCACAACCTGCCGCCATGCTGCAAGAATTGCTAGTGACCCTATAGCGGGGCCTGAGAAACAAATCTTCTGGACCTGATGTCCTCCGCGTGAATGTTTTAGCACCTTTTCTGACCAGATGGGGGAAATTTGGCGATAGATGTACTGCGAACTCCCGGATCTGGACATTCGCATCCTCACCGAATAATTGGAGGGCATGACAATCCTTGTGTCAAAACCGAACAGAAGATGCAGACAGCAAGACTTTCTGGCAGACGTTAGTGAATTCGGATTATATGCTGTTAGCACACATACTTCATGCATGCCTCCACTTTACTGTCAAGGATGCCAGACCACTCGTTTGCCCAAGTTGAGCACGGTTTTTTGCGTGCTGCCTTACAGACAGTTGATCTGTTCCCAATATCGACTGGTGTGCCTGTCAGTCTCATCTGCGGGGGCCTGTCCCACGGTCCTGGTCAGTGGCTTCCACTCACCACCGTTAACTATTGAGCACTTGGTGATACAAGTCTGCTGTCGCCCTTCATTCGCCTCGCAACGTGCGTTTTAAGTGTTGTGCCTATGCAGACGATATAGTTTTCTTGGCTAGATCGACAGAAAACGTATATATGGCGACCACGTGGCTTCAGCGCTATGGCGAGGTGGCCGGCAGGTGTATCAATGTGTGAAAGCTGCACCACGTGGATGTGGGTAGAGGACCGACCATCTGTATCGCAGCGCCAGTTACCAAGATACCAGCGATGTTTCGGAGTGACATTCCATGTGAATGTGCAGTGTACAGCAGCGGCTATGTGTCGCTGACTACTTTAATATCATCCGCACGCAAGTTCGACTCCATACCACTTGAACGCTTGACTTGACAATGCGGGTGCATTTTGTAAACGTCTACCGCACCTTGAAACTTATCATTACGCAAACGTTCTCCCGCTGCCCCTCTGCGGTGGGTGCAAAGTTCCTGGCGGCCTTTGCTCATTTCGCCAACCATGGTACGGTGTGCAATATCCATTATGAGACACTGACATTGCCCAAACATCTGGCGGCATTGAAATGATACAGTGCAACATATGGCGCATGCTCTTTTTGTGCGGATGATGCATCACCTACATGCTTCGTACGACAGCCTCACCGGCACACTGATTGAAGAGACGGCACCTCAATCCCTCTGCCCTCCGATCAATACTGGCCATATCACGCTGCCACGACTCCACATTTACACCTTCGAGGCCGACAGGTGTTATGTGTTGGCTGTCCTACTGACCACGTGGCCACTATAACGAACCCCTACCATCGACAGACACTACCTGCTAATATGACTGAACTCCGACATCCGGCGGTTGGTTGGAAGCTGTTGTGGAGTAACATACACTCGCCTTCGCCTTCCACAGCAGTGAAGGCGCTGTGGTGTGTCATAGCGACTGAATGATTTCCCACCCGCCAACGTTTATACTCTACACAGCTTGCTGCGGTCCCTCTCTGCCCCAGATGAGTCCGCTGTCAACTCCGACATGCACCGTTCCTTTTGTGATACGGGTGCCGGCTGTTGGCTCCTCACACGCCACATGTTGGCACTGTTTTTGCGACGGACTTCTCTGTCTGGATGCCCATGCATCCTCACTCCACTTTCTTCAAATGGTTCAAAAGGCTCTGAGCACCATGGGACTTGACTTCTGAGGTTATCAGTCCCCTAGAACTTAGAACTACTTAAACCTAACTAACCTAAGGACATCACACACATCCACGCCCGAGGCAGGATTCTAACCTGCGACCGTAGCGGTCGCGCGGTTCGACACTGAAGCGCCTAGAACCGCTCGACCACTCCGGCCGGCTCCCCCGACTTCCATCGAGCACTCAGAAGTTGTCAACCGCGGTGGTGGACGAATGAAACGCAAGAGTTCCCCACCCACCTTATGGCCCGAACTGTGGACGCTGCAGAGCGTGCACTGCCGTCCGTAGTGATGGCACAGCCTATTAACAACCATTTTCCGCCTTTTAGAGTGTCCAGGGACCATCGTGAATCATGTTGACTTCAGTGTAATTATTGTCTTTGAACAAATGTTTCATTTCTGTTCTTCTCGTTGCTTATATCTTTGAGTTATCTTCTGTACCACACTGTAACAGTTTTTTTTATTGTACGGTCCCAGTTTCATCGTCATGTGCAGGTTACTTTTGTAGTCAAGTTCTGAACACCAATGTAGTTGTGTTTTGTCATGCCTCTGGTTTGTGACATAACGTTATACCAGAGGACGGTCCGTTTCTGACCGTAATTCGTTGTTTAATACAGTGACAACACAGCTGTCCGCAAACCACTAGTTTCCAAAAAATAGAACTCTTTTACACTATATTTTTGAAGTGCAGACACCTTTGTGCTGTGGGTCCCTAGCCTGAAGACAGCATAGTCGACCCTGGGCTTCTCTTGCACGAAATGAAGCGAAAACCCGTGCCGGAAATGGGGACGCGCCGTCTGGCATCCCCGAACGGCTTCTGGAAGTTCTTCCCGGTGCCCCTACTTCACTCGGGGCGGTATAAGCGATCGACGGGACCGGGGAAACACGTAGCCGCCGTACAAGAAGATGGCGGCTGAGCCAGTATTAGCGGAACGTGCGCCAGCAGGCGCCAGGCCGATGTTACCCGCCCCCAGATGACGGGGCATTACCGCCGCGATAAGCGCCGCTCATAATATGGTGCCCTCGGTTACTCCAATTTTCCGCCGTCCGCGGCACACCAGGCGTGTCACGCCGACTTCCGCCGACGAGCCCTATAGTTTTACAAGACGACAAAGACTCGACACGCCAGTTTATGAAAGGGAGCGGGAACGTTTGTCTTAACAATGGGGCGCTGTGCAAGTAATGTCGTAAAACGACGAGCAAAGTTAAACCACTCTTAGCGATGTCATGGGCACCCGCAAGAGGAGAGGGGGTGGGTAAGAGGGGGCACTAGGTAACTCCTGGATACTTCCCTTTTTTATTAAATAATGAAAACTGTCTGACAGATTAATACTCGGTGCTGGGCAGGGACCTTGCCTTTCACGAGAAAATGCTCTACGGACTCAGCTATCCTAGCACGACTCGCGATCCGCCCTGTTGTGACTGACAATTCACAATTCCTTACAAACACAACTTTTATTTACGTAAACTTACAAGGTTGATGACTGAACAACAAAAGCAAGGTAACGATAACGATGCCAGTAAAAGTCTCCTAATTGAGGCACACAGAAGTTCACCTCTAATTTTCCACAGAGGTCCGTGGTAACACACACATACTAGTAACAGTCCAATTCAGAGACGAAGATGTAATATTCAGTGGTCGAAGTCCACGAGGTCGGCATTCGGAGTGAAATGAACTTCGGGGCTGGTTCTAGCCCCTAAATAGCTGTCTCCAGCCAATCATGTTTTGGCGTAGTGATACTTCTTGCCGGCCGTGGCTCGAGCTCCCCCTGCAGGAAGTAGTGCTCGGAATGTCTGTTTCCATTATATTGTATGTAAATAGCCGGTGTTTACCATGGTGATTTTGGTACGCCTTGGACATAGAAAACCCCACCCTCTGTGGTGTAATATGGGTTGCTGGCCCTCAGGGGCTACCTTGGCTAAGGCATAACACGTTCACAGGTTCACTTCCGCCAATACCACTTCCAAACTTCACAAAATTCTCCTATATGCCTTACTGGACTAGCAGTCTTGGAAGAATGCACTCACAGTGTTTCGAATTCTGCAGTCCAGTTACATGGGACTAGCACTCTTGGAAGAATGCACTCACAGTGCTTCGAATTCTGCAGCCCTGCTACATGGCCGCACGGTAACGGTCACAAACTGAACAGACAAGGACAATCTTGGTTGATGCCTAACCTGCGAAATCTATTCAGCCAATCAATATGAAGGCGGTTTTTCGGGGATATCCAATATTCATCTATTTATTTAGTGGCTCAAGACTACATGTTACGTAATGAACCCAAAAAAATACAGCTTTGAAAACGCATTTTCTCCAGCTTTAGTCGTGTCAGCGTACATTAAAATGTAGACTGCATGGAAGTAATGCAATAAATCAGTAACATGATCCAACACGAAGTACTGTAAAAAAATAATCTGTTGTAGATCGCATCAAAGTTGAATAATTACAATATAAGTTAAACCTATGTTAATATAATCAAATGAAACTGCATGATCCAGAGACTTTTTCACGTCTCAGACATCTGTGGTGTATATATGCTGAATGAAGCGACGGAGGTCTCAGGAATCTGCAAGAATATAATGGGATCTAATTAACTACTCGCTTTACTAGGGTAGAAACGACACGGGTTCCAAAGCTCCAAAGGTGTTTCGCATTACAAGAGTTTCTATGTGCAGTGGGATTAGTCTTGTTGTTGTGCATTCAGTCAACACTAATAACATGTGAATTTCAACGATTCGTCGTAAGCATTCGTTTTAAAATGTACGTCACATGTTCTCCCGTATTTTGTCGTTCTGGAGCAGCGTTAATTAATTTGAGATTTTTTTGTAAGAAATCCTTAACTGTAGCTAGAAGTAATAGTGTTTTGCTCTTAAGCTGATCCGGCTGAAGATTTTTGAGCAAATCTTTTCACATGTTTGGTGCCTAAGCTCAGTGTAGCTTGTAGTACTTGATGGAGGTGCCGGCTACACGGTACGTTGGGCCTACCGAGGCTGAGGTGTATCAACAGTATTCCAAGTAGAAGACAAAACTGATAATGTTCATTTTTGGAACACAACGTACGATCAGCTTAGAGTCAGAAGTGTTGACACTTTCTGCAGGACCTGACCATTAGTTTGCAGGACAATGCTCAAGAACGTACAGTGCAAGCTGTTACTGATTTGTTTGACTGATGGGGCTGCTAAGTGCTATACCACACACTGCACTCCCATGACATCAGCCCTCGTGAGTTCAACTCGATTTCTAAACTGAAGGAAACATTTCACGGCATTCGCTTCAGAACTGCTAGAAATTCGTCGGGCACTAGACCGCGCCTCTCGAACTGTGAACAAAGCTGGCACCGCTAAAAGTATCCTATAACTTCCACATAGCTGGCAACGGGTTATACACAATGCTGGTGACTACTTTGAAGGTCAGTAAAACTTTGAAAAACGTATCTAATTTGTACGAGCTGTAAATAAATAGTTGCCACTATTAAAGTTCCAACCCTCGTACCAGCCGAACATCGTCAACGTTGAGTTGACAATCTGGGCAGCACTCACTCGATTTCTGGCAGCTTCTGCGTGTATGTTCCCAGAACGTGTGTACGATGGTTGTTGTAGCGTATGCTAGCAAGATGAGTGAAGTTCAAACGGTTTGGTCCAGTAATGTCAATCTAGTGATGAATAATTTAACAATTTATTCTACTTATACACTTCGTAAACTTCACTTTTCAGAGGTCGGACGTTACAAAGGTTCTAACACAAACACGCATAAGGAACTGTTCTGGAACGATGAAATGTGAAAAGAACCTCAAACATAAGTAGTAGAATGTAATGTGAAATAAGTAAGAAATACACATCTTAGAATACGCTGGTCTACATGGTCTGAAGCAAGGCTCCTACGTCGCACGGTGGAGGTCGTACGTGCAAATCTCTCGCCAAGTAGTGGATTTTAATTGTGTTGTTTGTTGTTTTCTCCTCGGCTATTGATGAATTACTGTCCGTGTTATGTGAGGTATATACACTGGATGCGCCTCCAAGAAGCCTGGGAAAACTAGCTGGTTGAACGGCCATGAAACCGAAACACATTAAAAAACGAAAGAAATGAAACCTGGTTAGGCAACTCTAGAGGAGCTGCATGTGCCCTAACTTCCCTGGTTTTCTCGTCATGATCGTTTCGCGATACATGCGGAAGGAAGTAATACGTAGTGCGACCTTTTCCTGGACGTACTTTCTCAGAATTTCAATAGTAGACCTCTTCATGATGCACAGCGTCTCTCTTGTAGCGTCTACCACTGTGTCTGCTAAACATCAGTAACGCTCTCGCGCAGTTTAAACGGACCAGCGACGAAACACGCCAGTCTTCATTAGATTTTTTTCAATCTCTCGTATTAATCCCACTTGGTAAGGGTCCGGGGATGATGAGCAATACTCAAGAGTCCCTCGAACGAGTGTTTTGTAGGCCACTACTTTACTGCATGTATTACATTTCCTTAAACCTCTCCCAATGAATCTCAGCCTGGCATCTAATTGGGGTGTAAGTAATGCAACACATTTCCTTTCGGAAGGCAGGTTGGTTTTGTTCTGGATTCCAGCACACCATTTTATACCCCACTCTTTACGCTACAAAGCCCTATTTTCTTCACATAATCTCTGTTCAGTACGACCGCTTACGCCTCCTTACTGGGAAGGCCTGTATGCCGCGTGGTACCGACCTACTGGTTCACGTCGGAGACAGCGTCTCGCTGCTTCTACAGCCTACCCATCATCCATGAACTGCTTCCCCCAAGTATATCATTCTTTGGGCCGAAAACATGGAGTCGGAAGGTGCGTGGGTTGTAGGGTGTTGTAGGGTGGGTGAGGAAGAGCAGTACAATGAAGTTTGGTGGATTGCGTTCTGATGGAGACGTTTGTTTGCATTTTTGTGGCGACGAAAGCGCTGACGTCCAACTGGACAAGAGCCAGAGCTGTGTGCGACCAGCCGGCGCCCGGGATATCGGACAGGTTTCCGTGAGCTTGTTGTGATGGTGAGAGACGCCTCGCCCAACGACTCACCGTGTTTTTGTTCACAGCCAGGTCTCTGTAAACATTCTGTAAGCGCCTATGAATATATGCGAAGCTCTGGTTTTCCGCCAAAAGAAATTCAGTGACGGCTCTCAACTATGAACACACCTCCATTACAGACACAATTTTGGAGGATACTTATAGCGTCGCCATCTATTGGACCTTCATGAAACTACAGGGGCTGAAGCGGGAATATTCGACAACGTCTACCACTGAACGCCCCTCGTACTTTTTCCAAATCTAATTTTTATGAGGCCGTTCCGCTTTAGGTAGCTGTCAGGCATTTTACAATAGTCACACGTTTTCAGTGGTTTGTCGGCAATGGCGCAGTCGAAGAGTAGTTGATCTGTTTGTCTATTTGTGCACAACACGTTTCATTTACTTACTTTCAAATTCAAATGCCATCATTGCACCTATCATCGGTCCTCTGATGATCTTCCTGCATTTCGCTACAGTCTTGTGGCGTTGCTTACTTGTTTTAGGGAACAGAATCGTCCGCGAACAGCATCACGGAGCCTCCAACCTTATACACTAGATCATTAATGTAAACTGTAAACACTAACGCCCTCTAAGTCCCCCTTGGGATACAACTAATTATGTTACGCAAGAAGAGACCCATTACATCTTTACAATGCAAAACGCGAGGAAGCAAACATGAGTGTTCATAAAATCATTCTCCTGCTACGAAGTGGGGCAGAAGCTAGAGGGCTGATCAGCAAAGACTGAGCCTGATTTTTTTATGTAGCATCCTTAATAGTATGCTGTCTGTACCATGATTATTCGAAATGATTGGGTTTTTATATATAACGTCAATAGGCGGCAGCATTTTCGTGTCGGTCGATTGGTAGTAATGCTCCATTGTGCAGACGCTCTTTACATTTCGCATACCAAACAATGGAGGTCACGCGAGAGGAGCAGTACGGCGCAATAAAATCCTGAGTTCCTTTAAAGCACACAGACACTGAAACTTACTAAAAGCTATATCGAGCCTATGGTAGAGATGCTCTACCTCGGGAAACAGTATTTACGTGGCTCAAGGACTTCAAAGAAGGTCTACTTGTCTGTGTTAAGCAAAGTGGCCAGAGTGCTTCGGCTCCTGCTGCGGCTGAAGTCGACATCAACGAAGTTGCTGTGATTGTGTGGATCGATGGATAACATTGCGTAATTTCAATAAAGTGTTGAGAATTTCACGTGGCAGTGTCTTTACGACGATGGATGATCTTCTCCATATACCCCGTGTTTGTGCCTGTTATGTGTCACGTCCGCCGAACAAAAGACCGTGTTAATGGAGACAGGCCGTGTTGCTGCATCACTTTGCTGATAGAGAGGACGCGTTTCCGAAAGCGATTACCACCAGTGATGAGCCGTGGCTGCGTGATTATGGTCAGGAAAGAGCGTCAGCACAGTTTGGAAATCGCAGAGTTCTCCAACGCAAAAGAAAAGTTAAAATTGTTCCATTTGCAGGGAAAGTGATGGTTATCACGTTTCCAGACTATCATGGTATGATTTACTATCATGCAGTTCCTCCTCGCACTACTGTTATAGCGGCGTACTACACATCAGTGTTGGCTTAAGAGAGGAAGCACATTGCAAGGAAACAATCAGAACTTTCTCGGACTGGATGACGATTGCAACATAACAATGCGTAGCCTCACGTCGCAAATCATCTCAATTCAACATTACCTATGTACAGAGTCCGTCATATGGACCCGATCTTGGTCCCTGTGATTTTTTATTATTCCCAGTACTAAATGTAAAGCCATTAGGCTCAAGAAAGATGGGGCGATTCTCAAGGACCTGACAAGTAATAACCTGGTCATACGTTCGAGAAATGGAAGAGACAACTATAAGAAGTGCATTCCAATAGGAGTGGATGCTTTGTAAACATTGAAGTGAAATAATGAACATCTGTGAAAAAAAATCTGTCTCAATCTTCTCCAGCGGTGCAGAGCACTGTAGAATTGTATAGAGAGATGAACGTGATGCGTGAGTCACATCTAATCACATCTTCATCTATAGGCAGCCGCCGTTATGTAAGAAAAATATTTCGATCTAATCGTTGAAAATTAATGAAAGAAAAGAAAAATAATCTGACTTCTCTTTCTAGATAAGTCCATGAATCAAGAGCTCAAAAGAAGATGTGTGTGAAATCTTATGGGACTTAACTGCTAAGGTCATCAGTCCCTAAACTTACAGAATACTTAACCTAAATTATCCTAAGCACAGACACAAACACCCATGCCCGAGGGAGGACTCGAACCTCCGCCGGGACCAGCCAATCAAGAGTTCGGGAAACTACTGAGCAACACTGTGTTCAAATGTGGGTACTCGACTAGATCGGTTTCAGTTGTTTTGTACTCTATTTGTTTGCGTTAACAGTGGATTATACTTTATGAAATCTAGAAAAAGGAATAAAAAGTATAGAAATGTTAATAAGTTCGATAATTTGGTTCAGCAGCTAGTTCAGTGGTGCTTACCTTATAAATGAGAATAACGACGACTAAAGTCTGTAACACAATACAAATATTTATTCTTACCTAAAACATAAACAATAAACATTGAGAACTAACAGTAATTATGAGAAAACGAATATTTACCTCTACGATAGGATAACATTTTCGACAAAACATCACACTGAGAAAAATCTAAAAATGTGACGCGAGTATACTTAGCATCCAGCATCATCACTACAATTGATTGCCAGTAACAAAACAGATAACGCTGGAAGACTGAAGTTGTGGTCTTTCCTGTGTAATAGCGAAAAACAACGCGAAGAAATTATCTGCAAGACTGTTGTTGAAAGTAAGGAATTTACAGAAACCAATTTACGGAAACGAGAGCTTGGCATTTGACATGTGTAGAAAACATGACATTAAAAATGTAACAACAAAACAAGTCATTTATTGTGGGTGGCCATCCAGTGAAGATGTATTATAAGAGATACTCTAATTGTAAGTAAATTTTGAAATGAACTCCCCAGGCACAAGCGGATGTCTTCATCGGAAATGGAAAAAGGAGTCTTTTACGCAATAAAAACCAGAGAGGTAACTTTTTCAACTGGGAGAGATGTATAATGGGAAGCAGGAAGCGAAAGCAGCCGATGTTAAAGTATCGCTAAATAATGATGCCTTTATGGTTGTTTATCCTTAAATAACTAAGGTAAGCAATCCCTTCTTCTCTGACAGTATCCTAATGTGTGCCCAATGGAAAACATTGTATGCTCACATATTGTGACGTTTCTGCAGAACTAAAATCTCCCCTATAAAACAAATGCTAGTTCTGTAAACATTCTTATGAAATACAGTGCACACTTTTTGTCTGTGAAACCCAGAGCATCGTAGATAAAGGTACCCAGATAGATGTCGTGTCCATGATACCTGGAAGGCATTCGACACAGTTCTGCACTGCCGTTTGGTGGAAAAGATACGAGCTTATCGGGTACCAGATAAGATTTGCGACTGAATTCAGATATTTCTAGGAGAGAGAACCCAATACTTTAGACAGGACGAAATCGACATACGTAAAGGCATTTTCGGAGTAGCGAAACACGATGTTATTGTGACGTTACTGTTTACGAATTATATAAATGGTACAGTGAACAACGTCGAAATGGAGATTTTTGCTGACGGTGCTACTGTCCACACAAGACAGTTGAGAAATTTAGGAAGAACTGAGCCGGGATGTGCGCTGATTTGAAACTTCCTGGTAGGTTAAAACTGTGTGCTGCACATGGACTCGAACATGATACTTGGATAACATCTTTCAAATTTAGAAAGCAGGGGAGATGTACTTGCAGGAGTAGACCCATGAGGGCAGGTCGTGAGTCGTGCTTGGACAGCTGTGTCGGTTGAGCATTTGACCGCGAAAGTAAGAAGTCCGAGGCCCGAGTCGCGTTCTGTCATCAAGATTTAATCTGCTAGGAAGTTTCAGATCAGCGCACGCTCCGCTGCAGAGTGAAAATTCTGGTAGGCAATTACTTTGTGTCCTTCTTTCCTTCATAAAGAATTATTAACAGAAAGCAGAACGTTGTATTTCTATAAATCCTCCCGTTGGAAATGTGTATAATTAGTTCCTTGGAAACAATTTCTCTTTGTCTCATGCCGAATTCCAACAGTTTCCGGTAGAAGTAATCAGTACTCTCTGAAATTTGGTCAGTTACTACTACCGCAGGCAGTTAAGTTGTGGAAACTGATCTCGGCACCGATACCCGCTTATAACCTGCAAACGTCCTTCTGTGGTGGATTACTGTGTCAACCTGTTCATCGCACGCCAGCGGAGATTTCATTTCTATGGATCGTTGGGCTAGATAATTACCTGGTGGATCCTGCGATGGCGGTTTAGCAAGTTAATGCAGTCCATCGACGTGTTGCATTGATCACACATTCTCGTTCGCTGCCGTCATTCCCGCCAAATATCGCCCGTTCGTTGTCATTCACCAGGATATTCTGCATTAATACTGAATGTGTGCAAAATGCTCGCCATCCTGTGCATCCCGATTAATGAATACAGGTCATCTTCAGTGCTAGGTTACAACCCTGTACTTGGATAGGGAAATAATTAACAAAATGTGAAGTGTACGTATTGTGCACTAGCCTGGATTACATGTTCAGACACATTGCCGCCCCCTCCGCCCCCCACCCTTTCTTCGTTCATAACGGGAAATCGACTCAAAATTGAGGGAATCGATAGATAACTGAATTTATCACTGAGCATTCTTCATCAAGATATATTTTCCGAGAAATCGAGAAGGAATTTTCGACTACCGCCTATGTAGAATATTTAAAGTTTGCGCATTTCAACGAAAGCGGCGTCGGTCTAGCGACCATGCCAACCGGTTTCGATACTAATGATTAATGAGAACCGTTACAGCAGTACTGGTATATTGCCAGAATGAAATTTCCACTCTGCAGCGGAGTGTACACTGATATGAAACTTCCAAGCAGTTTAAAAATCTGCGCCCGTCCGAAACTCGAACTTGGGACCTTCGCCTTTCGTGGAAAAGTATATTGATTTACATTTACTGTATCACGACCGGTATCGTTCGTCACAACATCATCATGTTGCCGACCTGTACCAGTATCATGACATAAGAGATCCATTTGTCTTACATAAACCACACCTGTCACATCATGATAATGGCACAAGTGGGTAACCTGGTGATGTTCTAACGAACGAAATCGTTCGTGATGCATTAAATTTGTACCAGTAGAGATGCGGAAGTTCTCATCAGTCTTAATATTAGCATCAATCAGCTGTGGAGCTCAACAAGACCAAGTAATTTTCAACTCCCTCCGCTAAGTGGGTTAGGACGCCAAACGGGCAGTCTTGGAGCAGGAGAGACACCACAGGACATTTTAATTTCCATTGTTTATAATTTTACGAATAAAATTCATAAAACTTTGTCAGCATGTCCAGGAAGGATTCAGGATTCACAATCATAGCAGTGGAAGTTCAAAAAAATAACAAAATAAATTTTTTTTACATGTAAAAGTTCATCCTTTTTTCACTTCTATTGGCTGCGTTTGTTGGCATAGGTACACGTTTCTTCATAAGTAAGAGAGATTCTTCGATGAATTTTGCGCAGAATACAAACCATACTTACAGGTGTATGAAACTCTAGAAATTATTTAATTTATGAAAAAATGAATGTGCTGTTACATTTTAAACTTCATGTTTAGAGAAAACTCATAATTTATAGTTAATTATCTCAAATTTTACCTCAGTTTTTAATAGATTTGGAAAATTCTAGACTTTCATACACCTGTAAGTATGGTTTGTATGATGTGCAAAATTCATCGAAGAATCTCCCTTACGTATGAAGAAATGTGTACCTATAGCAACAAACGCAGCCAATGGTAAGTGAAAAAAAAGGTGAAATGCAAATGTAAAAAAGTAAATTATTTCTTATATTTTTGAACTTCCACCACTGTAAGTGTAAATCCTGAATCATTTCTGGTCATTATGACAAAGTCTTATGAATTTATTTTTTAAAGTGTAGACAGTGGAAATCAAAAATTCCTGTGGTGTGTCTCCTGCTCCAAGTCGTCCCGTTTGACGTCCTACCCTCCTTAAAGTTTTGTCATTCCGTCGAACCGGGCTTCGTAACAGCAATTTCCTTCCGTAAATCCAGTGGAACTGCACAACCGCGTGTACGCAATACGATCCATAGCACACTTCGAGATCAACTTTAAAAACTGACTTTTCAGGTGACAGTATCGTATGTGTAATATGTTGCAAAATTAACTTTTGGAAAGCAGTTTTTATAGGCACAGCAAATTCTGTTTCTGCTAAATTTTGGGAAGGAACGATGTGGTTGTTCGAAGATTTCATTCATCAGATGATCTCGGTCTTGTGGATACAGTTGCTTCCAATGTTTATGTGATAAGTAAGATGACAAGTAATATTGCAAGAAGACCAGGATTAAAATATTGATTCCTCACTAGTCCAAGTTGTTTGAGAAATTTGTTTACGTACCTTGTTATTATTCCGTACTAATGTATGTATCTTCATAACACTCCTACCGCCACCAATTTCGACACAGAGAAATTACGTACAAAAATGCAACTGCAGTATCTCTGTAGAAATCGAACTGAGGACTGGAAACTCCCAGCCAGTTTCATTGGTCGCTCGGCACGTGTATCTTTCCTTAAAAGGCGTCCACCATGTGGATACATAAAGCGGCAACCGTAAAATTACATTTTCTTAATTTCTCTCAAAATATTCGTTTGTGGACCGCTTATACACTCCTGGAAATTGAAATAAGAACACCGTGAATTCATTGTCCCAGGAAGGGGAAACTTTATTGACACATTCCTGGGGTCAGATACATCACATGATCACACTGACAGAACCACAGGCACATAGACACAGGCAACAGAGCATGCACAATGTCGGCACTAGTACAGTGTATATCCACCTTTCGCAGCAATGCAGGCTGCTATTCTCCCATGGAGACGATCGTAGAGATGCTGGATGTAGTCCTGTGGAACGGCTTGCCATGCCATTTCCACCTGGCGCCTCAGTTGGACCAGCGTTCGTGCTGGACGTGCAGACCGCGTGAGACGACGCTTCATCCAGTCCCAAACATGCTCAATGGGGGACAGATCCGGAGATCTTGCTGGCCAGGGTAGTTGACTTACACCTTCTACAGCACGTTGGGTGGCACGGGATACATGCGGACGTGCATTGTCCTGTTGGAACAGCAAGTTCCCTTGCCGGTCTAGGAATGGTAGAACGATGGGTTCGATGACGGTTTGGATGTACCGTGCACTATTCAGTGTCCCCTCGACGATCACCAGTGGTGTACGGCCAGTGTAGGAGATCGCTCCCCACACCATGATGCCGGGTGTTGGCCTTGTGTGCCTCGGTCGTATGCAGTCCTGATTGTAGCGCTCACCTGCACGGCGCCAAACACGCATACGATTATCATTGGCACCAAGGCAGAAGCGACTCTCATCGCTGAAGACGACACGTCTCCATTCGTCCCTCCATTCACGCCTGTCGCGACACCACTGGAGGCGGGCTGCACGATGTTGGGGCGTGAGCGGAAGACGGCCTAACGGTGTGCGGGACCGTAGCCCAGCTTCATGGAGACGGTTGCGAATGGTCCTCGCCGATACCCCAGGAGCAACAGTGTCCCTAATTTGCTGGGAAGTGGCGGTGCGGTCCCCTACGGTACTGCGTAGGATCCTACGGTCTTGGCGAGCATCCGTGCGTCGCTGCGGTCCGGTCCCAGGTCGACGGGCACGTGCACCTTCCGCCGACCACTGGCGACAACATCGATGTACTGTGGAGACCTCACGCCCCACGTGTTGAGCAATTCGGCGGTACGTCCACCCGGCCTCCCGCATGCCCACTATACGCCCTCGCTCAAAGTCCGTCAACTGCACATACGGTTCACGTCCACGCTGACGCGGCATGCTACCAGTGTTAAAGACTGCGATGGAGCTCCGTATGCCACGGCAAACTGGCTGACACTGACGGCGGCGGTGCACAAATGCTGCGCAGCTAGCGCCATTCGACGGCCAACACCGCGGTTCCTGGTGTGTCCGCTGTGCCGTGCGTGTGATCATTGCTTGTACAGCCCTCTCGCAGTGTCCGGAGCAAGTATGGTGGGTCTGACACACCGGTGTCAATGTGTTCTTTTTTCCATTTCCAGGAGTGTATGTTGAAGAAAAATGCTTCATTTTCAACTATCTGTCGGTCTCGCTAATTCTATTATGCCCACTTTAAGAGTGGTTTTCTCAAAAACTGGGGCAGTGGGAGCCAAAATACCTTAAGAGTTCATCATTTCAGCTAGTACACAAGTGAGCTGTAAAACATGAGCCATTCGCTCATCCGTGGCTGAGGCCTTCCTCTTGTGAGAGCCTGCATTCCCTCCCTACTTTGTAAGAAATTTACACTGTTGGGATATAAACGAAATGCATCCATCGTCTTAAGGCTGAATGCCGTGAAATATATACACTTCTGGAAATGGAAAAAAGAACACATTGACACCGGTGTGTCAGACCCACCATACTTGCTCCGGACACTGCGAGAGGGCTGTACAAGCAATGATCACACGCACGGCACAGCGGACACACCAGGAACCGCACTGTTGGCCGTCGAATGGCGCTAGCTGCGCAGCATTTGTGCACCGCCGCCGTCAGTGTCAGCCAGTTTGCCGTGGCATACGGAGCTCCATCGCAGTCTTTAACACTGGTAGCATGCCGCGACAGCGTGGACGTGAACCGTATGTGCAGTTGACGGACTTTGAGCGAGGGCGTATAGTGGGCATGCGGGAGGCCGGGTGGACGTACCGCCGAATTGCTCAACACGTGGGGCGTGAGGTCTCCACAGTACATCGATGTTGTCGCCAGTGGTCGGCGGAAGGTGCACGTGCCCGTCGACCTGGGACCGGACCGCAGCGACGCACGGATGCACGCCAAGACCGTAGGATCCTACGCAGTGCCGTAGGGGACCGCACCGCCACTTCCCAGCAAATTAGGGACACTGTTGCTCCTGGGGTATCGGCGAGGACCATTCGCAACCGTCTCCATGAAGCTGGGCTACGGTCCCGCACACCGTTAGGCCGTCTTCCGCTCACGCCCCAACATCGTGCAGCCCGCCTCCAGTGGTGTCGCGACAGGCGTGAATGGAGGGACGAATGGAGACGTGTCGTCTTCAGCGATGAGAGTCGCTTCTGCCTTGGTGCCAATGATAATCGTATGCGTGTTTGGCGCCGTGCAGGTGAGCGCCACAATCAGGACTGCATACGACCGAGGCACACAAGGCCAACACCCGGCATCATGGTGTGGGGAGCGATCTCCTACACTGGCCGTACACCACTGGTGATCGTCGAGGGGACACTGAATAGTGCACGGTACATCCAAACCGTCATCGAACCCATCGTTCTACCATTCCTAGACCGGCAAGGGAACTTGCTGTTCCAACAGGACAATGCACGTCCGCATGTATCCCGTGCCACCAAACGTGCTCTAGAAGGTGTAAGTCAACTACCCTGGCCAGCAAGATCTCCGGATCTGTCCCCCATTGAGCATGTTTGGGACTGGATGAAGCGTCGTCTCACGCGGTCTGCACGTCCAGCACGAACGCTGGTCCTACTGAGGCGCCAGGTGGAAATGGCATGGCAAGCCGTTCCACAGGACTACATCCAGCATCTCTACGATCGTCTCCATGGGAGAATAGCAGCCTGCATTGCTGCGAAAGGTAGATATACACTGTACTAGTACCGACATTGTGCATGCTCTGTTGCCTATGTCTATGTGCCTGTGGTTCTGCCAGTGTGATCATGTGATGTATCTGACCCCAGGAATGTGTCAATAAAGTTTCCCCTTCCTGGGACAATGAATTCACGGTGTTCTTATTTCAATTTCCAGGAGTGTACAAAGTATACTCGTTTTAGACTTTCAGTCTTTGTAGAGAAGTAACACTGTGCATAAGCATTGGGTCGATACGTCTGGTACATTTTTACAAACTGTTCTTTCACTTGCGTTTTGCTCACTTGCGAGATTCCTCCGATAGTTAAACACCGTAATAGCATTATACGGTACTGCCTCTTGATTTGAGGCCACACTGATGTGAGAGAATTGCAATTCCGTAGACTTACAGATCGTAGATAAGCTTATTTAACTTGAAGAAATGGATGTAAACATTAATTTAAGGAGAAAGTCATTATATTACTCATACGATGCACGAAAATAATTAAATTGATAATTGGTATTTAGAACCCATTCTGGGAAATTAAGAGCCTAGTAGAAATACCAACAAAGAACATCAGTAGAATGAGAGTATTACTATACAGTGATTACTTAAATTTATTACAATGTACTCCGGGAAAACTCCAAACAGCAAAGATTGCTATTGAAGCACTTATTTAGCTGACTGGTGTCGTCAAGACTGTGTTGCCATCTTCGGATCTGCAAGCACAAAACCAGGTTGACAGGTAATAATTTTATAAAAGGTGTAATCAAATACAGTTGGCACGTCCGTACTTGTGGACAAGTTGCATATCTTGAACTTTACGATGCATACAATCTGCGCCATCTGCGCTCTGTATCGTTCCAAATCGCTATTGTATATGTCAAGATCGCGAAACACACTGGATGCTGGCAAGTCATAATTATAATACTTGTGTTCCGCAAACATAAGATTAATACGCTGACTGCCTGTGTTGCACATACCACAGCTGAACACAGACTAAGCGTCAAGTAAATACAACACTGCATCGTAAGCTCGCGGAATGGGAATGCAATAGTACAATTCGCAGTTAGGTTTTACGTAAGGGAATGCACAATCGTCACTACGAAGAACTGTTAATGTATTAATTTAAAAAGCTGTACAATAACAAGGATTTTTGAAAATAATAATTAAAAGGCTGTCAATACAGCCGTCATTTTCTTCCGAAGCCCAGTCTAATCATGAACTTCACTGAGACTGACCAGACAATTTCATAAAATTATTCTTGTATTAAAGGGAGATATTAAGACAGTCTTAATAACATATAAATGGAAGGTCCAACCGTTCTGTGGTGCATTATTAGTAAGCAGTCAAACTAATAATTTTTCATACTGGGCAACATACATCGAAATACCGATCTTATTTTCATGGATTTATATGCAATATGCAGGTCACAAAGAAGTTTCCATCTTCATTCGGAATAACACAGGCACTGCTGTATCGTATTTATCCGTCGACACCAGGAAAAGTGACTTTCAAGTAAAATGTCTCCCCTGTACGGGAACAGATATAATGGACGAACTAGTACAGGATGTAGTCGCATGGTTGACGACACATGGATGTTTGGGTCTCGTCATGAGCCGTGCTCGAATAACCAAATTGGAAAGGCGACCGCTTTCCATAAGTGCGAGATCTGTGTTCGAATCCCAGTTCGGCGCAAATTTTCGTTGTCGTCATTCCATTATACAGCTGATGGTAGTCGATATTCGCAACTGGGAATACATATCATGTAGCTACCAACTATATTTGGTTTCGTATTTTTTGAATTAATTACCCTGTCAATCTGGTTTTATCCTTCCAGATCCGAAGATGGCAATATAGCCATACCGAAATCGGTCATCTAAACAAATACTTTACTAGCGATCTTGGCCTTCTACAGTTTTTCCAGAGTTCATTATACCACAGAACACCCACACCCTGGAAATGTCAGAAATATGATTATTATATTTACTACCCTAATTTATACAAGTTTATGACTAAAGCCAGGATTTTGTTATTACGTATTATTTTCCTTCCATCATACGGCCATGAGAAATTCAAATTAGATAATTACGTTGCCAACGTTGATATATTTCACTACATCTTACATATTTTCGCATCGTCTTTTAGTTAACACTAGTCATACCTAGTTTACGGGCTCTTCTTACTACTGGGCAAGTTTATTTTTGTTTAACTTCGCAGCGAGATGCCCTTCCTGTCGCCGCAGCAGCCAGCGGAACCAAAGAGACGAAGTTGTGCGCGGAACCTGTATATGAATTGTGGCATCTTTGTTCTGTGTATGATCGTATTAGGTTTGTAGTTCGTAGCATTGTACAGTAAGTTTAATAAACACAACAGATGCACATAACAGAGACTTCAGTTTTCAATAATACATTCTCCTTCACTATTTACAACGCTGGGCTAACTTTTCGATTAAGCGACTGTAGAGAATCCAGACAAAGTAGTCGACGTGCCATGTTCAGAGTGTATTTTCATCCGGAAAGTAATTTTCTTGAAGGTTTCTCGTCAGAGAGCGGAAAAGGTGAACATTTTAGGGTGCAAGATCAGGCGAATAAGATGGGTGCGGAATGACTTCCCAACCAAACTCCTGTATAGTGTTTCTTGTCAGTCTAGCAGAATGAGGGCAGGTGTTATAGTGGAGTAGCATCACTTCACGCTGTATTCCTGGTCGTTGATCTTGGATTGTGACTGCAACATGTCTCAGTTGTTGACAATAAATGTCAATAGTGATGGTTTCACCTCGGAAAATCAATTCGTGGCTCACCACACCATGGCTGTTCCACCCAATCCATAGGATTACCCTTTGTGGATGCACGCAGGTCTGTTTACGGGGGTTGCTACTTTGTTTGGTCTCAGCCATTCCTTTGTTTTCTTTATGTTACCACAAAGACACAATTTGTCGTGACAAGTAACTATACAAGAGAGGAATGGGCAATATTGTTCACGAGACAACTGATGAGGAACAAGCAGAGATACACATATGGCCATGCGCTAATTTTTGTGATTTTGTCTTAGAGCATGCGGTACCGACGCACCCCATTTTTAAACCTTCCCCATTGCATGCAAATGTAGCACGATGGTGGAATGATAACAGCTCATCACATTCGACAGTTTCCAGCACACTGCTGTGGATTGTGGTGGATTAATTCCTTTATACTATCTAGGTCTTCCTGAACGTGGAGAGTCACTACTCTCAAAACGATTGTCCTTAAAACGAGAAACCCATTTTGTTATCGTGCCCTATTCAATGGCATTATCTCCGTACACGGTGCAAATGTTTCTGGCTGCCTTCGCTCTGATGAACTGAAACAGAAGAATAAGTCGAAAATGTTCCGATTTCTCCACTTGAAGCTCCATTTTCTAGCGCCCACAACTCCTCTCATTATTTAGGAATAACAAAATGACAACATGTAAACTCAAACAGCAACTTCAAATAAAAAATGACAACAGATAAATAAACCCATAGCAACCGGAAAACCAACATGCAAAACAAAAACGGTACGAACTCCTGCACCAAACTAATGTTTTAACTGTATGGGCATCGTATTTTCTGAGGCGTGGGAAACCGTCTGCAAACCTTACTCAGGCCAGGCCAGCCGGTGTACGAGCCACACGTATTCGATCATTCATGACTCGCCTTCCTATATCGTGTGCTAGTGCACTGTGCATTAGGGTATACAAGTAGATTTGAAATATTTTACATACTTGACTAAAATTACATGTCTGTATATATTTATACTTCATGTTACCGAAAATTACATATTACTTTTCACCCTGCTTCATATTTCTCCACGCCCTCATTAAGCTGCTGCCTTAGAAAAACAATCTACAGTAAAAATTGAAGACAGGAAATTACCTCTGAATACTACGTTTAAATTTAGAACCGGACTATGAAGACCGTGCTTCTGCTTAATGTCACAAAATATGGAATTTTAGCTGTCGAAAGCAAACCAGATATAATTACAATGCTCTCTACAGCATGGTAGTAATCATGAACAGGCTTAGAGTGCTGACGAGACAGTCAGTGAACCAAACGAACTATTACCGGCCGATTACTACCGAATTCAAGCGATTCACCTCTAGGGAAGAGCGTGCCAAAAAAACTTTGGTAAATATCAATTCTCATGATTTCATGATTGTATGTGTTCATGACGCCTCCCGTTGCACCATGTATCTAAATCAATGTCTTCGGTTACGATTACGACGCTTTCTCAACTAATACAAGCATTGTTCTATGGCGAGCGTGCTACAATCAGATCTGGCGCTTTATAAGGGCATAATTCCAGAAATATGTACGTAATGATACGCACACAAAGCACATAGCAGTGCAATAGTTTAAGAAGCAAATGTTACTGACACAAGTGCAAATGCTCCAGCCTCCACAAATAAATTTTTCCATCGTATGTGCCCCGTTACGGTTTCCGCGAATATTCCATGATACAAAATTGCCAATTTGTCGAAAACTGACATGTTGAGCCAGTGTCTGTGCACAAAATACTGTTTGATACTTATGGAGAAAACAGCAACCAGCCACTGTTTATAATACTATTTATTTAGATAAATAGCGCCGTTACCGATTTAGAACCGACAGGCTCACCATCAGTCGGCTTGTTCACGTCAAAATACATGTTTATTATAGTTTACATTAGTTTTTACTTCTTATTCCCCAATATGATGAAATTTCCTTGCGGCAGTGGTGTCCTACAACCAAATATGATGTGAGAAACTATCTGTTTAACTATAATTGTGGATCATAACGATTTCAACAAATCATTAAAGTGAAAAAGTTTTAGTTACTTTCATCGAAAATTCCGCGCCATTACGTTGCAATGCTGACTGCTTGTGTTAATGCAGCAGCGAAGACTATATGAAGCACTACCTTTACATATGTGTGCACATAATGTAAAGCTCAACTCCTACACATCAAAAAGTTCTGCCACATGGAAGGATGTATAGAAAATGGAGACATCAATTGATTCAAATGGTTGTAAGCACTATGGGACTTAACATCTGAGGTCATCAGTCCCCTAGACTTAGAACTGTTTAAACCTAACTAAACTAAGGACATCACACACATCCATGCCCGAGGATGGATTCGAACCTGCGACCGTAGGAGCAGCGCGGTTCCGGACTGAACGCCTAGAACCGCTCGGCCACAGCGGCCGTCTTGGCGACATCACAACCATAACAATGTCAAAGAATTTTGATGTTGCAGCACACACATACAAACTACAAACTTTCCATTACTTGTCCGCAGCTCGTGGTCGTGCGGTAGCGTTCTCGCTTCCCACGCCCGGGTTCCCGGGTTCGATTCCCTGCGGGGTCAGGGATTTTCTCTGCCTCGTGATGACTGGGTGTTGTGTGATGACCTTAGGTTAGTTAGGTTTAAGTAGTTCTAAGTTCTAGGGGACTGATGACCATAGATGTTAAGTCCCATAGTGCTCAGAGCCATTTGAACCATTTTTTTCCATTACTTACAATTTATGTTAAATGAGAACTGATTGCAATTGAGTTAACAAATAAAGTAACTACTTTCTTATAAAGTGTTACTGCAACGACAATAGGAAAATATTATGGCGTACACTGGAAGCAAAGTAAATGATGAGGTACGTATTTAAATATTTCAGTGGTCTACGCTATATTAAATTTTTGGTGCTAGTTGAAGGTACTGTATGACTAAGCAAGCCGGCCGGGGTGGGCGAGCGTTTCTAGGCGCTACAGTCTGGAGCCGCGCGACCGCTACGGTCGCAGGTTCGAATCCTGCCTCGGGCATGGATGTGTGTGATGTTCTTAGGTTAGTTAGGTATAAGTAGTTCTAAGTTCTAGGGGACTAATGACCTCAGAAGTTAAGTCCCATAGTGCTCAGAGCCATTTGAACCATTTGACTAAGCAAACTGGTATACTTGATGCACTATTTCATGTTGGATTACTGTCTACTTAATGTTCCTGTCATAGGGAGTAGTGTTTGCTTTAAACTGGAAAGCATATGAATGAAGTTTTGAAGAAAGGCTGAAGTGGCTAGCTCGAGCTGTTCACTGAGATTTTCTGGTGATCTTTTTTTACGTAAATATATTTCAATCTCTTTAGGAAAATTCATAAAGCTGCCCTTCTCAGCTTGATCAGTATCTTTCTGTGGTCTTCATGGGGTTTTTATTCTACGATTGTTAACATTCGCGTGCATTCTAAATGTGCATTTCGATAAGTTATTCATTTGTATGGTATCTATATGCCGAGTCTCAAAGCTTCTCCCCGTTTCTCCAAAATAGTAGAACGGGCAACTCTGGCAACTGAGTTTGCATATGCGTGATTTTTTTTTATATGAGAGGGGTAATTATTATTTAAGTTGTGAACTGCTTCATGTTGGTGTCTGTGTGGAAGCTTATCGTAATGTCTGTGTATTTGAATATATTATTCATTTTGTAGGAGGTGCTCCCTAAGAAAGATAGGGCAACATATTTGCTGCTGTTTTCTACAATATCTTGAGTTAAATTCTCCGTTGTCTGCTGAGAATTTTTGTTGTCTGACGGAATTTGGACATTTTTGTGATAGTTTGTCTACCATGAGAGGGCTGTAACCATTTTTGAATGTATAGTTTTAATGACATTGAGTTCATTTCCGTTTTTAACTGAAATTCCATTACCCAAACACCACAAGTTTCCACAAACGTGGCCGGCCGGTGTGGCCGAGCGGTTCTAGGCGCTTCAGTCTGGAACTGCGCGACCGCTACGGTCGCAAGTTCGAATCCTGCCTCGGGCATGGCTGTGTGTGATGTCCTTAGGTTAGTTAGGTTTAAGTAGTTCTAAGTTCTAGGGGACTGATGACCTCAGAAGTTGAGTCCCATAGTGCTCAGAGCCATTAGAACCATTCTTTCCCACAAACGTGAAGGAAAACTATTTAGATTTCTACCAGGAGGATCTGAAAAGTATGCGGCCCTGTATTAGTAATCACCACATATGGATAGACGTCGACGAAATAACGGACGTAAGTGAAAGTTTCATTACCTGTCTCTTTACTTGCAAAATCGGAGGATTTATGTATTTGTCGTATGGCCTAAATTATGAATCTTTGAGACACAAGAATAGCTTAACATATAGAAAGAATAATAAGCTACTGAAGTCCGCAGCTCGTGGTCGCGCGGTGACGTTCTCGCTTCCCGAGCACGGGGTCCCGGGTTCGATTCCCGGTGGTGTCGGGGATTTTCACCTGACCCGAGACGACTGGGTGTTGTTGTGTCGTCTTCATCATTATCATTCATCCCCATTACAATTGGAGGAAGGCAACGGCAAACCACCTCCATTAGGAACTTGCCTAGTACGGTGGTGCGGGTCTCCCGCCCCGAGATGACTGGGTGTTGTTGTGTCGTCTTCGCCATCATCAATCATCGCCATTACAGTCGGAGGAAGGCAACGGCAAACCACCTCCATTAGGACCTAGCCTCGTACGGCGGTGCGGGTCTCCTGCATCGTTCCCCTATGCTCTGTCAAGAAGCATGGGATTTCATTTCTCTTTCCAGGCTACTAACCTAAAAAGAATGCAAAACTAAAAACCAAGAATACTTAACTCATTTCTCCAGCATAAAACAACACAATTAACGACAGCCGTAGGTTAATAACAGCATCCTTCTGAACTCCATCACATCACTCAAGGCTGTCAGGAAACGTCTAGAAGAAGCCTTGTAGGTACATGCTGTACATTTTGATACAATATGAGCACCTGTCTGACATTCCGGAGCACAGTCACGAAGTGGTGATGAAGATTTGCTACGCTTGTGGAGAGTGTTTGTACATCTCCCACGGCTCGTCCAATGTAGTCCAAATCGCCCGAGACTGGTCAAATCCTGGATGCAGGCCTGTTTCAGGCATTTTGGAGACAGTTTTGAGGAACAACGACTTGTCAGCGTCCGTGAGATTCCTGAAGTCATACAAGTCCTTAGGGTTGTGTTAATACCTAAAGCCGAGATGCAGAGGCAGTCAATAATCTTAAAGACCATCTGGCTAAAGTGAATTTGTCTTAAGACATAGACTCACAAGGCCCTTTAGCTATACATTCGGCGGAGAAGAGCCCTCAAAGCCGTTGTAGGTCTCCTGAAAAGTGTTGGAACACACAAATCGTTCAATAATAGCTCGTTTTGTGAATAACAGTCTTAAAATGAAATGGCCTGAGGGAATTGAAGAAAAAAAAGTTATTATTATGCATTCGTATGCTAATGTCTACAGCTTGAAGGAGGAGCCCCTCCCCCTCCCCCCTGAGCGCCTGCTATCCACATTTAATCCACTTTAGCTGCCTCACCCATGCATTGCAAAATATCGCCGAAAAAGTACGCGGCGGCTGCCCGGAAGTAAGATAATTTTATACATGAAAAACGTAAAATCAATCGGGTCGTATTTACATCAATTGTCAGAAATGGTTGAGAATGTGAAATATAAACAGGCTGACTTTATGAGTGGTATTTGGCACAGGTTGGTGAATAAGTTTGACGTTGGAGAGCTCTCTGGGAATATTTTAAGTCCGGAATTTACACCATCAGTTTCCTGTAATATGGCAAGATCGTCTTCGTCGTACAAAAACATTCTTTCGAGTCGTCGAAACTTTAGGACTTCAAAGTCGTCGAAACTTTACGACTTAAGTATCTAAAGTATCTGGTGGCTGCAGAAAATGTGGACAAGTACCTGACTGATCGCTGCGTTTCAAAATGAAATAAGGTGGGGTACATTAGCAATTTCTGTGAAGACAGAGTTTTAGTAAAGCGATATGAACTAAAATAATTTTATTATTTTTAGACAATTTCCAATTATTCAGTGAAGTAATTCTGTCGCCAGTTCTAAAGCGAACAGTTTATTCCTGAAACCAACTGGTTATACTCAGACTTAAGTTACGTACCCATCATTTATACACTTATTGATGACGTCAGTTATTAATTGTGTGAAAGAAATTCTCGTGTTCAGGCGATTAAAAAAAATTTAAGTCAAAATTCATGCTCAGATCTGTAGAACAAACAATACTTAGTACACCTAAGTACGGAAAGATATAGGTGTTCGTTCGTTCCGCGCGCTATACGAGATTGGAACAATAGAGAATTGTGAAGGTGGTTTGATGAACCCTCTGCCAGGCACTTAAATGTATGTGATTTGCAGAATATCCATGTAGACGTAGATGTAGACACCTGAAAACACGATATCGAATTTTGCCGGCCGGTTTGGCCGAGCGGTTCTAGCCGCTTCAGTCTAGAACCGCGTGACCGCTACGGTCGCAGGTTCGAATCCTGCCTCGCGCATGGATGTGTGTGATGTCCTTAGGTTAGTTAGGTTTAAGTAGTTCTAAGTTCTAGGGGACTGATGACCTCAGATGTGAAGTCCCATAGTGCTCAGAGCCATTTGATGTCGAATTTGATCCGATGACGGCATATGCCACCTAGGCTATAGTCGATGTACTGATCATGGTTTCAACGTCGTCCACCAACAGATAACATAGTGGCATAGTTGCCAGAACGCCATTTGTATATACCTGTTAAATGGCAACGCTCACAGTCATAAGGCTCAGTGTGGTGCAGACGTGTGGAGAAAGTAGGCAACTATGCCAAGGAGATGCACTCTTTTACAACCAAATGGACTATTTTGAAAGGGGCCAAATTGTTGCTTTCCGAGTGACGTGATGGTCCTTTCGGAGAAATGACACACAAGTTTGACGTGCTGCGTCAGTTGAGCAACGATGTTGGTATCAGTGGTCAAGTGAACACTCTCACTTCCGTACTCCCATAGACGAGGTTCTGAACATCTTCAATTTTTTGGTCCTGTCCTCCTCAGTTGCGCGTAACACTACGGTGTGTTGATGATTTTCACTTATGGACCGTCTGACAGCAACTGAATAAAACACAATTTTAGTGCCATACGCGTTTCGCCTTTATTTTCTGCAAGGCATCATCAGTGGCAGGTTGCGTAGACAGTTTCTTACATATTACGCTCCTGCTATATTTTTGGTCTTATTCTTCTTCCTATGAGCGCCAATTTGCTGTTTTTTCTGCATTCCACAGCACTATGCACTGAACGCTTTTTTTAATCCGTTCAGTGCATAGTGCTGTGGAATGCAGAAAAAACAGCAAATTGGCGCTCATAGGAAGAAGAATAAGACAAAAAATATAGCAGGAGCGTAATATGTAAGAAACTGTCTACGCAACCTGCCACTGATGATGCCTTGCAGAAAATAAAGGCGAAACGCGTATGGCACTAAAATTGTGTTTTATTCAGTTGCTGTCAGACGGTCCATAAGTGAAAATCATCAACACACCGGAGGTTCTGAACGTCCAGGCAGCACAGACGCCCGCTAGGATGGTCGTATTGTGAGGCAAATCGTACTGCTATCACAGCACAGATAAAAGGGCTTGTGAGACGCGAACCGTTGCGAATCGGTTATTAGCAGTGAGACTTCCTTTCACGCCACAGCACCGACGTGCGTGGATCGACTGATGCAGTCTGTAGATCAATTGGAATACGGAATGGCGCTCCGTCGTCTTCACCTGATACTGCCTGCACGAAAGTTATGGTCGTTTGTGCACACGATGTAGACCTGGTGAGGGCCGTCTCGTGCAGAGCATACGTCCAATACACACTGGCACCATCCTAGACCTTATGGTCTCTGGTGCGATAATCTATAGCTCTCGTTTCTGGGGAGACGCTAACTAGTGTTCGGTACACGCAGAATGTTGTTATATACGTTCTTTTATCGTTGTTGCAACGTGAAGGTGGTGTATTGTTCCAACAAGGTGATGCTCGCCCATACAGTACCCGTGAAACTCGACTGGCTCTGCAAGACGCGCAGCAACTTACCTAATCAGCACGATCTCCGAACTTGTCTCCAGTCGAGCATGTGTGGGATACGATGGAACGAGCAGTGACTCGCCCGAATCGTCAGCCAAAATCTCTTACAGAACTACGTTAACAGATCGAGCAGGAGTGGCATAGCGTATCCCAGGACAGTATTCACCACCTGTATGATCAACTGGATGCCAGAGTCAGCTCCTGCGTTGCGAACCGTGGAGGCTACACCACTTACTAATACAGATATTCCTGCTTGGGGTCGATACCTTGAACCTCAGAACCGCGCGTGTTGCTGATCTATAAATGTAATCGTGTCATGTACTCCGTATACACTGTTGCAACAATAACTCTTGAGTTAACTGGAAACCTCTAAGAGGGTCTGCTAACTTTTTTTCCAGCTGTGTATTTAATGTAACGATAAGCAAAAAGAAAACTGACTCCATTACAGTCGTAAGCGACATGGTAGTAATGTAATGAAATGAGCGTATGGCATCGTTGACAGGGAGACCCCTATTCGGGGAAGTTCGCCCGCCAAGTGCAAGTCATATTTAATTCGACGCCACACTGGGCGACTTGCACGCCGGTGACGAGAATGAAATAATTGATGAGGACAGCACAACACGCACTCTCTGAGCGGAGAAAATCTCCAACCCCGTCTGGAGTCGAAGCCGGGCTCGCTTGCATGGGAGGCGAGCACGTTACCACCCGGCTATGCAGGCGGACATGGTACTAATGACACAGCGTAACATGACTATAGTCTTTACTTTCATGAATTCTAACAGACAAATGTTTGTAAATACTTAAAATTGGTTCAAATGGCTCTGAGCACTATGTGACTTAACTTCTAAGGTCATCAGTCTCCTAGAACTTAGAACTACTTAAACCTAACTAACCTAAGGACACCACAAATATCCATGCCCGAGGCAGGATTCGAACCTGCGACCGTAGCGGTCGCGCGGTTCCAGACTGTAGCGCCTAGAACCGCTCGGCCACCCCGGCCGGCTACTTAAAATTCACAATCGATATTACTTCACATGAACGTTAACCTCTTCAAAGCAACAGTGAAACACAATGGCAGAAAACTGCCAAGATTACAACAAATTAATTAATAAATGAAACGGGAAGTAAAATTTACCATGATTTGCCAGATTCAGTGGTTTCAACAATTCTTTTAGATATAAATTTCAAAAGTTAGTTGCTATTCAAACATTACTTAATGACTTTAATCAATTAACAACAATATTATCTATTAAAAACAAAAATAGTCTTATATATCCGCAAACTTATTGTCATCAGTGTTAACCAAACCTAACACTCATAATGTGACGTTAAGGATACAGCAAAATAACACCTGGGACACGTTCTACGTAAAAAGGACTTGAGATAATGATGACTGTGAAATTATAATTACAGATCACGCAAAAATGTATTGCGCAAATCACTCAAAATACTTGACAACTCAAACAATATTATAAAGGTAAAAGCCTGAAGTGGTTCGATGGTACAGTTTTGTATGCTTCAGGCGTGATGCAGTAACTCAGCGGCAACGATATTCCATAATCACAAGTTATAATCTCACGTCTGTACACGCGAATATTTCTTACACATGCCATAATTTTCCATTTATTCCTCTTGAAGCAACATTATATGTCACAAATTCACTGTGACACTTATAACTTGCAGTGCCTCTGACATCAATAAGAAATTCCGGCACTCATATTCATTGCGCCAGAGACAGTCACAACTACCTGCTTACTCATAGATACACCATTCCTCTCTTACGGTCTGTTGTTAAAGAGCGTCTATATTTCAAAGATTTCGTTTTAACCAGTAAGACAGTTTCAATAACTCGATACAACACAGAGTCTCTGATACTGCCAATGTGTCAACTGTACAGATTTTACACAGCTGTTTCTAATAGTTTGAGTTCCAAGCGACTGGAAAACAGCGCAGGTGACTCCAATATATAAGAAGGGTTAAAGAACGGAACCGCAAAATTACAGACCAATATCCCTAACTTCTCTTTTCTGTAGAATTCTGGAACATATTCTTGATTCAAAGATAATAAATTTTCTTGAAACTGAGAGTCAGCATGGTTTACAAAGCATCGGTCTAGCGAAACTCAGCTTGCCCTTTTCTCACGTGATAGACTGAGAACCATGGTTGAAGGGCAATAGGCAGATTCCATATTTCTGGAATTCCGGAAGGCATTTGACACGGTGTCCCACTGGAGGCTGTTAAGGAAGGGACGAACATATGGAAATGTTCACAGATATGTGAGTGACTCGAAGACTTCTCAAATAATAGAACCCAGTATGTTGTCCTCGACGACGAGTGTTCATGAGTGACAAGAGTACCGTCAAGAGCACCCCAGGGAAGTGTGATAGGACCGCTGCTGTTCTCTATAGACATAACTGATTTGGCGAATAGGGTGTTCAACAATTTGGGGCTGTTTGCTGATGATGCCGTGGTGTACGGTAAGGTGTCGAAACTGAATGATACAAGACGACTCCGACAAAACTTCCAGTTGGTGTGATGAATGGCAGCTATCCCTAAATGTGTAGAAATGTAAGTTAACGTGGATGAGTAGGAATATCAAACCTGTAATGTTCGGATACAGTATTACTAGAGTCTTGCTTGACACAGACAATTCGTTTAAAAATCTGGGTGTAACGTTGCAAAGCGATATGAGGTGGAACGAGCATGTGAGAGGTGTGGGAGAATTTTAGAAAAGAGTGGTTGAACTTAATGGAGACCGCGTGTAGGACACAGTGGCGACCTATCCTCGGGTACTGCGCGAGTGTTTGGGATCCGTACCGGGTCGGATTCAAGGAAGACACCGAAGCAGTTCAGAGGCGGGCTGCTAGATTTGTTACTGGTACGTTCGAACAACACGGTTACAGCGATGATTCGGGAACTCGAATGCGAATCCCTGGAGGGAAGGCGACGCTCTTTTCGAGATACATTATTGTGAAAATTTAGAGAACAGGCATTTGAAGCTGACTGCCGAACGATTCTACGGCATATTGATAATTTTCACTTATGGACCGTCTGACAGCAACTGAATAAAACACAATTTTAGTGCCATACGCGTTTCGCCTTTATTTTCTGCAAGGCATCATCAGTGGCCTGGAATATGTACATATGTTAGCTATTTTATTTACATTTTTGTCACTGTGCCTATAGGTTATGAACAATTCTGGTGGTTGGTATTTCCTATTAAGTAGTAATGTTTTGAACTGTACTTACAGGTTGCGTAGACAGTTTCTTACATATTACGCTCCTGTTGCATTTTTGGTGTTGTTCTTCTTCCTATGAGCGCCAATTTGCTGTTTTTTCCGCATTCCACAGCACTATGCACTGAACGCTTGTTTTAATGCAATGGTTTGGTTTCTGTTGCCGACTGTCAAATATTTTTGCCAAAGATCGAATATTACTGTCAAACTTATGAGTGTAACTATTGAAGTATCTGTGGTCTGTTCGTGTATGCATTTGTGTGTGCGTTTGTGTGTGTGTGTGTGTGTGTGTGTGTGTGTGTGTTTTGGTGTCGTATTAATTTAATTTAATTTAATTTTATTGTATTTATTCATTTATTTTTGTTTTTGTCCTGTGTATGTGTGTGTGTGTGTGTTTTGGTATATATATATATATATATATATATATATATATATATATATATATTTTTTGTTTTGTTTTTTTTGGTGCTGTGTGTGTGTGTGTGTCTGTCTGTATTTTGGTGTTATTTAATTTTTTTTTTGTGCTGTGTGTGTCTGTCTGTATTTTGGTGTTATTTATTTATTATTTTTTTGTGCTGTGTGTGTGTGTGTGTGTGTGTGTGTGTGTGTCTGTCTGTATTTTGGTGTTATTTAATTTTTTTTTTTTTTTTTTTGAGGGTTGCTGTGTGTGTGTGTGTGTGTGTGTGTGTGTGTGTGTGTGTGTGTGTGTGCGTCTGTCTGTATTTTGGTGTTTATATATATATATATATATATATATATATATATATATATATATATATATATATTATGTTATCATTTCCTTTATTAAGTGTAGTAGGGAGCCTGTGCTGATGTGTGTTTGTTCATTTATCACATGTTTGTTTTCTGCTATGGCTTTCTGGGTGTGAAAGTTTTCTTGCATTTGTATAAGATGTTTGTCATGGTTGCTTATTCTCATTATTTTCATTTCTTGTTCCATGTTTGTAGGATGATGGTTGTAGTGTTTTAAATGCTCTGCAAATGTGGAATGGTTTGTTTCACACTTCCAACATCTGATATGTTCTTTGTATCTTGTTTCAAAATTCCTGCATGTCTTGCCTATGTATACTGCACCACAACTTTGACATTCAAGTTTATATATTCCTGATTGTTGGAATTTGTCCCTCTTGGTAGCTGGCTGGCTTAGGTGTGATTGAAGGGTTTGCCCAGGCTTATTCTACGGCCCCCAACATACACTGCGCTTGAGGACCACGAAGATAAGATGCGAGAGATTAGGGCTCATGTGGAGGCATATAGATAGTGGTTTCTCCCTCGCTCTTTTTACAAGTGGAACTGGATAGGAAATGACAAGTAGTGGTGCGGGGTACCATCGCCACAGACCGCACGGTGGCTTGCGGAGTATCTGTTGTAAGTAGGCTGTTTAGGTTTTTATGCTGGTAATGCCACGTAGAGCTCCGTATGAGAATCACTGGCTGTGCTGTGTGCACTCTGTGGCTGGTTGGCATTGCTGGAATATTCGCTATTGTAGTGTTGGGCAGTTGGATGTGAACAGTGCGTAGCGTTGCGCAGTTGGAGGTGAGCCGCCAGCAGTGGTGGATGTGGGGAGAGAGATTGCACAGTTTTGAGAGCGGGCGATCTTTTGAACACTATTAAGGTAAATACATTGTTTGTTCTCCATCAAAATCTTTCATTTGCTAAATATGCATGTCAGTAGTTAGTGCCTTCAATTGCTAGAATCTTTTATTTAGCTGGCAGTATTGGTGCACGCTGTATTGCAGTAGTTTGAGTAACGAAGATTTCTGTGATGTAAGTGATTCATGATAGGTGTAGGTTATTGTTAGTCAGGGCCATTCTTTTGTAGGGATTATTGGCAGTCAGATTGCGTTGCGCTTAAAATATATTGTGTGTTAGTTTAGTGATGATCAAAATCAGTAAAGAGAGAAATGTCTGAGTACGTTCAGTTTTGCCCAGCTGTTTGAAAAACAAATAACGTAAGAGGTTTACCAGCACAGTCATTCCTAATTTTTCTAAGGGGATGTTTCACTGTATAGATGTAAATGAGATATTTTTTGATACATAGAAAAATGTATTTTCAGATTTAGCTCACGGTAATTACCCTATAGTGAATCTGATGACACATAACAAAAAACAGTAGAAAAAAAGTTCGAGAAAAAGAATAAAATTAAATGTTCGCTAGTAATGCTGTGTTATATTGTCACGCACTTCATTGCATTGTCGCCTACTATTAGAATGCCTTATTCGTGATTCTCTGAGTTATACGAGAAGGCTTTCAGTCAGATAAGGAAAATATTATTTGAACCTTCACTAAAATGTCGCATTTGCTTTCCGTTCGCTGCCGAAAAACAGAAATCACTGAATTTACCACTGACTTCACTTCTCTCCTCTAGCTACATTAGTGCATTCTCTATAGTAATGGTTAAAACAGTCTTGGTTGCAATTTTAATCTTTTATTTTTCAACTATGCGTTTTGCCTTATTTACGCATCTTCAATTTATCTTAATTTGGTATTTCTTAGATGGATCCTTAAGTCAGTGTAGCCAAAGGGCATCGTCGAATATATCAGGCCAACATCGCCTTCGTTAAACACAGTAAAAACTTTTCTAGAACCCCCATCTTATTCTGTTACTCGCTCCTGTGAACGGGAACGCGTTATGCAGATCTTGGTGTCACTCACGTCCACCTAGAAAAGTTTTTATTGATTTTAACGCAGGCGATGCTGGCCTGATATATTCGACGATGCCCTTTGGCTACACTGACTAAAAATGATCCTCCAAGAAATACCAAATTAAGATAACCTGAAGATGCCTAAATAAGGAGAAACGGGTAGTTGAAAAATAAAAAATTAAAATTGCAACCAAGACTGCTTTTAACCATTACTAGAAAAGTTTTTACTGAGTTTGACGAAGGCGATGTTGGCTTGAGATATTCGACGATGTCCTTTGGCTACACTGATTAAAGAATCCTTCTAAGAAATACCAAATTAAGATACCCTGAAGATGCCTAGATAAGGCAAAACGCGTAGTTGAAAAATAAAAAATTAAAATTGCAACCAAGACTGTTTCTAACCATTACCGTTAAGCACTGGTTTGCTGTATGCCACATATGGATTGGAAGCATTATCTATAGTTGCAATGCAGATAAATTTGCGAGTCTCCCATCCACAGACCTAAGGAAGACTGAATCATTGTGACAGTAGAAGTTTCACGAACAGTGACGGGAAACTCATATAGAAAGTGGTAGTTCTCCGGTGTTGCTGCTAACGCTCTGCTCGTCAAGCAACATTGCCGTCCCCGACTGCTGTACTGCCTGGCTCCGGCGCTGCGTGTACTGATTCTTGGGAAGAAAATTGCTTCCAGTTTTAGATTTTTAAATACAGTTTTCATCGCACACACGTCGCTCCCAAGATAAATACTTGTCGAGACTATAAATTTTCAGCGGTGCACGCAGAGACTGGCGAGCACGCACCAGCTACACGACAGCACACCAAGACAGACTTTGGCCTTCCTGCTAGCTGAGACATTTACGGAATCTCTCAGCCACTGAGCACGCAACAAATCTCTTGCGCTACACGTTCCGCCTTTTAGCTAACACTGTTGAAACGGGAAAATGAAAATTCCTGGGATGTTAACCATTTTATTCTTAGCTGCATGCAGGTCAAATAAAACACCAGTACTTTCAATTCCTATATTTTCCATTTCGTATTTTTGCTGCATTCCATTTCCACTCGGACTTGTCTGTTTCACATTTCTCAGTGCTGTTCCTTCTGCCTCATGTTGACCACTTTGCTAGTCTTCAAAACGTGGTATTTCATTGTTAAAAGTGTTTCTTTCCATTTCCTGCAATATTTTTATATTTTTTCAGTCCTTTATTTGTTTCTATAGTTTAAATTAGAAATCACATAAATGTACAGAAAATGGAAAAAATCCTTCCTTAGTTTTTCCCCTTTTATTTGGTACAGATGTCCAAAAAAGATTTCCAATTTCATTGCCATTATTTCTAGTATTTTGTGTTTATTTTAGAAAATCTCTTCATTCCTTCTGATTTTGAAAGATTTGCTTGTTTTCACTGTGCCCATCATTTTCTTAATAACCTGTCTTTGAACAATCATTTGTCTGTTGTAGTACTCCAGTTTGATATATCTAGATATGTTCTACTATAACACGTGTATTAGCGAAGCTAATGTTCCTTCTGATTCAGCCGGTCGGGGTGGCCGAGCGGTTCTAGGCGCTTCAGTCGGGAACCGCGGGACCGCTACGGTCACAGGTTCGAATCCTACCTCGGGCATGGATGTGTGTGATGTCCTTAGGTTAGTTAGGTTTAAGTAGTTCTATGTTCTAGCCGACTGATGGCCTCAAATGTTAGGTCCCATAGAGCTCAGAGCCATTTGAACCTTCTGATTCATTTTTATAAGATTTCGTTGTGGTATTTAAATTAACTAACACGTTCTACTTCCTACGTTTTAAGTACTCATCTTAAGTTTTTTTTTTCCTCACGAAATTCTGAAATGTCTGTTTGCTGTTCTCTCTAAATAATTTATGTAACAAATTATTTCTGTATTTAGCGGAAAAAGCGTTTTGATATACTTCTATACTGTCTCTAATCTTCCTTATTTAAGATGTACGACCGAGGGGCTGGCTGAGACGACTTGCAAACAAGCACAGATTTATGATTTTTGTCCGAGAAAGTGAACACTGTCTCAGAAACAAACGAATGTAGTTCTAATTCTCTAGTTCAGACCAAGGTTTTCGAGAAGTTTCATTTGGTTAACAGGCGCATGTAGGAACTGTCAATCCTCCCTCAATCATTCGCAGTTTGGAAGCTCTCTGCACTATTCCTGGCTTGATAGGTTTATTTTGCTGAAATGAACAATGTTCTACAACAACTTGCCTTCCTTTAAGGAGTACGGAATGAAAGATTTCAAACAGAGACCTAGAAAGTTGTTTTCGCTGCGTGCCTTCGGGCATCGAACAAGATAGTGGACCTGTGCTGGGATGTAGCAGATGGCTTACCTCATACACATTGCCACTGAATTGTTTCTTCCACCTGAAATTTTATCCAATGATATGAACTTACACTAAAGGTGACATTTTTCTTCCGCCAACTGCTATGGCGATGGTGGATGACCAATGTCGTGTCCACAATTCCATCACACCACACAACGTCCACAGGTGTCAGCTCTATTGTCCTGTTTACCTACGACTCGAGTACTGTGTGCCAAACGCATGATACGTACAATAGGATCCACTATGGAGGTCTCAGTCATGTCGTCACAAGCACACTACTGGTAAATTTTCGCTGCAACTTCCCGTCACAGTGGCTGCAAATGACAGCTAGTCATAATTACCGACTGTCATTCCCTGTATATTTCACTGAAACCGCACACCGCAGCCGCGACACAGCTGAGTAGATTATTGGCTTCTATGAAAGAAACACATCGTGAGTTCGCTAAATGGACTGTAATAGTATTTTAACCCTTTTGTTTTTTGTAAGAAGAAATAATGCTTGTGCTGATTAAATCTAACTCTATCAACATCTTCCAAATTCATCCGCGCGTTATCCTTTGCAAGCATATTTACGAAACCAACATGGTTGTGGTCATACAGAACAGAACAGCTACACACGTACGATACTAGGCCGTCAACAGTTTTATTCGACATTATAACTGAAATAATATATGACGTGCAAAGTAGTTGCCACATCCGACCGTCACAACGTGAAGCCAGACGGCCTCTGCAGAGGTTGAACTTGGGGGCAGGGGGGCGGGGGGGGGGAGTTTGTCATCATTCCCCCCCCCCCCCCCCCCCCAAGTCTGCCGCCGTTTGCAGATTGTGACTGGGTGAGTTCCAATCATGTGATATTTTCGGCCATATCGAGCTTTCGCGTTCTTGTGTAACGTAGCAAGTATTACGTATTTTCGTAAGTTTCGTATCGGTTAATCCCACAGAGCTGAGGGAAAGTGTAAAGCCTTCCTACTAAATGGGGAGATGCAGTAAGACGAATACGGCTGATTAAAGTTAGTAGATTTGACCGACAGCCGAAAAAGAGAAGCTCGATTGTGTGCGGTATTTACGACTTGCGTTAGTTTAATTGTAAGATTTAAGATTACCGACGGGATATCGAGTGGCGAAGGTCTGCAGTGTTTCAGCTTTAACATATATTTGATGAAAGTTGCTGCGTAATGTTGTGGGGTTCAAAATGGCTCTGAGCACTATGGGACTCAACTGCTGAGGTCATTAGTCCCCTAGAACTTAGAACTAGTTAAACCTAACTAACCTAAGGACATCACAAACATCCATGCCCGAGGCAGGATTCGAACCTGCGACCGTAGCGGTCTTGCGGTTCCAGACTGCAGCGCCTTTAACCGCACGGCCACTTCGGCCGGCAAATTGTGGGGTTAAATTTTTGGCGTATGGATGCCTTTATTTGTGGACAATTGTGTCAAACATGCAGAAAATATGACATATAACTGAACCAGAAAAATAGATTCTTGTTTATATTTGTAGTTAAAGTGAAATTCTTGAACCAAGCTGCTCTCATCCGTTTACTAAATTTTATTGTGTCATTACAAAAAAAAATGAAAGGTACCAAGACAAGGAAACCACAAGAGTCATGTAACTATAATAGGATACCACAGTCGATTTTTTAAATATATTGATGTTTTATAGTTGTTTCTATACTATAGTAAGTAATCTCAAGCGAAAATGCCAGGTACAGTAGATGTATAAAACGTTTTGTACATGAAACTTAAGTACCAAAGAATGACTTAGTTAGGAGATATTAGTTTTGTTATGTACACTGAAGAGCCAACCGACCTGGTATACCTGTTTAATATCGTGTAGGGCCCCCGCGGGCACGCAGAATCGCCGCAACATGACGTGGCATGGACTCGACAAATATCCGAAATAGTGGTGGAGGGAATTGACACCATGAATCCTGCAGGGCTGTTCATATATCCATAAGAGTATGAGAGGGTGGAGATCTCTCCTGAACAGTACGTTGCAAGGCATCCCAGATATGCTCAATAGTGTTCATGCCTGGGAAGTTTGGTGGCCAGCGGAAGTGCTTCAACTCAGAAGAGTGTTCCTGGAGCCATTCTGTACCAATTCTGGACGTGTGGGGTGTCGCATTGTCCTGCTGGAATTGTCGGAGTCCGAGGAGATACACAGTAGACATGAATGGATGGAGGTGATAAGATGGGGTGCTTACGTACGTGTCACCTGTCAGAGTTGTATCTAGATGTATCATGTGTTCCATATCACTCCAACTGCAGACGCCCCAGCCATTATAGAGCCTCAACCAGCTTGAACTGTCCCCTGATGACATGCAGGATCCATGGATTCATGAGGCTCCATACCCCTACACGTCCATCCGCTCGATACTGTTTGAAACGACCAGGCAACATATTTTCAGTCATCAACAATCCAATTGACGTGCCCAGACGAGGTGTAAAGCTTTGTGTCGTGCAGTAATCAAGAGTACACGAGTAGACCTTCGGCTCCTAAAGCCCATATTGATGAAGTTTCGTTGAATGGTTCGCACGCTGACACTTGATCCAAATGGTTCAAATGACTCTGAGCGCTATGGGAGTTAACTTCTGAGGTCATCAGTCCCCTAGAACTTAGAACTACTTAAACGTAAGTTACCTAAGAACATCACACACATCCATGCCCGAGGCAAGAGTCGAACCGTAGCGGTCGCGTGGTTCCAGACTGCAGCGCCTAGGACCGCTTGGCCACCCCCGCCGGCTACTTATTGATGGCCCAGCATTGAAATCTGCAGCAGTTTGCGGAAGGGTTGCACTTCTGTCACGTCGAACGATTCTCTTCAATTGTCGTAGGTCCCGTTCTTGCAAGATCTTTTCCCGGTCGTAGCAGTGTCGGAGATTTGATATTTTACCGGATTCCTGGTATTCACGGTACTCTCGTGAAATGATCGTACGGGAAAGTCCCCACTTTATCACTACCTCGGAGACGCTGTGTCCGATCACTCGTACGCCGACTATAACACCACGTTCAAACTCACTTAAATTTTGATGTATGACCGAGGGGCTGGTTGAGACGACTTGCAAACAAGCACAGATTTGCCATTGCATCAGCAGCAGCCGATCTAACAACTGCGCCGGACACTTGCTGTCCTATATAGGTGTTGCCGACCGCAGCGCCGTATTCTGCCTGTTTACGTATCTCTGTATTTGAACACGCATGCCCATACCCGTTTCTTTGGACCATCTGTGTATATGACAGCTCAGTTCTGTCACACCTGCGAGCCGCTTGGAGTACTCACCCAACAGCTCCATCTTGGACAGCATGCTCCACCAGGGCAGTGTTGACACCGGTCACAGTTGGTAAGAGAGCGTTTCGTAGCCAGCTTCGATGGTGCCGCTTCCCGGGGCTGTTACAATTCCTGTGAAGCAGCCATCTGGCCGACAACCTGTCGCATGCAGACACAATTCGCTACGTGTCTCGACCTTGCGACAAGTGGGTGCCATCAACGGGTTTACTAGATGACATGATTTTGAGGCATGGTCTGATATGTCTGGCTTTCAAATGTATTCGACTTTTGGTTCGGTAGAAACCTATTGCTTGCCAAGGTGCACTGGGTTATGGGGATTGAACGAACTTCACTTTCACCAAATTAAAATGTGACTCTGTGTACAAACACTTCATATACGTTAGTAATTGATGGTGAGAGATTATGTATTAGCTTACCTGGCCTATTGAATGGCTATTGCTGTGAATCCTTTGAAGGAGATTGTACTTATTGGTTACTGTTCTTAAGGCCCTTGTTTTGACTATTATGTATTTTTTTGGCCCGTATTCAAACTAAAGTATTCCTTCACATCTTTGGTTGTAACACTTTGTACTGTGCTAACTGCCGGTTTGATTTTGAAACCATGTGTGAGATGTTGTTTCAAAAGCACCTAAATATTACAAGCATTCAACCTCAAGGCTAATTCTTCAGTTTTGGTCTCACCAATTAACAATTATGAGAGTTATAATCTTTGTAAATTCTTTAACCATCCATATAAGTGAAATGATAATTGAATCAAGACCCTAAGCTGCCGACATGCGTCGATATACATCAACGGGGACAGCTGAAAATGTGTGCGCCGACCGGGACTCGAACTCGGGATCTTCTGCTTACATGGCAGACGCTCTATCCATCCGAGCCACCGAGGACACAGAGAACAGTGCGGCTGCAGGGATTTGTCCCTTGCACGATCCCGTGAGAACCACATTCCCAACTTACCGTCCACACGCTACATTGGTGATGTCCCTGCCCCTGCCACACTGCAGGGGCACTACATTAAGTTAGGAATGTGGGTCCGAAAGAACATAATACCATCTTAATACCCATATAAGTGGTGGTACGTTGTGTTTTTAATGATAGTGCGTTGAGGTTATTATAATTTGTGGTAATAAAATTATAAGGTTAATTGCAGTTACCTCTCTTGATTCCGTTTTGTTTTATGTTAATGATTTTGTGCAGATAACGAAACATACTGTTGCACAGTTTTGTAGTGTACGCCTTTCCAACGTACAACCACACATTATACGTATGTTGAATAGAAATGTATTTGTTTAATCTATGATACAAGTCCTCCTATATGGTCAGTTGTAAGGGTAGAGGTACGAGTCTCCTATCTTATACCAGTTACTGAAATACGAAACATGAATTTCCCTATAGATGGTGATAGCTCTCAGTGTAGGGCCCGTAGACTGCATCTGCACCGCCATCTGCTTCCTGTAACGGCTGACGACGGATGTCGACACACACAGTGTCCCAAGTTCCAAACATTGGCATCTGCTTAAAACCCGTAAATATGTCGAGTTTTGTGCTTACGAACTACCATTTGCGGACAGTATTGTTTTTCTGAAGAAAACTGCAGAATCGCATTGAATGCTTATAGAAGCTTTAGGTGAACGTGCTCTTGCGAAAACACAATGTTTCGAGAGGTTCAAAAAATTCAAAAGTGGTGACTCTGACGTGAGAAATGACGAGCGTGGGAAACCACCGAAAAAGTGCGAAGACAACGAATTGCAGGCCTTATTGGATGAAGATGAAACTAACAGGAACTCCCGGAACAATTGAATGCCGTTTCTATTTGGCTGAAAGCTGTGGGAAAGATGAAGAAACCGGGAAAAAGGGTTCCGCATGAGCTGAATGAAAGACAGAAAGCTAATCGAAAGACCACTTCTGAAATGCTCCTCCCCCCCCCCCTCCCCCCACCAGATACAAAAGAAAGTCATTTCTCCATCGAACAGTGAAAGGTGATGAAAAATGAATATATTTTGAGAATCCTAAACGTCGTAAATGATAGGTGAATCCAGGCGAAACATCAGCATCCATTGCGAGACCAAATCGCTATGGAAGGAAGACAATGCACTGTGTTTGATGACATCGGAAGGATGTCGTCAATTATGAGCTGCTAAAACATAGTGAAACGGTTAGCTACCAACTGCTGCCAACAACAAATGATCCATTTAAATGGAACATTAAGTGAAAAACGACCGGAATATGGAAAAAGGCAACACAGAGTCATATTGCTCCATCATAACGCCCCATCACACACAGCAAAACGGGTCAGGAAAACGATCGAGGTGTTCGATTGGGAAATACTAAGGCTTGCGCCTTATTTTCCAGCCCTGTCTCCGTCCGATTATCATGTATTTGCATCACTGGGACAAGCTCTCACTGAAGAACGCTTCAGTTGGTATGAAAATGTACGAAAATGGCTCGCTGACTCGTTCGCTTCAAAAGAAGAACTGTTCTTTTTTTCTTGCGTGGCATTCATAGCCTGCTCGATAGGTGGGAGAAATGCATAAATAGCAATAGAGATTAATTTGAATAAAATGTTCATCAGTTACAAACAACAGACGTGTAATTATTGCAACGAAATTCCGATTTTATACTTCTACACCTGGTAACTTGTTTGCTAGTCAGGGAAACGTTTCCTTCCTTAGTAATTATGATTTTAGTAATATGAGTTACGTCTGGTTGTAATCCTTTGGTATCAGCTGGCAGGGGGCTATTTGAACCTTCCCAGCTCATCGTCATTCTGTGAGTGTGGGCACTACGCAACGACCTCAGCACGGAGTAGCACAGAGCCAAGTGACTGGAACAGTGCTTTATAGTAAATGATACTGTACACATGCTTACTAAAACAATGACGAACGCTCCATATGTGGGAGTTGCGAAAATGTGTAAATGAGAGGAGAAATTGTATGCGCGATGGACGCGATCCAGTGACGTAGCGCGAACATTTCAGTCTTAGAATTTATTCACTCGTGGAAACACACGAAGGTGAGATGAACAATGCATGTACTGCGTTCACAGTCCAGCGACGAAGCGTGTAAAACTTTTGATATACGATATTGCATTGCCAGTGTTGTTAAGAACTATGCGGTGTTCTTTGGACATGTATGCACGTCCCAAAGACAGGCACCGCGGTGACTTCAGCCCTTATGGAATACCGGAAATGTGTTCACAGTTGCGTATACGGACAATCATCATCTTTTGACAGTGAAAAATCTGTGTGCCGGACCGGGACTCGAACCCGGATATTCCGCTTTACGCGAGCAGCTGGCTTAACCACGTTTTCTATCTGTGCACGACGCACGGCCAGAACAAAACATCCATATGTCGTCGTTCCTGCGTCACAACATGTAAACGTACACACGTGATGTTATTTCCGTACAGGAGAGGAGGTTTTAATTGGATGTCTCTGCCTAGGATCTGAAGATAAATACGATACTGCAGTGCCTGTATTGTTAAGAAGAGCGGTGGCACACCGTGTCAACAATGTCGACGCCGGCGCTGCGACAGCTTGCAGAATTGTGACGTCAAGCTGTTTACAACGTGATGAAACATTTATTGGAGACAATGAACTGTAGCCGAACTTGGTGTTGAGCTTGTAAGGTGGCTATAATTTCGGACCTTACAGGCACTCATCTATGTACACTACTGGCCATTAAAATTGCTACACCATGAAGAAATGCAGATGATAAACTGGTATTCGTTGAACAAATATATTATACTAGAACTGCCATTAAATTTTCAAGCAATTTTGGTGCACAGATCCTGAGAAATCAGTACCCAGAACAATCACCTCTGGCCGTAATAACGGCCTTGATAGGCCTGGGCATTGAGTCAAACAGAGCTTGAATGGCGTGTACAGTTACAGCTGCCCATGCAGATTCAACACGATACCACAGTTCATCAAGGGTAGTGACTGGCGTATTGTGACGAGCCAGTTGCTCGGCCACCATTGACCAGACGTTTTCAATTGGTGAGAGATCTGGAGAATGTGCCGGCCAGGGCAGCAGTCGAACATTTTCTGTATCCAGAAAGGCCTGTACAGGACCTGCAACATGCGGTCGTGCTTTATCCTGCTGAAATGTAAGGTTTCGCAGGGATCGAATGAAGGGTAGGGCTACGGGTCGTAACAAATCTGAAATGTAACGTCCACTGATCAAAGTGCCCTCAATGCGAACAAGAGGTGACCGAGACGTGTAACCAATGGCACCTCATACCACCACGCCGGGTGATACGCCAGTATGCGATGACGAATACACGCTTCCAATGTGCGTTCACCGCGATGTCGTCAAACACGGATGCGCCCATCATGATGCTGTAAACAGAACTTGGATTCATCCGAAAAAATCACGTTTTGCCATTCGTGCACCCAGGTTCGTCGTTGAGTACACCATCGCGGGCGCTCCTGTCTGTGATGCAGCGTCAAGGGTAACCGCAGCCATGGCCTCCGAGCTGATAGTCCATGCTGCTGCAAACGTCGTCGAACTGTTCGTGCAGATGGTTGTAGTCTTGCAAACGTCCCCATCTGTTGACTCAGGGATCGAGACGTGGCTGCACGATCCGTGCCTTTAATCTCGACTGCTAGTGATACGAGGCCGTTGGGATCCAGCACGGCGTTCCGTATTACCCTCCTGAACCCGCCGATTCCATATTCTGCTAACAGTCATTGGATCTCGACCAACGCGAGCAGCAACGTAGAGATACGATAAACCGCAATCGCGATAGGCCACAATCCGACCTTTATCAAAGTCAGAAACGTGATGGTACGCATTTCTCCTCCATCACGAGGCATCACAACAACGTTTCATCAGGCAACGTCGGTTAACTGCTGTTTGTGTATGAGAAATCGATTGGAAACTTTCCTGATGTCAGCAGATTGTAGGCGTCGCCACCGGCGCCAACCTTGTGTGAATGCTCTGAAAAGCTAATCATTTGCATATCACAGCATCTTCTTGCTGTCGATTAAATTTCGCGTCTGTAGCACGTCATCTCCGTGGTGTAGCAATTTTAATGGCCAGTAGTGAACTTTGGCGTGACTTACAACCGGAATTAGGTATCATTTGATAAGTTGTACATCATATATTTGAATATTTAAAGAAGACTGTCATTGTCACATACACCTCGTAAATAGTAGTTAACTCTTATTGCATGAAAGGTGATGGATTGTATTTATTATCAAAACGGCGTAATAAATGATTATCTATACTAGCAGAGGTTGGAACGCCAGTAGAAATGAAAAGGCAGGCGTAACTCAGGCCCTGGGTGGAAAAGCCCGCACAGGGGTGTTGGTCCTGCTAAAAGCAGGATGTAGCCCAAGACGGTCGGAGCACCCTTTTTTTTCCTTTTTTTCAATTTTTTTTTTATTTTGTTTTGTGTAGTTTTGTTGTGTAATTGATCAGAGGCCTTCTGCGCCCTGCTGGTAATATGTTCAGTCACGTCTTCTCGAAATTGATGTGTTCCGTTGAATTGTTCAGAAATGTTCCTTGGTTCAAACAGGAAACCTTCTTCTCTCTTGGCTTAACGCATTCCAGCTGCGAGGCGGCTAGTGGAAAGCACTCCCAAGGAAGTTCGAGAAAAATTGTCTGTATTTTGGGTGACGGACAACTACATATTGACGGTCATTGAGGTATGTCCAAAAATCGAGTACAGAGTCTACAGTTTGTCCAAATAGGTAGTGAATGGCATGTCCGCGAAACCAATTCACAGCATTGGTCTTTGTCCGAGGAAAATAGTCACGTTCCGGAAATAATAATGAAAGGGGAGTAATCCGATCCGGAATGTCCCGCGTTAGAAAAGCCACAATACGTCGAAGCAAGTGCCAAACCTCCGCCGCCGGTCCGCATACAAACCGACGTTCATCATTGTCTGGCACTCCACACGTGGAACATAGAGTTGATTGGGCGAGGTGGATCGATGAAGGCAAAATTGGTTGATTTGCTTACCGTTGACAGTTAGGTACCAGACAGATTGAACATTCGTGTCAGTGCAACAGGCCAACACCGCGCGCCATATATGACGCCAGTCAACCTGTGGGAACTTCTGTTCAATCGGGTTAGGTGGACGACCTAATTGGAGGACATTGTATACTGCCTTTGTCTTGAGTAAAAGCTGTCTTGGTAAGGTGAGGCGTAGATAACTGAGTTCAAGAAAGAAGTACCGTATATAATGGAACTGGGCCGGAACATCCGAGATCATCACTGGGGCTGACAGTGAGACCGGCGAATATGCCGACAGGAGGAGACCAGTGAGGCTCGTTGGGCAACGTGTCCATACCGTCATCTGCGAGCTGAAAAATAGTGCGCGAGCTCTATCCGGCACGTGAAACAGACCTATCCCACCTCGTTCACGGGGAAGAATAAGGGTTGCATAGTTAACTTTGAACAACAGCCCATAGCTGACGAAAGATGCCATCGCTGCCAACATGCGACGTGCCACAGTAAGCGGGAAAGGTAGAACTTGTGCTACATGGGGAACTCGGGATGCGATATATACACTCCTGGAAATTGAAATAAGAACACCGTGAATTCATTGTCCCAGGAAGGGGAAACTTTATTGACACATTCCTGGGGTCAGATACATCACATGATCACACTGACAGAACCACAGGCACATAGACACAGGCAACAGAGCATGCACAATGTCGGCACTAGTACAGTGTATATCCACCTTTCGCAGCAATGCAGGCTGCTATTCTCCCATGGAGACGATCGTAGAGATGCTGGATGTAGTCCTGTGGAACGGCTTGCCATGCCATTTCCACCTGGCGCCTCAGTTGGACCAGCGTTCGTGCGGGTGCAGACCGCGTGAGACGACGCTTCATCCAGTCCCAAACATGCTCAATGGGGGACAGATCCGGAGATCTTGCTGGCCAGGGTAGTTGACTTACACCTTCTAGAGCACGTTGGGTGGCACGGGATACATGCGGACGTGCATTGTCCTGTTGGAACAGCAAGTTCCCTTGCCGGTCTAGGAATGGTAGAACGATGGGTTCGATGACGGTTTGGATGTACCGTGCACTATTCAGTGTCCCCTCGACGATCACCAGTGGTGTACGGCCAGTGTAGGAGATCGCTCCCCACACCATGATGCCGGGTGTTGGCCCTGTGTGCCTCGGTCGTATGCAGTCCTGATTATGGCGCTCACCTGCACGGCGCCAAACACGCATACGACCATCATTGGCACCAAGGCAGAAGCGACTCTCATCGCTGAAGACGACACGTCTCCATTCGTCCCTCCATTCACGCCTGTCGCGACACCACTGGAGGCGGGCTGCACGATATTGGGGCGTGAGCGGAAGACGGCCTAACGGTGTGCGGAACCGTAGCCCAGCTTCATGGAGACGGTTGCGAATGGTCCTCGCCGATACCCCAGGAGCAACAGTGTCCCTAATTTGCTGGGAAGTGGCGGTGCGGTCCCCTACGGCACTGCGTAGGATCCTACGGTCTTGGCGTGCATCCGTGCGTCGCTGCGGTCCGGTCCCAGGTCGACGGGCACGTGCACCTTCCGCCGACCACTGGCGACAACATCGATGTACTGTGGAGACCTCACGCCCCATGTGTTGAGCAATTCGGCGGTACGTCCACCCGGCCTCCCGCATGCCCACTATACGCCCTCGCTCAAAGTCCGTCAACTGCACATACGGTTCACGTCCACGCTGTCGCGGCATGCTACCAGTGTTAAAGACTGCGATGGAGCTCCGTATGCCACGGCAAACTGGCTGACACTGACGGCGGCGGTGCACAAATGCTGTGCAGCTAGCGCCATTCGACGGCCAACACCGCGGTTCCTGGTGTGTCCGCTGTGCCGTGCGTGTGATCATTGCTTGTACAGCCCTCTCGCAGTGTCCGGAGCAAGTATGGTGGGTCTGACACACCGGTGTCAATGTGTTCTTTTTTCCATTTCCAGGAGTGTATATTGACATATCGAGCTCGTTGGAGAATATCTAGAGATCGAAGGCGATGGTCCATAAGACCTGCTCTGATCATTAAAAGGAGGCGTCGGCAGTTGATGGTGGCTGAACGCCGGAGATGAGATGAAAAATCTATTCCCAAACATCGAATGGTATCAACGGTGGTGAGAGGTGTAACGCACTCCACGGGAAGTCCCGTGCCAATGAACATAACGTGTGACTTACGTACGTTTAAAGAGCTACCCGACGCCTCACCATAAGTCGCTACCCACGTCAAAACAGCTCGAACCTCGTCGGCATTACGTAAACAGATGACTACATCGTCAGCATAGGCCGTGCAACAGAATCGGTAGCGATCCATGGACAACCCTACCAAACGTTGTCTTAGCCCACATAGCAAGAATTCCAAGGAAAAGGCGTACAAAATTGCTGATAGAGGGCAACCTTGACGTACGGATCGACCTATTTTTATCGGTGGAGTGAGTCTGCCATTGTACACAATCCTGGACGAGGCACCCCGCAGAAGGCGCATCACTACCGTGATAACGGCGACTGGGAAACCCATATGGTGGAGTACGGCCGTCGAATGTTCAACCCTATCAAAAGCTTTACTAAAGTCCAAAGACGCAAGTGCCCCAGAGAGGCGTTGTTCCCGGGTAACGGCGATCATATCCCTGTAGCGGCATAAAGCCGTGCGGATATGAGCGCTGAACCACACTAGAGTGGCGGCTGATCGGTGTCGTAGGTACGACGGAAGGATAACGGGAAACTCTGAAAATATTGGACACAGCAGAGAGGATCAAGGAAGCGTTACTTCGGAAATCACGCAGGTTGGGTTATTTCCGAGGATTTTTTACTCTGAGAAGCGTACCATTGTATGAATTCTTAATTAATGGGTATAGGTATTTCCTAGCAAACTTTCCGCGATGGACGACAAAAGACTAAAATATGGTTGGTTGGCGTTCGAAAGAATCTGTAGAGAGAGTGAATATTCCGTGGTTTCGAGAATATGATTCGCCTTCTGCAGTTACGAGGGAGGGGAGCCGAGCTTTGCTGGGAAGCCAGCGTTGGAGAGAATGAGGTCTTCCCTTTTGGGCGCCCTTGTTTCACGGTCGCTTAGTATCAGCTTTTGTTGGTACAGACGGACTTGCTGTCTATATTCTCAGGAGTTTATAGTTAGAACGGTTATGCACTGTACTATTGCGAACTTATACGATTCTAGACTTCACCTCCGGGTAGGGTGTCGTCGTAGAGACGTTATCTAAATTCCGTCCTTGTGGCTGGGAGCTCGCTTTTCTTGCCTGTAGAACACAGAGAGGAGAACACAGTATTAGATCATACTAATCAGAGGACCGCCTTCTGCCGTCCTAGTGTTTGAAATAGTCTTTTTTTCTATTTTGTGTCTGGAGTTCTTCCATCGTCGCAGACGTGTGCGAGAACCATCATTCCGACGCACCGGACGCAGTACATACAGTGATACAGCTAATTGCTTCGTCTCATTAGGGCTATAAGGCTAAACAGCTGTGATCACGTAAGTTTTATTTCCACTGAGGTTGCACACCACTGTAGATCATCTTTGAAAGTAATGTCTTCTAGTGTTTGGAACGTAGATGATGTCAGTCATCTCGCGTTATTTATATTAGATCGCGCAGCCATAAAAAGGGGCAGATTTTGGCAATTGATCAGTAATATTAGTTAAGAAATTCATTTGTGTCTCTTTATGTCCATTGGACATTGATATATAAACGTTTTAATCTACAATAAATGTATAAGCAGAATCAGCATTTATCATTTCTTCCAGACGGGGCATTTAACTGATTTATAGCGTATGGTAATGCCATATTCCTTCTACTCTTTCACGTCTAGCTGTGTGGGAGCAGTTCATCAAACACAAGCAAGCAGATAGATGAGTCTCCGTGCCGCACATGCGCGGGTGAACAACAAGATCCTAACACACTCATAATAAAACCGTCAACGTCAAATCATTTTGAACCCCGTGCTGGTTTGCCAGCCACGTTTTCCCTCACAGCCAGCGAAATGGAGGGTGAAGGAAAGCGTGACGGTCAAAAACACCTCACCATAAAAAGGCAAATTGTGAATAAAGAAAGACATAATGTTTGCTCCTAAAATAACTCTTTCCATATTTTTATGTTTCAGGAAAACTTATTTATACGTGATCTATGTTTACCATTATATGATATTGTGGACGTGTATCTCGATGTGAAAATTGTAAATTGCGACAAACGACATTGCTTGAAGTATGTGAATACAGCTTTCTCAGGGTGTAACGTATAAAGAAACGAGGAAAGCAGGTTATTTGAACCAGAAGGAACAGTTGAAAGATCTGATTAAATCCCCTTTCTTAAAGCTGTGCTGAAAATAAGTGGTTTAATAAGCACAGTAAAGGCAAAGATAAGACCCGCCAGGGTAGCCGAGAGCGCTAACGCGCTGTTTCCTGGACTCGGGTAGGCGCTCCAGCCCCAGATCGAATCTACCATGTGGATTAACGACGATGGCCGGTGTGCCGGGCAGCCTGGATGTGGTTTTTAGGCGGTTTTCCATATTCCACTGGGTGAATACCGGGATGGTCCCTCAGTTACACAGCTCGCAGACATCTGAACACATTCGCACTATTCCATCGATTACACTAGACGCAGACAGTTAGGGTACACTAATTCCTTCCTGGGCGGTCGGGGTGGCGACAAGAAGGGCATCCGGTCACGCCTTAAAATTAACATGCCACATCCGATCAACCAGCGGCTCCGCAAGTCGGGATAAGTGCTTGTAAAGAGAGAGAGAGAGTAAAGTCAGAGATAAAGTAGTGGAGAAGAGGAGAAAAATGTAAGACAGTCGCAATAATGATATCGTATAGATACATTACTGATGCTGTGGTGGCCGTCTAATATCTCTTACACCTCTCGCCACAGCAGCGTAATCGATTGGTTATTATTTTATTATTATTATCTTCATTGTAGCAGATTTTATTTAACTGTTGTTTAGAGGTTAATTCAGTGTGTCACCCTCTTATTTTTTATCCAGAGAGATTGTTGTCACTGGCTACCTCCGATTAAACAACTCATAAAACACCTGAATGTGGAACTTCTCTACCAGTTAACACGTGAAGTAGGTATGTTTTACAATCGTGATAAATTTTTGCAAGCTATAATGATCAGGAAATATTTATAAAATGAAAATAGCAAGAAAGCTGGCGAGTTGAAAAAGCTCGTCTCAGCTAAATTATTCAACATTAGTCACTCTCTGTCTCATGTTTAGAGCGTCACCTGCCTAATATTGACGATGTTAAGATATTTTTTATGGGAATGTCATGTTATTATCAATGACGAAAGTGGTGACTTGTTTTTGTTAATACTGTAATATACACTCCTGGAAATGGAAAAAAGAACACATTGACACCGGTGTGTCAGACCCACCATACTTGCTCCGGACACTGCGAGAGGGCTGTACAAGCAATGATCACACGCACGGCACAGCGGGCACACCAGGAACCGCGGTGTTGGCCGTCGAATGGCGCTAGCTGCGCAGCATTAGTGCACCGCCGCCGTCAGTGTCAGCCAGTTTGCCGTGGCATACGGAGCTCCATCGCAGTCTTTAACACCGGTAACATGCCGCGACAGCGTGGACGTGAACCGTATGTGCAGTTGACGGACTTTGAGCGAGGGCGTATAGTGGGCATGCGGGAGGCCGGGTGGACGTACCGCCGAATTGCTCAACACGTGGGGCGTGAGGTCTCCACAGTACATCGATGTTGTCGCCAGTGGTCGGCGGAAGGTGCACGTGCCCGTCGACCTGGGACCGGACCGCAGCGACGCACGGATGCACGCCAAGACCGTAGGATCCTACGCAGTGCCGTAGGGGACCGCACCGCCACTTCCCAGCAAATTAGGGACACTGTTGCTCCTGGGGTATCGGCGAGGACCATTCGCAACCGTCTCCATGAAACTGAGCTACGGTCCCGCACACCGTTAGGCCGTCTTCCGCTCACGCCCCAACATCGTGCAGCCCGCCTCCAGTGGTGCCGCGACAGGCGTGAATGGAGGGACGAATGGAGACGTGTCGTCTTCAGCGATGAGAGTCGCTTCTGCCTTGGTGCCAATGATGGTCGTATGCGTGTTTGGCGCCGTGCAGATGAGCGCCACAATCAGGACTGCATACGACCGAGGCACACAGGGCCAACACCCGGCATCATGGTGTGGGGAGCGATCTCCTACACCGGCCGTACACCACTGGTGATCGTCGAGGGGACACTGAATAGTGCACGGTACATCCAAACCGTCATCGAACCCATCGTTCTACCATTCCTAGACCGGCAAGGGAACTTGCTGTTCCAACAGGACAATGCACGTCCGCATGTATCCCGTGCCACCCAACGTGCTCTAGAAGGTGTAAGTCAACTACCCTGGCCAGCAAGATCTCCGGATCTGTCCCCCATTGAGCATGTTTGGGACTGGATGAAGCGTCGTCTCACGCGGTCTGCACGTCCAGCACGAACGCTGGTCCAACTGAGGCGCCAGGTGGAAATGGCATGGCAAGCCGTTCCACAGGACTACATCCAGCAATTCTACGATCGTCTCCATGGGAGAATAGCAGCCTGCATTGCTGCGAAAGATGGATATACACTGTACTAGTACCAACATTGTGCATGCTCTGTTGCCTGTGTCTATGTGCCTGTGGTTCTGTCAGTGTGATCATGTGATGTATCTGACCCCAGGAATGTGTCAATAAAGTTTCCCCTTCCTGGGACAATGAATTCACGGTGTTATTATTTCAATTTCCAGGAGTGTATTATGCTGCTTATGCTCTCAGATATACACAAGAACTATCTTTTTGTAGGAAATTAGGGATAGTTAAATTCTGTACTGGGTACGTTTCCCATTTGGGCCCGTTGTTTCCCAATTATTCAAGGAAAACGTACAAAAGTGACCTTAAAAATGCGTTTTCCTTGAATATCTAGAAAACTGCAGAAACGTATCCCAGTATCCTACATTAAATTTCCTACAATATTTTAATTTTTTTTTATGGCTAATAGTCTGCGTGTACCGAGCGACAAAATATGAAAAGCTTGCCTCTGGTTTTTGGATGTTACCTAAAACCTATTGGTTGGGGTAGCTAAATCACACTGTATATACAATACTGTTCATATTCATCAGATAATATATTCAGTAGTGTTGATTATTGACCAATTGATGCGCTGCTGTTACAGAGAATAACGTGACCTTAAATAACGAAAAGTGTGAGGTCATCCACATGAGTGCTAAAAGGAACTCGTTAAACTTCGGTTACACGATAAATCAGTCTAATCTAAAAGACGTAAATGCAGCTAAATACCTAGGTATTACAATTACGAACAACTTAAATTGGAAGGAAAACATAGAAAATGTTGTGGGGTAGGCTAACCAAAGACTGCGTTTTATTGGCAGGACACTTAGAAAATGTAACAGACCTACTAACGAGACTGCCTACACTACGCTTGTCCGTCCTCTTTTAGAATACTGCTGCGCTGTGTGGGATCCTTACCAAATAGGACTGACGGAGTACATCGAAGAAGTTCAAAGAAAGGCAGCACGTTTTGTATTATTGCGAAATATGGGAGGGAGTGTCACAGAAATGATACAGGATTTGGGATGGACATCATTAAAACAATGGCGTTTTTCGTTGCGACGGAATCTTCTCACGAAATTCCAACCACCAAATTTCTCCTCCGAATGCGAAAATATTTTGTTGACACTGAATTACATAGGGAGGAACGATCACCTTGATAAAATAAGGGAAATCAGAGCTCGTACGGAAAGATATACGTGTTCATTCTTTCCGCGCGCTGTACGAGATTGGAATAATAGAGAATTGTGAAGGTGGTTCGATGAACCCTCTGCCAGGCACTTAAATGTGATTTGCAGAGTATCCATGTAGATGTAGATGTATATAACAAAAATCAGTGGGGTCTCTACTGTATGCATTAGACTGTGATACGACATTTTTCGGAATCATGGGAGACGGTATTTACCTGCTCACCTGCATCTGTTGTTTATCCTATCATTGCAACACTTAACAGGTAGATTAATTAATTAGACACGTTACATGTACGTCATTTAAATTAATAGAGTGAATGATCTCAAAATAAGGGACGAAAACATTCAGCCTGTCGTTTCTGCCGACTGCTATTCTAGCGAAGAAGCGATTCGTTGCAATGTAGGCAGTACAGCGAGATGGGTAGGATTTCAGCGACACATACTGCTTTCCCTGGAGCGTGTGTTCCTGCAGCTGGCCTGGACGAACAGTGGAGAGTGTGGAGAGCATAACGGAGGGGTAGGGAATAGGGATAGGGGGCAGGAATAGCGACAGGGGTAGGAAGGAGAGCGCGGTGCGACAGGTCGTTTGCAGGGAACACGACAGGCGGACCGTGGCCGGGGCAGGGCTGGGCAGCGGAGTGAAAGGCGCGCCTCCATCGCCGTGCCTGAGTTATGACGCACTCGAACGCGTGAAAGAGAGAAAGATAACTACAGGAAACTAAACATGCATCACGCCGCTGATGTATTGCGAGCATTGTTTAGAAAGTGAGCCTCCCGGGCGGGGGCCCGATACGCATCTCGCCGCGAGAGTTGGCCGGAGGTGGGGGTGGGGGGGAGGGGGAGTGAGGATTGAGGTGAGAGGTGAGAGGGCCTGGCGTCCATTCAGCGGGGCCTCCATTACTCCGACGCCGTTTCCCTCCGTGCTAACTGAATTACCACTCCTCTCTGTCAGCCGACGCGCTCGTGGTTGGAGGGCTGTTCAGAATGAAAACATCGCTTGTATCTGCCACTTTGAGAGGCATAAACTTGAAGAGGCGCTTTTTTGTTCCTCTTTTACGCCTGTTTTAATTGTGCCAACGTATGTAGCGGGCAGCGTTTGCTAGTACAGACATTTGTAACAAAAAAGTCTAAGATATCTTAATATCTGAAATCAGAGTGTAAAAATAAAGTTGACACATCTAATATTTCATAAATCCCTCTCTCTATCTATCCCTCTCTTCTTATCTCCTTCTTGCCAGCCGCAGTGGCCGAACGGTTCTAGGCGCTTCAGACTGGAACCGCGCGACCGCTACGGTCGGAGATTGGAATCCGGCCCCGGGAATGGATGTGTGCGACGTCATTAGGTTAGTTAGGTTTAAGTAGTTCTAAGTTCTATGGGACTGATGACCTCAGATGTTAAGTCCCAGCCGGCCGGAGTGGCCGAGCGGTTAAAGGCGCTACAGCCTGGAACCGCACGACCGCTACGGTCGCAGGTTCGAATCCTGCCTCGGGCATGGATGTGTGTGATGTCCTTAGGTTAGTTAGGTTTAAGCAGTTCTAAGTTCTAGGGGACTTATGACCACAGCAGTTGAGTCCCATAGTGCTCAGAGCCATTTTTTTTGTTAAGTCCCATAGTGCTCAGAGCCAATTGAACCATTTTTTATCTCCTGCTCTCCTTCGACCACCCTACTTCCTCTTCTTCAGCTTATCCTTAACCAACTCCTTCCTTGTTTATCTTTTCTCACAATTATCACAGTGGTGATTGAATGAATGTGGTTGTGTGTCACGTTGCTAGACGGTGGCGTAGTCTGCTGCAGAAAGTCTGCGATAGTCGTACAGATTCAGCAGGAGTTGTACAGAATAGCCAACTCTCGTAGTGGTCAAGTAGGCAAAGAGATTTTCGCTACTTGTGAGATCCGCCTGCGTTAGGTTGGTGGCGGAAAAGGCATCTTTGGGTTTTCCGGGCCACGCGGAGCGTGGAAGAGGCTGGAGAAGAAACGGGAGGCAGTCTGCCGCCGGTATGGGAAGCGTCCGCTGCTGTGCTCCAGTCGAAGAAGGGTGAGTTAGACTGACAGCGTGGCGCGTTGTTACTTGGCGAGGGGAGAGCTTTTGGTCTCGATTTTCAACTCTGAAAGATTGCTTTGCCTTGTCGCAGCAAGGAATGCAAAACTTTGGCAGATGTTTCACTTAGTAAATTTCTATAGCAGACTTGGATCCACCGGAAGAGCGCCACACAAAGGTGTCGATAAGAAGTGAGCACTCGCTTCTGTATGAATGTCTGTTTGCCTTCAGCTGTGCCTGTATAAGCTTTCATTTTTCTAAATATTAATAGCTTTGCCTTCTCGTAAATTTTCCTTGCTTAATCTATCTTTCGTCCGTGGGGAGCCGACCACGTGGTTGAGCATTAAAGTTTTGTTGGGCTGTCCGGTCTCATGCTTGTTTTAAAGAACTTTAACCGCTCATGATTGTGTGATGTGATATTGTTGCAACTTGGACACGATACCTACGAAGTGCGTCTCCACAAACCACGTGGGCACGTGGGTGTACTGCGAAACGTGTACCGCTTTACGAGTTATTGCGATCAGGCAACAGCAATGGTATGAATGATTCACACCAATGATTTTAGGAGTAGATTATAACGGTGAATGTATCGATGCTTTTCTTTAATGTCTTAGGAATAAATGATTTTATCCACAATTTTCTCTTGTGCTCCGAGGTTACGTTTTTGCACCTAAGCCACTCACCTCATGGCTTTCCCGTTAGCACATCCAACGCGTTTCCTTACGCACAGGTCCAGTGATTCGTTTCCTTTTTTATTTTAAAACAAGTGCTTTAGATTAAGTCTTACTTCCAGGTGTGTTCTGGGAGCTGATATTATCCAGTGTTCATGCATTTTCTATTTTATTTTAAATGTTTGATTGTCGTGAACAGTGCGCGGGCAATACTATTAATTACATTGTATCCGCTATGAGCGACATCACAACGTATGCATTTTTGTGAGTTTTTGGTCTTTGATCAAATTAATTTATTTTACGACTCCACCAAACCTTCAATCAGTTGTATGGTTAGAGTCGGTGGAGTCGGTGGCGACCCTAATCTTCTCACGTTAACTTCCCAAGCAATAAGTATTTACATTCCCAATAATAACGTAATAACCCGTAGAAACAGGTTAGTTACAACACCATGAATCATTTGAATAAGTGAATATTGTTTCGGATCAGTTATATTTACCAGTGTTATGCAGATGATATAGTGTTGTCGAAGAAGAACTGAAAGACATGTTCAGATCTTTCAGGCACAGTGCCAGCAAAATGGGGCTTTTAATTAACCAAGAGAAAACCGAATATATGGAAATAGGTCGAGTCATAAACCCAAATCATTGCTTTGAAATTGGCCAGCATTCTAAATTCAGAAAAGTTCTCCAGTTTAAATACCTTGGATCACGTTTCAACAGTAAAAATATCATAAAAATGGATATAAATGAAAGAACATCCTCGGGGTCAAGATGTCCGTACTCACTAAGCAACCTGCTAAGAAGTAAAGCTTTGTCAATCACCGCAAAGATGAAGATATTCAACATTATCATCTGCCGCATAGTACTGTACGGTACAGAAAGCTGGACGCTTACAAAGAATGAAAGAGAAAAACTGAATGTTTTCGAAAGAAAAGTAGTGAGAAAAATCTGGGGACCTGTGTTGGAGAATGATGTACGGAGAATTCGAAAGAACAATAAAATTTATCAGTTAATGAAGCAACCCACTGTCGTCCAGGAATTAAAAAGTAGAAGACTGCAGTGGGCTGGATATGTGGCTAGAATGGAAAACAACAGAATCACCAAAGAAGCATTTGAGGGAACTCTCCAAGCAACAAGACCATTGGGCGACCCCGTACAAGGTGGAAAGATGACACAGAGAAGGACATCGCAGCATTAGGAATTTCCACAGGGTGGAGAGAGGGTGTGAGAGATAGAAAATGGTGGAAGCAGATCGTTGATACAGCACCTGATCTACAGGGCCTGTGATCGCTGAGAAGAGAGAGTGTTAATGTTTCAGTATCGTATTTATGTTATTTATCCTTCTAGATTGTGTACAAAGTCTAGCATGTTTTACACAGTCCAGCAACATTAATATGATCAACCCTATGTTCGACGTCAACGTGCGTTAGCCACGCACAGCCGGCATGTGTCAGCTCTAGCAGTGGAGGCTCTATAAAGCGTGGCGGGGGAAACGGTAAGCAGTGTAATCACTGTCGTAATGCGGAAACGGGGTGATTTGTGTAATGTCCAAAAGGGCATGATCATTCGTTTTCGGCCGAAGGGTGGAAGCACTTTCAAAACGGCTACATTTGTAAACTGTTCGCGTGCCGCCGTGGCTAAGTACACCGTGCGGAGCAAACGCGCGCTGTCCAAAACTTGTGTTGAGGCAACTGTGGTGCACCACCTGCCATGGATGACATGGGTTGAACGACGGCTGCACGGATTTGTAAGGCAAAAGACGTGCAACTGTTGAGTAACTGAAACCCAGATGAAACAAAGGGATACCAACAGTGCCTCCTCAACGACTGTTCAGAGAACGTTGCCACTTTTGGGCTCTGCAGCAGGCGCCTGCTTCGTGCACCCATACTGGCCCCTGTTCATAAGCGACGAAGGCTGAAATTTGCACTTCAGTACCTCAATTGTACGTCCACTGAGTGGTGACAGGTGGTCTTGAATCGCGATATATGCTCCGTCAGAGGCCGGTCGGTGTGGACGTGCGGTTCTAGTCTGGAACCGCGTGACCGCTACGGTCGCAGGTTCGAATCCTGCCTCGGGCATGGATGTGTGTGATGTCCTTAGGTTGGTTAGGTTTAAGTAGTTCTAAGTTCTAGGGGACTGATGACCACAGATGTTAAGTCCCATAGTGCTCAGAGCCATTTGAACCATTTTTTTTTTTTGCTCCGTCAGAAAGATGGCCGTTGGCGGATACGGCGTGAAACGTCTGAAAGCAAACAATGAGGAAGTGTAATGGTCTGAGGAATCTTTTCGTGGCATTCCTCGGGTTATCTCACCATTGTGCAAGGCACAATGGATCACAAGTGTGAATCTGTTCTTGGGGTCCATGTCCACATATACATACAGTTTGCTTTTCCTCGGTGCGATAGTATCTTCCAGCAGAATAATCCAACGTGTCACGCTGTTTATTATGTACGTGCATGGCTCGAAGAGTACCAGGATGAATTTACGGCACTCATCTCCTATCAAACTCTCAGGATTTCAATGCAATCAAGAACCCTTGGAACCACCTCTATTGGGCTGTTCCCACCATGAATCCTCATCCCAGAAACCTAGGGCAGCTGGCGATGGCACTGCAGTCGGCATGGCTCCACATCCCTGTCGGTTGCTTTCAGAACCTCAGTGACTCTTTTCATGCACGTCTTGCAGCTGTCTGCGTTGCAAAAGGTGATTATTCAGGCTTTTGTCGCATGGTCATATTAATGCAAGTGGACAGTCTAACTGGCGTGTAGTAAGTTTAAAAATAAATGTATCCCATACAAATTAACATCCCAAAGAATCAAGTCTAAATATGCATTTAATTAAATCATGATGCTGACATAACAAACAGACGTCCACAGGGTGGACAGAGACGATGTTAAGGGGACCTCCACTCTCAGCGCAGTTACGTAGAGCGCTCTGTGCATCCAGTCGTGAGAGGGGGAACTTGGAGTTTGAGCACACGGTTCTCTCCTCTCTGTGAGCCTGCCTCGACCGGTCATTTCAAATTACGTCAGCATGGGAAGTTGCCCGTCAAATTGGCAGTGACGACATTTGAACTTTCAGTCGCTGTCGTGAGACACAAAACATTTATGACCTGCCTCATATTCGTCGCCCACGTTCACTAGCACTACCTGATGACCGCTACCTGCAAATTGTGGCTCGCAGATATCCCGAAGAACATGGATGATATTTGGAAGTAAGGGGAAAATAAAAAGCAAAGAATTTCGATACTTTCTACTGATATTTAACAAACGATCATACTGTGAAACAGACACTGAATATCGTATTAACTGCTACTGATTAGATTCTTCTATGCGAGTCGTATATGTGAGAGATTGACGAAAGCAATGCGATAAGGGAAGAAGTGCAAAAAAGAAACGAATAAAAATCGAGAGGGCGATGCGGTGAGAAGGTAGAATATTGTGGTTTAAACATTTACCATGAACGACTGTAGAAGGATATCGTTCAGTTGTGGACGATACCGCACGTAGGGAGGCAGCAGGAACTTCTCAGACGAATCTAAAATGAAAAGAGGCGCTCTAAAAATGCAAATTGCGATGTTCCCAGAATGGATATGATAAACTGTGAAATGGTTAGGAGGAGCAGAACAAGAAGCCTTGTGCAGCATGCATTTGACAACTGGTAAGCAACGGCAGTACGTAACACAAGAGGTATAGAGGTTAACTACCAACTAGCTCAGATATCGGGGACAGCGGGTTTGGAGTGGAGCGTTACGATGTGCGATAACACTTCGAATGAACACTGGAGAGGTGTTGCAGCGCCCGCCCGTGTCACAATGAAGCCGAATTATTGTTGCGACGATGGACGTGATTCCAACTTGGTGCTGTTGTTACCGTTTGCACAGGTACTCATACTGCCTGGCCCCCTCTGCTACAATGTGGAAGTTTCTTGCATTTAGTCTGTGTATAAGGGACACAGATACTATAATAACAGTTTACCTCGCGGAATGTTGAGGAGGATAGTAGTCGAAGATCCAAGTTCGACAACATGTAGGTTTCATCTGCCAAAAAGCATAATTTACAAGAGATAAGTTTTCCTCTGCTGTGTACACTTTCTGTAGAAATTAAGCGACATATTTCGGAACTTTAATTCAGGTACGTTTCAAAACAAGTAACAGGGATTATCGTCATGGCATACAATTTCACCATTATTTGACACATTTCTTTGGATTGACGTGCTTGGGACACTGGGATGGATCGCATCCCAGTGACAATAATTGTTATAACACATAATGTACTGATTATTTTTACTTGAAAAATTCTTTTATTTCTCAAATTCTTACTTTTTTAAGTTATACGGCTCATGTGACAAAAAAAAAAAAAAATAAGAAAGAGAAATTCAACTGTCGGAAAAATTAAAACACAAAATTATTCTTAAAATATCATAACTTTTTTTGGTTTCATATAATTAGCTAAAATTTTAACTGAGTTTCTTCAAGATACAGCACCACAAAAACTGTATGTTACTTAACTATCTAAGAAAGATGTTTTCTGGAAAATGAAAGGGAGAAATGTCGTGAGAAAATGAATTTTCTCTTATTATAAAGGAAAAGTTTTTATTGATTAAACCCAATATTCAGACGATTTTGATTATAAAATAGAAGGAACATATTCGTAATAATAAAATGAAAGAGTTTCGATCAAATTTACATATATTTAACGTATACAATCTTCGCATATCGATTTTTGTCCATTTCAAGCAACTGCTCGCACTTACTTCGAGTTCGAGGTTATAAGCCATCTAATTATTTAAATAAAATATTATCTATCGCAAAAAATGAGACATGACAAAACATAGTATATTCAGTTTAATTTCAGTCTGATGCCCCTATATATTTGACATAAAATGCTCTTAAATTTCACACAGTCGACCTTGCTTGACATAACAGGATGCAGGCAACCCCTGAGGGCGGGAGCTGTATGTGGGTTGACGCTTCCGGTGTGATGGCACTGGCCTCAGGGGTAGTAGTACTATCGAACCCATAGCAGATGGCCCTATAGGCCGGAGTTTCTCAGGTTTACGTACTTAATATTAACGAAAGTTGGCTTGGGGTGTACTGCACCCCACAGTGTCAATCTACGATTAAGAATGTCCCTCTGTACTGAGAAATTGTGAAAAACTGCTTAAATAATATTTTATTACTGTCGAATCTCTATCGAGTGGGGGCCCGTCTTGGCCGGAACCTAACTGTAAACGGCCTACAGGTTCTTTTAAAAAGTTTCATCCGATTACACAAGACTTTATTTTCTACATGAATGAAGATGGAATGATGGGGTGAATTTTCACTTGCGTACCGAAGCTTCAGGTTTGTGTTGGTGCCAGTTTAAAGTCGCTGCTTCGTGTGGTGTGGTTGCCGGCGGAGGTCTGCGTCTAGGTCACCGGTCGCTCGTTCGTACGTTACCCAAGGTCGATAGAGACGAGATGACAATATCTCAGCAACAATTATGATAACATGACCCAAAATTTCATTTTTGAACAGGACGCAGTTCGAGTACTAGCAGCTAAAGAGCGCGAGGATCTCGCACTGCACCATTGGTCTTTAAGAGAAAGCCTAATCTCACGGTAAGTGTCTTTGTTGTGGAGTTCGTGAAAGACTCGGTCTATGGGCTTCCCCTTCCTAAGACTTTGGGTGAACTGTTCCGCTGTGCAGCAACAGCAGTGAATGCAGTAACTCCAAAGATCCTCGCAAATGTTTGAGACGAGTTTGACTATCGTCTGGATGACTATAGTGCTTCCTGAGGGGAAGGAACATTGTGGATTTGTGAACGGTAAATGGAAACTTTGGTACTAAACGAAACTGTGAAATATACCATTGTAAAATTGATAGCTCCTACGACACGAAAAGCTCTGTAGTCCTATGCGTAAGTTAAAATATAGTCCATTTTGTATCTTCATTCACGATGAAGACACAGTCTTGTGTAATCAGGCGAAGCTTTTTAAACACCCTGTACTACAATATCACTTACAAATGTGGCAATTTTTATGTTGGTTAATCTGTGCTCGATATTTTAATATTACGTATCTACTCATAAGCTATAAAATAAGTGATGTACCACTTTACATATGCAATCTAGTACGTGTTACAGTCTTATTTAAAAGTCTGTACAGTGTGGTCGCTCAGAAAAGATGTTTGTCGCTATATGATTCATTGACATAATTTGTTTTTCGTCACGAAGTCCAGACTAAAACAAATTAAACAAGAATTACAAAACTGAAAACAATCCGCTGTGCTAAATCATTGCTGGTGGAATCTAGGAAAATGGAACATGTCATGTGCACACAAAGTCGCTTTGCATATTATGGAACTACCGTCATCCTGTGTGTAATTGCAGATCACTATATGACCATTAAAACTGACCAATATCGCTGTCATGTGATATTCGGTAGAGCTACAAAATGCAGAGCTGTTACGCAGTTTGTTACTGGTCCACTACATTTTGTTCCGGGAACAGCGAAACCTGTCAAACGATACAAAATGTCCCTTTAGTACCCATAGCGTGATAGCTGTTTTATTCTGGCTCTTTACGTGGGTCTACTGGATGGGAAACGACGGCGATTAAATGTGGAAAGCACTACAACTATTATATCTCTGTTGCGGTAGGAATGAATGTTAATAGTGACAGGCAGTTAACGAGACTTAGTAGAGTCTCGTACCTGAGCGACACCTCGACACCTTCCACAGCTAAGGTGGGCTGTGAGACGAGGGTGGGAGGAGGGAGACGGCGGGGGGGGGGGGGGGGGAGCTTATGACGTGGAGGAAATCATGACAGGTCGTCACAGTTTATGAGGTTTCATTTTAGAACAGTCAGTGATTTTCCCTTTCTTTTATTATTTTCGGCAGCATTTTCTTTGCTAATTTTATCTATGTAAAGGAACGCTACAGATGAGAAAAATAACTCGTTTTATTGAGCATCAACGTAGAATGCTATAGCTACTAGCAAGAAGCGGTGCCATCGATCTGAACAGAGGCACCAAGACTGGCTGCGCCAAATGGTGGCAAAGTGGGCCAGTGGAGTGAGGAGGCTGTGAGAATGGATTCAGATCGGCGATTCTGAGCGACGGGAACCCAAGAACATTTAGGCACGAAACTAAGACTTTTTTTGCCAAATATTATTAGGAGCCACATGTGAGGTAACGAATGCTAGGGGGAACCTAAGTGGCATAGAGACTCGCTATTACAGTGCCACTATGCCGTAAACTATCTAGATCGGGATACAAATGACGATTATTGCTCTATCGACAACGCACAAATAGTTGAAAAGTTACACGTAGTGCACTAAAGATTTCTGCTGTGCACAAATCTCTTCAGTTGGCGTTAAGATTCAATCCAGGCCTGTTCTGTGTGTAACCAATGCTCTAGATTTTCTGTATGCAACAAACTGTGTCATTATCAATTATTTTGCGATGTTTGTTACTAAATGCGCGATAATGGCATCCCGGAATTTATTTAAAGTAGATTATCTACCCACATTTCCATTTATAGCTTCATAGGTAGGCCGTTTGCATTTACGAACGGATCCAATACAGTACAAGAAATGCTTCAGTTGATACCGTCAGCAAGAGCAAGACAAAAAGCTGGTAGCGAAGAGTTCCAAGCGTCGATTCGATTCAGTAAGATGATCCAGGAAAGGGTTAACTGAACTTCTGCAGTCTCGAGTGGGAAGGAACGACCAGTCTGTCGCCGGACCGTGGCTGGACTGCGAAATACCTAAGGAGGTTTAGTATCACAGAGGGATTTTGTAACTTCTTCAGCCTAGTCGCTTTTGAGCACACTGTCACAATTTTGACACGTACAAAATGTATCTGGCGCAGGGGTACATAATTCCATACACTGGATCCGCTTTTCATTAACTTTACTGTTAGAATATAGTTAAAGGAAAACTCAAAAATAACAGTCATCACCATAGACGAATTCTTCTCGGGTTATCAGCCGAGTGGTGGCGTCGTCTTGTCGCAACGTCTCAATGAGTTTCGTACCCATCATCTTCTGGCGAAGTGTCGGGATGGTGTGTTCTACATAATATGCTTTTTGTCCTCGCCGTCTTTTATGCAGAACACAGCATCCCGACACTTCGCCAGAAGATGATGGGTGGGAAACTCATTGAAACGTTGCGACAAGACGACGCCACCGCTCGGCTGATAACTCGAGAAGAATTCATCAGTGGAAAACGCTTACACAGAGTGCAATCACATAAATCATCATCATACTTTTCTTCACTATCTGAGATTTTTCCTTCCTTCTATATTTTACTTCATTTCGTGTTTTCTCATTCACATTATTTTCGGTTTATTTTCTAAATAGACATATCGGACTTTTTTTACTTGCATTTACAGCTAGTTGATCAAGCTTCTTTTAACTATATAATCTGTTAAAAGTGCTGTATATCTCTTTCATGAGTTATTTCTGTATGTTTTTTATGGTATCACCAACCTATAGTAAAGGTGTTGCTACAAGAGGCGAATTGCATATATTACCGGGCCCTATTTGCCATGCAAACATCATACCCCAGAGGTTTGATTTCTTTTGGTGTTAAGCCGCAGTAAACATCAGAAACTTGAAGGACATATTGCTAAGATTCCTTCTCGTCGTCATCAACAAAAAAAAAAAAAAAAAAAAAAAAAAAAAATACTACGACGGTGGAAGGCAGAATTATATTTTCATTGCAAATTGCATCTTGGGGAATTTTCTCACAGTATCTTTCTATAGTTCAATAAGTGATTAGATAATCAGCTGTAACATTACAAACTGATAATCTCTCCTTTCTTTTTATTTTCCTTACTGATGCAAGAGTTGTGTCTGCAGTAACGTCTCTTTATTTTGTCTTTTTTAGTGATATTTCGCCATCTTTAACTGTAACAAGCTACAACGAAAACGATGAACACAGTGAAAAATTACCAGATTAGGCAAAAGTCGAAACCTTAAGCCTCCTCTATGACGCTAAGCAAAAGTCCACCTTCAACACTGCGAGATGGAATAGTAGATATAAGCCGGATCTTACTTTCATATCCATCACCTCCAGTAGAACCGACGCTCATAAAGAAGTCCTTCACGGCTTTCCTAAAACAGCACAGAGCAGTTCTCCGTGACAGGTACAACTGTTCCTCTTGTCCACACACACTATCCACACAAGCTAGATGGCAGCAGTAATTAGGCATGTAGAACCAAATTCAAAAATTATTCCAGGTTCGTTACACTAGTAATTAGCACTGCAAAGAAAAAGCACATACCTCGTTGTGTTAGAAAATCTTACATACAATGCTGGAAAGAAGAATGCAAGGAGCTGTACGCCATATATGAAAGAAAAGTAGACACAGATAGTGCCGAACGTTTCTTAGAGATAACTAAGCTGCAACAAAATATCCAGATGTGAGGAATATCACATACAGCAACCGAACAGCTTAGAGGTTATGAGAAAATGAGATTCGACATGTGCCACGGGGACAAAGCAGGACTGCGCTCCCAAATCGAAAGCCATAGCCAAACGTCACTTACCAACTTAACGAGATACGACGAAGTCGCCATCAAATCCTAACAATTATGTACTCTGTCGAAGCCAAATAACTGGATGATGTTCTGCAATAGGCGAAGTATCTGATAGCAACTGGTACAGACAATAGGTTGCAAGTTTCAGAAGGAATAATGGCCACAAAACTCGCCAGCGCCATGTTAATTTCTATAACCCATACTATTACATTTCTGGCCTTATGCCACAGAGAAATTACTACTTTAAAGTACTATCTGTGACAAGTCACACTGAAAATGTTTTCAAAAGAAGCTCACGACGGTGGCCGCTTTCACAGACCTAACCTGTTCTTACTACACGGTCTGGAGGGAGGGCTTACTGGTAAAACTCTGCAGGGCTTTTCCCTAGCTTCTGAAGGAAAAACTCAGCGACAGAACCTTTCAATTAATCTTAAACGGAAGGAAAAGCAAATGCCGAAGCCTGCAGAACAGCTTTCCTCAGGGCTCCGTTGTAGCCCCACTGTTGCTCAACATCTGCACTTCGGATGTCCCAACCACTACGTCCCAAAAGTTCAAGTATGTGTATGTAAATCCATAGCCACATTAAGCGTGAACTTAGCCCACACGTAGTTCATACTCACTCAAGACCTCCAAATAAAAAATGAATAAAGTGGGACTTAAGTCAAATTGAATGAAACAGAAGTCACTGCCTTTCATCTAAATAACAGATATGCCAATGTTCAACTGAGAATATTCTCCGAAGCAACCAACATAAGACACAAGCCGTAGCCTGAATATCTAAGAGTAACACTCGCTCTTTGTCCATTAAACAACATCTGAAAAACGTCTCAGCTAAGTAAAAACCAGAACAAACAATCCAAAAATTAGCAAATACGTCTTGGGGAACAGACGCCAACAACTTTAGAACCAACAGCATCTTTTCGCTTTACACTGCTCCTGAGTATTGCGCCCCAGTTTTGATAAACAGCTACGAAACAAATCTTGTAGACGTCCATCTCAACGAAGCAGTGAGACTATTTACGGGAATTGTCAGTACACCTCCCACTCAGTGGTTACTCGCTCTGAGCAACATAGCATTATCCCAGACCAGATGTCTTGCTGCTTTAAAATCTCAGATTCAAAGATATTCTAATAAGTCTGCACTGCACATTCACGCCGATTCTGTCCACCTAACCAACGGCAATGTTAAGACTAAAAACTAGAAATCCCCCAGTGAAAACAGCAACTGAACTTTACAATAGACGATCACTGGCGATCACAATAGAGGCAAGAAGCCAGAAACTGTAACCTTATAAAAGATCCGACAGTCAAAATCGCCGTTTCAGACGAAATACATGGATATGGCGCAACCTCAACAGAATCCGCGCTGGGCAGGGAATAAGCAGTAAATCACTCTTTCTACGGAGAATGGCCAAACCACCTCCATGTGTAAGGTATGAAGCCAAAGAACAAACAATAGTTGACATAGCCTTCGAATGCCCAAATACTTGTTTTGGAGGGCCACTGCAAGCAGTCAACGGCCTTACGCCCGCAGCACTGAATTCGCTGAAAAATTATAGCCTGTATTTGTGATTTATTTGTATTCACTTTTTTAAATTTTAAATTTCTCTTTTTATCCATATGTTACCATGTCTGTAAAATTCCTTTTTTACAACATGTTATGTATCAGTTATTCGTGAAGCAATGTGTAATGTTCATACGATAATAATAATAATATTGTAACAAGTGAAATAAGTACTAAAATCATCTACCGAGACAGGTTGTCACACGTGTCAACCATTCAATAATTTTTTTGGAGAACCAACACAGAAGGTACAATTTCAGAAGAAAAGCGGGCTGCAGATACAAGCTTTGAACCTAAGCTCAGTATTAATGCAGAATAACATTATGCATCTTCTCTAAAATAGATGAAAATATTTGGGATGTAGACTTCATTTAATAAAGGGCGAGTAATGGGAGTTAATTCTGTCAATAAATGAACAGTTACATCTGCAAAAACACAAAAACACCAATAAATTCGAGAAAATTCTTGTCAAATACTAGAAATTGAGAACAAGCCACTCAGAATACTGTGATCGAGTTGTGATTTTTCTTTAGGATTCGAGGAAGCAGCAGCGGCTCAGAAATGACAACAGGGATAACCATCCCGTGTGATAGGATGCCACAGTCTCTATTACTATCAGAGTAGTGGTCCTAAAGTCAATTTCCTATAGATGCGAGGGCCGTTTGTGACAATGTAATTGGTTCCTCGCGAGCATCAGTCTGCGAAAGTTCTATTCTTAATCTACGTTATCCACCAAGACCTACTAAAAAAAATTGGTTCAAATGGCTCTGAGCACTATGGGACTTAACATCTTAGGTCATCAGTCCCCTAGAACTTAGAACTACTTAAACCTAACTAACCTAAGGACATCATACACATCCATGCCCGAAGCAGGATTCGAACCTGCAACCGTAGCAGTCGCGCGGTTCCGGACTGACGCGCCTAGAACCGCTCGGCCACCGCGGCCGGCAAGACCTTGTCCCTCTGTATTCATTGTTTTCGGTCTGTAGTGACCAAAAAGTAATAGAAAACTGGTAAAACCAGTAACTGCGAAGTTAATGCCAGTAGTGCGATTCGGTTTTCATAAAAAGACTTGGAATATTGCTTAACCAGAAAGCTGCTTAACGTAATTACTTAAACAGACTTGGTCTCTGTTTCGTAATATTGTGCACGGCTGCAGACATTGTTCAAAAAGGCTTTGATATGAGGGACAAATATAGACTGCTACCATTAAGATTAGCTTGGTTACTAGGAGTAGTTAGTAAATGCAGTTCTAAGAATAAGGTGAAATTGTTTGCAGTAATGTTCCATTTATAAAGAACATTTAGGGAAATTTATGTTAGCACGTAGGGTAGCAACTGGTTCAAATGGCTCTGAGCACTATGGGACTTAACATCTGTCGTCATCAGTCCCCTAGAACTTAGAACTAATTAAACCTAACTAACCTAAGGACATCACACACATCCATGCCCGAGGCAGGATTCGAACCTGCGCCGCAGCAGTCGCGCGGTTCCGGACTGAGCGTCTAGAACCGCTCGGCCACCATGACCGGCGGGTAGCAACTGCCTATGCTCTGAACAAATTAGCGATTCATCATTTCTGAAATAGAATTATTGTTGAACGGAATAGGTGTTTTGAGTAGTTTTCGATAGTGAACATACGGCAACACTTTTTTTACTATAAGTGCAATTTAAGGCTCCTTTAAGTATTTAGCCTAGAAGCCTCGCATGGAAACTCTGACGCATAAATACATTAAAGGGGATATCTGGATGTTGCGAGTTTCTTAGATCGTTGCTCATGCTGCGACTACTGCTGATATGTCTTTGTCACTGCAGTGCTTCCTGTCTACAGGTTTATAATCAATGTCACATAGCTTTCAGTCTGTTCCCAGCCTCTCGGTTTGTTTTTCTGTCTGACGTGACATAAATACTGCAGCATTTAGAGCAGAAGCCAACAGTTCTAATTCACTCGGCGGAGAAGAATGTGTGTCGGGTACACCCAGCCACGCCCAAGAACCGGTCTATCTAGCTGCACCTGCGCAGACAGCAGATCACTGTGCGATAGGAGTACGCACCGACGTCTGCGAGCTGTCGTGCAGGCTCTTCCTGCTTTCTGCACCAGGCTCGAGTTCTCTGTCTCTCATCTCACCTCTAGACTGCACCAGCAACGATTTCGTCTTGAACATTTGCATCAGGAAATACACGTATTTTTTTTTTGTCCTTAATTCCTTCTTTAATCTTAGCGCACTGGGGCGAACTCTTTAATGGCTTCAAGTTACAGAAGTAATTTTTCCCATTTTAATAGTTTCTATTCCGAATCATATAGTGGTGAAGTTTGAGATCTAGCACGTTGTAGAGCTCCATTGTTTTCATCCAGGACTCATTGAAGCGCGAATGGGCTTGAGGTGTTCTGAACTGGTAATATTTTAGACGGGATAACCTATTCTGTGTTTTGTCTTATAAATGAAACCTATCAGCAGTATTAGTTTCGAACAGTTGACTGGATCTATTTCCAATTTACTTATGGAGTGAAATATCCCAAAAAAGTTGTGTGTATCTCTTAGCATATGTAAAGTTAGCGAACAGAATGCAGCAAAGTCGATACAGTTTACCTGATGATACAAAACTCTGCTGCTGTTCCCTGTATCTATTTAGTTTACATTATGACAGCAGAATGGTATTATCTGTAGGTGCAGTCGGCGGAGAGACGGTGAAAAGTGAAACAGTGGCTAAGACCTCAATTCGCATTCAGAGTTGTTGTTATTGTTCTTGTGTCTCCAGTTCAAAGACTTGTTTGATGCAGCTCCCCAAACTAGACTATCCTGCGCAACTCTTCAAATCTGCTTAACTACTACGACCTGTAACCATTTCAACCTGTTTACTGTAGTCAGACGTCGAATTTCCACTAGAAATTTTACCTCTCGCGTTCCCCTCCAATACTAAATTGGTGGTTCTTTGATGACTCAGAATGTGTTTTATCAACCGATCCCCTAGAATTACATTGTGAAACTTCGCGATGTTATTAGTAAAGAACCAAACTAATAAATTGCGCAATAAAGAAATCGAAATTTTCTCAATTTTGATCTTCACATGAATTTAAGTGATGGCCATCTGCCACTGCGTTGTCCGTTATGAGAGGTAATGCCTGAAATTTGGTATTCTCGGAACGCTCTTGACACTGTGGATCTAGGAAAATTGGATTCCATGACGATTTTCGATGTGGAATGTCCCATCTCTCTACCTCCAAATAACATTTCGCATAGAAAGCCTATACATTCCCGTCATGCGGCCATATTCAACTCGGAAATCTTCTCATATGAATCACCTCAATGCAAATGACATCTACGCCAATGCACTGCACTCATATCCTTTGGGTACGCGATACCACCACCATCCGTATATGTGCATATCGCTGTCCCATGACTTACACTGTGTGATCAAAAGTATCCGGAAACCTGGCTGAAAATGTCTTACAAGTTCGTGGCGCCCTCCATCGGTAATGCTGGAATTCAATATGGTGTTGGCACAACCTTAGCCTTGATGACAGCTTCCATTCTCACAGGCATACGTTCAATCTGGTGCTGGAAGGTTTCTTGGGAAATCGCAGCCCATTCTTTAAGGAGTTCTCCACTGAGGAGAGGTATCAATGTCGGTTGGTGAGGCCTGATGCGAAGTCGGCGTACCGAAACATCCCAAAGTTGTTCTATAGGATTCAGGTCAGGACCCTGTGCACGCCAGTCCAGTACAGGGACGTTATTGTCGTGTAACCACTCCGCCAGAGGCCGTGCATATGAGAAGGTGCTCGATCGTGTTGAAAGATGCAATCGCCATCCCAGTATTTCTCTTCAACAGTGGGAAGGAAGAAAGTGCTTAAAACATCAATGGCCTGCCGATGTAGCCGAGCGGTTCTAGGCGCGTCAGTCTGAAACCGTGCGACCGCTACGGTCGCAGGTTCGAATCCTGCCTCGGGCATGGATGTGTGTGATATCCTTAGGTTAGTTAGGTTTAAGTAGTTCTAAGTTCTAGAGAACTGATGACCTCAGATGTTAAGTCCCATAGTGCTCGGAGCCATTTGAACCATTTTGGAAAGATCAAAGCAGGACTTTGCTGTGGCAGTGGCACGCAAAACAGCAAGGGGTGCAACCCCCCTCCATGAAAAACACGACCACACCATAACACCACCAGCTCCGGTTTTTCCTGTTGGCACTACACTCGCTGGCAGATGATGTTCACTGGGCATTCGCCATACCCACAACCTGCCATCGGATCGCCACATTGTGTACCGTCATTCGTCACTCCACACAACGTTTTTCCACTGTTCAGTCGTCCAATGTTTACGCTCCTTACAACAAGCGAGGCATCGTTTGGCATTTACTGGCATGTGTGTGGCTTATGAGCAGCCGCTCGACCATGAAATCCAAGTTTTCTCACCTCCCGTCTATCTGTCATAGTTCTTGCAGTGGATCGTGATGCAGTTTGAAATTCCTGTGTGATGGTCTGGATAGATGTCTGCCTTTTACACATTTTACACAGTACGACCCTCTTCAACTGTCAGCGGTCTCTGTCAGTCAACAGACAAGGTCGGCCTGTACGCTTTTGTCATGTACATGTCGCTTCACGTTTCCACTTCACTATCACATCGGAAACAGTACATCTAGGGATGCTTAGGAGTGTGGAAATCTCGGTTACAGAAGTATGACACAAGTGACACCCAATCACCTGGCCACGTTCAAAGTCCGTGAGTTCCGCGGAACGCCCCATTCTGCTCTCTCACGATACCTAATGCCTACTGAGGTCGCTTATATGGCTTACCTGCCAGTGGGTGGCAGCACAATGCACCTAATGTGAAAAAGGTATGTTTTTGTGGGTGTCCGGATACTTTTTATCACATAGTGTATGTCACCTTATTGTAGTTGATACTCATCTTCTAACCTTTTTTCAAGACATTCTCCATAGACACAATCTATTTTGGTCCACTAAATTTCCAAATTCTATCCCACCATGAACAGATTTACAACGCTATCGACACCTCTAAGCTTTCATTTCCTCTCTCAGAACTTTAATTGCCATTCTAAATTTCTCCATTATTCGTATTAAACACGTGTTCGTATCAAACACAACTGGTCAAAATATCAAACACGAATGTCGTTTTCCACTAGTTTCATGTACTAATTACACTTTTCTCGACAAATGAAGGAGCCATATGTCCGGTTCCCGCCTTGTAAGAGGTTTCCTACAAATGTTGTCGAAGATTGAGATCGTTCGTTATCGGCCTGGTTGTTGATATGACTGACGGAAACTTGCTGTTCCTTGCTCCCTGTCACTTTATCCCCCCCTGAGACATGATCTTTCTTTGTAATCTGTTCTGTTAGTTATCTCTGGATCTCACTTTATGAAACACCGTCTTTGGATAAGGCGGACTGTGAGTTACACAATACATTGCTCTTAATTGGAAGTCATAAATATAAGTGCTGGTCTGAAATGTGGAAACACAACGAGAAATGCGTGCTTGGACGTAAAAATAGGTGCTACCTAGGCCCGCAGGTGGCGCTGTTGTATTTAGCTACGAACGAGATCTGTGTAATACCCTCAACACGTCACAAGTGCCATTCGTGATCAGAACTGTGTTCTGTGTGGTTGTGAATGCGTTATGTATGAGCTAAGTTAACTTGAAAGTGGGCAAATTATTGATGTTCTTATGGTGTGTGCTTCCGTAACTAAAGGAGTCGAAGTGATTGGTGTTTCAAGAAACATCGTTTCGAAAATCTGTACACTCTGTCTTGAGGCCACGAGTGGCCTCCGTGTCGTCCTCAGTGAAGGATGCGGATAGGAGGGGCGCGGGGTCAGCACACCGCTCTCCCGGTCTTATGGCGGTTGTCTTTGACCGGAGCCGCTACTATTCGGTCGAGTAGCTCCTCAATTGGTATCACGAGGATGAGTGCACCCCGAAAAATGGCAACAGCGCATGGCGGCCTGGATGGTCACCCATCCAAGTGCCGACCTCGCCCGACAGTGCTTAACTTCGGTGATCTCACGGGAACCGGTGTATCCACCGCCTATTGAAAATCTGTACCGCATAAAATCATAGGGAAGAAGCATGACCCACTAAATCACAACGCTGACGAAACTGTACGTTGAGTCATCATGCCAAACGGTCATTGAAGAAGATGGTGACCAAAAATTAGAATGCCTGGTGTCTATAAGATTCCCTCTAGCTGCGGGATGTCATACAATGGACAAACTTGTCGCAGCATAGAGGACAGATGTGCCAAATATCGACAACAGACACGCCTGGACCAGTCAGAGAAATCTCCAGTGGCCGAGCGTTGCCTCAGTAGAAGACATTGTATTGAATACAATAACACCGAAATTCGTCGTCGACGTTTTCGCACTGGGACAGCATTATTAAATAAGCGGTGGAAATTCTCAGCTCGGCTATTTGCTTAACAGGGACACAGGATACCAACTCAGCAAGACATGGGACCCAGTGCTGGCCTTGTTGAAATCACAGCGTTCGCAGATACAGAGTGTTGGTCGTACGAGGGATGACGCTGCGGTGGGACAGAGATATCTGGTTGACAACGGCGAGAACGGGCGCACGCCAGTGTGGACATTTATTCCGGCAGCCGGCTTCCCACAGGGCTCTGGGGAGGTCGATGGAGCGCACTGTATGACCAACACCCTCTGCATGTGCGTTCATCGTCCGTTCGGTGGCGTAGCTGTCCCTCTCACCTTATTTCTTTCCGAGTCATCATTCTTCTGAACAGTTTGATGCGGCCAGCCAAAAATTCCTCACCTGTGCCAGCCTTTTCATCTCAGAGTAGCGCTTGCAATCTACGGCCGCGCGGGATTAGCTGAGCGGTCTTGGGCGCTGCAGTCATGGACCGTGCGGCTGGTCACGGCGGAGGTTCGAGTCCTCCCTCGGGCATGGATGTGTGTGTTTGTCCTCAGGATACTTTAGGTTAAGTAGTGTGTAAGCTTAGGGACTGATGACCTTAGCAGTTAAGTCCAATAAGATTTCACACACACATTTGAACATTTTTTTGCAATCTACGTACTCAATTATTTCCTGGCTGTATTCCAACCTCTGTCTTCCTCTGCGGTTTTTCCCCTCCAGTACCATGGAAATTCCCTGATGTCTTAACGGATATCCTTGCAATCTACGTACTCAATTATTTCCTGGCTGTATTCCAACCTCTGTCTTCCTCTATGGTTTTTCCCCTCCAGTACCATGGAAATTCACTGATGTCTTAACGGATGTCCTGTTATCATGTCCCTTCTTCTTCTCGGTGTTTTCCACATATTCCTTTCCTCTCCGATTCTGCGCAGAACCTGCTCATTCCTTGTCTTGTCAGTACACCTAATGTTAAACATTCGTATGTAGCACCTCATTTCAAATTCTTCGATTCTCTTCTGTTCCAGTTTCCCCACAGCCCATATTACACTATCACACAATGATGTGCTACAAATTAAGGCTTATGCTTGATACTGGTAGACTTCACTTGGCTAGCAATGTCTTCTTGTTCAGTGCTAGTCTGCTTTTGATATCCTCGTTGCTCCGTCCGTCATTGGTTATTTTGATACCTACGGCGCAGAATTCGTTAACTTCATCTACTTCGTCACCATCAATCCTGATGTGAAGTTTCTCGGTGTTTTCATTTCTGCTCCTTCTCATAACTTTCGTCTTTCTTCAGTTTACTCTCAGTCCATGTTCTGTACTCATTAGACTGTTCATTCAGTTCAGCAGATCCTGTAATTCTTCTTCACTTTCACTCAGGATAGCAATATTATCAGCGAATCGAATCATTGATATCCTTTCACCTTGAAATTTAATCCCATTCCTGAACCTTTCTTTTATTTCCATCGTTGCTTCTTCGATATACAGATTGAACAATAGGGGGTGAAATACTACATCCCTGTCTTAAACCGTTTTTAATCCAAGCACTTCGTTCTTGGTCGTCCACTCTTATTATTTGCCCTTGGCAATATACATATTGTATATTATTGTATATTATCCGTCTTTCACTATAGCTTACCCCTATTTTCTCAGAATTACGAAAATCTTGCACCATTTTATTACATTGTCGAACGATTTTCCTAGGTCGATAAATCCTATGAACGTGTCTTGCTTTTTATTTAGTCTTGCTTCCATTATCAACCGCAACGTCGAAATTGCCTCCCGTGCCATTACATTACCTTTCCTAAGGCCAAACTGACCATCAGCTAAGACATACTCAGTTTTCTTTTCCATTCTTCTGTGTGTTATTCTTGTCAGCAGCTTGGATGCCTGAGCTGTTAAGCTGACTGTGCGATAATTCTCGCACTTGTCAGCTCTTGCAGCCATCGGAATTGTGTGGACGATAATTTTCCGAAATTCAGATGCTATGTCGCCAGACTGATACATTCTACACACTTCCCCCAAGGATTTTAGAAATTTTATGGTATGTTATCTGCCCCTTCTGCCTTATTTGATCTTAAATCCTCCAGAGATCTTTTAAATACTCATTGTAATACTGAGTCCCCCATCTCTTCTAAACGACTCCTGTTTCTTCTTGTGCCACATTAGTCATATATTCCTCGTTATAGAAGTCTTCAGCACACTCTTTCCACCTATCCACTCTCTCCTCTGCATTTAACAGTGGAATTCCCTTTGTACTCTTAATGTTACAGCTCTTGCTTTTAATTTCACCGAAAGTTGCTTTCACTTTCCTATATGCCGAACCAGTCCTTTCGACATTAATCTGTCTTTCGATTTCTTCACATGTTTCATGCTGCCATTTTGTCTTCGCTTCCCTGCACTTCCTATTTATTTCATTCCTCAGTGACTTTTATTTATGTGCTCCTGAGTCTCCCTGAACATTTTCGTACCTCCTTCTTTCTTCGATCAGCTGGAGTATTTCTTCTGTTACCCATGGTTTCTTTGCAGTTGCCTTCTTTATACCTATGTTTTTCTTACCAACTTCCGTGATTGCCTTTTTTAAAGATGTCCATTCCTCTTCAACTGTACTGCCTACTGAGCTATTCCCTACTGCTGTATATACAGCCTTAGCCTATCCCCGTCATTCCTTAGTACTTCTGTGAACCACTTCTTTCCGTACTTATTCTTCGTGACTAATTTCTTAAACTTCAGCCCACTCTTCATCACTCCTATAGTGTGATCTGAGTCTACATCTGCACCTGGACACGCCTTGCAATCCAGTACCTGATTTCGGAATGTCTGTCTGACTATGAAGTGATCTAACTGAAATCTTCCCGTATCAGCCAGCCTTTGCTAAGTATACCTCCGCCTCTTGTGGTTTTGAACAAAGTATTCGCTATTACTAGCTGAAATTTATTACAGAATTCAATTAGTCTCTCTCCTCTCTCGTTCCTTGCCCCAAGTCCATATTCTCCTGTAACCATTTCTTCTATTCCTTCCTCTCCAATTGCATCCCAGTCCAGTCCCCCATGACTATTAGATTTTCTGCTACCAGTCACGATTTTCTTTATTTTACTATTTGCACGACGCGTTTCGAGAAATAATTCCCATTTTCAAGTGCGTTTTTATGATGTGTGTTAAGCCATTTCTTTTGATGTTGTCAGTGTGTGTGAGTCTGCTTCATTTTGTTGACTTTTACTGTAATACAAAATGAAGCAGACTCACACACACACTGACAACATCAAAAGAAATGGCTTAACACACATCATAAAAACGCACTTGAAAATGGGAATTATTTCTCGAAACGCGTCGTGCAAATAGTAAAATAAAGAAAATCGTGACTGGTAGCAGAAGATTTATTTATTTATAAACAAACCTATTGTATCTACAGTCGCAGGCTTTCAAAAACCATTTATAATGGATCAAATCAGATTATTAGATTTTCATCTCCCTTTATGTACTGTATTATCCTTTCAATATCTTCATATACTTTCTCTATCTCTTCATCTTTAACTCGCGACATCAGCATGTGTATCTGAACTATTTTTGTTGACAGCAATATCGATTCTGATAAGAACAACTCTATCACTGAACTGTTCACAGCTACACACTCTTTGCCCTACCTACCTATTCATAACGAATCCTGCACCGGTTATACTATTCTCTGCTGCTGTTGATACTACTCTGTCCTCATCTGACCAGAAATATTTGTCTTCTTTCCATTTCAATTCCCTGACCCCTACTGTATCTAGATTGAGACTTTGTACTTCCCTTTTCAGATTTTCTAGCTTCCCTACCACGTTCAAGTTTCTGACATACAACACCCCGACTCGTAGAACATTATACTTTCGTTGGTTGTCAGTCTTTTTCTTATGGTCACCTCCCACTTGGCAGTCCACGCCTGAGATCCGAATGAGGCTATTCCAGAATAATTTGCCTATGGAGAGATCATCATGACACTTTTTCTATTCCAGGTCACATGTTACCTGTCTTTAATGCAGTGGTTTCTATTTCCTTCTGCATTCTCATGCCGTTGATCATTACTGATTCTTCCGCCTTTAGGGGCAGCTTCCCACCCCATGGACAAGAGAGTGCACTGAATCTCTGCCCGCTCCTCCGCTCTCTTTAACAAGGTCGTTAGCAGAATGACGGTGAGTTCTTGTGCCGGAACACTTCTGAAGCCAATGCTAATTATTAAACATAATTTAAGGAGTGGGGGGGGGGGGGTTTCGAACTCGGAACCAAGGGCGGTTTCATTACTAATAATAGATGCTATCCCTAGACCACTCTCGCGTTACCGAGCTGCATATCTGCGCTACTGGTCACAGAAGTTCGGCGCGTTCATGCCTGTGCAATTTCTTCTCTGGCTGTCGTAAATAGGAGGCTTCGGTCACAGACTGAGTATTGTGTTTGCCGCAGCTGAAGATGTTTGCACCGACGAAATATCGTGGAGTTTTCACGACATCCGACGTCTCGGGTGAGAACCATATTTACAAAATCTTCGAGGTTTTCTGATGTCATTGCAACTCTGTAAGAGACAGGAGAGGATTTTAAAGAGCAGTTGAATTGAATGAACAGTGACCTGAACGGATAAGATGAACATCAGAAAACGCAAAAAAAGGGCAGTGGAATGTAATCAGATGAAATTAGGTGCTGAGGGAATTAGATTAGGAAATGAGTCACTTAAAATAGTAGATGATTTTGACTGTTTGGGCAGTAAAATTACTGTGATGGCCGAAGTAGAAAGGATATGCCCATAAAATGTAAACAGGAAATGGCAAAAAAGCGTTTCTGTATAAGAGAAATTTGTTAACATTAAACGTAAATTTAAGTGTTAGAAAGTCTTTCCTGGAAGCACATGTATGGACTTTAGCCATGTATGGATGTTGAACATGTACAATAAACAGTTTAGACAAGAAGAGAATAGAAGCTTTTGAAGTGTGGTGCTACAGAAAAATGCTTAAGATTAGATGGGTAGATCACATAACTAATGAGGAGGTGCTGATGGAATTGGGAAGGAAAGAAATATGTGGTGCAACCTAACTAGAAGAAAGGATCAGTTGACAGGACACTTTCTGAGACAGCAACAGATCACCAAATTGGTACTGGAGGGAAGTGGTGGTACTGGGGGGGCGGGGGGGGGGGGGAAATCGTAGAGGGAGACGAAGAGATGAATATAGTAAGCAGATTCGGAAGAATGGATTCGGAAGAATGTAAGTTTGTTGGAAGATGAAGAGGCTTGCACAGTACTGAGCAGCATGCAGATCTGCATCAAACCAGCCTTCTGACTGATGACCACAACAAAAGTATCTATACGTATTTTAAATTAAACCATCCTGCTGCGTTTTTCTGTCCGTATGTTCCGGCTAATCTCAATAAGTACTATAGGCATTTCGATACGGTGCTCAGTAATAGATAAAATGAGTAACGAGGAAGTGTTTTGTACATAATTTATCACCGTTACCACAGACAAGTCGTCCGGTAGTAAATACTATCAGTAGATCTACCCACGCGAAGTCGTATCCGTAGCTAGTTTCAGAATAGTATTCACAGGTGGATGGCGCATTTGGAAGAAGTCGGCAGCTTACATTATATTCGTTTTAGAACATTCTCAGAGTAGACTGGTTTCATTCAGCAGTCCCCATCTGGATTACAGTTCAAATGAAAAATAACCCAAGAGAACTTCGTCATTGGGATTCACCGAGAAAGTCTGCATTCCCATATATGAAGCAAAGGCATGTTTCAAAGGCGCTATAAGCTCCAACAGGTAGTCGTTTCTATCAAGGTTACCACCACAATGAAGATCCTTCGATAGCCAGCTCGAGCCCTGTCAGTGAACAAAAAAAAATTACTTAACTAATTTCTCTTGATGACAATTAAAGTTTTATGAGTGTCCAAGTTCACTACCACATACTGTTAATGAAAGAGACAGAATCCAAAACACTGTGGAAAATGCTGAAATCTCCTTATGGAAATACTGAATTTAGTGTTCCTGCTTTTTTTTCATTTTGGAGAATACCGGTAAGATCTTTAAACAAAACCACACCAAAATTCTTCTTCCATCCAATTGTAACAAAGAGTTATTATATTTGTCTTCGATGACCTTGCTGTCGATGAGACATTAAACGCTCTGTGGTCCCTTGCTCATGGCCGTGCGTGACAAAGTCGAAAATTCAGATAAGGGACATGTACTACCGGAAATTAATAAAAAGGAATGAAAGAGAAGATTCATTTTTCTGAATTATCATTTAGTGGGTTATCTATAGAGATAGGTCTCATTTTACTTTCTGGGGTGGTCTAAAATTACAACGAAGTACCATGACGGAAACAGCTAGAGCCCGAAAGAAATCCAACTATCGAAAAATCTGTCTCGTAATTGGCAATTAATTAAAACCTCTTTCTGTTTGCATCTATAATCCAGAGCAATTCAATTTTAAAATACATTCCCTGTCGACGGCAGAGTGATGCCGATTTGCACCTTAGCATCACTTACAGTTACCCGAAATCAAACATACTACCTATTGTATCCCAGAATACGATTAACTTTGTAAATTACAGAAATTTTGTGAAAGGATCTGGTATTTATTGTCCGCCACAATATCACATCACACACAGCTGCTGCCGATTAAAATGCATTTGCAGGTATTCCCTCGTTACTTCTCACCGGTAAATGAAACAGTGTCACCGCAGTCCGTGTTAGCGCCGGTGATTTATCAATTAACACGAATCATTAAATTATTTTAAATGTTCGTTATTGACGGGAATGTACCCGCATTTCCGTAAACATGGAATCACACAGAAGCAGACGTTACTGTGTGGGCGAACATACTCGCCTTCAACAAATGCGTATTACGAAGTGAAACCTGTTGTTGTTTACAAAATCTGAGACATTCCGGATTCCATTAACAACTAAAAGCGGCAACCAAACGATAAAAGCTCGCTGTGAATTTAGAACTTTGTTGAATTAAGTTATTACGCAGTTTTAAATACATTGTCTCCAAAATATCGGACACTAATACGGGGATTGTCCACCCTTGGCCTTCATGGTGGCTTGAACTCTGCTGACAACACTTCCAACTTTCAATGAGATGTCTGAATGGAGGAATGGCAGTCCATTCTTCCTCAACAGCTGAAACCAGAGAAAGTAGTAATTTTGACACTGGGATCCGGAGCGATGTCAGATCTGACTCATCTGAAAGGTATTCCATTGAGTTCAGGTCGGGACTCCGGGCAGGCTAGTCCATTTAAGGAATGTTACTGTCCACAAATCATTGCCTTTCAGTTGCTGCTTTGTCACAGCGTGGATTGTCAAGCTGATACAATCTTCGTCTTTGAACTGTTCCTTTACTGTACACTATACACAATTTTGTAAAATGTATTCCTATCATTCCGCATTTAGCGTTTTCATAAGTGCGATAAGAGGACCAAGCCCTAACAATGAAAAACTCTCCCATACCGTAACACCACCTCCTCTGTATTTCGCTGTTGCCACTACACATGAGGGCAGATAATGTTCACCCTAGCTATTGTATCCTTCTGGAATTTATTTCGCCACCTAAATCTGGTTCTTCGTCTTCCTCTCGTTCTATTATACTACAGAATGTTATTCCAGGTGCCCATTCTCCGTCATTCATGCAATATGACCAGTTCTGCTCAATGTTCTTATCTTCCGCACTCCAACAATGTTATATGGTTGCTACAGCTGTCGTAGCTCTTCAGTTTTTCTTGTCCTCCATTCCACGTTATTTTCATTACAGGTCCAAATGATTCCGTAATATTTTACTTTCAAATATTTTCATTTTTCTTATGCTTTACATCTGTCTAATATTACCGGTGTCATAGTTGGTGGATACAAGCGAGTTTTGCAGTTATTACTAGGCGAACTTTAGCCCTCCCGGTTGGCCGTGCGGCCTAACGCACGGCTTTCCGGGCGGGAAGGAGCGCCTGGTCCCCGGCACGAATCCGCCCGGCGGATTTGTGTCGAAGTCCGGTGAACCAGTCAGTCTGTGGATGGTTTTTAGGCGGTTTTCCATCTGCCTCGGCGAATGCGGGCTGGTTCCCCTTATTCCACCTCAGTTACACTATGTCGGCGATTGCTGCGCAAACAAGTTCTCCACGTACGCGTACACCACCATTACTCAACCACGCAAACATAGGGGTTACACTCGTCTGGTGTGAGACGTTCCCTGGGGGGTCCACCGGGGGCCGAACCGCGCAATAGCCCTGGGTTCGGTGTGGGGCGGTGGAGGGGTAAAGTGGACTGCGGTAGTCGTCGTGGGGTTGTGGACCACTGCGGCTGCGGCGGGGACGGAGCCTCTCCGCCGTTTCTAGGTCCCTGGTTAACATACAATACAGTACAATAAAATACAAGAAATCTTTTCTTTAAGATATTGACACAATCAATTTTTTTCTTTTTTTTTATGGGTACTAGACGGAAATCTGTACGGGGAAGTCAAATGAAAACGAAACAAATGAGAAAAACTAAGTAAACTGTTTACTGTTCCAAAAGTAATCTCCGTAACTGTTAACATACTTATCCCATTGTGGGACAAGACGGTCAATACCTTCATGGAAAAATCTTTGCGGTTCCCTACGGAACGATGATTATGCCCAGTCATGCACCTCTTCCCCCTTCGTAGTAAATCGACCGTCACGAATGTCTTTGTTCAGGGTTCCAAAACCGTGGGAAGCGCATGGGAAGACATCGGGACTATATGTAGCGGATTCCCAGCGAAACGTCTGCAACATAGTAGAAAAAACAGGCAAGAGACCTCCCGGAAAGTCATAATGACATTTCTCTTTGACTGCAAGAGCCTGCTGCTCATCGACTTTCTGGAACACGGCACCACAATTAACGGACAACAGTACGTGGACACTAACCGAAATTGAAGTTTGCCATCGGTTCCAGACTACCAGAATCATTCTGTTGCAGCACTACACCCGCCCACGTGTCGTCAAATTTGTTTCGACTACGCTGCAGTAGTTTCCCAGGGAGGTCTCTCACATCCTCCATTCAGTTTCGATCTCACCTAGCGCGATTTCCATACTTTTGGAGCCCTGAAGAATGACATCAGTGGCCGACGACTTTGATTAGTACGAAGAGGTAACGCATAGGTACAGTCATGGTTCTGTAGGGAACCGCAAACATTTTTCCATGAAGGCATTGATCATCTTGTTTCACAGTGGAATAAAAGTGTTAACGGTTATAGAGACTACTTTTGAAATAACGAACAGTTTACTTACTGTTTTCCAAACGTCTCGTTTTCATTTGATGGCCCTCAAAATTTTTTATTCGTTATATTGTCACTAAAGAAACTCCCTAAGTAGACATACTTGAAAATAAATCCATCTACAGCCAATTGTGCATCACTTCGGATTTTCTCACTTATGACCAGATGTTCTGCGTTCTGTTCGTTCACGTGTAATGTTGGTTTCACTGCAATTTTTTAATTATTTGACATCATTCTGAGTAATTCATTTTGGAACTACTTCTTAAAGCTACATCATCTGCATAGCCAAGTTAATAACGTTCACCCCTTTTACCTGAACACTTGCGTATAGGTTTTAATAAAATCGCTATCAATTGTCTCTAAGATGAGATTAAATAAAATAGGTGAAACGATGTCTCCTTCTCTCGGTCCGTTTGTACCATAAAAGTTTTAGTTTCGAAATATTTCCCTGAAATACATAGAGTGAACCAAACTCCACCCACAAAGTTTTAGATAATATTCTTCTCGGGTATGCAGCCGGATCATAACGTCTTCATGACACAATATTTCCGCGGTCCAGCTGGCCGCCATCTTCAGGTGAGAGCGCTGGTGCACGATCTCGCCGGAACTGACTTCCCAGCACAAGCGGCGGCCCCTATATAGGCCGCAGAAGACCCACAACGCGTGCGCGAGAAGGTGCCGTAACTGCCCTCTAGCGCAGTAGACATACCGCGCCGCCAGTGGTGGAAACAGGTAAAATCGAGATATCACTGTCAAAAATTAAAAAATTTTATTCCGACGATCGAACCACAGACCGTTGCTTTTTAATGCCAGATAACACCGGGTCCCAAGTCTTACTTAAAAGATAACCCTTGTCTCTATTAATAAGATTGTAAGATAAGCGAATCTCTATGGATTCTTTTAAAACACAGTCCCAATAGCGAGATGCAGGGGCAACCATTTGTGTCTCGCCATACAGCATTCTGTGTCCCTCGGTGAGACAGTGTTCCGCCACTGCAGATTTCTCAGGCTGAAGCAGCCGTGTGTGCCGCTGATGCTCAACACATCGGTCCTGAATGGTCCGGATTGTCTGACCAATATAAGCCTTCCCACAGTGGCAAGGGATCTTGTACACACCGGGCTTCCTCAAACCCAAGTCATCCTTAACAGAGCCAAGGAGCGCTCTAATCTTGGCTGGCGGAAGAAATACACTTTTGATATGATGTCTTTTCAGAATCCTTCGTATCTTCGAGGAAATGCTCCCAGCAAAAGGCAGAAAAGCCACCGATTTGCAGGTATGTTCTGGTGGTTCAGGCGAAGGTCCAAACTGGAAAGCACGACGGATCTTTTTATCTGTATAGCCATTCTGCTTGAACACAATCATAAGATGGTCCAATTCTTGTGTCAAGCTTTCTCCATCTGAAATGGCATAAGCTTTTCTCGCCAACGTCCGCAGGACCCCCGTATGCTGGAACGACGGATGACAGCTAGAAGCATGTAGGTAACGGTCCGTGTGCGTAGGCTTTCGATAAACACTGTGTCCCAGTGTCCCATCATCCTTTCTGTGCACCAGAACATCCAGAAACGGAAGCTTTCCATCACTTTCCACCTCCATGGTTCAAGCAGAATGGCTATACAGACAAACAGATCCGACGTGCTTTCCAGTTTGGACCTTCGCCTGAATCACCAGAAGACACATGCAAATCGGTGGCTTTTCTGCCTTTTGCTGGGAGCATTTCCTCGAAGATAGGAAGGATTCTGAAAAGACATCATATCAAAAGTGTATTTCTTCCGCCAGCCAAGACTAGAGCGCTCCTTGGCTCTGTTAAGGATGACTTGGGTTTGAGGAAGCCCGGTGTGTACAAGATCCCTTGACACTGTGGGAAGGCTTATATTGGTCAGACAATCCGGACCATTCAGGACCGATGTGTTGAGCATCAGCGGACCACATGGCTGCTTCAACCTGAGAAATCTGCAGTGGCGGAGCACTGTCTCACCGAGGGACACAGAATGCTATATGACGAGACACAAATGGTTGTCCCTGCACCTCGCTATTGGGACTGTGATTTAAAAGAATCTATAGAGTTTCGCTTATCTGACAATCTTATTAATAGAGACAAGGGTTATCTTTTAAGTAAGGCTTGGGACCCGGTGTTATCTGGCATAAAAAAACAACGGTCTGTGGTTCGATCGCCGGAATAAAATTTTTTAGTTTTTGACAGTGATATCTCGATTTCACCTGTTTCCACCACTGGCGGCGCGGTATGTCTACTGCGCTAGAGGGCAGTTACGGCACCTTCTCGCGCACGCGTTGTGGGTCTTCTGCGGCCTATATAGGGGCCGCCGCTTGCGCTGGGAAGTCAGTTCCGGCGAGATCGTGCACCAGCACTCTCACCTGAAGATGGCGGCCAGTTGGACCGCGGAAATATTGTGTCATGAAGACGTTATGATCCGGCTGCATACCCGAGAAGAATATTATCAATTATTACGCCGGGAAAGCCGTCGTAGTAAACTTTCATATGTTTATCGTGGATACTCTCTGAGTTTTTTGGTATAAGGGACGCACGGTCTCTGGCATTTCTTTACAGAGGTACTGCATATCGTTTGGACAACGAAGGATGTGTCACGGTGGTCCTGTCTCATGGGCAGACTGTTCACCAGTCGTGACGCCAATGGACTTCTTCTTCTGGGTGCATGTGTAGAGTCTAGTTTACGGGACTCCGGTCGATATTAACACGTCCCTAGTTGCTTCGATTGTCGCTATCATGGACATAGTGCGCCAAACTTCTGTAGTTCTTGAACATGTACAACAGTCGACGGTGCGTAGCTTTTCACTCTGCCATGATTAGGGTGGTAGACATTTTGAACAACATCTGTAAGGGAGGAGCTCTGTATTTAACGCGTGCTGAACTGCACAGTGAAAGAACTGACTGAACACACTATACTACATTGTTCAGGTCGGTGTAGGCTGTCTGGCTTGTCTGATGATTCAGCTAGAGCTCAAAAAATGCGATCACTCCTTACATCAGCCTCACAGCATCTGTTCGTGGGCAATAAAAGGGCACAAATGTCCACTGGATTTCTGAGGTCAAGGAATTACATGCAGAACAGTTGTTCTTGGTGTTCTTGTTCTTCTTCTTCTTCGAAATTTCAAAGTTGAATTTGACCGTGTAAGCCGCAGGCTCTCCCAGAGTTTCAAACATACATCTGTCCGCTTAGTTTGCGCGAGCCGTACCTATACTTGAATTTCGTCCTTAGCGAACACTGAAATGAAACTACGTGGTATCTTTTATTCTTTTAGATAAACTTCATTATTTTGTATCCATTGTTTACAATTTAAATCTTACTTTTACAATCATAAGCTACTCTTCTTTCTCTACATGTTTTAACATCAAAATCTCAGTAACTGAAAATTACAACATGTCTACCATTTCAATAGAAGATTCCTTTTCTGCGTGTCTATAATAAGACCCGTCTTCCCTGATACCTCAAACAAAAATTGTTTATTATCCTTGTTCATTCCACGACTCGTAGCAGCAGCGTGCGACACCGATTTTTAGCATTCGCACTGGCAGTAGAAAACAAGATGTAAAAAAAATGTACGGCACAAAATGCAGCACAATCCCTGACATGTAGACGAAGAAATCATGTTATATCCACATGGGTCTGGAAACAATTTGTTTCCATGTTACAACTCACACTGAAGTGCCAAAGAAACTGGCACACCAGCCTAATATCGTGTAGGGCCCCCGCGATCACGCAGAAGTGCCGCAAGACGATATGGCTTGGACTCGACTAATGTCTGAATTAGTGCTGTAGGGAGCCGACGCCATGAATCCTGCAGGAATCTCCATAAATGGATAAGAGTACCAGCGTGTTGAGGTCTCTTCTGAACAGCACGTTGCAAATTATCCCAAATGTGATCAATAATGTTCGTGTGTGGGGAGTTTGGTGGCCTGAGAATGTGTTTAAACCCAGAAGAGTCCCCTGGAGCAACTCGTTACCAATTTTGGACGTGTGGGGTGTTGCACTGTCCTGCTGGAATTGCTCAAGTCCGTCGAATGCGCAATGGACATGAATGGTGATCAGACAGGAGAGTTACGTAAGTGTCATCTGTCGGGGGGTAGTATCTAGACGCATCAGGAATTCCATATCACTCCAAGTGCACACGCCTCACTCTATTACAGATCGTTCACCAGCTTCAAGAGTCCCCTGCTGACATGCAGGGCCCATGGATTCATGAGATCGTCTCCATACCCGTACACGTCCATCCTCCCTATACAATTTGAAACGAGGCTCTTCTGACTACGAAAACGTGTTTCCAATCATCAACAGTCCAATGCCGGTGTTGACGCACCAAGGCGAGGCGTAAAGCTTTGTGTCATGCTGTCATAAAGATTAAACGAGTGGGTCTTCGGCTCCGAAAGCCGATATCGATGATGTTTCGTTGTATGGTTCGCACGCTCACACTTGTTGATGGCCCAACATTGAAATCTGCAGCAATTTGATGAAGGGCTGCACTTCTATCACGTTGACTGGTTCTCTTCAGTCGTCGTTGGTCCCGTTCTTACAGGATCTTTTTTTCCATCCGCAGCGATGTCGGTGATTTGATGTTTTACCGGATTCCTTATATTGACGGTACACTCGTGAAACGGTCGTACGGGAAAGTCATCACTTCATCGATACCTCGGAGATGCTGTGTCCCATCGCTCGTGCGCCGACTAAACACCACGTTCAAGCTCACTTAAATCTTGATAACCTGCCATTGTAGCAGCACTAGCAATCTAACAACCGCGCCGACCGCAGCGCCGTATTCTGCCTGTCTGCATGCCTATATCAGTTTCTTTGGCCCTTCAGTATAATTTCTCCAACTCATTAATCATATGAAACAGAACACACCAGCATGCCACAGGCAACTCTTTCTCAGGGGGGCTGTTCTGTATGCCATCTGTGGGCACTGATACATGCATCCACCCACCGTCAATATGAATCTCGGATGTGCTGATGTGTCCCTGGAATGTTGCGTATGGTTTCGCAGCCTTCTGTAATACAGGCACGCAGACTCTGAACAACTTGAACTGGGCTTCGATACAGAAGTGTTTTCAAATGCCCCTAAAGATATAAGTCCAGTGGGCTTAGGTCCTAAGAGCGTGACGACCAGGCAATTGTTCCAACTGGTCCATCTCTACCTGCCCGTCTGTCACCGAATCTGTTACTGCATGGCCTCCATGCTCTCCAGACCTTAACTCCGAACGTCTTGTACTGAGCTTCCATACACAAGAGCTTTTAAATGCCGCCACAAATAAAAGACCTGTTGATTTAGGTCTGGAGAGCAGGAGGCCACGTAATAACAGTTTCGGTGGCAGACGGATAGACAGAAATGGACCAATTGCCTGGCATTCACGCTCATCAGACCTAAATCCATTGGGCTTTTATTTGTGGGGGCATTTGAAAATTGTTGTGCATGGAACCCCAGTACAAGATGTTCCGAGTATCGATGCCCATATTCTGGAAGGCTGCGAAACCATACGCAATACTCCAAGGATGCATCAGTGCATCCGACATTCACTACAAAAGCGGGTTGATGCATGTATCTGTGTCCATGGAAAGCATGTTGAACATGTACGGTGAAAAACAGTTCATGTGGTATGCCGGTAAGTTCTGTTCGTATGTGTTTCACGTGATTAATGAGTTGCAATCTGTGCCATACGGTTTGAAACCTCCCCTTAGAAAAATTAGTGAATTACTGTGCTGATAACCCTCTTACGTTATTTGATTTTCAAACAGCTGACCAGAACTGAACATACTCAGACATTTCTCTCTTTACCTATTCTTATCAACACTACACTGACACACAATATTTTTAGCGCAACGCGATCTGACTTTCAATAATCCCTACAAAAGAATGGCCCTGTCTAACCATAACCTATAGCTTTCATAAATCACTTACCTCACAAAAATCTTCGTTACTCGAACTACTGCAATACAGCGAGCGCCAATACTGTCAGGTAAATAAAAGATTCTAACTACTGAAAGCACTAACTACTGATAAGCATAGTTAGCAAAGGAAAGATTTTGATAGAGAACAAACAATGTATTTACCTTCATAGTGTTCAAAAGTCATTTTGTATATCAGTTCATGACATCCAGTCTTACAATTTTTTTTTTTTTTTTTTTTGACGGACACGCGTCCAGATCGTCCTCTCAAAACTCTGGCATCCTTCCCCCATAGCCACCACTGCTGGCGGCTTACCTCCAACTGCGCAACGCTACGCGCTGTTCACATCGAACTGCCCAACACTACAATAACAAATATTCCAACAATGCCAACCAGCCAGACTGCACACAGTACAGCCAGTGATTTTCATACAGAGCGCTACGTGACAGTACCAACATAAAAACCTAAACAGGCTACTTACAAGTGTTGTTACACCCTGCATAATAGTCTTTTTGCACACTGTTGTCACAAAACAACACTTTCGGTTAGTGGCCTGTCGTTTCCTCTCCCACAAGACGTAACTCCCTTTCACACACAGACTCACGGTATACCACAACACTACAATAAAAGTGTGCTTGTTTCATCTGAGGGTTGTTGCATTATTCTGTGTTGCATGTTGTACGTTTTTGTTATTGTATACTACAGGCTTCTTCGCAGTTGTGAAGCTATTTTGACAGAAACAAGGGTGACTACAGTAACAAACCGAATAAATCGTAATCACAAAATTATTCTGTAATGAGCCTCTGGAGACCGTGCGTTCCTATAGAACATACTCAGAAGGTGTCCCTGCACAACATCTGAAAGTTTGTAGGTTGCATTCTGGTTCACACTGTGCAACAACAAAAATTTCTCGTTTCTCTTATCTGTGCAAACCTCTAGCTACACAATAAAGACAGTTTGGACTAGTTCTGCGAATCATCACGTTTACGACTAGGCTAACAGGCAATTCGCCCTTGCGTAGCGTTGTAAGTGACTCGTCCTCGGAGGTAGCGGCGCCTGCATTAAGCTGAGAGGAAGTGCCCCCTGCGGCAGAGCCAGATAAAGCCTTCGGAAGGGTAGCCGCTGTCCCAGCGGCGGCGCAAGACAGAGGGTGCCCTGGCAGCTGCCACCCCACGGTCCCATTTGTCCGGCGACTACTAGCACAGATCTCTCCATCGGCGGCAGCCAACTGCCGGCTGGCCACGGACACAAGAAGCCGCAACGCGACGGCACCCCTCCCACCGCTGCTGGCGGTCTGTGTCGGCTGCGTCAGTTCCGTGGCGTGGCATCCGTACCTGAGAGTGCCGCGGCATCTGATTAGAAATATGAGTGCTTCGCGTTTAGCCGCACGTCTCAATGTTAGGACATCTCCGACGGTCCGAGTACACATTGCCGCTCTCTTCTAATCCCCTTCTCGCAAGGGCTCAGTTACTCATCTGTCAGATTAACTTCAAAGTCCGAAACTTCAAATGGGTGGACCGGGAGATAAATGAAAGTTATACTGCAATGAATCCTGTTCTAAAATAGTCTCATTTTCTGTTTGTAGACGGCTGTTTTTATTTCAAATGGCCGGTTTCGGGCAAAGTCGTCCATCTTCAGATCGTATCTCGTAGTTACAGGGTAAACTGTCTTAACGGAACTATAAGTTCGCTGTCAAATACAGTGTCATACAGTGTCATATGACCGTGAAGTGACAGTTCCGTTCAGACTGGCTCCTCTGTAACTATGACATGTCTGACGAAATAAATCTCGGGTGAGCAGCCTGGTATGAGTGTGCATAGGACACAATATTTCGGCAATCGACCACGTTGATCAGGTGCGCTGATGTACTTACCGGCGGTGTGCCGGCGCCATGTACCGGGTGATCAAAAAGTCAGCATAAATTTGAAAACTTAATAAATCACGGAATAGTGTAGATAGAGAGGTAAAAATTGACATAAATGCTTGGAATGACATGGGGTTTTATTAGAACCAAAAAAAGAACACCGCATATTGCTAGACGCGTGAAAGATCTCTTGCGGGCGTCGTTTGGTGATGATCGTGTGCTCAGCCGCCACTTTCGTCATGCTTGGCCACCCAGGTCCTCCGACCTCCGTGCGATTGTTGGCTTTGGAGTCGCAAGTGTATCGTGATCGACCGACATCTCTAGGGATGCTGAAAGACAACATCCGACGCCAATGCCTCACCATAACTCCAGACATGCTTTACAGTGCTGTTCATAACATTATTCCTCGACTACAGCTATTGTTGAGAAATTATGGTGGACATATTGAGCATTTCCTGTACGGAACATCATCTTTGCTTTGTCTGTGCTATGCTAATTAATTCCATTCTGATCAGATGAAGCGCCATCTGTCGGATATTTTTTGAACTTTTGTATTTTTTGTTCTAATAAAACCCCATGTCATTCCAAGCATGTGTGTCAATTTGTACCTCTCTATTTACATTACTCCGTGATTTATTCAGTTTTCAAATTTATACTGACTTTTTGATCACCCGGTATATATAGGACAATCGCCCTCCCGCTCCTGACACAGACTTCCAAATATTGGGACTGTGACATCAAAGAAGCCATAGAGATCAGAGTAAGGGAACCACAAGTAGTTCGTGACAGCGGTTACATCCTTAGCAAGGCGTGGGAACCCGCGATCACCCGGATTAAGAAGAAAAAGGATATTTCCCAGAGTGTACCGACTTCGGGGGGGAGGGAAGAATAACGAGAACGGTGCCGGCAGACCCCCCTGATCGAGAAGACCTAGGACGCAGCGCCCAGACGGCGGGAGAACGGACGCTGTACCTGGACCGCGTGCGTGGCGCGGACCGAACCGACTCATAGAAAGCGCCTGAGGGAGGAGCGGGAGGGGGATTGTCCTATATATAAATGGCGCCGGCCCACCGCCGGTCAGTACATCAGCGCACCTGATGATGGCAACGTGGTCGATGCACACTCATACCAGGCTGTTCACCCGAGATTTATTTCGTCATAAAATACGCCTGGAGGAATTGAAGAATCGTACGACATGTCTGTAGATGGACTTCATTGCCCGAAACGGGTCGTTATGAACTAAAAGCAGAGACTAACAGACAGAGAATAAGCATACGTAACTCGTATAAATAAGGATCGGCGAATAACTCCGTGTGACAAATATGCCCAGTTTCGATCAGTTCTTTCATATATGGTGCGATATAAAAGGTTCTGTTCCAAGGCGTTCCTGCGGCATATACGCAAAGTAGAGCGACTCCGATGCTGGTATGTAAGGACCGACAAAAAAAATGGTTCAAATGGCTCTGAGCACTATGCGACTTAACTTCTGAGGTCATTAGTCGCCTAGAACTTAGAACTAATTAAACCTAACTAACCTAAGGACATCACACACATCCATGCCCGAGGCAGGATTCGAACCTGCGACCGTAGCAGTCCCGCGGTTCCGGACTGCGCGCCTAGAACCACTAGACCACCGCGGCCGGCAAGGACCGACATGTTGACATGTAGGCAAGGGATTAGTGTGACATTCGTCTCTTTCCGACGTGCGTGCGGTACGTGTACTATGGCGACATTATTACCAAATGTGAGCAAACGGGACCAACAGGCTGTTATTCTTTTCTTGGCTGCCGAAGGACAAACACCGGTAGACATCCATAGGAGAATAACGAATTTTTATGGGGCAGCATGTCTGTCGAAAATCACCGTTGTAGAAAACTGCGACAAGGGGTGCTTGTGGTTCGTGATAAAGCACTTTCCCATGCCGCAAATGTCGTAACACAGAAGTTACGCTAACTACAGCGGAGATAGTCGGGCACCCGCCCTACAGTTCTGATCTCTCCCCCATGCGATTATCATGCCCTCGGCCCTTTAAAACAGGGCCTGAGGGATCGACGATTCCTGTCGGAAGAGGATGTGCAACAGGCAGTTACGGACTTCTTCACGAAGCAGAACGTGGTCTTCTATCCAACGGGTATCTCCAACCTGGTACATCGGTGGGATGACTGCCTCAATGCTCAAGGCGATTTTGCCTGATTGGCATTCTGATTCTGGACTGTACGGCCTTCGAACGGAAAGTTTTGAAATTTCCTCATACGGCATCTTGGTGTTGGTGATTTTCGGTACCTTATGTGAGAGGGAATGTAAGTTGCTGTGAGAAATGTCTCTGAAACAATTTAATCAATCATATTAGGTTCATAGCAAGGGTCGCCACTGCGATACAATACAGAATGAGAACACCGACTACAAAACACACATCTGAGATCCAAACTCCGGCCGCTGTGACCGAGCGGTTCTAGGCGCTGCAGTCCGTAGCCGCGCTGCTGCTACGGTCGCAGGTTCGAATTCTGCCTCGGGTATGGATGTATGCGATGTCCTTAGGTTAGTTAGGTTTAAGTAGTTCTAAGTTAGGGGACTGATGACCTCAGACGTTAAATCCCATAGTGTTTAGAGCCATCTGAGATCGTAACTAAACAAAAAAATGGCTGATTAAGAGCGTATGTTACATCCTTTATCGTCAGTCTGAAGTACATCCTTCTCCATGCAGATCATCAAGCCATATGATCGCTCCTGCCGTTCAAAACGGTAGTTCTCCGTCTCCCGAGAAAAGTGATGACCAGTCACGAGGATTTTCCCCCCACAATCCCATCTATCTAACAGTTTCTTTCTTAATCACTGATATTTCATTACCTAACCCGTTGACTACCACGAGGCAGCTGGTGGACACAGCACAGCCTCATGCCTGACGCTGTGTGGCCGTCGGTCACATTGTGCACTTTGTTTACAAGACAGAGTTATCCATAAATATGATACCGCTTAAGCGATTTACTTTTGTTTTATTTTAATTTATTATTTTTGTTACTTATTATTATTTTATGTTACCTTATTTTATTATATAAATACATATTATGTTCACAAGCACAAATGAAGGTAGCGCCCTTCTACGACCTGCACTCCTTGGTTCTCAGTGCATGTGCAAAGTGTTTTTACCGTACAGGCCGTACCCCATTCACACGTATCTGTAAGTATAGAGCGGACTACATGTGTTATGCGTTCTTTAAGGTCATTAATGTCAGTACGTCTTGTAGTACACATGTTCTTTCAACATTCCCCGTAACCAGAAGTTACATGGAGTAAAACTGGGTGACCACTGTGGCGACACCAAAGATCCACCTCTTCCAATTGGCCGTCTACCAAATGTTTTCATCCTGGTAGTGTCGAACATTTAAAGAATAATGTGGTGGTGCACCACGAAGCAACCTGATGTTATGATGCGGAGGTGGAGATTATCAACAACAAAATTCTGCAACATATCCCGATAAGAATCTCCCATTACAGTCTGATAATTAAAAAAAATGGACGAAGTACTCCAGACTTCGAAATACCGCACCACACGTTAAGTTTCGGAGAGAGGATCGGGTGTGCTCACTTAGTTCAGCATGAGTGTCTGTGCTGCAAATACTTATTCACGTCGCCACTGATACTAAAAATGGTTAAAATGGCTCGGAACACTATGCGACTTAACTTCTGAGGTCATCAGTCACCTAGAACTTAGAACTAATTAAACCTAACTAACCTAAGGACGTCACACACATCCATGCCCGAGGCAGGATTCGAACCTGCGACCGTAGCGGTCGCTCGGTTCTAGACTGTAGCGCCTAGAACCGCACGGCCACTCTGGTCGGCCACTGATACGAAATTTGGCTTCATACGACAAAAAGAACACAACATTAGTGTCTATGTGCGTCACTTCTGAAAAACTTCTGCAGCTCATGTACGAGTAATTTATTCAGTATCAGACAGGTCCTGCACCATCTGAATGTGGTACGGCTTCAATTCCAGATGAAGGTAGAGAATTCTTAAGACACTTGTCCCCGCGATACCGGTTTCCCATTCTAATCTCATACTTGACTCTTCTGGGATTCTAATCATTGTTTTTTGAACATTTATGGTATTATTTGCCTTCTAATATTTCTTGGACGTCTATTGTTTCCTTTACAGCCATCGGTCACAGGCTCGGTGCTCACAGGTTTACATCCAGTCGACGGTTTTCTTTCAAAAACTGACGCAAGAAATAATCTATAACGCTATCCGATCACAATTGCACAAATATATTGAAGGGTAGGAGATGCTTACAGTGCGCAGGGGAAAGACATGGGGGCCTGGATGGATATCTAAATTAATTTGAGACCACAATTACGTCTCGAAGTTACATAAATGCATGCAAAGAATTGAAAAAGGCTTCTGCTGGTTGCAGGTTGGCTTCTCATTGATTAATATTTCTACAGTAAGTTACTGTCACAGAGAAGTCTGTGTTCATATTAAATAGAAATTCTATAGTGAATACAAAATCAAATGTGCAGTCGAATTTTAATATGGGTTTCATTAAGTGACTGGGGAAGGAAAATGAATCGTAGATACTGTAGTTAAATTCCTGACTCTTGAGACACAATACGAAAGTAACAACAAATGAAAGAGTACAGTTGTTGTGTGGCTGTCCACCAGATGTTCGGAGCCACAATATATGAACAACAGAACAAAGAAAAATCCTGAACACAGTTTAATTAACGGGAATGTGATGTAGCTCGTACGTCTACCGTAGGGACGAGGGAGTTAAGAGGCGGTACTGTACCAGTGCATAGACCATGATTTATCACTCTGAACAGCGTGGTGGTAAGTTTGAAAACAACTGAAGGGATCTTTAAAGACTTGAAAATGTCGCAAACGAAATACGAGAACGTACTGAAAAGTAATGGCTCTGAATTTTTTATTATGTTCTCAGTATCGGATGAGGTATACTATGTCTTGCATATTACTCGGTCGACTTTTTCACTACGCTGATGCAAGTTTCAAACCTCTGCTGTCAGAGAGATCCGAAATGTAGGGTGCAATGCGGCAGCATATAACACAACTTCATCAGTGCGTGAGAAACAGAGCTTCAGAAAACTGAAAACAGTGTTTAAAAGAGTTCGTTCACACTTGGAGCACCTCTCCCTTTATCATTACAATATCAGACCGCACAAGAGCGCTGCTACATCTGCAACAATCCAACGTCTCGACCGAGCGAGGTGGCGCAGTGGTTCGACACTGGACTCGCATTCGGGAGGACGATGGTTCAATCCCGCGTCCGGCCATCCTGATTTAGGTTTTCCGTGATTTCCCTAAATCACTCCAGGCAAATGCTGGGATGGTTCCTCTGAAAGGGCACGGCCGACTTCCTTCCCCATCCTTCCCTAATCCGATGAGACCGGTGACCAAGCTGTCTGGTCTCCTTCCCCAAAAAACCAACCAACCAACCAACGTCTTGGGTTCACTGTCATCGATCATACTCCATAGTGTCCCGACTTGGCCATATCCGATTTTCATCTGTTTCCAAAAGTTCTTCTAGAACATCGCTTTCATAGTGATGAAGCCTTGGAAACAGAGGGGAGGATTGTTCGTGTCAGGATGACTCTGTTGAGAAGTATACAAGGGTGAATCACTAACTATTTCCACCGGGAACAACTCCGAAAGTATCATAGGAGCTGAAAAGTTTGTAGGATAAAAGTTACGGGGGTCATAACACGATGGTGGGGTCGCTTCAGAGCTATGAAGATCAACTTTATTTTTCTAAGTAGGATGCTATAGTTTGGTACTTATTTTCTGATAGTGGCTATCGAGACGAAACCAATGGTGTGTAACAGTAAGGTCTTCGAAAGTCAACGAAGGTCACAAAGGTGGCATGAACGTCCATTTACAGAAGGTGTTCGAAGTGATGACCATTAGTATCAATGTAGTGCTGCAATCTTCTTATCATCGATTGAGAGGTATTCCTTAACACTCCGGTACTTATCGAAGCACATGCTCTGACAAAATGTATTTCCATTTTGTAATCCTACCAGTGCATTCCTTAATGTTCAAATACTTAGTTAAAACTCGAAGAAAATAAATAACATATCAAATGTGTTGTTATATTTTATGAAACTCCATCTTCTAATATCTCCAAACCACAAAAAGTCAATTAGCATGTTTTACACCCGAGTCCCTCATTTGTTACAGCGTACTCCGAGGGTGGACCTATTAATGAACATACCAACGATGTTTCACCGCTCTGCACCCTACGCGGCTCACATTCTAGTTATCGGAAACCGTCAGTTTAATTATAACCAACCGGTACTTCGGTGGTTCAAAAACATAAATGTAAGAAGTACTCTGCAAGAAAAATTTCATTCAGGAAATCAAGGAGATAAACAAAGTTAATACGGCACCAGTAAGTATCATTCTACCACACAATAACCAAGGCTGCGAAGCATTTGCTCATATGGTAAACTGGTCTGTCGGAACCTGCGTAAAAGACCAAGTCGACGTCTAGGACCACATAAGAACATCCTCCTGATAATAACACCCCACCAGTTGATACAACTTTATCCATTTATTTGTTAGAAGTATAGCCCTTCAGCAGAATATTGGAGAAGATGATTTAATATAGAATATCGTGTCACATTATTGCATTCACTTGAGAACCAATGTTAAAGACTGTAGTGTGAGCTGATACTCTGTATTCATTATTTCATCTGACGTTCAGATGACAGGCTGTGCCCGAAACGTAAAAATGAATAAAATTTTAACAACAAATGGATTGTTGCTGCCAGCTGTGGTAAAAAACACATGCTTAGTTTAAATAAAATATGGCATTTCAGTCTTCGATCGCTATTCTTTATTTTCAATTACCGGTTTAGGGCTAGCTGCCCATCTTCAGATCATATATTGTAGTTACAGAGTAACTTGTCCGTACAGAACACTCAGTTCGCTTATTCTTATTGAAAATAAAGAACAGCGATCGAAGACTGAAACGCCATATTTTATTTAATGAACGATCGCGGAATTCCCATTAAGACAATCATATCTAGTTTTGATAAACATGCTTAGTTTTCCATAAAATATTTTCTGGCCGGTACCGGTGCAAACTATCTTTAGGGATGCTTCTGGCTTCTTATGTAATGCGCGTTAGCGAACTGATCGGTTTTCATAGGCTTACCAGGCTGTGGGCGACCGTGTTCCGTGTGTGTGTGTGTGTGTGTGTGTGTGTGTGTGTGTGTGTGTGTGTGTGTCAAGGCGTATGTGATCTTTGTTTTCGTTTCGACATTTATTGCTATTAATGATGTGCTCTGTGTTCAGGCGTGCTATGCTATGCTAGAGTATCAGCGTAACAGCAGAGATTCGTAACAAGCTAATTGTTTCTGCTTTCTTCTACAGTTGTGCCTTCAAACTGTAATTATGTCTTTGTACTTATGTGGACGTCATCTTCCCTCTCATTAGCTATGCGCTGAAATAATTGAATTTCCTGATTAAGTTTGGTCTCTTCTGGGGCTTTTTATTTAACCTGTGTATGCTGAGTAAGAAGGAAAGAAGGAAGATAAAGTCTAGCATCTCATCGACGAACATGAGCACAGGGAGGCGAAAGAGCGGGAAACTTCCAACGTGACGCACATAAATGTCAATGGAGTCGCACTGAATACGGCTTCGTTTTATATTTCATCTTCCTCAACAAAGTAGATCACAAACAAAACAAATTTTCAGTATTAATTTATGGTTTTTGGAGCGCTGAAAACGTGAAATGGTTTTTATCTGGTATCAACTGTCAGCATACAGACAGACACATACAGTTTCACAGATTTTCTCGCTGAGCTTGCTACGTAATCTAAAAAGTCTTAGACGCACATATGTTGATCAAATTTTTTTATCACTTTCGCAACGGCATTAATCTTCTCGATGAAAGCAAGGTAGACCTCTTGGACAGTTTTAACGTTGGGGAATTTATGTTTTAAACGGGAATTATATTGCAAAATGGTTCAAATAGCTCTGAACACTATGGGACTTAACTTCTGAGGTCATCAGTCCCCTAGAACTTAGAACTACTTAAACCTAACTAACCTAAGGACATCACACACATCCATGCCCGAGGCAGGATTCGAACCTGCGATCGTAGCGGTCGCGCGGTTCCAGACAGTAGCGCCTAGAACCGCTCGGCCACCCCGGCAGGCTAATTATATTGCAGATCAATCCGTTGCATCTCCACATGCACAGATGCACTTTGAACTGAAACGGCAAACGGCCTCGTAAACAGCAAAACAGGGCGTCTTCAAAACGTTTAGAAAACTATCCATGTAATGGTTCCAAAGCCAAATGTTATTTAAATGACGAGTTTTCTTTAACGTTAGTGAACTTAGGGAAATGGAAGCTGTTTTTGTCAGGCATCCTCATCAAATCAGAAATAAATTATTCCTTACATTGCAGTGACTTTCTGTGGCCGACGCGTAGTCAAGTCCACTTGAAATGTGAGGTCTCCATTCCATTTTGGAAGTCCTAATCTTCGGTACTACTTCCCTTTCTCACTCAAAAATTTAATAATAGTGGGTTTTAAATCGAAAAATCGTTCCGTGCATGTCCCTTGACTCAAACAGCGTCTTTGCAGTAATACGTAAAGTACCATTCTCTTCGTTTAATTTAATCGAAAACTGTTACAACTGACAAGGTAACAAAGCATGCGACTTCAGAAAAGTTGCTACCCTACCATCAAATTCGTCACGTGCTCTATGCCTGCAAATTTAGCACAAAGTACAGTACAATGAATTCCGTACAGCTCTTGTGTCGATCGTTCCAATTTTCTGTGAACTAACTTATTTCTATGGGCTATTACGTATTATTGGCAATGGAAATAATTATTGATTGTGAAATTAACGTGAGAAGATTAGTGTCGCCACCGATTCTAACCATACAACTAATTAAAGGTTTTGCAGAATCGGAAACTAAATTAATTTGATCACAGACCAAAACTCATAAAATTGCATACATTGTGATGTCGCTCATAGGGGATGCGATGTAATTAATAGTATTGCCCGTGCACTGTTCACGAGAATCAAACATTTAAAATAAAATAGAACATGCATGAACACTGTGCAGAAGATCAGCTCCCAGCAACACACCTGAAAATAAGACAATCTAATGCATTTGTTTTAAAATAAAAGGGGAAACTAATCACTGGACCTGTGCGTAAGAAAACGCGTTGGATGCGCTAACGGGAAAGCTACGAGGTGAGTGGTTTAGGTACAAAAACGTAACCTCGGAATACAAGAGAAAATTGTGGATAAAATCATTTATTCCTAAGATATGTATGTGAGACATGTACACAATTCCTGATAACATTAACTTCTAAAACATTAAAGAAAAGCATCTATATATTCACCGTTATAATCTACACCTAAAATAATTGGTGTGAATCATTCATACAACTGATCGCAACAAATCGTGAAACGGTACACGTTTCGCAGTACACCGGCGTGCCCGCGTGGTTTGTGGAGACGCAGTTTCTAGGTATCGTGGCCAAGTTGCAACAATATCACATCACACTATCATGAACAGTTAACATTATTTAAAACAAACATGAGATCGGACAGTTAGTGATGACGGTAGGCCAACAAACTCTAATGTTCTACCACGTGGTTGGCTCTCCACGGACGAAAGACACATAAGGCAAAGAAAATTTACGAGAAGGCAAAGCTATTAATATTTAGAAAAATAAAAGCGTATACAGGCACAGCTGAAGGCAAACAGACATTCATACAGAAGCGAGTGCTCACTTCTTATCGACACCTTTGTGTGGCGCTCTTCCGGCGGATCCAAGTGTGCTATAGAAATTTACTAAAAGAAAAATCTGCCAAAGTTTTCCATTCCTTGCTACAACAACGTAAAGCAATCTTTCAGACTTGAAAAGCGAGACCAAAAGCTAACAGCTCTCCTATCGCCAAGTAACAACGCGCCACGCTGTCAGTCTAACTCACCCTTCGACTGGAGCACAGCTGTGGACGCTTCCCGTACCGGCGGCAGACTGCCCCTTTTTCTTCTCCAGCCTCTTCCACGCTCCTCGTGGCCCGGAAAACCAAAGACGCCATTTCCGCCACCAACCTAAAGCAGGTGGAATTCTCACAAGTAGCGCAAACCTCTTTGCCTACTTGACCACTGCGAGAGTTGGCTATTCTGTACAACTGGTGCTGAATCTGTATGACTATCGCAGACTTTCTGCAACAGACTACGCCACCGTCTAGCAACGTGACACACAACCACATTCATTCAATCACACCACTATGGGAGTTATGAGCAAAGGGAAACAAGGAAAAGAAATAGAAAAGCTAGTGAAAATGGGCTACCGGACTAAAGAAAGGTGGCTACAGGACCCTTTCATCTACTTACCCATTGTCAATTAAATCATTGAGTTAGTATTTTAATTAATGGATAAAAGTGATAATTTTACAGAAAACAGGCAACTTCATCAAGATTTTAGAAGGCTTTACATGGAGAAGACGATTATTGGACTGACATAGTGAATGTAATTTCAGCGCTTTCTTCAAGATTTTAGAAGGATTTACATGGAGAAGACGATTATAGGACTGACATAGTTAATGTAATTTCAGCGCGCAGAGACGATCGGAGCACCAAAGTTGTCAGCTAATTATCATAGCAACATTGTTGCAGTAAATTACCCGAAATTTAGCAGGAGTTTCTTTTCGAAATCATGAACGTCAAAGAGAAGACAAAAGAAAAAGAGCAGGTAAGAGCTACTATTCAAGAACGGAAAATTTTCCAGAAGATCGATGCAGAAGGGCAGAAGATTATCGAGTTGAAGAATCTAGACATCGAAAGTACGAGAAGAGGTCAGCCCCCTTCGCAAAATGAGAGTATACGCCGCATTAGCAGCGACTGTGTACTAATGAGAAGAATAGGCTTTTTGCCAGTGGAAAAAGGAGAACTGAATTACACCAGTATTGCGGACTGTGTCATAAAAGTAACTATTTGTTGATATCCGATATTCGTGGAAATGGTGAAAGGTGGCTACACTGAGACACTGCACCAGAGATTGCGCCAAAGAGTATTATTAAGCCGCCTACACAGTGCTTGGGGAGAGCTCGTAGTAGTCAGTGCCTGTTAAGAACTCGTAGCAGTCAGTACTTGTTAAGAACTCGTAGCAGAGAGTGTTTGTAGGCAGTGCTTGCTGAGATGTGATATTGGAGAGTTCTGGTTGAGATGTGATAGTAACGAGTCGGTGTGGAGAGATTGTAATGATTAGAGTGCTTTTCATCAATATAAATTAAGGTAACAAACTACTTTTCTTTTTTTTCTCATTATTTCAGTGTCCCAAATAAGGCGTCATTACAGGTTCAGTCAACAAAGCATCTGGCGTGTGTTCTTGTATTAGAGTGTAATTCTGGTTTTCTTGTGCAATTATAGTATTTCTAATTTTCTTTTATCACGTCAGTATAATTGGTATTTAAAAATTCTTGTCTTGTTGAAGAAGAACCGTGCCAGATGTGCGTTGAGTCATACTTCCACATACAGAACAGTTATTCTTGTGCTTTGGTTTCGTAGGTTTCATAGTTGCTGGGGACTTAATTAATTAATTGTGTTAACGAAAATTTTCATTTCATTCTTTGTTGTTGTTGTTTGCAGTCAGATAGCATACTAATACTAGTGAGGGCCAAGCGTTTACGAAACAGCGTAATCGGACTTACAGCTACTAAAAATATTCTCATTTTAAATAATTAAGCCCCCATGCACGTGGCGACCCTGCCAGGATCGTCCCTTGGAATTCTTCTGATTGTAAAAATAGTAGACAGTAGTATTGTTGTAGTAATTTGTAGTTTAGTAATTGTAGTCTATTTTGCATGTGTAGATTTGGTAATTGTCATTCTTCTAATGGTATTTTTTTTTCAGAATTTAATTTTGTTGTCTTGTCTATGGGTTTGACAATTTAGTGCAATTATTTCAATTGTTCGTTAATCGTGTTTGAGGGAAACATCTCGTGTAAATGGTATTGTTGGAGATGAAGAGTCATTGTGTGTAATTTTCGTACAGTGATGAGTTTTGTATATTTTGTAAATGATTACGTGATCAATGAAAAAGGCGAAAATGCTGAATAGTGAGAATAACGAAATTGTTAACATGGCGAACTCGCCAACACAGGAGAAAAGGATGATGAATAATGGAGTTGAAAACAATTAAATAAGTCGGGAAAACAGTCCGGAAACAGTTCAAAGTTTTTCACAATCGAAAAATTCTCAGGTTGCGTGGTTAACGACAGAAGAAATGGAGCAGTTAATGAGTGCAATATTAAATTTGGGATCATGGATAGAAGCAATGACAACACGGTTAAGCTCAAAAATAGGAACAATTGAAACCAAGATGAAAGCAATGACAACACGGTTAGGCTCACAAATAGGAACAAGTAAAACCGAGATGGAAACAATGGAAACACAGTTAGGCTCACGAACGGGGACATGTTTCAAAAACATGAAAGACGAATTAAAGAGGGAAGTTAGAGAGGAGGCGCAACCGATTTTGAATTCTCACAATAATAGCTTAATTTCAACAGAAATCAGACAAGAGGAACAGGGCAGGGAACAGGAAGAAAAAGATCGCGTGATAGTACAAAAATTTTCAGAATTAAATTTACAACGTGCACACGATAAGGAAGAAATAATAGAAAGAATCGAGGAATCCGTACCAAATGACAGAATAAATAACTTAACGCAACAGTGTGAACAGTTAACTACTAAATGTGACAACACCGAAACCCGAGTCGCGACATTTACATAAGACGTAAATAAACAGAAAGAACAATTAAGTGACTCATCGGAAAGAGTTGAGGAGATCTCAGATAAACTGACAAGTGTTAGTTTAGCAGAAGGGTTTGAAGAAAATAAATTGTTTCATTTACGAGAAGCAACAAGAGAGCGCCAGGCGCGCGAATTTGACAATAATCGTCATTGGGACTGGGACAGACGCGGTAGGTCTTTGTCGCCACGAGGCGAAAACTTTGACTATAAACACTTTTTGACTGTTCGGAAATTTAAGATCTTCCGCAATTCTAAGAATGACATACATCCATGTGCATGGTTCGATCAATTTATGTACGCACTTCCGCCAAATTTGCCACTAAGTCACAAACTGGAAATTATGTGCGGCTATTAATGTCCTCAGGGGATTCACTACTCTAAGTGAATATGTGCCGTAGCGAGCATAGGGCCCCGAGCTGTAGTGGTGCTATTTCCCTTTTAGTTTTCTGTACCGCTGCCTACTCTTTTACTATTCTTTGCATTTGTCAAAACAACTCTTCGACTATCAATCTATCTAGAGAGTAAGTAAACAATAACCGGATATGACTAATTTACCCAAAAGAGATTTCGGACATTACCCTTTGGACTTACTGTATCTTCAGCTGCATTCATTCGTAGTTTAAACGAAATTTTACCTGTTTATCTTCGTAACAATATTACTTCATATGTTGACGATATTCTTGTTGCTGAGCGTTCTTGGAGTGAACATAACAAAATTTTGGACTCATTATTAGGTATTTTGCAAGAGTTGGCATCACTGTGAACTTAGAAAAATCTGAATTTGGTCGTTCTCAGGTGAAATTTCTCGGTCTCATTATTTCTACAGAAGGTAATTCTTCCTGATCCAGAGAAACTAGACGCTATTCGTAATTATGCTGTTCCTACCACAAAACGTGATGTTCGTAGTTTCCTTGGTGCCTGTAATTTTCTTAGACGCTTTGTTAGATTGGACAATTTGGCCACGCCTCGTTTATGTAATCTATCTGGAAAGTTCTTTTTAAACGAAAATCGGTCGACAACTCTGTTTGGTTAGTTTGTATTCCTGATGAGTGGGTTAATAAGCTGATTTGGTATACGCATTTGAGTTATGCACACTTTGGTCCCAGAAAATGTTTTCATAAATTACGAGAAAATTGCTACTTCAATAATATGGAAAAACGTATTCGATTTGTTCTGGCCAAATGCAAATTATGTCAGAAGGCTAAGCCGCCAACAATTTCTCACAGAGCACCGTTGTTTCCTATCATTCCAGCGAAATTAAAGGACATGGCTGCAGTCGATTTGTTCGGTCCAGTGGTTCGTTGTACTAATGGTTTTGCGTACATTTTCGTAGCAGTGGAGTTGACATCAAAATATGTGCGTTTTACACCTTTACGCAAAGCAACAGCTCGTTCAGTATCTAACGTTTTCATCAAACATTTTCTTAAAGAAGTTGGTCATGTTGATAAGGTTATATCAGATAATGGATCACAGTTTCGTTCTAAAATTTGGCTTCGTACTCTACGGCGTCGTAAAATTAAACCAATTTTCATTTCACTTTTTCACCCTCAATCTAACGCTTCAGAGAGATGGATGAAGGAAATCAATAAATTGTGTCGTCTTTATTGTCATCAGAATCACAGAACGTGGGATCAGTATCTTCATATTTTTCAAAACATTCTGAATGAACTCCCTAATGATTCAACTTCTTTACCGCCGATGCTGATATTAAAAAACAAAACACCGACAAATCGCATATCTGAAATCGTTCCTTTTCCGCCTTCACGGAAACTGCGGCATTCTGAAGTTGTGAACCTGGCTCTACAAAATATTGCATCTGCGGCTGCTGGAAGAGAGAAATCAGCTAAGCGTCCTGGTCGTTTAAAAACTTTTTCAGTTGGCCAAAAAGTGTTAATTAAGTCTCACCGTTTATCTCACAAAGGAAAAGGCTTGTGTCGCAAATTTTTTCTGCTTTATAACGGTCCATATAGAATTCGCAAAATTATTCATGATAACACTGTTGAAGTAGAAACTCTTAAATCACGACGCTCTAAGGGAATACATCATATATCTAACGTTAAAATTTTTGTGGAATTATATACTTTTGAAAAATTTTTGTAGGATGACATACTTTTGAGAAACTAACAGCTAGATGTAAACATGCGGAGAGTACAAGGATACCGCGCTGTGTTTTGGCGGCGGCATATACTCAAAGCAACAGTCAAGTCTGCGCGCCGCACAGGGCAGTCGTTGACCGCAAACAATTGCTTCCTACGTCACGCGCCTACAGCTGATCGAGCGCTCAGTGCGATGCACTGACAGCCGTAAACAAATACACAGTTTAATTTCTCCGATTAAATTCAGTATAAAGCTATAGTGACTTGATGGATTATGTTATTAACATTCAGTATTTTTCAGGATACGGTTCTATAAAATATTTAAGAACTTCAGGTAAATTCTGTGCGTGTCCGACGTTAAGACGACTTGTTATCGAGAAATTTTCAGGAAGAATGTAATTTCGAAGAAGAAACTAATAAACTAAAAAAAGGGTAACTGTTAATTGAGTTCATTTTTCAGGTAACATATTTCCACTTAGGTACGTACTTTAGACGTAATTTGCTGCTCGCGATTACGTGATTCATACTTTGTGCTAATTTCATGTTCTATGAAATTACTTGTGAAGCGACGTGCTTGCGTACGTTAACTGATTTTGACAATGATTATTAATGAACTGGGTTGTAACTTGTGTATATTATGCATCGCTTGGCTGCACTGCTTTTTCACTGATGTCATATTTTTTAATTATGTGCCTGCTGTGCTTATTTATTTAAATTATAATTGTCACCTGATTTATTGTGCTGATGTGGTTAGGTATGTAAGTTATACTTTGTGATTTATCTGCTTGCGCCTTCATGTTTACTTATTAAGATTACATATGAACATTTATTTGCTTATGCTGATATGATGCTAATGACCTGTTTGCTGCTTTGCGTATGGATTGCATATTTACACATTTGTGTTTTGTTGTCATAACTACTCTTTAATTTGGTATATAGAAATGCTGATATACTGTGTACAAACATAGAGTTTAGGTCACACTATGGATTAATTATAGATTGTTCGCTTGGCAGAGCCTCGTTGTAGGATTTGTGCTGCATCCACTTTTTGACATTCTGTTCACTACTGGTATATTTACTCGCTATTGCTTGTTTTGCTTACGATCAGTGCCTTATATTTTTAAGATAGGAAAATGAACTGCTATAATTCGACGAACGACATTAGTACAAGAAACTTCATAGAAGTCACATGAGCTGGAGGTTTTATGAAAGCTGTATAAATGTATGCTAATAGGAAGGAAGCTAACGACATGACATACCAAAACTAGGTTTAGACCATTGACAGTTATTACACTGCATTTTTCGTGAGCAATTGAAATAGGAAGTGACACTTGACACAAGAAATACTCCACATGTTTGCTTCTGTTTGCCATAATTCTTGAAGTGGTGTACACACTGTGAAATATTATGATCATTCACACTCCGTAATTGTACTTAATTACTGAGAGTTATTCGAACTAAGTCTGTTAGAGGTCATGTATGCATTTCTTTGTTTATAATTCATAGTGAGTAGAAGATTTGGGTCAGATGGATTACACAGAGGTTGTGTGTTGACAGTGTGTCTTCGGATTGTATGGGATGATGAGGTTTGCATTAGGATTTTATCTGTACTTGTTCGAGGAGACTGACTAGAGGAAAGAGTTGTTATGGAAGTGAAATGATATTGGCGATAAGGTTTATATGTGTCGACGTATTGAAGAGGTATTATTGAGGTATTGAGATTATAAGAAGTTGATGATTATTGGGAGTTTTTGTGGACAAGAGGTAAGGTAAATGCTATTAATGATAAGGTTTATATGTATCGACGTAAGAGGTATTATTGAAGTATTGAGATTATGTGATGCTGATGATTATTGGAGTTTTGGTGGATAAGAGGTGAAGTAAGTGAGGTGCATTTTTTTTTTTTTTTTTTTGTTGGTCTATATGGAACAAGGAGGATGAAGATAGCAGACTAGAACACTAAAGTGGGAGGAAGATTGTCTACACACACTTTGTTAAATCACTAAGCAGTATATAACTTTTTTTTTGGAGAGAGGAAGTATTTGCATATCTTGGCTCACTGACAGTTGTTCAGCAACTGTACATTTTGATCTGGCTTGGCAAACATTGGTCTTGACATGATGACTATGACGTTGACTAACTATTATTGACTGTATACATTGCTGCCACTACTACTTGATACACAAGATGAACATCAAATTTTGACAGAATTGCATTTACACAGTTAACACTATTCAATTACACAGTAGTACTTAATGTGGATGAAAGATGAGTGAGTCTGTTTTGTGCGTTTTCCTTTCCTAATCCTACCCACCTATCTCCTAAATATTATTTTATTTGTTAGTAGTGGCTTGAACTGACACCCATAAATATTATAGGTTCACTGATATTTGAGTATTTGTAATAGTTAATATGACGATTATCTGATATCATTTGCGTGTTTATTAGAATTTGTATGTTTAGTGTAAGAGCATTGTAAAAGCATTTGTATGTGTATTCAAACTATTGTTCATGCTTGAACTGTCTGATTAGTGATGGTGAATATTATGAACTGTTACCTGCATTTTTCAACATAATGGGTGCCACTTAGAAATGATTAATTTCTGCTGATGAACTGTGTGATTAGGATAGTGAATATTATGGACTGTTACTTGCACTTTTTCTACATGATTGGTGCCACTAGGACATGTTTAATTTCTGCTTATAAACTCTGATGAACAGTGTGATCAGTGATAGTGAATATTATGGACTGCTCTCTGGACCTGCTCATCATTGCTAGGTGCAACTGATGGACTGCTTCTACTGAAATGATGTCACTTGTTGGTGTCTGCACCTGCTCAACATTACTGGGTGCCACTGATGAACAGCTTCTACTGAAATGATGTCACTTGTTGGTGTCTGCACCTGCTCAACATTGCTGGGTGCCAATGATGGACTGCTTCTACTGAAATGAAGTCACTTGTTGGTGTCTGCACCTGTTCAACAATGTTGGGTGCAACTGATGGAACTGCTTTTATCGAAATGATGTCACTTGTTGCTGTCTGCACCTGCTCAACATTACTGGGTGCCACTGATGGACTATTTTTTACTGAAATAATGTGACTTGTTGCTGTGTGTACCTGCTCAACACTACTGGGTGCCACAGATGGAACTGCTTTTACTAAAATGTTGTCACTTGTTGGTGTTTGCACCTGTTGACCATTGCTGGGCTGGAATTATCAACTATTTGTTTTTTTTTTGTTTTTTGAATAATTAAAAGTATTTTATGTGAACATTTGTATAAACTGATTTTTTGTGTATTGTGTAAACTATTATGTAAAGCCACATGTATGAAAGAATTTGTATTGCCTACTGTATTTTATATATTAGGTTATTGAAAGGTCAGTGCAAAGCCAAAATTTTAGCTAATTATGTGATATTTAGGTATTAATATTATCTTTTATTTTTGTCTGTATTTTTGTGGACGAATTTGGTGGTATTTTCACCACCAATGCTGGCAAAAATACCATCAAATTCTGGCCTGTGGAGGAGGGGCATATGAAAGGTGGCTGCATTGAGCCACTGCGCCAGAGATTGCGCCAAGGAGTATTATTAAGCCGCCTATACAGTGCTTGGGGAGAGCTCGTAGTAGTCAGTGCCTGTTAAGAACTCGTAGCAGTCAGTACTTGTTAAGAACTCGTAGCAGAGAGTGTTTGTAGGCAGTGCTTGCTGAGATGTGATATTGGAGAGTTCTGGTTGAGATGTGATAGTAACGAGTCGGTGTGGAGAGATTGTAATGATTAGAGTGCTTTTCATCAATATAAATTAAGGTAACAAACTACTTTTCTTTTTTTTCTCATTATTTGAGTGTCCCAAATAATGCGTCATTACAGGTTCAGTCAACAAAACATCTGGCGTGTGTTCTTGTATTAGAGTGTAATTCTGGTTTTCTTGCGCAATTATAGTATTTCTAATTTTCTTTTATCACGTCAGTACAATTGGTATTTAAAAATTCTTGTCTTGTTGAAGAAGAACCGTGCCAGATGTGCGTTGAGTCATACTTCCACATACAGAACAGTTATTCTTGTGCTTTGGTTTCGTAGGTTTCATAGTTGCTGGGGACTTAATTAATTAATTGTGTTAACGAAAATTTTCATTTCATTCTTTGTTGTTGTTGTTTGCAGTCAGATAGCGTAATAATACTAGTGAGGGCCAACCGTTTACGAAACAGCGTAATCGGACTTACAGCTACTAAAAATATTCTCATTTTAAATAATTAAGCCCCCATGCAATGGATTGCAAACAGAGTAACTATTGTCAAATTATTTGCTTTGACAACCAAAACAAGCACTAAATTCAGCAGCGATATATCAATAAAGTGATGGGACTTTGATCGTTACGTGGTCGTTCACAATTGTACTTAAAACTGTGTTAGCATTTCAATCAAGCAGATCCCATTCCCATTTCCCTTCAAAGGAAGTTTTGAAAGGTTTTATCAAGGACGTTTATCTATGAAGAAGACACAACGAAGCAGCAATCAGAGTTAATTCGTAACTGGTTTGGCCATTTGTGACGTTGCTCATCGCCACCTTTGCAACTTCCCACTGACACTCGAAACTTCTGCCGGTCCAGAAACGCCACAGATTGGAAGCCAGGTCCAGTTGCAGGTGAGCAAGCAAATACATTTCTCTAGTGGCAGCCATTATTTTCGGCGCATCACCATCTATCTCAGAACTGAACATTACGTACGGACATTAACTACAGACAGACAGCTGTAAAAGATATTATGGAAGGAGACAGTTATAATATTAATGAAACTGAATGTACTGTATACCACGTTGAAGAACAGACACTCACTAACTGCTGAATACTTGTCAGTGCCGTTGAACAAAGTAGGAGAACCTAGCGTTCTTATAGAAGAAATATCAGTCTGCTCCAGAATATTTCTTGCTTCGATTCTGTAGAAAAATAACTGTGCTTTACTTGAAATTAGTTCAGCCGTGACATCGCTTCTGTATATTTGCGAAAATACACGTCAACAAAAGTTTTGCATCACCTCAGTTCCCAGAACTACTGAAGATAGACGTTGACTGAGGATATTGTATCACAGACACAGCCCCTTTGACTGTTCCGAGATGTCACTGAACCCGGCCAAAGATGTAAACTACCAAGCATGATCAGCGCCTATTAGACGGAGGGCGTCCGACAACCGATCAGTTACAGTCATTCCACCAGGAAGGAGGTACACGGCTCGTGTTGTCTGGAGTTCAACCATGCCTAGACGGCCAATACCGCGGTTCGATCGCGTCCGCTTTGTTATTGTGCCAGGAAGGGCTCTCAACAAGGGAAGTGTCCAGGTGTCTTGGAGTAAACCAAAGCGATGTTGTTCGAACATGGAAGAGATACACACAGACAGGAACTGTCGATGACATGCTTCGCTCAGGCCGCCCAAGGGCTACTACTGCAGTGGATAACCACTATCTACGGATTATGGCTCTGAGGAACCATGACAGCAACGAAACCATGTTGAATAATGCTTTTCGCGCGGCCACAGGACGTCGCGTTACGATTCCAATTGTGCGCAGTAGGCTGCATGATGCGCAACTTCACTCCCGACGTCCATACCGAGGTCCATCTTTGCAACTACGACACCATGCAGCGCGGTACAGTTGGGCCCAGCAACATCCCGCTCAGGATTGGCGTCACGTTCTGATGTGTGTCGCATTTGGCTTCAACCAGACAATCGTCGGAGACGTGTCTGGAGGCAACCCGATCAGGTTGAACGCCTTAGACGCACTGTCCATCGAGTGCAGCAAGGTGGAAGTTCCCTGCTGTTTTGAGGTGGCATTATTTGGGGTCGACGTACGATGCTGGTAGTCATGGAAGGCGCTATAGCGGCTGCACGATACGTGACTGCCATCCTCCGACCGATACTGCAACCATATCGGCTGCATATTGGCGAGGCATTCGTCTTCATGGACGACAATTCTTGCCCCCATCGTGCACATCTTGTGAATGACTTCCTTCAGGATAACGACATCGTTGGAATAGAGTGGCCAGCATGTTCTCCAGACATGAACCCTATCGATTATGCCTGGGATAGATTGAAAAGGGCTGTTTATCGATGTCGTGAGCCACCAACCACTCTGAGGGATCTACGCCGAATCGCGCGTTGAGGAGTGGGACAATCTGGACCAACAGTGCCTTGATGAACGGATAGTATGCCACGACGAATACAGGCATGCATCAGTGCAAGAGGACGTGCTACTGGGTATTAGAGCTACCGGTGTGTACAGCAATCTGGACCACCACCTCTGAAGGTTTCGCTGTATGGTGGTACAACATGCAATGTTTGGTTTTTATGAGCAATAAAAAGTGCGGAAATGATGTTTATGTTGATCCCTATTCCAATTTTCTGTACAGATTCCGGAGCTCTCGGAACCGGGGCGATGCTGAATTTTTTTTAAAGTGTGTATATACATGCATCCAGAAAGAGCAGTAGTAATCTTACGATGGGTATTTTGTGTTGCAGTTTCTGTTCAGTCGTAGCTTTTATGTACAGATCGTTCAATAAAGCCCGTTTAATAGTTAATCATTCCTACTGTATATTAGAAATTACATTCTTGTTGCACTGACGCACATCCATTCAGTTAAAACCGTTAAGTAATTTATCGATATAGACGTATAAATTGTGATTCTATATTTGTACCTGTTTGATGCGTGGAACTAAGTCACCTATCGTAGGTAACAGCAAACATGAGACTAGCCAAGTACAGGTTCGGCGAAAGCATTTGCTTAGCACCGACATATTTAGGAGTATCAGTAGCAGATATAGTGATAGAATTCAGTGTGGTTGTTATGACAGCGAGTAACCGCTCAAGCCTATTTCAATGGTACTCAAGTGTACGAAAGCAGTACCCCAGGATTATTTAGGCAATGAGTCAAGTAAACAGTGCATCCAACATTAATTTACTAACTATTTCAGTATGTGGATGAAAGCTTACATTACTCAAAAAGTCGACACCTCACTCTGCAAGGTTGACTACAAATGGCTCTGAGCACTATGCGACTTAACTTCTAAGGTCATCAGTCGCCTAGAACTTAGAACTAATTAAACCTAACTAACCTAAGGACATCACACACATCCATGCCCGAGGCAGGATTCGAACGTGCCACCGTAACGGTCGCTCGGTTCCAGACTTTAGCGCCCAGAACCGCACGGCCACACCGGCCGGATTGACTACAAAGCTAGCGCCAATAAACAGAGTTAACCAATACGCTCTTTTTCTTTAGTTTTGCCAACTATATTCTTCATCAAGAAACCCAAATATAAAATTGTATCACAGTACTTCATAGAAGCATTCGAAAAGGCACGTTTTTCCTTTAAAATAGCGTTCTTCTTGTACTTCACCTCATTGACATAATAACGGAACGACGTTAGTCTGCGCAAGAAAAACCTTTTCTGTAGCACCAGGTAAGCTCTCCGTAAGGCTGGAAAATATTTATAGATGCCGTAGCTGATATCTGAATCCGTAAAGCACCTTTTTTTGTTCTAGTCTCGTTAAATTTCTTTCCTCTCCTCTTCTGCTATGAAGCCTCCTTCTGCGCTGAGGAGGCTTTCTTTTGTCGTGTCATTTTCTTGTACACTTGTTCTCGAGTTTATTTACAGTTAGCTCGAGCAAATCTTCATTTCCTTCAACGTGATGTTTTCTTTTTCCACTAGCAAATTTCTCATCTAAGAACTGAGTAAACTGGCAAATCTTTCTTCTTTAGCATTCTACGAATGTTTCCTTCTGAAGAAATGTTTCCTTTTTGGGAGAAACTGCAGTGCTATCCTAATAATCGGTAGCTGTTTGTCACAGAAACGTTAGAGTGTTTATGAAGTGTAGGAGGATATTATCGTAATAATTGTTGACTCACTGTAAAGTAACAGACTGCCAAATTTTCTTTACACTTCCATGGAATTTTCTCATTTGGGGCGCTTTTGGTCTATATTCATGAGACCAATATTTTAGCTACCGATACCTATTGTTTTCAGATTTATATGTTTCCAGGAGTTCGTGAAGAGTTAACACATCCACGTATGTTACGGAATCTACAAAACTCATTACTGCAGTTGGCCAAACATGGTTCCACAAAATAACACATTAGAAATGAAATTTATTTTTATGATGGGGGTATTTTAGAAGGTATTAGAATTATATTAATACCTTCAGCTGCTGACGGGCGTTGATATATATCAATGGGGACAGGTGAAAATGTGTGCCTCGACCGCGACTCGAACCCGGTATCTCCCGATCACATGGCAGACGCTCTATCCATCTGAGCCACCGGGGGCACAGAAGGCAGCGCTACTGCAGGGACAATCTCACGCACGCCTCCCGCGAGACCCACATTCTTACCTTCTATGTTCACACACTACATTTGTAGTGTCCCACCCCAACACACTCATTGCTCGTGGAAGACATTTTTACCAAGAGTTAGGGGAGTACGTGTGCATCCGCACAGAAGAAGAAGCTCATGCCCGGTGTTGCCAGAACTATATACTTATATGGATATGGTGTCTGTTCTTTCGTACATGTGCGAAAGAACAGACACCACATCGATATAAGTATTTAGAAAGTATGGTTTGCGTTGGTAAAGCCAGAGATTTACAAAAACTGTGACCAACGCCAAGAGTCACCCTGTAGAACTTTTCCTCAACTGAATTTTCTGAACGACTTCCTCGCAGTATCATCAGTAACCTCCCCTGCCCATATCCACGACACAATGAGTGATGAATCTCGGCGACACTGATTCCTCCTGCTTGCAGGACGCAAATGACAGTGCGTACCCAACAACACCCAGGGGCAGCCCAAATGGTTCAAATGGCTCTAAGCACTATGGGACTTAACATCTGAGGTCATCAGTCCCCTAGGCTTACAACTACTTAAACATAACTAACCTAAGGACATCACACACATCCATGCCCGAGGCAGGATTAGAACCTGTGACCGCAGCAGCAGCGCGGTTCCAGACTGAAGCACCTAAAGCCGATCGGCCACAGCGGCAGTCAGGCGCAGCCCATTTTAATCGTTTGCTTCTTACACACTGACGAAAAAAACAGAGAACAGACTGATGTTGTGAATGAATATTGATGGGGTGGTTTTCCCTGCGTATAGTAATTTTTAAATGTTGTATGCTCTAGTAGATTAATTTATAACATTATTAGAGTTGGTATGTGACCCCAGGATGGGGAAGAATCAGCTGTTCGTAGGTTAGGAGATGATGCTCGTTCCTCACTGAGACACTTGGCTGTAGAGGCAATAGGAACACTTTTTTTTCTTTTTTCCCTTGCTGCATTTGGACTACTTGGGGCCTGCTGTCTAACAAGTTCTGTGGGGGTCGTACTGCTGCATTCGGTCCACCTATCCGGGAGCAATGGCCGTCACCATGCATCTGTCATGCTGCGCAGCCTGAGGCCGAGGGCTCCACTGCCCAAGCAGCACCACACGTAGGTGGAGCTACGTGCAGATCTTTCTTCCCCATTCTTTATGTAAATTTCAGCTGTATTTTGTATTTAGAAAACGATTATACGTCATATTGGAAATAGGAAATTTTGAAAGGAAAAATTGATTTTAGAAGGGTGATGAAAGAGGATAATATAGATTGAGTAGTAGAAGTCCCTTCACCTTCACTGCCGAGGGAGAAGATCTAGGAATTTGACCTCGAAGTCGGCCGCTGTGGCCGAGCGGTTCTAGGCGCTTCAGTCCGGAACCGCACTGCTGCTACGGTGGCAGCTTCGAATCCTGCATCGGGAATGGATGTCAGTGATGTCTATAGATTACTTTGGTTTAAGTAGTTGTAAGTCTAGGGGACTGATGACCTCAGATGTTAAGTCCCATAGTGCTTAGAGGCATTTGAACCTTTTTTTTTTTTTTTCCTCGGCCCAACATCCCTGTGCAGTGCCTCCCAAGTTACTTAATAAACGATGTTGATATGATAGTCTACTTAATTTTAGGCTAGTGTTTTTAGTGTTTTGCAGGCTTACCATGGCACCGGGTACAGTTACTGCCCATACTATTTTATACATCTATATGTATTATAGTGTTTCTGTTGTGCTTCCTATTATGTTTCGCTGTGGTGGAGTCTGGGACTGCTTGACGAGCCGCTAGTGAAACATCTCTGTTTACAGTAGTCCTTAATTCCTGTTAGTACAGGGACGGGAGGGCGGCAGGTGGGAGGCTATTGCCCCTTGATAGGTAGGTGGCCACCGGCGTGCCAAATGCTGGGATCAGCAGCTGTCTCCTCAGAAGCCAGCATTGCAGACGATGGCAGCGACGGGCAGTGGCGTCAGCGAAGCTGCGGCCGAAATGGGTCAGACGCAGCTCCTAGCAGCCTGAGTAGCCTGTGGTCACCGTGTACCACAACAGGCTAGACGGTTACAAAATGTCTCTCTGGTGGGCAGGTATCTGGGTGTCTGCCTCTCAATATCTCTGACACAGAACCACCACTTCAGTGATACTACAGTAAAATTATACGCAAGACATTTTTAATACGAATGACAAGAATTGTGGCCCTGTGTAGTGAAAGTGAAGACAAAAAATTCTGTTTTCATTTCAAAACTACTCCTATTATACCTCTAATAGATAACTAAAATTAATAAAGGTGATCAAGGGGTACTGTCTACTTGAATAACAGATAAAGCTCAATAAAATGACTCACTTGTTTCTAAAAGACATGAATTAAGTAGAACATAGGTCAACATAACACACGAATCACATTATGCCGACCATGTTCATAAAGTAAAGTGTTCTGACAGACAGTTGACAAAGTTAAACAAAGGGTCGCGTCTTGACTCTAACTCTGGCTTTAAAAAAAATGACACTCGATCTGACTGTGATTAATACGCCTGACAGTGTTGGTGATTTGTACGCTGAAACAAACTGCCACAATGTGCTCGAATCGGACAGTGACTGCTACTGCTGTGAACCCGCAATAACGTAACATAAATTCACTCTAAACATTCCTAATGCCAGTGCTGCGATATGCTTACCGTGTGCATGTAGAAATTCAGAGATGCAGTGCCCGAAGCACCTCGCCATCAGGTGAAACAGCGGGCCTCCATTTTCTCCTCTCGTTCTGATCAACTTTGCACCAAGGCTCCAAGTTAACGGTTGAATTGCTGCTTCCATACTGTACATCCCGGTCCGCCAAAAGCTCCACATGGAGCTTGCGCCAAAAAGCTAAAACCACGAACGGAAACGTGGTAAAGCACATTTGCGCCAGCCGCATATCACTTTGTGTACCATACAGCCTCCCTCCATACGATGGCAAAGAACTATTCTTCGAATCCTTCCACATCTCAAGGCATCAGTAGGTTTCCGTTGCTATGTCTTCCCACGTCACAGTCTGCGTCTCGATCAACACAATGTTATTTTGCATGCACAGGAAACAGTGTGGTTTGCGTGCCTACGTGATAAAAAAAAAAAAAAAAAAAACGACAATGCTCTTTCGGCCATCCTATGTCCGGCCTCCTGCAGAGTCACCTCATTTTGTCCATTCCAACGAAGCGTTTTCACTGACCTAGGTCATACTGATGTTACAGGAAGCTTCACAGAGAACAACATGAGGACTCCTGCTAAAATGGTGGAATGCACTTCATCTCAGCTGGGAACAATTGTCACTCCCTCAGCTCGTCACAGGATTTTCCTCTGGCCACAGGGACAATACACTGTGGCCCCACTCCAGGATTTCCACTTCCTATGCTAACTGAACTACTATGGCTTAGGCTGATTCCTTTCCAGCACCATTCACCCTGTCTTTACCTCTGACTTGCCGTATTCTCAAATCGACACCATTAAACCTCGTCTGCCATAGTCGAGGCCGTCAGACAAATTGAGCACTCGGCTTCACCTCTAATGACTTCAAGCATTTAGCTACCATTAAAGTCAGCATCACAACCACTGTCAACCATCTCTAATAGTCTCACTGACCACAGAGCCTGTAACCGTCTGTTTGATCAAATTAATAATGTGGAAGTATGGCGGATCGAACGGACCTGTGTCTTTCATACTGTTTAAACTGTAACATACAGCATGGCCAAAGTCGCAGGGGTGTGCCCACAATGGCCAGTGATCAGTGGCGACAGAAGCCATCAGGAAGTGGTGAACAACAACAGACGCTGGACGCATCCCAGCACACACTCGCACGAGCGACCACTAGAGAGGTGCCCGCCACCAGGACGTAGTCACCAAGCAGTGGCATTTAAGTGCCAAATTGTCTGCATACAGTTCCTGGTGCAGAGTAGAGATCGTACAGTTTTCATGTAAAGAGTACAACAGCCAGCATCTGGAAACGTCTTAGAGAGATTTCGGCCGGGGGGGGATTTATGAGACTCTGCTGGTGAGGCTGGCCAAGACTTCTTTAAAGGCAGCACCTCCACCCCACAAAAGTAGCAGTTTGGTGTCACCATTGGGTGATGATGACTTTGTCATTCAGCTTTTCTTGCTTAGTCAGCCATTGCAGGAGACTAGCCAGAACTGTAGTATTGCCCAACTTCAGCCGTCAGAGACACTAACTGGCTTCTTCTGCTTTGTCAGCTTCCTGAATAAGTGCTCTTATTTTCTGAATACAACGTCTTGTGCAATGGTGTCAGGGATTCATGCTGACACTCACTTCCCTCTGTATGGCGACGTTTTGTCGAGCATCGCAAGAGAAGTTCATTGCACCTGATGGTGTCTTGCTGTCTTGGTGTTTACATTCGTATATGTAATTTAAAGTATGTAGACTGCCTATGTAAGATGAAAGAAAGGGTATAATAGCCCAAATCTTGCTGGGTTAGATAAATCAGTAAACAAATGAGACCTGTATGTAAAACAGGAGCTAATGTTGAGTCATTATAGGCCACGAAACTGTAAGGGAAGAGTCCATCGTATCCAAGAGCAGACATCGGCAAGGGAGGCTAATTCAGTAACTTTCTCTACACATGATATTTATAGTGTGGGGTCATTGCGTTAAGGATGGACAATTCTGCAATCAGTTCTCTATTCAGAGTCATCTGCAAGTGTCTTCATGTATTCACAAACAGTGTTCTCCAGAAGTAATTGAACAGCAGTTTGGTGTCTCTGAATTCTCCTCTGAACTGAACTCTGACCATCATGCTGGTGTCACTTACACAAGGTTTAAAATCTTGTGGTGTAAGTTCAGTTTGGCTAGTGTCTGAAAGATGAAGTAACTACCTTTGGAATATTAGGATTTTTGGAAGTCAATTTAAATGGCTATGTGATATGAGATGGATACAGTTTTTTATTTTATCTTTTTTCTTTATTGTTATTTCATCCCCCCATCCCATATGGTGGTGGAGATGGGGCAGGATGGGCTGTCAGTGGTTACAGCCTGCCACCCTGCAGCCGCATAAGAGAAAAAAATTTAAAAACATAATACAAAAGCTGGACATGGTGGTTGACTAAAACAAATGTTTTCTACATTAAAAAGGCACACTGTTAGTTTTATAAGTTAAAAAACTAAAAGGTTTATTAAGTGATTAATTAAAATACAGGTACATATCAATGGAAAATAAGTGTCGCACATGAATATATAAAAACAGATAAACAGTTGCATAAGGTAAACCGGAAATGCCGATATTTTGACTGATTACAACAGACGAGTAGATGAGTGAAGATATGAGTGGATGTAGACTGCCAGGGGTGAGGATATGATGGTAATGTAGCATTTAAAGGTAGTGCATAGGAGGGGTTTGTGTTGGTGAATGTTTGGAGGAGGGATTGAGGAAGAGTGGAGAGGGACACAGTTCTGAACCAAAACTTAGGATTGGGTGGAGAGCATTGGATGGAGAAGAGAGCCCTTATAAGGGGAGGGCAGTAGGTATCCCCTAGATCTGGTGGGACGCGTATGTGTCAGAGTGGAGGGAAAGCAATGTAAGTTTTCTTGGGAGAAGACGTGGAAGGTGTAGAGGTGTAGTGTTGGGGGAATGTGGTGCTACAGGCGTGACAGAGTACCAGCATCAGTGAACAAGGGGAGGTGTTCAAGATGAAAGAGTAGCCTACGGGATTTTAGAAATTGGTAGAGGATGCAGGTGGGTAGGGTAAGCTGAACAGAAAGGCTAGGCGCCGTACTTGGCTTTTGAGAATCTGTAGTGCATGATAAAACGAGGTAGAAGCGGAAGCCCACACCACATATTCATAGCAGAGGATGGGTCAGATCAGGGCTTTATGGGTGTAGAGGACTGTGGACATGCTCGGCCAGTTAGCAGTTTTAGTTACTTTAATCTATTGTGGACTTTCTGTTGAATGGTTAGTAGATGGGAGTTCCATGTTAGTCGGCAATCAAGTGTTAGTCCGGGGTATTTTAGTGTGCTAACTAACTAAACAGGACGGTGTACTGTACCTCCTGGAGTGGTCATAAATTTGAAGTTTGTAAATGACATGTATTGATAGTTATTGTATGAGTAGCTGGCGATGTATGCCAAAGAGGAAACAAATAGATTATGTTTCAATGAATGCCTTGATGAATATTCCTTGGACATTGGAGATTCCTTGTCTGAACTTTCTGTTCTGGTGGACTTATTCTGTTCTTGGACTGGAAGAGGAAAGAACGATTGTATGAGGTTCATCTTGCTGTATCAGTCTACGTAAGTTGTAAACGAGACTAAGATACAGTTGTTCATGACTTCAAACTTATGTATGATACATAATTATTTGTAAACTTAAATCTTGCTTGTCCTGAGTAGACATGGCCTTAACGGAACATTGACCATTGTTAGGCGCCATACTAGAAAATAATTAGTAATTTTCATTCAGCTCATCTTAGGGACGTGCCGCTGTTTAGGACACTGTAATTGCTTTCAGGTTCCTCGAGCTACGGGGCGGCTACGAATAATTCAGTGAATTTCACTTTCAGATTTTCTCATGGTTGTGAGATAACATCCCAGGTAGATAGGCTTGGTAACAGGATCCTAGTTCTAGTATAACATTTCATCTGCAAAATATTATGCTTGTTATCTTATATTGGTATTCGAGACGAAACCAAGATCTGGAGTTACGAGTTTTATTACTTCACATTGAACGGACCTACGAAATATTATCTGGTGCTATAAGCACATGAGTTTTAACTATACTTTTGGTATACACTGTATTGAGGAATATCTGTGATAAGTCAAGAAAGAGACAATTATTATTTATAATCCCGTAACCACCCTGATTACTGAGCTAGTTTGCTGATTGATGATCAGCGTCGGGCTAATAGTAACGTTGCGTTATCAATCTTTAAGCGACAAAGTGCATAATTATCTAACAGAACTGTATTCATAGTATTATTAGAGTTATTTCTCTTCTGTTTTGACGTCACTTTATTAAAAGCTATCAAAGCACATTTACAATGCTTAGGGAGTTAACTCTCATTCACGTTACAAAACTAATTTCAAAGACAATAGCCGGCCGAAGTGGCCGTGCGGTTAAAGGCGCTGCAGTCTGGAACCGCAAGACCGCTACGGTCGCAGGTTCGAATCCTGCCTCGGGCATGGATGTTTGTGATGTCCTTAGGTTAGTTAGGTTTAACTAGTTCTAAGTTCTAGGGGACTAATGACCTCAGCAGTTGAGTCCCATAGTGCTCAGAGCCATTTGAACCATTTGAACCATTTCAAAGACAATATAGAATTAATCTGAAGGTGGCAGGGGTAAAACACAGGGAGCGAAAGGCTATTTACAATTTGTATAGAAACCAGATGGCACTGCACCGAGGTGCATGAAAGGGAAGCAGTGCTTGGGAAGGGAGTGAGACAGGGTTGTAGCCTATCCCCCATGTTGTTCAATCTGTGTATTGAAATAGCAGTAAAGGACACAAAAGAAAAGTTTGGAGTAGGTATTAAAATCCATGGAGAAGAAATAAAAACATTAAGGTTCGCCGATGACATTCTAATTCTGTCAGAGGCAGCAAAGGACTTGGAAGAGTAGTTGAACGGAATGGATAGTGTCTTGAAAGGAGGGTATAAGATGAACATCAACAAAAGCAAAACGAGGATAATCGAATGTAGTCGAATTATGTCGGGTGATGCTGAGGGAATTAGATTAGGAAATGAGACACTTAAAGCAGTGAAGGAGTTTTGCTATTTGGGGAGCAAAATAACTGATGATGGTCGAAGTAGAGAGGATATAAAATGTAGGCTGGCAATGGCAAGGAAAGCGTTTCTGAAGAAGAGAAATTTGTTAACATCGAGTATTGATGTAAGTGTCAGGAAGTCGTTTCTGAAAGTATTTTTATGGAGTCTAGCTATGTATGGAAGTGAAACATGGACGATAAATAGTTTAGACAAGAAGAGAATAGAAGCTTTCGAAATGTGGTGCTACAGAAGAATGCAGCAGATTAGCTGGGTAGATCACATAACTAATGAGGAGATATTGAATAGAATTGGGGAGGAGTTTGTGGCACAACTTGACTAGAAGAAGGGATCGGTTGGTAGGACATGTTCTGAGGCATCAAGGGATCACCAATTTGCTACAGGAGGGCACCGTGGAGGGTAAAAATTGTAGAGGGAGACCAAGAGATGAATACACTAAGCAGATTGAGAAGGATGTAGGCTGCAGTAGGTACTGGGAGATGAATAAGCTTGCACAGGATAGAGTAGCATGGAGAGCTGCATCAAACCAGTCTCAGGACTGAAGAACACAACAACAACATATAATTAATTGATAATTAGTACGTCGCCGCGCGGGATTAGCCGAGCGATCTAAGGCGCTGCAGTCATAGACTGTGCGGCTGGTCCCGGCGGAGGTTCGAGTCCTCCCTCGGGCATGGGTGTGTGTGTGTTTGACCTTAGGATAATATAGGTTAATTAGTGTTTAAGCTTATGGACTGATGACCTTAGCAGTTGAGTCCCATAAGATTTCACACACATTTTATTTCGTACATCTACATCTACATCTACATCTATACTCCGCGAGCCACCTTACGGTGTGTGGCGGAGGGTACTTATTGTACCACTATCTGATCCCCCCTTCCCTGTTCCATTCACGAATTGTGCGTGGAAAGAACGACTGCTTGTAAGTCTCCGTATTTGCTCTAATTTCTCGGATCTTTTCGTTGTGATCATTACGCGAGATATATGTGGGCGGTAGTAATATGTTGCCCATCTCTTCCCGGAATGTGCTCTCTCGTAATTTCGATAATAAACCTCTCCGTATTGCGTAACGCCTTTCTTGAAGTGTCCGCCACTGGAGCTTGTTCAGCATCTCCGTAACGCTCTCGCGCTGACTAAATGTCCCCATGACGAATCGCGCTGCTTTTCGCTGGATCATGTCTATCTCTTCTATTAATCCAATCTGGTAAGGGTCCCATACTGATGAGCAATACTCAAGAATCGGAAGAACAAGCGTTTTGTAAGCTACTTCTTTCGTCGATGAGTCACATTTTCTTAGAATTCTTCCTATGAATCTCAACCTGGCGCCTGCTTTTCCCACTATTTGTTTTATGTGATCATTCCATTTCAGATCGCTCCGGATAGTAACTCCTAAGTATTTTACGGTCGTTACCGCTTCCAATGATTTACCACCTATGGCATAATCGTACTGGAATGGATTTCTGCCCCTATGTATGCGCATTATATTACATTTATCTACGTTTAGGGAAAGCTGCCAGCTGTCGCACCATGCATTAATCCTCTGCAGGTCCTCCTGGAGTACGTACGAGTCTTCTGATGTTGCTACTTTCTTGTAGACAACCGTGTCATCTGCAAATAGCCTCACGGAGCTACCGATGTTGTCAACTAAGTCATTTATGTATATTGTAAACAGTAAAGGTCCTATCACGCTTCCCTGCGGTACTCCCGAAATTACCTCTACATCTGCAGATTTTGAACCGTTAAGAATGACATGTTGTGTTCTTTCTTCTAGGAAATCCTGAATCCAATCACAAACCTGGTCCGATATTCCGTAAGCTCGTATTTTTTTCACTAAACGTAAGTGCGGAACCGTATCAAATGCCTTTCTGAAGTCAAGGAATACGGCATCAATCTGCTCGCCAGTGTCTACGGCACTGTGAATTTCTTGGGCAAATAGGGCGAGCTGAGTTTCACATGATCTCTGTTTGCGGAATCCATGTTGGTTATGATGGAGGAGATTTGTATTATCTAAGAACGTCATAATACGAGAACACAAAACATGTTCCATTATTCTACAACAGATTGACGTAAGCGAAATAGGCCTATAATTATTCGCATCTGATTTATGACCCTTCTTGAAAATGGGAACGACCTGCGCTTTCTTCCAGTCGCTAGGTACTTTACGTTCTTCCAGCGATCTACGATAAATTGCTGATAGAAAGGGGGCAAGTTCTTTAGCATAATCACTGTAGAATCTTAAGGGTATCTCGTCTGGTCCGGATGCTTTTCCGCTACTAAGTGATAGCAGTTGTTTTTCAATTCCGATATCGTTTATTTCAATATTTTCCATTTTGGCGTCCGTGCGACGGCTGAAGTCAGGGACCGTGTTACGATTTTCCGCAGTGAAACAGTTTCGGAACACTGAATTCAGTATTTCTGCCTTTCTTCGGTCGTCCTCTGTTTCGGTTCCATCGTGGTCAACGAGTGACTGAATAGGGGATTTAGATCCGCTTACCGATTTTACATATGACCAAAACTTTTTAGGGTTCTTGTTTAGATTGTTTGCCAATGTTTTATGTTCGAATTCGTTGAATGCTTCTCTCATTGCTCTCTTTACGCTCTTTTTCGCTTCGTTCAGCTTTTCCTTATCAGCTATGATTCGACTACTCTTAAACCTATGATGAAGCTTTCTTTGTTTCCGTAGTACCTTTCGTACATGATTGTTATACCACGGTGGATCTTTCCCCTCGCTTTGGACCTTAGTCGGTACGAACTTATCTAGGGCGTACTGGACGATGTTTCTGAATTTTTTTCCATTTTTGTTCCACATCCTCTTCCTCAGAAATGAACGTTTGATGGTGGTCACTCAGATATTCTGCGATTTGTGCCCTATCACTCTTGTTAAGCAAATATATTTTCCTTCCTTTCTTGGCATTTCTTATTACACTTGTAGTCATTGATGCAACCACTGACTTATGATCACTGATACCCTCTTCTACATTCACGGAGTCGAAAAGTTCCGGTCTATTTGTTGCTATGAGGTCTAAAACGTTAGCTTCACGAGTTGGTTCTCTAACTATCTGCTCGAAGTAATTCTCGGACAAGGCAGTCAGGATAATGTCACAAGAGTCTCTGTCCCTGGCTCCAGTTCTGATTGTGTGACTATCCCATTCTATACCTGGTAGATTGAAGTCTCCCCCTATTACAATAGTATGATCACGAAACTTCTTCACGACGTTCTGCAGGTTCTCTCTGAGGCGCTCAACTACTACGGTTGCTGATGCAGGTGGTCTATAGAAGCATCCGACTATCATATCTGACCCACCTTTGATACTTAACTTAACCCAGATTATTTCACATTCGCATTCGCTAATAACTTCACTGGATATTATTGAATTCTTTACTGCTATAAATACTCCTCCACCATTGGCGTTTATCCTATCCTTGCGGTATATATTCCATTCTGTGTCTAGGATTTCGTAACTGTTCACTTCCGGTTTAAACCAACTTTCCGTTCCTAATACTATATGCGCACTATTTCCTTCAATAAGAGATACTAGCCTCACTAGCAAGGAAAGAATTACTACTGTTAATACTAAAATAATAATTATTACTATATTATTATTTATTATTTTTATTAATTACTAAGATATAAGTATATTTTTGTATTAAATTACATTACAACGATCGTAAATAGCAAGGTAAAAGTCGTGGCGGCTGAAGCTGCAGTAGGTATTTTAATGTGCACACATCTTTTGGCACACACTGCGCAGTGTTACTGTCAATGTTTACTCATTGTCCCACACAACCATAACACAAATAATGTGGGAAGTCTTTTGTGTCCGAAACACAAAGGACAGGAATAAACCGGTTTGGCTGGAGAGACGCGCCTGCAGACCCTGCCTTAGGTGGCTGTGCGCGGCCCGCTAATGTCGGTGGGCGGCAGGTGACAGCGGCAGAACACACGTGCCGAGTCTGGCCGGCGCTAAGCCGGCGCTATTTCCGCGTCTCGCCGCCGCGGCGCTGGCGCGCGTGCCATGCATTATTCACCAGTTCCGCCCGCGACACGAGGCGGCGACGGCGGCGGCGGCGGCGGCAAGGCAGCCGGCAGCCCCTTGTTGAAGGGACAACGCGCCACCGGCTGCCCAGCTGGCCGCCCCACACATTAAAAAAGGACAATATGTGCGGTCTGCGCTGCTCTTTAGGCACTCGTACGCCGTCAGGTGCACGCATGACGAAACTCCGCAATATGCTCTGCTGGGCACACCCCGGCTGCTACGAGTAATTCTGCCAGGGCGGCGGCTGCTTCTTCTTCCCCCGCGTTGTCATGGCTGTCGCGACAGACGCCGCTATATTGTAGCGTCTTTTATCTCCGTCCAGCCGACATGCAGTACTTAATGTAAAACTGCCGCAAAGGGTTGTCTTACTGCTCGCGCAACGTTAGTATTATATGAGGAATTCTTTTACTACGTGCTCGAGAGCGGCTGCGTTAAGAAAGCATTTGGGGACGTTTTCGTTCTCTTAAAGGAGCACATGCGTAACGCTCGTACCCCTACGCACACAAACGATATTTCAATTTTTTCTGGGCCTATGAACAACATTGTTCCAGAAAAATTTGTTGCAGTCCCCTTGGGGATATGTCCAAGAAGTTCGGGAGATTTCCCTTGGTTATCAGGCGAATTCCGAAACTCCTCCTGTAACCCCCTCTGTTTATGTCCTAGCCTATTGCAACATTTGATTGAAAAGAACCAGGACCATGTAATGAGTCACACGTTAAAGGGCCCGTTCTATATGACGAAGTAGAGAATGAGAAGTATAAAAAAGGGAAGCAACATTAAAAGAAAAACATTTTCAAAACTATGTAACCTCCTCACAAAATTTCTTTCTCATTAAATCTCCCCACAAAATTCGTTCCCATTTAATGTAAGCTCAAAACAGAAAAATTCCTAAATCTCTCAACAATAAAAAATTATAATTATGTCGTTCACAATCTGTGCAACGTCCCAACAAAAAAATAAATTCAGTAACCCGGTAATAATACAATGTAACTAACTTCTCAATTAAATCGTCGCTCACTTATAACTTTTTAATAATTGACTGTGAATTTAACCTGATAAATTTTGGGCGTCAGCAGTGCTGCGTCATGGCCCTGAAAGATCATTCTGAATAAAAAAGAGAAAAATTCTTCCCTCAATGAAGTCGCCGGATAACGCATATATATCTGCTCTTAAAATAATGTTTTCTGGCACAGCCCTGTGCAATGCTGGCCGATAGATTTGTCATTTATGAAAGGAAGCAACAGATTTTTCTTTTGCAACAATCGGGATGATCACGGATGGGAGAAATTAGTAAATTCTTTAAATTGAAATGAATAGTTGTTAAAAGTTACTTTTTATGAGAAAGATTATTATTACGAGATTTTAAAAACATTTATGTTGGACTTGAGATGACATTACTGCATATGCGCGAGGCTGCTTTTTACCTTATACAATAATACTCAGGCTCCGGCATCGCTGGACCGCGACCGGCCCAGCCAACACGGTACACCAAACCAGACCAGAGCAGACAGCAGACTAGCAACAACTTACTGCTACAGCTACACAGTTCCTACTGCAGTCTACACTGCTCTCTGGTCAGAGATTCTCTTACACCTTGCATATCGCAGGCAGCGCATGAGCAATACATCGAAATTACATCTGCTCGGACCTCTTACAAGTAGCCTACTGCAAAATTATATTTATTTGGTCACGAACCGGCTTTCCTCAGGTGACAACTGAACGTCACAAATGGAGATAAACATGAAGTGCGACTTACACATCTACATCTACATCCATACTCCGCAAGTCACCTGACGGTGTGTGGCGGAGGGTACCCTGAGTATATCGGTTCTCCCTTCTGTTCCTGTCTCGTATTGTTCGTGGAAAGAAGGATTGTCGGTATGCTTCTGTGTGGGCTCTAATCTCTCTGATTTTAATCCTCATGGTCTCTTCGCGAGATATTCGTAGGAGGTAGCAATATACTGCTTGACTCTTCGGTGAAGGTATGTTCACGAAACTTTAACAAAAGCCCGTACCGAGCTACTGAGCGTCTCTCCTGCAGAGTCTTCCACTGGAGTTTAGCTATCATCTCCGTAACGCTTTCGCGGTTACTAAATGATCCTGTAACGAAGCGTGCTGCTCTACGTTGGATCTTCTCTATCTCTTCTATCAACCCTATCTGGTACGGATCCCACACTGCTGAGCAGTATTCAAGCAGTGGGCGAACAAGCGTACTGTAAGCGTACTTCCTTTGTTTTCGGATTGCATTTCCTTAGGATTCTTCCAATGAATCTCAGTCTTGCAACTGGTTTACCGACGATCAACTTTATATGATCATTCCATTTTAAATCACTCCTAATGCGTACTCCCAGATAATTTATGGAATTACCTGCTTCCAGTTGCTGACCTGCTATTTTGTAGCAAAATGATAAGGGAACTATCTTTCTATGTATTCGCAGCACATTAGACTTGTCTACATTGAGATTCAATTGCCATTCTCTGCACCATGCGTCAATTCGCTGCAGATCCTCCTGCATTTCAGTACAATTTTCCATTGTTACAACATCTCGATACACAACAGCATCATCCGCAAAAAGCCTCAGTGAACTTCCGATGTCATCCACAATGTCATTTATGTATATTGTGAATAGCAACGGTCCTATGACACTCCCCTGCGGCACACCTGAAATCACTCTTACTTCGGAAGACTTCCCTCCATTGAGAATGACATGCTGCGTTCTGACAGATATTATTTGTACAGAAGATATAGAAAGGACTAAGTTTTTGCATAGGAAAATATTTGAATTAACTAAAAAGGGTAAACAAAATTTTTTGTGCAGATACGCATTAAAATGATGAGAAATAAAATGAATTTACAGTTTTAATCTAGTATTTGTAACAAAAAATTTATTTAACAATGGAAAAGGGAAACTCTCTGACCATTTAATACTAGTCTGGCATTCTGTGTCATGTGTTTGTTGATTTCCATTATTTTCAGTAGTGTCATTTTTGTGCATTTTTTGACAGTATGTAAAACTGAACATTCTGCATCGTATGGATGGTTTTCTGGTAAAAATGATCAGCAAAGATCGAATCTTTCTTCCTTAATCACCAGCTTCTCTCATGCTCACGTAGCGTAAATGCCACAGCTCTACCTGGCCGGCCCAATATCAACTTTTTCGCAAGTGATTTTATATACACTCTGTGCCAAAGGTTGCATTTTGTCTTTAATAAAAATTTTGGTTGTTCTTGCTGTTATAAAATGCAGGTCTGTATTTGCAAGAATTTAAGTTTTTTGCAAAATTGTCTGAAATGTTTGAATTTTGCATCAGGCTTTGAAACTATCGAGTGATTGCTGTTAATCAGCTTGCAGAAGTGGTGTAGTTTTATTTATTTTCTTTTTTCGTAGAATACTATCAGTCAGGGCAGTGCTATAGCTATTGCTCAAGGCGATTTATTTCATGATTCGTAGTTCTGTTTGATAGGCTTATATTGATAATGAAATAGACATGAGGCGATGCATAATTGAATGAAAAGCATGTTTGTGGCTGTGTGAATGCTGGGAGCTTGCGGGAATTAGTGTATCAGTAACTATGTTTTCCTGTAAATGCCAAATACATGTTTTCTTGTACTAATGTCTATATTAAGGTCCAAGAAATTTGTAGAAAAGACTCCAAGCTCCACTGTAAACTGATTTTTGTTTTGTTTGCGTTTACGTGCTTCAGTAATGTATTTAACTGACTAGTGGTACAAGTCCACAAACACAGCACATATGTGATCTGGTACTTAATTTTACAGGTCAGTGGATCTTCCTGTAGGAAATTTTGCTCGAAATCGTCCATGAAAAGTTCGTATAATATAGGACTAGGAGGAGAACCCATAGTTAGGCCACCAAACTAACTATAATATTTGTTTTGAAACTGGAAGTAATTCTGTTTTACACACATTTGAGTACTGTCAATTCTGTAATGTATTCAACGTGATTTATTGTGGATTAATGCAGAAGATCTGGTAATATGTTTATGGATTCATCAGGAGAAACATCCAAAAATAAGCTAGTGACATAGAACGATATTAGTTTAGAAGGAAGTGGGATTGGCATACCTTTAATTTTGCTAACTAGAGCCCTAGAATTTTTGATATCAAACGTATGTTGGTAATTGGCTTTCTTTTTAATGATATAATCAAGCTCTTTCGCAAGTGGGGAAAATGGACGTCACTACTGGGCATATTGATGTTATTTCGGTAAGCCGTATAATCCAGGAGCCACTGGGTTCATATTAATACTAGTATATGACGATTTTCACGTATAATAAATAATTTGAGTGTAGGTTTTATTTGTTGTTTGAAAACAGGTGTCGGATGTTTGTAGATATTAGAAGTCGCAACTATCAAGGAATTGATTCACTTTTGTAACGTAAACACTTTTGTTCAAAAGAACAAAATTGTTTGAGTGATCAACTTTGGTAGCGATGACTTTGTAGGAGATTATTTTCCTCTTAAACTGGCGTAACGTACTGATTTCACTGTGTGAGAGTTCGTCTTTGACAGCAGCTGTAGGTTTTAATTCGCGGGCTGCCAAATGTTTTGTAGAAGCATCGTCAGCTAACGCGACCACATGATTTACTTTTTGCACATGTAGCTGTCTTCAGAAACAGTGGATGCTGGAGCGGATTTAATACCTTTATTTGTCACTTTAAGCTCATCCACAGTTATTTTTATATCTGATCAGTTCGTTATTCGATCAGCAAACTGTCTATTGTGAACAGGTGCTCTCAAAGGTTTGTATTTTGTTAACTGCAACAGTTTTTCTTTTTGGAGCAGATACATTCGTTGGACGACTGCATTTATGTCATCGCTGGCATCGCGATCAGAAATATCGAACTCGCACGTATGTGTGACGTTCGTAGTATGCATGTCACAAACTGTTAAACGTGCAAATAATATCTGTGTAAGTCGCACATCATCTTTATCTCTGTTTGCGACATTCAGTTATCACCTGAAGATTGCCTGAGAAGCCGAAAAACTATTCGTCACTAAATAAGTATAATTTTGCAAAACATTAGGAAGTCTTTTTCTTCTTAATATTATTATGTTGTGGCAAGCACCGACGGAAAACTCAGTTAATGTTAAAAAGGGGAAGTATCGATGTAATCCTCCCTCCATCTCCACACTTCCCATATCCTATTGCAAGACAAGTTCAACAGGATCCCTTTTCCTGATAGAAACATCCGTGCTGCCATCTTTCTGTTTTACCAGCTGTATAGGCCTACCCAATACATCCTTTCCTTAGATCACGGATCCAGTTCCCCTCCCTATCTCCTAACCCCCAAGAAACCACTCTCGCTTTTTCGTGTTCCATGTCCGTCGCTCTTCTCTATCCTACATCACCCCGACATTTCGATCAGAAACTTAGCAGCCACATATCCTCTACACACTGTCGGTTGCAACGGCAATCAATACTATCAGAAGAAATAGAAGTGCTTTAGACTACAGTCGCAAACTTTTATTTTGCCAACTGGCAAGCTAAGGCCTTCGTTTGATACTAGCAGACTTCTTTTAGCCAGTAATACCTTTTTCTCTTTGTTAGTCTGCTTTTTAAGTGTATCGTGAATAATTTCGCTTCCAAGGTAGTAAAATTCCTTCTTCTCGTCTACTTCATGGTCCCCCATTTTTACGTTAAATTGGTCGTTAATCTCATCTTTCTTTGGTTTAATCTCAGTTCATATTCTGTGCTCATTACACCGTCGAATCTATCAAACAGGCCTTCTAATTCTTCTTCACTTCCACTGAGGATAGCAACGTCGTCCGTGAATCTTACCATTGGCGTCGCTTCACCCTTAATTTCAGTCAAACTATGAATCTTTCTTTTAATCCCGTCATTGCTATCTCTCTGTACAGATTGTATAGTAGCGAAGGCAGGGTTGCACACTCTTCGTATGCGAGCACTTCGTTCTTGGTTTTCGATTCGTACAGTTGCCTCTTGGTTCTAGGATACATTACACATTACCTAACTTTATCCATAGCTTATATCCATTTCTCTGATAATTTCAAATACTTGAACCATTTTTGTTGCCTAACGCTTTCTTTAAGTCGAAAAAATCTGATGTGAGCTAACGTCCCAAAGAAGTTCGGGCTCACATGCGATTTCTCTTCGTCGAAATGCCTTGGCTCAAACTCGTCTACGGGTTGAACCGCACTTGTCGCATGACGCGCCCTAAATTAGACACTTGTGACCTCTTGGTTAAATTGTCTGGTTGATGGCAAGTTTGCGAAATACAAGGTTAATATAACTTTTAATAATGGTAATAATAATATCGGGAACTAAGTTAAAGACTCATAAATGATGTAGGCCACACAGTTGCAATTTTGTTAGAATAATGTTTATTCAGAAAGCAAATTAATAGAGAAAGTGGTCGTATTTAGAATTACTATTACGTTCGAGCGCATATATGCGAAAAGTTCGTTCACACCAAGCGCGAGGCTGCTTGCTGTTCAGAGACTAAGTCCCGCGATACCATACAACGCGAAATTTTGTAAGTCGTTTCACTTCCTATCTACCTGAAGACCGACTGTGCGCTTTCGCGTCTCAATCAGAATTGTTCTTTTTGGCGTCTAGACCAGAACTGTCTCTCTGCCCGTCCCCGGCCGCGTTTCCAGCGCGCCGAACATCCTCGCTCAACTGACGAGGGCAGTTCCGTTTCCTGAAGCCGTCTATCTGATTGGCTACAGCTTATTCTACATTACTTTACATTTTAACATATTGAAACAATCAAAGCTTGACCACTTTCACGTTCCGAATAAAGTAACAATAATATCCATTACATAATAAACGTTAAATTCTTTTACATAAAACCAATACAATTTCCTTCTTAGCTTTGAATGTCACGGCCAGTAGCCTTGCACCAATGTGTTTTCTGATAAATAAATAAATAAAAACAAAAGTAAACATTACGCACTGTACTTTACAGCAAATATTATATTACCTAGTGATTCAATAAAGCGTCATACTATCATCGTTCAACGTGTTTTTTGTGGAGGAAATGATGATCTGATGCTTAAATGATAATTTATATTTACTATATCTTTTGAATAAACAAAGTTACAGAGTTGACATTTATAACGTTTGTCATTTTAATGATGCGCTTCTATATGATATGTCGATCGTTAAGATCGACCAAAGCGTTCAGATTTTAACATTCAGGTCTTTGTTACAAAACTTGTTAATTTCACTTTAACAGTAAATCCTAAACTATTATAGATATGATCAATGTTTAAGTTTTCTTGGAATCACCATGAAATTTTATGGAGGTTGGCAGATTAAGATTACTGTGGCTTGATTCCCTGCACTACTACAGAATTAAATAGTTCCCATAAATGTTTCCCTTTATGGCCGATCTTAGGTCCGCCATATTTAACACTGCTATGTCTCCTTGTCCGCAAAAGCCTTCTAGTGGGTTTCCCTATGGCGTAGGTTCTCGTCTGTCCCACTTGCACACTACAGCGGTTAAGTCTCAATAGACAATAGACGCCTGTTAGTTTCCCTATATCGTGGTCATTCTGCGCCCTTTGTGGCACGCGGTACTGGACGACAGTGTTCGTTTAACAATTCCTGTAGGCTGACTCTTTCGGCCATATATTTAAATTAGAGCGCAATTCTCGCTAACTCACAAAACATCTAGATTTTTCTTAAGTCTAACTTTCACGATCAACTGAAATGTCAGTCCCGTCTGTCACAGTGGTCGTCATCTAACAGATTCTCAGTTTTCTTTTCAATTATTCTGTATATTTTTCTTGTCAGCCACTTGGATGTTTGAGTTCTTATATGACTGTGCCATCAGTTCTTGCGCTTATGTGTCTTTTCTATCTTTGGGAATGTGTGGACGATACTTTTCCGAAACTATGATGGTGTATCTCCAGTGTCATAGACACCATTTTGAATAGTAGCTTGCTGGCCACTTCCCACAATTATTCCAGAAATGCCGAAGGAATTTTGTTTGGTCTTCCTTCCTTATCTGTTTCCAAGCCTTCCGAAACTTTGTCGAATTCTGACTCTAATGCTGGATCTCCTACGATTTTCAAATCGACTCTTATTTCTTCATGTATCACATCATCAGTCGGCTTCTCCCCATCGTAGCCGAACTTCAGTGTACTTTTTCTAGCTATCCGTCTGCTCCTGTGCATTCAACAATGTAATTCCTTTAGTACTCTTAACGTTGGTGGCACTGATTGTAGTACCTCTGAATGCTGTTTTTGATTTCTCTACAAGCTGAATCTGTCCTCCCGGCGTTCATATCCTTTTTTTCTCTTCACGTTGTTTCTGCAGCCATTAAGCCTTAACTAGCCGGCCGCGGTGGTCTTGCGGTTCTAGGCGCTTCAGTCCGGAACCGCGCGACTGCTACGGTAGCAGGTTCGAATCCTGCCTCGGGCATGGATGTGTGTGATGTCCTTAGGTTAGTTAGGTTTAAGTAGTTCTAAGTCCTGGGGACTGATGACCTTAGATGTTAAGTCCCATAGTGCTCAGAGCTATTTGAACCATTTGAACCTTAACTTCCTAGATTTTTTGTTGATTTTATTTCTCAGTGACTTAAGTTCCTTTATTTCCGCCTTTTATTGAACTTTTCTCTGTTTCCTTCTTTTAACGATCCATGGAAGTATTTCTTCCGTAACTCAAGGTTTCTTAGCCATTATCTTCCGTGTACTTCTATTTTTTGTCCAAGGTTTGAGATTGCCCTTTTTAAGCGAGTGTAGGACAACAAAAACAAAGAAATCGATTTTCCAAAATTACGCTCATTTTGTAGAGTACATCCTCCTGAAGAGTTTGGTATATAAAACGCATACGTTTGAGGAAATATAAGACATGTTTTTTCACCTTAAGTGTACCAAAGCGTAGGCCCACACCTCTTTGCACAGCATTCTTTTGTCATACGTCACCGTATTTCGCTCTGTGAAAGCCAAACGTGCATATTTTCGCCAGGAATTGTCATAACTGAAACAAAAGACTATCGACATTGTTGAACTTATTGAAAGTTATTGAAGAAATGTCTTCATGGAGGTACTCAAAATTTAAATGGGAGCTATAATCAATGCGTATGTGAAAGACTGCCGAAAACAACTTTTGTAGAAAGAAGTGTTTATGATGTAGTTTCATGTTTCAATCGTGGTGCGCAAAGCACAAAATTCCAAGAGAAAATAAATGTTCAGAAACCTTATGGCTAAGAAGCAGAGAGATGCTGCCAGTGAGCACTGAGGTTAAAATACTAATAAGGAAACAAGTGACCTAAACCACAGGAGACAGAAAAAAGTCTAATATATATCATCATCTCACACATCCTTACATCACACATGGCTTCCTTCCCTCTCTGATCTTGGGCGTATAGAATACCATCTAATGCTAAGATACTTCAAAAAACAGACACGTACTGTGTCAGTTTTATCGTTGGTACATATGTCGGGGTTGCTCTCAGTGGAACACGTAGCCAGTAGAACATTTTGTTGCGTTCTCTTAAGATTCTGACAACATGATACCGCGTCCAGAATCTCTGCTCGTCTGAGTTGTTCAAGTTCATGCATTATGCTAATTAACTTGATTCTATTGTTTCTGATGATTTCTGGCGTTTCGTGACATTTATTCGTTCGTACGACCCGAATTTTTAAGTCGTCAAATATCTTAACTATCTGATCTGATTTAGCCCATTTTTATGTATAGGTTGGCCCGACTCAATTCTTGATTTTCAAATACTGTTTTTAGCCCACCTTACTTTAATGCTTCAGTTTATTTTTTTAAATTTGAGGTACTCTGTTTAGAATCTTTTACTATCTGTATGATTAGGACTCAAGTGGTTTGTGGAACACTTAATAAGGAGGTTTCCTTAGCCCTCACGAAAAATATTGTGTGAAACTCGTCAGGATCTTATTCGTTGGCCATGATTAGTGGTTGAATACTGGTAGCTACTAGTCTAGTAAAGGAGGTAGGTTTTCGAAGTAATGAGAATCAAAGTAGTGTCAAATGAATCTTTTGCTCTGCAGTTGAAACGCAAAGAATGAATGAATCACCATGACATTACGAAAACTGTGCCTCCGACCGGGATTCGAAGGTAGAAGCTGCGAGTTTTAATGTAGGTCTGTGGGTCAGCTTACATCTGTTAATAAAGTGGAGTACAGTAAAAATTTCTTCGTGTCTACTGTGGAAAAATGGCGAACGTATATCAGAAAATTGGTGATGCTACTTCTGCTATTCCTGATCGTTTCGATAGTTGTAAATTTCCATTGCGATGTTAGTGCAATGGATACTAGAACAGAACTGTAGTTAAGTAACTAGCTGTCAAGGAGATTCATAACAATTGCTTCTCCGCGATTTTCATTGCAATGTGTGTTCTTCGAACAGAGAGAAATGTAAAAGGACAGTTACTGAATTAACATTATATATTAGGCGTAAATTTAACTAATACACCTCACTTCAGGATATCATGTGCAAGCCTGTTCCTCATACCACGAAGCAGTACAAGGCACTGCACGACAACGAAGCACACATACTCCTGAGTGATGCTCGTAGAACATGTAGCGCACGGGTAAAGGATCCTTCCCCTTATGCATCAAAATGAATTGTCTAACAGAGTTTCCGCACGAACTAACTGCTCATTATGGCTCTACAACCGCAGAGATTAGTTAATTATTCTCTCAAATACGACATGGGAAGTCTACGTAGTAGCTGCAAAGTTACTTAATGATACTGAAATGAACTCCAGTTGCCTTTTTTGTGCAAAACGAATGTTTCCTGCGGTTGTTTGTATGGTGGCCTAGATTTCGATATAGACTTGATCGAACACGTTCTATAAACGCTTTCCTCGTGAAAGAATGAAGAAAACATAGTTTTCACTGAAAAAATCTATGCTTCATAGTGACGAAATTCTCGTCTAAAAATTAACAAAATTGGTACACAAGATGGCAGCATAGAGGCAGGACCACTGGACCTGTGCTGTGGTGGACTTACGGTTAGCACTTCAAGTCTTGGGTAGAAGTTCCGTATTTGTTTCTTGTAAAAATATTGGTGTTCATCGTCGATCACTTGTATAGGGATTTGGGACATGTCGTGGTTTTACATTTTAGGAAACAAAACAGCTACATTGTGGTTGAGAACCCGCTTTAAACTAAAGTTTGTAGTGCGGCAATCTGGTTGCGCACTGTCGTTATTTCTACGCTTGAGTGAACTCAGATAAGCCCTGTTTCTGTGAATATTTGTAATCAGTTTATGTTGAAATAAAATCTAAAATGTGTTTCGTTTCTTGTTGGTTACATGTATTGGAGGAAGTTTCTGACAAGGAGTTCCGCAGCTGTGCTCCCCGAACCAGCGTCTAGCGGTGCGGAGCACTTCATCTGTTAGAGCCCACGGTTGTTATAGGAGAGAACATTGCGCTACCATTTTAAAAATTCTATGAAGTTATTGTTAAAGAACTGTATCGCAAAAAATTTTGTAAAATGTGTGGTCTTCTACATGAACTTCCGAACTGTCCAATGTTAACATTTATGAGTGTATGTTGTATGGTGAAAAATAACACACTCAGCTCATCGTTAAAATTCTGTTGGCGTCGAAGCCCTCATTTGACTAAGGTAGTGAACAATTATTTTTCTGAACATTGACTCTGCTGCACTGACTGCAATAACTTCAAGCTGAAAGGCAATATTGAGATATATCGTGTCACAGAGGCCTACTGAAATTGCTGAAATTTCTTATAATTAAAGTGTTTTCTAGAAGTTTCATATCACACAGTTCACAAAATTTAAGCAGACTGGATGTTTTTTCTAAATTTCGTTCTAGAACATATCTGTGGGAAAGTGCATCAATAATAGTGATTTCATTAGTTCCAGAAAGAAGAAAAGCGATAAGTAAGAGTTTTTGATAGTGCAGTGTTCACAACTGCGGATTGAGGGCAGCCTTATTTTCACTACTTACAACTGTGTCTGTACTGTTGTAAAACTTCTTGGAAGTTTAAACTGTATTTCGGACCGCAAGTCGAATCTGGACCCTGCGTTTCATGCAAAACGCTCTTACTGACAGATAATCAGTTAAAGATAGGATGACCTACCTCACAGCCTAAGTTATTCCACAGCCTTTGCCATACTTTCCACTCTTCACAGAAGCTCTCCCGCATCCTGATGCAAGCGCTGAATGCGCAATCACGGAACCGCGTTTGATCTAAGATTCGCCATATAGTTTTAACCTCTCAGTAAGTTTTTTCCAGAATTGCACTGATCCGCCAAAGAAACTGGTATAAGCATGCGTACTCAGACACAGACATATGGAAACAGACAGAATACGGCGCTGCGGTCGGAAACGTCTATATAAGACACCAAGTATCCGGCGCAGTTGTTAGATCGCTTACTGCTGGTACAAGGCAGGTTATCAAGATTTAAGTGAGTTTGAGCGTGGTGCTATAGTCGGCGCACGAGTAATGGGACACAGCATCTCTGAGGTAGCAATGAAGTGGAGATTTTCCCGTACGACCATTTCACGAGTGCATCGTGTATATCAGGAATCCAGTAAGATTCAAACTCCGACATCACTGTAGCCGGAAAATGATCCTTCATGAACGGGGCCAACGACGACTGAAGAGAATCGTTCAGCGTGACAGAACTGCAACCCTCCCGCAGATTGCTACAGATTTCAATGCTGGGCGATCAACAAGTGTCAACGGGTGAACCAATCAACGAAACATCATCTATATGGACTTTCGGAGCCGAAGGTCCACTTGTGTACACTTGATGACTGCACGACTCAAAGCTTTACGCCTCGCCTGGGACCGCCAACACCGACATTGGACTGTTGATGACTGGAAACATGTTGCCTGGTCAGACAAGCCTAGTTTCAAATCGTATAGGGCGGATGGACGTGTACGGGTATGGAGACAACCTCACGAAACCATGGACCCTCCATGTCAGCAGGGGACTGTTCAAGCTGGTGGAGGCTGTGTAATGGTGGGGGCGTGGTGCAGTTGGAGTGATATGGGACACCTGATACGTCTAAATACGACTCTGACAGGTGACACGCACGTAAGCATCCTGTCTGATCACCTGCATCCATTCATGTCCATTGTACATTCCGACGGACTTGGGCAGATCCACCAGGACAGTGCGACGTCCCACACATCCAGAACTGCTACAGAATGGCTCCGGGAACACTCTTATGACTTTAAACACTTCCACTGGTCACCAAACTTCCCGGACATGAACATTATTGAGCATATCTGGGATGCCTCGCAACGTGCTGTTCAGAAGAGATCTCCAGCCCCTCATACTCGTACGGATTTATGAACAGCCCAGCACGATTCATGGTGTCATTTGCCTCCAGCACTACTTTAGGCTTAGTCGAGTCCATGCCACGGCACTTCTGCGTGCTCGTGGGGGCCATACACGATATTAGGCAGGTGTACCAAAACGATTCAAATGGCTCTAAACACTATGGGAAGTAATATCTGAGGTCATCAGTCCACTAGACTTAGAACTAGTTAAACCTGTGGCCGAGAGGTTCTAGGAGCTTCAGTCCGGAACCGCGCTGCTGCTACAGTCGCAGGTTCGAATCCTGCCTCGGGCATGGATGTGTGTGATGTCCTTAGGAGAGTTAGGTTTAAGTAGATAGGGGACTAATGACCTCGGATGCTAAGTCCCATAGTGCTTAGAGTCATTTGAACCATTTGAACCATATCGCCGGCCGGAGTGGCCGTGCGGTTCTAGCCGCTACAGTCCGGAGCCGAGCGACCGTACGGTCGCAGGTTCGAATCCTGCCTCGGGCATGGATGTGTGTGATGTCCTTAGGTTAGTTAGGTGTAAGTAGTTCTAAGTTCTAGGCGACTGATGACCTCAGCAGTTAAGTCCCATAGTGCTCAGAGCAATTTTGAAACTTCCTGGCAGATTAAAACAGAGTGCCGGGTCGGAGCTCAAATGCGGGATTTTGCCTTTTGGGGGCAATTATTTTACAACTGGGCTGCCCGAACACATGTGCGGGTAGTTCAGTTGGTAGAGTACTCGCCCGCGAATGGTGAAGAGACCTGGTTTGAGTGAGCACAGTTTTAATTTATCAGGAAGTTTAAAATCTGGGCATTCTCCGCTAGACAGTGGAAATTCATTCTGGAGGAGCAGTCTTAACGATGAGATTCAGATGGTTCGAATGGCTCTGAGCACTATGGGACTTAAGCTCTGAGGTCATGAGTCTCCTAGAGCTTAGAACTGCTTAAACCTAACTAACCTAAGGACATCACACACATCCATGCCCGAGGCAGTATTCGAACCTGCAACCGTAGCGGTCGCGCGGTTCCAGATTGTAGCGCCTAGAACCGCTCGGCCACTCCGGCCGGCTTAACGATGAGTTTTAGTGCTTACTTTGGCCTGATAATTCTGATGCAACTGATGACCTCAGAAGTTAAGTCGCATAGTGCTCAGAGCCATTTGAGCCATTTTTTGAACCATATCTGGGATGCCTTGCAAGGTACTGCTCAGAAGACATCTCCACTGCCTCGTACTCGTACGGACTTGCGGAGAGCCCTGCAGGATTCATAGTGTCAATTCCCTTTAGCAGTACTTCAGACATTAGTCGAGTCCATGCCACGTCATGTTGCGGCACTTCTGCGTGCTCGTGGAAGCCGTACATGATATTAGGCAGGTGTATCAGTTTCTTTCAGTCTTTACTATATTTTCAGATGATTTTCTTCGCAAACGTCAAAATGAAAGCTATTTATTACAAACGACTTGTACGCGATCTGCGAAACATGGGTGCTTCTCAAGGACGATGAGCACGGACTTCGTCTGCTCTAGAATGCCATATTGTTGGTTTTCTCCATTGTTTTGAACGCGGAATTCAGCCGGCCAGTAATGTTGCTTGGCGCCGACTTTCGAGTTCGGCAGGGCAGCGTGGACGGGTACTCTTCATTTCCGCCTGAAGCTGTGAAAGTCGTTCTGACTGCCTTCCACTTGTGAAGTACAGATATTTATCTTGCGGTATTGAGATCGGCAATTTGAAGTTAAGTCGTCCAGAATTATTGGAGGGAGTGTTGCTTGCTTGCGCTGTACTGGCGTAATTCTTCATTATGCGGTGTATCAGGTTCGTTTACAGTTGTTTGCAGTCGTGTATTCGTGTGAGCAATGGCAGCGCTTTGTTAGATCCATTTCTTTGTTTAGAACACATGCATATACTTGTTTAGAACACATCCATATCTATTTTTCATTAGGTCGTCTGAACAAAGCGTCTGGTTCTGTAGAGCTACGTAGTCAGTAAGCGAACATTTATGTATGTTGTCCATCAGCTTTTGTATCCACTTCCTGAATAATAATTGAATTTAAATTCAAGTCTCTGATTTAATATTTTCCGTGCGAAATCGTTTGTCATTCTTCCGATCTGTAGCCTTCTTTTGCACATGTGTTCATATAATCTTTTTTCCATGAGTGTAAGACGTTCACATACAGTCTATTTGAAATATCTATTGATTTGTCCCAGTCCGAGACAGCATTTCTAAAAGCTGCCTACAGTAGCAATATTCCAGATTTATATGCAGTTTGAAGGTAAGTCCGAGTCGCAGGGATCTTCAAGACATGTGTCGCAGCAAAGAATAGTTCGAGACTTTGCTTACAAATGAATTTATTTTCGTTCGTTAGGTACTAGAACACACCATTCTCTGTTAAATCTGCATTGTACGTATCTCTCCTAGAACGAGTGATACATTAACACTGATAGGCGGTGTTACGAGAGTTGAAAATCTCGGCTGCAATTTACATCGTTTTATGTAAAAGGCCCTTTAACTGTCTCACTGCACTATGACATTTGGTGCACTACCTTACATTTCAGTTCGATTGCATTGTTGTTCATTTATGAGTCAAATCACTGGCAGGTTCAAGTTATAAGGTAGTGTCAGTTTTCATGCTCATTTATAGAGAATATTTCATATTCTTTCCTCCTGACACCTAACTGAACCAGTGTTTCGTCTATAATGTATTAAAAGTCGAAAGGGATTTAATAAATCAATCGCATCGTCTCCACGTCCTTTCGCAAAAAAAGTATTACTGTGTCAAAACTTAATTTCTCTGTGACGTTGCAGACATTTGACAAAAAGTCTGTGTCTGCAGAATGCCAAATATGAAGTGAAATACTGAAAATAATACCAACTTAGGGAGACTTAATGTTTCAAATAGATTCGTTTTCCAACAGTCTTCACGGGAATGGTATGATAACTGCAGTATTTCAAGAGATAATAATTCAGTAACTCAGCAGTAGCACTAGCTTCTATCTTTTATTATTTGCACTCGTATTGTTACTTATAATTACATTCACAAATATCAGATGTAAGAAATCGAGTATATTGAGATTTAGAGCAGCAGGTTCAAAAAATGATTAAAACAAATTAGTAAAAAAATAGATATACTGAAACGGATTAAACTGCATAGAAACATTGGGTTTACAATCGCCATCCGAATCAGAGACGGAAACGCAGATAGCACACTTATAACACGCTGGATCTGTGTTCGTGAGCACTACAGCTCAGATTCCTGTCTGGGCAACCATATTTGGTTATTCCTGATCTCCCAATCCAATCAGATTGGAGTGCACAGTCTCTAATGACCTTGTCGTAGACGGTATATTAAACCACAATCTTCCTGCCTTCTGAGTTACTGACAAGTGCTGTGATGGAGGGAAGACGCCCCTATGATCACAGCAAGTAGAATAGCTCGCAGAATCACGTGGGCGGAATGTCGTCATACCTCAGATGCTGTTAGCGACACAGTCAATTACAGGACGGGCAAGGCGTGTGATAATACCGCATTTCATCCCGCCTGCGCCCTCGGCGCCTGACGCACGCATCTCTCAATGGAACCACTGGACTGCTCGGGAGAGCCGCAATTCAGTGGCGGCTGTGGTCGCCAGAGTCAACTGTCGTGTGTACCAGTATGTTGATGACATGGGTCGCTGTCGGCTGCCGCGAATTGTCGCAGATGGTCCATGGGCCATGCTGCAGCAATTGCCCCGCACAATTCAATGCTAGGACAAAGACAACTAGTTAGCACCCATACCTTCCAGAAACGCACGGCGCTACCGCCTGCACGGGCAACCGCTTCACGCATGTACCACCGCCAAGCAAACGTTAAGCCGGATTTACACAGTAGAGAACCGAAGTGAATGAACATCTGTATCTACATCTATATCTACGTGATTACTATGCTATTCACAATAAAGTGCCTGCCAGAAGGTTCAATGACCCACCTTCAAGCTGTCTCTCTACCGTTCCAATTGAAAGGTCTATGTTGGATTCCTTAGACGTTAATTTCTTAAATCTGTTGTCATTTACGGCATAAATTCCTCTTCTAAATTTACTGTGGTGTTTCTATCTGGGAGGAGACTGAGCAGTGAAACGTGTTACTTTTACACATAAACAAGAACGATCTGTCACACTACTACACTTTAAAACACAGTTTATATGTAATTCATGTCACACAGTCTCATACGGAACCTACATCCGCTTTCTTTTATATACTGTATATGATAAGATACTGTCATCCCCCTTCCCTTCTGTGTGAGAGGATGAATGAGCAAATGTATTTCTAGTTGCATGCTTGATGGTAGCAGACAAGCCTGTCTGCTAGAGAACAGTAGGACCAACGTCGGAACAGGTAGCTACGCTTTCTAAAAGCAGAGAGGTTTCTATTCTTAGTATGGCCCTGTCCGTCCCTTGTCATGTTGGTATAGGAAGCTGCCTCTCTGGTCTCTTCCGTTTGTATCTGTTAAGCACGCTCGGTACGAGCCCAGGTCAGTCAGTCCGCGGCAAGCGTCTGAAGTGGTAAGATCTCCGGCTAAGCGCATGTTTGCTAAGTCTGTAGGACAATGGATTTCTTAAGTTGAGCCTAACTGAAAATTTAATCACCTTTATTTCCGGTTTAGCTCTAAAATATCTAATGTTATCCTAAATTGCAACACAGCGTAATTCGAGTGTGAAGTTCACAATATCTTCCGGTAGTTGCTTTGTCACTACTTTGTGAGTAAAGTGGAACCACGTGTTGATCAGTGGCTCTAACTAAGATCATCAATCCTAAATGCGAATGTGCTTGAGATTATAACGTCTCGTCTTGACAATATTTTTCAATATAGCAACTTTCCTTTATGTTCAACCCAAGTGGGGTGTACTTTGTGAGACCAGTACCACGTGCTTATACAATTGGCTCTGAGCACTATGGGACTCAACTGCTGAGGTCATTAGTCCCCTAGAACTTAGAACTAGTGAAACCTGACTAACCTAAGGATATCACAAACATCCATGCCCGAGGCAGGATTCGAACCTGCGACCGTAGCGGTCCTGCGGTTCCAGACTGCAGCGCCTTTAACCGCACGGCCACTTCGGCCGGCGCTTATACAGTTGTTTGACCCATCAGGTTAATAGTAAGACGACAGTAACCAGTTCGAGGGTTTTCTTTCGTAAATTGCGTTTCGGTGTAATTTATTGTAATTATCAAAATTATTGTGGTGTTACACTCTTTGTGTAAACCAAGTTGACCACGTGAAGCATGAGGTGTAAGCATCAAAGTAACCCTCAGCTATTCTTTTCGGGAAGATTTCACAGAGAGTTAGTATGAATTTAGTATACCAGTGTGTGGTAATTTCATGACGGACAGGACTGCGCTACGAACGTAATTTCTTTGGGTGAAAATTTAATCGGTTGGTTGTGGTTAATTTCCTCTTGCATATGTTTCAACGATTTTCGTGTGTTATTTTATGAATGCAGTGTTGTATGCAGTCTCCCAATCTTGGCTCCCTATTTGCTGTGTTCCGTAAGATTACAAACTCACATTTACACAATGCTAGGTAAGGCACCAGTTTAGTTATGAATCAAATTTGATATGCTGAAATTTTAACGGAAAAATGATCAATGTTAAGATAAATGTCCAAATATAAACTGATTTCTTTCTTTTTATTTAAATTGTCTTTATATATATATAATCACCGGTTATCATAAGATGAGTACTAAAAGATTGTAATTAATGTTAGTCTGGTTGGGAATTAGGTAAGCTAGACTGGATAACTGGTGAAACAGTTGCGCAGTAATGCAAGGTTAACTTCCTCAGATAGTTCACAGCTTTTAACCCACTTTTATGGTCTTGAATATCAGCACCGCTTTCAGAACAAGTTAATGCAACAACATTACACATGGCGACCCTGTTCTGTGATTCCGCTAGGCTCTGGAATCTCTGAAACGTTAGATTGCGAGCGTTGTATAATCTTAATTTTTTTTCCCTGCAGCACTCAAACAACTTCTGCGTTGTTTCTGAGCAGACTTTCAAAAGATTCACGGCGTTGATGAGCAGCGTTGTGTTGTTTGTCTTGTTTTGTTTTCTATATTTGTGTGTTTTATATGTATGTGTTTTACTTTTCTCGCTTGTAAATTGCACTGACTTCGATCAAAGATATAAATTTGTTTTGCGTGTGAAAAAGTGCGTACTAGGTTGGGTACCTTTCGTGTGGCTGTCGTAATTCTTGGGGGATACATTTATTCTGATTAGTGTGTTGCGTACCGGGTATAAATTAAAGTAATGCAGACATGTAACCAAGCTAAAAGTAGGCGGTCCAACAACTTAAGCAACATGGATCACGGGATAATTTGATTTCTAAATTAACTCGTCAGACGGTTCCGAAAATGCAATGAGGAATACTTCAGAGCAAATGCAAAACAGGACGAACGGGCTCACAGCAGATCCAGAAATTAATTTGCCTCCAACTAACCAAATTGATTTGGCAGAACTCATAAAAGCCTTATTGCATCAAAATAAAGAAAACGCAGAGAAATCAGAAAAATCGTTCCGAGAACAAAAAGAATCATCTGAAAAATCGATCCGCGAGCTAGGAGAGAAAATAGACGACAAACTAATCCAGCAGACAAATAAAGTCGACAAGTCGGTGCAGAGAGTGTCCGATGATATGTCACAAAGAATAAACAATCTGGCAAGTAAAATAAAGAGTGATATTATGAAAGAATTAGACCGTACATTTGAACAAATCGATGATAGTCTGCAAGCCTTAGAACAGAGCAAGCGGAGTCGTGATGCGGAATCGAAAGAGAAATTCAAATGGCTCTGAGCACTATGGGACTTAACATCTTAGGTCATCAGTCCCCTAGAACTTAGAACTACTTAAACCTAACTAACCTGACATCACACAATCCATGCCCGAGGCAGGATTCGAACCTGCGACCGTGGCAGACCCGCGGTTCCGGACTGCAGCGCCTAGAACCGCACGGCCACCGCGGCCGGCAATCGAAAGAGAGCGAGGAAAAGCTACTTAGGAATTTCCAAGCGCTGAGAGAAGAATGGCAAAGGGAACACCAGCAGGTACTCTCCAGAGTCCAGGAGGCAGAAACGCATAGTCCCGCGTCCGTTAGCAACACAGTAGCGGACAAAAGTCAAGCGATTCACGCACTCGAACAGCAAGTAGAACAATTGAAGCAGACAGGGGCGGAGGACAGCAGACAAATACATGATAAGATTGCGGCATTAGCGGACATCGTAGGCACGATGAAGGTGACAGAGAGCGATAACAATACTACACCAGTAGCGGTCGCAGAGACCGAAGAAGTGTGTTCGCTTCTTAGATTTCAGAAGGGACAGTTCGAAGTGAACAGGCGGGACAAAGCTGTAACAGGCGAATTATAAGAACGCGTGGCGCATCTGGAAAGCCGCATGGGGTGTGATTCCATACTCGCCAATAGCACTAAAAATAGCTGTACGAACAGTGCAGAGAGGGACTCCGGCCACGAGGGAGATTTTGACGACAGGGAAGAATGTATTTTGAGGGGCAGACATGAGAAAAATAGAAACATTCAAGGGGGCTCGCTGGGAGGAAATGCGGGGATTTGATTTCAAACATTTCCTTACGGTGAGAAAGTTTGAGATATTTCGAAATTCGCAAAAAGGAATACATCCACGAGCATGGCTAGAGCAATTTGAGTTCTTTCTTCCCCCCGACTGGGCAAGTTCACGTAAGATAGAATATATGTGTGGCTATTTGGAAGGCGAACCGGCGATTCGCATGAGGTCGGCAGTGCGTCACTGCAACTCCACTCGGGAGTTTCGACAAGCCTTCCTGTCCGCCTATTGGTCGGAAGCGGCACAAGATAGGGTCAAGCATGGCATAATTATGCTGCCAAATTTGAACCAGTCTGGTTTCGGCAGCCCAGCACGCCTATCCGACCACATGCTGCAGGTAAATCAATTTCTATACGACCCATACGGGCCTGCGGAACTAATTAGGATATTACTTTTGAATGCATTACGGGAACAGCAGTGATCAATGTCTTGTAAATAATTACTATTAAAAACAGTCTTGATCACGATTTATTTAACAAGGTGACCGGTTTCGACTACTACTGTGGTCATCTTCAGACCATTGAGTAGGAACCCCTTTCTGTTGGTGATTCTCCAACAGAAAGGGGTTCCTACTCAATGGTCTGAAGATGACCACAGTAGTGGTCGAAACCGGTCACCTTGTTAAATAAATCTTGATCAAGACTGTTTTTAATAGTAATTAATTAGGATATGCATCACCAAACTGCCGATGCACTTGCGCCACGTCATTCTTGCGGGACGATGCAAAGAGGACGTGGAAACGTTTAAGACACTTCTCCAAGAGTTGGAATACAATACAGGAGAATGCCTGCCTAATCAGGCACAAAGTTATTACGGGGCACAGCAGCGCGATCGCAGTCGTGGCCATTGTACTAATCAACGGCGTGACTGGTCGTCGCGACGCGAACGGAACAATAATCGGAACCGGCCGTATAGAAACTGGGGTAACAGTCGCGAACACAGGTGGAACAACGGAAATGATCGAGGACGTGGACAAGATCGTGAACGCAACAGGTACGGCAACCAGAATCGATGCTACGATAAACACGGCGGGAATAGGATTGTAGGTGGAGCACCACATGATATTGGAATTCGGCCGGCCAACCCTAGGCATAATCCAGCAAATGGAAATGAACAAAATCGGCAATGACAAATGATCAGCGTAGAAGGCGCCCAATCGGAACAAATGAGCGACATGGTAAATGAGTACATAGGGTATATAGAGAGGACAGTGAGGAGTAGAGAGGACAGTGAGGAGAAAGAATTGATTAGTTTACATTTCTGACATATGCATTTTGAATAATATGTTGGTAAAAATAATGATAAAGATGTTTCTATCTGATTGATTGAAGTGATGTTCGCGGTTTTTTTTTTCTTTCCTTGTGCAATTAGGATTTAGGTTGGTTCAAATGTGAAGATAAAAGGTTTCTTTGTGAACGAGTGAAATGCTGTTTATGGTTTTTTTGTGTAAATTGAAAAGAGTCGCTTCTGAGGGAAGCAAGATCTGTGTTGAATTAATGCAAAACTCAGGGAATATCCGATCTGTGGGTATTATGGGTCTGGAAAACCCAGGTCCCCAGCTGTTAGTAGCTTTGTTTTCGATTTTCTGCTTTCAGTGCTACTATCTATCTATTACTATTCTATATCTATCAGTATAAATGGGGATCTCTTACTATAGTATGCGTGCTGTATGAATATTTTAAGATAGGAGAACTCTGCGAAAGGAATGAGTAAGTTTGGAATCTTGAAAACAGGATGTAATAATACGATTGTTTAACCATTGGCTTCCCAATATGCGATGATATGTTAATATTGATGATATATGTCTTCTTTGTTCTTTATAGCTGAGTATGTAAAGTGCTGTCTGTGGATTTCGTCAGTGTATTCATTCCCTTCAAGGTGAAAGAAGAATTGTGGTTTACGTAATTTACGTGGCCCTGAAATATTATTGTGGTAGTCAAATACGAGCAGTTTTTCAGCAAATGGAGAATGGAACAGAAATATGGATCCTTTCTGTAGTCTTGATTGATGTTGAGCCATTGCCTGAAAAATTATTCTGCGTTAATACTTGCCCTAGAAAAGCGACGTTTATGTGTTTTGCTGATGCTGTAAGCATTACAGCTTACTGTTTTCGCTGGTGCGGGATGCACTGCAGCCTATATGAGTTGAACTGAAGAAATGTCCCTCTTGAAGGTAGAGGAAGATTAAATAATTTTGATTATGGGACCGAAGGAAAGCTTGGGTTAATGTAATAAGGATGAAGCAAAACATTTGTCATTTAAACTACAGGAGAATTCGGATCTTTTGTGTCAGTTATAAGTTCAATAGGATGTTAAGATGAAACTGTTTTACAGAATAGAGGAGACCACAATGTTGCCATTCATGAGAAATGAATCCAGTATAACCACCACAGGCGAAATAACGTAAAGAAGGAACGAAATTGGAGCAAAATGGATAAGAAAATGTAGTATAACCTGTATGATGAAAATATTTCACCCTTCTCAGAGTCATCTGTGTGATTAATTCTTGTGATAACGTAATCTTAGATGAAATTGTCTTACTGTTTTATGCGTAAACATATGAGTATGATAAATGTGTAATTGCGAGTCTCTTATCAGGTGTGTCAACTGGTATAAATGTTTTGGCGTGTAAATAACCATTGTTCTTTTTACTATGTATGTTTAAGGAAAGTTTCTCCATATTTATCATGTGACAAAACAAATGCCGCGAGAGTCAGGAAGAGGACGAATTTGAACAATGTTGTAGTGGTATAAACACTGTGTTGAAGTAGCATTGAAGTAGCTTGTTGGATTAACTAGTAGTGGATTGAAGTAAAATTTTGAGTAATTCATGTTTATGGGTAGCTAGTTTGTAGAATAGACAACAGGTGTGCATGTGTGCGTGTAAATAACATGTGAACCCTATGCTGTCCTGACCTATACTTGCACAAAGCATAATCCTATTCATTTTAGTGAATTAATAAGTGGCATTTGATTTATTAAAACGCAAGTGAATCACATTAGTGATGTGGATTTAGATATTATATTGTCAGTTCATACAATTTTTATTTTTATACTGTCAAGTCATTTAACTTTTATTTTTATATTGTCGATTCATCTAACTTTTTTATTAAAAAAAAATTAAGTCTCACTTTTGTTCTTAAAAATTGTGAAAGACAATACTAAGTGGTATTATGTATGACATTTTATAATCACATAACTATGATGAACAATTTCTGTGAATGCAGTTGAGAACGTGAAAGCGAACTGGCTAAACTCTTACGAGACAGCGGGAGCAGCGAGGAGGAGAACTAGTTGTAAACAGGCGAGTTTCCCAGCAGGACACACTGTCAACCGGGTCATTTCGGGAGCGAGGTCGACAACAAAAGAAGGGTACGCGGCAAACACTTTCCCTTGCTCCCGGAGCTAATGGCCGGCCGCACCAGTGCGACCCTTCATGGAGGCGATGACCTGAGATGGCCGAGCGGTCCACCGCGCGGAAATCCATCTGCTGGCAACGCACAACACGCACGTGAACGAGACGAGGCGGTCGCGGTGTAACGACAGAAGACAGGGGATAAAGGGGCATGGACCCTTTTGACAGGTACTTGCAGACCTCAACGACGACTATCAACATTTCTTGGCGGAAGCCCATTGTCAAGCGACAGTAAATCATGATTCGGTGGTCTCTGGTTGCTAAGGGTGGCACAAAGAAGAGCCAATAAGTGTCATCCTTGCTCAGGAATATCAAACCGGCATGCCAATTGAGGATAACTCAAGAATGTAACAACACAAGGGGCGTGGAGCCTTTTGACACGTACTGTCCAGAGAAACTGGCAGACTCCAACGACCCCTATCAACATTTCCTGGCGGATGCCCACTGTCAAGCGACAGTAAATCATAGTTCGATGTTCTCTGGTAGCTAAGGGTGGCACAAAGAAGAGCCATTAAGTGTCACAATTGCCCAGGAATATCAACCTGGGGTGTCAAACGAGGATACCGCAGGAATTTGACAACACAAACATAGAACCAAATCGAGATGTACGTGACACGGGCCACCAAGAGAAACTTCATGAGAGGGCAGAGACGGCGGGATTGAACGCAACAGATGGACAAAAAACCCTACTGACAGCTGCGGCGACGAACCCCCCCACCCCTTATATTGTGCCTCGGAACAGTGAAATTACTGAGTGTGTCAGCCAACAGTGATTACACGGTTCTTAATCCAATGCATATACATGTGTTTCTGTCAGAGAAACTTTGACTCGTGTGTTTTGCAGGGGTTCGATTTATTGGTGCTTATTAGACTGACTCTTGTTTCTTGCAGGTGTTCTATTTAATGTTTTTTTTTTTTTTTTTAGACTTTGACTCCTGTATTTTGCAGGTGTTTTATTTATTGGTGTTTCTTTTTAGACGTTGACTATTGTACTTTCAGAGCTGTTTTAATGATCAGTGTTTGTTCTTGTGTGCTGTATTAGATTTGTGATATTTTATTTGGTAAATTCATTCCTGTGACATTGCTTCGTTTATCAGTCAGATAGCTATTCATGCTCATTGGACTGTGATCGATTAGCCTTTGCATGGGACATATTTATAGTGAGGAACCCCTTAAGGGTAACAATCACATAATTAATTGTAGTTTCAGTAAAATGACACGTGATCATTGTTTGCTAACTAACTGAAATATAGTAGAGTGATTAAATTAGTGCCACAAAGTTATTTTAATTCTACAAATTGGTTCAAATGGCTCTGAGCACTATGGGACTCAACTGCTGAGGTCAGTAGTCCCCTAGAACTTAGAACTAGTCAAACCTAACTAACCTAAGGACATCACAAACATCCACGCCAGAGGCAGGATTCGAACCTGCGACCGTAGCGGTCTTGCGGTTCCAGACTGCAGCGCCTTTAACCGCACGGCCACTTCGGCCGGCAATTCTACAAATTATTTGTTTTATAAGATATAGAATTTTTTGTTTTTGTGATAACCACTTTGAAAAACATGTTTTTTCTCTTATCTTTTTTTTTTTGCTTTTGCGGATTGTACATTGTAATGTTATGCTTTATAATACTGATATTATTTTCATTTTTTTTAATTGCTGTTGCACCTTTGCTATTTTCATAAATTTTACTTGTTAATAAACAGTCATAAATTTTCCTGTGATCAGTTGGCTCTTGCAATGAGCAAATACTGGTGAACTCCATAAGGGTAACAACCAGAAATTGATTTCATATTAATGACACAGGGACCATTGTTTTTATTTCCTGACCGAATTAGGTCTACACTACCTTGTAAATAGGTGTCACAGATATTTTTTTCTCTTTGAAATTGGTAGATTCTACAGATGTGTTGAAATTATTGTATTTTAGCAAGTAGCCGGTGACCTTTTGCCTTTTCTTTACATTTTTGGTTTAAGTTGGGTGTGAGAAGCCTGCTTGGGAATGTCCTAGCACGGCCATAAAATGCCCTACACAGTCTTTTCTCGGAGCATTGGGGTTATGAAAGGTCTCTGTTGGATTTCCTTCATGTTAATTTCTTAAATCTGTTGTCATTTACGGCATAAATTCCTCTTCTGAATTTACTGTGGTGTTTCTATTTGGGAGGAGACTGAGCAGTGAAACGTGTTACTTTTACACATAAACAAGAACGATCTGTCACACTACTACACTTTAAAACACAGTTTATATGTAATTCATGTCACACAGTCTCATACGGAACCTACATCCACTTTCTTTTATATACTGTATATGATAAGATACTGTCATCCCCCTTCCCTTCTGTGTGAGAGGATGAATGAGCAAATGTATTTCTAGTTGCATGCTTGATGGTAGCAGACAAGCCTGTCTGCTAGAGAACAGTAGAACCAACGTCGGAACAGGTAGCTACGCTTTCTAAAAGCAGAGAGGTTTCTATTCTTAGTATGGCCCTGTCCGTCCCTTGTCATGTTGGTATAGGAAGCTGCCTCTCTGGTGACTTCCGTTTGTATCTGTTAAGCACGCTCGGTACGAGCCCAGGTCAGTCTGTCCGCGGCAAGCGTCTGAAGTGGTAAGATCTCCGGCTAAGTGCGTGTCTGCTAAGTCCGCAGGACAATGGATTTCGTAAGTTCAGCCTAACTGAAAATTTAATCACCTTCGGGTTTAGCTCTAAAATATATAATGTTATCTTAACTTGATCATCATCAATCCTAAATGCGAATGTGCGTGAGATTACAACGTCTCGTCTTGACAATATTTTTCAATATAGCAACTTTCCTTTATGTTCAACCCAAGTAGGGTGTACTTTGTGAGACCAGTACCACGTGCTTATACAATTGTTTGACCCATCAGGTTAGTAGTAAGACGACAGTAAGCAGTTCGAGGTTTTTCTTTTGTAAATTGAGTTTCCATGTAATCTATTTTAATTATCAAAATTATTGTGGTGTTACACTCTTTGTGTAAACCAAGTTGACCACGTAAAGCATCAAAGTAGCCCCCAGCTATTCTTTTCGGGAAGATTTCACAGAGAGTTAGTATGAATTTAGTATACCAGTGTGTGGTAATTTCGTGACGGACAGGATTGAGCTACGAACATAACTTCTTTGGGTGGAAATTGGATCGGTTGGTTGTGGTTAATTTCCTCTCGCATATGTTTCAACGTTCTTCGTGTGTTATTTTATGAATGCAGTGTTGTATGCAGTCTCCCAATCTTGGCTCCCTATTTGATGTGTTCCGTAAGATTACAAACTCACATTTACACAATGCTAGATAAGGCACCAGTTTAGTTATGAATCAAGTTTGACATGCTGAAATTTTAACGGAAAAATGATCAATGTTAAAATAAATGTCCAAATATAAACTGATTTATTTCTTTTCATTTAAATTGTCTTTATACATATATATATATATATATATATATATATATATATATATATATATATATATATATCACCGGTTATCATAACATGAGTACTAAAAGATTATAATTAATGTTAGTCTTGTTGGGAATTAGGTAAGGTAGACTGGATACCTGGTGAAACAGTTGCGCAGTAATGCAAGGTTAACTTCCTCAGATAGCTCACAGCTTTTAACCCACTTTTATGGTCTTGAATATCAGCATCGCTTTCAGAACAAATTAATGCAACAACATTACACACTCTCAAACGGCACGCAGGAAAAACGAGCACTTAAATTTTTCTGTGCGAGCCTGATTTCTCTTATTTTATCGTGATGGTATTTCTCCCTATGTAGGTGGCTGCCAACAGAATGTTTTCGCAATCGGAGGAGAAAACTGGAGGATGAAATTTGACGAGAAGATCCCGTAGCAACGAAAACCGTATTTGTTCTAATGACTGCCGCTCCAATTCACGTATCATGTTTGTGACACTATCTCCCCTATTTTGCGGTAATACAAAACGAGCTGCCCTTCTTTTTTCGATGTCATCCGTCAGTCCCACCTGATGTGGATCCTACACCGCAAAGCAATACTCCAGAATACGGCGGACAAGCGTGATGTAAGGAGTCTCTTTAGTAGACTTGCTGCACCTTCTGAGTGTTCTGCCAATGAATTGCAGTCTTTGGTTTGCTCTACCCACAATATTATCTATGTGATCGTTCCTATTTAGATTATTTGTAATTGTAATCCCAAATTATTTAGCTGAATTTACAGCCTTCAGATTTGTGTGACTCATTGCGCAATCGAAATTTAGCTGATTTCTTTTAGCACTCACGTGAATATCTTCACACTTTTCTTTACTCAGGGTCAATTGCTACTTTTCGCACCATACAGATATCTTATCTAAGTCATTTTGAAAATAGTTTTGATCATCTGATGACTTTGCAAGACGGTAAATGACAGCGTCATTTGCAAACAATCTAATACGGCTACTCAGATTGTCTCCTATGTCGTTAATATAGATCAGGAACAATAGTGCGCCTATAACAGTTCCTTGGGGAACGCCGAATATTACTTCTACTCGATGACTTTCCGTCCAATACTACGAACTGTGACCTTTCTGACAGGAAATCACGAACCCAGTCGCACAACTGAGGCGATAGTCCGTAGGCACGAAGTTTGGTTAGAAGACACTTATGAGGAACGGTGTCGAAAGCCTTCTGGAAATCTAAAAATATGGAATCAATTTGACATCCCCTGTCGATATCACTTATTACTTTATGAGTATAAAGATCTAGTTGTGTTTCACAAGAAAGATATTTTCTGAATCCGTGCTGACTATGTGTCAATAAATCGTTTTCTTCGAGGTACTTCACAATGCTCGAACACAGTATATCTTCCAAAACCCTACTGCAAATCGACGTTTGTGACATAGGCCTGTAATTCAGCGGGTTACTCCTGCTTCCCTATTTGGGAATTGGTGACACTTGAGCAATTTTCCAGTCTTTGGATACGGATGTTTCTGTGAGCGAGTGGTTTTATATAATTGCTAAATATGGAGCTATTTTATCAGCATACTCTGAGAGGAACTTGACTGGTATACAATCTGGAATGGATGCCTTGCCTTTACCAAGTGATTTAAGCTGCTTTGTTACACCGCGGATATCTACTTCTATTTTTCACATCTTGACAGTTGTTCTTGATTGAAACTGAGGGGGCTTCATTGGTGAAGGAGTTTCGAAAATTCGTGTTAAATACTTTGCTTTAGTGGCAGTGTCATCAGTGAGTTCACCGTTGTTATCCTGCAATGAAGGTATTGATTACGTCTTGCCACTGGTGTGCTTTAAGTATGACCAGAATCTCTGAGTTTTCTGCCAGATTTCGAACCAGAATTTCGTTGTTGAAATTATTAAAAGCATCTCGCATTAAAGGGCGCGCTATATTTAGAACTTCTGGAAAACTTTGCCAATCTTGGAGATTTTGCGTTCTTTTAAATTTGGCATCTTTTTTCGTTGCTTCTGCAACAACGATATGACCCGTTTTGTGTACCATGGGGGATCAGTACCATCATTTATTAATTTATGTGGTATATATCTCTCAATTGCAGTCGATACTATCTCTCTGAAAACATTCCACAACTTCGCTACACTTACATGATCAGATCGGAAGTACTGAAGACTGTCTCTTAAAAAAGGTGTTAAGACCATTTCATCTGCTTTTTTAAATAGATATACTTCGCATTTCTTTTTGATGGTTGTAGGTGTTACGGTATTCAGCCTAGCAGCAACTGCCTTGTGGTCGCTTATCTCTGTATTCGTCACAACACTCACTATTTATCCAGGATTATTTGTTGCTAAAAGGTCAAGTATGCTTTCGCAACCATTTACGCTTCGATTGGGCTCATGAACTAATTGTTCAAAATAATTTTCTGAGAATGTATTCAGAATAATTTCGGATGATGTTTTATGCCTGCCGCCGACTTTAAACGTATAATTTTTCCAGCATATCGAGGGTAGATTGAAGTCACCACCGACTATAATTGTATGAGCGGGATACTTACTTGAAATGAGACTCAAGTTTTCTCTGAACTGTTCAGTAAGTATGTCTTCTGAGTCGGGGGGGGGGGGGGGTCGGTAAAACGGTACCATTAATAGTTTAGTCCGATTGTCAGGTATAACCTCTACCAATAATATTTCATACTTCACATGAACTATCTGCTTCAGTTTCGCTACAAGGCAAACTACCTCTGACAGCAATAAATACTCCACCACCAACTGTATTTAATCTATCCTTTCTGAACACTGTTAGATCGTTTGAAAAAATTTCGGCTGAAATTATTTCCGGCTTTAGCCAGCTCTCTGTACCTACAACTATTTGAGCTCCAGTGCTTTCTATTAGGGCTTGGAGCTCTGGTTCTTTCCCAACACATCTATGTCTACATCGACGCCCTCCCAACCACTGTGAAATATATGAAAGGACGTACTTCCCGTTGTACCACACTTTATGGTTTCCTTCCGACCTATTTAACAGAAGATCAAAGCTAATTACCACATGATTTAGGCACAATATCTGAATGGCGCGAAAAGTGCCAATTGTCTTTCAATAAGAAATAAATCAGATTTTCGATTACACGATAAGTCACACAAATTTAAAGGATGTCAGTTCGACTAAATATCTGGGAATTACAATTACGAACAACTTCAGTTGGCGTGATCACATGGATAATGTCGTGGGGAAGGCAAACCAAAGACTACGTCTTATTGACAGAACACTTAAAAGATGCAACAGGTCGACGAAAGAGACTGCCTAAACTACTCTTGTCCGAACTCTGCTAGACTAAGTTATTGCTGTGTTGTGCAGAATCCTTATCAGAAAGGATGGATAGAGCACATAGAAAAAGTTCAAAGATGGGCAGTTCATTCTGTATTATCTGGAAACAGGAGAAAGAAGGTCAGAGACATGATAAGCGAGTTGGGATGGTAATTATTCCAACAACAGTTGTTTCCCATTGCGACGATACCTTTTCACGAAATTTCAATCACCAACTTTTCCTCTGAATGTGAAAATATTTTATTGTCAACAGTTTATATAGGAAGAAACGATCATCATAAAATCAATGCTCGTACAGAGAGATTTAAGTGATCATTTTTCCTACGTGCTGTTAAGTGGAACGGTACAGAAGTAGTCTGCAGGTAATGCGGAGAACCCTCTGACAGGCACTTTAGAGTTAATTGCAGATTAATCATGTAGACATAGAGGTAGATGTAGATTTATTTATGACGAATAGTGAGAAGAATGACTGCTTAAATGCGTCTGTCCGAGCTGCAATTGGTCCTGTCTTGTCTTACAAGATCCTTACGTGGCCGATGTGAGTGAGGGTGGTCTGTCGCATATCGCTAGACTCATCGAAAATCTGAGATGGAATATGGCCGGATCGTTGACTATCTATTTCTCTGCCACGTCAGTGTTTCAGTTTTTCTGTGTCACTCTTCCATCAGTCAAACAAACCTATAACAACCGTACCGTCCTTTGTGTACGTTCAATATCCCCTGTTCGTCATATCTGGTGTGGGTTCCACACACTTGAACAGTATTCTAAGATGAATCGCATGACTATTATTTAAGTTGTCTACATTGTAAACTCACTGTATTTGCTCAGTATGCTACCAATGGATTGATGCCTGCCGCCAACTCTACCCATAGTTGAGCAAATGTGATCATTCTATGTCATATTCACACGAATTTTTATGCCCAGGCATTTGTATGAGCTGACTGAATCCAGTTGTGATATTTTAGTCGTAATGTACTACGTTCTACGACTTTTTGGAGAAAACAATTTTACATTTTGGAATATTTAAAGAAAATTGTCAGTTCTTACACCATTTTGAAGATATCTTACTTCAAACTTTTCGTGCAGAATTACATTGCAACTGAAACATCTATGAAAACTCACAGTTCACTATTAGTAAAGTCTTCCAGATCATTAATACACAGCATAAAGGCACGAGTTCGAAACAGTTCACGGAACACATCTAAAGTTACTTTTACACCTTTAGACGACTGTCCTTCAACGCATGAGTATTTTCTGGGGGTGCAAACTGTCAAGTGAACGCAAGGAAAAACTCGGTAGAGTTCGATGCTCATCGGCAGGTGCTCGCTCTTGTTTCGCTGGCTGGTTGTCGATCTTTCAGCGAATCATCATGGGAAGTTTACAGGTGCTTCGCATAGCGGCTTTCCTGAGTGCGTACACCGCAGAGAGCATTCGCTTCCTATGTCTCTCTGTTTCTCGCGAATGCACTTTATTACCAAACGTGAGCTGTGTGAGCGACGAAGGAGTCGGAGGGGACCGTAGATGTTGTTATTTCAAGAAGCTCTACACTGAGATGACGAACGTCATACGATAGCGATATGCAGATATACAGATGTCTGTAGCATTGTATACACAAAATATAAAACGACAGTGCATTGGCGGAGCTGTCATTTGTAGTGTGGTGACTCATGTGTAAAGGATACAGACGTGATTGTGGGGGCACGACAACAATTAACAGACTTTGAATGCGAAATAGTAGTTGTAGCTATGCGCATGGGACATTCCACTTCGAAAATCGTTAGAGAATCCAATATTCCAGGATTCACAGTGTCGACAGTGTGCCGAGAATTCCAAATTTCAGGCATTATCCCTCACTACGAACAACGACCGACGGCCTTCACTTAACGACCGAGAGCAGTGGCGTCTGCGTAGAGCTGTCAGCGCTAACAGACAAGCAACCCTGCGTGAAATAACCGCAGAAATCTATGTGGGACGTACGAGGAACGTATCCGTTAACACAGTACGGTGAAATTTAGCTTTGATGGGCTATGGTAGCAGACGACCGAAGCGAGTGCCTTTGCTAACAAAACATCACCTGCAGCGCCATCCTGGGCCAGTGACTATATCGATTGGACCCTAGACGCCTAGGGAAACTGTGGCCCGGTCTGTGAGTGTGGCGCAGATCTCACGAAACCGTGGACACAGGTTGTCAACAAGGAACTCGTGGTGGTTTCATAATGGGGTGGGCTGTGTTTACATGTAGCAGACTGTGTCCTCAGGTCCAACTGAACCGATCATTGCCTGGAAATGGTAATGTTCGGCTACTTGGAGACCATTTGAAGAGATTCATGGGCTTCATGTTCCCAAAAGACGACGGAATTTTTATGGACGACAATGCTCCATGTCACCGGCCCACTGTTGTTAACGATTGATTTGAAGAACGTTCTGGACAACTGGAGGGAATGATTTGGCCACCCAGATCGGCCGACATGAATCCCATTGAACGTTTATGGGACAGATTCGTGAGATCAGTTCGCGCTCAAAATACTACCCCATCAACGCTTTCGCAGTTGTAGACGGCTGTAGAGGCAGCATGGCTCAGTATTTCAGCAGGGGACTCCCAACGACTTGTTGAGTTCATGCCACGTCGAGTTGCTGCGCTACGCTGGACAAAAGGAGGTCCGACACGATATTAAGAGGTGTACCACGATTTTTGTCACCTCAGTGTATGTAACACGTGTCTGTGGATTCCAAGTGATCATGAGCATACAGCATAAAATGTAGAATGAAAAATGTTATGCTTGCCAGAAAATGGCCAAAGCACTAAACATTCCAACTGTGGAACTCACGTATTGGATTAATTAACTTCTTCATCTTTCCAAGTGGATGTGAAAGAAAGGGGGCATGAGCTTGGGAGAAGGCATAAACTGTGGTATAGATGAGAGACGAAATAAGTATTTGGGACTAAATTACAATTACTTCTGTCTGCCAAAATGTATCAGCTCTTCAGGCCATACGTCGTCGGTGGGTAGTGTTCAGCTGCAAAATTTCCCCTACCGCGATCGGAGAGTTTATCACGTTCAAAATGTCGTATAAGATTATGGGAACTGATCCTTAACCAACTATCATTTTTTCCACTATCACTTCAATCATGATACGCCGGTCACCGAGCACCAGGGTCTCCACATTTCACGCGATTCCCTGTTTCTCACAGACAATGGCGTACCGGTTTTGTTGCCCGTAATTCAGGCTTGTTTAATCACAGTGGTAGCGTTTGTGCCACCAAACCACTTTGTTGTAAGCTTTCAGGACAAAAAATTAGATACCCCAGTGCCCACGCACAGTTGAATCGTTAAGCCTTTATACACGGAACAGATATCGAGCTTAAACGCGCATGCATTACTTCTACGTGAGCATAAGACAGTAGCGATTAGTGAGACCTAAATGTTTCAAGTGGTCGTTGTACGTAATCGCGGGTAAATGTAACGACTTGAGAGGAATGACTAAAAGGGAATAATCGTGTTTGGCAGTGCCCATGGCCACACGATGTGTGAAGTTGTTGGTTTTGTTGATTTTCGCGGTGGACTGTTCAAGGTATCTACAAGCAGCGGTGTAACACACCTGCCAACGCGAAATACGTAGTCAGATCCCGTCGCAACGAAAAACGCATTTGTTTTAATGATTACCACTCCAATACGCGTATCATGTCTATGACACTATCTTCCCTACTTCGCGATAATACAAAACGAGCTGCCTTTCTTTGTACCTTTTCGATGTCATCCGTCAGTCCCATCAGATGCGGATCCCATACCGCACAGCAATACTCTAGAACATGGCGGACAACCGTGGTGTAAGCAGTCTCTTTAGTAGACCCGTTGCACCTTCTAAGTGTTCTGCCAATGAATCGGAGTCTTTGGTTTGCTCTACCCACAATATTATCTATGAGATCGTTCCAGTTTAGGTTATTTGTAATTGTAACTAAGATGAATTTACAGCCTTCAGACTTGTGTGACTTATCGCGTAATCGAAATTTAGCTGATTTCTTTTAGCACTCATGTGAATAACTTTACACTTTTCTTTATTCAGGGTCGATTGCCACTTTTCGCACCATACAGATATCTTATCTAAATCATTTTGCAAATCGTTTTGATCATCTGATGACTTTACAAGATGGTAAATGACAGCATCATTTGCAAACAATCTAAGACGGCTGCCCAGATTGTTTCCTATGTCGTTAATATAGATCAGGAACAATAGAGGGCCTATAGCAGTTCCTTGGGGAATGCCGAATATTACTTCTGTTTTACTCGATGACTTTCCGTCTAATACTACGAACTGTGACCTTTCTGACGGGAAATCACGAATCCAGTCGCACAACTGAGGCGATACTCCGTTGGCACGCAGTTTGGTTAGAAGACACTTGCGAGGAACGGTGTCGAAAGCCTTCTGGAAATCTAAATTACTGTAGACAGGGAACTTAGGTCCGTCCCAACCTGTTGGGGAGAGAACACTGCGACTGGAAGTCCCTCCAATAAACATTTGGAGTATGTCACCTCGCAAGAGGCCATGGCTTACAGAGGCACATAAAGACGACGACAGCAAAGGTCGTCGGGCTGGAAGAATTGTGACCGGTTTTCTGAACACTCTCCTACCTTACCACGTCTCGAATGGCCTGCAAAATTGCATAACTTGAATCCCATAGAAAATCTATGGTGACATGATGGAACAACGGGTAAAACGCCGACATCAGCATCCTCGCAACTTGGTGGAATTCGCCATCAAATCCTCAACGAGTGGCTTAAACTGGATGCGACGTACCTACGCATTCTTATTGCCTCACTTTCTAACAAAACGCAGTGGGTTATCAAGTTCAGGGACCGAATTACAGTGTATTAAATGACGCTTGTAGTGGTTTATCTGCGGGTGACAAGTTTTTGTACTGTGAGTTTATGGTGGTACATCGTTGCTGCACACTTTCACCAACTCTTAATGGATTGTTAAATCGATGTTCTCCTTAGATTCAGAAAAGCGATACCTCACGTTATTCCACCCAATCTAAAACAAAATGGAACTACCACCTCTACTTTATCAACGGGCTGTGCCACCTTACTTTGGCTCTTCTAGCCGTGTGCTATGATACTACGAAGCGGGGATTTTCTTGTACACTACCGTTTGTGGAAATTGCAACACCAAGAAGGAAACGCATGAGTTCAATTAATTGAATACCACAGGTTAGGTGCATGACAAGTAACAAATGATTACCTTTTCAAATCTGTACATGTCCTTTGAGCACTACTATTCAGGATGTCGTGTGGTCACCATGAGCTGCAATTAGAGCTGCTATACGCCGTGGCATTGATTCAATAAGGTTCTGAATACGTTCATGAGGGATTTCCCTCCACGCAGTTTGTATCCGAGCCCACAAACCCGTGACCCCAGTTACCGGAGGACCGTGACACACAAGATGATGACCAAACATAACCTAGACATGTTTGATGGGCGACAAGTTTGGCGAACGTGGAGGCCAGGGAAGCAATGGTACCGTCGTTCTTGGAAGAATATGTGGCCGGGCATTGGTGAAATGTGGCCTGTGGAGATGCTTGAAGCAGACGGAGTATCTCAAGCTCCACAACCTCCGTTAGGTACCGATTGCTGTTCAAAGTGCCTGCAATACCTACGAGGCGAGATCGGTTGTTGTAACTAATGTCGCCCCAAACAATAACACCTGGTGTTTGTCCGCTATGCTGCTGCACATTGCAGCCCTCCAGGTTGCGCTCACCACGGTACCGCCGGACACGTATGCGGCCATCACTAGGACACGTTGAAGCGGGATTCAGCCGAAAAGATTACGTGTTTCCACTCAGCACCCCAGTGACGGTGTTCACGTGACCATTGCAGTCGGAGCTTGTGGTTTCTGGACAATGGCCGACGTAATGGCATGCATGCGACCAGTCCGACCTGCAACAGACAAGTTCACACCTGTTGCAGGGCTCCAGCGACGAGCCAACACTGTGGATGACGCTGTACGGTCCGTAATGGCCATGCGGACAAGATCACGGTCGTCCCGTGCTGTGGTAATGTTCCAGGGTACAGTTCCCGCTCGTCGCTTCATTCGATCTTCCTCTATCCACTGCTTCCACACACGCATCACTGTCGTAGCAGCATCTCCTGTACGAGCCGAAATGTCACAATATGACAACCCCGTTTCCCGGAGACCGACCACTCTGCCCCGTTTGAACTCGCTCGCATGCCGATATGGCTCCCTTTGGCGTCGACGAGGCATACTGGCACTCACTGTATTGTTACCACCTTGTGTGACAGCTCTGCACCGACTACACTAGGCGCACCACCGAACCTGTCGGCCAGACACGAGAGAACTCTGCTCGGCCTCCGTGTAGCCTATCTCGCTTGCACACCTGTCGCCAGTTCCACCGAGTGTGGCGCTATTCGGGTAATTCTTTCTAGGTGTTCCACTGATCACAAACGGCAGTGTATACCAGTATTGCAGACATTTACACTTCACGTAAACAAAAGTTAACTACGTAACATTAATTTCACAATGTGATAATTAAAGCTTTATGATTATCCCTCGCATAATGTCTTCTAGCAAGACTAGCGCTCCCATTCTTTGTGCTGTGGACGGCGGTTAAGGGTCCACGGATGAGGATGGCTGTCCTCTTTGGTTTGATGGAGTCTCTGGGGACTAATCTGATGGAGGTATCTGGAATATCAGCCGTTTAAACGGCTGTTATAATAGTACCAGCTGTGTGGACGGAAATGTGGGGGCTGGACAGGCGCAATAATTTGACATGAAAGCCTCTATTTCAGTTAAACAAGAGGTGAAGGTTCTTATTTGCCCTTTCTGTCAGGGGTGGAAACTCAAACTATGCGTGCGCGTATTTATACCCGCGCCTGTATCGCTGTTTCCGGGAAATTCCATTCAGTCCGGGCAATGCTTGCCGCGTGATACGATAACACAGTGACGACCGCTGAAAGCCCGTCACAGCGCCCGCCGCCCCCGCGCTCCGTTTGGCTGCTCTTTTAGCGAACTACCCGCAGAGACCCTCGTCGACGAATCCTGGCTTTCGGCGCACAAAGTCCCGTTACTCTGGTCGAGGAAGTAGGCGATGGATGGCCAGGCGAGGGCAGAGGAGGCCTCTGGAACAGAGAGAGTGAGAACGACGGAGAGGGAGGAGAGAAAGAGAGAGAGAGTGAGACTGGGAGGGGGGGAGGGGAGATGGTGGCTGCAAAACGGCAGACGGACGCCCGACTGCGGCGCTTTCAAGTCGCGGCGCGGCTGCTTTGAGCGAAATGAATTGTAGCCAGTCCTCAGGGCTGAGAATACAGCGAAATCTCATCAGGGCGGGTTTTCATTCCCACCGTACACGCTGCGCCCGCCGGACCACGAGCCACTGCTTTTGTACGCCCGTCAACCGATACGTAACAATTACGTTTTCCTTTCCCTCCAGGCTATTTCATCAGAATACTCGATTGATTTTTCCAAATGCCACTCGCTTTCCGCTGTTTCCTTCTCCTGAAATTACAATTTTTTCCGTCGCTGACCACCTGAAAATTCACGGTTATTACACGTCACAACTTATAAGAAACTTCCTCGATTCGCTTGCCACGTCAAAACTGCGCAAAATCTCTAGTTTTCAGCGAAGTCCTCCATTGTCTTCGTCAGAAACAACTTACTGTCGTAACTACTTTCTTTTTTCTTTGCGGTTATTTGAATTTCTCAGAGAGAGAGAGTAGGCTGACATCCGACAAAACCGATCTTCAGCCATATAGGAACTTCTCAAATACAGAAAAATGCACGAAAATGTACTAGGGCTATCCACAAAGTACATTACGTTTTGGAATTAAAAATAAATAAAGTATTGGAATTTTTTTATTATCTACAGATGAAAGCTACACTTAAATACTACTTTTCTACATAGTTACCATTTAAATTAAGGCACTTATCGTAGCGATGGACGATCTTGGAAATTCCTTCGTCGTAAAATTCGGCCGCCTGCGCTTTCAACCACGTGGTTACCTCTTCTTTTGGGACAGAAAAGGTGTGATTTTTGTGGATTTCCTGGAAAGAGGCACTACAATAAACTCTCAAAGGTATTGCCAAACTCAGCACAACCTCAGAAGAGCAATACAAAACAAGCGCAGGGAAGAGTTGGGCTCAAAGATCTTGCTGATTCACGACAACGCCCCGGCACACACGGCAAATGCCACTCGTGAAGTTCTCGAATCTTTTAAGTGGGAGTTGTTTCCTCATCCGCCGTACAGTCCCGACCTGGCACCAAGCGACTTCCACTTATTCCCAGCAATGAAGAAGTGGTTGGCTATGCAGCGTTTTGATGACGACGCACAGCTTCAAGAAGAGGTAACCACGTGGTTGAAGGCTCAGGCGGGCGAATTTTACGACGAAGGAATTTCCAAGATCGTCCATCGCTACGATAAATGCCTTAATTTAAATGGCAACTATGTAGAAAAGTAGTATTTAAGTGTGGCTTTCATCCGTAGATAATAAAAAAATTCCAATACTTTATTTATTTTTAATTCCAAAACGTAATCTACTTTGTGGATAGCCCTCGTATTATGTATTTTATAAAAGAAACATTACTTCATAATTCTCATGATCTTTAAAACTTTTAGATGATTTTATATTACAGTTAAAATATAATCGCTGATGATAATATCAATGCTACAGTGATATAACTGTCATGAAGGAGACCCTTCTAAATGATCATGTTCGTGATGGAGGTCGAATGTTGAGTATGATTCCGACTCCTCCAGAACTGTAAGTAGCGATTGACAGTCGTTGAGGAGGAGGACGGAAGAGGGTGGAAAATGGAATTATAGTGTGACATGGGGCGTTGTGACCATTATTGGAAAGGGCGATAAATCTTAGACGCGTTCCATCGCTGGGTGGTAGGACGCGGTTGAAATTCCGGCGGGGGAGACTGCATAAAGCATAAAAATGCAGTGTAACTCGGGTATGGGTGTAGTGGTGCAGCAGAGTGCCTGGATTGGTGATTGGTGGATAGGGTATTGGTGCGAAGGCGGGGTTTCACTATTAATGCCGTGTGTCTAAAGCTGCTCCAAGAAGAGAAAGAAATGTGGACAACTGTTGAGTTGGTATAGGATGTGAGTTGGAGAAGTTAGGCTCTTGCGCAAGACGAGGAAGGTGCGTGTCTTTTCAGGACTTCATGGGGTTTGTAATGTTTGTGGGAGGTGAAGTTTGAGACGATGCCGATGTAAGTTAGGACAGGTTGGATGAAGGGTTTATAGGTGAGCATAACGTAGAGCCCTGGTGCAACTTGCTGGTAGTTTGAGTATTTTTAGTCGGCTTCGGACTGCTCAGGAGATGTGCGATCCAGCTTTTTTCCTATCAATAGTTCTCAGTGCCTTACTTTGTTAGTCAGAGGGATGTCGGTAGTAGATGCAGATGTGAGAACCTGGCCGATGGGACGCAGAGAGGTACAGCCGGAGACAGTGGCTTGGCGTTTCCGGAAATTTGTTTGAAGTTTCCACGTATCGCATCATTCGACATGGCGACTGAATTGCCATTGAAGGAATATCATGACTGCTGTTATGATGACGATTTATAACCGACAGACGGCTTGTGACTGGTCGGCATACGTCGTCATTACGGCATGCTGCCAGAGAATGTGTCCACGTCTACACCGGCGAGCCAGCCGTTGTGGCCGAGCGGTTCTAGGAGCTTTAGTCTGGAACCGCGTGACCGCTACGGTCGCAGGTTCGAATCCTGCCTCGGGAATGGATGTGTGTGATGTCCTTAGGTTGGTTAGATTTAAGTAGTTCTAAGTTCTAGGGGACTAATGACCTCAGATGTTAAGTCCCACAGTGCTCAGAGCCATTTGAACCATTTTTTACATCGGCGACGCCACAGCTCTCACATCAACGTAAACAATTCAGCACATTTTTATCTCTCCTTTAGTTTTTTAGCCACTTCAAAGTATCTAAAATGTTGCACTACGTTAATAATCCACGAATGATCACTTCGCAGATTTTTCCCCCAGCGCGTGATCTAGTTGGGGGTTTCGCACCATTAAATAACTGGATAAGATTTTTAAATATCACTTCTTGAACATTCTCCTCTCTAATCTTCTTTCGAGTTCACTGACGTCCGTAAGGGAAGCGTACTCTCCCTTTTAGTGAAAATTGAAGGCTACTGATAGCATAACTGTGCTACCTACCCCGTCACTCCAAAACGTTTGGAGACGACATAACAAAAAAAAAAAAAAAAACAAAAAAAAAACAAAAAAAAAAACCCAGAGAAACATTAAGATAGTGGTTTTAACGCTTCACGTGTTCTACATACATTCCACCCCCCCCCCCCCCCCACCAATCCCCCCCCCCTCTCCGCTTGAGTACAGCGCTCTGAATGCTCATAATACAACTAGGTGACTGTCAGAAAAGTCCTTTTGGGATATTGTTCAGCTTGCGCATCAGATCAGTCTAATACCAGCATGCTATCAAAGCGTTCACACTTTATATGAATTTCTGCACTTTGTCACTTCGCGGTTGGCTCGTATTGATAACACTACGACTCGTCATCCGAGATGATTTTTTGCAGACAAAATTGTCCGCGATTTGCATTTCAATCAAATTTCTTCGTTGTTTCTGTTCGGGAGCCAAGACGTGCCTGACAAACTTTTGCTCGCACTTTTCTGTTCTTCGGTACGTTCTGTAGAATGTCTTGAATATTTGATTTCGAAATGTTGCTCTATTGCAGACTGTGACTCAACGTTGACACACTGCGGCCACTTGCCCACTGCTTAACACTGCCCTCTCAAAACTGCGTGGTCGAATTCAGGCCGGTTGTTTACGTTTGTTACTTCAAGCGAAAAGCCGACCGTTAAAACCCATAACGGAATTTTAGTTCTGTATAACAGGTTTTTTCGATATTTGTTTGGTCTCCGTTATAACAGGTGTTTTTCCTCTTTTACTAAGAACCGGGTAAAAAAAAGGGGAATATCAATTAGCCATAGCAGCAGTGTTAAAATGTATGTGCTGTAAATAATCATTTTTTCAAACGAGTAATTTTTGATAGTAAAATTTGCATTGATTTGAAATATTGCGTTTCTATATAAAATGGAAAACCGATCATTGCTGTTTTAATAACAATACCGACAGAAATGAGCAACACACAGGTGATATAAGGAATGATACAGCGTTTCTGAGACAATAGTGTACCTGTTACCATGTGGCGTGGGCTGTTGGACGGTACACGTATACATGCAGTATGTGAGACTTACCCCATCTGATCTACACTCCTGGAAATTGAAATAAGAACACCGTGAATTCATTGTCCCAGGAAGGGGAAACTTTATTGACACATTCCTGGGGTCAGATACATCACATGATCACACTGACAGAACCACAGGCACATAGACACAGGCAACAGAGCATGCACAATGTCGGCACTAGTACAGTGTATATCCACCTTTCGCAGCAATGCAGGCTGCTATTCTCCCATGGAGACGATCGTAGAGATGCTGGATGTAGTCCTGTGGAACGGCTTGCCATGCCATTTCCACCTGGCGCCTCAGTTGGACCAGCGTTCGTGCTGGACGTGCAGACCGCGTGAGACGACGCTTCATCCAGTCCCAAACATGCTCAATGGGGGACAATTCCGGAGATCTTGCTGGCCAGGGCAGTTGACTTACACAATCTAGAGCACGTTGGGTGGCACGGGATACATGCGGACGTGCATTGTCCTGTTGGAACAGCAAGTTCCCTTGCCGGTCTAGGAATGGTAGAACGATGGGTTCGATGACGGTTTGGATGTACCGTGCACTATTCAGTGTCCCCTCGACGATCACCAGTGGTGTACGGTCAGTGTAAGAGATCACTCCCCACACCATGATGCCGGGTGTTGGCCCTGTGTGCCTCGGTCGTATGCAGTCCTGATTGTGGCGCTCACCTGCTCGGCGCCAAACACGCATACGACCATCATTGGCACCAAGGCAGAAGCGACTCTCATCGCTGAAGACGACACGTCTCCATTCGTCCCTCCATTCACGCCTGTCGCGACACCACTGGAGGCGGGCTGCACGATGTTGGGGCGTGAGCGGAAGACGGCCTAATGGTGTGCGAGACCGTAGCCATTCGACGGCCAACACCGCGGTTCCTGGTGTGTCCGCTGTGCCGTGCGTGTGATCATTGCTTGTACAGCCCTCTCGCAGTGTCCGGAGCAAGTATGGTGGGTCTGACACACCGGTGTCAATGTGTTTTTTTCTCCATTTCCAGGAGTGTATATGAGACGTCGGGCGTTACCCATGACGTACAGTGACCCACTTCCTTATAAAGTTTGAGAACGGAAGGAGCTACGACAAAGTTGCGACATGATGTAAGGAGAAAACTTATAACTTAACAATTCATTCATAACTTACAATAACCACTGAAAGTAGTTGATCTCTTCTCTGTGTCTAGAAAATAGGCTTTTTTCCTGCATGTGGTCCTCGAAAACAGACAAATTAACACGAAAAACAGAGGTCTTCAAGCTCAGTTTTCACTTTTTAGGACTGACTATTCCTAAGGCCAAATAGTGGTATGGTCATCGATTACAACGTGATTTTTGAGCATAGTTTTAAAAAATTACTGTCAGTAGGAGAGTACTGGAGATTTTTTGTATTATTCAACCACTTATCACATTTCGAGAAAAACAGCGAATGGTGGATGGAAGTTATCTTTTCATTTGCCTATCGAATTTAGAGGTAACCACGTGGTTGAAGGCTCAGGCGGGCGAATTTTACGACGAAGGAATTTCCAAGATCGTCCATCGCTACGATAAATGCCTTAATTTAAATGGCAACTATGTAGAAAAGTAGTATTTAAGTGTGGCTTTCATCCGTAGATAATAAAAAAATTCCAATACTTTATTTATTTTTAATTCCAAAACGTAATCTACTTTGTGGATAGCCCTCGTATTATGTATTTTATAAAAGAAACATTACTTCATAATTCTCATGATCTTTAAAACTTTTAGATGATTTTATATTACAGTTAAAATATAATCACTGATGACAATATCAATGCTACAGTGATATAACTGTCATGAAGGAGACCCTTCTAAATGATCATGTTCGTGATGGAGGTCGAATGTTGAGTATGATTCCGACTCCTCCGGAACTGTAAGTAGCGATTGACAGTCGTTGAGGAGGAGGACGGAAGAGGGTGGAAAATGGAATTATAGTGTGACATGGGGCGTTGTGACCATTATTGGAAAGGGCGATAAATCTTAGACGCGTTCCATCGCTGGGTGGTAGGACGCGGTTGAAATTCCGGCGGGGGAGACTGCATAAAGCATAAAAATGCAGTGTAACTCGGGTATGGGTGTAGTGGTGCAGCAGAGTGCCTGGATTGGTGATTGGTGGATAGGGTATTGGTGCGAAGGCGGGGTTTCACTATTAATGCCGTGTGTCTAAAGCTGCTCCAAGAAGAGAAAGAAATGTGGACAACTGTTGAGTTGGTATAGGATGTGAGTTGGAGAAGTTAGGCTCTTGCGCAAGACGAGGAAGGTGCGTGTCTTTTCAGGACTTCATGGGGTTTGTAATGTTTGTGGGAGGTGAAGTTTGAGACGATGCCGATGTAAGTTAGGACAGGTTGGATGAAGGGTTTATAGGTGAGCATAACGTAGAGCCCTGGTGCAACTTGCTGGTAGTTTGAGTATTTTTAGTCGGCTTCGGACTGCTCAGGAGATGTGCGATCCAGCTTTTTTCCTATCAATAGTTCTCAGTGCCTTACTTTGTTAGTCAGAGGGATGTCGGTAGTAGATGCAGATGTGAGAACCTGGCCGATGGGACGCAGAGAGGTACAGCCGGAGACAGTGGCTTGGCGTTTCCGGAAATTTGTTTGAAGTTTCCACGTATCGCATCATTCGACATGGCGACTGAATTGCCATTGAAGGAATATCATGACTGCTGTTATGATGACGATTTATAACCGACAGACGGCTTGTGACTGGTCGGCATACGTCGTCATTACGGCATGCTGCCAGAGAATGTGTCCACGTCTACACCGGCGAGCCAGCCGTTGTGGCCGAGCGGTTCTAGGAGCTTTAGTCTGGAACCGCGTGACCGCTACGGTCGCAGGTTCGAATCCTGCCTCGGGAATGGATGTGTGTGATGTCCTTAGGTTGGTTAGATTTAAGTAGTTCTAAGTTCTAGGGGACTAATGACCTCAGATGTTAAGTCCCACAGTGCTCAGAGCCATTTGAACCATTTTTTACATCGGCGACGCCACAGCTCTCACATCAACGTAAACAATTCAGCACATTTTTATCTCTCCTTTAGTTTTTTAGCCACTTCAAAGTATCTAAAATGTTGCACTACGTTAATAATCCACGAATGATCACTTCGCAGATTTTTCCCCCAGCGCGTGATCTAGTTGGGGGTTTCGCACCATTAAATAACTGGATAAGATTTTTAAATATCACTTCTTGAACATTCTCCTCTCTAATCTTCTTTCGAGTTCACTGACGTCCGTAAGGGAAGCGTACTCTCCCTTTTAGTGAAAATTGAAGGCTACTGATAGCATAACTGTGCTACCTACCCCGTCACTCCAAAACGTTTGGAGACGACATAACAAAAAAAAAAAAAAAAAAACAAAAAAAAAACAAAAAAAAAAACCCAGAGAAACATTAAGATAGTGGTTTTAACGCTTCACGTGTTCTACATACATTCCACCCCCCCCCCCCCCCCACCAATCCCCCCCCCCTCTCCGCTTGAGTACAGCGCTCTGAATGCTCATAATACAACTAGGTGACTGTCAGAAAAGTCCTTTTGGGATATTGTTCAGCTTGCGCATCAGATCAGTCTAATACCAGCATGCTATCAAAGCGTTCACACTTTATATGAATTTCTGCACTTTGTCACTTCGCGGTTGGCTCGTATTGATAACACTACGACTCGTCATCCGAGATGATTTTTTGCAGACAAAATTGTCCGCGATTTGCATTTCAATCAAATTTCTTCGTTGTTTCTGTTCGGGAGCCAAGACGTGCCTGACAAACTTTTGCTCGCACTTTTCTGTTCTTCGGTACGTTCTGTAGAATGTCTTGAATATTTGATTTCGAAATGTTGCTCTATTGCAGACTGTGACTCAACGTTGACACACTGCGGCCACTTGCCCACTGCTTAACACTGCCCTCTCAAAACTGCGTGGTCGAATTCAGGCCGGTTGTTTACGTTTGTTACTTCAAGCGAAAAGCCGACCGTTAAAACCCATAACGGAATTTTAGTTCTGTATAACAGGTTTTTTCGATATTTGTTTGGTCTCCGTTATAACAGGTGTTTTTCCTCTTTTACTAAGAACCGGGTAAAAAAAAGGGGAATATCAATTAGCCATAGCAGCAGTGTTAAAATGTATGTGCTGTAAATAATCATTTTTTCAAACGAGTAATTTTTGATAGTAAAATTTGCATTGATTTGAAATATTGCGTTTCTATATAAAATGGAAAACCGATCATTGCTGTTTTAATAACAATACCGACAGAAATGAGCAACACACAGGTGATATAAGGAATGATACAGCGTTTCTGAGACAATAGTGTACCTGTTACCATGTGGCGTGGGCTGTTGGACGGTACACGTATACATGCAGTATGTGAGACTTACCCCATCTGATCTACACTCCTGGAAATTGAAATAAGAACACCGTGAATTCATTGTCCCAGGAAGGGGAAACTTTATTGACACATTCCTGGGGTCAGATACATCACATGATCACACTGACAGAACCACAGGCACATAGACACAGGCAACAGAGCATGCACAATGTCGGCACTAGTACAGTGTATATCCACCTTTCGCAGCAATGCAGGCTGCTATTCTCCCATGGAGACGATCGTAGAGATGCTGGATGTAGTCCTGTGGAACGGCTTGCCATGCCATTTCCACCTGGCGCCTCAGTTGGACCAGCGTTCGTGCTGGACGTGCAGACCGCGTGAGACGACGCTTCATCCAGTCCCAAACATGCTCAATGGGGGACAGATCCGGAGATCTTGCTGGCCAGGGCAGTTGACTTACACCATCTAGAGCACGTTGGGTGGCACGGGATACATCTACATCTACATCTACATTGATACTCCGCAAGCCACCCAACGGTGTGTGGCGGAGGGCACCTTACGTGCCACTGTCATACCTCCCTTTCCTGTTCCAGTCGCGTATGGTTCGCGGGAAGAACGACTGTCTGAAAGCCTCCGTGCGCGCTCTAATCTCTCTAATTTTACATTCGTGATCTCCTCGGGAAGTATAAGTAGGGGGAAGCAATATATTCGATACCTCATCCAGAAACGCATCCTCTCGAAACCTGGCGAGCAAGCTACACCGCGATGCAGAGCGCCTCTCTTGCAGAGTCTGCCACTTGAGTTTATTAAACATCTCCGTAACGCTATCACGGTTACCAAATAACCCAGTGACGAAACGCGCCGCTCTTCTTTGGATCTTCTCTATCTCCTCCGCCACCCCGACCTGGTACGGATCCCACACTGATGAGCAATACTCAAGTACATACATGAGGACGTGCATTGTCCTGTTGGAACAGCAAGTTCCCTTGCCGGTCTAGGAATGGTAGAACGATGGGTTCGATGACGGTTTGGATGTACCGTGCACTATTCAGTGTCCCCTCGACGATCACCAGTGGTGTACGGCCAGTGTAAGAGATCGCTCCCCACACCATGATGCCGGGTGTTGGCCCTGTGTGCCTCGGTCGTATGCAGTCCTGATTGTGGCGCTCACCTGCTCGGCGCCAAACACGCATACGACCATCATTGGCACCAAGGCAGAAACGACTCTCATCGCTGAAGACGACACGTCTCCATTCGTCCCTCCATTCACGCCTGTCGCGACACCACTGGAGGCGGGCTGCACGATGTTGGGGCGTGAGCGGAAGACGGCCTAATGGTGTGCGAGACCGTAGCCATTCGACGGCCAACACCGCGGTTCCTGGTGTGTCCGCTGTGCCGTGCGTGTGATCATTGCTTGTACAGCCCTCTCGCAGTGTCCGGAGCAAGTATGGTGGGTCTGACACACCGGTGTCAATGTGTTCTTTTTTCCATTTCCAGGAGTGTATATGAGACGTCGGGCGTTACCCATGACGTACAGTGACCCACTTCCTTATAAAGTTTGAGAACGGAAGGAGCTACGACAAAGTTGCGACATGATGTAAGGAGAAAACTTATAACTTAACAATTCATTCATAACTTACAATAACAACTGAAAGTAGTTGATCTCTTCTCTGTGTCTAGAAAATAGGCTTTTTTCCTGCATGTGGTCCTCGAAAACAGACAAATTAACACGAAAAACAGAGGTCTTCAAGCTCAGTTTTCACTTTTTAGGACCGACTATTCCTAAGGCCAAATAGTGGTATGGTCATCGATTACAACGTGATTTTTGAGCATAGTTTTAAAAAATTACTGTCAGAAGGAGAGTACTGGAGATTTTTTGTATTATTCAACCACTTATCACATTTCGAGAAAAACAGCGAATGGTGGATGGAAGTTATCTTTTCATTTGCCTATCGAATTTAGTATTTTCATTCTGTGTATTTTCAACCTGACGTAGTCAAAATTTTTCAACATTTGTTCGATTTCTCAGTTTATTACGGCAAATAATCGGAACATAAAACCAAAAATCGGTTATTTCCTAATGAGGTCGTTCTGAGCGATTTCAACATTCAGGTTAAATTGGCGTTGAAAAGAAGCGATAACCCAAAACTGGTTGTTTTAGCTCTGTTCATGACCATGCAACAAGAAATAGACTCAACTTACATTTATCAAGGAAAATAAACATAAAACTCAAAACAGCATTTTCTACCAAGGAATAAAACTGTACAATAAATTACCAAAAGAGATTGAAGAAGTTGCAAAAATACATTAATTTAAAAAGGCAGCTAAAAAGTACCTGTTACGCAATACATTTTATACATTGAAGGATTACTTAGATAAAACAGGGTATGGGTTTGATTAAAAAATGTTACACAAATAAATAATAATAATGATGATGATTATAAAGCATCCAACATTCCGCGTAACACCTTCACATTATGTTTTTATTCCTTCTTTTTTCCTTTCTAGAAATACTTACGCCCAAGCTATGCATAGCACAGTACTAACACCTCTTCCTCTTTCTGAGCTCAACATATCACTCATTACGGAGGGATGCTGACTCAGTTTCTCAGGATAGCAAATGGGAAGTTGCGGTACAGAAAATGGCCCAGAGATTACCAATGTGTGTGTGTGTGTGTGTGTGTGTGTGTGTGTGTGTGTAGTGACTGAAGTATTATGAAACAGTGTGTGTATAGTGTGGGCAGTGACTGATAGTGATATATGAGTTAACAGTGTGGCGTTACATTATTTAATAAGGTATTTGTAAAAAATATATTGTATACCAGGGGTGAATCGAATGATTGTCTCTAACTACAAGTCTGTAAATATATGTGTATATGAATTGGCTTATTTTAAATTGATCAAAACTTGTAAATATTTTGACATGTCCTATATCCTTGTAAAAAGAGATCTACGGATGAATAAAGCTACTACTACTACTACTACTACTACTACTTGTACTACTATTAGTACATATCTACCATCCCTACATATACGCCAGGAACAAAATCAGTTTCAGAACATTTTGGACGGGCGGTGGTAGTCGGAACAGCTTTCTTACCAAAACCTTTCGTATAAAACAACTAAATGTCCTAAATGAATATTTTACCCGTTTTGCAAAATCTGCTTAGGCTTAAAATGTAAACGCGATAGCGAGAAAACGTTTGCGAAATTCGATTTTTGTCTACCGCAATTTTTCCGCACGTGAACGTAATGAGAGAGACGAAACAGTACTTCCTTCATCTCTTGTGCATGAATCCCCCGTCGCCAGATGTTTCGAGGCCGTCACTCAGGGGCGGAGACCCTCCTCGCCCCGTTGACCTTTCGTCGGGCGATGTTCACACACTGACAAGACTATACTACCGGACGTGATGGAGCTCACGGCGGGCGGTTAATCTCGCCCCGTAATCACACGGCCGCAAATTGGAATGGAGATCACATTAACTCTTGTACAAAGAGAGTTTTACGGTGGGACCGGCAGGAGTTCATACAATATTCTCCCAAGTTAAATACTGCTGGGTGCGAACCAGTGGCGGGGTTCCGCTGCCGCTCGTCTGGAGAAGTTATAATGGAAGGAAACTAAATTACAGTCCGGCAGATGTATTGGGAAATCACCGTGCACTGTTCTCTTAGAATTAAACAGGGAATGAAGGACTCGTTCGAAACTTTACTTTGAACGGTAAATTACCTTTCGCGAGACGGGATAATTCTAGAGCAAGTAAGCGTTACGAGGTTTCCACCTGCGACCACAGCTGCAGTTATTGGCAGCATAACAACTGTTCCTCTGCAGAAAATGTTTGACTGTATGTTGTATAGCGAGATGATTTGGAGTGAGAACCAGTGTTTGATTGCGATTTGGGATAATTATCACAGAGTCACAACGCCCAAGACACTTTACAGAACATGTACGAAAGAACAGACATCATACACTCGTGTAACTGATTCGCTTCGACGGACATGAATTCACGACCTCGTTGCGGATGCCCATTTATATTCGAACTCCATCTGAAATCTAAAATTAGCGTGCGTGTAGGGCATGGATGAGGACAGCCGTTAGGTGGTGCTAGATGGGAATGTGAGTTGGCCACAGAGTGTGCCAAGATAATCTGTTCATTTGCATTCAACATTGTGTCTGGGTGGCAAAGTGATTACCGCAAGTGCCTAGCAAGCTGGAGATACTGGGTTCGAATTCAGGTCTGACGCACATTTTTAACTCGACGTCCCTCATTCTGCATTTAGTCCCGATGCAGCTGATATCAATAATTCCTTTCCTTTCTCCCCACTCCGCCTTTAATTTACATAATTAGCCCGATTCCCTCGCTCACCATGGCCTAAATTGTTTACAGTGACTATAATAGTAAATGAACCTTAAACTGTGACCTACCTCTTTCTAATGAAAACTTCAGATTAAAACTGCATGGAGGTCACGACTGACCAAGGAAAATTTTCAATGGTACTGCAGAAACTTTTTATCAAGACCTAATTTATGTAATTATTTTGTTGTCAAATTGAGGCCTTGCTGAGATTATTAAATCAATATTTCCTACAATCATCCAACAGACTGAATTTACTCGCCCAATTCTCCTCCTACGCTAGCTGAAGCAGGAGACCTAGATTCCAGTCTTTTGAGCATTTGTTTACGGATCATCATTAGTAGTTGCGCAGTGTGGGTTCCGAGTTGAAAGGGACACTTATCTCAAGAAAACGGGATTAAAAGGGGTACAATTTAAAGGGACAGTAGTTTTATAGTGCTGGTATGAGCCGAAATAAATATCTTATCCCAAAGTCACTTATAAGGACTTCTGGTATAAGGATACATACTTGTGATAGTTGTGTCCAAGGTCCCACCCACTCCCCTTCCCCAGGGAAAGCACCTGGAAATTCGCGCACAGGAAATCCCCAGCAGCTTTCCTCCTCCTCCTAGGCACACAGTCCTCCCCCCCTGGATCAACGAGATTCAAGCACCATCTCCCGTCTTGCCTTACAAACAGAGCAGATGGGATTGCTTCATTCTTGAGCTGTGTACTCTAATGAGAAGTCCAGTGTATGGCTTTTTGCTAACAAAAAATAAATTTCATTGTAATTATGTTAAATCACATCATTCGAGGTCTAGTAAGTGGGTATTTGTTAACAACAAACCAAATTTATTATTACGTGTTTTCGTCATTCGAGGCACCAGCAGAGACAACAGCAATACTGATATTTAAGTACCCTCATTTTCAGTTTTTCAACGTTTTTCTTATTTTACATATTTTTCTATATTTTTACAATTTTACATGTTTGCCCATATTTCTTACAACTTTTCGTATTTTTCCACATTTTTACATATTTTAGCCATGTTTTCCACAGTCTATACACAAATGTACAAGAAAATATATGCTCTAATTTCAAATTACCACAACGAATTATTTAACAACAAAATCACTGTTGTAGAGACTTTAAATGCTAAACAAATACCGCAATAATGGAATAAACTCTTGCTATGCCCTCACTACATTACTAGATTGTTTACGTGTTAAAATGAGGACGTTTTTAGAAATAATGACGCCACGGCAAAATCTTGGTGAATTTATGACGTTATAGCAAAATTCAGTGTTTTAAAGACTTCCAAGTCAGTCAACCAAAGATTCGTAACGTGAATCAGAATCAGCACAGCGTTAAGGAATACGCACCTAGAGAGGTGAGCAATATCTCCACCTATCCCAAAGCAAAAAGTAAGTAAAGCGCCAGTGTGCTGGGCCGTACTTCAAGCGCCAACACTAGGGAGCTTATAGTCTGACCATGACAGTGAAGATTAGCCGATAACCTAGTAATGGCAGAGAAATTTCCGTTATTTAATCAATATATCATCTCTGACGTGACCATACCGGAAGCTGGCAGAAAAAACAGTATTGAGGAATGGCGAGCACGGTAATAACGTCTAATGGTCGTAACCTGTAGGCCGAAATACTTGAATGCTTATGCAAACAAACGCCAAGCACTCCCTCCTTTCTCTCTGGACCAATAGGAATCAAGCTCCGCAAACATCCCGCTTTCAAAATTAGCGATTATGATTTGACAACCCCATTTACAGCCAGATAGCACTCCAAGGTGAAACGAAGACACATAATCACATTTGTGATATTTAAAGAAATAAATGTATTATTATTAGCACATTTAACGTTGCTGTAAGACTCATATGTTAACTACACAAAAAATCCGAGAATGTCCATCGCTATTAGTGTAATTTCGACCGACCCCTAAAATTCCAAAGACACACGCTGTACAGCTAGCACACTGCAGCCTTCTAAAATCCAAGGGGGATAACGTCGTGGCAAGGCATCAGCAGTTGATGTCTTCGCATCTCCCCCGCCCTTATGCATCCATCAGTGCCTCCTATTCCCAGCCAAAAGGGAAGAAAAATTAACACGTAAACTATTACACAACCCGTTTTATAACAGTTAATAACCGCTATGTTGATTAATTGGAAAATATTTTATTGTTCCTTGCCGTTACCTTTCTTTACAACTTTGTTCATCAGCAGATACCAGCCTTACATTTACAGGGCGAACTGTTAATCATCTGAGGAAGTTGACAATGCCATGATGTGCTGCAGAGAAATACTACTATTTTGAAATGAGAATTATTCAAAATAAAAATAAAAAGCAAGGACTCAGCTCAAAAGAAGATAGATGTATGGGCTACACACTTACAGTCAGAGCTGGTTGAAGGCCCAAGCTACACAAGCTACCGCTTCAGGCGCCATGAGTGGAGTACCAGTGACAGATAAGCGCATACACCACCGTAATGTCGCACAACATCGGATGGGAAAAGTTGGTTTGAGGCCAAAAACCGCATATTAAAGAAAATACACCAGTTTTTAATTGTCCTTGGCCCAAACCGCTTAAAAAACAAAATGATATCCCTTTTTAATTGTCCTGGGGGAGAAACTGCACAACAAACAAAATGATGTCTGTTTTTAGCTGTCCCGGGGCCAAAAACTACATAAAAAGCATAATGACATCGGTTTTAATTGTCCTGGGTCAGGAAACCATACAAAAACTGTAGCGAGTGGCACAGGATACGTTCAATACGCTATCCATCATCTTGTGCCTCAAGTCGAAATCGAGAAACAACATGTTTCACAACAGATTAGAGTATCTCGGTAGTCACATTCAGAATGTGTTGCATAATAAGTGCCTTCAGTTCAACTACATCCACAAGTAGAGCACTGAATACAACATCTTTCAGATGACCCCACAGCCAGAAGCCACACAGATTAAGTTCAGGTGATCTGTACGGCCAGATTGTAGGAAAACTACGACCGATGACTGTATCAGTTTCAAAATGCTTTTACACCGCTTCAAGGGCTGTACTATGTGCAGAGAAATGCCATCTTGCATAAAAATGGCAAAAAAATTATCCTACTCACACATTCACGCTGTTGAAGGGCTGGAATGACGTTGGTGTGCAAAACACTCTCAGAGCGTTTAGCAGTGACGGTACAGGTAACAGGACTCTCAGGATTCATCTCATCGAAAAAATACGGCCCTACGATAAACGATGATGTCAACTCGCACCACACAGCCACCTTTGCAGAATGATGAGGTACTGGTTGGTAAGTTTGCAGATTTTCTGTTGCCCCTATTCCACAAGTCAGCATATTAACATGTCCTTGAAGACGGACATGTGCTTTGTCTGTCCACAGATTGTTGGAAGGCCATTCATTGCCCACATCCATGCGAACAAGAAATTCCAGAGCGAACGTTTGTCTTGCTGGCAGGTCAGCAGAAAGTAGCTCCTGGACATGGGCCACATGTGGATACTAGTCCAGGATGTTTCGCAGAATTTTATGCATCATGCTCGAGGCCTGCACAGCGTTCAGGCAATTCCCTGCGCACTGCATGTTTGCACACCACTACTCAACCCTTTCTGCAACGCTGTGGCCACATCTTTGACAGATGTCGGATCAACTGCTTTCCTCCCTCTGCCACATTGCACTTCAAAGGAGCCTGACTTTCGAATTTTTTAATTTTTTCTCCAGGGCCTTCTTACGTATCAGAACAATGCCATTTTTTCATACCATTGAATGTCCGGGACCTATGCAAAGCTATTGGCACACAGTCACCATTCTACTAAAAGAGCTTTACCAGCAGCATGCAATCATTCATGGACACATTCATGATGGGCGAGAGATAGGTGCGTGCTGCGTGTCTGTTAGTGTTGTAGCATGTCGGCCAAATTTGATCAACAAGTACACCAGCCACAGGAGTCAATATTGTTATGCATTGTGAAGCAAAACACGGCGACAGCCATTGCTAAAACAGAGCTAGCTGCGTGCAGTACAGCAGAAGCTGAAGCTGCAATATGCTATTGGAAGGACAGAAGCCTTTCCTCACTTGCCACCACAGACGTGTTCACAGTACGTGCCTTAAGCACTAAATGAACATAATCTGGAGCATGTAAGTACTCAGCCATTCGTGTACTAAAATATTTCGTCTCAGTATCACAGGCTGCACCATGAGCCTATGACATTTGGAGCAACATCTTGAAATGCAGTGCGGATTCCACTGTTCGACCATGGGGCAGGCCTGCCTGTTCTAGTCACGACAGAGCCACCGCCAAAGCAGAGAGCCTCCTACTTGCCGGAGGGTGCTCACGGTCACCCCTGTCGTCTTATTAACTGCAATGCCATGCTGTCGTCACAGATGCAGTAGGAAACGTCGCTGACACCAGCAGTCGAGTGACGCCGTACTTGGCCTTGCTCTTTATGCTGTTAGCAATGCTGGACATCTATTGTTTCGCATGAGCGGCAACTGGATGCCTCCACCAAGCTGCGTACTACAGTTGAGGCCTGGATATAGAAGTTAATTAGAAAAATATACTGTCATCCTGATTTCTAATTTCACTCTCCATGAGTGACAGTCAAAGTGTCATCTAACACTGGTGTCAGATCATTGATATCTCCTTCTTAGGGCAACACCTAAACCTACAGCCAACAGTATGGTGAATCCAAAAATTTTGATTGTATTTTGATCACGGAGAAAAGGTTTCATAGCCATCATTTTGTAAAATATACTTTATTGCGAGTAGAGAACCGGTGGGTTTGTCTAGATTCAGAGGTAATGGAATTCATGATTGGTTAGTGCCTGTTAGACGTGCACAATGTAATCTCGAGGGCCACTCAGCATCATGTATGGAATCAGTTCGAGTAAAATGTTATAGATGTAATTGTAGGGAGCATATGGCTAGGCAATGCCAGGAGTCAAGATGGCTCATGATTAGATGCAAGAATTATGTTACTGTATTTTGTTTCCTTGTCTTGTGGCAGTTAGGTCTGAAAATGAGTGTTGTCAAGCACAAAGCTTCGACAGAACCAGTGACACGAGGTGTGTCACAGCAGGAAGTAGTGTGCATATTGTTAGGAAAATTAGCAATATTAATAGCGGGTGATACAGAACAGCGCGTGTTGGTAGAATCGTGATTGTCATAACGGTGTGTACATTTGTCTCAAGTTTAATTGCTCCTTTTTCTGGTAGGGCAACTGCGGATGTCAGACCTTTGTGAGAGACCTTGGAAATTTGGTTGAGATGGAAGGTTGGTCTGATAAGGAATTATTGAGTGTTGCAAAGTTGAGACTACAGTGGAACTAAAACTTATGTAAGGGATACACAAGCTCTTAAGGGAACTAAACCATTCGAAGATCATGAAGAAGTGTCAATTCAGAAATTTACGAAATGAAATAGTGCCAGACACTATAGGAAAGAATTAGGGGTAATAATTAGGGAAAATATGGAAACTTTGGAACAATTTGCGGATAGGATGAGGAAAATTAATGGACGTACCTATGAACTAGGACAGAAAGTCATTGTCACTGAAATTATTTTGCAAGAAGCTGAGCAGATAGCAATCGATGCTTTTTTAAGACTACTGCATATAGATATATCAAGACATGTATACACAGGGGATCTAACAGTTTGGCAGACAACAGTGTGGTTAGCTATATAGTGTGAGGAGATCGATTTGTCAACTGGAATACAGGGTAAACGGACAGTGTTTACAGCTATTACAAAATGTTTCAGGTGTGGACGAGCGGGACAAGTAAGGAGGCAATGTCGCCGCCTCAGGGTGATTTGAATAACGGAGAGGAAGTAATAGTTTTAGAAGCAGAGAACCAGAGAAGAGTAAGATGTTAAACGTCAATGGGAATCCCAAGTACACCTACGGTCATTCACAGTAAGATTGCACGATACGAAATAGCGCGCAGTGTTGTGTTTTGCAATAAGAGGAAGAAAAGGCTTGCAGGATATTATTGGACACAGGGGTGCGCGTCAATAGTGATCTGGTGGAACGTAAGCAATGGGACCCCCAAAGTACAGATTGTGTGGATTGGGGAATAAAGATGTCACACTGTTAGGATCAGTCGACATATAATTTTGCCCAGATGTGGTTTTTAAACAAAGTATAGAGACTGTGCCAGATTGTGCCACACGACTGAGGGTTACGACGTAATGTTGGGATTAGATTTGTTATATCAGCATTGTGCCATAATCGATCTTCGGCAACATAGTATGGAACTTGATGGAAAAATGTTTTAGGTGGAGCCATTGCCAGAGTAGCAATGTCATGAGGGAAGTCTGTTCTGAAAGACAAGCTGATTAAACCAGAATCGATTACGCTAAGACTTGATTAACACGATTGTGTACCTAAGGGCGCTGGTCAGTGCTGAGTCTAGCTTGCCAGTATTTAAAGTACATTGTCTCCGTCCACAACTCAAAACAGCATATGAATACAGGATAATCGTCATATGAAATAGTATACGGTCGTAAAATGCCATCACCGTTCGGCATTTTGGTAAAGAATAAGGGGAAGGCTGGAAATTCTGTTAAAGATTTTGCCACAGTGATTAGGGAAATTTGGATTCGAGTACGGAGGGAAAATATATGAGCACTGGAGAAACAGGAAGAAGCAGTAGGGCATAGTGCAAGAATGCCGTAATATAAGATTGGTCAGTGGGAGACGTTGTCAACTTCGTATATCTCAAAGGAAAGACCAAGAAGCTTTTTGAAAAGTATCATGGGTCATACCAGGTAATTGAGATCACGTTGCCAGTAAACGTCAAGATTCGGTTGCCAAAAGGAACGTCAACTGTGCATGTAGAGTAGTTGAAATCTTTTCAAGGGAGTCTAGAAGTTAATCCAGGGATAGGAGATGCAGACTGGAAAGGGTGGGGGACAAGAAAGGTGTCAGAAGACACAAACAAATGAAACGGTAACAAGGAACCGATGGGAATTAAGGCTTAGGAGATAGTCATTTAACATTTTTTTAAGATTAGATATAGAGTTAGTGTAATTAATATAAGCAGCTGCAGAAGAATTTCAGGGGAGGAAAGTAACAGTTATTCCTGTCGTACGTGAGGTGCAGAGAAGGAAAGATGGTGCCTTCATAGTGGGACTACTGCTATTTGTCGAGGTGGATGCGTTATAGAACCAGCACATTTAAATTGGAGTGCTGTTCGCCAAACAGGGAAACGCAGTGATCACCAATCATCGTTGGGTGACGCAGATGGTATTCAACGCACGGGAGACAAGAAATGAGGTAAGAAGACTGCAAGAAGTATGCGACACATCCCGTCATGGAACGAAAAGGCCCGGGATACTCAAAGAATGTGCTGGAACATGTGAGGGAGCACATGAGGTAAACCAGAAGAGAGTGAGATGACCCAGGTATTGGAGGCTATTCCACCTACTATAAGGAAGAGGGGTAGGATCGATGCTGGGTGTGGGCTTACAAGAACAATATTCGGCATTGTTGATGAGGAAGACATTCGAAGGGTGACCGACACTGTGGAAGAGGTTAAACAGTGGGCAAAAGGGAACAAAGCCGTGAGAGACTGGCACTCTGTGCAGTTGATAATTTAGTGTAGGTCTCATTCATAATTCAGAACCACTACAACTGACTGGAAAAGTAACGTCGTATACATTTAATCAGAATATCAGGGACCTGCAAACTGAAGTAGAAGTCTTAGATAGGGAAGTAATAATGACAAAATGGTTGCAGTCCGTAGAAGGTAGGTTTGGAAAGCACGAGGGAGAATAGCAGAACTAGAGGAGGCTATGTAGCAGGCTGTGAGAGGTCAGCCAGCGGTAAACTTGTCACCAGAGCAGTATTCAGAGGGTCTAAGGAAAGTACAGAAAGAAGTGCCGCCGGAGTTTTGATTGGATTTAGAACAAAGAGGCTACAATTAAAGGGGAGTGGTTTGTTATTAAATAAAACAGCATGTGTGATAATGGGACCTACTTTCCATCTGTGTGCCACGATTTCAGGGATAACTCACCTGAATATTTCGCAGCCTCGTTTGTATTGGCCAGAGGAGCCCCAAATCTAACCAACTGAAATAAACTCTAGGGCCGGAATTAATGCAGTCTATAAACACGGTTCTGAACCAGCAGGAGGAGCGAGTTTCCCTGGAAACCTTACTGCAGCATGTGAATTTCTATTGAGAATATCAGTATTGGAAAGAGACAACATCGACTATTGTCATACCAGCCACTACAGCCACACTTGTTCTGTTTAGCATAGTCTCCGTTTTGGTATGCAGAAGACAAAGCATAAGGCTGAGTACAGACATAGCTATCATTGATTCCATTGGACTGGATACCCCGAGCATAAGAGCAGCAGAAAGAAGATGAATGCACAAGGGAGTAGCATTGAGGAGAACTGAGTCATTTTAGCTTCTAAGCTTGGAGTAGGGATTTAGAAGTTGTTGTGGAAGAAGCGTATTACTGAAACAAGTGTCATGGTATTTGAGTTAAGGGGTAGGGTAAGGGACACTGTGGAAATACGCAAGATTAAGTGATACGGTTAAGGAAACCAATTGTTAGAATAATTCTCAAGAGGCGAAATAGAGCCAAAAGGGCCAGTCGCCAGGAATTCTAGTGTAAAGGATAATCTAGTTTGGTCGACTGGAGGGACCAGGTCTTTATGAGAAGGAGGGTACTGGAGTATGTCGACCACACTCAGTCAAAAAGTACGTCAGAGTGGAAGTTGAGCTGCAACAGAGCCAGCAGCAGGCAGGCTAGAGTGTTCTGCAGTGTGAAGCAGAACGTGGCCGACAGTCGTTGTGAAGTAGAGCGAGCTGGGCACAGTGTAACAACAGCAAACGCTACAATATTCTAGTGTGAGGACAGTAGCCTTTCCTCAGTTGGCACCATGGACGTGCTGAGAGTATGTGCCTTAAGCATTAAACGAACATAGTCTGGAACAGATAAGTTCTTACACAAAAACAGTCTTGTCTCAGTGCACTACAAGCATGTGACACCCGGAGCGACAATTTGGAAAGCAGTATGGGGGTCCACTGTTCGACCATGAACAGGGCAGCTTTCTATCAGTCAAGAGACAGCCTCCTACTTGCTGGAGGTAGGTCAAGCCGCACCCACAGTGTAGTCAGCTGAGCTCCCATGCTGTCATCACTGTCACAGCCAAAGACATCGCTGACAGTGGGATTCGAGTGACGTCACGCCCGGCCCCCCTCTTAGGGCTGTCAGCAATTCCAGACGTCTACTGTTTCGCATGAGATGCAACTGGAGATGCTTCCACCAAGCTGTTAATGGTACACGGGCTGGAATAAAGAAGTTAATTAAACAAATCTACTGTCGTCCTGACGTCTCATTTCAATCTCCACGGGTGACATCTAACAGTGTGCATATCCTGACGCTTGCAGCGCAATCTATTGGTCAAATCTTCCTTAATTGTTTTTTTTTAATAACGTTTCCTTCCGCGTCAATAACATGCTGACCAAATTCAACGTCATTCTAAACAGTGGCTCTCTGTCTTCAGCTTCTAAGACGTTTTGAAACTGGAACTATAATTATGGACAGTCTGTTCAAATGGCTCTGAGCACTATGGGACTTACCTTCTAAGGTCATCAGTCCCCTAGAACTTAGAACTACTTAATCCTAACTAACCTAAGGACATCACACACATCCATGCCCGAGGCAGGATTCGAACCTGCGACCGTAGCGGTCGCGCGGTTCCAGACTGTAGTGCCTAGAACCGTTCGGCCACCCCGGCCGGTGCGGACAGTCTCTACATTACGATACAGAGTACCCATAAAAAGTGATCGCCAGAAAAATAGCTTTAACAAAGATATTTTTTTTCCTCTTCCCACGTACATTACACCACAGGACACCCAAAATATCGTCAGCAGACAATGTATCTTCAGCAAAGGTATTGTTTCCTGTTATCGTGCACGTAATGGTGCTGTGCGGGAAATGAGTAAACCGCCAAACAAGTAGTTCAGCAAGCTCGTCTCAGTGATCCATTCTATTAGTTGGGGTGCCCTTGACAAGCCGTTAGATGAGACGTGACGAGATTACGGAGATAGCCGATGTGTTTGCAGAGAGGCGGCAGGTAGGTAGTAGGCTGGAATGCGGTCATATTAGCAGCAGCGGGTAGCGGCGCCGTATTTAAGAGGAGCACCGGCGGCGGTGGCGGCATTCCTGATTGAGAGTGTGTATAATTAACAGTGTGCGGAGGGGTAGGCCGAGGTGTGTGCTCAGTTCATTAGCGTCGGCTGGCTGGCCGCGCCGCTGCTGTCGGCACGTGGCCGGCCTGAGTGAGGGGGGGGGGGGGGCCTCACGTGATACGTCAGGAGCCGAGGCTCTCACCGATTACCGTCCGCCCCGGTAGCTGAGTGGTCAGCGTGACAGACTGTCAATCCTAAGGGCCCGAAACGTTTAGTGAGATGCGCGAGGCCAACATCAAGAAATCTGTTAACAAAATTGCGCGCATACTCAAAAAGTCGGACGACGAGAGGAAGGACACCAACACAGAGCGCCAAAAGCCGACAAAACCGAAAAGGAAAGGCGCCAGGAGGAGCCACGATAACGCAGAACGGATGGAGACATCTGATGGAGAATCATCAGACGCACCACCCGCAAAAACCGTAACGCACACCAGCAAACCCGAGGACGTCGTCCTACGGCCTGACCGGCCACAGCACACACCCGACCCGCCCCAGCAAAGCGCCCGACGACCCTCGTTCTAAATGCACAGTAAAACAACGCACACGATCATCTCATGCAATGTCAATAGAATGAGCTCTTCAGTTAAATTAGACGCCCTATCAGAATTCTTGCAGCATAGAACCGCAGACCTAGTTCTCCTGCAGGAGGTGGTAACGACACAAATAGAAGAGGTACCCGGATACAAAGTTATCAGTAACATAGACCCCGAAACCCGACGAGGGACAGCGATTATGATAAGAGAAGAAATAGAGACAGGGGAGCCAAAACTGATGGTAGATGGAAGCGGGATCGCATTAGAAATATCAGGAACGGTGTTCATAAACATATACGCACCGTCGGGCTCAGAAAAGAAGAGGGCGAGAGGACAATATTTCAATGAACGCATTTGCGAACTCCTCCCGCACAATGACACCAACATTGTGCTAGGAGGAGATTTTAACTGCGTAGCTGCACCAGAAGATCAGATCCCGGTACCGAATCTATGCATGGAGCTGCAAGAGCTCATAAGGCGTCTAAAACTTGACGACTCGTGGCGTCTGCTCAACAAAGAGAACACAGAGTTCACTTTTCATTACAACACGGGGAAAAGCAGATTAGACAGGGTGTACGTGAGCAGAGAGTTGGCCGCCTCTGTATCGCACGTAGAGGTCTGCCCAGTGATTTTCTCTGATCACTACGCATACGAAACCAAAATCCACCTGCCGAGAAGAAAGACCGCTGGACAAAAGGCGAGATGGAAACTAAACGTGAAACACCTCAAAGACGAGAAACTACGGTCGGAAATCTCCGACACAGTAGGGAAATGCTCAGAAAGACGTCACGCATACAACTCCACTATAGAGTGGTGGACAGAACTTGCCAAGCCAGCGATCAGAAGAGCACTGATCAGATACAGCGCGGAAAAAGCATACTGGAAGAAAAGCACAGCAGACTTCTACGCACTCTGTCTTAAGGACGCACTTAACGCCCCTGCTGACGACCTACAGTACCTGACGCGCGTGAGAAGATTAAAAGCACGTCTGCTCAACATGAAACGGCAGCGAATGGAAGGCGTCATCGCTCGCAGTCAAACGCACGGCGTCATCGAGGATGAGCCCGCCACACTGCACCACTTAGTCAGGGAAAGGCAAAGGGCAAACAGCAAGGTTATCTCCGAACTCCTCGATAAGGACGGAAACAAGCTGTCCACAAAACGGGAAATTGTGGACCACGTGGAAAACCACTTCGAAAAGCTCTTCAGAAGCGAAGAGACGGACGATGCCGAAACGGCAGACATCCTGCTGGAGACACGTCGGCTCTTGACCAATCAAGATCGGGCGCTACTGACCGAAAACGTGACGGAGGATGAGGTGAGAGCCATCCTCAAAGGCAGCGCAAACGGCAGAGCACCAGGAGCCGACGGCATCCCCAAGGAATTCTACAGCCAGCTCTGGGACCAAGTAGGAAGACATCTGACAGAAATGGCGAACGAAATCCTAAACGGGACAGCAGTACCGGCCTCCTTTCTGGAAGGGACGGTAATCCTTCTCCCAAAAACAAAGGCAGCGAAACACACCGAAGAGTTCAGGCCCATAACTTTGCTGAATGCAGATTACAAGATTGCCGCGAAATGCCTCGCAAATAACATCAAGACTGCGTTAATGAAGGCGATCAGCCCGTGGCAAACGTGTGCAGTGCTCGGCAGGAGCATATTCGACGCCGCCTGCGCGTACAGAGACGTAATTGCGCACGCCGCCACCAGCAGAACGACCGCAGCAATAATTTCTGTTGACTTCCACAAGGCCTTCGACAGGATCAGCCACCGATATCTCCAGCAAACGTTAACCAAACTCGGATTCGGACAAAAATTCACCGACATTATAAGAAACTTTCTAAAGAACGCCTCATCGATAATAACTGTAAATGGATGGACAACAAAAAGGTTAAAGCTAGGCAAGTCAGTAAGGCAAGGCTGCCCGTTGTCCATGGCCCTCTTCGCGGCAGCGCTTGATCCACTGCTACGTAAACTGGCTGCAAGCCTGCACGGTTACCAAATCGGGCACCAGAAGGTCACATGCATGGCCTACGCCGACGATGTGGGAATCTTTGTCAACAACGAGCAGGAGATAGACGAAATAGAACCGATAATCAAAACATTTCAAAACGGATCGGGAGCAAGGGTCAATCCCAGAAAAGCCGTGCTACTCCCCATTGGCAACGGAAGTCTGACCATCAACAGGGAGTGGTATCGAGTAACCGAGACCCACAAAACACTAGGGATACTCATCCAAAAATGCCCACTAAAGATGGCGACACAGAACTGGCGAACAACCCTACAAACAATACGAGGGCTCGCCAGGACTCACTCGAGTAGACATCTAACATTAGGACAAAAAGCAGAATTGATCAACACAACGATCCTGTCGAAAGCCTGGTACGTGGCACAGATATTGAGTGCATCAACAGAAATCGCTCGAGCGATACAAGGAGCCGTCTACTACCTGCTGTGGAGGCGGGAAATATTCAAAGTATCGCAGGCGACGTGCTCACTGAAGAAGGAGGAAGGAGGGCTGGGGCTGGTGCACGTCAGGACAAAGTGTGCTGCGCTGCTGCTCCACAGAGCAGTCCAAATGGAGGGCAAAAACAAAGACAGCATCACGGCCTGCCTAATAAACATCTACAGGCCACGATCAGAAGAAGCGCCGGTAGACACCAGTCACATACCGTTTAAGATGCGACACATCAGGCAACTGATCCTCGATAAAAGTTACGCACTGCCCACCGTAACAAACCCGCAGCTAAGGACGGCGAAAAACATCTACGGCGCACTAAGAGGGCAAACACACAGAACAAGAATCGAGATAAAATCTCCAGACCACGACTGGCCAGTCGTCTGGAGAAATATCTCAGAAAAAGCAATACCGGAGCACGCCAGATCTACGTGGTACAAAGTAGTACACAACACCGTACCGACCAACGAGAGACTGGCGCGAATCCGGATAAAAGAATCGCCCAATTGTGAAACGTGCAACGAAAAGGACACTGTAGAGCACCGTTTCCTATGCAGGGCAACCAGCAACATATGGGAGACAAGCAAGAAGATAATAGCCCACATGAACAGAAGCGATCCAAGAAACATCCAAGTCACGGCTCTCACCGTCCCTGACGCGAAACCGTTCCCTAGGCCAAAACGAACGGCCACGATGTGGATACTCGCCATGACTGCACACGCAGTCATTGCCAAAAAGCAGTCAGACAGCGTGGAGTTCCTCACGGACTTGTGGGAAGAGCACAAGAGGGCAAAACAACGCGCTACATATCGTCAGACTTTCCACAACTTCCTGGAGATCCCGCTGACCGCCGCCTTCAGGGACGCCCTGTCTGCCGCCACGTGACGTGTCCGCCACCGCCGTTGCCGCCGCCGCCGCCGCTGCCATCGCCGCCGTCCACCGCCACAAACCCCCCCACGCCCTTGCCGCAGTCGCAGATGTCCTCCCACATCCCAAAAGCACCAACAGTGATGCGTGTGTTAAAGTGGTAAAGTGCTTTTTATTAAAAAAAGAAAAAAAAAGTGACAGTGAAAAGTGATCGAACGCGTAAAAGTTTACAATATAGTGTCAATATAACCGTAGCTCCGAGTGTCCCTCTGTCTTTTGCGGTTTTTTTTTTTTCCTGCCTTCCATCGTGTGCAATCGAGAGGTGTGCGAAACTGTGAGTACCACAAAACTATTACAGGCCTATCAGTACAACAAACTAGTGATTTACATGCTTATATATGTCTGTCTTTCCACCACGAATAGTTTCCTCCTTTCAGTCTTCCTCACTCTCACGCACCACCGATAGTAAACTAGCTCTAAAATTGCACTATATAATGCTTCCTAGTGAATTGCTCTTTGCTCAGTCGAAAAAAAATAGGTTTAATAATTCGCTAAAATAGTAATGTCCTTTTTCTTTTGTCATGGATTGTTTAATACGTTAAGGTAGTTTTTCATGAGGGTTTCCCCTTTGGATACCACTTTACCCATCAAACAAGAGCTGACAACTGATACACTCGTTAATATTTCTATCAAACTGATTTCATGCCTAGTGCATGTCCCACTAAGGTCTCGTTTTTCAAGACCCAACGTAAAATGCCCCCCCCCCTTGTTTTCTAACACAAGATTTAAAAAGAGGATAGTAATAACACAACATTATTTTAAAATGAATAGAGCACATCCTCAACTCAAAACATCTACAAAAATAATAACAATAATAATACCATAACTAGTAATAAGTAAAATTCCGTAAAATAACTTTGTTTTCTTATATACTAATTATTCTCTGTAAATAACTAGATCGTACAATCAATGCTTACTCCATATTCACTCTGCCATACGTATAAATGTAGCGTACAAAGGCTCAGAAAAGCTAAATTGCTAAACTACAACAATAAACGGTGCAAGAAACAACTAAACAAACCTCTGACTGACAGACTTTCGAAAAATATTTAAAAAAATTAAAAAGAAAATACCAAATGAAATAATTACCTGGACAGTACAGTAACAGAAAAATAAAAATAAAGAATGGATTGTCTCGTCTTTGCAAGTAAAATGTAAACTGTATTTTGTAAAACGAAATTGTTATTTTGTAAATAAAAGTCTATATACGTTAAAAAAAAAAAAAAGTTCGATTCCCGGCTGGGTCGGAAATTTTCTCCGCTCAGGGAGTGGGTGTTGTGTTGTCCTAATCATCATCATTTCATCCCCATCGACGCGCAGGTCGCCGAAGTGGCGTCAAATCGAAAGACCTGTACCAGGCGAACGGTCTACCCGACGGGAGGCCCTAGCCACACGACATTTCCATTTATTACCGATTACCACTGCCCACCACTGATACGGTCACCGAGCGCTAGGGAAATTTAGGAGTCCGGTCTAAAAGGGCTCCATTACTTTCATTAAATACTGTTATACGCTGAGGTGACAAAAGCCATGGCACAGCGATATGCAAGTAAACAAATGACTGTAGTAACATGTACACAAGGTAGTATGAGGGGCGTTTGAAAAGTCGTTGAAAAATAAAAACTACTTACGTGTTTGGGGTGAACCTTTTTTGTGTTTCGACGTAGTCTCCTTTTAAACTTATACACTTCGTCCAACGCTCTTCTAATTTGTTGATCCCTTCTGAATAACAGGAATTGTCCAAGTCTACAAAATAGCTATTAGTTGCTGCAATCACCTCCTCGTTTGAATAAAATCTTTGCCCCGCCAGCCATTTCTTCAAATTGGGGAACAAACAGAAGTCCGAGGGAGCCAAGTCTGGAGAACAGGGGGGGATGTGAAACGTGTTGGAATCCTATTTCCATTAATTTTGCGACCACAACTGCTGAGGTGTGTGCTGGTGTATTGTGATGGAAACTGACTTTTTTGTGGTCCAATCGTCGGCGTTTTTCTTGCAGCTCGTTTTTCTAACGGTCCAATAACGATGAATAATATGCACCTGTAATAGTTTCGCCCCCTTTCAGATAGAAGATGTGGATTATCCCTTGTGAATCCCAAAAGACAGTCACCATACCTTTCCGGCCGAAGGAATGGCCTTCGCCTTTTTTGCTGCTGATTCTCCCTTGGAAACCCATTGCTTAGATTGTTGTTTGATCTCAGGAGTATAGAAATGTATCCAAGTTTCATCCACAGTGACGAAATGACGCTTAAAGTCCTGCGGATTCTTCCTGAATAGCTGCAAACCATCCTTGCAACACTTCACACGATTCCGTTTTTGGTCAAGCGTGAGCAATAGCGGAGCCCATCTTGCCGATAGCTTTCTCATGTTCAAATGTTTGTGCAAAATATTATGTGCCCGTTCATTCGAGATGCCCACAGCACTAGAAATCTCACGCACCTCAACTCTTCTGTCATCCATCACTATATCATGGATTTTATCAATGATTTGTGGAGTCGTAACATCCACTAACATCCACAGGGCGCTCAGAACGTTCAGCATCACTTGTGCGCATATGGCCACTCCGAAAATTTTGAAACCACTTTTAAACTGTTCTAATCGAAGGTGCAGAGTCACCGTAATGTTTATCAATCCTTTCGTTAGTCTCTTGAGGCGTTTTGCCTTTCATAAAGTAATGTGTAATCACCACAGGAAATTCTTTTTCGTCCATTTTTTGACAATCACTCTACTTCCTTGATTCAAACGAATGCCAAACACAAAGAAACAGACCAATATGGCTGAAACTTGGTGTGCATTCTTTCCAAAGATGCTAATAACTAAACATGACCTCGATACGCGCCGATGGTGCCATCTCTCGGACTTTGCACAGACTTTTCAAACGCTCCTCGTATAACAGGCCTGTGTATTTGTGCAGCTGTCATTTTTACTCATCTGATTCATCTGAAAAGGTTTTCCGACGTGATTATGACGGCACGACGGAAAATAGCAGACTTTGAACGCGGATTCGCAGTTGGAGCTAGACCCATTGGACATTCCATTTACTCGTAAAAATCGTTAGGAATCCAATATTCCAAGTTCCAAAATATCAAGAGTTTGCCGAGAATACGAAATTTCAGGTACATCTCTCACCACGTACAACGGATTGGGTGACGGCTTTCACTAGACGACCTAGAGAAGCGGCATTCGCGTATATTTGTCAGTGTTAACAGACGAGCAACATTACATGAAATAACCGCAGAAATCAATGTCGCACCTATGACGCAAGTATCCGTTAGGATAGTGCGGCGAAATCTGGCGTTGATGGGCTATGGCAGCCGACATGAGTGCGCTCGCTCAACAGCGCGACATCGCCGGCAACGCCTCTCCTGGTTTCGTGACCATATCGGTTAGACGACTGGAAAACTGTGGTCTGGTCAGATGATTCCCGATTCCTGATGGCAAGAGCTAATGGCAGAGCTCGTATGTGGTGGCCGGCCGCGGTGACCGAGTGGTTCTAGGTGCTACAGTCTGGAACAGCGCGACCCCTACGGTCGCAGGTTCGAATCCTGCCTCGGTCATGGTTGTATGTGATGTCCTTAGGTTAGTTAGGTTTAAGTAGTTCTAAGTTCTAGGGGACTGATGACCTCCAATGTTAAGTCCCATAGTGCTCAGAACCATTTGAACCGAGTGTGGTGCAGGCGCCACGAAGCCACGGGCCTAAGTTATCAACAAGGTACTGTGCAAGCTGGTGGTGGCTCCATAATGGTGAGGGCTGTACATGGAGCGGACTGGATCCTTTCGCCAAACTGAACGGATCAATGACTAGGAAAGGTTATTTCCACCTACTCGAAGACCAATGGCGGCTATTCATGGACTTCATGTTCCCCAACAACAATGGAATTTTTATGGATAACAATGCTCCATAATGGTGAGGGCTGTACATGGAGCGGACTGGATCCTTTCGTCAAACTGAACGGATCAATGACTGGGAAAGGTTATTTCCACCTACTCGAAGAACAATGGCGGCTATTCATGGACTTCATGTTCCCCAACAACAATGGAATTTTTATGGATAACAATGCTCCATAATGGTGAGGGCTGTACATGGAGCGGATTGGATCCTTTCGTCCAACTGAACGGATCAATGACTGGGAAAGGTTATTTCCACCTACTCGAAGACCATTGGCGGCCGTTCATGGACTTCATGTTCCCCAACAACAATGGAATTTTTATGGATAACTATGCGCTATGTCACCGGGACACAATCGTTCGCGATTCGTTTCAAGAACATTCTGGACAATTCGAGCGAATGAACCGGCCAACCACATCGCCTGACATGAATCCTATTGAACATTTATGGAACAGTAGTTCGTGCACAACATTCTGCATCAGCAACGCTTTCGCAATAATGGACGGCTATAGAGGCAACACTGCTCCGTTTTATGCAGGGGACATCCAACCACTTGAGTCCATGCCACGTCGAGTTCTTGCACTTTTGTCACTCAGTGTACATTTCAACTGCGACAGAGACAAGTACTTTAAATAAGCGCATGCTGTAAATAATTAATTACAATGTGTATTACTTATTTCTAGCCGTGCGGGGTAGCCGGGCGGTTTAGAGCGTCTTGACACAGTCCGCGAGGCTCCCCCATCCGGAGGTTTGAGTCCTCCCTCGGGCATGGGTGTGTATGTCGTCCTTAGCGTAAGTTAGTTTAAGTAGTGTGTAAGCTTAGGGACCGATGACCTCAGCAGTTTGGTCCCGTAAGACCTTATCACAAATTTCCAAATTTTACTTATTTCTAGTTGACCCTTAAATGTGAAATTTTCTTGGTAATTAGGTTTTGTAGTACTCCACTCTTCACTATTTCTTCGTAACTCGACGTTTCAAAACGCTACTGGAAGATTTTTCAGCATTCTTTTGGTGTCCCTTGGCGGCTGAAAGCTTGATCCTACCGGCAGATTAAAACGGAATTGAACATCGAAATTTGAACCCGAGGCGTTGGTCTTTCGTGGCCAAATGCTGGCAATATTAGTTCAGAAAGGACGAATGTGATAATTTAAATAATAGGTACCGGAGCCATGTCGAATAAGGAAATAACGCCATGGTTCAAATGGTTCAAATGGCTCTGACCACTATGGAACTTAACTTCTGAGGTCATCAGTCCCCTAGAACTTAGAACTACGTAAACCTAACTAACCTAAGGACATCACACACATCCATGCCCGAGGCAGGATTCGAACATGCGACCGTTTCGAATAACGCCATGAATGGATAGAGAATGGCAAGAAATATGGGTTCAAATGGCTCTGAGCACTATGGCACTCAACAGCTTAGGTCATAAGTCCCCTAGAACTTAGAACTACTTAAACCTAACTAACCTAAGGACATCACACACACCCATGCCCGAGGCAGGATTCGAACCTGCGACCGTAGCAGTCCCGCGGTTCCGGACTGCAGCGCCAGAACCGCACGGCCACCCCGTCCGGCAGAAATATGGGAAAGGGGGAAAACAGAGAGGAGAACTTACCAGTTCCTTCCTAACATAAATAAAGGATCCTGAATATCATACTTCCTGCCGACCGGGGAAGCTATACACTACCACACGGAGCATGGTCCGTATCCCAGCTACTTACTGAAAATACGACAGCACACCACAGATACTCGTAAATGTGGAGCAATCGGTATCGCAAATCATATCGTGTAGGAATATGCCATTAAACAAGATGTTACACTCTACGACAGGAACATGTTTGGTAATACAACGGGCTATAATGTAACAAGGAATGGGGGACTGTGAAGCTGAACTCACTGGCACTTAGAACATCAGTTTATGAATTACAAGCCTGCATGGGGATATGGTTGTTCAGATACTCTATGCTATAAGTGCAACAGTTCTAATTATCCTTAACCAGTTAGTGGGCAGAGCTTGTCCTCTTGGACTGGTGACATAATTTACAAATAATTTCACTCATTTTCTGTGTCACTCAAAGAATTCCTGGTACTTGTAGCTGTTTTAGACTCACAAAGTGGGGACCAACCGACCGCCGTGTCTTCCTGTGCTAGTGGCGTCATTGGATGCTGTAGTGTGAGGCGTGGGGTCAGCACACCGCTCTCCCGGTCGTTGTCGGCTTTCTTTACGTTGAAACCGCTACTTCTTACTCAACAAGCTACTCAGTAGTCATCACGAGACTCAGTTCATCCCGCCCCAGTCCTGAGACCAAGAAAAAATCACTAGCAGTACTGGGAGACGAATACGGGTGCTTCGCATAGTAGCCAGACATGCTGGCCATTGTTGTACGGAGCTGGACTAAAATTAGAACACATCATTAAAATAACAGCCAAGAACCTCTTTCGCTAGTTATTTCTTCGACACTGGCTGAGTTCAGTGGTAGCAGCCTCAGTGGTACCTGCTGGGCAGTTGGCGCTGGGGTCGAGTTTAGTGAGAGAGAGAAGAGAGAGAGAGAGAGAGAGAGAGATACGGCATATGAGCGGTTCGTCAATGCGCCGGGTGTCCTGTTATCTCGGCGCTGGCTGTCGCGTTGTATGGATGGCCCGACGGTGGTTTCGGCCGCAGCCGGCAGGTCGGGGCCGCAGCGGCAGTTAACCGGCAGGCGGCCCATTGATTCCCCACAGCGACGCGCGCGCCGTTCGGGGATTGGCACAATACCTGTACGGCGTGACCCGGCGGCGGTGGCGGCCGTTACGTGCATTCTGAACCCTGGAGCTGCGCGCTGCACGTCAGAATTACAGCCGGCGCTGCCGCGGCGCCGCGCCGATCCGCAAAGCTGATTACCGATTTCCACGGAGCTGAACTCGCGAACAATACGGCACCGCGGCTACTGTGAGCTGCCGGAGGCTTACCGGGCGAGCAGGTGCGTCTCTGGAGCCGAGCGTGATAAGTTATACCCGCAACCTGGATACGCTGAAAGCCAGCTTCACTGTGTGTAGGACGAGTGCCTGCGCGGATGTGCCCTCGCGTCTAAGCACGCTGCAAGCATTTGGGCGTATTGCGAGGTTCTATGTACTTTCTTCGTCACCAGAAACGTTTATTTACGTATATGAATATGTTTGTAACTGTGAGACGCCCGGCTTAACCCGCAGCGCAGGACAGGTGGTTTCGATTGTGTAAAGGGGCCAAAATAAGGGGACTGTCAGTTACAATCGAGCATACAACTTTATTATTTGATCAAACGCTACAAGAGACCCCCCCCCCCCGCAAAAGATTTTTTTAAACACACAGTTTAATCTTTGGGACTTAATTACCGGCTGAAAGCGACTTTAATTAAATACGGCTGAAGGCCAATAACTTAAAACGCAAGTATAATCAGAAATTTAAAAGGCAAGCCTTAACTTACAACAGTTCTTTATTTAGGCTGAAGGCCCAAAGAATCTGAGATTTTCAGAGCAAACAATTTGAATTCAAAATCGGCTGAAAGCCTAACACTTAAGACTAAACAAAATTAAACTTTTTTTAAAAAAAAAACAAGGCCTCACGTAAAACAGTTGTTAATTAGGCAAAATTCAACCAAAACAGAAATTTAAAAGGCAAAGCCTTATCTTAAAACAGTTCTTTAAATTAGGCTGAAGGCCTGAAGAATCTTACGCCTTAAGGGCAAAACAACCTTAATTTTTAAAAAATCGGCTAGAAGCCATACAAGTACAAACAACAAGAACAAAATTTTTTAAAAAAAGGCAGTACACACAAGGGCGCTCAGATGTTCGAGGGTCAGTCTGCAATTCAAACACTAACGCTTGGCCGGCCGGAGTGGCCGTGCTGTTCTAGGCGCTACAGTCTGGAACCGAGCGACCGCTACGGTCGCAAGTTAGAATCCTGCCTCGGGTATTGATGTGTGTGATGTCCTTCTGTTAGTTAGGTTTAATTAGTTCTAAGTTCTAGGCGACTGATGACCTCAGAATTTCAGTCCCATAGTGCTCAGAGCAATTTTTAACTAACGCTCGCTTAGGTGAGATAGGCAGTCGGGCCAACCATACACGATTCGACGACAACCCAACCGGCCCACAGTCAACGGATCTACCGACAAGATAACTCCCACTTCACCCAGCCAGGGCACAACAGGGAGTTCAACGGAACAACGTAGAACATATTGACGCCCACAACCAATCATGCATTGAGCTGTCAAACTAAACACCGTGCTGGACAGTAACAACACGATGAGGAAACTAGTGCCTGAAATTTACATCAACGGCCAGGGCAGGTAAAGGAACGTTAACGGCCACAAGTCAGAATATTCCGCTGGTGTGCTTCAATTCAAATAACCAAATACAGTAAAACTCCACCGGAGGGTTGCTAGATTTTTTCAACTCGAGATCCATCTTGTTGCTCGCGGGAATATCCCAACAGCCGACAACGAACTCCAAATGACACAATGTGAACAGTCTTGACTTGCTGATAAATTACATCAAAACTAAACTTTCGTGTCCAGGGTCGGTGAGCCACGGACCTCGTACCAATGGCAACATTGGCCTTTAACTTGCACCATACAGCCAGTTTACTCTTACATAAGATATGTAGTATCCTCGTCGTCAATGTAGAGTCTCGTACCAGTGAGGCAAGGGAGAGGCTGTTATTACAGGTCGCCGGTATGCTCTTCCTACAATACAAATGCACACGTGGATTAACGCGTTCTTTATCTACCCAAACAGATAGGTGCTACTTAACTTTCATACAGTCCACATGTTGTGGTACAAGCTCTTCCGTAATAGTCCTCTCGGAGACAATATAGGTGATCTTGCTATAACCTGATGCTATGCACTGTCGCAGCCTGAGAAGTGATCTGAGCCCGCACTTCAATGAATGATAGATGCCAGACTGGAGTGGTGAGTCGAGTCAGTCCATCAGTGAACCAATGACTGACGCCTTCCGGTCAGCGACGACGGTCTAAATACTTAGTGCTGAGAGGGCGTTGGCGGCCTGTTGCTTGTGACTCTGTCTCTGGCCTCTATCGTGAGAGACGAACTTGACCCAGCGCCGACTATCGATCTCCGCTCTACATCTTTGCTAACCGGTGTACTGGCGACAGCTTACGCCAACACAAAAGGTACTGAAATATACGGGGAGAGACAGATCAGACAAACACACACACACACACACACACACACACACACACACTATCTCTCTCTCTCTCTCTCTCTCTCTCTCATTCACTCACTGTAGTATAAGCTGACAAAAGTCGCAGGATAGCTACATACTCCTATACAGGTGGTGGTACTATAGCGTACACACGGTATTAAAGGTTGGTGCATTGGTGGAGCTGTCATTTGTACACAGCTGCATCTGTGAAATGGTTTCCGACGTGACTGTTATTATTGTGGTCTTCAGTCCAGAGACTGGTTTGATGCAGCTCTCCACGCTACTCTATCCTGTGCAAGCTTCTTTATCTCCCAGTACTTACTGCAACCTACATCCTTCTGAATCTGCTTAGTGCATTCATCACTTGGTCTACCTCTACGATTTTTACCCTCCACGCTGCCCTCCAATACAAAATTGGTGATCCCTTGATGCCTCAGAATGTGCCCTACCAACCGATCCCTTCTTCTAGTCAAGTTGTGCCACAAACTACTCGTCTCCCCAATTCTATTAAATACCTCCTCATTAGTTATGTGATCTACCCATCTAATCTTCAGCACTCTTCTGTAGTACCACATTTCGCAAGGTTCTATTCTCTTCTTGTCCAAACTATTTATCGTCCATGTTTCACTTCCATACATGGCTACACTCTATACAAATACTTTCAGGAAAGACTTCCTGACACTTAAATCTAGACTCGATGTTAACAAATTTATCTTCTTCAGAAACGCTTTCCTTGCCATTGACGACGTGACTATGGGCCCCGTAATACGGGAAATAACGGGCTTTAAATGCGGAATGGTAATTGTAGCTACACGTAAGTGACTTTCCATTTCTCAAATCGTTAGGCAATTCAAAATTCCGAGATTCACAGTGTCAAAACTGTGCCGAGAATACCAAATTGCATGCATTAGCTCTCTCACCGCGAACAAATCACCTGGCCGACGGCTTTCACGTAACGGACAGCGGCGATCTTTGCCTAGAATTGTCATTGCTAACAAGCAAGCCACACTGTGTGAAATAACTGCAGAAATCAACGTCGGGCGTACGACGAACGTATCCACGCGGTGAAATTTGGCGTCGATGAGCTATGGCAGCAGACAGCCGATGTGAGTGCTTTTGCTAAGAGCACAACACTGCCTGCAGCGTCTCTCCTGGGCTCGCGACCATATCTGTTAGACTCTAGACCACTCTAGTACGGTGCTCCGGTCAGTTGAGTCCCAACCTCAGTTGGTGAAAGCTGGTATATAGTGTGGCACAGACCTTACGAAGCTATGGACTATGGAGCTACGTTGTCAACATGGCACTGTGAAAGGTGGTGGTGGCTCCAGAATGGTGTGGGCTGTATTTAAACGATCTGTTCACTGACTAGAAGTCGTTATGTTCGGCTACTTGGAGACCATTTGAGCCTTTCATAGACTTCATATTCCCAAACCACAATGCACCACGTCACCGGGACACAACTGTTCACGATTGGTTTGAAGAACATTCTGCAAAGTTCTAACGGATGATTTGGCACCCAGATCTCCCGACATGATTCCCATCAGACGTTTATGAGACGTAATCTGGAGATCTGTTCGTGCACAAAATTCTGCACCGACAACACTTCCGCAATTATGGACAGCTATAGAGGCAGCACGGCTCACTATTTCGTTTGGGGACTACAACGCCTTTTTGAGTCCATGCCATGTCGAAATGCTTCACTACGCACGGAAAAAGAAGGGCCGATACCACTTTCGTCAGCTCAGTGTAATATCTCATAATAATAAATGTCTGTCAGTCTGAGGCGCTTACTGAGCATGTCTTATCGCTGTCGACATTCAATTATTACACGTCTTGTTCTTCGAAACGATTAATATAATTTTTAATCTAGTTTTGTCGCTGGTGTAGAGAAGACATATCATTAAGATAAGCTGAAACAGCCATTTTGTAAGACTGAATTGGAGTTTACAATCAAGATTGTACTAGACGTGCTACACCGGGTATCTCTCCTAAGAGACGTTAGGTGCGTTTTCTCTGATGTTTCGGCAAATATTTGCAGTTTCGCTTTTGCTGCGTGTAGCTGGAGTCAGCTCAAACAAATACTGGTCTTCACGTCTGTCATGTGAACCCCGTTGTCGATGGATTGCGCCGGTTTGTTTCTCGTTACAAACAAATTTATTTTTAAAGTGAAATTTTACGTCCGCATTTGACAGAACAGTCCTACATTAGTCTAGTGCGACTTTCGTTTTATCGGTGTGTATTAACGCTGAGAGAAAAACACGAAGAATAGCGACAGCACTACTGTGGTTCAAAAATGGTTCAAATGGCTCTGAGCACTATGGGACTTAACATCTGTGGTCATCAGTCCCCTAGAACTTAGAACTACTTAAACCTAACTAACCTAAGGACATCACACACATCCATGCCCGAGCAGGATTCGAACCTGCGACCGTAGCGGTCACGCGGTTCCAGACTGAAGCGCCTAGAACCGCACGGCCACACCGGACGGCTGTACTACTGTGGCCCGCGCTGATTGCTACCCATGCAGAAGCGCTGCTCAGTTCTGCTGCAGTATTGATTATTCAAATTGGTTGAATTGGCTCTGAGCACTATGGGACTTAACATCTGAGGTCATCAGTCCCGTAGACTTAGAAGTTCGTATACCTAACTAACCCAAGGACGTCACACACATCCATGCCCGAAGCAGGATTCGAACCTGCGACCGTAGCAGCAGCGCGCTTCCGGACTGAACCGCCTAGAACCGCTCGGTCATAACGGACAGCTACTGATTATTCTTCGTGTTTTACTTTTCCTGTTAACATATATCGATAAAACGAATAACGCACTGGGCTAATGTGGGACCGCTCTATCGAAGAAGAATTACGATTTAAAAATCTTTTTGTTTAATGGGGAACAAACCGACACTTTCCGCTACATTGGGCGTCATATGATGAGCAACGTATGTTTGGGTTGACACGTTGAAGAAAGAACCTGCAAATATTTGCCGAAACACGAGAGAAAGTGCACCTGACGTCCCGTAGGAGGGATACCCTGCATATTTCATTGTCTGGGGAATAACGATAAAATTTTGCTACATTGCTAAGAATTACCTTCATTATTTTAGATAGTAGACTAACATTTCATATAATCTTTATTATTTTTCTGTGTATCAAATTTCGGTTATGGGTATTGTTTGTCGAGTTGATAATACTAGCCGGCCAGTGTGGCTGATCGGTTCTAGGCACTACAGTCTGGAACCGCGCGACCGCTACGGTCGCATGTTCGAACCCTGCCTCGGGCATGGATGTGTGTGATGTCCTTAGTTTAGTTAGGTTTAAGTAGTTCTAAGTTCTAGGGGACGGATGACCTCAGAAGTTAAGTCCCATAGACCTCTAAAATCTTCGGTGTTCCTTATTTTGTCTATAACTTACAACAAAGAAAATATCTCGTCGCTATCCTTCAACTCAGCGTGTATGTACACGCACGCAGGCATGCACGAACGTTATAGACAGAACATAGGATAGGTTCCAGATAGGCGAATACAGTACAATTACTGTAAATTCAGAACTTTCGTAACTGTTCTGTACAGTTGAGCGACTGCGATGTTTTGGTGCTAGATTCGGATACCAGCTGGAACACTGAATCTGGATAATGTGTTGGAAGGTTAGTGATTCTGTGTTGCCACCAAGCCATCACTCGGGTTGGTAGGCTTCTGAAGGTTCTGTAAAAGGTTTGTAGTACTTCCATGGAGTCCTGGGTATCCAAACAAAAGGTGACAGCCCTTCTTCTTCTACCCAAAATCCCGAAGGTGTCCTACAATGTGCAACGTGTGGAGCCGTGTACAAAAGCATCTATGGTTAAATTTGAGTCTGGCAGTTAAGAGTCGAGATGCCTAGAGGCTGAATCTATATGCGCTTTTGTGGAACAGAGGACCACGAACGTATTATTGTGTTCTTCTTGCCACTACCTTGTTCCCGTTGCGAGTCTTCCTTCTATGATGCCTCAGTGTAGAACATATCGGTAATCCCTAGATTTTTCTCTTCCTCGGTAGCTTCTTCGTCTAAGCGGTCGACAATGTATTTCCCAGTGATCCCACAGAGTAATTTCATCCAAACACAATTATCGGTATTGCTTTGTCCACGCGTAGATTCAAGTACTTTGAAATCTTTTATGCAGTTGGGTTTTCGATCAATCAGGTATTGAAATTTTTATGCGCTATTGCATGTGAGTCACTGAGCAGTAAATGTAGAAAGGCTGTCAACCGCCAGCAGAATCGTTGGGCATCTCGTGTAGTAACAAGATTCGTGGTGACGATACTTGACCCTGACGGTGATATCAACAGCCTAGAATTCTGCAAACATGGTATGTAATATGTGCTTCCGGCAGAGGTATTATCTTTGAGGCCGGCAGAACTGATACAGATTATTTCCGGATGCTGTCTTAAAATCTGCATCACAGTTTCATTTTTGATGTGAAACTCAAGCTGAAAGCTAATGCCAGTTATTACTTTCACCTGAGACAGTTTTAATGAGAATGGTCTCTGAAACTATTTAATCTAGGAACCTTAATGAGATTCTTTGAAATCTCCGGAGTATTTAAGAACGTTTACATCACAGGAGGAAAAGTTACAATGATCCAGAACCGCTCATTTAAGCACTGTTTTATTTATTTATTTATTTATTTATTTTATTTTATTTTATTTTATTTATTTTTTTTTTTTTTTTTTTTTTTGCATCCCGTTACAAAAACAGACCTAATGTCGCACATAAACTAGCATGAAAATAGCATGTAATATCTTAACATAACTTTAGGTGTGTTAGTATAACTAAAGATTATGGTATCTAAAGGGAAAAAATTAACGTAAAATGTCTACAAAAAGAATTAATAATTTTAAAAAGTCTGGGTACTACCTTTGGCTATCTGGGGACTAGATGTATGTTCATCTGGAATTCAGAAGGCACATTTTACTACGCTGCATCATACATTTTATAACTTATCATTCTGGACTGCATTACTGCACAACAATATACACTGCACTGTTACAGCGCCATCTACACTCCTGGAAATGGAAAAAAGAACACATTGACACCGGTGTGTCAGACCCACCATACTTGCTCCGGACACTGCGAGAGGGCTGTACAAGCAATGATCACACGCACGGCACAGCGGACACACCAGGAACCGCGGTGTTGGCCGTCGAATGGCGCTAGCTGCGCAGCATTTGTGCACCGCCGCCGTCAGTGTCAGCCAGTTTGCCGTGGCATACGGAGCTCCATCGCAGTCTTTAACACTGGTAGCATGCCGCGACAGCGCGGACGTGAACCGTATGTGCAGTTGACGGACTTTGAGCGAGGGCGTATAGTGGGCATGCGGGAGGCCGGGTGGACGTACCGCCGAATTGCTCAACACGTGGGGCGTGAGGTCTCCACAGTACATCGATGTTGTCGCCAGTGGTCGGCGGAAGGTGCACGTGCCCGTCGACCTGGGACCGGACCGCAGCGACGCACCGATGCACGCCAAGACCGTAGGATCCTACGCAGTGCCGTAGGGGACCGCACCGCCACTTCCCAGCAAATTAGGGACACTGTTGCTCCTGGGGTATCGGCGAGGACCATTTGCAACCGTCTCCATGAAGCTGGGCTACGGTCCCGCACACCGTCAGGCCGTCTTCCGCTCACGCCCCAACATCGTGCAGCCCGCCTCCAGTGGTGTCGCGACAGGCGTGAATGGAGGGACGAATGGAGACGTGTCGTCTTCAGCGATGAGAGTCGCTTCTGCCTTGGTGCCAATGATGGTCGTATGCGTGTTTGGCGCCGTGCAGGTGAGCGCCACAATCAGGACTGCACACGACTGAGGCACACAGAGCCAACACCCGGCATCATGGTGTGGGGAGCGATCTCCTACACTGGCCGTACACCACTGGTGATCGTCGAGGGGACACTGAATAGTGCACGGTACATCCAAACCGTCATCGAACCCATCGTTCTACCATTCCTAGACCGGCAAGGGAACTTGCTGTTCCAACAGGACAATGCACGTCCGCATGTATCCCGTGCCACCCAACGTGATCTAGAAGGTGTAAGTCAACTGCCCTGGCCAGCAAGATCTCCGGATCTTTCCCCCATTGAGCATGTTTGGGACTGGATGAAGCGTCGTCTCACGTGGTCTGCACGTCCAACACGAACGCTGGTCCAACTGAGGCGCCAGGTGGAAATGGCATGGCAAGCCGTTCCACAGGACTACATCCAGCATCTCTACGATCGTCTCCATAGGAGAATAGCAGCCTGCATTGCTGCGAAAGGTGTATATACACTGTACTAGTGCCGACATTGTGCATGCTCTGTTGCCTGTGTCTATGTGCCTGTGGTTCTGTCAGTGTGATCATGTGATGTATCTGACCCCAGGAATGTGTCAATAAAGTTTCCCCTTCCTGGGACAATGAATTCACGGTGTTCTTATTTCAATTTCCAGGAGTGTATCACAAAGCGAAAAAGTGGTCCAACTAAAACATTCATATTTCTTTGCGTACTACACGAATGTGTAATAAAAATGGGCGTTCCTATTTAAAAAAACGCAGTTGATATCCGTTTGACCTATGGCAGCGCCATCTAGCGGGCCAATCATGGCGCCATCTGGTTTCCCCCTTCAAACTAGACGAGTATTGTTCTTTGTAGTTTTTTCGTTTGATGCTTATTTCGTGAGATATTTGGCCCGGTCACTATCAATGGACCACCCTGTATATACCCACACTGGGAATGGACCACGCGTCCACGTCTTAAAACACTGAGGTCTGCCAAACAGTCATTTTTGGGAGTCTCAAACTAGTATCTCCAGGACTTATACGGAACCAATTTTATGGACGTAAGGCTTCTCTGAATAAGGATCATAGGCAATTCGAAAGGCTTTCAGAAATACGTGTGAAACTGATCAAGTGGCGAACATTCTATCCTGTCAGGAGATGCGACATCATTCATTAATACATTAACAGTGAATGGCTGTATTTGAAAATGACGAGTTGGAGGCATGACGGAGGTAACTGAAGAAACTGTCAACGCTATTCTCGTGAAGGTGACGGAAATTCCAAAGGGTGGGGACAGCTTTGGAGACAAGATTGAAAACATTCACTGGGAACACTAGGACCGTAAAATAGTGCCAGATCAACACAGCCCATCACAGTTACCTCATTTGATTGATGGGTGGCGGGTGCGCAGCATAGACAGGACGAATTAAGATCTTCTCATATCTTGAAGTCGGCAGACCTCAAATGGGACGGTCTTGTCGTCTTACATTCGACGGTTGCCTCAATTCTTCTGGTGGATTATATTCAGAATTGAAAATGTTTTTGATAATTACCGCTACAGACTACACCGACAGTCGTCTACATAGCATTGTCCGCAAATGAGATTGCAGACAAAGTACCGGTATGGTCGATGCTTGAAAAATGTTGAAGGGCTATGCCACACATCCTAGATCAGATTAATAAAGACAGCGATTATCTGCGTGGAGGAGGTGTGCAAATGGTCACAGGCTTGTCTCACTGGTGAAAGAATGTGAGAGCAATCTTTAAAAAATATTGACTAGCGGACACATCAAGAATGATATCGTACAACTCGGTATTACCTACTCCGAAAGCGCCAACAGCCGCCTCGCAGTGGAGAAATTACGAATGTTCTTGAGTCCCCTAACCCATAGAGACCACGCAGATCAATTCAAGCAAGTAAGAGCTCGTATATAGTCATGCAAGCTTCAGTTGTTCCCATAATCCATATGCGAACGGAATGGCAAGAAGCCTTAAATGGCACCTTATTCTCTCAGCTACTGATCATTCATTGTACTATGTAGCTCAAGACTTCCGCACCTCTTAAATCACGTAACACTAGTTCAAAAAATGCTTCAAATGGCTCTGAGCACTATGGGACTTAACATCTCAGGTCATCAGTCCCTTAGAACTTAAAACTACTTAAACCTAACCCACCTAAGGACATCACACACATCCATGCCCGAGGCAGGATTCGAACCTGCGACCGTAGCAGTCACGCGGTTCCCGACTGAAGCGCCTAGAATCGCTCGGCCACCGCGGCCGTCACGTAACACTTGAACAACTCATTGAAGATGAAGAGAAAAAGTAAAATTTTCATTTATTGACCACGTATACGTGTTATTTTTCGTATGAAGGAAAACACAGTGCGAAGGCTGGAGCTGGCAGCTGTTTGTTTGAATGCAATGTTGCAGGAAATGGCCGTAGCGCTCTGCGGTTACCGGCTGTGTCCACACAGAGTTCGTTCTGGCGGATTTGTTGATATACCAAACAGCTTCACAACACGCTGAATCATTTCCGCCGCAGTTTACGCGTCCGACTTGTTTGTGCTCGTTGGACAAGAATTGCTTACACAAATTTCATACGTCCAACGAAAAATTGACAAGCAGCATCCCAATCAATTAGGAAGTATTTACAGTAGCACCAGCTCCTACATGCATACTTCAGAATCAGACAATACGGGATTAGCAAATAACACGCCAGCTCGCCGATATACAGATGATGTCATAAAAAGAGCAGGGGAAGGAGCCTCAAGGGATGACCAAAGACTAACGTGACTATTCTTGTAGTAGTTTTCAGTCCGAAGATTTTTTCAGATCCTCTGCAAGCCACTTCATCTCTGCATAACTACTGCGACCTACATTCACTTGAGCCTGCTTACTGTAATACAGTTCTGGCCTCCCTCCACTTCTTTTACTTGTCATACTTACTTCAGTTAACGAACTGATGATTCCTTGATGCCTCCGAATGTGGCCAATCGGCAGAGACCTTCTTTTAGTCAAGCTGTGGTACAATTTTCTTTTTTCCTTAATTCGATTCAGTACTTCTTCATTAGTTATTCATTCTACCCATCTAACTTTCAACGTCCTTCTGTAGAGCCATAACTATAAAGGTTCTTTTCTCTCCTAGTCTAAACTGTTTAACAACCACGTTTCACGTCCCTACAAGGCTTCACTTGTGGCAAATATTGCAAAAAAACAAAAAAATAAATAAATAAAACTTGCCTAACATTTAATTTTATCTTCAGTGTTAACAATTTTCTGTTTCTCAGAAACATTATTCTTTCAACTGCTAATCTACACTGTAAAAGCCGACTCATATGAATTCTCACAGTCTTTTTTGACCTAGTGCTCACGAATGGCCTCTCTGTCTGCCCTATGTGAAAACTTGAACGTACATTACATTGTACTTTACATACCCTAGATTTAAGAAATTCGTCAGTTGGAGGTTTCTCGTTATGTATAAAGCGAAAATTGGTGTCATTGCTGATGGTAAAATCCACAGCTCAACAACGACGTTGAGAGTTCATATAAGTCAACTCCTGTAGAACATATCGAAATCGAGAAACACGCTCTTCCTCCTCCATCCTTGCTTAACATGGAAGTTTTGCATGTAGCTGAAAACGGCTATAAAATGAACCTTTTAGAAGAATTTGAAATATATGAACGTTCCGAAACAAATTAATGAATTTTGTTGAATGATCAATTTGCATTAGAAAATATATGCAGTATTTTGATTGCATTGAAGTGAAAATTAGCCCGTTCCTTTCATGTATTAGAACTGTGTTCCACGTTTTTTTTTCTTTTTCTAAAGTATTGCACACTACTTCTTTATATACATTAGTTACACTTTTTATATGGTTTTGTACATGTTCCTTGCCGCTGTCACAACAGCTTGACATGTACGTAGGTGTGATTCAATTAATGTCCACTGTCACCCTGTCAATTTCTGTTTGCGGTACTCACATACAATATGTACATTTTTGGACATATCACATTATTATGCTTCTATAAATCATAGTATTATGTTTCTACGAAGAAGATATTGACATCGGCTAAACCAAAAATAAGCAAGTTTGTGTATTATATTTTATGTAAATGTATAGCCAGAGTGCAAACATTTATAATATCACTAATGCTGTATGTTTCTAAAGATGACAAGTTAATTTGTCGCAACCGATGAAGCAAAATAAAATGTGCATTTGGAACTGGTGACTGAATTCTTTTCTGAAATAATCCACTGTTTTTACTGTCTCATTTCCTAATCTAATTCTGACACCATAATTTGAATTAGTATCACAACCCTTGTTTAGCCTCCGACGCTATTCACTTCATAACGTCATTTCATGACGCTATCCATTCTGTTCAACTGTTCTTTCAAGTCCTTTGCCGTCCCAGACAGAATTACATTGTCATCACCAAACATTGGTATTTTGATTCATTATTCCTATATTTTAAATTCTACTCTGAATTTCTTCTTCTTACGTACTCGATGAATAGACTGAATCAAGTGGGGGATAAATTACAACTCTGACTCACTTCCCTCTCAACTACTGCTTCCCTTTCACATGCTTAGATTCTTATACGTCTCGTTCCCTGTAATTTATCTGTACTGCCTATCAAATCTCAAAGAATGTGGACAAGTCAACGTTATCAAAAGCTTTCATCAAATACACGAATGTTATAAATATAGGTCTGTCTTTCTTCATTCTGTCCTCTATGATGAACGATAGAATCAGTATGGTCTCATGTGTTCTTACATTTCTCTATGACTCAAACTGATCTTTCTCATGGTCAGCTTCTAAAGGACTTTATTTTAGACTGCAAATAATTCGTGTCAGTATTTTGCAGCCATGGCTTTTTGTGTTGGTACATTGGTAACATTCACATCTGTCAGAATCTGCTTTCTCTGTAACAGGAATTGTTACACTCTTCTTGAAGTCTGTGGGTTTTTCACCATTCTGATATACCTTTCACGCAAGGTGGAATAATTAGTCATAGTCTGCTTTCCAAAGGATCTCAGTAGTTCAGAGAGAATCTTGTCTACTTCAGTGGACAGCTGGCGGTGCGAAAATATTACCGAAATAAAAGCAATCAAACCAACGGAACCTAAACAGGAAATGAATTACAAGGAAGAGTACAAAACATTCAGCAATTTTTAAAAATAAACGCCAAAAAGGTAAGACGACTAAAATAAGTAACAAAACCCAAACAAAACAAAAATAAAACAACAGAAGTTGCCGTATCTACTGGAGCTAAATGCTTTAATGCACAACACAGTCCAAGGTACGCTGTCTCTCTGCTTCCCAGCCTCCACCTAAATGGATAGCCGTCTCTGATATAGCTGTATATACACTCCTGGAAATGGAAAAAAGAACACATTGACACCGGTGTGTCAGACCCACCATACTTGCTCCGGAAACTGCGAGAGGGTTGTACAAGCAATGATCACACGCACGGCACAGCGGACACACCAGGAACCGCGGTGTTGGCCGTCGAATGGCGCTAGCTGCGCAGCATTTGTGCACCGCCGCCGTCAGTGTCAGCCAGTTTGCCGTGGCATACGGAGCTCCATCGCAGTCTTTAACACTGGTAGCATGCCGCGACAGCGTGGACGTGAACCGTATGTGCAGTTGACGGACTTCGAGCGAGAGCGTATAGTGGGCATGCGGGAGGCCGGGTGGACGTACCGCCGAATTGCTCAACACGTGGGGCGTGAGGTCTCCACAGTACATCGATGTTGTCGCCAGTGGTCGGCGGAAGGTGCACGTGCCCGTCGCGACGCACGGATGCACGCCAAGACCGTAGGATCCTACGCAGTGCCGTAGGGGACCGCACCGCCACTTCCCAGCAAATTAGGGACACTGTTGCTCTTGGGGTATCGGCGAGGACCATTTGCAACCGTCTCCATGAAGCTGGGCTACGGTCCCGCACACCGTCAGGCCGTCTTCCGCTCACGCCCCAACATCGTGCAGCCCGCCTCCAGTGGTGTCGCGACAGGCGTGAATGGAGGGACGAATGGAGACGTGTCGTCTTCAGCGATGAGAGTCGCTTCTGCCTTGGTGCCAATGATGGTCGTATGCGTGTTTGGCGCCGTGCAGGTGAGCGCCACAATCAGGACTGCATACGACCGAGGCACACAGGGCCAACACCCGCCATCATGGTGTGGGGAGCGATCTCCTACACTGGCCGTACACCACTGGTGATCGTCGAGGGGACACTGAATAGTGCACGGTACATCCAAACCGTCATCGAACCCATCGTTCTACCATTCCTAGACCGGCAAGGGAACTAGCTGTTCCAACAGGACAATGCACGTCCGCATGTATCCCGTGCCACCCAACGTGCTCTAGAAAGTGTAAGTCAACTACCCTGGCCAGCAAGATCTCCGGATCTGTCCCCCATTGAGCATGTTTGGGACTGGATGAAGCGTCGTCTCACGCGGTCTGCACGTCCAGCACGAACGCTGGTCCAACTGAGGCGCCAGGTGGAAATGGCATGGCAAGCCGTTCCACAGGACTACATCCAGCATCTCTACGATCGTCTCCATGGGAGAATAGCAGCCTGCATTGCTGCGAAAGGTGGATATACACTGTACTAGTGCCGACATTGTGCATGCTCTGTTGCCTGTGTCTATGTGCCTGTGGTTCTGTCAGTGTGATCATGTGATGTATCTGACCCCAGGAATGTGTCAATAAAGTTTCCCCTTCCTGGGACAATGAATTCACGGTGTTCTTACTTCAATTTCCAGGAGTGTATTTAGTAAACAGTACGATCCAAGCTACGATTTTCCCACTCTCTCGCAAGAGAAATGGTGGTGCTTGAAATCTGAACGCCAGTATCGCTCTCTTTCTCTGAACATATTGCAGAGGAAGGGGAATTGGCATGACCAATGCCACTCGTGCTGCTAAAACACTTGGCAGCTGCAATAAGTAAACAAATTTCACACGCCATTGTACACAAAACGAAACCACTTACAAATGAAACACGAATCAACTAGAAGATGAAATACCACACGAAATGCATCCAGAACTGACGCACAGAAAGGAAAACATCAGGGACCTTGTTTGTATAACATCTGATGTCACACATCAAGTAATATACCCGCGGATCACGTTTGTGCTTTGGAACTGTTTACTCAAACAGGAGAATACGAGTATTTCCGTTTCAGAAAATAATTTTTTTCTACTCTGGATAGTTTAATGGTTGCATTATATTTCCGCAGCGCAAAGCATGTATTTTCTGGTTGTTGTTGAGAGTGACTTTCTGTGGAAACTGTATCATACTTTTAAATAAGCAGCTACAAGTCACTTTTTACGACATTATTTAATATATCAAACACAACACGTTTTGAGGCGTCAAACTCATCCAGAGGCGTCGCATTAACATACAAATTAATATTATGGAAATCATATACTGCGTAAACGTGTAATAAACAACGCTTTAGCGGCAGAAACTAGTGATACGTCTGGGAACTCCTAAACAGGCAGACTCACACCTCTTGCGTGGAACCCAACTTTTTTATTACTCACTCACCACAGTTTTCTTTTGGGAGCGGTTCGTCTCTTGGTTTATCGCTGCTTCATAACTACAGTCGAAACTTCCGTTTACGCCGCTCATATGATAAATAAATTCCATATTTTGTTCTTCTAAATTCATCGCCAGTAGCTCCATCCTGTATACAGACAGATACATCATAACACTGAGGTTAACTCTAAGTAATAATGACACGATCAGTAATAAAAACAAATCTTTTTCAATACTTCAATCGATTAATCGATGCCTCGGGCATGGATGTGTGTGATGTCCTTAGATTAGTTAGGTTTAACTAGTTCTAAGTTCTAGGGGACTAATGACCTCAGAAGTTGAGTCCCATAGTGCTCAGAGCCATTTGAACCATTATTATTATTATTTTTTTTTTGATTAATCGACATGTCTATATTGCTTAGAGTAATTAGAGAAATCGCTTTGTTAGCGATAGAGCATTAGAAAAGTATGTTAAGGAGTTAAACCTGGCCACGCTGTGGAGCCGTTGCCATTTGTGGGACCCAACAATTATATTTTACTGCTTTTGATAACTTTATTATTGATTATAGCACATCAAACCATCGTTTCCAGCCATCACTACACATTACAATAGAGACATTAGATGTATACTATAAGGAAACCGCACCCATCTGCTGACTGAAAAGAAATAAAGTATTGATTGCTCCATTTAGACATGCTATATGCACTCACTGTTGTGAGTGAACATAGTAAACATGCAAAATCTCTTACTGTGTTTTGTAGTTTAGCTCATCTGTGTCAAGGGCAATGCAGATATGTTAGATTTATCACATGTTTATTCGATACCTTTGCTATTATCCAGTGTGGGTGGGGTGGGGGTAGGGCTCATTTGGGTGGAGGAGACCAAACTGTGAGGTCATCGGTTAGGGAAGGATGGGGAAGGAAATCGGTCGTGCTCTTTCAAAGGAACCATGGCGGCATTTGCCTGAAGTGATTTAGGGAAATCACGGAAAACCTAAATCAGGATGGCCGGACCCGAGATCGAACCGTCGTCCTCACGAATGCGAGTCCAGTGTGATAACCACTGCCTCACCTCGCTCGGTGCTGTCATCCAGTGTGAAATATCGTATAACATTATTAACGATTACGTGAGTGTGTTTTCCCAAGAGATATCTTTATCATCTCATCTGCTAGAGTATACGCGATTTCAGAACACACGGCTCCATTATCTCAAAAAGGTTCAAACGGCTCTGAGCACTATGGGACTTAACATCTGAGGCCATCGGTCCCCTACAACTTAGAACTACTTAAACCTAACCAACCTAAGGACATCACACACATCCATGTCCGAGGCAGGATTCGAACCTGCGACCGTAGCAGTCACGCGTTTCCAGACTGAACCGCCTGGAACCGCTCGGCCACCGCGGCCTACGTTTCATTATCTAACAAATTCCCTCACATATAATGTAACAAAAAATATATCCGAAACTGTGAGTCAAAGTCGTTTTGTCATTAATTAGATATTCGTTAGGCGTCTGAAAATGACAGTAACTTTTTTGATGGTATTGTGTATATAGTGAAATTCGTGGGATTGAAGCCTGTATGTCATTCTCTGTTTCAATATGTTCCTCTCGTGGATGCAGATTAAAAGCACATAAAACCTGCTCAAGTGTGATGAAATAAGATGAAAAATAGAAATTAACAAAATTCATGCCATGGCATTTCAGGCATTACGAAAGAAAGACCTCGCAAAATTGAGAACAGTACGTCATCAAAGTGACAAAGAAGTAGTATGAAAATTTTGTTGTGAACTGCAGGCTCCGTTGTATAGCTGATTTATGAGTTTCATTGGTAGAGAGGTAGTCTGGGAGTTGTAGGTGTACCGTCGGGATTTCTCAATGGGTGTAGCAAAAAACCACTTCGCTGTCACAAAATAACAGGCCAGAATGGTAGCGTCTGGAATGAAAAAGGTGTGCAACGGTTGACATGTTCCCACATCACGCTATAATATTTCTCATAAATACTATCGTAGCAGGAAATATTTTCGCTGCATAATATTCTTCTATTATTACTGAAGGGCAAAGGTTTCTAAAGGATGTCAAATACTGCCAGCGATGTAGGCGATATAGGCTTTCCCGATTTCAGCTTATTTAAATTTGAGTTATTAAAACAGGCGGCAGCCGTCTGTCGGTAAACAGTAGCACAGTAGCAATAGGGAAGTAACCGAGTTTCTAACCAGGAGCGAAATGTATATAGTTTCATTATGTGTTTTGGTAGTTTAGTTATTCGATTTCTGCATGTTAATTTAATTTTTACTGCACAGAGTTCACCCGTTTTCGTTTGTGTAGGAAAGTAAATCGATTTTGAAGTATTTCATAGGTTCCTAACCAGGAGCGAATTATTTAGTCTCTCCTGTGCTCTTTGCTATTTTAGATTTGGATCTCTGCTTGTTAATCTAGTTTATTAGACAGAGTTCTTGCGTTTTTGTCAATGTCTACACTAGAGTTTCGTAGGACAAGTACATAATCGTTTGTTTGCCTGTGTTGTGTAGTTTCCCACAGGCTATATCAATGAGATAAGCTTATAATTGTTACCACGACGAAGCTTTGCCACTATACTTGGCAGAAAATCCAAAAATATTCTGGTCGTATGTAAGGTACGCTATAGGCAAGACACAATCAATACCTTTTCTGCGCCGTAGCAATGTAAATACTGTCGATGATAGCGCTGCTAAAACAGAGCTGCTAAACACAGTTTTCCGAAATTCCTTCACCAAAAGAAGATGAATTAAATATTCCACAATTCGAATCAAGATCAGCAGCCAACGAGAGTAACTTACAAGTAGATTTCCTCGGAGTAGCAAATCACCTTAAATTACTTGGAAAAAGCAAGTCTTCCGGTCCACATTGTATACCAGATAGGTTCCTTTCAGTTCAGGCTAATGCTGATGCAATAGCGTCATATTTAACAATCACATACAACGTCTCCCTCGACGAAAGCTCCATACCCAAAGACTGGAAAGTTGCACAGGTCACACCAATATTCAAGAAAGACAATGGGAGTAATCCACTAAATTACAGGCCCATATCATTAACGTCGATATGCACAAGGATTGTGGAACATAATATATTGTGTTCCAACATTATGAATTACCTCGAAGAGGACGGTCTATTGACACACAGTCAACATGGACATAGAAAACATCGTTCTTGTGAAACACATCTCTTTACTCACAGGAAGTGTTGAGCGCTATCGACAAGGGATTTCAATTCTTTCCGTATTTCTAGTTTTCCAGGTGGCTTTCGGCACCGTAACTCACAAGCAGCTTGTGATCAAATTGCGTGTTTATGGAAAACAGTCGCAGTTATGTGACTGTATTCAAGATTTTCTGTCAGAGAGGTCACTGTTCGTAGAAACTGACAGGAAAGTCATCGAGTACAACAGAAGTGAGTTCACCAATGTAGTGTTACAGGTCCTCTGCTGTTCGTTATCTACATAAACGATTTAGGACACAGTTTGAGCAGCAGTCTTAGGTTATTTTCAGATGATACTGTCGTTTATCGTCTAGTAAAGTCATCAGAAGATATACTACGGAGACTACCTAAACTACAGCAGTCCGCCCTGCTGTTCGAAAAAAGTATATATTTTTAATGATAAACCCAGTAAGGAATAGATATATCGCAAAACAGCAGTAAGTGTTCCTAGTTCCATTAACAGGCCTCTGCAAGACGTTCTTGCGATCACAACACAAATAATTCTTATTACACGTTTTGGACTTGGAAAACCTTTGTTGTCCTGATGAGACACCTTAAAAATAAAGACATTTCTAATTACAATAAATTCTTAGTGGAAGAGTTGTTAAGAAAATCTGAATTATAATCACCGGGAATCAGTACATCATTGTTATTTGCTGTTAAATAGACCAATAGAGATTCAAGGTGGTTTATTAAGAGATCACGACTACTTGCACGAGCTCGATATACACTCAATATTATGAAGGCTTTATTGTAAAATTTTACTTTTCTCTTACAGGCTCCCGTTTGTTGCTCCAGCCAAAATTTACGAATGTCAATTTTCTCAAATACATGTCAGTTCCTAATCAATGTGACAGTTCGTCCATTTCTGCTGCACAAAGGCGAGGTGCTAACCTAAATCCTGTACACAAAGTTCATCTATATCAATTGTCTCATGACGTTCTTGGTGGAAGATTATGTCAGCTGGGTTTGATGACGCTAGTTGATCATTATAGATAAGCAGTCCATTAACTTTACTTCTTAATCTTCGAATATTTTGATGCAATAGATAGAGCTGGAAGCTCTCGTAGACTGAGATACTGGTTGGAAATTAAATTTCCACTGTGATTCTTGAGTTTCTCCCGGCGTATTTGATAATCAAAATATCCACGGGTGTGCTGCCGGTCTATAGTGTCCAACGGGCACAATATTTCGGCGATCATACATGTCGCCATCATCAGGTGAACTGACGGACTGAGCTCCTGTGAACGTGCCAGCACGGAGATCCGTCCGCTATGGCTGCTCAGAGGAAACTGGGTTCGGTCGCGGCGGCGGCCGATTTAAATACCCTCCACCCGCGGCGCGCTCCCCCCGCCGTCCGCGCCTCGCGCCACGGTCGCGCGGTGGAACAGATTGCGACGGCGTCTGAGATGATGTCGGTGTGATGGCTCTGTCCGCCGTGGTCGTCACAACTATACGTTTGCTCGATTTACTCTTGATTAACCCAATCGCTGGTTCCCAAGCCTTGCTAAGATTATAGCCACAGTCACGGTTTATGAGGTCGTCATTGGTGCGAATTTCGATGGCCTCTCTAACAACGCTGTCCCAGTATCTCGACGTCTGTACCAGAATCCTCGTGCGGTCATACTCCATGGCGTGATTTTCCGACAAACAATGTTCAGCGACCGCCGACTTGCTCGGATACATCAGTCGAGTGTGCCTCTGGTGTTCACGGCATCGATCCTCGACGGTACGCATCGTCTGACCTATATACGACTTGCCACATTGACACGGAATCTGGTACAGAGTGGCAGATTCAACGTGCTCTCCGCCCAACCACTGCAGCACAACCTGTTGAGATGGATGAAGTCACGAGGGAGGAGGTAGGCCGGCCGAAGTGGCCGTGCGGTTAAAGGCGCTGCAGTCTGGAACCGCAAGACCGCTACGGTCGCAGGTTCGAATCCTGCCTCGGGCATGGATGTTTGTGATGTCCTTAGGTTAGTTAGGTTTAACTAGTTCTAAGTTCTAGGGGACTAATGACCTCTGCAGTTGAGTCCCATAGTGCTCAGAGCCATTTGAACCATTTGAACCTTTGGAGGAGGTAGGCACTGCATTTATTCAATACACAGGCGCAATCTCGGGGAAAATCGCCCGCATTCTGAAGAAACACCGGGTCGGAACTGTGTTTTATCCTCCAAATAAAACTCGTGCACTGGTGGGGAGCGCCAAAGATGACCTCGGTTTGAGGAAGGCCGGCGTGTACCAGATTCCGAGTCAATGTGGCAAGTCGTATATTGGTCAGACGATGCGTACCGTCGAGGATCGATGCCGTGAACACCAGAGGCACACTCGACTGATGTATCCGAGCAAGTCGGCGGTCGCTGAACATTGTTTGTCGGAAAATCACGCCATGGAGTATGACCGCACGAGGATTCTGGTACAGACGTCGAGATACTGGGACAGCGTTGTTAGAGAGGCCATCGAAATTCGCACCAATGACGACCTCATAAACCGTGACTGTGGCTATAATCTTAGCAAGGCTTGGGAACCAGCGATTGGGTTAATCAAGAGTAAATCGAGCAAACGTATAGTTGTGACGACCACGGCGGACAGAGCCATCACACCGATGTCATCTCAGACGCCGTCGCAATCTGTTCCACCGCGCGACCGTGGCGCGGGGCGCGGACGGCGGAGGGAGCGCGCCGCGGGTGGAGGGTATTTAAATCGGCCGCCGCCGCGACCGAACCCAGTTCCCTCTGAGCAGCCATAGCGGACGGATCTCCGTGCCGGCACGTTCACAGGAGCTCAGTCCGTTAGTTCACCTGATGATGGCGACATGTATGATCGCCGAAATATTGTGCCCGCTGGACACTATAGACCGGCAGCACACCCGTGGACATTTTGATTAAATGTCCATTGATTACTGACAAGTTTTAACCTGTAGTAGTTTAAGATGTTCAATATTCCAGAATGTTTGTTTCATTGATAACCTCTCTCAAAACCTTATTTCTTTCTGTTTTTCCTATTCTGAAATAAAATAGTGCTGATTTAACAATTGTAACATCTGGAATTTTACTACTCATACAGTGCCCCTTCTCCTCATGTTTTCTTCTATTAGCCCAGCCAGATTTACCTTACCTTTCCTGATGAGGTGAAGGCCACGCACACTATAAACTCATCTACTGACAATCGACAGTTTGCACATCAATATGCGACCATGCACCCACATAAGTAGCCGTTAAAGTTCCAAATTAATTCTCCTGACAGAAGACATGGCGTCTCATAACAGATACAAACTCAACACCGCTGTATCACGCGGATGATGCAGTCTGGGGGACATATGAAAAAATATATGGGTACATATAAGCTAATGTAACTTTTACTGATTGTACTTTCGTTAACGATAGTTTCGAAACAACTGAAGTATCTCAGTCGACGTGTGAGGTCAAGATACCTCTATACATAAAGTGTAAAGTATTTCAAATGTAATACATTGTTTAAATTACTATTACTTAACTAAGACATCGATAACTTACAAGCTACATGCCATTGACGGAATCCGGTAAAATATTTGCACTCTTCGAGTGACTTCGTACGTTCTTTGCCCTACTATCTCCATGTCACCCGATTTCAATCGACGTGTTGCTAATGCGATCTGCTTATGAGCAGGGACTCCGATTTTTGTTTTGAGACTGAATCTTCCAGAAAATTGACCTTCAGCGTTATATTTAAAAAAATGGTTCAAATGCCTCTGAGCACTATGGGTCTTAACATCTATGGTAATCAGTCCCCTAGAACTTAGAACTACTTAAACCTAACTAACCTAAGGACATCACACACATCCATGCCCGAGGCAGGATTCGAACCTGCGACCGTAGCGGCCACGCGGTTCCAGACTGAAGCGCCTAGAACCGCACGCCCACATCGGCCGGCTTTCAGCGTTATATTAAAAAATAATTTACGGCAGTAGAACGACGCTACAACTAACCACTAACGGGAGTGATTTGACCCCTGGAATTGTGTGTCACCACAAATGACAGTAGAATTTAGTTTTTGAGTAATATTTTAGCCCTACATCACTGGTTTATTTAGTGAACTGGTTTTTGCATCATAAGTCCGTCTTTAAATAGTAACTGATATCATCGTAAATGTGATTTATATTGCACCTTGTTTAATAAGAATTTTGAAACTGCTGAGGTATCTCAGGCGACGTACGAGGTCAAAATGGCTCGTTGCATGTATTGTAACTTATGTCACATATAACGGTGTTTGCAGCCATATTGAAGTGCTCCAGACATTGTTTTTCTTGGTGTTGAATGTTGACAATTCCCTAAAGTTTTTGTTTGTTTGCCAGACGTCAATATAGCCTCCGATTGCAAATGATAGTGCGAACCCGAATCCCTGGACGAAACATCAACATTAGTACGTTTACCTGTGTTGTGGATTTGGGTACCTACTAATGGTGGCTCGATTAAACGCCAGAAAATAAACGTAGGTACGTTTCAATTCTATGTGTAATACCAGTTTCAAAGATGTTAGTCAGTATGCTATATTCTTTGTAACGACGGTCAGTTATTTCTTAGAAATGAGCTTCTAATCCCAAAACCAATTCACTAATTAAATAATTACTGTATAACATCTATAGATCGTGTTCTTCGTTTATTAACATGGGAGAATTCTACCAAGCGCAACTGGTAGCGCACTATAAGTCAAAATGACGGATATGATATTGCACACAATTTTAACTAATCACAAATGACGTCTCAGAATACGATCCAATAGAGGTCATGAAACTGTCATCTCACTAACGACATTTTGTTTTTCCATACTAAAACTGAGACATTGTTTTACATGCACATATGGACCTCACAAGCCACTGTAGAATGCAAGGCATATGGTGCTAGCAGCATTTTCGCCAGATTTCTTAGTACTCCATGATGTCATCTTCAGTATAAACGACGAGTAGAAATACACGACAGCGAAAACTGGACACTTGACCGAAGCTAAAACAGCCGTAGATGTTTCCAGAATGAGATTTTCACTCTGCAGCGGAGTGTGCGCTGATATGAAACTTCCTGGCAGATTAAAACTGTGTGCCCGACCGAGACTCGAACTCGGGACCTTTGCCTTTCGCGGGCAAGTGCTCTACCAACTGAGCTACCGAAGCACGACTCACGCCCGGTACTCACAGCTTTACTTCTGCCAGTATCTCGTCTCCTACCTTCCAAACTTTACAGAAGCTCTCCTGCGAAACTTGCAGAACTAGCACTCCTGAAAGAAAGGATATAGCGGAGACATGGCTTAGCCACAGCCTGGGGGATGTTTCCAGAATGAGATTTTCACTCTGCAGCGGAGTGTGCGCTGATATGAAACTTCCTGGCAGATTAAAACTGTGTGCCCGACCGAGACTCGAACTCGGGACCTTTGCCTTTCGCGGGCAAGTGCTCTACCAACTGAGCTACCGAAGCACGACTCACGCCCGGTACTCACAGCTTTACTTCTGGCAGTATCTCGTCTCCTACCTTCCAAACTTTACAGAAGCTCTCCTGCGAAACTTGCAGAACTAGCACTCCTGAAAGAAAGGATAAGCGGAGACATGGCTTAGCCACAGCCTGGGGGATGTTTCCAGAATGAGATTTTCACTCTGCAGCGGAGTGTGCGCTGATATGAAACTTCCTGGCAGTCCCGGTCGGGCACACAGTTTTAATCTGCCAGGAAGTTTCATATCAGCGCACACTCCGCTGCAGAGTGAAAATCTCATTCTGGAAACATCCCCCAGGCTGTGGCTAAGCCATGTCTCCGCTATATCCTTTCTTTCAGGAGTGCTAGTTCTGCAAGTTTCGCAGGAGAGCTTCTGTAAAGTTTGGAAGGTAGGAGACGAGATACTGGCAGAAGTAAAGCTGTGAGTACCGGGCGTGAGTCGTGCTTCGGTAGCTCAGTTGGTAGAGCACTTGCCCGCGAAAGGCAAAGGTCCCGAGTTCGAGTCTCGGTCGGGCACACAGTTTTAATCTGCCAGGAAGTTTCAGCCGTAGATGTGTTTAAGGCTCCAGGAAATGCGCATTTATCTGTATAAAATGGAAGGAGATAAAGTTTAGTTATCAAAATCGGGAAATAGGTCTACTTCATTCTACATCTACATTTATACTCCGCAAGCCACCCAACGGTGTGTGGCGAAGGGCACTTTACGTTCCACTGTCATTACCTCCCTTTCTTGTTTCAGTCGCGTATGGTTCGCGGGAAGAACGACTGCCGGAAAGCCTCCGTGCGCGCTCGAATCTCTCTAATTTTACATTCGTGATCACCACGGGAGGTATAAGTAGGGTGAAGCAATATATTCGATACCTCATCCAGAAACGCACCTTTTCGAAACCTGGACAGCAACCTACACCGCGATGCAGAGCGCCTCTCTTGCAGAGTCTGCCACTTGAGTGTGCTAAACATCTCCGTAACGCTATCACGCTTACCAAATAACCCTGCGACGAAACGCGCCGTTCTTCTTTGGATCTTCTCTGTCAACCCGACCTGGTACGGATCCCGAAAACGCACCTTCTCGAAACCTGGACAGCAAGGTACACCGCGATGCAGAGCGCCTCTCTTGCAGAGTCTGCCGCTTGAGTTTGCTAAACATCTCCGTAACGCTATCACGCTTACCAAATAACCCCGTGACGAAACGCGCCGCTCTTCTTTGGATTTTCTCTATCTCCTCTGTAAACACGACCTGGTACGGATCCCACACTGATGAGAAATACTCAAGTATAGGTCGAACGAGTGTTTTGTAAGTCACCTCCTTTGTTGATGGACTACATTTTCTAAGGACTCTCCCAATGAATCTCAACCTGGCACCCGCCTTACCAACAATTAATTTTATATGATCATTCCACTTCAAATCGTTCCGCACGCGTACTCCCAGATATTTTACAGAAGTAACTGCTACCAGTGTTTGTTCCGCTATCATATAATCATACAGTAAGGGATCCTTCTTTCTATGCATTCGCAATACATTACATTTGTCTATGTTAAGGGTCAGTTGCCACTCCCTGCACCAAGTGCCTATCCGCTGCAGATCTTCCTGCATTTCGCTGCAATTTTGCAACTTCTCTGTAAACTAAAGCATCATCCGCGAAAAGCCGCATGGAAGTTCCGACACTACTAAGTCATTTATATATATTGCGAAAAGCAATGGTTCCATAACACTCCCCTGTGCCACACCAGAGTTTAACGTCTGTAGACGTCTCTCCATTGATAACAACATGCTGTGTTCTGTTTGCTAAAAACTCTTCAATCCAGCCACAAAGCTGGTCTGATATTCCGTAGGCTCTTACTTCGTTTATCAGGCGACAGTGCGGAACTTTATCGAGCGCCTTCCGGAAGTCAAGGAAAATGGCATCTACCTGGGAGCCTGTATCTAATATTTTCTAGGTCTCATGAACAAATAAAGCGAGTTGGGTCTCACACGATCGCTGAAACGCACATTACGTGGGAAACACGAGTAATTCGATTACGCTTATTTTATTGTTCACAAAGTGGATGAAAATGCGAATTTCTAAAGTTATTGGACTTACAGTGGGAAGTATTTGGGGTCAAATCTCCTTTCCGCAATGGAGGTATAGGTTTTCCCGAAGCATTTGGGGCTAATCCTGCAATGGTTTGTTTCAGAAAGAATACGACTGACTCCTTAACTCATTCTTGTTCAATACAAGCCGCACGCTCTAATTTAATTTTGTTATTGACCGGACATTAAACCCTACATCATCTTTTTTTTCGAAGTTAAGCTGTGGTCAGTAGTTACCACAGGCACAGTGGTGAGATTTCCAGCCGCGCGAAGTGGCCGAGCGGTTTGAGGCGTCCCGTCACGGGTTGTACGGCCACTCCCACAGGAGGTTCGAGTCCCCCCTCGGGCATTGGTATGTGTGTTGATCTTATTATAAGTTACTTTAACTTAGTTTTTGAGTAGCGTGTAAGTCTAGGGACCGATGACCTATGCAGCTTGTCCCTTAGTAATTCACACACATTTGAACATTTTGAGATTTCCAACTCCGTTCTCCCAACTTGTACCAAAATATTTTAAGTTGTTCGTCACCCAATTATTCTCATCATTCCGCTGCAAAACAGACTAGGTGGCACTGAAGTTGTGATGGGACAAGCGTCCTCCCTGTTCCGTTCCTGTCGAGCCTGATTTTCCAAATTTCGGATATGGACTTCCAGTCAAAGACTGAGATCAGGTCCACACAACTCCATGTTTTCTGCTTCACTAGTTTCGCCATTACTCATTGTTTCTGTGCTTTTATAAGTATTCCAGAAGAATTCAACATCATATTTGCACATCAAACTACTTCTGCACATTTGAGTCCCGTGCTAGATAATTTCCATAACGTTGTTGATAACTTCTGCAGGTTTAATCAGTCTTGCATTTTGCAAATAATATACCTGTTTTTCATTATTTCGCTGTCGCAAGTTCGGTTTCTGCAGTTTTGATTTTCTAACTCTTTCACAACTTTTTTCTTAATTCAAAAACAAGCAAAAAAATGTAAAATGTCGGTCGTTCTAAAGGTCACACAAATGTGTGCATTTGTCATTCACAAGCGTCTATTGTGTTGAAGTCAGTGGTAATAATTTTGAGCTGTTACAGACATTTTTGTAGACTATTCATATAGAAGCTACACAACATAATGTCGCTGCCTGAGTAGTCAGTTAACTCATGATTCATAGCCAGAAACAGCTAGATGTCAGCTCAACTGCATTGTACAAGTCTGCAGAGATGTTTTGGTGCTTTGGCTCAATTAGTTAGGCATTTGGAAAGTGGCGTTTGGACACGCAGACCTGCTCAGTCAAAAGCTCAAAACTGATCACTGTTCAGTGATAGAATGACATGGTACAGGGCAATGCACAACAATTTTATCTTCGTCTTCTTCTGCTACTGCCACTGACTGGGGCTGCCCCTGTTTGATATATGTCTGCTCAACAGCTTGATGTAGTTGTAAAATTTTCCGCTATTGCATTCACTGGTTGCAGTAAGCAGCCTCAGCGGAGACAAACATTTGTAATAACATAACTGATGAGGTCGGAGGAATAAAGTGCTAACTCAGAATAGCGTATCTTGTCTTGAGGAACTTCATGCTATAAATTTGTTTAAATTTACGGACATGAACAGAAACATAATAAGATAAAGAAATTTATTTGTTAGAGAGTGTGTTCTAGCGACTCATAGTGAACTGTTGTTACCAGAATGAGGTGCAGAGACTTCAGAAAGATCGTTTCCGTGGAATGCAAAGTGTGGAGACTGGCCTTCAGCCAGTAGGAACTTGGCAGTTCGAACAACGGCCGGGATGGCCGGTCGGTAGCTTGGCTTGTGGACTGGTAGCCGGCACATACTGAGGAGAGAACGTACTGTGGAAACGATCCGTCTAGAAGGTGGAAAGATGTGAAATGCGGTATATCATAATACACTCCTGGAAATTGAAATAAGAACACCGTGAATTCATTGTCCCAGGAAGGGGAAACTTTATTGACACATTCCTGGGGTCAGATACATCACATGATCACACTGACAGAACCACAGGCACATAGACACAGGCAACAGAGCATGCACAATGTCGGCACTAGTACAGTGTATATACACCTTTCGCAGCAATGCAGGCTGCTATTCTCCCATGGAGACGATCGTAGAGATGCTGGATGTAGTCCTGTGGAACGGCTTGCCATGCCATTTCCACCTGGCGCCTCAGTTGGACCAGCGTTCGTGCTGGACATGCAGAACGCGTGAGACGACGCTACATCCAGTCCCAAACATGCTCAATGGGGGACAGATCCGGAGATCTTGCTGGCCAGGGTAGTAGACTTACACCTTCTAGAGCACGTTGGGTGGCACGGGATACATGCGGACGTGCATTGTCCTGTTGGAACAGCAAGTTCCCTAGCCGGTCTAGGAATGGTAGAACGATGGGTTCGATGACGGTTTGGATGTACCGTGCACTATTCAGTGTCCCCTCGACGATCACCAGTGGTGTACGGCCAGTGTAGGAGATCGCACCCCACACCATGATGCCGGGTGTTGGCCCTGTGTGCCTCGGTCGTATGCAGTCCTGATTGTGGCGCTCACATGCACGGCGCCAAACACGCATACGACCATCATTGGCACCAAGGCAGAAGCGACTCTCATCGCTGAAGACGACACGTCTCCATTCGTCCCTCCATTCACGCCTGTCGCGACACCACTGGAGGCGGGCTGCACGATGTTCGGGCGTCAGCGGAAGACGGCCTAACGGTGTGCGGGACCGTAGCCCAGCTTCATGGAGACGGTTGCGAATGGTCCTCGCCGATACCCCAGGAGCAACAGTGTCCCTAATTTGCTGGGAAGTGGCGGTGCGGTCCCCTACGGCACTGCGTAGGATCCTACGGTCTTGGCGTGCATCGGTACGTCGCTGCGGTCCGGTCCCAGGTCGACGGGCACGTGCACCTTCCGCCGACCACTGGCGACAACATCGATGTACTGTGGAGACCTCACGCCCCACGTGTTGAGCAATTCGGCGGTACGTCCACCCGGCCTCCCGCATGCCCACTATACGCCCTCGCTCAAAGTCCGTCAACTGCACATACGGTTCACGTCCACGCTGTCGCGGCATGCTACCAGTGTTAAAGACTGCGATGGAGCTCCGTATGCCACGGCAAACTGGCTGACACTGACGGCGGTGGTGCACAAATGCTGCGCAGCTAGCGCCATTCGACGGCCAACACCGCGGTTCCTGGTGTGTCCGCTGTGCCGTGCGTGTGATCATTGCTTGTACAGCCCTCTCGCAGTGTCCGGAGCAAGTATGGTGGGTCTGACACACCGGTGTCAATGTGTTCTTTTTTCCATTTCCAGGAGTGTAGATGAAATTCGTGAACCAACGTCTTCTCTTTGGCTCGTATCACGAGCGCCGTTGAAACATGTGCTCAGGCATCTCTGGGTAGCTCCCCAGCCAGCTCTGTGCGATCGCGCTTTTGCATTAATTTGCATAGAAGTGGCATTTTTCGTAGTGCTTCGCTGTGTGCTTTAGCGTGTGGACGCATGGAAGGGTTGTGTCCTAGTGTGTGATGATGAATTCCCTCCTGCCTCCCTATAGTGTGACATAGTACGAGGCCAATTAGATATCTCAGTACTTGTCAGCAACGATAATAATGTGGACCAGTGATTCCATATTATGCTCAATTATGCCATCTTAATTCGTAATAAAGATTTAGCCACGTGAAATCAGTGTTGGAGTTTTCAGACCATTACCTCCCGTACCCCTATTGATGGTTATCAAGCTCAGATTCATAATTATAAAAGAGTAAGAACCCCCTTATTACTTTATTAAAAAGTGCCAAGTGAACTAGCCTTCCCCCTTCTAGATAACCCAGGAATATGCTAGCGGTTACCGCCCCCATTAATGAGTGCTTTGGTTTTGTGTGTGTGTCGCGTTATCCGTTGCGTTCACTAACATTTAGGCAATGATTAAAAATCAGGTGCTGTGGTTTAGTGTGCGAGAGAATTTCGTCGTGTCATTAGTAATGTGTGCGAGAGAATTTCGTCGTGTCATTACTAATGACACGACCAAATTCTCTCGCACACTAAACCACTGCACCCATTAGGGGAGAAATATAGATAAGGACACAGTGCAATACTAGTGAATGAGCACAAAACAAGCAAGCAAGCAGCACAGGCAAGCATGTACAAAAAGACTGTTACCGCGCAACGCCCAACGCCAATGATCGTGTCCGCATCTAGCTTCGATTCAAGGAAAGCAGACAGCTGAAAGTTGTTTCATCTACTGCGCTGAGGGAAAATTTTCTGTACGAAAATCAAGCAAAGCTACGTTCCTTGCTTAAGTAGTTTACCGGAAAATGTTTCAGGTTTTGCATACAAAATTAAAACAACGGATTTTGAATTCGCGTGTTTTTCCCTATCAGTTGTTCTCAAACAACTGCAGGAAAACCTTTCGGTAAAAGTATTTGAGTTTATCGCTTCACAGCTTAATGACGAAATGATTCTGGTCATATTCATTACGATACTTCGAAATTAAGTAACTACGTGCCCATTTTTCGAGGAATTTGCAGTGAATTATGAATGTGAATTGCGAATGCTAATCTGAGCGAAGGAGAAATTGGCAGTCTGAAACCGTCGTGTTTGTTTTTAAATGTGTCCCCGATCTGTAAAAGTCTTTCGGAAACTTTTTGAATTCCATTCCATTCCCTAGTTTTAAGGTGTCAAGAAGATCATGCCCCTGTCTGTTTCCTTCCTTAAGAAGCTCACCAACATTATGCTGCTACTTTTTGATTGGTGCACTGTAGTTTATACATTTCTGCACAGGTGGCTAACACATTGATTTTTTTTTCTTTTTTCTTACAATCTTCGAAAGTCTATACGTATACTTTGCCACTTGTCTTTGTGTTCTAGCGCTATTTTCGACCGCCATATTTCTGTATTCGCTCCATTAACTGACAAAATAAATGTCGTTTCGATCTTAAAGTGCGTTTTTACGGTTCAACGCCACGTAAAGCTCACAGAGGCGTTAAACCGTAATAACATACTTTTAGGATCGAAACGACGTTTATTTCGTCACTTGATACAGCGAATACAGAAAGTTGGCTGTCGAACATAGCGCTGGAACACCAAGACAAGAAGACAATAACCACAGTTGGTTTTACATGGCGTTGAACCGTAATAACACACTTTTAGGATCAAAACGACATTTATTTCGTCACTTAATAGAGCGAATACAGAAAGATGACTGTCGAACATAGCGCTAGAACACAAAGACAAGAGAAACAGCAGAACATTAATTTACCAGTCTTATGTATGATTTCAAAGTGTCCATTAAATAAGTTTTGAATTCGTTAAGACACATCTACACCTTTCTCGCTACACAGAAGGCACTCTGCATGTTATTTTTACCTCAAAGAAAGTGCAGTATTTGTGCACGCTCTTTTCGCCTGGGGCTGTGTCGTGCCACACGGAGTTGTGCTCCCAAGGAGTCCTGCTGTTCTCTGCAAGATGGCAACGTCATCGTTTTCACAGTAGCAGTGGGCTTTCATTCGTCATAGTTCAGCCAGTTCGCAAGAAATATTTATAAACTGTACGCACAAACCGTCCTCATCAATATATCTGTCAAAAAACACCATCTCAAAATCCCTACAGTACTTCGTGAGATTAGGTCCGAACATACAGCTATAACCGTAACATGTGACTTTAGTTTATATACAGGGTGTAAAGGGTATAAGTGCAGATATTTTTATATGTGGAGCCTTAATATGTAAGCATTTTGGTTACTTTATAAACTGATGATTTCTGCGTGTCCATACACGGGCCGTGAAGTGAACTATGCCTGTCAATATAGACTACTTGTTTCACGTTATGTGCCAACACTTAAGAATCTCATGTGCTGTCCAGGGAAAAAAAAAACATATTTGGCTTTCTCGTGCCACATGCACTTTGACATATTACCCAACCTAAAAATATACGGCATGAAAAGAAATACTTATTAGCCTGGGAATGAAGCATATACTGACGTAATGTGGTTCAGTACACTGTTCACCATCCCTAACAGAAATATCTGCACTTATACCTGTTAAACCATGTAAACCATTAGATGAGTATGTGCCAAGCAAGATCTTAAGAGATGGAAAAGAACCACTGTGGTACAACAACCGAGTTAGAAAACTGCTGCGGAAGCAAAGGGAACTTCGCAGCAAACATAAACATAGCCAAAGCCTTGCAGACAAACAAAAATTACGCGAAGCGAAATGTAGTGAGAGGAGGGCTATGCTAGAGGCGATCAATGAATTCGAATGTAAAGTTCTATGTACCGACTTGCCAGAAAATCCTAAGAAATTTTGGCCTTACGTCAAAGCGGTGGTAGGTGGATCAAAACAAAATGTCCAGACATTCTGTGGCCTAAATGGTACTGAAACAGAGAATGACAGACTAAAGGCCGAAATACTAAATGTCTTTTTCCAAAGCTGTTTCACAGAGGAAGACTGCACTGTAGTTCCTTCTCTAGATTGTCGCACAGATGACAAAATGGTAGATATCGAAATAGATGACAGAGGGACAGAAAAACAATTAAAATCGCTCAAAACAGGAAAGGTCGCTGGACCTGATGGGATACCAGTTCGATTTTACACAGAATACGCGAAGGAACTTACCCCCCTTCTTGTAGCGATGTACCGTAGGTCTCTAGAAGAGCGTAGCGTTCCAAAGGATTGGAAAAGGGCACAGGTCATCCCCGTTTTCAACAAGGGACGTCGAACATATGTGCAGAACTATAGACCTAAATCTCTAACGTCGATCAGTTATAGAATTTTGGAACACGTGTTATGTTCGAGTATAATGACTTTTCTGGAGACTAGAAATCTACTCTGTAGGAATCAGCATGGGTTTCGAAAAAGACGATTGTGTGAAACCCAGCTCGCGTTATTCGTCCACGAGACTCAGAGGGCCGTAGACACGGGTTCCCAGGTAGATGCCGTGTTTCTTGACCTCCGCAAGGCGTTCGATACAGTTCCCCACAGTCGTTTAATGAACAAAGTAAGAGCATAGGGACTGTCAGATCAATTGTGTGATTGGATTGAAGAGTTCCTAGATAACAGAACGCAGCATGTCATTCTCAATGGAGAGAAGTCTTCCGAAGTAAGAGTGATTTCAGGTGTGCCGCAGGGGAGTGTCATAGGACCGTTGCTATTCACAATATACACAAATGACCTTGTGGATAACATCGGAAGTTCACTGAGGCTTTTTGCGCTTGATGCTGTAGTATATCGAGAGGTTGTAACAATGGAAAATTGTACTGAAATGCAGGAGGATCTGCAACGAATTGACGCATGGTGCAGGGAAGGGCAATTGAATCTCAATGTAGACAAGTGTAATGTGCTGCGATTACATAAAAAGAAAGATCCTTTATCATTTAGCTACAATATAGCAGGACAGCAACTGGAAGCAGTTAATTCCATAAATTATCTGGGAGTACGCGTTAGGAGTGATTTAAAATGGAATGATCACATAAAGTTGATCGTCGGTAAAGCAGATGGCAGACTGAGATTCATTGGAAGAATGCTAAGGAAATGCAATCCGAAAACAAAGGAAGTAGGTTACAGTACGCTTGTTCGCCCACTGCTTGAATATTGCTCACCAGCGTGGGATCCGTACCAGATAGTATTGATAAAAGAGATAGAGAAGATCCAACGGAGAGCAGCGCGCTTCATTACAGGATCATTTAGTAATCGCGAAAGCGTTACGGAGATAATAGATAAACTCCAGTGGATGACTCTGCAAGAGGGACACTCAGGAGCTCGTACGGGCTTTTGTTGAAGTTTCGAGAACATACCTTCACCGAGGAGTCAAGCAGTATATTGCTCCCTCCTACGTATATCTCCCGAAGAGACCATGAGGATAAAATCAGAGAGATTAGAGCCCACACATAGGCATACCGACAGTCTTTCTTTCCACAAAAAATATGAGACTGGAATAGAAGGGAGAACCGATAGAGGTACTCAAAGTACCCTCCGCCACACACCGTCAGGTTGCTTGCGGAGTATGGATGTAAATGTAGAAGATCATGCCCCTGTCTGTCTCCTTCTTTAAGAAGCTCACCAACATTATGCTGCTACTTTTTGATTGGTGCACTGTAGTTTACACATTTCTGCACATGCAGCTAACACATTGAAATATTTTTTTATAGCTATGGAAAGTCTACACATACACTTTGCCACTTGTCTTTGTGTTTTAGCGCTATGTTCGACAGCCATCTTTCTGTATTCACTCTATTAAGTGACGAAATAAATGTCGTTTCGTGTGTTATTACGGTTGAACGCCACGTAAAACCCACAGTGGCGTTGAACCGTAATAACACACGAAACGACATTTATTTCGTCACTTGATACAGCGAATACAGAAAGTTGGCTGTCGAACATAGTGCTGGAAAACCAAGACAAGCAGACAATAACCACTGTGGGTTTTACTTGGGGTTGAACCGTAATAATACACTTTTAGGGACGAAACGACATTTATTTCGTCACCTAATACAGCGAATACAGAAAGATGGTTGTCAAACATAGCGCTAGAACACAAAGACAAGAAAAACAGCAGAACATTAATTTACCAGTCTTACGTATAATTTCAAAGTGTCCATTAAATAAATGTTGAATTCGTTAAGGCACATCTGTACCTTGCTCGCCACACAGAAGGCACTCTGCATATTATTTTTACCTCAAAGAAAGTGCAGTATTTGTGCACGCTCTTTTCGGCTGGGGCTGTGTCGTGCCACACAGTGTTGTGCTCCCACAGATGGTTCAAATAGCTCTGAGCACTATGGGACTCAACATCTTAGGTCATAAGTCCCCTAGAACTTAGAACTACTTAAACCTAACCAACCTAAGGACATCACACACACCCATGCCCGAGGCAGGATTCGAACCTGCGACCGTAGCAGTCCCGCGGTTCCGGACTGCAGCGCCAGAACCGCACGGCCACCGTGGCCGGCTGCTCCCACAGAGTCCGCTGTTCTCTGCAAGGTGGCAACGTCATCGTTTTCACAGTAGCAGTGGGCTTTCATCGGTCATAGTTCAGCCAGTTCGCACGAAATATTTATAAATTGTATGCACAAACCGTCCTCATCAATCTATCTGTCAAAAAACACCATCTCAAAATCCCTACAGTACTTTGTGAGATTAGGTCCGAACATACAGCTATAACCATAAAATGTGACTTTAGTTTAATACAGGGTGTAAAGGGTATAAGTGCAGATATTTTTATATGTGGCTCCTTAATATGTAAGTGTTTTGGTTTGATTTTTGCACATCTAACAGTCCCCCTGCAGACACCTCAAAAACTTTATGACCTGATGTTTTCTGCATGGCTCTACATGGGCCATCAAGTGAACTACGCCTGTCAAAATAGACTAACCGTTTCGCGTCCATATGTCAACACTTTAAAATCTGACGTGCTGCCCAGGGGGAAAAAAAGCATTAATGGCTTTCTCTTGCCACTTACACTTTGACATACTACCCAACCTAAAAATATACGGCATGCAAAAGCAATACTTATTAGCCTGGGAATGACGTAAATACTGATGTAATGTGGTTCAGTACACTGTTCACTATCCCTAACAGAAATATCGGCACTTATAACTGTTAGAACATCTCACTATAAACAGACAGAATATGTCACTATGCCGGCCAGTGTGGCCGAGCGGTTCTAGGCGCTTCAGTCTGAAACCGCGCGACCGCTACGGTCGCAGATTCGAATCCTGCCTCGGGCATGGATGTCTGTGATGTCCTTAGGTTAGTTAGGTTTAAGTAGTTCTAAGTTCTAAGGGACTGATGACCTCAGATGTTAAATCCCATAGTGTTCAGAGCCATTTGAACCATCTGATGTCACTATATTAGCGAATTTCGGTTTCGATTACAAACAAAATTACGTGGTTTTTACGTCCATGCTTTTGTAGACACAGGATATACGGGTTACGGTACCTCCACTGTGACTGGAAGGTGGGACTTGTTCACCCAAGTGGTTTCTCAGCCAGCGGCCGCTGGTGGGGACCAGGGTCGCTTCCACCACTCCCTGTAACCCTCTCAGGCACTCCCCAACTTACAGTTAACACTGCATGAACAACATAATGTGAGGGTCATGTTGTTTGAGTGAGTGTCAGACAGTAGAACACGGGGAAAATGGGGGAAGGAGAGGGAGGCCAGATCTAGGAACCACTGCAAGTGTAGTTAATGGGGGTGGCTTATTTCAGACGTTCCTCGGTATTGTCGCACCAGCCTTCTCAATGGACGGCCCTTTAGCGTGGCCTGTTCCGCGGACTGCTCGGCTTCGGAATTCTCTGTTCGGCAGCTACTCGTGAGTCAGGACGCGTCGCGCCCCGGGCCCAGTGGGCGGGTTGGCCTCGGTCGGGTTTTGGGGTGAGAGGGGCCGGAGTGACGCGGCGGCCCGCCCTGGGAGACGACCGGGCGCGTGAGTCGCAAGCCGAGAGCGCTGACAGCTTTATTAGTCGGCGACGCGTCACGTCGGTCGCGTCCGGCACGAGCAGCGTCCAGCGTCCCGCGTCCCCGGGGACGGCCGGCTCTGTTTGCGGAGCGGGGCCCGGCGACGTCGGCCGCGGGCCGGACACCGCAAGCCGGAGCCGCGTCGGGCCGGGCGAAGCCGCACTGCGCCGTTTGCCCACCACGGGACGCGAGACGCCGCGAATTGGCTTTGCTGTGCGCAGCTGAAGGTGAACCCGCTAATCCCAGCCGTGACGGGTCGCATCATTGTCAATACCTCACGACAATAAACTCCTACATGTTGCGAAAAATTAAACTGGACTACCCCAAATAATTTGCTGCCCAGAAGCAAAATTTAGAAAATCCTTGTATCATGAAAATTCCACTTGTGTACCACGGGGACATTAACCATGATTACCTTCTTTGTAACATTGTTCCTTACAAACATAGTGACGGGAAAAAAATCGCAACTCCGAAAAGGAGCTTTGCGACATTAACATAAGTTGGTAGTTGAACCGCCGGTCTTTGAGGCCGAGCGGTTCTAGGCGCTTCAGTCTGGAACCGCGCTGCTGCTACGGTCGCAGGTTCGAATCCTGCCTCGGGCATGGATGTATGTGATGTCCTTAGGTTAGTTAGGTTTAAGTAGTTCTAAGTTCTAGGGGACTGATGACCTCAAATGCTCAGAGCCATTTGGTAGTTGAACCGTGAATTTACTTTCAAAATCTTTTCTTAAAGAATTTAATTTATTTACTAACGATTCATCAAGAACATTAACACTTTTAATCACATTATGTCAGCGTGCAAGTAGTTACCAGCGGGTAACTGAAGAAAACAAATTAAATTTCAACAAATGGAAATTTTATTCCTAAAAAGCCTTTCCTTTTTTAAAAAAACAAAGATTTAAAAATTATAATCAGAAAGCACCCTCTCAATATCAAGTTACAATTTATCCAGAGACAAAAATAACATTTTTTTCTTTTTGACAGTATGAACTTTAGGGCTGAGAAGTTTGCCGCTCCATTTTAACATGGCCGTAGTCACGACCGCTCACAATAACATCTGGAAGACTACACTGGTGCAAATCTGGAACACACCAGATTACTTTAAACTAAAAATTTTGACAACTCACGCAAACGCATAAACTATGCACCTCGTAGGAGGGATGGAAATGGTACAAACACTCACATTAAAAAAATATATTACTTGCCAACGAAAATGCAACTTGTTTTTGAAGGAAAACACTTACGGCGGAAGGGTGGCAATTTTATATACTAAAATGACCATTTAAAGAAAAACCCATGAAATGCAGTCTTACATAAAATGTACAAACATGCTCTAGATTACGCATACACCGCCTCTCAAGATGGTAGGCAAGATAAAAACATATTTCAGGAATTCAGCCTTTACACCTTAAGCAATAAATTCGTTAACACCGAATCCGACAAACATGACAGAGGCAGCTATTAACATACGGCAGACCGACAGACAGCCAGACAGATACTAACTGCCTAACAAATGCGGACGGGAGACAGACGAGCAAGCTGGGGACGAGAGACTGATCAAGAAAACGAGTAAAATTTAGCAAGTAAATGAAATAACATATCAAGAATCAATTAACTTCTGGACAAAAAATCAGGAAGAAACAGATGGATACATGAATGAAAACTAATCGGTATAGATGGCTGAGATGCGGAGAATCAGGGATCGTTTCCCAGTAATATGAAAGATTTTTCCTTGGTGGGAGGTCTTTCACGTGTGCGGATAGGCAAGCGATGACAATTCAGGAGCTTTCTGAACAAAAAGTAGCGGCTCCAGGGTCTTGAAAGTTTTCAAATGAGCGGGAAAGCAGTATATTGACCACGCGACCCTCTTTACCGTGCCGGCCGGAGTGGCCGTGCGGTTCTAGGCGCTGCAGTCCAGAACCGCAAGACTGCTACGGCCGCAGGTTCAGATCCTGCCTCAGGCATGGATGTGTGTGATGTCCTTAGGTTAGTTAGGTTTAAGTGGTTGTAAGTTCTAGGGGGCTGATGACCTAAGATGTTAAGTCCCATAGTGCTCAGAGCCATTTGAACCATTTTTTGAACTTAACTTCTAATAAACTGTCATCTCTGGCGAAGACCTGGCGCAGCACCCCCAAAACGCTCTCCCGAACCGTCCGCTGCCAGCTGCTTCAACGGACGCAGGAAGGCGCGCCGATCTCCCGTCTCACGGCGTCGCAGCTTGCAGAGACCACACTGATGTCGTGAGTTGACTCCTGTTGCTCTCGTGTCGGCCGCGAAGCCACTACCACTCGCTATACGGCGCGGCCCACTGGACTGACGTGGCGACCTCACATGCGCCGACGCTCAAGACGGAACAGTCATCTTGTGTCCCAGTGCGCGACCGACCAACCGATCGATCCAACCGCCAATGACCATTGCCTGGACAAACTTGAGCAGACTGGCGGTCTAACACATACTAGCACTCCCGACGACAGACAGACACTGACTGCCCCACACTGACCCGGCTGACCAACGGAGCAGACTCTCCTTCGCACCAACTGACGAGACTCGCCGAGACTGACAGACTGACCGACTTCCGAGCTCATAGCGTCCCTTAAATGCACGTGAACAGTCTACCTTTCCCGTTTCACACCACAGGGAGACACCAAAGCTGTGATTCCCACTGCGGCGCCACCGCCAGAAACGGAGGGCGACTGCTTTACACTACGCGCTGCGGCGCGCTCTACAAAACGGCAAATTTTACCACGGCTCAGTAGTCTTATTGCTACAGCTGAAAGATGATGTCTATTCTAATTTCACGCCAGTCGCATAGGAGTGGCCGTAGTAACGCCACTATGAGGATGCAAATCATGTTTGCTTTAAATGCACTCTATAACGATCATGATCCTCAGTTACCTTTGAGACTGGTCGTGGTGAGGTGATGTTAGTCAACAATGCCTTTAAGACGCCATAACCAGCATCCCACAGTATTTGAACGATTTTGTGTAATATAGCTACGAGAAGCTGGCTGTTCCTTCTGCGATACTGCAGAAAGACTTGGTAGGAATGTAGCTACTCTACATTACTGCTGGCAGCGGTGGTCACGGGAATGCACGGTCACAAGAAGATCGTGTACAGACGGCCAGGTGACACTATAGAGACGGAAGAACGTCGTGTTCGCCTGCACGTCACATTGCATCTGCAGCAGCAATTCGAGCAGCAGTTGAGAGCATAGTGACACAACGAACTGTTACAAACAGACTACTTCAAGGACATCTCCGAGCCAGACGCCCTGTAGTGTACATTTCCCCGACGCCAAATCATCGCAATTTGCGATTTCAGTAGTGTCAAGCGACAGCTCGTTGGAGGCCAGCGTGGAGGTCTTTTTTGTGTTTTCTGATGAAGGCAGATTCTGCCTCGGTGCCCGTGATGGCCCGGTGTTGATTAGAAGGAGGCCGGTTGAGGGCTTGCAACCAAACTGTCTGCGTGCTGGACGCTCTGAACCTACACCTGGAGCTATGGTCTGAGGTGAGCTTTCGTAAGACAACAGGAGCACTCTCATGGTTATCCGACGCACACTGACTGTACGAGGTGCATTCAAGTTCTAAGGCCTCCGATTTTTTTTCTCCGGACTGGAAAGAAACATGCGCATTGTTTTAAAATGAGGCCGCGTTCATTGTCAATACGTCCCAGAGATGGCAGCACCGTACAGCAGATGGAATTTTACAGCCAGCGGCGAGAATGAGAACTGTTTTAAATACTTAAAATGGCGACGTTTTCCTTACTTGAAAAGCCTGCAATCATTCGTTTTCTGAATTTGCGTGGTGTGAAACCAATTGAAATTCATCGACAGTTGAAGGAGACATGTGGTGATGGAGTTATGGATGTGTCGAAAGTGCGTTCGTGGGTGCGACAGTTTAATAAAGGCAGAACATCATGTGACAACAAACCGAAACAACCTCGGGCTCGCACAAGTTGGTCTGACGACATGATCGAGAAGGTGGAGAGAATTGTTTTGGGGGATCGCCGAATGACTGTTGTACAGATCGTCTTCAGAGTTGGCATTTCTGTGGGTTCTGTGCACACAATCCTGCATGACGACCTGGAAATGCGAAAAGTGTCATCCAGGTGGGTGCCACGAATGCTGACGGACGACCACATGGCTGCCCGTGTGGCATGTTGCCAAGCAATGTTGACACGCAATGACAGCATGAATGGGACTTTCTTTTCGTCGGTTGTGACAATGGATGAGACGTGGATGCCATTTTTCAATCCAGAAACAAAGCGCCAGTCAGCTCAATGGAAGCAAACAGATTCACCACCACCAAAAAGAAATCGGGTAACCGCCAGTGCTGAAAAAATGATGGTGTCCATGTTCTGGGACAGCGAGGGCGCAATCCTTACCCATTGCGTTCCAAAGGGCACTAAGGTAACAGGTGCATCATACGAAAATGTTTTGAAGAACAAATTCCTTCCTGCACTGCAACAAAAACGTCTGGGAAGGGCTGTTTCACCAAGACAACGCACCCGCACATCGATCTAACGTTACGCAACAGTTTCTTCGTGATAACAACTTTGAAGTGATTCCTCACGCTCACTACTCACCTGACCTGGCTCCTAGTGACTTTTGGCTTTTTCCAACAATGAAAGACAGTCTCCGTGGCCGCACATTCACCAGCCGTGCTGCTATTGCCTCAGCGATTTTCCAGTGGTCAAAACAGACTCCTAAAGAAGCCTTCGCCGCTGCCATGGAATCATGGACTCAGCGTTGTGAAAAATGTGTACGTCTGCAGGGCGATTACGTCAAGAAGTAACGCCAGTTTCATCGATTTCGGGTGAGTAGTTAATTAGAAAAAAAATCGGAGGCCTTAGAACTTGAATGCACCTCGTAAATCTGTACATCAGTCTGGTGATTCGACCTGGTGAGCTGACATTCACGAACAGCATTCCAGAGGGTGTTTTCCAACAGGATAATGCTCGCCCACAGACCCAACACGTTCTTCACAGTGTCGACACATTGTCTTGGCCTTCTCGATCACAGATGTGTCTCCAATTGAGCACATCTACATTAACATCTACATTTATATTCCGCAAGCCACCCAACGGTGTGTGGCGGAGGGCACTTTACGTGCCACTGTCATTACCTCCCTTTCCTGTTCCAGTCGCGTATGGTTCGCGGGAAGAACGACAACCGGAAAGCCTCCGTGCGCTCTAGAATCTCTCTGATTTTACCTTCGTGATCTCCTCAGGAGGTATAACTAGGGGGAGCAATATATTCGATACCTCATCCAGAAACGCACCCTCTCGAAACCTGAACAGCAAGCTACACCGCTATGCAGAGCGCCTCTCTTGCAGAGTCTGCCACTTGAGTTTGCTAAACATCTCCGTAACGCTATCACACTTACCAAATAACCCTGTGACGAAACGCGCCGCTCTTCTTTGGATCTTCTCTATCTCCTCTGTCAACCCGACCTGGTACGGATCCCACACTGTTGAGCAATACTCAAGCAGGTAGAACGAGTGTTTTGTAAGCCACCTCCTTTGTTGATGGACTACATTTTCTAAGGACTCTCCCAATGAATCTCAACCTGGCACCCGCCTTACCAACACTTAATTTTATATGATCATTCCACTTCAAATCGTTCCGTACGCACACTCCCAGATATTTCACAGAAGTAACTGCTACCAGCGTTTGTTCAGCTATCATATAATCATACAATAAAGGATCCTTCTTTCTATGTATTCGCAATACATTACATTTGTCTATGTTATGGATCAGTTGCCACTCCCTGCACCAAGTGACTATCCGCTGCAGATCTTCCTGCATTTCGCTGCAATTTTCTAATGCTGCAACTTCTCTGTATACTATGGCATCATCCGCAAAAAGCCGCATGGAACTTCCGACACTATCTACTAGGTCATTCATTGTGAAAAGCAATGGTCCCATAACACTCCCCTGTGGCACGCCAGAGGTTACTTTAACGTCTGTACACGTCTCTCCATTGATAACAACATGCTGTGTGATGTGGAACATCATCGGATTACAAGTACAGCGAAACTTTCTGGCAGATTAAAACAGAGTGCCGGGCCGAGACTCGGAACTCGGGACGGGTCGTGAGTAGAACTTGGGCAGCTCAGTCGGCAGAGCACTTGCCCACGAGAGGCACAGGTCCTGAGTTCGAGCTTCGGTCCGACACATAGTTTTAATTTGCCAGCAAGTTTCATATCAGCGCACAATCCGCTGCAGAGTGAAAATTTCATTCCGACAACTACAGCGTAATCCACAATAACCGCCCCTGTACTTACCGAGTAAGTGCAATAAGCATGGAACTTCATCCCACTGACATCCGGCGGCAGCTGTAACACACAATGCATGCACGTTTTCATGCTTGCATTCAGCATTCTGGTGACTACCGTTTTCATGTTTGCTTTCAACAGCCGGCCCCTGTGACCGAGCGGTTCTAGTCGCTTCAGTCCGGAACCGCGATGCAGCTACGGTAGCAGGTTCGAATCCTGCCTCGGGCATGGATGTGTGTGAAGTCCTTAGGTAAGTTAAGTTTAAGTTGTTCTAAGTCTATGGGACTGATGGTCTCAAATGTTAAGTCCCATAGTGCTTAGAGCCAATTGAACCATTTGCAGAGTATGTCTACAAACACATGTACGTACACAGTCTAGTCATATTATTGTAACCACCTGTCAGAAGCCTGATTTACCACGTTTTGCAGCGCTAACCGCTGCTGAGACGATCAGAGAGGGTCAGTGAGGTCTTGGAAAGTACCGAAAAGGCTGCCAACTCCAGCGTCGCAGCCAGCTGCTCTAGATCTTTCTGCTGAGGATCAATGGCACTAACAGTCCGATCGACGTGATCCCGCAGATTATCGACTGACCTATCATGTGGGGACGCCAGGAGATACGGTTATCTCTCTCTGGTGCTCTTCTTACCACACAAGTACATTGCAAGCTGTGTTGCACTCTTGTGCTGGTAGATGCCATCGTCTCGAGGAAAAACATACTGCATCTAGAGATGGAAATGGTCCCCTAGGATAGATGCGTACTTGTCTTGATTCACTGTACCTTCCAGAATGACGAGGTCATCCAAGCAATCCCATGACAATATTCCCCAGGCCTGGGCCCTTCCGACGTCTGTTGCAAGGTGTTTGTCACCTGTCCGATGGAGAATAAAATGTGGTGCATCTGGAAAGACTATCTGTCGCCACTCAGTTGCGGTAATGGCGTGTAAATTCCAGCCTTCGCAGCAAATGAACAGCAGTCAGCGCGAATGTACGAAACACGCGATTGTGCAGAGGCCATACGCAGCAGTGGTCACTGGACGATCTGTGAGGCGGCGCTGTTGTTAGCCCCATGGTTGATCTGGACAGTCAGCTGCTCAGCAGTGGCACTTCTACTCGCCGATACACATCTCGGCAACCGTCCTTCATCCCTGTCGTCTACGACCCGTGGTCTACCACAGTTGCCACGGCGCGGCGCCAGTTTCGGATAGCTCCATTTTGCCATCCAAGGTAGACTAACCCTTTCGTGGTTGACAGGACACACATATACGAGGTGCGACACTAAAGTAATGAGACTGATTTTCTTTGCAAGATGTGACAACCCCGCAGGTTTGCGTAGGCACAATGTCTTTCACCTTGGTCTATAAGCAGCTTTTAGTCCAAGTGGCACATCGATGCAACTGCTCAGTCGTGAGTTGTGCTGTAATAAGTTAACACGTGTTTGTGTCGCTCGTCACAGAAATGGAACCGCATAATACTGCGCAACGGTATGCCATTTCTTTTTGTGTTAAATTGGGTGAAAACGTGACGACAACTTACGGTAAGCTTCAGAAGGCTTTTGGAGAGGAGGTTATGTCAAGATCGCAAGTTTTTCGTTGGCATAAAATGTTTAGTGAAGGCAGAACGAATATTGAAGATGAAGACCGCAGTGGACGACGATCAACCTCACGGACGGATGTCAACTTGGCCAGGGTGCGTGAACTCGTACGATCTGATCAAAGATTATCCGTGAAAATGATAGCAGAAGAACCGAAAATCAATCGAGAAACGGTCCGTCTAATAATAACTGAAGATTTTGGTATGGTCCCCAAAAATCTCACACCACAACAGCGAGAAACACGAAAAAATGTGGCAGCCGATCTGTTTGTGCAAACGGAAACCAATCCACAATTGTTGAGCAGTGTTATCACTGGTGATGAAAGTTGTTTTTTTTCAGTACGATCCAAAGACAAAACGCCAAAGTTCGCAATGGTGCTCAAAGGGATCACCCACACCCAAAAAAGCTCGCATGTCAAAGTCAAAAGTGAAACGCTTGCTTGGGTGCTTCTTTGATTCCAACGGAATTGTTCATACAGAGTGGGTGCCTCCTGGACAAACAGTTAATCAATATTATTAAAAGGAAATTTTAGAAAGACTTCGTAAAAGAGTTCTTCGTGTCCGTGCCAACATCGCTGATATTTGAATTCTGCATCACGATAATGCGCCATCTCATACTGCTCTGTCAGTACAGCAATTTTTAACCTCAATACAAATTTCAGTACTACCACAGCCACCTTATTCACCAGATATCGCACCATGAGACTTTCTTCTATTTCCAAGAGTCAAAACGGCGGTCAAGGGACACCATTTTCAAACAACACAAGATGTACAAAAAGCTGTGACGAGGGCCTTTGAGGATATTACAGAAGATGAGTTCCAGAAAAAAAAAGGTTCAAATGGCTCTGAGCACTATGGGACTTAACATCTGAGGTCATCAGCCCCCTAGACTTGGAACTACTTAAACCTAACTAACCTAAGGACAGCACACACATTCATGCCCGAGGCAGGATTCAAACCTGCGACCGTAGCAGCAGCACGGTTGCGGACTGAAGCGCCTAGAACCGCTCGGCCACAACGGCCGGCTGAGTTCCAGAAAAGTTAACATCAATGGCAGAAGCGCTGGAAAAAGTGTGTGCAGTCAGAAGGGATCTACTTTGAAGGAGACAACACTAAGCTTGACTAAAACGTTAAGCAACATTTTTCCCACATCAGTCTCATTACTTTATTGTCGCACCTCGTCCCACTAAAGCAATACGCAGCTGTGAACATTGGGACGTCTGTATCTCATATCTTTCTAGTGTTCAATGTAGCGAGATGCTTTCTAAGCTTAAGAAAAATACTACGGGCCACGGGATGGATATATGCAAGGCTCTGAGCGACCGGCGCACAATATTCGGCAGCTGAGAAGACGAGACTTACGGCTGATGTCCGTAACGTAGTAGCTGCCGCTCCCCATGTCGTTCCACAGAGCTTCTGTATAATGTTATTCCTTGTTTTTAGTTTCTCTGCTGTTTTCATTAGGTGACCTTTGAAAGAGAGTGTTCTATCGAGGGTCACACCTAGGTACTTTGGGGTTTTATTGTGGGTAAGCCATGTGGTCTCGAATTTTATTCTGAGCTCCCTCTTAGCCGCTTTATTGTTTAGGTGAAAACATGATACTTCTGTTTTGTTGGCGTTAGGTTGCAGGTGCCATTTTCGGAAATATTCTCCCATCTTCTCCAAGTCAGCTGTTAGGGTCTCCTCTGCCCCTTCAAATGACTGACTTCTCGTTGCAAGGACCCAGTCATCGGCGTAGCCAAACTTCTTTGATCTTGTTTCCGGTATGTCTGCAATGTAGAGATTGAAGAGGAGGGGTGCAAGCACCGATCCTTGAGGTAGGCCATTTTTTAATTTCCTCGGTGATCTAATATCTGAACCCATGGTGACTTGGATCGTTCTGTCATTCAGCATGTTGTTTAGTAGGCGAGCTGTTAGTTTACATGGGATTATGCGGAGGAACTTATAAATCATGCCTTCCCTCCAGACTGTGTCGTAGGCAGCTGACAGGTCTATGAATGCTGCAGAGGTTTTAAGCTTTCTTTGGAACCCAGCTTCAATGTACGTCGTGAGTGAGAGAACTTGATCGACACAGCTGCGGTTTGGTCTGAAACCTGCTTGTTCGATTGGTATAGCATTGAGTATTTTCTGGCAGGTTCTATTGTAGATGAGCCTTTCTAACAATTTATATATTACTGACAGTAGTGCTATGGGCCTGTAGCTCTTCGGTGAGTTTGTTGGTTTCCCTGGTTTTAAGATGGCTATTATTTTCGATCTTTTGAGGTCACTAGGCACATTACCGGTTTGGATGATGTCGGTGAAGAATCTCGCCAGCCAGAGTTTTGTGTATTTACCGCAGTGTATCAGGAGTTCTGGGTTAATGCTGTCGAGTCCTGGTGCTTTCCCTGGCTTGACCTCTTTGAGTGCTGTTTCTATTTCTTCGAGTGAGAAAGGGAGAGCGTATTCAGTTTCTGTCGCCTTATTCCTCAGATTCCTGAGTTCTCGTTTTATCTTGATCGTGTGTGCTCTGTCACTAGGGGCTCTGGACGTGGCCACTATATGAGATGCCATGGTGTTTGGGGAGACGTTTGCTGTCTGTCTTTGAATAGGTGCTCCACTTCCTAATTTCCTTAACAGGGTCCATGCTTGTCGGCTTGAAGTCTGGAAATTCAGGCTCTCCATTGCTTCTGTCCATTTACGTTGTCTTGCAGTGTCAAGACTGTGGAGAAGGTCATCGGCCAGTTCTTTGTCGCCCGTCTTGAGGAAGCGCTGGTAGAGCTCGTCACTGTTTTTGGACCACCCTGGGACATACTCTCGTCGGTATCCCCTAGGGATGTGCTTCTTGGCAGTGCTTATTACTGCTCCGATGAATCTTCTATAGTTTTTATGGGTAGGTGGTATCCATCCTAGACATTTATCATGGTCTCGAGAGTACTTTTCCCAATTTGCGTTCTTGAAATTCCATCTGGGGCAAGGCATGGAAGTCACCAGTGGGATTTGGCTGCCAATTTCAATAATGACTGGTCGGTGCTGGCTATGAGGAAAGTCGCACAGGACTTTACGGGTAGCTGGTAGTGGTTGGTTATTTCCGTCAGTTGAGGTGAAGCATAGATCCGGGTTGTATTCCTGCTCCCAGGCAGCTGATCTGAATGTGTAACGGTCTTTCGCATCAAAGATAAGGTTAAGATTTTCATTTTCAGCCCATTTCACCAAGGTTTCACCATTAGCATCACACTCCTTATATTTCCACTGTTCGTGGTGGCTATTGAAGTCTCCCAGATAGATTGCTGGGTGAGGTTGAGCCTGAATTACTGATCTTGGCCATGGAGTGGTTGGAGGTTTATAAATATTTGTAACGGTTACGCTCCCAATTTTTACTGTGACATTATGGATTCCATCACCTGACGACGTGGAGATAAGGGAGGCATTTTCTATATCATGTCTGATGCAGGTTGCAACACCATGGGTATGGTGGTAAGTGGCACCAAGTAATTCAAATCCGGGTATTTTGCCCCTTTTCCGCAGTTGTACTTCAGTACTACAATGTGTTTCCTGAATGGCGATCAGATCAATGTTGTCTTTCTTCAGTAGTTTTGATAAGTATTGGCACTTAGAATAGCTTATGCTCTCTATGTTGAGATGGCAGATTCGGACCGTAGGTCCAAGTTTCCTTGTTGGCATATCCTTAGGAGGACGTTTTTTGTGTCTACTTGCATAGTCAGGAGAACCTTTCACGGTTTGTCTGACTGCCATTATGTGCTAGCTCATTTAGCGTTACCCGGGGTGCACCACGTGGAGGCGAGCTAGCTTTACAGCCCCCACACCCATTGAATCGATGCACAGCTCAATAACACAATGAGAATGATCGCTGGTGTAATAAAGACTACACCCGTGGAATGGCTCCCAGTACTAAGCCACATACCACCCCCTAACCTACGCCGCACAAACGCTCTTATAAGAGAGTACAAAAAGATAATGAGCAATCGGAATCTACCCATCCATGAGAATTTTGAAGATGCCACCCAAAGCCGCCTCCGCTCCAGAAGGTCACCCATCAGAACCGCAATAGCCACATCTGCAACAGAGGAAGAATTCAACATAACCAGCGCCTGGCACCAAGAATGGTCCTTAAAGAACATCAGCAAACTTCCATGTATCTCCCAGAAGCCTCCAGGTTTTGACTTATCACGCAAAACCTGGGCAACTTTAAATAGAATTAGAACTAAACATGGCAGATGCGCCTATTCCCTCTACCAGTGGGGCATGACAGAATCGCCGCTATGTCAATGTGGAGAAAATCAAACTATCCAGCACATAATAGAAGACTGCCCCAGGACAGCCTATGATGGGACTCCAGAAGATTTCCTGATGGCGACTCCAGAATCAATTGCATATATTAACTCATTAGATTTTTGTTTGTAATTACTTCCAAACTGCTATAACTTTGTATAACTACTGTAACATGTGTATTATGTGTAATTTTGTATAATTTTGTATAATTCTGTATAACTATTGTAATAACTGTAAGAATATCTAATGCCAAATTATTACAATTTTGCAAATTGATTGTAATAACAATTGTGTCTAAATGCCATACGCTAAATAAATCTGAGCGACCAAATGGGGCGGCGTGTGTTTATAGGAGGCACGCTGCTTCTGTTTCACGAAAATCCGATGAAATCGCCATATTCTCAATTCTAAGAGTGTTCTGAAGTAATTAATTGTGTTTTATTGTACACCGTAGACATTGATATGAAACATTACTGCACATTTGAGTAAGTCAGGTGGTATGTATATAATTTGTGTGAAGTGGGATGTCTATGCCCCAGAAAACTTTAAAGAATGTAGAAAACGCTAGTAGGTGGTATGTCAAAACCATCTTCAAATATTTTGTTGTGCACTTATATGCGTGATTTCATGTTTTTCAATTTCAAGAGAAAAATGTGTTTTGGTATTGAATTTGTTATATTTTTTCCCGTAATTTTCATCCTTATAAAACTATTTCAAGATTAAAAGTTTCACTCTGAAAATCCTAGACTCACATGGAAAAATGGATCTAGTTAGGTTCGTAAGACACATTTGTCCCACTTCACATTTTTCAAAATCGGTCTGCTTAAAATTTTTAGTAGCGAAAGTGTGTTATTTATGACAAAGGGGGACAGCTTTTGATCTTTTATTTTTCAAATACACGCAAAATAAATTTTGACTATGAGAGGGTTAATTACAGCAGCTCACGAACAGTTTACATACAAACTTAGCGGTTTCGGGTATTCTTCCACCCTTGACCCGAAAGTCGATGCTCATGCCCTTTTGGACGTCAAGATGTCTTGGTGGCTTGTGCGGGGCGCTTCAGCTTTCCCCAACACATGGTTGCACAACCGTCGCACCGACGCAGGAAATTTTGAAACGTGGGTCTATAACTATATGATCCAGCAACCAGTAATTCTCAAAAAATTAATGGTTCACGTGAAAGGGTACAGTACCGCCCGACATTGAAAATAGGTACAACATATTTCATTATTTTTGTCAGAACAGCACATTTTTTTTGTAAAATAACTCAATTTCAATTAATACAGTGAAGCCGGATACCAGTGTGGGAAAGAATGACAATTTATTTATTTAATTGATCACATGTGCACTCCCACAAAGTAAATCCCTACATCCAGTTTGGTGAGATCTGTGAAATGAATGAATGTATGGTCGTCTGCTAACCGCAGATAGTGAATGTGAATATACGATCATCTTTGAGTCGATCCTTTGGCCACCTTTGGTGGGACCAAAGAGATGAAATTTACCAGAGCTTTGAGCACCTGAAATGTGGCTGACCAATACGATAGCAAGGTGCTTCCCCCACCTCGACAGAGATGGGAGAGGACCTAGAGAACGGCCATGCATCGCTTGTCATGGTAATGATGCATGATACCTATACTAACAAATCCAACCTTGCATGAACTATCGCAGCTAGTAAGCCGCTACTGCTCTTACTACCCATCCCACTGTCGCAGAGGTTTTTTTCCCACGGCACGAGCCATGGCACTTTTTTTCCTCTGCTCTTCAAATCGCTACCCTCACTCGCGTTTCGTCCACTATCTATCACCTGATGGACCGTGTTAATGCGTAGCCTTACCCAGACGCACGGACAACATCACAGCCCAGCATCCTGTGATCCACATACTAGACAACTAACATGTTTACGGAGGTGACAGTAGAACTTTTGGTTTGGTCACCACGTTGGTGCGGGCGTGGAGGGGCCCCATCTCTAATGAAATGCCGCTGGATCTTGTGCTGTTAAGACCTGTTTTAGTTGTGCTTCGTAATGATGAAAGAGTGGAGACATGGTATGCATGTGGAGTATTTAAGAGTAGTTTGAAATAATAATTTCTCTATTTCAGGAACTTTTGTGGGGAGAATTAAATGTCAGGCAGGTAATATTAAAGGGATTGTAGCAATCTTCAGAAGTGACCAACGGTCACAATGAAACCACGTGTAGCAATAAGTTGAAATACTTCCGTGTGCTTAAGTTAAGCTGAATTACTAGCGTGTGTACAATAAGTTGAAATATTTAAGAAATAGCGTGTGTACCATAAGTTGAAATATTTAAGAAATGGCGTGTGCAGGACTTGAAATTAGAGACGAGTACTTCCACGTGGTGAGTACTGTGTGAGTCTCAATCTGTGTATGAGACAAAGGATAAAGAGAAGTACTCGTCCATGGTATCAGTTGAGGACTCGCGTGTGTGATGAATACGTTCTTAAAATTACCTTGCGTGATATAATTCCGTGTGACGCTAGATTCAAACTCTGAGAGAGAAGCAAGGTGAGTCGGCCGTCTATCCAGCAACTCCACTTGGCTTGCATTGCACAGGAAGACGTGCATATATCTCCAGAGTTCATACTAGGAAAGTAGAATTACGAAGTGGGGCAGTGTCGTGTGAAACTGGGATAAATATTAATTGAAGTGGGAAAGTGATAGTGTTGTGACTATTTAGTGTTTTATATTTCTTATTGCAGTGTGATGTATGCCATGTAATTTGGGTATGTCTGGTTTGCATGGGAGAGTAGCAAGGTAGTTTCAAAAGATTAGTGGGTTATGCTTGTTCCTTCGGTACCGCTCGGTCTGGAGGAAAGTTTCGTGATGATGATTGTGAGAGTCGAAGTGTGAGGTATAATAAAAGATCCACCATCCTATCCAGAAAGTGCACTGTAGCGTTAAAAATAATTACGAGACCGTAATATAGAGATTCACCATTGTAAAGCCATGCCCACTGGGCGGAATTTCTCATGTGTTATTGTTGTAGGTTATAGAATTTGTGTGTTTAGGTTAGAGAATTTATCGGAATAAATAAGATAGTGAAAAGAAAACGATTGGTGGACTTTTCCTTCGAATTGTATGTGGTAATAATGTCCCAAATTTATAATGTGTGCGCCATTCATATTCAGTGCGGTGGCCACGTGTTGATAAAAGCCGTTAAATAAAAGACAAAAAGAAAATGTGGTATTGCCAGTGCGTAGTGTACAGTCAGAGTTCTGTAAATTACTGATAGTCAGATGCGTGTTTCCGTTGCGTATTAATCATATAGGAGGATAACTTGTAACTTAAGTTTGAGTACTAGAGTTAATGTTACTCGATAAATAAGAATGAATCCACTCGCTTGGCAGACCACTCATCTTGCAGGCCTGACTGCTTCATGCCACAGTATGAGCAAGGCATGTGGGTGCCTCTCACACGTTCTTGTCACCCTTCGATCACCAGTGTAATGTGTACAATATTTATTGAGTAATATATCTTGATCAGGAGCTATGGGTACACATCTGACCTTCTAATATGGTTGCGGCTGCTGATGCAGTTTTAGGCCACCTGTTGTGTATCAGTAATACAACAATTTTGCTAGCTCTCAGCGGAATCCCTCCTAACATCACTCTCTTCAACTGTGCTGCTGGTGCCCAGAATATAAAATACTTCACAGTTACATGGTAGTGTTGATCAGGAGGATCCAAAGTGTACGTCCATGTACCTAACTAGCTGTCTGAGTCCCAATAATATCAAAAGAAATATAATTTTAAAATTTTTACCAAAGTAACCTTTGTTATTACAATAAGCAACGAATACAAAAAGAAACTGGCAAAAAACAAACAATAAATTTTCTTAAGATGGTTGTTTTACTTTGGAACGACTACGGCGTGTCGTATTCAACTACCCATCAGTTCATGAGATATATTTAAAAGCAGATTCGCTTTTTCCCTAGACACAGCTCCACACCTCTAAACTTCCATGAGCTCATAATACCTACAACAAATTATTGTCCTAAATAACAAGAAGAAATTGGTCTAAAATCTAATGAATGTTGTATAGAAACTATATACGGCCTACTGTTTCCGTGATTTCATTTCGAAGCCACTCATTAAAGCAGTAGTACACACTCAGATTTATGTCAAAATAGTTTTGGATACTAAAGACTTACTTTTAGTGTCAATGATCTCCTCAATGTGGCCACCATAAAAAAAACACACGTTACAATAGCCTACAATCACGTAGCAGAGTCTCCGCGGTAACTGTTGCTTCGAACACTGTCAAGTAACTGCTACGGCGCTACATTCGTAAAAGTACCTCAGTGTACCTATACATGTCTCTGTCCCACAAGATGATCGGTGATTTCAAGCTAATGGCACTGGCACTTTAAAAAAATTCTAGATGCCGCTGGTACTCAACGGTTAAAGAGGTGGTAATGATTCCTTTTCTCCTTTTTCAGTTCTTAAATGTGTCTGTTTTGGATGGGCGTCTGTTATGTGTAATTTTTAGCCAATCAAAGCGTTTGCTTCCAAGGACAGTGTTATAATTTGGAACGCCTCTAGGCGCAGTAAGTCTTAGAAGTATTTCGTTCTGGATATCTTTGAGTTACCATCAGTAACATATATAGGGTGAGTCATCAACTATTGCCTCTTAGAATAACTCCGAAAGTATGATAGTAGCTGAAACGTTTGTGGGACAAATGTTGCATGGGAAAATGGGGACACAATATGATGTTGGTTTTTTGTTGCTAGGTGGGGTCGCTTAAGAGATATGAAGGTCAACTTTGTTTTTTTTTTTAATGGGATGCTATAGTTTGGTACTTATTTTCTAATAGCGGCTATCGAGACGAATCCAATGATGTGTAACAGTAAGGCCTTTGAAGGTCAGCGAAGGTCACAAAGGTGACATGAACGTCCATTTGCAGAAGGTGTTCGAAGCACATGATCTGACAATCTCTCTTGTATATCGTGCAAATAGTAAATATTCGCTGAATACGGCGTATCCATCTAACGTGCCATTGATGTGTAAACACCATCGACGGTTTCGCAATACAACATTAATAGGAACGGTAAGAGTGTCGTCGAATCAAGCGAATGCGAATGATGTATACCTTCGAGGAACAAGTCGACATGCTTCTCATTTACGGAGAATGCCACCGCAATTCAGTGAGAGCTAGACTCATACGCTCAAAGATATCCTCAACGTACTCACCCTACACGTCGTACATTTAAATATGGGTATGATAAATTGGGAACAATTGGATCTTTAACGCATCAGAAACATATCTGGCAAAGCAAAGTTACTAACGAGGAAACGGACATTGGTACTCTTGCCACTATGGTTCGAGATCCTTGTGTTAGTTCGCGTCAGATCACAAGTAGTGTTGTTAGTGTTCCGCATCACCATAAATATCATCCTTACCATATCAGTCTCCACCAAGAATTAACTGGTACGGACTGTATGCATAGCATTGAATTCTGCCGATGGGCTCAACTTCAGATTCAGAGGGATGACACATTTATTAATTTGATTTTATTTACTGACGAGGCTACATTCACGTACCATGGAAATGTTAATTTGCATAACATTCATTATTGGGCAACTGAAAATACACGTTGGATGCGGCAAGTTGCACACCAAAAACCGTGGTCGGTGAATGTATGGTGTTGGATTCTGGAGGTCAGAGTTATAGTCCTTATTTCATCGAAGGAAATCTTAATGGTAGGAAGTACACCACAATCCTGCGAGTAACATTAGGTCTGTTTTGGGAAAAATAGCTTTAGGAACAAAGAACAGAATGTGATATAAACACGATGGGTGTCCGGTATATTTTTCGCTGAGGGCTAGAGTTGTAGAGGCAATTCCCAAATCGTTGCATTGGACGAGGAGGAGATGTGTCGTGTCCGGCTCGTTCGCCAGACTTGATGCCTCTGGATTTTTTCTTGTGGGGATTCGTAAAAGACATTGTTTATAAATACGTTCCGACTACACCTGAAGATATGCCAGAGAGAATTGTCAGAGCATGTGCTTCGATAATGCCGATGTGGTAAGAAATACCATTCAATCCACGATAAGATGAGTGCAGCACTGCATTAATACCGATGGTCATCACTTCGAACACCTTCTGTAAATGTACGTTCATGCCACTTTTGTGACCTCCCTTGACCTTCTAAGACCTTACTGTTACACATCATTCGATTCGTCTCGATAGCCACTATCAGAAAATAAGCACCAAACTATAGCATCCCATTAAAAAAAAAAAGTTGACTTTTATATCTCTGAAGCGACCCCACCTCGCAACAAAAAACAAACGTCATATTACGGCCCCTGTTGTCCCATACAACAGTTTTCCCACAAGCTTTTCTGCTACTATCATACTTTCGGAGTTATTCTTGGTGGAAACAGTTAGTGACTCACCCCGTATATTTAGCTTTATGCAGTTCAACGTAGTGTTTGCATGGATGTTGGTACATAATAAATAGATATACCTTGTATATCTGCAGGCTCTAAGTGGAAAGCACATGTATACAAAAACACGTTCGTCTGTAAGTATTGCGAACCTGTGAAAACAGAAATCTCTATATGAAGTGCTTTACAATGGCGCTACTCCTGAAAATAGCGGATTGCTTCCAAAATAATAGGTTTCGTGCTGCTATATCACTGTGTATAACGAGGACACTATGCATCCACTCATTGCCAGGCGCTGTTTCTTAACCGGGTGTTTTGAGGTGTACATCTAATGGCAATGATAACAGATAAGCATGCCCGTCAAAAAAATAAGTCACCCACATGGGACAACACGCTAATACCGTGTAGCCTTGACAAAGGCCTCAATTCAGCGACGAACAGAGTCCATAAGTGTCTTCACGTATGCCACATTCAGCTGAAACCATTCACTCATGATTAGATATGTAGTGTTACCAATGCAGAGATGTCCCTTGCTACGATTCTTTTTCTTTTCCGAGTAGACTGGGTGATTTAGCGCTACATTCGATGTGAGATATGATGATTGAATGTTCGTCGTAATCAGGAACATATGAATGCAGCCACACTACCAGCTGGGATGACCAGAGTGTACACAGCATACTCATCACAAAGATGTAGGAGTGAGGGCTATACTTGTTCAAAGAGAATGTTGAAGTATTCATTCCGTTTCATGTTCACTGCAACCTGAATTAGTGGACGAAAACCAACGCCAAAAGATTACAGCCGAATAACAGCTTGCAAACATTGCGGGTTAAACGCCTTATTGGGTCATTGGTGCACTTGATGTGACTCGTCGGTCCACACTACACACATGCATTCAACTGTTGTCAGTTTTCTGTGCTGTTTGGTTCATTTAAAATTTTCATATTTACGTGACGTTGTAAACAACAACCTTTTACGAGGAACACGATTGTGAAGTATGCACTGCACGCTGTTTCCTTCACAATATTCGTTCGGAGACTGGGTGAGATGGATCTGCTTTCAGAATGAGATTTTCACTCTGTAGCGGAGTGTGCGCTGATCTGAAACTTCCTGGCGGATTAAAACTATGTGCCGGACCGAGACTCGAACCCGGGACCTTTGCCTTTCGCGGGTAAGTGCTCTGTGAGGACGGGGTGTGAGTCGTGCTTGGGTAACTCAGATGGTAGAGCACTTGCCCGTGAAAGGCAAAGGTCCTGAGTTCGAGTCTCGGTCCGGCACACAGTTTTAATCTGCCAGGAAGTTTCGTTTTGGATCTGCTTTATCAGACACTAACAAATCCTGTCGGGTTTGAAACCGATTGTCATTGAACAGAAATGACTTCTCTCCAGTCCTTGTCGCTTAGGATCTCTTTGCTACCGCTGTTCTTGTGCTGTGTTACATGACTGCCAGTTGGAACGTTATTTCTATTTTGAACTGCAATTTCCTTAACCTTTAATATAAAGGGAGTGGAAGGACTTGACCCATACAGTGAGCATTTCATTTCAACATATTTATTTGCATCATAGATAAATCATTAAGAGAATTACAATCAAATCAGATAATGATTTCTTCAAGAAACGCCATTCAAGCAAACTTTACAAACTGCTTGTTATATAAAACCACAAATGAATTAACCTCTTTAAAAACATTTTTAAAAAAAAGCCGCCACTCAGGCCAATTTTACAAACTGCTTGTTATATGAAACCACAAGCGAATTAATATCTTTGTAAACATTTAAAAAGCCGCCACTCGGGCCAAGTAAATCATTTAAAATAAACTTTACATCAATTAACCAGGAAATCAATGACTATTTCCACATAGACTGAAAACCACCCCTCCTGGGAGAGATACTTCCAAACAAATTTACAAGGTTATTTCCCCATGAAAATTGACATACGCCACTAAGGCTGAATTGCACTGCAGTTTTAGAAAACGGTTTCAATTAAGACACATTCTTCTAGAAATCCCTCAAAATTCTTAAGACAAATATGTAGAACATTTAACCCGGGCAACCTTGCAGAGCTACCACAAGTTTTAGAAAACTGCAGCTTGTACAACAACTGAGGCCCGAGATTGTGAGGCCACGAACGGTGTGGAGGCGACTGAGTAGTTATCTTCGAATTAAGATGTGGACTCCGTATGTACTTCCAAACCGTTCAGAACACCGAAATCGGAACCAAACAGGACACGCCAGCTCAGGTTAAGTCCACCGCCCGTACGCTCGCTAGTAATTTAAAAGGGGAGGCTCTGCACTTCGGTGTCCCACTGCTTCCAATCTCTGGAACATAATACAGAAGCGAAAACAGGGAACCAAACAACCCTTACTTCACCTTAATGCTCAAACTTATACAGAAACCACTTCGATAAAATTGACAATAATAAAACTGATTTCATTCCTTTAAGCAGAACCACGTACACGAATGATGCAAACGGAACTGGCTCATTAAAACCGCAGCATCACATGGAGCACCTTATGTGGGCCTGTAAGGTACCACACGGCGATCTTTAGACACGGAATATAGATCTTTCGGCACGGCTGCGCACACGTATCAATGTTTTAGACACTTGCCAACTGAAGTAAGAACAATACTATTAAGGAGCGAATCACACACTTAATAAGGGGCATGAAATAGTACATCAGAGTCCTTGCAACGCTTTGCTGCCTCAAGAGGAATCATCATTATATTTCACTAATCGTTGGTAGGACTTGAATTACTTAACTTAATGCCAGCTGCTGGATCGATGTGGCGAAGACGCCAGACGTTGCTTAGTCCGATAGTAACAGCGTGTTCCTTCACGGACGCGAGCATATGCATAGCTTCAAGAGGTTGCCAAGAAGCCACAGCGCCGGCCTGCTGTTACTGACCCCAGTACGATCAAGCGCTAACTGCCGCCCGTACTCAGGCACACCGTGCTCGCTGTCGTCTCTCCAACGTCTCGCTAATACGCGCACTTCCCCGTGCCGTGCCCAACGTTGTTCCCTTTCCACTCCGTACTGCCCGCTATACCCTGAGCCGGCCCAGGCTCCAAAGACAAACTTCTGCCAGAGGGAATCGATAGTGCTTAACCAAAGATAGCCCTGCCACCAGTCGCGCCACGGCTCACCAGTGTTAAGCAATTTGATGTAGGTACGTTGGATGGCCGCCAAGCGCTCACATTATAGGACAGTTCTCGAATTTTTTCACGAAAGGTTTCAACGTCAACATTATCAAACGCTATACCACAGCAATTGTCTTCTCAAAAATTATCGAATGCGGTTATAAAAAGTATACGGTTACATTTAAAAAAAGTACTAGCTTCTATATCTCCGTTAATACCAGTGCTAAAAACATTAACTAAACAAAAAAAAATACATGCCTTTGGACGCTCTAAGATTTGCCGAAAACCGCATTTCGATATATGTAACCGTTCACGAAATAAAGGGGGTGTTACACCGTTGGAACTGATAATCGCCTGGATTCGACTAAGAAGTGAGTCCACAAGATTGTGGAAGTATGTCGCATCCAGGTTAAACCACTCGCTGAGGATTTGATAGCGACATTCCACCAAATTGTGGGGATGCTGATGTCGGCGTTTAAGCTACTGTTACAACATGTCCCGCAGAACTTATATAGAGTTGAAGTGGGGTGATTAAGCAGGCCAGTCGAGGTATAATAGGTGAGGGAGCGTTCAGGAAACGAGTCACATGTTCTTCCAGCACTTTACTGTTGTCTTTACGAGCCTGTGTGAGCACTGGCTTCTTGCGAGGTGACCTACTCCAAACGTTCATTGCATGTAGTCCTCGTCACAATGGTCTCTCGTTGGTCTCTCGTTGGTTTGGACCTTCATTCACTGTCTGTGGAAATTCCTATCGGGTTGGAACGCTTTTGATTCACAAGTCGTGAAACGCGTCTCCCGTCCATCTCAGTCAGGCCGACCAAAATTCTGACGTCGTATTTCGTGGTCACGTATGTTACACTACTGCCTGTAGACACGTTGAAGAGTCCGCCGCGAAACACTGACAAATTCAGTAACTTTACAACGCTGACGCCATGAGCATGGTCAAACGCCATTTACTCATATTTACATACAATGTCCGTTTGAAACACGAAAGTGTCACTGTTCGCTATTAGCTTATTCTCACGTACAGATAGTGAGCGTGCGGTTGATCATGTGACTCGATCGCTGCGCGATTTGTTCAGGGCTAACTACACTCCTGGAAATGGAAAAAAGAACACATTGACACCGGTGTGTCAGACCCACCATACTTGCTCCGGACACTGCGAGAGGGCTGTACAAGCAATGATCACACGCACGGCACAGCGGACACACCAGGAACCGCGGTGTTGGCCGTCGAATGGCGCTAGCTGCGCAGCATTTGTGCACCGCCGCCGTCAGTGTCAGCCAGTTTGCCGTGGCATACGGAGCTCCATCGCAGTCTTTAACACTGGTAGCATGCCGTGACAGCGTGGACGTGAACCGTATGTGCAGTTGACGGACTTTGAGCGAGGGCGTATAGTGGGCATGCGGGAGGCCGGGTGGACGTACCGCCGAATTGCTCAACACGTGGGGCGTGAGGTCTCCACAGTACATCGATGTTGTCGCCAGTGGTCGGCGGAAGGTGCACGTGCCCGTCGACTTGGGACCGGACCGCAGCGACGCACGGATGCACGCCAAGACCGTAGGATCCTACGCAGTGCCGTAGGGGACCGCACCGCCACTTCCCAGCAAATTAGGGACACTGTTGCTCCTGGGGTATCGGCGAGGACCATTCGCAACCGTCTCCATGAAGCTGGGCTACGGTCCCGCACACCGTTAGGCCGTCTTCCGCTCACGCCCCAACATCGTGCAGCCCGCCTCCAGTGGTGTCGCGACAGGCGTGAATGGAGGGACGAATGGAGACGTGTCGTCTTCAGCGATGAGAGTCGCTTCTGACTTGGTGCCAATGATGGTCGTATGCGTGTTTGGCGCCGTGCAGGTGAGCGCCACAATCAGGACTGCATAAGACCGAGGCACACAGGGCCGACACCCGGCATCATGGTGTGGGGAGCGATCTCCTACACTGGCCGTACACCACTGGTGATCGTCGAGGGGACACTGAATAGTGCACGGTACATCCAAACCGTCATCGAACCCATCGTTCTACCATTCCTAGACCGGCAAGGGAACTTGCTGTTCCAACAGGCCAATGCACGTCCGCATGTATCCCGTGCCACCCAACGTGCTCTAGAAGGTGTAAGTCAACTACCCTGGCCAGCAAGATCTCCGGATCTGTCCCCCATTGAGCATGTTTGGGACTGGATGAAGCGTCGTCTCACGCGGTCTGCACGTCCAGCACGAACGCTGGTCCAACTGAGGCGCCAGGTGGAAATGGCATGGCAAGCCGTTCCACAGGACTACATCCAGCATCTCTACGATCGTCTCCATGGGAGAATAGCAGCCTGCATTGCTGCGAAAGGTGGATATACACTGTACTAGTGCCGACATTGTGCATGCTCTGTTGCCTGTGTCTATGTGCCTGTGGTTCTGTCAGTGTGATCATGTGATGTATCTGACCCCAGGAATGTGTCAATAAAGTTTCCCCTTCCTGGGACAATGAATTCACGGTGTTCTTATTTCAATTTCCAGGAGTGTATTTATTCCTGGCTGATTAATTTCTTTCCGGTGAGCTTATATGAAGGGGACACGTTGATAGCAACGATCTTGAAAATTTCTTGTCCGGTGTACTTCAAATTTTTACATGAAAGTCTAATGTCCATTCAGGCTGACATAGGAAATATATTTTTTCGAACAACATTGCACAGATTTCCTGTTAAAACCGACAGCGGTGGAAAGAAAATGCTGCACCCAGCTGTGCTTTCTCGCAGTCAGTTCAATATCGGGCATTTAAACCGTTAGAAAAGTTGTTTCCCCTTTAGAGCAGAAGTTGTGATTTCTTCCTCGTAACCGGTTATAACAAAAAAGCAGGAAAGTTATATTAATGGCTTACGGCTTATGATTAGGTACACTACTACAGAATACGTATCGTCCAAGACTTTGTAATCCTACTTCTTCACACATGAAAACTACGCGAAATACTATCATTGAAGATCCTCACAGATGCACCAGCATAAACCAGTGATCCCAACTGATATACTCATTCGTTTTAAGCGACTTCCGTTCCTTATTCAATAACAATAAACAAGGGTCAAGGTCAGAGAAAGAGTGAAAGAGGAGATGGAGAGACGGGAAGAAGGAGGTTAGGACGTTTATCCAATTCCCACACATGTTAAGTAATTGCGAAGCATTTCAGTGTTAGCTAATATGACTGTAGCGACGCAATAACGAATTTGTGGCGTTAGCGGAAAACAGTCAGCTGCTTAACGACACAAAAAATGACTTGGTGCAGTAGGCTGCGGCACTATTCGCAAAGAGATGACTGAAGCAAATATACAGGTGGTGGTAGTATCGTGCACTCACGGTATAAAAGGGACGTGATTAAGGCCGCATGACGGGAATTAACAGACTTTTTCTCTTTCTGTTGCACCACTAAGAGTAGCAGGAAACCGACATCACGAGGAGGAGGGAGTGTCAACGCGCCACACTCGCTGGGACTATCGATGCATAGTTTTTGGAGAAGAACATTCTAGTGACCAAAGAATAACTGATACTAAGAGTGGAGAATGCGTGGATCAACGTCTCATCGCAGTAACACCCTAACTCAACTTCTCATTGCAGTAACACCCTAACTCTGGGGTGATGCAAGAAAAACACTAGAAACAAAATTAGAGAAGAATAGTCTGTAACTGGGATTGCGGACAACAGCACAACGTCGTTCATGAGGGAAGTGCGATCAGTCCACATTATGGAGGTCGTCTTCGTTTGTGGGAAGTACTTCCAGTTGAAAAAAGAGGAGCAGGTGTAGATATATCTGATGAAGAGTATACGGGCAAAAGAGGCCAGATTGCCCCACCTGAACCAGACACGTATCGCCGATATATACACAGGCGTCACACAGTGGTGTGTCTGCAAGGTGAATCCAATAAAGCTGTGACCAGTAGACTCCCTTGCCATTGACTGTAAGGTACCTTGTAGACTGGACATCAGTGGCAAGATAATGAGTGCACACCGATTGCCATATGGCACGTCAGAGGGTGTGGAGATGGTTCCCTTTCACCACATGGTGTGTCATATACTGCTGGAGAAAGCCATAGATCGTCTTATTTGAACGTCAAGCGCATTGGCAATACCACAGTCCGAAGATACTTCAGTTTGAGGGAAAAAATGGCGGAAGTAAAAGAAGGGCATTGGGACATGTGAAAGCGGGGTGGGGCTGAGAGAGAACGGGGTGCCAAGATCTTCAGTTACAGGCTGGTGAAGCACATGGGATAACGACACCACAGCAAGATTTGAAAGCTGACGAAAAGGGCTATTGCTCTGACACAGTCATTGTACAGCCCTAAATTGCTCATGTACTGTGGGAGGGTGAGGGTCTCGTGCCGTAGCTTGAACAGGAAGACGTAGCAAACATACGAACCCAATGCCGCTATCACGTGGCGGGCCGCGGATGGTGGGAAACGGAGTATGTCACATGGGAGATATGTGACGCCAAATATACACTAATGTATTGCTTCCGTTGCAGTAGATAGAGGGCTCGTAGGCCATGATCAGTTCGTAATTGGAACTGTATGCGCCGGCAGATCACGACAATCGTGGGCCAGAGGTCACCCGCGAGATCGATTTCTAAGCATCCTATAACAGCAGCTACACGCAGTGGAGAAGCGGTGTCTTCAGAAAACCCCACACAGCGAAGAGTGACACTTTTATGTTTCAAACGGACATTATATGTAAACATGAGTAAATGGCATTTGACTATGCTCACGGCCCCATCGTTTGTAAAGTTGCTGGATTTGTCGGTGTTTCGCGGCGGACTGTTCAGCGTGTCTACAGGCAGTGGTGTAACATACGTCACCACGAAATACGACATCAGAATTTTGGTCGGCGTGACTGAGATGGACGGGAGATGCGTTTCCCTACTTGTGAATCAAAAGCGATTCCAACCCAATAGGAATTGCCACAGACAGTGAATGAAGATTCAAACCATGGCGCTCGAACTGCGGGCATTAAGGCAGGCACCAGAAGCTTGTCCGTAGTTGGTGACCCACGCCAAGGTCTCCCTGACTTCAGCACTCCTACGAAGAATGAAGACGAGATAGTCCGTATCAGCAGTGCAACCAAACGCATGGTCACTGAGAGACAGGCGTTGGTGGAAGCGGTAGAGTAACAGTTCTATGGCGAAAGCGTACAACAGTGCAGAGAGCTGACAGATCTGAGGCATTGAATGACGGATCCAGGTGTGAGTACACAGCCGTTGTAGAGTACACGGGACATAGTTCTGCAAGAGGGACGCATTACGATGTCGATGGTAGTGCCTGAGTATCCCGTATTGGGGAGCGCTCCTTCCAAATAGTCTTGATCGATCCAATCGAACGCCTGGCTAGAGTCAAGAGTGGCAAAAAACCCAGGGACACGACGAGCGTGAGCCATAGCGATTAAGTCTCGATAACGACAGAAGCAGTATGTTATCGACACCGCCCAAAGAGCTTTGATCAGGGGAAACAATGCACCACGTTGTCCGTTTAAGCTGTGCAGCCAACAGCAATGTACAGATCTTGGTATTGCTGTTGAGCTACTTTAAGGGGCGATAATCGCATAACGTACTCAGAGGCTTGTGGATGAGAATGAGGAGAACATCGACGAATCCGTTAGCGATCTGGACCATAGACAATACAAGATCTCAACGAATTGCCGTCCTTGCCGGTGCCAGTACGGAACGAAGTGTCCGATAAAACTCTAGTGGGAGGCCGACAGGACTAGGGGACCTGTTCATGCAACTCGCTTTGATAGCATCATGGACACTGTCCTCCATGACGTCGGTAAGCAGATCCATCGTTCCAGCCCAGGCAACCGAGCCAAACGAGAGTCGGGAGACTGCAGTAATGTTGGCAGGATGATGACGTTGTGCAGAGTATTGCATAACATAATGTCCACAGACAGCAGACCCTTTGTTGCGTTGGGTAGCTAATTGCCATCCATCACCAGTCGTATAAAAACATTTATCAAGGTCCTCCCATGGTGACGCCGTTCTGCTATCACGTGGCACGTAGACGGCAACTGTTGGGTCTGTGCGCCCTGACCATAGCTCCTTCAAGGTGACGTCGAGGGAGGGATGTGAGCTACGCCTTGGCACGATTTTGAGGGAGGGTGTGAGCTGCACCTTGGGAGGGTTCACCATCGCCTGACACTCTGACGAATACGGCATCGTAGTACATTCCCAGAGAATGGTGAACTAGAAGTCATGGGGTCGTCGCTGCCACGCTGCGACCTCTCTTCTGTAACCAATCACGGCCTTGAGGAGGGAAGGCTTTGCGCTGAGGAGCCACCGTGACGAGACAGGCCGATATGCATCGCGGCGTCGACGACAGGCTGTGCACGTTCTCTTAATGAGCTGCCGGCAGTCGAGAGAAGTAAGATGGCGGCAGAGATATGGCATAGACGTAGGCGCCATTGTCAGAGGAAGCACTGAGGCAGATTTCAGAGCCTGCACTCCACCAACAATATCGCTTTAGATATAAACACGATCGAGGCGCGAGGTGACTGGAAGAATGACTAGTGAAATGCGTAACCTCAGACGATTGTTATGCACATTCTCTGAAGAGTCTACAAGACTGACGTGCTTGACACATGCCGCTAGCACCGCACACTGAGTGACGCGGTAGTTGGTCTTTCGGCGCCGGGGTGAAGTTGAAGTCGCCTCCGATGATCAAGGCATCCTGACGACCCAGGAACAGAGATGTGACCACTTTGTAGAAGAAACAGAACGATCGCGGTGGCGATCCGAACCAGATGGCGCTTAGACGTTGATGATCCTGATGCCAACAAACATAAGAGACATGCCTCTGGCGTCTGGGAGATAGGCAACTGCATTAGCGTGGAAACTGTCACGAAAGAGGATCGCCGCCCCACTATCAGTAGGGGAAGCATGGGAAACGTGTGGCTTAAAACCATAGGGAGCAGAAAAAGCTGCAACATGCACTTTCTGAAGGAGGGCGACGTCAACGTCAGCAGTTTGCAGTATTTCAGGGAGTAATGCCAGCTTAGGGCAAGCGCGAATCTGTTCACATTGACTGTGTCTATGCGATAAGTTTGAAAACATGCAACAGCCAGGAGGGCTAGCGATGCAAACACGGAAGAAGCACGCGGAACTCCCTACTACGCCCCTGTCGAAGTGCACACATTGTGACGGGGAAGCATCCACTGTTTGAAAACGTTCCATAGCCAGGACGGCGAGCGATGCAACCACGGAGCCCTTGTCGAAGGGCACATATTCTGTGATGGAGAAAGAGTCAAGCCCACTTGAGAGGGAAGGAGGGGAGGGTTCCAAGGCCCTGTACACCTCCAGAACATCCATCCTCAGCATCGACGTCGTGACGTCGTCCGCCATGGAAACAGACGTCTCACTGTGCCGGTTTAATGGAACACTTTCGGAGGTGGACCAACAGATAGAGTCAGACACAGAAAGGAGGCTAACCGCATCAGACCCGTGCAGGGGAAGGTCGGTGTCCAGCGACGGTGATGGGGAGGGTCGTCCCGTCGTTGGTGCAAGGGCGTCAGTATAGCGCACCGCCATCTTGTCCACACTTCCGATGGAGGCAGCCTTCAGAAGGCATACGGCGCTGTCTCTTGCGCTTCCTCGGCGACCGTTGCTTCCTAACACGCTGTACCATGTCGAATGATGGACGGCTGCCGTTCGACATGCGGGCAGACGGAAGAAAAGCGGAAGCCTGTACAGATCCATCATGGAGAGACGCCTTGTGGCTCTTGAAGGCCGTCGCCCTTTGGTACTGTCGTCGACTGTAGTGTAGGAGAGACAAGGTAAAAGACCTTCGTGTCGCGTCGTCGAGAGTAGTCGATGCCGGTGCCGACTGATTCAGAGTGGGTGCAGCAGGCAGCCTCGTCTGACATACATAAGGTAGAGGTAACACAGTGGGCACCGCAGCGCTAGCATCTTCGATCGGCGTCTGAACTAGTCTGCGTCGGAGACATTGAGAACGGACAAGCCTTCCTGGCCACAATCTGAAAAAGAGTGCGGCTGGCCGTCGTACACGATGACAGCCGTGCAGCCGGCTGTAATAAAGGAAGAAGACACATGAAACTTCCTGGCAGATTATAGCTGCGTGCCGGACCGAGACTCGAACTCGGGACCTTTGCCTTTCGAGGGCAAGTGCTCTACCAACTGAGCTACCCAAGCACGACTCACGCCCCGTCCTCGCAGTTTCACTTCTGCCAGTACCTCGTCTCCTACCTTCCAAACTTTGCAGAAGCTCTCCTGCGAAACTTGGAGAACTAGCACTCCTCAAAGAAAGGATATTGCGGAGACGTGGCTTAGCCACAGCCTGGTGGATGTTTCGACAGTGAGATTTTCACGCTGCAGCGGAGTGTGCGCTGATATGAAACTTCGTGGCAGATGAAAACTGTGTGCCCGACCGAGACTCGAACTCGGGACCTTTGCCTTTCGCGGGCAAGTGCTCTAACAACTGAGCTACCCAAACACGACTCACGCCCCGTTCTCACAGCCTCACTTCAGCCAGTACTTCGTCTCCTACCTTCCAAACCTTGCAGAAGCTCTCCTGCGAAACTGCGTGCTTGTGTAGCTCAGTTGGTAGAGCACTTGCCCGCGAAAGGCAAAGGTCCCGAGTTCGAGTCTCGGTCCGGCACACAGTTTTAATCTGCCAGGAAGTTTCATATCAGCGCACACTCCGCTGCAGAGTGAAAATCTCATTCTGGAAGAAGAAAAAAGTTTCCTCAGTTCAGTTTTCAACTGACGGACACCATTGAGATTGTCTTTCCCTATTGATAGTGGGGTGGCGATCATCTTTCGTGACAGTATTCTCGCTGACGCACGACGTTGCCGTAAGGTTTAAAAGCGGCCACCATAACGTCCAACCGGATCTCAAACTGGAGTTCGAAAACAATCAACGTTGGAGACCAAAACCAGGCTGATCATCTAAGTCACCGCCTATATGGCCCTCATGGCCCTCAGGGTATCGGAACTTGAGATCGTTACCATGACGCCGCACGACGTAAGCGCACATCTCACGGTTCGCCATTTTGACATACAAACTGGTACTAATTATCAAAAAATGAATTCCGGGAACATCGTACGGTGGGATACGCATTTTGTCCCGCATAAACCGTCCCACTTCTTATGCTTTTGGTAATTCAAAGGAGAAGATAGTTTAATCCTGGCTTGGGGATAGGAAACGCCATGATGGTCGTTGAAGATGGACAAGAAGACAAGTCGTTAGTGGAAGCAAACAAACGTGTACTCGCTCGCAAAATCGAAACTATTACCTATCACACCGCAGGTTTATATGCTAACCACTGCGTTATACCTTTAAACTGCAACTGGTTGTTTTACCTATGAGTCTGGTGACCCGGTCGCAACGATTAATTGCAGCTTTTGAAAATTCGGCCTCACACGATGTCGTGCGAAGTTTATCTAATGTAAACCAATCTCCTGTTATTACAAGAACTGTGCATGTGACGCTGAATCGCGTGTTGTGCTGAAGAATGCAGTAGTGTCTGGTTGATGCTGTGTATGAAACGTGTATTTCGTCAGCATCGTTATGTTCGTGTGTGTGTGTGTGTGTGTGTGTGTGTGTGAGAGAGAGAGAGAGAGAGAGAGAGAGAGAGAGAGAGAGAGAGAGAGAGTTTTCTATATGATTATCATCTGTGACGAAATACGAAACGCCGGCCAGTGTGGCCGAGCGTTTCTAGGCGCTTCAGTCTGGAACCTCGCGACCGCTACGGTCGCAGGTTCAAATCCTGCCTCTGGCATGGATGTGTGTGATGCCCTTAGGTTAGTTAGGTTTAAGCAGTTCTAAGTTCTAGGGGACTGATGACCTCAGATGTTAAGTCCCATAGTGCTCAGAGCCATTTGACCATTTTGAAATACGAAACAAAAGGGCGAGACCCAGGTTTCGGGATCCTAACCCATCAAGAAACAAAGCCGGACGAAGAACTGGAAGTGAACTGCCTAATTTATGTGGCAGTTTCGCAATGACGAACGGTTCGGGTGTGACGTCGAGCACTGTGATTGCAGGAAAGCAGCTACAACGCGAAAAGCGTCAACTGTCAAGTAATTGTAATCGGAATGTAGTAACTGGATTGTTACGCGGAAAGGTGCGCCGAATTGGTTATGAGATTTATGGATGAAGCAGTATCGTGTTGGTTGATTAATAAATTTTGCGGAGAAAGAGACTGATAGTAGAACGAAAATCAAGAGGCTTCCGTTATCAGTGATTATTTGTTTAATTATTTCGGAAACGCAACATAACAATGGTTACCTCAGCAATAATGTGAAACGAGCTCAACTGTTAACATTCCACTGGATGAGTTAGGCATTGCTAGAGCAGTGGGTTAGGTACTAAGGAAACAATAAAACAAAGTCATTTGAAGTATGATACTATTATTCCAGGATGACATTTTCCACTTTTCGACTGAATAACTTTAATACTTGAAAAGTATGAGAGACACATATTCGTATTAGGCACATGGTCAGCTTCATTTCGTAAAGAAGCGTTTTCTCCCAGTAAAAGCACCAAACTCGAGTCCAATAGCCGCAAACAAAAAATTCGTTAACAAACTAAAGAGACATGGTCAGTAATATTACAACTTGTTAACTGACATTTAACATGTAACAGTTTTATCTTTACCATTCCGTCACACAGGTGCTTGTCACTAACGAATTTAAGAGCAATTTCCTGGTAAGACGAACACTAACGAGATCGTGCAGCAATACTGAACCACGTCCGGGGCGGATACTTTTTTTCCGGCCCTAGTGATAAAAGAAATTACGACGCCCTCGTTTAAACAGGTCGCTATGTGAGGTCTGCTAGTTCGGTAATGTTATGGGGCCGGGTGTTATCTCCGGACGGTCTTCTTCGGCGACCAGGCTTTGTTCTCCTAGTAGACAAAGGCACACACAGCCCGGAAGATAATTACGTGCTGCGCTGTTGTCCCAGCAAGGTCTGCGGAATAATGAAACCATATTTCTTGAAGTTCACGTGCATTACCGTAAAGTCGGGCAGACGCTGCAGATTCTTCTACGTTCCTTTACCAAAATCGCTCCTCGTTTTGTTTCAATGGCAACGTTTGTGGCCGTCGCTAGTTGGCGAATGTAGTTAAGTAAATTGGTGTTTAGATCTTCCATGCTTTTCTTCAGCTCTGAAGATAACATCGAAATGTTGTCTATGTGAGGTCGTTAAGAAAAGTATTCCATATGTTGAGAGGAGTAATTTAGACAAAACATCTTTTTAGCTGATGTAAACTACTGATTCTTAACCATCTTTCCTTCTGTCTGTCACGTACCATCAGCTCAGTGCAATGGATGGCTACTGCATGGCTCATGAATTTCATTTTTCAAATGTGTCTCTCTGAAATTCGTGTAGTTACGTGACGATTTAACAGAAAAATATAAATTTTAAATATTTTCCTAACCATAACAATATTTCATAGCGAAATCAAGGACAATTCACAGCCACACCTACAGTTAACTTAGAAACTTTTTTATGTTTGCATGTTTACTGGAATGTTTTTGTTTCAGTTGCCTTATTCTTTCACGCATATCAGTTTTCGTCTTTAAATATGATACATCTTACATCTAAAAACAAAGTTAATAGTATTCCAGAATAACAGCTGAATGCATTTGTATTACAGGCAAAAAAAAAAAAATCACTTTCGAGAAATTAAATAGTAGTACTGCAGCACGAAAAATGACTCTTCGCTTGTAAACAAATATTTTTACATGTCCTCAGAGTCTTTTGTTGTGGCATATCTGATATAAGATTCTCAGGTTTTAAGTTGTGTCACTCTCTTCGTATAAAGCGCTCGATCTTTCGCCAGCTCTCTCTGCCTGCCTGCTGTCCCTGATACGGTGTTCCACACATACAGGTGCGATACCAGCGGCAAAAGTGAAGCTTGCATGGGAAAGTGAGTTGGGTAGCTCATAGTAGTTACGGTTGGCCGTGGATCTGAGTGACGTCATGTAGCATGGAGTGCCGCGATACGTCTGAAACTGACGCTCCCACCTCTCTACAAGCGCCAAGCATTCATCTTTGCTTTCTATTGTTATCCAAAGCCCGCCTCCATGTCCGAATAGGTGTTTACTCGTGGTTTCTGTTAAAATCGTTGCGGTTTATTGTGATGTCAGCCACCTCTTTTATAACGGAGTCCCAATATGACAACGCATGAAACAAGTCCCTCCTATTTTCAGACCGTATTTTATGTTCGTTTTCCAGACATTGTTCAGCTGCGGCTGACTTCTTTAACTCCCTTTTTTTAATATGTCGCGAGTGCTCAATGCAGCGCTCAGTAATAGTAGACTGTAGGGACAATGAAGGTGAGCTTAGACTAGTTAGAGCGTGCAAAGAGGCTAGATGCCTCCCGATGTTTTCCGTATGCGATTGAACGGAAAGAAACCTTGACCGTTGGTGCCATGCTAATTACTCTCTGTCATGGAATTCGCGCTGTTCCATCAAGTATACATGTAGTTGCAACCAGATTTATCAGCGTTGTGGTAAACGAATACCCAGAAATAATAAGACCACACCTCGGCCGAGAATAATATTTTTAGTTTATTGGGAAAAGGGCCAACGAGTTCTCGATATTAGTGTTAGGATACAACATCATAGAAACACACAAAATGGCAGAAAAGAGTTGACATGTATTGTGACAGAGGGTGAATACAGATGAGAGGATAGGTTGCTGCAGTATGTGTAGTATGAAAAGGAGATTTAAAGCTGATTTCAAGACACAAACATCTGAAAGGGCACTTCTCCCTTTTTCTTCACGATCTTCTAATTCCACATTCATCGAGCAGCACACCATATTTTCGCCGTGGGTTAAATTGCGCCTTTTTTACAATTCGTCTGCTATTTGTTATTTCAACTTTAATTGTATCTCGTGAGTTGTCATATAGCATCTTTCTGTGCGTATCATCTGTCTGTCGTCCAACCATTCGTTTCGAAACTCTACGGTATCTTCTTCTCAGCTCTAGTGCGCACGTTTCTTTCCCGATCTCATTTTGAAAAATATCAACGGGACTAAAGCTGAACGTCACCACTCGATGGAAAGATCCGCAGAGTTCAATGACTTCACATTGGCGAAGAATAGAATTCAGTATTCTGATAAGAAACTGAACGCCTTTCATCCTCGGCTCTGTAACCAGAAGAAAAGTATAGTTCATCAGAAGGATTCGAACCATTACAGATGGCTCGAGAAGTATCATGGTCCGTCAAAAATCATCGCGATTCAGCGGCACCGGACACGGCGTTCAATAGGAAACAGTACGTACATAACAGAATCTGGATCTGTTTGGTGTGCCACGCACTAAATAATTCTCGTTCTACCATTTGAATAACTTCACATCTGAATAACTCGCTGCGTATTTATGTGGTTAGTTACGCCCAATCGAGCGATATACGCGTACACATGACCGAACCAGCCGCATCGAACTCACCCCCTCCGACCCCTTGGCAAATCCCGCCAAACACACGCACGCACACACACATAAACACACACAGACACACACGCAGTACGCAGCATTAATTCAGTGCCGCATTCATAATTAGCATGCAGTCATTATGTATACTTTCTTCATGACATCCTGCATTACAGTCGATGAGTAGAACTCAAAACTGTTACCACTCAGGCTTTGTGCGATTGATCTACATACGTCATTTTTCCACGAGGCGTTGTTGTTGTTGTTTTTGTTGTTGTTGTGGTCTTCAGTCCTGAGACTGGTTTGATGCAGCTCTCCATGCTACTCAATCCTGTGCAAGCTTCTTCATCTCCCAGTACCTACTGCAACCTACATCCTTCTGAATCTGCTTAGTGTATTGATCTCTTGGTCTTCCTCTACGATTTTTACCCTCCACGCTGCCCTCCAATGCTAAATTTGTGATCCCTTGATGCCTCAAAACATGTCCTACCAACCGATCCCTTCTTTTAGTCAAGTTGTGCCACAAACTTCTCTTCTCCCCAATCCTATTCAATACCTCCTCATTAGTTACGTGATCTACCCATCTTATCTTCAGCGTTCTTCTGTAGCACCACATTTCGAAAGCTTCTATTCTCTTCTTGTCCAAACTGGTTATCGTCCATGTTTCACATCCATACAGGGCTACACTCCATACAAATACTTTCAGAAACGACTTCCTGACACTTGAATCTATACTAGATGTTAACAAATTTCTCTTCTTCAGAAACGATTTCCTCGCCATTGCCAGTCTACATTTTATTCCTCTCTACTTCGACCATCATCAGTTATTTTACTCCCTAAATAGCAAAACTCCTTTACTACTTTAAGTATCTCATTTCCTAATCTAATCCCCTCAGCATTACCCGATTTAATTTGACTACATTCCATTATCCTCGTTTTGCTTTTGTTGATGTTCATCTTATATCCTCCTTTCAAGACACTGTCCATTCCGTTCAACTGCTCTTCCAAGTCCTTTGCTGTCTCTGACAGAATTACAATGTCATCGGCGAACCTCAAAGTTTTTACTTCTTCTCCATGAATTTTAATACCTACTCCGAATTTTTCTTTTGTTTCCTTTACTGCTTGCTCAATATACAGATTGAATAACATCGGGGAGAGGCTACAACCCTGTCTCACTCCTTTCCCAACCACTGCTTCCCTTTCATGCCCCTCGACTCTTATAACTGCCATCTGGTTTCTGTACAAATTGTAAATAGCCTTTCGCTCATTGTATTTTAGCCCTGCCACCTTCAGAATTTGAAAGAGAGTATTCCAGTTAACGTTGTGAAAAGCTTTCTCTAAGTCTACAAATGCTAGAAACGTAGGTTTGCCTTTTCTTAATCTTTCTTCTAAGATAAGTCGTAAGGTTAGTATTGCCTCACGTGTTCCAACATTTCTACGAAATCCAAACTGATCTTCCCCAAGGTCCGCTTCTACCAGTTTTTCCATTCGTCTGTAAAGAATTCGCGTTAGTATTTTGCAGCTGTGACTTATTAAACTGATAGTTTAAACTTATTAAACTGATAACGAGGCGTTACTAAACATAAAATGTTTTACAGGGTTTTGATAAGCACAGTAAATATCATTCAAACACGGCCTTCATTAAGATTCCTATGAACGCTTTAACTCTTGCCGCTGTCAGCAAATCTGAGTTAACAAAAAATGGTTCAAATGGGTCTGAGCACTATGGGACTCAACCGCTGTGGTCATAAGTCCTCTAGAACTTATAACTACTTAAACCTAACTAACCTAAGGACATCACACACATCCATGCCCGAGTCAGGATTCTAACCTGCGAGCGTAGCAGCAGCGCGGCTCCGGACTGGAGCGCCTAGAACCGCACGGCCACCGCGGCCGGCTTCTGAGTAAACAGGGTCAGTAGTTCGTAGACGGGAATATTGCGATTCCAGTTTACGGTAAGCAGTCTTTTAAGTTTCCGGCAATACCGGAGTTCATAGAAAAGATCTCACGCCAGACAGTCTTCCTCATTACTGTATGGTGTAAGCTTAAAACCTTGACGTCCTTCGACTGCTGCAAGGAAAAAATTTGCGTGCTCAGAATTCTGCTAGCACCAATAAGTAGTACGTGAAATAAAATGAAGCAGATGTACACTCCTGGAAATTGAAATAAGAACACCGTGAATTCATTGTCCCAGGAAGGGGAAACTTTATTGACACATTCCTGGGGTCAGATACATCACATGATCACACTGACAGAACCACAGGCACATAGACACAGGCAACAGAGCATGCACAATGTCGGCACTAGTACAGTGTATATCCACCTTTCGCAGCAATGCAGGCTGCTATTCTCCCATGGAGACGATCGTAGAGATGCTGGATGTAGTCCTGTGGAACGGCTTGCCATGCCATTTCCACCTGGCACCTCAGTTGGACCAGCGTTCGTGCTGGACGTGCAGACCGCGTGAGACGACGCTTCATCCAGTCCCAAACATGCTCAATGGGGGACAGATCCGGAGATCTTGCTGGCCAGGGTAGTTGACTTACACCTTCTAGAGCACGTTGGGTGGCACGGGATACATGCGGACGTGCATTGGCCTGTTGGAACAGCAAGTTCCCTTGCCGGTCTAGGAATGGTAGAACGATGGGTTCGATGACGGTTTGGATGTACCGTGCACTATTCAGTGTCCCCTCGACGATCACCAGTGGTGTACGGCCAGTGTAGGAGATCGCTCCCCACACCATGATGCCGGGTGTTGGCCCTGTGTGCCTCGGTCGTATGCAGTCCTGATTGTGGCGCTCACCTGCACGGTGCCAAACACGCATACGACCATCATTGGCACCAAGGCAGAAGCGACTCTCATCGCTGAAGACGACACGTCTCCATTCGTCTCTCCATTCACGCCTGTCGCGACACCACTGGAGGCGGGCTGCACGATGTTGGGGCGTGAGCGGAAGACGGCCTAACGGTGTGCGGGACCGTAGCCCAGCTTCATGGAGACGGTTGCGAATGGTCCACGCCGATACCCCAGGAGCAACAGTGTCCCTAATTTGCTGGGAAGTGGCGGTGCGGTCCCCTACGGCACTGCGTAGGATCCTACGGTCTTGGCGTGCATCCGTGCGTCGCTGCGGTCCGGTCCCAGGTCGACGGGCACGTGCACCTTCCGCCGACCACTGGCGACAACATCGATGTGCTGTGGAGACCTCACGCCCCACGTGTTGAGCAATTCGGCGGTACGTCCACCCGGCCTCCCGCATGCCCACTATACGCCCTCGCTCAAAGTCCGTCAACTGCACATACGGTTCACGTCCACGCTGTCGCGGCATGCTACCAGTGTTAAAGACTGCGATGGAGCTCCGTATGCCACGGCAAACTGGCTGACACTGACGGCGGCGGTGCACAAATGCTGCGCAGCTAGCGCCATTCGACGGCCAACACCGCGGTTCCTGGTGTGTCTGCTGTGCCGTGCGTGTGATCATTGCTTATACAGCCCTCTCGCAGTGTCCGGAGCAAGTATGGTGGGTCTGACACACCGGTGTCAATGTGTTCTTTTTTCCATTTCCAGGAGTGTATTATAAAAACCTGTTGCAAGTTAAGTACATTTGAAGCTGAAGCTATCTAAAATTAACACAAGTTTCCATTTTCAAGACAGGTGAAATTGCTGGTAAATTAAAAAACTCAGTTAATTTGCAGATATCGTATGTTCTAACGCAAAAGTCCTTCTTCTGTTTCAAGGTACAAGAAGGCGCGCGATAGAGGCAGTATGGCTTTACGGTCCACACGTATATAACTAATTTCTAATAAGTTACATATAATTTTATTTAGCGTAAAATTCCGTAACGGAAGAATTAACAGTGTATTCAAGTCGTCTGACTAGTCTAAGGGAACCAGCTATGAATTCTTCTCCTGTGCCAACCTCTTCATCGCAGAGTAACAATTCCAACCTATGTCCTCGATTATTTGCAGGCTTTATCTCAGTCTCTGTCTTTTTCTACAGTTTTTAACCTCTACAGCCCCCCTTTTCACCAAGGAAGTTACTCCCTGACGTCTTAACAGACGACCTACCATCTTGTTCCATATTCTTGTTAATGTTTTCCATGTATTCCTTTTCTCACCGATTCTCTGGAGAACCTCCTCATTTCTTACCTTACTAGTCCACCTGATTTTCAACATTCTTCCGTAGCACTATCTCTCAAATACTTTGATTCTCTTCTGTTCCCGTTTGCCTACTGTCCACGTTTCACTACCATGCCGTGCTGTGCTCCAAAAGTACATTCGCAGACATTTCTTCTCCTAATTAAAGCCTATGTTAGATACTAGTAGACTTCTCATGGCTAGGAACGCAATTTCTGAAGTACTAGTCCGCTTTTTATGTCCTCCTTATCCCGTCCATCATGTGTTATTCTTCAGCCTGGTTAAGAGAATTTCTTAACTTCGTCTTCTATGTAATCCCCAACTCTGATATTAAGTTTCTCGATGTCCTTTTTTCTGCTACTTCTCTTTATTTTTGTCATTGCTTGAATTACTCTCAATCTATATTCAGTACTCATTAGACTGTTCATTCCCTCAGGCAGATCCTGTAATTCTTCCTCACGTTCATTGAGGGTAATAGTGTCATCAGCGAATCTTATGATCGATATCCTTTCTCTTTGAATTTTAAGCCCACTCTTGATCCTTTCTACTATTTCCGACATTGCTTCTTCGATATATACACTACTGGACATTAAAATTGCTACACCAAGAAGAAACGCAGATGATAGACCGGTATTCATTGGACAAATATACTATACTAGAACTGACATGTGATTATATTTTCACGCAATTTGGGTGCATAAATCCAGAGAAATCAGTACCCAGAACAACCACCTCTGGCCGTAATAACGGCCTTGATACGCCTGGGCATTGAGTCCAACAGAGCCTGGATGGCGTGTACAGGTACAGCTGCCCACGCAGCTTCAACATGATACCACAGTTCATCAAGAGTAGTGACTGGCGTATTGTGATGAGCCAGTTGCTCGGCCACCATTGACCAGACGTTTTCAATTGGTGGGAGATCTGGAGAATGTGCTGGCCAGGGCAGTAGTCGAATATTTTCTGTATCCAGAGAGGCCCGTACAGGACCTGCAACATGCGGTCGTGCATTATCCTGCTCAAATGTACGGTTTCGCAGGGATCGAATGAAGGGTAGAGCCACGGACCGTAACACATCTGAAATGTAACGTCCACTGTTCAAAGTGCCGTCAATGGGAACAAGAAGTGACCGAGACGTGTAACCAATGGCACGCCATACCATCACGCCGGGTGATACGCCAGTATGGCGATGACGAATACACGCTTCCAATGTGCGTTCACCGCGATGTCACCAAACACGGATGCGACCATCATGATGCTGTAAACTGAACCTGGATTCATCCGAAAATATGACGTTTTGCCATTCGTGCACCCAGGTTCGTCGTTGAATACACCATCGCAGGCGCTCCTGTCTGTAATGCAGCATAAAGGGTAACCGCAGCCATGGTCTCCGAGCTAATAGTCCATGCTGCTGCAAACGTCGTCGAACTGTTCGTGCAGATGGTTGTTGCTTTCCAGACGCCCCCATCTGTTGACTCAGGGATCGAGACGTGGTTGCACGATCCGTTAGAGCCATAAGGATAAGATGCCTGTCATCTCGACTGCTAGTGACACGAGGATGTTGGGATCCAGCACGGCGTTCCGCATTACCCTCCTAAACCCACAGATTCCATATTCTGATAACAGTCATTGGATTTCGACCAACGCGAGCGTCAATGTCGTGATACGATAAACCGCAATCGCGGTAGGCCACAATCCGGCCTCTATCAAAGTCGGAAACGTGATGGTACGCATTTTTCCTCCTTACACGAGGCATCACAACAACGTTTCACCAGGCAACGCCGGTCAAGTGCTGTTTGTGTATGACAAATCGGTTGGAAACTTTCCTCATGTCTGCACGTTGTAAGTGTCGCCACCGGCTCCAACCTTGTGTGAATGCTCTGATAAGCTAATCTTCTGCATATCACGGCATCCTCTTCCTCTCGGTTAAATTTCGCGTCTGTAGCATGTCATATTCGCGGTGTAGCAATTTTAATGGCCAGTAGTGTAGATTAAAGAGTAGGGGGCAAAAAACTATATCCCTGTCTTAAACTCTTTTTAATCGGACTGCTTCGTTCTTGATGTTTCAGTTCAATAAATTATACAGCAATTAGACTTGCAAAACTCGAAATAGTTCCAAATGCTGCACAATAGACAACCTGATGTCCAACAACAATGACGGAAATTACTTTTGGCGATCTGTAGATCGCATTTGTTCCTATGATTCTCCTATATTGAAGTATCGAACAAAATACATCACGTGTTTCTAGGTTCACAGCCCTCTGTGTACACTCCTCTAATGAAAACAGTGAATATCGTAGATGCTGCCCACCAACAGCTGAAGCTAACATCTGTTAAACGAGAAACTAATGTAGACACATGCCAAGGCTATTCTACATCTACATCCACACTCTGCAATTCACTGTGAGGTCCAAGACAGAGGATACTGTCCATTGTACGACCTACTGTTCCACAGACGAATGAAGTGTGGGAAGAATGATTCATTAAACACCTCTCTGTGCGCTGCAGCTCGCCTAATTTTCTCCTCATGGCCCTTGCGGAAGCGATAAGTAGAGAACTGTAGCATGTTCCTAGATTCCTCACTTAAAACAGGTTTTTGAAACTTTGTATCAATAAAATTTGACCAACAAAATTTTTCCGGATATGTGACCGCTTTATCATTGTGTAATGTACTGTGGCTTTTCGACCATCGGTGAAATGTGTGCAAAAACACTCTGAGGAAGACTATCTGCAACAGTGGCCAAAACATTGCAGAATTTTGCACATTAACAATGCAGTCACAAACCCAGAAGAATTTTATCGACAGTACAATGGCCGCAGGGGGTAAGCTTATATTTCTCGGGATAATTTGCGTTTATCTTCGAGTCTACCATATCGGTTTCTTCGGCATCTCCCGTAGATCAATCATACCAGTGACTACTTCTATTGTTCTTTTTTGTATACCTTCAAAAGCCATCGTTAATCCAATTTGGTACAGGTCCCACACACTTGAGCTATATTCTACGGTGAGTCACACGAATGTTTAACACTCACGACGTTTTGAGATCGTTAAGTGTGATGTACATTCAGTTATAACCAGTCGGCAGAAAAGTGTATACTGAGGACGCCTTTTTGCAGTATGTGTTGTTGCATTTGTGTTGTGAACTATTTATAATACAACACTTAACATTTTGCATCACATTTCTCTCATTATGAGCAAGGAACATCCGCTACTGGGAAAAACGTCTTGGCTGCTTAAAGTTTGTTTATTCCTTTGAATACTTTCAGATTACTCTCGAAAATGAGGTAAACGTAAAACTTAGATGCAAATGCTACGAGCGAAAATCAAAAAATCTTTGTCCTTACTTTTTACTAGCCGAAGGTACATGCAGTTAACGACAAATATATATCCCCTTTTACGTACTTTTCACTATTTTCCTACAGAGTCCCTACACATTTGTCCCATTGCTGCACTAAATCTGAGATGCCTCTGCGGTAGAATTCGTCTATGGAACCACTGTTGGACTGTTGTCTTGGCTCCTTCGTTGCTTGTGAAACGCCATCCTGCCACGAACTTCTTCAGCGGTCCGAAAACTTGGAAATCACAAGGGCCGAGATCTGGACTGTATGGTAGGTGGTCCAAAATCTCCCAGTGAAATGCCAGGAGCTTTTCGGCAGTTCTGATCGCCACATGTGGTCTTGCACTGTCGTGGAGCAGAATCACGTTGTCCACATCGAGAACACCTCGGCTCCTTTGCCTGATGGCAGCCCACAGACGTGACAGAGTGGAACAATAACTGTCGGCACTGACGGCTGCACCTTATGATCCACCGCTATCCCAGAAGGCCCAGTATATTTGAAATGGAACCCTCCGGTGCCCTAAGGGCCCATGAACGACGTCGTAAGCGCTCCCATACGATATGCCAAGCTCCCGCGAAATTGCCGTTTTGTGCACACGTCGATTTTCTGTCACCATTGCATTCACGCGTGAATTGTTGTCGTCATTCAGCGACAAACTCGGCCTTCCCGACCGCTCACTGTCTGGCATGACTTCACGGTCTTTGTCGAACTCACAACACCACCACCTCACAGTCCTCAAAGCGAGACAGTGTTCCCCCATATGTGGCTGCATTTCTCGATGGGAGTTCATCCTTTGCGCGATAGAAAATGAATCACACTTCGTTGCTCTAAAGCCGTGGACGTGTGATGCACAACCGCCGTCTTTAACAAATGACAGCAGCGCCTTGGAATGGAGCTACCGTCAGATTAGGCCCTCACGAACCAAGACAGGTCCAACGCTGGGAAATGATATCTAGACCTCGCTTTTACAGCCGTAATTTGGTTACAAAAGTAGGCAAAGACTTTCTGACTGTCGTTTTTTAAAACTCTCCAACAACACTGTCCTGACGCAATATTAAAGTCAAAAAAGGAGGAATATTAGTTCTTAAAGGTGTAACGCAAACTCTGATTGACCAGAAGAATGGGAACAGAAATAAGCCGTGCACTTTTAAAGCAGCCAGCTCGACATTTGCCCTAAACGAATTAGGCAAATCACGGGAATACTGAATCTAGGTGGCCGGATGGGAATTCAAGCCACCGTCCTCCCAGCTAGGAGTCCAGTGCCTTAACACTGTGTCGTCCACTCGATAACTTTAAACCCAAATGTTACTAATTGCTCCAACTTAAGACTAGAATTCTATCGATTTTAAAACAGATTAAAATATAAAGAATACTGCAGAATACACAGCTCCTCAGTACTGCTATACTGATCTTTTTGCTTAGCAGTCCGAAGTGTTTCGCTTACACAGATGTTACAGTCAGTACCAAAGTGTTAGGTGCTACTGTAATTTTAAGTGTAGTGTTGCATATATGCCTCATTGGTTCTATTAATTTCTTATATTACACATACCTGTGTAAGTAGGCTGTTTAGGTTTTTATGTTGGTAACGCCACGTAGCGCTATGTGTGAAAATCACTGGCTGTGCTGTGTACAGTCTTTGGCTGCTTTGCATTGTTGGAAATTCGCCATTGTAGTGTTGGGCAGTTGGATGTGAACAGCGCGCAGCGTTGCGCAGTTGGAGGTGAGCCGCCAGCAGTGGTGGATGTGGGGAGAGAGATGGCGGAGTTTTGAGAGCGGATGATCTGGAAGTGTGTCCACCAGAGACAGTAAATTTGTAAGACTGGATGTCATGAACCGATATATATATATATATATATATATATATATATATATATATATATATATATATATATAATGACTTTTGAACACTATTAAGGTAAATACATTGTTTGTTCTTTATCAAAATCTTTCATTTTCTAGCTATGCCGATCAGTAGTTGGTGACTTCAGTAGTTAGAATCTTTTATTTAGCTGGCAGTATTGGCGCCCGCTGTATTGCAGTAGTTTGAGTAACGAAGATTTTTGTGAGATAAGTGATTCATGAAAGGTATAGGTCATTGTTATCAGGGCCATTCTTTTGTAGGGATTATTAAAAGTCAGATTGCGTTGCGCTAAAAATATTGCGTGTCAGTTTAGTGATGATCAGAATACGTAAAGTGAGTAATGTCTGAGTACGTTCAGTTTTGCTCAGCTGTTTGAAAAGCAAATAATGTAAGAGGTTTATCAGCACAGTCATTAATAATTTTTTCTAAGGGGACGTTTCACCTGTTGCACTTCCGCAACACTTCATCCCACACGAGCAGCAATTTCGCCGATGGAATCAACACATTCTCTCATGTCAATAATGCTTTCTCTTCAAAACTCATTGACTTGACGGTACGGTTCGCGCATACGTCTACAAGGCATTCTCCACGTGTGTCTGACACACACTAATCTGTTAAAAAAATGGTTCAAATGGCTCTGAGCACTATGGGACTCAACTGCTGAGGTCATTAGTCCCCTAGAACTTAGAACTAGTTAAACCTAACTAACCTAAGGACATCACAAACATCCATGCCCGAGGCAGGATTCGAACCTGCGACCGTAGCGGTCTTGCGGTTCTAGACTGCAGCGCCTTTAACCGCACGGCCACTTCGGCCGGCACTAATCTGTTACCTTGGGTTTATAGCGACAACGAGAACTGAGGGCACATTTTACCGGTAGGTAGTGTTGCGCCGCGATATCGATGTTAGCCTAGAATTCCCGGGTCGACTGGTTCAAATGCTAATCATTTCTGTAGAACGCACTCAAACAGTTCTATTGGGAGTTACTTATTTGCGTTTCTGGAATTTCTACCTACTGTGGATGCCTCAGACGCTAAGCGAGAATTTGGAATCGCTTATTATTCGCGCACAGTCTTTGGTAATAGTTGCAGTATCGCTGGAAGATGTGCTTCTTTCTGTCATAGCTGCTGGGCAGCGAGAAACGCCGGACGCCAGAGTTCTATAGTAGTGAGACAGTTGCCAATCAGAGGACTGGTGTCATCGCAGACGTTAAGTGTATCTGTGTTTAAGTAAAATCATTTGTGTTTGAATATTGTGAAACAAAGGAAAATGATTTTATTAGTAATTTAGAATGAAAACAGCATGAGGAGAAAAGAAGGTAATATCTTCTATTTATTTACCCTGCCGCAGCGCGTAGTTAGGATTCATTGTTGAATGAGACATCCATATCAGGGAAGCTTAGATTTTTCATTGAAGATTGAGTAATTTTCGATGTAAGGTATTTTTTATGTTTATTAATGATTTGTGTAACATTTGTGAGAGTAAGAATTTGTCAGCGTTAATGAGTGTTGCCACACTAATTTCAACCAGTAATAATATATCAGATACTTAAAAAAAACAGTTTGTCGAAGAAATATTTCACCCAAGAGCATTATCCACATTATCAATTAAAGTTATTTTTACTTAAATTAGTATCTCAGTCAATGACGTGTGAAATAGTCTACTTGCTATCTGGAGCATTGCGCTGAGCTCTCAGTTACTGTAGTTAGAAATTTGCAGCTGACGCACAGAAAGCAGCAAGCACCGCGTTTCCAAGCAATTACATTACGAGACAAGATATTTTCATTTCAGAATCAGTTTGCTACGAAAATTATTGACGCACATGGGAAATTTAATGAAGAGCATTATTAGGCAGATCACTTACGTACAGGGACCACTTTGTTTGATTAGAGTCATTAACAGTAACCTTGAACAATGGCCCTTGCAATTGGTAGGGAGACTTGCGTGCCTCAGCGATATAGATAGCCGTATCGTAGATACAACCACGACGGAGAGTCCAGACAAACGTGTGGTTTCTGAAGAGGGACAGCAACCTTATCAGTAGTTGCAGGGACAACAGTCTGGATGACTCACTGATCTTGCCTTGTAACATTAACCAAAACGGTCTTGTGGTGCTGGTACTGCGAACGGCTGAAAGCAAGGGGAAACTACAGCCGTAATTTTTCCCGAGGGCATGCAGCTCTACTGTATGGTTAAATGATGGTGGCATTGTCTTGGGTAAATATTCCGGAAGTAAAATAGTCCCCCAATCGGATATCCGGGCGGGGACTACTCAGGAGGACGTTCTTATCAGGAGAAACAAAAGTGGCGTTCTACAGTTCGGAGCGTGGAATGTCAGATCCCTTAATCGGGAAGGTAGGTTAGAAAATTTAAAAATGGAACTGGATAGGTTAAAGTTATATATAATGGGAAATAGTGAAGTTCGTTGGCAGGAGAAACAAGACTTCTGGCTAGGTGAATACAGGATTATAAATGCAAAATCAAATAGGGGTAATGCAGGAGTAGGCCTAAAAATGAGTAAAAAATAGGAACGCGGATAAGCTACTATGAACACTATAGTGAACGCGTTATTGTGGCCAAGATAGACACGAATCTCTCACCCACCACAGTAGTAAAAGTTTATATGCTACCTAGCTCCGCAGATCAGAAGGAGATTGAGGAAATGTATGATGAGTCAAAGAAATTATTCAGATGATTGAGGGAGCCGAAAATTTTGTAGTCATGGAGGGACAAGAGTTCTATAGTAGGAAAAGGAAGAGAAGGAAGGTGAATATGAACTGGGGGAAAGAAATGAAAATGGAAGCCACCTGGTAGAATTTTTGCACAGAGCATAATTTAATCATAGCTAACACTTGGTTTAAGAATTATGAGAGAAGGCTGTATACGTGGAAGAGACCTGGAGACACCCAAGGTAGCTCAATTGGTAGAGCACTTGCCCGCGAAAGGTAAAGGTCCCGAGTTCGAGTGTCGGTCCGGCACACAGTTTTAATCTGCCAGGATGTTTCATATCAGCGCACACTCCGCTGCAGAGTGAAAATCTCATTCTGGAAACATTCCACAGGCTGTGGCTAAGCCATGTCTCCGCAATATCCTTTCATTCAGGAGTGCTAGTTCTGCAGGTTCGCAGGAGAGCTTCTGTAAAGTTTGGAAGGTAGGAGACGAGGTACGGGCAGAAGTAAAGCTGTGAGAACGGGACGTGAGTCGTGCTTGGATAGCTCAGTTGGTACAGCACTTGCCCGCGAAAGGCAAATGTCCTGAGCTCGAGACTCGGTCCAACACACAGTTTTAATCTGCCAGGAAGTTTCATATCGGCGCACACTCCGCTGCAGAGTGACTGCCACCAACAACACACTGAATGGGACAAATATATTCAGATTTTTCAGGACACCATTAATTCAATTCTTAATGATTCCACTTCGCTCTCGTCACATTTAGTTCTGAAGAATAAAAATCCGCTAGACAAAACAAAAGAACTTATGCATTTACATCTACACAGACACTCCGCGAGCCTTGTAGGGTGCGTAGCGGAGGATACCCTGTACCACTACGTCATTTCCTTTCCTGTTCCACTCGCACATAGAGCGAGGAAGAATCGACTGTCTATTTTCCTCCTTAAGAGCCCTCATTTTTCGTATCTTATCTTTGAGATAGTTAAGCGCAATGTACGCTGGCGGCAGTAGAATCGCTCGGCAGCCTGCTTCAAATGCCGGTTCTATAATTTTCTCAATAATTTTTCTCGAAAAGAACGTCGCCTTCCCTCCAGGGATTCCCATTTGAGTTCTCGAAGCATCTCCGCAATACTTACGTGTTTTTCGAACATCGATGACAAATCTAGCAGCCCGCCTCTGAAGTGCTTCTATGTCTTTCTTCAATCCGAACTAGTACGGATCCCAAACACTCTAATAGTAATCAAGAATAGGTTGCACCAGCGTCCTATATGCGGTCTCCTTTACAGGTGAACCAAAAAAAATTCTCCCAATAAACCGAAGTCGACAATTCGCTTTCCCTACCACAGTTTTCACATGCTCGTTCCATCTCATATCGCTCTTCAACGTTACGCCCAGATATTTAAACGACTTGACTGCATCAAGCAGGACACTAGTAATACTGTATCCGAACATTGAGATAATGTAACTTATTTCTTTTCCCAAGTCACAGTGTTTACGTCATCGAGAGCTGATTGACATTGCAATTACTAGTACATAAAAGGCAGCTGAGAAGACGAAAACGCTACAAAAGAAGGTGACTCACACTAGGAATTCGAAGCTGAACGGAAAGTTTTAGTTCGAGCACACCCATTTTCTAGTAAAGCAAAGAAAAAGAGTCAGAAATTTGCAGTACTTTATAACTGACCGTTTCTGATTCGACGAATTCCACACCCCAACGTAGTACATCTTGGAACACTCCGAACGAAAGCTTCGAGGGGTCTTCATCACATCACCAATATAAAACCATTCATTGAATAGTTCTTTGACTTTCTTTTGCTAAAGATGGTGACAACGCACCGATTTATAACAGCCACGTTGCCACAACACGCATTTCATTTTCTTTTGTCATCAACAGTTAGTACATGGTAGTTAAGCTTTTTCTACAGGTTTTCTTTCATTCACATGTATGTGCACATAACAATAACAATTTTTTGGCTCATACAGTACTTTAATTATAAGCCATTTCGAATGTTTATTTTCACTGCGTCATAACTTTTATGTAATATATACAATGATTGTTACAGAGCACATACCATGTCATGTTCTAAGATAACTGTCCCAGATCTTTACAATCCATCATTTTACAAGCAAGGGCTACGTAAAAGAAGATAGCAATGACTCTTTTTGTCAAAGACAAAGGCAACATAGAGGAGCAAAGGAACATGAGAAATAATAACATCGACTTTTGCGAGTCGTAATGCCTTTTCTCTTACAGGGTAACGTACAGAATTATACAATAATGGATTCCATATGGGAATGAGACAACAGGTAGCTTATATACATTTGAACAGGTATAATATGTACTGTCAATAATCGAAGGAGATATTTAATTTAATTGACTTGCACTGAGATTAAAAATGAGGTATAAGCATATGTTAAAGTATGTGAAGGAATGATTTATGGATTTTTATATCGAGAATATGATGAGATAAAAGGAATTAAGGACAGCGAACTTTTTATAATCATTATGCAGACGGTTATGACTTATGATGTGAAGTATTTCATATTGAGGTTAAGGATTGTTAGCGATTACGTGATAAGCTTACCCTTTGTGCATGGTTTGTTGATTGTGTTTCGGTGTGTTCCTCTGATGAGTAGTATATCGAAAGGTTTGCTGTAAGGTATTGCAAAACGATAACACAAGGCTATGAATTTACAGGAAGATAAGCACTTTTTTTGAATAATATGCGCGTTTTTCTTCGTCAACAACAACGTGAAGGATTGAAGAGTCATAATTACTATTGCCTTGTACTTACTTTGATGAATTTCTGACTTTGCTTGCGCTAATGGATTGTTTTCTCGTTCACAGAATAACAGCATTTCTAATTCTTTCTGAGCTTTAGTTGACCGATTTCAGCAGAAAGACGTAATTATTCAATCACTTTCATTCTGTATGTTTACTTTGTTTGTTCGTAGATATTAAGTATTCTTCCTGATACCTCTTAAATTTTGCATTTGGTGCAATTATAAGTAATTGTCACGTGCATAGGCTAAGGTTTTGCGATCACATTTTCGTTTATTTTATGTTTTGTGACTGTCAGACGACAGAGAAATGTAATAATTTCTTCTATTTTTCTAAAGCAGCAAAATATTGTGCACGTTGGTTTCTTTTCCTTCCCTTTATCCTGTATCCTTAAGCACATTTGCTCGAGTATATAAAAAAATACAGTCAGCAGAAATTACTCTCGCGTAACAACAAGAGTGGTCCACTCATACTCATGTAAAAAGTAAGAAGACTGATAACAATGTTATCCTATCCATAGTTTCACAATGTGCTGTACATGTAATGATTACTATATTTAAATGTTCATTTCATCTCACAGGATAAAACAGATTTCGATTATCAATATACTCTTTGAGATGTCACTAACGACACATCCGCATAAATTGTAGTTTAGACAGTTCGTGAGGAATATTTGTTATTCTTTGTCATGTAATTTGAGAGTTTATCATACGTAGTTTTAGATAAATCTCTTAGTTTTATTTTCTTTCACTGTATTGTAACAGAATATGTGTACTTTCAGGGTTGCCACAAGTTCTAGAAGTCAGGGAATATCAAACGTATCAGGGAAATAACGGAATTATCAGAGAAATTTGAAAAAAAAAACATGTAAAAATCTCTTTTTCGTCTCAGTAGATGAAATGGTTTCTCTACTGAGATACTATGCATCGTCGCTGGCTAGGAGAGCTGAGTACGTGTGCCGTTTCACTTTTCGCTCATTCCTACTGCTTCTCCACTTCCTACCACTCCACTCAGCTAGCAGTCAGTGCTGCCACCACTTTTTGTTGCTAGCCAAGCAACTGCCGACGAGAGGCAGGAAGGCAGGAGGTGTGGTTTGTTTGGATCTGATTCTCAGAGAATGTTGACGCTGCGACCAAAGACGCTGGTCATCTATGCATGAGTTGTGCCTGAGTGATTGCGTGAATGTGTGTGTGCTATCGTTTTGTGAGAAAGACTGTCGCCTAAAATTTAGCTCTGAGAGTGCGGTTGTCTTTTCTACATGCCTGTCTGCGGCATAGCGGTTATCTTTACGGTGAGTATTGATTCTCAGAAGTTATCTGTTGCATGGATTAATCACCGCGGTGTCATTTCATCAACATGGTGTCTGTGACACGTGAATAGCTGGCCACATGAGTGGATTTCCGAGATGGGCCAAAACCGCAGGAAATTTCTACGGGTATATCTAATGGATCGGGCCTGCGGATCTGAATTCAGTTGGTTCCCACTAATGTCCAAGCCCCATCGGATCTAGTCTCATCAATCTGTCTACAGGCTGGGTCTGTTTGTGTGTGGCATACCGCGGCCGATTTTCGTGATTTGTCCGTGGACAAAGGACCGAGGTGCTCCACAGCGGTAAGAGACCACGGGCGATAGATTACAGAAATTGTGACTGTCTCACCGCAAGCACATTATACAGCGCGGTGTTTTATAGACATTTTATTTATTGCAGTTCATTTTGGCACTTAGAAACTTGTTTGCATCTTAGACAGTAAGGACGACAAGAAGAAGAAAATTGTGGCAGTGGCTGGCGGTTTGTACTCTATGTACTCATACATGTCTCGAAAGAAAAATCACACAATACCTGTAAAAGTGAAGGTATTTTAAATCTGTCTTGCGACTTCAAGGAAATGCGCATTTTTGTCACCAGATGTGTTTCTTTTTATTGAAATAAAATAACAACACTGGTCTTTATGAAACACATGTACCATTTTGCTTGCTTTCTCCATTTAAAAACAGTTCGTTACAAAAGGTGTTGATGTTACTAATTAAGATTTTTGCACATATGGGGGAGACATACTGAAGTTCTCAAAATTTATTAGGAAAAATGCTAAAACTTGTCTGTATATCAGGGATAAATCAGGGAATTTGGCTCTGGGAAACTTGTCGTAAGCCTGACTTTGTAAAAGCAACACATTCATGGACCGACTTGGAGTTATGTGTACTTAGTAAAAGCAATATATGCATGGACTCACTTATTACTCTCTGCACTGTGAGAAAGTTGGGAGTAATACAAACGTTTTCTTTACCACGACATGCCACATTAATTATCACGGTTACAGATGACTTCACAGACATTTGGTAAAAATGACATGGCAGTACCATTTGTGAGTGGTGGGGCTCTGAGTTGTCACTGGCTTTCTTATGGATAAGTACTGCATCCACGGAGTCTGCTCTTAGCCGCCTCACAAACAATCACGATGCAACGCTTTCACTTGAGTTAGGTACTGTATTACAACGATATAAGTGCTAAAAGACGCTTCAACGTCTGCTACATAGTGTAATGTATTCTCGTGTCAACAGCTTCGTGTGTAATAGCCACGAAAAGATATTGCTTCGATACATATTTGCTACGCTCAAAAAGCAATGTAATCACAGTCAGTCTACGTGATTTTGTGCAGGATAACTACAAAAATAATAACACCATGAATGTCACTTTGTTCCACAACTGATGTATCTTAACTAGTGCACATTAATGTAATGGACAATTTTCTTTAACTCGTGCACACTCCTATCAAACGAAATATAACGTATTCCGTGGGCACCCATGTAAGCAACATTTGCAACTTTACTTGGAATGCATCTGAGCACGGAATGTACGAAGCTTGTTGCAAATCAGTTTATGTGCAACTGAGCGACACTTCTTACAAAACAAAACAGTTTTTCCTGGCTTCTTTACAGTCTATATGTTCACGTCACTTTATGTATTGAATATTCTGAAATATTTTTTAGTGTCTCTATGATATATTGTACTACTTCCTATCTAGGCGGGCGGTCTACCCGACGGGAGGCCCTCGTCACACGCCATTATCACTATTACCACTTTTGTTTAATACAGCATAGATGATTTTTTCGGCACAGTCTTTGCCATATGCAAAAATCATCCTGCAAAATTCTGGCCGGAGATGCTGTGGGGTAGTGAAAGGTCTATTGTTGGTTTCTTATTTGTAGTTCTGGAATTCGTACGTACCATGGATGCCTCAGACGCTAAGCGACATTTTCGAATCACTTATTATTAGCGCGCAGTCTTTGGTCAGAGTAGCAGTGTCGCTGGAAGATGTGCTTGTTTATGCCATCGCTGCAGGGCAATTCTATAGCTAGAGTAGTGAGACAGATGCCGAGCAGAAACTCGTGGCATCGTAAACGTGAAGTTAAGTGGATGTGTGTTTAAGTAAAATGATTTGTGTTTGAATATTCTGAAACAGAGGAGAAGGACTTGATCACTGATTCAGAATGAAAAGGGTATGAAGAGGAATGAAGGTAATACTTTTTATTTATGGACACTGTAGTAGCGCGTAGTTAGGATTCATTATTGAATGAGACATCCGCATCAGGGGAGCTTAGATTTTCATTGAAGATTGAGTAATTTTCAGTATAAGGTATTTTTCATGTTTATTAATGATTTGTGTAACATCTGTGAGAGTAAGAATTGTCAGTGTTAATGTATGTTGTAACATAATTTGCATACAAGTAATAACATATCAGATAATTTAAAAAACAGTTCGTTGAAAAAATATTTCACCTAATAGTATTATTCACATACTCGATCCAAGTTTATTTTTATTTAAAGGGGCGTCTCACTCAGTCAGTGTAAATTAGCCTACCTGCTGTCTGGAACACTGCACTAAGCTCTCAGTAGTCAGAAATTTGCAACTGTCGTACAGAGAGCAGCCGCCGCGTTTCTAAGCAATTACACTACGAGGCAAGATATTTTTATTTCAGGATCAGTTTCCTACGAAAATTATCAACGCACAGCGGCCATTTCATGAACAGCATTATTAGGTAGATCATTTACGCCACGGGACCACTTTGTTTGATTAAAGAGATTAATACTAAAAAGTTCAGAATTTAATCAGTTTGCACAATATTGTAAAACAGGGACAGTTTTATGTTGATTTCTGGCAAGCACATATATTTGGTTTCTCTCGCAGTTGAAAATGCACAAAGTCACCCAGAGCTAAACATCAGCAAAGTTATAGCCAACCAACCAAGCCAGTACGAAATTAACAAATCAAATTAAAATAAAATGTCCCGTGAATTATGAACGTCCTATCTCTAGTCTCTCAAGGTGTTTTGCTCTTTTTTTGAACATGAATGTACTTTGCAGTAATATACAGTCTCCATACTCTTCGTTAAGTACAATCGAAAACTGCTGTTGCAACTGACAATGGAATAATGTTTGTGAATTTAGAAACTTAACTGTTCATGCAACCAAATTCTTCATGTGCTACATTACTGAAAATTTAATCCAAGTGCTTCTTGACGTAGACAATAATGAATCCTGTCTGTCGATAGCAGTAATTTTGTACTTTCATTCTGAACTAAAACTTTGAATTCTTTCTGCGTGAAACTGTAATAACGTTTCACGGCAAATCTGCAGTATCCGTCGCTTTTGCATCTGCGTAATACATATTGAGAATTCTCATCCCTCTCTTCTGTCATTAACATTCTTTTTTAAGGACTTGCGACTATACATAATCTAGACTGCCTCTTTTTGTACAAACAGCCATACAACGAACAAATAGCAGCTGGTAAACAGCGCTGACATCACGATTCTGCCGAACTGAGGAGCGTGGTGGCGACCGAAAAATGCCACAGCACAATACTAAATGAAATATCGCCCTGTACCAAGTGCTTCCGGCAAGGAACGAACAAATTCGAGACAGGTGGGGTCCTTGCCCGCACGCGGCCCACGCACTCGATCTGCGTGAAATCTGGCACGCTGTGACCGACTCTGCCTTAAGAACAATTAGTTTAGTTACGTCATGTTCTCTAGATCATTTTTACGATTATTTTATCGATATGATTTGGAACAAGTCACATAACGAGATATATATACACACATGAATAGTGCTAATATTAATATTACTGAAATTTTTAGTACAACACATGCAACTACATTTAGAGGTACAATTTTTTTTAACCAGCTCTGAAACAGAATCTCGTCCATGGAATAAAAGGAGTTGTCCAAAAGAAATGATTTGAAGATAGATTTAAAACTTTATCTGCTACCTGCCAGACACTTAATGTTGTTGGGCAAATGATCAAAGATTTATGTTGCTGAATAATTTACTCCTTTTTTGCGCAACTGACAGCTTCAATAACAGACAGGAAAGGTCATTTTTCCCTGTAGTGTTGTACGTATGAAAATCACTGTTCTTCGCGAATTGAGATGGATTATTTATAATTAATTTCATTAGCGAATATATGTACTCTGATGGCGCAGTTAAAATACCTAACTCCTTGTAAAGGTTCTTACATGACGTCCTTGGGTGCACACCACTAATTATTCCCACTACTCTCTTTTGCAATCAATACTTTATGTCCAAGTGGTGAGCTACCCCAGAAAACTATTCCATAAGATATTTTTGAGTGGAAATAGGCAAAGTACGTTAGGAGGGTAATCTGTTTATTACCAAGACTAGCGACTATACGAAGAGCGAAAGAAGCTGAACTTAATTGTTTGACAAGCTCAGTAATATGCTTCTTCCAGTTCAAGTTGTCATCAATGTGAATATCCAAAAATTTGGAGAAATCTACCCTGTTAAATGAGCCCTGTTCATAGGCTATAACAATTGTCGGTAAGACTCTATTCGGTGTACATAACTGGATATAGTGGGTTTTTGCAAAATTAAAGGAGAGTCCATTTTCTGAGAACCACTTAATAATTCTTTGAAAGACGTCCTTAATAATTATAATTAGCACTCGTTCATTTTGGGTACTGTGATACACATCTCTTCTGATAAGAGTTCTTTGCTTTCCATATTTTGAGAGATGATATTTATTACTGACCAAGACAAGAGAAAAATGTCCAGTAAACGTGGAGACTAAAATGCATACTTTAAGAGGTATGAGCACTTGTCGAGCTTCACTACTGTGTAACATACGCCTTCTATCGAACAAGTGTTCATAGCTTTTAAGGTATCCACTTTAGAGCCCATGCTTAAATTTTTCTTGTTTCGGTCCGTACTATCTTCTACCAAAATATGGAAAGCAAAGAGCGTGCAGTAGAATAGACGTGTTTCGCAATACCAAAGATGGACAACTGCTCATAGATCTTAAAGTAGGCATTTTACGGCTCACGCCTATTGAACCTTATATTCATATTTTGGACCATCTCTAAAAGTTTTTCTGTGAAGTTCTGGTTTACTCTGTATACAACAGGGTCATTTGTGAATAGCTTGAAGAAGCCTGCGGCGTTATCCAGTTATTAACATACACTGCGAGCAGTAACGGTCCCACAACACTCTTTAGGGTAGGCCAAAGTCAGCATTAGCGGAACCTATTTTGCGGTAGAGGCGTCAGTGACTGTGGTGATCGGACAGCCATCGCGGCATACCGCCAGCCAGTGCGGCCAGACTTCCACTTCCGGTTATCCGCAGTCTGTAATTACTGAAGTTGCGCGCAATTTAACTTGGTTCGGCGGCGGTGACAGTATCCTGCCGTGCTGCCGCTCATGTCGACTGCAAATTACCTGCTCTGAGTTAATTTGTTGAGGAGCGAAGCGGGGCGAGCGCTCGAAGTACACGTTGCTTGGAAACGGCCTGACGATGTGACCGCATCCGCGAGAGGACAGCACTTACTCAGTGCTGTACATTAGTGGAAATCAGTATAAAGGCATAGATATTTGCAGGAAAATTACATTCCCGATTGGAGTATTAGTGCACAATGTATATGCAATAGTATGGAATCTAGTATGCCGACAAATGCAGTCGAATGGTGAAACCTTCCCGTCTCCTCTGTCTCTTTTGTTACGCAACCTTCCCTTTTACAATAACATACGAAACCTTCCCTTTGGATTTCTACCTATTGCTTAATAATAACAAATGAAATCTTCCCTTTGAAATTAATTCTCTTTCTCAATCTTCGCATACAAATTTAAAGGCTGCTTATTAAAAGTTATTTTCTGATTATTTCGACGAAACATATAATGTATCGTCGTCGTGGCCCTCAGTCGTTATCTGCAATAACCCAAAACTGTTCCTTACCTTTTTTACTGTTACTGGATCGCCATCTGACTGCTACATCGAACTGCGACATGAATATTCTTACTCTGTTTTACTATACTCTATTAGCTGCTGGTGGACTGTCATAATAAGTGGCTGTATTTATTACCAAAGCTGACCTTATTCTTTAATAGCAAAGCCCACGTTATTCTTTAATTAATTTGACTGAAGTTACGTAACTCTTGGTTAAACTTTTTCTTGACAACAATAAAAGTTTGCGAAGTTTTACGTTGATGGTTTTTGATATGGATTATAGTCAGTAATGCAATACTTTACAAAAATTAATTATATTCTGAATGAAATGATTTTACAAACGTTCAAATGGGACTTACTTTTTACAATAATCTTAGAACTAGCAATGCGCAAACATACCTTCAGTAGTCTTGAGTTTCTCAAAAAATTAATTCAATAATATTAGTTCCTCTTATGATAATAGTTAGCTGATATCTCTATATATCCGTTTATAATCTCTTGTAAATCATAGCTAGTGGCTTGCAGGCACACCGCTCCTCTCAACCTCTCGCTTCAGACCTGCTACCGACTCGCTTTACATCTCGCTTACTACTGACTTCCTTCGAACGCTAAAGTGCGGTCTCTCCTGCCAACAATGCTTTCTGGCGCAGACAATCCCTGCTACCATTACAAAATGTATCAATTCGCCGTCTTTCCCGCTCGTTTCTTAAAATGTATCCATACGCTGTCCCTCCCGCCCTTTTTAAAATTATATCAATGTGCGGTCTCTCTTGCCAACAATACTTTGGTGCAGACATTCCCTGCTACCACAATTATTTCCAACATAGCAAATATTAATTATTCCTACTTAATCGCATTAATAAAATATAAACATCTTTCATAAATTGTACGTTGACAATAGACAATAGAAATATACACGTCTTACAGTGGTATCGCATTTGATATTAGTAGTACAGTATGCAACAAGACACCAACGATTCAGGTGGTAGAGGATGGAATTCGGTATAAAGGCATTCTGCTCCGTGCGGTGTTAGTGTATCCGTACGTTCTTTTACTACAGATAGGAAAGAAATACCGTTAGTGACAGTGGATTTTGAGTGCGTAAACCACGATTGTGACCCTGTCCCGCAGAAAACAGTTATCGTGTGATGAACAAGCAAAAATCGGTACGTACAAAATTGGCTCTGAGCACTATGGGACTTAACATCTGAGGTCATAAGTCCCCTAGAACTTCGAACTACTTAAACCTAACTAACCTAAGGACATCACACACGTCCATGCCCGAGGCAGGATTCGAACCAGTGACCGTAGCGGTCGCGCGGTTCCAGACTAAAGCGCCAACCGGCTGGCGGTAGGTACAAGGAGCTGGAAATCACCAATCGTCAAATTGCGAAGAAGATTAACTGTTCAAGTACAGTGACTGATAATCTCGTTGAACTGGGCGCACGATGTGGGCAGAACGGAAAATATGGAAAAAGTAGAAAATTATCCGAGGCGTAGAAAGGGTCTCTCTCTCCAAGCACCACTGTCTCCTCTTCAAACATGTTCTTTGAGGGGGTTTGCTCGTTGTTTTGACCCGTAGACAGGGAAATTTTAACACATATGTATAGAGGATGGTGGAAATATGGCGATGAAGGAAAACTGACAAAAGCCGATCCTCCTTCAAACCGGTTGCTGGCCGAAATGTAGATCCTCTCTTTCTCTACCAATTTCTGCACTTGTTTCTTACTTTCTCAATCCCGCTGTCTCCATCATACTTCGGCAGATCAAAAATTCTGGGCAGCCAACTTATCTCTCTCCTAAAATTACAGCCGTAATTTTTCCCGAGGGCATGCAGCTTTACTGTATGATTAAATGATGATGGCGTCCTCTTGGGTAAAATATTCCGGAGGTAAAATAGTCCCCCATTCGGATCTCCGGGCGGGGACTACTCAAGAGGATGTCGTTATCAGGAGAAAGAAAACTGGCGTTCTACGGATCGGAGCGTGGAATGTCAGATCCCTTAATCAGGCAGGTAGGTTAGAAAATTTAAAAAGGGAAATGGATAGGTTGAAGTTAGATATAGTGGGAATTAGTGAACTTCGGTGGCAGGAGGAGCAAGACTTCTGGTCAGGTGACTACAGGGTTATAAACACAAAATCAAATAGGGGTAATGCAGGAGTAGGTTTAATAATGAATAGGAAAATAGGAATGCGGGTAGCTACTACAAACAGCATAGTGAACGCGTTATTGTGGCCAAGATAGATACGAAGCCCACACCTACTACAGTAGTACAAGTTTATATGCCAACTAGCTCTGCAGATGATGAAGACATTGAAGAAATGTATGATGAAATAAAAGAAATTATTCAGATTGTGAAGGGAGACGAAAATTTAATAGTCATGGGTGACTGGAATTCGAGTGTAGGAAAAGGGAGAGAAGGAAACATAGTAGGTGAATATGGATTGGAGCTAAGAAATGAAAGAGGAAGCCGCCTGGTAGAATTTTGCACAGAGCACAACATAATCATAACTAACACTTGGTTTAAGAATCATGAAAGAAGGTTGTATACATGGAAGAACCCTGGAGATACTAAAAGGTATCAGATAGATTATATAATGGTAAGACAGAGATTTAGGAACCAGGTTTTAAATTGTAAGACATTTCCAGGGGCAGATGTGGACTCTGACCACAATCTATTGGTTATGACCTGTAGATTAAAACTGAAGAAACTGCAAAAAGGTGGGAATTTAAGGAGATGGGACCTGGATAAACTGAAAGAACCAGAGGTTGTACAGAGTTTCAGGGAGAGCATAAGGGAACAATTGACAGGAATGGGGGAAAGAAATACAGTAGAAGAAGAATGGGTAGCTTTGAGGGACGAAGGAGCGAAGGCAGCAGAGGATCAAGGAGGTAAAAAGACGAGGGCTAGTAGAAATCCTTGGGTAACAGACGAAATATTGAATTTAATTGATGAAAGGAGAAAATACAAAAACGCAGTAAATGAAGCAGGCAAAAAGGAATACAAACGTCTCAAAAATGAGATCAACAGGAAGTGCAAAATGGCTAAGCAGGGATGGCTAGAGGACAAATGTAAGGATGTAGAGGCCTATCTCACTAGGGGTAAGATAGATACTGCCTACAGGAAAATTAAAGAGCCCTTTGGAGATAAGAGAACGACTTGTATGAAAATCAAGAGCTCAGATGGAAACCCAGTTCTAAGCAAAGAAGGGAAAGCAGAAAGGTGGAAGGAGTATATAGAGGGTCTATACAAGGGCGATGTACTTGAGGACAATATTACGGAAATGGAAGAGAATGTAGATGAAGATGAAATGGGAGATAGGATACTGCGTGAAGAGTTTGACAGAGCACTGAAAGACCTGAGTCGAAACAAGGCCCCCGGAGTAGACAACATTCCATTGGAACTACTGACGGCCTTGGGAGAGCCAGTCCTGACAAAACTCTACCATCTGGTGAGCAAGATGTATGAAACAGGCGAAATACCCTCAGACTTCAAAAAGAATATAATAATTCCAATCCCAAAGAAAGCAGGTGTTGACAGATGTGAAAATTACCGAACTATCAGTTTAATAAGTCACAGCTGCAAAATACTAACGCGAATTCTTTACAGACGAATGGAAAAACTAGTAGAAGCCAACCTCGGGGAAGATCAGTTTGGATTCCGTAGAAACACTGGAACACGTGAGGCAATACTGACCTTACGACTTATCTTAGAAGAAAGATTAAGGAAAGGCAAACCTACGTTTCTAGCATTTGTAGACTTAGAGAAAGCTTTTGACAATGTTGACTGGAATACTCTCTTTTAAATCCTAAAGGTGGCAGGGGTAAAATACAGGGAGCGAAAGGCTATTTACAATTTGTACAGAAACCAGATGGCAGTTATAAGAGTCGAGGGACATGAAAGGGAAGCAGTGGTTGGGAAGGGAGTAAGACAGGGTTGTAGCCTCTCCCCGATGTTGTTCAATCTGTATATTGAGCAAGCAGTAAAGGAAACAAAAGAAAAATTCGGAGTAGGTATTAAACTTCATGGAGAAGAAATAAAAACTTTGAGGTTTGCCGATGACATTGTAATTCTGTCAGAGACAGCAAAGGACTTGGAAGAGCAGTTGAATGGAATGGACAGTGTCTTGAAAGGAGGATATAAGATGAACATCAACAAAAGCAAAACAAGGATAATGGAATGTAGTCTAATTAAGTCGGGTGATGATGAGGGAATTAGATTAGTAAATGAGGCACTTAAAGTAGGAAAGGAGTTTTGCAATTTGGGGAGCAAAATAACTGATGATGGTCGAAGTGGAGAGGATATAAAATGTAGACTGGCAATGGCAAGGAAAGCGTTTCTGAAGAAGAGAAATTTGTTAACATCCAGTATTGATTTAAGTGTCAGGAAGTCATTTCTGAAAGTATTTGTATGGAGTGTAGCCATGTATGGAAGTGAAACATGGACGATAAATAGTTTGGACAAGAAGAGAATAGAAGCTTTCGAAATGTGGTGCTACAAAAGAATGCTGAAGATTAGATGGGTAGATCACATAACTAATGAGGAAGTGTTGAATAGGATTGGGGAGAAGAGAAGTTTGTGGCACAACTTGACCAGAAGAAGGGATTGGTTGGTAGGACATGTTCTGAGGCATCAAGGGATCACCAATTTAGTATTGGAGGGCAGCGTGGAGGGTAAAAATCGTAGAGGGAGACCAAGAGATGAATACACTAAGCAGATTCAGAAGGATGTAGGTTGCAGTAGGTACTGGGAGATGAAAAAGCTTGCACAGGATAGAGTAGAATGGAGAGCTGCATCAAACCAGTCTCAGGACTGAAGACCACAACAACAACAACGTATACCTACGTGTTTAAAATGCTCTAAAAACGCACCCTACCCTATGCTTACGTGTTACATTTCGCCACTCCAGGGGGAAGGGTGAGGGCGGGGGGGGGGGGGGGGGGGCGTAAGACCCCTCAAATCTATTTATTGTCTCCATTTATCTCTCTTTTTCATTTCCACTGTTTCCTCTCTCCTTTGCCCAATATTACCATCTCAATTCATCTTTCTCTTTTACTTCCACTGTCTCTCACTTTCTATCACTACCTGCTCTCTCTTTGGCTTTCACTGCTATTCTTTCACTGCTATTGTCTTCCATCCATCTCTCTTTTTCTTTCACTGCCACCCTTCCTTTCCATTAGCACTGTCTCCTCACTCTTTCCCTCCCACTGCACTGTCTCCTCTCACTTCCTGCTTCACTCTCTCTCTGCTACTCTAATTCAGCACAAAAATGGGCGAAGGTGTTTGCATGCCAAAATGATGAGGAAGGCGGAATGAGGATTGAGGCAGCTGGTGCCCCACTTTTCTGTCAGATTCTTTTAAAGAGGAACACGTTCGCCTTTTGTGCGTCTTGTGTGTTCAAACAGAAGCATTTTTCCGCTGGTTCCCGTCTTTTCCCTGCTACAACAGAATGTGACGCTTATGTAGTATAAAACGAGTTTTGTAGATCAGTAAAGCTTTGGCAGTTTATGTATGTATATGCCTCGACGCATTTATATACTCTGACACATATGAACAACTGAAACGTCCCCTTTGAACAATTCTACACGAGACTGTGCTTAACCTGACACACAATATTTTTAGCGCAACGCAATCTGACTTTCAGAATTCTCTACAAAAGAATGGCCCTGACTAACATTAAACTATACCTTTCACAAATCACTTACCTCACAAAAATCTTCGCTGCTCAAGCTACTGCAATACAGCAAGGGCCACTACTGCCAGCTAAATAAAAGATTCAAACTATGGAAGGCACTAACTACTGATAGGGATAGATAGCAAATGAAAGATATTAATAGAGAACAAACAATGTATTTACCTTGATATCATCATATATAAATATAGCAGTTCATGACAAATTACAAATCTCCGCCATCTCTCTCCCCACATCCACCACTGCTGGCGGCTCACCTCCAACTGCACAACGCTACGCGCTGTTCACAGCCAGCTGCCTAACACTACAATGGCGAGTATTACAACAATGCAAAGCAGACACAGACTGCCCACAGCACAGCCAGTGATTGTCATACAGAGGTGGCGTTACCAATAAAAAACCTAAACAGCCTACTTACATAGAGAAAACATAAACAGCCTACTTACATAGAGAAAACATAAACAGCCTACTTACATAGAGAAAACATAAACAGCCTACTTACATAGCCCCCATGCTCCCCACAAAAATTTTTACAAATGGTGTTGGGCACTGGCCAATACAGATTTGACAAAAATTTTTCACAATTACAGTAACAAAGATATAAAATGCACACACTTATTAATATTATGTTGGTCAAAAGATCAAAATTTCTCACAGTCCATAAAGACAGTCCACATTGTTCATCACGGTAAAATAGTGTTTTTCTCAAAGTCCGAGCAGTAGAAGAAAATGCACACGGAAGTAGTGGATTTCCATGCAGTCTTGAAGAAGTAGTGTTGTCCTTCCAATGGAAAGACAGTGCTGACTCTCGACATGCAGACAGGTAATGGTCCACAACAGAGCAAACCCACAGCAGAGTCATTCGAAGTTCTGACGAATATTGGTAGGTAGGTCATCACAGAGCAGACCCACCGTAGTCCTGGTAGAGATTGTGGTATTGGTGGGCCACCAGAGGTGCAGACCCACTGCAGTCCTTGTAGAAATAATGGCGTTGGTGGGTCATCATAGATGCAGACCCACTGTAGTCCTTGCAGAGATAATGGTATTGGTGGGCCACCAGAGGTGCAGACCCACTGTAGTCCTTGTAGAGGTAATGGTATTGGTGGGCCACCAGAGATGCAGACCCACTGTAGTCCTTGTAGAGATGGCCAGCAGCCATCTGTTGCCATTGTGCAGGTGCACATTCACCATCAAAGAGTCTTGCAGAGAATATAGCAAGTCCATAAACCACCACTTGTGCAGTCACAACGTTTTTGGAATTGTCCTTAGAACCAGCAATGCTGTTATCCAGTCCCTTGCAGAATTATTAACACACGTGCAAACACTAACAGTCCCTACTTCTCACATATTGTCCATATACTATGACCAACAGAAACGTGTGCAGTGAAATGTAACTTAATTGGAAGAACTGGTAACAATTACAATTTGATAACATAAAAATACAATAACAAAGGTACAAAATACATCATTAAAAACATAATAATACAGATAACATCTGTAGTACAGGCTTTACAAAAGAATCGAACTAACATATACATCAGTGGAATTATGACATGAGTACACACATAAAAGATCACAATAATTTTTGAAACATCAACTTCACACATGAGCATTAAACAGAATAAATAATGTGTAAGCATATTTATAAGGTAAATAACATATTATTAATGCCAATTATATTCGAGGATAACAGTATTCCTCATCATAGTGAATGTAGCTTAATATTAAAAGAAGAAAAAATTCTATGAAACTACACAGAGACAGGAAGAAAACAAATACACAAGGGTACACAAACACGTACTGGGATAACACAAAAGGAAAGGACAGGGTTCGTTTTCAGTGTAACATTTGGTACTGCAGTCCAACCCAAAACTTCATATATCTTTCCTCTTATTTCATCCTTTGTTTCCACCAAAAAAAATTCTATCTAAGCATGCTTTCTGTATTTATATGTTCATACATTTCTTACCTCAACATTTATTTCCAAGAAAATCCTACCTAAACCTGTTTTCTCAATGCATTTCTTCCAATTCATCGCAACTCATTCTCTTAGAGGCTACCCCCTCTTAAGCTAACTTAAATCTACTGAGCTCAGATGCTAAACTAAGGGACGAGGCAATGCAGCATCACATAACAAATCAACACAAACAGCAATGCAAAAAAATGCAAATTGGCAAAGCTAGCAGCATAAATGAGCAAAAGTCAAATTCAATAACACTATGCCTGGCAAACAGCAGCAATTTATACCTAAACATGACATAGCACAAGCAGAAAAAATATTACACTAAAATGGCCATGTCTAATACCTATGTCACATCTTAACACTAGAGTGATGCATCACAATTTATTCTACAAAAGAAATTACCAAGTACTTGAAAAGAAAATTATGAATGCAGTTCCTGTGAAGGTAAATGTCGCTTTGTACTCCCTCATTTTTTGAAAAAAATTATTATATACTCGATCTGTAGACAGAAAATATTTATATTAGTACATCTATAAAATTTTATTTTAACCAATGCTGCAGTGCAGCTAGAAACTAGATATCAAATGAAATAAGCAACTATGTACAAAGCAAAGCGTAAGAACATCATTCAATAGTCATGTGGCATTTCATAAGTAGTAAAAAAATCTCTCATCTAGAAAGACAGTAGTCATAGTCAGGTGTGTAGACAAACTATTTCTTGTCACTTCATTAGGCATTTCAGTAAATATCAGAAAGTACGATATGTTTCCAAGTAATTAGCGTGTCGGATTTGCGATGCTTTCTCTAAAGGAATGGCAATGGCCAGGATAATGGCCTCCCTTTTTTTTTGTTCTACCTGTGCCGCTGAACAGGGCTCGCAATAATGGCTTTTTCTCCAGGAGTCTGACACAGCTGGGTGCCCGCGACGCATTACGTGCAGGTGGTCACTTAACTTTCGTACGGAAATATTTACGACAGCAGTTTCTGCTACCGTTGCAGTCTCATATAAAAATATTTCACAGGTCAAGAATTAGCGTTGCAAATCTGTAGAAACAAAATCCTATAAATATAAGTGTCCAAAAAAAAATATTCGTCAGCATTGTGATACAGTCACACATTTCATAACTCTTAAAGTACGTTTCTTGGTTTCCAACATCCTTTTCATAAATCAGAGTCCCTAAACACTACTCATTATTCCTTACCTCATTATACATATACATATTCGTCGACACTTCTTCAATATTTCATCGTGAGAAATACGTAGCATAATAAACATTCCTCAACAACATAATACACATCGTCGTCGTAATAATAACATCATAACACTTCAGTCAAATCTCAAAATCGTCGTAACTTCCTCCAATAATTTCTAAGCCTAAAATAATTCTCTGCTCATGTCAAAAGTGTCAGCTGCCTCAAACATACTTTAAAAATCATGATCTCATACCAAATACATCATTCAAAGCTCTCATAGTATCACAATGATTCCGAAAAAATATGAAGAGTTCACACAGTACAGACAAAATACAATTTCGTAAGTGTGAAGTTATCCAACGGTGTAATTACGTAAACATCTGTCACTGATATAGTAAAATAAATGTTTGTCTCTCTCAGTTACATGATCAGATAGCTGTGTAATTTGTGTGTTAGAGAAATATGGTACCGATGTGTAAAGTTGTATAAGCAAATACCATATTAGCTAGGGCTCCTTGTGCTTGCCAAACACATGGTACACAAAGCAAGCGTGTACCCCCCTGAGGATAAATGTAATTATACCCTCAGGTGTTACAAATTACAGCAATGGAATGAAATGTATCACGGAAAACTTTCTTTGTAATTAAAAAATCTTTGAAAATAAGTGTTTTAAGTATAAGATTAATCACTCAAATGCGTGTCCTGTAGCGCTAAATGCGCGTCTTGCTGTAAGATAATTCTGTGGAACTGTCGTAGTTATCGTCCTCTGTAAGCAAAGTTCTGCTAAAGTCAATGTACTTACCTCATGATAAACAAAAGTGAAATGCTTTGCGTATAGATGTCGTAGTTATTATGCTTATTGGCGTGATGAAGAAAGTACTGTACAGTAACGTAATGTTGTGCCACGAAAAAGGCTGTCTCATTGTTGCTATACCACAAAAGTTACTACTAAAACATGTTTTTCTTTCCAGAAGAATTCAGAAAACTGTGCAGATATAATACAGAAACACTGCAGAAGCAACATTGTAAATTTTCACTCATTAGTAGCGTCGTGATAAAAATCGTGTAGCTGTCACATAAACTAACCTCTGTGTCATCTGGTATCTCTCAGAAAGCACTTTAAATTCAGAATGTATTTTCAAATAAACCAAAATGTTGCATTAAAATCTCATTAGCAGTACTGGTAAATGTTCTAAGTATGTGAGCCTTATAGTCGTTACGTAATCGTGCAACAAACAAGCAAGAATGTACACACACAATAACACTGTGACGTCTGTTTACTATAACAATGCATTCGTCATTTCTGTTTAAATAAGTTCTCTTGGTTCTTGATTGGATATTTAACTTCAAACATTGTTGTATGTTAACAGATTCTAAGTCTGACAAAGCATATTAGTAATGTGAAGCGAAAAATTTTATGACAAAGACTAAGTTCAAAAGCAGATTGTCTTTCAATAAACGGTTTTACATTTGAAATGTGGTACAATCTTTTACTCTTCAAAGTACTCAGAGTTTCAGCTTGAACGCAATTATCATGCAGTATACGTCGGTAGAGAATACTGGAATTTTTCTCAAGGTTAGCTTCTATGTTATTTTTCTCTGAGCCAGCCGGCGCACGTGGGTGCCTGCGGCGCGAGTCATTGTCTGTCTCTTTGTTGGCGCGCGTTGTTATTGGGATTAGGAGACCGAACTTCTACAAATTCGCCTTGCCGAGAGGGCCCAGCTCTGTTAGAATCCCGCCAGTTCTGATGAAATTCACGTCTGTCGTTTTGTCGGTAGTTTACATAGCTTCTTGTTTGTCGGTCATGTGGTGGAGAATTTCTCCCTGAATCGTAACTCTGCGCCGAACTGTTGCGTCTGAAGTTATTCTGCCTCCCTTGATAATACTTGTTTTGGTTCCCATATTGTCTGTTTCTCTGATTGTCTCTGTGATAGTCATTACTACGGAGAGGTGATCTTTCCCTGTAGTTATTACTACTCTGCCAACGGTTGTCATACGGGTGTTGTCTATTTTGGTCACGATTTGTGTTGTGAGAATAGCCTTGTCGTGTCCTGTTATTACTTCTTTCATCGCGGATTTGCGACGGATGTGACCTGTAATTGTTGTGTTCCTGGTTTCGCGTTCCGCGATTGTCAGTGTCAATTTCTAATTCTTGTAACAGTCCCTGAAAAGCTTCAATGTCGTCTTTGCAACGTCCTGCTAAAATAATATGTCGTAAATGTTTAGGCAGTTTGATTAAGCAAATGCGGATGAGTTCTGAGGGGCTGTATGGGTTTGACAGGTATTGATTCTTGTGCAACATGTCTTCAAAATATTTCACAAGACTGGAAAATTCAGATTGTTCGAAGTGTTTCATCATTATGATGTTATGTTTTACACGGTCTTGTGTAGCTTGAGACCAATATGCTGAGAGGAAGGCATGGTAAAATTCTCCCTCACTGTGGCAATCGTGAATGACCGATCGCATTCTTACAGCTGGTTCATTCTCTAAGTAGCCACACATAAATTCTAATCTGTGTTCTAACGACCAGTTGGGAGGAAAACAATGAGAGAATTGATGGAGCCATGCTTGTGGATGAATGTCGTTGCCAGAATTCTTAAATGTTTTGAATTTACGTGTAGTAATGAACAGCTTATAGTCAAAATCATCATGTCGGCGAGTCGCATATCGGTCATTGTTAGGTCGTGTCGGCCGTTCCATCTCAAAATTCGGTGCACATTGCCAATTTCTTTCATAACTTCCGAAATGCCCTGTGTTATTATTTTGTGTCTGTTCCGTATTTGTATGTCCCTCTTCCCGTATTGGGGCGCGAGTGTCCTCAGAAATACGTAATTCTTGTACTACTTGTGCCAACTGATCTTGCACTTCCCGGATTTCTCTTTTGTACTGTGTATTGATTTGATTTTGATTTTGTTTGAATTTTCTAATTTGTTCATACTCTTCAGTGTCCATCAAAGCTACAGGTGTTGTGTCATTCAGATCATCATCTACCTTTGTAGATAAGTTAGTGAACTGATCTGAAAGTTCGGCTACTTTATCCGATAGTGAAATCATTTCCTCTCTATGTTTTTCTGAACCAAGTTTCAGAGTGTCCATTTGTGTTGCAATCGTGTCTACTGTGACCTTTAAGTTTTCCTGAGTTCTTGCAAGTTGCATAACCGTATCGGTAGATGCAACTGAGTCAAATTCTGCTTGCAAGGTCTCATGATTTTCATGAACAATAGTTTGCAGTTCTTTTATAGCTGCTTCGTGATTCTGTAGTGCATTTTCATGACGCGAAAAAATAGGTTGGAAATGCTCACAAATTTGTGTTTTTACGTCATTACAGACTTTTTGACATTTCGATTCAATGTGATGTAACTCAGCAGTTAAATCCTCACGTGTTCGTTCAAGAGTTTGCTCCAATGAGTCTAACTTTTTAAGATTTTGTTCCATTGTGTCTAACTTTTGAAGCTTTTGCTGTGTTTGTCTCTGATTTTGTTCCATTGTGTCTAACTTTTTGAGATTTTGTTCCACTGTGTCTAACTTTTTAAGATTTTGTCCCATTTGTCTCTGATTTTGTTCCATTTGTTGCATTAATTGCAATAATAATGTATTAGTGTCTGGAATCTGTTTCTCTACGCTTTTCGGCAGTGCATTTGCACCGGCAACATTCACATTTTGACAAGCAGAAAATGCGTCTTGACTTATTTGAGAAAACGGTGATAACCCAAAACCTGAATCTACAGTATTTGCGAAATTGTGTCCTGTCATTTCGGATTCCTGAGGCGAGCTGTTGCCGACCGATCGATCGATAATGCTTCCCTCTTCACTAATTGTTTCACTGTCCGTGCCATTGTTTGCCGCCCGCTCCATTTCCCTATGCACGATTACCAAATTACTACTTTGAACATCAGTTAATTCATTACTCTGCGGCGCTAACACACTGCCTTCGTCTTCACTGTCATTTCTCAGTTTACTTTGGAGCCTAGTATTACGTTTTTCACACGCCATTATTGTCACAGTATTTCACACGACAACACAGAAAAACACAATTTGAAGAGCAAAATAAAATAACGTAGCAATGGAAATAATGTCTACTTAATTGCAGCTGCGAAATACTTGGTGCAAATCTACATGCATGCCACAACTGTTTTACTCTACAACAATGAAAACTACAACTACAAAGGAGATTCTCTCTACAATTACGCGCTAGCAATAAACAAAAGCTACACTAAATACACAAACTACAAGAAAAAATCAGAAGATTCCAGGTTCGAATCCTGGCAGGGTCGCCATATGAAACGTCCCCTTTGAACAATTCTACACGCGACTGTGCTTAACCTGACACACAATATTTTTAGCGCAACGCAATCTGACTTTCAGAATTCTCTACAAAAGAATGGCCCTGACTAACATTAAACTATACCTTTCACAAATCACTTACCTCACAAAAATCTTCGCTGCTCAAGCTACTGCAATACAGCAAGGGCCACTACTGCCAGCTAAATAAAAGATTCAAACTATGGAAGGCACTAACTACTGATAGGGATAGATAGAAAATGAAAGATATTAATAGAGAACAAACAATGTATTTACCTTGATATCATCATATATAAATATAGCAGTTCATGACAAATTACAAATCTCCGCCATCTCTCTCCCCACATCCACCACTGCTGGCGGCTCACCTCCAACTGCACAACGCTACGCGCTGTTCACAGCCAGCTGCCTAACACTACAATGGCGAGTATTACAACAATGCAAAGCAGACACAGACTGCCCACAGCACAGCCAGTGATTGTCATACAGAGGTGGCGTTACCAATAAAAAACCTAAACAGCCTACTTACATAGAGAAAACATAAACAGCCTACTTACATAGAGAAAACATAAACAGCCTACTTACATAGAGAAAACATAAACAGCCTACTTACACAACAAGTAAGTACGCACAATACAGCGTTAACACAAAATCTTTTAATTTAAATTCTTTTGATTACGTTGCTCATCGGTCGCAGTTCATCGAAAACGTCAGGCTAATGATTTTGTAACGCCGCTTCCTTTGGACGCAAAATTGAAAATACACTCCTGGGAATTGAAATAAGAACACCGTGAATTCATTGTCCCAGGAAGGGGAAACTTTATTGACACATTCCTGGGGTCAGATACATCACATGATCACACTGACAGAACCACAGGCACATAGACACAGGCAACAGAGCATGCACAATGTCGGCACTAGTACAGTGTATATCCACCTTTCGCAGCAATGCAGGCTGCTATTCTCCCATGGAGACGATCGTAGAGATGCTGGATGTAGTCCTGTGGAACGGCTTGCCATGCCATTTCCACCTGGCGCCTCAGTTGGACCAGCGTTCGTGCTGGACGTGCAGACCGCGTGAGACGACGCTTCATCCAGTCCCAAACATGCTCAATGGGGGACAGATCCGGAGATCTTGCTGGCCAGGGTAGTTGACTTACACCTTCTAGAGCACGTTGGGTGGCATGGGATACATGCGGACGTCCATTGTCCTGTTGGAACAGCAAGTTCCCTTGCCGGTCTAGGAATGGTAGAACGATGGGTTCGATAACGGTTTGGATGTACCGTGCACTATTCAGTGTCCCCTCGACGATCACCAGTGGTGTACGGCAGTGTATGAGATCGCTCCCCACACCATGATGCCGGGTGTTGGCCCTGTGTGCCTCGGTCGTATGCAGTCCTGATTGTGGCGCTCACCTGCACGGCGCCAAACACGCATACGACCATCATTGGCACCAAGGCAGAAGCGACTCTCATCGCTGAAGACGACACGTCTCCATTCGTCCCTCCATTCACGCCTGTCGCGACACCACTGGAGGCGGGCTGCACGATGTTGGGGCGTGAGCGGAAGACGGCCTAACGGTGTGCGGGACCGTAGCCCAGCTTCATGGAGACGGTTGCGAATGGTCCTCGCCGATACCCCAGGAGCAACAGTGTCCCTAATTTGCTGGGAAGTGGCGGTGCGGTCCCCTACGGCACTGCGTAGGATCCTACGGTCTTGGCGTGCATCCGTGCGTCGCTGCGGTCCGGTCCCAGGTCGACGGGCACGTGCACCTTCCGCCGACCACTGGCGACAACATCGATGTACTGTGGAGACCTCACGCCCCACGTGTTGAGCAGTTCGGCAGTACGTCCACCCGGGCTCCCGCATGCCCACTATACGCCCTCGCTCAAAGTCCGTCAACTGCACATACGATTCACGTCCACGCTGTCGCGGCATGCTACCAGTGTTAAAGACTGCGATGGAGCTCCGTATGCCACGGCAAACTGGCTGACACTGACGGCGGCGGTGCACAAATGCTGCGCAGCTAGCGCCATTCGACGGCCAACACCGCGATTCCTGGTGTGTCCGCTGTGCCCTGCGTGTGATCATTGCTTGTACAGCCCTCTCGCAATGTCCGGAGCAAGTATGGTGGGTCTGACACACCGGTGTCAATGTGTTCTTTTTTCCATTTCCAGGAGTGTATAAAATAGTACTCAAAACCCAATAAAAGTCCCAACATCCTGGATCCAAATTTCAAGTCCCGCTGGAATTGCACCACTTGAATAGTAGCAAGTATATGTAGAAAAGAAATTCAGAATAAAGTGACTTAATGTTTTGAAAAGGGAAAGAAAAGAAATAGAATCCATTAGTTTCACATTAAAATAATAGTAGATCGCATAGTAGTGAACTTATAGCTCACGGAATAGAAGGAGTGAACTCAAGGAATACTCCTTGTGAGTACTCTTTGAGGACGCTGCGTAATACAGAAGAAAAATGTCATACATTGTTAATGTCCTGCTAGCGCTTGCTGGATCAGGTCGTATCTCAACGTATGTGCGACGAGATTGTTTTTGTGCATTTTTTGGAAATTTTGCGATCTGCTGGGAATCATTAAACTTGAAATAGGTAGGATAGCAACCTTGAGTATATCAGTACGTACATGCAAGAGGGGAAAAGATCCGAACTTGTCTTAAATTGATTATCATACAGCGAAGACTGAACTTTACCCGAAAGTAATAGACTGTTAGCAATTTACCGACAGAGGAAGTGAACATTGGTATTGAATTGTGAGAAAGTACTGAAGTTTCGTTAAAGTAGCAAATGAAATCTGGATCTTGTTACAAACTCTTTGACTGAAACTTACGTAACTAATTTCACCCAGCTAAGGGAAAAGTTAATTCCTTAATACAATGATAGGACGTGAATAGTGTAGATTAAACCAGCATAAAGTGGATTTACTGTGTGACATTTCTTTCAAACCATTTAATATTGTGTGATTATGAAATATTTATTTGTGTGACGACATAGATTAATAACAGAGCGCAGCATGCATAAATAATCTTTGCCGCGTTAGACAGTTATTGTACCGAGTCGGACTATTAAGCCTACGTGAACTGAAAACTTTAGGGGGGAAGCTATTGCCGTACGTGGATTGAAGCCATAATTAGTACAAGGATAGCCATTGGTGTGCAATTACGTGTAGCTGTGCTCGTACACGTCGGGGAGCATATCATTATTTGAACTGGTCGATATCACTGATACGTACTCGGCGTGAATACAGTGCGGCAGGACAGAATTTTAATTTTTTATGTAATGTTCCTCATAAGCTACCGCTAGTTAGTCTGAGCACGAATATCATCAACGAACATTTCCAATATATCTTAAGAGGAGCAGTTACAGCTTGTATTTAAAACAGCAAATATTTTACTAGAAATATCTTATGGACTCAGAAGTGTTTCTAGTTTTACGTAATTTTCCGGAGACATTTTAAATTCTTTTCAGGCATATTAAGACCGTTGTAGCTCTCTTTTGTCAGTGCTGTACCACTTTGGACGTATTTGAACATCTGCTAGAAGTACGATGACGAAGTACTAGCACGTGGTGAAAATATCACATAGCAATCGAGTCTGTGAAGGGTATATCCGATAGAAATACTAAATTTTCATGTACGGGCATCATTTCTCATTTTTTATGTAAATTTATATCCGGGAACTTTTCCCAGAACGCAGAATAGGCGTTCTTAGATTCCAAATGGGAATCGCCGATTGCTTCGTCGAAATAAAAATTGCTACCTACTTTAAATTGAAAAAAAAAAATGTAAAATCGTTCCCTGAGGAATAAAAATAAAAGGTTTTACAGCGATACTACAAATGTACGGTGCAAAGTAACCACACCCCAAAATACATGCTTCCTCTAAAGTGAGGTCAGGACTCCCATCCAACGCAAGTTCACTTGACATTACATAAAGATGCACAACTTTTTAGTATACTAAAAAATGTGGTGTTTGAATTGCAAGTGCAAAGAATTTTATAGATCAAAATAATTTTTCTACGTCAGTTAAAACTGCGTTCACCTCTCAGACCGCATATTACATACACGTTTTACGTCTTAACTTTGAACCTTTGGCTCTGGGTAACGGATGATGATATCGAAAAATTTTCGAAGTTCCCCGAGAATATCATCTTAAGAACAGAGTGTAAAAATTTCGACGATTTCCTACGAGTTCCTATCACCAAAACTGTTACCTTTGCTAAGCAAAAACCATGACTTTTTTGGGTGTATGTTGATAACAGATAAATATTTTTGAAAAAGGGAAAATGGTGTTTCTAAGTAAATGTCTAACGAATATGCGATTAAAATGTGAGCCATTTCCTGTGGTTAGTTGTTTAGGCTATCGTGACCCACCGAGAAAAAAACAGTTAAAAACCATTTTTTGCAGGTTTGTAGGAACCGCCCCGAACAATTGGTGCTTTTACAAGACACCTAAAACCCACCCTAGACCAAACTTTGTGGAAAGGGACCTACAGATTCGCACAGTTTGCCTGCGCTGAGAAAGTCTCTAACGCTTGAATTTGACCTGTTCTTCCCAAAAGTATACAAATGGCCGTTAGGCCAACGCCTATCCAAAATACTAGACCATTAATCTGTGTGATCAATAGAACTTCAGATATGACCCAATGAGAAATCGCAGTTTTGATTGTGGGTTTTTTGGAACATATCGGTATTGTGCATTGTCGTGCACGGACCGATTTGTTTTGTGTGACTGTGAAACTGGATTCATACCTAAATTATAGACATGAGTGGTTTCTGTTGTCGCAGTGAAGTAGCTGTGGCATATACATGAATAACTGTGGTGAAAAGAATGGCCGGCCGCTGTGACCGAACGGTACTAGGCGCTTCAGTCTGGAACCGCGCAACCGCTACGGTTGCAGCTTCGAATCCTCCCTCGGGAATGGATGTGTGTGAGGTTCTTAGGTTAGTTAGGTTTAAGTAGTGTAACCTCCCCACCGAATTTTAAAAGAAAAAAAGACAATACTTAATAGAAATGGGAGCCGAGTGTAACCTCCCCACAAAAATTTTACAAGACAGAAATATTATTTATGAATGCCAATGGACATTGTGCTATGCGTAACCTGCCCACAATGAAATGTACTGACAATGGGAACAAAAATGTGAAATTCGCAATCTGACTCAAATATAAATTCTTCACCAAAAAATTAAAGTCCATTCAGTGACAAGAAAATTCAATTAAACCGAAACATCGGTCTTTGGCCCTGTGTAAAACAATCAGAATTAAAGTCTTACCTCAGAATAACTGGATGTCAAATTTCTGCTCTTATTTCTGCGCACGGCTTGGAGGAACTGCATTGCAAATAATAATATTCCTTTTTTTTCTGTGAATTTACTGAAATTTTTCTTCAAAAGAAGTGGAATGAAATGGGAAGTGCAACGAAATCTTTAGTTCAATAAAAAATAAAATTTTGAAAAAAATGCTTTAAAAAATAAACATTATTATTGGGGAACTTGTTGGAGATTGATTACAATAAATAAGTTTTACATTGTCTAATGATTATATTAATTAATAGTATACCTCATTCACCATCTTGACCAGTGTTGCCGACCGCCTACATCACACAACCGCACTGGGCTGCTACTACTGACCGACCGCTCTGCATGACGACTACTAGCGTACTGCACTGCACGACTACACAGAGCTACAGACTCGCAACGACTGCGACAGAGTACTGAGAACCGCTCGCAACACTCGCGCGGTCAAGCGCAAACTCTCTGGTCACAGATGCTACAATGCCTCGCCATCGCTGCTATGTTACATACGTGTTTCATAACCCTCCACTGGGGGGGCAAAAATTTGGCAGCGATGGTGAGTCATTTGGACTTGCCAATCGCGGCAAAATTTTTAATTAACTAATAAACTTCTACAATTTACAGAATAATTAGATGTAGTACATAAAGTAAATGTTGTGCACACGCACTAAGTACAAGATATATCAGACAAAGACAAAATGTGAGTACAAAACATAGTAGCAAATCAGAAAAAATGCGTATACAAATTATTTGACAGATAACAAAGTGCACAGGCACTGAAAAAATTCTTTAGCATATTCAGAACAAATAAACAGACTGGTAAGAAAAAATATCATGATGACAAGTGACATAAGTGTACTCGCATTGGAGTTCAGCGAATCGAAAAATGTATAACCTATGAACATAAATGATGTTAGCAAAAAATTTGATTTTCTTTATGTGACAAGAATTAGGATAGGAAAGGGAAGGATTGCATCATGGTTGTAGCACTTTAGATTGCACACAGCTGCTCTGAAAGTCCATATCTTTCCACAGAAGTACAACACCAAGTGACACAACTTGAAGTTCTTTTCCCATCAGAATTTACCAGTGTAGCCAAGACACTGAACTGTCGTAGTAATGTTCCATGTTTTCATTTTGGCAGTACCTTACGTACACCAAACAGTGGGACCATAATAATGTCTTCATCGCTCACGGTGGTGGACAGCATGTCGTGTCAACACCACGCTCTTACAAGGCACACCAACGTAGAATTAGTGCAAAACCAAATATAGTGCTCCATGATCACTAGGATAAACAGGACAAATGGACATTGCAATAATTCAGGGTAGTTAGCTCATGAGGTGAAGGACATTATGTCACATACCATTGACAATTACAGTCTTCATTAGTAGTTTGCGGCATTCATAGCTCAGTTATTGAACATTTCTGTACCAAGTATGCAGTATTACAGAAAAATGTTCATTAATTGTTTTACATAGAATCAGTAGCCTTCTTTTCCTGGTTACAAAGTATTATGAAATAATCGCATTCTTTTCAGTTACAGAGTATAATTAAGAATCATTAACCTTCTCCTAATTACAAAGCATTATTAAACAGTCACATTTCTTTCTGGTTACAAAGTATCAACATTGGAAACAAGAGCTAATCAATGGCATAATTAATAACAATTCGTGGAGTGACATTAATTATTGGCACTCAGTGGCCAGCAAGTATTGAATAGAGTCATCATTCAGTATTATTCAGATTATTACGAAGTCATTATTAAAAATCAGTTAATTACAGTCATAGCATTAATAATCATGGGCATTACAAGTACTCATTACAATAAACAGTGTTCCTCATTCAGTAGTATTCAGATCATTACAAAGTCATTATTAAAATCAGTTAATTACAATCAAAGCATTAATAATCACAGGCACTATAAGTAGTCTCATTACAATAAACAGTGTTCCTCATTCAGTAATATTCCGATCATTACAAAGTCATTATTAAAAATCAGCTAGTTACAATCAAAGCATTAATAATCATGGGCATTATAGGTAGTCTCATTACAATAAAACATTGTTCCTCATTCAGTCAGATCATTACGAAGTCATTATTAAAAATCAGCTAATTAGTCATAGCATTAATAATCATGGGCATTATAAGTAGTCTCATTACAATAAACAGTGGCAGTTATTAGCTAGTGACAAAGCATTATCTTAAATATATACCTTTTTTTTGTCTCATTAAGAAGTCATTACTCAAGTGACGTACTATTCAGAGCTAATCAGTATTATTCAGAATTGTCTCAAACTGGTGTCACTATTTGGGACTGGTAATACCTTTTTTTTTTTTTTTTTTTTTTTTTTTTTTTTTTTTTTTTTTTTTTTTTTTTTTGTTAGCAATGCATTGCGTTGGGATCGATAATTAATTGCTGAGGCATAACACTATTTGCTTTTGACCTATTGCTGCAAACGAGGATAGGTAACGTCATTCGTCATGAGTCAGCTGTAGCAAGGTTATGTAACAAGGCAGTATATGTGATCACATTTATAAATGATAAACACAAATGGGTAAAAATACAAAAAAAATGCAAGTACTAGAACAGGTATAATAAGTAACAGGTTTAGCAAGTATCATGAAAAGCTTCTCCTGGAAAAAATACAAAATGGATTATTGACCTGAAAGAAGAAACGCACACTATGCTGAAAAGTAGTGAACGTCGAATTAACAGGTAGTGAAATGTGTATAAAAATGTGTTCCATAGCTGTCCTTTCCAAAACTTTCCGTCATCCTACTATGCAATATAACACCTGCTGTCAAAACAAACTGCAACAATTACTTAAATAACTACATAGCATAAATATAAAACTTCAACATTATCCTCATCTGTAAAGAAAAAACTTCATTATCAATCACTTCATTATCCACATTATCATAACTTCATTATTATCATCACCTATAAAGAAAAACTTCATTATTCATAATACCATATCCTTCATCATTATTCATCAGTATTCATTATCATCTGCAAAAAATCACTTCATTACTCATTATACAACTATTCCTTATCTCTAGCATATTTCATCACTAAAACTAAGATGTGTAGTTCAGTCTGACAGCCTGCATCAATCACCTTGTATTCTGAAAGAAAAAATTAGTTAAGACTGCTAGTCTGTGATGAGTATAGTATAGTCTTGTTAATGCTTGTTAATCATGATCCATTTATTCTTCCTCATATAGTTATTGCATCTCCTTTCGTTTATCCCGTAGGTGAAATTCCCATTTCTGTTGAATTTATTTCTTACATGCATCATTTCTTTCTGAAATTGATGAACAGAGATTAATGTCTTGCATTTAAATCATATACCCACTAAATAATGACTGGTTTATGGTAACATACTTAAGCATACAGCATAACATGACAGAAAACGTAATATGTCAAAAACATTGACAGTGTTCAAATGCAAAAATATACACAGAATAATACAATGCAGCAGCAAAAAAAAATGTGAAACGGTCACGATGTTGAGATGTCATAAGGCAAAAAAAAAAAAAAAAAATGTCAAAGTCGACTGGTGTGTGTTATATCTTAACTATTTCACAATACATACAAACAAAACTGGAGTACAATGATATACACAAAAGAGTGGAAAATGTGCACGGTCTAATGTGTAACGACAAGAAAAGCGACCTGCTAACCTTACCTTGCCGGGCACTTGCCAAGAAAAAATACGATAATCATCAGTAATTAGTCACGTGAAATAATTGCATTAGTAAATGGCATCATAGTGTGTTGAATCATACAGTGGTTTCACTCAATAAACGGTTTAATGTTTGAGATATGGTGATTGCCTTTCGATTTTCTAGTTCTCAAAGTTTCGACGTGTACAACATTGGGGTGAGGGATGCTGCGAATCCGATACGGACCTGCGTATAGAAGTTCAAATTTACTGCACTTACCTTTTAATTTGCTGGATAAATAGTGTGTACGTACCAATATCTTCTGTCCAACGTGAAAGTCGCGGCGTGTACAAACCTGTTTTTGCTGTCTTCTCCGGCGCTCTGCGGCACGTTTGATGTTGTTCAGCGCAATGTCAATTATTTCGTGGTGTCGTAATCGACGAGATGTAGGAAATGTTATTAATTCTTTAATTTTGTTAGGTGGTTCAGCATTTTTCAGTATAACAGACGGAGGTAGCATAGTGGATTCATTTGGAATGGAATTAATTACATCTTGGAATGAGAATATGTGTGTGTCCCAATCAATACGTCTTTTGTGGCAGTATATTCGGCACAGTTTACCAATTTCTTTCATTAATCTTTCACAAGGGTTCGAAGAAGCGTGGTACTTGGATATATAGATCGGAGAAATGTTTCTGGCTCGTAACATGCGTGTCCATACGCTACTACGAAATTGTGATCCATTATCAGAAATTACTTTCATTACATGCCCTACATGAGATAGAAAATGTTTTACAAATGCTTTCGAAACAGTTTTAGCAGTAGCTTTGCGTAATGGAGTGAAAGTAACAAATTTTGAAGTGAGCTCAACAGCGACAAAGATGTAGCAAAAACCTCTGTTAGTTCTCGGAATCGGACCAAAAATATCTACTGCGGCCATGTGTCTTAATTTAACAGGTACAATGGGATATAAAGGAGGAATATGTGAAGTGGTGTCTGATTTAGCTTTCTGGCAAATTTTACAAGACGCTAAAACTCGTCGTATACGTTTTTCCATGTTAGTAAAATAACAGTTCTGTCTCAGTATAAGAAAACATTTTCGTGCTCCGTAATGTGCGTAGCTTAAATGAGTGTACCAAATTAATTTGTTGACCAGTTCGTCAGGAATGCATAATAACCAATTGTTGCTGTCAGGATGAGAGCGGCGAAACAGAATGTCATTGCGCACAGTGTAATGGTTTCTAATCGTAACATTATTCCTATCTTCCCAAAGGTGTTTAATTTCTTTCCACACATTGTCTTTATTTTGCTCCTTTGCTATGTCCTGTAATGACGATGAAATAAAGTTTTCAAATGCCACTTGCTGAATGTACATGACACTGAAATTTGTTTTGCAGAAGTTGGTTGCTACGTCTTGCTGATTGTTGCCGAGAGAACGCGATAGTGCGTCTGCTATAACATTTTGTGTGCCGGGAATGTGGACAATCGTAAAATTAAATTCTTGTAAATATAGTTTCCATCTGCTTAACCTGTCGTGAGTGAGTTTAGCCGAAAGTAAAAATTGTATCGCTCTGTGGTCTGTGTAAACGGTGGTATGTCTGCCATAAAGAAAGTGCCTAAATCTCGTAAAAGCCCATACAACACATAATGTTTCAAGTTCTGTAACGGAATAATTTCGTTCAGCAGGTGACAGAATGCGGCTTGCAAATGCGATGTTTTTAATAACTGTTGAACCATCTTCTTCAATTTCCTGGAAAATATGTACGCCTAAAGCGGTGTTAGAACTGTCGGTGGCAATGGAAAAATTTCTAGTAAGATCTGGGTGCGATAATAGTGGTGCATTCAACAAAGCATGTTTCAGGTTCATGAATTCAGAGTGTGCTTGCTTATCCCAAGACCAAATACTGTTTTTACCTGTTAATTGGCATAGTCTAGGCGTGTCTAAAGCAGAATGGTGAATAAATTTACGAAAAAAGTTAATTAAGCCCAAAAAACTGCGTAATTGCTTCTTCGTCGTAGGAACGGTAATGTCACGTAGAGCTTGAAGTTTTTCCGGATCAGGTGCAATGCCTTCTGCTGAAATTACGTGTCCAAGAAATTTTATGGAAGTTTTGCCAAAGTGCGATTTACTAAGATTAACTGTAAGTCCTTGTGCATGAAAAGTTTGTAACAGTTGTTCAAGAATCAGATTGTGTTCGGACCAGTTAGCTTCTGCGATAAGAATGTCGTCTACATACGTCGTAATTCTGTCTTTAAGTTCTGTCGGAAGTATAGTGTTCAAACCGCGAATAAAAGCTGCAGAAGAAATAGTTAAGCCGAACGGTAGTTTGCAAAATTGATAACAGTCGCCGAAACAGAGAAAAGCTGTATATTTTCTGCAGTTCGGATGAAGTTGAATTTGCCAAAATCCCGATTTCAAATCTAGTGTAGAATAAATAGCTGTACCATGAAATTTCTGTAAAAGTTCCTCTAGTGTCTGTGGTCGATCTGTTTCGTTAATAATAATGTCATTAATGTGACGCGAATCAAGTACAAGGCGAAGTGAGCCATCTTTTTTCTTAACAATATGTAGCGGGTTTATGTACGGACTACCTGCTGGTTCAATAATTCCTTGATCAAGCATATCCTGCAATTCTTTTTTAACCTGTTCTCTGTGAATGTATGGAATAGGATAATGCTTTGCTTTAAATGTGTCGTGCGGTTTGACTTGAAATTCATACATAAAGCCGGACATAGTACCAGGAATGTTGTCAAAAACTGGAGCTTGCTGTAAAAGAATTTTGTGTAATTGCGTTCGTTCGTCGTCTGTAGTTGCACTGCTTTGTCTAACTTTATCGGAAATCATTTGTATTACTTCGTAGTCCATTTCGTCTGGAGTATTATAGTTGTGTACGTACGTATCCGTTAACAATGTGGGATTACAGTCTATGTCACGTGTTGCGGAAATGACCTCTGTGCGGTTGATTGTTTGTTCTTCCGCAGATAATGAGTGCTGAAATTCTAAAGCAAGTTGTACATTTTCATCCTTTAACATTAAATAAGAATTCTGAAAATCGATAACTGCGTCGTGTTGTACCAGAAAATTCGTGCCTAAAATAACGTCTGTTGTCAATAAAGGAACAATCCAAAAATTAGAGTGAAACGTGTGACCTGCGATACAAAATGATAAATGCGTCTGTAATTTAACGTCTACTCCTTTACTCGGTACTGCTCCTTTCACTTTTGTTTTGCCTAAAGGTAATGTCGGATAGGTATTCTCTTTGTTGCACTCGTTGAAAGTCTCCTCATTTATTACTGATATTGGTGATCCGGAATCAATTACTGCTGAGAATTTCGATGAACCAATTTTAATTTCGATAACAGGATGTGAAATGGTTTTCTGAATAACTGGTCTTTCCTGTAAAAGAGTGTCTCTGATGTCGTCAAAAGTAATTACATTTTCGTGAACAACATTTTGCGTGTCTAAAGTAGTGCTTGTATTATTGGAAGATGCGATCTGTGCAGTATCTAGTCAGATTCTATCTGACGCGTTATTATTATTAGGAGGATGTTGTGGCATTTCGACTATTTGAACTGTCCTATTACTTCTTCCAGACGTATTACGTTCTGGATGGTACCTACTGTCGGGTTCATTCATGAGAATAGGTCCTTGTTGATTATTTTGTTCCTGGTGAGACCGACTGTTATTATATGTACGCTGATAATTCTGCTCATCGTTTTTACGTCTGTCGTGATAGTCATTCCTATACGGTGCATTACGATAGGCATTGAAATACTGTCTTCTCTGTAGGTAATTGTTTCCTTGTTGCCGCGCGTTACTATTTGTTGGATCTTGGGCTATATGCGCACGCGGCGGAACATTAAAGCCTGGTTGACCTTGTGCATTACATTGTTGGTTATGTATTCCAACCGGCTGACTTTCATGCTGTTGTGGTGGAAAACGTCTATTGTTACCAAAATGTGTTTCCTGTTGCTGAAAATTTTGACGATATTGATAATCTGAATTCTGTCTGTTATTAAAGTTTTGGTAGTTGTCGTTCCTAAAACGTCTGTTATCTTTCCGATTGGAATTACGTCCCTGATCATAATTGCAGTACGGTTGTTGACCTTGGTTGTTGCTCAAAAAGTTTTTGTTTACAAAAGAATAATCAGATTGCTGTACTTCCAAGAGCTGTCAAAGATCTCTGAATGCTGAAATGTTTTCTTTTTGCTGACCCGTTAGAAGTGACACTCGTAATGACCGTGGTAATTTGGAAATGCATAAGTGTATAAGTGCGGATTCACTGTACGGTTCACTCAGGTATTGGTTTTGTTGTACCATGTGCTCAAAAAATTGCGTCACACTGGGAAAATTTGAGTTCTCGTAATTCGGCAGACTAATTAGTTGGTCTTTAATTCCGCGCTGTGTCGTCTTCGACCAATACGCAGATAGAAAAGCATTCTGAAACTCTTCTACTGAATAGCATTGCCTCGCGATCGGTCTCATACGAGTTGCCGGTTCGCCTTCCAAAAAACTGCAAATAAATTCAAGTTTATGCGTTACAGGCCAAGTCGGTGGAAGAGCAAAGCTAAATTGTTGAATCCAATCCAGTGGGTGAATCTGCGTTCTATCGTTTTTGAAAACCTTAAACTTTCTCACTGACAGAAAATGTTTGTAGTCGAAATTATCATCTCTGTGTGATGGAACAGGTTCAGGATCGTAAGAGAATCTATTGAACTGTGGTTGATCGGAATCTAAGTCCCGTGCTCTCTGTAGATTACCCAAATTATACGCGCTGCGTGAGTCTGACACATGTTCATAAAGTGGCGTCTGTTGCGGTATGTTATTAACTGAAATGTTTTTGATCTCTGTTACTTCTTGTTGTAAATTTGACAACTTCCTTCGTAACGTATTGTTAGATGAATCGATCTCATTAATTGTCTGCTGTAAATTTTGAAATTCAGGTGTTTGGTTAAATGAAACCGGTGCAGTATCGTCTGATTTATTGTCATTAGTATTTTCGATGACATCAATACGGCTGGCCAATTCATCACATTTTTCAGACAGCATTTTAACCTGATCATCGGTTTTAGAATCAGACGCATTAATCTGTTTTTGCAACTTACGCGTAGTTTCGCTCAGTTTTTTAACATCAGCTTTGATGACATCGCAATCCTGTGTTAGATCTAATTGTTCGAATCTGTCTGTCACTGTTTGAATATTTACTGTGTGTGTATCTGTTTTTGATTTAAGATCAGAAATTTCATCTCGTAATTCCGCGTTCAATTGTTCTATGGTATTAATTTTGTCGGACACTGTAGTAATATTATTGTCTACATACGTCTTCGCTTTCGCGAATATTTTACGTTTGTCCTCTTGTCTTTGTGCAGTGATTGTTTCCATGACTTGTCGTTTTACTTTGTTTTGATCCTGAATAAATATGCGGAAACGCGTATCACTGTTCTGAATGTGCTGATTAAAGCGCTCGTTAATCTGAGTGTTCTGCTGTTCGAATTTCGCGTCTATCTTTGCGTCCATAGTGCGCGAAAGTTCTACCGTCATTGTTCTAAACTCGTCCCGTAATTGTGCAGCTTTTTCAGAGCATTGTTTAGCGACTCCGCTAATTTCGTCTCTGAGTGTTTCTGTTGCGGCTGTTTGCATTTCCCTTAATTCTTGCGCAACAGACTTAATTTCTTCGCTATTTTTTTGAGAACAAGCCTCAATTTCCACGCGCAACTGTTCCTTAGTGTCATGGCACTGCGCGGCAACGTCTCTAATTTGTTCACTAAGCTGTCTGGAATTGTCGTCTAATTTTTTATTAAGTTGTTTGAGATTTTCGTCATTATTGTCAAGTTTCTCATTAATTTTATTAAATTTTTTATCCTGTTCACTAAATTGTTGTTTGATATCTTCACTCTGTTGTTTGGAATTTGCAGTAAGGTCGTTCTTAAACTGTAGCATTATTGCCATAAATTGATTCACATCAAAAGTAGCAGTTGCATTCTCAGTGCTCTGTGATGGAGTACATGCAATTGTCACGTTCTGTGTGACCATTTGGTCATTCCGTAACTTACAAAAAGGATTATCAGTCGGACCTACACTGTCACTCACTATTTCGGAATTAAATAAATCCGTCGTACTTTGTGTATCCTGTTCATTTTCATTAGACAAATTTGTCTGTACATTACTTGGATTTTCTAAATCGGGTGTGTTAAGCTCGGCAGCGCTCATTACTATAGAGCGTCCCGCGTCATCAATTGTCGTCAAATTAACAGACGAGACAATTGAGTTCGTTTGTTCATCATTAAGGTGAAAGTCATCATTAGTGGTTGGAATGCACTGATTGTTAGTGGACGCAGGATTGTCATGATTACACTGCGTGTCACTAGTATTATTGGTGAAGTTATTTAATTCGCTTATTTCGTTCATAATACCTCGCGATACACTATTCACAGTCTTTCGCGGCATTTTAACAACAGTCACAATTATTCACAAAACAATAAGCACAAATGCAAAAGCAACACACAAATACAATAGAGCAACGAATTGCCGTTGACCTGTAGAAAGAAAGTCACAAGATTAATAAAAGCGTTGCGCCAAATCCTAATTATATCTAAGCAAATAAGAGCAGATATCTGACTGTCGCTCAAAAGACTCTCAACGAAATACGATCCTGGACTGGGTGTCGCCAAGTGTAACCTCCCCACCGAATTTTAAAAGAAAAAAAGACAATACTTAATAGAAATGGGAGCCGAGTGTAACCTCCCCACAAAAATTTTGCAAGACAGAAATATTATTTATGAATGCCAATGGACATTGTGCTATGCGTAACCTGCCCACAATGAAATGTACTGACAATGGGAACAAAAATGTGAAATTCGCAATCTGACTCAAATATAAATTCTTCACCAAAAAATTAAAGTCCATTCAGTGACAAGAAAATTCAATTAAACCGAAACATCGGTCTTTGGCCCTGTGTAAAACAATCAGAATTAAAGTCTTACCTCAGAATAACTGGATGTCAAATTTCTGCTCTTATTTCTGCGCACGGCTTGGAGGAACTGCATTGCAAATAATAATATTCCTTTTTTTTCTGTGAATTTACTGAAATTTTTCTTCAAAAGAAGTGGAATGAAATGGGAAGTGCAACGAAATCTTTAGTTCAATAAAAAATAAAATTTTGAAAAAAATGCTTTAAAAAATAAACATTATTATTGGGGAACTTGTTGGAGATTGATTACAATAAATAAGTTTTACATTGTCTAATGATTATATTAATTAATAGTATACCTCATTCACCATCTTGACCAGTGTTGCCGACCGCCTACATCACACAACCGCACTGGGCTGCTACTACTGACCGACCGCTCTGCATGACGACTACTAGCGTACTGCACTGCACGACTACACAGAGCTACAGACTCGCAACGACTGCGACAGAGTACTGAGAACCGCTCGCAACACTCGCGCGGTCAAGCGCAAACTCTCTGGTCACAGATGCTACAATGCCTCGCCATCGCTGCTATGTTACATACGTGTTTCAGTAGTTCTGAGTTCTAGGGGACTGAAGACTTCAGATGTTAAGTCCCGTAGTCGTCAGAGCCGTTTGAACCATTTTGAAAGGAATGGAAAGAAAACGGGGCGGGAAAGAGATAGGAGGGAAAGACTTCCAGCCACATTTCACAATGATATCCAGTCGGACATGCCCGACAGAACAGACACCACTCATATCTTATAGTTCTACGGGCGCGGCGGCTGTCTGATGAAAAAGTTTCAGTGCTGATGCACAACCAATGTCGGATCTCCTACGGGAATAAGAACTTTGGGAGCAGGGGCTAATGGGAGGGGGGTGGCTGAGGTGCGGCGAGGGTAATTTGGGAATTTGGGGTTGACAGTAAACGTGTCCGGATAGTCGAGGCGATTAAAGCAACCTTCTACACGGGAGAAGCATCCGGGTTCGAGTCCCTGTCCGACACAAATTTTCAGCTCTCGTCGTTGCACTGCCGCAATGCCCTGTGCGGCCGGTAGTCATTATTCCCTGCCACGCTGTTTCAGGCCTCTTGTCCCGATCCGCGCGGCTGCCCCCGTCGGAGGTTCGAGTCCTCCCTCTGGAATGGGTGTGTGTGTTGTCCATAGCGTAAGTTAGTTTAAGTAGTGTGTAAGCTTACGGACCGATGACCCAAGTAGTTTGGTCCCATAAGATCTTACCACAGTTTTTTTCATTATTTCCCCTATCTCTTCGCCACCCCGTTTCCTTTTCATTTTTTTCACCCCAGTTATTCATTTCTACTTGACTTTTTCGTTTCTACCAGTGCAAAGTATGACATAGTAGTCGATGAAGACATTGGTAATTACTGGGAGTAACGTGAGAATACATTTGGAACCTTCTTTAGGGAAAAGTATCGACGATAAATGTGAGCAGTTGGTACACAAGTCCATCACTTTTATGCTACTTGCATGAAAGAGGAACAAATGCAGTTGGTAGAGTGTTCATGAACAGGGAAGGTATGCCAAAACTTGAAGCCACACAGCAAAGATTAGAGATGGAATTTAAGTCAACACATACTATGACGACTTTGAAGTGGCATGACAAAAAACACGTATGCGTGTTAACGACATGCAATACAACTGTAATGAAGTCATCTGGGATAACGTAAGGCCAAACTAAGATCGACAAATTTAAACCAAAATTGTGTTGGTTTCTAACAAGTTTATGACTGCAGGGTACAAATGTGACATGCTGCCTAGCTCAACGGAATGACTTCGCTATGGCGCTGAAATGGTACCGAAACTCTTTTATTTTACTTTATATTTTTTCATTTTTTTTCTTTTTTGACCTTTTAGACCTGTGCGTGCTCAATTTCCACGTTATGTACAAAGTTCGTAGTCGAAAGAATGTCTTAATCGCCGAATTTCATCTTAGTCTCATTCGCGAGATTTTGGAAACGTTCCAACAAGAAACGAAAACAGCAGGATTGTAACTCTACCTTCTGGTGGAGTATGAGACTACGGCTGTTTAATTTTCAATAAAAACGATACCAATCACCGTTGTATAGGCTTATTTCTAGGCAACCGGTTTCAACGTTACTCTACGTCATCTTCAGGCCTTAACTGCTCCAATCCAGTAACCTTCGTGTTACAAATATAACAGTGCCTTTAACTGGTCTCTTAATTACGAGTTATTCAACCCAACATTAAGATTCTTCTGCTCTGCGAAGTGAAACCTATATCAGGAGACTGAGATGTGTTTTGTTAGCAAAGAAGCAATATATCATATTCAAATTTTAATCCGTTTGACAATAAAGTGAAGTTATCATATATATGCAGATATAAAAATAGTGGAACCTCTCATAGCGAGCACAATTAGTTCCAGACTCTTACTCGTAGTGCGAAACACTCGTTAAGCGAAACAATTTATCCTATATAAATTAATGTAAAATACGATGATGCCTTCCATGCAGAAAACTACTAAAAGTTTTGTCTCTTAAAGAGATCGGCGAAAATCATTCTTGTCTTCTCACAAATGATGTTCGTCTAGAAAAGGTAACCGTTGTTTAGATACTCTTGTCACTCCCTTTGAAGTATCTATCTCTTTAATCTTGTTCTTGAGAATAGTGCAGACAGTTGATGTACACCGATTGTAAGTGCGTGCTAAATAGCAAAGCTCACACCACGTTCGCCTTTTCCTATGCTTTTACGTTTCATTTCGAGATCGTTCTCTGTCTCTGATGGTCGTCTTCTTGCGGCTTTATCTTCCGCAACATTTCCACGAAACTTGCACATAAAAAAACACTGTGTGAACACAAGTTTAGAAATACGTGTGATCACAAGCTGCACGGAGATGGTAGCAGAAAGAGTGCTGACATAGACTGCAGTATCTAGATGCTAAAGACATTGTTCGTATGCCGCTACCGACAATGAAAGATGTTCATATTGTTGAACGTTTCCCTTGCCGCGCACGAACGACAGATGACGTCACACTGAACCGTCGTCACTCGTCATGTGAAACGTCGCTCGTTAAGCAAATCATATTTTATACAATTTGTTTTGCTCGTTCTGCGAATTGCGCGTAAAGGGAGCTGCTCGCTAAGCGAGGTTCCAACGTATACCTCTGAGATTATGTTCTAATGCAATACTTTTTTAAGAAAAGCATTTCTTACATAATTTAACAGACCAAATACTATTTGTACGAATGCCTCTCAAAGGCAATTATGCACATTAAAGTAATAGATGAATAAATGTGTTTCGGAATAACATGAAAAACATTAGGTTTTTAAGATCCTCTTTAACACATATCGGACCCCCTCTCCCAGTTGATAAAATCCCAGCTACGTCCTTGGCGCTCTCAACAGTGAATGGTTTATCATCGACAGTTATAGTACTTATTTGAACTCGTGGTGTTTGTTGTCTCAGACACGTCCGAAAGAATAGGCACCGCACATTCATATAATTGTTTCTCCGGAATGGGAAACGAATCCATCTTCTTCAGTGCAGACAGCGCCGGCTTTAGGGTGGGGCGACTCGGGCGGTCGCCCAGGGCGCCGGGGCCCAAGGGGCGCCACGTACTAAACGCATGTAAAAAAAATTACAATTTACAATCACCCATTTAGCGAAACTAAAATATTATTCAGTCTCATTCAACATACGTCGCTAATCTCACGAATGCGCGATGAATTCAGGGTAGCAGAAGAGAAATCATGCTGAATGCAATCTTCGTATTGTCTGCAACCATCCATGTTTGACGCGGGCTAGCACGGGCTCTACCAAAGCGCCTCTCTATTTGTTTCAAGAACTGCAACAAGGAAGAGCCCATGCAGCCGCACCATCTCTCGTTTACAACAGAAACTACCGGTCGCTCCAAATAAAAGAAAATACAGACTGTGAAATATACATTACATTATGATTTAATTAATGCGAATGTATTTATATCGAATATTTGTGACTTAATGACTCATGTACATTAATTAATAGATCATGCAATGCGTGCACTTCATTCATAGAGAATTCTCCCCTAACTTACTGAAATAATACAGCGCCACACAATGTTTGTTAGACTGCATATGTTGGCAGCGCTACGATTTGCACCCGCATGTCAGTAATTGTCAGTAAGAGTCGGAGGCAGCGGTCATGTTTTCGTGGCTGAATAATTGTGAGTGAAACGAGTGTCGTGACTGTGTAAACATTTTAATTTTCTGGTAGGTGCGAAAAACATTTTTATCTTTCAGTTCAGGTTTTTTCTAGTTACGTCTACTGATAGGTGAACTTCTTTATTTGTTATAGATCGAATATTGTGGTCGCGAAATAGAGCAGTGTCCAAGCAATAATTTGTCAAATTATTAAATCATGCCAGAAGAGAAGGAAATGATTAAAAAAAAGCTTTCTGGTTCAGAAAATCGGAAAAGAAAAGCTGAAAAAGAAAAAGTTCTTGAAGAAACTAAAAAGCACATGAATATTTATAAGTACCTTAAAGGAAATTCTAAGGCAAATACTTCAGATATTGAATCAAAAGTCCATGTATCAGCAAATATTTCTTCAGACTGTGAACAATTATACACAAAAAATATGCAATCACCTATTGAAGGTGATCAAATTGACCAGCGCAGTACATCTTTGCATGAATCCTCTGATATTTCTCCAAGTCAAAATCAACACATGACATCTGTGGTCGATGAAAGTATCAACGTTCTTGCAATAAAAGATACAATGTTTCTGATGTAGGTACATGGCCAAAAGTACTTAATGCTAGAGATATAGATCGCATTATAATATGTGGACCCTCACAGGTATGTCTAAATAACTTTCCAAAAGATGAAAATGGGCGTCATTTCTCTTCAACTCATTACACAAGAAAACTATCAAACGAAGAAACTATCAGACGACGGTGGCTAGTTTATTCTGTATCAAACGACAGTGTCTTTTGCTTTTGTTGTCGACTGTTTGATTTAAAGTCAACTACTAATTTGACTACCACTGTGGGTTTCAGAAATTGGAAACATTTAAGTGAAGCTCTGAAACTGCATGAAAATAGTCCTAACCACAAAAAAGCATTTACTCAATGGACTGAAGCAAAAATCAGGTTTAAAGCTGGATTAATTATTGACAAGGAAGAACAAAAGCTAATTTCTAAAGAAAGGTTACGATGGAGCAATGTGCTTCAAAGATTGATGCACATTACTTTGTATTTGGCTGAAAATAATATGGCATTCAGAGGGTTATCAGATAAATTATTTACCCCAAATAATGGAAAATTCTTAGGTCTTGTACAGTTATTGGCAAAGTTTGATCCAATCATGGAAGAGCACGTCAGACTGGCATTGAATGGTGATTTGGCTGACCATTATTGCGGCAAAAATATACAAAATGAATTAATAGAACTCATGGCATCACACGTTATGTCTACAATCGTATCCCGCATAAAGGGTTCAAAGTATTATGCAATCATAGCTGACTGTACTCCAGATATAAGCCGCAAAGAACAACTTTCGATAACTTTAAGATGCGCCGACATAACAGAGGATGGCGTAAGTGTAAAAGAACATTTCATCTCATTTCTGCAAATGGATGATACAACCGGTGAAGGCCTCACAGAAAGCATTTTAAAAACATTGAGTGATCTTGACCTTAACATTAATGACTGCAGAGGACAGGGCTACGATAACGGCGCGAACATGAAGGGGAAAAATAAAGGCGCAACAGAATTAAGAAGTTAAATCCACTAGCTTTTTTTGTGCCATGTGGATGCCATAATTATAATTTGGTATTGCGTGATGCGGCAAAATCATCAGTAAAATCCGTGACACTGTTCGGAATGTTACAAAAAATGTTTAATCTATTTGCTGGATCGGTAAATAGATGGAAAATTTTGACCGACCATTTGAAGATATACACCCTGAAAAATGTAAGTGACACACGCTGGGAAGCTCGAATTGATAGCGTCAAAGCGGTTCGTCATCAATTATGCGAAATGCATGACGCTTTGGTTTCCTTGGCCGATGCTACTGAACAAAGCGATGCTGCGGTGTCACACGAAGCGACAACACTAGGAGGACAATTAAAAGACTTCAGCTTCATTGTTTCTCTCGTGATATGGTATAATGTTCTGTTTCAAATTAACGTTGTGAGTAAAGCAAGTCAGTCACCCACAATCAACTTTGTCGAGTTTATGGGAATCCTTGACAAATGTTTCTCTTATTTGGAGACATATAGACAAACAGGTTTCGAACAAGCTATTGTAACAGCAACTGAACTGGCTTCGGATCTTGATACGCAGCCATTATTTAAACCACAAATGCGATTAAGACGTATTAAACGCAAGCCGGGTGAAGAGGCTGTTGATGATCAAATAACAGACCCAAAAAAGAAGTTCAAAGTAGAGTTTTTCAATGCACTGTTGGACACCGTGCACATATCCATGAAAGAAAGATTTGAACAGATGCAAGAATTTTCTGCGACGTGGAGTCTCTTGTTTGACATTAAAAAAGAATCAAAATAAAGAAGAACTAATACAATGCTGTTCTAAATTACAAGAAAAGTTAACTGTCAACATGAAGTCAGATATTGATGGAAATTTGCTGTGCGACGAAATTTTAGGCCTGCAACACTATCTCGAAGACAGCCAGGCAACGCCTATTGAAGCCTTAAACTTCATAAAAAAGCATAATCTTCAAAAGTTATATCCCATCATCTGGATAACGTTACGTATTTTGCTAACAATACCAGTGACTCTCGCAAGCGGCGAACGCAGTTTTTCCAAACTGAAGTTGATAAAAACGTACTTGCGGTCTACAATGTCTCAAACAAGACTAACCAGTTTGGCCTCACTGTCCATTGAAAATGAAGTTGCAGAAAACCTGGACTTTGCTAATCTGATCAGAGACTTTGCCGACAGAAAAGCGAGAAAAGTAAAATTTTAGTCGTTTATAATTGTTTTTCATTAGGCGTAATATGTTTTGTGTTCAGATGACTGACAGAAAATATAGGTTTATGGCTTACAGTTATATTAAATTCAATAAAAATATGGTACCCAATTCAAAATTAGTGTTTTTTCGTTATAAATATTACCTCCTATATATAAAAATCAATTGTTGTGTGTTAGTCTCACCAAAACAAAGAAATGGCTTGACCAATTTGAATAATTTTTGTTTTGTTTTGTTCGCTTTAGTACAGGGGAGCTTCAGAAAAGAAAAGAAATATTTGGGATATACGAGCCTCTTTCAACCACATTTTACGCATCTTTTCTTTGTTTGGAACACGCAAAAACAATTTTCTTGAGTTGTTGTAGATGTACAGTGCAGTACTACGCAATATTTTTAGACAATTTCCCAAAACGTGAATGCCCAAACAAAATATCACTGCTATACTGACTGTTACGGCAGCGACAGCAGCATGCTGGACTGACGTCACAGGCTACACAAGACTCACATGGAGCGTCTTAGCGGGCTTTCAGATTATTTGGATTTCATTTCCATTTAAAAAAATAAAATACTCAGGTTTACGATGGAAAAAAACATGTTATGATCATAAGATGACGCCATTAACCACTTAAGACGATTTCTAGAAAACAGTCAAATACCGTGTTGCAAAGCACTGCCAGGTTCGCTATTTATACAATAAAGGGCGCCAACTGGACGACTCGCCCGGTGCACCTGGATGGCTAAGGCCGGCCCTGAGTGCAGATGCACAAAGACGACCTCCCGCTGGAATCTCTTAGTAGTGAGCATGGAGAACATGGGCAAGGTTTGTGGATAGGTGGCACTAGATGGGATTCTTGGTAGGCCGGAAGGCATGCAGAGATAGTCCGCACAGTTGTGACCAGCACTGTGTTCCAGATGGCGCAGTAGTTAACGCAATTGCCTAGTAAGCAGGAGCTCACGAGTTCGAATCCTGGACAGGCACACATTTTCACTTGTCACCACTAATTCCGCGTAATGTCCCTATGCAGCTGACGTCATCTACATCTACATCTACATCTACATGGGTACTCTGCAAATCACATATAAGTGCCTGGCAGAGGGTTCATCGAATCATCTTCGCAATTCTCTATTATTCCAATCTCATATAGCGCACGAAACAATGAACACCTATATCTTTCCGTACGAGCTCTGATTTCCCTTATTTTATCGTGGCGATCGTTCCTCCCTATGTAGGTCGGTGTCAACAAAATATTCTCGCATTCGGAGGAGAAAGTTGGTGACTGGAATTTCGTTAGAAGATTCCGTCGCAACGAAAAACGCGTTTCTTTTAATGATGTCCAGCCATAATTCTGTATCATTTCTGTGACATTCTCTCCCATATTTCGCGATAATACAAACCGTGCTGCCCTTCTTCGAACTTTTTCGATGTACTCCCTCAGTCCTATCTGGCAAGGATCCCACACCGCGGAGCAGTATTCTAAAAGAAGACGGACAAGCATAGTGTAGGCAATTTCTTTAGTAGGTCTGTTACATTTTCAAAGTGTCCTGCAAACAAAAGGCAGTCATTGGTTAGCCTTCCCCACAACGTTTTCTATGTGTTCCTTCCAATTTAAGTTGTTCGTAATTGTGATGCCTGTGTATTTAGTTGAATTTACGGCTTTTAGATTAGACTGATTTATCGTGTAACCGAAGTTTAACGAGTTCATTTTAGTACTCATGTGGATGACGTCACACTTTTCGTTATTTAGGGTCAACTGCCACCTTTCGCACCATTCAGATATCTTTCCTAAATCGTTTTGAAGTTTGTTTTGATCTTCTGATGACTTTATTAGTCGATAAACGACAGCGTCATTTGCAAACAGAAGACAGCTGCTCAGATTGTCTTCAAAATCGCTTATATAGAAAGGGAATAGCAAAGGGCCTATAACACTACCTTGAGGAACGCCAGAAATCACTTCTGTTTTACTCGACCATTTTCTGTCAGTTACTACGAACTGTGACCTCTCTGACAGGATATCAAAAATCCAGTCCCATAACTGAGACGGTATTCCATAAGCAGGCAATTTCACTACGAGCCGCTTGTGTGGTACAGTGTCAAAAGCCTTACGGAAATCCATAAATACGGAATCGATCTGAAATCCCTTGTCAGTAGCACTCACCACTTCATGTGAATAAAGAGCTAGTTGTGTTTCGCAGGAACGATGTTTTCCAAACTAATGTTGACTGTGTGTCAATAGACCGTTTTCTTCGGGGTAATTCATAATGTTCGAACTCAATATATGTTCTAAAATCTTGCTGCATATCGACGTTAATGATATGGGCCTGTAATTTAGTGGATTACTCTTACCACATTTCTTGAATATTGGTGTGACCACTGCAACTTTTCAGTCTTTGGGTGTGGATCTTTCGTCGAGCGAACGGTTGTATATAATTGTTAAGTACAGAGCTAATGCATCAGCATACTCCGAAAGGAACCTAATTGGTATACAGTCAGGACCAGAAGACTTGCTTTTATTAAGTGATTTAAGTTGCTTCACTATTCCGAGGATATTTACTTCTACGTTACTCATGTTGATCGCTGTTCTCGATTCGAATTCTGGAATATTTACTTCGTCTTTTTTGTGAAGACGTTTCGGAAGGCTGTGTTTAGTAACACTGCTTTGGCAGTACTGTATTCGATAGTATCTGCATTGCTATGGCGCAGAGAAGGCACTGATTCTTTCTTGCCGCTAGCATACTTCACACACGACCAGAATCTCTTTGGATTTTCTGCCAGGTTTCGAGACAAAGTTTCGTTGTGGAAACTGTTATAGGCATCTCGCATTGAAGTCCGCGCTAAATTTCGAGCTTCTGTAAAATATCGCCAATTTGGGGATCTTGCGCCTGTTTAGATTTGGCATGTTTCCGTTTCGTTTCTTCCCCCTCCACCTTCAATTTACATACAATTTATCTCACTATCAATGCATAACTTATACTGCTGAATATCAGACTACGTCAGATGTGAAAATTACCGAACCATCAGTTTAATAAGTCACAGCTGCAAAATACTAACTCGAATTCTTTACAGACGAATGGAAAAACTAGTAGAAGCCGACCTTGGGGAAGATCAGTTTGGATTCCGTAGAAATACAGGAACACGTGAGGCAATACTGACCTTACGACTTATCTTAGAAGGAAGATTAAGGAAAGGCAAACCTACGTTTCTAGCATTTGTAGACTTAGAGAAAGCTTTTGACAATGTTGACTGGAATACTCTCTTTCAAATTCTAAAGGTGGCAGGGGTAAAATACAGGGAGCGAAAGGCTATTTACAATTTGTACAGAAACCAGATGGCAGTTATAAGAGTCGAGGGACAAGAAAGGGAAGCAGTGGTTGGGAAGGGAGTAAGACAGGGTTGTAGCCTCTCCCCGATGTTATTCAATCTGTATATTGAGCAAGCAGTAAAGGAAACAAAAGAAAAATTCGGAGTAGGTATTAAAATCCATGGAGAAGAAATAAAAATGTTGAGGTTCGCCGATGACATTGTAATTCTGTCAGAGACAGCAAAGGACTTGGAAGAGCAGTTGAACGGAATGGATGGTGTCTTGAAGGGAGGATATAAGATGAACATCAACAAAAGCAAAACGAGGATAATGGAATGTAGTCGAATTAAGTCAGGTGATGTTGAGGGAATTAGATTAGGAAATGAGACACTTAAAGTAGTAAAGGAGTTTTGCTATTTGGGGAGCAAAATAACTGATGATGGTCGAAGTAGAGAGGATATCAAATATAGACTGGCAATCGCAAGGAAAGCGTTTCTGTAGAAGAAAAATTTGTTAACATCGAGTATAGATTTAAGTGTCAGGAAGTCATTTCTGAAAGTATTTGTATGGAGTGTAGCCATGTATGGAAGTGAAACATGGACGGTAAATAGTTTGGACAAGAAGAGAATAGAAGCTTTCGAAATGTGGTGCTACAGAAGAATGCTAAGATTAGGTGGGTAGATCACATAAATAACGAGGAGGTATTGAATAGGATTGGGGAGAAGAGAAGTTTGTGGCACAACTTGACCAGAAGAAGGGATCGGTTGGTAGGACATGTTCTGAGACATCAAGGGATCACCAATTTAGTATTGGAGGGCAGCGTGGAGGGTAAAAATCGTAGGGGGAGACCAAGAGATGAATACACTAAGCATATTCAGAAGGATGTAGGTTGCAGTAGGTACTGGGAGATGAAGAAGCTCGCACAGGATAGAGTAGCATGGAGAGCTGCATCAAACCTGTCTCAGGACTGAAAACCACAACAACAACAACATCAGACTACGTAGTATCCTCCACAGATACCACACTTATTTTTATTGCAGTTATTAATAACCGGAGGAAATACTTACAGGGCGGCACCAAGAGTTCAGCTGACTACATACTAGCACCTTGCAGGTATCGCTGTTTGAAAAGCTATCATTGCTTGATATAAAATGATGTATGTATGGTGACGCGGTTAAGACGGGCAGTCAAAATATATATAGAACGAGTAGATACATCGGGGTGTGGTTGTCACTCAAGTTGCAGCGGACAAAGTGGCGAATCCTCAGACGCACGCAAGTAATTTTTAACGTTTACAGTTCCCGAAATATTACAAAAACTGACAAACACTTTCCGAACATGCCTTGACGGCCCAATGGTACCGACCGCCCGCCGAATCATCCTCAGCCCTCAGACGTCACAACATGCGGATACGGAGGGACATGTGGTCAGCAAACTGCCCTCCCGGTCGTTGCCAGTTTTCGAGACTGGTGCCGCTACTTTTCTATCAACTAGCTCCCCAATTGGCCTCACAAGGGCTGAATGCTCACCGCTTGCCAACAGCACTCGGCAGACCCTGACGATGACTCATCCAAGTGCTGGCCAATTCCGACAGCGCTGAACGTCGCTGATCCAAAGGGAACCGGTGTTATCACTACGGTATCGCCGTTAGCGTCCAACTATTACACTGAGTTTAAGAACAGTGGAACTGTGTACTTCATTTACTGTGGAAACGGAAAGAGCTTTCGAGCGGGACAAGTAAATAAGTTCCATATCGGGACGCTAAAAAGCACAAACACATACCGTAAACGTTACAAAAATGTGAGCTGGCTAAAGTTCAGTTCGAAAACCAGGAGCCCAGGCCACGTTCTCCATCAGTGTGAAGAAATAAGCACCAGTCAAACAATACTTACGTTCAAAACAATTATAAGATTTCAACAGAAGAGCCTTAAGGTAAAAGTGAGTCACGGATGTGGGTTTTCACTTTTTCACACTATACTCTTTCGTGCCGGGAATTTTCAGCGATAGTTAACGACGTCAATGGCCTGCCATCGATCTTCCAGGCTGAACTGATAGAACAATCTACTACGTGTTTCATATCCTGCACCTCACTACAATCGCGGGGAATGACGCTGTCATCTCGTTACCCCACCTTGACAGGTTTGATTTCACTGGTGCAATATCTGTTCGTAGTCTATTAGGTCTTCCCACTCCACTTCGTTTCCTGATGACTTAATTTCTTGTGATAAGTACCTTTCGGAAGGTTCTATGTCCACGTTATTCATGAAGCCTCTTCTGGATTTTAATCTTGCTGGAAGCCTGTGTGATTTTCATCGTAAGTCAGTTAGAACTTTTCCATGTGGTCTGCTGTAGTACTTATCGTCGGATACATTGAGCAGAGAAAACAACTGCTCTGTCTGGTTTATCTACACGTATAACATTGTTAAAGCTAGTTCTAGTCAGCATCTTTCATTCAGGAGGAACCTCACTTTTCCCCTACGGGCAGATCTAGTCCAGACTGGGCAGATGAACCGCACACTGGAAAAGCACTAGGCCTTGTAAGTTATTCTGAGTAAAGTAGTATTTGCTCCAGATTTACTGTAAGTACGTTTCTCCAAAATGTTGTGTCTCGTTCTTTCTTAGCATTTCAAATGCAGTGATTTTTACAGGTCAAGGAATATTCTTAGATATTAAGAAGGGTCTGGGTGTTGCACTAGATGGTCCAGTCAACATATTTTATGTTTTTGTCTTGTCAGTCTAAATCTTAAGTGAAATGCACATACTTACGGTATTGAAAGGATTTCGTCGCAACGCATTTTGTTTCTAATCTCTGACATGGAAGACAAGACGACCCTGTTTGTTGCCGTTCAACAAATTCAAAATTTTTACCTTGTGGAGTAAGGGAAATATGATCTGCTTAGAGGAAATGCTTCGTATTACTGAGAACACGTTGGTTATTTGTGTAAAAATGAAATAAATTGCTGCCAGTATATTACCCGCAGTGCAGTACTACGTTGAGCTCTCCATCTATTTTGTTCTCCATCAAAACATAAACAGAATTTTCTAGTAACAATACCTGTGGTTTTAAAATAAAATAAAGTTTATTTTATTGGTGTTGACAATAATATAATGACAATGGAATGAAATTCACGACTAATTGTTTAATGTTTATGGATCACCCATGTCAAAAGGCTTTCTGTACACCGTCGCATTCTACTCCTAAAAATACCGTCGTCAACAACACCCGTAAATAGTCTTAAATAATTATGATCTTGAACTGATTTATAATTGCGGTAGCTGACACACGTGAGAATAAAGGTTCAGTTAATTATTTATTATTCTCAGATAGACGTGCAGATTGAGTGTAGATCGTACGATGAGTTGGGCTTAACTGACCAAATACGGTATGGAGTTTTCAAGTTACAATGAATTTGTACAGTTAGATTGTAGCAAGTCCCATCGAGGTAGCTGGAGCACCGAGTAATTTCTGTTAAGCCACAAAAGCTTAGAATATGAAGCGTAGCATCGGTTCCAGCGCTACATCGCAGCAAGACCTAAAGTATCGCTAGTTGCCCATCGCGCAGCAGACTGAAGTCGCCCTGAAAGTTCCAAATCTGAATTTAGCACTTCTGAAAACAAATGCCTTATCAACGCTGCCGACCCTCCGCCCAGACCCACACAGATCCTTCGCACAAACGCATCTCGTACTGTGCTCCTCCTCGTATTCGCGTCTCGAGTTTCCCTTTACCCCCATAGCGGGTCTCTAGATGTCAGGTGTCCCGATTACCAATTCAAAAAGTTCATATCTTTTGAATAACACACCATATTTACGAGCTAATTGCAGCATGACGTACACCCTCAATTTCTGAAGGAACTGACACTAATTACTACATGTGTTACGTAAATATTATAAGATTTATGGTATGAACCTTCGAACAGATAAAATTTATCTTAAGTTTGTGCTGATACGACAAGTAGGACGTCTTTTGTACTTTGTAAAAAAATCCCACTCTTTTCAACTATGGACTAAGAATTGAAATAGCAATTCTGATTCTCGTATAACTGACAATATTAATAATACGCATTTAATGTCATGTAATTTTGATCTTAAACTACATCAAACCGTAAACAGTTATTTTTATTTTCATAGTTACTTAGTAATAGTGCATTCTCCTGTGTCTAACACTTTGATAATTATGTAGCTTCTCAAAAGTTATTAATCGAATATGGTAATTAATGGCACTCTTCCGCCAGATAAGCAAACATAGGTATAATGAGTGTGAATACTGATTTTAAGTAAGCACTATGTGTACTTTATCATACCTTGACGTATTACTTCCACAACAAGATTTTTTGTAGTCTTGCAGATATGATATGTTTATAAGTTTTATATTTAATAGTAATTTTGTCTTTTGCCTTTTCTAGATTTTTGAGTCTGGTTAGGACTCGTTAGAGTCTAAACTGGTTACCAGTAATATACTTGTCAAATGCCATGTAGACATTTATGAGGAAAATAATGTGTTCCCAATAGGTCACCTACTCAAATTCGACATTTGTAGCAATCGTGGCCGTCGCAGCCAAGAGTTCTGTATTCTCAAGCCAAGCACCCCAAGTACTGGCAGCTGACATGTTCTAACAAGGAATGCTAAACGTCTAGTTCTGCACATGCCGCTGTTTATAACTTCTTTCCTTGTTTTTTATTAAATAAGACGTTAAGTAGGGATTTGCATAAGTGTAGAGAACATTATCAATGTATGAGAAGTAATAATGAAAAAACTTACAGTCTGGTTTGAAACATAAGACAAGTCATGAACATCCCTTGTTGTCATGAATGATGGCCCCAGATGAGCGATCCGCGTTGGCTGTGAATAGAATTCTGGCCTAGCTGGAGGACTGTGTTCTTGTCTGTTGGCACGCAGGATGGTTAGGGTCCAAGTCTAGTCGGCAGCCAGTTACGATGTATTTTGTGCGTCGAGTCTGCGAAGAATGCAGACCAATTACGTATTAGGATAGGTTTACCTATTATTCATTGGTGTGCATTATTATGCGTGTGGCACTGTAGATTGCTTGTCGATGTGAGCACACGACTTCGTTACGACTGCGGTTTTTTTGTTTAGCTGACATCCATTTAATAGTCTGTCCGTCTGCGTAGCTGATTGGAGCCGACACAGTAATCAGCGTGTTTTGTGAGAGAGCTGGCAGCCCTCTGTAATTGAAATAAAAAAGAACTGAATTATATTGTACACCGTTGGAATTAGAGATATCGTGCAACACCCCCACAGAACGTATGACAAAAAATCAGGAAGAAACAGATGGATACATGAACGAAAAGTAATCGGTATAGATGGCTGAGATGCGGAGAATCAGGGATCGTTTCCCGGTAATATGAAAGATTTTTCCTTGGTGGGAGGTCTTTCACGTGTGCAGATAGGCAAGCGATGACAATTCAGGAGCTCTCTGAACAAAAAGTAGCGGCTCCAGGGTCTTGAAAGTTTTCAAATGAGCGGGAAAGCAGTATATTGACCACGCGCCCCTCTTTACTTTGCCGGCCGGAGTGGCCGAGGGGTTCTAGGCGCTGCAGTCTGGAGCCGCGCGACCGCTACTGTCGCAGGTTCGAATCCTGCCTCGGGCATGGATGTGTGTGATGTCCGTAGGTTAGTTAGGTTTAAGTAGTTTTAAGTTCTAGGGCACTGATGACCTCAGAAGTTAAGTCCCATAGTGCTCAGAGTCATTTGAACCTCGTAACCGCATCCGCATGACATGACGTCGCAAGGCAGAGGATGACGCGGCAGCCGCTCGACGTCTTCAGGGCCTGGAGGAGCAGCTCCCACTTAATAGCCTGTCTGAGGCAGCAGTTCCTTGTCACCTATCGTAGCAACCGACTTCAGCCGACGGTACATGATCAAGATCCATCACCTTGGTCTTCACAGCACCGAGACTGCTACTTGAAGACACCAAGTCGGTACAACTTATTGGACTTCTCAGTCTTTTCCGAATCGTCAAGATCCAGCTGTGAGCCTCATAAGGACCGCAGCTTGAGCTCAAATGAAGAAAATACCGCTGACACAGTGTTAATGGGAAATGAATTAGCAGTTGCTAATGTAAACCACCATCGTGTATATATTGGAATGACGTCAATGAATGTTTGTTCCGGACCAAGACTCGAACCCGGATTCCCCGCGCTACGTGAGAGATCGCCTTAATCGCTTTGGCTATCAGTGCACAGTCAGATGCAAACTTACCTAGGTCACCGCCCGTCTGACACAACTTGCACTCGTACGTTACCTATATTCCCGTCCAGGAACAATGTATTTACTGAGAGTCGATGGCCTGGTATTGGCGAATAAATATGAAATAGCAGTGCCTGGCCTATTAAGAAATCGGATACAATGTTTTTTCTGACATGCATGCATTTCCGATGGAACATTGCATCGTATTTCTTTATCACACAGGCACTGCTACTTCGTACAATGTAACATTTGTATGGGAATGATACACATCCAAATAACAATAAAACACTCTCCAGAATGTCGCATTTGTTTCCAGGTCCTAAAGCACTGTGTGTGAGAAAAGTAATGAGACAGATTTTTATGTGCCAAAGTTTACAATTTTTTGGAACAATAATATTATCCCATTCAAAGCAGCTCCCTTCGGCAGCTATACACCGGCGTAGTCGTTGTTCCCAGCATTGGTAGCAGCGTTGAAAGCTTTCAACTGGAAGGGCGTTAACATGTCTCTCATATTGTTTTGTGTCTTTATAAGACATTTTATCAATCCCGGGTTAAGAAAATAGGCTCAAGGACTCAGATCAGTTGAGTATGGAGCTGTGGAACAACTGGAATGCCATTTGAGGTGAAAAATTCCTCGATGTTAAGTGGCTGTGTGACACGGTGCGTTATCATGATGCAAGATTCACTTGTCTTCAATGTCTAGTGTCACTCGATTCACCCTTTTCCCGAGACTTTCAAGGACATGTTTGTAAAACACTTGGTTGACAGTTTGGGGCGGGGGAACAATGCATGATGTCGCTACTGGCGAAAAAGGAAATCAGCATTGTTTTGTTCTCTGGTTTACTCTTTCAAGCTTTTTGTCGGTATGCCTTTGTGTGGGCTCTCTCTCTGATTTTATCCTCATGGTCTCTTCGCGAGATATACGTAGGAGGGAGCAATATACTGCTTGACTCCTCGGTGAAGGTATGTTCTCGAAACTTCAACAAAAGCCCGTACCGAGCTACTGAGCGTCTCTCCTGCAGAGTCTTCCACTGGAGGTTATCTATCATCTCCGTAATGCTTTCGCGATTACTAAATGATCCTGTAACGAAGCGTGCTGCTCTACGTTGGATCTTCTCTATCTCTTCTATCAACCCTATCTGGAACGGATCACACACTGCTGAGCAGTATTCAAGCAGTGGGCGAATAAGCGTACTGTAACCCACTTCCTTTATATGATCATTCCATTTTAAATCACTCCTAATGCGTACTCCCAGATAATATATGGAATTAACTGCTTCCAATTGCTGACCAGCTATATTGTAGCTAAATGATAAGGGATCTTTCTTTCTATGTATTCGCAGCGTATTACACTTGTCTACATTGAGATTCAATTGCCATTCCCTGCACCATGCGTCAATTCGCTGCAGATCCTCCTGCATTTCAGTACAATTTTCCGTTGTTACAACCTCTCGATGTACCCATAGGGCTGTATCAACTTTTTATAGGTCACACTCGCGGATTCCCCAAGTGTAAAACAAAACTTGATGGCACAACTTTGCTCTAAATTCACTGATGGCGCTCTCAAAAAGCACGTGAAGGCTGTACGGAGCTGAAACTAGGACTGAGCACCCCTAGAAGGGATGAACAAGCCGGTGACCACAAGCAGAACAACACAGCGTTGCCATGTCGCGTGCAGTGTTGTCAGTTTGATTACTTTTCTCGCGCATCTCGAATACATAAAACTATATCAAGAGCCAGCGATGTCCTTTTTTGGGCATGAAGGAGAAATTCCTTAGTTCAGGGGAAGAGGAGGCAAGCAAGCATGGAGGGTTGAGTGTGGAGATCACAGTACAAGACACACAGAGCAGAGCGAGACACGGGGACCCGCACAACAACGGCGCCGCAGACCCTGGACCCGGCCGCCTCCGCCGCCTCCGCCGCCCCCGCCGCCCTCTTCGGCCCTGGAAGCGGCGGGCGACGCGCTGCTTCCCCTTTGTTCTGCCGCCCTCCGACTCGTATCGGCTTTCATGGCAGGCTGCGCCCTATCGACGAGGTGGCCGAGGCGCCGCTGTCGCCTTGTTCAAACAAACCGGGAGACGTAAAATAAAAAGACGAGAAGAAAAGTTTGAATTCATCTAGTCTGAGCAAGAAGGGCCCAGTGAAGACGCAGACGTCTTCTTTAAGACGAGGCACGTGTTTCTGCAGGGACTGATGATCACAGGAAATCGGAACCCCCGTGCATGTTGTTTGTAAAGCACAGGAACATTCGGTAAGATTGTCGTACAATGCTTGTAAAGACTCAGACACAGTCAACTTTTCACTAGCGAGATTAGATTACGTAAGATATCACTTTCATTCTATAAATCTACAGTGAGGATATCCTCAAGGACGTAGAACATGTTTCAAAACAATAATACGTAGGAGATAAGTGGCTAGTTTGGTCCATTTAATCCATAATTTCTATAAAACTATTTGCTGTTGTTTAGAAATGGAGAAAAAACCTGTATGCTAGCATTTATTTTGATGTAAATGGTGAACAAATATATTTGTAACCAAAGCGATTCACAGTAAGGAAAGATCCTCTAAGATTTACAATTCGAATTGTTGAGAAAAGTGTCAAGTAGTAGGGGAAGGTGCCGTGTTATTGGGTACCGTTTTTAAATTTAAAGTTACAAGTAAATTAGAAGTCTTTAAATTATGAAAAATGTGCTGTACTATTACTAGGGAATATTTAAATGCTACCGTTGCAAAAAATCTTCCGAATTTTTTCTCTTTCTGTAATAGCTGAACAAAGAATTAAACCGTGTAATTTTTACCTCCGGAAAGTATATTCCCTAATTTGGGATTTTCGGGTTTCCTATTTACTGGCTGTAAATCGACATTAAAATTTAATGAGTTAGTATCATAGCCTTTATTCCCATCAAATGTTTGTTTCAAAAGTAAAGAATCCTGCATAACTGTCGGTTACTCTGCAGACGTTTAAGCTGTAATAGAAAGATGCTCAGCCTTTGTTCTTTTCGATAGAGGAGTCGAGTGGCGGTTCGTGAGTAAACATCCTGGATGTTCACAAATTTTTAGATTCACATATATTTGGGAATGTGAAAACAATAGCATCTGCTGCATAACAGTTATGTTTATAAACATATTTATAAAACAACAGCCACTTCCGATAATAATAATAGTAATAATAATAATAATATCCATTACTTGTCTGACAAAAGAAAGAATTGTTTTGTCAAATTTTGTTGTTTTGATCATAATTAAGTACAGTTTAAGAGCAAGAACGAAATAACGTATAAGCTTTGGCTACTCTCTGTTTCGCGTTGTTGTGTAAGTGAGGTTTTTGTGCTCTGTTATTTTTTCGTCAGATATACAGGGTCCCTAACACCAGTATTAGTCCACAAATTAAGTTCTGAGATGAAAATCGGACACTCTTAGGTTTTACACAAAAAACAACTTAGGCTTATTGTGTGTTGCTTTGTTAAATGTTCGCTTGTAGTCATATTTATTGGTTTCGTCCCTTTCTCAATCGACGAATGTCGTCTGCGATGCCTTAGTTCCTTTGCGACTCACTTGGTAATTTACTTTTCTGACAGAACTTAAAATAGATAGAACAGTACCATGTTGGCACTTAACACGAAAGCCTGTTACCGCACAGTAAACAACCATCTCGAAATACGAACTGCTGTTTGTGAAGATAATTAAATTCAAGCTGTACTGTCTCTAACATTAACACTTGGCTGGATTCAACACCTCAAGTGAATTACTATATGATAAAATCCAAAACTTAATATATTATAACGCATTCAGAAACCCACAAAATAGGTTTTGTTGTCAATATAACTGTAACATAAGCAGATGTCCGGTCTAATTTTACTACATTAGTGAGTGAGGAATGTACTACTGTCTAACGGGACTTATGCCATGCGAACGGGGATAAAAGTCTGCTGTAGGATGGTACCACTTGGTGGCAGTGACTTAAATATTTAGTTGAGTAGTGGTAGGGACTAGCCATGCACGCTGTCAACATGCACGTAGTTTTATCAAATCCGTATGTATTTGGCCCATAAGGCAATTATGTCGCACCAGTTCCGCATGCGCAAAAGTTTCTTAATGCCTGCACAACTGACTGTGTGCTCGCTACCCTGATGCCGAGTTTCACGTAGTCTATAATAGGCTCTGAGCACTATGGGACTTAACATCTGAGGTCATCAGTCCCTTAGAACTTAGAAATACTTAAACCTAACTAACCTAAGGACATCACACACATCCATGCCCGAGGCAGAATTCGAACCTGTGACCGTAGCGGTCGCGCGGTTCCTGACTGAAACGGCTAGAACCGCTAGACCACCCCGGCCGGCCGGAGTCTATAGGAGTAGCAATGTAACAAAGCGCGGTAGATTTACTGCCGTATATTTCAGATTACCGCATTTATGTTGCATTTGAAAGGAAAGAAAAATAACCAATAAATCCGCAAGGTGTTGAAAGTAAGGATGTTCACGAGCTCTTACACAGCAGCCGCCACTGGAGAAGTCACATTGAAAAACTTTCCAAGTATTATCTTCGACGTCTGCACACTGCTCAAACACCAGCGAAAGCAACCGACGCGTTTCATCCATGTCTCTTTATAGGTATCAGCTGACCCCAGTCGATCGCAGTAAATGCACTCCTCATTCTATTCGTATTCGGATGATGTGTCTTTCTCACTATGATCGGAGTCTTCCTCACTATGATCCTGCTGCTTCATGACTCTCTGGTTCTTTCTTTCGAAGAGCTTCATTTTGATAGCTCCAGACGTTGAAGGTCTATCAGATGCATCAAATGAAGCTTCTGGAGTAGATTTCGTTGCAGGTGGTGTCTTCCCTGTAGCCCTGGTAGTTGCTTTCTTTCTTCCTTTATCCAGGGACTCCTTTTTTAAACGAAGATAACGTCAAGACTACTGCTTTACCTGACCCTTGATATGGGTTGGATTGTGGAAGTACAGGAGGTGAATTACTTTAAAAAATAGAAACCACTCTTCCCTGCATTCCATGAACTATAGTCGATAGTGGCCATGCCGTGGCTTCTTAGACCTTATCCGTGTTTACTGCAAATTTCTGAGGAGGAAAATCCATTGATCAAGAAACAAGAAGGCCAGAAGCATAGATCATACAGTTTTTGAAACCATTTGCAGCCACTTCCGTTACTGCGGCTCTGCAGTGGCCCAACCCACCTGTGGCCCGACGTATTTATCCCTTAAACATTGAAAAGGTGGCATCCGGAATAAAATTCGAAACATATGCTTATATAAACTGACGGCAGATTTCGGGTATCCAAAACAGTGCAACCTATTACTACCCGCTATTAAGGACCATCCCCTACTTCTGTTTAGAAACAACCTAACCCTTAGGTGTACTGTGTATGGAACGTATTATCAATTACATAAGAAAGAACGTGCTTCGAACTATTGCCTCATACGAAATACTTTGAAAGTACGTCTTATCTTGTTTATGAGAGGCTTCCAATTCAACTCTGCAGAAAATGTTTATCTTGCAGAAAATGTTTATCTTGACCACAACGCAAAAACAGCTGTGGAGAACGAACCGGCACCAAACTCACAGTAGTGCATCAGAATGACCTTCGCTACTTGTTGTTAAAAGGAGCTACAGCACCAAGCAAGCGAGATATTCAGCTATCCATTGACGACGGTCGCGACAGCAGACAACGGCTAGAAGAGCAATGTGCTGACCACACGCCTCTCCATATGTGTATCCAATGACGCCTTTGGGGTGAGGGTGACACGGCGGTCGGTAGGCACCTTAGGACTTGTTCGGACGGGGGATAGTCTATGGTAGACTTCTTGAATAGTGTACTAGTATGATAACATTACTTCTTACCTTTAACAGTATAAAACGATGCAGATAATTACACTGCTCACTAGCTTCGACACTCAAAGACAAAAAAAATTACTTGTGACACAAACACAAGAGCTATGCCATTAAACTTCTAGTAAATGGCGGACTGGTGTCAGTATCCCAAGCACCGCAATGTCCGATATTTTGGGGCAAACTCTAAAACCCTGGTAGGGTTACTAACGGCCCTTCCCGTAATGCTTATTTACAACAAAAATTTACTCCATGTAAAGACCCTAACTGAAATGGTCCTCACTGTACCGTCGCAAGGTGTTCCGAGTGAATGTTTGTTTTAGGATAGCTTGCTGTATATAACTTCGGGGGCTGACATCTAGCGGCCTACCCCGGAGACACACATGTACCTGGCACTGGCTGCGGTGGGAAAGCTATTCAACCTCTCTTACTGAACGCGTACATTCACCACCTGTTAGAGCCTAAATAAACGACATTAAGTATTTTTCAATCATTTTCAAAATCGGTACACTACCTTCTGTTAATCAGGAGAAGATAGTATAAAAATTTCAACATACTTAAAAAGTAAAAATCGAGCGAGGTGGCGCAGTGGTTAGCACACTGGACTCGCATTCGGGAGGACGACGGTCCAATCCCGTCTCCAGCCATCCTGATTTAGGTTTTCCGTGATTTCCCTAAATCGTTTCAGGCAAATGCCGGGATGGTTCCTCTGAAAGGGCACGGCCGATTTCCTTCCCCATCCTTCCCTAACCCGAGCTTGCGCTCCGTTTCTAATGACCTCGTTGTCGACGGGACGTTAAACAACACTAATCTAACCTTAAAAAGTAAAAAACCACATTTAGGGAAGTAAAGTCAGTTAGGAACTATAATAGTTTATCTTTTGGTATCAATTAAAAAACATAAACAGAACTCTCACTGTGCATCATTAATTAATTGAGATTTTCATATTAAAACTTTAGTTATTCTTCGTTTTCGTAATATAAAAAACAAACTAAATTATTATTTGTGTCTAATATTGTTGTGGGAGTAAAAGTGAGTAAATGAGTGTGTGTACGTGGGACATTCGTCAAATTTTAATGTTGCATTATATACCATCTTAAGTAACCTGCAAGAGCTACACAACCCTGTCGTGGGAAAATGATCCTAGGGGATTTACCCACATTGCTGACGACGTAAGTCTAGGTGTGATTGCTATTGTAACACAGCAGCCAGAAAGTTAGCTGGAGTGAAATCTGTATCTAAAGAATATTTCCAGAATTATAGTCTTTTCGTTTTCTTTTATTAAACATTACTTTAATATTTGTATGTCAGATTGACGCAAATGCGTCTATGTGTAAGGATTGGTGCAGGCCCGTTTCGGCACGAATATGAACGTGAGCAAGCATTCTGATTGGCAGCGAGTATGGTCAGCCAATCAGAACTGAGAAAGTTCCCATTTGCTACCTGATAGTTATACTGGAAGTGAGGCTGGAAGAGGAGTCGCTCGCTAGCTTTGAACGCAGACAGTCATGTTACTAGTGCTAGTCAGAATAATGTTTAAGATGGAGAATTACTTAGTGCTTTAAGTTACTGGTGAGCTAAGTCGATAGCAGTTGTTGTTGAGCACTGCTCGTCAAAATTTCAGAGATTTTGACTAAATCTGTTGGACAGAAATCCGTGTGTGAAATATTGGCCTTCATAGCATCTGCGAGGCATGTTTCAGTATTCAACCACTGAGCATTTTTTGGCGAGCAGTTTCTTTTTTAGAAATCCACAAGAAGGACCGAATGTAATAACTCATATTAGTGGTGATATTAATGACTGTGAAAACGTTGTCTAATTTGGGTCGGGTTTAGACAGATTTCTGGCTGCTGTGCGTGTGAAATGTGTGTATGAATTGTGAACTGGAAGGAAATAGACAATAGTTTAAATGATGACTGAATGGTACCTTTTCTTTGGCTATCAGGGAAAAAATAAACATTTTTGTGTGGAAATTTCGGACATCATTTTCCAGAAGTCAATCCATTTTCTTACCGCCTGATAAAATTTTTAATACTGTATGTCTACAGAAATTTCTTTCATAACTAGAGTTGAGTTGCGCGGCCTCAGTAATTGAGATATTAGGTGGTGTTATCCATTAACGCTGCTTTCACATCATCTTGTGTATCTACGTTGCCGAGTGAAGGGACATTGAGCAAACGCCGTTCTGAGGTAGGTGAATTTTAATTTGCAGCTTGCCTCACTCAGTGCTAGCGAACTTTTCACATCCGCCACGCCGTACTCATGACTTCGCGATAGTCACAAATCGGAGCACCAATAGTTATAATGTTTACTGAACGGCGTTTGCTTTGGTGCGAGCGCTTTTCGTAGAGCGTATTTATGCGCTGTACGACACTCACTTGTGAGCCTCAAAGATCTGTAACCAGCAAACTGTCTGCTAGCGCAGTGAATAAATGATTTTCACCAAACTCTACGAGCTATACCGCGTGTAACAGACGCTTATGAACTTAACACATCCCTCAAGTCATCAGTTTCATGTCGACACGTACATTAAAGACCAATTTGCTTGTACAACTACAACATTATGCATCGGCTGAATGTTTCGTAAAACGTTTGTTGGCTGCTGGAAATCTGGAAATGGTAAGCGATGAATCCTCAAAATGTATCACACTCCCAGCAAACTTCTGCAAAGTTTCCCAAATATCGTACAGAATTACAAAAATCACCAGTGAGTCAGTACATATGCTATATTACTAGACCACAACAATGATGTCAATGCCTTAAATTTCAGCATTCAAAACCAGAGACGATTCCATCGGTACTGTAAAGAATCAAGATAAAGTTGTTAATTATTCAACTGAATTCTTGATTTTGCTTGGTTAGAGTGGTATGTCGCATAATGTTTTAACACTGGAAACTGGCAGGCCTATCACTCTTTTGCGAAAAATAAATCTATCACGACATGACAACACTACAGTACTTTCAGTGGAAAAGATGACGATCGATGTCATAGCACCTATAATTTTATGTGGAAACGTTGCAAAACAACATGTTCTATTGCCACACATCCCAATGATTCCCATAGGTATACCAATCAAATTCAATGTTTGCAGATGGCGTTGCGACTCGGATTTGCGATAACCATCAACAAAGCACAAGGAATATCGCCACATGGGTGTACACTAAATTTGGTAAATCCATTCTTCTCACAGTTTACGCATCGGAAAGGCTTCCGATTTATTGAAGTACGCACAATATAGAGAAACAAAGGATACTGTGTATCCAAAATCATTTCAATAAACATCATTTAGATAAAAACACTTGTTGTCTGTGGTTGGCATCTGAAACACATGCCGGATATTTCCTTATTAGTAATAAAATTAACATCAAAGTTGGGCACCATGAAGAGGATGAAGTGAAGGTACGAGCGTGTTTTTTAACCGTTTTGCCACACCGCGGCCGCAGCGCTGCGGTCGGCGTTCTGCGAATGCGCATGGAGTACCTATATCAGTTTCCCACTCACTGTCGCCATAACAGTCTGATTCTTCCTTGTTTACGTTGTGTACTGAGTGTTTAAGATGCCTCCGATAATCGTGAGTCCCTCCGACTGTGAAGTACGTGCTGTTTTAAGATTTCTTAGTGCTAAAGGCCTAAAAGCGATCGATATTCATTGTGAGATCTGTGCAATTTACGGAGAAAGCATTATGAATGATGGAATGGTAAGAAAGTGGGTGAGAGCATTTAAAGATGGCCACACAAATGTGCATGATGAACAGTCATTAATGAAAGTTTGGTGGAGGAAGTGGAAAATAAGGTGAGGGAAAACAGACGCTTTACGATTTCCTCCTTGCGGGATGACTTTCCTAATGTTTCTCATAATGTTTTGTATGTCATTGTGATGGAGCACTTGAATTACCGAAAATGGCGCGCACGTTGGGTACCGAAAATGTTGACGAATGTGCGAAAAACCAAACGTTTAGGCAGTGCATTGACTTTCCTTGAGCGGTGCCACAACGATGGTGGTGATTTCTTAAGCCAAATTTTTATGGGTGATGAAACAATGGGTGGCCTACGTCACACCAAAATCAAAGTAACAATCCATGGAATGGCGGCATTCAGATTCACGCAGAAAAGTGAAGTTTAAGCAAACGGTTCCTGCCCGGAAAATCATGTGCACAGCTTTTGGGACAGAAAAGGAGTATTACTTGTGTAGTTTCTGCCTTGTAATGAGACAATCAATGCAGCAGCTTACTGTAAGACATTGCACAATCTGCGCCGTTCAATTCAAAACAAAAGACATGGCAAGTTGAGCAAGGGCATCGTTTTGCTGCAAGACAATGTCCGTCGGCATGTGGCGAATCAGACCAAAGATCTCATCACATCTTTTCGATGGGAAACTCTAGATCATCCTCCGTACAGCCACAATCTTGGGCCCAGTGACTGCCATCTGTTCCTGCACTTGAAGAATCACGTGGGCAGTCAGCGTCTTCAAGACAATGAGGAAGTCAAAACGGTGGTGATGCTGTGGTTAACAAGTCAGGCGGCAGACTTCTATGAACAGGGTATTAAAAAACTGGTACAACGTTATGACAAGTGCCTTAATATTGACAGAAATTATGTAGAAAAGTAGATTAGGGTACAGGCTTTCATGTAAAAATAAAATTATTAAGATATCTTAGCACGTCTTGTTTGAATTTCAGAACGGTACTTACTTAAAAAACACTCCCCGTATTGAAACTTCCTGGCAGATTAAAACTGTGTGCCGGACCGAGACTCGAACTCGGGACCTTTGCCTTGCTCTACCGACTGAGCTATCCAAGCACGACTCACGACCCGCCCTCACAGCTTTAATTATACCAGTACCTCGTCCCGGGTTCGAGTCTCGGTGCAGCACACAGTTTTAATCTGCCAGGAAGTTTCATATCAGTGCACACTCCACTGCAGAGTGAAAATCTCATTCACGCCTCGTATTATTATACCTCGGACGCCAAATAACACATTACGGACGAAGTAAGATGGACATGAAACGTAGACTAGCACAGGCAATGAAAATGTTCGAGCAATAGATGACTGCCAGTATGGAACACTGGCCTCCATTTCAGAAAGATATTTCTGAGAATGTACATCTAGGGCACAGCAGGGAACGATCCTAACTAACTTTAAACTGCCTTCATGGCTACTGCTACGCTGAACAAGTTAAGATGGCTCTTACAAAATTTAACAAATTTGAAACGCTTTGGTGAAAGCCAGAATACTGTAACTGACTAAGATAACTAAACCCAATAACCTCATCTCGCTCCATATAATGCACGAATAGCAAGAGTTCAATGCAACGTCGCTCATACTTTATATACCAGTAGCCAACGAGGCCACTATTGAACACTCATAACTACACTGATGTGCAAAACTTTCACACCATATGTCATTGTTAAGTAGCATAACTCGATGAAACTTGGATCATATATAGAAAAACCTTCAACAGTAAGTACAGAAGATAACTGAAAGAAATGTAATGAGACGAACAGAAATCACACATTTATTCACAAACAACAATTACACCGAAGTCATCGCGGTTGATGATGATCCCCTGGACAATGATTGTTAATGGGTGGGTAATCACAATGGGCACCAGCGCATGCTGGTCACTAGTTTGGTTAGGCGTTTCCTGTGGTAGACCTTATATTCTTCTACCGGTGTTGGATGGTCGTTAGTGCATGTGGACATGTTGCAAACTTCCCCGCTACGCATCACACTCGTGCTCGATGGTAATTAAGTCGGGAAACGGGCTGGTCCATCTGATTGTTGAATACCCTCTCGTTCCAAGAGCTACTCCACCTGCGCAATTCGACGCGTTCGCGTATTTTCAGCCAAGAAAATGAATTAATGACTGAATGCACGCTTGAGAAGATGTACATGGGGATAGAGTACTGTTCTGGTGTAACAGCAAGGGCGAGCACGAAGACGAAGAAAGCAAGAGCAGAGAAGGCTGTGAGACGACGTCAGCCAATAGAACGGTGACTAGGACGACATCAAGACAAAAAAAAAAAAGGGTCTGAGCACTATTGGACTTAACTTTGAGGTCATCAGCCCCCTAGAACTTAGAACTACTTAAACCTAACTTACCTAGGGACATCACACACATCCATGCCCGAGGCAACATTCGAACCTGCGACCGTAGCGGTCGGGCGGTTCCAGACTGTAGCTCCTAGAACCGCTCGGCCACTCTGGCCGGCCGACGTCAAGACAGAAGCGGCCTTTAGCCGAAGGGAATGTAAGCGCATTTCCTGCCAGCCTCGGCAGGACAGTAGTAGACCGGCACTAGCAGACCCGGACTAGAAACAGCGGAGTGGAACCCGCAGACCATAGTAAACCCGCCATCCTAACTGTTATACTGAGACTTGTGCCTTATATTAATCAGTTGCATGGACACTGATTGTTTGGATGTCGCACATCGCTTGCGATACGTTCTTGTAAATCAAAGTTAAGTGTTGTCAGTCTACTTTATTGTAATAAAAGCCATTAATGTGATTTGCTTGAATTGTTGTATCCGAGAAAGCAGCAGCCTTTAGCACCCTGTAAGTAGGCTGTTTAGGTTTTTATGTTGGTAACGCCACGTAGCGCTCTGTATGAAAATCTCTGGCTGTGCTGTGTGCAATCTGTGGCTAGTTGGACTCATCGTTGGAATATTTGCTTGTGTAGTAGAGTTGGGCAACACGATTCTTTTTCCCGATTCGATTCCTACGATTCAATCTCACATTGCGAATCGATTACTACGATTCGTTCACGATTCTTTCACGATTCATTCTAGTCTTCGATGGCACGATTCTTACGGAATGCAAAAAGTTCTACATCTTACTCACAGATGGCAGGACATGTCTCAAATTGTCAATGGGGTTAGAATCGAACTGTGTCATGATAAGATATGCCAGAAATAGTTTATTTATGAGTAAACATGCATATGACGTTACAAGTGTGATTCTCGATTTATATGTGTAATGCCTTAATTGTTGAAAGGTCACGTTTGATTTGATTGCATCTATTGTTTTATTTCAGTATGCCAGAAAAGAGGAGTCGATTTGTGCGGAAGATGGTGCAAAATTACGTGGTATGCCAGTTTAGTTGTGTGGCTTGAACGTATTTAACTACAGACCTCTGTTTTATAGTAACAAAATCTAGCAGTGAGGCAGACGTGGCTTGCCTCATATCATCCTAAGTTTTCCTGCGCTAAATGTCTTTCCAAGTCCACATCACCCTTGTAATTCATAACGCAGCTAACAGCCCTCCCACACAGCAAATTTAGCTTAACTTTCATTTCTTCTAAATACAAATCATAGGTATTTTGCTTTTAATTTGTCTGAGAACTTGCAGCTGTCACTGCTATTTACGTAAGAAGACGACATACTTCTAAACAATAGGATTCAATCGTATACCGCGACGTTATTTCACTAACATTTAGTATGAATCTGAACACGGTAACATTCGAAAACTAGAATTTTAAAGACGGTATTACACGGCGATCCGTCAAAAAAGGTATTGGTTAGAGAGCTTACATTCGCTCTGTAATATTGGTCTAGTGCGACAGCCATTTAGTGGCGGCACTGGTGGGACTAACAGAATTAGCAAATTAGCAGTGAAGTAATGTCGCTGTATACGATTGTATCCTACACTTTAGAAGTATGTCGTCTTCTCACATAAATAGTAGTGGCAGAAGCAAGTTCTGAGACAAATTAAAAGCAAAATACCTATGCTTTGTATTTCGACGAAACAAAAAGTTAAGCTACATTTGCAGTGTGTGAGGGCTGACAGTTGCTTTATTGTGAAATATAAGGTTCTGTGGAATTGGAAAGAGCACAGAAAAACGTAGGATGATATGAATCCGCCCATGTGCACTATATAGGGATAGTAAATGGGAAATGCCTTTACGCTCGTTCCCGTCAGCCACCGCCAAATGTCAGCTTGGTTTTCACGAGTAATATTACGACCCACGAACTTCGTTTGTTCGTTCCGAGCTTCCTTTGTTCACACGCATCCTCCACTTGACTGCCACCGGGCGGTCGTAATTATTCGGCACGATTCATAAGTTGCCTTCGAAGCATAGCGTACTAAGAATCGATGAATCGTTGGAACTTGGAATCGTCACGGCCCGGAAACACGCAATCGTTCTTACGATTCTTTTGAACGACGATTCGTCCGTATCACGATTCGATTCTTACGACTCTTTGTTTAGAGTCGTTCAAATGAACGACTCATTCACGAATCACCACAACTCTATTGTGTAGTGTTGGGCAGGTGGATGTGAACAGCGCCTAGCGTTGGGCATTTGGAGGTGGAGTTGGGCAACACGATTCTTTTTCCCGATTCGATTCCTACGATTCAATCTCACATTGTGAATCGATTCCTACGATTCTTTCACGATTCACTCTAGTCTGCGATGGCACGATTCTTACGGAATGCAAAAAGTTCTACATCTTACTCACAGATGGCAGGACATGTCTCAAATTGTCAATGGGGTTAGAATCGAACTGTGTCATGATAAGATATGCCAGAAATAGTTTATTTATGAGTAAACATGCATATGACGTTACAAGTGTGATTCTCGATTTATATGTGTAATGCCTTAATTGATGAAAGGTCACGTTTGATTTGATTGCATCTATTGTTTTGTTTCAGTATGCCAGGAAAGAGGAGTCGATTTGTGCGAAAGGTTGTGCAAAATTAAGTGGAATGCCAGTTTGGTTGTGTGGCTTGAACGTATCTAACTACAGACGTCTGTTTTATAGTAACAAAATCTAGCAGTGAGTCAGACGTTGTTTGGCTCATATCATCCTATGTTTTTCTGTGCTAAGATGTCTTTCCAAGTCCACATCTCCCTTGTAATTCATAACGCAGCTGACAGCCCTCCCACACAGCAAATTTAGCTTAACTTTCATATCTTCTAAAAACCTTAACTACATTCAATACGTACTAACAAATTCTTACGAGATGGCGCTATAAAACATGTGAAATAGCGTTTTTATAATATAAAATTGCGTTTTTACGAATGGAACTATGTAGAATATATGTATTGTAAAATTGACTTTTTACGAAAGAATGGAACTATGTAGGCGAACTCAAAAAGCAATAACCAGTCTAAATACAAAATTTCATCCAAATCGTTAGGGCCGTTTTCGAGATACGCGAAATATAATACATAATCCAAGTGCTATTGGGCGTGTGTAAAGAAGGTGTGTGTGTTTTGCATTGCATCTGCAACAAATAAGAGGTATTTATTCATCATACTTGGATTTCTTCATTTTAATCGTGTTTATTGGGAGCTGTGTACTCGCTGTATATCGTTTGTCATCACTAGTTCGTGTATTACTCGCGCAAACTAAGCTGAGGTCAGCGCGGTGGCTGATGGTAGCGATAGTAAATGGGAAATGCCTTTACGCTCGTTCCCGTTAGCCACCGCCACGTGTCAGCTTGGTTTTCACGAGTAATATTACGGCCCACGAACTTCGTATGTTCCTCCCGAGCTTCCTTTGTTCACGCGCATCCTCCACTTGACTGCCATCTGGAGGTGGTAATCATTCGGCACGACTCGGCAGTCGGCATGATTTGGAGGTTGCCTTCGAAGTATAGCGTACTAACTTGTAAGAATCGATGAATCGTTGGAACTTGATATCGTCACGACTCGGAAACACGCAATTGTTCTTACGATTCGTCCGTATCACGATTCGATTCTTACTATTCTTTATTTAGAGTCGTCAAATGAACGACTCATTCACGAATCGCCACAACTCCAGTTGGAGGTGAGCCGCCAGCAGTGGTGCATGTGGAGAGAGAGATGCCAGAGTTTTGAGAGCAGACGACCTGGACGAGTATCCGTCAGAAAAAGGAAATTTGCAGGACTGAATGTCATGAACTGATATATATATATATATATATATATATATATATATATATATATATATATATCATGACTTTTGAACACTATTAAGGTAAATACCGGGTGATCAAAAGTCAGTATAAATTTGAAAACTGAATAAATCACGGAATAATGTAGATAGAGAGGCACAAATTGACACACATGCTTGGAATGACATTGGGTTTATTAGAACCAAAAAAATACAACAGTTCAAAAAATGGCCGGTAGATGGCGCTTCATCTGATCAGAATAGCAATAATTAGCATAACAAAGTAAGACAAAGCAAAGATGATGTTCTTTGCAGGAAATGCTCAATATGTCCACCATCATTCCTCAACAATAGCTGTAGTCGAGGAGTAATGTTGTGAACAGCACTGTAAGGCATGTCCGGAGTTATGGTGAGGCATTGGCGCCGGATGTTGTCTTTCAGCATCCCCAGAGATGTCGGTCGATCACGATACACTTGCGACTTCAGGTAACCCCAAAGCCAATAATCGCACGGACTGAGGTCTGGCGACCTGGGAAGCCAAGCATGACGAAAGTGGCGGCTGAGCACACGATCATCACCAAACGACGTTCGCAAGAGATCTTTCAAGCGTCTAGCAATACTTTTTTTTCTTTTGTTCTAATAAAATCGCAGTTCATTCCAAGCATGTGTGTCGATTTTTACCTCTCTATCTACATTATTCCGTGGTTTATTAAGTTTTCAAATTTATACTGACTTTTTGATCACCCAGTATATTGTTTGTTCTCTATCAAAATCTTTCATTTGCTAACTATGCCTATCAGTAGTTAGTGCCATCAGTAGTTAGAATCTTTTATTTAGCTGGCAGTATTGGCGCTCGTTGTATTGAAGTAGTTCGAGTAACGAAGATTTTTGTGAGGGATGTGACTCATGAAAGGTATAGGTTATTGTTAGTCAGGGCCGTTCTTTTGTAGGGATTATTGAAAGTCAGATTGAGCTGCGCTAAAAAAATATTGTGAGTCAGTTTAGAGATGGTCAGAATAAGTAAAGAGAGAACTGTCTGAGTACGTTCAGTTTTGCTCAGCTGTTTGAAAATCAAATAACGTAGAAGTTTACCAGTACAGTCATTCTTAATTTTTGAAGGGGAAGTTTCAACCCTGTAAGAGAAGATTGGGCAGGACCTCACAAGTACAGTGGCACAATAACGTTGACCTGTGAGTTTAACACGTTCAAAGATTCGCAGGTCACTACCCCATGAAATATTATACCTTCCCATACCATAACACTTAGACCACCAAAACGATTATCTTCGACGATGTTCCTGGATGCATTGGTTGGTCCCACCTTTTTATCATACCCGGGAACGTCCAGCACTGTCGAAGGTGATCGTTTTGACCTCACTTGTATTGATTAGTCAACTTTACTGTATACGGTACTCCTTCCCAATGTTCGTATTTTCTGGAGAGCATTCGGCACTGTTTTCATTTTTATGGATGAAAACGCGCGACCGCTTCGAATGGCGCAGGTGGAGATGCTCTTGGAACGAGAGGATATTCGGCGAATGGAGTGGCCTGTCCGTTCCCCCGACTCAAATCCTATTGGACACATATGGGATGCGTCGAGGAGACGCTTTGCAGCAAATCCACATGCAAGAACGACCATCGAGCGGTTGTCAACCGCGCTGGACGGAGGACTGGGACGTTCTACCACAAAAACTCTTTACCAACCCAGTGGCCAGTTGGGAGCACGTTGCACAGTACATACTGTTGGCCGTGGTGGTCACACTCTGTGTTAAGAACCATGTTCCCCCTTTTGTAATGTCCAGGGGATCATCATGAATCACAGTAATTTCTGTGTAATTATTATCTTTGAATAAAAGTGTCATCTCTGTTCGTCTCCTTGCGTATTTCTTTCGGTTACAGTCTGAATTACACTGTTGCACTTCTTTCTACACGGTCCGGTGACATTAATGTGACCACCACCCATGTTCGACGTCAACGTGCAACAACCACTCACAGACGATAGCTGGCGGCACTAGCATCGGAGAGTGTACAAAGCATGTCAGGGGACGCGGAAAACAGTGCAGTCGATGTCGTAACGCGGAAACGGAGCGGTTTATCTGACGTCTGAAAGGACATAATAATTGGCTTTCGGGCCAAGTATGGAAGCAGTCGTTAAAGTATACAATGCATGGTAACATGACGCTATCCAAAATTGGCGCCGAGGCAAGTGTAGTACAACACGGGCCATAAACAGGGTGAACGAGGGATACGAAGATAGGTAAGGGTGAATGAACCATCAAATGTTGAGCAACTGACTACCCGGATGAATGCAGAGCCTACCAACAGTGTGTTCTCAACGACCGTTTAGCGAACGTTGCTGCATATCTGCCTCCGTTATAGACGCGTGGTTCATGCACCTATGCTGAATGCTGTTCATGAGTGCGAAGGCTGAAATTTGCAAGGAACTACTGGACATCCACTGAGAGGCGACAGGTGGACTTTTGAGGTGGATCGTGTTTTATGTTCCATCGGGCAGATGGCCATTGACGTGTACGGCCCGAAAAGTCGGAAAACAAACACCCTACAACAATCGACGGCCAATGGCCTTACCGCAGTGGTAACACCGGTTCCCGTCAGATCACCGAAGTTAAGCGCTGTCGGACTGAGCTAGCATTTGGATGGGTGACCATCCGGTCTGCTGAGGGCTGTTGGCAAGCGGGGCGCACTCATCCCTTTTGAGGCAAACTGAGGAGCTACTTGATTGAGAAGCAGTGGCTCCGGTCCCGGAAACTGACATACGGCCGGGAGAGCGGTGTGCTGACCACATGCCCCTCCATATCCGCATCCAGTGACGCCTATTGGCTGAGGGTGACACGGCGGCCGATCAGTATCGTTGGGCCTTCATGGCCTATTCGGTAGGAGTTTGCAACAATCGTCAGAAGGGTACACGTCGAAAGAGGGAGTGTAACGGTTTGAGGAACGCATTTCCTTCGTGATATCATCGTTCTGGAAGGCACAGTGGATGAAAACGAGTATATATCGATCCTTGAGGACTATATCCACCCATAAATGCAGTCTGTTTTTTCTCGGCACAGTGGACCTACTAGCTGGACGCTGCCACGTGCCACACAGCTCTCAGTGTACGCGCGTGGTGTAACAGCATCAGGATTACTGTACTTCTCTGGACACCAAACTCTCTTTATTTAAACCTAATAAAGAATCTGTGGAATCACTTCGACCGGGCTGTACACGTCTTGCATCCCTAAACGCGAAACTTAGTGCAGCTGGTCGCAACACAGGAGTCGGTATGGGTTCTCGTCCTTGTCGGTACCTTTCACAACCTCACTGGCGCCCTTCGTCCACGTCTTACAACGGGCCACGCTGCAAAAGATGGTTACTCAGGTATTTAACAGATGATCACATTAATGTGACTGGACAGCTATGTTACTTGGCAGTGACACATCATGGGGAAGCTATCTTCATCCTTACGTTTCGCACACAAGTTTAGCGTTATCTCAAAATGCCAGGCCTTCTCTGTCAGACTCGTCTGAAGAGCAGATTCTTCATACTGAGTGAATTTACCCACCGAATCGGCTTGTAGCTAGCTTTCCTCCTACTCCTCTCTGAGATGGGCCAAGTGACAGTCTCACACACCGTCATTCACACTCATAAAACAACTAACTGAAAGGTCGGTGTTTCTGAAGACTTGTTTCTAATAAATTCTTGAAATATCTGGAGGAAAAATTAAAGCTGAACCTGAACTAATTAACACAGTATAAAATGAAATTTTGGATAAGAGGTGATGTAATCACTTTATGTAATATGTGGGACTGAAAATTAGCCGCAAAGTAATCGTTACATTCAGTTATCGTATGGTATGTGGCATGTTAGGTTGTATCTCATCCTTGCTAAGCGAAAGGATATCGGATCCTACCCCTACTGCAAATAAATGCTTCTGTAAAACTATCATATCAGTGACGGAAATATTGTCACAACTCTTATCATTCAGCAGGGCTGCAGTTTGTAGCTTCTAGAAAGTTTTGTATTGTTCATTAAATAATATGCAATAAAAACTATGCTTTGCTGTTTCTTTTAAGGGATGTAAGATGGCAGTTCTCAGAATTTCTTAAGTGTCGACATGATTGTCTGTTATGCTGTTGTCTTCACACGATGCAAGGCAAAGATTGATTCGGTGGGGAGATCACTGGAAGATTCACTTGTCTCACGTCGTGCCGTCATCGAGTTGGACGGTCTCTGGTGTCGGCGCACTGTTGCTATTTTGATGACCACTGAACCAAGGCTAGATGACGGTTACTGTGTTGTCAACAGGCAAATTAATCAATAAAGAGCTAAATGAAATAGCCGTTCCTGGCGCGGCACGTCGTCTTGTGTGCTGTTAAGTCTTGAAACAATTTCAGGGTAAGATTTGAAATCAGACTGTGTTGGGTTAATATTGCGGACACGGATTTTTTACTGTCGACACTCAAGACTTTGTAGCTATATGTTTAAATGGCAAATCGTCATTTCTTTTAGCATTCATCATTTAAATAATTGCATTGACTGTATACTGTTACAAATTCATACTACATATTGCCATACAGCTTCACTTACATTAAGGCATGAAATAAATAAAGAAAATTAAAACGAACAACTAATTGCAGAATTACTGTACAATCTGTGACAGAGACATCTACGTAACTTCCATTACATTACTTTTCTTTATAATAGCGTATAAGGAAAATAATTAATATATAATTCAAGATTTTGTCTCAATGTTGCTTGTTTAGACCCAACTGTGGGATGGAAAATTGGGATTTATTGACTGTTTCCTCACTTTTTTCCCTTTCGTTCTTTATGCACAGTGAAATTTTGATTAGGATGAGTAAACATATTTTCTATATTTAGACTGAATTTTTTCATGATGAGAAATTGTAAGGAGCGATCTGCTTTACTTGGTAAAGGACTTTCAGTAGATAACATATTTTTAATTTTTGATCTTCAGTTTGAAGATGTGCACGTGGTCATGTCCATAACGTCCATATACCTCGTTTAAGGTGGGTCGGCAGTGCACGGAACATGTGACGCAAACATAAATAGATGTTCAAATGTGCTTTTCATAACATATTGTGATTTTTAAAACTTAACAATTGTGTGTGAGCGCTAACTATACGGAAAGGCCATGTGTACTAGGTACTTTTTAAATGTACCGTAAATGTTTTGTTTATAACAAAACTTTGTATAGTGTGCTATATTTTATTCACCTTAATGACAGCATGGCATGACGTTCTAACTTACAATGAACACGTTTTCTAACAAAACATTTTTTGAAGACCAGGGGACGAGAGTTACATCTCTCGAAACCAGTTTATGCGATTTTGGCAAGTGAAAGTATTTTTACTATACTTACGTCTACAAACACACTCAACAAGGCACCGCACAGAGAATGGGGAAGGCCCTTAGCAACAATATTAGCGACTTCCTGTCAGTTCCATCAGTTCCAAGCCAGAGTGCAACGAGGGACAGATGATTTTGTATACGCCTCGCTCAAGTGTCGTAATCTCTCTTACCTTATCCGCATGATTCCTACGCAAAATACACAGGGTGTCCCAATTGAATGAGGCCCCACAAACAAACGTGACCTTAAAATAAACTTTGTATAAAAATCAGAAAACGAAATGAAAGGAACATGTCATACGTTGCTGACGTGGGGAAACAAAAGTGAATCACCAAAGGTGCTGGAAATGACTGCCCTCGACTTGCAAACACAGTGGAACACGACCCTGCTGATTATCGAGTGTCACTGCCTGGATTTTACGGTTGATGTTCTCTCTTAAATCTTCCGATTTGTGTGTTTTGTTCCTGTAGACCTTGGCTTTTAGGCCACACCAGAGGAATAAGTGAGGTGGTGTTAAAACCACCTTCGGGTCCACTGTCATTTCGAAATCACTTTGCCAGCATGGCAGAAATGATTCGACCTCAGCCGTGGTCACTCGAGACGTGTGGCATGTGGCGCCATGCTGTCGGTACCATCCGAAGGTAAGTTCTTCATCTGCAGTTGGTCCTATAATGCGAAGCTGTGATATTGGACAGAACACGCAAATGTTTTGTGAATGCAGGGGTTGCTCGACCGGCACATGTGGATTTTCATTGCACCACGAACGTGTATTTTGAGTTTGCGTTTCCAGAGAGGTGGAACCACGTCTCATTACTGACCCATATGTATTAAAATGTTCCTGGCCTCTGAGGAATAAATTGCTGAAACCGACGACATAGTATAATGGGTTGTCTTTGTCACTGACATTCAGTTCCTGAACAACTGTAAACCTGTATGGATACACGCGGGCTTTCATCGCAACTCTGTGGCATGTGCTTGCGACATTCCACATCCCTGAGATAAATGTCGAACGGACTTTAAAGGTGAGGCCAACAATCGTTTTATCACGGCAGTCACTTCGTCTTCCGATAATAGCCGCCGTCCCCCAGAGCGAAGATCAACACCGTTCCATTGCTTTCCATCTTGTTCACTAACTTGGTATGCACCAGTTAGACGTTATATGCTGGTCACTAAAACCTTAAACAAACATTCGCTGACATGTCTTAATGGAACGAGCAATCCAATATTGTTTCACAAGAAACACGCGTTCTTCGACAGAATCGCGATACGTTGTCAGTAAATACTGAAAACTGAGCTCCAGTCACAGCGATGCGTGGAAATGCATTGTCGCGTCAAACGATGTTGCAGAGTGTAGTGTTGCCACGTCAAACGTCACAGTTTCAGCGGAATTGCTACACGTGTTTGTGGGCCTCTTTCGTGTGGGACATCCTGTACCATGTACACACCACAATTACCGTGTTTGTCATTATTTTCTATAATTTTTTTGATATAAACCATTCGTTTCAGTAACAAGGTGCCCTTATATTCTTTGTTTACAGGATAACCGTTTCAATATCCACGTATGTCATGTTATGCAATCTCACCCTGAAAAAAAAATTGTTAAAAGAAGAATCTAGGCGCCACTGCATTTTCAATTGTTAACTCCTGGGAAGGAAAGACAAATAGGCTTCTAGGTGACATAATCAGTCTTTAAATATGGAAGTGTATACAGATTTATAAAGAAAATTCTCACAAGCGCCGCTAGTGTATGTAAAAGTAAGGAATATACTGAAAAAGACCGTTTTATAAGGCTGATAGGTCGAGCGTAATTTACGAATTAAGTGCTGAATTAAAACTATTTCTCATAGAAGCCATGAATGGTATGGAATGACAGTTTATGTGTTTAGAGAGGGAGTGATCATTTTCGTTCAGCTGAGAGCTCACAGCGGAATTACGAACGCATATACTGTTAGCTTCCATACCTAAGTACCACACAAAATGTGCCATAGCCACACATATGTACAATTCTGGTCTATTTTGCACACCCATGGAATGAACCAGACATCCCAAGACAACGTTGGAGTACATGCCGAGGGAAAGAAGAGAGGACGGCCCAGAATACGCTGAAAACAGCTGAGAAGCCGGTACGAGCAAGAATGCCTAATCTGCAGTGTGCAGAAGAAGAAGAAGAAGAAGAAGAAGAAGAAGACATAAATACTCCGGTACGCTAAGTGTCTCCATATCACCTTTTATAAATCAACAATGGAAAATAAAAAGAGCAGATGACGCACAATTTGCTTCCAACGAACTTTATAAGACCACATAATGGTTTTTGTGGTATCATTCGAAGAATCAGGTCTGATGGCAATGTTGGTACGTCACGACGGAACCACAAGTAAGGCCAATCATTGCTTTACACAGCAACGAAATTGTGACGTTGGCGTAGACAAGTCTTCAAGAGGTTCCGTACGCCGCTTCTGCTGGAAGAATATATACGTCAGAACGCAGTGCCGCTCAGCCCACACAATGTAATCATCGCTTACGTCGTCAGCATCGTCAATCTTCAGATCCAGCAGCGCGAGTTGTAATACAAATCAGAATTGCATCGAATTTCTGAAAGACGACTATCATTCTGTGGTGTATCAAGAGATACGTTATAGTCCAGCGACAGTAACAAATACTTGAAATTCCCGTGTACTTGGAGTTTTTCCAAGTTAAGTATTTCAGATTGTTCAAGTTTTAATAAAGTTATCTAATATTTTGTGCGTGTTGTATGAGGGAAGTCAAATAAAAACCAAACATCCACCACAATGGGACCATGTAATATTTCCATTCATAAGTAATCGCCATTCGCGGAAGACATTTATCCCACTGGGAGACGAAACGATCAATTCCTGTTTCGTGGAAAGCGGTCCGCCGCTGACGGATCCACAACCGCACACACTCTCACACTTCCTCGACCGACTGAAACCGACGACCACGCATGTCTACCTTCAGGTCGCCAAGGATGTGAATGTCATACTGTAAAAAGATCCGGGCTGTACATACGATGCTGCAGTGCTACCCAACCAAATCGCTGAAGCGTCGCCTTCATCCAGTGGGCATAATGGTGGCGGACGTTACCGTCCAACAGGTTGATTACTTCCGACAGAATTCCTGGGGATTTTGACTCTATGGCACTTTTCAGTTCCTGCAAAGTGTCTTTATAACACTGCGCATCGATGTGGTTTCACGCTCGAGGACGAGCGGCCAGCGTTGGATTTCAGTAGCGTGGAGTGTTGGTTTTGGCGTTTACTCTCGGGCTCAAATGGGGGCACCATATATCGTCCCCTGTGAAGATACGAGACAGAAACACATCCCCTTCGTCATGCTACCGCAGCATATGACTCAGACGTGACACCATTCTGTCCATCTTCCGACCCGCCCTCAGGTGACGTGGCATCCACTGGGAGCAAATTTTGTGGTAATGCCGGCCTGAACACGTATTTCACCCTTCATCGGCCTCTCCAGATAGGCTCATCAATCCGCCCCATCAATCAGGTGTAATGGCTCGATTGACCTGTCCTGGGAGCGAATCGTCTTGCAGTGATGTGTTCCCTAATCCGTAATCCCCCCTACCACGTCACTTCACGGACGTGCAGTGTTCACCCACCGTACACAGCGGAATTATGGCGATGAATTTCGTGTACTCCATTACCGTCTGCAGCTCGTGGTCGTGCGGTAGCGTTCTCGCTTCCCACGCCCGGGTTCCCGGGTTCGATTCCCGGCGGGGTCAGGGATTTTCTCTGCCTCGTGATGACTGGGTGTTGTGTGATGTCCTTAGGTTAGTTAGGTTTAAGTAGCCCTAAGTTCTAGGGGACTGATGACCGTAGATGTTAAGTCCCATAGTGCTCAGAGCCATTTGAACCATTTTTTTTTACTCCATTACCCTCAGACACAGAAGCATCTCTCTGCTCTTCTTTTCTTGCTTCCACGTCAGCAATTGGGAGAACACATTAGACCAGTCCGCCAACAATCAGTTTCAGAACCCAACAACTGGGTGCTTCTGTGGTGTGAGGCTACGCCATTCCCCCACCAAAGCGGTGACAGTATCGAAACGCAACGACAATGGAGCCACCTGTCTAGTGCACTGTTTATTATGGTGGGTGTTTGGTTTTCTACATCTACATCTACATTTATACTCCGCAAGCCACCCAACGGTGTGTGGCGGAGGGCACTTTACGTGCCACTGTCATTACCTCCCTTTTCTGTTCCAGTCGCGTATGGTTCGCGGGAAACGACTGTCTGAAAGCCTCCGTGCGCGCTCGAATCTCTCTAATTTTACCTTCGTGAACTCCTCGGGAGGCAGAAGTAGGGGGAAGCAATATATTCGATACCTCATCCAGAAACGCACCCTCTCGAAACCTGGTGAGCAAGGTACACCGCGATGCACAGTGCCTCTCTTGCAGAGTCTGCCACTTGAGTTTGCTAAACATCTCCGTAACGCTATCACGGTTACTAAATAAACTTGTGACAAAACGCGCCGCTCTTCTTTGGATCTTCTCTATCTCCTCCGTCAACCCGATCTGGTACAGATCGCACACTGATGAGCAGCGAGTGTTTTGTAAGCCACCTCCTTTGTTGATGGACTACATTTTCTAAGGACTCTCCCAATGAATCTCAACCTGGTACCCGCCTTAGCAACAATTAATTTTATATGATCATTCCACTTCAAATCGTTCCGCACGCTTACTCCCAGATATTTTACAGAAATAACTGCTACCAGTGTTCGTTCCGCTATCATATAATCATACAATAAAGGATCCGTCTTTCTATGTATTCGCAATACATTACATTTGTCTATGTTAAGGGTCAGTTGCCACTCTCTGCACCAAGTGCCTATCCGCTGCAGATCTTCCTACATTTCGCTACAATTTTCTAATGATGCAACTTCTCTGTATACTACAGAATCATCCGCGAAAAGCCGCATGGAAATTCCGACACTATCTACTAGGTCATTTATATATATTGTGAAAAGCAATGGTCCCATAACACTCCCCTGTGGCACGCCAGAGGTTACTTTAACGTCTGTAGATGTCTCTCCATTGATAACAACATGTTGTGTTCTGTTTGCTAAAACTCTTCAATCCAGCCACACAGCTGGTCTGATATTCCGTAGGCTCTTACTTTGTTTATCAGGCGACAGTGCGGAACTGTATCGAACGCCTTCCGGAAGTCAAGGAAAATAGCATCTTCCTGGGAGCCTGTATCTAATATTTTCTGGGTCTCATGAACAAATAAAGCGAGTTGGGGCTCACACGATCGCTGTTTCCGGAATCCATGTTGATTCCTACAGAGTAGATTCTGGGTTTCCAAAAACGACATGATACTCGAGCAAAAAACATGTTGTAAAATTCTACGAAAGATCGACGTCAGAGATATAGGTCTATAGTTTTGCGCATCTGCTCGACGATCCTTCTTGAAGACTGGGACTACCTGTGCTCTTTTCCAATCATTTGGAACCTTCCGTTCCTCTAGAGACTTGCTGTACACGGGTGTTAGAAGGGGGGCAAGTTCTTTCGCGTACTCTGTGTAGAATCGAACTGGTATCCCGTCAGGTCCAGTGGACTTTCCTCTGTAGAGTGATTCAAGTTGCTTTTCTATTCCTTGAACACTTATTTCGATGTCAGCCATTTTTTCGTTTGTGCGAGGATTTAGAGAAGGAACTGCAGTGCTTTGGAAAAAGCTGTTTAGTATTTCAGGTTTACGGTGTCATCCTCTGCTTCAATGCCATCACCATCCCGGAGTGTCTGGATATGCTGTTTCGAGCCACTTACTGATTTAACGTAAGACCAGATCTTCCATTTGACTGCCCGTTACAGTTTCCATTCAACCTCCTCCAGAAGAAAATCTAAGATTGCTAGGAGTGGCTACAGTGCAGTTATGAATATCTAAAGCGTTTTCGTCGTCCGGCACTGCAGTCTTTACTTTAAAATTCCATGTCCAGGCATGTTCTAGGATGCACAAAGTTACATACATATTACAAATATGGAATACAGCGTAAATGAAATTCCATAATCATCACTACAACATTTGTAAAGTAACGTTATTTACATGCGGTATATACTTGAGAGAATTACAAAAAAATAGTAGTTACTGTTTTTTGGGAACACTATAGCGTGATGCAAACAAATTATCCTTGGAAGAGCCGAACCCTCAAAGGAGCATATAACGAAAATCTCGCGACTATGTTACCCGTGGCAGCCAAAGTGTCACACGAAGCTGTTGAAAGGGGTGTTTCTGCACGACGATAACCCTCCAGCTCGTTCTGCACATGACGCGGTCATATGTCCGCCGCTCGTGGTCTGGCGGTAGCGTTCTCGCTTCCCGAGCACGGGGTCCCGGGTTCGATTCCCGGCGGGGTCAGGGATTTTCGCCTGCCTCGAGATGACTGGGTGTTTGTGTTGTCCTCATCATTTCATCATCATCCAGGAAAGTGGCGAAATTGGACTGAGCAAAGATTGGGTAATTGTACGGGCGCTGATAACCACGCAGTTGAGCGCCCCACGAACCAAACATCATCATCATCATCTCGACGCGGTCATATATGTTGCTTCTACTGAGTATCAAATTTTGCCTGGTCTCGTCGCATGGTACCTTGTGACTTCTTCCTCTCTTCTCGAGTGAACAAATCATTTTGTGTCCGGATTTTCCAGAATGGTGACATCTACGCCTGAACTCAGCAAACCACTGTGAACTGCGTGCCACACCGTATTTGCTGTTACCACCAATTATCAGCGCTTCTTCCCTTTCGATTCCCGCAGGGATCACGAGTAGAACGTTTGCTTGAAAGTCTCTCTGTACGCTGTATTTAGTCCGATCCTGTTTCGGCGATTTCTACAGGAGCGATACGTAAGGGGCGGGGGTTGTAGTACCGGCTAGTAACAATTATAGTGTGCTACTCACGTACGTCCAGTGTGGGCTGCAGTTGTCGTATGACAGAGAGACTTGGTAGATATGCTAACGTGTTAATGGCGAACCCATATAAACTGTAAACAAATTAATCCCAATTGTGGCCACCAGGTGTAAATTCTGTGCTGTACACAGTATGATGGTATGACATCCACACTGTCACTTGACAAGTCATAACATGAGTGAGCAGAGTGGCAATCGATAAGAGGGAAAGTGCGCTTTTAGTGAGACTGTGTTACTCGTACGTGAACGGCAGCAATTGCTGTGCTGTACTGAGAGAGCATCGCCGACTTTAAGATCTGAAGAGAGGCTCGATGCCATTAAATAGTTTAAAGAAGATGATAATGAAATTTAAAAACGCGGGTGAGCATGCTGTAACACCTGGAAGAGGAAGGCATCCTATCCTGGTGGAAGTTATTGAATAAGTTGCTGTTGCTGTAACTGACCATACAGTACGTTCTGTGGGTAGTGTTAGTGCTCGTGTAGTGTCACAAGAATTGTCCATGCTATGGTCAACAGTATAGAACGTTTTACAGTCTATTTTAAAATGGTTACCGTACAAGATCCAGAGATGCACCAAGTGGTCTCCCATCATCCGATGCAACGTTCTGAATTTGGTATTCGGTTTCTGGTACGTATCGAATTTGATCACATGTGGCCTGGCAGCATTCCTATGAGTAACGAGACACATTTTACAGCGCAGTGAATATACAGAAGTGGCGAATTTGGGGTACTATAGAGCCCCGTGTTGCACACTCGCCGTATGTGATTGTGTGGTCTGCATTCACAAGACCCTTCATTCTCGCTCCATTCTTCTTTGGAGAGAATGCACACAGAAGGCCTCTGGTGTGTATTGTGACGTCTGCACGCTGTCGAGGCCTCCTTATAAAGCACGTGATTCTTACTGAGGACAGCTGAGTGAAAACCCCTGTTTTCATGCTCATAGACCTCACCCAGTGAAAGATCTACTTAATGAAACCTTTCACGAACCTGTAATCTCCAGAGATTTTTTAGGTACATGGTCTGCAAGTTCACCTGATCTGAATGTGTATAGATTTTGGCTCTGGGGATATCTAAAGGAATTCGTTTACCAGGAAAACGTTCGGTTTGTACCTGATCTTAAGGCCAATATCCAGAAAGACTTAGCTCAGATTCCAACGGAAATGCTGCGAGAAACTGTTGATCACATCGTTTTGCAAATGCAGCATAGCGTCGACGTCTCCGGCGCTCATATTGAGGAAACTGTGTAAGCAGCAGTTGCTAATAAAACCAACAATGTACCTTTGTCACTTGTTTGACCTTTTCTGCGCTCATCCCGTTTCCAATCCATTACATATGGAAACATTTCTTTATGTCTTTCTTAAGTTCTCATAGCCAGATTTGCATTTGGTGGTCAAAATTAGAACTAATTTTTTCAGTGCACTTCTGTTCCGCATTAACGCATTAGCATATCTGCCAAGTTTCTCTGCCATACGATAATTATACGCCACAGTGGAGCTCCGAGAGTAATTGCACATTAATTATAGTCACCGGTTATATTCCCAGATAGGATTTCACGGGGTGATTTTCTTCCGCCTTCAAGAATCTGTCTACTCAGATTTTTCAGCATTTCAGTGACGCTTACCCATGAGTTAATGAAACCTGTGACCTTTCTTTGGAAACGTTCAATATATCCTGTCAGTCCCAATTGGTACGGCTCCCACACACACACGATCAATATTCTACATAGGGTTGCAAGAGTATAATGTACTCAGTCTCATTTCTACACCGACTGCATTTTCCTAGTAACCTACCGATCAACATTAGTCTGCCATATACTTTATCTACGACGGAATGAGCGTGTATGATCATTCTATTCCATATTCACACAAAATGTTAGATCCACATATAGCTATAAATGTACTCTTTTCTAATACAATCCTCATTTATTGTTCCTTATCAGCTGCAAATTTTTAATTAGATTGCGTGTTTCGACCGTTCTGGATGATCTTCAGATCTAAGTAGTTGGATCAGCAAGCCGTCATGTCTGTTCAGAACCATGTATCAGATTACTGTGGTTCCGAGTAGACAAGACGAGTTGCTGAAGCAACTTCTTAGATCTGAAGATCATCCAGGATGATCGAAACATGCAGTCTAATTAAAAATTTTTAGTTGAAACAGAACAATAAATGAGAATTATCTTAAGTAACAATACAGCTGCAGAATATTCTTTTTTGGCTAAAGGTTAGACGGGTAGAACACGTAAATAATGAGGCGGTACGGAATAGATTTGGGGAGAAGAGGAATTTGTGGCAAAACTTGACTAGAAGAAGGGGTCGGTTGGTAGGACGCGTTCTGGGGTATCAAGGGATCACCAATTTAGTATTGGAGGGAAGTGTGAAGGGTAAAAATAGCAGAGGGAGACCAATAGATGAATACAGTAAGCAGGTTCAGAAGGATGAAGGTTGCAGTAGTTACACGGAGATGAAGAGTCTTGCACAGGATAGAGTAGCATGGAGAGCTGCATCAAACCAGTCTCTGAGCTGAAGACCACGACAACAACAGAGTTTACTAGTTTCATTTGTGAATCAGTGACATTGCAGTCATGCGATACTACGTTCTCTCGTTTTATGATATACAGAGTTTTACATCTCTGTACATTTAAAGCAAGTTGGCAGTCTATGCAACAGTTTGAAATCATATCTAGATCAGAATGGTGATTTTTGAGGTAGTACGTTTCCTAAACAGCTAAACTGCAAACTTCTAGAACCACGGTTTCCGAGAAATCATCCATCTGTGGGACAAATGTGTCGGGTTGGTGGATGAATATGTAGAGGAGGACTAAACATCATCCCCAGGTGTCACGGCCACAGCTTGATTTTTTTTCGAGATGATAATTAAAATTTACGACCGGACCCACTGTAACTAGATTGATATATTATTGTGACAGGTGAAATAATTTTTATTGAATTCTGTACTATACTTCAAAGTAACACAGATGCATTACACCGTTTTTCAGCATAATCGCCAAGTCTCTGTAAACAACGGTCGGAATGTTCTACCAGTCGTTCAGTTCCTCGACGATAGAATTCCGCTCCTTGGTCACGCAGCCACTGAAGAACTGCTGTGTGAACGTCTCCATCGTTGGAAGACGTCTTTCTAGCCAGATACTCTTTCAGCTTGCCGAAAAGATGGAAATCACACGGTGAAAGAGATGGACTTCCGGATCAGTATCAACCACATCTGTGGGACATCGGTCAAATTCTTGGCACCATTGCACTGCGGTTGGACGTGATAGTGCATTTGGTCCACAAACCACCTTAAGTTCACGGAGAAATTGTGTGACATTTAGACGTTTTTCCTACAAGAATATACTGTACCGCACACTACAGATTTGGGAGTACATTACCAGTTGCTACACCATTTCAATCGCGCACTGTGATACAACTGTTATCCACGGCGCAGCAGAACTGTCTGCAGGAAACGTGGAATATGTACTGTCTTCGGTTAATGCGCCACTCCTGTTGCGGAATGGTCTTACCGTTGAACGACATGTGTAACTCACTTTCTGAAGTTCCTACGTAGAAATGTCGAAGACAACACATCAACTCGTCAATGTGCGATGAGGCAAAGACAGCAGTGGTAATTACATGGTTCAGAGCGACAAAGGAAAAAGACTGACAATAACGGTATATAGGTACCTGAAATAACTTCAGTGTGAGATATCTACTCTCCTATTAGTGACAGCAGTCTTCCAGTTCCCAGAATAAAATTTTTTACTCTGCAGCGGAGTGTGCGCTGGTATTAAACTTTCTAACTGTGGCTAATTATAGTTGCGTGTTGGACTGGGACTCGAACCCGGGAGTTTGGAAGATGTTATACTGGGGGAAGTATAGCTATGAGGAGGTGCCCTGGGTCATGGTTGGGTATATCAGTTTCCCGTGAAAGGCAAGCAACTTGGGTTCGAGTTTCTGTTCGCCATACACTTTTAATCTGGCAGAAGTTTCAGCGTTCCCGTTTAGTTCTGCGGGAGATTTTTTGCTTCAGGGTGACACTTTCCGAGTAGGTTGCTCTCTTAGGGAAGCTGTATCACTCATGCCGTTTTCTTCTTTTGTGGGACGACGATGAGTCGTCTTTCGTTTTCAGGACGCTGTACGAGAAGGCTCCACTAAATGAATTTCGAGACCTAGCTAAGGCATATTGTGATTTGTAATTATGGCCCTGAATATATAATAAGTTCTTAATACGAATAGTGCTTTCTACGCCCCTTATTTTTATTAATCAGATTCCACATATTTTCATTGTTATAGAAATAGACTACAGATGAGTCTCTAGCCTTAGCCCCAACAACGTCGCCGTATCGACCGAAGGACGAGGTAAACACCCCCTTAAATGGCCGCTTGTTGTCTTTGCGAAGTTGTCGCCCGCCAACAACTTTGAGTGACCTCGTGGCAGTCGTGCAGCCCTGAGAAGCCGTACACGAAACAGTGAGGCTCCCTCCCAACCCCGTCAGTCTCACACACACACACACACACACACACACACACGACGACACCCTCGCCACAGGCGGCGGCCAGCCAGCCCTGTAGCTGTTCGCCAGCAAATTGGTATCGATCTGCTGGCCGTGTGCCGCGGCAGCTGCCGCATCTGCGGCGTCGCCAACGGCGCCGGCGTCGGCAGGGCGTCGCGGCGCTACCTTGTCGCCGGCGCAGCCGCAGCCGCAGCCGTGACTAACGGCCGGGACGCCGCCGCTGCTGGCGCCAGCCATGCTTGCCCCGGCGACAGCGGCTCTCGCGCGTCAGCATTCCTCAGCGTGGCCGCGCTGGCGCCAGTCTGCACGTCCCGCTGCTGCCGTTCCTAGAACTGCGATCTGGACTTGGCGAGCCAGACCTGTTGTTAGCGTTTCGTAGCAGGTTCTATGTATATTCTTCAGGGCCACTAGCCTGCTAATCAAACTCGAATCCCAAGGCAAGCCGTAGATTTCAACCTCTTGTGTTAAGTATTACAACGCAAATTATTTTACGCTCTCGTAGCCGCTCATGTGGCTATGCTGTTTAGACAAGTATTTCCTCTATGTGGCTCGCACATCTGCGTCGGTTGCACTCCCACCAGGTCTAGGTAAGAAAAGTAAGAGAAGTGGTGCGAAATCGCATCCCATTCCACAGTCAATATCCCCTGACACCTCATCCTCAAATGATCCCAGCAGTACTATTACAGTTACCCAACCTATCTCTGCTACCCAACTGTCGCCACATCAACAGCACGCTTCAGAATCTATGGAGTCTTCTCCTCCAACACATTCTTTCATCCTATCTCATCGCAATGTCAGATTCGTCAAGACTAAAACACTTTGCCTTCCAAACCTCACCATATTAATAGTCATACCCGGCAAAGACCATCACCAACTTAAGAGAAGGACGCTGCTTGCTCGGTGTGATGTCACGCAGAGTGGGTCACGCTTGGCGAGTCGAAGCGCTGACAGAATCGAGCTGCACGCCCTGCAGTCCTTCTCAAACGATATTATAGAATCCAACAGTAAAAAAGTTTGGTTTCTATGTTACTTGTAGCTTTACATGTCATGGTGAAATGCCCATAATTTAGTTTATGGTCATAGTCATTATGATATTTCCTATATAAATAACAAATATCGAGTTATCGAACCGAGATTTTGGACAATGTTAGCACGCGAAGAGGACAGTGTTTTACCATATGGTTAACGTAAGGAACTTTATTTACAGCGACATACCGGAATTAGAATGTTTATTGCCGTTTTGCTAAGGAGTACTTTAATTTTTGAGAAGCTGTCTACAGATAGTGAAAAGAGAATTTGCTAGAGTGAAAAACCATGAAATTTCTCATTCGCCTCTTTTCTGAAGGTACCTCAACCGTAGATCACCCCCTTGAGAATGAAGCCTTCATCTGTCACCGTAAGTACGAAGCTGAGCCTTCCCGATTCCAAGCCCAAGTATGCCATTACCAAAACTGCTTCATCTGCAAGGCTCATTTAACACCCGACTGCAAAATCCCTCCTACATACCCTCACTTCAGTGCTAAGCTTCTGTACCAACACTGACCCAACCTGCAGTCCCCAACCATCTGAATCACTTACTACTAATCCCATCTCACTAAATCTGAACTGACTGTCCCAGTCCTCCCTATTAATACATCACTTCACCCAAACAAGTCCCTATATCCTACCCCTACCGCTGAAGACATCATCAGTTTCATCACTACTGTCCTTCAAAACGCATTCGAGCTTCACATATTCTCCATCTGGTCATCCTGGCACCCGTTCTCAATGTCATTCACATGTCACCTACAGATATTCTCGAAACCACGCCCACTTCCTTTTTTCCAGACTAGACGCCTTAGTTTAATATATTCCCAACCAACCATGAACAGCCCCTTCACCCCACAGCACACTAAATCCCTTCCATCATTCCTCTCAGAATCACACCAACAGCCTTTTCTCTTCCTCCACAATTTGCAATAACAACTCTCTTTCGCCATATTTCGTTTCACTCTCCACTGAGCTAGCGCGATGTCATCCGTCTACTCCCTTCCTCGAGATAGTCGTCAAGCAGACGCCACATTAGCATCCCCTCCTGCAAATTGTCGCCTCTGAGCAGCTCGCCATACAACGCCACCGCATCGGCATCAACCAAAAATTTTCAGTACCCATGTTTTGTTCACCTTTCTGCGTTTTTATACAACTATTATGTGCAAAACTGTAGGCTGAAAGCGGCTTCATCACTACAGCCAATCTGGCACTGCATGGGGGAATGAAACGACAGTAAATGGAAAACGTTGGAGCTCGCAGATTCACACACAACAAACACAAAAACACACGTTTAAACATACGCAAATACATACATAAATGTATACATACGAATAAACGCACATACACATGAAAGCTTAAGTTTTGTTTGGGTTGGTTGGTTGGTTTGGGGAAGGAGACCAGACAGCGAGGTCATCGGTCTCATCGGATTAGGGAAGGACGGGGAAGGAAGTCGGCCGTGCCCTTTGAAAGGAACCATCCCGGCATTTGGCTGGAGCTATTTAGGGAAATCACAGAAAACCTAAATCAGGATGGCCGGACGCGGGATTGAAGCGTCGTCCCGAATGCGAGTCCAGTGTCTAACCACTGCGCCACCGCGCTCGGTTTTTGTTTGGGGCAAGGGACAACATTGTCCCAGAAATAAATTGAAATAATTCGATTTCCCCTGTCCGACTAAGATTATCTGGAGGCTTTCCTTGGTCATCCGGTGGGTGCAAGACTGGAAGTCCCCTTCCAGAAATTCGTAATTAGGACTCCCTCCGTCCCACTAACAGCCTGCTGAAAAGAAAGAAGCTATACGCTAATCTGCCCTTCTCTCACGAACTGGGAATGATAAATACGCACCGTTTTATCCAGCCACCAGTTCCGGCCAAGATTTTTGAAAGATTTAAAGAATCCAATTCCCTATTGGGCCAGATCTCGAAGAGCCGCGCTATTCGTTGGAGGAGATAATGAAAAGTATAATGAAAGAATTTATCTACAACACCCACCCACTCGTCCACCCACGTATCCACTCACCCACCTACACCCACCCACCCACACCCACACCCACACACACACACACACTTCTGATTTTTGTCTATTGTTCCAGAAATAAATTAAAAAGTAATTTAAATACCTATGCCACACCACGCAAAGATTCTATCTACACTCGGCCTCATGCGACAATACTAAATGCAGAAGAGCTACATACATAGCTAATAGAAAGCGCCCTCAATCCCAGACGAAAAAGATTCCAGAGAAAGTATGTGACGGTGTCGGAGGCAGCCCACAGAAGAATACCACTGAGTCAAAATCTCCACAGTACCGGTGGAACATCATTTGGTAATAAATCTCGGTACGTTTATTAATATCAGAAATCGATAGTGCATGGTACAAATTTGTTTTAAGTACGATAGCAGCAAATGAAAAACTAGTAGGCTAATCCTGATGGGGACAGGCGCCCACGACGTTTGTTGTGAAGTATGCACTCGTGAGCATAGTATTTTGAGTCGAACGGACACAGACGTTTGGAAAACTAGTGAACGAAGACCTTACTCTGCCTGATCAACAGAACCGCATCAAACCATTTCGACGTAACAACGATCAGAGCACCAGACTTCAAGACATTTCTTGCATGCAAGAAATAAGCCACCATATGGATAGGCGCCCACACACAACACTCCATCTTCCACCTGCGACACACTGAGGAAGCAAAAATACTAACGTCTTCATGCGGCCCACTTGAAATAATGAGGAATATACCAAAATATGAAGTAAACTTTACGAAATACTTAATTTTTGTATCTGACGCAGACTTTAAGACACGTTGGTGAATGTCACCAACGAGGCCGGCCAGCATTCTGTTTAACACGATCAAGGCGACGGGCTCCGCTCAACATCAAGACGCAGCTACATGTGCGTCGAGGCCAGGGAAGGAAGAAAACTGCAGTAGCCAGATGAACGAGACATCCCCCTACAAGGAGTCGACTTTCCAGGAACACACGACTACAATGAAACTCTAGCAGCGGATTATACGAATACACAAGAACCATGAATCAGAAACTTAAAAACTCCTCACGAATTAAGTTGATTTGCTTTTTATATGGTCAGTTAACTATGGCAGTTCATAAGGTAATAACTGAAGTTTCTTTAAAAAAAAAAAAAAAAAAAAGGAAAAGAAAAAGAAAAAGAAAAAAAACTATCAGCTCATTGACTCTACAGTGAACTCGATTCCTTATGGCCCATTCTCCTACTTGAATTAGAGAATGAAAAGTATGAGAAGGGAATGAAAGATAAAAATAAACGTGTGTTGATAGTATTCTTTGCGCCAAGTAATATTACTTCTTTTCATGCTGTTTTAATAGACAACCTTTTTATTTGAGAAGTGAATAATCATAACCACACCTCATCCATGTAAGGTGTAATGCGACAGATTAAGAGTGTTCATAAAAATTGAACGGGCCAACAGCACTTAGAACGTTAGGGAGGGAAATGAAAGTGATTGCTGTGGCAGTACTAACTCTCTGTACTTTCATATTCTAATGGGATTTTAAGAAGGGAAATTAAGCATAGTTTCATCTAAGGAACCTAACAAGAAATCGCCTTAAGTTAAGTAGTGTAGCCGGGGGTTATCTGAATCCGAATATCCAGAAGATGATTTGAACTGATCCTCCACAATGTCATTGCCTGCGACAATGATCTACCTTACATGGCACAGTTTCTGAAGCGATATCTCATAAATTCAAATGCCTAAGAGCAAATATCTCTCGTCATCGGGCATCGCAGCGCATAGATGTAACTGTGGGAACTTACCAGAAAGCGGTCCAATGGTCACAGGCTGCTGGAGTCGTCTATAAATCACAACGGGACAAAAATGTTACCAGCTGGTCACCTCTCTCTCAATGGGACCTGCTCCCACTAACGTACGCTGCTGGTTTGTAGAAAACAGTTCTGTATGAATTTCCAAAACACAGATGGAAGATATGACTAGCAACAGGGGTATTAAATTTTATTTTCTTCCAATATCCGTCGCAGTTGCTCTAATAGTTTGTGGTGAATAGTTTCGGACCATCACGTCCATTTCCAGACCAAGGCTTACTAAAAAGATTTTGTGGTGTTAACAGAGGTAAGAATTACAGTGCACTTCCATAGTTGCACATATACGCTGAAGGTTACATAAAGCGTTACAAAAATTTTCCATTTGCGCAACACATGTTTTTGCATACCTTAGTCGTAATTGTAACTATCCGGTTCTCACCAGTGTACGTTTGAGTAACCAAATATTCATTATTTCTCACTGGTAATCATTACATAAATACAAAATCATAAACTTCGTATAAGTACACCAAACGGATTTCTTTATAGCAAACTGCAACGCTGCGCTACCGTAGTCGCCTCGTGGCCTCGGAACAGGTCGCTAGCGGTGATATGCGACAGCATCGTACGTTACTGAAACATTACTTGCACTTTTAGTCAGTGGTATCGGACAATTCTTAACAGCACGAACCTTCGTTATAGTTGTTGCAATTGTTTTCAATCATTCACTTGTTTCGCACATGTACAATTGTGATACAGCATACATTACAATAAAACCAAAGCACTGCCACAATACGTCGTGCCAAAAACTAACATCTTTCAATCACGACAACATAACTAGTTGCACTGTATTTATTTATTTTATTTTGCATTCGATTATCACCATTTTTCATCCTTGAACCATATCGTGTGCTATGGTCAACACACGTCGCAAAGTTTTAAAATCTTAAAACCTTTAGATTCTATCATGTGGTATAATATGTTCACATCTTAAAATATTACAAGTTTTAAAATCAGTTCAACACTGGAACCGGTAAATTCCTCATGTTCGCCATACAGATAATGAAACGCCAACGTTTAGAAACATCCTCTCTACAGCACATTTCACACGTGCACTTACCAGACATTTAACAAGTGCTGTATGCCTTGATATACAATAAGCTACAAGCATTAAATTGATGCTATCATCATCCTACATCATAAATAAAACATTTATTTGTAAAAACAGTGAACTCTACCACCGATAGTTACCACGTTTGCGTATAACTCCTTCATCTGACATGTAAATTGTGTACCTGTAAATTATTTTATTTGGCTACTAAAACATTGCCTTACAGATCCAACCACGAGAAAGCAGCCGTGCTGAAAATAACAACAATTATGTATTACTCCATACAACACCTCGGTAAGCCTGCCTTAACAGGCTTTCAACCATTGCGCCAGTTTTCGTGCGCTATATAATTTGGTGGCCGGAATCCTACCCACTTAATAAATTAGATTATCATTCCGTTGTTTTCAGGTTGTAGCAAGGCTCACATAGTAAAATATTAAATCTTTTAAGCTATATCGTGTACTATATTCAGCTCATTTTGCAAAATATTAAAATCCTGAAAGCCATTCATCAACACAACTGACGAATTCCTACGGAACATTTAATACATGCGCTGAGCATATAGATGACAAGTGGTCTACACGTTGATATACACTAACGTACAAGCATTACGCTGTTCACATCCTATCATCATCCCTCGTCATAAAATGAAACGTTACTTTATAAAAACAATAAACACTGTCGCCACTGGTTATCAGATATTTGCCTATACGCCTCTTATCTGGCATGTTGCTACTCTCACGTACATTAGTGAGAACTGTATGATTACACTTACGTCTAAGCTATTTAGAAATATGTATTGGACAAATGAAATTTTTTTGTAATGTTTTATGTAACGATAAACTTATATTTTGGAAATTTGTGGTAAGTTTCTATGGGATCAAACTGCTGAGGTTATCGGTCCCAGGCTTACACACTACTTACTGTAACTTTAACTTACGCTATGGACAACACACACACGCCCATGCCCGAGGGAGCACTCGAACCCCTGACAGCGGTTCAACTTATATGTACGATTGTGGAAGTATATTAAAATTTTTGCCTTTGTTAACGCCACAAAGTCTTTCGTAGGTCATGGTTTCAATATGGACGTCACGATCTGAAAGTCGTCACCAAAAAGAAATTACTATGACTGCAACTGTGATGAAGATTGGAAGAAAATGAAAAAATAGTTCTGTGCCCTATTTCTGTGATAAAAATGTATTTTACTTTTGTATCTATTTTACCTAATATACGGACAAATGTGAACATTATTACATCTCCTATGTGAAAATAATATTTTCTAATTTTGGCACTCAGTAACATTGTTTCTATTGTTCTTGCAAAAACGGCCTGGGACTGATGCAGCTCTCATGTAAAGATCTTCAAAGGATTTTATGTTAAATTTAGCTTGCAATTTCTATAATTCCTTGTCGCTTTCAAGACCCTTTCTTTTTATGCTAGTTCATTCTCCAAACCGTCGCACTACATTCGGGCTAGGACGTAACATGTTTGTTCGTCTCAATCCCTGTCACTCTGGACCTTGTGATACAGGGAGCCCCGTGAACCTAGTGTAAGGTTTTGAGGTCAAAACAACAACTGTGTAAGCTGTAAATATTTTTGGTTTAATGTTGAAATCTTATCACAGAAATACTCGCATTTACACGGATTACTAAGTGACAATGTTACGACAGTGGTTAAATGAATGCATCTTGTCCTCAGAAAGTGAAATAATCCTAAACACAACAATGGTAAATTTTAACTAGAAGTTTCTTTACAAAATTATTCTTAGGACTACGTCATGATGTTGGCCACGACTATGATAAATCATCCAATTATGGTTCAAAGTTGAGTACTATTTAGGATGACAATAAAGTCTACGGAGGATGGTTAGTTTTGAGACAAGTTGAGCAAAAGTTTACCCAAGCTCGCTCGAGGTTACAGTGGACGCAAGCTGGTGAACCAACAAGTTTACGCCTCTGCTCACGGCATTAACCTTAGCTGCAATGAGCTGTCATCTGCATGGCTGCTCCCATCCCCTGAAATTCCTATAAAAACTAAGTAAGTCTTTCCTGATTTTTCCTGCAGGAACTCTCCTTATGTTTCTCGTGATGCGAGAAAACATGTACTGATCCCTAGTCTTGGAATATGGCGATATGCACGCGCATGGCAGCATGCATATCAAAATGCCCTCTCAGTCCTCACAAGAACAATTAACTAACTGGCTGGTTCGTTTCTCCACAGTTGGAGCTCAACGACCCTTCAGGTAATATCTAGCTGAACGTCAGCTGCAGTGAATGCAGTGTTCACCCCGTTTTTCCCCTCTGTGTCGTACAGAGCATTATGCGCTCCGTTCTGCACTTGACGCCACTTCAGAAATTTCTCTCTCACTTTCCTCTAGCCGAACTGTCTCCCCTCCTGCGTTCTTTCGTTCTTCACGTCACGGCTTTTTTCGACCAATAGGAGCGTTCCTCTTAGTTTGTGAAAACTCTCTGTGCCAATTGTAAAGTCTCTACCATTAAACTGCGTCGAAATATCGGACTTAAATCCTTCCTAGTTCATTTCCGCCAATCGGAAGTTTTGTGCCCACTCCAGACACCTAAAAGTTACCTGTGTTCATCACATGTGTACCATTCGCTGTTCACGTGATCAGCTGCGTCACTGTTTTGTTCGTATCCATTTGGAATTCCGAAACGCAGTTTTCTGAAACTTCTTTCTGTCATACTTCTGGAGGCCTGTTATTTGCTCTCCAGTATGCGTCACCTGTCCGGTCACTGACTCCCCCTAAGAGCTTTTTGTTGTGCTTCCCATGGTGCAGCCTCTGCTTCTGCCTGTGCTTGTTTCCACACAAAACGTTTCCTCTCGCTGCTTGTTTCACCTTCTGCTCATTGACATGCATTATATAGGAGCAGTGTGCTAATACAGATGATTGAGTGTCATCCCTTTTGCATTACATACTTATAGGCAAATCTGCTCATGACCACCGACGTAAGTTAGGCGTAATATTTACCTTCCCATTACGATGTATAAAACTATTATGTAAGGTGCGAAATTGACCTTCATTTATTCTGCTACCTTACACTAGAGGTCACAAATCTATTACGCAAGTGGGAACGACACGTGAGTAATATGCAATTTTTTAAATTCTTCATGGCCTTAACAATTAGGTTGCCAGTAACGGAGCTATAGTAATATAGATGAACTGATAACTATTGAAGCAAAAACCATGAGCCAGATTTTGAGTTTATTAGATAAAATAGTACAAAATGTGATTCGCCACAAGCGCCACATGCGCTTAAATGAGGTACAGTCTCTAGGACCTTAAGACAAGGAAGCCTATAAACTTGATAATTAAGAGAATCAGATGTGAATTGAAACTGACATGTAACTAATAGAGAGAAGACCGTGACTGACTTAAGAAAGTGAACCAGGGCAGTTTCGTGGCTTTGAACATCGCGAAAAGCGATCCCGCAAATATAACGCATGAAATTAGTGATCACTTAGGTGCGGCAGAATACGAGAAGAAAGAAACGAAATTAACACCACTTGGCACGTCTCAGTTCTACAGCCGGCCGGAGTGGCCGAGCGGTTCTAGGCGCTACAGTCTGGAACCGCGTGGCCGCTACGGTCGCAGGTTCGAATGCTGCCTCGGGCATGGATGTGTGTGATGTCCTTAGGTTAGTTAGGTTTAAATAGTTCTAAGTTCTAGGGGACTGATGACCTCAGAAATTAAGTCCCATAGTGCTCAGAGCCATTTGAACCATTTTTTTCAGTTCTACACACTATCGGTATTACACTTAAATTCGCCCCGCGTTATCTAATACGAAAACTATCGTTACTTCCCCCTTGTGCACCCAATGCTTCGCACTGCGCAGTTCTTACTATAGCTGACTCGTTGGTTGTGGCATCAGACATCAGGGTGTGGCGGCAACTCTCGCGCTCGCCTCACGCGCAGGTAGTGGATGCAGTAGTCGTTTTCCGCAGTCTGTCTCCGTTGTCCACCAAAAGTCTCCACACCACTTCGATCGGAGCCAAAAAAGTGAGTCCGTCCGGTATGGAATATACAAACCCAATATCTCTTTGTTAGAATGACCAAATAGAATGAAAAGTGCCGAGTTCAATATCTGCTATTGTCATGACTAAGTAGAAATGCAAAACTGCCGAGTTTGGAGTCTAACAGCAGTATGACCAGTTTCGCACCCTGCAGCTCATCACCCTAGCTAGGAGCAGTGCGCTTGTACCTCCTCCATGACCAATTCCCAGGCAGACGCGAGATGCAGCTCACAGTTGAAATGTTCAAGCCCCCCTCCCCCTAACGTATCTACCATAAAAGAGCGAATCAGATTTACTCTCGCCTTATGCAGTAAGGGCGCCCAAAAACTACCCCACCAGTGACACGCCGATTCAAAATGGCTCTGAGCACTATGGGACTTAACTTCTGAGGTCATCAGTCCCCTAGAACTTAGAACTACTTAAACCTAAACAACCTAAGGACATCACACACATCCGTGCCCGAGGCAGAATTCGAGCCTGCGACCGTAGCGGTCGCGCGGTTCCAGACTGTAGCGCCTAGAACCGCTCGGCCACCAGGGCCGGCGACACGCCGGCACCAAGCTTCCTCTCCCACAAGAATTTAGCTAAATACCAAGCATGTTATTCTGTGTTGCTCATCTGATCTTCCTTGTCTGGAAAAGGTGCTATCAGGCTGAAAACTCTGCGACCTGCATTTTTCCCACTCGGCCTATATTTATAAACAGCATTAGCTGGTGCCTACTCGTCTAACCCCCATAACTGAAAGCTAAAGTCCTATCTTCACCCGTCTGCACTGTCTGTGCTTGGGTCTAAGAGAACAGCTTCACTACCAGTGTGATCAAGCATAAAGAGGACTGCCACATGCTGTTGCCTGTGGGATCCTTGTCATTAATGTCGAAACGATCCTCCTTGGAACAACGAAACCATTTTCTTGCCGTTTTCAGTTCAGAGGCACTATCACAATACAAGGCGCAAATGTTTCTCGCTGCCTCCGCTTCTGTCACCCGTCAGTTGACCTCAGACAGAACAGTATGTCGGAAACGTTCAGATTTCTCCACATGGAACACAATTTTGTAGCGTACACGCACTACCCCCAAATAACAAAATGGCAATATCTAAATTCAAATAGCAACAGTGAACTACAAATAAAAAACGACAATCGATAAATAAAGCCGTAAGAAATGTAATACCAACATGAAAAACGAAAACAGTACTAACTGATGCACCAACCTAATAGTTTGCCGCCGGATGCCCCTGTCATCCGTGCCTCTGTTACCTAGCAGAGGTAATGCATGCGCGACCGGTTTGTGAACTGTTAAATGTGTTCTGTATATGATCGTATTTTGACTGTTGGCGTAAGGCGGAAAGCGAGGAGCAGCCCAGTATTTACCTAAGCGAGTATGGAAAACTACCTAAAAATCACACTCAGGCTACCTAGTGCACCAGCGAAAGCTGTTAATCTGCTGCCCAGACTCAATTCCACTCTGCCTCACCCTATGTCGCAAACTAACGTGCTGCTCGATATGCTATACAAACAGATAACAGAAAAATATAAACGCTCCTACTGAATTTCTTTATCTATTGTGTTTCTAAGGCCTATGTTGCTTTCTAAAATATTAATGAAAGATAACTATAGGTGTAAACGCTAAAAAGTTACTGAAAGACAACTATGGGTGTAACTGCTGAAACTTTGGTTCAAAACGTATTCTGACAGTATGTGAATAAGCTCTCTGATCATTTTATCCGGGGGGCCTAACCTCGTTCAGTGAACACCATATACGAGGGCCTGTTCTTGCTATTGTGGCCTTCAGTCCAAAGACTAGTTTGATGCAGCTCTCCATGCTACACTACCCTGTGCAAGCCTCTTCGTCTCCAATTAACTACTGCGGCCCACATCTCTCTGAATATGTTTACTGTATTCAACTCTTGGTCTCATTCTGCGATTTCTACCAACCACACTTCTCTCCAGCACTAAATTGGCGATCCCTTGCTGCCTCAGAATGTGTCCTACCAACCGATCCCTTCTTTTAGTCAGATTGCAGATTTCTCTTCTCCCTAATGATGTTTAGTACCCCTTCATTAGTTATGTGTCCGCCCCCGGTAGCTGAGTGGTCAGCACGACGGACTGTCAATCCTAAGGGCCCGGGTTCGATTCCTGGCTGGGCCGGAGATTTTCTCCGCTCAGGGACTGGGTGTTGTGTTGTCCCAATCATCATCATTTCATCCCCATCGACGCGCAAGTCGCCGAAGTGGCGTCAAATCGAAAGACTTGCACCCAGCGAGCGGTCTACCCGACAGGAGGCCCTCGTCACACGCCATTTCATTAGTTATGTGATCTACCCATCTAATCTTCAGCATTCTTCTGCAGGGCAACAGTTCAAAAGCTCCAATTCACTTCTTGTCTAAGCTGTTTATTGTCCATGTTTCGGTTTCATACGTGGCTACACTCCATACAAATACTTTCAGAAACGACTTCCTGAGACCTAAATCCATACTCGATGTTAAATAATTTCTCTTCTGCAGAAACTCTTTTCTTGCCATTGCCAGTCTACATTTTAGATCCTCCCTACTCGACCATCATCAGTTATTTTCCTTCCCAAATAGCAAAGCTCATTTACCACTTTAAGTATCTCGTTTCCTAATCTAATCTCCTCAGCATCACCTCATTTAATCTGACTACATTCCATTATCCTCGTTTTGCTTTTGTTGATGTTATGTCCTCCCTTCAAGACATTGTCCATTCCGTTCAACTGCTCTTTCAAGTCCTTTGCTGTCTCTGACAGAATTACAATGTCATGGGCAAACCTCAAAATTTTTTGTTTCTGCTCCCTGGACTTTAATTCCTACTCCAATTTTTTTCTTTTCTTTCCTTTACTGCTTGCTCAATATAAAGATTTAATAACATTGGGAACAGGCTACAACCTGTCTCACTCGCTTCTCAACCATTGCTTCCCTTTCCTGCTCCTCGACACTTATAACTGCCGTCTGGTTTCTGTACAAATTGTAAATGCCTTTCGGTGCTGTATTTTATCCCTGCCACATTTAGAATTTGAAAGACGGTATTCCAGTCAACAATATCAAAAGCTTTCCCTAAGTCTACAAATACTATAAACGCATGTCTACCTTTCCTTAACCTAGCTTCTATGAAAAGTCGTAGGGTCTGTATTATCTCGCGTGTTTCTGCGTTTCTACGGCATCCAAACTGATCCTTCCGAATGTCGGCTTCCACCAGTTTTCCTATACTTCCGTAAAGGATTTGTGTTAGTATTTTGCAGCACTGGGTTATTAAACTGATAGTTCGGTAATTTTCACACTTGTCAGCACATGCTTTCTTTGGATTTCGGATTATGATATTCTTATTGAAGTTTGAGGGTCTTTCGCCTGTCTCAAACATCTTGCTCACCAGATGGACGAGTTTTGTCATGGCTGGCTCTCCCAAGGCTATCAGTAGCTCTAACGGAATGTTCTCTATGCCCGGGGCCTTATTTCAATGTGAAGTATTTCAGTGTTTTATCAAATTCTTCACGCAGTATCGTATCACACTTCTCAACCTCATCTACGTTCTCTTCCATTTGCATAACATTGCCCGCAAATACATCTCCCTTGTATAGCCGCTCTATATACCTCTTACACTTCTCTGCTTTTCCTTCTTTGCTTAGGACTGGTTTTCCATCTGAGCTCTTGATATACATACAGGTGGTTCTCTTTCCTCCAAAGGTCTCTTTAATTTTCCTGTAGGTAGTATCTACCTTACCGCTAGTGATACATGCTTCTAAATCCTTACATTTGTCCTCTAGCCATTCCTATTTAAGTCATTTTGCACTTCCTATCGATCTCATTTCTTGGACGTTTGTATTCCTTTTAGCCTGCTATATTAATTGCATTTTTATATTTTCGCCTTTCCTTGATTAAATTCAATATCTCTAGGGTTACCTAAGGATTTCTACCAGCCCTCGTCTTTTTACGTACTTGATCCTTTGCTGCCTTCATTATTTCATCTCTTAAAGCTATACATCCTTCCTTTATTGTATTAATTTCCCCTGTTCTTGTCAACTGTTCCCTAATGCTCCCTCTGGAACGCTCTACAACTTCTGGTTATTTCAGTTTATCCTGGTTCCATCTCCTTAAATTCCTGTTTCTTGCAGTTTTACTCTGCAGTTCATAACCAATAAATTATGACCAGAGTCCACATCTGCCCCTGGAAATTTCATACAATTTAAAATCTGGTTCCGAAATCTATACCTAACCTTTATATTATCAATCTGAAACCTTTCTGTATCTCTAGATCTCTTCCACGTATACAGCCTTCTCTCCTAATTCTTAAGCCATGTGTTAGCTATGATTAAATTATGATGTGTGCAAAAGTCTACCAGGTGGCTTCCTTTTTCATTCCTTTCCCCCAGTCCATATTCACCTACCTTCCTTTCGTTTTCCTATGGCTATTAAATTGTCAGCTCCCTTAATCATTTGAATAATTTCTTTTATCTCATTATACATTGCCTCAATCTCCTCCTTATTTGTGGAGCTAGTTAGCATATGAACCTTTACTACTGTGGTGGGTATGGGCTTCGTGTCTATCTTGGCTACAATAATGCGTTCACTAGGGTGTTCATCGTAGCTTATCCGCGTTCCTATTTGTTTACTCATTATTAAGCCTACTCCTGCATTACCCCTCTTTGATTTTGTATTTGTAACCCTGTATTACCTGTGTCGATATGCAGTTCCTCCTGTCACCGAACTTCACCAATCCCCACTATATCTAACTTTAACCTATCAATTTCCCTTTTAAAATTTTCTAACCTACCTGCCCGATTAAGGGATCTGACATTCTACGATCCGATCCGTAGAACGCCTATTTTGTTTCTCCTGATAACGACGTTCTCCTGAGTAGTTTCCGTCCGGGGATCCGAATGGGGGACTATTTTATTTCCGGAGTATTTTACCCAAGATGATACCATCATCATTTAACCATGCAGTAGAGCTGCATGCACTCTGGAAAACTACGGCTGTAGTTTCCCCTTGCTTTAAGCTGTTCGCGAAACCAGCACAGCAAGACCGCTTTGGTTGATGTGACAAGGCCAGTCAGTCAATCATCCAGCCTGTTGCCCCTGCAACTACTGAAAAGGCTGCCGCCCCTGTTCAGGAATCATACGTTTGTCTGGCCTCTCGACAGATTCCGCTGCGTTGTGATTACACCTATTGTACGACTATCTATATAGCTGATGCACGCAAGCCTACCCATCAACGGCAAGGTCCAGGGTTTATGGGGGTCTATTAATACATTATTATTCTCTAAGTAAGCAAGGCGTGTTGAATATGTAACAGGTCCAACTATCTAGTTTGGTTAGTACCCATTCGTATTAGCAACAGTTACTCCGCCTACCCACTATTATCTCAGTCCAACGTACTTGTTCCTAATCGGGCAACGTTTACAGTGCCAGGACGCAGAGAGTAACAAGTCGCTTTCGTAGTGGTGTCGAAATTTCAGGTTCAGCATGAAGTATGATCCTAGATTCAGATAACATTTGTTATAGGTTGTAATAAACGATATGTAAATATTTAACTTCTTCTCCACACACAAGTTGTACGAAAGATCCGCACAGTTGAAGGGTTTACGAAAATTCAGCTAATTATGCTTCATTCGTCGCAGCACCTCACAAGCAATGAATGCCTGACTGAATATACGGTTAATTTCACCCTCATTAATTAACATATTTAGACTCACAGTTACATTCGTGATCTCACTCAGTTCGGTATATTTTCACGATTGCTAGTTGTTAAGAGGTCAGTACTGAGAAAAGAGGTTTTCTTTGCGATATAAACTGTATCGAAACCGTAAAGACTTATGCGGGTTTCAAAGACACCATGTTTCATTGAATTAATGTTAAATACCTATCATCCGTGAGTTCTAAAATTTTGACAGTGAATTGAGTGTTTGAAGAAATTTTGAGCATACACGCTGTCACCGTCAACTCTACTCTATGATATTTCGACTGTGCACCTGCTAGTCATCCTCAGCTGAGCCATCGAAGACTGATGAACATGTCCTTCGTTTCGTAACATAGAATCCATACGGCATTGATGAGATATTATGAAAATTCCAACCTTTCACAATAACAAACTGCCCTCCACTGACCCAAGTGGGCCTGCAGTCTTAGATAATGACCGAAAAACAACTTTCATCTGAAAATTACGGAAGATTGTTGCTATTTTAAACGAAATATTGCCGAAAAGGGAAGAAAACTTAGAGAATGTATCGATGTGGTTTCCTCTTTACCACTTCCTATTTCTAAGTTTTAACTGATAGTACCCTGTCAATAGAATATCACTGTCTTTTGATGGGCAATCTCTTCAGGATGACTGTCTGCATCTGAAACTGTGGGGGTTCTGCATACAAATGTTTCAACTTCACCCATAACTTGCGACGGCTGATGACAAGTTGGTGATTGTAAACACATATCGGTAAGACAACCATCTTACTCTCATTCCGTAGTGAACTCAATGTTGTTGCGAATGAAGATGAGGTGATGTACAAACTACATCAATTTTTCTTCTCCATGAGGCCACACTATGAATGTCTCGTCCACATACAATACCTCCAAATAACCACAGGTTTAAGCGCCACCTATTCAATATCTCCTCCCTCAAAGTCCTTCATAAAAGGGATGGCCACCAGTGTAACAGAAGGCTACCAATGGCGACGTCAGCTACTCCAGACATTCAAGTGGAACATAAAGTAAGTAGATGAAAGAACGTGCCGAAACAAGTAGTGATCTCCAACTGAAACTTATTACCAGTTAACGCAAAAGAATCTGCGGGATTCACCTTTCTAAAAAGAGAAACTAATACAAAGCTGAGTAAACGGCCAGTGCTACTTTAGACAAAGAGCATCCAGCTTGTCGATAAAATGTCAGAGTGTCGTATACAATATGAGCATTTGCACACCAGTGTTCTCTGCAAGGAATAAGATGTTTGACTGAATTATGTGTAGAGACACATCATTGCTTGTTATTGACGGTGAAGGTAGACATTCTGCATAAATTTTAGGAAAACCATATGTATTCTGAAAGTGGCAGGGGTAAAATACAGAGAGCGAAAGGCTATTTACAATTTGTACAGAAAGCAGATGGCAGTTATAAGAGTCGAGGGGTATGAAAGGGAAGCAGTGGTTGGGAAGGGAGTGAGACAGGGTTGTAGCCTATCCCCGATTTTATTCAATCTGTATATTGAGCAAGCAATAAAGGAAACAAAAGAAAAGTTCGGAGTAGGTATTAAAATCCATGGAGAAGAAATAAAAACTTAGAGGTTCGCAGATGACATCGTAATTCTGTCAGAGACAGCAAAGGACTTGGAAGAGCAGTTGAACGGAATGGACTGTGCCTTGAAAGGAGGGTATAAGATGAACATCAACAAAAGCAAAACAAGGATAATGGAATGTAGTCGAATTAAGTCGGGTGATGCTGAGGGAATTAGATCAGGAAGTGAGACACTTAAAGTAATAAAGGAGTTTTGCTATTTAGGGAGCAAAATAACTGATGATGGTCTAAGTAGAGAACATATAAAATGTAGACTGGCAATGGCAAGGAAAGCGTTTCTGAAGAAGAAAAATTTGTTAACATCGAGTATAGATTTAAATGTCAGGAAGTCGTTTCTGAAAGTATTTGTATGGAGTGTGGCCATGTATGGAAGTGAAACATGGAAGATAAATAGCATAGACAAGAAGAGAATAGAAGCTTTCGAAATGTGGTGCTACAGAAGAATGCTGAAGATTAGATGGGTTGATCACATAACTAATGAGGAGGTATTGAGTAGAATTGGGGAGAAGAGGAGGTTGTGGCACAACTTGACTAGAAGAAGGGATCGGTTGGTAGGACATGTTCTGAGGCATCAAGGGATCACCAATTTAGTATTGGAGGGCTGTGTGGAGGCTAAAAATCGTAGAGGGAGACCAAGAGATGAATACACTAAGCAGATTCAGAAGGATGTAGGCTGTAGTAGGTACTGGGAGATGAAGAAGCTTGCACAGTATAGAGTAGCATGGAGAGCTGCATCAAACCAGTGTCAGGACTGAAGACCACAACAACAACAACAACAACATGTATCGCTGGTGGGCAACCACGCGATCTTAACCCGTTGGTGGTCCCCTGTGGTAACGAGGAAAAATTCAGGAATGTAGAAAGTGCACACGTTCTGTAGTACCAAAAATGGTTCAAATGGCTCTGAGCAGTATGGGACTTAACTTCTGAAGTCATCAGTCCCCTAGTACTTAGAACTACTTTAACATAACTAACCTAAGGACATCACACACACCCATGCCCGAGGCAGGATTCGAACCTGCCACCGTAGCGGTCGCGCGGTTCCAAACTGTAACGCCTAGAACCGCTCGGCCACACTGGCCGGCCCTGTAGTATCGTAATCAATCTTCCTGCAGGTAGAATAGATTAGTGGACCATACAACCTATCAGCATACCAGCTAGAAGATAAGAAAACTGTTACATTACCTTTATAAATGTCCGCCCCCGGTAGCTGAATGGTCAGCGTGATGGATTGTCAATCCTTTGGGCCCGGGTTCGATTCCCGGCTGGGTCGGGGAATTTTCTCCGCCCAGGGCTTGGGTTTGTGCTGTCCTCATCATCCTACCATCCTCATCGACTGCTGGTCGCTGAAGTGGCGTCAAATAGAAAGACCGGCACCCGGCGAACGGCCTGACCGACGGGGGACCTAGCCATACGATTTAAATAAATAAACCTTCAGTCGCCGCTTTTATCAACAAACTGAGGGCTCTCCGTCTAAGTAGCTTGGACCGTTTACTCAGCTTTGATATAGCATCCGATTTTACAAAGGCCCTCTTGCAGATTCTTTGTCCTTAACAGGTAACAACTTTCAGGTGGACATCACTTTGTTCTGGAATGTTCTTTAATCGACCAATTTCATGTTCAATCAAGAATGTTTTGGGCGGATTGATGGCATCGCCGTGATTATCCCTCTGTCTACCGTGGTGACCAATCTTTGAAGGGAAGACTTTGAGGAGAACTCCCTTGAATCAGCGGTCCTTACGCCAACTGCTTTTTGGAGGTTTGTGGACGATACTTTCATGGAGTGGCCTCTTTGAGAAGATAAATAATAGAGTTTGTACATCGCGACACCTCCATTCATAAGAGCATGTAGTTTATTATTGAATTCGAGAATGATTATTGTCTGACCTTCCTGGAAATTATGGTTGTACGAAGAATGGTGGCTCTCCGGGGCATTCAGTTTATCGTAAGCCCAGTTTTACCGGTTTACCTTTGCAATTCTCGAGTTCTCATCACCCGTCACTTGCAATGACTGTGCACTTGGACTCAGAGCTCACCCAGTCCCAGATTCAGCTCACTTAAAGACAGGTGTTCAGGTAAAATGGATATTCCACCCGGCAGATTAACAGGTTACTATGAGCTACATCCTAGAACCAGGAAGTGGATAAAGAGGAGAGCACGCTGACAAATTCTTTAGCTTCTCTTTCATTTTTGGTAACATTTCGTATCAAATAGCAAGAGTCCTTGGTAATTTTCAGTTGAAAATGATTTACTGCCAGTCGTCTAAGATTGCCAACCTGTTGGGATCTTCAAGTTATTTCTTTTCCTCTCGTCACGACTTAAAACGTCATTCATTATCTAAATTATACTCACATTCTGTTACTGATCATTATCTGATTGACTCCGTCTGAATCAAACAACTAAATACACAAAAGCGGACGTGTTCGCGAATTACGATCTCATATTTTCAACACCAAACTGTCCAACGACTGTCGATCTGGCAACCAAAGAACTTGGCCGTAGTAAATATGGTACACTTCCAGACTGTAAAGACGTGTAAAACCAAACGGAAACTGAAGGAACTAAATCTAAAGCCATAAACAAATTAAATACTATCATGCGTTTGATCAATATCAAAGTGAGAACCAATATTTGCAACACATTGGAGGGTGGTTCAGCTATCCAATGCTCATCTCACATACAGAGCATAATAAGAAAATAATCCAGAATAGTGCTCCTACAGAGGCATTCAGGTCACCAATTTTCCCAGTTGCGAGTGCAGCACGAAACGGAAGCCTACCCGTGGTACAAATTATCTATCACCGTGCACTGTACAGTGGCTTCTGGAATATTCACGTAGCTGTAGGTGTTGAAAGATCAGGTGTATCCACCTTGTAACGTTCGATAACGATTGGGATATTTAAATCGCGACCTATAGTGCATCATTCGCTACTCGTCACAAAATCTGCCTCTTTCTTCCGGTCGCAACAAATTTTCGGCTTCGCTTTAGTTGCGGTATTAAGTCAGATTCAGTATTACAATATCTGATTGGTCAAAGAAAGTTTCGTTAACTATAGAAATGTGTCTTCTGTGTAGCCAGCTGTCAGCCGCTGTTCCTGCTACGCTGGGGCCACAAAAATCATAAAACCTCTCTGCCCCTGCCAAGACGCCAGTTTGCGACTTCCTCCATTTCCACTCTTTACAGCCTCTCCCACGCTCTCTCGCGTTTGGCCATAGAGAATAAAACTGACTCGCCGCAAAGTGCCTCTTGCTACATTCATACCACAACTCGACATTCGCCTGAACTTTGAGCACAAGGCTGTGTTTAATAACGCTGTATGACAAATCTTGACTTCACGAAAAAAACCGATTCCACATTGTCATGAAAGAGACGTAAAACAAAAGTTCCTTATTAATTTTGCTACTAAGAACGTAATGAAATAAATGAGTAATTATGATTCAGTAACAAGGTTCAACAGTGATAGTTAATGAATTGAAGGAAAACTGCAGCCGTTTAAGTCTGTTTTTCGAAATTATAGAAATTATACTGGCGCACTTCTATGTTGTCGGACAGTTCACTTATGTCTTCAGAGCACTCATTTCGCCGAGATGATGCCAAGCAGTTCTCTGCCTGCTCTGGTAACGTCTCTTAATAAAATTTGCAGAAGAAGGTCCTCAGTTGGTCAGAGTTACTAATTTACAATGAACTGTGAGAGTCTTGTTTTCAGACAGGGAAGTGCAGAGTCCGTAGCCACGTTAAACCACTTCCAGTGCATTCACAAACAAAAGCAACACGGTTTACATCCAAACAAGGGGTATCTGTTTTTGCTAACAAATGGCAGCAGCCAAATAGCTCTCTCCATTAGGTGGGATTAAACTAATCCGTCTCTAACGACCACTGTGCCAACTTGAAAAAAGAAAGCGTAGTCAGCGAACTACTGCCAGCATATGTAACTTGGGAAATACATCACGCAGCAGCGCGGTCAAAAGCACATATTTTGTTCGTTGTTTGTAGTGATGTGCACAAATTATTTTTGGGCTACTTTTGCTCTACTCTTGTGAAAAATTATCAAAGAATCAAAGAACGTTTTAAAGACACTTTCTGCTTGTTTATCCCTTTTTTAGTGTTCTGTACTGCAATAGGTAAAAATGGAACCCTTGTACGATCACATTGTTGTCCTTGTGTACTACGGTTCAAAAACATTATTCTCAGCAACAGGTAGACGTATCAAGTTGAAATTTATGTCACATACTAAGATCTATGAACCCTTGCCGGTGTAAGAAACTTTAGCTTCTAAGTCAAAAGATACAGCCATTTATGTCGGAAACTTTTCTTTCTTTATTATAGGACCTGCAGCATATATTACGTCATAGTAGGATAATATGCAGAGAATTAGTAGACAGTATGCTACTTGATATTTTATTTTAGTATATAAGCTTATTTCGGCTTCATTGCCTTCATCAGTACATGTTCCGACGCTGTAGGTGGACATATGTCAACTTTGAGTAAATTATTACCGCTGTCCGTAGTTGTTAGATGTCATGCTTCATTTTCAGAATCGTTAAAAAGTTGTTCGATAATTTGAAGTTTCACTGTCAGGATAATAAAGAACAGATTGTAATATACTACAGACGGCAATGCAATAAAAGCGAAATAAAATTATCTGCTGTAATAAAATATCAAGCAGGGTACTGTCAATTAATTCACTGCGCAACTGGCAAACGAAGTCCGAAAATTATGACTATGTAATTATGTAACAGGGAAAAAACTTTTTGTCATTTGTTATGTTAGTATCTGTTTGTCCATCCATATGCTAAACACGCTTTTTCTCAGGAACGGGTAGACGTATTAATTCGAAATTTATGTCACGTACTAAGGTCTATAGTAACTTGGAGTTGTAATAAATGTAAGCTTCTAGGTTAATGTAGCAGCAAGATACAGCCATTTATGTCTTTGATACTCGCACCTCAGTCATCAAATCCTGCGGTGTACTTAACCGTTGACCTAGAATCATGTAATTTGCCAAGAAGGAATGTTTTCCAGAACGCGCAAAGGGAAAAATGCAAAAAATGTTAATCTGTAATTATAACACGCGAAAGAAAATGTTTTGTCATTTGTTATCAGGCAGCTTACAGTAACGCCAAACTAAAACATCGGGTTAATTCATGTTATGAGACATAGTCCATGTACATGCAATTTGTTTCAGTCCTGAAGATGACAACAACGTCTGTCGAAACCGGTTGTTTAAGTAAAGAAAATATATATGCATCTTGGCATTTGAATGTTTTTAGCAAGTTGAACAGATCGCTCCTTATGTCTTCTCAAAATGAGAAAATTCAACCAAACTTCTTGTTATTTCCAGAGTACTTTGTTATCGATAAAACTTCACTGGTTTTCACCTACATGTCCAGTGATGCGGAAACGGAGCGTTTTGTACGACGTCGAAAGGGCATATTTATTGGCTTTTAGGCAATGGTGGAAGCATTTCCGAAAGTGTTAAGTTTGCAAACTGTTGTCATTCCGCTGTGGTTAAAGTATACCGCGCATGGCATAATTGGTGCTATCCAAAACCAGCGCCGGGGCAGCTGTAGTTCACCATGGGCTGTAGATGACAGAGCAAATGACTTTTGCAAATATGTTGGTGGGTGAATACACATGTAACTGTTGAGCAACTCACCGCCCAGATGAAGCAAGAAGGGTCTACCAACAATGTCTAGTCAACGAACGTTTAGCAAACTTTGTTGTGTATGGATTCAGCACGCCAGTACCGAATCTGGCGTGCACTGAGTGACGACAGGTGAACTTTCCTAAGGAATCACGTTTGATGCTCCATTGGACAGATGGCCTTTGGTGTGTACGACGTGAAAAGTCTGAAAGCATACATCCTGCCACAATCGCCTGAAGGGTCCAGGTAGAAGGAGCGAGTTTATGGTCTGAGGAATGTTTTCGTAGCATGTCCTGGGTTATTCCGTCATTCTGGATGGCCTAATGGAGCAACACAAGTATGCATCTGTCCTTGTGGACGATGTCCACGCCTACACCCAATTTATTTTCCCTCGGCACGATGGCAACTACGGCAGCACACTGCCACGTGCCTCACAACTCACAGTTTTTCGTGCGTGATTCGAATATTACCAGGATAAGTTGGCCGTACTCCACAGATTACTATACTCCCCGGATTTAAAACCTATCGAGAATCTGTGCGACTATCTCGATCGAGCTGTACGCGCCATGGATCCTCAACCGAGAAACCTAGCATAGCTGATGACTGTGCTGTAGTCGGCGTGGCCCCACATCCCTGCCTGTGGTACCTTCCAGAACCTCACTGACTCTTTTACTGCACGTCTAGCAGCGATCCGTTCCGCAAAAGGTAATTATGCAGGATTTTGACAGTCTGTCATATTAATGGGACTGGACGATGTACGAGGGCTATTCGGAAAGTCAGGAACGATAGGTCGCGAAATGGAAACCACAGTGAAAATCAAAACTGTTTCATTTGCAACAGTTAGCTACAACTTTCAGCTACTTATCTCCATAGTCGCCGATCCGACTTAGACGTTTGTCATAGCGTTGTACCAACTTTCCAGTACCCTTGTTATAGAAGGCAGCAGCCAGTGCTTTGCGCCAATTCTCTACGCTCTCCTACAGCTCGTTGTCTGTGCCAAAATGTTGTCTTCATGGCCAGCGGTTCATGTTAGCAGAGATGAAACTCAGAAGGAGACAATTACAGGCTGAATTGTGGGTAATCAAACATTTGCAATCGTAAAAATGTAAATGTCGTGTGGCCAGGGCCTTCCATCGGGTAGACCGTTCGCCGGGTGGAAGTCTTTCGATTTGACGCCACTTCGGCTACTTGCGTGCCGATAGGGAAGAAATGATGATGATTAGGACATTACAACACCCAGTCCCTGAGCGAAGAAAATTTCCGACCCAGCCGGGAATCTAACCTGGGCCCTTGGGATTGACATTCGGTCGCGCTGACCACTCAGCTACCGGGGGCATTTACAACTGAAAATGATGCAGGAGCATCTTCATTGCCCCTGCGGAAAACGGCTGAGAATTGTCTTGAAGAAGAAACCGCACGACAGTTATGCAATGTTGGTTGCATAGCTTCAGGCGAAATTTCTCGCCAGGCCCTCGTACTTGGCGGGAAACACTATTGTTCTAGGTATCTTTATGTGCTCCCTGTGTGCTCAGAACTAAAAAGAACGACGTAACGCGATCGACGGTCATAGTAGAGCCACTGTTTAACACACCTGTTCCAAACTTCATTGGATTTTCACTGTGGTTTTCATTTCGCCGTCGATAGTTCCTCACTTTTCGAATAACCCTCGTATATCAATAGGACAGAAACATTAAAGAACAATGGTTTCTCATCCTTGACGCTTGTTTGACCTGTAGTTTCTGTAACTGTATTTCCTCAAGCGGTTAGTGGCTGCAAAGATTTCTGGTTACATGCAGAATATTAGCATTATCAGAGAATTTAACGAGTCGCAGTGCTTTACTACTCTGTGCAATGTGATCTGAGATATCTGTTCCTTTCCATTAGGTACATGCGATTGGCATAAAGCGATGGAGCATTAGGATGTGTCCACTGGAATACATGTTGAAGATGGGCACACAAAGGAGAAACACGTTGCTGTAATTAACAAGTGAACGTAATAATGAGCGTAAAAAACACCTCCGCGTCCGACAGGTAATGAAAAATCCCAGTTGGCAAGCAGCATAAGAGTCCTCAGATGAACTGTCTTGCAGATTTTGATTATTCTAGTTAAATTATTCGGTGAATACTTATCCTCTGAACTACTGTAGTTAATTGCTCGAAAACATATTTTTCTCCGAAAGTTGAATGTCTGAAAAGTTTTTAAAAAGCTATCCTTTTTCTCCATGTACTCCACTTCTGAAAAGATGGCAGCGATTATTAACGTTTTCTGAGGTATGAATCGTAGGTAATCATAACCATGCACTTGTCCAAGAAATCACTATGTCAAATGACCAGAAACTTAATAGCTGACTGATGGTTGACTTTCTCAGCACAAAAGCAATCCAATAATTATATTAAATTTTCAGGACTTCTATGTCAGCTTTTTCCGCCCTTCCGTCGAATCATCGTTAGAAGAGCTATGACTTCTCACTGACGTTCTTTCACAGGCACAGATAGTCTAATGATTCGAGTGTCAGCGCAATTGTCTACCTTCTCTTTTTATTTGCAAACTTGTTTTTCTACTACAATTACAAATATCTCATCGAATGAGACCCTCGGACTCTTGGTTAGTGAACCCACGGTTTAAGACACCAGATTTCCTCTTCTCACGGCTATAATGTACGAAGACTTTGCTGTGGTTGAAGAATATGCTCATTTTCGAATCCAGTGTTAATGGGGAGCTTCTGAAACAGGCGGTTTATGTACGAGATTATTGTCAATACTCCACACTTACAGGTCTTTTGGCTCAGATTATACCCATACCGAGTCACACAGACTGAAGAAAAACTAAATTCTTAAAAAAGAGCTTCAAGACATGTATTACGTTCACGTAGTCAGTACTCGAGCATTTCAGGGTTGCACGGTGGGATATTGTCGCAAAATCGTTGACGTACTCGGGTCGATAGAACTTTCAAACCACTTATCGCTTTCTATGCGCTTTAAAAATTGTGAATTATGGCATTCTTTCCGCACAACTTCCCAGAATACAGTAGGGAACATGTTGCAAGATGTCAAACCCTATTGGCTTCTACTTTCTCATTTATTTTCTTTAATTGTCCTCTCGGGGAGTGTCGAGAGGAAGGTGTCCAGGTAGCACGGGCTTTAATTACTCTTTTCTCGAATTAAGTCATTTATTGCTATATTTTCCAGCGTGTATCGATGGGCATCCTGTGTGGGAGAGGTGCGCAGGACAGGCTAGTTCTGTGCGGCCGCCTCCGCCGAGTTCCAGGAAGATCGACCCCAGGTGACAATAGCAGTAGTAAGGGGCGCCATCTTTCAAAGGCGTCCTCGGCAGCGGGCCGGATGAATGGCAACGAAGCTTACACAGATCACTGAGCGCTCGTTAATAGGTTGTAAGGTGGCATCATTTTGAGCGACATTACAACTACCACTCCGGAAAGAAGACCCTTTAATTGTATAAACATCGAGACAGGAAACCATTAACGATACTGACATCGGCTAGGGATCTTAATTTGGAGCAGAATATCTGCACGTTGGGCAATAGTGAAGCGGCCGGAGACGGGAGGCTGGCAGGAGAACGGGAAAGACACAGGCGTGGCAGGCAGGCATGAGAGCTGAAGACAACAGCTAACGTAAGCTCCTGGAAACGCCAGGCGGGTGGACAGCTGATTAGCGGCAGCCGCTCACAAATCGCGTGGCGGCGTGTAGGTGGTTTTCCCAACGGCCGGAGCGGAAGCTTCTGGAACAGTCTGGAAGATTCTAAAAGCTTCGGTCGGTTGCAAAAACGAGATTGGTCGGCGCTCGGAAACGAACGCCTTCCAGCAACATGATTGGCCACACACATTAAAAGGTTCAAATGGCTCTGAGCACTATGGGACTCAACTGCTGAGGTCATTAGTCCCCTAGAACTCAGAACTAGTTAAACGTAACTAACCTAAGGACATCACAAACATCCATGCCCGAGGCAGGATTCGAACCGGCGACCGTAGCGGTCTTGCGGTTCCAGACTGCAGCGCCTTTAACCGCACGACCACTTCGGCCGGCACACATTAAAAGGGTGAAGAAAAAAGAACAGGATCTACGAAAAAAGCGTAGCGACTGAGAAACACTTGTTCCTGGGGCGTCGAGGAGAGAGGTTGGTCCTGGCGAGGTGTGCGACCTAGTTACTGGGACAGAGTACTTGTAGCGAGAGCCTGAGGATCGTCTGGTGTTCCACGGCAGCCGTGGAGGTGCCTACGGAAGCTTTTGGCGACGTAGAATTTATGTTATCTCGCTGAGGCGAGAGCCTTTGCAGCGATAAGCGTTAGATCACTGTAGTTGGGGAGGTAAAGTAAATTGCTGATCACGTGTCTTTTTCGTTCTATGCAGAGGCTTCACGTTGCTAGAAGCGAGTGTAGTTCTAAATATAATTGCAATTGCCATAGCTGATGTAGAGTAAATTGTAGAACAGTAAAGAATTTAACACTACTGAGTGTATCATTTCATAGCTAGTAATCTGTCATTTTATTATCCCCTTATTTGTGTATTTCATGTTCGCAACCACCTGGTGGAGGCAGTGTTTGTAGGTCAGCACATCTGAACATTCTAGCATATACTGAGGATATGGTAAGAAACCAACCAGATTTGCATACGACTAGTTAACGTCACATATAGAGCAAAGGATAAGCTTACCCTTCTGGATAGCGTGTAAGTGTCAGGGCGACAAATTAGCGTTATAAAATCCGTTGTGCAAAAATTTTCACTTATACGTTCGGCTCGCAGGCTTACCCATCAGCAGAAAAGAGCAAAACAGAAGCGGTAGCTTACAAGGTTTACAACAGGAGGACTGGCGCCGTGATGGAAGCGTGGAATCTGACAGCATGATGTCATGATACCTGCGCTAGTGCGGTCGAGCTCTGTGCCGATGTGTTCCCAAAATAGCCACTCGGTGACAGCGGGGTGTCTGCCAAGCCGGAGCCTCAAGTAAGCACAGTATTTCAATATGTCGGTTACTCTTCCCACGCTGCAATCTTCCCATACTCGCTTTAAAATAGCAAGCTGACTGGCAGACAGTCGGCAACGCCTGCTGATGTGAGAAGGCCCTGATAGTTTTTGGGTTTTTCCTGGAGGGATGGTTGCGAGCACTTCATATATGGGAATAGGCGCTGTTGGCAGCCATGTGGCTTGGTGGGCTCATCGCATCTTCATTATTCGGAGTTTGTGTAGATACCCAAATTTCCTCATGGGCACTCTACTCTGGATCTCCAGAGAGACTAGACGAGGAGAACAGACTGTACATCCGGTCAAGTTAAAAGTTTTACTGTTTCGGAAGCCCGGATAGAGTTTTGTAAATGCTGATCCGGACCGCCTGCCAGCATAACTCGGTTTCATCGCGACTTACCGGACCCTTGTCGGGGTTTTCAGTGATCCTGGTTACAGCGTACAGTGTAACCTGTCGCTGATAGCCAACTCCACCAGAATCGAGCAAGACGTTTGGCAAAGTATTTGGCAGCTGCAGCAAAGTAGGTCCTCAGTCATACATTTTTGACGCCCCCAATACCGCGCCTCCCTGCACTCTGCCCATGGCGGATCTAATTTACGGGTAGGATACTAAAGATGAGTTCTATTACTCGATCAATGTTCACCAAATTAGCGATTTAGCAATCTGTTTGGGTAATCAGCCCACTCATAATAGAGGGTAGGGAACTACCATCATTTGGTAGACTCCCAATTCGACTTTTCCAGCTAATTATCCCTTGAAATTTATTCTGCTTGTCAGGTATTTGAACAGCCATGTATTGTCATTATATTTGAAGATTGAATTTATTTGTTCTTTAAATTAATAAATCTCATTTTGATACTAAATCTCGCTTCCATTTGAGTAGTCATAGACCCTTATTAGAATATCCTGCATTTATTATCTTTGGGAGAGATTAATCAATTGTGTAAAGCAGTTACCTCAAGGATTGCCATTATAACAGGGCCAAAAAGATTGTGTTTCAGTGAGATATCCTTGCGCAGAATAAGGAGTGTGACAGTTGCTGGGGGCGGCGTGTTCTTTACAACACTGAGATACAGGTTTTACTGAAATCAAGAGATGGCGCCCCTTCCAGTGGTAAGAACTTTTATATGATGATGCTGAAAGGCAGTCAGTTAATTACTCAAATTTCACTGTTTTTTGTCTGTATCTTTTAATTACGCGGTAGAATACTCTGCAAGAGTGAATATATTAACTTACGTGGTTCTTTTATTCTGATTTAGCTAACTATATGTATTGTACATGTGACTATTCTCTTATATTTTGCTGACAACCGGCGTCGGTTCCAGCGTTGTTGATTATTTTGGCTGGATGATATATGTATGTACGCATTGTTAATTGAATTCCTGTATTTTGACAGGTTAAAAATCTCGATCAAGCGTAGTGAACAAGGGTAACCTAGTAAGTATGTCGCGCTTGTAGGAACGACGTCGAGTTATGGTCTATATGTTGATCGATGCTCACTACGGGACACGGTGCCCCGTGCAACTAAACAGTGACCGCGGTTTGTAACACCTGCAGACGCCCTGGCCTCATGGCAAGAAATGTGTGTGGGTTGCTAGGAGAAGTAAGTCGCAAGGTAAAATATCACTGCATCGCGTGGGGTAGATACGACCAACAGTGTTCGTTTCTTTCTCTCTCTCTTTCCCGTTATGTAAATTAAGCCAGTGCTTGAAAATCTATTTTACGTTGAGGAAACAACACTTTTCTTTAGAGCAAACATTGGGGTCTTTCTAACGCTAATAATATCAAGAAGAATGGATACATACGGATGGGAATGTCATACTTGAATGGGTCATGCCACGACATACACATTAACGAGAAATATTTCTGACGCTGGAATATTTCATATGGAGACTAACTATTGGAGACTTGCGATCACAATTTCTGAAGAGTATGAGCCCAGTTGTGAAAACGGAGTCAGTCGTGAACAGGTGTAGGTGGAGAGCCACCCATAGGAATAGACCAGCAACGGCGATTTGAGTATGACACAGACCAGGAATTGCGTGAAACTGTTTAATGGGAAGACGAGGAGCAGACTGTGCCAGACAGATACATCAGAAATGCGGAAGCAAATAATGATGAAACTCATTATGTCTCCAGGAAAATGTAATTACATCAGAACAACAGATCACCTATGCCTGAGGTACAGGCAGGATTTTCCCATTACGTGCAAAGCTGGGGTGCTATTCCAATACCGGAGAGCCTCGGCAGTCTTGACTATTTAAGAAGAGAAATGAAGGTGGGCTGATGTGTGAACTGGATTTAGTGTTGAGGAGTACATTGGACTAGGGAAGTCCTTGCAGCTGCGTTAGCCACAAAGCCAGGCTGGTGAAGTGGGTAGCACGTCTGACTAGTAAGCAGGAGGCCTGGACTAAAATTACGGGCTTAGCACAGCTTCTATTCTTATTGAAGATAAAGCTGAGACTCATTATTTCTCCAGGAAAATGTAATTACCTCAGATTAATAGTTTCGTGGGAGTATGGGCTTACCTCATTTGCGTTGCGCTGATTTTAGATAGGTATGGCCACGCCTGAGTAATTTTGAGTCGGTATTTCGAAGGAGTAAGGTGTTAAGGCCGTGGCTTAGCAACAGTTGTCTCATAGCCGTGACACGAGGCTGGCTTGCTCCACGCTCCGATCAGCGCTCCACTGGTGTGTTTATTATTTTAGCGCGCGGTACTGCTTCGCTATATTCATTCAAGTTCTGACCTGAAATGGCGTTATCTTACCGCCGTGGGTCTGTAAAGGTCATCTTTCTAGTGGGACTGGCCCGACCTCGAGCGACGGAGTGGAACACTCTATACATGACGATCATCATCCCGCACCTCAAGATGTTGCAGGAATTCACTTGTCCTTCACGAGCAGCGGCATGTAAATCAAACTGTGGACCGACGAAGTTTGCCTTGATGCTGTATGACGTTTTCACCTCGGGACTGAAATTCAAACACCCTGAGGGCCAAATCGGAGCTGTTTCGGTTGATCAAGCAGTGTTTGGCCTTGGCATCATTTATGTTTTCAAACTCCTTATTAAGGTACCGCAAGACGTGGGCGTATCTCCCTTTAGACCTTACGGAAATGTCATCAGTCAACCGTTCCAAGACCTACGACGTCTTAAATGGAGTGCGGCGGATCAGACATGAATTGACAAAGCAGGTGCCTTCTTACTTCACGTTTGGCGGTGTGCGGGCGATCGTGATGTACGACGGTCAGACGCGGATTTGGGCGAGCTGTAGCAACGAGGGCCACTCCGATCGGATTGCATACGCTGCGTCAAATACCAATAGATGTCGCACCATTTGTGACAGCTACAGTGCTCCCTATCACCTATGCTACTGTGGCGAAAGTTTCGGGTACACCGGTCCAAATTTCTTCCGATCTGCAATCGTTGACGGCCACTGACGGTGAGGTGGGTCTTCAGATTCCCTCTCCGTTACCTTCGGCGGAAACGACGCGCTCGGACACCCGCCAGAACCTAAGAAGCGATGTTACAGTGGCGATGGACGTAGACTCAGACGTTGTACCAACCTCTGCTTTCCTTATGTAAAAGTATATAAGTACAAAAATCTGCTTTCCTTCCTGTGGGGGCGAGTTCGGATAACAGCTGACCCCACTCCAATATGGAACACCAATTCCGGAAGCAGAAGTCACCAACGTGGTGCAAGAAAAATAGTTGGGCTCCATCTGATGACTGTACTTGGTACGGCGACCCGACGCCAGGGAACATTCGATCTCGGAAGGCCTGCTGTTGAGCGTGTTTCCTTCCCCACCTACCTCAGCGGTTTGTCCTCCACAGCCTGTTACTCCTTCCCCTCCACCACCTGCGCCCTCTTTTGACGAGGAATTTCTGCAGGTCGCCGAAATGCGACGGCGTCCTGTTGACTCTATCCCTGGACAACAGAATGGTGCTGCGTCTGTTTCTTGGACGGTTAGCATAGAGGAGGAATAGGAATGACTTGTGAATATCTTGGGTGGGTGCATCCCACTTGTTGTGCCCCCGCTACTTCATCACAGTGAACGCCGCAGGTACGACCTCCTGTGCATTGAAGCAAAGAGCTCTTCTGAAGATGAGAACGAAACGTCTTGTCATGTCTGTGAAGAAAATTACTCATCAACGAGGAAATCTGATGATGGTGTGAAGTGTTTAACGTGTAACAAGTGGGTCCATGAAGGTCGTACAGCATGGAATTAAGATGGCCTGCACGATTATCAGTGTGTCGTATTACTCAGACGGAATATATGACATTGCCCGTGTGTACCCCACAAAGTACCTGCTCTTAGCCTGAGGTATGGGGAGAACCGTATGTGCACATTGCTTATATTAAATATAATTTAAACCAACAATAATAAGTTTTAATACGTCATATCATGTTGTTCATGCCTTACTTATTTTGCACTAAAATAAACTCGCAGTCCTAACAATCGAAGCTTTATTATTATCTAGCTTTCTCCTTTCCCGCCGTAGCCCCGGTAATATCGCTCTCCCATACATTTACCGTGATGGCTTGTAGGCTGTCATAAGTTTACCTACAATTTTAAGCATCTCAACAATTGCACTATCCTCCCCCGGAGGAGTGTTGTTTTGTGTTGTACAGTATACGAAAAAAATTATCTGAACGAGAGGGAAATAAGTAGATCTGATGTACATGTAAATATGAACAAACGATTAAAGTTTCAGAAAAACTGGATGATTTATTCAAGAGAAAGACCTTCCCAAATTGAGCAAGTCAGTAACGCGTTGGTGCAACTGTGGCCCATATTCAAGCAATTATTCGACTTCGCATTGAATGGTACAGCCAAATCCTGACCAACTGATACGGTAGATCGTCAAAATCCTGAGATGGACCGAGGGAGATCCTGCGGTTTTCCTGGTCAAGGAAGGGTTTGACAGTTACGATGAGAAGTGGTAGCTAGTCTCACCATGTGCTTGCGGGCCTCATCTTGCTGAATTGTAAGCCTAGAAGGACTTGCCATAAAGGAAAACAAAAATAGCCGTAGAATACTCTCTATGGACCGCTGTGCCAGAGATGAGAGCCATTCGCTGGTCATTGGGCCTCATTTCAAAGCGGGGCTCATCACTGGAGACAATTCTACTCCAACCAATACGATTCCAGGCTAAAGAAGTGTTTGGAGATGCCCAGGACGGCGGTGGGATACCAGCCTGTCCGTCGCCCGCTATAGTCCAGAGAAGCAAGAGTGATGGTCTGAGTCCCATTTCTTTCCTTAACTGGAAGCAATATCTGGTTCACCTTAGCCAAGTTAAGTTCAGGTAGCCTAGGGGTTGAGTGACCCCCTCCCTGGGTTAAGTTTAAGGGGGCAGATTGAGCCATGGCTGGCTCATGCTATGCGTTGGATTAAACCTTGGTTGCTATTCTGTGTTTAGTCTCCCGCGGTTGAGATTCGCGACACCCAGCACAGCGGTACGTCGACGACATTCTTGACCTTCATGGCAAGCCAACCTAGGCTTACATTTCAGTAAGATAATGCCCACCCGCACACGGCGAAAGTTTCTACCGCTTCTCTTTGTGCTGCTTTGGCCAGCAAGGTCGGCGAACTCTCCCCAGTTGTAAAAATACGTAGTATCATGGGCGTCGCCATCCAACCATCTCGGAATTTTGACCACCTAACGCGCCAATTGAACAGAATTTGGCACGATATCCCTCGGGGCGGATATCCATCAGCCTTATCCATCAATTCCAAACCGAATAACAGCTTGCATGGACCAGAGGTGGACCAACGCATTACTGAGTTCCTCAACCTCTGAATCTCTTTCTCTTGAATAAATAATCTAGTTTTTCTGAAATTTTTGTCATTCGTTTTCTGTAAATGTACATCACATATACTATTTTCTGACCTATTCAGATAATTCCTTCGTGGTGTGTACTTTTTTTTCTTTGAATGTGTTATGGTGGTCTGTATCTCATCGTTTTCCTTTTAGTTTGGGTTGGAATTAAATTGAAATTACAATTAAATCAATACAATGAAATGAATACCCTTAGCTGCAGACAGGTGTTGATATGCGTCAACGGGGAGAGTTGAAAATGTGTGCCCCGACCGGGACTCGAACCTGTAATCTCCTGCTTACATGGCAGACCTCTATCCGTCTGAGCCACTGAGGACACAGGGACTGCAGGGACTTATCTCTGGCACGCTTCCCGTGAGACCCACATTCCCAACTTATTGTCCCGCGCAATATTTGTAGTGCCTCTGCCCATTACACTCATTACACAGGAATAAAAAAAACTGAATAAAGGAATCAACGATCAACTTGAACGGATGTCTTGTGACGCTCAACCAGACCAAACGCAACGAACAATACCGAAAAAAAATGTATAGAGCGTCTGCTAGGTAAGCAGTAGATCCCGGGTTTGAGGCCCGGTCGGGGCATACATTTTTAACTGTCCCCGTTGACGCATATCAACGCCTGTATGCATCTAAGCGTATTAATTTCATTGTATTGATTTAATTGTAATTTCAATCTAACAAGCTCCACGGTCACCTATGGTAACTGTTATTTCGGATATGTCCGAAAGAACAGATACCATCTTCACATATATTGAAATTAAATCTTCAGCGATGAAGGTACAAATGGATAGCCTTACTATTAACGATTCAGTATTATGTGAAAGTTATCTGATATAAAATCTTTTACAACAGCTGATAAAGACATTATGAACGTGGGTAACAACCCAGTCGAGTGCAGGAGGCTAGAGCGACGCCGGGCGCTTCGACGCATTGCGGTGGCTCCCTGCTCGTGCGTGCGTGCTATCTTCACGTGTCATCTGCGAGAGCCTGGGATTCCGACGCGACTGTACGTAATTACGAGAAAGATGAAACCAGAGGCGCTGCGGGCCGCCGCGGCCCGCTCTGCGGACGTTTTAATTTCCCCCAAGAGCAGGCGGCTGCCTCGCTCCGCCCGCAATCGGACGTCCGCGGGCTGAAGGCGCGCCGCGAGTACCCAAGACACACGTGCTTGTCGCCGCCCGTAATGCACGCTGCCGCTCTGGTCGTTCTACCTCCGCAAAAGGACTGACAAATGGAGCAGTAGCGGCTGAAGGGAAAACGTCAGCCGAAAATGAGGCTTCCAACACGAAATTCGGTAAGGCCGCTTTGGGAACCGGCAGCTGGTGCCGTGACAAAAAATACACTCTCCTTGTAGCCGCAAATATTGCCAGTACTCATTGCACAGTGGTGTTTAATAAAGTAACACAGTCTTTGCTAGCTGCAACCGATGTTATTCCTGAAGTAATTTTTTGTGGGTTTTTCAGTTTAATATTCCATACACAGATGTGTTGACTCCATATCTTTCCTCTCAAAGTTACTGCCGAAGCGCAACTTCTTTCATTATTTCCTTTCCTTTTTCATATTTTGGATCATCCGTCATATGAATTCGTAGCTCGCCTTTTCTTATTCTTCTCAAATTATTTATTGGGTTATTAGAATTATATTAATACCTTGAGCTGCTGACAGGGGTTGATGTATATCAACGGGGACAGGTTAAAATGTGTGTCCCGACCGGGACTGGAACACGGGATCTCCTGCTTACATGGCAGACGCTCTGTCCATCTTAGCCACCCAGGGCACAGAGGATAGCGCGACCGCAGGGACTATCTCGCGTACGCATCCCGTGAGACCTACATTCTCACCTTGTATGTCCACACACTACATTCGCAGTGTCCCACCCCAACACACTCATTACTCGTGGACAAATATATTATACTAGAACTGACAAGTGATTACATTTTCACGCAATTTGGGTACATACACTCCTGGAAATGGAAAAAAGAACACATTGACACCGGTGTGTCAGACCCACCATACTTGCTCCGGACACTGCGAGAGGGCTGTACAAGCAATGATCACACGCACGGCACAGCGGACACACCAGGAACCGCGGTGTTGGCCGTCGAATGGCGCTAGCTGCGCAGCATTTGTGCACCGCCGCCGTCAGTGTCAGCCAGTTTGCCGTGGCATACGGAGCTCCATCGTAGTCTGTAACACTGGTAGCATGCCGCGACAGCGTGGACGTGAACCGTATGTGCAGTTGACGGACTTTGAGCGAGGGCGTATAGTGGGCATGCGTGAGGCCGGGTGGACGTACCGCCGAATTGCTCAACACGTGGGGCGTGAGGTCTCCACAGTACATCGATGTTGTCGCCAGTGGTCGGCGGAAGGTGCACGTGCCCGTCGACCTGGGACCGGACCGCAGCGACGCACGGATGCACGCCAAGACCGTAGGATCCTACGCAGTGCCGTAGGGGACCGCACCGCCACTTCCCAGCAAATTAGGGACACTGTTGCTCCTGGGGTATCGGCGAGGACCATTCGCAACCGTCTCCATGAAGCTGGGCTACGGTCCCGCACACCGTTAGGCCGTCTTCCGCTCACGCCCCAACATCGTGCAGCCCGCCTCCAGTGGTGTCGCGACAGGCGTGAATGGAGGGACGAATGGAGACGTGTCGTCTTCAGCGATGAGAGTCGCTTCTGCCTTGGTGCCAATGATGGTCGTATGCGTGTTTGGCGCCGTGCAGGTGAGCGCCACAATCAGGACTGCATACGACCGAGGCACACAGGGCCAACACCCGGCATCATGGTGTGGGGAGCGATCTCCTACACTGGCCGTACACCACTGGTGATCGTCGAGGGGACACTGAATAGTGCACGGTACATCCAAACCGTCATCGAACCCATCGTTCTACCATTCCTAGACCGGCAAGGGAACTTGCTGTTCCAACAGGACAATGCACGTCCGCATGTATCCCGTGCCACCCAACGTGCTCTAGAAGGTGTAAGTCAACTACCCTGGCCAGCAAGATCTCCGGATCTGTCCCCCATTGAGCATGTTTGGGACTGGATGAAGCGTCGTCTCACGCGGTCTGCACGTCCTGCACGAACGCTGGTCCAACTGAGGCGCCAGGTGGAAATGGCATGGCAAGCCGTTCCACAGGACTACATCCAGCATCTCTACGATCGTCTCCATGGGAGAATAGCAGCCTGCATTGCTGCGAAAGGTGGATATACACTGTACTAGTGCCGACATTGTGCATGCTCTGTTGCCTGTGTCTATGTGCCTGTGGTTCTGTCAGTGTGATCATGTGATGTATCTGACCCCAGGAATGTGTCAATAAAGTTTCCCCGTCCTGGGACAATGAATTCACGGTGTTCTTATTTCAATTTCCAGGAGTGTAGATCCTGAGAAATCAGTACCCAGAACAACCACCTCTGCCCGTAATAACGGCCTGGATACGCCTGGGCATTGAGTCAAACAGAGCTTAGATGGCGTGTACAGGTACAGCTGCACATGCAGCTTCAACACGATACCGCAGTTCATCAAGAGTAGTGACTGGCGTATTGTCACGAGCCAGTTGCTCGGCCACTATTGACCGGATGTTTTCAGTTCGTGAGAGATCTGGAGAACGTGCTGGCCAGGACAGCAGTCCAATATTTTCTGTGTCCAGAAAGGCCCGTACAGGACCTGCAACATGCGGTCGTGCATTATCCTGCTGAAATGTAGGGTTTCGCAGGGATCGAATGAAGGGTAGAGCCACGGGCCGTAAAATATCTGAAATGTAACGTCCACTGTTCAAAGTACCGTCAAAGCGAACAAGAGGTGACCGAGAAGTGTAACCAATGGCACTCCGTACCATCACGCCGGGTCATACGCCGTTATGGCGATGACAAATACACGCTTCCAATGTGCGTTTACCGCGTTGTCGCCAAACACGGATGCGACCATCATGATGCTGTAAACAGAACCTGGAATCATCCGAAAAAATGACGTTTTGCCATTCGTGCACTCAGATTCGTCGTTGAGTAAATCATCGCAGGCGCTCCTGTCTGTGATGCAGCGTCAAGAGTAACCGCAGCCATGGTCTCCGAGCTGATAGTCCATGCTGCTGCAAACGTCGTCGAACTGTTCGTGCAGATGGTTGTTGTCTTGCAAACGTCCCCATCTGTTGACTCAGGGATCGAGACGTGGCTGCACGATCCGTTACAGCCATGCGGATCAGATGCCTGTCATCTCGACTGCTAGTGATACGAGGCCGTTGGGATCCAGCACGGCGTTCCGTATTACCCTCCTGAACCCACCAATTCCATATTCTGCTAACAGTCATTGGACCTCGACCAACGCGAGCAGCATTGTCGCGATACGATAAACCGCAATCGCGATAGGCTAGAATCCTGCCTTTATCAAAGTCGGAAACGTGATGGTACGCTTTTCTCCTCCTTACACGAGGCATCACAACAACGTTTCACCAGAAACACCGGTCAACTGCTGTTTGTGTATGAGAAATCGGCTGGAAACTTTCCTCATGTCAGCACGTTATATGTGTCGCCAACGGCGCCAACCTTGTGTGAATGCTCTGAAAAGCTAATCATTTGCATATCACAGCATCTTCTTCCTGTCGGTTAAATTTCGCGTCTGTAGCACGTCATCTTCGTGGTATAGCAATTTTAATTGCCAGTAGTGTATTTGAACAAATGAATGAATAAATCAAGCACCTCACAATATTTAGTAGTTGTCCAATACAGAGCATGGAGGGGCTCGCAATCTATCGTCACTATCGAAGTGTTAATCAGTTCTTCATACAGAAGGCAGTTCATCTCTCAAAGGAAAATATTAGATGAATGCATACTGTCTGCTCTTTCAGACGTGTTAGAAAGAGCAGACACCACGTATTCATACATTTTGACAGGCCTAGTTGGATCCACCATCTTCAGTGGGGTTAGACAAATACGTCCGACGTCCTGTGGGAATCTCAGTGTGCGATCATGCAGGAAATGGACAGGGAGTGCGTGTAGGTGGCGCTCGATGGGAGTGTGGATGAACCGTGAGGCGAACCGCGATTGTCCGTGGAGTGGCGATAACGCTCTGTCGCGGATGGTGCAGTGGTTACCGCACCTGCCCACTAACCAAGCGATCCCGGGTTCGAGTCCCGGTCCGATACACATTTTCATTCGTAGCCGATGATTCCGCATAATGTCCCAACGCAGCTGATAGCAGTAATGCCTTTCCTTTCATTCCTTCCTTCCCTCTCCACCTTAAATTTTCATATAATCACAAAGTAACGAGTACGTAGGACACGAATAGGTGGCGCTACGTGCGAATGTGGGTCGGCCGAGAGATGTGATGGGATATTCCGCGCAGCTGATATGAACACTATGTTCGGATGGAGTGCTTTAAGCGTCTGTCAAGTAAGTGGGAGATTCAGGACACGAATCCTGGTCTGGCACGTATTTTCACTTGTCGCCACTAATTCCGCATAAACACCCGATGCAGCTGACGTTAATAATTCCTTCCCCTTCCTTTCCTTCCCTTTCTCCCTCTTTTCACCTTCAATTTACATCAAATGAGTATCTTAGAGGCGTTGTCTGTTCACTTTGGTGCTGTGATCATCTTCCGACGTTTGTTTAACATTGTCGGACCAAGAACCCGGACAGGTGCCGACTGGAAATACGTCAACATGCGCCCACGAAAACCTCAAAAATTTTGCAATATCTTTCAGTTGAATTAAAGGTACAGGCTCCACATGTAAGAAAACAATAAATAGAAACATAAATAACATTATGTAGAAGTAGTGCTTGTAGGAGAAGCTGCCCTCACATTTGCAGTTTATTACAGTAATGTCGTAACATATGTTCTGTCATCTTGTCCTCTTTTCTAGTCAATGTTTTACATGTATTTCGTTCGCCATCGATTCTGCGGAGAATTCTTATCAGCTCAATTTTCAGCACATTTCTATAACATCACACATGAGACGCTGCGATCCCCTCTTTTCTGTTCTTTCCGCAGCAGGTTTTTCACTTTCAGGTATCATAGTGCTTCAGACGTATATTCTCAGAACACATCTTCCACTCTATCAGACCGTCTGGTGCAGCAACCATAAGAAGAACACGACTATGGTTTTTAAAATGTAAAAGGAAAGGTTCCTCCGAATTCATATGATCTGATATGTGCTGTAAATTTTCGATCTGTATAAAATAGTTTGTCGCTGAAATTCTAGTAATTTTTTCCATCTTCAGAAAGTGACAGACAGTGCTCCCATACCGGCAGCAGCCATTTGACAGGTAAATTCAGTGATAACCAATCAGAATGCTCCACTCATACCAAGTTCTGTGATGTCACAGTATCACAAGGCATCCTTTGTGTGGGGCGTGGGACCCAGTATAGACTGACTCAAACAAGACTGGGCAAAGGCATCCTCAGAAAGTTCTGTGAGTTCAGGGAGTCACGTGATGTCTTCTTTGTTCGAGTGTGCAGAGACAAGTCAAAGCAGACTATCCTCCTCTGGTTTGAAAAGGTGAAAAGGTGGGGTGCTCTCCCCCCACCAGCTGTTGTAGTAGGAAATCGAAAATTCACTGAAAGTTCAAACCATTTCTCGTCTATAGGACAGTGCTTCGAATTCTGTTCGTGTTTTTTTTTCCTCGATCTGTTGTGGGATTCGGTATATATCATGTACTTGCAGATATATCATTGTTCTGGTTTATCCATCTGTGCTTAAGCACAGTGTGCTTCGAGAAGTGAATAAAATAAAAAATAATAGTCTTAACATCCCTGACTCCAGCAAAGTTATAATGTAAGCCCACTCAGCGCTTCAGAAAAGTGATGAACACCACATCAGTTGTAGGAATCAGGAACTTTTCTCTCTCTGGCAGTGCCTTCAAACAAACAGTTAAAACTCGAAAAGTGGAAGGCGTCATATCTAGAGTTACAGAGATATTTATTTCGTCTTCCGAATATAGTCTTTTCGGCGTGTAAAATCAGATATTGCAGTTGATATCGGTTTCGGATACTATTTCCCACAAAAGCCCGTGAAGTGTCTCAGGGAGGAAGACCGTGTAAAGATGGGAGGTTCCACAAGTGTGCCAGAACCTGCTGCGACCTTTTTAGAGCACGTATGAGAATGTTTTTTTCTATACAGTATGTATAATGGACACTGTAATTACGTGGTTCCTTCTACTACTAAAATTATAAATAAATTACCACAATTGTTTAACGTTCAATTTATTGTTTATACACCAAGTTCAATTTCGAGGTATTTTGCGACTTCAGAAGTGAATAAACAACATTCTTAAAAATTCTGTAAACATTCATTTGGCTCGCTGTATTAGCCTACTGTTATGAGGTCCCCCCAGTCCAGCAGCTCTACACAGACTCAGCGAATTCCCCTGCCATTTCTTCCCTGGCCACCATCTTGAATTACGTCATGGTAGAGGAGGGAGAGGGAAAGAGGAGGGGAGAGGGAGGGCCAACAATGCCCTCTGGGGGTGGTTGTGTTGTGAACTAGGTTAGTTAGTCTCCGGACCTCAAGATGAACACACTGGATGGAGCTACTGCCACCTGTCCCAACAGTGGCAACTCAGATTTACATAAACAATATACGGCACTGAATACACAATAAAGATGTGATGATGATGATGTTTGGTTTTGTGGGGCGCTCAACTGCGCGGTTACCAGCGCCTGTACAAATTCCTAACCTTTTCTCAGCCCAATTTCGCCACTTTTCATGATGATGATGAAATGATAAGGACAACACAATAAAGATTTCACCCATTCTATCCGGCAGCCCATCACAGACTGAGTCCCTTTCCCATCTCTTTCCAGATGTGGGACCAGTATAGAGGGGGATGTGGAAGCGACAGGGGATGAGGAGTTAGCTTAGTAGAGGAAGCCCAGTTGACTTATTTTCACACCAAAACTTGAATTTCTGGCCATGAGATCAATGCGGTGTTGCCACATCTCTGGGCGCCAACTTGGATCTCAACAATACAGAGTGGAGTGTGCTGCACTTGCCCCACTATTCACGTGCACTCAGCACTGACTGATAGATAGCTACTAAACAAAAGTGTTTCTATTACCAGCAACAAATAAGTTGTTTGCTGTAAACATTTTATAACAGTAGTTGCTACTTTCTTATTTCTGGAGATACTTTAATTAATGGTAATATTCATTTGAAGCAGCTTCATCCCTACACTGGACATTAATGGTTGTCTAATACTGGTGTGGTGGCACAGTTAGAACATGAGTATGCTCCCACTTTAGAAACTGCAGCATCATGAAGAAAAGCTGCAAATGAAACGACAGAAAAATACTGACAGCTGTAGTATGTAATCAGAATCGTAGCGTCTTGGTGATGAAAGATTATTAAATAAGACAAACGGGAAAAGACGTAGGCAGAAATGAGTACTGACGATGTAATACTGAAACACCTCTGTTGCTCTCTATTGGAATAAAGCCTGTGTATCTGGAACTTCTCAGTCCATTTATTCTGGAATGACCATGTCGGTTATTCATATGAAGAAGTCGAGACAGTAATTGCTTTCTACGTGATATATGATGTCTGTACGTTGCCTTTGATGTTGTAGCACTGCCAAGAGTTAAGTGCCTTGGGTGATAGTAGTGGGCGTGGTCGCGGGAAGCTAGCGCGCATTAAGGAAAGCAAGGACAGTAGCACGGGATGGAGAGGCGAGGGGGGGGGGGGGGGGGGGGGAAGGCATGAGAGCTTCCACAAACTTCGTGTCGGTCGCTCTATAGGAAGAATGTACGGCGGCAGCATAGGATCACATAGGTGATCTTTGTACTGTTACGAGAAGTCATTGCTTATTTCGAAAGTTTATTTCCAAGGAAATGGAAATAATTTGTGTGGTTTGTAATCATAGCTTGGACAGTTTTCTCTGATGCCTGTGCGTCTGGAACTTCCCTAGTTACATCTATTCTAAATGGCATCATTATGTCGCTCATTCATATGCAGAAGGCGAGACAGTAATTGCATCCTACGTGATATATGCTGTTTATACACTCTCTTTTGTATTAATAGCGTCAAGACGTTCCTTTGAAATTGGGAATGTTTTCGAAGCATAGAAAATTAGCTGAATATACCAGGAAGATAATATTTATAAAAGGAACAGAAAATGGACTAAGTTATAACCATAAAAGGTTAGCAGAAAAAAGTTTCTCACGATGATGACCAAGCTCCGTATCCGAGGTCATCATCAAGGCACGCCCACCTCGGGGGCACTCGGTTCGAATGTGACCGGTCGGAATACTGGTGGTAGAAGGAATTTTCAACGCCGGTATTTGACTGGAAACTGAAACAAAGAGGTACGTAAAGTTTATTTACGACCATGACCTGCACAAAATACCAAAATATTCGCAATGTGTCATGGAGTTAAGGCATATGGAACTGTTGATGGCCATCTGTCCTTCGGATGATGTCGTTAACCCCAGCAGTACTATTCGCGATTTTCGAGAAGATTATACTATATGCCGACACCAGTTTCAGCCCTTTTCCTCCTCTCTGATCATGATACGACACAAACATGATACCATGCTATACACCCACTGTGTTATTACCACTGTCGGTCTCCACCTGAGATCAGTTAGTTACTCATACTACCGACTGTTCCTGTATGGCTGAAATTGATACATAAAATACGGTCGCCATATTAGTGTAACCGTACTATTACTCCGGAAGAATAACTGAGGAGCTTAACCGAAATAGAAACGCTCTGAATCAGTGGACATCGGTTCAACCCTATATGCAGGTTTGGACATAATTATTATGGCTGGGGGTAGCAAAACACAGTCTATTACTTGGACTGGCCATGTCAAAGAATTTGAACACTGGTGTTCTTGTAAAAACGGCGTATGTTCTTAATGGAATTAAATATACAAGCTGTAATGAAAATCCGATGAGTGTGGGAGAAAATAGAGGAAAGATTGAGTCTTGGTTTTGCTGCAGACGAGGAGTTTATCTGCAAACTGCCAAGAGAGTGGTTTGGTAAGTCTTGTCCCGGTGGAGGTTCGAATCCTCCCTCGGGCATGGGTGTGTGTGTTTGTCCTTAGGATAAATTAGGTTAAGTAGTGTGTAAGCTTAGGGACTGATGACCTTAGTAGTTAAGTCCCATAAGATTTCACACACGTTTTTTGATAAGTCTGGTATAAAAGCAACAAAAAATGTTCGCTTCGTAATCAACTAACATTAATTCTAGTCGTAGTCTATTTGACGAATACACACTTCGTCCTGAGATCCTCCAACATTTGGATCTCATTTTAAAAATAGGTTCTGTCGAAGTCTGCAAAATACTCGTTCAATGCAACTTTCGCTTCCTCATCGCATCCTTCCCGGCAAACGAGAGTTTCAAATTAGGGAACAGGAAGTATTCACTTGGGGCTAATGCTGGTGAATAGGGTGGATGGAGAATCAATTCAAAGCCCATTTCATGAACGTCCTTGGGCTTTTTTCATCCAACACAATTTTCAAATAATCCAACAACGTAGTACAATTGGAACCAGTTGTGGTTCTTCCTTTTTTCCAACTAAACTATGAGAATTATTCCTTTGGGATCCCAAAAACAGTAACCATCATCTTAACAAGTGACAAAATGGTCTTTGCTTCCTTCGGTTCACTTTCACCAGTCTTTCTTCGTTGTATTGGCTACCGGTTTAACCCTGGAGAATAATTATGGATCCAGTTTTCATTAATCGAAGAAAAAAGTCTTGGGATTGCGACAAAACATAGTCTGATATTGTACTGAAATGCTGTGCTGGATGCGCTTTTGGTCGACAGTCAGCAGTCGCGGAATCCACCTCGCACAAAGCTTCTTCATACCAATTCTCGGTGCAGGATGTTATGCACTCGCTGTGTTGAGATGCGTACAGTTTCAACGTTCTCACGAATTTTTATTCGGAAGTCTTACTTTACCATATTATGGATTTTGTCACTCGTTTCCTTTGTGGTGACCTCAGTTGGACGGCCGGAGTTCACCTGTGCTTCAGTGCTTGTCCGAACACATTTACATTCATTAATCCAAAAGTAAATGGTCTTAAATAATGGTGCAGAGTCGGTGTAAACTTCATCCAATTATGTTCTGCTTTTGTGGCAGTCCACCCTTCAAATGAATACGTTTGATAATAGCACGAAACTGATCAGCACACTGACCATCTGAGACGGCAGTCAGCAGTAAGCTGTACGCTGTTGAAATTCTTCACACGTATCTTGGAATAATCCAACTTACCAACTGTGAAGGTGCAACAAAAATGTTCCATTCTTTCGTAGAAATTTGCGAGACTTATGAAGCCAAACCTTTTCAGTGCTCAAGCATTGAGTGTGGGAGAAAACAGAGGAACGATTGCGTCAGGGTGTTGCTAACGACGGAAACTTGACCCGCATAGTGCTACGTGGGTTGCTGCGGCGACAGTAGCCCTGTGGCACACGGACACGGCGGCGGAAACAGGGGCTCGCTCATTCATCATGGAGGCTGCCGCACGACACGTCTCACTTATTGTTAGGGACAGTTCGACCCGAAACGTGAATAACCAATAGCATTTCTAGGTGGCGAGAGCCAACAGGATTGCTTCCTTTCGGATGAACTTCTGTGCACTCACACGCAGACGTTTTTAACTTTGGTTTTCTGTGGGCGCAGTGGCAGACAAAAGCTGAACGTTTACATGTAAAACATAGTGGATCAATTTATCAAAAAATGATTCATGGAATAGTATAGTCTGTCAGTTCGTCACTGTAGTTGTTTTTGTGGAAAAGCATAGGGATGTAAAAGCTGGTCCATATTTACAGTGCTTGAGGGCTCATGTCGCTGGCTTCTGGTTTTTGGAACATTGTGGTACTGTAAAGATCAGCCGAAAACTTTGTCCTTTGTAGCAGTCAGAGTACTGTATAGTTGTCTTGGCGAATATTATTGCTTACAACAATTAAGTATGTATTTCGTCTTTAAATGATCATTTAGCGAGACGTAAAACGGAAGTATGGAAATTATGAAACAATTGATAGTCGGACACCGTAACAGCAATATCCATTCTCTATTTTGCAGGCAATTCATTATCACTTGTTGCGAGATTAGATCTCTGTCTTGACCCCTGCATTTACGGAAGTGTTGTTAATGATTCGATTACAGATAAATATTTATGATAAGCTGGGCACCCTCGGAAATTGGGACATATTCTGAATAAAAATATGGTTCAAACGGCTCTGAGCACTATGGGACTTAGCAGCTGGGGTCTTCAGTCCCCTAGAACTTAGAACTACTTAAACCTAACTAACCTAAAGACATCACACACATACATGCCCGAGGCAGGATTCGAACTAGCGACCGTAGCGGTCGCGCGGTTCCAGATTGAAGCGCCCAGAACCGCTCGGCCACTCCTGCCAGCTATTCGGAATAGACAACAAAGTACTTCCCACAAGCAAGACTAGGAATACGATTCTGCTTGTTTCACACCAGCCATTTTAGCTGCTCTCTTAGGTTCCTGCCGATACACATCCTCGGAAATTGCTACATAATCGGAATAAACAGCAAAGTATTTGTAAAAATCTAGAACTTAAACAACATTGTTGGTCGTTTCACTTACAGCTTCATCTTTCGTTTTTTAATCAGACTGATATCGCAAAAGCGAAGACATTCATTTCTGAGAGAATATTTATCAGGACATGAACCTACTTCCTGCAACAGCGTAACCTCATATCTCTAACCACAAGACCACGTCGCTCATATTCAAATACAGCCTTGTTTTGTTTCTCTTACTATTTCCAAAAAGGTTTTTTACCGCTGATGTAGCCTTAACAGTCATTTATTTATAACAAATCGTACAAGAGCGACGTTTGTTATAAACCTTCAATGCTTCAATGCCTCGAAACGTCATACTATCGTAACATACATAATATGGTAACAACTGAATGTGGAGGCTCCGAAGCAGGAAGAGATCAGCGTCACGTGACCAGATTCGAATGCCGTAAAATGCTATTGGTTATTCTTGTTTTGGGTCGAGCTGCGCCTAATGATAAGTCTTGTCTGTAACACTGTTCGTATACGAATGATATCTTGTTCTGTCTCGAAAACCGGTGCCCTTTCTTCGGCGGTTGGTTTCAGACGTCCTCGTACACTGTCTCCTCTCACGATGCCAATACAATTGGTGTCGTAGTTACACTCATCCCGCAGGAACGACAGAAGGAGTTCTATGTGTTAAGTTTCCAGGGAAGATCGAGTTTGCACGAGTCCCTGACTGACGATGTCTCTGCTGCCTTCTTCGTCGAGTTTGAACTTACTGGTCTCTCTCTCACTTCCTGTCCCAAGAAGCTGCCATTGCATAAAATCGCTCCGGACACGTAACCAAAGACCATGTGCCGTCAACTATGTCATCTCCATTCTTGTCTGACAGTTCAAACAAATCTGTAAATACTTCATTATCACAGTATCACATGCGAAGATTTCTGGTGTCTCATCAACGAATTTGTATATCACCCGTCACAGTCACCTACAGTCAATAGGTATAATTAAGATACAACTATCAAACAAATAGTGGAAAGGAGCCTTAGCGTGGGAGCGAAGGAAATCTCTTCCGGTGAGGTGGCTGAATAACTCCTTGGGACTACCAGCCCACAGTGCCGTAGATTCTCCGTTCCTATTGTAAAAATCGACAGATTTGCTCTTTTGGCAGGTGACTTCATGCAGCATTCAAAACTTATCGATTTGTTTCTTCTTCTCCTTCTTCTTCTTTTTCTGCCATTGCAGTTTTAGACCTAGGACCTGTTTCGAACTAATAATCTCTCCCTCGGTCCTCCCACACTTCTCTTGCCCCATGGTTTACAATCCGTTGTTCGTTTCGGAATCTCTGTAGTGGCATGTTCTCTTTGCTTTGTATTGACTTGCTTTTGAGTTCTTGGATGCATACCTAATACTTCCCCTATTACTTAGTTTCTAATTTTGTCCTCCCTAGTGCAGCCTATCATATACCTAATCAATTTAATTTTTTACGTTTCTAGCTGCCGTAAATGTTTATTTCTCAGAGTTCAATTTTCCGTCTCATACAATAAAATGGGAACTTACAAGACTTTATAAAATGACAGTCGTGTATCTTTCTTTGTTGTAACCCGTAAGTTTTCTATTTATTGTTCAACATGTACCCTGGTAAGTACTAGTTTTCTCTGTACATTCATAGCTTCAAGTTACATGTCACATCCTAAATATTTGAATTGGGTTACGTGTTCTATCAGTTTAGTACTGAGGACTGTTTTTGTTCGTACTTGGTGAATACCTAAAAAGACCATGGCTTTGGTTTTACTTATCAATGTAGTCAAACTGTAGCTTGCGCTTACCCCATTTAGTTTATGTAATGTCACTCGCAATTTATCTTTGCTGTCTCGTATGATAACTTGATCATCCACATTACGTTAACAATTTTATTCGTGCAGGTATTTATACCTGGTGGTATTCTACCTCTTTTCCATTCTCTGATCATGTCATCTACGTAGATAGTGAATAATACTGGCAACAACCCACACTCTTGTTTTATTCCTTGATTTGTTTGTGTTTCAAGTGTTATGTCTTTACCCTTGCCATTTCCAACTTTGGTGTTCGTACATAGGCTTTTTGCGAGTTGCGGTTTAAGGATTAATCTTTTTTTTCCAGTGTGGCCCATAGCAGATTTCTGTAAAATCTTCTGAATGCTTTTTCATAATTCACAAATTCTAGATTGATTTCCAGATTAAGTTCTCATGTCTTTTCTATTATCTGTTTGAGTGCGAAGACATGTTCTATGCACGATCTTCACTTTCGGAAACCTACTTATTCCTCCATTAAAGCCGGCCGTGGTGGTCTAGCGGTTCTAGGCGCTCAGTCCGGAACCGCGCGACTGCTACGGTCGCAGGTTCGAATCGTGACTCGGGCATGGATGTGTGTGATGTCCTTAGGTTAGTTAGGTTTAAGTAGTTCTAAGTTCTGGGGGACTGATGACCACAGATGTTAAGTCCCATAGTGCTCAGAGCCATTTGAACCTCCATTAAAATTACACTAGGGATACTTCATAGCTTTTCATTTATTGTTCTGCTGTGGATTTTGCAAACAATATTCAAAATACTGGCCTTTCTTACATACTGAAATGACCTTTGCTATATTCCATGTTGAAGAGCTGTAGCATTCTTAAATCTAAAAGTAGAATTAAGTTTATTATCAGTTCTGAATCCACCTAATCCTGGAGATTTTAGATTTTTTATTTTTCTAAAACCTGTTTTCAATTTTGTCAGATCTATATAATCTCTTCCGTGCGGTTTCTAATACCTACTTCTTTGATTCCTCATTTGTACCGTAGTTCTTTGCAGCGTATAACCCAGTCAGGTGTTTGTATTACATTGAGATTTACTGTCTCCCTTCTTCTTTGCTGAATTACTTAATAAATTTGTGTGCTATTTCTTGTCTCCCATGGATATCATGTTCAACTGTGCTTATAAACGTGCCCCACGATGTCCTGTGGGCCCGTATTACCACAATTTTTGCTTCATTTGTTTCCGCATGGTATTTCTCTGTAGCTTCTGATGATTCCTTCTCTAAGTACTCATAATATGCTTCCTGTTAATCATTTATGGTTTTTTTATTCATTCGTTTCCGATTGGTTCTACGTTTTTCACCTAATGCTTAGCTTTCTGTCTATTTTATAGCGTTTTTAATATGAGGCCATTCTTCACTAGCACAGCATTTGATTGAGCAGGTGTGTGGGTCTCTTCTAAAATAAATTTATTGAGCTCTCTTCTTACCATAAATGTACCTTAAATTTCTTGTTTTGATTGTTTTCATCTTTATTTTCGATTTTTTTACTGGTTTTTCATACTGACCATAGCTGGCATTTTGATTTTACAAGGTAGTGTATTTATATTTCTGCCTCTACATACTTGAGAGTCTATTAAAATGGAACTAATTTATAGATAGTTATTGGTGTCTATTGGTAAACGGTAACATCGTGCAAATTATGTAAAGAAGGTGTTTGTTGGCCATAATTCGTTAAATGTTATGAATTCTCTTAGTTTTGATCGATTCTGATTTATAGTATCTTCCCGTTTGCACGTTGAATTAGAAAGCTACCACTAAAACTACATGGTCCTCATTGTCTGTTCCATTTAGATGTTTCTGAAGTCCTTCGTGATACAGATCTGTTTCTTACTTCTTCCTTTCTTCTGGTGCATAAGTTTCTACTACTGTCAGGTGTCACCTGTCGAATTTTAATCTTACTGTTATGATTCTTTCATTTCGTAAAAAATAATCTTATTTTATCCCCCCATTTCCTCTCTGTCACATTTGCTTTTTTTATTTATTTGTACAGTTTTATGATATTGAATGCGTATGTAACTAGTGCTTGTTGAGAATCACGGAATTATTGGTTGGTTTCTGTCATATCTGAATACGGGAGACGAAACCGTTAATGTGAATGTTTCTACTAATTAGTGGCGATAGTGCCTGAGCTATTTCTTCCTTTCTCATGATGACATACTTTGGCTTTAGTCATTAACCAAAAATTATTTATATAAACTATATTTCTGATACTGCGTTTCTTTGAAGTATGAATGTGAATTTTGCTGTTGATAAAAATTTGTAAGTATTGTTCTTATCTTTACTACAGTATACAAACATCCTCTTTCATTGATCTTTTCCTGCATAATGGTCTTTGACGTGCAGCCGGTTGTACAATAAAGCATACGTTAAACATCAGCATAAGGCGTTTTATGATGTCATTTTTAGCTGTTTTACGTTTAAAGTGATCTGTAAGTATCGTGAGGTTTTAGCTTGGAATACTATCTCATGTAGTTTTCTACTTACAGATTATGTTCAGGATATATGCAGAGGTCTTCTGGAATTCATTAGTGAATTCTGAATGTTGCCAAGTTGCTGTGGCTCGTATGCACTTTTCACTGCATATTTTTATTTCAGATACGTATTGACAGTCGTTTGTTTCATTGTTTTGTTTTCGAATGCAGTTCGCGAAATTTGTATTTGCTCAGTTGTGTTTTCATTTTGTTTGAGGTTTTGTTTTATTTGTGTTTATGCGCAAGTTCATGTATTTGTTCAGCAGTGTGGAAAACTTAAGAACGAAAGTAATTTTTGCGTGGTATATAGTTCCAAGTAACATATCTCTATGAAAATTGGACCATAAGTAGAAACAACTGCTCCAATATAGTACCAAAGGTAACTGAAACAAATACACAGTGAAACAAACAGAAATTGAACTTTCGTTCAAAGATAGCTCCCGCACTGAAGTCACTACGATTTATGATGGTCTCCTGGACATTAAAAAAGGCAGTACACGGTTCTTACTAAGCTATGTGATCACCATGGGCGGCAATGCGTCCTCTGCAACGAACCTCGGTGTTGGGCACTAGGATCGTAAGGAGTTCATGTGGGAGTTCGTTCTACTCCTCCACGATCGCAGTGGCAATTGTTGGACGGACGTTGGTGCAATTGGACATGTTGCAGTTCGTCTCCCCAACGGATCCCACTCGTGTTTGGTGGGATCTGAATCGGGGGAACGGGCAGGACATTCCATCTGACGAATATCCTCTCGTCCCAACAACTCCTCCATCTGCGCTGTTCGATGCGGTCGCCCATTGCCAACCATAAAAACGTTATCAGGGCCGAGTGCACCCCCTGAAAACACGCACGTCGGGAGAGAGCACACTGTCACAATAAGGTATCGGCGTCTCCTTTTCACAGAGAGAAGGTCTGCCACCTTAATCTTCGTAATTTAATTTTATTTGACTACATAGGAAACATCTGTGCCATCTAAGCAGTTCGTCACATGGTAGTGCATTGTTGCCGTACGCTTCAGCTTGGGTTGTTGCAATCTTGTTCTTCATTAAACACAAAAGGTGAATTACTGCACCATATTCCACTTCAACAATTGAGTGGACCATATACTTTTAGCTTCTGTAGCTGCTTTCTTTGCTGCTTTAGCGCGTTGATGTACAAGGGGCGTTCAGTAAGTATTACAACACACTTTTTTCTCGGCCATTACCGGTAGAAAAAATGGGACATGGATATTTACGCTTTTGTCTCTATAGTTTAATGAAGTTTCGATAGGTGTCGGAGTCATATTGGCCTTTAAAATGTCGTCTGTAAATGAAATCCGTTCCAAGCAGAGAACTATCATTGTGGTTTCTTTTGGCGGAAAACCATAGCATTGCACACATTCAAGGGCGCTTGCAGAATGTCTACAGACACCTGGATGTGGAAAAAAGCACGGTGAGTCGTGAGGCGAGGCGTCTGCCATAATCGCAAACTAGGTCGCACAAACCCGTCAGATATCCTGCTTGCCGGCCGGCCTGCAAAGTTGGAACGTGCGGACACACTCATTCGAGACGATCACAATCAAACACCTCGCAGTACAATTGGATGTTTCTGTTGTGCTGACACACTCGTCTACCAATTGCGGTACACAAAGAAGTTTGGTCGCTGGGATCTTGCCGCCTAAGACAAGACCATAAACATCATCGAAGGAGAATCTGCGCGGAATTGTTTTCACGTTACGAGGCTAATCGTGAAAATTTTTTGTCGAACGTCGTTACGGGCAATGAATCATGGGTTCATCACTACTAACTGGAAACAAAACGGCAATCCATGGAATGGCGCCCCTCAACCTCTCCACCGAAGAAAAGCTCAAAGCCACACCTTCAGCCTATAAAATCATGGCGACGATTTTTGGGACGCTGAACTGGTTATTCTGTTGGATGTCCTCCGTCATAGTGCAACGTTCAACTGGGAAGTGTGTTGTACTACCCTCAGGAAATTGAAGAAACGACTTACAAACGAACTTCACCATGACAAGGCACGGCCTCACACAAGCCTAAGCAACAGAGAGGAGCTCACAAAACTTCATCGGACTGTTCTTTCACATCCACCCTACAGATAGGATCTCGCACCTTCCAACTTCCATCTGTTCGGTCTAATGAAGGATGTACTCCGCGGGAAGCAGTATGTGGATGATGGAGAGATTACTGACACATGTGGTACCATGCGGGCACACAGGCCCTCCCGTAAGATGGTGTGAAGCCGTCGCATTGAACGGAGATGAAAAATAGGATTTTGTTGCAAAAGGAGTGGGGAATAACGTGGTGTACTGGAATCCTGGATAAAACTAACATACTCCACATCTACATCTACATCTACATGATTACTCTGCAATTCACATTTAAGTGCTTGGCAGAGGGTTCATCGAACCACAATCATACTATCTCTCTACCATTCCACTCCCGAACAGCGCGCGGGAAAAACGAACACCTAAACCTTTCTGTTCGAGCTCTGATTTCTCTTATTTTATTTTGATGATCGTTCCTACCTATGTAGGTTTGGTTCAACAAAATATTTTCGCATTCGGAAGTGAAAGTTGATGACTGAAATTTCGTAAATAGATCTCGCCGCGACGAAAAACGTCTTTACTTTAATGACTTCCATCCCAACTCGCGTATCATATCTGCCACACTCTCTCCCCTACTACGTGATAATACAAAACGAGCTGCCCTTTTTTGCACCCTTTCGATGTCCCCCGTCAATCCCACCTAGTAAGGATCCCACACCGCGCAGCAATATTCTAACAGAGGACGAACGAGTGTAGTGTAAGCTGTCTCTTTAGTGGACTTGTTGCATCTTCTAAATGTCCTGCCAATGAAACGCAACCTTTGGCTCGCCTTCGCCACAATATTACCTATGTGGTCTTTCCAACTGAAGTTGTTCGTAATTTTAACACCCAGGTACTTAGTTGAATTGACAGCCTTGAGAATTGCACTATTTATCGAGTAATCGAATTCCTACGGATTTCTTTTGGAACTCATGTGTATCACCTCACACTTTTCGTTATTTAGCGTCAACTGCCACCTGCCACACCATACAGCAATCTTTTATAAATCGCTTTGCAACTGATACTGGTCTTCGGATGACCTTACTAGACGGTAAATTACAGCATCATCTGTGAACAACCTAAGAGAACTGCTCAGATTGTCACCCAGGTCATTTATATAGATCAGGAACAGCAGAGGTCCCAGGACGCTTCCCTGGGGAACACCTGATATCACTTCAGTTTTACTCGACGATTTGCCGTCTATTACTACGAACTGCAACCTTCCTGACAGGAAATCACGAATCCAGTCGCACAACTGAGACGATACCCCATAGGCCCGCGGCTGGATTAGAAGTCGCTTGTGAGGAACGGTATCAAAAGCTTTCCGGAAATCTAGAAATACGGAATCAACTTGAGATCCCCTGTCTATAGCGGCCATTACTTCGTGCGAATAGCTACGATGCACAAGAACGATGTTTTCTAAAACCATGCTGATTACGTATCAATAGATCGTTCCCTTCGAGGTGATTCATAATGTTTGAATACAGTATATGCTCCAAAACCCTTCTGCAAACCGACGTCAATGATATAGATCTGTAGTTCGATGGATTACTCCTACTACCCTTCTTAAACACTCGTGCGACCTGCGCAATTTTCCAATCTGTAGGTACAGATCTATCGGTGAGCGAGCAGTTTTATATGATTGCTGAGTAGGGAGCTATTGTATCAGCGTAATCTGAAAGGAACCTAATCGGTATACAATCTGGACCTGAAGACTTGCCCGTATCAAGCGATTTGTTTTGCATCGCAACCCCTAAGGTATCTACTTCTAAGAAACTCATGCTAGCAGCTATTCGTGTTTCAAATTCTCGAATATTCCATTCGTCTTCCCTGGTGAAGGAATTTCGGAAAACTGAGTTCAATAACTCCGCTTTAGCGGCACAGTCGTCGGTAACAGTACCATCGGCACTGCGCAGCGAAGGTATTGACTGCGTCTTGCCGCTTGTGTACTTTACATACGACCAGAATTTCTTCGGATTTTCTACCAAATTTCGAGACAATGTTTCGTTGTGGAACCTATTAAAGGCATCTCGCATTGAAGTCCGTGCCAAATTTCGCACATCTGTAAATTTTAGCCAATCTTCGGGATTTCGCGTTCTTCTGAACTTCGCATGCTTTTTCCGTTGCCTCTGCAACAGCGTTCGGACCTGTTTTGTGTACCATGGGGGATCAGTTCCATCTCTTACCAATTTATGAGGTATGAGTCTTTCAATTGCTGTTGCTACTATATCTTTGAATTTGAGCCACATCTCGTCTACATTTGCATAGTCAGTTTGGAAGGAATGGAGATTGTCTCTTAGGAAGGCTTCGAGTGACACTTTATCCACTTTTTTAAATAAAATTATTTTGCGTTTGTTTCTGGTGGATTTGGAAGAAACTGTATTGAGCCTAGCTACAACGACCTTGTGAAACGGGGTAGGCAGGTGCATCTGGCTCAGCCAGAGACAGTACCTGAAACCTGTTTGTCAGACGTACCGGGGAGGCTTTCTGATCAGCCTCCGGGGAAGTTTTTCGCTGCCTGCCACGCCTTGGAACGACCTCCCAATCAACCACAGGCGAGGGCTCAGCCCCACTGCGGGCAGCAAGCGGGGCAACCACAGCGGCAGACCGATCTGGGGCAGCCGGGACAAGGTTGACATCCCCGTGATACCCAAGTCCGGCTCCCCACAGTGGTGCCCATTGGCAACAGCCTCAAGCTGCGCGACCGCCTGCAGCTGTGAGCGAAGGGATGCCAACTCAGCCCTCATCCGAACACAGCAATCACAGGCCCTGTCCATTCTAATCGATGTTGAACAACAGTTACTAAAACAAGAGTCCGTGCCTAGATAACGCAAGGAAACACGCAAATAATGTATGAACTAACCTGTACTAATGCCTAACGACTTCGCTACAATCTGCCTGAATTTACGATTGCAGTAACTAAAACTCGAAATTACACATCCTATACGGAACTCACACGCAATGTAAGTAAGAATCTACGAAGTAAACACAGAAGAAAAGTGTTGCTTACGTATTGAGCAATCTTTGTATATCATGACTGTTGATATATATCTGCAGACAGACAAAAAATTAATAGCCGAAATTTATTTTTTCGGTGTAAGAATCAAAACTTTGCCGGCCGATGTGACCGAGCGTTTCTAGGCGTTCAGTCCAGAACCGCGCTGCTGCTACGGTTGCAGGTTCGAATCCTGCCTCGAACATGGATGTGTGTGATGTCCTTAGGTTAGTTAGGTTTAAGTAGTTCTAAGTCTGTGGGACTGATGACCTCAGATGTTAGCTCCATAGTGCTTAGAGCCATTTTCTAATCAAAACTTTGTAGCTAGCCCTCGCAAATTACTGCAGTGTTGTTTGTATTGTGCAGTTTGTAACAAGAAAAAATTGCTGTCTGGAGTTGCTTATTCAATAGCCAAGCTTTACCCAATAAACAGCGCCCCGACGAAACCATCTATGGACAGGCCTTTGAAGTTTGCGTAGGTTTGACTGTTTAGCTTAAACAGTTACCTTATCTTGGGTTGGGTTGCCGATTTGTGAACTTATCTCCCAAAAAGCATGTCTGACATACGGTTATTTCTCTCGATTAAACAACCCTACACAGCTCTGACATGATTAGATTCCCTTTGCTGCACCAGCAGTATGTCAATGTAGAGAATCAATTGAACGAAATACTTTAAGAGAAAGTGGCACACTTAGTCAAGAGATAGTCAAATGAGCACGAGCGGACCACGAGTGCATGCGTTTTCACGCTGAATCCACTCTGTCCATGTCGGCATAACTGGAAGATGACTATGGAACAGCGTAACTCAATGGTACGACTGATGATCGTTTTTCATAAATTCTGCTTTCTCTCGGACAAGCTGCAAAACAAAACATCTATCAAATTCATCTACAGTGTGGCGTTATTTCACAATTCATGTCACTGAAGCACCGTTGCCCCGTGTACAGGCGTTGTACTCTGGCGGCGGTTCATGTAGCTGTGTGTCAATAACCTCGGCACGCAAACAAGCTTGACTTGTCGGTCGCTCTGCGTAAACACAAATAAGCGCGATCGCGTTTGCTAAGCTGCACTGTGAAGCACCAGTCTGGAATTTGTCGTCTGGTCGCAGATAATCTGTGAATTTTGCGCCTGCTCACGTACAGTATACGCTCCCGGGAAAGCGCCAGTTTGTTGTCATCAGGATATCACATGCAAACAGTTTTATGGATGATAAGGTTTACAAAATTTATTCCAGCACTACACAGTCTTCCCAGTAGAGGTGATTTGCATTTTCGTATCTACGGTAAACGGACCATCGCTGTCGAGTTCCTGGCTATATTTGCTGGTTTATCGTAGAGTACGTTTCCAGTGTATATACCTACACATACGTCTACATTCCACAAGCCGCCATACGATGGGTGTCGGAGGGTACTTTGTACATCAGTTTAGATTTCCTCGTTTTCTTTCCCAATAGCGAATCGTGGGCGGTAAAAACGCTTGTTCGTAAGTCTCAGTGCAAACTCGAATCTCTCAATCTCGCCTTCACGGTCTGTTCGTGAGATAGGCGTAGGAGGAAGCAATGTATTGGTTGGCTGTTCCAAGAACGTATGCTTTTTGCATTTCAACAGAAACTCACATCGTGGTGCGAACGTCGCCCATGGAACGTGTGTCTCTTCGAGCATCACCGAGAATCTTTCGCACTTACTACTTCTACGACTGCATGACTGCTCTGCGGTTCACACTTAATTGCTTTGCAGGAAGTTCGCAGACTACTTTCGTATTACATCTGGACCTGACCTGATGGGATACCAGTTCAATTTTACACAGAGTACGCGAAGGAACTTGCCCCCCTTCTTGCAGCGGTGTACCGTAGGTCTCTAGAAGAGCGTAGCGTTCCAAAGGATTGGAAAAGGGCACAGGTCATCCCCGTTTTCAAGAAGGGACGTCGAGCAGATGTGCAGAACTATAGACCTATATCTCTAACGTCGGTCAGTTGTAGAATTTTGGAACACGTATTGTGTTCGAGTATAATGACTTTTCTGGAGACTAGAAATCTACTCTGTAGGAATCAGCATGGGTTTCGAAAAAGACGATCGTGTGAAACCCATCTCGCGCTGTTCGTCCACGAGACTCAGAGGGCCATAGACACGGGTTCACAGGTAGATGCCGTGTTTCTTGACTTCCGCAAGGCGTTCGATACAGTTCCCCACAGTCGTTTAATGAACAAAGTAAGAGCATATGGACTATCAGACCAATTGTGTGATTGGATTGAGGAGTTCCTAGATAACAGGACGCAGCATGTCATTCTCAATGCAGAGAAGTCTTCTGAAGTATGAGTGATTTCAGGTGTGCCGCAGGGGAGTGTCATAGGACCGTTGCTATTCACAATATACATAAATGACCTGGTGGATGACATCGGAAGTTCACTGAGGCTCTTTGCAGATGATGCTGTGGTGTATCGAGAGGTTGTAACAATGGAAAATTGTACTGAAATGCAGGAGGATCTGCAGCGAATTGACGCATGGTGCAGGGAATGGCAATTGAATCTCAATGTAGACAAGTGTAATGTGCTGCGAATGCACGGAAAGATAGATCCTTTATCATTTAGCTACAAAATAGCAGGTCAGCAACTGGAAACAGTTAATACCATAAATTATCTGGGAGTACGCATTAGGAGTGATTTAAAATGGAATGATCATATAATGTTGATCGTCGGCAAACAGATGCCAGACTGAGATTCATTGGAAGAATCCTAAGGAAATGCAATCCGAAAACAAAGGAAGTAGGTTACAGTACACTTGTTCGCCCACTGCTTGAATACTGCTCAGCAGTGTGGGATCCGTACCAGATAGGGTTGATAGAAGATATAGAGAAGATCCAACGGAGAGCAGCGCGCTTCGTTACAGGATCATTTAGTAATCGCGAAAGCGTTACGGAGATGATAGATAAACTCCAGTGGAAGACTCTGCAGGAGAGACGCTCAGTAGCTCGGTACGGGCTTTTGTCAAAGTTTCGAGAACATACCTTCACCGAAGAGTCAAGCAGTATATTGCTCCCTCCTACGTATATCTCGCGAAGAGACCATGAGGATAAAATCAGAGAGATTAGAGCCCACACAGAGGCATACCGACAATCCTTTCCACGAACAATACGAGACTGGAATAGAAGGGAGAACCGATAGAGGTACTCAAGGTACCCTCCGCCACACACCGTCAGGTGGCTTGCGGAGTATGGATGTAGATGTAGATGTAGACTGTTCCACTCTCGAATAGCACGTGGGAAAAATGAACACCTAAATATTTCCGTGCGAGCTCTCATATCTCTTATTTTATTACGAAGGTCCTTTTTCCCAATGCAAGTAGGAGCCAATAACGTATTTTCACATTCGGAGGAGAAAGTTAGAGATTGAAATTACGTGAAAAGATCTCCCCGCAACGAAAAAGCCTTCGTTTTAATGAGTGCCACCCCACCTCGCGTATCATATCTCTGATCTATTTCGCGATACTACAGAACGAGTTGCTTTTCTTTAGACTTTTTCGATGTCCTTAGACAGTTCTTTCTGGTAAGGATCCAGTACCGTGCAGCAGAATACGGAAGAGGATAGACAAGCGTCGTGTCGGCTATCTCTTTAGTGGATTCGTTGCATCTTCAAAGTGTTCTGGCAATAAAACGCAGTCTTTGATTGGCCTTCCACACAACATTTTCTGTGTAATGTTTCCAACTGAAGTTGTTGCTAATTTTAATCCCTAGGTATTAAGCTGAAACTACAGCATTTAAATTTGTGTGATTTGCAATGTAACCTAAATTTTTCGTGATCTTCTTTTGTCACTTAAGTGGAGGACGTCACACTTTTTGTTGTCTAGGATCAACTGTAACATTTATTATGAAATAGATGTCTTGTTTAAATCCCTCCGCAATTAGTTTTGATCTTCTGCTGATTTTACTAGACGGCAAACGACAGAATCATCTGCAAACAGTCTGAGAGGACTGACGAAATTTTCTCCTAAATCGTTTATTTAGATTTTGAACAGCGTAGGGCTTAATAACCCCCAGATATCACTTCTGTTTCACCGTCAGTTAGTACGAATTGTGGTCTTTCTGACTTGAAGTCATGAATCCATTCGCGCAACTGCGTGGATGCCCCATCGTCACGTAATCTGATTCTAAGACGTGTATAACGAACGGTGCCAACACCCTTTGGCCGTCAAAAAATTGGGAATCAATTTGAGATCCCCTGTCTACAGCACTCATTGCTTTGTATGAATTAAGAGCCAGTTGCATTGCAGAAGATAGATTTGTTTTTGAATCCGTGCTGGTTATGCGTCAATAGATTGTTTTCTTTGAGGTATTTGATAATTTACGAATACAATATGTGTTATAAAATCGAACTGTCAAGCATTGTCAATGAGTTGGTTCTGCAGCACAGCGGATTATTTCTGTTTCTTTCTTGTGTGTTCTACAAAGCTGCATCCGTATTCCACAAGCCACCGTACGGTGGATAACTGTTTCCCCTTTCTGTTCCACTGGGACGGGGATCTGAACCGAAATCCTTCCGAATGTGTGCACTGAAGCATATGACGCATACTTGATTAGGCTTTTCGTTAGCGTCGTATTGATTACCTTAGCATTCTTTACCAATATGCAGACTTTCTTGCGGACAACTACGGCCTCACTAGCAGGTTTTCTGGCTGTACTCTGCCACTGAAGAGTGAGCACATCATACAAACGCCGTCTACATTGACAGGACATGAATTCCTCAGAGCGTACAATTCGCCTTGCCGAGCATTATGTTACCTCTTTATTCATTTTGTGAGTTGCATGTCGCATTGACTCAGAAAAGCAGTAACATACTTGCAGAACTTTTGATAAGCCTCGTCGGAAGTGACCCACATCGATGCACACCTTGATCATATTTCTTACGTCCAACTGTTCATGGGGTAATCGCAATTCTTATTGGGTAATACAACTTCCAGTATAGCAATCTTTTGCTTTTTGGTTCTGTGCCCATTCATGATTTTCCCACCGTCTCGTGCCGCCACAGTGTTCTTGTGCAGTCTTTTTTGTAATTTTTTTTAATACACCAGTGCCTATCTTCTCTAATTAACTGTGAAACATCATAAGTAGAGGTAGCAACCTGACTTGACACAGCTTTCAATTGTTTTTTATACCTGGTACCATTCTCAAGAACAAAGAAGAGAGTTTAATTCCCGAGCCCATCAATGTTTCACTTGACAATTAATTCAGCAGAACTGTTGTTTCTTTTCGAATATTATTTTGTAGCCAGAGATAGCTACAGTAATTTAATCACGTTATGATCATTGGCCCTCCCATGAACCACGGACCTTGCCGTTGGTGGGGAGGCTTGCGTGCCTCAGCGATACAGATAGCCGTACCGTAGGTGCAACCACAACGGAGAGGTATCTGTTGAGAGGCCAGACAAACGTGTAGTTCCTGAAGAGCGGCAGCAGCCTTTTCAGTAGTTGCAGGGGCAACAGTCTGGATGATTGGCTGATCTGGCCTTGTAACACTGACCAAAACGGTCTTGCTGTGCTGGTACTGAGAACGACTGAAAGCAAGGGGAAACTACAGCCATAATTTTTCCCGAGGGCATGCAGCTTTACTGTATGGTTAAATGATGATGGCGTCCTCTTGGGTAAAATATTCCTGAGGTAAAATAGTCCCCCATTCGGATCTCCGGGCGGGGACTACTCAGGAGGACATTGTTATCAGGAGAAAGAAAACTGGCGTTCTATGGGTCGGAGCGTGGAAAGTCAGATCCCTTAATCGGGGAGGTAGGTTCTACATCTACATCTATATACATACTCCGCTAGCCACCAAGCGGTGTGTGAGGGCGGGCACAATTCACGCCAAAGTCATATCCCCCCCCCCCACCCGCCCCCCTCTGTTCCACTCACGATTCGTGGGAGGGAAAAACGACTGCCTGAACGCCTCAGTACGAGCTCTTATTTCCCTTATCTTTGAATGGTGATCATTGCGCGATTTGAAAGTTGGTGGTAACAATATATGCTCTACATCCTCGTGAAGATAGGATTTCGGAATTTAGTGAGCCGCCCCTTCTGTTTAGTGCGCCGTCTATCTGCAAGAGTGTCCCACTTCAAACTTTCTATGAGATCTGTAATGCTCTCAGAATCGCTAAATGTACCAGTCACGAATCTTTCCGCTCTTCTTTGGACCTTCTCAAGCTCTTGAATCAGACCCAATTGGTAAGGGCCCCACGCAGACGAACAATACTCCAAGACTGGACGAACTAACGTATTGTGCGCTATTTCTTTTGTTGAAGGACTGCATCGCTTCAGGATTCTTCCAATAAACAGCAGTCTAGAGTTCGCCATACCAGTTACTTGTCAGTTACTTGTGTAGGTTAGAAAATTTAAAAAGGGAAATGGATAGGTTAAAGTTGGATATAGTGAGAATTGGTGAAGTTCGTCGGCAGGAGGAACAACACTCTGGTCAGGTGAATACAGGGTTATAAATACGCAATCAAATAGGGGTTATGCAGGAGTAGATTAAATAATGAATAAAAAATAGGGTTGCACGTAAGCTACTACAAACATCATAATGAACGCCTAGTGCTACTCTGAGATGAAGAGGTTAGCACAGGAGAGGAATTCGTGGCGGGCCGCATCAAACCACCCAGAAGACTGATGACCAAAGAAAGTGTTTTAAAGAAGTTAAAAACTTCGTTATGGATCAAAGACACTGTAGCCAACATATTTCCATAACAAATTCTGTATTAAGTAGACAGCAGATTGCGACTCGCTTCTAGTTCTGGTTACACAAGTCTCTCGAAAGTCTTCTGTGGATCTGTAACAGATCCAAAGTCACTGTTTTCCGAGAACGCTCGTAATTCTGACTCGCAGATTTATAGAACTACTACTTTGACCTCGGTTTCTTGCAGAAGTCCTCTATATAAAGTCATCTATGGAAAGTCCTCAATAGAAATAATAATAGTTTTTGAAACTAACACATTTGTGAAACCAAGCATGTTCCCTTTTAATTCTAGACCAAAGTCCATGCAGATAATAGCCGTCAAGTGGATACAAGACTGGAATTTTCTAAATGATTGTGGTATTATTAATATACTGCTTAACAACCACTAAGGAGCAGAGACAATGTTGAACAGGAATAATCACAGGCAATGGTGGACTAGATGAGACACAGTACATACATAATAGAAGTGGTATGTTTATGACGAAATATGGTACAGATTTCAGCACATGGGAAAGCAGGAGAACAGACGTAAATAACGTTCATGTTTGACACAGGTCAGACTCCCAACACGAAGGTCGATATCCGAAATTCAGCAACGAATATGCCCTCATTGGCAGTAATGCACATTTTGCACCTGTTAGTCATGCTGGCTACCGAGGAGTCTGTGGAGAATATTGCCCCATTCCTCTCTCATGGAGGTTTTCACTTCTTGCACTGTGGAGGAAGGGGATATTAATTGAGAAACACATCCCCCAAGAACACCCCCGTATGCTCTTTAGGGTTTAGGCCCGTGAGAACGCAGGCTGTTCCTCACGGTCAATATCTTCACTTTCCAGCGGTACTGTGTCAGTGTGTATTGTAGTACATAAATAGAAAGTTGGTACCTTGCGTAAACCTAAACAGACGGACATGATCCAGAATAATCTCAGTGCAATACCGCTGTGCTGCAACGGTTCCTTACGCAAAGATATGCAGAATTGCTCGGCATTGTGCATAATGCCTGCCCACACCATAGTGACTAGGCCATACCGATGCCGTTCATGAACGTTCTATGGTGTGTAATGTATTCCTCTTTCTCTCTACACTAACTGGTGGCCGGAATCACTTGCCACAGTGATGCAGGATTCGTCGAACACCAATCTAGACAATTGTTGCTGACCCAACCAGTATGCTCCCTACACCAACGAACTCTTTCTCGAAGAAGGCGTGGCTGAAGTGGGATGCATTTAACAGGCTTCCGAGCATAAAAGACCGTCTGATTTAAAAGCAGCGTAATGATTCTGTCAGGTTTACCGGTAGCGGTTGCAAGGTCTACAGCGATCTACCTAGGGGTGAGATGTCGGTTCCTTCTCCTCACTAGGGTGTTTTTGTCCGTCTACTATCATCGACATGCTTTCGCAAAGCATTACTACCTTCAGCAGCCTTTGTTAATCACGAGAAAACGCTTTTGGACACACCCATTACTGCGGTCATATTTTGACCAGCCTCGAGCGGTCCTTCTGCTCGTCCACGATCGTAAGCACTCAAATGATGTCTTGCAGACGTGGAAACGATGATTGTGACATTCCGTGTAGTACAGCAACACAACAGCCTTTATCAAAGACGACACTGCATGAACTGCCAATTGCATGTAGAACATTTGTCCACAGGCTTCGCTGCAGTTATAGTTAGAGTCACGAACGATGTGCTCGAGTTTAGGCCTGTTCTGCACACCTACATCACGCATTATCCAACAGCCAGTGAACATTCAATGATGTTCTGAGTACTCTGCTGTGAATTTCGTAGCTAATACGAGTATTAAACATGATTGTGGTGAGTTGTTTATAGAATTTCTATTCAACTCCTTGTGAACTATCATTGCTGCTGACAGTGGTAAATGACAAATTCTGCATAAGCATGCGAGAACCATATTTCCAGGATGTGAGCTTTCTGCAAGCGCAAAGCACGCGCATGCGCGGACCGCAACTGTCGCTTGCATTCGTTAACAATACAATCCACGTCCGTGCCTCGACATGCACAAACCGCCATCGTTCGTAGTTCGGACTAGAACAAGTACTGCCATCTACATTTCCTTTTAGTATTATTCGTCGAGTGGCCAGTAGTAGCTGGTTGTTTCACAGCAACTGGCGACTATTCCTCAGCAAGTGTCAGTTGCCTGTAGCAGTTGACAGGTATCACACGTAAGTTTGATTTGTCAAGTACAGTACAACAATGTGAGTCCTATGTGGTGGGGCGAATCCGGTCATTTACCTATTTTTCAACATCTGCTTGTCTGATCGCGGCATCTTAACAAGAACACTGCAGCTGACAACTGTTGTAAATTCTTGACTGGCGTTTCTACAACAATGGCATGTTGAAGCACACGGTAGCAACAAATGGCATTCTCGGTAAATGTAAAATTAATGTGCTGCTCTCGTGAAGTAAATACATCAGTTCTGCTGACATCAGATACTTCCGGTTTGTAATTGGTAAGTGGTAGTATATAACAACCTCAAGTTCTACCGTTTCATTGTTTTGTTCATTGTTAGTACTACGTAGACACTATGCACACCTAATTACAAAACTGCACTTTTGTAAGGCGAATCCAGAATGTGAGATGCATGTTCACAGGAAGCGTCAACTACCAACCCTAAAATCCAGCTACAACCGAAACTTCTTCTGAATGCTGTGAAGGCTGTCAGATCTGGAAAATTAAGCACTTAACAAAGCATCAGAACAAGATGCAACACCTCATACAACATAAAATAACAAACTCAAGAACAGTTAAAAATATAAGTGGCCAATCAGCACTATTAATAGCGAAGAAAATAGTATGGTTCAAATGGCTCTGAGCACTATGCGACTTAACTTCTGAGGTCATCAGTCGCCTAGAACTTAGAACTAATTAAACCTAACTAACCTAAGGACATCACACACATCCATGCCAGAGGCAGGATTCGAACCTGCGACCGTGGCGGCCGCTCGGTTCCAGACTGTAGCGCCCAGAACCGCACGGCCACTGCGGCCGGCAAGAAAATAGTATGGGTTGAAGAACATGGTGTAGTGCGAATTTGGGGTATCTTTTGAGGAATGATGATGTTAAGGATATCGAACAGACATCTCTTAATCGGGGAGGACGGATTGAAAAAAAATATAAAACATTATGTGACAATCGACCTGGTCGCGATGGGTAATATGTTTTCTCAAAAGAAGTAAGGAATTAACGGTCACAATAAGTGAAAGTATATAGAGGGTAAGGGCAACAGTTACCCTAGAAACAGGGAGTGATTTTTTAAGAACCTTGAAGTGTCCTGAAATGGTGTTCTTCCCTCCAAGATTATAAAGTACGACAAGAGCAGCTTATATGATGATCCTGTGCAAATGAGGGAATAGTGAAGCAAGGTATGAACAAGACTTTCTCAAAGGAGTTGAATAATTCTAAGTAAAGTATCAGTGTTCAAATGGTTCAAATAGCTCTGAGCACTATGGGACTTAACTTCTGGGGTCATCAGTCCCCTAGGACTTAGAAGTATTTAAACCTAACTAACCTAAGGACATCACACACATCTATGCCCGAGGCAGGATTCGAACCTGCGACCTTAGCGGTCGCGCGGTTCCAGACTGTAGCGCCTAGAACCGCTCGGCCGCCCCTACCGGCCAAGTATCAGTGTAACGACAGCAGTGACTGCGGACAGAGAAGTCTTCCCACCATACACAGTTTATAGCGCAAAAATTCCCAACGATATACTTTTAGATGACAAAAGTCCTGGGATACCTCTTAATACCGTATCGGACCTCTTGTCTCCTAACGTAGTACGACAACTGAACTTGGAAGTTCTCGCAGAAATACTGAACCGTACTGCCTCTATAGCCGTCCGCAATCGCGAATGTGTTGCCGGTGCAGGATGATGTGCACTAACTGACCTGTCGATTATGTCCCATAAATGTTCAATGGGATTCTTGTCGGTCGATTTGGGTTGCCAAATTAATGACTCCAGCTGTCCAGAATGTTCTTCAAACCAATCGCGAATAGTTGTGACTCGGTCATATTGTGCAGTCATCCACAAAAATTCCATTGCTGTTTGGGAACATGATGCCAAAGAATGGCTGCAGATGGTCTCCGAGTAGCCAAACATAATACAGTCGATGATCGGTTGAGTTTGACTTGAGTACTCAGTCCACTGTATATAAACACAGCCCACACCATTATGGAGCAACCACTAGCTTCTGCAGTGCCTAGTTGACAACTTGTGTCTGTGGCTTCATGGAGTCAGTGTCACATTTGAATACTATCAGCTCTTACCATCTGAAATCGGGACTAATGTAAGCTGGCGGAAGTTTTTGAGTCGTTACGGTCCAACCGACATGGTCAAGAGCCTAGGAGAGGTGCTAGAGGCGATGTCGTGTTGTTAGGAAATACACTCGGGTCGGTAGTCTCCTGCAAACAGCCCATTAACGCCAAATTTCACCGCACCTCCTAACGTATACGTTCGTCATTACGTCCCACGCTGATTTCTGCGATTATTTTACGCAGTGTTGCTTTTGTTTTGGCACTGACAAACGCCGCTGCCCTTGGTTGTTGCGGTGTCCGTGGTAAGATACTCTCGGCACACTGATGACACTGTACGTCTTGGAAAATTGAATTCCCTAACCATTTCCGAAATGGAGTATCCCGTGTGTCAAGCTTCAACTATCATTCCGCGTCCTTAGTTTGTTAATTCCCATCTTGCGCCCATAATGGGGTCGGAAATCATTTCATGTGAATGACCTCAGTACAAATGGTTGTTCCGCCAATGCATTGCCCTTTGATGCCTTGCGTACATGATACTAACGCTAGTTGAACATGTGCATATTGATATCCCATGACTTTTGTCACCTCAGTGCATGAAGTAGTTCATCCATCTTCAGAAATTGTAAGTATATTTGTTGGTAACATCAGCAACAAGTTTCACAAAAGGAAGTTTACTTCTGTACCTGTTTCAGGCACGTGGTGCCATTCTTCAGGAGATGAGAACTATCGTATTGTTAGTGAGCGTCAAAAATAACGGGGTACTACGATCTATGTGACTACAGTTCTGCGCTGTATACACCTGTTTATTTTTTATTCTCGCTGATATTGTGGTAACTCTAATCTTTTGAAGAAGGTAACTATGTACCTGAAACCGGTAAACAAATAAAATTTCTTGTGTGGTATTAGTTGCAGATTTTTTTCAACAAATCTCTCCGATACTTAGACCGAAAGAGGCTTAACTTCAAATGGTTCAAATGGCTTTAAGCACTATGGAACTTAACATCTGACGTCATCAGTCCCCTAGATTTAGGACTACTTGAACCTAACCAACATAAGGACATCACACACATCCATGCCCGAGGCAGGATTCGAACCTGCTTCCATAACAGTCGTGTGGTTCCGGACTGAAGCGCCTAGAATCGCTCGGCCACAGCGGTCGGCGCGCAAGAAGTATAAGTGATTTTAATGTATTATAAAAACAATGCAGAGGCAATATCTACTGCTATACAGAGAGTAACTGACTGTTAGGAAAAAATATTAGATGTTTCGATAGTAACTCACATACTTTACAAATAGACATTTAACTTTGTCAGTTATTTACTCAATTTGCTTCAGCAAGCATTTGTACCACTTCTAATGTCATCCCCTCAATTGAAAGATATACTGACCGACAGCATAACGGAAGTGATTGGCCTGGAGAAAATGTGGTAATACACGTTGTGGTCTGCAGAAGGAGATAAGACAATCTAAGAACTTTGAAATGCACAGGTTAATGTTAACAGAAAACAGCAGGAAATTTGCTAACTTCCAACAAATAAGGAGTAACACGGCCAAAATTAATTAAGAATGAACATTTAACCCAATAAGAACAGCACACCCGAAAGCATAATAAGGTAGAATCTCATAGAACATTTAAGACTTACCTTAGTAGATACGATCCCCAAAACCTTGCATGGGGGCTTAATTATATAAATATGAAATGCAAATACTTTTAATTTTTAGTAGTTGTATGTCCGATTACGAAGTGTCGTAAACGGTTGGCCCTGACTAGTTTTAGTACGCAATCTGACTGCATAGAATAACAACAAAGAATGAAAGAAAATTTTCGTTAACACAATTAATTAATTAAGTCCCCAGCAACTACTAAACGTACGAAACCAAAGCACAAGTGTAACTGTTCTGTGTGTGGAAGTGTGATTCAACGTACACATCTGGCACGGTTCTTCTTCAATAAGACAAGAAGTTTTAAATATCATTTATACTGAAGTAATTAAAAAAAATAGAAATACTATAATTGCGCAAGAAAACCAGAATTACACTCTAATACAAGAACACGAGCCAGATGCTTTGTTGACTGAACCTGTGACGAGGCATTGATTAAGACATAATGAAAAAAAGGATTTTTTTTTACCTTCATATATATTGACGAAAAGCACTCTGATCATTACAATATCTCCATTCGAACAACATCTGCTGTCTAGCCCATCAAAACAACTGCATACAACATGGCCACAAATAGCACAGCTATCAATATCCTCTCAGCAAGATCTGCACAAGCACTCACTACGACGACATCTCAACAACGACTTGACTCCTACTACTTCTCAACAAGCACTCTCCACCACGACTTCTCGACAAGAACTGCCAGTGGAGGCGGCGGAATAAAACTCTTTGGTGCAATCTCTGGCGCTGTGGCTCAGTGTAGCCACCTTTCAACCTCAGCTTTAAGAACACGTATGGAAAGGAAATACATAGTCACAAAGAAAACGGACAGCCGTGACAAGTACTTTGAAGAGCTTCAAACTTTAAAGCACGATGCGAGACATTCAACATGAACAAAAGAAATCCATACTCAGAACCATCAAGAGTACAAAATTTTAGGAATATCGTAAGAACCCTGAAGAACAATAAACCTTTTGGAGTAGTTGAAATCATTGAAGTACACCTGAAGTACACTAAAGAGAAAGCGATCGCACAACTAGTACAAACCGTAAGTAAAATTTGGGAAGAAGTACCTCACCGAAATGGGTGGAAGTCACCACTAATGCATAGTGTTCGCAATAAAGGAAGTAAATCGGAATCTGGAAACGACAGAGAAATATCATTGATACCAGTGACGTGTATTTTCAAGCGCATTAGTGAACAAAGTGGAAAAACAACTGAATCTGCAAACTGGTGAGTACTATAGACGCCCCAGAAACGACACAGAACAAATCTTAAATCTAAATCCGCTAATCAAACATCGAAAACTAATAAACAAGAACGTCATACTGAGATTCGTGGTGTTGAAGAGAGCGTAAGAGCCTGTAGGTAAGCAAAAACTGTATCCAATTTTAGAGCAGTTGAGCTTCGTTTTAAAGAGCCAGTTATGTCATGAACCAGAGCATAAGAAATGCAACATTCAAGATCAAGTTCAGGGGAATAATTTTAGTCGTTTAAGATTAAAACTGGAGCCAGACAAAGATGCGGGCTCTCTCTCTTTTTAAATTGTCTAGAAGTACTTCAGTAAAGTAAGCCACATATCTCTCTGACTAACCTCTTACACTGGTAGTGAAAACGAGTTATTACATTCGTATCGCACTTCTGCACGACTTCCGTAGGTCTAAACAAGCATGTGGATAACATTAGCTTGTGTACAAACAGAAATGGCGACCGTTAGTTTTTCTTCATAATGTACTCGAACTGATGATGTAAACCGATTTTAACCGTTCTACGAATAACTCACAGTTCATCAAACTGGAAACGTGTTATGGCCAAGTAATTTTTACTCACTAAAAATATGTTCTGTTAAGTTGGAATATGTCCAACAGTGCTAATCATTCCTTTCCTTCATACAGTGTTTTAGTAAGTCACCTGTATTTTTTACAATTCTAATTTTCCTCGTATTCTGAAGTACCTCCCATTCCAATTATGAAAAGCCTTTTCAGGTGTATTAGGCGTATAACTAAGATCTCTTTCTTCATAATTCATTGTCCTAACGCCTGTTGCAACTTCGTCTTATTTCTTGTCCCTGTGTTTATTCCGATCCCAAAAAAAAAAAAAAAAATCTATTCAGTTCAACAGTTTTTCTTACATATATTTACATTTGGTGGCCTAATGTATATCTTTGCAACTGGACGTAAAGTTTTTTTTTCTAAGTTTAGGGTACTCTTGTTTACAGGTTACCTCTTACTATTTTCCCGAAAGATGTTATTAAACAAAATCTGAATACTGAGTAACCGCACTTTGGAGCAGAGGCTTGTACTACAATAGAACTTCCTGAAAATTTTTAATGTGTGCCGGTCTACGATTCCAACTTGGACCCGCAAGTTTAAGAAGTTTAAAAATTCGAGTGTCCTCCCTTGCAGCCTTGGAACAGGTTATGCGCTCGCGACGTCAGAAGCTGTAGTTTTCTTTGGTATACTGTTGGACACTGTCACTTATTTTCTTATCCTACACCTTCCATCTACCTTTTACCACCCGTTGCATCACTTTTATCTTTCATTCTCTGCGACGTTCCGCTTATGGGCGTATTTCCTCTATCTTCATTTTCACTCTCCTTTCCCAGTCTCTTTCCGCTGTACTCACACAGCGTCGTAAGCTGGAAGGAAAAGAAAGAGACAGAAGCGGATGTGAGAGGCGCCGGAGGAAGCAGCACCTGTATTCACGAGGAAAAAGGGAGAATTCGAAGACGGAATGGCGCTATTTATACTGAATAAAGCAGATGAAAGGCGCCGGGAAGTATCTCGCTCCTCGCCGCGTCACCGGCCGGCGCGTCGCCGCTCTCTGATGGTTGCCGCCTCCCGCGAGCACATTACAGGAAATGAAATCAGGTCTGCTCTAGGATATGATCTGTCTCGCTCGGTACGCAGGGACGACCTAACAACGCGCAGGCAACTTCAGAAATAAAAGAGCGTCCCGGTCTTGATAAAGATCAGTGAGGATGGCCACGGAGTCGCATTATTCTCGTTCCAGCCCTCCACGCCGCACTGGCACATCGCCACTGGGTCCCAGGTGGTATCAACGTGCTACACGGACGGAAAAAATTGCAACACCAAAAAATAATTAAAGTAGAGGAATGAAATTTCCCGGAATATATATTTCTACGTAAAGTATTAAGTGATTAACATTGCAAGATCACAGGTTAATGTAAATGCAAGATAATCCATTGCAAATGTGAAATCCTGGTAAGCTAAATTAGTAATCCTCCAGAATAGCGAATGCAAGCATGCAAACGCGCATACACTGTGTTGCACAGGTGCCGGATGTTAGTTCGTGGGATTGAGTTCCATGCTTGTTGCATGTGGTCGGTCAATACGGGGATGCTGTTTGTGGATGACGCTGGAGTTGCCGTCCGATGACGTCTCGTATGTGCTCGATAGGAGACAGATCGTGTGACTGAGCAGGCCTAGGCTCCATGTCGAGACTCTGTAGAACACGTTGGGTTATAACAGTATATGTGGGCGAGCATTATCCTGTTGGAAAACACCCCTGGAATGGTACTCATTACAGACACTACAACAGCTCGAATCAGCAGACTGATGTACATACACTCCTGGAAATTGAAATAAGAACACCGTGAATTCATTGTCCCAGGAAGGGGAAACTTTATTGACACATTCCTGGGGTCAGATACTTCACATGATCACACTGACAGAACCACAGGCACATAGACACAGGCAACAGAGCGTGCACAATGTCGGCACTAGTACAGTGTATATCCACCTTTCGCAGCAATGCAGGCTGCTATTCTCCCATGGAGACGATCGTAGAGATGCTGGATGTAGTCCTGTGGAACGGCTTGCCATGCCATTTCCACCTGGCGCCTCAGTTGGACCAGCGTTCGTGCTGGACGTGCAGACCGCGTGAGACGACGCTTCATCCAGTCCCAAACATGCTCAATGGGGGACAGATCCGGAGATCTTGCTGGCCAGGGTAGTTGACTTACACCTTCTAGAGCACGTTGGGTGGCACGGGATACATGCGGACGTGCATTGTCCTGTTGGAACAGCAAGTTCCCTTGCCAGTCTAGGAACGGTAGAACGATGGGTTCGATGACGGTTTGGATGTACCGTGCACTATTCAGTGTCCCCTCGACGATCACCAGTGGTGTACGGCCAGTGTAGGAGATCGCTCCCCACACCATGATGCCGGGTGTTGGCCCTGTGTGCCTCGGTCGTATGCAGTCCTGATTGTGGCGCTCACCTGCACGGCGCCAAACACGCATACGACCATCATTGGCACCAAGGCAGAAGCGACTCTCATCGCTGAAGACGACACGTCTCCATTCGTCCCTCCATTCACGCCTGTCGCGACACCACTGGAGGCGGGCTGCACGATGTTGGGGCGTAAGCGGAAGACGGCCTAACGGTGTGCGGGACCGTAGCCCAGCTTCATGGAGACGGTTGCGAATGGTCCTCGCCGATACCCCAGGAGCAACAGTGTCCCTAATTTGCTGGGAAGTGGCGGTGCGGTCCCCTACGGCACTGCGTAGGATCCTACGGTCTTGGCGTGCATCCGTGCGTCGCTGCGGTCCGGTCCCAGGTCGACGGGCACGTGCACCTTCCGCCGACCACTGGCGACAACATCGATGTACTGTGGAGACCTCACGCCCCACGTGTTGAGCAATTCGGCGGTACGTCCACCCGGCCTCCCGCATGCCCACTAAAGGCCCTCGCTCAAAGTCCGTCAGCTGCACATACGGTTCACGTCCACGCTGTCGCGGCATGCTACCAGTGTTAAAGACTGCGATGAAGCTCCGTATGCCACAGCAAACTGGCTGACACTGACGGCGGCGGTGCACAAATGCTGCGCAGCTAGCGCCATTCGACGGCCAACACCGCGGTTCCTGGTGTGTCCGCTGTGCCGTGCGTGTGATCATTGCTTGTACAGCCCTCTCGCAGTGTCCGGAGCAAGTATGGTGGGTCTGACACACCGGTGTCAATGTGTTCTTTTTTCCATTTCCAGGAGTGTATTTGCGGTCGGGGAGCGTGGGATAACAACGATAGTGCTTCTGCTGTCATACGAAATTGCACCCTAAACCAAAACCCCAGGTGTAGGTCCGCATGCGGACAGGTAGATTGCAGGCCCTCAACCGACCTCCTTCTGACCAACACACGGCCATCACTGTCACTTAAGCACAATCAGCTTTAAACAGAAAACACAACATACCTCAACCCTGCCTTCCAATGAGCTCTCGCTTGACCCCGATCAAGTCGCAGATGGTGGTAGTTCAGGATCAACAGTTAATTGAGTCACTGTGGTGCCAACTGCTGCTCAAATTGCTGCTGCATATGCTGTACGATGCACCAGAGCCATACGGCGAAAGCGATGGTGTTTTCTGCCGGTACTGCCACGTGACCGTCCGGAGACAGGTCTTCTTGCGACTATACATTCTCGTAACCACCGCAGCGAGCAATCCTGCCAAGTCTTTGTGCAGTATCACAGAAGGTACATTCAGCTTGTCGTAGCCCTATTACACGACCTCGTTCAAAGTGAGTGAGTTGTTGATAACGGCATCATTGTCACCTTAAAGGCATTCTAGACTAACATCAACTCACCACGTCCAATCTCAAAGATTAGTAACGCTCACGATCGTTACAGTGTGTATTTAAAGCAAACATTATTTGCATCCTCATAGTGGCACGAAATCTCAGTGTACACCATCTTTCAGATGTAGAAACACACCTACAAATTTTCGTTCGTCGTACAACGTACAACTTTTTTGTGTTGCGCCCCCCTCCCCCCCCTTTCACTTCGCCAACGCCAAGCCTAATCTAGTTTCGCAGCACAATAGCGGTAAGTACTGACCCATGAGTCAAAAAATAATGGCCACTGACCACCGCGAAAATGAGTGTCACTTGCTGGCGTTGCAAGCACATGACGCCGTAAGGAAGGTATTGAAACGCAGCTGAGACAAATCGCTAGTCATTACATTAAAAACACAAGTGAGAAATTGGAAGATCAGCAGACATAAGCAACTTTGATAAACGGCACATTGTTATTGCATCTCGGAAGCGGCGGTGTTGGTTGATTGTTCGTGTGGGCATACGTGGAGAGAAGTCGAATGACGGTGAAACGACAAGGTGTAGCCACCTGGTGTTGGACGTCCACGCCTCATTACAAAACTAGGAGGTCGGGGCTTAACAGCTCTGTAAAACAAAGTAGTTGGCGGTCTCTGTCAAATACGCAAAACTAACGACAGAGTACAATGCTCGTAATGGCAGGACAGTACCCCATTGCTGAACATGGGCCTTTGGAACAGGCGACGCCTATGTGTTCTTATGTTAAAGATATCGTCAGTTATGATTGCATTGGACATGGGATCATCGAGATTGGACCATGGACAAATATGGGGCACTGCTTCATCGAGACTGGACCGTGGACTAATGGAAACGTGTCGCCTTGTCGGCTTAATCATGTTTCTTGTTACACGGTGACCATGTTCTGTTCGAAAACGCCATCATTCAGACGAACGGATGTTCCAGACATGTAGCTGTCCACGGGTGCACACTGGTAGGGGCAGATTGACCTGGGGTTCTATTGAACGTGTGGCAGCAGCCGAAGGTTCTGTGACCATCAGCCTGGTCCTCCTCTATCTATCTGTCCATACGGCAGATGCCAGTTCCTATGACTGATTATGCAAATCTGTATATAGAGTGCTACAATGACGGTCGATTAATTGCACCATATTATCAAGACTTTCATGATGTCTCGCCTCATTAATGCTGAAACAGAGAAATGCGAATTAGGACACAGCAGATACAGTTACCTTTTCTAAAAAAGTACGTTTAAAACTAATATATAAGCCGTTTCCTAAAAAATGATCTGGTTTCAAAATTCCATATTTATTATAAACAATCCTGTCAGTGGAACATCGGCAACTGCGCATTATACCAGAGGTTGAAAATACCACTGCGGTTGTAAGGTTCTTTTATTTAGAACCCGACCGGTTTCGGGTTCTTATACATTCATGCTCCGTGCTCTGCTCTCGCTGGCAGCACATCGCGTCTTGCACTCGTCCACCCCGGCGCTCAGGGTCACAGCATGAAGTTACGACACCTGAATATGAGCGCATAAGAGCTCGAAACCGGTCGTGTTCTAAATAAAAGAACCTGACAACTATAGCGGTGTTTTCAACCTATGGTCCATATTTACTGATATAACCATACTATAAACATGGGATGAATTGCAAACCACTCACAAAATCTTAAAGTTTTATCTACACTATTAAAAATGCTCTACGTGTCCACCTGCAGCAGTGTGAACAACGTCTACACGATAGCTAAACTTTACACAAAGCATCTGCTCTTACAGAACTAATGGTTGCTGTTATTCTGTTCTTCACTTCTCCTACGTCACGAGGAAAAGGGGAGATGAATACGATTTCCTACACATATTCCCACAAGAAAAAGTCGCATTGGGTCGTGTCAGGTGATCTTGGAAACCACGAATTCACGGCCGTGTCTTGGGGTCCAGTGTGCCGTATCCAGCTTTGAGGCAGAGCGTCATTGAGAGAATGATTTACGTTGTTGTGCCAGCGTGGTGGAGCTCCTTCCTGTTGGAAAATGCAATAATCGGAGTCCTCCTTAAGTTGTGCAAAAAGCCAGTTAAAGCCAGTTCTGCAGCATTTAAAGGTAGCTCAACACTGGATAAACTGACCCCGAAACACTGTCCTGCTTTCTTGGCTGCCAAGATCGCCAGACATGACTCCATGCGAATATGTGAAGGAAATGGTGTTGTTCATCTCCCCTTAACCTCATGACATAGAAGTGAAGAATAGAATAAAAGCCACCATAGCTCGAAGTGGCCGTGCGGTTAAAGGCGCTGCAGTCTGGAACCGCAAGACCGCTACGGTCGCAGGTTCGAATCCTGCCTCGGGGATGGATGTTTGTGATGTCCTTAGGTTAGTTAGGTTTAACTAGTTCTAAGTTCTAGGGGACTAATGACCTCAGCAGTTGAGTCCCATAGTGCTCAGAGCCATTTGAACCATTTTTGAGCCACCATAGCTTCTGTAAAAGCAGATACGAATTTAGCTAACATCTAGATTTTGTTCATGCTACTGCTGATGTACACATAGAGCGTTTGTAATAGCGTAGCTAAACTTTAAGGTTTTTTGAGTAGCTTGCAATTCAGCCCATGTTTGTAATACATTTTTATCAAGAAGTATAGTTTTGTAATCGGGTCACATTTTTAAACACCCTGTATTGTAACAAAAGACACAAATATGAAAAAATACCGCACCTCCTCACAACGCATGTGTCTACACTGGAGGAAAGACAGAGGAAGGTCATCCAAGACAAGATCCCTTGCTAAAAAAGGTAGAATCATTTGTTTCACAGATTGCTTTTACATTTTTTTTTAAAGTTACATTGTTCAATCTGTGCAGTGGTCGATAGTCCAGTTAATTAAGGAAAAAGGTACCACAAGCATAACTGTATGAACAGAATTACCTGACTGGGCTTTCCAAACACAGAGAGTGGCATTTGCTGGAACTGTATTTCTTTTTATTTATTTATTTATTTATTTAATTATTTATTTATTTAATTTTTTTGGAAGCTCCACTGAGTCTGCCTCTTCCAGTGTGCAAGAAGCAGCAGTGAGTTAGACAATGTATTTTATATCAGGAATGAAAGAATATGGAGTTTTATCCGGATTACCCCGCAATCAAGAGATGTATATACAAGAAGGTACGTGGGCTTTCAAAGACATTGAGTTATATTTGCTGGGACTGCCTCTCTATTTTGAAACGACTGAGTTTCACACCGCAATATGGCAAGTAAGTAGCTCTCTAACCATTATTATTATTATTATTATTATTATTATTAGCAATTGTTTATGTACATTTCTATAATTTTTTGGAGCTAAATGCAAATGTACCCACTTCCTACGAGCTCTCATCATTTCCCTATGCAAGACAGAAGCCATTTGAATACTGAGAATGTAGTTGAAAACCAACTAGAAATTACTTTCGATTGTCGCGCTGTAAAGGTGATGAAATCATTTCAGTCATTTCAGGGCTTTGAGACAGATTTATCAAGTACCTATGGACACAAGTTTTTATGAGCTCCACAGACCTGTGCCCGGATCATTCCCTCATAATCACAACATAATACGAGGTTTGGATGATTTACGGTCTGCTGATATCATAGCTACGAAAAAATGTTCATGACTGAATAAAGGTTTGAAATATGTTTCAAGTCGGTAGTGGCATGATAGGCAATAAAGCCCCACATAATATTCTCCTATATAAAAGTGAGTAACGTTGAATTTTTGAACAGCATGATAGAAGACGATATGTGGATGATACGTAATCTTGATTGCTCATACAAATGAACAGATGAGCAGACACTCTCACACAAATAATTGAGCAGTATAATAAGGCTTTACACACAACAATAAAAATGTGGCTTAGTTCAGAGGTCCAAGTTCCCGTTAGAGCACAACAGTTGGGTGAACGCTCACAACTGTTATACAAAAAGGACACGTAAACCTCAAACCAAGCAGCAGCATGATATGACTGCCAGAAAACATGCATCAGTGTTGGTGGTGATACTGAGAACATAATAAGTTACCAGCTGAGCAGCATACCGCTGCATACAACTTCTGTGGACCTGGAAGGAAGCGGAAAAAGTGACTGGTTCATGGTGATAAGGGGATTAACGAAATAGATGAAGCCTACAAGGAACATGATTTAGCGTGTGCTGCAAATCAAGATTGAGCAGAACATCACATTATAGATAGAATTTTCGTGGACAAAGCCAAGTAATTGGGTACTGCAATAAATTTACAATAAATTGTGAACAACTTTACAGAAGCTGAAGAAAACCAGTAGTATGTTTAAAATATTGCATCCATTCAGCAGTGACAAGCGGCTAAGTGTGCTTTGAAGCAGAAAGGTGTAGGAAGAAGAAAACACGTTAAAACGCCTGTATCCCTGCCAATACCTAAGACATCTTATAAGCTCCCTTATCCTTTGGAGAATTCCTAATTCCTGCACCTGCAGAACTCTCAGCCATCAGTTCTCTGGCTGGAAGACCATCTGTCATAGTTCAAACAGTGAAGAATGCACAAACACAGCGTAACAGATCAATGGAAGCCATTGCTATTGGCAAAGGACTGCATTTGAAACAATACAGGAAACGGGTTTAGCTCGTAAAAAGAGCTCATAGTGATACTACTGCACAGATCGCTAACAAAAACAGATCCGCTTAAATTCGTGAGAAAGTTCAAAATCCCAAAATTTAGTGGTGTGTTTATGTGGGCTACGTTGCAAAAGATGATGTAGAACTGCAAAGAATGCAGGATTGCCAGCTTTGATGTTGCAGGTGGATATGGCACTTACTGCGTTGTGTATTTTAAACAAATCAAAATACTATCTACTATTTCGACTCATATGTCGATTTACGCCCATCTGAAGAATTGTACCGATACTATACAGACAAGAACCACGTGTCCTACTACGAGGGTGAGTCAAATGAAAACCTTAAATTTCGCGCCCTTATCCTGTAAGTTGGTAAGCGTACTACAAACAGCATTCAGAATGGCCTGTAGGTGGCAGGATTTTGCAGATGCACACATACCGTCGCAGTATCAGTATAAAGATGGCCGCCCCACTTGCGACTTGCACCAGGGAAGAACAGCGTTCTGTTACTCGATTTTTGCGTAGTGAAGGTGTGAAACCTATTGAAATTCATCGACGAATGAAGGTTCAGTACGGTGATGCGTGTTTGTCACAGCAGCAAGTCTACGAATGGAGTAGGAAGTTCGCAAATGGTGTGACTTCAGTGGAAGATGCTCCTCGTCCAGGTCAGGCACAACGAGTTGTGACTCCAAAGAACATTGCAGCAGTTGAAGCCATAGTGAAGGAAAACCGCCGAGTGACACTGAAATGACAATGCAGCATGTTTACAGATTAGTCATGGATCAGCACACCACATTGTGCATGATGTGCTCCAGTTTCACAAAGTGTCTGCAAGATGGGTGCCACGGCAGCTGACTCTTGAAATGAGAGAACGATGTGTTGATGCTTGTGAGGAACTTTTTCGGCGCTTTGAGCGAGAAGGTGATGGCTCCCTTGCAAGATTCGTTAGTGGGTCCACTTCCACCAACCGGAAACGAAGAGGGCGAGCTAGAAATGGAGCCATTCCTCATCACCAAAACCAAAGAAATTTCGAACAGAACCATCAGCAGGGTACGTTATGCTCACTTTCTTTTGGGACGAAAAAGGCGTCATTTTGGAGCATTACATGCCTAGAGAGTCCACTGTTACCAGTGAATCATACACAGATCTCCTAAAAAATCGTCTGTGGCCTGGATTGCTGTCAGCAGGTGTCCTTTTGTAACATGACAATGCAAGGCCCCACACCGCCCGTACAACAGTTGCAACAATCACAGACCTGCAATTTGAGTGTCTTCCTCATCCATCATACTCACCAGACCTTGCGCCAAGTGATTTCGATATGTTTGGACCACTCAAAGACGCAATGGGTGGAAAGAAGTTACGTTCTGATGAAGAGGTACGCCACGCGGTGCATGAGCTGTTGCGCGGACTACCAAAAAAATTTTTTTCTAATGGAATTTATGCACTTTGTAAGCGCTGGAGGACTTGCATTGAGCGTGGGGGAGTTTATGTTTAAAAGTGATACAGCTTTGTACCACTTCTGCACAATAAATAATATTTAAAAAAATATTTAAGGTTTTCACTTGACTCACCCTCGTACTTCCAGTACTATCAAGACTTGGTTTCATATCTCTGATGCCTAATGTTTCTCCTGACAGTTGCATGAAAACAAGCAGCATAGACATCATCACATCAGTTGAGGTTTAGATGTGACGTCATACACTCTTACTTTCAAAGGAAGTTCATCGATATTAAGAGCAAACTACTTTCCCCCTGTTGACTGGAGCGAAGGGGAGTGGAGGACTGGCTTGATAGGTCTGAAAATATGCGGTAGTGAACCTAACATCACCAAAACCAACAATAAACTTCGTGTATAGCAGCGTCAGCACGGACTGCACGGTGCTCCACAGTGCTGCTCAAAACCGTTAAAATAAGTTCGGCACAGTACGGCATGTCTGGTTTCGACATGAAACCGCGCCACGGTGCGCCGCACTGCACAACAACGGACAAGTTCCACATTGTGTTGGTACATCAAAGGAAGCCGCTAGTTCATGCGTTGCTCTGTTTGGACAGCGTTTCTGGTTTTCTATTGTTACCGAAGCGCGCATGCTTCCTAGAACATCGCTGCGCACCAACGAACACACTGCTCCGTCGTACACAGTTCCCGGCTGCTCGACTTCATTCTACTCTGTCCTGCACCACACGATTGCGCACGGTGCTGTGTAGCGTGGTGCTTCTTGTGTGAACGCGGCTTAGGAATGATAAATTTGTAGAAATACCCACTGGCTCATAGGATATTAACGATCGGAATGTGTATGTAAAACAATTTGTACTAGGTTTTGAGTTACGTGCAGGCGTTAATACGTTTAAAGCTGAGATGAAAACAAGGAAGGAGAAGGTAGACTTCATCCATGAAGGTTAAGTGGTAGCACTACTAGGTTTCTCGAGGAGACAGGTGTTGAAGAGTAATACTGATAATATTTTGTGAGTCAAATCAACAAGTAGATATTTATTAACACGATCCCTGTTAGGTATAATGTTGCAACGAATTAGTATCTTAACGATATATTACCGTATATAATTTAGAAATTCTACAGTTGGTCCAGGTTATAAAATTGTTGAGGTATCTATAAATCCAATATACCTCCTACGGACTGGACAGAGAAATCCAATAAGTGTCCCAACGACTGGACAAACAGAGCTTCAGGAGTTAACTGTCGTAAGTCAGAATGGGAATCTATTCGATTTTCAAGGTGAGGAAACTGTAGTGCAGTAACACTTGAAGCAGCATAGGTGTAAAGTTTAAAATCAATACACACACCTGTCAGAAAACCACTTCACAGCTAAGGTAGAATATGATGCCGTGCTAGAATTACACGTTTCTTACATTGATAGGACTTAAAACTCTTGGTGGCATTGCACGATATAACTCCAGTTCAATGTGACAATCGAATCATTTGTCAGGAATATTTCTCCCACAAACCTTTCGTTTCGACAACATTTAATAATACCGACGAGATTAGAATTCTCATTCATCATCAATATCAGTTAACGATTCCGAACAACAGTTAGTTATATTTGAATGGAAGTCTTGTGACAAAGAAGAAGGGCCGCGCGGAGTGGCCGCGTGGTTAAAAACGCCATGTCACGGATTGTGCAATCCCTCCCGTCGGAGGTTCGAGTCCTCCCTCGGGCATGGATGTGTGTGTTGTTCTTAGCATAAGTTAGTTTAAGCTATTTTAAGTAGTTTGCAAGTCCAGGGACCGATAACCTCAGCATTTTGGTCCCTTAGGGAATTCTCTCTCTCTCTCTCTCTCTCTCACACACACACACACACACAAACACACACACACACACACTAAGAAGAAGAATGGAGTCTCTCCAGCACTGCAACTTAAATGTAATGCATTCTCCTTTCTGTTTCAAAAAATAAGATATGAATTCAACCTGTGCGGCTGGTCCCAGCGGAGGTTCGAGTCCTCCCTCGGGCATGGGTGTGTGTGTGTTTGTCCTTAGGATAATTTAGGTTAAGTAGTGTGTAAGCTTAGGAACTGATGACCTTAGCAGTTTCGTCCCAGAAGATTTCACACACATTTGAACATTTTTTTGAATTCACTGACATCGAGGTTGGCTGCAGAAGAAACGTTGAAATCATTTCGACTCTCAAAATAAACATCTCTGCATCAACATCAGACCTGAATGTCTTACAAAACATGCGATGGCTCATAGACGGATCGAAAGAAAGTGTATGTATGGTATGGGTAAACACTCTCGTTTTTGGGGCGATAATGACGTCGACGATTCTTTTGCCACATACCGTCTTAAGTCTTTGATGATTAAACCACGGCTTTCATCATAGATAATTTGCGGGAAGATCCGAGTGGGACGAAAATATTCTATCGTATTTCTCAACCCGCAGTTCCGGGGGTTTCGGTCCAGTTGCAGAAAATCAGGTGGATAGGGTGAAACCGTTAGCGTAACCACTGTAACTTTTAAACGATCTTCGACTATATGTATTATTACTAATCTCTTGGCTTCTGTGCTTTGAAATTTCCTGTGCTGGGCAGGACAGGTGTTTCGAGCAGCTAGCTGTGCTTCTTGAAACCTGAAGACAGCCCCGATTCTCGGAAACGCCCATCCAGAAGGCCAGATCTTTGGTGCAAGTAGGATTCCACGAGTAGCAAGGATACCTAACGGTCATCTTTAGGGCGCTTAGCAAAGGCTGCGAATGATTCACAAAATCGTAGAACAGACGTAACTAGAGCAATATACTGAGGTGACAAAAGTCTTGGGTTGCCTCCTGATTTCGTGTCGAACATCCGTTTGCCCGGCGTAGTGTAGTAACTTGACGTTGCACGGACTCAAAATGTCGTTGGAAGTCCGTTGCAGATATACTGAGCAATGCTGCCTCTGTAGCCTGCCATATTTGAGAAAGCGTTGCCGGTGAAGGATTTTGTGCTCGCTCTGACCTCTCGATTATGTCCCATAAATGTGTGATCGGATTCATGTCGGGCGATCTGGGTGGCTAAATCATTTCCTCCAATTGTCCAGAATGTCCTTGAAACTAATCACGCACAGTTGCGGCTCGGTCAAATGGCGCATTTCGTCTATAAGAATTCCATCGTTGTTTGGGAACATGAAGTCCCTGAATGGTTGTAGATGGTCTGATTATTTCCGGTCAGTTGGACTAGAGCACCCAGTCCATTTCAAGCAAACGCAGCCCAAACCATTATGGAGTCACCATCAGCTTGCACAGCTACTTGTTGACAACCTTGGTCAATGGTTTCATGGGGTCTACGCCACATTCGAACCCTCCCATGAACTCTTACCAACTGAAATCGGGACTCATATGACCATGTCACGGTTTTACAGTCGTCAAGGGTCTAGCCGAAATCGTCACGAGCCCAGGAGAGGCGCTCCACGCGATGTGCTGTTAGCATAGACACTCACGTCGATCTTTTGCTGCAGTAGCCCATTAACGCCAAATTTCGTCGAATTGCCCCAATGGATACGTTCGTCGTACGTCCCTCATTGCTATCTGGTTTATTCCATGCAGTGTTACTTTTCTGTCAGCACTGACAACTCTTCGCAAAAACCGGCGGCTACTGCTTTGTCCGTAGTGAGAGGTAATACCTTAAATTTGGTATTCTTGACACACTCTTGACACTGTGGTTCTCGGAATACTGAATTACCTAATGATATCCGAAAAGGAATGTCCCATGCATCTAGCTCCAACTACCATTCTACGTTCAATGTCTGATAATTACCCTCGTATAGTCACAATCACATCGGAAACCTTTGTCAGATTAATTATCTGTGTACATATCACAGCTCCGCCAATGCACAGCTCTTTTATACCTTGTCTACGTGATACTACTGCCATCTGTATATGTGTGTATCGCTGTCCCAAGACCTTTGTCACCTCAGTGTATACTAATACCAACAGAAACGTTTAAAAGAAAGTAATAGTAGGTTACGATCCTGAAAAGTCAGAGTGAGAAATCAAAAATCAGAGTCTATTACAAGCAAATATAAAGAAGTTATAGTAAATGCAGAGAGATTAGGTATATGGCCGCCCTGTCACATTCTTGTTCACCTTATGCACTTCTTACGTAACTGTCTGTCGAGGAATCTCTCTCAGATCCCTGAGAGACTTGCCGAAGTTCACTTGTAGCGGAGACTTGGTGACTTTGACTTCTCATCTAGGCTTGCTGAACTGAAGAAGGCAGAGTGGTATGCCATCTCCGTAATTGATAGCAGTGTTGCTGCTGCCCGCAAAACATGAGATATATTTCTGTGGCAGTTGTTAGATTACCGACAATTGAATTACTATGAGTCGTATGTTAGAACCACCTGCGTTGTATATGCTGTAATCAAATCTCTTTGAATTTCGTACTGGTTTTGATTTCTTTGACAGACTCTGTTCCTCATAGTATGCTTTGTTACCAATATTATCAGTTTTAATCTTTCCAATACGATTATTAACATACACTTTAACTTTGTTAATTATAAAATTACTGTGTTGTTTACTAAAGGTCTTCAAATTTGTGATTAAACTATGCTGTTGCAGTGCATTTCCAGAAAACGTTTTGTCGCCGTAATCAAATACAACTCCATTTACATCCTAAACGCTGACTGCTATTTGGCCATTGTTGAACGTCTCGGCACCCTTGTCACAGTATTTTTCTATCTCCTTGTAATTTACTACTTACGCGTTGTATGGATACTGCGAATTCTACGACTCATTTGATGGAAACGAACAGATGTTTGAATCCGACGACATCCTGGCGTCAGTAACCTAGGCCTATTCCACCGCCGCATCAGACTCAACAAACTCACAGAGCTTCATACAGCTATCCGCTTTAACAACGTACAACCTATTAATCTCTGCCTCATCACTAGTAATAAAAGCACTGGACATGAATATTACCTGACTTGTTGGTAACTGTCACTGCACTCCATTCAGCTATCCTTTTAACAATATATTAATAGGTAGGCAATTCAATCGAACCAAATTCTTCAAATATATTTACTTACGCTTTTTCAAATATGTTAGTGATATGGATGTTATAAAATTTATTTATATAATCACATGTTTTAATGCTGACGCGGTCATAACTCGAATGTTAATGTAATTGCCACACTTTAGCCAACCTCCCTCTGTTGTGCGGCCAGGAGCGAACATAGACACAAGAAGGTAAACTAAGGCTTTTATGAGCCAAGCCACGTTCGTTTATAGCTGGTACGGAAATCTGTACGACGTTGCTTTTGCTGCCTTTGTAAACGGTCTTGCCTTTTGAATACGCCTGTCCAGAACTGGTATAATTAGTCATAACGTGCGGAATATGTGCGTCACATTCGCGGAAGTCTTGGGTTGTCGGTAACTACAACGGGTCCTTGAACAATTAAGACAGACGTTCCAGGAATAACTTGATATCCAGGGTTCCTCTGTGTCCATTTAGTGTTTCGCGCAACTCACTCTACCTTATACTAACACCCATGAAGCGTCGTGTTTAGGATTCTCATGCTCGCAAAGCTTTGTCCAGTTTTGTGTAGAAGTCTGTAATTTTAAGTGAATAATCGTATTACTAATTTCCTTAGGCAATACTGAAAAATTAAAATTATAAACGTTACTGCACCTTTTCCTCTCTGGTTATCGATTTCTCTCATTATACTCCCAAATTGTGTGCAACATTCAATTTCCTACTTACAGTATTTGGTCTTGTAGCGTATCGACCTATTCAGTCAGAAAGCATATCTGAGTGGAAACCAGTTGTAACAATGCCTGCTGCAGGCAGGCAAGTGTCAGATCACTGACGTCGCCTTCCTAGAGCAACGTCTGAACCTAGGGCCTACGGTATGGTGAGTCCAAAAAGTTTTGATTGTAGTTTAGTCATGGAGTAAAGGTTTGACTGCTGTGTATTTTGCAAAGCAGGTTTTATTGCAAGTAGTGAACAGGTGGATTTGTCATGTTTCAGACGTAATGGAAGTCACGGTTGGTTAGTGCCTGTTAGATGTGCACAGTGTAACTTTGAAGGCAACTAAGTGCTGTTTGTGGAATCAGTTGTAGTAAATTGATGTATACATAATTGTTAGGGGCATATGGCTAGATAATGCCGGGAGTCGAGATAGCTCATGATTAAACGTAAAAACTAAGTAAATGTATTTTGTTTTCTTGTCTTGTTAATATTAGTTCTCAAAATGAGTGTTGTCAAGGACAAAGCCCTTCGAGAACCTGAGACAAAATGTGTGTCAGAGCCGGAAGAAGTTTTCATTTTGTTAGGAAAGATAACACAATTAACAGAAGATAATACAAATCTACGTGGGTTGATAGAATGTCAATCATCACAAAGGGGTGTAGACTTGTCAGTCGCAAATTAGTTGCTGCTATTTCTGATAAGTGTCCTGAGGTTGTACAAGCCTCTGTGGGAAACCTTGGACATCTGACTGAGATGGAAGGTTGGTCTGATAAGGAATTACTGAGTGTTGCAAAATTGGGACGAACAGGGAAGCTAAAACTTATGTAGGATATACAAAAGTTTTTAAGGGAGCCACAACATTTGGAGAATTTCAAAAGTTTAGAGATTTACTAAACGAAATAGTCCCAGACACAGTAGGGAACAATTAGAGTTAATAACTAAGAGAAATGCAGGAACTTTGGAACAATTTGCGGAGCAGAGTGCACTCGATTCTTTTTTAAAAGAGTTGCGTGTGGAAATGTCAAGATGTGCATGGACAGGCCGTCTAACAGAGCTGCACATGGTAGTGCGGTTATCTATAGAGTGTGAAGAGGCCCATTTTTCAACTGGAATGCAGAGTAAATGGACAGTGTCTGCAGGTAATATAAAATGTTTTCAGTTGTGGACGAACGGAGAATACAAGGAGAGAGTGTCGCCAACCTCTGGGTAATATGAATAAAGTAAAAGGAAGTTACAGATTTAGAAGTAGAGGAAAGGAGAAGAATAAGGTATTAAGCGCCAACAGGAACCACAGGTCCACCTTTGGTCATTCCTAGTACGACTGGATGCTATGAAATAGTATGCAGAGATGGATTACGCAACAAGAGGAATAGTAGGAAAAAAGTGTTTCAGGAAATTATTGGACAAAAGGGTGCCATGAGTCGGTCGCCAATATATATGATGAAACGTAAACAATTTGAACCACCACGTTACAAAAATTGTTTCAGTTAGGTGAAGCCATTCTCAGTGTAGCGACGTCTTGAGGTGAGTCCGCCGTGAACGACAAACCGATTAAACTGCGAATAATCGTACTGAGACTTGATTCGCACGAATGTGTATCTAGGGTAACTGGGAAATCACTTTGGGTCAGCGTTGAGTTTAGCTTGCTGGCACGAATTTTGTGTTTGGTGGAACCTTTAGAAGAGAATGAACTACCAGATCATTTTGGTTGCTTAGTTAAAAGAGGTATTGTACACATACAAGAGATAAAGGGTGAAAAGAAGGTGCCTGTTTTTGTAGATAATTTTAGCACAGAGGACATAGGACTAACGAAACAGTTGTTATTCGTTAACATGGATATCATGAAGGAAGAAGAATGGGACACTACATTACGAGGAAAAGTGATGCACCTGGTACGAAACTGATGGAAAAAATTACTTCTGGAATTTAATGATTTACGTTTTTCCAAAACAGCTGTTACTAGGTACACATTTTACACAACACTGCGTAACAATGGGAAATGAATCACCAGTCTCCTCAAACCTTACTGAATAACTAGGTACTAACAGCCAATTTTCGAAGAATTTATCTGTCAACAATTGAAATATGAAGTAATTGAAGAAAGCAATAGTACGTGGGTGGTAGGAATAGTCTCGTGTAAAAAAAAAGTAAAAATAAAAAAAGGTCAACGTATAGAACAAGAGAATGTAGGTTTTATTGTGAGTATGGACATCAAAATGAGAAAACCATAACGGACGCCTACCCTTTGCCAAACATCATACACCTTGGACCATTTAGGGCAACGAAAATATTTTACGACAATGGATTTAAAAAGCGCTTACCATCAGATAGAGGCTGCACCGTAGGATCTAGACGAAATAGCGTTTTTGACACCCTGGGGGGCACTACCAATTCGGAAGAATGTCATTCGGATTAAAAAATGCACTTGTAACTTCTCAGAGATTGTTGGACGGAGTACTCACAAGCTTGAAACCATGGCAATGCTTAGTGTCTCTCGATGACATAATCTATGGGAGTGACATGGAGCAGTATATGCAGAAATTAAGGCTAGCATTTCTAACGTTAAAAGCAGCAAAGTCAATATTGAGTACAGAAAAGTGTAATTCTGTGATAGAGCATACCTTGGACATACCGTAAGTAAAGATGGCGTTAAAACAGACCCCCAGATTAATTAGACCTGTACGTAAATTTCTTTTACCGGAATCAGTAAAGGAGTTGCAGTCGTTCTTAGGAGTTGTGAATTATTACGCCTGTTCGTAAAAGGATTTGTAGATATTGCCAGGGTACTAGATTTCTGTGGTCGGAAGAGTGCCAGCATGCTCCTGAGGCGCTAAAAGACGCTTTACTATTGAGTCCGATATTGGTACACGTATTTTCAGATCTTAATAGAGATTTTGTTTTATCATGTGATACTTGAAACCCTGCACTTGACTGTGTGTTTTCACAAGAGCTAGTAGGCGTAGAACAACAATTAGCTTACACATCAAGACAACTAAATTATGCAGAAAGAAGTTATCCACAACAGAGAAAGAGATATTAAGCCTCATTTGTGGGATCACCTGTTTCAAATGTTATCTGTATAGTAAAACGTTTAGAGCAATAACAGATCATGCAGTCTTAAAGTGGGTGTTGGGATTAAAGGAGCCTTCTAGTAGGTTGACAGCTTGACATAATGGGCAGTAAGACTAAGTGAATTTTATTTCGAAGTCATACATAAACCTAGGAAGAAGCACGAAAATGCAGAAGGCATGAGTAGAAAAATAGCGGTATTACATATTAAGGGCAATGAGCATAAGGAACAGGGAACTGCACATAGAGTGTATGACGAATTAACAGTATTTTAAGTTGTCACAGCCGGCCAGGGTGGCCGAGGGGTTCTAGGCGCTACAGTCTGGAGCCGCGCGACCGCTACGGTCGCAGGTTCGAATCCTGCCTCGGGCATGGATGTGTGTGATGTCCTTAGGTTAGTTAGGTTCAAGTAGTTCTAAGTTCTAGGGGACTGATGACCTCAGAAGTTAAGTCCCATAGAGCCATTAAGTTGTCACAGTTTTGTATGCCGGATGGGTTTGTATGCAGAGAAACCAAGTTAGGACCTCAGGTCGTGGTACCAGCAAAGCTAAGGAGTAGAGTGCAGCAAGAAGCTCGTGATCACATATTAGCAGGTCATGGAGATTGCGGATCTACCAAGAGTAGCAGAAAGGTAATGGTGGAGAAACAGCTAGACGGATGTAAACCAGTATGTACAGAATTGCATACAGTTCGCACAGAGAGCGAAGTCTTGTCGAAGAAGAGTACCATTTCAGAGGTTACCTGCAGCATTAGCACTATTCAAATTTCTGGGGGTTGACGTTTGAGGTCCACTCAATAAACCATCTGCAGGGAATAAGTAGCTACTCAAAATCATAGATCATTTTTCAAGAATCATACAAATGACCGCGATGCCAAAGCAGCAGACAGTGACAGTGGTACAAGCCCTTGTGAATGATTCGCTACTGAAATTTGGAGTGCCTGAAACAATAGAAACGGGCCAACAATGAACTCCATGTCAAATATATTTAAGGACTTATGTACGTTATTGAATGTGAAGAAGTTAAGGACGATTCCTCTTCATCCGCAAGCCAATGGAAGAACTGAAAGTGTGCATAGGACAATCAGGAAGATGCCTGGATACTGCGTTCACTTTCATCACACCAACTGAGATGTATATTTGAAGTATATCGTCTCCACCTACGACTGAAAACAGCATACGAAAACAGGATTATCGCCATCTGAAGTAGTATATGAACGTAAAATGCAGTCACCATTCGAGATGTTGAGAAATAACAATCTATCTTACTTCCGTCTGATATAAAAAAAAACGCAATAATTGTCGTATGCCTCATAACTTGAAATGAGACTTCCAATTTATCGTAAACGATCCACAGTGTATTTCAATAGGAAAATTCTTATTTTTACTCATAAAGCGAAGGAACACATTTCCTCATTTACAAACATTTTTCCTTAAAGGCTGATGTACTGATAACCATACACTAAAAAAATTAAATGTTCTAAATGATACGTGGATGATATAATCATCTTCTTTGATGGAACAGAAGAGGAAATAGATAAATTTGCAAAATACATTGTCGGAAAAAAATGCGATACACGAAGAGTTGTGTCACATAAACGAAAGTTCATAGGCGTGTTTCTCCATCTCCAATATTGTCTCTACTCAACTTCCGTGCCAATCGCGTAAGAGTGACACTAGCAGCGTCATTATGAGGATGCAAATCATTTTTGCTTGAAACATACTCTCTAACGGTCGTGAGGGTTATTTACCTTTGAGATTGGACATGATGAGTTGATGTAAGTCAAGAACGTCTTTAAGGCAACAAAGACGCCATCTTCAACATCTGACTGAGTTTCAATGAGCTCATGTACTAGAAACTGGACGTTTCTTCTGCGACACTGCAGAAAGACTTGGCACGGATGTAGTACACATTACTGACAGTGGTGGACACCAGGATGTACAGTCGCAAAGAGACGGCCTCGGTGGCACTACCGAGGCGGAAGACCATCAGCCGTGGACTCCATTTCCAGTAACAGTAGACAACTGCCAATGATGGGTATCGTATGCAGATGACTTACTGCCTTCACACTGATGGGCCTCCCTCTGGGACTGGCGCCAACCCCTTGAGCCTGGGATAGGACCACCCATCCCTGAATGCTTCAATCGACGCTGATAATCGCTCAGGGCAGGCACAACCCTTTGACTATGATCATTCTGGAGGTACAGTTTGAGTAACATCCTTCCCTGTGCCATATTCCTTGGCCCATGGCCGGCCGGCGGCTGGGACGATGTAGCCATACGTCAGCTATGGTGAGCTCTCCCTGCCAGGAACGGCCATCCTGCTAATTTCAGCAGATAACGTATGTCATTCACGTGGCTGCCCAGGCTCCCCAACTGACGACAGCTCGATGAGGTCTATGTCCTTCCGGTGTCGGCGGCTTCCCCTCCAGAGGCGACCACACCTGTGTACATAACACAGATAAAAGTCCAACTAACGGTCTGTCGGTCGCTTCCAACCAGCACCACTACTCTCAACCAACGTCCTGGTGAAGGAGATGGCGCTACTTCCTGACCTCTGTTACAGTAAAGTGACACACCTGGTCTCTACAGATTGTAATGTAGAGTAATGAAATTTCGAGAATAAATTTGCCTAGGCAAAATATTCAAAAATTTAGCTTTTCAAGATTACAGGTCATTGTAAGCGCGAGACAATCAGTTTAAAATGCGAAATGCTGGTACATTACAGTCCGATGTAACCGGCAGAATGTTGACTGCAATCATGGACACGTGCATACATTTTGTTGAACAGGTCGATGTCAGTTTTTGGGATGCAATTCCATGCCTGTTTCTCTTGACTAGTCAACACCATAACAGTTAATGCTGTCTGTGGATGAAGCTGGAGTCGTCGGCCGATGATGTCCCATATGTGCTCAATTGGAGACAGATGTGGTCCACTAGCAGCGCAAGACAACATATCGACACTCTGTAGAGCAAGTCAGGTTACAAAACAGCTGCAAAACTTGCAAAACAGACCCTAGAATACTGTTCATGAATGGCAGCACAGCAGGTCAAATCGTCAGATTGATGTACATATTCTGTCATGGTGCGTGAGATAATCACGGAGTGCTCCTGCTGTCATACAAAATCGGATCCCAGAGCGTAACTCCAGGTATTGGCCCAGCGTTTCTAGCATGGAGACAGCTGGTTGCAGGCTCTCAACTAGCTTTCCTCCAATCAATACATGGCCATCACTGGTACCCAGGCAGGACAAGATTCCATCAGAAAACGCAACAGACCACCACCCTGCCCACCAAATGAACTCTCTTTGACACCACGTAAGTTGCAAATGGAGATGACATGGGGTCAGTGGAATGCATGCTACAGGACGACTTGCTCGAAACTGTCCTTGAAGTAACCGTCACTGTAGTGCCAAGTGCCGTTCAGATTGCTACGGCCGATGCAATAAAATGCGACAGAGCCAAAAGCCGAACACGATGGTCTTCCGTTTCGGTAGTGCCACGAGGCCTTCTCTTTGCGACTGTACATCCCCGTGTCCACCACTGTCAGCAATCTGTACAGTGACTGCATTCCTGCCAACTCATTCTGCAGTGTTGCAGAAGAAACGTCCAGTTCCTCGTACACGAGCCCACTGAAACTCAGTCAGATGTTGATGATGGCGTCTTTGTTGCCTTTAAGACGTTCTTGACTAACATCAACTCACCACGTCCAATCTCAAAGGTAAATAACCCTCACGACCGTTAGAGAGTATGTTTCAAGCAAAAATGATTTGCATCCTCATAATGACGCTGCTAGTGCCACTCTTACGCGATTGTCACGAAAGTTGAGTAGAGACAATATTGCAGATGGAGAAACAGGCCTACGAACTTTCTTTTATGTGGCACAAATCCTTGTGAATCGCATGTTTTTCCGACAATGTATTTTGCAAATTTATCTATTTCCTCTTCCGTTCCATCAAACAAGATGATTGTGTCATCCACGTATCATTTAGAACATTTAATTTTTTTGGTGTATGGTTATCAGTACATCAGCCTTTAAGGAGAAATGTTTGTAAATGAGGAAACGTGTTCCTTCGCTTTATGAGTAAAAATAAGAATTTTTCTATTTAAATACATAGTGGATCGTTTACGATAAATTGGAAGTCTCATTTCAAGTTGTTTTTTTTTGTATCAGAGGGAAGTAAGATACATTGTTATCATGTTTGACACTGATATATATACAGCAATTTTTTTCTGTGTCTTTCTGACTGTCACGTGTTTCATTTTCATGTTCTAAAAATTTAGCGTCTCTGTGGGTTTTTCGGGCTGAAAGTTAGAAAGAACAGAGCAGCAGCTTATGTGAGAGAAGATAAAGAGTTCATCTGGTCCCATCTGGATGATTCATACCTACGCTATTTAACACGCAAAATTCTCTGTCACCCGAATAGAGTTGTTAAATAACGATCGAGCATACATAAAGGTACCTTGCTAGCTAATCCGACAGGGGGAAGCGTAGGCGCAGCCGTAATATTGCTGCTTTTCATACAACGCTTGCTCACACCCTTACACTTTTCCTCCGGCTATAGTTTCCAATAAACAAAACTCATGACACGTGAAACCAGCATATCTGTATGTTCTTTATCTGCCTCACAAATACGATACAAAAAATGAGAAATGAAAGAAATGAAACACGAATTTGGAACTGTAAATACCGAGCACAGACCGCCTCAATATCAGGTTTTATAATTACATTCGTAACAGATTTTTCCCTTTTGCATTTCGTGACTGCCACAGCCCTACAGATATAAGCAAAAACTGAACTGCATTAATTTCATATCTCTAGTACACCACGGCCGAAATTTTTTCTCTGCTAAGCTCTAGTGCTGTCTTATACGGCCCTCGGGAAATGACATTAATGGAATTCGCCATTCTACAAATATTAATTATAATTCCTTTATCACGGACGTGATTCTGACAATGTTCTTGGCATTTAAAGTCCGTCTCTGTCACTTGAACAAATGACCCTTTATTTCTCTGTTATAAACTTTTAATTTCCTGCATTTTTGAACCCGCGAAATATACGGTGGTCCGAAACAGTCTAAAAAGCTTGTAAGGATGTTGAAGGACAAGTTGTGCTGAGAAGTAACTGCTCAGAAAAAAATTCGGTACATTTCGAAGTTTCCGAGATACTTAACATTGAAGGTAGTCAGTCAGGCCGTTGTGCTCGCAGATTCAAGCGGCACGTCAAAGACGGTGTCACAAACATATTCTTTGTTTGGTCTTCTGAAACTGAACAAGAGAGCGATACAAAAATTAGACAGTGGACGGTTGTAAGGATAGAGCCCGAGCTAAGGGCTGAACAGTCTCGTTTGCTATCGTCTACGCTATGAGAATAACTGATAGTGATTCTGGCGGGCCACTTGAATTTGCCGGGCAACAGCCTCATTGGCTAACTTCAATACTAATTATCTCGGAAATTGCACACTGTATGGAATTTTTTCCTAACAGTTACACTGGCGTCCAAAATTAAAGCAACAAGCAGCTATTGTCCCGTCCTGTGTCTAATTCATGATATAATTATACAAACTGTCATGCAGATGCACTTACGATCGTGTTCTGCACGGAAGATGGCATTCCGGTCAGCTGACAACCGTGCCAACGATGACGTCAGGGCACCTGTGAAATGAGGTAGTGTTTGCCGGGTATCCCCACACTCACAATCGCTGTGCACACAGTCACAGAAGGTGCAGTATGGCACCGAGAAGATGCCTACCAGAGTCTCTGCTGTGAAGGGCCATAGAAAGAAAGGAAGCAGGCCGGTCGCTAACTGATTTGGCCCGTTCGCTTAATGTGAATCCGTCTGTTGTTACTCGGATGTGGCGACAGTTTAGAGAGACCGAAACTGTATCCCGAAGACTACGGCACGGCCTACCACCTGTGGCTTCAGAAAAGAGGACAGTTATTTGGCTATTGTTGTTGTTGTTGTTGTTATTGTCTTCAGTCCTGAGACTGGTTTGATGCAGCTCTCAAAAAATGGCTCTGAGCACTATGCGACTTAACATCTGAGGTCATCAGTCGCCTAGAACTTAGAACTAATTAAACCTAACTAACCTAAGGACATAACACACATCCATGCCCGAGGCAGGATTCGAACCTGCGACCGTAGCGGCAGCTCGGCTCCAGACTGTAGCGCCTAGAACCGCACGGCCACTCCGGCCGGCCTGATGCAGCTCTCCATGCTACTCTATCCTGTGCAAGCTTCTTCATCTCCCAATACGTACTGCAGCCTACATCCTTCTGAATCTGTTTAGTGTATTCATCTCTTGGTCTCCCTCTACGCTGCCCTCCAATACTAAATTGGTGATCCCTTGATGCCCCAGAACATGTTCTACCAACCGACCCCTTCTTCTTGTCAAGTTGTGCCAGAAACTCCTCTTCTCCCCAATCCTATTCAATACTTCCTCATTAGTTACGTGATCTACCCATCTAATCTTCAGCATTCTTCTGTAGCACCACATTTCAAAGGCTTCTATTCTCTTCTTGTCCAAACTATTTATCGTCCATGTTTCACTTCCATACATGGCTACACTCCATGCAAATACTTTCAGAAACGACTTTCTGACATTTAAATCTATACTCGATGTTAACAAATTTCTCTTCTTCAGAAACGCTTTCCTTGCCATTGCCTGTCTACATTTTATATCCTCTCTACTTCGACCATCATCAGTTACTTTGCTCCCCAAATCGCAAAACTCCTTTACTACTTTAAGTGTCTCATTTCCTAATCTAATTCCCTCAGCATCACCCGACTTAATTCGACTACATTCGATTATCCTCGTTTTGCTTTTGTTGATGTTCATATTGGCTATAAGGGCACGAAAGTACCGCCTTAGTACTGCACGGCAACTGGCATGTGACCTCGCGGCACCCACTGGACGTGTTTTATCGAGGTAAACGGTGTGCAGAAGGCTTCGGGCAGAGTGATCTTCATTGTCTTAGCCCTGGTGTATGTCTACCTCTGAAGTGTCTTCACAGAAGGGAACGTCGAGAGTGGACTCATCAACATGCGAGCTGGACGGTCGAACACTGGCCCAGTGTTATTTTCACAGATGAGTGCCGATTTAGTCTGGATAGCGATTCTCGATCGATTCGTACCTGTAGGGAACGTGGAAAGCGATATTCGCACCCAAACATTGTGGAAAGAGACCGATATCGAGGAGGACCTGTAATGGTGCGAGCAGGGGTTATTTTTATTACTCGAATTCCTCCTCGTGAAATTGTGCATGTGAGTCGGCGATCTTGAGACCTCATGCATGGTTGCTGCAAGGTTCTGTGGACCCAGACTTCGCATTGATGCACAATAATGCTCGATCTCATACAGCACGGATGATTGATGTTTTCTTGGAAAAGGATAATGCTGCATGTATGGCGTGGCCTGCCCGCTCTCCCAATTCGAGCCCCATAGATCATGTCTGGGAAGAACTAGGCAGACGGCTTGCATCACGTCAGCATCCACCAGCCACTCTCCAGAACTTTGAGCAGCTCTGCAGAGAGAATGGGCGTTATTGGCCCAAAATGTGACTGATGCCCCGTCGTTGTGAGGCCTGTATTTCTGCCAGAGATGGTCACACCCCATTCAGAGCACATTAACAAGGTGTCGGTGCGCAAATCCGTAAAGTTGGAAGAAAACTAAGAACATTTTTGTCTACCACTATGCCTATTGCAGTTGTTTACGTTGTGTATTCTTCACAGTTTCTACTGTACTATCATTTGTTTATACTGTTTTGTAGAAAAATAAACGCAACCTAGCAATATTTCTGTTTGTTGCTTCAATTTTGAACGCCGGTGTATTTCTCAGCATAAACTACACTGCAACATATTTACAAGCTTTTCATACTGTTTATGACCTTACTGTATACAAAATGTAAGACATCTACGCATAAAAAATTCAGTATTTAGAGACGGTAAAAAGAACCACTTTTTTATTTAACAAGTATGTCGCAGGTGCACCATTTCCATAACGGTTATGACGCTAGTGGTGTTCAGAGACGGTTTTCAAACTGCTGTGTGATGAGTATAGTTTCAGAGAAGTTGCTGAAAAAGTGTTCTGCTTACATCGATGCACAACTGGCCTCTGCGTGTTAGTGGTTGTCTAACGCAACTTCACGACTGACTGACTGACTGGGCTGTATATGTTCTGCCTGACACACTCAGAGGACGAAATTAACATGTCTTTCACCTTGAAGTACTATCAGAAATGCTGAAGTATACCCATCGAGCCGTCAAGATATGATTATAATTTCTACATGATTGCACCCACCTCACTTTATTGCTGATGTCACACAACATTCATACATCGTTTATATGTGTCGTGTCTCTTCTTTCGGACATTTCCTAAGGACACACACCATTAATGGTCACATAGATGTATACGTACATGACGATACAGAAATTCCGACAGTAGCTACAAACAGAAATTGAAATTAATACAACGGTGACAAGTGGATATTCTTGCCGGACCGGGAATGGAACCCGGATTTCCGTTTTAAGGGGACGGTCGCCTTAACCGCTTCCCATCCAACACAAGTTCCCAACATGTCGCAGACTACACATTACAGCTATCTATTATCTTCACAGCTCGCAACTCCACGCTGATTCCACAGGAGGTCATACGAAGAGAGCATCGGCACTGGATGATCTTTTAACTGTCGTCAAGGCACATATATTTATGTAAGTGGTGTTTGTTCTTTCAGACAAGTCTGTATGCCAGCGTGAGGCTGCGAGCAGTGAGGATAACGGGCAGGGGACTCCAAGTATGAAGTGTGTGACAAGTTGAGAATTTGGGCTGGACGGGAAGTGATCACAGGTACCTGAAGCAGATCAGGGTTCAAGTATCGGTCCAGCACAAAGTTTCTCTTATCGCCGCTGAACTTATTTCAACGTCCGATTGTTGCTAATGTCGAAATTTGTGTTACGTCATTCATATATTGTTTTCCGACATTGTTGTTTTGGCAGTGGTGAGCCATCAAGGCTACCACGTTCTCTCTATCTTACTCCTACAATTTCTTTTATCGTGGGAGATGAAGCGTTTGGTGTACGAGAAGAGCTGGTTACCCCTTTGTCTGAAGCTGGAGTCGTTATTCGTGGAATACCTGGCTGTCTTGAACATATTAGGCAATCAATTACCACGCAGTTACTAGTTATGCGTTGACGTAAGAGGGAGACATTTTCAGCAGCATCTCTGAAACAATATTCATCACACGGTAGTTTGAACACCTTATCGGAGCATTACTAGTGTCAAAACCTTCATGGAATTCAAGTGCACATGTGACAATTGTGCCGTATAACAAATGTGTTCCTTGCTGTCTCCTCTAATAACTTGTACGCATAGAATTATTTTTATGTTCTCTTTATCTCAGTCCGTCCACATCCACTTCCAGCTATCCATAATTGCAAACACATTTCTATATTCAGTTTCTTGACGTTGACGTCCTATGCCTAGTTGAAAACCAGGTTGTAGTGCACAATTTACTCAAAGTTTTATTGTTTCCACTTATAGTTTTGTATGGTCGTTGCTGTCCATCTGGGCCGCGTTGGTTTATTTATTTTCCCTAGAAACTCCACTATTACTGATATTTTCTTGCACGTAACAGTTTCCGGACCGGAGGAATTCGGGGAGGGTTTAATATTAGTGTCTACCATAACTGGTGTGCATATTTTCCTCGAATGAGAATGGAACTGGCAAGGTAGGGAGATTGGGTGAGATACTGTTCGTATAGTTCTGTTCTATCTCACTGTTCGTTATTGCTTCAGTGGTTACCGAAATCACAGAATTACTACTGGCGTTAATTTGGCCATTCATTTCTTTCTCGCTCACTGAAAGTGCTTTTTTTTTGCTTGTGAAAAATGTCCTGGTACGGCAGCAGATTCTACGGTGGTTGTCCATTCTTGTTAAGTGATTGGCGAGTTGTATCACTTATTAAAGTCTTCTCCGTATCTTGTTCCTACTTTGATGTTTCATGGTCATGTTTTACTGTATGTCCTGTGATATTTGTTTGCTTTTGCTGATGATGTCTATACATGTAGCTGGAGAGCGTTTATGTTTCTGTGTGTTACGTGTAGACCTTCCATCTGCAGTGTATTTGATATCCTGCCTGACGGTTTTCTGTAATGTCCATGTAAGTTGTGAACTTTTGTGATCATGTAACCTCCTACTTTTCTTTCTTTGCCGTAGCTGTCTTGATCCTGTTACTGAGTTTTTGACTGTGCGGCTGCCATGTCTATCGTCTTTGGCTATGTGTTGTATTGTTATAATTTTAAATATGGGTGACAGCAGCTACCGTGAATAAGTTATCGATATATAAAGTATACAGCAAACCGGTTGTTGAAATTTAATCTAAGAACCTTAACCAGTTTCGATACCACTACTGATATCTTCTTTAGAAACAAATCACCTATAATGTTTAAACATACTTTTTTTTCTTTATTGTCATTACATTCCCTCATGTGGGCGTTGACTGGCAGCAGCGATGCAGCCGCTATTCATCCTACAGTTTTGAACATAACAATGGAATGTTTTAAACGTGAACAAAATATGAGTATCTGAAGTTTCTGGATGGCACTGATGTAGCCTAGTTGGCGTTCGATGGCGAGCTGCTAGGAGGCGACGAATTGCAGAAGCTGATGTGGCGTCTGCTTGATGGCCAGCTCTGGGTAAGAAATAGATGGAAGAGATTATGGTATTATGGTAGAGAGTGAAACAAAAAATGAGGTTAGAGAGATGGCATGAAACTGTGAAGAAGAATAAAGGTTGTTGGTGTGGTTGTGAGAGGGGTGGTGATGGAAGTGATCGAGGGTACTATGACGTTGGAGGGCTGCTCAAGAGTGGGACAAAATGCGTTAGATGGGAGCGTCTAGTTGGAAAAAGAGGGTAGGAGTGGTTTTGGAATATGAGGTAGTGACAGTGAAGTAAGATCAGGCTGCCAGGATGAATTGACAAAGGATAGGTGAATGCTCGAATCGGCCGATGTTTTGAAGGGCAATGGTGAAGAAGCGGATAACGTCTTCAACGGCAGGATTAGCATACAAGAACTTGTTTGGGGGCAGAGGTGTGTCAATAGGACGGATTGGGGCAGTCAGTTCAGGTTCAGTGGGAGGGGGTTTGGACATACACTTATAGAAGTAAGTGGGATAGGACTGGTTGCAAGTGTTGCAGGTGAGTGGGAACTGGAGTTTGGGACAGTGATGATACAGGTGGTTGGGGGAGGATTTTTGCAGCCATAAGTTAAATGATCAATGTAGATGAGGCATTTGTGGCAACGATATGCTTGGGAAAGGGATCAGGAAGGCTCAGCTTTGTGTCTGGAGTAATATATGAAGGCTCCATTCTGCAGGAGGTGATTTATGGTTGAGGGATCTTCAGAAAAGGGACGAATGAAGAATGTAAGACCAGAACAGTGATGAATTCGAAAGGCTTTTCGGATCTGGGACTCAGGACTGGAATTTAGATCCTGCCTAACTTCCCCCACTGTGACCTGAAGGCCCACGCCGTCGATCACAGCAATAAGAGTCAGCGGGCAGTGAGGGGTTGGGGCTGTCTGGGTCATGGTAGGCTGTGTGGGAGCATGGAGACATGTGGACGAAAGGTGACGGAAGGAACTCACTGCAATAGGTGGTTTGAAAATCAGGATTAGAGGACTTGATGATTGCAGAGGCGTTAAGGGATATGAGTTGTGATATGTTGAGGTTTGGAAGGTGCTTTTTATTTCAAGGGGAGGTGTTTTGGATGAGAAATGTGACATCTAGATGTGATAGTACGATGGAATATGCGGTAGGAGACGTGTGGAGTGAGACGAGAGCGGACTCCATAGGTTCTGGTGTGTAGTGCTGGTGTGGCAGCTGTTGGGTATTCGAGATAGATGGGGTACCTGTACTAGGTGGATTGCAGGGATTGTTTGAGAATTGGGAGTCAGAGGATATTGATTGTGGAGTGGGACTGGATTTTGTTCGACTTTTCTTAATTTTCTTACCTGGAGATGGTGGGGTTGAAGATGACACAGATGCGGCTGATGCGGCCACGGCTATGGCATATGTTGTTGGTGCTGGTCTGGTTGTTGCTGGAGTAGGTGTAGCTGCCGCTTCTGCTTCTGGATCCAAAAGTAATTATGACAGTGGTGGTAATGGAGCAACAGTAGGAGCTGATGGTGCTGTTAGCTGGTGCAGTTCTGACATTGTTGACAAGGGTGGCAGTGGTGGGAGCACGTACAGTGGCAATGGAGGTGCTGTATATGCTGGAGTTATGGCACCTGCAAATTAGGAGTGAATTAAGTATGAGGATGCAGTATGTAAGAGTGGGAAGGCAGACAGGATCATTTGAGTACTGGGGAAAGAGGGAAATAATGGAAGACCAGGAGGGGACTGTAAGTAGAGGATAAAGGAGTAGATGGTGGTGGGAGTGGAGTACGGGTACGAGTAAATGGTTGTGGATGCCGTACTTTTATATATATATATATCGTTGAATGATGTTACCGACGGCGACTACTAGTTGACGGAGGCCAAAACTGCCTGCAAAGACATGGGCTGGTGATTATTGGCAATGTCCAAGAGTGAGGGCGAGCACTGATGGTGAATGTGACGACTGGCAACGAGAAATGGCTTCAATGGCGACGATCGCAGCGAGGACTGGCAGTGAAGGCGATGGCGTTGATGACGATGGGCAGCGAGTACTGGCAGTAATGGTGACGTTTGGCAGTGAAGGTGTTGACAACAACGGGAAGTGAAGATACGCAGTAACGTTGACAATATACCTGAATAAGGATTTAAGGTGTGTAATTTCGTAAATCTGAATGGTTCAGAGTGTTGTTTGTAATTCTGTTAATTGGCTCTACCTGATTTTATTTTTTGAGATTTGAATCTTCTTCAGTAGGAGACACCTATAAAGTTCAAACATATCATAAACTAAACGTCTAAAAAACTTAGTACTTGATCACACTGAAAAGAAGAACACGCAGTAAAACTGATACTTGGTTGAATTAGACATGATGGGGCATGGGGCTCAGGTCAAACAGCAGAAAATATGATAAAGTTCTCCATGACAACAGTAAAAATTGTTACAACAGGTAGAGTTGGTTAAAAGTACAGGCACTAGACTCAACGTTTGGCAACTAGTTACGATGTCGGGTAAACCTGGAGCAGAACACGCCACTTACCGGCAGCTAGTAGCGTGATAAACGCTAGCCGTGTAAAATACCTGACTGTTAAAAATATTACATGCTAAATTAAATTAAAATAAAGCCTTTATAAAGGTAAATCTGGTAAATGTAATACTTTATTTATAATTACCAAAGATGAATATTTTAAAACTTTAAGGTTTTTTGGAAAAACGGCGTTTCCGAGCTGGAGGAGGATCCATCTTCCAACTAATAGAAAGCAATTAGGTGTGCTGCAGGTGCCGCCAAACATCTGTTAAAACCTTTTCATAAGAAAAAGTTGATTAACATGAACGCACAAGATACTAGACTCCTTTCCCACTTCAAGGTTCATAAAAGTAATCACCTGATTCGTCCGGTTCTGAACAGTATTTGCAGTGGGTACCGTCAATTAGCTAGGTTTCTTCACGGAAAAGTTAAAACATCATACGTCCTCCAGATTCATTATCCTGTAGCTTCAAAAATATATAAGAGGAACAAATTTCAGACCTTATACAGTTACAAAAGTTGGCAACTAGTTATGATGAAAGGTAAAGACGGCGTAGGGCGCGCCACTTACTGGCCACTAGTGGCGTCATAAACGCTAAACTCTATGAAATACGTGATTGTTTCAGTAATACATCAGTTTGATACATATTAAGATATTTACACACAGTAATTGTATGTGGTGTGAAAATAGGACGTATAAAGGATACAGAAAGAATAAAATAAATTTTATGTAAGTAACTACGGGAATAGAGTTGCGAGGAATGGCTTAGGGCGTTAAAGAAGCTTTTGTTTTGTAACTGTAGTTGTTCGTTTAATACAAGGCCGGCCAAACGCTGCACAGTGTGCAGACGTCCGGAAGTGCTGCACATGTACGCACGTGTGCGACAGCGACCGACAGCATCTGTTATTAGACATGTGTCCTAAATGAACGGCGGCGGCTCCACTTCCCTGTTTATGTGGTAGAAGCAAGTGCGCACCATACCCAGTCTCGTTTACCCCTGGTGACCGTAACTTTAACAGAGAAGTACTGAGAAATGGCAGGTACTGTGAAAAAACAAAGGACGGGAGATCTATGTTCTCAGTCGTTTAAAAATGACTAGGAACTGCAATTCTTTTTTGTAGCCATTGGTGAAAACTCACAGTGTTTGTTGTGTCACCGAATAATAGGCGGACAGCGTAAGTTTTCAATTCAAAGACACTACAATACATATCACAAAGACGAGTGCAGTGTACTCAACAGTGAAGAACGGCAAGCAAAATTAAATGTCCTTAAGAAAATGGATGAGACATATCAACTCGATTTTACTGTACGGCAAAGTAACTGATACTTCTTGAACTCTTAGTTTCTTGTGTTACATTTATGTCTATTTTACTGTACGCTGTACAATGTACTGTTTTCAATTTTCCAGAATGACAACCACACCAAATCTTCACTGCGAGCAAGTTTTAAAATCGCATTAAGAATTGCGCAATCTGGGAAACCCTTTTCCGAGGGGGAGTTTGTGAAAGGGTGTCTGATTGATGCTGCAGAACTTGTGTGGCCCACGAACGTTAGCAGGTTTCAAGAAATCAGTCTGTCCAAACAAACAGTGACAAGACGTATCAGTGCTATGGAGGGCGATGTGCACAGGCAGCTAATAAATAAGGCTAAAGACTTTGTTGCTTTCTCTGTTGCGCTCGATGAAGCAACAGATCTTACAGATACAGCCCAGGTTGTGATATACATACGAGGTGTCGATAACGCACTTTGCGTAACAGAGGACGTTTTGGACTTAGTACCTTTGAAAGGGACTACTACAGGTGCAGACTTACTCCAAGCTCTGGAGCAAGTGATTGATGGTGTCGGTATGGACTGGAATCGGTTAGTCTCAGTGACCACAGATGGAGCACCATCAATGCAAGGCCATCAGAGAGGACTCATAGCATGGATGCGCAAAAAGCTGGGGCGCACAGACGAGACGTTGTATGGAATTCACTGCATTCTGCATCGAGAGGCGCTTTGTGCAAAATCACTAACGTTAGCAAACGTCATGCAAATTGTTGTGCGTACTGTAAACTATGTGAAGACACATGGGCTTACGCATCGCCAGTTTCGGCGCCTCTTGGAGGAATTAGGAGCGGAGTACGGCGACATACCTTACTATACCAAAGTACGCTGGCTCAGTCGAGGTAAAATGCTGAAAATATTTTTTGATTTATGTTTGGTCATAGTAACATTCTTACATGAGAAGGGAAAAAGTGAACCTATGTTGGAAAACCTTTGTTGGATATCAGACCTTGCGTTTCTCGTGGACATTACGTCTCACATGAACAGCCTGAACGCCAGTTTGCAAGGTGAAAATAATTTAATTTCTGGCATGTTGGAAAAAGTAAATGCCTTTGAAAGGAAGCTTGCGCTTTGGGAGAGCAAGCTATTGACAGAAAACACTGCACATTTCCCGGCTCTTGGACTGGTCCATGAAAGTGCTAGATTTCAAGAATACGTGTCAATAATTGTAAAAATTAAGGAACTATTTCTAGCACGATTTGCAGATGCTACGAGTTTGTCTCCTGTCATTCGCCTCTTTGCTCGACCGTTCTCGTCGTCAGTTGAAGATGCTCCGAATGATCTACAGATGGAACTGATCGACCTACAGTGCAATACAAGACTGAAGAACAAGTTCTTTGCAGTGCGAAGTACAAAAGAATTCTACGAAAATTTTTCACAACGAGAATTTCCACGCCTGCACCGAGAAGCCGCGAGAGTTATGTCCATGTTCGGGTCGACATATTTTTGTGAAAAATTTTTCTCGGTGATGAAAATGAATAAATCAAGGTTTCGATCAAGCATAAGTGATGAAAATCTTCGCAACTGCTTGCATTTGTCAATGAGCCGTGCTTTCGTGCCCGCTATTAACTATATCATTTCTCATGACCAGTGATAAACGTGTTTGGATTTATTCCTTTCATAATTAAAAATTATTGTTTACTAACTGTGCATTATTGCCTTATTCTGCTCCACGTTACATTATTATATGGAAAATTGGTCATTAAACCGATTGATCCAATGTATACTTACATTTAGGGTTTTTTTTTAGTGTGTGAAGGGCTACGCTTAGCTGAAGTACATAAAACATAACATTCATCTAATTGTCGGTTATTATGCAGATTTAAGACGGAACTGATGAAAGATATAGCAGTAATGGTATTGAAATAACAAGTGATCATCGAGAGGTCTGCGGTTATCATTCTCTTCAGAAGTCAGTGAGACAGAAATTATGTGGGTGTAACTGAGGGCACCGGGAATTAGTTACAGGAAACCTTGCATTAGTTTAATGTTATTTGAAATCATGAATAAGGTTCGTTGGAAGTCGCTAAGTGCTCTCTTTCTTAAATATTAGATCAAAAACATTACGCATATATACGTGCCGTCAGTCAAGCTGCCTTCATTAAAACCCACGGTTGTTAACTGTATTACTTGTCTTACTGGGTTAAACTGTTAACATAAAAGTAGATGTCTCAATGAGTAGACTGTGACAGTATTTTAAATGTTTAATACGCGAAATACCTTTCCATGGTTGGCTTGCAAGCTGTGGTAAGAGCACTAGAATGCGCCGGTATAGAGTATCCCAGGAAGTGGATAAAGCGACATCTGTGCGTAGAGACATGCACTACATGAACGCTGACGGCTGCGGCGTGCACGCTGTGACCCGGAAGTTGCACATGTGCAGCAGCACCGCACTCGTGCAGAATTTCTGGCCGGCCCTGGTTTAATATGAGGCCATCGTTACTGGCCATATGTCTAAACATCTTATGTATTTCTAGGACTTAAGTTTTCCACCTTTTCTTCTCTCTATATAGAATCGTGATTTCGTCTTCTGTTTTTAATTGTGTCCCGATATTAATAAATGCTCTGCGAAAGTAGAACTAAGAACATTTGTACCCTTCTTCCCTAGCAAGTGTTCCTTATACCTAGTGTTAAAACCCCTACCAGTCTGTCCGATATAAAACACCGGGCAACTATGGCAGGTGATATTGTAAACTCGAGAACTACGAGACAGGTCACTTGACATTTTAAAATTATATATTAAATTTTTTGAACTGTTATTAGTTGTGGAAAACAACTTTGCAGCCACATATTTTAACAAACAGACGGCGAAACCTGTACGATTTGTTACCGAAGAACGATACTGAAATACATTTTCCGGATACGCCGGTTCCCGTGAGATCACCGAAGTTAAACGCTGTCGGGCGTGTTCGGCGCTTGGATGGGTGACAATCCAGGCCGCCATGCGCTGTTGCTAATTTTCGGGGTGCACTCAGCCTCGTGATGCCAATTGAGGAGCCACTCGACCTATTAGTAGCGGCTTCGGTCAAGAATAACATCTTACGACCGGGAGAGCGGTGTGCTGACCCCACGCCCATCCTATCCGCATCCTCCACCGAAGATGCCACGGCGGTCGGATGGTCCCGGTAGGCCACTCGTAGCCTGAAGACGGAGTGCTTTTTCTTTTCTTTTTTTCTCAACATCCGGTTCGTAACCGTTATTAAAGACCACTGCTTTAATTAATATAATTCCTTTCTTTAGTTTAGCTAGTGATTGTGGTGTGACCATAGCGTGATGAATAGTGGAATAAAAGAAAGCTATCTGATGGGACTGATCCGAAGACACAAATCGATCAGTATTCGTGGCCTTGCGGATGATATCGTAACGCACAAGTGAAACTATTTTACTCAAGGAGGTTATTAAATATTTCAAACAGTTAGTTAACCCTTTCATTAGTTTCATTGTATATAATCAAAACTTCATCTACGTGCCTAAAGTAAGACTGAGAGCTCAATTCTCTATAGCATACTTTCTGAAAAAAATGTCGGCTAAAAGGACCGCTAACGGATTATTCATTGCAAGCCCATCCGGTTGCTGAAACAGTTTTCCATTAAATTCAAAAGAGATGTATTTAAATGTTATTTGACTTGAGCTTCTTAGCTCGTCATGTATATTTACAATTTTAACGTCGTGTAATTTACGTAACCACTAGTTTTATTTCGTTTACTGTTTTCCAGTGTGGGCAAGTATTAAGTATTTTCGACGTTACTCTTATAATATGTTTGAACGTTATATACGACTTCCCTCTTAGGAAGAGACCTTTAGTGGTATCGAAATCTGATTAAAAATGGTTCAAATGGCTCTGAGCACTATGGGACTCAACTGCTGTGGTCATCAGTCCCCTAGAACTTAGAACTACTTAAACCTAACTAACCTAAGGACATCACACACATGCATGCCTGAGGCAGGATTCGAACCTGCGACCGCAGCAGCAGCGCGGCTCCGGACTGGAGCGCCTAGAACCGCACGTCCACTGCGGCCGGCTGAAATTTGATTAATGTTTGTATATTGAACATACGTAACCAGTCAGCTTTATACTTTATATATTGTTGTATAGTTCATTGTTCTAACTTTTAAGTGAGATTTTATTCACTCTGATTGTTGTACTGGACAGCTGCTAATTTATAGTATTGTAAGTGATTCGATTGGCATGATATCCATGTCGTGTTGGATTTCTCTAATTATCACATCTAAAAGCGTATATTATACTTAAATCTTGTTATATTGTATATGTATATCAAATGGGAAACACTTTCATGATGTTCTGCAAAATATTATTTGATCACGACAGTCGGCCTACATTTGAAGCCATCTACAAGTCGCATTCTCTGTTGTATGAAGCCTTGAGAGGTCCAGAAAATGTCAGGTCCAGTGGTTACATACGATGTGATGTATTGGATGGGAGGGATAGCAATATCATTCCCTTCTGGCAACGAAGCAGATAGCAGACAAGACTAACGTGACTTTCATGATTGTTTAAAAGAAGTAGAATTGGTGCTGCAACGGTTGGCTCAACATAGGAGATGAAGTGGTGTAGCTAATCCACGAATAGGTCGCGTTGATCCATCTTTAATTCCTAACGGCTCCTATCATAACAGCATTTCTTCCACGCAATAACCGAGCATTCATTCGCTTTGTCTTAAAATACAAAAAAACGGAGAAACGTACTGAAGTACTAAATGTGCAAACAACTGTTGTTGTAGAACCTCTTTCACCACTTGTTGTCATGCCCACTTCTTTTAGGCTCTTTGGTGCTAAAATCTTCGAATTTCTTTGGGTGTTAGAAATGTCTGTCTCGTCAACATCGCAAATACGAATAGCATGAAAGCGATAATTACTTCAACAAATATGAAAACTGTTTTCCGCACCGTCTCTATGGTTAACCCATAAAATAGTTTGCTGCATTTTAACTTAAGTTCCTCTAATTCCGTTTCTTGTTCTTTGGAAACATATCGAGGTTTTGGTTGTTGTATAACTTCTTTTTTGTGATGGTCGTGTATAGCACGTTTTGAAACAGAGAAAGTAGCAGCTGCTTCTCCTCGCGAACATGTTTTGTTCTTGATATCCTTAATGGATCTCTCCAAGTTGCCTAATTTCTATTTGGTCACCATGGTTTTCTTTTTTTTTTTTTTTTTTTTTTTTTTTTTGTAGCGGTAATAACGGACGGTTGGGATTATCGCACTCAAAACGTCCGGCATCGCCCAACACATAAGGTAATGCAAAACAATGTTTTCATCTGAGGTTAGAATCATATGATGCACTCGTTGAATACGTAAAATGTTGTTTAATTAGACCTTAATTCTCAAGAAAGATACCGCGTTTCCATGTTATGTCTAAAATACTGAACATCTATTGAAGTTTACTCCTAAGATATATCAAATTGTAGAAAAAATATGAAGTAAACACATCTTGTACAGCGAACACGAGGTCAATTCACGACTGTTTGTTCGGAATTTCGTTCAGATTCGACTCACCATAATATCATTGGAAATATAGTCTATTCTTCTCTAACATAGCCAAGCATACGTGTCCGCCCTTGACTCACGTCCGTGATTTCCCCACTCTCCCCTACATAACTTAATTGTACCCAAAAAACTGAGAACATGTTCTCATACCACAGATTTATGCTACTAAGATAATCACTACAAAAAATTAGACAAACTACTGTAAAAATATATATAATTTATTAAGAACTTTGTCAGGGTTATAACTGGGAACTGACTAGTTCTAAATGCCAATAAGGAAGTTTTCGTTTCAAGTGCCATTAACAGTAGAGCACTCATCTTTATTTGTGATAATACAAGTATATGCCATAGAACTAATGCTTTAACCAGTAGAACTGTAGTCAACAAAAGCACTTTTTTACAAGAGAATAACAAAGTAAAGGCTAAGAAAAAAAAAATCTCAGTAGTGACATTATTCTTAAACAATTCCAGTCGTAATATCAGGTATTGCAAAATAAAACTTCCTATGATGTTGAGGAGGAAATATCAACATTGTCAACAAATCTTCCTGTTTTCCAATTGGCTATCACGGCTTGTCCTTCAGTTAGAGTATGGCATCCCCTCTTTCGAGTATACTGACATTTTTCCATTCTCTGTTTCGGAGTAAGAATTTTTAAAAGCTATTTGAGGTGGATGAGTGTGAGGCAATTTTGTCATACTGCATTTCGAGATCTCGCCCAACTGCGTTCCCAACGGTGTTTCAGGAGAACCTTTAAAATTAAAGAGGTCAGTTTATTCATTGGCATTACATCGAATGGGTTCACAATTTTAGCTGACTCAAAAATCTTGCGTAAATGTTTGCAGAACAACGGTCTTATTTACATTACCGTGCGCCATCTATGAGGACGCTATGAAACCTGATGCCTTAGAATTTTTTATTCCGTCCTCAATATCGGTTGATGTGTTTCACGCCATGCATATTACTTGGTCGACTTACCCGCTTCGCTGACGGAAGTTGCAACCGTCTGCCATTAGAGGACTCCGAATTGCAGCTTGTAACGTGGTGGTGTGTAACTGGGTCGGTGCGTGAGAAGCAACGTACTGTAAAAAATGGTTCAAATGGCTCTGAGCACTATGGGACTTAACTTCTAAAGTCATCAGTCCTCTAGAACTTAGAACTACTTGAACCTAACTAACCTAAGAACATCACACACACACCCATGCCCGAGGCAGGATTCGGACCTGCGACAGTAGCGGTCACGCGGTTACAGACTGTAGCGCCTTTAACCGCTTGGCTACCCCGGCCGGCTCAGCGTACTGTAATCGATTTTCTAATCGCTGAAACCGTGTCTACAATTGGAATCCATAGAATACTGAAAGCTGTGTACAGTGATGACTGTATCCACATAAGTAATGTGCGACGTTGCGTTATTCATGCCAGTAATGAAGGAAGCGGTTGTGCTAACCCCAACGCGTGTGACAGATCTTGGATTGGAAGGCCGTGAACAGCAAGCGGCGAGACTCATAGGAATCGGGCTGATGAATTCATCAGAGAAAACGGTCGGGTAACACAGACGCGGCTCTCAGGTAGGTAAGGCATTTCATGAGAGCGTGTACAGGACAACATTGCAGAACTGCGGTACAGAAAACACTGTGTACTGTGGATGCCTCGACTTCTGACATGAAACGGAGGAGATTGATGGATTCCTTAACAACACTGTGACGGTTGATGAAAACTGGGTTCACCATTTTGACCGTCGCAAAGAAACACCAACGCCAAAAAAGTGAATACCATGAGAGCAGCAGGCAAGTCATGCTCACAATGTTATGGGCTGTTTTAGATGTGGTGCATTTGGAATTCATGCCTAAAGGCACCACCTTACACTCTCCAAGGCACCGCGAGATCCTCAGAAGACTGAAAGCTTCGAAGAGCTAGTCCATACAGGGAGCAGCCTCTTCTTCAGAATGACGGTGCCGGCCTACACGCGAGCGCTGCGATATCTACAACAATCTGACGCCTTGGGTTCACTGTCATCGATCCAATCCCGACTGGTTACCATGCGTTTTTCATCTACTTCCAAAACTTACAGAACAACTTCGAGGACGTAACTTTGATAGTGATGAAGCGGTGCAAGCAAAGGGATCTTGTGGCTCCATCAACAAACTTACTCATTTTATAGTCACAGATCAACAAAGTGGTCTCTCGTTGGGATAAATTTGTTCGTAACCATGATAAATGTGTGAGAAATAAATATATAGACTTGAAAAATATAGATGTAGAATGTTGATAATGTTTGTTTTATTAAACAACCTTTGACAGTTTTCATACAAAATATTTGGAGGCGTTATTTTTTAGCACGCAGTCTTAGTAATGATACTTTGAAACATTTTCTACGTGATTGTTTGTACTGTCATTACGACATTCGCTGCGTCTCCATAAGCAATGACTGCGTTTGCTAATAACGATCACTCTTGTACATTTAGACAGTGGAATGATTGGGTGACATCACGGCCAGCAATATTGTGCTTCACGAACAATATTTACCATCATGTTTTCAAACCCAGCGACAAGTGATCCATCAACCGAGTTCCTCGTTAACACGAGAAAAATACAGTGAATATATAGTCCTTCTCATTCAGAAACACGCTGATAGTAACTTAAGAGGTACGTTTAAACCAGACGAAATTGTAACAGGAACGCTCACGAAAGTCGAACAGGAATCCACAAGAAAAGGTGACACAGTTACCGCGAAACCTTGTTGGGTAAATCGAGAGAACTTGAAGGGGAAATGTGCACGTGAAGAAGCGTTGACCACTCATTCGTATAGTGTATCTACAGCTAGAGCTTCATCTAGATCTAGATCTACACCTAGATCTAGATCTACACCTAGATCTAGATGTACACCTACATAGATACTCCGCAGGCTACCGTACAGTGCGTGGCGGAACGCATCCTGTACCACTACTAATCATTCCCTTTCCCGTTCCACTCAAAAATAGAGCGACAGAAAAACGGCTGTCAATATGTCTTCGTATAAGTCTTAATTTCTGGTATCTTATTTTCGTTGTCCTTACGCGTGATGTATGCTGCAGAATGCAGAATCGTTTGGCAGTCTGCTTTAAATGCTTGTTCTCGAAATTTTCTCAGCAGTGTTTCTCGAGGAGAATTTCTCCTTCCCTCCAGGAATTCCCATCGGAGTTCCCGAAGGATCTCCATAACACTTACACGTGATGTTTGAACCTATCGGTAACAAATCTATCAGCTCGCCTCTGAGGTGATTCGATGTCTTCCTTCAATCCGACCTGGTACGGATCCCAGACACTCTTGAAGTACTCAAGAATAGGTGGAACCAGCGTCCTATATGCGGTCTTATTTACAGGCGAACCACTCTTTCCTAAAATTCTCCCAATAATCCGAAGTCGACCATTTGCGTTTACTACAACAGCTCGCGTATACTCTTTCCATTCCATATCGTTTTGCAACGTTACGTCCAGCTATTTAATCGACTTAAGTACACTGTGTCAAGCAGGACGCTAGTAATACTGTATACGGCAGGTTGTTGCCCACCCTGTCCGGAAAATCATTATGTGTAGAGAACAACAGCAGTTTTTCCCTGGGGCACTCCTGACGATGCCCATGCCTTTGATAAACACTCACTGTCGAGGACAATACAAAAAAATGGTTCAAATGGCTCTAAGCACTATAGGACTTAACATATGAGGTTATCAGTCCCCTAGACTTGGAACTACTTAAACCTAACTAACCTAAGGAAATCACACACATCCATGCCCGAGGTAGGATTCGAACCTGCGACTGTAGCAGCAGCGCGGTTCCGGACTGAGCGACCGACCGAGGGTAATATACCGGGTCCTGTTACTTAAGGAGTCTTCGAGCCACTCACATATCTGTGAGTTTATACCATGTGCTCATACCTTCGTTAACATCCTACAATAGGGCACCGTGTCTATAGCTTTCCGGATATCTAGAAATAATGGAATCGGCCTGTTGCGCTTCATCCATAGTTCGCTGTATATCTTGCGACAAAAGTGCAAGCGGAGTTCCGCAACAGCGATACATTCTAACACCATGCTAACTCGTGGATATAAGCTTCTCAGTCACGAGAAAGTTTCATATATTTGAACTGAAAATATGTTCAAGAATATTTAGTAAACCGGCGTTAGGGATATAGATCTGTAATTTTGCGGGTTCGTTCTTTTACGTTTCTTGTAAACTGGAGTCACCTGCTCTTTCTTCCAATCACTTGTGACTTTGTGCTGGGCGAGAGATTCACGATAAATGCGGGCTACGTAGAATACAATTTCTAAACCCAAATCAGGATTCCATTTGAACCTTGTGATTTATTTGCTTTCAATCATTTCAGTTGTGTCTCTTTGCGAGGGATGTTTATTGCTATGTCGTCCATACAGGAATCTATCCAATTGTCCAATGACGTTATGTTTGCACGATTCTCCTGTGCAAACAGTTTCTTGAACGCGAAATTTAAAACTGCAGCTGTCGTTTTGCTATCTTCAACACCCATACTGGACTGGTCAATAAGGGATGGAATCGCTTAACGATTTTACATAGGACCATAATTTTCTCGGGTTCTTTGCCAGGTCTTTTGCTAGTGTGTGACGGTGGTAGTTGTCGTACGCTTCGCGCACAAATCTTTTCACCGACGCAGGTACGTTGCAGAAATGCAGAATATATATATTTCTAAAGCCCAAAAGAGAACAAACTTAGCAAAGCGAAATGACTTTAAAATAAATTGACGATAGTCATTGGAACGAGAAGAAATGTGGGCCTGAATTTGTGTTATGTGAGAGAAGCAGATAAATAAATAACTTCGCAGATGCTGTAAATTACCTTGAACATGCCTTAGTTTTCCATTTAGAGTATCCAGCAGTGCGGTGGAGCTGTTTCCCCTTTTTTGAGCACACAAATTCGGAATGAAGAAAATAGCTGATTGTCGAAGTGATAAACCACACTACTAATTCGGTTCGTACATATCATTTTACTAGATAAGTGAGGCATCTTAGTACAATGTCTTATGGCAACAATGATCATTCCAGCATACGATGATCTGCCTTTTATTGGCACCTGAAAGCCAATAAGCTTGCACAGAAATTGTATTTGTTACGATTTATAATTCTCTGTGCCAGATCTGTAGTCGAGTGGGTAGTCGTTAGACTGACTGTGAATCGTGTATGCGACTTTTGTAAGACAAAAAGATGGCGTTCCGCCAGCGTGGTGCTTTTAAATAGATTAAACACAAAGAATGGTATGATTATGGAAAATGAATTCATAAAACTGAAGTTTAACAAACAACAAATTTAATGTAAAGATAAGAGAGAATGATTAATGCACATTAGGAATATTACACTCTACAATTCCAAGATTCAGCTTTACACATCAAAGCAATATAGTCTGAAATACATGATTCTGTTTCATTGAAAATTTAATTATTACAGTTCAGAAAAGTTTAAAATCTCGGAATTCACAATAATGCCGAGAGAAATAAAGCAATAGGTGATGCAATAAACGGCTTCCCAGCATTTCGGGGAAGCAACCTTTGAACACTTATAATACTGTGCGGAAACACGCGATCGGATGCCTATGGGCGGAGTAATACAAGTAAATATTCCAAAACTAATCAAGACACACAACACAAGCCTTTATCACAGTAAATAAGTTAAGTTAGTCTCAAACAGTTCCTCACGCATTTAAATGTCTGTTCAGCAGCGTGGAGCTCGGCCAGACAAACGCATCTTGCTTCTCAACATCAAAAACAGGGCTCAGTGTCTCTCACCGACTGTACCATTCAAGTCCGTACTAGTAATGACCAAGAGTAATGGCGAACTCTTGAAAGACCATACGATCCACTCCCTCGAACGTATGGTACAGGTCGAGAGCAAATGGACTCAGCAAAGACTTAAGTTACATATATAGTACAAATGTAGTGTGTGGACAGAAAGTTGGAAAGTGTGGGTGTCAGGGGGAGCGTGCCAGGGATAAGTCCCTGCTGTCCCATTATCGTCTGGGTCCTCGGTGGCTCAGTCGATTACAGCGTCTACCATGTAAGCATGAGGTCAAGGGTACGAGTCCCGGTCGGGGCACACATTTTTCAATTGTCCCTGCTTATATTTATCAACGCCCGTAAGCAGCTAAAGGTCTGGATTTCATTATAATTTCACAAGACTTCAGTTCGTCACAATGATCGAGCAGATAGGTTGTTAGAGAGCTCCCACCCATATATCGAAGCCGGCTAGAGCAAATGTAAGCTGCGAAGTACACAAAAAGGCAAAATTCACGGACAGAAAAAATTGTAACACCAAATAAGTAATTAATATAGAGTAATGCAATTTTGGGAATACATTGGTGTAGGTAACATATGTCACGCAAATGCGCATGTATTACGTTGCACAGGTGCCGGATGTCAGTACGTTGGATGGGGTACCACGCCTGTTGCACATGGTAGTAGGTGTAATGCCACTTCCTCGTACGAGAAATAAAAATCAAAAATTAGCTCCCAATATCCCAAAGATTTCCCCCCAAGTTCCAAATTCCCAGAAAAGTGAATAAGCGAACGAAGTTCCATTTATCACTATTATTAGGACAATAACAAGTAATTAAATCAGGAATCTTAAGACTTGACAATTTAGCAATCTACGAAAGAAAGATTAAATTTCAGTCAAATTGTGGATGATGACTAAGTATAATTCAATGCACTATCACTACGTTACGAGAGTTAGCCGAAGCAGGTCATATACTTGAATGCTCGTACATGAAGAACGTTTAGATTGTTTTTGAGATTGAATAATTGCGGTCTATTATGGCGCAGTAATACGATCTTCTGACTTCAAATATCACGGCATTAGAATTCGAACGGAGGACTTTTACCTACTAGAATAAAGTGAACTTTTAACTAGATAATTGAACTAAACATTACTTAGACAGTGATTTACGTAACGATCACTGATAGACAATTTTCATTCATAGCAGTTAGTGGTTTATGGAACTTCAGTGATAGGTCCGAAGCATATAATTTAAATCCCCCCAACACCTGGGAAAGTTTTCTTCTCAGGGTTCGGTTAGGAAGTGACTGATATTGTGCAATAAAACTCCCTCCCGTGCCAAGTCGTGCATTTGTGATTTAAAATTCTATCAAATTATTGATACGAAACTCCCGAGTAATAATTACGCGCAGCGATAATATTTGACTGTAGAGCTCGGCGCTTGTGTAGAATCTTTGACTCAAATAACAAGCCCACTGTTACGATTTCTTAGATACTTGAAATTACGACCAGCTTGTAGGGAATTTGTTGTGGATGTGACTGTATTGGTTTTATCATTAATATTGCATCATTAATCAGTTAAACATCGATTACGAACGATTAATTACGATTCTTGGTGAAGTAAATATCTCACGCACGTCGACATTTCGGTTAACACTGTTATTTTGTGTAACGTCATCGTAACTTGATAATGATCTCAACAATCTTCTGACTGTCACCGAGTTTTAGCCGAGGCCAAGTACAAATCAAACCAAATCATCAAGAAAAAGAGGCATTATATATGTCAGTACTGATATAGTAAATGATGTCTGTTGATGACGCTGGAATTCACGTTCCATGATGTCCGATATCTACTCGATTGGAGACAGATACGGCGATTGAGCAGGCCAAGGCAACACGTCGACACTCTAATGAGCATGTTGGGTTACAACAGCGGCGTGTGGGCGAGCGTTATCCTGTTGGAAGACATCCCCTGGAATGCTGTTCATGAATGACAGCACAACAGGTTGAAACACCAGACTGACGGACAAATTTGCAGGCATGGTGCGTAGGATAACCACGACAGCGCTCCTGCTGTCATACGAAATCGCACCCAAGGGTATAGCTCCATATGCAGGTTCAGAAGGTTGGTTGCAGGCTCTAAACTGGCCTTCTCCTAAGCAACAAAAAATGGTTCAAATGGCTTTGAGCACTATGGGACTTAACACCTGAGGTCGCCAGTCCCCTAGAACTTAGAACTACTTAAAACTAACTAACCTAAGAACATCACACACATTGCCGGCCGAAGTGGCCGTGCGGTTAAAGGCGCTGCAGTCTGGAACCGCAAGACCGCTACGGTCGCAGGTTCGAATCCTGCCTCGGGCATGGATGTTTGTGACGTCCTTAGGTTAGTTAGGTTTAACTAGTTCTAAGTTCTAGGGGACTAATGACCTCAGCAGTTGAGTCTCATAGTGCTCAGAGCCATTTGAACCATCACACACATCCATGCCCGAGGCAGGACTCGAACCTGCGACTGTAGCGGTCGCGCAGTTCCGGACTGAAGCGCCTAGAACCGCTCGGCCACTCCGGTCGGCTCTTAACCAACACACGGCTATCACTGGAGCCGAGGTAGAGCTAGCTATTATCAGAAAACACTATAAATCTCCACTCTGTTCTCCAACGAGCTCTCGCTTGACACTACTGAAGTCGCAAATGGCGGTGGTTTGGAGTCGGTTGAACGCACACTGCAGGGCATCTGGCTGAGAAGTGTCGTTAAAGTACCCAATTTGAACAGTTCTTTGTGTAACTATGGTACCATGTGATGCCCAGATTGTTGCTATAGATGCAGTACAATGTACCAGATCTGTAAATAAAACGTGATGATCTTTCCTCTCGGTCGTGCCACATGACTGTACGGAGCCCGGCCTTCCTGCGACCGTAAATTCTCTTGACCACCGCTGTCAGCAACCATGTACAGTGGCTATATTCTTGCCAGTCGTTCTGCAGTATCGCAGAAGGAACATCCAGCTTCTCGTAGCCTACTACACGACCTCGTTCAAACTCAGTGAGATGTTCATAATAGCGTTTTTGTTGCTTTAAAGGCGTTCTTGACTATCATCAACTCATCGAGTCCAGTCTCAGAGGTAACTAACGCTCACTACCATTACAGTATGTATTTAAACAAAATTTAATTTGCACCCTCTGAGTGGTGCTATTAGCCGCACTCTTATGCGACTGGTGTGAAATTTGAACAAACATCATTTTTCAGATGTAGAAAGGCTACCAACTTTAGTTTGTGTCGAAAGGAGTTGTGATTTTTTTCCCGCCATTGTATGTTGTGATCAAATGAAAGTGCTTGGTAACAGACACTAGTCAAACTTGAATTCAATTGAGACCCTTGGGCCATTATGAATATCTCGCGTAGGGATCACGAGAATAAGATAAAAGTGATTAGGGTACGTAAAGATAACTTGTAGCGTACGCCAAAGTAGTGCCGTAAGGCCATTACTTTTCGCAGTATACATAAATGATATTGCGGATAACGCGGAAGTTCCACGACGGTTTTCGTGGTGATGCCGATACATCGCTACATTATTTTAGCGAAATACGCGAATATCTGCAGAGGATCAACGCTTTGTGTAGGACTGGCAGTTGATCTTCAAAATGGTTCAAATGGCTCTGAGCATTATGGGACTCAACATCTTAGGTCATAAGTCCCCTAGAACTTAGAACTACTTAAACCTAACTAACCTAAGGACATCACACACACCCATGCCCGAGGCAGGATTCGAACCTGCGACCGTAGCAGTCCCGCGCGCGGTTCCGGACTGCAGCGCCAGAACCGCTAGACCACCGCGGCCGGCAGTTGATCTTCAACATAAAAAAGTGTCAAGCATTGCTATTAAAAAAAAGCAGAAAGCCCCATTATTTTATGAACACACGATTTCCAATTATTCACTAGAAGCAGTAATATTTATAAAATATCATGGAGTCTGCGTACGGAGTAATTTGAAGTGAAACGACCACGTGAAACTATTCACAGATAAGGCAGCAGACTGAGGTTCACTAGAAGAATCCTCAGGCATACAGCCAGTCCATAACGGAGGTAGCTTACAAAATCGTCGTTCGACCAGTACTTTTGTACAGCTCGTCTGTCTGGGATCCGTGCCAGATAGGACTGACGGAGGAAACAGAGAAGTTCCAAACCAGAGCAACGCTTTTCTATGTAGGCTAAGTTCGTTTAGTGAGAGCGAAAGCATCTCGGAGACTTTCAGCGAACTTTTGTGGCAAACGTTACAAGAGAGGCGTTCTGAATCACTAAGTGGTTTACTGTTAAAATTCTGAGCGCGTCCGTTTCTAGAGGAGTTAAGCAACGTATTGCATCCACTATGCGAATCTCGAAAAGATCATGAAGGTAAAAGCAGAGATTCGAACTCACACAGTGGCTTACCAACAATCGTTATACCTGCGGACCCTAGACGACAGGAACGTGAAAGGGCAAAGCAACAGTGATACATCAGTGTAAAAAACACTATAAGATAGCTTATGGAACGTACACTGAAGAGCCAAAGAAACTGATACACATGCCTAATACCGTGTAGGTCACCCGCGAGCCCGTAAAATTGCCGCAACACGACGTCCCGTGGACTCAACTAATATCTGAAGTAGTGCTGGAGGGAACTGACACCATGAATCCTGCAGGGCTGTCCATAAATCCATAAGAGTACGACGGGGTAGAGATCTCTTTTAACAGCACGTTTGCAAGGCATTCCAGATATGCTCAATAATGCTCACGTCAGCGGAGCTTCATGGCCAGCGGAAGTGTTTGAACTCAGAAAAATGTTCCTGGAGCCACTCTGGTGCAATTCGAGACGTGTGGGGTGTCGCATTGTCCTGCTGGAATTGCCCAAGTCCGTCGGAATGCATAATGGACATGAATGGATGCAAGTGATAAGACAGAATGCTTACGTACTTGTCACCTGTCAGAGTCGTATCTAGACATCTAGACGTATCAGGTATCCCATATTACTACAACTGCACACGCCCCACGCCATTACACAGCCTCCTCCTTCTTGAACAGTCCTCTGCTGACATGCAGGGTCCATCGACTCATGAGGTTGTCTCCATACCCGTACAAGTCCATTCGCTCGATAAAATTTGAAACGAGACTTGTCCGACCAGCCAACATGTTTCCAGTCATCAACAGTCCAACGTCGGTGTTGACGGACACAGCTGAGGCGTAAAGCTCTGTGTCGTGCAGTCATCAAGGGTACACGAGTGGACCTTCGGCTCCGAAAGCCCATATCGATGATGTTTCGCTGAATAGTTCGCACGCTGACACTTGTTGATGGCGGATTACCGAAATTTGCAGCAATTTGAGGAAGGGTTGCACTTCTGTCACTTTGAACGATTCTCTTCAGTCATCGTTCGTTCGGTTCTTGCAGGATCTTTTTCCGGCCGCAGCGAAGTCGGAGATTTGATGTTTTACAGGATTCCTGATATTCACGGCACACTTGTGAAATGGTCGTACGGGAGAATCCCCACTTCATGGCTGCCTCGGAGATGCTGTGTCCCATCACTAGTGCGCCTGTAATGTCTCTTGCAGCTGTCTCTCCACAATATTTTCAGAAATTTTTATGAATTATATATAACTCAGTACATATCTTGAAATATCTCTTCTTATCTTACCGATTCCTAAACTTTAATATACGATGATTATCAATGCAAAGTAGGTTCAAGCCCTATTATTCCTTGGAGCGTCCATTCACTCCATGGATTAGGTTCTCTGCTATCTATGTTTTCTCTTATGAAAAGAATGAACGAGAGCTTGCCGATTAGCCGAGAAAGAACGAAGATGTATATGTATGTATTGTTGAGCTAGTCGCCATCTTGATGAGATTCTGTAGGAGAAGGAATTTAATACATGAACTAAACTAAAGTAAGTGTGTTCGCGTATTATTTGACTGATTATTATTGACAGTGTCTGCTTACCACGCTGTGTTGCACGGGATCAGTGGGGAACGTCTGATATACACTGGACGAACCTGCCGTTCTGTGCGCTCAAGATATCCAGTTCATTACTTTCAATAAATAGGCTAACACGGTCTTACCAGCAGATCTCCGGTCTTCCCCATGTGATCGCCGAAAGTTAATAATTATTACAAATGTTTTCAGGAGATCGACTGACAATTTTCGTCGCACCGAGACTTCGAAATTGCTTCACTGCCTTATGGAATTTAAGTTAAACTTAATTTAATCAGGATAGAACAGTATTGAACTGTGTGAATGTGATAAGCCTGCTTTGTGAAAGAAAATTCCCTTAATATACGCATGTTTTTTACCATCCTGATCGGTGAAGCTAAATCAGGCCGGTGTGAGAGAGGTTTTTAAATTTTAGATCCCACAAAAAATATTAAACACCGACTATAGCACCACGTTCAAACTCACTTAAATCTTCATAACCTGCCTCTGTAGAAGCAATAACCGATTTGGAAAATGCGCCAGAAACTTGCTGTCTTACATAGGCATTGCCAATCGCAGCGCCGTATTCTGCCTGTTTACAAATCTCTGTACTTGAATACGCGTGCCTATAAACGTTTCTTTGGCTTTTCAGAGTAGTTGGAGATGTAGATGTACAGAGTGTAGGAGGCCATGTCGTCTTTTGAAATGGAGGTATCTAAATTGAATTTGTGATCTGACAATTAATTAGACACACTCCGAAGTAACGAGTCAGAAATTCATAGGCTACTAAATGAGACAACCGTTACAGTTAATTATCTTTACTTCGTCAAACTGACTTTTAAAATAAGTGTCAAGTAATAATACTATTACAATAAAACATTGGCGCATGTGATAAAAGGGCCACTGGTAAGATCCTGGTAATCGCGTAAATCAAACAACTGCAGTCGTGAAGCTGTACTGTGATCGTGGAGACAGTAGTATAAAAGACAGTACCTACTAAAGAGGGGAATGTGTTGCGTCTGTCGCTAGAGTTGAAAGTCAATTGGTCATTTGCATCTCAATGAGAGTCTTCAAAGTGAAACTTGAAATTACTGAAATACTGTAAAAATTACTTTATTGTCCCTACTCAACATGCCGCGATTGCGGCTCTATCTCACCATTGCAAACGGAAGTTGGAGGCTGAAGCGACTGCGGAATCAAGTATTGGTGGCAAACTAAAGACCACTGCAAGCCGTGGTTAATAGTTCGTCATAGTACATAAAACTTCAGTTTCCGAAATTTTCACTACGTGATTACCTGATTGAAGAGCACGTTCCGCCACGGCTGATTTGTCCGTTTTCCCTAGTCGGCAGACTTTTATGTTCCTTCAACCGTGTATTCACACTTCTCTTTGTAGTTCCAATGTAGACTTTGCCACACATACACGGAATCTGATATACACCACTTGCAGACAGATGGGAACGTTCATCCTTAACGAAACGAAGTGCTTGGCCTATTTTCTTAGTTGGTCAGAAAATCAGGCGAACCTCATGTTTCCTTACAATCTTGCCGATTTGATCAGTTACTTTTTTGATGAAGGGTAGAGAAACCGTGTACTTCCATCGCTGTGTCCTATCGTTGTCCTTACGCCTCCTGTTATTCGGTCGCGAAACTCTGTTTTCTTACTAGAGTACTATGACGAACTATTATCCACGGCTATACAGGGTGTCCCAGCTATCTTGTCCACCCAAAATATCTCTGGAACAATAACAGCTATTGGAAAACGACTTTCACCGGTATCAATGTAGGGCTGGGGCCCATCAATATATATATTTGGAAACATTCTAAAACGAAAGCATATGTGTTTTTTAACACAAACTTATGTTGTTTTAAATGGACCTCCTACATTTTTTCTTCAGCAATCCATAGCATGACAAAGCACATACACAGTGGCGTTGATTGCATCGCAATATTCCCATTACATCATCAGATATTAAGACGCGAAGTTGACGCTTGAAAACACCCGACATGCGCTGCTAGCGCACGTCGTGAGGCTCAGGCGTGAACCCCATGCTGCCCGTAATCGCGATGTGATTGACATGTGTAATCACACCTCCATACTTATCAAGAGGTCCGAAACGAATAATACGGTCTGCTGCCATCAACCCTCATAAGCACATAATGGTTTCCCTCTTGCACGTTTTACGTATCTACGTACACAATATGAACCAGTACCGATCGGTGTACACCCGTCAGGTTGTCTTATTTATCCTGCACACCCAAAATAAGGTTTATCTAACGCGTTATATGACCCATTGTGCCTGACGCGCGGGGCCTGGCTCTACCTAGTCAAGTGTTCAACGTAGTTCCCACAGCTACTGCCACAGTTACCACTTCGCCTTGTTTATGATTTGCGACCCATGCAAACTTCTGTATTCCACCACCCTCCGAGCATCCCATTTGTTGATGCTTTGGCGTGCAGTACACCGCTTGCCAGTGTAGTCGTGCATCAGAGTAATCTAGTGACGGCACGGAGGTAGTACACATTGTGAATAAACGTTGTGTTGTGGAACTTATACTGTACAGTATAATGTACACACATGAAGAGATGGTAGAAATGCTGTTGATCTATGGAGAAAGTACGTTGACGGGAAATACGTTATGAGATTGCTTGTTTGTTGATAGTACTGTTAGCGAACATTATGATTATTAAGTTAATATGTCTGTTTTCTACCCTACTCTACATACCTGTACTGTACCCTGTTTTAGGTGGACGAAATGCTGTTCAGGCAGAACGACTGTACAGAAGACGATTCTCTGACAAGCCATCGCCTTCGCGCCGGATGTTTGGTCGTCTCACATCTCGTCTGCGTGAAACGGGAAGCTTAAATCCAAGACCTCGACATCGTCGTAGAACACGCACAGATGAACGTGCTGAAGTTGCTGTGCTCGTACCATAGCTGTGAATCCTCAAATCAGCACACGTCAAATTGAACGTGAAGTTGGTGTGTCTAAATCAAGTGCACAGCGTATTCTTAAACGTCATAAATTTCATCCTTACCATGTTCATTTTCACCAGGATCTTCATGGAAGTGACTTCCGCTATAGGGTAACATTTTGTCGGTGGGCTCAGCGAAAACTTCTGACTAATCCAAATTTTTTTGCAGATGTTCTCTTTACCGACGAGGCATCAGTCTCCAACAAAGGAATTGTCAATATGAGGAATATGCATTATTGGTCCGCAGACAATCCAAAATGGCTCCGTCAGGTAGAGCATCAACGTCCGTGGAAAGTTAATGTTTGGTGTAGGATTATTGGAGATACCAATATCGGAACTTTCTTTATAAATGGCATCCAAAATGGCAGACAATACTCTAGACTTATACGACACAATCTTCCTGTTCTCTTGGACACCGTACCTCTGAACCGGGGAATGGTCATGTGGTATCAGCATGACGGATGCCCTGCACATAACGCCTTACGACGACTTTGAACCGTAAGTTCCCTGGTAGGTGGATTGGACGAGGTGGCCCAGTTAGGTGGCCTGCCCGATCTCCGGACCTTACACCGCTGGATTATTTTCTTTGGGGAGCAGTGAAGGATGCTGTTTACCAACATGAACCAACAACACCAGAGGACATGAAGCAACGCATTATTGATGCTTGTACAGCCATCAAAGAGGAAACAGTAGCACGAAGTAGGGCATCCTTCATCCGCAGAGTGACCCTATGTATGCAAGCCAATGGGCATCACTTTGAGCATGAGATGTGAAAGCTATGTTTAGTATGTAGTGCTGGTATCACAGTAGAAGTTTCTACAAAGGGCCATTTTACCCAGTGATGTTAAGAAACATTTGTTTGCAACAATTTGTCATTTAACGCATTAGATAAACATAACAGTGATAATTATGTGATAATAAAACTAATTGGTTAAACATGTTTACATTCATCTTCTATGTCCTACCTCAACTTCCCAAATCAAAACATTTTTACCTAAACAACGGTAAAACTTTTAGTCCACTTGCTCGTTTCACTAAAACCATCAACATGAATTGTACTATTGCGAGTGAATGATTGTCACTTGCGCTAGATCTACAGTAAAGTAAAGTCTTAACGTTGAACGGCATTACCTTTTTAGAAACGGATTAACGATAAGCGAAGTTAACTTTGTGACTAACATTGCGGTACACAGATATGTTACAGAACCGCATCACCCCTAGCCTATGGGATAAAAACCTGCTGGAATGTACGACGTTAATGCAGGATGGCAGCAGACCGTATTATTCGTTTCGGACCTCTTGATAAGTATGGAGGTGTGATTACACATGTCAATCACATCGCGATTACGGGCAGCATGGGGTTCACGCCTGAGCCTCACGACGTGCGCTAGCAGCGCATGTCGGGTGTTTTCAAGCGTCAACTTCGCGTCTTAATATCTGGTGATGTAATGGGAATATTACGATGCAATCAACGCCACTGTGTATGTGCTTTGTTATGCTATGGATTGCTGAAGAAAAAATGTAGGAGGTCCATTTAAAAAAACATAAGTTTGTGTTAAAAAACACATATGCTTTCGTTTTAGAATGTTTCCAAATATATGTATTGATGGGCCCCAGCCCTACATTGATACCGGTGAAAGTCGTTTTCCAATAGCTGTTATTGTTCCAGAGATATTCTGGATGGACAAGATAGCTGGTACACCCTGTATAGAGAAGCCATCGAAATATATAAACATGGGGATAATTTTAACAGAAAAGAAGCCATGAAACTCCGTGATATATGGACAGTGGCGCTAAAGAATCGATGAGAAGTTTTTATCGTTGACGTACTACGATCGATAAAATTTTTTATCCTTGACAAGGTTTATCTCTGCTGTGACGTGAAATGCAGACCACACCCAGTTTCCACAGTATTTAGGACGCTCTTCGACGTCCGACTCTTCAGTCGGCAAGACTCAGCACAACCAGGAGCACCTCCGAGGATGTCCAACGTAGCTTTGGACGAAATGTCAGGAATAGAAGAGTTCCATGGACCACGGCCATACAACCCGGAAAAATTCTAAGCAGCTGAAACACCCGATCGTGAAAGCCTTCATTGTACGATTAGACGTCTTTATGGTCTGATTTTATATGCGCTACGGGACACTTCTGGGAGAACGGTCGCGTAACAAGAGACACATCGACTCTCGTATTTTCTTCATTCAATGCAGGAGTGTTAAGAAGCGCAGCTGGGCAACCTGACTCAAAAAGTTAACTTTGCTAATCGTTAATCCGTTACTAAAAAAAAGTTAACTTCGTTAAACTTTGAAGCATTACTTTACAGGAGATTTATCGAAAGTTAAAGTTAACGTTAATCGATAACTCGTAATAGTGAATGAAACGTATTACTGACAATTGCCGACTGCGGTGGCCGTGCGGTTCTAGGCGCTCCAGTCCGGAGCCGCGCTGCTGCTACGTTCGCGGGTTCGAATCCTGCCTCGGGCATGGGTGTGTGTGATGTCCTTAGGTTAGTCAGGTTTAAGTAGTTCTAAGTTCTAGGGGACTGATGACCACAGCAGTTGATTCCCATAGTGCTCAGAGCCATTTGAACCATTTTTGAACTGACAATTAAATAAAAACAGTTTTGGTCAGGGAAGTTCAGGTGGGACATGGAGGACATGAAAGAATTGTGCTGGTAACGAAAATGGCTATGCATTAGTCCACATTACCTTGAAACCCACTGCTGCCGATTTCTCCAACGCGAAGACTCGACAGGGTTCTCAGAAGTATACGTCTAAGAGGATTACTGCTACTGGCACTGCTTTCAATGTCTGAATGGCCAACTCGGATTTTTCTTTTTGGCGCTCCTCGATCGGACCTGTCGTCACTGTTTCTTAAAACTGCATATACCGCAATTCTTGTGCTTTCCTTATCTGTTGGGTGTGGCAGAGCGGTTCTAGGCGCTACAGTCTGGAACCGCGCGGCCGGTACGGTCGCATGTTCAAATCCTGCTTCAGGCATGGATGCGTGTGATGTCCTTAGGCTAGTTAGGTTTAAGTAGGTCTAAGTTCTAGGGGACTGATGATCTCATAAGTTAAGTCCCATAGTGGTCACAGCCATTTGAACCTTATCTGTTGTTTCAAATTGTTAAGCGCCGAAGTGTGATCTCTAGTTGTTGATTTTTTTAGGCAAGCACAATTTACAAAATTTACATAATCACTTACCCTGTCAGGGACCCCATGAGTTAGTTTCCATAGTCAGTCCACAAACAAAAAGTAGTGCTTAACGCGAACTCACTAAACGGACACCAGTAAACAGCCAACAGCTAGTTATTCCCCCTTCACTGGATTGTTTACATCAACAGCGAGCAACCCAGCGTAGGAACACACCCACATTACCCGACTTGACAGAACACAATTTTCGTGGGCGGCACGGCGTCATTTTTGTCACAAATGGTAGGTACCTAATTAACGACTGACGGACTCTAAGAAAGTTAATGGAAGCTAGAGAGTCCGTTAACTTTTTTAATTATCTTGAAAGGTAATCTGTAACTCGAAAAGTTAACTTCGTTAATTAACGATTGACGGATTGGCGGTCTTGTGCCCAGATTTGGTAATAGGAAAGAACATCGACGGTACTGGTGCGATGTACCCTCTGCCTTGCAGCGTACATTGGCTTGTGAAGTGTTTATGTAGATGCAGGTGTAGATAAATTCTGTTTTCTAGCTGCTAATAGCGAATACTCAAATGGCGTCGCCTGACTTTCTCTCCGCAGAAGAAACGGGCACGCTCCGAAGAGTGCTGATCCTCACAAGCAGAATGCACGACAATGCAGTTGCCTTATCTCGAATTCCGCTGTACATAACTTTTAACCCCGTTAAGAAGGAGGAGCAAATCGTGACGCGACGAGAAGAAGAAGAAGAAGTTGCGCTGGCCGCCTTCTCGGAAAGCACGAGATTGGCTCATTTAGTGGGAGACCCACTTGCACTCCCGCCCCGTGTCCCGCGCGCGCCAGCCACGTGGTTTCATCTGCCGAATTTACATTCTAAATGAGCATTTACTCATGCCGCGCGGAGAGGGGGCGGCCGCGCTGGTTGCTCCAGTAAAAAGCGGCGCCTGGCGCGCCTACGTGTCCGGAATACGGCCGGCCGAGCCTCGGGCTGGCGGAGAGAGGCGAGGGCCAGCGGCTGCGGCTGCACTGCGTCTTTGTTAGCACTGGCCGGCTTCTTGCGCGCCGCCCATCTGCATAGCAATTCCCGGCCGGCACGCCCACCGCGGACCTACGACCGCCGCGCTGACGCTACCGCCGCCGGCCGCCGCTTGCCTCTTGCGTGTTGCGAAAATTAGCGAGAATATCGCCGACGGCTCGCGGCAGTACGTTCCCGGTAGGCAACATCCTACGCACAGGCTCCGCAGTCGTGAGAGCAGACCCTCTGTCGAATGAACTTGTGTCTCATACTGAAGCAAGTATTCTCTAAGATACGAAACAGAATTCTCTGAAGAAACGCGAGGTTAGTCATTTTACACTACTGGCCATAACAATTGCTACACCAAGAAGTAATGCAGATGACAAACGGGTATTCGCTGGACAAATATATTATACTACAACTGACTTGTGATTACATTTTCACGCAATTTGGGTGCATAGATCCTGAGAAATCAGTACCCAGAACAACTACCTCTGACCATAATAACGGCCTTGATACGCCTGGGCATTGAGTCAAACAGAGCTTGGATGGTGTGTACGGGTACAGCTGCCCATGCAACTTCAACACGATACCATAGTTCAAGAAGAATAGTGACTGGCGTATTGTGACGAGTCAGTTGCTCGGCCACCATTGACCAGACGTTTTCAGTTGGTGAGAGATCTGGAGAATGTGCTGGCCAGGGCAGCAGTCGAACGTTTTCTGTATCCAGAAATGCCCGTACAGGACCTGCAAAATGCGGTCGTGCATTATCCTGTTGAAATGTAGGGTTTCGCAGGGATCGAATGAAGGGTAGAGCCACGGGTCGTAACACATCCGAAATGTAACGTCCACTGTTCAACGTGCCGTCAATGCGAACTAGAGGTTACCGAGACGTGTAACCAATGGCACCCCATACCATCACGCCGGGTGATACGCCAGCGATGACGAATACACGCTTCCAATGTGCGTTCACCGCGATGTCTCCAAACACGGATGTGACCATCATGATGCTGTAAACAGAACCTGCATTCATCCGAAAAAAATGACGTTTTGCCGTTCGTGCACCCATGTTCGTCGTTGAGTACACCATTGCAGGCGCTCCTGTCTGTGATGCAGCGTCAAGGGTAACCGCAGACATGGTCTCCGAGCTGATAGTCTATGCTGCTGCAAACGTCGTCGAACTGTTCGTGGAGATGGTTGTTGTCTTGCAAACGTCCCCATCTGTTGACTCAGGGATCGAGACGTGGCTGCACGATCCGTTACAGCCATGCGGATAAGATGCCTGTCATCTCGACTGCTAGTGATACGAGGCCGTTGGGATCCAGCACGGCGTTCCGTATTACCCTCCTGAACTCACCGATTCCATATCCTGCTAACAGTCATTGGATCTCGAGCAACGCGAGCAGCAGTGTCGCGATACGATAAACCGCAATCGCGATAGGCTACAATCCGACCTTCATCAAAGTCGGAAGCGTGATGGTACGCAGTTCTCCTCCTTACACGAGGCATCACAGTAACGTTCCACCAGGCAACGCCGGTCAACTGCTGTTTGTGTATGAGAAATCGGTTGGAGACTTTCCTCATGTCAGCACGTTGTAGGTGTCGCCACCGGCGGCAGCCTTGTGTGAATGCTCTGAAAAGCTAATCATTTGCATATCACAGCTTCTTCTTCCTGTCGGTTACTTTTCGCGTCTGTAGCACGTCATCTTCGTGATGTAGCAATTTTAATTGTTAGTAGTGTAATTATCACCTCGAAACGGGTATGCAACTGACTTTTTTGTGTGCAGTTGCATGTTCATAGTCTTGGTACTTATTTAAATTCACGTTCCACAGAGCCGTAGCACGTCGCCGGAGGACCCAAAGTACACCCCGGAAAAAAAATTGTACACCTGGAAAGACGACGACAATTTTGGTCCGTAGACGGCATATGCCAGCTAGGGTATAGTAGATGTACTGATAATTGTTTCAGCGTCGTCCGCCAACAGATAGGGTACTGGCATAGCTAACAGAGCGCCATCTTTGTCTACCCTTTTAGTACGGAATGCTCTCAGCTGCCGTATCGGCCGCTAACCGGTTGGCTGAACTTCCATATACGATCGTCGTCTGTTAGGCCGCCGCGTTTCCTACGGCCGCCACCGCGGCACGAGGGTGCTACCACGAACGATTACGTCGTTGCCAATGAGATGCAAGGATCCCCTCTCCGGAGCTCCAGCGGCAGGTGTTCGTAAGTTCGAACATTATGCACAGACCCGTTTTTGTGTGTTTGCAGTTGACTTCATAGTGGCCAGGGCTTGACATCTACTGGGCAGTTATCGTACTGAAGACTGACTGACTTATAAATCTGCGTTGTCTGTATATGTTGCAATAATAAAAGCTACTGTTAGCAACTGATACTGCAACTTCAGCAACAAATTTATGTGCAATTTTAGTATCTGATATTAGATGTGCAATAAATTAGTATCTCAGTTCTCTGTTCATGAACACCATCTGTTCCTCGCTCCTGTATCCACTAGAGAACCGAACAGCGTGCATAGAAGTTATAACAACAGCCAGAAAGTTCAGTGTGGTGCAAACGTGTGATGCAAGCAGGCAACCTTACAATAGAGACGCGCTCGGGCTTCCTACAGCCAAATGAGCGAATTTGAATGGGGGTCAAATTGTGTTCTTCAGAGCTGAGGGATGATCCTTTCGAAGAACTGCCACATACGTTGGACGTGCTGCGTCAGTTGTGCAACGGTAACGGTATCAGTGCTCACGTGAACATTATTACACCGAAATGAGATTTTCACTCTGCCGTGGAGTGTGCGCTGATATGAAACTTCCTGCTACATTAAAACTGTGTGCCGGACCGAAATTCGAACTCGGGACCTTTGCCTTTCGCAGGCAAGTGCTCTACCAGCTAAGCTACTCAAGCACGACTCACGCCCCGTCCTCACAGCTTTACTTCCGCCAATCTCACTATTGACCGGTAGATGAGGTTCTGGAAGCCCGCAGAACGAAGACGACCGCCAGGATCGTCGTTTTGTAAGGGTGTAGTGGCAGATCGTAGAGCTATCAGAGCACAGAAAAGAGGGCTTGTGAGCCCACACGCATCAACACGTACTGTGTTATTAGCAGTGGTACTATGGACACGCACGCCTCTGCCTTGTCTCCCCCTCAAGAGACATCATCGGCTTCCACGGCTGGACTGGTGCCGTCAGAGAATCACTTGGAAGATGGGATACCGTGCAGTGGTCTTCAGCGACGAAGGAGATTCTGCCGGCAGGGGAGTGATTGTAGTTTGCGCTTACGGTGTAGCCTTGTTCAAATGTGTGTGAAATCTTATGGGACTTAACTGCTAAGGTCATCAGTCCCTAAGCTTACACACTACTTAACCTAAATTATTGTAAGGACAAAAACGCACACCCATGCCCGAGGAAGGACTCGAACCTCCGCCGGGATCAGCCGCGCAGTCTATGACTGCAGCGCCCTAGACCGCTCGGCTAGTCCCGCGTGGCGGTGTAGACTTGCTTAGCGCTGCTTCGCACAGTGTATTCGTCCAATACACACTGGCCCCACGCCCCAGACTTCATGGTCTGGGATGCGGTAAGTTACAACTCTCGTTCATCTTTGGTGTTCCTGGAGAGTACGCAAACCGGCAGTCGGTAAGTGCAGAATATTGTTATACCTGTTCTTTTGCCTTCTTGCAACAGGAAGGTGATGTGTTGTTCCAACAGGATAATGCTCGCCCACACACTGCCCGTGTAACTCAACGTGCTCTGCAAGATGTGCAGCAACTTCCCAGGCCAGCAAGATTCTGGACTTGTCTTCATTCGAGCACATGTGGGATATGATGGGACAAGAAGTGAGTTGTGAGACTCGTCAAACAACAAGTCTTACAGAACTACGAGAACAGGTTGAGCAGGCGTGGCATAAAGTTTCCAAGGGCACTGTTCGTCATCCGTAAGATCGACTGGATGCCAGCGTCAGCGCCTGCACTGCCGCCCGTAGAGGCAACTCCAGGTAATAATATTGGCGTCGATACCTAGAACGTCGGAACCGCTTGTACTACTGATCGGCAAATGTAATGATTTCATGTTTTCCTTAGGCACTGTTACAACAATAAATCTTGAGTGAATTGGAAACCTCTAAATGACGTACTATTTTTTTTTCCTGTAGCGTAAAATGGCGCAACCAACTTCTAGAGTGAAGTATCATATGGTATTTCGTTTCCTGTGTTTGAAGTGCGTGGAAAGAATCGCAGGGTCGTAGGACAGATACACACAATTATAGGCCTATATGGTTGGCGTCATTCTGTTGTCGAATTGTGGTACATGTTTTATGCTCAAGAATTATGACGCTTTTAGGAAAAGAAAATTTACTCTATAAATATCAACATGGTTACCACAAACAGAGATCTAGCGAAACTCAGTTCGTTCTGTTCCTCCACGACATCCACAGCACTGTAGACAACGACTCTCAGACTGTCGTGTTCCTCGACTTCAGGATGGCATCCGACATCACCCCGCTCAACAGTTTAGTGAAAATAACACACGATTACCTAATATCAGACCAGATCTGCGACTGGATTCAAGACTTCCTTGTAGATAGAACTCAACATGTCACCGTTGACGGAACAAAATCGACAGATCTAAAGCAGTTTCTGGAGTACCCCAAGGAAGTGCGGTAGAAAGCGTCAGAAGCTCATTAAGACTGTTCGCAGAGGATGCGGATGTCTATAAGAAGATAGGAACGCCAGGAAACAGTATCAATTTGCAGAGGTCCTACAGAGTACTGATGAATGGTGCAAGCAATACCAACTGCCCTCGTACGTAAATAGATGTAGCATATTTGTGCATATATAGGAAAAGAAATCCACTACAGTACAAATACACTATCGATAGCAAATTTCTGAAAACGGTATCTGCCATAAAATATCTAGGAGTAAGTAGCCAGAGCGACGTTAGACGTTAGGTGGAATGACCACACAAACCATAGCAGAAAAAGCAGGCAACAGACTGAGGTTCATAGGAAGAATGTTAAGGAAATGTAACTCATCCATGAAGGAAGCGGCTTACAAGGCGCTTTTTCGACCGACTTGTGACTACTGTTAATCGATACGGGATCTTTATCGGGTAGGATTGATAGAAGAGAGAGAGAAGATCCAACGAAGAGCACTGCGTTTCGTCACGGGGTTGTTTAGTTGGCCCGAGATCACTGCAAAAATTCTGAACAAACTCCAGTGGCAGACCTTATAAGGGAACTGTTGTGAACAAGGGAAAGGTTTACTATGGAAATTACGAAAGAATCCTTTCCGAGAAGAGTCGGACAACTCCTCATACATCTCGCGAAATGACCATGACTAGAAGATTCGATAAATTAGAACTGAGGCAGAGGCTTACCGAGAATAGTTCTACCCGCGCGCAATTACCGAGTGGAACGGGGAAGGGAGGATCAGCTAGTGCGACAAGATTTACCTGCCGGCAATCACCGTTAGGTGGCTTGCGGAGCGTGATGCAGATGGAGATGAAGGGAACAACGCAGCAAAAATCAGTGCTGAGTTGGTGCACATTCTTCTGTCAATAGTTAGGTGCAGCAAACGTATAAAGTGCTGTCATAGTAGTCTGAATTTCGAAGAACGAAGTGGCACACCATGTCTCTTTGTTAAGAACATAGACTCGGAGAGGAAATGGAGGCGTTGGTTCTCGTAGACCTGTGTATCACAATGGAAGCGACAGTACAAAAAGTGAATGTCAGTCATGTTGCAGTTTTCAATATCTTACACAACATTTTCAATACTACAAAAATCACTGCCTACTGGGTGCAAGGCAGATGTCGCAGTATCCTCCACATGCTTTCCTTCAAAGCTACGTTTTTTAGTGTGAGCATTTCCCGCAACGTGTTACGTAAAACGCATAGAAGATCGCACTCTCCACTAGCACAGTGCAAACATAACAGACCGTTTCCCTAGGACGCGGACAACACAGTGCCGCTTTGGGTCCTACCTGTGGGAAACGTTTGCGTGATTCAGGGAGAGTCTGTCCCGCAAGTCGCAGCGATTTGTTTGGTTGGAGGAGTGGGAGTGTCGAAGTGAGCAGCACGGAACTACTGGGCAACATCCGCAGTATCTATTTTGGGCGCACGAGTAGTTATTTCTTCCACTCTACACTGATGTCCCAAATTAAAGCAACGAACCGCTGTATCCTCGGCTTGTGTTTAATTCACCGTATAAGCGTACAAATAGTCAACAAATGTCCATACAATCGTGTTCTGCACGGAAAGTAGCATTCAGGGTTACGGAGAATCACGTCAACGATGACGTCAAGGCAGCTGTCAAAGGGGGTAGTGTTTGCCGGGTAGTCCAACATCCACAATCGCTGTGTATACACTCACCGATGGTGCAGTACGGCACAAAGACGACACCTTGCACACTCTCTGCGGTGGAGGCCCACAACAAGAATACAGGGCTATTACAAATGATTGAAGCGATTTCATAAATTCACTGTAGCTCCATTCATTGACATATGGTCACGACAAACTACAGATACGTAGAAAAACTCATAAAGTTTTGTTCGGCTAAAGCCGCACTTCAGGTTTCTGCCGCCAGAGCGCTCGAGAGCGCAGTGAGACAAAATGGCGACATGAGCCGAGAAAGCGAATGTCGTGCTTGAAATGCACTCACATCAGTCATAACAGTGCAACGACACTTCAGGACGAAGTTCAACAAAGATCCACCAACCGCTAACTCCATTCGGCGATGGTATGCGCAGTTTAAAGCTTCTGGATGCCTCTGTAAGGGGAAATCAACTGGTCGGCCAGCAATGAGCGAAGAAATGGTTGAACGCGTGCGGGCAAGTTTCCCGCGTAGCCCGCGGAAGTCGACGAATAAAGCAAGCAGGGAGCTAAAGGTACCACAGCCGACGGTTTGGAAAATCTTACGGAAAAGGCTAAAGCAGAAGCCTTACCGTTTACAATTGCTACAAGCCCTGACACCCGATGACAAAGTCAAACGCTTTGAATTTTCGGCGCGGTTGCAACAGCTCATGGAAGAGGATGCGTTCAGTGCGAAACTTGTTTTCAGTGATGAAGCAACATTTTTTCTTAATGGCGAAGTGAACAGACACAATGTGCGAATCTGGGCGGTAGAGAATCCTCACGCATTCGTGCAGCAAATTCGCAATTCACCAAAGGTTAATGTTTTTTGTGCAATCTCACGGTTTAAAGTTTACGGCCCCTTTTTCTTCAGCGAAAAAAACGTTACAGGACACGTCAATCTGGACATGCTGGAAAATTGGCTCATGCCACAACTGGAGACCGACAGCGCCGACTTCATCTTTCAACAGGATGGTGCTCCACCGCACTTCCATCATGATGTTCGGCATTTCTTAAACAGGAGATTGGAAAACCGATGGATCGGTCGTGGTGGAGATCATGATCAGCAATTCATGTCACGGCCTCCACGCTCTCCCAACTTGACCCCATGCGATTTCTTTCTGTGGGGTTATGTGAAAGATTCAGTGTTTAAACCTCCTCTACCAAGAAACGTGCCAGAACTGCGAGCTCGCATCAACGATGCTTTCGAACTCATTGATGGGGACATGCTGCGCCGAGTGTGGGAGGAACTTGATTATCGGCTTGATGTCTGCCGAATCACCAAAGGGGCGCATATCGAACATTTGTGAATGCCTAAAAAAACTTTTTGAGTTTTTGTATGTGTGTGCAAAGCATTGTGAAAATATCTCAAATAATAAAGTTATTGTAGAGCTGTGAAATCGCTTCAATCATTTGTAATAACCCTGTAGAAGCAGGACAGTCGCTAACTGATGTGGCTCGGTGGCTTAGTGTGAGTCGTTCTGTTGTTTCTCGTATGTGGTGATAGTTTATAGAGACCGAAGCTCTATCCCGAAGACGAGGGCAGGGCCGACCACGTGTGATATCAGAAATAGAGGACTGTTATTTGGCTGTAAGGGCACAATGGCACGGCTGAGTACTGCACGGAAAATGGCGCCTGACCTCGCAGCGTCCACTGGAGGAGTTGTATTGAGATAAACGGTGTACCGAAGGCTTCAGCAGACTGGCCTTTATTGTCGGAGACCTGCTATATGTGTACTTCTGACTCTTCTTCACAAAAGGGAGCGTCTAGGGTGGAGTCGTCAAGATGCCAACTTGGCGGTCGAATAGTGGGCTACTGTTCCTTTCACAGATGAGTTCCGATCTGGTCTGGAAATAGACCGATATCGAGGAAGATCCCTAAGAATGGGGGCAGGGACTATGTGAACCACTCGAACACCTCTTCATGAAATTGCACGGGTTAATAGGCAAGGCTTAGCTGCCGTCAGGTATTGTTTAGAGATATTGGGACCTCATGTGCGGTTGTTGCGAGGTGGTGTAGGACCGGACTTCGTACTGATGAACGACAATGGTCGACCTCGTAGTGTACGAGTGGTTGATGTTTTCTTGGAAGCGGAAGGTATTGCACACATGGCTTCGCCTTCTCGCTCTCCCGATTTGAGTCCCATAGAGCATGTCTCGAGTGCACTAGGGAGACAGCTTGCGTCATGTCAGCATCCACCAACCACAGTCCAAGACTTTCGAGCGGTTGTGCAGGAAGAATGGCGTTATTACTTCAACATTAGACTCGTGATATCATTCACAATGTGTCCCGTCGCTGTTACGCCTGTATTGCTGCCAGAGGTCGTCACACCCCCTACTCAGCATATTAACAGGTTGTCAGAATGGAAGTACAAATCCGTTAAGTTGGATAAAAGGAACATTTTTGTCTGCACTTTTGCATATTGCAATTGTTTATGTTATGTATTTTTTACATTATTTCTATTTTACTATCACGTGTTTATACTCCTCTGTGGCAAAACAAATACAACTTTGCAAATTTTCCGTTTGTTGCCTTAGTTTCGGACGCCAGTGGAGTTACTGAAACATCAACCAGAAATGTTGGCTGACCGCTTCTCTGCCTCGGAGCATGAGCAGCTTATCGAGTTGGTATCCGAACAGCATATTTTGTGCAAAAACCGAATGAAATAGGAATTAATTTGGGTAGAAATCTGAAGAAAAACGAATAAAATGGGTAATCAGAAATGTCTTTATTACGTTCAGCCTAATACACCCACATAAACATTCATGTTCAGAAGAAACAGAACACCTTGAACGATTAGAGAGAGGACGTTCATATTCACAGGACATGTGCAATAGCATGTTCTGCAGAAATGATAAGCATTTGAATTATGTCGACCCACAAGTTGGAAGTCAACTTCAATATCGCAGAGCAACACCACCGACCGGTAAAATGTGCCTGCGGCTCTCGTTGCTATAAACCGAAGGTATTGGATCAGTGTGACTTGAGGGGGCATGGGGGATGCTTTGCAGAAGTATGCGCGAACCGTATCCTCAATTCAGTGAGTTTGAAAGAGCAGACATTTTTGGCATCAGAGTATGTGACGCATCGATCCGGGAAATTGCTGCTCGTGTGGGACGAAGTGTTTCGGCTGTGCAATGGGTGTGTGCAGAATGGTTCACGGGAGGTCGTAGAGCAAGTGGAGATGGGCCAGGACGCATCACCCGTACCAGCCCCCCCTCCCCCCCCCCCCCAAGAAGATCGACACAACATCCGAATGGCACTTCAGGACAGATCTGCATGCTCCTAGCCTCCTATCCTCTGGCGCAACAGTGGAACACATCGTATACTACCATGGGTGACAGCCCTTCGTTGATTATTACGACTTGGATTACGTGCGCGTCGTCCATTTCTCCGCCTATCTTTGACGAATGTGCAGAAACCTGCTAGAAGGCGACCCAATGCCAACCACCATGGATGAACATTGGAACCAGGTGAATGCAGCACGGATGGCTATACCACAAGAAGCCATACACGATTCACACACGTTGATGCCATCAAGCATGGAACAAATTATCAGGTTCCTCGGTGGACCATGTGTCTACTAGGCAGCAGAACACGTGTTGAGCCGAGGTGACTCGAACGCTAATAATTTCTGCAGAACGTGCTATGCAGATGTCTTGTGAAAATGAACGGCCTTTCTCTAGCCGTTCAAGGTATTCTATTTCTTTTTTTTTATCAACATAAGTGCATTATAAAAACGTGTGTGCGTGTGTGTGTGTGTGTGTGTGTGTGTGTGTGTGTGTGTTTTTTTTTCCACGTCTGCTCCTAGACTGATTTCAGCCAAACGTGTTACACATCTGCCTTACAAACAGGCAACAAGCACTGCTTGGATAAGAAGAAGTTCAGGAGATATGACGTCAGGTACGCCAAGAACTTATTAGTACTTTGCTGCTAACTCTATTTGCTACTTACTTCACAGACAGTATTCTCATATGCCGCTGAATGTACTGCCACAAATACATCAAAGTACATGACGTCTTAAGCACTGAGGTGCGTGAAGAAGTGTCGCTCCATGCATGAAGTTTTAATCGATTTATTCTTTATTACTAATATCCACTCACGGTCAAATCAACGTAATGAGATTCCTGACACTTGGCAGCAATTTTGACACCTTGTAACTGTGAAGTCAAACGACTGTAGGCAGAAACAAGTCACTTCACATTGTATATGCACTTCCCACTACTATGAAAATCACTACACACTGGCATGTCAAATGTAAAGGTAATAGTATAAACATTGTAACCTCCCCACTACATTCGTTTCTGTCTGAAATTTAGCTCAAATTTACCTCCCACTCTATAAAAATCTACGTATTACCAAAACTATGTCCCGACAAGTTGTTATCCAACTTGAACTCGTAAGCAAACCTTTGACTAAACAGAGCCTAATTTGAACTGAACTGTAATTGATATGAATAGAACTTGTCTTTATATTAAATGACCAACTGAAGTAAAACAGCTATCTGGCACTAATCAAAATTTCCACTTACCTCACGTCTTGACAACATTGTTGCAGATTTCTAGAACGCCAACAGCAAACAGCAAGCAGGCAGCGGCTAAGCTAGATTTCAATTTTTAACAAAATTTCCTAACTATACTAAAACTGTCTCATAACTTATAGTACAAGTGGTAATGTGTGGGATAAACTGTGGGATGGGGGGAGTAACTACTCCTTTCAAACGATACGAGTATACCAAGACAAATACTTCAGAATGAAGTGTGTATTCAAAAGACAGAGTAAAACTTCACGCGATCTTCACGCATAACACAGGTCTGAACAATATTATGCTTAACAAAGTGAACAATGATTTTAAGAGGGCAAAATGTTGACAAGGAATTTCTATGAAGATCAAATAGCTTAACCAGTTATTATATTAAGGCATGACTCAGGTATGTGGGATGGCCTTTCTCTCAGCTCTGAGCAAATGAACAAAGTTAACTAGCTGACAATAATTATAGTTCTGCAGTCTTATCTCAAGCCTATTCTCTTAAAAAAAATTATCAAAATATATATATTCTCTTCGCTTTCAAATGTATACATCTCATTCATCCTTGCTGTCCTTTACAGTCTATCTTTCTTCATCCATCAGATACAATCACAAGTCTATACAGCATTATTAATTACTAACTACGTCCAATTACCCGAAGGCAAAACTGTGCGACGAAGATATCATAGACTGTTTACTAGTGACTTAACTTGCTCTCTTTCTTATGTGCACATAAATGACACATAAAAATCAAAATGACTTGACCGTCTTATAATATAAACATAACTATACTCCGCCGATAGCAAGTATATGTTCACTACCAGCTGGTAGTGAACATGAATACTTGTGATAGGCGCACAATAGTTAAGTTTATGTTTGTACTAATACTTTTACATTTGACATGTCAATGTGCAGCGATTTTCATGGTAGAGGTAAGTGCATATGTAGTGTGAAGTGATTTGTAACATGATGGATAATATTCTGTAAATATTCAAAAGCATAAAATCCGATGATAGCATAGCTCAGTCGAAACCGGTCATCCAATAAAATGCTTTTTAGCGATCTTAGCTCGTGAAGGTTTCTTCACCTACCACGCACTGTAGATCACCCTCACACTGACCGTGTCAGGAATGTACGATAAATATTGAGTTACGTTTTAAGCATAAATATTTCTCTATTTCAATAGCACAAAGTTTACATTGCATTAAAAGAAAAGTGTCAGAAGTTGAAACTTCCTGGCAGATTAAAACTGTGTGCCCGACCGAGACTCGAACTCGGGACCTCCGCCTTTCGCGGGCAAGTGCTCTACCAACTGAGCTACCGAAGCACGACTCACGCCCGGTACTCACAGCTTTACTTCTGCCAGTACCTCGTCTCCTACCTTCCAAACTTTACAGAAGCTCTCCTGCGAACCTTGCAGAACTAGCACTCCTGAAAGAAAGGATATAGCGGAGACATGGCTTAGCCACAGCCTGGGGGATGTTTCATATCAGCGCACACTCCGCTGCAGAGTGAAAATCTCATTCTGTCAGAAGTTAATTCGCTAATCATTTCATCATGAACAGTTGCCAAATGATAAAAATAACACCGGTTTCCCTTTTACCTTCTGACGTGCCCCACTCCGCGTCTGGGAGCGCAGCTTCCTGTGGCCCGCATCGGACAGCGGAAGAGCCAGGAGAATTCCGCCGCACGCAACGATATATTTCCGCATCTAGAAAAGCGTAGCTTTAGCCGCCTAATCACCACTATCGGGTTCTGGATGTATATAACTTACAAAGAGACAAAGGAGCATATCAAGCTGTGGAAGCGTATGGATTCACCAGTCTCATTGAAGGCGAAGACACAACCGTCGACGGGAAAAGTGATGCTGAGTAGTTTTTTGTAGTGCTACGATAATGCGCTAGCAGATCCCGATCATTAGGGGCAAACCGTCACAGGAGTACAGTACCGAAATCTCTCGACAAGGTTACAGCAGGAAGTTAAGACGAAGGGTCAAGGGAAGCTGTCCAAGGGGGGTATTTTAGATTCATAACAGCGCCCCAGTTCATTCTTTACAGGATAAAACGTGTGATCCAAATTTTGCCTCGCTCCCTGTAATCTCCTGAGATGACCCCTGGTGACTTCTTCCTCTTTTCTCAGATGAAGAAAACGCTGCGCGGAAGGCATTTGCACAATGACGAGGAGGCAATTTTTGAGGTGACGTTTCCCTAACACCAAAAATGCGAACTTCTACAAACTAAAGCCTCCGCCAAGTCATCGATCAGTAGGAAAAACGTATCGCATTGAAGGACGAATATGTGGAGGAATACATTAACTCGAATACTCTTCAATTCACATCTTAGTTCTTAGTAGAGGGTTCAGCTAGTCACTTTCAGATTGTTTCTCTGTCGTTTCAGTTTCGGGGAAAGGACGACTTAAATGTTTTCATACGACCTCTTATTTTATTACAATGATCGTTTGTCTCTACGTAGGTGAGAGCGGATAAAATATTAACACATTCAGAGAGAAAGTTGATGGGAATTTGGTGGAAAGATCTCGCGGCAACGAGAAACACCTTTGTTTTAACGATTGCCAACCCAACTCGCGTATCATATCCGCGACATACACTTCGCATGTTTGCGAAATTACAACACGAGCTGCTCCTAACTGAACGGTTTCGATGTTCTCCATAAATTCCATACCGCGAAACAATATTCCACAACAGAACGGACAGTTGCAGGGATCAGTCTCTCTACTAGATTTTTCACATCTTCCATGTGTTTTGCCAATAAGACACAGTCTCTGGTTTGCTTTGAGCAGAACATTTTCTATTCGTGCGGCGGTCCTATTTCAGTTGTTCCTAATTGTAAGCACTAGTTTTTAGTTAAAGTGACAGCCATGCAACTTGTGTGATTTATCACGTAACCGAAAATTTAACGTATTCCTTTTACAAAATCAAATTATATTAATATGACCACCAGTCAAGAGTCGGAATAACTACCTTTTGGAACGCGGACGTACAGGTAGAGTGTCAATAAGGTTCTGGAAGGTACCAGTAGGGACGTAGGGCCATTCCGAATCCAGCGCCGTGGCCAGTTGTGGTAGGTTTCACGGTCGTGGATCCATGGTGCAACAGCCCGATCGAGGTGGTCCCACAGGTTCTCGATCGGATTTAAATCTGGCGAGAGTGGTTCCGGCCGGCTGGAGTGGCCGTGCGGTTCTAGGCGCTACAGTCTGGAACCGAGCGACCGCTACGGTCGCAGGTTCGAATCCTGCCTCGGGCATGAATGTGTGTGATGTCCTTACGTTAGTTAGTTTTAATTAGTTTTAAGTTCTAGGCGACTGATGACTTCAGAATAACTGATGAGGAGGTGATCGAGGAGAAAATAAATGTATCGCACAGGCTGACAAAATGAAGGAATCGGTTCATAGGATATATCCGGGGCACCATAGGATTGTCAATTGTCATCAAGGAATTGGTAATGTAGAAGTGTCTGTCTGTCGGCTAGGGGGAGGGGAGAGGTGGAGGTGGCGAGGGTAAGAAATTTTAGAGGGAGACCAAAAGTAAAATGCGAAGGGCGTTCAATAAGTAATGCAATACATTTTTTTTTTCTGAAAGCAGATTGGTCTTATTTAGGATTCCAGTACACCTTATTATTCCCCACTCTTTTGGCTACAAAACCCAATTTTTCAGCATTATTACCATTAAATGCGACTTACTTACGCTACCTTACTGGCAGGGCATGTATTCCATCATGGTACCACTCTAATGGTCGATGTCGGAGCTAAAGTCCTGCTGCATCTGTAGTGTTGGCAGAAGAGCCAACACTGTTTTTCTAGAGGAGGCCGAAATGCACGCGTCTAAATGCACGCAGACCGGCGTGAGGTCTGGAACAGGATAATGCCTTGAGAATTGCAATAAAGTACGAAAATCTTGTAATACTTAACTTTAGTCCACATTTGTAGAACATCGCTCTTGATGATACATGCTTCACAATATTAATTATCAACTGCTATGGCGCCTTGCTAGGTCGTACCAAATGTAGCTGAAGGCTATGCTAACTATTGTCTCGGCAAATGAGAGCGTATTTGTCACTGAACCATTGCTATGAACGTCGGCTGTACAACTGGGGCGAGTGCTAGTACGTCTCTCTAGACCTGCTGTGTGGTGGCGCTCGGTCTGCTATCACTGACAGTGGCGACACGCGGGTCTGACGTATACTAATGGACCGCGGCCGATTTAAAGGCTACCACCTAGCAAGTGTGGTGTCTGGCGGTGACACCACAGCATCAATAACCTCTTCAACATCCACTTACTGCTTCCCGCGAACTGCGAGATCAGGGCTGTAGGGTGGATGAGAAAGGACAGTCCAATGAAGTTTTGTGATCTGCTCTCGCGTCGCAGAGGCTGAGGTGGGAATATCTCACGACGTCCCACAACAAATTCAGCATTTTTTCAACCGAAACTGGCCGAGAAAAAAAATGTGTTGCAGTGCTTATTGCACGCCAGTCGTGCAAGAAGAAAGTTCAAAAGAATGTGTCCCGCAGAAGTGACGCAGAGATGAAGAAATTTGCACAGCATATCATAGCGTGCCGAGCTCCTTCTTTGTGCTCTCAAGGTATTTGCTTTGTCACAGAGGAGGAGGTGTTCGTTTCCATTTTTGTGGCGACAAACAGACTGAAGTTGTTCAATTTCCTGGGGGTAGAACAGTACACTTCAGAGTTAATCGTTGTACCATAATGGAAGACATAAAACAGTGTAACCCATTCAGAGTCCCGGAAGACCATCACCTGCTGAGACTGCGGCTTTGTACTTTTTCTTCGGTGGAGAAGTGATGTGGCGCCACTGCATGTATTGCCGTTTTGCTTCCAATTCGAACTGGTGAACCAATGGATCTTCGCCTGTAACGATGTGCGACAGAAAATTGTGCCCAATTGCTCACGCGTTACGAGGCTGACAGTGACAGACTGTCCTTCATTGTTCTTAATGGTCTTCAGTTGGACGGTGAGGAACCCATCGGGCAGAACCTTTGACTACCCAATTGGTGGACGAGTGTGTCAGCACCGTCAACACAGACGTCCAGTTATGCAGCAAGTTGTTTCATTGTGATCCGTCTATCATTTCGAATGAGAGTGGCAGCACGTCTCAGCATTGCAGGAGTCACAGCTGTGTGCGGCCGGCCGGAAGGCGACGGATGGGACAGGTTTGGGCGATACGGTTGCGACAATGACAGGCACCTAGCCCAACGACTCAACTTGCTTCCTTTCACTGCTATGTCTCCGTAGACATTCTGCAAGCGACTATAAATATCTACGATGCTCTGGTTTTCTGTCCAAAGAAATTCCACCACAGCTCGGCTTGGAATGCGCCTCCGTTACAGACGCCAATTCCAAGGCTGCGTAAGCGCCACCACCAATCAGAACTTCATGAAATTGTAGGGGCTGAGGCGGGAATATCTCACGGTGTCCCACAACAAATTCAGCATTTTTTCAACCGAAACTGGCCGAGAACAAAATGTGTAGCATTTCTTATTGAACGCCCGTCGTGCAAGAAGAAAGTTCAAAAGGATGTGTGCCGCAGTAGTGGCGCAGAGATTAAGACATTTGCACAACGTTTTCCAGCATGGAGAAGTGCTCTCAAAGTTTGTCTGCAACACACATCCCCATTGTTTTCTCGTGGTGCATTGCTCATTGCTCGGATGGAGCAACTATTGCGTGGCAGGTATCTCAGAGTGACGACAAGGTGTGTTTCGAGGACGGGCATTACTTAACTATTCAGACTTCTACAACCAACGACTCCGCCAACTCATCAACTTATCCATCGTTGCAAAAAGGCGAATATGTAGAAAATGGCAAACACAATCACCAAATTTCAAAATTTCTTGCCAATAACGCCACGGGCTTAAAACTTTGGAATAGTTAAAATAAACCAATTAGTAAAAAGTTCTTAAAATTGCAACCTCTCATTACTAATCTCCAGCCGGCCGAAGTGGCCGCGCGGTTAAAGGCGCTGCAGTCTGGAACCGCAAGACCGCTACGGTCGCAGGTTCGAATCCTGCCTCGGGCATGGTTGTTTGTGAAGTCCTTAGGTTAGTTAGGTTTAACTAGTTCTAAGTTCTAGGGGACTAATGACCTCAGCAGTTGAGTCCCGTAGTGCTCAGAGCCATTTGAACCAACTAATCTCCATGAACAACATTAACGTTTTAGCCTTTACCTCATCCCTTAACGACACTGCAAATTCTGTCTGAGTAAAATTATGCCCCTGAGAGTTTTGTTGTCCAACGAGCATACAATTCGCGGTCTCCTATTTGTTCATGTCTCACAAAGTAGACTGCAATAAAAGTTTGAAAAGATGTCTGACATCTTAGATACATTGAACGCCGGTTTTCACTGCCTGCTAACATTTCATTTCCTCTGTCTCCCTTAACTGAAGTCTAGTTTGTGTTTTTTTTCCCTGATACCTTCATACTTCAAAAAGTATCGCTTGAGGAGCATCATCAGAAACTGTCAGACTGAAACACTTGATACAGCTACCTCAGCCTCCTATGGATACTGACGACGGGCTTGTAGTCCTCCCACGAGCGAAGCATCGACTAAACATACAGGATGCCGAAGTGATAATTGCAGTCGCCGTAATAAGAAGTCTTCCGAAGGGTATGCCTACGAAACTCGTTAGAAAATTCCTAATGCGTAGCATGTCATAGACGATTCAGAGCAGTATGAGAGCAGACTACTCCTAGGTCTGCACACGAGCCACACAGTCAGCCTATAAATCAGCGTTACCACACCCCGAAGATCACAGCAACGAGAGTTAACCTGAGTCATTGCGATTTGCGGTGGATTCCCGATATGCATCGTGCAGACGGCGCTATCGTCTGTAACGGCAGCCAGGCATTTGGAGTAGTGACAGAAGGTAAGTTGTGATATTTACGTATTGGTTAGAACAATAACAGGAAAATATGTTTATGACAGAATAGTCGAAGTAGTAGCAGAACGCACGCTCTCTTTGATCGCGTCATAAATTTACCAAAACAAGAAAAAAGTACCTCTTATTGTTTTTTGTTAGAGGTTACAGCAAGCTTGTGCAAACATCTTGTCTTCAAGTTGCTAGGGAATAAAGTCAGAAAAATTACAAGAGTTACCTGAGCAAAGATAGCAGAAGTGATGATGATTTCGGTTTGTGGTTTGCTCAACCGCGTGGTTATCAGCTCCCGTACAGATTCCAATCGTTTCACGGTCCTGTCTGGCCATGTTCCTAAATGATGACGAAATGATAAGGACAACACAAACACCCAGTCCGCCGACGGAGAGAATTCATGATCCGGCCAAGAATCGAACTCGGGACGCAGTAACGCTGACCACTGGACCACGAGCTGCGAACGATAATAGAAGTGGAAGCATTTTCGCCTATTTGTTAAAGTTTAAAGCGATAAACTATTTTGCTGTCACAGTTTAATTTCAGTTAATTAGAATAACGATGACCCTATTTCTTCTCCTCCTGGTATTCTTTCTGCAGAAGAGAAAATGGTTGTCTTCGTGTTGCTGTCTTAGACACTTTATGGGCGTTGCATTCTGCCTGTTTATGCAAACTTTAAAATCTTTTTATGGTCCATTATTTTTACCTAAACAAGTTTTGGCATATTTTTCCAGAGTTGTTGGGGTCATAACTTATTGAGGGTTAAATCACATGTCTTACAAAAACTTTCTTGAGTTAGTAATTAGACCTAAAATATTTTTTTATCTTATTGTATTTCCTTACCTGTATTTCAAACACGTGTTCGTAACAATCACAAAGAAAACGCGATTGAAACACACACACACAGAGTGAGGCAGGCAGAGAGGTGTGTGTGTGTGTGTGTGTGTGTGTGAGAGAGAGAGAGAGAGAGAGAGAGAGAGAGAGAGAGACTTGGTAAACCAAAAGCAGTTCATATCATGTGTCAGATCAAGTAATCAAACAATAGAGCATCAGCTGTCCCCAGGCAACACTGTATGAACATAAATATTTTAGTTTGAAGTTCAGTGCTTAGCCTTGTCAGCATCGTTCACTACTAGTATTGCAGTATTTTTGCGACTTCATTTTCAAGATTTTTTATGATGCCAAAGACAACGATATAAACTGTAACCACTCGCAAAATGTTGTCCCGCAATGCGTTCGCGCAATAAAATAAAGGGAACTAAAAAGCAATTTTGTTAACTCCCTTAAACTCCCTTATTACTTTTACTTATCTCTTATATTATTCCACCAAATCAGGTTCAAAAGTCCAAAGTAGATCTTTCAGAGACCCAATTAAGTCTTTGTGAAATACTTCGTATTGATCAAAGGAACGACCGAAATATATTTGACGAACTGATTTACTTCGCATTCAGAGAATGTCTCCTCGAATACCCCATAATGCTAGCACTCCTAACACTAGCCTAAGTTTGGTACCATAACTGACTTCTTAAATCAATCAGAATAACTGAAACACGAACAAACATACATACACACACACACACACACGCACACACGCACACACACACACACACACACACACACACACACACACACACACACAAACTGTACATAACAGTTGTTTCCGTCGGATATAACGGAACGGTGGTTTTTCCTTCTTTTACGCAAATGTAGCACAGTCATTGGTGATGATAATTCTTAGTATTCTTTCAGCTGGTCAGTCACACTTTCGTTTGGAACTCTGTACGTCCTCATCCAAATGAAAATCAGCGAACAGATAAATAATTAAGCCTTATTATTCTCTTCTTGGTCATATTTACGAATAATGATTATCCATTAAACACACATTATGTAACACTGGCCTTGAAAGCTGGGTGAAATATAGTAGATTATGCGCCCAGTAGCAAATGTTCGTGCTTTGCCGTATTAGACTAACCATTTCACGACCGTGCGTATATTATTAGGTGTAATCTAGTCTTACATTATTCATCTTTCACTGAGCCAAAGGCTTGGAATACTGCATTTAGGTTCACTTGCCTAACATATAAGGAAGAAACGGGAAGGAAATTTGTGAAACAACTCTGCTGAGTAATTTCGACGTCAGGTTTCAGAGATATACATCAAGAAGCAAATTACGCTTGATTATGGATCTACATGGACGGAAATGCATAACTTGACACAATGAAGGAAGAATCTTTGTAACCAGACTCATTGACACAAAATATCCGTCCATGATATACAGCCATGACCGCAGCTGTGAATTGAGGACGAAATTAAATCTTTGAAGTAAATTTACTGGTAACATGTAGAGGAAACATTCTTTATGTCATTTATAACACAAACGAAATGAATTCCAATATGTGAAAAACTAACATTTGTTTGTGAATGTTGTTACAAGAAAATTTGTGAAGTCCTTTGTAAAATTAAATGTGTTTACTGTCCGGAGGAGGTTACAAAATTCTCGTTGCGTACTAAACTTTCCCTGGCTTGTGGACGTTCCTCGCTGTGACAGGTCACATTAGCATCACTTGTGGCCCCCGTGGTGAATAACAAGCGTCCGCCACCTGACGTCAACAAACTGTTTTTGCAGTGTGAGCAGCAGTCCCTGGAGGTCGGAGCTTTCTTCGACAACAGAAGCCGTGAGCTTCCTCACAAATGCTCCGTCCATACGTCCCTGAAGACGCTCTTAGAAGCTATAAACAGTGTCATGCTGCAGTACAATTCCATTTCGGCCTCTAACAATTTTTGAAATAATGGTTATTAGTTTGCGAAATCCATCAGAATTACTGACACGTGCTGAGTTTCATTCGCTAAAGTAATCGTCCAAAAGGGACATACCAAAATTAAGTTTTCCCAGCGTTCTGAAACCAGTAAGTTCATTCGGGTAGTGAGGCCGTGTTGTCTATCCTATCAGGGTTTTTTTCATTTGCTTCACGCTAACTGCAGCATAGCTTGCATGTACATTTCGTAGTGTCTTGTTTCTTTGTCACTGATTATGAAGTGAAGTAACTAATCTGCGATGTACAAGATAGCCAAACGCGTTATAGGGGAACGTGTCTTTTTGCTGAATAGAGTGTTGTTTTTACCCAATAAAACTGAAGGTACACATTGAAGATGAGACAAATTTGAGTAAATGTGTAGACTAGTCCGAATTAATGAAGCGATTACACGTGCAATGTCAGCCGTACAATGTGTCATCAAAAGTATCCGGACACTTTTATGTAATACGGAACTGATCACTAGACATCATGAGAGGCGACACGGCAGTCTAGAAGGAGGTGGGGTGTATCGTGTTGTCGGTAGAGAAACAATAACAACAGAATGGATCGGTTTAGAGAGCTCTGTGACACCGAACGTGGACTAGTCATTGTCTGTCATCTGCGTAACAAATCCACCTGGGACATTTCAAACCTTCCAGAGCTGTTCAAGTCGACTGTTGGTGATGGCCGGCCGGTGTGGCCGTGCGGTTCTAGGCGCTTCAGTCTGGAACCGCGTGACCGCTACGGTCGCAGGTTCGAATCCTGCCTCGGGCATGGATGCGTGTGATGTCCTTAGGTTAGTTAGGTTTAAGTAGTTCTAAGTTATAGGGGACTGATGACCACAGATGGTAAGTCCCATAGTGCTCAGAGCCATTTGTTGGTGATGTGACTGTGAAGTGGAAATCCAAAGAAACAACCAAAGCTAAACCAAGATCAGGCAGACCTCATAAACTGACGAACAGGGATTTTCGAGCATTCCAAAGGGTGGTGGTACAAAATCGCATGGAATTAGCTGAAGAAACCACACGTGAATTCCAAAGTGCTACCAGTAGTCCAGCGGGCACAGCAACTGTGCTTAGGGAGTTCGAAAGAATGGCGTGCAGTGGTTGAGAATCTCGCCATAAGACGCACATTCCTGTAGCCAAAACTAGGCGGCGCTTGAGATTGTGTAAAAAGCGACGCCCTTGGACAGTGGGTGGCTGAAAGCGTGTGTTTTGGAGTACTGAGCCACGCTGTATCGTGTGGCAATCTGATCGAAAGGTTTCTGCTTGGCTAATGCATGAAATGTCGTGTGACTAGGGCCTCCCGTCGGGTAGACCGTTCGCCGGGTGCAAGTTTTCGATTTGACGCCACTTCGGCGACTTGCACGTCGATGGGGATGAAATGATGATGATTAGGACAACACAACACCCATTCCCTGAGCGGAGAAAATCTCTGACCCAGCTGGGAATCGAACCCGGCCTGTTAGGATTGACATTGTGTCGCGCTGACTACTTTTTTTTTTTTTTTAATCTCATTTTGTTCGTTTCCGTTCGTTGTATCTGCTCTGGGCGGACGTCGAAAGACACCCGTTTCAGTTCATTGTTGATCCATTAACTCAGTTTTTTTTTATTACAGAGGGCAGCTAGCCCTCTGACCGAACACGCTGAGCTACGGTGCCGGCACCACTCAGCTACCGCGAGCGGACTGGCTAATGCCTGGAAACTTTACTTACCATGCGCCCATCATGTGTAGCGTCAACAGTGAATTTGAGGCAGTGGTGCTACGGTATGAGGGTGTATCTTGTGGTTAGTGTGTGGTCTGCTTATTGCGTTTAAAAAGACGAGAAACGCGGAAAGATGTGGACACATTTTACAGCATTATGTAGGGCGTACAGTAGGGGACCAGTTTGCATCAGCGTGACAGTGCACTTTGTCTCAATGTAACATATCTGAGGCAATGTTTTAGTGGACAATAACATTCCCTCCTTTGTCAGCTTAATTTTTGAACATTCCTCGGATTTTACCTGTGCTCCGCCAATGGTAGACTTTTTTTGCTGGGAACATATAAATGTTTGATCGTATCTAGGCAACGTCTGTCGTAAGGCCTGAGACCCACATTGCCAGTTATCTCCTACAGAGACTCAGCTCTTCTGGTAAGCGGACAAAAGAGCATCTTTCATTTACTTCCATAGCAACTAACAATCTAGTGCCTTCTTCTTTCTCACAGAAGTAGTTACTGCGCTTCTGGATTTTCGTACTTTCCATATGCCTCGTATGTGGTAATAGTTTATTGTATCTGAAGCTTTGATCTCTTATCGAAAAAATTAATACCTGCACTGTTGTATACGCTAAGTAGCTATCTGTTCTTTTCGTATCCATTTAATTGTGTTCCAGTACTTCTTTGCTTTTTTACTTTACATACGTTTCATATCGTGTGCTTGGGTTGCCATGAAGCTCTGTTGCAGAAAAAAGACGAGATAAGTTTTTATCGCAAATTTAGTCTCCTCATGGAAGGCGCTATCTAATTTCAAAAGACTTACTCTTTATTATTTAGCAGCAAGTAAAAATGAGGCAGTATACGCCAGGAACAAAAATTAGTTCCCTCAAAAAAATAAGTAAATAAATAAAAATTAAAAATGCTACAACGATGTCATCTGCTGACATGTTACGTATCTGAAAGCCTAACTATCGAGAGAATAACAGTGAAATGAAATTGACTTCAGAATGACATATTTTCATGTCTCCTGGATCACCCAACGAAGACACGTTCCCCATCTCGCTCTTGCCCACAAGAACAGAAAGGTGCCTCTCGACGAACACAGCGTGCAAATACGAAAACACCGTTTTCAACTTTACGCACAGTTGTTGCATACGCTCTGTCCCTACAAACAGAATCTACATCTGTATCTACATGACTACTCCGCAAGTAACACACAATTTTTTCGAACCATCTTCAGACTATTTTAATACCGACCCACTCTCCAACGGCGCTCTGGAAAAATGAACACTTAAATCTTTCTCAACGAGCTCTGATTTCTCCTACAACGAGGTGATAAAAGTCATGGGATACCTATTAATATCTTGTTGGACCTTATTTTTCCCGTCGTAGTGCACCAACTCGACGTGTCGTGGACTCAACAAATCGATGGAAACCTCAGCAGAAATATTGAGACATGCTGCCTCCGTAGCCATTGTCAACTACGAAAGGGTTGCCAGTGCACGATTTTGTGCACGGATTGACCTCTCGATTATGTCCAACAAACATCCGATGGGATTCGTGTCGGGCGATCTGGATGGCCAAATCATTCGCTCAAATTGTCCAGAATGTTCTTCAGACCAATCGCGAACAGCTGTGGATCGGTGAAATGGCTCGTTGTCATCCATAAAAATTCCATTGTTATTTGGGAGCACGAATGGCCAAAAATGGTCTCCAACATAACCATTCCCAGTCAACGGTCGGTTCAGTTTGACACAGCCGACTCCATTATGGCTTCGTGTGGTCTGCGCCACACTCGAAGGTTACCATGACTGGCAACTAAATGAAATCTGGACTAATCTGACTAGGTCATGGTTTTCCAGTCATCTAGGGTCGAACCAATATGGTCACGAGCGCAGGGGAGGCGCTGCACTTGATGTCGTTGCTGTAAGAATGGTTCAAATGGCTCTGAGCACTATGGGACTCAACTGCTGAGGTCATTAGTCCCCTAGAACTTAGAACTAGTTAAACCTAACTAACCTAAGGACATCACAAACATCCATGCCCGAGGCAGGATTCGAACCTGCGACCGTAGCGGTCTTGCGGTTCCAGACTGCAGCGCCTTTAACCGCACGGCCACTTCGGCCGGCGCGTTGCTGTAAGCGACGACATGCGTAGCGGTCATCAGCTGCCATCGCCCATTGACGCCAAATTTAGCAACACTGTCCTAAGGGATACGTTCGTCGTACGCCTCACATAGACTCCGGCCGCTATTTCACGTGGTGTTGCTTGTCCGTTAGCACTATCAACCGTACGCAAAAGTAGCTCCTCTTGACTGTTAACTGAAGGACGTCGGTCACTGCGTTATTCGTCGTGAGAGACAATGTCTGAAATTTGGTATTCTCAGCACACTAATGACACTGAATCTCGGAATATTTTATTCCCCAATGATTTCCTAAATGGAATATCCCATGAGTCTACCTCCAACTCCCATTCTACCTTTTTTTGCCAGAACATTATCTATGTGATGGTACCAATTTATACTATTCGTAGTTGTTACACCTAGGTATTTAGCTGAATTGACAGCCATTAAACTTGCGTGTTTTATCGTGTAAGCGAAATTTAACGGAACTCTTTTCGTACTCATGTCAATGACTTCACACTTTCCTTATTCAGAGACATTGGTCACTTTTCGCACCATACAGGTGTCATGTCTAAATAATTTTACACTTGCTTTGATTTTTTGATGACTTTGAGTGTGAAGTCTTATGGGACTTAACTACTAAGGTCATCAGTCCCTAAGCTTACACACTACTTAACCTAAATTATCCTAAGGACAAACACACACACCCATGCCCGAGGGAGGACTCGAACCTCCGCCGGGACCAGCCGCACAGTCCATGACTGCAGCGCCCTAGACCGCTCGGCTAATCCCGCGCGGCGATGACTTTACAAGAAGGTGAATGACAGTATCATGTGCAAAAAAAGGGCTACTCGGATTGCCTGCTAAATCGCTTATATATTTTAGATTAGGAATAGCAGAGGATCTATAGCACTTCCCTATGGAACGCCAGATATCATTTCTGTTTTCCTCGGTAATTTTCCGTCGATTACTGCGAACGGTCACCTTTCTGACAGGAAATCACAGATCCAGTCACACGTCCGAAACGGTGCTCCATAGACACGCAATTTGATTAGAAGTCTATAGTCTATTGTGAGGAACGGCGTCAATATACTTCTGGAACTTTAGAAATATGGGATTAGTTTGAGATCTGTCATTACTTTGTACGAATGAAGAGCTAGTTGTGTCCCACAACAACTATATTTTCTAAATCCGTGCTGACTGTATGCAAATAAGCGGTTATCTCCGAGGTAATTCATAATGCTCGAACGCAGTATATGTTCCAAAATCCTACATTACGTCTTTGTCAGTGAAAGGGGTTTCTAATTCATGTGATTACGCCTATTTCCTTTCTTGTTTGGCATTTTGTGAAATGTGAGCACGGGGCTCCTTCGCAGAACTGTTGAATATTTCTCGCCATCTGCTCCCATCCTTATTATCAGTCTTCCATCTTGCCTCTAAAATCTAAATAGACCCTGTCTGTAATCCGAACTTTGGATTTCAGTCCAAACTATGTCTCCATTACATATACAAACACATAATGAAACACAAACAACGTCTATCAGGACATAATTCACCAGACATAAAATTAATTCATCTTCCCCAGTTCGGACCAATGGGAGTACTTCCTTGGTTGTAAGGCACCCGTGAACTAGAAATCAGCTCCTAAATATACACAATTGGCCATCCCTCTGTCCTACCCCCAGTTTTCAGGAATTTGGCTTGAAAGTACTAAAAGAAAACAAGTAAATCTATGACGCTATTGTTATCCGTAATGAGATACGTAGCGCTCTAATACCGGGTGTCCGGGAAGTATTGACGGATTAGAATTTGCGCCATTTTGTCATATGACGATTGGCAGTCATGAATTTTTTCATGTTTGTTATCTGTGATCCTTATTATTATTATTATTATTATTATTATTTTTGTCATGGAGCAGCTGGCAACTAAGAAACGTATCAAAGTGATAAAAAGTTATTGCAAAAACAGTGAAAGTCCCATGGCAACCGTTAGTGAACAGCGTGCGACATTTAGACGTAATGCTGCTCCAACCGGATCATCAGTTCGGAAGTTGATCCGGAAGTTTGAGACCACAGGTTCTGTTTCAAACGTTATGAAAACAAGACGATGGCGTTCTACTCAAACACAAGACGACAATGCTGCCGTGCGTGACTGTGCTACCGTAAGCCGCAGTAAATCGGTCCGCTGACGAGCTCAACAGCTGAATTCGGTGCTTGATATCCTTTCAAAAGATCTGAAAACGCATGCTTACAAGATTCAACTTACACAAGAGCTGAAGCCTGTAGATCATGGAAAGAGACATCGACTTGCTCAATAGGCCTTGGCTCAACAAGCGGAGAACGAGAACTTCACAAGAAGTATATTTTCTCAGATGGGGCGCACTTTCACCTCAGTGGGTAGGTGAACAGTGGGTAGGTCAATAAGCAGAACTGTGGTAACGAAAACCCGCGAGTGACTGGGAAGACGAGATGCATCCGCAACGCACGACTGTATGATGCGGGTTCTGGGCAGGATGAGTGATCGGCCATTGCTTCTTTGAAAATGGCGAGGGAAGTGGAGCCACAGTGAATAGCGATCGTTACCAAACCATGCTTCCTAATTGGTTTTTCACTCTCACTGATGAAAATGACGGTTTTTGGTTTCAACAAGATGGTGCGACGTATTACATATCCCGTGAAACGATTGCTCTGCTGAATGAAAAGTTTCCTCAAAAAATTCCCATTGCGTGGCAACCAGGAATGGTGTGCCAGATTATGCAGTCTTATGCCTTGTGACATTTTTTTGTGGAGATTTGTGAAATCAAAACTGTACGTGAACAAAAAAACTAAAACAATACAGCTATTGATGGATGAAATTGAAAGGGCTATTAACGGCATCCCACTGGATGTTTGTAAACCCGTCATCGAGAACTTCAATGTACGTATTGCTTGTTGCCTCGCGGACTTGGGTGTTCATATAGAGGATATAATTTTTCATACATAAATGGGGAAAATTACTTAATGTGATAGTAAAAAAAGTTACATTTTCAATAAATTCTGTATGTCTTATAGCACCCTACTTCCCGGACACCCTCTACCTAATTTCCATTTTTGGTGGTAGATTGTGTGTTTAGGACTCAGTTCATTTGGGGCCATCGGTGTAAATACAGACTAATTCCGGATGTTGCCTTGAGAGCTGCCAAATTTTTTTATTGGTGCAAGCATAGTGATTGAAAGGCTTGTTATTTTCTTTTCCCGAAATAATTTTAACATTTTAATGTATTTACGCTGTGGAGCCGCAGATGCTCGATTCATTTTGTAGAGAAGATAGAATTCTGAGACAAAAATAGATAAAAAATAAATAAAAATAGAGAGAGGGAGTAAGGAGAAAGTTAACAGGTAGTAGTAATTTTACCATAGCTTAAACATATGGGCCACGCGTGGTAGCCTTGCGGTCTGGGGCGCCTTGTCACGGTTCGCGCTGCTCCCCCTGTCATAGGTTTGTGTCCTCCCTCGGGCATGGGTGTGTGTGTTGTCCTTAGCGTAAGTTAGGTTAAGTAGTGCGTAAGCCTAGGGACCGATGACCTCAGCAGTTTGGTCCCATAATCCTTACCACAAATTTCCAATTAAAGACATGATTTTTAGAAACTGACCTATACTCACCACTGAGAATCAGAAGGCGTCTATTTTGTCCCACGTTGCTGGAAGATACACGAACGCTAACTGAAATTTTTTCCCTTTTGGTAGCATTTATTTGTCAATAAACTTGTTGTAGCTAGGATTCACAGTCATAAATAAATTTTTAAGGGACATAATCTTTTCCCCCAGTGACTGTTATAAGTTTTTATTACACTATTGCAATTTCGGCCTTATCAAGTGCTGATATTATGGCTTTAAGCCACTGAAATGGCTTAAAGCCATAGTGTAGTGAAAACTTAAAACAGTCACTGGCGGAAAGATGATGTCCTTCAAAAAATTTATTTGTGAGTTTTACACGCTATCGATTTCGAAGAATGGTAAATGTCTTTACGAAAAAAATATATTTTGTCTCAACGGCTAGAAAGAGACCATTCGCCTCAGTCTTGTCCATCTCGTTTGAAGCTATACCGTTTCTCAAGAAGAGTGGTGTAAATGTTGATCTGGAGTGAATACACACAGTTTTTTGAGACACGACAAAGTCTGCGGATCTCAATTGAATAATGCATCTTATCACAGCCCCTGAAGACGAAGCTCTCTAGCTCCAAAATCGTTGGCGTGCCGAACTAATACCAATAAATATAGCTGAAACAAAAGGAAATATATATTTCGCCAATAGCGGTCCTAATTGCATCTCTTCCAGGGCTGTCGTCTCTTGTCAATGATGATGACTTCTTTAGATCCTGCCATCGGCAGCGCATCATCTGGCTCACGACCGCCCCCCCCCCCCCCCCCATCCCCTCCCCCATAACAAGAAACACGTCGCGTGTAACTTTGAGGTACCACGTAATTAACACGACACGGAGAAAGGCGTCTCTGAGGATTATGAGATGGCCTCTTTTATTTTCTGTAACACGAAAATATTCGTACACTGCTGGGTTGTTAAAAGCTCCGTAGACAAGGCTGCCCAGTTCTCGGGCAGTCACCGATCGTGTTCGCTGTAAGACGATGAGGGTCGGCGGCTGCTCCATCTCCACCGCTCCGCCAAGCTGAACAAGCGTTTCCACGTAGCGGTAGCAGGCAACCACCAGATGTCCAAAGTTATTGCTCGCTCCTCTCATGTACCACACTTAACTGCTAATTAGCCGATACATCAACAGGAAACAACTCGTGATAATTGCTCCTAGACGACACTCCAGCATAACCGCTTCCTCTTTTAAGCAATCTGTAGACGATCACAGCTTGTTCACCATTTTGTAAATCTGGTTGGCGATAAATTGGTTTCTGTGTGTATATGTGTGTGTGTGTCCAACAGCGATTAAGAAAAAGAGAGAAAAATGTCTTTATGTGACGCGCACCGCCATAAAAAGCATCTACACACGCTGCTCCTTCGTAATGGCTGATTCACCGATAAAAACAATGTTATGCCGACAGCAGTGATCCGACCGGTATTACTTTATCAAATATTGTTATGAGACGCTATCGAGTTTATTCCTCTGCTTATGCCATCACCAGGCAGTATTCGGTCGGAAAAATTTTGTTTGGTATCGTAAGAAATGAGGAAATGTTAGGTCATAGAATCCAAACTTAATTCGTAACAACCACGCGTGAAGATGGAAAACAGGCAAAGAGCAAGTCAAAAGCGGTTCTTACAGCAGGCCGTAAAGGTCTACTGTGGAAATCGACAAATTATTCCTCTCTGTGTGAAGAAGGTATTTTGTATTGTGATAGTCCATTGGTGGTGCCTAACATACAGTATTCCGTTGTATGTACTGTCGTCCAGAGACTTGTCAGTGTTTGCAGTGTTCATTTGGTGTGTCACTAACACAGCAACAGGAAGAAAAGCCACCTCATTACTACCAAAGAGTTGTCATACCCAGCTGTTATACCAGAATGTTAACAGTAAGCTTACAGACACACTTTTAACTAATAATTTGGTGCATACACACACTGTACCTCATGAATAACTAATTCTTTATTGTAGTATCGATTTTATGGCTTAGTGTCACACAACTAATTCACATATCTCCGGTTCAGCTGTGAGCCAGTTTCATTTTTATTTTCAGTTATCATTTCTCCTACCTCTGATAACGATTTGTTAGTTAAAATAATTTCATTTGCACTTTGTGAGATATATCCATTGTAATACAACCAGTTTACGTACGTTTTTCTTTACAGAGTGATCTTTTTTATTCTTGTTTTTCACGTTCACAGGGCAACATATTGGATATGGAAAATGAAGTGCGGTTAATACCAATATGACAATAGGTATTCTGTTGTGTGAAATGTAGACAATCATTCCCTGTTGTGCTTTACTACTACTTTTCTAATGTGGGAAATATGGAGTTTCGTTGTCGAAAATAAACTACCATGATTTTGTTTTCCCGGTTTCTTTTTGCGTGATTTACCCTCGTTACGGTCAGAATTGCAAACAGTATATCCCGGTCAACATCATCAAAAGCATTCTCTAAATATATAAACACTGTAAATATAGATTTACCTTTCTTCAACCTATCTTCTAAGACACGCGAGAGGACAGTACATCATCGCGTGTTCCTACATTGAATCCAAACTGACCTTCCTTGAGATTTCCTTCTGTAAGTTTATCCAGTCTTCCGTAAATAGTCTGTGCCAGCATTTTGCCGTCCTCATTTATTAAACTATCAGTTTGGTAATATTCACACCTGGCAGTTCTTGCCTTCTTTGAAATTCCGATTATTGGTTTCTTCTTGAAGTGTTGGTCTCATATATCTTGCACATCAGGATAAAAGTTCTGCAGCTGCTGACTCTCCGAAGGTTCTGAGTAATTGTGAGGGAATGTTGTCTACTCCAGAAACCCTTGGTTCAACTTAGGCCTTTCAACGCTGTGTCAAATTCTTTTCGTAGTATCATATTTTTCATCTTATCTTCATCAACTTTCTCTTCCTGTTCTACAGTAGTGTCTTTAAGTTCATTACCCTTGTAAAACCCTTCTGTTTATTCATTCCATCTTTCAGCGATCCCTTTTTTTGCTTAGCACCGGACTTGTCATATCAGTTCCTGATATTCATAAAGGAGTTCTCTTTTTTTCCAAAAGTCTCTTTAGTTTTCCTGTAAGTGATATCTGTCTTTGCCCTAATTATGCAGACTGCTGCAGCATTACCTTTTTCTTCTAGGTCTGCCTGCTATTATAATTTCTGCACATGCTGTCAGTTTCACTTTTAGGACTACTTTATTCCCTTTTTAGATGACTGTATTCCCTGTTGACTGCTTCATTTGCTATACTTTTATATTTTCTTACATACTATATCTCGCCCGTCATCCAAGCATTTCTACTGGGGTTGCTTTTCTGCCTGTTTGCTGCGCAGTGTAGCCGCGTGGTCTGGGGCGCCTTGTCCGCGCGACTCCCCCCCCGTCGGAGGTTCGAGTCCTCTCTCGGGCGTGTGTGTGTGTGTGTGTGTGCCTTCCTTACCGTAAATTAGTTTACGTTAGATTAAGTAGCGTGTAAGCTTAGGGACCGATGATCTCAGCAGTTTGGTCCCATAAGACCTTACCACAAATTTCCATAATTTGCTGCCTGTTTGGTCCTCTGCCTTTCATCTCTCAAAGCTATCGATTTGTCTGCTGTTGTATTCCTGTTCCCTGTTTCAGTCAGTCGTTGTCTAACGCTCGCTTTGAAACCCTCGACAATTTCTGGTTCTTTCAATTCATTTCATGATTTTCGTACCATTCTGCATTTTCTTCAATTTTAATCTACAGTTCATAATCAGTAAATTATTGTAAGTGTACTGATATGTGCCTAGAAATATCTTAAAGTTTAAAACTTGGGTCGGAAATCTTTGTCTTGGATTGTATAACCAATCCGAAATCTTCCAGTGTGTCCAGGTCTCTTGCACGGATAAAAAATTCTTTCATAATTCTTTAAAAAAAAAGTGTTATCGATGATTAAATTATGCTGTGTGCGAAATATTACCGCATGGTTTCGTATTTCATTCCTTTCCCCTAGTCTATTCTTCCACTATTTTTCGATCTCTTTCTTTTCCTATTGTCAAAATCAAGCCGCCAATTTAAATTTTCCTCTCCCTTAACTATATGAATAATTTATTTTATCTCATATTACATTCTTTCAATTTCTTCATCAGCCGCAGAGCTAGTTGGCTTATTAACTTGCAATATTATTATGAATATTGGCTTTGTTTCTGTGTTGGTTGCGATAATGCGTTCCCTATGCTGTTCTGAGAACTTTACCTGGATTGCCATTTCTTTAATCGTCATTGTATCTACTCCCGCAATACCTCTGTTTGATTTCATCTGTATGGCCCTCCACTCACGTGCCAAAAGTCTTTTTCTTCCTACCACTACACTTCGTTAACTACCACTAGGTCTAACTTCAACCTACGCATTTCACATTTTGAGTTGTCTAACATAGCTACTTGAATATGGGACTTAAAATTCCGTGCATCGACCCGTAGAATGCACAATACGTTTTTTTTCTGGTGCCAACATCCTTCTGAGTATTTACAAAATAAAAATCAATAGACAGACGTATGTTTTCAGAAGTTGTTATTTTATTAACACGACCGGTTTCGGCATCTCAGTGTTGTCACCTTCAGGCTCCTATGCACTCCGTGTATAGAGTGTCAGATACATTGACGCGTGCATAACCTTAGCCATGAACACCTGGATTCCATGAATTTTTTGTGGAGTGTGTACTTCGAAGACTTGACACCAGGTCTTCGAAGTACACACTCCCCAAAAAATTCACGGTATCCAGGTACTAAAGGCTCCGGTTATTCATTCATCGATGTATCTGACACACTATCTTACCGGTCGCTGTCCCGAAGAGATACTCCTGAGTAGCCCTCCGCTCTGGCATCCGAATCGTTAACTACTTTACCTCCGGAATATTCTATCAAAGATGATGCCATCACTAATAATCCATACAATAGAGCTGCATGCCCTCTGGAAGAAGTAGAATTAGTGATTTATGCACATTAAATCGAGCGAGGTAGCTGTTAAGAACGTGATAATTTATAATAAACAGTGATCGGTAAATGAAATAAATTACAGTCCAGAAATAATACTAGATGAGGTTATCTACGCATTCGAAGTTTATTGAAAAGGAAATGGACAATGAAAGGTAATCTCTGAATGGGAATGATGAAAGGTGGAGAAAAAGGGAAACGTTCCTTTGAAGGAACTAGCGAATTTATTTAATGAATTTTTCGAAGGTAAGGGAATTTCCCAAAACGGGGACAATACTGTAATTATTCTTCACAAGAAAGGAGACAGGCAATGATTAAAGGTGGAAGAGAAGGAAAAAGTTCACTAAAGGAACTTCAAAAATTATTTGCAGATTGTCTCCAAGGAAAGACAATTTTCTAAAACTAGGACAATGCTGTAATTGTTTTCCTTCTTAGGAAAGGAGAGAAACACGACAGCACTACTATCAGCCTCATATCCATAGTGTACGAAGTGTTCACTAAAATTATGACCAGTCGCACAGAATAAACGCCGGGCCTTAGTCAGCCAAAGCAAGAAGCTAGCTTTGGTAGCTAACCTTCCGTAGGACCAAATGGAGATACGCAACGAGTCGGTACATGAAATTACAACGGAAAAGTAATACTAGACAAAACAAAACGTATACGAATCCCATACAGACGACAATATCCGATTACATATTCGCATGATCAACAATATAACACAGCAGTTAGATTACTTCTGTTTTTCAGGAACTCTTCGACCGAATAGGAGCGAACCTCTAAGAAAATTTTCAGATTAGACTTTTTAGTCCGTGGATACTAAAGCTACAGCTTCCATTATAGTGCATCAGGATAGTGGGAAATGATGGGAGGGACAGCAAAAGCAATAATATATGAAGATTATAAATGAATGCAGTGCCTTCACTGAACTAAATATGGTTTTAAAAGATAAGCTTATGTTGTCTCTGGAAGTGAAAACCGACTCAGGTTGATTGAGTTGGTGTCCGACGACGAATGCGAGCACACATAGTGCTCAGTAACTTGCCATCAGCTGTAAAGATAACACGCAGTAAGCTTTCCAATTGTAATTCCGATGCTTGCAAATGTGCTCGCTTTCAGATCGATTGTATCGCCGGTTGTTAACAGGATAATGATTGTGTAACACATCGACACCTACTGCGCTTGAAAACGACTTGTAATGCCGAAATTGGCCAATCGTGCAAGGTATAATAAACTGAATAAGCATGTGAAAAAACAGCCGAGGTGGAATGCTTCAAAATGTTCTTTAACAAGTCGAGCTATACAACACTGAAGTTGTAAACAACACGTATTGTTCCGTCCCATGTATAAATCACGTGCAAATCATGAAGGTAAAAGCAGAGGGTTTCAAATTCACACTACACGTTACCAGGTCACTGCCGCGGACCTATTGTGACTAGAGCAGGAAAGATAAAAGTGACAGTGGTTCAGAAAGTACCCTCCACCACACACCGTAAAGTATCTTTCGGAGTAAAGATGTAGGTAAAGTGACAATGCGCGAAGCTCGCATTCGGGAGGACGGTGGTTCAAATCCCATCTGTTTGTCATGATCTAGGTTTCTTGTAATTTGTCTACTCTGCTTAGGGCGTATCTCATAATTCCTTTGAAAGCGCAGTACCGATTTCCTTATTCCATCTCAGTTTGTTATCCGTCTCCAACGACCTGAAACGGAAAGCCACCATTCAATATGCGTTACCAGTTTTGGCATAGGACAGTAAAATTATCGTATGGCATCCTTGTCCGGGAGACACCATTTCTGTTCGGCCGGTATTTTAATGCGAAAACCATTTAAGAAACTGGGGATTTCTTATCGAACAATTAAGAGACGCACATTAAAAATTTTTCGGAGGGGGTAAGACAGTCAACAAATAAATTTGGTAACAGACTGCAGTAGAATGCGTAAATATGAGCAGGGTGAAAGTAAACTGGGGGTTGGTGGAAGACATAGCCAGGTGAATTAATGGAAGGTTGATCAAAGAAGTGGTTTGCTACATTCCAACATATTTGTAAAGACCGAAACGACGTCTTAATGTAAGGGGGACAGACGGCATTGGAAAACATGCAAGGAGCAACATGTAGGCGTAACAGAGTCTTCAGGTGGACAGAGAACATCAAGCGGCTGACGATGTTCTGATACATATATGTGAGTGCATATCTCAGTTGGTTGAATTAGAGCATAGCTAGCTGGTGGTACTAAGTGACTCCCACCCTGGAGATGTATTACCAGGCGTCGCAAATAACTGTGTTCCGAGTTCGTCAAAACAGAGGGCCTTCCGTAACTGCGTAAGGTGACCATGAAGCATGAAAAAATAATCTGAGGGTGTAGTTTTTGTGATATTTGTGTTTCAAAGCTCTCCGTAGCAAAGGCTGAGGAGGGAAGTTGCTTAAGAAATGCTCGTGCATGGAGCGACCATCTGGCATGCTTTGTGTGACCACCTGTTCGAGCGAGGCTTAAAAAGCCACGCAATACAGGTAAGCAGTTTAAATGTCATCCAGCCACAAAGCTTAACATGGAAACGTCTGGGATAGCCACTACTCAGAAATATTTTGCCCTCATTTACTGGAATAGAGGCAATTGTTGCTTACTAACTTTCCACACTCCCAGAACCTTCCTATTATAATGCTTTGATAAAAATGATGTTACTCAAAACCAAAGATCTCAGGCTGCTCACAGAAGTGAAAATATTCGTGATGTACAATGCTAGTTAGACTGAACAGACAGCAAGTAGTGACTGACTTAGTGTTAAACAACAGGAAGGATAGTTTCCGCTGACTACATGTAACATTTTTTGAAGGGTGTAGAATAATATTTTGAAATTGTTGATGTGTATGTTTCAAGCGGTTTATGTTAACTGTAAGTATTTTTAGAAAGAGGAACTTGGGATTTTGTAGGGGAATACTTCTTTGTAGTACCACACAAGGCCACACAGGAATTAGGTGCGTTTTTGTTTTGACCTACGCCTACTTGCTTTTACAACTTTAATTAAGAAGTGATGCTCTCTTGTGTCCTTATCCAGGACTGGAAAGTAAAGATCCCTCCTGCTCCTGAGAAACTTTCAATAGAACCACAGTTCTTGTCACTCTGGGACGAACACTGTATCGTCGCTCCTTGGGACTTAGGGAGGAAAGACCACTCCCTATTGTTCGAGCAACTTCTCTCCTCTCGTCGCGAGGAAGTAACTTTAAGTAGACTACGTATAGAACACTGTCTTCACAGCCATCGTTATCTGCTAAGCGGCGATCACGCACAAATTTGCTCTCACTGTAACGAATCGCGGTCCGTGCCCCACTTTCTTAACCCGTGTCAGTTTTCATCCCCTTACGCTTTAGCGTGTTTGTGATCTGAGTTGCCGGCCGCGGTGGTCTCGCGGTTAAGACGCTCAGTCCGGAACCGCGCGACCGCTACGGTCGCAGGTTCGAATCCTGCCTCGGGCATGGATGTGTGTGATGTCCTTAGGTTAGTTAGGTTTAAGTAGTTCTAAGTTCTAGGGGACTGATGACCACAGAAGTTAAGTCCCATAGTGCTCAGAGCCATTTGAACCATTTTTTTTGATCTGAGTTCTCTGAGGTGATAGCACAGTGCTTTCTCCACCAGAGAGGTAAAATGATATTTTCTGAGGGGGAAACACTAAACGATTCGATTCTGTTTCAGTCACGAAACTAAATTATTTTCAAAAGATCATTACTATTATCACAATTCCATAAGACTCTAGTATTGATTATATAAGTTATCAATAATTACTTTTTCTCAATTACCAGGTTTAATGTAGCGAAGTTTACAGGTTCCACAAATGCTTCACCCATTGCATACATATATTGTGCCTTGTCCGGTACATAATTGATGATGAAAGTGAGACGTATACATAACAAACGCAAAATATCTAAAGAAAATGTCTTGTCCTAGTTGTAGGTAGTAACTGCAGTAGTGCAGCTGTTGCTTCATTACTCGCTTCGAAACAGAAAAATGCTTAGCATCCAATGCACGTTGGGTCGATTATTCTTATGAGTTTGAAACGCATTCCTATTGGTTTTCAAGATCTTTGAACACATTGTAAGTTCATTTCTGAACGAATCAGTTGTACAGTCTCCGGTTAGCAGCCACCTAAGTTCTCTTCTCGGAAAAGCGCGGAAAACGCGTTGTACGAATACGTAATAAAGTGGAGTGATAAACACTGGATAACTGAACCGGTGATTCTGGCAGCGTTAGCGAAGTTAACCGGAGAATAAGTTCTACAATGGCAGGAGTAGTTACAGGATTAGTTATGACAAGTTTGTTTGCTAGAATGAGGCAGGATAAGAAACGGGGACAGCACACAAATTATATGGAAGAATACGACGATTCCAAATTTGTATAAGAATTTCGCACTACTACTTTTCGATCTCATGCTTGAGAAGCTGGAGCGTATGAATGAAATGCGTAACTACTTCCTGACATAACACTTTTTGTCTGTAGTAGGCCTAATGGGCGTCTGATTTTGATACTTCGTGAATTATACTCTGTCGTGTTATTTATATAAATGAGGTCGACAAAAAGGAGCATTCGAATTATAACAGTCTCACTTATTTGGCGTGTGTTACAATTATTGTAGCATTAGAAACACCTGTTTCGTTTTATCTAGCAGACAGTGACAAAATTGACGTAATCAAATACAGAAACACAGATGTCTTCGGTACTCTTCGTATTAAAACCTTTTTCAGTATCATTTTGATTTTTCATGTGTTAAATATTCTGACGAGCTTTGATGAAGTAATAGTTTCTTTCGCGGAAAGGAGAGCACGTCGTGTAAAGCTGTAGCAAGATTACAAAGAAAAAAAAAATGCTTGGACCTAAGGATCGAATAAATGTTTACTGTCTTGCTTGTCTCTTGTCTTTACTGATTTCATGTTTCCTATATTTTATTCTATGTCACTCAAAAGAGAAACTTATTAGCTAACAGGCAATAAAGAGTTCTTATTCTCCCGTTTACAAATAATTCCACCCTGTATTAATTGGGAGTTTTATTATGGTGGGTAGGATACCAAACCGACCGAATGGGAGCAGGAGAGGCACCACAGGACATTAAAATTTCCAGTGTCCTGAATATAGGTTTGATGGCTTTCCAAAACAAATATATACGTTTGAATTCCAAAAGCGAAATACAGTGACGTGCAGCGGAAAAATACTGTGTAACACTGCACTTTAATACCAAATAACATACCTTACATTTCCCAGAGTGTATATGTTCCATATATCAAACACTTCAGAAGGAAGTGCACTGCAAAATGAACATATTTTTGAAAAATATTTTTTTTTTAAATTTTGGACGTCCTATCACAAATCGACAATGACTAAGTAGGGATGGGTAGAGGACAAATGTAACGATGTAGAGACGCATATCACTAGGGGTAAGATAGATACTGCCTACAGGAAAATTAAAGAAACCTTTGGAGAAAAGAGAACCACTTGCATGAATATCAAGAGCTCAGATGGAAACCCAGTTCTAAGCAAAGAAGGGAAAGCAGAAAGGTGGAAGGAGTATATAGAGGGTCTATACAAGGGCGACGTACTTGAGGACAATATTCTGGAAATGGAAGAGGGTGTAGATGAAGATGAAATGGGAGATATGATACTGCGTGAAGAGTTTGACAGAGCACTGAAAGACCCGAGTCGAAACAAGGCCCCCGGAGTAGACAACATTCCACTAGAACTACTGACAGCCTTGGGATAGCCAGGCCTAACGATACTCTACCATCTAGTGAGCAAGATGTATGAGACAGGCGAAATACCCTCAGACTTCAAGAAGAATATAATAGTTCCAATCCCAAAGAAAGCAGGTGTTGACAGATGTGAAAATTACCTAACTATCAGTTTAATAAGCCACGGCTGCAAAATACTAACACAAATTCTTTACAAACTGGCAGAAGCCGACCACGGGGAAGATCAGTTTGGATTCCGTAGAAATGTTGGAACACGTGAGGCAATACTAACCCTACGACATATCTTAGAAGATCGATTAAGTAAAGGCAAACCTACGTCTGCAGCATTTGTAGACTTAGAGAAAGCTTTTGACAATGTTGACTGGAATACTCTCTTTCAAATTCTGAAGGTGGCAGGGGTAAAATACAGGGAGCGAAAGGCTATTTACAATTTGTACAGAAACCAGATGGCAGTTAAAAGACTCGAGGGGCATGGAAGGGAAGCAGTGGTTGGGAAGGGAGTGAGACTGGGTTGTAGCCTCTCCCCGATGTTATTCAATCTGTATATTGAGCAAGCAGTAAAGGAAACTAAAGAAAAATTCGGAGCAGGAATTAAAATCCATGGAGAAGAAATAAAAACTTTGAGGTTCGCCGATGACATTGTAATTCTGTCAGAGACAGCAAAGGACTTGCAAGAGCAGTTGAACGGAATGGACAGTGTCTTGAGAGGAGGATATAAGATGAACATCAACAAAAGCAAGACGAGGATAATGGAATGTAGTCGAATTACATCGGGTGATGCGGGAATTAGATAAGGAAATGAGACGCTTAAATTAGTAAATGAATTTTGCTATTTGGGGAGCAAAATAACTGATGATTGTCGAAGTAGAGAGGATATAAAATGTAGACTGGCAATGGCAAGGAAAGCGTTTCTGAAGAAGACAAATTTGTTAACGTCGAGTATATATTTAAGTGTCAGGAAGTCGTTTCTGAAAGTATTTGTGTGGAGTGTAACCATGTATGGAAGTGAAACGTGGGCGATAAATAGTTTAGACAAGAAGAGAATAGAAGCTTTTGAAGTGTGGTGCTACAGAAGAATGGTGAAGATTAGATGGGTTGATCACATAACTAATGTGGAGGTATTGAGTAGAATAGGAGAGAAGAGAAATTTGTGGCACATCTTGACTAGAAGAAGGGATCGGTTGGTAGGGCATATTCTGAGGCATCAGGGGATCACCAATTCAGTATTGGAGGGTAGCGTGGAGGGTAAAAATCTTAGTGGGAGACCAAGAAATGAATACACTAATCAGATTCAGAAGGATGTAGGTTGCAGTAGGTACTGGGAAATGAAGAATCTTGCACTGAATAGAGTAGCATGGAGAGCTTCATCAAACCAGTCTCTGGACTGAAGACCACAACAACATCTCAAATGCTGTGAGGGGGCGGGGGCTGGGGGGCGCCGCTAGCCACTATCACGTTCTTGCCCCGGTTCGGAAATATCATATATCCGTGGCTGGAAGTTTTGTTAAGGTGATGGTGGGGAGTAGGAGGGGGGGGGGGGGTAACAGATGGCAGGGAGAGGGGAGGGGAGGAGGAGAGCCGGGGCAGTATCTAATGTCTGACTGTACTCAGGGTAATGGACTACGGTAAGAAAGTTTGTGAACCAGTGAAGTTAACACATAGGCACAGACTGCCGAACGCCTTGTGGTCTTTACTTGCCATAGCAACATGGCGAGGGAGATTCAGTTTTCGGTCATGTATACTGGTTGCCATAGAAACTCTTATCGAAGGGCCTGTGAAAAACCGTGTGTAGTTCTAATTGTTCATTTTCCTTTCCCACTGTTTGTTGCTTTATAACTAGCATTCCAGGTTCACTGTCATTAATTATTATAGTTTTCTTAGATACCTAATATCGTTTAGTCTCCTATGTGTCATCTAACTACTAGAACCTGGGAATGTTATTCCTAGAAAATGACCCATTTACCGTCACCATTTGCGCGCTTGTGAACTTATCTGGAACTGCTTTTATGGGTAGATATACACTGAAGAGCCAAAGAAACTGGTACACCTGCCTAATATTGTGTAGGGGCCCTAGCGAGCAAGCAGAAGTGCCGCAACACGATGTGGCAAGGACTCGACTAATGTCTGAAGTACTGCTGGAGGGAACTGACACCATGAATCCTGCAGGGCTGTCCATAAATCTGGAAGAGTACGAGGGAAGTGTTTAAACTCAGAAGAGTGTTCCTGGAGCCAGTAGCAATTCTGGACGTTTGGGGTGTCGCATTGCCCTATTGGAATTGTCCACGTCCGTCTGAATGCACAATGAACATGAATGGATAGATGCAGGTTGAAACACGTATGTATTCATTACCAGCGTGACAGAATGACGGCATGACAGAATCTCTGACCAGAGAGTTATTTATCGTTGCTAGTCTGCGCTTGACCGCGCGAGTGTGCAGTTGTACTCTGTCTATAGCAGTAGTCAGTCGGATGCAGTTGCGTGTAGCGAGTCGGCAGGAACAGTAGTGTGTAGCGAGTCGGCAGTAGGAGTAGCCAGTCGACAGTAGTAGCGAGTGGACGGTTGTACTGAGCAGGCGTCGGCATGCGTCGGCGGCGTGTTCTTCTTGCGACTCTGGTCGGGATTGTGGTGGACGATGAGTATTGTTGTAGAAGGTAATGAAGCAGCATTGCGCATATCTATAATGTATGTCAATTATAATTTAATTTGTTCAGAATAGATGCCCCAATAATAATTTTTTATAAAGTAACTCTTTTAAGAAAAGTATTCATTTCAATTTAAAGAATTTTTCCACTCTTTTGAAGAAAAAGCATTTATTTCAATTTAAAGAATATTTCCTATGCATTCCTTCCAAGAATCAAAATTAAATATACGCCAGCATTGCACGAAGCTGTGTCGATAGATAAGAGCAGATATAGATGCAGTTTTTATTGAGGTACGAATTTTGCTTTTTTTATTCAGAATACAGGGCCGAAGGTCAGCTCTGCTGTCTTTATAAAATTTATCAGGTTTAATTATTTCACAGGGCCGAAGGTCAGCGCTGCTGTCCTTATAAAATTAACCAGATATTATTATTTCTGTTAGGAGGCTACATTTGGTTCATGGTTCATTATCTAATTAATATTGTTGTGTGGTTTTTGGTCAATTACCATTCCTTAATTTTGTGGGGAGTTTAAACTTGGGTACATTTTGCATTTTTATTCATTAATTTTTGTGTTGGGAGGATACGCATGGTTCCATTTTGCATTTTTGTTCATTAATTTTTGCGGAGAGGTTACACTTAGCTCAATCTCCACATTTATTTATTTGTGAGGGGAGGTTACAAGGTGATCAGACAAGATGCATATGTAGGTGTTACCTGTCAGAGTCGTATCTAGAGGTATCAGGGGTCCCGTATCACTCCAAATGCACACGCCCCACACCATTAGAGAGCCTCCAGCGGCCTTAACAGTCAACCGCTGACATTCATGGTCCATGATTTCATGAGATTGTCTCCACACTCGGACACGTCCATCAGTTCCGACCAGGCAGCATGTTTCCAGTCGTCAACACTCCAATTCGGTGTTGACGGGTCCAAGCGTGGCGTAAACCTTTGTGTCGTGCAATCATTAAGGGTACACGAGCGGGTCTTCGGCTTAGAAAGCCCATATCGATGATGTTTCATTGAATAGTTGGCATGCTGACACTTGTTGGCCTAGTACTGAAATTTGCAGCAATTTTCTGAAGGGTTGCACTTCTGTCACGTTGACCGATTCTGTCGAGTCGTCGTTGGTCCCGCTCTTGCAGGATCTATTTCAGGCCGCAGCGACGTCGGAGATTTGATGTTTTACCGTATTCCTGATATTAACTGTACACTCGTAAAATGGTAGCACGGGAAACTCCCCACTCTACCGCTACCTCGGAGATGCTGAGTCCCATCGCTCGTGCTCCAACTACGACATCACGTTCAAACTCTCTAAAATCTCGATAACCTGCCTTTGTAGCAGCAGTAACTGATCTAACAACTGCCCAGACACTTGCTTTCCATATTGTGGGAAATGGTAAGGTGGACCAAAACAAGAAAAAAATGTCCAGTAAACATGTGCTCTAAAATGCATACCGTAAGAGCTATGAGCACGTGCTCATCTTCGCTACTTGGAAACACAATTCTTCTGATAAACAATTGCTCATTACATTTAAGGTATGCGTTTTGGAGCAAATGTTTACTGCACATTTTTTCCAGTTTTGGTTCATACTACTACTTACTAAAATGTGGAAAGCAAAGAGCAGAGATTTGCTTCACAGTATCGAAGATGAAAAATTGCTCGTAGCTCTTAATGTATGCATTTTCGATCCTATGTTTACTGAGACTTTTTTGCTTCTAGTATCGTGTACTTTCAGCTGTATGAGTTTACTCCATTAATTATGATACACCTTGTATAGGTGTTGCCGACCGCAGCGCCGTATTCTGCCTGTTTACATACCTGTGTATGAATACGCACGCATATACCCGCTTCTTTGTCGCTTCCGTGTGACAGTGGTGTAGGGAGCCATAGGCGTCCGCAAGGTGGGGCAAAAGTGGGCACTTACGTCCCCCCTTACCGCTAGGAGAACAGTGTGTTCGTTTTTATCCACTACAGGGTTTTCATACGTTTTTGGAAGTGAGTGGATAGCTATCTATTTTCTGGGCTGCGGGTATAATGAGATTTTTGTCACCTATAACATTTACTTCTTGTAGCGTGCTATAGATGTAGTGTCGCACATTGTTGTTAATAGTGTGGAACGATGGTTAGAGTTTACCTCCCAGGCAAGTCTAGATTATTAGAGATAGAGAGCACTAGCCTACTCGAAGAAGAGAGGAAGTGGAAGTAGTCTTTGGCCTTCGCTTGAAGTGACTGCGAAGACTGCGAAAAATTTAATCTTCTGCTCCTCTTAGTGGTGAGTCCAGTGTCTTAATCACTTCATTTTCGGGGCGTAGTAATGAGACATCTACTGCGTATTGAGAATTAAAATCAGTAATTAAGAAATTCAGTAGCATTAAGGGCAAATGTTACAATGAAATTGCATATCTGGGTAACTGAGTGATGTATTAATAGAGTTTGCGTCGATACAAACTATGTTTTCTTGAGAGTATTTCGTCAGTATTAAACACTTACCAAAATCTCATTAACAGAAAAAATGGAACGGCGCGAGTCCTTACTCATTTCTATAATAAGGGCGATAATGTCACTGAACGACTCAAAATTTCGAGTGGGAAACACCAGCGGATAGACGTCTTGCACCATGATACTGGCAGTAGTTGTAATTCAGAGAACATCTATCGTAAGACTACTCGATAATAGTATTACAGCCCCCAGAAAACTATTCTCTTAGTACCTACGACTCTAAAATAAAAGACTCTATAGATTGTATGAAGCAATACCGCCTGCCTTTTTTGTGTATATTGTTATAAAACAGAAAGAGACGAAAATTATACATGTATTATGCATTAACCATCACGAAACAAAAATGTCTCGTGTAATGCAGATGTACGTATAAACGGAAACAGATCATCTTTAGGATTAGAGAGAGGATGAGTAGCCGGCCGCTGTGGCCGAGCGGTTCTAGTCGCTTCAGTCTGGAACTGCGCTGCTGCTACGGTCGCAGGTTCTAATCCTGCCTCGGGCATGGATGTGTGTGATGTCCTTAGGTTATTTCGGGTTAAGTAGTTCTAAGTAGTCTAGGCGACTGATGACCTCAGATGGTAAGCCCGATAGTGCTTAGAGCCATTTGAACCATTTTGAACAGGGCGAGGAACACAATTCGCCAATACAGCAAGAATGACGTACAAGATGATCGAAAGGCAACAAGTGTCACCGACACTATAAATCAATCAGGAGAAATTGGGATAGTGAACATAAGGCACATAGTCTGAGATTGGATGGTGAAGAATGAGTGGTCAAAGGAACAATATTTCATGAGTACGATTTTAATACTGTTTATAATAATTTTTAGAGATGAGATTGGTGGGAATTTTCGACCAACTAAGGCAAAACCAAAGTAATAAGACCTGTTCATTATGTAAAGTGCCAATCCAACTTGTCGAGATGAATGTCGGCTCATAGAGTGTCTTAGATCAGAGAGCTACCACGTATGTGCATAAATCACACACAAGAGGTTCGGTCAATCCTTCGCTTTTTGTTGATTGTCTTGTACATGGTGCTTTAAAACAAGCAAAGTTATGTGGCAAGGAGACGTCAATTTGCACAGCAAAGTACGGCAGGCTAAAAAAAAGTCATCTCTGGAGAGTCACATTTTGCTTTAAGGCATCGTCACTGTCATCAGTTATTCAATCGGTTTTTAGTGTGCCAGAAAAATAAAGAAAATGAATAATGAATGGATGTTAATTACAATGAATTAGCTGTCCTGTCTGATACAATTTCCCTAAAAGCAGATAAAATCTTACATGCAGATCTTCTGCCCCCAGACCATGGCAGCTTCCGATAGCAATACTAAGGCAGGCGATTCCACCAGAGTAGAGACAGTGGGAAGGCCACAAACCGATAACACCCAGTAAAGTAGTGATATATAATTAGGCAACGAAACTCGCGGGATACCTCTTAACAATGTGTCGGACTTACGCACGACGGAATGAAGTAACTCGACGTGGCATGGACTCGCCAAGTTGTTGGAAGTCCCCTGCAGTCATGCTGCCTCTATAGTCGCCCACAACTGCGGAACTGTTGGGGGTTCAGGATTTTGTGCACGAACTGATTTCTAGATAATGTCCCATAAATGTTCGACGGGATCCATGTCGGGCGACCTGGACGTCCAAATTATTCACTTGACGGTCCAGGATGTTCTTCAAACCAGCTGCGAACAACTGTGGCCCGGTGTCATGCCACACTGCATTCCATGAATGGCTGGAAGTGGTCTCCAGGTACCCGAAGATAACGATTTCCAGTCAATAATCGTTTCAGTTGGATCAGAGGACCTAGTGCATTCCATGTAAACAAATCCACACCATTATGGAGCCACCACCAGCTCGTACAGTGCCTTGTTTACAACCTTGGTTAATTGTTGGATTAACCAAGACTTCGCATCAAAACAGGTATTCAGTTCCTGGTGCTGTGGAATGTGGAAAACAAAAAAACCCAAAGTGGCAATTATAAGAACATTACTAGCACAAAAAATGGAATAAAAAAAAACATGTAGAAAATCGTCCATGCAGCCTGCCACTGAAGAAGCCTTGCAGAGAATAAAGACGAAATGCATATGGCACCAAAATTTTGTATCATTCAGTTGTAGTTAGACAATAAAAACGTAAAAATTATCAATATACCGTAATATTACACGCAACTGAGCAAGAAAGGACTACAAAGGTTGAAGATGCTATGTAGCGGCAACACCGTTTAAGATAGGAAAGAGATTAGGTGCAGTATGTCTGAGTGCACAAGTTACAGCCAGGCGCGGGCCTGTTGACAGTAAGTTACACTACCAGTGGTTGCGAAGTAGAATGGAGGCCAGAGGGCCATAGACCCACTGAAAAGAGTAAACGTAGCAGTTTGCATGGTGCAAGTTACAGCAGAAGGGGCCCACTGGCCCAATCAAGGTGTTATGATTACATGACTCAGAGCGGCGCGTTAGCAATACAGAGGCACAAAGCCATATACATATAGGCGCCAGTTCACTAACAAGACATTCCAGTGTGACAGTTCTCCTGGACGGCGGGGCGTGTCACACCACTGGCTACACGCAGCAGCAGATAGGGCGCCAGCGTTCTAGTCCACTGTGGGTCGCTGGTTCGACCCTCTGAGGCTAACACGGGGTCCACAGCCAGCCAGCAGTGGGCCATGCCAGAGCTCGCTACTGTGGGCAGTCCTGTAGGCTCCCAATACACGCCAGAGGCATCCCAAGGCGAGGGCCACAGATTCGGACGCCAGATCGCAGGCGCTTGTTGTTGCCGCAATCTTATCCACGCCGGCGAGAAAGCACGCCACGGGCGGTCTTGCAGCTCCTCGAGATGCAAATGGACTAACTTGCCTTAGATTTCAGCTTTCGCTTGCATCATCAAAGTTTGGAGCAGCCTTGTATTCAGTCAACAAATCAACGTCTAATATCATTTGTGTAGAAAGAAGAGGTACAATTAAGAAGTTGGCAGGGATTGGATGGCTTTGGCAAATAAAATCTAAACGTCCAGAATGAGACTTTCACTCTGCAGCGGAGTGTGTGCTGATATGAAACTTCCTGGCAGATTAAAACTGTGTGCCCGACTGAGACTCGAACTCGGGACCTTTGCCTTTCGAAAGGCAAAGGTCCCGAGTTCGAGTCTCGGTCGGGCACACAGTTTTAATCTGCCAGGAAGTTTCAAAATCTAAACGTGTTTGATTCTTAACCCCTATAATTTTTCCAGTAATTACACACTTAATTTTGGTTCGTTGCAATGGAAATGTTGGACAAGCAGTTGACCCCTGACATTTACTGAAAGCTGCCTCACTGCTAACGGAAAGAGAACTGCTCGAGTCTAATACCGCAGAACCTATGACACAAAAATTTTTTCCTAGTAAAATGTCATCAAAATCCACTAACATGTAATTTTTTATATTCCCTGCTGCTTGTAGATGTACATCTGTTTCACATACACTGTCATCTGACCAAGGCATGCAATTAGTCACCCAGTAAAAAACAGTCATTTTCCTTAAGGTTAGTGCTTGGTTCTCAACAGTCTCCACACTGACAAGATTATAATTGGTTTCATCTATTAACTATTCCTCATTTTGATAACTAATACGCTCACAACGTTCATTTTATTCGCCAATGAATTCACTATGTATCATTTCTATGTTATGAATGGAGGAATTCTCTGTAGCCAGCTGAAGTGGCTGAGCGGTTCTAGCCGACCGCAGTGGCCGAGCAGTTCTAGGCGCTTCAGTCTGGAACCGCGCGACCGCTACGGTCGCAGGTTCTAATCCTGCCTCTGGTATGGATGTCTATGATGTCCTTAGGTTAGTTAGGTTTAAGTAGTTCTTAGTTCTAGGGGACTGATGACCTCAGATGTTAAGTCCCATAGTGCTCAGAGCCATTTGAACTATTTTTTGACCAACATCTGTGCTCTCAAGAACAGACTGACAATAAGTATAGTTACATCAGTGCTACAAAAGTTTAGTACATTTATCAAATTCGCAACTTCATTCACACTTATGGGCAAAACTTCCTGTAAATTGTCATGGCAAATGAGACAGTCCCTTTTCAAGATAATGCCTGAAACTTGTATTCGTGGTATGCTATTGACACTAAACAAGAAATTAAGATGGTCCACCCCCTATAGAGACCTCAACTGAGGTGTAGTTGTTGATCATGAGAGATGTGAGATATGTATTCAAAAGGCAGTATGCGAAGCAATTCTTACCCCAGCATCAGTGATGTGTGCTTTGTGCAGACTGCTCGCAACGCAAATTGTCTGCCTGCGTATTTAAAGCAGGCGAGGTAAGAGCTTGCATATTCTCGCAGCGCACCGAAATTCTTCAACGTGCTTTTACACATGACTGATTCCAAAGTAATCGAAGCCGATTCATATTAATTAATTAATTAAATAATTAATTAAAGATGGCATTGACTTCCGTCCTAATGACCAACAAGATTCCACGCACGCAAGAGTTGCTCCGTCAAAGAGATGCGTGCAAACGGTTTCAGAGTGAAGTTCTTCGTAGTTTTTTTATTATTCGCAGGAATCACAGTGGAGTGTCTACTAGTGGCGGGAAGGCTGTATGTATATCCTGTGATGCTGCCCAAGGAGGAAGGAAATTAGAGTTTAACGTCCCGTCGACAACGAAATCTTCAAATGCGGGCATTGCCAGATGTGTGAATCCCGCCAGAAAAAGGATTACATCTTCTATGGTGTGTTTTAGCAACGATTTGTGCATAACGCTCCCTGCTCTTTACTGGTTTTTACCATCTTCTGGCTTTTTAAAAGTGAAATTAATAAGCTCCCACCACCTGATGGTCATAAGCTCATATAATCTGATGCAGACTGTGTTTTTTTTCCTACCAAGGTGAAGGCGAACAGTAGCATATCCATAGACAATATTTTTATTCATTCTTCATTACGAGATGGGCATTGTGTGGGGAAAAGGGTGAATGGCCTTTCAGACCATGATGCACAAATTTTAACACTAAAAGGATTTAGCACTCAAAAATGGTTCAAATGGCTCTGAGCACTATGGGACTTAACTTCTAAGGTCATCAGTCCCCTAGAACTTAGAACTACTTAAACCTAACTAACCTAAGGACATCACACACATCCATGCGTAGCGGTCGCGCGGTTCCAGACTGTAGCGACTTTAACCGCTTGGCCACCACGGCCGGCATTTAGCACTCCAAAAATGTCATATTTAATTACAAAGTATGCAGGAACGTGCCAGCGGCCTTGCCGCAGTGGTAACATCGTTTCCCGTCAGATCACCGAAGTTAAACAATGTCGGGCTGAGCTAGCACTTGCATGGGTGACCATCCGGTGTGCCGAGCGCTGTTGGCAAGCGAGGTGCACTCAGCCCTTGTGAGGCAAACTGAGGAGCTACTTGGTTGAGAAGTAGCAGCTCCGGTCTCGTAAACTGACATACGGCCGGGAGAGCGGTGTGCTGACCACATACCCCTCCATATCTGCATCCAGTGACGCTTATGGGTTGCGAATGACACGGCGGCCGGTTGCTACCGTTGGGCCTTCATGGCCTGTTCGGGACGAGTTTAGTTTTAGTTTTAGTAGCAAAGTTAATCCAACAGCAATAGAGAGTTTCTTAAACCTTGTCAAGGAACAAGAGTGGCAGGATGTTTATAGTGCCGATAACATACATGATAAATATAATGCTTTCTTTAACCCATTTATCATGCTCTTTGAGAGTTGCTTTCCATTAGAACGTTCTAAATGGGGTACTAGCAGTAATAGGCAGCGCGGGTGGCTGACTAGTGGGATAAGGATATCATGTAGAACTAAGCGGGAATTATATCAAAATGTTAGAAGCAGTCATTTAAAAATGTTATTAGGAAGGCAAAGAGTACGTGGTATGCAAATAGAGTAGCTAATTCACAGAATAAAAGTAAAACCATATGGTCAGTTGTGAAGGAAGTGTCTGGTCAGGAGCACAAGGTCGACGATACAAAGTCAGTTCACAGTAAAAATACTTCTGTTTCTGATAAATCAGATATGTATACAGTTTTTAACAATCATTTTCTGAGCATTGCTGGTGAATTAAACAAAAATTTAGTTTCTACCAGGAATCATATCACGTTCTTCGCAAACGCCTTTCCGAGATCGCTGTCTGAAATACTCCTCTGTGATACATTCAAGAGGGACGCTGAGACAATAATTAAATCACTGAAGACTAAGGACTCTCATGGTTATGATGGTGCGCCTGGCAGAATATTAAAGTACTGTGTTCACATGTTAGCCCTGTATATAGCCATATTTGTAATTTTTCCTTTAGGAATGGTCAGCTTCCTGAAAGATTAAAGTATCCAGTAGTAGAGCCGCTTAATAAAATGGGAGAAAGGGATAATGTAGATAATTTGAGTCCTGTTTCTATGCCATCAGTGTTTGCTAAAGTTATCGAAAAGGCTATGTACATAAGGGTAATTGATCATTTTATATCACACGATTTGATATCAAATGTGCAGGTAGACTTTAGAAGTCGTTTGACAACTGAAAACGCTATATTCTCTTTTCTCTGTGAGGGTTAAACAAAAGGTTCCGAACGCTAGGCATATTTTTTGATTTACCTAAGGCATATGATTGTGTTGATCACAAAATATTGCTCCAGAAGTTGGGCCATTGCGGAATACGGGGAGTAGCTCACAATTGGTTCACCTCTTACTTTTGCAACAGACAGCATTCGCATTGTTGAGAATGGCTGTGATGTGGAGCCTGAGTGGGGTACTGTCAAGTGGGGGATCCCATAGGGATCGATGTTGGGACCACTCCCGTTCCTTATTTATTTAAACGATATGCCCTCTAGTATTACGGGTAAATCTAAAATATTTCTGTTTGCTGATGACACTAGCTTGGTAGTAAAGGATGTTGTGTGCAACATTGGCTCGGTTTCCAATAGTGCAGCTCACGACATAAGTTCGTGGCTTGTATAAAATAAACTAAAGCTAAATCACAGTAAGACTCAGTTTTTACAGTTTCTAACACATAATTCAACAAAACTTGACGTTTTAATTTCACAGAATGGGCTCATGATTCGTGAAACTGAACAGTTCAAATTTCTAGGTGTTCAAATAGATAGTAAGCTGTCGTCGAAAGCCCACGTTCAGGACCTTGTTCCAAGACTTAATGCTGCCATTTTCACTATTCGAACGGAACCTGAAGTGAGTGATGGTTCGGCACGAAAATTAGTCTACTTTGCTAGTTTTCATTAGCTTATGTCATATGGTGTTATACACTCCTGGAAATTGAAATAAGAACACCGTGAATTCATTGTCCCAGGAAGGGGAAACCTTATTGACACATTCCTGGGGTCAGATACATCACATGATCACACTGACAGAACCACAGGCACATAGACACAGGCAACAGAGCATGCACAATGCCGGCACTAGTACAGTGTATATCCACCTTTCGCAGCAATGCAGGCTGCTATTCTCCCATGGAGACGATCGTAGAGATGCTCGATGTAGTCCTGTGGAACGGCTTGCCATGCCATTTCCACCTGGCGCCTCAGTTGGACCAGCGTTCGTGCTGGACGTGCAGACCGCGTGAGACGACGCTTCATCCAGTCCCAAACATGCTCAATGGGGGACAGATCCGGAGATCTTGCTGGCCAGGGTAGTTGACTTACACATTCTAGAGCACGTTGGGTGGCACGGGATACATGCGGACGTGCATTGTCCTGTTGGAACAGCAAGTTCCCTTGCCGGTCTAGGAATGGTAGAACGATGGGTTCGATGACGGTTTGGATGTACCGTGCACTATTCAGTGTCCCCTCGACGATCACCAGTGGTGTACGGCCAGTGTAGGAGATCGCTCCCCACACCATGATGCCGGGTGTTGGCCCTGTGTGCCTCGGTCGTATGCAGTCCCGATTGTGGCGCTCACCTGCATGGCGCCAAACACGCATACGACCATCATTGGCACCAAGGCAGAAGCGACTCTCATCGCTGAAGACGACACGTCTCCATTCGTCCCTCCATTCACGCCTGTCGCGAAACCACTGGAGGCGGGCTGCACGATGTTGGGGCGTGAGCGGAAGACGGGCTAACGGTGTGCGGGACCGTAGCCCAGCTTCATGGAGACGGTTGCGAATGGTCCTCGCCGATACCCCAGGAGCAACAGTGTCCCTAATTTGCTGGGAAGTGGCGGTGCGGTCCCCTACGGCACTGCGTAGGATCCTATGGTCTTGGCATGCATCCGTGCGTCGCTGCGGTCCGGTCCCAGGTCGACGGGCACGTGCACCTTCCGCCGACCACTGGCGACAACATCGATGTACTGTGGAGACCTCACGCCCCACGTGTTGAGCAATTCGGCGGTACGTCCACCCGGCCTCCCGCATGCCCACTATACGCCCTCGCTCAAAGTCCGTCAACTGCACATACGGTTCACGTCCACGCTGTCGCGGCATGCTACCAGTGTTAAAGACTGCGATGGAGCTCCGTATGCCTCGGCAAACTGGCTGACACTGACGGCGGCGGTGCACAAATGCTGCGCAGCTAGCGCCATTCGACGGCCAACACCGCGGTTCCTGGTGTGTCCGCTGTGCCGTGCGTGTGATCATTGCTTGTACAGCCCTCTCGCAGTGTCCGGAGCAAGTATGGTGGGTCTGACACACCGGTGTCAATGTGTTCTTTTTTCCATTTCCAGGAGTGTATTTTGGGGCAATTCTTCCCTTTCTAAAAGGATATTTTTGGCTCAGAAACGGGCGGTTCGGGCAATGAGTGGTGTAAGTTCACGAACCTCTTTTCGGCCCCTGTTCAAGAGTCTGGGTATTTTGACATGGCCTGCCTCTCTCTCTCTCTCTCTCTCTCTCTCTCTCTCTCTCTCTCTCTCTACACACACACACACACACACACACACACACACACATATATATATATATATATATATATATATATATATTCCTTACTGACATTTCTTTTAACAATATTACCTTACTCCGAAGAATAAGCAGCTTTCACTCAGTTAATACTCGCCCGAAATCAAACCTGCATTTGGATCGAACTTCCTTAAGTCTTGTGCAGAAAGTGTGTGCTGACCACATGCTCCTCCATATCCTCATCCAGTGACGTCTGCGGTCTGAGAATGACACGGCGGCCGGTCGGTACCATTGATCCTTCCGAGACCTGTTCGCCTGTTCAGGCGAGAAACAAATAACAAAAGGAGATGACTACTGCTTTAAGCCTTGGGGAGTAGCCTTCTCTAAGAACATTTCATCATGCAGTAGAAATTTCCGGTAGTCTATGTTTTCATTTCATATTTACAAATCATGAACAGCTACATGTAGCGATTTCTTTCGCCTGGACACTTTCTGCTGTCTAGGTTTTCGTTACATATTTACAAATCATGAACCGTTTCACGTAGCGATTGTCTTCGCTTGGATGGATGCAGCATGTAACGTGGTTACAAAAGTTCTAGAGTGGGAGAGCTCTGTCATGTATATCAAATACTTTACAAAATCTACCGGCCTCAGCGCATCTGAACATTTAAGGGATCACCTTGATAATCAGGTGGACTTTGCTGGTCTTTTGTGTCAACTTTGACATCATAACTTCATGTAACTATGAAAAACCACAAAAACATGACTACGTGTTTGGCAAGTAGATGTCTGTTCGCCGAGCATCTGAGATTCAACCGCTTAATATCACTTTTTTTGTAATGCTGGTCTCATAAACACCGCTTTCTTATTGCTGGTCCATTCACCATTTCGACAACAGAGCTGTTCGAGGAACTGTGTGATTCAGCCGCTTAATACCACTTTTTTTATAGTACTGATCTAATAAACCACGCTCTCTTACTTGTTGCTATTGCATTCACTGTTGCGATAACAGAACTTTCTGTCCAGCTCGTGGCCGTTAGCAACTTTCGCTGAATTACACTGTTGGTCAGGTATCGGGAACTCTGACAGACAGTTCCGTAAGATTACAGGCTGGCCAGCAGAGAATGATGGAAATAACTAACTGACAACGACAGGATGCGAGGGGAATACGAAGTTTGTAGCACAAAGTAAAAAGTCAAGACACAAACGAATTAGTGAGAGTAAGTGCCAATGGACATTGATTTTAACTGATGGGGAAAGGTGAAAATTTGTGCCGGACCAGGATTAAGACTGCAGTATCTCGATGACAGCAGTATGCAACACAAGTGTACTACATGTTCGGACATGTAAATTATTCGTAACTGACCGCAATCGCACGAAGTACGAGGGCTATCTACAAAGTACATTACGTTTTGGAATTAAAAATAAATAAAGTATTGGAAATTTTTTTTTGTTATATACAGATGAAAGCCACACTTCAGTACTACTTTTCTACATAGTTGCCATTTAAATTAAGGCACTTATCGTAGCGATGGACGAGCTTGGAAATTCCATCGTCGTAAAATTCGGGCGCCTGGGCCTTCAACCACGTGGTTACCTCTTCTTGAAGCTGTGCGTCGTCATCAAAACGCTGCATAGCCAACCACTTCTTCATTGCTGGGAATAAGTGGAAGTCGCTCTGTGCCTGGTCGGGACTGTACCGCGGATGAGGAAACAACTCTCATTTAAAAGATTCGAGAACTTCACGAGTGGCATTTGCCGTGTGGGCCCGGGTGTTGTCGTGAATCAGCAAGATCTTTGAGCCCAACTTTCCCCTGCGCTTGTTTTGTATTGCTCTTCTGAGGTTGTGCAGAGTTTGGCAATACCTTTGGGAGTTTGTTGTAGTACCTCTTTCCAGGAAATCCACAAAAATCACACCTTTTCTGTCCCAAAAGACAGTCATTACGTGGTTGAAGGCGCAGGCGGCCGAATTTTACGACGAAGGAATTTCCAAGCTCGTCCATCACTACGATAAGTGCCTTAAATTAAATGGCAACTATGTACAAAAGTAGTATTTAAGTGTGGCTTTCATTTGCATATAATTAAAAAAATTTCCAATTATTTATTTATTTTTAATTCCAAAACGTAATGTACTTTATGGATAGCCCTCATAGTTACGAATAAGCTATCTACGTTCTACACTGAGGGGGAAAAATCGCAACACCAAACTATATTTAATGCAGAGTAATATAATTTCGGGAATACATTTGTCTGGATAACAAATTTAAGTGATCAGAATTGCTAGATCACAGGTTAATGCAAGGGTAAGATTAAACCATTGCAAGTATGAAATACTGGTAAATTAATAATCGGCGTAACCACCAAATTGTTGAATGCAAGCATGCCAATGTGCATGCATTGTGTTGTTTAGGCGCCCGTTTCCAGTTCGTGGGATGGACTTCCATGCCTGTTGCGCTTGGTCGGACAATACTGGGTCGGTTAATGCTGTTGGTGGATGATGCTGGAGCTGTCGCCCTATGATGGAACATGTGTGCTCAGTTCGAGACAGATCTAGTGATCGAGCAAGTCAAGACAACGTGTCGCCACAGCGTGGAGTAGGTTGGGTTACAACAGCGGTTTGATAAGGAGCGTATTCCGGGAATGTTGTTCATGAATGGCACCAAAACATGTCGAATCCCCAGACTAACGTACAAATTTGAAGATGGGGTGCTTGGGATAACCACTAGAGTGCTCCAGCTGTCATACGGAATCGTAACGCAGACCATAGCTGCAGGGGAAGGACCTGTGTGTCTAGCACACAGACTGGCCTCCTCATAATTAACAAATGACTATCACTGGTACCGAGGCAAAACCAGCTTTCATCAGATAACACAGTAGACCTCCACCCGGCTCTCCAATGATCTCTCGCTTGACACTATTTGAGTCACAAATAGCATGGCCAGTGGAATGCACACACTATAGACTGTCTGGCTCGGATCTGCCCTAGAAGTAACGATTTGTTTACAGCTCTTTGTGTCACCGCGGTGCCAGCTGCTGCTCAACACAAAAATGGTTCAAATGACTCTAAGCACTATGGGAATTAACATCTGAGGTCATCAGTCCGCTAGACTTACAACTACTCAAACCTAACTAACCTAAGGACATCACACACAACCAAGCCCGTGGCCGGATTCGAACCTGCGACCGTAGCAGCAGTGTGGTTCCGGACTGAAGCGCCTAGAATCGCTCGGTCACAGCAGCCGGCCTGCTCAAACTGCTGATGCAGATGCTGTACTATGCGCCAGAGCTATACGCCGAACACGATGGTATCACCTCTTGGTAGTGTCACGTAGCCTCCGGAGCCTGATGTTCTTCCGCCCGTACATTCCCGTGACCACCGTTGCCAGCAGTCATGTACAGTGACTATATTCCTGCAAAGTGTTTCTCCAGTATCTCTTAGTCCTAATACATGACCTCGTTCGAACTCAGTGAGATGTTGATAATGGCGTCTTTGTCGCCTCAAAGGCATTCTTGACTAACGTCAGCTCACCATGTCCAGTCTCAGAGGTAACTAAAACTCACGATCCTTTCAGCGTTTGAAACTTCCTGGCAGATTAAAACTGTGTGCCCGACCGAGACTCGAACTCGGGACCTTTGCCTTTCGCGGGCAAGTGCTCTACCAACCTGAGCTACCGAAGCACGACTCACGACCGGTACTCACAGCTTTACTTCTGCCAGTACCTCGTCTCCTACCTTTCAGCGTTTATTTAAAGCTAACCTGATTTGCATTATTTTAGTGGTACTAGGAGCGCCAGTCTTATGAGACTTGTGCGAAATCTGTTCAGACATCATGTAGAAACACGCCTACCAACTTTCGTTCATGTTGCACTGCTCTTGTATGTGTTACAATTTTATTCCTGCCAGGGTATACGAGTATATCAGGGAAGATTACAGAGTGTATTTCCCATCCATCTACTCAATTTTAATGTCGGTTGTTTGAGAGAAGATAACATTTTGCCCTGTGTACAATAATGGGCAACTTTTATGAGCCCTGGTCGAAATTCTACTGCACTGTATCGTGGCCCGTCTACGCTGTGGTTATTGTTCCACGAAAGTGTTACGCACGTCACCAGCGGTGCCATACAGCTTTGCGCCGGAGAGGACAGGATATGGGTTCGTGCGCTATAAGACAAGTATGCACAAGTACAGTGCGACTTCGCATGCAGCAGCAGGAGCTGTTAGCACGGCGATCACTGTTGTAGCTTTCCTTGAGATGGCAGCAGAGAGAGGCCAGCCGACAGCAGCGCACCCAAAGGCAATAAGGGGCACAGGAGTCATGGTTCTCTGTAGCACGATGGACGAATCCATGTGTGCTGATTCCTAGCAGAACGAATGTTGCTGGATTGCATTGTCATTGTCATAATCCAACCTGGCGTGATCGTATGCGGTGTTATTGGGCGCACACCATGATCATCTTTGATTTACATTGCTGGTAATCTGGAATGAAGTGAAAAAAGTGATCGGACAGAGATATGCACATATACAGGTGGCGATAATATCGCGTATACAGGGTATAAAAGGGCAGTGCATTGGCGGAACTGTCATCTGTAGTCATGTGATTAATTTGAAAAGGCTTCGGACCTGCTTATGGCCGCAAGACAGGAATTAACCGTTTTTAACACGAAGTAACAGTTGTAGCTAGACGCATGGGATATTTCATTTAGGAAATCGTTAAGAAATTCAATATTACGGAATGCACAATGTCAAGAATGTGCCGATATTACCAAATCTCAGGCATTACCTCTCGCTAGCGATAACACAATGGCCGACAGCCTTCACTTAACGACCGGGAACAGTAACGTTTGCGCTGAGTTGTCAATGATAACAGACATGCATCACTGCGGAAATAACCGTGGAAATCAATGTGGGAAGTAAAATGAACGTATCCGTTAGGATAGTGCGGTGAAATTTGGCGTTAATGGGCTATGGCAGCAGATGACCTAATAGAGTGCCTTTGCTAACAGAATGTCATTGCCTGCAGCGCATCTCCCGGGCTCGCGACCACATCGGTTGGACTCTCGGCGATTGGAAAACCGGGGCCTCGTCAGATGACTCCCGATGTTATATGGTAAGAGCTGATGTTAGAGTCATAGTGCGGCGAACACTCAGCGAGGCCATGGCCTCAGGCTATCAACAAGGCACTGTGGAATCTGATTGTGACTCTATAATGATGTGGGCTGTGTTTACAGGGAATGGACTGGGTCCTGTGGTGCAACTGAAATGATATTTGACTGGATATGGTTATGTTCGGCTATTGGAGACCATTTGACCCGTTCTTGATGCTCCCAAACAACGATGGAATTTTTATTGGTGACAATACGCATCTCACTGGGCCAGAACAGTTCGCGATTGGCTTGATGAATATTCTGGACAGTTCGAGCGATAGGTCGACCGACATGAATCCCATAGTCCGTTTATGGAACGTAATTGAGAGGTCTGTTCGAGCACAAAATCCTGCACTAGCAACACTTCCACAATTATGTATGGCTGTAGAGGCAGCATGGCTCAATATTTCTCCAGGAGACACCCAACAACTGCACTAGGTTGAAGGAGGAGATCAGCGTTTAACTTCCGTCGACAACGAGATCACTAGAGAGGGAGCAGAAGCTTGGATTAGGGAAGGATGGGAAGGAAATTGGCCGTGCCCTTTGAAAGGTAGCATCCCGGCATTTTCCTGAAGCCTTCTAGGGAAATCACGGAAAAACTACATCTGGATGGCCGGTCACGGGTTTGAACCATCGTCCTCCCGAATGCGAGTCTAGTGTGCTAACTACTGCGCCACCTCACTCGATTCTACGTCGGGCAAAAGGAGATGTGAAACGATTTTAGGTGGTATTCCATGATTTTTGTCACCTCACTTATAGGCAGCAACTGTTACATTCCTTTGGTATGTCCATCCTTATAACAGGAAGTCTCTGGGACCCTGGCCGTTTACTACGTGACAGGTAAATAAAAGCACTTACAAGAGTTCTTATGATTTTATTTTGTCGCTACCAGTTTCAACGCTTCAGTGCGTCATCTTCAGGCTGTTTTTGATGAGATACAGGTTGATATGATCCCCATGCATACCACATCTGTTGCCAGCATTACTGGTTACGCAGATAATGTGTCAGCACTCCAAGCGTCAACTGCCAACTCTAGTTGGCTGTAGGTGTTTTTATTTACCTGTCACGATGTTACATTTCTGTCCGATGGCTCTGCAGTCTCTGCGCTCGTGCTGTCCTGACCTACAGAGAGTTTCAGTTTTTGCCTTGGCCAGCACGTTGTCAAGGTTTGTTAACCATCGGAGACATCTAGTCACTGATGGTCATGATAGAGTCACCATCCACTGCAGCTGAAACAGCGTAGGATGACGTTCTCATATTTGTCATCAAATTAAGGTCGACCCAATGCCCAATAGGATTAGAACTGTTGTTGCTGTCAAAGGTGGCAGCTCTATGTACCGACTTCTGCGCCCTGATATCCTCAAATCCTGTTGTACAAACACAGGATCTAAAATCCCACAAATTCCACTGTTTGCTATCCGTCCTGAATTATTAGTTTCATCGACCAGCAGTGATACCAGGTTTGATCCCATAGGGAAACAATTGTACCTAGCGAGATTATTCATTTCCAGTAGTAAAGGGTACAGAAATCAATCGCAAATGTTATTTATTGCGTGTCTAGGTTTCCATCCCCGTGTGACCATCTTCAGTTCAGTAAATGTGAGTTAAAGACATTGAGTTTGAACTCAACCTCTCACATGAAGAGTACAGTTGGGACCATGCACCGAAGAGGGCCACACAGTGACCGGAATCTAAATAACTAATAAATATCATTCGCGACCGATTGCTGTGCCCTTCACTACTTGATCAGCAATGTTATTCGCAAGGAGCGGAGTTGCATATGTAGAGGGTGATGATACGAATGTCTGACACAGGTTATTCAACATTCACGTTCCTTTTTTGATACTGCTTTTTCGAGCAGTTGCATGGCGAGCGGATTTAAGCTGGTGGCCCAAATGAAGTTACACCAAAGCAAACAGTGCCTGACGAGTACGTATAGTGGCGCTACGCAGACACTGCAGTGCATGACACTCGTGTTGCTGGACTGGCGCATGTGGCCGGCATGCGCGACCGCCCGCCCCCGCCGCCACCCCCTGCGGTCGGGCGCGCCCCGCAGTGGCCGTCGCGGCCGCCACACATCGACCAGCATCGACCCGCAGCGACAGCTCCACTGCGCGACAATTAATTTGGCCGCGCGCTCCCGAGCGGCGCCGCCGCCATTAAGCGCTGGCCGCGAACGCCAGCCAGGTGCTGCCGGCTCACGTCACCCTCTGCCGTCGTCCCCCTGTGGTCGGACCGGACTGTCAGGTATCGGGAACTCTGACAGACAGTTCCGTAACAACCGTCTGCCCTAGTGACCTGCAGGCTGACCAACGGGGGATGATGGAAATAACTTACTGACGACGACAGGATGCGGGGGGAGTGCGCTGTCTGTAGCACAAAATAAAAAATCAAGATGCAAATGAATGAATGAGAGTAGGTGCCAATGGGCATTGATTTAAATCAATGGGGAAAGGTGGAAATTTGTGCTGGACCGGGATTCGAACCCAGGTCTTCTGCTCACTAGGCAGATGCGCCATTTTTTTTCATTTTGTTCGTTATTGATCGTTGTGTTTGGTCGTTGCGGACGTCGCAAGACATCCTGTTTAAGTTCTGTTCTTGATTCTCCCACTCATTTTTTTTTTTTTTTATTACAGAGGCCAACTGGCTCTCTGGCCGAACACGCTGAGCTCCCGTGCCGGCCGAGCCATTCGAACACAGTGGTCAGCGCCTTTGCAAGGACTACCCTAACACGCCCCCCGTCAGACCCAAATTCCGAACTTATTTACACACTACCGTTGTATTTCCGCTTGCCCATTACCTGAATTACTCGCGGTATGTCTTCCAAACATGTCCGAATGAACAGACACCGTACATACAAAATTTAATGTTGTTGTCACCCAAGACAGCAATGTAATGTCACACACACCTAGTGTTGCCAGGTCCAGTGTAGAGAAAATCGACTCTTAGGAGCTAGTAGGTTAAAAAAATCGTTGCGATAAGATCCTAAAAGGACGGACACAAAATCTGACGTAAGTTTTCAACAACACAATAAATATTTTATTGTGTTGTTGTTCTTGTGGTCTTCAGTCCTGAGACTGCTTTGATGCAGCTCTCCATGCTACTCTATCCTGTGCAAGCTGCTTCATCTCCCAGTACGTACTGCAGCCTACATCCTTCTGAATCTGCGTAGTGTATTCATCTCTTGGTCTCCCTCTACGATTTTTACCCTCCACACGACCCTCTAACACTAAACTGGTGATCCGTTGATGCCTCAGAACATGTCCTACCAACCGATCCCTTCATCTAGTAAAGTTGTGCCACAAACTCCTCTTCTCCCCAATTCTATTCAATACCTCCTCATTAGTTATGTGATCTACCCATCTAATCTTCAACATTCTTCTGTAGCACCACATTTCAAAAGCTTCTATTCGCTTCTTGTCCAAACTATTTATCGTCCATGTTCCACTTCCATACATGTCTACACTCCATACAAGTACTTTCAGAAACGACTTCCTGACACTTAAATCTGTACTCGAAGTTAACAAATTTCTCTTCTTCAGAAACGCTTTCCTTGCCATTGCCAGTCTACATTTTATATCCTCTCTACTTCGACCATCATCAGTTATTTTGCTCCCCAAATAGCAAAACTCCTTTACTACTTTAAGTGTCTCATTTCCTAATCTAATTCCCTCAGCATCACCTGACTTAATTCGGCTACATTCCATTATCCTCGTTTTGCTTTTGTTGATGTTCATCTTATATCCTCCTTTCAAGACACTGTCCATTCCGTTCAACTACTCTTGCAAGTCCTTTGCTGTCTCTGACAGAATTACAATGTCTCCGGTGAACCTTAAAGTTTTTATTTCTTCTCCATGGATTTTGATACCTACTCCGAATTTTTCTTTTGTTTCCTTTACTGCTTGCTCAATATACAGATTGAATAACATCAGGGATAGGCTACAACCCTGTCTCACTATCTTCCCAACCACTACTTCCCCTTCATGTCCCTCGACTCTTACGACTGCCATCTGGTTTCTTTACAAATTGTAAATAGCCTTTCACTCCCCGTATTTTACCCCTGCCACCTTCAGAATTTGAAAGTTTTATAGTATTACGAAAAGCCGGACGGAGTGGCCTAGCGGTTCTGGGCTCTACAGTCTGGAGCCGCGCGACCGCTACGGTCGCAGGTTCGAATCCTGCCTCGGGCATGGATGTGTGTGATATTCTTAGGTTAGTTAGGTTTAAGTAGTTCTAAGTTCTAGGGGAATGATGACCTCAGAAGTTAAGTCCCATAGTGCTCAGAGCCATTTGAACCATTTTTTGGTTTTACGAAAAAATCTTGCCTACAGGTACAGCTGAACACAAAATATACTGTCCAGTCCATAAAAGTACCAACTTTAGACTGGTAATAAGAAATATTTTGTAAAAAGTAAAATTTTTATTACTCGTCCTGACATCTAACTTGGACGATCAAACAGTTTCCGTTCGAGGGTCATACAGTCCATAATCGGTATGCCAATGGGGCAAAATCGCCGTGAGCATTAAGCCAATCACCCCGCCAAGCACCAGATTGGAGGTATCCGTTTGGTAAAACACAGTGTCCTGTTGTGTGAAGAAGTCTGTAGCTGTATTAAAATACATTTCCAGCAAGATACCCAGATCTTTCGCCTATGGAAAATGTGTGGGACCACCTCAGACATCAACGCCATGACGGTATTCGGGGTATCAAGGACCGGTTAGAATAGTTGTGGGCCCTCTTTCCTCAGGAGAGGATACGACGGCTTTATGAGAGCCTTCCCAGCAGAATCAGTGCGTGCCACTAGGCCACAAGGGGTGTAACGTCATAGCGATAAGTGAGCTCATACTGTCAAGTTCCTTGTAAATATAAGTCGATACTGTTATTATTGAAATAACGCCACATACTTTCCCAATCCGTAAAATTTCGTTTGCTCTTTCCCTCATGTGTTATTCACTTTTTGGTAAGATACTGCAGTATAAAATTAGAAGCCGCGAGGCTGAATATTTTCGAAGCATTTAGTTCTGGAATGAACTGAGGCGTACCTTTAGTTCATCAGATTATCGCGACATACCGGCGCACCTTATTCTAACTTTCCTGGTTATCACCGTCGGCGTGTTCACAAACTCATTTCGGAGCTTTAATGTACACAACCATTTATGAAGTGAATACACATAGTATTTGAAATTATTAGCATTGCTCAAAAGTCGGGACACTTGGTGTCACGTGGGTGCGGGTCCTGACACACCTAAAAACAGACATACGCGATTATCGGGACCCCTGCCAACACTACAAGCAACTAACAGTGTAAGATCCGAAACGTGAATTAATTCCATCAAAAACCCAACACGAGACAGTAAAATGCATTCCCAAAATTTGTAAATTTCACCTGAAATACTACGGAAGAAAAGGAGACGCCTGAGAGTCTCGTATCTATGCGTCCCAGCTCATGCAGGTATGTTCTATAATGACAAGGTGGACCAGTCACCGAAGTGGCATCACTCCAATGACATGCAATTTCAAGACATGGCAGCGGAAACTGGCAGATGAGGAATGGGCTGAGGATTGGTACCTTTCAGTTTGTCATGAAGGTCAATACTAAGCTACAATTTCGAAAGGAAGAAACTGAAAAGTCCCATCGTAAGCAGGTGTACGAACCATAATTCAACCCCGCCCCCCCCCCCCCCCCCCCCATTGACAGTGGATATATATCAAAGATAATCTTTCCTGCGAGAGTGAAAGAGAGACAAAGGATGTGTAGACCACTTGGTGTTTTCCTGTAGGTGTTTTTTCTCTTTTCAAACACACAAAGTCTACACTTAGATTTTGTAAGCACGAAGGTCTTACTGTTGCATGAAGACATCCAAGCGTATCAAGCCCCGCTTTATTCTGTACGGGAATTTTGTTGGGTAACCAGTTACTTTAAACTCCCAATGCACTTTCTCAAACGTCAGTTAAGTTAACTTTGAGTTCTGTCTTTGTATTGTTATTCAGCTGTAGCTTATGTCATATCACGATATTCTTAGTTGTCAGTTGTGTGCTGTAGCAGTTCTGTGCTCGATTGACAGACATGTATGACTGCCGTGGTAAACTCACTTGATATGCGAATGATTCTATTAGCGTGTGATTTGATTTGAATCATTGGTGTGTTCAATGAATACAATTAGATACCACAACGGCACTTTGTGGGAAAGCAAGGGGTCCCATGAAGCCAAGTTTTCTTCCAGCAAACTTGTCGTTAGCTTGTAGCTGTTTAACTTCAGTAGACGTGGCGTGATTCGGAAAGAAGTGAATGAACTGCCTGTCGCTGATTCCCTATTAGCTGGATCATTAATCTCACCTGCCAGTCTGCTGGTTCTTCGAACTTGGTGGAATTGGGCTTCTTCCATTCTAAAAGGGGTTTCAATAGCCAAATGAAACGTTATTGATTTAGGGCAACTGGAGAATGCTACATACCAGCAGACAAAGAGGTATGGTATCTAAAATAGATACAGCCCCCAAAAGAAAACACTTCAAATGAGAGATAGCTTGTTACGTCATATAAAAGATCCACCGACTCAAAATTACTGAAATAACGTGGCTGGAAAAGGTCCTGCTGTACGTGAAGACATAGCAATAAAATATCACATAACACAGGAATGAAACACAAACAAAGCGTCCAGGCCAATTGAGAGACTATGTTAGCAAAAACCAGAAGGTGCCGTAATGGAAATCAATGAAACCTCTTCCCTTGGTTTGTTAATTTACACAAATTTGCTGTACGATGTGCAGCAGAAAGTCATTCTTGACAACCTCTGACACTGCTTCAGTCCTTGTATAGGGAAATCGTGCTGCAACACCATCGAACGTGACCTGATCTCTTTGGACTGTAGTACGACTGCAATTTTTGCTGTGAGATACAAGACGGAACATTCAGGGTCCGTTCAAAACCATTTGACGAGATTTGAACATGATCTGAAGTAGGAAATGGTGTTTATGCTTCTTCAGCCTTTCTGTTTCGCGTCCCCATGTTGCGTGATCATAAGGGGAAGGGAGAGGGGCATTGACAGGTGCAGGAGGAAAATGACCCATGCACCTTTAAAAAACATACCTGTGCAAAGACAATCCTTGACCAGCAGTCCCTTGACTCCTTTCAGCTGAGCAGTACTATGTTGCTGCTCTAACATCTGCTTGCAGGGATGCGGAATCTGAGGGGTGTCAAAGGTGTTGGGTGCCTACAGGTGGTTAAGATTCAGTCAAAGATCGCCTCTGTGTAGGTATATTTTTAAAGTGCTCAACAAAGATGCATTGGTAGCACTGAGGATGTTACCAAAACCGGAGGTCTTGAAGAGACACTTTACTGTTTCATTCATGCTTGTGTCAATGTTAACCTCCCCCCCCTCCCCCCCCCCCCCTTCTATGGTGACGCTACAGGGGAGTATGAGGGATAAACAAAGCATAAACATCCTTTGCTGCTTTGGGTCACGTTCTAATTTCGTCGAATGGTTTTAAACTGTTCTTAATGGTACCACGCCGTATATCAGAGCAAAAAAATGCAGTCACCCTACACTCAGAAGGGGTCATATCACATTCAATGGGCTGTAGCCCCTCGATGTCCTTATAAGAGGATTGAATTGTCTGGGCACTGTCAGTAGCATCAATGGTTGTCAAGAAAGTCGTTCTGTTGCACAATGCACTGCAAATTGTCGTTTTTAACTGCAAAATATGTTTAAGTGAACGACCAATGGCAGGAATTGTCAATATCAATAAAATTCACCAACAGCCGTCTGTGAATTTTATTGATATTGACAATTATTTAACCAGCCGATATCCCCTGGCCGTGATGGACCAACAGAGATTGAATGGAAGGAATGGTTTAATTGACGCCATTTATGACATCTGGTGATGGCTTTTCACGTCGATTCTTAGTAACTGTGTGCCTCTAATTTTTTCGTCGCCCACACGTAAGGAAACTGGGTTATTAAAACTCAGGAAATGGCGGTTCTGACCTCTAACACAGAGCTGTCAAGAGAAGTAGGGAGATGTGGATAAGGTAGGGTGTGACGACTTTCCCATCTTGTGATACATCCACGATGGCGTTGGTCAGAATCGTAGTGAAAATTTGTGTAACTGTGACATCATTAACACCCCTTATAGTTCACATGAGTTTCTCAGCTCTGGCCTTTTCTTCGCACCTGTTGGTACACTCCTGTTTGAAGCGTCGCAAAGCCCGTGGATGACATCACATAGCGCCACGCTTTTGCGTCGTTGCAGACGAAGGTTGCAGGCACAGTTAAACTAAATTTCAAAGTTCTGCGTCGCAACTGGGAGAAAAAGACAAGTTTTAAAAAAAGTGACCATTTAATTCTTTTTGCAGTGTACAAACAGTTTATCCGTCCAGAGAGCGGTGCGTTTGTAGTAATCTTTTACTTAATCTCTTTGGCCTCAGTAACACTGTTAGGATTGAAATCTAACGATATAAGCTACACCAGGAATTAATAATTGGCACCCTCTATTTCATGTAAAAGATGGTGTTCGTAATTTAACAACGTAGGAGTGTATGACTGCAATCCCAATCGAAACAGAAGTGTATTGGTCTCATACCACGGTCTCCATCTTCGTCTTAGCTTGACATTTGAAAGACAGTTTCGCAGCACAGATTATGACTCAAGTGAGCTTTATAATAGATTTATACGAGAAAAAATGATAACAAAAATGAAGAAAATGTCTTGAGTTTGGCGAGGAAGAGAGCCGACAAGTTGCTTGAAGCGTGTCGTATCGAGTTGAAGCCACTTATTGGTAACTAGGTCCCGCAGAGCTACCGAACTGGAGTAGTGCACCGTAGGTCGATAGAGGAGCGAATCGTTCGTAATTATTGAAAAAAGGCACATGACATTCCCGTTTTCAAAAAGGGTCATCGAACAGGCGCACAAAACAATAGGCCTATATCTCTGTCGTCGATCTGTTGTCGAATTTTCGAAATGTTTTATCTCGCATTTTATGACATTTCTGCACACCGAAAATCTGTTCTGTAGGAATCAACATGGGTTCAGGAAACAACGATCGTGTGAATCCCAGCTCGCTCTGTTCGCCCACGAAACTTGGAAGGCAGTTGATTCCGGCGCCCAGGTTGATGGTGTATTACTAGATTTACAGAAGGCGTTCGTTACAGTTCCGCACAGCTGGCTAATGAGCAAAGTATGAGCCTGCGGAATATCAGACGAGGTGTATGACTGGATTCAAGAGCTCCTAGCAAACACAACACAGCATGTCATTCCCAATGAAGACAAACGTTATGATTCTCATCGTCAGCCGGCCTTTGTGGCCGAACGGTTCTAGGCGCTTCAGTCGGGAACCGCACTGCTGCAGGTTCGAATCCTGCCTCGGGCATGGATGTGTGTGCTGTCCTTAGGTTAGCTAGGTTTAAGTAGTTCTAAGTCTAGGGGACTGATGACCTCAGATGTTAAGTCCCATAGTGCTCAGAGCCATTTGAACCATTTGAACTTATGCCATACTTGACTAAGCGCCTTGTTAGTGGTTGCTTCCTGTCAGCTGAAGGCTATGCTACATTTCTAGTTGACGTCCCGAGTAAGAGTGGAAGCTCGCTAGATACTTGTTACAAGCCGCAGAGCGGCGCTAGCAGCGACTCGTGTGTCCAGCGATATCTATTACGGACCGCGGTCAATATCTGTAACCCCTAACAAGTGTCGTATCGAACGTTGATACCACAAGAAATCTTCAGGAGTAAAAGTAACTTCGGACAAATCACATCAGAGTGTTATAGGAGTCTTACGATTCACAGTATGTATGAATGACGTTGTGGATAACTTCGGAAGTTGCATGACACTTTTCGCAGATGCAGCTGTTGTATACAGAGAATTTGCAACGCCATAAAATTGTAGCGAAACGCAGGAAGACCTGTTGAAAATCGACGCGTTGTGCAGGGATTGGCAGTTGATCCCCAAGGTAAACAAATATAGCGTACTGAGCATAAATAGGGATAAAGACACAGTAGTGTATGATTACCATACTTAAGAACAATGGATGGAAGCAATCACGTCCATAAAATATCCAGTAACACGCGTATAGCCCGATTTAAAGTCGAACGACCCTTTGAAACTAATCACAGATAAGGTAGATGCTATACTGAGTTTCATTGGAAGAATTTTCCGGAAATGTAGTTCACTAACAAAGGAGGTGGCTTATAACGCCCCCATTCGACCGATACTTGAGTTTTGGTCAGCCCATACCACATACGACTGGAAGATAAAAATAGGAGGTTCAAAGAATAGGAGCGTGTTTTATTGCATTTTCTCCTACTAAGCGCGAGAGCGTCATTGAAATACTCAGCCTACTCTAGTGGCAGATGCTGCAAGAGAGACGCTCCACGTTCCGGTATGATTTACTGTTAAAGTTCCGAGAGATAACGTTCCTAGAAGGGTCAACCAGTATACTGATTCTTCCTGCGTTTGTCTCGTGGAAAGACGACGATGAGAAGGTTAGACAGATTCGAGTTCGCACGGAGTTTTACTAGCAATCGTTCATCCCGTGAAACTATCGCGATTGGAAGATGGGAAGGGGAGATTGACAGTGATGCAAAAATTCCCTGGCTGCGAAATATACAAGAATATATAGATTGCTACAAAAACTCCCATAAATTTAATATTGGATTAAAGTCGGGTGATTTAGGGGACCGGTCGAGGTGCGATACAACGACGCTGTGTTCGTCAAACCGTATACATATACGTCTTCCAGCCTTGCAAACACGGCTGTAGTCACGTTGGAACACGACAGTTTGCACAGCAGTGCATGAAGATGTGGAGCCACGGAGAACACCTGGTCATCGAGAATAACTAATCAAACATCCTAGTTCATGTTCACGGTAGCCTGAATGCATGGACCTAAGTCGCGATACGAAAACAACGACAGTAAACATCACAGAATCACCTTCGCCCTGCAGTACACCTTCCGCACTCTGCTGGTTAAACGTTTCATTTGGTCGCCGGTGCACCAGAGACGCCTTACTGTATTGGAAAAGCTGCAAAATCGCGACTCGTCGGACTACATTAAACATCTCCAGTCAGTTGTAGCCCAGTTTATAAGTTGTTGGGCCCACAGAAGACACGCAGCTTACTGTGCTACTATGATCAATTGCATTTACCATGTAGGCAACTCCTAATGTCCATTTCATAATTTGAACTGGCTGAGACGGATCTGCATTTACTGGCAGTAGGAGTTCCTGTTGGGTTTCAAACCTACTATCGTTGACAAGACGTTATGTCTAAGGCACTGTCTGTTCGAATCTTTTAATGAGCATTTATGTGAGTGCTATGCCTTTTTCTGTAGACACGTGGGACAGTCAGAGTTGATACACCGTCAATTCTGCCAATTTCGTCCACGGTGCGGTCACGTATACGTCCAAACACTATATGTGGTTTCGACCATTCTATCATGTTAGCGACGGAGGATCGCCTGATACGTTGGCACCAATTCAACACCTTGTACAGCGCTAAAAAGCGACCATACGCTCTTTTAAGAAGTGACTAACACTTCATCCGATGAGCTTATCACATTGCTAGATGTAATGTAATGTCGTTGTGTCTAGGGCCTCCCGTCGGGTAGACCGTTCGCCGGACGCAAGTCTTTCGATTTGACGCCACTTGGCCGGCCGGAGTGGCCGAGCTGTTCTAGGCGCTTCACTCTGGAACCGCGCCACCGCTACGGTCGCAGATGGCCTCGGGCATGGATATGTGTGATGTCCTTAGGTTAGTTAGGTTTAAGTAGTTCTAAGTTCTAGGGGACTGATGACCTCAGATGTTAAGTCCCATAGTGCTCAGAGCCATTTGAACCATTTTTTTTGACGCCACTTCGGCAACTTGCGTGTTGATGGGGATGAAATGATAATGATTAGGACAGCACAACACTCAGTCCCTGAGCGGAGAAAATCTCCGACCCAGCCGGGAATCGAAGCCGGGCCCTTAGGATTGACGTTCTGTCGCGCTGACCACTCAGCTACAGGGGGCGGACACGTTGCTAGATGAAAAGAATTAGTTCGCAGCTAGAAGAAGTGTGTCATTACAGTGTCCACGAAGTACATATCGCAATACACTCTCTTCTACAGTCAGTCGGAATTGTTCCATGAACACGCTATGATCTCACACCTGGCCCAGAGGTCACGTAGGCTCAATCCTATCCAATACACCTGGGATGCTGCGCTGAGCAACGAGAGTCCCTTGGGGCTTGTTCCATCCAGTCTCCACGTGTACTGTGCAGCTGCTGAGCTTCTGAGAGGCCGAAAGTGTTCTCATGAGCCAGTGTTAATAGGTTCGAGTGTTAAATGCTGCAGCCGGCGATTTGTAAACCAGTTGCTCTGTTTTATGTTGGCGTTATTAGGCTACTGATAGATTAGTTTTTGAGCGACCTGTGACGAGAAGAGGATCCCTCTGCGTGCAGCCGGAGCACGAGCAACTACCACCGGCTCCATGAGCCCTAGTGGAACCGGTCGCACAGGTGGCTGCGTAGAACTGCTGCCGCCTGTCGCTTAATCGTCCCTGTAACATATCGTTTCCTGCAAGTAATGCCGCGACTTCTGTAGCGGTTGCAGTATATTTTTTTGCCCGCTGAAGAAATCTATGGCGAAGAGCGAGGCACCATGTACACTAATTGCAGTTCCGCTGTATACATTTCACCGATCTGAAGAAACAAAGCACAAGTGCCCAGTAAGTCAAAGGAGGATTTCTTCATGACACACATGCATAAAAGACTGTCAGTATTGTAGTTAATGCTCACTCTTTGTAACTTGATAACGTCTCATTCGAAGATATATACGATCAAAATGTTTGCATTACGAATCATGCCTTGTTCGTCTCCGTCTACATCTGTAAAAACTACAAGTGATACATGCAATATTCTCATGCCGTATTCTAGCTTCAGATCTTAGTCAAGTTCTGCCGCTGTACGCTTTACGAATGCAGTTATTCCAGCCGGGAGAGGAGGCGAATTTCGTGAGTGAGAAATAACACAAGAAGGCGACTGCCAGAAAAATATTTTTATTATCATTTGTTGGAAAGCTACCAAAATACGCAATATTCTAAAGAAAAATAAATATTCCGTGACCTACTATACAACGTAGACAGTAGGCACATCTCAATTTAATTACAAAGACAATCCGTCACGACGAATAACAGTGCAGTCTATAAGCCACTCTCGGGGTGCACTCAGCTTCGTGATGCCAATTGAAGAGCTACTCGACTGAATAATAGCGGCTCCGGTCACAGCAAAACCATCGTAACGACCGGGAGAGCGGTGTGCTAACCACACGCCCCACCTATCCGCCTCCTCATCTGAGGATGACCCGGCGGTCGGATGGCCCCGATGGGTCACTAGTGGCCTGAAGACGGAGTGCTACAAGCCATTTACAAAAAGTATGGCTCACTCTGCGCAGGTAAAACAGGTAGATCAGAATGTAGCAGACTTAAGCAACGCCACAGAGTTGCAAACTGCAGAAAACAAACTGCAGCAACACGCAACACTGACTAGGATTTATTTGTTTATCGTATGGCAGTACATGCATAAAGATTACAAATTACTAAACATCAGCATTTAAGCACAGTTCTCCAACATAAAATACTACAAATGACAACAGATATAGACGGATATCACGGTCTTTTGTGCATTTGATAACATCATTCGTCGCTGACAAGAAATCTTCGAAAGGACCCTTGTAGGCACGTCCAGGACATGTCGATACAACATGAGCAACTGTCTGTCGTTCCGCACCACATTCACAGGATGGTGTTGAAGATTGCCCCACTTGCAGAAAGTGTCTGCACATCGCGCATGGCGCGTTCGGATGCGGTTCATGGTAGTCCCAATTGCTCGAGGCTCGTCGAATCCAGGGGGGTTCTTCTGGATGCAGGGCATCTTCAGGTTTTGTGGGAACAATTTTGTTCAAAAATTGGCTCTGAGCACTATGGGACTCAACTGCTGTGGTCATAAGTCCCCTAGAACTTAGAACTACTTAAACCTAACTAACCTAAGGACAGCACACAACACCCAGCCATCACGAGGCAGAGAAAATCCCTGACCCCGCCGGGAATCGAACCCGGGAACCCGGGCGTGGGAAGCGAGAACGCTACCGCACGACCACGAGATGCGGGCTGAACAATTTTGTTGCCAGCAGCGTTTCCATTCATACATGGTATTGAATTCAGTTTCCATGAGAGTCCTGGTTGTGATGAGAGTGGAATGTCTTGATCTTAGTCTTTTTCGCTCCGCAGGGAATACGTCGCCCACTATTGGAAGGTCAGTGTTATTAGCAATCTTCTGGTATTGACGCAACAGCACGCTCTTCCGTCCGTTGTCAGTAGATGCAATGTGGTTCAAGAAACGTATCCAGTATGTGGGAGTAGATCGTATTAACTCACTAAAATTCACATGGCCTCGTTAAGTTGTACGTCTATCTTTTTTAGCGTATGAACTATTAAGCCAGACAGGCGCACAGTTCTCTGCTGCTGACCATACCAAACCGAGTGCTGATATCCGGAGACTGCTAACGATCCCCAACGAGAGCCGCAGTGTTTATGGAGAACGTTGTTTCTTGTTCTGCGCTTACCGTAAGTCACACGTTTCCTCTGGATGGTACAAAAGAAATGGCACTTCAAGGCAGATATCTAAAGCCAGCAGAGGCAGCTACATAATCTCAAAGATCTCCTGGCTAAAATGAATCTGACACAAGACATTGACTAAGAATCAGCCGTTTATGTACTTAGTGTATAAGTGTTACACTCTGGGCCTAATTGCATAAACTATGACTGACTGATATACTGCAGATGTAGGGGAACTACAGAAACTACCCTGAACAGCTATAAAATGAACAAACAGACTTCAATTACTCTACCTTTCTTGATGCTGCAAAACCTCACTGACAACGCTATCCATTTTTGTGAAAGTGTGATCCAGAATTAATCGATGTGCCAGTGATGTTGTGATGAGAAACTGACTCAGTTACAAAGTATAATCAGAATTTTTGTTGCATCTAAATATTCGTATTTATTTTCATAATTGTGTACCATTTCGCATCGAAAACGGAGACAGAGTTTTCCAACTCTCGTACGAAGTTTTTCCGTTTCCAACACGCAGTTTGGCTATGCTGTCGATCAAAATTTTCACATATAAAAGACATGTCCATTGAGTGTTCAAGCTGCTACTTGTTTGCAGCAACTGGGTGATATTCGTCTGCAGAATATGTCTGAGTGCGCAGCCTGGTGGTGCTCACCGTATAAGTCAGACTGATAATATAAAAGAGCAGTTGCGGGAGCTATGGCTGTACCTTTCGCGCCCCCGGGTATGACAACGACATTAGAAGAAAGACATTCAAAGCCAAACAAAAGAAGAAGGCAAGGAAGAGAAGCTCCCACTAGTGCACTTACCGCATGTAAAGGGCGTCAGTGAACCTCCTCCGCCGAACAGGTTCCAAACCAAGTTTCCACGGCAGCCACAGGACTCACGACATGATCGGTCACACGAAGGATGCAGTTAAAACCTTAATACTACAGAAGTATTTGTGGGCCACAATATTATTACACCTTGGAGTGAGGGCGCTCTGGTTAGCTTATAGTGAGGTTTCATCGTCATATTACAGGCGGACACGCTGAACTACATGATAGCACGAAGATGCGCACATGTATCCTCAAATCGTTCACAGTGCAATTCGTTTCCCTTTATCACCACTATACTTGTATACCGTAACGCCACTGCATGCTAAGTGCAATAATATGGTGGTCGAGTGGTATACGAGAAATGTTGTGAGTGCGGGGAGACAATAGGGGAGACAGGGAGACCAGTCACCACACGTGTGAACGCTAGGTGCGATTAGAACACAACAATAAATACACGATAGTGGAACACCACCATGACTGTGCACAATATGTCATGTTGCAGGAAGCCCGTGTACAGCCAAAGGAGTCGTGGATGTACTAAAGCAAAATACGAGGAGCGACTGAAATTAAGCAGCCTGACAACGCTACAAATTTCCGGCGTCCTGCCTGCCGGCTATGACGCGAGCGGTCGCGGGGCAGGGACCGAGAACGGACGCGCCTGCCTAAGCAGTGATGAGGATATATTCCTGCTCACACCAGAAAGACCATGTGTCCGTCATAGACGATCGCTGATTTGCAGACAGGTGCTAGTCATAGGCAAGCCTCATTGTCCACTACTAGCCTCCTTCCTACATCTCCATAGATACTGCGCAAGCCACCATACGGTGCGTGACATAGGGTAATCTGTACCACTACTAATCATTTCCTTTCCTGTTCCACTCACAAATACAGCGAGGGAAAAACGGTTGTTTATATGTCTCCGTAAGAGCCCTAATTCCTCGTATCGAATCCTCATGGTCCTACGCTCAATGTATGCTGGCGGCAGTAGAACCGTCTGACAACCACCTTCAAATAACGGTTCTCTAAATTTTCTCAAAAGAGTTTGTCGAAAAGAACGTCGCCTTCCATCGAGGGATTCCCATTTGAGTTCCCGAAACAGCTCCGTAACACTTACGAGTTGTCCGAACGTTGTTGTTGTTGTTGTTGTTGTGGTCTTCTGTCCTGAGACTGGTTTGATGCAGCTCTCCATGCTACTCTATCCTGCGCAAGCTTCTTCATCTCCCAGTACTTACTGCAACCTACAGCCTAGTGTATTCATCTCTTGGTCTCCCTCTACGATTTTTACCCTCCACGCTGCCCTCCAATGCTAAATTTGTGATCCCTTGATGCCTCAGAACATGCCCAACCAACCGGTCCCTTCTTCTAGTTAAGCTGTGCCACAAACTTTCTTCTCCCCTATTCTATTCAATACCTCCACATTAGTTATGTGATCTACCCCTCTAATCTTCAACATTCTTCTGTAGCACCACATTTCGAAAGCTTCTATTCTCTTCTTGTCCAAACTATTTATCGTCCAAGATTCACTTCCATACATGGCTACAATCCATACAAATACTTTCAGAAACGACTTCCCGACATTTAAATCTATACTCGATGTTAACAAATTCCTCTTCTTCAGAAACGCTTTCCTTGCCATTGCCAGTCTACATTTTATATCCTCTCTACTTCGACCATCATCAGTTATTTTGCTCCCCAAATAGCAATAATCCTTTATTACTTTAAGTGTCTCATTTCCTTATCTAATTCCCTCAGTATCACCCGACTTGATTTGACCACATTGCATGATCATCGTTTTGCTTTTGTAGATGTTCATCTTACATCCTCCTTTCAAGACACTGTCCATTCCGTTTAACTGCTCTTCAAAGTCCTTTGCTGTCTCTGACAGAATTACAATGTCATCGGTGAACCTCAAAGTTTTTATTTCTTCTCCATGGATTTTAATACCTACTCCGAATTTTTCTTTTGTTTCCTTTACTGCTTGCTCAATATACAGATTGAACATCATCTGGGATAGGCTACAACCCAGTCTCACTCCCTTCCCAACCACTGCTCCCCTTTCATGTGCCTCGACTCTTATAACTGCCATCTGGTTTCTAAATGGCTCTGAGCACTATGGGACTCAACTGCTGAGGTCATTAGTCCCCTAGAACTTAGAACTAGTTAAACCTAACTAACCTAAGGACATCACAAACATCCATGCCCGAGGCAGGATTCGAACCTGCGACCGTAGCGGTCCTGCGGTTCCAGACTGCAGCGCCTTTAACCGCACGGCCACTTCGGCCGGCCATCTGGTTTCTGTACAAATTGTAAATAGCCTTTCGCTCCCTGTATTTTACTCCTGCCACCTTCAGAATTTGAAACAGAGTATTCCAGTCAACATTGTCAAATGCTAGAAACGTAGGTTTGCCTTTCCTTAAACTTTCTTCTAAGATAAGTCGTAAGGTCAGTATTGCCTCACGTGTTCCAACATTTCTACAGAATCCAAACTGATCTTCCCCGAGGTCGGTTTCTACCAGTTTTTCCATTCGTCTGTAAGGAATTCGCGTTAGAAAATACGCAGATGTGACTTATTAAACTGATAGTTCGGTAATTTTCACATCTGTCAACACCTGCTTTCCTTGGGATTGGAATTATTATATTCTTCTTGAAGTCTGAGGGTATTTCGCCTGTCTCATACATCTTGCTCACCAGATGGTAGAGTTTTGTCATGACTGGCTCTCCCAAGGCCGTCATCAGTTCTTCTTTGCATAGAACTGGGTTTCCATCTGAGCTCTTGATATTCATACAAGTGGTTCTCTTTTCTCCAAACGTCTCTTTAATTTTCCTGTAGGCAGTATCTATCTTACTCCTAGTGAGATAAGCCTCTACATCCTTACATTTGTCCTCTAGCCATCCCTGCTTAGCAGTTTTGCATTTCCTGTCGATCTCATTTTTGAGACGTTTATACTACTTTTTGCCTGCTTCATTTACTGCATTTTTATATTATCTCTTTTCATCAATTAAACTCAATATTTCTTCTTTTACCCAAGGATTTCTACCAGCCCTCGTCTTTTTACCTACTTGATCGTCTGCTGTCATCACTACTTCATCCCTCAGAGCTACCCATTCTTCTTCTACTGTATTTCTTTCCCCCATTCCGGTCAATTGTTCCCTTATGCTCTCCCTGAAACTCTCGACAACCTCTGGTTTAGTCAGTTTATCTAGGTCCCATCTCCTTAAACTCTCACCTTTTTGCAGTTTCTTCAGTTTCAATCTACAGTTCATAACCAATAGATTGTAGTCAGAATCCACATCTGCCCCTGGAAATGTCTTACAATTTAAGACCTGGTTCCTAAATCTCTGTCTTACCATTATATAATCTATCTGATACCTTTTAGTATCTCCAGGGTTCTTTCATGTATATAACCTTCTTTCAAGATTAATTTATGCTCTGTGCAAAATTCTACCAGATGGCTTCCTCTTTCATATCTTACCCCCAATCCATATTCACCTCTTATGTTTCCTTCTCTCCTTTTCCTACTCTCAAATTCCAGTCACCCAAAACTATTAAATTTTCGTCTCCCTTCACTACCTGAATAATTTCTTTTATCTCATCATACATTTCATCAATTTCTTCATCTTCTTCAGAGCCAGTTGGCATATAAACTTGTACTACTGTAGTAGGCATTGGCTTCGTGTCTATCTTGGCCACAATAATGCGTTCACTATGCTGTTTGTAGTAGCTTACCCGCACTCCTATTTTTTAATTCATTATTAAATCTACTCCTGCATTACCCCTATTTGATTTTGTATTTATAACCCTGTATTCACCTGACCAAAAGTCTTGTTCCTCTTGCCACCGAACTTCACTAACTCCCACTATATCTAACTTTAACCTATCCATTTCCCTTTTTAAATTTTCTAACCTACCTGCCCGATTAAGGGATCTGACATTCCACGCTCCGATCCGTAGAACGCCAGTTTTCTTTCTCCTGATAATGATGTCCTCCTGAGTAGTCCCCGCCCGGAGATCCCAATGGGGGACTATTTTACCTCCGGAATATTTTACCCAAGAGGCCGCCGTCATCATTTAACCATGCAGTAAAGCTGCATGCCTTCGGGAAAAGTTACGGCTGTAGTTTCCCCTTGCTTTCAGCCGTTCGCAGTACCAGCACAGCAAGGCCGTTTTGGATGGTGTTACAAGGCCAGGTTAATCAATCATCCAGACTGTTGCCCCTGCAACTACTGAAAAGGCTGCTGCCCCTCTTCAGGAATCACACGTTTGTCTGGCCTCTCAACAGATACCCCTCCGTTGTTGTTGCACCTGCGATACGGCCATCTGTATCGAAAAAAATGGCTCTGAGCACTATGGGACTCAACTGCGTAGGTCATTAGTCCCCTAGAACTTAGAACTAGTTAAACCTAACTAACCTAAGGACATCACAAACATCCATGCCCGAGGCAGGATTCGAACCTGCGACCGTAGCGGTCTTGCGGTTCCAGACTGCAGCGCCTTTAAGCGCACGGCCACTTCGGCCGGCCATCTGTATCGCTGAGGCACGCAAGCCTCCCCACCAACGGCAAGGTCCATGGTTCATGGGGTTTGAACGTACCGGTGACAAATCTAGAAGCCCGCCTCTGAACTGCTTCCATATCTTCCTTCAGTCCGACCTGGTACAGATCCCAAACACTCGAGCAGTACTCAACAACATGTCGCACCAGCGTCCTACATATAGCCTGTGTTACAGGTGAACCACTCTTCGCTAAAGTAAACAGAAGTCGACCATTCGCCTTCACTACCACAGTTGTCACATGCTCGTTCCATTTCATATCGCTTTGTAACGCGACGCCCAGGTATTTGAACGACTTGACTGTGTCAGACAGGGCACTAGCAATACTGTATACGAACATTACAGGTTCGTCTTCCTACTCACCCGCATTAGCTTATATCTTGCCATATTTGGAGCTAACTGACATTCATTATACCAACCATACATTTTGTCTAAGTTGTCTTTTATCTTCCTGCAGTCACTCAACTTTGACACCTTACCGTAAACACAGCATCATCAGCAAACAACTGCAAACTGCTGCCCACTCTGTCCGCCAAATCATTTATGTATGTAGAGAACAGCAGCAGTCGTATCACACACTTCCCTGGGGCACTCCTTACGATAATCTTGTCTCTGATTAACAGTTGCCGTCGAGAACAACACACTGGGTTCTATTACTTAAGAAACCTCCGAGCAACTCACATATCTGCGAACCTATTCCAAATGATCGTACGTTCGTTAACAGCCTGCAATGGAGCACCGTGTCAAATGCTTCTGGAAATCTGGAAATATGGAATCTGCCTGTTGCCCTTCATCCATAGTTCTCAGTACATCATGTGAGAAAAGGGCAAGCTGATTTTCCCACTGTCGATGCTTCCTATAACCATGCTCATTCGTGGACATAAGATTCTCAGTCTCAAGAAAGTTTAATTCATTCGAACTAAGAAAACGTTCTAGGATTCTGGAGCAAGGCGAAATTAGGAAAATTGGTCTAACTTTTCGGGTCCGTTCTTTTACCCATCTTGTATGCTGGAGTCGCCTTCGTTTTTCTCCAGTCACTTGGGACTTCGTGCTAGGCGAGAGATTCTCGACAGATATTCCTCATGGCCAGCCTATTATATTCTAGGGTCAATAAAGTTCCAGAAATATCACGTATTGTCACAGATGGTTGCAGTAAACAGCGGCTCCCTCCACCAGTGAAACCAGCAATTCCCTGAGGAAGGCCGTTGTAATACGGCCGAAACGTCGGTTTGACGGATTCAGCACTCAGAAGCATTGTAATCATCTTGAGTAGGAATTTTTTACATTGCAACATGTGGTTTGGGTGAGCTGTAACTGCTACCTTGCCGGCTTTAGAAGGTGAAAAAAAAAAGTTCACATATGTGTGTATTCCTAAGGGATCAAACTGCTTAGGTCGTTGGTCCCTAGACTTACACACTACTTAAACTAACTTACACTAAGAACAACACACACACACACACACACACACACACACACACACACACACCCATGCCCGAAGGAGGACTCGAACCTGCAGCGAGAGGGGCCGTAGGTGGAAAAAAGATAGAAAATGTGAAGAATATAATCGTAATCAACTACCAGTTCCCCAGTAGGAAGTCAACTTACTAATGTTAACTGAAATTAGCCGACAAGTGCTTCTTAATTTCTGTTGTAATTTTCTATTACTCCAGACTGATTTTGGATGGATCGTAAAGCTACAGAAGCGGCCCAACGTAATTTTGAAAAGTTGAATCCATGACGTGATCATTCAATCACTGTATGCTGTATAGTTAACTTAGGGTCGGACTTGATTTCCGAGAGACTTCAGCTTCACAGGTGTACAATAAACGATCTGATAAATTGCCAATCAGTATTTGGATCACGCCACTGGCGAGCGGATTCCATGCCAGCACTTTTGCATTTTTCCGGAAATGACTACAAACCAAGCTGGTAATAAGCAAATCAATAGAACAGGCTATATTTCGGTTGTTAAGTAAATGAATCTTAAGGGTATTATTTAAATGTACGCCGGCCGGTGTGGCCGAGCATTTCTAGGTGTTTCAGTCTGGAACCGCGCTACGGTCGCAGGTTCGAATCCTGCCTCGGGCATGGATGTGTGTGATGTCCTTAGGTTAGTTAGGAATACTGAATTACTTAACGACTTCCAAAATGGAATGTGCCATGCATCTAGTTCCAAGTATCATTCCGCGTTCAGGTCTCCCACGGTTGAGGAAGGACCTCAGTCTTACCGCTTAAAACAGGTAGCAACATTCATATTTCTAGTCGAAGCTATAAAACATTTTCCTGTCGTAACTCAGGAGAAACGAATCTGAATATTTTGCATATCGAGATCAAAACAAATTGAGCCTCTGCACTGAGGTTCCAAGAGTCACTGGACACTGATATGCACATATACAGATAGCAGTTTACTGGCGTAGCTCTCATTTGCGCTCAGGTGCTTGGGGCTACACGCATGGCACATTCCATTTTGGAAGTCGTTAAGTAATTCAGTATTCCGAGATTCGCAGCGTCAGAGTTGAGGCATTACCTACCATCATCCACAATGCAGTGGCCGATGGCCTTCACTGAACGACCGAGAGCAGCGGCGTTTGCGTAGAGTTGTCAGTGCTAGCAGGCAAGCAATACAGCGTGAAATAACTGCAGAAATAAATGTGAGACATACTTAAAACGGATCTGTTACGACAGTGCGAAATATGGTGTTAATGGGCTATGGCGACAGACGACCGACGCGGTTGCCTTTGCTAACAGCACATTACCTGCAGCACCGCTCCTGAGCTAGTGACCATATCGGTTGGACCCTAGACGACTGAAAAACCGTGGCCTGGTCAAATGAATCCTAATTTCAGTTGGTAGGAGTTGATAACAGGTTTGGAGTGTTGCGTAGACCCTAAAAAACAAACAACCGAGGTTGCCAACAAGGCGGTGTTCGAGCTGCTTGTGGCCCCATAATGGTATGGGCAGTGTTTTCATGGAACAGACTGGGTCCTCTGGTCCAATTGAATCTATCATTGACTATAAATGGTTATGTTCGGCTACTTGGAGACCATTTGCAGACATTCATGGACTTCATCCAACCAACAACGTTGGAATTTTTATGGATGAGAAAGCGCCCTGTCACCTAACCACAACTGTTCACGACTGGTTTGAAGAACATTCTGGACAATTCGAGCCAATGGTTTGGTTACCCAAGTCACCCGACATGAATCCCATCGAACATTTATGGAACATAGTCGGGAGACCGGTTCGTGCACGAAATCCTGCACCGGCAACACTTTCGCAATTACAGGCAGCTATAGAGACACTATGGTTTAACATTTCTACAGAGAACTTCCAAAAACTAGTTGAGATCATGCCACGTCGAGCTGCTGCAGTATGCTGGGCAGAAGAAGGTCTGGCACGATATTAGGAGGCATCCTGTGACTTCTGACAGCTCATTGTACTGCTTAAATGTGAATTAGTGTTTTTTTTTTATCAGATCGTTTACCATTACCAAAGTTCACCACGATGAGGTGTTCCTGTCTCATTCACCAATTGAATTTACAAATTTATGTACGAATTTACACTTTTTTATTTTTAAATATATTTTTAGATTTATGGTGATACGATGTAGTCGCAGAACTTTTGTGGTATTTTGCACACAGCCATAGCTGGAATTAAGTCATCAACAAAACAGTCACCAACCAAATCATGAATCAGTCCTAGCAAATCAAATATACGATACAGAAGCTTCCTGATTTCATTTCTCGAACAGTAGTCATGTGTAAAGTCCAAAGTTTGTATCTTTCGCTACCAACTCCGTGTTATATGAAATTTACAACTCTAGACTCTTAAATCAGTCCACGCTTCACTACTAGCTTTCATAATGCTGTCTTCAAAGTCTTTGAAACAAAGAAGTGACAATCTATCAACAATTATTGAAAAGACGTACAGATAAGCTGAAATTTACTTATTGTTCAACAAAGAAGAAACCATTGGAATATAATGTCCATTAAGAAGCCCGTGGATGGTAAATAGCTTACAAAAAATTGAGGATTTCAACTTCACAGAATGGTGAAATGGTTCAAATGGCTCCGAGCACTATGGGACTTAACGTCTGAGGTCATCAGTTCCCTAGACTTAGAACTACTTAAACCTAACAAACATGAGGACATCACACACATCCATCCCCGAGGCAGGATTCGAAACTGCGACCATAGCAGCAGCGCTGTTCCGGACTGAAGCGCCTAGAGCTGCTCGGCCACAACGGCAGGCTACAGGATAGTACAATGCTCTTTTCAGCATAAGCACGTAATAGCAAAACCCTCTACCTGCAGTTTTCACACTTAATGTGTTCAGAACAACACGAACCTCCTTGATACTTGTAGTTAATTTCTGTGAAATTTTCCGCCTAACTTTGTAGTGGATTTACGAAACCAATCGAGGAATTTGGTGGTTATCTCCTCCGTGTGTTATCGTTTCAGTTGATCATATATCACAAATTGTTTTCTACCTCTGAATCTTATCACCAGCTACAATAGCGACAATCAGTATTCTGACAAGCAGATTTTCATAATGAAAACAAATAGTTCAAAATAAAAACTTTATAAATTTTATGTCGCTGTATTAACAGCGCTGATTGCACTGATACCACAAAACGAGGAACATCATGTTCCATAACTGTCAATATTACAGATAGTTTTAAAAATTAATGTAATTTGACAAAAGTCATGCCCGAATCAGTGTACGTAGCCATTAGTCGTTGGTTACACAACCTTTCGTCTTAATTACAGCCGCGCAGTGTGATGACGGAGTCAATATGGCCCCCAATCTTTAAACGAAGATTGCAATAACTGTTAGCGGCTGTAGAATTTTCGTTGCCTTGCTGTTCGATCGAGTTCCTCCCACAGGGGTTCAACCGGATTGAGAACTGGGCATTGGCTTGGCCATCCTTACTCACATCCTTCTCAAAAAATCTGACATGAGCAGAAGTGTGCTTAGGATCATTGTCATGCTGAAATACCCAGTTTTGTCCCATTTTATATTTGACATGGGGCAACATGTGCGGTTTCAACATTTCACAATATTTGAAATGATCTGTAATACCTTCAAGCAGACACTAGAGGGCCCACACCTGAATGGGAGAAGCATCCCCACGCCACGACGTTCCCAGTAAATCGCATTAGCTTTACTGCCACATTAGGTGAGGCGAAAACGGAGTCAATAGCAAACAGGAAGTGATATACTGCCAAAACCATGTGTACTTTAATACACTAAGTACATACAAGAGTATTCTATCCAAACTGAATAAAGCGGAATTTGGTTCTCTTCCGATTAGGAAATTTCTCCGACGGAAAAGACACAAGAATGGTCGCACTATACCATAAACAGTACTGACGGAATCCTTTTTATCATTCACAGTACGTACATAGCAATTGATACCACTGGAACGGGTCCCAATACGAGCAAACTGTCTGCAAAACTATAAATTTTTGAGATGCACGTTAACCAAATTTGTATGACACAAAAGATTATAGATGCTTAAACTGAAAGTATGATGTATTTAACAACCTATAGGCTATCTTCATCTACGTACGTACTCCGCAAGTCGCCGTACGGTGCATGGCGAGGGGTATCCTGTACGAGTACTACACACTTATTTTCTTGTTCCACTCGGAAACAGAGCAACGAAAAAAATGACTATCTCTATGCCTCCGTATCAGCCATATTTTCTTGTATCTCATCTCCATGGTCTTTACGCGAAATATATGTTGGCCGCAGTAGAATCGTTCTGTAATCAACTTCTAATGCTGAATCTCTAAATTTTCACAAAAGTGTTCCCCGAGAAGAACGTCACCTTCCTTCCAGGGGTTCCCATTTAAGTTCCCGAAGCCAATCCGTAATACTTGCATGTTGCTCGAATCTACCGATACGAGATCTAGCAGCCCACTTCTCAAGTGCTTCGATGTATTCCTTTAATCCGACCTCGTGCGAACCTCAAACACTGAAATAGTACCCAAGTACAGGTCGTTCTGGAATCCTGTATGCGGTCTCCTCTGTAGATGAACCACTCCTTCCTAAAATTCTCTCAATAAACCGAAGTTGAGCATTCGCTTTCCCTACCACAATCCTTACGTTGTCATTCCATTTCATATCATTCTGCATCGTTATGCCCAGATGTTTAAACTACGTGACTGTGCGAAACAGTAAACTAATGCAGTATCAGAAGAGGTACAGGTTTGATGTTTTCAACTGTTAGTTTTCTTGTTTTTGTTTTACTATTTTCTTTGTGATTGCATACTGGCCTTTACAGCTCGGTTCCCTTTTTCATACTACCTCTTTACGTACGTGTGCTTCTTATATATAATTACTATTTTTTAGTACTGGAACAGTTATTTGTCGCGTTTCAGTGTCTTTCTCTAATAATAATAACTTCGTATAGTTTTAATAACTTCCAAAAATTTTTAATAATTTTAACCAGCTTTAGTTTTAAGATCACTTTGCAATTGTAACATTACTTATGTTTCATCAAAAGAATTTTATCGAAGCAATTCCGACAGTATTGTCGTAATTTCATCATTTTATATGCGACGGCGTTGTTGCTGTATTACTTATGCTCTATTTCTTCTATCTAGACATCCCTGGTTGTGCAACGGCTTCCAACCTTCACTTTAAAAATGTCCCAGTGTTAGTTCCTCGCGTCTTTCGCGACCTCTATCGACGTACGCCACGATTACTCATTTGCCCTCTCGCGGAGTTTTGTACAACAGCAGTTTTCTCCAACACCTGGCTCTGTCTACCCCCTCATGAGGCGGTACGACGTTTCTGCTGCAGCTATAGCCACGGCCAATTCACGTGCATCGGGTTTACATCAGTGGTGAGCCGTAATTCCTTTACTTTACTGTAAGTTAATTCCACCATAGACTTCCAGGTTTCTTACGCCGTGTCCCTTATTTAGATCTATAAACGCGGCTTGTAGTGTTCAGAGTGGAAACTTAGTGAGATGCTGTTGACCTCTACGGCCTGTCTTTGAGTAGGTGGTTATGATGAAAAACGTACTATCATCATTAATAAATAGAAACGACAGTAAATAAATTTTATGCATAGTGGATGCTGTTGAACTCCGTGACTGTTCCTTTATATGGTGTAGAAAAATATCCTCTATCAGTCACAATAAAAGGTTATTTATTTGTCACACGACCGGTTTCGGGCTTGCGCCCATCCTCAGGTGTTTATACATTCATGTACATGTTTATACTGTTGGAGATCACTGTATAAATACAAAAAACTTATTTGTTGGTGACTACACAGATACAATTGTCCCACTTGTATCTGTGTAGTCACCAGCAATATATATATATATATATATATATATATATATATATATATATATATATATATATATATATATTGTATTTATACAGTGATCTCCAACAGTATAAACATGTACATGAATGCATAAACACCTGAGGATGGGCGCAAGCCCGAAACCGGTCGTGTGACAAATAAATAACCTTTTATTGTGACTGATAGAGGATATTTTTCTACACCATATAAAGGAACAGTCACGGAGTTCAACAGCATCCACTATGCATAAAATTTATTTACTGTCGTTTCTATTTATTAATGATGATAGTACGTTTTTCATCATAACCACCTACTCAAAGACAGGCCGTAGAGGTCAACAGCATCTCACTAAGTTTCCACTCTGAACACTACAAGCCGCGTTTATAGATCTAAATAAGGGACACGGCGTAAGAAACCTGGAAGTCTATGGTGGAATTAACTTACAGTAAAGTAAAGGAATTACGGCTCACCACTGATGTAAACCCGATGCACGTGAATTGGCCGTGGCTATAGCTGCAGCAGAAACGTTTAAGAAAGAGACAGTAGGTAGATGGCTTGGTAGGAGAAAAGAAGCCTCTTTATTGGTCGATCGACACCGCCTTCCTTGGGAGATGATGAAGGACCGTTTCGAATGACAGGAAAGATCACTTGGCTTACTGATCTAACTGGAGAAGAACGTACTTCAACAATTATGACATATCGTAAAGTACAGATTCTGTTAGCCACTTTTGGCAGTCAAATATGACGATTTGTCATGCTGGTCTTAATATATTAACAGATAAAACCCTACTGCAGACTGTTAACGGACGTACGAGCATATGGAATAGGTTCCCAGACATACGAGTGGTTCGAAGACTTGTTAAGTTGTAGAACACAGTATTGTCATCGACATCGAGTGTTTACCACAGACAAGGGTATCTTAAGGAGTGTCTCATGGAAGTGTGATAGGACCGTACACGTTATTTTCCGTACACATATATGGCTCAAATGGTTCAAATAGCTCTATGCACTATGGAACTTAACATCAGAGGTCATCAGCCCCCTTGACTTAGAACTACTTAAACCTAACTAACCTAAGGACATCACACACAGCCATGCCCGAGGTAGGATTCGAAGCTGCGACAGCAGCAGCAGCAGCGCTTTTCCGGACTGAAGCGCCTAGAACCTCTCGGCCACAACGGCTGGCACACATAAATGATATGGCGGCCGGAGTGGGCAGTTGATAATGCTGTGGTCTACGGAAAGGTGCTCTAGCTGGTGTGAGGAATGGCAGCTACCTCTAAATGTAGAAAAATGCCGTGAGATATGAGCGACAGAAAATAAGCAAAGTACGCTACTTTTCTCGTCGAATGATCTTCAGACACCGTTCGGATAGTAAAAATGGCAGAATTAAGTCTCTCAACAAGATACTGAACATGGGCTTTTGCACGACAGTTAACTACCTTTCTGAGCACCTAGAAATTAGAACTGTTCAGTTTCACTAATCATATGCCCATTCTGTGAAATTAAAGCGTCGGGTTTTGTTGAACTGTGTGTTAGAAACTGTAAAAACTTAGTATGATTTAGCGTTAGTTGATTTTTTACAAGCCATGAACTTATGTTGTGAACTGCGCTGTTTGAAACAGAGGCAATGTTGCACACAACATCCTTTACTACCAAACTTTACACCAAGCTTGTGTCATCAGGGAACAGAAATATTATTGAAAAACCCGTAATACTAGAGGGCAAATCATTTATATAAGTAAGGAACAGGAGTAGCTCCAGCACTGATCCCTGAGGCACCTCTCATTTCACCGTGCCCCACCCAGACCCCACATCACAACCATTCTCAACACTGTGAAGCTGTCTGCAGTCTGTTGTTTAAGTAAGAGGTGAACCAAATGTGAGCTATTCCCCGAATTCCATAATGGTCCAACTTCTGGAGCAATATTTTGTGATCAAGACAATCAAACGCCTTAGTTTAAGAAAGAAAGGTGCCTACATTGTGTACGGCGAGAGAAGAGATCTGACAGTTTACGCGGCCTTGGCGCACGTGCTTCGCGCATCCAAGACGGCCAATCAGATCGTGAGCCTTTGCTTACGTTACCATGGCAACGCCCCGGTGTTGCAGTAGTGCTGGTTGACCGCTGCTGGCTTGCTGCCCGTCTGTGTCGAACACTGGCAACTGCGCTGTCAGCTGTCAGAGCTCTTCTCTCGACGTACGTAATACACTCCTGGAAATGGAAAAAAGAACACATTGACACCGGTGTGTCAGACCCACCATACTTGCTCCTGATACTGCGAGAGGGCTGTACAAGCAATGATCACACGCACGGCACAGCGGACACACCAGGAACCGCGGTGTTAGCCGTCGAATGGCGCTAGCTGCGCAGCATTTGTGCACCGCCGCCGTCAGTGTCAGCCAGTTTGCCGTGGCATACGGAGCTCCATCGCAGTCTTTAACACTGGTAGCATGTCGCGACAGCGTGGACGTGAACCGTATGTGCAGTTGACGGACTTTGAGCGAGGGCGTATAGTGGGCATGCGGGAGGCCGGGTGGACGTACCGCCGAATTGCTCAACACGTGGGGCGTGAGGTCTCCACAGTACATCGATGTTGTCGCCAGTGGTCTGCGGAAGGTGTACGGGCCCGTCGACCTGGGACCGGACCGCAGCGACGCACGGATGCACGCCAAGACCGTAGGATCCTACGCAGTGCCGTAGGGGACCGCACCGCCACTTCCCAGCAAATTAGGGACACTGTTGCTCCTGGGGTATCGTCGAGGACCATTCGCAACCGTCTCCATGAAGCTGGGCTACGGTCCCGCACACCGTTAGGCCGTCTTCCGCTCACGCCCCAACATCGTGCAGCCCGCCTCCAGTGGTGTCGCGACAGGCGTGAATGGAGGGACGAATGGAGACGTGTCGTCTTCAGCGATGAGAGTCGCTTCTGCCTTGGTGCCAATGATGGTCGTATGCGTGTTTGGCGCCGTGCAGGTGAGCGCCACAATCAGGACTGCATACGACCGAGGCACACAGGGCCAACACCCGGCATCATGGTGTGGGGAGCGATCTCCTACACTGGCCGTACACCACTGGTGATCGTCGAGGGGACACTGAATAGTGCACTGTACATCCAAACCGTCATCGAACCCATCGTTCTACCATTCCTAGACCGGCAAGGGAACTCGCTGTTCCAACAGGACAATGCACGTCCGCATGTATCCCGTGCCACCCAACGTGCTCTAGAAGGTGTAAATCAACTACCCTGGCCAGCAAGATCTTCGGATCTGTCCCCCATTGAGCATGTTTGGGACTGGATGAAGCGTCGTCTCACGCGGTCTGCACGTCCAGCACGAACGCTGGTCCAACTGAGGCGCCAGGTGGAAATGGCATGGCAAGCCGTTCCACAGGACTACATCCAGCATCTCTACGATCGTCTCCATGGGAGAATAGCAGCCTGCATTGCTGCGAAAGGTGGATATACACTGTACTAGTGCCGACATTGTGCATGCTCTGTTGCCTGTGTCTATGTGCCTGTGGTTCTGTCAGTGTGATCATGTGATGTATCTGACCCCAGGAATGTGTCAATAAAGTTTCCCCTTCCTGGGACAGTGAATTCACGGTGTTCTTATTTCAATTTCCAGGAGTGTATATAGTACTAGGAAAGGGAAAAGAGCAACAACTGCAAAATTTTTATTCGGTACTACACTGATGAACCCATAGCACACAGCCATACAGGATACCTTAAACACTAACAGTATGTAATTTTTATCATATCCGTCACGGCCAGCCTCGATTTCTCATACCATGTTCCTCGTCTAATTTGAGCGCTATAGTGGATCTTGCTACACCTCCATATGAATAAATCGTGAGTACGACGGGCAAATACATTCATCAGGCGCGTATGTTCGCCGAATTCACGACATCGAAGTAATCAGCAAGACCAGACATTTGCAAAAATCAAATGGTTGCCATCACGTCTAAGCCCAAAGCCTGCATTAAGTCTTCCATATTCATGGGAATAGGTAAATCCATACCCACAAACGAAAGCCAAAAACTAAAAATTCTTCCAAGCGAAAAACTATTCTCCCAAATTATCTCAAACTCACTAAGAAAGAAATTAGGTACGGATTGATTGGAAAGAACCAATTAATTAAATCAATACAAACGAAAAAAATCTTACACAACTTCTAGCGCTGTCTTTTAAAAATGCATTCATTTATTTCAGCTTACAATGCTATCGCTTATCCACAGCAGACAACCGATTTATTATCTATCCCTCTAAAGTAAATACATTAATAATTATGAGTAACCTATGACGTCATTGGTCATAGCCGAAGGGTTGTATCTAGTTCTTCTGTTGAGCCATAAAATTTTGTTTCTTGCATAATTAGTTAAAACTTTCGGGCTGAATGGCCTTGGTCGATCTGTAACACATCTTCTTCCTGACGTTTCGTTGCCAACTGCGGGCAACATCTTCGGAGGTGAGTCAGTGCCTGGCTCCCAGGCTGACGCTGACGCTGAAAAAGACGAGCCTATCCTTGGCTCGAGGTGGTGCAGTTTGGACAACATTTGTCATTCCTACGGTTCCTGTAAAAGAGAGAAAAATATATTACCACTCTTGTTGATTGGTCCTTGCTGGTGTAACCTGAAAAAGAGAAAGACACACATTGATGGGGGATTAGTAAACTTAATCCCTCAGCAGGGCAAGCCAACGAGTGGTTTGGCTGCCAGGCCGTGGAGGTCCCGTTTATATAGAGGGCACCACTATACGTCACATGGGGCCGACTGTAAGTCTATCTCTGACCAACGTCATTGTTCTCGATTGAAGGTAATCGATTATCACATCGTTGGTGCAAAGTCGACCGCCACATCTTGTCTAACTTTAAGCCTTCCTCTTTTCTATTAAAAGTGCTGCGGTGTTTCTGAATCTTTGTAGCTTCTCTATGCATGCGTGCATGATAATGCGATGTCCTGGCTAGCAAGCTCGTCTCCCTAAATTTTATTTCATGATCACCGTCTTTAAAAACATGTTCTGCTACAGCTGATTTGTCGGTATTCCGTAGTCAACAGTTCCTTTTGTGTTCGTTTAAGCGGGTATTGACACTCCTTTTCGTTGTTTCAATATAAACCTTCCCTCAGCTACACGGAATTATATACACCCCAGGAGTTGCTAAGGGCTGTCGTGCGTCTTTCGCCGATCTTAAACACTCACTAACCTTCTTAGTGGATCTATAGATTGTTTCAACTCGAAACGTGGCCAGAACTTTCTCAATACAGTCCGTGATATTACGAATAAATGGAACAAAAAGTTTCTCAGCTGACAGATGTTGTTGCTGAATGTTGTCAGCCACTTTTCTTCTCGGACGACGTGCTCGATTTATCTCGTTGTTAGCGTATCTATTTCCTTAAAGGTCGTTCGCAAATGATTTATTTCATCCTGCAAATAAACTGGATGACAGATCTTATTAAGTGTGTCCACCAATGTTTTAATGACACCTCTCTTTCTCCATAGTAAATTGTATCTTTGGATAAATAATATTTAGGTGTCCTCTATGTGCTCTATATAAACGGGACCTCCATGGCCTGGCAGCCAGTGGTTGTGGTTGACTAACCTCGGATGTTGCCCGCAGTTGGCAACGAAACGTCAGGAAGAAGTAATTTTACAGATCGACCACCGTCTCTCAGCCCGGAAGTTTTAACTAATGAAGTCGCCGGCCGTGAAAACCTACACGTTATGATTTTCTCACATTAATTATTAATTGGAATTGGAAGGAAAGGGGCTATAAATAAGTGTTGAGAGCATCTTTTCTTTTCAAGAATTACGTTTTCATTATAAGTGTAGTTTCTAATTTCTTCTATTGGCTATGAAGTTCAAGTCAAATTTAGCAGCTGTGTCGTATTCTGTAGACAACATGGGTACATTTGACAGTCTGCTTCACCTATACGCGACCGTAAGTAGATTTTTATTATGTTTAATTTGCTAAAACTGTGCTGACAAGACGCTGCGTTCACTAGAATTGTCATAATTATACTGAAAGATATTTCGATGTTTCGATAAGCATATCGTAACCTCTACTTTACAGGAAAAATGCTACCAAATATCCAAATAAAAGGCTTGTCAGTGCACTTCATCAGCGCTCTCTACTGGATTTTGAAAGCCGCTGGTTCGTTAACTAGTTCAGCTGTAAAGATGTTTCCGCAATATTTGACACCAAAATCTGCTGCATGAGACAAAGAGTTCTCATTTTAGGCATTCCTGAGAGAAAATTAAAGTGAGATGAAATGCTTTCTTGTATGCGAGATCTATTTCCCATTTGAGTTTTTATTCTAGGAAATAATTTGAACCACTCTAGCTTAAACAGATGCATTCCTGTTCTCTGTTGGCGGCACAAACAGTAGGCCTACGGTCAGGTGGCATATTTGTATCAGCACACACTCGAGATCCTACAATCCTGTAGTGAAGTTGTTACAAAAGTTGTTGAACATGAGGTAACTGTGCAGGCGACAACTGTGTGATCAAAAATGGTTCAAATAGCTTTAAGCACAATGGGACTAACATCTGCGGTCATCAGTCCCCTAGACTTGGAACTACTTAAACCTACCTAACCTAAGGACATCACAGACATCCATGCCGGAGGCGGGTCCGAACCTGCGACCGTAGCAGCAGCGCGCTCCGGACTGAAGCGCCTAGAACCGCTCGGCCACAGAGACCGGCTGTGTGAACTAAGCACAGTGTCTGCACATAATCAATGCGACGCCTATTCGGTAATCGTTTCTTTACTGCGCTACTTGTACGGAATGACACAGTGACAAAAGCGTTGGTTTACAGTTTCGGGTTGAGGGAAAGGCTGCTTCTCGCAGACTCTCCCGGTTTATTCTTGAACTGTCTTTCCAGACACTTTCTCTTTTTTCTTTCTCCCCTTAGCCAGGTTTCTGCGACCCCCTCTGTGCTAGCGCCCTTGGCGGGCGCCAATCTCGCCAAGTCCTCGATACGGCCCTGTTCCTTCAGTTTTCTACTAGAAGGGCGCATTGGTCAGCCAAGACCAGGCTTTGTCATATACTTTGCTTTTGATATTTTCGAAAAAGCTGCCCATGCAGTGTTTTATTGTATACCCTTACAGTCCGACACTGGAGTGCATCTTTCCGGTGTTGGTTCTTGGTTTGCAGTAGGGCCAACCTTGGGAAGCTCTGTCGTTGCCGATTCTTTGCGGCCTTTTACATAGTCTGCAAGTGCATGGCCTGTCTACCGCCCGCTTTTCAGGGCAAGTGCAGCTTGAGGATATCATTGCATGTGTGAATTGCACGATCAATTGTTGTGAGTTGTCTTATTTGCTGTGCAGATAACGCATCTGTACTTATGTCCACTTCAGTATGCCTGTACTGTGTTTTATGTTGGCTACGGCACAGGTGTTACTTGCCTTGATGATAGCGCCACCATTCAGTTTGCTTTTAAAAATTTTTGTGCCCCTGCGGGAATAATTTTAGCTGACCCCACTTTAGTACATTTTCGGTCCAACCTGCAAAAGTCTAGGTATTTGCATGCTTCTAGGTGGTGAAACTAGATAATTTGACCATCTGGCATTACGTTCCCTTCACTTTCTAAGATTATTCCTCTCTTCACTAACAGTATAGCCGACTTGTGTAATTTGAATTTCATGCCGATTTGTATGCTGAAAGCTGTACCTGTATTCGTCAGAGACTGGATTTCAGTTTCAGATTTCCATGTACAACACGTGGAATGGTTTCAGAGAATACCTCACAGTTTGATGATTCAAGTTCGTGTTCGGTGAGACGGTTGACAGGAGGATAAAAGCGGTGATGGCGTCAACGAGACCCCCAGGAAAGTGCCTCTTTTGATTATGACTAGTTAGTAACTCTCTTTTGCTACAAATAATTCCGTCTCCCATGGCACCATCGCATGTTCTGTGAATTTCCTGATATTTTTGCTAATCCCTATGCTTTCCGTACACTTAATGGTCCAATTGTGTAGCAGCAATCCAAGAGATTGAAACTTCCTGGGAGATTAAAACTGTGTGCCGGACCGAGACTCGAACTCGGACCCTTGCCTTCCGCGGGCAAGTGCTCCATCATCTGAGCTACCCACGCCTATCCACGCACTACTCACGCCCCGTCCACAGAGCTTTACTTCTACCAGTACCTTGCCTCCTACCTTCCAAACTTTACAGAAGCTCTTCTGCGAACCTTGCAGAACTAGCATTCCTGAAAGAAAGGATAATGCGGAGACATGGCTTAGCAGGTTCGCAAAAGAGCTTCTTGGAATGTAGAAGACGAGGTACTGGTAGAAGTAAAGCTGTGAGGACGTCGTGTGCGTCGTGCTAGGGTAGCTTAGGTGGCAGAGCACTTGCCCGCAAAAGGCAAAGATCCCGAGTTCGAGTCTCGGTCCGGCACACAGTTTTAACCTGCGTGGAAGTTCCATATAAGCGCACACTCCGCCGCAGAGTGAAAATCTCATTCTGAATCCAAGGGATTTTCTGTAGTCACTTTTGCAAACTGAAACGTCTTCTTGCTGCAATCTGTTTACGTTCCAGATGTGTTTCACCTTTTACATTAATGAATTTAAGCTTGTATAATAAAGTTTTTTATGTGGGAAGACAGTTCACGTCATAATTTCTACGTTAGTGAATTGCTACTGACAGTTATTCGTTTTTCCGATCAATGTCTACGTTTCTTCTCACTTTGTCATAGGTTAGAGATCGCACTGTCACTCCCTTTATAAAACATCGACATATTTTCACATCACGGTCTTTTCGTTTTGTGGTTTGCATATTTCGTTATAGATGATTGAATATGGATTTCACTAGTACCGTTGTGTTACTATTAAATGTTAGAATCTACCAAAAAGTACAGTACAGAGCATTTTATAAAAGTAATTTAGAGTAGCCATACAATGGAAAGTATAGTTTTACACCCCTCCCCGCCCCTCCCCCCCAGGGCATAAATCGCCCTCAGGTAGGGAACCACAGAGCCAGACGGAGACAGCTATTTGTCGCTTCAGCTGGTGGTTCCCTGAGCTCCTGGCCCTCCACACGAGCCCCCGCCGACCGCCAACCCCTGCGGGCACCGTGGCTACGCCCTGCACGCTCGCCCTGTGCAGCCTTCCCTCGCCGGTAATTCATTACCGTGGTTATAAATTTCATTACGGGGACTTCTCCGGGAGCGAGCTGACGCGGCACCGGTGCGACTGCGGAGTGATCTATCGATTCTTGCGCGCGGCGCGGCCGGCGGCGACTGCATCTTCGGCGTCCCTGCCGGGCACCGCCTGGCCGGCCTAGCCCCAGCCCACCCCCATCATAAATCAGGCGCCAGCGCCGCAACCGCCCCTACCACCAGGTATGAGGCTGCAACGGCTGATTTAGCGCTGCCAAACAGAGCTGCTAATGAGGCCGTCGTGGGCCACGCGAGCCACCGGTTCGAGTAGGAGAAATGTCGTTGACATTCGTGAAAGTCGTACTCTTCGCGGCGGCCATCGATTGTCTGTTGTGATCCGTTGTTTTGGTTGTTGCGAATCGCTGCACTTAAAATGCACATTGATATAGACTTAGGCAGCGACGTTCGACCAGTGCGTGTTTCAGTAAAGCCTTCAGTTATCAGACCAGTTACGTAAACTGACATACGGCCTGGGAAACGGTGTGCTGACCACCTGCCTCCCTCCCTCCCCAACCTCCCCCCCCCCCCCCCCACACACACCCGCAACCGGAGACGCCTGGAGGGTGAGGATGACATGGCGGCCGGTAGGTACTGTTTTGCCTTCATGGCCTGGCCTGACAGAGTTCAGGTTTTTCCAGATATCAGAAGGAGCCAAGGACCTCTACGTTTAGTGAAATACGCAGTCTGTTTAGGTACCTTTATTATAGGAGCAGCTTCTAAAGACCTTCGTTATGAAGTGGACTGGTGTTGAAAGGCACACTTCAGAGCAGAACTCGGTAGCAGCGGCAGGTGTACTGAGATGGCGATCCGATGGCAGCTCAAATAAACAATATATGCGTCTGTCCTCAATCCAAATAAGGTAATCCATCCAAATGTGTAAAACTACTGTCGCAGGTTGGCGTAGTGGTTAGCCTAGTAAGCAAGAGACCTAAGTTCGAATCCCAGTCTTGATATAAATTTCCGTTCTTTGCTTCTGTCTACATATATACATCATAGATGTTTGGGATCTGAAGAGGTCGCTGGAAACAAATAGTTTCATTTGATTCAAATAAACGAGTAGAAAGATTAACAAATTTTATTGTGACTCACAGAACTACAACTGTGGCACTGCTGCTCAATGATCGTGCCCCTCTTAGTGTGGCTTGGATAGCCCACGGTGGGTGGTTGCTATTTTCAGCCTTCTCCCGTGTGTGTCGACGTTCCTAACATTGTTCACTCCAGTATTAACAGACACAGCACATGCGACCTACTTCCTGCTTATGGCTGTCTGTGTGAGGAGCCGGCGGAGTGGACGGAAGGCCACAGGAATTCTTGTAATGGATGCCAGCGTCTGGCTCAGGAACTCGTCCCGGCGGGTGGCAGCTTCTGGGACCCAAGTGCCCTCAGGGACAAGTTAAAGTCGGTGGCAGCACTTCCTGAGGCTGAGCTGCTGCCTTCCAGGGCAGGCATCTGGCAGCTATCGCATGCTGCTGGAAGACGCCAACCAGTGGTGTACACTAAGTCCAGGAAGGCGGACTTAGTACTTGGAGATTTCTTGGCGGTGGCTGGTACTCACAGCAGCTGCGTGCAGTTCTTTGTCGCCCTGGTGCACCGGCTATCCATCACCTCCTCGATGGACTCCCCCACTGTTCCTCCCAATGCTAAATTTTTAGGCCATTTATACTCAATTGTAACCCACTTTCTGTGCTGAGATGCAGTTTCCAGACATATGTAAAACAAGACGGCAACCCATGAGTGTGGTAATATGTCACTATTAAGGAGAGTGGCTCGTAGTTTAGCTGACTCACCCATACTGCAGATGAGCACCTGGTCTCGATGTTCCAAGTGTTGGTCCAGCAGCTGTTGATATGATCTTATGACTTCTTTGCATTCACGGCCATCTTGGGCCCACTGTGGGGGTGCAACTATTTTCAGTGTCAGCGTCCAAAATCAATTGGTGGCAATACAGTTTGTAAGACGTCGTGGTCTCCTGACCTTCACTGCTTACCTATTCCACCCTCACAATCATATTCTGCACATCAAGACGCTTCATTCGAACCCAAACTCGATAAGATAAAGTCAACGTTGTATGATTTCGTGTAAACGATATGCAATTAACAAGTAAGCGCACCGTGGTTGAAATACTCGAGGCTGGCGTACACGCACACATTCCAGACACGACGGTCACAGGAGCTTCAGGAGAGGAACCGCACAACGGGACGCCGGTCCCTTCAGAGGACGACCCAGCCTATTTCGGCCAGTGACCGCCCATGTAGCGGATAGTGTGGGCCCGAGTGAAAGGGGGGAACAACCCCGTGTTCGGCTTAAAAGCAAATTCCGCTACATTGTGTGGGAGTGGCCAGCCTATGCATTCTTTACACATAGCACGCAGTTTCAGAGATTTTCACAGGGAGACAGCAAACGCCAAACGCCAATGCTACAGGGTTCCGGATTGGTCGCCTTAAACGAAACGTCATTCTCCCGTTTTAGAAGAGCAATGCTGATTGGCAGACGATATTTTTGACGCCTTGAGCTGAAGGAATAATGGAAGAGACCGAAAGATATACCCCTTCACGTCTGGCGTGGAGAGGCGCTGCTCCGTTGTCGCTCTTGGAGCGAGGAACAAGTCTCTCCTCAATACTTCACTGGGAGAGCACCTCTGTCGAGAGCGAATCGAAGTGCTACTCTATACTGAGTCCTTGCAATTAAGCGTTGTTCACTGTGTTGGCCGACACACTTATTGTGCGGTGTGAATGGACAGAGTTACAGTTAAACGCCTGCGAGTGAATCTTGAGTGGCATCACGGTGGACTGGTTATCTGACCGGTGTACCACGCTAATAATTAGGCTAGGAGCGAATAGGAATCCTTGACTTCATCAAGGCATAGGGAAAGTTTGAATGGCGAAGGTCAATCCAGATAGAACGAGAGTTATCTTATTTATCAGCAGCGAGCGGCGCAGACAGCAGTCATCGCAGCTTACGGTATTGTGCGCTACAGTTATCGCGAGCCCCATATTTCCTCCACAACAATACACTTCACTGCATTTCACACGCGATAGCCTCGACCGTACCTAGCAACATTCTAAAGGATAATTATTCAAGTTGAGTAGGCGCGCCTCGCAGCCATTCTGCCAAGTCAAAAACCATCTTAAACTTTGTATAGAAATTTCATTAGCGAATCCTATCCTTGGGAGGTAACTTCACATTCCGAAAAGAACCAGGATATAACTTGTTCAATTCATAACTAAGAGTGCCTTTGTGAATTTTCAGAATTTTTGCAAAATAAATAATAACTTTCGTTAGTTTCATGTTTTTCTTACACTAACTAGCACTACTCCAGCTACTCCAGTACCCAAGAATCCCACCAGTTACGTGAGAAATTTTGTGAATTTTTGTGCCATTTCATTACAGCGGACGACTCCAGAAGATACTTATTGCTGAAAGTTTTTCAGGCATTTCTCTTTCGAACGTTAGAAGCGTCTGTCTGACTTCTGTAGTTGTGTGGGGGTGGAAATTGCATCTTGCAGGAGCCACAGGGTAAAGGGTACATATAAGATAAATCTGTTGCGCAGAATAACAGATCAACCCCACACCTCAGAAGTTATTCCACCTTTAGTCAGATAATTGAGTACACTGACATATACTGAAATGCCAAAACGCTGAGACCACCTGGTTAATAACGTGTTAATGCACCTTTGGAACACAGTACTGCAGAGATTCTGTGTGGTAAGCTTTCAACAGGTGCTTGCTAGGTTTATGGAGGTATATGGCACCAGGTATCTACGGACAGGGCACGCAATTCCCTTAAATTAGGAGCCGATGGTTTGAGGACACGGAGTGGACGCCGGACAGTGTGCCAGATCTGTTCCATCGGGTTCAGAACAAGTGGATTTGCTGCTCCACAATCCACTGTATTACAATTCTGGCGCTTCAATACCGATGGTTATCTAACTTCAAGATACCATCGGCGTCAGGAAAGACGTAAAGCTTGATAGAAAGCAAGTGCGCAGCAATAATATTAACGTAGTTCATAGCTCTCATGGTACCTTCGATTAATGCCACAGGTCCTACAAAATCCCAGGTGAATGTTCATGTTGGCATAACATTGTCCCCCCCCCCCCCTCCCTCCTATATCCTGCGTCTGTGATGTGGTGTACGAATCTATTACTCAAGCGTACTATCTAAATACGGATAGCGAAACTGATTTTGTTATTCATTAATTCCAACCATAAACGGGATATCTGTCTCAAGAACGTGTGTTGGCTACCAGCATTTTCTGAATACAAAGACAGAAAATTCTTACTGATAGTAGGTTAAGATCTTTAGCTAGGATCTACTCCAGAATGACAACTACCACTCACGTTTCAAACACTTATAGCGAGACGTTATACGTATCGACTGTCTGCAGTCTGAATTCCGATTTCGAATTATGAATTCAGCATCATCTCAGTTCTCGTATTGTCTTCCTTCAGTGGCGACAATGGTACAGAAAGGCATCTCTTCAACTTATCAAACTGCCACTCGACGATGACTTGCGAATAGTGTTTCTATAGGTCGATTTGGCTGCATTTTAATTGTCGTGAACTATTCTTAAGTGTCATTGTGACGAATCACATCTCACATTTCTATCACATGTCACTAAGCCATATTGATTCATTTTTTCCACCATTTTATGGTTAATGGTATTTAGAGTGGATTGGGCACATTTGCTAGGAAGAAAGCTTTGCATTTTTCTCACTCTCCCAGTGTGGTCTCCGGGTCCTCTTCGTTGGCAGGAGGCAGTCAGTGAATCTCATTAGGCAGGGCGAAATTTCCCCTGGGAGCTGAGCAGTTTTTGTGGACGTAAGACTACGGTCTGCTCCACGCTTTGTCGGCAGAGCTAACGCGTCTCCTAGCCCTGAGCAGAAGGAGATGTGTCGCCACTGCCATCCCCGGAGAATAATTGAGGACGACACTTCTGCCTGTTCTTCTCAGACATCAAACACTGCCTGACCAATGTCGTAAAGTCCGCTGCTTCGGCTCCAAAATTTGCTGTACCCTATTGAATTGAGTAGTCCGACCACCCTGCTTGACACACAACAGATGGATAATCATTGGGACATTCCTCTATCCCAGTGCCAACTTCCTGTTTGTTAAGGTGTGTTTTATACGGCAAGAATGTATACTTTCTGCGGTGCTCCCCGATTTTTTCACGAAGCAAGGGATAGTCTCATCGACATAGTTGTTTGTACACTGTATTCGAATATTAAATTTAGTAATTTTCAATCGTTCATCCAAATATTAGCAGTGTGTTTACATTTCGTAGCTAGCAGTTGCAACCGCAGCGGTTCTTAAGTTCTGACGGAGTTGTTTGTGCAGTGCTATAAAGTTATTAAATTTGGTAGTTTTCAGCGGTGTCTGGTGCTGGCTCAAATGGCTGTGAGCACTATGGGACTTAACATCTGAGACCATCAGTCCACTAAAACTTAGAACTACTTAAACCTAACTAACCTAAGAACATCACACACATCCATGCCCGAGGCAGGATTCGAACCTGCGACCATAGCGGCGAAATAACGGCTTAATAAACTTTCGAAAACTTACGCCCACTGTGTTTTTAGAGTTGTTTGTGCGTTTAAATCGATTAGTAAATTTCATGCGGTAGTTTTCAGCTGTTTCTTATTGTTTCTAGTGATATATTTCAGTAAAATTCACTGTTTTAATTTCATTGAGTGCTCCAGTGGCCGCTTCAATGTTTGGTTTTAGCTAAGTAGTGAAGGTTTGGTGTTATTGGTATTATTTGTGGTTTAGTAGTATTAATAAAAGTTGTTGCTTTCTTAGTGGAGAGAGAATTTCGAGACCAGTATTGTTAGTTCTTTAAATAGTTCAGCTGTTGTAATTGAACTTAGGTAACGTAGACGTTTAGTAACTGTTAAAATTTTACCATAAGTACCGAGATCCTCTCCTGGAAATGCAGAATTTGTAGCAGAAATAAGTTGATAGAGGAGCAGGAGCGCAAGATCGGTGCCCTTTAGGTGCAATTACAAGACGCAAAGGAGGAACTAGATAGGTTGAAGAGGGTGAAGTGTGCTTGGGAATAGGAACTGGTAGCTGGTAAGAATGCAGCTAGGAGGAGGACGTATTCAGACGGTTGTACTTTGCTTATAACCAATACATTTTACCAACAGTCAGAGTTGGGTTGAGAGGAGCCTCTTGTAGCTGTAGGTGTAGGAAACATGCAGCAGTCCTCATCAGTTAGGAAACCTAAGTCGGTTGCAAATTCTAACAGAAAGAAGAAGATTCTGCTGCTAGGTAGTTCACATGGCAAAGGTGTGGGCCAGCAGTTTTAGGAAGTGTTGAGGATTGAGTACCAGGTCATCAGCATTGTGAAGCCAAGTGCAGGGTTGACTCAGTTGACTGCAAGCACAGAAATTACGTAGAAATTTTATGAAAGTAGACCAGGTAGTGATTGATGACAGAGCAGGGAATAGTCTTGATAGGGACAGGGAATATGATGTAGGTGGTGACCTGGTAAAGATAAGCTACTCAAACTGGTAGCACTAATCTGAGCACGAAGCAACTGTTTCAGCGTCATGAGTGACCTTATCTTAATGCTGCCGTTAGGCGTGTTAACATGGGGCTCGAGAAGGAACTGATGGTGGAGGGCATGGCTCACACTGCAGCGGTGCCAGTTGAGTCCATTAGTAGGTAGGGTTTCACTAGGCATGGCCTGCACCTCAGTAGATATGGGAAGAGGAGGCTGGTAAAGCTTATAGATGACAGTGTAGTAGGTGGGATAACTCATGGAAAAATTCCTGTAGGAGTTGGGGTAGAGCTGCACCTTTTTTAGTTTGAAATCAGATGATAGGTATACTTGCTTAAAGGAAGTCCCTCTACCATATGAATCACCTTCAGAAGAGGTCAGGTATCCAGGTAAAGAAGGAATTTGTGTGGTGCTGTTCACTCGTCTCTCATAGGGTGCCTAGAAAGCTGTTTTCTCGGATAGCTAAACAACACACATGCAGATCATATTAACGGAATTTATGACAGTTATTGAATTGACAATACTTAACATTGGGTCGCAAGCAAATGGCGACGTGCAAATAACCAAATCCTTCACTATATACAATGTCCACGCAAACTAATCACACAAGCTCATGTGGATCACAAGTCATGGCTCTTCTAGTGCTCTCTTCTAGTGCGGGTCTACTAGTGCCCTGCATCAGATTACACACGAAACAAAGCACGTAAATTTGCAATATGCTTTTCAGGTATACGACCTGCTATGACAATATCGTCCAAACAGTTTGAACAGTTTGGTAGTTGCGCAGTCAGTTGTTCCAAATACCGGTGGAAAACTGCGTGTGCGGAAGCACTTCCAAAAGGTAAACGTAGATATTTCAACAAGACCAAACGAGTATCACTACACACACATTTTGAGATTCCTCGTCGAGCGGTATTTGAAGATACGCGTCACTCAAGTCAATTTTTGAAAAGTAGCTTCCAGCGCCTAATTTGTCTATAAAAAAGATCCTCTGGGCGTGGCAATTGACAAGTATCAATTACACTCTGTGAGTTAACTGTAGACTTAAAGACAACACAGAGGCCAATGCCACCCGAAGGTTCGTTGCGCAAAACCAGTGGACATACCCATAGCTAGTAAGGGCGCAGTAGCTCCACCACTATGAATTGTTTGAAGTTTATCATCGACTTTCTCCTGTAAGGCAAAATTTCAGCTCAGCATTGTCTTTAGAGTAATATGTGCAACAAAATTGTTAGTCTTGCCTAAACCGTCACCAAAGAGTTCCGGGAATTCTTTTAGCAAGTACACTGTCTTGTGCGTGGTATGCGGCTACTGACAACACATTGTACTGAACGTTAAACCCAAACAGATCAAATGAATCAAGACCAAATATGTTCTTACACTCGCGGGATTGTAACACCGTAAAAGTCACTGTTCGCATATGTGAGCGATACATAGCAGGACTTAAGTGTAGATTAAACAAGTGTGATTTTTTTAAACCTGAGTAGCAGTATCTTGGCCATGTCACAAACAGTCGACGTGTACATCCTCTTCAGTCGCATTTGTTAGCCATAAGCGATTTGCCAGTTGCTCGCAATGTCACAGACTTGGAGTAAGTCTTAGGGAAAATGAACTACTATTTTTTTTTTCATACCGAATACTGCGCAAATAGCGGCTCCATTGCATCGCCTGCGTCGCAAGAATGTCCCCTTCATTTGGACAAATGAGTGCCAAGTAGCTTTTCAAAAACAAAGATGCATTGCTGAGTGATCACTTTCGAGTCAAAAGTGTTGTCCAAAGCTCAATGTAGCTATTCACATACAGAGGAAGAGGCTTTGGCCATTGTGTACGGTGTCACCAAATTCCATCACTAGTTGTACGGCAGAAAATTCTACTTAGTAACTCATCACAAGCCTTTCAAGTCCTTGTTTCATCCGACGAAACCAATTCCTGTAACGAATTGTCCAAAAATTGAAAAGATGGGCTTTGTTGTTGTTTCAATACCAGTACGAGGTTGTGTGTCGTCCGAGGGTTCAATATGGTAATGCAGACACACTTTCACGTCTTCCGATTGGCCTTGATACAGACTTTGACGCTTCTGCTGCTTCTTGTTGTTCCTTGCGTAGCATAATGAACTCCGTAGAGCGCTAATACGTTACCCGTCGGCATAGTCTCTCTATACAGAAAGCTGTGATTCTTGTTCAAAGAATCGAGTGGGCAGGACACCACAGAATTAGCATTTTCATCAGAATGTAAGAGGTAGTAGAGATAAACTTAGTGAACTGTTTATAGATTTTGATTCTGACATTATTGGTATATCGGAGCATCAGTTAAATAATCTGACTATTCAGAGGCTTCCTTTACCAGGATATAGACTAGCTGGCTGTTTTCCAAGGAGTTCTCTGCAGATTGGCGGAGTGGCCATGTACACAGAAAACAGTATTCCATTTGGGTCTGTAGACATATCACTGCACTGCACTGAACAGGTACTTAAATGATGTGCAGGGGCAGTTGAATTTAGTCCAACGGAACTTCTAACTGTTGTTGTATACACGTCCCCCAACTCTGACTTCAGAGCGTTTCTGCTCAACATAGAGAGGGTTCTTGATTCAGTTTATAGGAAGGACCAAAAGTTAGTTACATGTGGTGACATCAGTATTATTTTCGTATGTGACTGTGCAAGAAAAAGATGTTGGAATATCTCCTAAAATCGTACGATCTGATGCAGACTGTGTTTTCTTTCCAACACGTGAGCAGGGGAACAGTACCACAACCATAAACAATATTTTTATTCATTCTTCATTACTAGATGGGTATTCTGCTAGCAAAATTGTGAATGGTCTTTCAGACTATGGTGCACAAATTTTAACACTGAAAGGTTTTTGTGCTCAAACAAATATTATATATAATTACAAACTATGTAGAAAAGTTAATTCAACGCATAGACAGCTTTTTAAAGCAAGAGTGGCAGGATGTTTGTTGTTGTTGTTATGGTCTTCAGTCCAGAGACTGGTTTGATGCAGCCTCCAAGCTACTATATCCTACATTGTGGCTGCCCCTAATGTACGGCTATCTGTATCGCTGCAGGACTCAAGCCTCCCCACCAATGGCATGATCCATGGTTTGTGAGAGGAGGACACGACTTTTACAGTGGCGATAACACAGATGAGAAATATAATGCTTTCCTTAACACATTGCTCATGCTCTTTGGGGGTTGCTTTCCATTAGAACGTTCTAAACAGGGTACTAGCAGTAAATAGCAGTAAAGGCAGCCTGGGTGGCTGATTAGTGGGATAAGGACATCATATAGAACAAAGTGAGAACTAAATCAAAATGTTAAAAGTAGTCACAATCAAGCCACGACTTATTACAAGCAGAGGAACAATGCGGTGGCAAGAATGATCCACTGTGGCAAGGCAAATAAGGTAATGGTGGGAACGTGCCAAATTACTCTGGGGCTTCCGACTTCAGACAGATCGAATGTTGAAAGGCAATACACCAGATATCGTAGTTGTGGAGAAAGTGAAGTATGTATCAATGAAACTGCAATCCCATGTGATAGCAGAACCGACAAGAAACAACTGGAAAACTTTGCAGACGGAAAGGCTTGAATATATAGCTTCATCTGCTCTGGCGTAACCCGGTGAAAATGGTCCCAGTGGTTTTCGGCGCAGGGGACAAAAAATCAATTTAACTAGAAACTGCATGAATTATTCACCGATACATTACGCCCTCCTAGACGATAGAGAAATTTTCGATTAATGATAAAATACGAAATCTATCATAGTGATCTGCTTTGCTGTGTTTGTTGTCATAATAATAATAATAATAATAATGAGGACGAGCATACCACGATCATCATAGTCATCAACATCGCCATAATCCGTTTTACGTGCGCTGCTGAATGAGGCCTCTTCTAGACTTTTCCATGCATTACTTGCTCTCACCGTATGCATCACTGTTGTTCTGCGTGTTTTCTAACGTGATAAACACCCTTCCACTGGGTCGAGATTTCTCACAACTGTTTCCATAAATATCTGGATGTCACCCTTAATCTGCCCCTGTCATTTATGCAGCACTTTACGAATCTGTCATAGAATTTTGTGCTATTGTGGGGGTGAGAAAGAGAGTAGTTGGCAAGGGGACAGGGGAGCAGGCATCTGGGCGAGGGGGATATCTGTTCTGTGAAGTTATTCTTTACGCAATTCGAAGTTCTTTAGATGACGCCATTTCGCTTCTAGCTGTTACTTTCTTTATTTCACTGTTCCAATTTCGCCATTTCCCCATTTTCAAGCGTATGATTTTATGATATATTATGCAATAGAAATAGGTTATAAATAAATCTGTTGAGGAACTGTGTTAATTTTCATGGTAATATTGATTGTTATTAACAACATTAGAAGTTCTGTTATGGACATGTTTGCTGACTTGGGGCATAGAAAACAAAACAGTCTTAAACATTATTTTTAACGTATTTCCGTGGCATAATATAACAGCAAACCTTGTGCATTAAAATGGCGCAAATGCTGAGTTTGCAATAGTGAAATGAAAACAATAACAGCTAAAAGCGAATATGACGTCATTCTAAAAGTTTATAGAAGCTGTGGATCCATATTACAAAAAATTACTTACATGCATGAGATGTTTGCGTCCAGTACTCTCAATGATAAAGGATTTTCTACTTATCGCGACATGCACTGATTGTCTTCCTTCCACAGTAACTGAATAGAAGAGGTCACATTTATAAAATAAAAAAGAAGACCTGGAGGAACCACCAGCGACTGTTACCTTGCGCAAGCCAAGGTCAGGCGTCGCCCAAAGTTGGCAAGACATGGCCACACCATTCCCAAAGCGGCGGACGTGCTTTGCGTGCTGTGCCCTTGCATCCGAACTGCCTGGAAACCTGGTATAAATGGTTCAAATGGCTCTGACCACTATGGGACTTAACATCTGAGGTCATCAGTCCACTAGAACTTAGAACTACTTAAACCTAACTAACCTAAGGACATCACACACATCCATGCCCGAGGCAGGATTCGAACCTGCGACCGTAGCGGTCGCGCGGTTCCAGACTGAAGCGCCTAGAACCGCTCGGCCACACTGGCCGGAAAATCTAGTATACCTATGCCTAATAGCCGCAACTGAAATCTTTCTCTCCAACTCAGATTTTGTAGCAGCTTTCCTACACATTTTTGCAACATTACTGTCGAATTAAATAAATTTGCCATCGATATCACACATAATTCGACGAAAGTAAATGTGAGGAAGAAAATAGTGTAGCGACTATCTGTCCTGGCAGTTAAGTTGAATTGACCTATTGTAGTACGATACTTCATGTTGTAAGACGTATGCTTTGCCGGCGATGGGCGAGGCATGACAGAATCTCTGACCAGAGAGTAGTTTATCGTTAGTTGTTGCTTGTCGCTAGTCTGCGCTTGACTGCGCGAGTCGACAGTGGTAGTCGGTCGGCTTTAGTAGCGAGTGAGTCTTGTAATCTGGTGGAGTCGGCATGCGTCGGCTGTGTGCTCTGCTCGTGACTCTGGTCAGGATTCTGGAGGATGAGTATTGTTGTAGAAGGTAAAGAAGCAGCCTTGCGCATATTTAATAATGTATGTTAATTGTAATTTAATTTGTTCAAAAAAATGCCCCAATGATAATTTTTATAATATAAAGCAACTCTTTTAAAGAAAAGCATTCATTTCAATTTAAAGAATTTTTCCAATACATTATCATTGCTTCCAAGAATTAAAAAAAAATATACGCCAGCATTGCGCGAAGCTGTGTCGAAAAATGACTAATTAAGAGCAGATATAAATTGCAGTTTTATTGAGGTAAGAATTTTTTGCTTTTTTTATTCAGAATACAGGGCCGAAGGTCAGCGCTGCAGTCCTCATAAAATTCATCAGGTTACAAAACTTTTTTTATTATTTTGGTGTTAAGGAATTTTTCTGTTTCGAACTTGACATAAAATGAGAATAGAATTTTGTGATAACATTAAATGTGAATGCATTTCTGCGCACAGACTATAAATCGGAGCCAATTTTGTTCAGAGGTTACAATACCAAGAAAAATTCATTTAATCATTGTTTTTTGTGGCGAGGCTACGCTTGGCACATTTCCATTTTTAATTATTATTTCTGTAGGGAGGTTACACTTGGCTCCATTTTCAGTTTTTAATAATAGTCGTGTGGAGAGGTTACAATGTGTACAAGGGTATCTGTAGTCTGTCACACTCGCTTAGTCACCGAAATGCCACCGCTGGGATCAAGAGAAAATCGACACTGCAGGTACGCTACGCAATGCTAAGGTTTCGTTAGTATTTTCAACTATTGAATATTGTTTCCCTACCTGGAAAAAAGCGCAGAAACAGCTAAGGTAGAAGTATACCTCAATGGGACCGTGAGGACCATTACTGGCCCATTTTATATTGCCTGTTCTCTACAATACTTCTCTGACGAATTAAAGAAGAGAAGCTGCAAAGTTGCAGTTTCCTAAGGACATAGAGACCAATAGAAACTTATTTCGAAATAGCACTGTAGCAGCCCGCCAGATACGGCCTCCTACATGAGTGTAGGGTCGTCAACAGGAGGTGCAGTGCAGGTGCAGGTGCAGTGGTCGCTAGTACTACACAGCATTCTGTGTAGTACTAACGAGACGTCACTCATTTTCAAAAATGAAGAAAACCACAGAGAGCCAAAATCTTCTACTAAGTTCACGACCGGTTTCGGAACAGTTAGAGTTCCATCATCTCGAGTAAAAAAATAAAATCACTTAACCATCTGAGGTTATCTTCTTCCCAATGTTGTCATGAAACAAACCTTGTCGAAAGAGAAAAAGGGACAAAATTTCGTAAAATTCCTTGTGCTGTGCGACCAGAAACACCAGATGATGGAACTGGAACTGTTCCGAAACCGGTAATGCATAGAATAAAAGATTGTCGATTAAGTAACTGTGCCACAGATTTTTTAATTTTCCAAACAGATTTGTGCAGATGCGGCTGCCCCGTAAGAAGAACTCTTTAGACATCATTCAATTAATAACCTTTAATCGCCGACAGCTTTACAATCGTTTGTCTTCTTCCCATTGTAGCCACATGAGGCCCATGCTGAAATCTCACTCAGAGTGAGTGGAAAAGCAAGGTGAGGGTTTTACTGCAGTCGATGACATCTCCCTCAGCCCCCCCCCCCCCCTAACCGAGTGATGACCAAATGGGCTCCTGTTTTCTGAGCCTGTCAGCTCTCTCGGATAGCCTAATGTTTAACTTCAGGGCTTTATGCAGGATTTGTTTCCTGAAAGGCGTTCTTATGCCATGCCCGGGTGAAGTTACTAGATGTAGCCACAATACAGAAGAGTGTTGTGTCTGTTTTCCACTGTCGTTTAAGTGCTGAATCTACTGTTCTTGACGTCCTCTCTCTCACTTTCTTTGGCAATATGCCGTTGTTCTGTACTCGACAGGCATGCTCCACTCATCATCGTGCGAAATCGTTCTTACAAACTTTTATTCCTGCCCTTAATTATTATTCTGCTGTGCAACAGAACTTTCCCAAACTCACCAGATACATGCCAGGAGTCAAGCAAGTCACCTCTGAACAGTGTTTGGGTGAAGGACAACTACAATATCACTAAACCTGCTAAACGGGACCAACGACGACTCAAGAGAATCGTTCAACGTGACAGAAATGCAACCGATCCGCAAATTGCTGCGGACTTCAATGCTGGGCCATCAACAAGTTTCACCATGCGAACCACTCAATGAAACATCATCGATATGGGCTTTTGGAGCCAAAGACTTACTCGTGTACCCTTGATGACTGCTCGACACAAAGCCTTGCGCCTCGCCTGGGCCGTCAACACCTACACTGGACTGTCGATGACTGGAAATATGTTGCTTGGTCGGACGAGTATCGTTGCAAATTGTATCGAGCGGATGGACGTATACAGTCATGGAGACAACATCATGAATCCACGAACCCTGCATGCCAGCAAGGATCTTTTCAGCTGGTGGAGGCTCTGTAATGGTGTGGGGCGTGTGCAGTTGGAATGATAATGGACCCCTGATACGTTTACATATGACTCTGAAAGGTGACACGTATGCAAGCATCCTGTCTGATCACCTGAATCTATTCATGTCTATTAAGAATTCCGACGGACTTGGGCAATTCCAGCAGTACAATGCAAGATCCCACATGTCCAGTATGCTACAGAGTGGCTCGAGAAACACACTTTTGAGTTTAAACACTTCCGCTGGCCACCAACATGAACATGAACATGAACATGAACCATGAACATTATTGAGCATACCTAGGATGCCTTGCAACGTGTAGTCTCACGAATTTATGGACAGCCCTGCAGGATTCATGGTGTCAATTCCCTCCAGCACTACTTCAGACATTAGTCGAGTGCATGCCACGTCTTGTGTTGCGACACCTCTGCGTTCTCGCGGGGACCCTACATGCTATTAGGCAAATGTACCAGTTCTTTTGGCTCTTCAGCGTAAAATCCATGTGGCTAGCCTTTCATAATTTATTCATTAAATTAATTGAGCAAAGTAAATGCCATAATAAAAATTTAGAGATACATTTATTTTCTTTAAACGGAACACAAAATCGATCATGAATTTGCGCAAGGAACAATCATGTATATTAACACAAACCAAACATGTTAATAGATAGAAGTGATGGAAAGAAACAAGTACAAAAGACACTGCATGAAATCTACTGTGCTTCTGTACTACGAGAAGGGGGACCAAAGAGAACAGGTGAAGTGTATAATATCAATAAACAAGAGGGCATTCGGATGCATTATCGTAATATCACGTACAGTGGCAAACTTTCTATGGATGCAGCCGATAAGAAACCTCAGTTCGAATTTTCAGCAGCTGACAAATCAATAGATACTCTACAGGCTGGAGCTGCATCCTCACATGCTCTCTCATGCGACTGTAGCGTTGTAAGGCGTCCAGATTTTACGGACCCTACATGAGCTTGATCTATAATGACAGGACAATACAGTATGAGATCCTCAGGAAATAATCACATTATATCAACAAAAGGCAACTGCAGTTAATTTCATATACTGAAAAGTAACAAAACAATCTCTACCAATATGGACAATGTCGTGGAACAAACAAGTTAAAGCGAAACGCATTCTGGAGACGAACCGAGCAAGTGGTTATTGATAGCGTCAGACTTCCATTTAGCAAGAGAATGGCGAGCTTCAATGCAGAAAGGAATAAGGCCAGGACAGTACATTACTCCTTTCAATGTAAATAAGGCCGGGGCTGAGGGTAAGTGGCTGCAGGTCAATAACAGGGCTAGGCTGTGACCCAGCAAGAAAAATAAAAATGTATTCACCTCTAGTGAGACGGTGATTGGCTGAAGCCATGCTTGGCGACGCAGTGGCGACACGGTGGGATGATTGCCATTATATGAAAGCATTTTGAGACCTGAAACCTCTCTCCCCCTCCCTCCCTCTCTCTCTCTCTCGTCTTGCGGCAGACCCCACAAGTGTGTGGAAATAAGCGAGAGCGCTGAGAGCTTTGCTTTCTGCCAAGTGTGGCCGATACGCTTCAAGTATTGTGGCAACAGATAGCAAAGCGGTAGTTAATTATTCCTGCGGGAATTTTTGTGGACAAAGAAATTGTGCACGTTGCTCCAGCCCACAGTGAGTATGCAATGGTCATTATTTCGACTAGGGAAAGATTAACGCTCTACGGAACACAGGAAGGTAGCGACTGAGTGAATGCATTCAAGGCCAGAGAAGGGAATTAGCGTTTCAGATCCAGCACAGAGACAACGCCGTTGCAGATGTCGCTTGGTAAAGTACCATCACGCATTAGGTTACAGTAAATGTTGAGTAGAGTTAGCTCACTCTAAGTTGTGTACACTTCGACCATTGAATATCAGAAGCTATGATACTAAACTACCCTCACATTGAGTACATGAGAGTGTTTTTTCATTGGTTCGAAAATTAAATTTACTCTCCACCAATTCAGTACATTGACCAGCTATGTAGATTTAAATGAGCTGATGAGGATTTTTAATAATCACTCTTTCCTGTGATAAAAAATTATTCATGCGTGGAGATAGCTATTTTAATAATCGACATTTCAATATGTCCAAGAATTAACAGCTGTGTTGTCTTTCTAGTACAGACCCCAAACATTCACTTTTATCAATTCATGCATTCTAGGTACGTGGCAGCAGCATTTCTAATGATTTTTGTTACGATCCACACCTGGTATTAGCTGCGTTACTGGGCCAGGGTCATATTTATTTAGAATTTCTGTTTGACATCCTGGGCTTGAGAAGACAGTTCAGATGTTTTGTCCATTTGCGCGCTAAGTGGTAAGCTAAGTTTGCACACATTAGTACACTCACTGTGCAGATACAAAGGTCGGACGTACGACAGTGTGGTGCCGTTATTCAACAGGGCAGAGTTCGTCTGAACATGATAAGCGTCTCTGAACTGTCTGCTTGAGTATAAGTTACTGCCACGGCCAGCTATGTCTCGAGATCTGTCGCCAAAGGTCATGTCGGATCAGCTCGGACGTCAATTCCATCTCAGCACCAGTATCCAGTAAATGAAGCACCATTTACAACAGTTGTGCACCAGTTTGGCTCAGGAGACACCTTTCCCAACTGAATCACTGCTTGTATCTATGCCAGAAGAGGTACAAACGTTAACTGATTAGTGGGCTCATACTGGCAAGTTCTTTATAAATTTTCACGCAATGGATATTTTCAGATTATGAAACTCGAGTTAAAGTATAATTCCTTAAACTCCATAAAGAGGCCTCATTAAATGTAGATTTTGGTCTAAATTATGTGGAACTATTTCAGTGACAGTTCTGCGGCTATACACTCACCATAACTTACAAGCGTGAAACTAGACTTAAAGGTATGGTGGCAAGGAAAAGAAAAGTGAGAAACGAAATGAACTTGAAACGTGACGTAACCATATGGTTTTGCAATCTAAACAAAATAAAGGGTTATTAGAAATATGATGAAGCATCGCTCTCATTGTCTCATTACTTACTGGTTTAGCAAAAACGTAGAAAAACAAGTGCATTTGATTTGAATGAACGGCAATTATTCATATGTTAATATTTATCTTTTTAAAAGAGTTATGTTTTGTGATACTGTTCTCCGGTTTCGAGCTGGATCTTCAAGTCAAACTGACACAACATTTCGAAGGGCCATATGGCCATTATCTTCAAGTGACATACTGATGTTGTGAAGTCTCATCGCACTGATGGTACTCCGGATTCGGTGCCCCTGTATAGACCAGCAGAGAGTACTCAAAGCATGCGCTAAGTACCGCGAGTGGTGCCACCACTGCAAACGGTACTAGCAGCGCCGCCGGTGGTGCAGGTAAACAAAAACGAGGTACCTTTACCGCCAGATATCGTCACATTTTGCTGCCGACTGAGAACGCTGTGTTTTAATACAAGTCAATTCAGTGTTCCACGAGTAGCTCACAGGATAGCCCACGCTCCTCTTAATAAGATTATCAACCAGCATAATTCCAATCCTGGTAACGACAAACGGCATCAACCATCTGTTTCTCATTATACAGGGTGTCCAAAAAGTCTTTCCCTGATTGCATTAATTGATAACTCAGGCTAGAAGTAAGATACAAGTATGAAACTTGCATCGAATTGTTTACAACTATCAAAGATTTTTTTTCTGTTTTAGGTTCGCAGTACGTAAGTAGTGGATGAGGTGCAGTGCCCAAGAATCCATGTTAACCAATCAGGAGAAGGCACAGTGGGGCCTGTGGTACCATGAGACACGATCACCAACCACAGTGCAGAGACACTTCCAGACAAGATTTGGGAGGAACCCACCTGATGTCAAGAGCATTAAAGCCTGGTATGAGAGGTTCAAGAACACAGGATCGGTTGCTGACCTTCCGAGGTCTGGTCGTCCAAGAGCCTCAGGAGATATATTGCTTCCCCCTACTTATACCTCCCGAGGAGATCACGAATGTAAAATTAGAGAGATTAGAGCGCGCACGGAGGCTTTCAGACAGTCGTTCTTCCCGCGAACCATACGCGACTGGAACAGGAAAGGGAGGTAATGACAGTGGCACGTAAAGTGCCCTCCGAAACACACCGTTGGGTGGCTTGCAGAGTATAAATTTATATGTAGATGTAGATGTAGATAGGGTGGAAGCTGTAAGGCAGTCTTTTCTACGAAGTCCGAAGAAATCGGTGCGCAGGGCCTCACGTGAATTACAGAGGCATCGTGCATACAAATTGCAAATCGTTCAGGCCTTGTTGCCCAATGACAGTACACGTCGATAAGACTTTGCGGTCGAAATGCAATCACTCATTGAGGACGATGATGGTTATCTCAGACGAATTGCCTTTTCCGACGAAGCGACCTTTTTTGTCAGTGGAATAGTGAATCGCCATAATGTGCACATTTGGGGTTCACAACCCCCTGGCGTGGTCATGGAATGCAGCAGAGGCAGTCCAAAGGTGAATGTTTGGTGCACGCTATTGCACGATCGAATTATCGGGCCATTCTTCTTCGCTGAGGCTACCATCACATCTGCAGTGTATCTGGACATGTTGCAACTGTATGCTAGTCCTCAGCTGCTTCAGTATCACCCCGATGTCTTGATTCAGCAAGACGGTGCACCGCCTCATTGGGGTTTGGACGTCCGTGCCTATCTCGACATGACCTTTCCTGAGCGATGGATTCGTCGTGATGGGCCTACGGTTAGGCCTCCGCGCTCTCCTGACATGACCCCATTAGACTTCTTTTTATGGGGTTATGTCAAGGACGAGGTCTACCGAACACGTGTACCAGATCTTGAAACCCTGCGGCAACGGATAACCACAGTCGTTTAATCGATCCCTCCAGTGATGTTGGCTAATGTTTGGACGGAAATTGAATATCGCCTAGATGTGCTACGTGCTACCAAGGGTGCTCATGTGGAAGTTTACTGATGTGTGAAAAAAACTTTGATAGTTTGTAAACAATTAGACACCAGTTTCATATTTGTATCTTGCTTCTAGCCTGAGTTATCAATTTATGTAGTCAGGGAAAGACTTTTCGGACACCCTGTATTTCATTGCGTATCCCCCGATAAGAAACGTTCATTGTGAAGTTTAGCTGAGTACCAAATTTTGTGGGGGGTATTACCTGTCATCTGGTCCTGTTCCGTGGAAATGCGCTCGGGATGCTCGGGATCTCCCAGTGTAGCGGCCGCGCTGTGCAGGTTCCAGAATGAGGCCGACCTTTGCAGTGTTTGGAATGACTACTGCCGTTATTGTTCTCTGACATTCAGACCCTACACGGTTCCGCTTGGCGTCGACATAGCTGGTGCAGGTCAGGCTGTATCAAGGGACGCTACTGACACTCCAGAGTAGTTGAGACCGGGACACGTTGGTGCACTTTCTTTTCTTGATTTTTCCTGCCTGCATATTGAAAGTTTCCACAAAACTTTTTATGCGGAAACATTGGTAAGTTGTTTCAGCGCCTTTACAGCTAAGTAATTACGGCGTCTCTCTGATTGTCTGTTCATAAAAAACTATTTACTACAGTAATACCTTCTGGGCCAACCTAGCCCACCCACAAGGTAAGTTGGTCCAGCAGTTGAGCCAAGTTGGCCCATACAATTTTGTCTTTGATTAGTAACAATATTGATTATTTAATTGAAAATATATCGACTTTGAAACTCACAGTTTATTTTAATATGGATTCCTACAGCTTTGTAACAAAATCTACAGCCATAGATTGTGTTTCCACTGTTGCAACAACAGTTTGACAGAAAATTATGTCCAAAATGTTTGCCAGCTTTCGTCTCATTGTGCTATAGGATCTTCACAGTTCAGACATTCAGTAAACAATTTCTCCCACGTCATTTTGTTACACAAGACAGATGTTCCCACCACCTGCAATTTGTGCATTGAATTCATTCATGACCTACATTGCTGTGAGAAAACCTTTAAACACTCCTAAGACACATGGTACCCTCATCTTCTTCATCTTGAAGAACCTTCTTACGAATACCTACTTCCTTTCTTCTCTTTATATGAGGAGCTTGATAATGACCACATTTAGGCAGAACATCGTATGTCCCTTTAAAATGCTTTATTTCCTCTCTTTGAAGCCTTCTTCTTCGCGCTGAATGCTTCTTCCACTGGATTGTCTTTTCGTTTCTTTCCTGTCTTTTTTCCTTGGTTGCGACTTCTAAAATGCCGTGACTTCTTCAGGCAATGGTAAGCACAGTTCTGCATTAGGTAGTGCAGTTTTCACAATGCTTGGAGGCTCATATATTGTCATTGGCCGTTTGTTTGCTGTCACTCATGTATCACATGCTAAGTTTGCAAACTTCTTAAAAGGGGTCATAAGAACCTATGGCTAACGGCTGTAGTTCGTGACTACAGTGAACTAGGAAATACAAAAATGACACCATTTTCCTTGGAAAAGTCTAAGACGTCAACTGATAAATGGGAACTGGGGTTGTCAGTTAGTACGGTAGCAAGCATGAATAGTCGTTGGAACGTCGAATATGTGATACATGTATTTTATCCATGTATTTTAAGAAGCTAGTTTCCGTCAACCACCCTAAGAGATGATTTGGTTTTAACAGGACTGTCTCTGATAAAATGGGGCTTGATGTTAACCCCAGTGAATACGAAAAATGAACACCCGTTACGCCCATTTTCACTGACGGCTAAAGACACTGTCATAAGAGATCCTCTTTCAGCAGACGCTAGCCGCCCTATCTGACGTAATCCCCGTCAGGCTAGTCATTCCAGTTTCATCTAAACTAATGACCATTAAAATTGCTATACCACGAATATGACGTGCTACAGAAGCGAAATTTAACCGACAGGAAAAAGCTGCTGTGATATGCAAATGATTAGCTTTTCAGAGTTTTCACACAAGGTTGGCGCCGGTGGCGACACCTACAACGTGCTGACATGAGGAAGGTTTCCAACCGATTTCTCAGACACAAACAGCAGTTGACCGGCGTTGGCTGGTGAAACGTTACTTTGATGCCTCGTGTAAGGAGAAATGGACACCATCACGTTTCCGACTTTGATAAAGGTCGGATTGTAGCCTATCGCGATTGTGGTTTATCGTATCGCGACATTGGTGCTCGTGTTGGTCGAGATCCAGTGACTGTTAGCAGAATATGGAATCGGTGGGTTCAGGAGGGTAATACGGAACGCCGTGCTGGATCCCAACGGCCTCGTATCACAAGCGGTCGAGATGACAGGCATCTTATCGACATGGCTGTAACGGATCGTGCAGCCTCGTCTCGATCCCTGAGTCAACAGATGGGGACGTTTGAAAGACAACAACCATCTGCACGAACAGTTCGACGACGTTTGCAGCACCATGGACTATCAGCTAGGAGACCATGGCTGCGGTTACCTTTGACGCTGCATCACAGACAGGAGCGCCTGCGATGGTGTACTCAACGACGAACCTGGATGCACGAATGGCAAAACGTCATTTTTTCGGATGACACCAGGTTCTGTTTACAGCATCATGATCGTCGCATCCGTGTTTGGCGACATCGCGGTGAGCTCACATTGGAAGCTTGTATTCGTCATCGCCATAGTGGCGTATCACCCGGCGTGATGGTATGGCGTGCCATTGATTACACGTCTCGGTCACCTCTTGTTCGCATTGACGGCACTTTGAACAGTGGACGTTACATTTCAATGTGCTACGACCCGTGGCTCTACCCTTCATTCGATCCCTGCGAAACCCTACTTTTCAGCAGGATGATGCACGACCGCATGTTGCATGTCCTGTTCGGGCCTTTCTGGATACAGAGAATGTTCGACTGCTGCCCTGGCCAGCACATTCTCCATATCTCTCACCAATTGAAAATGTCAGGTCAATGGTGGCCGAGCAACTCGCTCATCACAATACGCCAGTCACTACTCTTGATGAACTGTGGTATCGTGTTGAAGCTGCATAGGCAGCTGTACCTGTACACGCCATCCAAGCTCTGTTTGACTCAATGTCCAGGCGTATCAAGGCCGTTATTAAAGCCAGAGGTGGTTGTTCTGGGTACTGATTTCTCAGTATCTATGCACCCAAATTGCATGAAAATGTAATCACATGTCAGTTCTAGTATAATATATTTGTCCAGTGAATACCCGTTAATCATCTGCATTTCTTCTTGGTGTAGCAATTTTGATGGCCACTAGTGTAGGTTACCTGAAAGGTTTCAGAAGGTTCTAAATCATCGAATTTGTTGCAGCACCTCTCTAAAGTTTTTCTGGGTATGTTATTCTCTCTGCTCACTTCCCGAACTGATATTTCATACTGTTTTACTTCTATCATTGCTAATCTCATAGTTGCTTCAGAAACATTGCCTCTTTCAGTTTTCTTTTTATAATTTCGAACCATACCAATGTCGTGTCAGAATTGTTTCCTGTGAGCGGATCAGGAAGAGAGAGCTAGACACTAACCTGGCTAAGGCGGAGTGGGCTCGTCCAACTCGTAGTTCTGGCGCAGAATCTGTTAAGCTGGAATAACTTCAAACTAGGGAACTCAGTGTGATTGTAAATAAGCTTCTAACAAACAAGAGAGAGAGTTGGAGTAAACATTACTCGAGCTTATGAGGCACTGACATCCTAACTAAACTGTGGGAGGAGTTAGTAACATGTAACTACCACTCTGTGCAACCAAGTGCCACGAGAATCTATGTCCCGCCCCCTGAGGCAGAGTAGCGCAGTGACGACGTCGGAGGCTGAATGCTATCGGAATCCCAGTCAGGTTGTTAAGCTGCTATTTAAATAGTCCCCTGCGACGTTACTATGATGCTTGGGGAAACTACCATCGCTCTGGTTGTCTTCCGATCCTCGGAACTGTCACGTAGCAGCTCTGAATGGAGGTTTCCTACTATCACGCGCTGTGCCGCGCAGGCTCCTTCCATTGTGTACTAACCTTGTGTGGAGGCTTTCCATCTGTCGAAACAGCTTAATCCGTAAACAACAGCTCCTACTGCTTACAGGACCCTAACGTCACAGACAGCTTAACATATGCCAATTCGTAATTTATTCGCGACACCAAAAACAAAACGGCAGAACGACGATGAATAAAAACATGACTGCATTCTAAGATACATCAGTATGTGATACTTCAGGGTATACGTCATGCAGTGTCCCATAAGTAATAATTTAAAATTTATACTACAATCGTTTTAGCTGAACGAACGAAGTCGTATTATAGGTATTGGAAGGAAAAAAAGAAAAAAAAATCAAATATCTAATAATATTACCAGTATAAAATTAATTCAGGACAAATTTTTCTTACATAAAACTTTCACGAGCTGGTAACAAACTAGAGCATACTATGAATACTAAAAGGTGACCTGATATCAATAAGTGCCTCGTGACAGGATAATACTGTACATGTACGAATTGTAATATAACATATACTACAAAGCTGACCAAGGGCTGTGGGCGGGTTGTGAGATATACTACAAAGCTGATCAAGGCCTGTGGGCGGGTTGTGTGCGGATTGTACGCGGTGCCATTGAGCCAGTGAAATAATGAATCTGACTTACTGAAATGCAATACATGTTCACAACGATTGTGGATGGAAAAAATCCATCATGGATTGCGATAGCTCCTCCCATAATTTGAATAGTCAAGTCTGGACAATGACAATAGTGTGTGGTAGTACAGAATAACTTTTCGCACTGCAGTAGAGTGTGCGCTGATTTGAAACTTCCTGGCAGATTAATATTTTGTGCCGGAACAGGACTGGAACCCGAGACATTTGCCTTGCATGTGAAAGGAAACGCTCCCAGGTACTAGTCCCGGTCTGGAACACCGTCTAAGTTAGCCGGGAACCTTCAGTCTGTGGTGGTGATATCATGACTGCAGCCCTGCGTCCCAGAGTCATTCAGTTCTAGCATCGTTCAGACGCAATTCAAGTTCGCAAGTTCTAAGGCAAATAGCACACAAAATGACGCGGTATCCTTCCAAAAGGCTTATTATTTCAATTATTTGCTGTTTATTGTTGTATTTTATCTATGCTCTAAAACAAACTAAATGTCACATAAAATTATTCATGTACTGATGAGCCAAACTATAGTGACCATTGCCAAACTCTAGGTACGGGCACGAGACACGGTAATTAAGGTATACAAACCGAACAGCGGTAATGGGTAATCATTTTAGAGGCGGTAGGGGGCACGAATGGTCAAATCCGACGGCATAAGCCGCTTCGACACACGGTCGATTGTTATCACTAGATTTAACAACGAGCGTCTAAGAATCGGAACTGCTGGTCGGCTTGTACGTGCTACTGCGATGTGGAACTATGGTCACTGCTTGGAAGACGAAGAAACCACGAGTACGGGTTGGACGTCCGCGCATTATCAACAAAGAATGCGAATTTTGTAGGCTTGCCCACTCTGCAAAGCAGGATAGGTGGCGATCTGTGGCATATCTGACGACAGAGAACAATGGTGGTGCACGTACGAGTGTTTCAGCTCGTTAAGTTCAGTATACATGATTGAGCATGGGGCTCTGCAGCAGACGTCTGCTACGCGTTCTGATGTTGAGTCCATCGTCCCCCACGATAATCGAGATTTGACCACGAATCAAGGGAAATGAGTTTCGTGGTCGGGTTAATCACGTTGCTTGTTGTACCAGGTCGACGGTCGTGTCTTGATACGCCGTCATCTTGGCGTACAGTTGCTCGGAACTTCCAACGCGCCACTAACGAATCCAACGCACCATGATAGCTTTCTACTACCAGAACTTCATTGCGATCCACCTGCACCCATTCCGATTTGACGTGTTTTCTGACTGCGATGTAACCTTCAAGCAGGGCGACTTTCATAATCACATGGCCAGATTTATGCTACAGTGGTTTGACAAGCACGAGAGTAGCTCATGTTGATGTCTTGGCGATGAAATAAGCCTGATATGAGCCCAGTGGTTAACATTTGTTACTCTACCGAGCGCCAGGTCTGCGTCCACGAACTACCAGCCCGACATTTACGGAAATTAAGCGACGAGTTCGTAGTCATCTGGTGCCACATGTCTACAGAATTCACCAAAAACTTTTAAGATCCATATCAGGCAAAAATCTCTGCTCTATTGCTTTCCAAAGGTAGGCCAACATGCTATTAAAAAGATAGTAAACGGATATCAGGTACGAGGAACGAAACACGAAGAAATAGTACGGGTATTACCACGCAAGGAAATAAAGAAAAAGAAATACTCAGTCCCTAACGTGTGTATTTTCGCACCCGTGTATATATGGACATTCAGAAGCCAGATCCCTCTGTGCATGCTGTGATATTATCTCCCATTGATATAATACTCGCTTTATAAATTATAATCTTACATTACACTTCATAGCACTCCCCAAACGACACTAAGGTACTGGGACCTACAAGGGAAACTTTTGTTCTCTCTTTTCCTGAGCCGGCCGAAGTGGCCGTGCGGTTAAAGGCGCTGCAGTCTGGAACCGCAAGACCGCTACGGTCGCAGGTTCGAATCCTGCCTCGGGCATGGATGTTTGAGATGTCCTTAGGTTAGTTAGGTTTAACTAGTTCTAAGTTCTAGGGGACTAATGACCTCAGCAGTTGAGTCCCATAGTGCTCAGAGCCATTTCTTTTCCTTACTGTTAGACTGTGAAGCGCAGCAATGAGGTAAATCACAGGAACTGTATTGTCACGAATTGGTAGCGGGTAGCTGTAACAGTATCAAGAAGATGTTGCTCATCGTCTCGGAGGCTCATCTGGTTGTTGCTACTGGCAGTACGTTGTGGTCGGGTGTTCTGTCTTGGTGCGTCTCGTTGTCAGGATGCTAAAATGAATGCCGCCCCAGGCGATAATAGCGGCCCTGCAATCTCGGCGCAGTTTGACAATATTGGCGGGGTAGTAACGTGTCCCAGGGGCGAGCCATGTAAGCTGGCGGAGAAAATCACTCTCCAAGTTAAACTGTGACTCACCTCAGAACAGGACGTTATTCCGAATTTCCTGCTTTCACTCTCGGGAAAAATGTAGCCACATTCAACAAGCCTTTTCTTGAAGGGACTATATCTGATGTTTCACTGAACATAAACAGCAGCCTCTCGAAGTTCTCCAGAGAGATCCTGAGGCCACTAACGGTAGTGACTGGAAATATTGGGAACTCGTAGTAGTGTCAGACGCGGATCAAAACGGAAAGTCATAAATTTATCTAAACCTGTACTGCCTGCAAAAAAGAAAAGTAAAACATCCAAATCACAGTGTTGATGTCAATGTAGCTTCGTATATATACACTCCATTGGTGGGTTTACAGATGATTAGAGTTGCAACTCTCCGTGACAGCTAGAACGGCCACCAGAGTGCATTAGCACTGTTCCTGTTCAATGCTCTTACCAAGAGTACTAGGGAACGTAAGGGACGTGAATAGCATCAGTTTTTGAGTGATCATTGTGAAGGACACGGTCATCCGGCATACTGATGTGAGGCAGCGTTATCAACACCTGCCAGTGTTTGAAAGGGTCCTCATCATGGTTCTCCATTTGACCAACTAGTCGAATCGTAGAACTTCCAGACTTGTGGGGCATTGGGATGTGACAGCGGCCCAATTATGGACTTCACAGGAACCTGAGGGCAGGCGTACACGTCGTCAAGGTTCCAACTGACGAAATCTGACCTCCACATCTGTGAATCGATGTATTGTGCACCAAACACTTCGTAACCCCTTCACATCCACTCCTGCAACTCCCTGCAACATTCTGGGTCATACCGTCAATTAGTTGGAGACCAGGATCAGCGAGACTTGTGAACTACCATCTCATGCTTAGGCTGCCGGTAACACCACAACATAAACGGCTGCATTTTGAGTGGTGCTGCGAAAGGGAAGCATCGACGACTGATGAATCGAATAGCATTGTATTCAGCAATGAATCACGGTTCTGTACGACCACGGATGACTATCGTGGAAGAGCATGGCGGTGACTTGGGGGAGGTCCCATTCTTTCAATGTTTTGGAGAGGAGTGCAAACAGAGATCGAATGTTTCGCCTCTCCGAAGCTGTAAGCCCAAACCTTTTCTCTCTGGAGCACTAAGGCCAGTTGTTCATATCCTCTCCTTCTAAAAGTTTTGGTGGTACTGCAAGCATCAGATTCTCATTACCCTAGCATTGTGGAAGATCAGGGTTCTCTCTAATGAAAATTTCATAAATATCTTAGCAATCTCCCTCTTCTTAGAAAATCTGCTGTGATTAACCAGTAATACAAATTTCCCTCTCAGAAGGGGCAGAAAGCAGAAATTCTCTCCCACATGAGTTTGGTGTCACATTTGGGTCAATGATAGCGGCTGCACCTAAGCGCTTACAGTTTTCTATCCTGCTGCAAAATAATTTTGATGAACCAGCCCTGGGCTCTTTTCCGGAACACACGTATCAACTGCTGCTAACAGCTGTAAGTAGGCTGTTTAGGTTTTTATGTTGGTAACATCACGTAGCGCTCTGTATGAAAATCACTGGCTGTGTTGTGCGCAGTCTGTGGCTGGTTGGTATTGTTGGAATATTCGCTGTTGTAGTGTTGGGCAGTTGGATGTGAACAGCGCTTAACATTGCGCAGTTGGAGGTAATCCGCCAGCAGTGGTGGACGTGGGAAGAGAGATGGCAGAGTTTTGAGAGCGGACGATCTGGACGTGTGGCCGTCAGAAAAACGAAACTTTTGAGATTGACCTTTGAACAGTATTAAGGTAAATACATTGTTTGTTCTCTATCAAAATCTTTCATTTGCTAACTATGCCTATCAGTAGTTAGTGCCTTCATTCGCCAGAATCCTTTATTTAGCTGGCAGTATTGCCGCTCGCTTATTGCAGTAGTTCGAGTAACGTAGATTTTTGTGAGGTAAGTGATTCATGAAAGGTATAGGTTATTGTTAGTCACGGCCATTCTTTTGTAGGGATTATTGAAAGTTAGACTGCGTTGCGCTAAAAATAGTGTGTGTCAGTTTAGTGATGATCAGAATGAGTAAAGAGAGAAATGTCTGAGTACGTTCTGTTTTGCTCAGCTGTTTGAAAATCAAATAACGTAAGGGGTTTACCAGCACAGTAATTTATAAATTTTTCTAAGGAGAGGTTTCATATGTTACATAATTAATGCCAAATCATTGTGTGGACGATGTGACCTATTCTCCACCTTATTTTAGAACCGTGTGACGATGTTGTGCTGATTATGTTTATATGCTTTGACGATGCCATTATGGCCTTATCACTTTAGGACATGTTGTAAAAAAGATCTGAGGAGGGACTGAAACCGGTTATCGTCTAAAGTATTGGTATTGTGATCAGAGACTGGAGTAAAAAACATTTGACAGTATTGGATCACTGTTTGTATACGCGACTATGTCGCACCTGGTGAAAATAACATCACTGTTTTAGTCAGTTCAAGGAATTTGAGTAAGGCAAGAGAGAAGGGAAAGACCAACTACCAAGAAAAAATATCAGAAAGATTGAAGCTTACCAAATTTGCACTGACATGACTGACACAAGCAACATCCCCCTCCCCCCATTTACATGTTTCCAGAGGCATAACATGCGGCCTGTATTCATAAAATTAGTGCTAACTGAAATATTGATAATCCGTGCATAGTTAGATTGTGTTTCATGGAAATTATGACGCAAATGTTATGAAAGTTTGCTGTTATTACTGTTTCTTAAATGAGTTACATAACATACTTATTTCTCAGACTTTAGAATGATGTAATCCTCTGAATTACAATGTCTCCTACATTATACTACAGCGTTTTACTAAGCACTGATGTAAATAATTTATTATTCTATAGTTATTATACTAAAATATTTATGCATTTTTTAGAATTAAAATCTAACACGTGGTTAATATGGCGGGCGGGGGATGGGAGCGACTGTGAAGAAGACAGTAGGTGTTGACGCAAATAACCCAAAGTTAAAGTAGCCTTATTTGTGGTCAACAACAAAAACACGTTCATATTCACCCCCCCCCCCTCCAATAAAGAAAATGAAACATGTGAAAAATAATTGTAAATCACGAATATACTGTGACGTTCCCAAGAACCGAACCTTGGAGCCGCCACTCAGTAATGCAGCCTTAGAGTGCCACAGTCAGTGGTAGAGATTTGCATATAAGTAATATGGCCAGTTTGTTGGTGTAAATATCATTAACATAATCTGATCAATTAGTAACACTCTAAATTTTATGTCAGCTATTAGAAATGTCGATCGTAAAGGATGGAGAAGGAAATGAATCAGTAATCAGAAAGAACAAGGCTATCCTTTTATAAATTTTTAGACTTGTGACCGTTCATAGCTGAAATGTTAAACAACTGCTAATGGCGTCTCTATTACAAAGAGGGGGCGCAGAATGCAGCCTAAAGAACTTGAACAGGTCTGGGCGCTGCAACTGGAAGTCAGGTGCCAGAGTCTGTAACCTTCACAGTAGCGCCTGCGGCTTCTCCACAGCGACATTGGCCACAAACATCGCTCAGCCGGAATTTACGTCAAGCTGGTACCGCTCTGAACCAGCGCACTAGGATGGTATCACTGTGGTTACCAAATCTAGGCTGCAGAATGTCTTGTGGAGCAGACCCTGCTCTAAACCAGCTCTAGTCTTTAGTTGAGCAAAGCTTTCGGTCGTCTGCAGTTGTGTCTTCAACGCGCGCAATGACGTATGAGTAGCGTTCAACTCTGCACTGAAGGACAGGCAAGGTGGCCCGCATGCGGTGCGCCCTCAGCAATCTCAGTAGTGAGGCAAGGCCATGTCTGTGCTGGGAGAATCAGGTCGCTAGTTTAGCAGTTTAATTTTCATCTCATTTCCATAGATATTAGCTACTTCGTGTTAGACACTGGCCGTACTTACGTGCAAGGATACCCCGTTACCAAATCTGACTTTAATTTATTCAGTTGAGGATTCTTAGTGAGAGAATGTATGTTGTATAAACTAAACGGAACACCTCGTTCAACAAAATTTTATTTTCGAACCATCCAACGATGGCACACAAACGAAGATGAACGCATATCAGATCCTTCAACCAATCGTTTCTAGACTTAAACTGTAAAATCTTTGTTATATTAGGTATGGAAAAGTTGAATCTCTGTTGTAGATTCTAATAACAGCCAATAGGTCAATACTTACTCTGAAAATTACTAAACACACATTAGAGTAGAGGTATGTTCATGGAAATCACGATGTCGGATACGTAAAAAGGTATTTGTGTAGCTACCCAGTTATGAATACCGACTCACAGGCTTCAAACCTGTTATCAGCTTCATTGCTATACAAAAGTTATAACATTATCTTACACGGCGAATAATGGAATTAAGACTCGTTTTATGCAACCCGCAATATTATATCTGACCTTCAAGAACCACGTGCGATGTCTTCATATTCTCTCGCTCGCTACGCGCAAAGTCCTATATAAAAAATGGAAAGGATTCTTTTGTAGGAAATTTAACGTAGTTAAATTTTGTTCGGGGGTACCTTCTCGCTGGAGGCTACAATTTTCGAGTTAGAAAAACCTAGAAATGTGATCTTCAAACACACTCCCATACCGCACTTATCCCTCACTTGACAGGATATCTAATACTTTGCCCATGGCACTCCCTCCAACGGATATAAAATTTTTCGACAACATGAACCATTTCCAATATTTTACTTTTTTTACTCTTCACTGGCAGGCCTTACTAGACGATCGGCTTCGTCGACCACTTATAAATTCTAAAATTGACGTTTCTGTAAATTTTACCCTACAAATTACTAAATACACACTGGAGTACAGGTATATGCACAGAAATCACGAAGTCACTTATGTAATTACGAATTTGTGTAAGTACTTATTTATGAATGATGACCCATAGGCTCAAAACTGTTATCAGCTTCCCTCAAGCACAAAAATCTACAACGTTATCTTAAAGGAGCGAATAATGTAATTTTAACGGCCAACTTTATTAATTTTACCAGCATAAAATAAACAATTACACTGAACAGCCAAAGGAACTGGTACACCTGCCTAACATCGCGTAGACTCCCCGCGAGCACGCAGAAGTGCCGCAACACGACGTGGCATGGACTCGACTAATGGTTGAAGTAGTGTAGAAGCAACTGGCGCCATGAATTCTGCAGGGCTGTCTATAAATCCGTAAGAGTACGAGGGGGTGGAGATCTCTCCTGAACAGCACGGAGGAACGCATCCCAGATATGCTGAATAATGTTCATGTCTGGGGATTTTGGTGGCCAGCGAATGTGTAGACTCAGAAGGGAGTTCCTGGAGCCGCTCTGTAGAAATTCTGGACGTGTGAGGTGTCGCATCGTCGTTCTGTAATAGCCCAACTCCGTCGGAATGCACAATCGACATGAATGGATGCAGCTGATCAGACTTAATGCTTACGTACGTGTCACCTGTCAGAGTCGTACCTAGACGTATCAGGTGTCCCATATCACTCCAACTGCACACACTCCTCATCTTTACAGAGCCTAGAGCCTCAACCAGCTTGAACAGTCCCCGGCTGGCTTGCAGGGACCGTGGATTCATGAAGTCGTCTCCATACACGTAGACGTCCATCTGTCCGATACAATCTGGAATTAGACACGTCCGACCAGGCAACATGTTTCCAATCATCAACAGTTCAATGTCGGTGCTGACGGGTCAAAGCGAGGGGTAAAGCTTTGTGTCGTGCAGTCGTCAAGCGTACACGCCTTCGGCTGCGAAAGCCCATCTCAATGATATGTTTTTGAATGGTTCGCACACTGACAATTAATGACCTAGCACTTAAATGTGCTGCAATTTGCAGAAGAGTTGCACTTCTGTCACGTTGAACGATTCTCCTGATTCATCGTTGGTCCCGTTCCTGCACGATCTTTTAAGGCCCAGCGATGTCGGAGATTTGATGTTTTACTGGATTCCTGACATTCACGGTAAGACCGTGAAATGGTCGTAGGGGAAAATCCCCACTTGATCGCTACCTCGGAAATACTGTGTCCCATCGCACTTGCGCCGATTCTAACACCACGTTCAAACTCACTTAAATATTGATAATACGCCATTGTAGCGGCAGTAACCTATCCAACAACTGCGCCAGACACTTGTCTTATATAGGAGTTGCCGACATTAGATGCAGATTTGCCTGTTTACGTATCTCTGTATTTGAATACGCATGCCTATACCAGTTTCTTTGGTGCTTTAGTGTATATCTTTGTATTCGTCAGGTCTTATGACCACGCAACTATTGTGCTTGTAACACGTAAGTTTGGATCGAATTTTCAACGTAGTATTTGCGTAAGGTTTACAAAAGTAATTTTTGTTTCATTACCCTCACGAGCACGTTTAAAGTAATGGCCGGTTAACGAAATAGCCGACTATGTTGGTGGCGCACTAACCCAATCACTAAAGATCAAAAGAGGCCGAATATCGGGAATTGTCCGTGTAGTCGGAAATTTTAGTTGAGTGATAGGTAGGTGTGCCTCGAGTAACATACTAGAAATCATGACTGCGGAGTTATGAGCGCGGGGGTGGACGTGTGTTTAAAGGTCAATTTTGTAGAAATTTCTTGAATAACTCGAATGCCGTGGCCTCCAGCGAAAATGGATACCATTAACTACCTTAAATTTCCTATATAGAGCGTCGTGTTCATTTTTATGTAGGACTAATATTTTGCGCTTAGCTAGCGGGAGAATATGAAAATCTCTCGCGTGGTTTTTGAAGACAAGATACAACATTACGAGTTGCACGACACGACATCGGTAGCGACAGTTGAATCACCCTGTATAAAGGGGAAATGTTAGCAAAAATCCCAAATTTTTACACAATCCCAGTAAACATTCGGACAGACATTTCCTATTTATACTCTGGGATATTACAGGGAAACGTCAGCAAAAATCCTGAAACGTTTGTCTGGTTTACTTCAAGCTTTCATATGATACTCCAACAAAATTTGAGACGGATTAGGCTACACATTTTTTTCAAAACAACAAATTACAATTTCTTGTAAAAAGCATTGTGAGGAAGAAAATGATAGTGGGTCCCACGGAGGAGTAACACCTCGTTAAAACACCTTGGTTCACCTAGACCAGGTGATAGTACCTCGTGAGAGCCCCTTGCAAGCGTAACGTTGAAGACCTCAGCTGCAGTGAAGGTGGGGATGAAGATTGTCGTTACGGCGGAACTGGTGAGGCAGCCCAAATCCACTAGCGTCTGCTCTGGAATCCAGCGGTTAACGGTCATCGTCTATTCACCTAGTTGGTGCAGTTGATAGGCGCTCTTCTTGATCCCAACAGTTAAGTCGTAAATACAAGAGGTCAGCACAAAACAGGTTTCAACTTGAATAGGCATGATGGGACAAAAGAATTCCACTACCCCAGGCATCAGTTTCTAGACAATTTTCCTGGTCATCGGATTCTGGGAGACTACGAACATCATGTCGGAGTTCTCAGAATCTCTTAAGACCGAAACAGAAAAACTTTAGAGGAACTCTCAGCACAAACACTCTCTCCGAAGTACATAAACTCAAACAGCTCAGAAACACGAGGGAAAAATTCCACATACAAATCCTTGCGATTCAAGAAACACGATTTAACGATGAAAATAATTTTTATTCTGGAAACTTCAAAATCTACAAAGAAAAACCTGCAGTCCAGCGAAACAAGAAACCCAAACAATTTCACACAGATTCTGTTGTGCACAAATCGGTTATAGAGTCAGTAATAAAATTCGACTCAACATCAGAGAGAATCTCCACAATCTCAGTAAAATCTGGATACAAGGCACACACTGATAAATGCACATGCTCCCCCAAACGGCGACAATATACTAGGTCCACAAATAAGAGATGACTTCTGGGAACTACTGGAGGAAAACTCAAGTAAAATCCCTGCATTTCATGTGAAAATTCATGGTTTGAATGGACAACTCGGTAAAGAGAAAAATTTCATGAAAATAACCGGAATTTACATGGCTCACAAGAGAACAAATAAAAATGGTGAGAGACTAATCAACGTCCGCGAAAATTTTGATCTTAAAATTATGTTCACACAATTCCTTATACCTGCAAACAAACTTACAACATGGAAATCACCAAACTCGATTGTGAGTGACTCTCAGACAGACCATATTGCTATATCCAATAAGAACACCAATTAAATACTCAGCGTCCGAACAAGAAAGGGATTTTTTGTCAGACCACCATTTGCTGCACATAAAGATTAGAATTGATCCTAACAGAAAAAAACACATATGAATAACACATTCAGAACTGATCCAGAATACCTGGAAGTCAATAAGAGGGAAATTCTTCAGTACATGAGGCAAAGAAACAAAACTAATTGCAAGGAACTTGCAGAAGTACTGAAAAACACTATGGCATCAGGAAAACCCTCAGGAAAGAGAAAATGCAGGTGGTGTAACAGTTCATGTGATGAAGAAAGAAGAGAGAATATACGCATGGAAAACTTCCGGTAACAAAAACACTCCAGAAAAGTGGCAGGAATTTTTAAGAGTACAGGTAAGTTCATCTAAGGCAATAGGAAGAGAAAACCGTAGATTCGGTATAAACTGGCTTAAAGAAATTCAAGAAGAGATTACCAAGAACAACATCAGAAATTTTTACAAAATTTTTATACTAAACCTGACACTATATGAACCACCTAATCTGTGCTTTCACCGGCCTCACGGTTCACTGGAAGCCATCACATGAAATAACTGTCAAATTTTAGCTAAGTATTTTCACTCACTTCTCAATTGCGAGCCTCCGATAGATTTTTAAAAACTCTATCCAATCCTGATTCAGAACCAGCATCCATCAAAGAAGTAAAGGAAATAATCAACTCTTTGAAGAACAACAAGTCTCCCGAGGAATTAGGAATCATAACAGAAATATGGAAACTGAACAACTTCACACAAACAACTCACAGAATTATATCCATCATTTGAGACACTGAACAAGTACCTGTGAAGTGTAAATGTGCGTTAATATATCCTCTCCACAGAAAAGGAACGAAAACCGATCCAAATAATTACAGGGGAATTTCAATGCTCCCTGTAATGCACAAAATCCTTTCAAAAGACCTGTTAAGTCGACTAGAAGGACAGGCGTATCAATTAATATGAGGGTATCAGGCAGGATTTCGCAAAGGTTGATCTTGCATTTAGCAGATGTAGAACCTAGAGACAACCTTGAAAATGAGAAAGTGTAGAAAGTTTCGGTTTTAAAAAGGCTTATGATTCAGTAGAGAGACGAACATTATTCCACACTTTATAGGAATTCAACATTGGCAGCAGAACTAGATCAATTACCCAACAGACATTAACAGGTAAAATCTTCAAAGCTGAAATCATGGAATAAACGTCAGAAGCATTTCATATTGATAGTGATGTTTGCCAAGGAAATGACCTCTGCCCCACTTCTATTTAAAGTGGTTCTGGAAAAAATTGTGAGGACATAAGAAAAGGAAATAAATGGAACTCAACTCTGGATTAAAAAAGAGCAGAGCATCAATGTGAAGTGTCTGGCTTTCGCAGACGATCTTGCCATTCTAACCAAAAATAGAGGAGAAGCCAAACTATCACTGACGAAGCTTCACAAAATCTAAAAAAAACTGGCCTACAAATCTCCTACGAGAAGACTCAATACATGTAAAGGAAATCTGCAGATAATCTCCCTATTACAACTCAGTACGGGAAAGTGGCGCGAGTTGCGCACTTCAAATATCTAGGAGAGATGATCGAACCATCAGGACTGAACTCCATACCCAGTCAAGAGTGAAGCTCCAAAGTACAGGAAGCATATAAGCTCACTTGGAAGCGCTACAATAAAAAATCTATTTCTGTCAGTACAAATTAAGATATTACAACATAGTGGTCCTACCAGAAGCACTGTACGCTGCAGAAACTACAGTGATTCGTGTTCATATCAAAATCAGAGACAGAAAAGCGAAAAAAAAAAATTCTGAGGAAAATATATGGACCAGTGTTTTGTGAAGGAATTTGGATAAAGAGGCCAACAAGAGAGACCTACAAAGTGATACACAAATTAATGGACACCTTTAGAAATAAAAGGATTAAGTCTTATGAACATATCAGCAGGATGAACAGGCTCACAAGGCAGGTCTTTGATATAGCAAACACTAGCAAGAACAAGACAAAGTGGATTAGTGGAACAGAAGAAGGCCTTAAGGAACTGAGAATCACACATGACAACATAAACAATCGAGAACAGTTCAGGAACAACATAAAGAAATACACACTTAAAAAAAACATACCGAGAAAAGAAGAGGAAATATATGGCTGGAAAAATGCAAGAGGGAGCACAGCGATCATATGAAGAGAATTTGGGAAGCTCGAAGGAAGAAGATGAAATCATGACTACTCAAGTTCAATCGCTCTCTTAAAATTGAATAATCGTAGGAATATATGTATTTTAGACAAAAATTGTGTACACCTCAATCCGTTCTTTTGTTTTCTACCTCGCTGTCGGCTGTCGGTTTTAAGGTTTTAAAAAAACGCAGGAGGCCGGCCACGGTGGCCGTGCGGTTCTAGGCTCTTTACTTTTTATGAGGCATGTTGATCATCCATCAATTTTCTAATAGGATAAGTAACATTTTGAAGGCACAGGACTTCTCTGTGGCCGGCCAGTGTGGCCGAGCGGTTCTACGCGCTTCAGTCTGGAACCGCGCGACCGCTACGGTCGCAGGTTCGAATCCTGCCGTGGGCATGGATGTGTGTGATGTCCTTAGGTTAGTTAGGTTTAAGTAGTTCTAAGTTGTAGGGGACTGACGACCTCAGATGTTAAGTCCCATAGTGCTCAGAGTCATTTGAACCATTTGAAAACACAGGGAAGTTGTATTTATGGCTAACAGGCTTACGATTAGAATACTACTACGGCATCTCAATCATCGGAACTGTTAACTTCTTGCATTCGAAAATTAAAACTATGTAAAACACCTTCATTGATGTTACAAACCTCACAGATCCAGCAGTTGAAGAGGTCTCTCTCATAAGCCGTAGACTAACGATCCCATCCCTTTTATCCATTCATTTTAAGCGACTTCAGTTCCCAGTCAAAGTTTCGTCATCAGTATCGTAACAAAAACAAAGATCGCTGTCAGAGAGAGGAGGGAAGAGTAGATGGAGAGACTCTGGTGGGAGGAAATGGATACAGCGAATGAAAGGAGGAGATGAAGAGAGAGAGGGGGGCGGAGGAGATGAACATGGACACGAAGGAGGGGTGGAAGTAAGGGACAGAGAGAGGTGGAGGGAGAAAGAGATGCGCAAAGAGAACGGGGTGTTGGAGAGAGAGGACGAGGGGGGAGGGAGGAGGAGGTTTGGATGTATATCCAATTCACATACATATTTAGCAATTCTGAAGCACTGCTGGGTATGCTGGTAATATTGTAAGACCTACTTTTCAAAAGGCATGTTGATCATCCATCAATTTTCTAATAGGATAAGTAACATTTTGAAGGCACAGGACTTCTCTGCGGCCGGCCAGTGTGGCCGAGCGGTTCTACGCGCTTCAGTCTGGAACCGCGCGACCGCTACGGTCGCAGGTTCGAATCCTGACTCGGACATGGATGTGTGTGATGTCCTTAGGTTAGTTAGGTTGAAGTAGTTCTAAGTTGTAGGGGACTGATGGACTCAGATGTTAAGTCCCACAGTGCTCAGAGCCATTTGAACCATTTTTTTAACTTCTCTGTGTATTTCTTACTTTCCAGCATTAGGTAGATTCAAAAATTCTTCAAATGGCTCTGAGCACTGTGAGTCTTAACTTCTGAGGTCATCAGTCCCCTAGAACTTAGAACTACTTAAAGCTAACTAACTTAAGGACATCACACACATCCATGCCCGAGGCAGGATTAGAACCTGCGACCGTAGCGGTCGTGCGGTTCTAGACTGTAGTGCCTAGAACCGGTCGGCCACTTCAGTCGGCTAGGTAGAAGTTCCATCAATTGAAAGGATAACGACCAGCCATCACGAAACGGGGGTTTTGCGTTGTACAGAGACGTATAGCGTCTCCTTGAAAGCTGCGGATGTAGCTGGCGGGCGGGAAACGCATGCCATACTCAGTGTTTTGGCGTAATTGTGAGAGTGCGTGATACTCAAAATATTTGAAGCGCTATATCCTATAGAAGTGGCGTCTAAGGGAAGTATTACGGAGGGGAAATGACGAGAGACCCAGTTCTGGATCCTGTACAGCGGTGTGCAGGATAAATATCACGTGACTCAGTGGCGAGTTTAGCTCTTCGTCGTGCACAGCCGCACACCGCGAGACGGTACGAAGGAAAGAAACAACTGCGAGAGGGAGTGCGGAGGGGACCGCTGGAGAAGAAAGACGCCTGTCGATTCGCACCCGAACAGCAGCTCTTCTGCTGTCGACCTCGGAGTAGCGGTCGACCGCTCAAATGTTGAGTTCTTCGCCGACACTCCCCTTCTCCTGCCGCACTGCCGTTCCGCCAAAGGCTTACCGCGTCAGACGCCGTGTTCCGGAATGAAGCCGTCTTTTCACTTCCTTATACGGGTTGCCGTGTAGCCGGCGCAATTTGCAACACCGTCACGTGGACAGAGGGATCTGTTTGCAGGGCTCTTGACACGTCTTTTCCACCCCTTATTCTGTTCCACCCCAGCCCTCAGAATTTTTTTCCTTCCACTCTTTCCATCCCAGGGAAGTTAACAACTTACTAGCCGCGTTATCGCTCGCTGAAAGGCTAGGGGTGGATCGTAAAAGGGGAGACAAGAGAAGACAGAAGACTGTCTAGGTCATTTTTCTTTCCTTTCATTAAACCGAGGAAAGAATCAAGTTTCTTAATTAATTCGAGCTTCCTTTCCTCACCTCGGCTTCCGCTCGCCGGCGGATGGGATCTCGAGGGGGGGGGGGGGGCGGCGGAACAGGTCCGGGGGTTCCCCTCATTTACGGACAGGCTGGAGGCCGCCGCCATGTTTGCGCGCCAGTGTAGTCGAGTCAAACCGGGGTTTACTCGATCCGTTTTAATTATTCACTCGGCTCCAAGTTGCCCGGCGGGCCCGCCAGCCTAATTCTTGAGCCACGAAGGGCCGTCGGTGGTGGCCGTGTTGGTGTTGGTGGCGGTGGTGGGAGTGACGCCGGCGGCGGAAGCAGGAAGCGGCGAGGGTAAAAGGGCGCCGGCGACTGCGTTAATTAATGTGCAAACTGCTCGGCACAAATTGCGCGACTCTGCATATTTAAAACAAATAGCCGCGGAGGAGAGGTGCGCGGCGCCAGCTGCTGCCGACTTTACGGCGCGTCAGAGGCCACTAGTGGTGTGTGACCTAGGAGAACGCGCTCCTCCGTGCGCTCGTGTGGGCGCCGGTGCGCAGTGCGGCTGCCGCATTGCCGGCGTAAGCCCACCGCTTCTCCGACCCTACGCGCTTTCACCTTCATTCCCGCGGGCTGCCGGTGCTATGTTCGCGGAACGTCTGTTACTATGTAAGTATTACGAGCTTCTGTTGTGACAGTGTGACACACAGGAAGGACTGTGTGTATCTACGCCTCTCTCCCTCTCTCTCTTTCTCTCTCTCGATGTGTGTGTGTGTGTGCGTGTGCGCGCGCGCGTTTGTGTGTGTGTGTCTTCTGTGTGCCCGTGTGTCTGTTCAACACAGGAAGTTAGAAACAGGAACGTAGTGGAAGGTTCAAATGGTTCAAATGGTTCTAAGGACTATGGGACTTAACATCTGAGGTCATCAGTCCCCTACACTTAGAACTACTTAAACCTAACTAACCTAAGGACATCACATACAGCCACGCCCAAGGCAGGATTCAAACCTGCGACCGTAGCAGCAGCGCGGATCCGGACTGAAGCGCCTAGAACCGCTCGGCCACAGCGACCGGCTGTGGAAGGTAATGTGGGAGAATACAAATATCCGTGAAAACTTTTGTTAAGGGGTTTAAAGAGGATGACGTTCGATTTTGGAACCGACATTCATGATTTTTTTCAATAAAATAGCAAAGTACAAAAATGATTTCCGAACTTTATTGTATACCCTTTAGATTGCACTACCTATTTTTTGAAACAAAAATGTCGCATCCAGAGAACACTATACAACATCTACGAAAGGTATTCGTGGAGTGCGAGAGCTGTTTGCAAGTAGCTTTGTGTGTTCACACCACTTCAACTGAGAATCAATATTCATTCCTAGAAATTTTGCATTTCTTACACAGTCTATAGAGGTTCCACCTATATTTAATTTAACATTCTCATCTTTCCCTCTTCAAACTGAAATTCTTGTCACTTTATTGCTTATTGACCAATCCTAAACTTCCTTGAGAGTTTCATTTGCTTTCTCTGTGAGGACTTCTCTTGTTTTCTCAGTGACTATAATATTGCTATCAGCAGCGAAGAGAATTTTTTCAGCATGAGTAACACTACTGGGAAAGTGAATCAGGAATACTATTGGTCATAATATACTACCTTTCGGAACCTCTATATTAATGAATTTTGTTCCTGATAAGTGTTTTACTAAAAGTTTATATCTATCTGAAGTATGTGTTATCTCTTCTCTTTGTACACTATCTGCTAGATATGATCGATACCAGTCAGTAGCTACCCGTCTTATTCCTAATGCTTCTAATTTACACTACTGGCCATTAAAATTGCTACGCCACGAAGATGACGTGCTACAGACGCGAAATTTAACCGACAGGAAGAAGATGCTGTCATATGCGAATGATTAGCTTTTCAGAGCATTCACACAAGGTTGGCGCCGGTGGCAGCACCTACAACGTGCTGACATGAGGATACTTTCAACCGATTTCTCATACACAAACACCTGTTGACCGGCGTTGCCTGGTGAAACGTTGTTATGATGCCTCGTGTAAGGAGGAGAAATACGTACCATCACATTTCCGACTTTTATAAAGGTCTGATTGTAGCCTATCGCGATTGCGGTTTATCGTATTGCGACATTACTGCTCGCGTTGGTCGATATCCAATGACTGTTAGCAGAATATGGAATCGGTGGGTTCAGGAGGGTAATACGGAACGCCGTGCTGGATCCCAACGGCCTCGTATCACTAGCAGTCGAGATGACAGGCATCTTATCCGCATGGCTGTAATGGATCGTGCAGCCACGTCTCGATCCCTGAGTCAACAGATGGGGACGTTTGCAAGACAAGAACCATCTGCACGAACAGTTCGACGACGTTTGCAGCAGCATGGACTATCAGCTCGGAGACTATGGCTGCGGCTACCCTTGACGCTGCATCACAGACAGGTGCGCCTGCGATGGTGTACTCAACGACGAACCTGGGTGCACTTATGGCAAAAAGTCATTTTTTCGAATGAATCCAGGTTCTGTTTACAGCATCATGATGGTCGCATCCGTGTTTGGTGTCATCGCGGTGAACGCACATTAGAAGCGTGTATTCGTCATCACCATACTGGCGTATCACCGGGCGTGATGGTAGGGGATGCCATTGGTTACACGTCTCGGCCATCTCTTGTTCGCACTGACGGCACTTTGAACAGTGGACGTTACATTTCGGATGTGTTACGACCCGTGGCTCTACCCTTCATTCGATCCCTGCGAAACCCTACATTTCAGCAGGATAATGCATGACCTCATGTTGCAGGTCCTGTACGGGCCTTTCTCGATACAATAAATGTTCGACTGCTGTCCTGGCCAGCACATTCTCCAGATCTGTCACTAATTGAAAGCGTCTGGTCAATGGTGGCCTAGCAACTGGCTCGTCACAGTACGCCAGTCACTATTCTTCATGAACTGTGGTATATTGTTGAAGCTGCATGGGCGGCTGTACCTGTACACGCCATCCAAACTCTGTTTGACGCAATGCCTAGACGTATCAAGGCCGTTATTACTGCCAGAGGTGGTTGTTCTGGGTACTGATTTCTCAGGATCTATGCACCCAATTGCATGAAAATGTAATCACATGTCAGTTCTAGTATAATATATTTGTCCAATGAATACCCGTTTATCATCTGCATTCCTTCTTGGTGTAGCCATTTTAATGGCCAGTAGTGTATTTAATAGAATCTTCTGGGTCGACTGTATTAAATTCCTTAGAAAGATCCAAAAATATGCCTGTGACACACTCATCTTTATCAAGAGCATCAAGTATTGTGAATTCTACTATGGCTGACTCCATATTTTTAACACTTCAGAAACCAAACTGTGATTCTCTTAAAAGATTGTATTTATTCAGGTAATTCCTTAATCTGTCTTTCATAACTGCTTCTGTTATTTTTGAGAATGGCGACAGCAAGGAAATGGGCTGGTAGTTTTTTGTGTCTTCTACATTACTTTTCCTAAGCAAAGGTACAACTGTTGCCTGTTTTAACTACTCTGGAAGCGTCCCTGATGTGAAGGATTCACTTATTATATTTGTTAAGAGGCCTTGTATAATCTCTATGCATTGTTTTAGTAGACACATTGGTACTACATCTAAGCCTATTGACCTTTTATTTGTTGGTTTTTGAACAGTTTTATTGACTCCATTCTCTGTGGTTGGATGTAACATCATTGTATTTAGTGCAACATTATTTACAGGTGTTATATTCCCAGAATGAAATTTTCACTCAGCAGGTGTTATATTTGTTTTGGGGAATTTTTGACATAACTTCTCTGCAATACTCGAAAAATGCTCATTTACATATTTTGCTAAGTGTTGTGGATCATTTATTACCTTAGCAGTAGGTTATTCTGCTTTTTTGGCCTCTCCCCGGTCCCTTTTTTTATAACATCCCAGACTGCTTTGCTTTTATTCCCTCCATTATATATTATTTTGTCATTAAATGACTTTTTTGAAGCAATCAGCAGTTTCCTATAGATCTTTTCGTGTCTATAATAGAAATTTAAGAATTCTGGATCATTATGACTGTTTTTTATGGAACTGAGGTATTTAAGTATTTGGGAGGACTTCTTAATACCTGCTGCTATCCATCTGTTTTTGCGTGATGTTGATACAGACATGCATACTTTTGGAAATGCCTTTTCAAAGTTCAATTTAAATAATGCGGAGAATTTAGTGAATTTCTTATTCAGATTGGTTCCCTTATACACTTCATCCCTGTTTTGTTTTGCTAATTTTTTTGAAAAATGTTTCATTTTGATTTCTGATAGATGCCGTTCGTAGGCTTGTAGTTTAAGGAAAGATTCGATGTCTTATTTTACTGTTGTTATTTGACAGAGATGGTCTGATAGTCCAAGATCTTTTACAGCTACATCACATTTTCCCTGTTCATATTTGTGGCCACATGGTTAATTACTGATGAAGTCATTGTAGTAACCCTTGTTGCATTATTGACCAATAGGGACATGTCAAAACTTTGAAGGATATTTATGAGGGTGCTGCTAGATTCATTTATGATATTAGTGTTGATGTTAATTTCCCTACACAGAATTATGCAGACCTTTGTACTTGAGGCTTTATCTAGAACTTCTGTTAATTTATTGAAAAAAGTGTCCACACTACCACTGGGATATATATATATATATATATATATATATATATATATATATATATATATATATATATATAAAATGATTAATTTCTTGGTGATATGAAGCCCTGTTAATTCAATAGCTGATGTTTCAAAATGTTTGTCTTCACTTAGTGTACTGAGGTCATGTCTTGATTTGAACTGTGTTCCTTTCCTGATATAAATGCATGATCCTCCACCCCTAGAAACAATTCTGCAGTAAGAGTCTGCCGTTTGAGAGAATGATAATACTACATGTCGGATTTCCGTGTCTCTACACCAGTGCTCAGTAAGACAAACTACTGTGCAGTACAAAGATTGGAGCTCAACTTCTAGTAGTTGTATTTTATTTTTTATTGACTGCATGTTTTGATGGAGGATTGTTAAGTCTGTGAAGTTCCCCATGTTACTCTTTCCAATTGTTGGTTTTTCTTCGTGACTTCTGGTATGAGTGATATTTTAAGTGTTGAAATCTGTCTTGTGAGTGATTGTTTCAGTATTTTTTAAACTGCTGGAGATGCTCTTTAGGCTGGGAAACCTGTTGTCTGGATTTATCCTAAAAAAGACCTACTTCTCCTAGCCATGACAACAGGTATTTGACCATGTGTGGTCGTAATGTTTTTGTTCATCAGTGTATGCCGTATAACGATATGATTTTGCAGGTATATTCAGTGATACGCACAAATACTGTCTGCAAACTGTGTCGTAAATATAGTTAGCAGTAACGAAGTAATAAATTAAATGTCGCGCCTGATGCAGCAGTTTTCCTTTATGAACAACCAAAATGTAGCAAGTGATAACTTTTTTTCTTTCATCATTTAGTGAGGGTCTTCAGCGAGAAAAAGTTTCGTAAAGGTTTAAAATTATTTGTAAAGTTTATAGCAAGTCACTAAGTGCTCTCATTCTCAGATACTTGTTGACTTAAGTCTGAGTACTCATGCACGAAGGGCTACACTAGTTTCTCACCTCGATCCCCACCCCTTTGATAGGTAAGTGATTCTTACTGTCACAGTGATTCTTTCCAGACAGTAAGTGATAGGTCTACTAAGTTAGTTGAAATCAATCCAGTGGTTTAGGAGGATGGAACACACATACTTACACATACATAAATACATTTCTATAATATGTATTGATGTAACCAGATGTCCTCTCTTACATGTAACCAGGCAGCCTATACATTTTGCATTACATTCATTATGGTAAGTGTGTTATAAGTTACAACATTTAGTGGTTAGTACAGTGCAGACAGAGAAAGAAAACATAGGCCTCTTTCGTTCAAGAGTAAAAGAACAGAGGTGTGTTACAGGAAGATAGTTTTATTCTTTCAGAGCTACCAGAAATGGTCATGAGACTAGGAATGTGAGAGGTGGCAAACCACCCTCTCACTTTAGAAACATTGTCGCCGGCCGAAGTGGCCGTGCGAGTAACGGCGCTGCAGTCTGGAACCGCAAGACCGCTACGGTCGCAGGTTCGAATCCTGCCTCGGGCATGGATGTTTGTGATGTCCTTAGGTTAGTTAGGTTTAACTAGTTCTAAGTTCTAGGGGACTAATGACCTCAGCAGTTGAGTCCCATAGTGCTCAGAGCCATTTGAACCATTTGAACCAAACATTGTCAATGAGGTTATCATTTATATTTTAGGACATGATATCAGTGTTCCTTGGTACCACATTTGCTATGTGTGGTTAATGACTTTTTTACATGAAGAAATTGTGCCCAGAATGTTCTTGTAACGGCATCTGTGACGTGTAAAGAGTTTGTACCCAGGAGGCCAATTCACGTGGGTGTAGCCGCGCGGTCTTGGGCGTCTTGCCGCGGTTCGCGCGGCTCTCCCCGTCGGAGGCTCGTGTCCTCCCTCGGGCATTTGTTTGTCTGTGTGTGTGTGTGTGTGTGTGTGTGTGTGTGTGTGTGTTTGTTTGTGTGTGTGCTTGTGTTTTGTCCTTAGCGTAAGTTAGTGTAGGGGGAGTTGGAACGCTCTATCCCTACAAAGTTAAATTTAGTGACTTGGCGTCCCTGTGTTTCAGGAATCACTGTAGCCATTGACATGAAACTTTTGTAGGACATTACACTGTATATTCCGAGTCTACTGAACAACAATAATTGCATTTCAGCCACCGATTTTGGAAATACAATTTTTAATTATACTGTTAAAATTTTGTGTACTTTTTTGCACATTATCCTAAATAATTTTAATTACACATCACATTATGTTCTCCTTTTAGTTCAGTAGACTCAGGATGTATATGTTATTACTCCCTGAAAATTTGAATTCTCTACTCGAAGTGGTTTCTGAGTTTTAGGGAAAGTTTCAACAGAAAATGTAAATTTTCCGATATGGGCTTCCAGAGTTTCAAAAGACTGTAACTCATTTAATATATGCTAAATTTTTTTAAATTTTTAGTCACCCTTAAGCACCCTGCACCATGCTGTATATCATCTTTTTGATCTTTTTCCGAGTTTTTTCTTCTTTTCTTCTTTCTGGACTCCTTAGTGGCCAATTGTGCTGCGTACTCTGCTTTATCAATGCGAACCTTTTCCATCTGTTCAAGTTCTGTGATTCAGTTTGCTGCAGGATTAATTCCCATATGCTGTAGCACTTTCGTCCCGCCAATGTTGCCATCATTAAAAACGATAACACCATCACTGACCCCCTCTTAAGCATCTTCATTCCAACAAAAACATTTTTTGGTAAGTGAAACTGTATAAGATTATCGAACGACTCGTTGAGGTTTTGAGTCTGACCTTGCAGATACTTCTTCAGTAATTCAGGATCTGCCAGGTCTCTGTAGATAGGTTTTATGATATCCATGACTACTGCTGGGATGGAATGTTTATGGCTGTATGAACTGTTGGAGTACTGGGCATTGCGGTTATTGCACCATGAATATGGTCTAGGACGGCGAAGGGGGTGTACTGGTTTCTCATCAGTTGCCAGTCCGTGGAAGAAGGTAGCCCATACTGCCTGCTTCATTTTCAACAAATCCTCAGTATTATTTCTAATGGCCATCCCATAATACTGTTGTAGTTCATCAATCATTTTTTCTGACAGTCTGCCTCATATGGTTTTACCATCAGAAAGTTTCTTGTCTCTCAAACTTTGTTTCAACTTCCTCAACCTAGTGCCCATCCTCTTCTGGAAATGCCCCACGTTTAACCTTTATAACACAGCAAGCCACAGCCTTCTATCTAAAACATTACCTGTTTTATTCGGTTTTGAAGTAATGCATGTAAAAATTTTCACGTTTTCAACTGGTGTAGATTATATTTAAAAAAGTAAAATAAAATACTTCACATGTGAGTTTATAAATTATATATATATATATATATATATATATATATATATATATATATATATATATATATATAATTTTATTCGGGAAATTGCAAATTTAATAATGAGATAAAAATCCTAAAATGGGAAAAAAAGATTTTCCGTTATAATTCCCCTTAAGTTAGATTAAGTAGTTTGTTAACCTAAGGACCGATGACCTCAGCAGTTTGGTTCCATGGGCACTTGCCAGCGCCATAATGGCGCCATAAATGCTGAGTTCAGTGGCCTCAACATGTGAGTGACTATGGAAAACAGTGTTCAGTGGTTCTTACCTGCAAAGGGACATCTGGCTGAAGCCCTCTTCCCCTTCCCCTTAGGCTCAGACAGAACGGCACCGCTTCATAAAAGATTTTACCTGGGTGAGGCGTCAGTCCCTCACAACAGAAGGCCAGATGGCTGAAAGTAGGTGGAAGAAACAATTTAAGAGAGACTGCACTAAACTGAGCTTTTGTGTAAATGGTAGGAAGGTTATAAAACTCCATGTATTCTCATATCAGAAGCTGGGCTGATGCAGACAGAGCAGCTGGCATAAGTATCTAGTGGAGGTTTGACTGTAAGCTTTCTCCTCCCCCCCCCCCCCCACCCTGATGCCCGGATGTTCTCAGGCTCTTTTAGTGGGTGGTAAAAGCAAATATGTCACAGGCACGACTGTCTGGGAAGCTTAACAGTCTTCTTTCGGAGACTGAAAATGGTCGGCTGAGAAAGATTTGACCACTCCATAAAGGAGAGACTGTGGTCACGTCTATGTACATGTTTTTTCCCAAAACGTGGCCAAGCCTACTGTGAGAATGATGGCTCCCTAATCTGAAACCTTTTTTTCAGACCAAAGGATTTGGATTCGCAGATTGGCTCCACATGGTATGTAAACTACAGGCTTGCTCCCCCAGAGTGGGAAACAGAGTGCAGTATCTCGACTGGCTGCCAGGCCAACAAAACACTCCAGAGGGGACATTCAGTGAGTAGGGGATGGTTATATCGGTTTGTGCAATATGGGGGCACTTTCGTTTTGATAATTAGGCTCCTGTAAAGAGGCTTGGTGGAAAGTGGTGGTGATTCTTGGGGTTCTTCATCTTCTGGCTCCCTCCTCGTGGGGAACTTCGGGTCTTTCCCTATTGGGTGAGACTTGTGGTCTGTGTTTTGTGGTGGACTAAGAGCCTGCGGCAGTTTTCATCTGTACTTACAGTAGAACTGCATATCATATCGGACATATAGTGCGTCGTGAGGGTGAACTTATTCATTCTGAGTCGGCCGTCTGTCATTTGACGGTTCCAGCACACTCCGTCGTGCCTGAGTTAAATTGGTTTGGCCAGGCCAGTGAACGGTTACACCTCATACTGAAATATTCCGGGATTTCAGGGGTCTGACAAGTAAGTTTCACACGTTCTGATAACCAGAACGTCAGACCACGTGGTTCACATATTTCCGTGGACGCGTCAGGACATTACAACTGCCACAGTGACTGCTCCTCGCTCACAGCGCGCCGTCTTCTTCTGTCGCCTGAATTAAGGTCAAAGGGCAAAGCACTGCTGCACCATTGTAGGGTTGTTAAATGATAGTCGCAGCTCCCCGTTCTCAGGTGAACCATAGTTTGTGGTATACCTCATCGCAGTTAATTCCATTGGAATATAGCTAGGCCTCACAGTGGAATCATGTAAACTAAGTCAGATTGCATTGTAAAGGGATTAATTGACGCGAGACTTTGTATAGCTTCCACTGCAATGTATACTTTGCCTATCAAATACCATTCCTCACCTGGTTTTCATCACTTTTGTGTGAGCTTTATCAGCTAGTTGTAGTTACTAAAGGCTGAATAAAATTTGTCACTATTTTCTAAACTTAATAAACCACCTTTTTCATTCATACTTCCTCTACTATTCACTGTTTTTATTTTATTGTGGTAGTACATGAGTAGCTTCACTTACACATATATTTACGATAAAAGTGAGTGATCTGTTGCAAATGTAAGAGGCGATAAAAAGAGGAATGTGATAAAAAAACAAGTAATGTAAACACGGGAAAACAAAGGGGTTGTGGCTGACAAATGAAAAAAGGAAGAAGCATAACATGCAGGAGGTTGGAGCGTTGCTTTACTGATTCACAGAGGGGAACTGGCCATATACGTTAACCTTCTGGGGAAACAATACAAGGATAAGTGAAGGAAATGTTTCAGATTCTTCTTTAAAGCAAAAGGGTATTTAACTGTGCGCCAGGGTAGCCTGTTCCAGTGGCTGGTGACAGCATCCGAGAAGCAGTTTGCGAATATTTTTGTTTTATGGGTGGGCGCAGCTATGATGCTAGGCAAGTCAGATCTTGTGCATTAATTTGACGAGATGACACGTGCTTAATCTCTGGAGACAGATGTGATACGTGTGCACTGGGCTGCCTACGGCGTTAACATAGCGTGTGGTACAGGAAGAAAGAAGGATTAGGGTTTAATGACCCATAGGCAACGAGGTCATCCCGGTGTTTGTTTATCCAAAGGCGGATTTGAACCGCAGTCGTCTCTAGCGCGAGTCAAGTATGCTAACCACTGCGCCATCTTGCTCGGTATAGCGTGTAATTCTCACGTAACTGGCCTGCCTTGTTGTGCACATGAAGCACTGAGGTGATCAGAAACAGACGGATTTTGCATATGTAACACACACAGGCGTCCATGGTTCGTTCTGACTGTCTAACGTCCACACTACTCGCATTAGATTACATCCCAATATTTCAGGTTCGGTAGAACGAATGATTATCCGTCGTTTCCAGTGGTTTCTTTTAAGAGTCTTGCTCTGTGTGATTTTTATCCTGTGGCCGACTTTTAACTTGTGTTTGCCTCCAGTGTTTTTTTAAGTGCACTTTGAATTGCCAGCTGTTTTCTATTAACTTCATGTCGACTTTTTAACTGTCCCCCAGTGCATGTCCCCATCTTAGTGTATATTTTAACTCCCATCATCTCCATTTATTGTGTTTTTATGTCCCCCTTTTTACCTCCCCCCCTTTTTATGTAATCACCCTTCTCTATTTTTGTAAAGTCAATTGGATAAAGAGCCCTCTCATGCCCATATGGGGCGGGGTAATAAAATTACAATAAAGAAAAAAAACGAGTGATTACGTTCGACATCCCGTGGCAGTATCTGTTGTATTATCTCCAAAATTGCGGACTTCATTTTTGTGTTATACTGTCTGTCAATGAAAGGGTATTTGGAATTTGCATTTCGTATAGTTGTGAAATACAGGTTTCATTTGCGACACAATGTTGCCCATTAGGCATGAGACCGTTACACTATCTGATGAAAAGGATCCGCCCACCTATTAGAGGACGTTAATATGGGCTGTGTCCACCCTTCTCCTTTATGACGAGTTGAACTCTGCTGGGGATCTTTCAGTAAAGTGTGTAAATGTCTTTAGCGGCATGGCAGCCCTCCCTCAAGAGCTGAAACCGGAGAAGTTTGTGAAGACGCTGGGGTCGGGAGCGAAGTCGACGTCCTGTCTCATCGCAAAGGTGTTCCATTGGGTTCGCGTCTGAAGCGTGTGCAGGTGAGACCATTTCAGGAATGTTACGGATAAACCATTGCCTCACAGTTGCTGGTATATGACAAGGTGCGTTGTCTTACCGATACAAACGATCACCATCTCACAATTATTTCCCTACTGTACGCAGTAAATAATTCTGTAAAATGGGTTCATACCCTTCTGCATTTAGCGTCTTCTCAAGTGCATTAAAAGGGGCACACCCTAATCACTAAAAACACCCCCACACGATAGCACCACCTCTTCCATACGTCACTCTTGGCACAATACATGATGGCAGACGACGCTCTCGAGACGTCCGACCAACACTAACACTTCCTTCGGATAGGGTGATTTGTCACTCCAGTTTACTTGTTTCTACTCATTCACTGTCCAGTAGCGTCGCTCGTTGCACCATCTCAAGGATCACTTGATATTAACTACAGGACTGTGGAGGTGATGAGGAGTTCCTCCACCATTGCACAGTCATTGTTCTTTCTGGCCTGTTGGCAGAACTTTGGGACTCAAAAGCAGTTCCTTCCACCGACTTCACGCAACATTCTACAACCACTCTCCACAGTGCTCGACGGTCCCTGTTCTTCAGTCCATGAGGTCTCCGAGGTCTTGCTTTAGCTCTGGTTGTTCCTTCGCGTTTCCACTTCATAGTCACATAACCAACAGTCGCCTTGAGCGGCTTTGGAAGAGTTGAAATGTGTATGATGGAGTTGTTAGACAGGTTATTTCAAATGACTAGTTCACTTCCTAGGTCACTGAGCTCTTCTCGCCGAATCATACTGCTTCTGCTACTTCGCTACTGACAACACAATACACCTTCCCCTCCCCCGCCGCCTTTTATACTTGCGGGTGCGCCTCTACTGACATCTAATGGTCAATTCCGCAATACTTAAGAGTGTCTGGATGTTTGTGATGAGATAGCTTATACGATAAACTGAGTACGCTCTGAACACTGCTTCAAGCCACTAAATAACAAGTATCCACTTGTTATAAGAACTTTGTTAAAGCGTTTCGCTCATGGTCCATCATCAGAATATGATAAACAAATCTGATATAAAGTATCGCTTCAAGAGGTAACGCTATTAATATCGGTGCTCAATCAACCAAAATATAGCGTGTTTCACATACGCCGCACCGCTCTCCGATGTTAGGCGAATCTCAACACCTGGACTGGCTCCGATCACCGTAAGGCGCTCCTTCCCGTTCCTCGGACATCGCGACAAGCGCCACATGCGCTTCAACCGAGAACGATGGTACGGGTTAGGAAGCTGCCTTGGAACGAAGTCCTAGAAATTCCTTCTCATATTTAGCACTTCAGGCTGTTGTGTCGGTGACACATATTAACGCTAGTGCTTCGAGTATTACTATTACTGTTACTATTATTGCAATTATTATTATTATTATTATCGGCCGAGCGGTCTAAGGCGCTGCAGTCATCGACTGTTCGGCTGGTCCCGGCGGAGGTTCGAGTCCTCCCTCGGGCATGTTTGTGTTTGTCCTTAGGATAATTTAGGTTAAGTAGTGTGTAAGCTTAGGGACTGACGACCTTAGCCGTTAAGTCCCATACGATTTCACACACATTTGAAAATTTTATTATTATCGTGTCAGATACACAATGTATAAACCAACAAAAGGAAATCGATCGTTGAGACCAGTGTATACACGGGTTGACCAGAAATTGGCCACGTCGTGTGCATTTGGTGCTGCCCTCAACAGATCTCTCGTGGTAGATATGGCTGGAGATGAAGAACACTGCAGTAGGTGGCTTTTAGTCTGCACAGAACCACACTTGCAAGAAACTAACTCCACAGGAAGGCTCCACTTCTGCATCTCTTGATATTAGAGCGTATTTTGTTGAGAGCCTTCGATGTTGTCCACTTCTCTGAATGACCAGACGGGAGTCTTCCCTGCGGACCCAACCATTTCTCCAAATGCTGACATTTCCCCCGCCACTTTGAGATCCTTCCTTGCTGTGGATTTCCTGTAAAGGCGTCCGTAGTTTCCAAGAAGCTCTTTCTTGATTACAGCAGAAGATGTACAGGCTGACGGCCATATAAAGGGCGGGCTTGCGTAGTCGCAGTCTGGCTTTTCTCCCATCTAGCGGCTATCTCGCTTCCGATTTCAAGAGGGGATAAGTCAGCAAGACAGTGGAGTTAATTTACAGGTGTAGATCTTAAACAACCCGTGATAATGCGCCAGGTCTCATTAAAGGCCACATCTATCTTTCTGGTAACGCTCTGACTAATAAATTCAGATTGTATTGCTCGAGGTCATTAGTGCGACCGGCTATTGCAGTCTGGTGTGCGATGGGGAGATCGATCCTGAAATGGCCTTTTTCCTGATGAAACGCGGCTGCATTTATAGCAGTACATGAAATCGCAGTACAATCGTTGCAGTTCTGAAAAACATTATCAATTACATCAAGAGCATCTTCATGACATTTAAGTAAACACAAGTTTGGTGTAAAGCTGGTGCATCACGGAAGCTTAAACCGACCTTTTTTCCATCAAACATCAATTTTGATAGGTGAACGATACAGGGTCGTATTCAGGATCGTTGGACACATAGGCTGAACTTGTGCAGTTACCCCCAACAGGGACAATTTTGTGGAAACTAACCAAAAAATACAGCATTTTACAGCAATTTTCAAATTGTAGCCTGTAACGCCGCATTTGAGGTATATTATTTAATTACATAAAATTTTGGTATTCAGTTTATGATTTACTGAATGATTTGATTAAAAAAGCGAGAAGAACTGGAATCATTTAGACTCTAAGACGATTTATTGACAATATTGCGCATAACTATTCTAAATAAAAACTAACAGTTGAGATTCATATTCTAGGATGCAGCTGGAAGTAGGGATGCTAAAGATGAACGAACAGACGTGGAAGATGTTTTAGGGATTTCATTCGTGGAAAACCTTTCCATGGTTTTATTCCATTTCTCAATTACACTCTTATTTTTGCCATCAAAAGACTGTGTCATGTCTCGGTTTCTTTTAATTGTTTGAAATTTTTCGTACAAGGAGTCCATGTTCAGTAGATCGATCCTGTAAAGTTCCACAGCTTGTTGGAAATGGTTATAATTTATTGGTGATTTTAAGTTTAAAAACAGGCTCTTGAAAAGGGCGTTGTATTCTGAGAAATCATATCGTGGTAACAAATATCCTACAATATTGGTATAGAACTGTAGAAAATAGTTGCGAATAGATTCTTTTGTGTTAATGCTTAATTCATGCATTATTTCTCTTTTCTTACCTCTGTAAAAGTGGTCTTTTATTCTTTGCTCAGTCTTTTTGGGAATTCCGTCCATTTCAGCATGCATCTTAACAACTGACAGGGGAGCTGATTATATCTTCTTCATTGTTGTTTCCACCGAAAACATTTCGTTGTGGAGAAACAACAGATACGCCAAAGTCTTTTTTTCCTCTTGTTCACCCTTGATTATCTTTTCTAATAGACGCGAACATTCATTGCGGAATTCCAGGAAATGAGACCTTAGTGCTGGCCATATTAATAATATTCTTTCGACAGCAGGACCAAGAGATAAAAATCTCGAGGCATTATGTTTTAATTTTTGTTCCCATTGCGTCTTATTCGCTTCAAATTGGTGCTGCAAGTCCGCAATTTGTTTCGCAGATCTGTGAAGTGACTGCATATTTTCAGTATCAAATCTTCTACATCCACTTCCCGTTCATCAGTGATGTATTTGGCAGCGTTGTGGACACTAAGGAGGGGGCGACTAGTTTTGACAGTTTTATCGTTTTCGGCTGAAAGAAGTGGGTAAATGGAGTGATTTTGCCAAAGTTTACATTAGTGTAGTCAACAGCTAACGCCGAAACTCTAAACGACAATCCATTCTTCTCCAATATATGTATTAAAAACTTCGAAAATTGAAATTCACATTCATCGTTACATTCTATAAATCCCAGTAGACGGTTTACAATCCCTGTATCATAATCAAACATTGGTAAGCAAATTCAAAACATTTGTCTATTTTTTTATTACTTGCATCTGTCACTATAGAAAAGTATAGATTTTTTACGTGGATAGTCTTTAAAACATTTTAACAGAATCTTTGGCCAATACTTCGAATACAACACCTTCCGTTTTTGTTCTTCCGACGCTAAAGCTTTTGAGTGATTTTTGGATCACTGCAGACATATGCGATGATTTGTGTGAACAATCCATTCTATTGTAACCGAGAGAATGCTTTACTGTGTGATAAACAGATGCCAGTTCTCAAGCAGTAATCTTGTCCGTCTCCGAGGTAGAAGGTACAGGCTTCGATAAACATTTGGATAATACACTCGATGCTCTGTTGGTAACAACAGTCATGTGAGATTTAGTAGATGCACGTTGTTTTACATCAGCGACGCCTCCATGAGCACACGAGAGATATTTATTGCACAGGCGACAGCACGCTTGTATGAGTTTACTTTTACTTGTCTTAACCAGGAACAACTATTTTCCTAGTTCGGATAACTCAGTAAGCCTTTTGGCTTACTTAGAAGGTATTCCACCATTTATAGACGAATTATTAGTGTCACAATCACTTAAATCACTCAGTTTGTCTATAATTAGAATGAATCCACAAGCATAACACGTTCAACACTCAGCACATCTCGCAAAATAATGAACGAAGCTTTAAACTAGAAGGCAATCAAGAATAGAATTTAAAAATCCTCCTAATATTGTTAACACGTGTTGACATAGCATTTGAACGAGTTAGAAGACGAACGAAAATGTTAAACACAGAACTGTAAAAAGAAAGTGAGTTGGATAGTAAACAAATAAAAGAGTTAAAAAAAGAAAAGAAAAACAGACAGAAGCAAACGGAGACGCGCGGCACTGCGTGAGAGGGTAGGAATCGGTGAATATCGGCCACGCTTGGCACTATCATAGACTGATAGCCGAGCTAGTCGTATCTTCAAGCGGTGCGTGCGTAGGTAATAGGTACCTACCTGCTGTAGTGCAAAAGGTTTCATAATGATAATCGGGATATTGAAAGTTATGCCGGAAGTACAGGACGTCCGGAGAAATACGGGACGCCTGGCAATTCTAACAAGGCTACACTCCAGGAAATACTTCCCAACGCTCAAATTGATATTAGATGCTAATAATTTCCTTTTTTTGCAGAAATGCTTTTCTTGCTATTGTGTTTATTATGCAAAACTGAACAACTACTTTTAGTACCTCATTTCGTAATCTAATTCCCTCACCATCGCCTGATTTAATTTGTCTACGCTCCATTACTTTTCTTTTACTTCTGTTGATCTTCATCTTATCTGCTTTCAAGACGCTACCTATTCCACTGAATTTCTCTTTCAACTCCTTTGCGTATCAGACATAATTACAATCTCACTGACGGACTTTAAAATATTTATTTGTTCTCCCTGAATTTTAATTGCTCTTCCCAATTTCTTCTTCGTTTCCTTCCCAGTTTGCTTAATGTACAGACTGAATAACATTGGCGATGGTCACAAACCTTTCTCACTCCCTTTTCAACCACAACATCCATTTCATGTTCTTCGACTCTTATAACGGCAGTCAGGTTTCTATAAATATTGTACATAATCTTCCGTTCTCTGTATTTTATGCCTGCTAACCTCAGAATTCCAAAGACTGTAGTCCAGTGAATACTGTCAAAGGCTGTCTTCAAACCGACAAAAGCTACAAAAGTAGATTTGCCTTTCTTGAAGCTACCTTCTAGGACACTTGGTTGGGTACGTAACATTTCCCAATTTCTTACTTCTCTCCGGAACCCAAACTGATCTTTCCCGAGGTCAACTTCTACGTGTTTTCCATTTTTCTGAAAATAATTCGTGTCAGTATTTTGAAACCATGAGGTAATAAGCTGATGATCCTGTCAGCACTTGTTTTCTCTGTAACTGCAACTACTACATTCTTCCTAAAGTCTGAGGTCATTTTGCCTGTCTCGTATATCTCGTACATCGTTTGAAACAATTTTGTCACTATTTGAGGTTATTAATATTTGATGAGTAAATGTATAAATATCGTTATCAATGGAGCAAGCCGTCTGGAACCCGAACTTCTATTTAAATGTTAGACTACTCTTGAGTACATTACTTTTCCGAACATTTTGGAACAAGACGGCACTAAGAAAATTACGTGGAAATTATTCAAATATTTCTTGCCACTTTCCTTAGAAAGAAGTTCAACAATCGTGTATTTTAATATGTCTGGAAAAATCCCTGTGCCAATGTTGCATTACATATATCACTAAGGACAGTACCTATTAACTCAGGACTACTTTTAGAATTGTGTTTGAAACTCCATCAACACCATATGAGCTTTTTTTTTGGAGTTTTTATGAATCTGTTAATTCGAGTGCAGGGTGTTTGTACTACTTCTAGTAGATCAAAGTTTTGTGGAATAGCATTCTTAATACAATCTCCTCCTTCTTCAGTTGAACCATTTAATCCTATTTTTTGCTACTCTATCCAGGAAGTGATTGTCAAAAATAGTTGCAGCTTGTGAATTATCACTCACAACATTGTCATTTAGTTCAACTGTAATAGTGTCTTGTACACTGAGTGGTTGTCCTGTCTTCTGTTTCACAGTATCCCATATATTTTAATTTTATTATTTGCATCATTTATCTGCCAGGACATGCATTTCTGTTGACTTGTTAATGACATTCTTCAAAATATTACAATATTTTTTTTTTTTTGTAGATTGCAAGTAATGTCGAAACTTCACTTACTCGGCGTTTATTTCCATTTTCCTGTTACATGAAATTTTAATACATTTAGTTATTCATGGCTTACTTGTTTCGTTAACTGACTTTCTGTATAACTTTTTAGGAAAGTTACTTTCAAATATTGCCATAAATTTAATGCGGAATGTATTGAATTTGACCTTAGCATGTCTTTCTATTTATACAAACCCCATTCCATACCACCACTTTTAACTTATTCATAAAACATTGTACCCTGCTGTCATTAATAAGCCTCATTGTTTTGTAGAAACATGCCTCAAAGCTGTAATGTGCTACATTGTTGGCTTCCATTAACTGTGCATCATTATCAAATTCTTCACTAACAATTTGGCACATATTAATTGTTTCAGCCGGAGCACTGTCTGTGAAAATGTTATTAAACGGGACCCTGCTGTCTTGCTGCTCATGGGTTGGAAAGTTAACTACTGAAATTAGACCGAAAGAGCCAAGGAATGATTTCACTTAATTTTTCCTGTGTGTGTCTTGTAATAAGTCTACAACAAAATTGCCGTGAACTACTAGTTGTTTCTTCTTGTCAGACATGTAGCTCAATAATGCGTCTAGAATTCTCTTAACTAGCTGAAAGCTTGCTAGAGGGATCTGTAGGCGGTTGGAGTTACCGGAGAACTATGCTGCAGTAACAACTCATAATCACGTGCTTCTAGTTTTCGATCTACACAAAAACAGTTTGTTTCGATGTTCCTTTTACTTTGTGTCCAACTTTTACCTGTGATGAAACTCCTCATTTTCCAGTGTTAACTCTACACGAAAATGATGCTAGTTTATAATCGCTGATATTTAACTTCTCTATCGCTGTGGTGACATTGCATTGAGAAAGCCACAGAACACCTATCAATTCAGAATTTTTCTCAGCCTCTAGAAATGAAAGAAGCTCATCTATCTTGTGATACAGACTCCTATTGATCTAATGGTCCTGTTCAGTTACAATTTTTTTCAAGACCGTCTGTCTGTACCTGGACTTAAACCTAAATAATGTGCCCGAATCGAATAATCACAGCGATATTGTCCTGTGTGCTTGTGGCTCGTCTTAGACGTTCTGCAATATGCTCAGCTAATCTGCATTCCCCTTACTAATCAGATCCAAGCCTTGATATGCGTATCCCCTTCTGGCCACAGCAGCAACTAGTACATCATAGGTAGCTGTCAGGCGTGTTAACCCAGGGTTTGTCATGTAAATTATCCATCAAGATCGCACTAAATTATTTCATCTACATCTTTTAAGGTTACATGCGCCCCTACCACTGTATTAACATATGGGCTTTTTTATGTTAATTTTCTGTGGTATGGGATCCCAGGCTGCTGCTTCGATACCTTTTGTGTAAACGCAGTCCTGGACAATACGTTGAAACCTTTTCACATAGAGTTAGCAGCTAACGAAAACCCCTTAGACCATTTAATTCCGTACATTGGAAGATCTCACCGCCAGTGGGTCTATGACGAAGTGCCGATAGTTCTGCAAGTTTGCATACTCCCACACAATTAGCCGTATTTCGTGGAATCAGTGCGCTGACTTAATGACCGCTTGACTGATACACCGCCCGGCTGTTGTGTGTTATCAGGGGGTTTCCCGCGCTTGTTTAGGCAAGTGCGGAGCTGGCTCACAATCTCCGCCTCGGAAAACACGGCACACTAACAGTATACCATAACACACAGAATAAAGTTTACCCAGCTGTCAGACTCGTGGTGCACACGATTTGCATCTGCTCGTTTACCTGACAGTTTTCGCTGTAGCAAAAACATATGGTCACAAAGTTAAAATAAACCAAGCACTAAATGAAGGAACAAAACAAAATGAAAAACAACGACACAATCGACATGAAGAATAAGAAGAAGAACTTTTTTTTTCCTTAGTTTACACGAGACTTCGGTAACGCACACTCCCCTGACAGGCATCAATGAATTTCCTGGAAAATATGAAGCAACGAAAGGACGTAATTCTTACGGGGGCTTATAAGGAAACATCAGACACAGAGGTCGATGATGAAATGTTAGGAAGGAAGAGATGGACAGGATATTTTATATGAAAGTGACGAAAGACTAGTAAATATACTGACGCACCAAAGAATCTGGTATAGGCATGTGTATTCAAATACAGAGTTATGTGAACATCCAGAATATGGTACTGCGTTCAGCAACGCCCAAAGAAGACAACAAGTGTCGGGCGCAGTTGTTAGATCGTTTACTGCTGCTACAATCGCAGGTTCTCAAGATTTTAGTGAGTTTGGATGTGGTATTATATTCGGTGCACGAGCGGTGGGACACATCATCTCCGAGGTACCAATGAAGTGAGGATTTTCCCGTACAACCATTTCGCGAGTGTACCGTGAATATCAGGAATCCGGTAAAACATCAAATCTCCCACATCGCTGCGGTCGAAAAGATGTCCTGCAGGAACGAGACCAACGACGAATGATGAGAATTGTTCAGTGTGACAGATGTACAGCCCTTCCGCAAATTGCTGCCGTTTTCAAAGCGGGGCCATCAACAAGTGTCAGCGTGCGAACCATCCAACGGAACTCTTGTACCCTTGATGAGCGCACGACACAAAGCTTTACACCACGCCTGGACCCGTCAACGCCGACACTGGACTGTTGATGACTGGAAACCTGTTACCTGGTCGGACGAGTCTCGTTTCAAATTGTATCGAGCGGATGGACGTGTACGGATATGGAGACAAGCTCATGAGTCCAAGGACCCTACATTTCTTCAAGCTGGTGGAAGCTCTATAATGGTGTAGGGCGTTTGCCATTGGAGTGATATGGGACCCCTGATACGTCCAGATACGACTCTTGACAGGTGACACGTACGTAAGCTTCCTGTCTGGTCACCAGCATCCATTCACGTCCATTGTGCATTCCGACGGACTTGGGCAATTCCAAGCAGGAAAATGCGCCACCCCACACGTTCAGAATTGCTGCAGAGTGGCTCCAGGAACACTCTTCTAAGTTTAAACACTTTCGCTGGCCACCAAACTCCCCAGACATGAACATTATTGGGCTTATGTGGGATGCCTTGCAACGTGCTGTTCAGAGGAGATCTCCATCCTCTAGTACTCTTTTATTGACAGCCCTGCAGGATTCATGGTGTCAATTCCCTCCAGCACTACTTCAGATGTAAGTTGAGTCCATGCCATGTGTTGCCGCACTTCTGCGTGCTCTTGGGGGCCCTACTCGATAATTTCTTTGGCTCTTCCGTGTATATACACTGCACTGGATTTGAATATTTTAAATAGTTTCTTCCCTCAGAAATGGATACGTAAATACACGTGGCAGAGTTATTCAAGAGATTTGAGAACAATCATAGATTACATCATACAAAAAATTTTCAAGATTTAGAGTTAGTGTGAGTGACGTTAGGTTATACAGACGCCCGGAATGTGGCTTCGACCGCTTCCTGCTTGGATTAAAGTTCGTTTTTCCATTGTGGGTGAAAGGGTACCTCAGGAAGATAATGCTCTTATTAAAATTGTGGATGCTGTTAAATATAACATAAATAGCCTCAAAGATGAAGGTGCAAAGTATCTTTATAAACTGAGACAGTTTTGATCAAGGTGGATATCCTTAAGAGAAATATCAACAGATTAAAAAAATGCACTCACGATGCAGCACACGAAGCGCTGGCTGCGACAAGGCGAAGAAGCAAAGAAAGCCCAGAGCGGTGGACGGAGAACGTAGGGGAAAGATGGAACATAAGAAGAAAATGTATATCAGTTGGCTGATGACGAGAAACAAGTAGGCGGAAATAAACAGTGTAGTTAAAAAGAAATTAGTAATAGGAAAAATGAGATGAAAGATGCAAAAGTAGCAGAAGCCTTGAAAACAGTGATGAGCTGAAGAAGAGATGTGAAAGAAACGATAGGTATAATCGTTATTTGCAGAAAAGAAAATGGGAAAATCTGTTCAAGACACCTTTAATGGAAGTGAGAACCGGGTACGAAGACATAGAACTCGATTTAGAGAATGAATTATCTGAGGGAATGTATACAAATAACTACAGCAGAATTTAGAAGATATGTGAACGAAATGGAGAAATGGATAATTTTCCGGATCAGGAAACATGCCAACAGAATTAGTGAAGTATGGGCTGAATGTGTTATGGGAATGTTGGAGCAATTTGTTTAATATACGCATGTTACAGGGAGAAGAAATTCCCAAGGAATGCGGAAATTATCGTGGAGTCAATGTTGGAAACTCTATTGGCAGTCTGTATGGTCGGGTACTAAAAGATGGGATTTTGATGGACGTTGAAGAACTATGTCGAATCCGAAAGGGAAGATTTTGTAATGTCAACTTTTTTTCCTTAAGACAATTAATGGCAGAAAGACTGAAAAGGAATCTGAAGAGCCATTTAGTGTTGATAAATCCCGAGAGGACATATGACACAATGCCGCTGAAGAAATTGTTTCCAGTCCCGAGAGAGAGAGAGAGAGAGAGAGAGAGAGAGAGAGAGAGAGAGTCTGCAAGAGAGCCGGCCGAAGTGGCCGTGCGGTTCTAGGCGCTGCAGTCTGGAACTGAGAGACTGCTACGGTCGCAGGTTCGATTCCTGCTTCGGGCATGGATGTGTGTGATGTCCTTAGGTTAGTTAGGTTTAAGTAGTTCTAAGTTCTAGGGGACTAATGACCTCAGAAGTTAAGTCCCATAGTGCTCAGAGCCATTTGAACCATTTCTGCAAGAGACTTTTCAATGTTTAGCACCCCTGTGTTCAGTTAGACAGACTGGCCTTTCGAATATTTCCTCTAGATACAGTCAATCGTCTGCCTTACAATTCTCTGGATGTCTTTCAGTAACTTGCACAAGATGTACATTTATCACACAAATCCATTTGTATCAACTGAACGAATTCAATAAGGAGACTGTTCAACGTTCGTATAAGCACGTGAAGTAACGGAACTTGAAAGATTTCAGGCCTGTCTATAGGTATTCGTTCCTGTGGTGCTAATGGATGTAAACTGCATACTTTGTGTAATTTACTGTAACCAATCCAGACGGAAGCCTAAAGCAGATGAGAGCATCTAACTTAATCATAAAAGTGTCTACCTGGATACAAAGGTGCTTGTCATATAAACCTGTGGTGTATGTTTAGTAAAAACGTAGCCGACACATATTACGGTTGATCTCTACGCTCTGCTCCATAGCTTTCATCAAAGACTTTATGTAGGCCACCAACAGATGCTAAAAACTTAATGATGCTACAACAAATTTCAAGAATTAATTTCGTCGTCTGTGCAGTGCAGATCGTAAAGTTTAAATTAGCATAAATGGTGTTTACTGTAGTGAGTATATGGATATGCTGTACAACGTTTCAGATTTTAAAGCATGCTAGATGAGGCCGTAAACTGTCGGAGGCAGTTACAGCATAACGAAGTATTTAGTAGCTCTTGCTAGTATGCATAAAAATGGTAGTTAACTGCTTTGTATTGCTTTTAAATGAGGAATCTGACGCATACCGACGTAATCAATACAGTCGTCCAATCCTTTGACACCAAACAATAATTGAAATGGTCGCAGGCAAGTACTTTTGAGAAAATGAGTATGCAGAGTTGCAGCTTATCATTCATAACGTGTACCTTGCAGGTTGTACAGGCATTAAAGAAAAGCATCAAGAGCCACGGTTAAATCATACCAACGCTAAGAATTGTTGATCACTGAGATGCTCCATCACTATGATGCACCATCGCAAAGAAGAATGACAAGAAAAATTCTCAAGTGGTAATGGAGCAATGCATGCAGGACATTCGGACAAAGAGAAGGATAAATGTTACAAGGACATCAGAAAAAAGTGGAAATATTGCTGAAGGAGCATCATCGTTATATCGTATTGGTGATTGCTTCTTAAGGTAATGGACACATTGACAATTGTAGCTGAGATCCAAACTTTATAATATAAACGGGTAACAAAAAAAAAAAAAAAAAAAAAAAATGGTTCAAGTGGCTATGGGACTTAACATCTGAGGTCATCAGTCCCCTAGACTTAGAACTACTTAAACCAAACTAACCTAAGGACATCACACACATCCGTGCCCGAGGCAGGATTCGAACCTGCGACCGTAGCAGCACCGCGGTTCTCGACTGAAGTCCCTAAAACCGCTCGGTCACAGTGGCCGGCAAACGGGTAACACCTGCCTGCAGAAAAAGAGAACGCGAAAACGAAAATTTTTCTGAGCAACCATTTTCTGTGGCACTAAACAATACTTCACTGCTTCTGTTGTTCGTGAAGGAATACAGTATCATTCTCCATCATTTCAATATTTGCCACAAACTTCCATCACACATGAACTGCAGCTTGATATATTTCCTCCTCTCGTAGCTTGTGGTGACACTTTTAGATCACAAATCAAATTTTTTTGATGCGGCAGTGCTACATGGTGGTCAGTTTATCTTCGGCAGTTGGCACCACCATAAGCACTAAAGGAAACATATGGGGACTTAGCAATTAATTTTCGGGGACCGTTTGAGTCTCCATCGTACAGAGTTATGGAGCGCTATGAACTGGCAAGGGCCATGCAGAAAGTTTATGTATGATGTTCATTTTGTGTTTCAAATATGTCGAATTACAATCTAACCCTTATTCGACGGCATCTTCTGAAATTTATTTAATAGGCTGACCGGACATTGCTTGTATGTTCATTTGAGCATGATCGCTGTTGCATTATGTAAGAGAGCCGGCCGAGGTGACCGAGTGGTTCTAGGCGCTACAGTCTGGAACCGCGCGACCGCTACGGTCGCAAGTTCGAATCCTGCTTCGGGCATGGATGTGTGTGATGTCCTTAGGTTAGTTAGGTTTAAGTACTTCTAAGTTCTAGGGGACAGATGACCTAAGATGTTAAGTCCCATAGTGCTTAGAGCCATTTGAACCATTTTTTGTCTAAGAGAGAGGGAAAACAAAACCGTAAACACACACACACACACACACACACACACACACACACACACACACTTGTCGGTACAGTACTTCTTTATAGTGACCGAACACGTAGTTTGAACACCAGGTCTCACTATTACTCTTTGTAAAAGTAGTGTGCGTGAACTGTGTTCGCGTCTTCTAATTCTTCATGCGGATGAATTTCTTGGTGTAATTTTTGCATGTTTTTCTGTTACAACGTGATTGGTTTCGTGTATGATTTGAAATAAGTGATAAATGTGTATATTTATAATTTACTAGTCTGTTTTGCAACCTTTTACTGTGCTTATAGTGGTGTCCATCTATTCGATAGATGTAGTCTGAGGAGGAACAGTAGATATTTTAAGAGACGATAATATAGAGTAATGCAAATTAGATATGCCATATAACATGTACCAAATTTTATTGACTACAAAAATACAGCTGTTTCAGCGAGCCGAAGGAAATACTTACAGAACGTTACAGTAAAGTCAAAATTGATTTTCATAAATTCCAACAGCTTCGAATTCACTTGACAGCGTTTGAAGTAACGAAGATTATGAAATCAGTATTTAGTGTTGTCGCCATTGCTGGCTGTAACCACAGCTACACGCCTCGGCATTGAATCAAAAAGGCTTTGGATGTATTTTTTGAGTGTAGCAGTCCATCTGCTTCCACATGTTACAAAATTTGATCTGGTAAAGCAGCGGATGATGTATCTCGGGCCATTCGTTCCGCAGTTATCAACCAGACGTTTCCCATTCGTGAGAGAGCGGGAGAACAGGAAGACCAAGGCAGGAATGCAATTCGATGGACGACGAAAAAGTCTTAAAAAATGCTTGTCACGTGTGGTCGCGCTTTATCCTGGGGCAATGTGGCCGTCGGTAAGCTCCGTAGGTATGGGAGGACGATAGGCTCCAACACTTCAGGGATGTAATGCTTGATGGTTACCATACTGTCAATTCGTACCCACGGGGGTCGTGCCGGAGTAGAATCCAATACGACTCAAACCATGATACCAGGTGCACGACCAGTATGGCGATGCCTAAGGCAACAGTCCAGCAGTGTCTCTCGACGCTGTCTTCAGACTCTAACCTTACCACCGTGGTGGTGCAGGAACAATCGGGATTCGTCGGTAAAAACAATGTCGTTCCATTCGGTTGTCCATGTCCGTCGTTCATCGCACCATTGCCAACGCAAACGCCTATGGCGGTGACTAAGTGGTAAATGGAGCAATGGACGCCTTGCGGTCAGTCCGCCGTGCTGTAGACGATGTCAAATGGTATACGCGGACACTGGTTGTTGCGCAACAGACCGAATTTGTTGTAATATGATTCGTAATGTGGCAGAGCGATCCATCACTGCCATGAGCGCAGTATGCCTGTCACGACGTGCAGGTGCAAGGTGGCGAATGCAATCGGTCCCGTCGTTCAGCCGTTTCCTCCGGCATCCACCGATTACAGATGCAAATCGTAGTTGCTTTGTTCCGTCCAACACGATCGCTGGTTTCTCTTAAGGATAATCTGCAATCGCTGCAGGCAACTATTCTTCCTCTGTCGGACTCCGAAACTTGCTCGAAAGACGATCGCTGTTTTCTTCGAAGCATACTGAAGCTGCTTGCGGGAAACAACAGAACGAAGGAACAGTTCCAGCACTTCCACACAGCCCTCTGTTCCTCCTTTACATAGTGCTTTCAGGCGCCGCTGCAGGCACTCGTGATGTGCACCTGAGCTGCAATGCTAATCATGCGCATCTCTCGCCGTCGCAAACGCGTGCTGTTGATTTCAATTAATTTGTATGCTTCCTTCAGGTTGCTGCAATTTTGGTGGCCAGTGATGTGTGAAAGGGTAAGGTCTAGGACTCTTGATGGCCATGGAACGTGACAATTTCTTACTAGAATGTGAAGAGGCTACGTCGTGCTAGAAGAACATACGCATCCTAGCAGTCAAAGGGAATGTGGGGAGCTCGTTTTCAATAACGTCTAGAGAACGCCAGACTACCGATGTGAGTTACTACTGTTAGTGGTACCACCAAAAATGAAAGTGGCTTCATCAGTAAAAAAATTAATGGGATTAGTCGGTCATTTGCAATAAGCCATCGAGAAAAATCCAATCGTCTATCTTCATCTCCTTCTCAGAGGTGCTGCAACCATTGTAAACTATCAGGATGGAGTCCATCGTATCCCTGTAGGTGGAACACCGATTGGTGTAGAAATTCTGCTTGAGCGTCTTGAAGGACGACGTCCTACAGCTGAATGTCTTCTACTTTATCTCTACTCTGTTTAGTCGTGCGTTCAAATATGGCGCTGAAATATGACTGCTGGGCACAGCATCAATCTGACTCATTTTAGTAGAAACACGAGTAAACATTCTGTAATCTGGTACTTTGCGGTTAGGAGATCGTCTACTAGATTCTTTAAAAACAGCAGCAGCGGCGTTTCTATCGCAGAAGCTGTGCACAAATACTACATCGGCGTAATCAACAGTTGTAAATACTTGTTTTGTAAATAAAACTGCCTTTTCCTGCTGCTAGTTACCTTATTTACCGTATCCCATACGCGTTTCGCCTTCTCCTGTTCTAAGGCATCATCAGTGGGATGATTTGCTGATTTCCGTTTCCTCACATCTGGTCTGGAGCTCGCACTACCTCTTTTATCATTGACATATAATCACATCATTGTGTTCTCGCCTTCCACGCACTGTTCACCATGTTTCTCATGTGAGAAACGTGGTGAACAGTGTGTGGAAGGCGAGAACACAAGGATGTAATTATATGGCAATGATAAAAGTGGTAGTGCGAGCTCCAGACCAGATGTGAGGAAAAGCGAATCAGCAAATCATCCCACTGATGATGCCTTAGAACAGGAGAAGGCGAAACGCGTATGGTATAAATAAATTAAGTGGCAGCAGGAAAAGACAGTTTTACTTTCAAAACAAGTATTTATATGCTTTGCTGTGGAGGATGGCCACCCAAACTAACTTGTTAGTTGTAAATACGTGTGGCTTGCTTAAACGATACAGCAGAAATGGGCAAAAAATCACAGTCACAGACACAGTTTAAAACTTGATTTATGTTAACTCATGCACGTCTACACAACTTAACTTCAATAAAAACGACAACCAACATCCACCCATAGGAAATGGCGTAGCAATATGCGACAAGAAGTCTCATCTCGTATCCTACTCTGTCTCTGATTCGTATTTTTGCAGCGAATTGACTCAAATCACTGTTTAAATGTCCAAATTTCTCTAGAGCGTTTCAAGTGGGTGCTGCGGTGGTTCCTTCAAAAAGGACACTGCCTATTCCTTCCAATCCCAGAATATCCACTGCCGGAATGAAAAATAGTGCATCTGGAAAGATGACGGCATGTGTCACCTGATAGTAGTCTGAACTTCGTCCGCCAACAGATAGCGTAGTAGCGCAGCTACCAGAACTCCATCTGTGTCTACTCTTTAATAAGGAATGCTCACAAAAAGAAGTCTCATTGTAGTGCAGACGTGTGAAGCAATCAGGGAACCATGCCACGGGGACGCATTCGTGCTTCCTGCAGCCAACTGAGCGAGTTTGAAAGCGGTCACGATTTGGCCTTCCTTTCGACGAATAGCCACACAAGTTGGGCGTACTGGGGCAGTTGTGTAACGATGCTGATATCAGTGGCCACATGAACATTCACGCACAGCTGTAGCCCACCTTTCGCTCACGTCACAGCATCGAAGTGCACGGCTATATTGGTGCCGTCAGGGGATCACTTGGAAGATGGAATTTTCTTCTGCGATGGAAGCAGATTCTGCCTACACGCAAGTGATGGTCGCTTGTGCTCACGGCGTAGACCTGTTGGGCGTTGTCTTGCAGAGCTCATTCATCCAAGACACGCTGGACCTGCCACATGTCTTATGGTGTGGTGTGAGATAAGTAGCAACTCTCGTTCACCTTTGGTGATTCTGGAGGGGTCACTAACCACAGCTCTGCACACTCATAATGTTGTTAGACACGTTCTTTTCCCGGTCTTGCAACAGTCAGGTAATGTGTTGGTCCAACAGGATAATGCTTGTCCACATACTGCCCGCGAAACTCAACTTGTTCTGCAAGACATGCAGCAACTTCCCCGGCCAGCATGGTCTCCTGACTTGTCTCGAATCTAGCACGTGTGAGATATGACGGAATGAGAAGTGACACGTCAACCAACATCTCTGACAGAACTACGGGAACAGGTCGAGCAGAGGTGGCATAACGTATTCGAGGCAAGTATTCGCCATCTGTACGATCAACTAAATGCCAGCGTCAGTGCCTACATTGCCGCCCACCACGTAGTAACATGGGTGTTTCAACATGGTTCGATACCTGGAACCTCAGAACCGCTTGTGCTATTGACCTGTAAATGTAATCTTTTCATACACTTAATATGCACTGTCGCAACAATAAATCGTAACTGTATTCGAGACCTCTAAAAGGGTGTACTAATTTTTTTCCGGCATTGTACTTCATTTCTAACGGAAAACCTGCAAGAGGTTAAGCTCAAACCTTATTTCTTTCTTCAAGAAGTGTAACTTAGCGACGTGAGGGCAGGAATAGAGTGGACCTCGGGCAGCACCTGGCGCTCCCTACCTTGCTGTGGGTAGGGGGTGTTGTGTTACGCTGCAGTCACAACCCTTGCGGGACTGCAGACATCGTCCAGAGGCGAGCACGGAGCAGGTGCCAGCAAAACGTGATCCGTTCCGTTAATGACAGACTCTGGTTGATAGCTGGTGTCTATGCATCCTAGCTTCTTGTTTAGAGACAGGAATGTCATAGCTGAGGGCGTAACAATTACTGGAAATGAGAACCTGAAGTAGATAATAATGAAACGTATGTAAGTACAAAGGGATAAAGAATATCAGACATCCTCAGAAAAGAATGTTTCCTTCGCTACAGGTACGAAATCATTCTTTCGAAATCGTCTAAGAATGCACTACTGTGTTCCTTTCAGAAAGGACAAACGAATAACGAAAAGTTATGTTTCGAGCAGGGCTCTGAATGCGAGTGAAATCTGAAAATAGATAACTATAGAAAGCCTCAGAAATATACGGTTTACAGCTACATATACTAGTTTGGACAAGAAGAGAATAGAAGCTTTACAAAAGTGGTGGTACAGAAGAATGTTGAAGATTAGATGGGTGGATCACATAACTAATGAGGAGGTATTGAATATAATTGGGTAGAAGAGAAATTTGTGGCACAACTGGACTAGAAGAAGGGATCGGTTGGTAGGACGTGTTCTGAGACATCAAGGGATCACCATTTTAGTATTGGAGGGTAGCATGAAGGGTAAAAATTGTAGAGGGGGCCAAGAGATCAATACACTAAGCAGATTCATAAGGATGTAGGTTGCAGTGGGAACTGGGAGATGAAGAAGCTTGCACAGGATAGAGTAGTATGGAGAGCTGCATCAAACCGTCTCTGGACTGAAGACCACAACAACAACACAGTGTGACTCAAGAGCCCGTTGACATTTGAAAATTCAATACTGGAGGGAATAATGTATGTAGAAAGGTGAAAATTGACACCCATGTTTGAAATGACAATAGATTATTGAAGCCAAAAAAAGTGTACAAAATGACTAAAAGATGGCTCTTTATGTGATACAAAAGCAATAGATCTTTAGCAAAGACAATGTTCTTTATAACAAATGTTCAGCATACTGTACAGCAGTTGATAGGTATAGTGAGAAAATACCTTCGAATGTTGTCTTTTACCATCCCTAATTAGATCGGACGATTGCAGCAGACTTGCGACTTTCGGTAACCCCACAACCAATGATCGCATTGTAAGTAGGCTGTTTAGGTTTTCTTATTGGTAATGCCACGTAGCGCTCTGTATGAAAATCACTGGCTGTGCTGTGTGCAGTCTGTGGCTAGTTTGCATTATTGTCTGCCATTGTAGTGTTGGGCAGTTGGCTGTTAACAGTGCATAGCGTTGCGCAGTTGGAGGTCAGCCGCCAGCAGTGGTGGATGTGGGGAGAGAGAAGGCGGAGTTTTGAAAGCGCATGATCTGAACGTGTGTCCATCAGAGACAGTAAATTTGTAAGACTGGATGTCATGAACTGCTATATATATTATGATCTTTGAACACTATTAAGGTAACTACATTGTTGTTCTCTATCAAAATCTTTCATTTGCTAACTATGCCTATCAGTAGTTAGTGCCTTCAGTAGTTGAATCTCTTATTTAGCTGGCAGTAGTGGCGCTCGCCATATTGCAGTAGTTCGTGTAATGAAGATTTTTGTGAGGTAAGTGATTTGTGAAAGGTATAGATTAATGTTAATCAGGGCCATTGTTTTGTAGGGATTATTAAAAGTCAGATTGTGTTGAGCTAAAAAACACTGTGTGTCAGTTTAGTGTGATCAGAATAAGTAAAGATGGTAATGTCTGAGTACGTTCAGTTTTGCTCAGCTGTTTGAAAATCAAATATCGTAAGGGGTTTATCAGCACAGTAATGTATTAATTTTTCTAAGGGGTCATTACATATGTTGACCCTTAGCTGAGGATACCTTACTGGAATCTTCTGATTTTTACTTGTAGTTTGTGTAATTAGTGTGGCTTTTGTTTATTGCTAGCGCATAATTGTAGAGAGAATCTCCTTTGTAGTTGCAGTCTTTCATTGTTGTACAGTAAAATAGTTGTGGCATGCATGTAGATTTGCACCAAGTATTTCGCAGCTGCCCTTGTGATTAACTAGGTATTATTTTCAGTGCTGTGTTAATGTGTTTTCTTATTTTTGCTCTTCAAATTGTACTTTTCTGTGTTATCGTGTGAAATATTATGACAATTATGGCGTGTGAAAAACGTAATACTAGGCTCCAAAGTAAACTGAGAAATGACAGTGAAGACGAAAGCAGTGTGTTAGGGCCACCATGTAATGAATTAACTAATGTTCAACATAGTAATTTGGTAATTGTGCATAGGAAATGGAGCGGGCGGCAAACAATGGTGTAGACAGTGAAACAATTAGTGAACAGGGAAGCATTATCGATCGATCGGTCGGCAACAGCCCGTCTCAGGAATCGGGAGTGGCAGGACACAATCTTGCAAATACTGCAGATTCAGGTTTTGGGTCCTCACCGTTTTCTCAAATAAGTCAAGACACATTTTCTGCTTGTCAAAATGTGAATGTTGCCGGTGCAACTTCACTGCCGAAAAGCACTGAGGAACATGTTTCAGACACCAGTGCATTGTTATTACAGTTAATGCAACAAACGGTACAAAGGCTACAAAAGTTAGACACAACGCTTGAACAAAATCAGAAACAAATGGGACAAAATCTTCAAAAGTTTGACACAATGGAACAAAATCTTCAAAAGTTAGACACAATGGAACAACAACAGAGACAAACACAGCAACAGTTAGACGCAATGGGACAAAAGCTTCAAAAGTTAGACTCAGTGGAACATACGCTTGAACAAACGCGTGAAGATTTAACTACTAAGTTACATAAAATCGAATCGAAATGTCAAAAAGTCTGTAATGACGTAAAAGCACAAATTTGTGAGCATTCCCAACCTATTTTTTCGTGGCATGAAAATACATTACAGAATCACGAAGTAGCCATAAAAGAACTGCAAACTATTGTTCATGAAAATCATGAGACCTTGCAAGCTAAAATTGACTCAGTTGCATCTACCGATTCGGTTACGCAACTTGCAAAAACTCAGGAAAACTTAAAGGACACAGTAGATACGATTTCAACACAAATGGACACTCTGAAACTTGGTTCAGAAAAACACACAGGAAATAAGTACACTATCGGAGAAAGTAGCCGAACTTTCGGATCAGTTCACTAACTTATCTGCAAAGGTAGATGACGATCTGAATGACACAAGACCTGTAGCCATCACTGACACAGAAGAGTATGAAAAAATTAAGAAATTCAAACAAAATCAGAATCAAATTAATACGCAACACAAAAGAGAAATCCAGGAAGTACAAGATCAGTTGGCACAAGTAATACAAAAATTACATATTTCAGAGGACACTCGCGCTCCAACACGGGAAGAGGGACTTAGAAATACGGAAAAGCCACAAAATAACAACACAGGGCATTTCGGTAATTATGAACGAAATTGGCAAGGTTCACCGAATTTTGAGATGGAACCGCCGACACGACGTAACAATGACCGATATGCTACTTGCCGACACGATGATTTTGACTATAAGCTGTTCATTACTACACGTAAATTCAAAACATTTAAGAATTCTGGCAACGACATTCATCCACAAGCGTGGATCCATCAATTCTCTCATTGTTTTCCTCCCAACTGGTCATTAGAGCACAGATTAGAATTTATGTGTGGCTACTTAGAGAATGAACCAGCTGAAAGAGTGCGATCGGTCATTTACGATTGTCACAGTGAAGGAGAAATTTATCATGCCTTCCTCTCAGCATATTGGTCTCAAGCTACACAAGACCGATTAAAACATAGCATCATAATGATGAAACATTTCGAACAATCTAAATTTTCCAGTCTTGTGAAATATTTTGAAGACATGTTGCACAAGAATCAGTACCTGTCAAACCCATACAGCCCCTCAGAACTCATCTGCATTTGCTTAATCAAATAACCTGAACATTTACGACATATTATTTTGGCAGGACGTTGCAAAGACGACATTGAAGCTTTTCAGGGTCTCTTACAAGAATTAGAAATTGACACTGACAATCGCAGAACGCGAAAACAGGAACACAACAATTACAGATCACATCCGTCGATATTCCACGATGAAAGAAATAATAACTAGACACGACAAGGCTATTATCGCAACACAAATCGTGACCAAAACAGACACCACCCGTATGACAACCGTTGGGAGAGTAGTAATAATTACAGGCAAAGGTCACCTCCCCGTGGTAGTGTCTATCACAAAGACAATCAGAGAAACAGACAAAATGGGAACCAAAATAATTATTATCAAGGGAGACAGAATAACTTCAGACGCAATGGTCCTCCGCTCAGTTACGACTCAGGGAGAAGTTCTCCACCATGTGACCGACAAGAAATTAATTACTGAAATTACCGACATGACGACAGACGATATAATCGTAACGACAGACCTGAATTGTATCAGAACTGGCGGGATTCGAGCAGGGCTGGGCCCGCTCGTCAAGGTGAATTTGTAGAAGTTAGGTGTCCTAATCCCAATAACGATGCGCGCCAACAAAGAGACAGACAATGACTGGCACCACAGGCAGCCACGTGCGCCAGCTGGCTTAGCGAAAAATAACATAGACGCAAACCTTGAGAAAAATTTTAGCATTCCTTACCGACGTATACAACATGATAATTACTTTGAAGTTGAAACTCTGTGCACTAGAAAGGGTAAAGGACTGCACCACATTTCATATGTAAAACCGTTTAGTGAAAGATAAGCTGCTTTTTAACTTAGTCTTTGCCATAAAATTTTTCACTTCACGCTACTAGTACAATTTGTCACACTGAGAAACTGTTAACATGCAACAATGTTTTGAAGTTAACTATCCAGTCTAGAACCCAGGGAACATATTTAGACAGTAGTTACCACTGCATTGTGATAGTGAACGGAGGACACAGTGTTACTGTGTGTGCACATTCTTGCTTGTTAGTTGCACGATTATGTAACGACTATAAGGCTTACATACTTAGAACATATACTGCTAATGAGGTTTTAATGCAACATTTTGGTTTACTTGAAAATACATTCTGGATTTGAAGTACTTCCTGTGGGATTAAAGATGACTTATCATTTGGTTTCTTTGACAGCTACACAATTATATCACGACGCTACTAATGAGTGACAATTTACAATGTTTCTTTTGCGGTGTTTCTGTTTTATATCAGCACAGTTTTTCTGAATTCTTCTGGAAAGGAAAACATGTTTTAGTAGTAACTTTTGTGGTATAGCTACAATGAGACAGCCTTTTCCGTAGCACAACAATACATTACAGTACAGTACTTTCTTCATCACAGCAATAAGCATAATAAGTAAGATATCCATACGCAAAGCATTTCACTTTTGTTTATCATGAGGTAAGTAAATTGACTTCTGCAGAACTTAGCTTTCGGAGGACGATAACTACGACACTTTCACAGAGATTATCTTACAACAAGACGCACAGTTTAGCACTACAGTACACGTATTTGAGTGATTAATTTTGTACTTAAAACATTTATTTTTAAAGATTTTTGAATTACATCATGTACAATGATACAAAGGTTTTCCGTGATACATTTCATTCCATTGCTGTAATCTGTAATACCTGAGGGTATAATTACATTAATCCTCAGGGGGTACATGCTTACTTTGTGTACCACGTGTTTGGCAAGCACAAGGAACCCTAGCTAATATGGTATTTGCTTATACAACTTTACACATAGGTACCATATTTCTCTAACACATAAATTACACAGCTATCTGATCAGTTAACTGAGAGAGACAAACATTTATTTTACTACATCAGCGACAGATGTTTACGTAATTACACTGTTGGATAACTTCACAATTACGAAATTGTGTTTTGTCTGTACTTTGTGAACTGTTCATATTTTTTCGGAACCATTGTGACATTATGAGAGCTTTGAATGATATATTTGGTATGGGATCACGATTTTTAAAGTACGGTTGAGGTAGATGACACTATTGAAATGAGCAGAGAATTTTTTTTAGGTTTTGAAATTATTGCAGGAAGCTACAACGTTTTTGAGATTTGGCTGAGTTTTTATGATGTTATTATTACGATGACAATGTGTATTATGCTGTTGAGGTATGTTTATGATCAATAAGCTGATGCTATATGAGGAATTTGATTATGCTACGTATTTATTATGATGAAATATTGAAGAAGTGTCGACGAATATTTGTATGTGTAATAAGGTAAGGAATAATGAGTAGTGGTTAGGGACACTGACTTGTGAAAAAGGATGTTGGGAACCAAGAATAGTACTTTAAGAGTTATGAAATGTGTGTAAATGAGTGAATGTACCACAATGCCGATGAACATTTTTTGGACACTGTTGTATTTACAGGATTTTGTTTCTACACATTTGTAACGCAAATTCTCGACCTGTGAAATTTTTATATGAGACTGTCACTGTAGTAGAAACTGATGTAGTAAATATTTCGCTACGGAAGGTACGTCACCTTGACGAAATGCGTTTTGGGCGCCCAGCTGAGAGATAGTCGTCTGACAAAAGAAAGCCATTAGGTGGAGAAGAAAAGAGGCCATTACCCTCGCTATTGATATTTTTTTGTCGAAAGCATCGCAAATACGACACGCTCAAACTTGGAAATATATGATTACACTGTGGAGCTCTTTATTTATGATATTTACTAAAATGCCTAATGAAATGATGAGAAACATTTTACATCTATTGTCTTTCTAGTTGAGAGATTGCTCATTTTGTTTTATAAAATAAAATTAAGTGCATTTGCTAATGTGAACACTTTCTGCCAACAGATCTATTAAATAATAATTTTATGATCCATATTCTTCGAAAAAGGAGCACTTGGAATGGAAAGAACAATAAGAAGGGATTAATAACAGTAATTGCATACATAATTTTCTTTTCAACTACTTGGTAAATCTTTTGGTAGCATAAGTTATCGTGATGCATCACTCTAGTGTTAAGATGTGACATAGGTATTAAACATGGCCATTTTTACTGTAATATTTTTTCTCGTTGAGCTTTGTCATGTTTAGATTGTAACCTCCCCACAAAATATTTAAAAGAAAAAAAATATGACAATGGCAACAAAAATGTGAAATTCGCAATCTGACTCAAATATAAATTCCTCACAAAAAATTAAAGTCTATTCAGTGATAAGAAAATTCAATTAAACCGAAACATCGGTCTTTGGCCCTGTGTAAATCAATCAGAATTAAAGTCTTACTTCAGAATAACTGGATGTCAAATTTCTGCTCTTATCTTTGCGCACGGCTTGGAGGAACTGCATTGCAAATAATAATATTCCTCTTTTCTATAATTTTACTGAAAATTTTCTTTAAAAGAAGTGGAATGAAATGGGAAGTGCAACGAAATCTTTAGTTCAATAAAAAATAAAATTTTTGAAAAAATGCTTTTGAAATTAAAAATTATTATTGGGGGACTTGTTAGAGATTGATTACAATAAATAAGTTTTACATTGTCTAATGATTATATTAATTAACAGTATACCTCATTCAGCATCTTGACCAGTGTTGCCGACCGCCTACATCACACAACCGCACTGGGCTGCTACTAATGACCGACCGCTCTGCATGACGACTACTAACGTACTGCACTGCACGACTACTACTGACAGAGTACTGCCCTCAACTAGACAGAGCTACAGACTCGCAACGACTACTACTGACAGACTACTGCTCTGCATAGCGACAACTAGACAGAGCTACAGACTCGCAACGACTGACTGACAGACTGAGAACCGCTCGCAACACTCGCGCAGTCAAGCGCAAACTCTCTGGTCACAGATGCTACAATGCCTCGCCATCGCTGCTATGTTACATACGTGTTTCATAACCCTCCACTGGGGGGGCAAAAATTTGGCAGCGATGGTGAGTCATTTGGACTTGCCAATCGCGGCAAAATTTTTAATTAACTAATAAACTTCTACAATTTACAGAATAATTAGATGTAGTACATAAAGTAAATGTTGTGCACACGCACTAAGTACAAGATATATCAGACAAAGACAAAATGTGAGTACAAAACATAGTAGCAAATCAGAAAAAATGCATATACAAATTATTTGACAGATAACAAAGTGCACAGGCACTGAAAAAATTCTTTAGTATATTCAGAACAAATAAACAGACTGGTAAGAAAAAATATCATGATGACAAGTGACATAAGTGTACTCGCATTGGAGTTCAGCGAATCGAAAAATGTATAACCTATGAACATAAATGATGTTACCAAAAAATTTTTTTTTTATGTGACAAGAATCAGGATAGGAAAGGGAAGGATTGCATCATGGTTGTAGCACTTTAGATTGCACACAGCTGTTCTGAAAGTCCATATCTTTCCACAGAAGTACAACACCAAGTGACACAACTTGAAGTTCTTTTCCCATCAGAATTTATCAGTGTAGCCATGACACTGAACTGTCGTAGTAATGTTCCATGTTTTCATTTTGGCAGTACATTACGTACACCAAACAGTGGGACCATAATAATGTCTTCATCGCTCACGGTGGTGGACAGCATGTCGTGTCAACACCACGCTCTTACAAGGCACACCAACGTAGAATTAGTGCAAAACCAAATATAGTGCTCCATGATCAGTGGGATAAACAGGACAAATGGACATTGCAGTAATTCAGGGTAGTTAACTCATGAGGTGAAGGACATTATGTCACATACCATTGACAATTACAGTCTTCATTAGTAGTTTGCGGCATTCATAGCCCAGTTATTGAACATTTCTGTACCAAGTATGCAGTATTACAGAAAAATGTTCATTAATTGTTTTACATAGAATTAGTAGCCTTCTTTTCCTAGATACAAAACATTATTAAATAATCGCATTCTTTTCCAATTACAAAGTATAGCATAGTTAATTAATCATTTGTCAGTTAATTAATCATTTGTCATTTCAATAGTAATCATTAGCCTTTTCCTAATTACAGGTAATTAATCATTTGTCGTTAATTAATCATTTGTCTAATTACAGTTAATTAATCATTTGTCTAATTACAGTTAATTAATCATTTGTCATTAATTAATCATTTGTCATTCCAAAAGTAAGAATCATTAGTCTTCTCCTAATTACAGTTAATTAATCATTTGTCGTTCATTAATCATTTGTCTAATTACAGTTAATTAATCATTTGTCGTTAATTAATCATTTGTCATTCCAAAAGTAAGAATCATTAGTCTTCTCCTAATTACAAAGCATTATTAAACAGTAATTAAGATTCATTAGCCTTCTAATTACAAAGCATAGCATCATTTGTCATTTCAATATAGTAAGAATCATATTCTTTTCCGGTTACAAAATATAGCATAGTTAATTAATTATGTGTCAGTTAATTAATCATTTGTCATTTCAATAGTAATCATTATTAGTTTTTTTCTAAATACAGTTAACTAATCATTTGTCATTCCAATCTAGTAAGCATCATTAGCCTTCTTCTAATTACAAAGCATTATTAAACAGTCACATTCATTTCCAATTACAAAGTATGAACATTGAAAACAAGAGCTAATTAATGGCATAATTAATAACAATTCATCAAGTGACATTAATTATTGGCACTCAGTGGCCAGCAAGTATTGAATATAATAAAACATAGTTCATCATTCAATATTATTCAGATCATTACAAAGTCATTATTAAAAATAAGTTAATTAGTCATAGCATTAATAATCATGGGCATTATAAGTAGTCTCATTACAATAAACAGTGTTTCTCATTCAGTAGTATTCAGATCATTACAAAGTCATTATCAAAATCAGTTAATTACAGTCAAAGCATTAATAATCACAGGCATTATAAGTAGTCTTATTACAATAAACAGTGGCAGTTATTAGCTAGTGACAAAGCATTATCTTAAATATATACTTTTTTTTGTCTCATTAAGAAGTCATTACTCAAGTGACATACTATTCAGAGCTAATCAGCATTACTCAGAACTTTCTCAAACTGGTATCACTACTTGGGACTGGTAATACATTTTTTTTTTTTTTTTTTTTTTTGTTAGCAATGCATTGCGTTGGGATCGATAGTTAATTGCTGAGACATAACACTATTTGCTTTTGACCTGTTGCTGCAAATGAGCATAAGTAACGTCATTCGTCATGAGTCAGCTGTAGCAAGGTCATGCAACAAGGCAGTATATGTGATCACATTTATAAATGATAAACACAAATGGGTAAAAAAATATAAAATGCAAGTACTAGAACAGGTATAATAAGTAACAGGTTTAGTAAGTATCATGAAAGGCTTCTCCTGGAAAAAATACAAAATGGATTATTGACCTGAAAGAAGAAACGCACACTATGCTGAAAAGTAGTGAACTTCGAATTAACAGGTAGTGAAATGTGTATAAATTGTGTTCCATAGCTGTCCTTTCCAAAACTTTCTGTCATCCTACTATGCAATGTAACACCTGCTGTCAAAACAAACTGCAACAAATACTTAAATAACTACATAGCATAAATATAAAACTCCAACATTATCCTCATCTGTAAAGAAAAAAACTTCATTATCAATCACTTCATTATCCACATTATCATAACTTCATTATTATCATCACCTGTAAAGAAAAACTTCATTATTCATAATACCATATCCTTCATCATTATTCATCAGTATTCATTATCATCTGCAAAAAATCACTTCATTACTCATTATACAACTATTCCTTATCTCTAGCATATTTCATCACTAAAACTAAGATGTGTAGTTCAGTCTGACAGCCTGCATCAATCACCTTGTATTCTGAAAGAAAAAATTAGTTAAGACTGCTATTCTACGATGAGTATAGTATATTCTTGTTAATGCCTGCCAATCCTGATCCATTTACTCTTCCTCATAAAGTTATTGCATCTTCTTTCGTTTATTCCGTAGGTGAAATTCCCATTTCTGTTGAATTTATTTCTTACACGCATCATTTTTTTCTGAAATTGATGAACAAAGATTAATGTCTTACATTTAAATCATATACCCACTAGATAATGACTGGTTTATGGTGACATAATTAACCATACAGCATAACATGACAGAAAACGTAATATGTCAAAAACATTGACAGTGTTCAAATGCAAAAATATACATAGAATAATACAATGCAGCAGCAAAAAAAAAAAAAATGTAAAACAGTCACGATGTTGAGATGTCATAAGGCAAAAAAAAATGTCAAAGTCGACTGGTGTGTGTTATATCTTAACTATTTCACAATACATACAAACAAAACTGGAGTACAATCATACATAAAAAGACAAAATGTGACGTTCGTTGTGTTCAGCTTGTATGTAGTGTAGTTAATCGAGGCGAGAATTAAAGACTTTAATGGAGAGAGAATTTGATAAAATTAATACGTCATTACATAGAATTGCATAATTATTCATAAAATACGTAAGTTCATTTGGAAAAATATGCACGGTCTGATGTGTAACGACAAGAAGAGCGACCTGCTAACCTTACCTTGCCGGGCACTTGCCAAGAAAAAAATACGATAATCATCAGTAATTAGTCAGGTGAATATAATTGCATTAGTAAATGGCATCATAGTGTGTTGAATCATAAAGTGTCTTCATTCAATAAACGGTTTAATGTTTGAGATATGGTGATTGCCTTTCGATTTTCTGGTTCTCAACGTTTCGACGTGTACAACATTGGGGTGAGGAATGCTGCGAATCCGATATGGACCTGCGTATAGAAGTTCAAATTTACTGCACTTACCTTTTAATTTACTGGATAAATAGTGTGTACGTACTAGTATCTTCTGTCCAACGTGAAAGTCACGGCGTGTACAAACCTGTTTTTGCTGTCTTCTCCGGCGCTCTGCGGCACGTTTGATGTTGTTCAGCGCAATGTCAATTATTTCGTGGTGTCGTAATCGACGAGATGTAGGAAATGTTATTAATTCTTTAATTTTGTTAGGTGATTCAGCATTTTTCAGTATAACAGACGGAGATAGCATAGTGGATTCATTTGGAATGGAATTAATTACATCTTGGAATGAGAGTATGTGTGTATCCCAATCAATATGTCTTTTGTGGCAGTATATTCGGCACAGCTTACCAATTTCTTTCATTAATCTTTCACAGGGGTTCGAGGAAGCATGGTACTTGGATATATAGATCGGAGAAATGTTTCTAGCTCGTAACATGCGTGTCCATACGCTACTACGAAATTGTGATCCATTGTCAGAAATTACTTTCATCACATGCCCTACATGAAATAGAAAATGTTTTACAAATGCTTTAGAAACAGTTTTAGCTGTAGCTTTGCGTAACGGAGTGAAAGTAACAAATTTTGAAGTGAGCTCAACAGCGACAAAAATGTAGCAAAAACCTCTGTTAGTTCTCGGAATCGGACCAAAAATATCTGCTGCGGCCATATGTCTTAATTTAACAGGTATAATGGGATATAAAGGAGGAATATGTGAAGTGGTGTCTGATTTAGCTTTCTGGCAAATTTTACAAGACGCTAAAACTCGTCGTATACGTTTCTCCATGTTAGTAAAACAACAGTTCTGTCTCAGTATAAGAAAACATTTTCGTGCTCCGTAATGTGCGTAGCTTAAATGAGTGTACCAAATTAATTTGTTGACCAGTTCGTCAGGAATGCATAATAACCAATTGTTGCTGTCAGGATGAGAGCGGCGAAACAGAACGTCATTGCGTACAGTGTAATGGTTTCTAATCGTAACATTTTTTTTATCTTGCCAAAGGTGTTTAATTTCTTTCCACACATTGTCTTTATTTTGCTCCTGTGCTATGTCCTGTAATGACGATGAAATAAAATTTTCAAAAGCAACTTGCTGAATGTACATGACACTGAAATTTGTTTTGCAGAAGTTGGTTGCTACGTCTTGCTGATTGTTGCCGAGAGAACGCGATAGTGCGTCTGCTATAACATTTTGTGTGCCGGGAATGTGAACAATTGTAAAATTAAATTCCTGTAAATAAAGTTTCCATCTACTTAACCTGTCGTGAGTAAATTTAGCCGAGAGTAAAAATTGTATCGCTCTGTGGTCTGTGTAAACGGTGGTATGTCTGCCATAAAGAAAATGCCGAAATCTCGTAAAAGCCCATACAACACATAATGTTTCCAATTCTGTAACGGAATAATTTCGCTCAGCAGGTGACAGAATGCGACTTGCAAATGCGATGTTTTTGATTACTATTGAACCATCTTCAATTTCCTGGAAAATATGTACGCCTAAGGCGGTGTTGGAACTGTCGGTGGCAATGGAAAAATTTCTAGTAAGATCTGGGTGCGATAAAAGTGGTGCATTCAACAGAGCATGTTTCAAATAACATTCTCGTGATCAAAATTCTGCGCGTCAAAAGTAATGTTTGCATCTCTGTAATATGCAATCTGTGCTGTATCTGGTTATAATCTATCGTATGTGTCGTTATTTACGGGAGAATGTTGTGGCATATCCACTATACGAACTGTTCTTTTATTTCTTATTGACGTGTTACGCTATGGATGACACCTATTGTCTGTTTCATTCATCATTATTCGTTGTTGCTAATGTTGTTGCTGCTCATAAGATCGACTGTTATTAAATGTACGCTGAAAATTGTGCACATCATTTTTACGTCTGTCAAGATAGTAATTTCTATACGGCGTATTGCTATGCGAGTTGAAATAGTGTGTTGTCTGTACGTAGTTATTTCTTTGCTGCCATGCGTTACTATTTGCTGGGGCTGGGAATATACGTGCACGCGGCGAAACATTAAAGCCTGGTTGACCTTGTAGACTGCATTGTTGGTTAGGTATGCTAAGCGGTTGACTTTCATGCTATTGTGGTGGAAAACGTCTATTGTTACCAAAAAATGCGTTTGCTGTTAATTTTACACATACTGATGATTACGATTTTTATCTGTTATTTAAGTTCTCGTGATTCTGGAGTGCCTAATGAAAATTGTCACATTCGCTAAAAATTTGTCACATCGGGTTTTCTTTACATATTCTTAATTCTACATAGAGCAATAGTTAAAGAGCAGTTTTGATAGATATAAAGGATAGTAGAAGAGAAGGCAGCAGTGCAGAAAACTAAAGATGAAACAGCACTACTACAGCTCGGGGCCCTATGCTCGCTACGGCACATATTCATTAAAGCGTAATGAATCCCCTGAGGTCGATTACGCACTGCAAATAAATTTTAGCTTTTGTGTTACAGGCAATAGCGGTAAAATTCCAAAAGCAAATCGTTGAATTCTTGCTAATTCTAATTTCTGCATTATAGGCAATGCTGATAAAAATGCAATACCAAATTGTCGCATCAGGTTCAAAGCTAGCTTCTGCATTACAGGTAATAGCGGTGAAAGTACAAAAATAAATTGTCGTATACAATGCAAATCATGTATCTGTGTTCTGCCATTATTAAATTCCTTACATTTTCTCACAAATGCAAATTCCTTATAATCAACGTTCTCGTCACTGAATTTGATAACACCTTCAGGTTTGTGTGTGAATTTGTTTGTCTGTGTCGTTTCGGATCTCAAGTTGCACAGCTTTTCAGATTTTAAGTCGCGTGGCCTTTCGGATCCCACGTCTCGTAGTCTCTGTAAACCGCCCACACCACACGCGCTGCGCAAGTCCGACAAATATTCGCAAAGCAGTGGATTCTGTGACGTATTGGTGACTGAATTAGCCCTCAACTCTGTTACTGTAACACTTTCGTCTATTTGGCCGATCTGTCGTGCAAACCTCTCATCAACCTCCGTATTCGGAGTGTGCGAAACCTCCACCGACTGTAAATTAACTTCGTCGCGAATCTGTACTGCGTTTTTAGGGCATTGTTCAGTGACTGCATTAATTTCGTGTATCTGTGTTTCGTTCGCTGAACATTGTTCAGTGACTGCATTAATCTTGTCTTTATGTGATTCTGTTGTGCCTACACGTGTGCTACTTAATTCTTGTGCAACAGTGCCAACTTCTTCATTACTGTTATTAGCACAAGTCTTCGTATCCACACGTAATTGTACTTTTGTGTCCTGACATTGTATGGTAACAGCTGTAATCTGTTCGCTAGCCTGTTTGTTCTGTTCATTAAGGTTTGCATTAAGTTGTTTATACTGTTCTATAAGTTGTTTGAAACTGTTGTCTGTTTTCTCACTCTGTTGTTTGATAATTGCACTAAGTTCGTTCTTAAACTGTAGCATTATTGCCCTAAATTGATCCAAACTTAAAGTAGCTGTTGCATTCACAGTACTCTGTGATGGAGTACATGCAATTGTCACATTTTGTGTGACCATTCGGTCATTCTTTGGTTCACAAAAAGCTTTCCCTGTCAAATGTACACTCTCATTCACTATTTCGGAATTAACAGAATTTGTCTGTACGTTACTTGAGTTTTCCGAATCGGGTGTGTTAAGCTGGGTAGCGCTCATTACAATGGAGCGTCCCGCGTCATCAATTGTCGTCAAATTAACAGAAGAGACAATTGAGTTCGTTTGTTCATCATTAAGATAAAAGTCATCATTAATGGTTGTAATGCACTGATTGTTAGTGAACGCAGGATTGTCATCATCACACTGCGTGTCATAATTACTATCGGTCACGCTGTTTAAGTCGGTAATTTCATTCAAAATACCTCGCGATACACTATTCACAGTCTTTCGCGGCATTTTTACAATAGTCACAATTTTTCAGAAAATAAATAAGCACAATGCAAAAGCAACACACAAATACAACAGAGCAACGAATTGCCGTTCACCTGTAGAAAGAAAGTCACAAGTTAATAAAAGCGTTGCGCCAAATCCTAATAATATCTAAGCAAATAAGAGCAGATATCTGACTGTCGCTCAAAAGACTCGCAACGAAATACGATCCTGGACTGGGTGTCGCCAAGTGTAACCTCCCCACAAAATATTTAAAAGAAAAAAAATATGACAATGGCAACAAAAATGTGAAATTCGCAATCTGACTCAAATATAAATTCCTCACAAAAAATTAAAGTCTATTCAGTGATAAGAAAATTCAATTAAACCGAAACATCGGTCTTTGGCCCTGTGTAAATCAATCAGAATTAAAGTCTTACCTCAGAATAACTGGATGTCAAATTTCTGCTCTTATCTTTGCGCACGGCTTGGAGGAACTGCATTGCAAATAATAATATTCCTCTTTTCTATAATTTTACTGAAAATTTTCTTTAAAAGAAGTGGAATGAAATGGGAAGTGCAACGAAATCTTTAGTTCAATAAAAAATAAAATTTTTGAAAAAATGCTTTTGAAATTAAAAATTATTATTGGGGGACTTGTTAGAGATTGATTACAATAAATAAGTTTTACATTGTCTAATGATTATATTAATTAACAGTATACCTCATTCAGCATCTTGACCAGTGTTGCCGACCGCCTACATCACACAACCGCACTGGGCTGCTACTAATGACCGACCGCTCTGCATGACGACTACTAACGTACTGCACTGCACGACTACTACTGACAGAGTACTGCCCTCAACTAGACAGAGCTACAGACTCGCAACGACTACTACTGACAGACTACTGCTCTGCATAGCGACAACTAGACAGAGCTACAGACTCGCAACGACTGACTGACAGACTGAGAACCGCTCGCAACACTCGCGCGGTCAAGCGCAAACTCTCTGGTCACAGATGCTACAATGCCTCGCCATCGCTGCTATGTTACATACGTGTTTCAAGATATAAGTTACTGCATTTTCTGCTGCTGTTTACCAGGCATAGTGCTACTAAATTTCACTTTGTATTACTCTGTTAAGCCAGTTTTACTACTGATTTATTTTTCTTGTTGCTGCACATTGGCTCATATTAGTTGTAATGTTGCATTTGCTTGGTAATTTAGATTGCCAATTTGCATTTTTTGTCATTGCTGTTTGTGTTAATTGTTTCATGCTGCTGCATTGCCTCGTCCCTTAGTTTAGCAGCTGAGCTCAGTAGATTTAAGTTAGCTTAAGAGGGGGTAGGCTATATAAGGGAATGAGTTGCGATGAATTGGAAGAAATGCATTGAGAAGTTATACGAAAAAAGTACAGAAATCAGGTATAGATAGGACTTTTTGGGAATAATGAAGAATGAAGGGAGATCTCCAAGAAGTAAAGAAAGTTTTGTTTGCAAAATACTGCAGTAAAACAAACCCTGTCCTTTCCTTGTGTTAACCCACTATGTGTTTGTGTACCCTTGTGTATTTGTGTTCTTCTTGTCTTTATGTGTTTATCTGATAAGAGATATGTTGTAGAATTTTTCTAATAATATGTTATTTACTTTGTAAAGATGTTGAGACATTATTTATTGTTTTGCTTTAATGCTCACGTGTGAAGTTAATGTTTCGAAAGTTATTCTGACCTTTTATGTACAGGGCTATTACAAATGATTGAAGCGATTTCATAAATTCACTGTAACTCCATTCATTGACATATGGCCACGACACACTACAGATACATAGAAAAACTCATAAAGTTTTGTTCGGCTGAAGCCGCTCTTCAGGTTTCTGCCGCCAGAGCGCTCGAGAGCGCAGTGAGACAAAATGGCGACAGGAGCCGAGAAAGCGTATGCCGTGCTTGAAATGCACTCTCATCAGTCAGTCATAACAGTGCAACGACACTTCAGGACGAAGTTCAACAAAGATCCACCAACTGCTAACTCCATTCGGCGATGGTATGCGCAGTTTAAAGTTTCTGGATGCCTCCGTAAGGGGAAATCAATGGGTCGGCCTGCAGTGAGCGAAGAAACGGTTGAACGCGTGCGGGCAAGTTTCACGCGTAGCCCGCGGAAGTCGACGAATAAAGCAAGCAGGGAGCTAAACGTACCACAACCGACGGTTTGGAAAATCTTACGGAAAAGGCTAAAGCAGAAGCCTTACCGTTAACAATTGCTACAAGCCCTAACACCCAATGACAAAAGTCAAACGCTTTGAATTTTCGGCGCGGTTGCAACAGCTCATGGAAGAGGATGCGTTCAGTGCGAAACTTGTTTTCAGTGATGAAGCAACATTTTTTCTTAATGGTGAAGTGAACATACACAATGTGCGAATCTGGGCGGTAGAGAATCCTCATGCATTCGTGCAGCAAATTTGCAATTCACCAAAAGTTAACGTGTTTTGTGCAATCTCACGGTTTAAAGTTTACGGCCCATTTTTCTTCTGGACATGCTGGAAAAATGGCTCATGCCACAACTGGAGACCGACAGCGCCGACTTCATCTTTCAACAGAATGATGCTCCACCGCACTTCCATCATGATGTTCGGCATTTCTTAAACAGGAGATTGGAAAACCGATGGATCGGTCGTGGTGGAGATCACGATCAGCAATTCATGTCATGGCCTCCACGCTCTCCCGACTTAACCCCATGCGATTTCTTTCTGTGGGGTTATGTGAAAGATTCAGTGTTTAAACCTCCTTTACCAAGAAACGTCCAGAACTGCGAGCTCGCATCAACGATGCTTTCGAACTCATTGATGGCAACATGCTGCGCCGAGTGTGGGAGGAACTTGATTACCGGCTTGATGTCTGCCAAATCACTAAAGGGGCACATATCGAACATTTGTGAATGCCTAAAAAAACTTTTTGAGTTTTTAAATGTGTGTGCAAAGCATTGTGAAAATATCTCAAATAATAAAGTTATTGTAGAGCTGTGAAATCGCTTCAATCATTTGTAATAACCCTGTATTTACTTATGTCATAGTTCCTGTAACACTGATGTATATGTTAGTTCAATTCTTTTGTAAAGCCTGTATTACTACAAATGTTATCTGTACTATTATGTTCTTTAATGATGTATTTTGTACCTTTGTAATTGTATTCTTATGTATTTATAATTGTATAGACACCAGTTCTTCAAATTAAGTATCATTTCACTGCACACGTTTCTGTTGGTCATAATATATGCACAGTATGTGAGAAGTTGGGATTGTTAGTGCTTGCACGTGTGTTGATAATTCAGCAAGGGACTGATTAACAGCATTTCTGGTTCTAAGGACAATTCCAAAAACTTTGTGAGTGCACAAGTGGTGGTTTATGGACTTGCTATATTGTCCGCAAAACTCTTCGATGGCGATTGTGCACCTGCACAGTTGCAACAGATGGCTGCTGGCCGTCTCTACAAGGACTACAGTGGGTCTGCATCTTTGATGGCCCACCAATACCACTATTTCTACAAGGACTACAGTGGGTCTGCACATTTGATGGCCCACCAATACCATTATCTCGACAAGGACTATAGTGGGTCTGCATCTTTGATGGCCCACCAATACCGTAATCTCTACCAGGACTACAGTGGGTCTACTATGTGATGACCTACCTACCAATATTCTTCAAAACTTCGACTGACTCTGCGGTGGGTTTGCTCTGTTGTGGCCTATTACCTGTCTGCATGTCAAGAGTCAGCGCTGTCTTTCCGTTGGAAGGAGAACACTACTTCTTCAAGACTGGATGGAAATCCACTACTTCCGTGTGCATTTTCTTTTACTGCTCAGACTTTGAAAAAAACAGTGCTATTTTACTGTGATGAACGATCAGGACTGTCTTTATGGACTGTGAGAAAATTTTAGCTTTTGACCAACATTGTATCAATAAGTGTGTGAATTTGATTTCTTTGTTATTGTAATTGTGAAAAAATTTTAAGAAATATGTATTGGCCAGTGCCCATAACAATTTGTAAAATTTTTTTGTGGGGAGCATGGGGGCTATGTAAGAAGGCTGTTTAGGTATTCTTATTGGTAATGCCACGTAGCGCTCTGTATGAAACTCACTGGCTGTGCTGTGTGCAGTCTGTGGCTAGTTTGCATTGTTGTCTGCCATTGTAGTGTTGGGCAGCTGGCTGTTAACAGTGCGTAGCGTTGCGCAGTTGGAGGTCAGCCGCCAGCAGTGATGGATGTGGGGAGAGAGATGGCGGAGTTTTGAAGGCGCATAATCTGGACGTGCGTCCATCAGATACAGTAAATTTGTAAGACTGGATGTCATGAACTGCTATATACACTCCTGGAAATTGAAATAAGAACACCGTGAATTCATTGTCCCAAAAAGGGGAAACTTTATTGACACATTCCTGGGGTCAGATACATCACATGATCACGCTGACAGAACTACAGGCACATAGACACAGGCAACAGAGCATGCACAATGTCGGCACTAGTACAGTGTATATCCACCTTTCGCACAATGCAGGCTGCTATTCTCCCATGGAGACGATCGTAGAGATGCTGGATATAGTCCTGTGCAACGGCTTGCCATGCCATTTCCACCTGGCGCCTCAGTTGGACCAGCGTTCGTGCTGGACGTGCAGACCGCGTGAGACGACGCTTCATCCAGTCCCAAACATGCTCAATGGGGGACAGATCCGGAGATCTTGCTGGCCAGGGTAGTTGACTTACACCTTCTAGAGCACGTTGGGCGGCACGGGATACATGCGGACGTGCATTGTCCTGTTGGAACAGCAGGTTCCCTTGCCGGTCTAGGAATGGTAGAACGATGGGTTCGATGACGGTTTGGATGTACCGTGCACTATTCAGTGTCCCCTCGACGATCACCAGTGGTGTACGGCCAGTGTAGGAGATCGCTCCCCACACCATGATGCCGGGTGTTGGCCCTGTGTGCCTCGGTCATATGCAGTTCTGATTGTGGCGCTCACCTGCACGGCGCCAAACACGCATACGACCATCATTGGCACCAAGGCAGAAGCGACTCTCATCGCTGAAGACGACACGTCTCCATTCGTCCCTCCATTCACGCCTGTCGCGACACCACTGGAGGCGGGCTGCACGATGTTGGGGCGTGAGCGGAAGACGGCCTAACGGTGTGCGGGACCGTAGCCCAGCTTCATGGAGACGGTTGCGAATGGTCCTCGCCGATACCCCAGGAGCAACAGTGTCCCTAATTTGCTGGGAAGTGGCGGTGCGGTCCCCTACGGCACTGCGTAGGATCCTACGGTCTTGGCGTGCATCCGTGCGTCGCTGCGGTCCGGTCCCAGGTCGACGGGCACGTGCACCTTCCGCCGACCACTGGCGACGACATCGAAGTACTGTGGAGACCTCACGCCCCACGTGTTGAGCAATTCGGAGGTACATCCACCCGGCCTCCCGCATGCCCACTATACGCCCTCGCTCAAAGTCCGTCAACTGCACATACGGTTCACGTCCACGCTGTCGTGGCATGCTACCAGTGTTAAAGACTGCGATGGAGCTCCGTATGCCACGGCAAACTGGCTGACACTGACGGCGGCGGTGCACAAATGCTGCGCAGCTAGCGCCATTCGACGGCCAACACCGCGGTTCCTGGTGTGTCCGCTGTGCCGTGCGTGTGATCATTGCTTGTACAGCCCTCTCGCAGTGTCCGGAGCAAGTATGGTGGGTCTGACACACCGGTGTCAATGTGTTCTTTTTTCCATTTCCAGGAGTGTATATTATGACCTTTGAACACTATTAAGGTAAATAGATTGTTTTTCTCTATCAAAATCTTTCATTTGCTAACTATGCCTATCAATAGTTAGTGCCTTCAGTAGTTTGAATCTTTTATTTAGTGGCGCTCGCCATATTGCAGTAGTTCGAGTAACGAAGATTTTTGTGAGGTGAGTGATTTGTGAAAGGTATAGGTTAATGTTAGTCAGGGCCATTCTTTTGTAGGAATTATTAAAAGCCGGACTGCGTTGCGCTAAAAAATATTGTGTGTCAGTTTAAGCACAGTCATGTATAAATTTTTCAAAGGGGACGTTTAAACATGAATTGAGGTCTTGGGACCTGTGAGGCCAAACATGGTTAAAGTGGCGGCTCAGAATGCGATGCTAACCAAACTATGTGCGCGAGAGATCTTTCATACGTGTAGGAAACTGGTTGGAGCACCATCTTGCATAAAAGTCCTACCTTCTAGCAGGTGTTCATCAGCTTGGCTACAGATGGCGCGATTCTGTAGGATATCGGCGTACCTCGTACTCTGATGCGGTGTAACTGGCGTGTTGCCGTCCAGCACCATCTCTTAACCGCCTTTAGCGCTCGTTATTGGTTTTAGTAAGCCCTTTATGTCGTTTTAGCTATGTGTGTCAAGTTTTACATTACTCCGTGAATTGGGGCATTTTCAATGTTAACAGGCTTTTGGATCACCCTGCACATTCTGCGTAGACCGCCTTACTGTGTATGGCGACTTCTAATCTGCCTCTAACACTGGGGAAATAGTTTACATTAGACTATTAATGTTCTGTAATTGTTTTATGAGCTTAAAGATATCATATTGGCTTCAGATTTACTTCATTTATCAAAGATCATAAACAATGTATTTTCTGCTTCCTTCAACAAATAATATTTAACGTTTGAAAACAGAATCTCTTCTACAGACAAAATTGAACGTATAATTACTAGACCTTAATTTGCTCTGGTATTTCACGTCTACGTAAAACTCAAGTATAGGACTGCTCACGAGAGCACAGAAGAGAATCGGAGCTGTAAATTTGCCACAGTTTCCACGAGGTAACTCTTAATCTATCACAAGGTTCACTGAATAGTCGTCTCGAGACGCACCTCTGAGGCTACCAATTTCAGTGAAAAGGCAGGAAAGGTACTCATTTGTTTTGAATTACTGAAAAATTTACGGCAAAAAACAAAGCATACTATTAAAAATTGAATAGTTTTCTCATCTGAAAGCGAGGTGACTGGCTATACTTCGATTTCTGAAGATGAATCCTACATTATTACAATTCTAATAGTGTCCACATTGGAAATTATCCATCCGATTATCAAGTACACTACTGGCCATTAAAATCGCTACACCACGAAGATGACGTGCTACAGACGTGAAATTTAATCGACAGGAAGAAGATGCTGTGACATGCAAATGATTAGCTTTTCAGAGCATTCACACAAGGTTGGCGTCGGTGGCGATACCTACAACGTGCTGATATAATGAAAGTTTCCAAGCGATTTCTCATACACAAACAGCAGTTGACCGGCGTTGCCTGGTGAAACGTTGTTGTGATGCCTCGAGTAAGGAGCAGAAATGCGTACCATCACGTTTCCGACTTTGATAAAGGTCGGATTGTAGCCTATCGCGATTGCGGTTTATCGTATCGCGACTTTTCTGCTCGCGTTGGTCGAGATGAAATGACAGTTAGCAGAATATGGAATCGGTGGGTTCGGGAGGGTAATACGGAACGCTTTGCTGGATTCCAACCGCCTCGTATCACTAGCAGTCGAGATAACAGGCATCTTATCCGCATGGCTGTAAAGGATCGTGCAGCCGCGTCTCGATCCCTGAGTCAACAGATGGCGACGTTTGCAACACAACAACCATCAGCACGAACAGTTCGACGACGTTTGCAGCACCATGGACTATCAGCTCGGAGACCATGGCTGCGAATACCCTTAACGCTGCATCACAGACAGCAGCGCCTGCGATGGTGTACTCGACGACGAACATGGGTGCACGAATGGGAAAACGTCATTTTTTCGGACGAATCCAGGTTTTGTTTACAGCATCATGATTGTCTCATCCGTGTTTGGCAATATCGCGGTGAACGCACATTGGTAGCGTGTATTCGTCATGGCCATACTGGCGTATCACCCGGCGTGATGATATGGGGTGCCATTGGTTACACGTCTCGGTCACCTCTTGTTCGAATTGACGGCACTTTGAACAGTGGACGTTACATTTCAGATGTGTTACGACCCGTGGCTCTACCCTTCATTCGATCCCAGCGAAACCCTACATTTCAGCAGAATAATGCACGACCGCATGTTGCAGGTCCTGTACGGGCCTTTCTGGATACAGAATGTTCGACTGCTGCCCTGGCCAGCACATTCTCCAGATCTCTCACCAACTGAAAACGTCTGGTCACAATACGCCAGTCACTACTCTTGATGAACTGTGGTATCGTGTTGAAGCTGCATGGGCAGCTGTACCTGTACACGCCATCCAAGCTCTGTTTGACTCAATGCCCAGGCGTATCAAGGGCATTATTATGGCCAGAGGTGGTTGTTCTGGGTACTGATTTCTGAGGATCTATGCATCCAAATTGCGTGAAAATGTAATCACATGTCAGTTCTAATATAATATATTTGTCCAATGAATACCCATTTATCATCTGCATTTCTTCTTGGTGTAGCGATTTTAATGGCCAGTAGTGTAGTTGACAGTTACATTTAATGTAGACAATTCCTTGTGTAAAGCATGTACTAGCCTACTACGACTTTACCCTATGCCTCCCAGCTGTAGCCAAAACACTAAACTGATGCGCTACTGACGGTGCAGTATGTAGCTTAATTTGGTTCAATGTGTCTGAACATTCTACGTTGTAAAATATAGTTTTGTGACTTAACGTGGGAAAAGCAAGTGGCTTGATTATGTTCACAAGGAATGAGGAATCACATACGACATATTACCGATACACAGCACTAGTTCTCGTAAGCTACGAATAGCTTTCGCATTCAAAGAAGGGAGCCCCCCTTCCTATACACAAAGCAGAATTTAGACCTGTGAGGAAATCTCGGCAACAATATTTATACGTTTAAGCATATTTTCTCTTTCCACCTGAATTCTTCTCGCTTATGTTCAACTTTTGATACTAAAGTACAACAGGAGCAAGGAAAGACATGTTTTTGAACAGGCCTTCTAGGAATGACAGATGCCATTTATTGATAGATTTAGGTTTTATATACTCCATTTAACTGTTCTGAGATAAGGAGGAAAGATGTCATTATAGACGGAACACCAACTGGGATTGGCCCTTGCTCTTTAGGAGGAATATAGGTGGGTATAACGTTAAGCGGGAATTTTTTATTCACACTATTACCGGCAGTCAGTACAGTAGTAACAGAGTAAAATCTTTTGTTTTGGCTACGGGGCAAGATGTATGGAACTGAGAACTAAAGATATACGCCTGCCATGTGCTACGAGAACGTGCGTAAGCTCCCAGAAGCATCTCTGTGACTTGGCTCATTAGCTGAATAGGTCCCATTCCCAGGACGTTCCTCCGAATATTCTCAGGTATTACAAACATCAGTTCATCCTCCCCGAGAAGATAAGACAGTTGATAACTAATTAACAGCGCTGTTAACAATTTACGAGGATCAGGGTAGTGCGTGCGAGATTAGCGGCACTTCAGAACGTCGGCAAGTCTAAGGAGAAGTTATTGTGGCGTCCTATGTGCGGTTTCAAGACATAATCCGTGAGAGCGTGCAGGCACGATGCAAATCATTGCTTGAAAATCTTGTTATAAATTACCAGTTACCACTGTAGACAAATAACGGAGTATTTGATTTCGAAAGCTCTTCGTAAAAATGGTGCAGGACTATTGAAAAATCAATTAATTACAATGCTTTCGCAATGAAATGTAAGATGTTTTTGTGGAGCTCTCTCAGCTACGAGGGAGTGCGCTGTATAATGACAATATGACACATTACTTGTGTTACACAGCACATTGTTTGTGTAGTTTCTGTCATAAACTGTTGCGACTGTTTTGTTAACGTTAGTCTTCGGCAGCTGTATTTGAATTTCTGTCACCGACTGACGATAAAATTAAACGGGAAAGCATCTATTACGAAATAATCTGATGGTTCAGGAGTGGTTGGTAAGTAAAAAACGACGTAATAAACTATTCTGTCTTATAGAGGGTGTCCCAGACTTAACCTTTAAGGTCAAAATGTTGCAGATGATAGAGGAACCTACAACGGATTCTTTTACAATAGGAAATACTCGTATAAATCAATACCTAATTCTTAGATAACAAGTTCTCGCTAAAATTGCTACGTCCAACTGAAATAATATCCCAAGCGCCGTCACACAAATCATGTGCTGAACGACAGGGTGGTTATTATCCACATATCGGTAACCGATAAACGGAAAAATACTTACTGTAGCCCTACCGAACTTCACAGGATTGTATGAAGATGGTACCTGTTCTTTCGGACGTGTCCGAAAGAACAGATGCCATCTTCATATAGTTAAGGCTAACCGGCCATTGACCTTCATCTTCTCTGCTGGTTGCACACGCATTGCCCGAACTCTTACGGGACTCGGTAAGATTGTCTGCCGCGAGTAATGAGTGTAATGGGCAGGGGCGCTACGAATGTAGTGTGTGGACATTAAGTTGGGAATGTGAGTCTCACAGGGAGCGTACAAGGGATAAATCCCTGCAGTCGCACTCTCCTCTGTGCTTTCGTTGACTCAGATGGATAGAGCATCTGCCATGTAAGCAGGAGAGCCCGGGATCGAGTAGCGGTCGGGGCACACATTTTCAACTGTCCCCGTTGATGTATATCAACGCCTGTCGACAGCTTAGAGTCTTGATTTAATTATCATTTCATTATAGGAATTTTGTTCAGCTTCTGCGCTGTAAGATTTGTGTTGTTAGTAGTGTTAGTGTCACGACTTGAAGTTACACGCCTCTACTGATGTGGCGACGTAGGATTGAAACACAAGCATCAGAATGGATTACCGTTCCCGACAGTCAACATGGGTCTCAATAAGGTGAGCAGATATTTGCTCTTTAAGTGGTTTTATCCAAACAACAGCAACAGTTCTACTGCTGTTCGTGAGTGTAGACGTGTTAAAGGAACAGAGAGAGGTTCTATTTCTGCACAGACGTTGAGAAACGTGATTTGGTAGTTCGAATTAACCGGCGATTTGGGAATTGCCCCTAGTAGAGGCCGACCGCCAATTGCGCCACAAATTGTTGAAGTTACTGGGCTGAGAATGCTGGACGTAATATGCGAACTCCAAGCAGTGCACCAACTGTGTAACGACAGCTGAGCGTTCGGTGCTCCACCATTCGAAAAGTGGTGCCAATAATATCAAGCACGGTTCCTGGTTGTCGTGGTCGCCACAAATGTTCAAATGTGTGTGAATTCCTAAGGGACCAAACTGCTGAGGACATTGGGTCCGTAGACTTACACGCTACTTAAACTAACTTATGCTAAGAACAACACACATACCCATGCCCGAGGGAGGACTCGAACCTCCGGCGGGAGGGGTCGCACAATCAGTGATATAGCGCCTCTAGCAGGCCCAAGTGGCCGAGCGGTTCTAGGCGCTACAGTCTGGAACCGCGCGAGCGCTAAGGTCGCAGGTTCGAATCCTGCCTCGGGCATGGATGTGTGTGTTGTCCTTAGGTTAGTTAGGTTTAAATAGTTCCAAGTTCTAGGGAACTGCCGACCTCAGAAGCTAAGTCCCATAGAGCTTAGAGCCATTTGAACCATTTTGAGCGCCTCTGAACGCGCGACCACTCCGCGTGGCAAGGTCGTCACATTGAGCAACGTTTGTAACATGGAACGTAAGCATTGTACGCGATTAACAAATATTACCATCTCATGTGGAAATTAAAATGTGTTTCTTTCAGTCGTTTTTTTGTTATTTCTCATCCGCATGTTCATACAAATGTTTCCATAACGTTGTTGTACTACGACCATTCGTTTTTCATGGGCTCCTTCTCAAATAGCGAAGGTTGAGTTATAACCACATGAAGCCTTCCACAGCGATTTTGCTTTGTCAAGTGGTCGGTTACATACACTGCCTCCGTACAAGGCTCGTTCTTCTTTGATCACTGATGCACTTCAGTTCAACCTGCTTCCTTACATAAGCTGATGGTGAATTCTTAATTTCTACGCATTGGAGTGAGGTGCTACAGTAATTTATCGACCATATGAACAGCACTTATCCGAATATCAGATGTACTGCGGAGATGAGGGTAACACGAGGAGTTACCTTTCTTACACGTGCTGGTTGAGCGAAACACGGTTAGGTGACTCGGCCATTATAAGCATAGAAAGCCGACACATACGGACCTGTTCCTCAACAGGCGCAGTTTTGATCATACAGCTGAGAAGAGAGCTGTGTTCAACACGCCTAACACTGAGTTTCAGGATAATTTCCGATAAGGATTGCCTAGGCTCCGACATGAAATATCTGACGAGAGTGTTCAGAAGGATTGGGTATTCAGAGTGTGATATTAAATGAGAAACGTACAGGAAATCAAGACACGATACCATTCAAACAACCCAGGAGAATCAACACACAGCGTGGTTTCCATTCTGTGGTGTAACAACGACTAAAATACGTGTGTGTCCTAAACAGTCTGTGGTGTACGTGTGAGTGCTATTCTGTCGTTCTGCGCAACAGATTAATCTGAGATTTACCCTTTACCCTGTGGCTCCAGCAAGATGCAATTTCCACCCCCACACTACTACAGAAGTCAGAGAGACGCTCCTAATGTTCTAAAGAGAAATGCCCGAAAAACTATCAGCAATAAATATCTTCTGGAGTCGTCTGCTGTAAGGAAATGACACAAAAATTCACAAAATTTCTTACGTAACTAGTGGGATACTTGGGTACTGTGGTAGTGCTAGGTAGTGTAAGAAAAACATGAAGCTAGCGAAAATTATTTTTTTGCAAAAATTCTGAGAAATCACAATGGCACTTTTAGTTATGAACTGTACAAGTTATTTCCAGGTTCTTTTCGAATGTGAAGATACCTCTTCAGGATAGGATTCGCCAATGAAATTTCTATACAAAGTTTAAGATTGTTATTGACTTGGCAGAATGGCTGAGAGCCGTGCCTACTCAACTTGATTAAATATCCGTTAGACTGTTGCTAGGTACGGTCGAGGCTGTCGTGTGTGAAATTCAGTGAAGTGTACTGTTGTGTAGGAAATATGGGGCTTGCAAGAGCTGTAGCGCACAATACCGTAAGCTGCGATGACTGCTGTCTGCGCCGCGCGCGCTGCTGACAAATAAGATAATTCTCGTTCTATCTGGATTGGCGTTCGCCAATCAAACTCTCCCTACACCTTGATGAAGTCAAGGACTCCTGTTCGCCCCTAGTCTAACTATTGGCGTGGTACACCAGTCAGATAACCAGTCCATCGTGATGCCACTCAAAAATTCGCTCGCAGGCATTTAACTATAACTCTGTCCGTTCATACCGCACAATAAGTGTGGGGGCCAGCACAGTGAACAACGCTTAATCGCAAGGACTCAATATAAAGTCGCACTCCGATTCGCTCTCGACAGAGGTGCTCTCCCAGTGAAGTACTGAGGAGAGACTTGTTCCTCGCTCTTTGAGTGCACGTATGAGCGCACACGCTCTCGTTATGTGTTCTCGCTCCAAGAGCGACAACAGAACAACCCCTCTCCATGCCAGACTTGAAGGGGTATATCTTTCGGTCTCTTCCAAAACTCCTTCAGCTCAAGGTGTCTGGAATATCGTCTGCCAATCAGCATTGCTCTTCTAAAACGGCAGAATGACATTTCGTTAAAGGCGACCAATCCAGAAATCTGTAGCATCGACATTTGGCGTTTGCTGTCTCCCTGTAAAACCACTGAAACTGCGTGCTATGTTTGCAAAGAATGCGTAGGCTGGGCGCTCCCACACAATGTAGCGGAATTTGCTTTTAGCCGAACACGGGGTCGTTCTCCCTTTCACTCGGGCAAACGCTGTCTGCTCTATGGGCGGTCGCCGGCCGATGTAGATAGGTTGACTCGTCCTGTGAAGGGACTGGCCTCCTGGCATGCGGTTTGCCTCTCCCGAACTAAAAGCTTTTGTGACCGTCGTGTCTTGAATGTGTGTGTGTACGCCAGCCTCGAGTATTTCACTCTCGGTGCCCACCTGCGATTTACTTGTTATCTGCATATCGTTTACATGAATTCATACAACACTGACTTTATCTTATCAAGTTTGGGTTCGAATGGAGCGTCTTGATGTGCTGAATATGATTGTGAGGCCAGAATATGTAAAGCAATGAAAGTCAGGAGACCATGACCTCTTACAACAGGCAAGGGACCAGAACTGTCTCTGGCAGCCTAGAACTATTTAAGAACTGTAGCTATGTGTTAATGATAAACTAAGCCTGAGAGTTCTAGGGATTGATAATATTCTTTGCGAGTGTGAGGGCAGCCATGTGGGGCAGTCCATACGGACTGTCACCGATCGATGTGCTGAAAAGCAACATCAGTTTTGAAAAACCTTATTTGGCCAAAGAGAAAGCGAATTTCTTTTAACAGATGAGGGTTCCGTACCGACAGTGAAAATCTAATCTACCACTAGGCTTCGAGCCGGCCGCGGTGGTCTAGCGGTTCTAGGCGCTCAGTCCGGAACCGCGTGACTGCTACGGTCGCAGGTTCGAATCCTGCCTCGGGCATGGATGTGTGTGATGTCCTTAGGTTAGTTAGGTTTAAGTAGTTCTAAGTTCTAGAGGAGTGATGACCACAGATGTTAAGTCCCATAGTGCTCAGAGCCATTTGAACCATTTGAACTAGGCTTCGAATTGGGTTGCCTCCAAACCGAGCGCCAGTGAACACGTGTGCATTAGCGATCTCGGCAACGGAGGTGGGTGCCTGGCCTTCAATCCTTCACCAAAGATTCACGAGGTTCTAATTCCACTTTAAATTGTAGGTGGTATTACAGCGGTAGACCAGGGAAACGCCAATCGCCAAACTGACGTCCTATTGAAAGTATTACACCAATCCGTTAAGCCACACTACTTCACTATCACTGCCCCTATCAGAAACCTCACCAGTTTCACGAAATCCACATCTAGCTCCAGAAGAAGATAATGGCGGCAGTCATTGGAAGTTCGTGAATTTATTTAAATTGACGGGTTGCATTAACCGAGAGATTTTTATCAAGTGACTCTGTAGCGGAAGGCTTCGTTGCCATTAACTGCCTTTTTACTGATATACAACTAGTACCTTATAGTAACAGCAGTGTTAAATGCATCTATTGCAATTCGCACAACTGTGCACAAAATTATAGGCTCCTATAAGATACGTCCCTGTTGTCAATTGTTCAATGGGAGAGGCAGCTGCTATCCTACAAGCAGTTTCCATCAACGTTTCAGACTCCAACAACTTTATGCGTCTCTAAATCACCTGGTCCAAGTCAAAGACGATTGTGTATTGCTTTTCAAAATGGCATCACCAAAGTTGGTGCGGAAGCATGCAGCTCGTATACATATCTCACTGTATTCCTTCAAATTTACACTTCTGACCATTATTTATACCTAAAGTTTTTTAGCACCCTTTGCGCTCTGTGTGAATCCTGGAACATACAGCCATTCGCCATACACAGCACTGCAATAAAGGCATGCTGAAGTAACCTAGGGCTGTTGTGAGGAACGGACAAGTTCAACTTCAATTCTGATCACTGGCTGGTAAAAAAAAGAAAAAGTACAGACAAAAGAGACACTGTTCTTTATTAAAGAAATTACCGTGCATTCAGGCAGAAATCTTGTGAGCGCAGCTGTTACAGCTGCAACATGAAATATAAAGGGTGTTTCAAAAATGCGTTCACAAATTTTTGAGACAATTCCCATACACCAAAAAAAGAAGAAAAGTGAAGTAAATATGGGCTCTAAAATGCATATTTTGAGACGTATGACTGCTTATTCATCTTTCGCAGTGTGAAACACGTCTCCCCTATGCATTGGGATGAGGTAGTATGGGACCAAAAAAGAAAAAATATGTCCATTAAACTGGGGATCTAAAATGCATACCTTAAGACCCATGAGGACTTGTTCAATAGAAGTGCTTCACAGTGTCGAAGATGAGTAAGTGCTGATTAGTCTTAACGTATGGATTTTAGATCCAGTGTTTGGTAGCTACTTTTTAGAATTAAATTTTCGCTGTGCGGTGGAGTGTGCGCTGACATGAAACTTCCTGGCAGGTTAAAACTGTGTGCCGGAAACGACTCAAACTCGGGACTTTTGCCTTTCGCGGGCAAGTACTCTACTAACTGAGCTACCCAAGCACGGCTCAGGACCCGTCCTCACAGATTTAGTTCCGCCAGTACCTCGTCTCCTACCTACGAAACATCACAGAAGCTCTGCTGCGAACCTTTCAAGACTAGCACTCCTGGAAGAAAGGATACTTTTTCCTTGTTTTGATGTAAGGAATCTGTCCGTAAATTTTGAAGAAATATTTTTGAAACACCCTGTGCATCTGCTCCAGAATTCTGCGCAATCTAGGATCAAAGACTGTTAAGAAAACTTGTCAGAATATAGAGCCAGTGAAACTCAGAGTTTGCTGCTTTGGGATAAGATTTCCTAATTTAAAAAGTTACTACAGAAAGGTGCCTGCTTACTCAGAACATCCATTTCCTCACAGCAGTACATGTTGCCTTTTTATGAATCACGGTGCTTATATTTTGTACAGTTTTATAAGAAGTTGCTCTGATCAGGGTCGGTCTAACCATATAAGCACTTTAGTACCCTCTTTGTCTGATCACTTTCGCAAACTTAAGTCTTTGGCGATATTTTTGCTCTAGAACAATAGTACTCCTTCGATGACCACCCCGGGTAGCCGCACAGTCTGACTTGTCACGGCTCGCGCGGCTGCCACCGTCGGATGTTCGAGTCCTCCCTCGGGCATGGGTGTGTGTTGTCCTTGGCGTAAGTTAGTTTAAGTTACATTAAGTTGTGTGTAAGTTTAGGGACCGATGACCTCAGCATTTTGGTCTCATAGAACTTACCACAAATTTGCTCCTTCGTTGGTGTGTTCGTGTGATCCTTGTTGTTTGGCAATTGTTCACTGTTGGTCTCTTCTTGTTCGGACTTGGTATGGAAGAGACAAAGAGTCACTTTGTACCGTGTTCTGACGTTGAGAAAGAAGCTGCTTTCGTTCATGATGCTGAGCAATCATTGAACTGTATAAGGAACTGGGGGAAAGAAATTCAACTGATTTACTGCGAAAAAGGTTAGTTTTACGCGACTAGATCAATTTGGGAGTGTTTGCTTGCGCGTAGGTTCCCGATGGCATGTTTTCGCGCAGTCCAATAGTTGCTCACAGGCTGCTTTCACGAACTGTTTGGAAGCTGGTTCTTGCATCACATACTGATTTACTTCACTCGGTGCTGTTATAAATGCAAAGATGTTAACCTCTCCTGAAGTGCAAGACTAATTTTTCAAGGAAGTAGAACACTGTTGCTTTCGTTTTCAAAGTTATATCTTGGAGTTTTCGATCGAAATGTCATTAAGAGGCTGTAAGGTTTTCTGTCTTGTATTTAAAGTACATATATTACTGTTATAAATTCAAAGATGTTAAGCTCTCCTGAAGTGCACGACTAATTTTTCAAGGAAGTAGAACACTGTTGCTTTGGTTTTCAAAGTTATATCTTGGAGTTTTCGATCAAAATATCATTACGAGGCTGTAAGGTTTTCTGTCTTGTATTTAAAGTACATATATTGCTTGTTAGACTCACTTTTCACGAATTCATTTGCCAGAATCACATCGCTCTTCATATTTAATCTACTCGAAAGCGTCACACTGGCTGGTCGCTAACTTGTCTTACGTAAATTAACTACACGAGTCACAGTCACTCGGATGAATTGCCACTCGGCAACAGAACCCCTACTAAGAATTATAAATAAAAGTAAGCAAATTTTCTGTGCGTGATAATTAGGTTTCCAGTGCTAATAATTTTTTTGGAAATTTGTGGTAAAGTCTTATGGGACCAAACTGATTAGGTCATCGGTCCATAAACCTACACACTACTTAATGTAACTTAAACTAACTTACGCTAAGGACAAGACACACACCCATGCCCGAGGGAGGACTCGAACCTCCGACAGGTGGAGCCATACGGACCGTGACAAGGCGACTTAAACCACGCGGATACCAACCGCGGCTTGCTAGTAAAAGACATGTCATTGTGTGCTGCACCGCTGATTGTTGTTATGAGACATTTTATTGCTCGCTTCACTAAATTATTATAATATTATGTACTAAGGGATTTAGGGCTTTTCTACTATCTTTCTGCTAACTAACTATTTTCCACGTTCTGAATTTAAACAAACGGGGAGACAGCCCCACCGCACATCTCAACGCTGCAAGCGGAAGGATAACAGATGTTTAAAGTAATCTACGCCACTTACGAAGTAATACACCAATGTCATATATACAGTGTTTAGATGTGTAAGACCTGATTTATTTCCGTTGTGCTGCATTTGTGAACGTGTGTGCTATGTGACTGTTTTGGACTTATTTTCAAGTCAGACAGGGTTAGTTAAGTCATCCTTAAATCTTAAGCGACGCTGTACCAATATTGTTTGTATTATTTAAGTAAATTATTTAGCTATTAAGGTCTTGGTTGACACGAAACCACCATGATGTACCTTATGCCTACTTCCTAACTACAAACGATATCAGTATTACTCCGCGGGATAAGCTTTTAATAGCTTCATCGAATAATGTTTTATGCCATCGACTTAGATGCAGCAGTATTTACCTTCATTAATCTCTAAACTTTAGTTCATGCACATTTGTGCGATGTCAACAGCAAATAAATATTGCTGCTGTGACGAAACACACGTCTGACTGCATCATGTCAGACTGTGAACACACTTGCTATCGGAAAGTCAGAAGAGCCTAGAGAGGATACGAACGCCTGAATTGTCTCCTTTATTTACCTTTCTAGTGGAATTAGATATGTCGCGTACTCTGTGTTATACCGCCTGCAATCAGTGAATATTTCCTGTAGTGGGTGGTTCAGCATGAAGCACGACGACTTCGCCTCTTATCTTAACTCAGAGAACATAAAACTCTCCGAGCAGGGCGGAAAACGAAGGGCGGCGTTATATTTTCTCACGCTATTAGCTTGACCATTCATGTATCACTCGAAATAAAAGTAGCAACCAGAAGCAAAAGCGCAATTCGGGTGCCTTTGTCTTATACTTCCACCGCATTTGAACGCAAGTAAATATAGAAAAATCAGATATATTCCAAATTACAGAGTTCCTATTATTTAAAATGTAGCACTTTTTTTATACTGGTTCTTTTCCGCCAACAAATGTTCTCAAAAAAGTCAGTGATAAATGACAGCTCATATACAATACAATGTTTTGAGATTTATAGGGTAAGACAGAGCAAAATTGGTGCATAAGCTTATTTATGATGGATATTGTAAAGGATGTGACTATATGTTGCTGGAATATAAATAGCGACTAGTCATTTATGAAATGTTTCTGTCTTTACATAAAGTAGATTTAAAGACCTTTCGGCCCCATTTTGAGGTGAGGCACGCAGAATTTACATATTTTCGTGGCGTGGTGCCGCTAGCCACTACCCAGTATGACGCGGCAAGAATAAATGTGTGCCATCTGAAGATGAGCCTGGAAGATCTCGAAAAATAGTTGAGGGAAGGAAAGAAACATTTCGTAAGTGACTGTTCGCATTTATCTGTATTTATGTTCCAACAGTGCCGATTTTCTAATTCGTGACAAGCAAAAGCATTCTAGCGTAAAAGTCACAATAGTATCACCAAACGTTTTGATCGTGAGATTCTAAGAAATACTGACAGACTTGAGACAATGACTGTCCTTCCTGAGACTTTGATTTCAATCTTATCGTCTTTAGTAGTTCAGTGTTTTACCAGTGTATTGTTTTGATATGTATTCTATCAAAGAAAATACGGAGCACCTTGTTTAAAAGAATAACTGATCCGGCAGTTTACAGGCGCGCACAGTATGTTTAAGCGCAATGATTAAAGTAAGTAAGCCACATTCGAGAGGAGCGGGTTTTATATCTCATCCAGCGTTACATCATGAAAATAGAGAGAATGTGTTGTTAATATTGTAGTCTTTCCTTGTCAGTTACCATCTAGAGAGTCGGCTGAAATGGCTGCACGCAGAAAGAAAATAATCTCTGTTCCTTTCTATGCGAGAAGTTATCACAAACTAGTTCAGTTCTGCAGGATGTACCCGAAGAACAGAACTTCTGGTGTTATTCAGTGATATTTTCTGAGAGTTTCGTTATAAGGGTACCTGTGGTACTTAATATACTTAATAGCTTGTTACGGAGTAACTGTTTTCATTCGATCTCATACTCCCTTTGATCTTTGTATGTACATCGCACTGAAACTGTCTTCACAAGAGTACAAATTCCCACATAACTCCTCTGACTTGTTTGGAAACAAACTTGTTCCATTCACTCACGGTCGTTACATTTACTACAGTAATTTCCACTTGACATTTCGCCATATAGGTACAACTTTAAATGAAGACAGTAGGCTGCATTAAATTTCATACAAAAGTTTTCACTTAGGCCAGGGCCTTTAACTTCACTCTAAGACACTATGTAATATAAATCATACTCCTTTCAGAAATTGCGATTGATACGTGTCACCAACAACATTTGACATGCTTTGTCCTAAATATGAGACGAGTTTCAGATTTTCTGTTGTGTAACTGTTGGTGTGGAATGAATTCTTTTTCGTCGTTCTCTTCCACAGCAGTAAGTAAAACAATAAATCGCCACCAATAATTTAAGAAATATGCGTCTGCTTGCACGAACTGTTCAAGACTGAGCTGCGAGGTACTTGCACAAGTCGCCGTCAAGCGGTGCGTTCGGTGTCAGCGCATTCAAATAAAATATTTTTAATTCTGTTTTATCTGTACTGTAATAAGATTTGGCTTTCTTTCCAACTTAATACAAATTGGTATGTTAGTTTCATTTACTACATAGCGATGAAAAGTAGCCAGCGACCACATTTTTCACTGCAAACTCTTCAAATTTTATGATGCAAAGTACTTGGAAATTAAGTGTTACAGTAACTATGATCAGTATGGAAAAAGTACACTTCATTATCGAACTGTGTTATGAAACTATAAGATATAAATGAAATACTGTGCAGCAATTACTTTTCTCAGAATGGAATAAGAGGTATTATATAGGGTCGTGAAGCATACGCGCAAATGCAGAAGTGTTATAGATTTTTCAAGGAAAAAGAGAACTTCTACCGAAAAAGTAACTCTAGGAGATAAAGCATTTTTGCTTTATTTACACACAGTTTCGTTTTACAGTTTAATGAGCCTTTGTTATTTACAGCAAGAAAATCGAAAACTAATTTTTTCGTGTACTGGTATCAGCCGCTTCCTGGAAACAGCTCTTTACTTTCCTGTGTGGTCTTTTCTCTTGCTACTGATCATTTCATACTTCTAACTTCTACAGTGCAGCAAACAACTATTTATGTGTAGGTAATCCCAGCAGAGAAACTGCACAATTAAAAAAATAAACTAAACTTATCCCTTCGCTTTTTACTTCAGACACAGCTATTTACTCGGCTTCAATATGGCAGAGTTCGCGTATGTGCACTAAATTTTTGAACATGGATTGCAGCCGGCTTTCCATTCTGTATACGCTATTCTGTGGCGTTACTCGTAAGTTGACAGCGACACGGAGCGGTATAAATAGGTTTACTGATGAAGTGTATGGTGATGTGCACCTCGTGTGTAGGTTCACTGAATGTAATGGAAGAACCACACTGTACTGAGCTCTTTTCGCAGCGACGACCACCACATCACAGTACGTTTGCATCTCAGTGTTGTTGCATCGCTGTGTGTTTTGTGCTGTACATTTTGGAGCTTTCATATTAGAGGTTTTTTCATTGTTGTGAAGGTTTTTTTACCAAATCAAACGTAGTTGGGGTAACAAGCCACATAAATCAAAATTACAGATTCATTGTCACATTGTTTGGCAGACCGTCATTCATCAGTAGCCTCGCCGTTTATTAGTAATGCACATCTGGCACTACTAGCGCAAAATCTCGTTGTAAGTTTGACTGAGTTGAGCGTTAACTCATAACGTGTGAGTTGCTAATCGAGTTTTGGAACGTTACTGATCCACTATCACACATTAGAACTTGTAATTATTACTAATTTAGCAGACAATTCAGTACAAGTTACTATCATTACGTTTGCATCTCAGTGTTGCATCGCTCTGCAATCTACGCAAATAAACTTACTAACCAATTTCCTGTGTCTGTTCAACTGCGATCCCACATTTATACAAGATGATTCCGTGATGATGTTACAAACTTCCAGGGATGATGAGATGGGTAAAATTATCAATTTGGCGTAAGGGGCCCTGGTCCAGAAACAAACGAGTCTGGCGTTTTGAGGGAAAATCGTTCTGATACCTCTGACAGGGGACCTTTCCGATTGCAAGCTTTTTGCTTTCCATGTTCTGGAGGTGGGGGGTCGGGGGCGTGTGGACAAAAAAAAAACTTGTCTAGTAAACATGGCTCCTCAAATAAATACCTTAAGAGCTATGAGCACTTGTTCAGTAGGCGAAATGTTTCACAATAACGAAGGTGAACAAGTGCTTATATTTATTTATTTTAGGAGCCATGTTTACTAGGCAACTTTTTCTTGTTTTGGTCCATACTATCTCCACTCAAAATATGGAAAGCAGAGAGCTTGCAGGTCTTATAACTTCCGATTCTGTCGTTTTCGGACCATGGTCCCTTATCTCACATTGATACATTTACCATACTGTATCATTCCTGAAGGCCTGTAACATCATCACAGCTTCCCTCTTAATTTACTGATAGCTTAGGAAACTACAGATAAAAAATTTTAGGGACTTATTGCGTTGATGTACGGTCATCCTTTGACGATTAGACAACCACAGATGATCATCGTCGTCATACATTGTTACATCTGCTTTTGGCAAGTTACTAGGCAGTTGATAGGATTACAGACTGAAATACAATTTTTGCCTTGTAGCCACACGTCGCAAGACCTACCTTATCCCCTGTAAACCACCTGTTTGACTTATGCAACGCGTTTTACTTTTTATTTCTTCGATTTATGCATTTGCTTTCTTTTGGCTGCTTTGTTCTTAGCATTTAAATGATGTGAAAATAATGCGGAGCATCTCGTTTTGGTTTGGGATACAGTCCTACGGGTGGATAATTAATTCAGTACACGCTCTCGTACGCACTCATGTGGAATGCAGTGATGCCCAAAACACTGAGGCTGTTTTAGTTTGAAAGAATGTGTGGCATGCCACGTCGTGTCGGGCCCGCAACACGTAATTTGTACTGTACACCTGAAGGAATTTAATTCTTCGCATATTGCATCCCACACGGTTAACTGTTGCGTTCCTGGCAGATTACAGCGAGACGAGAAAGCTACTGCACTCTAACGTACCAGATTACCAAAACCCGTCCCGAGCGAGTGAAAGTAGACAATCGTAAGCGAATATGATAGGAAAACTGGAATTTTTTGGATTATAATAATGCTGTCAGCCGACACGTTTGTGTCACTTCGTGATCCCGTTCTTGACAAAGCACTGCACTCTGCAGGTCGAATCACTTAAAACTGCGTCACATATATTTCCTAAATGAGATATGCAGCTGATGTACTGTTTTCACGGAATGGAAGCAGGAGCAGGAACCCATGAAGTTAACCTGTACAACGATACTCGTACTGAATGACTACGGAATATAACAGAGTGTTCTAGTACAAATAGTTATATTAGACGTGTATCAAGGTGCTGAGTTGATTGGACTGTCAGAGCGGCCTAACGCTCAGTAAGTTTTCTCACACGTATCTAACGGATATTACAGGAGCTGTGAATCATTTCTATTAAAATTTTGATGATTACTTATAAACTTAGGAAACGGAAAGTATTACTTTATATTAGCAGCATCGGCAAAGTTAAGCACTTGTAACTATTGGTACTCTTCTTTCCTACTATTCCTTTGTTGAAGTTCTTTTACTTCTCGTCAAACGTCATTTATGTCTTTTCATTCCTGACGTAGGTGAGTACCGCCCAAGTACTGGCAGGCACCATTACTTTGCTATCTCTGAAGTTTTCTGAGTGAACTTTGTTTCTATCAGCCATTAGATTTCCTAAATAAAGTAAGTATCAGTTCGACACAGTAACGTTTTCTTGTTGTATATTTTCCCCTTGTCCTCAGAGTTCAAAGGTATCAGTTTGGCGAGAATTTAGTCAATATAACCTTACGAGCTGTGAGGTAACGACTCTTACTACCCTTATTTTTACTTTATTTGTTTTTAACTATTACCTCACGAGTGTCATGACGTTTCTGTTAACATTAGTGACCTTGTTGCAAACTTGAATTGCTTAAGATTCATTTTAATGACGTTAATTTAGAAGAAAGTTAACCTTGTTGTAACACCTGTACAAAATATTCCCAATGCTATGTGGCCATGCGGTTCTAGGCGCTACAGTCTGGAGCCGAGTGACCGCTACGGTCGCAGGTTCTATTCCTGCCTCGGGCATGGATGTGTGTGATGTCCTTAGGTTAGTTAGGTTTAATTAGTTCTAAGTTCTAGGCGACTGATCACCTCAGAAGTTAAGTCGCATAGTGCTCAGAGCCATTTGAACCCAATGCTATCTTGATTATCCAAAGTGTCTAGTGAATATTATGAAGGCCGTTGCCAAAACGCTATTCACTAATACTCCATTCGAGTAATTTTTTAGATAACCTTGTTTTATTTACCGAACAACAGCGTCAGTATTCACAACGGAGGTAGTGACCAGTACAATCTTATATTGTAATAATTATTGTCCAAAACATTACGTAATTGAGAAAATTGTCGTCTGTCCTGTAAGGACAAATGAATGATATTTCTATATCTAGACTAAAAGGTCATTGGCTAAATTTGGCATGATATTTTACCTGTTTAATAGTAAGAGATTCAAGCAAGGACAGTTTCAACACTTCTTGCAGCCAGAATTACTTAAACTTTTCAAATGTAAATCTTTAACTGTTTCAAATTACTGCTTCAAAACTTTAAAAACAAGTTAAATACGAAAACATAAACATTGGGATCACTCTTTGTAATTATACCTACCTAGTGACTGCTCTATCATTTTTGACTGCTCTATTATTTTAATAGATTATCAGAGTACCAATATGCAATAAAAAAAACAAGAACCTACATTAATTTGTGCAGAGTGTACTCAGTTAACATGTATATTACGCAACAACTACTTTACTGTTCAAATATTAAGCATTACTTTCTACGCAACACATGACTAAAAGAGATTATGATGACGCTTAAAAGAAATCATCAGACCACAATAATTTATACTAACAGAAGCATAAATTTTTACAGAATCGATACATTGTTGAGAAACAGTTAGAAACTACAACTATTACTGACCTTTTTTACAATTCTACAGAAATGAACATGTTCTTGCCTTTCGAACGATGGACTGGCATATGAAAGGTAATCAGCTAACACATAGTAGAATCTACACGTTTCTTACAACAAATATAGCTTCAGCTTGCTATATTGTTTTCTATAACCATAATGTTTGCTGACCTTGTAGAGCGAGCAACAGAATTATTTTATAACCTCGAAAACCTTGCATCAGAGGCTTCAGTACAAAAAAGGCGGCTTACTGCTTCAATTAAACAGATCTGAACAAGTCATTCAACACTGCATCGGCTTATTACGGGGTTCTGCTTATGACTTTACTTCCCTAACGTACGGCCACGACTGACTCGTAAGTGCTCCCGTAAGCAAAAGACGCTGTACTTCCACTACTTGAGTGGTATAAGAGCACATTCAGGAACAGAATTACGATTCTTAAGGCAAGAAATCAGTTGATTTCACTTACATTTAGAAGTTTTGACTATGTCAACAAATCATTTCTTTATAATAAAACATTGGCTTCACAGTATACAACTGGATACTTGATATATATCATCTGGGAAAAAATTACTGAATACAATACAATTAAATTTAAACTTTTTTATGCTTGTAGTGGGCTGAATGACGCACCACCTGGAGTTTATGCTACTATCTACAATAAAATGCCTCTCCCCGATAATTTTATATTGCCCTTCTATGGACTTCAGTACGGTCGAAACAAAGCATTAAAGCTGAATGTTTTTCAATCAACGCTTCCTGTCAAATATTTACGGTGTCATACTGCTATTAATTTGTAAATATACTAATTCTGCTGCAGTTTTTACTAATGAAGAAAAGGCAGACCTTACTAACCTGATGAGAGTGTTACAAATGCATGAATAGCAGCAGAACGCTTTAGTTACTATTGTACTCGAACCAAAAGCGGCTCATAGTTCCATTTTTTTTAATAAGTTGATACCTGCATATCGATGGTTAATCAGGTGATGAAAACACACTGTTTGTTATTTTATGAGTCCATTTTTACTTTGGTTACAGCACAAAAAAGAAATGATTATCAACATGTTTATCGTATCAAAAGTAATCCGAGCTGAAAGCTATCTTAAATCCTACTGTGGACGCGTTGATAAGGCACTTTCCGAAGACAACGGAGTTGGAGATCCCACTAATACAGAACGTAGGGCTCCGGAAAAATAGGTGCGGGGTCAGCACTGTTGTACGGCCTAGTAGCGTCAATTTCTGGTGTACTTTTTATTCTAACAATAAAACAAGAAACAGCACTCTAAGCACGAGCAAAAATTAAAAAAACTAAATAAAATAAAAATACGAGGTCTGTTCAAAAATATTCCGGAGCATTGGTAATTTTGTGCCAATGTTGAGTTGGAGCGAAATGCGGTTGGCATCCCTGCACAAGCCTGTGTCTGATGTGCAACTGTCGGAAGTTTCATTGTTATATGTTTATTAGTTATTGTTCAGCACTGCGTCGAGGACAACGTTGTGTCGTACAGTTTGAGAATGTCGAGTTTTCAGCGTGACAGAAGCAACGCGTCACCATTAAATTTTGCGTGAAACACAAGAAAATCTACAGGGACACACCAAATGAGGCACTAAGCCTACTATGACGACTGCTTAAGCCGTACTCTGTGTTACGAATGGTTCACACGGTTAAAAATGGTTGGACGTAACTTAAAGGTGACCCTCGTTCATGACACCCTTCAATGTCTACCGACGACGCTCATATCAGAAACGTTAACGAAATTGTGCGTGCCTATCGAAGACTAACTGTCCGAGAGATTGCAGAAGAATGTAACATTCTTTCCCCTGCGCTCTGTCACAGAGTATGGGACTTCATCATCACCATGTCATGACGTCCTGACTCAGCATCTTGGAATGCATCGTGTTGCCGCAAGTTCGTCCCACAGCTCATGTGTCAAGGTCATAAATCTCTCCGCTTCGTAATCTGTGGAGAGTTTGCAAGGGGGCTAATTAAAAAGAAATGACTAATTTTAATGAATAAATGCAATAATTTTACCAGCTGTGTGACCGGTTACGAAGTCTCGTATTCGGTTGGGCCTGACTATTATTAGCACGCAATCTGACTGCATAACATAAAAATAAAGAATGACAAGGAATTTCCATTAACACAATTGATTAATTAATTCCCCTGCAACTATAAAATCTACGAAACAACAAAGCTCAAGTGTAACTGTTCTGCGTGTGGTAGTGTGACTCAACGTACATGTATCTGGCTCGGTTCTTTCTCAATACGACACAATATTTTAAACACCATTTACAATGAACTAATTGAAAAACCAGAAATACTATAATTGCACATAGAAACCAGAATTACAAGTCTAATAAATGAACACGATCCGGATGCTTTGTTGACTGTACCTGTGAGCAAGAGGGATTGTCATTAAAGAATACTGTGATACCTCTTTACCTCATTATATATTGACGAAAATCTTCCATTGCACCAGCATCATAAATAAAAAGTCCGTCTTCTTTCTCAAATATATCCTGACAATTAAATCTTCTTCCATCTCTACATTACACCAACCGAACAGTACAACATTTCAGTCAACACTCAGATCGTCTACTCTCTCGCCCAACAGAACAACGACTGCTCTCGACATCCTCTGAACTACTACTGCACCAGCGGAGGCGGCGGAATAATAATCTTTGGCGCAATCTCTGGCGCTGTGACTCAGTGTAGCCACCTTTCAAGCTTTTCGATCGCACAAATGAGAACGAGATGTTCCTTAAAATAATCATAACTGGTGATGAGACGTAGGTGTACGGTTATGATGTTGAGACCAAGGTTCAATCTTCACAGTGGGGTGGGATAGATTCTTCAAGACTGAAAAGCCCATCAGAGCAGGTCAAATATCAAGGCCATGCTTATAGTTTTCTTTGACTTTGAGGGATTAGTTCATCATGATTTCAAGCCACAGGGACAAACTGTTTATCGATGGTACTATCGGGGCGTACTGCGGCGCCTCCGAGAAAATGTGAGAAGTAAATGGCTTGAAATGTGGCGAGACAATTCATGCCTCTTGCATCACGATAACGCCCCTGCACATTCATCTTTGTTGGAGGGTGACAATTGCACAAAAAAAAAAAAAAAACGAAATCACTGTGCTGCCTTACCCTCCGTACTTTCCACACCTGGCCTCTGCGGACTTTTTTTACTCCCAAAGTTGAAAATCCTGTTGAAAGGACGAATATTTGCTACGATAGATGAGATAAAAGAAAAGTTGCAGACGGAGCTGTGCTCGATTTGGCAAGAGACTACTCCCGGAAGTGGAAACGGCGATGGGAGCGGTGTATCAATTGTGCAGAAGAGTATGTCGAAGGATACCATGCACAGTAAGTAAAATGTAACCGTAGAAAAATTTTGTGGACAAAGTTCCGGAATTTTTTGAACAGACCTCGTACTTCTGAGTGGTGGATGAACTTTTAAGTAAAAAGAGAAGCAAGTCTGATACTGATAACCAATTGAGGACAGCAGTAGCTGAGGAAGTTCTAAGCCGGAGCGCGTGGTCAGTGGCAGAACAAGACAAGGGAGCCGTTCGGCTGGTGGGTGGCGTGGCGCATCGGCTGGCCCCCGGCTGGTCCGGGTCCGGACAGACCGGAGCCACTTTGCACGCTGGCAACGGGCCAGAGGTGGGTGGAGCACGTACGGAAATGCCTGCTGCCGCAGGGAATGCGGCGCGGACGCCGCTAGCCGTTCGCTGACCGGTTCCCAATTCACGCCTCGCGGGCAAGACGCCTCCGGTGGACCGCGGCTGCTTCCTGGAAGTGCACTTCTGTAATGTGTTACTGTAGACAGATAGCAACTTCACGGATTTTTGCGCAGCCGTCACTGATAAAGAAACAACGAGACTAATCATATTGTTGCTAGTGTTTTCTACAGCTGTGAGACCTGGACTGCGAAGAAAAATGTAATAACAAAGAAAAGGTAACGACGGACTTGTTGTTTTGATCTTATAGAAGGACTAACGTGTGTTTCTTGCAAAAATTACAGTAGCATTATTCCTAACGTTCCTGAAACGCAGGACCACATTTAGCGTCACTTTGTTGTAGCACTGTATTTCAGTTTCATTTCAGATTTTGTGTTTCAGAAGACTGTGAACCATTCCTTAAACTCACTAAATGTATTTTCAATTTGAGAATACACCATGCATGATACCTGGTAACCAATGCTGCTAAACATTTCCCCTGATCCTAAGTTTATTTCCTCAGTGGTTATTGGAGTATTTCCTAATGGAGGAAATCTCTGTTTTCTTTGGAGTTACGTATTTTTTTTGTATGGTGTTTTTAATGACGTACTTTCATATACGGGGAGATTAAGCTACCCTACCGCTATCGTTTTATTTTTATTATATTTATATTTAGCCTGCATAAACGACGCGAGAGATTTTCATATTCTGTCATTCCCTACGTGAGCTAATAGACCTATAGATAAATATGTGCAGGACATCTCTGTAGGAAATTTTAGGTAGTTAAATTTTGTACTGGGATATGCGTTTTCGCTGGAGATCGCGGTTTTCGAGTTATTCAATAAAAGCCTAAAAAAAGCGACCTTCAGACGCATCTCCACCCCACACTAATCCCCCATCAGTCAGGATTCCTCGTATGCTGTTCGTGGCACTCTCTTCTAAGTTTTCGTCTACGTGAACTATTCCCGATATTTGACCTTTTTTGGTATCTATTGACTGGGCGATTTCGCCACCAGCAGAGTCGACTGCTTCGTTGACATTACTCGTTTAGACGCTCCCGTGTGTCTTATGAACGAGAAAGAACTTTTATAAGCGGTGCACTAAAAATGATTATGTTGACAATTCGATCCAAACTTAACTCTTAAAAGCATAGTAGATTGGTACTCAGACAGCATCACGAATACGATGCAACCGTTAATTCCATGCTGTTAAAATTCACAAAATTGTTAGATAAAATAATATTTACACAAATGTCAATTTTTCGATTTGTAAATGCTCGACTAAGTCCGTGGCACAATAATGCCAGTAAATGAAATAAAAAATGGCTGAACACGGGAAATAATGTGTGCAGTCACAGATATTTATACGATGGTAGAGATGAGTGTCATGAATACCGTACTAGAAGTCCCGACAGGTGGGTACTGAATATGGGAACGGGCGAGCGTTTGAAGATCACTTTTGTGCATTTTTCTTGAGTAATTCGAGAACTGCGGTCTCTAGTACAAAACGTATTGCAGTACAAGATTTAACTACCTTAAATTTCCTACAAAAATGTCCTGTTCATTTTTTTTTCTGTAGGGCTATTAATTTTCACGTAGCGAGCGGGAGGGTATGAAAATGTCTCTGGTTTATGAAGGCTATCCGCAATTTTGCAGACTGCTTAAAACGACAGTGCTAGGGGCAGCTGACTCACCCGATTGAGGTCATCTTCTTTCAGACTACAAGTATGCCAGTTCTAGCTGTACGTAACTTAATGTTCATAACAGTTCTTGACATGCTGAATGCCGCGATGCAGGCGCTCCCACGAACTTCGGCACTCACTACATCTCTTGGCAATAGCTAAATGCTACTATGAGGCTACTTGGAATTTAAGCTGCAATGAATATTCTATGTGTCCATCCTTTTAGCAGGAGGTCTCTGGGACGACGGCCGTTTACTGTCGTGACAAAAAATAAAAACTCCTACAGCCGTCCTTATGATTTTATTTTTTGTCCCTACCAACTTGAGTTGGCAGTTGATGGTTGGAGTGCTGACACATTATCTGCGTATCCAGTAATGCTGGCTACTGATGGGTTATGCATGGGGATCATATCAACCTGTACTGCATCAAAAAGAGCCTGAAGATGACGCAATGAAGCGTTGAAACTGGTAGCGACAAAATATAACAAAATCATAAGGACTGTTGTAGGTGTTTTTATTTTTTGTCACGGTAATGAATATTGCCCGTGACGCTAAGTTGTGGTTCCAGGATTATATCAACATCACTATTTAATAACTTGGATAACTCATAAATGAAAGATGTGATCCAGTAACCAGGCTTTGTTAATTAAGAACAAACATTAAATTCGGGTCATCACCGGCGGTTTAAACTCCTGAAAAATATTTTGTCTTTGTCGACCTGTTGTGCAAGACAAAATAAGATTACATTAGTACAGAATAAAACCTGTCACAACTACGAAATACGACATGTAATTCAAAATGACGAGGCAATACCATGGTCTAATTCAAACATAGGAAACAAATGCCGTAACCTGTCACGTAGTAACGAAAAGTACTTTAGCTGTGACCGAGCAACGAGTGACTATTTGATTCTGAACAGTTTTTGAAAAGTCAAGGGTAAGTTTAGCACTATAGGCTCGAGTTCTATTTTCCACTAGATACATCATACGGCTTACTCAACCGCACGTTAACAGTACTGAAATTTAACTGTCTCTCCCAAAACTACACTCGATGCTTCACATATCACAGCATCCTTACCAAGGCTGAATCTGCGGCTGCGGCAGCAGACGTCATACTGCGACGACGAACTGCGCCCGCAGCTGGTCAGCAAGCAACGTATGGAAGTCGCTTGCTAATGATGTCGGTCGACGCACGCCGTCGGTGCGACCGGATGAAATCGGCATTTCTTCCTCAATGAAACGGTCAATATGCCTTTAAACTTGATAAGGCATACCACACCGTAAACTCTGTCATACAACAAATAGTTGAACATGAGGTGAGCACCTCATGTTCAAAGTGTAAACTTTTAGAGGCGAAAGAGCAGTAAATAACAAAAGCACTCATGGCCAGATGCCTGTTTCCGCAGTGTTCACCTTCCAGAGCCCGAGTTCAAAGTCATTTAAAAAGAAATTCTAGCTCTTCTCGGAGCCTCGGAGCCGTTCCCGTCCATTTTACCAATAGTTAAGCATATGACAACTGCGGGTCACAATAAAAATATTGGTAACAAGTTTTGATCACCCACCAGTGCAGTTACAACTTGGGGGATAATCAGCCACGCTCTTACAAAGAGGCAGATGTACGCCAACAATTATTGACTTCTCGATTTACAAAATGTTCAAATGTGTGTGATATCTTATGGGATTTAACTGCTAAGGTCATCAGTCCCTAAGCTTACACCCTACTTAACCTAAATTATCCTAAGACAAACACACACACCCATGCCCGAGGGAGTACTCAACCTCCGCCGGGACCAGCCGCAGAGTCCTGGACCGCTCGGCAAATCCCGCGCGGCGCTCGATTTACACATACAGATACAAGTACATTTTACTACCCTCGTAAGAATGCGAGATATAAGTGGGAGGCAAATGAAGACCGAAATAAATGGCTCTAAGCACTATGGGACTTAACATCTGAGGTCATCAGTCCCCTAGACTTAGAACTACATAAACCTAACTAACCTAAGGACAGCACACACATCCATGCCAGAGGCAGGCAGGATTCTAACCTGCGACCGTAGCAGCAGCGCGGTTCCGGACTGAAGCGCCTAGAGCCGCTCGGCCACAGTGGCCGGCAAATGAAAACCGAACACCCGCCAAACGGTACCATTCAAAAGGAATCACCATAAGCGTAAAGACATTTATCCCACTTCTTTCGATGGGCAGTGTGGGAGTCGGCTTCATCGTGCAACAAGATAATTCCGTCTGACAGCACTCCTGGGCATTTAGACTTCATGTCGCAAAGTGTCTTCGTAGCACTGCGCATTGATTGTGGTTAGACTATCAAGGAATGCTGCAATCGAAGAAGGAGGTCATCATGATTTTATCGGAACTTGTGTGAACAGCAATTGATTTCTTAGCAAAGGAGATGTGGGGTGTCTCCATTGTTGGCTGCGTCGTTTGTCCTCGGGCTGTCGGAATGCAATTGGACGGAATCATCCTGTTACACGATAACGCCCACTCACACTGTAACAGAACGAAGGCTAAGCTTCAGCGATTTGATTGGGGAACCCTGCAACGTCCTCCGTTCAGACCGGATCTTTCACCACCTGATTTTCACATCTTTGGCGTCCTGAAAAAAAGACATACCTGGACGTCGGTTTCAGTTTATGAGGAAGTGCAAGAGTGGGTGCGGTTGTAGAACCGTCAGCAGCCAACCCATGTTGTACGGAACAGGAATTGATCGTTTCGTCTCCGAGTGCGACAAAATGTCTTATTGCGTGTGGTTATTAGTTTTGAATGGAACTGTCCATGGTTCCGTTGTGGTTGGTGTTGGGTTTTCATTTGACTAAGATCCCTCCGTTCGCACTGGTCTCGGAAGACCCTATGGTACTGACCGACCGCTGTGTCATCCTGAGGCTATAGGCGTCACTGGACACGGATCTGGAGGGGCGTGATGTAAGCCCACCGCTCTCCTGGGCGTTGTTTCCGTGACCGGAGCCGCTATTTCTCAATCAAACAGCTCCTCAATTTGCCTCACAAGGGCTGAGTTAATACAAACCATACAAAAATGCATGGAAGTATGTTTTTTAACACAAACCTACGTTTTTTTAAATGGAACCCCGTTAGTTTTGTTAGCACATCTGAACATATAAACAAATACGTAATCAGTGCCGTTTGTTTCATTGTAAAATGTTAATTACATCCGGAGATATTGTAACCTAAAGTTGACGCTTGAGTACCACACCTCCGCTGTTCGATCGCGTGTATCGGAGAGCACCGAATTACCTAGGGATCCAAAGGGAACGGTGATGGACCTTAGGTACAGAAGAGACTGGAACAGCACATTACGTCCACATGCTAACACCTTTTTATTGGTCTTTTTCACTGACGCACATGTACATTACCATGAAGGGTGTGGTACACGTACACACGTAGTCTCCGTTTTCAATTACGGAGTGGAATAGAGTGTGTTCCGACATGTCAGGCCAATAGATGTTCAATGTGGTGGCCATCATTTGCTGCACACAAATCTCTGGCGTAATGAATGTCGTACACGCCGCAGTACATCTGGTGTAATGTCGCCGCAGGCTGCCACAATACGTTGTTTCATATCCTCTGGGGTTGTAGGCACATCACGGTACACATTCTCCTTTAACGTACCCCACAGAAAGATGTCCAGAGGTGTAAGATAAAGAGAACGGGCTGGCCAATTTATGCGTCTTCCACGTCCTATGAACGCCCGTCGAACATCCTGTCAAGGGTCAGCCCAGTGTTAATTGCGGAATGTGCAGGTACACCATCATGCTGATGCCACATACGTCGACGCTTTTCCAGTGGGACATTTTCTAGCAACGTTGGCAGATCATTCTGTAGAAACGCGATGTATGTTTCAGCTGTTTGGGCCCCTGCAATGAAGTGAGGACCAATGAGGTGGTCGCCAATGATTCCGCACCATACATTTACAGTCCACGGTCGCTGTCGCTCTACCGGTCTGAGCCAGCGAGGATTGTCCACGGACCAGTAATGCATGTTCCGTAGATTCACTGCCCCGTGGTTTGTGAAACCCGCTTTATCGGTAAACAGGTAGAACTGCAACGCATTCTCTGTTAATGCCCATTGACAGAATTGTACTCGATGATTAAAGTCATCACCAAGTAATTGCTGATGTAGCGACACATGAAACGGGTGAAAGCGGTGACGATGGAGTATGCGCATGACACTACTTTGACTCAGTTCACCGGCTCTCGCAATGTCCCGTGTACTCATGTGTGGGTTCATGGCAACAGCAGTTAACACACCAACTGCACCCGCTTCTCCTGTGACGGGCCTTTTACGGACCCGTTTGCGTGCTACGACCATACCTGGTGCATACAGTTAACGGTAGATGTTTTGCAATGTGCGGCACGTTGGATGCTCTCTGTCCGGTTACTGTTCTGCATACACCCTGCAGGCTTCAGCGGCATTTCGTCGACACTCGCCATAGATGAGTATCATCTCCGCCTTTTCAGAGTTCGAATACACCATGGTCACAGTTCCTACAACACTACGCTATCACAGACGTCTGGTAACACGGTGTACTACAGTTGGTCTGCGTGCAGAGACGAATGCAGAATAACAATAGCAGCAAGCGCTACATGCGGACACTGCGACAGCTAGACCAAACCACAACAGTGCACTACAGCCAAACTCGTAAACACGGTCGTCATCGTAAACATGTCCCTGCAGATGCTGCTCGTCGACCGTGGCCCGTGTTGGTTGCAACACGCAACTGAACGTCGGAGGTTTCAAGCGTCAAATTTAGGTTACAATATCTCCGGATGTAATTAACATTTTACAATGCAACAAACGGCACTGATTACGTATTTGTTTATATGTTCAGATGTGCTAACAAAACTAACGTGGTTCCATTTAAAAAAAACGTAGGTTTGTGTTAAAAAACATACTTCCGTGCATTTTTTTTATGGTTTGTATTAACCAATTACACTGGCCCCTCTCCTCACGTTCGGTCTGTGGAATCGGTACGTCAGTGTTTGATGTGGTTTACGAAATATATCCAGCGGTAACGTTAGGTGACTCACCCTGGATAATATTAATCGATTTTGGTTATCGAATGATCTTCGTTCCACCATGATAGTTTCATTTTCATGTTTATACAAATTTTAAAAAAATATTTTAAAAGGAGTTCCATAGAAGCATTTTCAGCAGATAATTGAAAATACTGCCGCCTGTAATCTTGACTCAAGTACACGTCATCAAAGTAGAGTCGTCAACAAGAACTAACACTTCACATTGCACGTACGTTTACTGAGCACACGTGAAAGTATACCCAGATCTGAATAGGCAGAGTGTACTCTGATTTATACATACATATAACGTTCTGCTAAATTATGACATTACACAAATACGTAAGTTCCAGAGTTTCCCAGAATCACAAAACTTTAATGGTAATTAAATGCAACAGTGCGTAACTGAACTCATAATCCGCACACCACCAGCCAACAGCTATAACTACCACTAAATGGTGGATGATGCACAGCGAGCGGCAATATTTTTTCTCTCTGGCTAATTTTAAAGGAAGGTTGGAGCCATTGGAAGGCGAACCTGAACTCCATCCACAATATTTCGAAACTTGTTCTTATTAAGTTGTAAGGTATTTCCAGGGACAGATGTAGACTCTGATCATAATTGATTGGTTATAAAATCTAGATTAAAACTGAAGAAATTCCCGAAAGGTAGAACGTGAGCAAAATGATCTTGAGAGTCTCAAAGGACGCATTAAGCAACGACTGACTGAATCAGAGAAAAGGAATACAGCAAAAGACGAACGGGTAGCTTTGAGATATGAAGAAATAAAGTCAGCATAGGATAACATAGGTACGAAGAAAAGACTAGTAGAATTCCTTGGTTATCACAGAAGATATTGAATTTAATTGGTTAAAGGAGAGATTAGAAATGCAGAAATTGAAGCAATTGAAAAGGAATACAGGAATATAAAAAATTACATTGACAAGAAGTACAATATGGCTAGGAAGGAATGACTGGACGGAAAACGCAAGTTTATGGAAGCATTCTTAACTAGGAAAAAGACAGGGAGCGTCTATAGGAAAATTACACAGATGATTGGAGACTAGAGAAACTGCTGCATGAGCATAAAAAAGTCAAATGGGAACGCAGTACTAAGCGAAGGAGGAAGTTGAAATATCAATGGATATCTATAGGGGCTATACAAGGGAAACGAAACTGAAATATACCAAGGGAAGTAGGTCACGATAAGATGGAAGACTTAATACTGCGAGAAGGGTTCGACAAAGCACTGAAAAATGTAATTCGAAACAAGACTCCTGGAGTGGATGACATTCCTTTAGAGCTAATGATATACTTGAGAGAGAGGGCCATGATCAAACTATTCCATTAGGTGTGCAAAATGTATGAGATTGGTGAAGTACCCCCAGAATCCAAGAATGTAACCAATCCAATTTCAAATATATCAAGTGCTGACAGGTGTTACTATTACCGAAATATCTAATTAATAAGTCATGGATGCAAAATATTGACACATGCTATTTACAGAAGAAAAGGAAAGCTGGCAGAAGCCGACCTCGTTTAAGATCAGTTTGGGTTCCAGAAAAATGGAGGAAAACGCTAGCCTCTGCTGACATTACTATTTGTCTGAGAAGATAGATTGAAGAAAGGCAACCCTGCGTTTCTAGCATTTATTGACTTAGGAGAAGCTTTTAACAATGTTGACTGGAAACTGGGATACACTCTTTGAAATTCTGAAGGTAGTAGGGGTGAAACACAGGGAGTGAAAGGTTCCATACAACTTGTAGAGAGGCCATACGGCAGTTATAAGGGCATCGAAGTGAAGCGTGTTTGTGAAGGGAATGATATAAGCTGCATAATTTTCTCGTAGTAATTCAATTTGTGCATTCGACAAGCAGTAAAGGAGACCAAAGAAAAATTTACCGAAGGAATTAAAGTTCAGGGAGGAAAAAACTGTGAGGTTTGCCTTTGACATTCTAATAGTATCAGAGGCAGTAAAGAACTTGAAAGACCATGTGAGCGGAACAGACAGTGTTTTCGGACGTTATAAGATGAACAACAACAAGTGAAAACAAGAGTACTGGTATGTGGTCTAACTGAATCAAGCGATACTGAGGGAATTAGATTAGGAAATGTGCCACTAAAATACCGTAGTAGATGAGTTTTGCAATTTGTGCAGAAAATAACCGACGATGGCGGAAATAGGATAAAAATGTAGATTGTCAATGGCAAGAAAAGCGTTTATGAAGAAGAAGAAAAATTTAATAACATCGAATACAAATGTGTTACGAAGTTTTTTCTGAAGGTATGTGTCTGGGTTGTAGCCTTTTACTGAAGGGAAAGGTGGATGATAAGCAGTTCAGACAAGAAGAAGGTAAAAGCATTTGAAATGTGGTACTGTAGAAGAATACGAAGATAAGATGGGAAGATCGAGTAACTAATGGGGAAGCACTGAACAGAATGGAGGAAAAACGAAATTTGTGGCATACCTTGACCAAAAGAAGGCATCGGTTGACAGGATTCACGCTGAGACATGAATGAATGATCAGTTTAGTACTGAATGGAAGTGAGACCAATCCATGATTAGAGTAAGTAGGTTCAAATCGATGTAGGTTGCAGTAATCGTTTGCAGATGAAGTGACTTGCACAGGACAGAGCAGAGTGTAGAGCTAAATCAAACCGGCCTTCGGAGTGAAGGGTGCAACAACAACAACTCCATTTACCTTTAATGTTTTGATGACGTGAGGACCATCAGCCGTTAAGTACGTTAAATGCATTTTAACCATCAGCTGTTTAATTTATATATCATCTGTTACTTTCAGTCATAGCCCATTATCAGCAGATGTAAAACAAAACAGACAAGTTAAAGACATATCCCATTTTCCTCTAAAACTGATAGAACATCAAGCTTGACTCAGTGAAACTCGGAACCCATCCCTGAAATACGTACTAACAAGCATTTCTTACACTGCATCAGGTCAGATATACATTGTCTGGTGATGGACTAAGACCGAAACCACTAGATGGTGTATAGGAAAAAGAAAACAGCTGATGGTTAAAATGTCTTTGTTTCTGTGAAAGCCGTCTAAACAGTAAAGGTACAACTCAAAATACAGAGTAATGTAACATATCTCGGACGAAATACGAACAATTTTATCACAGTAAGTATATTATGTTCTGTCAGTGTAGCGTGGTCTATGTAAAAATGGAGAACGGTTCCCTTACATTGTTCAAAGCACTGACCTCAATGATCACCGCAGAGTGTTAGTGACGCGTCATTGACTTTCTTACACGCTGAAGAAGCCCAAAAGTTTTGCTTAACTACTTTCACGGTTGCGACAACTTTGGTAACAACGTCCATGTCACTATCGACGGAAGTCTCGTAAACTAAGCTCTCCGTGCTCGCACAGATGAGGAAGTCCATTAATGTTATGTGTGGTAACCGAGTTGGCCACGGAACAGGAGCACTGCGACCAGTCCCTCGCAGTCCCAACATAATACAATTACTCGGGAGACCTCGGTTGTCGTAAATCAAAACACTTAGAAAATATATACTGGTGTCCAAAATTAAAGCAACAAACGGAAATTTTGTCAGGTTTCGTTTATTTGCCACAGAACAGTATAAGCAGGTGACACCGAGGTAGAAACAATGTAAAGAATGCGGAATGTAAACATCTGCAACATGCATAACACCAGACGAAAATGTTCTTGGCTTTGTCCAACAGGTTTGCGCACACATTCCAACAACTGGTTACTGTGCTCACTACGGCGTGTGACCACTTCTGGTAGTAATACAGGCCTAACAACGACGAAGCACGCTTTGAATAACGTCATCAGTGCCATGCTGAGACAATAACGCGCATTTCCTCCTGCGCAGCTGCTCGCAAATGTTCGAGAGTGGATGATGGATGTCGAAGCCGCCTCCCTAGTGCATCCCAGACATTCTCTACGGGATTCAAATAGGGAGAGTGAGCCGGCACACAATGCGTGCAGTACCTCCCGTTTCCTAGACAACTTTATGAGGTCGAGCATTACCATCCATCAATACCAAGTCTGGGCGCACAGCACGTCGCAACAACCGTACATGAACTCCCAAGATCTCGTCACGATACCTGACAGCAATTAAACGTTTCCGATTAAGCCGTACAATTTCATGAAGAGGTGTTCGATTGGTCAACATAATCCCTGTCCACACCATTAGCAATCATCCTCGATATCGGTCTCTCCACAATGTTCAGGTCTCGAAATCGGGTTCTACATTCCGTTCAGATGCGAATCCGTCTAGGGTCAGTCTCCGTACCAAACCGGGACTCATCTGTGAGAAGAACATTGGCCCACTGTTCGACTGTCCAGGTGGCATGTTCACGACTCCACTCTAGGCGTTCCCTTCTGCGAAGGCGCGTCAGAGGCAGGTCTCCTACAATAAAGGCCAGTCGGAAAACTTCTGTACACCGGTTGCCTCGATACAACACGTCCAGTGGATGCTGCGAGGTCAGATGCCATTTGCTGCGCAGTACTAAGGCAGTACCATCATGCCCTTTCTGATGCCACTCGTGGTCGGCCCTGCCCTGGTCTTCGGGATATAGTTTCAGTCTCTGTAATCTGTTGCCGCATCATAGAAACGACAGAAGCCATCGGGTCACATGAGTTTGCGACTGTCCTGCTTCCATTCTTCCTACGGCCCTGTACGGCAGAGAGTCTGGTATGCGTCTTCTCTGTGCCATACTGCACCGTCTGTGGCTGTGTACCCAGTGATTGTGGATGTTGGACTACCCGGCAAAGGCTACCTCGTTTGATAGTCGCCCTGACATAATCGTTGGCGTGTTTGTCCGTTGATCGAAATGCCATCTTCCGTGCAGAACAGGATCGTACGGACATCTATTGACAGTTTATATGATTATATCGTCAATTAGACACAGGACGGGGAAATAGTGGTTTGTTGTTTTAATTCAGGACACCAGTGTATTTGTTGCAGCCAAATGGTTTACAAGAAATGCGTTTCTCAACAAATGTATGAAAAATTACAGTAGTGAACATTTTGAAAGAGCTGTAATTTTTAAACACGGTATTTCGTCCTGGTTTGACTAACAGAGCATATCCCATTTTGACATCTTAAGAAGGAAGCCTTTCGGTGTGCTTAGGCAACTGCCTTGCCGCAGTGGATACACAGGTTCCCGTGAGGTCACCGAAGTTAAGCGCTGTCGGGCGTGGTCGCACTTGGATGGGTGACCGTCCAGCCGCCATGCGCTGTTGCCACTTTTCGGGGTGCACTCAGCCTCATGATGCCAATTGAGGAGCTAATCGACCGAATAGTAGCGGCTCCGGTGAAAGAAAACCATCATAACGACCGGGAGAGCAGTGTGCTGACCACACGCCCCTCCTATCTACACCCTCCACTGAGGATGATACGGCGGTCGGATGATCCCGATGGGCCACTTGTGGCCTGAAGACGGAGTGCTTTCGGTGTGGTTGTTTATTCTAACACATGCATGCGGCTGACTGTTCCGCTCGCAGAAGTTTCAGAAGGCCGTTCCTCCACAGAAAAAAATTTCGTGTTAATTACTGACTAAGCCTCTGGCCAAACAGAAAAAAATGGAAGAGGAATTTGTGACTGCAAATTATGGGTATTTGCTGCAGGCTACGCTTCCGTACGTACTGAGAAGACACGCTGGATAACATAATTATTGGAAAGCTGCTAAAATATTTTACTGCTACCAAACTTCCAAGAGTTCCCGACAGTCATATCAAACGTCCACTTGTCCCTATGGCGTTAATAATAATAATAATAATAATGATTTCTAACTAGACATCAGCAATCTGATTATAAGTCATGCCATTGCGTATCTTCACTTCAGAGTAGATTTGCTGCATATAACTTAGAAGAATGAAAATCCTACATTATAGCAACAGCAACAGCCATGTATTCATCCATGCTTGTTAGAGGAAACAAATTCGGCCATCGAAAATAATAAACTGTGAATGATACAGATGACGTCATTTGGACTTGCAATTTTCAATGATCACCAGACTCTCAGCATTCCTATATTGTTCATCGCTACATGCAGGGTTCAATAATGTTTGGTCTCTGATACGTTGCATTGAAGGAGCTGCAATTCTTCAGGAAACATCCTAGGTGGCACCATTTTGCTGAAAATTAAGTCGTGGTCTGAGGCGTACGTTTGTGTCAAATACTTCATCTCCCACTACAAGGGACATGTCAGAAATTACGGAAATGTAGTTAGTTGATTCTCCAATGAAACTTACTCAGCTGGCTGAAACCACCGAATAGCCACGAATGATGTTAATACCAGTCATGAAAGCCTGCATTGTATGATCTTAAGAAAACGTTTGATCATATCGTGTGAAATGGACATCCAGAGAAACGACGGAACTGTTTCAGTAGTCGTCAGTATAATTACAAATATATTATTTTAAAGAGATGACGATTTACATCTTTCAAATAATTTTCAAAAGTGATGATTTGCTACAAGAGCTGTGTGTCGCTAATTCATTAGAACCAGCAGTTTTCATCAAAGAGGAGATCAGCGTCAGACCTGGGAAACAACATGAAACTAAACAAGTTCTTTTGTTTCTACGTCAGTGTTGTAAATCAACTGCATAAAAACTGTGGAAAGCAGGAAATGATCTCGACTTACCTTGTACTTTGCTCTGACAACAGTATATTAATTGGGTACTTTCGCGCATTCTACGATTTTGATGCATTTAATTTATAACGTTGATCTAGATACAAATGATAGTGTACGGGCGTATAATCTGTAATTAATGACGTTCTTCGTGTCAGAGGATAGAATGTTGTTTGAATGACATTGGTGTTTTTAATAAAGAAGTTGCATAAGTTGTTATGGCAAATTATGAAAATTCAAACGTACTTTTAATCACATTATGTACGTGATGACGTATCAAATACCGTTGTTATGTCTTAGGGGAATGTTCCTAAGTAAATAACTTTATTTTTTCCTCACAATACATTGCTCTAACTTCCTCTATTGAAATTATTTAAATTTGTAACCTGCAAGACAATTGTACGGCAACTAAGAGAAGCTGAGAGTCAGGGACAACTAACAGAAATATTAAAAAATTGGCAGCATATCTGAAAACAATAAATGAGATTTCATTGCACTACTGGAATGCTCTCTGACTTATTTAAAACAAACTTAACGAGCTATAAACTTTTTTACGTCTTGCAAAGAGACAGACAAGCCAATTAAGACCAACTTACCAGTTTCCATCAGAAAGCACATTTTGCACACTTCAGAAATAATATAGAACGTTAACTTCCAACTTCTCTAATAAGTTTCGCCCTCTTTGAGACTGTTTAGACTTTTGCATCGTGCAGGAGTGCTTGACACAGCTATTAAAAGTTTGTCGAAGCTAGATGGTGTTGTCAGACATTCTCGCCGGCTTTCTTAATGGCAGCGTAGCAACTATTGGTTAAGTAATATCTGTTTTATTTTTATTTTGGTCGTGAAACTAGTCATCGGATTAGTGACAAAAACATCACTCTGATTTTTGTCATTGTGATTAATACTTTTTGATAAAAATTTGATTATTAGAAAGGAACCAATCTGAAGATATTAATTTCCTTGTAAAGTGCTTTACTTTTAGTCGTTAATTACCTAAGATGCTAACGCATCGTTATACTCTGCTTTATCGAAATGTTTAGAATTTTGAATAATAAATACAGAACCATTTTTCAGTTTCTTTGAGAAGTTAAACGTGAAATGAATGCTAGACACGGAAACTTTGTACCTACTATAGTAATGAATAATGATGCTACTGCATCTAAAGTTATCTACAAAAACTGAATTGGAAACTTCGCAGTAATAATTCTTTCTGGGAAACTAATCGTATTCCACAATAGAAATTTTGTTTAGAAGTCTGCAGCTTCTCTACTGCATAAGCGCTACACATTCTCTTTTATTACTGAACTAAATACTCATTTCTGTTGTGTGAACCTCATCTACATACAGCCAGCATGCAACACTTTAAAATACTTCTCGAGTTAAAAAGCCACAAAGTAGCTTGTTCTACGTCACAATGGTATACCACGCAAGTGACTCATGGAATACTTAAGTAGCTAACTAATTTAAGCTGAAATTTCCAACAAACGGTGTTTTCATAATTAGATCTTGAGCCTTCATGCATTGGAATAAGACTACAGTCAAAGTTATTATTTCCCAACGCCTGACTCGTTCTACATCACATCGAAAAATTCGTGCTAATGATTTAGAATCATGAAATGAACCTACTAACTATTCGGAATGCATAGCACCTATGACGTAGCAGTTAAGAGCCAAATGACAAATGCAGAGTTTCCATGTTAGGTACCGAGTTGCTTTTACGTTTCACTTCTACCTGGGTTTGCTGTATATTGCAAGTAGCAAGTGTGGCGGTAAGCCACATAGAGTAATAAAAATGATATTGAATAACTTCGCAAATATACCAAAACTGACGTCGTAACGAAACATTAATATTATCTCAGAATAATAACAAGACTCTGTAATCAATTAATATGATCTGCGAATGTAACTGCAATCTCTGTTTTTTGCAAAAAGATCGCTCGCTCTTCCCTTTTGTTTCTTCGTAGCGTAAGAAGCCATTTTGCGACGAGGCACGAAAACTTGTAAGTTTCATGTAATATTTAGTCTAAATGTAATCAAATATTACTTAAAAGGTGTTGCTGTTGTTTGTTTGTACCAGCTCCTATATTCACTAAATGGTAAATATAAATTCTTTTGCAAATTTTGTAGGGAAACATTGGTGCAGAGGTCAGCGCCATTGTTCTAAATGATAACGACCCAGAGTTGTAATAAATATCTTAATATTCGCTAATTTTGACATGTTAAAGTGAATTTAGCGGTTAATGAATGGCTCTGTTCGTGGTGTCTTAACATAAAAACAGTGTCGGGCAAACTAACTGCGAGAAGTGACATATATGAGTCATTGACGTAAACAATTTTCCGGTTGTGAAGCAGGCACAATAACATTAACTCCAACTTTTCATAATACATAAAAACCAATACATAAAGAACCACCACACAAGGTGCGAGGTACTTCCAATAGAACTATCTGAATGGCGCACTGTAAATGTCTAGGTGGGCTGGTTCTTAGATTGAAGGAATGCAGAAATATTCCTCTGCCAATGGAACTACGCCCAGTATTGTGAACACGCGAGACTAACCACAGAGGAGTCCAAACGTTTTAATTCTTGGAGCTAGCAACGTTTTGGTTAATGACAACTTTGCTACGTATCTTAAATTCAAATCCTTATTAGGTCTGAAGGTAGTACTACCAAAATAAAACATTATGCATTTTACAAGTTGTCTCTATTTTTTCTGATAGGGTATCTAAACTGAGTACCTCATATGCTGCACAACCTTTGGAATTTGTGAGAGTAATTTGGCAAGGACAATATTAAGAGTTGCATTTCTTGACACATGTAGTTAATCTGAACTAAATGACAGCACGGAAGAACGTACATGGTGTTAGGTGGAACCATTCCATATTCTTACACGGCGTTCGAACAAGAGCACAGTTCGCACGTAAGATATGGAGGAATGAGTGTGGCGACGGGTGGAAAATAACGGCCACAAGACCATCATACAGGATTACAGTTCTCCCAATGGATTCTAACACATGAAAAACTCCATATCTGTAGTTCACAGCTTGTATTTCACTGAAGAATGAGATGGAATTTACACAGAGTCGGTAATACATCAGCACAACAACCATATGAGGGCACACGTAAATCCTCTAACGGTCATGCAACCGAGGCATCAGATTCGCTCTGAAAATCAAAACGTGCGCAGGAATTGTTGGTGACACATTGATAGCCCCATACACTTCACGGGACTAATTAACAGATTCCGTTTATCACAGATATCTGCATTACGGCTATTCAATGCTGCGTATCCAGTGAATTTTACTCAAACCGGCCGTTAGTCATTATTATGAAGTGAGTTACATCGATGGGCATATTCTCATTTTAAAAATTAAAGTTTTACGTAGCTGATTGTCTTCTGTAGCCTTCGTTGTCTTCTTAGAAGCATGATAATGTCCTTGCGGTTGTCTAGTACGTAGAAAATTAACTGATGAAAGGATTGTAAAAGTCGGGTAATACTCAAATTACTAAAGGAAGTATGAGACTTTCTACAAATTATTATGGTATGCGCACACTGTGGTGGTGTAGATCATATGGAAAACGACTGCCCCAGAAAGGAGGACAAGCAGGTATGTGTGCCATGTAAGTGCAGGGGAAAGAAATATGATAGAGCAGGTGTACAATGCCCAACGTACAAGCTGCTGTTAAGCAGACTCAGAAAATGGACTGTTTACGGATAGGTCTTCGCAAAATAGAAGATTTAAAAAGCAAGAAAGAAGACTGCAACCAGAAGCCCCGGTTTTGATGAGAGGGAAAATTTAAGTCTATACCGAAGAAAATATAGTGCGATAGCTGCAGTAGAAGTGTTGCTGCAGCAAGCGTTCATTGCTATTAGAAACATGTTTTTGTACATTGTGGAATCATTGACTTGTAATTATTGTGGTTTTGTAACTTGTGATACTTCATTCAATTATTGTAGCAATGCCCAATTAGAGTATGTCAGTGTATTAGATAAGATTTTGAGGTAGATTGCGCCTCTTGGACTTTCGGTTGTCTTGGAGATCCCTGCCCCGGTGTTGAAGTATGTAGAGTATGGATGACAGACTTCGCGTGGTTTAACAAATGAATATAAACAATGGACTGTGTTAATATTATGAGCATATCTCTGGCATTTTAGAAATCCTGTTTTAAATAGTCCAAATAATTTTTAAATAGAAGTGATACGTAAATATAGTAGAGAAGTTTTACGCACTTTGAAAAATACGTAAGATTATTTTGTAAATAATTGTAATCTTTAATGGCAGTTGTTACGGAGATATTGCAGCTGAATTCCTTGTGTAGTCGGCTGGTAACACAGGAAGTTAGGAAACTTGCTGAAGAACCTTATACCAGGAAGACTGGAATCCCAAATATGCCTGTTACGGCACAGATTATTATTAGGCAAGGAGAAAAGCCGATGGTAGCTGTATTTGTTTCTAATAAAAATATGAGAGTCGTAAAACTTACATAATACTGTAATGAACTAAATTGATGTGTTAATTGCCACTGCTCTCTTATACATATTTAGTGTCATATATGAGCTTTGGAAGGTAAAGATATAGTAGTAACATTAGTCTTTAATGTTGTATAGTGGTACACAGGATGAAAAGGGTGCAGGCTTTGAGGAGTTAAACCTAGATGTAATTAATGAAGAAAGTAAGCTTCCAACATATAGTAATAGGGCTGGTGTTGAAATAAACAGTGATGTATCGCTTGCTTCAGGAGGAGGCGGTGAACAAAATCCACGACTGGAAAGTCTTTGATAGTGCCACTACTAACGATCATAATGTAATTGAGTGCCAGGAAGGTATAATTGGTGTTGAGCAGCACCAATGGACTGTGATAAAGAATTATAGTAAAACAAAATGGGATCTACTCCTTCAGGAGTTTTCTCCTCCATAGCCGGCACAGGATCTCGAACTGATGAATACCTGGAGGAACTAACGTTTTCCATTTGTAATGTGACAGGGGCGATTGTGCCGGAGCCCGCATCTCGTGGTCGTGCGGTAGCGTTCTCGCTTCCCACGCCCGGGTTCCCGAGTTCGATTCCCGGCGGGGTCAGGGATTTTCTCTGCCTCGTGATGGCTGGGTGTTGTGTGCTGTCCTTAGGTTAGTTAGGTTTAAGTAGTTCTAAGTTCTAGGGGACTGATGACCATAGATGTTAAGTCCCATAGTGCTCAGAGCCATTTGAACCATTTTGATTGTGCCGGATGCGAGAAGGTCGTGCGCTCCGAGTCTTGTTCCCTGGTTGCCAGTCCCTCAGGAAAGCAATATCAACGTCGTTTTCTACCAGAACAGAGACGATATCTGCATGAAATGTGTAGAAGAAACAGAATTCCATCTTTAAAAATAAGTTACAAAAAGTAAGACAAAAGAGTTGGAATAAATTTGTTGAGCAAAATTTTTGTCTCGATGCTTTGGGGATTTCGTACAGGATAGTACGAGAGAACGTTAGTGCTCCCACTGTTCTCTCCACTTTAAAAGGATATGGCCAGACATCTGAAACAATCAAGGATTGGGAAAGTACTGCAAATGTTCTGTTGAAGGTGTCATCGCCAGATGATGATCCAGATGATGACACAGCAGAACAGGATCAAATGAGATTAAAAATGCAGCAAAAATATCATAATGATCTTCGGGTGCACACTTTTTCGCCAGAGGAGGTTTCTCTAAAGTTAATGAGCCTTAAGAAAAACAAAACACCGGATACAGATGGGATACCGGTGGAAGTGCTGCAGCCATTAATATCCAAGTTGCCTCTGGTACTTGTTGAACTTTACTATGCCTGTTTAGAACAACAACAATTCCCGAAGTGCTGGAGAAACACTACTGTAATAGTACTGAAAAGGAGCCCAGACAAAGATCCGACAAAACCAAAATCAAGTAGTCCAATTTTTCTTTATAATATTCTGGAAAAATCTGTGAAAATCTAGTTTGCGATGGACTGAGAGTCACCAAGTGTCAATATGGGTTCAGGAGAGGCTAGTCACGGAGGACGCTATAAATCTAGCAATTACGCTTATCAATTCCTCTGAGTGTAAATATTTAATGGGAGTTATGATACATATTGCTGAGGCATTCGACAACCCATGGTGGCCATCGCTCTTTCCTATTAAAGCGAGATAGAGTGTCTGCTGCTGCTGTATGGTTGTCTGAATGCCTATTACATTGTTAGAGTCGTGCAGCTGATTTCCCCTGCCCGTACAGTTGCAAAAGGATTAATTAAAGGATACCCTCAAGGCTCTGTGTGCGGCCCATTATTTTGGCACGTGAACATGGAGCCGTTGTTGGCTAGTTAGTGGGGGCGGTTGCATATCGAGACGACCTTCTTGTCCTGGTTCAGTCAAACTCCAGAAGGCAATTTGGGGTAACGAGCAAAGGTAGCTACGATATTATTAATTAATTGGTGCCAAAGATCAAAATTGGCAGCTGCACCTTGCAAGCCGAGTTATTACGTTTAAGGGTAAAATTATACGAGATCCAATCATCAGATTTAACGACAAGATAATTAGACGTCAAACGGTAGCAAAATTCCTGGATATCCACCTCGACCATAGGATGACCTTTGACACATGTATTGAGCAAGTAAGTCACAAAGCTATTGCCCTGTATGATAAAAGTATAAGTATAGGTAAAAGGAGGTTTCACCTTGCTTCAGATTTTATTAACGTCCATCGTAATAGCCCTCTTCCGTCGATTGTGGGGTACGTGGCGAGTGTCTGGGTCTCTAGCTAAGGCTGAATCGACCATCATCGGCCATCAGCTGAGTGCAAAGAAATGTAGTAACAAGATCAGTTGGGGCCTTCGGCATGTAACCAACAGGCAGCTTGGCAGTCATTATGGGCTTATGCCCAGGTGACTTAATCACAAGGCAAAGAGCTGCCACATACTGGCTCAGGAAATATGACTTAAATAATTAGAAATTATCATGGGAAGGAACCATCAGAATTCGAGAGAAATAAAACTGCTTGTTATGGAAACATGATAATCAGAATAGGAATCCTGCACAATAGCACGAATGGTCTAAAATTTCTTACCATGTGTCACAGAGAGAATTAAATTGAAACATCTTAAGCCCAATAAAGGTCTGGTGCACTTCCTGACGGGCCACAGTCCCTATCCGTTGTATTTGCACCATACAGGGAAACAGCCTGTTCTAGCCTGTGATGTTGAAGCAGAGGCGGGTATTCTGAGGCATGTAGTATTTTCATGTCCAATGTACGCACAAGTTACCTTGGATGCGAGGCAGGCCATGACCTCAAATGATGTAAAACAAATATTGTGTGACGCATATCGGTGAAATAAATTTTAAAAATTAGTAGAAATAGTTACAACCCATGCTCAGCAATTATATCAACATGAACAAAGAGAGCTATGTGCAATGTAAATTTGAAGTCATTTGTGTTCAATACTTTCAATGGAATTTAAGTAGGACGATACGGCCGCCTAGATCAATCATCCATGTAACAGTACAATATAAGATTGATCACGAAGATTAATAGTCTAGTAGTGGATGTTAGGTAATTGTTGTTTTCTTTTAAATGTAACTTAGGAACAGAGTCTGTATTAAGCTATGAGGTGACAGCTTGCTTCATAGTATTCATATTTTGTGATTTTATTTAGGAGCTCAGACGGTGAAAAGTAGTTTTAAGAGCTCCACTTAATTTATTTGTATTTTGTTGTTATTAAATAGTAGTACTTTTCATTATAACTTAACTGAGATCCATGACAGTGGTTTGTGCTAGTTAGGACCCCGCCCACATCCCCGCATTAGGGACAGGTACTGGCTCCCTGGAGCTTGCTAAGAGCGGGATAGAGTTCTTTATTGGGCATTGTAAACTGCAAGCAGAATCACTGCATTACTTATATTGTTAAACAGTAGTATTGTGCAGTTTTTAAAGGTCTGTTTTGTATTCTAGGTAACAAACCACTGATTTAGCAGACCAATGAAAAAAAATCACTTGTTCTAAAAAAGTTGAAAGATGCCGATCGCTGAGGCACTACCCGAGGACAGGTGTTGCAATTCAGATAACCCGAGACGAGTGTTAGTAAGCAAAAATTTCTTTGAGTAGTCGTCCAAAGGTAACTGACGGCAAGCATCTGCCAAGTCTGTCTTGAAAAAATAACGATTCCCGCCTAATATTTTCATAAGTTCCTCCGGGCGGGGCAAAGGGTACGCGTCTATAATTGCATGAGAGCTCACAGTCGACTTAAAATCAGCACAGTCGAAGACGTCCTGAAGGTTTGCGAAGGATGACTAATGGGGAAGACCACTGACGTGCACTGATTGGCCTGATGGCCCTATCAACTTGCCATTGCGTTAATTCTTCAGCGAACTGTTCCCTAATGGCAATAGGTACCTGCCTAGCTCGAGAGAACTTTGGCTGTGCAGTATCCTTGAGTGATATATGAGGTAAAAAATTGTTCACGCAACCGAGACCATCGCTAAAAAGTTCCCTAAATTTACCACATTGTGCTTTAAGTTTGTCTGTAGGCACATCTGTTAAAATTTGCAGCAGCGACTTGTACATTGGCAGTCCGAAAGCATCAAGAGAATCGAAGCCAAAAATATTCTGCGAAGATTTGGTAGAAAGCACTGTGAATACAAATGTCTTCGTTACACCTTAAGAACTAGGTGGCATAACGAAAGCTACTAAAACTTGAATTACCTGTCTGTTACAAGCTGACAACATAGTCGTAGCTGGTCTCAGTATTGGTGAACCTAATCCTTAGTAAGTAAGTTTGTTCAGAAGTGTAACTGAAGCACCAGTGTCCAGATACAGTTTGACATCTTTGTCAACTTCTGTCAAAGTAACGAACGCCTTGTGCTGAATACGTTCTACATCTAAGAGAGAACTAGCACTTCCTGCCTGCTGTTGTGAGTTACTACAATGCGTGGATGAAGTGGGCAAACATATAGCAGCGGACCTGTGTTTGCGTCGGCCTGACTTGTTTGGCACGTCTACTTGAGCGACATTTTACAACATTTACTACAGGCACCGGGTCGCACTTTTCCGTGCTTGGTGACAACATTAATGATTTGAATTGGTTTAGTGGCATGTTGCTTGGGAATTTACTGTCCTTGTGCAATGACTGAACATGACCTTTTGTGTTGCAAAAACAACAAGTAAAGTCGCGACTTGGGCACTAACTACGCTTATGCCGACCGAAGCACTATGGACAAGACTTTGTTATGTTTTTCTGTCTGCCAGCGGGACATAGCACTGTTTGTACGTGACATCACACGCTTTGTCAAGAGGGATGAGTGGACCTATTCTACAACACCACTAACACTGTCACTACGCGATTCGCTGGTATTTAGCATTTGCATCTCACTCTTTGCTAAATTATAGGTATCGTGAGAGTCAATTAACTACAACATTGTATCTAAAGAAGGATCAGAGTGTTTCAAAATAGCAGCACGAATTCTACCGTCACAAATATTTTGCGTTCTATCGTAACGCAGCATGACGTCACTGTACGATTGTCCACAACGACACAAGATTTTGCAGTGAGTAGTTAAACCATTTAATTCAGTGATCCACTGTTTTTGAGTTTGACCTGCTGCCCGCTGAAGGTGGAAAACCTGGAACCTTGCAGCAGCCACGAATGTTTGTTCATTAAAGTATGTGGTTATCGTACTTTTGATGCGACCACAGTAGGAGATTTTACTCGTCGCCCCCCTCAACTATTTATAGTGCCCTGAGGGAAGCACTATGAGAGGAGAGCGAGGATAAGACTGAAACACTGATGATTATAAGTGGAGAGAACACTCAGATTTATTGACGAATACACAAATCCGCTTAGGCAGCAGATCCTGAAGTTCAACTACTATGCCAGAAGCTAAGGCTGGATAGTAAACAGTTCTTGTCCCACTACAATGTTCACTGAAGACGGGCTGGTGTGGATTTGCTGGATGCAGGCGCTGAGGCGCGAACTACACGAGTAGAAGGGGGTTTCTGGGTAGTCAAGCTGCCTTGGAACTCCACTCTCTGGTGTGGCGCCGGCGCATACCACTTCTCTGGTGGCGGCACCGCTGACAGTTCTTAGTGCGGCAATCGCTGGGCTGTGCGCCGTCTGTGGAGTGGGTTGTCGACTTATCAACGCCTGTGGTATTTGCCTACAGTATGGAACGAAGATGTTTAATAACTCACTGCTATTTAATGACTTAGGGGTGGTTGTGTTGGTCTATTATCAAGACCTAATTGTTCACTTCGCCTTACTCGTTTATAGTTCCTGTTATTAAAAGCACTGGCCTGTTCAACACCCATCGACAACGTGCACGCTTCATCCGAGTATGTGTAGCATCAATCTGACTAAATTCGAGGGCAGTTAGATGCCTTCTTTGAGCGGGAAGTTTGAGTGACGTGCAAGTATAGATGTAGCACTGAACACCTCAACAGACAGCTGTCTATCGGATGACAGAATGGCCAATACCTCAACAATTATCTGATACCAGCTGTATGTTCAAAGCACTTTTCTTCTAGACTTGGCCAGCATTATCTTCTGTAAGAATATGGGACACTTTTTTACAGTACCTTCAGAAATTACAAAATAATCATAATCCACTCGTCGATCATATTGCTTTCATGATGCATTTACAAATACTGTCTTCCATGGGCACAACTGGTTTCAACCCCTCGAAATGAGGGTCCTTGTCGAGATACAGTGAGGAACGACTAATTTCTGCCGCCCTTCTACCTCTTCTATTGCTATAAAGGTCAATACAGGTTTCACTTTCCTGTCCATTAAATGCGCTCCTTAGTCTCCGAAGGCAGTAACGTATACTCGTATGGTAGAACACCACTCAGAGAAGACATTTTTAAGTGCTGCCTGTGAAAGAAATTATTTTAGAATTATTCTGTCGACGGGAGGACAGTTTGTAGCCTTCAGTGTGCAAAGTAATTAATGCTAAATACCAGACGTCTGGACGATGTCCTGTGGAGTGTGGTCATGAGCAATACTGTTGACAGCGACGTTACTGTTGTAACCCACAGCTTCTCCGTAATTTCGACAAGAATCATTCACAAAGACACAAATACAGCTTTAACATGCATAACCATTCAACACAGTCTTCGACACGAGGTATGTGCACATGCTTTAGGCACCACTTTGAGCAAACCAGAGGGTCTCTAAGAGCTCATTTCTGCATTTCCGCACAAACATTCATGAAAATAGTTCACACCGGTAAAAAATTTGTTATCGCCAAGAGACGTCAAGCTGATACCACGTAGCACCGCCGCAACAAGGCGAGGAGGAGAGTTCGCAAGTTTCTTTAGGTATGGCACTCCACTTAAAGACTCTCTAGAGCTACTAAACTGTGGTAAGGTTGACTGTCACAATTCAGAAGTTGTTCCAAGTAGCGCCAGGTGTTTTATATGGGGTTAAGATCGAGTGATTTAACGGGACACTCGAGACGCGACTGGGCGCCTGATGTCGGTCAAAACAGCAACGTATGCGTGCAGGCTCTGTGCTTTCCGGAAAATGGGATTGGTCACGGCATACTCATCAGGAAGATGTAGAAGCGATGGCAACACTTCGTCACCAACAATTTTGAATAAACAATATGGTAACCTTAGCGAGCGGGTCTAAGGACGTCGTATGAGAAACGCTCCCAAAACTTCACAGAACCACCTCTGACCACGACTATAACATTGAAACACAGCGAATTAAAAGCCTCATGGAGCGCTCAGTGGCCAGCGCTACTTGAAATGTGGCAAGATTGTGACTCAATGGAGAACACTACACGCCTTCAGTCAGCAACTGTGAAGTTTCCAGGTTATATGGCACATTGCAAACGTGGAACTTTGAGTACCGGTGTGAGCATTGGCTTTTCGAAAGATAACTATCTCGAAATGTTCACTGCATGCAGTCCCATTCGTAGTGTACGCTGGTTCAGATGGACCTGCAGCAAGCATTGAAACCAGCAGTTTTTAAGGTAACCCTTATGGACCTGCAGCAAGCATTGAAACCAGCAGTTTTTAAGGTAACCCTTATTTTCTGATAAGAGCGCATTTTATTTTTTGTATTTCACATGCATGAAGTGAATGTGTCAGCGCTGCAGTACCTACAGACTAAGAAGTAGTGGTTCCCACACTGACTAGAAGAGGCGCTTGGCCCTCTGGCGCTTTCAGAGCCAGTGGGATTAGGTGCCGAGGTAGAAATCTCTCGCGACGTCAGCAAAGAGAAACGTAGGGAAAGTACATTTATTGTGGTACGATTCAAGTAATGGTTATTAATAAATATTTGCTAACAAAAGTTGCCGTTTGCCTCTCAGACATTAGGAAGAGTCTATAGCTCATAAATATTATCTTTCAGTAATTTTATAATGCTAGGAAACGTTGATATTAATAAATAAATGAACAGCTTCGGCATAACCGAAGTCGTACAGTTATATACGAGCTATACCGATTGTATGCTCAAGTTATAGACTGTGCGCCATCGTCAGCACTCGTCGATAGGATGCCTTTCTATTTAGTTATGCGATAGGCCATGCTCTCGTACCATTAATAGTTAGCTTATAATCGGCATGAACAAGTTTGTTTTACTGTGTTTCTTAAATAAACACACCATAATGCCATTCCATGTAAAAATTATTAGCACAAAGAAAACTGCTTCCCCCTTCATTAAGTAAAACATAGACAGTAGTATTGAACTTTCAGAATCCAACGGCGCTGCTATTGCTCTGCAAGGGGACACAAAACAACGAGATCATCTCTGCATAACATACTCGGCGGCTCACTAAGTCGGGTCAAGGAAGGACTGGCTTAATTATTACAAAACTCGGGTGGGAAGATGTTATACTGTACGCCCCTTATACCATCATATGAGGACTCAACGGCTAAACTGGGATATTTCTGGAGGTTTAATACGAGTGGGGTGTTATTGCAAGTTCCTGACGAGTTTGAAACCGAATGTCATTTACAAGTCTTGACACTATTCCCCAGTACAAGTCGGTTAGAATATTTTTTACGAGCACCCGTGTCACATACGTTGGAATGGTATACCATTCCTTGTAGAAACCTTGGCCAGTTCGCGTTAATACGCCACCAAATTTGGCAGCTTCACTCACGGTGTGGTAATTGTCATGTCTAAGAACGATAGTTGATTTTTGCCATTTTGTCACATCTTCCCTTCGACCAATATTCTACCTCTATATCTACATGTACATCCATACTCCGCAAGCCACCTGACGGTGTGTGGCGGAGGGTACCCTGAGTACCTCTATCGGCTATCCCTTCTATCCCAGTCTCGTATTGTTCGTGGAAAGAAGGATTGTCGGTATGCTTCTGTGTGGGCTCTAGACTCTCTGATTTTATCCTCATGGTCTCTTCGCGAGATATACGTAGGAGGGAGCAATATACTGCTTGACTCTTCGGTGAAGGTATGTTATCGAAACTTTAACAAAAGCCCGTACCGAGCTACTGAGCGTCTCTCCTGCAGAGTCTTCCACTGGAGTTTATCTATCATCTCGATAACGCTTTCGCAATTACTAAATGATCCTGTAACGAAGCGCGCTGCTCTCCGTTGGATCTTCTCTATCTCTTCTATCAACGCTATCTGGTACGGATCCCACACTACTGAGCAGTATTCAAGCAGTGGGCGAACAAGCGTACTTCCTTTGTTTTCGGATTGCATTTCCTTAGGATTCTTCCAATGAATCTCAGTCTTGCAACTGGTTTACCGACGATCAACTTTATATGATCATTCCATTTTAAATCACTCCTAATGCGTACTCCCAGATAATTTATGGAATTAACTGCTTCCAGTTGCTGACCTGCTATTTTGTAGCAAAATGATAAGGGAACTATCTTTCTATGTATTCGCAGCACATTGCACTTGTCTACCTTGAGATTCAATTGCCATTCCCTGCACCATGCGTCAATTCGCTGCAGACCCTCCAGCATTTCAGTACAATTTTCCATTGTTACAACCTCTCGATACACCACAGCATCATCTGCAAAAAGCCTCAGTGAACTTCCGATGTCATCCACAAGGTCATTTATGTATATTGTGAATACGAACGGTCCTACGACACTCCCCTGGGGCACACCTGACTTACTTCGGAAGACTTCTCTCCATTGAGAATGACATACTGCGTTCTGTTATCTAGGAACTCTTCGATCCATTCACACAATTGCTCTGACAGTCCATATGCTGTCACTCTGTTCATTAAACGACTGTGGGGAACTGTATCGAATGCCTTGCGGAAGTCAAGAAACACGGCATCTACCTAGGAACCCATGTCTATGGCCCTCTGAGTCTCGTGGACGAATAACGCGAGCTGGGTTTCGCACGATCGTCTTTTTCGAACCCCATGCTGATTCCTACAGAGTAGATTTCTAGTCTCCAGAAAAGTCATTATACTCGAACATAATACGTGTTCCAAAATTCTACAACTGATCGACGTTAGAGATATAGGTCTATAGTCCTGCACATCTGTTCGACGTCCCTTCTTGAAAACGGGGATGACCTGTGCCCTTTTCCAATCCTTTGGAACGCTACGCTCTTCTAGAGACCTACGGTACACCGCTGCAAGTATATTATCTGCACTAATGCGATAGAAACAACTGGCACGTAAATATCACTTCACCGTCATGGCATACGTCAACATCTGCGGACACATAAACGCTGATAACACTTCTGCACTACCTACACAGTGTGTCCCAGTTCCGTTAGGACTAGGCCAAGAAAAATAAAAGTCATGGATATTGATCATAAAATTACTGTAGTTAGTCAAAATTATTATCTCCCTGAATCAAAATACCACTGAAATCGTTTTAAAAGTGTTTTGAAACGGTCACTGTAGTCCTATTTAGGAGTTGCACTTAGTACTGCTGTAAAAATTTCTTGGATGTCCTCAACTGCGTCATAATAGTGTCCTTTCAGTGCAAAATTTAATTCTGAGAGAAAACTGAAGTCGGCTGGGGCCAAACACGGCAAATAGTGTGGGTGATCCAGCATTATGCTCCATTTTCTGGACAGAAACCCTTACTCAGTCTCCGCTTTGTTGGCTGGAGTGTCGCCTGGGAGGAGCGACCAGCAACCTGCCTCTCGGCATTTTGGTCGATTTCGACGAATTCTCGTCCACAAACGCTGGAGCACTCAAACGATTGCCGATAAGCAATGAACCCATACCAAAATCGTACGACCTACGGCGGGAATCTAAAATTAGCGAGCATGGAATACGTGGACGGGGACAACTGATAGGCGGTGCTTCGTGGGAATATGGGTCAGCCGGGGAACGGGCAGAGAAAATACATGCATTTGCGATAAACGTTGTGTCCAGATGGCACAGTGGTCAATCCAATTGCCCAGTAAGCAGGAGATCCCGGGTTCGGGTCTCGGTCCGGTACGCGTTTTCATTCGTCGGCGCCGATTCCGCATAAACTCCCAATGCAGCTGATGTTACCAGTTCGTCCTCTTTCCTTTCCTTTCTGCCCCCTCCAGCTTCAGGTTCCATAACATGAAGTTGCCTCACTGTTCCACTGCCGTTTCCGACGAGTGTCAGATACATACTCTTACTTTCGCCACCAAAATATCTGCTGCAGCAATTCTAGTGCTTTGACTTTCTTTACAGCTGTTTCTGAAATTTCAGGGATCGTAACGCCGCAGTTCGCCACGAGATAGCACAGCAGTTTGGAATTTCACACAAGCAGTCCTAACGGAACTAGGACGCAATGTGTACAGAGCTCCAAAGGGGACAGTATATGCTTCTGAAGGAGCCACTAATACGCTGCAGAGCCTAAGAAACTTGTAGACCTGCCTAATGTCGTGTAGGGCCCCCACGAGCACAGAAGTGCCGCAACACGACATGGCATGGACTCGACTAATGTCTTAAGTAGTACTGGAGGGAACTGACACCATGAATGCTGCAGGGCTCTCCATAAATCCGTAAGAGTATGAGGGGGTGGAGATCTCTCTTGAACAGCACGTTGCAAGGCATCCCAGATATGCTCAATAATGTTCATATCTTGGGAGTTTGGTGGCCAGCGGAAGTGTGTAAACTCAGAAGAGTGTTCTTGGAGCCACTGTGTAGCAATTCCGGACGTGTGGGGTGTCGAATTGTCCTGCTGGAATTGCCCAAGTGCGTCCGAATGCACAATGGACATGAATGGATGCAGCTGATAAGACAGAATGCTTTCGTACGTGTCACCTGTCAGAGTCGTATCTAGACGTATCAGGGGTCACATATTACTCATACTGCACACGCCCCACACCATTACAGAGCCTCCACCAGCTTCAACAGGCCCCTGCTGACATGCAGGATCCGTGGATTCATAAGGTTGCCTATGTACCCGTACACGTCCATCCGCTCGATACAATATGAAACGAGACTCGTCCAAACAGGCAACATGTTTCCAGTCATCAACAGTCCAGTGTCGGTGTTGACAGGCCAAGCCGAGGTGTACAGCTTTGTGTCGCGGAGTCATCAAGGGTATACGAGTGGGCCTTAGGCTCCGAAAGCCCATATCGAGGATGTTCCGTTGAATAGTCGCACGCTGACACTTGTTGATGACCCAGCATTGAAATCTGCACAAATATGCGGATGGGCTGCACTTCCGTCACGTTGAACGATTTGAACGATTCTCTAGAGTCGTCGTTGGTGCCGTTCTTGCAGGATCTCTCTTCGGTCGCAGCGATGTCCGAGATTTGATGTGCTACCGGATTCCTGATATTCACAGTACACTCGTTAAATGGTTGTACAGGAAAATCCCCACTTCATCGCTACCTCGGAGATATGTCCCATCGTTGGTAGGCCGACTATAACACCACGTTCAGACTAACTTAAATCTTGATAACCTGCCATTGTACCAGTAACCGATCTAACAACTGCGCTGTAATTTGCCTGTTTACATATCTGTGTATTTTAATACGCGTGCCTATACCAGTTTCTTTGGCGCTTACTGTATTTTGTGCATGAGTTTTTCCCTAGCTTCTGGACTGGTCTGTCAGCGCAGCGAGGAGCGCTCTGAATCTCATTCTAGAGAAACGGTCTTTACAGTTGCTTGCTGCCATTAAAATCTAAGTTTTTCATGTTTTTCCAAGACGACTTCAGGCGAATATTACGACATTTCCCGTCAAAACAATACAGTCGATTTATTTCGCATCGTTTGCTCAGTCAGAGCTCGCGCGACAACTCTAATGACCTTGTTATCGACCGGATGTAAATTGTGGTTTTTCTCTCTTTCAGTTTTCTGTGGTAGGTAAAAGTTCATTTCCTCCTCTACCTCGCCGGAACACATCAAACTGTTATTTTTAGTCAGCACTTTCACCGGCACGTGAAACTTGGAAATAATTTCAGACCATCTGTAACCGGCACAAAAAATATTTGCAACGATGAAAATGACAGTTTTTGATTGAACAGGCGGATAAATAACTGAAAAATACTTACTTTAGATATTCATAAATCCTTAACATTAAAAAATCATTAATGTTGAATCCAAGGCACGCTACAAATTGTCTCCAATGTTTTTATAATATGGGCAATTTCGCAAAGCTCTATTGTAAAGCTTTAATTGTGCAGCCTAGTCGAAATGAAGACATTAATAAATTTTTATCGACAGGAACATGGTGATTAATACCCCTATAGTATTAAGCCGCCGCTTGTTACCGACACCGAATGATTAAAAACAGTTTAACTTAATGGTGCATAATAACAACTTCGACAACTACATATTTCAGAGAGCCATGAGTAAAGAGAGCTGTTTCAGATTTCGTCATAATTCATGTGAATATTGCGCATCCGCTAAATAATGACGTAGCAAAGTGCTTACGCGCACTCATCACTAAAAAGCAATTACTGGCTTACGCACCATCTGTCTCAGTTCCTGTCTATTCAACACGCACATCCGAATTATTTAGTTGTGAAAATGAAAGCTATATTATTATTGAAAGAATAAAGAGGCGAAAAGAAGGTAAGAGTTTATCGTTCGGACAATGGCGTAGCCGCTAAACGCGACGGCAATCTCTGATTCGACAGTGACAAAACGGACCATTCTTTCAAAGAAACCATTGCGACGCTCAACTTACTCGACTGAAGGAAGTCACAGAAAATCTAATTCGAATGGTGATCAGGAGAATGGAACAGAAATTTTTCATTCCTTGGTTTTATGATCACCAGAAGCTGCTGGATTTTTGAAATTGTAAAATGAAATTAATGTTGAGAAAATACGAGTAATCCAGCAAATGGCGAATCGTGAATTTTAAAAGTCAGTGGTACTGACTTTACTGCCAGCTTACAACTGCAGCCTTGCACAGTATTCGAGAAATTTTGTAATTCAGTTCCTTGTATATTGTTCCTAAACAAAGTTACTACTGAATGTTGTAGGTGTTGTGTTAATCACAAATTTTACTGTCCAATTACATTAGACATGAAGTATTGTAATTGTATTATTGTTAGGAAGCAATAAGAACCTTGCAAGGCCTGAGTGGCCGTGTGGTTCTAGGCGCTACAGTCTAGAACCGAGCGACCGCTACGGTCGCAGGTTCGAATCCTGCCTCGGGCATGGATGTGTGTGATGTCCTTAGGTTAGTTAGGTTTAGTTAGCTCTAAGTTCTGGGCGACTGATGACCTCAGAAGTCGCATAGTTCTCAGAGCCATTTGAACCATTTGAACCAATAAGAACCTTGAAATTTATTCCTTTACCTGTTCAAGAAGTATTCTGCAACTTGGTGCTATGAGCAAGCAAGAAGTACGGAAAAGTAATAAGTAAGCGGAGGAAGAATGTTTTCACCGTTGCTTGCAACAGAAAAATCGAAAAATATTTCTTCAAGACCTTACATTTGCGGCGTCGTATTAAAGGTCCCAACACCTTGCAGTTTCTTACACTGAATTGTCCAACACGTTGTCCAAGCACATCTGATGTTACTATTGGCGTGACAGTACTCATAGTAGTGTTCTTCTTGGACCACTATAAATTGTTCTGTTACACATTTTGCCCACTGATTTTCATTCATAGGAGCAGGTATGCATCAGTACATGCTGACTGACTTAGTTTATGAGAAACACGAACAGCTCCACTCAGCTACACTTACACACACAAACACAAAGACACACACACACACACACTCACACACACACACATTCGCGTGCGCTGGCACAATGTCCTGTAAACTGCACCCACTGAAATTTACATCCGTCGAAATTTGCACTCACAAAAGATCGAGGATAGGTCCACTAAACAGCAACTTATGCAGCAAGTACATGTGCCAAGACACTTACATAGTATTTTAGCTTATAGTAACTACTGGTGAAAATGACTGGATATGCTTGAACAAGAGCCGTAAAGACAAAATATCTAAAATCGATATTGAGCACAACGTATTTTATTTTCACATGAGATGAATTCGCAACTGTGGTTAATGACTACCATCTTCTGTAGAATGGAATGACTATAATGAAAATTTTCTGCCGTCCGGGACTCGAACTCGGATTTTCCGCTTATCTCGAGCGGTCGCCTTAGTATTTTTTTATTATTTATTTTACTTTATTTTTTTTTATTACAGAGGCCAACCAGCTCTCTGACCGAACACGCTGAGCTACCGTGCCCGCGTAGTGTGGCTATTCGTGTACGACTTCACGGCCACACCCTAACTTCCATGTCTCGTCAACCACACGTCTACGATCTTGTACTCGCGCATCCATTACGTGTAGGCCCTATTCTCGTACAGATCAGATGTGCTTGAAAGTACAGATCGTAGACGTATGGTTGACGAGATATGAAGGCTAGGGTCTGGCTGTGAGTCGTACACGGATACCCAAACGGTAGCCGGCGCGGTAGGTCAGCGTCTTTGGTCAGAGAGGCGCTGGCCCTCTGTAATAATAATAAAAAAAAAAAAAAAAAAAAAAAAAAAAAAAAAAAACTGAGTAACGGAATCATCTTTCAAGTTGAACGGTTGTCATGTGGCGTCAGACCAAACCAAACGCAACGTACAGTGCCGAACAAAATGAAAAAAAAAAAAAAGGTTGGTAAGGCTACGAACTGACTTGCCGAAAGTCGTAGGTTCGCATATCGTTGGGTACAATTTTTTTTTAAAAAAATGGTAAGGCGACCGCTAGCGATAAGCGGGAAATCCGGGTTCGAGTCCCGCAACGGCACAAATTTTCATTGTCGTCATTCCATTCTACAGAGAATGGTAGTCATTAACCATAGTTGCGAATTCATCTTATGTGTTTCGTAACGGCTGTGGTTGCCGCAGTGCGTCGTCATCAGAATAACACAGGCACTGCAATACCGTATTTTATTTTCTGTTTGACGCAATATCACAAAAGTTTCTGCAAGCAGACCTTCAGAAACTACAATGGAGAACATAAAAACCAAATTACAATTACAGAATTTGCCGCGCGGAGTGGCCGCATGGTTTGAGGCGCCATGACACGGACTGCGCGGCCCCTCCCGCCGGAGGTTCGAGTCCTCCTTCGGCCATGGGTGTGTGTGTTGTTATTAGCATAAGTTAGTTTAAGTAGTGTGTAAGTCTAGGGACCGATGACCTATGCAGTTTGGTCCCTTAGGAATTCGCACACATTTGAACATTTGAATAGAGAATTTAAAACAATATGCCTTCTAATTTACAGTTTACGTGAAACATAAACTATAACGTGGTTCACATCCGTGAATGAGAGTACAGTACATTTAATGTACTTAAGGTGGGTGCAAAGGCCAGGAGTATCCACGTATACAAGGTGTCCGAGGAGGAGTGGTCAATATTCACGGCCATGCCAGGAACAATAATTTCGAAGCAAAAAAAGTCTAGTAAAAATGGGCTATAAACTGAGCTGCAAGCGCTTCATCTTCGATACTGTGAAACAAACTTCTTCTGCCGCTGCAAACTTGTATTTAATATTTTTGGAGGACCAAGACTAGAAGAAATTGTCAAATAAATATGAATATTTTAAGAGTTTAGAGCTCTGTAGAAGGGAAGTGTTTGACTGTGGCGAAGGTGAACAATTTCTCATAGCTCATAAGCATGTATTTTAGAGCATATTTTAATATCACAATTCTTACTTCGGATGATCATTCCTGTCATATCCCCGATTATTGACCACACCTCCTATGACACCCTGTATAGAGAGCATAAGTTGGACATAGCTTTTCCTCCGACTCCTAAAGCTACTATACATGCGCGTGCCCTTTCTATGTGACTTCAAAAGACGATTTTTAATGGCTATATTTCTTTCTACTTAAAGCAGTTTTATTGCTGCTGCAGGTATGTTCCTTAAACCTTAAGTTGAAATAAGTTTCTGTCTTGCCAACGTAGCTCTAGCTAATCACAGCGTCATATTTTATAAGCCGAATCATTTCCAAATTTATCTTCCTTTTGTGGTACATTGTGATGCATTTTCACCTTATGATTTTATGTTGTTCTAAGCGTAATTTTAACTCCATTCTTCGGGAATATATTCCCTGTTTTCCAGATGGCCCACCAATTTCAAAAACATACCTGTAGTGGAAAAGAATGCTACATTCGTTTGGCATTTTGGTAAGGGGAATCATAGTGACCTCAACATTGAAAGGTCAATGCAGTTAATGAGCAAATTGGAAAAACGCAGGTGGTTACCATTTTAGACGAACTGGAGACTAAACCCAAGGGACCTAGAACGATCTTTTATTGAGTAAAATAAGTTGGCAGCTGGTGCTTCCATTTGCAATGATCCGGTCAGCTGAGCCTGGTGCTACATTTCATTTCTTCTGGTGGTGGCCCGTGATCGCAGTGAACTACTGTTTCGATTTTTCCTAGCCGGCATGTAAACGCCTAGCAACGTAACGTCCTGCTGCCGGAAGGAGTACCACTAACAGTCGCTATACATTCCCATGATATGCTCCTTTACATACGCACATAGCACTAATTCTCGTTGGATTAACATTTGTATCTTCGTTTTTCATTGTGTATGTTCTCTTTAATTTTAAAAAAGACAGTCTACTTAATGTACATTTTATAATGTTCATATGCAGGGTGATTATAATTAAACTATCAAACCGCTGTAGAAATAACACCACTGGTCAGAATGACGTCAAATAACAACGGAATATTGTCGGAGAAGGAGGAAAACGTATGGCAGAAGTAAAATAAATACACTCCTGGAAATGGAAAAAAGAACACATTGACACCGGTGTGTCAGACCCACCATACTTGCTCCGGACACTGCGAGAGGGCTGTACAAGCAATGATCACACGCACGGCACAGCGGACACACCAGGAACCGCGGTGTTGGCCGTCGAATGGCGCTAGCTGCGCAGCATTTGTGCACCGCCGCCGTCAGTGTCAGCCAGTTTGCCGTGGCATACGGAGCTCCATCGCAGTCTTTAACACTGGTAGCATGCCGCGACAGCGTGGACGTGAACCGTATGTGCAGTTGACGGACTTTGAGCGAGGGCGTATAGTGGGCATGCAGGAGGCCGGGTGGACGTACCGCCGAATTGCTCAACACGTGGGGCGTGAGGTCTCCACAGTACATCGATGTTGTCGCCAGTGGTCGGCGGAAGGTGCACGTGCCCGTCGACCTGGGACCGGACCGCAGCGACGCACGGATGCACGCCAAGACCGTAGGATCCTACGCAGTGCCGTTGGGGACCGCACCGCCACTTCCCAGCAAATTAGGGACACTGTTGCTCCTGGGGTATCGGCGAGGACCATTCGCAACCGTCTCCATGAAGCTGGGCTACGATCCCGCACACCGTTAGGCCGTCTTCCGCTCACGTCCCAACATCGTGCAGCCCGCCTCCAGTGGTGTCGCGACAGGCGTGAATGGAGGGACGAATGGAGACGTGTCGTCTTCAGCGATGAGAGTCGCTTCTGCCTTGGTGCCAATGATGGTCGTATGCGTGTTTGGCGCCGTGCAGGTGAGCGCCACAATCAGGACTGCATACGACCGAGGCACACAGGGCCAACACCCGGCATCATGGTGTGGGGAGCGATCTCCTACACTGGCCGTACACCACTGGTGATCGTCGAGGGGACACTGAATAGTGCACGGTACATCCAAACCGTCATCGAACCCATCGTTCTACCATTCCTAGACCGGCAAGGGAACTTGCTGTTCCAACAGGACAATGCACGTCCGCATGTATCCCGTGCCACCCAACGTGCTCTAGAAGGTGTAAGTCAACTACCCTGGCCAGCAAGATCTCCGGATGTGTCCCCCATTGAGCATGTTTGGGACTGGATGAAGCGTCGTCTCACGCGGTCTGCACGTCCAGCACGAACGCTGGTCCAACTGAGGCGCCAGGTGGAAATGGCATGGCAAGCCGTTCCACAGGACTACATCCAGCATCTCTACGATCGTCTCCATGGGAGAATAGCAGCCTGCATTGCTGCGAAGGGTGGATATACACTGTACTAGTGCCGACATTGTGCATGCTCTGTGGCCTGTGTCTATGTGCCTGTGGTTCTGTCAGTGTGATCATGTGATGTATCTGACCCCAGGAATGTGTCAATAAAGTTTCCCCTTCCTGGGACAATGAATTCACGGTGTTCTTATTTCAATTTCCAGGAGTGTAGTTACAAAATTTAACAACGGATGGCGCTGTAAGCATAATAATTTAACAGTGGTCGACTACGAACGACAAATAAATCACACAACAATGCCAAAAGGGTACGTTTGACGTTAAACAAACTGTACTACTCAGTGTTCATGGGTGAACAGGTGTGATACTGTTAGTTACGTAAGCCCATCCACAACGGCAAGATCATATCACATCGGATGGTAAAAATCAGTTTTTAATTGTCCTGAGACCAAAAACCGCATAAAAAGCATCGATCACATCAGTTTTTGAGTTTCCTGAGGCCAAAAACCGCATAAAAAGCATCAATCAAAATCAAAATGGATTTTTAATTTCTGTGTGACTGGCGAGAAACATGTTCAGTGTGCTGTCCACCGTTTTCTGCAACAAGTTGAAATCGAGAAACAGCACGTTCCACAACTGATCGAATGTTTCCGGGGTCACGTTCAGAATGTGTTTCGCAATGCGTGCCTTCAATGCAGCTAAGTTCGCAGTCGGAACACTGAACACCACAGCCAGAAATCACACGAATTAATATCCGGTGACAATTCTAGCATTTCCGAAATGACTCTTCAACAGTTGCTTAACTGGATTTGCAGTGTGTGGAGGTGCGCTATCTTGCATAAAAATGATCCCACTCACACGTTCACGCTGCTGGAGAGCTGAAATGACGGGGTTGCGCAAAAGACTCTCATAGCGCTTACCAGTGAAGTACAGGTAATAGGACTATATGAAACTGTCTCTTCGAAAAAGTATAGCCTCAGGAGGAAGTGGTACTGGTTGATTTGCGTGTGGATTTTCCGTTGCCCTTTTTCGACAATTCTGTGTATTGACATAACCTGCCACATGGAAGTGGCTTCGTCTGTCCACAAAATCCTCCACGGCCAATCATTGTAAACTTCCATGCGAGCAAGAAATTCTAAAGGAATGGTTTCTCTTGCTGGCAGGTCAACAGGAAGCAACTCGTGCACATAGGTTATTTTGAATGGGTAGCAAGGAAAGATGTTTCGTAGGATTTTACGCACTGTGTTCACGGGTATGTCCAATGTTCGGGCAATTCTCCGTCCACTACACGTTAGCACACCACCACTCGTCTCCTCTTGCATTGTGGTGGCCACTGCTTACACTGACGTCGAATCAATTCGTTTCTTCCCTCTACCAGGTTGCACACCAAGAGATCCAGTGTATTCGAATTTCCGAACCATTTTCTCCAGGCACACAGCAGTCATCGGATCAACGCCTTTTTTCAAACCCTTCAGTGTCCGGAACTTCTGCAGAGCGACGTGTGCACAGTCGTCATTCTTGTAATACGGCTTTACAAGCAGAGCTCGATCCTGCCTTGAGACAGGCATGGCGAACGTCGCAGACGCGAAAGTAGGAAAAGCCGTATATCCGGCCGGTTATACCAAATTCAACGGGTCGTGCGCGTGACAGGTGTTTTCATTTATGTATTCTGACACATACAATTGATCAATTTTTCCCCCTTCTCCGATAATACTCGGTTGCAATTTGACGTCATTCTGACCAGTGGTGTTATTTCTACAGCGTTTTCAAAGTTTAATTATAATCACCCTGTATTTTCCGATTGGCAATATGGACAAAGATATGCAGTGTTGTAACTACAAATAATTTTTTTCACATTTTGAAGTTCTGGTTAGAGGATTAGTGCATGCATCGCTAGAAATAGGACGACGAGCTATGTACAGCTTTTGTCACCTATATATCGCAGCCATGCTGCAAAAGTGACACAATTTGAGGTATTACTATGACAGAACTGCAGAGAGGATACTTCACAGGTAATCCAAAGTGTGTTGCTACTTCCGTAGTGTGGCCGGTAAAGGGCAGCTCTGTCACTCTACTTGTGTGAAGTAAGCACATGCTCATAATCGCAAAACTTAAGCACTGATAGTTGAGCAGTGAATCTCACAGCGAACGATCGTTGATAAGGACTGTATTAGTTTGAGCTGTGTCGGTCAAATGCAGCGTGATATTCCTTTTTTGTCACTTTATCTGGACATGCGTATACTGCAGTGTGGTATTTGTCCACCGATACCGGGCAAGTGACTTACATTTAAAATTCCGCCCTTGTACTTAAATATACATACTGAATGCTCGGAGCATGCTCGGATAGCTGGAGTGATTCGGGCGACTGCACGCGAAAAGCGGGAAATCCAATTTCGAGTCCCGGTCCGGCACAAATTTTCAAGGTCGTCATTCCATTATATACGTAAAGGCTGTCCGTATTCGCAACTGCGATTAAATTTCAAGTTTTAAAAGAGCTCGGTCTTCCATTTGGCTAGGAAATGAGGAGTAAAGTGAAATAAACCTTTTCCAACGTAGTTATTATAGGTGCTGCCTCTGAGACACTCAAATTTACTTTCATTATTAGGTTATTACTATAGCACCGTCGCTGAGGGTAGGAGAAGAACTGACTACGACAGTACACAAATCTACTAATGCTTATGCTCAATGGAGTGTTTTTGTGTCTCGGGACCATTCATTCTACTTTAATCTTGAATTTACAAACGAAAAATTTTCAGAAACTTCTTATTCCCAGTTAATGAGCCGCAACAGGAAATCATTCTACAGTATTCTGACTTAACTCGGATATCTGCAGATCATGAGCATTTATTTTGCTCTTGGTGTCAGTTGGTGCAGCTAACGAAATGATCGCCAGAAACCTTAAGGGACAGGTTGTTAGATAGACTGCTTAATAAAGTGAAGACGTTCAGATTTTTCCATACCAAATAGGTCACGCTAGCATTGATATCTTGAGGAAATGTTTCACAGAGTCTGTCATGTCTCGTCAAGCTCTGGTGACAAAGACCCAAGACAGTACAGCAGAGAGAGATGACGAAGTCAGCAGTCCAATGGATCAGACGAGGGAATGGTACAATCCGACATGTCAAAACTTGCCCTGAAATTTTTGGTACGGGAAGAATACACCGAAAAAAAAACAATGTCAAAATTTTCGCTACTAAGACACAATGCAAGCATTTTTAAACAAGTGCTGAACATTACCAAATTCGTAGGTCGCCAGGTGGTTAGAGAACTCTTCACCCCACCATAGTCGTAGCAGACAGCTCATTCGCAACAAGGCTTGCGCGTATCTTTGGTTGTCAGCGCGTTCGTAAAGCGATAAGACGGGACGGCGCGATCGTAATGTGCAAAGCGAATTTCAGTTCAAGTTGATAGTTTGTCTGTCACAATTGTTCACAGTTATTATTGACTATTATTCACAACACACTTAATATCTATAATAATTAATAGTTACCTTTGCAGTAATACTAAGCGCTAACAATCGACATAAAGACTGAGTTAAATTTCTTTGTATTTCCTTCGCATATGCTTGCTAATGCATCCGAGTCTGTGCAGGTTCCAGAGTTTAACAGTAATTTGGAGCCCATGCATATTTTAAATCTTGCGAAGATGGAATATGAAGACAATGGTATGCAATGCAAATCGCACACTTCTGCTGAAGACCTACATATGTGTTATTTATTAGTTAATTTCTTGGAAATTCGCTCGAATGAAGTCGACATTTTATTGTAAATTGTATGAACATTAGAAGAAACAGGAACTAACTCTGACAACTCCATTAACTGTCGTTCAAGCGATGGTTGTTGTGCTGGTTAAAGTCTAGAACAAACACATAATACCTCCATGCACAAGGAAAGACATACAGCAATAGCTTTCAGAGACAAGGAAAATGCTCAAAGGTTTTTGCTTAAATGAAGGAGAGTGAAAGCGCTTGAAGTTAAGCAGCGTACATAGCCGGTTTCGTTTCATAAAATCTGAACGTAAATTATGCAAACCATAGAAAGATTTATACGAAGATCGAAATAAGCTCCAAAATGAAACTCGCAAAAGCGTGAAAGAAAAACTATGCAAAGGATTTACAACTGCTCATGAGGGTCAGTGCACCGTTAACAACAGAGATCTACGAGACTGTGTCCTTTCGTTACACAGATTCAGAAAAATGTACGGAAAATGCGTCACTGCTAACTCTCATCGAAGGAAGAAAACAAGAAGTAAAGACGTTTGGACTGACCACTGGTGAAAATGGCGAAGGCCCAACCGTCATTAGACAAGGCGCTACTAAGTGTTCTTTGCGTCTTCGATGGTATGGCGCTCTGTTCGTAACGAGCAAATCCACAGAGGAGCATACTACCGAAATCTTCCGATGAAGCTACGGCGTCCGCAGCTCGTGGTCGTGTGGTAGCGTTCTCGCTTCCCGCGCCCGGGTTCCCGGGTTCGATTCCCTGCGGGGTCAGGAATTTTCTCTGCCTCGTGATGACTGGGTGTTGTGCGATGTCCTTAGGTTAGTTAGGTTTAAGTAGTTGTAAGTTCTAGGGGACTGATGACCATAGATGTTAAGTCCCATAGTGCTCAGAACCATTTGAACCATTTTTGAAGCTACGGCAGGCTGTCAAGACGAAGCGAAACACCCGAGGGGCTGTTTCTGCTCCTCGAAAACTCCGCAGCTCAATCTGTACAGTACAGTCATATACGCTACTTCTTTGGACTGTCAAATTCTGCTTCACCCCCACAATCTCCTGACACTTTCTTCTACGATTAAATAGCATCATGGTAGGCATTTAGAGAATGACGACCAGCTGAACAGACAAAATGCAGACATCTACTCGAAGGTCACCGCCAAGTCGTCCACTATGGGGAAAATTTTTTTCGTATTGAATTGTGAATACGTAGAGAAGGATTAAGCCGATCACCAACTTTCGTGGACACCCCGTGATTTTTTCGAGGTGCTATGACTATGAGTCTGTTTCAATACGAGTTGCATGAGTTGAATGGGATCTGGACTCTGGTCCATCCCAACCCAGCGTCTAGACTAACTATAGGAATGCTTCGGCGGGACCGGCTCAACGCGGTTCCCTGCGAGCCCTGGGTAGTTGCTTTACAACTTTTGCGCTATGGCTGAAGTAGGTCTCCTTCCGAGAGATTGACCCTTTACTGATTCCTGTCTGGCTTACGAGAGGGTATATAAAGCTTGTGGTACGTACACTCAAACTTGATCATCAACGGAATGACTGTTCACTGACAAAACGTTAGTGTTTGGGTACGAGTGCTTAACTCCTTGGTACAGTTCTAGATAAGCCAACGTCTTCTACAAATGAATGAACGGCTTTGGTGCCGCACATATGGTGTACCACAAAGTGATACAGGAACATATGATGTTTTGAATGGTCTCGCTGTTACCATTAATCTTCTATCGTAAGAGGTGGTGCAGAATATTTGACAGGCCTGGGATTCAAATCCTCATCTGACCAACCTTATATATGGTTCCTGTAATTTTCCCAAACCATTTTATGTTAATAAATAGATATTTTTCGAAGGAAAATCATGGGACATTTTGTACCCCAGTCTCAGCTTCGTCTCTGATAACCTGTCAACGAAAGAGAGATCCTCCTTTTATTATGTGGCGTCCTGCGGCGTCCTGCGGCGGCCTGCCTCTTGAATACCAATTGGACTGGCAGCCAAAAAGCCCAGTCATTTAACACAATACTTAAATTTTAGCGAATCGACGTTGGCTTCACGTGGCGCACAAAGACAGTGGAAGATATATATTTGAGGAATGAAACTACGTTAACTATATGTGTTTTGGTTTCTCGGGTTTGTTTTTCCGATACGTATTTCACAGCGAAATCTCCTTCACCAGGTTTTCGAAATTTCACGAGTGGCTTTTCGTGTTGATGTGGTGAAGCAGTCGCATCGGAGATACGTTATGCTGTAATATAAAGGTGAAAACATATAAACGCCAGGACAAACAGCGTTATAAAATAACCTACGTATTGCGAGAAACTGTTTCATTAGTAGTACATAGTGAAGTTTCTCGAAGTTGTTTAATTTCAGTTCCTTATGTATCGGAAACAAATGTAAGTATCAAAAACTTGCAAACAATCCTACTAAGTGACCAAATATTTTCGCTAAAGTAGTTCTACTTGAAAGGCATTTGCTATAGGTGTCTTTCGTATGATGCATGCAAACATTCGCTAAAGTAATTCTACTTGAAGACCATCTGCTATAGGCGTCTCTCATATTATGCATACATATCTGTACCGTTAAGCACTTGCACGTCTCAAAGAACATATATTCAGATTTCCGTTCTACTAGGGTAGTCTCGCGGGGGTAGTCGCGCGGTCTTAGGGCGTCTTGTCATGGTTCGTGCGGCTTCCCCCGTCGGATGTTCGAGTCCAACCTCGGGGATGGGTGTGTGTGTCTTCTCCTTAGCGTAAGTTAGTTTACGTTATTTTAAGTAGTGTGTAAACCTAGGGACCGATGACCTCAGCAGTTTGGTCCCAAAAGAACTTACCACTAATGTCCAAATTTTCTGCTACGGTACCTTAACCATTGGTTGAGAACTGAAAAGGCTAGTCTTAAGCAAGTAGCTGAATGATTACAGCCAGCTAATTGTACTGGTTAGCGCGGAGATCGGTTAGTTCAAATGTTCAAATGTGTGTGAAATCTTATGGGACTTAATTGCTAAGGTCATCAGTCCCAAAGCTTACACACTATTTAACCTACATTATCCTAAGGACAAACACACACACCCATGCCCGAGGGAGGACTCGAACCTCCGCCGGGACCAGCCGCACAGTCCATGACTGCAGCGCCTAAGACCGCTCGGCTAATCCCGCGCGGCAGATCGGTTAGTGAGGTTCCACATGGTTTGTGGGACAAAGAAACACCTCTTATTTCGTCCTGTTGGTATGACAATCGTCTGCTTCCCTGCTACATGTATGTACCGTACTATTTAGGATAGACATTTCTCTAGTGGTACTAGGATAGGTACAATGAAGCGACATCTTCGAGGATTTCGATGAGGTGGTTCGTGAACGTCCATTAATTACGTCAGCTCATAATTGGAGGTCGGATGGGGGGAGAGGGGTTGGGGGTTGAGAGGGATGTCCGGCAGAATCTCACCAAATCTCATTTAAAGTGGGAGAGGAGCAATGAAATTCTCTTGTCAGCTTTTTATTTCAGAAAGTGTATATTATTGTGGTACTGTCGAGTATCGGGAGCGGCGCAAGAAGTATAGACCACTGCAAAATGGTGCAAAGATACCGCAGAGCAAAGCGGTATCACGAGGCACCCACGAGATGTTACGAAGAAGCCGTGCTTCCTGCAGTTCCGAGGCGCCGCCGCCTCGCCTGTGCCCTGAAATAGCGTCGTCAGGGACCAGGAGGGCAATTCCGGTCGAGGTCGGATCCCGCCCACTTCCAGGAAGTTCATGCCGGAGTTACGTCGTGCCGCCCACTGGCCGTGACAGCCCTCGTCAACCGTCGGGGAGTGAAGAGACTTCCGTCTCCTGCCAACTGTGCCTACGCGCCAACGCTATCAGAACTGTGTCGACTAATGTCTACGAACTTGTGTTTCCTAGAGGCTGTAGTGAAATCACAGTACGGCCTTTCTGAACATTAATTCGTCACTAAGTAAACATGGCTCATTTACAATTCTTCTGAACCTCAAGTTCAAGTGTGGGGTTGCAGAACGACAGCCGAGCCTGGCAAGCAACGATAAGTGCCGTTGTAGGTTAATAACGTATTACTTGTTCACAGTGTTCTAATTAACTGCTTAGCTGGGTGGTAACGTGCTTGCATCCCGCGCAGCGGGCCCGCGTTCAAAATGGTTCAAATGGCTCTGAGCACTATGGGACTTAACATCTGAGGTCATCAGTCCCCTAGAACTTAGAACTACTTAAACCTAACTAACCTAAGGACATCACACACATCCATGCCCGAGGCAGGATTCGAACCTGCGACCGTAGCGGTTGCACGGTTCCAGACTGAAGCGTCTAGAACCGCTCGGCCACAACGACCGGCGGGCCCATGTTCGATTCCTGGCCGAGATGGAACTTTTCTCCAAAATTTATGGCCTCTCTGAACACAACGGAATACGTTACACTTGTGCATGGCAGGAATTCCCCCATTGGCAACAAACATAGCACAACTGTTAGGTTTCATTCGGGGAATTCTCTACTGCACCGACCGAAATCGCTGTATGTTAATAAGTGAGTCAGTCGTGATATTCCGTAACGGATATAAAGCCGATGATGCTGTGTACAGCATCAATTTCAATAAAACGTTTTACAATGCGTGTGCTAAACAACATGTCGACAAGCGAAACACACATGCGAGAATAGTTAATCGTTTGTGGAAGCAAGCTAAGCTGAAGTTCACCGACAAGAATTCTCTTAGTGATCATGTATATGAAGCTATTTGAAAAGCCGCGAAATCATACGGTTCAGAGGAACGTAAGAAGAACTTTGTCTTCCATCTTCATAGTAAGTAAAGGTTCAACGACATGTTATGTATATAATTTACCAATAGAACGTCAATTTGTTAGGGATCCATCAAAATGGTTCCCACTATTTTCGCGATTCGTTTTCGTCCTTCTGAAACTGTTTTTGTCCAGCCAAATGCCACATAGGTTTGTCATGTTTAAAATAAAGTGTTTTTAATAACATTTAAAAAAACGTTTACTACGCTTTAAAAATGAGATATGGTTTTATTAAAGTGTTTTAAACAATTTTTAAAACAAGCAAAAAATAATTCATTTTTTCGTATTTTTATCCAACTACATGATAAAACCCTTGTGAGGACGAGAGAAAATCTCCCCACATCTCACCGAATCTCACCGTGGGGGAAGGGATTCAGATTTTAAAGAAAACCTCTCACGCAATTAACGGGAAGCCCCTTGGTTGCTTCCGCTGCCTTTGCATTATTATCTGTTACATTGTTTTCAGATTTATTAACGCGAGATACATATTAATCGAATTTCATGTGACTAATGATAGATCCTTTGTTCGGTTTCACAACTTGGTTGGAACACGTGGGGATGATAACCGCCTTCTGTGATTATGATATCAAGTTACCTCGGTTTAGCATATGTTGAATGCCCTTTTCATTATTCCGTTACACTGTGAGGAAGTTCCTGGTCACCACAGTGTGTATGGTAAAAGTAGTAGCACTGTGTTGTTATTCTGTTATTGGTTACGTTTCGTTTCAAGAGGGTTAAACGTAGTCACCGGCTTTTATGTCCTATGTAGGAAGCTCGGAAACAGTCTGAAAAGCTTGCAAGGGTATTGTAGAGTATGCTGCGCTGAGAAATAATTGTTAAGGTAAAATTAAACCCATTGCACCGTATCCGAGCTATTTTAGCACAGAAGTTAGCTAATCAGGCCGTGGTTCATGCAAATTCAAGGGGAGTGACAGAGACAACGTCGCAAAAGGTGTTCCTCGTTTGGTTTCCTAAAGCCGAACAAGAAAGCCATACAGGAATTGGACATGGAAAGGTAATAAGGACGGAAGTAGAGCTAAACGCTGAGGACTTCCGAGCGCTACCATCAACGCTATGAGATCAATTGGCACTATTGTATCAGGCGCGAAGTTTGAATTTGCGCGCAAAGGCCTGATTGGTGACCGTCAATGCTAATTAACCTGGAAACCGCTCAACATATCTCATTTTGTTCTTACCAGTTGTTTCTGAGCACACCCTACGCGAAACACCCTTACAAGCTTTTCAAACAGTTTCTGACCACCTTGTAGATATGATACATGGAGAAATTAAATGTTATAATTTTAGTACTACAATCATGTACATCATAATGACAGGAAATAACTGAATATTAAAATTCTTTCTAAATTTTTTACCGTTTATATGACGTTAAGTTTGGTGAAACAACAAAAGAAGATAAAGTGGAATAAGAGGTCACATCGTGTTACGTGCTTTAAGTCAAAGTTTCTTGAAAGTATTGAGCTCCGCTGTATTCGCAGTCTGTTTTTTTTGTCAAGCATGTGATTTTCTCGCGTAAGTTTGTGTCTAATGTCCAAGTATGTAGCGCGTCCTGTTTCCAGTTTTTTTCTACTGTGTGTTTTCAACATTGTCAGCTTTGTGCTCTGTTTCAAGCAAATGGACAAATACTTCATGTTTATTTGGTTGCTTTGGGGGGGGGGGGGGGGGGGAGCAAACTTCTCTAAAATTCATTCCACTTTGACCTATGTAAAAATGGTCGTAGGATGTGTCAGACGGTCTGTATAGTGATATTACTTTAGCAAAAATCTTTGGTCGCATTGTCGGTTTATTTATGATGTTTCCCCACTCACGCCTATTTACAATATATGGCCAATGAAAACCAAAGAACATACAGAAATTTCGCTGTAGTCCAGTAGATATGCAGAATGTTTACGGTGCTGTAGCCTACTTTTACTATCGCACGTAGGTTTTTTTAAGTTCGTCTAAGAACATCCCTCAGGTTCGATTTCTCTCAAGATCATGACGGGAAGCCTCTTATGAATCTTGGAAACTCTGATGGTGGAGCTTTCACTGTGAAATAAGTATCGAAAGAAAAAAAAGAAAGAAACGGAAAAACAGGAATACAGATGGTTGACGGAATTTCATAAGTATTTTGTAAGATTTAAATTTCGAGTCGAAAGGAGAGAGAGAGGACTCAACATTTCGGAACGACGTGATCATCAGAGACTGGTCACAAATTCATATTCGACAAAAATGGGAAGGAAATTAACATTGTATTTTCAGAGGAACCATCCCGGACTTCTGTTTAATCGACGGGGAGAAACGATGGGAAACTAAGCCAAAATAATCTGATGGGGTTTTGATATTCGCTGCTATAGAATGTTACAGTACGCTACCACGGTCTGTTAAAGCAACAGAGATAACTTTTTAGTATTATTACCTCGCATCTCTATTCTTCCAACCGAAACCCTACTAATTGAAGTACTGTGCATGCCTCGCATCTCTATTCTTCCAACCGAAACCCTACTAATTGAAGTACTGCGTATGATATATAAATGGTAGCCATAAGACTTTTTAATTATCACCGAGAAAAAAATTATATAAGCTAAGTAATATTTCGTTTACCTGCAATTACGTATCGGTAATGCTAATGCTGCTACATACTGAAATCCGCACTTCACAGTACCGTAGCATGGCGGTAAAAAAAGAGCCAAAGCGTAAAAGGATAACACACGGATAGCGTCGAGAGGCGAGGATTACAGTGTGTACCAGAACTGCAGAAACGCAACAGAAAAATGGTTCAAATGGCTCTGAGCACTATGGGACTCAACTGCTGTGGTCATAAGTCCCCTAGAACTTAGAACTACTTAAACCTAACTAACTTAAGGACAGCACACAACACCCAGCCATCACGAGGTAGAGAAAATCCCTGACCCCGCCGGGAATCGAACCCGGGAACCCGGGCGTGGGAAGCGAGAACGCTACCGCACGACCACGAGATGCGGGCGCAACAGAAAAAAAACAGCAGTTATGTAAGTGTATTTCTATCAAGGAGATAATTACAACTTCATTATTAACCTCGGTATATGCACGGAATGTATTTCATAGCACACATTTATCTATATTACTAAGCAACTATCCCAGATCCCGAAAACCATTAACATTCCCAGTTTCACTATTTAACTGGTTCCAGGAGCAACAGAAGTTTGATTTTATGCATTTCGCGTATTTATTGTCCTAAGTTTATAGTTTTAAAATTATGTCGTGATCCACTCATTAAGAGGTATAAAGGTTTAATACAATAGGACACGTACAGGGTGTTTGTAAATTAGCTACACAAAAGAAACTGTTAACACTGAAAAAGGTAAATAACTTGCAGAAATGGTTGATACAGTACTGAATGCTATGTACGAGGCGTGTTTTTTAAGTAAGTACCGTTTTGAAATTAAAAAAAGACGTGCTAAGATATCTCAATAATTTTATTTTTAAATGAAAGCCTGTACCTTAATCTACGCACTGACACCATTACAGTCTGATTCTTCCTTGTTTACGTTGTGTACTGAGTGTTTAAGATGCCTCCGATAATCGTGAGTCCCGCCGACTGTGAAGTACGGGCTGTCATAAGATTTCTTAGTGCTAAAGGCCTATAAGCGATCGATATTCATCGTGAGATCTGTGCAGCTTACGGAGAAAACATTTTGAGTGATGGAATGGTAAGAAAGTGGGTGGGAGCATTTAAAGCTGGCCACACAAATGTGCATGATGAACAACGGAGTGGGCGTCTTTCGGTCGTTAATGACAGTTTGGTGCAGGAAGTGGACAATAAGGTGAGAGAAAACAGACGCTTTGCGATTTCCTCCTTGTGGCATGCCTTTTTAATGTTTCTCGTAGAGTTTTGTATGGCGTTATGACCGAGCACTTGAATTACCGAAAATTGTGCGCACGTTGGGTACCGAAAATGTTGACGGATGTGCACAAAACCTAACGTTTAGACAGCGCACTGATTTTCCTTGAGCGGTACCCCAACGACGGTGATGATTTTTTAAGCCAAATTGTAAAGGGCGATGAAACATGGGTGGCCTACGTCACAGCAGAATCAAAGCAACAGTCCATGGAAGTTGAGCAAGGGCGTCGTTTTGCTGCAAGACAATGCCCGTCCGCATGTGGCGAATCAGACCAAAGATCTTATGACATCTTTTCGATGGGAAACTAGATCATTCTCCGTACAGCCCCGATCTTGCGCCCTGTAACTACCATCTGTTCCTACACTTGAAGAAACACCTGGGCGGTCAACGTCTTCAAGACGATGTCGAAGTCAAAACAGTGGTGATGCAGAGGTTAACAAGTCAGGCGGCAGACTTCTAAGAGGAGGGTCTTCAAAAACTGGTACAACGTTATGATAAGTGCCTCAGTACTGACGGAAATTGTGTATAAAAGTAGATTAAGGTACAGGCTTTCATGTAAAAAATAAAATTATTGAGATATCTTAGCACATGTTGTTTCAATTTCAAAACGGTACTCACTTAAAAAACACGTCTCGTACCTTCAATATTTATGTACAAATGTTCGAGGTGACTGCCTTTTGTAACATCACAAATGGTAATGCCGAACTTGTTCAGTGGCTGTCTCAGAGACTGCTGACCAGTACTAACCCGGTGACGTATGTGATTTGACACAGTGACGGTAAAATGATGCACTAGTTAATAATAGCTTCTCTTTGAGGTTGTCGCTTACGATATTTAGGCCTGAACTGTGGTAGCGGATTAGATTCATGGAACCATAAACAACACCTTACACGTTATGCACAGGTACACGATCTATGATGCCTATAGGAACAACTCATTTGCGCATGCCACTTGGCGGAAACATCGGGAGCTAGCGGTGTTAGAGGGGAATAAAGCTTCAAGATAAAGTAGGTTCAGTGCTGTATCAAACATTTCCTTGTGTTCTTCACCCGTTTCACGATTAAAGGTTATTTCTGTATTCCTAATTTATAGTTATCCTGTATTACAGTTAGAACCTGAGTGCTTGCATTGAGACAGCATAACTGACGGCGCGCAAATACCCGGACTTTATTAATCCAGTATTCGATAATGAGAGGACTTAGTGACTGCCAACAACTTCACAAATAATTACAAACCTTTTCTAAACTTCTACATCTACATCTATATACATACGGTTCGTGGCGGAGGGTACCTCGTACCACAACATGTTAAAACGTCAAATATCCATTGCTTTATCTCATTTGTGAAGTAATCAGACGTTTGAAACTGTTTTATACAGGGGGAAGTTTTACCTTTTTTTGAAAGAATGGGGCATTTACTGGTAATATCACACTGAAGAGCAAAGAAACTGGTACACCAGTCTAATATCGTGTTGGGGCCCCCGCGTACACGCGGAAGTGCTGCTGCACCACGACGTTGCATGGGCTTGACAAATGTCTGAAGTAGTACCGGAGGGAACTGACACCATGAATCCTGCAGGGCTGTCCACAAATCGGTGAGAGAACAAAGGCGTGGAGATCTGAACAGCACGTTGCAAGGCATCCAGATGTGCTCAATAATGTTCATGTCTGGGGAGTTTGGCGACCAGCGGAAGAGTTTAAACTCAGAACAGTGTTCGTGGAGCCACTCTGTAGCAATTCTGGACGAGTGGGGTGTCGCATTGTCCTGCTGCAATTTCCCAACTCCGTCGGAATGTACAATGGACATGAATGGATGCAGGTGATCAGAGAGGATGCTTACATACGTGTCACCTGACAGAATCGTATTTAGACGTATCAGGGGTCCCATATAACTCCAACTCCACACACCCGACACCATTACAGAGCATCTACCACCCTGAACAGTCCCCAGCTGACATCCAGGGTCCATGGATTTATGAGTTTGTCTCCATACCCGTACATGTCCATTCGCTCGATACAATCTGAAACGAGACTTGTCCGACCAGGCAATGTGTTTCCAGTCATCAACAGTTCAATGTTGGGCCCAGTTGAGGCGTAAAGCTTCGTGTCGTGCTGTCATCAAGGGTACACTAGTGGGCATTCGGCTCCGAAAGCCCATATCGATGATGTTTCGTTGACTGGTCCCCATGCTGACGCTTTTTGATGGCTCAGCAGTGAAATCTACAGCAATTTGCGGAAGGGTTGCACTTCCGTCACTTTTAAAGATTCTCTTAAGTAGGCTTTGGTCCCATTCTTGCAGGATCTTTTTCCGACCGCAGCGATGTCGTAGATTTGATGTTTTACCGGATTCTTGATAGTCAAGGTACGCTCGTGAAATGATCGTATGGAAATATCCCCACTTCACGGTACCTCGGAGATGCTGTGACCCATCGCTCGTGCGCCGACTATAACACCACGTTCAAACTCACTTAAGTCTTGATAACGTGCCAGTTTAGCAGCAGTAACCTATCTACCAACTGCGTCAGACACTTTTTGTCTTTCGTAGGCGTTGCCGACCACAGTGACGTATATCATATGCCTGTTCACATATCTCTGTATTTGAATATGCATGCCTATACTAGTTTCTTTGGCGCTTCAGTGTACTCGAATAATTACTGCTACTCGTAGTTCGTTGAGGTGGAGATATCCTACCGAAGTATTATTCAAATGTCATCTAAGATGCATGCAACAGGGCTGCTACTACTTGTAGAATAAATGCAGAAATAAGATATTCCTAATGGCGCCCCTACCTAAATGTTACAATTTTCTATCTTCCTTCTAGCACACAGTGATACCTATTTCTCTCATCAATTGATCTTCGAGTCTAGCAACAGATTTATAACAGTTTTTATCAAAAATAGATAGCACTGATGCGTGGCTTGTCCGATTAAAAGATGAGACCGTTAACGACAGAGATCGGTGTGTTTATCGAATAAACAAGCCGAACAGTAGAAGGACGAGGAAAGTGCTTATGACGCAGCGTTTGTTTTTTTGCTTCCATTACGCACACTGCTGCCGCTAGGGGTCTGGCCGTCTGGTCGCTGAGATGTGTTTGGACGGCAGCCAGTAAGAAAAAAGAGAAGGTGACCCTGGGAATGCAGTACCGAGCAAAGAGCCCGGCTCCTAGAGAGCAGAGGCAGCAGGACTGGCGGCCGGCTCTCCGTGATTTGCGAACAGTGGGCGCTCGCCGCATTTGGAAACCATCAGCGTATAAGTCTGTGAAACATACCACAGCAACGACATTTGCCGCAATGTGGCAGCAGTGAATATTTCGATATTTCATGTCATACCCAGGATATCTGAAATATTCGGAAAATCTGTTATTCAAAATGAAGGATTCAATTTGACTGATTTTTATTTCATGAAATTTATATTGGATACAAGAATTATACATACCGATGGAAAGACGACTTTCAAAGTTTACAAACACGGTTTGTAAGTGTGCATTGTGGCCTCCCCCTGCTGCAGGATAAACATTTAAACGGTATCCGAACTCATCCCAGACATAAAGCTTTTGCTAATCGGTGTTTCAGTGCAGAATCGAGAGGAAATGCTCTAAGCTCTGTTTTGCCCACCCAATACTTCTGAGCCGAAAAAAAGAAGCACAAAATCTTATGCAGCACTATAGTAGTTTTATTGACAACTACAGTACTGGCCATTAAAATTGCTACACCAAGAAAAAATGCAGATGATAGGCGGGTATTCACTGGACAGATATAAAATACTAGAACTGACATGTGACTACATTTTCACGCAATTTGGATGCATACATCCTGAGAAATCAGCACCCAGAACAACCACCCCTGGCCGTAATAACGGCCTTGATACGCCTGGGCATTGAGTCAAACAGAGCTTGGATGGCGTGTACATGTACAGCTGTCCATTCAGCTTCAACACGATACCACAGTTCGTCAAAAATTGTGACTGGCGTATTGTGATGAGCCAGTTGCTCGGCCACCATTGACCAGACGTTTCCAGTTGGTGAGAGATTTGGAGAATGTGCTGACCAGGGCAGCAGTCGAACATTTTCTGTATCCAGAAAGGCCCGTACAGGACCTGCAACATGCGGTCGTTCATTATCCTGCTGAAATGTACGGTTTCGCAGGGATCGAATGAAGGGTAGTTTGGTGACCAGCGGAAGAGTTTAAACTCAGAACAGTGTTCGTGGAGCCACTCTGTAGCAATTCTGGACGAGTGGGGTGTCGCATTGTCCTGCTGCAATTTCCCAACTCCGTCGGAATGTACAATGGACATGAATGGATGCAGGTGATCAGAGAGGATGCTTACATACGTGTCACCTGTCAGAATCGTATTTAGACGTACCAGGGGTCCCATATAACTCCAACTCCACACACCCGACACCATGACAGAGCATCTACCACCCTGAACAGTCCCCAGCTGACATCCGGGCTCTTTGCTCGGTACTGCATTCCCAGGGTCACCTTCTGTTTTTTCTAACTGGCTGCCGTCCAAACACATCTCAGCGACCAGACGGCCAGACCCCTAGCGACAGCAGTGTGCGTAATGGAAGCAAAAAAACAAACGCTGCGTCATAAGCATCTGAAATTGAACGTCCACTGTTCAAAGGGCCGTCAATGCGAACAAGAGATGACCGAAACGTGTAACCAATGGCACCCCATACCATCACGCCGGGTGATACGCCAGTATGGCGATGACGAATACACGCTTCCAATGTACGTTCACCGCGATGTCCAGAAACACGGATGCGACTATGATGATGCTGTAAACAGAACCTGGATTCATCGGAAAAAATGACGTTTTTCCATTCGTGCACCCAGGTTCGTCGTTGAGTAAACCATCGCAGGCGCTCCTATCTGTGATGCAGCGTCAGGAGTAGCCGCAGCCATGGTCCCCGAGCTGATAGTCCATGCTGCTACAAACGTCGTCGAACTGTTCGTGTAGATGAATGCTGTCTTGCAAACGTCCCCGTTTGCTGACTCAGGGATCGAGACGTGGCTGCACGATCCGTTACAGGCATGCGGATAAGATGCCTCTCATCTCGACTGCTAGTGACATGTGGCCGTTGGGATCCAGCACGGCGTTCCGTATTACCCTCATGAGCCCACCGATTCGATATTCTGCTAACAGTCATTCGATCTCGATCAACGCGAGCAGCAATTTCGCGATACGATAAACTGCAATCGCGATAGGCTACAATCCGACCTTTATCAAAGTTGGAAACGTGATGGTACGCATTTCTCCTCTTTACTCGAGGCATGACAACAACGTTTCACCTGGCAACGCCGGTCAACTGCTGTTTGTGTATGAGAAATCGGTTGGACACTTTCCTCATGTCAGCACGTTGTAGGTGTCGCCACTCTGAAAAGCTAATCATTTGCATATCACAGCATCTTCTTCCTGTCGGTTAAATTTCGCGTCTGTAGCACGTCATGTTCGTGGTGTTGCAGTTTTAATGGCCAGTAGTGTAATATGAACTGGCTGTCTATTGATGTCAGGACTGTCCCGGTCCTTTACGGAACCTCAGAGCTCTAGTCATGGATATTGAAAATTAAGCTTCCATTCTTTCCAACAGTGTTTAGAGTTTCTTTCTTGCTAGGGGCCTTTGTCCCTCGTCAACGCGGGGTCGGCCGTGTTACTATTGATTTGGCATTTTTAGACACATAGGGCGGTCGGATGCCCTTCCTGCCACCACCACGAACCCCCCTCCCCCACTTGGGATGGAATTAGTGTACCGCTGTTGTCTGCGTCTAGTGTAAGCCATGGAATAGTGGGAATGTTTGCAAATATCTGCAAGGCGTGTAACTGAGGGGGAACGTGGAGACCAGCCCAGTATTCACCTATCGGGACGAGGAAAGCCGCCTAAAAACCACATCCAGGCTGTCTGGCAGATTCGATCCGGGGCTGGCGAGCCTGCCCGAGTCCACGAAGCAGCGCATTAGCGCTCTCGGCTGCTCTGGTGGATCCTTCCAACAGTGTTTAGAGTATTCGTATCAATTTATGCATTGGTGAAATAAAAATTAATCACAACGATTCTGTCGTTTTTGGCGATATCTGGGTAACAACAAAAAGGAAAAAAAAGAACTGAAGAGAAGGACACAGATCTGCACTCTGTGAACATACCGGTGGGAGTCATCCCAGATGTGAAACGGATTCCTCAGGATGCCACCATGAAGAGCACAGGGGAAGCCCACTGAGATGGGGGGCTCATGTTGGTACTAATGACGTGTTTCGCTTTGGATCGGAAGAGATTCTCTTTGCTTTCCGGTGGCTACCTCAAGTGGTAAAGGCTGGCACTCTCGCTTGCGGGATGAAGGCGGAACTCATCACACTTGGCGTCGTCAATAGAATCAACGGCGGACGGCTAGAACAGACGATAGTGGAGGGTCTCAATCAGAGCCTCAGGTGGGTCTGCGACTGTGTGGACAACAGGTTCCTCGACATTGAGCCATACGGTTTGGGGATTTTGGGTTACACTCAAAAGGTCTGAGGTCGATTACACACTCGAGGCCGTTTGGAATGGACTGGCATGCTTTTTAGGTTAGATGATCGCGGGAAAGTGCAGAAAGGGCTACAATCTCAAAGGATCACAGTGTAAAGAAGTGGAGTAGGCGTAGCAACAATCGGTTTTGTAGTTGCAAACTGTCGTAGCTATGTTGGGAAAGAATCAGAGCTCCAAGCTCTGATGAAAGCACCGAAGCTCGAACATTATAGGCACTGAAAACTGGGCAAGGTTGGAAAGATGTTCAGTTGAAATTGTTATAGACGACGTAACGGTGTTCAGTAAGGAAAGAATAAATGCACTTGCTTTCCCCACAGCATTATTTGCGTGATACTTCCAACTTAAGGTGTTCGTGGTTGTGGTCCTTACGTATTTACTTTAACTGAGAGCCTTTAGATTTATGTGATCTATGGTGTAACCGAAATTTAAACGATTTCTTTTAGTTCTCATGTGGATGATCTTAAACTTTTCACTATTTAGAATTGCCACTTTTTGCATCATACAGATATCTTGCCTAAATCATTTTGTTATTGGTTTTGATTTTCTAATGACTTGACGAAACGGTAAATGACGGCATTATCTATAAACATTCTAAGAGGGCTGCTCAGATTCTATCCTAAATCGTTTATATGTATTGGAAACAGCAGATGGCCCATGTGACTTGCTTTGCTAAGGCCAGATATTACTTGTTTTGCTCAATACTTTCCATCAGTTACAACCAACTATGATGTTTCTGACAGGAGATGTTTCAGGGAATGCTATCAAAGGAGCCGCTGCCTAGACACTCACAGAACCGTCAGAGGCTCTGATTGAGATGGCCCTCAAGGCTCTGTTGCAAAGGTGCGCTGTTGATTCCGTCGACGATGCTAGTTGTGATAAGTTCCGCCCTCACCCCTCAAGCGAAACTGCCAGCCTTTACTTCTTCAGATAGCCGCCGGAAAGCAGAGAGAATATGTTTTTGATGTTGCTGAGCAACAGTCACACAATAAGTTTTAAACGAACACACCGCCATTTGACTCTGTTGTTGTTTATTTTATTACGACCCAACGTGCTCCCACTATTACTTTCTGATCTTTTTACAGGATGATGATGTTTACGTCTGTCATTTTGTGGAGGGCAAATATTTTTCTTAATTTATGGCTGGTTTTGAGCTTGATGTCCTGCAATATATGTTACTGACATAAACTCAGTAACTTCAAAACGGCATAAAATGCCAAATACCTGGGTCATAATTAAATAAGCAGTAATATATTCAAATGATGGTGTGTTCATTTAAAACAGATAGAATATTTTCCGATTCAAAGGTACACCCGCGCGACCGCTACGGTCACAGGTTCGAATCTTGCCTCGGGCGTGGATGTGTGTGATGTCCTTAGGTTAGTTAGGTTTAAGTAGTTCTAAGTCTAGGTGACTGATGACCTCAGATGTTGAGTCCCATAGTGCTCAGAGCCATTTGAACCATTTTTCAAAGCGACACACATTATTAGTACCGACATAAGTCACCACCTGCAGTCAGCTGCCCCCAGTGCTCTTCATGGTGGCATCCTGAGCCAGCCGTCCCACATCTGGAATTACTCCCACCGGTATGCTCAGAGTGTACACCTCACTCCTTCTCTTCCATTCTTAATGGTTCCTCTTGTTTATGACCCAGCTATCGTCGAAATAACAGTAACCTTTTCATTGATGTTTATTCTTCGGTGTGTAAATTGATATGAATAATCCAATTAGTTTTTGATAGACGGGGCGCTTAATTTTCGTTATCCACTACTAGAGCGCTGAGGTTCCGTAAATAACTGCGAGAGTGCTGGCACCAATAGAACGCCAATTCGAATCAGTTGGCAGAACACTTAGAAGACACAAAAGGTCTACTAAAGAGACGGCCTACACTACGCTTGTTCGTCATATGCTAGAATATTGCAGTGCGTTTCGGGATCCTTTGCCAGATAGGATCGACGGATGACACAGAAAAAGTTCAAAGAAGGGAAGCTCCTTTTTACTAACGGGAAACAAGGAAGACAGTGTCAGGGATATGAAACGCGAGTTGGGGAGACAGTCATTTAAACAAAGGTTTTTACGAAATTTCAAACACCAACGTTCTCCTCTCAATGTGATTTTGTTTTGTCGACACTCATCAACACCGCGGAAGCGAAAACGAGCATCATAATAAAATAAGAGGAATAAAAGCTCACACGGACAGATTTAAGTGTTCGTTTTTCTCTCGTGCTATTCGAAAGGAAGATTAAAGTTTAAAATCTCGTTGCCAGAGCCGTCGTTACAGACAGAACGCAAGCTTCGATTACTAAAGGATGGAGAAGGAAATCAGCCGTGCCTTTTCAAAGAAAAAGTTCCCGGTACTTCCGTGGGGCGATTTGGAGATATCACGGTAAACTTAAATCCGGATGACAGGACGGTGTTTTGAACCGGCGTACACCCGAATAGAGACCAGTGTGCTAAGCACGGCGCGTGCTGTTCAAGAGTCGAACGGTAGAGAAAAAGTGTGAAAGTGGTTCGATGAACCTTCAGCCAAGTACTGAAGTGTCAATTGCAGAGCAGTTATGTAGATACGAGGTGTTGCTTTTCTACATCTACATCTACATTTATACTCCGCAAGCCACCCAACGGTGTGTGGCGGAGGGCACTTTACGTGCCACTGTCATTACCTCCCTTTTCTGTTCCAGTCGAGTATGGTTCGCGGGAAGAACGACTGTCTGAAAGCCTCCGTGCGCGCTCGAATCTCTCTAATTTTACATTCGTGATCTCCTCGGGAGGTATAAGTTGGAGGAAGCAATATATTCGATACCTCATCCAGAAACGCACCCTCTCGAAACCTGGCGAGCAAGCTACACCGCGATGCAGAGCGCATCTCTTGCAGAGTCTGCCACTTGAGTTTGCTAAACATCTCCGTAACGCTATCACTCTTACCAAATAACCCTGTGACGAAACGCGCCGCTCTTATTTGGATCTTCTCTATCTCCTCTGTCGACCCGACCTGGTACGGATCCCACACTGATGAGAAAAACTCAAGTGTAGGTCGAACGAGTGTTTTGTAAGCCACCTCTTTTGTTGATGGACTACATTTTCTAAGGACTCTCCCAATGAATCTCAAACTGGCACCCCCCTTACCAATCATTAATTTTATATGATCATTCCACTTCAAATCATTCCGTACGCATATTCCCAGATATTTTACGGAAGTAACTGCTACCAGTGTTTGTTCCACTATCATATAATCATACAATAAAGTATCCTTCTTTCTATGTATTCGCAATACATTTCATTTGTCTATGTTAACGGTTAGTTGCCATTCCCTGCACCAAGTGCCTATCCGTTGCAGATCTTCCTGCCTTTCGCTACAATTTTCTAATGCTGCAACTTCTCTGTATACTACAGCATCATCCGCGGAAAGCCGCATGGAACTTCGGACACAATCTACTATGTCATTTATATATATTGTGAAAAGCAATGGTCCCAAACACTCCCCTGTGGCACGACAGAGGTTACTTTAACGTCTGTAGACGTCTATCCATTGATAACAATATGCTGTGTTCTGTTTGCTAAAGACTCTTCAATCCATCCACACAGCTGGTCTGATATTCCGTAGGCTCTTACTTTGTTTATCAGGCGACAGTGCGGAACTGTATCCAACACCTTCCGGAAGTCAAGAAAAATAGCATGTACCTGGGAGCCTGTATCTAATATTTTCTGGGTCTCATGAACAAATAAAGCGAGTTGGGTCTCACACGATCGCTGTTTCCGGAATCCATGTTGATTCCTACAGAGTACATTCTGGGTTTCCAAAAACATGATACTCGAGCAAAAAACATGTTCTAAAATTCTACAACAGATCGACGTCAGAGATACAGGTATATAGTTTTGCGCATCTGCTCGACGACCCTTATTGAAGACTGGGACTACCTGTGCTCTTTTCCAATCATTAGGAACCTTCCGTTCCTCTAGAGACTTGCGGTACACGTCTGTTAGAAGGGGGCAAGTTCTTTCACGTACTCTGTGTAGAATCGAATTGGTATCCCGTCAGGTCGAGTGGACTTTCCTCTGTTGAGTGATTCCAGTTGCTTTTCTATTCCTTGGACACTTATTTCGACGTCAGCCATTTTTTAGTTTGTGCGAGGATTTAGAGAAGGAACTGTAGTGCGGTCTTCCTCTGTGAAACAGCTTTGGAAAAAGGTGTTTAGTATTTCAGCTTTACGCGTGTCATCCTCTGTTTCAATGCCATCATCATCCCGGAGTGTCTGGATATGCTGTTTCGAGCCACTTACTGATTTAACGTAAGACCAGAACTTCCTAGGATTTTCTGTCAAGTCGGTGCATAGAATTTTACTTTCGAATTCACTGAACGCTTCACGCATAGCCCTCCTTACGCTAACTTTGACATCGTTTAGCTTATGTTTGTCTGAGAGGTTTTGGCTGCGTTTAAACTTGGAGTGAAGCTCTCTTTGCTGTCGCAGTAGTTTCCTAACTTTGTTGTTGAACCACGGTGGGTTTTTTCCCGTCCCTCACAGTTTTCACGTTACATATTATTTACTAAGTGGGTAGTATTAACTGCAAACTTAGGCCTTTTTGAGATTACCTAGTTAGCTATGATAGAATTGTATTTTGTAAATTTCTTTAATAACCGATTAAAACTTAATGAAGTGTTAGTCTAGTGCAAAGGCTGCTAAGGTGCTATTATTGTAGAGAAGTGTAAAACTGTGCAGAATTACTAAGTCACAACTAGAGTCAGTCACATTTGGGATTTAAAAGTTGTAGAGAGCCGAAATGGAACGACGATACGTGCTCGGTTGAAGGTGTAGCAAGTGACTTCTGACCGTTTATTGGTAAAACAGTGGTAAACTGATGTTTCTCTGCAAAATATTTCACAGACCGACATTTGCCGAAAGAGCTGTAGTTCAGACTCACCTTCTTACGATGGGACTGACCACATGCCACAAAAGACGATCAGGTGCGGTTTGCGAAGTCTTGTGCTTAAGACTGAGAGATGAAGGACGGCACCGAGTTCCCTCATAAACTGAGAAATGTGAGTGGAGGGGATCAAAGTGCTTCCTGTTACAAACAAATGGACCTGCGGTCATGATGACGGCTCAGGAATGCAGAGAACAGATGCCTGGACGCGTTCAAAGGTGTTTCTCAAGAAAATCTAACGTGGAATGCTGCAGAGTTCGCATTCACTGTGCCAGCCGCCAATGATTGGTGGCCTAGTCACTTTCGAAGTAGAACGTAGGGAAATGGGATCGAGTAGACCGACACCTTGAAACCAAGATTGGCAGCGTAATTACGGAGCGTCGATCGTTCATTTGGTAGAATTACAAACTGAGCCACTAACGACAGCACGATACGAAGGAAATTCAGCGTCTTGTAGTATAAGTATCAGGGGAGATGAGGGTAATACAGGAGCATTCAGGAATTCATTCAGCTTTTTTATTTCGCACTGGGTTATTCCAGGCAATTTCACTATCGTACTACAAGGGACTCTGATTCTTGTGATACACGACTGTGAGCGATACACCATTCCTTGAAGACATCTTTGACAGTCCGCGCTTAAACACCAACATGTCGGAAAACTCTTTTCACGGTGTAATCATGGACGCTTACAGACATCATAGATTCTTTCTTCTATCATCCTGTCACCTCTGCATGTCGAGTCACAGCGCTGATTCCATTCAACAGACCATCGCATACACACAATTGCACTGTCGTGATATATGTCAGCAAAGAAAGCCATATGACCCCTTTTACCGGTTATACACCCGCCAATTATAGCGCTCTAAGCCAACCATTGTGCTTATTTAAAGACGTGACTAATATTTTGTCCGGAGAGCAAGTTTTGCCTGAGACGTCCATGGATGACAAAGCAAGAGGAGGATGCAAACGGCATTGCGTTCAACCAGTCATTAACGACGTCTTTCGAAATCAGTGCGGCTACTTGTTTCCTCCGAAGCAAGTTTCATCGTAGTATCAGTGACAGGACACGTTTCAGCCATGCTGACTCAAGTACGGAGGCAGACGACGATATACTGAAAGATTAAAATATCTACCTCTTCCTGACGTCTCAAAAGGTTTCAAGTGTTCCCGCACATTACGTAGTGCTGTATCTGAGCGTGATAGCGCGCTGGATAAAGTGCCTCCTGGAGTGAGTTGAATCATTAATGCTCACAAGCTAACTCCTCTACTCAGTACTGGGATATCCTTTCAGTTTCATTGTCCATTCATTATAACGCCATTTAGACGTCTATTTGTGAGATTTATTTTGAGGCAATGACACATTTCTCTCATACAGCCCCGGGAGTTAGCAAAATTGTGGGTTTCTACATTACTTTTGCAATAACATTTATGTTATTGATAGGTACCAGATATTATGCATATTACATGTAAAATTTATAAATGCCTCATCGTGACAAAGAGTGAAATGAATTATATACGGCGAAATAAAAAGAATTGAACGACGCGTATGAAATCAGTGAAGGCGCATTAACATGAAATGACGTCTGTGGAAACCGTCAAAAATTCGTGCCAGATCGGAACTCGACCTCGCAGTTTCATGCTTATCGCGAGCAGTCACTTTTTTTTCTCCCCCTAAATGGGCCTCGAACCATCTACTCGAGTCCATAAAACACTTGCCCAAATTAACTTCGTTGGAGTTAGAACTTCATTTGGATTAAGAAATTATCTTCTCTAGGACATTTAATAGAGTGCTCTTATTGCTTGGTTACTTCAAAGGGTAAAGAAGAAGCCCTGGCTCATACTGTAAGCTGGTAGCATTAGACCTATCCTTTGAGTCTACAACCTTGTATAGAACAGTGGCACTTCCCACCAGAAATTCTAAAGCATAATAATCGTTGGGCACAATGTATTATGTGAATTACTGATAGTAATAATAAGAAAAAGAATGACCAGTATAAAGTAAAAAGAAATGGTAACGCAATTGCTGCCGACCTGGAATCTGTAGAGTTACATTAAACATTGTCAGGCACTTTGTAAAACATTTTCTGAAAGAATATCATCTTCTTCCAATCTTAGAAGCTATCTATTAAAGAATTCTGAAACTTTTTTTTAATCTACCTCCAAGCAATGTTTTCAGCGTCCATTGCTAGCCAAACACGGCGTATCTGTAATCCTCTCTGGCTTATCCACGTATTGAACGCAGTAAATAAAATGTGTAAGAGCTCCATTCTAGACATTGTATTTGGATGCTGCACAGAAGTTCGTCTCAGTAATTCTGAAAGGCTCAAAGACGTAATTTGTGAGTGACGTATAGCGTCGTAGGAGCATAGAATGCAATGAATAAATCTCTCCACACAAACACACACACACACACACACACACACACACACACACACACACAGATGTGTGTGTGTGTGTGTGTGTGTGTGTGTCTGTGTGTGTTACCTTGGTTACCCTAAATGAATTAAATTAAAATTCTGAAAGTTTTCTTTGAATAGGCAACCACCGATATCCTTTTCCTTATTAAGGGATTGGTCCATCTATGAGGACGTGCTCTATGTAAGGCTAAACAACAATACTCCTTTTTCCTTCCAGGCACATTTCTAATGCCTCGCTGGTTGTGAGTTAGCCCCTGTCATAGTTCAGACCGAAAACTGACGCGATTGGAAGTATACGACTATACAAACAGAAACATTTCGATCAAGAGACAAAGGAATTCATGTTCTTAGCTGCCAGTGGGCATTGATGTAACTTACTGGGGAAAGCTAAAAATTTGTGCCGGATCAGGATGCGAATCCGTGTGTCCTATCTACTAGGCAAACGCGGCGACCACTGCGCTATGCGCACATAGTGGTCGTTGCAAATACACTGGCTGCCCTAGCTTGCCTCCTGTCAGATACAAATTCTCCACTTATCCACACACTACTAAAGAATGTCTTTTGCCCATTATACTTACTTATCCACGCACTACTAATGGAGTGCGTCTTGCCCATTATCCTCATTACTTGCGGCATTTCCCCAATTCCCGTAAGAGTTCGAGCGTGGTATTCATCCACTGAAGTGATCAATTAGTCGTCCTCACCTCCTCAGCCACTTATTTCAGTATGTAATATTGTCCTAGTTAGTACAAATTTATTTGAAATTTGGTTCATTTTTGTGGAATCTGGTACACGCATGACAGAGCATTGGCACGTGTTGTTCCTGATATAAGACAATGATTAACACGCCAGTATTGTCCAAGATGGATAGCTCAAACCTCCAAGGTCACCTGCCCTCGTTTATCTGGGTTTCTGTCTATACTGTCAACATGTGCAGCATTATCGTTGCTACTTTTGAAGAACTGGATCAGAGTATTGTGCACACTTGTCATGAATTATGAGATGATCTAGGTGGAGGGAAGTGGGGGAGAGGGGGGGGGGGGGGGAGGGGGGTTGTTGAAAGAATTCCTACGTAGCTCGCTGCACAGACGAATGCACTATTACATTCGAATATGAGAGGGACACGTGAAGCATATGTAAGCTTGTACTGCAAACTGGAAGATGTAACATGCTGAGTTAGTATAGTATTTCTTCTTAGGGTAGGTATGGCTGAAATTCGAGGTCAATTAGGTGTAGAATTAATCTATGAGATTACACGTCAAATACGTTTGTGCCAGTTGGTATAAGGTGGCGCAAATAAAAGTGACCCGAACCATATGTGGCAGCATTAACGTAGGCCGAAAAGACCTAAAGTTACTTCCAACAGGATGGAGCAACTGTCCATACGGCTGGCCGAACCTTGGAGCACATTTCAACAAATGTCACGCCTGACAAAGTTGTTAGCAGAGATCAGTTCTCAGCAGTTACGCCGGCTGGTGTGGCCGAGCGGTTCTCGGCGCTACAGTCTCGAACCGCGTGACCGCTACGGGCGCAGGTTCGAATTCTGCCTCGAACATGGATGTGTGTGATGTGCTTAGGTTAGTTAGGTTTAAGTAGTTCTAAGTTCTAGGCGATTGATGAGCTCAGAAGTTAAGTCCCATAGTGCTCAGAGCCATTCGAACCTTCAGCAGTTACCTCGCAAAAGGCTCGCTTGTGGACCCATATTCAGTCTAATGCTTTTGACTGACTTATCCTATTTTTTTCATCGGTGTCAGAATTCGCTATTAATCATCGCAATAGCATGGAGAGAGGGGGGTTGGGAGGGGGGGGAGGGGGAGGTACTTCGTACCTTCCTCTTGAAAATATTGTAATCTAATCAAGTACTTTGAGCTTTAAAATTAAAAAAAAAAAAAATTATTCTTTTTGATGAAGTCTTCTACCAGACTCCATAAATGTTTCAAATTTTTCTCTTAAACTTGTCCAATAAATTGAAGTCTCAGAAGTAGATGCGACTTTTGACAGTGAATGTTATATTCAAAATTTTCAGATTCAGGACCCTACTTACACGTAAATCTCTCTGTAAAAAATATGTTGTGAGTGAAAGTCAGCAATAATTAACGTAATTTGTATTTTTTAAAAATAATTGTCAGGAATCACGAAGTACCGCTGCCCCCCCCCCCTTACCTCGTTCGTCCCCCTCCTCCCTCCCCCTCCCAGTAGCATGCCTTACAGGAAGTGCATTGATATTTTCAAGAGTTTTCTAATTCTGGACCCAAATCACACATCAGTATCTCTTTAAAAAGTGTGTTGTTAAAACAAGACGAGAATAAATAACGAGTTTTGTTCTTTATAATTTTTTGGGGTCGACATAAATAATTATGATACATTCAGTACATTACGAATACGTCGCGGATATGAAATAAGATATCGAACGAGCATTTAAATGGATTCTGACAAGTACTCAACAGAACTAAAGTACGGTTCACTTAGCCCGGCCAGATAGCCGCGAGTACTTCCCGAGGGAGAAGGCGTGCCGGTCCACGGCACGAATCCGCCAGGCGGATTAGTGTCGAGCTTCGGTGTGCCGGCCAGCCTGTGGAAGGTTTTTATGGCGGTTTTCCATCTCCTTCTGTGGATGCCGGCTGGTTCCCCTTATTACCCTTCAGTTAAACTATGTCGGTGGTTGCTGCGCAAACACTGTTTACACGTACGTGCACGCCATGGGTGGGCTGGTGTGGCCTGTTATAGGGTTGTGAACCACTGAGGTCTACGGCGGGACGAAGCCTCTCTGTGGGTTCTAGGTCCCCGGTTCAATACACAGTACACAATGGTTCACTTAAAAAAAAGTGTATTTACCACGAAAATCTGCGTAGTGTTGTTCGCGTAATTTGTGAGCACGACAAGTACGCTGGCAACGTGTGGTCTCGTCTGGATGTATACCATCACTGTTTAGGTTTTAAGAGAGAGTGAAACATTATCAAATATACCAAAACCGCATGGAGCGGCATATATCGGAAACCAACGCAGTGTGTCGTAAAGGTTTAGGAAGTCTTAGGTCTAACAACAGCCAACCATTCTTTGGACGTCATTTACAACGGTTAACAGTTTATAATGCGCACCACTGCTCTGTTAATACATTCAAATATGTGACCCGTTAGATCGACAAACCTTCGTCCACCCGTCAGCCATGTAATTAGCGTGGTCGTTGCAGCATATGAATTGTTCTGACGGTGGCATCGATCTGTTGGTGCGAACGAGGCAACGAATTTCCGCCAGAAAACTGCACACGAACGGCAGGGATGTTTACCGATTCATCACTGACGTACTGAGTGCTCAGTTGCTGCCTAGAGCTATGACTATTGACACTTACTACTCCCTGAATCAACTCGACTATAACCCTTATGCGACCCTCCACGTTTATACAGCCAGTCCATTGTTTCCGTATGTCGAGATCAATCTCGGTACACTTTAACAGCTCTCCAACAGCTCGCCAGAGATGGGACACTGTCCTCGCGGCCCCAACGGTCTGTCGTTTATCAAACGCCCATAAATCCTTTCGTTTCGCCATTATGTTGCTGGTCCACTCACTATCTGCTAGCTGACTAATCCCGTTGCTGAGCGGTCGTTCATTCGTTCCGAACATCACGTCGGCACAGTGTTTCAGGCAGTATATCAAGCGTCAGTACCATCTGATTCAAAGTAGCTTTCTCATTTCATTTCACCTACGAACAGAGAAAAGAGATTACTTTCCAATTGTACTTTAGAATTGTAAATCTGCCCTCAGACTGCTAGAGCGGGTCGAAAAATGTCACATAAGAGGGTAACTGGAGGAATAATGCATACTTAAGCAGAATTTATTATTTTGTCACCTTCATAATGAATAACCTAAAACTGACTGTATGTAAGATTACTGTAGTTTCTATACTGAATCAATTTAAAAGTAAAAATCAGTACAATCAAGGTGAACTGCAAATATCACTATAATGCTACTGAGCTCAATTCTCCATCGCTAGGTGTAATTATCAGCAACAGTTGTTGAATTTTGCTATTCAGAAAGGGAGATTCTATTAAATAAACATGAGTAAAAACAATCGTCACTTAAATTATCTGCCTGTTTCTGTTACGAAATTAGAATATTGGTGTGTGTTTCAGTAGTAACATAGAATGTTTCATCACTTTCATTTCGATATTTTAACAATTTTTTTAAATTAGAATTCTTGAATGCGCAAATTACTGGAGTGTCTTTATTGGGATGTCTTTCCAGTACATGCAGCATGATTCCAAGCAGATCCTAGTCCTTATTTGCTTCTCCAAAGATGGAATGGGCCTCATTAATTGCTGTACTTCATGTAGATGGTGATACCAATATGCCAGCAAACTAGTTATTGTAGTCTTCGTCAAATTCATCACCAAAAGTACTGCAAACATCCGATGATTCTGATGTGCCGTCCTTACTTCTCGTTTTCTTCTTCTTTTTCCTTTTTATTCCTTATTTTCGTCTTCTTTCCAGTTTCTCCCATCTCCTTTTCCACGGAGTTGCGCGCCTGTCCTCTTTCAGCACAGTATTATCCCACTATGCCATCACGTACTAACACGATGAGATTCTGTATTTTGAACTCTTATATTTAGAAAGCGAATTCACGCAATGATAAAACTATTTGCAAGTTTCAGTAACATATTCAAATAAAGTAAATCAGTAATAAATGTAAGCTTACGTTCTCATTCTTCTCTCCGCCAAAAATAGCAAGTATTTGGTCTGTTTTATTTGCCTCTCGATCACGAATTCTACAGCTGTTCTTGTTCCTGTTTATTACTGACAGGAATCAGAAGAGTGCAGCAAGTGTCGAAAGTAATCATGTTAATTAGATGCTTCAAATAGGCTACTGAACGCGCACGATTGTCTGCTGTGCACAATTACCCAACTCTCACTTATGTCACTACAGGCGGGTGTACACAGGGTTATCGTTGAAACTGATATGAACATAAAAATAGAAGAAGACAATTATCTTCAGCATTATCATCATCATCATACTCAACCGTTATACGTCCATTGCTGGATGAAGATCTCCTTTAGACTTTTTCCTGCATTACTGTCTTCAACACCACACTTCCATCTAACGCCATCTGACATCACCTTCAATAAAGTCTTTGTCTCAATCTTTTCCTATATCTTAGACACCAGCAGAGAACTTCTTTGATACATCTGTTATACATTCGCCTGATTACACGTCCAAACCGCCACCTTTTCGAGCCACAACTCAAAACTTCTAATAGAAAGTGATTGAAAATTTCCAATTACAGGCGTACTGGAATTGAAGTTTTGAAATATTTTTATTTCACCAAAACCACACCCGGCTACTACGTTCTTCTCTTTTTTTAATTTGATGTCCTGTCTTCAATTGATATAATATAAAAAATCGTCTGCTTGTTCTATGACTTCATTGCAATTCGTACAATTTTTTTGTTTATATAATATTTTAGTCACATTAAAATTGATCATCACTCCCACTCTATAAACTGTTCTTCTAAATTCTTCAATTTGTTGTTTAAATTCATCAACACTAAGCTCACTGCAAAAAAAAAAAAAAAATTTCACCTCCAGAAAACATCACTCTAATGCTGTGTAACCTGCAGCATTGATAATGATCCCAATTCAGTAAGGAAGTACACAAGTTTCTTCAGGTATTCGATATCCTGCTGGAATCACTCGTTGATGATTAGATACCGCAGAGCCATAGAACTGAGGTTTCCTCTGGTGTTTCAGCTGATATTTGCAATTTCGTTTTTGAATCGTGTCAACACCACGTCTTTAATGTGACGCCCAGTTTCGATGGAAAGCGTAGATTTGTTTCCCGTTATAAGGAAAATGATTTCTTAGAGCAGAATTTTACTTACCCATTCGATAGAGTTGTCTCAGATTAGTCTAGTGCCGGCCGCGGTGGCCGAGCGGTTCTCGGCGCTTCAGTCCGGAACGGCGCGACTGCTACGGTCGCAGGTTCGAATCCTGCCTCGGGCAGGGATGTGTGTGATGTCCTTAGGTTAGTTAGATATAAGTAGTTCTAAGTTCTAGGGGACTGATGACCACAGATGTTAAGTCCCATAGTGCTCAGAGCCATTAGTCTAGTATAATGTTAGTTTCCCGATATGTGTTAACAGTGACAAAAAAAACGAAGATAACAAATAGTCTAGCAGCGACAGCACTTTCCAAGTCAGGAATGACTGTTACCGCCAAGCACCCAGCGCTACTGAGTCGCTACCGGATTGGTGCTCCTACAAATCGATAAAACGAATATGGAACTAGACTGTTATAGGAGAGCTCTGTCGAATGGGCACGTAAAATTCCGATTTAAAGATGATATTGTTTGTAATGGGAAACAAAACAAATGGTTTCTGTTGTCACTGGGCGTCGCATGAAAGATGTGACGAGCTGCAGTTGTTTGGGCTGACTCCACCCACGCATTTCAAAAACGAAATTGGAAGTATCTGCCAAAACACCTGAGATAATGCGCCTTACAAATCTTGGCAGAGACACCCGGTATATACACTCGTATTGAGTGTGTGTGTGTGTGTGTGTGTGTGTGTGTGTTTGTGTGGGTGTTATAGAAGGTCGGAAGATAGACCGCAATGTTGCCAGAATGGCGTGAAGGGTAATGCTGTAATGAGCGTCTGTTGATCACAGAGAGGTACTAGTAAGACGTTATTATCAGAAAATACATTTATTATTCACGTGTATGCAGTCTAGGTCTAGGGGTAGCGTCTTCGATCCATAATCAAACGTCTTCGGTCTCGGGTTCGAATCCCGCTGCTGCTTAAATATTGATTAATAAACAGCATTGGCTGCCGAATACTTCCGGCATAAGAAGTCAGCCTCATTCTGCCCACGGCCTTTCAAAGATGGCGGAGCAGCGGAAAGAGGTTCAGGGTACTCTCTTGTCCTAGGGGTGGGAACTGCCTCTAAGGACGGAAGAACCAGCAATGTACAATGGCATGAGGATCATAAGGCAATGGAAATCACTGCATTAAAGGCACGTAACGCGTATCCACTGTTGTGATGATCAGTCCATTGGAGAAATATTCCGGAATAGTTCTCCATTCGGATCTCCAGGAGGGGATTGCCAAATGGGAGGTTACCTTTGAGAAAAAGATTTAATAATCAGCGAAGGGATAATGTTCTACGAGTCGGAGCATGCAATGCCCAGAAGCTTGAGCGTGGTAGGGAGACTAGAAAATCTGAAAAAAGAAATGCAAAGATTCAATCTAGATATAGTAGGGGTCAGTGAAGTGAAGTGGAAAGAAGACAAGGATTTCTGGTCAGATGAGTATAGGGTACCATCAACAGCAGCAGAAGATGGTATAATGGGAGTAGGATTCGTTATGAATAGGAAGGTAGGGCAGAGAATGTGTTACTCTGAACAGTTCAGTGACAGGGTTGTTCTTATCAGAATCGACAGCAAACCAAAACCGACAACGATATTACAAGTATACGTGCCAACGTCGCAAGCTGAAGATGAAGAGATAGAGAACGTTTATCAGTATATTGAAAGAGTAATACAGTAGGTAAAGAGGGATGAAAATCTAATAGTCATGGGATACAGTTGTAGGGGAAGGAGTAGAAGAAAAGGTTACAGGAGAATATGGACTTGGGACAAGGAATGAAAGAGGAGGAAGACCAACTGAGTTCTGTAACAAGTTTCAGCTAGTAATAGGGAATACTCTGTTCAATAATCACAAGAGGAGGAAGTATACTTGGTAAAGGTCGGGTGATACGGAAAGACTTCACTTAGATTACATCATGGTCAGACAGAGATTCCGAAATCAGATACTGACTGGATTATAAGGTGTAACCAAGAGCAGATATAGACTCAGATCACAATATAGTAGTGATGAAGAGCAGCCGGAAGTTTAAGACATTAGTCAGGAAGAATCAATACGCGAAAAAGTGAGATGCAGAAGTATTAAGGAATGGCGAGATACAGTTGAACTCCAAGGCTATAGATACAGCAATAAGAAATGACTCAGTAGGCAGTACAGTTGAAGAGGAATGGACATCTCTAAAAAGGCCTATCACAGAAGTTGGAGAGGAAAACATTGGTACAAAGAAGGTATATGCGAAGAAACCATGGGTAACAGGAGAAATACTTCAATTGATGTATGAAAGGAGGAAGTACAAAAATAAAGACAGAAATACAAGTTGCTGAGAAATGAAACAAATAGCAGTGCAGGGAAGCTAAGACGAAATACCTGCAGGAAAAATGTGAAGATATCGAATTAGAAATGATTGTCGGAAGGACAAACTCAGCATACAGGAAAGTCAAAACAGCCCTTGGTGACATTAAAAGCAACGGTGGTAACATTAAGAGTGAAACAGTAATTCCAATGTTAAATGCAGGGGAGAGAGCGGATTGATGGAAAGAATACATTGAAAGCCTCTATGAGAGGGAAGATTTGTCTGATGTGATAGAAGAAGAAACAGGAGTCGATTTAGAAGAGATAGGAGATCCAGTATTAGAATCAGAATTTAAAAGAGCTTTGGAGGACTGAAGATCAAATAAGGCAGAAGAAATAGATAACATTCCATCAGAATTTCCAAAATCGTTGGGGGAATTGGCATCAAACGATTATTCACGTTGGTGTGTAGAGTGTATGAGTCTGGCTGGCGACATACCATGTGACTGTCAGAAAAGCATCATCCACACAATTCCGAAGACGGCAAGAGCTGACAAGTGCGAATATTATGGCACAATCAGCTTAACAGCTCATGCATCCAAGTTGATTACAACAGTAATATACAGAAGAATGGAAAAGAAAATTGAAGGTGCGCTAGATGACGATCAGTTTGGCTTTAGGAAAGGTAAAGGCACCAGAGACGCAATTCTGACGTTGCGGTTAATAATGGAAGCAAGACTAAAGATAAATCAGGACACATTCATAGTATTTGTCGACCTGGAAAAAGCGTTCGACAGCGTAAAATGGTGCAAGATGTTGGAAATTCTGAAAAACCTAGGGGTAAGCTATAGGAAGAAACGGGTCATATACAGTATGTACAGCAGCCAAGAGGGAATAACAGGAGTGGACGACCAAGAACGAAGTGCTCGTATTAAAAAGGACGTAAGACAAGGAAGTATCCCTCCGCCCATAGTGGTCAATCAGTACATCGAGGAATCAATGATGGAAATAAAAGAAAGGTTCAAGAGTGGGACTAATATTCAAGGTGAAAGGACATCAATGATACGATTCACTGATGACATTACTATCTTGAGTGCAAGTGAAGAAGGATTACATGATCTGCTTAACGGAATGAAAAGTCTAATGAGTACACAGTATGGATTGACAGTAAATCGAAGAAAGACGATGGTAATGAGAAGTAGTAGAAATGAGAACAGTGAGAAACTTAACATCAGGATTGATGGTCACGAAGTAGATGAGGCTAATGAATTCTGTTACCTAGGTAGTATAACAACCAACGACGGACGGACCAAGGAGGACATCAAAAGCAGACTAGCAATGGCAAAAACGGCATTCCTGGCCAAGAGAAGTCGTCTGGCAAATATCGATCTTAATTTGAGGAAGAAATTTCTGAGAATGTACGTCTGGAGTACAGCACTGTATGGTAGCTAAACATGGATTGTGGGGAAACCGGAACGGAAGATAATCGTAGCATTTGAGATGTGGTGCTACAGAGGAGTGTTGAAAATTAGGTGGACTCATAAGGTAAGGAATTAGGACGTTCTACGCAGAATTGGAGAGGAAAGGAATATGTGGAAAACACTGATAAGGAAAACGGTAGGATGATAGGACATCTGTTAAGACATGAGGGAATGACTTCCATGGTACTAGAGGGAGCTGTAGAGGGAAAAGACAGAGATTGGAATACATCCAGCAAATAATTGAGGATGTAGGTTGCAAGTGCTACTCTGAGATGAAGAGGTTAGCACTGGAGAGGAATTCGTGGCGGGACGCATCAAACCACTCAGAAGACTGATGACAATGACTGATGAAATTACTGTAAAATTGCTAATATTGTTCGTCTATCAACTGTGATGCTTATTATTACAGTACATCGATCGTGTATTTTCCATCCAATCGATCCACTGGTATTCTGCATCACTTCTTTGAGTTGAAGAAAGAGCTTTGGTGGAGAGGCAACACATTTTGGGGGTGGCTAGCACCGGAACAGTGATCGCGTACATGACTGCAATATGAGGGATCACTGGAAACGGAACGCAGAGTCATAAGCTATTCCGTCGCTGTGACAGATGAGGTCGTCAATCACCTTCGGACAGCAGTTTGTAAAGTCTGCACAACGCCGCCAAACTCTTCCAGGTTCCTTATTTTGTAATTGTCTTTTATTTAGAATCATCCATTGTGTGTGGTGTGTTTGGTATCAGTAGTAACAACATGACTTATACCGTGTGACGTCTAGTTTTCTGTGAGGAGCTGTGGATCTGAACGTATTAATATCAGTTTAGAACCTGCAACAGACCTCGAAGTTGTGGCGGAAGAAACAAAATGTATGGCAGTGTACGAAGCGTGTTACAGCAGAAAAAAACAATGTTTCAAGCAACGAAACAGGGTCACAGGGGGGGGGGGGGGGGGGGTCTCTTCGACTAATACGATAGTTTTTGGGAAGGTCATCCTCATAGAGTATAGGTGATGCACCTTTACACTGGTCCATGCAATTTATCAATGCCTGTATATTTAATAGGACTGTCACATATGCTCAATGCCGGAATGCAGACGGTATTTATTTTCCATATATGGGAGGAGACAGATGCGGAAAAATCTTATCGAGCTCTCTATGGGATGAAGTTAGTGGAGCTTTTACAGTTAGTAATATTTCTCTGTTGGATAGTACAGAATAACGATGATATCATGTTGGGGTAATGGGTGTGAATGGGCCCTGAGGGACGCGGATCTGTGGCACTTGTATGTAGTATGGGGATGCGCCACGGTGCAGTAGCAAAATCTTTCTCCTTCTCCCAGTTCCTGCTTCTATCGAATGGTCAAAACACTGTCCTGTCTTAGTAACTCAGCTTAGCTTGTTTATGAATGGGTTGCAGAAGGTAATAAATATAGCTTTCTTTAACTTCTACTTAGTTCCGACTTACATTGAAACAATCACATGCGCGAAGCTGCAAGGATGGTAGCGCAGAGTCTGAGGGGCAGTTGCAAGGTGCATAGGGACTACCTAAAAGCACGTTGGAATTTTACTGTAGCAGATAGGTTCGAGAAAGGTGACTCGTTTCGAGATATGAGAGTGCCAGAATCATTAAAGGACTTCTCCATAGGATCCAACAAAGGCATGTGGTTGAATGGAAAGATTTGATTCCAAATCCTAGACAACATTTCTACTGAAAGCGTAGCACTAGAGATCTGAAAAGTTAGTGTACATTTGTTACTACCTCAATCAGCCCGCCATCTACTAGTGATCCTTCTCAGTCAACCATCGCCTATAACCCAGTCGATATATCACGAAACCTCTGACATGCCATCGAGACAGAATGTGTTACAAATACTGGAGAAATACCTAGAGGTGGCGGCGTGAGGGAGTTGCAGATATCGTTTTCATGCAATGCTCCTTAGCTGAATCACTTTCAAAATTCGGTAATTTTATTATGAGGTTGCACCGTTGGTGATTTGTAACCACACTGTTGGTCTGATACTATACACTCCGGCGATCACTGTCTATAGTCACGGTATTTGTCTGAAAAAACCAATTCATTCAGAGGTAATGCCATACATAGATTTATAATGCCAGTATAGCTTTTAACATGGATACTTGTATGAACCTATAGAACCAAGATCGCTTGTGATGGTTATATGGTTGTGTTTTTTACCATCTGGCGGTTTGTAAGGCGATTACCCTTCTCTTTCTAAGACACAGTGTATACCACTCGCAAGAAAACTTACGAGACATGTCTATCCATTGCTGATTTTCGGTCAGTATTATTTCGTATCGCCAGCAATCAGTTATTGGCGAAGTATTGTACTCAGTAGTAGATGGTGCGTGATAGGTTCCCCATGAGCATCAGGCTTATGAAGTATGTCTGTGTATTCTGATATGTGCAAAGGAAATGACTATGTCCAGTCGTAAAGAAGGTATGGATTTGACATGGAATACTGTGATAGCAAAGGGAAGAGTATGTCAAGTCATAAGAATGGTACAGATATATCTATTTCCAGAACCACAGCCGTCAGCAGGGGGTGTTTCCGATACTTCACTCATTGTCAAATGTCATCCAATTGACATCGCAATCGTAATATTTAATTACAAGCAAAGGGATGAAATATGAGTCCGGTTCTTTTCCTAGAACAATTCTGTCTATGCGTGCTTGGCGTGCAGCGCTGTTGACCTGTGGCGGGGATGATTCACGTTTCTGGCTAATGGTAGGGGTTGTCTGAATGCAGAGGCCTGTTGGGGTGTAGGAATGTAGATGCCCTAGCCGTGTCGTCCTCTAGACGACCGAAAAGCGAACTAATACTTAGTATGTGTTGGATAGCTTTTGTGATCGCATGGAAATTTGAGAAGATTCAATATGGATCTGTGGTTACGCTGGACTGTTATTCCCTCCAATGTAAATTGTTCGTTTGGCTGCTTCTGCACATTTTACACCTTTATTTAGATGAGGGAACATCGATTGTGGTGTGTGCATCTAGCTGGTGAAAGACAGGTGGAAGACACGTTCAGTGGTTCTCTAGACAAGAGAAACACCTTAGTTGACTTTTTCAATTATAGGGATGACTTGGAATCTGTTACAACACCGACAACGGTATTCTCAAGTGGAAATATTAGTTTTTATATCATTTTCGAGTTCTCACATAAAGGTCATCACAGACGGGGTAAATTTCTAGTTACTCAGTGGTTTACAGCATGCTCTAAGTCGGTAAAGCTTCGCGTTTGTAGAAAGATAATTTGCAATCTATATCTTTGGAATAATATTGTGCGAGCGATCGGTAGGATACTGCTATGTGTTTCATATCTAGAAGTATCGTGTAAATGGTGTAATATTATGGCAAAACGTGTTAAAATACATGTGTTCTTGTAATCCCAGAGTCTGGCAATGTATGTAGAAAAGCAAGCAAGCAAGCAAGTCGGGTCCAGAAACAGTAACGCATTTGTGCCCAGGGGAACTGACCCAGAATTTGTAGAACAGTTCTGAGAGTGACTTCAGTCCACTAAGGGCGCTCTGGTCACACATCGGGAGTGGATGACTTGCGACCATCAGCTGCGGGAAAATGTCTAGTGCTGCGAGGAGTATCTACAGTGCCGTCTGTCTTTGCGGTATATGTATGAGTGTCTGGTGGTTGATAGCTACACGAATGATGTAAAAGGGGAGATTTTATATGGTACAGGATACAAATTTTATGTTTACTACATCGACATGGTACACGGTGATATATATTGCAGGGTTGGAGATCGGTTTCACACTCAAATATTTAATCTTCCGCCCTCAGTGGGAGAGCAATGCAATTGAGTAAGCGTCTTTCCTTATTTGTAGGCCACTTTTCAGGGTTTAATTGTAGGTGCAATATGGTAATCTGCACAAAATAGTTTTTGCCGCTGTAAGTCTCGTCCACAGAAAGAAGAAAAAGGCGGACATTGCTTCCACACCGGCAGCATCGGTAATTTGGAGGGTAAATTCAATAAGAGCCATTCAGAATGTTCCATTCATTCACAACACATCCTTTGTGCTGGGGCATAGGAGCGTCTACAAACTGATTCGAACAAGGTGGAGGCAAGGTACACATGGAAAGTTGTGAGAAAGCAAGTGTTGAAAGACAAGTTGAAGTGTACCATCCACCTCTGGCGGGGATGCCGTCACTCATCTGCCACTGTGGCATTAGGACATCTCCAGACCAGTAGCTGTAGGATACCGAAAATTCCCGCCATTTTTCTCTTATGTAAGCCGGCCATTGTAGCCGAGTGGTTCTAGGTGCTTCAGTCTGGAACAGTGCTGCTGCCACGGTCGTAGTTTCGAATCCTGCCTTGAACATGGATTTGTGTGATATCCTTAGGTTAGTTATGTTTAAGTAGTTGTAAGTCTAGGGGACTGATGAGCTCAGATGTTAAGTCCCATAGTTTTTAGAGCCATTTGAACCATTTTTCTCTTCTGTAGGATAGTGCTTCGAATTCTGTTAGCGTAATTGTTCTGATTCCCCCCTCCTCCCCCCCCCCCCCAATCTCTGTTTAGACAGTGCTCTCTTTCCAAACAACAAGAATGCTTTTATGATTAACTATGTTTTCAAGAGCATGAACAGACATGATGAATGCTTTTAATAGTGAGAACATTTGACGTTTCTGAGACATATGTGGACAGTAGGACGTCACGATTTCCAGGAAGGGAACACGTGATGTCACATTACGACCATCAGGAGGAATGCAGTTGGTGTTATTCTGGGCTATTTTCACAAACAGGTCCTGGTCGCTGCGTGAACATTTGATGGCATAGCGTGAGCCATGTTGGGCAGGTAAGCACACGTGCATGGCTAGACACAGCTCACATATCCTGTTAGGAACGCGATGGAGAAAGCAGTCGATGTTATTCTGGGAAGCAATGGAGCAGATTTCTGCAGCATCTGTGGGGGTGAGTCACTCGGCAATTAGGTCTTCGCTGGACCACAGGTAGAGAGAGGGATCACACCAGCAGCAGTGAACATGTGCATGCAGTCCAAATGGTGACTTGGCGCTTATTTACATAGATATGTGACATCAGTATAACACTCAAAGAATTGTAACTGTAGACGTGACTTTCACCTGCTGCCGGCAGCAGCACAAGAGCAAATGGCTAGCATTTCAGTGCTGGTTTGTGGCCACGTGGCCCTGCAAAGCACGTGTGCGTGTTGGAGTCTCTGATAGTTGTGATCCCTTATAGTTCGAAAGCGTTTTTTATGTGCACTGAGTGTTTCTGCACCTTACTATTTTCGGCTGTTTAAGTGCTGTGAGTGTGTTTGCATAGCATTACACATGCATTATCTTTTGACAATTTACAAGTTGTTTTGGTGTCTGTTGCATTATTTTGTGAACAGGTGTGCAGTGCATGATTTCTACAGTTGCAGATTCTTTTTAGATGCATTGTTTTGACAATTTACGAATTGTTTGACGCTCTTCACATCAATGTTCTGCATTATTTCGGTGATTTACGAGTAGTTCGCATGGCTGCAGACTATTTACTGAGACCCCAAGCTCGTTAGGGTGAGTGTTTTGTATCAGTGTAATAAATAAACCCCGTGAAATCCACCCCTAAATTAATTCTGTGGACAATTCCGACAGTTTATGAGTTGTTTTTGTGTTGTACATCAGTGTATTGCATTATACTGGTGATTCACAAGCTGTTTGTAGCTCTGTGTGTTGTGTAGTGTGACCCCAAGCTCTTCAGAGTGAGTATTTGGTATAAATATACTATGTCAGATGCATTCCTAAATAAATTGGTCCAAAAATAAATTAAGTGCACTTCTTCTTCTGTACAGTAGCCCGAAACAGGCTGAGTCCTTTTCCTGCCATTTCACCCCTCCAGACCGCCATCTTGGATTATGTCACAGGAAGGACGTCAGCGCCTTCTGGTGCAGTACTATGTACTAGGTCAGTTGGACTGTGGACCTTGTGGTAGACACCCTGGATGGCGGTACTGCCTCAAATTGTTTAAATTAAGACTGCCTGCCAAATAAAGAATTACATCCACCCCATCCAGCATCCCAACACAGGTTGAGTCAATTTCCCGCCATTTTCCCCTCCAGACCGCCATCTTGGATAGCATCATGGGAGGGACAATGGCACCCTCTGGTGGCAGTACTGTGTACTAGGTCAGTTGGACTCTGGACCCCATGGTGAATGCACTTGATGGCAGTATTGCCTCTAATTGTTTAAATAAAAACTGTTTAAATAAAGACATACATCCATCCTATACAACACAGGCTGAGTCCTTTTCCCGCCAATTCCTGGGAAGAGGTGGCGGTGGGATGACTTAGTTTATTGAATGTAGACCAAGTGACCTATTTTCACACCATTTTCTTAGGTTAGTGGAGTTAGACATGGTGTGATGCATTGTCTTTATGGAATTTGAACTTCCCACTATTTTCTGGGGGAGGGGAGGGGTGGTGAGGGGGAGGGGAGGGGATTAGGTTAGTGGAGGTAGACAAATTGACCTATCTTCCTGTCAAACTTTGAACTTCCTGCCATGACATCATTGCGATTTGCTGTATCTATCACTGGCATCTTGGATCCACCATATTGGATGCATTTGGCAACAGTGGAGAGCCATACTAGCCAGTATGTTCACCTTTGGCACAGATGACAGCGGCGCTGTGTCGTGGCATGGAAGCAGTGAGGTTTTGGTTGGTCGCTGGAGAGAGTAAATTCCAGGAAAGGGAGTGATGAGCTCTCATCCCGTATGTGTTGATTGGGGTTCAGATCTGGCGTGTTGTGCTGTCAGTAAGTCAATTGGAACTCACCATTGTGTTCCTCTAACTATTTCTTCTTCACACTCCTGGCAGTGCGACGTGGTACATTATCTTATTGAACAAAAATAAAAAAAAACCTGTATGTATATACATTGTATTGTGTTTTGGTACCTTTCCTTGTATTATGTGACGCTGTCAATTACAACACTAAGTTGTTTAACGACAGTAAAATTTGATTTGATTTGATTTCAATGCCACAGACGTTAGAAAATATGACCGTCATGAAGGAGTGTACGTGGTCTGCAGCCAGTGTACGATACTCCTTGACCATCATGGTGCCTCGCACGAGCTGCACTCGACGCATATATGTCTATGTTAATGTTCCCCAGAGTGTAATGGAGCTCCTGCCAGCTTGTCCCCAGGCTGCAGCGCAGATGTTAAGGAACTGTTTACCTGGAAGCAACGGATTCGCGTCCTCTCATCGGGATGGTGAAGAAGCTAACGGTGTTCATCAGGCCATGCAGTGCTCTGCCACTGCACCAACGTCGAGTGCTGGTGGCCACGTGTACATTTCAGTCGTAGTTGCCGATGTCACAATGTTTCCATTGGCACATGCAAGGGTTGTCAGCTGCGGAGACCCATCGTTGGGAATGTTCGGTGCACTGTGTGTTAAGCCACACCTGTACTCTGCCCAACACTAAAATTTGTTGTTAGTTCCACCATATTACCCCACTTGTCCTGTTTTACCAGTCTGCCGAGCCTACGACGTCTGACATCTGTATTGAGGGGTGGCTGCCCAGCCCCACAACGTTTGGATGTGATTTCACCTTTGTTTCGCCACGTGTTGAAGACAATAACCTCAACACTCCTTGAAACCACATAATTTGTGCAGTTTCCGAAATGCTCGTGCCGAGCCTCCGAGCCATCACTATCTGCTCTCGGTCAAACTCAGACAGATCGCGCGCCTTCTCCATTCTACACACGGACAGCAACCTCATTGATACTACATGCACTGTGCGTGTTTCTGAATAGCAGTCATTTCTCACTATGTGACGCTGTTATCGTCTGGGCGGTTTTTTTATCGACAGTAGGTCGGTGATCATAATGTTATGGCTAATCAGTGTACGTTACGCCTGCTTCTCTGAGAGTATCGAACATCCTCCACAATATTAGATCTTGGATCGCTATTTCGTGGTCGCGAAACCTTGCGAAAGCGTCTTCAATCAGAACTTCCTCTGTTGTGCCTTTACCTTTCAATAAGCCTGCTGATCTTCAGTTTGTTTTCACAGTTAATGAAAACCACTAGAAAGATTTTTCTAGTATTTGCAGTGGTCCTGGAGTCACATACAGGAGATGTCAAATGTAGATAGAATAATTCGCCGGGTTATATGCAGATTCATATCCTTGTCGAGGCAAGAGTCTTAACGTGTACCATATTACCTGACGGTGAGCTGCCCGCTGTTTCGCCGTATCTGCCACACGGAGAGCAGCAGCCCGTGGTTTGGCGCGGCGCGACTGCAGCGACTTGCTGGCGCGGGCGCCCGCCGGTCGGCGCTCGCTGCTCCAGTTAGCAAACACAGCCGCATTATGCGCACCGCGCGCAAAATGCACGCGCCATAAATCAGGGCGCAGGAACATTCGCTTCTGCCGCGATTAAGTGCGCTTGTAAATAACACCTCCCGCGCAAATTCATTATTTATGACGGTTTCCGAGCACTCGACGAGTCACGTGATGATTGATGTGGCGCTGGATGAAATGCAGGCCTGCCCCACAAACAACCCCAGTCTCATTCGGAAAATCCCCCCAACCATCAAAATATGTTCATTTGCAATCTGTCCACACACCTGTAACCCCCTCATTTTCACCGACGCGTCTATTTCTATCCGAGAAAGAATGTCATGTTCATATTAGTTTTGCGGAAACAGCGACAACATGGTTATGCATGGCGTGACTCGGGCACTTACCTCTGCGTCCCATGACCAGCGTTTTGATACCTTTTCGGTGCACTACTTTCCTGGGGAGCAGACTAACGTTACAACTACATACATACTCCACAAATCACCGTATGGTTCTAATCATTCCCTTTTCTGTTCCACTCGCAAACAGAGCGAGGGAAAAACGGCTATCTATAAGCATCCGTACGAGCCCTAATCTCTTAAGCGAAAGTTATGCCGGCGGCAGTAGAATAGCTCTGCAGCCAGCCTCAAACTCCAGCTGTCTGAATTATCTCAAAAGGGCTCTTAGAAAAGCATAGAAAAGAACATCGCCTTCCCTCCATTGACCCTCATTTGAGTTCACGAAGCATTTCCGTAATCCTTGCTTGTTGTTTGAAGTTACCGGTAACAGATGTAGCAGCCCACCTCTGAACTGCTTCGATGTCTTCCTTTGACTCCACCTGGAACTGAACCAAAACACTCGCACAGTACTCAACAATGGATCGCACTAGTGTCCGACACGGGATCTCCTTTACAGAAGAACTACACTCTTCTAAATTTCTCCCCATAAATAGAAGTAGACTATTCGTCTTTCCTGATGCAGTCCGTACATGCTCATTCGATTTCATTTACCTTTGGACTATTACGTCTATACCAGGTGTATGAAATCGGAATTTGGTTGCAATAATTACACGTCCGTTGTGTGAAACTGATAAACAATACTGTATTAAAAATAATCTCCATTGCTATTTATACATTTATCCCACATCTCCGGCAGGCTACGAATGTTACACACAAAAAAGACAGTTCTTCTTTTGAAGCGAACAGTCAGCGAGACATTTTCGAACATTCTCATACGAACTGAAGCGTTGTTCAGCAAGAGCGTGTCCCAGCGATGCAAATAGATGATAATCCCACGGAATGAAGTCTCGAGAATAAGCTGTATGCCGTAGTATTTCCAAACTGAACGTCTCGATCGTTTACCTGACGAGTTTTGTCGTGTGTGATGGGCGTTATCAAATGATTCAAATGGCTCTAAGCACTATGGGACTTAACATCTCAGATCATCAGTTCCCTAGACGTAGAACTACTTAAACCAAACTAACCTAAGGACATCACACAGATCCATGCCCGAGGCAGGATTCGAACCTGCGACCATAGCAGCAACGCGGTTCCGGACTGAAGCGCCTAGAACTGCTCGCCACAGCGGCCGGCGGCGTTATAATGGAGCAATATGACTTAGTGCTGCCTTTTCCCTTTTCCGGTCTTTTTCGCGTAATGCTCGATTTAAATCGATCATTTGCTGTTGGTAGCGATCCGTGTCAAGTGTTTCACCAGCTTTAAGCAGCTCATAATAGATGACATCCTTATGATCCCACCAATGGCAGAGCATTGTCTTCATTCCGAAGCGATTTCGTCTTGCAGTGGATGTCAATGGTTTGCCTGGATTCACACATGGTTTACGACACATAGAATCCATTTTCCATCGCCTGTAACTATTCGATGGACAAACGACTTTCTCTTGTATTCGGCGAGCAGGATTTCACAAGTGGTCTTTCGAACTGCTTGCTGTGTTTCATTCAGTTCGTGTGGAACCCATTTTCACATTTTCTGCACCTTTTCCATAGCTGTCAAACCGAAGAGAAACGGCTTTCTGCGTCACATTCAAGTGTTCGGCGAGTTCCTGTTCAGTTAGAGTATCATCTTCACCCAATAAGGTCTGCAATTCGTTGTCTTCGAACTTTTTCGGTGGTTTCCCACGCTCGTCGCTTCTCACGTCAAAATCACCAATTCTGAATTTTTTGAACCACACGAAGCACTCTGCAGCAGTGTTCCTCAAATGATAACAGAAAACCAATGCTCTCCGCAAATCGTAGTTCGAACGCACAAAATGTTTACGGATTTCAAACAGATACCGATGTATGGAACTTGTGTTACTGTGTGTCGACATCCGTCATCAGCCGTGACAGGAAGCAGATGGGGCTGCAGACGCGGTCTCACGGGCCCTACGGTGATGGCTAGCATCATCTATAGGGAAATTTCGGTTTCATATTTCTACACCTGGTATATTTAACCGACGTTACTGTGTCAAATAGCACGCTACTAATGCTGCATTAGAAATTTATGGAATTGTTTTTCTTACTCATTTCCACACATTTTTCTGTATTTACAGCTAGCTTCCATACATTATACCAATTATGAATTTTGTCTAAGTCATGTTTCACCCTCCTACAGTCACTCTACAACGACATCTTATCGCACACCACAGCGTCGTCAACAAACGGCAGCAGACTGCTGTTTACCCTGTCCGTCAGACCATTTATGTACATAGAAAGTAACAGCAGTCCTATCGCTCTTCCTGATACACCTCCGTTCGACACTCGCCGTCGAGGGCAACACAATGGGTTCTGTTATTTAAGAAGCCTTCGAGCCACTCACATACCTGTGAACCTACTCGGTATGCTTGTAACTTTTTTATGAGTCGGCAGTATGGCTGCGTGTCAAATGATTTATCGAAATCTACGAATATGGAATCCGCCAGTGCCCATCATCCATGGTTCACAGGATCTCATGTGAGGAAAGGGCAAGCTGAGTTTCTCACTAGCGATACTTTGTAAAACTGTTCTGATAGTGAGCAGGTTTTCCCTCTCAGGGAAATTTGTTACATTCGAACTGAGAATATGTTCATATACTCTGCAGCAAACCGGTGTTAAAGATATTGGTCTGTAATTTTGAAGGGTCGTTGTTTTGCCCTGTGCTTTTTTACAGTCGCTTAGAACTTAGTGCTGGGCTTCCCGATAAAAGCAATCTAAGTAACGGGCCAATGCTGTAGATTACTCTTTCCAAAATCAAGTTCCGTCAGGATCTGGCGTCTTATTTGCTTTCAACTCCTTCAATTTTTTCTCTACACGAGCGATGTTTATTACTGCGTCCTCCATATGGGAGTCTGTGCGATAGTCAAACGATGGTATGTTTGCAAAAATCTCACATTACGTGACTTTTCGATATTTTTATATATTTCCTTTAATGTATGAGCGTCGAAGAGGTAAATTAAACTGAATAATTGAGTTTATTTTGTCGGTTGCATATCACCAAGCTAGAGCAAGGGATACTTCCCTCCTTTGTAACGGATCTGATTGGCGGCTGTCACAGTAAACCTACTAGTTGTCGCTTCAGTCTGGAACCGCGTGACCGCTGCGGTCGCAGGTTGGAATCCTGCCTCGGGCATGGATGTGTGTGATGTCCTTAGGTTAGTTAGATTTAAGTACTTCTAAGTTCTAGGGGACTTATGACCTCAGATGTTAAGTCCCATAGTGCTCAGAGCCATTTGAACCTACCAGTTGAGTGCCAGCCCACAGGAGAAGATGCCGCTACACTCGTTTCGACCACTGGTATTTATATTTTGTACGTGTTTAGAGGAAAATGAAATTTATTGTGCTAAAGGCACCAAATGTTGTGAGGATGTAAATGAGTCTATCTATGGCCAGCTGCCAAACTGTAGAGTTTTATCTGCCATGCCATTTGCAGCTTTGAAAGTATCACTTTTAATTACGACCGAAAGGTATTTTGTACACGTACACTGGATGACATGAAGAGTGAAGCACCGAGAAGGAGAGTCGAAAACAAATGAAACTTCGCAGGTTGAGTGGGTATGTTGTGTTATTTCAGAGATTACAAAATCGTTCAAATTTACAAAGAACTTAGCAGTATTTGTGAAATTTACAAAGGATTTTGCAGTACGAGCCCCCTAATCTGTATGACGGTGAACTCCATCCGGGGTGTATGCATGCACTATTTCGGTTGGTGAATGTTTCAAAAAGGTGTTGTATCGTCTCCTGATGCAAGCTGGGCCACAAACGTTGTATCTGATCCTTGACATTGTAAGGATGAGCCAGACAGTAAGGGATTTTACTTTATTTTATTAGCTTTCAAAAGGAAACTTCATTTTTATTGTTATGGCCAAGCCTCAGCTGGCAGTGTCGGCTGCCTGTAAATTTTCTCGACCCACGGTCTGGCAACAGGAAGTCAGCACCAAGGAAGGCTACCTCGATCACGCGCCTCCCTCGTGTGCTGACGAGGTAATGCCACCCCAGGCGTCGCTGACCAAGCCACACTCTGGAAAGTTCCATTGCCGCCCCCTTGAGTTTCTCGGTCCTGTCCAATCAGGGCGGAAGAAACCGCATGAACACATTGGATGTACCCGGCCACCCACAACTGTGGCCTTCTCTCTTGGACGCGTGCCCTGTAGCAGTGAAGATTTCCCTCTTCTCCCAGTGCTGCAGCACTGTTGACTTAGTTTCGCAGCCGGCATGCCGATCAAACTTGTCCGATTGGCAGATGCCAACTTTCGTTAGGTTCGTGAAGTATGTTTCGCCAAACTCTACACTCTGGCTCACCCTCGCCTCCCTAGGCCTGGCTATGTGACCCCTTTTTGACATGCTTTCGCCAATAAATGGCTTTTGTCTAAATATTATCCTGATGATTTAATTGCGCCCACCACCGTCCCGTCCACCCATCCTGTACAATATACTGCTGTGAGGTGTTGACTTCCAAGCTGGTCAACACTAATGTTTTAATGGGTACCAATCTGGGGATCTTGCTGGCCACAGGAGCACTACATTACGCAGACAGTTATACAAACAGGTGCCATGTGTGGATCAGTACTGCGGAGTTGTAAAATAGTACAGCAATACGTTCCGTGAGAGGTATCACGCGAGGACCCTGGATGTCCATGACACAGAGTTGTGGCGTCAGAGTTCCCTCAGTTGGTACCAGCTGTGACTTTCAATCGTACCAGAGGGCTATCCGCACCATGCCGCCAGAAATATCTCCACTTTGTATCTCGACTGAGTCAATGAGTTCTCTTCTCAGGTCGCAGACATACTCGTTGACAATAATCGTCACCGGCCGGGGTGGCCGAGCGGTTCTAGGCGCTACAGTCTGGAACCGCGCGACCGCTGAGATCGGGAATGGATGTGTGTGATGTCCTTAGGTTAGTTAGGTTTAAGTAGTTCTAAGTTCTAGGGGAGTGCTGACCTTAGAAGTTAAGTCCCATAGTGCTCAAAGCCATTTGAACCATTTTTTGAACAATAATCGTCACTTTTTTCAATAAATTAACAGAAGTTCTAGATAATGGTCAACATAGTTCTGCGTGGGGACATTAACATTAACACTAATATCATAAATGAATCCAGCAGCTCCCTCATAAATATTCATCGAAGTTTTGGCATGTCCCCATTGGTCAATAGTGCAACAAAGGTTACTACAATGACTGCATCAGTAATTGACCATGTGGCCACAAATATAGACAGGGAAATGTGATGTAGCTGTAAAAGATCTCGGACTATCAGACAATCTCTGTCAAATAACAACAGTAAAAAATCAGGCATCGAATCATTCCCTAAACTACAAGCCTACCAACGACATCTATTAGAAATCAAAATAAAAAATTTTTCAAAGGAACTAGCAAAGAAAAGTTGGGATGAAGTGTATAAGGAAACCAATGTGAATATGAAATTCTCTAAATTCTCCACATTATTTAAATCGAACTTCGAAAAGACATTTCCAAAAGTATGCATGTCTGTATCAACATCTAACAAATCAGGTGGATAACAAACAGTAGGTATTAAGAAGTCCTTCCAAACACTTAAATACCTCAGTTCCACGAGGTACCCAGATTTCTTAAATTTCTATTATAGATACAAAAAATCTGTAGGAATGTGCTGACTGCTGCAAAAAAGTCATTTAATGACAAAATAATATATAATGCAGTGACTAAAAGCGAAGCAGTCTGGAATATTACAAAAAGGAAACGGGGAGAGGCGAAGAAACGCAGAATAACGTGCTGCTAAGGGAGGGGGACAAGGTAATAAATGATCCACAACACTTAGCAAACTATATAAATGAGCATTTTTCAAGTATTGCAGAGATTTATAGCAAATATTCCTCAAAATAACACCTCTAAATAGTGTAACACTAAGAACAATGATATTACTTCCAATGAAGTCAATAAAACTGTTCGAAACCTAAAAAATAAAAAGTCGGTAGCCTTAGATGAAGTGCCAATGTGTGTACTGAAACAATGCATAGAGATTATACAAGGCCCCTTGTCAAAAATATAATAAATTAATTCTTCACATCAGAAACATTTCCAGAGCAGTTAAAACAGGCAAGAGTTGTACCTTTGCTTAAGAAAGGTAATGCAGAAGACATGGAAAATTACCAGCCCGTTTCCCTGCTGTCACCATTATCAAAAATAATAGAAGTAATCATGAAAGACAGATTAATGAATTAACCGAATAAAAACAATCTTTTAAGCAAAACACAGTTTGGTTTCCAGAGTAGCAAAAATACGGAGTCAGCCATAGTAGAATTCACAAAGGTTGGTCTTGATGCTTTTCAGAAAGACGAGTGTATCACAGGTATATTTTTGGATCTTTCTAAGGCCTTTGATGCAGTTGACCACAAGATTCTGTTCAATAAATTAGAAGCATTAGGAATAAGAGGGGTAGCTGATGACTGGTTTCTATCATATCTAGCTGATATGGTACAAAGAGCAGAGAGAACACATACTTCAAATAGATCCTAACATTTAGTAAAACACTTATCAGAACCAAAATACATTAATATAGGGGTTCCAGAAGGTAGCATATTGGGACCAATACTATTCCTGATACACATCAATGACTTTCCCAGTAGTGTTACTCACGGTGGAAAAATGACAGCAATTTTACAGTTACTGAGAAAACAAGAGAACTCCTTGCAGAGAAAGTAAATGAAGCTCTCAAGGAAGTTTGTGATTGGTCAATAAGCAATAAAGTGACATTGAACATAAGAAAACTAATGCCATGAATTTCAGTTTGAAGAGGGAAAATGACAATGTTAAATTAAATGTAGATGGCACCTCTATAGACTGTGTAACAAATGCAAAGTTTCTAGGAATGAATATTGATTCGCAGCTGAAGTGGTGTGAACACACAAAGGTACTTGCAAACAGAATGTCATCAGCATGTTATGCCCTTAGAATCATATCATCAGTGTGTAACATGCAGTGTCTTTTAGTAACATACTATTGATATGTACATTCAGTTCTTAACAATGGTATTGTTTTTTGAGGAACAAATCTACAAAATACAAACCCAGTTTTCAAACTCCAGAAAAATCCATAAGAATCATAACCAAAAATGGTAGCCGAGCTCATTGTAAAGATCTTTTCAAAACACTGGGGATTTTAACTGCTCTGTGTGAATACATTTACCAGTCAGTTGTACACATCAAAAATAACATTGGTAATTACTGCACAAACAGATCTGTACATGACCATGGAAAAAGAGCTAGACTTATAACTCTGCAACTGCATTTACGTAGCTTATGTAATCAAATACCAAATTTAGTGTATTACGTACTATTCCCCAACAGAACAAATAGTCCTGTCACGGAGAAGCCACGTATAACACTTCTGTCTGCTACTACTATACCATAACCTTAAAGCTGAAGGCAGGTCATGAAATAAAACTATATTGTTAAAGCAATTGTGGTATAATGCAATGAGAGGAATTTTGTTATGTTGACTGTGTTGTACCTAACGGAGGTGGCTTAACGGAAGTGAAAGTCAGAATTACGTAAATATTTAAACAGTAACAAAAAATATTTTATCTATCTACACTGTTCAAAGAGTAAGGAAAACGGTCGCCAGCCAAGTTAGGCAAGAGAATGATTGACATTCTTGTTCAAGAAAATAAGTATGAGTAACTTTAATGGACAAACACAACCTATACTTTGCCACACACGAGTGCAATGAACTTTGACACCTGCATATGTTCACGGTAAGATTGGAGTTGACAGATCAGAATAAACTATTTGCATATATATAACAGATAAGAATACACACTATTACTTTTCACACATTTTCCTAGCTGACATAAAATTTTAAATGTAGTTCACTGCAAAATTATGAACTGATCACAGGTTAAGTCTATCTCAACTTAATACTATTCTATTTAGAATGAAAGTTAATTGGAATTCACTAACAGGTTACTTCTCACTCGTTTGAATAAAGAAATTATTGTTTTCATAAATAGTGGTCTTTCTATTAATTGTTATTTATCATGAGCATAAAGGATAACCTGTGGATCCTATTACACTATTAATATGCACTTTCAATACCCAAAAGAAACAAGTGCTTAGCAAGCATGAGTATATAACTTCCCACTATTGCAGTTTTCCACTTTTACTGCAGTGAGACACAAAATTAACATATTTGTAAGATACTGACTCACATTTTGCAATTTGCAACAAGCAGTAATGTGATCATTTACTATGCAAAACTTTACCATCCTCAGTTTTAAGAGCTTTTAATTTTGAAATTGGCAACAATATATTAATAAGCAGTTTTGATAGAAAATCTACATTGAGCAAGCATCACGTACTTTAGCTCACTCTCTTGCCACATTAACTTTAACTTTCTTTCAATAAAGGACACTCAGTAAGCACTTTAGTGTGGGAGGGATCCTAAGTGGATATGTGACTGAGGATAAATCACGGCAGGTACAAAAGTTCACTTAAAATTTACCTTCTATTTGAGTACACTAACCATCCAATGAGCTGATCTTTAACTGTACATTACTATAGCGTTCCATTACAATGATTGCGCAATGTGGTGGCAATTGCATGTTGGTAGGTGGATTTGCAGGTAGAATTGCCGGAATCTGTCATTTCTTGGTGGCGATGATAGACATCAATTCCAGAATAGCTCCAGTTCTTTATCCACCCATCCGAGGCATTGTAAAACGTCAGGAAAAACCTCTCTCTGAACCAGCACAATATACAACTTTCACATGGGCAGTTCACAGTTTGGTAGCTCGTCCCCGACTGACTCTCAATTCCACCTTCTCTACCTAGGCCAACCACAATTTGCGCGCCCTACGTAGTTCCTTTCCCGAGGGGAACCACAGCACCTTTTGCATATGAACTAATTAAGAACCCTAAGTGAGGATCAGCAATTACATAACAACAGCCAAACATTTTAAATAAAACAGAACCTTTGCACATATTGACATTTCTATAAAAAATTGTCCAAACAAATTCCAAACACTCGTATATATAGGAAGTTTTGTCTCCCTTCAATCGGGACAAAGAATTTAAATGACAGATACACTACACTGCATAGAATCAAATCATGACATCAAAGTTTTTCCAAAGAAAGGAGTATAAAATTTTGTGTTATCTATTCAATCAAACACATTTACAGAAGCTCAACGACGTAACATTAAATAAAACAAGAGGCAAAATAAATCAGCAGAGCATTAGAGCTATGGTGTTACAGACTCAACTCACATTTGCCAAAAAAATAAACATAAAACTAAGAACAGCATTTTCTACCAAGGAATAAAACTGTACAATAAATTACCAAAAGAGATAAAAGAAATTTCAAAAGTACGCTTATTTAAAAAGGAAGCTAAAAAGTACCTGTCATGCAATATATTTTGTACATTGGAGGATTACTTAGATGAAACAGTGTATGGGTTTGGTAAAAAAATGTTATACCAATAAATAATAATGATGATTATAAAACATCCAACATTTCACACAACACCTTCACACTATGTCTCTTCCTTCTTTTATGCTTTTCTAGAAAAACTTACCCCCAAGCTATGCATTGTACGATACTAGCTCCTCTTCCTCTTTTGGAGCTAAACATCTCACTCATTATAGAGGCATGCTGACACAGTCTTTCGGGATAGCAAATGGGAAGTAGTGGCGCAGAAAATGGCCCAGAGATCACCAGTGTGTGTGTGTGTGTGTGTGTGTGTGTGTGTGTGTGTTTGTGTGTGTAGTGAGTGAAGTGTTATGAAACAATGTGTATGTAGTGTGTGTAGTGACTGATAGTGAGATTGAGTGAACTGAGTGGCATTACATTATTTAATAAGTTATTTGTAAAAAAAGTACTGTATACCAGGAGTCAATCTAATGATTGTCTCTAACTAGAAGTCTGTAAATGTATGTGTATACGAAGTAGCTTATTTTAAATTGGTCTATACTTGGAAATACTTAGACATGTGTGTTTGTGTGTGTAGTGAGTGAAGTGTTATGAAACAATGTGTATGTAGTGTGTGTAGTGACTGATAGTGAGATTGAGTGAACTGCGTGGCATTACATTATTTAATAAGTTATTTGTAAAAAAAGTACTGTATACCAGGAGTCAATCTAATGATTGTCTCTAACTAGAAGTCTGTAAATGTATGTGTATACGAAGTAGCTTATTTTAAATTGGTCTATACTTGGAAATACTTAGACATGTGTGTTTGTGTGTGTAGTGAGTGAAGTGTTATGAAACAATGTGTATGTAGTGTGTGTAGTGACTGATAGTGAGATTGAGTGAACTGCGTGGCATTACATTATTTAATAAGTTATTTGTAAAAAAAGTACTGTATACCAGGAGTCAATCTAATGATTGTCTCTAACTAGAAGTCTGTAAATGTATGTGTATACGAAGTAGCTTATTTTAAATTGGTCTATACTTGGAAATACTTAGACATGCCCTATATCCTTGTAAAAAGAAATCTAAGGATGAATAAAGCTACTACTACTACTACCTTTACTACTACTACTTCTAGGAGACGGAGCTGATGGTCCTCCTGACATAGCACGTGGCAGGAGACACCTACAGCCCAAACCACTGCGCCTCCACCTGTAAGGTAGCAAAACGTTATACATGAGGATAAAAGCCATTGTCACAGAGAAAATGTGGATCTATTTCAGCTGTATGTGAGACGTCCTCCAATGTGAAGGGCAAAAATTTCAGAAGACTGTCCCAATCAACTGTCAGTAAGGCACCACAACCACAATGTGGGGTGGCTCATTATGTAAATGAAACTGTCGGTCAACTGACATGACTGAAGTGGAGGCATCATACATTAATGGAGTCCGTTTAGGAGGAACAGAAGGAAGAGTGCCATGCAGCAGTCGTCTCCTTGATAGTGTGGAGTTCATTAGAGTGGGCAGTGCTTCACCAGACGTAGTTGCACCTCTGAGCGAGCAGAGGCCTTAGTTGCATCCGAAAATCCGCACCCGGATCGTCAAAGTGACTGGGTGGCGAGTAATCGCGTTTCTAGCCATACTATCAGGAAGTTCATTCCCTAGGGCAGACACTGCGAGAGTGGTCAGTGGCCCAACGGAGGTCACAAGCTCATTGATGGCGATGAGGAAGAGAATGACAGCTCAGCGGCCTGTGGGGTGCCATTCTCCTGGATCCATGAAGAGATGAATGACGTACCAACTCTAACCTGGAACAAACGGTGTGGAACAAAACTAGCAAACACTAAGTGATAGGGAGCTTCGAAAGTCACAGTTATGAAGGATAAGCAAAATGTGATGCATCAAAGCGGTGTTGTATGCCTTAGGTTCAGAAAAAGTCTGTTAGACAACTATTTCCAACCTAACCAGATGGTCGGTTGTGAATCCTCCTTCCCAGAAAGCACACCAGTAGGGCGACAAAATTCCCTGAGATTGGAGCACCCAACGTAATCCGGGGGCAACAATCCTTTTGAGCAGGTTAATCGGCTGGTAACTGTCAATGGAAGCTGGGTTTTTGCCTGGTTTAAGGATTGGGCTAATGATACTATTTCGCTTCTGTGAAAGGAAGACACCGCCCAGCCAAATATGGTTGGAGATACTGGGAGATGGAGCCGTTGATTGACAGTCAAATGTGGTAGTGTGTGCTCTTGAATGGAATCTGGTCCCAGAGCCATATTGTGAGATGAGGCAAGAGTCTGAAGCAGTTCTCAGTCAGTGAATGGTTCACTTATGAGAAGCCAAGGAGAGGCGGATGTCTTCAGTTTCTCGCTTATGCATTTGGATGGCAGCCGCATAACAAGGGCCACCGGCAACGTCGGAAAGTCGATCGCAACGTGTTCAGCAGAAGCCAAAGCACCACTGCAGAGACCATGCTAAAGGAAGAGACGTGCTATTTTACTGGATCTTTGGTGAATCAGAAGGTTACCGAGCTTGGCTCACACACCTGTGGTGAAGAGGCATACATTTCCATGGAAGAGACATACTGCTCCCAGCATTCCTTCTTATTGCATTTGAGTTGATAGCAAGTCTTAGCAGGAAGTTACTTTAAATGATAGGGTTGGTCTGCGAAGGATGTCGCTTGAAATGTTGCAGGGCTCTTCAGCGATCCTGAACAGATATGGCAAAGTCTTTGATCCACCATAAAACCGGCTGGCGATGGAGGGGACCTGTAGCAAGGGAAGTAGCAGTTCCAGTGGTGTGGGTGATTGCTATAGAGACATCTTGCACAACCTCGTCGATGCAGTCTAACAGAGAGGGGGTGAAACTAACAGCATAGACACACAACTGCCGGTTGGTTGTTCAAATTACCCAACGTGGTAGTCGCTCTGTCCGGCGGTGGCAAGGATGTGTCAGGATAATTGGAAAGCGCTCACCGTCACAAAGATATCATTTAATGACTCATGTAGCGAAGTCACGAGCTTAGAGGAAGAAATCATTAGGTCGGTAACTGAAAAGGTACCAAAGCAGAACCCCCTACCAGTGTTAATTAGGTCGATAGCTGAATAGGTGCCGCAGGTGGCACTGAAGTGGGCAGGAGTACCACCACTGATGGGACAGAGCTCGTGGTCGGTAAGAAATTGATCAATTAGAAGGTCCCTACCATATAAAGTGGCATTCCTCCACAGGGGTAGTGCGTATTGAAGTCCTCAAGTAGAAAAAAGGGGGAAGGTTGTTGGATTAAGGTGGTCAACTCAACGTTAGTGAGTGGCCTATCTGGAAGTAAATAAACACCCACGCCGTTACTGTTTCCAAGTAGTACAAAGGGTAATCCATTCACTGATGGCATCGGTGTGAAGTAATATACAGACACCTCCAGATGCCCTCTCAGGCCAGAACCGTTCTCAGAGAATGCGTGATAACCAAGGAGAGGTGGGGAACGGTCATCAGTGAAGGGCTTTGCCTGTAGAGCAACGCAGAACTGCCGAAGAGGAGGAAATAAGGTGTTGTAGTTCTAGTGGATGACAGTAATATCCATGACAGTTCCACTGAGTCAGGTGCTCAGGTTAGGTGTGAAGCGACCAGGAGCATCAATCACTGCATGTCACCAATGCGGATAGCACAATATCAGTGGATGCTGGTTAAGAATCCGACGGTGTGGCGAGAGCTGTCGCTCCTGGGGTCACCACAGTAGCTTTGTCACGATTCTTTTTCTTGCTCTTGTTCTTCTTCTTCTCCTTCACAGTAGTGGCAGAGATTTGTGCAGTGACCTGTCTGCGATGAATGTGGGGACAGATGAAGAGCAAACAGTCCCTGGGCTCACATGCTCGAATCCTACAGCCATAGGCTGGTGTCAGGCCTCAGGTATTTGAGTTTCCAGGGAGAGGTGTTCCGAGAGAGAGCTCTGTTGCTGGAAGACGCTGGAGAAGGAACCTGCTTCTCTGGTCAGATCTGAGAAGCGGTTTCCAAAGATGGTGCTACAGTAGCTACAAGAGAGAAGGATGATGGGAGAACTGGTTTTTAATAAATGAGTTACTGGGGCTGATGGCTGTAACTTCCACAGAATTGGTTATCATATCAACAGGATGTAGGCTTCCACATTTTTTTTCGTGCCTCAGTATACGGCAGATACTCAATAAATTTATATTGGTGTATTTTGTTTCGTTTGTTGAAGAACGGGTGAATCGATGAATGTGAAGGATCGTGTTTCATGCAACTGATACGCAAAGGTGGTTGTTCACAAGGACTACAGTCATAGGATGACCGTCTACAACTGTATTTTCAATCCGCCGTGCAGTGGGATGATGTTTGGTATGTCTACCAGACGATTAAACGCATGAATAGCTACTGACTGCTGAGCGGTCCATTGCGCATTTTCCCCTAGTATTCAATTTCTCTAAATTTATCTTCAATGTCTTCCACAAAAAATAACGGGTTTGTCGCAGTAAATATCCTCATCCATTTTTTGGCTAAATTGTTTCGCTCCCAGATGTCTGGCTTGTCCCACTTCTCATAGATTAGCCAGAGTAGGGAAGGCTGCAGGGTTGGATCTGCAGTGAAATGTTTAGAACCTGTCTGAAGTAAACGCCGGATCAGAACGGCCACCGTTTTGATGGTCTTTGATACGTTTCATGTGTGTAATTTTCGCCCTGGTGCTACCTATTCCCATCAGGTAACAGGGAGCCATCCAGCCACAATATAGGCAATCTGTCACGACAGCCGCAGCCTGGAGACATGATGCATGGGGAGCTAGCAGTTCGGGTATCAGTAGTGTGATCCCTTTGTCATGAGGCGAACCGTTCAACATTGTATGCAGTAGGTGCTATTCGGGATGTTCCTCCCCAGTCGGTCAACACTGCAGAGAAATCAGGGACAGTGCAGCTCAAACTCAGAAGTGGACCAAAAATTACTTCAGCCACGAATGAATACACCGAGAAAGGAAAGCAGAACCCAGGGATTAACAGAGTCGCCATCACAGGTTGCCACCATGAGAAAGCAACAGAATAATGGGTAGTTAGAGATGAGAGAATGCAGCACAGGAGAGACAGCAGTCGCTGCAGTACCTTGCGGTTCCGTGCTCACCATGCACACACTCACGAGTCGTCAGCCCCCTAAGGAGCCGAAAGCAATGAAGAGTAATATGAAAGAGATTACTGATAAACGGTCATCAAAGATGAGGAGTGCGAAATATACGAAGTTAAGGAATTCTGCTATTTTGGTAGCAAAATGATGCATGACGGACGAAACATGGCGAACATAAGAAGCAAGACAAACAGGACATTACCGAAGAAAATAAATCCAGTCGTACTAAAAATCAGCCTTAATTTGAGGAAGAAATTTTAAAAGCACGTACGTCTGGACTATAGCACACTATGGAAGTTAATCATGAACTGTGGTAATGCTGGAAAAGAAGGTAATCGAAGAACTTGAAACATGGCATGGTGCTATTGAATTATTCTGAAAACTATGGGGATTGATAATATAAGAACATGGGAGAATCTCTGCAGAATCAGAAATTGAAGAAGTACGTGGAGAACTCTGACAATAAGAAGGGACAGGATGATATGACATGCATTAAGGATCGGCGCATAATTTCCTTTGTACTAGAGGGAGATGTGGCGGCTAAAAACTGCAAGGGAAGACAGATGTTTTGGAATATATCCAAGTAACAGGGAAGGACGTTGCATGCCGTAGCTACTCTGTTTGTGAGATGAAGAGTTTAGCAGAGGAGGGGATGAAACCAGTCAACATTGTGAGATGAAAAGATTAAATCAGTAGGAGGAAGAAAAAGTCGGACGGCAGACCTACTTAGAAGGGCAGTCGGGCTCATACCTCACAAGAATTTTCGGAAAAGGCTCAAAACGGTACTGTAGCTGATACATTCCTCTTTTCGGCACCTTCAGATAGGTTTTTCTCCCATCCGAATATGCTGTGGAAACAGTAATGCTTTCACTTCACAATATACTCAATTTCCTGAAGTTTTCAAGATATCAAACGTGTTTCTCGGCCTGTAATCATACAAAGATGTTACATGTTTAATATACTGCGCTCTTGTATCAACAGAAAGATTAAAGCAAGTGTTTTTGTTTAAAAAGAATGGTACATCATTATTTTCATCATGGTAGCGAGAGCAACCGTTACGAAATTGTTTTCGAATGAAAAACAGCTCACAGCTGCACTAAATTATGTTTGTTTCAAACCTTGACCATTCTTTCTGCTATAATAATATAGCCTTCTTCAGAAGTCATATACACTGAGCTAACAGTTTTTCATTTATTAGTGTGTATTTTTCATTTTAGAGAATGACATATATTTTTAACGGATTCCGGAAGCACTCAAAAAATCTAATTCTGGGATTAAAAAGTTCTTAAAGTTGTCGTTGAAACATTTTGCAGAAATATCTTAGAATTGACCTGAAGTCAAAGGGAAGGCGGCCGGATTCGGTTATAACGGTATGAACACCGCCAAGTGGATGGTTGCATCAAACCTTTTGACTGCTGCTTACTTCCCCAAAGCTGTTCACTTAAACATGTGTGTACACGTATCTAAAACAGTTTTCCTAAAACCCCTGTGATATGTTACAAGTTAACATATATTTTCAGTACAACAATCGTAGCAGACCTTGTATTGTTGTAGTGTAAGGGGCAGTCAAGTGAGAACGAGACAGATGGAAAAAAAATTAGTAAGTATCTATTATTTCAAAAGTAATCGCCATAACATAATACATTTATTCCATGATGAAACAAGACGGTCAATGCCAACTTGAAAAAATATTTGTGGTTACCTACAGAAGCAAGGTTTTATCCGGACGTGCACATTCAGTTCCGAAGCAAATCGACGGACACGAACGTGTTTCTCCATGATTCTAAAATTATTGAAATCGCATCGGGAGGCTGCGCAAAAATTGAAGAGCGCCATCAAGTCCAAACGCCCAGGATTATTTACTGACAGGGTAATGCCCGCCCACGTGCTGTTAAGATTGTTTCGAGTACGCTGCAGAAGTTTTTCTAAGAAGCCCTCACACATCCTCGATATAGGTAAGGTCCTTCCAATTTCTGTATTTTTGGAGCGGCGAAGGAAGAAATTCCTGGCTGTCGATTTCCTTCGGACGGTGAGGTGCCCGCCTGGGTATAATGGTGGTTGGGTAGGCAACCGCGAACATTTTCAGAAGTCATTGACCGTGTTGTCTCACAGCGGGATACATGTATTAACATTTGAAATAATAAGCATTTTACTCATATTCCCCTATCTGTCTCGTTTTCATTTGACCGACCCTTATATAATGTTGGACCGACAGGGGTTACGTTTTATATTGTAAGCGTAGGCCTGTTTACCTTGTTGCATAATGCGGTGGAGTCTAATGTGGGAGCTCCACTTCCCAGTGTCGACACTGGAGTCACCAATTCTATCCACCTTGGCTTTCGGTTTTAATTAATTTCTCGCACACATTGAAACGCCCACTTAGAAAAATTATAAATGACTGTGCTTAAACTGAAACACGATACTTTTAGCGCAACGCAATCTGACATTCAAAAATCCCTAGAAAAGGATGACCCTGACTAACCGTAATCTATACCTTTCATGAATCACTTACCTCACAAAAATCTTCGTTACTCGAACTACTGCAATACAGCGAGCGCCACTACTGCCAGCTAAATAAAAGATTCTAACTACTGAAGTCACTAACTACTGATAGGCATAGTTAGCAAATGAAAGATTTTGATAAAGAACAAACAATGTATTTACCTTAATAGTGTTCAAAAGTCATAATATACATATCAGTTCATGACATCCAGTCTTACAAATTTACTGTCTCTAATGGACACACGTCCAGATCATCCGCTCTCAAAACTCCGCCATTTCTCTCGCCACATCCACCATTGCTGGCGGCTCACCTCCAACTGTGCAACGCTACCCGCTGTTAACAGCCAACTGGCCAACACTACAATAGCAAATTCCAACAGTGCAAACCAGCCACAGACTGCACTCAGCACAGCCAGTGATTTTCGTACAGAGCACTACGTGGCGTTACCTAAACAGCCTACTTACAACATCTGATAAAACTTTCAAGACCAACAGTAACATCCGTTAAGTCACTTAGTGGTCTTTTCAGTCGGTTTCGATTACTGTTCGATTATGGAACACCACACTTGCTTCAGTATCATGGATGATATAAGAGTTTGGTGATTAAACAGACAAGCAGTTATGTGCCCCTTGTGGTGTGCGGTAGGTTTGCGGTATCTTACAAATCGCGGGCAGGACTACAACAAAACCAATTACTTATTATTAGCGTAACATGACGTTTCATTTAATCGCTGCCTCTCCCGACTAAAGACATTCTGTTAAAGAAATCTCCACCTGGGAACGTGTATCAATGTTGTCTGTCAAGCAGTATAAATGGTACTAAATTTTTGGACAAGAGTGATCTCATGCAGTTTACGGAACTGTTATTCAAGCTGGCAACAATTTTCCTTATCAAAATGAACTATTTTTACACACGATACCACACATGCACATCACTAATGTATTTTTTCCTGTCAAAAATATTTCATAAAAGTTCTTACGAAATAATCATGGTTCATACACTAACAGAGAACAATTTTGTCACTTAAGATGCTGTTTGCACTATATTTAAATATTATTCACAATCTAAATCGAATTTATTATTTCTGAGTGGGTTCTGGGCCACCAATACACAATTATTACCGTAGAAATTGACCATCAAGATTCATGTCTATTAAATGTTTGATTTAAAACTGCCGCTGTAATATTTCACTAAGATGGCGGTTAACATAAGACAATCACTTAATCGAATCTGGTTGAGTCATTGTTTTACTATCAACAATTAATATATATTAAATCTTTCCTGTACTTTATCTATATGTAGTAACAGTTAAAAGTATTTCTCCCTGTTGATCACTTATTATTCAGTATTTACCAATAATCCGCGCTGTATATCAATAGCGCTAATGGCTGCGCTCCTTTGCAGCTGATTAGAAAACTTAACACTTATATATGATAGAAATCACAATGAAATAAAACTCCAACAAGAAGATTGATTTCAATGACAGATAAGCTCGATTATTCAAATATTAAATTAGCTGCAAAATACAGTTTTTTACCGACCTCAGTGGTACAAGACATCAATCACGTCCAAACAAGAAGAAGGATTATTCTAGAGGAATCGTAGATACAAAAAGATAGAGATTTTCATTATCTTTTTCCATGAGTGTTGTCTGAGATATAAATTTTTTTACAGAAAATTAAATTATATCACTGACAAAAACTATTTACTATTTTTTTTTAGTATCGATGAAGTCTTCTTTTTATTGATATCACGAGAATGTTCACTCAAATTTCACACACAATGCTGTCGTTAATACTGTTCTGAATAGAATATAGTCGTAGATATTACACCCTATAATACCACATCGTGACGAAAGCCTAGTTCCGATCTCTTGAATCGTTCATAAATTAAAAGGGATGCAAGTCTTAGGTCGTTGGCCGAGCGCACAGAGATTTTACTGTGACGTAAGGGGAATTTTCTGCTCGTTACTTTGGCGAATGCTGTTAAGGGTGGCTTTGGTAGGTAGCAACACCGGCCAGGGTGTTGTAATTAATTGTAGAGGGCACTGACTAATAAGAATGTCTGAGGGCGAGAAACAAACAAAGTGTAAAGCAGTTACAGTGCAGCTAGCTGAGATATGCAAGCATTTAACAAATTTGTAGAGTTGGCATGAATTAATGAAATCGCGAAGATGACCGCATCTACTCGTGGAGGGAAGGTTACAGGTTACTCAGGACCAGGACGTGTTCCGGCAGTTGCTAGATTCATACTGACATTTTTTCTTTTTCGCGCAGCTATTAGCAACTGATAAGCAACTGTGACTGTCAAAAGTTAAGTGTACGGTGATTAAGGCCAAGGTGATTATTGTTCGGTGTCAGTTTTGTGTTTAGATAGGGAGAACAGTGGAAGAGGTGCTGGTCGCAGAAACGGACTTGGCGATGTTTATTAAAGTGTGACTATAACGTACGGATTATGGAATAATTTGTGTCTTTGATTTTGGTGAGACTTTCAGATGTTCTCGCATTTGGTTCAAATGGCTCTGAGCACTATGGGACTCAACTGCTGTGGTCATAAGTCCCCTAGAACTTAGAACTACTTAAACCTAACTAACCTAAGGACATCACACACATCCATGCCCGAGGCAGGATTCGAACCTGCGACCGTAGTGGTCGTGCGGTTCCATACTGTAGCACCTTTAACCGTTCGGCCACTCCGGCCGGCATTCTCGCATTTGAACAGTTATTACGAGACTTTTGCCTTTGCTGAGTTTGCTCACAATCCCAGAGCCAGCTGGATCTTAAACTGACATATGTTAGCGTTGTTTGATTCCAGTCTAGTGGGCGTATGTTGAAAGTTATCACAGTGAAATCGTATTGCTAGAGGGTAGTGATGTACTGATCACTCATGGCAGTACTCAAAGTTTGTGGGGAGGGGATGGGGAACGGGGGGGGGGGGGGGGTGAGAAAAGGGAGGAGGGGGTGGCAGCGCAGGGGCGAGCACTTGCCTTTTCCTGAAATCACTAGTACTGAGTTTTTATTAATTAAAAAATAACCAACGGATGTGGAGCTAGCTCAGACAGTGTTCCAGATGATTTCCATCAGTTTCATATCTTGCGAATTTGGAGGCCAAACTATCAGCGTGAGTTCATTGTCATGCTCTCCAAGCCACTCTAGCAGGATACTGGTCCTATGATACGGAGAGTTACCCTACTGTGTCATATCATCGACGTCTGAGAAGACGTAAGCGTCAAACGACCATGACAATCCGCAATAACGTTCACATAGTCCAAAGCTGTCATAGTGCCTTCGATTACTACCACAGGTTCCTTGAAAACCCAGACGAATGTCGCCCATAGCATAATACGTATCCCATCAGCCTGCGCCCATGATGCGGTACATGTTTCAAGTAGCTGATTGCCGTGGTACATGCGCAGGAAACAGTGGCGTTTTGCAGCACATGTGTTTCGGGACGGTTTTCTCAACTTATCACCAATACCGTGGTCTTACAGATCTGTGTCGTGTGCGTTCCCTATTTGCCTATGCATTTAGCGCCAGTTTTGTTTAGTGCCACGTTGTGTGGCATCACATTCTGCAATTCTCCTTAATTTATGAACATGAGTGTATATTGTTTTCAAAGAACATGTAGTTCAACTTTAATTATGACAACGTTTAAAAAACTGAAGGCTTGAAAACAACACAATAAATCCATTAACGTGTGTTACAGACGTCGCCGCAGCTGACTAAGAAGTTATTGAAGTTTATTTCCTATTTCTCCACTTTGATGACAATCTGGGGCATTCTTGGTTCAGTCTGCTGATGTATGAAGGTATTTCCTAAATTATTCTGATTTTATGCCTATTTTGATTTTATTGTGTAATATTAGTGGCATATGATCAAAAATATCTTTTGTTAATATCTTACAACTATATTTCATAATTCGTTGGATGCACTGGGTTTAGTCACATGAGGAAATCAATATGGTGGCCTCAGTACTCATATAAATAATATGGGACAATTCACTTCGTGTATGCTAATGAAATATTCTTATATTTAGCGATCGAAAAATTTGCCTTCAAAAAAATAACCAGCAATCGAATGAGATACAATAAGATTTGTGTACTTCCGTTAATTTAGTTCGTGATGCACGACAAATTGTCAAACTCACAGGATCATTTACATCTTGGTCCGTCTGGGATAATTTTCTACAGACGTCCATGTTCAAAGTTGAAACTTTTGGAACTTGTCTCGTAGGCTAAAGTGAGGGTGGCTCCCTTGTCGAAAATTAATAAAGCAGTGTGGAATATTGATACAGGTCCTTGTTTAACAGTTCTTTCTCCGACACTGGCGTAGTTACTTCGTGTAAAGGGATCGCGAGCGTGAGAATGCCCTGGGGCGCTTGGACCGCGGTATGCAAAGATTTTCTACATTGATACATCTGCTGTCTCTTTGGTAGGATCTCATGGCGTAGCTGCAGTAAATTCTCAAAACTGCTTTTAGCGCATTTATCCATCAGATAAATAACTCTACCCCGTCTAAGGTTTCATCCTTTGATTACAAAAGCTATAAATGTTGTTCTTCTGTTAGGTACCAGGAAAGCAAGTATCTAAGGCAACGATTTGTTGGGTGCAATATTCTAAGAATTCGTACAGTATATCGTGTTTCGTTTTTCTGTATACAATGACGATACTGACCAGACGCAGAACTGTGCTGCAACACCAAGATGAATCACAGTAATGGAAAATATTTTGTGATCAGTGGACCTACCTACTCAATTTCTACATGGCTCTCTTTCAGCCAGGTAGGGGAATCGGAGCGCTGTTTGCAAGGCTCCGGAAGAATACTACACTTTGTCGCCTAAATAAAATAAAAAACCCAAGGTATGTGCTGCTGTGTTCCGATGGTAAGTTGTCTGGACGGTATATCTGTCACGTCCTCGTAAAGCTTTATATATAACTTTGTACATGCTGTAGAACTGGTATCACGCAGTCATGCGGCCCTCAAATGCTGAGGAAAGTCGTGCCAGTGAAATTAAGTGGTGTATATCTTCCAGCAGGTTGCATTGAATCAGCGCAGTAGGATTTTGATAGGGAGACGTGACAGCATGAGAGACGGGACCTATCGTGTTGGTACACGACCGCGACCACACCGTAAAGCGACACGGACTGGAGACGAATGTCACGCCTAGTCAGTGACAATCGCCTTCAAATCCAACAGGAACAGTTGCTGTTAAATGATCAAGGGCCATCTCGACCAGTTTTCTGGGTAAACATTGTTATGGAATCAGCCTGATATGAGCATGTGGATTGGGCTACTTGGCCCAGAAATCTGCGACTATCCAATGGGCCAGACAACACAGTATGTGACTGGACGCGTGTAGTGTGGGCCTACGAGTTGCGATTTTGCTCCTTTTCCAATGTTGCAAGGCGTCGAGTCACCAACAGCCCAATGACGGATGTTTAGCACGCACAGAATACAGTGGCCGATGCGCAGTGACAAATTTTCGTCCCAGGCGCAGGGCGAGTTCGTTCGTTTGTTCGGAAGGGGACGTCTACTGTGTCTGAAACTTTTCAGCCAGTCGACGATGACAGAATCGAGGCACACGTTCTGCAGTTTTTCTCAAAGGATTTTGGAGAAAGCGTTGGATAAAAGAAAATATTTTTGGTTTACTTGTAGCTTTATATGTCAGATTCATAATGATTTGGCCATCATTTCGTTAACGATCATAGTTATTATGGTATTTACGTAAATGTAAGACAATGAAAAATAGAGGTCTCTATGATTTTGCGTGTGGTGCATATTACATAATACGTGGAGCATACGAAATTTAGCTAAGATACTGAATTTTTCTTTAGACTTGGATTGAGGTCTTTATTTGTCACCAAACACGAGAAAATTGATCTTATGTAGCACACTCATTTGCGATCGCGCCGCGCCAGCGATAAAGCCAGAGTGAAATATTCAAAACATTGCTCATATTTCCTAAACGGTTTGAGATATCGAAACGGGATTTTGGCAAATGATAGTATGCAAAGAGGTGACAAGAGATCTTTTCGAATGGCCACCGTGCAAGTGTCGGTGTGGAGGGTCCCCAGCTAATATTTATAGAAAGAAATAAGCGCAGCCTTCAGCTTATAACAGCACTTCCCCTCTAGCACTTGGCATTTCCCCTACAGCGGCTGCCTGTAGTCCTTACCACTAATGCACTCCCCATGTACGCCCTTCCATCTGCATATCCACCAGCCACGTTATTCTGCACGCACTATGACCCATAATGTGTGGGGAGTAGAGGTGGTCTCATGATATGTGGAGAGTAGAGATTATCCCATGATGTTTTAGAGATTTTTCGCAACGTGACATGGTCCATGGCATCATGTTATGGTGAACATGAACCAGAATGTTTATTTCAAGATTCTCGGTGACCAAGTGTCGTCCTTTCTTCTGCATCTTCATGATGAGTACGCTGTGGACACTCCCATATTCCGACAACAGCTGTCTTCATAAGGCTGCATACTTGCTTTTCTGATCCAAGGAAGTCTTAGGCACCCTATCGCACCTAGAGTGGCCATCAAATTCACCGAATGTCAGTACCATAGAAACGTCTGGGTCCACTTGCAACGGCTGGAAAAACATACTTACGAGCATACCCACAATTTCGTGGTTCTATGGGACCTAATCATCAACGAATGGCTTCAGATGAACATGACATATATCAAGAAACTTGTGGATCCTCCTCCTTGCAGAATTGAAGCCATAATACTGTACATCATAGCGATGACAAAAGTTTTGTCAAGTGACTTACAATACGCTAACATTGTATCGTACTCGATCAATCCCCTAGTTTATGTAAGTGAAAAATATGTATCTGTAATACAATCAGACACACTAACGCAAGCTGCGCGGGTTAGCCGCTCGGTCTAAAGCGCCTTGTCACGGTCGATGAGGTCCCCCCCCCCAGTCGGAGGTTCGAGTCCTCTCTCGGGCAGGGGTGTGTGTGTTGTAAATAGCGTAAGTTAGTTTAAGTTAGATTAAGTAGTGTGCAGGCTTAGGGACCGATGGCTTAAGTAGTTTGGTCGCGTAAGATCTTACCACAAATTTCCAGATTTTCTACTAACGCAATCTCTGAAATATCCATACAAATATCTACTGTACGAGAGCAGAATAGCGACACGAGAATTACATCAAAAGTAAGTCCTTCGTGGAAACAGGGCTTTATATTAGTAAAGATCAACTTCCACATTAACGAGGAAGTTCAAGATGAGAGGTACGAACAATTCAGCGAACAAAATTGTGGCTGAGGTTCCGAGAAAAAAGGAACTTTCCTGTACGCCTTCTAGGGTTCTTAACAGAGGAATCTTTGCTCAACATCCCAGAAATAGGATCATAAGTATTGGTGAAGGGCTGTTTACTTTGTGGGTCCCACGTTCCGGTTCATCAAAGAAGAGAAGCGAAGGAATAATCAGAATTTAATGACATGGCTAAATCGAGGTAATTAGAGATGAAACGCCAGCTCTGTTGCGGGAACCCATAAGGAAATTTCTGAGGCTTGTTGGAGGAATCAGGAGAGCATTGTGAAATGACGTAGGGAGGGCGCGAAAGGTATAAATCAGGACAGCGTGAGTGAGATTTGAGCCTCTCTCCCATGTACGAGTGCGCCGTTGTAACCACGGCGCTAGAGTGCTCAGTTACATTTCCACTCTCTCAGCCGAGAAATAGCTGAGAGCTAACTGCGTCTAGTTCAAAGAACAGAACTAAGCCATCACTGTTCAGTATCTCTCAGTTGATTTTTTCGTGAGTTAGTCCTTTCCTGTTAATGATTCTTGCAGAACAGAGGTTTTTTTTTATTGCTTTAAAATGAACATAAATAATCTCGGCCACAAGAAAGTTTTTTTACATGAGGTTTCCGGTTTCTGTCTTGTTTAGACCATCTTCAGACCTCATACCATGATGGTAGGCGGTGGTGGTGAACGGAGAAGCATTACGACTCCACGAACGCTAGCTGGTTAAATGTGAGCAGTTAGCAGCGTTCGTGGAGTCGTAATGCCTTCTCTGTTCTCCAATGTAACGGAAGAGAGCTGGCATCATCTTCTGAAACTACCCCTATTGATTCAAAGACGATCGGGAAAGACATTGTTTTAGCTCCATTTAACATTGAAGCTCCAGCATGTTACAGGATAAAGTAGTAGAGTGGGCTTTAACATCTCACAGTAATTGACAATGATTAAGTGTCGAAATCGCAGTCGTAGTAAATAAAATATGTAACACCCACACGCAGAACAATTTCATTCACTAACCATCACTAGATTCCCCCCCCCCCCCCCCCCCACCTCCACCCCCGCACCATGCTGTGCTGGTACTGCGAACGGCTGAAAGCGATGGGAAACTATAGCCGTCTCATTGAACCATGGACATTGTCGTCGGTGAGACGGCTTGCGTGCCTGAGCGATACAGATAGCCGTATCGTAGGTACAAGCGCAACAGAGAGGTCAGACAAACGTGTGATTCTTGAAGAGGGACAGCAGTCTTTTTAGTAGTTGCAAGAGCAACGGTCTGGATAACTGACTAATCAAGCCGTGTAACGTCAACAAAAACGGCCTTGCTGTCCTGGTACTACGAACGGCTGACAGCAGTGGGAAACTACAGCAGTAATTTTTCCCGAGGTCATGTAGCTCTGCAGTATGCTAAAATGATGATGGCGTCCTCTTGGGTAAAATGTCTCGGAGGAAAAAAAATAACTGGCGTTCTATGGATCGAAGCGTGGAATATCAGATCCCTTAAAAGTTCCTATGCCAGCTAACTCTGCAGATGAAGACACTGAAGAAATGTATGATGAGATAAAAGAAACTATTCAGATAGTTAAAGGAGAGGAAATTTAATTGTGATGGGTGGCTGGAATTCAATAGCAGTTGAATATGGACTTGGGGAAATGAATGATGGAGGAGCCCGCTTGGTGGAATGATGCACGGAGCATAATTTAATCAACGCTAATACTTGGTTTAAGAATCGTAAAAGGAGGCTGTGTACGTGGAAGAGACCTGGAGACATTGGAAGATTTCAGATTGATTACATCATAGTTAGACAGAGATTTAGGAATCAGATTTTATATTGTAAGACATTTCCAGGGTCAGATGCGGACTCTGGCCACAATTTATTGGCTATGAACCGTAGAGTACCGCAGGGAAGCGTGATAGGACCCTTATTGTTTACAATATACATAAATGACTTAGTTGACAACATCGGTAGCTCCGTGAGGCTATTTGCAGATGACACGGTTGTCTACAAGAACGTAGCAACATCAGAAGACTCGTACGTACTCCAGGAGGACCTGCAGAGGATTAATGCATGGTGCGACAGCTGGCAGCTTTCCCTAAACGTAGATAAATGTAATATAATGCGCATACATAGGAGCAGAAATCCATTCCAGTACGATTATGCCATAGGTGGTAAATCATTGGAAGCGGTAACGACCGTAAAATACTTAGGAGTTACTATCCGGAGCGATCTGAAGTGGAATGATCACATAAAACAAATAGTGGGAAAATCAGGCGCCAGGTTGAGATTCATAGGAAGAATTTTAAGAAAATGTGACTCATCGACGAAAGAAGTAGCTTACAAAACGCTTGTTCGTCCGATTCTTGAGTATTGCTCATCAGTATGGGACCCTTACCAGGTTGGATTAATAGAAGAGATAGACATGATCCAGCGAAAAGCAGCGCGATTCGTCATGGGGACATTTAGTCAGCGCGAGAGCGTTACGGAGATGCTGAACAAGCTCCAGTGGCGGACACTTCAAGAAAGGCGTTACGCAATACGGAGAGGTTTATTATCGAAATTACGAGAGAGCACATTCCGGGAAGAGATGGGCAACATATTACTACCGCCCACATATATCTCGCGTAATGATCACAACGAAAAGATCCGAGAAATTAGAGCAAATACGGAGACTTACAAGCAGTCGTTCTTCCCACGCACAATTCGTGAATGGAACAGGGAAGGGGGGATCAGATAGTGGTACAATAAGTACCCTCCGCCACACACCGTAAGGTGGCTCGCGGAGTATAGATGTAGATGTAGATAGATTAAAACTAAAGGAATTGCAAAAAGGTAGGAAATTAAGGAAATGGGACCTGGATAATTCCAAAGAACCAGAGATTGCTGAGAGTTTCAGGGGGAGAATTAGGCAACACGTGACTGTAACAGGGGAAAGGAATACAGTAGAAGGCGAATGGGTAGCCTTAAGAGATGAAATAACGAAGGCAGCAGAGGATCAAGTATGTAAAGAGGCAAGGCCTACAAGAAATCCGTGAATTACACGAAAGATACTGAATTTAGTCGATAAAAGAAGAAAATTTAATAATGCAGAAAATGAAGCAGGCGAAAGGGAATACAAACGTTTAAAAATGAGATTGACAGGAAGTGCAAAATAGCTAAGCAGGAATGGCTAAGAGAACAAATATAAGGATTCAGATGAATACTTCACCATGGGAAATATAGATACCGCATACTGGGAAACCATATACCTTTGAGGGAAATAGAAGTAGCTGAAAGGTGGAAGGCGTCTATACAAGGGGGATTAATTTGGAGGCAATATTATAGAAACGGAAGTGGACGTAGATGAAGATGAAAAGGGAGATGTGGTACTGCGAGAAGAATTTGACAGAGCTCTGAAAGATCTGTCCCAAGAAGCACCCAGGAGTAGACGGTATTCCGTCACAACCTTGGGATAGCCAGCCCGAGAAAATTCTTCGATTGGTGTGCGAGATGTATGAAACAGGCGATATACCATCAGCGTTCAAGAAGAATGTAATAATTACAATTCCAAAAAAATGCAGTTGCTGACAGGTATGAAAATTACCAAACAATCAGTTTAATAAGTCATGGTTGCAAAATATTAACATGAACGCTTTACAGATGACTGGAAAAACTGGTAGGAGCCGACGCCGGGGAAGATCAGTTTGGATTTCGAAGAAATGTAGGAACACGCGAGGTAATACTGGTCCTACGACTCATCTTTGAATATAAGTTAAAGAAAGACAAACCTATGTTTATAGCATTTGTTGACTTACAGAAAGCTTGTGACAATGTGGACTGGAATTTCCTTGAAATTCTGGAGGCAGGCTATCAGAGGTAAAATACAGGGAGCGAAAGACTATTGTCCGCAGCTCGTGGTCATGCGGTAGCGTTCTCGCTTCCCGTGCCCGTGTTCCCGGGTTCGATCCCCGGCGGGGTCAGGGATTTTCTCTGCCTCGTGATGACTGGGTGTTGTGTGATGTCCTTAGGTTAGTTAGGTTTATGTAGTTCTAAGTTCTGTGGGACTGATGACCATAGATGTTAGGTCCCATAGTGCTCAGAGCCATTTGAACCATTTGAAAGACAATTTACAACTTCTACAGAAAACAGACAGCAGTGGTTAATGTCTAAGGGCATGAAAGGAAGTGAGACAGGGTTTTGGCATATCCCCCATGTTATTTAATTTGTTCATTGAACAAGCAGTAAAGGAAACCAAAGAAAAACTTTAAGGTTTGTCGGTGATAGTGTAGTTTTGTCAGAGACCGCAAAGGACTTGGAAGAACAGCTTAACGGAGTGGACAGTGTCTTGAAAGGACGTTGTAAGATGAACACCAACAAAAGCAAAACAACGATAATAGATTGAAGTCGCATTAAATCAGGCGATGCTAAGGGAATCGGATTAGGAAACGAGCCACTTGAAGTAGTAGATGAGTTTTGCTATTTGAGCACCACAATAATGAATGATGGTCACGTTAGAGGGGATAGAATGTACTCTTGGCAATGGCAAGAAAAACATCTCTGAATAAATGAAATTTGTTTACATCGAACATAGATTTAAGTGTTAGGAAGTTTTTCAGAAGGTGTTTGTCAGGAGTGTAACCATGTATGTAAGTGAAATATGGACCATAGACTGTTTAGACAAAAAAATAATAGAAGCTTCAGAAATGTGGTGCAACAGAAGAATGTTCAAGATTGAGTGACCCGATCACGTAACTAATGGAGGTACTGATTAGAACTAAGGAGAGAAGAGGTTTGTGGCCAAACTTGACCAAAAGAAGGTATCGGTTGATAGGACACGTTGTAACCTCCAAACAGCAAAAAATTATTATATCGTTCACATTCAGTGTAACATCCCAACAAATTATTATCCCGTAACCTCAGAATAATAACGTGACTAACTTCCCAATAAAAAATGTGACTCATATATAACCTGTCAATACTTAACTGACTGGGAATCTAAACTGATAAATTTGGACTCAGCGGTGCTGCGTCATGGCCCTGAAAGAGCATACTGAATAAATTGAAAATTCTTACCTCAATGAAGTCACCGGATAACGCGTATATATCTGCTCCTATAAGAAATTTTTCTGGCACAGCCCAGTGCAATGCTGGCCGCTAGATTTGACATGTATAAAAAGAGACAACTGATTTTTCCTTTCGTTAATCGGGATAACCATGGATTGCAGAAATTAGTAAATTCTTTAAATTCAGATGAATGATTGTCAAAAAGTTAATTTTATAAAAAAGATTATTATTAAAAGATTATTTGAAACAGTTACATGGGACTTGATATAACAACAGTACAAATTTAGTTTAACAAACTACATATGCGCGCGGCTGCTTTTACCTTATACTACATCGCTCAGACACCGCCATCGCTCCCCACGACCGGCCTAGCCAACACCATGCACCAGACTGCTAGCTACTGCTTACTCCTACTGCAGGAGCTACAACTACTACTGCTGCCGGCACTGCTCTCTGGTCTGCGATTCTCGTGTAGCATACATATCGCAGGCAGAGCGTGAGCAATCCATCGAAATTACATCTGCTCGAGTGCGCTAGCAATAAATTCCTTAGTCATGGACCTCTTACATAACCCTCCACTGGGGGGGGGGGGGGGGGAGTGGAAAAATTTGGCAGCGATGGTGAGTCAATTGGACTTGCCATGAGCAACAAATTTTTCTATAACCTATTTAGTTTACTGAGTCTACATGCAGTCACAGAGTATATGTATACAGAACATACTAACAAATGAAGTAGAGTTCACACTCATTGTATAAGTCTTTCGCATTTTACAAGAATTTAAACATGTTGAGAAATGAAATAAAGTGCACACGCACTGTACAAGTCTTTCGCATTTTACAAGAATTTAAACATATTGAGAAATGAAATAAAGTGCACAAGCACTGTATACGTCTTCAGCATTTTATAAGAACTAGGAAACGAATGGGAAGGATAGCATCATGGTTTTAGCACAGTGAGTTGCACATAGCTGCACTAAAAGTCCATATCTTTCTACAGAAGCACAACACCAACTGAGACAATCTGAAGTTTCTTCCCTGAAGTATTTATCAGTGTAGCCAAGACACTGAAATGTGGTATTAATACTGTATGTTATCATTTTGGTAGTACATTAGGTACACCAAACAGTAGGACCATAATGACGTCTCCTTCGGTCAGAGTGGTGGACAACTTGATGTCAACACCACATTTTGGTAGAATCCATACCCTTACATCATCGTAGAATTAGTGCAAAAACCAAATAGAGTGCTCCATGATCATGAGGATGGACAGGACATACGGATATCACAGTAATTGGTAGTAATTAGGTCAGAAGGTTAAGGGTACAGTAAGTCTTACGCTAGTCATCATTCAGAATTACACTAGTGTATCAACCGATTTGAACAACTACTGGCACTCATTGGATAGTTACAAACGATGTATGCAGTATGTATGGAGTATTACATAACATCATTCATAAGTCATCTCATTACAGTAATTATTGGCATTCGTTGGCTAGTTACAAGGCATATATTATGCACTATTCAGAAGTCATCATTCAAAACAGGAGTTATTGGGTGTAGCATCAAACTGTTAGTGTTTATATATGATATCATGCAAGTGACATAAGACATATTTAAAATGTAAGACATTGCAACTAGTTTTCAAGGTGTTTAGTCCAATAACACATAGACATAATGGAATCAATACATCAGAAAAATTTGCATTATATTTAGGACTAGAAATGTATCTTAAACTGATAGCATTATTTAGTTGTATACTGGTAATAGTTGGAACAGGTAATAAAATTTTTTGTGCTAGCAATGCATTGCTTTTGGATCGATAGTCAATTTCTGGGGCATGAAAATATTTGCTTTTGACTTATTGCTGGAAATAAGGATTAATAACGTCATTTGTCATGGGTCAGCTGTAGCAAGGTTATGAAACAAGTAGAGTATATGTGATCACATTCATGGATGATACACACAACTGGGTAAAAAATAGATGCAAGTACTAGAAGAGGTTTACTAACTAAGCGCTTGTAGCATATTAATACCATGAAAAGCTTCTCCTGGAAAAAATACAAAGTGGATTATTGAGCTGAAAGAGGAAATATATTCATATTATGCTCAAAAGTAGTAAACTTCGAATTAACAGGTAACGAAACATGTACTTAACGTGAATGTACTCTGTCTTTCCCAAAACATTCAGTCAATATACTATGCAATTTATGACATACTGTCAGAAAGAACTGCAACAAATACTTAAATAACTACATAGCATCTCTTAATTAATAGAAAATATATATGAACTTCATCATTATCATCATCTGCGAAGAAAAACTTCATTATTTATATTGTCATATTCTTCATACAACTATTCATCATCATTTATTATCACATGCAAAAAATAGACACTTCATTGTTTATTATTCATATTCATATTACCGTTTTCCTCATACAACTATTCATTATCATTCATTATTTCATGTATTATAGAGTTTCTTACTTCTAGCATATTTCATCACTGAAATTAACATGTGTAGTTCTGTCTGACAGCCTGCAATAATCGCCTTGTATTCTGAAAGAAAAACAATTAGTCAAGACTCCTATCATATATTGTGTGTAGTATATTTTTGTTAATGCTTGTTAATTCTGATCCATTTACTCTTCATGACAAGGTATTGCATTTTCTTTCTTTCATTCCAATTGTCAAATTTACATTTCATAGTAAACCACTGTGGTTGTTTAATTTATTTCTTTTACCCGCTATTGCTTTTTGAAAATGATGAATAGGATTAGTATCTTGAATTTAATTCATATACCCATTAAATGAAAACTTGTTTCTAGTTATATCACTAAGCATGACAGAAAACTTATTAGGCTAAAACATAGACAGTTTTCAGGTGCAAAAATGTACACACAATATCGTAATGTAGTAGCAAAAAATGCTGAATAGTCGAGACATTGGGATATCATCAGGCAAAATGTCGAAGTCAACTGGTATTTGTTATATCTTAAAGATTTTATAGTGCATACAGAGAAAATTCTACTTTCGATAGGAAAACCATCATATATAGATAAAAAAATGGAAGATGTGCACAGTCTGATATATAACGACAAGAAAAGCAACCTGCTAACCATACCTAGCCGGGCACTTGCCAAGAAAAAAATCGATCATCATCAGTAAGTAGTCACATAGATATAATTGCACAAGTGGTCATATAAATATCAGGAAATGGCATTACAGTGTGATAAATCATAAAGTATGTTCATTCAATAAAGAGTTTTTATATTGGAAATAAGGTGATGATCCTTGCTTTTTCTGGTTCTCAAAGTTTCGACATGGACGACATTGGGGTGAGGAATGTTGCGAATTCTATATGGACCTGCGTATAGAAGCTCAAATTAACTGCATGTACTCTTTCCTCTGTTGGATAAATAATGTGTGCGTACTAATATCTTCTGTCCTACGTGAAAGTCACAGCGTGTAAAAACCTGTTTTTGCTGTCTTTTCCGGCGCTCTGCGGCACGTTTGATGTTGTTGAGCGCAATGTCAATTATTTCATGGTGGCGTAGTCGACGAGATGTAGGAAAAGATACTAATTCTTTAATCTTGTTGGGTGGTTGAACATTTTTCAATATAACAGTCCGAGATAACATAGTAGATTGATTTGCGCAATGTCAATTATTTCATGGTGGTGTAGTCGACGGGATGTAGGAAAAGATACTAATTCTTTAATTTTGTTGGGTGGTTCAACATTTTTCAATATAACAGTTGGAGATAACATAGTGGATTCATTTGGTATGGAGTTAATTATGTCCTGGAATGAGAGTATGTGTGTGTCCCAATCAATATGTCTTTTATGGCTGTATATTCTAGATAGTTTACCAATTTCTTTCATCATTCGTTCAGAAGGGTTCGAAGAAGCATGATACTTGGGTATATAGATAGGAGAAATGTTTCTAGCTCGTAACATACGTGTCCATATCGCAGATAGAAATTGTGGTCCACTGTCGGAAATTACTTTCAGTACATGCCCTACATGAAATAAAAAATGTTTTACAAATGCATTCGAAATAGATTTAGTAGTAGCTTTGCGTAACGGAGTGAAAGTAACAAATTTCGAAGTGAATTCAACAGCGACGAAGATGTAACAAAAATCTCTATTAGATCTGGGAATCGGACCAAAAATGTCTACAGCGGCCATATGTCTCAATTTAATCGGTAGAATAGGATGTAACGGAGGAATATACGAAGTCGTGTCTGATTTAGTTTTTTGGCAGATTTTACATGGCGCTAAAACTCGTCGAATACGTTTCTCCATGTTGGCAAAATAACAATTCTGTCTCAGTATAAGAAAACGTTTTCTGGCTCCATAATGTGCGTAACTTAAATGAGTATAGCAAATTAATTTGTTAACAAGCTCGTCAGGAATACATAATAACCAGTTGTTGCTGTCAGGGTAAGAGCGGCGAAACAGAATGTTCTTGCGTACTGTATAATGGTTTCTAACGGTAACGTTATTTCTGTCTTGCCAAAGGTGTTTAATTTCTTTCCATACATTGTCTTTGCTCTGCTCTTGTGCTATAACTCGTAATGACGACAAAATGAAATTTTCAAATGGAACTTGTTGAATATACATGACGCAAAAATTTTCTTGGCAGAAGTTGTTTGCGATGTCTTCCTGATTATTGCTGAGAGAACGGGATAGTGCGTCTGCTACAATATTTTGTGTGCCGGGAATGTAAACAATTGTAAAATTAAATTCCTGTAAATAAAGCTTCCATCTGTTTAACCTGTCATGTGTAAATTTAGCGGAAAGTAAAAACTGTATAGCTCTATGATCTGTATAAACGGTAGTATGTCTTTCATACAGAAAATGCCGAAATCTCGTAAATGCCCATACAACACATAATGTTTCAAGTTCTATAACAGAATAATTGCGTTCAGCAGGTGACAGAATTTGACTTGCAAAGGCGATATTTTTAATTACTGTAGTACCGTCTTTTTCAATTTCCTGAAAAATGTGTACATTTAAAGCTGTGTTAGAACTGTCGGTGGCAATGGAAAAATTTCTGGTAGGATCTGCGTGTGATAAAAGTGGTGCGTTCAACAAGGCATGTTTCAAATTAACAAATTCAGATTGTGCTTGGCTGTCCCAGGACAAAATAGCGTTTTTACCCGTCGTTGGCATAATCTAGGGGTGTCTAAATCAGAGTAATGAATAAATTTACGGAAAAAGTTAATTAATCCCAGAAAGCTGCGTAGTTGTTTCTTCGTCGTTGGAACAGTAATGTCATGTAAAGCTTGAAGTTTTTCGGGTCAGGCACAATGCGTTCTGCTGAAATTACATGTCCAAGAAATTTTATGGAACTTTTGCCAAAGTGCGATTTGCTGAGATTAACTTTGAGTCCTTGTGCACGAAAAGTTTGCAACAGTTGTTCCAGAATCAAATTGTGTTCAGACCAGTTAGCTTCTGCGATAAGGATGTCGTCTACATATGTTGTGATTCTGTCTTTCAGTTCTGTCGGAAGTATACTATTCAAACCGCGAATAAACGCTGCTGAAGAAATTGTTAAACCGAACGGTAATTTGCAAAATTGATAACAGTCACCAAATCAGAGAAATGCTGTGTACTTTCTGCAGTTCGGATGGAGCTGAATTTGCCAAAATCCCGATTTTAAATCTAATGTGGAATAAATAGCAATACCATGAAATTTCTGTAGAAGTTCTTCTACTGTTTGTGGGCGATCTGTTTCATTGATAATAATGTCATTGACATGACACGAATCAAGTACGAGGCGAAGTGATCCATCCTTTATCTTAACAATATGGGGCGGGTTTATGTACGGACTAACTGCAGGTTCAATAATTCCTTGGTCTAGCATAGCTTGTAATTCCTTTTTTACTTGTTCTCTGCGGATATAAGGAATGGAATAATGTTTGGCTTTAAACGTGTCATGCTGTTTAACTTGAAATTCATACATAAAACTGGACATAGTACCAGGGATGTTGTCAAAAACTGGAGCTTGCTGTAAAAGAATTTTGCGTAGTTGAGTACGTTCGTCATCTGTATTTGCGTTACTCTGTTTTACTTTATCAGAAATCATTTGCATAACGTCATACTCGGCTTTGTTTGGTGTATTGTAGTTGTGTACATACATATCTGTGAACATTGTGGAATGACAGTCTACGTGCAGATAAAGAGTGCTGAAATTCTGATGCTATTTGTACCTTTTCATCCTTTAATATTAAATAGGAATTTTGAAAGTCAATAATTGCGTCGTGTTGTATCAAAAAATTCGTACCTAAAATAACGTCTGTTGTCGATAAAGGAACAATCCAAAAATTTGAGTGGAACGTATGGCCTGCAATAGAAAATGATAAGTGTGTCTGTAATTTTACATCCACTCCTTTACCAGATACTGCTTCTTTGACTTTAGTTTTGCCTAATGGTAACGTAGGATAAGTATTCTCTTTGCTACATTTGTTGAAAGTTTCTTCATTTATAACTGACATAGGTGATCCAGAATCGATTACTGCAGAAAAAGTGGATGATCCAATCTTTACTTCAAGAATAGGGTGGGAAATTGTTTTTTGTGTAACTGGTTTTTCATGCAAAAGTGTGTCTCGGATGTTGTCAAAAGTAATGACATTTTCGTGAACAAGATTCTGTGTGTCGAATGCATTGCTTACGTTGCTGGAAGATGCAACCTGTTCTGCACCTAGTCAAATTCGTTCTGACGTGCTGTTATTTGCGGGAGGATGCTGTGGCATTTCGACTATTCGTACTGTTTCGTTACTTCTTCCTGACGTATTAGGTTCGGGATGATACCGACTGTCTCGTTCATTCATAATAATCTGTTGTTGTGGTTGACTCTGCTGCTGATAAGACATACTGTTATTAAATGTAAGCTGAAAACTGTGCTCATTACTTTTACGTCTGTCATGATAGTCATTCCTATACGGTGCATTGTGATAGGAGTCGAAATGATGTGTCTTCTGTACATAGTGATTTCCTTGTTACTGTGCGTTACTGTTTGTCGGAGCCGACGCTATACGTGTAGGCGGTGAAACATTAAAGCTTGGTTGACCTTGCACATTACATTGTTGGTTAGGTATACTAACCGGCTGGTTTTGTTGCTGTTGTGGGGAAAAACCTCTATTGTTGCCAAAATGGGTTTGCTGATAATTATGAGGATACTGCTGATTAAAATTTTGTGTGTTATTAAAATTCTGGTGATGTCATTCCTGGAGCGTCTATCCCCTTTGCTATTAAAATAGCGTGGCTGATCGTAATTATTGAATGCTTGTTGGCCTTGGTTATGACGTGAAAAATTTTTGTTTATGAAAGAGTAGTCTGATTGCTCAACTTCCAAAAGCTGTAACAGATCTATAAATGCCGAAATATTTTCTTTCTGTTGTCCTGTTAAAAGTGATACTCTTAACGATCGCGGTAATTTTGAAATACATAATTGGATAAGTGCTGATTCACTCTATGGTTCACATAAATATTGGTTTTGTTGTACCATGTGTTCAAAAAACTGCGTGACAGTGGGAAACTTTGAGTTCTCATAATTCGGTAAGCTAATTAACTCATCTTTGATTCCACGCTGTGTCGTCTTCGGCCAATACGCTGACAGAAATGCATTCTGAAATTCTTCTACCGAACAACATTGTCTCGCGATCGGTATCGTACGAGTTGCCGGTTCGCCTTCCAAAAAACTGCAAATAAATTCAAGTTTGTGTGTTACTGGCCAAGTAGGTGGAAAAGCAAAGCTAAATTGTTGTATCCAATCCAAAGGGTGAATCTGTGTTCTGTCATTCTTAAATACCTTATTCTCCCTTACAGAAAGTTCTTATAATCAAAATTATCGTCTCTGAATGTCTGTGCAGATTCGTGATCGCACGAGAATGTCTTTGTCTGTGTCCGTTCGGAATCTAAGTCACGTACTCTCTGTAAATTAGGATGTGGCATATACTGTGACGTGTTAGATGCTGAAAGTTTTTTTATTTCTGTCATTTCTTGCTGCAAAGATGACAATTTTCTACGTAATGTATTATTGGACGAACCTATCTCACTGATTGTCTGCTGTATGTTTTGGAATTCGGGTGTTTGAACGAAATTGGTGACATATCGTCTGATTTGGTGTCATTGTTATTTTTAACAACGTCAATACGACTGGACAATTGATCAATTTTTTCAGTCAGTGCTTTTACCTGGTCATCATTTTTAGTGTCACAAGCATTAATTTGGCTTTGCTTTTTACATATGGTTTTGTTCAATTTCTTAACGTCTGCTTTAATGGCATCAGGATCCAGTATTAATTCTAATTGTTCAAGTCTGTTGGTAACTGTCTCAAAGTCTACTGTGTATTTATTTTCCAAAGTCTGAATATCAGTGTCTGTTTTTGGTTTTAGATCGCACATTTCAGCATGCAATTCAGTGTTCAACTGTTTGATAGTACTAATTTCGTCGGATACTGTCGCAATGTTGGTGTCTACGTATGTTTTTGCTTTCTGAAACAACTTACGCATCTCTTCCTGTCTCTGTGCAGTAATTGTTTCCTGTATGAATTTACGGTAACGCGTTTCACTGTTTTGTACGTCGTGATTAAAACGTTCGTCAATTTGGCTGTTTTGTTATTCACATTTCTTGTCGACTTTCGCATCCACTGTGCGTGAAAGTTCTGCTGACATTAATTTAAACTCGTCGCGCAACGGTGTTGCGTTTTCTGAACATTGCTTAGCGACTGCACTAGTTTCATCTCTAAGTAATTTTGTTGTGGCTGCATGTGTATTACGTAATTCTTGTGCAACGGATCTAATTTCTTCACTCCTATTCCTAGTTCAAGTCTTAAATTCCTCACGTAACTGTTCTTTGGTATCATGACATTGCACTGCAACGGCTATAATCTGTTCACTAAGTTGTTTGTAACTGTTGTCTTGTTTTTCGTTAAGTTGTCTATAATTGTTGTCTTGTTTTTAATTCGACTGTCTGAGATTAAAACTAAAGAAACTGCAAAAAGGTGGGCATTTAAGGAGATGGGACCTGGAAAACTGACTAAACCAGAGGTTGTACAGAGTTTCAGGGAGAGCATAAGGGAACAGTTGACAGTAATGGGGGAAAGAAATACAGTAGAAGAAGAATGGGTAGCTCTGAGGGATGAAGTAGTGAAGGCATCAGAGGACCAAGTAGGTAAAAAGACGAGGGCTAGTAGGAATCCTTGGGTAACAGAAGAAATATTGAATTTAATTGATGAAAGGAGAAAATATAAAAATGCAGTAAATGAAGCAGGCAAAAAGGAATACAAACGTCTCAAAAATGACATCGACAGGAAGTGCAAAATGGCTAAGCAGGGATGGCTAGAGGACAAATGTAAGGGTGTAGAGGCTTATCTCATTAGGGGCAAGATAGATACTGCCTACACGAAAATTAAAGAGACCTTTGGAGAAAAGAGAGCCACTTGTGTGAATATCGAGAGCTCAGATGGAAACCCAGTTCTAAGCAAAGAGGGGAAAGGAGAAAGGTGGAAGGAGTATATAGAGGGTCTATACAAGGGTGATGTACTTGAGGACAATATTATGGAAATGGAAGTGGATGTAGTTGAAGATGAAATGGGAGATATGATACTGCGGGGAAGGTTTGACAGAGCACTGAAAGACCTGAGTCGAAACAAGGCCCCGGGAGTAGACAATATTCCATTAGAACTGCTGACAGCCTTGGGAGAGCCAGTCCTGACAAAACTCTACAATCTGGTGAGCAAGATGTATGAAACAGGCGAAATACCCTCAGACTTCAAGAAGAATATAATAATACCAATCCCAAAGGAGGAAAGTGTTGACATATGTGAAAATTACCGAATTATCAGTTTAATAAGTGACGGCTGCAAAATACTAACACGAATTCTTTAGAGGCGAATGGAAAAACTGGTAGAAGCCGACCTCGGGGAAGATCAGTTTGGATTCCGTAGAAATGTTGGAACACGTGAGGCAATACTGACCTTACGACTTATCTTAGAAGAAAGATTCAGGAAAGGCAAACCTATGTTTCTAGCATTTGTAGACTTAGAGAAAGCTTCTGACAATGTTGACTGGAATACTCTCTTTCAAATTCTACAGGTGGCAGGGGTAAAATATAGGGAGCGAAAGGCTATTTACAATTTGTACAGAAACCAGATGGCAGTTATAAGAGTCGAGGGGGATGAAAGGGAAGCAGTGGATGGGAAGGGAGTGGGGCAGGGTTGTAGCCTCTCCCTGATGTTACTCAATCTGTATATTGAGCAAGCAGTCAAGGAAACAAAAAAAAAAAAAAATGGAGTAGGAATTAAAATCCATGGAGAAGATATAAAAACATTAAGGTTCGCCGATGACATTGTAATTCTGTCAGAGACAGCAAAGGACTTGGAAGAGCAGTTGAACGGAATGGACAGTGTCTTGAAAGGAGGATGTAAGATAAACATCAACAAAAGCAAAACGAGGATATTGGAATGTAGTCGAATTAAGTCGGGTGATGCTGAGGGAATTAGATTAGGAAATGAGAAACTTAAAGCAATAAAGGAGTTTTGCTGTTTGGGGAGCAAACTAACTGACGATGGTCGAAGTAGAGAGGATATAAAATGTAGACTGGCAATGGCAAGGAAGGCGTTTCTGAAGAAGAGAAATTTGTTAACATCGAGTATTTTTAAGTGTCAGGAAGTCGTTTCTAAAATTATTTGTATGGAGTGTAGCCATGTATGGAAGTGAAACATGGACGATAAATAGTTTGGACAAGAAGAGAATAGAAGCTTTCGAAATGTGGTGCTACAGAAGTATGCTGAAGATTAGATGGGTAGATCACATAACTAATGAGGAGGTATTGAATAGAATTGGAGAGAAGAGGAGTTTGTGGCACAACTTGACAAGAAGAAGAGACCGGTTGTAGGACATGTTCTAAGGCATCAGGGGATCACAAATGTAGCATTGGTGGCCAGCGTGCAGGGTAAAAATCTTAGAGGGAGAGTAAGAGATGAATACACTAAGCAGGTTCAGAAGGATGTAGGTTGCAGTAGGTACTGGGAGATGAAGAAGCTTGCACAGGATAGAGTAGCATGGAGAGCTGCATCAAACCAGTCTCAGGACTGAAGACCACCACCACAACAACAACAACGAGATTTTCATTAAGCTGTAGCAATACTTGATTCATGCCAAAATTAGGGACTCTATTCTCTGTTCTGTGTGATGGTGTATCCGCATTTGTCACGTTTTGTGTAACCATTTGGTCATTATCTGATTCATGAAAATGTTTGCTAATTGTATGTACACTGTTGGTCACTACGTCGGAATCAAACAAATCTGACGTATTTTGAGAAAATTTTCACCTTCGTTAGAAACCTTTATCTTTTCACTGTGTAAATTTTGCAGATCAGGCGTGTCAAACTGGGCAGCGTTCGTTGTATTGGAACTTGCCGCGTCATCAATTGTCGTTAAATTTACTGTGGACATAATTGAATTTGTTTTCTCATCATTTACATTAAAATCATTACTAGTGATCGGTATGCACTGATTATCTGCAATTAGAGGATTATTATTATGACACTGAGTGTCGCTAGTATTATCGGTAGTATTATCTGTCAAATTACTCGAGTCGGCTTTTTCACTCATTGTGCATCGCGATTTACTGTTAGCAGTTTTTCGCGGCATTTTCACTAGTCAAAGGTAGGCATAAAGTGAAACAAAGACAAAGCAAAATGGAACAGATACAATAACAACAAAGAGCAATAAACTGCCGATGATCTGTAAAAAAAGGAGTGACGAATTAGTAAATGCGTTGCGCCAAATGCAAACTACATTTAACACTAAATAAATAAGAGCAGGTATATAACTGACTACATCTCAGAAATTCACAAAAAAATACGATCCTGGCCGGTTGTCGAAAAGTGTAACCTCCCAACAGCAAGAAAATTATGTATATCATTCACATTCAGTATAACCTCCCAACAAATTATTATTCCGTAACCCCGCAATAATAACGTGACTAACCTCCCAATAAAAAATGTGACTCATATATAACCTGTCAATAATTGACTGACTGGGAATGTAAACCGATAAATTTGGACTCAGCGGTCATGGTCCCGAAAGATCATACTGAATAAATTGAAACTTCTTACCTCAATGAAGTCGCCGGTTAACGCGTATATATCTGCTCCTATAAGAAATTTTTCTGGCACAGCCCAGTGCAATGCTGGCCGCTAGATTTGACATGTATAAAAAGAGACAACTGATTTTTCCTTTCGTTAATCGGGATGACCATGGATTGCAGAAATTAGTAAATTCTTTAAATTCAGATGAATGATTGTCAAAAAGTTAATTTTATAAAAAAGATTATTATTAAAAGATTATTTGAAACAGTTACATGGGACTTGATATAACAACAGTACAAATTTAGTTTAACAAACTACATATGCGCGCGGCTGCTTTTACCTTATACTACATCGCTCAGACACCGCCATCGCTCCCCACGACCGGCCTAGCCAACACCATGCACCAGACTGCTAGCTACTGCTTACTCCTACTGCCGGAGCTACAACTACTACTGCTGCCGGCACTGCTCTCTAGTCTGCGATTCTCGTGTAGCATACATATCGCAGGCAGAGCGTGAGCAATCCATCGAAATTACGTCTGCTCGAGTGCGCTAGCAATAATTTCCTTTGTCATGGACCTCTTACAACGTTGTGAGACACCAAGGGGCTGTGTTAGTTGGAAGAGGAGACCAGACTGCGGGGTCATCAGTCTCATCGGGTGCCGTGCCCTTTGAAAGGAACCATCCGGCGTTTGCCTGGAGTGATTCAGGGAAATCACGGGAAACCTAAATCAGGATGTCCGGATGCGGCATTGAACCGTGGTCTTCCCGAATCCAAGTCCAGAGTGGTAACCACTGAGCCACTTCGCTCGGTGAGACATCAAGGGATCACCAGTTTAGTATTGGTGGGAAGTATAGTTCGTGGTGGGGTGGGGAGTAGGTTGAAAATCATAGAGGTTGACCAGGAGATGAATACAGTAAGCAGATTCAGAAGGATATAGGTTGCAGTAGTTATTCAGAGATGAAGAGGCTCACAAAAGATAGAGTAGCATGGAGAGCTGCATCAACCCCATCTTCGGTCTGAAGACCACAACAACAACAATAAGTGAGAGACCTGTAGGACATGTTGGGCACGGTAACAATCGAACACCCTCTGTATTGAGGTAGGTTTGTTAGGAGGGTCAATAATGCAGCCTTCCGTTTTTCTGCCGAGAAGACGGTCTGTATTAACTTCTGGCGCTACAAAGTGTTTCTCCCACCGTCCTTACATCTCGGTCCCGTTGCTCTCCAATTCGTGGAGACAACAAAATTTTTAGGTCCTACATTTGACAGGAAACTTAGCTGGTCTCCACTTGTGTCATATTTGGCTGCCCGTTGTACCCGTTCTCTAAATGTCCTCCGTGTTCTCAGCGGTATGTGGTGGGGAGCGGATCGAACCGTCCTACTTCGCCTGTATCGGTAGATCGTCCGCTCCAAGGTGGATTATGGGAGCTTCGTATACTCCTCAGCATGTCCGTCCATCTTACGCCGCCTCAACTCTATACAACTTCGGGGAGTACGTCTTGCGACCGGAGCGTTCTATACTAGTCCCGTCGAGAGTCTTCATGATGAAGCCGGTGAATTGCCACTAACCTACCGGCGCGATATGCTGCTTTGTCGTAGATAGGACGCTACCAAGGGCCCAACACGCTAGAAATATAAGGGCTATCATCCTAATTACTGCATGTGTGAATCAAATATATTAAATCAATGGCACACAATAACATACCCCGAGTACTGGGACCATACGACGAACATGAATGTGTCTATTGCGATGCCGTATACAGAAGGGAGACTCGTTTGAAAGACGGTAATTTTCACTCCTGTTGGACTTGGCGCTCCACTTGCTGGTGCGCCTCAAAAGATAGCCACTACAATGGTCGCTGCGCTGATAATCCACAGTGCTCCAGAAGTCATCTCACTGTTCGTGTGAATACTTGCATTGCTACAAAAAACACGTTTGATGACGTGACGTGGTAGACATAACGTCGGTATCCACCGGAAGCTAACCTGGGAGACGTTAAGATTGTTTCGGATGTAGAACGTGATTGTCCTGAACCCATGCCGGCCGATGTGGCCGAGCGGTTCTAGGCGCTACAGTCTGGAACCGCTCGACCGCGACGGACGCAGGTTCGAATCCTGCCTCGCGCATGGATGTGTGTGATGTCCTTAGGTTAGTTAGGTTTAAGTAGTTCTAAGTTCTAGACGACTGATGAGCTTAGAAGTTGAGTCTCATTGTGCTGAGAGCCATATGAACCATTTTTGGACCCATCGATTCCATAGTCGCGTTAGAGGCGAGGACTCCTGAGCGAAACGAACAGCAATATCGTGGAACAACAAATCGCAATCTCGAAAGGCATTAGAACAGCCAATAGACCATTCGCGAATCACAGCTAGGATCGTATTCGAATCGGGGGCGGAACAAAGTTTCAACGTCGCGAGCCTGAATACGGCCTCGTGCAGTCGCGGGAAGGAAAGTGAATGGGGAATCATTCTAACGGCAGTACTGGCCGTAAATGAGGAAATTCAGGCAAATGGCATGTTATTGCCCGACACGCACTTCAGAAGCTGTGAAACTGCTCGACTATCCACCTGATCTGAAGCTTATGGAACACCGCTTGGATGGTAGTAGGTTTTAGTAGCGCGCCCATAAACCATCGACCCATAATGTATGGGAATTTTGTGACGTATGCGTAGACTTCCGATGCCAAATACCCCCGGAAACCAAGAAAGAACTTGTTGTATCCATGCTACGCTTGCTTTCCGTCGATCCCGGTCTGGATCAACAAACTAATAAGCAGGTGGTCTTGCAGTTTTCGGACGTGTTATCATCACATAAAACAATGATGCTGTGTCCGTATGAGTAGATAAGGAAGCAGTAATCCTGTTCCTCCGCGGTGCAACAACGACAGTACCAGCACACGTCGGCAGAAATAGCGGTAAGTGTGTAGTGCTGCGCTCCGGCTGGACGCGCGAGGCGGAACGGCCGCCAAGGTCGCGGGCGAGCCGGGTCGTCGCATCTGCAGGCATCCCGAGATGGTGGTACGGCGCCAGCGACCGCGCCGTGCGTGGGCAGAACAGCGACCGGTTCGCTGAAGAGGGCGGCCGACGACCCCGCGATCCGCTGTGCGGAGAACCGGCACGCAGCTCTCAAGAAATTACACTGTCCGAGAAGTCACCAAGGCTTGTCTTGGCCATATCCAACATACTCATATGAATGCTCGAAGTCAGCCCAGCATAGGTTCTTGTTTGACAAGAAGCAAGAATTATACATATCAGAGCTTGCTGAAAAGTAACGCCTCGGAATTTTTTATTCTATTCTCATTATCGGTTGAAGTAATGTCATGCACGTAACAGTTGATTTTCCAGCTTCACTGACGCTAGTTGCAGCCCGCTCCCAGCAGAGGGCACTGAAACATATCGTTTAACCTGGCGATGTTAAACTTAACTATCTTGGCAGGTGAGAGACCCTGAGAAAACTCAACTCATGAATTCGATGAGTTTGTTCACACTTGGAGCAACCTCTTCTTCAGCACCACAATGCCAGACCACACACGAGCGCTCCATTAATTCGTTGCCTTGAGTTATGTGTCATCGATCATCCTCAATAAAGTAACGATCTGGCCATATCCGATTTTCATCTGTTTCCAGAACGTGAAGAACACCTTCAAGGACTTCACTCTGACGCTGATGAAGTGGTGCAAGCAGAGGTGGCGTTGGGTTGTGGCTCCGTCAACAAACTCAGATAAACCATAGTGACGGTATCAACAAAGTAGGCATTCGCAGGGAGAAATGGTTCGTCGCCAGGGTGATTACGTTAAGATGAAGAATGTTAATAATGTTTTTGTTAATAACCTACATGAGTTTTCACATAAAAGATTCGGAGGACTTAAGTTTCAGCACGCCCTCACACTATTAGACAGCATTACGCTGACATGGAGGCACACTAATGATCTTTCTTTGGTAATTGCCTTAATAATATCGTCTCGATCGCAATATAGATATTTTCGATGACCAGTTTCATTACCTCCATGCAGTCTTCAGACCTAGTATACGAATATCACAAGAACTGAAATTAGCTATATGTTAAATAAACACAGTGTGTTAAAAATGTATATAATTTTTTCATACGTAATATGAACCAAAATAAGAAAAATTTCAGTATACTGAGCTCTAGAATGTATATTCATGTACGCCACAGTGAAACACTTCTCTCTACTGCAGTTCGTTGCTATTACGAAAGATATACAGACTACAGTAACCAAATGAAAACATGTTATTCTATTACTCTGAAACAGTAGAGCTTATAATGTAATCTCCTTACCATTGCGTACGACTTGCACTTGTGAGTCATCGCTAAAGGAGGTGCTCAGTATGGTGTCCATTCACAGTACAGAAGGCTTCTGTACGACGTCTCAGGCAATCACACACACTCTGACAGATACCACGTGCCTCACTGACGCACATTGATGACGGGTTCCCTTAGTGTCCGTACATCATTAATGGCGCTTGCATACACAAAACATTTTAAGAGTCCCACAATGAAAAATTCATGGGATTAAGATAGGGTGAACGAGCTGGCTAACGTACTGGACCTCCTCACCGACAAATCCAATCTCCATGAAATGTCAGTTTGTTCTCGGACTTTTCGGAGCAAATGGGCTGGTGCTCCATCGTGCATGAGTCACATCTCGAACCATCGTTGGAATGGTATCTGCTCTAGAAGGTGTGGCAATCTGGTAATTCCAAATATAAAACTTCAATGTAAAATCTTTTCACAAACGTATCACAACTCAAACTGGTTGAATTAACTTATGCGTTGGACTTACTCAGAATTATGAATACGGTTTACAGTGACAACATTAAAAGTTCCAGAATGAAGATCGCAGTAGCAAAGAGTTTGCAGTAGGAAAGATGTGTTCGTAGGAGCGAAGATGAACAACTGTTCATAGCTTTTAAGGTACGCGTTTTAGAGCCCATAGTTACTAGGCATATTCGTCTCGTCTTGCTCCATACTACCATCTCTTATAATATGGAATACCATTTCTTACACTCTTCACAGAGACCAAAAAACTAAATAGAACAAATTATAACTGAATGTTTCTGATTACCTGAAACCTCGTCGCAGAAACTTTTGTCTGCTGTCAACTAAACTATCAACAGAACCTGACTGATTATGTGAGTGTGAAGATATCGCACAGAGGGGCTCGCGTCGCGGTATAAGTGAAATGCGATGCTATGTATATACTGTCTCGTTTATTATAAGAATATGAAGTCTGTCCTGCAATCAAGCTTTTAATAATTTTAAGATTTAGCTAACACTAGCTACCATTCCAAGCACAGCAGCTGTAACTGGTTTAGTATACTGCAGAAATACTGAGCCATACTGCCTCTATAACCGCCCATAATTGCGAAAGTGTGGCTGATGCAGTAATTAGTGCATGAAGCGATCTTTCGTTTATGTCTCATAAGTATTCGATGAGACTCATGTCCGGCGATCTGGGTAGCCAAATCATTCGCTCGAATTGTCCAGAATGCTCTTCAAACAAATCGCGAACAATTGTGACCCAGTGACATGTTTTGGGAGCAAGAAGTCCGTGAATGGTTGCAAATGCTCTACAAGTAGCCGAACATAACTATTACTAGTTAATGATCGGTTCAGATGGACCAGAGGACTCAGTCTATTCCATGTAAACACAACCCACACCGATATTGAGCCACCACAAGCTCGCACAGTGCCTTGTTGACGCGTTGGGTTCTTGGCTTTGTGGGGTCGGCGCCACACTCAGACCCTACCATCAGCTCTTACTAACTGAAATCGCGACGCATCTGACCAGGCCACTGATTTCCATATATTTAGGGCCTAACCAAAGTGGTCACGAGCCCAGAAGAGGCGCTGCAAGCGATGTCGTGCTGTTTACAAAGGCACTCGCTCTATTCGTCTGTTGCCATAGCCCATCAAGCCAGATTTCGCCACACTGTCCTAACGGATAAGTTCGTCGTACGTCCCTCGTTGGTTTTAGCTGTTATTTCAAGCTGTGTTGCTGGCCTATTATCAGTGACAATTTCACTCAGACGCCGTTGCTCTCGTTCGTTAAAAGTGGTTGTCTCGGCGCGGTCTTGACACTGTGAATCTCGGAATACTGAATCTCCATTCGAGTTCTGGAATAGAATGTCCCATGCGTCTAGCGCCAGCTGTCATTCCCCGTTAAAAGTCTGTTAATTCGAGTCGTGCATCCGTAATCACGTCATACACCTCTCCATCTGAATCACCTGAAGACAAACGACAGCTCCGTCAATCCACTGTCTTTTTATACCTTTCTGCCCAATACACAACCGCCATCCGTATATCTGCATATCGCTATCCAATGACTTGTCACTTCAGTGTATAACTAGTCTTAATTTCTTAATATTCATTTGCAGATCTGAATATGCTCTGTACTGGCTAAACCTGGCCAGTGAAAATACAAAAGTTGTGAACTAAGCTGCGTTATGCAGATAGTTAAACATACGTTTAGAAGACGGAAACGAAGGAATCGTAGAACACTGCCGTCTGGGAGAAACCGTGGCTTTGTTTGGTCACCTAAAGGGAAAGAGTTTTCTTCCTCAGAGCGCTACGGTCCATTTGCTAGCACTGTGTGACAGTTGTGTCTTAAAGGTAAGAAGGAAATTAGATTTTAACGTCCTGATGGTGACGACTTCATTGGAGACGGAGTACATCCTAAGTTTCCGTAAGAATATGGAAGATCGGTTGTATCCTTTCGGAGGAAATATCATGGCATTTACGTTTAGCTATTTAGGAAAATCACACAAAACCGGAATCTGTATGGCCAGATGGGGATTCGGACCTTTGTCCTCCCAAACACGCGTCCAGAGTCTTACCACTGCGCCACCTCGTTCGCCAGTATTGTCATCAGGGTGTCTGTTGAGTGTCGGCGATAATATGGTAATCAGTGAACAGTGTGTTGTCATGTTCATGACTTTTAATGGTGATGAGCGAAGGGAGAACAAATCCTATTTCTCTTGAGTAGCACAGAGATGGACACAGAGCTTAACGTCTCCATCCGACGCACTGACCATCATTAACGGTGTCACATGCCCTCTCTTCCTGAGACACGGTGGAGAGGCTTAGGATTTAAACTGACGACACTGGCGCAAAGACAGGTACCAGGAAATTCATGCCACCGTCTCTCCTTTCCTTGCCGGCCAAATACTAGCCATGAAAATTTCATACACTACCAGGATTGGAGCCGGATTACCTTTGTGTTGATATTCATTTCTTTTATCTCGCCTCCCTATTTATGTTCTGCGTCTGTTTGCATGTTTTGGAAGAATGCATGCATCTCCTTTGTTAATCTGTCTTCCTTCGTCGTCTATAGATGTCCATACGTCTTTTATTGCTGACATCTAAGGGCAGTATGAGTATATTAATCCTTTATTCTTGTTTGGGCCTAACATTCTTCCCAAGATCCTTCTTTATATCTTTTTCAAATCTTCTAACGCCGTCCCGAGTCCAGATTAAAGTGCTGCTGCTGACCCATAGAGATCTTCTGGTTTTACAACTGTGTTATAGTGCCTTAATTTAACGCATTTAGAAAAAAAAAACATTGTTTAACGTACAGATTTCTCACTTTCGTGTATGTCCAGTTCTGATTTTAACTGCTTCTTCTTAATTTTTTTTGTGTTTATATTTTCACCCAGCTGTTTAAAGTTGTTTGTGTGGTGTCACCGCCAGACACCACACTTGCTTGGTGGTAGCCTTTAAATAGGCCGCGGTCCGTTAGTATACGTCGGACCCGCGTATAGCCACTATCAGTGATTGCAGACCGAGCGCCGCCACACGGCAGGTCTAGTCTAGAGAGACTCCCTAGCACTCGCCCCAGTTGTACAGCCGACTTTGTAGCGATAGTTCACTGACTACATACGCTCTCATTTGCAGAGACGACAGTTTAGCATAGCCTTCAGCTACGCCACTTGCTACGACCTAGCAAGGCGCTATATTCAGTTACTGCAACTACTTACTTCAAGACTGTGTTCTGAACAAATAATATTGTGAATCATGTACCGTCAAGAGCGACGTTCATCATTAATGGATTAAAGTTAAGTATCAAACTAATTACGTCCGCTTTCTGAATTCTAATTCCTTGTCACGTTGCAGACCTCACGTCAGTATAGTTATTCCCTCCTCACGCCAGCCTGCGTGAGCTAAAACGCGTGCATTTCGGCCTCCTCTAATAACACGGTGTTGGCTCTTCTGCCAACACAACAGTTTGTTTTCTGGAAGTTGTCATACTTGGTTTTTAAAAGTCTCAGTGAGTTAGTTTAACTGGTTATATACTCTGCCTTTTCAAACGGTATATGTGGACATACCTTTGCCTCTGTTTCCATCATAATTCCTAGTACTTTCTTTGCATTCTGTAAGTTTTATGTACTACTATTGCAAATTCCAAACAATTTATTGCTCCATCCGATCGACTCTGCTTTATGTAGTTATTAATTTCCTCTTTTTCTTCCGCTACTTTCAATTGTCTTTGCAGCAAAAAATTGAATAACAGTGGTGACAAACTGCTTCAATGGGTTGCTGCCGATATAATTTAGATGCAACCAGAATTTGTTCCAAGAAACTTAAGTTTCTATATTGTTTTATGAGGATTTGTTTAGCCATAGCCAGAATTTTCCCATTTACTGTAAAAATCTTCAAAATTTTTGGATGAAGTTTCGGTCTATAGAATTATGTCTTTTTAAAATCAGCAAATATTAGCACTGAACTTCCATTTCATATTTTTGATACACTTAATTTTTGTTTAAGAATTAGAATTTGCTATGGAAAGGGTGTGTTACTCCCAAATACAGCTGGATTCTCTCCAGTTTATCCAATTCAGGATTCAATATGACCCGAAGAGGTTTCGACGAGATTTTGTATGCTAAGCATAGTACCGAAATTCCTCTGTAATTATAGAGTCCGTCTTATCGCCTTTTTTTATGAAGGGAGTGAATCAATGCAACCTTACGGTTTTCTGGAATTGTTTGATTGTCCCAAACCTTACCTAGTTCTCCTTTTATAACTGTGGCACCTAGATTACCACTGCCTTTCATAATTTCTACTACGAGGCCACCTTCACTGGAGACTTCGTTGCGATTTAATTGTTCGATGTAACTTATTTTTAATTTTTTAAATAATTGGTGTAACTTCTTACTATATCAGTGCTACGTGGTTTTCAACTTTCATTTGGAATATTACCATGAAATTTCAGTTGTTTAGTCGTATTTTTCACGGTTCAATAGTTTCAAAATCAGCTACCAGTAGCTTACAGATTTCTACATTGTTAAGTGCGAGTTTTCTGTTTTGTTTCTTGAGGCACAACGCTTGCGAAGTACGCCCAGGAATAAATTTCTTAAATGTCGTAGAAGAATCTCCTGTATGGTGTGTTTTAAAGTTTTCTTTCATTGTTTTAAGTTGCTTCTCTTCAAAACTCCTCTTTTGTGCCGCAATAATTTTATCTCCTAGCTTCTCTCAGCCTGTTAGATTTTCCAATTGCTGCTTGTTTTCTGGCGATACCGGTTGTCACAAGCTTCTTTCTACGTGTAATTGCTTCTTTACATTTATTATTCCACCATCTGCGCTTCCTTTGCTTTTTCTCTGCTACTGTTTCAAATACAATACGTTTAACTGTTTCCGTAAAGTTGTTGGTATCAGTACCGACCTCCCTCAGCATATTCCTTTTCTTTCCAAGTTTCGTTATTCTCTTAGTCATACCAATTTGTAAAATGGTTTAATGTTTTGGAATAAAACTCATACGGAACTCAGTTGGGTATTGATCTGAATCCAGCCGGCCGCGGTTCTGGTGCTGCAGTCCGGAACCGCGGGACTGCTACGGTCGCAGGTTCGAATCCTGCCTCGGGCATGGATGTGTGTGATGTCCTTAGGTTAGTTACGTTTAAGTAGTTCTAAGTTCTAGGGGACTGATGACCCCAGATGTTAAGTCCCATAGTGCTCAGAGCCATCTGTAGATGGTGACGAGTTCTATTTTAAATGCTCCAAACTTTGAGTTTGGTAATATACACGTTTTTTTGCTTTAAAAAACTTTGCGCGATTTGTGTTAGTTCTCTTGTGAAATTGTTGGTTTTCAGCAACGTTTCGGAATGCTTCGTCCTTACCCAACTGGGCACTGAGGTCCCCCATCATGGTTATTATGTGATTCTAATGAACTTTCAATACCCTGTTTTTCAGATATTGCCAGAAGTTCTCTACTTACTCTCGCTCCTTCGTTTCCTTTTTTTGATGCATGGCAACTGAATACTGAGTAGTATTTATTCTTGCATTCAGTTGGTAAAACCGAGAGTCTTTCACCAAAGACTCAAAATTAAAAAAAAAAACAGATTGTACTTTTGTGAACTGTGAAGGCTATTCCTAAAATTCTGCGATTTGAGTAGAAAAGTCTGGCTACCTGTTTACCTTTAAAATTCGATAGTTCTCGCAACTCATTGTCAGGTCATAGGTATACCATAGTTGGAAAGAGAAACAGCCTTGGTTGTTTTTTTTTTGGTTTTGTTTTATTATCCGCAAAATCGATTTTCGGTCACTTAGTGACCATCATCAGTGCTGTAAGATACAATTAAAATTGTTAATACCAATACATAACAATTTTAATTGTATCTTACAGCACTGAAGATGGTCACTAAGTGACCGAAAATCGATTTTGAGGATAATAAAACAAAAAAATACGACCAAGGCTGTTTCTCCTTCCAATTATATCCATTATCTGGTCGTGGTGCACAGAACACTCCATGGAGTCGCCAAGCAATATACCATATTTTCTTGGATGGATGCTATCGAGATGCTGATGCTGTTTAAAAGACTCATCATTTGGGTGAGTTTGCAGAGCGAATTAATATTCATGGTTGCAAATTTAGATTTTCTCGTAAATTTCTGTTTCAGATTAAGATTTTCATGAACCCCCAACTGGTCCTAGCACGATGGCGTAGACACTCCAGAATGCAGAAGCCTCCTTGCATTAGTTTCAGGAGTGGTGAATTGGGCACATGGAGTAATATTGGTTTTTTCATCATACGCCATAGTTATCCATTTTTGCAATGTAAATAGAAATTTGTGTACCAAGAGTTAAAAATTAAGTTGGTAAGACGTGGAGTGTCATTTTTCAGTCGCGCGTAACATGGGGTACAGAGGATAACTAAACACTGCCCAATGGAGGTGATCTTTTGTAAACATTTAGTAAATTAAACACATAGTGGCACAAAAATGCGTTACTACAACATTGACGGTTGCTCTTCACGTTACTAACACTGGCCACTTGTTTCAAATTCGTCCTACAGTAATTTTCAGAAACCACAGCATACATAACAAACAGTGGCAGAATGTGGATTCCAAATTAGCTCTGTGCCAATATTAATCCTTTATCCCATCCATTTCACCAACTCTCTGGTATTCAATGTTAATATGAGTGTGCTAATGTTGGATTAAGTTACCAACCTCTACTTTGTTACTGTTCATATCATTAGCCTGACTCTCTATATCTTTTCTAATAACATTGTGTGTACACTCTGAACACGTCCTAATTATCATTTTTATGTGATCCCGCTTGCGTAAATGTGCAAACAAAACACAATATTCTAGTACAGCCAGCCGCGTGAAGTGGTTAAAATTCATCGAGCCTCCACGTGGACATTAAAGTCATTGACGCCGATGCAAACTCGTGTAAAATTTTATTAGCAGATATCGCCGCCGAACCATGTATTCGTACGTAAAATACTTTAACACTGTTTTATTTTTTTTATGATCAATATTATGTTTATTAAAGAGATATAATAGTATATAGAATAGAATGCAGAAGTCAAAAATCTCCTTTCACCAAACTTCAGTCGAAATTTATTTAGGCTTCTTATGTAATTTAATTTATGAGTATCTACCTATAGTCTTAATGGGAGTAAAGGATGATGTAGCCGTGTTGCAGGTAGAATGTCTGATTAAAGTACTGCATAGGTTGACTGACCACTACACTCATCCTTTATATTTTGGGATATCTAATAGGTTTAAGCCGACTTCCGTAGCTAATACAACGCAATTACTGTGGTGCTATGTGCTATGTCTGTTATTATCAGTAAATCGCTTAAGGTGAATGACAGGATGAGTCCTTAGCAAAGGAAGCGGCCGTCGTGAACTTTTTTTCGCATCCGAGATCGTGCTCCGACACACATGACCTGGCAGTCGATGAGGTGTCACGCTCTAAACTTCCTCCCTTATTCCTCATCCTTTCCGACTATAGGCTTGAAATCCGTCGTTGCCATAGAAGGATCTTATACCTTAATCTTTCTTCATTTCAAATGCTTATTATGCACGCAGTATTCTCCATCATCACTTAGCTGAAAAGGAAGGTCCTGCGGTGGCATTAGGCGCAGATCCAGGTTTCCGTTCTGGACGGTTTAATATCCGACGGTGATTCTGGTTCCCCAACTAACAAGCGTGTCAAAAGGGAGAACATGTCAGATACTCGTGCTACAGGTGACAGTCGCGCTTGCACCAGTGTGGGACACAGGAGCCGTCCTCTGACTATGATTACTTCCAAACACCGCTGACAACCTATTACTAGTCTATCTCTAGGGGGTCTCTGAAGCCTTTAGTTACACGCCGTTCGACAGTAGAATTTTGACCTTGACTGATTTATGTTTGTGATTTGGATTGCTCCCTCGTTTCTTGTATAAGCTTAAGACGACTTTCCTACACTCTGGAACTATTTTGATTATCCTTTTACTTCGTGAACTTAGCAGTCACAGCAGTCAGTTACCTAAATTGATACAGTTCCTAAACATAGTAATGAAAAATTGGAAAACTACACTTAATATACAAACAAATTCAAATAATATCACATCACAGCCAATACAGATTAAGCGTGGAATATACCAAGGAGACTCATTAAGTCCTTTCTAGTTCTGCCTTGCTCTGAACCCACTATCCAACATGCTAAATAATACAAATCATGGATACAATATTACTGGAACATACCAACACAAAATCACACATTTGCTATACATGGATGATCTAAAACTACTGGCAGCAACAAATCAACAACTCAACCAATTACTAAAGATAACAGAAGTATTCAGCAATGATATAAATATGGCTTTTGGAACAGACAAATGTAAGAAAAATAGCATAGTCAAGGGAAAACACACTAAACAAGAAGATTACATATTTGATAACGACAGCGACTGCATAGAAGCGATGGAAAAAACAGATGCCTATAAATATCTAGGATACAGACAAAAAATAGGAATAGATAATACAAATATTAAAGAAGAACTAAAACAAAAATATAGACAAAGACTAACAAAAATACTGAAAACAGAATTGACAGCAAGAAACAAGACAAAAGCTATAAATACTTATGCTATACCAATATTGACCTACTCATTTGGAGTAGTGAAATGGAGTAGCACAGACCTAGAGGCACTCAATACACTTACATGATCACAATGCCACAAATATAGAATACATCACATACATTCAGCAACTGAAAGATTCACATTAAGCAGAAAGGAAGGAGGAAGGGGATTTATCGACATAAAAAACCTACATTATGTACAGGTAGACAATTTAAGAAAATACTTTCTAGAACAAGCAGAAACTAGCAAAACACACAAAGCAATCACTCATATAAATACATCGGCTACACCACTGCAATTTCATAACCACTTCTACAACCCTTTAGATCACATAACATCAACAGATACGAAAAAAGTAAATTGGAAAAAGAAAACACTTCATGGCAAGTACCCGTATCATCTAAGACAGCCACACATTGATCAAGACGCATCCAACACATGGCTAAGAAAAGGCAATATATACAGTGAGACAGAAGGATTCATGATTGCAATACAGGATCAAACAATAAACACCAGATATTACAGTAAGCATATTATTAAAGATCCCAATACCACAACAGATAAATGCAGACTTTGCAAACAACAAATAGAAACAGTAGATCACATCACAAGCGGGTGTACAATACTAGCAAATACAGAATACCCCAGAAGACATGACAATGTCGCAAAAATAATACATCAACAGCTTGCCTTACAACATAAACTAATAAAACAACACGTTCCCACATACACGTATGCACCACAAAATGTACTGGAGAGTGATGAATACAAATTATACTGGAACAGAACCATTATAACAGATAAAACAACACCACATAACAAACCTGACATCATACTCACCAATAGAAAGAAGAAATTAACACAACTAATCGAAATATCCATATCCAATACAACAAATATACAAAAGAAAACAGGATAAAAAATTGAAAAATACATCCAACTGGCTGAGGAAGTCAAGGACATGTGGCATCAGGATAAAGTTGACATTATACCAATTATACTATCAGCTACAGGAGTCATACCACACAATATCCACCAGAACATCAATGCAATACAGCTACATCCAAACTTATATATACAACAACAGAAATCCGTAATTATTGATACATGTTCAATTACCCGAAAGTTCCTAAATGCAATATAACATATACCGTACAGTTAAAAGGAAGTCACGGTTGATCAAGGTCCGCGTCACTTTCCATTTTTGACCAGACATAACGTCTGAGAAAAGAAAGAAATAATAATAATAATAAAATATTTAAAATGTTTTAAAACATCAATAGTATTGCAATACCTGACAGCAACAGTGAAGCACCCAGATGATGTCTAGTTCGTGGGGCGCTCAACTGCAAGGTCATCAGCGCCCGTACATATTCCCAATCTCTACACAGTCCAGTCTAGCCTCTTTCATGAATGATGATGGAATGATGAAGACAACAGAAACACCCAGTCCCCAGGCAGAGAAAATACCCAATCCGGCAGGGAATCGAATCTGGGATCCCGGAATCCAGTGGTAGCAAGGCTAGCCACTAGACCACGAGCTGCAGACCAGAAGGGGAGGAGGAAACAAAATAGAACTTCAGGCACTGAGATAGTGTTTCACGCTATTTTTGTGCTTAGAAAATCGAATCAAATTTACAAAAATCTTGCAGTATTATTTCACGTATCAGTACGTCGTTGCACCCACTCCGACCTGAATGTGTGCACTGATTCGATTGGGAAGGATGTCATAAAGCCAATCTATCCTCTCTTGAGGCAAACTGGCCCACAGCTGCTGTAAATGGCCCTTGATCCAATTGGGACTGGGCCTCCCCACATCATGACACCAGGATTAACATCAGTGTGCCACTCCAAACATTGGAAGAATGGAACCTCTCTCTAGGGCACTCCATACACACAGTCGATGGTCATTTGTAACAGTGCAGAATCATGATTAATGCTATGACAGCCGGCCGGTGTGGCCGTGCGGTCTAGGTGCTTCAGTCTGGAACCGCGTGACCGCTCCGATTGCAGATTCAAATCCTGCCTCGGGCATGGATGTGTGTGATGTCCTTAGGTTAGTTAGGTTTAAGTAGTTCTAAGTTCTAGGGTACTGATGACATCAGAAGCTAAGTCCTATAGTGCTCAGAGCCATTTGAACCATTTTTGAATGCTATGACATTCATCAGCACTTCATGCTTCATCGCCCCGACACCACTCCAATCACAGCTAATTGTATTGTCGTGTTTACGGCAGATTACGCATTGGACAGTAAGTCCCTAATATGGCTGCCGCTAGCTCCGACCTATGGCGCGGGATGCCACAGAATATATCAAGAAGTACTTTACTTGGTCTCGGACAGCATGGGCACATGTGAAGGGTCTATGATATGCTTAGAGAAAACAATGCGTCGATCTTCGCTCGTGGTCGACCAGAACCTTGACGACGAATGTGCCTGTCCTCACCCTCCCATGCACTCCAGTATCGGTCCACTGTTACATCCATGTTCCCCACAAATCTGGATATTGCACAATTCGACCAGCTGGCTAAATGGACACCCACAACGAGGTCCCTTCCAAAGTCTGTCAGGTTCTGATTACGCTTTCTCACACGCGTAGGCGTCATCTCCGTTTCCCCCCTGGTAATCAATCATCTGACGCGCTTCACGCCCCTTTGCATCCTACCAGGCCTGGTACCAGAACTAAACACTAATAACACGACTACACGTTAGTGACCATTCCACCTGTCACAGAAACCCTAATCATCCTCCTATCCGCCGGCCGGCCGAAGTGGCCGTGCGGTTAAAGGCGCTGCAGTCTGGACCCGCAAGACCGCTACGGTCGCAGGTTCGAATCCTGCCTCGGGCATGGATGTTTGTGATGTCCTTAGGTTAGTTAGGTTTAACTACTTCTAAGTTCTAGGGGACTAATGACCTCAGCAGTTGAGTCCCATAGTGCTCAGAGCCATTTGAACCATTTTTTTCCTATCCGCCAGTGGTGTGCACATCTACGAAGTCAGTGGCATCAGACCATGTCTTCTGGGTGTTTCACTTTTCATTTACATTGATCAATAAATTGCAATCCACAGATTCTGGGGGTGGAGATAAATATGGAGAAACAAAATCACAATACGTCACCATGCCTAACGCGTTGTTCGAAACCCATTGGCACTCAAAACAGCTTCCAGTTTTCTAGTAATGAATAAATACTACCCTTGTAGGGATTTCAGGGGAATGTTATACCATTCTTGCTGCTAAAGCCGCTAGTTACAGTATTGATGACCGAATGGATAGCGATCATGCACCGTCTCTTCAAGGTAGACCACAAAGTTTCAATAACATTGAAATCTTCCAACTATACTGACCATGGGAGATGCGACAGTTCGTCTTGCTCACAAAACCAACGGTATGTACACAGGGATCCTGCCATCTTGAAACACAGTACCATCATTGAGGGACAAACAGTATACCAACAGATGGATGTGATCGGCCTTATGATCACATAAACCTTGGCAGTAATGCGATCTTGCAGAGTATACATGAGGTCCATGAAATAACTTGATGTAGCTACCCAAATCATCAGAGCCCCCACTCTGTTGCACTCTTGAAACATTAACTCGGCCAGAAGTAGGGAACAGTGTGAAACTAGACACATCCGGTACCATATTTTCTTGTTACCGGCATTTACATCACTGATGTGTGGTTCTTTAATTCCAGCTTATGGTCTTCCCTTCGTGTTATCTTGGTGTTGACACGGTTCACAAGTGGGACTTTGAGTTCTCCAAGGACTTTTGCAGCTGTCGTCCTCTTATTGTTCGTCAAAGTCCTCTCGAATGACCGTCTGTTACTATCACTCAACATACACTTTCGTCCGCATTATGACTTAGCGCATGATGTGTCACCACTTTCCTGTATCTTCGATACGGACTGTCTTGACACATCAAATACTTCGACTACTTTGGTTATGGATGCACCTACCGTACGAGAATTTACCACAGACTTAATGTACTTGCAACTACACATGATACAGTTCTGATCGTGACTGATATTTGCGACGTATTGAGGACCTTGAAAAAGTGCCGTTCGAGCTCGAATACAGCAGCGCAACCTGCAGGCTTGTCTAGCATCTGCGTTTATGTTCAAGCATGCATTTCAAGCAGTGTTTCCGTATTTTTGTCCAGATTCTTTATACTGCATGTGCAAAGTATTCGTTCCAGTACATTTTCATGCAACTGGCTGATTTAGAAGCTGTAACAGTACCATTACCTCGAAATTTCGAGGACGGCATAATTTACATAACATAAAATTTAATTCCGCCCGTAAAGTTATGAATATTCTGCTAAGCGCTGTGGATGCTGGGCTACAGAGCATGGCCGCGTGACTGTGTATATGAGGAAAACACTGTTTCTTTTGCTTCACTTACGTTCGGGAAGTCTGTATTTCTTTTTTTCTTTTCTTTTTTCTTTTCTTTTATCCTTCTTCTTCTTATAAGATCTTTCCCTTTCAGTCTTCCCTTACTCAGCATCCCGCGGTTTGTCGGTTCTACTTGGGTACTCATGAACCACGTCTGATACGTTGTTGTTGACAGCACGTAACGTCAGCCAGTGGATGAGCGCCGTTTCCGGCCCGGAATGTTCTCAGCAGGCGGTCAGCCCGCAATCCCATCCACGTTGACTCGCCCACATGTAAGAGACTAAGAAGTATGTTCTGTGAATAGCGCCCCTTTTTATTTCTAGAATACCTGCTGCCCATTTTCGAGTCTCGTAGTTTATATGCTAATTTGTTGTGTAAACGTTAGCAGTTAAATTAGTTGCATTCGAAAACTGGTACATGTAAAAATACAACCTAGTAAAATATGTTTTCGGAGGGGAAGGTCATGACCACGACTACTATCTTCCAAAGTGACAATAACAGTGTCGACAGGAGTGCAAGCATATGTTTCTAATTTGACGAACACTTGGGTACCCTATCGCACCTCCATTGGTCCACTAAATCATCCAGTCTCAAATCACAAAAAATCGACTTCCCTCAATTTGTTAATTCTGTGTGATGCATTCAGTTTGATATGGCACCCCTGAAAAAACGTTTTGGGCTCCTGTCCACGCCATACTCATCTACATCATACTCCGCAATCTACCTAACGGTGTGTAGTGAAGGGTACTTCTTGTACCACTAACAGATCCCCACTTCTATGTTCCTCTCACGAATGGCGCGTGGGAAGAATGACTGTCGGTAAAACTCTGTATTAGCTGTAATTTGTTGAATTTTTTTGTCAGGGTCATTTTGCGAGGTGTATGTGGGAGGAAGTAATATGTTGCCCAATTCTTCCTCTCTAGACATCTCAGTAGTAAACCTCTCTGCGATGCACAACGCCTCTCTTGTAGCGTCTGCCATTGGAATTTGTTGAGTATTTTTGTAAAGCTCTCGCGAGGAATGAACGATCTTGTGACGAAACGCGCCGTTCTTCGTGGGATCTTCTCTATCTCTTCGGTCACTCCTACCTGGTAAGGATCCCAGACTGATGAATAACTCAAGAATCGGTCGATAATGCGTCTTATACGCCACTTCCTTTGTGGATGAGTTACATTTTCTTAAGATTCTTTCTATGAATACCAGTGTGGCACCTGCATTTCGCACTATTTGTTTTGTATGGTCAGTCCACTTAAGGTCGCTCTGAACAGTTGCTCCTGGAAATCATACGCTACATACTATCTACAGCAGTTAATCATCATTAGCATACGGCAAAAAATTTCTTTTTGTGCCGTCCTGCCCACTCGTCGCTTATAGGGTGCCTAAAGGAACTGCGTTCTCGGATAGCTATACAACAATTAAAGCAAATCACATCAATAGTCTTTATTACAAATAAGAAGGTTGACAATACTTAACTTTGAATTTACAACGGTGTCGCAAGCGATGGGTGGCACGCAAACAATCGAAGTCCTTTGCTGCACACAAGATCCATGTAAGCAATTGGTATGGATCGCACGTCACTGGTTGTCGTAGTGCTCTCCTAGTGCTGTGCTAATACTGTGCGATCGAGGTTGGCAGGAGCGGCACTTATGTTCTCTTCTTGTAGAGGCCGCTCCTGTCGTGGTGCAGTTCTATTCTCGTTGATGTTGTCTCTCCGCCTTCTCTACTCTTGCATTCTTCGTCTTCTTGCCCGCGCTTGCGGTTACGACGGAACACTATTCCTATGTATGCGCAAAGTGTTACATTTATTTAAGTCCAGGGCCAACTGCCAGAGCCTGCACCATTCATCAGCCCTCTGCAAGATATTCTGCAAATCGATACTGTCTTCTGCCGTTGCTATTTTGTTACGGACAAAAGTATCACCTGTGAATAGTCTTAAAGAAAACATTATTAAGAGTAGAGGCGGTGTTATCGTAATGCCATCTCAGGGAGACAAATTTGTTGTCTGATGGGTTCATATACATATAACCGTAGTAATTTTAATTTCATTGCACGAGAACTGTCGCTTCACAGTTTGCATCTCTTCATTAAGCAATTCTGCTGGGCCATTTTGTCTGTAATCATTTTAGAAAACATGCAGCGCACAAAGCACTAGGACCTCCAGGAGTGGCCGAGCGGTTCTACGCGCTACAGTCTGGAACCATGCGACCGCTGCGGTAGCAGGTTCGAATACTGCCTCGGCCATCGATGTGTGTGATGTCCTTAGGTTACTTTAAGTAGTTTAAGTTCTAGGGGACTGATGACCTCAGAAGTTAAGTCCCATAGTGCTCAGAGCCATTTGAACCATTTTAAACCACTAGGTTTAGGTTCACAAGCAGGATTGTTCAAAGCAGACGGAAGCCATACAAGAAATATGGCAAATTTGCATCCTTAATTCATAGCAGTGTCGTGTGTTCCATGTTCTAATTTAATGAAGTTTATTTATTACACAAGTAGATGGAAATTCGAAGCAAAATTCAAACCTGATTACAACATTATAAAAAAATAAAAATATAATGCAGGAAGGAAAGTCTGAAGACAGTGTCAAGCCCGAGGAGCGGAGTCAATAAGGGCAAGTAAGGAGTTCGTAGCGTCATTCGTTTTCTCCATATGAAAGGGAGAATGTTTTGTTTCTTGCTTCAGTATCTCATCACATTCGAAGTGTGTGACTGTCAGCGGAATGAAACGTCCAACAGCGTCAAAGAAAAGATTTAAAACTTTAACATCGTGCCCGTGTGTCACTGCACCCATGTTTTGGAAGAGGGAAGGATTAAATCTCGATGACACACTTTCTACACTGTTGAAGTATTGAAGAACAGCAAGAAACAACTTTTTCTAGAATTTCATTATAGTATGTCTCCGTGCGCTTTGCACAACTCACACTAAATTTCGTAATTCTTCAGGAGCAAGTATCTGTTGAATTTACCTTAAAGACCCTATCTTAGATGACTTTCCATTTATTTTCGCATTTGAAAGCGTATTTGAATGGAAATACATTTAGGTGATAACACAGAGACTAATTAGTACATCACGAAGTTGTAGAGAGAACATCTGTGCGACGTTAATATAAATGCATAAAACGCATTAAAAAGTTTGATACCCATCCAAACTAAATTTTCGGCTGACGGTAACGAAGAAGCAGACAAGTATCAGACTGTAGTATCTGAAGATAAATAACGGAAATACGTAATTAGAGTTTCGGAAATTCTTTCCTTTGTACGATATCTTTATTACTCCTTGTTTAAAGGTGAATTTGATAATAAAGGTAATAATGAGTATTTTCTTAGACCACAGATACATACAGGCCGCTTATGCCCCTCTCTGCCATCTTGAGGTTCGAAAAAACATAATGTCACGTGACGGAGTTCAGAAGGCTTAGACACTGTCATCATGAGCTATGCGAAGTGGGCTACTACTACTACTACTACTACTACTACTACTGTGACGTGATCAGGCCCAGTGGACCGCACGCATCTACAAGTTTCCTCCTCCACTGTATTCTGTCCATTGCTGCTATCCGCCATCCATTCACATCTGCTGACAGTTGGTTTAAATCTTCATGGAGTCCATACCTCCAACGCTTCTTGGGTCTCCCTGGCGGTCTCTTTCCTGTTGGTGTGAAATCTAGGAGTTTCCGAGTCCATCTGTGATCGTCCATCCCGGCCACATGACCGGCCCACTGCATTCGTTTGGCTTTGACAGTTCCTGCTATGTTGGGCTGTTGGTATAGTTCCTCAAGCTCTTGGTTGTATCTGATCCTCCATTCCCCTGTATCTGCATCCAGAACGGGACCAAAGATCTTCCGAAGCACTTTTCCCTCAAAAACAAGGAGCTTATGGAAGTCCTGTTTCCGCATACTCCACGTCTCACAGCCATATAGAACAACAGGCTGGATCACGGTTTTGTTCTGTCGAATCTTGAACTGTCTGGAGAGATATCTGGACCGAAGCAGTTGTGCTAGGCTGTGGTAAGATCGGTTTCCTGCTTGTATTCTGACATTGATCTCTGCTTCACATGGCGAGTTCTCAGTTAAGTGCCCCTAGTTATTTGAATTCTTGCACTCTCTTGTAGGACTGGTCCCCAACCTGCATTGATTGTAGATGATCAACAGTCTGACCATGACCACGCGTCATAACGAGGTACTCTGTCTTGCCTTCGTTTATGTTTAGTCCAAATTTGCTGGCAGCCTCCTTTAGGGCTTTGGTCATTTGCTCCAGCTCCTCTTCCGACCTAGAGAGTAAACAGATGTCTTCTGCATAGGCGAAGTATGCCAGTCTCTTTCCTTCGATTTCAATCCCTTCGTTCTCTTGGAAGGTCTCGCGTACGATCTTCTCGAGGGCGAAGCTGAACAGGATAGGGGACAATCCATCTCCTTGCCTGAGTCCTGCCACAATTTCAAACTCCTCAGTTACGCGATTTCCCAACTTCACCTTTGCACGTGTTTCGTTCAGACAGATCTTTATCAGATTGATGAGTTTCTCTGCTATGCCAAACTCCCTTAAACTGTTGAGCAGGCTCTTGCGATGAATGCAATCATAGGCCTTCTTAAAATCAACGAATAAAATATGCAAATCTTTACCATATTCATCCAGTTTCTCAGTGAGCTGCCGGAGACTGAAGATGTGATCTACTGTTGACCGTCCTGGCCGGAAACCTCCCTGGTACTCCCCAATCACCGATTCTGCCACTGGCTGAATTCTATGTATGAGGCAATTGGACAGGATCTTATAGCAGACGTTAAGCAGGGCGATTCCTCTATAGTTGTCACATTTCAGTTTGTCGCCCTTCTTATGTATTGGACAAATCAGAGCTGTTTTCCATTCTGGTGGTAATTATTCTTTGGTCCATATTGCCTATATCAGTCGGTGTATCTTTTTTTTTTCAAGTTTCTCTCCTCCTGCCACGATCATTTCAACCTGTATCCCATCTTCACATGGACTCTTATTCTGTTTAAGGTGTCTGATTCTGGTTTTTACCTCATCCAGGGTAGGTGGGGGATAGTCTGCATCGGCTGTAATTGGGTACTGGAAATCAAACTGCAGTTCGGATTCATTACAATTTAGCAGCTGTCGGAAGTACTCTTTCCATCTCTCAGCTACGTCCCTATCGTTCGTTAGGATCTTATCATGGGAACCTTTGACAATTTTCTGCTTGGCCTGGTGACCTTTGAAGAGGTACTTCAGCTTCAGAAACATTTCCCTAGTCTTTTGTCCTCTGAAGTCTGCTTCTGCTTCAATGATGATATCCCTTATGTATTTCCTCTTCGCTCTTCTCAGAATTGCTTGTGTAGTCTTTCGGACCTCCTCAAATTGTGCTTTGCCCTGTGCCAGATTTATCCCCTTCAGCCACTTGCTCCTGGCTTCCTTTGTCCTTTCCAGGGCATCTGCACATTCCTTTCCAAACCAGATCTTCTTGCGCACTGGGTTTCCCATGAGTGTTTCCTTTGCTGTATCCCTAACTGAGCTCTGGATGTTTCCCCACATTAGTTCAAGGTCTTGATTCGCATACATATGCGAAGTGGAGCCGATGGTTATTGTTTCTGTCATTAATAGATGAAACCTGTCATTGATTATATGAACTGAATTCCCTGCTGCTTTAGTATGTCTAGCACTACAATTAACGGAACGTGTGTGAAATTTGCAGTATTATTGTGATGTTTCCGCTACATGACAGGGTAACAAACAACATTTGGAACATTTCATTTACGGTTGTTCCTTTTCATAATGTTTAGCGATCTTTAGAATTACATTTTCTTGTAAGTGTTCCCCTTTTGGCTACACTGTGCCTCATTTGGTTCATCGCTTCCACAGGACATAAGTTTGGCAGAAAGCATTTAGTTTCAGCTAATTCCACAAAAATATGTGCAAAATTTCTTTGCTTTTGTTACAAGATATGACATCCTATTTTATCTACTATGTCATGTCGATAAAATCTCGAATAACTGAGTCTTACACCTCGCTTGCTTCTTACGTCTTTATCTTGATTGATGGTTTCACCTTTCTTATTCTTTAGGTGCTAATTTCAGAGGGATATAACAAAAAATCCTGTCACAGCATACGGGTTCAATTTCCTCCTGATACCAAAAGTTTCAAGTAGTAAAACGTTGTGATGATAAATGTTTGCTACCTGACTTTGTGTGGTCTTTTGGCTGAAACTTTCCCTTTTAATGGCAAGGAACTAAGCATTCAGTCGTTCATATTCAATCAGTGAGAAATCAGTTACCTCTGTTGAGAGCACGTAAAAAATTACGAAGTTTGTACTATAAAAAGAAGAGAAGAAAAAAATTTAGTTGATAATTTCATAAACTTTCCCACGTAGACTTATGATAGTGATTCCACGCTGCCGGTAGGGAGGATTAGAAAATTGCCTTCTTTCCACCCCCTCCGGACGTTGAGGAGAGAAGGGCGTGATGAGTGCATTTTCCTTAGTGTTGTTTCATGGACATTACATGTGCTAATGGATGCAGGCATATGTATTTCTCACCCTCAATGTAAATAGGATATGTTCCCAATTACGGCTTGCTGGTTACGCCAGTTTATTTACGATTTTCAAGCTGTTATCGTGTGTTTACAAGAGGTATGTTTTGCCTTCCTGGATACTCTATGGTTTTCAATGTCGCGCCTGAAAATTCTACCGGTTTAGCTTTGCTTTATCGAGATGGAATGCCGCCGACGGGCTTCAAACGCTAAATGATGCTCGCGGTATAGGCTATAGTTATTATGACGTTACCTTAATTTTTATTTACGCTCCGTCTGGATCCGGTCGTTCATCCGACCGCGCTTGGTTTTACAAGGAAGAAGTTGTTTATTTACTCCCACGGAACCCGCGCAAGGTTTTGTTTGGGGGGGGGGGGGGGGGGGTGGTTCAAATGGCTCTGAGCACTATGGGACTCAACTGCTGAGGTCATTAGTCCCCTAGAACTTAGGAACTTAGAACTAGTTAAACCTAACTAACCTAAGGACATCACAAACATCCATGCCCGAGGCAGGATTCGAACCTGCGACCGTAGCGGTCTTGCGGTTCCAGACTGCAGCGCCTTTAACCGCACTGCCACTTCGGCCGGCTGGGGGGGGGGGGGGGGCGATTTTAGCTACGTCTTACGTCGTGTCAATTCAGACCCCCAATTATATATATTGTCGTGAACTTAATGCCGCGTCCACACGCTTGGCGCTAGCCGCAAACTCCAAGCTTGGCTACTTTTGGGGAACTATCCACACGCTCGCGAGTGCGCTTCTTTGTTCTGGAGAAGCAAGCATGAAGGACGTAGAGGTTATGTCGGTCATAACCTTTGGCTTAACTTATCTTTATTATAAAAGTGAAAAAAAAATTAGGAAAGAAAACGAAAAATACGGTAAAGAGGATGGTGGGTGTTAAAAATTCATAGAAACCGTACCAGGTAATTGTTAAATTATTACAGTATAGCTTCATTCATATTATGATCATTATATAGTTTCTTATGTGTATTTCATTTAATATAATTAGGCCTATAAAAAGTTTTTGGTTTACAGTTTGTGATTGCAGAGAATTTATGGAAGAAAAATGTAATGAGCTTCTTCATGAACCATCTGGACAGTTTGATAACTTCTGCAGAATGAGCTACGCTGATTTTGAATATTTTCCGAATGAAATTTCACCTATGATTTCGAAGAAAAATACAGACTTCAGAGAAGCTATAGCAGCTAAATATCGTCTGGCAATAACACTAAGATATTTTTAGCATCTGGAGACAGTTACAAAAGACTACACTATTTGTTTAAAGTATCCACTCAGGCAATATAAAAGATTATACCTGAAGTCTGCAGAGCTGTTAATAACGTTCTGAAAGCTGAAATAAAGGTAATGTGAAACATGTTTGATATTTTGTTCTTAATATTTTTATTAGTTTGAAGAGCTAGGTGTACAAAAATATTAATCAGTATTCTGTACAATTGTTATTACTTATGCACTTGTATCATACTGCTCAAAATCTTCGTAAGCTTTCAGGAATGCTTCGTTAATAATGTTATCTCTGAGGCACGATTATTTCATCAGATACCGATACCGGTATTACTGTAATTGTAGAGGTGGGCTTTGAAGGGCTGGATTCGGTTGAGTAGATAGTTACGTTGTCATCTATATTTCGAGGATGTGGTGGTGGTAATGGAGTGGAGGATCTTTCAAAATTGGAGATGGGATTGGTGGTGAAGGGGTCATGATTTGTGGTAGAAGGTTCAGAAAATTACGCTTAAACACCTTGCTGAGCGGTTTGGTACTACTATATATCCACTTGCCACTGAAGATGGTCTAGAATATTTAAATGAATTATGAGGGGATGGTGTTTCACACCAAAATGACCTCTGTTTAATTATTTTGATAAATAAACCATCTATTTCCTACATCGTTAATTTCCTGTCGTTTTGAGGAAGCTCCACATCTTTTTGGCTAATAGCTTAGCATACAGATTACATTCATCATCTTCAGTATTTGCCCATGATGTACGTTGACTAAGTACATTCGCTAATTAACCAAATGTTGTGGCCATTTGCTGTTCCGCTATATTCGAAGCAGTGCGACGACGAGATTTCTCCTTGGATTTACTTGTAGATGGTGATGAAACCGTAAAAGTAGGAGTGGAGGAACCCGCCACGCTGTTATAATTTCCTATCTCCTCGGCTTCATCCACAGTTTCTTCACCATCTGTTTCTGATGATCCTGATTGCTGCAAAAATTAGATTTTATTAATAATTCTACAGTACAGAGAAATTATTTCAAATTTTAATTATTATTTTAACAATCTGTTTTCAGATGCTCTCTACAGCAGAAGATTGGATTAATATAAAAAGGGGATACAGCAGTAAATTCCCGCATTGTGTGGGATCGTTGGATGGCAAACATATAGTTATCGATTGTCCGCCTCATAGTGAAACTGAATATTTCAACTACAAGGAAACTTTCAGTATAGTGCTTTTGGCGTTAGTCGATAGCAATTATAAATTTATATTTGTTGACATAGGTTGTCAAGGGACGATTAGCGATGGTTGTGTTTTTAACAATTCGTTATTATGGCAAAGAATCTGCAGAAACTAAATGAACTTCCTCACACCGTGCCCACTTCCTGGATCGAATAATAACGTAAAGGTGCCATACGTATTTTTAGCAGATGGTGCCTTTGCACTCAGTACGCATGTTATGAAGCCTTACTCTGGACATCATGAGATTGGGTCGCCAAAAAGAATATTTAACGAATAATTATCTAGAGCCCGGGTTGGGGTGGAGAATACTTTTGGCATTTTAACTTCAGTGTTCAGAATTTTTCGAAGACCTATTAATTTAGATCTCGAAACTGTGGAAGAAATTACTATGACCTGTGTGCTACTACATAACTTTCGCAGAAAAAGTAGATCTCCTTCAGAAAGATATATTCCCCCTGGAACTTTGTATGTATGGGATAGTAATGGGAATCTGGTAACACCTGGTGCATGGCAGAATATAAAAGAATATAATGCAATACAAAATTTGCCACTTGTGTCTCGAAGATCACTGCTAAATGCCGTCATGATTAGGGACAAATTTACTTCATATTTTTGTAGGAGTACGAATGCTTAACGAGCAGTTCTCACGTCTTAATTTTAGAGCATGTACTTCATATTATAGAAACGGTAAAAATCAAAATTGATAGATTCCAAAATACTGAAGTGTTTTTGCTTACCGTATCTGAGTTCAAACCAATCTTGTTGGTTTATATTGGCAGAAGAAATGATTCCATAAGCTGGTATGCAAACCAAACTGGTTCGTAAATATCTTCGACTCCTGAGGGAAAATTATTATTACTTATTATTTACATCATATACATATTTATTTTGTTAGTAACATTACTATTTGAGTAAAAATAAATGTAGAACTTTGAAAAATATACACTTTGTTCCAATCATCTATTTATCGAATTTATTGTGTATATATCCTGTAAATATTAATTAATAAATAAATTTATACCTGAGCCAGAACGTATAGAATCTTGTTTCTTCTTTAAATATTTATAAATGTGACCACAAGAATTTCCTTTTTGTTTTTAATCTCCTTGATAGGTTTCTTTAAAACTTCCCTGAGTCCACTTCAGGCATCAGCCACTTCTTTTTTTAATATTCGATGAATTGTAATATTTTCTTGTTGGACCAGTTACCGGCATTCATTTTCCCTGCTGCAGCCTACTTTTATACAAAGAGGAACGCAATTCTGTCCGCTGCCAGTGCACAAACAATACTAAGTCCACAACAAACGTGTGGACGCGTCGCAAGCGGTTGCGGCAAACCTCCTTTGATTTGTGTCAAAAACCCGACACTCGACCGGATCGGCCACAAGCGCTAGCAACCATACGCAAGTCAAGCCAAACGCCCATTCCACAGGTTTGAATTTGTGATGGCTTGCCGAGGTTTGGCAAGCGTGTGGACGCGGCATAATGATGTGGTGATGTCTTTGCATCTCCGAGTTGTTTGGGTTTGCGGATATGCTACATTGGTGCGGTTTACGTGTTTTACAGCTACTTCAAGTAGCCGACTGGACCGCTTTTATTTTTCTGCCCCCATCTGTAGTCAGCTTCTATCGACTGATGTAATTCCTGCCAGTTTCACTGATCACTGTTGCACTGTTTCAATGACTTTTAACCACGTCCCGCAGCGGGTCCGTCTTTCGCGCCCTTTATAGAAGCTAAACACTCTACATCTCACGGACCCCTCTCTGGAAGGCATCATAGCAGACGTATGGCGGCGGACAATCCAGTAATAGGTGCGTTATCCCTTAATTCTAGAAAGTTGGGTTTCCTTTGCTAAACCTCGGATTCGAAATACACTCAAGCATTTTAGCGCTGAAAAAGCGGCTGAAATAAGACGAACTAGGGAATTTTATTATACTGTCCGCGATTTTTTCGCTAATGCTGGTGATGCCCCCTTGAGTCGTAGACGTCCACCCTGTGAAGGTAAAACTTCTACAACTCAAACTTAGGCAAATGGATGGTGTCCGATTGCGTTCCCAGCCTCGTTCAGTCGTACAGAATGCGTTGGCCTTTCTCTATCATCTTCTTCGGCCTCACAAGCGATCTCAGAGGACGTTTCATACTACCATTCGATCTCTAGATGGACATGAGTGGCCCTCCCAATCTGATTTCGTTCGTGAACTTTACCAGTACTTTTCCGAACTTTATACTGAAGTGGATTCAGACGGTCTACCGTGTCTTGATTTTACCTCCCTCCTTAATAGTGTTGTTACGCCAGCTCTCCAGGAAGAGAATTTCTCTGTATTCCATCGCGATGATATACTTGATATTTTGGTTCGTTCTCCCTCCCACAAATCGCCTGGCTTCGATGGCCTTCCCAAAGAATTTTATATTTTGGCCCCTGATAGGAGTTACGATAACTTCTATTGTGAATGAAGTTTTCCACGGAGGCCTTATCCCGCCCAGCTTTAAGGTTACTAAAATTGTCTTGATCCCAAAAAGCAGGGACGTTTGCGTGTGGATCAGGTCCGTCCGATAACCGTCTTCAACTACGATCATAAAATAGTGGCGCGAGCGGTAAATAGCAGACTATCGATGTTGTTGGCTACCATCATCGCGAGCCATCGGAGTTACCTTCCGGGTCGTACTCTCCTGACTTCCGTTGCCGAATGTCGTGATCTCATTTCGCTTGCTTCCATCATTCCCGTACCAAGCGCTTTGCTTTTCATTGATTTTCAACAAGCGTTCGACCGCGTTAATCACGGATTTCTTATGTGGGTATTCACAACTGTTGGTTTTAACGATGCTGCACGACGGCTGGTTAGCTCTCTGATTAATGGTATTCGAGCGTCCATTGACGTAAATGGCCGTTTTACTTCTCCCATCGCGGTGTCTTAGGGCGTCCTTCAAGGGAGTCCATTATCTATGTCGCTCTACGTTTATGGAACCCTTATTGCGATCTATAGCTGTTCGTTTGGGTGGCTGGTAGCTATTGGGAGAAAGGTTATCCGCTCGTGCATATGCTGCTCCGTACCCATGATGATACACCACTGCTGAAGGAAGCTTTGGATGCTTTTTGCCGTCTTACGGAAGCGCGGGTTAATGACCAGAAATGTTACTTACTCAATTTGCGAGGATTTGACGCTGTTTAAATTCCATGGGCTTTGAAGGTCACCCGATATCGATCGTTAGGTGTTATAATTGACAGTTGTACGCTAAAGATGGCTACTATAAACTGGTAGTCTGTCACGGATAAGATTCAGGGAGCCATCATAGAACACGAGCGTCGCTCTCTCTCAATTCTTCATAAGGTCCGGGCCATGGAAACGTATGTGTTAAGTAAGGCTTATTTTGTTACACAAATCTTTCCACTTCCTGCGATGATGTACCGCAAGTTGCAAAGTTTAACTGGCAGGGTTATCTGGGGCAATTCTATATTTCGCGTGCGTAACAGGGTAGTGGCGCGCCCCCGTGTGCTGGTAGGTTTGGGTCTCCCTGACATTCGAGTTAAGGTTTTTGCCTTATTCATCCGCCGCACTGCATCCGACAGGCGAGTTTAACACCTCCAGTAGATAATGGTAGGATTAGTTATACACTAAGGCACGTTAAGGAATTTTTCCTTGAAGTCAGTTATTTAGTAGTAAATATCCTTTCCCAAGTGAATCTATCCCTAAAAATGCTGTTATGCCGCTGGCCAATTCCTCATAATATTCCCTGTGTTGAAGCCCAATCGCCAGAAACGAATTGGAAGATTGTTTGGTTAGCCTCCCGATTTTCCCGATGGAAGTGGCTTCCTCGTGGTACCAAGCTGTTCATGATATTGTACCTACCAACGTGCGACTTTTTCGTGACGAATCACTGCAATCGTTGCCATGAAACTGATACATTATATCATCGGTTGCTCTTCTGCGGTCATGGTCATTGGAGATTGCTTCGCCGACAACTGGCTTTTCTTCTCAGGACGTCGGAGGCGGCTATCTCGGGGGAGATTCTCGTGCGTACCAATGTAACCTCCTTTCCCCGATCGAAGAACAATGCCATCATGTGGCTTGTTGGACATTATGCACACTACGTGATGGTGAGTGGATATGACGCAGATCCAACTGCCTTTTCCCAATATATGGCCACAGCCCATTGGACGTGGCTCAGGATGCCACGTTATCGCTAGCTTTTTTCTAATATGCTGTATCTTGTTTTTCATCGACAAGGGGTTGGATGAGTTGCAATCCCCCCTTTTTTTGTTGACAATCTTGTTTGGATTTAAATGTTACACGATGTAGAAGTGACGGACGAAAAAAGTTGTGAGCACGTTAAAATTAACTCCATATTCCTTTATATACGTTTTTTCTGATTTGCCCCTTTTGTTTTTGTCGAAATGAATTCTTTTTCTGTATTTTACTTGATTGCCTTAAATAATTGCTCTGGAGGGCGAATACAAAAAAACTCGGAAATTGGTGGATCGCAGGGTAGAACCTCGCACACATTTTTTATTTATATTTTTTCAACATTCGTCGCATTGTTTCGTACACATTCCATTTGAAGGGAAATTTGATGAAAAGGCACGCATATTTGCATGAGCTTTTATTTAATTTCCAGTATTGTTTGGTTTATTTGGTTGTTTGCCAATATTTACTGCCACATCAAATATTATAATCATGAACAAGTAAACAAACAAACGCTTGAAGTAAAAAAAAAAAAAAAAAGGCTTTCAGATAGAGCGTCTGCCATGTAAAACAAAAGGTAGCGTCTAAAATTGGAACAGGCTGTGGACACAGTGAGGACATTCATTGTGCGCTGTCCACGATGCCCTTCATATTGCTAGTACGCCCCCCAGGGGGTCCACAACTCTTTTGTGGATACGTGCGTAGCGAGCACGGGACCCCGAGCTAATGTGGCCCTCCTTCCTTTCCGGGCTGCATACCTTCCTGTTCCGCATCCTTCCCTCTCCCCCATCTTCGCCACTCCTCCCCTCACCTCTGGCTCTTTCCTTCCCATTCTCCCCCTCTGGGAGTATGGTTTGTGCCTACGTCCGGAGACGGACGCTCGTAAATGTACCGCATTCTTCGCCTTCTCTGCTTGTATGTCTTCATCCTTCCTTTGTCCTTCTCTATTCCTTACCTCTTCTCTTTACCCTTTTCTCCGCTGCGGCGTTTGAGACCTATCCTCTTTCCTTTCTCTTTCTTTGTTTTTCCCCTTTCTCTTTCTTCCTCCCTGTGTGTGTCTGAAGGCTGACCCACGCATTTTTGTGCGTAGCCGGTGACGGGGTAACGCGTAATTCTCCGCCTCAGGTAGACAGGTAGGACACGTACGTACCCCGTGGTAACGGCCAGGCCCAGGGAGGGGTGATTACCCGAGCTGATACCTTCCGAAAGTGCCGATTGGTCCCTCCGTCCGTTTGTTGGGAGGTGTGACCTGAGGTGTGAACAATCACCTAAGGTGGGAGTGCCCTCAGAGAGGGCCCCCACAAGGGAGGAGCGCGCCATCGGAGACGCCGGTAATCATGGGGGATTCTTCCGCAATGGTTTCCTCACCTTCCACTATGTCTGCTCACAAGCGTAAGTACACTGAGTCTCAGCCACAGACAGTTCTTCCATCGTTGCCACAGTTCCTTGTTGTTTCTCGGTCTCACGAAGGTCACGACTTCTCCACGGTCAACCCTTTTATTATTCAGAAAGGTGTCGACGCAATTGCAGGTCCTGTAAAGTCTTGTTCCAGATTACGGAATGGCACCTTGTTGTTAGAAACAGTCAGTGCCCTCCAGGCACAAAAATTGCTTAGTACTTCACTGCTCCACACCTTCCCTGTCTCACCGAGCGAGGTGGCGCAGTGGTTAGACACTGGACTTGCATTCGGGAGGACGACGGTTCAATCTCGAGTCCGGCCATCCTGATTTAGGTTTTCCATGATTTCCCTAAATCGCTCCAGGCAAATGCCGGGGTGGTTCCTTTCAAAGGGCATGGCCGACTTCCTTCCCTGTCCTTCCCTAATCCGATGAGACCGATGACTTCGCTGTCTGGTCTCCTTCCCCGAAACAACCAACCAACCAACCAACCAACTTCCCTGTCTGGGTTGAAGTGCACCGCACTTTAAATTCCTCGCGTGGAGTCGTTTATACACGCTCCCTCGATGGATTGTCTGACGAAGAAATTCAGCACTACCTGTCTGACCAGGGCGTAACGGCTGTTCATAGAGTTATGAAAAGGGTTGACACAAACATCATTCCAACCCACACTGTCTTCTTGACATTTGACAAAGTTCAACTCCCATCGAAAATCTAAGCAGGCTATGAGATAATTTCCGTTCGCCCTTATCTCCCAAACCCTACGCGTTGCTATCGCTGTCAGCGGTTCAATCACACCAGCCAGTCCTGTTCCAATCCGGCCCAATGTGTTAAGTGTGGCAAGGATGCCCATGAGGGTGCTTGTCCACCTCCATCCCCTCGCTGCATCAACTGTATGGGTGACCACGCTGCTTCCTCTCTAGATTGCCCCGTTTTTAAGGACGAAAAGCTCATCCAGGAAATCAGAGTGAAGGAAAAAGTGTCGACCTTTGCTGCTCGAAAATTATTCGCCAGTCGACAGCCCACCGTGCCTCAGACAGGAAAATACAGCACTGTCCTTGCTTCTCCTCAGCCAACAAAGGAGGCAGCTACACAGACTTGCGACCTCGCCTTTAGTGCCACGGTCTTCAGATCGGCCAGCGCAAAGATCGCCCGTTCAACCTCACCACTTTCGCCTGCCCACTCTATGGCTCACCCTTCATCGGGTTATGCTAAATCTCGAGCCCAAAAGTCAGACACCAAGACTTCGAAAAAAGAGCATACTCGTGAAGATTTTTTACGTACCCCAACTTCACAACCATCGGTTCCTCCTTCTTCTAAACATCATATTTCCAAGAAGGCTACAAAGAAACCCAGTTCATCTCCTTCTCCGCCAAGGCGTGTCCCATCTACAGCACCACCTGGCGGAAATCGCCCTCGGCCGTCTTCTGTGTCGCCGAGGCGCACTGCTGGCGGCTGATCAACCGGCCGATCGCTGGTGGCAGGAGCTGCTCCTGAACAAATTTTGGATCAGGATCTTCTACCTTCGGCTGAATGCCATTCCATGCTGTCGGTCGCAAGCTCTGAGCAGTCGTTGAGTTGACAGCAACCTTGGTCACATTCCTCCATTTTCTGTTCACCCTATGTCCATTATCCACTGGAATGTCCGCGGCATTCGAGCCAATCGGGATGAATTGTCGATCCTCTTACGATCCTACTCGCCGATCATCTTCTGTCTTCAGGAAACGAAGCTGCGTCCCGATGACCGCTTTGTTCTCCCTCATTTTCAGTCCATCCGATATGATCTCCCCTCTGTTGAAGGCACTCCAGCCCATGGAGGACTCATGATTCTTCTCCATGATACTCTCCATTATCACCCAATCCACTTAAACACTTCCTTCCAAGCTGTCGCCGTCCGTCTTTCCCTTTCTCTCTTTGTACTGTATACATTCCGTCGTCCACACCAATGGCACGAGCTGATCTCCTTCATCTTCTTGGCCAGCTTCCACCCCCCTATTTGCTGGTTGGGGACTTCAATGCCCACCACCCGCTTTGGGGATCTCCACATCCTTGTCCACGTGGCTCACTATTGCTAGACGTCTTCCACCAAGCGGATCTAGTTTGCCTCAACACTGGGGTCCCTACATTTTTGTCTGCCTCCACGACAAATTTATCTGATTTGGACCTTGCGGTCGGTACTGTTCCGCTAGCTCGGCGCTTCGAATGGTTCACCGTTGATGATACACACTCGAGTAGCCACTTTCCATGTGTCCTTAGACTGCAGCCTCAACTGCCATATATGCGCCAGCGATGCTGGAAGTTTGCACAAGCCGATTGGACACTTTTTTCGTCTCTAGCGACAATCGATGACCGTCACTTTCCCAGCGTCGACGATGAGGTCACACATATTACCGACGTTATTCTTATAGCTGTGGAACATTCAATACCACGCACCTCCGAATTGCCCCGGCGCCCCCCCAGTTCCTTGGTGGAACGAGGCATGCCGTGACGCAATACATGAGCGGCGACGTGCTCTCCGCGTTTTCCGCCACCATCCTACTTTGGCCAACTGTATCCGCTATAAGCAGTTCCGGGCGCGATGCCGTCGTGTCATCCGCGATAGCAAGAAGGCAAGCTGGAAATTCTTTATTAGCTCATTTAACACCTTCACTCCCTCCTCGGAAATTTGGAGTCGGCTTCGACGGTTCTCAGGCGTGCCTAGTTCCTCCCCGGACTCTGGGCTCACTGTCGCGCATGATACATTAGTGGACCCCGTCGCAATTTCTAACGCATTGGGTCAACACTTTGCTGAGATTTCGAGCTCTTCAAATTACCCGCCAGCGTTTCTCCCGAAGAAACGTGCAGCAGAAGTGCAACATCTTGCTTTCTCCTCTCAAAATCGCGAAAGCTACAATACTGTTTTCTCCATGCGGGAACTCCAACATGCACTCTCTTCTTCTCGCTCCTCCGCCCCAGGACCGGATGGTATCCACGTCCAAATGTTGCTGCATTTATCAACCCATAGTCTGCGTTACCTCCTTCGCCTTTATAATCGAATTTGGACCGACAGTACTTTTCCCAGACGATGGCGGGAAGCTATCGTCGTTCCTGTTCCGAAACCTGGAAAGGACAAACATCTCCCCTCTAGCCATCGCCCCAATTCTCTCACGAGTAGTGTCTGTAAGGTTTTGGAGCGTATGGTGAATTACCGTTTAGCTTGGTGGCTGGAATCCCGCAGTCTTTTAACACCTGCCCAATGCGGATTCCGAAAGCATCGTTCTGCAGTTGACCATCTTGTTGCTCTCTCCACTTATATCATGAATAATTTTCTCCGGAAATGCCAAACAGTAGCAATATGCTTTGATCTGGAGAGCATACGATACCTATTGGAGGACAGGCATCCTCCGCACACTGTTCTCTTGGGACTTTCGAGGTCGGCTGCCCCTTTTTCTTCGCGAATTTATGGCAGAGCGCACATTTAGGGTGAACACTACTCTCTCCCGTACTTTCTCCCAAGAAAACGGGGTACCCCCAGGGCTCCGTGCTGAGTGTTGTACTGTTTGCCATTGCCATAAATCCAATTATGAATTGTCTCTTTCCTGATGTCTCGGGCTCCCTCTTTGTGGACGATTTTGCGATCTACTACAGCTCTCAACGGACCAGCCTTCTTGAACGACGTCTTCAAGGATGTCTCGATCGCCTCCACTCTTGGAGCATCGAAACCGGCTTCCGTTTTTCTCCCAGTAAGACCGTTTGTGTTAATTTTTGGCGACGTAAGGAGTTTCTTCCAGCCTCCTTACATCTAGGACCTGTCAACCTTCCGTTTTTGGACGTCGCTAAATTCTTGGGTCTTATGTTTGACAGAAAACTGTGCTGGTCCTCCCACGTTTCCTATCTTTCGGCTCGCTGTCTGCGATCCCTCAACACCCTCCGTGTCCTGAATGGTACCTTCTGGGGAGCGGACCGAGTGGTCCTTCTCCGCCTCTATCGCGCCTTAGTACGCTCGAAATTGGACTATGGAAGCATCGTCTACTCCTGTTCTCGGCCGTCTATTCTTCGGCGTCTCGACTCTATCCACCACCGTGGATTACGTTTAGTGTCTGGAGCTTTTTACACCAGCCCTGTGGAAAGCCTTTATGCTGAGACTGCTGAACCTCCGCTGTCCAATCGGCGAGCAGTCCTTCTGAGTCATTATGCTAGCCATCTGTCTTCCATGCCTGCTAATCCAGCCCATGACATTTTTTTCGACGCCTCCTTTGATGTAGGGTATGCAGGCCGCCCCTCCTCCCTACTACCAACGGGAGTCCGCTTCCGTCAACTGCTCCATTCTCTTTCCTTCCACTTTCCTAAAACCTTCTTGACGACTTGGGGTACAGCACCGCCTTGGCTCCGTCCCCGGATCTGCCTGCTCCGTGACCTTTGTCGGTTTCCCAAGGATGGTACCCCTTCACTTGTTTATCGTCGGGCATTTGCTGCTCTATGTGCACAAATGACGGACGCCACATTTATTTACACCGATGGCTCGAAAACATCGTTAGGTGTAGGGAGTGCCTATATTGTTGGCGACACCCCAAATCACTTTCGGCTTCCCGACCAGTGTTCGGTTTATACTGCGGAGCTTCACGCTGTTCTCCAGGCTGTCCATTACATACGCCGCCATCAGCGGATACAGTACGTTATCTGCTCAGATTCTCTCAGCTCTCTCCTCAGTCTCCAAGCTCATTACCCTGTGCACCCTCTGGTCCACCGGATTCAGGACTGTCTGCGCTTGCTCCACTTGGGGGGCGTCTCGGTGGCGTTCCTCTGGCTCCCGGGACACGTTGCTATCTGTGGAAATAAGGCGGCCGATATAGCAGCCAAGGCTTCAGTCTCTCTTCTGCGGCCAGCTATTCAATCGGTTCCCTTCGCCGATCTACGGAGCGTTTTATGTCGTCGTGTTGTTTTTTTATGGCACGCACGTTGGTCGACACTTCCCCATAATAAATTGCAGGACGTGAAAGCTCTTCCTTGTGCTTGGACCTCTTCCTCCTGAACGCGTCGTCGGGAGGAGGTAATTTTAACTAGACTCCGGATAGGGCACTGTCTTTTTAGCCATCGACATCTTTTAAGCGGCGATCCTCCCCCACTCTGTCCCCACTACTCTCAGCTGTGGACGGTAAGACACCTTTTAATTGAGTGCCCCTATTTTAATCCGTTACGCTCCCGTCTACAGCTGTCGCCTGATATATCGTTGATTTTAGCAGATGACACGCGCTCAGCCGATCGCGTTCTCGAGTTTATTAGTGCCAGTGAAATGACGTCAGTCATTTGAAGCTTTTTTTAGGGACAACCAACCCCTTTCTGTAGTGGATTTTTAAGCCTTCCTTCTGCTTTTAGTTTCTCCAATTTTATGACTTTCGTTCCCATTGCTGCTGGTTTCTGTAGTGGCGTGGCAAGACAGCCAAGCCACTCGGAGGTAGCCGAAAGGCACGCGTTAAGCTCACGCAGATTGGCGTGAGGTCTGGAACAAGGTAAAGTAATTATCCTATAAAGAAAAGAACGTAGTTCTTGGAATACTTAACTTTAATCCACAATTGGAGAACATCGCTCTTGTTTAGACATTATTACACTGAATATAAACTGGTAATGGCGCCTTGCTAGGTCGTAGCAAATGACGTAGCTGAAGGCTAAGCTAACTATCGTCTCGGCAAATGAGAGCGTATTGGTCAGTGTAGCTTCGCTAGCAAAGTCGGCTGTACAACTGGGCGAGTGCTAGTAAGTCTCTCTAGACCTGCCGTGTGGTGGCGCTCGGTCTGCAATCACTGACAGTGGCGACACGCGGGTCCGACGTATACTACCGGACCGCGGCCGATTTAAAGGCTACCACCTAGCAAGTGTGGTGTCTGGCGGTGACACCACAGTTTCCATTTTCAGTTTATTACTGCTTCCTAAGTCACGGACCGGGCGCTAATGACCATAGCAGTTTTGCGCCCTAAAACCAAAACAAAAAAAAAAAAAACTGATAGTACGGTTGACACTTGGCAGTGTTGCTGACGATGTTCGGCAACTCGTGACAGATCACTCACTTTCGGGCTTAGTGCTGAGCGAGTCTGCTGTATTCTCCTTATATTATTTTTCCATAATGATGAGTTAATCTAAATAGTCATCGCTTTTATATGAGATCGAGATGGCAAATTTAATTATTCGACGCTAGGAACGTATTTCCACACGTAATTCAACTGGTTTTGTATTTAATGTTTGAACTAAATAAAACGTGACATTATTCTGGTGGAGGCGCTGGGTATTGGAACTTGTGATAGCACACATTATCGATGATACAGTGGCTCCCATCAGGCCACGACAGATCCGCCGTTTACATGGCGAGAAACCCGAGTTCGAGCCATATTCAACAGATCGCAATCTACCGGAGACAAAAGAAGAGGACGTTACGAAGACAGCAACGGTGTGCCACCACATGAGACTTCCTTCCGGGTTGTCTGGTGACGATGGCCAAGATCCAAACAAGTGACTGAAGGTATATGAGCGCATAGCCAAATTTAAGCTGGGAAGTATTCCAGGCGGAACTGCGCAAGTATTTCAGCGACACACAACGACAGAAGTGCAAGGCTGCAGATAAATTAAAGTGCAGGGCACAGTGTCCAGGAGAAACTATAGCATCCTACATTCAAGACGCCTTGGAACTGTGTAAAATAGTGGATCCTACAATGGAGGAGGAAGACAAGGCTGCACATCTCATGAAGGGTGTTGCTGAGGACATGTATCAAGCCCTACTCCTGAAGGGATTTTCGATAGCAGACGACTTCATAAAATGGTGCCAGTATATCGAGACAATGCATTAAAAAAAGAATTACACCCAAGAGGTTTGAACGGCTTCCAAACGTCGTATCGATGTCTGTGGTGGAGGAAGCAAGTGTTCTTCGTCAGTTAGTGATAGAGGAAGTTCAGCAGTCACTTGGATTGCACGGCGAGCAAGAGGTCATAGGGGAGGAAGTGGAACAGAACCCAATCGCTTGTCCTTCATTTCCCTTTAAAACGGTGAAAAAGTCGAGGCCTAGGCGGAGTTACCGTCCTACAATGCCGCATGAGGAATCTGTTTGGGCACCAAGGAAGACTGACGTCTGGAGGACCCAGAATAACCAACCAATATGTTTCCACCTCGGACGAACGGGACATGTGGTGCGCTATAATCGAGAAATGCGGCGGATATTTGATGACGCCCGTGCCAGAAGACGGCAGACCGATCTTAGCCGACGCCAACTCCGGGATGACGAAGTTGAACAAGATGATGTGGATGCAGGACGACGTAGGTCATCATCGCCGCAAGCTAGCCGCTGGAAAGGACGCTCCCCAACATGCCGATCAAGGTCTCCATCGCCGTTTAGAAGCTCCAGCCGATCACCTAGCCGCCACAAGTTGGAAAACTAAAGGGTGCGACCTTCCTTGGAGGTGAGGCCGCCGAAGAGAAAAATCCTCCGCCGTCGATCACTACAAAAATGATAGGGAACTACGTCGATATCCTCTTGGATGGCCGACCAGCCCAAGCTCTTGTAGACTCTGGAGCATCATATTCAATCATTCCAGGGAAGTACCGTCGCCAGTTGCAGAAAACCGTATTCGTCGACAACAAAACATCTCTGCTGAAGGTGGCTAATGGCAAATATGTAACACTTACAGGAAGATGTCCATTCGTGTGGGTATAATTGGCCATACACAGCCCTTAGAATTCATCGTCCTACAAGAGTGTAATCAAGACGTCATTCTCGAATGAGACTTTTTGAAAGCTTCTCAGGCAATTATAGATTGTGGTCACTCGAAGATTATGCTAGACGAGATGAGATACTGTGGACAGGAAGATGCGCATCCGTGGCGACTATGTGTTCTGGATGAAATGATCATTTCTGCAGTCAGCGCTAGAAAGGTAACTGTCACGTGTCATGTAGTGGAATGTAAGAGAAGCATACCACTGAAGAATTACTTGGTCATCCCAGCCTCTGTAGTCTCGTTTAAGGTCGCATTCGGTGAATTGCGGATAGTTAACTGTCGCCGAGAACCGCAGATCCCTCAAAGAAGCATGTGCCTAGCAATCTCTGAGCCGTTAATTGAAGAGCTGAGCGTCATAGAAACCTACCATGCCGAGTCTGTGGGCGAAATTAGCGCTACCACTACGAGACAAGATCTTCTAGCTCGATGATCGCCAGATCTCACTAAGGAACAACAGATGAAGCTACTTGCCATTCTTCAACAGTTCTCTGAATGCTTCAATCTACATGTGAAGAGCAAATTAGACAAATTGACGGTGAAGCACCGGATTAGCAACCAATAAGCCAGAGAGCATACTGTGTGTCAGCAACGGAACGTCGAATAATTCGCGACGAGATAGAAAACATCATTCAATATTCGCAGAGCCCATGGTTGTCACCAGTGGTTCTCGTCAGGAAGAAGGATGGCAGTTGGCGCTTTTGTTTTGATTACAGGAAGCTTAATAAGACAACTAAAAATTACGTTTACCCTCTTCCACGAATTGAAGATACACTAGATTGTCTGAAGTGGGCTAAGGTTTTCTCAACCATGGACATGTACTCGGGATACTGGCAAATCGAAGTAGATGAGGCTGATTGTGAGAAAACTGCATTCATCACCCCTGAGGGGCTGTACGAGTTTACGGTAATGCCGTTTGGTTTGTGTAATGCACTAGCAACTTTTGAACGGATGAAGGATAATCTTCTACGTCATCTGAAGTGAACGATGTGTCTTTGTTATTTAGATGACATTATAGTGTTCTCAGAGATATTTGGTGAACATATAAAAAGGCTGAGGGCCGTTCTTAAGTGTGTCCAACAGGGCGGATTGAAACTTAATCCAAGAATGTTTCTCTTTGGAGCAAAAGAAATCAAAATACTTTGACACCTTGTGTCAAACGAAGGTGTGCGGCCAGACCCAGAAAAGGTGAGAGCTTTAATGTAATTTCCTATTCGTAAAAGTATTAGAGATGAGTAGCTTCCTCAGGTTATGTTCTTATTACCGGAGTTTAATCAAAGACTTTTGTATCAAAGCCAGGACACTCCAAGGGTTGTTAAAAGTTGATGCTAAATTTATCTGGGGTGATACTCAACACGTTTCTTTCGATGTGCTGCGAAAAGATCTGACGACTGACCCTATACTTGGTCTGTATGATGAGAGACTACCTACAGAACTACGTACAGATGCCAGTGGGTATGGGATCGGTGATGTTATGGTGCAAATTTCGGATGGAAAAGAGAATGTTATAGCCTGTGCTTCTAGGACACATACAAAAGCCGAGAGAAACTTCTCAGCTACAGAAAGAGAATGTCTTGGTGTGATCTGGAGCATGTGCAAATTTCGACAGTATATCTGTGAAAGGCCATTCACAGTTGTTACAGATCATCACTCACTTTGTTGGCTGACATGTCTTAAGGACCCGACAGGAAGACTCGCCAGGTGGGCACTACGTCTTCAAGAGTATGACATTACCATAGTGTACAAAAGTGAAAGAAAACACCAAGATGCCGACTGTCTCTCAAGCAACACTGTGTAAGACCATCAAGACATTGATGAAGATAGTCTCGCTGCACTCCAGGATCTCTCTGCCGAGCAGAAGAAGGACGCAAAGATATCTCAAATTATGCGTGCCGTAAATCGGTCAGAGGATGTGAAAGGTCAGTTTCAGGTAGTTAAAGGATTACTTTGCAAGAAAAACTTTGATCCGTTGGAAGGAGGTGGCTGCCAGGGATTCCTAAACACATGCGCTTACATGTTCTACACAAATTCCATGACATACCTGAGGCTGGACATTTAGGATGTATTAAGACATACGATAGGATCCGCAAGAGCTTTTTCTGGCCAGATTTATTTAGGAGTGTCCGTCACTACGTGTCGCACTGTCGAGAGTACCAGGGGAGAAAGGCAGTTCCTCAGAAACCACCTGGCCAACTCACACCAATTTCACCAGCCTAAACGCCTTTCCAGCGTGTTGGGATTGACCTCGGATGATTTCCAACGTCTACAAAAGCCGTGAAAACAGCCGACGCAACCGAGATAGCCAAATTCATCGTGGGAGACATTGTATTAAAACACTGTGCCCCAAGGTCGTTAATAACGGATCGAGGGAAAGTTTTTCAATCGAATCTTGTGACAGATAACCCGTCGGTGCAACATTACTCATCACATGACGACTGCCTACCATCCGCAAAGTGACGGGCTTACTGAACGCTTTAATAAGACCTTGGCCGACATGCTATCAATGTTGAGCGGAGCAACTGGGATGAGGTGCTACCTTCCGTGACATTTACCTACAACACCGCCAAACAAGACACCACAGGATTTACACACTTTTTCCTGGTGCATGGGCGTGAGGCGACTACGACGATGGACACTGTGTTTCCGTTACATCCTGATGACGTGGACGAGGACTACATCTGCCAGGTGTTAACCAGAGCTAAAGGAGCTCGGAAGTTAGCTCGACTCCGCACGCTGCAGACTAAAGAAAACGATCGCCGAAGGTATGAAGCGAGCCACCGCCCTGTTGTCTACCAGCCTGGTGACCTCGTCTGGATTTTCACTCCTGTTCGGAAGACTGGTCTGTCTGAGAAGCTCTTCAGGCGCTACTTTGGACCCTATAAGGTTGTAAGACAGATGTCTGATGTTACTTATGAAGTTGACCCCGACACCAGACGACGAAAGATCAGAGGTACGGTCCACGTCCTTCGAATGAAGCCCTGCAAGGATCCTGCAACCCATGGTAAATTCGAAGCTCCAGGGACAGGCAACAAGCGGAAAGGTGACGAAGAGGATAGCGGCAAAAGAAGTTCTAAAAATATCACCGCCAGGGCGAGAATCAGTCATCAGGAGCCGGAGTAGGCAGGGGCGATGACTCGTTCTCGGACCAGGACGACGTTAACACCGAGACGCTGTTCTCTTAAGAAGGGAGCAATGTAGCAGAACAATCGGAATAACACCGTGGTGCACGCAGGGTCCTGAGTTCAAAACAAACCTGGGCTGTACAATTTTAATTTCTATATTCGGTTCGAGTACATTCTAGAAGTATCCTGGAATGTTCTGTAGCTGTATACAGGGTGTTACAAAAATTTCCATGTTAGAGCTCATTTTCCATGTTCTTCCACCTACACTCAATGGAGCACGTTATCATGGTTTCGTACGGGATACTCTACCTGTGCTTCTAGAACATGTGCCTTTACAAGTACGACACAACATGTGGTTCATGAACGATGGAGCTCCTGCACATTTCAGTCGAAGTGTTCGTACGCTTCTCAACAACAGATTCTGTGACCGATGGATTGGTAGAGGCGGACCAATTCCATGGCCTCCACGCTCTCCTGATATCAACCCTCTTGACTTTCATCTATGGGGGCATTTGAAAGTTTTTGTCTACGCAACCCCGGTACTAAATGTAGAGACTCTTCGTGCTCGTATTGTGGACGGCTGTGATACAATACGCCATTCTCCAGGGCTGCATCAGTGCATCAGGGATTCCATGCGACGGAGGGTGATGCATGTATCCTCGCTAACGGAGGACATTTTGAACATTTCCTGTAACAAAGTGTTTGAAGTCACGCTGATTCGTTCTGTTGCTATGTGTTTCCATTCCATGATTAATGCGATTTGAAGAGAAGTAATAAAATGAGCTCTAACATGGAAAGTAATCGTTTCCGGACACATGTCCACATAACATATTTTCTTTCTTTGTGTGTCAGGAATGTTTCCTGAAAGTTTGGCCGTACCTTTTTGTAACACCCTGTATATACTGTATGTGTTCTGGCCGGAGGCAGTCCGCTCCGCGCTCTTGTATGTGGAAGTGCTGAACAAACCTTCGTTAAGTGAAGTCAGTGTTCGTCATTCATCTTATTACACCTTCTTCTACGTGACAGTTTACTAATATTTACACAGAGCTAAACACTCTCAGACAGGATCCCTTTCACATCTGCTCAGTAATGATATAGCTCCATAGTTCAACACATTTCATTGTCTTTACGTAGAAAACTATCTTCGTACAACTGTATGCAGTTAGTGGCTGCAAAAGAATTTATTACTGCAAAAATAACTTTTACTAATTGTACTAAAATAAAAAACGTGATGTTTATTGAGCAGTCCACCTACAGTCCAATTCAACCGGCCAACCAATGGAGAAGTTGGTTCAAATGGTTCAAATGGCTCTGAGCACTATGGGACTTAACATCTATGGTGGTCATCAGTCCCCTAGAACTTAGAACTACTTAAACCTAACTAACCTAAGGACACCACACACATCCATGCCCGAGGCAGGATTCGAACCTGCGACCGTAGCAGTCGCGCGGCGGAGAAGTTGGTTTCAGTATCAGTAAATTTGTGGTAAGGTCTTATGGGACCAAACTGCTGAGGACATCGGTCCCTAAGCTTACACACTACTTAATCTAACTTAAAGAAAATTATCTTGGACCCTAGACGTTTTTTCGTACGCCGCACATGACGTCATTATACTGAAGCACGCGCGGTCTCCACCCCCCCCCCCCTCCCCCCTACGCTAAGTGCAACACACCCACCGATGCCCGAGGGAGCACTCGAACCTCCGATGGTGTGTGTGTGTGTGTGTGGGGGGGGGGGGGGGGGGGGAGGGGGACCGCGCGTGTTTCAGTATAATGACGTCATGTGCGGCGTACGAAAAACGTCTAGGGTCCAAAATAATTTTCTTCTGAAGTATTAATGAACATTACAGCTTATAGCCCCCTCCTCTGTGTTTAAATCAAGGTCACATTCTTCTATTTTCTTTCCATCAGGTCTGGTAAGTGATCGGCTGAACACTGCATGTAAATAAAAAAGAAGAAAAAGGAAAAAAAAAGGAAAAGAAAGAAATCAATTGTCATTAACCTCTGGGTGGTTTGTCATACTTCAAGCTGCTGCTGTTGAAACACTATTTTTTATTGATGTTTCATATTCCAAACCTTATTCCGTTTGAAATTTACTCCGACATGCTGCACGCTGTAGCTGCAGAAACAATACCCGCGTCAGAAAAACTTGGCGCCGCAACAGTAACTGCGCCTACAGCTTGTATTGCCCGTTAGCTGCGGCACAGCGGCGATGCATCACTCCGACATTTTGTTGCCAAACGAGCCTGACTCAAGAGTTCTGACGGCGCTGCGCAGGGAGCCAAAGTTTTTCGAATTAAGCGGCTCGTCGTGCGGCTACGCATAATGCGGCACAGCACTCCGATACCTCTCGCAGCACGACCTGCCCGTGACTCCGTCCTTTACTTGAGCCACAGCGTGCGGAATATGGTAGGTATCTCCTCAAGATGCCTATCGTCTGATTTAAATTAGTTCATATCCGAAGTTTAAGATTCGAAGTTCCGACGTTGCTGCAAGTACAGTTTGTAGGAAGCCATCACACCACTCTTCCCTCCGCGGTTAAGAAGATACATTTTAAGTCTTCCTCTCTTACAAACAACAGGTAAAAAAAATATTACAAAAGCAGGCAAATAACTTAGATTCGCTTATGGCATAGTTACAGGGGATGGACAAATCCCACAACACATTAAAATGCCTAATACAGACCAGGAAAATCCTTGGCAATCAAAACGGTTCCCAGTTGTGGTTCAAATGACTCTGAGCACTATGCGACTTAACTTCTGAGGTCATCAGTCCCCTAGAACTTAGAACTACTTAAACCTAACTAACATAAGGACATCACACACATCCATGCCCGAGGCAGGATTCGAACCTGCGACCGTAGCGGCCGCTCGGTTCCAGAATGTAGCGCCTAGAACCGCGCGGCCACTCCGGCCGGCTTTCCAGTTGTGTCCGTATGGATAAACACAGGTGCTGTAATGTTTCCAACGGAATTATATGCCATTCTTCCAGCAAAATAGTGGAAAGTTCAGATAACGATTATGTAGACAGCGATCATGAACCATTCTCTCCAAGTAGACCATCAAAGCCCAATCATACTGGGATCTGGTGATTGTGGTGGCCAGAGAAGTTGCGACAGTTCATCCCCGTGCTCACATAACCTGTCCTGTACGATTCGAGTTGTCTGTACAGGGGCCTTGTCATCTTGGAAAACTGCACTGCGATTAGGGAACAATATTGTACCATGCGATGGACCTGATCAACCAGAATCGTCACGTAACACTTGACAGTAATACGACCTTGCAGAGTAACCATGGTGCCCGTGGAGAACTACTAAGTGGCTGTCAATACCCCGTCATGTTTCATTCTTGCCAGCAAGCTGTCTGCTTCGCACGCTTGAGGCGGTTTACGTCAGGCGTAAACTCGTTCAGAAGCTGGATATATTTTTAAGAAAATCACTTTTGTCCATCTCTTCCTAGGTCAGATTTCATGGATTCGGAACCATGTTTGCCTGTTACGGGCATCTGAATTACTGGTTTTTGGTGCTGGAATTCCAACTTCCGGTGTTCCCTTCGTGTATTTAAGGTGCTGACACGGTTCCCGAATGAGACATTCCTTCTCCAAAGACTTTTGCAGTTGTCATCCTGTTATTTTTTGTCACAATCGCTCTTCAATGATAATCTGTCACGGTCACTCAGTACAGACTTCGGTCCACGTTGTGAATTAGCGGATAAGGTTTTCCCAATTTTCCTGTATCCAGAATAATTCTTTAATACGGTACCTCTTGAAACACCAAACACTTCGGCTTCCTTGGTTAGAGAGGCGCCGACAATTTTCACAGGTTAATATTCACTTATCTTCACAGAACACTAATCTCACTACGACTGGCAGTCGTAACGTGTTGAGGACATTGTATAGATGCCGTTAGTGCTCCGCAGGGGTTACCACATTGGACTTGCATTCGGGAGGACGACGGTTCAATCCCGCCTCTGGCCATCCTGATTTAGGTCTTCCGTGATTTCCCTACATCGCTCCTGGCAAATGCCAGGATGGTTCCTTTGAAAGGTTAAAAGGGCATGGCCAACTTCCTTCCCCGTCCTTCCATAATCCGATGAGACCGATGACCTCGCTGTCTGGTCTCCTCCCCCAAACAACCCAAATCGTTAGTGCTCAAATACAACTGCGTCACCTGCCGACTTGAGAAGCATCTGCATTAATTATCAGGCAAACATTTCTGGCGGTTTTCCATATTTTTGTGCAATCCCTGTATGTATGGAAACTCTTAGCATTTGAAAAAGTACACTTAGATCAGGAAAACAAAGAACAGCTAGTTGTTTGCAGGACAGTTACGACAACGACAATCAGCCAGGGAATGAGTTTGATCATCCTTTCTATTTTGTTCGCCGTTGTCATATCACTCTACACCCTCAGTTTCCATTTTCTCAGTCAGCTGCATCCACTGCTTGCGGCCATTAACGTGACAATGTGTTTTGTTTTCGTTGTTTGGGTTGTTTCTCTACACGGCGTGTTTATTTTAGGCGACAGAAAGTACTTACAAAGTTGCTGAATGACGTAGAAAAGTGATAATATTCCAATCATCCTGCTAAGCAAACCCTACACCGCAGTGTGCGAATGTATTCTGACCGCAAATGTCCAGTTTTGCTGCCGCATCTATTCTGAAGAACCAAAGAAACTGGTACACCTGGCCAATATCGCGTAGCGCCTCCGCGAGCACGCAGAAGTGCCGCAACACGATGTCACATGGACTCTTCTAATGTCTGAAGTAGTGCTGGAGGGAACTGACACCGAGAATCCTGCAGGGCTGTCTATAGATCCGTATGAGTGCGGCGGGAGGGGGGTGGAAACCTCTTCTGAACATCATACTGTAGGGCATCCCATATATTCTCAATGTTCATCTCTGGGGAGTTTGCTGGTCAGCAGAAGTGTTTAAACTCAGAAGAATGTTGCGGCAGCCACTCTGTAGCCATTCTGGACGTGTGGGGTTTCACAGTGTCCTGCTGGAATGGCCAAGTCCACCGGAATGCAAAACGGACATGAATGGATGCAGGTGATCAGAAAGGATGCTTATGTGTCACCTGTCAGAGACGTATCTACACGTATCAGGGGTCTCATATAACTCCAACTGCACACGACTCACACCGTTATAGAGCCTCCACTAGTTTGAGCAGTCCCCTGCTTACATGCAGATTCATGGATTCCTGTGGTTGCTTCCATACCCGTACACGTCCATCCGCTCGACACAATTTGAACCAAGTCTCTTCCGACCAGGCGACATGTTTCCAGTTATCAACAATCCAATGTCGGTGCTGACGGGCCCAAGCGAGGGATAAAGCTTTGTATCGTGCAGTCATTAAGGGTATACGAGTGGGCCTTCGGCTCCGATAGCTCATATCGATCATATGTCATTGAATGGTTCGCACGTTGACACTTAATGACCCAGCATTGAAATATCCAGTAATTTGCGGACGGGTTGCACTTCTGTCACGTAGAACGATTCTCTTCAGTCGTCGTTGGTCCCGTTCTCCTAGAATCTTTTTCCGACAGGAGCCTTGCGGAGATTTGATATTTTACCGGATTCCTGATATTCACGGTACACTCGTGAGATGGTCGTAGGGGAAAATCACATCATCGCTACCTCGGGGACGAAGTGTCCCATTGCTCGTGCGCCGACTGCAACACCAGGTTCAAACTCACTTAATTCTTTATAGCCTGCCATTGTAGTAGCAATAACCGACTTAACAACTGCGCCAGACAGTTGTTATATAGGCGCTGCCGACCGAAGCGCCATATTCTGCCAGTTCACATATCTCTGTATTTCAATAACCATGCCTATACTAGTTTTTTGGCTCTTCAGAGTATATCGCGTACGCAGACGAACGTGATTGGCCGAAGTCTACCCTCCTATGCTAAACTGTCAATCACTACTTGTTTTGAGACAATTACGTAAACTTTTTAAAACGGGTGAAACGCTCCTGTTCGGGAAACAGCGTCAAGTTTATCACGTCGTATCTTGTAAACGACTGAAACCTCAGAAACAGCCTTTGTTACGCTTTGCTTACAAAATATCTCGTTCAACTATGGATCATTCAATAGTTGCGTAACGCATTGCGTTTGATATGTATAAGCTTTCCAGTATAAAGTATCTACCTCCTGCAAGATTCTAATTCAAATTTAAAATTCGCGTGTGGTATACGTCTCTATGCGAACGGGCTTGCCGCAGTGGGAACACCGGTTCCTGTCAGATCACCGAAGTTAAGCGCTGTCGGGCTGGGCTACCACTTGGATGGGTGACTATCCGGTCTGTCCAGCGCTGTAGGCAAGCGGGGTGCACTCAGCCCTTGTGAGGCCTACTGACGAGCTACTTGATTGAGAAGTAGCGGCTCCGGTCACGAAAACTGATAACGGCTGGGAGATTGGTGTGCTGACCACATGCCCCTCCATATCCGCATCCAGTGACGTCTGTGGTCTGAGGATGACACGGCGGCCCGTCGGTATCGTTGGGCCTTCATGGCCTGTTCTGACGGAGCTTAGTTCTAGTTTTATAGGTCTCTATAACGTCTTTCCCATACTTCTCCTTCAACTCCTTTCATCGACAATTGCAAGTCACTCGAAACCAGAACTTGCATGAGTTTCCTACGCGATCGATCATTACCAACAATGCCATACAATCATTTCATTTCATTACACACACTGTACACCAGTTTCCTGTGCAACCGATTACAGAGAACTGTTAAGGCGCAATGCTTTGCGCAGCGGTAGTAGAAACATAGTGGGTGACGACAGAGGCAAGTTCCAAATGGTGCATTGTTTGGTGGGAGCAGGACAACCCGCTAACTGTGAAATGCCATCTAGTTTAAATCGGAGTGCAGCACTGCAATGTTCGTGTTTCTGCTGCTGTCCATATGTGTACTTGCTGCTCTACGTAATCTTCCGTTGTTGACATAGACATCTTTTGTGAGTAATGCTGTTCACATTGCTTAAAATTTTTAAATTGTCCACTACATTCCCTCAAGAAATGTTTCGGCTAATACCAACATCAGAGCCTGTAACTGAGATTAAAAGTGGCCGAAGAATGAGATGTGCTGTACAAGAAACTGGAGTCAGTCCCTGAATATCGATGTTCTAAATTTCTTTTCCCTCTTTCATATAACAACTAAATAATACATTTTTGACCTTGACGAATAGTTTCAAAAACAAAAATGAAAACACTTGCACAACTATCGGTTACTGCATACTGAAAACATTGAAGAAATTCTCTTCAGTTCGAGAGATTATTGTCATTTACAAGACATTTACGCCCTGCACGAAAAGTGTTGATTCTCAATGACTCTTACACAGATACTGACAAATTCCACATTCGGGGGAGTTTGTGAATATGAATAAACAAATGAAGACAATACAAAAAGGTGACGAAGAAGTAGCCACAAATTTAACTGGAGAAACAACAGTTTCTGAATGAAGCACTGTGGTTACCGCATGTCAAGGTTACCAAATCAAATTTAGACACATTTTGAATTATGATCACAGATAGTACCAACCCAGAGCAAAACACGCCCTTCAGCATAAAAACTATATTTTTTATTTCCGTTTCTTTTTAAAATTTTACCATATCAATGTCCTTTATAGTACTTTATAAAGTGAACAAATAGAAGAAGGACCGTAATATGGAAGGATATTTGTTATGACTTTTTAATAAAAGAAAAATGTAGGGTCAGTATTTACCCGTGCTTGGTGTTTCTAGGCTTCACTTTGATAGCCTCCGTAGACGAATTGATGCCTTCGGTGCGGAAGGACCTGTGTTCGATTTTTGGTACCCCAAATTTTTCCTAAGTTAGGTAGGTCTGGTGCGGGGTCCATTAAGCTCTTGTGAGGCCAAATGTGGAGCTGCTTGAATAAAGAAGCAGTGGCTTCATCATAATCCATCTACTAGCAGTAACGGCTGGAGGGAATGGAGAGATGCTGATCACATGTCCCACAATCGGAGATCGCTCCTCGTACTACCTTGTAGGCGTCAGTTGACGAGTCGGAACGGGCCCTAAGCCTAATCTGTGGGTGGTGTTTAGTTTCTACGATTTATGTAATTAATTTTTGGTTTGTTTCCACTTACAACTCTGCGATCTTGGTACACACTGAAATCCTATGCGCCACAGTTCAGTAGCAGGCCGCTGGAGGAATCAAAATAAAATGACACAGCCCATTGATACAGTGAGGTAATTTGTTTTCACGTTTGAAAGGGAATAAACATTATAAATTCTGTGCTGAGCTTGGCTTAAGTTTACACAAATAACGTCTTGCCACACAGTGGTAAGTTGAACGCTTCCAATGTCGTCAGAGAAGTCTGAATGACGAAGATAGAAGTTGCAGACCATTTCTGTGTACTGAACAGGTGAACGCCAGAGAGGAATAAGCCTTGATAATCAAGATCGACCTGTCACAATCGCGGTGACGGCGAAAAAAGGGAAAATCAGTCTTGAATTAGTTCTCAACGTTCTACACGACATTTTGAACATGACAAAGGTTTGCGCCCGCTGGGTTCCGAACCTGACCATACACATACCAGACACCCGCCGAACCAAGGCAGTAGCGCAAATGTTGCAGCTGTGCCAGTCCGCTCCACATAACTTATTTATGAGGTCTACTAACGTGGACGAAGGCTGTGGGTATCACAATGATCCCGAGACAAACAAGCGTTGAATTTATCAACGTGTAAAATGGCGAAGGCCCAATAATCATATGGCAAGGTGACATCGAGTTTTTTTTTTTGGGCGGGGGGGGGGGGGGAGGGGGGGAGTGTTGTTGGGGGTGTAAGTGAGGGAGGGGAGGCCATGATGTGCTGTTGATGACAGGTTATGCTCATAAAGGTCACAGGAGCATACTACCGGATTCTGCTAACGACATTAAGGGGTGTTGTTAAAACTAAGCGTTATGAGAAGCTGTTCCACCACAACGCCCCAACTCATTCTGTGCAGATCAGTTTCTTCTGCTTTCATCATGGTCTAGGCCATAGGCCCGATCCGTCTTGTAAGTATCCAGACATATTTTACTTGGCCTTCTTACAAATCTTGTACCCAAAGGTACTGTTGCTGTTGTAGTCTCGAACATTGATTTTTGTAGATGTTTTAGCTAGCTTTGTCGATTACACTTCATCTTCTCATACACAGTATATGCCACAAGCTCTACTTTCATATCTTCGTTTTTTAGTCCATCTAGTCTTGTGTAGCGCTTCACTTCTCTTAGAAATTTAATTTCTGCCACTTTAATTCTACTTTCTTGGTCTTCTTGGTTTCTGGAAGTGGAATGGTTTTGATGCCGCCACTACCAAAACTTAATGAGACTAGTGTGAAAGGACTGGTCTAAAAGTACCAAAAAGAGGACTGCGAATAAAAATTTATAAGACCGTCCCGAAGACTGACACACACACACACACACACACATACACACATACGCATACACACACACACACACACACACACACACACACACACACACACACACACAACCACAAAACGAAAACTACAAACGCATGCGGTAAAAAGGGAAAAAGCAGTAGAAAGAATTAAAAGAAGATAGGAAACTTGCGTGGCTGGCTGATAGGATCATCAAAATCATTAAGTTTCTTGGTCGTAACTTCAATTTTTCGATGTAACAACTAAAGCTTTATGAGTGTCGTATACGTGTTACCAGCCGACAATAATAAAACTCAGCCAGCAAATGTAGACATTGTGAAACAAACTTCAGTGTCACTTGTAATGTAACGTTTACCGAAGAGTGGCTTCAACTGCCAGGTAAGAGGTCACACTTTGCAATTGGTATTTTAATATTTGGAATATTAAAGATTATGTGACACTTTATACTTACTTCAGAAGTGATGGTCAATATTCATGGAAATGACGTGATTGATCATTTGAAACAAAAAAGTCAAGTAAGCATGGGCTCTAAAACGGATACCTTAAGAGCTATGAGCAAACCTTGATCTTCAATACTGTGAAACAAATCTCTTCTACTGCAAGCTCTTTCCATTTCATATTTTGGAAAGTGGTAGTATGGACCAAAACAAGGAAAAAATGTCCAGTAAACATGTGCTTTAAAATGCATAGCTTAAGAACTATGAGCAGTTGTTCATATTAGCTACTTTGAAATACAACTCTTGTAATGAACAAGTGCTCATAACTGCTAGGGGATGCATTTTAGAACACATGTTTACTGGATATTTCTTTCTTGTTTTTGTCCATAGTACAACTTCCCAAAATGGAAAGCAAAGCGCTTGCACTAGAAGAGATTTGTTCCACAGAACCTAAGATCAAGAATTGCTGATAGCTCTTAAGATACGCGTTTAGAGCCCATGCTTACTTGATATTTTTTGTTTTAAATGATCATTCATGTCATATCGATGAATATTGACCAGCACTTCTGAAACACCGTGTATATGGCCAGAGAAGCGAAGGTAATCTACAACTTCTAATGCCTCCTCTATCCTCGCACTTACAATACTGGCCATTAAAATTGCTACACCAAGAAGAAATGCAGACGATAAACGGGTATTCATTGGACAAATATATTATACTAGAACTGACATGTGACTACATTTTCACGCAATTTGGGTGCATAGATCCTGAGAAATCAGTACCCAGAACAACCACCTCTGGCCGTAATAACGGCCTTGATACGCCCGGGCATTGAGTCAAATAGAGCTTGGATGGCGTGTACAGGTACAGCTGCCCATGCAGCTTCAAAACGATACCACAGTTCATCAAGAGTAGTGACTGTCGTATTGTGACGAGCCAGTTGCTCGGCCACCATTGACCAGACGTTTTCAATTGGTGAGAAATCTGGAGAATGTGCTGGCCAGGACAGCGGTCGAACATTTTCTGTATACAGAAAGGCCCATACAGAACCTCAACATGCGCTCGTGCGTTATCCTGCTGAAATGTAGGGTTTCACAGGGATCGAATGAAGGGTGGAGACACGGGGCGTAACACATCTGAAATGTAACGTCCACTGTTCAAAGTGCCGTCAGTGCGAACAAGACGTGACCGAGACGTATAACCAATGGAACCCCATACCATCACGCCGGGTGATACGTCAGTATGGAGATGACGAATACACGCTTCCAATGTGCGTTCACCACGATGTCGCCAAACACGGATGCGACCATCATGATGCTGTAAACAGAACCTGGATTCATCCGAAAAAATGACGTTTTGCCATTCGAGCACCCAGGTTCGTCGTTGAGTACACCATCGCAGGCGCTGCTGTCTGTGATGCAGCGTCAAGGGTAACCGCAGCCATGGTCTCCGGGCTGGTAGTCCATGCTGCTGCAAACGTCGTCGAACTGTTCGTGCAGATGGTTGTTGTCTTGCAAACGTCCCCATCTGTTGACTCAGGGATCGAGACGTGGCTGCACGATCCGTTGCAGCCATGCGGATAAGATGCCTGTCATCTCGACTGCTACTGACACGAGGCCGTTGTGATCCAGCACGGCGTTCCGTATTACCCTCCTGAACCCACCGATTCAATATTCTGCTAACAGTCATTGGATCTCGACCTAACGCGAGCAGCAATGTGATAGGCTATAATCCGACCTTTATCGAAGTCTGAAACGTGATGGTAAGCATTTCTCCTCCTTACACGAGGGATCACAACAACTTTTTACCAGGTGACGTCGGTCAACTGCTGTTTGTGGATGAGAAATCGGTTGGAAACTTTCTTCAGGCCAGCACGTTGTAGGTGTCGCCATCGGCGCCAACCTTGTGTGAATGCTCTGAGAAGCTAATCATTTGCATATCACAGCATCTCCTTCCTGTCTGTTAAATTTCGCGTCGGTAGCACGTCATCTTCGTGGTGTAGCAATTTTAATGGCCAGTAGTGTACTTTCCTATAAACTTTCGAGCCGAATAGCCACTTGACGTGGCGCTTCGACACAGTTTCCGTCGCAGCTGACACTGAACACAGTTTGTAAGAAGATGCACCGAAAATCTCAAATACAGTCAACAAAGATTCCACTGGAATGATACTTCAACGGTATATTCTGCACATTAATAAGAATCGTCGTTCGGCTAATGAAACGGTGCTGCAGACTATAATTCGATGTGATCGCGCTCATATGAAACAGGTAACAAATATTCGCGGCATTTATTTTATATTCCGAAAATAAATTATCATAGGTTACTGACGCATTACTGTAAAAGAATTTAATCAGTTACAAATGAAGTTTTACGTTCCCGCCCCCCCCCTTTCGTTCACCAACTCGTAAATCAGGAATTTCAGTGCATGCGTTCATAATTAATGACAAAAAATTAAAAGTGGTGATTAAATCGTAATTGTGGGGCGTCGAATCGGATTACTGATTCCACTTTTACACGCAATATTTTGACAACTTGCCCAGTTATCGTTCTCAGGTGTTTTCAGGTAAATGTAATAGCAAGAACGCCAGGAATTTATGACGAGAAGCTGAGCAACTGTTAATAAGTAGGACATGTGATAGATGATACTCTGTCTTGGACTTATCGCATTATGTCGTGTGCTAGAATTTCCTGCGACAACTCTGTCGATTCCCAAAGAATAATGTCACCTAGAAAAGCTACATAATAATGTGGCAAATGTCTGACATGTTAGTTTTGTAGGGAATTCTGTCTCCACTATTTCTTAATACTCTCCTCATTCGATTTTTACTCAGCAACATAGAATCACTCAAAGGGTGCTGCAGCATTTGGCCAGCAAATATTAGTAAAATTCTACCCACTTGGACAACACGGGTCATTTTCGTTAGGCTTCTAACAGCATTGAAATGATCTCTAAAGAAACAAAAGTCGCCGCGCTGCCGAAGCCCAAAAGGACTCGTGATAACCCAAAGATTTTCAGATAATATTTTCGCTATGTACCTCTTACAAACCATTCGAGAGCATACTGTTGACAAGATTAACTCCATACATTGAAGCACACCATCCAACATACCAAGCGGTTTTTGCGAGTGGGTAGGAACTTGCGACTGAGTCCTGGCACTTACAACCTATACCGAGAAATCATTCCAAAACAAGATGAAACCCGGTGTGCTTCTCGTCTATCTGACGTGAGTTTACGGTACAGTACGGACTGAGAGCAACTGCTGAGGCTAAACAGAATTATCAAATGCAAACAGACTGACAGTTTACTTACAAACATGTTAAAAGACAAAAAAATCAACATTTCACTTCATAGTAAGAACATGGCTCTGAATAATGGCATATTACAGGGTTCTACACTGGCACCCATTCTTTCCAATCTATGTTCTGCTGACGTCTCAGAAAATAATTCACGTAAATTTGCATACACGAAAGGCCTGGGCATCGCACATCAAGTAAAAATTTTAATGACCTCAACAAAAGACTGAATGTAGACCTGGAAGTACTGACCACCTACTACTTCAAGTGGCATCTACATCCATGACCTCACACAACGACCAGTATCACAATGCACCTTACCACTATATAAATGGCCAACACATCAGGCCTGAATGTTTAAGAGTGACATTAGATAACACTAACGCATAGCTCAGACCTAGAAGATAAAAAAAACAGATCCAAATCCCGCCGCGGTAACTGGCCGGAAGTGGCAGGAACGATGTGGGGGTTGTGGAGAGAGCACTTTATGGACTTCATCACTACCCATTGCCTACAGCGTGACTGAATATTGTTCACCAGTCTGGACTGGAAACCCCCACATAGCTAGATGAGGTGGGCATACAACTGAACGAGACAAGCAGATAACTTCTGGAGCACTCAGGGCCACTCCTTGTGCCTGGCTCCCTGTCCTAGCAAACACAGAACTCCCTGAGATTAGGCGATCACAGCCTACAACAAGAGTACACAGAAATATTCTAGAGAAAAGAGAACTCTCAGTAGACTAAGACCTAATACCTACAACAAGCTTAAATAAACGTCACCTGCCTGAAAAAATCGGTGAACTGCAAGCCTTCGCCTCAAAGACAGCTGGAGAAGAACTAAGGGATGTAGGTTGACATAAGAACCGAAATTTGTTGGATGACTCCAACAAGAAGATCGCTGATTTTGACATACTTCGAACCGTATCAGAACGAGTGTTGGTACATGTAAGCTACTGATGAACAAGGGGTCTATCAAACAATCTTGAATGTGAGTGTGGTGAAATTCAATCAATGGATCCTTAATATGTGTGTCAAGTGCGTGGTTATGAGGGTAAACCGAAGAACATACACAGACTCATAGCTATAACGTAGCACGGAATTCGAAGAACGTTTGCAAAGAATATAGTAACCGAGTAGAGAGCTATAAGACTATTACAGTTAATACATTGCGCTAAACATTTAATGTGATCATGGCCTTTTTAAATGCAGAAAGAGTAAATAAACAAAAAAATGGTAATCCAAGTCGACTTGCTTCCCGGTGGCATATTCGTGTTATTTTGAACGTATGTTTCGTAGCTTGCATCGTTTTGTTGTTATGCGCTACCTATTATCTGTTGTTTCTATTTCTTTTATAAACATTCTGAGAAATATTTATTGTATTGTACCATTGTTCCTGTGGTCAGTCCGGAACTGAGGAAAATAAATAAGTGAATACGATTTCGGAATGTAAAGGTTTACAGGGTCATTCTGTCTAGTTGGCACCAAAACGCGCAAAGGTTAAAGTAAAATGTACTGAGGATGAGAAGTCAGTTTAAATGAAGCCAATAATACCAGCGGCCCTGTAAGCATTTCCAAGTAATACACTGCTTGATAGCTAATAAGACACAATCGGATATTCGGTTCTAGGCGCTTTAGTCCAGAACCGCGCGACTGCAACGGTCGCAGGTTCGAAGCGTGCCTCGAGCATAGATGTGCGTGATGTCCTTAGGTTAGTTAGGTTATAGGGGGCTGATGACCTCAGATGTTAAGTCCCATAGTGCTCAGAGCCAATTGAACCGTTTGAACAATCGCATATTGTGGCACAGTTTTGGTTGGATTAAATACTAACACGTCAAATGACCACATGAATATCTAATAACGATTTTATATTTCACCTAACACGATGCCGTAAATACCTTTAGTGAACCTGATGGTTGCTAGAATACTGAAACTGGTTGTTTAAATAAAGTATTTTAGCAGCAACTGAAGGTGGTAATAAGACTACTATTTTGGTTTGACCGACTTCGTTTACTTCTTTTTTTTTTTTTTTGTTCAGCCCGAGAAGAATAGGACCTTAATCCTCTCACTTACAACGGACTAGGAACGTCATATATCAAAAAATATTATGAATCATTGTCGGTGCCTAGGTGTACTTCTGGTTCAGTTAGTATATCTTTGAAATTATTACGAGAACAGCATTAATAACCAACGTGAAATATAACAGTAATAATCATAATAATAATAATTTGCTTTAATTATAATAAAAACAATCACAATAATGAAAATAAAAGTTGTAAGGTGCATTAAGAATAATATCAATTAGTTTAGCGTTTCTAAAGACACGTATAGCATTATCAGAAATGGAAGTGGGAGGACAGAAAGAACTCTAACAAAAGCTTTTAAGAACGAATAGACTGTAGACAACGAGAAGGAAAAGTGGTTGGTGGAGTGTGCTTGACAAGAAGGCGCTGCAGACAAGAAGCCATGACGACGGTTCGTTCACCGTGACAGTCGTAGGTTTAATGTGTTTTGAAAATGGGTGTTGTAGCGTTCCTTACCTCTACTCGTCTTATTCCCTGCAGGACTGCCGTTTCTTCGTAGCAGACACCTTGACAGTAACGCTTATGTCCACCACAAGGCGAACAACTGCCATTACACAGAAGTGTAGCCACGCTTCAGGAGAACCATTCACTGTACCATCCAATACCGCACTGCAAGTGATCACTTGCCTCTTACACAGATCTTTCGGGTTCGCTGCGTACAGACGACACTCTTTCCCATATACCGCAAGCACCGGCTGAGTCTCCAACGGAATAACCATAGAAATGGTCATATTGAGCGTATCTGTGAGGCTATGATGTGTATAAAATGCGTGTCTCATTCTACAAAGGAAACAAAATAATATATTGAAAACTTAAGCGTAGGTTAAAGCCGACAGTATGGCACCCATGGTACGTCAGCTTTGATAATGCTATTACAGCAAGAGATATGAAGGGCTAATGTAAAAAGGGAGAAAAAGACCTCTGGGCCTCTGTATTGTTTTTATTTAGCTAAAAGATTTCGACATTGTGCGCAGATGATCTTCAGATCCAAAACTAATGTTGCATAGCTCAGTTGGCCCAATAAACTGAGAATGCAACCAATCAGTGTGGACAAACTGCACTACACAAAATTTGTTTTGGATCTGAAGCGGTAGCTACGTGTATCTATCTGGCAACCTTTCTGAAAACAGGAGTTATCCGGGCCTCTTTCCTATCCCTCAAAAGAGTTCATTGCTCCAGCGATCTAAAACAAGTAGCTGGTATACTATATTGTGTTGCATGTGTTATTCAGAAATACGATGAAATTTCTTTCGAACTTGCAGGCATGTCCCAAGGAACAGTCGTTATGAAATGTATTTGCAGTTGCGAGTATGGATAACCGTCAGCTGTATAATGGAACGACGACAGTGAAAATTTGTGCTGGACTGGGAGTCGAACCTGGATTTTCCGCTTATTGCGAGCGTTCGCCTTACCATTTGGCTATCCGAGCACGACCCACGGGCGGACCGAAACTTCCATGTGTCGGAAGCGTGGTTCTACATTCTGTACTCGTACATCAATTATGTATATTCCCGCAAAAGGGAGACATTTTACTTAAAAGTCGCTTATCCGGTGTCGGCGGATAAATACTGTACTACAATGGCTGCGTTACTCAGAAATACGATGCAAAGTTATTTCGGCCATGAATGCATTTATTTCCTGCCGACACCAGGCAAGCAACTTACAATTAAAACGTGTCCTCTATACGGGGATACACAGAATGAATGTACGAGTACAGGATTTAGACACACTGTTGACGACATATGAAAGTTTGGGTCTCGCCGTGATTGGTACTCGGTTTGCAAAATGACAAGGCGACCGCTCGCGTTGAGATGAAAATCTGGGCTCGACTCTCGGCCCGACACAAATTTTCACTGTCGTCATTCCATTATACAGCTGATGGTTGTCCACATTCGCAGCTGAGACTACATGAAATGTAAATAGATGGAAGAATGGGAGCATTAAACTTAGAGGGTCTCTCTTTGTGCTACTAGGCGCATCGTCCGCCATCTCGCAGTCCACCGTATGTAAATCACATTTTTCTTACAAATGGAATCGTCTCGTATGTTCGAAATGTAATGGTTCTATGTACTAATTGTTTACCTGTGCAATGAAAATCATAGATCTTTCTGGTATTTCGTCAAAGAAATGTTACAAGCCCTCTGCTGTCTAATCTATAAACGTCTTAGGTCATAATGACAACCTGAGTAGTCCTCTTAGATCATTTGCACAGGGGTCACGCGCGTTTACGGTCTAGTAAAGTCCCCAGAAGATCAAAACAAATTCTAAAATGATTTAGACAGGATGATGCGAAAAATGGTTACACGATAAATAATACATTCAGACCTTGTAGGTTCAACTAAGTACCAGCGATTACCATTATAAAAGAGTTAGATTGCAACCATCATACTGAAAATGTTGTGAGAGAGGCGAACCAGATAATGTTATTTTTGTCCGTCCTTACCTGGGGTAGTGCTGTGCAATATGGAATCCTAACCAGAGAAGACCAATGTATGACATAGAATAAATTTTAAAGAAGGGAAGGTCGTTTTGTGTTATTACGAAGTAAAATGGTCCAAATGGCTTTGAGCACTATGGGACTTAACTTCTGAGGTCTTCAGTCCCCTAGAACTTAGAACTACTTAAACCTAACTAACCTAAGGACATCACACACATCCATGCCCGAGGCAGGATTCGAACCTGCTACCGTAGCGGTCGCGCAGTTCCAGACTGTAGTGCCTAGAACCGCTCGGCCACATCGGCCGGCTATTTCGAAGTAGGGGTCAGTCTCACGGACACGATGCGCTGGTTGGGGTGGCAATCGTTCAAACTATGCCTTTATTCGTTGCGACGAGATACCCAACTATTTCCTCGAAATACGAAAATGTTTTGTCGTTTTCCACTTACATACGAAGAATTCCTCATCCGAGCAAAATAACAAGAATCAAAGTTCACGCGGAAAGATATGTGTTTCTTTTGCCCCTAACGTGCATTTCGAAAGTGGAACAGTTTAAAAGTGGTTGTATAAAAACTCTCTCATGCCGTTAAACACAAAATGCAGAATCATCATCTAGATGTAGATGGATTCTGTGTATCTCCTCGGTTTCCTGTGACAAGGCGTGTGGTAGATACTACTGCTTGGAACGGAAAATACATGTCGACTGTAATTTCGTGTGAGGGACAACTTCCAGGAACGCCTTGTTAATTTATGACATAACTCTGTAAGCTGCGTTAGGGGGCACGCTCCTACCAGAGACGATGTGAGAGCGGTGGCCATCAGAGGCGAAATGCGTTAGTCTCGCTCCTATTGCCCTTTCGCAAGAGGGCCGTATCAGCGGGAGATCCTGCAACGTAACGGCGGCGCGTGGGCGACTGCGACCCACGCGCGACCCAACGCCGTGTCCCGCCGCCCACACAGGAGACCGTCCACCGTGACGCGGCGCCACGCCACGCCACGCCACACGCCGCCCATCTCCTGGGCGGCGACGGAACCGTGCCTTTGCGACAGGGGCTGCCCACGTGCGTGACCCCTGCAGAGCAGCTCGTCGCTCGCTTTGTTGTTAGCATGTGGAAATTAGCAGATGGAGACTGAATTGAGCTACACAAGAGCTTAAACACTGTATCGTACGTATGCACCGATGAGGCTAAATATTGTAACCACTGGTCACCGCAAGATTGAATGTCAGCCGGTGGCGTTGTGGGCAGGTGACTCTGACAGGGAAGTACGGTGAGATGACAAAAGTCATAGGATAGCGATATGTGCATATACGAATGGGGGAAGTATCGTATACACAAGACATAAAAGGGCTGCGAATCGGCGGAGCTGTCGTTAGTATTCAGGTGATTCGTATGACAAGGTTTCCGACGTGACTATGGCCCCACGACGGGAATTAACAGACTTTGAAAGCGAAGTGGTAGTTGGAGCTAGACGCAAGGGGATTATCCATTTAGGAAATCGTTTGTTTCCACAGTGTGAGAGACGGTGGCGTAGGCAAAAACAAGAAAAAAAAAGTCCTGTAAATCTGGGCAGTCGTCCTGTAAACCTGGGCGGTAAAGTGTGTAGCTAAGAGGTTTGAGCACTTGCTCATCTTCGCTGATGTGAAAAATATCTTTTCTATTGATCAACTTCTAACAACCCTACCACAACAAAGGTCATAAATTAATTATGTTTGTAGTGTTGCTCACGCTGCTAAATATTGCATTTTCGGGCAAGAAAAAAATGGTTCAAATGGCTCTGAGCACTATGGGACTTAACATCTGAGGTCATCAGTCCCCTAGAACTTTGAACTACTTAAAACTAACTAACCTAAGGACATCCCACACAGCCATGCCCGAGGCAGGATTCGAACCTACGACCGTAGCGGTCGCTCGGTTCCAGACTGAAGCGCCTAGAACCGCTCGGCCACGCCGGCCGGCTCGGGCAAGAACAAAGTTATATTATGTGGCAGGTGTCATTAGACCACAGTTAATAAAGTCATTTCTTGAAATAATGGATAAACTAGGCACTCATCTTTTCGTGTTTCCCACGTTGGTCTCGTTGTGAACTCGTGGCTCAATCGTAGAAAATCTAGGTAGTGATGATTCCAAGCTCGGATACGAAGAGGCATAGGTGTTATTCTGCGATATACAAAAGTTTTATAGATGTGTTTCACAAACCCTTCTTGAAGATTAAACTTTTGCAAGTTAGGACAATGGTGATGTAAAAAGTAATCAGCACTCAGAATTAAGTTACACTTCTTTTTTATTACTTTTTTTGCAATATCACTTAACTCGTTCCAAAACATCACTTCACAATATAAAACATACTTGAAAATATCTTCCTCACTGTTGAAGTACACAGTTCATAAACTGACTACAATTTGCGTCTTTTTAACCTGACGACCAAAGCTTGACTCTCTAATTACCACTTACGCGCCCAAAAATCAGAGTTACAAGTGACAAAAGAAAGAATACACATAAGAATAATATCATTGCAATATATACATATCTATGTATCGAAGTACCTCTACATTAATGAAATTAAATCTGAATGTTGTCACAGAAATATGTTAACTATTTTACAGAACCACAGTAGAGTATTGCTTTTATCGAGAGGCTGAGGTGAGGTGCCGTAATGGTTACGTAATTCAACTACCATTACAAACTGCTCATAGTTCTTGTTGTGCATTTTAGAGCTTGTGTTTACTAGACAATTTTTTTTCTTGTTCTGGTCCCAGCTACCTCCTCTCAAAATTTGGTAAGCAAAAGGCTTGCAATAAAAGAGATGTGTTTCACAGTATCAAAGATGAATAAGCGTTCATAGCTTTTAAGGTATCCATTACAGAGCCCATGTTTTCTAGACCTTTTTTTCTTTTTATGGTCCACGCTACCTCCCTCCAAAATATGGAAAGCAAAGAGCTTGAAGTTGCAAAGATGCGCTAGTTGCAGTTGGCAACATACACAACATTTTAACACTAGTCCGCCATTTTATAATCACAGACTTTTTGTAACTTTGTTGTTTTTGGTTTGGACGGTGAACATACCCGTCCAGTCGAATGCAAGCTTTTAAGAAAAACTGTGAAAGAGGCTATACCATTCCTTACGAACGGTAATTCTAGATACGACAGTATAAACGTCACTAGGATTGCTATAATTAGTGGTTGTAGGTACTATGTATTTTTCTGAACTGAAGTGAAAGACGGTCAGACTGATACGAATAGCGTTCTGCCACGATATTATTTCACCAAGACCCATGTTAAAATTTGTACCACTATCGCTTCTGGGCACAAGGACCTGTTTCGAATGCAGTGTAAAGCTTTTTCATATTTTTAGAATAACTTAAATGCTTGATATAACGTAATTGGTCTTAAGGATGCGTTTGACTGCTACATGACCAAGGCCTAAGTGGAACAAGGTACTTAGAGCACACAATATTCTCTAAAAGTTATTGAGATAATAGTGAAAGCACACCATGACAAAAAAAAAAATGGTTCAAATGGCTCTGAGCACTATGGGACTCAACTGCTGAGGTCATTAGTCCCCTAGAACTCAGAACTAGTTAAACCTAACTAACCTAAGGACATCACAAACATCCAAGCCCGAGGCAGGATTCGAACCTGCGACCGTAGCGGTCTTGCGGTTCCAGACTGCAGCGCCTTTAACCGACACCATGACAAAATAATTGCATCTGGTCTGCAGGGTACAAGAGACAGGTAAGACAACGACAGACTTGAAGAAGAATGTAATATTCCTATTCCAAAGAACGTAGGTGCTAAGTAAACTCGCTGAAGCGGAGCTCGGGCAAGAGCAGTTTGAGTTGCTGATAAATGTGGGAACATCAGATGGTGAATGTTATCGAGGGGACCAATGCTTGGCTACAGCAAGCAGGTTTAAATGATGTAGGTTGCAGTAGCCATGCAGACAGGAAGAGGCTTGCACAGGGTGCATTAATTTGGAGAGATGTATAAAACAGTCTTCGGACTGAAGACCTCACAATCAGCAATTATCAATTGAGTTGGGGTCAATAAAATGATCATCCAGGTCTTGTACTATTTTAAACTACTATAATTGTATTATGAGACTGGTGTAAATTTAAAGAAGAAATGGAGGAAATGCTAATCCTAGTTTAATAAGTGCGCTTTCAACAACTCAAATTGTAAACCAAACAGGAATATAACGGAAGTGGATGGCGGAATACACATGCCCTACTGTAATATTATTTACGTGTATAATAATATTTTATGTAACAACAGCTTTTTCAGTCTTTGTGTTCCTCCAGACGTACACCTTTTTAATCTGACATCTTTTCAACTCGACATTTTGCAGGGATGGGAAAGAGCTCCATTTTTTCTCTTTTTGAGGGCCGCACTAAACTACCAGAGACATAAATAACGACTATGCAACTTGTATTTGTTGTTGGCTTCTACCGAGAGTGCCATTGTGGGTCAAACCAAATTCTTCTTTTCTTTTATAGGCTACATGATTTACGTTTCACTTTTGAGGGTGTTATGTGGTAGTGAAATTATTTTGAGTGTAGACCTTTGTATTCTTAGACAGCAACATGAAGTAATTCTTCTCTTGACATGTGAGTATTAAGACGTCCAGAGAGGTCATTCTACTGGCATTAAACCGTGAAATTATACTACATATAATGGCAGACAGGTTTCGATGCCTCGTAGCACCTCCGGTGCATTTTATTTCTGTTTTATTACATCGGCTACTACACGGCAGCCCAGAATGAATGGAAAAGAAATTAGAACGCCAGCGAGGTAACAGTGCCTATTAGTTGTCTTGTCAGTGAAGCGGACAGCCATTAAAAACTTTCTTAGCTGTAAAGCTTATTTGCGGGTTTCACCCTCTTTACTCATTCCGATGTGTATTGACTCTGAGTTAGCTATGAAGTGACTCTAAGGTTTTGCAATTTCTAACTTCTACCCAGAACCCCAGAGCATTTTAAAAGTTCAAATAAAACATTTTCACTAGGGAATATTCTCTAGTGAATTGCATAGGAATGAAGTACACTGAGGTGACAAAAGCCATTGGATAGCAATATGCGCATTACAGCGGTAGTACAGCGTAAACAAGGTGTAAAATGGCGGTGCATTGGCGTTGCTCTCATTTGCACTCAGATGATTATCGTGAAAAGGTTCCCGACGTGATTATATCCAAGTGACAGCAGTTAATAGACTTTCAACGCGAAATGCTGGTATGGAGTTAGGGGCATGGGAATTCCATTTCGGAAATCGTTTGGGAATTCAATATTCCGAGATCCACGGTGTCTGGAGTGTTCCGAGACTACCACACATCAGGCATTACCTCTGACCATGGACCACACAGTGGCTAATGGTCTTCACTTAACGACCGGGAGCAGCGCCACTGCATAAAGTTGTCAGTGCTAACGAACAAGCAGAACTGCGAGAAAGAGCCGCAGAAATCAGTATGGGACGAAGGACGAACGTATCCGTCAGGACAGTGCGGCAAAATTTGGGTTAATAGGCTGTGGCAGCAGACGACCGACGCGATTGCCTTTGCTAACAGCACGACATCGCCAGTGCGCCTTTTCTGGGCTTGTGACCATATCGGTTGGACCCCAGAGGACTAGGGTCCCGTGAGACCCGATTTTAGTTGGTAAGAGCTGTTGACAAGGGTTCGAGTGTGGCGTAGACCCCACGAAACCAGGAACCGGAGTTATCAATGGGTAGATCACATAACTAATGAGGAGGTATTGAATAGAATTGGGGAGAAGAGGAGCTTGTGGCACAACTTGACTAGAAGAAGGGATCGGTTGGTAGGACATATTCTGAGACATCAAGGGATCACCAATTTAGTATTGCAGGGCAACGTGGAGGGTAAAAATCGTAGAGGGAGACCAAGAGATGAACACTAAGCAGATTCAGAAGGAGGTAGGCTGCAGTAGGTGCTGGGAGATGAAGAAGCTTGCACAGGATAGAGTAGCATGGAGAGCTGCATCAAACCAGCCTCAGGACTGAAGCCCACAACAACAACAACAACAACAATAGACGGCTATACAGGCAGCGTGGCTTAATATTTCTGCAGGGGACTTCCAACGTCTTGTTGAGTCCATGCCACGTCTAGTTTCTGTACTACGCCGGTACACAGTCTTAGGAGGTATCGCGTAATCATTGTATGTAACAGATGTGTTAAAAACGTGTATGCGAGGTAGTCCTTCTCTTTAGGAAAGTTAGAAAACAGTCTTCATGTATTTCGAAAATTGTAAAAAGAGTAAGCCTGTTACTTAGATAGCACTTACCATTGCACAGTCATATGTTTCTCATATTGACAGCGAAACATAAACCATATCTGAACTCCTTTTAGGAATACCACATTCAAGTACCTACAACAGTCTAAATTCATTCATCAGTAAAAATGTTTAACATTCTTTTTAATAGTTTAAGTCGACCATGTTTTAAAAAATTACCGTTTCTTAGTGATCAGTGTTTCTTTATGCGAAAGACACATGATCGTAGATTAATTATAGCTTCTGAGGTTATTAATATTTCGGATAAATATTTCCTGCAGTGTACATATAAAACTGAACTACACACATTCGAATTAAACGATTACGAGATATATTGTAATATTATACTGCGATCAGTGAATATTGAACTATCATACAAATGTTCAGGTTCCATTAGCAAACCTGCCAGGTGTGGCACCATGTGATGGATTACCTATAATATTGATTGCCTATAATGCACTGGCAAACTTTTCGAAATATTACCCAATCGAAGCTTAAGCTGTACGATAGAGTAATTATTCTTACAAAACACGTCTCAACAAACTTCTTCCTAAATATTATACTACAGCAAGAGCAAGGTAAAATTTCTCGTCCACCGGTGACGGTGTGGACAGTTGAATAGTTGTTACATGAGTAAGACCATTTATAAATTATATTCGTTATTTTACTGAGACAATATTCTGTGTGATAACGTATTACACACTCGAGTGCGAAACGTAAGGACGAAGATAACTTCCGCATGATCTGTCACTGCAAAACAACATAGCTCGATGTAACTTGGACCGCACATAGGAGGAACTGTTAGAGTGTAGTACAGAAGGTAACTGAAAGAAATAGGCAATGACAAAGACAATTTTATTCAAAGAAAATAAATATAATGTCGTCACAGCGATTAATTATGTTGCCCTTGACATTACAAAAGGTGGAAGACGGTGCTTAATAGGGTATGTAATAATTGCGAACGGCAGTGCGGTGTGTGCTCTGCAACGTGTTCGCTTACTGGCCAAAAGGTTGGAAAGGAGTTCAAGTTATAGAGCTCCAACAACGCTAATGATGACTGCTGGATTGCCGCTGGTGCATATGGAACAGCAGTACGTCTCTCCAACGTGCTCGATGGGTTTTAAGTCGGGGGAACCGGCTGGCCAGTTCATTCACCGAAAATTCTCCAGCTCCGAGAGCGCCTCCGAGTGTGGATTTCGGTGCTGTCACGCACTTTCATCCGTAAAATGAAGTCAGAGAAGAATGCATTCCTGAATGCTCAACGCTGACCGCTGAGTATACCGTTTTCGAAGATTTGAGTTGACTACGTCGGCGCCACTTTATATCTCCCCACGCTATATCGACAGTGATGGACTTATCCTCATAAGGCGAGAGGAGCGAACACGATATTCACTCAGGAACAGAGTCGAACATGATCATTTTGCTGGTCCAGGGGTTATGGTGTGGGGCGTGGGGACGCATAGTCATATGGGCGTACTGACCTCCAAATATTTGAACACAGTACACTCAACGGTCAATGTTATTGTGACACCTTACTCTTTCCCTATGTGCGTCTTATCAGGGTTGCATTCAACACTAAGCTCATTTTTATGGATGACACTTCTCGACTGCATCGAATTGCGCACATGGAGGACCTCTTGGAAAGATAGGATTTTCGATTGATGTACTGGACTGCCCGCTAACTCTGAACTAAATCCCGTAGAGCACATAGGGGATGCGTTTGGGAGGCGCATTTCAGCACGTCCACATTCTTACACCAACGACCGTCCAGCAGTTGTTAACCGCGCTAGCTGGAGGAGTGGAACGCCCTTGCACAAGATGCTTATTAACCTTTTGGGCAGCACAGGAGCACGTTCCTCAGCGTCCCCTGCCATCTGTGGTGACCACACCCTATTAAGAACCAACTTCCGCCTGTTTTAATGTTCAAGGGACCATCAGGAATCGCGGTGACTTCAATGCAATTACTGTCTTTGAATGAAACTGTCATTTCTGTTTGTGTCATTGCGTATTCCTTTCAGATACCTTCTATACTATGCCATACTATACTATACTCTAGCAGTTTTTTCTAGATAATATCCAAGTTCCGTCGAGCTGTGTTAATTGACAGTGACCGATCGTGCGAAAGTGACTTTTAAGTTTTGCACAAATGTGTGTAAACATACGTAAGGAGTTCGTATGACAAAAAAAGTTATCACCCTAGAAATAAAGCCATTTTCGCTTATACAGTTTTAGTCTATATAAAACTTCTAAAATTGTTTGACATTTGTATCACAGTTTAATAATGAAACACAAATAATACCGAAAATATGTAAACTATTCTTTCTTTTTTTTAATATCAGTAATTTCAATCTATGTTGGAAAAGTTTGACTGATTGCCACTTACACAGAAACTTCTCAGGTAACCAATAATTGAATTGGGACTAATATTGATTGCCTCACGTGTATCCATACTGGTCTACTACTTTGTTTCTGACCGTGTGGTGATCAGTACACTCGATGCTAAATGCGAAGTGTCTAACCATGATAGTTTACATTACTATTGTCACGTTATACGAGCTTCCTGGTTGCCAGGTAATGTTAAGAGATCCTTCTGGGGCCGATGACTGTGCGGGAGTGTTTATAGAAAACATGGCCAGTAACAAATTAAGTGAAAGAGTCAATAACCCCCTTCATATGCTTACTCCTAAATGGAAGGGATGGCAAATACCAATTGACAGAACTGGGAGTAATTAGGCTCTTGGCAATAGATTCTACATTCATTTCAATTCACGTGCGGAGATGCATGTTATTAAGGTAAATCTCTCGCACTTCAGTCAAATCGTAAGGAGTTTTGCTATTTTTTTACTGAAACATGCCATTCCCATGTTTACAGTCAAGGCCTAATTTCAACGGTTTGACTCTTGAAAGAATTAAGTTGAATGAGTAATTGTCAAACAGTTCCTAAAAGTCATTTTGTCCATTGTAGACGGCGAACTTTAACTGTGATTCAAATAGCCGGTTTATGAAAATATGATGTGCAAACAAAGTGTTTTCAATTTGTTACGGTTTATGGCATCACTAACTAGTTTCCGAGGCTCATCATAAGACGGGACTGTTACAGGAATATTACTTCCTCGACTGATCGCAGCTACACTCTACGGTCGTGGTGCTGGCGAAAATAACGAAAAATTTCGGCTTAAGTTACGATTGTGTGCGAAAGATCATTATGATTTAGGATACCCACATGTTAGTGTACATGACACATCCATTTAAATATCTTACATTACAGGAAGCTTAACCCTCCCCACACACACACATGCACATACATGACATAAATGACATGATATTTATGAACACTGAACGTATGTACAGGTAACATGAGAATGCTAGATATTAAACTTTTCCACATAACGCTCTTTGACATGAGAGTGCAAGTACGCTATAACGAGCTTTTCGTTTTGTACACGTTTCGCAGCACGACCCTGGCTTCAGGCAGTACATAGACCAGAAAATAATGTTCCTCTAACACCTCCACATGAGAATGACCCTCGATCGACTCAAAACCTAGTTAACCGTAGAATATATGGTATAAAATTTAAGAAGCGGCCGGTTGCATGTTATACGTACATAAACCGCCATGTTTCTGTAGGGCTTTTATCTAAACTCGGCCGGACTTAACTTCTTAAAAATATGTGTGCGATCTCATGTCAAGTTCCACTTTTTTCGATGTATTAACATTACAAAAACTTTCAGTAAACCAAAGCTCCATTATTTACAAATCGTCTACATCTTGTAAATTTACACAAGTCAACCTTACGGCGGAGGTATAAACCTGCGAAATCCGTAGTGGAGATGACAGTATAAGCTACTCGTTATCATATTTTAAGTTGTTCCTGAGGTGTTACTGAACAAAGTGCATCACGCTCTTTTAATAATAAAACATAAGTTGATGAGTACTGCGATTATAATCCAAGTATGATCATTTTCTGAGTTCTACTACATAATCATTTGAAAATGTATAAAGAGCCGAAAGTGCGCTGCAAATAACGAAATATGACGGGCTATTTTGATCCATCCAATGGCAGCGTGTTACCATTCAGATTAATCATTACAACCATTTGTGTATTTCAATTGGCAGTACAATGTAATAAACATAAACCACGTTTTATTCTTCTCTCGTAGCAACCATTCGATTTAAAACTGCTGCGCACAACTAACGAATGCCGAAATATTCTGCATTAACTTGAACTTTCGAATAATCAAACACTATACTTCAAGACAACAGACACTCTTTAAAAATAACAGCTCTAAGACTGTTGATACACCACATTTGTTTGTAAAGGTTGACAAATCCTGAAGTACAGTTACTTTCTGCCTGTGTTCCTGTATAAGGTCAGAACTGAACTTAAATAAATGCTTCCAAAAGCTTTGAAATTTTGAATTTTGCGTGCAAATTGTTACGAGTACACTGAAATACTGCAAGGTGCCTTGTCGTACATTCTTCTTCAATCTGTGTGGTAAGTGGGCGCGAGTTTGGTTAGTTCTTGGAGAGCAATCCTTCGTTGTCGTGTTTCCTTGAGTTTGTGGGTTCGCTGTGTCATGACACAGAACATTGTGAAAACTACTGCAGAAACGCACCAAATGTTAAATCCAGTTTTTGTGATAACATTTAATGTAGGACAGAGGCTAACGAATGGCAAAGCGGCTTATGATAACCGTTCCGGTCGGCCAACAACCATCGTCAGGCCTCAAAATTTTCAGAAAGTTACGGATCTAATTCTGCAAGATCTAAGACCGACAATCCTTGACATCTGCAGCAAATTGGGAATACGCTATGGTACAAGTGACCATTTTCCATCAGGAGAATAGAAGAATGATCTGGTCATTTCAAAACAGTCAGTGATGCCATTTGATTTACACTAACGTGAGCTTCAAAAGTCCCATGCCGATACGTGGCCAGATACATGGTCTGGAAACAGCCGAGAGCTATCGCGAGGGAAGGAGGGCTGATGACCTGATTTTTGCGAAATGACGATCGCGTAGCTGTCAGAAAAGGACACACTATATCAAAGGTGCTTTATTCGACAGGAACGGTGCATCATGGAGGCTTTGCTGCGGTGTACAAAAGGAGTAATGTTGAATTTATAATAGTAGAGGTCCGCTGCTCTCTACTTCTAGAATAAATACCAAACTGATTTTGGATAACGTAGTGACTACGGACTACAATTAACATCGTATTTAGGACACATTCTTACGTTTCAGGCAAAACAAATTTTACGAGGTAGAATGTTCAGTAATATACTGAGTCTGATTTGTATTACCACCCAGGTACTATATACAATTATGTGATAGAATAAAGTTAAAAGATAACACTTGTCTTACTACGTTAACAGAATATAAGACATAATTTGCAACCTCAAACTCCAGTGCACACACACACATACACACCTACATACATAGTAAGGGTCTTAAAGAACGAGTAAAGGAAACTAAACGTTGGGAGGAGGGGGTGGGGGGCATGTGCGATAGGTTACCTTCTTCGAACCTCACAGAAGATGCTCCAAAAGCTTCATCCGTTAGTATTTCGTTAAAATTCGCATCTCTATCTCTCCAACATAATGTTATCGTACGACTGTGTTCCTAAGATAGTTGACTAAAGGTGGGAAACCACATTAGGAGGCTGTGTGACACTGAGTTTCTGGGATTTATTTATTTATTTATTTATTTTTGTGGGAAGGATTAATTACAATTTAATCAAATTTTGATATCATTTCATTTATATATCAAACAGTTTTTCTGATTTTTTTGTTAAATAATTGCAGCCAAAAGTAATGAAGTTACGCTATCATGTCCGCTGAAGGTTGTGAGTATAGTTCTCCAAATGCGTGCAGTGTAGCCTTTCCGATTTTCAACCGAAATCAAAAAAGTTTTGGCTTTACGTTAATAACGTATTTTCTAAGAATATGAACCTCAATGCAGGTGAAAATAATGAAAATTAAAAATTTACTTCGATTGTCATGATTTTTTTCTAATTATGCAAAGAAAGATGCCCTTAAAATCATAATGTCATCTCACAAGTTGGTTCATACAATTCGTGATTTTATAAAGAATCATACTATCAGTTTTCGTATTGATCGGCTCTATACTTTTGAATTAAACTGCATGCAAATGTGAAAAAAGTCATTTCTAGATAAACGCGTTTGAAAAATAAATTATCGGAAACTAGAACTTCAAGAAAGTTAACAATAATGTAAAAAGCTTACCGATCAATCTGCGATTCCAGCACCATATAGTAATCCTTCTTCTTTCTCATAGGTTTCGTTTTGGGCTTCCATCAGTGCTTTCAGGGCTTTCCGACCTTCCTTAGATTCCAATGAACTACTCGATTCTGCCGGCTCACGTGCTGGTTATCCATTTGTTCGGCGTAATGGAAGCTTGCCTCATTCATGACCATCAGAAGGGATGAATTTCCTTCATTGAACAAGACCGCTGCTAAATACGATGCCAATTCAACGACTTTTAGTCCGGAGTGCAAGCGTTTAGGAGCTAATCGCCGAATAGCGGAATTAAAGCTTCCATTCGCATTTTGTGTGTGGCCACCTAAACATCTCTACCTGATGTAGTGCTTCGCCCTATCTTGCTCGAGCCTGTACCCGATGTGCACTCGGTTCTATGCTCATAAAATCTAAACGAATGAGAATTTCGATTTGAAATTTTGACGTCGTATTCTTGGATAGTTAGGTTAACGATTTTTGCAACAACAAAAAAATCGGATGTTTCTGAACCTCCTAATGTTGTTTCAATCAAGCCTTAAGCAAACTTTTTGTTTTTTCACTAGCAAATATTGCCCATTAAGAGGAACATTCTTAATTTAGCAATCTAAAAGTATGTCTGCCTAATATTGAGTTGTCGAACGGAGGTAATTCGTATATTAAAGAAAAACAAATCCGCTATTTCTGGTAGTTCGATATCAGAAACAGTTTCTGAGAACACAATAGCATTTGAATTCCGCCGAAGCGAATAACTTACCTCTGGTTTTGGCAACCGTTTCATCTATATGGAAATTATATTCGGGTATAAGTGGAAATTTTTCTACTTTAACAAAAGAAAGCCAGAGTTAGTATTAATGTTAAGTGGATGCAGCAAGCGCATTTACGACATAACCTACGTTTCATTAACTTTCCATTTGTCCACAGTTTATGTGTACTGAGCTGCTTAAGTCAACATAATAGAAGTTAACTGCTCTGACTCGATCGTTCACGAGCATTAAACTCTTTGCCTGCATTTTGCTCAAAACTGAATGTACTGTCCTCTGATATAAAAAGGTTGAACTGAAATTACTGTTGCGAACGGCGTGTCTTAGTCACACATTGACATAGAGACAAAACCGAGTGGCGTTCACTGTGCAGCAAATTCAATAAAAACTGTTACTTAAAAACCACCAGCAAAATGAAACTGTGCACTACCCAAAACAAATTGAAACACTGAAATAACGTAGCATGACAATGGAACACACACTCTTCATTGGCCCATTAAAAATCTGAACTACAAAGGAAATGCTTAGAATTTTCGCAAAGGAAACGTGAGATGAGAAACGGACGAGCCAACAAAATACGAAAACAATTTCACGTAAAAAATTGCAGCATAACCAGCAGCAGCAGCACAGCATGAAGAAACCGCTTCAGTTGAAATATGCTGAAGTAAAACTAAAATACCGGGAGAAAGATTGGGATGATTTCCTCATACAAAAAACTTCCTACTTGAAATGAAAGTATCAATTCGTTCATTATAATGACCATGTGGTATTGTAAACTCTTATTGCACAAGAACGTTAACTCACAGAAAACTAAAAACTTTGCTTTCTTTACAAAAGTCTTACAAGGCAATGTTTTCACGATTATGCAAATTCAAATGAACTAAACTGAAATGATCTAAACTGAGGTTGGGAGGTGGACTGTTATGTTGCAAGAATAGCTAACAATATCAGAGCGTGCCAGCAAAAATTATTACCTTAAAAACGTATCCATAATGCAAATCCATTCTCTGTGTTGCATAAATGCTGCATCTGTAAGTCCTTCCATTAGATTTATAATTGCTAACAATTTTCTTCAGGAAATCTTCGTTCAGTATACACTACGCTAAAAGTCCTGCCAGCTTACTCAATGTCCAGCAATCGATTACTCTCCGCTCTGCAAACGAGTCAAAGATACATAAGTTCAAAGATACTACTGTCACTGCAGTGTCGACTGTTCCACAGATGTCACTCGCGACTGCTTCGCTCTCGTAACATGAAATTTCCACTCATTCTGAGACTATCATCAAACAAATGTCCATCCTTATACAGGATGTCTGAAACGATTTGTGGGACCTCACAAGACTATATCGTCTACATAATGAAGACAGGAAATTATGGTAATTGTTGACTGACGCATAGGACTTCAAAATTTCTATTTTCGAAAGAACCACCCAGTTTCACAAGGGTAAATCTTTTACATGCACGCTCATACAATATTGTGGTACTTTTTACAGTTATGTTTAGGATAAAAGTCTTCATTTACCTTTCACAAATATTCGACGCACGTATAGCATCCTTACGATATTCATACTCGTCCCATACTTCTAAGAGCATTTTTGAAATCACTGTATTCAATGTTGCTTTTTGCTACGTCGTAGTTTATCCAACTTGGTTTGGAGGCACATGAAGTCTTTCACAAAACTCTAGAAGACAAAAAAATCACTTACCGTTGACTCATCTACATCTACATATATACTCCGCTAGCTACCAAGCGGTGTGTGGCGGAGGGCACTATTCGCACCAAAGTCATATCCCCCCCCCCCCCCCCCCCCCCCCCCAATCGCGTATCGAGCGAGGGAAAAGCGACTGTCCGAACGCCTCAGTACGAGCTCTAATTTCCCTTATCTCTGAATGGTGATAATTGCGCATTTGAAAGTTGGTGGTAATAATATATGCTCTACATTCTCGGCGAAGATCGCATTTTGGAATGTAGTGAGCAGCCCCTACCGTTTAGCGCGTCGCCTATATGCAAGAGTGTCCCACTTTAAGAATTCTATGAGATTTGTAACGTTCTCGCGATGGCTAAATGTACCAGTCACGAATTTTGACGCTCTTCTTTGGACCTTCTCAATCTCTTGTATCAGACTCAACTGGTAAGGGTCCCATACAGACGAACAATACTCTAAGAGTGGACGAACTAAAGTATTGTAAGCAATATCCTTTGTTGAAAGACTGAATCGTTTCAGGATTCTACCAATAAACCGCAATCTAGAGTTCGCTTTACCCGTTACTTGTGTAATCTGATCGTTCCACTTGAGATCATTTCAAAAAGTCACACCCAGATATTTAACGATGCTACCGCTTCCAAAGACTGGGCGTTTATTTTGTACTCGTACATTAATGGGGGATTTCGCTTTGCTATACGCAGTAGGTTACACTTACTAATATTAAGAGATAACTGCCAGTCATTACACCATGCATTTATTTTCTGCAAATCTTCTGCGAAAGAGGAAGATGGAGGACGGGGTACGGTCAAGATCTGTACGCTACGTACTGTACAAAGATACTCGAATTAGAAGAGTAGTGAAGTCAGCCATGGGGAGGGGGGGGGGGGGCAGTGGCACGGATGAGTGATGAAAAAGTCCCTAAAATGATATTAAATGTGAATCCAGGTGATCAAAGAGAGATCGGGGTGGAGCGAGAGCTAAATGGATAGTTGGAGCCATAGACAACCCACAGAAAATGTACTGTAGCGGATGGAAAGCTCGAACGCTGTATCGTGACAACTAGCGAAGAGCTGTTCACACTGAACTGTAGAGCAGAAGAAGAAGAAAAAGAAGAGGTGAGTTCAAGCGCCCTTGGAGTCCAGTGATGCAATGCGACTTGTGTAGCACCGAGGGGGGCTGTGCATTGGTGTACTCGCATTCGGGAGAACGACCATTCAAGTCCCTGTCAGGCCATCCAGGTTATTTCCAGTGATTTCCCTAAATCGTTTCAGGCAAATGCCAAGATGGTTTCTCTGACAGGACATGACCGATTTCCTTCCCCTCGTTGAAAATATTACGAGCGTGTGCTCCATCTGTAAAGTCCTCGAAGTCGACGGGCTGGACCAGAAACAGAGAAGTAGAAACACGTTTGTATTTATCACCATCTCAACAAGCAAGTGAACCAGCTGTACCACAGAGGCCACTTACTAGCAAAAGGGAGTAGAGCAAGGTTCGGCTACAACCTTCTGCTTTGGCCTATGACGTCATATTTCGAGTAAAGAGGGTAGTTTACAGGAGTCACTAAGAAAGCTACACCGGTCGAAATGGCCGAGCGGTTCTAGGCGCTACAGTCTCGAACCGAGCGACCGCTACGGTCGCAGGCTCGAATCCTGCCTCGAGCATGGACGTGTGTGATGTCCGTAGGTTAGTTAGGTTTAAGTAGTTCTAAGTTCTAGGGGACTGATGACTTCACAAGTTAAGTCCCAAAGTGCTCAGAGCCATCTGAACCACTTTTAAGACAGCTACAGACAACATAATATAACAAGCCGATGAGATTCTTCAAGATGGCGACCACAAGATAGACGGGTACGATAAAAATAAAAAACAAAAAATTGTTTCAGTCAGCTAATAAAATTAAATTAACGGGACGCCGACAGGAACGAGGGACTTTTGGGGGCGACAAACTAGAATAAAGTTAAAGAAACCGGAAAATTGTAAGATAACGCACACAAAATCCTTTTGCATAAACCTACCGAAAATACACTGAAAACACAAAACTGGAATAAAATAATTCGCTTGACCTCAAACGAAGACACCGATGCCAGACACACCACCACATAACAACGACATAATTGAAAAACAACAAACTGCGCTGTTAGAGGCCCCATGTCACTGATTGCGCGGCCACCCCCGCCGGTGGTTCGGGTCCTCCCTCGGGCATGGGTGTGTGTGTTGTTCTTAGCATAAGTTAGTTTAAGTAGTGTGAAAGTCTAGGGACCGATAACCTCAGCAGTTTGGTCCGATAGGAATTCATACATTTTTGAGAAATAACATACAAACATTCCTCCACAATAAACCAAAAGAAAAATAATAAATACTCAATTGGGATCGCAGCGTGCACAGGATCTGTGTGGCCCAAACAGAGACAGGTACACGACACACTCCTGAAAACAGTCACATAATCGATAAATGGAATACACGAATTCCTATAACAAAAACAGAATAAACAAAAACACACAATGAAAGAATACATTGCCCGTTGTAGCCTGTTTTCTGCTTTATTAACATCTTGCGGTTAGCTAACTTCTGCTATGAACCATTATCAAGCACATTTTCTATGTCATGTATTATATATCGTGCTTATCGAATTCTCTTATGTCACATACATAGAACCAGAAGCTGTACTCCACCGTAACATGCTGCAGCCTGCCAACTCACTCCCGAAATTAAATAATATCAAGATTTTATTAAAGTACAATACAGCCAACAACGGACAATGTGTTCTAATATTAAACACTTAGAGACTGTGGATCCCCATAAAATCTTGACCTATATAGTTGAAACGAAGGCAAGGATACCAAACACACCCCAACAAAATAACTATTTAGTCAAAAAATAACACTTACCTAATCCTCTAGAATAAACTAAATAAACTGGATCGCACTACAAACAAAATTTAAAAGATGAAACACCGAAAAAATAAATAACCAATAAATACCAAAGATTTGATCTCATTCAACCAAATCACTACTTCAAATCACATACAAAGAACATCCACCACAAGAATGAGCCACCGCTAAGAACAACGCGACCTCTGTAACAACATTTGGGTTCATATATGCGGCGTCTCAACAACATCACATTCGAAAATAGCAGTCAGATATTACAGTCTAACAACTAAAATTATAAGTGAAATTAATACTCCTCTCACTCATAACAATTTGAGTTCTGCACTTAGGTTGCCGGCTAACATCACCAACAACAAGCTTGCTGCGTTACAAAGGCAGCCAAGTAATTGTAACAATCAACATGACAATTATATCACTAATCATTTCGCTCACAACAATTTCACTTGTGCTCCCTAGTTAGTGGCTAACCCCAACCTCAAATAAATATTTATGTTTCTTTTTATATATATATATATATATATATATATATATATTCATATATATATATATATATATATATTCACAAATATTTATGTTTCTTTATATATATATATATATATATATATATATATTCACAAATATTTGTATATATATACATATATATATATATATATACAAATATTTGTGTTTCTTTCTTTGTTGGAACAATTTTAGAGGTTGAGGTTAAGTGTTAATTGAGGAGCACAAGTGGAAGTGTTGTGAGCGAAATGATTAGTGATTATAATTATCATATTGATTGTTACAATTATTTGGCTGTTTTTGTAACGTGGTAAAATATATATATATATATATATATATATATATATATATATATATATATATATAAAATCGCTACCAATTTCTCTATCGACAATTTAAGTGTGCACTCAGGTTTCACCCAAGCCATTATAGATCAGAATAGCATCTAAAACAACCAAGATAACGTTTAATAAAACACGATTACATTCTTCGCAACGTAAACATCTTGAGTGTCAAAGGAGATGGTTGGAACTGGGCCGTGCGCTTGACCCCAGCAAACGCATGAGCCCGCAACTTGCAACTGGCTCCAAGATAGACTTTCAGTTTCGATATGTAAGTTACAACTCGCCCCAAGTTTCTACATTCATTCACTTAGAAGATTTAATCTTGTGAAATGGGATGAACTGTCTTGAAATACCCATTATCTCACCTGTTTAGCACAACACTAATCACAAATATGTAACGTTTAACTAGTTTGGGATGACGCAACACTTACCCTAGCTTATAGGCACCGTTCCACTAAATGCTCCACAGACACGGCAACATTTATATTCCCACAAGCAGATATACTCAAATCTCTGCTACATTTAATGCATTTAGTGCATTATTGTTTGGTTAGCGATAGGCCTATTCTGGCTGTAGTGTCATTTTCTGACAGCCTGTGAATAATATATAGCTTCATTAACCTTGATTCTATTCTTATGCAATACTGTTGACAATACTGGGTGATTATATAATTTTACTTACGGCTGGCTGCTTTTAAAGTCATTAAAACATCGGTTGATGCTATCACTGTACCATGATTTGATTGTTATATCTTATCGGCGCTGTAATTGTATCATTACGGCAGCTATACTGCCATATCTCGATCGTTAGCGTTGTAGACGAGAAATTTTGTTGGCACTGGTTTTTTGGTCTGTTTATTAGTTTTTGTACTTTTGACAGTTTTGCTTGACAGAACGTCAGCGATGTTATATGTTAACAATCTTCTTTTAATTTATTACTCTATAAGATTGCACATGGGAAAATACTGACAGTATGGCCACTGCCCACCGAGACGATGGATCTCTCCTCGTAGCGTTGCAAGCATGTAATGTGGTAATATAAATATGTAAGGGGACTAGGACGGGTGATCGATCACCCAAGCGAAGTTGGAAAATCCATTGAGATAAACGACTTTGACAAAGGGCGGATTATTATTCCGTTCAGCTTGTGAACAGGTGTCTCGATAACGGCGAAGCTGGTCGAATGTTCACGTGCTGCTGTCGTGAGCATCTTCAGAAAGAGGTAGAAGGAGAGTGAAACTACCACTAGGGTTAAATGGATGGACGTCCACGACTCTTCACATAACGTGGGCTCGCAGGCTTGTCTGATCTGTAAAATAGGATGGATGGTGATCTGTAGCATCTGTGCAGAAAGCGCACATGATGGTGCAAGCACCAGTGTTTCGGAGCACACTGTCCATCGTACACTGTTGAACGTGGAGTTCTGCCGCAGACCACCCGCACGTGTTCACATGAAGATCCAGTGACATCGTCAATTACGACTGCAATGGGCACGGGACCTTGGGGATTCGACCGTCGATCGATGGAAACGTACTGCCTCTTCAGATAAGTCACATTTTTGATAAACTAAGTAGCTGGTCGTCTCGACAAACGGCGTCGACGGCGGCTCGAAGCGTGCAGCGCGAAACAGACGAAGGCTGGTGAGAACAGTGTTGTGCTATGGGAGACATTCTCCTGCGTTTGCATGAGACCCGTGGAAGTAATCGAAGACACGCTGACTGTTGCGAACCACCTGCTTCCCTATGAAACTTCTCCTTTGAACGTAAGAATGACTGTTCTGGTAAACTTCTACGTTATTTGATACTGAAACAGCTGAGCAAAACTGAACGTACTCAGACATTTCTCTCTTTACTTATTTTGGTCGTCACTAAACTGACACACAATATTTTTAGGGCAACGCAATCTGACTTTCAATAATCCCTACGATAGAATGGCCCTGACTAACAATAACCTACCTTTCATGAATCACTTACCTCACAAAAATCTTCGTTACTCGAACTACTGCAATATAGCGAGCACCAATATTGCCAGCTGAATAAAACATTCTAACTACTGAAGGCACTAACTATTGATAGGCATAGTTAGCAAATGAAAGATTTTGATAGAGAACAAACAATGTATTTAACTTAATAGTGTTCGAAAGTCATCATATATCAGTTCATGACGTCCAGTCTTACAAATTTCCTTTTTCTGTCGGACGCACGTCGAGATCGTCCGCTCATAGTAACCTCTCAAAACTGTGGCATTTCTCTCTCGACATCCACCACTGCTGGCGGCTCACCTGCAACTGCCCAACGCTGCGCGCTGTTCACATTCAACTGCCCAACGCCACACTAGCGAATATTTCAACAACGAGTCCAACCAGCCACAGACTGCACACAGTGCAGTCACCGATTTTCATACAGAGCACTATGAAAGTCAACAAGAACCGTGCCAGATGTGTACGTTGAATCACACTTCCACACACAGAACAGCGACACTTGTGCTTTGTTGTTTCATAGGTTTCATACTTTCTGGAGACTTAATTAATTAATTGTGTTAACGAAAGTTTTCTTTCATTCCTTGTTGTTATTCTATGCAGTCAGATTGCGTACTAATACTGGTCAGGGTCAACCGTTTGCGAGACTTCGTAATCGGACACACAGCTACTAAAATTAAAAGTATTTGCATTCTTATTAATTAAGCCCCCATGCAACTACTTGGCGTTACCAACAAAAAAACCTAAACAGCCAACTTTCATCTTCATGCTTTATGTCTTCCGCAACGGAGAAGTCATCTTTCCACAGTATAATTATCCGTGTTTCGGAGCCAGAACCGCGCTACAGTGGTTTGAGGAACATTATAGTGAATTCACGTTGATGCGTCGGCGACCAAATTCGCCAGATATAACTCCTATGCAAACCATCTGGGTCGCTATCGGGCACCATCACTGCGTACGCAAATCAGCGGCCCGTTATTTACGCGAATTACCTGACTTGGGCCTAGACATCTAATGCTACATACCTCCAGAAACCTACCAACAAACTGCCAGATTTCGTTCCAAAGACGGACAAACAAGCTATCAAGGAGTGGTAGTTACGTTTTGGTTCATCAACGTATGTATGAGTGAATTGAACTTTACTTTTGATTTTATATTTGCTTGCAAAATCTGGTAAAATGCTGTCGCATTGTATGTTTCTCCGTTATCTATATTTTAAGTTGATAACAAAATTTTCAATATGGAGTTTGTATTTGAGATCATTTTGTTCGTTTAGTATGCCCTCTGTTTAGTTATATATGTGCATATAAATTTCTATTTCTTCCAAAATATTCATTGTTAGAACCTTCGGTATTTGTAATACACTCTTGGAAATTGAAATAAGAACACCGTGAATTCATTGTCCCAGGAAGGGGAAACTTTATTGACACATTCCTGGGGTCAGATACATCACATGATCACACTGACAGAACCACAGGCACATAGACACAGGCAACAGAGCATGCACAATGTCGGCACTAGTACAGTATATATCCACCTTTCGCAGCAATGCAGGCTGCTATTCTCCCATGGAGACGATCGTAGAGATGCTGGATGTAGTCCTGTGGAACGGCTTGCCATGCCATTTCCACCTGGCGCCTCAGTTGGACCAGCGTTCGTGCTGGACGTGCAGACCGCGTGAGACGACGCTTCATCCAGTCCCAAACATGCTCAATGGGGGACAGATCCGGAGATCTTGCTGGCCAGGGTAGTTGACTTACACCTTCTAGAGCACGTTGGGTGGCACGGGATACATGCGGACGTGCATTGTCCTGTTGGAACAGCAAGTTCCCTTGCCGGTCTAGGAATGGTAGAACGATGGGTTCGATGCACGGCGCCAAACACGCATACGACCATCATTGGCACCAAGGCAGAAGCGACTCTCATCGCTGAAGACGACACGTCTCCATTCGTCCCTCCATTCACGCCTGTCGCGACACCACTGGAGGCGGGCTGCACGATGTTGGGGCGTGCGCGGAAGACGGCCTAACGGTGTGCGGGACCGTAGCCCAGCTTCATGGAGACGGTTGCGAATGGTCCTCGCCGATACCCCAGGAGCAACAGTGTCCCTAATTTGCTGGGAAGTGGCGGTGCGGACCCTACGGCACTGCGTAGGATCCTACGGTCTTGGCGTGCATCCGTGCGTCGCTGCGGTCCGGTCCCAGGTCGACGGGCACGTGCACCTTCCGCCGACCACTGGCGACAACATCGATGAACTGTGGAGACCTCACGCCCCACGTGTTGAGCGATTCGGCGGTACGTCCACCCGGCCTCCCGCATGCCCACTATACGCCCTCGCTCAAAGTCCGTCAACTGCACATACGGTTCACGTCCACGCTGTCGCGGCATGCTACCAGTGTTAAAGACTGCGATGGAGCTCCGTATGCCACGGCAAACTGGCTGACATTGACGGCGGCGGTGCACAAATGCTGCGCAGCTAGCGCCATTCGACGGCCAACACCGCGGTTCCTGGTGTGTCCGCTGTGCCGTGCGTGTGATCATTGCTTGTACAGCCCTCTCGCAGTGTCCGGAGCAAGTATGGTGGGTCTGACACACCGGTGTCAATGTGTTCTTTTTTCCATTTCCAGGAGTGTATTTACATTGCTCGTTCTGTCTGGTCTACTTGGTGGTTTTCTGTTTTCATGTGACTGAAGAAAGTGGATGGCTTCGTATTGCCAGTTTTGATGTGTTTTCGATATCTAATCCCCAAATTTCTTTCTGTTTGTCCTACACAAAATTTATCACAAACATGACACTTGATTTTATATATGCCTGAATTTGTGTCGACTGGTAATTTCGTTTTCTGTGGGTGAATTTGCGTATCTAGATGATGTATGTTTCGAGAATTTAATCTTACTCTTGAACTTTTAAGTAAATCATTTAATTTGTTGTACATATATCCTAAGTATGTTGCAGATAAGTATAAGATTTCCTGTTTGACTGACGATTCTTTTAGTAGTTTTTGTCTTTACTGATGTCGCTGTGTGCTGGTTGGTTGCGTATTTTATAGAGCTGAATGACTGTCAATAGTCATACACAAGAATAGAAACAAAGGTTAACGATATTACATATTGAATATTGTTAGTCACGGTCATTCTTCTGTAGGGATTATTGAAAGTCAGATTGCACTGCGCTAAAAATATTGTGTGTAAGTTTACTGTTGATCAGAATAAGTAAAGAGAGAAATATCTGAGTACGTTCAGTTCTGCTCAGCTGTTTGAAAATCAAATAACGTGAGAGTTTACCAGCATAGCAATTCATTAATTTTTCTAAGGGGACGTTTCAATATTATTTGCAGGAAACTAGAAATTGGCGTTGCAGCGGAAACAGATCTATTGCAAACCAAACAACAAATCACTAAATACTATAAACATAGCAGCAGTTTGGATTTCTCTACTTATAGTGTCTCTGCAAGACATATAACACTCCGAGCCCTTAAGGATACAAATTATTTTATATTCCCGTTGATATAAGTGTAAGGCTATCAAGAATCCGTCGTTGTTGCAAACCGAAAAGTATTACAAAAATAGTTCGTATTAACTGACGTCTTGTCCAACAGGGAACGACAGTAAGCAGGTAACTAAATGGCTGCATTACTTTCCGATTTTGCTTTTATGAACCTACTCTGAAAACACACACGATACCTCGGTTCCAGCACCGAATTCAGCTGCTTGGGACACGACTGTAAAGACGATGTAATAGTATTCTTCGCAATAGAGACCAAACAATAAAGATGTCAGAAATAATTCGTCGGGATGCATATTTCAGTGGTAATAGCTTTCTTGAACTGACTTGTAGACAAAAAAGGCATATTTTTACAGACTTCCAAAGCTTCCCAGCAGTTAGGCGAGCCGGCTCTGACTGAGTCTGACAAATGACCGGTCCGGAAGTGTGGCGTGTCGAATGCAGATATATGAGACACGGGCCGATTTGTAGGCTCCTCGTCTGGCTCCCATCGGATGATTCATTTGTGTTCTTGCTGCCGTAAGAGCAGCGCGGCAGCCGCGTGTACGCTGCCCACTACTGTTAGCACATTCTCAGGCACCCAGTGCCGTTCCAGGGCATTAGTGTGAGGAACGTGAGCTCTCTCGGTACCCTACGCGAAAAATTGTTGCTCACCCAGTGAAGCTCAGCACTTTTTCCAGTACTCTGGTTTGTTGACGAATATAAAGCGATTAACGTGTTTGCGGATTGACTTTGCTGTTAAGAAGATCCACTGGTACGTACTTTTCGTAGTAACAACAAGAACGGCGGCCATGTTCGCCATTTATTTGCGAAATAAACTTCCGGCAGATACTGTCAGAAACAACTGTTTGAAAACACTGATACTTCCTCTTCAGACAGGACTGCTCTAGTGCTTTTCGCGCATTTTGATGAATGCGGTTTCATGGTTTGTACTACCAGCTCCTTTATATCTCAAAAAATATGTGTGTCTAGATAAATTGCATATTGCATAAGGCACCGTACGGTGCTCCTGGAGATACCTTATAGCACTACTGTAGTCCAGAGTCAAAAATGATGGTGGTCAAGTTTAGGTTTATACTAAGCATGAGTGTCATGCAAACAATGAGCGTACAGTAGTGTCGTAGCCAATACGAGAATTGGAAAATATAAATGAGCGTTTGGCGTCAGTGGCCGGAGTTCCCAGGCGGGAAGTTCGGCCTACTGAGTGGTTCAAATGGTTCAAATGGCTCTGAGCACTATGGGACTCAACTGCTGTGGTCATAAGTCCCCTAGAACTTAGAACTACTTAAACCTAACTAACCTAAGGACAGCACACAACACCCAGCCATCACGAGGCAGAGAAAATCCCTGACCCCGCCGGGAATCGAACCCGGGAACCCGGGCGTGGGAAGCGAGAACGCTACCGCACGACCACGAGATGCGGGCCCTACTGAGTGCGACGTTACATTGGGCGACTTGCACGTCGACAATGGGGATGAAATGATGATGAGGACAGCATAACACCGGGTCCCTGAGGGCAGAAAATCTCCCACCACAGCCGGGAATCGAACCCGGGGCCCCCGTGCTTGGTAATCCAACGCGCTGACGGTTCAGCTATTGGAGCGGACAATGCGAGCATTAAACGTGGTCATAGCAAGTTATTTAGCGCTAGCCTGAATCGCCGTGAGTATTAAAACTTGGTTTCCAGGGTTGGAGGAGCGCCGGTCCCGGATAGAGTCTGCCCAATAAGTATCATTATGCTAGTCAACCCATATGTCGTCTTTAGGCGATTTCACACATCCCACTAGGTGAATACCAGACTGATACCTAAGTCCCGCCTCACTTAAACGATTCGCAAACATTTAGAAGACTTTTTGTCACATTCACATGAATAGCATTACGTGCCGACTGTTGGTGTATACATGACCTGTCCTGGGGGACAACAGGCTATCCACAGGAAAGGAATCCGACCATCCCTTGAACTGACCATGCCAAATCCATTAATAACTGTGTTGTACCGAGGCTTAATGTCTCTAATGTCAACAACCAACATCACATCGGTGCTTCAGAGATACTTATCGAACAGGGGGCAGTTTTCCAGAAGACAGACGGCCATGCTCTTACCGTACATGAGGAGCCGAAGCAGGCCCTGTTCGAGGCTACGGGGTGCACAATTCTGTTCTCTTCCACAAGACACGTGACAGAAAATCAGAAAATACTTCGGCTGTATCCTATCCGAGTGTAACTTAGGGCAGTTGCAGCGTCAGAGTGAGTTTCCTGGGCCAGGCACCAATTCTGCAAGTAATCCATCAATTAGCATTCCCATTCGAGAGCTGCTTTTATGGCGTTGCTGCCATTCTCGTCTCATTTCGCGACCTTGAAACTATCAACTATGGCCTCCTTGCTGAAGAAGATGGGGACTCTATGGTCGCAGCAGACTTTCGGACTAGTTAAACTTTAAAATGGCTACACTGTGGACTTGAACATTTTTGCTCCCTACGAGACTTAGCCTTTTGTAAAGTGTTTCTTTAAGTCGATCTGGTGGGTATCTCAAACACTCGAACAGTATTGAAGAACGGGTTGCAGAAGTGATCTATACGCAGTCTCCTTTACTGATTAGATAGTACCAAGAATTCTACCAACAAACCAATGTCAGCCATTCGGCTTCCCTACTAACACCCATACGTTGTTGACATTGGAGACATTAAGCCTCGGTACAACACAGTTATTAACGGATTTGGCATGGTCAGTTCAAGGGATGGTCGGATTCCTTTCCTGTGGGCACCCTGTTGTCCCCCAGGACATTCAGCCACCAGATGCATTTTTGTTCTATTTCAAGAAGTGACTTATTTTTTGTTTTACTTGAATCTACGTCAGAATAGATGTGCGATTAATCTTTGATAAGCAAACTCGTTCAGTCATTGTTATCTGTATACTTTCTGCGCCACCATCGGCGAACATATCAGTAACCATGCCAACCCTTTGCCGATGCGAGGCAATGCAACAATAAAACGCAAAAGCAGCGAATTATATAGCGAATTTCGACTGTATCTGTTGTGCGTTGTAATCCCTGATGGAGGTATTAAGCGATAAATCCTACATGATTTGCAGGCTAAACGCTTTCTTCACGTACAAAGGACTTGTATGTGCGTACCGCAATTGTCTCTTAGAAATGGCGACACAGAACTCGCCATCCGCGCCTCGACCTGCACGAATCGTCGTCATTTGCGAATCGATCTAACGTCATTCCTCTTTCTATTGCCGGCCGGTGTGGCCGTGCGGTTAAAGGCGCTTCAGTCTGGAACCGCGTGACCGCTTCGGTCGCAGGTTCGAATCCTGCCTCGGGCATGGATGTGTGTGATGTCCTTAGGATAGTTAGGTTTAAGTAGTTCTAAGTTCTAGGGGACTGATGACCACAGATGTTAAGTCCCATAGAGCTCCCAGCCATTTGAACCATTTGAACCTCTTTCAATTCTTCTGTAAAGTGGATCGAGGGAAAGAAATGCTACCTGTATGTTTCCATGCGAAGGCTAATTCCTCTAACTTTGCCTTCGTGGTACTTACAGAAGATGCATATTCGTGGGGTACAATCGTTCTGAGGTCAGTCTCATACGCCAGCTCTCTAAACTATTCCAATACTGTTTCCAAAAAGCAAATCTTTTTTTCCTCCAGGGATTCCAATTTGAGTTCATGGAGCATTTGTTCATGGTGCATTTCCGAAGTGCTCGTGTACTGATTGAACCTACCGGTTGCAAATGTAGCAACACCTCTCTCAATTGCTACAATGTCTTTCTTTAATTCGATCTGGTGGGTATCTCAAACACTCGAACAGTATTGAAGAACGGGTTGCAGAAGTGATCTATACGCAGTCTCCTTTACTGATTAGATAGTACCAAGAATTCTACCAACAAACCAATGTCGGCCATTCGGCTTCCCTTCTAACACCCATACGTGCTTCGGTCATTTCATATTGCTTTGCAACGTTACACCTAGGTGCTCAATCGACGTGACTATTTCAAGCGGTACGCCACTAATATTGTATTCGGCCATTACAGGATTGACTTTCCTACCAATCTGAATTAAATTACATTTTCACTATGTCCAGACATTATTTGTTAACCAAGAAGATACAATGCGAAACATAAAACACGTAAGAAACTCGGTGAAGTTAATGCAGCAATTAACATGGAATAACATTTAGATTCTATGCTATTGAGCTTGTCCTTGTTACAATAGCTGTGCTAATAAAAAGAACGTGTCTCCTTCTTGAAGAATAAACTGAAGCGTCTAGTAAGTGATACAATTAAAAGACCTAATTTTCATGAGAAACGAAAAAGGTCTACCTAGATTAACTGCAAATTTTGAGCAACTCATCAGCAAATACAATTTCACATACAATATGCTTTCATATTTTGTTTGGAAAATATCATGCCAGAATCGAATCAAAAACAGTTCGTTTCTTATGGTTCTGAGATGGTTTTAGGGAGTTTTCTCTTAGTTGTAAAGAAATTTCGGAACTGCAAAAACCCACTCACAAGTGTCCTCAACTGGGACACTCTCTACCATCTCCCCTGGAAACTGGTTGTAAAGTAGCTGACCGACCATATGTAGAGAAGAGCCCGCTCTACTTAGAGAACGAAAAGTTATTACAACAAACGTTATGCCGATGTCGAACCCTTGAGGACCAAGCACAATTTTAAGGAGATTAGCAAATGATAACGTTAAAAACCATGCTTTAGAATATATCGAGATGCTGTAGCGATGTTGTAGATAACATCTATATGTGAGACATTGAAAAAAGAAAGATATAAACAACTTCATAGCTATTAAAATACACATTTTTTATTTATCTTAGTTCATTTTCTTGATAACAACAATGAACCGTTTCATACAGAATTACATGTGCGTGAATGCTCATGATAACTACTTACTTTCCTATTCCTTTTTTTTGTATAAGCATGAATTAAGTTTACATAGTCGCCAATAATAATTTTCCTTATCTTTATCTCTATCTACTGCTATCACTCTATCATTTAGACTGCTACCTAACGTTATCCTATGCCATTTCTGTCTACCCTCAGTCGGATCTACCTTTACTCCAACCGAAAGAGAGCTATGGGTTTTTGTAACTTCAAATTATCTTGACTAATTTACAGTTATCATTATACCTTCTACTATTACTACAGTTATAACACCTTATACAACTTCTACAATAAAAAACAATATAGCTATTACAATTGCAAAAAAACCATAGTCGCTAATGCTACTTCAACTACCCAGTTTTTAATTGAATTATTTATTCTTCCTTTTCCATCAAAACACACAAAAATAGATTTTTTATTTTGACTTGAACATTGGACAGTATTGTCCCAGAAATTAATTAAAAATAATTCCAGTTCTCAGTTTTAGCAAGGCTCTCAGGAAATTTATTTTGGTAAGGCAAGTGGCGGAATTGGCAATCCCCTCCCATTACTCCCTGGTTGGGAGCGCCCACTGCCATCCTACTAGCGTCCCTGTTATGGCTGACAGAAACAGTGGCTCTAAAATGGACCTGATCTCCGACATCCTACTCTACTGCTTGGGGCAGAGAACGAAAAAATAAAATGATATCCGTCGTTGTCATCGAACACTGCACGTGTCGTTGCAAGTCATCGACTCTACTCTTCAGTGAGCACACAAACACACACACACACACACACACACACACACACACACACACTGTATTTGGAGGGCCTATTATTCCAGAATTAAATTAAAAATTTTTCTGCCCCTCCAATAGTTCTAGACAAGGTTTCCAGGAGACTTGTCTTGATTTGTTGGAACTGAAAATTCTCTCCCAAATATTTTCAGCTGGAATTCCCTCTGCGCCACTGCAGCTCGCCTGGTATTCAGCTGAAAGGACTCTGCCTGTACAGTGGATCATAAATCGAACAGAGAATAGAGAATGGCAAGTCCAATAAAAGAAGAAAGTATTACATTCACTTATTTATAATTTATGCCTAGGACCATAGGTAACATCGTCCCTGAAATAAATTAAGAATCGTGCCAACACTCCATGTTCAACCAACGCTTTATAGAGGTTTTCTAAGATCATCAGCTCAGTCCTAGAACTGGAAATCACCTACCGTTTCCATTTGGGAGACTGCCATGTACTAATGAGCAGCCTACATACGGTAATAAAATATGCAAGAAAGCCTGCTATACATACTTTGTTTGTAATAGACATTACTCTGCCTCACACGCACACTAATAGACGTACATACACTAGTGAGCAAAACAATGCATCACTGACGACCGTGATCGTTTTGGTGGTCCAGGTATTATGTATGAGGGAGCATAATGTTGCATGGGCGAACTGACTTCCGAATTTCTAAACTCGGGCAAAGTGGCCGGCATGGGAGGATGTTACAGAGCATGCATTATCGTCCGTGGTGACCGCACACCCTGTCAAGAACCATGTCTTTTGCAATGTCCAGAGGACCATAATGAACCACATTGACTCCACTGTAATTATTGCCTTTGAATAAAAGTGTCATTTCTGTCCGTCCCAGTGCGTTTCTTTCGATATCATTCCAGAAAAAATCAAAAATATCTAACGTACCTGGATGTCATGATGGTTATCGTGGGTTTCCGTTGATTGTAATGAAAATTCTGCTATCGAAAAACTCATGGTAAATGTGTATGGGTCGTTTGCACTTTGCTGTAAATATTCACCTCCATAATCGGCTCGAATCGACAACAAAGGATCAAAAGTAAGAAGTTCAACACTAAATCATTTACAGTCGCTGCCTAATGATTATAAAAATGCTGGCAGATGAGCTTAACAGAAAAATAAATGCACATAAGACGTAGCAAGCAAACCAAAGCATGCCAAAACATACTTACAGCCCGCCGACAACTCAGATAAAAACTCTGGGACAAATAATGCATGCACACGGTTGGTGTATCCCGATCGATACGAGAACAAGTACAACCTTAGCGAGGTGCGACAACGTGCAGGTAAGCATATCTGGGTTCAACAATGAATTTTACAGTATCTTATTCTTGAGTGAGCATCAGCGTCGAAGTCTCCAAAAAGGATTCTACAGTTGCAGGCGGTTGTCAGAAGTCGGTTGCAGGAGGCAGTCCAATGGTAACCGATTAGTGCACTGAATTTTACGATCGCGAGTAGGACGAAGTTTGATAATAATGCTGAGCAGTAATTCGCAAATAGAACTGTCATCCGAGAGTGAAGCATCCATGAAAGTTGTATTCGAATACTGGAGCACAATTTTGTTACTACAAGTAAACAATAAATTTCGACAAAGGATACAATAAACTAATAGCGATGTTCAGTCTATCTTCACCTAATTAATCTTCAAATGGTGGTAACTAACAAACAACCGGTAATCGATACGGAGAACAGTAATTGTCTCCGAACTACGCTAGAAGGTAATTGCCAGTCGCAATCACAAGAAAATGATGTACAGTGGTCGACCACAACAGATTCCCATACGAAATAGGTAACACACTAAAAAAACAAGAGATAAACATCGCCTAAGGCCTGAATGATTCAATAAAGAATCGCATCCCAGAACTAAAACCAATAATAGGCACACCAATGGTCTCTTACCTGCTATCTCAGTTACAGGAACTGCGACAAAAATCTACAACTGGATCACTATCGGGACGTTTGATACAAGATATAAAGAATGCAACACGGCATGCAAGCACAGTACAAACAACCCAACATTTCCGGACTACTTTAAATGGGGAATATCATATGTCAAGCACAATAGAAAAAATCTGAGAGTATTAAAACTCATTAAAAACAGATTTATCTTCACTTCTCAGGAAAATTACCTCATACACTAAGTAATAACACAAAAGATGTTGTCAGACTCCACAAACGCTGATCGATCTTGTAATTATTAATATACCCAAGAGCTGCTATCTCAGACCATTATGGTCAAGTACTTGAAAAATTCGGAATAATTCTGCTAGAATTTTGACGGGTAAAACCAGAACATTTGAATAGACTACAAACCTTACTAAAAGGGAAGATTAGAGGAAAGCACACTCCGTAAATAATGTTCAGGAGAGATGGAAGCATTTTTGTTCAACAGTGGGCTGTTACATAAATATTGTTTCCTCCAATTGTATCCAGAAGTCTGACTATGGGAGCTACTAAGAAATGGATCACCTCAGATATTATAAAATCAAGGGAGGGATCTAAAAATGGCATTTGAAAAATGATGGATAAACAAAACTACGGCTAACATTGACACATATAAGAAAAAGAAGAGAGCCTATAGTAGAACTGTAAGAGAAAGGAAATCCAAATTTTACCATAATGAAATTTCAACTTCTAAAAACATTTCCAAGACTGCATGGTCACACATAAACGGTTTGTTAGGGAAGATAGCAGTAACATAATTTTAGAGAAAATTGATAAGGAATGTAGAGAACCAAATAATGTCAGCAATATTTTTAATCCACATTTTATTGAAGTAGTGGAAAAACTTATAAAGGATAACAACAGGTCCCAATCGCAAAGTAATATGTATAACATATCCAATATTACAGAATGTGTTTTTCTGATGCCAGCGAGTGAATCAGAGATAAAAAACAATAAACATTCTAAATTTCATAAACACGAAAGGTCTTAATGGGATATATACCTCAGTAGCAAAGTATAGTTCTCTGTGGTTAGTGAGACCTGTGACTGATTTAATAAACTCAACCACGGAAAATGGGATATTTCCTAAATGTCTGAAAAAGAGTAAGATTGTTCCCGTTTATAAAGGTGGCGGCATGAAAAATCCTGCAAACTATAGACCAATTACCATCACGTCCGTCTTGTTCGAAATTGTGGAAACAGTCTTGAAAGATAGAATGTTAAATTTTATAGGGAAAAATAACGTACAAAATGAGGTGCAGTATGGTTTTAGAAAACGTGGATTTACCACCTCAGCCAACCTCTAGTCGATGTTACAGGAGCATTAGGTCAACAAAGAAAAGTCTGTGTTATTTTCCTTGACCTCTCAAGGACATTTGATTGCTTGTGTGTTACTACAAACCAATTCACAAGCTGAACTATTATGGTGTCATGGATAAGGCAGCTGACACCAAAACATCATTTGTGGAAACCAGAGAATAATGTGTAGAAGTAAACCATAAAACAAGTAGCGCTACTGAAACTTCCTGGCAGATTAAAACTGTGTGTCTGACCGAGACACGAACTCTGGACCTTTGCCTTTCGCAGACAAGTGCTCTACCATCTTTTTTTTTTTCTTGCAGTTTGTTCGTTATGGTTCGTTGTATTTCGTCGTAGCGGACGTCACGTGACATCCGTTGAAGTTCGTTGTTGATCTTTTCACTCAGTTTTTTTATTACAGAGGCCAGTCAGCACTCTGACCAAACACGGTCATTTGAGCTACGGAACCACAACTTACTCCCCGTCCTCACAGCTTTACTTCCGCCAGTACCTCGTCTCCAAACTTCCAAACTTACTGGTGGGAGTATAGCTGTGAGGATGGGGCCTGGCCGGCCGGAGTGGCCGTTCTAGGCGCTACAGTCCGGTGCCGCGCGACCGCTACGGTCGCAGGTTCGAATCCTGCCTCGGGCATGGACGTGTGTGTTGTCCTTAGGTTAGTTAGGTTTAAGTAGTTCTAAGTTCTATGGGACTGATGACCATAGCAGTTAAGTCCCATAGTGCTCAGAGCCATTTGAACCATTTTTGATGGAGCCTGAGTCGTGCTTGGGCAGCTCAGATGGTAGAGCACTTGCCTGCGATCGGCAAAGGTCCCGAGTTCGAGTAACGGTGCGGCACACAGTTTTAATTTGCCAGGAAGTTTCATATCAGAACACACTCCACTGCAGAGTGACAATCTGATTCTAAAAAGTAGCTCTATTGTAAAAATATACTCTAATTTTCAAGGAGGTAAGTATAGTACACCTCAGGGAGCAGTTTTGGGTCCCATTGTTTTCATTCTGTACATAAATGATATGCCATCAGCAGCAGATGACAATGCAGTAATGGTTGCTGTTGACACTTCACTCATAGTAAAAAGTGACTCAGTAAAAGAATTGGAATCAAGTGCTTGTGCAAATCTGAGTGATGCTTACAAATATGTCAGTGAAAACAACATGCTTGTAAATGAAAATAAGTCAACATACATACAACTACAAGTAAATAAAGTAAGGAATTGCAAATTATTGGGAATCATTGTTAATAAGCGTTTATCGTGGGAGGACCGTATCAGAAGAGTATGCCCAAAAATGGTCATCAACATACCGTAAGCGCCAACATATTCTTAATAAGGAAGATGTCTAGGGCAGTAGACACAGATGCACTATTAACAATGTACTATGGTCTAGTCTGTTCCCACTTACCATACTGCATTTTAATCTGGGGAAATACATATCCATAGGTTAGTGAAGCTTCAAAAGAAGGCTATTAGATGCGTTGCAGATCTGGCCCCAAGACAATTCAACAGAAATAAATTCAGGAAACTTTATATCATCACAGTCCCTTCACTATATATATTCTAAACAATTGTGGACGTGAAGGCAAATAATACAATTCAGTTGAATAGAGAGATACACAATTACAATATGAGAATGCCATCTATACAGGAAGCGGCTTAAGTTATCTGTAAAAGATCCTATAACGGCTGGGTGCAATTTACACAGGATAAAAAACATTGAAAAGACTTCTGTTCCCAGAAACAAAAGGTTACTTAGTCTCCTCAGTGCTATATAGTTTAAATGCATACCTAGAAACTAAACAGAGGGACGATCTTGTTCAAGCAGGCACATTAACATAAAATGTGTATCCATAAACCAGTAAGCACAAATATAAAATACATGTACTGTCTTATTATACAGGGTGTCACAAAAAGGTGCGGCCAAACTTTCAGGAAACATTCCTCACACACAAAGAAAGAAAATATGTTATGTGGACATGTGTCCGGAAACGCTTACTTTCCGTGTTAGAGCTCATTTTATTACTTCTCTTCAAATCACATTAATCATGGAATGGAAACACACAGCAACAGAACGTACCAGCGTGACTTCAAACACTTTGTTACAGGAAATGTTCAAAATGTCCTCCGTTAGCGAGGATACATGCATCCACCCTCCGTCGCATGGAATCCCTGATGCGCTGATGCAGCCCTGGAGAATGGCGTATTGTATCACAGCCGTCCACGATACGAGCACGAAGAGTCTCTACATTTGGTACCGGAGATGCGTAGACAAGAGCTTTCAAATGCCCCCATAAATGAAAGCCAAGAGGGTTGAGATCTGGAGAGCGTGGAGGCCATGGAACTGGTCCGCCTCTACCAATCCATCGGTCACGGAATCTGTTGTTGAGAAGCGTACGAACACTTCGTCTGAAATGGGCGGGAGCTCCATCGTGCGTGAACCACATGTTGTGTCGTACTTGTAAAGGCACATGTTCTAGCAGCACAGGTAGAGTACCCCGTATGAAATCATGATAACGTTGGTGGAAGAACATTGGGCCCAATCAAGATGCTACGTACTGATGTGCTTGATGCTAGTACTGTAGAGCAATGAGTCGCATGTCAACACAAGCACCGAAGTCAACATTACCTTCCTTCAGTTGGGTCAACTGGCGGTAAATCGAGGAAGTACAGTACATACTGACGAAACTAAATTGAGCTCTAACATGGAAATCAAGCGTTTCCGGACACATGTCCACGTAAGATCTTTTCTTTATTTGTATGAGAGGAATGTTTCCTGAAAGTTTGGCCGTACCTTTTTGTAACACCCTGTATAAGAATGATCTTGGCACTGCTTGCCCTTTTTTGTTTCTTTCATGTACCGGTACCCTGAAATACGTGTTGTTACAAAATCAGGCTGCCAGAGTCTAAGATGGCAGAGATTACTCTGTGCATGGTGTATCCTTTTGAAGTGCGATGGTGAAAGTGTAATACTATTAAAATGTGAAGATGAGCAGGTGGGATTGACGGAGGACATCGAAAGGGTGCAAAAAAGGGCAGCTCGTTTTGTATTATCACGTAGTAGAGGAGAGAGTGTGGCAGATATGATACGCGAATTGGGATGGAAGTCATTACAGCAAAGACGTTTTTCGTCGCGGCGAGATCTATTTACGAAATTTCAGTCACCAATTTTCTCTTCCGAATGCGAAAATATTTTGTTGAGCCCAACCTACATAGGTAGGAATAATCATCAAAATAAAATAAGAGAAATCAGAGCTCGAACAGAAAGGTTTAGGTGTTCGTTTTTCCCGCGTGCTGTTCGACAGTGGAATGGTAGAGAGATTGTATGATTGTGGTTCGACGAACCCTCTGCCAAGCACTTAAATGTGAATTGCAGAGTAGTCATGTAGATGTAGATGTAGATGTGGTTATCAGGTTATCATCAAACTGTTAATATCCATGTTTCCGTCTCTTTCACGTTATGTTAAAGACACATCCCTTTTTTAGTGATCGGTTATTTATAACAGAGTAATAATTTACTTTTTGGTAAATTATGTATGTCTGTCTCATATGATCATTTCTTTCTGTCTCTGTCTCTTTCTCTCTCTCTCTTCCATCTGTACCTGTTCGTTATCTTCTCCACCTCATTACCGAGTCTCTCTCCTTTCCTCTACTATACACCGTTAACTCCAAACTATTTCTTCATTTCAACTATATATTAAATAAATGCATATTAACATAACTGAAACGATATAACATATGATAAACGACAACTGAAGAGAAAACTGTTAGATCAAGAAAAATCTCAAAAAAGCCGTTGAGTTGACAACAATCCTTTTTCCTATCCTTATCCTGTGTCTTCACAGAGATGAAACATTTATCTGGATTTGCCACTGTTAGTGGTAGAGGGTGGTCGGATGAGCTTTCTGTCGCCTCATTCTGTTTATATATCTAACTCCCACATACTCCTTTATTTCACTTACGTATTAAATAGATACATATCAACACAATTAAAATCGCATTATAGACTATGGCATACGAAAGCTGAAGAGAAAACTCTTAGATCAAGTGAAAACAATCACTAGAGGTCAATTTGATTACACTCCTTTTTCCTGGTCTTGTCCCATGACTTCACAGAGTTGATATGTTTATTTGGATTTGGCAGTGTTAGTGCTACACGGTGGCAAGATACGCTTTTTGTGACAACGTTTTTGAAATGTTTGCGAACAGATTATGTGAGGCGTTGTTAAGCCGCTCCCTCGCCTCCACCCGAATCCCAGAAGCGGTACCGTAACAGCTATCGGAGTGCGTTTACAACATTACTCCGATAAAAACAAACAGAGGCACATTTAGTCAGGAGTATGCAATCAAACAGCACTGATACTGTATTGAGTCGTATTTCACACAAAGAAATGCTTAGTGCAGAAGACCAAAATGAAAGTAGCCAAAAATAATATAAACAGCAGTGGCATACATCCAAAATGTGCAAGCAGACGGTATTTCCAGGTGTATATGACAAGCAGACAGTATTTACAGATGTAGGTGAAAATCTTAGGTAAAATACCGTAACTAAAATCACACCTCAATACCTTTTGTAACGAATTGTTTTTACCTGAACCTCCAACTTTAAGTAGCACATGAGGCCTGCGACTATGATGTAAACATGAGAGCACTTTTTATGTCAGTGCTGAATGGGTCGCTTGAAATGAACTGGTCCCCTGTTGTTCAAAAATTTTATATTGTCGCGTTTCGGGCGCAGTCCATCTACAGAATGTTAAGTAAAGCTGCCTTCACACAAATTATGTCGACACATAGGTTCGTCCTCAATTGAGGTCTGATTTACGTTTTGAAGACGATCTGTGGCGCAAACCACTGGCACGCATGGTGACATAAATACGTATACTCGTGTCTTTTTTTTTTTTTTTTTTTTTAAAAAAGACCCTGAGAAAATAGAGATAGGAAGTTCATATTCATTCACAGGACGTGTGTGTCAGTAGTATGTTCTGCGGAAATGATTAGCAGTTCAGTCACCTCAGTTCAGCATGCATCCTCTTGCCTAGTAGGCATGGGCCCTGATAACTTGTCCGTGCGTGACGGCATCAATGCGAATAGGACGCGAGTGGTGTCCATCCATGCTGCATCCACCTAGTTCTAAATCTCATCTGTGGTGGTTGGCACTGGGTCACAGCGCTTCGCCGATCGTTTCACAATATCCCACACATTTTCGATTGGCGACAAGTCTGGTCATCTGGAGGGCCAGGGCAAAAGACTGACATCCTGTGACACGAAGAAGGCACGTGTTCATGCAGTAACATGTGGTAGTGCATTGTCTTGCAGAAAAATGGCGTCTGGGGAGTTGTGCGGATAGGGTATGGCTGGAGGTCGGAGGATGTCATTCACCTAGGTCACACTGGTGACAGTGCTCTGGACATGCACCAACTGTGGTATGTGGTTGTACCTGACAGCACCCACACCATAAGGTCTCGAGTCGGCGCTGTAAGTCTTGTGCAAATGTAGTCTGTGCTGCCGCTCCCCCTGTCAGTAGCGAACCAAATTGCGGCCATCATTTTGAAACAAACACAACCTGGATGCGTACGAAAACACTATCTGATGTTTTTTTCTGTTCCCAGTGACGTCGTTTCTTACAGCATTGTCACATACCATGTTTTTGCACATTCGTAAAAGGTGGGCGGAGAAGTGGTCGACACGCACGTAACCCATGCCGTAATAGACGGCCTCGGACTGTCACTCCTAATAATGTACGATGTGTTACATTGGTACACTGTTGCGCCAGAACCGAGGATGGCGTAGATCTGTTCTGAAGCGCCATCCAGATGAGGTGACGCCTGTGTCGGGGAGTGGTCAGGACGGTGCGGCCTGACGCAGCTCATCATATTCTATGGCCTTCCGTGAACCATTCTGCACACAACCATTGCACTGTCGAGACACTTCGTCCCACATGAGCAGAAATTTCGTGGATGGAAGCTTCACATTGTCTCAAGCCAAATAATGCTCCCTCTTCCAAACAAATTGGTCTGACGGTACGCTTTGCACGTACGTCTGCGAGGTATCCTGCACGTCTGCTCAAGTCACAATGATCCGTTACCTTCTGTTTATAGCGACAATCAGAATCGCAGGCACATTTTACCGGTATGTGGTGTCGGGCCGCGATTTGATGTTGCTGGCCGGTGTGGTTCAATTGATAATCAATTCTGCAGAACGTAGTAATGTACATGTTGTGTGAATATGAACGTCCTGTCTCTAGTCGCCCAAAGTATTGTTTTTTTTTCAGAATATGAGTGTACTTTCTTGTAGTTCCACATACGGATTATAGGTACAGGATGTACCAAAGTCCTTGGATCAAACGCCTGGAATTAACAGAACACGTCAATGGGGAACAATTTTTTTTAGAGACAACTGTTCACTGACGCTTTCCGTCGACGCTGTTGGTCTTTTTAGTGAATTCTCCGCTCTCGGAGAAAGAGATTTTATCAAATTGGCAGGGTCCACTTCCAAATGTGGTGCATACTACAAAGGACGATCAAAAATTTTCCATTCAGAGGCGGTACGGTCCAAAATCGGTATGGCAGTCTGGCTCGATCGCCGTGAACGCTGAGGCAATCGTCCCACTGAAACACTATGCTGAAGATACACATGTGGTAAAACACCGTGTCCTGCTGTGTGAAGAAGTCCGTAACTGCCTGCTGCTCAGCTTCGTCCGACAGGAATCTTTGACCTTTCAAGGCCTTTTGTAAGCGATCGAAGTCATGGTAATCACATGGGGAGAGATCAGGACTATAGGGCGGGTGCTCGAGTGTCTCCCGCATAAATTCGCCTAAATTCTGCTTTACGACATTTGCGATATGGATACGTGCTTTATCAAGAAACAGCAGCACTCCTTTTCGCACCATTCCAGTATGGTGGATTTGAACTGAAGTGCTTCCCCATACTTGTTCCTCATTTTCCAATGTATATCTACCAGTTTTTGTCCTTAGACAGCCAAGAAAAGAATAACACCCCGTTGGGGCTGTTTGATCCGGTTTGATAATAACGTTACCATAGTTCGTTTTCACATTACCACGCGCATGTCGGAAAAATACGAATGTCACCCTACTTTCTTGCCTACATGTCGGTCCTTACATACCCGCACCGAAGTCGCACTACGTTGCATACAGGCTGCAGAAACACCCTGAAATGGGAAGTTTTTGATCGTCCCTTGTAGCTACCCCATTAAATTGACAGAGTGATTTTCAACAACGAAAACCTAAGGGTGAGTGTCTCTGAGCGGGGAAAGGCATTTTAGAAGTGAATCACTAAGTTTCATTTTGCTCAGTGTAACTCAAATCACGTGCATCTTACGACTGGATTACGGGCAAAACACATTGCATTCACTCGTCACAGAGTTCTACGCCCTGCCGTCCCTCAGGGGCATAACCAGTAATAAAAGACGCGTAGCTTCACCAGAAAGCATCAGCGAACATTTACTGTCTCACAAAAGTTGTTCCCCATGAGGTCCTCTATCGCTTCTACACTTCTGTTGCAAAGACTTTGAGACGCTGTTATATTTACGAGGGGACGTCAAACAGTAAGTTATACTTACTGATTATGGCAGGCCAAGTACCTTTTCTTGAATGGTACACTACACTTCAAAGTCATACAGATACATGACACTATTTTTCAATATATTCACCAAGTCTCTCTGGGAAACGATCGGAACGTTCTGTAACCGTTCAATGAATCGCCGCTAAATATCCACTCTTGGGGTACGAAGCCAGTGCGTGATGCTACTAATGATAGGAAAATCTCTTTGGCCATCAGGCGCTCTACTGGGATATTGTACTCTGTTATGTACATCGATGGCCCTGCCTTCCAGTCTGAATCACCCACAAGTGTACGGCCTTGGTCAAACTGTGTGCACCGTTTCGCTACCGCTGCACGCGATGTTGTATTTAGTCAGTATAGCGTCAGGATTTCACTGAGAATCTGTGTGTAATTTAGACGTTTTCCTCACAGTGTCACACATGCTTCAACTTTCCTTTCCAGTCATGGTGCCGTTTCACTCCCACACTGTGACGCAGCTATGATCCCTACCGCAACAGAATTGCGTCTGCATAAAACCCACAACATGTACTCTCTTCTGAAAATTCACCACTCCCGTTGCGCAAACGGTCTTAGCCTGGGGAGACATGTGTAAATACCTACAAAATTTTAGAACGTTTAGAGGAGACAAAAAGAAAGGCTTTCTTATGTGACAAAAAGCTACAGATGCATTTTTTCCACTGTAGAGTTCCTTAAGGTTTTGACACTAGTGATGTGCTGAGAGGGTGTCAAAAGTACCCTGGAGCAAAGAGAAGTACAGTCTAAAAGCCTTATAGGACGTTTAGCGGAGAAACGGTGCTCCCGTGTTTGTAATACACATACACATAAAAATTTTATTATCGCTTCGAAACAGTCAACTTAACGTGAGGAATTTCTGAACAACATTTGTGACCAGTAATAAGTCTGACGTTCACATCACCAAGAACCTTTTCTTGAATGATACACTAGACTTCAAAGTCATACAGGCGCATGACACACTATTGCATGCAAACTTTCTACGGAATTCGCTAATTGCTCAAAAGGTATTAGGTTTTTCTTGGCGAGGCTACACGGAAATAAGAGTGTGACAGATTTTATCGAACGACTCGTGTATAGATGCTGTAACGCCTGTAGCCAGACGATGGCATGACAGATTGTTCGAAGTTGTGTAACACACAACAGTAGCGCACTGCAAAACACAAAGTCAAAGCAAAGTTAACAAGAAGTGCACTGACACATACCTTCGCTCAAACGTGATATTGCGCTATAAAGTGATAAAATTCTTACCAAAATGGACAATATTAAATATATGAGTGACTCAATACGTTTAGCACACAGCTAAATTATTTTTTCCATTTCTTTCTTTTTCTTGCTCTTCTTTCCTTTCGTTATCGTAAATCACTATCCGTCACACAACGGCCGCAGCTGGTAGCAGGGCAGGTTACACGCAAGATTAATAGTCTTTGCACAACGCGGTAACACACCCAATTAATCATGAGATCAGGATCAGCGCTAACGGAACAGGTACATGATGCCAGAGTTAATGGGAATTGCACGGCAACTTCATGATTCTGAGTACGCTATATTGTTTTAACTGTCATACATTACGAAATGGTGGAAACTATCGACTATCTTACAAACAACAAAATGTTTCAGAAGGATAGATGCACTTTCGCGATAAATACAAGTAAATGGAGTCAAACAGCACTGTTGTCTTTGAGACCCGCACTGGTAATGAGTTCAAAAGTCTTATCAAAATAGGATTTTCTTATTTTCTGCCTCAGTGCACAGTTGCTCTTTTCCACGCGGTGTGTGAAAACAGTATCTTAAGAGCATCTATAGAGTATAGGCGATAGTAATGAGTGTGTTTATAGCGCGCTGTCGAGTTTGTATTTTGTGATAATGAGATGGTATAGCCCAGTACTGGTACATAGCCTACTCCCCTTTAATAGCAGCGGTGGGAATGGTTCAAATGGCTCTGAGCACTATGGGACTTAACTTCTAAGGTCATCAGTCCCCTAGAACTTAGAACTACTTAAACCTAACTATCCTAAGGACATCACACACATCCATGCCCGAGACAGGATTCGAACCTGCAACTGTAGCGGTCACACGGTTCCAGACTGTAGCGCCGGCAGCAGCAGTGGAACCACTGAGTTTAAGGTCCCCAACCGACGGACGAACTACCATGAACAATATAACATGTCATTGCTTCATGAGACATGGCGGAAATGTTTGGGCGTTATGACTTTGTTCGTGGCTGTAAGCCAATTTGTAAACACACTCGGCGGCGTCCACTTCTTGCTGCCGAAGCCGGACTTTGTACTGTATTGTATTGTATGGAACTGGGGACCTAGAAACGACGGAGAGGCTTCCTCCCTGACAGAGCCCGCAGTGGTACACAATCCCACAACAGGCTACAGAAGTCCACTCACCCTACCGCCGCCCCACACCGAACCCAGGGTTATTGTGCTGTTCGACCCCCTGTGTACCCTCCCGGGTACGTCTCACACCAGACGACTGTAACCTGCAACCGTAATGATTGTGTGATAGAGTAATTATGGTGACGCATACGTGGAGAAAGTGCTTGCGCAGCAATCGCCGACATAGTGTAACTGAGGCGGAATAAGGGGAACCAGCCCTCATTCGCTGAGACAGATGGAAAACCGCCTTATAAACCATCCATAGACTGGCCGGCACACCGGATCTCGACGCAAATCCGCCCGGCGGATTCGTGCCGGGGACCGGCACGTCTTCCCGCCCGGAAAGCAATGCGTTAGCAGCTCACTTACTTGTCTTCCCTGCTAACACTCGTCCAGCGGCCGGCCTCGTCTCCTGGATACTGAACAGTTCAAAGAATCACCGCTGCGCAAGTGCCCGTTGACACCACCATAAAATGATAATAAAATTTTAACAATTTACCTTCCTTCGTTTGTCCCTTTACATAGCAGTGATGTCATTTTTATATGTCTATTTGCTTTAAGCTCGGTCCATTGTCTTTTGTTAATCATTTTCTGTGGTTCTGCTTCAACTGTCGCCGAATTTGTTATATTTTGTATGTACACTAGCGCTCCAACGTTTTACATAGGCGTGGTCAGTGCCCTTCGTGTCATGAGTTTGGTGGCTAAAGTTTCTCTTACATACCAGGTGCGATGTGAAATTTGAAATTTGATTGTTTTACACTCATCGCACGTGTCATATACTTTCAGCGATCTCACTCAGTTGTACTGACTCTGTAGCAAAGGTGTGTTGTGGTTCTTAAGCTTAACTATCTCATCTTTTTGAACAAACTTGCTTTATTTCTGCTGTTCAATCTTTGTACATTGGTTTTAATATACTTGGCTTACATATGCATTTTTTGCCAATCCTTTGAAAGACACTACCGTCTGATTGTTATTTTGTAATTGGGTTAGCAATGATAGTCCGCCCCGATAGCTGAGGAGGTTCCCTTGTGCGTTGTGGTGCTCGTGCTATATGACATAACGTTTCCAGTCTCGGTGGAAGCAATAAATACAACCTTTTATTTTATTTTCCATTTTAATTAATGGAGTTGCAAAAAAAAAGAGCGCTAATGCAAAAAAAGATGGATAGAGCGTCTGCCATGTAAGCAGGAGATCCCGGGTTCGAGTCCCGGTATAAAAAAAAGATTAAAAAAAGTGGTCAGCGCGGCGATATGTCACGCCAAAAGGCCCGGGTTCGATTCCCGGCTGGGTCGGAGATTTTTCTCCCCTCAGGGACTGGGTGTTGTGTTGTCCTCATTATCATTTCATCATCACCAGTCGAAGGCAACGGAAACCACCAATAGAATCACTTCCCTCGACGATCATGCGGTGGACTCTCTGACGAGGCTTCCCCCATGACAAGACGAGCCGTAAGGCGGAACACAAAGTTTTAGCAATGTTTTATTCTATTTCACTTCTACAGATGACAGTTTAAACTCTCGAAAGCGGTAAAGTGAACCAGATAAAGGTTTTCGTGTGAAGATGACTACTGATTTTTTTATTTTTTTGTTTGGACTTCAACTCAGGACACCATCCCAAAGTCTGGTGAACAGAAACTTCACGCCACCACCTCTCCTCCCCTTGCAGTCCTAATATGGTGATGAAAATATATTTTTGCCACCATGATTGGCACCGGAGTCGTGTGCCACCGCACAGATATGTGTTAAGAACGTCAGCTGTAGAGCCGTGACACAAATACAAAAATGCATAATAGCAATACAGAAGTACAAAGATGGAAGTATATTTCCACAGCAGCATTAACAAATTGTGGTTTAGAGAAACTGTAGTCACCTTTGTGCAACGCCATCTACATCGTGCAGAGAGTGTCGGACCGAACAGTCTTCCATGATGTGGATGGTGGTCTTTGCAGTGCCGTAATAATGTGTTAGGTACGACTCCCACAGATAGTCTCTCCTCTCCTGGGGCCTGTCTCGAAGTCATTGAGCCAAACTACAACTTTCTACATACTAAGGAACTTGGCAATCTACCCAGTTGGTTTCTACCAGCAAGTAGGCTAAAATCTTTTCAGCTGTCCGTAAACGTGTTCTTCCACTTTTCCTCCAGGTAGAAATTATTGAAAATCAGCCCTTCTGCCTCAAAATACAGTGGACATCTTGATTTCAGGCGACTTTTGGGCACTTCATGTAGACCTTGAGCCGACAGGAAGGTTTGCGTTAACTTTGGTGGACCTGTTTGACCTTCAGATACCGAGCGAGGTGGCGCAGTGGCTAGCACACTGGACTCGCATTCGGGAGGACGACGGTTGAATCCCGCGTCCGGCCATCCTGATTTAGGTTTTCCTTGATTTCCCTAAATCGCTCCAGGCAAATGCTGGGATGGTTCCTTTGAAAGGGCACGGCCGACTTCCTTCCCCGTCCTTCCCTAATCCGATGAGACCGATGACCTCGCAGTTTGGTCTCTTCCCCCAAACAATTCAGCTCAACCTTCAGACAGCAATCAGCCTAAGGTTTGATGCAGGTGTAATATAATTGTCCTCAATAAAGGGAACAGTTGTGCATCTACCTCTGCACACGGGCACAATACTCTAAAATTGAGAAACAAGAGATACAGAGTCACAGCAAACAACCCCAGCGTCTTCCAGCCAGCTTTTTCTTTCGCGACTGTTTTTTAACCTTGAAGCATAGTGTATTTACAACGTTAACGTTTACAATAACTGCAACGTAATTTTGATTTTGACTGAATTTAACGGTACTATTTGGAACCTGCTGCTAAAGCTGTAAGCAGAGTTTTCAACAGGAAACACGGAACGTATCAAGAGCAATTTTGAAAGTATTGATAAATTTGATTGAGATTATCTGGTAGTCTTCTTTCGATATCTCAATCTGCGACTCTGCTAGCTAAGGGCCAGATCATCAGCATACTGCAGCTTCCAACATTTAGTGAGTGTTACATCAGAAATATGTATAAAAAAAAGATAAGACCGCGGTACGGGTCACTGACGTAGGCCATTTTCAGTATTCTGCAATGGATTTTCTTGTCTCCAATATAAACTCCGAATTTCACGATTCAGGATCATTTTACTACGAGGCTGTTTCGTCGTTGAAAAGGGATTGTCTCAAACAACATTAGAAGCAGACCTACCGGTAGTCTTGTAGGAAAACATACACGCTAATGTGACAAAAGTAATGGGACACCTCCTAACATCGAGTCTGGCCTCCTTTTCGGCGGCTTAGTGCGGCAGCTTGAGGTGCCATGGACTCAAAATGTCGTTCGATGTCCCATGCAGAAATATTGAGCCATGCTGCCTCTATAACCATCCATAATTGCGAAAGTGTTGACGGTGCAGGATTTTATGAACGAGCTGACCTCTCGATTTTGTCCGATAAATGTTAGAGGGGATTCATTTCGGGTGATCTACGTCGCCTAATCATTCTCTCGAATTGTCCAGAATGTGCTTCAGACCATCCACAAACAGTAGCTGTGGCTGGTGACATAGCTTACTGGCATCCACAAAAATTCCACCATTGTTTGGGAACATGAAGTCCCTGAATGGCTGCAAATGGTCTAGAAGTAACCGAAAATAACCATTTACAGTCAATGATCGCTTTAGCTGGACCTTAGTACCAGTCTATTCCGTGTAAATACCAGTACAGCCCACACCATTATGGACCCACCACCAGCTTGCACAATGCCTTCTTGACGGCGTGGGTCCATGGCTTCGTGGGGCCTGGACCACTCTCGAACCTTACCTACCACCAGCTCTTACCAACTGCATTCGGGAATCATCTGACGAGGCCGCGGTTTTCCAGTCGTCTGTAGTTCAATCGTCGTGGCCACGAGCCCAGGAGGTGAGATGTCCTTCCTTTAGCAAAGGAATTCGCGTAGGCCGGCTGCCGCTATAGCCCAATAACGCCAAATTTCGCCATACTGTTCTAACGGATACGTTAGCCGTACGTCCCACGTTGATTTCTGCGGTTACTCCACGAAGTGTTGCTTTTGTATTAGCACTGACAATTTTATGCAAACGCCGCCACTCTCGGTCGTTAAGTGAAGGAAGTCGGCCAGTGCGTTGTTAGCGGTGAGAAGTAACACCTGAAGTTTGGTATTCTCGGCACACTCTTAACACTGCGGATTTCGGAATACTGAATTCCCTAACGATTTCCGAATTGGAATGTCCCATGCGCCCAGCTCCAACATTTTTGAAAGAGTAAACCATCTTATCACTGTAGACCATTGACACACACAGTGGTTACGGTTACTACAAGCCACACCACAAGTTGGGAAACGGGGCCAAATTTCTAGTAGTTTACTGTCGAGTTGAGATTTTCACAAATGTTTTATTAGTATCTTACAGAAACTAGCAGTACGGCAATAAACAGCCTTTTAAACACGCCGCTAACGGCAATCAAGTAATTTATAGCAATACAACAATTTAAATTTTTTTTAAAAAACACATAAGCTAGCAGTACAGCAATAAACATCCTTTTAAAACACGCCGCTAGCAGCAATCAAGTAATTTATAGCAATACAACTGTTTAATTTTTTTTTAAAAAAACACAGAAGCTAGCAGTACGGCAATAAACTACCATTTAAAACACGCCGCTAACGCCAATTAAGTAATTTATAGCAATACAACAATTTAAAAAAATTAAAGAACATTAGTAAACAGGCTAAAGTAAATACAGATCTTTGTTAATAAGGTACGGTGAGGTAGTGAAGCTACCAACACAGGCATTAAACAAATGAAACAGGCCTCAGCAAACACACGATTAATGGCAATAAAAGGAATTTACAAACTTAGAGGAATTTAAAAGAATTTTAAACAAACGTGTCTTGGAATATCATTAGAAAATAACAGATATGACGGACCCGTGTAAGGCGGCCACAAATCACCCACTCAGGGATGCTCAGGCTAGACAGAATACTGACCAATTTAAATACGCCCGTAAACACAATTGCCACTCTCAAGCTGGTCACTGCACCGACGTTTAGCCAGCGAAAACTTGTTATTAGATGGCTTAACTTCCTGACAAAATTAGAGCTAACCTCGTGCAAGGAAACATTACATCACACAGTCCTGAATGAGCGACCACATGATCAACCAACAAGAAGCATGAATTTACTCATAACCCACGACAGAATAGCGAAACAATTAAACTGCCAAAACTATACCTCCCATCGGACAGTAACGAGAGGAGGAGGAAAGATCACTGTCTTCAATTACACTGGTGCCAGGGACAGGAAACCCGGTCGCCGGAGGCCACAAGGCAGAAGAGGCGCTGGTTACACCAAATTATTACTTAATGATTAAACCTTCCACGAACTTAACTTGCAATTATGCTCGAACAGGCAGTACACGACATCCGATGGCAAGGATCCACACATCCGACCGCGCACGAGTCGCCAGCGTAACCAACACGCCACGGTCACGCGACAACACGCTCTGTCACCGGCGTTCACGTCTTCTCTGCAACGTTGACGGGTGGTGACCGCTCCTTCATGTTAGGTGTCTCCGTTTAAACTCCAGTGTTGAAACGGAGGATTTAAAGAAGCTTGTTAACGTTCCACCAAGGCGAAATGAACAGCAACTACTCTTGGGGCGATTCTGTATACAACCAACACGCGGGGAGCTCGTTACACACAACCGACATACATCACGTGGCGACTCGGTACAACCGACCACGCCTGCTTCGCGCTGGAGAGCCACACTGCCCTCCCGTGTCTACCACACTTTCCGTGCGCAGCCCCCTACTTCCACGCCACAACACGAGGTTACAACCGGTCAAAGATCTCACTTCCTCCATAGCAGTTTCCCGGAAGAAAAACGCAGATATCGATAGCAGAGGGAAAAAACAAGCAAGCAGCTACTTAATGTCAGACAACATATCAAACAAACATGTCAGGGGAAGAAAAGGAAAACCAATGCAATCTAAACACAAGGTGTAGCACGAGTCGATACACGGCTCAACCATCTAAACATATACTACTTCAACAAAACTACTATTACAATACTTCTTCCTTAACTCGTACTTCTGATTCGTTCATTTGCAGACGAATTTGCACCGTAAGAAAGTGGTGTTATTACAATGAAAGGTTAATGATGATAGGGTTTTCTGTGTATTGGCTTTCTCAATACTAGCTTATTAGTTTAACACGTCCATTTCTTTTCCACGTTCTCCCACATATTTCTGACTTCTGGATTGCATAAGGATCTTTTGCAAGTCAGCTAGTAACTCGGGAATATGATATACAGAAATTACATAGTGAATAAAACGACCACCACCAATCGTTAATACCAAGAAAATAGAGAAGTTAGTGCTGCTGCTCTTCATTTCACGGCAGCGAATCAACTTTTCGACTAGCCTACAGGGCGTCTCAAACCTTTTGTTCAAAATGGTTCAAATGGCTCTGAGCACTATGGGACTCAACTGCTGAGGTCATTAGTCCCCTATAACTTAGAACTAGTTAAACCTAACTAACCTAAGGACATCACAAACATCCATGCCCGAGGCAGGATTCGAACCTGCGACCGTAGCGGTCTTGCGGTTCCAGGCTGCAGCGCCTTTAACCGCACGGCCACTTCGGCCGGCGTCAAACCTTTTGTGTCAGACAGAAACAGATAATAGAGGATCTACAATGGATTCTATTGATACAGAGAACCAATTGTAGTAAATGCGTATTTTTGTGTTATGGAAGAAACAGCGTACACCGCATGACAGAAACGTAGCTGCTAGTGACGAACTATAGTCTCAACGCATGCATGGTTACGCCATATGAAGTTCTGTCGCACTCTCCTCTGTCTCAAAGATCCCCGGTGTTTGTTGTACCAGGAGATAGGCAGCTTGGATCATAGCAAGTAGGTCTTCATCCGTTTATTTGGGGGTTCCATACAGTAAAGTCCTGACGTAACCCGAGAGGAAAATGTCCGCAGTTGTGCGATCCGGCGATCGCGCTGGCCATGGGACAGGATTTCCCCTTCCAATTGTACGATTAGGATACGTGTTGCTCAGGCGCTCGCAGACATTAACATCGAAATGGACTTGTGCACTATCGTGTTGGAACAACATATATCGCGGGTAGCAGGGGATACAGTCTTTAAGAACTGTGGCAGCGCATCTCGCTAGAACACCAGGTAACGTGGACCAGCCAAACGGTGAGGCAACAATGCCTCCCAATACGTTGACAGAGAATCATTCTTCGTGGCCACTGTGATGATTATACTCATTGTTGACATGGCTGTTGTGGCTCTCGAAAACACCTTCACGGGTGAATGAGACTTCATCCGCGAACAAAACAAACTGTACGAAGTTCGGCACTAAATCACTACGGTGAATAATCCATTGACAGAAGTGAATGCTGGGCTCAAACTCTGTTGGTCCCAGTGCATGGACACGTTGTTCATGGTACTGCCGTTGCGATACACGCACTGAAACCGTCGTTCGTCTCTTTGAACCGTTACTATGAGCTATGTTGTTGTTAGGCAATGTACGCTGTGTATATCCTTAACACAATAGATATCCATCTCCGACCATTGGTTTCTTATCTCGATATAATCGGTTGTGGACCCACTATCACCTATTTCAGTTTGACCCAAAAGCTTCGAGACATCCTCTATATTGTCAACTAAAGGATGATCAACAGGCTTAGTGACAAGTTATGATGATATTGTCGTACCATGAGGCCCAGTAACGTATTCTGTTGATATTTAAGTGAAATGAATTTACTACCTCTTGCACACTGGTACGTGATGATCTCCAAATAACACAAAAAACAAATAAATAATAAAAAATTTCCTTCTATGACTATCCTGCTACATTTACATTCACTTACATTCTTCTCTTCTTATTTACTGCACATACTGACAGACATGGTAGAAATAGTAAACCAAGCCAATAAATGGTGACAGACAATCTACAGACCTAATCTGCAATTTTCGTGGAGCTTTATGCTAATCACCCAGTCTTGCGGAGTACCTAGGGCACGTTCTTCCTCTGTGAGATCTTATCCAAGAGTGATATATTGCCCAACACACACACACACACACACATATATATATCGTGATTCAGCTGTCCCTACTTAAGGATTTTATGCAACCTGCAATGCCTTCAAAAATACATACAAGATTTTCATATTCTCTCTCTCACTATGTGCAAACTATCAACCTGTTAGTCCTACAGAAAAAAATTAACAAGACCTTTTTGGAGAAAACTTAATGCGCCTAAATTTTGTACAAGGATACATTTTCGATAGAGGTCTTAGTTTTCCAATTATTGAAGAAAAATGAACAAAAGTGACCTTCAAACGCGTTTTTTTAATAACTCGAAAACCGTGGCCTACAGTGAAAAAGCATCCTCGAACAAAATTTAACTACATTAAATTTCCACGAAGAAGGTGAGGTGTATTTTTTTTATCTAGAATTAATATTTTGCACGTAGCGAGAGAGAGATTATTAAAACCTCGTATGTGATTTTTGAAGGCACATGTGAGTTGCATAAAACCCATGCGCAGGTCAGCTAAATAACGGTGTATACGGTATGAGTCTGTTTTTTAAATTCCTTACTACTGATAAAGCTCACTACGCTAGTAATTCGTAATTTAGAATGCACTGTTTTGCGCCGTAGCATCTCCACCCGGCACTTTACAACAGGTATACGTATTCCTGTTTTTCACTCACTGATTCTCTAATCAGCATATCCATAACTACAATGTCACGCTAGATATGTTGGAGATACGAAATGAAACTCAGTGAAGTGGAATTATTGAACACTTCAAGAATCACATTTTCTAGAACTGGCCAATCATAGCATAATTATTTGCAATTCTTTTGGACATTGACGAAATTGCAATCGACAGTACGTCATAGAAACACTGCTGCTCTAACATTTGCGGATATATAATCAAAGTTAGCATGTGAGTAATTTACTTTACGATGCACGTATGTACATGGGCGGAAAAGAAAAGTCAGCCTGCAGATTTCATGGTTGCTATGATAGCGAGGAATCGTATTCCTTTCAATAAAATTATTGAATACCTTTCGTTCACCTGATGTCACAAAGAAACATGCATTTGAACAAAGCAACAGAAAGCTGAAAAGAAGATTTAAAGAGATTCCTTGACGTACACCCTTCCACATTTTTGTAAACTTCACGTGAACCCCATATTTAATATGGTACCGGTTACTACGCATAAAACTACAAATACATAATATGAAAAGTTACCAGAACAATTACAAACACAACGACAGCGATTTAGTCGTTAAACGGATAGGTTATAGAATTCAAATAATTTTTGTGTTGTTTTCTTTCTTACAGGCGCGTAACGTGAGAAATTGTGACGTACCATGTTACTTTGTATCTGGCTTACTGAAAATTTTCGACGATTTGAATATTGCGCCCAAGCAAACAATAAAAGAAATTTCGACCGATAGGCGCCTACAGTTTGGTATTTCAATTAGCAGCCACAAGTGGTTCATTGTGTGTGCTTTGATGCGAACATTGTTGCTGATTTATTTACATCGTGTTCTACGGTTCCTATGAATTTCTCAGCGGCTCAATTATGGAATATTCATGAAGTTTTGATTTAAGCTGCAAAAAAATGCAGATGAAACGAACCAAATGCTAAGGGTGACTTCTGGTGAGCAAGCCTTGAGCCAAGCAAGAACATCTCAGTGGTTTAAGCGATATAAAGATGGTAGGATGCCTGTGAAGGATGACAGACACTTGCACTAACCGCCATCATTCACAACTGTGGAACGATCTCGAATCTGCGTGAAATGATGATGTTTATGAAATTCCTGGAACTTCACACGGGCGACGTCAATACACTGCAACTGATGAACTGAACTCGAGAGGAAATGCAGCGCAGTACTTTCCTCGACTTTCGAATTCCGACCAACGAGATCATCATGTGTACATTAAACTTTTAACAGCAGTTCGAGAAGATCCAATTTCCTGTCCAGGGTCTTAGCCACCGAAGAATCATAGATGTATGGTTATGACTCTGAAACAAAACAGCGCATTCTTCGCACTGGAAGACAGTATCCCTCCGCGGCCCTGAAAAGCGCGCCAAGTTTGCTGCAACATCAAGTCAGTGCTAGCAACGTTTTGACATTTATGGGATTCCCCAAAATGAATTCCTTCCACCTGGTCAGGAAATCGTAGGGAAGTTCGACTGCAGTTTCTTGCTGTGATAGAGGGTAAGTGTTGGAGGCAAACACTCCGAGACGTGGAAGAACCATTGCTGGATGTATCATGAAAATGCACCTGCACACACCTCGTTCATTGTGGGAAATTCCTGGCAAAAAACAATATTACTATGAAACGACAACCCTTAGCTGCTTACTGGCTTTGACATACGTCAACGGGGACAGATGAAAATGTGTGCCCGGATCGGGACTCGAACCCGGGATCTTCAGCTTACGTGGCAGACGCTCTATCCAGCTGAGCGACCGAGGACATAGAGGATAGCGCGACTGCAGGGATTTATCTCTGGCACGCCTCCTGCGAGACCCACATTCTCAACTTATTGTCCCGCACTACATTCGTAGTGCCCCCACTCATTATACTCATTACTCGCGGCGTGTTGCCGAATCCCATAAGAGTTCGGGTACTGTTTGTGCATCCGCACAGAAGAAGAAGATGGTCAAATGGCTGGCGAGCCTTAACTATATATATACGAAGATGGTAGCTGTTCTTTCGGACATGTCTGAAAGAACAGGTACCATCTTCGTATATAAAAAAACAAGATGACAACTGTCCCCACATTCGTCTTATCTAGTCCCTTATAATTTCTTCCTTTTCCAGAAACTGAAGCTGAAGTTGAAAGGTAGCCGTGTTGTACCCATAAAAGACATTCAAGCGGAATCATAACTTTTTTTTTAACATGTTTCAGCTAGCAGACTTCCAGCACTGCTCCCAACAATGGCCAAATCGCTGGAAGGTTGTACACAAGCACGAGCGGACAACTATGAAGGTGGTGATGGAAATTAATTTGTAAGTAAGTTTTCTGATGTATATGGTGTTATTACCACAGATTGTGAGGAGCACTTCGTATCTGTCGAGCGCCACGTCTGAACATCCTTCTATGTATTTTCCGATGGTTAGATATCTACAATATAAATAGAAAAACTGAGAATAGTTCACAGATAAAAAATACGTTGAAGTTAACGTAGGAGATAGCGCAGTGATATCTCTGGGCCTCGTGCCCTACAAGGCACTGTGACTTTGGCGTATGTGCCTTGGACTCCTCTTTTCGCCCGATGGCCGTAATGTCAGGTTCTACTTTGCATAGCAGACATATGATTTAGAACGACGTATATTACGCAGCTGTACCCTAAAATTACAGAGCTGTCAACGGTGAAGTCAAAATGACTTCGGGAATGTCGAAAGCATATCGATAATGACAGGACGAAAGACAGGGTACCAACCGGCAGGCGAAGGTCTCCTAACGGTGAATTTCAGGTACGTTATATTTTTCTGTGTACAGCGCGCCACACCATTATCACGTCAAGTGACTTTTCCGATCACAGCACGCTTTGTCGGCTCTGACGTATTGTCATTACACTTTGAAAAGAAACATTCAATTTGTGCCTTTTTGTCGTTTTCTTTACTGCTAGCGGCAGGGATCTTCAGTGCAGACAGAACACAACAACGTGAAATGACGTAAACACAAGTGTATTTCACCGCGTATTTTGGCAGCTTTATACCTCTTGATTCTTAACATTTAATATTATCTTCCTATACATGTGCAACAGGAATTTCTTATGGGCGGTATTCCTTACATATTTAAGTGCTGTTCAGTTTTACATCCGTTACTACGGTTTTTCCATCTTAAACATAGTGCAATTTAACAATGCTTTTAGTGAGATGAGTTTCGGTGTTATTTGTAAAACATATTCAGTGGTCTCTCTGGAAATATGGTAGAGGAGAGAAGTGTACCTAGAGGATAGTGTACCTATCAACACATAACATTTCTTGGTCGGTATTTCAGACTAATGACCTATTTCAGAATTACGTAAAAGAATGCGCGCTAGAAACAGCCATAAGAAGTCTCCACCATTTTCCATAGATTTTATTGTGATAATGCACGAGGTTGCGTTTTGTGCAGCGTTGAAAATATTTCGAGTTCTACGTATTTAAATACTACATAATATATTTGGAATATGTTGCTAATCCTTCAGCTATGGATTTATATGGTAAGTAAAGTTTTGTATATTTTTAAAACTAGTTAAAGCATGAAAATAAATAACGGGTCAAAAATTCCAAAATATGAAAATTTGAGTTATTGGTGAAATTTTGCTATAAACTCCAAAGTCAATAACGTAATACTGACGAAAGCACCAGAACAGTGGGAAACAGTGTTTACAGTTGTCACAAGATGGCACTCGTGTCTAACACCAACACTGATGTTCAGATAATGAGTCATGTGCCAACTGTCTGCTCCCTATTAGTGCCTTGGTGCGCAATTGCGTGAATTACTGACAGTGGAAGTATATCTGTGGTTTGTTTGCAAAAAAAAGGCACTGCTGAGTTGATTGTTACTGACACACAATGCACAGTTTGGCAAAGTGGAAAGGGAAACTGCACCAAAATGAACGAACAGAGGTGAATGTGGCCCTCAAAGTGAAAGAAAAAAACTTGCAGCGAGGGAAAGGAATAAACTCCAGCTAAGGAGGGTCCCAAGAACGAGGTAGGACCCGGCTATCGTTTTATTCATTATAAGACTTGGAATTAACGTTACTAAGCATCAAGTATTTTAATGCGTTTAATTTATAATTGAAACGAATCTCGTATCGACAGAATTCATCGTTCTGATTGTGAAGCTATAATTGTTTTCATGGAATCATTTACTTAGCTGCAAAGACCTAGATATGTTAGTTTAAAAATGTTGTTGCACTAAAGAGCCAAAGAAACTGGTACACCTGCCTAATATCGTGTAGGGCCATCGCGAGCACGCAGAAGTGCCACAATACGACGTGGCATGGACTTTTCTAGTGTCTGAAGTAGTGCTGGAGGGAGTTGGCACCATGCATCCTGTAGGGCTGTCCATAAATCCGTAAGAGTACGAGGTGGTGAAGATCCCTTCTAAACAGCACGTTGCAAGGCATCCCAGATGTGCTCGATAATGTTCATGTCTGGGGAGTTTGGTGGCCAGCGGAAGTGTTTAAACTCGGAAGAGTGTTCCTCGAGACAATCTGTAGCAATTTTGGGTGTCGCATAGTCCTGCTGGAATTCCCTAAGTCCGTCGGAATACACATTCGACATGAATGGATGCAGATAATCAGACAGGATGCTTACGTACGTGTCACCTGTCAGAGTCATATCTAGACGTATCAGGGGACCCATATCATTTCAACTGCATACACTCCACACTGTTACAGAGCCTCCAAAAGTTTAAACAGTCTCCAGCTGACATGCAGGTTCCATAGATTCATGGGGTTGTCTCCATAGCCGTACGCGTCCATCCGCTCAATACAATTTCAAACGAGACTCGTCTGACAAGGCAACATGTATGCAGTCATAAACAGTCCAGTGTAGGTGCTGATGGACCCAGGCGAGGCGTAAAGCTTTGTGTCGTGCAGCCATCAAGGGGACACGAGATTGCCTTCCACTCTAAAAGCTCATATCGATGATGTTTCGTCGAATGGTTCGCACGCTGACACTTGTTGATGGCCCAGCATTGACATCTGCAGCAATTTGCGGAAGAGTTGCACTTCTGTCACGTTGAACGATTCTCTTCAGTCGTCATTGGTCTCCTTCTTGCAGGATCTTTCTCACGCCGCAGGGATGTCAGAGATCTGATGTTTTACAGGATTCCTGATATTCACGGTGCACTCATGAAAAATGTTCGTACGTGGAAATCCCCACTTCATCGCTACCTCGGTGATGCTGTGTGCCTTCGCTCGTGCGCCAACTATAACACCACGTTCAAACTCACTTAAATACTGAAAACCTGCCATTGTAGCAGAAGTAGCCGATCTAACAACTGCGCCACACACTTGTTGTCTTACATAGTCGTTGCGACCGCAGCGCTGTATTCTGCCTGTTTAGATATCTCTGTATATGAATACGCAGGCGTATACCAGTTTCCTCGGCACTTCAGTGTATATTGTTTGACTCTTTCATGTTTCCTGTAAATGTCACTTTAAAAAATGGTTTAAATGGCTCTGAGCAATATGGGACTTAACTTCTGTGGTCATCAGTCCCCTAGAACTTAGAACTACTTAAACCTAACTAACCTAAAGACATCACACACATCCATGCCCGAGGCAGGATTCGAAGCTGCCACCATAGCGGTAGCGTGGTTCCAGACTGTAGCGCCTAGAACCGCTCGGCCACTCCGGCCGACATGTCACTTTAAATGCATGCAAGTTTCATATGATCAGAAACTGAAGTTGTATAGTGATTTCTACTCAGTAAAAGATACTGTTGAGCAAAATGCCTATGCAATGTTTCGTGTACATGCTTGCAAAGTGAAGTGGCCAAGATCAAAAGTAAGTAATGATAGTAACGAATTTTTTCGGCTGTCTACTAAGGAAGGTGCTGAACAACCTGTAATACCAAAGAAGAATGAAGTACTGATATGCTACATATTTCCCGATGGTTCAGGAGGCGTAATAGGTGTATGCATTTCTGAAGGTCTCAGTTTCACCAAAAGAACAGTAGACACACTAACACAGTTTGAGGCAGAGTGGTGAGACTTCTTGTGAAGAAAAGCGAGAAAATAATAAAAGCACCGGAAACATATATAAGGGAGTTAAAAGCTGATTGTTGCTCATATTAACGCCATATTAATGCAAGGATGCCATTATTCGAGGGGAAAAGTGAAGACCTGACTGTTTTTCGTTTATTCAAGGAATTTCAAAAGCTACGTGAAGACAATAAAATCACATACTGGTTCTACGCTAAAGTCTTTGAAAACAGATTCCCCGACCTTAATTTTCGTCGTTTGTTATGTGACACGTATTCCGCATGTAATCTTCTTAAAACCAAATTGTGGTGTGATTCGTATAATTAAGGCAATAAACTGCAGCTAGAATTCCATGACAGAAAAGCAATGAATGGTATGGGTTCCATGAAAGCTGACATAAACCAGAGTTAAGGGCATAACTCGGAAGTACGTGCAACTCTAATGGATTTACAAAAAGTGATTACTCTTCCTCTGTTGAGGCACCGTTCTCAGTTTACGGTTTTTGCATTCATGTTAGTGATAACCAAACCGCTCACATGTTTCTCTGGCATGAGGCCACGTGTGGCAGGGATGGGGGTGAAACTGCTTCCTGTGTGCACAAAGCCTTTACATCCGAACTTACTTGTAAAAAGATACTGATAATGAGGAATGACAACAGATGTGGGCAGAAAAGAAATAAGATGACGAAGTTTCTGAGGGTTTCCCTAACAGCAAAGGGTTACTTTACGGCAATAGAACACAAGTTTTTAGTGACAAGACTCTTGTTTGTGTCTTGCAATCGTGATTTTGTTCACCCTGAGAAACGAAAGATGCTAACTGTGTGAAGTTCGCCTCATCACTGAAGCTACGCACACATCTCCATTCAAAGTGACTGTTCTGCAAGAAGCAGATTTTTACGACATTTAGTCAGCTGCTGAAAAATACATGAATTTCACAGAGGTGGATATTTTAAAAGCACAGTGGATCAGACTGACTGCTGGACGGCTAGGGGTACTGCAAGTTCGATCAACTCTTACTGCACTTGAAGAGTTGAAGGAACATTACATTTGCCCTCCCCGCTAGCCGAGTGGTCCAACGCGCTTCTTCCCGAGTGGTAAGGCGTGCCGATCCCGTCACGAATCCGCCCGGCATATTACTGTCGAGGTTCGCTGTGCCGGCCAGCCTGTGGATGGTTTTTATGGCTATTTTCCATCAACCTCGGCGAATGCGGGCTGGTTCCTATTATTCCGCCTTAGCTACACTTTGTCGGCGATTGCTGCGGAATCACTGTCTCCACGTACGCGTACACCATAATTACTCTACCACGCAAACATTTGGGGTACAGTCGTCTGGTATGAGACGTTCCCGGGGGAGGGGAGTGGGCCCACTGGGATCTGAACCGCACAATAACCCTGGGTTCCCTGTGGGGCGGTGGTGGGGTGGGTGGACTGCTATGGCAGTTGTGCGGTTGTGTACCACTGAGGGCTACGGCGGGACGAAGCCTCTCCGTCCTTTCTAGGTCCGCACTTTAATACACAATACACAACATTTTGTTTTGAAGAGGAGCATGATGCCTTCTGATCATCAACAGGAAGAGCTGGAAACACTACACTACACATCTATTTTGTCTGAAGAAAACATAAGGGATATAACTAAAATTATTCCAGTTGTGAAAAAGGAGAATATTTAGTTTTACGAGAATCTTGTGAAATGAGCAAAAATGGGTGTCCTTGCATTTGTATCGTTATTAAAACCATTATGCACAAAACGTTTCATTCTCTTCAAATTTTGCATTATTTTTTTCTTAAACCTACTAACGTAGAACAAAAATGCAAATGAAATGAAACCTCTATAATTTTTGTATTTGTATGGTGACCCCCAGCATTTATACAGATTTTGTGTAAGTGCTATACACATTTCACTGATTATCTCTAAATCAATTTTTTGGCTTACTGCTTACTTACATGCCACACTTATGATACGTGTGGACAGTTAAGCCTACTTTGTCGGTCGTGTACTATCTTCTACTTTAAAACAAAAGGCACTGTTTCACAATGGAACACGTGATATTACCAAATTAGATTAATTTTGTTAGTGTTTTAACAGTCTGACCTTTTTTAAAAGTGGAAATTTGTGTTAATTTCCAATAAATTCAATTTCGAAATACATTTATGTTGTAACAGTTGCTTGATAACACTTCAGCTAATCTGAGTTCAGTTGCTGATTATTGGTTTGTTGTAGAGTACAACTAGTAGACAAACGAGCAAATACTGCGCAGAAGAGTTTTTCTCTGCTGAAACACTTTCAAATTTCAATAGAATGTTTCTTCTTAGGTACATAACCATTTTGTAAATTGAAGCATGTTTGCCGGCCGCGGTGGTCTCGCGGTTCTAGGCGCTCAGTCCGGAACCGCGCGACTGCTACGGTCGCAGGTTCGAATCCTGCCTCGGGCATGGATATGTGTGATGTCCTTAGGTTAGTTAGGTTTAAGTAGTTCTAAGTTCTGGGGGACTGATGACCACAGATGTTAAGTCCCATAGTGCTCAGAGCCATTTGAACCATTTGAAGCATGTTTTCACATTTGAAATAAACCTTAATTTCCCGAAGTAATTTTTGTAATTTCAGGAAAAGACTGCAGCAAATAAAAGATGAATACCATCATTTAAAAATGATATAGTAAATATATTACCCTTGTATTAAAGAGCTGACTAGAGGCCAAATCTGGAAAGTGTTTTAAGATACAATACTCGTTCTTGTACAAAACATGTTTCTACATCTTGCTTTTTGTAGATTAAAAATTAATTTTGTTTGTAAATTTTGCAGACGAATTACTTACGGTGGTTTTTTTTCCTCACGTTAACAGGTTCTGAACTACACTGCTTTTCTCCTTGTTGTTAGCGGAGTTTGAAGGTAAATAAAACTTACTTGCGCGTTCAGTTTCAGCGACCATTTTTTGCTTTCATAAACCTGCTTTTCCTTTTTCTGGATTCACGTGTGTTTTTCACTTCAGTTCACTTTTGTAAACTTCAACGAAAGTTGTCTACATAGTAACACAACTGTAGTTTTACCTTTTCCGCACTCAGAACAGTGTTTTTGCTTGCTCATTTGGTCCCCATGCAGGTAGTGAGTATTTCCAGCCATGTGAACACATTTTCCTGCAGTTTGGTGTTATGTGTGAAAGAGAGGGAGAGACAGAAGATGGAAGATTCAGGAGGACGAGGTAAAGGAGTACAATTGTGTGTGAGTGGAACAGTCTATGAGTATATTGCGGAAGATGTGTTAGTTGTTCACCAGAGATGTGACTGGATCAGAGAGGCGAGGACCCGAGAGTATTCACAAGTTTGCCAATACAACAGGTGAAATAACAGTACAATTTCTAACTTTTGCGATGTTTACTGAAGTAAAGTCGAAAAATCGTGGAAGGTGAATGTACAGCCATGTTGTTTTCAACTGAAAGATCGGTTAGCAATGAGAGAAAAATCATTGGACCGAGTAACATGTAAACCAGAGGAAAAAAACAGCTTAAGTAAACTGTACGCCAAATTTATAAAGAAAAACTGTTTCTAATATGTAAATGCCGTAGGCCTATGTAAAAATATATAAGGGGTAGTCAAACGAAAAGGAGGCATATGGAAAAACGGTAAGTAAGCTGTTAATTACTTCAGAAGTAATCGCCATAACTATGAACACATTAATTGCGCTGTGAGACAAGACAGTCAGTGCCTTCACGGAAAAATATTTTGGTTGCCTAAGGAACAGCAGTCGTCCCAAGCAAATCGACGGCTAGGTCTTCAAAAATATGGAATTCGCTTGGCGATAAATCGGGACTGTATGGAAGATGTGTGAGGGATCCACGGTAAAAATTCTTGAGCTAGCTCGAAACAACCTTGGCAACATGCGTATAAGCGTTGTGGAATTTCTAGGTCGGTCTTATTCCCTCTGATAGTACCGGGAAGCGTTACATTGGCGCTGCAGTTTTAATGACCATCAGTGTTGATTCTGTGGTGTCACCGCCAGACACCACACTTGCTAGGTGGTAGCCTTTAAATCGGCCGCGGTCCGGTAGTATACGTCGGACCCGCGTGTCGCCACTATCAGTGATTGCAGACCGAGCGCCGCCACACGGCAGGTCTAGAGAGACTTCCTAGCACTCGCTCCAGTTGTACAGCCGACTTTGCTAGCGATGGTTGACTGACAAATTACGCTCTCATTTGCCGAGACGATAGTTAGCATAGCCTTCAGCTACGTCCTTTGCTACGAACTAGCAAAGCGCCATTACCTGTTACTACTGATGCTGTAAAACATGTACCATCAAGAGCGATGTTCACCATTTACGGATTAAAGTTAAGTATTCCACAGCCACGTCCTTTTTTGCTAGTCTCATTTCCTTGACCTGTTCCAGACCTCACGCCAGCCTGCGTGAGCTAAAATGCGTGCCTTTCGGCTTCCTCTCATTGTGGGTTGGCTCTCTTGCCAATCCACAACAGATACTATACTCCTTTATTCGTTTTAATTGAAAATAGGGCGTTGCCATTGCAAACTGTAAGGTATAGTCGAAATCTTCCTTTATATAGTAAAAGAAGTCAGTGTCGATAGTAGCTGTTAACACAAATACCGATCAAGAAAAACATGTGGCCCGACCTTTGTTCTTCTGATAGCGCGGCTCTGAGGCGGAGAGGCTGCAGGCGATTCGAGACAACCCAGCTCCCTGTGTCCCTCTGTCCCTCCAGCGGGCGGACAGCTCAAAGGAAGTGCGGCGGTCCAGAGCAAAGATCTCGGTCGGACGTGCGCCGCCGGCCGCTTTGAGCAGAGCTAGATACGCCTAGCCGCAGGCGGGCCGCCGAGGGATGGAGGCGCCGCTTGTACAATGTACAGCGCCGACTGCAGGACACAGCGCTTTGCCCTGGGAGGACAGAGCGCGTGCTGTTCCGAAAGAACCACGAACGCATCTTCACACAAGAGCCGTGTTTTAGTACAGGACAGTAGCGAACATCAAACCTAACATCAGAGGCACCAAAAATTTTCGTAAGGCTAATTTCGATTAGAGTGGAAAAGGAGGTAGGTGATGTGCTGTGTGAGTGTTTTGTATTCAAGATGTCATGCAGCTATCATATAGTTCACGAAGGACATTTCTATTCGTACGCGTAAATGCAAGGCTGCTTTATATATAAGAAAACGAATGGCACAAGAAACAAATAGTGTGAAAATGGATCAATAGGTGGCGCTCTATATGTCAGAGTACATAAATGAGAACACCAGTCATGCACAGAGGCCCACTGAAGGTGGTATAAATACGCCGGCTAAACACCTTTTCCTCACCCTTCAACGGTCCCAACGCACCCTCCAAACCCACCTTGACCAGCTCACCACTTGGTGTAACAGTGGTTCGTTCGTCTCAACCCCTCCAAAACCCAGGCAATCACCATAGGCCCCACCACCCGCTCCTTCCGTATCTGTGATTTCTACCTCACCATTTATGGTCATCCCCACCTTGAGATACCTTAGCCTCACCCTCGACCTTCGCCTCACCTGGAACCCTCACCTCCTGACCATCTAGCAGAATGCCCATTCCTGCCTCTGCCCCCTAAAACTCCTGTCTGGCCAGACATAGAGATTGCATCCTTCCACCATCCTCCACACCTACAAATCCCTCATCTGTCCTATCCTCTGTTATGCCAGCATCGCCTGGATCTCCGCACTCACCCACTTTCACAAGGCCCTCCAAATCCTTGAACACCATGTACTCCGCCTTGCCTTCCGTATCCACCTTCCTTCCCTCACACTGCTCCTGTATGACCTCATCCCCTTCCCCCACCTCCTCCTTTTCCTCCAACATCTCTGCATCTTTTACACTGTCTGCAGGCTTGATCCCCCCACCCCCTGGTTTCCTTCTTCCTCTCCACCCCTCGCCTCTGTCGCTGTATCCCTTCCTCTCACCACCCCCACACCTTACATCTCCTTCATCAGGGCAATTTTCAGTGCGTCCCCCTCCACGATGTTGAACTTCACTGTGACATCTATCCCTCCTTCCAACTGTAACCTGGCCTTGTTCCCCTCCCTCTGCAGGGCCCCCTTTTTCCTCTCCCCTCTTCCCCCAGACCGGATTTTTCTCCTTCCCTCCCTGAGTCCCTGCACCCCCTCGTCGACTGCTTCCCTCCCATGTTCTTCCCTCCCCGGCCCTCTTCAGCGCGCCCCCCGCCTGTCTCCCCTCCCCCACCTTCTCCCCTCCCCCCTTCTTCCCTTCTCCTATCCTGTCTTCCCCTCCCTCCCCTCTCCCCTCCTCTCCTTCTCCTCTCCTCCTTCTTTCCTCCTCCCTCATCTATATGCCGCTGACAGATCCTCTCTGTTTACTCATCGTCATCAGTGTACTACATCTCTGTTGTTTTTGGTGCTGTTCTCCTGTGTGTCAAGAGCTGTGGTTTTAATTGTGTGCTGGACTTATAAATAATGTTATTGTCAGTGACTGTTATGTGCTACGCCGTCCGTCGATACTTTTGTGATCTAGTATGTGGTTTTGTTTTGTGTGTGCTATTTTTATACCGTTTTTATCTCCATTTTACAGTCACCCTCCTTTTTATCTGTTCTGTTCCATGATGCTCCCCCTTCTTTATATCAATGTACGCCATATTCTCTTCTTTATGTTATTTTCAATGTCGTCTATTGTATGATTAATGTCTTTCGGCTGAAGAGCAGCTCATATGCTGCTGCCAGCCCGCCCCGGATGGGGCATTGAAATACAATAAACGAAAAAAAAGAGCTTTTCCTCCTTTCGCGTCTGCGACGTTCGCCATGAAAGTCTCAATGCAGGATCACGCTCTGCTTGAAAAGCTGTATTACAGGAACGATCACTGTGCACACGTTGTTCTGCAGAAGTTCCGGACACTGAAGGGTTTGAAAAAAAACGCGTTGTTTCAATGACTGCCGAGGCTCTGGAGAAAATGACTCGGAAATTTGAAAAGACGGTTTCTTTTGTGTGCAACCTGGTAGAGGGAGGAAACGAATTGATTCGACATCAGTGGAAGCAGTGGCCACAGCGATGCAGAAGGAGACGAGTAGTGGTGTGCAAACGTGTACAGCACGGAGAATTGCTCGAACATTGGACATACCCGTCAGCATGGTACATAACATTCTACGAAACATCCTTCTTTGCTATCCATTCAAAATTACCCACGTGCACGAGTTGCTTCCTGTTGACCTGCCAGCAAGACAGACCTTTTATTTAGAATTTCTTGTTCGCATGGACGTGGACAATGATTGGTCATAGACGATTTTGTGGACAGACGAAGCCCACTTCCGTCTGACAGGATGTGTCAATACGCAGAATTGTCGAATATGGGCAACGGAAAATCCACACGCAAATCAACCAGTTCCAATTCACTCAGAAAAGGCCACTGCGTGGTACGGGTTTACGGCATCATTTATCATAGGGCCATATTTTTTCGAAGAGACAGGTACTTCTGGTCCTGTTAGCTGTACCGTCACTGGTAGGCGCTATGGGTGTCTTTTGCGCAATCACGTCATTCGAGCCCTCCAACAGCGTGGTTGTGTGGATGCGATCATTTTTATGCAAGAGGACGCACCTCCGTACATTGCAAATCCAGTTAAGCAGCTGCTGAAGTGCCATTTCGGAAACACTAGAATTATCAGCCGCCATTTCCCTACAGCCTGGCCGCCCCGGTCACCTGATCTTAATCCGTGTGATTTCTGGCTGTGGGACTATCTGAAAGATGTTGTGTTCAGTGTTCCGATTGTAAACTTAGCTGCATTGAAGGCACGCATTCCGCAACACGTTCTGAACGTGATCCCAGAAACAATTCGATCAGTTGTGGAAAATGCTGTTTCTCGATTTCAACGTGTTGCAGAAAATGGTGGACAGCCTACTGAACATGTTTTGCGCCAGTCATACGGAAATTAATAATCCGATTTTACTTTGATTCATGCTTTTTATGCAGTTTTTGGCCGCAGGACAATTAAAAACCGATATTTCCTATCCGCTGTGATATTACTTTGCCGTGGTAGATGGGCTTATGTAACTGACAGTGTAACACCTGTACACCCATGCACACTGAGTAGTACAGTTTGTTTAACGTGAAACGTACACTTTAGGCATTGTTGTATGATTCATTTGTCATTTGTAGTCGACCACTACTAAATTATGATGCTTTCAGCGCCATCTAATGCTACATTTTGAAACTATTTATTTTTCTTGTGCACTACATTTTCCCCCTTCTCCGATAATATTCCGTTGCAATCTGACGTCATTCTGAGATGTGGTGTTATTTCTACAGTGGTTTGAAAGTTTAACTTTAATTATATTCACCCTATATATCCTTCCTATTGTGAATGGGTCTAAATGACCCAGATAGTTTACTATGATTAACATAAATCCGCGAATAATATTTATTTTGTGACAGGATCTTACGTAATCCCCAAGTTCGTAATAATTTATGTTATCCTTAATTTTTGTTTCAAAATGTGAAACATTTCTTGAGATGTAGAGCTTTGACACACTTTTTGTGAATGGGTCTTTTAGACCCGGGAGGATATTCATTTGAATGCTTCCAACAAATTGTTTTTTAATGCGCGATTGTTGTCATATAATCTACAATGGCTTAGAGGTATTTCATATTGTTGCAAGAATTAGTATAACAACTGCACCGTCAGTCTGATTTAGTGTGCCAGCATGGCTAGTCGTTTTCTAAGCGATGAACAATTAGAAATGCTTCCAAATGAGTCATATGACGAAACAGTAGATGATCTTGTCAATGATTCAGATTTTCACGATGCTGTTGATAGTTGAAGTGAAGTTGATAATATATCAGCTGGAAGCGAGGAGAGTGGTTTTATTGAAGCAGATGAAGGAAACTAATGTAGTTGGAAATGTTTATAAGTCGCGAAATGGTATAGAGTGGTCTACAAATCCCCCAGCTGCGTCACAGGCAAGGTGAGCATAATAAATATATTATATGCAACTGAATTTTACGAGTATATGGCTATTATTATAGGTCTGCGTCGTAAGGTAGTTTCTAACTCGGTACACACCGTTGGGTGGCTTGCGGAGTATAAATGTAGATGTAGATGTAGACATTATCACCACTGTGGTCTTGGATTGGAAACTCGGTTTGGCCAAAGCTGATTTTTGTGGTACGTAAGGGAAGGCTGATTGTCTACAAGGATGAAAACCTTCATCTTCCATAATCTCTTGGGCCTTGTATGCAATATTTCTTTAATTTTTACTTAATTCCAGATTTACTTTTCTTGTGTTTCTTTGCAGTTTATCTTACTGGTTTTTGGTTAGTTCTCATCTAATTCATTTTTTTCCATTTCTTTAGGGCTGGAAACATTCCTCGTCCTGCTCCAGGACCTATCCCGTTTGTTCTTCAACGAATTAACGAAACGAAAGTATCGTCATTTTCACTGTTTAACTGAAGAAATGTTAACATTGATTTTGAATTAAATCAACAGAGAATTGACCAGAGTATCCGAAGCCAACGATGCGACATTCACATCAATTACAAATTGGGAACTGAAGGCTTCTTTGGGACTTCTTATATTGGCTGGTGTGTAAAGATCTGCTGGAGAATCTATTGAAGAGCTATGGGACAACATGAATGGTCGACCAGTTTTTCGTGCAACGATGTCACTTAAGCATTTCCATCAATCAGCAGATTTCTCAGATTTGACAACAAACATGATCGACCAGCCAGGCGACGCCATGATAAACTGGCTGCTATCAGAACTGTCTTTGAAATGTTTGTGGAACAATTTCCTAAAACCAGTAAACACCTCCGGGCTAAGTTGCCGTGGTCGATCTGTAGAACTTCTTCTCCCTGACGTTTCGTTCTCAACTACGGAGAACATCTTCCGAGGAGAGTCGACGACTGGCTGCTAAGAGCTGGGGCCGCTGCTTATATGGAGATCGTAGAGGGCGCCACCGCACGTCGCGTGGCGTCGATGTGTAGCTATCTCTGGCTATCGTCTGTTCTCTCGATTGCAGGCAATCGATTGTCACGTGATTGATGCAACGTCGACCGCCATATCTTGTCCAATTTTAATCCTTCTTCTTTGCGATTAAAATTGTATTGATGTTTGTGGATTCCAATTGCTTCTCTATACATACGTGTATAATAATGCGACGTCCTCGTTAACACGCTTGTCTCATCAAATTTTATATCGTGATCTCCGTCCTTAAAAACATGTTCCGCTATTGCCGATTTGTCGATATGGAGATCCTCAACATCATGCAGTCAGTTCAAACAGTAGCGAGACATGTGAGGATTTGATTCGTCCTGTTGAAAAACGGCACCACGATGTTGACGCATGGGAGCTAACACTTGAGGACGCAGGATATCGGTAATGTACCACTGTGCTTCAGAGTTCCCTCTGTCACTACCAGCAGGGACCTGAAGTCACATTTGGCAGCTTCACACACCATGACGCCAGATGTAACACCACTGAGGCTCTCCAAAATATTGTAACAAATGGACCTGGACCACTACCCAGGTCGCCACTATAGTCGCTGGCGATGCTCATCTGGGGTGGTGCACAACCACGATTCATCACTGAACTCAGTGAGAAGCCACTCATCAGCAATTCATGCTTTCTGGTCACCAACCCAAACCCAACCACTTGTGTTCTGACGTTAATGGCAGCCTATGCCTGGGAGGATAATGCCCCATCTGGCTGCTGCTAGACTCCAACCGGTTGTGAAAGATGATGCAGGGAGTCCATTATGGCAGACGCAGATATGAGGGGCTACAGTGTGCTTGGTGTACAATACAGAGAGTATGCCCGACCTCATCTTCCCATGCAGTCCAACATGAGGACATTGTCATTCCGAATGCCCCACAAATCTTGATTTTGCACCATTTTACCAGTTGGCCAAATGGAGGCCCGCAATAACGTCACTCTCGTACTGTGTCATGTGATTATAACAATGTCCCCCACGACTAACAGGCATCTCCGTGTCCTTTACAGAGATCATTCAGCATCTGATGCTCTCACGTCCCGTACTTTCCCTACCAGGCCTGGTAACAGCGCTAAACACGAACAACACTAATGTCATTCTACCTGTCTCATAGAACGGCAACTCCAGTCGATCACATACCTGCTGATGGTGTGTACGTGTACATAGCTTTATTGACATCCAACCACGTCTTTTTCGTGCTTCACTTTGTCTTTCAAGCAATGTACGAGGGTGAGTCAAACGAAAACATTAAATTTCTAATAACAAATCGAAATTTCGTGCCGTTATCCTGTAAGTTGGTAAGCGTGCTACAAACAGCGTGCAGAATGGTCTGTAAGTGGCAGCATAGTGCAGATGCACACATACCGTCGCAGTGTCAGTGTAAAGATGGCCGCCCCACTTGCAACTTGCACTAGGCAAGAACAGCGTTCTGTTATTCGGTTTTTGCGTAGTGAAGGTGTGAAACCTATTGAAATTCATCGACGAATGAAAGTTGATGTGACAAACATGTATCACCGCACTGATGCATGTTTGACACAGCAGCAAGTCTACGAATGGAGTAGGAAGTTCGCAAATGGTGTGACTTCAGTGGAAGATGCTCCTCGTCCAGGTCAGGCACAACGAGTTGTGACTCCACAGAACATTGCAGCAGTTGAAGCCATAGTGAAAGAAAACCGCCGAGTGACACTGAATGACATTGCAGCATGTTTAAAGATTAGTCATGGGTCAGCACACCACATTATTCGTCCAACGAAGTGTCTGCAAGATGGGTGCCACGGCAGCTGACCCCTGAAATGAGAGAACGACGTGTTGATGCTTGTGAAGAACTTCTTCGGCGCTTTGAACGAGAAGGTGATGGCTTCCTTGCAAGAATCGTTACTGGGGACGAAACATGGGTTCACTTCCACCAACCGGAAACGAAAAGAGCGAGCAAGGAATGGCGCCTTTCCTCATCGCCAAAACCAAAGAAGTTTCGAACAGAACCATCAGAAGGGAATGTTTCGCTGACTCTCTTTTGAGACGAAAAAGGAATCATTTTGGACCACTGTCACCAGTTCATCATACACAGATCATCTGAGGTCTGCAATGAAATCAAAGCGACGTGTATTGCTGTCAACAGGTGACCTTTAGCAACATGACAATGCAAGGCCCCACACTGCTCGTGCAACAGTTGCAACAATCACAGACCTGCATCTTGAGTGTCTTCCTCATCCACCATACTCACCAGACCTTGCCCCAAGTGATTTCCTTATGTTAATGGACCACTCAAAGACGCAATGGGAGGAAAGAAGTTCCGTTCTGATGAAGAGGTGCGGCACGCAGGGAATGCCTGGTTACGCGGACTAGCAAAAGAATTTGTTTCTAAAGGAATTTATGCACTTTGTAAGCGCTGAAGGACTTGCATTGAGCGTGGGGGACATTATGTTCAAAAGTGATACAGCTTTGTACTACTTCCGCACAACAAATAGTATTTAAAAAAAAAAATTTAAAGTTTTCGTTTGACTCTCCCTCGTAAGTAAGCATTAAAGCAGCTTTTGGTGGTTACCTGATGCCGTCCTTTAAGAAAAAGAAACCAAATTTCGAAAAGACATGAAAGAAGGCTCTGATGTCTCTCCTCTTGTATTCAGTCGAGTCCACATATCTATTGGCCAAGTTCGCGAAACAAGTGAGATAGAGCATTACAGTTAATGGGAAGAAGATAGAAATTCTTCGATACGCGAATGACATTTCTTTGGTCACAGAGACGAAAGAAGATCTAGAGAAGGTCCTCAGCTTAGTGGAAATGATTTTTAACAAGTATGGATAGAGAAAAAACAAGTGTATGACTAAAGTGATGGCATACAGACTGCAGAACAGTATTAACATCTAAGAATGAGTATTGAGAGAGAGGAGTTAGAAGTGATACAGGAAAATAATTATTTGGAAAGCAGGATCACAAGAGCCTGTAGGAGACGGAAAGGATTCGTAAGCGGAGTACAGCAGGTCAAAATTGCGTTTCATTGAGAAAGAACTTATTTAGCAACATGAACATCTGCCTGCAAATAAGATAATGGTTTATGAAAGCATATACGAGTGTGAAACTTGGACTACAGGAAAACAGGAGAGAAAATGGATAGTAGGCCTGGAAATTTGTTGCTACGGAAGGATGTTGAGATCAGCTGGACGGACAGAGTTACCACTGAAGAGGTGTTGTGAAGACTCAGGGAACCAAATCTCTCTAAACGTATGCCTAAGGAGAACAGACAAACTTACATTCCATTCCACATGCCTACAAATTATTGTCCTTAAGTATTTGTATGAGCTGACTGGTTACAACTGTGACTCACTGATACTTTAGTGTTGGGATACTACAATGCTTGATTTTGTGCACAATTTGATACCACTGATCAGTTAAAGCGAGTTGCCAATCCTTACATCACTTTGAAAGCTTTTCAAAGTCGAACAGAATATTCGTGCGGCTTTTTTTTAGCCAGAACTTTATTACAGATAATTGTCTCATCTGCGAAAAGGGTGAGGTTAATTCACGTCGGTCATTAATCAACAATGTCCGCCCCAGTAGCTGAGTGGTCAGCGTGACGGATTGCCGTCCTCTGGGCCCGGGTTCGATTCCCGGCTGGGTCGGAGATTTTCTCCGCTCAGGGACTGGGTGTTGTGTTGTGTTCCTCATCATTTCATCCCCATCCGGCGTGCAGGTCGCCCAATGTGGCGCCGAATGTAATAAGACCTGCGATATGGCGGCCGGACCTGCCCCGCGAGGGGCCTCCCGGCCAATGACGCCAAACGCTCATTTCCATTTCATTTCCATTAATCAACAATGTGAAAAGCAAGGGTCGAAACACAAAATGTGAGTCACGTCTGAAGCTAATTCTATATCTGTCAAAAAGATAAAGAAAAAATGAGGAAAATATATTGGTTGTCACTGTCACGTATAATGCGAAGAAATTGCCTGCAAGGAAAAGTCAACAAAGGGAAGACTGCCGGAAAGGACGTGAGTGGGAGGAGAAAGTCTTATCTAGAGTTCATACTTCATTCTGCTGCGGTGTGTGCAGTGTTTGGAAACTTCCCTGCAGAGCTAACTGTGTGCCAGACCTGGAATCGGAAACTGGTCTTCGCTTTCGAACGCAATGCTCTTATCCAGTGAGCTGTCCAGTGAGCACAAGATATGCAGAGGAACTTCCGTAAAGTTTGGAGGATAGGAGAGAGGTTTTGTAAGGAGAGCTGTGAAGACAGGTTGCAGCTTTTGCCGTGATAGCTCATTCGTTAAGAGCATTCCCTAAGAAATTCAAGACTACATATTAGATTCCCAGTCAGTAACACAGCTTTAATCTGTCAGAAGGTTTCGAGACTTGGAATGAGTGGTGACATTAAAGATAGGAGGTGACCTCAGTAAAATAGGGAAAAAATGGTTCAAATGGCTCTGAGCACTATGGGACCAAACTTCTAAGGTCATCAGTCCCCTAGAACTTAGAACTACTTAAACCTAACTAACCTAAGGACCTCACACACATCCATGCTCGAGGCAGGATTCGATCCTGCTACCGTAGCGGTCGCGCGGTTCCAGACTGTAGCGCCTAGAACCGCTCGGCAAAATAACAAAGAGGCACAAGGAAATGAAAAGGGGAGAGCAACAATTCGATACTTCTTGTAAGACAGATACACCAAAGAAGAAGAAATAAGTGATCAGTAGATTATAGAAATATCTGTAAGTATCTAAAAGTACTCCTTATTTGAGCGGTCAGGCTGCCACTAGCAGTACCATACAAGATTACCTGTATTACCAATGGTTTCTCCTTGATGCAATACTGTAACGGGGTAATCTGTTTCTGGAGGTCAACTGAGATGCTACACGAATCATAAGTACCGTCTTCAAGAACTGGTAATGAGACAACGGCTTGGAGAGGGGCGAGTTGACCCCTTGACCCTACACGCTACGTCCAAACGACACCATCTGGCAGAGGATGAAACGACGGCCGGTCCGCATCGCATGGTCCACTTTGCTTTATCATGGAGTTATCATTCTATGTGCATAGTATAAAATATGTGTACATACTGTAAATATGGTCTTACAATCTGCGACACTTTTGCTCATGATGCTGACAGCAAGCACGACCGATAATGTATCATCTTGTTTCTTTCTGTATCTAGGATCACTTGATAAGGGACTACATAGATCGTGGTAGGGTAATATACGCGTCTAAGTTAAGGAGAAACGACGTTATATGACAGTTTCATCAGGCTGTTGGTTCGCTCCTAAGGAATTATTTCGTAACCTAAAGTAATGTGGGAATACTTTCCTTACGCAGTTAGTTGTTTCCCCTGCCACCAACATCTCCCCAACCACAAAACAGTGGCGTCATTAATTTACAAAAATCCCGGGTCGTTTTGAAGTCGGAATATAAAGAAGGTAGAAACATAAGCGTTGAACCTCCCGTCGACGACCAGATCATTTGAAGCTAAAAACATTTAGAGAGGGTCATACGTATAAATTATTAGTAAAGATATAAAATGGAGTGTATGGTCTGACAACCTGAAAAAAACAAAAACCGAAACTATTTCCGTGGAACATATGCGCGTGACTTCAGTGACCGTGACCTGTGTCCTTGGGCTGTGATCACTATCGGTCGATTAACTAGCACTGGACCATCAGTTTATTGCAAACGTATTTTTGTGTCGTGTGCTTGCTAAACGTTCATTAATGACGGTCAGACTCTCACATAATCTTACATTCGTTCTCTCCACGACTCTAATATTTCTTCTTACTCTTCATATTAAGAAGGTTGAGGAGAAACTCCGCTGTTTTTGCCTTACGGAGCAGAGCAGTAATACATCTACAATATAACCGACCAAACGCTACCACTGATCTGATCGATATTGGTCATACGTATCACAGTTTAATTTCTGGTATAGTCTAAGTGAGATGCTACCCAACAACTGTAACATTATGCTTACATTTACCATGTCCTCCTTCGAAACTAACTTGTATGGATTCTGTTAATATACACTCCTGGAAATGGAAAAAAGAACACATTGACACCGGTGTGTCAGACCCACGATACTTGCTCCGGACACTGCGAGAGGGCTGTACAAGCAATGATCACGCGCACGGCACAGCGGACACACCAGGAACCGCGGTGTTGGCCGTCGAATGGCGCTAGCTGCGCAGCATTTGTGCACCGCCGCCGTCAGTGTCAGCCAGTTTGCCGTGGCATACGGAGCTCCATCGCAGTCTTTAACACTGGTAGCATGCCGCGACAGCGTGGACGTGAACCGTATGTGCAGTTGACGGACTTTGAGCGAGGGCGTATAGTGGGAATGCGGGAGGCCGGGTGGACGTACCGCCGAATTGCTCAACACGTGGGGCGTGAGGTCCCCACAGTACATCGATGTTATCGCCAGTGGTCGGCGGAAGGTGCACGTGCCCGTCGACCTGGGACCGGACCGCAGCGACGCACGGATGCACGCCAAGACCGTAGGATCCTACGCAGTGCCGTAGGGGACCGCACCGCCACTTCCCAGCAAATTAGGGACACTGTTGCTCCTAGGGTATCGGCGAAGACCATTCGCAACCGTCTCCATGAAGCTGGGCTACGGTCCCACACACCGTTAGGCCGTCTTCCACTCACGCCCCAACATCGTGCAGCCCGCCTCCAGTGGTGTCGCGACAGGCGTGAATGGAGGGACGAATGGAGACGTGTCGTCTTCAGCGATGAGAGTCGCTTCTGCCTTGGTGCCAATGATGGTCGTATGCGTGTTTGGCGCCGTGCAGGTGAGCGCCACAATCAGGACTGCATACGACCGAGGCACACAGGGCCAACACCCGGCATCATGGTGTGGGGAGCGATCTCCTACACTGGCCGTACACCACTGGTGATCGTCGAGGGGACACTGAATAGTGCACGGTACATCCAAACCGTCATCGAACCCATCGTTCTACCATTCCTAGACCGGCAAGGGAACTTGCAGTTCCAACAGGACAATGCACGTCCGCATGTATCCCGTGCCACCCAACGTGCTCTAGAAGGTGTAAGTCAACTACCCTTGCCAGCAAGATCTCCGGATCTGTCCCCCATTGAGCATGTTTGGGACTGGATGAAGCGTCGTCTCACGCGGTCTGCACGCCCAGCACGAACGCTGGTCCAACTGAGGCGCCAGGTGGAAATGGCATGGCAAGCCGTTCCACAGGACTACATCCAGCATCTCTACGATCGTCTCCATGGGAGAATAGCAGCCTGCATTGCTGCGAAAGGTGGATATACACTGTACTAGTGCCGACATTGTGCATGCTCTGTTGCCTGTGTCTATGTGCCTGTGGTTCTGTCAGTGTGATCATGTGATGTATCTGACCCCAGGAATGTGTCAATAAAGTTTCCCCTTCCTGGGACAATGAATTCACGGTGTTCTTATTTCAATTTCCAGGAGTGTAGTTTAAATCTGATAAGTCATCTTATCGATAAGGATCTGACTATACGTAAACACGTTTAGGCAAATACCAATGCATAACATAGTTTAGTCACAGAAACAGTTATTCAAAGAGCGAACGAATGCCACGCCACCGGAAAAAAATACTATAAGAGTTCGGCAGGCGCAGTTTCGTCGTTCGGAAGTGTGACTTACCTTAAATACTCAAAATTAACTAACATACAATAGTTACTCCTCACAGACAACTTACTAAGGCAGAAATAAGTTAAAATCCGCTTTGGTATTAATCAAAAAGCGTTTATATACACTCCTGGAAATGGAAAAAAGAACACATTGACACCGGTGTGTCAGACCCACCATACTTGCTCCGGACACTGCGAGAGGGCTGTACAAGCAATGATCACACGCACGGCACAGCGGACACACCAGGAACCGCGGTGTTGGCCGTCGAATGGCGCTAGCTGCGCAGCATTTGTGCACCGCCGCCGTCAGTGTCAGCCAGTTTGCCGTGGCATACGGAGCTCCATCGCAGTCTTTAACACTGGTAGCATGCCGCGACAGCGTGGACGTGAACCGTATGTGCAGTTGACGGACTTTGAGCGAGGGCGTATAGTGGGCGTGCGGGAGGCCGGGTGGACGTACCGCCGAATTGCTCAACACGTGGGACGTGAGGTCTCCACTGTACATCGATGTTGTCGCCAGTGGTCGGCGGAAGGTGCACGTGCCCGTCGACCTGGGACCGGATCGCAGCGACGCACGGATGCACGCCAAGACCGTAGGATCCTACGCAGTGCCGTAGGGGACCGCACCGCCACTTCCCAGCAAATTAGGGACGCTGTTGCTCCTGGGGTATCGGCAAGGACCATTCGCAACCGTCTCCATGAAGCTGGGCTACGGTCCCGCACACCGTTAGGCCGTCTTCCGCTCACGCCCCAACATCGTGCAGCCCGCCTCCAGTGGTGTCGCGACAGGCGTGAATGGAGGGACGAATGGAGACGTGTCGTCTTCAGCGATGAGAGTCGCTTCTGCCTTGGTGCCAATGATGGTCGTATGCGTGTTTGGCGCCGTGCAGGTGAGCGCCACAATCAGGACTGCATACGACCGAGGCACACAGGGCCAACACCCGGCATCATGGTGTGGGGAGCGATCTCCTACACTGGCCGTACACCACTGGTGATCGTCGAGGGGACACTGAATAGTGCACGGTACATCCAAACCGTCATCGAACCCATCGTTCTACCATTCCTAGACCGGCAAGGGAACTTGCTGTTCCAACAGGACAATGCACGTCCGCATGTATCCCGTGCCACCCAACGTGCTCTAGAAGTTGTAAGTCAACTACCCTGGCCAGCAAGATCTCCGGATCTGTCCCCCATTGAGCATGTTTGGGACTGGATGAAGCGTCGTCTCACGCGGTCTGCACGTCCAGCACGAACGCTAGTCCAACTGAGGCGCCAGGTGGAAATGGCATGGCAAGCCGTTCCACAGGACTACATCCAGCATCTCTACGATCGTCTCCATGGGAGAATAGCAGCCTGCATTGCTGCGAAAGGTGGATATACACTGTACTAGTGCCGACATTGTGCATGCTCTGTTGCCTGTGTCTATGTGCCTGTGGTTCTGTCAGTGTGATCATGTGATGTATCTGACCCCAGGAATGTGTCAATAAAGTTTCCCCTTCCTGGGACAATGAATTCACGGTGTTCTTATTTCAATTTCCAGGAGTGCATTATTACGTCAAGAGGCATGAGTTGGGAACATTGGTCGCGCCAAAGTAAAGAAAATGGAAAGTTCAAATAATCTTACGATTTGTTAGAATAATTATCATAAAAGATCCTCGCATAGTGTAGCATCTGCTACAGCATCTGCTACAGCGCCGACTAACTCAAAATAACGTGCACTATACTACACAGCAAGCGCACTTAGGAATGTCGACGTCTGATCACTTCAGTACAGCTCCCCCCTCACAACTGCCTGCTTAGCACCGCATCGCCCTCGTTCATTCAGATGTAATGTTTATTTTGAACAATTAGTTCATGAGCCCACTCGAAGAGTAAATGGTTACGAATCATACTTGACCTTTTGGCAACAAATAATTCTGGACAAATAGTGAGTATTGTGACGAATACAGGGATTAGCGACCACGAGGCAGTTGCTGCTAAGATGAATACCGTAACACCTACAACCATCAAAAAGAAACTCAAAGTATATCTATTTAAAAATCTGATAAAAATGCTCTTAACCCGTTTTTAAGAGACAGTCTTCACTCCTTCCGATCTGATCATGTAAGTGTAAAAAAGTTGTGGAACGTTTTCAAAGAGATAGTATCGACAGCATTTGAAAGATATATACCACATAAATTTATAAGTGATGGTATCGATCCCCCATGGTACACAAAACGGGTCAGATCGTTGTTGCAGAAGCAACGAAAAAAGCATGCCAAATTCAACAGAACGAAAAATCCCCAAGATTGGCAAAGTTTTACTGAAGTTCGAAATATGGCGTGTACTTCAATGCGAGATGCTTTTAATAATTCCCACAATGAAATTCTGTCTCGAAATCTGGCAGAAGACCCAAAAAAATTATGCTCATACATAAAGCACACCAGTGGCAAGACCTTCACTGCGCGATAACAACGGTGAAGTCAGTGATGACAGTGCCACTAAAGTAGAATTATTAAACACTGTCTTTCGAGACACCTTCACCAAAGAAGAGGAAGTAAATATTCCTGAATTCCAATCATGAGAAACATAGAAGTAGATATCATCGGGGTATCAAAGCAGCTCAAATCACTTAATACAGGCCTCCGGTCCAGATTCTATACCAGTCAGGTATGCTGATACAATAGCTCCATATTTACAAATTATATACAACCACTCGCTCACAGAAAGATCCGTACCCAAAGACTGGAAAATTGCTCAAGTCACACCAATACCCAAAAAGGGAAATAGAAGTAATCCACTGAATTACAGGCCTATATCACCAACGTCGGTTTGCAGTAGGGATTTGGAACATATAGTATATTCGAGCTCCCTCCATGAACCATGGACCTTGCCGTTGGTGGGGAGGCTTGCGTGCCTCAGCGATACAGATAGTCGTACCGTAGGTGCAACCACAACAGAGGGGTATCTGTTGAGAGGCCAGACAAACGTGTAGTTCCCGAAGAGGGGCAGCAGCCTTTTCGGTTGTTGGATGATTGGCTGATCTGGCCTTGTAACACTAACCAAAACGGCCTTGCTGTGCTGGTACTGCGAATGGCTGAAAGCAAGGGGAAACTACAGCCATAATTTTTCCTGAGGGTATGCAGCTTTACTGTATGGTTAAATGATGATGGCGTCCTCTTGGGTAAAATATTCCGCAGGTAAAATAGTCCCCCTTTCGGATCTCCGGGCGGGGACTACTCAAGAGGACGTCGTTATCAGGAGAAACAAAACTGGCGTTCTACGGACAGGAGCGTGGAATGTCAGATCCCTTAATCGGCCAGGTAGGTCAGAAAATTTAAAAAGGGACATGGATAGGTTAAAGTTAGATATGGTGGGAATTAGCGAGTTCGGTGGCAGGATGAATAAGACTTTTGATCAGGTGTATACAGGGTTATAAACACAAAATCAAATAGGGGTAATGCAGGAGTAGGTTTAATAATGAATAAAAATATAGGTGTGCGGGTAAGCTACTACAAACAGCATAGTGAACGCCTTATTGTGGCCAAGATAGACACGAAGCCCACGTCTACTACAGTATTACAAGTTTATATGCCAACTAGCTCTGCAGATGACGAAGAAATTGAAGAAATGTATGATCAAATAAAAGACATTATTCAGATAGTGAAGGGTGACGAAAATTTAATAGTCATGGGTGACTGGAATTCGGTAGTAGGAAAAGGGAGAGAAGGAAACGTAGTAGGTGAATATGGACTGGGGCAAAGAAATGAAAGAGGATGCCGCCTGGTAGAATTTTGCACAGAGCATAACTTAATCATAGCTAACACTTGGTTCAGGAATCATAAAAAAAAGTTGTATACATGGATTAAACCTGGAGACAGTGACAGGTTTCAGATAGATTATATAGTGGTAAGACAGAGATTTAGGAACCAGGTTTTAAATTGTAAGACATTTCCAGGGGCGGATGTGGACTCTGATCGCACTCTATTGGTTATGATCTGTAGATTAAAACTGAAGAAACTGCAAAAAGGTGGCAATTTAAGGAGATGGGACCTGGATAAACTGACTACAGAGGTTGTACAGAGTTTCAAGGAGAGCATAAGGGAACAATGGGCAAGAACGGGGGAAAGAAATACAGTAGAAGAAGAATGGGTAGCTTTGAGGCATGACGTAGCGAAGGCAGCAGAGGATCAAGTACGTAAAAGGACGAGGGCCAATAGAAATTCTTGGGTAACAGCAGAAATATTTAATTTAATTGATGAAAGGCGAAAATATAAAAATGCAGTAAATGAAACAGACTAAAAGGAATACAAACGTCTCAAAAATGAGATCGACAGGAAGTGTAAAATGGCTAAGCAGGGATGGCTAGAGGACAAATGTAAGGATGCAGAGGCTTATCTCACTAGAGGTGAGACGGATACTGCCTACAGGGAAATTATAGAGACCTTTGGAGAAAAGAGAACCACTTCCATGAATATCAAGAGCTCAGATGTAAACCCAGTTCTAAGCAAAGAAGGGAAAGCAGAAAGTTGTAAGGAGTATAAAGAGGGTCTATACAAGGGCGATGTACTTGAGGACAATATTATGGAAATGGAAGAGGTTGTAGATGAAGATAAAGTGGGAGATATCATACTGCGTGAAGAGTTTCAGAGCACTGAAAGACCTAAGCCGTAACAAGGCCCCAAGAGTAGACAACATTCCATTAGAACTACTGACAGCCTTAGGAGAGCCAGTCCTGACAAAACTCTACCATCTGTTGAGCAAAATGTATGAGACAGCTGAAACACCCTCGGAATATAATAATTCCAATCCCAAAGAAAGCAGGTGTTGACAGATGTGAAATTTACCGAACTATCAGTTTAATAAGTCACGGCTGCAAAATACTAATGCGTATTCTTTACAGACGAATGGAAAAACTGGTAGAAGCCCACCTTGGGGAAGATCAGTTTGGATTGCGTAGAAATGTTAGAACACATGAGGCAATACTGACCCTACGGCTTGTCTTAGAAGCTAGATTAAGAAAAGACAAACCTACGTTTCTAGCATTTGTTGACTTAGAGAAAGCTTTTGAAAATGTTGACTGTAATACTGTCTTTCAAATTCTAAAGGTGGCAGGGGTAAAATACAGGGAGAGAAAGGCAATTTACAATTTGTACAGAAACCAAATGGCAGTTGTAAGAGTCGAGGGACATGAAATTGAAGCAGTGGTTGGGAACGGAGTGTGACAGGGTTGTAGCCTATCCACGATGTTATTCAATCTGTATATTGAGCAATCAGTAAAGGAAACAAAAGAAAAATTCGGGGTAGGTATTAAAATACACGGAGAAGAAATAAAAACTTTGAAGTTCTCCGATGACATTGTAATTCTGTTAGAGACAGCAAAGGACTTGGAAGAACAATTGAACAGAATGGACAGTGTCTTGAAAGGGGGATATAAGATGAACATCAACAAAAGCAGAACGAGGATAGTGGAATGTAGTCGAGTTAACTCGGGTGATGCTGAGGGAATTAGATTAGGAAATGAGACACTTAAAGTAGTAAAGGAGTTTTGCTATTTGGGGAGTAAAATAACTGATGATGGTCTAAGTAGAGAGGATATAAAATGTAAACTGGCAATGGCAAGGAAAGCGTTTCTGAAGAAAGGAAATTTGTTAACATCGAGTATAGATTTGTCAGGAAGTCGTTTCTGAAAATATTTGTATAGTGTGTAGCCATGTATGGAAGTGAAAAATGGACGATAAATAGTTTGGACAAGAAGAGAATAGAAGCTTTCGAAATGTGGTGCTACAGAATAATGCTGAAGATTAGATGGGTAGAGCTCGTAACTAATGTGGAGGTATTGAATAGAATTGGGAAGAAGAGGAGTTTATGTCACAACTTGATTAGTAGAAGGGATTGGTTGGTAGGACATGTTCTGAGGCGTCAAGAGAGCACCAATTTAGTGGTGGATGGCAGCGTGGAGGGTAAAAATCTGAGAGGGAGACGAAGAGATAAATACACTAAACAGATTTAGAAGTATGTAGGGTGCAGTACGTACTGGGAGATAAAGCAGCTTGCACAGGATAGAGTAGCATGGAGAGCTGCATCAAACCAGTCTGAGGACTGACGATCACAACAACAACTGCATTGGAACATTATGAATTACCTCGAAGAAAACGATTTATTGACACATAGTCAGCACAGTTTCAGAAAATATGGTTCTTGTGAAACATAACTAGCTCTTTATACTCATGAAGGAATAAGTGCTATCGACAGGGGATGTGAAATTGATTCCATGTTTTTAGATTTCCAGAAGGTTTTCGACACCATTCCTCACAAGCGTCTTCTAACCAAACTGCGTGCCTACGGAGTATCGCCTCAGTTGTGCGACTGGATTTGTGATTTCCTGTCAGAAAGGTCACAGTTCGTAGTAATAGACGGAAAGTCATCGAGTAAAAGAGAAGTTATATCCGGCGTTCCCCAAGGAAGTGTTATAGGCCCTCTATTGTTCCTGATCTATATTAACGACATAGGAGACAATCTGAGTAGCCGTCTTATATTGTTTGCAGATGGTGCTGTCATTTATCGCTTGTAAAGTCATCAGATCATCAAACCGATTTGCAAAATGATTTAGATAAGGTATCTGCATGGTGCGAAAAGTGGCAGTTGACCCTGAATAAGGAAAAGTTTGAAGTTATTCACATGAGTACTAAAATAAATCAGCTAAATTTTGATTACGCGATAAGTCACACAAATCTGTGGGCTGTTAATTCAACTAAATACTTAGGGATTATAATTACACACACCCTAAATTGGAACGATCACATAGATAATGTTGTAGGTAGAGCCAACAAAAGACTGCTATTCATTGGCACAACACTTAGAAGGTGCAACAGGACTACTAAAGAGACTGCTTACGCCACACTCGAGCCGGCCGAAGTGGCCGTGCGGTTAAAGGCGCTGCAGTCTGGAACTGCAAGACCGCTACGGTCGCAGGTTCGATTCCTGCCTCGGGCATGGATGTTTGTGATGTCCTTAGGTTAGTTAGGTTTAACTAGTTCTAAGTTCTAGGGGACTAATGACCTCAGCAGTTGAGTCCCATAGTGCTCAGAGCCATTTGAACCATTACGCCACGCTCGTCCACCCTATTCTGGAGTATTACTGTGCGGTGTGGGATCCATTTCAGGTGGGACTGACGGATGACATCGAAAAAGTACAAAGAAGAGCAGCTCGTCTTGTATTATCGCGAAATTAGGGGAGATAGTGTAACAGACATGATACGTGAATTGGAGTGGCAACCATTAAAACAAAGGCGTTTTTCGTTGCTACAGGATCTTCTCATGAAATTTCAATCACCAGTTTCCTCTTCCGATTGCGAAAACATTCTGTTGGAGCCTACCTGCATAGGGAGAAATGATCATCACGATAAAAGGCTGAATCATCAGCCGCATTTCAAGTACAGAAAACACATACATTGTGAGATAAAGCACTACTTTCATCTGCTAAACAGCATGCGTATCCACTTTTGGAATGCAATATAGCCGCGATTATGTGTGGATTGCATTCAACAAGTCCTTGGCAAGACTTCGGGGGTGTGTGACGCCAGAGGTTTACACTCAGGTCTCTCGATTTCCATAAATTACGAGCCAGTGATCTGTGGGCGCGGAGTTGACGCTTGATAGCATCCGTGATGTATTATGGTTGGTTTAGATCAAGCGAATTTGCTGTCCAGGCATCACTGTCATGTTTCTCAAAACACTGTAGCAAGAATTTGGCTTTCTTACAAGAACTGGTATCTTGCTGGAGATTCAGTCGAGGCTATTTTGTATGAGTATTGTGTGCTAAATACTTTTGAAGGATGAAAGGATGCAAGTCGTCCGCAGTAATGAGCACTTAGTCTACAGCTGCCGGTTACTATCACAGGACCCATGGAAGCCAAGTTGAATGTCTCGGTAACATAACACTGGCTCAAACGGACAGCTTTCATGACCCAGTGCCTCAGCAGTCGTTCGCCTGGACGACAGCATATCCCGACACAACAATCGACCTTGTGTAGCAAGAAATGTCGTTCATCCAACCAGACGACACGTTTCCTTTGATCCACGGTGCAGTCTTGATGATTCCGTTTGCTGCTGCATTTGCAGTAGACGATGTCGTGGGTTGAACAGGGAAAATCGTAGAGGTAGTCTTCTGCAGTCGCACGCTTTGGTAATGTGCGCTGAACGGTGTGCTCCGAAACGCTTGTGCCTCCAACCGCATTGTAGCTGTCAGATCTGACACAGGTTGCCGCCTATCCTGTTTTAAGAAGTGGTCAAACCTCCGACCTCCACGTTCTACGACGAGGCGTGAACGTCCATCATGTTCAGAATGAGATTTTCACTCTGCAGTGGAGTATGCGCTGCTATTAAAGTTCCTGGCAGATTAAAACTGTGTGCCGGACCGAGACACGAACTCGAAACCTTTGCCTCTCGCGGGCAAGTGCTCTACTAACTGAGCTACCCAAGCGCGACTCACGACCCGTCCTCACATCTGGCAGAATTGAAGCTATGAGGACGGGTCGTAAGTTGCGCTTGGGTAGCTCAGTTGGTAGAGCACTTGCCCGCGAAAGGCAAAGGTCCCGAGTTGGAGTCTCGCTCTCGCACACAGTTTTAATATTCCAGGAAGGTCCATCATGTTACCGCCTACTTGTGGTTTTACCGTACTTCAAACATTTTCCATAGATACAGACGACTGTATAACGCGAACAGCCTACCAACTTCACCGTTTCCGAGATGCTCGTTCCCAGGCGCCAGTCCATAACAATCTACCCTTTGTCAAAGTCACTTACGTCAGTGAATTTCACCATTTGCAGCCCGTATTGTGATTATAATGATTTTTCATTCGTCTCTTCTCCGCCTAAATGCTTTTCTTACTTCTTCATGCGCCCACATTGCCACCAGGTGGCATTCAGTCTCTCGTCGGACAATGACCATAATGGTTTGGTTCATCGCCTCCACGGACATAGTGTCTTCGAACGTCTGAGTCGAGCTTCAGAGTTAGTACAGTGTAGTCGGCCGGTATAACGCAGGTGTCTTTTGTATGAGTATTCTGTATCAGGTACTTTTGAAGACACTGTGAGAATGCTGAGAAACGTTTCCAGTCTTGTTCGCCTGCATACCGACAGATCAATAGGCCAAATCTACAGTGAGTCGAAACCTTGACTCCTATTATCTATACTCCACCAGAGAAAGTCTATAGACTCAGTATTGTCAAAATCGAGAAGAAGATACGTCAATAATTGGTACCAAAACAGTTTTCCTGGTGGCTAATGTTAACTGCGTCATGAAAAAACACTCACCCTCTAATATGCCACGACAAATGCTTGTGTGTATATGTGAAGAGTATCTAGCGAAATTATCTGGTAGCTTATAACATGTCTAGGTGAAATAAAGTTAATTGTTGGATGTTTTTACCGGCCACCCGATTCCGTTGTGACGGTTTCAGAGTCATTGACAGAAAGTGTATTCTCAGTTTTAAGGGAACACCCATATCAAGCAACATTAGTTTTAGGCGATTTTAACTTACCGAGTACAGACTGGGACATCCATGGATTTATCGTAAGGGGTACAGAGAATCTCGCGAAGTCTTTTTGAACACTTTTTTCCGAGAACTGTCTTGAGCAGTTGGTTCAATAGCCCCCACGTAATGGAAATATTTTAGACCTTGTAGCTATAAACAGGTCTGACCTAATCGACGACGTCAGAATGGAGACACAGGTTAGTGACCATGATGTCATCATAGCGACTTTGGTTGGTAAAATTAAAAAACCAGTCAAGAAGGCCAGGACAGTATTTTCGCTAGAAAGAGCAGGTAGGCAGTGTTAACGTCCCATTTGCACAACAAAATTGACATCATTTAGCTCAGTACCATAAATATACTTCGCGTGACTAGAGCCTCGCGTCGGGTAGACCGTCGCAGGGTGCAAGTCTTTCGATTTGACGCCACTACGGCGACTTGAGAGTCGATGGGGATGAAATGAGAATGATTAGGACAACACAACACCCAGGCCTTGAGCCGAGAAAATCTTCGACCCAGGCGAGAAACGAACCCGGACCCTTACAATCGACATGCTGTCGAGCTGACCACTCAGCTACCGGAGGCGGACAGTTCAATAGGATGAACCTAGGGTAATGTTGGGCCAAGTTTAAACGGATTGCAAATCACACTCTGGGTAAGTAGGTGCCGAGTTACTTAGATTAAGAGCAGATAACTCCCATCGTGGTTAACAACCAAACTCAAAAACTGCTGAAAAATCAAAGGTTTTTGCACTGTTGGATCAAAAGAGAACAAGAAAATGATGACAGGCAAAAGTTAGTAGAAATTCGTGCGTCTGTAAAAAGATCTAAGCGCCAAGTTTACAGCAACTACCACCGTCATACCTCAGCACTAGATCTTGCCGAGAAACGGAGAAAATTTAGGTCCTACGTAAAAAAACGTCAAGTAGATCTGCGGCTTCAGAATGAGATTTTCACTCTGCAGCAGAGTGTGCGCTGATATGAAATTTTCTGGCAGATTAAAACTGTGTGCCAGACCGAGACTCGAACTCGGGACCTTTGAATTTTCGCAGGCAAGTGCTTTACCGTCTGAGCTACCCAACCACGACTCACGACCCGTCCTCACAACTTTACTTCTGCCAGTACCTCGTCTCCTACCTTCCAAACTTCACAGAAGCTCTCCCGCGAAACTTGCAGAATTAGCACTCATGGAAGAACATCCTTTCTTCCAGGAGTGCTAGTTCTGCAAGTTTCGCAGGAGAGCTTCTGTGAAGTTTGGAAGGTAGGAGACGAGATACTGGCAGAAGTAAAGCAGTAAGGAGGAGGCGGGAGTCATGCTTGGGTAGCACCTCAAATGAGAGTGTCTGTACGTTTCAATATTACAGGAATGACAGCTGCGTGCAGCAGGTCGGGTCACGGCAGATCTCACAGACCTGAGCGATCGTGTTGCAGTGGTGACAGACGCAATGCTTTTGTACATTGCCAGGTCTCCGCAGACATTATGCATGCATCTATGAATATCTGCGTTGCTCTGGTTTTCCGCCAAAAGAAACTCAATGACAGCTCCCTGAATCTAACGCTCCTCCGTTACAGGCGTCAGTTTGAGAGCTACGCATAGAGCCGCCATCTATCGGAAGTGCATGAAACTATAGGGGCTGATGCGTGCGTGAATGTTCCACCATGTCCCACAACAAATTACAGTACTTTTTCAACCGAAACAGGACGAGAAAAAAATTTGTGTTGCATTACTTATTGATCCCATCTAGTAATATATGAGGAAGCTATTCCTTATGCTATATGCAAAACGTCGAGTTTTGAGAAAATTTCTGTTCCTTAACAACTGTTAAAGTTATTGACTTGAAACTCAAATTACGAGCTACTATTTTATTTGACATCGTTGGATAAACTTTGAATCCACGGCCACCGGCAACTCCAGCGGCACGTTCAGAACCTAATTACAGCAAAGAAACGCCGGGACTGGCACCAGACCTGTACGCAAGTCAACACCACCCTCCCTACAAACTCCTCCAAGTACTGGTCGGGTTTCCATCACCTTACTGGTTCCCATTCCGCACCCTGTTACCCCCTTCTCCATAGCGACCGTCCCTTCCCGACAACCTCAGTAACGCCAACCACTTCGCTTTCCACCTTTCCGAGGTCTCCTCCATCCCTGACGACCCCCACTCTGATTATCCCCTTTTCCCCACCATCATGGAACGTGCAGATGCCTCGGTCACTCAACTCGCTCCCAGTCTCCAGTACTTGAGGCGGTTACCCCCCTCTGACAACAACACTCCAATCACAGCACACGACACTAAACGTATCCTCCAGTCAAAATGCAGCACCGTCCATGGTCACGTCTGTGTCACTTACCACCACCTCAAAGAATGCTCCTTCTCCTTCCTTACTGTCCTTGCCACCTTGGACAACGTTATTCTCTCCACCAGCTTTTACCCTGACGTGTGGAAGATTTCCCGCGGCCTCCTGTCCTCAAACCCTGTTGTCCTACCTTCCAAACTTCACAGAAGCTCTCCCGCGAAACCAAGGAGGGAGGATTGGTGCTTCGGTCTTCGAATCCATCCTCTCCCATCGTATCCATCACCACCTTAATCAACACCACCTCCTCCCCCTTATCCAGTGTGGCTTCCGACCCTCCTTCTCTGCTGAAGACCAACTCCTTCACCTCATCCACCCTCTCTCCCTCCAACTTAACTCCTGTTGCTCCCTCATTTTTGTTTCCCTCGACCTCCAGAATGCTTACCACCACATATGGCATCCTGGTCTCCTCTTTAAACTCCAAACCTACGCCCTGCCTATCAATCTTTTCCATCTGGCCGCTTCCTTCCTCTCACACAATCCCTCTTATGTCACCCACCCAAATAATAACTCCTGTATCTTTTATCCCACTGCCAGCATCCTCTCCACACTCCTCTATCTTTTGTACACTGCCGGTATGCCCAAGACACCCCCACCTGTACACCTCCTCCAGTATGCTGGTGACACTGCCTTCCTGACTCTCTGCCCTACCCTTCAACAGTCCCAACACACCATCCAAACCCTGCTTGACCAGTTCACCACTTGGTGCAACCAATGGTTCCTTCATCTCAATCCCCCCCAAGACCCAGGCAATCATCAAAGGTCGCACCACATACTCCTTCCATCTTCATGATTTCTACCTAACCATTTATGGTCATCCCATCCAACTCACCCGCACCTTGCCCTCACCCTTGATCGCCATATCACCTGGACCCCTCATCTCCTGACTATCCAGGAGAAAGCCCATAGCCACCTCTGCCTCACGAAACTCCTGTCCAGCTGGACATGGGCATGGGATCCTTCCTCTATGCTCCACATCTACAACTCTCAACCGTCCTGTACACTGTTATGGCAGTGTTGCCTGGATCTCTGCCCCCCCCCCCCCCTTTTATAAGGCCATCCAAATCCTAGAACTCCACATGTTGTGCCTTGCCTTGTATATATCTGCCTTCCATCCCTACATGGCTGCTATATGACCTCATCGCCGGCCGTTGTGGCCAAGCGGTTCTAGGCGCGTTATTCTGGAACCGTGCGACCGCTACGGTCGCAGGTTCGATTCCTGCCTCGGGCATGGATGTGTGTGATGTCCTTAGGTTAGTTAGGTTTAAGCAGTTCTAAGTTCTAGGGGACTGATGACCTCAGAAGTTAAGTCCCATAGTGCTCAGAGCCATTTGAACCATTTGACCTCATCCCCTTTCCCTACCTCCTTCTTTTCCTCCAACGTATCCGCATCTCTATCACTATATCCCCCCTCTCTCCACCTCCACACCCGTCATCTTCTTGATAAGGGCAATTTCGAGCACCACAACCCGCCTCCCCCCCGGATGATGAACTTCGCTGTGATGTCCACCCTTCCTACTAACTGTAGCCTGGTCTTGTCCCCCTCCCTTCCCAGGACACGCCCCCTTCCTCTCCTCTCCTTCCCCCAGAGTAATTTCACTTTCTTCCCCCTCCCCCTTGAGTCTCTGGACTCCCTCCTTGGCTCTTTTCATCTCCTGTCCTCCCCTCCCCAGCTCCCTTTGTTATGCCACCACCTTGTCTCCCACCCTCTCTAGCACCAATCCTCCCACCCCCCCTTTTTCCCTTTTCCCTCGCATCCCTACCCGTGCAGATGCTCCTAGTTTGTTTCTTCATCATCAGTGTGCTATGTCAGTTTCTGTTCGGTGCCAATCTACAGTGATGCCAAGTGCTGTGGTTTTAATCATGTTCTTGACTTTATACTCCATCCGTAATTTGCCTTGTGTGTGTTTTTTGTGTGTAATATACTGTTTCAGATTTTTATCTCCATTTTTAGTCACCCCCCTTAGTACTCTCTCTCCCATAATGTTCCTCCTCTTTTTATCTATGTTCCGCCATATTTTCTCCTTTATGTTGTTTTAAATGTGTTCCTGTTATGTACTTACTGTCTCTCGGCTGAAGAGCAGCACCTATGCTACTCCCAGCCCTCCCTGAATGTGAAAATGAAATTCAATAAAAAAGAAAGAAAGAAGAAACTTTGAAAACAATCTGTGTGCTGAAACAGGCAGATGTTAAATAACGGTTTTTTGCATGATCAGCGACTCAATGTGCGCACACACAGATGCACGCCAGCTCGGATATGTGTAGCAAAGGAACAGTTGCCTCGAGGACACCTGCAAAGCAACCACATGGGCATTTAATAATGGCTGTTAAAGAGTGATTACATTTTGCTATGCCACGCCTTCGCAACCTATGCTATAGCACCGGACTCAACATACAGAGTAGTGTGTCATTCCCCACGACGCCTTTCTGTGTATACTATCTTGCCGGCTGCTGTGGCCGAGCGGTTCTAGGCGCTTCAGTAGGGAACGGCGGCACTGCTACGGTCGCAAGTTTGAATCCTGCCTCGGGCATGGATGTGTGTGATGTTCTTAGGTTAGTTGGGTTTATGTAGTTCGAAGTTCTAGGGGAATGATGACGTCAGAAGTTAAATCCCATTGTGCCCAGAGCCATTTTTTATATTATCTCATGGAAAGTAACGGGAATCGTGTGTGTAATGGGGAACTGACCACTAGATGCCAGAAGAGGCGGACCCAACAGCAGGAAAGGAGGCGGAGACTATTTCTTTTCAGTAGGAAATCAGCAACAGCAGAGCGGATCGTCAGGAGAGCAACCACACTTCGAACGTGGGCTGTTCATTGGATGCCATCTGAGAAACAGATCCATCAGAGACATTTCGACTCTTCTGAACTTGGTCATGGAACTATTGAGCAGAAACGTATGTGAACAACCACAGCTAAACCAGACCAGCTAGACCATCCGTACTGACAGACAGAGACCGTGAAGCGTTGTGGAGGATGGTAAAAGATCGTGTGAAAGCAGCGGAAGCAATCACTCATGAGTTTCAAAGGGCTACCAGCAGTCCATATGCCACAATGATTGTCCGCAAAGAAAAAGAACGGAATACAATGATAGAGAAGCTCTTCATACGGTAGATAATCGACGCTTGAGTTGTTACAAACAGCGATGCCACTGGAATCAGTAACTATAAACGAGTGATTTGAAGTAATAAATCACACTATATTCTATGGCAATCCACCGGCGGAAGGATTGCTCGCAGCTCGTGGTCTAGTGGCTAGCGTTGCTGCCTCTGGATCACGGAGTCCTGGGTTCGATTCCCGGTCGGATTGAGGATTTTCTCTGACCAAGGATTGGGTGTTTGTGTTATCCTCATCATATCATCATCCTCATTCGTGACAGTGGCTAGATTGGATTGAGTGAAAATTGGACTGTGTAATAATTGGAACTTCGTACGGGCAATGACGACCACGCAGTTGAGCGCCTCGCAAACCTAACATTATCGTCATCATCATCATCGTCGTCGTCGGAAGGATTTGAGTTAGGCGATGCCTGGAGTACGTTACTTGCCATCATGTATAGTACCAACAACGAAGCACAGAGGATATGGTGTTACACTAGGGTATATTTTTCGTGTTTCGAGTGGGGTCCTCTTACTGTACTTAAGGAAACCCTCAATGACGAAGGATAACAACACATTTCAGAGAATTGTGTACTGCGTACAATACGGGAACAGTTCCGAAGCTGTTATTCTTTTTAGCAGCATGATAGTGCACCCTGGCATAAAGCAGCATCTTTGAGGCAAATATTTGTGGACATTAACATCTTGAAACAGACTGGCCTGCCCAGAGTCCTGACATGAATCCAATGGAACACTTCTGGGATGAAAGAGAACGTTCACTAAGATCCAGACCTGGCGCTCAACTTCACTACCTTCTCTAGTTTGTGCTATTGAAGAATAATTGCCTGCCATTCCTCCACAGACATTTGATGCCTAATTGAAAGTGTCCCCAACATAGTTCAAGCCGCTGGTTGGTTGATTCAGGGAAGGGGACCAAACGACGAGGTCATCGGTCCCATCCCATCAGATTAGGGGAGGTTGGGAATGGATGTCGGCCTTTCAGAGGAACCATCGCGGCAATTGTCTCAAGTGATTTAGGGAAATCACGGGAAATCAGAATTGTCGAACGCGGGTTTGAACCGTCGTCTTCCTGAATGTGAGTCCAGTGTGCTAACCATTGCACCACCTCGCTCTGTGGTTCAAGCCGTCATAAAAGTGAAGGACTGACACAGCCCCTATTAATGTCCATTGACAGGTTTCCGGATACTTGTGATGAGATAAGGTATTTGTTTTGCTGTTGAGATTTTGTCATGTATTTAGGCAAACTGGGATAATAGGACAATATCTCTCAAAGCAACATTTATGGCGTAACCTGGAAAGCGTGAATAGTGATCCAACAGTTCCATAATCGTCACAATCACTCATTGCTGTACCATTTTTAAGCGAGCTGGGCAAGAGCTGTAATGGTAATGGGCCAGCCCCCGACTACTGTTCAGATGATTCACTATCCTCCGTTGCAAAATGTGTTTGTAGAGGTAGAATACACCAAGATTTTCACTACAGTCGCTTTGTTGTAACTGCCAGGTATTGATCGTTCAGTGATTTAGCTGTATTTAACTGGTAATGCTTTGTTTTGTGATCTAGATCCCACGCAAGAGAAAACGGCTCTATAACTTAGCGCTACACCAGCAGAAAATGTACAGAATTACTAGCAGTGATTCAACTGGGACAGCCTGGAAGATGCCAGAAAACGTCTTCCAACGTGCGTCGAAGTAATACTCTGTACAGCCGTTAACGGGTCCGGTGCTACCTCAGCGTAGGTGGATTGTGTCAGTTGGAAATCAAATGGCATTACAGCAAGTGCCAATGATATTTATTCTACGAGTAAAACAATTCCCATAGTAATTCTCGATGAACCTTGGGCTTGCTGGATGCGTGTGCTACTACACGTAGGCACCCATGCACTAACACTTGCTTCAAGATGTGTTGTAACGGTCAGCGGGCCGTTTCCTTCCTTCGGTGAAATAACTGCAAGAAGATTACATTCTGACTTTATCATTTCACAAATCATGAGGAATAAATCTACAAAGTGATGCATAGATGCAAGTATGCCTTCAACGTTTTTCACAAAGTTTTCGTATATTTATCAATTCTATTCTAAAATCAACATATTCGTTCGAAAGATGTACTATTGTAAAAATAAGTATCCTAAAGAAGTTGAGCATTTTACCTGGACTGCTGTAATGTGAAAACTACTGCTAGAGCCTATTAGGAAGCTTTTAAAACTGATTTCTACGGTTTCTCACCAAAGATGAATACGTTCTTTCGTGAGTTTCCACCGTTACGTACATTTGTGGATACAGGCAGTAACTGCTTACCTGAACAACGCTCCCAGGCACCATAAACGTGTGTCGAAGTAGCCCGTCTGTTCAGTAATTATCGTCCACAGCCGTCACATGTTCATAGTCATAATTATACCAGTTCAATATCACTGCGGCTGTTTCCAATAATAGCCACTAACTCCGTAGTCCAACATATATATATCTGTCCGTAATTTATGTTGTTTCTATCTTAATGACTAGGTCGTCTGAAATGTCCACTAATTTAACTGTAAATGCCTGTCAGGGGTATCGCTTACGTTACCTTCACAGTAAAACTGCCTGCCTCACCACAGTTGCAGGTACCGTGGGAGAGCCAGGTATACGACGAGGACGTAGCAACAAGTGTAAAAGAACTTTCGCAGATGAAAGAGGAAGAAATATTTCGCTGAAACAATGCAGTAGTGTTTAATGGTATTTGAGACGAAGTGCGCTACACGGGAACGTTGAACATACAGCAAACAGAACGCTGTTACACAGCCCACAATGATTTGGGAAGCAGTCAGTGAAGGCGTTAAATAACCGCTCACCTCATTAATCTATTACAACGATATTGGTCACGTTCTTTTCTGGCGTAAGGTGGAGCGCCGAAAAGCCAGTCGGGAACGTTAGAGCAGAGACGGCTGTAAAGAAGACATTAGCCAATAGCACACTGGCCGACCCCTCTCTAGGACGACGACCCGATGGGCCTTTAGGCGAAGAGATTATAAGCGCCGCTCCCGAGTGGTCGCGGCTAGTGCTACAGAAGTGACAAAACCAGCGACATGTATAGAAGCACCCATTGTATTACTTCACTTGTATTGGTATCGTTATACTGAACGACATTGATTATATTGCATGTTGCCCTTTGCTTGCGACACGCCTGTATTTCTCAAAGCTAAGTATTGCCATTGGTTTTCTGTAATAAAACTTTTTAAAGGATTTGCTTGAATTGCTATCTAGCGATCCGAGAAGCGGGTTTCCTAGGCACACTATATTTGACGAGTAGGCAGGATACAATACTTTCAGTGACAATATCCGGATTGCAGGTTAACTTGGGAGTGCGTAAGAATTCCTTTTGCTGACAAAACCACGAGGCACGAGCGCAAGGGAAGTCTGACAGGACGGCCTCCCAACAGAGTGTCAGAATTCCGAGCCACGCTAATTCTTTTCACGATGCCTAAGCTTTAATAATTTTTATGCTTCCATGTGTTCCGAAAATGTCTACAGATTGGCGATTCCATAGAGTCGTTAAATACGATAAAAATTGTTAAACTGCACCCTTAAAAAAATTTATAACACGAGATGAGTTTCATGGCATTTTGACCTGCTATATTATGACATACATCGTATAATTACGTTTATGTATTTGACTTTTTGGTTTCAATGTAATATTTTACGTAAATTAAGAGCTTTATATCTCTGACTCCCTACGCCAGATGTCGGTTACTGTGTTACAACAACTTCTGTTATATTTGATGTCATGTTATTTGTATATTCTTCTTCTTTTCTAGTCCTGTAATCTGACACCATATAACTTCACCTGTTAATTTTTATTCTGACACGTTTTTTAAGTTGTTTGAAAATAACACGCCAGTGTATGTTGGCAAGATGTGCATTTCCCCCCTGTCTTTTTTGGTATGCGTTTTTTAATGTACAATTTTAAAATTGAAATATTCAATTAATGATTTGCAAGTGCACTTTGGTATTTTGTGGTAATCTCTTGGAAAATAAAGAATTGTTAAGTCTTCACGTGACACACGCCACATAGAGGGCATTCCAAGACCCTGTCACACCGAGGTCTGCTGTGTAGGTGAATGTAAACAGCGGCTTCAGTTATTGTGATCGCTTCTCCGTTTTGATTGCTGATAACTTGATACCAGTGTTTGAGTTTAATTTGTACACAGGTATGTTCTTTCCAACAGTTGGTTTATACTCAGATGTATTTGTGGTTTGTTGTTTTTATTCACTGATCGCTACGTGAAATTTTTAACTTCCAGCACTGAAGATGATCACTATGTGATTGAAAATCGATTTTGCTATCAATGAAACATCAATATTACGGCCAACGCTGACCTTCCTTTTAATGTCTACGGAGTCTTTCATGTGGAATGTTCTGTGAATTTGTGACATGTCGGAAAGTACATATTTTTGTATTTGGGAATAATAAGTACCACTTGGTCATTATGAGCAATCTAACAAGTCCTTTGGTTCACCAGCTTATGTGCAACAAGGCCTAGAGAAATGTAATGTCGACGGGAAAAGAACGACCTGTCAGAATGTGTAAGTACTTCTTGTTGCTTTCAGTGGACTCTGAACAGTTTTCATTTAGCTAATTTACGTCCGTTGCTAGCACTTCAATTTGATGAGGTAACTGTCTATTCTTCGTGCGTACCTATTGAATGTTTCTACTGCAGTGGAGGATTTCATTCTAAACACGTTATTAGTGTGTAATTCGGGGGAATGAAAAATTTTGATACATGTGTTTCAGTATTAATCATGATTCGTTGTGGCTCTGGATTTGGTTTAGCTGTCACTCACGTAATTTTCTGTTTACATTATTTGCACGGAATTTCAGAAGTAAGTTTATTATGGAAACTTTATTTCGACTATGAGACTTCCCTTTGTCGCTGAGTTTTTGCTCAGGTGTGTGTCACATGTTTCCTGGAAAGAGCTTTGCCAAAGTATCACCACTCACTGGAAAATATTATCCACCAGATCTTTTCTTTGTCTAATGCTCCAGCAGACGGCGCACTAACAGCAGTATTTTAAGTAAGTGGAACATTATCTTCTTGTTACACATGAGTTTACAAAATTTCAATAATGGTGAGGTATGGAACAAACGCCGGCCGGTGTTGCCATGCGGTTCTAGGCGCTTCAGTCTGGAACCGCGTGACCGCTACGGTCGCAGGTTCGAATCCTGCCACGTGCATGGATGTGTGTGATGTCCTTAGGTTAGTTAGGTTTAAGTAGTTCTAAGTTCTAGGGAACTGATGACCTCAGATGTTAAGTCCCATAGTGCTCAGAGCTATTTGAACCATATGGAACAAACAAAACCGAAAAAGTGGATAGTTTCAAGCAGTCGGACGTGTTATCCAGTATTTATTTTTGTTAAAGAATGGTGGAATATACTTCATGGTTTTAGCCATAGTCGTTACTGATGGGCCATGATCATCAACTATTTTTTATTTAAGCAGGACTATATATTCCATTGCGCTTATGTCTTTATTGCATTAGTGTTACGAGTTCAGTTTGTGTAGTGGATCCTGTTTGTGTTCAGGTTGGAGATCGTTTAGTCACACGCAACGCGAAACAATTACTTTCCACTATTAACATAAATCTTTCAATATATGTGGTGATTATTTGATCCACTACCAGGATCATAGATCCAGAATCAAGGCATTACAGCTCCTTAACGATCTTGGCTACGAAGATAACTGAAGAATAAGTACGATTACCACACAGTCTAGAAGAAAAGTCTTGAGTCAGGATGAAAGCGGGCAGATCGACGCGGCAGCAAGTGCCGGCGAGCTGCTCTTCAGAGGGCTGCTACGTACACGAGCTTGAGAGTCACTTCTGGAAAACGAGTTGTTCACTCAGAGGTAACTCGCGCATTCATACCTCAAGAGAACACACAATGACGCCCATTCTCAGACAGATGTTGAGTCGTGTGTACGCAAAGTGACTTCGAATATAGGAATGTAGCCTTCTACTAATATGTTTCGCGTAGAATTTTAACGCATATAAATTTCTTCAACTCAGCAAATATCAGGCAGCTACTCGCGACAGATAAGCAACGGGTTATTGAATACGGGGTAACACGTGACACATTTACTCGCAACAGACAAGAAGCGTGTTATTGATTCACATCTGACAAGTGAAGGACAGCATGACGAGGAAAGAGTCACTTTGTCACAGGCCGTAGCTCATAGAAAGTTCATTACAAGACGAACGAGAATCGATTTTTGTGGACCTTAGAGAGTTCACGTCACACTTACAGGTCCTGCATCATTCGACGTGTGAAAAAGGGCATACCCGAATTAAAAGATAGGCGAGTGGTCTGAGTATCCATTACGGTCACTTGAATTATCAGTAGTTGGTAGAATAACCTTTAACAATTAAGCTGGGTTAGAGCCTATGGAATCAGGCAAATTACGGAGCATCTCCAGACATCATTCTTTACGTAGCCACAACTGTTATGGGCAACAATTATCTACTAGTGGGCATCAAGAGAACCGGCGAGTCGTTGAGGTACATTGGCTAGATTCTGGCTGAGATTCTATGCTATTGAAACCGTAAATAGTGAATCCTGTATTATTTCGTACGATAGCCATAACAGACTAAAACTGCACGCATTTGTCTCCGGTAATTGATACTGATCACGGAAGTTGGACCCCCATCTTTAACCCAGTATGATTCTCTATGCAGTACGTGTTACGTATTGTTATACATTTATATTTGATATCCGATAACTGATCACATAATTTGGCGCAAGTGTTCTTCCTTCTCCCTTCAGACTTTCTATTAATACGCCTCTTGTGATTAGAATGTACCATTCCCTCTCACCTTCGTCTTATATCCGACAACAAGATAGGAGTCCGCTGCCTTGCAAGTCCCTAATGGTAATAGTGAGACGTGGTTACTTTTGTCCACTGGACGTAGGTCCAAGGCAGGTAAACGTTTCGTGCGATTACAAGCATAACGTTTGCGGGATACGCAGTTCGCGGAGTTGGGTCAGTGTTTGCACTGTGTGAGTCGCTACGAACAGTTCACATGCTGTACTTACTACTATAAACAGTTTTAATTCTTATCGTTAGTGACTTTGTTTGTTTCTTTAGTTGTTCCTGTTCTTCCAGGTACATGTGTGTGGTGAAACCCCAGCACATACACATGTAAGAACAGAAAAATTGAGTAAACAATGACAAGAAACCATGAGTAACGACTAGAACCAGAACTGTTTATACTAGTGTATAAATCACGCGAACTATTCATGATTCTAGTAAACAGAATTGTAAGAGAGAAAAAGAAATTGTTGCAGTGACCACTGAAGATGCTTTAGAATAAAGCGAAACGTGTCGAATATTAATAAGACTTTCTTTACAGTTTCAAAAAATGTAGTAATTAACCTATACAACTTGTATATCTGCAAGTGCGGAAAAAAGAAGCCGAAAAAGCAAGAAAGACAGCATGTAAGTTAGATACTGAATTGACGTTTGGAGTGACATCTCACGGCAATGATGGGAGCACATCGTGATGTAAGAGATATGTTTACAACCAGTGCAAATACTGTATGCGAATCATGGGGGGTATATGTGTCTGAGTGTTTCAATATGTATCAGAAGCTGGCTAAAGTGGCACAAATAAAATAAAAGATACGAAAAACAAATGATGTACATGTTTAGTTCGTGTTACAGCACTACTCCTGTGAAGCTTAGTACGCACTGTGATGCATTGTTGAGGCTCATTGCCGTAATGCTGTTCTGTGTTCTCTTGATTGAAAACTTCTCCGCTCTGCCACCAAAAGAATCGTCTCCACATCCAGGTTTGATTCTAAAGAACGTAATGTATGTAAACGAAACATATTTGCTGAAGTAGTTTTTGCCGAAAACGTTTTACTTGTAGCATAAGAAATAAATCACCGCGTATTTTGGATACACATTTTTTTTTTCGCAATGCTCTCAATGCAATTGCTCTCGAACGATTCCAGCGATACAACTCGTTAAAAATATTTGATGATTTGAAATTGTAAGTCTTACATCACAGCTTGATGATTACTCACAGCTTGATGATGACGTGGTTATCTTTTCGTTGTCATATTTATTACTATACATTAAAGTTCAATAACTCACTGCACATTGTTCGAAGAATTTGCAGTGAATTAAGAGAGCGAATTGAGTTTGCTAATCTCAGGGAAGCAGAAATTTACGTCATATTTTGAAATTAGTATCTCCACGTTACTTAGAGGTGAATGCTTGGTTAAAAGACAAAGTGAAAGAAAGTGACCCAGCTAGGAGTTGGTCTCATACCGTTTGGACTTCCTGCCATGCTTCGACTTCCTGCCACAAAGCTATACCTCTTTTTTTTCTTTTTTCCACTAGGACTCCCTCATATTTTCTTGTTTTTGTGCGGTTATTACGCCACAGTAGAGGAAAGAATGGCGACAGCCAGCTTCAGGCTGGGTGGCGATGACATGGGCGGGGAGGAATCATCTGACTCCTAATCATCTTGTGTCTGTCTAAGCTTGTTTTGAAATGGAGGCGGAGACGTCGCGGAAGCTGCAGTGGCGAAGTCCCTATCGAGTGTAACGGTGAAAGTGTACTAGTACCATCAAGCAATGGCTCGCGTTGCCTTTCAGAAAATTAGTTAAGTATAATGCCTGCCACTTGGGGAACCATGACTGCTAAAGGTAGCCTTTAACGATGTTCCTAAGTGGATTATAAGACCGTGACACTACGCTGGCTATTTGTGAGGAGGTGTCCGCTCTAATTATATATCAGACAAGTCCCTTCTGGTCGTGCGTGAATTTTATGTGCCCAGTAACCACACTCCTCCAAATGAGAGGATATAATCGATTTGAGCACCATGTCCATGGATCGAACACCACTCTAAACTTGTAAACGATGATGAGCGGACCAACATACCCGTCGCATATTCCGTATGTTCCCATACGGAGTGCGCGCCGGAGTGCCGAGCGGTTCTAGGCGCTACAGTCTGGAACCGCGCGACCGCTACGGACACAGGTTCGAATCCTGCCTCGGGCATGTATGTGTTTAATGTCCTTAGGTTAGTTAAGTTTAAGTAGTTCTAAGTTATAGCGGACTGATGACCTCAGAAGTTAAGTCCCATAGTGTTCAGAGCCATTTGAACCATTTGAACCCAGACGGAGCAGGACGATTTGAGGAAACTGTCATCAACTTCGGGCGGAAGGTTAAACACTCTAACATTCATTAACATGCGTCTGTCAAAACAATCATAGTATTGGAACTATCACGATGAGTGACGAGAACCTGTTGTCCGCGCCACAAAATAATCCTGTCAACCTGAAGCGGATCTAGAAACTTGACATACTCGTAAAACACATAGCATTCAGATTCGAAGTAAGAAATGTGAACCTGTTCTGAAGTTATCATGATCGTGTCTACAAGCCAATCATGAATATCTAGCTAACTTAGCTGCACGTGTCACGTGGACTTATCAAAACTAAAACTGATGGTACCTGTGCGTGAAGTGTTCCTGGAAGCCATGGACGACATCACGGTACAAGACAGTGCTGCGTCAAAACTGAATCACAAACACGAAACGCTAAGATATGAACAACTGGGCGACGCACACTAGGACTCACACGAAACTAAAGACAAAAAACGAGGAAGCTCTCGCAGCATTACGATAGAGACGGGAACGGACAAGACCTACTCGCCTATCTTGCGAAGCGGGCGTGAACTAGACCATCACGCCACATAAGAACCTGGTAGCGCTTGCTGCGTTTTCGAGGCACTGCTGCTCTCTCGAGTTATGGCGACTGTTCGCCAGATGGCAACGGCATCGTTTTCACTTCTTAACTTTAATTCATCATAATTCAAACTATCTGTATAAAATGTTCATAAATTATATACGGAAACCTTCCTCGTGAATCAGTATACCTGTTGGTCAAAAACTGATCAGAACCCTTACGGCAGTTCCTGAGATTAGATTACATTTCAGAAGCACGCAAGCAAGCGACTTTTTAGAAGACGTAACCATAGTGTTAAATGACGTTACCGGTATGAACTAAGATTGCCCAACTACGAAAATCACCAAGAAACACAAGCACTAGAAGAGATACGAACAAACGGCTGTGACCGCCTGATTTCTTTAGCTTCCCTTGTGACTTACATGTAGCTCACCACCATCTGTTTTTTGTTCGTACTACTACCCAAGTGTTTTGAACTACCAGTAATTGTACTGTGCTGACATATTAGCATGTCGCAATAGGCATCAAGCGAGGGAAAATTTTTGGTACATGCAAAGTTTGAAATGCTGTGATTGTTCGTTTCGAAACGTCACTCCAGACTTCCTTCCACAATCCCAAATGTAGTTGGCATATACTGAGCAACTGTACCAAGACTCATGACAGACTCATAAAGATCACGGAAAATTTTGGATCGTTAAGTGCAAGAAGTTAAGTGTGACAACAGTGACTGATGTGTCAGTCTATGATGGGCCAATCGTTTATATGCATCTACATAACACAGTGCAGAAATAAAAGGAAATGTTAAAGTGGTGCAAGGAGTCCATCAACTTGACTGCAGACGTCGAATACTCACCTTGTCTACGGATCAACTGGAATGTATAGTATCGACAGGCGTGTCGTGATATCCCTGTGACCTATCGTAGGATACTGGTAGAAGCCGACCTGGGGGAAGAGCAGTTTGGATTCCGTAGAAATGTTGAAACACGTGAGGCAATACTGACCTTACGACTTATCTTAGAAGAAAGATTAAGGAAAGGCACACCTACGTTTCTAGCATTTGTAGACATAGAGAATGTTTTTGACAATGTTGATTGGAATACTCTCTTTCAAATTCTAAAGTTGGCAGGGGTAAAATACAGGGAGCGAAAGGCTATTTACAATTTGTACAGAAACCAGATGGCAGTTACAAGAGTCGAGGATCATGAAAGGGAAGCAGTGGTTGGGAAGGGAGTGCGACAGGGTTGTAGCCTCGCCCCGATGTTATTCAGTCTGTATATTGAGCAAGCAGTAAGGGAAACAAAAGAAAAATTCGGAGTAGGTATTAAAATCCATGGAGAAGAAATAAAAACTTTGAGGTTCGCTGATGACATTGTAATTCTGTCAGAGACAGCAAAGGACTTGGAAGAGCAGTTGAACGGAATGGACAGTGTCCTGAAAGGCGGATGTAAGATGAACATCAACAAAAGCAAAACGAGGATAATGGAATGTAGTCGAATTAAGTTGGGTGATGCTGAGGGAATTAGATTAGGAAATGAGACACTTAAAGTAGTAAAGGAGTTTTGCTATTTGGGTAGCAAAATAACTGATGATGGCCGAAGTAGAGACGATATAAAATGTAGACTGGCAATCGCAAGGAAAGCGTTTCTGAAGAAGAGAAATTTGTTAACATCGAGTATAGGCTTAAGTGTCAGGAAGTCGTTTCTGAAAATATTTGTATGGAGTGTAGCCATGTATGGAAGTGAAACATGGACGATAAATAGTTTGGACAAGAAGAGAATAGAAGCTTTCGAAATGTGGTGCCACAGAAGAATGCTGAAGATTAGATGGGTAGATCACATAACTAATGTGGAGGTATTGAATAGAATTGGGAAGAAGAGGAGTTTGTGGCACAACTTGACAAGGAGGGAGGGACCGGTTGGTAGGACATGTTCTGAGGCATCAAGGGATCACAAATTTAGCATTGCAGGGCAGCGTGGAGGGTAAAAATCGTAGAGGGAGACCAAGCGATGAATACACTAAGCAGATTCAGAAGGATGTAGGTTGCAGCAAGTACTGGGAGATGAAGAAGCTTGCATAAAATAGAGTAGCATGGAGAGCTGCATCAAACCAGTCTCAGGACTGAAGACCACAACAACAGCAACATCGTAGGATATGTTTAGATCCGCATAACAACAGGGAAGGCGTTCAATTCAGTCAGTCTTCATCAAACTGTGAACACTTACGGAAGTTTATAATGGAATTTGGCGTTAAATCGAGTTCCTATAACCACACTGAAAGAGAAGGCAGCTGGAAAGGCGTATGGAAACAGTTCACTCAGTAACACAGGCATTATTCCCAACAGTTGGCTGCATTTTCCAAATTCATAGCAACGCCATTCAGACAGTTGTAAATACTTTCCCATGTCGACAAGAGCAGACGATACTTGCCTTCCAACACCTTCAAATTTATGCTGGGTAGAGAGAGCCACTTAGTCGGTATAAATAAATGAGGTGCAAGCCTTGTTACGTGCTTGGTCGTTGGTGCACAAGTTGAACAGAGTGGGAGCAGGAACACTTCCTCGAGGAAGACCAGTTTTTATTTTGCGCCACTGATTTTTGGTGTTTTTAATACTAACATAGAATCTTCTGCTTATGAGCAGCTCTGCAGTGATCTTCAAAAGCCGTAATCTATGGTTGTGTTGTACACCATTGGGAGACTTTTCCTGTTGCTTACCGTGTCGTAGGCCGCACTCGGGTCACCAAACGCAACATTGGTGAGAAGATCTATCTCGAAACCGTCCTCGATATATTGAGTAAGATTCTATACCTGCCCTGTGCAAGACCGCCCTTGTTGGAAGCCAGCTTCTACTCTAATGAGTTTATTTTCCATAAGTGGGGTGAGCCGGGCTGGAAAAACTCGTCTAGATAGCATGAAAGGTTGGCAGATTATAGGTATTGTCAGAAAATTTTTCGGATCGTCTGATGACTTGCCGGGCTAGATCAGAGCGACAACATGAGCTTGTCTCCAGAGCTTCGGAATGTTGGACGTTCCCAGGCTGTTGTTGAACATTTGGCGGAGCTAGTTTGTACCTCTTTTGCCAAGGTGTTGTAGCAGTTCTATATGTCTACACCAACAGCTTTGCCATCTTCCAGACATCAGATACTTTTAGTGAATTCTTCCACTGTGATAAGGTGACTAATGCTGTCAGTTTCTGACTTTACATCGCGTATTACGTTATTAGTAGTCTTCAGACGCTTCCTGCTGCGCTTGCCATTAAGTAAAACTTAATAGGTGATTTAATTTGCAGCAACGTTACAAAATCGTACAGGTTCGTGAGGGTCGTCGGATAATTTCTTTATTGTGGACCAGGCCTTCTCTGTATTAGTGTCTCACCCAACTCCCTTGCTACGCCGGAGAGAGGGTCTTCTTCAAAGCTACGATAATATTCGGGATACAGCTGTCCATCATCATCTTATAACCCCCTTTTGTAGCTGGTTCGGCAGCTCTTTGGGATGCTCTGACACGCAACGTTAAGCAGGAGCTTGATGAATGCATCATAGTTCTTTGGATTGGCATCTATTTCCGATACTTTGTCCTCATCCATTTTGGTGTAAGCGTCACACTTCGCCTTTTTGAAGTTCAGTCTGCACCTAAACTGTGCGACTTTAGGATGTGAAACTTTTTGTATGGTACACACAAATCTCCTGTGTTGCGAAGAGGGTACCGCCTGACGAACCTGCTTCTTTATTACTTGACTGATGTCACAGCTGACAAAAAGCAGATCAGGATTGTAACCCTTCATCCGTCGACAACAATAGAACGTCTCCGGCTGCTTTGGACCATGGATGAGTTTGAGTTGCTAGTACTCTGCCCAAAATTCACCTTTAAGTCCATCGTTCTTACACGCAGTATAGCCCCAATCAATTTGGTGGCTGTTGAAATCGCCGGTAAATGATTCTGTTTTTTTTTCTGATTGTGATAATTTCTAGGGGGTCTGACAACAAATTTAACGGCAGGTGGTTTGTAGGCAAAAGTTACAGTGTATGTGTCGAGTTCTACGGAAGGTTTCGATGACACCATCATCTGTTAGAAAATCACTAGGCTCGGTTTGCAGAACATTACACTTCCATACTTTGAGTGAGGTCTTTATATAGCTAGTCTTATGCCATCAACTCTTGAGCCGCAGTCGTTCGTACCATGGATGGTTTTTCGTATGCAGAAAATATCACCATCACGTTTTTGACTTAGGTCAGATAGTAAATCAATTGGTTGTTGAAAATTCTTCGATGTTAATCGACATTGCTCTTTAACGGTGGCCTTGAAAAGAACCTATTACGTAAATCCTTAGTTGTCACTTTGGCGAAAAGTCTCACCAGAACAACAGCACTGTTACCGGGGACGTCCGGTGATCTTGTCCCCCAATTTTTTTTCATTGTAGCACTGGTACTAAATTCGACAAGTATCTGTACTTTTACAGTCCAGTAGCGTAGTCTGCGTGCTTATAAAATGGTTGATATTGAGCGTTTTGGCATTACACATAGTTCAGTTATTTTCTTACATAAATAGTATTCACTTCGAATGTGTTCTAAAATTTTAGTCAACCACACCAGATTTTTGACATTAGTATTTCAATGTAATTTTCTCCCACAACAATACACTGCTCACTAATATATACCTATCAGTCATAAAATCAGGAATAATGAATGTAGCAAACCTCGACCACAACTCATTTAGCAGGGTTACCGAAATAATAGCCAATGATCTGCGGACTGAGAAAAGGCCCCATGCTCACTTGTAAGTTCACATGTTTGATGTCCTTACGTTACCATCTGGCTACTCCATCGACGACAACCATTGCCACGACCGCGCACTTGTTACGGTTTATTGTATTGCTTGGATTCTCGCTTTTTGTTTGCCGACGAAAACACCTGCACTTGGTTATGTGCAGTGGGCTCGTGGTTAATGTCAAACATTACCGCGCATCGTGTTCAATTAACGACATGTTGTATCATGTCTTTTCATCCTTCTCCTGGATATCGTAAACTCAGTGTGGAGTCCACCATGGCGAACAGGATGAGCACAAAGACGAGGATAGGAAATGATTCGTTACAAGAAGCGTATGTTAAGCCCTTGAAGAGAGAGAAATTTTTGTGTAGTATTTGTAGACTTCACAAAAGCCTTTGACTTTATAAGCAGAAAACTAGTGATAAAAAAATGATGGAAAAGCTAAGTTAAAACAACATATGCACATAAATCGTAAGTGCAATACTGCAATGGAACAAAATAAGGATCTCAGATAATCTCTTACAATCAGGGCCGATACTTGAAAGAGACGGAGTACTTCAGAGCGACCCACTGATTACTCTGTTATTTATCCTTGCAGTGGAAGAAATTATAAACATTCCTCAGAAGAAAGGTGTGATCTCAAATGCAAATGCAGACGATAGTATAATAAGCTCAAAGGATATTGCAAATCTATGAGAAACAATAAACGATATGGCCGATTGGTGCGTCGAACAAAGTTTCGAAACAAATGTAGCAGAAACAGAAATGATGGTGCCCAGAAATTGAGGAAGAGCGGCTGCATCGGCTGAGATCTTCATACGGGAGAGAAAACTGAAAATCGTACCACACTTAAAGTACCTATGGGTCACAATTCAAAGAAGTGCAAAATGTTTTGCAAAACAAGTAATTGAGAAAGCAATGACGGACATTCATTAAATAGAATAAATGAGACCCTCAACCTAGAGACAGGAATGTCAATATTCAGAAACAAAATTTCTCCAATACTGACGCACGGCCTAGAAAACTTCGGACCACATCGCACAGTGAAAAATCTAACGATACTAGAAAGAGTAAAGGCGACCTACATAAAGAAAGCGATCGCCCTGTCCAAAACAACACGATGAAGACTCGCATACCTGCTGGCAAGGGAATCGTTTCTCACTGAAGTCCTACGGACAAAACTGATGCTACCCAACACCAGCGCTTCGGAATGCCTACTAAAAACATTGAAGGGAGATAAGGGAGGACATTCCTCCAGAATCTGACAGCACAAGATTAACCGAACATGGACAAAGGAAATCTTCGAGATGAGACACGTGATCACTAGAATAGCAGTCCATGGTTTCCACCACCTTATGTGCAACAACGCGTCATATCATGAAAGAAACGCAATGTGTGCGTGTAAGCTGTGTCGTTGAATATGTAAATGTTAACACACAGAACTCCGCCTCGATAGGTCCCTCCACCTAGGGACAGCAATGTTAATATTCAGAACCGAAATATCTCCAATGCTAACGCACGACATAGAAAACTTCGGACCACATCCCATAGTGAAAAATCTAACGACACGAAAAAGAGTAAAGGGGACCTACATAAAGAAAGCGATCGGACTGTCCAAAACAACACGATGCAGACTCGCATAACTTCTGGCGAGGGAATCCTTTCTCACTGAAGTCCTACGGACAAACCTGATGCTACCCAACACCAGCGCTTCGGAATGCCTACTAAAAACATGGAACAGAGAAAAGGAAAGACATTCCTCCAGAATTTGACAACACGGGATTGACCGAACATGGTCAAGGGAAACCTTCGAGATGAGACACGCGATCACCAGAATAGGAGTCCATGGTTTCCGCTACCTTACGTGCAACAACACGTCATATCATGAAAGAAACGCAATGTGTGCGTGTAAGCTGTGTCATTGAATATGTAAATGTTAACACACAGAACTCCGCCTCGATAGCTGATTGGTCAGCGCGGCAGAATGCCATGCGAGACACCCGGGTTCGATTCCCAGCTGGGTCGGAGACTTTCTCCGCTCGGAGACTGCGTTTTGTGTTGTCTTCATCATATCATCGTCATCGAAACGGAAGCCGCCGACGTGGCTTTAACTAGCTTTAACTCCACCAGCCGACCGGTCCACCAAACGGGAGACCCTAGCCACACGACATTTTATTACACCGTACGGGACTCTATAGCAAAAGGACGCGGTCAATAAGTGGCTGTCCTAATCACAATAGGTGAAATTTCTAACTTCATATGTTATTATAATTGTACACGAACTCAGATGCAATAAAAGTATCATTACAAGAAGATCCCCTCCAAGAATATCTCGCAGACGTCTGTCTGCAGGAAGGACTTGGGCGTGCGGTGAGCTCGGGACATGCAGCAGCCTGTGCCCTCCACATCTCCAGAGTCGCGGCAACAGAGGCAGCCGGAAGTGACGTACAGCGCTGGTTGCGGCGCTCTCGTTACGCCCCGCGCCTGCAGCGGCCCGCCTCGGCGGCTCCCAGAATTATGAGCCCGCAGTAACGACCTGTCATCGCGTCGCCAGCGACGGTTGCGCCTTGACACTCGCAGCACCGCGCCGCGCCACGCCCCCTCGTTACCGCCTTTCGAGGGCCGTGCGTCGTCCTCAGAGTACGAAGAAATCGGACTTGCTGAACAACTCCCACCTCCCCTTTCTCAGCATAATGAGAAATGTTCATCAGGTCTCTGTGGCGCAAGTATGTGAGTCGCGGACCTTTACTCGACCTTTCCAGAACTCCCATTCCTCTTCAGTACACTTCCCAGTGCCTGGTCACTCAGCCCTTAGTTACTTGACTTTGAGCCCTGTCCCATTTGATCTTCGAAAACGTTTAACGTACGATTCACTTCCATCGGTTTAGGTACACTCGACACCAATAAAAATGGGTCACGCCTGAATTCCAACGTGTAGGCTGCACCTGAATGTATGCAACCAACATATCATATATGTGTTGCACATCGTCGCAACTCTCCACAGTACAATCGTTGTAAGATACACAATGGGTAACCGCTAGAGCCTACTAGAGGACACCGGTCTTTATGACAGTCCGTCCAGATGTAAAGTAACACCACGATAGTACAGAAGAAATCTGACAGGCCTTAACGTTTGTAAACTAAACTTAATTACAGTAAGTGACATTTCAAACGTTATGGTACAACTAATTTTGTCACGTAAATCGTTCAGTAATCCTTAAGCACAATTAAATATTTGAGACAGCATATGGATTTATAAAGTTGTATGGCAATTGGAAACAAGTTCTTTGCTGTCTAAAAGGTTTACCCAACACATGCTGAACGTCGTTCAACGTTCAGCAGGGAGTGTATCCATGGCAGAAATGTACCTTTGAACAGTACATAAATATTTATATCACAACTTTAAAATTCCAACTAGAAATATTACGAAATATAACTCCATTTTTAATAAATCAGTTTTATGGCATTTTAAAAAGTGTATGTCATATCATAGCACTCTGCAGCTGACCATTCCAATTATTACATATATCACCAGTGGCAAATAAAGTTGATATAGAACATACAGACTGAATCTAGCCTAGGTGTATACTTGCAGTCGAGTCACAACTCACATATCGATATGATACCGCAATGCCAAAGACCTTCACAACATCGTTGACTTTGAACAGTGGATCCCCTATCTCTTCTAAATCGACTCCTGTTTCTTCTTCTATCACATCAGACAAATCTTCATCCTCATAGAGGCTTTCAATGTATTCTTTCCACCTATATGCTCTCTCCTCTGCATTTAACAGTGGAATTCCTTTGCACTCTTAATGTTACCACAGTTGCTTTTAATGTCACCAAAGGTTGTTTTGACTTTCCTGTATGCTGAGTCTGTCCTTCCGACAATCATATCTTTTTCGATGTCTTCACACTTTTCCTGCAGCCATTTCGTCTTAGCTTCTCTGCACTTCCTATTTATTTCATTGCTCAGCGACTTGTATTTCTGTATTCCTGATTTTACCGGAACATGTTTGTACTTCCTCCTTTCATCAATCAACTGAAGTATTTCTTCTGTTGCCCATGGTATCTTCGCAGCTACCTTCTTTGTACCTATGTTTTCCTTCCCAACTTCTGTGGTGGCCCGTTTTAGAGATGTCCATTCCTCTTCAACTGTACTGCCTACTGCGCTATTCCTTATTGCTGTATATATAGCGTTAGAGAACTTCAAACGTATCTCGTCATTCCTTAGTAATTCCGTATCCCACTTCTTTGCGTATTGATTCTTCCTCACTAATGTCTTGAACTTCAGCCTACTCTTCATCATTACTATATTGTGATCTGAGTCTATATCTGCTCCTGGGTACGCCTTACAATCCAGTATCTGATTTCGGAATTCTGTCTGAGCATGATGTAATCTAATTGAAATCTTCCCGTATCTCCCTGCTTTTTCCAAGTATACCTCCTCCTCTTGTGATTCTTGAACAGGGTATTCGCTATTACTAGCTGAAACTTGTTACAGAACTCAATTCGTCTTTCTCCTCTTTCATTCCTTGTCCCAAGCCCATATTCTCCTGTAACCTTTTCTTCTACTCCTTCCCCTACAACTGCATTCCAGTCGCCCATGACTATTAGATTTTCGTCCCCCTTTACATAGTGCATTACCCTTTCAATATCCTCATACACTTTCTCTATCTGTTCATCTTCAGCTTGCGACGTCGGCATGTATACCTGAACTATCGTTGTCGGTTTTGGTCTGCTGTCGATTCTGATTAGAACAACCCAGTCACTGAACTGCTCACAGTAACACACCCTCTGCCCTACCTTCCTATTCATAACGAATCCTACATCTGTTATACCATTTTCTGCTGCTGTTGATATTACCCGATACTCATCTGACCAGAAATCCTTGTCTTCCTTCCACTTCACTTCACTGATCCCTATTATATCTAGATTGAGCCTTTGCATTTCCCTTTTCTGATTTTCTATTTTCCCTACCACGTTCAAGCTTCTGACATTCCACGCCCCGACTCGTAGAACGTTATCCTTTCGTTGATTATTCAATCTTTTTCTCATGGTAACCTCCCCCTTGGCAGTCCCCTCCCGGAGATCCGAATGGGGGACTATTCCGGAATCTTTTGCCAATGGAGAGATCATCATGGCACTTCTTCAATTACAGGCCACATGTCCTGTGGATACACGTTACGTGTCTTTAATGCAGTGGTTTCCATTGCCTTCTGCATCCTCATGCCGTTGATCATTGCTGATTCTTCCGCCTTTAGGGGCAATTTCCCACCCCTAGGACAAGAGAGTGCCCTGAGCCTCTATCCGCCCTCTTTGACAAGGCCATTGGCAGAATGAGGCTGACTTCTTATGCCGGAAGTCTTCGGCCGCCAATGCTGATTATTTATCAAGATTTAGGCAGTGGCGGGGATCGAACCCGGAACCGAAGACGTTTTGATTGTGAATCAAAGACGCTACCCCTAGACCACGGGTACCCATCGTCTTACTTCTATTATAAGAGCAAGTGTAGCTTAGAAGATGACACTACGAATGAAGAGGTAAACAGCACTAACGAAATGGTGCTTTCCAGAAGATAACACTTTTGTATTGTTTAGGAGAAGCGTTGAAATTTCTTCTGGATGACCTAGTTTAGATTTTCAGTTGTTTCCCTGCACACTAGAGGTGAACGCTGCAGAGGTAGATTCGCAGTCCTCTCCACTGAGTTAGTGCTATGTTTCAGGAAAGCATAATGCGCTCGAACATACTCCGCAAGCCACCGAAACCGCACGGGGCGTGACAGAGGGTGCCTTATACAGCTACCAGTCACTTTCTTTCCTGTTCCACTCGCAAACAGAGTGAGGGAAAACAACTGCCTAAACGCCTCCACGCAAGTCCTAATTTTTTTTTATCTGAACTTCTTGGTCCTAACGCGAAACGTACGTGGGCGGCAGCAGAATCGTTCTGCAGTCAGCTTCAAATGTCAGTTCTCTAAATTTTGTCAACAGCGTTCCGCGAAAGGAACATCGCGTTCCCTCCGGGGATTCCCACTGGAGTTCACACAGCATCTCCGTAATACTCGCGTGTTGATCAAACTACCGGGATAAATCTAGCAGCCCGCTTCTGAATTGCTTCGGTGTCTTGCTTTAATCCGACCAGGTGAGGATCCCAAATACGCGAGCAGTACTCAAGAATTGGTGACACTAGTTTTCTATATTCAGTTTCCTTTACAGGTCAACCACACGTCCCTTAAATTCTTCCAATAAACCGAAGTCGACCATTCTCCTTCCCTATTACCATCCTTGCGTGCTCGTTCCATTTCATATTACTTTGCAACCTTATGCCCAGTTATCAAATCGGCGTGACTATCAAGCAGTTCACTACTGACGCCGTATTCGAACATTAAGAAATTGTTCCTGTATGGGAGCCTGTATGACGATCAAAGGGCGATATATCATACGATATGTTGTACGATATATTATACGATCTTCCTACGTGAATGATTTCTTAAATGGGAGACTTTAGTCTTAACCCCATTAATTTCAATTGAACAACGCGACGACAAATTTCTTCCTATATCGTTAAACATTTCCCCCAATTGTCATTATTTCACATGCTCATAGTGGTTTTTCGATTTGAATTTGTATCGACATGAATATAATCCAAGCAGTCTTTCGTCGTTCTAGGCTAATTACTCCGAGATATGAGGAATCCCCACCATAATCCAGAATGATTCTAATAAAAATTTCAGTCCCTCAGCAAAATGTATAGGAGTAATAGGGAGATGGAAGTCTCAACTCTGCTGGGTACCCATCAGCATATCAGCCCCCTAAAAAAATTCGAAAAACTCTTCCTTATTAACCGAATAAAACCGTGTAAACCGCTTGTGCTTGTAATTATTCACTACAGCGATGACATCTTGCAAGGTCTTTCCCGAAAAAGCTCACGATCTTAGGAATTGACGATGAAAGCTTGTGTACGATATAGTGTTCAACTATTTCGTCATATTTCACCATTTTAGGCACAGTTATCGGTGCTTCATGCGGACTCTCTCAGGTATTTCCACATACACAGTCTCCTCTGTTTTACCATCATATACTCGCTCGTATTTCTTCTCTACTTTACCACACATTCTGAACAACACAGAAAAACACACTCTTTCCTATCAGGGCAAAGTCCATTCTGTCACCCTCCATCACCCATCCGCCTTTCAATGTCCTTTGGAGTGATCTGCGCAACTGTATCAGTTAACTGAATAAGATCTCCAGAAGCAAATGGCAGTTAATGGATTACGTTTACTAATACAACAATAATAGCCGATTTTATCTTCTACATAGCCAATACCCAATTACAACTAGGTATCCTCCTTTCCTCGCCAGACCATTTACCACTTCCCAAAGCCGCTAGTTGGTACAGTGTATCTAAATTTCTTTCCTTCTGAATCTGCTAAATGAGAATGTGCCACTTTTGTACACCTATAAACAAATTTCGCGTCTGCTATAATCACTCTTGTTTTTTTTATGGCAGCAGTAATAATAGTATTGGTTACTATAACAGTAAGAATACAGATAGTCTTGACGCTGTTAGTTCTTCGTCAGAACTGTTATTCACATTGTATATCTACATCTACATACATATTCCGCAAGCTACCATACGGTGCATGCCAGAGCGTACTTAGTACTATTACTGGTCTACATATCCATCTACACTCCGCAAGCCACCTTACGGTGTGTAGTGGAGGGTACTTTGTGTATAACTGTCACTTTCCCCCTCTTCCTGTTCCACTCGCACATGTTTCGCTGGATGAATGATTGTTGGTAAGCCTCCGCGTGGCCTTGAATCTCTCTGATTTCATCTTCATTGCCTTTTTGGGAGATATACATAGGAGGAACCAATATACTGTTTCACTCTTCTAAGAATGTATACTCTCAGAACCTTCACAGCAGACCATGACGAGATGCAGAACACCAGTTTTGCAGTGACTGCCACTGGGAGTGGCTGAGCATCTCCGTGACGCTTTCGCGCCCATTAAATGAACCTGATACGAAACGTGCTGCTCTTCTTTGGATCTTCTCTATTTCCTCTATCAATCCTATTCGGTACGGATCCCATACTGGTGAGCAGTATTCAAGTTTTGGTCGAACGAGTTCTTTGTGGCCGACTTCCTTTGTTATACAATTCTGACATCCTCAGCGTGGGATAGATCTGTAATATCACGAAACAGAATAATTTTCAACCACCAAGTTCGCTAAAATAAACTATTCATACACACACCAAAAATGTTTTCATCACATCGGCTCCGAGTGGTCCGGAACCTGTACAGAAAATTGGAATGGATATCAACATAAACATCATTTCCGCCCTTTTTATTACTCATGAAAGCCTTAAATTGCATGTTGTGCATAGAGACCTTCAGAGGTCATGGTCCAGATTGCTGTACATTCCGGTACCTCTAGTACCCAGTAGCACGTCCTCTTGCATTGAAGCATACCTGTGTTCGTCGTGGCATACTATCCACAAGTTCATCAAGGCACTGTTGGTCCAGATTGCCCCAATTCTCAACGGGGATTCGGCGTAGATCCCTCAGAGTAGTTGGTGAGTCACGTCGTCCATAAGCAGCCCTTTTCAATCTATCCCAGGCATGTACGATAGGTTTCATGTCTGGAGAACATGCTGGCCACTCTAGTCGAGCGATGTCGTTATCCCGAAGGAAGACATTCAGAAGATGTTCACGATGGGGACGCAATATTATCGTCCATGAAGACGAATGCCTCGCCAATATGCTGCCGATATGGTTGTACTATCGGTCGGAGGATGGCATTCACGTATCGTACAGCCATTACGGCGCCACTCATAACGACCAACGGCATACGTCGGCGCGACATAATGCCACCCCAAAACAGCGGGGAACCTCCACCTAAGACGTTCGGCTTGACCGGATTGCCTGCAAACACGTCTCCGATGACTATCTGGTTGACGGTATATATGACACTCATCGGTGAAGAGAACGTGATGCCAATGCTGAGCTGTCCTTTCGACATGCTGTTGGGCCCATCTATACTGCATGGTGTCGGGTTTGCAAAGATGGACCTCGGCATGGACGTAGGGAGTGAGGTTTTGCATCACGCAGCCTATTGCGCACAGTTTGAGTCGTACACGTCGCCTTGTGGCTGCACGAAAAGTATTATTCAACATGGTGGTGTTTCTGTCAGGGTTCCTGTGAGTCATTATCCGTAGATAGCGGTCATCCATTGCAGTGGTAGCCCTTGGGCGGCCTGAGCGAGGCATGTCATCGACAGCTCCTGTCTATCAGTATCGCTTTGGTTCACTCCGAGACACCTGGACACTTCCCTTGTTGAGAGCCCTTCGTGGCACAAAGTAACAATGCGGACGTAATCTAACGGCGGTATTGACCATCTAAGCACGGTTGAACTACAGACAACATGAGCCGTGTACCTCCTTCCTGGTAGAATGACTGGAACTGATCGGCTATCTGACCCCGTCCGTCTAATAGACGCTGCTCATGCATGGTTGTTTACATCTTTGGGCGGGCTTACTGACATCTCTGAACAGTCAAAGGGACTGTGTCTATAGTACAATATCCTCAGTCAACGTCTATCTTCAGGAGTTCTGGGAACAGGGGTGATGCAAAACTTTCTTTGATGTATATATAATTACCGGTTTCGGAAATTCTCTGTTGTCATCTTCGGATCTGAAAAAGATGGGAGCGAAAATACTAGGATACAGCAACTAACATGACAGCATACATAATTACAATCAAGGCTTACAATACATGGAATAACAACATATCGATGTTTACATCAATACACAATCTTCCCCTTCAGTACACTAAGGGATGCTACACAGTGTATCTTCATTTTGGTATCGTGAGATGTACTAGAAGATGGCGTGTGAGTTTTAATACAACAGCTACGTACACATATGTTATTGCGCCGATTATAAATGCACTCATTCATCAACACTTTACACCTGACAGATACGAGCATAAACATTCTTAATCATACATAGGTACATCAGACGGGGCGGAGGTAGGAGGAATCGAAACTATCATCTCACATTAGATTAAAGCATGGATCTAGAATTCCATATAATTACGTATGTCTAAATTATTATCATGACATATTAGCCAAATCAGTATTCTACAGTTTAAAAGAAAAAATCTGTAAAATCACGTGCATCATTCATAAAACGTAATTTGTACATAAACCCTTTTATACCATTTTAGATTTTTTTTTAAAAATGTACTTTATAAAAAGTCTGAAAACTTCTTTTCCAAATTTTTCTCTATTCCAAATCACAACCAAAACCACAGCCTGTAAACACTTAGATGCTCTCTATGTACATCTAACGGTATCATACATAGACAGATTTTAATACATCCACAAACAGCTTGATATTTACAAGCAGAGAAATGATTTTTCACCATTAATACATTCGGAACATATATACCATCATTGGAGGTTTATGCTTCTGTTGTCAATTACGGTTTTTACATGAGAATTTCTACGACAACGCGTTGCTGGAGGTCTGGTTGAAACGTCGTCACTCACCTGATGCCTAATTGCAAACTGGGTGAACAACCTTCCAATGTTGAACGCAGCCAAAGTACGTCTATTACAGTGTAAGGGCTTGCAATCGCTCTTGAAATGAACCCATTTTCTAGCACTTCCAGCTCACTTTTACATATACCTCCGATATAACAAATATATTCACGTGATACTCACCCATTGTCAAAAGTTGTATCATGTAACAGAATATCACCAGTTTCTAGATCTTCGTAATTTTAAAACGACGAATTCTTAAGGCAAATTTTCATACAGAATAATATTATACGCAAATTTTCATAAAAAAAATTCTCTAAAATATTTATAAAAAATTTCTAATAGTTTTTTTTTTGTAAGATGGGATACATAAACGTGCTGAATTCGGTCTATGACAACGCGTCGTATGATGTCTTGGTGAAACCTCAGCACCCGACATCCGTATACAACGTCGTCTCCCGATTTCTAAGTAAAATTCCTTCCATTATTTATATATACATAAACAGCCACGTACACACATATTATTTCGCCGCTGACAAGTGCTCTCATTCAACAGCACTTTACAGATGACACACTTTACAGCTGACAGATTCCAGAGGAAATCTTAGTGATATTCAAGTAGGCCTACATCAGATGTCACAGTGGTAGTACGAATCGACACTATCATCTCACATTAGATGAAGGCACGGGTCTACTACTTCAAATAATTACATATGCCTAAATTATTGTCATGACATATAAGCCAAGTCAGTATCTTACAGTTTTAAGAAAAACGTCTGTAAAATCATGCGTAAAATTCATGATTTTATGTATATATATATATATCATGAATTTTACAGACGTTTTTCTTAAAACTGTAAGATACTGACTTGGCTTATATGTCATGACAATAATTTATATACACTCCTGGAAATTGAAATAAGAACACCGTGAATTCATTGTCCCAGGAAGGGGACACTTTATTGACACATTCCTGGGGTCAGATACATCACATGATCACACTGACAGAACCACAGGCACATAGACACAGGCAACAGAGCATGCACAATGTCGGCACTAGTACAGTGTATATGCACCTTCCGCAGCAATGCAGGCTGCTATTCTCCCATGGAGACGATCGTAGAGATGCTGGATGTAGTCCTGTGGAACGGCTTGCCATGCCATTTCCACCTGGCGCCTCAGTTGGACCAGCGTTCGTGCTGGACGTGCAGACCGCGTGAGACGACGCTTCATCCAGTCCCAAACATGCTCAATGGGGGACAGATCCGGAGATCTTGCTGGCCAGGGTAGTTGACTTACACCTTCTAGAGCACGTTGGGTGGCACGGGATACATGCGGACGTGCATTGTCCTGTTGGAACAGCAAGTTCCCTTGCCGGTCTAGGAATGGTAGAACGATGGGTTCGATGACGGTTTGGATGTACCGTGCACTATTCAGTGTCTCCTCGACGATCACCAGTGGTGTACGGCCAGTGTAGGAGATCGCTCCCCACACCATGATGCCGGGTGTTGGCCCTGTGTGCCTCGGTCGTATGCAGTCCTGGTTGTGGCGCTCACCTGCACGGCGCCAAACACGCATACGACCATCATTGGCACCAAGGCAGAAGCGACTCTCATCGCTGAAGACGACACGTCTCCATTCGTCCCTCCATTCACGCCTGTCGCGACACCACTGGAGGCGGGCTGCACGATGTTGGGGCGTGAGCGGAAGACGGCCTAACGGTGTGCGGGACCGTAGCCCAGCTTCATGGAGACGGTTGCGAATGGTCCTCGCCGATACCCCAGGAGCAACAGTGTCCCTAATTTGCTGGGAAGTGGCGGTGCGGTCCCCTACGGCACCGCGTGGGATCCTACGGTCTTGGCGTGCATCCGTGCGTCGCTGCGGTCCGGTCCCAGGTCGACGGGCACGTGCACCTTCCGCCGACCACTGGCGACAACATCGATGTACTGTGGAGACCTCACGCCCCACGTGTTGAGCAATTCGGCGGTACGTCCACCTGGCCTCCCGCATCCCCACTATACGCCCTCGCTCAAAGTCCGTCAACTGCACATACGGTTCACGTCCACGCTGTCGCGGCATGCTACCAGTGTTAAAGACTGCGATGGAGCTCCGTATGCCACGGCAAACTGGCTGACACTGACGGCGGCGGTGCACAAATGCTGCGCAGCTAGCGCCATTCGACGGCCAACACCGCGGTTCCTGGTGTGTCCGCTGTGCCGTGCGTGTGATCATTGCTTGTACAGCCCTCTCGCAGTGTCCGGAGCAAGTATGGTGGGTCTGACACACCGGTGTCAATGTGTTCTTTTTTCCATTTCCAGGAGTGTATATACATATATAATCATGAATTTTACGCATGATTTTACAGACGTTTTTCTTAAAACTGTAAGACACTGACTTGGCTTATATGTCATGACAATAATTTAGGCATATGTAATTATTTGAAGTAGTAGACCCGTGCCTTCATCTAATGTGAGATGATAGTGTCGATTCGTACTACCACTGTGACATCTGATGTACCTGAATATCACTAAGAGTGTTTACGCTGGGATCTGTCAGCTGTAAAGTGTTGTTGAATGAGAGCACTTGTCAGTGGCGCAATAACATGTGTGTACATGGCTGCTATTTTAAAACTGACATGACAACTTCTAGTGTAGCTCACGATACCAACATGGATATACATTTTATAACACCACTTACTATACTGAAGGAGAAGATCCTGTGATGATGTAAAGATAGGTATGCCGGTATTCCTCATGTTGCAAATTTTTAATATAATTATGTATGCTGTATCCTAGCATCGTCAGTCCCATCTTTTGCAAATTCGAAAATGGCAACAGGGAACTGCCGAAACTGGTAATTATATGAATCAATGATTTTAGCGATCTTGGCAGATGATTCAATATTCACTTCCTTTTTGGTAGCCTACATTTAGTTTCTTTCAGTGAATCTGTCTGGTGCCTGCCTTACTAGTGATTAATTTTATTTTGTCGTTCCACTTCATATCGCTCCATATGCGTATTGTGACCTTACCTTCTCACACATCACTACTGAAATTCTCATTCTTTTCACAAATTTTGATAGCTTCGAGAGGCGTAAGATATACAAAAGAATAACTTTTTACTTGTCTTCATTTTGTTGCCGACGGCTCAAAGTCTTGTCTAGGGGTACATTCTTGTAGCTGAAATTTCGATTTTGTAGGTTCTTCATGTTTAAGTAATTTATGAAGATTTGCCTGTATTATTCTTGAATTTTATTCTGTGTCACATCTTTCAACAGCACACAGTTGTTAAGTTTTCCACATTCAAAATAACCAATAATTACATTATTGGTGAGAAACTTGGAAAAGTCTACTTCCATCAGAGGCATTCCCACCACTACTTAAGTTCTGCGCTACTCACATTATTCCAAAGAGTTTACAAAGCGAAAGAGTTTACAAACTTTCTTTACCAAAGAAGAATCTTCACTAAAATATACCATTATTTTGTAAATCAATCTAGAAATAAATTTAATAATTAGCGTTAGATTGTGCAATTAATAATATGAATTTTAAGTATGCCACAAATTTTGTAATTTCAGTTATTTTTGAAGGAAGAGTAATTTTAACTGTTAGTACATACAGATTGCAACGCCTTAATTTCTTTTTTATACATTTTAACTTGAAACATAACACAGCGTATACAAAATTATATTAATTCTTTTAATGAAACTGCTGAGATAATTTAAACCTATGCGAGAATCGATAGTATAGATTGTATCAGTTATTTCAATAAAAAAGGTAATGGTAGAGGAGAATGATTCAGTGCTCCTTGATATTTTATGGGTAACTGCTTCCAGCCCTTGTTCTGCAGTTTCGTAATCATACAGTAATAAGTACTTCCGTCTCTGATTTCGCAACACGTTACATTTGTTTATGTCGAGGATCCATTGCCACAAACATCTATTCTCTGCACGTCTTCCTGCATTTCACTACAATTTTCTAGAGTCGCGACTTCTTTTTATACAACAGCATCATCCACGGAAAGCGTGGGACTTCCGACGTTATCTGCTAGGTCATTCATATAGAGGGCGACAGTTATCGAACTACATGAAACAAAATCAGCGTTTCTTCTGAACCGTTTGCGTTAGGACACTCAAGCTGCACGGTTGGCTGCGGGGCGTGATGGGAATTAGTATGCGCATGCGCAAGCGCCTTGTTGTCAGCCATTTGCACGGTAAAGCGTACATAAGCGTATACCGCTTGTGAAGGACTACTATGCGAGCAATCGCAGTCCAACTGCGGCTAAAAGGGATATTGCGACTGAATTCAAGCCGAAGACAACTAACAATCAAGAATTTGATTTGCTAGTTTGAGAGAATGGATAGTGTTCATAATGACGGTGTTGGCCATGTCGGTCGTCCAGAAAGGGTGAAAACATGGAGAAGACACGCGCTGTTTTTCAAACCAGCCTCAGGAAATCTATCAGACGAGCTGCACAACATGTGGGGACCAACTGGGAGACACTACGACGAATTGGCGTTGAAGACCTACATCTCTTCCCATACAAAATTCGAACCCATCAGCTACAGTGGTATCGAACAGCAGTTGCGTTTCGCCAACACTATTGTCCACATAATTAACGAACAGGACTTTGAAGTGAATATGGTTTGGTTTAGCAGCGAAGCCCACTTTCATTTGGATAGGTTCGCCAATAAACAAAATTGACGCATCTGGGGGACTGAGAATCCACATTTCGCGATCGAGAAGTCTCTTCACCCTCAACGGGTGACTGTGTGGTGTGTAATGTCCAGTCATGGAATAATCGATGCGTTATAAAAAGTGACCCTAATTTAGACAAAATATGTTTCCTGCAAGACGGAGATCTACCCCACCGAAAGAGGGGAGTTTCTGATGCTCCTGGAGGAGCACTTTGATGACCACATTCTGGCTTTGGGGTATCCGGAGCCCACTGACAAAGGCCTTGATTCGCCACCATATTCTCCAGATCTGAACACGTGCGACTCCTTTTTGTGGGCTATATTAAAGACAAGGTGTACAGCAATAATCCCAAAACCATTTCTGAGCTGAAAACAGCGATTCAAGAGGTCATCGACAGCATTGATGTTCCGACACTTCAATGGGTCATGCACAATAGAGCCATTCGTCAGTGCCACGTCATCGCCAATGATGGCTGGCACATCGAGCATGTCATAGCCTAAATCCGTATAGTAAATCTGTAGCGACGTTTACATGTTGAATCAAGTATGTGCGCGCCGTAGTTTGCAACTAATTTACATTTTTATGTATAATGTGTGAAGTAATGGTCCTCTTACACTCCCCTGGGCGAGTCTAAAGTTTCATTTCTTATTCCACTCTCAAATGCAGCGAAGTAAAGCCGACATTTGGTATGCTCTGATCTCAAGTTGGTAGTCCTCATGCGAGACGCACGTTGGTGCCAATGTAATTATTCTGCAGCCTGTAGCAAATGCCGATTCTGTAAACCTTCTCTGTACTCGGTTGTTCACAGAACTTAACGGAAACAAATCTAGCATCTCGCCCGCGTTTAATATGATTGTGTTGGGATCCGGACCGTCGGGCAGAACCCAAGAATGGATCACACTAGTGTTCTGCACTCAGGCTCCTTAATATATGGGCTCCAGTTACCTGGAATTATCTCCACAAATCGAAGCCGCGCATTCGCATTCCCTACAATCAATCTTACCTGCTAGTTCCATTTAATATCGCTTTGCAACGTTACACCTCAATACTTTACGGGAGTGACTATGTCAATCACCACACTGCTAATACTGTATTCGAACTTTACAGGATTGTTTTTCCTACTCAGAAGCATTAACGTGCATTTTCCACCTTTTGACGCACCTGCAACTCATCACACCATGTAGAAATTCTGCCCATATCATCTTGTATTCTCCTACAATCGCCGGACGGTGTGGCCGAGCGGTTCTAGGCGCTTCAGTCTGGAACCGCGTGACCGCTACGGTTCTTGATGTATGTAGAGAACAAAAGCAGTCCTATGGCAGTTCCGTAAATCGCTCCTTACTGTGCCCTTGTCTCTGATGACAATGTCATTAGACACATTCGAATCTTGCAGGAAATCACTTTAATTCCATTACTTTCATTATGTTACTGTCTATCATATTAAAATTACTTTGATTTTAAGGAATTAAGATGTAAAAAGCCCTGCTTGTGTAAAACGCTGGTCCGATGTAAGGTGGGAACTACCAGGTAAGTGAAGTAAATGAATTGTGTACTTTGCCAATAGTGACGCAACGATTCTTAGACCAATTTCCTGCGTAGAAAAATAATTTAGTGGCCCGTCACGATCAGAACAAGCTGCGACTCAGTGGCAAAATACACAAACGGCTGATGGAATGGTGACATAACGAAGTAGAGCAAACACCAGTGTATTTGTAACTTACATTCAGAGACAGAACAATTGGGGAGTGGCTGTGAAGCGTTTGACAGGAGAGGAGGGGTAACGACTGAAAGGACAGGGGGAAAGACAATGAAGTAATAAATAAAAGTAAGCCGCTAAGACGCGTGAGCGCTTCTTATTAAACGCTTTCATTACAGAAGGATGCTTGCACGGACAATGCAGCGTTGTACCATCATTTATGGTATTTGTCGAACACTTTTTATACCTGTCACATTAGCTTTAGAAACGTCTTCATAAGGATCAAGTCAGCCATGTTTCACAGGCTTAAGACGTATCTTAATGCTGTTCCCACAGGTAGGAACATCGGAACGCTACATTCCGTTTCAGGTGGCCTTGTCCGGAAGTAATTTGGTTAACGCCAAGAAAGCTGTTGAGAGAATCACTTTGCTACCGAATGATTTCTGCTGTTCTGTGCTTCATGATGTGTGTCATTAAATTCCGAGAAAGATGAGGAGTAGATAAAAGTCTCAAAAGAATAACTTGTGCGGTTTATGTCCATTAACTGATAAAAAATGGGTGTTCGCTCTTACCGCTTCTCAGGTCTGCATCAGGACGCAGAACCTCTCAGAATTATACATCCAAAGCGAAGATCAATTCATAATTTTCTCATTGGGACATTGCAAATTCTGTTTCATCTGGATTTCGGCCGAAGTCGATATTCTACTCTCCAGTCTATTCAAGTGCGTGATTCCTCCGATTACTTTGTGCTCCCTTACCGGTGAGGAAACTAAGCTAACGTCCTTAGACTGAATGCTATCGATTTAAAATATGACGGAGAAAGTTAATGTGGACTTGCATTTTTTCTTACTCATTACGGAGAAAGAACTGTAAAACACAGGGAAAACGGTGTTTACTAGACGTAATAACTTCCAATACTAACATGTGACATGATAAAGTTGTTTTTTAGTCCATACGTGTAAAGTGTTTCAGCTTTTCCGCGAAGTCTGAAGATTGGAGTGAGCTCCAGTAACTATGAAGAGTAAATAAACTCGTTGTCTGTGGGTGCAAATTAATGTCACTAGATGGTGCATGATGTTAAAAAAAAATCTTTTTAGTTTCTACACCTTCTTGTTAAACTTTTGTCTTTACTGAAAATCTAATAAGATTCACACCAGAAAACATTTATAAACAACAGTTTTCTCGAAACATACTGTTCTTAAATTACAAAAAGTAAGCTTTATATCATAGAAGCTATATATCATAGAATTTCACAGAACCAATAATAGAACACACACTGACAATTCTGGAAGAGAGACAAATGGAAAAAAGTAGAAGTGTTAAAGGAACAAAAAATAAGCTTATCTTGTTTTGGACAATGCATTTCATCGTTTAAGCTGATAGATGGTATGGTAACTAGCAATAAAGTGTAAATTGTCCAAGCGTTCGAAGATTACTTTAAATGTTTGTGTAGTTCAAGACACGACTCGGTAACACAGATAATTAACGACGAAAATAGTGACATTTCAGAGATGTAATATGATGTTTACAAATTTTTTCGAGGCATGAAGAGCGGAATGATTACGGGAGATAAAAAAAAAACACTTGAAGATGACAGTATTTCAATATTAATTGTTGAAATTTGAAGAAAAATTATACAAAATGAAATCTCAGAGTAGTTTACTGAAATTCTGTGGAGGATGACTGTTTCCAATCAGCGGAAAATTGCTGTAACTGTTTTACTTTAAAAAAAGGGGAGACACACAAGACGTAAATGGCTGTAGACCCATCACTTCACTCACGTAAGAAACGAGGCATTCACTCAAACTATCACGAATTACGAAGAAAGAAGCGTTAGAATTTAATCAGGTGTATTTTCAGGCTGGGCTAGAGGTAGATACAGAAAACTAAACCATTTGCAAGTCAAAATTAAGAACTGAGTATTAAGTATGAGTCCCTAATACAAAGGTTTAGGGAACCCTTTTGACTCGATTTCAACCATATCTGTACAAACAGTCCTTGAGAAAAGAGGTATTAGTTCAATCAATGCGGAAATACATACATCAGTACTACAGCTTACATCAGGCTTCGTCAAACCACTGTGAAAAGCGTAATTGAAACAGGGGCCAGGCCAGAAAATTTCGCATCACCAAAACTTTTCAAGCAGTCGTAGAAGACTTTTTCACAGCATCATAATAGGAAAACGAAGAAGGACTACATGTTAATGAAATGTAAGTGAACCACCGCTTTGTGGACAGGATTTTGGTGTTTGCCCATAGGCCTAGGGAAAACATGTTTCTACAGCGAAAGGAGCAAGAAAGAAAGTAGGCCTCATATTCAACTACGAATACACTAAAACAATGCACATTGAATATATCAAAACGGAAATAGTACATGTTGAGAATGAGGTGATAGAACCAACTGATCAAATTACCTTCTTCCTATTCTGCCTCTAAAGCCCACTCCTGGTCGCTGCAACCGTATACGTCTCTCCGCTGAGTGTTTCACTTCAGCTCATGGTTTCGGTTCAAGTTCATCTATCACAAAATCTAGAAGATTCTTCCACGATCTTACATTTCCCTTCATCCCTAAATACTTTCCGTGGAGTATGATGGTCAAGAATTCGTTGTGACTGTCTTATGGTCAATGAATCCTGATTTTATGCATATTTGCAGATGGGGATATCCAGCCGCCAATAGTTGTTAAAATTCATGGTGAACTATTTCTGTGGTAGTGATTTCGACTACTTCTTTGAGGACTCACTCGTTTGTCCTTTTTCTCTCCCCAGATTTTTTCAGCGTTCTTCTCCACGTACACATTTCCATCGCTTCCAGGCGTTGTACATCCTGTTTCGTTAGGACCCATGTTTCACAGCCATACATAGAAATACTCCAAAAAAAATTTTTCATGAATAATTTTCTAATTTAAATTTCTGCTTTTCAGAAGATGTTTCTTGTTAGAATGCCAATATAACGAGGGCAATTTTTCACCTGATTTCACTGGTGCACATGTTGTCTTGAGTGACACTACTTCCTATAGAGCAGAACTAACTACACTGTTGTATGGCTTCATTATCTATCTTGTTATCTGCTCGTGTCTCTTAAAAGACTTTTGGACAATCATTATTTTTTTTAACTGTTCAGTTTAAGTTTTACTTCCTTTAGTGTTGATGATAAAACTCACATTTTCCTTAGTTTCTTCTCCGAATCTCCAGCCAATGTAATGACATCTGCAAATCCTATTCTATGGATTTCTTATAAATGATTTTGGTGTTATGAGGGCACACGTCGTTCTCATTTGCCTATCAGTTTATTATTTGCACGTAATCAACTTGCACAACAGATGAATTTAACGAGAACTGAAATCAATAAATTAATTACTTAGTGAACTTGGATGAAGAATCTGGAATGGTAATTCATAGTTAACGTGTATCTGAACAAAACATAGACGTATGCGGTAGTCATATCATGATTACTGTACATTAGTACATAGAGATTGAAAATACTACAGAATATTTTGTCTGTGGATCTATTGCTGGAGTTGAAAACATGTTGAACTTCTAACTGGAAGTATGAAATGAAGATTTCAATTACTGAACATCGATACGGAGACTTCGCCTTTCCTTACGGTTCGCTTCACTGTTGCAGCTGTCTCTCACTGTACTTGGAATCTACAAGTAGTGGCAGCAATAGGTGCTTAATGAGCCAATGGCTCGGTACCAACAGCTCATCTGTCTCTGCCTGTACTTAAGATCAGTCTCTTTTGGATGAGATCCTCTCGCCCTGGACGATCTGAAGACTAGCTGGAGTCTCGAAGTCAAGCCCTGGAAGTGAAGAAGTGACTATCTGCAGCGAGCTTCTGACAAGATAATCTCTGAGGTCTATTTATGCATTATTTTGATTGGCGAAATACTAATTTTTATTAGTGCCGACCAGTACGATTTTGTCTTACAAGTCACTGGGCTCCCTTCCTTACTCGGATTCGAAGTTGTTAACCCAGATAAAAAACTTGTTATTTTTGGGACTCCAAAATGTATGAGTGACTCTGTCCCTCTGCCTACCTTTGTGTATTGGCCAATATGGTTAGAGCTCTGGACTCTCTTCTCCGACTCCTAGATTATTTGTACGAACCAGTATGAGCTGCATTTACGTTTCTTTCAACATTCATTCAGTTTGGCGTCACCAGGTGTGAGGTCGTCAAACATTACCGTGATAAACGATATCGAAGGATTTCTTACAGAACCTAAAGAAGATCTGACCAGGACAGTCACTGGTGAAACAGGGACTGACACTATTTGTAGCAAAGCAAAATCAGAAAGACACTACGCCGTTTTCAGATATTTCTTTTCACAGGAAAATCTAGGGGTAAAAGCACCACTCACACTGATACCTATGCCCGCATCTCGTGGTCGTGCGGTAGCGTTCTCGCTTCCCGCGCCCGGGTTCCCGGGTTCGATTCCCGGCGCGGTCAGGGATTTTCTCTGCCTCGTGATGGCTGGGTGTTGTGTGTTGTCCTTAGGTTAGTTAGGTTTAAGTAGTTCTAAGTTCTAGGGGACTGATGACCATAGATGTTAAGTCCCATAGTGCTCAGAGCCATTTGAACCATTTGAACTGATACCTATGAGGAAAGCCTAAACTGAACAAGGCTCCATCGCTCGATGGAATCCCTATCAGATTCAATAACGAATTTGTGGTTGAATTAGCCTCTCTTTTAAACATGATTTACCATAGATCCCTCGAACAAAAAAAGTGCCTAGTAGTGGGAAGAAAACACAGGCCACACCCGTCAACAAGAAGTGATACACATATGTCGTAGAACCTCTGAATATATTCTGAGCTCAAACAGTGTGAAATATTTCGACCAGCATGACCTCTTCCATACCAACCAGCACGGATTCCGAAAACATCGATCACGTGAAATCCAACTCGCACTTTCTCACGTGACATACTGAAAGCTTTGGATCAAGGCAATCAGATAGATACAGTATTTCTCGATTTCCGAAAAGCTTTGAGTCAGTACCACACCTACTCTCATTATTAAAGATACAGTCGCAAGGGGTGCCAAGCGAAATTTGTGACTGGATTAAGAACTTCTTGGTAGGAAGGATGTCGCATATTATTTAGGACGGAGAGCCATCTACTGACAGAAGCAACCGTGAATGTGCCCCAGGGAAGTGTAATAGGGCATTTGCTTTTCAAGTTAAACATTTATGGTCTTCAGACAACATTAATGGCAGCCTCAGAATTTTTTCGGGTGATGCATTTATCTATAATGAAGTGCTGTCTGAAAATATCTGTGCAAATATTCAGCCAGATCTTGGTAATATTTCAAAATGTTTCAAATATTTGAAACCTGCTGTAAATGTTTGGAAATGTTGAGCTGTGCACTACACAAAACGAAAAAACATAGTGTCCTATTACTAAAGTATCAAAGAGTCACACCTGCAATCGGTAAACTCATACAAACATCTGGGTATAACTGTTTGTAGGGATATGAAATTGAAAGATCACATAAGCTCAGTCAACCGAACGAGGCGGCGCAGTGGTTAGACACTGGACTCGCATTCGGGAGGACGACGGTTCAATCCCGCGTCCGGCCATCCAGATTTAGGTTTTCCGTGATTTCCCTAAGTCGCTCCAGGCAAATGCCGGGATGGTTCCTTTGAAAGGGCACGGCCGACTTCCTTCCCCATCCTTCCCCAATCCGATGAGACCGATGACACGCTGTCTGGTCTCCTTCCCCAAAACATACCAACCCATAAGCTCAGTCACAGAAAAAGCTTATGGCACCCTTCAGTTATCTGATAGAATACTAGGGAAATACAAGCAATCTATTGAGAAGTTTGCTTACAACGCTTACTGCACACTATAACGACTCATCGTAGAATATTTCTCAAGTGTGTGGGACCCATACCAAATAAGACTAATAAGGGATACTGAATACATACGAAGGAGGTCACCACGAACAGTTCAAATGGTTCAAATGGCTCTGAGAACTATGGGACTTAACTTCTAAGGTCATCAGTCCCTAGAACCGCTCGGCCACCCCGGCCGGCTCACCACGAACAGTCACAGGTTTGTCTAACATATGGGAGAGAGTCTCAGAGAAGCTGAAAAAATAAACTGGCGAACACGTGAAGACAGACGAAAATTCTTCCGCGAAAGCTTACTTCCAAAGTTTCAGGAGCCAACTTTAAATGATGAATCTAGGAATGTACTGTGATCCTTCATGTATTATTCTCGTAACGATCGTGAGCGTAAGATTAGATTAACGACTAGTAGGTGACAAAAGTCATCGGGTACCTCCTAATATGGTGTGGGACCTCCATTTGCCTGACGTAGTGTGGCAACTCGAGGTGGCATGATCTCAACAAGTCGTTGGAAGTCCCCTAAAGAAATATTGAGCCATGCTTCCACTATAGCCGACTGTAAGTGAAAAGTGTTGCCCGTGCAGCATTTTGTGTATGAACTGACTTGCCAGTTACGTCGCACAAAGGTTTTATGGGATTCATGTCGGACGATCTGAGCTTCTAAAACATTCCCTCGAATTGTCCAGAATGTTCTCCAGACCAATCGCTAACAATTGTGGACTCATGACATGGATTCCAAGTAACCGAACATATCCATTTCCAATCAGTTATCGGTCCAGCTGGGCCAGAGGACCCATTCCATCCCACGTAAATACAGCCCACACTACTATTGAGCCACCACCAGCTTGCTGGAAGCCTTGTTCACAGCTTGGGTCCAAGGCTTGGTGGTGTCTGTGCCACACTCAAGCCCTACCATCGGCTCTTACCAACTGAAATTGGGTTCATGTGACTAGCCCACGGTTTTCCAGTCGTCTAGGGTCCAACCGATACGGTCACGAGCTCAGGAGAGGTGCTGCAGCCGATGTGCTGTTAGCAAAGGCACTCGCGTCGGTCGTCTGCTGCCCCAGCCCATTAACGGCAGACATCGCCGCACTGTCCTAACGGATACTTTCGCCGTTCGCCCCACACAGATTTCTGTAGTTCTTTAACGCAGTGTTGCTTGTCTTTTAGCACTGACAGCTCTACGCAAACGCCGATGCCTCCGGTCGTAAAATGAAGCCTTCGGCCACTGCGTTGTCCTCGGTGAGAGGTAATGCCTCAAATTTGATATTCTCGGCACGCTGTTGACACTATGGATCGTGGAATTTTTTATTCCCTAATGATTTCCGAAATCGAGTGCTCATGCGTCTTGTTCCAACAACCATTCCGCGTTCAAAGTGTGTATGATTCTTGTCGTGCGCTCATAATCAAGCCGGGAACGTTTTCACATCAATCACCTGAGTAAAAATGGCAGTTTCACCAAAGCACTGTCCTTTAAGACCTTGTGTACGCGTTACCACCACCATCAGTGTGTGTGCTTATCGCTATTCCATGACTCTTATCACCTCAGTGCACCCCGTGCACAGAAGCTTTTAAACAGCCATTCTTCCCGTGATCCATTCTTGAATGCACCGGGAAGCAGCCCCAATAAATAGTAAAATGGGAAGTCACTTCCGACATGTACTTCACCGCGGTTTCCTGAGTATCGATGTAGATATAAATGTAGAAACGCGGTCAGCATTATTAAATTGCCCGGCATGGCTGTTATAAATCAAGAAATACCGTCTCGTAGCGAGTAGAAAAATGGCACTAGGAGTGTTATTGACCGGATCGTATGCTCGATAAATAATCCGGAAAACAGCGATCGCGACAGGCATTAGCAACGCTCTAACGCGCCCAGTCCGGCAATAATCTCTTGCCTGGATATTTCTGTGTGAAGTTTTTAAGTCATATTTCTCACTGTGATACATTTCAAACTAAATTCAGATAGCGCATGAAATGAAACCAAATGATAAATGGGCTCACCTAAAAATTTTACGGCACTGTGAGAGGCGTTTTGAGCGATTCTTGCAAACGCCTGTGCAATGAATCACATTTCCCCACATCTTGGTACCCAAGTAAAACCTAACTGTCCATACAAGAGTGGCAGACAATTCCGATACACGGACAAACCAGTGTTTGTAGCTACGACACTCGCTTGAAACAGAATGTTTTTGTATAAACGGGTTCCACTTTTGTGTGAAGAACAACCATAACTGTACTGATAATAAACGTCCAAATGAGATGCTTACAATACTTCAGCGTATTTAAATCAAATATTCTGTTGAGTCGTGGTTTCGATGTAATTACTGGTATGTAATGTGAATTTTGCTTGATCTGTTTCTAGGTTGGGTAATTTCATGGCTTGTCCACCACAGAGCAGGATTTCCATATCTGACAGCTACTTGTACTTGCTTTTCCAGCTGTAGACCCTTAAATGTAACATTCTAAGCAAGAAAATCGAGGACTGTCTAAAATCTAAGCAAGCGTATTATTACTCACGTGCCAGATTTGTGTAATTATTGATTGCAAGGTCATAGAATTTTTCCACTGCATTTTTTTACTAATGTGTTCGTTGACGCAGAGGACATACAAGTCAGTTAATTTTAAGGAAGAGAATCTTCAATAAGTGTAGAGCCTCTTATCTATTCTAGTTGTCCTTACAATTCACATTCTCACTAGATTTTAAATCAGTCTAATTCCACTGATTCACCTGTGTTTGCAGATTTACGAAAGCTCCAAGTTTGCATTGGATAGTGGCCGTGAAGTTGCTGAAATCCTTCTCATTTGACATTGGTCACGGTTTAGTTTATCGACTAAGCCAACATTCATGGAACTCACAGTGCGAACTATAGGGACAGAAAATGGGAAGAACTATATGATTTCTCTCCGAAATTTGTCTAAAATTTTTATGAGCAGATTCGTCCCAATGCGCCTAGCAGATTTCCGCTACATGACTACTTTCGCAAACGGTGTTACTGACCCATATACTAGAAAACACATTTCGTCAAAAAAACCTAAACAAAAACAATGATTTGATGTCTGGAATATGATTTCAGATATTTCCGACCATGTTCAGCACACAGCTTTATGGTACAACAGTTTTCACTACTATATACACGGCCATTAAGGTGCTGAACATCGAATGTGCTGCAAATGCGGTTGTACATTTGCCTGTTCATTCTTTCGTAATTCTAAGGTGATACAAAGAACAAACTGTAAACACATTTACAGAATATGCTCTAATTTTCTACTGTACATGATGCAGCAAAAGTTGCTCCACGGCCAACGGCTTCCAGAAACGTGACGTAGGCTGACTTCAAGTGTACCTCTCCTTGCAAACACAGCTGCACACGCGAAGCACAAAGCTAACATCCTACACTGCATCGTTACATGGTTCTTGATGGAGCTGTTCTCTACTTCTTTAACTTCGTCAATCTTTAAAATGATACCTACCTTTCCCAATGTAACGAGATTAAATAAGAGGCAATATGATTCGTTTTACAACCTTCTGCTATAAGCACCCTCGGCGTACGTTGAAACGTTAAGACAAAAAGGTTGTGAGAAGCGGTTGACTCAAAATTCATCAGAGAAGTTTGAGTCCAATGCGATCCAATGAACACACATAAAGCACAGAAGACTTAAAAATAAGTGCAAAGCTAGAATCGCTTACTTGTAAGAAAATAAGGTAGATATTAACGCAACCTAAACGTGCTTCCATGGACCCAACACACCCAAAAGTTAAATTTTGTCGCTAAACAAACAGCCACCTCTTTTATACCTTTATAGCCCACTAAAGATGAATGTTACAATTAAGTGAACCACGTATGTTTAAAAACTGTGATAAAAATTCAGTTTCAAGGGAGGGGTAATAGTTATTCCTGCCTACAAGATAAACAGCAAAAATTTACCGTGTTCATTATATCCTACAGTGTCATGTTTGAACTGAATGGAAAATGGAAATTTGTGGTAATGACTATGGGAGCAAACTGCTGAGGTCATTTGTCCCTAGGCTTACGCACTACTTAATCTAACTGACTTACGCTAAGGAGAACACACTCCCACGCCCGAGAGAAAACTCGAACCTTCGTGGGGGTGGGGGGGGGGGGGGGAGCCGCGCTGAACTGGATGTTATGAATGAAATTAGCTAGAAGAAATGAATTACTGTGATATGCTGCAATCCAAGTCGTGCAGAAGATGCGGACGTTATCACGTCCCAAACGGTATGATGTGCTCAAAAACAATATTGTTCAGCACTGAACTACAAGAAAGCTGCCAGTACAACATTGTTCTTTGTATTTATCCAGAACTAATTATAGATTTGACATTTATAGAAGGGATGTTAATGCGGCTGAGAAAACGCATAAATACCATTGAAGTCACAACTGCAAAATTCGAGCAGTATGTCAAAGTTGTATGTGTGCTCAAAAACTGATATTTTCGCGAAGATGTGATTGGTTCCATGTATAAACACTTCTCACTTCTTATAAGAATGATTGCATCACGTATCGTTGATAGAACACGTGTAACATCTCTCATATGGTGTCTTTGGCTCTGAGCACTATGGGACTTAACATCTATGGTCATCAGTCCGCTAGAACTTAGAACTACTTAAACCTAACTAACCTAAGGACATCACACAACACCCAGCCATCACGAGGCAGAGAAAATCCCTGACCCCGCCGGGAATCGAACCCGGGAACCCGATATGGTGTCTTTCATTGTCCTCGAACACTAGAAAGGAAAAGATTTGGGAAAATAAAACTACTTGAAGCGAACTGTCACGTTGGAGCAGGCAGTTTAGTATTTACAAACACAATCCATTTTGTTTCCTCTTTAAAAATTCTAATCAACGCCGCTTCTTTCACCAAAACTTCAGTTTTCAGAGTCCAAAATCCATTCATAAATGTGGTTGCCGGTTGGTGGTACCTCTAGTGAGACTTTATGCATCCTGATGGTCAGACGACAAACAAAACCCTTAGACAATTGGACGAGCCCAGAATCTCTTGAAAATATGTTCTGCGATCGTCGGAAATTTTTCCCCTTTTTAGGAGGGAATGTACTGTTTAGTGTTTGTATTCTTACACAGTAAATGTTTCTTACCTAAGACCAAAACGTTCACTCGTGACCAAAATTTTAATTTCTCGGAATCTGCCTTTCAACAGATCATCAATGAAGTGGTTCTACTTGATGGTACTCCTGGTGGCCTGATCATAGGAGAACAATGACGACAAAGAAGACCCTACGAATTTGAGCAGGCCCAGAAACTCTAGAAAAAGTGTCTGCGTGTATAGAAAAACTTTTGCAAGCGTTAGACAGTAATCATCTTAGGAGAAAATATGGTCTGCTGTTGGTATTCTGGTTCTGAGAAAGTCTCTGCCTATGAGTAAACTGAACTCCTGTAAAAAAATCTGTTCGACACCTCCTGCTGGTCTCAATGCCCATTTATTAAACTGTTGGTCCACTTCCATGAGTAGAATCATTTTGATGAAATTTATCACAGCATGAGGATACAGATTTTTTTTGCCTCCGTTACTATTCTCTTTCTTTTTTTCCACTCATCAGTCTTCTGACTGATATGACACCTCACGAATTCCTCTCCTACTTCAACCTCTACATTTCAGAGTAGCACTTGTACACTACGTCTTCAATTATTTGCTGTATGTATTCACATCTCTGTCTTCCCTACAGCTCAATACAGTACCATGCAAGTTATTTCCTGATGCCTTAACACGTATCCTATCAAGCTGCCCCGTCCTCTTGTCAGTTTTTTTCCTTATGCTTCTTTCTTCACCGATTCCACAGAGAACCTCCACAGTCCTAGTATTATCAGTCATCTTGATTTTCAGCATTCTTCTGTAGCACCACATCTCAGACGCTTTGATTATATTCTGTTCCGGTTTCCCACTGTCCATGATTCACTACAGTACCTTGCAATGCCGTGCTCCAGATGTACACACTCAGAAATTTCTTTCTCAAATTAAGGTCTATATTTAATACCAACAGACTTATCTCGATCAGGAATGTCCTCTGTGAGAGTGCTGGTCCTTATATCCTCCTCGCTTCAACTGTCATGGATTATTTTGCTTCATCTACTTAGTGACCGCAAATTTTAGTATTAAGGTTCTCGCTGTTCTCATTTCTGCTGTTTCTAGTTACTTTTGTTTTTCTCCGGTTTACGATCAGTCCATATTCTCTATGCATTCTTCTTCTCTATTACAGAGGATTGCAATGTCATCAGCGAATCTTATAATTGTTATATTTTACCCTGAATTTACTCCCTCCCTCAACCTTTCTCTTATTTCCGCCATGGGTTCTTCGATTGTATGGATTGAATAATAGGGCGAAAGCCTGAATCCGTGCCTTACACACGTTTTACTCCGAGCACTTCGTTCTTGGTGTTCCAGTCTTATTGTTCCCTGTTGATTCTTATACATATCGTGTAATTCCAGTCTTTTCCTGTAATTCGCCCCCATTCTTCTCAGAATTTCGGACATCTTGCACCATTTCACCCTGTTTAGCGCCTTTTCTAAATCGGCATATATCAAGAGCGTATCTTGGTTTTTTATTCAGTCTTGCTTCATAAGAACCGCCTCCCTGCTGCCTTTACCTTTCCTAAAGCCAAACTGATCGTCATCTAACAGAGCCTCAGTTTTTCTTTTCCATTCTTTCGTGTATTATTGTTCTCAGGAGACAGGGCACGTGAAATGTTAAGCTGAGTGTGGGATGGTCTACGCACTTTCTGTCCTTGCTCTCTTCGGAATGTGTGGATAACATTTCTCTGAAAGTCTTACGGTGTGTCGCCAGTCTAAAAGATTCTACACACCATCCTGAATAGTCGTTTGGTTGCTGTTTCCTCCCCATGATTGTAGAAACTCCGATGGAATGCTACCTATCCCTTTTGCCTTATTAAATTTCAGGTTATCCAGAGCCGTTTTAAATACTGACTATGATTCTGGATATGTCTTCCTTGTCGACAGAAGTTTCTTCTTCTGTCAAGCCATCAGACAAGTTCTCCCTCTTATAGATGGCTTCAATGTACTCTTTACAGCTGTCCGTTCTTTTCTCTGCGTTTAACGGCGCAATACCCACTGCTCTCCTAATGTCAGCGCCTTTGCTTTTAATTTCACTCAGTCATTTTGACTTTTCTACATGCTGAGTCAATCCTTCCGCACATTATTTCTTTATTGCTTTCCTCACTTTTTCCCTCAGTCATTTCGCCTCGGCTGCCCTGCATTTCCTATTACTTCATTCGTAAGTCATTCATATTGCAGTATCCTCGTCTTTCCCTGTACGTTATTCCACTTCCTCTTTCATCGACCAGCTGAAGTATTTATTCTGTTACCCAAGGTTTCTTCTTAGTTATCTTCCTTGTACCTATGTCTGACTATCCAACATTTGTGACTGACGTTTTTAGAGATGTCTACTCCTCTGCAACAGAAATGAGTGCTGTGATATTCCTTATCGCAGTACCCACGTCCTTAGCGAACTTCTAACGCGTATCGTTATTCCACAGTACATCAATATTCCACTTCCTTCCACACCTATTCTTCATTACGATTCTCTTAAGCTACAGTGTACTTTTAACTATTACTAAATTATCATCCGAATTCTTATCTATTCCTGGGTACGCCTTCCACTGCAATAACTCATCTCAGAATCTGTGCCTGACCATAATGTAATCTAACTGAAATCTCTCTATATCTCCCCGTCTTTCCAAGTATACATCTTCTCTTGTGATTTTTGAACAGACTATTTGCTGTCACCATCTGAAAATTATTGCAGAACTGAATTAGTCTTTCTTCCCTCTCATTCCTAGCACCAAGCCCATATTCTCCTGTGACCCTTTTGTTCTACTCCTTCCCCTACAACTGCATCCAGTCCCCCATGACTAACAGACTTTCATCTCCGATTACGTACTGAATTATCCGTTCAACATCCTCATATACTTTCTACATCATTTCATATTTAGCTAGCGGTATCAGCATGTACGCCTGAACTATGGTTATCGATGTTGTTTGTTGTCGATTCTGATGAGAAAAACCCTATCACTGAACTGTTCATAGTAACACACTCTCTGCCCGACCTTTTGATTCATAACGAATTCTACTTCCGCTACTCCATTTTCTGCTGCAGTTCACAATACCTTGTATTTGTCTTACCACAAATTCTTACTTTCTTTCCATTTGTCTTCACTGAAACCCACTATATCTGAGCCTTCAGATTCCTCTTTTCAGATTCTCTAGCTTTCTTACTTCGTTAAGACTTCTGATACTCAATTCACTGGTTATTCCACGTTTTCGTCATAGTCACCTCACGCGCGGCAGCCCCTAATCCCATTACTGATTACATATACTAAAAACGAATGAGCATTTTTTATTGTGTTTCAAAGTGTACTTTAAATAGTAGATTCTCTATGCAGTGGGCTTGGTAAGTCAGTTAAAATGTCAGGGAAAGGCACCACCAATGGGACCGTGCCTAGTAAAACTGTTGCGTTCAAAAGTTCCTGACATCCTTATCTTATTGACTATTTAGTTCGAAATCTACATACACGGAATTTCTATGTTCGTGCATGTTTGTATGGCTCTGAGCAGTATGGGACTTAACATCTGAGGTCATCAGTCCCCTAGAACTTAGAACTACTTAAACCTAACTAACCTAAGGACATCACACACATCCATGCCCGAGGCAGGATTCGAACCTGCGACCGTAGCGGTCGCGCGGTTCCAGACTGAAGCGCTTAGAACCGCTCGGCCACTCAGGCCGGCGGCATGTTTGTATGTATGTATGTATGTGTGTGTGTGTGTGTGTGTGTGTGTGCGTGTGTGTGAAAAACAGTGAGAGGGAAAGAGAGGAGGAAGCAAGGGTGAGACAGAGCGACGAGATCCTAAGAGGTAAAGGAAGAAAAAGGAAGAGACACAACGAGGAGAGAGCTAGAATGAGAGGGAAGAAAGCAGAATGATAGTAAGAGGGAAAGGAGGGAGGAGGTATGGTTAAGTACGAAGGAACACGAGACGATGATACAGAAAGAGGGATTTTTTTCCAAAATGGGAGAAGCTTATGCTGACAGAGCAAGGATTTAATATTGTGGAGACGCTTAGTTAGTTACGATATGAAAGGCCAGCTCTGACAAAACAAGGAAGAGAAACAAAACCGTCTGTGCTCTTAAAGGAACCATCCCGGTATTCAACGTGCTAAGGGAAAAGAGCGAAAAACTAAATGAGAATGTTCAGGCGAGGATTTCAACTCAGATCTTATTGCATGTGGATATAATGTCTTAATGACTCCGCTACTTCTCACTAAAGTCTGTATGATTCGAGGAAGGAATCGGAGTGTTCAATAGTTATTTTAAGTGATATACATCTAGAGAAGGATCCTATACATGTCTCCTAATAGCTTCAGTACCTTCAGATGTGAAGTTTAGCGAAACCCAGTAATAATTCTTCATCTCTGCTGGTGTCCTTCATAAAACAGGTAGAAAATAAGAATATTTTCAGTTACAAACACGCGATTTTGTTTACTCATTTTTCATTTGAATGGAATGAACGTGATCGACATTATAGTGGCGTTTACTTTGTGGGTAGCGTGAGAACAAAATCGTACAAAGCTGTCATTGCGCTATGCCCGGTTATTCGTAGCGGAAGCTTTGTGAAGCTTTGCAAAAGCGAAAATTCATTTTTCTTAAACGCGCGTATCCGTCCCTCGGACATGAAACTTGTCGTGTCGATCGCATCCAATTAATTGCAGCGTGGAGGGGTCCAGCGGCAAAACCTCATCTCGTTTTGAAACGGTGTCAGCTGGCGCCAGAAATCCGAGCCCAGTGGCCGGTCGAATACCTAGTTATAACGTGTCGCAAAGCGCGCTCTTCATTTCCGCTCTTCGGGCGACATATTTCCTGGCAGCAAATTCCGTGTGTTCCGCGGTGCGACACAGTGGCGCAGCGAAAACAGCGCGCCGGCAGCATTCGGGCGCTTCTCTCCCATTACAATTCAGCCAGTACCGCTGGCTTTCTTTCCTATTTCAATCCGCATCGCATTCCGCTCCGGCCGCGCGGCCAGAGGGAAAGCAATCCGGTTGTAACTGCCCGTGCGCCAGCCGCCAGGAGTCGGTTAACGCGGTCTGTTTACTGGCGGCTGTCGCAGCACTGCGAGCGTTCGCTGCAGCTCTCTGCGGGCACGCCCGTGTCATATCGGGACCGCGCAAACGTGGGACTCCGCTGTCTAGCGCTGCAGAAATTTCATCAGTTTGCTGCAAGTTAACTCTGTTTTATATTCATAGAAACTATCGGCGAAGTTTTCGTGCCATCTCACCATGCACGTGTCCCAGTGTTGTAGAGTTTTTAAAACTTATTTAATTTCATTTTACCTTTGCGTGACGCTGGTTAGCTATGACAATGAGTATTCACATTCTCTTAAGATCGTGTGCTTTACCCAGTTAATATATGGCCGAATATGCAAGTGGAAAACTTTACTGCTTTCAATAATTTTTATACAGTTTTCTCGTTGACATAAATACGAATTATTATTGTAATTAAAGTATATTTTAATACCTGAGGGAGATCAGTTGTTTGACCAAAGTGGTAGCTTTAATACGAGGGGTATGTTAGTAGTGTTTCTGTTATCTTCAACCGAAACATTTCTTTGATGCAGCTCACCACGCTAGCGTATTCTGTGTAACCCTCTTCATATCTGCATAGCCGCGCGGGCTAGCCGTGCGGTCTCGGGCGTCTCATCACGGTTCGCACGACTCCTCCCGTCGGAGGTTCGAGTCCTCCCTCGGGAATAGTTGTATGTGTTGTCCTTAGCGTAAGTTAGCCTAAGGACCGATGTCCTCAGCAGTTTGATCCCATAGTCCTTATCACAAATTTCCAATCTCTGCAGAACTACCGCAACCTGCATCCATGTGAAACTGCTCACTGTATTCAGGTACACACCTGTATGCAAATACACACTTCCCTCCAATACCAAATCGACAACTCTTTGATACCTTCAGATGTGTCGTGCCAACCGGATCCTTCTTTTAATAAAGTTGTACCATAAATCACTGCTTCGGCTGTTGTTCAGTGATATTTCCGATGTCTCGTTACAGGGAATTTGGGAAATTGAAGAGTTTTTTTATTACAAAAACAGCCCTTGACCATTGCCTGTAATTTTTCAGGAGAGTGTAAAGTCTTCCAGCGACTCACAGATTTCTGATACTTAAACTATCTTAGTTTCCATCTTAACAAAATCACCAAAGATATATTTTAACCTATGAATAGATTTATTCCTGTTTGGTTATGATAAAGATATAGTGTAGTAAACACGACTGATGAAGGACAGGGCAGATTGCGTAAGAGACACATGCAGCTTAAGTTCTTTTTCGACTAAGAAATCATATTATTTAATATAATTTCTTCTTTTCTTAGTCAAAAATGAACTTTTGTTGCGGACGAAACAAGAAACATATGCCTTCAGAACTTCATTTTCCCCGGCTGTATACAAGACCAGTTCATATCAATGTTGGAAAAATGAATGTTTTGTGAAGTTTGTATCCTACTCCTTCCAAAGTGGTGTTCACTACAACATAGCAGGGCGGGATTAGCCGAGCGGTCTAGGGCGCTGTACTCGTGGACTGAGCGGCTGGTCCCGGCGGAGGTTCGGGTCCTCCCTCGGGCACGGGTGTGTGTGTTTGTCCTTACGATAATTTAGGTTAATTAGTGTGTAAGCTTAGGGACTGATGACCTTAGCAGTTAAGCCCCGTAAGATTTCACACACATTTGAACATTTGAAGAATATATCTTATTTGCTACAGTATATCTTACTTACTAGCTTTAATTTTGTTAAGTTTTAGTGTTACAACGTAAGTGAATTACGTAATAACTCTCTTTCTCTTAATCCTTAATGTTAAAACTGACTGAGCAATGCTAAAACAAGAAAATTTGCTTTCTTTCCCCTTTTCCCAGTCTTTAGTTCATGACTCTTCACCACTGCTGTTATGTAACTCATAAGTGTGAACTTTGCCCACGTTACTTTTCCTAAAAGAGTTAAGAATAGTTCGTCCCTTCTCCGTCAATTGAGGATGCAACCTTCACAAATCATTCATTTTTCCAACATTGATATGAATTGGTCTTGTATACAGCAGGGGAAAATGAGGTTCTGAAGGCATATGTTTCTTGTTTCGTGTGATGCATGGCCTTCATGATCCGGTATAAGTGTCTCGCACAGTCACGAATGGATGTTGCATTTCCACTCTGTACATTCTTAGCTTCTTCAGCTGAATAAGTGGCTGCGGAGTTTCCAGAAAGTAGGGATCTACAGGTTCCTTTAGGTTGAAAATATTTTCTTGATCAACATTTAAAACCTTAAATAGGCTCGTTTTTTTTCGACGTTACGACATTCCTCTGCTCTGGAGTTTCTACTGTCCTCACCGTTTTCTTTTAGAGGTGAATGCGAACTCCTGATCATTGGGAAGGTAGATACAGGAACTGAATTAAGACAGTCCTTATTCTCGTCAGGACACACATCCCACATCAAAATGTTCAAATGTGTATGAGTTCCTAAGGGACCAAACTGCATATGACATCGGTCCCTAGAATTACACACTACTTAAAATAACTTATGCTAAGAACAACACACACACCCAGACATCAAAACCAGAACCTCTCTCTTGTTTTCCATATTCCTAATTTAATGGAAACGATATATTACCCCGTTTTTACGTCTCTTCCCAGTGGTCTCGTGGTACACGTAGAGAGATGCGCTGTCGTCATGGAAATTGTGTGTACCTAAAACAAAATACCATAGCTGTAGTGCGTAAGGTACCTGTATCTGGTTTCCGAGTAGATGTAGTACATATAAATTTTGCACACAATCAAACGAAATTACAGATAATTTTCCATTACGAGAGTGTTCTTTCAGTTTCCTTGCCTTTCCCGAAACACTTCGGCTTTTCCGGGTCCGGGGAGTCTTCCTCTCACTGGCTGCTTTGTCAACAGACGATGACTGAATTTGGCCTTTAGAATGTCAAAAAGTGTACGTGCGTCAGACCTAGATATTCCGAATTTAATTTTAAACTTTTGATAAAAAACAATCCAACTGGACTTGTATGGAACATCTGTCTGATACATCTCAAGGAACACTGTATGTACTGTACTAATATTCATTGTTTCTGGTAAGTATTTGCGGTGTGGATTATCTCTGACTGAGTTATGAGACGTTTTTGGTGTAAATGACTTAGTATATTGAACAACCAAATTCTCTATCGTTTCAGGACACTTTCGTGGTCAGTTACCATATTTCTCTATTGGATGTACCTCAGACGTGGCATTGCAATCCCACGAAAACCTAACAGGCATTTCGACGTGTGGGTACACCTGTGGCACTGTCATTTTCATTAGCCTGTAGAAGAATGGTGATGAGTCGCTGAGTTTCCGTTTCCGTTTTCCTTCATTCCTCTCCTACGTTGTACAGAGAAATTCGTAATTAAATGGTATAAATAAGAGTCCTGGATATTTTTGCTAAACAGCTTGTAGAACTCCATGAAAATGTAATGTAATAAAACCAACAATGGAAATGAATAACTCTTGAAATGCAAGCAGTCTTCTTACTTATAATATTAGCCAACATTCCTCCCCCCCTCCAAAAAAAAAAGAACAACCATGAACAAGGGACATTATTGTAGAAAAAGAAAGGAAAAGGGCTGTTTTTGAGGAAATTTGAATTATTTGGACACTTTTGTTTTTTAACTTGAGCTTGCTTTGCGAAACTTGTACCATAGGTAGGTAGGTCATGATTCCAACGATAGATGTCGATGTCTCAGTTTCTATAAATTTTGGATGGGGCTCTTTTTGCAGGGAACCCTCCAATTAAATTGAGTTTCTTACCCACATTTATCTTTGTATCTGTACTGCACCGAAAATATCACCACATAACAGTAAATGTGGACGATATGCGCTGGATGTTTGGAAACAGATGTAATAGATTCATTCACGTTATTGTCCCACTTTACTAATAGTCCAAAAGTTCAAATGTGTGTAAATTCCCAAGGGACCAAATTGACGTCATTGGTCCCTAGACTTAGACACTACTTAAACTAATTTATGCTAAGAACAACACACACACACATGCCCGAAGGATGACTCGAACCTCCGGCGGGACGCTCCGCGCAATCCGTTACATGGCGAAGCAAACCACGCGGTCTCTCCGCGCAGCTTGCTATTCGTCCTCAAGCTTGCATTCAATATATTCAGAACTGCGCTGTTGTGTCTCGCGTTTGTTTCTTGCAAGATTTTCATATGCGCGTTAACAGTGATGCACTGTCTCGCCAAATGATCACGAAATGAAAATCAGAGAAACTGGATATCGTACGGAGCTTTACCGACAATCATTCATGAATGGTACTGGGATGGAGGGTAAACAACAGTGATAGGAGAAGTATTCTCAACAGCAAACCGTAACGTAGCTTGCGGAGTACAGATGTAGATGTACGAGTACAAAAAATGTGTGTGAAATCTTACGGGACTTAACTGCTAAGGTCATCAGTCCCTAAGCTTACAAACTACTTAAGTTAAATTATCCTAAGAACAAACACACACACGCTCATGTCCGAGGGAGGACTCGAACCTCCGCTGGGACCAGCCGCTCAGTCCATGGCTACAGCGCCATAGACCGCTCGGCTAATCCCGAGTAGATAGATGTGTTTCGCGATGAAGAAATGGTCGGTTCAAATGGTTCAAATGGCACTGGGCACTATGGGAATTGAGGTCATCAGTCCTCTAGAACTTAGAACTACTTAAAACTAAATAACCTAAGGACATCACACACATCCATGCCCTAGGCAAGATTCGAACCTGCGACCGTAGCAGTCGCGTGGTTCCAGACTGAAGCGCCTAGAACCGCTCAGCCGCAGCAGCCGGCAAGAAATGGTCGTTATTCACCTCGAGTATGGGTTCGTTGATGACATCGCTATCCTGAGTGAAAGTAAGGAGCATTACATAATCTGCTCAACGGAATGAACAATCTAATGAGTACAGAGTATGGATTGAGATATCTCGATAGAAGACGAAAGTAATGAGAAGTAGCAGAAACGAGAACAGCGAGAAACTTAACATCAGGACTGATGGTCACGAAGTAGATGAAGTTAGAGAATTCTGCTACCTAGGCAGCAAAATGACCAGACAAGGAGGACATCAAAAGCAGAATAGCACTGGCAAAAGGCGCATTTCTCGCCAAGAGAAGTCTAGTAGTATCAAACAGAGGCCTAAATTTGAGGAAGAAATTTCTGAGACTGTACGTCTGGAGCACAGGATTGTATGGCAGTTAAACATAGACTGTGGGAAAACCGGAACAGAAGAGAATCGAAGCATTGAAGATGTGGTGCTACCGACGAATGTTGAAAATCAGATGGACTGATAAAGCAAGGAATAAGGAGGTTCTACGCAGAATCGGAGAGGAAAGGAATATGTGGAAAACACTGACAAGTAGAAGGGACAGGATGATAGGACATTTATTAAGAGATCAGGGAATGACGTCTATGGTACTAGAGGGAGCTGTAGAGGGCAAAAGCTATAGAGGAAGGCACAGGGACGGCAACCTCCTAATGGTATCTTAGCATACCAGGGTTGCTGCATTACTCTGTGTTTTGTGTTGTACGTTATGGTGAACGGATATCATGGGCTTTTTCTACAATGTCGAGAGTACGTTTCACAAAAACGAAGGTAATTCGCGTAACGAACCGAATAAGACATAATTGTACTGATAATCTATACCTAGTCACTGGAGGCCAAGGGTTCCTTACCAAAATACACAGAAAATATCTGTGAACGACCTCCAAAAATTTGTCGGTGGATTTTCGGTCACTCTTTATTCACACGTAGGCCCACGGGGTGTCTAATTTATCTTGACGACATGAAATAAGGTTTTGTCAAGAAGCAAAATAAAAAATTTACCAAACAATTTTTTCGAGAATGAAATTTTCACCTTGCATCACTCTGTGCGCTGACATCAAACTACTCTGCCGTGGTTTTCAGTATATCCATTGTGGATTGATCAGCTAGGTGTGTTTACCTTATGTGTAACTGTTAACCCATGTTATAATTATGTTTCCAGTATAAAAACACTACTGCAGCTAGCAAAATTTACTGAAATATAATATCTGTACTAGTAACATTTGTACTGTAATACAATATATCTCCTACCAAAGACTGTGACGCAGTAAAAGTCCCGAGTTGGAGTCTCATCCGCACACGGTTTTAATCTGCAGGTAGTTTAAAACAAGTGCTGTTTAGTTAACATCAACCAGAGTGATTTTCTTTCTTATAACATCGTTCGTTATGTCGATATGAACAGCAGTACGACCTTTTTAAGTAGCGCCGTGTATTTTTATTCACTAATCAACTTCCTCTTCTCAGCACCAGTTCAAAAACGTATCGCAGAGTGTCATTCTCGTAATCAAAGCTCTATTAAACACATAACACAATACTAATTTTGACTCTCCTGTACTCCTGTACTACATTAATGTATAGCCTTCAAAGTTAACATCTTACAATCTCCTTTACTAAGATACGCTGATAACCAGGCTAATGTAACGCCTCTACTTGGTGGAGTTGTCTGTAATCATATTAATACACAAGGAAAACGCACAGCAGTTATTGCTGTTCTGCTAACTTACATTCTCCATAGATGAATAGAATCTCTGCCTTCCCTTCCTTAGTGCACACCGTAATTTCAAACCTTCAACTGACGACGGTTGAGTGAATGACCAGTGTGTGTTGTCCATGTGTTTCCATTCGTTTCGTGTCGGCAGCATTGTATGCAGTAGCGGAGAGTCAGTCAATTTTGTGTCATGTTTTAAATAACGTCATGTTTACGTCGAAAAGTCTTGGGAAGAAGAGGCGAATTATTGGATAAAAATGTATTGGGCTATTTAATAAACATGTAATGTTGGTTGTATTTCGAAACGAATAACGTTAAAGTAAGGCAGTCAGACGTTAAACCCCCCCCCCTTCCCCTAAAATTCCACCTCCTACGAAATGGTAGCTAAGTAACATGTGCTTGATACACTTCTATTTAATTTTTCTTCTGGATAAAAGGTTATTTGGGATGGTCAAAAATAATGGGACAAAGCTCTCGATGGTGCTCAGTCAGTCATACAATATTTTTTGAAAGACCACGCTACCATATGACTGTATATTGCTGTATTTTCCTTCCGCACAACCTAGATATCGGCTTTCATGCCATTATCGAGTACAATGTTCGTAGCACATTAACATCATTCTTGTGTGTACTGTGTAAGATGACAAATACGCAGTTCAAAACATTTGCTTAACATTGGTATAAGTGGTACAAAATTAATGTCTTTTGTACTCGATAATTGCGTGAGAGCCGAAATCTAGATCGTCCAGAAGAAAATTCAGTAATACACAGTCAAATGGCGGTGTGGTCACTCAAAAAGAAAAAAAAGATTAATAACATTATCGCTGTTTGTGCCTTGCGGATTATGCTACAAAGTAATTTCGGCTACAGTGAATCCATTAAACAGGTTCACAGTCGAGCGAAAAAAGCAGCGCGATAGCGAAACGTGTAGTGCAGATCTCGTTTGATAATAAGAAGTGACTGGTGCAGAACGCAAAGTGCCGGTTTAATGAAAAAGTGTATCGTGTTCTGGTATAACGATGATGAGGTCGGGCTGAAAATGATTGATAAATAAGTTGGTTGCTACGTAATTCGCGTGCTGGCGCGCAACGCCGTGATTGATCGGCGGCGGGAAAACACAGACACACACACACACACAGGCACGCAAGCACGCGGCCGCGGCGGCGGCGGCCCCGAGTCCGGAGTTCCCAGCATCAGCAGTGAGCACCGCCTGTGAGGTCTGCATTCCTCGGGCAGGCGTCCTGGGCGGACGCGCGCCGGCGCGAGCCGCCGACCAACCAGATCCCGGCCCGGCGAGCCGCTGACCTTCGCCACCTGCGGCCGAGCCAGCTAGCAGCTGCCCGGCCGGAGATGCCAGCTCTCTGCTGCAATAGCGTCCGCGCCTGGACAGTCGGCGCCGCTAACGGCGGGTCCCGAGCCGCGCCCGCACAGGTGTGCGCGTCTTCACCACGCTGACACAAGAGGTACCTGAACAGCTCAACAGCTCACCGACACTGAAGCAAGCACAGCCGAAGCCGTACGTCAGTTGGAGTAGCGGTTGTGCCCCGACGGAATTTCCATCTGCATCTACATGTCTACTCTGCAATTCAGAATAACTGAGGCGTCAATAGTCATGGAATACAGATGTGCTCACATACAGATGTCGGTAGAACCGCGTGCACAAGCTACAAAAGGGCAGAGCACGACGGAGCTGTCATTTACACGGGCGATTCATGTGTAAACCTTCCCTACGTGATTACAGGACTTAACAGACTTTGAACGCGGAATGCTAATTGCAGCTAAACGTACGGGACATTTCATTTCGGATATCGTTAGGGTAGATCACATAACTAATGAGGAGGTATTGAATAGAATTGGGGAGAAGAGGAGATTGTGGCACAACTTGACTAGAAGAAGGGATCGGTTGGTAGGACGTGTTGTGAGGCATCAAGGGATCACCAATTTAGTACTGGAGGGCAGCGTGGAGTGTAAAAATCGTAGAGGGAGACCGAGAGATGAATACACTAAGCAGATTCAGAAGGATGTAGGTTCCAGTAGGTACTGGGAGATGAAGAAGCTTGCACAGGATAGAGTAGCATGGAGGGCTGCATCAAACCAGTCTCAGGACTAGAAGACCACAACAACAACATCGTTAGGGAATTCAATATTCCAGCACCCACAGTGTCAACAGCGTGCTGAGAATACCAGATTTCGGGTATTATCTCACCATGGGCAATGCAATGGCCGACGGCCTTCACTTAACGACCGAGAGCAGTGGCGTACGTCTAAGGTAACAGACAAGCAACACCGCGTGAAATAACCGCAGGAATCAATGTGGGAGGTACGACGAAAGTATACGGTAGCCGAGCGGTTCTAGGCGCTTCAGTCTGGAACCGCGCGACCGCTGCGGTCGCAGGTTCGAATCCTGCCTCGGGCATGGATGTGTGTGGTGTTCTTTAGGTTAGTTAGGTTTAAATAGTTCTAAGTTCTAGGGTACTGATGACCTCAAAGATGTTAAGTCATATAGTGCTCAGAGCCATTTGAACCATTATTTTGAAATTATACGTTAGGACAGTGCGGCGAAAGCTGGCGTTAATGGGCTACAATAGCAAACGACCGATACAAATCGCTTTGCTAACAGTACGACATCGCCTACAGCTCATCTCCTGTGCTCATGACTATATCGGTTGGATCCTAGACAAATGGAGAACTGTGGCCTGGACAGCCGAATCCCAGCTTCAGATGCTAAGAGCTGGTGTTAGGTTTCGAATGTGTCGCGGGCCCCACGGGGCCATGGATCCAGACTGTCAACGAGGCACTATACAAGCTCCGTAATAGTGTGGGCTGTGTTTAAATGGAATTTACTAGGTCCTCTGGTCCAGTTAAACCGAACATTGATTGGAAGTGAAACTTCCTGGCAGATTAAAACTGTGTGCCCGACCGAGACTCGAACTCGGGACCTTTGCCTTTCGCGGGCAAGTGCTCCACCAACTGAGCTACCGAAGCACGACTCACGCCCGGTACTCACAGCTTTACTTCTGTCAGTACCTCCTCTCCTACCTTCCAAACAGTAAAGCTGTGAGTACCGGGCGTGAGTCGTGCTTCGGTAGCTCTGTTGGTAGAGCACTTGCCCGCGAAAGGCAAAGGTCCCGAGTTCGAGTCTCGGTCGGGCACACAGTTTTAATCTGCCAGGAAGTTTCATATCAGCGCACACTCCGCTGCAGAGTGAAAATCTCATTCTGATTGATTGGAAGTGGTTATGGACGGTTACTTGGAGACCGTTTGCAGCCGTTCGACGATGGAAATTTTGTGGATTACAATCCACCATGTCTCTAGATCACAGTTGTTGGCGATTGATTTGAAGAACGTTCTGGACAATTCTAGCGGACGATTTGGCCACCGAGATCGATCGCCATGAATCCCATCGAACATTTCCGGGACGTAATAGAGAGGTCAGTTCGTGCACAAAATCCTGCACCAGCAACACAGCAACATATTCGCAATTATGCGCCGTTATAGAGGCAGCATGACTCAGCATTTCTCCAGTGGATTTCTAACGACTAGTTGGTTCCACGTCACGTCGAGATGCTGCACTAGGCCGGACAATAGGATGTCCGACACGATATTAGGAAGTGCCTCACGACTTTTGTCACCTCAAGGTAAAGTCTCAGGCAGAGGGTTCATCGAACCATCTTCAAGCTATTGCTCTACCATTTCACTCTCGATCAGTGCGCTTGAAGAACGAACAGTTAACTCTTGTCGCGCAACCTGTGGTTTCTCTTATTTATTGCGACGGTGTAATAATGTAGGAGGGCATCAAATAGTTGCCGTTCAAAAGCCATACAGTCCGGAATAGGTACGCCAATCACAAAAAATTGCCCTGAGGGTTTGGTTAATCATCCGACCGTCGCACTAGTTTGAAGATACTAGTTTGGCAAAACACAGTGTCCTGCTGAATGAAGACAGTCAGTAACTGCCTGCTCCACGTCCTCGTCCGGTAGGTGTCTTCCACTCTTCAACGCCCTTTTTAATGGATCTAATGCTTAATAATAGCATGGGGAGAGATCAGTACTACAGGACAGATGCTCGAGCGTCTCCTGCTTGAGGTAGCCATGAACCTGGCCTCCTAGATCGGTCGGAATCTCACGTCAAATCGCGATAAGCACCGAACGTGGTGTACCATTCTACAATGGTTGTTTTCGACAGACATACTGCCCCATACTCACTCTTTATTGTCCGATGGATGTCTACCGGTTTGTCCTGCGGCAGCCAAGAAAAGAATAATAGCACACTGGTCCTGTGGGGACGCGTTCGGCAATAACGTCGCGCGTAGTTCACGTTTCTGCATTTACTGCACACACACTTCTGAAAGACACCAATGTCACACTAATCCTTGGCCTACATGGCGATCAGCATCAGAGTCGCAAAATGTTGCACACACGCTGCAGGAACGCCCTCAAACGGAAACTTTTGATTGGCCCTAATATTTTCACAGTCGGAGGAAAAAGTTTGTGATTGAAATTTCGTGAGAAGATCTCAAAAATAAATAAATAAATAAATAAATTGATTGCCACACCAAATCACGTGTCATATCTGTAACACTCTCTCCCCTAGTTGGCGATAATACAAAATATTTTGAACCTTCTTTGAAGTTTTTCGATGTCCTCCGTCAATCCTATCTGATACAGATCCCATTCCGCGCAACAATACTCCAGAAGGGGATCGATAACCTAGTGGAGGTAGTCCCTTCATTAGACCTGTTGTGTCAATGAAGCGCAATCTTTGGCTAGCTTTCTCTGAATTCACAGCCTTAAGAACTGTGATCTATCGCACAACAGAAATTAAGCGGATTCCTTTTAGTATTCAGCTGAATTCACTGCCTTAAGAATTGTGTATTTTATTGCTTAACAGAAATTAAGCGAATTTCTTTCACTACTCATGTAGATGACTTCACATTTTCATTATTTAAGACTCAATTAACACTTTGCTCATCATATAGATATCTTGTCTAAATCACTTTGCAGTGGTTTTGATCTTGTTATGACTTTAAGAAACGGTACATTGCAGCGTCATATGCGAACAATCTAAGAGGGCTGCTCAGATTGTCTCCTAAATCGTTCATAAAGATTGGGAATAGTATAGGGTCTATAACATTTGCTTATGGAAGGTCAGATATCACTTCTGTTTTCTCGAAGACTGTCAGTTACTACAAACTGTTAGGCTTCTGTCACGAAATTACGAATCCAGTCACACAGCTAGACGATACACCATAGCTGATTTGACGTCAGTTGTGAGGAACGGTCTCAAAAGCATTCTGGAAATCTAGGAATATGGAATAAGTTTGAGATCTCCTATCGATAGCACTCATTACTTCGCGTGAATAGAAAACTACTTGCATATCACGAGGACGAAGTTCTCTGAATCCGTTCTGACTGTTGGTCAATATATTGATTTATTAGGATGATTTTGGATTGTGTAACCACAAAGTTTCGGTTCCGGTGGTGAGCAGACAAGATAGTAACGTACACATTCCAAACACTGTTAGTGCGTATTACTATGAGAAGGACATGTGTATGTATTCACCTTCTGGAGCACAGAGGATGCCTGAGAAATTGGAGACAGTTCTTTGCTTTTGCAGATTTGTAAATATTAAGTGCGTACCACTTAAGACTTCATACATTAATGGTCAAGGATCTACTCTCTGAGAAATAGCTGAACAGGAATGTTTTCTTTCTCTTGTTACGCCGTTATATTTAGTGGGTTTTAGATTTTTTTACTTATTACGCAGATGAATAGGCCTAAGTTGTTATAGGCTTTAATCTTCCTTTTTCCTACCTAAATTTCACCTCAGATTTATCATCTACTCGTAATTATCCTCATCGTGTTGGGTACCAAGTCACTAGTTCTTAATTAGATGCATGCGCTTTGTTTGCTGGCATTCGGTCGTCCACAACGGTTAGCTTTTGTCGTCCCTGCATACGTGTGGATAATATAAATTACTGTGTGTAATACGTCCTTTGATTCAGTAGTTTAGCTAGTTAATTACGTTTGCCTTGTATCCATTGTCACTGCTCAGTCATGTGAGACAATTCCGTTTGTTTTGTTCTGTTCCACTCATTTCGTAATTAGCCACCACGCATGTCAGGGGAGTGGCTGTAATTGAAGTATGTAGCTTCTGGCCTTCTGATCCATTTCACATATTCTAACGCGATGACCTCTGGCTCACGCGTCATTTCAAGAGGTAAGGGTATCACCCGCTGATAAACTCTCAGCTATCACATATAGCGTGCGGTATTGCTTGCGCAGCGCCGGCGGTGTTTCTGCCTGCTGCTATCGCCCGAGAGCGATCGGGCTCAGCGCCTTGAAGCGCTCTCAGTTGACGAAGCCGCTTACGCTGATGGTGGCAAAGTTAACGCCGTTTGAAACAGCCGGAGCCCCCAACAACGAAAGCTGCCGACGCCTGTCACGAGGACAACCGCTGACAGATAGAGCTATTTCTCAGCCGCGGGCTTATGCCAGCGTTTCTATTCTACGCTCACTGTCGGATAAGTAATATGGATCGCATGACACAGCTATCACCCTAATATCATCCTTCTGGAGCTCTGACAGCGCGACGAAAGCGAGGAAAAGACATGAGAGGAACGGCCTTAGTCCGATTTACATATTTTAGCCTGCTACTCACTGTGACGTGTACGGCAACAGAATGTTTTTATAATGTGATCTTCTCCTGGTCTCGTCCCTCCCCTCCCTCTCCTAGACCAAGTGTATTCAAATTCCCAGGTTCCTTAATAATATCTCAAAATTATCTTTACTGACATCGACAGATATTTCCCGCTAGTTATTGTACAATGTACTGCGGGACCTACTTAAAAATGTTACGCTATTTATAGTCTGTCACTACGAGTTCTCCTTCAGTTAATGGGTTGGCCTGAGGGAGGAGGGTACGGGGAATGTAACGTTGTTCATTTATTGCTCATAATACACTACTGGCCATTAAAATTGCTACACCAAGAAGAAATGCAGATGATATACGGGTATTCATTGGACAAATATATTATACAAGAGCTGACATGCTATTACATTTTCACGCAATTTGGGTGCATAGATCCTGAGAAATCAGTACCCAGAACAACCACCTCTGGCCGTAATAACGGCCTTGATACGCCTGGGCATTGAGTCAAATAGAGCTTGGATGGCGTGTACAGGTACAGCTGCCCATGCAGCTTCAACACGATACCACAGTTCATCAAGGGCAGTGACTGGCGTATTGTGACGAGCCACTTGCTCGGCCACCATTGACCAGACGTTTTCAGTTGGTGAGAGATCTGGAGAATGTGCTGGCCAGGGCAGCAGTCGATCATTTTCTGTATCCAGAAGGGGCCGTACAGGACGTGCAACATGCGTTCGTGCATTATCCTGCTGAAATGTAGGGTTTCGCAGGGATCGAATGAAGGGTAGCGCCACGGGTCGTAACACATCTTAAATGTAACGTCCACTGTTAAAAGTGCCGTCAATGCGAACAAGAGGTGACCGAGACGTGTAACCAATGGCACCCCATACCACCACTCCGGATGATACGCCTTTATGGCGATGACGAATACACGCTTCCAATGTGCGTTCACCGCGATGTCGTCATATACGGATACGATCATCATAAAGCTGTAAACAGAACCTGGATTCATCCGAAAAAATGACGTTTTGCCATTCGTGCACCCAGGTTCGTCGTTGAGTACACGGTCGCAGGTGCTCCTGTCTGTGATACAGCGTCAAGGGTAACCGCAGCCACGGTCTCCGAGCTGACAGTCCATGCTGCTGCATACGTCGTCGAACTGTTCGTGCAGATGGTTTTTGTCTTGCAAACGTCCCCAACTGTTGACTCAGGGATCGAGACGTGGTTGCACGATCCGTTACAGCCATGCGGATAAGATACCTGTCATCGCGACTGCTAGTGATACGAGGCCGTTAGGATCTAGCTCTGCGTTCCATATTACCCTCCTGAACTCACCGATTCCCTATTCTGCAAACAGTCATTGGATCTTGACCAGCGCGAGCAGCAGTGTCGCGATACGATAAACCGCAATCGCGATAGGCTACAAAGCGACCTCTATCAAAGTCGGAAACGTGACGGTACGCGTTTCTCCTCCTTACACGAGGCATCTCAACAACGTTTTGTGGACTGCAATGACTAGAGATAAAAAATGTAATTTCATAGTGGAAGCAGAGGGTAAGGAGAAAAAATGGGAACCACGCTTGGAGAATAATCTGTCAGAAGTCAGACTACTTGAAAATTCCAGGTGGTGTGCAAGCTGCAGTTATTTAATCGAACTCTCTCTTACTTCCTACCTCTCGATTTCGTAGACTACTTATATACACGAATAAAGGAATACAAATTATTACAGAAAGGGCTCGCAGTCATCCTCATCTACATACTCGTGCTTAAAAATGTTTGTATTTCCGACTTGAGAGGAGGAAAGCTTTCCAAACTCCGTAGTTTCCAATGAAACGAGTATTCTATTTCTTGAAGGACGTCACCTTCACACCAGAGACTGTTATAATTTTTATTTTACTATTGCAATTTCGGCCTTAGGCCATTATCAAGTGCTGCTGCTAAATACAGAATGTTTAATAAATTACTTTGCAGATTCATTATGTATCTCGACGTTGTGCCGATTACACAAGACATTTTAAACACGTAGCCATGTTACATATTATGGCTTTAAGCCATGTCAACGTAATGTAAGCTGACACATTTGTATGTGTGTTTTTTTTTTCATTATTAAATTTCAATTTTCCATCCGGGGCGGGCTGACAGCAGCATATGCGCTGCTCTTCAGCCTTTACAAAAGGTAGGCCGGCAGCGGCTTATCCTCGCCGTTTTTCCGCCACAGAAAAAGGCATACAAGAAACATGAAGACATAAAAACAGATGTACATGTAGGATAACAACAGGAGACAGACAAATGAAAAAGAAATGAAGTCGTTCACGGAAGGCACTGGCCGCACAGGGAAGTTTAGGACCTACATCTACATCTACATCTACATTGATACTCCGCAAGCCACCCAACGGTGTGTGGCGGAGGGCACTTTACGTGCCACTGTCATTACCTCCCTTTCCTGTTCCAGTCGCGTATGGTTCGCGGGAAGAACGACTGTCTGAAAGCCTCCGTGCGCGCTCTAATCTCTCTAATTTTACATTCGTGATCTCCTCGGGAGGTATAAGTAGGGGGAAGCAATATATTCGATACCTCATCCAGAAACGCACCCTCTCGAAACCTGGCGAGCAAGCTACACCGCGATGCAGAGCGCCTCTCTTGCAGAGTCTGCCACTTGAGTTTATTAAACATCTCCGTAACGCTATCACGGTTACCAAATAACCCTGTGACGAAACGCGCCGCTCTTCTTTGGATCTTCTCTATCTCCTCTGTCAGACCGATCTGGTACGGATCCCACACTGATGAGCAATACTCAAGTATAGGTCGAACGAGTGTTTTGTAAGCCACCTCCTTTGTTGATGGACTACATTTTCTAAGCACTCTCCCAATGAATCTCAACCTGGTACCCGCCTTACCAACAATTAGTTTTATATGATCATTCCACTTCAAATCGTTCCGCACGCATACTCCCAGATATTTTACAGAAGTAACTGCTACCAGTGTTTGTTCCGCTATCATATAATCATACAATAAAGGATCCTTCTTTCTATGTATTCGCAATACATTACATTTGTCTATGTTAAGGGTCAGTTGCCACTCCCTGCACCAAGTGCCTATCCGCTGCAGATCTTCCTGCATTTCGCTACAATTTTCTAATGCTGCAACTTCTCTGTATACTACAGCATCAGACGGTTGAACACGTGAACGTAGGAGCACTGACGAAGAAACACCGTTGCACTAAGACGAAGAGAAACACTAATACAATGTTGGTGATCTTCGGCGCACTATAAACACACTGTTGCACGAAAAAATAGAGGGGGGCTGCCACAGCGAAATACGGGTGGGTAGGGGGGGGGGGGAGAGGGATGCCTGATGGAGAGAAAATGAGAGGGAGAGGGTATGGGGTGGGGGTGGAAGCGCTGATAGGGGGGTGGAGAGGGAGAGAGGAGGGAGGAAGTGAGGAGGGAGAGAAGGGAAAGAGTTTGCCTTGGAGGAAAAGCACAGCAGGAGGAAGGGGAGGATTAATTCTGGTAGGAGGGGTAGACGGAGGGGACGAGGGCATCATCCGGCAGGGGAAGTTGGCAAAAGCCACCTTGGGCAAGAGTATAGAGAGTGGTAAGATGGAGCGCAGGTGGGATGCAGGTGTACAAGCGCGGCATCGGATGGGGGTGGGAAAGGAATGGAGAGACAAGCAGGTAAGGGGGATCAAGTTTATGGGAGGTGTGATGGATCCGTATCCATTCAAAGAAGAGGAGGTGTGGGAAAGGAATCAAGTTGTAGAGGATCCGCATGGGGGATGGGAGGCGGATGCAATAGGCGAGGTGGAGTGCATGGCGTTCCAGGATTTGAAGCGACTTGTAGAAGGTAGGAGGGATGGGCATAACAGAGATGGGGCAGATGAAAGATTTATCGGTGTGAAGGATTATGGAGGGGTCCAGAGCCCATGTGTGGCCAGAAAGGAGCTTAAGGAGGTGGAGTCGGGAGTGTACCTCGGCTAGGATCATCCATAGATGGGGGTTCCAGGAGAGGTGACAGTCAAGGGTGATGCCAAGGTACTTGAGGCTGGGTGTGAGGTTGATAGGAGTAACTTTGACTCTGCATTTTGGTATAATATGCAACCAGGTGCTTTTTGATTCTGATGCGATTCATCATATCACTAATTAGATTTCGAGCCACTGCAATCTGATGATCCGATGGAAGTATTATTGGAACACTGTATTCTGCAGCATGTGCAGCTAGAGGTTTGGGTCATAGAGACTGCACTGCCCCCTGGTATCCATGACAAATTCATTCTGATGATGTACATTTTGTCAGCTTACAGAAACACACACACACACACACCACGGCACTTACGTGCACTTGATTTCGCAATTGCAGTTAATCTACAGTGGATATAATGAATTGTGTTATTTTGTTCAAACATAACACTACAGAAACCTTGAAGAATGGCTACAGCCACCAGACTTATGAGGTAAGCATGTAACGACCATTGCCGATATTTCTAGATATGCGAACCAGAGGTGGTCGTGGCATCTCATACCATCACACCAGGTGCGAGCGCACATGTCGATGACAAAATTCAATCTGGCCAAGACTTTCACTTCAGAAACTTCCCCCACAGATACGTCCACGGTTACTTAAGTATATGCTAGGTACTACGCGCGGATGTGCTGCGTTCGGTGGCGCCACCACTAACACATTATCCTCACGGAACCTTATAGAACCTTGTAGACACACCTCGGACAGACTTCTAAACTCATTCACAGTTGTGAATACAAATGAGATATTTCGTTTTTATAGTGTTACTAACGTATTTGTTAGTTAAACAAACAAATTAATTTGTCTTTATTTAAGGGAGACTCCACCCTAAAACTTCAATATTTTTCAATAAAATTTAATATATTTGGAGTGTTTATCCTTAGTTTCAAAAACGATTTGCCTGTATTCAAATTACAAGTACGTCTAAGAAATACCGTATTTGAAATATGGACTGCCTGAGGGGCCGTGGCACTCTGATTGCTGCCAAAGTGATCGAGGTAGCACCTGTCCATCAGAGACTTGCATCTGATCCACTGCGGACAATACGTACTAATGACAAGACATAAATTCCAAATGAAACTGTGCACAGTGTCATTTGGTCCATGTGTCACCGCACCCTTCCAATAAAAACACACAAACAAACTTTTGGGTCTTGCAGAAGACTGAAGAAAGCGGGAGACCCGACACTCCTTTATCTTTCTCCCAGAAGGATATCTGCTTATCTATAAATCAACAACGAATCAAGCGGTCCACACGATGCTGGCTGGAGAAGGCTACCCTCATCTGGAAATTACCACAAGAAGAAGCCTTTCGGGAGCAGGAGGGGATAAAATATGGTGCTAGTGAATTTTAATTGGCATATGTCATGTATATTCATTCATTTTTTAATAAAATTTTGAAAGCTATTTTCCCATAAGTTTGTTTTTCTAAGTTTAAAGCCAAGTTTTTATCCGAAATGTTAACCAGTCTCAATGAAACTTTCGCAGGAACCGTTTTGAGGTTCTTGGGTTGTTCTACCCATTAATGTGATGGGATATGTAGTTTATTTTACTATCTTATTTCTGTGCCAACAGTTAAAGAAACTTTGAGTTTCAAGAATAAAAGCGAATACTGAAAGTAAGTTAACAGTATTTCTCATCAAATCAATGCATTGAACTATTGAATAATGTCTTCTGAACGTGCCGAAAAATCTAGAATGTGAAAATTGGTGTCTGAATTCGAAAGTTGGTTTTCAAAACTACCATTAAAATCATATTAACAGTTCAAAAACCAGTCAAGTTCTGGTCTTCAAAAATTGGGTACTGTTACATCTTTTCGTGACAAATATTATTTTAAATTTCGGCTCAAATCGGCAAAGTAGAACAAGATTCAAAATATGGGGTAGAGTACCCCTTAGAAGCATAAAGGTTAATGGGAGATGCAACATAAAGGCGCAGTCTTTGCAGAACCTTCAAATGACTAGTCCTTCCAAAAACACTTGTCTTTTGATGGTCGGAAAGGAAGATTCTGCCATTATTTGAAAATGATACATTTACAGTAACTCAGCGTTGCAGCGCGAGGGACCATCGTCTTAATGTGCGCTCTTTTGCGGAAGTTCGTTTTTCGTGATTTCAAACTGTTGACGCGTGCATTGTCGCTTGGACGGTATTGTTTGTTTTCACTGTTGCTGTTTTCATATGTTGGTAACATGTCTACCTGAAGGACTTCTACTGCTTCTTTAATGTAACATTGTTTCAGCGACCAAATTTTTCTCTCTTTATTAGACTCATAACTACGGTACACCCAAATCAAATCGGGAAGTTCGAGTCTTCGAAGACTGAAGAGATTTCTCATCCCTTTCATAAACCGAATCAGAAAAGTGTATTGACGTCATAAGAGCATCTGCCATTAAAAATAAATCGGCGCGTTTACAAGTATTTATCCATTTTCGTTTCGCATCATTGTTCGTAGCAAATAAAATAAACTTCGTCCGTAACTTTTTCGTTGTGTGCAGTGGTTTGTAGTACTCAGGATCGTGCAGCGAACAATTCAAAATATGCTCTCATAACCCCTCTAAAGAGCTGTAACGTCGTTTCTCCATTTTAATTATTAGTGCGTAAATCCAGAACTGAATGGAGAAAGACGACGAAAAAAGGCCTCCTACATATTTAGAACGAACTGTCTGTAGCAGCGAGTGGCGGAATAACGGGAGTGCATCATCGTGTGATAAGATACCTTCCTGCTCCTTCAGTACACTCGTCGTCGATCCATACGGCATCCACTTGTTAAAACCTACCTGCCCTTATTTGGTATGCATTCATTCTGACTCTGGGGTGGCGTAGTTACTCCTGGCACTGCCAAAAAACAACTCGGACGGACGTTCGTATATCACCAAATAAGTAACACACTATAATATCGTGATCCTGTGTCGTTCTATAACGCTGGTGTACAGTAGAAACAATACAAACACAAAGGTAAAAGCCGGCCGCGGTGGTCTAGCGGTTCTGGCGCTGCAGTCCGGAATCGCGGGACTGCTGCGGTCGCAGGTTCGAATCCTGCCTCGGGCATGGGTGTGTGTGTGGTGTCCTTAGGTTAGTTAGGTTTAAGTAGTTCTAAGTTCTAGGGGACTTATGACCTAAGATGTTGAGTCCCATAGTGCTCAGAGCCATTTTTGAACAAAGGTAAAAGCGCCACGCACCAGGATTCATGGAGGCTGTGCCGCAGCCACTAATAACATTAATCTCTCGTAAATTCGCCTTTCTAGCGACTCGCATCTGATATTACAGATACCACGTAATAATACTGATTCCACAGGGGACTTATACGTGGAACACCTGGAAATTTGTGAACCTGATGGCCAGCGAAACAAGCTATATGCTCCAAGACTGTAAAATTTGACACCCACAATCACGACCAGGAGGTCGTCAGGGGCTATTTAACACAACACTGATAATTCAGACACCTATCAATATGAAAGTTAGAGATGACGAAATACCGCAATCTGTCCTTTGTTCATATGACCCAATTATGTCTCAAACTGTAGTTGTTGTGACAGTCCATAAAATAATTTGTAAACGTCAATCAGAGTCACTTCCTTCGTGACTGCTCATATTTCGACTTTGCGAAATCAGATAAAGTACCAAAAACGTATTGCGCCACTGAGGTGGAGATGCAATCAGTTACGGGCCTGTCCTCAGTCAACACCTATCGCGTTCTGCCTAAAACAACGGTCTATGACCTCTGTTTATTGCTTTGTAGCCGATTGTGACGTCAGACCCTTCCATTTTCTTAATATACGCAATTTTGATATTATTATTCTTCAGACTGGTTCCTCCATCGCCAAACCAGTAGTATGATGGTAGAAATTACGATAGTGCCGTTTCCTGCATGGTTTATTATAGCTTCTCCGTCCTTCTAGGCTTCAAATGAGCCCAAAAGACTATTGCTAATGGGTATCTGCCCACTAAAACTGCGTATTACTTATAGATCTTTTCGGTATTGTTCTTTCGCCAAGCCTAGAGTCTTTTCCAAACGCTTCACTTGTTCCCTATCATGGATGGCTTGCATTTTTTACCGGGTGCTCTGCGGCCCCAGCACTACAATGTTCGGACACAGCCGTCGCGCACTCAGGTGAATCCGGATACAAATATCCGATTAAGACGCGGTTTGAATCAGTCCATTGTAAATTAAGCAGAGCACATACTGAGAAGGTGTCATCGCAAATTGTTTGCTGTACTGACTCGATTACGTAACCTTAGTGTTAGGAAGTGCACGTAATCTGAGAGCTAGCATATCACTGCCAAGTCTTACACTAATAACTGCAACCTAACTCTGCACTTATACGTCAATCACGGAAGATACTCTGATACACGATTTTCACAAACAGTCTGAAAAGCTAGTAACGGTGTTATAAGGTAGATTGTGCTGGGAAGTAACTGTTAAGAGAAAATTCGGTCTTTAGCGCCGTTTCTGGGTTAATTAGCATTGACATTAGCTAATCAGGCCGTTGCGCGCACTAATTAAAGCGGACCGCCAGAGACGGGTCGCCAAACCTGCTCTTTGTTTGGTTTTCTAAATCCGAACTAGAGAGCGATACAAAAATTGGAGAAGTTACAGTAGTAAGGATCGAACCCGAGCCAAAGGCCGAGCAATGTTGTGTGCTGTCATCTACGTTGTGAGAAACACTGACACTAATTTTACCTTGAGGGCTACTTTAACTTGCGCGCAACGACCTGACTGGGTAACTTCAAAGATAATTAACTCGGAAACAGCACAATGCATCGAATTTTTTTCTTAACAGGACTCTCTCAGCACATACTATCCTACAACATCCTCAAAATCTTTTCAGACTGCATGTAGAGAAGTCGCAACGATAGAAAATTGCAGTGAAATGCAAAAAGACTTGCTAATGATCGAAGCTTGGTTCCTAGATTGACAGCTGTCCCCAAATAAAAGTAACGTATTGTACATAATTGCTGAACTGTTACAGCCAGCATTCACACCCCTTAAACAACCTTATATTTACTCAACAATGCTGTGACATCACAATAAAGTAGGGCGATGGCGGTCTACTGAGCAGTGATAGTGTTGGCTGTGATCTCAGAGCCGTCACTTGCTACTCCACGTAGATCCACGGTACGTATTGTTTATTCTTGTAACCGTGGATTAGTCCACGTTGATGCCGTATATAGAACCCAGATGACCTGGAAAGACGACTTGCTGCCACTCCTGTGTCCAACGTTGTAGACGGGTGCACAACCGTCAGTGCGTCGCTGTCTGCTGCCGCATCAAAGGAAACAACAACAACAGTCGACATGCCGATAGTCTGTGGAACTGTAGATGTCATCGCGCTTTCCGTGTAGATATCTGCATTGTTTTCCTGATACAATGTTTGTTACATGTGGTGCCATAGTGCACCATCAAGCGAACAATAAGTATATTTTCTAGTCGGCTCAAATGGCTCTGAGCACTATGGGACTCAACATCTTAGGTCATAAGTCCCCTAGAGCTTAGAACTAATTACGCCTAACTAACCTAAGGACATCACACACACCCATGCCCGAGGCAGGATTCGAACCTGCGACCGTAGCAGTCCCGCGGTTCCGGACTGCAGCGCCAGAACCGCTAGACCACCGCGGCCGGCTGGGCGCTAGTCGTCGGGGTTACTGAAATCATGCATGGCGCTGAGTACAGCCTATCTGAACCCACTGGCTGGGTGTTTTCCTGAAAGTAATGGAATTCGGAACAACGCAAGCAGCAGTATCACCCAGTAATAAACTTGAGTCTCTATAGACCTCGATCCTGACGCTGTCGAATTCCGAGAAGTGCTGATAGACGTTTGAACTTTTTAGGTAAAGTACAACACTAGCTTCTCGCAGACTGAAATTAAAATGTTGTTTCTGAATTACAAGGCCATTGCGCAGTCCTTCCTTCGGTACAGAATGTAGCTGATGTTACTCCTGTGTGCTTTCTGTCTTTCCAGTGAAGCAGTGTTAATACGTACTTAAAAAAACTGACGCACCACGAAGGAATTATCAGAAAATTTGATTATTTATTCAAGAGAAAGAGTTTCACAAACTAAGCATGTCAATAAAACGCTGGTCCACCTCCAGTCCTTATGGAAGCAGTCATTCGTCTTGGTACTGACTGACAGAGTTGTTGTATGTCTTCCAGAGAGGCATTGTGCCAAATTCTGTCCAATTGGAGCCTTAGATCGTCAAAATCCTGAGATGGGTAGAGAGCCCTGCCCATACAAAACGTTCTTCCTGGACTCTCATTGACTGGAGTAGAACTGTCTTCAGCGGTACGTCCCTCTTCGAACAGATCCGCGATGACCAGCGAAGACATGGTGGGAGAAGCCCCGAAGAGCGGTGGGAGATCAACCTGACTGTCGCTCGCCGTAAAGGCCGACAACAAGGTACGATATAGCATTGATGACATGCAGCCGCCTAGAACGAAATTATAATGATCCGAAAGAACAGACACCATATCCATATAAGTATATAGTTCTGGCAATACCGGGCAGGACCTTTCTTCTTCGTGCGGATGAACACATATTACCCGAACTCTTACGGGAATTGGTAAGAATGACTTCCACGAGTAATGAGTGTGTTGGGTAGGGACACTATGAATGTAGTGTGTGGACATATAAGGTGAGAATGTGGGTCTCGCTGGCGACGTGGGCGAGATAGTCTCTCCAGTCGCACTATCCTGTGTATTCGTTTCGAATGGGGGTCAGATATTGACTTTTCTCACACGCAAGACTCCCGATAGGATAACTGCCCGATCACTTATTTTCCCCGATGAGATGTATTTCCCAAGAGCAAAAACGAACTCTGTGACGTGGATTAGCGGCCACGCTGTTCACTATCTGTTCGGTAATAGCGAAAAAACGGTACCAGATTTTTGGTATTACCTCAACGAACGACATTGTGCGATCGTCAAGAACCCTAAATACAGGCAATATTTTTCTAATTTTATTTGGAGCGCTTTCCATAATCCGCCTCGCAGCTGGATTATCGATGACATGAGAAGATAACCATCGCACCTCTTTCCAGTTTTTCTTTTTAGTGAGATAGAACGAACAACGGAAACAAAACAGCAACGAGACGACAGTCATCGAAAAATTCGCATCGGGCTATAGTATGGAGGGTCCTTATGTCGTAACGGGACGACTTTCTATTATTCTGGTTATGCATCCGAAGAGGAACGGCTTTCCTTTACCCAATTGTAGAAAAAAATAAAATAAAAAAATAAAAATATAAAAAAAGAAATAAAACAAACCTTCCATACGCCTTTTTCATTTCTCCTCATTAAAAAAAACTGGTAATAGTGGTGAATTCTAAACTTACAGTCCCGTGTTCGCGTCCAACTGTATTTTTCTTTTTTGTTACTTTTCGGCCCCCAAAAAAAAGTAAAAAATAAAAATAAATAATAAAAAGAAGAAGAAAGAGATAAGAAACAAAGAAAAAAAGATGGGTAGAGCGTCTGCCACGTAAGCAGGAGATCCCGGGTTCGAGTCCCGGTCGGGGCACACATTTTTACCTGTCCCCTTTGATATATATCAACGCTCCTTCTAACAAGGAGCGATGGTTCGGGGTGCAACTTAATTCCGTAGCAAGACCGCTTTGGTTGTCATCTGCACCACCGCTACGAGAAAGAGCTGGGTCCACGATATTCAATGCCCCGTTTTGTTACCCTTCATGACAAGCATCCTAGGCTTACGATTCACCGAGATAATGTCCGCCCGCACATGGTGAGAGTTTCTGCTGCTTGTACTGATGCCTGCCAAACACTATCTTGGCCTGCAGGGTCACCGGATCTTTCCTTAATTCAAACCGTTTGGAGCACTATGTGCAGGGGCCTCCAACCAGTTAAGGATTTTGTCGATCTAACTCGCCATTTGGACAGAATTTGGCACGATATCCATAAGGAGGAACCTAACAACTCTGTCAATCAATAGCAAGCGGAATATCTGCTTGCGTAATGGTCAGAGGTGAACCAACGCGTTATTGACGTGCTCAATTTGTGAAGCTCTTTGTCTAGAATAAATCATAAATTTTTTCTTAAATTCCAATCATTTGTTTGACTGCACAGTTATATCACATATACCGATTTCCGCCCCATTCACATAATTCCTTAGCGGTGCGTCGTTTCTTTTCTTTTTCGTCTTCCTTTTTTTTTTTTTTTTTTTTTATTTAAGTGTATTCATTCCAGTAGAGTTTGTTGCATGTCGTCTTCACGGTGTTGCGGTTTTAATGATAAGTGGAGTACACAGTAACTTGTATATCGTTGGTTACTGATACCATGAGGTCTACCACTGTGGTACGACTGGAGCGGCATCGTTACGTAACCGGGTCGGGATGAGCGGACCGCAGGTGTCCGCCCGGCGGCTGGCTTATTGCCGCTATTCGTTATTACCCGTGAGCCCGCGCCGCCCCTCACGCTTAGGGGAGGCGGTGCCTTCTTTTCTTTTTCCTCTCCCGTGCCCTGTCGGGCGTCTGGCGGTGGCACTGCCTCCCAGCTGACGCTGCCTAACCTGCGCGCTAGAGCCAAAGGTCAGCGCCGGCTTACACGCTCCCTACGCCACATTTACATCTCTGTCCAGTAAATCACTATATTAGTTCGCCGCAACCGGAGCGTGTAATGCAGCCTGTCACCTTTGTCTCGAGTAGATGACTACATGCTGAGTAACAGTCCGGTCGTATTTACACTGCTCAGACGATTATGTTATCTAACGAAACGTCACGTACTAAAGATAGAAACCATATAAGAGAAAAATATATATAGAGGGGTCCAAAAAATCTAGCCACTGTTTAAAAGTCCATAACAGGCAAACTAATTGACGGAGTTGTCTCATTTTTGGTGAAAGTGTAGCTTAAAGTCCAACTTAAAGATATCACTGTAGGTGTTCGAAATGGTCACCATTAACATCCACACACGATGCCGCCGAAATGCAGCACGAGCTACTGACTGCAGCGTGTTCAGTTGGGTATTTACACATGAATGTACGATGGATTCTTGAAGTTCATCCAGTGTTCGTAGCTTTTGTCGATAACCGACGTCCTTTAGTGTTTCCCACAGGTAAAAGTCCAGAGGAGTTAGGTCTGGGGAACGTGGTGGATACTCCACAGCACCTCTACGGCCTATCCATCTTCCAGCGGCACTGTTACCGTTGAGGTGTACCTTTAGAAGCTCCAGACATCCATTTTACCTGCCATCCGAGACTTGTATGGAGATGCAAGAGTTTACTTTATACAAGATGGTGTCCCAGCCCACTACCAAAATCGCTTTAGGGCGTATCTCGACGAAAATCTACCAGGAAGATGGATAGGCCGTAGAGGTGCTGTGGAGTATCCACCACGTTCCCCAGACCTAACTCCTCTGGACTTTTACCTGTGGGGAACACTAAAGGATTTCGTTTATCGACAAAAGCCACGCACATTGGATGAACTTCGAGAATCCATCGCACATTCATGTGCAAATATCCAACTGAACACGTTGCAGTCAGTAGTTCGTGCTACACTTCGACGGCAACGTTTGTATGTGGATGTTAATGGTGACCATTTCGAACACCTACAGTGACGTGAAGCTACACTTTCACCAAAAATGAGACAACTCCGTCAATTAGTTTGCAAGTTGACTTTTAAACAGTGGATACATTTTTTTGGACCCCTGTATATTACTGATGCCTATTTCTTAGATTGAACAATGTATGTAACCGTTATCTCACTGAAAAAATGCTGTTCCTGTACTTAATGAAATGCAATCACCAACAGGATTCTTCATTACACCTACAGTTCACTGCAACATGAAATGAGCTAGTTTCAGGGTATTGGATATCCCACTGCCCAACACAACCTACTGAAATTTTTCGTGCGCGCCAGTCACAATGTACTGATTCTACCCTTGGTGTTGGAAACATAATTCTCGACCTTTCAAGAGATATCCAATTCTATTCGAAGATGAGTACATTTTAGCCCGATTTACATAAGCTAAAATCTGATGTTTAACTTCTAAATGTGCGTTTTTATTACCGCGGTGGTTACTGTCCGCAGGCAGCTCTTTAACGCTCCACTTTTGACAGGAATAGAAAATCGCTTCAAAGTCTGTATCTTCCACAAAAATCACGTAGATGTCTGAAGTTCAAAGACGTGCAATGTCTATAGCATTGCTCCACAGTTGACTCTACAGCTATCCGTGAGCTGTAGAAGCGGGTGTGTACTGATTGACACCCTTGGATACTCACAAATGCGCTCCATATGGGTTCCACGAATGCTAAGAACACACAATTCAAAGAGAAGCTATTTCATATGAACTCTCAGAATAGATCGAGGACAATGGAGAGGCTTTTCTGTCATGGATCGCTACAGATGAAGAATCCTGGGTGCGTCACACTGAGCAGGAAATAAAAAGGCTGCCACAATCACTAAAAAAGAACACTCTCTAGGCCGCTTCCTCTGCTGACAGCATCATAATGGCAAATCTTTTTGGATGGTACCACTCTCGTGGATATGTTGACAAAAAGGCTGATTTTTAATTCAGAGCCATACGTGATGAATGAAAGAATTATTCAAGCATCGCTTCCATCGTGTTAGGACTGACAAGATTCAGAAACAATATCTTGCTCCACTGTAACAATACATGTCCCACACAAGCCTCAGAACTCGGGAACACTTCTCCCACCAACTGAGCTCGACATCACTGCTTTACCCATCAAATACCCCGGGCCCGTAACTATCGCTGTTCCATCTGTTTTTGCTATTTAAGGATTGTCTACGTGGAACAGACATTCAGGATGATGAGAGGTTAATTCATGAAGTGAAAACATAGCTACTAGCACAGGACAAAAGCTTTTACAAATAAGGACTGTATGATCTTACGTAAGGCCATAGAACGGGATGAAGACTATACAAAAAAACAGTGCATGTAAAACAAATGTTGACTGATACTATCACCAAAATCAAACTCATAGGACTAAATATTCTCTGAGAAAAAAAGTTATGAGACATTGTTTATCGTACGACCCTTGTGTTAGTATTCCCTTCATAGGTAACTATGCAGAATTACGATCAGAAAAAAATCTCTGGCGTACAGATCATCGCTCTACTTACGCATTTTCGCGAGTATAAGAGGAAGAAGACGTGCAGTCAAGACGGTGGAAAGGCATCATCGGTTTCTTTCGAAAGTATACAGGCGACTCTTTTCCCATCCTTCTCTATTCGCCTCTAATAACCTCGTAGATTTCAGTTAAATTACATCACCATCAGACAGAGATTACGAAATCAAATACTGCATTGTAAGGAGCAGATATAGACTGAGACCACAATGTAGTAGTGATGAAGGGTAGGCTGATGTTTAAGAAAGTATCCGGGTTAATTATCCGCAAAGATGTGTGATATGGAAGTGCTAAGAGGGAAGACAGCTCTCCTAAGCTATAGAAGCTGCGATAAGCAATAGCCCAGTAGGCATTTCACTTGAAGAGGATTGGACCTCCATAAAAAGATCAGCCACAGAAGCTGGAAAGAAAAATATAGATACAAAGAAGGTAAAACTGAAGAAACCATGGGCCACGTAAGAAATACTTCACTTCATCGCTGAAAGAAGAAAATACAGAGATGTTCAGGGAAATGCAATTCACTTACGAGTGAAATAAATGGGAAGTGCAGGAAAGCTAAGGCAAAATGGTTACATGAACAATCTGAAGAAATATAAAAATACATGATTGTCGGAAGGACTGACACAGCATATAGAAAAGTCAAAATAACTTTCGGAGGAATTAAAGTAGAGGTGGTAACGTTAAGAGTACTGTACGAATTACACCGCTAACACAATGAAGGTCTTTATGAGGGGAAGACTTGTCTTGTGACGCGATAGAAGAAGAGGATTTCGATACAGAAGAGATAGGAGATCCAATATTAGAATCAGAACTTAAAAGAGCTTAGGAAGACTCAAGAAGGAATAGATAATATTCCACCAGAATTTCTAAAATCATCGGGTGACGTGGCAACAAAAAAACTCTTCACGCTGGTGTGTAGAATTTATGAGTGCCTATATACAATCTGACGTTCGGAAAAACATCATCCACACAATTCCGAAGATTGTAAGAACCAACAAGTATAAGAATTATCGCACTATCAGCTTAACAGCTAATGCCCCCAAGTTTCTGACAAGAACAATGTACAGAAGAATGAAAAAGAAAATTGAGAATATCTTACAGGATCATCGATTTGGATTCAGAGAAGGTAAAGGCGCCCGGGGTGACAGCGTGGTTTGAGGCGCCATGTCACGGATAGTGCGGCCCCTCCCGCCGGAGGTTCGAGTCCTCCCCCGGGCATGGGTGTGTGTGTTGTTCTTAGCATAAGTTACTTTAAGTAGTGTGTAAGTATAGGGACCGATGACCTCATCAGTTTGTCCCTTAGGAATTCACACACATACACACATTTTGAAAGTAAAGGCACCAGAGAGTCAATTCTGGCGATAAGGTTTAGGATTTGTTGACTTGGAATCAGCGATCAACAATGTCAAATGATGCAAGATGTTTGAAATTCTGAGAAAAATAGGGGTAAGCTGTAGGGAAAGACGAATAATATACGATATGTACAAGAGCCAAAAGGTAACAAAAAGAGTGAAGACCAAGAATGAAGTGCTTAGATTAAAATGGGTGTAAGACATGGATTTAGTCTTTCGCCCCCAATGTTCAGCCAATACACCAAAGAAGCATTCACGGAAAAGAAAGTGCGATTCGAAAGTGCGCTTAAAATACAAAGTGAATGGATATCAATGGTAAGATTGGCTGATGAAATTGCTATCCTCAGAGAAAATGAAGAATAATTACATGATCTGCTGAATGGAATGAACAGTCTAATGAATATAGAATATGTATTGAGAGTAAATCGGAGAAAGGCGGAAGTAATGGAAAGTAGCAGAAACGAGAATAGCGTGAAACTTAACATCAGGATTGGTGACCATGAAGCAGGTTAAGTTAAGGAACCGTACTAGTTTGGTATAAAAATAACCCATGATGGGCAGGGTGACGTAAAACCAGTCTAGCACTGGCAAAAAGGGGATTTCTGGCCAATAGACTGTAATTTGAGGAAGAAATTTGTGAGAACGTACGTTTGGAGCACAGCATGGCCGGGATGTGAATCGTGGACTGTGAAAAAGCTGCAGCAGAGGTGAATCGAAGCATATGAGATGTGGTGCTACAGAAGAATGTTGAAAATTAGGTGGACTGATAAGGTGAGGAGTGATGAGATAATCCACAGAATCGCCGAGGAAAGGAATGTATGGAAAACACAAAAAGAAGTGACAATATGGTATATCCTCTAAGACATCAGGGAACAACTTCCATCGCACTAGAGGAACGGTAAAGGGTAAAAGCTGTAAAGATAGAGAGACTGGATACATCAAGCAAATAATTGAGGACGTTGCTTGCATGTGCTACTCGGAGGTGAAGAGGTAAGACAGATGACCCACAAGCCAAGCAATATCACTGCGTATTGAACACAGACGAAGCTGCTAATACCTTCCATTCCTTGATATCCGACCTTATATAGTACCCACTTACTACAGTACCATACAGTATTCAGTGAATGGTTTTGCTTAGTCATTATATCTAACCTCATGGTTACGACACGTTTTCGTGGGTATTCGTGTGACACCTCCACTCAAAAATGAAAATGAATAACACACTCCCTTACGACAACATTGAGCATCAATGTTGTGCAATTGTGTGATGTCATGGTGACAAGAAGACGGAACCCAGTGCCTATACACACTTTAGCTCTCTCTGATACCATCGTGTTTCCCAAACTTAAGCTTACAATGTCGGGCGGGTCACCAACCATGAGGACACATGCACTTAGTTGATGAGACACTGCAGTGTGAGCTTTAGAATTTAATTTTGCGCCTTAGAATTCGATGCTCAGAAAAAAGCCTTGTACGCCACCATCTCTTCTCCTTATTCCCGCGAAGCATCTGTGTTACCACTGAATGCAGATCTGAGTGGCGAAACGGTTAAGACACCGGGTTTTGTTTTGGAGTACCGACGTTAAAAAAATGGTTCAAATGGCTCTGAGCACTATGGGACTTAATTTCTAAAGTCATCAGTCCCCTAGAACTTAGAACTACTTAAACCTGACTAACCTAAGGACATCACACACATCCATGCCCGAGGCAGGATTCGAACCTGCGACCGTAGCGGTCTCGCGGTTCGAGACTGTAGCGCCTAGAACCGCTCGACCACCCCGGCCGGCTACCGACGTTAAACACCGCATGTGACTATCCTCATTTCGATTTTCCGTGGTTTCTCTGAACTGAATTCGATTAGTGAGAGGATGGATCCTGTAAGAAGGTCACAGTTGGTTTCCTTCCCTGTCTTCCACCAGGCAGAACTCATATTCTGTCCCTAATGTCCTCGCCGTCAAAGTGACTAAAACCGCTCTCTATCACCATCCGGGTTACCAGCGTGCTAACTCGCCTACGCATGTTAGTTAAGCGCCCTTTATAAAGTAACTCCGCTGTCACAGCCATTGTCAGCTTTCCAGACTTTTGAGCCGCTACTTCTCCTTCAAGTGGCTCCTCAGTTGTTCTCATGAGGCTGAGCGAACACCGTTCCAGCCATCGAATCAAAGAAAATCCTTGCCATACCGGAAATCGAACCCGTGTCCTCTGCGTGACGGTTCCACACGTTGACCGCTCAGCTACGAAGGGAGATCGCTTGAGTCCAGCTGTTGTTACTGTGGTCTTCAGTCCTGAGACTGGTTTGATGCAGCTCTCCATGTTACTCTATCCTCTGCAAGCTTCTTCATCTCCCAGTACTTAACTGCAACCTACAGCCTTTGAATCTGCTTAGTGTATTCATCTCTTGGTCTCCCTCTACGATTTTTACCCTCCACGCTGCCCTCCAATGCTAAATTTGTGATCCCTTGATGCCTCTGAACATGCCCTACCAACCGCTCCCTTCTTCTTGTCAAGTTGTGCCACAAACTCCACTTCTCCCCTATTCTATTAAATACCTCCTCATTAGTTACGTGATCTACCCAACTAATCTTCAGCATTCTTCTGTAGCACCACATTTCTAAAGCTTCTATTCTCTTCTTGTCCAAACTATTTATCGTCCATGTTTCACTTCCATACATGGCTACACTCCATACAAATGCTTTCAGAAACGACTTCCTGACACTTAAATCTATACTCGATGTTAACAAATTTCTCTTCTTCAGAAACGCTTTCCTTGCCATTGCCAGTCTACATTTTATATCCCCTCTACTTCGACCATCATCAGTTATTTTGCTCCCCAAATAGCAAAACTCCTTTACTACTTTAAGTGTCTCATTTCCTAATCTAATTCCCTCAGCATCACCCGACTTAATTCGACTACATTCCATGATCCTCGCTTTGCTTTTGCTGATGTTCATCTTATATCCTCCTTTCAAGACACTGTCCATTCCGAGTCCAGTACCCGAGGCATATTTCACCTATGTTAGTTGAATCAAAATTTTTGTGGACTGCTATTAATACTTTAATTCCTTTTACTACTAAAGACGCCAGGGGTATGGGTGGCTGGAGTGGGGGCTGTAGGGCGGGAGTCAGGGCAGCTGAAGGCTGCAGAAAGACACTGCTGCAATTTCTAAACATTTTATTTTCCTTTCCATCAGGCGGTAGAGGTGTCAGTCGTCCCGCTCACGTCGTATTTCGCTCACTCGGCCGTTTGATCGCTCAGCTTTGCTGAGGATGCAGCCTCGTTGCCCGTAGACCAGCCACGACGAGGCATGCAGTGAAATCTTCGATGACGGCAGCGCGCTGACTTCCGGTGACAAGTAGCTCTTGGGCACATCGACCCGCTTCGTGCGACGACGGATGGATGGATGTCCTCTGCAGCAGTCGAGATGCGACACTCTGCCTCCGTGCTGCTGGAAGATCTGGCCCGGCACGGCCGACTGCCAGTTGCCTCCGAGTCTCTTGCGAACTCAGAGGGTGGAACCGTGGCCAAACCACAGAGTGGAACTGTGGTTCTCCGTCGGAAGCTTCATGTGGCCACCCTTGTAGCGTAGCACGATTGTCCAAGAGAGCTGTGACACTAAAGACACAGGTATTACTTGAGGGCCCCCTGTTTATACTCGACAGTGCGCGTATGTTTTGTCAATGCGTCTTTTCTAGTCACGTACTAACATACATTAGGTTAGCGTCAGTGCGTTGGTTTCGATGGCGGTTTGCGACAATAGTTACTCGCAAACCCACTGCACGTCGTTTCGACATCTCTTACGCCCATGTAGACCCGACATACTTTGCTACTTCACGATGCACAAAGTTATTACTTACGAGACTTTGGCGTATGGCTGCAATCCACGAGCCGCCCGGGATTAGCCGAGAGGTCGAGGGTGCTGCAGTCATGGACTGTGCGGCTGATCGCGGCGGAGGTTCGAGTCCTCCCTCGGGCATGGGTGGGTGTGTTTGGCTTTAGGATAATTTAGGTTACGTAGTGTGTAAGCTTAGGGACTGATGACCTTAGCAGTTAAGTCCCGTAAGATTTCACACACATTTGAACTTAACCATCCACTGCCGCTACACTGCTGAATTTGGAAACACACTGCCTATCCTAATAATGCGTTTTGACCGTGCTTACAGTAATGATTTATTAGACACGAAAGACTCTCTGGAAAGAAAATGCGTTAGTGGTAACACCAGTATGGACTCAAATGCCAAGAAGCAAATGATGCTAAATGGAAGGAAATTACATTCTTATTGACAGGGCACTGTAATCTTACTCTCCCACACATCACCATTAAAATTCTCTTAGTCTCTTCATTATTTTCAAAAGCTTAGCGTAAGATATACAAAAGAAAAACTTTTTACTTATGTTCCTTATCTCGTTGTTGTTGGCTCCACTTTTTTGTCTAGGGGTACATTCTTGTGGCTGAAATTTTGATTTAACGTTGTGGGTTGCTGATGACTAAATAACTGATGAAGATTAGCCTGTATATTTCTTGAACTTTTCTCTTTGTCGGATTATTAAATACCACATTGTTTTTACAATTTAAACTTCTATTACACCGCAAGTTACATTGTTATTATGAATCGCAGAAAGATGTCTGTTTCCATCAGAAGCTTGCCCACTACTACTTACATTCTGCGGAACTCATAATATTCCAAAGATGGTTCAAATGGCTCTGAGCACTATGGGACTTAACATCTATGGTCATCAGTCCCCTAGAACTTAGAACTACTTAAACCTAACCAACCTAAGGACATCACACAACACCCAGTCATCACAAGGCAGAGAAAATCCCTGACCCCGCCGGGAATCGAACCCGGGAACCTGGGCGCGGGAAGCGAGAACGCTACCGCACGACCACGAGCTGCGGACTATTCCAAAGCGTTTACAAAGCAAAAGAGTTTACATATCTTCTTGACAAATGCAAAATCATCACCACAATATTACATTATTTTGTAAATGAATCCAGAAACAAAATTTAATAATTCGCGTTAGATTGGGCAATTAGTAATATGAATTTTAAGTATGCCAGAAATTTCGTAAGTTCAAACATTTCTAAAACAAGAGTAATTTTAACCATAAGTACAAATCGATTGTAACAAACTATTATTTTTAATACATTTCAGCCTAAAACGTATAGTACATCGTACACAAAATCATATGAATTCTTTTAGTGAAACAGCTAATTTTAACCTATACAAGAACCGATAGTATAAGTGGTATCGGTTATTTGTATAAAAAAGTGTAGTGTTAGAGGAGGGTGTCCCGCTACAACACGCAGGAACAAATTAAGATGGTCAGCTGAACTTTCAGCTAATGATATTGGTTATTTTATGGTAACATATTGAAAACCTGTTTTAACATATGAACATGATGTTAGACGCTACATTCCCGCAACAGTGCTTTGCACTGGGATCCCAGCTCCTGTTTTGTTAATGCTGACAAGGGGTGCCAAAATCTTGGATCAACATGTGACTCTATGCCTTGATAAAAGTTCCCTTCATAAATAAGGAATTTGCAGTTGCAATCCTATTGTTCGTATAGAGAAACAGTTTTACCAATGATGTGAATTACGTTTCAAAGGAAGTACGTGGACAAAGATTCATAAGCGTCGGATCAGTCCGCCCTCGTGCCTAGGTGCAAAGACATGCTTCTGAGGAGACGTTAAGCTTCAAACTCGACCAGTACCATTATTTTCGGTAAAAGAAAAAGAACTGTCTTGAGTCGTTCAAAGAAACACGGGACCATCTTTAAAAAGATGAAATTTAATGAGCCCCACGGTACCGTCTGTGAATGAATCACGTTCGCAGAAAATCTCGGGCTTTAATTAGAACGAAAATTATTCGTCAGTCTGCTCTGAGATGCGTAAACTTAAAAATTCCTTCCATGTCTTTGAACTGACGCTTAAAGTGGTGGAGAGTAAGGAGGATATCCACTCTCTCTTCCAATCGTAGACTTTATTTGCACAAAAGTCGCCCTCGAAGGGATGCTCTTGATATTTTGCAGATGACAAGGATCGATTTTTCAACTCTAATAAACTGTTTTAAGGTAAAAAGACGTATCGTGGAGCGTAATTAAGCAGAGCCATTCTGGTGACCGCGTTGCAAGTAATTTCAATGAATTCTTAGAAGTATTTTGAGGAAATATTTTTAAAAATTAGAATTTAGTAGCTGTAAACTGCAAGATTCAACATGGAAGGGTGACGTGATTTACCGCGGGAGGAAATTTAGTGAGACTTTAACGCCGTGTCGCCAGTCTGAAGTAATTATCGAACAATGATGTGACTTTGCAACGAAATTGTTAAGGAGATGACGGGATACACGGGGTGGTCCTTTGATCGTGACCGGGCCAAATATCTCACGGAATAAGCATCATACGAAAAAACTACAAAGAACGAAACTTGTCTGCCTTGAAGGGGGAAACCAGATGGCGCTATGGTTGGTCCGCTATATGGCGCGGCCATAGGTCAAACGGATATAAACTGCGTTTTTTTATTACATATTCGTGTAGTGCGTAAAGAAATATGAATGTTTTAGTTGGAACACTTTTTTCGCTTTTTGATAGATGCCGCTGTAATAGTCACAAACATATGGCTCACAATTTTAGACGAAAAGTTGGTAACAGGTAGGTTTTTTAAATTAAAATGCAGATCGTAGGTACGTTTGAACGTTTTATTTCGGTTGTTCCAATGTCATACATGTACCTTTGTGAACTTATCATTTCTGAGAACGTATGCTGTTGCAGCGTGATTACCTGTAAATAGCACATTACTGCAATAAATGCTCAAAATGATGTCCGTCAACCTCAATGCATTTGGCAATACGTGTAACGACATTCCTCTCAACAGCGAGTTGTTCGCCTTCCCTAATGTTCGCACATGCATTGACTATGCGCTGACGCATGTTGTCAGGCGTTGTCGGTGGATCACGGTAGCAAATATCCTTCAACTTTCCAAACAGAAAGAAATCCGGGGACGTCATCTCCGGTGAAAGTGCGGGCCATGTTATGGTGCTTCGACGACCAATCAACCGGTCATGAAATATGCTATTCAATACCGCTTCAGCCGCACGCAAGGTATGTGCCGGACATCCATCATGTTGGAAGTACATCGCCTTTCTCTCATGCAGTGAAACATCTTGAAGTAACATCGGTATAACCTTTCGCAGGAAATCAGCATACATTGCACCATTTAGATTGCCATCGATAAAATGGGGGCCACTTATCCTTCCTCCCATAATGCCACACCATACATTAACCCGCCAAGGTCGCTGATGTTCCACTTATCGCAGCCATCGTGTATTTTCAGTTGCCCAATAGTGCATAGTATGCCGGTTTATGTTACCGCTGTTGGTGAATGACGCTTCGTCGCTAAATAGAACGCGTGCAAAAAATCTGTCATCGTCCCGTAATTTCTCTTGTGCCCAGTCGCATAACTGTGCACGACATTCAAAGTCGTCGCCATGCAATTCCTGGTGCATAGAAAAATGGTACGGGAGCAATCCATGTTGATGTAGCATTCTCAACACCGACGTTTTTGAGATTCCCGATACTCACGCAATTTGTCTGCTACTGATGTGCGGATTAGCCGCGACAGCAGATAAAACACCTACTTGGGCATCATCATTTGTTGCAGGTCGTGGTTGACGTTTCACATGTGGCTGAACACTTCCTGTTTCCTTAAATAACGTAACTAACCGGCGAACGGTCCGGACACTTAGATGATGTCGTCCAGGATACCGAGCAGCATACATAGCACACGCCCGTTGGGCATTTTGATCACAATAGCCATACATAAATACGATATAGATCTTTTCCGCAATTGGTAAACGGTCCATTTTAACACGGGTAACGTATCACGAAGCAAATACCGACCGCACTGGCGGAATGTTGTGTAATACCACGTACTTATACGTTTGTGACTATTACAGCGCCATCTATCACAAAGCGAAAAAGTGGTTCAACTAAAACATTCATATTTCTTTACGTACTACACGAATATGTAATGAAAAAATCGGGGTTCCTTTTGGAAAAACGCAGTTGATATCCGTTTCACCTATGGCAGCGCCATCTAGCGGGCCAACCATAGCGCCATCTGGTTTCCCCCTTCAAGCTAGACAAGTTTCTTTCTTTGTAGTTTTTTCGTCTAATGCTTATTTCGTGAGATATTTGGCCCGGCCACTGTCAATGGACCACTCTGTATGTAATAGTGTGGTTGTAATTAAGCTTTCGGTATTTGAGTGGACCTGGACCCCACGACAAACGATTGACCACAGAACAATGAAACTTTGTGGGAACGTTTGGCGAACACATGCGCAAAAGAAATAACGAATGAACTATTGAAAAAAACAGATTTCAATTTCCACGGGAGAGGGTAACACGTGTTAACTGCTTACCGTGCTTAAGTTTCGGATTACAAACGTCGCTCACTGTAACGACCACCTGCACTTACGACAGCCTGGAAGCGCAGTGGACATTGCCCTGCTGCTCTATGAAACAACGGTGCACCATGCAATGTTCAGCTCGTGCACTGCTTGAAGATCGCACGTTGCGTGCAGCGTTCTCAACCAAGGCAACAGCAACTTCTACAAAAATTTGTGGCCACTCCAAGACGCAATTCCCAAATCGCTAGTTAATTCAGACTTGCGAGTAATGTTCTTTAACCCTGGTGTGGAAAGAGGACGTTTCGCATTCGTTTAATGCGTCGACACCCACAAAGAGCCACAACACTGTTGCTACTGTTTTGATAAAACAGCTTTACGCGTAAAGCCCTGCTCAACTTGTCCCGACTCATGCTGACTGTATTCAACTTTAATGAACACTGATGCTAGTGCATCAGTCCTAAGACGCTGGGATGGGTGCATAACGGTAAGTCATGGCGTTAACACTACTAACTATGCAAGTCCTGCAACATACGGTCTAAGCACCATTCCTATAAATTTGGGTAATCATAAGGCAAAGAGTTCTCCGTCTACACTAGATCAAGCAGCAAAAGCTTAATTACAGCAACCTTATACAAAAGAAAACTACATACCCCACGCCCATCCGATAGAGCATCGTGTAAAAATTTAAAGTAAATAGCTTAACAACTTTTCGGGCTTTTTGGAAACCCTTCCGTCATTATCTGCTGAACCGAAGGTACTGTTTCATAAACGACGTCGTACTGTTTGTGGACTGTTGTCGAAATCTTTTACTTCAGGGTCGCCATGAGTGATATTCTCGCGTGATGATTCACCGTGAAGTGTGTCAATGTATATTCTTTACCGTAAAGAGAACGCTGCCATCGTGTCCAACCGTAGTCATATATTTCTCGTCATAAGCATAAGAAAGAGAATCCTCGTATAATCATTGGCTAGGAAACACTGATTATGCAGGCTTTCCAAGCACTGAAAGCAGAAGAATTATATCTAAGAAGTATGTACTACAGTACGTTGGTAGTGAGGTACAGGTGCAGCACAAATTGTGATAATTTGTGTCCATACTGATGTGTACTGTGGTGACACAATTATTGTGCTGAACACTTCGCAACGCTACGTGCTGTAAGAAGGAAATGCGTCTCAGTCAGTATGACGTACAGGGAGTAGGAGGGTTGGGCTGAGCTGTGAGTGATCAATACTCTTCACAATTTTCGTTTAATAACCCATCAGAAAAATAATTTTACGATCTGCACTATGTGGCAATATGAGATAAACATTCTGCAACAGACTAATAGATTCTCAATCAGGCCAACGTGTCAAGTAGGGAGAGTTTAACTATAGCCACCCGGTACACTATATAACTAGCACGTCATACTCAGAAACAGGAGTAACTCTACAACAAAACTTACCATGGATGCAACAATCATTACTGTCTTTAGCACTGACTACAAGCATGTATGTGCACAGAATTAACTCTCCTCTCACCTGTGAGCGTCCTGCCGATAGTATCGGTGAGATAGTTAACAACTTGCATCGAGAGTTTTGGGAAGCCTTCTATGACAAGGCACTCATGCAGCCCAAGACGCTGCCACAAGGTGTGCCTTCCAGGAACCGACAAGACGCAGCTCCGTAGATAAAGGAGTCGGGCGTGACGTAATTCCACTGCTCGACGAGCATACTCTTTTTACCGGCCGCCGAACATACAATGAAGTGACAGAAGTCATGAGATAGCGAAACGCACGCATACAGATGGCGGCAGTATCGCGTTCACTAGGTATAAATGGCCAGTGCATTGGCAGACTGTCATTTATACTCAGGTGATTCATGTGAAAAGATTTCCGACGTGATTTTGGCCGCACGACGGGATTTAATAGGGTCTGAATCCGGAATGGTAGCTGGAGCTAGACGCATGGAACATTCCATTTCAGAAATCGTTAGGGCATTCAATGTTGCGAGTTCCACAGTGTCAAGAGCTTGCCGAGATTACCAAATTTCAGGCATTACCTCTAACCAAGGACAACGGAGTGGCCGATGGTCTTCACCTAACGACCGAGAGCAGAGGCGTTTGCATAGTGTAGTCAGTGCTAACAGACAAGCAATACTACGTGAAATAACCGCAGACATCAATGTGGGACGTACGACGAACGTATCTATTAGGACAGTGTGGCGAAATGTGGCGTTAATGGGCTATAGCAGCAGACAACCGATACGAAAGCCTTTGCTCACAACATGACATCGGCTGCAGCGCTCTCCTGCGCTCGTGACCTCATCATTTGGCCCGTATATGACTGGAAAACCGTGGCCCAGTCATACGTGTCGCGGTTTCAGTTGGTAAGAGCTGGCGGTAGGGTCTGAGTATGGTGCAGACCACACTAAGCCATGGACTCACGTTGTCAACAAGGCACTGTGAAAGCTGTTGGTGTCTCCATAATGGTGTGGGTTTTGTTTACAGGGAATGGACCGGATCCTCTGGTCCAACTGAACCGATCATTGGCTGTAAATGGTTATGTTCGGCTATTTGAATACCATCTGTACCCAATTGGCGATAGAATTTTTATGGATCACAAAGCGCCAGGTACTGGGCCACAATTCTTATCGGCTGGTTTGAAGAGCATTCTGGACAGTTCCAGCGAATAATCTGGCCACCCGGATCACCCGACATGAATGCCATCGAACATTTATCGGACTTAATTGATAAATCAGTTCGTGCACAAAATCCTTCACCGGCGCCAATTATTTAGTTATTTATTTGTTGCTTATTTAGCCTGGACACATTAAGGACCTCTTACATCTGACCAGGAACAATAGATACGAAAGATTTCGCAAAAAACTTCACAGTAATAATGGTTATAATAATATTAACAATGATAATACCAATAGTTGATATTAATAATAATAATAATAATAATAATACGATAATAATGATAATGATAATAATAGTGAACTGCATAAGGAATTATGTAAATTATTTTAGTGCATTTGAGTTTGTGATTAGAGTTATCAGGAGTGAAAGGAACATATATGAATAAGAAGACTGTGATGACAGTGGCAGTAGAAGAGAGGAAACAATAAAATACAGGTAGAGGGCTGTGATCTCTAATGACAAGAGGGTGGGGGGGGGGGGGGAGTTACGTAGTGGAAGGAATTTGTGAAATTAACTGTGGATCTGAGTACTGGATAGACGGCTATTGTGATAGGAGGTAGGCCATAGCTGTCTTTTAAAGCTAGGAAGGGATTTGGTTTCTCTGATATTTTGTGGAATATTGTTCCAGTGTCGTGTTCCTGATACGGAGAACGATTTAGAGAATATGGCAGTGTTATGTGCTGGTACAAAGAGGATTTTACTGTCTTGATATTGGGTATTCCAGCTGCGCTGTTCAGATAGAAGTGTAAAAGTTGACGATAAGTAAGAGGGAGTGCAGTGATTGAGAAGACGATAAATCAAGCATATTGTATGATAATCTCAACGCTTATTGGCACGTAACCATGATAACTGCTTGTAGACAGGAGTGATATGGTCGAAAAAGCGAATGTCACAAATGTATCGTGCACAAGCATTCATCGCCAGTTCCAATCTACGTGAGTTTTCGTATGAAAGCCGCTGGAGAACAGCATCACTGTAGCCAAGTATGGGGAGTATAAGTGACTCTTTTTAAGCTCGCAAGTAAAAACTTTTTTATATTTCTGTGGTTAGTGATGTGACGCTGACACCTTCTTACAGACTGCAATGGTGTTCAGTTCAGTCTAGATGATGGTCCAGAAGTACTCCCAAGTTCTTTTCAGAAGAAGAAACTGTCATTTCTGTACCCTTTAGGATTAGTAGCGGAAGAAATTCTGTGGTTTGAGGGATAATGAGTCATTTATGAGCAACTAAGATTGCTTGTGTTTTTGATGGGGTAAGTTTCAAACTTAATTTCTGCGCCCAGACTGACAAGGCAAGTAAATCAGCAAACACATGCTGGATGGCTGTGCACAAGTTTTCATTTAGATATAACTGGAGATCATCAGCGTATAAGTGATATTTACAGTTGGAGAGAACAGTTGGGACGTCATTAACATATACTGAGAATAGTAGCGGGCCCAGTACTGATCCTCGAGGGATTTCTAATACTAGATAACTCAGATAGGACCTTTTAGTTCCAGTAATTACACAACGCTGACGTGATGTAAGTTATGAACGGAACCATTCTTCAGCTTTTAAAGAAAAATTTAGGCTTTTGAGTTTAGCAAGTAAAATGTCAAAGTCCACTGTGTCGAATGCTTTGCTGAAATCTAAAGAGCACATAATAGTCGCCTGCTGTTTGTCCATGGCCCGTTTAAAATCGTCACTGACTTTTACAGTATACGAGTAGTCGTCATGCTGCAATTTTCCCGGAAACCAGATTGGTATTCTTCTAAGTTTGTGTGATGTTAAATAATTATGGATGGCTGTAGAAGGAGCATGGCTCAATATTTCTGTAGGGGACTTCCAGCGACTTGTTGAGTACATGTCACGTCGAGCTGCTGCACCATGCCGGGCAAAAGTAGGTCCGACGCGATGTTAGGAGATATCCCATGACATTTTCACCTCAGTGTACAACAGCTACCCAGACTTCTGTCAAACCCATTCTGCTCGATGTTACTTCCCACCTTCCTCTGATATGCAGTCCTCTCCGGCCCTCAGCGCAGCCCCTGTCTTTGGCTCCACAGAGCGCTGTTTTACACTGCTGGCCATTAAAATTGCTACACCAAGAAGAAATGCAGATGATAAACGGGTATTCATTGGACAAATATATTATACTAGAACTTAGAGATGATTACATTTTCACGCAATTTGGGTGCATAGATCCTGAGAAATCAGTACCCAGAACAACCACCTCTGGCCGTAATAATGGCCTTGATACGCTTGGGCATTGAGTCAAGCAGAGTTTGGATGGCATGTACAGGTACAGCTGCCAATGCACCTTCAACACGATACCACAGTTCATCAAGAGTAGTGACTGGCGTATTGTGAACAGCCAGTTGCTCGGCCACCATTGACCAGACGTTTTCAGTTGGTGAGAGATCTGGAGAATGTGCTGGCCAGGGCAGCAGTCAAACATTTTCTGTGTCCAGAAAGGCCCGTACAGGACCTGCAACATGCGGTCGTGCATTATCCTGCTGAAATGTAGGGTTTCGTATGGATCGAATGAAGGGTAGATCCACGGGTCGTAACACATTTGAAATGTAACGTCCACTGTTCAAAGTGCCGTCAATGCGAGCAAGAGGTAACCGAGACGTGTAACCAATGGCACCCCATACCATCACGCCGGGTGATACGCCAGTATGGCGATGACGAATACACGCTTCCAATGTGCGTTCACCGTGATGTCGCCAAACACGGATGCAACCATCATTATGCTGTAAACAGAACCTGGATTCATCCGAAAAAATGACGTTTTGCCATTCGTGCACCCAGGTTCGTCGTTGGGTACACCATCGCGGGCGCTTCTGTCAGTGATGCAGCGTCAAGGGTAACCGCAGCCATGGTCTCCGAGCTGATAGCCCATGTTGCTCCAAACGTTGTCGAACTGTTCGTGCATATGGTTGTTGTCTTGCAAACGTCCCCATTTGTTGACTCAGGGATCGAGACGTGGCTGCACAATTCGTTACAGCCATGCAGATAAGATGCCTGTCATCTCGACTGCTAGAGATACGAGGCCGTTGGGATCCAGCACGGCGTTCCGTATTATCCTCCCGAATGCACCGATTCCATATTCTGCTAACAGTCATTGGATCTCGACCAACGCGAGCAGCAATGTCGCGATACGATTAACCGCAATCGCGATAGGCTACAATCCGACCTTTATCAAGGTCGGAAACGTGATGGTACGCATTTCTCCCCTTACAGAAGGCATCACAACAACGTTTCACCAGGCAACGCCGGTCAACTGGTGTTTGTGTATGAGAAATCGGCTGGAAACTTTCCTCTTGTCAGCACGTTGTAGGTGTGACCACCGGCGCCAACCTAGTGTGAATGCTCTGAGAAGCTAATCATTTACATATCACAGCATCTTCTTCACGTCAGTTAAAGTTCGCGTCTGTAGCACGTCATCTTCGTGGTGTAGCAATTTTAATGGCCAGTAGTGTATATTGCTCCCGCTGTGAGCCACCGCCGTCGCGTTGCAGTGCTGTCTCCACCATGGCTCGAGTCACGGCGTGGTGACAGCACGATAACTAATACACTCATATTTTAGAGAACGTGTCTCTCTGGAGGACAGCGGTTTATTTATTACTTAAAAATGAACATGAATAGTCACAACAGCAATCAACTTTTATTTTTTATACGATGTTGTCGGTTTCGGTCTGTTATAGTGACATGATGGTAGATCGTGGGTGTGAACGGAGCAGGCAAAACCTCTAAGAACCCCAACTGGTCAGTTAGCGTTCGTAGAGGCGTGCCTGCTCCGTTCACAGCTACCAGGTATACCATCATGCAACAATGTCTGCAGACGGTCTAAAACAGACCGAAAACGGTAACCTCATATAAAAAAAGTTTATTGCGGTTGTGGCTGTTCGTATTCAAAGCAATACATAGATGAGACACGGGATCATTCGCGTTAACATCATGCTGTGCTTTGGAGGGATGAGCAAGTCCGCAAGGGCAGCGTGGTGCAAACAGTGGAACAGTGCTATTTCTGTGTAAGTTATGGAAATGAGAAACGAAGCGACATGCTGTTCGAATGCTGTCAAGCAAATAGCAGTGGCCGTGAGGAGACCTGCACCCATCGGAAACATTATCCAACATAGAGAAACAACGTAGTGGGACATTCAAAGAAATTTCGAGCTTACAGCCGATTGTCTTTCACAATACTGCACAATATTTCGACTGTGCGTCTGCTAGTCACCCTCAGGTGCACTATCGAAGACTGATGAAGACTTCCCCAATCTCGTAACTTATTAACATCAAGTATGTGTTCGGCTTGCTGACAAGAATAGTATACAGAAGAATGGAAAAGAAAATTGAGGATGTGTTAATGACGATCAGTTTGGCTTTAGGAAAGGCAAAGGCACCAGAGAGGCAGTTCTGACGTTGCGGACGATAATGGAAGCGAGACTAAAGAGAAATCAAGACACGTTCATAGGATCTGTCGACCTGCAAAAGGCGTTCGACAATGTAAAATAGCGCAAGATGTTCGAAATACTGAGAAAAATAGGGGTAAGCTATAGCGAGAGACAAGTAATATACAAATGTACAAGAGCCAATAGGAAATATTAAGAGTGGACGACCAAGAACGAAGTGCTCGGATCAAAAAGGGTATAAGGCACGGACGTAGTCTTTCGCCCCCTAGTGTTCAATCCGTGCATCGAAGAGCAATGACGAAAATAAAAGAAAGATTCAGAAAAGGAATTAAAATTCAAGGTGATAAGATTTGATGATGACATTGTTATTCTGAGTGAAAGTGAAGAAGAATTACATGATATGCTGAATGGAGATATGACTGAGAGCAAATCGAAGAAAGACGAAAATAATGAAAGTAGCAGAAATGAGAACAGCGAGAAGCTTATCAGGATTGATGCTCGCGAAGTAGATGAAGTAAAGGAATTCTGCTACACAGGCAGTAAGATAACCAATGAAGGACGGAGCAAGGAGGACATCAAAAGCAGACTAACACGGGCAAGAAGTGTATTCCTGGCCAAGAGACGTCAGCTAGTATCAAACATACCCCTTAATTTGGGGAAGAAATTTCTGAGAATGTACGTCTAGCTACAGCATTGTATGACATTGAAAAATGGACTTTGGGAAAACCGAAACAGAAGATAATCGAAGCATTTCACATGTGGTGCGACATACGAATGTTGACAATTAGGTGGACTGATAAGGTAAGGAATGAGGACGTTTTGCGCAGAATCGGAGAGGAAACGAATATGTGGGAAACACTGACAAGAAGAACGGACAGGATGGTAGGACGTATGTTAAGACATCAGGGCATGACATCCATGGTACCGGAGGGAGCTACAGAGAAGAAAAACTGTAGAGGAAGACAGAAATTGGAATACTGAGGACGTAGGTAGCAAGTGCTACTTTGAGATGAAGAGTTTGGCAGAGGTAAGGAATTTGTGGCCGGCCGCATCAAAGCATTAAAAAAAATGTTCGGCAGATGTTGTAAGGTCATGCTGATGATGAAATATCGTGCAGTGAAGTACAACCGGCCACGATATTTCTCTGAATATTCATTTAGCCGTGTAAATTTTAAAACTGTCTTTTTTTTACGAAATTTACAGCTACCTTCCCGCGTTGACTGTTCCCTATATAGGAACACTATATGTGAAAGAATTTGTGTTACAACGCATTGACAAAGGTCCAGGTATGACTACATGACTCATCTTTAGAAGTGAACCACAAAGTAGGATAAGCATGTGAAAGCATATGGACAGTGTTTTGTCCAAAGGATCTATGTTGAGATTCACCTTATTTGAATTTGCGAAACAACGTGTGCCAAACGTACATCTTATAGTTCTGTGTATATAACTTATTCTTTCTAACTAAACTTTAAACATATTTAGTTCACAACTAGTTTCATTAAAATATGGAACCTACTATAATCTTATATTGGTAACCTCGTGAAGAGAATCATTTAAGTAAACCGAGTAGAAACTTTCATGCTTTTTTTATTAACCAGTTTCCATTATCCTTTGTGGCACGGCAGGCACAAAGAATGAATGGTCTCCATGACACATTTAGAGTCGTGGAGCCTTTTTCTCAAGTTTCTAGACGGAGGTGTAGGAGCTGTAAATGAAAATATTGCGTGCTTTATCTGACAGGACACCCTCAGGAAAGGACGAGGTCACCGTTTGCCTCGAAATAGTTCCATCTCTCCTTATTAAGCCTTATTAAGATACAGACGTTAGACAAAACGAAATCTTGGCTCTCCAAAGGTTCCGCCCCCCCACCGCCCCCCCCCCCTAATAAAACACTTTATAAGTAGTATTAAATATGCAGAAAAACAGACCACAAAAGAATGTGAACGTGCCAAATGGCCAGGAAGGGATGTCGCCCCATACATGTGCCGAGCACGGTTAACAGCTGCCACCTGGGCCAGCAGAATACCTCATTACTAAAGGCTGAGAAACTGCTTGTACGCTCGTTTTCCGTACCGATCGTGTTTTCCGCATTTTCGCAACGACCGACTGGCTAGGATCAAGGGTCCTGAATTGCGTGGGTATGTGGATGCATTCTAGTAAAGGCCGCTCCTTCTTCTTTGATGTTTAACCCTCAGGTTGCTTTGCAGCCCTACGCCATTCTTCTGTCCTCCTTTTCATTTTCGTATGTGTAGAACACCATACACCACTCATGTTTTGTTGCATGTATGACATCTTCGATCTCCCTGGCGATTATAGTCGTCGTCGTTCAGAATTCACCCGCGCTCAGACCCTGTACTGTGCCCTTTACACGCGGTATCAGGCAGAGCACGCTCAACTAAACTACGTCACACAGACGTGAGATTTCAATGCATTACGCTGTCGACTTGAGTAATCGCCGAGGAGATGCAACGAATAGCAGAGGGAATCATGTCAGGAGCAAATAAAAACAGCAACTCGAACGTCAGTTCGACGAGGTTATAATTCATTGTCTTCTTCCAACCCCTGAGCTGACTTCCACAGCCATTTTTAGGGAGACTCGCAGTTTAACGTGGGCTCCTAACCGTCGTTCAACATGGCATTTTTCACTGTAATAAGTATTGCCAATTTACAGTGAAAAACCCTGCAAATGGCTGTTTTACAGGTTCAAATACCGGTCCGACCATCCTGGTTTGAGTGGTAAAGTAACACCAGCAGGTATGAAAGCAAAGCGTAAAAGTACTTTCTGCCTCGTTGCTAGTGAATTCCGGACCTGTGACAGGCTGAACACTCTGCCGTGCTTTCTGCACCTGCAGGTAGACGATGCGCATCCATTATCCTTTTAGCCTCGCGACTGTGGAGCGGAAAGAACACTGTGTAACTGTAGTGTATCAGCTTCTCTGTGTTGTGTGCGTATATCACGAAGAGCTCCATTGTATCCAAATCTCTCTGACTGATGTCACTCTCTCTGTTGTGAGCGTATGTGCCAATGTCTTATTAAAGTGTTCTGTGAAGTTATTTGTGTACGGCATGAAGTTTTCTTTCTGTGGGTGATGAAATTACCTCTGATACTAATATGGACTGGAAAACTTTTACACGATCAGAGCTCATCACATAGTGCTCTGTGATCCAGAATGATCTCTTCTACAAGGAACTTCGCAGCTTCTGGAGATTCGACATTCGGCACAGCTTTGTTATCAAGATAGCAGGTTCAAATAGTCATGGCAGACTATTATCCATTGATTCGTATATGTTGACTTCGGGAACGTGCCTAAGAAATCGATTCCAATTCAGTGGAATAGAGCTGTTGTTATCTGGTTGGTACCAGATTCTCCAGGAGTAACTGCAGCACTTTGTTCTGTCGTTGGTATTCCGTACAATGTGATAATATTCTTCTCGGGTATGCAGCCGGATCATAACGTCTTCATGACACAATATTTCCGCGGTCCAACTGGCCCCCATCTTCAGGTGAGAGTGCTGGTGCACGATATCGCCGGAACTGACTTCCCAACGCAAGCGGCGGCCCCTATATAGGCCGCAGAAGACCCACAACGCGTGCGCGAGAAGGTACCGTAACTGCCCTCTAGCGCAGCAGACATACCGCGCCGCCAGTGGTGGAAAAAGGCGAAATCGAGATATCGCTGTTAAAAATTAAAAAAAATTTATTCCGACGATCGAAACAGACCGTTGTTTTTTAATGTCAGATAACGCCGGGTCCCAAGTCTTACTTAAAAGTAACCCTTGTCTCTATTAATAAGATTGTCAGATAAAGGAATCTCTATGGATTCTTTTAAAACACAGTCCCAATAGCGAGATGCAGGGGCAACCATTTGTGTCTCATCGTACAGCATTCTGTGTCCCTCGGTGAGACAGTGCACCTCCATTGCAGTTTCTCAGGTTGAAGCAGCCGTGTGTGCCGCTGATGCTCAACACATCGGTCCAGAATGGTCCGGATTGTCTGACCAATATAAGCCTTCCCACAGTGGCAAGGGATCTTGAACACACCGTGCTTCCTCAAACCAAAGTCATTCTTCACAGAGCCAAGGAGCGCTCTAATCTTGGCTGGCGGACGAAAAGTACTTTTGATATGATATATTTTCAGAATCCTTCCTATCTTCGAGGAAATGCTTCCAGCAAAAGGTAGAAAAGCCACCGATTTGCAGGTATCTTCTGGTGGTTCAGGCGAAGATCCAAACTGGAAAGCACGACGGATCTGTTTATCTGTATAGCCATTCTGCTTGAACACAATCTTAAGGTGGTCCAATTCTTGTGTCAAGCTTTCTCCATCTGAAATGGCATAAGCTCTTCTCGCCAACGTCCGCAAGACCCACATACGCTGGAACGATGGATGACAGCTAGATGCATGTAGGTAACGGTCCGTGTGCGTAGGCTTTCGATAAACACTGTGTCCCAGTGTCCCATCATCCTTTCTGTATACCAGAACATCCAGAAACGGAAGCTTTCCATCACTTTCCACCTCCATGGTAAACTTGATGCTAGGATGCAGGGAATTAAAATGATCTAGGACATGGCGCTGAAGAAGGCGTCCTTAAAACGAACCTGTTTCAGGAGAACGTTGACGATACGTTTATGGTGTGGCCTCATGGGAGAGAAGCTCTTAACCGCCTCCACGGTCGTCATAGCAATGAATTGCAAGTTTCCTTGAGGCGCCGATAGCGGTGTTGTGGAATCTGGCGGACCCAATGGAGGCTGGGCCACGCTTGTGATGGCTCGGTACCTCTAGGGCCCTCTGCCGCCACAGTGTAGGAGGGCTGGTGTCCGCCACTCAGCCCACTCACTCTTGGAGCACGTCACTACGCGGAACCATGCTGACACCGCCTGGTCAGGGCTCCATCTTCATCGTGTATGCTTCAGTACGGAGTAATTCTTCCTTGTGAACGCTCTGATAGCTGGTCTCTGTTTCTTGCTGCTTAGTTGTAATGAGTCAGCTTACGTTTAGAGAAATGCAAGTTAAGCAAATATTATGTTTATTGTGTTAATTTATCAGTTATACTCCTGTCCAATTTTCCTTCACCGATAATTGCCAAACCACTCTTTAGCGCACCCATCCTTACTGTTGTGTACGAAGATGTACATAATAGTGGCGGTCAAATTGTATGGAGCGGATGGAAGAGCACGGGTACGGAGGCAGCCTCATGAATCCATGGGTCCTGTATCTCAGCAGGGGACTGTTCAAGCTGGTGGAGGCTCTGTAATGGTCTGCTGGGGTGTCGGTCATATTTTATTCAATCGATTATTTTTCCTGTTTCATTTCCTCAACGCAATGACATCCCTAGATGGATTCCTTATTTGGGCTATCCTTTGTCATAAGAGCATGTAACATGTCTTTTGCAACTCTTTTCATCAGGTGAGAAGTTTTATCACATTTGGATTCGCAATTCTTTTGGTAGGACTGTGTCGTTTCCCCATAACGTTGAGTTCTTTTCTTCAATTGTTCTTCCACTAAGCTGACTTGCTGCTGGTTGTTGTGAAATTTTCTCATTTGTTGGTGGATATTTTCCCAGCTATTGAGACTCTCTCGTTGTTGTCGAACCACTGCTGGGCTGTGCCATCCAAATAGAAGTAAATATTTGCCAAAGACATCACGTCATCCCACCTGTTGTATTTGGCGACTCAGTCAAACCTTTCCAACCATTTTTTCTCATCCTGACCAGCATCTCTGTGGAACACTGCTGCATGTGAGATATGCAGGTGACTTACTACTGGCTTGGAACGCAATAGTTTCCTGTGAGGACCTTTGGAACTGTGTACTGCTAGTATTTCAGTTTTTGCTCCTGCTGGAAACGGCTGCATTACCTATTTGGAGCCAAGGTGACGTAAATGTTTTGACGTGCCTGCGCCTAGACCAAACGATGTCACGTCGGAACCACACTCAAGTTTAGATCCGACATCGTGTTCGTTAATGATATTCAACAGTTGGTAGTGAAAACACATTCATCACGAACAACAGCGTACATTCAAAACACAACTGACCTCCTGCACAGTGTGTGCAGCTATTTATACAAATACTAGGAGCATAAGATGAATTAAGAGTCTTTGATACATGATAAACGCTAAACAAATTCCTGATGGGCAGGTTTGAAATAGGAACCCGCAGCACCCCAACCAGCGACGCTACTTAGTATACTACAACGAATGCACTGCAGTTGGCTGCAATATTCCTGCAGGGCACTGGAAAACCTTACAGTTCACACCACAAACCCCTTGAGAAATATTTGGATTTTTGACTGACTTGTCCAGCCCCGTGATTGCTCAGCCACAGAGCCTGGTTGAGATGTCATTGGAGGACGTAAAACAGTCTGTAGCTAACAATCTTCGTGGACTGTTACAATATGTAACGTGGGCTGGCAATATTATATTTGGAGGCTATTTGCCTCCATGTCTCAAATTATGACACATTTCTCGCTTATATTGTTGACGTGCACCAGTTCAGAATGAAATAAAAGTTTAATCATTTAATACCCGTTACGTGATGAACACCTCCACATAGATTTACAAATATAGGAATGATGCATTACTGGGTAACACTTTCCATTTAGATCAGTGTACATATTTTTCTAATTTAGCACTAGAAGGCTCTTGCACAAACACGCAGGAAGTATTCATAGACGAACTGATCTCCTGTTGTACAGCAACGCAAAATCCAGTTAGCATGAAACCAAGCTGGGCTGGTGCGTATCCGAATGCGTTTCGCGTGCTTCTCGCCATGTGCGTAGGGCCTGGGAACACTTGCCGCTGGCGCTCGGGTTTCCATTAGCAGATACGAATCTGCCACTTGTATCTACAGTGGCGTTAGTTACGACTCCGCATTATTAGCCCCGCGATATTAATGGATTCGTTTAGGCGTACGCTGGGCCGGACCTATCGGCAGTGGGCGCATCGCGGCGCTGAATAATCGGCGGGCTTGCCGCGTGATTACAAGCGGGCCTCCATCTCTCCCTGGGGCTACTATATTATTAAAAATAATAACGATGATCCCTGGGCGGCTGCCCGCGCCAGTTCACGGCTGCAACGCTGGTATCCCCTGGTAATTTCAGAATCACGCCATAACCGTTAGGCTCCAAAGGAAACCGACTCTGGGTGCCGAAAGCATCACCCTTTTGTATGCGGCAATACTAAACGAAGATGCCTGTCTACGCTAATAAACACAGTTATCTACACTCCTGGCAATTAAAATTGAAATACCGCGAAGAAAGCAAGCAAGAAACATCAAATTGGCATCAAGTGTACTGCACGCTTGGATATGCAAAAGATTAGCATTTCAGCGCAAACGCACAAGGTGAATAACTCCATCCACATTCTCTATATACGGAAAGATTACACATTGGGTTTATGTTCAGAAGTAGCTATCCAAGGTTGTGTTGATTATTTGTGGGAATATCGCGTTATGCCAAGTGTTAGAAGGAAAGTTCTTAGCCAGCACGTCTAGGAATTCGTCAGCTACAAGATTGTGCTCTGTCGGGACTATGATTTATACGTCCAGGATACTGTAGCGTCGCCAATATTTTTTCCGCAGCTCAGCCACGGCAGTTAAGGAAGTCAAAACAAACCGGCGGGTGCCAAGGGGTTAGCATGCAAGCTGCAGAAAAGGAATTTTTAAGCATCGAGAGGCCAAGCGTCGTAATCCTGCTAAGGCAGCGGTACAATGGGGCTCTTGCAGAACGACCCAAGCAGTTTCATTATCGCCGTTACACAGGGTTGTTGTCCCGAGCGTGCCACGAAACAGCTCATCGGCTCAGCAAGTGGGGCGCTAACCAATATAAGTAACGCCAATTTTAGCAGAGGTATCAGCATTCCGGCAGCACCAACCACGACAAGACTGCTAGGCGACGGTTCTATAATGGTCACCAAGCAGTCAGTGCTGGTGTGGGCCTCTGCCTTTACTGCACCATCTTCTATGACTAATTCCACCTTCCCAAACTTCGGTGCCTCGTCACTCCAGGCGCACAGCAGCAGCAAACCTAGGCAGTGGACCCACTGACCCTGCTACGCTGGTACAGTGTTTCCACAAGTCGTCACTCGCAGGTGCTTCATCCACTAGAGGAGGCCATCATCCTCCTCTGCAAGTCTTCCAGAAATCTTCCTCTGGCGTCTTGTAAGAGCAGGGACGCTGCACTAACTGTGGCATGCTTTGCTTAGTGGACACCCATGTTCGGCATTTCAGGGAGCGAACGATACAACCAGCACCAGCCTGTATGTTTTCATGGCCAACCGCAACCAATCAGTCTTTTACCCAAGGGGAGCCACTTCAGTTGGTCGCCTTGGTGTGGATGACATGGCTGTCATTTGAATATACAACAAATTCAGGAGGGCCATAGTTAACGTCATGCAGTACCTCTGTGCCCCACGCGACTAGTGCCCAACTGGACAGACAAGGATTATTATTCACTCGGCTACGCACGATCTCACAGCCCTGTCACATGTCTTGAAGCAGAAAACCGGCTTATTTACAGCAAACTAGTGGTTCTACCTTATATTCTACGTCTCAGCTAGATGACGGAAGACTGCGTGTGTCCTCGATTGGAATGGTGTCCGACTGGAATCTTAGTGAGCATTTTCTAGTGACCTTTCACTCACTGAAACCGTAGGGTCATTGTTGCTGAGATACGGGCATATCACCATTCGCCAGCCACTACGACTGATGAACTCTGGCGTAGAACTGAAGCACCTTGCAATGACGCAAGCATCTCGGTGAACCATGCTCACTTCGACTCTATGCCCAACCGAGTTCGGGCTGTTGTGGCTACCAGAGGCGGTAGTCCTGAGCACTAAATTTCACACCCCGTATACTCTCAAACCACCTACGAATTTAATCATATTTCGTCGTACTATGTTGTATAAGGAGGAGGAGTACGATTTCATTATATGATATCCTTCCTTGTGTTACAGATTTACCAAGCGGCAATTTAAATGGTTCATAATTGATACGAATCCTAGTACACTACTCTGGAACATATTCCTTCGCTTTCCACATTGCGAGTGGTGCTAGATTCTTGATGGTAATTTTAATGGTCGTTAGTGTGTTATGAAGTACAAGCATCATTCTAGTAGAAGCGGATAAATATTCTTAATTTTGGAAAATGACCTGACTTCGTTATCTTACACGCTAAAATTAATTTTGAATGAGAGCAATTGAAGTTTCTCTAGCCACAATTCTGCCTCAGACATGAGTTGTAAATGTTCGTGCACTACTGATCTGACAGGTAGATACACACAATGTTAGTCGTGTAGTTGCTTAGATAGGATTGTGTTTGTTCTTTCCTCCTTTTATCATCACTCACATCCTTTCATCATGCAGGAACTGAAGTTTGATCAATTTCTATCTCCCTAAGCTTGTGCCTCGAGCTCACTGGCTCAGTGGAGCACCAAGTTCTTTGATGGGATAAGCCTTCGCGGCTTTACGTGATCTTTGAGTATTGCTTCTGGAACTTACTGCCTGTGGTAATGTGGCGTGCAGTCAGCCGTAGTTTGTTTCCGGAGTTCAGTGATGTCATGATCAGCATGCATGCAGAGCCGCTAAGAGCTGTGGACTCGCAGTTACCATTCAGAAAGCTGATTCGGTTTACGTACTCTTTTAATCCGTTATATCACAATATAAACATTAGACATGGTTATTCATAAGTACTCCCATATTTCAGAAGATGACTTCGCCAAAACAACAAGACATACATTAAAATGACACATCAGTGGATAAGGCAACTTTCTACGCTTCGATTCGTAATACGTGCCGTTGTGTAGTTTCAAAGTTCCCCACCAGGGGCCAGAAATGTCAGAAAATGAAGTCCATTCGGTGCATATTGTACCAGCGAATTTGCAGATGGCTGCCTATTGCACAGACTTCAAAAGCAGGCTTCTGTCACTGCACTCTCTTGGGTAGTAGCTGCAACCATTTCAATGAATTGCGTACAAGTTTTGACGATTGTTGCGTCACAAACAGTGCCCATATTGAGCACCTGTGATGTCAGTAAAGAACTTGGAGAGATCCTCCATCCCCTGGTATGTATCTATTTTCTTTATGACACGTAGTTTACGCACAATTGTCTTCTGAAATCCTGGAGGTGCTTATGAATAACCCTTTACAGTGTAATTTTCTAGGATTAATAAAATCTGACAATCTGTCTTTACAAGTACGTTCTGAGGCAAAAATTCACTTGCATCAACATTTCCTGAGGCTAAGACCACCATTATTCATGTGCCACGGGTCATTTTGAACCACACTACACAACAGAGTTAAAAGGTCACTTTCTTGAGGTCCCATAACTGTCTTGCATTGCAAGGCATTTGTTTCAAATTTGGCCCAAAGCCGCCAACTATTTTCCTGTGCAGTGTTGCAAAACGGCGAGACGCTCGGACTCATCGACGCTTCAAACAGCAAGGTGTCGACATATGACAAAAAAGACGCCAGAGCTCAGAAGTTCATATAAGATATAATGATGTCACATTGACAACAAATTTCAGTTCAGTTGTTGTCGCTGCAACATCGAAGTGTCACTTGATGGGAGAGTCGTCACACCCCTCTCTTACACATATTTCATTCCTTCTTTTGACGCCTCTGCGGTGGAGATCAGAACAGAGACACCCAGCCTTGACATCACGTTGTTCTCTTATGGGTGAGAGAGAAAAAAAATTCAGACACACCGCCGTTCAGAATCGGCACGGCAAGGCTTCAGGAGGTAGAAGGGAGAACCGATAGAGGTACTCAAGGTACCCTCCGCCACACACCGCCGGGTGGCTTGTGGAGTATGGATGAAGATGTAGATGTAGATGTAGTGTAAAGAGCTTCAATAAAACAACTCCTTCCCTTCGGGCGTTGATTCCCACACATGTCACAAGCGAAAACGACAGTTCGAGGTGAGATGAGCAACAGGATGACATTCTTGACAAAGTTCTACACTGCTGACACTATGAGGACGATTCAATCAACCCTACTGAACGTGATCTGATCCTTTGGAGCGTAGCGCGAACGCAATTTTTTCCATGGTATACAGGGAATAACCACTAGGGACTGTTCATTCGTCGATATCTGAACTTGGTCGAAGCAGCAACGAGTGTTTATAGTTTTTCAGTCCTCTTGTTTCGCACCCTCCTGTAGCCTGTCGTAAGGGATGCAAGAATGACACATGAATGAATAAAACGGGAAAGGTTAACTCTGAGTTCATCAATTCGGCAGCACCCTCAGTGCCAACTGCACATCTTTGTTGAGCGTTTGAGAAATATACATGGAGACTTCGCCACCCATTCAGGTAAGTGATGCTCCATTGCTGCTCTTGTGTCTGCTTGCAGACTTGTGGAATCTAAAGGGTATTTAAGTGCTTGCCTGCCCTCAAGCGTTGTAACAGAAGCGGAGCTCCACTAAGCTGATTTCCACTGTCATTTTCAAGAGCATACTCTCATAATCTTAAACACAGGCGAGTATTATAAATGTGCACTGCATGCAGTTCCCTTCGCCATGTCAGTAAATATATTTTTACGACCACGGTGCTTACACTGGGTTACATGATTGTGAATGATGCAACATTTTTTGAAGACTTGTTCAACAGTCCGCATTGGTACAACAAGAAATGGAGCAACTTCATTTGCTCTGTGGTCACGGTAACGTCTAAACATGACAGCCTGTTTCTGGCATTCTGTCACGTTATTGTGCTGATTCCAGACGTCCGACTGGCACATACATGTCACTTCACTGCCAAGACTTAAGTCAGATTCAGTTTGCAGAAAATCGGGATTTAGTGACTAGTGGTTAAAAAATAGATAGTACATGGAACTAAAATTTTTGACATAAGAAAATAAAAATTTTAAATCATTAGGTAGGTATTTCCTTACAACATAGTATGAAGAAAGATGCTGCACTTGTACAGCTATAGTCAAACGTGCTGTTTTGATCATCAAAGTAATCAAATGTAGACTGGTAATTAAAAAAATTGACGCATTGGAGCAGGTCAACAAAGTACTAATTGGAGCGACATGAAAGTCAAGGTCAGTTAATGGTCAGATACACGTCTGGGACATGTTTTATTAGATTCGCCAGATCAATAACAACAAAAAAATGGAAATCGTGCTTTACTTTAACCTTGTACAATTTCGCGGTAGCTTCATATTAACGAAGTTGCTAAATTTCAGCTAAAATCTATTACTAGCCGTAACTAAACATTTCCGGACCTGGGTTCGTATGGACTTTTTTCTTTAGTTTTACTTGTAGAATAACATATTAAAATATTTGCGTATCTTCGTGAATCACCCGATATGTAGGGTATTTTGTGTATTTTCTATTAATGAAATTAGGGGTAAAGTGGCACTAAATATGCAAATATTCTTGTGCAGTTTGAAGCAGACGACATGCTGTTAACTAAAACATCTATGTAACGAAAAATGTTAGCCATCTGAAGATGAGCACGGTAGTTAGAAACCAGTTACCGCAGTAAAATAAAACATTCAAAAAGTATCTGTGTCTGGTTTCGTCATTCACCAATTACAATTAAGATTACCACGTTGCTGCATATTTCCCATCCTTTTCTATGCAGCTGAGACCTGGACTATGACCAAGACGGCGGGCACGCGACTCGAGGCATATGAGATGTGTCTGTACAGGAGAATGCTAAAAACACCATTGGTAGATAAAATTAGTTACGGCGACATTTTCCTGAAAATGATGAAAGAGAAAATGCCCTCAACACAATGTTGTTGTTGTTGTGGTTTTCAGTCCTGAGACTGGTTTGATGCAGCTCTCCATGCTACCCTATCCTGTGCAAGCTTCTTCATCTTCCAGTGCCTACTGCAACCTACATCCTTCAGAATCTGCTTAGTGTATTCATCTCTTGGTCTCCCTCTACGATTTTTACCCTCCACGCTGCCCTCCAATACTAAATTGGTGATCCCTTGATGCCTCAGAACATGTCCTACCAACCGATCCCTTCTTCTAGTCAAGCTGTGCCACAAACTCCTCTTCTCCCCAATCCTATTTATCGTCCATGTTTAACTTACATACATGGCTAAACTTCATACAAATACTTTCAGAAGCGACTTCCTGACACTTAAATCTAAACTCGATGTTAACAAATTTCTCTTCTTCAGAAACGCTTTCCTTGCCAATGCCAGTCTACATATTATGTCTTCTCTACTTCGACCATCATCAGTTAATTTGCTCCCCAGATAGCAAAACTCCTTTACTACTTTAAGTGTCTCATTTCCTAATCTAATTCCCTCAGCATCACCCAACTTAATTCGACTACATTCCATTATCGTGGCTTTGCTTTTGTTGATGTTCATCTTATACCCTCCTTTCAAGACACTGTCCATTCCGTTCAACTGCTCTTCCAAGTCCTTTGCTGTCTCTGACAGAATTACAATGTCATCGGGGAACGTCAAAGTTTTTATTTCTTCTCCATGGATTTTAATACCTACTCCGAACCTTTCTTTTGTTTCCTTTACTGATTGCTCAATATACAGATTGAATAGCATCTGGGAGAGGCTACAACCCTGTCTCACTCCCCTCCCAACCACTGCTTCCCTTTCATGTCTCTCGACTCTTATAACTGCCATCTGCTTTCTGTACAAATTGTAAATAGCCTTTCACTCCCTGTATTTTACCCCTGCCACCTTCAGAATTTGAAAGAGAGTATTCCAGTCAACATTGTCAAAAGCTTTCTCTAAGTCTACAAACGCAAGAAACGTAGGTTTGCCTTTCCTTAATCTTTCTTCCATGATAAGTCGTAGGTTCAGTATTGCCTCACGTGTTCCAACATTTCTACGGAATCCAAACTGATCTTCCCCGAGGTCGGCTTCTACCAGTCTTTCCATTCGTCTGTAAAGAATTCGCGTTAGTATTTTGCAGCTGTGACTTATTAAACTGGCAGTTCGGTAATTTTCACATCTGTCAACACCTGCTTTCTTTGGGATTGGAATTATTATATTCTTCTTGAAGACTGAGGGAATTTCGCCTGACTCATACATCTTGCTCACCAAATGGTAGAATTTTGTCAGGACTGGCTCTCCCAAGGGTGTCAGTAGTTCGAATGGAATGTTTCTCCAAAGTAATGTGGAATGGAAGGAGGTATAAGTTGCTGCAGAAAATACTTCAAGGAGAGATACCAGGTAGGAGAGCACGAGGGAGAAGAAGAATCTTTTGCCTCGGAAACAGAGACATGGACTCGATTAAATTTGTTTTCGGACTAGCAGAAGTGATATAACTGTGATAGTCACCAACATCCGGAACGGATAGGCATCTAAAAATTTATCCATTTTGCGACATCGGGACACCTGGAAATATTGCTGCCCATCTATGTAGTTTTGAACAGTTACCCAGTTTTGTCTTTCTGGAGAGTTCATCAGAAGGAAAGGAACCGGCACGAGGTTGCATATTGACTCTGTGCGACTTACTTTTTCCAGTCCAGTGACCGGATCTCGGCATCATTCGGTATGCGACTGGATTGTTAGAAGGTATTTATAACAGGTGCTTGAACAGTGATAATTTCTGCTCCGTCTCGCGAGTCCGAACGACGCCGATGACACTTATTAAGATATTTGCACAGATGTGTCAGTGCCTAAAATTCCCCCGATCCCTGACTAACCAGCTGTTTTATACGTCTCATAATTATCATGGCTCAATAAACACTGCTGGGAGAGAGTCGATACATTTAGTGAACCGCGAGAGACTTCGCAAGAATTCGTGGAATCGCGGAGAAAAACCGAAAGAACATTTCGTAGCGTTGCTAACGGTCCCGTCATGCTCTTTGGCAACGGATGAACACGTTGCACGAGTTCGTGCAAGGTAAGTGCCATTAATTCACATCCTCCGGGAAGCTAAAAGAAAACATGGTCTGCGACCTCTTGTTCTTCAGGAGACAAAAAGGAGTTTCCCGGAAGTGCTGTCAGTGCAGAAATCTTCGAAAACAACCGTGGTCGAATTTCAATCTGGCTATTACAGGAGACACAATGTGCATGGTATTTTGTAGATTGGGGAACTATAGGGGGAACTTTTGCATAGCTTCAGCTGCCTTGGGACCCATAGTCGGAACAAATTTTCTGAATAGTCGCATTTTGCTGCACTAGCTATCACTGATTAGGTTAATACCACTATTGCAAAGTTCCGGATATGTGACCATTTTCAATAGGTTGTATAGTAAAAAACTATAAACCATTAAATAAATTTACCTAGGTTACAGTCGAATTGTTCTTTGAGTCATACAGTAGTAAAACATAACAGGCTGGCCGGACAATTTCAGACATGAGACTAGTGATAACTTCACTAGAAACTTGAACATATGCAAAGTCTCACAGATAAACAAAAATAAAATTAATCCTAAATTAGCGTAAGGAAGATTATGCGTGAAGTGTTCAACGAATACGTAAGTAAAATTCTAGCTACCAACTTGATAGAAATTATAAGAAGTTCAATCAGTAAACGGATCGAAGCCTTCCGTCCAGACACTCTGTAACCACATTGGCTCTCAAACTGAAAATGACATAGAAAGGCCGAAATAATAAGCGTCTTTATCCGAAACTGTTTAACAGAGAAATACCACACTGTAATCCCTTCTTTAAATCGTCGCACGAACGACAAAATAACGGATTTCGAAACAAATGTCTAAGGGATAAAAAAGCAACTGAAATATCTCAACAGAGGAAAGGCCAATGGACCTGGTGGGATACCAGTTCGATTTTACACACAGTATGCGAATGGACTTGCCCCTTTTCTAGCAGCAATGTACCGTAAAGTCTCATGAGGAGCGACGTGCTGCTAAGCCACATGCGTTTTCAAGATGGATCGTCGAGCATACACGCAAAACTATAGGGCTATATATCTGACGTCAGACTTTTGTGGTCTTTTGGAATATATTTTCTGCTGGCGTATTATGGCGTTTCTGGAGACGGAAAATCAGCTCTATAGGAATCAAAACGAGTTCCAAAACCAACGATCGTGTGAAACCCAGCTCACTCTGTTCGTCCACGAGAACCAGGAAGCAACAGATACAGGCATGCAGGTAGATGCCTTGTTCCTTGACTTCCGAAAGGCGTTCGATAGAGTTCCGCACTACCGCCAGATGAAAATAAATACGATCGTATGGAATATCAGACCAAGTGTGTGAATGGATTGAAGACTTTCTGCCGGCCGTTGTGGCCAAGCGGTTCTAGACACTTCAGCCCGGAACCGCGCTGCTGCTACGGTCACAGGTTCGAATCCAGCCTCCGGCATGGTTGTGTGTGATGCCCTTAGGTTAGTTAGGTTTAAGTAGTTCTAAGTCCAGGGGACTGATGACCTCAGATGATAGTGCTCAGAGCCATTTGAAGAGTTTCTAGCAAACATAAGATTTCATGCGAATCTAAACAGAAAGAAGTCTCCAGCGCAAAAATAACTTCGGGTGTGCTCCTAGGGAGTGTCGAAGGACTACATATTTCACAATATACAGGGTGATTTACCTTAAACTTGCACCGGAAAGATGGCGGAAATGGAAAGTGCTATCGATGTGCGGTTTTCACAGAATGCATTGCTAGTCAGGAGCTCGTATTGTTATTCAATAAACAGATTGTAATAAAACTTAGAAATTGTTTTTTTACGAACATACCCTTTCAAAATGGAACAATGTCTGTTAACATTAACAGGCTAAAAGTAGGGTAAATTATAGTGCTAGTGGTGTTCGTTTCGGGACTCTAGTGCCCGTCGTTAACGAGGTATCATATTTTGAAAAGTATCCACTCCGACACTTGTACAATACCTTTGGTAGCACACACTAACGAACAACACAAGTGCATGCACTGGTTGTGTGGATTCAGACCAGTAACGAGTAAGTTGACCATCACACGATGTGCTCAAAATGACCGCCAGCATTGGCAATACACGCTTCCATTCTGGTACGTAACGACTGCTGCACACGTTCTAGCATTTCAGACGAGATGTCCTAGCAGGCTGTAGTAATACGTCGTTGCAAAGTAGACAATGAGATTCCAGTCCAAGACGTGTCTAAAGACGTCCCAGACAACAGTGAAATATCAGCCCGATTGTCGCTCACCATACGATCCGAAAACCAGGAGTGACGCCATTTTTTTTCCATACCAGTACCCCTTTTGTTGCCATCCACGGCACCCTCATAGCACAGCGGCACTTTGACGATTTTCAAAGCCCCGTTTTGTTGCCCTTCATGGCAAACCAATCTGGGCGTACATTTCAGCAAGATAATGTCTGTTCGCACACGGCGAAAGTTTCTACTGCTTTTCTTCGCACTTGTCAGACCTTTCCTTGGGCAGCAAAGGTCGCCAGATCTCTCCGTAATTGAGGGCCCTTCAACCAGCTCGGGATTTTGACCATCTAAAGCCCCAATTGGACAGAATTTAGCATGACATCCCTCACCAGGACGTCCAATAACTCTATCAATAAATGTCAAGCCGAATAATTTCTTGCACAAAGGCCAGAGGTGGACCAACGAGTTATTGACATTCTCATTGTAAAGCTCTTACTCGTGAACGAATCATCCAATTTTTCTGAAACTGTAATCGTTTGTTTTTCTGTACATGTGCATCACATCAACCGATTTCCGTCTCATAGGGATAATTCCTTCATGGTGCGCCTTTTTTCTGTCTTATTGTATATGTAAATGACCTTTCAGATAAAGTTGAAAGAAAGTTCCATGATGCTTTCCGGGGATGATACTGTCCTATGTAGAGAAGTCGCGACGCTAGGAAAGTGTGGCGAAATCCAGGACGATCAGCATAGGCGTGATGCTTGGTGCGGGGACCGCAGGTTGGGGCAGTTGACTCCGAACTTACACGATTGTAACAAATAGGGTATGGACTGAAAGACCCTTTATTGTATGACTACAAAATCACTGGAAGTAATTACTATGAAAAAATATCTATAACTGAGGGTGCGGAATGAAACGACCACTTAAAATTGTCTAAGCTACACGTGCTGTGCTGTGGGACAATCGGTATGACTGCAAATGAACAACTTCGTAGGCCGCGATCGCAATGTTGACACTTCTATTTATCCAAGATGACCGCTTTCAGCAGTCTTATGCTGCCATTATCTCATTTGATGTTGGCCACACGGGGAGAACATTTTTCACACGCTTCAGAGAGCCACATCTGTATGGAACAGAACTGTCTTTGAGGACCATCTTCGCACATCTAGGAATAGAGTAGTAGGCATACGCCGAAGTATGAAAATTCTTCATAATTCCCACAAATGTAAAAAGCTTAATATCCTGGAAAACATACAAATTTTCAGAAATAAAAAGAGATACCCAGATCACCTACTGAATGCTCAATAAGAACCAGCTGACAATAAATTTTGTAGCATCTTTGATGTCCTGTAAGTCTAGGTAGCCCAGGGGAAGAGATTGCAGGATACTAAGTTGGTTTGTTTACAGATGAGGTATGTATGTATTGACATGTAGGCATTTACAGTAAAACAGCTTGTAGATACTATGTCAGTACCCCAAACCTGATACGTAAAATATTCCACATTTAATAGTCACACTGTATGACGAATATACACTTTGCGCCCAACACTGAGCGGGTATCTCATGTGGCAGTGATTTAGTGTTTCATCGTCTGCTGCATTAATTTCAAGTCTGGTTATTACATACCCTTAGGGGCTGCAGATATAGCATATTCCGTCTTATCCCTTAGCCATAATACTAATTATGAGCCTCGGACTCAGCCCAGCCATTTGATTCTTAAAATTGCCATTTGCTTAAATGGCACCATTTACAGCAGTTTATGACACACAGCGTGGATTTCAGTTATCCTATGCGCACTGTATGACGTATTCGTGTACGCACCTTTACGAGCCATTCATACTTTTAATTTTGTTATAATCATCTACAACATATTTTATGGTAAATATAATTTCGACTGATTCTTAAGTAGACACCTCGCTCACAGTAAGGCTTGCATCCGCATCTGGTTTAGATGACTTTTCAACTAAGTGAAGCGCAGCGTGGTTTTCGCTCACGCTCCCTCCTTGCGCCCTTTCTCTGCGTCCACCCCTTCACATCTGGTCGGTTTAGTATTCACGCTCTCATCAGTGTGATTTTCTTTTTACGTCACGTTATTTTCTTAATTAAAGATACAGGATTATTAAAATTTTTTATTGTTGCTGTTGTTTTCTCACTGTTAATAAGTACCCGGCATGTAATTACTACAGATTTTACTCGGAATGTAAGCCCATAGTAATTTTATATGTATGGCCACGTTGCATCCCTAATTGTTATATCTGGCACTGACAAAAATCCTCCTTTCTTTCAGTGCACCGCTATTTACTGCTGAGCCCCTGCGGGTTTGGGGATTAGAATAGGCCCGAGGTATTTCTGCCACTGTGAAAACTGGCAATGGATACAAATATTCATCCAGTGGCAGCAGGTGATTCTGAGGAGTAAACTGCCTCCTTGGTCACTTCATGCCTTTCCAGACTTAAGAAAGCGTCATCCTCCAGCGGAACTGCGCCGATGTGTTTCCCCAATTGGGTTATGACAACTTTTAAGCGTTACACCTGCTTTTTGAGTTGCCCTTCAGGAAACTTGGTTACCAGCAATCCGGACCCCTGGCCTTCATAGCTATTGGGGTATTACAAAAATCGTATTTACTGTAACAGGATGTCAGGTTCAGTCTGTATGTATTTCCTTACCTCTAGGCCGGCCAAAGTGGCCGTGCGGTTAAAGGCGCTGCAGTCTGGAACCGCAAGACCGTTACGGCCGCAGGTTCGAATCCTGCCTCGGGCATGGATGTTTGTGATGTCCTTAGGTTAGTTAGGTTTAACTAGTTCTAAGTTCTTGGGGACTAATGACCTCAGCAGTTGAGTCCCATAGTGCTCAGAGCCATTTGAACCATTTGAACCTTACCTCTATATACAGCGTCCCTGTGCCCCATCAAACACATTTAAAAGCCATTGCTGTCAGAGTGAGTAAAACGCAGGAAATTACCATCTGAAGCTTTTAGCTTCCTCCAGATGGTGAAATACCATGCCCTGTATTGGCTGCGCTAATTTCTCAACTCCCTCAAATTTTCTTCTTCTCAGTGATTTTAACACTCATAACCCTTTGTGGGGTGGAACCAACATTACTGGACTGGTAAAGATGTCGAGAATCTGTTAACTCAACTTGACAAGTGCCCCCTCTCATTTCGGTGGGGTGCTTGGCACATACTCGAAATGGTTCAAATGGCTCTGAGCACTATGGGACTTAACATCTGTGGTCATCAGTCCCCTAGAACTTGGAACTACTTAAACCTAACTAAACTAAGGAAATCACACACATCCATGCCCAAGGCAGGATTCGAACCTGCGACCGTAGCGGTCACGCAGCTCCAAACTGAAGCGCCTAGAACCGCACAGCCACACCAGCCGGCGCACATACTCGGCCACAGATCTTTCCATCTGCTGTCATGGCCTTCTACCGTGTATCCACTGGAGAGCTCACCTCGACTTGTGTAATAGTTACCACTTTCCGTTCTTGCTGTCCCTCCCTCAGCGTCACTCACCTGGTCTTGTGCACAGATGGGCTCTTACCAAGGCAGACTGGGACACTTTCACCTCCACTACCATGTGCTGAGTCTCCACTGCGTGGCAAAATTTATAAGGTGATCCAGACCATTGTTGCCGCAGATGAATTGGCTATTCCTTCTTCCTCATGTTGCCTCCAGTGGACGACTGTGCCTTGGTGGTCGCTGGAAATCACTGCAGCCGTTAGAGACTGCAGGCACGCCCTCCAACATCACAAGCAGCATCCTTACCTGGAGCACCTCATTGCCTCCAACTGGCTCCGTGCCAGTTTCCGTCAACCCATCAAATGACGGAAGCAATAGTGTTGGGAACAATACATCTCCACCACTGGAACACGAACCTCCCCTTTCCAGGTTTTCACCAAGCTGAGACGGTTTTATGCATATCAGACCCCTCCAGGTATACCTGTAAGTTCCTGTCCCAGACTTAATCACAGAGCGTCTTGCCGACCATTATCCTCGCAACTCTGCTTCTGAGAATTACTGCCCCGCCTTTCGTCTGCTAAAACAGTGGGTGTAACGACAACACCTATCTATTTTTTTTTTTCCGCACCATTCAAATGTATAATGTTCCATTCAGTGAGTGAGAATTTCTCAGTGCCCTTGCCGATTGTCCTGACACATCCCTTGGCCCAGACGGCATCCATCACCAGATGATTAACTATCTATCAGCGGATTACCAGGGCCACCCCCCTGCCACTTTCATGCATATCTGGGGCAAAGGAGAATTACCGTCTCCTTGGCGAGAAAGTGTAATTGTTCCAGAGCTAAAACGTGGTAAGAACCAGCTAGATGTGGACAGCTATCGTCCTATCAGCCTCATCAGCGTTCTGTGCGACCTGCTTGCTCTTGTCCGCAGCTCGTGGTCATGCGGTAGTGTTCTCGCTTCCCACGCCCGGGTTCCCGGGTTCGATTCCCGGCGGGGTCAGGGATTTTATCTGCCTCGTGATGACTGGGTGTTGTGTCATGTCCTTAGGTTGGTTAGGTTTAAGTAGTTTTAAGTTCTAGGGGACTGATGACCATAGATGTTAAGTCCCATAGTGCTCAGAGCCATTTGAACCATTTTTTCGACCTGCTTGAACGTATGGTTTGCCTGCAGATGAGTTGACTCCTTGAGTGTTGGGGCCTTCTGGCTCTGTGCCAAGGCGGTTTTCGGCAAGGTCACTCCACCATGGACAAATTAGTATAGCTGTCTACCTGGAGTCTGCCATCCGAACGGCCTTTTCCCGCCATCAACACCTTATTGCCGTCTCTTTTGACCTGACGAAAGCCTTCAATACCATTTGGCGACACCACATCCTTGCAACTCTGCATGAGTGGGGCCTCCAGGGCCTAATCCTGATTTTTATGTGGAACTTTTTGTCGCTCCACACATTCATAGTTCGCACGGTTCGTCCCATATCCAAGAGAATGTGGTCCTGCAGGGCTCTGTACTGAGCATCCCATTCTTTTTAGTGGTCATTAATGGTCTTGCAGCAACACTGGGATCCTCAGTATCCTCCTTCCTGTACGCTGACGATTTTTGTATTTCCTTTTGCTACTCCTCTATTGGTGTGGCTGAACTTTGACTGCAGGGAGCCATTCGAAAGGTGTAGTAATGGGTGCTTACCCATGGCTTTCAGTTTTCAGCAGTCAAGACTTGCGTCATGCACTTCTTTCGTCATCATAATGTCCACTCGCATTCAGAGCTTTTACCTCAGTGGCCAACTGCTTAATTTAGTCGAGACTTATCATATATTACGACTGGCCTTCGACACCCACTTAACTTGGCTTCCCTGTCTTCGTCAGGTTAAGGAAAAGTGCTGGTGGCATCTTAGTCACACTGACTGGGGTGCAGATCACACTACACTGTTGCGGCTGCACAAAGAACTTGTGCAGTCCCATCTTGCCTATGGGAGCCTGGTATATCATTCAGCATCGCACTCACCATTTCGTGTGCTTGCGACTTGGGCTTTCCAAATGAGCCCAGTGAACAGTCTCCTCATGGAAGTTGGGGTTCCTCCACTGTGTGTGTGTGTGTGTGTGTGTGTGTGTGTGAAATCTTATGGGACTTAACTGCTAAGGTCAGCAGTCCCTAAGCTTATACACTACTTAACCTAAATTATCCTAAGGACAAACACACGCACCCATGCCCGAGGGAGGAATCGAACCTCCGCCGGGACCAACCGCACAGGCCATGACCGCAGCGCCTTAGACCGCTCGGCTAATCCCGCGCGGTCCTCCACTGTGGATCAGGCGACAACAGGTGCTTGTAAATTATACAGCACACATTCACATCTTGCCTCAACATCCCAGTTATCATCTGCTTTTCCCTGATATGTTGATCCATCTCCTGCAACAGTGGCCTCCATGGGGATTCCAATTGCAGTCCATGTCCAGTCCCTTCTCACTGAATTTGAGGCTTTCCGTCTACCATTTTTCTTGCAGATCCACTCACGTACACTTCCATGGTCCATGCCTCGGCCACAGCAATGTCTAGACCTATTCCAAGGCTCAAAAGGCTCAGTTCCACTTGAGGTCCTGCACTGGCAAATTTTGGCGAGTTCCATGGCTCAGAAATAGTTTACAACCATGAATCAATGGTCAAGTTGGCTTCGCTTAGGCCCACTGTGGACATACTGATCACCATCCCCTGCCGGATGGCTGCAGTGTTTCCACTGCAGAGTTGGTAGCCATTTCCCGCTCTCTTGGGCATAATCACTCCTGCATAGGTGAGTCCTTCGTCGTCTGTAGTGACTCCTCCAACAGTCTACAAGCTCCTGACCAGAGCTTCCCTTGCCATCCCTTGTTAATGACTATCTATAAGGTTTTTATGCCCTCGAAAACATTGGACGTTCAGTGTCCTTCATTTGGACTCCAGGGCATGTAGGGATCCCAGGCAATGTGCTTGCTGACAGGCTGGCCAAACAGGCTACCAGTAAATTGACCCTAGAGTACGACACACCAGAGACTGATCTCAGATCAGAATTTCGATGTAAAGTTTTTCAGATCTGGGACACTGAATGGCGCACCCTCAGTGCACCAAGTAAAACACATGTTATCAAGGAGCCAACAAACGTGTGGAGGTCATCCATGCGAGCCACTCATGGGCATTCTGTTGTACTTTGCCAGCTCCACATTGGCCATGTTTGGGTGACTCAAAGTCACCTCCTACATTGCGATGACCCACCTCAGTGTCACTGTAGTTCCCACTTGTCAGTGGCTGACATCTTGTTGGACTGCCTATTTTAGTCGCCGTGAGGCAGACTTTTGATCTTCCTGCCGCCCTGCCTATGGTGTTAGGAGACAATTCCTCAATGGCTGATTCAGTTTTACAATTTCTTCAAGAGGGAAGTTTTGATCAGTCTAAGGGTGGGTGTCTGGCCTTCTCTCCCAGGCCTTCACCTTCCCTCTGTTTTAACTCTTCCTCGCTCTTTCATTGCTGTTTGTTCGCCTTGATATTCGTCTTTTCCCTTTTTGTGTTTCTCTAGCCTTGTGTTTTTCGGCTGGCGATTTTAGTGTGTTGCAGAGTGGCTGTATCACCCTTTTTTATTCTTGCGACCAGTCTGCTCAGACCACCTGCTATATTATTTTACTAACTTCCACCACTTGTTTTCCATTTAGTGCACAGTTTCCCCTGTTGGTTTGTTTCTTCCGTTTCCCCTTTTAGTTTGGTTCCCAGATAGTTTTACGCCTTTTTACTTTCCCCAACTCCTTTAGGGACTGGTTTTAACCCCAGACCCTGTTTGGATGAGGAAAAAGGAACTGATGACCCTGTAGTTTGGTCCCTTTACTTTACAAACCAACAAACCTATTCATTGTGTGTAACCACAGCAGGTAATCATTTAGCATGTACTACACACGCCATCCAACGGCGAGGTGGGTACCTTCGCAGCTGGTCTGCCGATTCTATGGCAGCGTAGGGCTGTAAGGCAATTTCGTGGGATTTATGTTTACCGCCAACATGTTCGGGGGATACGAGGATTTTATCAGTTGTGTGCATTTTATCATCTATGGGCATTTTACCCACTGGATTTTTATCAAGACATGTATACGTGCAGAGTACCATGTATGCTTTAATTTCGTGAAATTTTATAACAAGTTCCGTAAGCTACAAGGAATTTTGTACATTTCATGTAATCCGTGATACGAATTGTAATGCGGCAAATCATCATTCAGAAAAAATGGCTCATAGGTTATCCACTGATACCCTGTAATATGTTTGTAAATTCGTTGCCAGTCTTCTATGGTTCCTCTAAATAGTACGCGATTCGAACGGTAGTTGGAATCTCAGAAATGAGGTTGGATGAAATTGATTGGATAACAATAATTTGCGAAGCTTCTGTGATACTGGATTCTCAATTTTTTCTATTATCAAAGGAATGGAAGGCGTGGTGGAAGTTAGTAAGCGGTTATCCTGAGGCGCCAAAGGGCACGAACCGTCTGGCCCAGTGGTCAGGTCAGAGGTTTACTGAGTACAGTCTGTTAGCAACAAGGCTCAAAGTAGTAGATAGAGAACACGTCCTGCGTATCAAAACGAAGCTGCCGGTCCTAATTATAGCAGTTTGAAGTAGACAGTATTGAAGCCAATAACATGTCTTTTTTTTCATTGTTTCGTGTTCTGAGAATTTCGTGTTGTGTTTTAGCGTTTTGTATGTTGTAGCGTACATGTATCAATAAAATACAATATGGCCTTTTCAGCTTCCTAGAAATTACAATTTGGTGTGGGTATTAACTTTATCAGCTTGCCTCGCTGATCCCGTCTACGACATCAGGGAACATTGTTATTCTACGCAGAGCAAAATAATATTTCGAATAGTCAATTCATTTCTGAAATTACTTTTCCCCTGGTGAATTTTCTTTTTTTAATTTTAAGTGAGAAAATCGAAAACTAAACACAATATTAATCGGTACCTTCGACATAATATGCTTTATTAAGTGTTCTGTTTACAAATAGATCAAGATAAAAACCAACTGTGGATATTCTACAGAAAATTAATACTTACTCTGCATCTTCTCTTCCATTGCTTTCTCTTCAGCTCGTTGATCATAAAGAAGAAACAACAGCGCAAAGTAGCTAATGGTATAGGGAGACCAGTTCAGCTCTGCGATACAATGAAGTACCTATAAAGAATTGTCAGTCTCGACGCGAGGCATAGCCCTCCAAAAATTATTTATGGCACTAGCAATAGCTTCTAGCAAATGTTCTATGTAAACTAATGAGAGATTAATAAAACATATAACAAGCTGAATGTGGAGTAAGTTCGTACATAGAACAATTTTATGAACTTAATAACTTAACACTTTCTTAGCATGAGTATGAAGAATTTGAACACTCTCTCTCTTGAAATTAAACCCGAATTAAAAAACAATTCAAATGAAACGTCGCATTAGGTAGGAATAAAAATGCATATTAGCATTAGAGCTCCTCCGCACCAAACAGACTGAAAAGTAGTAAACAGTTTTGAGAATCTTGTGTGGTGTTTTAACTCTTTGTATGTTTTACCTTGCGTACACCACTTAAGCTATGTTATGTGCTCTTCAGCTACACAGAAATCACAATCTTGTGTGGGTATTAACTCTAACAACTGATTTTGTAGTTTGAAGGCACTAAAGTGTTAATGAAGTACCTATAAAGAATTGTCAGTCTCGACGCGAGGCATAGCCCTCCAAAAATTATTTATGGCACTAGCAATAGCTTCTAGCAAATGTTCTATGTAAACTAATGAGAGATTAATAAAACATATAACAAGCTGAATGTGGAGTAAGTTCGTACATAGAACAATTTTATGAACTTAATAGCTTAACACTTTCTTAGCATGAGTATGAAGAATTTGAACACTCTCTCTCTTGAAATTAAACCCGAATTAAAAAACAATTCAAATGAAACGTCGCATTAGGTAGGAATAAAAAAGCATATTAGCATTAGAGCTCCTCCGTACCAAACAGACTGAAAAGTAGTAAACAGTTTTGAGAATCTTGTGTGGTGTTTTAACTCTTTGTATGTTTTACCTTGCGTACACCACTAAAGCTATGTTATGTGCTCTTCAGCTACACAGAAATCACAATCTTGTGTGGGTATTAACTCTAACAACTGATTTTGTAGTTTGAAGGCACTAAAGTGTTAATGGTGACAATACCGTCCCACTTGAGTTAAAGAACAATGGGTGATGTACGAGCTGTTGTACAGCCAAATACCAAGTTCCTTTTAAAATAATTTCCTCGTCAGATAGCAGTAGGAATTCTGTTGACACATCATAGTAGTTACAGTGGCGAAAGGGAATTAAAGCGACTGTGTGCTGTTCATGGTTTTAGAAAGCTGTTCAATTCGTTCATCGCTTCTTCCTGAGAATGTAGTGCTATGCTGCCGCAACCGTATCGTTCTAGCCTCTCCTTCGTCACACTTTCGAAGCGGTACCACGTATCACACGTAACGATAGTACATGCTCACGATCGTTACTACGTTACAGAACAGCCAGTCAATGCCAGGTGAGAAGGATGATATTATCTTTTTTGAAAAACGCTGCACTGAACGTGCTTCTCAGATAGCATTATTATCCGTCAAGATTTGGTAGTTGTACTACAGACAATAAACTTTTCGTTTCCCGCCAGGTAGTTTTCGATCATGTAAGTTTCCATCGGACATGTATGCACTTCATTCTGGAGTGTCTCCTCTGTTTCTCTATTAATTTGATGTGAAAACACTAGGTGTCATGGGGAATGGGTAAAATGTTGATATATTTACATATGTCCTCCCACTGCATTAGATTTATTTATAGCATTTGAACGTTTCTATCATTATCAAACGCGATTCCACTGTCGCCGAAAACTGCTGTAAATACCATTTCATACACTCATTAGAAAAAAATGAGCACCTGGGTAGAGTGGAAGATGTTCAGAGGGCTTGTGGTTTCATGTAAGTGATTAAAAAATTTAAAGTAAATTAAGAACAAAACTGGCAGTACTAGCATACTGAAGACCTCTAGTCATTAGGATGTTGCACCAAATCGGGCCTCGATGCATCCATTGGTTTCGACAGTTCTTCGCAAGAATTTTACTTCTTTTTTCAGTCCATGCACGGACGCATCCACTCTCTTCAGTTGTTACTTCGTGATATTTCGCCAGTCAACACTAATTAGGTTTATTTAATGGCGGAATGGAGAGAGGTTCTGGTCCTCTTCGAACATGTGAGACCACATTCAGCATTCCTATCAGGTGAATGGGCTACACTGCATCATTTTATAGCAGAGAAAATAACTGATCGTGTAGAGGGAAGGTATCAGTTATCAGAAAAAGCTTGTGAATATGAGACTTTCGGATACAAATAGTGCAGGTCCAGAAGATATTAAAATCAAATATCGTGTAAATATATTCTCAAGTATGACATTTTGTCCGCACTTTAGTGAGAAATTCATAATACAACTGTTACCTGCCAAGTTTTTATGGTTCGGGTGATAGGTGAAGCAAGTCCTTGATCAAGAGAGAAGAAAGGTAGAATGGAAGATTGGGTTCTATTGTTTGTTTCGGTTCTTATTTATGTACTGTTGAATATCGTGTTGTGACTTGAAAGTGAGTAATGCAGATCAGATGGTACAGATTATGTGGCTAATTCAGCTAGCATTGAATCTGATCTCGGAAATGAAAGTATAAAATATTTTTCATTTATGTCAGACCCATAGTTATTATTTAAAATAACGACTTTAAAATTACCAGTAATTATTTTGCTCTCTGAACTTCTTCCATTACATCTAGGCGTTCATTTTTTCCTAATGACTGTATAAAATGACAGTCATAACATTTTATAGAAACTCTCAGATGTTACAAATTATTATTCTACAGTGAAATGACGTATGTAAATATATCAACATTTTATCCATTCGATATGGTACCTAGATATCTATGTCTAAAGTTTAAGAACTGCTTTTTGGAATTTATTTACGCGTTCAGGTTTAATTTCAGAGTGATACGTACAAGAAAGGTATGGGCGACCAAAAAAATGGGAATGGAATTTTCTTTCGAAGCTATGTAGCTGAGAAAGGTAAAGATCGGCTACTTCTGACACTTACTGAATGTTCGACAAGTCTCTGCGTTGGACTGTGTTTTTGTTTACAAAAGTGGTGAAGGAAAGACATTTTGGAGCTACGATATTTTATTTCTCTAAACAACTACATTTTCTTCGATAAGCAGCCAGCTGTATCACACACTCGTCACTCCCAACTTGTTCAAGCAGACGAGCACAGTGAGATGACGGCGAATTTTTTGATTTCTTTAAGTTTGTCGAAATACAACAGAGAGACTTATAAAACCAATTTGCAATAATGAATAATTGCCATTTTATTATTATTTACCACTTACGTTTTCTGAAAATGTACTTGTGTTAACTGTGTGTGTATGTTGTTGATTCTTACCAGAATAGGTGAAAAATACTTTTTTATCTTAAGAACAAATCAAAACCAAAATTAGGAGTGTGTTCGTGACTTGTTATTTACCGGAGTTTTAACTTTGAGGGCAAATTATCCAAAAACTATTTCTTCGAAATTACACTACTGGTATCCTGATAGCCCATAGAAATTGAAGGTTCTGGAGTAATCCTGCTAGTAATGTGTCGCGGGTATCGAACCATAAACTGACATAAAAGAATCACACTGGGGTGAATGAAAGTTGAATGAAATTGAGGATTATGGAGTGTCACCCGACCATATGGAATTCGGAAATGTACCAGTCACAAAGATAAAATTTTCTCAACTCTGCCGATTGTTTGGAAACAGCCGATTCCACTGGAGGAGCCTAACACTCAGAAACGGGTCAAGAAGCACAGTATACTATGTGTGACAGAATTATAGTCTGCAATACTTTAACCAATGGTGACTGCTAAATGTAAAATGGAAAAAATGTTGTGGCAGTGGTGACACCTGGTCCGTGACTGGTGTCGCATCAATGGAATGAAGCTGAAGGTCTAAGAAGAGACATTTGTTCTAGCAAGTCAAAGATCAACAAGTTTCACCATTCCCGTAAAAGATCTTCAGCGTACGAAGTGGAAAAAAAGCTATAGAATATTATTCTCACGGAACGTTACATTCTCATAGTGGACTAATTATGTTCTGTTCCGTTCCCTTACACTTCTATCACTTCACAAATAGCATGAAGCATGCACACATTACAGCTACTGGCATATTTAAAGTTTATCAACGTCAACACCGTACACGTCACCGCTGAGGAAATATAGCGTCTGTTCAAATTAGGCCACTCTTTTCTTGTTAACAACATTAAGGCAGATTATGTTATTCTTTAGACCTTTAAAATTATTGAAGAAATAATTTTCCAGAAATGTGTCAAGTTGGTTTTCTCATATTAATAGTTGTTGTGCAATATTTGTATATTGCATTCCATTTTCTACACCAGTTCCGACAAATACTTGAGGAAGACAATTTCATTGAAACAGTTACGACATAAAAGAAAAGGAAAGATTCAGTTCTATTTCCTTCAACGTCGAGATAACAGGAGGCTGTCAGAATTAGGCAAAGACGTGGAGAGTGAACCCCACCGACAAAATCCCACAGATCGTTCAGGGATACTTTTTGATTGTGAGGGGCACGTAGTCTCTGGTGGCTCATTCCTCAGTAGTAATGTATTCATTATTTATTCGGTTTGCTGCTTCTGCTACCTTTATTTCTATGAAAATATTTTCATAACAGTAAAAGCATAAATATGGAATCACTGAAGCTTCAACATATATTAATACAACAATCCACAGACGTTACACGTGCGATCATTGAGCTGAAGTTTGAAATACTTATTACCGTTATCAGTAACTATTGCCGTGAGTCAGTGGAACAAGTTTCTTTCCAAACTAAACACGCAGTGCCTACAGTCGGCATTTACACTGTTATGCAAATGTACTAGCAGAAAAAACTGCGAAAACAAAATATAATTGATACAGAGCAATGAAATTTCGGGAATACATTTGTCTCGGTAGAGTATTTAAGTGATTAACATTGCAAGATCACAGGTTAATCTACGCGCAAGATAAGCCATTGCTAATGTGAAATACTGGTACGCTAATGACCGGTGAAACCGCCAGAATGTTGAATTCGAGGATGCAAACGTGATTGCATTGTGTTGCGCAGGTGCCGGGTGTCGACTTGTGGAAAGCTGTTCCATGGTCGGAACAGGTATACACAGGAAATGTTAATGCTATTTGTGGATGACGCTCGAGTTGTCGTCCCATGTGTACAACAGCGGTATGTGGGAGAGCGTTATCCTGTTGGAAAATACCCCCTAGAATGCTGTCCATGAGTGGCAGTACAACAGGTCGAATCACCAGATTGCAGTACAAATTTTCAGTCAGAGTGAGTGGGATAACCACGAGAGTGCTCATGTTTTCATACGAAATCACACCCCAGACTATAACTCCAGCTGTAGATCCAGTGTGTGTAGCACGCAGACATGTTGGTTGCACGCCCTCAGCTGTCCTCCTTCTAACCGACACACGGCCATCTCTGACACCGAGGCAGAACCAGCTTCCATCGGAAACAAAAAACCAGACCTTCACACTGCCCTCCAATGAGCTCTCGCATAACGTCTCTGAAGTCGCAAATGGCGACGGTTTGGAGTCAGTGGAACGCACGCTACGGGTGTCTTTTTCGAGGCTATCCTTGAAGTAAACGCTTTGTAACAGTACGTTGTGTCTCTGTGGTGCCAATTGCATATGCAGAGATGCGCCAGAGCTACACGCGGGACACGATGGTGTTCCCTCTCGGTAGTGCCACATGGGCCATCGGAGTCCGGCTTTCTTGTGACCGTACATTCTCGTGACCATCGCTGCCAGCAGTCACGTGCAGTGGCCACATTCTTGACAAGTCTCTCTGGAGCATCGCATGAGGAACATCCAGTTTCTCGTAGCCCTATTACACGACCTCTTTCAAACTCAGTGATGTGCTGACAATGGCGTGTTTGTTCCTTTAGAGACATTCTTGACTAATACTAACTCACCACATCCAATCCAAAGCTAACTAACTCTCACCATAGTTACAGTGTATATTTAAAGCAAACCTGATTTGCATTCTCTTAGTGTCGCTCCTAACGCTACTCTTATGCAGCTGGCGCGAAACTTGAATAGACAACATCTTTCCGATGTAGAAACACGTCTACCAAATTTCGTTCATTTCGCACAACTCCGTCTTTGTTCAAAATGGTTCAAATGGCTCTGAGTACTATGGGACTTAACTTCTGAGGTCTTCAGTCCCCTAGAACTTAGAACTACTTAAACTTAACTAACCTAAGGACATCACACACATTCATGCCCGAGGCAGGATTCGAACCTGCGACCGTAGCGTCCGTCTTGGTATTCCGATATTTTTCGGAACAGGTATAAAAATATTTTAGGTTAAGAAATCATACGAAATGACTCACCGGACGACCACGGGTCCCTTGTAACGAAATACTCATAAAATACCCCCGAGCCATTTTGAAAATTTTGTGAGTGTTGTTTGGGTTCACCTTACACAAGGAACCATTCCCTCACCTCGCTTTGCGAAAAACAGATAATAGTTTCTTTTCATCAGCGAAATAAATATTTCATGATATAAATTTGTCACTTTTTTTATCGGGACGTTCTCCTGATACAGATAACGTCCTCTGACGCTATCGTTCAAGAACTACTACTCCACTTGTTTGGAATTTCTGTACGTGTTTGGGTGGTTTTATTTCAAAGCTATACGTTAAAGAAAGCTGTGGTCGATCAAAGTAAACGCATATGTCGCGACCGTTTTGTTTATCGTGGAACTTCGAAAGGAATGCAGAAGCCCTCTAGAGCATAGGGTGTGTCCCGTCTGTGTGATCTTCCGCACGGTTAACCTTTCGCTGTGTGCAGGCTTACGGGAAAAGCAACGAGTGACTTTTCGTCGTCATGACTGAAGCTTTGCCTTGCGTAAGTTGATGTACGTGATCTGACTTCGCATCAACGGCAGGACGATACGTTTACCTACCCTCTGGAGATCCGACGTTGAGGCTCTGCGGAAAAGAAACACGTAAAGAGTCAATTGTGAGCTATTGCTTCTACAGATTTCCCTCGTGTACGTTTGTAATGGTGTCACTAGTGTCTTATCCTATTACTGCTACCTGTGTGTGTGTGTGTGTGTGTGTGTGTGTGTGTGTGAGTGGGTGGGTGGGATTGTTTTTGTGTGTTATTTCGAGATGGCAGCCTTCGTAGTTAACTTGGACAGTGACAGAAATACAGATTTGAATTTCAGCGACTTTTTTTCTTTTTTTCTTCAGAGACAATGCTGATGACCTGATCTTTTATTTTCATCGTGTCCCACAGGTCGTTTTCTTTTCTGCGTACGATGTACTGCTTTCCAAGATCTGTTCAAAAATATGTGTGAAATCTTATGGGACTTAACTACTAAGGTCACCAGTCCATAAGCTTACACACTACTTAATCTAAATAATCCTAAGGACAAACATACACACCCATGCCCGAGTGAGGACTCGAACCTCCGCCGGGACCAGCCGTTTCCAAGATCTGTGAACTGGTACATAATTACAATGTTATAGATAGGTCCAGTTGCACACTTTTGCACAATGTAGAAACTTTTACGTGTTCATATCTTTTTCATAAAACAACAAGTAAACGTTTTCAGACTTATCTTCATACGGAAGTGACAATAACCCTTAGGAATCCTTCCTTCATAAAGAAGAAAAGGAAGATTATCGTTTGACATCTCGTTCACGAAGAGGTCATTATATAAGGAGAAAGTTGGGGAAGTAAACCAGCCGTGTTTTTTTAAAAGGAACCATTCTAGCATTTCCCTTAAGCTACACTGGGAAATCATAAAAATTCAGTGATTAAAAAACCTAGTTACATTTGCAGAGAACATGGCAGTATGACGTTGCACTTCCTGTGGCCTGGATACACGCACTGATACTTTTGGGAAGGGCGTTACAAAGCAATTGTATCCACTCCTGAGTAAATCTGATCCACAAATGTTGTAAATGGTCTTTCATATTCTGGATGCTGGCACAGGGATGGAATAGGCATCCGACCTGGTACTACACCCGTTCTGTCGAGTTGAGATCTGCGGATCTCCATGTGCATGGGTGTTCCTAAACATAATGCAGACAGATCATAGAGACGCCTACCATGTGTGATCGAGCATTGTCCTGTTGGAAAATCGCAGCATAGTACTCTCGCGTGAGAAATAATACATGAGGATTCCCGTGACACAATCAGAGTACCCTCAGTCACTACTGATCTTCACCTGAAGGCTCCCCAGACACCAGCAAATGTCACCACCGTGCGAGAAGAGTATGGTGATCTGGGATAGTGGAGAACAGCGGTTCACTGCTCAACATAATGCAACGTCGTTTATCAGGAACCCTTGATTCCCGATTACAGAACCACTGCAAAAACAGCCGTTTGTGCTGTGGCTAGCATGTGGGACGGTAGTTTAGCAGTACGTTTGCTGCTAGTGTAATGGTTAATAAAAAAGAAAAAGAGAAGAAAAGAAAAGATTGAAAATGTGGGAAGAAATGGTGAATAAAAAGGGGTTTTTAAAATCATTAATGACCGTGAAAAAGGGAAAGAATGAAATGCAAATCGGACTTCGTATTACAGAATAGTTATCGGACTTCGTGATTCGGAAAAGCTATTGTTGGGGTGGTTCTTGTGGCGTTTCTGAGCAAACGTCAAACCAGATTCCACTACAAAAATTATTTGAAAGAGAACAGAGAATAACAAAATGTAACTGACAGGGGGAAATGGCGTAGATAAGAGTTCATCCTTTACCATGTTAACATGTCTTCTTTCGTGCGGCGTCCAGGTCTTCAAAAATCTCCTACTTCATTTCTGCGTGAAAAGTCTGCACCAAAATCTTGCAATCGTCCAGGATTCACTAATTTATACAAATCAAAATCATCTTGACATTGAATGCAATTTATTTTACGTTGCTACTTCCATCCTTCGAATTTCATAACAACTTCCACAATATGTCTACACATTAATAAGTTTTTTCATCTTAATCAGACCAAGACTAGCTAATAATTTTTTTATGTCTGCATTAAGCTTACGCTCTCGACAGGCAATAGACGGATGGAAAACAAAAGAAGAGTTCCAATTTTAGTATTTTCTCTGCCGTCGAACCCTAATACCGCTGCGACGGTATAATTTATATCTGAGGGAACGAGTGTAGCGCGGTGAAATTCAAAGTCTCGCTACACTAGACTCCGACCAGTTGTACAGGGTGACACAGAATGTTTGAGGCAGTCCGCTACTTGTGGGACCTTCCATCAGCCACACCCGACCTGTTGCCAATTACCGTTGCGCGTGGCAACATGAAGAAAAGGGTTGAGGTTCATGAAGAGAAAACTGCAAGTGACAACACAGCAGCTTCTTGCAACAACAAGCATAGCCCCAATCAGCATCGGCAATATTTCCACCCCGTCGATGTGGAATGCAAATTTCGACAACTTAGATTTAAACCTAAACATAAGTAGATTAGACAGAAAATAAAACCTCCTGACAGCCAGCGCATGGTAATAAGGTCGACGCATCCGAAGAGTAGTTCAGCGTGCTTTCCGACAACGGAGCAGACAAACAGAATCACCCTGAGGACAGGAAACCTGTCAAATGCTGCACAACCGCTTAATGATCTAACGCGTCAAGTGTACATGAGAAGACCCGTAAACCTTGACATACATAAAACACAGTCATGGGAGAGCTCATTCCAACTTCCCACAAACAGGTTCATGATGATATGTGCACGTGAAATATCCTTGAGAGTTTTTGCAGCTTAATGCTGTGCACAACACCTTGGTTTCTGTGGAACTCCAAAAACTCATTGACTAGCTAAGAATAGGCATCATATGTTTACAATAGCCGTCCATCGAAGGTGGAAATATAACTGATCTACCAACAAGGGCAACAACGGCTAAAGGAAACACAGAGGACAAGACGGCTACAGCTGTTCTGAATCTCGAATAGGCAATTGTGAAGTTCATCCAGCTATGCACCGGAGGCAAGCGAGCCAGAGGGGATCCATCAGGGATTGCCACAGATCGTCCCATTTTTAACTGGGACATTAAATAAGCGCTAAGGCTTGGCAAAGTATCAACAGTCCAAAAGACAGTCAGTATAATAATAATCAAAAAGTCCGTTGATAAGTACCCATCATATTCAATCAGACAAACCAATCTGTCTAATAAACACATTAGCTTAAGTCCAGGAGAGGTTCCTTTGCGACCACCCGTAGGTACACACAGCCCTTCGTGAACTACGAATTCATATCATTTCGGATCCCGGGAAGAGAAATCAATCGATGATAGTATGAACAGAGCACTCAAAATAGTATCAGGAACCACACATAAATATGCAACTGCGATAAAAATAGTCATCTCAGGCGCCTCTGACAAACTCTGCTAGCCTGCAATGTTTTCCAGATTCAAAGAACTCGATGCCCATGAGGCCCCATACCACAGTTTCCTAGATTTGTGTAGGGACAGAGTCAGTAGGATGGCGCCCTAGCAATCGCAAAGTTATTACGAAAATAACCAAAGGCAGTCCGTAAGGATAGATCTGTGGGCCCACTTTATTATATACCTCGATTGAACCCTTAGTTCATACAGTGGAAGGAGATGCAAAAGGGGATGGAGTAGTTGCATACGTATTAGTTATCATATCAGCTCACAACAAGTACCATCTAGAAGAGAAAGCAACTGGAACACTTCATACAATTACACAGTGGTGCAACACGAACAAGTTAACAATCGCCCACAATAAAACTACATACATTTTAATGGAAAGATCACTGGAATTAAATCCCTGCATTCAACTTGGGACCACGTACATTTAACGCACAAAAGTAACGAGATATTTCGGCGCACACCTTGACGAGACGTAGCTTCAATGAACATAAACGATTGGCAGCAGTTAATGCAGAAAAGATACTACACAAACTGGCAGAGTAAACTCGGTCAGAGACTATCAACGTATCACCGTACACTCTTCGAATGAGTTATGAGCTCTCCTGCGCGTCCATGGGAACATCTTCTCGGTATGAACAAAATAGCTGTCAGGCGAGGGTAGAGGAGTGTGCTACTAAGACAATCTGGGTCGTTTGGTGTCACATCACTGGAAGCACTATACGTAGTACTAAGAATATACCCAGCGATATTACGATCTGATATAATGCAGTAACATACTGGTTGAAGAAGGGCAGACCTGACAGGACTGAACAAATCAGTGGAGTACCGATTCACGACAAGCGCCAATGTAACCTCTGGCTGGTGGAAACCTGGCAACAAGCAAAGGAGACTGGTGATAAGGAGCACATTGTATACAAGATGGCCGCCGAGTGAGGTCACAGGTATTTTCTTCGTCCACTAAAAGAACTTATTTAAGAGGAAATAGTGTCAAATTTAATATTTTTTTTGTTTCGTAAATTTGCTGTAGATCCGTTCTTGTCACACAACTGAATATTAGCGTCCCAGCACAGCTTGTTCTTGAAAAAACTTCGTGTTATCTGATATCCCGATAATAGCGACATAACCCGAAATTTTGCGTGACATCAACACAAAAATTTCTATTAAAGTTTTCTTGATAGTGCAAAATTCGTTAACAAAGACAGCTACTAGTTTCATCAGTGTATCAGCAGCAATAAAAGTGTAATAAAAATTTTCTAAGTCGTATTTAACTAACACGTTTCATATAGTTTACTCGTTAGATACACGCGATCTAGCCTAAATTTTACTATTTATAAACGTTTAAAAACCAGATGAAACACGCTTGATAACGTAAACTCTCTAAAAGCAGAGTAATTACTAATTCATTCTCCTGTCATTGCATCTCTAAATCAGTACAATAACAACAACAGCCGCTTATTTGTGTCGTTTTTCTCTTTTTTTTTTTTTTTTTTGTTTACATAACGCCAGTCTCGTTTCCTTGAAAATTTGAAACATTCTTTAAACTTAGTTACTCTTTCGAAACAGACCATCAGTGAGAAATGTTGGAGCTGCTATAGGCAGTGAGTAGAGGGATTTGTTGCAAATCTTGTAGGAAATATTTTTACTGGGGGCATGTAGTGGGGAGAATGTTGGGAGAATAGAAGACGCTCTCACTTGGAACTGCAGAGTAAGCAGGAGGAACATTTTGATTAGAGAACAGTTGGACGAAGCAAGGAAGGAACTGATAAGTTTTAGGAGAGATAGGCGGGAGGAGGGTGGTTGGGAACTGGCAGCTAGTAGGAGGATAGGAAGAAAGAGAAGGGATATGATAGTTTTATCATCAACACCAAAAACTGGTATCTACCACTGCCAGAGTTTGGTGGAGAAGAGCGTCAGATAGAACGAGGAGCAGGTAAAGTGAAGCACACTTCAACAGAGGTCAAGAAGCCTAGGAATGTATAAAGTGTTAGGAAGAAGAAAGTGTTGCTTCTAGGTAGTAGCCACGGGCGACGTGTAAGCCCTTAGTTGCAGGAAAGTTTAGGGGCAGTGTAGCTAGCCACCAGTTTCTTCAAGGCAAATGCACAGCTAAATCATGTGATAGAAGACCTGGGGTCATTATATAAGGACTTAACAAAAGAGGTCCATGTAGTGATAGTGGGTGGGAAACAGTTTGGACAGGGATGGGACATATGACCTAGGACAAGATAGCTTCCCTGAATCATGGCACCAACGTACACTTTGTTGAGCTGTTCCGGCGTCATTATCGACTACACCTTGATGGAGCTGTGAGGCGAATCAATGTGGAGTTAGGGATGACTCTGAGGGCAGCCAACTTTGCTCATATTTCTCTGGTGCTCGTCTGGACTACCAACAGTGGGATTACATTAGGCATTGGCTACAACTAAACAGGACTGGGAAGGGAAGATTCGTATAGCTGATTCATGAAAGTATAGCGGGTGAATCTCGGGCCACACATGGTCAAACAACTGTTGTCATGGGTAGGAAAAGTAAGTCTTCTTTAGGATAAATCCAGACACCATATTCCCCTGCCTGAAGAGTATCTCCAGCAGTTTAAGAAATACTGAATTAATCACCACAGGATCGATTTTAACACTCTAAATATGACACATACCAGACGTTACAAAGAAAAACAAACAATTGGAAAGAGTAACATGGGGAATTTCACAGGCTTAACAATCCTCCATCAAAACATGCAATCAATAAAAATAAAATTCAACTATTATAAGTTGAGCTCAAATCTTTGAACTGCACAGTATTCGTTTGACTGAGCACTGGTGCAGAGACACAGAAATCCAACATGTAGTAATATCATTGTTTGAAATATCAAACCCTTACTGCAGAACTGCTTCAAGGGGTGGAGGATCATGCATTTATATCAGAAAAGGAACACATTTCAAATCAAGACATGACCTCAGTACAGTAAGTGAAGACACTTTGAAATACCAGCTACTGAATTAACAGGGCTTGATATCACCAAGAAATTAATGCTTCTGTGTGTGTATAGATAACCCAGTGGTAGTGTGGACACTTTTTTCAATAAATTAACAGAAGTTCTATAAAAAGTCTCAAGTACAAAGGTGAACATAATTCTGTGGGGGACATTAACATCAACACTAATATCATAAACGAATCCAGCAGCATCCTCATTAATATCCTTGAAAGTTTTGGCATGTCACTATTGGTCAATAGTGCAACAATGGTTGCTACAATGACTGCATCAGTAATTGACCATGTGGCCACAAATATGGACAAGAAAAAATGTGATGTAGTTGTAAAAGATCTCAGACTATCAGACCATCTCTGTCAAATAACAACAGTAAAGTCAGGCAAACAATCATTCCCTAAACTACAAGCCTACAAACGATTTCTATCAGAAATCAAAATATAAGATTTTTCAAAAGAACTAGCGAAACAAAGCTGGGATTAAGTGTATAAGGAAACCAATGTGAATATGAAATTTTTTTAATTCTCCTCTTTTTTTAATTTGCACTTTGTAAAGGCATTTCCAAAAGTATGCTTGTCTGTATTAACATCTCACAAAAACAAATGGATAACAGCAGGTATTAAGAAGTCCTCCCAAACACTTAAACACCTCAGTTCCATGAAAAAGTCGCAATGATCCAGAATTCTTAAATTTCTGTCAGAGATACAATAAGATATATAGGAAGGTGCTGATTGCTGCAAAAAAGTCACTAAATGACAAATAATACATAATTCAGAGAATAGAAGCAAAGCAGTCTGGGATGTTATAAGAAAAGGAAACGGGTAGAGGCAAACAAATGCAGAATAACATACTGATAAGGGAGGGGAATAAGATCGTAAATAATCCACAACACTCAGCAAACTATGTAAACGAGCATTTTTCAAGTATTGCAGAGAAGTAATAGCAAAAATTCCCCAAAACAAATATAACACCTGTAAATAATGGTGCACTAAATACAATGATGCTACTTCCAACCACAGAGGATGAAGTCAATGAATCTGCTCAAAAACTAAAAACTAAAAAGTCAGTAGGCTATTTGAAGTGCCAATGTGTGAACGGAAACAATGCATAGAGGTTATACAAGGCCCCTTAACAAATATAATAAATGAATCCTTCATACCAGGGACATTTCCAGAGCAGTTAAAACAGGCAAGAGTTGTACCTTTACTTAAGAAAGGTAATGCAGAAGTCATACAAAATTACTGGCCCATTTCGCTGCTGTCACCATTCTCAAAAATAATAGAAGCAATTATGAAAGACAGATTAATGAATTACCCGAATAAATACAATCTTTTAAACTAATCACAGTTTGATTTTCGAAGTGGCAAAAATACGGAGTCAGCCATAGCAGAATTCGCAAAGGTTGTACTTGATGCTCTTGACAACGACTGGTGTGTCGCAGCGTATTTTTGGACCTTCCTAAGGCCTTTGATACAGTCGACCATAAGAGTCTATTAAATAAATTAGAAGCATTAGGAATAATACGGGTTTCGAATATACCTACGAGATATGGTACAAAGAATAGAGATAACACATACTTCAGATACATCCAAACATTTAGTAAAACACTTATCAGAACCAAAATACATTAATATAGGGGTTCTGCAAGGTAGTATACTAGGACCAATAACGTCCCTAATGTACATGAATAACTTTCCCATTAGTGTCACTCATCGTGAAAAAATTCTCCTCACTGATGACAGCAATATCATAGTCACTGAGGAAACAAGAAAACTCCTTGCAGAGAAAGTAAATGAAACTCTCATGGAAGTTTCCGATTGGTCAATAAGCAATAAAGTGACATTGAACATAAAAAAAAACTATCGCCATGAATTTGAGTTTGAATTGGGAAACATTGTCATGTTAAATTAAATATAGATGGCACCTGTATAGACTGTGTAACAAATTCAAAATTTCTGGAAATGAATATTGGTTCTCAGTTGAAGTGGGTTGAACACACCAAGGTATTTGCAAACAGAATGTCATCAGCATGTTATACCCTTAGAATCCTATTATGAGTGTGTAGCGTGCAGTGTCTTTTAGTTACGTACTATTCATATGTGTACTAAGTTCTTAACCATGGCTTTCCTTTTTGGGGAACAAATGCACAAAATATGAACACAATTTTCAAACTCCAGAAAAAAGCCATAAAAATAATAACGAAAAACAATAGTCGAGCTCATTGAAAAGATCTGTTCAAAACACAGGATTTTAACTGCTCTGTGTGAATACATTTACCAGTCACTTGTGTACATCAAAAACAAAATTGGTAATAAACAGCTCTGTCCATGACCATGGAACAAGGGCTAGACTCAACTTACATTTATCAAGAAAAAATAGACTTGAAACACAAAACAGCATTTCCGACCAAGAAATAAAACAGTACAATAACTTACCACAACAGATTAAAGAAATTGCAAAAATAAACTTATTTAAAAAGGCAGTTAGAAAGTACCTGTTATCCACTACATTTTATACATTGAAGGTTTACTTAGATAAAACAGAGTAGGGGTTTGCTGCAAAAAAATTATACATATACAAAATAATAATGATTATAAAACATCCAACATTCCACATAACACCTTCACACTATGTTTTTTTCCTTCTTTGTTTCCTTTTCAAGAAAAAGTTACCCTCAGCTGTGCATAACACAGTACTAACATCTCTTCCTCTTTTTGAGCTCAACATCTCACTCATTATAGAGGGATGCTGACTCAGTTTTTCAAGGTAGTAAATGGGAAGTTGCGGTACAGGAAATGGCCCAGAGATCACTAGTGTGTGTGTGTGTGTGTGTGTGTGTGTGTGTGTGTGTGTGTGTGTGTGTGTGTGTGCGTGTGTGTTTGCGTTTGTGCGTGTGGGTTTGTGTTTTTGTGTATGTAGTGAGTGAAGTGTTTTGAAACAATGTGTGTCTAGTGTGTACAGTGACTGTTAGTGAGATATGAGTGAACAATGTGGCATTACATTATTTAATAAGTTATTTGTAAAACAAGGTATTGTATACCAGGAGTAAATCTAATGATTGTTTTTAACTAAACGTATGTGTACACGAATTAGTCTATTTTAAATTGGTCTAGACTTGTAAATACTTTGACATGTCTTATATCCTTGCAAAAAGAGATCTACGGATGAATAAATCTTCTGCTACTACTACTACTACTACTACTGTTATATACCCTGACATACAGGGGTGGCTGAATATGAGCTACGCCAATTCCAACCGCTGAATGGTTCACTTTCCGATCGGACACGGCCCTCCCCTCATCCCACGCACTTACACCCGCGACACTGAGCAACGACTCAAACTCTAAATAAGGGGCAACTGGAGCCCCAGAGCACACCGGCCTGGCTGGTAGGCTGTTCAGTAACCAACGGTAAACAGGACAACACAGAAATGCAGTAACACTGGGGACACCACATACAGCATACTGCGTAACGAAGACGCATGGAACACGCTCAGCACTTCAGCAGATACAATCTCTTCAGCACTCCACGGTGAATATCTAAATAGGTGTCCACGCCATTGACTACAAAATATGTAACACTGGGACAAATTCCGCTTAGTAGACAAACAAGGACGAAAAGTGAATGCACGAAAATCAATATCAGAAGGAACATAACCAACACATGCAAATACAGACTGAAAGCTGTAAGAGGCCATTTTTCTTTGAAATTTTTCACTAACATATTTCTGAGGACAATATGCTAATTCTCTTGATCAGGTAGTCATTCAGTTACACTACTCCGTAATTGCAGATCAGGATTGGCATCACAAAGCAAACAGAACTCAGTTATAGTAAGCGACTAGAAAATAAACCTAACAATAGCCTAAAACATAGAGATAGCCGTAAAGAGTAGATTTGCACTGCAAGGCTTCACTTAAACCTTTCCTCAGATAAACAGATTTGAGATAACTGCCACAGCACATACGCCAAAGACGCATGGCACATAAAAAAGCCAAAACAAGTATAATTTAAAATTGAACGTGAGGACTATAATAATTAAAATATTAAAGGCGTACGGATGGATCATACCGAGACTTCTCCGGACGCCTAAGGAAGTGGAACAAACCTCTCGTCTTTACTCTGTCGTGTCGTCTTTCCATTTTCTTCTTAAAATTTAGATACTGTAATTTCCTTTTTCACAGTTATGGGTATTTTATGTTCAATAAATATAAAAGCTGCAATACACAAGCAAAAAATAAGAAAAAATAAAGAAAATACAAATGGTCCGTCTCTACGTGGCAGTGACGGACAACTGTGTACGTGGTTGGCGTTTCGGTATGCCCTGTGCACAGTACCAGACGCAGCGTCTAGAGACCCCATCGCAAGGCAACAAGAAATGAGGCAGCGGGCCGAGAAAAATACAGCAGAACAAAGAAAAGTCCATCACTTGTTCTCGGTTGGTAGGTGCAGAAGTGAAGGGGTTACGGAATGATTGGTGCATGCTACGCCGATCTTCCGTCGTGGTAAGTGGCGTAGTGGTTAGCACACTGCCCTCGCTTTCGGGAGGACAACGGTTCAAACCTGCGTCCTGCCATCCTGAATTTGATTTCTCGTGATTTCCCTAAATGGCTTCAGGCAAATGCTGGGATGGTTCCTGTGAAGGAGAACGGTCTAATTCCTTCCCCATCCTTCCCTAATCCGATGGGACCGATGGCCTCGCTATTTGGTTCCTTCGCACCAAACAATCAATCAACCCTCGTGGTGAACAGACGTGGTCGACTGGACACTTCACGACGAGTGTGTCTACAACCCTACTTTCCCATGCAGTTCGACATCAGGCTCTTTCCACATCTAAATGCCCCACAAATCTGGATAAGACACTATTCGACCAGTAGATCAAAAGGAGACCCACAAGTAGGCCCCTTCCAAACTCTGACAGGTGCTGATAACCCCGTCTCTACAAATACGCGGCTTTTCCGTGTGATTCACAGTGATACTCAAAATCCAATCTTATTCACACCTTTTATATACCCAGTTCACAAAACACTAACACGAACAACCCTAATGCACTTTGGTAGCCGTTCTTCCCGTCAAAGAGAATTTCACCTCTAATTATTTTCATATCCAGTGACATTTTGTACGTGTACGAAGCTACATAGGCATCCGATCATGTCTTCTAGGTGTTTCATTCTTCTGTGAGCGTGTGTATCTTATTCTCATCCAACATCTGGCCACACTGGCAGTGTGTTGGCGGTCTCCGCTAAATCCTAGAGAAATGTTACCGGTTTCAGCTAAAGCTTGATTTCCAGCTGGCGCTTACAATCGCAAACCATTTTGCGTTCATTTCACTAATCAAGTTGTCCTCCACCTTCAATTTTTTTGTGTATCAATGTGCCTTCGGTATCGTCTGCATTAGCAGTTATTTGTCATCCACTGGTGGATCAAGATGTTCTCCAAACTGCGGCCTTAAGCAATAAGGATCCATGTTACTTCTGCAACTTTTCTGATGTCATCCACCATGTTCGATTAGATTGTCTTCTCGTTTTTCTTGTCTCTTAAAATCAGACCAATTACTTGTTTCTTCTATCGGTTACCTACTCACCTGGCTATACATCTTCTCTATAGCCAATTCATTTTCAGTATTTATTATTTCAACACGTAGGAAAAGAGAAGGAGGAGGAGGAGAGTATTGTTTAACGTCCCGTCGACAACGAGGTCATTAGAGACGGAGCACAAGCTCGGATTAGGGTAGGAAGGGGAAGGAAATCGGCCGTGCCCTTTCTAAGGAACCACCCCGGGATTTGCCCGAAGCGATTTAGGGAAATCACGGAAAACCTAAATCAAGATGGCCGGACGCGGGATTGAACCGGCGTCCTCCCGAATGCGAGTCCAGTGTGCTAACGTAGGAAAAGAAGAATAACGAAAAATCAGGATAACTTCCAAGCATATGTAGACATGGCTAAAGAGTTTGACAATATAAGGTGGGAGAAAATGTTGTCAATCCTAAATTGCACTAAAATGGGAGACAGACAAGTAATTTGCAACATCTACAAAAAATAGTGGGAGTCATATAAGTGTATGAAAGTCCAGGTCGTGTTCGAAGTGTGAATGCATGGTTCCAGTTTAAACTTGTCAGGCGAAGAAACGATGAAGGAGGAGAAAAAAAATTCAAAACAAGAATAAAATGGGAAATAGAACAGCTTCCAAATGAAAGGCTTCAGAGGTAATATAATCCTTCTGGCTGAAAGTAAGGAAGACCTAGAAGATGTGTTAAATGGAACGAACAGCATACTTCGAACGAGACATAGGTTAAGGGTAATGAAAGCTAAGACGTTGGTAATTTTGAATAATAGAAATTAGAACTGAGAATGACTCCATTGCAGAAGAAGAAGTGGGGAAATCCCACAAATTTATTGGACAGATACGACGAATGAACAGGTATTAATTCTTCTATGGCACCTCAAAGACAAAGTAGTCCCACACTCAATTAATGAGCATATAGGATCACATACAAGAATACTGCATTCCCGTTCTAGAGAATCCTTCTGCAGGTGGTTTGCCGTTGCTTTCCTCCGATCTCTTACGAAGCGTCGAGTGTGAATCTGTGTCCTGTGGATAACTGTGATGAAAGCTTGTACAGTGTGGTGTTATTTCTATGGTGTATGATGAGTAGATAAGGGCGAGGGGTGAAGCCTGGTGCCAGCAGATAGCTTATTCCACTAGAATAGCATCAAGCAGGCCACTGAGCTTGATGTCCCCAAACAACTGACGGTTCACCATTAAGCTCTAACTTCATGAGATACTGCTTAGAGGTTTAAATTGATTCAGGACACTGCAACACCTCTCCTTCCCTTACTGGCCAAATACTGGGGTGAAGTTTTTCCATCACTAGGATTCGAACCTGCTTACCTCCGAGTCGAGCGCCACCACATAAGCATGCGTTAGGGACCTCAGCTATTTTTTTCTTACATAATTTTTAATTTTTCTTTATTTTCTACAAAAAGGGACCTAGTGGCTTCACATGCGGGTCTCTGCGGCAGGTATGAATAGGTAATTTCAGCAATAAGATAAGGAAGTACGGAGGCAGGGATCATGATGGCTTAAAAAAAAAAGGAGCATCAACTGTTTTCACATTTTCAAGCCTTCATTTAGATTTCAAAAAAATTTTCGTCTGCCTCTTTATCATGGATTTAATACAGTTACACATTCCACAGAGAACGAAATTTTCTCATAATTCCCTTCCGTTACTTCTTGAGGCAACACAATAATTAAAATATGGAATGAAACAGAATTCAAACTTCATTTAAGTCTTAATGCTACGTCAAGAGAGTTCCTTATGTTAAGTGCTGATGCTTGACCCGCTGAGAACCAAAGAAGAGCCAGCGCACAAGTACGGACTGGGGGATGATGGGGAAAGAACTAGTATATTAGAGAAACCACAGAAAACCTTAATCGCGATGGTCAGATGGGAATTTGAGCTGGCTTCCTCCCAACTGCGATTCCAGTTTCTTGTCGACTGCATCACCTTCCACGGTTTCTCAAAACTATGATTTAGACCTGATTCTTTGGAAGTAACCTAAAATTAATCAGCCTATTCTTTTTGTTATTGTCACTATTTTAACCTTCTGGCACTTGACTTATTATCTATCATCTTCTTGCATCCCAGTGTAGTGCTGTTAACTTGAATTACAGCTAGTTGATTTTGTTCACTCTTTTTAAATGTTCTTTGATCGCAGTCGAACCGATCTTGTGACACAAAACATATTCTGCAGACAGCAGGGTGGAGATCTTATGCAGTGGTTGGCCAAACAATGACATTCCGTAGTCAAACGGAATGTGGCTATGTGACAGGACGGTTTCTCGGAAAAAGTATCGCAACATATACAAATCAGTAATCAAACTCCCATTTAAGTGGAATGCTTAATTTACATCTATAAAATTGATATACCACAGTACTAACGATTGTCAGTAAACAATTGACGCAGTCTTTCTGTTCCCTCACTTTTAATCCAAATTTTCATGCGATTTAGCAGAAGAAAATGTTGGAAGTACCATGAGGTGATGAGCAGGGATGTGCACTGGCTAAATACATAAGAGAGTCACACCCCAGTGTCAAGTTCCGGGAAAGGCCGCCAGGGTTGGTCCGAGGGGTTACTGGCCACCAGACAGAGGCTGTTCCTGGGCAGAGGCGCCACAGGAAGTTGGTCTGTTGTGCAGAAACGCAGTTAACATCTTCCGTAGAGAAACTGCTGGCGAAAACGTTTTACGAGCAGGGAATGGCGTAAGAACTCGCCCTCTTTAACTGGAACTCACTTTCGTACATGAGATGTCAAAAGTTGGCCTTCCCCCAAAAGCACAGAAAACTAACGATAAGCCTCTGGAATTGCGGGAGGGCGCCAAACACCCTGACTTCACAGAAAAAGAATGTTTTATGTGAACCTGCAACTATTAGGAAACATAAGCAAACTCTAAGTTAAAAGGAGTCACCAGATGGTGACGAGGCAGAGAACCTCACCGGATGAAGAAAACTATGGAGAGAGAGTGACGCGGATTTTTTCGGTAGAGTACAGTAGGAACAAGCAATTGGTTAACCAGTCATTGGAAGGAGACTAGGAGTTTCCTTTTACGAGCAGTTTGGTCAGCACACGGAAGATTCGGAGTTGAGCGAATCAAATACTGTGAGAGACGCTAAACGCGGCAATGCGAAGTTTCCTCTTACTTCACATTCGACTGGAAATCAAATGGGGAAATAGAGTTCTGATATCAAGACCAAGAGACGGAGCGTCCAACATCCAACTTTTATGCTGAGAGCTGCCGCGGAGCCTCCAGGCTTAGAAATATTCCAGGCTAATTTGGATTTAGCTGCTGGCGAGAGTCATTGGTTCCATCAATGATCGATTCTGCAGCTACATGAACGATCACCTGCAGTACTATGGTGAGATCATGCCACTGCTGTGAGGTGAGGCATAGGATCAGAATCACTTTTTCCTAATTCTATTGTTTCAAGTGTGAAGCTTGCGTTTTGTCAGTAATAAACGGTTTGCTTTCAACTTCGTCCACAGAGGTGACGCTTTTCCTTTTTGTAGTATATGTTACTTCCATTCGCCTTACAGTTACTAGGTATTGCACAGTTGTAAGTAAATTTCTTGCGAGATTATTAGCGTTTCTCCCCGGCCCCTATGTAAGGGCTACGAGGGTTGTCCAGAAAGTAAGTTCCGATCGCTCGCAAAATGGACACCACTGTGAAAACTCGATGACGCTTTGCTCACATGTGTTGGGTAGTGTCTCCAGTATGGCTGTCGATCGCTTCAAGAATCTCTTTTCAGTTGTGAGAGCACTTTGAGCGAGTAAAGGTGCCTAGAACAACGATGTATCTTGCCGAGTAGGTGGTCTGCTGAGAGGTTCCGCCTTAACGAATGCAGCCCACCTAACACAACTGCCACGCACTTCCTTCTTCGTGGCAATTCTCAGCCGCACTCTGCAGGGGCAGTGAAGACGCTCCTGCAGCCTTTTCGATGGGAAGTGTTCGATCACCCACAACGCAGCCCTAATTGGCTCGTCCTGAATATCATATCTGTTCACATGAAACGCCGGATACGAAGACAACACTTGGGTGCAGGCTATGCGCTATAAACCAGCGTAGAGAAATATCGGAAAGCGCAGGCGGCTACCTTCTATGACGATGGTGTTGGAAATCTGGTATAACGCTGCAACAAATGTCTAAGTCGAAGCGGCGCCTGTGTGGAGAAGTGTCTGGAAAGTGTAGCTAACTCTTGCAAATAAAACGTTTCTGATTTTCACTGAGGTTTCCATTTAGTGAACGATCGGAACTTACTTTCTGGACAAGCCTAGTAAATTGTCACAGGTTGTCATTTACTTCTTTTATCTCTGTGACTTACCTTGGTAATGTTGCCACAGGCTGCCAGTATTTAATATTCATTTTACTATAATAAACCAGAGTAATTATACACTCCTGGAAATAGAAATAAGAACACCGTGAATTCGTTGTCCCAGGAAGGGGAAACTTTATTGACACATTCCTGGGGTCAGATACATCACATGATCACACTGACAGAACCACAGGCACATAGACACGGGCAACAGAGCATGCACAATGTCGGCACTAGTACAGTGTATATCCACCTTTCGCAGCAATGCAGGCTGCTATTCTCCCATGGAGACGATCGTAGAGATGCTGGATGTAGTCCTGTGGAACGGCTTGCCATGCCATTTCCACCTGGCGCCTCAGTTGGACCAGCGTTCGTGCTGGACGTGCAGACCGCGTGAGACGACGCTTCATCCAGTCCCAAACATGCTCAATGGGGGACAGATCCGGAGATCTTGCTGGCCAGGGTAGTTGGCTTACACCTTCTAGAGCACGTTGGGTGGCACGGGATACATGCGGACGTGCATTGTCCTGTTGGAACAGCAAGTTCCCTTGCCGGTCTAGGAATGGTAGAACGATGGGTTCGATGACGGTTTGGATGTACCGTGCACTATTCAGTGTCCCCTCGACGATCACCAGTGGTGTACGGCCAGTGTAGGAGATCGCTCCCCACACCATGATGCCGGGTGTTGGCCCTGTGTGCCTCGGTCGTACGCAGTCCTGATTGTGGCGCTCACCTGCACGGCGCCAAACACGCATACGACCATCATTGGCACCAAGGCAGAAGCGACTCTCATCGCTGAAGACGACACGTCTCCATTCGTCCCTTCATTCACGCCTGTCGCGACACCACTGGAGGCGGGCTGCACGATGTTGGGGCGTGAGCGGAAGACGGCCTAACGGTGTGCGGGACCGTAGCCCAGCTTCATGGAGACGGTTGCGAATGGTCCTCGCCGATACCCCAGGAGCAACAGTGTCCCTAATTTGCTGGGAAGTGGCGGTGCGGTCCCCTACGGCACTGCGTACGATCCTACGGTCTTGGCGTGCATTCGTGCGTCGCTGCGGTCCGGTCCCAGGTCGACGGGCACGTGCACCTTCCGCCGACCACTGGCGACAACATCGATGTACTGTGGAGACCTCACGCCCCACGTGTTGAGCAATTCGGCGGTACGTCCACCCGGCCTCCCGCATGCCCACTATACGCCCTCGCTCAAAGTCCGTCAACTGCACATACGGTTCACGTCCACGCTGTCGCGGCATGCTACCAGTGTTAAAGACTGCGATGGAGCTCCGTATGCCACGGCAAACTGGCTGACACTGACGGCGGCGGTGCACAAATGCTGCGCAGCTAGCGCCATTCGACGGCCAACACCGCAGTTCCTGGTGTGTCCGCTGTGCCGTGCGTGTGATTATTGCTTGTACAGCCCTCTCGCAGTGTCCGGAGCAAGTATGGTGGGTCTGACACACCGGTGTCAATGTGTTCTTTTTTCCATTTCCAGGAGTGTAACTATTGTTTCGTTTAATATTCGAAAGTGCCCCAACCTAAATTTTGGAGAGCACATTTTCTTACGTTTTATCGATAGCTACTAGAATTAAAATCATTAACCTGGAGCGTCAGACCCCCTTTGAGTAGAGAAAAGAATAAATTATAAAACGACCTCCCATAGCTACTGCTTCTCTTCTTGGTTCATCAGGCCCCACTCGTTCTTTCATGAGGGTTTCCTAGGTCTTTCCCCCAATTAAAATTTTGTTGGATCGTTTCAATTTCTCTTGAAATGTGTTGTTAATCGTATGTTTTACTCAAAAATACGTGTTAGTCTCTCCAACATTTTTTAATTCCGTGCTGTTTTGGCTAGAAAATATGCTTTTGTCGTCGCTGTCTTAGCTACAATTAAGTGGTATTACCTGAACTGCAATTGTCTTGTTCTTCTGTTGTACGGATTTCACTACTTTTTGGACTTTTTCACGTAGAATGACTTAAGGATACTGTGTATTGATAGCTGCCGATATTTCTGCTCTGAAATCATAAAACAGGATTGTCTTATCTTACATGTGTAAATAGGCTTTTGGTTGACTTATTGAAAGTCTGATAGCTTCGGCTAAATTTTCCAAATTTAAGTGGTGAGGACCTAAAGTTTGACAGAAAGAAAAAAATTTGCCATGTATTCCTACGCCGACGTTTCATTCATTTCCCATTAATGAGTCATCTGATCTTCAGATTAGCTCAGATTTATTGCTTACAATGCTGTAGCTCCAATTATTAATTTACCTATTTTTTTCAGAGTTATTCATTACGTCTAGTTTGTATTGTAATTGAGGAAGCATAACTGTAGAAGGTAGACGAAATATTGGAACACGTGAGGCAATACTGACCTTACGACTTATCTTAGAAGAGAGATTAAGGGAAGGCAAACCTACGTTTCTAGCAGTTGTAGACTTAGAGAAAGCTTTTGACAATGTTGACTGGAATACTCTCTTTCAAATTCTAAAGGTAGCAGGGGTAAAATACAGGGAGCGAAAGGCTATTTACAATTTGTACGGAAACCAGTAGCAGTTATAAGATTCGAGGGGCATGAAAGGGAAGCAATGGTTGGGAAGGGAGTGAGACAGGGTTGTAGCCTCTCCCCGCTGTTATTCAATCTGTATATTGAGCAAGCAGTACAGGAAACAAAAGAAAAATTCGGAGTAGGTATTAAAATCCATGGAGAAGAAATAAAAACTTTGAGGTTCGCCGATGACATTGCAATTCTGTCAGAGACAGCAAAGGACTTGGAAGACCAGTTGAACGGAATGGACAGTGTCTTGAAAGGAGGATATAAGATGAACATCAACAAAAGCAAAACGAGGATAATGGAATGTAGTCTAATTGATTCGGGTGTTGCTGAGGAAATTAGAATAGGAAATGAGACACTTAAAGTAGTAAAGGAGTTTTGCTATTTGGGGAGCAAAATAACTGATGATGGTCGAAGTAGAGAAGATATAATACGTAGACTGGTAATGGCACGAAAAGGATTTCTGAAGAAGAGAAATCTGTTAACATCGAGTATAGATTTAAGTGTCAGGAAGTCGTTTCTGAAAGTATTTGAATGGAGTGTAGCCATGTATGGAAGTGAAACATGGACGATAAATAGTTTGGACAAGAAGAGAATAGAAGCTTTCGAAATGTGGTGCTACAGAAGAATGCAGAAGATTAAATGGGTAGATCACATAACTAATGATGAAGTATTGAATAGAATTGGGGAGAAGAGGAGCTTGTGGCACAACTTGACAAAAAGAAGGGACCGGTTAGTAGGACATGTTCTGAGGCATCAAGGGATCACCAATTTAGTATTGGAGGGCAGCGTAGAGGGCAAAAATCGTAGAGGGAGACCAAGAGATGAATACACTAAAAAGATTCAGAACGATGTTTGTTGCAGTAAGTACTGGGAGATGAAGAAACTTGCACAGGATAGGGTAGCATGAAGAGCTGCATCAAACCAGTTTCAGGACTGAAGACCACAAAAACAACAACAGTATCAACTTTCCGCAGCTTACACTTATGTTACGGCTTCTACTTCTTAGATTGAGGTAATCTGTGTTTTCAAGTGTCTGTTTACAGAAAATGTTCAAGATGCATCTCAATATATGTATATCTAGAGTTAAAACAGTTCTCCATTCGGATCTCTGGGAGAGGACCGATTTGAGACAAAAATAAGTCAACAAAAAGAAATTTCTTTTTTGCGCCATCATGGATGTAACCACTCTGCTGCTCAGTACTCAAACGATAGTTATTACGCAAGACATTCAGACTACTTTACCGTCACGCATTGTGAATACTTGTGTGGGCGGATTACTTGTCACGATCCCAAGAATACCAGCACTTTGCCGTGGCGTGAGAAACAGACCACAAACTCGGCGACGGCTTCGCAGAGTCACAGCGGCGGCTGCTGCGCAACGGAGTTCCTCCATTTACTTGAGTACACAATGAACACTCGGCGAGAAACAGCAGCTCTCGTCACGTCAAGATACCGCTGAAAGCGCAGCTGCTACAATGAACAGTTGATGGAGCACTACCAGCTCAATGTCTCTCGTACAGAACAGCCCTCTTGTTCGCGGCGTCTCCAGCCGTGGCTTGCTACCGAACAACTGCTACAGTCCCCTAGCTGCTCAAGTGCGGAACCCGCCTTTCATTAATTTCTCCTAAGGACCGCACACCTGCTTCCCAGACACTTCCGTCAGCGCCTCACACTGACGACCGACAACCTGTTTCGCCTGAGAGAACTCGTCTTCAATGTGACGTGTGTGCCTTTCTCTCTCTCTCCCTCTCTCTCTCTATCTTCACTCACTGTACTTCCGTCCGTAATTGTGGCAGGCTGAAATCTGTGTCAGATATACATCCCTTAACGCTTCCACTTACTAAGACATCTGCTTGAGCACCCCGGACGAACAATTAGTCGTTCCGAGAGACATCAGAGACATCAATCTGATACCACGAGACACATTGACAGTGGCCTCAGTTCGGTGAGAAACAGAATGCATGGCTTACATCACGGCCATATCTAGCTGTAATCACTCACTGATGACATTCCGTAGAACTGCCAAACTGTGGGGATGCTGCTTGTTCTGTTTCACACACAGTTACAAATAGTTGTGTACATTTTTTGTGGACTCAGGATCGGTTTATTTGGCGTGCCAGTCAGATGCCATCGGATACCTGATATACGTCACACCAGGAACGTATGCTGCAGACCTGTAAACAAGAACGGTGCCATTTTAGAACACAGGAGTGTCCGCAGCATACTCATCATGAACATGTAGAAGAGAGGGCGACTCTCAGTTACCCAGAATGCCGAACTAAATATTCTTATTCATGAACGAAATTTTTTGAACTGCAACGGTGTGTCTGCTGATTCGAAACTTACTGGCAGAATACACTGATCTCCGGACAGCGTTCGAATCGCGCTCCGCCACACGGTTCCATCCTGGTTCATGTTCACAATAATCTGAATGAGAGGGCTCAAATCATGGTACGAAAAGTACTCCAAAACTTCACAGAACTACCTTGAGTCTGTACTGCTCCCTCTACACATAGCGGATTGTCGTGTTTCGTCGGACTCCGGACTACCTACATGTGCTTTAAATAACAGTTTGGCCAAATAGCCCACGTTTTAGTTTCGGTGCAGAATATTCACTCCACGTATCTCTATTGTCTTCTGGAACTCCATTCCCGTCATTCAGTACAAACAGATACTACTCCAGTCAACGAAAAGCAGCATTGAGGGAACACCAGCTAATACCTAGCAAAATCAGGCCGCACAACTCGAGTTTGGTGACAGTATCTGTAAGTACTTAAGAAGGTATCGGTCTTCCCGAGTTCTAAACATTTGCTTAAAAAGGTTTAATGTTCAATTAACTCTGCTATGTTGCCTATCCCACAAATCAAATGGCTATCAAGTCCTGTAACAATAGAGGAAACTGCTATCAATGTATATTCAAAATGGTTCAAATGGCTCTGAGCACTATGGGACTTAACATCTGAGATCATCAGTCCCCTAGAACCTAGAATTACTTAAACCTAAATAACCGAATGACATCACACACATCCATGCCCGAGGCAGGATTCGAACCTGCGACCGTCGCGGTTGCGCGGTTCCAGAATGAAGCGCCTAGAACCGCTCTGCCACACCGGCCGACAATGTAAATTCGCTTTAATATCTTCAACTTTTATAGTCCTGTCTTCCTCAGTTGCGTGTAATATTACGGTATATTAATAATTTTTACTTATGGACCGTCTGACAGCAACTGAATAAAACACAATTTTAGTGCCATACGCGTTTCGCCTTTATTTTCTGGAAGGCATCATCAGTGGCAGGTTGCGTGGACAATTTCCTACATATTACGCTCCTGCTGCATTTTTGGTGTTCTTCTTCTTCTTATGAAAGCCAATTTGCGGTTTTTTTCCCCATTCCACAACACTATGCACTGAACGCTTGTTTTAAAGCAATGTTTTGGTTTCTGTTCTAGAAACTCATTAGACTTTCTTTTATTTCCATCACTGCTTCCTCGATGTACAGATTGGAGAGTAGGGGCGAAAGGCTACAGCCTTGTCTTACACCCTTCTTAATACGAGCACTTCTTTCTTGATGGTCCACTCTTATCATTCCCTCTTGGTTGTTGTACATATTGCATATGACCCGTCTCTCCCTATAGCTTACCCCTACTTTTTTCAGAATCTCGAACAGCTTGCACCATTTTATATTGTCGACGCTTTATCCAGGTCGACAAATCCTATGAAAGTGTCTTGATTTTTCTTTAGCCTTCCTTCCATTATTATCCGTAACGTCAGAATTGCCTCTCTCGTCCCTTTACTTTTCCTAAAGCCAAACTGATCGTCACCTAGCGCGTTCTCAGTTTTCTTTTCCATTCTTCTGTATATTATTGTTGTAAGCAGCTTCGATGCATGAGCTGTTAAGCTGATTGTGCGATAATTCTCGCACTTGTCAGCTCTTGCCGTCTTCGGAATTGTGTGGATGATGCTTTTCCGAAAGTCAGATGGTATATCGCCAGACTCATATATTCTACACACCAACGTGAATAGTCGCTTTGTTGCCACTTCCCCCAATGATTTTAGAAATTCTGATGGAATGTTATCTATTCCTTCTGCCTTATTTGACCATAAGTCCTCCAAAGCTCTTTTAAATTCCGATTCTAATACTGGATCCCCTATCTCTTCTAAATCAACTCCTGTTTCTTCTTCTATCACATCAGACAAATCGTCACCCTCATAGAGGCTTTCAATGTATTCTTTCCACCTATCTGCTCTCTCCTCTGCATTTAACAGTGGAATTTCCGTTGCACTCTTAATGTTACCACCGTTGCCTTTAATGTCACCAAAGGTTGTTTTGACTTTCCTGTATGCTGAGTCTGTCCTTCCGACAATCATATCTTTTTCGATGTCTTCACATTTTTCCTGCAGCCATTTCGTCTTAGCTTTCCTGCACTTCCTATTTATTTCATTCCTCAGCGACTTGTATTTCTGTATTCCTGATTTTCCCGGAACATGTTTGTACTTCCTCCTTTCATCACTCAACTAAATTATTTCTTCTGTTACCCATGGTTTCTTCGCAGCTACCTTCTTTGTACCTATGTTTTCCTTCTCAACCTTTAGCCAACTGCTAGCCATAATGTTCCGTAAAAGTTACGTAGCACGCCACGCGGAGTTGTTAATCGACCAGAAATTTCACTCGAAAATAACTTCCAAACTGTTCTTCATTAAAATTCCGAAACTTGACCAACTTTTGTCGCTACACTTCTGCTGTAAAATAACAGAAAGAATGCGTACGTTTCTGCATCGTAGCCGAAATTTGCGAAGCGCTGCTCCACATCCACTAACTTCTACGACGACTACCGAGCGACTCCCAGACTCACTAATTTGAAGCACAAAGCCATACCCTAACCGAGGGAAATGCCTAATTCTCATAGGCTGATAATCTCAACGCCCAATAAGAAAGGCTCGTGTCCTCTAATACCAATGGTAGCCCTGACCGGGCCAACAGGATCACAGAAAAGAAAGACGAAGGATAATATAAATTTACAAAATCAAATTAAAACAAAAACATAAGTAAATGCCGGAATTGCCCTCAGAAACAAAATATTAAACTATTTGGCTCCAAACTTTTATTTTGGCTGCTTTTATACAATACCATTCAAAAAGGATATATGTAACACGTGACTCACGATTCCACAAGGTTTACCCACGCGTACTTCTATATGATGTCCGGTAAAATAAAGATTCACGCTTCACGTATGCCCTCTACACATTCCTTCGACATTTATTTCCACAACACTCACACAACAAAACTAACTAACAAAACAATTCTGAAATAATTAGTTTTACGTCAGCAAGCTGTTCTAGTCAAAATAAAAGAATCCTGTATAAGAAGCTTCTACAAACTGCAATTGTAAGCACAGTATCAGAAGAGGTTGTAGATAATTATAATCCGAAACTCACTTTCGTGTTACAAGGAGAGTTGTGGTTTTTCAGTGAGCTTTTAGAACATTAAAAATATCGCAGTTAAGGGTGTGAAATTGTAAGCACAGTATCAGAAGAGGTCGTAAATAATTGCAATCCCTAACTCAGTTTCGTGTTACAAGGAGAGTTATGGTTTTTCAATGAACTTTTAGATCATTGAAATTATCGTGGTTAAGGGTGTGAAATTTAAACTGTACAAGTTAATTGGCAACGCAATTGCCAAGAATTAATAACAGACACTAAGAAAAAAAGTGACTTACGACGAACGAATTATCTGAATGCCACGGAAATAGATAAATGTGATATGCATGTATAGGCAAACAAACGATTACAATTTCAGAAAAACTGGTTCAAGGGAAAAAGTTTCACAAACTGAGAAAGCTAATAACGACTTGGTCCACCTCTGGCCCCTATGCCAACTTGGCTTGATGTTGGCTGATAGAGTTGTTTTATGTCCTCATGAGGGACATCGTTCCGTATTCTTTCCAATCGACGCTTCAGATCGTCAAAAGCCCGCACTGGTTTGAGGCCGCTGTCAGTAATACTGAAAGCGTTCTCCATTGGCGAGACATCTTGAAACCGTACAGTCCAACGTAGGGTTTGACAAGCGTGAAGTCATTCAGAAGAAACTCTAGCGTGTGCGGATGGGCCCTATCTTCTGAAATGTAAGCGCAGGATGGTGTGTAACGCAGTGACTTTGTCAAGCAAAAAACACATTTGATGAGACTACAGCGTCTGTCCAAAGGAGTCCTCACCACAAAGGAAGAGAGAGTAATAAAATTAATTCTTCAATACTGATCACAGATTCTAGCTCCAAAGAAAATTACAAGTAAACTGACACCTAACTCAGAGCAGTCGATTAATTAAATAACAATTCATCAAATTTAATTACTGAATTGTAACAACTAATTAATTTTCCTAAGTCCACAGACACAACCGAGGTATTGTCTACATAGAGGACCATCGGTTGGAGGGGGCAGGGCAGATGTAACGTTCCCCGTTCAATTAATATCGAAAACGCCCAGGATCGTGAAATCTACCTTGGTTTTCTGGCCATTATTTCGAATCGTCGTTGAAGCCACGGGATGGCGGAAGCAAAAGCAGTTCTCCCACGTTCTGAAAGTTAGTGTCAGTTCAGGTCACCCAACTTGAGGGCCTGAACTCGGCCACTCCAGGTGGCCAGAACATCAGCAACGGTTCCACCTCTCACTCCTGTTAGGCTGGCTAGAGGGACCTTTTCGTGTCCCGCAGAGATACGCCGTAGCTCATTGAATGTGTCTTTAAACAACCTAGCTAACAGCTCTGCAGCCCACTCCGTTACAGTCTCTACAGGTGTTCGGAGTGCAGCAATTACCGCCATGTAGTGGTTAATGGTCCCTATTGCTTTGAGAACAGATTAGGTTAGTCATCCGCGAACCCTCGTGATGTTTAGGGGTTACTACGCACATCGCAGTTACAGTGGTTGCGACTGTACTACCGCTATGTTTGTTCCTCAAGATACTGGCGCTGCAGTCGATATGTAGCGTGGTAAGCTGTTTTGGCAGACTCCTGTTAGAGTTATCGTAAGCGTCACCCATAGTTAATTTCTTCTCTTCCAGTGATACCCGCTATTTCATTGCTGTGCTTACTCTGGGGACGGGTCTTGATTCTGAAGATGATTATGCTATGTGAATTTGTGTACTTTAACTTGCCCTACATCTACATCTACATGGTTACTCTGCAATTCACACTTAAGTGCCTGGCAGAGGTTTCATCGGACCATTTTCATACTACTTCTCTACCATTCTACTCTCGAATGGCGCGTGGGAAAAAGGAACACCTGAATCTTTCCGTTCGAGCTCTGATTTCTTTTATTTTATTATGATGATCATTTCTCCCTACGTAGATGGGTGTCAACAAAATATTTTCGCATTCGGAAGAGAAAGTTGGTGATTGAAATTTCGTAAATAGATCTCGCCGCAAAGTAAACCGCCTTTGTTTCAGTGCCTACCACCCCAACTTGCGTGTCATATCAGTGACACTCTTACCCGTATTGTGTAATAACACGAAACGAGCTGCCCTTCTTTGCACTTTTTCGATGTCTTCCGTCAATCCTACCTGGTAAGGATCCCATACCGCGCAGCAATATTCCAGCAGAGGACAGACAAGTGTAACGTAGGATGTCTCTTCAGTGGGTTTGTCGCATCTTCTAAGTGTTCTGCCAACAAAGAGCAGTCTTTGTTTCGTCTTCCCCACAATATTATCTATGTGGTCTGCCGGCCGGTGTGGGCGAGCGGTTCTAGGCGTTTCAGTCTGGAACCGCGCGACTGCTACCGTCGCAGGTTCGAATCCTGCCTTGGGCATGTATGTGTGTGATGTCCTTAGGTTAGTTAGGTTTAAGTAGTTCTAAGTTCTAGGGGACTGATGACCTCAGATGTTAAGTCCCATAGTGCTCAGAGACATTTGAACCTTTGTGGACTTTCCAATTTAAGTTGGTCGTAATTGTAATTCCTGGGTATTTAGTCGAATTGGCAGCCCTTAGATTTGTGCGATTTATCGTATACCCAAAATTTATAGGATTTCTTTTAATACCCATGTGGATGACCTCGCACTTTTCTTTGTTTAGTGCCAATTACCACTTTACGCACCATACAGAAATTCTCTCTAGATCATTTTGTAATTGGAATTGATCGTCTGTTAATTGTACTAGACAGTAAATGACAGCGTCATCTGCAAACAGTCTAAGGGGGCTGCTCAGATTATCACCTAGATGATTTATGTAAATCAGGAACAGCAGAGGGCGTATGACACTACCTTGTGGAACACCAGATATCACTTCTGTTTTACTCGATTTAGCGTCTAATTTATTTGTTCATGTTATATGTTCCTCCATATCATCAAGTCTACCGCTCGCCCAGCGGCTACATTCTGTGAGTGACAGTTTATGGGAACTTGCGGCAGGGCTGCCTCTCATTTGTGTGTTCATAACTGATTGTATGTTCCTCCACATCATCAGTACTGCAGCTTCCCTACTGCCCCTTTTGCAAATAACAATGTTAGTCGGTGTTCCTTTGCTAATCTGCTACAGCTACATCCACCAACAGTAAAACTCTATGGGCTTACTATGAAGGGCAACGACACAGGATGCAGAATGTCGTCGGCATACCGCTGTGTTTTAAGCGTTCTGCGGATGACAACCAGGTGGGTTTCCGTTCTGAAAAGAAATGGCACCTCAGACCTCCAGTCCTGGTTGTCATGCCGTATGGCGGGTGACAGTAAGGTTGGTGTCACACCAGTGTCCGGTGCGTCAGCTGACATGTCTTCGAAGGTTATAGGAGCTCACTTGGAATTCGGACTTATCACTGAAGACAATTCTGTTCCAGGCCGAAGACGTGCGTCGAGACGCCACGGACAGCGGTGGGATACCAACCTGACTCTCGTCCGCCACACTGCCCGACAACCAGGAGTGATGATCTGGGGTGCCCTTTTTTTTTTTTTAGAGCAGTATCCCACCTGGTTGTCATCCGTGGCACCCTTACCTCGCATTGTTGCACTTCATGGAAAGCCATCCTGGGCTTACATTTCAGCAAGATAATGCCCATCAAATGGTCAGAGTTTACACTGCTTATCTTCGTGCTTAACAAAACCTAATTTGGCAAGCAAGGTCGCCGGATCTCTCGCCAATTGAGAACGCTTGCAGCATTATTGGCAGCACCCTCCAACCAGCGGGGGATTTTGACGATCTAATGAGCTAATTGCCGGCCGGAGTGGCCGAGCGGTTCTAGGCGCTTCAGTCTGGAACCGCAAGAACGCTACTGTCGCAGTTTCGAATCCTGCGTCGCGCATTGATGTGCGTGATGTCCTTAGGATGGTTAGATTTAAGTAGTTCTAAGTTCTAGGGGACTGATGACTTCAAAAGTTAAGACCTCAGAAGGCTCATTTTTTTATGAGCTAATGGGACAGAATTTGGCACGGTATCTCTCAGGAGAGCAACTAGCAACTCTGTCAATAAGCGTCACGCGGTGTAACTGGTTGCCTAAGGGCCAGAGATTGACAAACTCTTTACTGACTTGTTCAATTTGTCAAACTCTTTCTCCTGAACAAATAATCTATTGTTTTCTGAAATTGTAATCGTTCGTTTGTCTGCACAAGTAGATAATATCTAACGATTTCCGTCCCATTTGGACAATTCCTTCGTGATGCGGTGCCGTTTTTGTGCCTTGGAGGGTATTCGTTTAGGTTCGTAAGCAATATGGAGAGTTATCAAAAACAAATTCATAACACACTTAGTTGAATGTAAAATTAAGTTTTAGTTACCGGGAAATAATAACAGTTTGATGGCACATTAGGCTGACCCAGTACCCTGTCGCACAGCTGCATATCTGTCTCGAGCAAAAGAACAAAGCTACCTTCTGGCTACAAGAAAACACACGTCCTAAGGTCGCGTACATCACTGCAAGTAAAAATAACACACAAGAGTGTGCTACGTTACAGGGTCACACAGCACGTCCGCCGTTAGCTACCGTCCAATTTCTGTGTTTTATGGGCCACTTAAAAGCAGTTGATTTACGTGCCGCTGAGAGAAATGTCCTCTTTTACGATGATCGACTCTAAATGACCATTGCATGCAGTTCCCCTCGCAGTGTCCTCTTGAAAACTGCATTCACTGACAGGAGCAGCTACTGTCGCGTTTGAAACCGATCGTCATTGACAAGGCGTTACAATTATCTCGGCCACGTGGGGTAGCCACGTCTGAGGCGTCTTGTCGGTCCGCGACCCCCCCCCCTCCCCCCCCCCCCCCCGGCTCACGCGCTCCACCGTCGGAGGTAGTCCTCCCTCGGGCATGTGTGTGTGTGTGTGTGTGTGTTGTCCACAGCGCAAGTTGGTTTAAGTGGATTAAGTAATTTGTAAGCTTAGGGACCAATGACATAAGCAGTTTGACAAAGTTTTTACACTTATCTCCGGTTGCTGTCGGTTAGGATCTCTTGGGGTCATTGTTCTTAGGTATTTTACATGACTGAGAGCGATAAACCGTTCTCTCTCTCTCCCCCTCTCTCTCTCTCTCTCTCTCTCTCTCTCTCTCTCTCACACACACACACACACACACACACACACACACACACACTTCACTCTCACGACTTATGTCAGCGGTGAAGTTCTACGACAGAGCGAGCAGTGCGCTCTTTGTAGGAAGCGACTAATATTTTGCCGGTGTGCTTACCTATGTGAAACTAATTTCGAGGTACAGTGTATTCGAAAAAAGTTTTAATGGCATTAGTATAGGAAACTGTTATTAATATGTTATCAAATGAGATACACTATGTGATCATAAGTATCCGGACACTCCCAAAAACATAGGTTTTTCAAAAATGGTTCAAATGGCTCTGAGCACTATGGGGCTTAACATCTGAAGTCATCAGTCCAATAGAACTTAGAACTACTTAAACCTAACTAACCTAAGGACATCACACACATCCATGCCCGAGGCAGGTTTCGAACCTGAGACCATAGCGGTCGCGTGGTTCCTGACTGAAGCGCCTAAAACTGCTCGGCCACATCGGGCGGCTACGGTTTTCACATTAGGTGCTTTGTTCTGCTACCTACTGCCACGTAGTCCACATCAGCGACCTCAGTAGTCATTAGACATCGTGAGAGAGCGGAATGAGATGCCCACAGAACTCGCGGACTTCAAACGTGGCCAGGTGACTTGGTGTCACTTGTGTCAAACGTCTGTATGCAAGGTTTCCGCACTCCTAAATATCCCTAAGTCCACCGTTTACGATATGACAGTGAAGTGGAAACGTGAAGGGACACGTACAGCACAAAAGTGTACAGGCCGATCTCGTCTAGTGACTGACAGACTGCCGACAGTTGAAGAGGGTCGTAATGTGTAGTAGGCACACATCTATCCAGACCATCACACAGGAATTCCAAACTGCCTTAGGATCCATTGCAAGTAGTATGACAGGCGAGAGGTGAGAAAACTTGGATTTCATGGTCGACCGGCTGCTCATAAGCCGCACATCATGCCGGTAAATGCCAAATGCTGCCTCGCTTGGTATAACAAATGTGAACATTGGACGGTGAACGTCATCTGCCAGTCGGCATAGTGGCAGCAGTAAATTCGGAGCCGGTGGTGTTACGGTGCGGTTTTTCGTGGAGGGGGCTTGCACCTCTTGTTGTTTTGCATGGTACTATCACATCACAGGCCTCCATTGATGTTTTAAACACTTCTTGCTTCCCACTGTTGAAGAACAATTCGGGGATGACGACTGCATCTTTCAACATGATCGAGCATTTTGTACGGTGGCGTGGTCTCCTGACCTTCATTTCTTACATATTCCGACTCCACCATCGTATTTTGCATATCAAGACGTTTCATTCAAGCCCAAACTCGATTGGGTAGAGTCAATTTTACACTTTTCCATTTAATCGATATGCAAATCCAATAAATAAATCGCAAGTGTGCACCGAGTTTAAGAAGTGCAGGCTGGTGTACAAAAACATTCAAGACACGACGGCCACAGGAGTTTTTGTTCGGCGGAGGCAACCAGCCTGCTGGAAGGTCTGTAGGAGGATCAGTTAGCACGCAGCTGCGCCAGCCGGCCAACCGCCCACGGACCAAAACAGTTTTTTCCAGAGAAAAGGGATAATGGTCCGCATGTTCACCTTAAAAGCAAAATCCGCTGTATTGTTTGTGAGAGCCCCAGCCCCTGCATATTTTGACAGACCTAGTGCGCAGTTTCAGAGTTCTCACAAATGGACAGTAAGCGCCTAACGTAGATGCTATATATTTTCAGATTGTTCGGCTTAGCCATTCTCCCGTTTGTAAGAGTAACGCTGATTGTTGGACTATTTCTGATGCAATGAGCCAGAGGAGTGAGGGAAAGACAGTGGATGATATACCCTTTCGCTTTTTGCGTGGATGGAAGTCATTCTGGTGACGCTCTTATAGCGGGAATACACAGCGGGAGCGAGTGTGCTCGTGTGTGTACGCATAGAGTGAGGGACAGTCTCTACTCAGTACTGCACTGAGAGAGCACCTCTGTTGCTGGCGAATCGGAGTGATACTCTATAGTCGACCGGTGTGGCCGAGCGGTTCTAGGCGCTTCAGTCTGGAACTGTGCGACCGCTACGGTTGCAGGTTCGATTCCTGCCTTGGGCATAGATGTGTGTGATGTCCTTAGGTTAGTTAGGTTTATGTAGTTCTAAGTTCTAGGGGACTGATGACCTCAGATGTTAAGTCCCATAGTGCTCAGAGCCATTTGAACCAGTTGATGCTCTATATTGAATTGCTCGCGATTAAGTGTTTGTTCACTGTGTTGGCCACGACACTTCATGTGCGGTGTGAACACAGACAGAGTATTAGTTAGCTCCTCCGAGCGAACATTGAGTGGCATCACGGTGGACTGGTTACCTGATCGGTGTACCACGCCAATAGTTAGACTAGGGGAAGATAGGAGTCCTTGACTTCATCAGACGCAGTGAGAGTTCGATTGGCGAAGGTTAAACCAGATAGGAAGAGATAGTTTTGTGATTTTGCAGCCCGAACGACGCAGACAGCAGTCGTCACAGCTCACGGTATTGTGCGCTACAGCGTAGGCGAGCCCCATCTTTCCTTTATTAGAAATAACATACTTCTTTCACGTCACTCCTTTACATTTCTCACGTGAGAGCCTCGACTGTACTTCAGTTGAATCGGATAATTATTCAAGTTGACTAGGCGCGGCTCTCATCTATTCTGCCGAGTAAATAACATTCTTAAAGAAAAGGGGTAAAAGATTTTTCGCACACTTTGTATATAAATGTGATTAACAGGATTCCTATCCATATGAGGTAACCTCCTATTCCGAAAAGAACCCGGAAATTTGTGTATCGATTTACAAATTAGAGTTTCATAAGATTTTTCTTAAAGTTTGCAATAAATAATATTTTATGTTGGTTTAATAACTAGCAATACTCCAGTACACAAGTATCCCGCTAGTTACTTAAGAAATTAGAATATTTTTATGTCTTTTCCTTACAGCGGAAAGTTTTACAGGCATTTCTTTTTGATACGTTAGGAGCATCTGTCTGACTTCTGTAGTAGTGTGGGGTGGAAATTGCCTCTTGCAGGAGCTAAAGGGTATTTGTCAGATCAATCTGTTGCGCAACTCGTCAACATAACACCCGCAAAAAAATGGCTCTGAGCACTATGGGACGTAACATCTGAGGTCATCAGTCCCCTAGAACTTAGAACTACTTAAACCTAACTAACCTAAGGACATCACACACATCCATGCCTGAGGCAGGATCATAATACCCACACACTGACAACTTGTTCATAATGCACGGTCTGTGGCGGAGCGGCTACACGATAATAACATCCCTGTAATGTACTGGTCTGCACAGACTCCTGACCTGAATCCTATAGAACACCTTTGAGATGGTTTGGAACGCCGACTTCCTGCCAGGCCTCACTGACCGACATCGATACCTCTCCTTAGTGCAGCACTCCGTGAAGAATGGACCGCCATTTTCCAAGTAACCTTCCAGCACCTGAATGAACGTATGCCTGCGAGAGTGGAAACTGTCATCAAGGCTAAGGGTGGGCCAACACCATACTGAATTCCAGCATTACCGATGGAGGGCGCCACGAATTTGTAAGTCATTTTCAGCCAGGTGTCCGGATAGTCACATAGTGTACAAAGCACTGTGCAAACAGTTTGTTTGACCAGTCACTTCTCACTTTTGGAATCAATATTTTGCTGAAGTCAAGTCAATCTTAAGAACATGAACGAGTTTAATTTTTCACGTGTTAACTTTGTGAGGTCGGTGCTGGTATGCCATAGCGGAGCAGCTCTGCATCAGTCAGTATTTTAGGACCGAGTACTCGCCTTAATAACGAAGGATTTAAAAAGCATTTTAATGAATGGGTTAAAATAAATTATATCTGTACTAGAGATTAAAGAGAAGTCGTGAATGATAAACCATGGTGAAGAGTTACCATTAATAAAGTTTCTCATTACGCCAAAACTTCTTCATTTAATGTAGAAATAGCAACTTTCTCAATAAATACCAGAAATGATATGTACATGTATGCACTGTGGATAAAAATATGTCGTCAAATAACCTACATGAAAGAACTATCTAAAACAACAAGGCTATAATACACTTAATTGTATTGCAAAGAAATTATGTATGTACCAAAAAACTATAAAGCGTTGCTGAAATACGTAATGTCAAACTAATGTGGATTATCGTTCGTCTACTTAGTGAATTAAACCAATTTATTGGCACTGAATATATTTGAGAGGCGTTTAGCCGCCAAGTGCGGTATCTGCAAATGATGACGTTTCTACATTGGAGGCCCGCGATATCCCAAAACATTCAGCACCAGAGTCATCTATAATGCCTATATCCATATTTTACGAGCCATATTTATCTATATTCATAGTCTTCTCACGCTATTACAATTTTAGGTGGCCAATAGTGTACCCTCATGTATTCGTACACTGACCTCTCCATCATGACGATGCCCTTGCCGATGCACCAAACACTATGTGCCTTTAATATGGAGCATCCGGGAACTCTAAATTAAATTAGTACTAGCCGTTACTCTATCGCGGGCAGTTTCTGTGTTTGTTATGTGACATGTTAATGTGTCCCACTCTGCGCCGTGGATTCCCATTTCCTAGTCGTTTAGCAGCAGCGCTGATAGGAATGTGTTCGTATCATATTATACAGAAACAACTTCATGGGTAACACCGCTGTAACGGCCTAAACAAAAGTGTTTCCTTGAAAGAGAAACATTACTTGCGCTAGTTATCGAGCCCATATTTCAGTATGTTACAAAAGAATTTTGTTGAAAAATATTCCAGATTCTCCCGATGCATGTTGAATTTGAGGCGATCTGTGGCACGCATTATAATAAATGCCAATTTGAATCTGTAAAAAAGAAAAAAGTCCGTTCAATCTAAATGAATGTGGCTAGTAAACCACATACGGGATTTTAGAAATATTGAATTTTGTGTTATTGGCGAATGTTTGAATGACGTAGTTCAGTTTTCACCAAAAAAGGACAGTAGTTTGTTAATAAATATTGTTTAAAATAACTAATCGAAAATCCCCTACGTGGTTCAATTTGAAATTTCATTTCATCGTTGTGGTTACATTTTCAGTGATAAAGATTAAGAATTGTAGGAGTCATGCTGTGTGCTTTTTTTTTGAAACGTCATATTCGGAGAAAAGAACATTTGAAGTTTTGAAATATAGGCATGAACAAATGAAAAATTCTGCTTTTAAAAAAACTCTTGCCATATTAATCTACCACCTCAGGACTGGACCGTCGTACTGCTCCAATTGCTATCGAAATCATATTCACTTGTTGTCATAGAACGATTGAAATATAGGCGATGGCTGTTCCATGAACGCACAAAACTTTACAATTCTGTTTAGCCCTACTCCAAGCAGACGCATTGCTAGGCCGATTTGACGGTTGATTTCATGTGCGTTCCGTATAAACGTAGTACTTGGTACAACAACCCCCGGGCAGTTTGGACAAGAAATAATTATTGTGGAGGTTAAGACTTGATGACGTCGTTCTTGCAACATGATGTCTGCATTGCTCATTTTACATTTCACGTACTGATCAATAACAGAGAAAACGACAAGAAAATGTTTTATCCTCTAGCCCAATCCGTAATTCACATCGAACTCCTAGTCTTTCAGTTTCTTAGCAGAGGCACTCACTGCTTTCGAATTGCTTTCAGCCTTCCATCTATTCTTCGAACGCTTTGACGACATATTGCTTCGACTTCGCATTGGATAGGACGTTTTCATACCTTTTCTGTCCGAGCATACTTTCTTACCACTCATTCTTATTTGAGAGGCAAAACTGTTTGCAACACGCTCACAAATACACTGCCCCATACAATTGCTACACCACGAAGAAGACGTGCTACAGACAAGAAATTTAACCGACAGGAAGAAGATGCTGTGATATGCAAATGATTAGCTTTTCAGACCATTCACACAAGGTTGGCGCCGGTGGCGACACCTACAACGTGCTGACGTGAGGAAAGTTTCCAACCGATTTCTCATACACAAACAGCAGTTGACCGGCGTTGCCTGGTGAAACGTTGCTGTGATGCCTCGTGTAAAGAGGAGAATTGCGTACCATCACGTTTCCGACTTTGATAAATGCCGGATTGTGGCCTGTCGCGATTGCGGTTTATCGTATCGCGACATTGCTGCTCGCATTGCTCGAGATCCAATGAATGTTAGCAGAATATGGAATCGGTGCATTCGGGAGGATAATAAGGAACGCCGTGCTGGATCCCAACGGCCTCGTATCTCTAGCAGTCGAGATGACAGGCATGTTATCCGCATGGCTGTAACGGATCGTACAGCCACGTCTCGATCCCTGAGTCAACAGATGGGGACGTTTGAAAGACAACATCCATCTACACGAACAGTTCGACGACGTTTGCAACAGCATGGACTATCAGCTCGGAGACCACGGCTGCGGTTACCCTTGACGCTGAATCACCGACAGGACCGCCTGCGATGGTGTACTCAACGACGAACCTGGGTGCTCGAATGGCAAAACGTCATTTTTTCGGATGAATCCAGGTTCTGTTTACAGCATCATGATGGTCGCATTCGTGTTTGGCGACATCGCGGTGAACGCACATTGGAAACGTGTATTCGTCATCGCCATACTGGCGTATCACCCGGCGTGATGGTATGGGGTACCATTGGTTACTCGGTCACCTCTTGTTCGCACTGACGGCACTTTGAACAGTGGACGTTACATTTCGGATGTGTTACGACCCGTGGCTCTACCCTTCATTTGATCCCTGCGAAACCCTACATTTCAGCAGGATAATGCACGACAGCATGTTGCAGGTCCTGTACGGGCCTTTCTGGATACAGAAAACGTTCGACTGCTGCCCTGGCCAGCACATTCTCCAGTCTCTCACCAATTGAAAACGTCTGGTCAATGGTGGCCGAGCAACTAGCTCGTCACAATACGCCAGTCACTACTCTTGATGAACTGTGGTATCGTCTTGAAGCTGCATGGGCAGCTGTACCTGTACACGCCATCCAAGCTCTGTTTGAGTCAATGCCGAGGCGTATCAAGGCCGTTATTATGGCCAGATGTGGATGTTCTGGGTATTGATTTCTCAGGATGTATGCACCCAATTTGCGTGGAAATGTAATCACATGTCAGTTCTAGTATAATATATTTGTCCAATGAACACCCGTTTATCATCTTCTTTTCTTCTTGGTGTAGTAATTTTAATCGCCAGCAGTATAAAATATGAAAAGTCAATAACGTAAACAAAAATCAAGATTCGAAGCGCAAGAGTTGCCTTCTTCACACAAGTACCGACGATTGATGACGCCAAGCTAGCGCATTATTGTTCTGAAATGCCTCTAACTACACCCAGAGATGGCGCAGGTAGACCGTTTGGGGCTATTCGAGACGCTGAAGGAGGAGCTCAGAATTGCATAAAGACATTTTTTTCCAGTGATTAGGCTTTTTGTCTCATATTTTAGAAGATTCAGAGGCAACAAAAACGAATTTTTGGAAATTTTATATTGGCGTTACCCCTCAACAAGGACGTCTTACATGCAGCCTCGATGTAACATCTTCACTTATTTCAAACATGCATTGTTTCTTCACCTGCAAGACATAACTTCGCTTCTTAGCATTATAGCGCATAAGATGTGAAACCATATTTTGCAAAATGTGGCACATAGAGCTCTGGGTGAAATACACCTTAGCATTTCCCTAATGCAACTGGCTGGTTGCAATATTTTCTGCCCGAAGTTTAATCAACAATCGCAGAAATCAGCTACTGTTACAGTGGGTAAAGTGACTGTAACAGTTGAAGTTCTGTCGTAATAAATCGAAGAAAATTATGATATGAGTGAAGTTATGAAGTAAACTGAAGAATATAGATACTAAATGTCAGGAACACTGTTACTGGTAAAATGTCACCAACCTTCCCATGTTTTATCGCAAAAGAAAATCAACGTATTTTTCAATCATTTTTTCTGTACTCCCTCCTTTTTCTGTATGTATTGTCGTCCCCAGCAAACGGAAAATGTAATGCGTGATGCAGACCGCCATGCGCAGAAGGACTAAGTTGTTTCATCTTACTATTAATCCGGCAGGTGCAGTCTCCTCTTTCGTGGAGTTCTGACTGTAGCACTCCAGGGAACGTCCCAGAAAGGTTGATGTGGCTCATCGTACTGTGTGTTTTTCTGATGTGGTCTCCTCTTTCACGAAGTTCTGAATGTAGCACACCAGGTCACGTCCCAGAAGGACTAATGTCTCTCATCTTAATGTCTTTTGTCTGGTGTGGTCTTCTCTTTCATGAATTTCTGATCGTAGCACTCCAGGACACGACCCACGACCATACCTTGCAAGGGTGCTCGTGGTCCCTGGAATCGCATCTCCATGGCATTCCGTACACGCCCCCGATGCAACCAGTCAGAAGCTCGTTATGCTCTGAAGTTCTCAGGTTGCACCTTCGTATTGTTGCTGTTCTATTCTTATTTCAGTATGTAACTGTTTCATCATCTGTTTCGTCTTTTCACGGTCTTATTCGTGTCACTGTGATCACCTCCTACAAGATGGTTCTGTGGATCTCTGCATTGGTTGCTCCAATTATTACTTCCTCCTGGTAGATTTCTAATTCCTTCAAGAAAACCGTTCTTCAAGCTCAGAGGATAAATCGGTATCCCCTCTTAAAAGAGCGCATTGGTCTCTCTGGAGTCCAGTAAATGTCTTAGAACCGGTGCCATACATTCATATTGGTACGCCAGCTAAACCCGCTGGGCAGAACAGATAATAGGATTGTGGAAAGGGTCAAATACGTTGAGGTCAGTTTCTCCTTCTAATTGTAATTTATTGTAATTTAATAACTTTTACAACGAAAGCGGCACATAGCCAGATCTTTACCGAATGTAACTCTTTCACGGCTGAAGGCCTCCAAACAAGAAATCTTAACAAACAACAAGACGAAAATCCAATTAAGATAGCAATAAAATAATTTTAATAATGCAGCAACATATGCAAAGTGCAATACAAATGGCTAAGGGCCACAATTAAATTTCAAAATTTTAGAATATATTACCATAGACTTTTAAAGGCAGAAGGCCAGAAAGTTTAACAACAATAAATCTTAAAAATCAACAAGATTAAAAATGCAGTTAAAGAGGCAAATCAAATCAATAAAAAAAAACGTATCACGGCTACGTGGAAGGCCTTAAGGCTAAGCAGATAGAACATACATATGCAAGGTGCAATACCAATGGTTGAAGGCCACAATTAAGTTTAACAATTTTAAAATATATTAGCATAATCTTTTAAAGTCAGAAGGCCACAATGTTTAAGACTGAAAGATAAATTTAAAATTTAGTTTTGCAATTTTTTAAGAAAATAAAAAATAACCATAAGCCTTGAATTTAAAGTAGCTGACAACAGATAGTTAAACACCGGTGGCACTCAGAAGCCTCCATGGAGGTGGTCTGCCCTCGTTCACTTAGGCGAGACAAGTGGTGAGCCCAACTATACTTGATCCGTCGGAAACCAACCAGGGGACAGCCACGGAAAGACCGACACAACGACTTCCTCCCCGTTAATCAGTCCATGAAAACTCAAACAGGAAAGGTTACAAACGTGATAATCCACAATGGTGTATGTATTAGCTGTCAAAATTACACACCATGTTGGACAGCGACAACAGTGAGGGCAGGGCAGGTAACCCGAACTCTAACGACCACTAGGCAGGAAATGCCGGTGGTACACTTGAACTTCACTCAAAAGAACACTGCCTAAATTTACGTCAGTGCCCAGGGCAGGTAACCAGAACACTAACGGCCACAAGACAGAAAATTCCACTGGTGCACTCAAATTGAAGTCAACCAAAATAGTTAATTGCACCGCATGGAACCTAAATTTCAGCAGTAGAAACCCGCGATGTTGCTCACAGGAAAACCTTTCTAACACCGAAACGAATCACCACAACATGAACAGACGTGGCTTGGGTAGTTGAAACCACTACTCAACTTTGACGTCCTGGGTCGGTGAACCACGAAGCTCGTAGCAATCGGACTGCTCCACACACGTTCCGACACTGCGCAAGGGCTGCCAGCGACCCCAGCCGACTGCACTGCGCGGAGATAACTTCCCTCGTCCGCAACAACCGACCGACTGCCTGCTGGTCCTTCCGCGACTGCTGCTCCGTTGCGACTGCACTGCTGGTGCGTGTCCGACTCACTTCCAGACACCCGATGGTGGAAATACTGGCTCGGATCCACCCATGTAGAGGAAACACTCCTACTGGCCAAGTGACATCCCTGCACCAGTTCCACAAGGTGGTAATTGAAGGGGCCAAGAAGCTCTCAGGGAACCAGTTACACGTCGCCCAATGAGACGACCGACCTCTCAGAGCCATTACGCCAACATTTAAAATAACTTGTCAAAGGAAATCACGCCAACTACACACACAAACTGACAAACACTTGCACGGAAACCATAACGATACCCAACAGTAATTGAGCACACACGAAGACAAATCGGGAGTAGATGCACACACACACAGCCGACTCATGCAATATCGGCGAGCCAAAACGCGTCGTCCGGTGGGACGACCGACCGATGATCCACCAAGACCGTGGGCCGGCTCATGTGATGCGTGGCGGCAATGGTCGGGCGAGCCATGTCAACACAGACCTCACTGCTGCTCCAACCCGACTGCACTAGTGCCTCATTGCAACTCCTCGACCAGCAGGTCCGGACTGCACTCCAGACATGTTCCAACTGACTGGCAGGCCCCGAACTCACAACCCGAACTCCCGACCTGAACTGACTTACGACAGACAACGACCGGGAAGTAATAGCAGTCGAGCAAAGATACTACTAGAGGGGATATATCGATACGAGCTGCTAGCACGGTCAAGCAAAGCAGCAACTCAGTAGTAATTTAAATTAACGTAGTGAGGTTCAAAAATGGTTCAAATGGCTCTGAGCACTATGGGACTTAGCATCTGAGGTCATCAGTCCCCTAGAACTTAGAACTACTTAAACCTAACTAACCTAAGGACATCACACACATCCATGCCCGAGGCAGGATTCGGACCTGCGACCGTAGCGGTCGCGCGGTTCCAGACTGAAGCGCCTAGAACCACACGGCCACATCGGCCGGCTGGTGTAAAATACATGATGGCGAGAACACGAGCCACTCATGGCTCACATATGACCATCTAGTGTTGACGTAAGTAGTGTCCAGTGTGTCTACAAGATATGGTGTACCACTCACAAATATAACATAACATAAGAACAGTGGACGGAAAAGGATACTTAATTGCAGCGACCTCACAACCTGTCAATGACAGTCGCTTTTATGTCTGATAAGAATTGCTTCTTTAAATGAGTGCTGGTCCATTTCAACCAGTACATAAACTAACATTTTTGAGAGACCAGTATGCAATGGATATTTGGTGTCGAGTACCTCGCAAAAGGGCATTGCTTACAGCAGACCATGAAGCTGCGCCGTCGTGCCATGCAACACAGATAATAATGAACGGTAGTTGACAGCAATCTTGTAGTGTGCTCCTGCTAGCCGTATACTGCCTCTTTTCAAATGATGCAGTGGGTAACCCGACGGCTCAAGGCGCACGGAGGTTGCAGTTCAGGTCGCAGGTGATCAAGTAATATTTCGTGGGGTGTTGTTCGTAGACATTCGTCTTCGGTAGCCGTGTTATGCCCTTTCGACTACGTCTTTACTGTGAATATGGATTTCAAAGACCTAGATCATACGAGACTTAACTCGTACTTTTCTCACATAACATCCTGAAAGCCACGGATCAAGGTAGTCAGATAGATGCAATATTTCTTGATTTCCGAAAACATTTAACTCAGTACCACGCGTATGTTTACTATCAAAAGTACGATCGTATGAAGTATCACATGAAATTTGTGACTGGATTGAGGATTTCTTGACAAGGGGATCGCAGCATGCTGTCTTGGATGGAGAGTCATTGATGGACGTAGAAGTAACTTCGGGTATACCCCCGGGGAAATGTGTTGAGTAACTTGTCGTTCATGCTGTATAGTAATAACCTTACTAACAGTATTAATAGTCATTTCAGACTTTTCGCAGATGATGCAGTTAGCTACAACGAAGTATAGTCTGAACCAGACTGCACGCGTGTCCTATCAGACATTGATAACATTTCAACGTGATGTAAAGATCGGCAGCTTGATTTAAACGTTCATAAATGTAAAATTGTGTACTTCACAGAATTGAAAACGTAGTAGCCTATTCAGTCACAGTTGGAATAGGTAAACCCGTGCAGATACCTGAGTACAACACTCAACAGGGGCACGAAATGGAGCTATCACATAGGCAAAGTCGTGGGTAAAGTAGGTTACAATCAGTCTGCAAAGGAGATGGCGACCCATCCTAGAATACTGCTCAAGAGTGTTGGGCCCGCACCACATAGGACTAACAGGGGATACTGAACTTATACAGAGAAAGCTAGCACGAATGGCCCCCGGTTTGTTTGACCTGCGGGAAAGTGCAACAGAGATGTTGAAAGAACTGAACTGGCAGACTCTTGAAGATAGGAGGAAATCATCTCGAGAAAGTCTGCCTCCAAAGTTTCAAGAACCAGCTTTAAATGGTGATAAAAGGAACGTACAAAGTGCGTTCAAAAAGTTGTGCACAGTCGCCTCTAATTTTTGTATTTTTTGCAGGAGGAGAATGAAATTTTTGTGAACATCCTTGGAACATTTACCTATAAGTTGGTGTATAAAAGTATTTTCTTTTATTTAGAGGTGAGTCATAATGGACAGTGAAGTAAATGTCAGGCTGCAACAACGGTCGGTGACGGCGTTCCTCTTCAAGACCGGCGATGGCTCTGCCACAACGATTCACAGGAAGTTACTCCTTGTTTATGGGGAGGACACAGTGGATCGCTGCAGTATCCAGCGGTGGTTGCAGAGGTTTAAAGAAGGTGATTTCTCTCTCTGGACAATGCACGATGCGGTAGACCACCGACGGCAGTGAGTGATGTGAATAAGGAGACCATTGAACAAATCATCAAAAATGACAGTTTGTCACGACGCGACAGCTTGCTGAAATGACTCGTTTGTCACTGGCTAGTGTGGTATCACTGGTACAATCACCAGGGTACAGAAAAATCTGTGCACGTTGGGTTCCTAGATTATTGACAAGGGAAATGAAAACGATGAGGAAGAATGTGTGCAAAGGTCTTATGAAGACCTTTACTGAAGAGTGGAAACAGTGTTTTGACGGCGTCATTACCCAGGATGAAACATGGTACTTTTTGTCCGAAACTGAGAGCAAATCCCAATCTATGGAGTGACGTCATCCGGGTTCCTCTCGGAAGAAGAAACTAAGACTTTCACGAACAGCAGGCCGAAAGACGATGACCTCCTTCTTCTGGGATAAGTGTGGTGTCATTTTCTTTGACTTTTTGGAACCTGGCTTCACAATTAACCGGGACCGTTACTGTTTGTCACTGGACACGCTGCAACGTGCCATGAAGACCCACGGACCACAATTTCAGTGTCATCTCATCAGACGGCTCCATGACGATGCCAAACACCATATAGCCCTTATGACGCAGGAGAAAATCAGGAAAATGGGTTAGAAAATTGTCCCTCATCCTCCCTACATTCCGGACGTGGCTCAGTCTGATTTTTACCTCTTTGGTCGTCTGAAGGCCCACATGCACGGTAAAATGTTTAATAGTGAGAAAGACCTTATTTCCCGTGTCAAGCGATGGTGTAAAGGTCAATCGCCAGAATTTTACCAAAGTGTATTTACATCATGGAAAGAACGTTGGGCCATATGCGTCACGGCTGATGGAGGCTACATTAAGTAGGCTCAATGTACAGCTAAATTTTCCAAGTATGTTCACAAAAAAATTCATTCTCCTCCTGCTAAAAATAAAAAAATAGAGACTATATGAATGCCCTCTGTACTTCGACCCTTTACGTATAGCTCCCATAATGATCGTGAGAACAAGATTAGATTAATTACAGCACACACAGAGGCATTTGAACAATCATACTTCCAGCTCTCCACACGTGAAGGGAACGGAAAGAAACAGTAATAACTGGTACAGACTGACGTGCTCTCTGCTATGCACTTCACGGTGGTTCATATAGTTTGGTTGTAGATGCTGATGTAGCTGAGTATGCTGTGGGTATTCACGCTTTCCAAAATGATAACAGTTGTGTCCACATGGTTGCACTGATACTTTCCTGGTTTGACAGACACTTAAGACGCATCTCGACACTTCGACTGGCCTGCCAAGCCATCCGACATTAACCTTACAGGAAACGTCTGGTACTGCTTGGAACAGCAGGTAAAACGTAGCAGTCAACATCCCCAGGCTTTGGTACTTCTACAAGATCTAATCACGAATGACCGACTTCTTCTGTAGGCTATTAACATACTTCAAAAGCTTGTGGACTCTTTTCCTCGCCGAATTTAGTCCATCATCGAGACTATAGGTGGCGTTACACCGTCTTATTGTGATATATGTCCTGAGAGGGTGAGTAATTTTCTTTGTATGGTATATTTACTTCGTTAAGTTTGTGACATAGATTTTTATTGTCTTAATATTACCGAGAAATCAACCACACTGGAAGCTACGTCTGCTCCTGCTTTCACATTCGCGTTCATATGTGAGGGCGGGGCTAGTAAATATGGACCAATAAAACATTCACTAACTGCACTCTAACAAGTTCACCATTACAAGGTTCAAACATACATATTTTGCAAACTTCGTAATTAGAATAACTAAAACAATACTCCACTCTAACCGAAAAATCATCGACCAAGCGACTTTACAATAGTAAAGTATCGTGCATAAACATTCCTCCCTAACAAACCAAGATAGGTTGGAATAGACTAAGATGAGGGATAGTGAAGTACAGTTTCGAAGCGGCGATCGGTAAAAACAAATGGTTCAAATGGCTCTGAGCACTATGGGACTTAACATCTATGGTCATCAGTCCCCTAGAACTTAGAACTACTTAAACCTAACTAACCTAAGGACATCGCACAACACCCAGTCATCAAGAGGCAGAGAAAATCCCTGACCCCGCCGGGAATCGAACCCGGGAACCCGGGCGCGGGAAGCGAGAACGCTACCGCACGACCACGAGGGCAATGGGACATGGAGCCCTTTCAGCACGTGTGATGCAGCAGTAGGAAATCCAACCCGTTTCCATGCGTGACTATTCAGCCAATACCTTACACCAGACACCATAGGACTAGGACATAGAAAAAAACGCTCAAAACAGTAAGTAGCATACACCCAAAGACAAGCTAGAAAAATATTTAATGTAGAAAATCGTAAATATAATAAGTGCAATAGGAAATGTCCATCCTGACTGAGACTTTCGCTGATGGTTCCTCTGAGTTGTAAGCTAAGTCACGAGGTGAGGAATTCCACCAGGCAGGGAAATACTCTATCCGATCGAAATTATCCGGATATCTCTCAGCGGACGTTAATATGAAATGTGTCCACTCTTTGCCTTTAGAATAGCTTGAACACTGGTGGAGACAGTTTTAATTATGTTAAGAGTCTGTGGAGGACTGGCAGCTCATTCTTTGTGAAGAGCTGAAAGCAGAGGACGTAATGATGTTGGACGCTTGAGACTGGATCGAAGTCGACGTTGTAACTCATTTGATGGGTGTTCCATAGGGTTCAGGTTATCTGGGAAGGTCACTCCGTTTCAGGAATGTTACTATAAAAAAACCATTACCTTGCAGATGCTGCTTTATGACAGGATGCATACTCATGCTGGTACAAACAGTCATCGTCGCCCAGCTGTTCCTTTACTGTACGCAATACAAAATGCTGTGAAATGTGTTCATATCCTTCCGCATATACAGTTTTATGGAGCTCAACAAAAGGATATAACCTCTCTTGGAATAATTTAGTGTAAAACGTAAGTGCTGTGCAAAGTGGCCGTGCGGTTAGAGGCGCCATGTCTCTGAATGCGCGGCCCCTCCCGTCGGAGGTTCGAGTCCTCCCTCGGACATGGGTGTGTGTGTTGTTCTTAGCATAAATTAGTTTAAGTAGTGTGTAAGTTTAGGGACCGATAACCTCAGCAGTTTGGTCCCTTAGCAATTCACACACACAGAGTGTAAGTGAATTCTGTTATAATTTGACGTAAAATACAGAGACGCGGGACACATGAATCTTTTCGGACTTGGAAAATGGAATACAAGTCGCACCTCTGATGTGACCAAACCAAAGAACACTTAAATAAAATTGTTCCTTTAGTAATGTAGAGACTATGATCTTCTTTGTGATCATTCTGGTTTGTGTCTTACCGTTGCGCGAACTGTTATATCTGGATGCTCTTATTTTACTCGGCTGATAAAAGATCTGTGCTGCTGTAAATAATGTGTTTGTTATCTTTAAAACATAACTTATGTCTGCTAAAGAGAAATGTGATTATATTTTTGTTAAAATTAACACCCTGTCTCTGAGTTTTGGCATAATGAATTTCAGACGGAAATTTTCACCGTTGGCAGCCATTAATGGATAATTAATTTGTTTAAATACAGCCGCAGTGGCGAACTTATTCAGAAAAAAAACTGCGCGTTTACTGACGACGAGCTACGACACAAGTACCACTACTAAGATTTTCTGTAATTTCAGCCAATTTTTGGTGCACCAGACTGCAGACTGCCGAGTAGGTTCCAACATTAACGCAGCTAACACTTTTACCTTCTGGCAAAAGTATTAAATGTTCTCTTTAGGTGCAAGCAAAAGCTACATTGCATCGGCAATTTTCGCTATAAATAATACAAAATCATGCTCTTGGGTGAAAAATTGCTCTTATGTAAAGAGAGCAACGCCTCACTTAGATCATTGCTAGCCAATCTACAGGAAATCCTTCCTAATGTGAGACTAAAAATATTACGTTACAAATTCATATAACAGTGCTGTAATTTTGTCTTTCGTATAACTACGAGGGCATAAACTGTCAGCATTTCGTATATAAAAGCCCGCAACTGCAAATAGCGTTAAACTACACGATGAGTATCATTTCGTACTATTACATTAGTAGAACCCTTTTTAGAGTTACTGGGATCACGCCCCAAACACAAAAAACGCCCCTATAGCATAGGAGCAAATCCCCTGTGCTTCACTGTTGGCAGTATGCATGATGGCAAATAACGTTCTCCAGGCGTTCCCAAGTCCAAAACGTTGAATCGGTTTGCCACGGGCTATAGCAAGATCCATAACTCTAAATCACTCGTTTCCAGTGATCCATTGTCCAGTGGCAATGCTCTCTGCACGACCTCAAGCGTCGCTTAGCACTGACCACGGAAATGTGTTGCTGACGAGAAGCTGTATTAACGCCATGAGCACAGTCATTGTGCTAGTTGGACTGCTCACAGCACTTTGGAACTCACTGATTACCATCACTGATTTCGAGAAATTTTTTACAGCCACTTTTCACAATGCTTAACGAAACCTGCCCGTCACTTCAAGACATCTGCTTTGTCATGCTTTTGCTGTGGTTGTTCTTTCGTGTTTCCATCTCACAACCACAACGCAAACAGTGACTTTGAAGCCTTAGAATGGTACAAACGTCCGTGATGGATTTGCAAGTCACGTGATATTCTACAGGGTGATCCACTGATCGTGACCGGGCCAAATATCTCACGAAAGAAGCGTCAAACGAGAAAACTACAAAGAACGAAACTTAACTAGCTTGAAGGGGGAAACCAGATGACGCTATGGTTGGCCCGCTAGATGGCGCTGCCATAGGTCAAACGGATATCAACTGCGTTTTTTAAAATAGGAACCCCCATTTTTTATTACATATTCGTGTAGTACGTAAAGATATATGAATGCTTTAGTAGGACCACTTTTTTCGTTTTGTGATAGATGGTGCTGTAATAGTCACGAACATATGGCTCACAATTTTAGACGAACAGTTGGTAACATGTAGGTTTTTTAAATTAAAGTACAGAACGCAGGTACGTTTGAACATTTTATTTCAATTGTTCCAGTGTGATACATGTACCTTTGTTAAGTTATCATTTCTGAGAACGCATGCTGTTAAGGCGTGATTACCTGCAAATACCACATTAATAGAATAAATGCTCAAAATAATGTCCGTCAACCTCAAAGCATTTGGCAATATTCCTCTCAAAAGCGAGTAGTTCGCCTTCCGTAATGTTCGAACATGCATTGACAATGCGCTGACGCATGTTGTCAGGCGTTGTCGATGGATCACGATAGCAAATATCCTTCAACTTTCCCCACAGAAAGAGATCCGGGGACGTAAGATCGGGTGAACGTGCGGGCCATGGCATGATGCTTCGACGGCCAATCCACCTGTCATGAAATATGTTATTCAATACCGCTTCAACCGCAGCTAAAGCACCTACTTGGGCATTATCATTTGTTGCAGGTGTTGGTTGACGTTTCACATGTGGCTGAACACTTCCTGTTTCCTTAAATAACGTAACTAACCGGCGAACGGTCCGGACACTTACATGTTGTCGTCCAGGATACCGAGCAGCATACATAGCACACGCCCGTTGGGCATTTGGATCACAATACCCGTACATCAACACGATATGGACCTTTTCCGCAATTGGTAAACGGTCCATTTTAACAGGGGTAATGTATCACGAATCAAATATCGTCCGCACTGACGGAATGTTGCGTGATACCACGTACTTATACGTTTGTGACTATTACAGCGCCATCTGTCACAAAGCGAAAAAAGTGGTCCAAATAAAACATTCATATTTCTTTACGTACTACACGAATATGTAATTAAAAAAACTGCTGTTGACATCCATTTGACATATGGCAGCGGCATCTAGCGGGCCAACCATAGCGCCATCTGGTTTCCCCCTTCAAGATAGACAAGTTTAGTTCGTTGTAGTTTTTTCGTTTGATGCTTATTTCGTGAGATATTTGGCCCGGTCACGATCAATGGACCACCCTGTATAAATAACTCACGTCACAAGTCACTGAGCCGTTCTGACCGACCAATTCTGCTGTTACTGCTTATGTACTGACAACACAATACTCTCCGCGTCCTTTTATACTGGCGGATGCGCCTCCAGTGACATCCAGTGGTCAGTTCCGCATTATATGAGCGTGTCCGTATCCTTTTGGCTAGGTAGTGGCAACTGAGGTGACAAAAAGTCATGGGATAACGATACGGACATAAATAGATGGCGGTATTACCAGGTGTAAAAGGGCAGTGCATTGACAGAGCTGTGATTCATGTGAAAATGTTTACGCTGTGATTATGACGGCATGCGGATGTGAACAGACTTTGAAACCGGAATGGTAGCTGAAGCTAGCCGGATCCCATTTCAGAAGTCGTTAGGCAATTCAGTATTCCAAGACTCACAGCACCAAGAGTGTGCCGAGAATACGAAATTTCAGGTATTACCTCTCACCAAGGACAATGCAATAGCCGACGGCCTTTACTCAAGGGCCGAGAGCAGCGGCGTTTGGGTAGTCTGTGCTAAGAGACAAGCAAGGCAGAGTGAAATAACGGCAGAAATCAATGTGGGACGTACGACGAACGTATCTGTTAGGACAATGTGGAGGGATTTGGCGTTAATGGGCTGTGGCAGCTGGCGACCGACGCGAGTGCCTTTGGAATAACACGACAATACCTGTGACCCATCTCCTGGGCTCGTGACCATACCTATTGGATCCTACACGATTAAAACAGAGGTCTGGTCAGGTGAGTCCCAATTTCAGTTGGTAATAGCTGATGGTAGCGTTAGAGTGTGGCGCAGACCCTACGAAGCCATAAGCCCAAGTTGTCAACAAGGCACTGTGGAAGTTCGCGGTAGCTCCATAATGTTATGGGCTGTATTTAAATGGGATGGGCTAGGTTCTCTGGATGATCGAAGACTTGTAGACTATTTGCAACCATTTTTGATGTCGCACGCCCAAATAACAATGGAATTTCTATGGATGGCAATGTGCCATTTCATGGGGCCACAATTTTTCGCAATTGGTTTGAAGAACATTTTGGAGGATTTGTGTGAATGATTTGACTGCCCAGACAGCCCGACATGTTTCTCACCGAACATTTATAGGATATAATCGGAGCGAAAGCCTATTTACAATTTGCACAGAAACCAGATGGCAGTCATAAGAGTCAAGGGGCATGAAAGGGGAGCAGTGGTTGGGAAGGGAGTGAGATAGGGTTGTAGCCTCTCCCCGATGCTATTCAATCTGTATATTGAGCAAGCAGTAAAGGAAACGAAAGAAAAATCCGGAGTAGGTATTAAAATCCATGGAGAAGAAATAAAAAGTTTGAGGTTAACCGATAACATTGTAATTCTGTCAGAGACATCAAAGGAGCTTGGAAGAGCAGCTGAACGGAATGGACAGTGTCTTGAAAGGAGGATATAAGACGAACATCAACAAAAGCAAAACGAGGATAATGGAATGCAGTCGAATTAAATTGCGTGATGCTGAGGGAATTAGATTATGAAATGAGACGCTTAATGTAGTAAATGAGTTTTGCTATTTGGGGAGCGAAATAACTGATGATGGTCGAGGTAGAGAGGATGTAAAATGTAGACTAGCAATGGCAAGGAAAGCGTTTCTGAAGAAGAGAAATTTGTTAACATCGAGTATATATTTAAGTGTCAGGAAGTCTTTTCTGAAAGTATTTGTATGGAGTGTGGCCATGTATGGAAGTGAAACGTCGACGATAAATAGTTTAGACACAGAGGGAATAGAAGCTTTCGAAATGTGGTATTACAGAAGGATGCTGAAGATTAGATGGGTGGATCAGATAAGTAATGAGGAGGTATTGAATAGAATTGGGGAGAGGAGAAATTTGTAGCACAACTTGACTAGAAGAAGGGATCGGTTGGTAGGACATATTCTGAGGCATAAAGGGATCACCAATTTAGTACTGGAGGGCAGCACGGAGGGTAAAAATCGCAGAGAGACCCCGAGATGAATACACTAAACAGATTCAGAAGAATGTAGGTTGCAGTAGGTACTGGGAGATGAAGAAGCTTGCACAGGATAGAGTAGCATGGAGAGCTGCATCAAACCAGTCTCAGGACTGAAGACAACAACAACACCAATCGAGAGGTCACTTCGTGTACAAAATCCTGCACCGGCAGCACCTTGGTAATTATGGACTGCTACAGAGGCACCATGCCTCATTGTTTCTGCTGGGGACTTCCAACGACTTGTTGAGTCGATGTCACATCGAGCTACAGCAAGCACTACGCAGGGCAAAAACTGGTGGACACCATATTAGGGGGTTCCCATGATTCTTATCACATCAGTGTATAATGAAAGCTAAGTATACAAAAAAAAAGAACAAATCAATGGGCATTAGACTGCCAGAAAGGAAAATAAAAGATGCCACAACAGAGTGAAATTTCTTAACGCGGGCCGAAAAGTACGGCGCTGCCGTAAACAGCCGCCATCCCATATGAAGAAGTAGCACTTTAAAAAAAAAAAAAAAAAAAAAAGATCCTAGACAACAGTACGAAGCGTCAGCAAATTGGCATTCATAGCGCGCGAGCAGTCTCGGCTCTGAGTAGTCAGAGAAGACCGGTACGAGCGAAGAGCGGTATCGCGCTGGCGGAGTGGGCGGCGCGGTGGGAGCAACGGCCTGCGCGTGGCTGCAGCGGCAGCATCAGAAGCAGAAGAGGGGTAGGAGGGGGAGGAGGCGCGGCCGGCGGGCATGCAGCCCAGGCCAGCTCCGGCAGCCAGCGGCCACCTGCCGGCGCGCGCCGAGCAGAGCTGCGAGTGCGCGGGGCCGTTCCCACGCCGCGCCGACTGTCTGCTTGCCGGGCTGGATACCGGTACTCGGCAACTGCGTCGCTACTAGCAATGGGGCGGCACTACCAACCTCACACGGGACAAGCCAACTAACGTTGACGTGCACGGGGACCTCACGCGCGGCAGTGCCGTTGGACCACGTGACGCGCTGCTTAATGTTATTAGAGCTCTCCAGCGGCCGTTGCCGGCTTTATTCGACCCGCAACCCACACAATCCCTATACGAAAATGGACACGCTTATAAAGGGGCGTTAACTCAGTTAGCGGTTGTCGAAGAAGGGCGGAGAAAATCGCGAAGAAAATTCTGGACTCGTCGCTGTCTTGAATAGTAAATTGCTGGTAGAGGGACAGTACTTAATGCTGTACAACGATTGATATATACTAGTTGAACTTTCTAGGTAACTCAGTTGCATTTTCACCTTAATTTCGGTTGTTAATTGAATTTAGTTAAGGTGTAGGGTCTAATATTAGTTCCCACATTCCTAATATCCTATTCTCGATGTTGCACTGACTACCAACACTCTGAAATAACGTACATCATCATATAGATTTCAAAATCGAATCCGTATCGTTACTTCATTTGAATTGACGAGGAGATTCTTTTCGAAGCTGCTCGCAATCTTTGCAAAATATATTTACCAGCAAGACACAAACATGAACCATTCCATAAAACCAGATATAAATACATATACACTACTGGCCATTAAAATGGCTACGCCACGAAGAAGACGTGCTACAGGCGTGGAATTTAACCGACAGGAAGAAGATGCTGTAATATGCAGAAGATTAGCTTTTCAAAACATTCACAAAAGGTTGGCGCCGGTGGCGACACCTACAACGTGCTGACCTGAGGAAAGTTTCCAACCGATTTCTCTTACACAAACAGCAGTTGACCGGCGTTGCCTGGTGAAACGTTGCTGTGATGCCTCGTGTAAGGAGGAGAAATGCGTACCATCACGTTTCCGACTTTGATAAAGGCCGGATTGTGGCCTGTCGCGATTGCGGTTTATCGTATCGCGACATTGCTGCTCGCATTGCTCGAGATCCAATGAATGTTAGCAGAATATGGAATCGGTGCATTCGGGAGGATAATACGGAACGCCGTGCTGGATCCCAACGGCCTCGTATCTCTAGCAGTCGAGATGACAGGCATCTTATCCGCATGGCTGTAATGGATCGTGCAGCCACGTCTCGATCCCTGAGACAACAGATGGGGACGTTTGAAAGACAACATCCATCTACACGAACAGTTTGACGACGTTTGCAACTGCATGGACTATCAGCTCGGAGACCACGGCTGCGGTTACCTTTGACGCTGAATCACCGACAGGACCGCCTGCGATGGTGTACTCAACGACGAACCTGGGTGCTCGAATGGCAAAACGTCATTTTTTCGGATGAATCCAGGTTCTGTTTACAGCATCATGATGGTCGCATCCGTGTTTGGCGACATTGGAAGCGTGTATTCGTCATCGCCATACTGGCGTATCACCCGGCGTGATGGTATGGGGTACCATTGGTTACTCGGTCACCTCTTGTTCGCACTGACGGCACTTTGAACAGTGGACGTTACATTTCGGATGTGTTACGACCCGTGGCTCTACCCTTCATTCGATCCCTGCGAAACCCTACATTTCAGCAGGATAGTGCACGACCGCATGTTGCAGGTCCTGTACGGGCCTTTCTGGATACAGAAAATGTTCGACTGCTGCCCTGGCCAGCACATTCTCCAGTCTCTCACCAATTGAAAACGTCTCGTCAATGGTGGCTGAGCAACTGGCTCGTCACAATACGCCAGTCACTACTCTTGATGAACTGTGGTATCGTGTTGAAGCTGCATGGGCAGCTGTACCTGTACACGCCATCCAAGCTCTGTTTGACTCAATGCCCAGGCGTATCAAGGCCGTTATTGCGACCAGAGGTGGTTGTTCTAGGTACTGATTTCTCAGGATCTATGTACCCAAATTACGTGAAAATGTAATCACATGTCAGTTCTAGTATAATATATTTGTCCAATGAATAGCCGTTTATCATCTGCATTTCTTCGTGGTGTAGCAATTTTAATGGTCAGTAGTGTATTTTAGAGAAGTTTCGTAACAACAAAAACTTCCAGTGTGTTATTTGCGTTTAATATCAGACGTAGACTGGCAGTCGCGTTAAGACTTACGGTCACTGACGAAATATTGTAGTCGTTGGCCCTTGCAACAAAAATTGCAGCAAATACATCATTTATAATAAATAACATCGACTTTGAGATAATTCTTCTATTAATGAATAAAAAAACACTCACATACTTTTATGTGAGGAGGACGATGCAAACCTGCTACCTCTGTCTTCAAAGTCCACTGCTTACGATGCTATCAATTGCGTTACAAGTACAACATAGTTGTTGTGTCTCCGTGTATGATATATACTATCCAAAACCTCTATCTACAACTCCTCATTTGATATTTAATATGCAAACTATATCAGAAACACGAGCTTGTGATAGATCATCATCGTGTCGTAGCATTGAAACCATATACTTTCGTAGCACACAAGTTATAACATTAAAAACATCAACTACAGGAACTCTTTACCTACCGACATGTAGTTTCCTGTCATTTTACTGTAACAAATAGTAGCTAAAATGACGCGTTTCCGGGAGATCCTCAATTTGCTGAAGCTTCGAAGCAGCTTATATTCGTACCACATACTTTTTGATTGGAAAATCTACCAAATACGGTCTGTAACGTCATACAATACGGCAGCACCTATGTAACATAATAGGATGTCGCACCTCATTGGCGACATTCGTCTCCAAAACGCAAAAATCTGACATGCCCGGTTCTGTATTTCACGCTCCAGAATGTAGTGGAACGCGGAATTCCACGCTGCGGCGTCGATAGATCCTCGTCCACATGCGTTTCCACATTCCGTGAGAGAACGCTTTATGTCGTTCTCACACCGAACGTGAAAGTGAACGTGGACGTTTCGTGGCGTCGTAATGTGGAATTTCACGTTGCGGAGCGTTCAAGCGTGAAACGCAGAATCAGATACGACACGGGTTTGCTTCGTAGATAGGAACTTGGTCCATGAGATGCAACATCAAGTTCCACGTAGCAAACAGAACTTAGGCTACCACATATTCGATTACGTCGTTCGCAGATGAAGCCTGTGTTTGGTGGTTTTTGTATTACGTGTTGAAAGTATGCGCTTTTGCAAAGCACCGGAGCATTGAGGTTCTCTCGAAAATGCTTCGGTTTTGGTATGATCTGTAATAATAAAATGACGAGGAACACCTTACCAGTAGGAAAGCCTTTTCGTATTCGGTGCATTTCGTGTTATAGCTTACTTGCTACGAAAGTATGCCGTTTCCAAGAACCGGGGCATTCACAATTTAACAATAACGCATCGTTCTTGGTATCATGTGTTACAATCAAATGTCAACGAGATATAACCCTTCAAGACATTGGTCAGCCGATGTGGCCGAGCGTTTCTAGGCGCTACAGTCTGGAACCGCGCGACCGCTACGGTCGCAGGTTCGAATCCTGCCTCGGGCATGGATGTGTGTGATGTCCTTAGGTTAGTTAGGTTTAAGTAGTTCTAAGTTCTAGGAGACTGATGACCTCAGATGTTAAGTCCCATAGTGCTCAGAGCCATTTGAACCATTTGAACCAATAGGTTCTGCTCCAGACATCCCCACACAGAACACGTAATTACCTGCTGCGCTACAACTGCAGTTTCCGCGAAGTTTGACTCAGGATTGCACTACAGCTCGAAAACTTTCCCCAATTCAATAACAAACCGTGGGAACTTGATGTACGCCATAGAACATGGAGTACACTCAACAGGATTCGAACCAACCAAGGGAGATGCGGCGACCTACTACGCAGATAAGTGAGGATTACCACTGCAGAATACACCACTGTCTTTCCAAGACAGGCAGTCAACCTTCATGCCCTCGAAACTCGTCGTATTTCTTCGATACTCAGCAGATATGATCAATTATATCAATAAAATGTCTGTAAATTTTGTAACCTTTTATTTCTATTTCTTAAGTAATGTGTAATTGACATACGTTTAACAATAATAATAATTCTTAAAAACTAAACTGTCTTCTTTTAAAAAAATTGTGGTCTGTCCTTCACTGAGCGGAACCATTGAGTACCGAGACAAACAACGAATGGAAGACTTTTTTTAAGCGTGGCTCTGAGCACTATGGGACTTAACATCTGAGGTCATCAGTCCCCTAGAGCTTAGAACTACTTAAACCTAACTAACCTAAGGACATCACCCACATCTATCCCCGAGACAGGATTCGAACCTGCGACCGTAGCGGTCGCGCGGCTCCAGACTGTAGCGCCTAGAACCGCTCGGCCACAACGGCCGGCAACGAAGTGGATATAGGCGCAGACTGCAAACCGATAGGTAACCAGCACTCACAGACCAAGGCCCTAAAGCAGTTTCTTTTGGACAAACTGACTAATTTTCCACACTATAAGCGGTGTTTGATGTCTCACGCAAAAGGACCTACTCCAAAGGTGATGAAAAGAGGCAGTCCAATTTTCTCATTTTTAATTTAAATTGTAATTGCTGCTTATTTTTACTTTAAATGCCATCATGATCACTGATTTAAATAGAATGGATAAAAATGAGCTTCAGACCAACAGGGCGCCTAGTATCAATGACAGCGTATGTAGTTAATGTTCACACAAAAGAAATTACTTTGAAAAAAATTAATTGGACTTTGAATCAAGATGTAGGTTCGATTTTTTAGTAATAAACTGACGAAAAAATCGCAACACAAAAAATAATTAATGTAGAGTAATGAAATTTCATGAATACAGTCGTCTGGGCAACACATTTAAGTGATTAACATTGCAAGAGCACAGGCTAATACAAGCGCAAGATAAGTCATTGAAAATGTGAAATGCTGGTACATTAATGATTGGTGCAACTGCCAGAATGTTGAATGAAAGTATGAAAACGTACATGCACTGTGTTGTACAGGTGCTGGATGCTAGTTGTGGGCTGGAGTTCCATGCCTGAAGCACTTGGTCGGTCAATACAGGCGCGATTAATATAGTTTGATGACATTGAAGTGTCGTCTGATGATGCCACGTATGTGCTCGACTGGCGACAGATTTGTTGATAGAGCAGGCCAAGGCAATATGTCGACACCCTGTAGAGCAGGGAAGGTGACCACTGTTATGCTGTTCGTGAATGGCAGCACAGCAGGTCGAATCACCAGACTGATGTACACATTTCCAGTCAAGGTGCGAGGGATAACCACGAGGGTGCTACTGCTGACATACGAAATCACACCCCAGACCATAACTCCAGGTGTAGGTCCAGTACGCCTAGCACGCAAACAGATGGGTTGCAGAACCACAACTGGACTCCTTCTAACACTCTGCCATCACTGGCCGCGAGGCAGAACCAGCTTTCATCAGAAAAAGCAACAGACCTCCACTCTGCCCTCCAATGAGCTCTCGCTTGACTCTATTGAAGTAAGGAACGATAGGTCGCGAAATGCAAACCACAGTGCAAATCAAAACTTTTTTTTTTTTTTTTTTTTTTTTTTTTTTTTTTTTTTTTGCAACAGTTAGCTTCAACTTCCAGCTACTTATCTCCATGGTCGCCTATCCGACTTAGACGTTTGTCGTAGCGTTGTACCATCTTTCCAATACCCTCGTTACAGAAGACAGCCGCCAGTGATTTCTGCCAATTCTCTACGCTGGCCTACAGCTCGTTGCCTGTGTGAAAAAGTTGTCTTCATAGACAGTGGTCCATGTGAGCAGATGAAACTCAGAGGGAGACAATTACGGGCTGTATTGTGGTTTTCAATAGGAAAATTGAAAACTATGTAGGAGCATTTTCATTGTTCCTGCAGAATGCGGCTGAGAATTGTCTTGAAGAAGAAAACGCACGACAGTTATGTAAAGTTGGCTGCATAGCGAAATTTCTCACCAGGCCCTCGTACTCGGCGGGAGACACAATTGTTGCAAGTATCTTTATGTGCTCAGAACTAAAAAGAACGACGTAACAAGATCGACGGGCATAATAGAGACACTGCTCAACATATCTGTGCAAAACTTCATCGGATTTTCACTGTGGTTTCCACCTAACGACCGATCGCTCCTTACTTTCCGAATAACCCTCGTAGCAGTGGTTTGGCGTCTGGCTCGGAGCAGTCCTTGAAATAACCAATTTGTAGCAGTTCACTGTGTCACTGCGGTGTCAACTATTGCTCAGATTGCTTTTGGAGATGCTGTACGATCCGTCAGAGATATACGCCAAACACGATGGTCTTCCCTCTCGTTAGTGTCACGTGGTCATCATGAGACCGATCTCCTTGCGATCTTACTTTCTCGTTACCACCGCTGCCAACAATCAAATACAGTGGCTACATACCTGCCAAGTGTTTCTGCAGTATCGCAGAAGGAATACCCGCCTTCTTGTAGCTCTGTTACATGACCTCGTTCAAACTCTGTGAGGTGTTGATAAAGGCGTCTTTGTCCCGTTAAAGGCATTGTAGACTAACATCAATCCACCACGTCCAATCTAAAGGTAACTAAAGCTCTCGACCGTAAAGCGTGTAATTAAAGCAAACGTGATTTCCATCCTCATAGTGGGGCTACTAGCGCCACTCTTAAGCGACTGACGTATAATTTAGTGAGACATCATCGTTCAGACGTAGAAAAACGACTCCCAACTTTCGTTTATGTCGTGCAACTCCTTCTAGGTGTTATGCTTTTTTTCCGTCACTGTATAATAGCTAATAATAGACCGCTAATGGTGCTCGATCACTGCGTCACCCCACAAGTCACTTCCACCTCAATTTAAATTAAGTTTATTGCATAAAACAAGAGCACTGACATACTCATTTCTGATTTACTATGGCCCCAGTTAGACAGTAAAGCTTTATTACTTCTGCAATTAAGGCTTGTCGTTTTACAAATTGAAAGCAAGTTTGAAATATACTGGTCCAGTTATTTTGACAACATTGACACACCAAGTACAGTTACATCCGTATTTGCTGATGCCAGAACAAGAAGGCAGAACGATTATAACTTTCAGAGAACAAATATTGTGTTACAGATATCAGTTTTCTCCAGACTTCGCTTTTCCATAAATGGAACCAAAACAAATAGCTTTTACTGTTCATTCAATGCAGTTATGATAATAACTCGCAAACATATTATCTGAAATACTTACGTACTTACTTACTCACTGATTATACCGGACTCGAGAGTCCATTACCACAGCAACGTATTTTCGCCATCTGTCCCTGTCTTGGGCTATTTCCTTCCATTCACCTTTAATACCTAGGCTCCTCAAATCAGCCTTCCTCCCAACTACGCCTCGGTCTCCCCACAGGACGTTTTCCTTCTAGGTACCCTACCAGTACCCTGCGCGCTGCCCTGCCCTCATCCATTCGAGCTACGTGACCCGCCCATCGCAGCCTATGTGATTTAATAATACTGATTATGTCAGGGCTTGAATAGAGTTCGTGAACCTCTTCGTTATGCAGTTTTCGCCACTCTCCGCTAATGTCATCCCTTTTTGCTCCTAAAATTTTCCTCAAAATTTTGCATTCAAATACTCGAAACGGCTTTTCATTTTGCACAGTGAAAGTCTCACACCCATACAGCATAACTGGTAGAATAATAGTTTTGTGTATTCTAATCTTTAAATTCCTATACAATATCCGTGATGAAAGTAATCTATTCAGTGAGAAGTAGCACGCATTTCCCGCCCCTAATCTCTTCTTCAGTTCGGATTCAATCTCATTTCTCGAAGTGATGTCCACGCCTAGATATTTAAATGCGTTCACTTTTTCAAACTGCATGTCTCCAACTCTTAACATTTCCTGATATACTGCTGTTGGCATTCTAGTAGTAACCAGGTATTTAGTTTTGGCTTCACTTATCCTTAGACCTACATCTTCACTAGCCTTGATTAACGCATTCGCATTTGCTGTTACAGATTCTTTCCTATCGCTAATGATGTTTAGATCATCTGCATACCCTAATATCTTAATATTTCCATTTAACTCCACACCCTCTGAATTATCTGCTGCCATTCGTCAATATATTCTAGGGCTAAATTAAAAAGTAGCGGAGACAGGGCATCTCCATGCTTAAGTCCGTTCTTTATTACAAATTCTTCTGACTCCAATTTCCCCACGCGTACTCTACCTTTTGTATTTTTCAAACTCGCTTCTATAAGTCTAACATACTTCTTTGGTACTCCAAGTTCCAAAAGAATTCTGTACAATTTTGACTTCAATACTGAATCATATGCTTTTGTAAAATCTATGAAAAGATTATGAACTGGTTTATTGTATTCCCATTTCTTTTCCAAAATTTGACTCAGGGTGAATATTTGGTCTATAGTTGATCTGTTCCCCCACAATTTCATTTGTGTATGGTGTAAGCCTGCTTAGCAGAATATTCGAGAAAATTTTGGAACATACTGGTAATAGCGATATCCCTCTATAATTACTACAATCCATTTTATCACCTTTCTTGAAAATTGGGATCAGAATCAACTCCTGCCACTCTTTAGGTATCATCTCTGAGTTCCATACTTTAGTTATCACTTTGTGAACTACTTCCACCAATTTCTGTCCCCCATTTTTAACAGACTCTGCAGTTATGCAATCTGATACTGGTGCTCTATGGTTTTTCAATTTGTTGATTGCATCTCTTACTTCCTTTAACGTTGGCTCAGGTATCTGGGGTTCTGCTGTATGTATTTCGTACGCCTGCTCATTTCTTGCTGCCTGGTGTACATTTAATAGATGCTCAAAATACGCCCCCCCCCCCCCATTTACTTAATATAGCACTGGAGTCTATCAGTATTCCCGCAGCATCCCCTCGAAGTGCATTTGTCCTAGCCTTGAAGCACTTCCTATACCCATTTATGTCTAGGTAAACTTCCCTGATGTTTTTTGTTTTACTGTTTGTTTCCATTTTTGTAATTTGATTGTTCAAATAATCCCTCTTCTTCACCCGTAGCCTATGACCAAGTTCCCTTCTAAAGTTCAGGAACTCCTCTCGTTTTCTATCTCCCATTCTATCCCAATCTAATCGCACTTTTCTTCTTTTCTCTACCAGTTTCTTGCATTCCTCATGAAACCATGGTTTCTTCCTGTTCTTCTTAATTGTACCTATTGTGACCTACGCTGCCCCTTTGATATTATTCCTTACAGTGATCCACAGTTTATTTACATCCTCGTCTTGATCTTCGTGTGCCCTGAGAGCATCAAACCTATTTGAAATTTCTATCATGTACCTTCTTCTAAAGTTTTCATCCTTTAGCTTGTTAGTGTCGAACCTAACGAGTTCTGCATTGTGACACCTTGATGTTGCTGTAGATAGCCGTTGGTGAGCTTTGGCTAATACAAGAAAATAATCAGAATCGCAGTCTGCTCCTCTGAGGAGTCCTAACATTTTCTATACTAGTGTGCCATCTCCGATCTACGAGAACATGATCAATTTGGTTTAACTGAAATAGTGTTAGTAATTTCTATGTGGCAGTCCGCAAACAGGAATATTACTTGACATTGTTATTATCATGTTCCTTCATGACTATTCCATCAAGCGCAAAGGTTCATCCTCACGAATTTATCAAAAGATACGTTGTACATCTACTTCACAAGATAAAGGAAGTTTTCATTAGTGTAACCTGGCTTCCACCATTCGACCACACGTTATTCATTTGAACCGTTACCAAAACCTTGGAAGTGTTCAGCAAATATTAGTCACTTAGGTATTGTAATTGATCACATCGTGTTCTTGATGAAAGAAGTATTTGATTGAACTGTACTCGTTGTCATTAGGATATCGTTGTGCGAAACGGACGTTATTATTTGAGTCTTCCGGTGGCATGGTATTCACCTAATTAATTAGTTACAGTTATGATCAAGTTTATGCTAGGTAATTAAACAAAGTCTGGATTATTATACGTGCTGAGGATCATGTTCCTCGTGTTTACCCCCTAATACAGATGAAATCCACGGGAAACCTGAGCTGAAAACGTGGACGGGGCTTCAGACTTAAACATCATTCATTATTCTATGCAGCATAGATCAGAAGATAAATGCCACACAACGTTTGAAACTTGCCTTACGTAAATTACAAATGAATTTTAGAAACCTGAAGTACCAGCACAAGTACATCGCTTTCAGAAAAAGTTCATATGCCACAAACAAGATTTCAACAACAGCACAGAGATTCTGGCGAATATAGCATCCCATAAATTTCAAGTTCTGCCTAAATGCAGCAACCACACAGTTGTGCTCAACAATTTTTGTCTGAGAACGAATAACCAAATTCTATAGCAAAAACAGCATGTGTACACAGAATGTGAAAGGAAAATTTTCTTTGCCTTATTGGAAGCTGATGATTTCAGATTTTACAAGAATCATACACATTTGTTACCATATGCATGTTTTAAAATTCTGCGTCATTGTATGCAAAGAGGATTAATAGTGGCCAGTGATTCATACTCAAACCTGCTACGTAATCACCCTCCCTCTGCAATAAAGAGTAAACGACGAGGACTTTTGATTTTAGGTGTTTGTTACAACCCTACAATGCTTGTCCCTATACTGTCCGTTCCACCGTTGCAGTATACGATATGAAATTTGAACTTCTCGAACACCTATGATGCTTACCAGATCTTGTCCCGAGTTACATATATTAGGACAGCTCAAAGAAGCGCTGCGAGTAAGCATTTCACAAGTGATGACGAGGTAGCAGCCGCGGTTCACGAGTGGCTGTATTCTCATTTCCATGAAGCATTGGAAGGCGTGTGTTACACATCATAGGGATTACATCTAAAAAAGATATGCATGTAGTTTTCTTATTTTTTTTACTTTGCATACTAATAAATAACTAGCTGGATACCCCGCTTCGCTCGATGAGTTGATATGAGATTTGTGGTAGCTGGAAGAAAAGGATAAACATTAAAGTAGAAAAGGTAGAAAAATTTTACTGAAAACATTTTCTAAATATTTACAATACTTTTTAAAGTATAAAGGTAAAATTTTTTATTGAAAACTTATTCTATTTACAATACTTGTTCATAAACAACATTTTTCATTTTATTATGAGAGGTAGATACACTATGTTATCAAAAGCGTCCGGACACCCGTAGAAACGTACGTTTTTCAAATTAGGCGCATTGTGCTGCCACGTACTGCCAGGTTCTCCGTATCAGTGAACTCAGTTATCATTAGACATCGTGAGAGAGCAGAATGGGGCGCTCCGCGGAACTCAAAGACTTCGAACGTGGTCAGATGACTGTGTGTCACTTGTGTCATATGTCTGCACGCGAAATTTCCACACTCCAGAACATACCTAGGTCCTCTGTTTTCGATGTGATAGTGAAGTTCATCCCGTCCAGATGCTCTTGAGACTTTACGTATCGTGAATTGTTCTCCGACTACATTCGACTTAAGTTGTAGGGCGGAATAGGCAATATGCAATTCATCCCCCGCCTACAAGTGTGGCTGCAATGTCGAATAAGGACAGCGTAAGTGCGAAGTGTTGTTTAGCACGTATTCCCACCAGTAATAGATTTATTAGAAACGTTTTCCCGGTGCCACCTGGTGCGTCCGAGTAAATAATTTCGCCAGAATTGTTGTCGATCCGGTCCATTATAAGATTATAAATTTCCTTTTGATTGACATTCATGAGCGGTTTGTTGTGATCAATGTATTGAAGTAGTTCGTTGATGTTGTAGCTTTCTTTCTTTGTAATTTCGAAGTTCAGCTGATTCTCGTGGTACTTACATCCCAAGTTGTACTAAGGACTGGTTGTTTATTACTAAAGATTTATCATCTAGGCAAATGAGTGTTTCATTGAAGATGCCGTCGTTGAATTCGTTGGTCACTTCGGGATGAGACTGTCGGATCTGGGACAGTATGTCATCACTCATATTCTCTTCGAAGGAGTCTCATACCTGTTTTGGATTCGATGTGTTACATGTTGTTAGAATTATGGAAAATAAGTCTCTTAATCAGCTGAGGCTGTTGTGTTAATTCCCAGTGGTTGTCGTTTTCCAGTAGTCCTAAGCATTGGCGTGCTTCCTGTACGTCTGTCATAGGTAACCGTCAACGGTCTTCAGATCTGTGGAACTTGTACGTCCCTGTATTTCGTGTAGCAGCATCCGGAGATAGAAACATTCGGCGTTGTGTAGACGTACGGTGTATACTCGGCTTAGTGCGCCAGTTTTCATTATCACTGGATGATTTTCTACTGGACTTCCTTATTTTCGTTGTTGAAAGATTTTTCTTGTTGTGTTCCATTTATAATAAGTAGGTATGTCGACATAGAGTAATGTTTTCGGGAATGGATCCGTTTGACACAACTGGTAAAAACCTGTTAATGTTGGGTTCTGGTGTGGTTCACTTGCAATTTTTCTGGCCGTGACTAACGCGAAGTAAACTCTCTGTCAATTCTACAGATGTACTGCTAGACGTTGCAAGTTGTTTCGTGTTTGTGTAAGGGAAAATCGAAAATCCACACGCTGCTTCGTTACTGTCGATGTACCTTTCCATTTGTACATGAGGATATCGGCGTTTCTGTTTTGTTGTTCGCTGTCGTTGGCTATTGAAATATTGCCATTTCACTGCCTTTGTTCACATACTTACAGACATATTTGATGGATTTCACTGACCTGCAGTATTCTACGTTTGTGTGCTTGTAACATTTTGGAAAGAACTGTGTTATATGCCACTACCCACTGATTATCTACTGCCCGTTCATTGCTGACTCCTATTCGTATTTTTGCTATGAAGCTACCTTTTTGGGGTGATCGTCTTCTGTATTTGCGATGTCCGTCAGCTGCGGTTTGTGTGTCGTCAACGTATAGTTTTGGGTATGTTTTTATACATTTTCCATCACTCATAGGTTCCGAATTGGGGTTTAGTAGCCCGCATGGTCCGTGAATCGTACTTTTCACTACTATGTCGTACAGTTCCGGATGATTTCGTCGATTTCGTGGGATGAATTCCGTCGTGTAACCATATGAGATTGTGTGACTGAGGCAGTTCTCATTTTTGCTATTTGTCTGTCTACATCCAGCATCTAACTGTTACAAATATGTGATATTTCGTGACGACTTCAATAAATCTCATTTGTTTTTGACGAAAAACTCCGAATATTATATTGAGTCGATGCATGGGGGCTTACGAAACGAGGTTGCGCAGTGGTTAGCACACTGGACTCGCTTTCGGGACGACGTCGGTTCAAACCCGCGTCCGACCATCCTGGTTTAGGTTTTTATTCGATTCCCTAAATCGCCTTAGACAAATGCCCTGATGGTTCCTTTGAAAGTTCACGGCCGATTTCCTTCCCCATCCTTCCCTAATGCGATAGGAGCTTGCTGTTTGGTCCCCTTCCTCGAATCAACAAACCAACCAACCAGCATAGAGGTCTGCCCGTATCTTAGTTGTCCATTGATTTCTGTCCACGACGAGCTGCATGTGAATATTATGAAGAGGTAAGATCGTCCGTATTTTTTTTATGTAGGTCTTGGTACCTTGAGTGGCTTCGTGCATGTGTCTCGGACTTCCTACGTATTATGAGGGCAAAATTGACGTTGTTCCAATGTCGTCAATGTTTCCGTCATTTATGATTGCGTCCGTGCGTATTTTCTTCTGATTCAGTCTTACGTAAAGCATCCGTTACACTTCTATTTTTGCATACCAAAAATATAGATATGTATCGGCGATATTTCTTTACCCTAAATATCGATATCGAAATGGCAATATAGAGTGGCGATATTTCAATTTTATATTATACTATTTTCAGAATTTTCGGTAAACATTTGAAATAGTTCTTTTGAAATTGTAGTAGAACATAATTTTACTTTTAGTGTGTGAAGGAGTCCTGCTATTTTTGAGCTTTCTTCAAGTCCAGTATTCCTCTTTGACCGTGTGAAGCAAGTATAGGTGGCACAAAGAAGAAGTCCGCTTGCACATGGGGGTGGACGTACGAATGGAATAACAAGGCATCCGATATTAAGATATTGCATATCAGATGCGTTAAAAAACTTCTTACCGCAAATACTGTGCTATTTCTACTCATCGGCATTTTTCAAAAACAGTTGCAAAAAATTATGAATAAAAATCTAAATGACAAAATTGGTCTTTGCGGTGGGCGGAGATTTATGAAGGGAAATGGTAACGTAATCGGGATTCGGTGCTACTAACACAAAATGGAACTTTAACTTCACCACGCAGTTTTCATACTACAACTGCTAGTTCCCTGGCGTGTGCAGAAATGAGAAAACAGGGAAGTCGAATGAAGTGTTCCGGACAAATCTGATAAGTGACAAAACCGAACGGCGGATCCATCGGACTCATTGTGCCACTTACATGTAGGAACCACTGTTAGCAAAGTGTTATCGCCAAGCGCGAAAGTGCATCCTTTTTCTTTCAGTTCTCACTCTGACAGATGAAGAGAAGAAACTACCGATATCAGTACAATCATTGAACGTAAGCTTTCACGTAAGCTGGTACTGACATCACTTAAAACTACCGGGCTTAAAGGCGTGGTCGATGTATAAAACTTTCCCCTAACGATCCCTCTCCGACTGCGGGACACATCGTCAGAGGTAAAGTGGCGAACAGCAACCAGAACTCGAAGAGCGCCGAATATATGGGCATTGTAGAGGGCACCTCAGTCCATCACAAGACATCGGCTACGAGATTATCTGTGGTAATGCCAACACTCTCAACTGAAAGAAATCGATCGTCGTTCTCACATTGCAATATTGAGATCCAGATTTTATATCATTTACCACATGGCTGGTTATTTACTGGCAACCTGCAACTCCCGTTGTTCAAAGTTGTCCATAAATAAATTGGCTAAAGCCCGAGTAAGAGGTCTCCCCACAGTCACCCTGTCAATCTGTTCATAAAAATCATTATTGTATTGAAAACAGGTCGTGGTGGGGCAGATAAGACAATGTTTAAGATAGGCAAAATATATACGATATTCTTTGGCTACACCGGGTGTATGTAAAATTCCTTGTGGTTGTGGAGTGGTTTATATTACTACCACGAAAAGAAGTCTTAACATCCTTCTGGTTGAACACAAGAGGAGTTGCCGCCTGGGACATAGGACGAATCGGCCACAGTGGAAGAGCTTTACCAATATGGTGATCACGAAATAAAACTGAATGAGACGAGCTATTTCGAAAATAATACATAATCGTGGGCGTATGTATACAGGGTGAGTCACCTAACATTACCGCTGGATATATTTCGTAAACCACATCAAATAGTGACGAACCGATTCCACAGACCGAACGTGAGGAGAGGGGCTAGTGTAATTGGTTAATACAAACCATACAAAAATGCACGGAAGTATGTTTTTTAACAGAAACTTACATTTTTTTAAATGGAATCCCATTAGTATTGTTAGCACATCTGAATATATAAACAAATATGTAATCAGTGCCGTTTGTTGCATTGTAAAATGTTAATTACATCCGGAGATATTGTAACCTAAAGTTGATGCTTGAGTACCACTCCTCCGCTGTTCGATCGTGTGTATCGGAGAGTACCGAATTACGTAGGGATCCAAAGGGAACCGTGATGGACCTTAGGTACAGAAGAGACTGGAACAGCACATTACGTCCACATGCTAACACCTTTTTATTGGTCTTTTTCACTGACGCACATGTACATTACCATGAGGGGTGAGGTATACGTACACACGTGGTTTCCGTTTTCAATTACGGAGTGGAATAGAGTGTGTCCCGACATGTCAGGCCAATAGATGTTCCATCTTGTGGCCATCATTTGCTGCACACAATTGCAATCTCTGGCGTAATGAATGTCGTACACGCCGCAGTACATTTGGTGTAATGTTGCCGCAGGCTGTCACAATACGTTGTTTCATATCCTCTGGGGTTGTAGGCATATCACGGTACACATTCTCCTTTAACGTACCCCACAGAAAGAAGTCCAGAGGTGTAAGATCAGGAGAACGGGCTGGCCAATTTATGCGTCCTCCACTTCCTATGAAACGCCCGTCGAACATCCTGTCAAGGGTCAGCCTAGTGTTAATTGCGGAATGTGCAGGTGCACCATTAAGCTGATACAACATATGTCGACGCGTTTCCAGTGGGACATTTTCGAGCAACGTTGGTAGATCATTCTGTAGAAACGCGATGTATGTTGCAGCTGTTTGGGCCCCTGCAATGAAGTGAGGACCAATGCGGTGGTCACCAATGATTCCGCACCATACATTTACAGTCCACGGTCGCTGTTGCTGTACCTGTCTGAGCCAGCGAGGATTGTCCACTGACCAGTAATGCATGTTCCGTAGATTCACTGCCCCGTGGTTTCTGAAACCCGCTTCATCGGTAAACAGGTAGAACTGCAACGCATTCTCTGTTAATGCCCATTGACAGAATTGCACTCGATGATTAAAGTCATCACCAAGTAATTGCAGATGTAGCGACACATGAAACGGGTGAAAGCGGTGACGATGGAGTATGCGCATGACACTACTTTGACTCAGTCCACCGGCTCTCGCAATGTCCCGTGTACTCATGTGTGGGTTCATGGCAACAACAGCTAACACACCTACTGCACCTGCTTCTCCTGTGACGGGCCTGTTACGGACCCGTTTGCATGCTACGACCATATCTGTTGCATACAGTTGGCGGTAGATGTTTTGCAATGTGCGGCACGTTGGATGCTCTCTGTCCGGGTACCGTTCTGCATACACCCTGCAGGCTTCAGCTGCATTTCGTCGACACTCGCCATAGATGAGTATCATCTCCGCCTTTTCAGAGTTCGAACACACCATGGTCACAGTTCCTACAACACTACACTATCACAGATGTCTGGTAACACGGTGTACTACAGTTGGTCTGCGTGCGGAGACGAATGCAGAATGCCGGCCGTGGTGGTCTAGCGGTTCTAGGCGCGCAATCCGGAACCGCGCGGCTGCTACGGTCGCAGGTTCGAATCCTGCCTCGGGCATGGATGTGTGTGATGTCCTTAGGTTAGTTAGGTTTAAGTAGTTCTAAGTTCTAGGGGACTGATGACCACAGATGTTAAGTCCCATAGTGCTCAAAGCCATTTGAACCATTTTGAACGAATGCAGAATAACAATAGCAGCAAGCGCTACATGCGGACACTGCGACAGCTAGACCAAACCACAACAGTGCACTACAGCCACACTCGTAAACACGGTCGTCATCGTAAACATGTCCCTGCAGATGCTGCTCGCCGACCGTGGCCCGTGTTTGTTACAACACGCAACTGAACGTCGGAGGTTTCAAGCGTCAACTTTAGGTTATAATATCTACGGATGTAATTAACATTTTACAATGCAACAAACGGCACTGATTACGTATTTGTTAAATGTTCAGATGTGCTAACAAAACTAACGTGGTTCCATTTTAAAAAACGTAGGTTTGTGTTAAAAGACATACTTCCGTGCATTTTTGTATGGTTTGTATTAAACAATTACACTAGCCCCTCTCCTCACGTTCGGTCTGTGGAATCGGTTCGTCAGTATTTGATGTGGTTTACGAAATATATCCAGCGGTAACGTTAGGTGACTCAACCTATATAGAAGCTATTGAGATTTATAAACACCGTAATGATTTTATCAGGAAGGAGGAAGATACGATTTAGATTTCAAAATTGCAACGTAAGAATGAAGATCGATTACCTTCAGTCTAAAAATAAATTGCCGACTTCACGTTTGGAATGTTGTGCCCTCTGCATTGCCCACGTATTCGGTATTCCTTCGCGTTCTGGTGGGATTTCCGCACTTCACCTCTGACAAGGTCTCCCGCAGCCAGAGAAGAAACGATGGAGAAAGGTTTATACATCGATCATGGTTTTGATATCAATACAAGTTTGTCTACGATTATGACAGCCAATTTTGAACACAAACCGTAACATTACGACTGACTGTTGGTGCACCTCAATGGATCTTGTTGCGACTATGCGAAGAAAATGCATTATGGTTGTAGGAACGATGAAGAAAAACAAAAAGGAAATTCTTACATAGATCGTCCAATTGCGTCTTCACTCATCGGGTTCACAAAAGAAGCATCTGGTGTCAGATATATACGGAAAAAAGATAAATAAGAGTGTCATAGCCGTGTCTTTGATGCATCACGGTAACACCGCGGAGAAGTTCACGACCAAGTCCGAAATCATAACGGCACAAAAGCGGTCGTCGATGCCGTCAGTCGTTGACGCCTTTGGCCGAATGTGCTCAGTGTATTTAAGCAGTAGTGGAGCACGTCGTTGGCCTACGCATAATCTGTATAGATTGTTGGACATCAGTGCACTGAATGTTTACATCATCCAGCAGAGTCATGACAGAACTTCTAATGTGACACGTATGATGTTCTTGAAATGCCTTGCTAAGTCTTTACGTGAACCATACATGAAATTGAGATTCTACTACTAGAGACTGCCCGCGCAATTCCGAATGAGCATGGCAGCAGCACTCACAATACCATAGGCCTGGGGAGACAGTAAAATTGGATAGGTATAATAGGAAGCGATGCTCATTTTGTTTGGCCGGGAAGAGAACAAAGACTGTCCATTTATGCACTGAGTGTAAGCAGCCCATATGTATGAGCATTTTGTGCCTGTAATTGGGGAATTGCTAGTTTATTTTTAGAAATATGCTATATTTTTTGATAATTTACAGTCACGGCACACTTTTCTTATTTAGGAGACCAAATATTGGTTTGATAAACTCGTTTATTTTGTATTTTATTTACATTTTTGTACTTTTTCAGCCTATGTAAATAACGACTAATATTGTGTCATTTGGATACAAAATTGTAAGTTCCTACTGTAGATTTGATAAATATGTATTATTTATAAAATAAAATATTAATTTAAATATGCTGGAAAATCTCGGTAATTTGCTTTGATTACAGTTTTAAAATACACCAGACCAATGGACCCACGGCTATAGAAATGTAAGTATTTTTTCTCACTATAGCTAAAGGTTGAGGACCTGCGTCTAAGCGTTCCTTTAGGAACTAGTGGTCACGTGAAACCGCAACAATTCGTGGTAATGTACGAGTAATTATCAAACCTGTGACAATTCAACGTGAGGGACAATTCACTGTGTATAATATGTGCTTCATATTACATAGTTTTCTCACGAAATAGTTCCCTCTCCGCAACGATGTTAGCATTCTGCAGAACATGTTTTCGTATTCACAGAAACATCGTAAAGATGCGTTTCCGGCTCGTATTTGGTTTTATTCCGGATGGAAATGTGGTGAGCATTAATTACTGAACTGCCCTTAGGGCACGCAATAGTTATCCTTCCGTAATTAGAGAGCATGGTATTGGCACTGTTACCGTAATTACATCATCATTAATATATACAGTGCAGCTAGATGTAGTTACCATCCATGTGTTCTGTAGTAGGAGTGAAGAAAAAGAGAGCAAAATGGTTTTGTAATATGTAGTTGATCACTTTAGGGTCGCTTCAAGTACATACAAATATTTCCATCTCAAAAATCTTAAAAATGTGCGATAAAATGTGTATTGCATTATTTGGAGATCTTCGACATTCATCCGCGTTGGGATGAGGTACACTCAAATTAAAGTGGCTATTACGGGTGTTGTTCATATTTCCATAGCACGTTCTAATGTATCAGCTTCCTAGAGGGATCAAATACTATTTCCAGAATTTTGAAATCTGAAGCCTATGTTAAAAAAAGCGTTGCAAATAGTTCATCCTACGTCAGGATAATAACTGGATACCAACTGGATAACCGCTGGTTCTCAAAATGTATCGGTCTTTCTAAATAGTTTGCGATAGCGAGAGTGATAGCTGCACGACATACCTTTTGCCGTAGTTAAAGTGCAGACAGCAAAGTTTTTGCACGCGTAGCTAATTATTAAAACTTTGTAAGAGGCGTCACTGAAAAAAAAACACATGGCGGGAAGAAACGCATATTGGGATGCATAACTGAATTATACGTAATACGATAAACATTTACGCTGATAAATTCGCAGTTTACCACCCTTAAATCTCCCACCCTTATTAGAAAATCATAGTTTAGATATTGCCTTTAAATACGATACTGATTTCCACCGTTGCAACTGAGCGATAAGCGGAGGATCCGGGTTCAGTTCTCGGTATTATCGGGTTTTCTCGTAGTGGTAGGACCGAAAAGTGGTGCACTATGAACGCAGATGAGGAACTCTGTGTACGAGAAGAAGGTGTTCCAAGGTTCTGAAAGCTGACGATGGCTGGGTGCATTGAGTGTTGACCTTCTAACAACCCTACCACAACAAAGGTTAAAATTTTGGTAACGATTGTGGAGTTGCTCACGATACTAAATACTGCATTTTCGGGCAACAACTAAGTTATGTGGCAGGTGTCATTAGTGCACAGTTAATAAAGTTATTTCATGTAATAATCAAAAAACTAGGCACTCATCTTATTGTGTTTCCCACGCTGGCCTCGTATTATCATGGCTCAATCGTTGAAAATCTAGGTGGTTATGATTTCAAGCTCGGATGCAAAGAGGCCTAGGTTTTATCCTGCTATATTCAAAAGTTTTGTAGATGCGCTTCACAAAACATTCTTCAAGATTACACTTTTGCTGGACAATGGTGACGTAAAAAAATAATCAGCACTCCGAATTTAAGTTACACTTCTTTTTAATCACAATATCACGTAAACACAAAACATCACTTCACAATACAAAACATACTTGAAAACATCTTCCTCACAGTCACTGTTAAAGTTCACATTTTATAAGCTGACTACGTCAAGCGTCTTTCCAACATGACTTCCAAGACTTGACCTTTTTTAAGGTCCGACTCTCTAACAAGTTAACAACCAACTAACTATCGCTTACGCGCCCAATAGTCAGAGTTACAAGTACGTCAAAGATCATAGTGACAAAAGAAAGAATACACATAAGAATAATATCATTGCAATATAAACATATAGATGTATCACAAATGAAATCAAATGTGAATGTTGTCTCAGAAATATGTTAACTACTTCACAGAAACACAGTAGAATATTACTGGTATCGAGAGGTTCAGATGAGGTGCCGTAATGGTTACGTAATTCAAGTACCATTACAACCTGTGCTGCCTCATACCGCATCCAATAGAAGCCTTTAACAGAGAACGGCATCGCGGCCGGTCAGGATCGCTTGGTTCTCATGGTCTAATCGCATACTTCCTGATCGCGGAGTTCCGTTTATTTTAAAAATAAAAGACGTGTAACTATAGAAGGTAATCTGAACATTAAGTTGTTCGCAAACGAGATAGTAACGATAACGATATGTAATAAAAATAATGCTAGGTATTTTTGTTCATAATATATGCATGAGTCGAGCGCGCACAACTCTCACTTATGGCGTAAAATGGGCGGGCTCGGGACGAAACGTTGCAACGGGACCCTGTTCTACTGTCAGCTTATAAAGAAACCGGTTCCCAGATATCAGTTTTTTCTGTCTGTGACATCGTTAATATGCAGGCTTAAATAGCTCAATTATCTCGTGCCTTCTCGAGGATTAATGAAATAATAAACGACTTCAAATCAATTGTGGAAGGAGCAGAAATTCTCATGCTCCTTTTTTCACGCTGCTATAAAAAAAAAGGAAGAAAACGTCCCACTATAATTTGTCATACTCAAGCAATTTTTCGTCTTAAAAGTTCTCAAAATGTACAAAATGTTGCAAAAGAACTGACAGAATAATATAGTCTTTTAACTTCCCCTTCCACCTACTTCTCTTTTTTTTTCTTCTTTCTCAGTGTCTCCTACATTTCAATTACGTCTTGTCTCGCCGTATTTTGATTAGCGCTGCAGACTTTAGATCACGGGGCTCCGGGTTCGATTCCTGGCCGGGTCGCGGATTTTATCGACTTGGGAGTATGTATGTTTTGTCTTCATCATAATTTCTTCACCGTCCACGCGCAACTCGTCGAAGTGGCGTCAAATAAAACGGCTTGTACCAGATGGCCGATCTCCGCCGTTTAGGTCTTTCGCCAAAATAGGTCAGACAAACAGTTCTTTTTTTCTCTCTCAGCTATTCATCAGTTATATACCTACACGAATAGCACAAGGCACCTTACGGTGGGTGAAGGATGGTACTTCATGCCCACTATCATTTCTTTCTTTTCGGGATACTTATCGCTTTTAACTGCTCCCACTGACTAGTCGCCAACAGCGTAATCAAACAATAATGTATCTTTCCGCTTACTACATTTTTAACGTCAGACTTTCGACTGGTTTGATGCTGTTCTCCATCCCTTAGCTTGTGCTATTCTTTTCAGCTATACATAACTGCTACACCCAACACGCTCTGCATCAACTTGTTTTGCACTGTACTACGACCGAATTTCTATGATGTGAAATTGTTCCTTCAGTTCTTTTACAGCTAGCAAATTAAATCATATTTGCATGTTAATTGTTTAGCGTAAGAAAAATTTTTTGGAAGTTTGTGGTAAGGTCCTATGGGACCAAACTGCTGAGGTCATCGGTCCCTAAGCCTACACACTACTTAATCTAACTTAAACTAACTTACGGTATGGACAACACACACACCCATGCCCGAGGGAGGACTCGAACTTCCTATAGGGGGAGCCGCACGGACTGTGACAAGGCGCCTTAGATAGCGCAGCTACCCCGCGCGGCCAGTGTAAGAACTATTAATGTCTGTGCCATATAAATGTCAATTTTTGTGCTTTGTATTTATTCAACAATAAGTGAACAATCAATCAGGCTACATGCGGACACACAGAACCAGAAGAAATGTAAACAATGTTCTTAAAAAAATCATTCGATGTTTTCTGCGAATGGTCTCACCAGCAATTTAAAAAAAAAAAAAAGAAAAAAAAAGATAAAAGACACCGCATATTCAGTTCTGTACATCTGGAGGCACTACACCAATGATAAGTATAATATTTGGTGAGGAAATAATAAATGGGAGGAAACTTCAACATTCTTAGGTGTCCATTTTGTGAGAATTTAAACTGAAATAAAAATAATTTGGAACTCCTAAAACAACTTATTCAGCGACATTTACACTTAGAGTCATTTCAAATCATGGGAAGAGACTTTTCAGTAAGATGACATATTTTGCATATTTCTGTTCAGTAATGTCGTACGGAATAATTTTCTGAGTTAACTTAAATCCAAGAAATAAAGTCTTTATTTTTGAAAAACGTGCTTTAAGAATAGTATGTGATGTTCACCGACGATCATATTGTATACATCTAACTAAGCTGTTGGGTATTCCGTCTACTGCTTCGCAGTATATCTATTCCCTATGGAGTTTGACATAAACAATCCACTACAGTTCAAAAGGAACAATGATGAACATAGTTACAATACTTGAAGGAAAAATGATATTCATTACTCCTCGTTAAGGCTGTCCTTAGCACAGAAAGGGGTGGACAATGCTGCAACAAAAATTTTTGATCACTTACCCAGTTATATAAAATGTCTGACAACAGCAAATTAAAATTTGAAAACAATCTGAAAATGTTTCTCCTTGACAACTCCCCGTAATCTATAAAAAAATTTATGTTATTGTAATGTGTAAAAGTTAGTGGGCAGGAATTACTAACTCACATCTGTACTTTTTTTTTAAAATGTTCAGTATGTAGCCGTATTTACAAATTACCCGCAATGTGAATGTAAAATGACTCGTTCTACATCATTACAATTTATCTGGAAAAGTGATCTGTGGAACCTGACACTAACTAGCTGTAAAGGAATTGTTACTGAGAGACTCTGTGACATGCAATATTCATTCTTGAGCAGTGATTCCAAGAGACCGCGCGTTAACATATGTGTGCAGATCCGCGTTTTGCACTTGAAAATATGGTTACCACAGCGTGCCAGTAATGTGCTCTGTTTAACCTGAAACATGGCGGTGAGCCCTCGTCGAGTGCGTGACACTTTCATGGTGGTGTTTTATCGGAAAATGACTTAATTACGGATGGAACCCACAACTAGTCGTTTTGAGATGTAAATTATTCTTTGTTCACTTCGCTTTTTCTGTTCCGACTATTAGGATACAAACTTAGTACCAACTGCATATCCTTAATTAATGATAGACACTTGGCGACCAGTGGCACTACTTCAGTGCTTTAAATACTCATGCCTTTTTTGCTCCCTCGACATTCTGTCACCAAAGTTACATTTCTCAATACCTTTCACGCACTCAATAGTCATCCATCGTCGATACCTTCACAGCTACCACATTACACACACAGACTTGACGTCCCTTTTGCAGTATGTCTCTCCCGTTGTGGCACTCTATGATCACGTGAGTAGCACACAAGGGGTTGACTGCAACAAAACATGGTTCTTTAACGTGATCAACAGAGACGTGTAATATTCTTGTGGACAGTGTCTTTCTCTTACGATATTTCTATAAGCAAACAACTACATCAAAGGAGAACTGAGTTCACGGGCAAATGTACATACGTATATACATATAAAGAATTTTAATGGCTCAAATGGCTCTGAGCGCTATGGGACTCAACTGCTGAGGTCATTAGTCCCCTAGAACTTAGAACTAGTTAAACCTAACTAACCTAAGGACATCACAAACATCCATGCCCGAGGCAGGATTCGAACCTGCGACCGTAGCGGTCTTGCGGTTCCAGACTGCAGCGCCTTTAACCGCACGGCCACTTCGGCCGGCTAAAGAATTTTAATCCCATGGGGGGTGACGTCAGCTGTCTCCGAAGACATGGTGACCTTACAGTATATCTCATTCTCGGACTGCACCCACATCTTTTGTCGTGTACTGCTCCTCCTGCACCATGTGAACTACAACTAGATACCGCAGCGAATGTCCCATCTGCCTGTCCCTTCTTCTAGTAAAGGACTCCATTACAATTATTTCCTCATGTGTTATCTTTAATATTTCTTCGTTTCGTACTCTATGTCTCCACTTTCTAATATTCTTCGGTAGCATCACATTTTAAGTGCCTTCACTTTCTGGCTCTAAGCGTTTCTCATTGTCCGCTTTTCATTTCCATTGATTGCTGTGTGCTAGATGTTCTTCAACCTGTCCATATTAATACTTGTACGTATATTCCATCATGGGATTTGTGGTTTACAATATTTATTTTCAATATTTATACATTCAGAACAAAGAGCAGAATTCATTCAGTGACTATGTACACTTGGATAACACTACCTTAAGCGCTGCACAGAAGTGGGTGCGTGCGTTATTAAGCAGGCTTCAATAGATTAGAGCAGAACTGAAAAGAATGACTTGTAAACCCCAGTATTTAAATTAAGTGTACAGATTTCCTTCTGACACACTATTTCTATTCTCTACAGGAATTATTTGAAGTCTTTGGGAACTTTTGTCTGAAGTGTGTTATTTAGCCACATACTCTCTCACAATATGTTTTTTTTGATAATTCTTCCATTCCTTTGTTTATACTCTTTGTTATCAGCATTCTGCAAATCAAGTATTAATTCTTTTCATTGCTAAATAGCGCTGGCTCGCTTGGTCCCATAGAACCTGAGAGACACATATGTAAATAATATATGGTACGGTACGGTACAGCTCTTTTACTGAAGAAACCTTTCTTCACCAGCGGCAGTCTACTTGTGGTACCTTCTTTGCTTTGCCCATCCAGTGTAATCTTACAACATAGGTAGGAAAATTCTTCCAGTTCTTCCATAGCGGTATCCTTCTAAATTTTAATCTTAAACAAATTTTCATTCTCCATTCTAATACTCTTCATCGCATTCGTCTTTGCGAAACACAAAAAATGGTTCAAATGGCTCTGAGCACTATGGGACTCAACTGCTGAGGTCATTAGTCCCCTAGAACTTAGAACTAGTTAAACCTAACTAACCTAAGGACATCACAAACATCCATGCCCGAGGCAGGATTCGAACCTGCGACCGTAGCGGTCTTGCGGTTCCAGACTGCAGCGCCTTTAACCGCACGGCCACTTCGGCCGGCTGCGAAACACACTTTTCTAAACAAATCTGTACAGTCAATTCCCTTCAACAGGTCTTCTCAGTTTTGTGCCCTTCCGTCTTAAAGGGCTATGTCGTCTGCGAGACTTAATACTGACATCTGTTCCATCCTGAAATTTTATAACTCTTCTGAAATGTTCTTCACTTCCGTCTTTTGCTTCTTCAGTGTACTAGTTGAACATCAGTGATAAGTTCCAGCCCTAACCCTAAACCGTTCTTAAAAGGAATGTGTCTTTCTAATTGTCTCCTTTTATTATTCAAACTTGAGTTTTGTAAATGTTCTGCAGCAGTATTTATTATCCTTTCTCGATAAGAGTGACCAACAATTTCCCACGGTGGCTCGGGATTTTATATATTACTTGTGTCCTTATCCTTAGGTCGTCTTTAACGAAACCCAACTTCATTTGCTCTCGCGCCGGCGGAAGGAAGGCATTTTATTTGATGTTTCTTGAATAGCATGCTGATCTTAATGGACACACCACTAACACAAAGTAGGAAAATCATCCTCGTAGAGTTCTTCTTTTCTTCTGGTTGCTCTTGGTGTTCAGTGCGTGCTGGTTCAAATACTTTGTGTCTCTTCTTTCGGAGTACTCGTCCACGACACATACACAGTGGAGGTGGCTAAGTTGTGCGGGGAAGCATACTGAGCAGTAGTTTGTTATTCACTCTCCAATAGGGCGCCTTGAGCATAAGTACCTGGGCAGTCCAGCGGTTGTGGTGCAGAAGTCGTCGTCCTTTGATGTTTGATTCCTGGGAAACGAACTCCGCTCTCTCTCAAGTGACTTCTTCCTGACTGAGCGCGAACCTACATGTCAAAATACACAGAGGGAGGCTTCCATCCCTCCTGAGAATACCGCATTCGTATTGGCTAATGGTGAAGAAGTGAATGTATATAAACCCTACCCCTCCAGTCTCATTCTCATTCTGCAGTTGTATTAGTTTCATCATGTTTAGCTATTTCTGTTACGATTCTGGTAAGACGAAGTGTTTTTCGAGCACCAGCAGCAGCACCACCACCTGCAGTGCCAAAGTCCTGCGACAATGACTACACGAAAGACATAGTCGACGTAAAACACGAAGCACCAGTGTCTGTGTTGAACACCTCATTAATCTTAAATGTGCAATAAGCAATCACATCTCTACTATTAAAACTCTCCACACACAGTCTATCTTTAACATCTCCACAACATATTGAGCAACGTCATTCTTAGTAACTGTAAAGTAGCATGAATACAGGTGGGCGTTGCAAAACGACTTGGGCAGCCATATTGTTTGCAGGAACCGCTGCAACTGTTTTTATTTTACACATCTAGTTCGTTAGGTCCAAACTGAGCAAATATACAAAGTCATCGAATGTGTCAGTACATGAAATTACAACAGAAAAGTGATAACAGATAAAATAAAACGTTTATGAATCCTAGAAACATGTCGTGCTATAAGTTTACGTAAACACAATCAGCAATATAACACAGGAGCTTGCTTAATTTTTCAAGGAACTCCTCCACAAAATAGAAGGAGTGATCCATATTGTCTACAGCTTTGCAAGGTGTAAGGTGTGAGTGTAGACTCCTCCTCCCTGGAATGCTGTCAGTGTGAGGTACCTCTTGGCCGCTCTGTGAGACGCATTCCACCATCACCCGCTCGCCCACCACCCCCTAGTTTTACTAGGAGCGGCAGGCAGATTTCGGAGCAGGAAGTTGTGGCTGATAAGGCTCCAGCCTTGGCCTGCAGGAGGTTGCGACTGAACCTAAGGGACAATGGGATATTTAAGTAATGTACCTATATAAGACAGTATCAGTCGTCAAGCAGCTGAACGACTCACAGAGGATGTCGCTTTTTTTTCAGGAGTCGATGCTCACGCCTTACACTTTGCAAAGCTGTAGATAATATTACAGTGGTTACTGCGAACAATGTAGCTTTCCAAGTTCTCCTGCAGTTCCCATGTGTGTTCGTGGGATGTGTACTGAACTTTACGGTTACCAAGAATGATGTGTCTCAGCGTGGTAATGGTTGGATTTCCGCAGCTGTAGTACATTGAGGTGATCTTAGATATAAGCTTGATTTGGGGAGTATTAATAGCAGGGATGTGATTGCTTATCGCGCATTTCAAATTAACGACGTGTTCAACAGAGAAATTGGTACTTTATATCTTTCGTCTACAATGTCCTTGGTAGTTAGGAGTGTAACCACTGTAATATTATCTACAGCTTTGCAAACTCTAACACGTGAGCATCGACTCCTCCTGTGGCATGCTCTGTGAGTCGTTCAGTGCTGTTGCATGTGCAGCTTCTCGAGGGCTCATGCTGTCTTTGCAGATACATTACCTAAATAGCCTGTTATCGCTTATCTTCAACCACAACTTCCTGCATGCCAAGGCCACAGATTGGATTTTTTAGTGCATAGTTCCGTAAAATAATTTTCGTAGAATGGGTTCATTGGGTTCAGATTTTGGTATTGTAGTACGTGTTCAGATTTAGGCTTCATAGCATCAGATTGGATTTCGTAGTGCATATTTTGATAAAAAAAGTTTCGTAGTATCAAATCACTATGTGTTAGGGTTTCGTAGCATTTGTTCAGATTTCACTGCTAATTTTTTTTCTTTTTTGTTTTTTTCGAAAAGCATTTAACAAATCATGGATCGGATGGAAGCTGAGAGGCAGTGGTAGCAGCAGCAGCATCTACGTAGTAAGTATACATATTTTCTTCTTCGTGGTACAGATATACATAATAAATTGCTGTTAGACTTATTCAGTTCAAAGAGTTTCATTGTGAATGTAATTTGATGTTGTCTGCTGCATATTTTTTGTTCTTATTGTAGATAACCACCCACTTCACAGCTGTCATGTAAGTGTATATTGTAAACAGTTCTTTGTAGTTGCGCGCACGCTCGCAGGCGCGCGCGCGCGTGCGTGTGTGTATGTATGTGTGTGTGTGTGTGTGTGTGTGTGTGTGTGTGTGGCTGCGTGTGGGTACTTTTTTTACTAAATAAATATGTAGCAGTTTAGGTGATTTCGGAGATCTCAATCAATTGATACACTGCGATTCAAGCAGGAATATGCCTCAGTGCGTGGAGGGAAATGGAGAGGGAGCGGCGTCCTCACTTGGAGAGGCCAAATGCCCTGAGCGACACGTCATGGAGACACAGCGATGTAGATAATTTGTATGTGTACTCAATATACTTACAACAAATAATCAGTGTACTTTCTTTCCTTGCACTAACAGGTGACATCTGGAACGATATGCTTCTTTCCCGCTATTCTTTATCTACAGTACCACTACCCATGCGGTATGCAGTGGCGCGGGTACTGTGAGTGGTGAAGAAACAACTGTGTAGAAGAGGGCCTGTGTGATGCGCCCTGCCATTTCAGACGCCAGTTTTCACTGCATGGGAAGCCACTGTCTTGCAAGCAGCCACTGCTCGCGCTCCCCAACAGCTGTGCTCTGGCCTCCATGGTTAGCTCTCTCTCTCAGGGAACCGAATTAGGGTTGTGGGACCAGCAACAATCACTGCAGGCACAGTGACAGCCAGGCTGCTCACGCTGTGGCAGCGCACTATCTCCTCCTGCCCCACACTTATACCGAAAGCACGAAGTTCGTGCTCCTCCCTTATCCTCCATGCAACAATCAGTAGCAGCGTCATCGTCATCAACTAGTTGTAGTTATAGTAATAATAGTAATAATCCTGTAACGAATGGATATTCCCCCCCCCCCCCCCCACTCGCCGTTTTAGTGCACGACATCAGTTTAGTAACACCACATCGCAATTTGAATACTCATCGAGTGCAGTCGCCTTTGAGGAGTGAATCTTGTTCACTAGGCTCGAGAATTCAGCAGGTGGATACCGAGACCCTGTAAGGTTTCTCAAAGTATGGCTTCCTGTTCTTGAAGCAGATCTCCTCAAGGTTGTTAATGATCCATGGTATCCCGCCATTAAATGAAATGCTGTGCTGTACATCGAATTGTGCCCTCCCCCCCTCCCCAACCCAAACAGGCCTCTGGCATTGAAGAAGCAAACCTTAACTTCCTTTGGGGGCAAAATGTTATGATATCATAGAGGACAACAATCAACGAATGGTTTCGCAAGTCCACCTAGAGTGCTATACTGGACCAGATATCCGAGATGGAATTTAGAGGGTCAGCTAAAGTACTCAGCCGCATACTACACCTCGACATCTGTACACAGTAAATGGAGGGTCCAGCTGTATCAAGATTCCTATGGATGTAGCTGATAAGAAGGCATGTGTTAATGTCAAAAATAAAATTGACCAGGCTTGTTTTGCATGGTCAGGTCTGGCTTGTGAAACAAATTACAACTATTGGTATCATCCACTGCATACATCTCGATATAGCATAGGTACTGATGTTCTTATGTGTTATAATTTTGTTGATATTGAATTCCCTGTAAAAAGTAGGGACATACGTAATTTGAGGTGCACAATTCCGGAATATCAGTTCATATTTATGGCTTGGAGAAATGCAAGTCAGAGGAGCAGATAAAGCATATAGTTCTTGGACGCCTCCATTTCTCAAAATTTGCCGGTCAGTGTAACATCCATGTGAACATGCTGCTATTCTCAGATGATGAAAATAAGAAGAAAACCAGTTCTACATCTACATCTACACCCATACTCCGCAAGCCACCTGACGGTGTGTGCGGAGGATACCTTCAGTACCTCTATCGATTCTCCCTTCTATTACAGTCTCGTATTGTTCGCGGAAAGAAAGATTATCGGTATCCTTCTGTGTGGGCTCTAATCTTTCTGATTTTATCCTCATGGTCTCTTCGCGAGATACACGTAGGGGGGAGGGTGAAGATATGTTCTCGAAACTTCAACAAAACCCCGTACCGAACTACTGAGCGTCTCTCTAGCAGAGTCTTCCACTGGAGTTTATCCATCATCTCCGTAACGCTTTCGCGATTACTAAGTGATCCTGTAACGAAGCGCGCTGCTCTCCGTTGGATCTTCTCTATCTCTTCTATCAACCCTATCTGGTACGGATCCCACACCGGTGAGCAGTATTCAAGCAGTGGGCGAACAAGTGTACTGTAACCCACTTTCTTTGTTTTCGGACTGCATTTCCTTAGGATTCTTCCTATGAATCTCAGTCTGGCATCTGCTTTAGCGACGATTAATTTTGTATGGTCATTCCATTTTAAATCACTCCAATAGCTACACCCAGATAATTTATGGAATTAACTGCTTCCAGCTGCTGACCTTCATATATTGTAGCTAAATGATAAAGGATCATTCTTTCTACGTATTCGCAGCACATTACACTTGTCTACATTGAGATTCAATTGCCATTTCCTGCACCATGCGTCAATTCGTTGCAGATCCTCCTGCATTTCAGTACAATTTTCCATTGTGACAACCTCTCGATATACCACTGCATCATCCGCAAAAAGCCTCAGTGAACTTCCGATGTCATCCACAAGGTCATTTATATATATTGTGAATACTAACGGTCCTACGACACTCCCCTGCGGAACACCTGAAATCACTCTTACTTCGGAAGACTTCTCTCCATTGAGAATGACATGCTGCATTCTGCTATCTAGGAACTCTTCAATGCAATTACACAATTGGTCTGATAGTCCATGTGCTCTTACTTTGTTCATTAAACGACTGTGGGGAACTGTATCAAACGCCTTGCGGAAGTCAAGAAACACGGCATCTATCTGGGAACCCGTGTCTATGCCTCTCTGAGTCTCGTGGACGAATTGCGCGAGCTGGGTTTCACACGATAGTCTTTTTCGAAACCCACGCTTATTCCTACAGAGTAGATTTCTAGGCTCCAGAAAAGTCATTATACTAGAATATAATACGTGTTCCAAAATTTCACAACTGATCGACGTTAAAGATATAGGTCTATAGTTCTGCACATCTGTTCGACGTCCCTTCTTGAAAACGGGAATGACGTGTGTCCTTTTCCAATCTTTTGGAACGCTACGCTCATCTAGAGACCTACAGTACACCGCTGCAAGAAGGGTGGCACGTTCCTTCGCGTACCCTGTGTAAAATCGAATTGATATCCCATCAGGTCCAGTGGCCTTTCCTCTTTTGAGCGATTTTAATTGTTTCTCTATCCCTCTGTCGTCTATTTCGATATCTACCATTTTGTCATCTGTGCGACAATCTAGAGAAGGAACTACAGTGCAGTCTTCCTCTGTGAAACAGCTTTTGAAAAAGACATTTAGTATTTCGGCCTTTAGTCTGTCATTCTCTGTTTTAGTACCATTTTGGTCACAGAGTGTCTGGACATTTTGTTTTGATCCACCTACCGCTTTGACATAAGACCAAAATTTCTTAGGATTTTCTGCCAAGTCAGTACATAGAACTTTACTTTCGAACAGTTATCGTTATGTTTGAATCAAGGACTTGTCCCATCTCATAAACAGCATGTTTGCTTAAGGTGCGTCGTCGCTGTTTCCTAACACAAGTTATTACTAAAACATCTAGTAGATTGCGCTCTCAAGGATCCTGTACATGTTATTAAGTGTACTGTGGAAAACAAATTCATGAAGTTTAAGAATGCTCACCATCAGGTGAAACGCCGATTTTGGATAACTCCTTGATCCTGTGGTCCGCTGTGAAGGTGACTATACAGCCTGACATACTACCTTCATAAGAAAACACTTACCATATGTGACAACATACCAACTTGCATCATCTATGACTTGAGTCTTAACTGATACAAATGTTAAGATGGAGATAATCCTGCGCTTTGGCTTCTCACTGAGCTTGAAAATCTTCCATGGGAGGTTGTTAAGCTTTACAGTTACGACGTTCCCATCACCAAATCGATGGAGAATGAATATTTGTACAATAATGCAGCTGACTGCTGTTATTTGTGGTCTGGAACTAGATAGAAAAGCGGAAACTCCTTGTAGGGGCCAGTGTCATCTTACAGGGAAGTTCTGTGGCGAAGCTCACTATATATGCAACTTCAAGTAACAATTATTGCGTCATATACCCATTTCTCTCATAATATAAGCGGGTATGATGCTTACTGTATTGACTTCGGCTGGGAGAAAAATCAGGTCAGTGTCCTGACTGAGACTGTTGAGAAATATATTTCATTCTCCAAACAAATGTCACCAAGAATTACACGAAGAATTACACTCTGCTTCCTCGACTTATACTGTTCTATGCTGGCACCGCTCTAGAAACTTGTTGAAACTCTGTCTCAGAAGGATATGCAAATAAACCAAGCTGATTTTCAACTCGTGATTGTGAATGGAGTTTTTCCATACGAGTATGTGGATACTATGGCAAAACTCAATGAAACTAGGCTACCCAATGTAACTGCATTCTCCAGCAAACTTACGGGCGATGCCATAACGGATGAAAAGTATGAGCATTTGTGAATGACTGGCAGAAATTCAACATCTCTACTTTAGGAGGGTATGCACAGCTTTACGTGGACACAGACATGCGCTTGCTCATGAATGTTTTCAAGAAATTCCGGAGTTTATGCATGACCACCTATACTCTGGATCCCGCCTTTTATTACACAGCACCTGGGTTGCCTTGGGACGCTGTGCTCAAGAAAGGAAAGCACAGCATTGAACTATTGACCGATGCTGATATGCTTCTTTTCTTTGAACAAGGGATCCTTGGGGTACTTTGTCAATGTGTCCATAGGAACGCCAGTGGGTGAGAGGTTCAATGAATGCCTTGATTCGAATTACATCATGTACATGGATGTCAACAACTTATTCAGGCATTAAATGCATTAGAGTTTCGATGGATGCCCGAAGTAGAATGTAAGGTTCGGTTCGGTTGTTTGAGGGAGGAGATCAAACAGCGAGGTCATCGGTCTCATCGGATTAGGGAAGGAAGTCGGCCGTGCTCTTTGAAAGGAACCATCCCGGCATTTGCCTGGAGCGATTTAGGAAATCACGGGAAACTTAAATCAGGATGGCTGGACGCGGGATTGAACCGTCGTCCTTCCGAATGCGAGTCTAGTGTGCTAGCCACTGCGCCACCTCGCTCGGTAGAATATAAGGGATTACGTGGAAAACTGAGGGTACCATGGTTGGTTCTAATTTGAGGTATGTAGTGGAAACATTCAAATGGCTCCAAGCGCTATGGGACTTAACATATGAGGTCATCAGTCCCCTAGACTTAGAACTACTTAACTAACCTAAGGACATGCCACACATCCATGCCCGAGGCAGGATTCGAACCTGCTTCCGTAGCAGCAACGTGGTTCTGGACTGAAGTGCCTAGAACCACTTGGTATGTAGTGGAGGCAGAACTCACATACCCTATTAGTTTGCATGATGCACATTTCGATTTGAATAGTGGGTCCGGAGTAACTAATTCAGAAAAAAGGTTCCACCCCAAAACTGATGACAATGCTGGGGGTTAAGCAGAGTAAATTATTCACTATCATAATCTCTAGTGATGTCTCAGATTGCCGACAAGTCTAGTTGGAATCATCTGGGCTACATTCATCAAGCAATCCCCCTGGTTGAAGGAGTATATTGATTTGAATACGATACTGAGGGCTTCCATGAAGTGTGACATTGAGAAAGATTTCTTAAATTAATGACTAATTCATTTGTCAGTAAAACAAATTTTAAATGGGTCACAATATTCGAGGAGTACTTTGTTGCTGTGGAGATGGCGAAGGTTGCAGTAGAGCTCACGACACCTTCTATGTGGGGATGTGCACACTAGACCTATCCAAACTCCGCATGTACCGTTTTCATTATGAGTTTACTGATACTCATTTCCTGATCCTATGTTACTTTATGTGGATACAGACAGCTTCATCTACTAGATGAAGAAATGCAATCTGTATGAAGAAGTGAGTGACGATGTGAAGGATTCAACACATATCCACACACGACCGATAATCCTTATGGTATTGTTCCACAGAACATCGATGTTATTTGCTCAGTGAAGAACAAGGCAAATGGGTCACCAATTGTGTAGTTCGTAGTTTTGTGAGAAAATATGTATGTGTATTGTACGTTGGAAGGTGTCACACAGGAGTGGACTAAGCGTGTGTGTCATGTGGCATCAAGAGCACTCTCTATCAAAGACTATTTGCAGTGTCTCTACACCAGTGTTCGCAGTGATCCAAGCAGCATATGGTGCAGCAGACTAGTATTCGACTGATAGACACAAGGTGTAATCTGTGCTGCAATCTTAAGTTTCCCATATCACCTCATGACAGTTGTGATAACGGGTTTGAAACTCTCTGTAGTCACACTATCCACTTGTTGAGAGAGAAAGAGAGAGGGGGGGGGGGGGGCACTGATTGAGTGAGAGCAAGAGAATGAGACTGGGTGTTAATGTTGCAGAACAGTGTGACCCTTTAATCATAGTGTAAGTAACTGTATGTGTGTGTGTAAATATTTCTTTATTTATGTACACCATGTGTGTGAGGAACATGTACTGTATGTTGTTGTTGTCTTCAGTCCTGAGACTGGTTTGATGCAGCTCTCCATGCTACTCTATCCTGTGTAAGCTTCTTCATCTCCCAGTACTTATAGCAACCTACATCCTTCTGAATCTGCTTAGTTTATTCGTCTCTTGGTCTCCCTCTACGATTTTTACCCTCCACGCTGCCCTCCATTGCTAAATTTGTGATCCCTTGATGCCTCAGAACATGTCCTACCAACCGGTCCCTTCTTCTTGTCAAGTTGTGCCACAAACTCCTCTTTTCCCCAATCCTATTCAATACCTCCTCATTAGTTATGTGATCTACCCATCTAATTTTCAGCATTCTTCTGTAGCACCACATTTCGAAAGCTTCTATTCTTTTCTTGTCCAAACTATTTATCGTCCATGTTTCACTTCCATACATGGCTACACTCTATACAAATACTTTCAGAAACGACTTCCTCACACTTAAATCTATACCCGATGTTAACAAATTTCTCTTCTTCAGAAACGCTTTCCTTGCCATTGGCCGTCTACATTTTATATCCTCTCTACTTCGACCATCATCAGTAATTTTGCTCCCCAAATAGCAAAACTCCTTTACTTCTTTAAGTGTCTCATTTCTTAATCTAATTCCCTCAGCATCACCTGACTTAATTCGACTACATTCCATTATCCTCGTTTTGCTTTTGTTGATGTTCATCTTATATCCTCCTTTCAAGACACTGTCCTTTCCGTTCAACAGCTCTTCCAAGTCCTTTGCTGTCTCTGACAGAATTACAATGTCATCGGCGAACCTCAACGTTTTTATTTCTTCTCCATGGACTTTAATACCTACTCCGAATTTTTCTTTTGTTTCCTTTACTGCTTGCTCAGTATACAGATTGAATAACATCGGGGACAGGCTACAACCCTGTCTCACTCCCTTTCCAACCGCTGCTTCCCTTTCATGCCCCTCGACTCTTATAACTGCCGTCTGGTTTCTGTACAAATTGTAAATAGCCTTTCGCTCCCTGTATTTTACCCCTGCCACCTTTAGAATTTGAAAGAAAGTATTCCAGTCAACATTGTCAAAAGCTTTCTCAAAGTCTACAAATGCTAGAAATATAGGTTTGCCTTTCATTACTCTATTTTCTAAGATAAGTCGTAGGGTCAGTACTGCCTCACGTGTTCCAACATTTCTGCGGAATCCAAACTGATCTTCGCCGAGATCAGCTTCTACCAGTTTTTCCATTCGTCTGTAAGGAATTCGCGTTAGTATTTTGCAGCTGTGACTTATTAAACTGATAGTTCGGTAATTTTCACATCTGTCAACATCTGCTTTCTTTGGGATTGGAATTATAATATTCTTCTTGAAGTCTGAGGATATTTCGCCTGTCTCATACATCTTGCTCACGAGATGGTAGAGTTTTGTCAGGACTGGCTCTCCCAAACCGTCAGTAGTTCTAATGGAATGTTGTCTACTCCTGGGGCCTTGTTTCGACTCAGGTCTTTCGTTGTTCTGTCAAACTGTTCACGCAGTATCGTATCTCCCATTTCATCTTCATCTACCTCCTCTTCCATTTCCATAATGTTGTCCTCAAGTACATCGCCCTTGTATAGACCCTTTATATACTCCTTCCACCTTTCTGCTTTTCCTTCTTTGCTTAGAACTCGGTTTCCATCTGAGCTCTTGATATTCGTACAAGTGGTTCTCCTTTCTCCAAAGGTTTCTTTAATTTTCCTGTATGCAGTATCTATCTTACCCCTAGTGAGATAAGCCTCTACATCCTTACATTTGTCCTCTAGGCATCCCTGCTTAACCGTTTTGCACTTCCTGTCGATCTCATTTTTGAGACGTTTGTATTCTTTTTTGCCTGCTTCATTTACTGCATTTTATATTTTCTCCTTTCATCAATTAAATTCAATATATCTTCTGTTATCCAAGGATTTCTACTAGCCCTCGTATTTTTACCTACTTGATCCTCTGCTGCCTTCACTACTTTATCCCTCAGAGCTACCCATTCTTCTTCTACTGTATTTCTTTCCCTCATTCCTGTCAATTGTTCTCTTACGCTCTCCCTGAAACTCTGTACAACCTCTGGTTTAGTCAGTTTATCCAGGTCCCATCTCCTTAAATTCCCACCTTTTTGCAGTTTCTTCAGTTTTAATCTACAGTTCATAACCAATAGATTGTGGTCAGAGTCCACCATCTGCCCCTGGAAATGTCTTACAATTTAAAACCTGGTTCCTAAATCTCTGTCTTACCATTATATAATCTATCTGAAATCTGTCAGTATCTCCAGGATTCTTCCATGTATACAACCTCCTTTTATGATTCTTGAACCAAGTGTTAACTATGATTAAGTTATGCTCTGTGCAAAATTCTACCAGACGGCTTCCTCTTTCATTTCTCTCCCCCAAACCATATTCACCCACTATGTTTCCTTCTGTCCCTTTTCCTACTCTTGAATTCCAGTCACCCATGACTATTAAATTTTCGTCTCCCTTCACTACCTGAATAATTTCTTTTATCTTATCATACATTTCATCAATTTCTTCATCATCTGCAGAGCTAGTTGGCATATAAACTTGTACTACTGTAGTAGGCATGGGCTTCGTGTCTATCTTGGCCACAATAATACGTTCACTATGCTGTAGGTAGTAGCTTACCCGCACTCCAATTTTTTTATTCATTATTAAACCTACTCCTGCATTACCCCTATTTGATTTTGTATTTATAACCCTGTATTCACCTGACCAAAAGTCTTGTTCCTCATGCCACCGAACTTCACTAATTCCCACTATATCTAACCTATCCATTTCCCTTTTTAAATTTTCTAACCTACCTGCCCGATTAAGGGATCTGCCATTCTACGTTCCGATCCGTAAAACACCAGTTTTCTTTCTCCTGATAACGATTTCCTCTTGAGTAGTCCCCGCCCGGAGATCCGAATGGGGGGCTATTTTACCTCCGGAATATTTTACCCAAGAGGACGCCATCATCATTTAACCATACAGTAAAGCTGCATGCCCTCGGGAAAAATTACGGCAGTAGTTTCCCCTTGCTTTCAGCCGTTCGCAGTACCAGCACAGCGAGGCAGTTTTGGTTTGAGTTGCTAGGCCAGATCAGTCAATCATCCAGACTGTTGCCCCTGCAGTTACTGAAAAGGCTGCTGTCCCTCTTCAGGAACCACATGTTTGTCTGGCCTCTCAACAGATACCCCTCCGTTGTGGTTGCACCTACGGTACGGCCATCTGTATCGCTGAGGCACGCAAGCCTCCCCACCAACGGCAAGGTCCATGGTTCATGGGGGTGGGATGTACTGTATACACTTCTAAAATTGTATGTATCTATATATGTATATATATCTTCTAAAAAATCTATCCACTATGTTAATCAAAAATAACTGTAAAATATCTGCACGCCATGTGCGTCAACAAAAGCTGTTCTTGCAAAAAGAAAATCTCCATACCACGTGTGTCGACAAAAAAGGTACATCAGATATACATATATGCTCACCTTGCACATCTTGTAAATAGAACAGATTTTTTAAGTTTCACCTGATTCTAGCCATCCAAGTCGGGTTAGTTTTTAAGGGTATATGTAATAATATACATATTTCACGATCCATCATAACTGTTGTTGTATAAGAACCATGTAACTGATACTACATATTTGGGGTGTTGTAGTGTAAGAATAAAAGTATCTCTGCATTAATTTTTAGCATAGATTTATGTACCTGAAGATTGTAAATATTTCAACCAATTTTTTTTTGTTACTGTGTAAAAAAATCTCTGTATTGAATATTGCAACCAAATTGTAGTGCAAGAACGAAATTGTACCTCAAGAATGAAATTGTATCTGTGAGAACTGAATAAATGAAAAATTTCGTTAGCTTACGTCTTTGTTGTTATTATTTACAGGAAACCTATCCCATTTGTATACTTAAAGAAAAGACGTCTTTGTTGTTATTATTTACAGGAAACCTATCCCACTTGTATACTTAAAGAAAAGACCTAGGCGTCTTCGGCAGAGGTTATAATAGACCACGTTTGTCTGCTTGCTGTCGGGAGCACTGAGTACTTGAAAACCTCCCATGAATGGAAAGATAACTTTAGGAATCTACAGGCATTCAGAACTTCTAAAAGCTTCAAACGGTGCTCATCTGATGCAGTAATGTGTGGTATTTTCCATTCTATTTTACTGCTGGTGATCTCGTTCTCCTCTTAAGCTCTTTAATGTATCAGTTGTTATGCGTTGCGCTCAGTACCAGAATAAGTTCCTATCTAGCATTCAGAACAGTTCGCTGCATGTCCCCAAAGTATCCCATAATCAGTTTTAAAGGTATACATGCAGTAAATATCTTGTACTCTTCCACTGCTCTATCCACTGGCTCGTCTATAAACCATCCATCATTTTCTAAATCATTCAGATCGGAGGAAGAAGTAGAGACATACGTTTTAGGAGTTGATGTCATGTCTACAATGCGTGTACAGTCAATCTCGGCCTGTGTTCATATCGTATCTCATGAAACAGTAATATTAAAGCATTACGTGTAAGGTTCGATGCTACAAGGGACAGTACCATCCGTAAGCTGAGTAGGTTTGTAATGGTTGAGTGTTGCATATAAATGGATTGACCACCCGACCTCACCATGAGCGTCACGCCTTCGCACTTGGAGGTCCTCTTTTGGTTGATGCAGTGTTCTGCAGGGCACAGTTCATCACATTCCAACTCTGCACTTTAACACTTCTCGCTACATTTTAAATCTCTTATACAACACACCCGTCACTATCCATTGATGCTTCTATCTCAGTATTTAAGCGCTTTGAACTGCTATCTGTAAGTTGAAATGAAAAGCAATAGAACACTGGGAGAAATCAGCAGCTTCTTATCCATCACATCAACACTCTGTCCTTGGAGTAACACTGGAATGTTCTGGGATGGTGTGTACGTTGGAGATGAGTACTTAGCTGCACCATGTGGTGTAGTGCATCCAGCACAGTTCTTATGAGAGATGCTGTCTGCCTGGGTGTCTTCATTACACAAATCAATAAGCGGATTAGGTAACAGCATCTTATTGTCTAGCTCCAGCATGCTCGTTGGTCAGGTGCGCTGCAGGATCCCCGAGTGCTTCTGCTGACCACATAACTCTGGAGTATGCTGCAAGTCCTGACAAGCCAGTGGTGGCTGTTGCTGGTCCACACATGCTGGAGGTTGCTGCCAGTCCACAGTGTGTTGGAGGCTATGTGTTGTAACAGTAGTAAAGACATGTAATGAGTACTTACTTTTATGCTTATTCTGCATTGAGGAGGCAGATGAGGATCTCAGCTGCTGTTGATGTTTGAAGGTTCTTCTACTGACTGATTGCAACTGAGTGTGTGCCCATCTTATATCCACCGAAGCCACAATTATGTGATTCGATTTAGTGTTCCCGCTTTCCTATTGGCTCCTGACAATTTTCGTGTGTGAGAGGGTGTGAATACTGTGTTCGTATCGACTCCTGAGGGAAGTGGTTGGAGAAGGAAAGCTGTTTCAAGCGGCCTCTGTGGCATTTTTGTGAACCATCTCAGTCAGAACACCTTTTGTTCATTCTGTCTTGGGTCGTGGAACAGGACAAAGTTGCCTCCTACATTGTAGGCCAGCCCAGTGCGGGCATATATGCCGACCTGCCAGCGTAGGAACACACAAGCCAGACAGTGTTGCTGGAGCTTCTGCCATATCTGCCCTGTAGTCGCTGTGAAGACGCAATCAATATATATATATATATATATATATATATATATATATATATATATATATATATTTTTTTTTTTTTTTTTTTTTTTGGTAGATATTGGTTGTACTGATGGAGGAGGATGCATGTGTAATTGTGGGCCAGTGTATACAAGATCTCTGATACATGACGAGTGTTTTTCCTGCAGATTGCAACATTCCGCACAGTTAATGAATTTGATGAGATATTTCCTGCCGAATGTACAAGACATTAATCAAAAGTGCCTCAGTGTTTCCAGAGAACTGATGGGTTGTGGAATCGACGCAGTAAGGATTTTGACCTAACTGCACCAGCATCCTCCAGCAGGTGAGGTAATGTTATAAGAGTGGAGGCACCACAACTGAGCTATTTTCCTCCAGGGAGGAGCCTTGTCTCCCACAAACTGATTAAACAAAGAATGTACATCAGTATATTACTGACATTGATGTGAATTTCATGTTGTGAGAACCATCATCTCCATAACAGACTGAGTCTTCTTTCCACCCATAACCAGGTGGTATGAAGAAAGGAGGGAGAGGGAGATGGGGTTGGGGGTTTCTCAGAAGGACAGGATGGATTATCCCTAGTGGGTCATAAACCACTTAGCAGAACAACAGGTTAAATGATGTATGGGTCAAGGAGGGGTGAGGCTTACATGAAAACCACTTATCAGAACAACAGGTTAAGGTCATAAATTAGTCAGCTGTCACCATTTAATTAATTTGCACGTCAACACGAGATCAAAAGTGGCACAGGATAGGCTTTGCCCTACTAGTAGGGCTCTGAGCACTATGCGACTTAACTTCTCAGGTCATCAGTCGCCTAGAACTTAGAACTAATTAAACCTAACTAACCTAAGGACATCACACACATCCATGCCCGAGGCAGGATTCGAACCTGCGACCGTAGCGGTCGCCCGGCTCCAGACTGCAGCGCCCAGAACCGCCAGGCCACTCTGGTGCCCTACTAGTGTTGAGCTGTAAGATCAGAGCTGAACCAGCAGTCTCTGAGGAGAGACATGTTGTCTGCTGTAGTCGGTATCGTCTAAGAACTTAATTTTGGACATGCGATTGAGAAGTAGTCAGACAGTAATTATGCAAAGAAGAAGTGCATTATTTGGTTCATTTCTGTGAAAGTGAGAATAAATGGAAATTATCTGTAATTAAAAAAGTGGTCTAAGATTGTTCAGCTCTCGTATTCTGACAATAAAAAGCGAGTGGCATCCCGTTTAACGGAACCAATTGGAAGTTTAATTATTTGTACAATACTAGTTCTCTGCTTAAAGTTTATTACAGCATCAAGATAATGGACTCACGACTTACATGCTGTTTTTTTGCACAGTGGACAACAATTATAGAAGATTACAGGTTGGTGAACATTACTGAGAACTTACACGTTTCACTCAGGGCAGTGATACCTCGTATGTACCGCAGTCTTAGTACAAATGAGATCAGTGACAAGTCATTTGTGGTAACACACAGGAGGTAAGAAAGAAGGAAATTTTCGAGGGAATGCATTTATTTTACCCACATAAATACCTCTTATGATCTTTATCTCCATCTGTTTCACTAGACATGAATGATTTACGGAGCATTGATGAAAGTATAGGTATATCCACAGATATTGAAACAGGAAGAAATATTGATTTTTCCAATGCAATATTCCAGTTTTCACATACAAGAATGAGGAAAAAGAGATTTAAGTAAGACACAAACTCAGTCACCAAGCACATTATTTCATTTGCAGTTTACATTAATACTCGCATGTTCGTCACCACGTATGTCTTTGAAATTGTCTTTTCGCTAATGGTCTCATTCGCTGTACTGCATTAGATATTATTTCACTTTTTGTAAGTTTATTGTTTTTTGCAATTAACTTAATTGTTATAGTTTTACTCTGAATATAATATGACATCTAACTAGAAAACTGCAGATTATCATATGAAACAGTTTGGTTTTATGTTGAAAACTAACAAAAAGTATTACAATAACCTTTTAATGCCTAGACCGCATTTACGCGAGAGTTTCGGCTGTAAGTAACAACCATCTTCAGATCTTTAAATAAGTAAAGTAAAACAAAATAGCATTAGGAAAGTAATATTCAAGGGGAAAATGTTTTAAGAAAGTACAAAATACAAAAGAGAAACCTACTATGCTGGTAAAAGACAAATACTGAATTTGGGGACCAGCCCAGCATTTGCCTAAAGAGTGTGGGAAACCGCCTAAAAACCACACTCAGGAGGACCGGTGGAACAAGCCACAGTTGTTATTCCGCTGCATGGATTCCTTCCGGGTCTGGCTGACCCCTCAGTCTCACAAGCTACCGACCTACGCATTAATCTATACGATCGGTTATGTTGTGGATACACATTTCGGGTCGTCATTGCAGTGACTTCCATTGTCTTCAGAATCATCATACCGTTGATCGTTGTTGATTCTTCCGACTTTCAGGGGCAATTTCACATACCAACGACAAGACGGTGTGCCGAACCATCTGTTCACGCCTTCCCTTCTTTGACAAGACCGTTGGCCGAACGAGGATGACTTCCATTACCAGAAGTCTTCACTGACGCTGCCCCTAGACCAGAGCGAGATGAAACCATCCTAAAATATCCCCTTGACGTTCACCTGAAGTTTCTTTCACTTCTGAAGAGTTCTTGTTGTTGTTCTTGTTATTGTTATTGTTATTGTGGTCTTACAGTCGGAAGACTTGTTTGATGCAACTCTCCTTGCTACTCTATCCTGTGCAAGTCTATTCATCTCCAATAACTACTGCAACTTACATTCTTCAGAATCTGCTTACTGTGTTCATTTCTTGGTCTCCCTCTACGATCTTTATCCCCCACACTTCATTACAATACTAAATTGGAGATTCCTTGATGTCACAGAATGTGTGCTATCAACCGGCCCTTCTTCTATTCAGTTTGTGCCACAAACTTCTTTTGACACCTGTTGTATTCAGTATCTCCTCATTAGTTACGCGAACTATCCTTTTAATCTTCAGGATTTTTCTACAGCACCACTTTTCAAAATCTTCTATTGTCTTCTTGTCTAAACTTTTGCTGTCCATGTTTCACTTCCATACATGGCTAAATTCTATACAAATACTTTCATAAAAGACTTCCTAACACTTAAATCTATATTCGATGTTATGTGTCCCTTCTTCAGAAATGCTTTTCTTGCCATTTCCAACCTACATTTTATATTCTCTCCACATAGGTCATTATCAGTTACATTGCTGTCCAAATAGCCACCCTCATCCACTACCTTACGTGTCTCGTTTCCTAATTCTCCTCAGCATGACCTGATTATTCGACTGGATTCGACAATCCTTGTTTTGTTTTTGTCGATGTTCATCTTCTATGAGCCTTTCAAGACACTGTCCACTCCGTTCCGCTGCCTTTCCAAGTTCTTTGCTGTCTCTGACATAACTATAATGTCATTGGCAAACATCATAGTTTTTTCTAAAATTTTTTCTCTTTGCACCTTAATTCCTACTCTAAATTTTTCTTTTGTTTCTTTTACTGCTTGTTCAATGTACAGATTAAATAACATTAGCGATAGATTGCAATCTGTATCACTCCCTTATCAGTCACTAAATCTCTTTTATGCCCTTCGATTCTTGTAAGTGCTATCTGGTTTCTGCACAAGTTATAGTCTTTCGGTAACTGTACTTCATCCCTCCTACCTCCTGAAGAGTGTGTGCCGTTAATAGCGGCGTGGTGATATCGTCAGAATTATGGATTTTGGAACTATAACTTACGTCTGAATTAGCACATGTCAACACCAATATTGTGCTAACACAATGTTGCTGATCTCTGTTATTTTTGTGTTTTTAAACTGCTTAAGGGAATATAGAATGCGTAAGTATCGTGTCTTGTCCTGATCTCATTGTTGTTATTCTACTGAGCATTTCTTAAAAACACAACACAAATCGCAGTCAGAGATTTTATTTATATATAGAAATTAATTGTCAATGGTGCGAGTACACGAGTTTTATCTCCCTATCGATCTTCTTGATTCGCAAAGCTGCGCGTGCGAATATCATTGAAAATATTTGGAATTAATGCTGCTTAGCTGGTTTAGACATACCAGTTTTTTGTCATACTCTGCCGCTCTTATACTGTAATCCTTGCATGTTGTGATACGAAAAGCTTTCATCCTTGTATCCTTTCAATGGTAAGAGTGAATTGCGGAAATCTTTTCTAGCCTGTGCTAAAAAAAAGCACCTTCGGCAACACTTTACAGAAACTTATTGCTTTCACAATATCCAACCCACCGTTCCACGCAGTTCAGTGTTCCATATGTAGAAATCAGGCGAAAATGTGGCCGAGGACTGGAGATGATGGGAATGTTTCATAAATGCAAATTTCGCTTTTAATGTCACCCATTCCAGCTCTTCCCTGTTGTCTCATCCCACTCCGTTCCGGAGGACTGCTTGGTGTGTCATTTGAGATGAATTACACTGTTCCGTTATCGGAAAGTTTAGCATAACTCCGCTGGAACTTTACCATTTGCATATTGCTGACATATACGGTCGCTGCAATCGTAACACACACTCCTACATGACGTGATGCCCTCATGTAACTTGTATGAATGAGCAGAAACAGTGTGTGTGCGCGCGCCATACATGGATACAGAGTAAACACGCGTAATACGGACACCACGCACAAACAGGCATTAAATGAATAATCAACAGTTCCGACAAACTGGGCAGAACCGGAACAAAAACACACGCGTTCCGCTGCAGCATGCACCCGGAATTAACGATGTAAATGGGAAAATCAGGTGCCGGAGTTCCATGCGAGCGTTGTTGCCAGAAGATACTGCCACACTATTAAGTATGCGGAATACACTTTTCGTTGCTCGATCAAGAGAAAACTTTAGGATATCGTTAGACATGACGTGTAATTCTCAGGATCAGATGAAAATTACATAGTTTACTTTCAGAAAGGCCTCTAATGCCATTTTTATACACTGACAGAAACTGATAGTGGTACAAAGCGAAGCACGTATAGTCATCAAACTTAGTGGAGATCTTCATCACACAAAGGGTATTAAATGATCAAACTTTCATTCCATTCGGAAAAGATGTTCCCCTCCACAGGCACAAATTACTTGGTCGCAAATAGCGTCCAGCGGCATCTTGACAAATTTATAGCCCTCTCTGAAACACATGTTGTGTCAGTTCTTGAGGATTGCTGGCTGGAGGTTGCCTTCCCATCATATCCCAAACGTGCTTTATGGGTCACAAATGGGGGGGGGGGGGGGGTCTAGGCAGACCAGTCAAGGATCCATATACTGGTTAAGGCGTTTGTGGTATTAACTGCAGTATGGAGTCCTGCCATACTCTCCTGGAATATACCACTCAGTATACTGATAAAGAATGGGCTTGGTAGTCTGGTGATAAAAGCGCGACCCAGGAGACCGTAAGGTTGTTGGATAGAATTCTGGTCGTATGAGGGCAGTAAAATGAAAACCAAACACCCGTCACAATGGGACCATGGAATGGTTCATTCAAAATTAATCACTAGACGTGTTAAGACATTTACCTAACTTGAACGCGAAAAGGTCAATTCCTGTTTCGTTGAAGGCAGTTGGCCATGGGTCACAAATGGAGGGGGGGGGGGGGGGGTCTAGGCAGACCAGTCAAGGATCCATATACTGGCAACTACTAGCACTGCTTGTCTCTCTGGCCTGGGGAACTACATGTTGACATTGGGACAGGAGTGCATGGGATGTATGAGTGTTTCAGCGATCTCTGACATCTAGCCATAACAACTACTTCTATTACAGTTCAGGTGAAACTGACACCCACGCATGTCTTCCATCAGGTCGCCAAAGACAACAAAATCACACAGTGAAAGATCCTGGCTGTACCAAGGAGTTAACAGTGTCTCCCAACCAAGTCGCTTCGTCCTATTGGCAGTGTGGAGATGGGTGTTATCCTGTTGCATGATAACTCCGCACCCATACTGCCAATCGGACTATGGCTACACCTTAGCCATTTGGTCGGGAAGCACTGTGACATCCTCCATACAGCCCAGATCTTCCACTGTGTGATTTTCACATCTTTGGCGACCTCAAGAACGGCATGGGTGGACGTCGGTTTCAGTCAGATGAGGAAGTGCAAGAGTGGGTGTAGTTGTAAATATATATGCTGCAGGAGCAAGTCCTGGTAGATGGGTCTTCTGGATAACTGAATAGGAATCTAGCACTCAGTGCGATCTCTGCCATCACGTGTTGTGAGTATTCTCTGATTTTATTGTGGATGTTTGAGAAGATTCAATATCAGTCCCTGGTGTTGACATTGTATGTATTAGTAACATCAAAATTTCAACCACTCTGGTCATCCCCAGGTGTCATCCATGGCTGGATGGTTCTCTCCAGTGTGCTGAGTGTGACTGCTGACCTGGCACGATCGCTGAGACGTCCATTCCATGGCAACAACTAGCACTGCTTGTCTCTCTGACCTGGGAAACTACATGTTGACATTGGGACAGGAGTGCATGGGATGTATGAGTGTTTCAGCGATCTCTGACATCTAGCCATGACAACTACTTTTATTACAGATTGGACCATGGTTTAAGTGTGTTGTGTTTAGTGGTTCTCAGTACATCACAGTGGATTCTATCTTGCAGTGCTATTTGCTGTCGTTGTTGTGTCTGTCCTATTACGCAGTAGGTCCTTCCTCCACCTTCTGAATGTAATGGAGAGAACCAATTTAGGAATTCTATAGTACTTTGAAATAAAAATCACAATGTCACATTCCCAATTGATCAATGCATCTGTTGTAAGACGTCGTGGTCTCCTGACCATCATTGCTCACATATTCTGCCCTCACAATCATATTCCACACATCAAGACGCTTCATTCGAACCCAAACTCGATAAGATAAAGTCAATGTTGTATGAATTCATGTAAACAATATGCAAATAACAAGTACGCACTGGGGTTGAGATATTCGAGGCTGGCATACACACGCACATTCAAGACACGACGGCCACAAGAGCTTTTAGTTCAGGAGAGGCGGACTGGATGCCGAGAGGCCGGTCCCTTCAGAGGACGATTCAGCCTATCTACATCGGACGGCGACTGCCCGTGGAGCGGACAGCGTTTGCCGGAGTGAAAGGGGAGAACGACCCTGTGTTCAGCTTAAAAGCAAATTCCGCTACATTGTGTGGGAGCGCCCAGCCTATGCATTCTTTACAAACACAGCATGCAGTTTCAGAGTTATTCACAGGGAGACAGCAAACGCTAAACACCGATGCTACAGATTTCTGGATTGGATGCATTAAACGAAACATCATTCTCCTGTTTTAGAAGAGCAATGCTGATTGGCAGACGATATTCCTGATGCCTTGAGCTGAAGGAGTAATGGAAGAGACCGAATGATATACCCCTTCACATCTGACATGGAGAGGGGCCGTTCCGTTGTCGCTCTTGGAGCGAGAACACGTAACGAGAGCGTGCGCGCTCGTACGTATACTCAAAGAGCGAGGAACAAGTCTCTCCTCAGTACCTCACTGGGAGAGCACCTCTGTCGTGAGCGAATCGGAGTGCGACTCTATATTGAGTCCTTGCAATTAAGCATCGTTCACTGTGTTGGCCGCCACACTTATTGTGTGGTGTGAATGGACAGAGTTATAGTTAAACGCCTGCAAGCGATTTTTTGAGTGGCATCGCGGTGGACTGGTTATCTGACCAGTGTACCACGCCAATAGTTAGACTAGGGGCAAATAGGAGTCCTTGACTTCATCAAGGCATAGGGAGACTTTGATTGGCAAAGGTCAATCCCGATAGAACAAGAGTTATCTTATCTGGCAGCAGCGAGCGGCACAGACAGCAGTCATTGCAGCTCACAGTATTGTGCACTACAGTTCTTGCGAGCCCCATATTTCCTCCACAACAGTACACTTCACTGCATTTCTCATGCAACAGCCTCGACCGTACCTAGCAACATTCTAACGGATAATTATTCAAGTTGAGTAGGCGTGGCTCTCAGCCATTATGCCAAGTCAATAACAATCTTAATCTTTGTATAGAAATTTCATTAGCGAATCCTGTCCTTGAGAGGTAACTTCACATTCTGAAAAGAACCAGGAAATAACGTGTTCAGTGCATAACTAAAAGTGCCATTGTGATTTCTCAGAATTTTTGCAAAATAAATAATAATTTTCGTTAGTTTCATGTTTTTATTACACTAACTAGCACTACTCCAGTATCCAAGTATCCCACTAGTCACGTAAGAAATTTTGTGAGTTTTTGTGTCATTTATTTACAGCGGACAACACCAGAAGGTATTTATTGTTGAAAGTTTTTCAGGCATTTCTCTTTAGAACGTTAGGAGCGTCTGTCTGACTTCTGTAGTAGTGTGGGGGTGGAAATTGCATCTTGCAGGAGCCACAGGGTAAAGGGTACATCTCAGATCAATCCGTTGTGCAGAATGACAGAATAGCACACACACGCTCACACTGTCCAGCCTCTCCTGCTAATTGTTTAAGGACATGGCATACAACTGAAATGGAATTGGGAATTTTCAGCTACCTCCAGTGTAATGAACTTCCTACCAAATAAACTAACTGTGACCTAACCATGGCAATTCCGGTCATATGAGAGGCAGTCAAATGAAAACAGAACAGCAATCACTATGGGACCATGGCATGGTTTCATTCAAAATTAATCTCTAGACATGTTAAGACATTTATCTCACTCGGAGGCGAAACAATCAACTCCTGTTTCGTAGAAGGTAGTTGGGCTTTCACAAATTCTAAAAACTGCCTACTCTTGCGCTTCATCATTTGGCTGAAACCGACACCCACGCAAGTCTTCCTACAGGTCACCAAAGACAAGAAAATCCCATGGTAAAAGATGCTGGCTGTACCGTGAATATTGCAGTTGGCGCAAGGGGAAAAAATCTTGAAGTGGGAAGAGTAGGATTTGGGAACAAGGTAGCTCCAGTCCTAGTATCCTCCAACAGAGTGCAAGGAAAAAACTGACCACACGCAAAGGATACCAATTTAATTAAGTAGTCATTCATTGTGATAGTTGAGGGAATATTTCCAAGACTTCCACAGCTGTGTGGATTTACCAGGTATTCACTACATTCTTCAGGACAAAGGTAGGGTTACTGTGGCACACAACAGACGCTGCATACTTCTTCTTGAACGTCTTTCTTTCATCCGCTACAGTTTTCCACAGCAGTGGGAGTGTTAGAACAATGGCATGTACTGACTACCATTTCCAGGTCTGTATGAGTGGCAAGGGTAGCGCCATGCAGTTTGGATGCACGGTTAGAGGCGCCATGTCACTGACTGCACGGCCTCTCCCACCGGAGGTTCGAGTCCTCCCTCAGGCATGAACGTGTGTGTTGTTCTTAGCATAAGTTAGTTTAAGTAGTGTGTAAGTCTAGGGAGCGATAACCTCAGCAGTTTGGTCCCTTAGGAATTCACACAGTTCAACATTTGCGAGGGTGGCAGGGGATGAGGGTGGAAGGGAGGAGGGGTGAGGGGGGATATCTTGCTCTGTGCTCTGTGCATGGTCCACACAAACAGGAAGCATCCATTTGATAGAGAGCAGAGGGGGGAGAGATGGAGAGCATGGGCTTCGACAGGAATTTCTCAGGTATCAAATATTCAAATATCAAATGGTTGCCACCACCTGACATCTTGTTCAGGCGTTTCACACGAGGTGGATGGCAGCGTGGCTGTTGACATGACAGTGGTAGTGGGGTCTGAGCGTGAATAGTGTGGCCTGTGCATGCAGGAATATGCTATGCGATCTCTCTGCTGAAATGGTCTGGGCACGTGTGCACAATGCCCTCTGACAATGTGAAAAATTTTTAACTGTGCAGTTATATGTGGTGAGTTATATTGATGGTATTACTTGCAAGAGGAGGAAAAAGTGATCTGTTTAATTCTTTTCAATGAATTTTACATGACCTGAATCCAGCAAAACAGCGGAGAATGATGTGGAAAACAGATGCAACCCCTGTGAATTGAATTTTATAAATAAATAGTACGTCCTTTGCTATGTAACTGAATTTCTTCTCATGAGATCCTTCATCTCCAGCACAGAAAGGCCAATTTGCAGCTGGAGGTGTGAGGGATAGGCTAGTGGGTTTCCCAGTGGCTAGTTAATTTATCAATGAAACTGGTAGAATGGGAGTGGGCTATTCGAATAACTCAGACCTGAAAGTGTGTCTGTATCTGTGAGGGGGGGGGGGGGGGTAGGAGGTTTGGAGGTTTCCTGAGGAATGTGGGAGGGGAGGGGGAAGGGTGCAGGGATTTCTCAGAAGGACAGAGTATCCCCTGGGAGTCATAAATCAATCCACCAGGGTTTCACAGGCCACTTAGCAGAACAATAGGTTGAGGGGGATGGTCCTAAATCAATCAGCTGTTCTAATTTCATTGATTTGCCTATCAATTTGATATCAAAAGAGGCAGAGAACAATAGGTGAAGGACCTGACAATCAAAAGAGAATAATAGGTTAAGGGCTGAAATAGAGCAGTACAAAAGGTTTGGCTCTCAAAGTTGCATTTCCATGATGTAGGCAACCCAAACTAACAAAATGGCCCAATGCTCCCTTTGCCCCACTACTGGTGCAACTTAATACTAATAAGAGGGGTGGACACTGCCAAATTCTTAGTAAATTTAGCTCGATTTTGTGGTTACCAAAACAACATCAGTAACCTCTCAACCCGTGAAGTTTGATATCGTTTCCTTCTCCCATTCTGGGTGCTTCACTTCCTTTGTCAGGCAGTGTAGTGGTTACATAAACGTTATTCTGATAGTTTCTGTTATAAATTAATGGCCTCACCTTCGCCAACCTTGATCATATTATATGAGTTCAATGAAACTTTTCATTTAAAAAAGTAGGTGCTTGAAGGTTCTGAGTTCGTATCGTGTGAACCTGCCGTTTTTGTTGCAATACTATAATGCCTGTCCGATTAACCGATGGTCATTATTCCTTAATAAGAAATGCCACGTAATAGTAAAACATGACGGCCATGTTAAAAATTTCAGCGAGTATGGGGATGTTAGGAAAGAGGTTCTGGCAGAAGTGTACACGTAAGGATGCGTTAGGAAAGAAAGATATTTCAGTCAGTAAGAGCATTGCCTTCTAAGTGTAAGGTTTTGGATTCGAGTTCCTGTCTGGCACTTCCCTTAAATTTGCCTAAGAGTTTCAAATGTTTAGCATTTCGCGAAATGACACCTCCTTTATGTATCCTATGAATGTGCTGGTTGAACTGTATGTTACACGGTATTGTTTTATCAGTGATCAACCCATGTGTAATCTTTAGATTCGTTTCCTTGAGATATCAATATTCGGCTTGTGCATAACTTAGAAGAATTTTTGTTTTGCATGTTGGTATTTCGACTGATATATTTCGGTTGCTGTGGATTAATTTATCGACTGTCATTTTATTTGTAGTTCACTGTTGCTATTTGAGTTTACATAAAGCCATTATGTCATTTGAGGGTTATGTTACGTTATGTTATGTTAACCGGGGACCTAGAAACGACGGAGAGGCTCCCGCCCTGTCGCAGCCGCAGTGGTCCGCAACCCCACGACGACTATCGCAGTCCACTTCACCCCTCCGCTGCCCCACACCGCCAGGGTTATTGTGCGGTTCGGCCACCGGTGGACCCCCTGGGAACGTCTCACACCAGACAAGTGTAACCCCTATGTTTTCATGGTAGAGTAATGGTCGTGTACGCGTACGTGGAGAACTTGTTTGCGCAGCAATCGCCGACATAGTGTAGCTGAGGCGGAATAAGGGGAACCAGCTCGCATTCGCTGAGGCAGATGGAAAACCGCCTAAAAACCATCCACAAACTGGCTGGCTCACCGGACCTCGACATAAATCCGCCGGGCGGATTCGTGCCAGGGACAGGCGCTCCTTCCCTCCCGGAAAGGTTGATTTGAGGGTAGTAAATGGAGCTGTGGACGGGAACATTTCCATTTGAGTTCAGTAGAGAGGTGACAGCAACTTAAGCTGCCAGAAACACTTGCACCGAGTATGGGGATAATACAACTGGACAGATCACAAGAAGAAAATGGTTTTCTCGTTTGGAAAAGGGGATCGTCTTGACACTAACTCTCCACGTTCAGAAAGACTTTTGGAGTTTGATTAAGAACATTTAAACCCATTGATCCACAATGATCCACATCAGTGTCTTGGTAACTGGCAAATGTGATGAACTATGATGATTCTACCATTGTGCGACATTTGCGTGCAGTGCGGAACGTTCAAAAATCGAGTGTTTGTGTACCGCAAGCTCAAGTCAAACTCATGAAAATCAGTGGGTGGCCATATGCGCGTCTTCCTTGCTCGTCATCGACTGGCTCATGACCATTGTTTCAAATGGCTCTGAGCACTATGCGACTTAACTTCTGAGGTCATCAGTCGCCTAGAACTTAGAACTAATTAAACCTAAGTAACCCAAGGACATCACACACATCCATGCCCGAGGCAGGATTCGTACCTGCGACTGTAGCGGTCGCTCGGCTCCAGACTGTAGGGCGTAGAACCGCACGGTCACACCGGTCGGCAAATGACCATTCATATCGTGCATCGTTATTGGTCAGAGAAATGGTGTCTTTGTGGTAACGTAAGGAAAAAAGGAATGGTCAAGCCCAAACAAAGCAGCAACTCCCCGTACAAAAGACTTGTTCGCATCCGCAAAAGATGATGTTATGCATCTGGTGGAATAGCCATGGTGTGATGTACTACGAATTGCTCCCCGCGGTGCAACCATTCCAAGAACAATGACCGGGTAGACTCCGTAAGAGATGCTACTTCAGGACAACGAAAGCCCGCAATCTGCTAAATTGGGGTTGGGAAGTCATTCCATACCCATATTATTCACCTGATCTTGCCCCCCAGATTTTCAGCTTTTGAGAATATATTATTGATGACAGTAGTGTCTGTTACGGAGAAACGCTACGAACTTATGCACCAATCGAATAAATGGACGCAGAGTTTTGGAGAAAATGAGCTATGTGGGTGCCACTGCAGACTCACCACCACGTTTTACAGGCTTTTTTATTCGCTTGTAGCCGTTCGAGCTGGGCCACTTCGGCTGAGACTTGCGGGACAGAGCCGGCGCTCACGCACTTTCCGTAATCTGTTCTGGTTGCGTGTGACGGCATTTGACCGGATTGGCCGCTCGTTAGCGGGACCACTGCGAGCCGGGGCGCGTGCATGCCGTGCCAGGCTTCTCTGCTGCCGCCGCCGCCGCCGCTGCTGGGCCGGTTTATTTGTGCGGCCCGGCCTCGGGAAGAAGTGCGGCTCCCGCACAATGGAGCGGCGGCGAGCACCTGCCGCCCCGGGCCAACAGGTAGGAACAACCGACTCCTCGTTCCTCTGCGCCGCCACCTGCGCGGGCAGCGGTTCCCACCGACATCTCCGGCATTCCGCTCTCTGACCGGACTTCCCGACGGGTCGGGTCAGCTTTAAGGTAGTGCATTTCTTTCACTAACGTGGAGAAAGGAGGGCGTACTAATTGTAACAGATGGATGTGGAACAGACACTTGTACTGATAAATCATCTGATCAGAAGTATCCGGACACCCCTATATAATGCAGAATAGACCACCAAATGTCTCGAGTAGGCGTGGAGTATTACACGGAAAAGCGAAAGAAACTGCTACAGCTGCCTAATATCTTATAGGACTCCCGCCAGCGCGCGAAAATCCCACAACACGACCTGGCGTGGACTCAATTTAAGTCTGAAGTAGTGCTGGAAGGGACTGACATCATGACTCCTGCAGGCTGTCCATACATCCGTAAGAGTACAAGGATCACTTCCAAACAGCACGTTGCAAAGCATCCCAGATTTGCTCAATAATGTTCATGTCTGGGGAGTTTGGTGGCCAGCGGAGGTCATTAAACTCATGAGTGGGCCTGGAGCTATTCTGTAGCAATTCTGGACGTGTCGGATGACGCACTGTGCAGTTGGAATTGCCCAAGTCCGTCGGAATGCACAATCGACATGAATGGATGCAGGTGATCAGACAGGATTCTTACGTACGTGTCACCTGTCAGACGCGTATCTATACGTATCAGGGGTTCCATATCACTCCAACCGCACACGTCCCATACAATTACAGAGCCTCCGCCAGTTTGAACTGTCCGCTACTGACATGCAGGGTCCATGAGTTTATCTCCATACTCGTACATGCCCATCCGCTCGACAAAATTTTAAGCGAGACTCGTCCGACCAGACAAAATTTTTCCAGACATCGAAAGTCCAATGTTGGTGCTGACGGGCCCAGGTAAGGCTTAAAGCTTTGTGTCGTACAGTCATCAAGAGTTCACGAGTGGGACCTTCGCTCCGAAAGCCCTAATCGATGATGTTTCGTTGAATGGTTCGCACGCTGACACTTGTTCATGGCCCAGCATTGAAATCTGCAGCAAACTGCGGAAGGTTTGCACTTCTGTCACAATGAACCATTCTATTCAGTCGCCGTTGGTCCCGTTCTCCCACATCTTTTTCCGGCCGCAGCGATGTCGGACGTTTGATGTTTTACCGGATTCATCATATTGACGGCACACTCGTGAAATGGTCGTACGGAAAATCCTCACTTCAGCGCTACCTCGGAGATGCTGCGTCGCATCGCTCGTGCGCCGATTGTAGCACCACATTCAGACTAACTTAAATCTTGATAACCTGCCATTGTAGCAGCAGTAACCGAACTAACAACTGCGCCAAACCTATTATTTTGCTGAACAATAATGGAAAATTTGGTGCAACAGAGAAATTAATTTCCGAAATTTATACCCTTTGTATTACCCAATTGCAAGTGCGATGACCTGTATGTCTCTAGTTCCAAATATTTTTTTTTTATTAATCGGATGGAACAATTGCCGCTTCAAAATCATCACTTGCAGTTTTCACTCGACTCCCAACAAGTACTATTGTCTGAGTATGACGGTTTCGTTGAGGGATATTGCGGAAATGCAGTCTACAGCAGGAAGCACAGAAAGAATGGCTTTGAGCACTATGGGACTTAACTACTGAGGTCATCAGTCCCCTAGAACTTAGAACTACTTAAACCTAACTAACCTAAGGACATCACACACATCCATGCCCGAGGCAGGATTCGAACCTGCGACCGTAGCGGTCACGCGGTTCCAAACTGACGCGCTTAGAACCGCACGGCCACACCGGCCGGCTACGCAGAAAGAAGATAAGGGTTTAACACCCAGTCAACACAGATGTCATTAAAGACAGAGCACACGCTCAGAATGATTTAAGGATGGGGGAAGGAAACCAACCGTCCCATTTCAACGGAACCAGCCCAGCATTTTCTTTCACCGATTTACGAAGATCATGGAAGAACTAAATCTGCACGAACAGCCGTCCTCCCGAACCTGAAGCAGTAAACACTAGCGCGACCTATACGAGATTATTGCTCTAGTTGTGTGGTCCACACCAAATATGATTATCTGCTGATATTGAACATATGCAAATGGTACAGGTTTCTTTGACCCATTGGTGAACGGCACGGGAATTCTGTCGAACCAAAACTGTGTTTGCGCGGAAGTTAGGTTTCAAGCTACTGTGAAGGAATCTCTGAATATACACCATCTGATGAAAAGACTCCCTACGTAACGAGGAAGAGAGCACTAAATCTCAAGGGAGGCAGACCCACCAGTATAAGACGAGTCGGGGAGTATGAGTATTGTGTAGTCGGGAGAGAAACACTAACAGTAAAATGGGTCTGTCAGATCAGTAACTTCGAACTTAGAGCAACCATTGGAAGTCACCAAACAAATACATAGTGGACATTTCGACCTCTCCAAATCTGCCCTCGTCGACTGCTGGTGATGTGATTGTGAAGTGGAAACGCGAAGGAACAACCACAGCTAAAGAAAGATCATGCAGACGTGATGTAGTCATACATTATGGGATCAGAAGTACCCAGACACCCCTAAAAGCATACGTTTTTTATATTAGGTGCATTGTGCTGCAACCTACTGCCAGGTACTCCATATCAGCGACATCAGTAGTCATTAGACATCGTGAGAGAGCAGAATGGGGCGCTCCGCGAACTCACGGACTTCTGACGTGGTCAGGTATTGGGTGTCACTTGTGTCATACGTCTGTACGCGAGATTTTCACACTCCTAAACATCCCTAGGACCACTGATATAGTGAAGTGGAAACGTGAAGGAACACGTACAGAGACTGCCGACAGTTGAAGAGGGACGTAATGTGTAACAGGCAGACATATATCCAGACCATCACACAGGAATTCCAAACTGAATCAGGATCGACTGCAAGTACTATGACAGTTAGACGGGAGGTGAGAAAACTTGGATTTCATAGTCGAGCGGCTGCTCATAAGCCACATATCACGCAGGTAAATAGCAAACTACGCCCTCGCTTAGTGCGAGAAGTGTAAACATTGGACGATTGTACAGTGGAAAAACATTGTGTGGAGTGATGAATCACCGTACACAATGAGGCGATCCGATGGCAGGGTGTGGATATGGCGGATTCCCAGCAAACGTCATCTATCAGCGTGTGTAGTGAAAACAGTAAAATTCGGAGGCGGTGGTGTTATGGTGTGGTCGTGTTTTTCATGCTCCCCTTGTCGTTTTGCGTGGCACTACCATAGCACAGACCTACATTAATGCTTTAAGGACCTTCTTGCTTCCCACTGTTGAAGAGCAATTCGGGGACGGCGTTGCATCTTTCAACACGGTCCAGCACCTGTTCATAATGCACTGCCTGTGGCGGATCGGTTAGGCGACAATAACATCCCTGTAATGGTGTGGTCTGCACAGAGTCCTGACCTGAATAATATAGAACACCTCTGGGGTATTTTGGAAGGCCGACTTCGTGCCAGGCCCGACCGACCGACATCGATACCTCTCCTCAGTGCAGCACTCCGTGAAGAATGGGGTGCAATTCCCCGAGAAACTTTCCAGTGCCTGATTGAACGCATGACTGCGAGATTGGCAGCTGTCATTAAGGCTAAGGGTGGGCCAACACTATATTGAATTCCAGCATTACCGATCGAGGGCGCCACGAACTTGTTTTTCAGCCAGGTGTCCGGGTACTCTTGACCACATAGTGTGCATAGCGACCGTACAATATTGAGAGTGGCTGTAAAAAAAATCACATGAAATCAGCGGAAGGAATCACTCTTGAGCTGCAAAACGCAAGCAGCACTTCAATATGACAATAGCTGTGCGTAGGTAGTTAGAAAGAATAGGGTACAATGGTCGAACAGCTGCTCATGAGGCACACATTTCTCAAGTCAATGCTAAGCGACGCTTGAGGTAGTGTAAAGATCGACACCACTGGACAGTGGATCACTGGAAACGGCCGATATGGAGTGAACGTGTGGAGATCAGGATTTGCTTTTGGTGAATGTCAACAGTGAAGTGCAGAGTAGTCGGTGTTGTGGTATGAGGGTGTCTTTCGTGGCTAGGTTGTGACCGTTATTGCGCTTAAGAAAACTCTAAGTGCGGTAGGATATGAATACATTTTACAGCGACGATGTGTAGCGTGTGCAGCAGAGGCACGGCTCAGAGACAATGACTGTGTTAGCGATACAATACACCTTGTCATAAAGCAGCATCTGTGAGGCAAAGGCTTGTCGACAACAACATCCCTCAAATGGACTGGCTTGTAAAGAGCCCCGGCGTGAACGCAATGATTTAGAACGTCGACGTCGCTCCGGATCCCATTATCACTACCTTCTCTGCTTTCGGCTGTTTAGTTCAAATGGCTGTAAGCACTATGGGACTTAACATCTGAGGTCATCAGTCCCCTAGAACCTTAAACCTAACTGACCTAAGGACATCACACACATTCATGCCCGAGGCAGGATTCTAACCTGCGACCGTAGCAACAGCGTGGTTCTGGACTGAAGCGCCTAGAACCGCTCAGGGCTGTTTAGTCAGAACGGGTTGCCATTCACCGACAGGCATTCAACCTCATTGAAAATAGTCCCCAGCAGAGTTCCAGCCGTGATGAAGGCGAATGGTGGACGCACTAATATGTGTTGGGATACTTTTAATCAGATAGTGTAGTTGACTGCATTGCCTATGTAGATGAACTTCCTCGTTTTCCCATTTCGCTAGACACAGCTACAGAACAAGTTAGTTAGCTAAAGACACTAGTAGGAAAGGAGGGATTGCAGATCTCCTTGGAGAAAACTGAATTCATTGTAAGAAGAGCCACTACCCATAGTACTAGAGGTATAATTAGGCGGAACCATACGGACGTGGATGTTTAAACACGTAGCAGAATGGACAAAGCCAAACACCTTTGCGAAAGCAGCCTCTGCATCACGGGTAAGAAAAATAAAAACAGCTTGTCAACTAACCCAAAGAGCCTACAAGGGCACACGACAGTAAAAATTGTGTACTACATGATATCAGCGTAAATGAGAGCCAAGACGCAATCCTATACGACGTTGTCCGATGTTATAAAAGAAGTAAAACAAGGGTAATGAAACGTAAAACTTTTTCTAACACGCAGAGATGGTACAGCAACCAGTAATGTACGATGAAGGAACGCAATCTCCATTGCAGGGATGTAATTGTTATTTATTTACCAGTGACTCGTGTCTCCTTATTCAGGCACCTTCAGATTGGCTGAATATTAGACGGTGTTAGGTACATGGGACACAGAACATATATAACGTCGCAGCAAATAACTACCCTCGTCAAAGATTCGGAAACGTTGTGCGGTCTCCTTGTCCATGCATGCGACGTATTCCAATGAATACAAAACATGATCAGGCCTACGTAGAACTGTCACAATGCAAACACGTCGGAGGAGTAGTTGCTCATAGCTGGGCTATGTACAAAATACGGGCACGGGAACCTGGAGCACGCATCATGTACGCCTCAGTGTGTTCCCGTGCCCAGTACTACACTGATGCGTCAAAGAAACTGGTAAACGCATGTGTATTCAAATACAGAGATACGTAAACAGGCAGAATACGGCGCTGCGGTCGGAAACGCCTATACAAGACAACAAGCGTCTGGTGCAGTTGTTAGATAGGTTAGTGCTGCTACAATGGCAAGTTATCAAGATTTGAGTTTGAGTGCGGTGTTACAATAGGCGCACGCGCGATGGGACACACCATCTCCGAGGCAGCGATGAAGTGGGGATTTTCTCGTACGATCATTTCACGAGTGTGCCGTGAATATAACGAATCCGGTAAAACATCAAATCTCTGACATCACTGCTGCCGGAAAGAGATCCTGCAAGAATGGGGCCAACGACGACTGAAGAGAAACGTTCAACGTGACAGAACTACAACCCTTCAGCAAATTGCTAAAGATTTCAATTTTAGGCCATCACCAAGTGTCAGCGTAAGAACCTTTCAACGAAACATCATCGATATGGACTTTCGGAGCCGAAGGCCCACTGTGTACCCTTGATGGCTGCATGATACAAAGCCTTACGCCTCGCCTGGGCCCATCAACACCGACGTAGGACTGTTGATGACTGGACACATGTTGCCTGGTCGGACGATTCTCTTTTCGAATTGTATCGGGCGGATGGACGTGCACGTGTATGGAGACAACCTCATGAATCCATGGGCTCTGCATGTCAGCAGGGTACTGTTAAGCTAGTCGAGACCCTGTGATGGTGTGGTGCGTGTGCAGTTGGAGTGATATGGAATCCCCGATGCATCTAGATACGACTCTGACGGCTGATGTAAGGGTCCTGTCTGATCACCTGCATCCATTCACGTCGATTCTGCAGTCTGACGGACATGGGGAATTCCAGCAGGACAATGCGACACCCCGGACTTCCAGAACAGCTGCAGAGTGGCTCCAGGAACACTCTTCTGAGTTTAAACTTTTCCGCTGGCCACCAAACTCCCCAGATATGAACATTATTGAACGTATCTGGGATGTCTTGCAACGTGCTGCTCAGAAGCAGTCTCCACCCCCTTGTATTCTTACGGATTTGTGGACAGTCCTGCAGGATTTATGGTGTCAATTCCCTCCAGCACTACTTCGCTCATTAGTCGAAGCCACGCCACGTTCTTTTCCGGCACTTCTTCGTGCTCGCGGTCGTCCTATACGATATTAGGCAGCTGTACCAGTTTCTTTGGCTGTTCCACTGTATATCTGTACTCTGAGATGTTTACATCGTGATGTAAGTAGGCCTGATCCTTTTTTGCATTCTTTGTACTATGTCGCATGCCTCATCAAGAACACCACGTAATGTTTTTGAACATTTTATGTGCATAGTAACTGCTGAGCCGTTCTTTATGCTCGATATCGCAGTAGTTAGCACTATCTGAAGTTGTCTGAATCAAGTGAAACACATCATAGGTAAGTAAATAACAATTACATCCTTGTAACCTTGACAGTTTCGTTCTTCAATAGTAATGAAATGGAGTCAAATTAAATGAGACATTGCTAAGGGAATTATATTACGAAATGATACACTAGAAGCAGTAGGTAAGTTTACTACATGTGCAGCAAAATAGCTTAGGACGTCGACGAGATATAAAATTACGAGTTGGCAATAACACGAAAAGCATTAGTGAAAAAGAGTAATTTGTTAGCATCTAATATTTATGTGTTCGGAAGTCTTTTGTGAAGGTATTTGTCTTGAGTGAACCGTGGACGATAATCAGTTCAGACAAGAAGAGGACAGAAGCTTTTGAAATGTGGCAATATAGAAGAACACTGAAGACTAGATGGGTAGATCGAATAACAAATAGAAAATGGGAAAAAAGAAATTTATGACAATTTGATTACAAGAAAGAATCGTTTGATGGAACACATTCTGAGACATCAAGGAATTGTCACTTTGGCAACGGGAGGCAGTGTGTGTGCGGGGTGGGGGTGGGGGTGGGGGGTTAAAATTGATAGTGCGAGACCAAGGCTTCAGTACAGTAAGCAGTTAGAAATGGACGTACTGTACGAAGCAGTAGTTGTCAGAGGCGTGCACAGGAGAGACTAACACGGAGAGCTGCATTAAACCAGTCTTGTAACTGAAGACAACAGCAACAGCAAGATGACATAATTGCACAGCAATACAATCGGAGATGCTGTATGCCGCAGGATGCCTTTCTATGAATAGTAAAAGGTCTGACCTAGAAATTAGCAATAAGAGAAAAACAGATCTGTAGATTACCATGGGGTTCAGAATCCCCTACCACATTTGTTCATCCAGATTGTGGTAGGGAATTGATGACATGTGTCAATAAACCTCGAACTACTTGAACATTTTCATAGGATTAACTGTCTAGAATAAAACGCGGAGCACCGAAGTGCAACAAGCAGAAAAAAAAAGATTGAAATATTCCTTCAGCGTAACAAAACAAGAATAATATGGCAGAATAATCACATATGTACCTCACTTATCTGGATGTGATCACACTAACTAACAATAATTGTAGTTCGCACTGCGGAAAGAACGCGCCGCGTAATCACTGGTGCAGCCTGGAGTGTTTCGCACCGTAGCTGTTCTTAAACCGGCTCTCCTGATTAGCGCAGAACCTTGTATTTCACGTTTCAGCGAGTTAACTACCATCGAACGGCGCCAGAACATAACGCTGCACGTACACATTACAGGTCAAAGCTGTCTAGCTACACGGTCTGATAAGAATTGCAGAAATAGGGGTTATTGTTCTACGTTGACGCTGTGCGTGCGCAATGCTTCTTTGTGCTGTAATAAAAACTAAGTCTTTCTCCCGCCGATAACTCTACACAGGATGATTCCGTGATAATAAGACAAACTTTCAGGGATGATAGAGAAGGGTAAATTTTCAATTTGAGGTAAGGGACCGAGTTGAAAATTATAAGGACCAATCCTTCTGTTGTATCTAACAGTGGAACTCTTCGCTGCAAGCTCCTTACTGTTCGTATTTTGGACAGAAGCAAAAAAAAATTGTCCAATAAACATGGTCTCCAAAGTGCATACCTTAAAAGCTATGAGCACTTCTTCAGCAGAAGTACTCGTAGTTCTTAAGGTATGCACTTTGGAGCCCATGTCTACTGGACAATTTTTTCTGGTTTTAGCCCATACTGCCTCTGCCCAACATATCGACAGCTAGGAGCATCTTGCAAAAGAGTGGCAGTGTTTGAGGTGTCAGATCGATTTGCGCTTGTAATTTTCGACTCGGTCGGTTCCGGACCAGGATCCCTTGCCTCAAATTGTTACATTCACCCTTCCATCATCCCTGAGGGTTGTAACATCATCACGGAATCACCCTCTGTAGGGTGTGTGAGCGAGCTGCTGCAGAGTCTTGTTCTCCCCAAGCACTAAACCGTTTCTAACTACAGGACTACCTTATTTTCAAGGAGTTACTTAACTGTTTTTTCCGCTTTACAACTGAAGGCGAAACTTAAATACAGATCCATATTTGTGACAGAACACGTATCACCAATATAATGCAGAAACGTGAAGTCTTAAGCAACAAAAAATGAGGTTCAGTTCTCGAAAAATATCGTATTTTCCGCAATAACCATGAATTGATTAAAAACATTACTGGTAAGAGGAATGTTGATTATCCGTGAAAAATGATCCGGAATTCCGCAGACGTTGGGCGACAATATAGAAAGACGGCCATAAAACATAGCTCAAACTTTGCAGCATTTTTACGTTCTAAAATGTCTGTGGTACCAGTCCATGGAAAAATACCATACCGGTGTATTATATGACGATAACGAGGTGAGGTGAATAATGAACCATTGTCTTTATTTGCCCTATGATCGAAGATCAAGTCAGAAAAAAGGATTTTACATTATGAGCAAGATAGTCTAATGAAATGTTCATGTGATTAAGATAAATGAATGCATCCACAAGCTGAATGAAATTAAGGAATTCGTAATCTACTTTGGAGATTAGCCAATATTAGAAAACCGAGCAGTCTATGTATGAAATGAATAGGTAAGTCAACGTTGTAGAAGGGCATAGTAAAATTTTACTCTGTCTCCAAAATCGGCAAGAACAGTGCCAGGTAACCGATGACTGTAACAAACTGAGAAGATAAAAAGTCTTACCTCCAGGCTCAGCAGATAATCATACCCATAGATAGCGGCAATAATTATTTTGTACATTACCGTCTTGACAGTGGGCATCTTGTTGAAGCACAGATTGCTCCTTAAGACAGATATGGACATCCATCCACATAAACCATGCAACGATGCAGTATTTCATTGGCAGAATGGGAGCCTGTAGAAAACAGCAATACGAATATTCATATCATTATGGCTTTACTCCTTACATGGAAGAAACGGAAAGAAGTATAAGGTTTAACAGCCAGCCAGCAACGAGGTCATTAGTTTCAAAGCATAAACTCTAATTGGGGGATGAACTGTAAAGGAAATCTGTTATATGTTTTCAAATAGCGATCGCGCCATTTCCTTATACTACTTAAGGAAAACAAGTGCAGCATAAATCTTGATGGCCGGATGGGGATTGGAATCGTCGCCATAGCAAACGCGAGCTCATTGTGCTAACCATTGCGCTATTCTGTTCATACGAGGCAGTCCGTAAGCCTCTGTGTATGCAGTCTACATATAAAATCTACAAATTACTCAAAAGCGATGGAAATCGGTAGATGTGATACACATGTACAAACAAATGATTACAATTTCAGGAAAATTAGACGATTTATTTAAGAGAAAGAGCTTCACAAATTGAGCGAGTCAAAAACGTGTTGGTCCACTTCTGACCCTTATGTAGGCAGTTATTCGGATTGGCAGTGATTGACAGAGTTGTTGGGTTTCCTACCGAGGGACATAATGCTAAATTCTGTCCAATTGGTGAGTCAGATCGTCAGAAACCCTGGCTGGGAGGAGGACCCCGCACCAAACATTCTCAATTGGGAAGATATCTGGTGAACATGCTGGCCAAGGAAGGGTTTGGCAAGTGCGAAGCAAACAGTAGAAACTTTCGCAGTGTGCGAGCGTGCATTATCTGGCTGAAATGTAAGCCCAGGATGGTTAACCATTAAGGACAACCAAAGGGGGCGTAGAATTGTCGACGTGCCACTGTGCTGGAAGGGAGCCACGGATAACAATCATAGGGGTCCTGCTATGAAATGAAGGGGCGCCACAACCATGACTCGTGGTTGTCGGGCCGTATGGCCGGTGATGCTCGGGCTGGTATGTCACCCATGTCCGGGCGTCTCGAGATGCTTCTTCGCGAGTCGTCGATGGTCAGTTCGAAGCGGGAGTCGTCACTGAAGACAATTGTACACCAGTCAATGAAATTAGTGGCCCCGATGACCAACGAAGACGTGTCTGGTGACACCCAAAACAGTCGTGTGATACCAACCGATTGTCACCCGCCACATGGTCCGAAAATCAGAAGTGATGGTCTGAGCAGCCATTTCATTTTATAGCACGATTTCTTTGGTTGTCATCCGCGGCATGCTTACAGCACAGAGGTGCATCGACGAGACGATACTTTACGCCCCGTTTTGTCGCCCTATTTAGCAAGTCATCCTCTGCTAATATTTCAACGAGATAATGCCCTCCCGCACAATTCGAAAGTTTTTACTGCTTGTCTTCGTTCTTACCAAATCCTGCCTTGGCCACCATGGTTGCTTGATCTCTCTCCAGTTGAGTATGTTCGGAGTATTACGGGCAGCTCGCAATTTTGACGATCTAAGGCACCAATTGGACAGAATTTGGCACGATATTCTTCAGGACGACATCAAACATATCCTATGTCCATCTTTTTAACGAAGGTTGCGGGACTCGGCTGTTTGGTAGAGGATGTCAAATTAAACATCTTTCAGCCGCCAATTTTCAACCTAATTTTATTGGGCAACCAATTTCAGCGTTTTACTACGCCACGTTCAGGCCCATTATAGACGTGTAGGAAAAATCTACCTCGCTTGTGATCAAAGCAGGGCCAGCAATACTGGAATTAGTAGATATTTGTTACAGTGATCACTTACACCATCACCTGTCGACTCACAGTCGGCAGGTGATGGTTGAAAAAAAAATGGTTCAAATGGTTCTAAGCACTATGGAACGTAATATCTGAGGTCATCAGTCCCCTAGAATTACACTACTGGCCATTAAAATTGCTACACCAAGAAGAAATGCAAATGGTAAATTGGACAAATATATTATACTGGAACTGACATGTGATTACATTTTCACGCAATTTGGGTGCATAAATCCTGAGAAATCAGTACCCAGAACAACCACCTCTGGCCGTAATAACGGCCTTGATACTCCTCGGCATTGAGTCAAACAGAGCTTGGGTGGCGTGTACAGGTACAGCTGCCCATGCAGCTTCAACAGGATACCACAGTTCATCAGGAGTAGTGACTGGCTTATTGTGACAAGCCAGTTGCTCGGCCACCATTGACCAGACGTTTTCAGTTGGTGAGAGATCTGGAGAATGTGCTGACCAGGGCTGCAGTCGAACATTTACTGTATCCAGAAAGGCCCGTACAGGACCTGCAACATGCGGTCGTGCATTATCTTGCTGAAATGTAGGGTTTCGCAGGGATCGAATGAAGGGTAGAGCCACGGGTCGTAACACATCTGAAATGTAACGTCCACTGTTCAAAGTGCCATCAATGCAAACAAGAGGTGAACGAGACGTGTAACCATTGGCACCCCATACCAACACGCCGGGTGATACGCCAGTATGGCGATGACGAATACACGCTTCCAATGTGCGTTCACCGCGATGTCGCCAAACACGGATGCGACCATCATGATGCTGTAAGCAGAACATGGATTCATCCGAAAAACTGACGTTTTGCCATTCGTGCACCCAGGTTCGTCGTTGAGTACACCATCGCAGGCACTCCTGTCTCTGATGCAGCTTCAAGGGTAACCGCAGCCATGGTCTCCGAGCTGATAGTCCATGCTCTGCAAACGTCGTCGAACTGTTAGTGCAGATCGTTGTTGTCTTGCTAACGTCCCCATTTGTTGACTCAGGGATCGAGACGTGGCTGCACAATCCGTTACAGCCATGCAGATAAGATGCCTGTCATCTCGACTGCTAGAGATACGAGGCCGTTGGGATCCAGCACGGCTTTCCGTATTATCCTCCCGAATGCACCGATACCATAGTCTGCTAACAGTCATTGGATCTCGAGTAACGCGAGCAGCAATGTCGCGATACGATAAACAGCCATCACGATAGGCTACAAAGTCAGAAACGTGATGGTAGCCATTTCTCCCCTTACACGAGGCATCACAACAACGTTTCACCAGGCAACGCCGGTCAACTGTTGTTTCTGTATGAGAAATCAGTTGGAAACTTTCTTCATGTCAGCACGTTGTAGGTGTCGCCACCGGCGCCAACCTTGTCTGAGTGCTCTGAAAAGCTAATCATTTGCATATCACAGCATCTTTTTCCTGTCAGTTAAATTTCGCGTCTGTAGCACGTCATCTTCGTGGTGCAGTAATTTTAATGGCCAGTAGTGTAGAACTACTTAAACCTAACTAACCTAAGGACATCACACACATCCATGTCCGAGGCAGGATTCGAACCTGCGACCGTAGCAGCAGCGTGGTTCCGGACACAGCGGCCGGGATGATGATTGAAGTGGTTACTGTAACAAATATCTAAAAAAATGTCTGTTTGGCACATTGAAGTATGCACTCTACAAGAAGCAGGACTTATATGACTGGGAAGTTACTGATGCAACAAAATGTTGGCTGCGACGTCTATCAGTGGACTGGTACCATGCGAGATTACATGTTTTCCCCGTAAGGTGACGACGCTTTGAACGGAAATTATGTTGAAAAACAGGGTTTTATAGCCAAAACAGTGGGGAATAATATGGTGCATCTGAATCCTGAATAAAACCAACCTGTTTTCAGAAAAATGTGTGTTTCATTACTTATCGGACACCCCTCGTACTTTAATTTCTGTCAGTGTATTTTCATGTCGTAACTACAAACGATTCCACAATGACAACTTTCGACGAATTTCATCACAAACTGAAGTTACAGTGCCACGGACGAACAGACCCCAAAATTAATCACCGCTGGAAGATCTGGAAGCCAGAGATAAATGGATTAATCGCGGGATTCACGGAATAATTAAGTAAAAAGGCCGCTAACACTAGTTTGAGTAGCAGATTTAAAACTGGGCGAGCCGACAGATTTACGAACGAACTGGCGATGAGGCAGTGCTTAATGAACCGTGACGGTAATGGAACACTGAGCGGCATGGCGTAGGGGTGGGAAACAGGGCCCCCCATTAGGCGTACTAATTATACACGCCGGCCCAGGCGGCAAAAATTGCGGCAGACGAAACGGAAATCGTTCGGAGACCACTGCCTGATATAAGGTGCGATGGGCGAGTTAATGGCATATTTCTAACTGATACAGAATCTCGACCCGATGAACACGCTACCTCTTACCGGATTATTGCTGTACGCATTTCTGTCGGACATAATTAAGCAATACCTTTTAGCTTTTGCATGTAATTTAAGCAATGACCTGGTGTTGCTATCTGTGCAGTAAAGCTGAAGATTAGAGAGCAAAGATGGCGACTGGGTCATTAAAGGAGAACTCGTAGCCGTATTTGGTACTGCACGGAACATGTGCTGGAATTCTTTTCGTGCTGCTTTTATTCCTCCAATTTTCAGTTCATTCTTAAACAAGAGCACAACTATCTTCCAACGGAAGCCGCTGACACATTACGTGTGCGTCTAGAATGAAATTTGGAAACGTCTATTGAATAATCATTGCCGGCACTATTCGATGTTCAATACAATGACTATGGCGTACGTGCGTAGAAATCAATCAACCAACTTTGTCACACCTGCCCATCTGTAATTAAGTCTTCCAGACAAAAACCATTGCCTGTGTTTGTGGGTATAATGCCAATGCAACATCGCCGGCTTATGTTTATTGCTGAGCACAAGACCGTTAACCCGTTAATCGCTAGTTAACGAAGTTACCTTTTCTAGAAACGAATTAACTTTTAACTTGATTTATTTTAAACGTTAAGGCAGTCTTTAACTTGTGTTAACTTGTTTGAGTCCTTTAAGCGTTATTTAGGTACCTACTACCTATGACAAAAATGACGTCGCACTGCCCGCGGAAATTATGCTCTGATAACTTCGTGTCGTTTAGGTGTGTGGATTTGCCGGTCTTCGTACGATTGATGTAAACAATCGACTGCGAGTGGGAATAACTACGTGTTGGCTGTTTGTTGTTATTTGTTACTGACTTCACGTTAGGTACTACTTTTCGTTAGCGGATTGAATGTGAAAACTAAATCATGGAACCCGATTCCAGCTCTACAACGATGAAAATATATGGCTGCATTTAAATGATTACATTAATTTTGTATCCAGACTGGGAGAACAAATACTTTTCGATTGTAAACTTTGCTTGCCTAAAAAGTCGACAATTAGGGGTCACACTATGAGCTTTTAACAATCTGAAACAAAACATACGGAGTGCATATGAATCGTGGTATGTACAGATTGGAGAAACAGTGGAGGCAGGGTCCAGTGGAGCAAATAAAAAAAAAGAAACAGTCATGGGCAGTCAGTACTGCCTTCTTTAAGTGGCGTAGATAAAACGTTTGGACCTATAATAGAGGACGAACAATGCCAACACGCTGCGGCTATTTATGGCTGGAGATGTATGACAACATTGAGCGGAAGTAGTAAGAAAACGAATTGAAGAAATTGTAGAAGATACTTTGAGGTACGAAACCATAGAAACTTCAAAGCACAGAGATACTTTAAGCGGCGGTGGAGGAAGCAGCAACGCTGAGTCTAAAGGGAAGCTTAGTAGTAACCCGTGAGTAAAAAGTAAAGTCCGGTCTAGTCAACATGTGACCGGACAGGAACTCAAAACGCTCATCCAACGATGCGGTATTTCTTGGGGAACAGGTTTTAGTAAATGTATTTGCTAAGTATGATACCCATATACCCTCGAATGCTGCAGTCGAACGACTTTTTCCTGTGGGCAAAGACATTTTGCCTCTTAAACGAGCCTTGCCCTCGGCTGAAAACTGTAACATGTCCATGTTAATGAAGGTAAATATCATTTTTATGTCTGATACTGTCTAATGATCCTGCATTTTGATTCTTCCTTGATTTAACGCTGATAACTAAATAATGATTTAAAAAAGCAAAATCTGCGACCAGTCATTTTCATGAAAGTTATAGTTTATAAAATGAAGGAGGGAAAAAGGAAAACAATGCGAATCATCCTTCCGGGTCGCGTAATGTGATCCAGTGAATAAAGTACGGTCTGTCAAATAATGAAGATGCTGGAAGCCTCGTTCTACATCCTACGAGCACACATACAGTACTGAACGTCGGAGCACATAAGGCCTGTGGCAAGTGTGTCTTGATCACGGTAATGGCATTCGTTCACCGTGAGTTATGAAGCGGTATTTTCAAGACTATTATTTACAAACATTTATTAATAACTCACCACATCGTGCTGAAACGAAAAGTCTAGAAAATGTCCGTTATTTAAAGCAAGCGTTCTCTCGTAAAAATGTGTCAAAGTTCTACGGGCAATAGACCACTCCATTCGCACCATCAACAGAACAGGCTCTGGTAACGGTATACTACGCCTTCCACATCGCTGGCAACGGGTTCTACACAAAGGTGGTGACTACTGTGAAGGACAATAACAGGTGCAAACATGTAACTCTCTTGTATCAGTTGTGAATAAATAGTTGCCATTATTCAAGTTCCAACCCTCGTAGGTACAGATGCGTATAGATTTACATATACATTCATGGGCTGTCTTGTAGAGTCGATACAGACGCACACAAAATAAAGCATTGATTACGCTCAACTAGTATATGCGGCGCTAGAGGTCCGACATAAGCAAAACATAAGATTGCCAGGACTTGCATACTACTATGAAAGCATGAGAACTACTGAAATAATTATTTGGATTATTATTACGGAATACTGAGTAAGCTGACGGTGCTATTTTCGGGCCATCAGCGTTTCTCTGCTGGTACAAGGCAACACTAACGGGGAATTTTTTATTTTTTTTTGTCATCAGTCTACTGACTGGTTTGATGCGGCCCGCCACGAATTCCTTTCCTGTGCTAACCTCTTCATCTCAGAGTAGCACTTGCAACCTACGTCCTCAATTATTTGCTTGACGTATTCCAATCTCTGTCTTCCTCTACAGTTTTTGCCCTCTACAGCTCCCTCTAGTACCATGGAAGTCATTCCCTCATGTCTTAGCAGATGTCCTATCATCCTGTCCCTCCTCCTTATCAGTGTTTTTCACATATTCCTTCCTCTCCGATTCTGCGTAGAACCTCCTCATTCCTTACCTTATCAGTCCACCTTATTATCAACATTCTTCTATAGCACCACATCTCAAATGCTTCTTCTCTTCCGGTTTTCCCACAGTCCATGTTTCACTACCATACAATGCTGTACTCCAGACGTACATCCTCAGAAATTTCTTCCTCAAATTAAGGCCGGTATTTGATATTAGTAGACTTCTCTTGGCCAGAAATGCCTTTTTTGCCATAGCGAGTCTGCTTTTGATGTCCTCCTTGCTCCGTCCGTCATTGGTTATTTTACTGCCTAGGTAGCAGAATTCCTTAACTTCATTGACTTCGTGACCATCAATCCTGATGTTAAGTTTCTCGCTGTTCTCATTTCTACTACTTCTCATTACCTTCGTCTTTCTCCGATTTACTCATTAGACTGTTCATTCCGTTCAGCAGATCATTTAATTCTTCTTCACATTCACTCAGGATAGCAATGTCATCAGCGAATCGTATCATTGATATCCTTTCACCTTGTATTTTAATTCCACTCCTGAACCTTTCTTTTATTTCCATCATTGCTTCCTCAATGTACAGATTGAAGAGTAGGGGCGAAAGGCTACAGCCTTGTCTTACACCCTTCTTAATACGAGCACTTCGTTCTTGATCGTCCACTCTTATTATTCCTTCTTGGTCGTTGTACATATTGTATATGACCCGTCTCTCCCTATAGCTTACCCCTTAGGCAACACGAATTTTGCTACAGATTATTAAGCAAGAATCTTAAGGCATCGGAATACACTTGGGTTTTAGTAATCGGTTCATCACTTAGAGGACGCTTCTTTGTACCTTCTGCATGTTTTATAATCTCCATTTCCTCTTGGATAGCTCGTTAGTGGCATTCTATGAAGTCTCCTCGTCGATTCGTCTTACTGTCTTGCTTTCATGCAATTGATTTGCACGTACGCACCACTTCACTGCCATGACTTACGTCAGTGGTGGAGGGTCACATAATCACCTGGCACCAGTTTTTCGCCATCTACAACGTTCCTGACAGACCAATGTGCTCCATTAGCAGGATGACTAATATTTTGCCCTGTGAAAATTTACTTGTCAGTTAGTCTTATAAAGTACTCCAATGACAGCTTAAAAAGAACTGACGCTATTCCATCCCTCTTTCCTAAGCCTGCCACACCTTGGAAACTAGGAATAAATTTAAATGTGGTTTACCCCCTGCAACCAGTTTTTACATCACAATCGTCTGGTAATAGCCTCACTATACACTAGAAAGAGTAATATGTCAAAACTGGTTACAACGTCATGCATCTTGAAATTTGTAAACAATCCCTCTTCATTCGAGAAACATCAACCATGACTGAACCATTATAATAGAATTTTAAAGTAGCAATTTAATCTACAACAATCCTTCAGTTATACCTCCTAGTCATTGTCTTTCGCCGGCCGCGGTGGCCGAGCGGTTCTAGGCACTACAGTCTGGAACCGCGAGACCGCTACGGTGGCAGGTTCGAATCCTGCCTCGGGCATGGATGTGTGTGATGTCCTTAGGTTAGTTAGGTTTAATTAGTTCTAAGTTCTAGGGGACTGATGACCTTAGAAGTTAAGTCACATAGTGCTCAGAGCCATTTGAACCATTTTGAATCATTGTCTTTACTATGCCAGTTGTTCAGATATAAACAACCTCGTCTCCTACCTTACAGACTTTACTGGCAGAAGTAAAGCTGTGAGAACGGGGCGCGAGTCGTGCTTGGGTAGCTCAGATGGTAGAGCACTTGCCCGCAAAAGGCAAAGGTCCCGAGTTCGAGTCTCGGTCCGGCACACAGTTTTAATCTACTGGGAAGTTTCATATCAACGCACACTCCGCTACATTCTGGAAGCATTCCCCTGGCTATGGCTAAGCCATGTTTCCGCAATATCCCTTCTTTCAGGAGTGCTAGTTCTGCAAGGTTCGCAGGAGAGCTTCTGTAAAGTTTAGAAGGTAGGAGACGAGGTACTGGCAGAAGTAAAGCTGTGAGGACGAGGCGTGAGTCGTGCTTGGGTACCTCAGATGGTCGCCGGCACGGTAGCTCAGCGTGTTCGGTCAGAGGGTTAGCTGTCCTCTGTAATAAAAAAAAAAACAGAGTTAATGGATCAACGACGAACTGAAACGTGTGTCTTGCGACGTCCGCCCCGAACAGATACAACGAACAAAAACGAATAAAATGAAATAAATTTAAAAAAAAAAGGTTGGTAGAGCACTTGTCCGCTAAAGGCAAAGGTCCCGAGTTCGAGTCTCGGTCCGGCACACAGTTTTAATCTGCCAGGAAGTTTCATATCAGCGCACACTCCGCTGCACAGTGAAAATCTCATTCTGAAGTGCTATTGTTATTGTATTTAGTTCTGGCCTTCTGTAGACCACGTAGTACTTGACTCCAACAAGCTTTACTCTTGGCTCTATGGAACTTTTTCAATTTTTGACCCCATTTTACTCCAGTTACCGAATGCACATTTCCTGCTGTTAGTGACTGGAGAGAATCTGATGTTCTGATTATCATTCTGTAACGATGTTTTTTATGAATTCTAGTTCTTCCCTAACTTGGCTTATTCACTTGTTGCTATCCCTCTAGAGACAATGCTGCAGATCCGTGACCTGAGTCTCCAACTGTCCATCATGATTACGTACAACACACAAGATAGCGTACAAGATGTGCTCCATATGTATGGGTCCTTGTGTATTATCCTGTAGACACCATCTTCTTTTATAGGACTCGTGATTTTTCTCAGAATATTTCTGCCCTTTGTACTGGCTTCCTGGGTTGTCCATTTCTGATCATGTCCGGGCTCTGTCAGGTATACAGTACTGAAGATATCACTACGTCGTATATTCACAGTAATCAGACGTTATTAGCAAGTTGTAAATAACTGTTTCATGTGCATTATCCTCCCAAAGCTTAGGGAAATAAGCGGTCTTCCGGTTTTTCAGTGTGTTCACCTGGCAAGTCTTAGTTGATCGTCTGTCTGACATATCTTGGATCAAATGTCTATCCTGAAAGCACAACTACGTGTTAACACAAAGGAAAAAGCGTCTTGTGGACCAACTCGGGGAGAATCTGTTCTTCGCGTTTTCATGTTGTGTTCCAGAGACAGATGTGAGGAAACAGACTAGTATTCAGGAAAACGGGAGGAGAAGACTGCCTAAAAATCAGACCTAGGCTCCTCAGTGACCAACTGACGTACCAATGCATAAACACTACTGGAATTAAGTTCATCTTCTGTTTAGCAGGCAACCCTGTGTGCGTCACCGCAATAGTACTTTTGGAAACGAGTGATAATTGTTATTAATGATGGTTAGTATTCGTTATTGTATGGACGGGAATTTAAAGCAAAATTGATGGTCCATTTTTTGCATGGCGTTTCCCGTAACGCACAATGTTATAAACTCACCACGGAAGCTATTTTAAATACTCACGTTCAGACAATATCTTGTTATTACAAAGTTACTTAGAACGCAGGAATACAAAGAAACAACAACTAATAAATGTTAGCGTGAAAACAAGAGACAGAAAATGAAGCAATCGTTTGCGTGTGTGCTCTGAGGTCACGCAGCTGCTCCAAGGAACGTTGATTTTCTTTGCTAGACGGTTACCTATATAATTACTGGTGTCTCGCTGGTAAAATATGATCAGCATATTTTTGATGGAAGTAAAGCATTTTCTTGCTTGTTGTTGTTGTAACCGTTAGGGGCGTAGTACTAGCTCAGATGGACAAAGGTAGGGAATGGAGGCCTCCGATGCTTTCCAGCAGGAATCACCCCTGAAGTGGATTAGGGACCTGACAGGAAGCCTAAATCAGGATACGAGGACGGTGATTTGAACTCCGAATACGAGATATTGACTTCCACGCTTTCTACGATATATGTAGTTACTTACGAAGGAACAGCCGGCCGGTGTGGTCGAGCGGTTCTAGGCGCTTCAGTCTGGAACCGCGAGACCGCTACGGTCGCAGGTTCGAATTCTGCCTCGGGCATGGATGTGTGTGATGTCCTTAGGTTAGTTAGGTTTAAGTAGGTCTAAGTACTGGGAGACTGATGACTTCCGCTGTTAAGTCCCATAGTGCTCAGAGCCATTTTGAACTTACGAAGGAACAGTAACGAACGCAAAATATCATTTATTTAAAATGTCCGTTTGCGGCACATACAGTAGGCCATTTTCAGATTGAATGCGCCATTTACTGGAGCTGGCGACGTGCTGAGCAGCTGCATATTGTCAAGACGATAACTGCGTCTTGACAACATGCGCGTGGTGTCATGCAAAGGGAAGTGTCGTCCTTGAACGATCGTTAGAGAAAATTTCCATCTGTTATTATGAATAATGACAGTTCTCTTTATGTAAGATTGTGACTATAACAAAGAAAAACAAACGTGTAGAATCGAATTCCAAAATTAGTGTTGAAAATCTTGAATACGTTGGGATAATACTAAAAAGATATATGAAATGGGACGAAGACGTAAAATAGATATTAAGTAAGTGAGTGGTATAATTAGATCTGTTGAATGAATTCTCGGTAAATGCAGCGCATATGTAAAAGAAAATCTAATAGAAGACGCTAGAGCGACCAACATTAGAGTATTGGAGACGTGGAACGATTTCAGGGGTGCCGTGTAAGAATACTGTTGTCCGATACACGAACAATGGCGGTTTGCGAATGTCGAGGCACGGACGGGGATTTCATTGTTGACGATTCCAAGTGACATCTACGGTACGCGCAAGCGCATACGCATTCGCATGCTTTCTGCTTGAAGAAAGCCTATATCCTGCAAACTATGTCTCTCGCTTGCTGATGCAGAATTTATCACTTACTTCCACAATCGGTGACGAAAACTTGCAACAAATTGAATCGATATTCACTAAACAACTCGCCACGACCACGTGAAACGGTAGCGTTAAACAGCATTCACAGCAGAGTGCTCAGAACATACTGAACCCTCATTGGACGTAGAAGAATACGTGACGTAGGCGCGCAGAATAAGCCTAAACTAGACCGCCATCGTTCATGACTCCAACTATAACAGGTTGGTTCAAATCGCTTTGAGCACTATGGGACTTAACTGCCATGGTCATCAGTCCCCTAGAACTTAGAACTACTAAAAACCTAACTAACCTAAGGACATTAAACACATCCATGCCCGAGGCAGGATTCGAACCTGCGACCGTAGCAGTCGCGCAGCTCCAGACTGTAGCTCCTAGAATCTCTCGGCCACAACTATAACAGGCCGGTGACAGAAATTCTCAGGTAACTTAAATGGGACTCCGTGGAAGAGAGATGATATAATTCTCGACAAACTCTGTTGGGCAAATCCAGAGAACCAGTATTTGAAGAATACAGTGCAATCACTGTGTGTAGAAATCATAAGAATAAAACACGAGTGATCGGGGCAACCTCATGTGCATGTAGACACTTCTTTTTCCCTCACTCTGTTACTCAGTACGTCAATGGAGTATGAAAGAAGAACGATGTTGGAGCTACGGCCCTCCGCCGTGCACTGTGCAACGGCTTACGGAGAAGATATGTAGATTTAGAGCCGACTGTACGGCGCGGTACAGCGTGAACAGCTCTCTGCACGTCACCCTAAATATTCATCTCGCAACACTGAGGCCTTCTTAAAATTCAAACAGTAAACATCGAGGGCGAAAGCCGTGTTAGTAATATTACTGCCGTGCGCCTGGAGCCGTCGCCGGCACTACCTGTGTTCGGTCAGCCGGTCGGTGGTCTATTACAGGAGAGCGACGGCAAAAAAGAAACGGTGGAGGTGGGGCAGGAGGAAGCGGCCGTTGCTGCCGCTGCGGCTGCAGCCACCGAGAGGTGGGAGCGCAGGGCCCGAGGCTGCGGGCGGCAAGGCAACGCCGGTGCTCCGCCGAGGTCGGCGTCGACGTTTTGTGGGAGCGAGCCGCTGGGCAGCGGCGGGCGGCAGGAGCAAGAGGCGAGAGGCAAGGAATGAGGACGCGCAGCCACCTGCCGATACGCCGCCGCGCGGCCCAGGACCGGTTCCGCGCGCTCGGCCTTCTCCGGCCATCTCCGGGCGCTCTCGGGCACGCGAACAGCCACGCGAGCGCCTGCCATTGTTAGCGGCTGCTGGGCGCCGAGCGCGGCCGACCTCTGCAGAGGTCATCCGCACCGCGGCGGGCCACTACTGGCTGCAGACGCCGCATCTGCGCACCGCCGCCCCGGGCCGTTCCGGGAGCGGTATCTACCGCGAGATGTCTTCAGCTCTGCTTACTCCTTACTACAGATGGAACTTGGTGTCTTCTCACTGTGCACAGTGATTCATTAAATTGGCATGACAATTTCTGCCATTTTCCTTTCTTAATCCCTATTGATAAACTATAGTCTGATTAAAATTTTTGATGCTTGACACTTCACGCGCTGGAGCTGGTTTCTTCCAGAGCGCTCAAGGTCACACCCAAACGGTCCGATTTTATGTCTTGATGCGTTTCGATCCCCAATGCTGCGTCTGGCCCTATTTATTTAATTACACGTAATAACCACACACGCACACACATACACACACACACACACACATACACAGTGTTGTTGTTAGTGGCCGAGCGGTTCTATGCGCTTCAATCCGGAACCGCGCGACTGCTACTGTCGCAGGTTCGAATCCTGCCTCGGGCATGGATGTGTGTGATGTCCTTAGGTTAGTTAGGTTTCAAAAACGGTTCAAATGGCTCTGGGCATATGCAGCTTGACTTCTGAGGTCATCAGTCCCCTCGAACTTAGAACTAATTAAACCTAACTAACCTAAGGACATCACACACATCCATGTCCGAGGCAGGATTCGAATCTGCGATCGTAGCGGCCGCTCGGTTCCAGACTGTAGCGCCCAGAACCGCACGGCCACTCCGGTCGGCTTAGTTAGGTTTAAAGAGTTTTAAGTTCTAGGGGACTGATGACCTCAGATGCAAGTCCCGTAGTGCTGAGAGCCATTTTTGTTGTTGGTGTTGTTGTTGTCTTCAGTCCTAAGGCTTGTTACATGCAGCTCTCCTTGGTACTCTGTCCTGTGCAAGCCTCTCCATCTTCGAATATCTATACGACTTTTACCCATCACACTTCCCTCCGCTACTAAACCGGTGATTCCTTAATGTCTCAGAATGTTTCCTGTCAACCTATCAATTCCCTTAGCCTGTTGGCCACAAATTTCTTTTTTCCCCATTTCTATTCAGTGCATCGTCATTAGTTACGTCATCTACCCATATAATCTTCTAGGCGCTTAAGTCTGGAACCGCGCGACCCCAACGATCGCAAGTTCGAATCCTGCCTCGGACATGGATGTGTGTGATGCCCTTAGGTTAGTTAGGTTTAAGTAGTTCTAAGTTCTAAGGGACTGCTGACCTCAGATGTTAAGTCCCATGGTGCTGAGAGCCATTTTCGAACCATGTAATCTTCAGCATTTTTCTGTAGTAACACATTTCAAAAGCTTCTATTCTTTTTTATGTAGACCGTTTATCGTTTACGCTTCACTTCCGTACATGGCTACATTCCATACAAATACTTTCGGAAACGACTATATTTTCTATTAACAAATTTCTCTTCTTCGGAAAAGATTTTCTTGCCATTATCGTCTTCTCTGCTTCGGGCATCACCAGTTATTTTGATATTCTAATAACAGAACTCATCTACTACTTTCAGTACCTCATTTCGTAATCTAATTCGACAACATTCCATTATCCTCGTTCTGTCTTTTCAAGACACTGTTCACTCCGTTCAACTGCTCTTCGCAGTCCTTTGCTGTCTATGATAGAATTGCAATGTCATCGGCTAACTTCTAGGCTTTTATTTCTTCTCCCTGAACATTCATTTCTACTCCAAATATTTCTTTGGTTTCCATTACTGCTGCCTCATCGTAAGATTGAACAACATCGGGGATAGGCTACAACCCTATCTCACTCCCTTCTCAATTACCACTGCCTGTTCATGCCCTTTGACTCTTATGTCTGCCGTCTGGTTTCTATGCAAGTTGTAAATAGCCTTTCGCTCCTTGCGTTTCACCTCTGCTACCTTCAGAATTTCAAAGAGAGTATTCCAGCCCACATTGTCAAAATCATGCTAACGAATAAAACACATTTCACCAACAGCACTAACCAAAGGCAGCTGAATCCTTCCGCACAAGGCGCGATGCAGCATTCCATATACGGTTATTTCAGTCACAGAGATCTGTTTGCCTTAGACAAGCTCCGCACGACACTGCGTGGAGGCGAGTTTTTGCAGGCTGCAGTTCATCGTTGCTACTAGGTGCACTGCAGTGATTAGCGTCTGAAAGTGTTGTGAAGAAGGCCGTAGGCTCGATTTTTGTCAAACGCATCGATGTTTTCTTTCATTTCTAAATATGGTTCAAATGGCTCTGAGCACTATGGGACTCAACTGCTGAGGTCATTAGTCCCCTAGAACTTAGAACTAGTTAAACCTAACTAACCTAAGGACATCACAAACATCCATGCCCGAGGCAGGATTCGAACCTGCGACCGTAGCGGTCCTGCGGTTCCAGACTGCAGCGCCTTTAACCGCACGGCCACTTCGGCCGGCCATTTCTAAATATAATCGAGACAATTTTGTTATTATTTTTATTCAGTTAATTGTTTTAAATGTAATTTTTTTTGTTTCTAATACTTTGCCGAGTATTTTCATCATCGTATTGACTTTTTTTATTTCGTGTTTTTTTCCAGTCGTTCTTTTTTCGTTTGGAATCTGCCTCTGTCGCCTATAATCTGCAGCTAAGTGCCAACCAGGACTGCTCATCAGTTGATAACGGGGCAGCTCACGTAGTCAGTGTGAGGATAGTTCCAGGTAACCAATGACACCAAGAAATCACAGTGTGCGTTTAGCGGTGAAACTGAAATTTTTGTGTCTTGGGTTTGCTCGTAGACGTTATCTGTAATCGCCGTGATCGAAGCGACCGTGATTCTAGTTCTACCGCAGACTGTTGACCGCCGATTTCTCAGATACATTGCACATCACGAGGTTGTAGTCAGATTAGCACATGCGTTTAAATTCAAGGCTACAAAATGTATCGTCTGGCGTAGTTCAGTCATTGGACACTTAAAATCAGTTGTTGACAGCGCATCTGCATTTCTGTCATACTTTGCGGAGGCAGCTTCCAACATTGCTCCGCGTTACACAGTAACAGCATTTGTGAACTGACTCGCTGTGTTTGTGTGTCGCCTCTAACCGAGCGGTAGCCTTCAGCGGATGTGGCAACAACGTAGCGGCAAGCGACAGGCGTCAACTGTCAAGGAGTTTTAATCGGACCGTAGGTTCACAGGTTTTTGCTACAGAAGAATGCTGAAGATTAGATGGGTAGATCACATAACTAATGACGAAGTATTGAATAGGATTGGGGAGAAGAGAAGTTTGTGGCACAACTTGACCAGAAGAAGGGATCGGTTGGTAGGACATTTTCTGAGGCATCAAGGGATCACCAATTTAGTATTGGAGGGCAGCGTGGAGGGTAAAAATCGTAGAGGGAGACCAAGAGATGAATACACTAAGCAGATTCAGAAGGATGTAGGTTGCAGTAGGTACTGGGAGATGAAAAAGCTTGCACAGGATAGAGTAGCATGGAGACCTGCATCAAACCAGTCTCAGGACTGAAGACCACAACAACAACAACAGGTTCACTTTACAACTTCCTCTATAACTGTTGCTTCTCTCAAGAATTATCCTCTTCCCGCACCTATGCTGCAAACGCCAGTCGTTCGAAACCCAACTCGCGTTTGTTTCTCATGGATGGAGATTTAGAACTCAGTCTCCTCATTTACATAGACATGATTCATTCTTCTGATTTTCCTTACCTTTTCTTTGCATTTCTTACGCGATATATATGTCGATAGCAGTAGGACCGTTCTGCAATCTGTCGAAAATGCCCGTCCTCTAAACTTTCTCAGTCGTATAGCTCGAAAATAAATTCCTCCCAAGCATTGTTATTTCAGTTCAGGAAGAACTTCCCTAATCCGAACTGGTGGGGACCCCAAATACTCGAGCAGCACTCAAGATTGAATCACACAATTGTTCTGTTCGCTGTCTCCATTATAGAAGAGCACACTTACACAGAATTACACCAATAAATCGAAGTCGACGATTCGTCTTCATTGCAACAGATCATACGTGCTCGTTCGATTTCATACAATATTAAGCTTATATATTTAATTGAAGTGACTGTCTCACACAGCACGCCACTAATACTGAATTCCAATATTAAAAGAATTTTTTTTTCATCTCATTTTCTTTAATTTACATTTTTGTGCATTTAAGACAAGTTGCCACTCAAAACGCCAAATAGAAATTCTATCAAAGACTTTCTGTATCCTTCTACATTCACACAAAGATGGCCCTGTCCCATACACTACACAGACTGCTACTCACCCTATCTGTCAGATGATGTGTCTATATAGAGAACAAGGGAGGGCCTGTCGCACTTCACCGGGGCACCCGTAACGATTCCTTTGCCTCCGATGAGCGCTCGACGTCTAGGACAACGTGCGAAGTCCTGTAACGCAAAAAAATCTTCGAGCCAGAACCTATTCCGCATACTCGGACACCTCTACAGTGTGGCACTGTTTCAGACGCTTTCTGGATCAAAGCAGGAAGAGAGATGCAGTATTTCTTGACTCCCAGAAAGCATTTGCCTCGTTATCACAAAAATTTTTATTATTAAAAGTACGTGATATCTTAAATGGACAATATTCGATAGAGATAGAAGTAACTTGAGGTGTGCCACATGGATTTCATTTGGGTCCCTTCATATTCATCTAGTATATTAACGAGCTGCTTAATGAACTGAGAAATTTTACAGATGGTGGAGTTACCAACTGTTCAGTTAGATCTAGATGAGATTGAGAGTGGTTCAAAGATTAACAACTTGTTTTACGTGTTCAGCAATGCATAACTGTATTCTTAACAAAATGCACGAAACACAGACTCCTATTATAAGAAAAAGATAGACATCGTTTGGGTCATGATTTAAGTTTATTCAGATTACTTTCGTCACAGATCACCTTCTGATTCTAATTTAATTACTGTGAATCGTAGGTTCTCTGCAAGAAGATTCAGTTACAACTTCACAGAGTCTGGAGTTTGATACCTTATTCTAGTCTTACTGTTAATGATTAACTCTGTGGGAGAGGGTAAAACAGGGCGCCTACATTAGCCTAGTCATCTCTAATAGATGTAAGAGGGTCTGACGCTTAGTTTTCCTTTCCGACGGACGAATCACTGTCATCAGAGACACATGCACGGTTCTGTTAGAGTTGTGGAAAAAGCCGGAAGTCTAAACCATCCGACTTGTTGCCTAGAACTCCAGCTCTTGAATTTAACAGTATGACGTGGCAATTTATCCGGAAGAAGGTAAATCAATTTGACTCCGGTCACAGTAGCCTACGTTCTTACGGAGATTTCGTCCTTTCCCACAAGGGCACGACCAGTTCCTTGTTTCTTCGTGGTTCATTTGAATGGTCGTTGTTTTCCACATCGGTGGTACGTTTGCTGTTACGTAAAACTGTAGCTTTTTTCCTTTCGCACTTATCTGGTGATATAGTGAAATCGGCATTCCATCATAATTTGTTCAAAAAGCCCAATGTATGAAATTATGCAACTGCCACGGTATGAAGTAATGGAGATTTCTAATTTGAAAATTTAATTTACGTTTAACCTCTCACCACAGACGCTAAACACCAATGATAATGCTTTTGCAAAACCGTCTTTGAATAGTGCATTGATGTGTTGCACTGGTTTTACATCGACTGTTTTCAAGTAGACTGATGTCACCAAATCATATCAGTGGTCTTCTCCCTAGCTCTGCAACGACGAGACTAAACACTACTCCGTTGGCTGTGAATTCGGAAAAGGAGGTTGTGGGATAAAAACTGTCGTTCTTGTTTCAAGAAACTGAATAATCTCTTTGCCTCGATTGATTGCACTGTCGTGAAACAAAAGCTTTCGAGTGGTGCCATTCGGATCAAACTTATTAGCTGCAATCACGCTATTGACACACAGTGGCTCTGTAGAAAGTTACTGTTGTATAGCCTTGAGTTGCGAAATCCAACTGGGTAATGCGTGTCAGAAGCTGAGGATCATTTTCGTCCAAATAACTTCATCTGATAGTAAGAAAGTGTTCCTGTTCAGTGCAGGTGACTGAGCTTTCATGAAAAGTTCAAATTCACAACACCATCCGCCTGCTTAGCTGAGTGTCTTCAACAGAATGGGTGTATGTTAGGAACACGTGGATTCCTCGTGGAGAGGGGATGGGTTGGGCCACGAAGCACTAGCTGTGCCGCGGAGAGGTCCCACTGCTTCTGTGGGCCTTTCCCGACCCTAACCTCACCTGCAAGTCACACATGAAAAGTAAATCAGTAGTACAGCAGATACAAGAATATGACAGCAAACATCTGGTGTCTGTTGTAAAGGACGATCTTGAACTTCCTAAGGATGCGTTTAGAAGGTTGAAACTGACAAAAAATAACATGGCAGTGAAGGGCTTTGCGATGTTGCTTTTCGGGACTGCTCTTCTGTATACGTAATTTATCCTGGAGGAGATTTAGAACGCACATCAAGAATTTACTAAATGATTGATTTGGGTTTGGGAAATGATGAGGAACCTCAGGCTGCAGAAGAAGAAAATGAGCATCCTGAACTGCCACCAGTTGAAGGTGGCAGTGAAGATGCTAAATGTGTGCTGCTGCTAAAGACAGAATATCATTCCTCATTCTGTGAATGCTGTCATATATGACTGCAATTATATGTCACCTTATTTATGTCATTTCATTGTAAGCTAGACAAATATGTTACTGTTTTTCTGGAATAAAAACAATGTGGTAACGTGTTTGCTTATCACAGAGCGGGCCCCGGTTCGATTCTTGGCAGGGCAAGAGATTTTTTTTACAGTCGTGGAATAGGTGTTGTGTAGTCCTCGCCATCATCTCATCGTCACCGGCGCGCACGTCGCCCAGTATGGCGTCACCTGAAATAACAAGATCAACCCGGCTGGCGAACTCCCCCGCATCTCCCGGCCACCTATCCCACACGATCATTTCATTTTATTTTTTCAGTCACAACACCACATTTTATAGCTTGTGTACGTTCGTCTGAAACACGATGATCAGTAGCAGTGTTAAATGACGTTAGTCGGTGGGGACACGTCTCGTTATAGTGCAGGAAGTTTTGAACACACTATCCGTTTGCCCATCTTCTTTCTAAGACGCTTTCTAAGCGCTTTCAATACTACACATTTTTTTGGTTTTTTGGGGGGGTTTCAGTCGAATGACATATCCGATTTCCAGCCTATGAAGACGGCCATTAGGACAAAAACAGAGAATGGTTCCCAGACAGACATCAACAGCACCACAGATTGTTTCCACATTTGCATCGAAAATTGTGCTAGTACATATCATTAAGAAATGGCAGGACCAATGAGAGCAGGCCGCGATCAGCACATTCGTCCGTTAGGAAAGAAATTGTTTTGTATGCCTTGGAGAGTAATCCAAGCACCGTGATACTTGCCATTGCCTCGAACTGAAGAATGTCTCGTAGCAGTGTCCAGTGTGTTTTGGATGCCTTGTCCTTACAAGGCCTCCAGCTCCGGGGGGTGAAGTTATTGCAATACGATGACCATCCTGCACCAATGTCTTTCACACAGTGGATTCTGCAACAGAGTGATCTAGATGTGCATTTCCTTGCTTATGTGTTGTTCGCTGATGAGACCACGTTCACTAGGGATGGCGCTTTCAGTCACCAAACTAAACATTTGTGGGCACCAGAAAGTCCCCACGGTGTGCGACACTACGAGCTCAACATGCTTCATTTGGCCGAGTCGGGCCGTACCTTCTACCATCCCGCTTGACCGCCTCTAATTATCAGACGTTTCTCGAAAAGGTTCTTCCCGGATTCCTTATAGATGTTCCAGCAAATATGAGGTGCAGGGTGTGTTTACAACATGATGGGTTCAAATGGCTCTAAGCACTATGGGACTTAACATCTGAGGCCATCAGTCCCCTAGACTTAGAACTAAGTACACCTAACTAAGCTAAGTACATCACACACATCCATGCCCGAGGTAGGATTCGAACCTGCGACCGTAGCAGCCGCGTGGTTCCGGAACCGCTCGGCCAACGCGGCCGGCACAACATGATGAGGCGCCGCTCATTTTGGACTGGCTGTCCGTAGTGCACTGAACATGTCATTCCCGCACCGATGGATTTGGGGATGCTTGACCGGTTTCCTGGCTCCAACGCTCACCGGATTCATTGAGCACGGATTTATTTCCCTGAGGAGTCATGAAATGTCTCATGTATTGCGATCCTGTGCAGTCTAAAATGATGTCGCCGCAATAATTGTCTGCGCAGCCACTGCAGTCAGAGAAACTCCCACTGCATTCGATGATGTTCAGCAGACAATGCTCTGTTGGTTTCACGCGTGCGTGACATTTGATGGTGCAGACTTAGAGCGTCTTTTGTAACATTAGAGATGCATGCATGTCGTACGCCATGTGTACGGTTTATGTCCAATAAATGTTTCAAATGAGTCAGTCTTTTGTTTCATTGTCGAACTTCAACATCTGCTACCACTTAACCCCTGACTTTTGCGGTCGTGGGTTATTATGCGATTCTTAATCCTTATGATGTGCCCGACCTCCCTCCCCTAGAAGTTTGTCGCTACATTTCTGGGACACCCTGCATGTGTCGATGGTATGAGTGAACTGTGTTTGAAGTACCCTTCACCATCTATTGTACAGACACTTGCGGCATATATCTGTCGATGATGCACTGAGATGGCAAAAGTAATGAGTACCTCGTTATATCATGGCGAACCTACTTTCACCCGGCGACGTGCAGCATCTCGACGTGGCTTGGACGCAACACGTGGGAAGCCTCTGCAGATATCCTGAGCCATGCTGCCTCTAGAGCCGTCCATAATTGCGAAAGTTTTGTAAGGTGTCAGGCAAATCCAACACCTTCCATGAAAACCCTGACATGATAGGAAATCCGGCAGTATGTCAAATAGCTCCGAATAAATCCTGACATTAAATTAACCAAAGTAATACGATCAACGAATGAGCAAATGGAATACCACAGACTAACACAAGAACGCCTAAATGCATGTCATACCTTCCCACCGTGAAACAGACGCAGTTCCGACGGAAGAAACGAGAACAGAAGCCGAGAGCAGAACTAGTCCCCTAAAAAACACGCTCAGAGCGTCGTTGCGCGAAAGTGGTAGGGAGACACGACTTAGAACAAACAGACACCACGCAGAATGTTAGAGTTTTGCGGGTTCAGGATTTTTTGCAAGAATGTGGGACAATATGCGTGCCAAAATCATTCGCTCGACTTGTGCCGAATGTTCTTCAAACCAATTGTGGCCCAGTGACTTGGCGCATTCCCACCCATAAAAATTCCATCGTTGTTTGGGAACATGAAGTCCATGAATGACAGCAAAAAGTCTCCAGGTAGCCGGACATAATCATTTAAGTAAATGATCGCTTTAGTTTGACCAGAGAACCCAAGTCATTCCGTGTAAACACAGCCTACACCGTTGTGGAGTCACCACCTGCCAGCATAGTAACATATTGACAAACCGGATGCTTGAGCTCTGCTACACACTCGAATACTACCGTCAGTTGTTACCAACTGAAATCAGGGCTCATCTGAGCTGGCCACGTTTTTCCAGGCGTATAGGGTCCAGCCGGCAGCCGACCCCTGTGGTCGAGCGGTTCTAGGCGCTTCAGTCCGGAACCGCGCTGCTGCTACGGTCGTAGGTTCGAATCCTGCCTCGGGCATGGATGTGTGTGATGTCCTTAGGTTAGTTACGTTTAAGTAAGTTCTAGGGGAATGATGATCTCAGATGTTAAGTCCCATAGTGTTAGAGCCATTTGAATCCAACCGGCGGTCACGAGCCCAGGAGAGGCGCTGCAGGCAATGTCGTGCTCTTAGCAAAACCACTCTCGTCGGTCGTCTGCTGCCATTAACGCCAAATTTCGCCGCACTGTCCCAAAGGACACGTTCACGCAGCGTTGCTTCTCTGTCATCACTGGCAACTCTACGCAACCACCGCTACTCTCGTTCACTAAGTGAAGGCCGTCGAACACTGCATTGTCCGTGGTGATAGGCAGTGTCTCAGATTTAGTATTCTCGACACACACTTGACACTGCGAATCTCGGAACATTGTATTCCCTCAAGATTTCCGAAGTGGAATGCCTTATGCGTCTAGCTCCAACTTCAATGTTCGCTTATTTCCGTCGTGTGGCCATAATCACGTAGAAAATCTTTTCACACGAATCACTAGCTTACAAATGACAGTTGCACCAACGCACTGCTCTTTTATTCCTTGTGTAGGCGATACTACCGCCACCTGTATACCTGCACGACTTTTGCCACCTCAGTGTATGCCAAGTTTTTGATACTGTTCACTCTCCACCATAAATGCTACACTAGAATGAGGTTTGTATGATCTGACACTCTAATGTGGTGTGAAGAACCGTTCCACATTGGCTTGCGAGGTTTGTATGTAGAAGATGTGCCGTGATTTTGTTGCATGAACCGTCCGCCATGCACTGTATATCGACTTGCGAGGTAAATATGTTGATGAACTGGTAGGAAGTTCCTTTCGTCTTGAATTGTACAGCTCAAAAGAGGAAAGGCCGCTGGACCTGATAGGATACTAGTTCGATTTTACACAGAGTGCGCGAAGAACCGTGCCCCCCCTTCTCGCAGCAGTGTACCGTAGGTCTCTAGAAGAGCGTAGCGTTCCAGGGGATTGGAAAAGGGCACAGGTCATCCCGTTTTCAAGAAGGGACGTCGAACAGATGTGCAGGACTATAGATCTATATCTCTAACGTCGATCAGTAGCAGAATTTTGGAACACGTATTATTTTCGAGTATAATGGCTTTTCTGGAAACTAGAAATCTACTCTGTAGGAATCAGCATGGGTTTCGAAAAAGACGATCGTGTGAAACCCAACTCGCGCTATTCGTCCACGAGACTCAGAGGGCCATAGACACGGGTTCCCAGGTAGATGCTGTGTTTCTTGACTTCCGCAAGGCATTCGATACAGTTCCCCACAGTCGTTTAATGAACGAAGTAAGAGCATATGGACTATCAGACCAATTGTGTGATTGGATTGAAGAGTTCCTAGATAACAGAACGCAGCATGTCATTCTCAATGGAGAGAAGTCTTCCGAAGTAAGAGTGATTTCAGGTGTGCCGCAGGGGAGTGTCGTAGGACCGTTGCTATTCACAATATACATAAATGACCTTGTGGATGATATCGGAAGTTCACTGAGGCTTTTTGCGGATGATGCTGTGGTATATCGAGAGGTTGTAACAATGGAAAATTGTACTGAAATGCAGGAGGATCTGCAGCGAATTGACGCATGGTGCTGGGAATGGCAATTGAATCTCAAGGTAGACAAGTGTAATGTGCTGCGAATACATAGAAAGAAAGATCCCATATCATTTAGCTACAATATAGCAGGTCAGCAACTGGAAGCAGTTAATTCCATAAATTATCTGGGAGTACGCATTAGGAGTGATTTAAAATGGAATGATCATATAAAGTTGATCGTCGGTAAAGCAGATGCCAGACTGAGATTCATTGGAAGAATCCTAAGGAAATGCAATCCGAAAACAGAGGAAGTAGGTTACAGTACGCTTGTTCGCCCACTGCTTGAATAGCGCTCACCGGTGTGGGATCCGTACCAGATAGGGTTGATAGAAGAGATAGAGAAGATCCAACGGAGAGCAGCGCGCTTCGTTACAGGTTCATTTAGTAATCGCGAAAGCGTTACGGAGATGATGGATAAACTCCAGTGGAAGACTCTGTAGGAGAGGCGCCCAGTAGCTCGGTACGGGCTTTTGTTGAAGTTCCTTCACCGAGGAGTCAAGCAGTATATTGCTCCCCTCTACGTATATCTCGCGAAGAGACCATGAGGATAAAATCAGAGAGATCAGAGCCCACACAGAGGCATACCGACAGTCTTTCTTTCCACGAACAATACGAGACTGGAATAGAAGGGAGAACCGATAGAGGTACTCAAGGTATCCTCCACCACACACCATCAGGTGGCTTGCGGAGTGCAGAAGTAGATGTAGATCCTTGTTGGGTACGTAAGCAGACGGTGCCTCGCGCATGCGACTCTTGACACGGGGTGATGGGGCTGGCTCCGGTGCACACAAGGGGCCGGGGGCAGGCGGTCAGCGGCTGGACGGACAAGCGTCACGTCTCGGCCCTGGCCCCTGGAGCCGGCAGTAACGAGATGAGCCCGGCAGCCGGGCCGCCTAAGTAATCTGGCATTCAATTGCTGCGCAGGGATCCGCCAGCCGCGCTGTCTTGTCCAATTAGAGCGGCGATCCGGCCGTCTGGAGTAGGCCCCAGCCATCTCCCTGCTGTCTCTGGTGGCGCTCGTCCCTGAGCGGACGCTTCCTTCGATTCTTCCGGTGCTCCTCTGTCGATTCGTGTACTTTCCAAGCGAATCGCGGATAAGTGCCCTCTGCCGATCTACTTGTTCCTCTAAAATGACTATCTTAGCTTAAAATAAGAGACCTGGAAATACAAGAGCTTTCCAAAAATTCGAATAGTTCATTTCGCACGTCAAAAGATAGAAAGGGGTGTAGCAGGTAACTGAATAGAGATAGCTTCATGATTTCTACGGTTTCCGTAAACTGGAATTTTCTGATGGACTAAAACTGTGTGTTCAATCTGGAACCTCGCGACCGCTACTGTCACAGGTTCGAATCCTGCCTCGGGAATGGATGTGTGTGGTGTCCTTATACTAGTTAGGTTTAAGTAGTTCTAAGTTCTAGGTGTCTGATGACCTCCGATGTTAAGTCCCATAGTACTCAGAGCCATTTGAACTAAAACTGTGTGATGTGAATGACGGCTGTAGGAGCCGACTTTCGTTACTGATTTATTCATATTAATGGATATCAATATACACTGAAGTGCCAAAGGAACTAGTGTAGTGCGTATTCAGATACAGAGATATGTAAACAGGCAGACTATGGCCCTGCGGTCGGCAACGCCTATATAAGACAACAGTTATCTGGTGCAGTTGTTTGATCGGTCTAATGGCTAGCGTTGCTGCCTCTAGATCCCGGGATCCCGGGTTCGATTCCCGGCCGGCTTGGGAATTTTCTCTGTCCGGGGACGGGGTGTTTATCTTGTTCTCATTATTTCATCATCATCGTCATTCGTGATAGTGGCTAGACTGCACTGTGTAAAAAAGTTGGATTGTGTAAAAATTGGGACTTCGTAGGGGTGTTGATGACCGTGCAGTATAGCGCCCCACAAACAAAACATCGTCATCATCAGATCGGTTACTGCTGCTACAATGGCGGGTTATCAAGATTTAAGTGAGTTTGAACGTGATGTTACAGTCGGCGCACGAGTGATGGGACACAGCATCTCCGAGGGGATTTTCCTGTACGACCATTTCTTGAGTGTACCGTGAGTATGAAGAATCCGGTAGAAAAACAGACCTCCGACATCTCTGCGGCCGCAAAAAGATCCTGCAAGAACGTGACTAACGACGACTGAAGAGAATCATTCAATGTTCCACAAATTACTGCAGATTCAATCCTGGGCTATTAATATGTGTCAGCGTGTGAACCATTCAACGAAACATCACCGATATGGGCTTTCGGAGATTGTCATTTTTTATTTGTACTTCGCTCTTTTTGTTTGAGCTTGGATGTTGTCATTTTGTCATTTGTAGATCATGAGTGAAGCTGTGGGCGATAGAAAATGGAGCACCAAGTAGAGAAATCAGAACGTTTTGGCCATATTCTTCTGTTTGAGTTTCATAGATGGATGAGAGCAGCGGAGATACCCAGAAACAGTTGCGCCTTGTATGGGGATAATGCCACTGGACAATGAACGGTAAAAAAAAAAAAAAAAAAAAAAAAAAAAAAACAGTTTTCTCGTTTATTAAGGATCGTTTTGACGTCAGTCCCTCTCCACATCCAGGAAGACTTTCGGTGTTTGTTGAAGATCGTTTAAACACATTAATCCGCAATGTTTCACGTCAGTGTACTCAATACCTGGAAAATGTGATGAATGATCATCCCACTATCGTGCGACATCTGCATGCGATGAAGAAATTTTAAAAATTGGGTGTAAGAGTACCACATGCTTTAAGCCAAAATCATAGAAACCCACAGGTGCCCATAGATACATCTTTTCTTGCTCGTCATCAATTGATTTATGAACAACCTATCCCTTGTCGTTACTGATGAAGAGAAATGGTTCTTTATGCTAACATAATGAAAAAAAAAGTTATAGTTGAGCCCAAAAAAGGCAGCAACTCCCCGGACAAAGACTTCTACGCACCCACTAAAGATAATGTTATGCGTCTGGTGGAACAGCTACGTGTAGTGTACCATGAATTGCTTCCCTGACCGGTAACCATCGCTGTTGACAATCCTTATCAAGAACTGAGAGGTCTTGCAGACGCATTCCAATATCAACGACCAGGAAGACTGTGTAAAGTGATGCTACTTCACGATAACGGTCGCCCGCATTCTGGTAGAACGACAGAAAACGTGTAGGATTTGGACTGGGAAGCCATTCCGCATCCACCTTGTTCACCTGATCTGGCGCCCTCGATTTTCACCTATCCGACTCTCTATCGAACATCGTTGACGGAACTTCTTCTCCGGATGAAAATGCACTCCTAACACAGCTCGATCAGTTGTTTGCTCCATACTGTGTGATTTCTACAGTGGCGAAATGGAAAAGTTACCCCAATGACAGCAGACTGTTGTGAACAGAGGATATGTTACTGGTGAGTAAAGTCTCTGTTACGTGTAGACAGTTAGTTAGGTAGTTACTTTCATGTTCCGTGGATCAATTTGCACGTTAAACCGTCATAATGTGGAACGAGTCATTTTACATTCATATTGCAAATTAATTTGTACATCTATTTATACTCTAAACATCACTACATAATTTTTTCCCCGAAATGAAAACAAGATATACAGATTGAGTTAGCAATTCCTGCCAGTAGGTGTGGCCGAGCGGTTCTAGGCGCTTCAGTAGCAGGTCGCAGGTTCGAATCCTGCCTCGGGCATGGACGTGTATGATGTCCTTAGGTTAGTTACAGTAGTTCTAAGTTCTAGGGGACTGATGACCTCAGATTTTAAGTCCCATAGTGCTCAGAGCCATTTGAACCATTTTTTTAGCAATTCCTACCCGCCACCTTTTATACATTACAAACACAGAAATTATTTTACGGAACAGAAGGAGTTGTCTTTCTGTGCTAAAGACAACTTCAATGTTGAGTAATGAACGCCATTCTTTCTTCTAGTACTGCAGTTATGTACCTCATTGTTCCTTTTGAGCTGTAGTGGATTATTTACAACAAACGTCATGAGGGAATAAATATACTCTTAAGCAGTAGTCAGAATGCCCAACTCCTTAAACAGATGTCTACAAGATGATCGTGGGTGAGCACTACATATTATTCCTACAACACGTTTTTAGGCAATTAAGACCTTCTTTCTTAAAGAAGAGTTACCCCCAGAACATTATTCCACATGGCATTACTGAATGAAAATAAGCAAAATATGTCAACTTACTGATTTCACTCTCCCCAAATTTGGCTATGGCTCTAAGTGCAAATGTGGCTGAATTAAGTTGTTTTAGGAGTTCCAAAATGTGTTTTTTCCAATTTAAATTCTCATCAATATGGACACCTAAGAATTATGAAGTTTCCACCCTGTCTATTATTTCATAACCATGTGCTACACTTATCACTGGTGCGGTATCCCTAGATGGGCAGAACTGAATATGGTGTGTCTTTGTGAAATCCAGGGTGAGACCATTCGCAGAAAACCAGTGAATCATAGTTTTGAGAATTTTCTTCGCCATTTCTTCCATGTCTATATGTATACTGGAAGTGATTACTACACTGGTGTCATCTGCAAAAAGAACAAATTCTCAGAAAGCCCATGCGTGACTTCTCCCCAGTCAGAATTATATCCCTGGATTCTGTTGGTTGAATTACTACTAAGTGCAACTTTCTGCATTCTTTTGGTTAGATATGACATTGGTTGGCTATACCACCAAACTCATAAAATTTCAAGTTATCTAAGAGTATACTATGATTCACACAATCAAATGCATTGGATAGGTCACTGAAAATACCTATCGGTGCTATTTTGTTATTTAATGCTTCTAATGTCTGGTGTGTAAACATATAAATGGCATTTTCAGAAGAGCAACCCTTCTGAAACCCAAACTGTGATTTGCTGAAAATATTATTGTCGCCATGGTGAGATACTATTCTAGAACACATCAGCTGCTCAAAAATTTTGGAAAATGATGTCAGCAGTAAAATAGGTCGGTAGTTACTGATGTCTCTTTTATCACCTTTCTTAAAGAGAGGTTTGACAACGGCATATTTTAGTCTCTCTGGAAAATACCTTGAGTTGGTGATGCATTACATATTTCGGACAATACCAGGCTTCTTATATGGGACCAAATCTTTGGCACTCTGTTGAAAACGCCATCAAAACCAGGAGAGCTTTTATTCTTGAGAGAATGTACGACTCTCTTAATTTCAGAAGTAGAAGTCGGTGGTACATTCATAAGATGTAATTTTATGAGAGTTATTTCTTCAACATATTGCTGTGATCTTTCTCTTGAACTGTTGGTTCCTATGCTTTCTATTACGTTTGAGAAATGAGTATTAAATACATTTGCTACCTGTGATTTGTCATTTATAACTCAACCATTCAATTCAATAGTAATGTTATCCTCTTCTGTGGTTGGTTGTCCTCTCTCTTGCTTCAATATACTCCATATTGCCTTAACTCTGTCGTTAGATGTACTGATTTCTGACATTATATGCATGTTTTTTTATTTTTTAATAAGCTTTCTTAGTAATTTTGAGTAGTTTTTTTGTAATGCGCAGCTACTGCAGGGTGTCTACTTGTTCTTGCCACAAGATACATTTCCCTTCCCTTTCACAAGATACTTTAATCCCCTTAATGATTCATGGTTTTTTACGTGGCTGTTTTTAATGTCCCTTCTGATTAGCTTATGTGGAGAGCTATTTCCAAACACTATTATGAATTTATCGTGAAGTATTTTTGGTAAAAAACATTTATCCTGTAGTCATTAATGATTCTAATTGACTTCCACTGAGGTGTATCTACACTGTAAGGCATTCTGTCATTTATCCTGACTAACTATGCATCATGATCAGAGAGAGCGTTTGTTACTGGGTAAACGGTTATTTTCTTGCTCTGTACCTCATCAAATAATACATTATCAATTAGGGACGTTCTGTCTTTATCCACCTGTGTTGGAAAGTTAACTACTGAGAGCAATCTGTAGGATCCAAATAAGGTTTCCTTTAGAAAATCTTCATGGAAGATTAGCTGCTTGTTGATGTATGACAGACAGCACAGTAAGGAATGTAGGTTCCTCATAAATAATTCAAAATTTCCAAGTGGGGATCTACATACTGTTACAACTAAAAGTGAACTGTTTTTCAGCATTACTTCACAAGCACACCCTTCTATGTGCTGATCACTACAAAATGTACTTGTGTCAATGCCATGAACTTGTGTTCTGTTTAAATATATACAACAGCTCCTCCTTTTCCCATATTACTTCTCCAGGAGTAACCTGCTGGACTATATTTGTATGTAATTTGTATAATCCTGTGGTTATGTGGTGTTAAGACAGGCACAAGATGTCTATCTTCTCCTCTAAATATTGCAAGCAGACAATAAGCTCTTCTACCTTACAACTCAATCCTTTAATATTTTGGGGAAATAAGCTAAATTTACTTTTCTGTTACAGCGACTTCTTTCATAAACTTGATTCTAGCCTATTAAAGGTGCCCCTCCGACAGCAGTAACCACAGGCATTTTGTGATGGTGACCCCCTGTACATTTCCTGCAAGAAGTTCAGCCAACCTATCATTCCCTCTCCTAATCAGGTGCAGGCCATGTTTAGTATAAACCCAACTCCCAATTGTAGCACTGGGCACTGCGCTCATATGAGAATTCATTTCAGTCAGCAGTAACCTGCTCAACTCAGAGTTAACAAAGCTCACAGCAGTATTAACCCAGGGCTGGTCATGGCGCTGCAGGACCTCTATGAAACACATCTGTGTGTGTAGCTGCTACTCCTGTTTTGTCCAGGTCACACCTAATGCTGTCATTACTGTTCTTAGCCAGGCTATTTCCTGCTCCACCTACTACAATGACCTGATCCTCTTTGCCAAAACCTTTGCACATTTTTCCTATATCCTCTGTCACCTGGCTAAGGCTAGCACTTTACTTCACAATACTTGTGGCCTGGTAGCTTGCTTCTAATTTTCCTGCACCATCTGGCCTACACCCCCACCATGGCTACTACCTAGCAGCAAGAATCTTTTCTTCTTACTCTCTTTTGGTACCGATCTACACTAAGTTTTTTGCCTATAAGCCTGCTGCATCTTACAGTAACTTACAGCTGTGTGAGGCTCTTCCCCTCCTGCTTCAGGTAACAAACCAAATTTATTCGATATCGTTAGTTCCAATGTAGAAGACGTTGAAGAGGTGTTCCCCTTTCGCCAATTGCTTGTTACCTTTACCCAGCTCCCAGGGCCTTTTTCCCACTTCAATCTATCTAGTTCCAATTTCGCGTGATCTCATTCAGCCTGAAGGGCACAAATCTTTGCCTCCTGTTTAGCGCTTCTCTTGTCTTTTTTGCAGAGCTTCCAGTTCCATGGGAGAGCCTCATTGAGTTCTCCATTCAGTTCCCCATTACAATCACCCCAGTGAAATTCCATGCCACGGTCTACACATACCACTCCCTCTTTGACTATCCTACGGCAACATCCACACTTATCACGTATTGCAAGACAGATTACACGCTTAAAGACATAATTAAATCACTTAACACGCTTCACATTACACGAAAGTTCGTTGTTTACGAGCAGCAAAAATTGGACCTACCGTTTAGCGCTTCAGGTGTTTTATAAAACGTAAAAAGTTATTTATTTTCGCTTACAACACGAACTTATCATTCACTTAAATTCAGTATTGTTAAATAACGTAATCACAACTAAACGAGCTTTACTGTACGCACACTGTTTGTAAACAAAAGACTAGTTACGCTACGAGACAAATGAAAACAGAGAACTGCGTCTACACTATATGAACATTTCAGTTATTTCTGAGTTGGACTAACAACAAAAACTGTACTTTACTGAAACAATCCGGTACCTGACAGTACACGATAATGTAAACAAAACTTACCCCGAAGTTCGCGTCTATGGAAAGTTTTATTTTTCCTAAAAATACGCAACTAAAAATGAAACCTTCAGTAGATGGCTTACAATAGGTGCTAATTTATTTGTTTATGATAGAATAGTGCCTTAATTAATAGTTATTACAAAAAAAACACTTATCTTTACGCGAGCTCTGAATGTGAACAACTCGTCAACCAAAGATTTTAGTTAGTAACTGTTGTGTTCATTAGACTTACGGAAAACGCTACGAACTTATGCACCAGTCTAATATTATCAATTGGGGACTATTCTCTGCGTCGTGTTCAATGATTTCTTGTTCATTCCAAGTGGGTTGTTGTTCCCAGTACTAAATTTTGTAAATTAATGAAATCCGTTAGTCAAGAGTCATTCTATCTGAGGTCACTTCCTTACCTCCTCCAAAAAGTATCTCCTAATGAAGAGTAACAGAAACGCTTGACAGAAGCAATCGAAACGTGCAAGATGATCTTAAATTTAAATAATCCAAATCACCTCCATGAGTACTCACATTCGATAAAAGGGAATGTTTCTGTTGCGCATAATCCAAATTAGGGACTCTTTCTCATTTCAAATCCTGATCGACCGGCAACGACATCCGCAAAACTGACGTGCAGCTGGATCGAGATTCGAAACCACAACATCGCCTTCTGCAGTTAATTCACTTACCGCGTCGGTACGAGCATAGATACTTAATCTGTCAGCAAGTTTCAAAATAATAAGCGCTCCGTGCAGGGTGAAAAATTCCTTCTGGATATTCATAAACTCTACGCTCGTAAAATAAGAAGATACAGGGGATGTAAAGGATGATTATGATAATAATGATGATGTTGGTGGTAATGATGATGGCGAGGAATATCCACGAATACGTGGATAAAAGGATATCGTACGAGAAAAAGGTAGAATGAATGCCACAATCCAAACATGCCTCGTACCAAGTGCAAGAGGCACGTGTGGATTTTGGCATTCATTCTGAAGACATCTATAAAGCATTTTGAAACCTGGCAGTCAAGGAAGGCAGGAATCGGTTACGATTGTGAACGGGCCACAATCAGTTACTATTGGTTGGCTTTTCTTTTAATCACACACAATTTATTTAAAATCGACAACAAATTAAAATAATGGCAATAAATTAAGAATTGTTTCACGGCTGAAGACCTTAAACGCCAAGAATGGCGATTACTAAAAAAATTTAACAGACATACATAACATACAAACACAGCAAGTAATGTTTTGAAAACAAGCCAATAAGGTCGAAATTAGAATTTTAAGGCAAGTAACCTCAGTCACGGATGAAGGCCTTTAGCGCCTAGAAAGGCAATCTTAAAAAAAATAATTTAACAACATGCACTAAAACAGCAAATATAGTAACGAAAGTTAATTCAAAAGGAGAAGCAACTGATCAACAAAGGTGAAACAAATTATGTTAACTTGGTAATGCAATAATAAAATAATAACAATAACATAACACAAGACCCAGTCACATATGGGTGCTCTAGGAATCGGCCTCTGAGTAGGTCAGGCCAAAAAACATTTTCGCGAGCGATGAGAAAGGCAGCCAAGAGTTGCCTTCACACCACAAGATGGGAACTCAGACTAGTGGCAGTCTAACAAGTGACTAATGATAATCTTGGTGAGGCTACCTGACGCCCAATAAACCAAATGCAAAGATGTAAAAATACGCCATAGCCGGAACCGGCGGTCTGGACTCCGCCCGCAGAATACTGTGCTTAGAGTGCCCAGAAAAAGAAACGTATCACTACCACACGCCTCACCGGACAGCGGCGGCAAGGCGAGGAAACGTGCACTGCCGTTACATACACTAACCCCCAGACAGTTAGCTGGGGCGTTAGAGGCCACCAGTCATATTTTTTTGTCGATTACAACGAACACTCCCGCTCCTACGGTGTCCAGCCTGTCTGTTTCATCCAGTTAGGGTTTCCGGGTGTAATTTGAGCGCGACAGGTTTCCTGGAGGGTGAAAAATCATAGGTTTTTTCACGTATGCTGTTAAAATATTGGACGTAAAGAGCCTAGATTTTGCTCGATCTGAATTCACTCTCTGTGTGTCATCCGCCGAGTGTTCATCACAGAAGCTAATACTATAACCTCAAAACGTGTAACTAACAAGCACCTGTTACCCGAATAGTTCCTTCCTCTGCGTAGTGCACCCCTGACCCGTCAAGAGGAATTCTACAATTCCCTATCCTGTAGCGAAGGTCCAGAAAGCCGCTGTCAAGACCCTCATAGAACCGAGGGAGACTCTGACTGGGACCCCTCCTACTGGGGCCAAAACCAAAGGACGCCGAACACTTCAGGGTACAATATTGTAAATTGCAATTTCTTCTTTCGCAAATTCTTAGGCAGACCGCAGCTGCCGGTTCACAGGCCAACAACAGAATCGACAAACCAAGGAATAGGACAGAAGCAAGACCGGAAGGGAAAAAAACTGCAGAAATACTAATTATTATAATACTCAAAATGATAATATCTGACTTTCCGGATTGGGAGCTCAGATGACTGAAAGAAGGACACTCCCCCCATTACCCGATCACACAGTATAAATCGGCAAACTTGTCTTCACGTGGTAGTGTTAAGATAGTGCTGATAAATATGAGCGTCCACTTATATTTCGTACAGGTGAGTTACGACGCTGTCAATGTTGCGAGACTTTGTTACGCTTGTAGTTCTTAACGAATTACAGGATACTCTAACTTTTAAAATTTTCTGACCACTACCTCAAAAATGAGGTGTTTTTCCGGATTACTGTATCGTACAAGTTAGTCTGAAACATGCAGTATGCACTAATGTAAACAAATTATTCTTATATTAAAAATTTTTACATTTCTATTGTTACTAGTAATAAAATAGAATAAAACTAATGGTGACAGCAAATTATGTTTGAGTTTTAATGGGGCCGGGGAAAAGTAAGGCCCTGCGTTCACGTCCAAGACCCATCCCCGGATCTGCGCTCGAGCTTTGACCGTAGAAATGTCCTTAGCGAGAAGCCAGTCTGTGCAGAACTGTAACCAGCGACATGCCACAGCTGTAAAAAAGGACCTGCTTCCTTAATGGTAGCCGGTAATTTGCCTTGTGCCAGATGTTCCGTCCTGCGGTAATAATCGTAAACATGACTGCCTATCCCTTTCACGGCAAATAAATCTATTTTAATAGTCCGCTTGTCCACAAAACATTTTCCTCTGATCTTCCTACCTCCTTTTTTTATTTTTTTCGGTTTCAAAAGCACAAACTCTGGCCTTTTTCTACATTTTTTTTACAATGAAATCTGCAGCAAGTCTCTCGCTAAACTCTTTAACGGAGGGAAGTAAGCCAACTCTAAATTTTCCTTTGTCGAAGTGCGCACGTAACGCACAAACTATTTCTCTTGGCAAATATTGTGTGACAATCCATTGGCAAACAGAGCAACCTCATATTTTTCGCTGAATAAAATTTGACGAAATTGCTTCTGAAATTCTTCAGCATCAAACAACAAAAATCAAACAACTGTTAATAACAGATACGTTATTAACGCCGTAATGTACGAAATGAAAACGAACAGAATATCAACTCACATCGAACGATCGCATAGGGCAGCCAGCTACCTGAGACTGATGCACACTCCGAGATACAAGTATTGTGATGCAGGTGGTGCGGGTTAAGGTCGGGCAACCACAGCTGGTTGGTGTTGTGTGCTGTAAACTACGCCCAGGAAAAGTCGAGAAAAGGTCCACTAACCCCAGTGTCAGAATTTCTCATCTAGCTCGGCAGATAGAGTAGCTGAGGGCTTCTATGTGGTGGGTTAACTTCAAAATGACTTCTGATGAAGAGGACTGGAGATGCTTGAACAATAACTGTAGTGCCAAAGATTTTACAGTCTGACGTGATCATAATTTCTCCTTTATCTCCGCCTGAGTGAGAGTCTTACGTATTTCCAAGCTAGTGTCTTCTGGAGACCTACATTTGAATTAAGTATCATGAAATCCCTGCTCTTAAGAAATCCTCGGCCATATGTGGAATTCTGTTTTGAATTTCGCCAAATACTGTATGTCGTAGTTTTTTACATGATGTTTTTTTATATGATGTATGAACATCATTATCAGTGGTTTGGGAAGAAAACAAAATCCCAGAAGATTGGATTGAAGGAGACATCATCCTTCTGTACAAAAAGGGCAATCGACGAAAATTTGGAAATTACAGAGTCATCACGCTGTTGTCGTACACCCTGAAGCTGTTGGGAAAGATCATAAAAATGAGAATTAGAATGATAGTAGAACCTTCGCTTAAGGAAGAACAACATGGATTCAGGAAAGACTGAGGTACTATATGGATCTTATTTTTCCAGTAAGAATGCTGACAGAAAAGCACTAGGCATATGGAAGAAATATTGTGATTTTATTTGTGGATATTGAAAAACTGTATCATAGTGGTCCTCGAAACGAGATATGGGAATGTTTGTAGGACTTAAAGGTGCTAAAGTAGCCAATTTGTGAAGTCAAGATGCTGTAAAGTATTACAGCTGAGTCCAGAAAGGCAACGGACGACCAGAATGGTTTGAAACAAAGAGAAGTGTCCAACTAGGAAGTCACCACTCCTGTTTTTTATAGTAATGGACAAGAGTATAAAATCCATCAATAAAATAGACAGCTAATGAAATGCCCTAGTTTTTGGCTGATGATTTGATAGTATGGGGACAGATAGGAGCTGAAGCACAGAAGAAACTTAATGACTTGAACAACACATTAAAAAATTCCGGACCAAAAAAATAAAAATAAAACAAAGACAATAGAAATGACCATCAGCAGGCAAGGAGCAACCTCAAATACAATTCTAGAATGAGTCAAGTACCTGGGAATCATGATTTCGGAAGACAGCACCAATAAGCAAGAAACACTCAGCAGGACACAGAAAGTATCCAATTTTTATAATCAAATAAGAAATCTTCTCTGGGATGAGAAAATGTCACGTAAAGCAAACGCGACCATGTACCACACGTATTTCATACCATTCCCAACACAGGGTTTAGAAGCACGTATCCTACTAAATAAAGACCTTTCAGGTAACAGAAATGAGATTCATTAGAACCATCAACGAAAAAACTAGAAAGGACAAAATTAGGAATGAGGTGAATAGAAACGTAGTTGGTATTGAGGTTCGTGTTACCAGTGTCGTAAAGAAACGCAGGCTTCAATGGTAAGGGCACATAATGAGAACGAACAGCCAAGGACCTGCCAAAAGGTATTCCAACATGAAACTCGTGCGAAGAGGACCAGGGGGAAGACCAAGAAAACGCTGGGTAGAGACTGTAAGATCAGATGTGGAGAAGAAAGGACACAAATGGGAAGCTGTTCTGAAAGAGAAGATCTATGAAGACCGAAGAAGATGCGAGCGTTTGTACACCACACCAGGGAAACTGGTGCTGGAAAACGAAGATATTTGATGTATGAGTAAACTTCGTAGCGCTCACATGGATTACCGCAAACGTTTATTGACACTTAGTGGATATCACGGAATCTCTTCTGACAGTGCTCTGGCCTGCTGCTACAAGACGCCAGAATAGACACCGGAGGAATTTTTTCAGTCTGCACTCAGTATGGAATCTAAGTAGAAGAGCTAATAGTTTTGCGTGTGATGTTGAAATAAAAGGAGAAAGCAGAAAAAGGAGTCTACTTACATCCTGTTATTGCTGAACATGACAAGAACCGGTTATTTCATACACTGTACAATGATTTAAGAAACTGCGGTGTTAAATTGTTCTATTTTTTTGAGAATGGCAGTACCTTGCTCCTATGTTAGTGCAGATTTCCCGAGACAACATGAAGAAAAATGACACTGTTTTAAGGAAAGTCATCTTGCCAGAAGAAAAGATTTCCGTGACCTTAAGGTAACTACCTGCCTAATCAATTGGTAAGTACTGGTTGATTGCAGTGATATCTACAGTTTTGGTTGTAAAAGTAACGTACGCATAGAAGCAATACTTCAGTTTTTATTTGAGAAGCACTTTACTGTAAAGTCAGATTCAATTTACAAATATTTTTGGACAAAAATAAGAAACCAGCCAAATTTTTTTATGTATTCTGTGTCCTAAAATGAGTCTACTGAAACTGACTTATCTGACCCATAGGCAGCAGTAGCTGCACGAGGAGCTCTAGATTTGGTATTTAGATCTGGATGTAGCTTTTGAGTTAAACTTCCATGTCTTGTTGGATAGTAATTTGTTTCGTCTGTGTTATGAAAATCTTGAGGTTGGAGTGGAGCGTCAGATACAGGTCATGAGGAAATTGGGATCGATAATTTCCATGTTCTCAAACCAGTCGGTGTCCTGAAAGTGCGTTGTTATGAGGGGCGTTCAATAAATAATGCAACACATTTTTTCTAGCAGGTTGATTTTTTCTGCCAGGTTGGTTTTTATTCAGCATTTCAATACACCGTATTTGGCTGCAAGATCCTATTTTTCAACATAATCTCTCTGCGACGGCATCACGCCACCTTACCGAGGGGACCTATACGAGTATGTCCGCATGGTATCACTCTACTGGGCGACGTAGAAGTAAACGTGTTGCTGTATCAATAACATCCCTATCATTGGTTCAAAATGCCTCTGAGCACAATGGGACTTAACTTCTGAGGTCATCAGTCCCCTAGACCTTAGAACTACTTAAACCTAGCTAACCTAAGGACATCACACACATCCATGCCCGTGGTAGGATTCGAACCTGCGACCGTAGTGGTCGCGCGGTTCCAGACTGTAGCGCCTAGAACCGCTCGGTCACCCCGGCCTGCCATCCATATCATTTACATACTGCTTCCCGCGGAGTGCAACCTTTCTTGGGCCAAACAGATGGAAATCGGAAGGTTCGAGTTCAGGGCTGTAGGGTGGATGAGGAAGAACAGTACAGTTAGGCTTTGTGAGCCCCACCCGGGTCCATAGACTTAAGCAAGGAGAAACATTCGCTTGCATCTTTGTGGCGACGAGCACTCTGACGTCGTTTCGTCAGTTTCGTGAGGATAGCACAAAAAATTTCAGAATTAACTCTTGCACCATGAAGGAGGACATCAGAATAACTCCATCAGAGCCCCAGAAGGCCGTCGGTATGACTCCACTGGGAGAGGTGCGACTTTCAACTCTTTCTTTAGAGGAGAGGAGGTTTGGCGACACTTCATGGACCGCCATCTTGTTTGCGGTTCGAAGTGATGAACTCATTTTTCATCGCCTGCGACGAAGGTCGACAAAAAATTATCACGATCAGCCTCGTAAAGCGCAAACAATTCCACACAGATGGCCTTTCGTTGTTCTTTATGGTGTGATGGTGTTCTGTGAGGTGGCGAGGAAACCAGTTGGCACACACCTTTGAATTTCCAACTGGTGGACGAGTGTGTCACCACTGCCAGTAGAGACGCCCAGTTGAGAAGCGAGTTGTTTGATTTGGACCCATAGAACGCCTCCAATGAAGGTGTCTGCACGTTCCAACACTGCAGAAGTCAGAACTTTGTGCGGCCGCAGAGCACGTGGGAGGTCAGACAGGTTTCGTGATCTTGTTGCGACGAAGACAGGCTCCTCCCAAACTTTTGTTGATGGCCATGTCGCCGAGGAAACAGGCAAGCGCCTATGAATATTTGCAGTGCTCAATGACAGCCGTCTGCTTGGTACGCATCTCCGTTGCAGACGCGACACTACGAGAGGTTCCATTGCGTCCCATGCGTTGTGTCTGGTGTCTCTGGCAGTAGAGCTGCCGTAGGATACCACTGTGGTAGGACCCTTAGAGTCGTACTACTCGTGACTGCTGAAGTGTTCATCTTCAATGATGGTCGAGGACTTCTGGAGTGCATCTAGACCATGACTCATAGGGAATGTTTCCAATGAACAGGAACTCTCAGGGTGCAGGTAGGCTGTGACGTAGAGAGCTGGTAGTTTTGAGAAATATGGGGCTAAAATTTCACTGGGCGCGGTTTTCAGGTATCTTAGCCGCTTTCGCTGTAGGTCTCGTGGGATTGGATGAATGAATGCTGTGCCACCCATGGCAACCGCACACCGCACATCACTACTTCCTTGAGAGCTGTGAATCTTAAAGTAATCTTGAACAGGTTATGGTCCCAACAAGGGACCGGCCTTGCCGCAGTGGATAAAAGGGTTCCCGTCAGGTCACCGAAGTTAAGCGCTGTCGGGCGTGGCCGGCACTTGGATGGGTGACCATCTGGCCCGCCATGCGCTGCTGCCATTTTTTGGGGTGTACTCAGCCTCGTGATGCCAACTGAGGAGCTACTCGACCGAATAGTAGCTGCTCCGGTCAAAGGAAACCACCATAACGACCGGGAATGTAGTGTGCTGACCACACACCCCTCCTATCCGCATCCTCAGTGAGGATGACACTGCGGTCGTAAGGTCCCAATGGGCCACTTGTGGCCTGAAGACGGAGTCCTATGATCCCAACAGCTCCTCCCGCGGACACTGCAGTATGCTCCGCTACTGTGCAGCCTGTTGCAACAGGTGACGCCTGCGTAAGACTACCTGTGGGAAAGGCCACTCAACTGCCTCTCAGTAACAGTCCTGTTCGCGTCCCGTAAAGCGTGCCAAAATGTGATATTAATCGCAATAGAGTGAACATAAAGCATAAAATTTCAGTCGTGTCGAATCGGGAACTGTCACTGTTCTTATGTCTTCACATTATCTGCCAAAAATGAACTTGAATACGCGTAAAGACAGTGGAACCAATACACGTACCATGTGCTGAAAATACAAAGTTTGCCTCTACACATACCACGGAATCGTAAGGGGCAGATAACTTGCGAAACTGACCACTGCTGGAGCCAGTTGTTCGACGAGCACGGCGCAGCGGACACACTGGAGTGCGCGGGCGAAAATAAAAGCAGGCCTCTGGGGGCTCTGGTGTCACGGCTGGCGAGCCGAGGCGACAGAGGAAAGAATCGCGCGCCTGAAATTCCTCGCTCGCCGGAACAACGCCTTCCCAGAATCCGGGAGGGGGGTGTCTGCCACGGCTGCTGTGAGGGAATCCCTGCTAACCACTCTCTGCGGCACAAAGGGATGGCCAGCCTATTCGAGGGCCACTTTTGCTCAGATCCGCTGGGTAATGCAAGTTTTCTTCTGCCGTTGCTCGAAGCTTCGTTCAGTACTCACGGTTTTAACTGCGTACCTATACTATCTCATCATTTACAGACGTTTCTGTGACTTTCTGAGATGGAATTTTCCATGTATGTGGGGGAAGTGTTGCAATATAAATAAACATTATTTTTGGGCTGTGTTAACGTTTCTACGACAGTAGAGGTTTTAGGCACCCACGAGCAGTTACGGCAGCGAAGAGGAAGCCAATTTAAGCTGATTTTCTCCTTTTTCTTCAATTAATATTGTTTACAAATCGTTGAACATAAATTTTGGAGAGACTAGCGAAGTTTAAAACTTTAAACACCCCGGAGAAATAATTCAAACAAATAAACTCACTGAAGAAGCAACCAACGCCATATTCCAGAAGGTGGTCATGGCCTATCAGCTTCCCAGGAACACACTAAAAAGAAGAAGAATAGAGAATGGCTTTCCAGTAACGCAAGAATAAGCACTATGAAACAGTAATAAAACTGCAAGTGCTCTATGCATCAGATGCATTGCCATACTTAAAGTAGGAGAAGTATAAAATAACGTAGGAAAAAGAAAGGAGAATTATTCTAAGAATTCTGAGACCCACCACAGATTAAAATGGCAACTAAAATTATGAAGCAATAAAGTACTCCATCAAAAAGCTTACCAAGTCTCAGACAAAATGCGCAGAAGACGAATGAGTATCGTTGGACATATGATAAGAATGGAGGACAATAGCTTAACCAAAATAGTTTTCCAATGTTGCAATAGCGAAAAGAGACAAAAATCAATGGATCAAAGCTACTCAAAAAGACTTAGAAGAGCTGAGCATATCTGAAAAAGAGATTCAAAAGAGAAAGATTCAGAACCAAAATAAAAAAAAGAAACACTCAAGGTTTATCAAGGAAAAGAGATGAAACAGAGGAAGGATCTTCATCTAGGAAAAAGAACAGCAGCAAAACAAGATGGAGGAAACCACTGCGAAGATAAGAACAGAGACTTTCCTGTATGTTTTTTTTATGTGGTCCATGATTGAACGGATTCTTCGAAAGCCAACGCTTGAGTGTTTTCGGCAATCGGTGAGTAGCTGCCGGGAGTCAAGTGTGAAAGCGTGTCACGAGAGCATGTAGAGAAAATACAAAGAAAAATAAGATCATGTTGAATGTTCTGATTATTAAAAGTGGGATAAATGTGGATGGAAGGCAAGAAGGAGAGGGAGTGCGATGAAAAGAATCATATTAATACATGAATTTGGAGGACGAGTAGCGAGATGTCATTGAAGAAATAACATTCGGAAACGTAATGGCGCAAGTGTTTAAGATTGCCAATTGCGCGCACGATAACAAACGATAACAACCATAACGAGTTCTGATATAAGCTCAATAATTTTCAAGTGGAATACCCCAAGCTTGCCATCGTAAAAATAATTTTATAAAGACAGTGACGAATGTGCCTGCAGACCGAAGTGCTGTTAGTTTGAAATTGTTGCCTTATAAACAGTGACTATAATTACTAGTGACGGTGATGAGTTATTATTAATTATAACCCAAGACATTATATTATCCATAAAATTACAACTAACAATGCCTCAAAGAGTAGTGAAAGATCGAAATAAGGACATGGCATTGGTAATGGAGAACATTCCCTTGTACACCATTATACAACTTCTTCACCCCCATGTAAAGACACTACGATTGACTTTTATTAAACTTGGGAGCGCTCAATAAACATTGCAAATATATAGAGAGGGGGAGAAGCGTTGCAATATAAATAAACATTATTTTTGGGATGTGTTAATGTTTGTACTACAACGAAGAATGAGGATTTAAACTCCCTAGTCTTAGCAGCGAAGAGAAGCCGATTTAATACGCATAATATTAGGTAAAGGTGTCCTCCTCCCCCTGTAGGTTAGTTTAAAACCAGTAGTGTTCTACTAGAAATTGTCCCATTGAAGGCTGTACAGTGCTGCCGCTGCTGATTAAGGATCTGAAGAGACTAACGATCTTGAATAATTAGTCTCTTATCACTCCCTTCCCCCATCCGAAGGACGGAATCTGTTTAACTTATCTTTCTGCGTCTAGAATATGTTGTAGTGTGAGAGTATATGTGAGGCGGTACCTGGGTATCAGCCCGTTATTCAGCTAGTGGGATGTGGGAAACCACCTAAAATTAAAAACTAGGCTGGCTGACCCAATAATCTTCTTTCGATCCGGGTCAGGTTATTTTTTAAATTGATTTGATATAAATCAATTTTCAAGTTAAATCAAATAAAATCACTATCATTACGTTTGAAGGACATATACTCATCTTTTATTTACTGACTTCAGCCTGTTTTTACTAAATAAGACGTGCTCCCAGCATTATTTTCTAATTTGTTACAATATGGTGATTTTAAATTTAGCATTTCGTGGGGAGCCAATATTTTTTTTTTAATTTATGGCCAACTTTGAGCCTGACAACATGTTAAATGTTGTGTAATATATGTTAAAGACATAAAATCAAATACTTGAAAATGGCAAAAAGGCCGAAACCTGGATTGTACTTGAATTTTTATGATTTCGTAGAGCTTTTAGATGATGATCAGTTTCGCTTTAGGAAAAATAAGCATCAGAAAGGCAGTCCTGACGTGGTGCTTTATTATGGAAGCAAAACTGAAGAAAAATCAAGTCACATTAATAGGATTTGTTGATCTGGAGAGAGTCTTCACCAATTTAAAATGGTGCAATACCTTCTCAACTCTGAGAGTACCCTTTAGGGAATGAAGTACAGTATGTACAAAAACCAAGAGGGAACAACAAGAGCGGGAGACTAATAACGTAGTGCTCGCTCTAAAAAGAGGGCAAGACAAACTTTGTTCCCTATGATTCAGTCCATACATCGAAGAAACAATGACGGAAATAAAAGGAAGATTCAAGACTGCAGTTGAAATTCAGGGTGATAGAATATCAGTTATAAAATGCACTGATGACCTTGCTATCCTCAGTGAACAGGAAAAAGAATTATATTATCTGCTTAGTGGAATGAAAAGCCTAATAGGAACAGAATATGAACTGAGAGTGAATTGAACAAAGACGAAAGTAATGAAAAGTAGCAGAAATGAGAATAGTGAGCAGCACACCATCAAAACCAGTGTTCACGAAAGAGGCAAAGTTAAGAAATCCTGCTACCCTGAAAGAAAAATAACCCATGTCGGACGAAGCAAAAGGGCATAAAAAGCAGACTTGCAGAGACAAAGAGGGCATTCTTGTCCAAAAGACGTCTACTGGTATGAAACATAGGCTTTAATGTGAGGAAGAAATTTCTGATAATGTATGTTTGGAGCACAATATTGTGTGGTAATGAATCACGGCCAGTAGAAAAACGTGATGGAAAAGAATCGAACAGTTGAGATGTGGTACTACAGATGAATATTGATAAATGGATTGATAATGTAAGGAATGAGGAGGTACTCCACAGAATCGGCGAGGAAAGACATACATGGAAAACGCTGAGAAGAAGAAGCTACAGGTTGGTGGGACATCTGTTAAGACATCAGGGAATGACTTCCAAAGTTTTAGAGAGAGCTGTAGAGGGTAAAAACTGTAGAATATGACAGAGATTGGAATAAACATAGCAAGTAATGGAGGACGTTAGTTGCAAGTGCTACTCTGAGAAGAAGAGGTTGGCACAGGAGAGGAATTCGTGCTGGGCCGCATCAAACCACTCAGAAAACTGATCAAAAGAAGAAATCCGACCAATAATCGTACTCTGTCTCTACTGGAACCGTCGTTGAATGGGCGTTGAATTGTAATCTTCCTTTCTGTGGTTACGCAGACTTTATGGACGTTTTACTTCTAAAATGTGTAAGACAACAAGCTTTGCAGTAAGACAAATTGCCTCCGCAGTCAAGATCGCTTACTCACACCTGTGCGGTGGCACCCAATTCGGAGCTAGCAGGTTCAAATCCTGGTGATTCGAAAATATACTCATGTTCAGAGAAGACAGAACATTTTGAACGATTGGAGATAGGACGTTAATACTCACAGGGCATGCACATTAGTATGTTACAGAAATGGTTTGCATTTCAGTCACCTCGGCTCAGGTTGTATTCTGTTGCTTAGTAGGCACAGGGTCCTCCATAGACCCTAATAACTTGTGGCATGCGTGATGGCATCGACGCGTATAAGGCATGAATGGTGTCCTGTGGTATAGCCATCCATGCTGCATTCACCTGGTTCCAAACCTCATCTGTGGTCATTGTCATTGGGTAACAGCGCCAAATCCCACACATTTTCGACTGGAGACAAGTCTGGTGATCTGGCTGGGCAGGTCAAAAGACTGACATCCTGTGGCATCAAGAAGGCACGTGTTCGTGCAGGAACACGTGTTCGTACACGGGTTTGCTGAAAAAATGGTGTCTGGGGTGTTGTGCAGAAATGGATGTGGATACGGGTCGCAGGAAGTTATTCACGTTGGTCACACTGGTCACAGTGCCCTGGCCACGCACCAACTGCGGTTTGTCGTTGAACCCAATAGCACCCCACACCATAAGGCCTCGAGTTTCCTTTGCGAATGCAGCCTCTGTGACGCCGCTACCCCTGTTTGCGTGGAAACAAAATCCGTCCTTCATTTTCAAACAAACAGAACCCGGATTCGTCCGAAAACACTATCTGATGCCATTCCTATCCCAACTGACTCGTTTACAGACAGCCGGCGTCCAGCATGTTTCTGCACTTTCGTCAAAGGTAGTTGGCGAACGTAACCCATGACACAATAAACGGCGGTGGACTGTCATTCCTGGCAGTGTGCGGTTTGTGTTACGTTGTTCCTCTGTTGCGCCAGAGCCGAGGAGGACGCAAATCTCTCCTGCAATGCCATTAGGATGAGGTGTCGATCTTCTCAGGGCATGGTCCGGATGGTGCGATCTGAACCATCTCCTCGTGTTCTACGGCCTTCCGTGAACCATTCTGCACACACCCGTTACGCTGCCGAAATACTTTGTCCCACAAGAGCAGCAGTTTCCCGGGTGAATGCATCACATTCACCCATTCCAAAATGCGCCCTCCTTTAGATTCACTGATTTGACAGTACGGTTAGCGCATATGTCTGCGAAGCGTCCTGCACGTCAGTTCAAGTGACAGATCCATTACCTTCGGTGTAGAACGACAATGGGAGCCGCTGACACATTTTACCGGTGGGTGGTTTTGCGCCGTGATACTGATGTTGACGTTGAACCCGCTGCCAGACATCATTAAAACGCTAATCATTTCTTCATAACTTACTGTTTCCTGTGAATATGAATGTCCTATCTCTAGTCGTTCAAGCTGTTCTGTTTTTCCTAAACGAGTGTGTATGCACAGTCAGTATTTTACCGGCAACCCAGACCTAAATTTTAATGACCGTAGTGCTTCATCGTCCTGGATTAAATTCCTAACCTATGAGATATGTCTCATGAAGTGGGGGCAAGTGACATAATTAATGGTGAACGATCCGTCAGATGGTGCATTAAGCTCGGTGGCCTCTTAATTGCTACTCTAAAGGAGTGGCTTTGTCTCAGCAGTGGGTCTCACGTTGTCCCGGTTTCTCTTATAAAATAACTCTGACATATCACGACGAAATGAGTCCTTGTGTGAGGAAGTAAAGAAACGATTCCAGTTAGGCGGGTGTGTCCTCTTTTTGCAATAAAATAACAGGTTGCAAAGCACTGCTCTAAAACAAGCTGTGCATTTACACTGAAGAACAGCGCCAAAAATTAAACGAAAATTGTACGGCTGGGTGGATAGGTAATTACGGAGCGCTATGAGAAACATGCTTAATGTAGGTGCACACTTTACGAGGAAGAGGAGTGTGCAGTAAGAAATTTGTACTATCACGGATTTTACGAAGTACATACATACATACAGCAGGCAAGGAAGCGATAAGGCGGCGGTCCAACATTACACCTCTCCGCTGACATAATATTTTTACAGGAGATAGTCACGAAAATTACAGGAGACATTCAGCGCCCTAAAGACTAAAAAACTGGAAGTACAATGAGGCCAGCGCCGTTTCTCAGCGTGTGAGACGCATTTCGTATGGTACGGAGGGGGGGTGGCAGCGACAGCGGTAACTAGGGGCCTTAAGTTGCAGAAGGAAACGCCGGGACAGCGTGAGATTAACGCCGGGTCGTAACTACGGGCCGCACGCCGCGGAGGCTGCTACAAAACGCCAAGTGGGTCAACCGAAGTCCTCCGGCGCCGCAGTCGGGACGTCGTCATTAAGGACTCGTCCGACTCCCCACCTGCCTGGCGCCGATGCCGGCAGGGTTAATGAGTGGCTGAGCTGACGCAAGGCGCGTAACTGCGACTAATTGTCGCCGGCTCTTGCTCGCCAGTTCACTGCCGAATCGTCAGCCGATTTCACGCCCTTCTGCGTCTCCAGTATCTGCGGACAGAAGCCACTGCGACGAGACTCTACGCATGGAGTTCACACAGTGTCTCTCAGCGGCTGCTCGAAATGTAAGCGCCATGTCTTTCACGACAAATTCGTTATGTAAACTATTGTCAGTGCATTTGTCGCGTTAATTCTCTCGGAAAATCCTCATTTTGGAGAGTAACCACCATTGTCTTCCTAAGGCGAGCAACATACTGCGAAGAGGTGTGAACTGTGGCTAGAGAGTACATTGACAACAACAACGAAATGCCACTCCAACTTCTTTTTGTCACAAATACCTCTCCTGTGTCAGCCTCTTCCTCTCAGAGTAGCAGGTTCCCAGAGTAGTATATTCCCCGATGTCTTAACACATGAGCTATAGCCCCGACTCTTCTTTTTCACGCTGTTTGCCTTTCTCTACAAGGAACTGCACTTCTAATCAGTCTACGTAATTTTCAAAATCCTTCTGTGGTATCACATCTCAAACGCTTAGATTTTCTACTTTTACAGTTATCTTATTGACCATGAATCACTTCCATACAATGCTGTGCTCCAAAACTGCGGGTGATGTTTATCAAGTAAGTTCCGATCGATAGCAAAATGCAAACGACAGAGAAAATTCAATGAAGTACTGCACAGATGTGTTTGGCAATGTCTCTAGTATGCCCATCAATAGCATGCCGCACTTTGCAATTCGCCGGCCGCTGTGGCCGAGTGGTTCTAGGCGCTTCAGTCCGGAGCCGTGATGCTGCTGCGGTCGCAGGTCCGAATCCTGCCTCGGGCATGGATGTATGTGATGTCCTTAGGTTAGTTAGGTTTCAGTAGTTCTAAGTCAAGGGGACTGATGACCTCAGATGTTAAGTCCCATAGTGCTCAGAGCATTTGCAGTTCTGAGCGCCCATTCAGCACGTAAATATACCTAGGAAATAGGGTACCTGCCAAGAGAGTTAACCTGATTTCATGCAAGCCCACAAACGTAACTATCATACTGTAGTGGCACTAACATTTGGGATAGGAAATGTCAGTTTTGGTGCAATATTTCTGAGAGCGCAAGTTACAGCCATGCATGGGCGTGTTTACAGTGAGTTACGCTCACCAGCAGTTGCAAAGTAAGATAGAGGCCACAGGGGCGAAGAACCTCCGGAAAAAGTACACGCAGCGGTTTGCATGGCGCAAGGCACATGCAGAAGGGGCCCACTGGCCGACCTAAGTGATATGAGTACGTGACGCAGAGCGGCGCGCTTAGCAAAACGGAGGCGCACAGCCGCATATAAATAGGTGCTGGTTCACTAACAAAGCATTCAAGTGTGGCAGCTCTCCTGGACGGCGGGGCGTGTCACACCACCGGCTACACACAGCAGCAGATGGGGCGCCAGTGTTCCAGTCCATGGCGGGTTGCTGGTTCGAGCCTCTGAGGCTGACGTGGGGTCTGTAGCCAGCCAGTGGTGGGCCACTCCATGGCTCGCTACTGCGGGCAGTCGACTTGATTCCCAGCATACACCAGAGACATCCAGGGCGAGGGCCGCAGATTCAGCTACCACATTGCATGCGCTTGTTGTCACTGTGACTCAAGACACGCCGGCGAGGATGCAGGGCATGGGCCACCTAGCAGTTGTCAGTGGGTGGCGCTGGGGCAGTGCTGGACGAAGGCTGCTGAGTCAGTTGCCGGCGCAGCCCTGACGTCGTCATATCACCACGGTCGTACAAGGCCGACACATTAGCAGAGCACTTGATGTGTCGCTGAGGTGGCGTCCTCAGGATTGCGGGACCCGGTGACGCAGACCAAGGGGAATGCTGCCCTGAAGTTGGAAAATAAGTCACTTGGAAAGCTCAGACGAGTCTTAATACGGTGCTTCTACCTCTTCCCACTACAATACATTTCCTTCTTTGTTACAATTCTCAGCCACACACTGCAAGAACATTGAGCACGCTCCTGCAGCGTCTTTGATGTGAAGTGTTTGATCACCCACCTTAGAACACGAACTTGGCGCCCTCTGATTTTCATCTATGCTCAAATGGACCGTTGGCTATGAAGACAACATTTTGGCACAGACAACGAGCTGCCAACCAGCATAGAGAATTGGTGGAAAGCACATGCAGCTGCCTTGTATGACGAGTATATTGGAAAGTTTTTACAACGAACGATAAATGTCTAAGTCGGTGCAGTAACTATGTAAAGAAGTACCTGGAAACTGTTGCTAACTATCGCAAATAAAACATTTCTGATTTTCATTGTAGTTTCCATTTCGACACCAATCGGAACTTACTTTCCACACAAACATCGTAGAGTCTCAAAGATTTCTTCCGCGAACTACGGCCAAGATCTGATGTTAGTAGACTCATTTTTTTGTTATGAATTCCCTATTTGCCTCTTTCAGTCCGCTTTTTTTGTCCTCCTTGCTTCGTGTATCAAGTACGGTTTCGCTACCAAGGTAGCAGAACTACTTCACTTCATCTACTTCGTGGACCCTAAATTTGATGTTAAATTTATCGCTAATCTCATTTTTGCTACCTTTTGTTTAGTCTCCAACCATATAGACTCTGCTCATGAGACAGTTCATTTCAATTAACAGGTCCCGCTATTCTTTTCACTGTCACTGCGGATTATAACGTCTTTTGCATATCTTTTCACAGATATCCTTTCACCCTAAACTTTAATCTTACTCCTGAAGCGTTCTTTTACTGCCGTCATTGCTTCATCGATGTATCAGTCGAACAGCAGGAGCGGAAGATTGCATTTCTGACTTAGACCCCTTTTAATCAAAGTAATTTTTGTTGGTTTTGGATTATTATTTGCTTACTCTTCGTTCTGTGGGGCCTGGTCGTATAGTTGTTAAGACGTACCTGGAAACCGAAAAGTCGCGGCAACGGAAATTTTCACTCTTCTTTTAATCTAGTCTACACATACTCAACGATATGAGAATCACCAGCAACAACACGTGGTCCAGATTACACGTTAAAATACGTCTTCTTTCCCCCGTTGGGTACGTTACGGACAAGCAAGACGCCGAAGACATGCAGTCGGCCATTCAGCTACAGGCAGTTGATATGACTGTTATTAGTACCATTATTACATTATTTGTTCTTGTGGCTAGTATGTGTTACTCGTCCTTCCATATGGCTGAAATCTATTTTTCTGAGACTTTTAAACATCTTGAATCATTTTACACTGTCTAATACTTTTCCTAGTTCGGCAAATTGAACAGATGTTTTTCGAATTTTTAAAGTCTCGTTTCCTTTTGCATGCGCAACGTCAGAACTGCCTCTGTGCAACCTTTACATTTCCTAACGGAAAACCGATCGTCATCTAACAGATCCTTACTTTTCACACAATGGAAGCTCCATGTAGGAATATCAACAGTATAGGAACTCTTCTAAATGGTTCAAATGGCTCTGAGCACTATGAGACTTAACTTTTAAGGTCATCAGTCCCCTAGAACTTAGAACTACTTAAACTTAACTAACCTAAGGACATCACACACATCCATGCCCGAGGCAGGATTCGAACTTGCGACCACAGCGGTCACGCAGTTCCATACTGTAGCGCCTAGAACCGCTCGGCCACTCCGGCAGGCGAACTCTTCTAAAGAAGACAAATTTGTTGACATCGAGTATAGATTTAAGTGTCAGTAAGTCTTTCCTCAAAGTATTTGTATAGAGTGTAGTCATGTATGGAAGTGAAACATGGACGATAAATAATTTAGACAAGAAGAGAATAGGGCCTTTCAAAATGTGGTGCTATAGAAGAATGCTGAAGATTAAATGGGTAGATCACATAACTAATGAGGAGGCACTGAACAGAATTGGGTAGAAGAGGAATTTGTGGTACAACTTGACTAGAAAAAGAGATCGATTGGTAGGACATGTTCTGAGGCATCAAGGGATCACCAATTTAGTATTGGAGGGCAGCGTGGTGGGTAAAAATCTCAGACGGAGACCAAGTGATTAATACTCTAAGCAGATTCAGAAGGATGTAGGTTGCAGAAGGTACTTGAAGATGAAGAAGCTTACACAGGATAGGGTAGCATGGAGAGCTTCATCATACCAGTCTCTGGACTGAAGACCACTAAAGCACAGGAAAAGATGGATTGCTGCTTACCCTAAAGAAGACACGTCAAGTTGCAGACAAGCAAATTGAAAGACACCTTCGTGGTTGAAGATCCTTAGTTTTCCACCACCAAGTATAATATGGGGCATACTCCTGTGCAATCTCTCGTGTTCAAATGGCTGCTTGGTGTGAATTCCGTTACTGTCACAAATTCCGATTTCCATTACTTATTTAATGACTGACTGGAGACAACTTCTAGTGCGCCCTAAATTCATGTTTGCTTATCAATATGTGGTGCTGATTCGTAAGATGGGTTTTGCTACTGCCACATTTACAGATAGTTACAATATTCCATGTGAATGCGACAATAGCTGCTTGGGCTGTTTGTTTGAGCCGTTTCCAATAGATGTACGGAACATCAACGGCACATCAAGCAGAGTAATCTAGAAAAATCTTGTTTTTCCCAACACACTCCTACCAGCTAGCAAAATCTGAGCAGCAAGGACAGTGAAACAAGCGACTGCTTTCGTTTTATTACTTTATATGTGAAAATAATTTTTTATAGACATTGTTCCATTTTTTTCTGTAAGTAACAAGTAACGTTGCGAGTTGTATAAAGTAAAAAGCTCTAATAAATACCTAGTAACCCATAAAACAGTAATAGTTTTGTATAATTCTGGTGTTGCACAATTATATCTATAATTTTTTCACCCGTTTCCATCTCTCTGACGATCCCACCCTTGTCTTCCCCTCTGGTTTTTCTCTGGCAGGCACGATATGATCTCTAGATTATTTTGGCTTTTCGTTAGAAAAAATATGAATGGGTCAGATTTTTTCTACTCGTACTTCCATCTAGAAGTCCCCATACTCTATACTTTCGCTGTCAACGAAAGTTCCGTGATGAAAAGTATGTGGAAGCTGAGGTAGACAGCTGGAAATAAATACGATGGTTATTTGTCACTATAAAACATTGGAAGGTAAACGGTCTAGTAGTCCGCAAGCGCTACTGTTATTCTTGTCACTTGTAAAGTACATCTCCCGTTTTACTTCAAGAACCACACTCACATTCTTTTCATGAAAAGAAGTATTTTTTGTTTAAATAACACTACTTTAATAAATGTAGATTACATGAGAGCAAAATGTGAGTAGGATTTTATTCTTCGGTTCAGTTCAACTGAAGTTTTTACTGTGATACCAAACAACCTAACCCGCTCTTGATTAAACTGCAGTGTTCTTAGTATCTAGTTCTCTATCTTCAGACTATTAACAGTTTAATGAATAATCCCAGAATCATAAAACTCCGTCCGAACAGGCCTTCAAAGGCCCAACGAAACCGACCAACCGCCGTGTCATCCTCTCAGCACAGTGGCGTCACTGGCGGAGGCGGAGGGGCATGTGGTCAGCACACCGCTCTCCCAACCGTTTTCAGTTTTCCTGACCGGAGCCGCTATTTCGCAGCTCCTCAGTTTGCCTCACAAGGGCTGAGTGCACCCCGCTTGCCAACAGTGCTCGGGAGACTGGACGGTCACCCATCCAAGTGCCAGGCCAGCCCGACAGCGCTTAACTTCGGTGATCTGACGGGAAGCGGTGTTACCACTGCGGCAAGGCTGTTGGCTACCAGAACCATAGAAAAATATAATTAAAAAATCCAACGTTGTTGGACAGGTGATCGGAATAATCTATAGTGTTATTTTATCCACTCTGGATATTGTTGAACCCTATGGCTTTTATTAGTTGAATATTGTTAAAGCAGAGTGCAGCCAGCCAAAAATACCTCCCAGAAGCTTTATATTATTATCATCAACCCCAGATTCAACTGGTTACGGTTGTTAATGATGGTGGCAGAATCATCTGCAGCACGTCTTTTGTTTCTGTGATTTGCTCTTGTCCTTATGCATTACTGGGACGACGCATAAAGTTTTTAAATGTTAGCAGCACGTAAATACTATACAACAAACTCCGGGACACAACCATTTCACAATATTTTTCACGGCAGTTCGGCAGTTGCAAATTTAGCCTTGTGGCTCACGCGTCGTGATTTTGTATACAGGCGAGGATTATACACCACGCAACAAATAGAAACAAATTCAGGTCGTCGGGTGTACATGCTACTCTATAAAGAGGCTGCCACAGGAGAGGAATTCGTGGCGAGTCCCATCAAACCAGACCGATGTCCCAGAAAACTTGATTGCGTAATATGTGCTTTGTGTTTACATACATTTTGTGCTCTCACCCAGAAATGCCTGAGGACAAAAAGCTATAAAACACTAGAACAAATGTAAGCGCCCAAAACTCATTCACTTTATATATCTTAAATGCATATTCAATGGAATATTTTTCTATGTAATGTAAATCATCCAAACAGCATACAATGTTGCGCTAGCTACTTACATAGTGTTACGCCGTACACGAGCGGACGACATGCTGTTAATCATCCCAACACTGCACTGAAACATAGGTAGCCACTACGTGAAACCAGTTGTGGAAGTAAAATAAAGCTTCTCAAAAGTATCTTTCCAGTATTTGCAAATTGCAATGCGGTACTCTCATGATAAAACTGCTAGTTTTTCTCGTAAATCTCCATACAGATTTTACTATCCAAGTATTAATACTAAACATACGGTAGGTGCTTATTGAGTTTCAAAGTAAATCGTAAGCTGGAGTGTGGTGTAAGCTGTTATGTCATAAATGAATTGGTTTGAAATCGTAGTTTTAGGCAACTTCATTTTATATTGGTGTTGTGGGTAGAACAGAACGAATGCCCCAAGACAGATCAACGTGGCCGCTTTTCCAAACCTGTTAATAAAGTAATAACAATTTATCCTGCTCTGCGGCAGGAAAACGATGTGAATGAAGTCAATGGCGTTTCTTGGTGCTGCAGAATATGTGAAGTGCACGAATGGAAGCGAATTTTTCTTTACCTAGGAAATGAATGAAACAAACTCGGTCACAGTGTACGGCACGTTACAAAAAGCAGTGTTTCCAGTGAAGCCTTTCAGCCGGAAGTGAGCTTGACGTAACGGTCCACGTATTTTGCTGACGCATTCGAACGGAGAGAGAAATCCCGAACACGGGTAGCCCCTGACGACCAGGCTGCCCGCTCGACGCATGGGCCAGCACCCCAGGTCTGCAGCGACGCAAAGGTCAGCAGCGGCGGTGCGCCGCAATTATTATTCTGTTCCATCGGTCATGTGCTTGATCGGGATGTTAAACTCTGCGTTAATTACTTTAATGAATGTTCCAGCCTGATCATTACGACCGCCCTCACTCTGCTAAACCGTCACTGCATAACGAAGGACTTAATGATTTGGAGATTACAAAACACGTCATTGCAGGGGATCATAATTGTGTCTGGCGAGTATCGCAACACTGCGAGGTCAGTGTATTTCCCGATATACTGTCCATTAGACGGCCTAACATACCATTTGTCCATTTTATGAGAGTGTTATCCAATGTCATTCCTTCGACGAATCTAGTAATGAAGGTCAACAAACATCGTCAAATTCCCTAAAGGATTTTTGCGTGTTAACACAGAGTTAGAATGGAACTCAAATAGAAATCTCTGTCTTTGCTGTTATATTTATATTTCCACTGTTGTTTTACTTGTGACGAAGTAATGCAGAGTTATGGGTAACGTCTTTAATTGGAATGCGAATCAGTTCGAGATGATACAGCAAGGCCGGACAGCTCCTATTCCAATTATTGTTTCATCGTAGTCCTTTCGGAGACGGTTGATTTACATCGGACAGAATATTGTATCGGACAAGAACTGTTTGAGAGGAAACAACAGGTATACTGTAACTAATCATTGTTTGTTTATCTCCACAACACGTTTCTAAGGTTTAAACCGCATCGTCATATGGATTTATATGGATTATACTGTATGTATGTATTGTGTCACGATTGTGTAGGCACGTGTGCCACTGTCTATTAGACAGTATCTCAGGTTACTCCAAATTCGTAAGACAGCACATACTTGTCATTATAAGCCACATAAAACTGCCTCATGAGGGAAGTTTAAACCTTTGGAACACTTGTTTAAATAAACGGACAGTGACTCTCTACAGTAAACGTGTTGTTTCATTCAGTATGAATGACAGTCACAGCAAAGCCTAGGAAAAAATTTTCGCATTTTGTGAGACAGTTTCTAAACTACGAGTATAGAACCTGTCGCGACAGTGCAATGGGAACTATGGAAGAACAATATCAATAACGTGGTTTTTAATCAGAACTAGAGTGCTTTACTCAGAGGCAATAGTTACCTATTTCAAGTAAGTTTTACTGCGAATGAACTTGCTTTTGGACAGTTGTATTTTTTCTGGATCTAAGTAATACTCCCTATAGTTGCATCTGTAGGTACAACTGGTATTACCCCCAATACTGTAGGCTGTGACAATGTCGAGCTCAAGTAATAACAATAAGAATGATAAACATCACAGTTGCTCGTTAGAGTTGTGCCAGACAAAGCAAAACTAACAATATAAAATTTAAAATTCTTACAATTTTATTCCTTTAACAGGCAAATATGGAGAAGTCATGACACAAATAGAATGATATTAACATGAGGGAAGCCATAGAAAAATGAAATGACTCTCAAAGAAGCGACTGAGATTTATTCAGTTCTGAGTACATTATATGATAAACTTACAGCTTTACGCGAAAATGAAGATGTGGCTATGAAACCTGTTTAAGAAGTAAGACATTTTTGTCCTGAGAAAATTCAGTGATGAATAGGAAATAATACTATACGATTAATGAAACCTTTCAAGATGACTGAATTCAATAAAACGTTTCTGAGGTTTGACCCCGTGTCACTTGTGCCCATGCAGAGCTGAACAGTCTTTGCTACACGAGTGGTAAGGTTTACACTAAAGGTTAAAGTAATATTTTGTTTCAGGACTGTTCTGTCCACAGCTTTAACTTAATAACTTTATCATTAAATTTTGTTTCTTCAAGTCAACTTTCTCCCGACTTAGAAATAAAATATATAACTTGTCCTTACTTCACTTTTATGTTCATAACGACTTACGGTTCGATTAAACTTTTTTTTGTAAAAAATTACTTTTTACACATCAGAATTTCGTATCTGAACCAACTCCCCAAATGTTCTAAAGACCATTATGCAAATGTGTAAAAATATAAAAAAATCGAATTTTGAAATTCTGTTATGAAGCGTATCATAGCATTGTTTAGGGTGGGCAATGTTCCAGTGCAGACTTCAGGAGAAGCTACACTGAAGCGCCAAAGAAACTGGTATAGGCACGCTTATTCAAATACAGAGATATGTTAACAGGCAGAATACGGCGCTGCGGTCGGCAACGTCTACATAAGACAACAACTGTCCGGCGCAGTTGCGGGATCGCTTACTGCTGCTACAAAGGAAGATTATCAAGATATAAGGGAGTTAGAACATGGTGCTATAGTCGGTGCACGAGCGATGGGACACAGCATCTCCAAGGCAGCGACGAAGTGGGGACTTTCCCGTACAGCCATTTCACGAGTGTACCGTGAATATCAGAAATCCGGTGAAACATCAAATCTCCGACATCGCTGTGGCCGGAAAAAGATCCTGCAAGAACGGAACCAACGACCACTGAAGAGAATCGTTCAACATGACAGAAGCGCAAACCTTCCGCAGATTGCAGAAAATTTCAATGTTGGGCCATCAGAAAATGTCAGCGTCCGAACCATTCAACGAAACATAATCGATATGGCTTTTGGGAACCGAGGGCCCACTTGTGTACCCTTGATGACTGCACGACACAAAGCTTTACGCGTCGTCTGGGACCGTCAACACGGAAACATGTAGTGGCTCCAGGAACACTCGTCTGAGTTTAAACACTTCCGCTGGCCACCAATCTGCCCAGACGTGAACATTTTTGAGCATATCTGGGTTGCCTTGCAACGCGCTGTTCAGACGAGATTTGTACCCCCTTTTTGTTATACGGATTTATAGACAACCCTGCAGGATTCATGGTGTCAGTTCCCTCAGGCACTACCTCAAACATTAGTCGAGTCCATGTCACGTCGTGTTGTGACACCTCTGCGTGCTCGCAGGGACCCTGCACGATATTAGGTAAGTGTACCAGTTTCTTTGGCTCTTCAGTGTATAATTTCAAAGTAGTTTACGTGTCCGATATCATCCGAATTTCCCCTTCTCCGATAGGGTGCTTTAGTTCAGCGTACACTTCGCTGTATCGAGGAGGAGTCAGTGCCTATTGCCGGCCGTTGTGACCGAGCGGTTCTAGGCGCTTCAGTTCGGAACCGCACTGCTGCTAGCTGGCCGGTGTGGCCGAGCGGTTCTAGGCGCCGCTGTCTGGAACCGCGAGACCGCTACGGTCGCAGGTTCGAATCCTGCCTCGGGCATGGATGTGTGTGATGTCCTTAGGTTAGTTAGGTTTAAGTAGTTCTAAGTCTAGGCAACTGATGACCTCAGATGTTAAGTCCCATAGTGCTTAGAGCCATTTGAACAATATTCAGTGCCGATTACTGCCATTCGATTTCAGCTGCTTCCATCAGTCACCTCATAGAGAGTCGTTTTAGAGAGCGCATAAACTTCTGTTACATGCAAACGTAAAAGTAACGTATTATTTAATAAACAGAGCTGCCTGTGTCAAAATTATTATTCGAGCCCACTTACAGACCACCAGAGAAAAGGTAAACGAACATGTGGAGTTCTTTCTGTAAACAAGTCGTGTAAGAGTTGAGACCGGCACGTCACTGTTCTCGCCAGGCTGCATAAATGCCTACACAAAGCGTGAAAAATCACTGATTATGCTATTGGAACTAAAAGCGAAAACAGCTACAAAATTCTAATGATGAATTTGAAACAAGTTTCTAACGGCGAACGACTCGAAACATTAACAAAATCGGCAAAAATCATTCATACTATAGATTATAAACAGCACACAAACGTTTGTAATATTGTTTGGGAAAACATATCTTGTCTCTTAGACGACGCACGATTTTGTGCAAAGGCCTTAGTGCAATTTAAACTCCTGCCATATAACATTACCCAGTTGTTCAGAGGCCAGCCTAACGACTTAGTGTGTAAAATTTGATAGTCTCCACGTGCCTAAGCTGTACGTAAGAGTATGTTTATGCTGCAGCCTCTGTGCTGGAGCATTACAACTGGAAGCTGGCACATCGCCGTGCAGTTATTCATATCGGTAGCTGACTGCGTTATTTTCAGTGGTGTGAAGTAGAAACGATGGTCTCTGCATCGTCTGACGGCAGTAATAGTGGTTCGTTCGCGCCACAAATGTGGTTACCGGGAGATAACGTGTGCACCCTTTGAATACAGAACGTGGGTGGTAGAGATACTTCCACCAGTTCCAACGATAGTTCGAAAATAATGCAGTACAGTCTTTCAGACAGTGAAGAACAACGTAACAAATTTTTCATTTTTTATTATTGTGGCAGAAACAGAGAACATTATTGAGATAATTTCTGTGGTCGAGCGATTGGTAGGACTACTCACTCTGCAGCAACATTTCGTCAGGTTTTACCTACATCTACTTCATGTGCTGTATCTCGCAACGGTAGATTTTCGTCGTGTTATTTCACAGGATAGGAACAATAAGTTTCGTGGAACAGAGAAACTAATTTCCAAAAATTGTTACCCTTTACATTACCCAGCAAGAAGAGATTGTGATGATTAGTAAGCCTCTGGTCGCAAACGTCTGTGCTTTGAAAATCGATTGAAACGATTTCCTCTTCAAAATTATCACTTGTAGTTTTCTCTCGGCTCATGACAGATACTATTGTCTAAGTATGGCGGTTTCATTGGCAGACTACTACGAAAATGGACTCACTCTGCAGTAAGTTAGGAAGGAACGAAAATCATGGTTTAGCGTCCCGTCGACAGAGAGATCATTAGAGATGGAGCACAAGCTCGAAATGGTTTAAGGATGCCCGTTCAAAAGACCATCTCAGTATCTGTCTGGTGGGATTTATGGAAATGACGGGGAACCTTAATCTGGATTGTCAGACGTGAATTTGAACCGTCACTCCCCCGAATGCGAGTCAGTCTATTAGGGAGATTGCTTCTTAACCATTTGTGCGACTAGCTCTAGAATATTGCTCTGCTGGGTGGGGTACGTACTAGATAAGGCTATCTGCAGATTCTGAACAAATATGAAGAAAGATGCCTTGAATGGTTACTAGTTTATTTGATACACTGTTGAGCGCCTCGGTGATTCTGAGAAAACTTAAATGTCCTATGCTTGAAGATAATGCCAACCCTCCCGCGAAAGTCTTACTTGAAGGTTTGAGGAACTAGCATGGAGCAGTCAAGAAATACACACCATATGATCAAAAGATTCCCTGTGTAATGCGGAAGTGGCCACTAGATGTCACGAGAGGCGGGCCCGTCGGTACAAAACTGGGCGGGGACTATCGTGTTGTCAATAGAGAAGCGCTAGCGGCAAAATGGTTCGTTCAGGAGGGCTTAGCGGCTTCGAAGTTGGAGTAGTCACTGGATGTCACCTGAGTATCAGGGACATTTCAACCCTCCCAAAGCTGCCCAAGCTGATTTTTGAAGACGTGACTGCAAAGTAGAAACGCAAAAGCACAACCAAGCGTAATCCAAGACCAGGCCGAACCCACGTACTAACGGATAGGCATTTTGGAGGGTAGTTTAAAACATGGCATGAAATCAGCGGAAGTCTAGCGGCAGTCCAACTAGCATAATTGCACATAATGAGTTGCAAATGGTAGAGAATAATGGTAGAACAGCTCCTCATAAGGCATATACATTACTGGCCATTAAAATTGCTATACCACCAAGATGACGTGCTACAGACGCGAAATTTAACCGACAGGAAGAAGATGCTGTGATATGCAAATGATTAGCTTTTCAGACCATTCACACAAGGTTGGCGCCGGTGACGACACCTACAACGTGCTGACATGAGAAAAGTTTCCAACCGATTTCTCATACACAAAAAGCAGTTGACCGTCGTTGCCTGGTGAAACGTTGTTGTGATGCCTCGTATAAGGGGAGAAATGGCTACCATCACGTTTCTGACTTTGTAGCCTATCGCGATTGCGGTTTATCGTATTGCGACATTGCTGCTCGCGTTAGTCGAGATCCAATGACAGTTAGCAGAATATGGAAACGGTGATGACAGGCATCTTATCCGCATGACTGTAGCGGATCGTGCAGCCACGTCTTGATCCCTGAGTCAACAGATGGGGACGATTGCAAGACAACAACCATCTGCACGAATAGTTCGACGGCGTTTGCAGCAGCATGGACTATCAGCTCGGAGACCATGGCTGCGGTTACCCTTGACGCTGCATCACAGACAGGAGCGCCTGCGATGGTGTACTCAACGACGAACCCGGGTGCATGAATGTCAAAACGTCATTTTTTCGGAGGAATCCAGGTTCTGTTTACAGGATCATGATGGTCGCAACCGTGTTTGGCAAAATCGCGGTGAACGCATATTGGAAGTGTGTATTCGTCATCGCCTTACTGGCATATCACTCGGCGTGATGGTATTGGGTGCCATTGGTTACACGTCTCGGTCACCTCTTGTTCGCACTACGGCACTTTGAACAGTGGACGTTACGTTTCAGATGTTTTACGACCCGTGACTCTACCCTTCATTCGATCCCTGCGAAACCCTACATTTCAGCAGGATAATGCACGATCGCATGTGGCAAGTCCTGTACAGGCTTTTCTGGATACAGAAAATGTTCGACTGCTGCCCTGACCAACACATTCTCCAGATCTGTCGCCAATTGAAAACGTCTGGTCAATGGTGGCCGTGCAACTGACTCGTCACAATACGCCAGTCACTACTTTTGATGAACAATGGTATGGTGTTGAAGCTGCATGGGCAGCTGTGCCTGTACACACCATCCAAGCTCTGTTTGACTCAATGGCCAGGCGTATCAAGGTCGTTATTACGGCCAGAGGTGGTTGCTCTGGGTACTGATTTCTCAGGATCTATGCACCCAAATTGCGTGAAAATGTGATCAAATGTCAGTTATAGTATAATACACTCCTGGAAATTGAAATAAGAACACCGTGAATTCATTGTCCCAGGAAGGGGAAACTTTATTGACACATTACTGGGGTCAGATACATCACATGATCACACTGACAGAACCACAGGCACATAGACACAGGCAACAGAGCATGCACAATGTCGGCACTAGTACAGTGTATATCCACCTTTCGCAGCAATTCAGGCTGCTATTCTCCCATGGAGACGATCGTAGAGATGCTGGATGTAGTCCTGTGGAACGGCTTGCCATGCCATTTCCACCTGGCGTCTCAGTTGGACCAGCGTTCGTGCGGGATGTGCAGACCGCGTGAGGCGACGCTTCATCCAGTCCCAAACATGCTCAATGGGGGACAGATCCGGAGATCTTGCTGGCCAGGGTAGTTGACTTACACCTTCTAGAGCACGTTGGGTGGCACGGGATACATGCGGACGTGCATTGTCCTGTTGGAACAGCAAGTTCCCTTGCCGATCTAGGAATGGTAGAACGATGGGTTCGATGACGGTTTGGATGTACCGTGCACTATTCAGTGTCCCCTCGACGATCACCAGTGGTGTACGGCCAGTGTAGGAGATCGCTCCCCACACCATGATGCCGGGTGTTGGCCCTGTGTGCCTCGGTCGTATGCAGTCCTGATTGTGGCGCTCACCTGCACGGCGCCAAACACGCATACGACCATCATTGGCACCAAGGCAGAAGCGACTCTCATCGCTGAAGACGACACGTCTCCATTCGTCCCTCCATTCACGCCTGTCGCGACACCACTGGAGGCGGGCTGCACGATGTTGGGGCGTGAGCGGAAGACGGCCTAACGGTGTGCGGGACCGTAGCCCAGCTTCATGGAGACGGTTGCGAATGGTCCTCGCCGATACCCCAGGAGCAACAGTGTCCCTAATTTGCTGGGAAGTGGCGGTGCGATCCCCTACGGCACTGCGTAGGATCCTACGGTCTTGGCGTGCATCCGTGCGTCGCTGCGGTCCGGTCCCAGGTCGACGGGCACGTGGACCTTCCGCCGACCACTGGCGACAACATCGATGTACTGTGGAGACCTCACGCCCCACGTGTTGAGCAATTCGGCGGTACGTCCACCCGGCCTCCCGCATGCCCACTATACGCCCTCGCTCAAAGTCCGTCAACTGCACATACGGTTCACGTCCACGCTGTCGCGGCATGCTGCCAGTGTTAAAGACTGCGATGGAGCTCCGTATGCCACGGCAAACTGGCTGACACTGACGGCAGCGGTGCACAAATGCTGCGCAGCTAGCGCCATTCGACGGCCAACACCGCGGTTCCTGGTGTGTCCGCTGTGCCGTGCGTGTGATCATTGCTTGTACAGCCCTCTCGCAGTGTCCGGAGCAAGTATGGTGGGTCTGACACACCGGTGTCAATGTGTTCTTTTTTCCATTTCCAGGAGTGTATATATGTCCAATGAATACCCGCGTATCATCTGCATTTCTTCGTGGTGTAGTAATTTTAATGGCCAGTAGCGTATTCCTGTAGTTACTCAAAAGCGGCGTTGGAGGTGGTGCAAACAGCGAAGCCATTGGACAGCGGATAACTGGAAACGAATGATTTGAAGCGATGAGTCACGCTATACACTATGGCAATCAAACGGCAGGGTTTGGGTTTGGTGAATGATTTGAGAAGTTTACCTGCCGTCATGTGCGGTGCCAACTCTGAAGTATGGAGGAGGTTGTGCTGTTGTAGGGGGTCATTATCGTAGTTAGGGCGTAGTCCTGTTATTGCACTTAACAAAACTCTAAAAGTGGAAGGAAATAAACGCACTTTGCAGTATTGTGCATTGCAAGTAGTAGAGAAAAAGTTCGCAGACGACTGTTTGTATCGGCATGACTCCTGCACCCTGTCACTAAGCAGAATGTGTTAGACAATGGTTTGTGGATAAAAGTGCTCCTGAAAGGGACTGGCCAGCCCAATGAAACACCTTTGAGATGAGGTACAACGCCGACTTCGCTCCAGACCCAAACATCCATCTTCATTATCTTCTCTGATTTCAGTCCTTTCGGAAGAATGGGCTACCATTCCTCCACAGACATTCAGACACCTCACTGAAAGAGTCCCGAGCAAAGTGCAAGTCGTCGTAGAGACGATTGGTGGACATGTTACTGTTCACTAGTAAGTGTCCGGATGCTTTTGATAGATCAGTCTCCTATGTACTGTTCCTGTTCGGATCGAGTAGAAAAACTTAGTGTAACTTCAGCATGCACAGTGGCATTTAAGCAGTCATTTTTACCGTGCTCTATACGTGAACTGAACTGCAAAAAATTATAATATGTGCAATATGGGAAGTGCCCTCTGTCACGCACTTCACAGTGACTTGCAATACATATCGCCTGGCGACGATCATCATACGGTGCGGGACGAGTAGTGACGCTGTAGGGTAAATGCGCCAGTAAGAATCAGTGCACTTGTATCACTGACGCTGGCGCAAATAGGAAGCAGTGGCAACTGAGCAAAAAAAATAAAAAAAATTGGCGCATTGTTACACGACTAATCTGCGAAAGTTAGCATATGAATTGAGTTTAGGTCTCGTAAAACCACAGCTGCGCCGAAGGAAACAGCCAGTTGGAGAATTAGTGTGAAGAAGCATAACAGAATTAGGTGTTGCCGATTTTAAAGTAACACTAGTGCTTTATCTCCGAATAACTGCACTTGATTTTATTTCAGTATTCTTTTGTGATTTATATGTGCTTGTGCACCAAGGGCTGAAAGCAGAAAGCCGTATGATGACAGCTTGACTCCAAAATCGCGTAGCTCCGAATAGCATTCCTCACATTTGTGTTTTGTGTGCAAAGAAAAGCCGCGCGTGATTAGCCGAGCGGTATAAGGCGTTGCAGTTATGGACTGTGCGGCTGATCCCGGCGAAGGTTCGAGTCCTCCCTCGGGCATGTGTGTGTGTGTGTGTGTGTGTGTGTGTGTGTGTTTGTCCTTAGGATAATTTAGGTTAATTAATGTGTAAGCTTAGGGACTGATGCCCTTAGCAGTTAAGTCCCATAAGATTTCGCACACCTTTGAACATATTTTTAGCAAAGAAAAGATAACGATTAAAGTATTTAACTTGTATAGCCAACTTGCAGCCCAGAATCATTCATTTAGGAATCCGTACTGCCAGGACACACAGATCCCTCTAGAACTGCCGAACAAACACCTAAGGCCTGATAACTCAGCTTCCGCGCCGTCTCTACTTTCAGGCTACTCCCACTCTACCATGTAAACTACAAATTTAACAACATGGGATACTTTTTAATTTTAAACAAATAGTCACAGAAACTGAGAAGAGCGCACGAAGGAATTATATGCAAATAATACACGAGTAATTAATTAAATTAAAAAACCTATGTGCCTACTCTCTTCAATAAAGAAACAGAAATATTTCCAGCTACGTACGAGATATTCTTCTTCTCAAATCCTTATCCCATATCTACACGGGGTTGGCATGTTAATGTGGACGTAGCAATGTTAGTGGCAGAGGGCGGCCAGATGCTCTTACTGTCACTTCCCCCACCTCTTCCACCCCTTCAGAGCCCCCATCGAGGACGGAAACTGTTTATTCTACACCATCTTCCTACTCCACGTTAAAGTGTCGGTTCATTTTAGAAATGTTAGCGGATCGTGTTTGGTAAAAAGTTCCTATGGGACCGAACCGAACTGCTGAGGTCATCAGTCTCTAGGCTTCTCTACTACTTAATCTAACTTAAACTAACTTTATGCTAAGGACAGCTGACACACATGCCCGAGGGAGGACTCGAACCTCCGGTGGGAGGAGCGGCGCGAACCTGTGCAAGGAGCCCGAGGCCGCGCGGCTACCCCGCGCGGTTAGCGAATCGTGTAACCGAGGACGGATGTGGGTACCAGCCCGCCATTACTCACCTAGCTGCATGTGGGAAGCTGCTTGAAGACCGCATCCAGGATGGCCCACACACTGGCTCTCGTCGTTAATTCGCTGGGTGGATTCGAACCGTGACCGGCACGCCTCCCCAATTTCCGGAATCGGTGTCGTAACGCGCGAAGCTTTACGGGCGGGTCGAAATACATATGACACAATTAGATTAGCATATTCATTTGGATCAAACTCTTCAAGGTACTGCCATCACGTTTTACACTAGAGGCACCCGTGTTTCTTAATCACCAGCGTAATTACTTAAATATTCACCAAATCGAACTACACATGCTACGTATCAGAGTGAAAACGTAACGTTCTGGCTATCATATGCTGGTTAATATACTGTGAGTCTGGCACGGATGTGCACATTTTATATTAACTGACCAGGCTGTGACACTGATTATAAAACTACCAAGGCTCTGAGTTGTTCAGTGGTGTTAGGTAACACCTTCTGCTGTTCAGATGTGCTAATGTTGAATTGTGTGTGAATTCCTAAGGGATCAAACTGCTGAGGACATTGGTCCCTAGACTTGCACACCACTTAAACTAACTTATGCTAAGAACAACACACACACCCATACCCGACGGAGGACTCGAACCTTCGCCGGGAGGGGCCGCGCTGTCCGTGACATGGCGCCTCAAATTGAGCGAGGTGGTGCAGTGGCTAGCACACTGGACTCGCATTGGGGACGACGACGGTTCAACCTCGCGTCCGGCCATCCTGATTTAGGTTTCCCATGATTTCCCTAAATCGCTGCAGGCAGATGTGTGGATGGTTTCTTTGCAAGCGCACGGCCGACTTCCTTCCCCCTCCATCCCTAATCCGATGAGACCGATGACCTCGCTGTTTGGTCTCTTCCCCCAAACAATCCAATCCAAATCGCGCGACTGCCTTCTGCTGTTCTCTGATATACTGTGTGTGTGTGTGTGTGTGTATCTGAACGCATTAAATAGCCATTAATTTCTTAGTATTTGACAATAATGTACACTTCCATAAACGTTTTCTACGGTATAACGACAATGTTGGATGAATTTCTCTCAATGTCGTAATTGTGAGTCTGGAAATTCGTGTCCTTGGCAGATACCTTCAGTTAGTGGTGGTCGTGCTCAAACACACTTGTGTTTGTTTCATCCACTATACAAAACATTTCTTCATGTCGTTTCCCGTTAAGCTGCACAAGGGTTCTGGCCTGTTTTGCTTTCGACGGAGCTCAGGACGAGTCTTTAAGAAATTTTTCGTCCACTCTCGTTGAGTAAATTGATTTACATTAGACTTGTCGCTGCGTAGACTTGTTAAGAAACGAGAGACAGTCCTGTATTAGCACGTCGCACAGAATGTTCGTTCATAAACAATTGTTCAGAAAATCCTAAGAGCAAAAGTAACGTCATTTCTGGAGGTAAAGAAGCTTCTCTCGAAATCTCACACGTGCTCCGGTAAAACATATAGTGTAAAACATAGCTTACTTCATTCATACATGGGATGTTGCAGACCGTACATGCAGGTAAATAATGAGGTTTCATCTTCCTAGATTTCCAAAAGGCGTTCGACGTTGCATCATATCGTCGAACAGGATCTAAGAATCGTTAATGCGGAGTATCTTCACAGATATGTGAATAACTCGGCGAACATTTGAGTAATAAAACCCGTGAGAGAATGCTTTGATGTGAATGTCAACAGAAAGGAAAGTATAATAGAAAATTTATTGTTCCCAACGGACACCCTGCTTCAGAAGCAATAGTACATATTTTACGAGGTGGTAGTACAAAACGAAACGAATAAAACATTTCGTATAATATGTGTCATTTTTTATGAGCTGCAGAGACTTAACCCAAACAAGTATTCACAGAAGACGTCAAGCAAAGGCAAATGATTTAGGTCAACGTTGGTTTTCACAAATTTCACCTCTGATATCAATATACTTCCGAATTCTCTTGACAACACGTTTTGTAGCTCCTCTGAGGTCGCCTTGGTGTTGTTCTACAAGGATAGAAGTATTCACAGCCGAACTATCAATTCTTCCCTTACGTTTACTTTTTCTTTGTAGTCTTCATCTTTCAGCTATACTCACAGGCAAAAAGCTAAAAAAATGTGTTTCGGGGACTTGCGTGAGAATAAAATTGGTCATTTCTGCCGATCCATATTCCGGGAAGTGTGATGTTTAGATGATGTGTTAGCTGATTACTAGAATGTGCGGGAGCCCCTACACGCTGCAATACATACCCACTCTTCCAAAATAAGGTCTTAAAATAACGCTGGAATCCCGTTTTCAATAAAATCTAGATAACAGGGCGCTATAATACGATGCAGTAAAATAACAGTCAAGATAAAATGTTTCATGTCACACCACACATTGATAGAGAAGTGTTGTTAAAAATGTGCGTCCGGAAAGACGTGGGTTTTCGTAAAAAGTCCGATGTGTGTTACGTTTGTTATTGATACTGTCGGGAATGAAAGTGGCTTAATCAGTGAACGGTATTGATGGGACTACTCGGTTATTTCCAATTAGTCAACGACGAAATTGCAATCGCCTACCTTCATCTCCCTTTCGAAGGTACTGCATACGCTGCCAGTGAAAAGAACCGAGGCCGTGCATACGTAATGTCCACCGTTTTCTTGTTTGCGGAACATCGATACGTTTAGAAATTCTGCATGTGCTTCTTGAAGGAGTACGATTTACCAGCAGAATAACGTCTTCTATTTCATCGGAACCCTGTTCATTTGCACTTTCATATGAAGTACGACTGCCCGAGTTCCCGGGTTCGATTCCCGGCGGGGTCAGAGATTTTCTCTGGCTCGTGATGACTGGGTGTTGTGTGCCGTCCTTAGGTTAGTTAGGTTTAAGTAGTTCTAAGTTCTAGGGGACTGATGACCATAGATGTTAAGTCCCATAGTGCTCAGAGCCATGAAGTACGACTGCTAGGCACAGCTCCAGTCTCATGGGATTAGGTGGAACCAGAAGTAAACACTCTTGAATCTGGTACTCTGATGTTGAAATAGTCTGCCCTATTACATTAAAGCAGATCTACAACTACAAAACCCGTACATAAATTAATATCGGTACATTTAGTACCTGTAAGTATGTACGGAATTTTTAAATGATAAATAAGACTGAATTCCAAATCACCATCACAGTTGAGAAAGTCAGTTATAAAAATTCAAGCCCGTCTTCATACCTTGAACTTCAAAACAAAAATTCCAGTCGATAAATCAACCCATAACGGCAGGAGTACAAACACGAGAAATTGAAACTGTTGCGGCGCGTGATTAGCCGAGCAGTCTTGGGCGCTGCAGTCATGGACCGTGCGGCTGGTCCCGTCGGAGGTTCGAGTCCTCCCTCGGGCATGGGTGTATGTGTTTGTTTTATTTAGGTTAAGCAGTGTGTAAGCTTAGGGACTGATGACCTTAGCAGTTAAGTCCCGTAAGATTTCACACACATTTGAACTTTTTTTTTTTGGAAACTGTTGTCTGTAACAGGTGTCTCTGGACCCATGTTTATTTGGAATGTTTCATTCGGAATATACTACCACCTTCTAAAATATTTTCGGTTCCTCCTGAATCAACCTATAGATTAACGATTTATCAAATAGGATAAGCAGCACTTTAAGAGACGTCACTGACAGCCCTGTTGTCTACAGGGAAGTGTCAACTTTGGACTATAGTAAGGAAATTCAGAAAGATCAGCAGTCCTCTAGAAATGTTGTTAAAAGCAGGATAAAGCCCATAATACGGAAAAAGAATCCTCATGTATCCAACTACAACTTAACCTCTTGGGCACCTCGTATTGTGTAAGTAAACTCTACGGGAAAAAATGACGCATTACGAAGTAATTATCCGAGTGGGACCGAAATCGGTAGATGTGATTTACATGTACAGACAAACAAACAACTACACTTTCAGAGAAAATCGATGATATATTCAAGAGAAAGAGATTTACGAACTGCGCAAGTCGATAATGCGTTTGTCCACCTCTGGCTCTTATCCAATTAGTTTTCAGGTTTGCCATTTATTGGTAGAGTTTCTGAATATCCTCCTTAGTGATAACGCGACAGATTCTGTCCAATTGGAGTGGTACATCGTCAAAATCCCGATCTAGTTGGAGGGCCCTGCCCAAAATTCTCCAAACGTTCCTAGTTGGGGCGAGATCCTGCTGGCCAAGGTAGGGTTTGGCAAGCACGAAGACAAGCATTATCGTGCTGAAATTAGGTCTGGGATGGCTTGCCGTGAAGAGGTTAGAATATCATCGATGTACTGCTATTCTTAAAGGTGAGTCCTGCTGTGAATAGAAATGGCATCCTTGACCGTCACTTCTAGTTGTCGGTCTCTATGGCGGGCGATGGTCAGCTTGATATTACTGCACTGTACGGGGTGTCTACAGACACATCTTCGGTAAGGAATCTCATTAATTGTCTTCAGTGATGAGTCGCGATTGGAATGGAACCCCGAAGACCAGCGAAGATGTGCCTAGCGATGTCCCAGAGAGACAGACATCACTGTCGCCCACGCTACGGCCCTACAACCGGGAGTGATAGTCCGGTGCCCCAGTCCTTCCCATAGCTGGACGCCTTTGGCTGTCTTCCGCAGAACTGTAAGATAAGCGATGTATAAAAATGTAAATGTCCTGTGATGATGGCCTCCAGTCGGGTAGACCGTTCGCTGGCTACAAGTCTTTCGATTTGACGCCACTTCGGCGACTTGGGCGTCGATGGGGATGAAATGATGACGATTAGGACAGTACAACACCCAGTCCCTGAGCGGATAAAATCTCCACCCCAGCCGGGAATCGAACCCGGGTCCTTAGGATTAACGTTCTGTCTCGCTGAAAACTCAGCTACCGGGGGCGGACAGCAGTGTATAGTAAGTGATATACGAAACTCGACCCGCACGGGCAGATACTTGAAATTTAAAGGGGCGCGATAGAAAACGTACACAGCCGCGCGGTTGTACAACATATCGAGAATGATATATATCTCAAAGTACGACTTTCCGAACTCTTCAGCTATTAGTATCGTACTATCTTTGAGCTGTGAACATGAAGGGAAGAAAAGAAGAAAATTCTGTACTTACTTTCATTAATTTACTGAAAGCTCATCAGTGCATCTGAAATTATTCTATTTCCGCATACAGAAAGACAGATGTGACGAGTACCGCAAGGTGGAAAATCGCATAAGAAATAAAAAACACAGGTAGATGCAGCGTTTCTTTATTTATCTATTACATAAAACGCTAGTAAGCAATCAAATTGTTACGTTATTAACTCGTAAATATTTTGAAACTAGGACACAAGTAATTAAATTATAATTCAGAAATTAATTGTAATTCAATTTGACAGAATTAATCCGACTGTGCGAAGTTTCGTCCACTCTGTTCATGTAGATTTTGTTGCAGATATAGAGATGTCTCGTTTCATCTTTATCCAGGTAGTTGCTATAACGACTCTTTGATGAAAATGATCGCGACATGAGATGCAAAGTGGCGTTGACCTTATTTAATGAATTTAACTGGATCTAGACTATCATTTCGTAGTGAAATATGAATTTTAAACACTGAAAAGTAGATGGGTAGCAATTCGTCGATGTGGTCTAGTACTGTGGTGAAGCACTGTTCTATTGTGTAACACAGCAAACGTTTTTGCGGTTTATCCTTAACAAAAAGTAGCCGCATCTTATTGCATACCAAGTCCTGTATCTAAGAAACAAAATCAGTTTTTCACTGACATTGTCCCACAAGTTTCATATCATCATCACTGTGCTATGTAACCTAAACAGTGATTTATCATTTACTACACTGCTCGGGGCGGCCGGAGTGGCCGAGCGGTTCTAGGCGCTACAGTTTGAAACCGCGCCACCGCTACGGTCGCAGGTTCGAATCCTGCCTCGGGCATGGATGTGTGTGATGTGCTTAGGTTAGTTAGGTTTAAGTAGTTCTAAGTTCTAGGGGACTGATGACCTCAGCAGTTAAGTCCCATAGTGCTCAGAGCCATTTGAACCATTTTGAACACTGCTCGGAAAGAAATAAGCCGATGTTAAATTTGGTGATGTAATGAGGTACTTAGATTGATGACAACTGATCTAACATATCCTTAACTAATCCTATAAATTGTTGCTGCACTACACTGATGTTGCTCGCCTGTGTGATCCGCCGTTGTCTGAATTGAAAATAAACCAAGTTAAAAGAATCATATTTTATTAAGAAGAGGCGAGACTGCCCGTTTTATTAAGAAGAGGCGAGAGAGACTGCCCCTTTTAGAACTGCATCATGGCTTGGTTCAAATGGCTCTGAGCACTATGCGACTTAACTTCTGAGGTCATCAGTCGTCTAGAACTTAGAACTAATTAATCCTAACTAGCCTAAGGACATCACGCACATCGATGCCCGAGGCAGGATTCGGACCTGCGACCGTAGCGGTCGCTCGGCTCCAGACTGTAGTGTCTTGAACCGCACGGTCACTCCGGCAGGCACTGCATCATGCCTAGTAAATGTCTTTTACCTGCATTCGTTGACCTTCCTTCAATAAATTCCACAGTGATCAAGCGTCGACTTTTCCAAATCCTTTTGTTTGCAACACAGGTACCTTTCTTTTCTCCTCTAGTTTTGAAAGTACTGCGTGCTCGCGTACATAATTCGCGACATAATTCTAAGACGGCACAAAAGAAGCTGCACATCTTCCCAGAAGCCACAATGCGCTTTGTACCTGAAACAATAATGTGACGGTAATGCGATTTTAGCCTTACTCAAAAGAGCACGTCGGCTGAAAATAACCCGAGAACTGTTCTTCGACATAATTACGCTTTAAATTTGAGCTTTTTTGTGTATGCAGAGATAAGGAGATGAAGAATCGCGAGCGCTTTGTAGCTCAGAATACAAAGGCCCAGCTGCTTACCGCCGCGCCGCCGCCGGCAACCGCCCTAATTGATACCGTGGCTCGGCGTGGCCCCAGCACGCGATGCTAGGATCTACAGCCACCTGAAGCGGGGCGCCGCGCAAACGGAAGCTAGCGTCTGCCGGAAGTCGAAAACGCATTAGGGAGCTGCCTCACCGCTCCCTTCCGGCATTGCAGTCAAACCCAAATAAAGGTTGCGACTTCATAATGACTCACAAATTCGCGTCTACTTAAGAACTCTGCAAACCAGCTTGCGGTGTCTGCTGGAGGGTGTTTCAGGTAACACTTCTCCCTTCCCCTGGCTGAATGGTGCGAGAGAGCAACCACTATCGGTATCCCTCCGAATGTCTCTAACTTCTCTGCTTCTCTCATCGTGAACATTTCACGAGAGAGATATAGGAGGAGTTATTTCTTTCTTTCTTTCGTTCGCTTACGCCATAGTCCCGCAGCGAGCGCAGGGTCGGCGTGGTTAGAACGGATATGGCAAGGTTAGTTGCAAGGGTAGCCGGATGCCCTTCCTGCCGCCACCCCGTACTCCCAGGGACGGAATCAGTGTACCCCAGCTGTCTGCATCTGGTGTAAATCGTGAAATACTGCGAACGTGTTTCAAATGTCGGTGACGCGTGTAACTGAGGCGGAACGTGGGGACCAGCCCGGTATTTACCTAGCGCGATGTGGAAAACCGCCTAAAACCTCATCCAGGCTGGCCGGCACACCGGCCCTCGTCGTTAATCCGCCGGGCGGATTCTATTTGGGGCCAGCACGCCTACCGGAGTCCAGGAAGCAGCGCGTTAGCGCTCTCGGCTGCCCTGACCGGTGGATATAGGAGGAGTCAATAAGTTTAAAAGATATTTTATTTATTGTTATTTCATTCCCATCGCCCCATACTGGTGGGGGTGGACTGTCAGCGGTACAATTCTCCGTTCTTCATCCAAGCGAATGAAAAAGAAAGTTACAAGGAAAGATAAAAAAAAATTGGAGTTGTTTTCTATTTTACACTAAAGCGCCAAAGAAACTGGTATAGGCACGAGTATTCAAATACAGAGATATGTTAACAGGCAGAATACGGCGCTGCGGTCGGCAACACCTACATAAGACAACAAGGGCCTGCCACTGTTGTTAGATCTGTTATTGCTGCTACAATGGCAGGTTATCAAGATTTAAGTGAGTCTGAACGTGGTGCTATAGTCGGCACACGAGCGATGGTTCACAGAATCTCCGATGTAGCCATGAAGTGGGGATTTTCCCGTACAACCATTTCGCGAGTGTACCGTGAATATTAGAAATCCGGTAACATGGAATCTCCGTCATCGCTGCGGCCGGAAATAGGTCCTGCAAGAACGGAACCAACGACGATTGAAGAGAATCGTTCAGCGGGACAGAAGTGCAACCCTTACGCAAATAGATGCAGAGTTCAGTGCTGGGTCATCAACAAGTGTCAACGTGCGAACCATTCAACAAAATATCATCGAAGTGAGCTTTCGGAACCGAAGGCTTACTCGTGTACGCTTGATGACTGCACGACACAAAGCTTGACGCCTTGCCTGGGCATGTCAACACCGACATTGGACTGTTGATGACTGCTGCCTTTTCGGACAAGTCTCGTTTCAAATTGTGTCGTGTTCCAATCTTCTCTGCGTGACCCCTGCTATGGGTTAGGTGACCACAATTCCATATATTCGCTACTTTGGTCATTCCAGTGACCTTGACCATTGTATTTTCTGTTACTGCTTTGCTGTTGGTCACTAGAATCCTGTCGATCCTGGTTCGAGCTCTGTTGCTGCTGTTCGACGTGTCCGCCGTACGAATTTTCCCTCTCGTCTGCAGCGCGTGATTCCATATATTCGTGACCAAATGATCCTAGTGCACTGTTATGGTATCGCCTCGTGTTTTCAGATTCACATAATAACGTTTCTGATCTCCATAGACCTGTACAATTGTTTTCTGGCTCTGTGTCTAATATGCTGCGTGTTATCGACGGAGCATTTTCTATTACACGTTCCGCATTCGCCTATGTGCAGGGGGCATGTCCTCATACAGCAGTTTGGAGAGTCGCAAAACATTTTCTTCACTTCTGTGATGCTCTCGATGGCACTCTATTAGACGAGATTGTGTTTGCAAGTGCGTGACCCGCTCATGCGCCTGCCGAATGTCCTTAGCCAACTCGTTTTGTTGTGTGGCGACTTGGATCTGCTGATCTTTGACTTCAGAGATTTCGGTCTGTTTGATTTCTATCTGTTCGATTCGCTTCGCTGCCTCACTCATTTTTTCCTGCGTTTCTTGAACTATTTTTTTGCTTTGTTTTTGAAGAGTTGTAAGTCCCTTCTTTTGTTTTACACACCTCAGTTCTTGCCAGTTTGACTTGTTCTTTGGTCACTGATGCATCCTTTCGTGCTACTTGCGCTACGCATCGCGCTGTTCTGCCTTCACGCTTCGCCTGGTCCGCGCCCTCACGTATTTCTACTATCATTTTCTTGACATTCTCTAGCTCTTCTTGGATTCGTACTATCTCTTTCATGAGCCCATCTGTACATTCTGTGACCGTTCTTATGACTAATTTGTGTCTTTCCTCCTCTTCCTCCCGTCTCTTTTTCTCTGTCTCTTGCCTCTTCCTTTCTGTCTCTTGCCTCTTACTTTCTGCCTCTTGTCTGTTCCTTTCTGCCTCTTGCATGAACTGCTTGAGAGTCTCAAACTGAGATCCAACGCTAACACCTTCGGGTCTAGATGGACGAGATTCTATCCTTCTGTGACGTTTCGTTCTTGATTCTGGTCTGCCAGTCTCACTGATGCCTACATTTCGTTGTGCTGCGGTCTCCCATTCACTTTCATCACCTGACTGAGACAAGCCGTCATACTCTGTAGGTTCTTCGTTCGACATTTGTGCCTAGACTCCAACTGCATTTAATTGAGAATCCCGGGTAATATCTACCTAGTCACTGCTAATAATCTGACGTGGATCCATGGTTAACAAAACACAAACGTGCCTTCCTTCTTGTAAGCATGCGCTCTAAATCTGACCCAAAGGTATTTAAACACTACACATTTCTATGCCACACCGATTCTACTCTAAATTACGCTCCCGTGAGCTTCTGATTCCTAGTTCCCGACGACTAATTCAAATAACAGAACGCTTGTCTATACTCACAAACGAAAATCTCAATCCTAACAAATCAGCACAACGACGTTCGCCGTCAGAAACAAAGAATCAAGTGACACAGATGTCACTACCACAACATGAAAATACACACATACAATAACTAAATATTAGTACTATGTCTAGGCTCCAGCAATGCGAAACTATTCTACCCAGTGCGCCACATTAAACACTGGGAACAGAAACTTCACTACGCAACACTATCTACGATCTGACGGTCACAGAAAGTGCCATCAATTCAAAATTCTGCGTAAGGGACTTCAGATTGAAAGACTACGCTAGACATCACGATCTGACGGTCACAGAAGCTGCCATCAATCCGAGATTCTGGGAGCCGACGCCACAATGAAAGTTAAGCCGTGAGGCTGAGTGTATAAATGATTGAGAATGTATGTTAATTTAGTTTTCTAACAACATTTATTTTTCCAAAACAACGAAAGACATAAATTACGCTAAACAAGTTTTGATTGAGTGCTATAAACAACTAACAGGTTGTTTAAGACCACAACGGACAAGGATCCTGGATGGCAGCAGTGAGTCAAGTAGTCTGGCCCTAAAAATGTGAATAACGCAATCTGAATTGATCTGACGCTGAGCAGACTTTGATTGTTCAAATCTATAAAAGTTTCTATACATAGGTGCAGCTGAGAGAAAGTGGCGATTGAGATCTGTACACTCTGACAAGGCCAGTGTGACAGTACGTTACCCTGTTTGCTTCTTGCAGCGATATAACTTGCAGCTGGTGAGATGGATGCGACGAAGGTAAGACGTGTGGAGGCACCTGTGAATCAATCGCGGCCACGAAAGAAATGCAAAAATTTCACGGTCTAGCGATGAGGCAGTCGGACTGCGATTTACTCTCTATCAGAGCTCTGAAATCACGTTAGATTACAGTGTGTGACACACCCGTTCGCTGGTCATACCAAAGACCAATTTACCTCACTTATGCGACAGACAACGCAAGGATACCAAACAGCAAGACTGGTATACCAAAAACAAATAAGTGTGCCCTCGGCAAACGATTAGTCCGAGACTTTTAAAGTCACACCGAAACTTCCCCTTTGAACAATTATACAAGACTGTGCTTAACCTGACACACAATATTTTTAGCGCAACGCAATCTGACTTTCAAAAAATCCCTACGAAAGAATGGCCCTGACTAACATTAACCTATACGTTTCACAAATCACTTACCTCACAAAAATCTTCGCTACTCAAGCTACTGCAATACAGCGAGCGCCACTACTGCCAGCTAAATAAAAGATTCAAACTACTGAAGGTACTAACTACTGATAGGGATAGTTAGCAAATGAAAGATATTAATAGAGAAGGAACAATGTATTTACCTTGATATCATCATATATAAATATAGCAGTTCATGACAAATTTCAAAACTCCGCCATCTCTCTCCCCACATCCACCACTGCTGGCGGCTCACCTCCAACTGCGCAACGCTACGCGCTGTTAACAGCCCAGCTGCCCAACACTACAATGGCGAGTATTACAACAATGCAAAGCAGCCACAGACTGCACACAGCACAGCCAGTGATTTTCATACAGAGGTGGCGTTACCAATAAAAAAACCTAAACAGCCTACTTACAACACTGTCGGTGCAGTAAGAACTTCACCACAGGCTCCCCAGTCTAAGCTACACGCAAGTGAAGTTAGTCTCAGGACAGGTCTCAAGCACCAACCACACATGCCAGAGCATCGACCAGAAGTGTTTCCTACCAGACCAAAGTCCAGCACCCAACTACTTCGCACTTCTTCAGAAAAAAAATCCGTTTTCCCGCAAAGTGCACGAACGACACAGCCTTCACGCTGTCTTGAGCCAATCATAGGGCTCTAGGGGCGCTAATTTCCCCTCCCACACGATACCACAAACTCCTGTCGAGGCAGTGCAAGAGTTAAGAAACCTGTGTCTCTTCAAAGAAAAGAAACCGTCAATTGCTGGATTTTTTAAGTTTTCGCAGAGGGGGAAGATGTTTTTCTCCGAAGTCTCGTCACTTCCAGTGGCAACAAGCGAACAGCTACAGTCTTAAAGATCCTTATCTAAATCGCCTGTGCCTTGGAGCTTGTTAGTACAAGTTATGAGGTGTAGTAAAGATTGTATCTCTAAACGTTTCTCAGACACCAGAGTTTGTTATACAGCCGAGGCGGCCGCTGGAAGTGGGTCACAGGACTTTTTGCAGTATCAATGAACACGAAAACTTGTCATTTTTTTACTATGTGTGGCTCCGAACAGAGTGCCCAGTTTACGACTCCACGACCTTCAGTCCGTTGCCCCCCAGCCCAGCCTTCAGTTGGCGTCAATGCAGGTAGAGTGGCATTGTTCTGCTGGAGACCTGTCTCAACAAGGGGCTGCTCTCTCTGCCCTGTACGGCTTTGGGCCTGTCTGGCAAAATTTACTGAGGGATGGGCTCAACGTCAATAGCTTCCAACTCCCAAAATGCCATTTCTATGAGCGAAGAACCATAAAAATACCTCATGCTTTTAGCCCCTACCAGTCTCCATCAACATCTCCTCAGGCCATTAACTTTCTAGAGTCTTCCTCAAGCCGGCCGGAGTGGCCGAGCGGTTCTAGGCGCTACTGTCTGGAACTGTGCAACCGCTACGGTCGCAGGTTCGAATCCTGCCTTGGGCATGGATGTGTGTGATGTCCTTAGGTTAGTTAGGTTTAAGTAGTTCTAAGTTCTAAGGGGCTGATGACCAAAGAAGTTAAGTCCCATAGTGCTCAGAGCCATTTGAGCCAGTCTTGCTCAAGGTGCGTCAGATTGTACCAAATCTTTAATAGTTTTCTGTATACCAAAAATTAGGTGAGAGAATTACTTGTCCTCTCTCACAGATGAGGTTTTGATTGTGTTGGTGGAAGCTACAACACAGAGGTCAGATCCAAACATACTTTATGGGAAATAAAAATGAGTACTATGAATCTATAATTTAACTCTGAAGGAGTCGTTCACACGTATTTTAGAGATTGTAGCCTGTTTATGGTCATAATCCTAGTTTTATGCCCATCAGCATAGACTGTCTTCGGTAAAAATTTCTGTATCTTTTGTTTCCTAGCTACAAAGCAGGCCTGCAGTCATGCACAGAAACGACCATTGAGGCCGCAGCTACAGTCTTGGGATTTATACATGTATTCCAGCTATGGACTGAGGGCATCAGATATAAACTACTTCTGCAGAAAGAAAAAACATTGGGAACACCGGCGATGCATAATTATCTCTAGAAAATATCGTTGTATAACAGCATCAGGTAACAGCCAGCCATAATAAGAAGGATGCTTCCAGTCTAATGTTTGTCTGAAAGAAGTAACTTCTTTTCCAAAACTTTTACCTCGTATAACGTATACTTTAGATATCATATTCAACTAATGAGTGATACTGACTGTTGGCTGGCCCTGTGCTGTGCATATGGACAGTGTCGCGGAACAAAACTTTTAACTTAATGAAATGCAGAATTAGAAAAATTTAAAATTGATGTAATTAACTGTGAACAGAAACTAATTGTATACTCAATGAAAACTATATCACTGAAACTCAATGCAGAAGTACATTATGAAAGTTGCCTGATATGAAGTGCAATGTTAGACCTGAAATAACCGCAAATATAAGTTACTGCTCTGCTCAGAATAAAGAAACTGCATGAAAGTTAGTTAGTTAGTTAGTTATGTGTTTCACTGACCAGTCTCACTGTTTGCTCAAAATTAATCTGCTCGAATAGCACAATACTTCATAATTCTGAATACGTACTACTTCCTCATAAGAATGCAAGGTGAGATCTGCGCTGAAATAAAAGTAACTCACCTCTTTCCCAGCATGCTATTCTGTGTCTGATGTACCGACGTTCTCGAAAGAAAACAAAAATCAGATGCAGCAGCTAAAGAAAAATAAGCTACATTTTCCCTTGTCAGAAACCATCTTTTACATTAATACAAAGAATGAAATAGCTTTATAAACAGGTCGTCATCTTCATAATAAAGTATTCCAGGTAGTTTCTCCCAGATTCACAAATAACAGGTTTCATTCTCTGAAAAACTCAAACTGCTCGCTACTATGCCTGAAGTGAGAATGCCCAGCGCTGCACAACAGACTGACTAGAACCACAGATAAAACTAAGACAAAGTCAAGTATCTTATTCGCTACTCGTGCAGTGCGCTCATTATGGTTGTTCCTGTGCAGTGAAGGTGAACTATTTACAATAGCAGAAAACGTATGAAAACACGCACTCTCTTCCCTACTGGAACTCTACGAACATCTTCAGGAGACCTAGACATCCCGTAACATCATTGTTTCTCCATTATTCCCCAGTACTGAGCATGTCTACAAAAACATATACCCCTTCTCTCTGCACCTTCACACACCTTATGTCCTATCCTAGGGAAATTTCGAAAGGCATCCTTTTCCCAACCCAGAAATGCTGACTGAAATTAGCCTGTCCTACCAATTATAACATTATCACCCATATCTTCGAATTAAATTACGATCAGAATACATCTTCCAGCCTCCTGGCTACCAAAATCACAGCTTCGCTACTTCCTTAACCAATTCCGACTTAATGATTAGACAGTTCCCATACCAATATTATCTTCCCCTGTCCCATCCGTTTTGATCCGTCCATATTGCGCCTTACCCTTCCACCCCTTCTTACTGGAAGCTGACATCCATAGAACTATCGGGAGCATCATTATGTCCATCACAGCACCAGCCACACTACCGCCATTATGTGATTATCCTAATCTCATGAACAGAAATCATCTTTCAGAGCATTCATTCATGTAACTCCACTAATTCTAACCGCAAAAATCTATTCAATGCCATTAGGCTGAAGAGCACCAATATGGCTTCCCCTTGAAGTAGTAGCCTTCCTCCTGAAGTAGTGGGATGAAAAGAACAATGAATAAAAGAAATAAAACGAGCGTTAGGCACTTCACGACTCGTTCTTACACGCCCTATCCGCTTCAAGCACTGCACCTCGTAGCAACTAGCAAGGAAGGTGGAGAAGTGGTTAGCTCACTGGACTCGCATTCGGGAAGACGACGGTTCAAAGCCGCATCTGCCCATCCTGATTTAGGTTGTCCGTGATTTTCCTAAATTGCTTCAGCAAATGTCAGGATCGCTCGTTTGAAAGGGCATGGCCGTTATCTACCCCCATTTCTCTCCTTTCCGAGATAGTGATCTGTCTGTAATGACCTCAGTTTCGAAAGGTCGTTAAACCGTAATGTGCTTTCCATCCTTCCTTCCTTCGCAGCTGCAGTTGCTGTGAGCTGGGCATTGCCTTTAGATTTGAATATCAGACTCTGCTGGCAACTGGAACTACGAGTGCCTGTGCGTTGCTACTGCTCTTTGAGTGTGTTTATGAGGATCTTACATCGTCCCATATACTTCCCATTCTTTGTGACAACTGGTCGTAAATTTATGGACTCGCTTCATTGATGAGTCTATAATACTTTAATGTAACTACTGCTGGTTTATTCGAGTCCAGCTTTCCAGGATAATAGCTGCCCTCTGACAATGAATTCAGAAGGAGGGTTGTCGCTGCTTGACACGAGAGCTTAACGAGGCAGTTGAGACAGGGCTAGTAGGGCACTGGAGGTAGGGTGATGTGCGTACCGGCATTGCTCAGAGGTACGTTCTAATTTGTTTAATAATGTTAGACTCCCGTATGCTTTAAGGTACCAGTGTAAAACGATTAACGTCGTACGGTGGCAAGAGGAATACTGCTAATACCGGGTGCATTTAAAAATCTTTGTAATGATTGATGAACCGCACAGTTTGTGATCCGCTAACAACCACTGTTCGTAATCGAACCGCGTCATTATCCGCTTCCTCAAAAAACTATCAACAAATGAAATAATTTTATCATTAACTTCTTAGAGTAGAGAAAGGCAGTTTAGTTGTAATATATTCGGGTGATGAAAGTCATGGGATACCTCCTGCTTGTCTGTTATCAGTGACAACTCTATGCAAACGCCGGTGTTCTTGGTCGTTAAGTGAAGGCTGCCAGCCAGTGCATTGTCCTTGGTGAGAGGTAACCGAGCCGTTTTCCGGCTCGCGTTTGTGCCGTTGGCAGGTTGGCGTCGTGTATTCGGATTGTGATCTCTCGTCGTCTTAGTGCGTTCACTGGCGCCACTACGTTGGCTCGCTTTGTCTGTCCGTGAGTGGCAGCAGCGGCGTTTATCGATAGCGAGTACTGTGCACTATCTTTGGAGCCACCTCTAGTACTTACGGGTCGTTGTGTGTCGGAGTTCAGTTGGGACGGAGCAGCAGTGAGATCCGACAGCGCCAGTACTCGCCGAGGGAGCTGGCGATACATGCACTGCCCGATGCAAGGATGTGGTCGCTAGAGTGCACGACCACGTCGAGGTCCGGATTCAGCGTTTAAGTTGAATGGATCGTTATATTCGAGTAGTGCAACTTTCACTTGTGTGTGTGTCCGTCCGTTGAAGTGACCTCATGCCATCAAGCTGTCAGTTGGCGGCTTTATACTCCGACGTTTCCCTTGCCTGACTTGATTGGCTACGACAGACGGTTGGACGTTCAGTCGGTCGTCTCAGTGGAAGACGTGTATCTGGTCGTTCGACCGTTTTTGTGTTCTTAGCGTTCATGTTTACGTACAATTCGTCTTGTTGCTGTATAGTAACTGTTTTAGTATTGTTTGAGTAGTGTATGGAATTGTCTTTTGCGGTTCCATGTGCATCTAGTCAGATTTTGAATAGGCAGTTTGGTCTTAACCCTGTCTGCGTACTAGGATTTGGTGGAGCCAACTTGTGTAATTAAATGCTTCTCATTTGACGATGTTAACTGTTATTCTATCCTGGTATTGGGAATCGCATTTTAGTTGGATTTTGCGAGTGTCCTGGTCAGCGTTTAAGCTGTCCCTAGTTTTAGTTGCCATCCTGTTAAGTGAGCATCACTCTTGGCTGGCTGTCTCACCGCTTACGCAGCTGTAGGGACTTTTTTTTTCTCATGTCGATCCTTGGAGCACTGTCTGTGGATCACACTATTCTTTATTTGCTTTGATTGTGTCAATTGATTAAAATAACATTTTGTTTAAATTATTCCGATTTCTTGTGGCTTTCATCCGACACATAATTTGAATTCTTCTTAATAAGGCCTTCAGCCGTCAGTGTAGCATGTTTTACAGTCAATTTTTTTTTAAAATGATTGTTTTTTAAGAAATTATCTCCTTAAATAAAGGGTATATACACTCTTGACGCTGAGGATCTCGGAATATTGAATTCCTTAACGATTTCCGAAATGGGATGTCCCATGACTCTAGCTCCAACTACCATTCTGCGTTCGAAGTCTGTTGATTCCTGTCGCGCGGCCATAACCACGTCGGAAATCTTTAACGTGGATCATGTCAGTACAAATGACTGCCCGTCAATGCACAGCCATTTTATATCCTTTTATGTGCACGATCCTGCCTCCACCTGAATAAGTAAATCTACATCTACATGATTACTCTGCAATTCACATTTAAGTGCTTGGCAGAGGGTTCATCGAACCACAATCATACTATCTCTCTACCATTCCACTCCCGAACAGTGCGCGGGAAAAACAAACACCTAAACTTTTCTGTTCGAGCTCTGATTTCTCTTATTTTATTTTGATGATCATTCCTACCTATGTAGGTTGGGCTCAACAAAGTATTTTCGCATTCGGAAGGGAAAGTTGGTGACTGAAATTTCGTAAATAGATCTCGCCGCGACAAAAAACGTCTTTGCTTTAATGACTTCCATCCCAACTCGCGTATCATATCTGCCACACTCTCTCCCCTATTACGTGATAATACAAAACGAGCTGCCCTTTTTTGCACCCTTTCGATGTCCTCCGTCAATCCCACCTGGTAAGGATCCTACACCGCTCAGCAATATTCTAACAGAGGACGAACGAGTGTAGTGTAAGCTGTCTCTTTAGTGGACTTGTTGCATCTTCTAAGTGTCCTGCCAATGAAACGCAACCTTTGGCTCGCCTTCCCCACAATATTATCTATGTGGTCTTTCCAACTGAAGTTGTTCGTAATTTTAACACCCAGGTACCTAGTTGAATTGACAGCCTTGGGGATTGTACTATTTATCGAGTGATCGAATTCCAACGGATTTGTTTTGGAACTCATGTGGATCACCTCAAACTTTTCGTTACTTAGCGTCAACTGCCACCTGCCACATCATACAGCAATCTTTTCTAAATCGCTTTGCAACTGATACTGGTCTTCGGATGACCTTACTAGACGGTAAGTTACAGCATCATCTGCGAACAACCTAAGAGAACTGCTCAGATTGTCAGCCAGGTCATTTATATAGATCAGGAGCAGCTGAGGTCCCAGGACGCTTCCCTGGGGAACACCGAATATCACTTCAGTTTTACTTGATGATTTGCCATCTATTACTACGAACTGCGACCTTCCTGACAGGAAATCACGAATCCAGTCGCACAACTGAGGCGATACCCCATAGGCCCGCAGCTTGATTAGACGTCGCTTGTGAGGAACGGTGTCAAAAGCTTTCTGGAAATCTAGAAATACGGAATCAACTTGAGATCCCCTGTCGATAGCGACCATTACTTCGTGCGAATAAAGAGCTAGCTGCGTTGCACAAGAACGACGTTTTCTGAAACCATGCTGATTACGTATCAATAGATCGTTCCCTTCCAGGTGATTCATAATGTTTGAATACAGTATATGCTCCAAAACACTACTGCAAACCGACGTCAATGATATAGGTCTGTAGTTCGATGGATTACTCCTCCTACCCTTCTTAAACACTCGTGCGACCTGCGCAATTTTCCAATCGGTAGGTACAGATCTATCGGTGAGCGAGCGGTTGTATATGACTGCTAAGTAGGGAGCTATTGTATCGGCGTAATCTGAAAGGAACCTAATCGGTATACAATCAGGACTTGAAGACTTGCCCGTATCAAGCGATTTGAGTTGCTTCGCAACCCCTGAGGTATCTACTTCTAAGAAACTCATGCTAGCAGCTGTTCGTGTTTCAAATTCTGGGATATTCCATTCGTCTTCCTTGGTGAAGGAATTTCGGAAAACTGCGTTCAATACCTCCGCTTTAGCGGCACAGTCGTCGGTAACAGTACCATCGGCACTGCGAAGCGAAGGTATTGACTGCGTCTTGCCGCTTGTGTACTTTACATACTACCGGAATTTCTTCGGATTTTCTACCAAATTTCGAGACAATGTTTCGTTGTGGAACCTATTAAAGGCATCTCGCATTGAAGTCCGTGCCAAATTTCGCGCGTCTGTAAATTTTAGCCAATCTTCCGGATTTCGCGTTCTTCTGAACTTCGCATGCTTTTTTCGTTGCCTCTGCAACAGCGTTCGGACCTGTTTTGTGTACCATGTGGGATCAGTTCCATCTCTTACCAATTTATGAGGTATGAATCTCTCAATTGCTGTTGCTACCATATCTTTGAATTTGAGCCACATATCGTCTACATTTGCATAGTCAGTTCGGAAGGAATGGAGGTTGTCTCTTAGGAAGGCTTCTAGTGACACTTAATCCGCCTTTTTAAATAAAATTATTTTGCGGTGGATTTGGAAGAAACGGTATTGAGCCTAGCTACAACGACCTTGTGATCACTAATCCCTGTATCAGTCATGATGCTCTCTATTAGCTCTGGATTGTTTGTGGCTAAGAGGTCAAGCGTGTTTTCGCAACCATTTACAATTCGCGTGGGTTCGTGGACTAACTGCTCGAAATAATTTTCGGAGAAAGCATTTAGGACAATCTCGGAAGATGTTTTCTACCTACCACCGGTTTTGAACAAGTATTTTTGCCAACATATCGAGGGAAGGTCGAAGTCCCCACCAACTATAACCGTATGAGTGGGGTATTTATTTGTTACGAGACTCAAATTTTCTCTGAACTTTTCAGCAACTATATCATCGGAGTCTCGGGGTCGATAGAAGGAGCCAATTATTAACTTAGTTCGCACGGAGTATCTACTTCGACTTCACTACAAGATAAACCACTACTGACAGACACAAACACTCCACCACCAATTCTGCCTAATCTATCTTTTCTGAACACCGTCTGAGAATTCGTAAAAATTTCTGCAGAACTTATTTCAGGCTTTAGCCGGCTTTCTGTACCTATAACGATTTCAGCTTCTGTGCTTTCTATTAGCGTTTGAAGCTTTCTATAGCTCAGGGACTTTCCCAGCACAACTACAACAATTTACAACTACAATTCCGACTGTTCCTTGATCCAAGTACGTCCTGTATTTGCCACGCACCCTTTGAGATTGCAGCCCACCACGTACTTCCCCGAGGCCTTCTAACCTAAAAAACCGTCCAGTCCACGCTACACAGCCCCCGCTACCCGTGTAGCCGCCAGCTGAGTGGATTGAACTCCTGACATATTCAGCGGAACCCGAAACCCCACCACCCTATGGCGCAAGTCAAGGAATCTGCAGCTATTCCATGAATTCTCTCACCTTGGTGTACAGCACACCTAGCAGTCGTGTTATAAAAAATGGTTCAAATGGCTCTGAGCACTATGGGACTTAACATCTGTGGTCATCAGTCTCCTAGAACTTAGAACTACTGGAACCTAACTAACCTAAGGACATCACACACACATCCATGCCCGAGGCAGGATTCGAACCTGCGACCGTAGCGGTCACGCGGTTCCAGACTGAAGCGTCTAGAACCGCACGGCCACACCGGCCGGCAGTCGTGTTATATTTTGAAATGTGCAATACGGCTTCATACACTCAGTGAATTACAAAGTTTTACAAATGTGCGTTTGTTTACATAATACTGTCAACGTGTGTGAAGAAACTTGTAGCTTCTGCATAATTATAGTGATTTTACTTTTACATTTCGTTTAGAATTAAGTTTATTGTTAATTGAGTGTTTAGCGAAATTATCAAAGAGATTGTATGTAGTGTATCTAATGTCATGCTTGTGGTATATGACTTTATGAACTGTAATCTGAAAGGAAGCAAATACTAGCTATTACATTAGTTTAATACAAGCACAAAAAACTATCATCTATAATGCTTTTACTAAATGTCGCTGATAGTCATTCACAAGTCATAATAACTGTTATAACATAGGAAATGCATACGTAAACATTTTCATGGGTTCTAATATATAGGATTCCCTAATTAGCACCCCCTCTCTGTCTTTGATAAGTACAGGATCATGTAAGAAGGTGCTGTTGTGTTTTTATTGTCACTCCCAGTTACAACCCCTCCACACAGTTCTGTGTACTCTTAGCTGTAATGATACTTGTAAGATTTTATACAACTGACAATATTTTATATAGTCCCTACAGCTACTGTTATCTGTTACTATTTTCTGTTACTACTATGCTATATTTAAATGTAAGCATGTTAACTTATGAATACTTCACTAAAATCTGTAGGTACTTGACGAATGTAATGTAAATGATCCCATGTATACATTGTGTCTCGTAGTTATCTGTCTTGAAAGCAATTTTACTCACATAAAATAAACTTAAAAAAGATTCAGCTGTAAGGAAATTGCCTTTAATTGAAATAAATTAATAACAGCCGAAAGTCCTATATTATGCAGTATGTAGTCGACATCTCAGAAATTTTGTTAAATGGTTCTATGTATTCGATTCACTTGAAACTGCCCTGACTTCAGTTATTTACTGTATATCCTATCATGTGTGATGAACTTAATTGAGAAGCCTACTAAATCTCCAGTAATTATAAAGTGTCAATTACGCTGCTTCATAGTTTTGATTGTAATAGTAAAACTGCTACTTTGAATGAATTTATTAACAACTTGGAACTTTTAGGGCGTTTGACCATGAACTGCTTTTACTGTGTATTTAAATTTTCTGTATACGAGATGATCAAACCAGTACCTTCAGCACAGGCAGTGTATGTATTGCTTCTGCTTACCAAAAACTCAGAAAAACGTTTATTAACTAGGTTTAAAAACAAATTTTATCTTTTCAGTGCAAAATTTCTAACATATTTCTAGTAAAAGTAAAACTATCAGGTGGATTTCGTAACAGTAGATACTGGTCTCCGCTAAGCCTGTGTATAGTGTACTGCTGTAAGAATTGCGTGTTCAATAAAGGAGTAGCAAGTAAGAAATCAAGCGCTCCAATTAACAGCCTGAGGTTCAGCGTAGTTGTACTAGGAGTAGTTTTACTTGATTTGCGGGTCAGTTCTACAAGTATATTGGGTGTATCATGATATTGAAATTTAAATAAAGACAACAAGAATAACATAATTCACATTACAGAAGTCTAGTTTGATAAGGGCAGAACAGGTATTCGGCCGTGGCTTTATAGTAAGAAACCATCTCCGCAGTTGCGTGAAGTAATTTAGGGAAACCACAGAAGGACTGGAGCCTCCACACTCCTGAATACAAGGTCGGTCTGTTTCAAACGGTACTACCTGCTATGGCGTAAAGTCAAGCACTGGCACGCCAGTCGGGAACGATAGAGCAGAGGCGGCTGTGAATAAGACGTCAGCCAGTTGCAGGCTGATCGACCCCTCTCCAGGACTACAACGCGACAATAGCGGGCTCTAGCGAAGAGGACATAAGCGCCGCGCCTGACTGCTCGTGGCCTAGTCGAAGACTAGCGACCTGAATAGAAGTGTCATAGCTCACTGCTTTCCTCGTTCATTGTATGTAGCTCAAACTTCGAATTGTTATACTGAAGAACTTTGATTATTTTGCATGTCGCCCTTTGCTTGCGACACATCTATGTAATTTTGAAAGTTAAGTGTTGTCATTTACTTTTCGTAATAAAACTCTTTAATACGATTTGCTTCAATTGTTGTCTAGTGGTCCAAGGAAGCAGGTTTTATAGCCACCCCATATATGACGACTAGGCAGGATTCAACATTTGGCGACGAGTATGAAGAACCCAGTGCCTGGCTGCCTCGGATTTTCTTCTTTTTATTGGCGCCTTAATTCTACTTTGTCTTTTTCGATGCAGGGTGTGTTTACTTGTTTTAACAGTATTTCTTACAGTGTTTTCGCAATTCAGTGTTTTCAGGTGCACGTTGCAGAAATTTTGCATTCGCATAATCCAAAATGAACAACTCACCTCGGCCACCCTCTGCTCAGGTGCCTCAGCTACAAGCGATAGATGCAACGCAGCTCACACAGATGTTTCAGTTTTAGACCCAGCAAACTGCAGTTCCTGACGACTCAAACTACCAATACAGTGCAATATACGTGCAGATCTATGAGGGGAACAGTAAATATTAAAACCAATATCTATCAGTCGTAATTATCATTTATTGAAATTTGAACTGTATTATAAGTAAAAATTTAAGACACAAAAAAATTAACTTCAAGCACGAGACCGAAATCATTACAAATGTGTGACAACTTCTTCTCCTCAATAGGATTTTTAAAAATGTGGATATGGTGTGTGTGTTGATGTGTTTGACTGTAGTTAAGTGTAATCACAGTGCATAAAGAAGTAGTGGTGGAAAAGACTAATAGAAGACTATCTTAGAAATGGTCAGAAAGTTGTAACATATTTCGCTGTTAACGGCATTAGTGTAAACTAAATCGTTCGACATTACAGTCAGAGACCGCATTTATAATCCACTGAATAAGCAAACAATTAACCATCATCTGCGAATAACTCCAGGAAATGATGACCGATAAGATCGAAAACCATTGATATCTCGACAAGTAACAGTTACTTTCTTTTCGGGGCCTTATCCAGTTCGTGCCCTGAAAATGACAGGGGTTTACATGAAGAAATACCGGACTTCGACGAATTTACCCAGCTGCATTCAGCTTAGCTTTTCCTTGGGCAATATGTTGAACATTATAGACTGCATAATTCAAAGGATACAAAGTACTAATCAAAATGGCTAGGAAGTTCTCATTATTATGTACTCAACTTATATGTTGTTCGCGGCTCGTGGTCTTGCGGTAGCCTTCTGGCTCCCCGCGCACGGGGTCCCGGGTTCGATTCCCGGCGGGGTTGGGGATTTTCTCTGCCTCGAGATAACTGGGAGTTGTGTGTCTTTCCTCATTTCATCTTCGTTCACTCGCAAGTCGCCGTAGTGGCGTTAAAGAACTTGTGGAGCAGCGGCCGAACCGCCCCGCGAGGGATCTCCCGGTCACCAATGCAAGTCGCCGTAGTGGCGTTAAAGAACTTGTGGAGCAGCGGCCGAACCGCCCCGCGAGGGATCTCCCGGTCACCAATGCCATATGCTCATTATTAACTGATATGTTGACGAACACATTTTTTTAAACCACGAGTCTTCAAAATTAAGAAATATTATTACTTTGTTCCAAAGTCTGCATCACAATACCACTGTCATTTCTAATTGAATACGTTCCGATCAATGAGATTGTAAATTTACGATGATTGGTTCAACGCTTATTTGCATTATCTTTTCCCTGTCAAATTATTCTGTCTGAAGCTTTCCAGCATGCCTCACACACTGTGCTCACGCTAAAGGTGGGATGTTGCCTATTGCCTCACGCACAAGCGATTCAGTGAATGTTAGCTTGAATGTTTTTTTTTTTTTCTCCCACTTCGCGTTATCTTTTGCCGAAATTAATTCAATAGGGCTAAACTGACAGTGACACGTGGGCACACGCAAAACTGAGTGATCGCATACACGTGTTAGGAAGTCAAGTTTGTATATTCTGTCACGTGATTTGTATAAATTAACGAACTGCAGGAGATCAGCACGAGTCTGGTTTATACCGCGCTTAATATTTTTATTTCGAAGCCAGGGAAAAATATCAGCTTTTCTGGTATTTATAACTGGTGTTTTCTCTGTAATAGTTGAATTATAACTGGCAATGACCGACTTCGAATGAAGGTATGACAAGAATTGTGAATCACGTCACGAAACTGACAGCATTTATTAAGTAGAGAGTTTCTAGTTCAAAGAAGTGACATGGATGCAGCACGAACTACATCTGATATAAAGATTCACAATACTAGAGAACGAGGTAGTTCAGCAGTGTATTACCTTGATGAAACATTGTTAAAGTGGAATCATTCCAGGAAAATCTGCTATAAAATGAATGATGGTACTTGCGGCTTTAAAGTTTTCGTAGGAATAGGTTCTCGGATAATTATTCTGCATGCTGACTCTTCTTCGGGTTTTCTTTCTGAGGGTAAACTTGTATTTACGTGTAAGAAAAACAGCAGTGACTACCATTCAGCGATACATATCAGAAGCCAACGTCTTTTAAAATTCTTTTCATAATTTTCTCCTGCATAACTGTAACACATTTTTGTGATGTCTGGTATTCATCATTCACATGGAGTATTTTTAAACATCGTTGTTAAAACTATGCATTTGTGTTAAAGGTTCCCTGCTATTTCCATGCGTTCCAGGCGACTTGAAATCAACATTTTCTACTGTTCCTACAGCTCTGACACTTTTGTTTGCAATTCTCTTCATAGTTATCTTGCCAGTACCACATGGTTCTGGAGTTCGTTCTTGCGTCTTCAAATGTCAACAGTAGGAGACCAGCTATGAAATTCACATTTGAAAAAGTTATAAATGCGGTAAATAATACCCCTCACCTGCTTGTGAGGCACTTCACACTTATTGCCATCACCTGCCCCCCCCCCCCTTTTTTTTTAATAGCACTTAAACATTTACAGATACACATTCACACGTATACTGCTACAAGAAAAAAAGAAATTACAGTTGAATGAATAATACGGTTGTCGTGAAGTATGGCAACAGTGCAGCGTGTAGGAGCAAGACTCTCGCTTTCCAGCTGTAACTCGCTGCCAGCCACTCGGAAAGAGAATGAATATTATTGGCTGCCAATGGCTAGTGGAGGGGGATGCACAGAACTGCTGAAAACTGGGCCACCTTTCAATGTGACGCGGACTTTGGATCAGTATGATTCAGGTTCAGTGTCGGCTGATAAATTTGAGCACCATCAATTTGTCGGGTTGAGTCGTCCATTGCTTGCGACTGGCCCATTAGGCAGAAACAGCCCATATGTGCCATGCCGCATTAACAGTTCTCTAAACAGGCAAACAGAATTAAGTCATGCCCTTGCTGCTATTCATGGCACAAACGCCAAGACTGCCGTCCCGACAAGCACAGTGTTACGCTTGTGGATAGAAAGGTGCCTGCTGGGGTGGCCGAGCGATTCTAGGCGCTACAGTCTGGAACCGCGCGACCGCTACAGTCGCAGGTTCGAATCCTGCCTCAGGAATGGATGTTTGTGATGTCCTTAGGTCAGTTAGGTTTAAGTAGTTCTAAGTTCTAGGGGACTGATGACATCAGAAATTAAGTTCCATAGTGCTCAGAGCCATTTGAACCATTTTTTTGATAGAAAGGTCACGTCCAGTCCACACGTTTGCAACGGAATAAACGTACGTGTGCAGAAAATCAGCTCGCTCTGCGACAAAAACTCTCTGCTGGAACTAAGTCGCTATCACCATGGCAATGTGTACACATAGACTTCGTGTAACCTTTTTGGAACACTCATTGGTAGATTGTGGTAGACTCTTATAGCAAGTTTCCTTTAGCTGTGCCAATAAACTCCCCACTCTCACACAGCACAATTCATGTGTTGTCCTCTATTGTTTGCCTCGGAGGTTTCCCGGAGTTGTAGTGTCGGACAACAGCTCTCAGTTCACGTCAAACGAATTTGAAACATTCTGTGAACACAATGGCATACAGCATCTAACGAGTGCACTGGTACATCCACAGTTAAACAACGATGTGGGACGATGTGTCAGAGCCTTCAAGTAGCCGATGGTCAAACGTCGCACTGCACACACTAGGGATCAAGCATTGCAAATGTTTCTCGCCTCCTATGATTCGCATCCACGAGATGTACCATCGCCGGCGGAATTGCTTCACGGCCGCCGTCATAGGACACTGCTCCGCCTGCTCCATCCTCCTCAGCCTCTGGCGCCGACGAAACGACGCGAGTATCGTCTCACGCCACATGATATTGTGTTTCTCAGGTATTTGGAAGCAGCAGATGGTGGGCGCGAGGCAAGGTCCTTCGTCGACTTGGCGCATACATGTATATCATTTCAGGATTGCCGCGCTTACATCACAATCAAATTCGCCACTGTCATGTTCAGTGCTATTTACATAAAACAGTATACAGTTTACATGTGTTTTATGTAAATACCACTGGTTTGTCCTACTCACCTTTCACTGTTTATAAACAATGGAATCATCCCTTACATATGTCTGATTGGCAATACATTTTTCCCTTCCTGTTAGTTAAATTGTGCACACAACAAAGTGTTTAGGGTATCGTTATTCGCTTGTAACACAATTTTATTACTGTTTCATGCCTGTATTAGTATCTCTAAGAGTAACGGTTTGTCACTTAGACTTATATATACCCCCACTTTATTCAAATGTCTGGTATTGATCTGTAATGGAAATAACCATGTATATGTAACGTCATTTATACTTGTTTATACCATGTAAATTGCTAATGTCACGGTAAATTGCATCTTAATGAAAATGAAAGAAATGTAACTACTTTTAATGAAGTCATCCTTTATATAATATCTTTATAATATAATTAATTTGTAGAATAGCACATAGACTACTGATGTCTCACATTGTTTTGTGTGTTGTTGTTGTTGTGGTCTTCAGTCCTGAGACTGGTTTGATGCCGCTCTCCATGCTACTCTATCCTGTGCAAGCCTCTTGATCTCCCAGTACTTACTGCAACCTACATCCTTCTGAATCTGCTTAGTGTATTCATCTCCTCTACGATTTTTACCCTCCACGCTGCCCTCCAATGCTAAATTTGTGATCCATTGATGCCTCAGAACATGTCCTACCAACCGGTCCCTTCTTCTTGTCAAGTTGTGCCACAAACTCCTCTTCACCCCAATTGTATTCAATCCTTCCTCATTAGTTATGTGATCTACCCATCTAATCTTCAGCATTCTTCCGTAACACCACATTTCGAAAGCTTCTATTCTCTGCTTGTCCAAACTATTTGTCGTCCATGTTTCACTTCAATACATGGCTACACTCCATACAAATACTTTCAGAAACGACTTCCTGACACTTAAATCTATACTCGATGTTAACAAATTTCTCTTCTTCAGAAACGCTTTCCTTGCCATTGCCAGTCTACATTTTATATCCTCTCTACTTCGAAAAGCATCAGTTATTTTGCTCCCCAAATAGCAATACTCATTTACTACTTTATGTGTCTCATTTCCTAATCTAATTCCCTCAGCATCATCCGACTTAATTCGACTACATTCCATTATCCTCGTTTTACTTTTGTTGATGTTCATCTTATATCCTCGTTTCAAGACACTGTCCATTCCGTTCAACTGCTCTTCCAAGTCCTTTGCTGTCTCTGACAGAATTACAATGTCATCGGCGAATCTCAAAGTTTTTATTTCTTCTCCATGGATTTTAATACCTACGCCGAACTTTTCTTTTGTTTCCTTTACTGCTTGCTCAATGTACAGATTCAATAACATTAGAGATAGGCTACAACCCTGTCTCACTCCCTTCCCAACCACTGCTTCCCTTTCATGCCCCTCGGCTCTTATAACTGCCATCTGGTTTCTGTACAAATTGTAAATAGCCTCCGTGTATTTTACCCATGCCACTTTCAGAATTTGAAAGAGAGTATCCCAGTGAACATTGTCAAAATCTTTCTCTAAGTCTACAAATGCTAGAAACGTAGGTCTGCCTTTTCTTAATCTGTTTTCTAAGATAAGTCGTAGGGTCAAAAAAATGGTTCAAATGGCTCTGAGCACTATGGGGCTTAACTTCTAAGGCAATCAGTCCCACAGAACTTAGAACTACTTAAACCTAACTAACCTAAAGACATCACACACATCCATGCCCTAGGTAGGATTCGAACCTGCGACCGTAGCGGTCGCGCGGTTCCAGACTGTAGCGCCTAGAACCGCTCGGCCACCACGGCCGGCAGTCGTAGGGTCAGTATTGCCTCACGTGTTCCAATATTTCTACGGAATCCAAACTGATCTTCTCCGAGGTAGGCTTTCACTTTCAATAAAAGAAAAGGCTATAGAGGTGGTTCAGTATTTCTGCAGCGGAATTCCAGCGATTTGTTGAGTTCAGGAATCGTCGAGTTGCTGCACTACGCCCTGCAAAAGGAAGTCCGACACCATATTACGAGGTATCCCACGACTTCTGTCACCTCAGTATGCAGTATAGTGGGAAGAATATATGAATGATCCATAAATAATATTCGACTGAATTGATATGCTGGCTGCAAGTACAGAGGATGTGAAATTTGGCACACAGGTGTCACCTCTGATAGCAATGAAGGTTCTAACCCTGTTGTATACCGATCCGAACTCATCTTCGATGATACACGGTCCAGGAACGTTAACGTGACCACCTGTGAACAGCCTGAATAATCACCTTTTTGCAGCATGGACGAGCGGGAAGAGAGTCAATGGACCGTACTGACAGGGATATGGAATCATGCTGATTGCAGCGGCTTGGACAGCTGCGGAGGACACATAGTGCAAACAGTCCAATCGAGGTGGGTTCACATATTCTCGATTAGTTTTAAATATGTCGCATTTGGTGGCCAGGGGGGTAAGGCAAACTCATTCAGGTGCTCTTCGGACCATACTATGTAACAAGTTGCGTTGTCCTCTCCGTAGGCGCCATCATGCAGAGGAAAAACCAATCTGCATGTAGGAATGGACGGGGTTGCCAGTGACTGTCGTATACTTGCGTTAATCCACTGCGCCTTACAGGATGGCGAGATCGCCCAAGGAATGACACGCAAACATTCCTGAGACCATAATGCTCCCGTGGCTGGCCCGCGCCCTCTCCTTTAATGCGTTTCATGCCATACACGTCAATGGACATCTGACCAATGGAGAGTGAAACGTTATTAATCTTAAAAGACCATCTGGCCCCACTCACTGGACGTCCAGTTGCGGTAATGCGGCAAAAATTCTAGTCTTCGTCGCCGTTCAACAGCAGTCAGCATGAGTGCATGAACGAAGCGCCTGCTGCAGAGTCCCATACACAGCAAAGTTTACTGAACAGCCACTGAGAAGACCCCTGATGTTCATCTGGCAGGTCCGTTATTCAACAGCTATCCGTTTCTTCGCCTGTACACATCTCCGCAGCAGCAGTTAACCGCTATCACCTATGGCTCGTGTTGCACCAAAGTTGCCTCTGTGTCAGTTTTGGATAGTGTTATTTTGCTATCCACAGTAGACTTTAACTACGGCAACGCACGAACGGTTTACAAATTAAGCCGTTTCAGAAATACTTCCACGCTTGGTCCGAGAGCCAATGATCCTGCCCTTTTGGACATCAGATAAATCGATCCACTTCCTTTTTACGGCAACGACTACACTGTTTCCTGGGTCCCCTCTGCTCTCACCTGCCGTCTGTGACTGGTTACCGCACGTTGACGTCGAACATAGGTGGTGGTCACATTAAAGTGTCTGGACCGTGCGGGCATGTGTGTGGTATTCCAAGCTGTTCTGCACTGTGCCAGAGTTCGTCAGTCATAGTGGACGGTGAAAGGTGGCGTGCCAGTCTCTCGGCGAACCATGACCAAACATTTCAACTGAGTCACAAACGTGGAGAATGTGCTGACCATTGCAACAGTTGAACATCCTCTGTATCAAGGTATTCCAAATTAGCGACTGTGTGAACCAGGGAATATTATGTTGCGCACACGATGGCATCGCATATCGTCACGCCAGGTGCTGGGCTCTTATGACGATGAATGTAATATGTCAACCATCGTTCTCGTCGGAGACTCCACACACGGGTACCCATACATTTATCACGATGCTGTATTCAGAACCGGGACTCGTCTGAAAAGCAAATCTTGCGTCCAGCGTTGTCACAGGGTGAACCACTGTTTGTGCGTCTCTCTCTGCAGACGTATCAAGTGAAGCGGCAACAATGGTTGCAGTATTAACAATCTATGATGTTCCAGACGTCGTCGCACTGTCCGTCTAGATACCTACCTGCCTCGCTACAGTCAATCCCATTCATACTCAAGATTCGTAACCTGGCTGACGATCCAGAAAATATGTCTCGAGCGCTAGTCGCTTGGGTTCACTGTGATCCTGCATGACGTCGTGTCCTACCCGGATTCGATACTACATTCGTTTGTCAGTCATAGGATCCCGAACTATGCGAGCAGCAATATCGCATAACGATAAAACTGCTGCCTCAGTAGGGCACAATCTTGCTGATGAGGACGTTTATCGGTCTTCCAGGAGGCATTACAAGATCTTCCCACGACCAAACAACACTCAAACGACATTTCTGAGTAATAAAACATATGGATACTCTTTCCTTACACAGAATATTTCACAACTCCTGTTTCAGACTTCCAGGAGTTATAAAAGGGAGTTAGCAGGTAACTTTGGACTAGGAAGCCACGTTCGGAGATGTACCGTTTGGATTTAAGACAGGCTTGAAGTTCAGATCCTTTCAAATCTCCCACTAAAGAGTACGCACACAGCGGAGACGATGAATTCCGAACTGCATGATCCATACGACCTCATGGAATGATAAACGTTTCGAGTAACCGGCGCCATGTTCTTTTATAAGTGACGGAGTACGCCATCTTCGAAGACAGCGCGTCCCTGGAGCACCTCAGTTGCGAACGTACCTGTTCCTTGAAATCATTGCTGCAGTCGAACGAAAATAACAATTGATTTCATACCTCCAACGGGGACGGACTATGCTGCCCTATTCTCAGTTTGTGCATGTATCGTGAAGCAGGACATTTGGAAGTGATCCGATCTTCAGATTTATTTTATATTCAAACGGTACATTCCGGACATGGGTCCCTTATCGAAACTCTGCCTACGACGACGTGCCAAAAATTAATGCGTCTTAATCATTTATGTGATAATTCTAAAACTTTTTAAATAAAACAGGCGTTATTAACATTCTACATCTTTGTCCCTCACGTCTACTTATTTGCAGCCCTCAGGCGCTAGAGTGATTCGAATTCTATTGTAAAAATTGCTGCGTGTAATGTACGTCAGTCAGTACGCTAGAAACAACGTGCTGTGATCGACCTCCGAATTCGAAGAGTTCTTTCATCGATCTTCCCCCGTACAGTCCCGACTTGGCCCCATTCGATTTTCATCTGTTTCCAAAACTTAGAGAACACCTTTGAGAACTTCACTTTTATAGTGGTGTAGCGGTGCAAGCAGAGGTGATGACGTGGCTCCGTGACCAAAGACGAACATACTAACTGACGGTCTCAACAAACTGTTCTGTCGTTGGGAGAAATGTGTTGTCGCCAGCTATATTGAGGAACAAATTCGTAGACAGGAATAATAAAGATATATGTCGTTCAAAACGTTTTTAAAAAAAAAAAAAGCTTTAAGGGTTTTCACACAAAAAATTTACAGGCATTACTTGTCAGCACGTCGAACATACTGTATACAAATTGTAAATGTCCGTATATAAATTGTAAATGCGATTCATTTTTAGCACACTTCACGTATATTTGATGTTTTTTGCTTGACATCTTGAGGACGTTGTAATTTTAGTGGTAATCAGTGTATAGCTCCTATATCAGCATTTTCAAAGGAATGATACCATAGTGTATTGCAGGAACGAAACCAATGCATTTTTCAAGCTACGCACACGGAGAGGTTGACGCTAGTAATGATACTACCGGCATTAAGACTTATCTCGAAACTGTGATGATCCATCAGCACCTATTCGCACATCATCGAAAATGTTGCCTCGACCCTAGTCACAGTCCAGAATCTTCCTTTCCAGAGAAGGCCAATGAAATTTACTACGAGTATCTTACCTACCAGAGCGAGCATTTCTGTTTCTCGGAACTTCAATAGAGCCAGTTCACGAACAGTAACGGAAATGATGCAATTTTACAACAGATTCCCCGACGTGTAACAATTGTTTACATTTATCTCCTTTTCTCTAAAATACTGCCTCTTTACCGACCAATTTCTAACCAAGCTGTCGACTCGTAAAACAACTTCATCAGCATTATTCTGGCCTACATTTATGAGCAGACGTTTGAGCAAACTGCTGGACGTCATTATGTCAGTTCCTTAAAGAGTGGTAGTATATTTCCCGGGAAAGACCAGTGCTTCGGCGGAGAAACGATCCTATTAAAATAAGACTGCTCGAAGATTATAATATGAGATTCAGTGCGCGAGGGGGCAGTCAGTGCGAGGAGCAAAAAAAGAGACTAACGCAAACTGGTGCGCCTGAGTCATTAGCGCGTGGCCCACTACGTTAAGCTCAATGATAAACTGGAACAGCTGCGGGCCGCTTCGGCGTGTGTAATTTGCGAGAGCTGTAATTAGTAATGGGAACATTTTGGTTGCGGATACTACACCAGCGCAGTGGACTGCAATTCCGGCCGGCTCGTGTTATTTAGGCCCCTCAATGGAAAGTGACGTGATCGGGAAAAGCGCTGTATATGCTAGTGAACACGTTCCAATCTTAAATGTCGAATGACGAACGGTCGCAGCAGCTGCAAAACTAGCCTACCGGCTAAACCTTTTGATTTTCCTGCTTTTGATCGAAGCCCATGAGATTCATCCGGCTGTCGCTTAAGATACCCATCTATATATAATCCGGCAGTCCTCGAGAGCGTTTTAGTAGTGGGTCTGGGTACATAAGAGCCCCAGATTAATCGTCACGGTGTAATTCAGTGGTGTAACCTGATACACCACACACGCTCCGGTGCATTTGCCTGCGGTACATTCAAAACCGAAATTTAATCTGGTAACGTGTCACGTGTCCCCACCAAATTCACTCAGGAACCTCAGTCAGTTTTGTGACGTAAAAATAGCGGTAAAATGAAGTTTTTAACGTACCTACAACAATTAAAGCCTATGTTCGTTTGTGAAAGTGGGCTCGATAAGCAACATGAGTTATCAATAATCGGAATATAACTTGCATGACACTGTGTGCGTGTAGTATGAGTGGCAGTTTTACTCTCTTTTAAGCCCTCAACAGATCGTTACATGTAAAATTTAGAACTAACATTTGAATAAGGTATGTGACTTCGTATTTGGGTAAGAATTTACAAGTGATACAGAATCTGGCTTATGCAACGGAATTTACTGGATTAGCGTACATGACATGTTGTGGTGTGACAGTGTCTCTGTTTTGCACTTACGTCTTTAGATGACTGCGTTTTTCTAGGTGCTTTACAGGAATTCGCAGCAGCATGCAGCAGCAGCGGCTAAAGATCATTGTTACTGAGAATGCATTTAATAAAAAGGAGTTTGCTTGAGTCCTGTCAATTACTAAAAAACCGTAAGAAGGGATTTCATAAATTAACTCTATTTAAAAACTTCAGAAATCATCATGACAAAAAATAGTTTGACAACTATTAATAATGGCGAAATGCCTGACAATGACCTTATAAGTATCAATAATGGCTGAGTGCCGGATAAACAAATTATTTCAGTTTCAAAGCTACATTAACATTTAATAACCACAGCATATTTACGAATTACATGCGGAGAATAATTATTATTTGGAGGATAAAGAGGCTTCTTTAACTGAGAAGCAAAACATGGGATTATTGCAAACTCGGACTAACAATCACGAGCATAAACCTGCAATTGCGCTTTACGAATTTTACCTTGAACTCCATCTACAAGTGTAGTTAAATCATCTAAATCTCTCCTGGCCCTATAACAAAATCAAGCCTTGAGTGTGGTAAGATATGCGATCACCGACGTGAGGACAGCGTGACACGTCTGCTGTCTCCGACCTCTCGACCAACATTACTGAAATTTTGCTCTCGCAGACAGACCTCGTATCACAACAAGACTTAGAATCTCGCTCCCATGTTTCGCCCTCAGATTGTTAATCCCATAGTGAATCTCAGAATCTTACACAGTGCAAAGAATTACCTAAGTTGGCTATATTATTTTCGATTTTCAGTGTAATGTTTAAGCAATGTGTTGGAGAGTTCTGACACTCTCCTTACAAGGTCACCATATACAGTGCCGATCCCGGCCCAGACAATGATCTAAGGCAAGGTCACCCTTCCGTTCCACCCTTCCATACCTCATTCTCCCTCTAGGCCAATAGGATGACTTAAATCAACTCACCCTCACCACTTTTACTGCTATACCAGTTTGTGAGTTTCGTCGTTCGAAGCCAGTACGCTGTAGTGTTAGGATTACCACCATCTTGAAGAGTCAGCAGGGATCAACCATTGCCTCTGGACAGAAAATAGAGAATATGAAGACTGTCGCATTCGAAAGTAAGTAATAGTCCATCCATCTCTCTCACTATTAGTCAATCATGAATATTCCATGTTCATTTTTGCAATTTACGATTTTCCATTTTCCACAAATGATCATTTATTTATTAACATTCTGTACCCTCCCATGGTCTAGGTCTTGGCGTCGTGGGGTGGCTCCCTACCCAGTGATCCAGATGACATGGGAGGGAAGTCTTGCTTGCTGCCCAGTAAGAGGAAAAGAGGAACAGTCTACAAGCTGGGATATTCAGTGGCAACGGCGGCAGCGACGAAGGCCATCAATACAGTAGAATTAGGGGAACAGACGTCCTGGGAAATGCACTTTGCCTCTGACTTATACCAAGCAGCAAAATGTTCAGCGTCGCAGGATGTGTCTTCTGCCAGTTCCGTCGTATTGATGGTCTTCATCACCACCTTTCTTTGTCGCTGAACATCCTACATTGCATACCTTCTCCTCTTACAAGGCAGCAAGCTGGACTTCCCTACCTTGTTGTCTGGGTCACTTGCTAGTGAGATACCTCATCACGTCAATGCCTAAACCATGGGAGACACAGAATGTTAATAAATAAAATACTGTATGTGGAAAAAGAAAAATCTTAAGTATTTGCAGAAAGCGCACATTCATTCGCATATTCATAATTGGTTAACAGTGAGATAGATGGATGGACTACTACTTACATTCGAATGTGACAGTCTTCTTGTTCTCTTTGTTCTGTTCAGAGGAGATGGCTGATTTCTGCTGGTTCTTCATGATGGTGATGATCCTTCCACTACAGCCTACAGACCTCGAATGACGAAACTCACACAATTGGAATAGTAATAAAAGGGAAGAGTGGGTGGTATTTTATTTACGTCTTCATACTGACAAGGAGTGTGACGAGTGGGGAGGGGGAGAGTAACCTTGTCTTAGACCACTGTCAGAGCTAGTTGTGGGTGACCTTGGATGGGACACTTGACAGTTATCAGATTACATTGTGACCTTCAGTGTGTAACACACAGTTGCCCCATAGGTGTAGACAGGGTATCAGGTTGAGGTGATACCATGACCTTGAATCTGGCACCAATATGTACTCGGACCCATTACTCATATTTTACGACGTTTCCCATCATATATTTTTACACCTTTCTGTGTCTCCCATCTTAAGCCGGCCGCTGTGGCTGAGCGGTCCTAGGCGCTTCAGTCCAGAACCGCGCTGCTGCTACGGTCGCAGGTTCGAGTCCTGCCTCGGGCATGGATATGTGTGATGTCCTTAGATAGTTAGGTTTAAGTAGTTCTAAGCCTAGGGGACTGATGACCTCAGATGTTAAGTACCATAGTCCTTCGAGCCATTTGAACCATCTCCCACCTTAGAAATACATCAGGTAGCGACCGTGGGAACCTGAGCTGAGACTGACATTACTTCCACTTACTGGCGTAAAATTGCTTTTGATTACTTTCCTGGTTGGCCTCTCTTGGTCAGCTCATGTTTTTTCGACCCCAACGGTAATAGATTTCGAGGACTGAGGAAATCTTTCATTTTCTGTGCTCAAATCAGGCCTTAAAATCTGCTTCGTTGTAGATTAGGGTGTTGGACCACGAAAGGTTAAGTGAAGAAAAAACTGAAGGGAAACTCAGTACATCTTGCAGAACTAGTGGTGCACGCTCCCAAGCTGTGGTGAAATCATCTAGCCTAGGGAAAGGAAAATCTTGAAAACAAACCCACAGACATCCAGCCCAATGACCTAGGGCCCCCGCGCACTGGCAACTTTAATTGCCAGCAACTAAACATTGTCCACCACTGCGCGCATATGACTAAATAGTTGTGTGTCTGCGCAATCTACAATGGATTTCGTGAAAGTCGCTTGTGCTTGTGCGCCCATTCTGAGGCGTCGAAAAAAATAGCAAAAGAACAACTCTTGGGTCTATCCAACAGTTGGTTCCAGACTTGTTGATGAGCAGGTTCATAGATTGAGAGAAAATCCAAATAAGTTCTTCAATTACTTTAGAATGAGAGCAGAAATTTTTGATGAAGTACTCGTAGTCCTTGGACCTCGTACAACTTACATAAAAACGTCATTACGACAGGCTGTGCCACCTCAAGAAATACTGGTATTGACTCTAACGTAAGGAAAATATTTAATGTCATTAAAATTTAAATTATTCATTAGAAAAGAACTGGAAAGACTAAATTTTCATTGCATTTTTAAAATTTAATTTGAAGGAGAAAGATAATGTCCTAAACGTATTATTTGTAAGGAAAAAAGCAATGGAAAAAGGCAAAATCGCATTAAAAAAAATTTTTTTTAGCTGTTATCTCGACAAGTAATGAAATTTACTTAAGTTCAAAATTGGGGACACGTCAGATGTGTTTTCTAAGCATCTTGAGTACTGATTGAAGTTGGTGACACCACCACTTCCAGTTACCGCCCTGGTGCAAATCTTGAAAATAACTCTGCAGTTGTCATTTCAGTAGCAGCCTGTTGAAATACATTTTAGCTGTGGGTTGCCAGCTGCGGTGTGTACATATCATTTTGGTTCCCAGACAGTCGGACTTGCATCATAACATGCATAATTTCTGTCCGTGCATAAAATTTTTGGTCGTCGTTATCTTTTTTTTTTTAAACGCGGGGAGCAGTGAATACAGAAAATATTTGTCTTCGTCTATTTCTCTTTCTTCGACCTCGTTCTGTTGAAGAATTTGTAGCATGGACTCTCCGTAGCTCCCGTTGTAGATTTTTTTTTTTTCGTGACTTGGAACTATTTCTGTGTAAACAGTCGGTATTGGCCGGTCGAAGGTTGGTCGAAAGCCTTACGTCAGTATCATCACATTTACTTTTGTCGAAATCAATGTTATTCAGTTCGAGGTTATTAGATTTGTTCCTGCCTTCAACAGTCCCTCAGAAATAACAACTGGTCAGTAAAAATAATGGTGCCTGTTCGTAGCATAAGGCCGCCTTTATATCCTTTCTGTCTGGAGCCTGTGTATCGGAAGAATGACTCATGTGTGCCGGCCGAAGTGGCCGTGCGGTTAGAGGCGCTGCAGTCTGGAACCGCAAGACCGCTACGGTCGCAGGTTCGAATCCTGCCTCGGGCATGGATGTTTGTGATGTCCTTAGGTTAGTTAGGTTTAACTAGTTCTAAGTTCTAGGGGACTAATGACCTCAGCAGTTGAGTCCCATAGTGCTCAGAGCCATTTGAACCATTTTTTTTGACTCATGTGTGCACAGTGACAAATGGCATGAAGCGGGTTCAGTCAAGTACGTAGTTCTAATTTTCATCCACCAGAGTACGGTAGCGGACAGATACATTTAAAAAACTAGTCAAGAGAATGCTTTTGTGAATTGTTCTGTTTATTTCTTGAAGCTTGTTTGTTTATTTATATTTGTACAGTTTTGTATAAGTTTTTAGTACTGTCAATGATGAGTGAATGTGGTGTAAAGTAAGTATGTAGATCATTGTTATACTGACAAACGATGTATGAACTAGCGTGAGAAAGTTTTTAGACAGTGTGAATGCAGACGACGGGGAATTTTGTATCATAATATGTTAAGTACGTTTACGGTAAAAGGAACGCTAATTCGAATGCAAATGAAAATATTTAATAACGTAAAGTGCAAGTAATATCAGAATGTTAAATATTTATTTCGGAAGAAAGTACAGTTGCAAGTGTGTTATTTGTTGATTGGTTGGCTATGAAAAGCGCGGACTAATGCGGGAGAATAATATTTTTCTATTGTTTCTATTGACCTTAAAGAAAACTGACCAACCAGAACGGAGTATTCTTCGCGCGTCTTTTCTCTTGGAGATAGAGAAAGCTTACAGCAGTCTTAAGTCGGAGCCCAGCCTATCAATGGTACGTTCGTGTTTAGTATGAGCTCCGAAGGAAGTTACAGTTTGTCGGTTTTAGTCGTGCTACATGCCTCAAAAGTGCTTTAAAGTGAAGGCATATTTATTCCGGCATGTTTTTTTAGAAAGTACGGATTTTTAAGTAATTTTGTCTATGAGGAAAGACAGTAATTCCGCGTGGCTTATTGAGCAGATCGGTGACCAAAAACGTCAGCGCATTAGACACCGATAAACCTAATAGTGTGGCGAGCATTTTCATTTAAGAACAATCCATGTTTAGTAGCTCTTCAGACTTCGGAAAATACGTTACCATAAACTCGTTAACGGGAATGAAAGCCTTTGTGCACGTATGTGTTAGGATTAGCACGGGTTTGTATCTGAACTTGTTATTCTTAACTTCAGAATGTACCGAAGTTTTGCCAGAATTTCCACCTTTCATTGAAAATTAAGTTCACAGATACGTCCTGGTTTAATCCCAGAAAGGAACCGCACTTCTTCAAGAACCTGATCCTGACCGTCTCTTTTTTGAGCATCATATTCCCTTTTGAAACAGGTTCTTAAGTTCTTCCATTCTTTCCTTATTTATTTTTTAGTCCCTGACCTGTAAATAAGAATTATTTGCTACCTTATTTGTATTGTGTATTGCAACTAACTTACTGTGTACTGTATTCTCACTTATTGTGTACTGTATTTGTTTCAGGTATTTAGCAACTGGTAACAGCTTTGTATCCCTACATTACGAATATTTATTAGGAGAGACGATAATTAGCGGAATTGTCAGAGATGCGTGTGACGCAATTTGGGAATGCTCGCTACCGGATTATATGCCACGTTTGAATGAAGACTGTTGATTAATAATTTCTAAAAGACAAACTGTCCAAATTGTCTTGGAACAGTGGATGGGAAGTATATCAGAATAGAGAAACCTAATTCAAGTGGCTCTGAGTTTTACAGTTTTTTCTACTGTACTTCTAGCAATAGGATATTCCAATTATAAGCCCGCATCTCGTGGTCGTGCGGTAGCGTTCTCGTTTCCCACGCCCGGGTTCCCGGGTTCGATTCCCGGCGGGGTCAGGGATTTTCTCTGCCTCGTGATGGCTGGGTGTTGTGTGATGTCCTTAGGTTAGCTAGGTTTAAGTAGTTCTAAGTTCTAGGGGACTGATGACCATAGATGTTAAGTCCCATAGTGCTCAGAGCCATTTTTTTCCAATTATAATTTCATTTATGTAGACGTAGGGGCTTTTGGCTCTTCAAGCGATTCACACATTTTCAAAGAATCTGCTTTTTCATAATTACTAGAAAGAAATCAATTAAATGTTACTGAACCTACACATCTTCTCAGTTATGAAAATCTAAGAGCATTGCCATTTGTACTTGTAGGGGTTGAGGCCTTTGCCCATCATAGCATGAATTGAGACCTTATTCTAACAACGATCAGTCAATGAAACAACAAATCTTTAACTGTAGACTAACAAGAGCACGGAGAGTGGTAGATAGGTCATTTGGTATTTTAGCAAACAATTGGTGCATCTTCCATAGGCCACTTGACACAAATGTCAGGTCTTATGACAGTATCAGAAAAGCATGTTGAATTCTTCATAATCATATTAGAAGACGTGATGGTATTCGTTTCGAGGACACATGATGTGAATGTCCATTGGAAGACAAATTCGGGAGGTCGACGGTTCAATCCCGTCTCCGGCCATCCTGATTTAGGTTTTCCGTGATTTCCCTAAATCCTTTCAGGCAAATGCCGGGATGGTTCCTTTGAAAGGGCACGGCCGATTTCCTTCCCCGTCCTTCCCTAACCCGAGCTTGCGATCCGTCTCTAATGACCTCGTTGTCGACGGGACGTTAAACACTAATCTCCTCCTCCTCCTTCTTGGAAGACTATGAAAATATCGAGACGAGGGGTAACAAGCAAGGAACTACGATAAGGAATGATTTTGCAAATTACTTCTTCTCACCTCAGGGTTTTGTTCCATGGCAATATAACAAAATTTAAATGTGTTGTTAATAATGTAAATTCTCGTAATGCGGATGCTCTAAGACGCTATTAAAGAATTATTTACCTAATCGCGACTGTTGTTGTTGTGGTTTGATGCACCTCTCAATGTTACTCTGTCTTGTGCAAGCCTCTTCAAGTAACTACTGCAACCTGCGTCGTTCAGAATCTGCTTACTGTATCCATCTCTTAGTCTCCCTCTGCGATTTTTACTCCCGACATTTCACTCCATTAATAAACAGGTGTCCCTTGATGTCTCAGAATGTGTCCTATCAACCTACCCCTTCTCTTCGTCAAATTGTGCCACAAATTTCTATTCTCCCCAATTCTGTTGGGTACATCCTCATTAGTTAGGTAATCCAGCAATCTAATCCTCAGCATTCTTTTGTAGCACATTTCAAAACTTCTATTCTCTTCTTGTTTAAATTGTTCATTCTCCATGTTTCACATCCACACATGGCCACATTCGATACAAGTACTTTCAGAAAAGACTTCCTGATGTTTAAATCTGCACTCGACGTTAGTAAATTTTTCTTCTTAAGAAAGGCTTTTCTTGCCATTGGCAGTGTACGTTTTATATCCTTTCTACTTCGACCATCATCAGTTATTTTGCTGCCTAAATAGTAAGATTCATCTACTACATTAAGTGTCTCATTTCGTAATATACTTCATTAATTTCGCTACATTCCATTATCTTCGGTTTGCTTTTGTTGATGCTCATCTTATATCCTCCTTTCAAGACACTGTCCATTTCGTTCAACTTGCTCTTCCAAGTCCTTTGCAGTCTGATAGCATTCCAGTGTCATCAGAAAACCTCAAAGTCTTTATTTCTTCTCCCAGGACCTTAATTGGTTCAAATGGCTATAAGCACTATGGGACTTAACTTCTGAGGTCATCAGTCCCCTAGAACTTAGAACTACTTAAACCTATCTAACCTAAGGACATCACACACATCCATGCCGGAGTCAGGATTCGAATCTGCGACCGTAGCGGTCACGCGGTTCCAGACTGTAGCGCCTAGAACCGTTGGTCCACCCAGGCCGGCGGACCTTAATTCCTAATGCTAATTTTTGTTTAGTTTCCCTTACTACTTGTTCGGTATACACACTGAATAACATCGGGAATAGGCTACAATCATGTCTCACTCCCTTCTCAACCACTACTTCCCTTTCAAGTCCCTCGACTACAGCATTTGTACCATCAGGTTTCTGTACAAATGGTAAATAACCTTTCTCTCCCTGTATTTTACTCCTGCCACCTTTCGAACTTGAAAGAGTTCAACTCAACATTGCCAAAAACTTTCTTTAAGTCTGGAAATGCCATAAACGTAGGTTTGCCATCTCCTTAACCTATCTTCCATAGAAATCGTAGGGTTAGTATTGCCTCACGCGTTCCTACGTTTCTCCAGAATCCGAAGTGATCCTTCCCGAGGTCGTCTTCTGCCAGTTTTTCCATTCTTCTGTAAGGAATTCGTGTTAGTATTTTGCTGCCGTGATTTATTAAACTGATAGGTAATTTTCACACCTCTCAGAACCTGCTTTCTTTGGAATTGGTATTATTATATTCTTCTTGAAATCCGAGAATATTTCGACTCTCTCATACATCCTGCTCACTAGATGGAAGAGTTTTTTCATGGCTGGCTCTCCAAAGGCTATCAATAGTTCTTACGGAATATCATTTACTCCCCGGGCCTTGTTTCGACTTAGGTCTTTCTTGCTCTGTCAAATTCTTCACTCAGTACCATATCTCCCATTTCATCTTCATCTACGTCCTCTTCCATTTCCATAATAATGTCCCCAAGTACATTTCCCTTGTACAGACCCTCTACATACTTCTTCCATCTTCCTGCTCGCTCTTCTTTACTTAGGACTGGTTTTTCCATCTGAGCTCTTGATATTCATACAGGTGGTTCTTTTTCCTTCAAAGGTCTCTGTAATTTCCCTGTAAGGGGCCTCTAGATTTCCCCTAGAGATAAATGCTTCTTAATCCCTACATTTGTCCTCTAGCCATTTCTGCTCTGCCACTTTGCACTTTCAATAAGGACTATTTAGTTTATTATAACTCTCCTTATCTATTGCTCATCAGCACGAATCAGTGAATGCAAAATGAAAGATCAGAATGCACATTACAATTTTTAAAAAACAGAAATAGCCACTTACATTTTTGAGTCTTTTCTTTGTCCCCTAGTTCTATCCAGTATTTATAAACTCTTCGGACACCTCGAACCACAATGTTTTTTTACGAAATTTTATCTGTATGTTCCTTGAGACGCGTATTATATCATGCTTGCCACTTCTCAATAGCCAAAATAAACTATCTACGTCTGCCGCCATTGCTTAACTACGAACTGCACTGTATAAACTTCCGAAGGCACGTTCCGACCAAGGGTCGGTAAGCAACTGAGTAGTTCAGCAGTGCACTGGGCCAGGTGGATACCAGCGTGGTCCATTCCTGCCGGCGACAATTTACTCGTCCTCGCAATAGGTCAGTGCGCAACTGTTTAGTTGCAGTGACTGAAAGCTGCCCGCGTGCGGGACCGCATCCAATACCGCGTGTTTCATTTTAACTTTAAAAGCAACGAAATAGTAGCTTTGACAAAGATTCCAGTGCTCGGGGGCCCTAATTTCATAGCTCAGAGTAACAGTACTGTGCTTCGGAAAGGAAGACAAGGGTAGGAACAGGTCTAAGAGATTGAAAATTAAAAATATTCTGAGAACTGGAAAACGGAACATAAAAAATTCCTTTAATAGCAAAGAACAAGAGCAGGAATAAAGGACAGCCAATCATTTACCAAAAATAGTGGTTTTCAAATAATCTTGACCACGGTTCCAACAGATCTAAACCTATCTTCTTCAGAAGTACAGACACATTCACATCAGCAATTCACCCAGTAAAAGCCGTTGCCGGTAAACGTCATGCGGAGAAAGCTTTTACTGAGTGAAGTGCTAATGTAAAGTTGTCTGTGCTTCTGAAGAAGTTGGGTTTAGATCCGTTGAAACCGTGGTCAAGGTTATTTGAAAACCACCGTTTTTGCAGCTTGTTAGCTGTCCTTTATTGCTGCTGTTCTGTGACAGTTGAAGAGCTTATAGAAGAACTTAAACATCATGAAATCTCGCTATGTAGTATCCAAGAGAAAAGTAAGAAAGGCAATGAGCAAAAGCAATATGACAAGTACCTATTCATTTTTAGCAGAGTTGGGAAGGAAATGAGAGCTAAAACAGGAGTAGGGATATTTATATACAGGAAATACAAAGACCTCATTGAGGAGTGCCAATACCTTTCTGAGAGAATAATTTTAATAAAACTGAAACTGACTCATCACAGACTGAAAATCATCTCCACGTACAGCCAAAAAGATTACAAACCTAGTACAGAAAGAGAGGCCTTCTGTGAGCAGTAACAGTGCCAACATAGGGAGTGATCACAGACTACCTATGACAAAAATTTGATTGCCTGTAGGAAGGAACAACACTTCTATAGAACCAACCTTGAAAGAAGAAAAATTTAATATCGTGTCCTTATGGACTGAATCTACAAAAATTTTACTTCGAAAGGAATATCAGAGAAAATGAAAGAGGAACCCATTAACACAGAGGACAACGTACAACAGGTTTGGGAGAAAGTACTGAAGCAGCAGCTCAAAAACACTAAGTACATTCATTACAAGGCAAGAGAGGAAAACAAGCAAAGAGGTTAAAGAAACGTTTGAAAAAAAAAGAGGTCTGCTTACTTGAAATATTGAACACTCAAAAGACATGAGTCTTATGAAGATCACAAAAGAACTCGTAATGAGACAAAATCACTAGTGAATCATTTTAGACAGGAACGCAGGTAAACCTGTAAAAAATTAGAACATAACTGCTATGGGTTGCTCAAACATATGTTGAAAAATATCCGACAGCAGACGAAAGAATTAAATGGAATTTTTAAAGTGAACGACATAAATCAGGAACCAAGGGTTAAATATTTAAGAGAGAAGTATAAAGGTAAAAAAATCACCAGAAAACAAAGACAGATCAGAGTTCAATATACAAGTAAAAGGCGATGTAACTGTTTCACACGCAGAGGTAGAAGAAGCGGCAAGTCTGCTAAAAAAGAGGAAGTCTCCAAGGAAAGATAGGATCCTCAATGAATTACTGAAGTACGGAGGATATCGATCAACTGAACAGCTAACCAAGGAGGCTAGCAATGTTTTAACTGGTAATAACATTTCCAGTCGAATGGAGAACAAGTGTTACAGTTCTCATGTGCAAAAAAGGAGATGAGAAAGACACATCGAACTACAGAGAGGTAAATCCACTGCACTCAGTTCTTAGACTAATAACAAAAATAATAGGAAATAAAATACAAAGCATTACAACCCTTGCAGAGGGCAGTAGCGTTTTAGATCCGATAGACAATGCACAGGTGCAGTATTCATTCTTAGTTCGGTTGCAGAGAAGTTCACTCAATACAACAGATCATGTTACCTCTGTTTTATTGATTTACAGAAGATTATTGATAGGATTCAATTAACAGATGTGGTAAACCTGCTCTAAGATTTGGGGATTCTTTCCAACCCAATAAAAGAAATTGAAGACATTTATTCCAACAATTAGATGCAGACGAAAAGCGGTTCCAGAGCAACTAGCTGCATAGCACTTACAGTGGTATTAGGCAATGTGACTTTTTGAGCCCGCTACTTTTTAATATAGTCATGGACGAGGTGATGAAGGTATTGCCTCGTAGTGGCTGTAGAACGGGGGACGAAGAAATAAAAATCATTTGTTATATGCTGACGATGCAGTACTGCTGGCTACCAGTGTACATAATCTGCAGGAACTTTCACATATATTTAAGGTGGCAGCCAAAAAGGTAAATATGATCATACCTACTCAAAAAACCAAAGGTATTACCACATCCACGGAACTAGCTAGAGACAAAATTGAGATGGATGCAAAAATTATTCAAAGGGTAATGAGATTTCAATATGTTGGCACTGAACTGTCTAGCAGTAGAATCGTCGAAAAGGAAATTAGAGAACAAGTAGCAAACGTTAATAAAGTGGCAGGGTGTTTAAACGATACTACTTAGAAAAATAAGCATACAGGAAACGATGTAAAGACATGAAGAATGCACAAAATAATAATCAGAACAATTACGACATACAAAAGAGCCGGGGCATAAAAACAAAGACTTTGGGAACCCACGCAACTGAAAATTCTGCAGACTATTTCAGTGAAGACACTGCGAGATACAGGGAGAATTTAAAGCATTAGAAAAGGATGTAAAGTGTACGCCATTAATGAGTGGGTGTCTGAGAGAAAGTATGAACGGAACGAACACACAGACAGGATGGATGAACGGAAGACTGTGAAAACCGTAAGAAATGAATTACCAGCTGGTAAAAGAAATACTGGACGTCCAAGGAAAAGATGGAGGTAGAACTCAGGGCAGACTGAGGTATACTGAAGGAAACAGGCTTTAGCGTAGGAAGAGAGGAAGAAGAAGAAGAGGTTAAATGGCTCTGAGCACTATGGGACTTAACTTCTGTGGTCATCAGTCGCCTAGAACTTAGAACTAATTAAGCCTAACTAACCTAAGGACATCACACACATCCATGCCCGAGGCAGGATTCGACCCTGCGACCGTAGCGGTCGCGCGATTCCAGGCTGTAGCGCTTAGAACCGCTCTGCCAATCCGGCCGGCCAGAAGAAGAGGAACAAGAAGATATATTTTTACACCTTTCGGCCAATGCTAACACCAGAACCACATTGAAAGGACATCAATTCACAGTCACTGTACGGTCATGTACCAGTGACTGAACAGTTGTACACAGAAACCTCAGGGGAGACAATGAATTGATGTCCTTTTTAAACTTAATACTGCTGATGGCACATGTTGAAGCACATACGAGTAATATCGTATAGTATGCTTAAACAGAATCGATAAAGATAGAACATAATTTCCAAAACCATTATTATCATCGCTGATTCATTTCCAGATTTAAAGATAAAAATCTCATCATAGTCCAAAAGTTTTCTTTTTTTTCCCTTTTTCTTAAATTATGCTTAACATCTGGGCAACTGTACATAACATTTAGTGGGTTAGCAGAGATTATTGGCTCTCTAAGATGGTAATTTAATATGTGCTGCATGGTTCTTGTTAAATGAAAATGTTCACATAAATTAGCCGGTAAAATTTAGAATGGTGGATTTTAAAGAGTAGTCTGTCTTGAGCTCTATTGGAAGAATGCGTAATCGGAAAGGTATGAAGAAACGTGTCTGCTCTAACTTACTTAAATCATTTACGATGGGAGTCATTAGGTCCAGCTATTACCTCCAGAAAATAAAATTATGCAACTGGCTTTTTGTTTGCTTGCAGGTAAGTGCCTGTCATCCATTTATGTGTTGAAATCCGCTCTCCGCATTTCCATAGCATGCATCTGGGGAAGCTGATAAAGTTAAGTATCGTTTGGTACTCGTTTTTTGTGTTTGAAGCGTAATAGTACTACAACAATCAATGCCGGACGGTGGGAGTGTACAGTAACAATGCAGCATCATATGAGACAGCTGGCGTATACGCTTCGAAAGTGGTGAAACGTCTATATCTACATCTATACTTCGCAAAACACTTTATGGTGAGTGGCGGAAGAACTTCGTATGTCGCTGTCACATACAACCCCCGTCTTGTTCCAGTCACGAATGGTTGGCAGGAGCAACGATTGCTGGTAAGCCTCTGACTGCGTGGACGTACCTATGTGAGTTGGGCACGAGCAGCTGCCCCGCACCCCACTTCCATTCCCCACCACCCTCCGCCTCTTGATTTTGTATTCCTACGTGCCTGCTGTTGTCGATTAAAGCTATGTGAGTTACAAAATTGTTAAGGCTTTCGAGGCCACTATGTGAGTTACGTTACGACTTACTTACACATACTATGCGTGAACTTTTGAAAAAATCGCGCTGCACGCCCGGTCCAGTTCCATTCACGCAACACGCAAACACGGTAAGCAAGCGCAACGCTCGCCAGCCACCGTCTCGTTTCGTGCCGACGACGACGGACTAAGATTAACGAATCTGGCCGAGCTGCTCGTATTCTTGGCTGCGAGACTCTAAGCGGCAGGTTTGGGAGTGAGTTGCGAGTGGCTTGAGCTCATTTGACATGCTATTGTTTTTTGTGAGCCAAACGTTGGTGATGAAAATATTCATTCAGCGTCCATATCAAACTAAATTAAAAAATCCGGTTGTATTATGTTGTCAAAAGTGGATTCTGTTCAAGAATAATAAAGTGTGTCACGTTGAATAACAATGGACATTAGTAATTTTTGTTAGTATTTTTTATTATTAATTTTAATATCTTATTTGTAAACGGAAATAATGCTTCTCGTATATATGTGTGGCTTAGAAAGCTACCTGACACTATGAAAGTTGTGGTCATGGTACCGATTTATGCAACTAGAACTGATTTTACCAACGTAAAATATTTGCAGTTGCACTATAGCCTGGCTAACGAAAGCTGAACCTTGCGTTTTGACGAAAGTGTGCACCACACAATTCAAATGTCAACTTTTAATACCAAACTGTATAAGTTAGTAGACTAGATGTTCTTGATACTTGATCTGATAAAATTTCATTGTCCATCTGCCATTTTTCGTAATAATCTTTTCCCATCTACGAATAGGTAGAATATTTTCACTTGGATACGTATTCAAAAGTACTTCATTACTCTTTAGTTTGTAACGCGCCCGGGGAAAATGTGTATATGTTTTGTACATGTACCACCTGCCCCCCCCCCCTCCACCCAAATACAGTGTTTAACCACCGCGTGCGTGAACCCCACGCACCTCGTTTTCCTGCGGCGGTTGCTCTTCTCTCCATGCACTGCCTGCTTCGATGTGTCCTGTACCAATTATTATCTAACGGGGTGCGGAGCTACTCACACAAAAAATTGCCAACTTGGTCTGGTAGAACTCTGTATATATTGTTCAACACACACACACACGGGGATGGGCTGTGCTATTCACAGTTAATATTATTCCACAGTTGATGTAGTGGGTATTTGCATCCCAATCGTGTAATCCATTGTGACTTTACTAAGTTGTTGTTGAAGTAATATTATCCAGTTCAATCACGTGCAACAGAGAACACACATAAAATTCAAATGGTTCAAATGGCTCTAAACACTATGGGACTTAACATCTGAGGTCATCAGTCCCCTAGACTTAGAACTACTTAAACCTAACTAACCGAAAGACATCAAACGCGCCGGCCGGTGTGGCCGAGCGGTTCTAGGCGCTTCAGTCTCGAACCGCGCGACCGCTACTGTCGCAGGTTTGAAACCTGCCTCGGGCATGGATGTGTGTGATGTCCTTGGGTTAGTTAGGTATAAGTACTTCTACGTCTAGGGGCTGATGACTCCAGATGTTAAGTCCCATAAAGCTCAGAGCCATTTGAATCATTTTGAACATCACACGCATCCATTCCCGAGGCTGGATTCGAACCTGCGACCACAGCAGCAGCGCAGTTCCGGACTGAAGCGCCTAGAACCGCTGGGCCACAGCGGCCGGCATGAAATTAACTCTTCAAAATGTACTTTATAAGTCAACGAAAACCGTAGTTCTTCCTGTCAATACTAAACTACTCCTTCATTCACTACAGGAGCATGTGCTTGACTGAATCGCGACGCGAATGTTTCAAAAGATCGGTGTATCATATCCGAAACGATATAGTACCTACACTCGTGAAATTCACGGATTCCAACCATACATGTTTTACTCACCTTGAACCTGTAAAAAATCCAGTCCCATAACCGTCCCGATGCGGTTGATTATTGACCTTCCGGCACGACGTACGAGATCGAAAACCGTCACATTTTAGATAAACATTAATGTTAAGCTGTGAACACTGATATAAAATTTATATAACCTGCGTGCCAAACATTTTTAATTACATTACAATAACTTGAGAAGTGTTTGGTGCAGCCACGACATCAACACTACACGACACCCACGTCCCACAGTAACTTAGCTATGACACTATTCTTGGGCTCTACGCTTACCAGAGGGGCGAATATCGATAGGTCAGCGATACAACGTACTCTTACATTCTCACACAAATATTGTTTTCGAAGTCTGGAAGAAAATTACGAGAAACAAGTAGAGAAGTCCCTCCGGTAGCCCAGATGGGGACTGGTGTACGCATGTGTAATGCTCCATCCATCAGGTACTGCACCGTTAAATGATGACTACATAGCCATACCATGACAAGTAGACCAAACATCAAGAAACATAATATCACGGTGCACACAAAGGAAATCAAATATATGCACAAACCCACCTACAGTGCAAGCGGCTACAAAGGACATAATTGCATTAAAAATAGAAACAGCCGAGTACAATATTATTTAGGTTCCTGGAAAAGAAAATACAGATGCATAAACGCTACGTGAGGCGCTGTCGCTTTGTACAGCGTAGACGCTGGAGAGTAAAAGAAAAGTTATGCATCTACACATCAGCGCTCTGCCAGCCACAGAAGTAAAGTTTTACTACTCACAGATAAAGGTGGTGAAGGGTTGATGCACCGCAGTGTAGCCAGCTTGCAGATGTAATCTACGCTGCCGCTGTCACAGCATACAGTACTCAACGCCCAGTGAGAAGATTGCCATCTTCGCCTCGTGCTAAGCTGTCCATGGCGTACATGAAACAAGCGTGTCAGTGTCCCATCAGTGCTCACCCACTCCTAACCTACTGGTCATACATGTATCTTATGCCTGCGGATAGTAGCTCTGGCGCCATACTCAACTAATATTAAACAAGAAAGCATGAACTTAGGTAATAGCAGAAACTTTAAGTGTGCCTGTGCACGTTGCATATATTGTGAACATCAGAATTATACCTTTTTATGTCAAAACAGAATATCAGTTAATCTATATTTGAAAAAACTTTCCAATTACCAACATGTTATGAACCTTGCTAATAAAATTAAAACACCAAACATCCGTCTCTTTCACAGACAAAATACACACATCGAGAAAACATCATTAAATAGGCAATATACATACAGAATACCAGATTACTTACTATGCGAAACTATTTCGTATTATCCACAATAACACTACAGTTGAGCGTCCTCACACATATCTAAAAATACAAAGGAAATCTCACTAAACTGTTCACATAACAATCAATAAATTTGTACTTACTAAAGAGAGCCTGTCAGTGTCCATAAGTAGCCAACCACAGACTTATTCACATTCCAGAACAATCCTCAACATTTTCTGTATCTCCTCACCTACTGCTTCACGTTTTAGGTGCGGCATCGGTTATGGCCATACGAAAAATGGTTAGCTGTCTTTGTCAACGATCGCTCATTCGAGAAAGCCTGCTGATGACTTTTCAGGATCTCTAATAGACCTTTTATCTCCACCCGGTACTGTTGTTCTACGTACTGGAGTTTCTGGTCAACAACGAGTTCAAGATCTGCTGTGTCAATCTTGCCTTCCCATCTCCACTACTAACTACATAGTGCTGCCGAATCGACCTTCGTAGTACTCTGTGGTGCGAATTGCAGATCAGTTAAACAACATAAGTCGGTGTTTCCTAGCTCTTTACTAGCACTGATTCTTCCTTTAAAGTCGACAACCGCTTCCTTTCCTTCCTTTCTCGCTTCTACACAACCTCTCTCAAAATTCTAGCGAGCTTTCTGCTCCATTATCCAATCAACACCAACAATTATGACCAAAGCTAGCCTGGGTAGCACAAGTGCCGATAAATCATAATCTTCACCATTAAGCCTGGAGGTGACTGAGATTTGCTACCAATTATTTTGCTTTTTGCATACTCCACGCGTTGGAAAATTTGATATATCTATTCCCTGCTCTACCCATTATGTTCATAGTTTCTGGCACACAGCATTGACTTGGCTTGCTGAGTCGATGAAAGCATCTGTCTAGGCGCCAAAAATATCTGCTTCTACTACAGACTGTATAATTTCATAGGGCTCATTATAATTCTCCCATATCAAATCATATCGTACCAGTCATGCCTCCTGTCTTGCATACTGACATGCCTGTTGGCCCTTTGTTACGTGTAGCTGTACTTCCATTACGCCGCAACACGTCATGGTCTTTGCCTACATTTTGTCACCTATCATCCGACTCGACTTCCTGAATTGTTATGTGCTCCATGTTGTGGTAGCCGTAACCGCCACATTGTTTTCGTTAGGTTCTGCTAACTCAAAAACTGTGTTCAAATCCTCTGTCATCTTCTCGATTCCAGCGTTAGTCATCACACCCTCTATCATTGTGCGATTGTGTACAGGTATTACCCTGGCCATTACATGATACTCATGTATACTGTTGGCCTTCTCCCATTCCTCGATGTTCATATAACACATTTAGTTTTCCCACAGCTGATTTCATCTATTCTACATCATCCTTGGGAATCGCCAGTAGGTTTTCCTCAACTGCCATCGGTACCTTACATAAGATTACTGACTCTGTTGCCGCTGTCCTCACTAAACACCAGAACGAGGACTGGATATTTAACGATCTCAACCCCACTTTCCTGGTATTCCCGTGGCGGTTCCTCTTCTCTACTTTACTAGTATTATTAATTGTTATTGTTATTATCTAACAGGGTGCGGAGACACACAAGCAATGCCATCTTAATCTGATAGAGTTTAGCATCTTCCGTTAAACACAGACACGGGGTTGGGCTGCACTGTTCACCTTAACATTATTCCACAGCTGAGGTAGTTGGTATTTGCATTCCAACCGCGTAATCCATTGTGACATACTAAAGATATAGTTGAAGTAATATTATCCAATTCAGCTATATGCAACACGTAACACACATGAATTTCACTATTCAAAATGTACTTTATGAGGCAACGAAAACCATAGTTCTTCCAGTCAGTACTAAACTATTCCTTCGTTTATTTCACGAGCGAATCTTGACGCCGATGTTTCAAGACGTCAGTGTGCAATATCCGAAACGATAAAGTACCTACGCTCGTGATACTCAAACAGCCAAATCATACACGTTTCTTCCACTTGGAACTATTAATCAGAGTCAGTCCAGTCCACGTTATGTTCCCGTAAACGAGCTCGCATCTCGTGGTCGTGCGGTAGCGTTCTCGCTTCCCACGCCCGGGTTCCCGGGTTCGATTCCCGGCGGGGTCAGGGATTTTCTCTGCCTCGTGATGGCTGGGTGTTGTGTGCTGTCCTTAGGTTCGTTAGGTTTAAGTAGTTCTAAGTTCTAGGGGACTGATGACCATAGCTGTTAAGTCCCATAGTGCTCAGAGCCATTTGAACCGTAAACGAGCCGATGCGGTTGGTTATTGCCCTCCCGGCACGACATACGAGAGCGAAAACCGTAACCTTTTAGATAAACATTAATATTAAGCTGTGAACACTGAAATGAAATTTATATAACCTGCGTGCCAGACATTTTCAGTTACACCACAATAACTTAAGAAATGCGTGTTGCGACTACGGCATCAACACTACACGATACCCGCGTCCCACAGTAACTTAGCTATGACACTATTCTTGCGCTCTACACTTGCCAGAAGGGTGCTAACAAATATGTGCAGTGCGTAAATATAATCAATTTATTGGTTTTTAAGAAAATCGTGGCCTACTTATTACGTACCTACATATATAGGGGTCGAATTAAAAAGACTCCTTTTTTAAAGTCGGTCAAAAACAATGATAACTGAGAATGTGAAAACAAATTACATTATCAATTAAGCCTCATTTCAGTTGGGCAGACTATAATTCAAAGATGATTTTAGGCTTTATAGGCGAAAATCCAAAAAAAGGGGAAATAACTCGTAAAGAGAGTAATTTAAGTGACAGTAAATCTTGTGAGGTGGATCCAGCGCCAGTTACGAAGTCTTATTATGATCGTCCAAGAGGCAAGAGCAACAAAAATTTGTGTACCTCACTGATGAACCCACTAGAATGATCGGAATCGGAATCTATAAATTCTTGTAATATTAGTGACAAGGTAGCTTCCGAATCTCAGGCATCTGAGTCTACAGCCATTCTGGAAGAAGGACATCACTGTCATGAAACTGATATCGGGAGGCAGTGGCCCTTGCGGGGCCCTCATTGCCACCCGCGCCGCCCCCGCCAGTCAGCCGGCACACAATTCGTTCGTTTCTTTCGTCAGTCGACTCGACTGAATCGAGTTATCGAGTAGCTGTACTTTTCCTGTGTAGCACGCGCGGCCGCATCATCGTATTTTATACGTTTCTATCTGGCACATAGATAACTAACACATACCTACGAGAAAAAAAAAAAAGGTTCAAATGGGTCTGAGCACTATGGGACTTAACAACTGAGGTCATCAGTCCCTTAGAACTTAGAACTGCTTAAACCTAACCAACCTAAGGACACATCCATGGCCGAGGCAGGATTCGAACCTGCGACCGTAGCGGTCGCACGGTTCCAGACTGAAGCGCCTAGAACCGCTCGGCCACAGGGACCGGCGCTTACGAGAAAGGTCGCGGCCATTCTAGTGATCTCGATACGTTATTCTGTCTGGCATTTCTTCGAGAAAAGTCGCGAATATTCTACCGTTTTCTTGTATAGAGAACCGTCGATACGAAGCGTTATAAATACGGACTACTCGCCAAATAGGAAGCTAGTTTACCTTCAGAAGCAGAAATATTAAGGTAGCTGAAGATATGTTTAACGCCCCTTCCTTGAGGTTTTTCTGTATACGTCACTGTCGGAAGGTGGTCTGGACGATCTTTTGTAACGAATACCGAAAACCGAATGGAAATGTTAAAGCGATGCTGGGTACCTTCAGAAAATTACGATTTTGCTGTTGATGCTACGCATTTGAGAAACAAATTTGATCACAGTTGGTTTGAAATGTACGAGCCTTGGCTTTCTTACTCAAAGAGACTGAAAGATGCGTTTTGTTTGTTTTGCGTTTTATTTCTGCCCAAACTTGTACGTGGTGTATAGGGATCTGTGATCGTCACACCATTCACCAAGTATAAAAATATACACTATTATCCTAAAGCAAATTCAGATAGTCAAGGGCTCAGAGAGTCTTGTGCCCCTGCCAACATTTTGGCAATGGTAAAACAAATTTACAGGTTGATATGCAAACAGGCCACGCAGAAATTGTTGATGATGACTGAAATGCATTACAATCTTTAGTCAGTACAATTATCTTTCGCGTAACTCACGATTTCCCATTGAGAAAATAATAAATTTAAATGGGGAATTGAAATAGGGCGCTTATTGAACAAAAACTCACAAAAAGGACATACATGCTCATTATTCTACTGCAAAAATAGAAAACGAGGTTTCAAGCTTTTGCGGCGCCTTAATGAGAGAAAAATTGGTCAATACGTCAAAACCGCAAGTGCCTACAGCATTTTGATTGATAAGTCAGCTGATACATCAGGAAAGGAGCAACTATCAATAGGTCTTAGATTTTAGATGAAAAGGAGAAGTTAAGAAAAAATTTATCGGTTTCTTCGAGTTAGAACAAATCGATGCCGAAACCATACCTGCTGAAATTAATGGATTCATCAATGCATTAAATATTGATGTTAACAAGTGTGTGATACTAGGCTACGACGAATATGTTACAATGGCGAGAAAAGATGGCGGTGTCAAAAAGGTATTGAGAGAAACATATAAAAAGGGTTTATATTTTCACCGAGCCTGCCACAAAGTACACCTTGTACTAGAAGACTTAAAAATTATTCTTCAGATCCGAAACTACTTTGGAACTGTAAAAGGTACTGTAAATTTTTTCTGGAAATCAGTTCTGCGTCAAAAATATGCACCGAAAATAACATTAATGTGTGAAAAAACGTGGTCTCATAAGTACAAAAAATTTTCTGTGTTTAAAATTGTGGAAATTGTGGAAGGTTTGGAAAAACTTTCTCAGGAAGGGAATTCTGGGACAAGAGAAGTAGCTTTCCATTTGTTATCTGTAGTTGGAAAAATAACATTCATGTTGACTATGTGTATTATAGACAAGTATAATTTCCTGCTGCAACCGGTCGCAAACAAATTGCAGTCTAAAACCCCGTACGTAATTGGGTGTGCAGAGTACATCCAAACTACAGGCGCAGAACAGAGGCGTTCTGCCGAAGTAGGAAGTGATGAATTATTAAAATCAGCTAAAGAAATTGCTAAGGCTTTGAACATAGAGCTGCGTCTTCCAAGGACAGAAATCTGCCAACTGGTTCGTTAAGCGACTGTTGTCGTCGCTCGCTATGCGTGGCCTATTTCGATTCGTTATCATCAACATTAGAGGCGAGGTTCGCAGAAAACCAATCACCAGCGTTTGCTCGTTCATTGTTACACCCTGTTCACATAATAAAAATTACACCTCCAAAATTAAAAACAAGATGTATGGAGGAAGTATATAAATTTTATGAATTAGATGGGCTCACATAAGAAACCCAACTATGTCGCAATTTTGGATAAACAAGCTGGAGGAATTGGAAACTTGGAGATAAAAAATCAGTCCAACAAGCAGAATCTTTTTATCCAACTGTGAAAACAGCCCTAGAAATTTTAGTTGAAATGCCTTATTCCACGGCTAAAATTACTGAAAGGTCATTCAGTCAGACGCGTAAAAACATGGCTAAGATCAAAGATGATGAACGGCAGGTTAAATGGGCTTTGTATTCCCAGTGTACATAAAAGAAACTTGTGATCAGTATTGCTTATTCTTTCATGGGAGACGTCGTAAATTGTTTCGCTGAAGATCCTCGAAAATTAATCAAGCAATTTTAATCAAATAAATGCAATTTTATGTTTACGTTTATTTATTTGATTATCTATAAAGCAGGATCTCCTGCGGATGATTCCCCTACCCACGAAATGCATCGAATGTTTCGTGTAGGTGTCTTCGTGCAGTGTGCAGGGAAAAACAAACCCCCACCCCAGGACCAAAAGAAAGGTACGCTCATGTCCCACTGAGCTCGAATATCTTTGACTTTGCTCTGTTTACCTTTTAGCGAGTTATACGTAAAAGGAAACAATATATTAGTTGACTCTGCTAGGAAGATACACTTTCGAAAATTTTACAGTGAACCACAATGTGATGCGCGACGCCTCTCTTCTAGCATCTGGTACTGGAGTGGGAAGAGCATTTCCGTGACACACTTGCTAAATGAACCTTTAATGACACGTGCTGAACGCCTTTGGATCTGTTCTGTTTTCTTTATCAAAGATATGTTGTGTGGATCCAAGACTGACAAGGAATATTCAAGTATTCATTAGTCGAGTGTTGTGTAAGCTTATTTATTTATTTATAATGTGAAACAGAAAGTGCAAACTAGTACTCAAATGTTGACTTTTAGCTTATTATTTATCTTTCATTTATTTTAAAATTTCAAAGGGAAGACATACACGACTTAATTTTCATTCATTTTTCCATGCTGAACGAGCTGTAGTAAATGTTCTAAATATCCCCACACGTCTTCTAGAGAGTATAAGAAAATCTACAAGCACCCGCAGCTGCCAGTCTATGAGGATATACATATCTGTACCTCAGACAATAGACTCTCTGCCGATCGGTGTGCCCGAGCGGCTCTAGGCGCTTCAGTCTGGAGCCGCACGACAGCTACGGTCGCAGGTTTGAATCCTGCCTCGGGTTTGGATTATGTGATGTCCTTAGGTTGGTTGGGTTTAAGTAGTTCTACATTCTAGGAGACTGATGACCTCAGATGTTAAGTCCCATAGTGCTCAGAGCCATTTGAACCATTTAAACCAATAGGCTCAACTCCAGACATCCCCACACAGAACACCTAATTACCTGCTGCGCTACAACTACAGTCTCCGCGAAGTACGACTCAGGATTGTACTACAGCTTGAAAGCTTTCCCCAGTTCAACAACAAACCGTGGGAACTTGATGTACGCCGTAGAACATGGAGTACACTCAACAGGATTCCGACCAATCTGCCGCATCTGCGGCGACCTACTACCCACATAAGTGAAGATTACCACTGCAGAATACACCAATGTCTTTCCAAGACAGGCAGTCAAACTTCATGCTCTCGAAACTCGTCGTATTTCTTGGATACTACAGCAGATGTCATCAATTATATCAATAAAATGTCTGTAAATTTTGTAACCTTTTATTTCTATTTCTTAAGTGATGTGTAATTGACATACGATTAACAATAATAATAATTCTTAAAAACGAAACTGCTTCTTCTTGAAACATTTAGTGGTCATTCCTTCACTGCGCGGAACCTTTTAGTACCCAGATAAACAACGAATGGCAGACTTTTTTAAAGAGTGTAACCCTAGGAATGTGTACGCTGTCTTCAGTAATACATGCTTCTGCTCCAGAATTGACGACAGAAAACGTCCGAAAACCTACCGTTTCAGTTCTACGACGGTTTCAGTTCAGATGTTTAAATCATCAACGTTTGCTTGAGGAACTGAATTAGACTTGACGCAGTACAATTATTATGTAACAATTTGAAATGAAACATAACGAAGCATCCATTTATTGCTTATGTATATTTGTTTGTGTTAGTACTTAGACGTTATGTTTTACATTATTCAAAAACAAACAAGAACCCAGCATAGTGTTCGTACAGAACAGTACTGATAATTAAAACAGCGGTTTGTTGTGGCGACCACCAACGTTTTTACACACATTGTAACTATGAAGCATGTTGCGGAACACGCTGTCCATTCCACCTGGTTCCACTTTAATTTCCAGAGCAGCGACCAGTATTCATGCCAGCAGACCTTCCTCTGTTTCTACAGGAATCTCGTAAATTGAACTTTGTGTACGACCCCACGTCATCCTGTCTTATGTTGCCTATCAGGACAAGCAACTCGCGAGACTTTTCTCTTTCCCTAATCAGACGTGGTAGCGTTAAACATCAACACTGAAACAGTCCATGGGCTCCTGTTCAAACTATTATATACCCACTCCCCTCTACAAGTCCTAGAAGATTGTAATGGGAATTTCCAGACACCATATATAATATTCATTCCACGGACTCATTAACATGCCTATTTTTTTGCGAAAGTTAAGCAAATGTAGGTGTTTCTAGTCACTTTCGGAAACCGATTTATATACTGTACTAAATTATGTATTCGTGTGAAACAAAGGACTTTTACGAAGAGTTCAGATACAAAAGAAAGGTCTGACCAACTGACAAAACTATACGATTGCCCAGCGTAAGGCAGCCGCTGATTTATAGCTGTAAAGCATTTGTGGGGCGGTCTGCCACGACAATCGCTTCGATTTATAGCGGGTACTGGGTTTATTCGGTACATCAAGGGCTTTTTTTTTCAGGGGAATCGACAAGAAGAGGAACTGTCAAAAAATTCTATTTTTCTATTTTCGAATTAGCAAGCATCGATGACTGCACGTGTAAGGGCCACTTAATATAATCCCGTCCAACAGCCTTCAACTTCCACAGCAGCCATGCGGCACTGCTGATGGAAGCTGAGGTATTAAGATGTTGACGTTCCTCTCGTCTGGCGGCAGGTGACACCGGACTTGCGTGTATGAGGGGAGGGAGGGGAGAGGGTTAGGTAGGTTTGGAGGGAGAGGGGGGACGATGTTTGCCAGCCAGGCTGTGCGCGGCGTCATCCCGCCAGCGCGCTGATCCGGGAGAGTCAACAGGCCGGTGGGCCTACTGGACCCGCGGGGAAAACTTTCGCCCGGTAGGCAAACACCAGCGGCAGCACCACAATTATTGATTGTCGTGCGGGCTGCGCGACCTGGAGTCCAGTGCCGGATCGCCCCCTGAGCTGCGGTCGCAGTACACACAGACACCTGGCCCCGTTGACCTGTCGTGGCGCCTCTGTGATGTTTCTGCGATGGAGGTCAGAACCGCGACCCCTACGAGTGAAATCACCCAGTTTTCCTATGTGAGCTTGAGAAACACATTTCGGACACAGCTCAACTGAGAATCGACAAAAAGAGCACTCAGGGGCGTCAATGAACCAACCCCTTCGCTTAGGACGTTGATTCCGAAACATTTCGCGGTCGAAAACGAAAAGGAACAGTACGACTGTCGTGACTATGTTCGACATTGCTCACACTTACTGGTCGAAATGACGCTATTCCATGAACATTGTAGGGCAGCAACCGCATTGAACGTGACCTGATCACTTTGGTACATGGTGCGACTGCAGTGTTTTTTCCCAGTATATGCGGTGGAACAGATAGGAATGATTCAAAAGCATTCGACGTTATCTGAAGGACGTTTATGCGTTTTCAACCCCCCTATTTTGCACCGTCCTGTGGCGTGTTCATGGGGGCATGCAACATTCACATGTGTGTGAATAAAACGGCAAAAGGTCCCTCCCCTCTCAGTTCGGCAACACCCTCAGTGCCAACCACACGCCCTTGGTGAGCAAGTTAAAAATGTACCTCTCAGACACTTCGACAACCAGACAGCTGAACGGTGCCTTACCGCTGCTCTACCGCCGGGGAGCAGGCAACCCCTCGACACCCCTTAAGAGTTATTGCCTGTCCTTGGGCACTAGAGTAGCCGCGAGGCACTGCTCAGAATCTGCTTCAGATCATGTCACATATCGTGAATGGTTTTGAATGGTCCCTAGTGGTTCTATCCATATACCGGAGCAAAAAGTTGCGGTTGCACCAATACCAAAGGGATAAGATCACCTGCAGTGGGGTCGCAGCTCCACGATGTTCTTAGAGTAGCGTCCAGAGGGTGTCAGCAGCGTCTAACGTTTCAAGAATGTCGCACTGTCCCTCATCGCACTGTGAACTGACGTTTTCGATCGTCAAATGTGTGGGAATCAATGTCCCAAGGGAAGGGGTGGTTTAATTGATCCCTTTTATGTCATCCCCTGACATCTTTTCGTGTGGTTTCTGTGCAGCGTTGTGGCTGAAATCTTGTCTCGGTTCTGACCTCCATTGAAGAGGCGTCAAAGGAAAAGGTGAAATGTGGGTAATAGGAGGTTGACTACCTTCGAGTTGTGTGAGATGTCCGTCAAGGCGTTGGGCAGAAGTGTGGAGAAATTTGGTACCATTGTTGCGTCATTAACCCATCTTACACCTCATATGATCTTCTGAGCCGTGGCCTCTTCTTTTATTCTCACGATTCGTCATCTTGCTGTTTAAATCGTCATCCATTCAAAGAATGACGTCGTAGGACGCTACTCTTTTGTACTATTACAGAGGAAGTTTTTAGGCATCTTTCAGCCAGATTTAAAACTTATCCTTCGCAGTGGGGCGCAATTACAGGATTTGGCAAATGTGACAACATTTTTAGTGGTATATATAGACCTCTGGCCATTAAAATCGCAACACCATGAAGACTAGCAACTAACGAAATTTTCGCTCATTGTCGATATACAATGTAGTACGAAGTGGGAGGAAGAACTGCAATACCGTTCAGGTGACATAGTCTGGTTTTCTGGTGGGTCACAAACTGACGAAGATGCTGGAGCCGGAGTAAAGGACTAGAGAACACAGTCTCTCCAGGGAAGCTGGCTACGGTTTTCCAGGCGGAGAAACGTACTAGTCACTAGCAGAACATTCGCACAGGAGAACATACGTAGCTGTTACAAGGATCATGGCCATGAAATTCATTCAGAAAGAGAAGCAGTTCTGAAATTTCTATCAATCGCATCAAACCAGATCAAAGATCGTTGTAGAATTCCATGGAACCGTTGTTAGGCAAGAGGACTATACGAGGGGAGTTCAATAAGCAGCGTGACTTTTCTTTCCTCGCCCAATTTCGGTTGAAAAAGTGCGGAACTGGTTGTGGGACATTGTGGAATATTCCCGCTTCAGCTCCTGTATTCTCATGATGTTCTGATAGGTGCCAGCGCTATACGTACCCTTCAGAACCGCGTCTTTAACGGAGGTGCGATCCAAGCACAGACTTTCTTTTGGCGGAAAACCAGAGCATCGCAGACATTCATAGGCGCTTTTAGAATGTCAACGGAGACCAGACAGTGGATAAAAGGATTGTGAGTCGTTTGTCATCATCGCTAAAAGGTCGTTCAAACCTGTCCGATCTGCCGCGTGCCTGCCGGCCACTCACTGCCGTAACTCCTGTAGTATTGGAACGTGCGGAAACTCTCACACATCACCACATAAATGCAAACGAACTTCTTGTTCATGACAACACAAGGCCTCACATAAGTCTGCGCATCCGAGAGGTGCTCACAAAACTTCATTGGACCCTTATCCATTATCCACCCTACAGAACGGCTCTCGTACCTTGCGACATCTATCTATCTGGGAAGCAGTACGTGGACGATGAGGAGGTTACTGATGCAACAATACGCTGGCTCCAACTTCGACGAGTATACTGGTACCACGCGGGCATGGAGGCCCTCCTAGTAAGGAGGCATAAGGCCGTCACATTGATCGGTGATTATGTTGAAAAATAGGGTTCTATAGCCAAAAGAGTGGGAAATTATATGACGCATTGCAATCTTGAATAAAACCAACCTGTTTTCAGAAAAAAAGTGTTCCATTATCTATTGAATGCCACTCCTAGTAAGACGTTACTCATCCCTGTTTCCTGTGGTTGCGCTGAATTGCTAATTATTTGCATATCCTAGCACGCATTGCGTTCCTTGCGAATTTATTGTTCCTAACTTGTCACCACCATGGCGTTGGAACTTTAATGCCCAGCCGTGTATACAATGGTACGTCCAAAATTGGTTGACTGAAAGTAAGAAGCTGATAAATGTGCAACCTGCACGCTTATCTAGACAGTCTGAGCTCACATTCGTAGTGACCACATGGCACAGCGGAAGTGACTGAAGATTCATCCTTATAAAACTCGTTATCGTCTTGAGCTGTAACCCAAAAACAATGGAAGACTTGCAGCTTTCTGTCAGTGGTTCACGTCATCTGTAACGTCAGCTCTGGAAGAACACGACGACTGACTTTGGTCTGATGGGACACGGCTCATTCATGTGTGAGTGTCTTTGGCCTACAGACAATCCACAGGAACCGGACGAGCCCCTTGTGCACGCACGACAAGTTGGTGTCTAGAGCACAATGCCAAATAGGCGAACCTGAATCACGTTCTCTCATGGTACAATGAATAATTTGCGCTTCGTAGAGATGGTGCAGTCGTTTATAAATGCTAGACTTGAGGACCAGCTACAGCACAGTGTCCCAACAGGAGAATATCACAGCTCATTCAGCCAGCAACACCGTGACCTTCTTGGGCCGATTTCTACATGAGCAAGTGATTTTGAAAGGGTTTGGATCCTCCTGTCTCCTAATTTATGCTGACTGTTTGACTTTCTCTTGCCGGTACACCTTAAATATGCTGCTTACAAATTTCTGGATATAATCTGAAATCAGTCACCAAGATTACGATTCACACTTCACGTCCTGTTACAAACACAGGTTGTTTCTAAACCCAGAATTTCTGAACTATGGGTTTTGATGATAATTATTCACTCAACCGTGGCCCAATCAGAACATGGAAGAGGATTTCTCATAAGACTGTACGTATCTCTGTCGAAGTTTAGGATTATGTTTACATGCTGCATTGGATTAATATTCCTTAGGTCGATTACGCGCTCAGGGTAGCACGATTACCAGCATGTGTCAACATTAATATGGAATCCGGAACATGATTGCTTTCAAATTTTAAACGTAGGTAAGCAATCCGTATACCGGCAATCCAGGGTTGAGATGACATACGAACGTAGAAACGTAATTAATGTTTTTGCCCTATTACATGACATCAATTCTGAAGACTATTTGTTAATGAAAAATTAATGTTTGACGACCGGTGGATGTTAACTTAGGAAGAAACTGGTATTAATAGATTCGTGTTGTTTATAGCACTGCTACTTTGTCAGTTAATGTCATCAGACCATTCAAGTACAAGTGTATGTAATTCCATTCGCCGTCTGTCTTGAGACGAACACGATGGTTTTATCAACAGGTATCCTATCCAGGGATAGCAGAATACAATAGTGTTTCTACGTCTCTACTCACTAAAATACAACACCAGGAGGGACATCGAAAGAAATTTGATTAATTATACGTATACAGTATAACAGGAAAACTACTTGAGCTTCCACCTCTGTCAGCAACAATGGTTCTAACTCGACTTTGCATCAAGTCATCCTGAGCTCGGATGACAGACACGGGTACGTCGTTCCAAACTGCATCAGCTCAGCGGCACAGCTGATTAGTCGTAGCGGCTAGCAAGTGCCATTCTTTCGGGAAGCTGTGATAAGATGTTTTTAGTGCTGAGAGATCAGGAGACCGAGCTGTGCAGTGCAACGGTCTAACAAGACCTGGACAGCGTGGTAAACATGCAGTTAACTTGTGATAAACGGCTGCCATTTAAATTACATGCTATGCGAACCACAGATGATTCTGTCGTGTCCCCGTTGGTTGGTTGGTTGATTTGGGGGAGGGAACCAAACAGCGAAGCCATCAGTCCAATAGGATTAGGGAAGGATCGGGAAGGAAGTCGGCCGTGCACTTTCAAAGGAACCATCCCGGCACTTGCCTGAAGGGATTTAGGGAAATTACTGAAAACCTAAATCAGGATGCCCGGACGCGTGTTTGAACCATCGTCCTCCCGAATGCGAGTCTAGTGTGTCCCCATTGGTACTGCAAACCATCACCCCCTGTGCTGGGTTGCTGTGACAATGAATACGATTGGCTGCTCTGAGACTCTACACACGGTTTCCTCGTCGTGGTCCTACACACAGAAGCGTCGTCTCAAAAGACAACCTGGTGAGACTCCTGTGTCCTTTCTGACAATCTGTGGCGCTCCAGACGTCGTTGCGCTGTCCGTATCGATACTTGTTTTCCTGCTGGCCGAGCTAACAATACGACTGTCTTCTCGGGCGCTAATCGGGGGTGGCCGTTGAGGTACTGCATAGCTCTGAATACGACTCTCGTAAGCCTTGTGGTTGCACATTTGCCTGACAGCCGTGGAATACCGACCACCGCGAGCAGCAATAGAATGGAAAGATCCTGCCGCTGTCGAATTTCGACATGTGCTGTTAGACGTTTCTCTTTCCTATGGTCACGAAAAAAGACTTTTTCTCACAAACAAGCAACTTTCAAACGTTGTTTGTGAATGAGGAACCCCTTGCGTAATCTTTTCTTATAAACTTAATGTAGGTGGCATTACTGTTACCCGCTTTGTACGGTTACGCAGGAACGTCATCTGCATATTCAGAAGTGTAATACACACCATGAGAGTTTGACTCTGATGCATGACGCCTTCGTGGCGTTGCAGTTTTTGCGGCCAGCAGCGTAGCAGCGTGAATGTTCTCGGCTGACCAGCGTGCCACGCTTCGCTCTGCTGGAGAGGTAAATCTCAGCCACCACCCAGAACCGTGCTTATTTTGGGACGGGTACTCAGTTCCAGTATTACACTACGAGCTAAAGGCACATAAACCGCAGTGCCTTCGAAATAGCTGAGCTTTTGGTTTTCCAATACGACTGAGCACGTTACGGGTTGTCTACCGAAAATGGGTGATGAAGCGGGGGTAGAATAGCATAATTACCTGTATAATGATAGGGAATCTGTACTTAGTTTTTTGCGTTTCAAAGCAGTATAAAATTTGTAACACATTACATAAGCAATAAACTTAGGGAAAGATGTAGGAAATTTTTTTATTCGACGATGTGCTATTTTCAGGAGGAAAAAAAAAGAAAAACGTTGTGCGTGTTTATCGACAACAGGTTATGTAGAACATCGGTGTGCTGCTGCAGTCTTTCTAGTTTACAAAATAGATTGAGATTCGGGCATTTAACACTGCTGACAATAAATCGTTGGTCGCGTGAGTATTAAGTGAGCTTCTGGTTGCTGTTCTCTCGTTAAAAACAGCATGCACATACGATGTATTTTTGATAGTCAGAGATGAAATATGTCGGTGAAGTGGTGTCCTGAGTTAGTGGTAGAATGCTAACGTTTTCGAAAGTGCACTTCAGCTATTTACAGACAACGACAAACTGCACTTCCTCTGTCAAACGTGCAACAATCATAGTTCGTAAGTCCACATTACAAAGCCTGTGACTTTCAGTTTATAATTTGACTGTGTGCAAGCAGACGTTACTAAACCAAGTGATAGGAAGATTGCGCAGTCATAATGGAATCCTTAAGCTTTTATCTCAACTTTGCAGTTGCAGATATGTGATTAATGACCTTACCAGTGTCACTCGTACTGACGATTCTTGTTCATGATAATTAACGCACTCGTTTCAGAAAGGCTTCCGTTAAAGTTTCGGTTGGCGCCCTTTGTATGTAATAAAACTTCTGTGTAAGCTCCCAGCCGCAACGGGGCACTTGCTATTAAGATTCCCGCTCATTGTCAGTCTGAGGCTGCGACAATGCTATTGCAGTGGCAGAAAGTACTCTGCGCTCGCGTGCGGACAATTCTTGCGTTCGAGCTCGGTCCGCCTGGAAAGTTCTCTAAATCAGATGCGTCACACAGGCAAACTATACGTCACGGAAACTACGAGGAACAACTACCGACCAGAACAACAAAAATCGTATAAGAACGAGCCAAACAATCCCAAATAAACAAGATATAGGCCATACGTCCTTAGAAAATCCTTACACAATAGAGAGCTTAGCTTCTTGCAGAAACATCTGTAGGTTTGTTCAAGCATCTCTTTCCAACAGCTACGCGCATGCGCAGAGCGAAAAGTGCGGTCGACCCGGGTACTGTACCGTTTGATACGAGGCTGGAAGCTGTTCAAACATCGGTCACGCGTGATTTTAAGCCAACAAGAAGCGCCCAGAAGAAATTTTTCCAGTCTACAAACACCAAGGCCGCTCATGTGCAATGCTTTATGTATACAGTCAGGGAGCAGACCCCACAAACTTCTGTGACTGTGAGATGTTAGGCAAATTTAAATAAGTCCACATAACAGTTTAGGTTAAAGTAATAGGTTATTAGTACAGTAATGTGCTTTAATTTTCTGATTTTATTTTATTTTAGTGTTATTATCAGAGAAAGCATTAATCGCCTTGCGGAAAGTTACTCTTGTCGACTTGCTACATCAGACTGAATGGTATGCATCTGCATTTTTCCCTTGCTTGGGTCCAAAGCCACAATTTGAGCAACGAACATTGACTATTCTTTGCCCGCTAAGGCTGTCAATTGATCTGAAACAAATTCTTTCCAGCCACTCAATTTCACGCGCCTACTTCAACTTACTCGTACATATTGCCTTAACAGAAATCGAATCATGGCGGAACACTCGAAGAAAATTGACAACACAGAAACCACACTGAAAACCAGATGCTTGCTTGAGAATCTGGACTTACGAAAGCACGCTGTAATCCGAAATATGCTTTTTAGTCTCATTTACTGAATTCCGAAGTTCTCATAGTATTCTCTCGCGTTTCATTTCTTGTTAATGTACTAATTTTTGCTGCTATATATACAAACATTACCTAACACATCTTTACCTGAATGTGAATAAGAAGTCGAAATTGTTCAGTCATGTGGAATAAAACATTTCGTTCACGTGTGTGTTATCTTCTCTAGGTCCCACGTCGTTTCCTAATAAGTATCGTTTACAATCCAAATTTACAGCATGTTATTCTTTGGTAAATTGTAAATCGGCTACATGTAGTCATTTATTGTTATAATACATTTTCCATGTGTAATCTGTAAGATGGATTTTGTTAACAACTTTTTAAAACTGTTATCGACTTTACTGTTACCTTCTTTTCGTTAATACGCACTAATAAAAGAACGAAATAACTTTAGATCATACTTTCTAAGGGAGTTCTCCTGCTGTTGTTTCTACTCTATAAAGTTGAGTGACATCCTATACGAATGCTAAAAATTCAATGAGGCATCAGACTAATTTCAACTTGAAACTATGCATAAACATGTTTTTGAAATTGAACATCTAAAGACAAGAATCGAGAATAGTGTTAAAACTCATGTTTCTGTCATACACTGAAGCGGCAAAGAAACTTGTGTAGGCATATGTATTCAAATACGGAGTTATGTAAACAGGCAGAATACGGCGCTGCGGTCGGTAACGCCCATATAAGACAACAAGTGACTGGCGCAGTTGTTAGATTGGTTACTGCTGCTACAATGGCAGGTTATCAAGATTTAAGTGCGTTTGAATGTGGTGTTATAGTCGGTGCACGAGCGATGGGACACATCGTCTCCGAGCTAACGATAAAGTGGGGATTTTCCGACACGACCATTTCAAATCTCCGACATTGCTGCGGCCGAAAAAACATTCTGCAAGAATGGGACCAACGACGACTGAAGAAAATCGTTCAACGTGACGGAAGTGCGACCCTTCCGCAAATGGCTGCAGATTTCAATGCTGGGACGTCAACAGTTGTCCGCGTGCTAACCATTCAACGAAATGTCATCAATACGGGGTATCGGATCCGAAGGCCCACTCGTGTACTATTGATTACTGCACGACACAAAACTTTACTCCTGGCATTGGCCCGTCGACAGCGACATCGGATTGTTGATGACTGGAAAAATGTTTTCTGGTCGAACGAGCCACGTTTCAAATTCTATGGAGCAGGTGGACATGTACGGGTATGGAGACAACCTCATGAATGTATGGACCCTGCATGTCAGCAGGTGACTGTTCAAGATGACGGAGGCTCTAAATGGTGTGGGGCGCGTGCAATTAGAGTGATATGGGATCCTTTATACGTCTGATAGATGACGCGTACATAAGCATCCTGTCTGACCATCTGCATACATTCATGTGTACTGTGCTTTCCGACGGATTTGGGCAATTCCAGCTGGACAATGCAACCGTCCACACATCCAGAATTGCTACAGAGTGGCTTTTCTGAGTTTAAACACTTTAAAAAAAAATGGCTCTGAGCACTATGGGACTTAACATCTGTGGTCATCAGCCCCCTAGAACTTAAACCTAAGTAACCTAAGGACATCACACACATCCATGCCCGAAGCAGGATTCGAACCTGCGTCCGTAGCGGCCACGCGGTTCCAGACTGAAGCGCCTAGAACCGCACGGCCACATCGGCCGGCTAAACACTTTCGCTGGCAACCAAACTCCCCAGACATGAACATTTTTGAGCGTATCTGAGACGTGTTGCAACGTGCTTTTCAGAAGAGCTCTCCAACCTCTATTACTCTTACGGATTTATGGACAGCCCTGCAAGATTCATGGTGTCAGTTCCCCCCAGGACTACTCTGACATTAGTCGACTGCATGCCATGTCGTGTTGCGGCACTTCTGAGTGCTCGCGGGGGCTCTACACTATATTAGGCAGGTGTACCAGTTCCTCTTCAATGTATATCCCATGCACAATACTAGTCTCATACTTAGTACGTAGAAATATCTAAAATTTTAACTTCAGAAAAAAAGAATGTTACATAAATGCGAAACACAGCAGAAGTACAGAGACTTTTCACAACTGTTCACACTGTGCTGCGTCTGTTTTAGTAGTACAGTACATGATCTGGTTATTCGCCCCATCTAGCTAAACATCGTTCTCGCTTAGAAAAGAGCCATGAGAGTGGTGAACAGTATAAAGCCAACATACTCATGTAGAAGAACACTCTTGTCATATGTACATATTTTACATCTCAATATGGTGTACTTGCTGAGAACATAAAAGTTTGTTTGCAAGTAACAGCAAAAAACTGGAAGCCCATGGTAAAGTAGAAAATATAAGATGTTTCGAGATGTTCATGCGTTAGAAACTTCTCTTTTCCTTTATAACAACAGTTCTTTCCAGTAAGGAGTACAAATATAAATCTTGCTAACGTAAATAAAATACATTGTCTTTTCCATTTTAATTGAGTTTCTAGAAGTCTTATTGTTTGATAATTATTTTTTAAAGAAGCTTCTGAGAGAATTACAACATATATAGTACCGGCAGATGCGAGAATTAAAGAGGTAAGCAATAACGCAAAACCTGTGTACGTGTCTTCTATGCAGACTATCTGTGAATATGTCAATAATGCTTTCTGTTCCGTAGTGGCGTGAATGTGAGTGTTTTTGCGACGATAGAGGGATTGGGGTACTGGAATGTGAAACTGTAGCAACAAATTGTTGCCATTTATCACTGCTTATAAATATACGAGGAGCACTCAATAACTAATGCAACCATCGTTTTTTCTCGACAAATTTCGGTTGAAAAAATGTGAAAGTTGTTGTGGGGGATTTATAAACACTCTTTCTTCAAACCCTATAGTTTCATGAGCTTCCGATAAATGGCTGCGGTATACGTAACCTTGAAACTGGAGTCTGTAACAGAGGTTCGTTCCAAGCAAAGAGCGGCCACTGAGTTTCTTTTGACAGAATACCAGAGCCTCGCAGATGTTTATAGGGGGGCGCAGAACGTCTACGGAGACCTATCAGTGGACAGAACCGTGGTGAATTGTTGGGCGAGGTGTCTGTCACCATCGCAACGAGATCGTGCAAACCTCTCCGATCTCCCGCGTACTGACCGGTCGTACACAGACGTGATTCGTGTAACGTTGGAACGTATGGACAGTCTTATTCGAGGTGATCGACAGATCACAGTCAAATATTTCGCTGCGCAATTGGATGTCTGTCTGCAGTGCTGACACACTAGTCCACCGGGTGGGGTACCCAAAGGTTCGTGCCCGCTGAGTTCCTCACGGTCTAACAGCAGGAAACAAGGAGGAACGAAGGCCCATGTGTGTGGAATTCGTTGCGCGTTACGAGGCTGATCATGACACTCTTTCCTCGAACATCATCGCAGGCGGTGAAACATGGGTTCATTACTTCTAATCGGAAAGTCCATGGAGTGGCGCAAGACCTCCTCGCGTCCGAAGAAAAAGTTCAAAATGGCAACTCACACGTTGAAGCCATAGCGACTGTCTTCCGGAACTCTGAATGGGTTATTCCTTTCGATGTCATCCTTCAAGATGAAACGCTCAATTTGGAAGTGTACTGTGATACCATCGTAAAATTGAAGAAATGACTTTCAGCGTGTTCATCGCCAAAAAATTGCAAACCAACTTCCTGTTCTCCATGACGACGGAAGGCCTCAAACAAGGCTCCGCACCCGAGAGAAGCTCAGAAAACTTCGCTGCACTGTTCTTCCTCGTCCTCCCTACAGCCCGAATCTCTCACCATGTGTTTAGGTCAATGAAGGATGCACTCCGCGGGAAGCAGTACGTCGAAGGTTACTGATGCAGCCAGACATTGGCTCTGACGTCTACCAGTAGAGTCTTACCATGCGCCGCACGGGATTAGCCGAGCGGTCTTAGGCGCTGCAGTCATGGACTGTGCGGCTGGTGCCGGCGGAGGTTCGAGTCCTCCCTCGGGCATGGGTGTGTGTGTGTTTGTCCTTAGGATAATTTAGGTTAAGTGGTGTGTAAGCGTAGGGACTGATGACCTTAGCAGTTAAGTCCCATAAGATTTCACACACATTTGAACAATTTTTTGGTACCATGCCGGTGTCCAGGCCCTCCCAGTAAGATGGTGTATGGCCGTCACATTGAACCGAGATTGTGTTGAAAAGATGATTTGGTAGCCAAAAGAACGGGTAATAATTTAGTGTATTGGAATCATGAACAAAACCGAGCTGATGTCAGAAAAACATGAGTTGCATTACTTATGGATTACTTGGATTCTAGTATTTATGAATTTTCTTCACACCAAGACATTGTCACTTATAATGTCATCTGTCGTATTATAAAGATGTAGTGTCTGTATCAGGGGCCGGCCGAAGTGGCCGAGCGGTTCTAGGCGCTACAGTCTGGAGACGCGCGACCGATACGGTCGCAGGTTCGAATCCTGCCTCCGGCATGGATGTGGGTGATGTCCTTAGGTTAGTAAGGTTTAAGTAGTTCTAAGTTCTAGGGGACTGATGACCTTAGAAGTTAAGTCCCATAGTGCTCAGAGCCTTTTGGACCATTTATTTGTCTGCATCAGGCTATGCATACCTTTTCAGAAAATGATACAGAGAATCAGAAGCGAAATAATAATATAGGCGAAATGCGTTTAAATACATTTACAGTATCGTAAAGCCGTCTTGATGTATTTGCTTTATGTTGAACTAAGTGCTCATTGTCTGGGGGGCTTTGAGCTATCGCCGCTAATGGTGCGTGGCGCTGTGGCGCGCCCTGACAGCCGTTCCCCAGAAACCGTGGACGGTTCCTGAAGAGGAGGATTCTTCTAGTGTCGCCGAAAAGAGTGGATGGGGCAGTCAACTGGTATCACCTGCCACGTTTACAAAGAAGTCTACTTTAACGATTTTATACTGATGTGAGGCGCGGCATATACGCTGACGTGACAGAAGTCATCAGATAGCGATATAAACATATAGAGATTGTGGTAGCGTCGCCTACGGTAGGTATAAAAGGGCACTGCATTGGCGGGGCCGTTATTTGTACTCAGGTAATTCATGTCAAAAGGTTTCCGACGTGATTGTGGCGGCACGACTAGAATTAACAGACTCTGAACGCGAAACGGTAGCTGGAGCTAGAAGCATGGGACACTGAATTTTGCAAATCGTTAGGGAATTCAGTATTCCGGGATTTACAGTGTCAAGCGTGTGCCGAGAATACCACATTTCAGACATTAACTCACACCACGGACAACGCAATGGCCGACGGCCTTCACTTAACGGCCGACAGCAGCAGCGTTTGCGTAGAGTCTTCAGTGCTCACATACAAGCAACACCTCGCGAAATAACTCCAGAAATCAATGAGGAACGAAGGACGAACGTATCTGTTTGGACAGTGCGGCGAAATTTCGAATTAATTGGTTATGGCAGCAGATGACCGACGCGAGAGTCTTTGCTAACAGCACCACATCGTCTACAGCGCCTCTCCTGGGCTCCAGACCATATCGGTTGGACCCTAGACAGCTGGAAAATCGCGGCCTAGTCGGTGAGTTCCGATTTTACTTGCAAGAGCAGATGGTAAGGTTTGAGTGTGGCGTAACCCCCACGAAGCCATGGACCCAAGTTGTCAACAAGGCACTTTGTAACCTGGTGGTGTGTCCATAATGATGTAGCTTCGTTTACATGGAATGGACTGTGTCCTCTGGTCCTGATGAACTGGTTATTGACTGTAAATGATTATGTTCGGTTATTTGTTCCCAAACAGCGATGGAATTTTTGTGGATGACAATGCGCGATGTCACTGGGCCACCATTGTTCGCGACTGGTTTGAAATACAGTCTGGGCATTCCGAGAGAATCATTTGGCCACCCAGATCGCCCGACATGAATCCAATCGAACATCTATTGGACGTAATTGGGAGGTCACTTCGTGCACAAAATCTAGCACCAGCAACACTTTCGCAATTATGGACGGCTTTAGAGGCAGCTTGCATCAGTATTCCCTCAGAGGACGTCCAACTACTTGTTGGGTCCATGCCACGTCTAATTTCTGCACTACGCCGGGCAAAAGAAGGTCCGACACTCTATTAGTAGGTATCCTATGACTTTTTTACCTCAGTGTATATATGTTGGGATGACTTTTCCTGTTGTCATTTAAGTGGAAGAGTGCACTGGAGGACTCTGAATCTAGAGTATTGGTGCTTGGTATTGTGCCCTGTTGCTGGTTGCAGACTACAGGGGAGTCATATGTCTTAAGTTAAGTCAGGCAACTAGTTTGCTGCTCGACTCTGTGTTACAAAATGACTAGGTAAGCTCTATGAGAAGACGGTCAATGTGTGCATGAGAGATTTTTCCGGAACACAGTGATACCACGTCGTGGGAAATCGAGATTTGCTTGATGGTGTTAATTTCACAATTACGTGCGTTTGATGTTTCGGCCATTTACCTTTACTGTCGCATACAAACGACCTGAAAGCTCATACTCTAATGCAGTCGCGCACTTTCTACTGGTGGCAGACACCCTTGAATTGCGGGCATGGAGATTAGAGCTTCATAGAATTTCTCCATTATGGTCCTTGTGATTTCTGTGCAGTCTGTGGATTGAGGAAGAGGCATTCTTCATGTCATAGAGGGGAAAGTTATATTTGATTTGGTTGTTTGTTATTTGAAACACTAGCAATCTAGTGAGGGCAGTCACACCAACGTTGACTAAACAGTTGGTCGGCCAAGTGTGCCTCCAACCATTGTTTGAGCGAGGACGGTTGTGAAATGGGTTAGATTCTGTTTTATGTATGTTACTTTGTTGGCTAGATTCTGCTTTATCTAATTTCATTGGTCGTGAGAATTCCTGAAGGAGTGGTTGCACACTCGCAGGTGGAAAATGTCTTTGGGGTTTGTCTGACTGTGATTAATTGGTCTGTTGTATCCATTTCGAGCGCGGTGTAGCAGCGTGGTCAGGGGCGCCTGGTCACGGATCACGCGGCTCCCCCTGTCGGAGGTTCAGGTCCTCCCTCGGGCATGGGTGTGTGTGTTGTCCTTTGTATCAGTTAGTTTTAGTTAGTTTAAGTAATGTGTAAGCTTAGGGACCGATGACCTCAGTGATTTGGTCCCATAGAACCTAACACAAATTTCCATCATTCCATTTCGTTTTAAGTGGAGATTTCATAAACCTGTAACGGTTGCTTATTACGCCCCGCCTTCATTGTTTATCGCGGTACATTTGCCGTGTTTACTTCCAACGGGATCTCGAGGATATGTGCCTAGTGCAAACTGTTTATCACAGGCAAATCGCATTAGCACTCTGACAGCTGCCTAGTTTCAATTAAACGTTGTAATGTAAGAATTGATTGACACAAGCTATTATCTCTATTGGGAGAGAGGGGCTGCAGTGCGGGAAGAGAGGGGCTCTCCTCACAGTTACCTAAGGTACATTTAGCATGGCGGGTAGCGCCGCCTCAGAATACATGAGTTAGTGTGTGCCGGATAGCTTAAGTAACACTTAGTATTAATGGCCGTTGCCTTCCACTTAGCGGTACTTTGTGATACGTTTAGGATCAAATAATGTACACTAGTTGTTTAAGACTGGAGTTACGGGAGAGTTACTGTCTACGATCTAACGAACCTTGTTATTGATGTCTTGACCAGTTGTTACACGGTTGGAAAAATTTTTAGAGATTGAAAATTCTTTATTACATCTTTAAGGATTACTTCCATCAGAGATTTAAGTTCTGTTACTGAAGGCAGTTGTTTTTTGGTGTTTTATTGAAATGTGCTTGTTTTAAAGGATACTGAAGAGTTTTAATTAACTTTTTAAATCGTTACAGTCCATGGACATTTGTGGTGCCACTGAATGTTAAATTTCATCTGCCAAATATGCAACCTTGCCGTAAAGAGTATGTCAGTTAGAATGTACTATATTATTTATACAGCCCTCTGTTTCAGGATAAACTGTTTGTCGTGTCTATTGCAGTCCGTCGGCAGCCATTCTAGAGATGCACTGCCGCTGGCTCCAGCGACCAGAATGCGGACATGCCAAAGACACGAGGAGACTTATTTTCTATTAAGGATTTAAATAAAAGAAATTTCAGCTTAACCGACTATCAGTCGATAAAATCCAGTCCCCTATTTCAAATCACGTTATTGGCACACTGTAGGCATTTCCTAACTGTTACGTACGTAAACTCGTAGGATTCGTGCCTTGCAGATTTACGAGTCTGTCGGGAGCGATGAACTTAGCTTGCGATTCTCAGCAAAATGACTACACACTTGGGGAAGCAAGCTTCAGCCTGCTGTGTATTCAGAGTGAAAGAGTGCTTAGACAGGACGGTGACAAAGCCAAAGAAATAAATGGTTCAAATGGCTCTAAGCTGTATGGGACTTAACATCGGAGGTCATCAGTCCCCTAGACTTAGAACTACTTACACCTGACCAACCTAAGGACATCCGGCCGCCGGCCGGAGTGGCCGAGAGGTTATAGGCGCAACAGTCTGGAACCGCGCGACCACTACGGTCGCAGGTTCAAATCCTGCTTCGGGCATGAATGTGTGTGATGTCCTTAGGTTAGTTAGGTTTAAGTAGTTCTAAGTTCTAGGTGACTGATGACCTCAGAGGTTAAGTCCCATAGTGGTCCAAATGGTTCAAATGGCTCTGAGCACTATGGGACTTACCAGCTGAGGTCTTCAGTCCCCTAGAACTACTTAAACCTAACCAACCTAAAGACATCACACACATCCATGCCCGAGACAGGATTTTAACCTGCGACCGTAGCGGTCTCGCGGTTACAGACTGACGCGCCTAGAACAACACGGCCACACCGGCCGGCTAAGTCCCTTAGTGCTCAGAGCCATTTGAACCACTTGACATCCTGCCCCAGGCAGGATTCGAACCTGCGACCGTAGCAGCAGCGCCTAGTACCGCTCGGCCACAGCAGCCGGGGAGGCGGATGGAGCTAGCCAGCGTCTTTCAGGGGTGAAGCTGAGCAGTACTTCCCCTCCGGCTAGGCTCCGGTAGCAGCTGATAAACAGTCAGTATAAATGAAATCATTGCTACCCAGTAGTGGTACCTAGTCACTACAGCCCTTTGTCCCTTTCGGGGTGGGGTGCTGCTATTGAAGTGGTGACCAGTAAAGTCTCTTAAATAAGCCACCAAATCAGACTTTCACTCTCAGATGTCCTCAGATGCTCACCAAACATCATCTGTACACTACCATATCAGGGTGTGTACGTGTTGCATAATTTCACTGTCTTCGACTGCTGTTAGCTCTGAGGCGAAGAGAACTGCAGCGCCGGCGGAGCACTGAGTCACATTTCAAGGTTCAAATGGTTCAAATGGCTCTGAGTAGTATGGGACTTAACATCTGAGGTCATCAGTCGCCTAGAACTTAGAAATACTTAAACCTAACTAACCTAAGGACATCACACACGTCAATGCCCGAGACAGGATTCGAACCTGCTATCGTCGCAGTCGCGCGGTTCCAACTGTGGCGCCTAGAACCGCTCGGCCACTCCGGCCGGCGTCACGTTTTAAGGACTTCCTCTCCAATAGCTACAGGCATCCCCCTGAACTGGGGACCGTACGGAGATACGTTGGTGCAGTCGCGCTTCTGGGTCACTTGCTAGATAACCATCTGCTGCTGCGACCAACTCCCCACCAGGTCGAGTGTTCGAGCCCAGGCTACAAACAGCCCAGCCTGAATGTTGCTGTTCACCAATTCCAGTGCACCCCGTTATTACCGACCAAAGTCAATTGCAGTCACATGTGTTCGACTTCGGCCATGCTAGGTACTACAGTTAAGCTACAGTCGTTCCTGATGTGTTACACCTCTGGCCTGAGGTACCACAAATTCCAGTGGGCCCTGTTATTACTGACCAATGTCCAATGCAGTCACATGTCTTCGACTTGGGTCATGCTAGGTACTACAGTTTAGCTACAGTCGTTCCTGATGTGTTACGCCTCTGGCCTGAGGTACCACAAATTTCAGTGGGCCCTGTTATTACTGACCAACGTCCAGTGCAGTCACATGTCTTCCACTTGGGCCATGCTAGGTACTACAGTTTAGCTGCAGTCGTTGCTGATGTGTTACACCTCTGGCCTGGGGTACCACAAATTCCAGTGGGCCCTGTTATTACTGATCAATGTCCAGTGCAGTCACATTTCTTCGACTTGGGCCATGCTAGGTACTACAGTTTAGCTACAGCCGTTCCTGATGTGTTACACCTCTGGCCTGAGGTACCACAAATTCCAGTGGGCCCTGTTATTACTGACCAATGTCCAATGCAGTCACATGTCATCGACTTGGGTCATGCTAGATACTACAGTTTAACTACAGTCGTTCCTGATGTGTTACGCCTCTGGCCTGAGGTACCACAAATTCCAGTGGGCCCTGTTATTACTGACCAATGTCCAATGCAGTCACATGTCATCGACTTGGGTCATGCTAGATACTACAGTTTAACTACAGTCGTTCCTGATGTGTTACGCCTCTGGCCTGAGGTACCACAAATTTCAGTGGGTCCTGTTATTACTGACCAACGTCGAGTGCAGTCACATGTCTTCCACTTGGGTCATGCTAGGTACTACAGTTTAGCTGCAGTCGTTGCTGATGTGTTACACCTCTGGCCTGAGGTACCACAAATTTCAGTGGGCCCTGTTATTACTGACCAACGTCGAGTGTAGTCACATGTCTTCCACTTGGGCCATGCTAGGTACTACAGTTTAGCTGCAGTCGTTGCTGATGTGTTACACCTCTGGCCTGAGGTACCACAAATTTCAGTGGGCCCTGTTGTTATTGACCAATGTCCAGTGCAGTCACATGTCTTCGACTTGGGCCATGCTAGGTACTACAGTTTAGTTACAGTCGTTCCTGATGTGTTACACCTCTGACCTGAGGCACCACAAATTCCAGTGGGCCCTGTTATTACTGATCAATGTCCAGTGCAGTCACATTTCTTCGACTTGGGCCATGCTAGGTACTACAGTTTAGCTGCAGTCGTTGCTGATGTGTTACACCTCTGGCCTGAGGTACCACAAATTCCAGTGGGCCCTGTTATTACTGACCAATGTCCAATGCAGTCACATGTCATCGACTTGGGTCATGCTAGATACTACAGTTTAACTACAGTCGTTCCTGATGTGTTACGCCTCTGGCCTGAGGTACCACAAATTTCAGTGGGTCCTGTTATTACTGACCAATGTCCAGTGCAGTCACATGTCTTCCACTTGGGCCATGCTAGGTACTACAGTTTAGCTACAGTCGTTGCTGATGTGTTACACCTTTGGACTGAGGTACCACAAATTTCAGTGGGCCCTGTTATTATGGACCCATGTCCAGTGCAGTCACATGTCTTCGACTTGGGCCATGCTAGGTACTACAGTTTAGATACAGTCGTTGCTGATGTGTTACATCTCTGGCCTGAGGTACCACAAATTCCAGTGGGCTCTGTTATTACTGACCAATGTCCAGTGCAGTCACATTTGTTCGACTTGGGCCATGCTAGGTACTACCGTTTAGCTACAGCCATTCCTGATGTGTTACACCTCTGGCCTGAGGTACCACAAATTCCAATGGGCCCTGTTATTATTGACCAATGTCCAGTGCAGTCACATGTCTTCAACTTGGGCCATGCTAGGTACTACAGTTTAGCTACAGTCGTTCCCGATGTGTTACACCTCTGGCCTGAGGTACCACAAATTCCAGTGGGCCCTGTAATTACTGACCAATGTCCAATGCAGTCACATGTCATCGACTTGGGTCATGCCAGATACTACAGTTTAGCTACAGTCGTTCCTGATGTGTTACGCCGCTGGCCTGAGGTACCACAAATTTCAGTGGGTCCTGTTATTACTGACCAACGTCCAGTGCATTCACATGTCTTCCACTTGGGCCATGCTAGGTACTACAGTTTAGCTACAGTCGTTGCTGATGTGTTACACCTCTGGCCTGAGGTACCACAAATTTCAGTGGGCCCTGTTGTTATTGACCAATGTCCAGTGCAGTCACATGTCTTCGACTTGGGCCATGCTAGGTACTACAGTTTAGTTACAGTCGTTCCTGATGTGTTACACCTCTGGCCTGAGGTACCACAAATTCCAGTGGGCCCTGTAATTACTGACCAATGTCCAATGCAGTCACATGTCTCCGACTTGGGTCATGCTAGGTACTACAGTTTAGCTACAGTCGTTCCTGATGTGTTACGCCTCTGGCCTGAGGTACCACAAATTTCAGTGGGCCCTGTTATTACTGACCAACGTCGAGTGCAGTCACATGTCTTCCACTTGGGCCATGCTAGGTACTACAGTTTAGCTGCAGTCGTTGCTGATGTGTTACACCTCTGGCCTGAGGTACCACAAATTTCAGTGGGCCCTGTTGTTATTGACCAATGTCCAGTGCAGTCACATTTCTTCGACTTGGGCCATGCTAGGTACTACAGTTTAGCTACAGTCGTTCCCGATGTGTTACACCTCTGGCCTGAGGTACCACAAATTCCAGTGGGCCCTGTAATTACTGACCAATGTCCAATGCAGTCACATGTCATCGACTTGGGTCATGCTAGATACTACAGTTTAGCTACAGTCGTTCCTGATGTGTTACGCCGCTGGCCTGAGGTACCACAAATTTCAGTGGGTCCTGTTATTACTGACCAACGTCCAGTGCATTCACATGTCTTCCACTTGGGCCATGCTAGGTACTACAGTTTAGCTACAGTCGTTGCTGATGTGTTACACCTCTGGCCTGAGGTACCACAAATTTCAGTGGGCCCTGTTGTTATTGACCAATGTCCAGTGCAGTCACATGTCTTCGACTTGGGCCATGCTAGGTACTACAGTTTAGCTACAGTCGTTCCTGATGTGTTACACCTCTGGCCTGAGGTACCACAAATTCCAGTGGGCCCTGTAATTACTGACCAATGTCCAATGCAGTCACATGTCTCCGACTTGGGTCATGCTAGGTACTACAGTTTAGCTACAGTCGTTCCTGATGTGTTACGCCTCTGGCCTGAGGTACCACAAATTTCAGTGGGCCCTGTTATTACTGACCAACGTCCAGTGCATTCACATGTCTTCCACTTGGGCCATGCTAGGTACTACAGTTTAGCTGCAGTCGTTGCTGATGTGTTACACCTCTGGCCTGAGGTACCACAAATTTCAGTGGGCCCTGTTGTTATTGACCAATGTCCAGTGCAGTCACATGTCTTCGACTTGGGCCATGCTAGGTACTACAGTTTAGTTACAGTCGTTCCTGATGTGTTACACCTCTGACCTGAGGCACCACAAATTCCAGTGGGCCCTGTTATTACTGATCAATGTCCAGTGCAGTCACATTTCTTCGACTTGGGCCATGCTAGGTACTACAGTTTAGCTACAGCCGTTCCTGATGTGTTACACCTCTGGCCTGAGGTACCACAAATTCCAGTGGGCCCTGTTATTACTGACCAATGTCCAATGCAGTCACATGTCTTCGACTTGGGTCATGCTAGATACTACAGTTTAACTACAGTCGTTCCTGATGTGTTACGCCGCTGGCCTGAGGTACCACAAATTTCAGTGGGTCCTGTTATTACTGACCAATGTCCAGTGCAGTCACATGTCTTCCACTTGGGTCATGCTAGGTACTACAGTTTAGCTACAGTCGTTGCTGATGTGTTACACCTTTGGACTGAGGTACCACAAATTTCAGTGGGCCCTGTTATTATTGACCAATGTCCAGTGCAGTCACATGTCTTCAACTTGGGCCATGCTAGGTACTACAGTTTAGCTACAGTCGTTCCCGATGTGTTACACCTCTGGCCTGAGGTACCACAAATTCCAGTGGGCCCTGTAATTACTGACCAATGTCCAATGCAGTCACATGTCATCGACTTGGGTCATGCTAGATACTACAGTTTAGCTACAGTCGTTCCTGATGTGTTACGCCGCTGGCCTGAGGTACCACAAATTTCAGTGGGTCCTGTTATTACTGACCAACGTCCAGTGCATTCACATGTCTTCCACTTGGGCCATGCTAGGTACTACAGTTTAGCTACAGTCGTTGCTGATGTGTTACACCTCTGGCCTGAGGTACCACAAATTTCAGTGGGCCCTGTTATTATTGGCCAATGTCCAGTGCAGTCACATGTCTTCGACTTGGGGGATGCTAGGTACTACAGTTTAGCTACGGTCAGTCCTGGTGAGATACACCGTTGACCCGAGGCAGTCAGCCTACCAGGAGCTGTACCTGTCACACATCGACGACAGCACGTGACAGCGTCGGCCTCCAGCGGCCATGGTGACGCTATCGCCCGTCGCTGCTAACGCTCGCCGGCCGATGGTGGCCGAGCGGTTCTAGGCGCTACGTCTGGAACTGCGCGATGGCTTCGGTAGCAGGTTCGAATCCTGCCTCGGGCATGGATGTTTGTGATGTCCTTAGGTTAGTTAGATTTAAGTAGTTCTTAGTTCTAGGCGACTGATGACCCCGGAAGTTAAGTCCCATAGTGCTCAGAGCCATTTGAACCAATTTGAACCAGTCATCACCACCTCCGCAATTCACGTCTAGGCGAGGAAGCGATACCTTTTCGTGACAAACGGCCGACTCATGTGGCGTCCCAGGTCAAGTCCCAGCCTCAACAGATTTTTATTCTGGAGGTGTAAGCAAATATAGGGGGTAACGAAGGTAAAACAACCCGATTGTGATAGACTTTTCTTATGTCGGTGCGTCTGACACGGTATTTTCTTAGAACGAGAATTATAATAGGTAAACCGCCAAGTATGGCACTTCAGGTTAGGAGTGGTGGAGTCCATGCTAAAAGAAATTTTGTGTTGATATCTAGTGCTACAAGTGAGCAATCGACGAATCAAACAGAATCTGTTCATCACCCGTGCATGTTCAGTTTAGTCTGCAAATTCTTAGCGATCACTGCCGGTAAAAGAATAACAAGATACAACGATTGTTTTCAGAGCCATTAGTACCATTGAAATGCTTTAGGAACGAAACGCTATTAGCATGAGATAAAAAATGCGTTGCTGTCACAATTTATTCTATACAAAAATAATGAGAAGTACATTGTAAACAAACATCCATTTGGCACTAAGGTAGTACTTCAAAATACATTAGTACATTCGCTAACGAACATGGTAAGTATTATAGCAGGAAATAAGAATCCGATACTTGTCAGATATTGTGCACATGTTAATCACAGAATTGGTATTAGATTATTCAGTCTTAACCCACTTTCGATTCGGAGCTGATGTTCATGATCAGCATCAGTATGGGGTGTTAATACCCCTCCCCTCCTTCCCCTCCTTCCCGCCCTAGCCAAGAACACATTCTTGTATGCGCTGTGGCATGGGAGCAAACAGTTATCAAATCTCGTCTTGAGGACTTTTTTTCGATACCTGAAATACAAACTGTGACAGTTCATGCTGGAGGCTGGTATGAAAGTATACGTCTTCCCGTCGCGTGCCAAACTTGCAGGGACCTTTCACCAGTCTGTTGATATGCTGACGTCGATGTCACTGCCACAAAAAGAAGAGAAACTCATTTCTGAACACCACAACATGCTACTATATGTTGCAGTTGATGCTGTCTCTTCAAGAAACACGTCTGTCTTGTCTGTGGTATGGAGTCAGTACACTGCAACTAGCTTCCACTTCCTAACAGTTCGTGGTGGCACTGTAATCTCTGCCTGGATTTTTAGAATTGTCATTCATCAATTCGTCAGAGACAGTAGCACAACCATACAATCTTCTCGTTGTGTACTCTTTCTGGAACGGCCCATGCCTAATCTTCTTGGAACACTGTCGTCCTTAGTACATCTCGGAACCACCATTCTACAGCCATTGCGTTAAATTGTCTGCGTGATCTATCGGCATGAGCTTCTACGTCCCTCATGCCAGCAATTCGGCCATCCTCAAAGTCGAAAAGATGGCGATAATTTCCAGTTGTACCTCTACTTGGCACGCTGTCTTGCGATCTCCATCTGAATCGTATCAGTATCATGAGCACACCCAATAGTTGTCATGTATTCACACCATTGTACGTATGTAGACATGACTTTTTCCTATACTAAATATACTTTATCAAAAAAAAAAAAAAAAAAAAAGTTCAAATGTATGTGAAATCTCATGGGACTTAACTGCTAACGTCATCAGTCCCTAAGCTTACACACTACTTAACCTAAATTATCCTAAGGACAAACACACACACCCATGCCCGAGGGAGGACTCGAACCTCCGCCGGGACCAGCCGCACAGTCCATGACAGCAGCGCGTAAGACCGCTCGGCTAATCCCGCGCGGCATACTTTATCCTAGGGCATGTTTTTCAGGAGAGCACAATAATATGCACTACAGGGAACCGCAATCATTAGTTTATTTTTGATTTATCCTGACTCATTCGTGGCATTCCCTCCGAAGCACAAGAAGTCATAAGATTGCCGTGATTGCAAGGTGCCTTCCTCATTCGATCAAGTGGCTTTGATACCAATCACCTCTCGCGTCTGCACAATTAAGATGATGAGGAAGTCCTCACTAAACGACTTTTGTTTCTTTTTCATAGCTGTATTATTGTAGATGTGGGAGCGAATGCTGTTTGATGAAAAGGCTTCAGTGCGGGATGAACGACCAACGTCCGAACTCCTACAAGAATTAGAAATCTGATAAGAGGGGTTAATGGGTGAGGATCATTACGGTGCAACAACCGGGAAGCTGGGAATCTGAGTCTGCAGCCCCGGTGCAGCGCTAATTTTCAACTCGCGCCGTTGTATTGCTGTAATTCCCTGTGCGGCTGGAAGTCATTATAGCCCTCCTATCTCTACCCCAGCCCATTTCCTTTCCACTCCTTTCACCTCAATTATTCATGTATACATGTTAATATCAGAGATTTCGCTGTCAACTTCGCTTTTCTGTAGTAATTTATGGTGCTTGTATTATAGCTCTAAAAGAGACGAAATCACCGGCTTTGCCTTCTACAAAAACACGATAACTCGTTTCGGAGATATTTCTAACTTATAATTTATCTGTTTAGTGCATCTCGGAGAGCGAAATACGTCACGTCGGATAATAAGAAAACAGTGTTGCACCGCTGCGATTCTGGTGTAAAATGATTACAGACGAAATGTAGCTTTCATTGTGTCTCTGTCGGAACTCGTGTTGAGTGCTGGTTAGTACGAAAAGATAAATATCTTTCGAAAACCAACAGAAGCTAGATGTATTACTTCCATGTGGATCATGCAGAAGAAATGCGATGAGAACAGCTGACTCGCATGCCCAAAGGTTTCTCGACAAGAAGTTCCAACAGTACAGCGAATAAGCTAAATATTGATTTTGGAAGTTCACTGGAATACTACGCATACGACAAGGAGAAATACTGCAACGAGCCGAGAGGACGAAATACTGAGTAGAGGTTCTGGTGTCAGCTGCTCGTAATCCACGTTTTGACTCCAGAGATACTGCGAGTGCCTCTGGAAAAAGTCAGGCCAGCGTTGTTCGGATTTTGTTCGTCAACACCCTCCATACGTATCATGTATTACTTTACCAGCAGATTAACTAGCGGGTCTGCAGAACACTTGTCGAATTTTCGGTTCTGATACGTTTTCAGGGCATTGGATTCTATGATTAAAGTATTCTTTGCCGAGAAGCTACCTCTACAAATTCTTGAAAGCAGAATGTAAGAAATATGCGGTATATTATTCGGCCGCTGAGAATCCACATTGGTTCAGGCAGGTTAAGCATCCGATGCTGTGAAACTCGACGTTTACAATCAGCGAACATCTTTAGTTCTGACTTATGGCAGTAAGAGCAAGACTTCAAAAACGAAATACATTTAAAACATGAAAGTTGCTCTGCGATCAACGGACAGATGTCGAGAATCACGAAGACAGATGCGACAGGAAATAAATCGAGCAGGGAACAGTCTCTAATGGAAAGCTTAAGTATTTCTACGGACAAAATAAGTTATTTGCTGGAATCCAAGATAACAGGAAGGACTGACAAAATGACCGGTAGAAAATGGGCAAAGTCGTATATTACGAAAGTCGGTCAAAATTTGTAAGTCGATGAACACAGTACTCCGCTACGTTATATGGCTTTTTAAATTAACAGAGCTATTGGCACCCATGACAAAGAATAACATTTGGTAATGTGTGATTATCAAATCTATTGAATTATTAAAGCGAGCAGAGAAATAAGCAAAAACTTTTAGCGACGCAGTGATATCATTATCCGAAAGAAATGAATGACCTAGAAATTTAGACATCTAGGTTTGAGTCTCACCCTACTACACTTTTAACAGTGTACGCGCTATGAAACCTATGAAGATTCCAAATTATTCATCACAGTGAGTGATAATCCAGATGACTCAAAAAAAAAAAAAAAAAAAAAAAAAAGAAAGAAAGAAAGAGAAACGGTATTTATGCTTGTTTTGTATTGCATCGCGCCACCGTCATATTACTTACTGAAAGTCCATTTTTACTTTGATATTCACCTCCACGAGTGTCAGATTTATAAGAGTTGTTCAATTTTCATTTGATATTGTTGCTTTTATTAATACATAGTGACCAACGCGAAGAGTTCAAATTACATGCGGAATAGAAACTCCGACTCGAATCTTATTTCTTTTGTGGGCCACACTCTTATCTGAGTTCAGAGGAAAAGCACTCACCATAAAAGCCAAGTATTTAGTTTCTAACTTCGTTTTTGTACAGAGTTTTAAACTTAATGAAAGGTTGACATTATCGAAAAAAGAGTAAAAGCTCCAGTCATGAGTTGACTGTGGAATCGCAATGTTCATTGAGTAATAAATAAATCAAATGATCCCATGATCCCATGACTTTGTATTAGGTACTTCACCTTAGGTACACTAATTTACGTCTGCAGTGGATTAACATCATTTACCATTGTGAAACGGTGGATAGGCTTCCCCATCTACGCACAATTTGCAATACCTCCCCCGCCTTCTTTCAGGTGGAAAATTCATAGTCCTTCCATATTGATGCTACACTGCTGGCCATTACAATTGCTACACAACCACGAAGATGACGTGCTACAGACGCGAAATTTAACCGACAGGAATAAGATGCTGTGATACGCAAATGATTAACTTTTCAGAGCATTCACACAAGGCTGGCGCCGGTGGCGACACCTACAACGTGCTGACATGAGGAGAGTTTCCAACCGATTTCTAATACACAAACAGCAGCTGACCGGTGTTGCCTTGTGAAAGGTTGTTGTGATGCCTCGTGTAAGGAGGAGAAATGCGTACCATCAAGTTTCCGACTTTGATAAAGTCGGATTGTAGCCTGTCGCGATTGCGGTTTATCGTATAGCGATATTGCTGCTCGCGTTGGTCGAGATCCAATGACTTAGCAGAGTACAAATACAAATACAAATACAAATATGGAATCGGTGGGTTCAGGAGGGTAATACGGAACGCCGTGCTGGGTCCCAACGGCCTCCTATCACTAGCAGTCGAGATGACAGGCATCTCATCCGCGTGGCTGTAACGTCTCGATCCCTGAGTCAACAGATGGGGACGTTTGCAAGACAACAACCATCTGCACGAACAGTTCGACGACGTTTGCAGCAGCATGGACTATCAGCTCGGAGACCATGGCTGCGGTTAACCTTGACGCTGCATCACAGACAGGGGCGCATGTGATGGCGTACTCAACGACGAACTGGGTGCACGAATGGCAAAACGTCATTTTTCGGATGAACCCAGGTTCTGTTTACAGCATCATGATGGTCGCATCCGTGTTTGGCGACATCGCGGTGAACGCACCCTGGAAGCGTGTATTCGTCATCGGCATACTGGCGTATCACCGGCGTGATGGTATGGGGAGCCATTGGTTACACGTCTCGGTCACCTCTTTTTCGCATTGACGGCACTTTGAACAGTGGACGTTACATTTCAGATGTGTTACGACCCATGGCTCTACCCTTCATTCGATCCCTGCGAAATCCTACATTTCAGCAGTTTAATGCACGACCGCATGTTGCAGGTCCTGTACGGGCCTTTCTGGATACAAAAAATGTTCGACTACTGCCTTGGCCAGCACATTCTCCTGATATCTCACCAATTGAAAACGTCTGGTCAATGGTGGCCGAGCAACTGGCTTGTCACAAAAGGCCAGTCACTACTCTTGATGAACTGTGGTATCGTGTTGAAGGTACATGGGCAGCTGTACCTGTAAACGCCATCCAAGCTCTGTTTGACTCAATGCTCAGGCGTATCAAGGCCGTTATTACGGCCAGAGGTGGTTGTTCTGGATACTGATTTCTCATGATCTATGCACCCAAATTGCGTGAAAATGTAATAACATGTCAGTTCTAGTATAATATATTTTTCCAATGAATACCCGTTTATCATCTGTATTTCATTTTGGTGTAGCAATTTTAGTGGCCAGTAGTGTATATTTCCCGGCATGTTCTTCTGCTTCTGGAATTGGAAAAATTAAGGAATATGTCTAGAGATTTATAACAGCGAGTCTCACAAAGTAGTTCATAAAAAGGTATATTACGTGCCATAAAGGGGGTGACAATGAAAGAAAGAAGAGCAATTTAATATTTGCGTCATGAAATAAAGAGAACCGAAATATAAGATTATACTATTCCTGCTCAATTCACAAGAAAGTGTCATTCAGAGGATCCAAAGATCGGTACTGGAACGACAGTTGGTATAAGAAACCTTCTGATAAAATCCTTTGTTCTGGGGAAGATGTTAAGTTACTTCATTGTTTGTATTCCACGTTAAGTTGTATTTCGCGTTAAGACTGGCACGGCTTTTAGGTCCGGTGTGTCACACTGGCAAGACACTGTGATGTGTAAAGCAGGAACAATTGACAAACATTTCTGATTTTGAGTAATAACGACTAGGTTTAAACACTCAATGATTTCCAACTTTTTCTATAATAACAATGTGAAACAATGACATTTGTCACATAGCTAAGAGAATATTAGTAGCAAAAATCGATTTAAATATGGTTTGCTTTAAACACGTTTTATGTTACTGACACAGATGTAAACCATCTTTAAATCAGACAGTAGGCGCCAAACAACACCGTAGAACAATATTTGCAGTGCGTCTACATTCTCTGTGTGTTTGTACGACTATGTTGTAGTAATTTGTCTCTTTCTTTAAACGATACTAAATTTGTGTAGAGGATTAGTAATTTTTTGTTTCTTTGGATTGTAGAGGAAGTAGCTCGCCTGTTAGACATTAGGACACTTGTTATGAACTGCTAGAAGCTTATCGTTGTGGGGAGGCAAGTGCAAGCAGAACCACTGGCTGATAAAACTATCGGGGGCGCTTTTATTCAGAGAAATCCTCGGAGCTGCAATGCGTTAGTTGTCTGGCGTTTGAATAGCTTCTGTCTGAAGCCCATTCTCTCTGCCGGACTTACCCCGCCTGAACATAATACTCGCGGATCACAATGGCTTCCCTAGGTTGCCTGGAGCCCTACATGAATATCTGTTTCACTACGAAATGCAACACACTCTCTTTACAACAGCACAAGTGCCAGGACTGTAATATTTCTCAAATTCACTCTGTGACTGAGGCTAATATCCTGTTTCCTATTACTACAAGTTGTTGCCCACATACGAATTTTATGTTGTTGTGTTCCGAGAAAATAGCTGAATGGGACTCTTAAAATTATACACGTTTAACGAGAAACAGGTAATACTACTCATATGTTCTGAACCGTTTCTGATAGCTGATTCCATGAAATCTACTTCACCCTATACTTACAAACGCCTGACTCCTTATAATAGACAGCTTAAAATTTATACGACTGCGTTCGCCCTAATATATCCAGACGGTACAAATCGTGGAAACTTCCTCGTGTTCGTAGGTAAAAACGGAGCATGCAGAACGCCTTTTACTTCCTATTATTTCAGTTCTCTCACAAAAATATTTGACGATTGCTCGACCACAGGAAACATGTGATAGGGCTCTGTTAATGAGGCAGGATAACAGATCATAGGAGACCCTCTTCAAATACATTATCACTGCAGGTAATTACATCAAACATTAACACAACAGCTGTCTATTTATGTAAATAGCAGAACTTAATAAATTGCTCAAAAAAGTCATGTACCATTCTTTAGACCACAGTAAATCGCTACGTGCATCAAGCTGGGTAAAGTAGATAAACATGGACTTGCACGACTCGGCTTCAGGACGCAGTACAATCTTTCAGCGTTCCCCTCAGGATTATTTCAAGGTTAGGCAATGTGAGCACTGCCACTTTACGGTAAGAATGTTTGTCAGGACATAGATTTCCTCAACGAATTGGCAAAACCACAGCAACTTCATTAGGATCATTCAATCTCTGTCGTGAAACACAAAACACTTAAGATCTTCCCCACAGTGGGCGCGTACGGTCAACAACACCGCCTGATGATCACTAGCATAATTATTGTGGTTAGTCGATAACTTACAATGAAATTGTGTGCTTCATTATTGATTCAAGTGGGAATGGTGTGTCGGTCCAGACCGGGAGCAGCCTCCTCCATATGATCAGCTTAGCCCCTAGGGATCCATTAACGGCAACAGTGCGAATCTTATGGTATCGTGGTGCTCGAAGAATGCGGAGACGGCCAGATATCAATGCACGTCTCTCATGCTGTTCAAGAGGTTCATTACCCCCGTCCCTCCCTCCACAACCACTTCACTTGCTGGTGCTGCTTGCTGGTGTCACAGATGGCGAAGTCCATGATCCTATCGAGGTGGATTCTACGAACAGCTGAGTTGACAGCCTGGGCAGTGGTGAAGCGAGCACGACCCGTCTCTTGGCTGTTTATCGAGACCGCGTGGGCAGCCTATCGTCTTCGCCTTGATGCGTATCAGTCTGTCCTGTCATGGTCAGTGCTCTGCGCAAAGTCTGCCTCTTGAAGGCCTTGATTGGTTTTGGAAGGGACTTCGCGGCCTGGCAGCAGCAAACCCAGGAGTTCTACATCATTATTCTCCAGGAACGCACTTCAATGCCGTATTCGCCCGAGCGTAAGGCGACGGTGAATTATCGAAGACACAGCTCACTACCCTTTCTCAACGCTACACAACAGGTTAGCGCAGGGGTCTGTGTACCACATGATAGCGGAATGGCGCCACCCTCGGAGGACTTCGATTACTGTTCTTAAGACTGATTACGGACAGCGTTCAGATACTCTGTGGGATACAGGGTCTGTCCTCCATGTACATTATGGTGTGCAGTACGTTGCACAACATCAACACATTGCAACATTACGGCGGTCTCCCAACCCCCCCCCCCCCCTACCCCTTTTGTCGTGGTTCCTGGGGATGCGACGATGGATCTGCTTGCTGGTGTCACAGATGGCGAAGTGTATGATCCTATCGAGGTGGATTCTACGACCAACTCACCCAGCCCACACTGCCTCCCACTAGAGTTTTGTCAGCCATTTCATCCCCTAGTGGCGCTGGCGAGGACGGAAATTTGACGAGACCTCATTTGCCTATCACCCAGATCCCCGATGGTTTCCTTGGTGGTCCCACCCACAAGCCTCGTGGTACACAACAGATATACAGCTAACGTTTCTTGACGTTGCTCAATACCATCCGCACTACCCTCTGTTGCTATCGAGACATAATCGCTCTTGCTCAAGCTCATCGTGTGCCCAGGCTTTTGGCCACTCTTGGCTACAGTCAGGCTTTCTGTCTGGCCGATCACGACTACCTCGAAGGAGTGCTCTGCAATGTGGGATACCCTGATACTACTGTCGACATCGTAATGGGTCTCCTTAATGGAGCGACATCCCATGTACTTTACAATGGCTGTCACACTCCTTCCAACTTCTTGACCTGTCATTCGGTGTGCCAAGACTTTCTGCCACCTGTACTGTTGTACGCTTCTGCCATGGAACCATCGCTCTGCAGCCTCAATGAACCGTAGGCTGGGATGGTTTCTGGTGGCCACGTTGCAAGACTACACTGGTCTTGGGGTTTGATTTGAAAGACTGCGGGCGACTGTAAATTTACACCCTGACAGCATTCGCTTTAACTTAAAAGCATTCCACGTGTCAGGCAGCAGTAGCCGATCGAGACAGACGCAGCAACAAGGAAGTAACCGCTTTTGTGTCTTTTACGAGTTACTAACCAGAAGCGAATTTTATTGTATCATCTGTGTACTTTAATAGTTTAGGTTCTTGAGTTTCTGCGTGTAAATTTAATATCTAATAGCCACAGTTGTCGCGTTTCCGTTTGCGTCGGAAAGTAAACCGATTTTGTGACATATTACAAGTTCCTAATCAGGGGAAAATTATTTAGTTTCACCTGAGTGCTTCGGTAGCTAGGTTTTAAAATATCTGTGCGTTACTAGACACAGTTCGTGCGTTTTCGTCAGGGTCTAGAGTAGAGTTGACCAGCACTTGGCGATAGTCCGTTTATCTCAAATGGCTCTGAGCACTATGGGACTCAACTGCTGTGGTCATAAGTCCCCTAGAACTTAGAACTACTTAAACCTAACTAACCTAAGGACAGCACACAACACCCAGCCATCACGAGGCAGAGAAAATCCCTGACCCCGCCGGGAACCGAACCCGGGAACCCGGGCGTGGGAAGCGAGAACGCTACCGCACGACCACGAGATGCGGGCTAGTCCGTTTATCTGCATAGTTTAGCTTTCCACGGTCTTTAGTGTGGTCAGGGACTGCGATTGTTGTGTACGGGTGCGAGTCGAGTTTGTGGCACTTCGCTCTCAGCTTCAGGCTGTGATGGCTTCAGTTACACAGCTTGAGGCTGCAGTGAATGGGCACCACTGTTGTGGGCCGGCCGTGGGGATCCAACGGACGTCCAGCACATCAGAGTCTTCCGATCAGTCCTTACCGGTGGCCAACCCAGTTACTGCTCACACTGAGGCTGACCCTTCGCCTGTGGTTGAGTGGGAGGTCGCCCCGGGGCGAAGAAGGCTGCGAGAGAGTTCAGGCGGCCGCACGTAAGGCCTCCCCGGTTTGTCTGACAAACAGGTGCTGTCTGTGGCTGACACTGTCGCTGAGCCAGATACTGTCACCTGTCCTGTTTCAGAGGAAACCACTCAGCGTGCAAGATCTGGGCAGTTGTAGAGGTTGGGATTATTGGTAGATGGGAGCTCCAACGTTAGGCGCGTTATGGGGCTCCTTAGGGACTTGACTGACAAGAAGGGTAAGAAAACCATTGTGCACTCCGTGTGCATACCGGGTGGAGTCATTCCAGATGTGGAAAGGGTCGTCCCGGATGCCATGAAGAGCACAGGGTGCAGCCAACTGCAGGTGGTTGCTCACGTCGGTACCAATGATGTGTGTCACTTTGGATCAGAAGAGATCCTCTCTGGTTTCGAGCGCCTAACAGAAGTGGTAAAGGCTACCAGGTTTACTTGCAAGATGAAAGCAGAGATGACCATTTGCAGCATAGTCGACGGGACCGATTGCGGACCTCTGGTACAGAGCCGAGTGGAGGGTCTGAAGCAGAGGCTCAGACGGTTCTGCGACCGTGTAGGCTGCACATTCCTCGACTTGTGTCAAAGAGTGGATGGGTTTAGGGTTCCGCTGAATAGGTCAGGTGTCCACTACACGCAGGAGGCGGCTACACGGGTAACAGGGGCTGTGTGACGTGGACTGGGCGGTTTGATAGGTTAGGGTGTCTCGGGAAACACAAGAAGTGCTTCGGTCACAAAGGGTGCAGGCTGAACACAGGAAGAACTTAGATACAGGAACCATTGGTATAAAAGTTGTAAATTGTCGCAGCTATGTTGGGAAAGTACCAGAGCTTCAAGCGTTAATAGAAAGCACTGATGCTCAAATCGTTATAGGCACTGGAAGCTGGCTAAAGCCGGAATAAGCTCAGCCGAAATTTTTACGAAGAACCTAACGGTGTTCCGAAAAGATATGCTAAACACGGTTGGCGGTGGCGAGTTTGTTGCTGTTAGAAGTAGTTTAACTTGTCGCGAAATTGAAGTAGATACTTCCTGTGAGTTAGTATGGGCAGAGGTCATTACTGGAAACTGAAATAAAGTAATAATTGGATCCTTTTACTGACCTCCCAATTCCGAAGATACAGTTGCTGAAAGATTCAAAGAAAACTTTAGTTTTATTTCAAACACGTACCCGACTCATATAATAATAGTTGGTGGTGACTTTAATTTACCCTCGGTATGTTGGCTAAAATACATGTTTAATTCCGGAGGTACGCATAAAATATCATCCGAAATTGTGCTAAACGCATTCTCTGAAAATTATTTCGACCAGTTAGTTCATGGGCCCACGCGAATAGTAAACGGTCGTGAAAACACACTTGACCTCTTAGCAACAAATAATTCTGAGTTAATAACGAGCATCAAAACCGATTCAGGGATTAGTGAACACAGAGTTGTCGTAGCGAGATTGAATATTGTAATCCCGAAATCCTCGAAAAATATACCTATTCAAGAAAGCAGATAAATGTTCACTTGACGCCTTTGTAAGAGACAATCTCAACTCATTCCAAATTAATAATATAAGTGTAGACCACATGTAGCTTCGATTCGAAGAAATAGTATCGGCAGCAATTGAGAGATTTATACCAAATAAATTAACAAAATAAGGAGCTGATACTCCTTGGTACACAAATCGGGTTAGAACACTGTTGTAGAAACAACGAAACAAATATGCCCAATTTAAACGAACGCAAAATCCCCAAGATTGGCGATGTTTTACAGAAGATCGAAAGTTAGCGCTGACTTCAATGCGAGCTGCTTATAACAGTTTCCACAACGAAACTTTGTCTCGAAACCTATCAGAAAATCCAAAGAGATTATGGTCGTATGTGAAGTATGTTAGCAGCAACAAACGATCAATGCCTTCTCTGCGCGATAGCAATGGAGATACTATCAAAGACAGTGCTGCCAAAGCAGAGTTACTAAACACGGTGTTCCGAAATTCCTTCACAAAAGAAGACGAAGTAAATATTCCAGAATTAGAATCGAGAACAGCTGCCAACATAAGTAACGTAGAAGTAAGTATCTTCGGAGTAGTGAAGCAACTTAAATCAATTAATAAAACCAAGTCTTCCGGTCCAGACTGTATACCAATTAGGTTCCTTTCGGAGTATGCTGATGCATTAGCTCCATGCTTATCAATCATACACAACCGTTCGCTCGACGAAAGATCCGTACCCAAAGACTGGAAAGTAGCATAGGTCACACCAATATTCAAGAAAGATAGTAGGAGCAATCCTCTAAATTACAGGTCCCTATCGTTAACGTCGATATGTAGCAGGATCTTAGAACAAGCAGGATCTTAGAACATATATTGTATTCGAACATTATGAATTACTTTGAAGAAAACGATCTATTGGCACACAGTAAACATGGGTTTAGAGAACATCGTTCCTATGAAACGCAAGTAGCTCTTCATTCACCTGAAGTGTTGAGTGCTATTGACAAGGGATTTCAGATCGATTCCGTATTTCTGAATTTCCTGAAGGCTTTTGACACTGTTCCACACAAGCGGCTCTTAGTGAAATTGTCTGTTTATGCAATATCGTCTCAGTTATGTGACTGGATTTGTGATTTCGTGTCAGAGAGGTCACAGTTCGTAGTAATTGACGGAAGGTCATCGAGTAACACAAAAGTGATTTCTGGCGTTCCCCAAGGTAACGTTATAAGCCCTTTTGCTGTTCCTTATCTATATAAACGATTTTTGAGAGAATCTGAGCAGCCGTCTTCGGTTGTTTGCAGATGACGCTGTCGTTTATGAACATCAACAAGTCATCAGATGATCAAAACAAGCTGAAAAACCATTTAGAAAAGATATCTGAATGGTGCAAAAAGTGGCAGTGACCCAAAATAACGAAAAGTGTGAGTTCATCCACATGAGTGCTAAAAGGAACTCAAACTTCGGTTACACGATAAATAAGTCTAATCTAAAAGCCATAAATTCAGCTAAATACGTAAGTGTTACAATTACGAACAACTTAAATTAGAAGGAACACATAGAATATGTTGTGAGGAAGGCTAACCAAAGACTGCGTTTTATTTTCAGGACACTTACAACATGTAACAGATGTACTAAGCAGACTGCCTACTCTACGCTTGTCCATCCTCTTTCAGAATACTGCTGCTCGGTGTGGGATCCTTACCCGATAGGACTGACAGAGTACATCGAAAAAGTTCAAAGAAAGGCAGCACGTTTTGTATTACCGCGAAGTATGGGAGAGAGTCACACAAATGATACAGGATTTGGGCTGGAAATCATTAAAAGAAAGGCGTTTTTCGTTGCGACGGAATCTTCTCACGAAATTCCAATCATCAATTTTCTCCTCCGAATGCGAAAATGTTTTGTTGACACCCACCTACATAGGGAGGAGCGATCACCACGATAAAGTAACGGAAATCAGAGCTCGTACGGGAAGATTTAGGTGTTCATTCTTTCCGCGCGTTATACGAGATTGGAATAATAGAGAATTGTGAAGGCACTTGAATGTGATTTTCCGAGTATCCATGTAGATGTAGATGTACCAGGCCATGCATCTGCTAAATTGATTCCGTCGTCGGACAGTGACTGTTATTGCTAGCCTACATTGGAGGATATCACTTTCACCAGAATTTCAAATAAAAGTTGAATACTGAGAAAAATTAAAGTCATTATTGTAGTCAATTCGTGATAGGTGAGTAATATATCAACATGAGATATATCTTCTATAAAAATGACAAGAGTTTATTAATAATAAAATAGGGCAAACAACACAAGCTAAGCGAGATGAGAAATAAATCATCAACTGTTGACAGCACAAATAGAAGGAACAAATAATTGCCACTCCACTGGGTGGCGTCTGCTTAGCAAAGACTGAGGTTTACCTGTTTAATCTTGTTACCCTGGCTCAAAACATGCATAACGCAATCTGAAATTATCTAACTCTGAATAGACTTTGATGGGTCTATTCTACACAGATGTTACACTACGTCAGTGCAGCTGAGAACAAGTGGCTAGATTGTGATTCTGTTGCCCTAACAATCTGGACCAGCAATTCTTTACCCATTTCTCGACGCATAGCTCTGTCTATCGTGACCGTCGTTGCACAAGCATCTGCAGAGTAGCGATGTGTGGTCCCTGTAATTTGTTATCGCGGGCAAGCGATCTGTCAGATGGATCGTAATTGCTCTCTAACAAAGCCCTGAAATCTCTTCAGATTCCAGCGTGTGACACCTCTGTTCGCCAGTCATACCATGGAGCAATTTGACTGACTTACACAGCAACGCGCATAAGGGCATCAAACGCCAAGGTTCAATGCCTGATACGAATGAGATTGTCCTTGGCACAGCGAGTTGTTTGAGATGGTTGTCGTCCAAACTGTTTGTACAGCTAAGTCCTCACCACAGGCTCCCCAGTCAAGACCAGTGCCCGTGTGAAGTCACTCTCTAGACGAGTGTCCCAAGTGCAAACTCACTCACAACAAGAGGCAGGAGCAGAATCTCCTCTCCAGACCGGAGTCTGAATCAGAAGTCTTTTTTTTCTACTCGTCACTTTCCCATCAGAACTTGGTAAACCTCGAAAAGTGCATCATTGCAACCACCTCAACACTGTCTAGTGGCAATCGCAAGGCTCCACAGGCGCCACATCTCCCCTCTACCTCGTCTTGTCAACCTCTGGACCAACCGTAACCAAAGTTAATAATACTCTTTCTCTTTCTGTAGAAGCAGCCAGTCACTGACTCTTTAAATTTCGGCACGGGGAGAAAAAGATGTTACACTGCTGTATTGTATTTTTGACTGTAACTTTGGCGGGCGTGTTTTGAGAGTTTTCGTTTAGGACTGAAGTGAAAAACACATTTATCACAAAGACCATTACTTCGACAGGCCGAACATTACGGCACGTCCGATCAGAGGCCTCGGCTAGATTAAGAGAAGTGTTTTTGTGTCCGAGCATAGATCATTTCCGAGCAGCAATAAAAGTTGCGTTCCATCCCAAAACTCTTCCGAAGCCCTGAGGCTTCCCAAAACCTCGGCAGGCAGAGGAGCGACACCACCTGATGCCTCTGTCTACAGTGTCGGGTCCAAGGCGAACATGAAAACTCACGGATTTTTATGGACAACAGCTGTTTACGTAGTTCAATGCCTTGGGCAGCTGACTTCCTTTCTCTCCTGCGCCCCTGTTCCTGCCGCGACCAGAAATGCGTAACCGATAGATCCAGGTAGGCAGTTTCCAGCCTCTTCGGCCAAAAGCATTGTCTACACACCAGTGCAAGAAATTTTTGGGACCAGCATTCTGCTCCTCGTAAACGCTCTGATATGTTCCTCTTCGTAACAGCTGCGCGTTGCTTCCAAGCCCCGAATGTCCACTACAAGATTTAGTGTTAAATAACCAAACCACTTGCTTGTTCTCAAGTCCAGGTCCAGAAAATACTATTCGAAGGAGCCCTATCATAAAGATTCTGCATGCATTAACAATGTAAATGCTCCCATCAGCACCAGCTCATGCTGACAATTTTCTGTGGTCTCACAGAAAATGATATCTGGGTTGCAATAACAACGTTAAAGAGTAGCCTTGAATATGAAAATATGTGAGAGAGTGTCTTTTGCTGCACTACTTATGTGGACAATCTCGTTCTCGTTCTTCTTAGAGAACTTAGGTCAGGAAGTCCTTGGCAAGGGTTACCATCTACGAAAGTTTTTGGTAGCTGCCGTAACGTCCACAGATCGAGCGCTACGGCTATAGGTGGCTTCCTGAGGACAGAACAGCTCCAGTGCTTCTACTACACGATGGCCGCCCAGGGTAGCCGCATGGGCTAGGGCGCCTTACACGGTTCGCACGGCTCCCCCCGTCGGAAGTTTGAGTCCTCCATCAGACATGAGTGTGTGTTGTCCTTAGCGTAAATTAGTTTAAGTTACATTAAGTAGTGTGTAAGCTTAGGGACCGATGACCTCAGCAGTTTGGTCTCATAAGACCTTACCACAATTTACTACGCGATGCCTCGGACTCGACTTAAGTGGTGATCTGAGGCGCACGATTGACCTCAACTGCCGGCGCCTTCTGTCCCAATTAGGAACTGGGCTGTTAGCTCACCGCTTATAAACCCTCGATTTTTTGCAACGGAGACAATAAGTTAACGTATCACCCACGTAACACGACACTCCGCATTCCGCCTCCATAGCTCAGACATGCTAGTGGCGTTGGGTTCGTACGTTTGAATGGCTTGCTCATTATGATGCTGTGCAAGATTCTCACCTTCCCACCTTGCTAGGGCGGTTTAGGCCTGTATCACGTCCCTGACAGAGCCTAAACCCTTTTCGTCAGCTGTCAGATGGTGCTGTGGCATCAGCGTCCCAAGAGCCTCACCAGGCTGTCGCTGGAGACCCTTGCTCCAGCTGTCTTTCAGGCCCTACCCAGCTTCCAGACGTCCCACTGCCCTCCTTTTGTTTCATTTTTTTTCCCCTCAAAGACGATCAATGGCTTTTTTCAGCAGAACAAAACACAGCATGTGGTTGAGGGAAAGCATCCACACGTCGCCTGGAATGCAGTATGGCGACTTGTGTACGCTCCTTATTTTGCACTGACATTTAGGGCATGTGGTACCTTAAGGTCGATGAGAAGCATCTATACCGGTGACGCTTTCACGGGAATCATCCCGCAGAGGCCTGTTGCCTGTGCTGCTCTGGACATTTACGAGCATCGCTAGGTATCTTTAGAGGGAATATCTTCGAAAGCATGAAATACAAAAATAAGTAAAAATATATAAAAGTTGAAATGTTACTAATGTTCTTAAGAACTTCATAATCAACTTTTGTAATAATCTGGAATTTTGTAAAGAGCCCCACTACCATTAATTAAATTTACAAACTCAGAACTCTGGCTACAACATATATTAAATGTTCTTTTATTCCAGTTTTAGATCACTATATAAAGTCCTTCGACGATGACCGGTTTCAAACAGTATTGACCATCTCCAGATCTACAACCTTTAAGATATATACACCTAGTGGGCAGTCTATCTTTCAAAACAATACAGCATTTCGTATCACGATGTACTCTCATACAAACTTGGAAATGTACAGATAAAATAAGGTAATGCATACCTGTTCTATACCATATCCTCATGTGATAAAGCCGTAATGGCATTCTCAAAACATATAAATACACTCAGCAAAGCATTGTCACGTAGAACTAAAATATGGTGTAAAATAGGCCACATCCTCCACACACTCATTTTGCAATAGGCGTTACTGTACAAAACATACTGAAGTGCAGTAGCTACCAGAAATATGTTTGCCTATATGCTTCATAGATGCCGCTGTTGTGGGTGTAGATGTAGTCTTAATTTACGTAAGAACCATAATCTGTTAAAAATACGTTAGGTAAAATGCATGTAACAGACTGAAAATTTTGATCACTATTACACAAATCAATTGTGATGAAATAAAAGACGAATACAGTTAACCATATAATATTGTTAATAGGAAATATATAAAGATAATAGGTCTGACACTTTTATGGTGAATTTACTGTGAATACACTGCCTATAACAACCTATAAATTACCTATCACAGATAAAATGTCTATGTGACAAAATAACTGAAGAAAAAGAGATAAATGATCACCGCCCTCTGTTGGCTCGGCCGTCAGGATCATACGTAGGCGTGCAGCGATAGTAAGAACTTAAGGGGAGACGGAAGGCAAGATTTTTAGATTTTAGCATATTTGAAATGCCTGGTCATTCCTGCGCGAAAAAGTTTTTCATTTATATAAATACGACAATTTTTTCGTGAGATATGATGGTTTTTCTGACGCTCTGTGCAATCTGGCATTTAAATGCCACGCGTTCCTTTTTGCGCCATGCAGAGATAATACACAGTATTCTTTTACTTCTTGTTTATTTTTTCATTCTTCTATTGTTCTATTGCTTCAATGTTTCCTACACTATATCTACTATCGATACTCGTTTTTCCGATCGTGTTTGTTATTGTTTTCAAGCGTTAATGGTTGTAGTTAGCGAAGTTTGTTGTGAGTGAAGTACGTGTTGATTTTTATTTTCTTTGATTCCGCATGTTTTCATAAGAATGCTGTGAATAAAGAAATTCTCGCCTACATTAGAATTCAGAGGAAATAAATACGTAATGGTAAATGAGGTTAATCGGTCAAAGAACCCAAGAATGTTAGACATAAAGAAAATCAGCACATCAAGAAAGAAACTGCAGTGTATTCAAGGCATTTCCTCCCAGTCAGCTTGTGGAGATGAACATTCGTCTGGAAATATTATGGTGAAACTTAGCATGTTATGTGATTTCATTTCCAAAAATACTGTGAGCAGGATATGTTGTGGTGACGTATCTTTGGGTCTTCGTAAAGGGATTTTGTCAAACCTGACATTGAGTTGTACAAAATGTGGTGCAGTTGCTACAACAATGACAAAAATGGTAAATAATAATTTATATTAGAACAACATAAGGCTAGTTTATGCTGTCAGATCTATTGGTAAAGGGATGGAGGCAGGCAAACTCTTATGTGCATTACTTGACATTCCATATCCTCCTGCTAAAATTATGACTTACAATAATGTTATTGGTACTGCTGTTGTTGAAATTTGTAACATCTCGATGAAGGAAGCAGCTGAAGGAGCAATCAAGGAATGTGATGACAGTAAAAGCGGTGATATTTGTGCACGTTTTGATGGCAGCTGGCAGAAACGTGGACACACTTCACTAAATGGTGTCGTATGAGCTACATCATTTGATACTGGCAAGGTAATTGATGTAGAGATTCTAAGCAAGTACTATAAATTGTGGCAGTGGAACTGAGAAAGAGCATGAACATAACTGCCAGATGAATTATACTAGTCCAAGTGGTGGGATGGAAGTAGCAGGAGTTCTCAGGACTTTTAATCGTTCAGTGGCAAACAGAGGTGTCAGATACACACAGTATTTAGGGGACGGTGACAGCAAGGCTTATGACAGGATATGTGCAGAGCAACCCTATGGTCATAATGTCACAATTTCTAAATCAGAGTGCATTGGGTATGTCCAGAAGAGAGCGGGGTCTAGGTTGAGAAGATTATTGAAAGAAAAGTCAAAAATAATATCGGAAGATGGTAAGAAGATAGGTGGTGAAGGTCGAATAACAAATGTTGAAATAGATAAATTACAGCATTATTATGGCTTGGCCATAAGAAGAAACTTAGGGAATTTAGACAACATGAAAAAAGCTGTATGGGCTATCTTTTTCCATAAGCTTTCCACAAATAAAAATTCAGTGCGCAGTCTTTGACCGAATGATCCTGACCCTTGGTGCAAGTACAGGAGAGTGCCAGATATGACCACAAACACTCTTTACCTGCATCAGTAATGAATGAAATTAAATTCGTATTTATAGACCTTTATAAAGATACCTTGTTGAAGAAATGTCTTCATGGGAAAACCCAAAATTTTAATGAATGTGCGAATTACGTAATTTGAGGAGGAGGAGGAGATTAGTGTTTAACGTCCCGTCGACAACGAGGTCATTAGAGACGGAGCGCAAGCTCGGGTGAGGGAAGGATGGGGAAGGAAATCGGCCGTGCCCTTTCAAAGGAACCATATCGGCATTTGCCTGAAGCGATTTAGGGAAATCACGGAAAACCTAAATCAGGATGGCCGGAGACGGGATTGAACCGTCGTCCTCCCGAATGCGAGTCCAGTGTGCTAACCACTGCGCCACCTCGCTCGGTTCTGTCATTTGGAACCGGTTACCGAAAACTGTATTTGTTCAGCTTTCAACCCTCAAATTTGTTGTTTATGATGCTATTTTATGCTTCAATGATGGTGTAATTAGAAAATTGGATGTTTTGCAATTATTGGGCATAAAATCTAGTGGAAATACTGCAAACTCCTTGGTGCAAATAGGTAAAGAGAGAATCCACAATGCAGAAATTGCTAATTTAAAATACACAAAAGAAGCCAGACAGAAAAGAAGAGGGACCAAGAGAAGAAAAGAAGATCAGTATGATTCAGTTGATGCTTACATGGTGCAGGAAAATATTAGTGGTAACTATACTAGAATTGCAATATTAATCTTTAAATTGATTTTTCAAAAACTAAATTTTTTAAAATTTTAAGTACAATTATTTGATAAACTAATGGGATTAGAAACATGAAATTTGGTCAATTTGTACTGCAGATGGTAATAAGTTATTAAAAGTAAATTGAGAACCACCAAACAACCAGAAACTGCTTTATAATAATTAATATGCAAAAAAATTAAATTTTACTAGTGAAAGATTTTTTTTTCAAAAGCATAATAGGTATTATGTTCATTTTACTTGTAAATTGAGGCACATATGTTAGATATATGCAGTAAAAATTACATTGTTTTATCACTTATACTTATTTTGAAATGTGTACCTATTCAAAGGGTAAAATAGCATTGGGAGAATAAGGATAAAAATTTTCTTCTGTCTCCGCTTAACCACCAGAGGGCTTTTTGTACATCGTAATATGTCTCCCGCAGAAAAGGTTTAAACAACATACTAACAGTCAATAAATGAAATTATATACTCTGGCCATACAATCCATGAATAGGTAGGATATATTCAATTACAGCATTAGAGCGACGAATGTACGGAAGTAAGGCAAATGCATACTGTTCTCGACATAAGTCAGCAAGAAGGCTAGTGATAAACAAGCAAGGCATTAAGTTGTTGTTGGGCATTCGAGGGTTTGATCCCCTCAGTTCCACGTCGAGAAATTACAATGCCTGGGCTACGCTCAGGGTGTATTAGTCGCTATGAAAGAGCCTATCTGTCTGTCTGTCGGCCGCTGTCGTCGTTTCGTCCGCCTGCACGCCGCCGCCACCGCCGCCGCCATTTTAGTTCCTTTCCCACTTCGGCGACTTCCGTCGTCAGTGGACGCCACCTTCAATCCTTCTCGTCTGCCAAAACCCCCTCGTCGTCCGCCACCCCTTACAACTGTGATCACAAAACTCATCCCTGGGAACACAGAGGCATAGGTGTTGGCGCAACTGAACATCCACCCCGCCCTGGAAATCCACTCGGCCCACAGTATTTACAACTCCTCTGGCCCTACCTTCCACATGCATATCTTTACTGATTCCACCTTTTCCATCAATTACCTCCTCACATAGGGAGCCCTGATTTTCAAGCGCCACCACCCAGTCGACCTGGCCCATTCCCCTCCTCAGTCCTACAGCTGCCAGCACTGTCTCATGTGCAATGATCACCTCACTCAAAACTGCAAGAACCCCCAACCTGCCCCCTTTGTAAGGCCACCCACTTCTTTAAACATTGTCCTAACCTCGTCATTCCCCCTTCCTGCAACACCTGCATGGAACCCCACCCCACATACTCCTCCAGATCCCATGCAAAACCCCCTCCTACCAACTCTGAGCTCACTTTCCCATTCCTAACCATCGTCCTGCTGAACATCCACCCCTTCCAGCGCCCCAACACCCTCCAGCATATTTCCCTTGCTCTCTTTTCCATTTAAATACCTATGCCACCTACTCCCACAACAAGGCCCAACTAGACACCACGATTAAGCCCTTATCTGCTCGCCACACTTTCTTCCCCCCTCCCACCTACTGGCATGTCACTAGTATCATCTCATCTACCTCAACATTCACTCTCTCTTTGCCAACAAATACCTCATCATGCATACCCTATCCCAGCACCAGGTTGATTCCTTCATCATTAATGAAACCTTCCTCCAGCTTCACCAAATGGTTCAAATGGCTCTGAGCACTATGGGACTTAACTTCTGAGGTCATCAGTCCCCTAGAACTTAGAACTACTTAAACCTAACTAACCTAAGGACATCACACACATCCATGCCCGAGGCAGGATTCGAACCTGCGACCATAGCAGTCGCACGGTTCCAGACTGTAGCGCCTAGAACCGCTCGGCCACCCAGGCCGGCTCAACTTCACCATGTTGTCTGCACCTCTCCCTATCTCCTTCACTGCGCTGACAATCCCCTTCCCCTCGTCTAAAGTGGGGTCGCTATTGGCCACCTGTCTGGCCACATTCCCTACTCAGTGACCTGACTGAACACCTTCTCCTCAGAATCTTTTTTCCCCTCCCTCACCATCACCTGTGCCACTATCTAAATTCGTCCCACAGCTCCTCTCCACTCTCCCCGTTCCCCATGTTGACTGTACCTTCTCCACCTATGTGATTGCTGCTGACCTCAATACCCTTAGCCATGACTCTTTGGCAGTGGCATCAGTTCCTTGCCACCCTCCATGGTGACCTTGTTCCTGTCTCACCCATCCTAAAAGTTACTCCACCCCATATTTTATCTTCGCTTCCCCCAACCTCCTTGGTCATATTTCCGTGGACGTCTCGTTCCCACTGGTAGTGACCACTTCCCCATACTTCTCACTGTCTCCTCTCCCATGGCCCCCCTGCGGCCCCCTGCCCACCTGCCCCTCCAAAGTCCATCTATGACTACTGCCATGCCTACAGGGATGCCTACCAGGAATCAATTGCCTCACAAGTCACAAGCCACCCTCTCACCTTTCACCATCCTGCTGACATCACCCATGCCTCTTCCTTCCTTCAGAAGACCATCGCTGACGCTGTGGAGGCCCATGTCCCTACCAAACTCATCCAACATCACTGCCCTACACTTTCTCCACAGGCCGCCCTTCTTCTTCATGAATCCTGCAGGCTGTACAGCTCCTTCCCGCACACCTGTGACCAGGATACACTCATCTGCAACCAGCAATTACAGTGACACATCCGGATCCTCTTTACAGCAAAGAAACACTGGGACTGGCGCCAGACATGCACACACTTCAACTCCACCCTCCCTGTCAACTCCTCCAAGCATTGGTCAGCCTTCCACCACCTTACTGGTAGCCATCCCACCCTGCATTCAGCTATTCTCCACAACAATCACCCGTTTCCTGACAACTTCAGTAAGGCTGACCATTTTGCTTCCCTCCTCTCCAAGGTCTTCTCCACTCCTGATGATCCCCATTTTGATTACTCCCTCTTCCCCACCATCCTTGACTGCACTGATACCTCTGTTTCACCGCTTGCCCATAGTTTCCAGTACCTGGATCGGTTACCCCCCTCAGATATGAACACTCCCATTACCAGACATGACATCACACTCGTCCTCCACTCCAAACGCAACCCTACCTCTGGTCATGATGGCGTCACCTACTGCCACCTCCAGAAATTCCTCGCTGTCCTTTCTGGCTGTCCTTGCTACCCTGTACAATGTCTGCCTCTCCACTGGCTTTTACCCCTACATGTGGGAGACTTCCCGTGTCCTGTTGTTCTCTAAACCCAACAAACCAAACTCTGACACCTCTTCCTATCATCCCATTTGCCTCACCACTGTGTTCAATAAGGTCTTCGAGACCATCCTCTCCCACCATATTCACCGCCACCTTAACCACCACCGCCACCTTAACCAGCACCACCTCCTTCCCCTTACCCATTGTGGCTTCTGATGTTTCTTCTCAATTGATGACCAGCTCCTTAACTTTACCCAATACTCTTTTCCTCCAACTTAACTCCTGTCACTCCGATATCTTTGTTTCCCTTGACCTCCAGAACAGCTACGAACATGTTACGCATCTCAGGCTCCTCTTCAAAATCCAGACCTGTGTTCTCCCTATCAATTTCGTCTGTCTCGTTGCTTCCTTCCTCTCCTGTCATCCCTCCAGTGTCACTATCCACAATTACAACTCCCATAACTGCTATCCCTCTGGCAGCATGCCCCAAGACTCTGTCCTTTACCCTCTCCTCTATCTCCTGTACACTACTGATATCCCAAATCTCCCCTGCCTGTTCATCTACTCCAATTTGGTGATGACACCCCATTCCTAGCCCTTTATCCTACCATTCAACAGACCCAACGTACGCTCCACAACCACTTTGACCAGTTCACCATTTGGTGCAACCAGTGCTTCCTTCGTATCAACTCCTCCAAGACCCAGGTGATCATCATAGGATGCACCACCCGCTCCTTCCTTCTCCATGATTCCTACATAACCATTTATGGCTGTCCTATCCAACTCACCTACCCTCAAATACCTTGGCCTCACCCTTGACCGCCACCTCACCTGGACTTCCCATCTCACTACAATCTAACACAAAGCCCACAACAGACTCTGCCTCCTGAAACTCCTGTCCAGCCAGACATGGAGACTGCATCCTTCACACCTACAAATCCTTCATCCGCTCCATCCCTTGTTATGCCAGTGTCGCTTGGATTTACGCCCCTCCAGGGTTCTATAAGGCCCTCCAAATCCTAGAACGCCATGTGCTCCACCTCAGCTTCCATATCTGCCTTCCATTCCCCATGCACATTGTCTATGACCTCATCCTCTTCAACCACCTTCTCCTTTTCCTTGAATACATCTGCATCCTGTATATTGTCCTCCAAATCGATCATCCCCCATCCCCTGGTGTTCCCCTTCCTCTCCGACCCCAGCCTGTTGCCACTCCTTTACCACTGTGTCCTGCCCTCTCTCCATCTCCACACCCTCCACTTCGTTTCCCAGTACAACTTCCGGCACCTACCCCTCCCAGATGATGAGCTTCACACTGACGTCTATCCCTCCTACCAACTCTATCTTCCTCCTGCTTCCTCCTCAGTGCTCCCTCTCCTCCCCTTCCCTTCTCCAGAGCAGTTTTCACTCTCCTACACCCCCTCCCTCTTCTGTGCTCCTTGTCAGTGTCTCTGTGGTCCTTCCTGCCTTGTCTTCCCTCTTCATCTCCCACCCTGCCCGTCTCCTGCCTCTTGGTGCGCCTCCTCCTCTCTTTATTTCCTCAGCCTCGCAGCCCTCCCCCCACCCCCACCCCCACCACACCTTCCTCCCCTCTGTTTCCTCTTTTTCCCTCCTCTCCAGTCATCGGCAGGTCCCTACCAGTTGTTTTTTATTCTTCAAGAGTGCTCTGTTGTTTTCAGTGACTTGCTATGTGTGATTTTTATCCTGTGGCTAACTTTTAACTTGTGTTTGCCTCCAGTGGTTTGTAAGTCCACTTTTATTTGCCAGCTGTGTTGTTTTTACTTTATGTCGACTTTTTAACTGTCCTCCAGTGCATGTCCCCATCTTAGTGTATATTTTAACTCTCATCATCTATATTTACTGTGTTTTTTATAGCCCCCTTTCTATCCCCCATTTTTATGTAATCACCTTCTCTGTTTTTGTAAAGCCAATTGGCTGAAGAGTGGTGGACTGTGCCGCTGCCAGCCCACCCCTGCCAATATGGGGCAGGGGAATGAAATTACAATAAAGAAAAAAATGTTGTTATTGTAGTATGTGAGACCTGGTGGTCAAGGAAGGTAGGGTTTGGTTACGATAGTGGATGGGGCCATAATCAGTTACTATTGGTTCTCTTTTGCAATTACACATATTTATTTTTAAACGATAATTGCAGACTCAGCAATAAATAAAGACATCAACCATTATTAATGAAAGGATGAAGAACTGTGTAGTTAATAGTGCTTTCATTGCACTACAGTTTACCAAATGAGCATAAAATCCAGAGACAGCAAGTAATGTTTTAAAAACAAGCCAATGTGATCCCAATTAGAACTTTAAGGCAAGTAACCACAGTCACGGCAGAAGGCCTTTAACGCCAGGAACGGCAATTATAAAAAAAAAATTTACAAACACACTGTAAAACAGCAGTGCAATACCAAAGCTTAATTTAAAAAGACAGGCAGCTGATCACCAAACAGGTGAGACAAAATGGTGGTAAACTTGGTAGCACAACCATTTAAACATGCTGTAACGGCAAGAATGGCAATTATATAAAAATTAAGAAATCATACAGTAAAACAGCAAATACAACAGCAAAGGTTAACTTAAAAGGGCAAGCAACTGATCACCAAACTGGTGAACAAAATGATGGTAAACTTGGTAGCACAACCATTTAACCTGCTGTAACACCAAGAATGGCAATTATATAAAAAGTTTTTAGAAACATACAATAAAACAGCAAATAAAATAATAAAACGTAAGGGCTAGTCACAGACGGTGCATCAGGAATCGACCTCTGAGTAGGTCTGGCTAGCGATGAGATAGGCAGCCAAGATTTGCATTCACTTCACAAGTTGGTAAATCAGATTAGTGGCAGTCTAACGAATGACTAATGATAACCTTGCTGAGGCTACGTGATGTCCAATAAACCAAATGCAAAGATGAAAAAATACGCCAAAGCCGGAACCGGCGGTCTGGACTCCGCCCACAGAATACTGTGCTTAGAGTGCTCGGAACGAGAAAGGTATCACTGCCATCAGAGTAGAAGAATCACCAACCAACCTACAATCAAGAAAGCTGTCAAAACTACACGGCTCACCAGTCAGCAGCAGCAAGGCGGGGAAACGTACACCGCCGTTACGTACAGTAACCCCCAGACAGGTAGCTGGGGCGTTAGTGGCCACGAGACAGGAATAATACCGCTGGTTGAACTTAACAAACAGTAACACACTGAACGCAATTAATAGTAATTAGAAGTTCAGGAAAGCTAATCAGATCCACCTTCCCGAAACACTCCATTCGCTGCCCTTCGTCTCGGAAACACTAAGAGCAGCACCACGAACCCAAGTCACTGGAGAATCGCGAGATGTCACAATGGTGGAGGTTACTCTACTTGAATCCAACAGCTCTCAAAGCTTGCAGGATCCGGCTTACGACGAGGTCGTGCACCCTCGTGACCACAGGCCTTCGATCCGGCAGTCCATGCGTGCCGCCAGTGGTCCTGATGTGTTCTAGCACTGTGGAGACCTGGCTCCAACCGAACAGCACTCTCACACAACCCAGAAGAACAACGACGTCGCCCCAAAGATAGGGTCACAATTACTACATGTCGATAACCGCCGCTGCTGCCACTAGCGAAGAGGCAACCCTTGCGAAACCAAGTGGCGCCAGTCAACACGAGAAAAAGACAAACATCCGCAACCATGTCAACTACACGATACGGTCTGGCCTCCAACAGAGGATGGAAACCTACAAACAGCACCAACGCGAGCAGCAGCACGGCTCAGTATATTATCAAACAAAACAAAGTAGGTGGTGGGCACAAAATCGCTTTGTCCATTTTATGTGATGATGCTTTGCTGAGAGTATTTATATGTTTTGACGATGCCATTGCGGCTTTATCATATTAGGACATGATGTAGAACAGGTACGCTTTATCTTATTTCATCTGTACATTTCCATGTTTGTATGATATGAAGTGCTGCGTTGTTTCGAAAGGTAGACTGCCCGCTAGGTGTATATATTTTTTTATACTGTAGATCTACAGATGGCCATTACTAACTGAAACCATTCATTGGCGAAGGACATCATATTGTGATCAAAGACTGAAATTAAAAAAAAAAAAACTATGTCACAGCTGGTGACAATATATATTAAAGAAGGCTTCACGCCACATACTGTATTTTGTTATGTTAAAGTAATAAGTAACTCATTATTGTGATACTAAATCATAATACTAATGGTGATTTTCAAACAAATGCTTAAATTGTAACCTTTCTTACACAATGCACATAAATTGATCGAAAGTTCTTCACGTAATACACGCAATGGGCAACACAATATTAAACAAAATTCATCAGGATTCTCAAACTGAGGCTCGCGATCCTCTAACTATCCTGATCTGTACCAGGCGTATTTCAGTACACTGGAGAAACTCAACGAACAGAAGTGATTATGTACCAGTGATTACAACTTCATTATGTTGTTTCTCAAGTGGAGACTGACGTCACAATCAATCATCACAACCAGAAATGAAAATCATCTCACAAAGTTCTTCCAATATCGGAAGTCATACAGACTACGTCCAATGGCTGCACGTGTTCCCTTTGAGAATTTTGGGATTACCAGATGAACAAGCTCCTTATCCTCAGGTGCTCAGAACGGTTCTTTCACAATGACTACCCGAAGAGACCAACAATAAAACAGATTTTTTTCCCGCATCGGGAAAACTTCTGTGAAATACTTTTTGACGTGCTCAATCGTTAGTTTAAATAACTTTGCTGCTATCCCGAGTTGTAGCTCCGAAAAGAGATTCTTTAATTCTCGGTAGAAAGTTTCCATTAGATTGTTTCAAAACTATGTAAAGGTGGGAAATCAGTTTCCAATCCTCAGAGATTGTTGGCTAAATCGTGAAAGTGAACGTCTCTTCGTAACACAACTCTGTAGGCTCTCATGAAGAGGACAAAAGTCTACGTACGTCTCACGTACCGTCGGCAGACGTCAGTGTATTGTGGCGACACGTTCGAGTAGGTACTCTTCGGCGCTCTGCTCGCAGAGAACAGTCGACACGACGACGGAGATTTCAGAGCTTGTTTCGTAGATAAATAGCTGCTTCTAAAGACTTCGTCGCAGCCATGAGACGTTGCGGGCTGCGCTCAGTAATCGACCCAGGTTCGCCAACTAGCAGCTCATGTGGTACAGGTCTGTACGTCATAGACAGATCTTTACACAATAGGCAGCGTCGCGAGTCCGACTGAGAGCTGCGCGTGTTCCCGTCTTCTCATTGGTGCCTCTCGCTATGTAAGCCGGCTCCGACATCTCTGCAGCAGTCTCGACCGCCGCTTACTGCTACTACACTGAAGAGCGAATACCTGACATACCTGCGTAATATCGTGTAGGGCCCCTGCGAGCACGCAGAAGTGCCGCAACACGACTTGGCGTGGACTCGACTAATGTATGAAGTAATGCTATAGGGAATTGACACCACGAATCCTGCACGGCTGTCCATAAATCCATGAGTGTACGAGAGGGTGCAGATTTTTTCTGAACAGCACGTTGCAAGCCATCCCAGATCAATAATGGTCATTTCTGGGGAGCATGGTTGCTAGCGGAAGCGTTTAACTCAGAAGAGTGTTCTTGGAGCCTCTATGTAGAAATTCTGCACGTATGGGCTGTCGCATTGTCCTGCTGGAATTGCCCGTCGGAATGTACAATGGACATGAATGGATGAGGTGATCAGACAGGATGCTTACATACGTGTCACATGTCAGAGTAGAATCTAGACGTATCAGGCGTCCATATCACTCCAACTGCACACGACCCACACAGTTACAGAGCCTCTGTCCGCCTTCGTAGCACAGCGGTGGCGTTACCGCCTACCACGCAAGGGGGCCCGGGTTCGATCACCGGCAGGGGACTAGGTAGTGTGTGTCTTTCATCATCATTGGCACGCAAGGCGCCGAAGTGGCGTCAACTAAAAAGACTTGCAATACGGCGGCCGAACCCCGAAGCGGATATCCCAGCCAATAAATGCCATACGGTCATTTCATTTTCATTTAGAGAGCCTCCATCAGCTTGAACAGTCCCCTGCTGACAAGCAGGGTCCATTCATTCATTAGGTTGTCTCCATACCCGTAGATTTCCACCTGCTCTATAGAATTTGAAATGAGACTCGTCCGACCAGGAAAGTGGCTAGACACTGGACTCGCTTTCGGGAGGACGACGGTTCAATCCCGCGTCCAGCCATTCTGATTTAGGTTTTCCGTGATTTCCCTAAATCGCTGCAGGCAAATGCCGGGATGATTCCTTTCAAAGGGCACGGCCGACTTCCTGCGCCGTCCTTCCCTATCTGATTAGACCGATGACCTCGCTGTCTGGTCTCCTTCCCCAAAACAACCAACCAACAACCAACCGACCAGGAAACATGTTTCCAGTCATCAACAATCCAATGTCGCATCTGACGGGCCCAGGCCAGGCGTAAAGCTTTGTATTGTGCAGTGATCAAGAGTACACGAGTGGGCCTTCGGCTCCGAAAGCCCATATCGATGATATTTCGTAGAATGGCTCGCACGTTGGCACTTCTTTACGGCCCAGTATTGAAATCTAGAGCAATCTGTGGAAGGGTTGCACTTTTGTCACGTTGAACGACTGTTTTCGGTCGTCATTGGACCCGTTCTTGAAGTATCTTATTCCGACCGTAGCGATGTGTAAGATTTGAGGTGTTACCGGATTCCTGACATTCTCGGTACACTCGTGAAATGGTCGTATGGAAAAATCCCCACTTTATTCCTGCTTCGGAGATGCTGTGTCCCATCGCTCTTGCGCCGTCTATAACACCTCGTTCAAACTCACTTAAATCTTGATAACCTGCCACTGTAGCAGCAGCAACCGATCTAGCCACTGCGCCAAACACTTGTCTTGTATAGGCGTTGCCGACTGCACTGCCGTATTCTGACTGTTTACATATCTCTGTATTTGAATAAGCTTGGCTGTACCAATATCTTTGGCGCTTTAGTGTACTATCGAACTGTACATCGCTGCATTACTGTTGGACCACGCTTCACTCTTTAATATTTCTCTTACGGGAAGGTCTTTGGATTACTACGCATCGCATTGATTTCTGGACTTCTCTTCGGATTATTCTTTCGACAGTGTATACTTGGAAGTATTGCCGACATGAGACTTTGTATCGTGTATAAAATACGTCAGTTTACAAATGAGTAGGTTGCCAACCATCAACCCAATTAATTATTCCTGGTGGATAGAATATCCTGAGAGTTCTTTTAATTCACAGGAAGTGGAACTGAAGTACACTATTGTAGCATTGATCTGTAACAGCTCGGATAGACGGTCGACTGCTATGGAGCACTATAATGTACTGTGTTCTGATGTATCAGTGCTGCACGAAGTACCAGTGATTGAAGATGATCGTGTGCATCAAAAACACGTGAGGAGTCCTTTATCCCAAGCCAAGTCCTTTCTTCAGAAACCGTATTAAGTTTTAAATATACGAAGTCTGCAGTTGAATGTTGGAAAAGCGGAAAGAACGGAAAAAGATGTATTTACTATTTACAGCATATGTAAAATCACAGTATCTACTAAAACTTATTTTCTGTCTTGTGGTAGACACCCGCCATCTGTAATGGTTCGGATGATTACTGGCAAAACGAATTCGAAAGTAAACTAAATATAAAAGAAGATGAATTGATTTCCACAACTTGGTTCTCTTTTCATTCCGAATACTTATTTCTTTAACAGGCGGCGACTTTACGGCTGAATTCAACAGGAACTTTTTCTTACAAGGGAAACTCCCCACCGCACCCCCCCCCCCCCCCAACCCACAGATTTATTGGTAGGATGGCCCAGTGGACAGCACGTCGAAAACTGATCACAGATCAAGCATGAAAACAGGAATAATGTGCACTGAACTGTGAAAAAACAAACAAAATAGCAACAGTGTGCAGTCAAAGCTGAAGATCTGCAACATCAAGCACAGTGGAATAGCCAAGGCGTCGTGTGTATGTGGACACGGTGTTGGACTTACAAAACGGGAGATCCATGTTTAAATCTCCCTCATGACAAAACAATAATTTTTTCCACTATATTATGAACTGCCCGCAGTCACTGAATTGTTTGTTCGCTATATTCAAATTTGTGTCTGTGCCGTGGTGTAATGTCCCTTTGGAAATGGTTCAAATGGCTCCGAGCACTATGGGACTTAACATCTGAGGTCATCAGTCCCCTAGACTTAGAACTACTTAAACCTAACTGACCTAAGGGCATCATACAAATCCATGCCCGAGGCGGGATGAGACCTTCGACCGTAGCAGCAGTGCGGTTCCGGACTGGAGCGCCTAGAGCCGCTCGTCCACAGCGACCGGCTGTCCGTTTGCAACTGCGAGGTGAAACGGAGGGCCTATAATGAAAGTTGATTCCGAGATCTTGTGAGTTTTCACCGGTACTCGACACTGGGATGAGCCTCCAGTTTTACTTACCCCCTGTTTCTTCTACACAAGTACCCCATGTTATGACCCTTGCGTTCCGTTTTGGCAGTTTTAACTCTTGAATTTCTTTGTTATAATGTATTTTACTTCCGTTTTTCTGTGAAAGATCTGTGTAGCATCTCACCTGCTCAAACTATTCATCACATTTACATGCGACGGTAATACGAGGGCTATCCACAAAGTACACTTACGTTTTGGAATTAAAAGTAAATAAAGTATTGGAATTTTTTTTATTATATACAGATGAAAGCCACACTTAAATACTACTGTTCTACATAGTTGCCATTTAAATTAAGGGACTTATCGTAGCGATGGACGAGCTTGGAAATTCCTTCGTCGTAAAATTCGGCCGCCTGCGCCTTCAACCACGTGGTTACCTCTTCTTGAAGCTGTGGGTCGTCATCAAAACGCTGCATAGCCAACCACTTCTTCATTGCTGGGAATAAGTGGAAGTCGCTCGGTGCTAGGTCGGGACTGTACGGCGGATGAGGAAACAACTCTCACTTAAAAGATTCGAGAACTTCACGAGTGGCATTTGCCGTGTGTGCCCGGGCGTTGTCGTGAATCACCAAGATCTTTGAGCCCAACTCTTCCCTGCGCTTGTTTTGTATTGCTCTTCTGAGGTTGTGCGGAGTTTGGCAATACCTTTGAGAGTTTATTGTAGTGCCTCTTTCCAGGAAATCCACAAAAATCACACCTTTTCTGTCCCAGAAGAAGAGGTAACCACGTGGTTGAAGGAGCAGGCGGCCGAATTTTGCGACGAATGAATTTCCAAGATCATCCATCGCTACGATAAGTGCCTTAATTTAAATGGCAACTATGTAGAAAAGTAGTATTTAAGTGTGGCTTTCATCTGTATATAATAAAAAAAATTTCCAATACTTTATTTATTTTTAATTCCAAAACCTAATCTACTTTGGCTGTTGATATACTTTCCGGGATGTGAGGTCGTGGTCCAAGAACTTTTCTGCTCCTTAAGTTTCTTCCAGGACTGCGCTGGACTTCCTCAGAGGCGCTGCTCCGCTGAGTCTTGCGGAGCACCGCCTCTGAGGAAGTCCAGCGCATTCCTGGACGAAACGTAAGGAGCAGAAAAGTTCTTGGACCACGACCTCACATCCCGGAAAGTATATCAACAGCCATGTCACCCGGTCGTGAAAGCCTTCATTCTGTAATTTACTTTGTAGACCTTTTTTTTCAGTCTGCTGACTGGTTTGATGCGGCCCGCCACGAATTCCTTTCCTGTGCTAACCTCTTCATCTCAGAGTAGCACTTGCAACCTACGTCCTCAATTATTTGCTTAACGTATTCCAATCTCTGTCTTCCTCTACAGTTTTTGCCCTCTACAGCTCCCTCTAGTACCATGGAAGTCATTCCCTCATGTCTTAGCAGATGTCCTATCATCCTGTCCCTTGTCCTTATCAGTGTTTTCCACATATTCCTTTCCTCTCCGATTCTGCGTAGAACCTCCTCATTCCTTACCTTATCAGCCCACCTAATTTTCAACATTCGTCTATAGCACCACATCTCAAATGCCTCGATTCTCTTCTGTTCCGGGTTTCCCACAGTACATGTTTCACTACCATACAATGCTGTACTCCAGATGTACATCCTCTGAAATTTCTTCCTCAAATTAAGGCCGGTATTTGATATTAGTAGACTTCTCTTGGCCAGAAATGCCTTTTTTGCCATAGCGAGTCTGCTTTTGATGTCCTCCTTGCTCCGTCCGTCATTGGTTATTTTACTGCCTAGGTAGCAGAATTCCTTAACTTCATTGACTTCGTGACCATCAATCCTGATGTTAAGTTTCTCGCTGTTCTCATTTCTACTCTACATCTACATCTACATTTATACTCCGCAAGCCACCCAACGGTGTGTGGAGGAGGGCACTTTACGTGCCACTGTCATTACCTCCCTTTCCTGTTCCAGTCGCGTATGGTTCGCGGGAAGAACGACTGTCTGAGAGCCTCCGTGCGCGCTCTAATCTCTTTAATTTTACATTCGTGATCTCCTCGGGAGGTATAAGTAGGGGGAAGCAATATATTCGATACCTCATCCAGAAACGCACCCTCTAGAAACCTGGCGAGCAAGCTACACCGCGATGCAGAGCGCCTCTCTTGCAGAGTCTGCCACTTGAGTTTGCTAAACATCTCCGTAACGCTATCACTCTTACCAAATAACCCTGTGACGAAACGCGCCGCTCTTCTTTGGATCTTCTCTATCTCCTCCGTCAACCCGATCTGGTACGGATCCCACACTGATGAGCAATACTCAAGTATAGGTCGAACGAGTGTTTTGTAAGCCACCTCCTTTGTTGATGGACTACATTTTCTAAGGACTCTCCCAATGAATCTCAACCTGGTACCCGCCTTACCAACAATTAATTTTATATGATCATTCCACTTCAAATCGTTCCGCACGCATACTCCCAGATGTTTTACAGAAGTAACTGCTACTAGTGTCTGTTCCGCTATCATATAATCATACAATAAAGGATCCTTCTTTCTATGTATTCGCAATACATTACATTTGTCTATGTTAAGGGTCAGTTGCCACTCCCTGCACCAAGTGCCTATCCGCTGCAGATCTTCCTGCATTTCGCTACAATTTTCGAATGCTGCAACTTCTCTGTATATTACAGCATCATCCGCGAAAAGCCGCATGGGACTTCCGACACTATCTACTAGTTCATTTATATATATTGTGAAAAGCAATGGTCCCATAACACTCCCCTGTGGCACGCCAGAGGTTACTTTAACGTCTGTTGACGTCTCCCCATTGATAACAACATGCTGTGTTCTGTTTGCTAAAAGCTCTTCAATCCAGCCACACAGCTGGTCTGATATTCCGTAGGCTCTTACTTTGTTTATCAGGCGACAGTGCGGAACGGTATCGAACGCCTTCCGGAAGTCAAGAAAAATAGCATCTACCTGGGAGCCTGTATCTAATATTTTCTGGGTCTCATGAACAAATAAAGCGAGTTGGGTCTCACACGATCGCTGTTTCCGCAATCCATGTTGATTCCTACATAGTAGATTCTGGGTTTCCAAAAACGACATGATACTCGAGCAAAAAACATGTTCTAAAATTCTACAACAGATCGACGTCAGAGATATAGGTCTATAGTTTTGCGCATCTGCTCGACGACCCTTCTTGAAGAATGGGACTACCTGTGCTCTTTTCCAATCATTTGGAACCCTCCGTTCCTCTAGAGAGTTGCGGTACACGGCTGTTAGAAGGGGGGCAAGTTCTTTCACGTACTCTGTGTAGAATCGAATTGGTATCCCGTCAGGTCCAGTGGACTTTCCTCTGTTGAGTGATTCCAGTTGCTTTTCTATTCCTTGGACACTTATTTCGATGTCAGCCATTTTTTCGTTTGTGCGAGGATTTAGAGAAGGAACTGCAGTGCGGTCTTCCTCTGTGAAACAGCTTTGGAAAAAGGTGTTTAGTATTTCAGCTTTACGCTTGTCATCGTCTGTTTCAATGCCATCATCATCCCGGAGTGTCTGGATATGCTGTTTCGAGCCACTTACTGATTTAACGTAAGACCAGAACTTCCTAGGATTTTCTGTCAAGTCGGTACATAGAATTTTACTTTCGAATTTACTGAACGCTTCACGCATAGCCCTCCTTGCGCTAACTTTGACATCGTTTAGCTTCTGTTTGTATGAGAGGTTTTAGCTGCGATTAAACTTAGAGTGAAGCTCTCTTTGCTTTTACAGTAGTTTCCTAACTTTGTTGTTGTACCACAGTGGGTTTTTCCCGTCCCTCACAGTTTTACTCGTCACGTACCTGTCTAAAACGCATTTTACGATTGCCTTGAACTTTTTCCATAAACACTCAACATTGTCAGTGTCGGAACAGAAATTTTCGTTTTGATCTGTTAGGTAGTCTGAAATCTGTCTTCTATTACTCTTGCTAAACAGATAAACCTTCCTCCCTTTTTTTTATATTCCTACTAACTTCCATATTCAGGGATGCTGCAACGGCCTTATGATCACTGATTCCCTGTTCTGTACATACAGAGTCGAAAAGTTCGGGTCTGTTTGTTATCAGTAGGTCCAAGATGTTATCTCCACGAGTCGGTTCTCTGTTTAATTGCTCGAGGTAATTTTCGGATAGTGCACTGAGTATAATGTCACTCGATGCTCTGTCCCTACCACCCGTCCTAAACATCTGAGTGTCCCAGTCTATATCTGGTAAATTGAAATCTCCACCTAAGACTATAACAAGCTGAGAAAATTTATGTGAAATGTATTCCAAATTTTCTCTCAGTTGTTCTGCCACTAATGCTGCTGAGTCGGGAGGTCGGTAAAAGGAGCCAATTATTAACCTAGCTCGGTTGTTGAGTGTAACCTCCACCCATAATAATTCACAGGAACTATCCACTTCTATTTCACTACAGGATAAACTACTACTAACAGCGATGAACACTCCACCACTGGTTGCATGCAGTCTATCCTTTCTAAACACCGTCTGTACCTTTGTAAAAATTTCGGCAGAATTTATCTCTGGCTTCAACCAGCTTTCTGTATCTATAACGATTTCGGCTTCGGTGCTTTCCATCAGCGCTTGAAGTTCCGGTACTTTACCAACGCAGCTTCGACAGTTTACAATTACAATACCGATTGCTGCTTGGTCCCCGCATGTCCTGACTTTGCCCTGCACCCGTTGAGGCTGTTGCCCTTTCTGTACTTGCCCAAGGCCATCTAACCTAAAAAAACGCCCAGCCCACGCCACACAACCCCTGCTACCCGCGTAGCCGCTTGTTGCGCGTAGTGGACTCCTGACCTATCAAGCGGAACCCAAACCCCACCATCCTATGGCGCAAGTCGAGGAATCTGCAGCCCACATGGTCGCAGAACCGTCTCAGCCTCTGATTCAGACCCTTCACTCGGCTCTGTACCAAAGGTCCGCAGTCAGTCCTGCCGACGATGCTGCAGATGGTGAGCTCTGCTTTCATCCCGCTAGCGAGACTGGCAGTCTTCACCAAATCAGATATCCGCCGGAAACCAGAGAGGATTTCCTCGGATCCTTAGCGACACACATCATTGGTGCCGACATGAGCGACCACCTGCAGATGGGTGCACCCTGTACCCTTCATGGCATCCGGAAGGACCCTTTCCACATCTGGAATGACTCCCCCCGGTATGCACACGGAGTGCACATTGGTTTTCTTCCCCTCTCATGCTGCCATATCCCTAAGGGGCCCCATTACGCGCCTGACGTTGGAGCTCCCAACTACCAGTAAGCCCACCCTCTGCGACCGCCCGGATCTTGCAGACTGAGGGGCAATCTCTGGAACAGGACAAGCAGCCATGTCAGGCCGAAGATCAGTATCAGCCTGAGACAGAGCCTGAAACCGGTTCGTCAGACAAACTGGAGAAGCCTTCCGTTCAGCCCTCCGGAATGTCTTTTGCCCCCTGCCACACCTTGAGACGACCTCCCACTGCACCACAGGTGAGGGATCAGCCTCAATGCGGGCAGTATCCCGGGCAACCACAGTCGTAGTCCGATCGGGGGATGCGCGGGACGAGCTGGCCGTCCCCGAAAAACCCCCATCCGGAACCCCACAGTGATGCCCATTGGCAACAGCCTCAAGCTGTGTGACCGAAGCCAACACTGCCTGAAGCTGGGAGCGAAGGGATGCCAACTCAGCCTGCATCTGAACACAGCAGTTGCAGTCCCTATCCATGCTAAAAACTGTTGTGCAAAGAACGTCTGAACTAATCTACAGAGAGCGCAAACAAATCGACACAAAATTTAAACGGTTATTAAAATACAAGATTGCTTAGTAAATGCAGTAATGCTGCTACTTGCGCACTGCTGACACACTGCTCGGCGGCTGAAGGATACTACGCGATTTTACACTATTCAGGTACTAAAACGCGATGCTACAACTCTCAAATACTATAATACGCCAGAAACTTATGAATTCGACAATGCAAGTACCAAAAACACGCAAAGAAATTAAGAATTAAACTATGTAACAAATGAGTGAGCTAGGAGTATACGACTTGCTGCTGCAGCTGCTTATCCAACGACGGCAGGGAGCTGTTAAGCTGATTGTGCTATAATTCTCGCACTTGTCAGCTGTTGCCGTCTTCGGAATTGTGTGGATGACGCTTTTCCGAAAGTCAGATGGTACAGCCTTGTCTTACACCCTTCTTAATATGAGCACTTCGTTCTTGATCGTCCACTCTTATTATTCCCTCTTGGTTGTTGTTCATATTGTATATGACCCGTCTCTCCCTATAACTCACCCCTACTTTTTTCAGAATCTCGAACAGCTTACACCATTTTATATTGTCCAACGCCTTTTCCAGGTCGACAAATCCAATGAAAGTGTCTTGATTTTTCCATTATTAGCCGTAACGTCAGAATTGCCTCTCTCGTCCCTTTACTTTTCCTAAAGCCAAACTGATCGTCACCTAGCCCATTCTCAATTTTCTTTTCCATTCTTCTGTATATTATTCTTGTAAGCAGCTTCGATGCATGAGCTGTTAAGCTGATTGTGCGATAATTCTCGCACTTGTCAGCTCTTGCCGTCTTCGGAATTGTGTGGATGACGCTTTTCCGAAAGTCAGATGGTAAGTCGCCAGACTCATATATTCTACACACCAACGTGAATAGTCGTTTTGTTGCCACTTCCCCCAATGATTTTAGAAATTCTGATGGAATGTTATCTATCCCTTCTACCTTATTTGACCGTAAGTCCTCCAAAGCTCTTTTAAATTACGATTCTAATACTGGATCCCCTATCTCTTCTAAATCGACTCCTGTTTCTTCTTCTATCACATCAGACAAATCTTCACCCTCATAGAGGCTTTCAATGTATTCTTTCCACCTATATGCTCTCTCCTCTGCATTTAACAGTGGAATTCCCGTTGCACTCTTAATGTTACCACCGTTGCTTTTAATGTCACCAAAGGTTGTTTTGACTTTCCTGTATGCTGAGTCTGTCTTTCCGACAATCATATCTTTTTCGATGTCTTCACATTTTTCCTGCAGCCATTTCGTCTTAGCTTCCCTGCACTTCCTATTTACTTCATTCCTCAGCGACTAGTATTTCTGTATTCCTGATTTTCCCGGAACACGTTTGTACTTCCTCCTTTCATCAATCAACTGAAGTATTTCTTCTGTTACTCATGGTTTCTTCGCAGCTACCTTCTTTGTACCTATGTTTTCCTTCCCAACTTCTGCGATGGCCCTTTTTAGAGATGTCCATTCCTCCTCAACTGTACTACCTACTACGCTATTCCTTATTGCTGTATCTATAGCGTTAGAGAACTTCAATCGTATCTCGTCATTCCTTAGTACTTCCGTATCCCACTTATTTGCGTATTGATTCTTCCTGACGAATGTCTTGAGCTTCAGGCTACTCTTCATCACTACTATACTGTGATCTGAGTCTATATCTGCTCCTGGATACGCCTTACAATCCAGTATCTGATTTCGGAATCTCTGTCTGACCATGATGTAATCTAACTGAAATCTTCCCGTCTCTCCCGGCCTTTTCCAAGTATACCTCCTCCTCTTGTGATTCTAGAACAGGGTATTCGCTATTACTAGCTGAAACTTGTTACAGAACTCAATTAGTCTTTCTCCTCTTTCATTCCTTGTCCCAAGCCCATATTCTCCTGTAACCTTTTTTTCTACTCCTTCCCCTACAACTGCATTCCAGTCGCCCATGTCTATTAGATTTTCGTCCCCCTTTACATACTGCATTACCCTTTCAATATCCTCATACACTTTCTCTATCTGTTCATCTTCAGCTTGCGACGTCGTATACCTGAACTATCGTCGTCGGTGTCGGTCTGCTGTCGATTCTGATTAGAACAACCCGGTCACTGAACTGTTCACAGTAACACACCCTCTGCCCTACCTTCCTATTCATAACGAATCCTACGCCTGTTATACCATTTTCTGCTGCTGTTGATATTACCCGATACTCATCTGACCAGAAATCCTTGTCTTCCTTCCACTTCACTTCACTGACCCCTACTATATCTAGATTGAGCCTTTGCATTTCCCTTTACAGCTTTTTCTAGTTTCCCTACCACGTTCAAGCTTCTGACATTCCACGCCCCGACTCGTAGAACGTTATCCTTTCGTTGATTATTCAATCTTTTTCTCATGGTAACCTCCCCCTTGGCAGTCCCCTCCCGGAGATCCGAATGGGGGACTATTCCGGAATCTTTTGCCAATGGAGAGATCATCATGACACTTCTTCAGATACAGGCCACATGTCCTGTGGATAGCCCTCGTATATTCTCACCACATGATTCATATTCCACAACCAGCAGAAGGAGAACAGGCACTTCAGTGACCGGATGTAAAGTTCATAATATTGTGAAGGAAATGGGGCGGAAGAGGGATTTGAACACCTCTCTCACATGTTGTAGTCCAACACCACGCTTCATAACCATGGTGCCGTGGCTCTGCCAAGTTGCTCGATGTTGCACTTCTCGAGCCTGGGCCGTTAAATTTTTTCTATTTTGCTCCTGTATTCACAGTTTAGCACACTTTCCTCTTGTTTTGATGCTTCATCTGTGTTCAGTTTTTGACAATCTAGTCACGGCCATCTCACCAGTAAATCACTGAATTAATTTCCATAAGCGTGTGCCTATGTGACACATTAAGTGTTGAAGGCCCCTACATTGATCTAAAGTCCGCTCAGCGTTCATGAAAGCTCTATCCAAATTTTCACTATAGTTAGCCCATTAAGAATCTGTCCTGCCGCTGTGCTGATTCATATTTAGCGATATTAGTCGTAACATAAATGCTTCGTGTTCGTATTCGCACCAACGGAGCAACACCCCGACTAGTCCAGATTCACTACATGAGTCGATATCCCCTAGTAATAGCCTATCTGCCTTTTCTGCAGATGCCAAAAGGGTACCCCACCCCCAGCTGCTGGGGCGTCTCCACGCTTCCCGTGATCTTTGGTAGAGCAGAGAAGGATAAGGTTAATATTCCATACATGTAGTGATATCACACACACATGTAGTGATATCACACACATACATATATATATATATATATATATATATATATATATATATATATATATATATATATATACTCCTGAAAATGGAAAAAAGAACACATTGACACCGGTGTGTCAGACCCACCATACTTGCTCCGGACACTGCGAGTGGGCTGTACAAGCAATGATCACACGCACGGCACAGCGGACACACCAGGAACCGCGGTGTTGGCCGTCGAATGGCGCTAGCTGCGCAGCATTTGTGCACCGCCGCCGTCAGTGTCAGCCAGTTTGCCGTGGCATACGGAGCTCCATCGCAGTCTTTAACACTGGTAGCATGCCGCGACAGCGTGGACGTGAACCGTATGTGCAGTTGACGGACTTTGAGCGAGGGCGTATAGTGGGCATGCGGGAGGCCGGGTGGACGTACCGCCGAATTGCTCAACACGTGGGGCGTGAGGTCTCCACAGTACATCGATGTTGTCGCCAGTGGTCGGCGGAAGGTGCACGTGCCCGTCGACCTGGGACCGGACCGCAGCGACGCACGGATGCACGCCAAGACCGTAGGATCCTACGCAGTGCCGTAGGTGACCGCACCGCCACTTCCCAGCAAATTAGGGACACTATTGCTCCTGGGGTATCGGCGAGGACCATTCGCAACCGTCTCCATGAAGCTGGGCTACGGTCCCGCACACCGTTAGGCCGTCTTCCGCTCACGCCCCAACATCGTGCAGCCCGCCTCCAGTGGTGTCGCGACAGGCGTGAATGGAGGGACGAATGGAGACGTGTCGTCTTCAGCGATGAGAGTCGCTTCTGCCTTGGTGCCAATGATGGTCGTATGCGTGTTTGGCGCCGTGCAGGTGAGCGCCACAATCAGGACTGCATACGACCGAGGCACACAGGGCCAACACCCGGCATCATGGTGTGGGGAGCGATCTCCTACACTGGCCGTACACCACTGGTGATCGTCGAGGGGACACTGAATAGTGCACGGTACATCCAAACCGTCATCGAACCCATCGTTCTACCATTCCTAGCCCGGCAAGGGAACTTGCTGTTCCAACAGGACAATGCACGTCCGCATGTATCCCGTGCCACCCAACGTGCTCTAGAAGGTGTAAGTCAACTACCCTGGCCAGCAAGATCTCCGGATCTGTCCCCCATTGAGCATGTTTGGGACTGGATGAAGCGTCGTCTCACGCGGTCTGCACGTCCAGCACGAACGCTGGTCCAACTGAGGCGCCAGGTGGAAATGGCATGGCAAGCCGTTCCACAGGACTACATCCAGCATCTCTACGATCGTCTCCATGGGAGAATAGCAGCCTGCATTGGTGCGAAAGGTGGATATACACTGTACTAGTGCCGACATTGTGCATGCTCTGTTGCCTGTGTCTATGTGCCTGTGGTTCTGTCAGTGTGATCATGTGATGTATCTGACCCCAGGAATGTGTCAATAAAATTTCCCCTTCCTGGGACAATGTGTATATATATATATATATATATATATATATATATATATATATATATATATATATATACAAAACGCATACAAGGAAATAAACTATTAGGAAGCATCCACATGCTGATACGAATATCTGTTGGGTGAAAAGAGCTGAATGAAAAACTGGAAAGTAGAAGATAATGTTAAGAAACTTCATGGCAGATTAAAACTGTGTGCCGTACCGAGGGTCGAAACCGGGACCTTTGCTTTTCGCGAGCACGTACCCCGCCAACAGCTACTCTAACAGTGCCTCATCCCCTGCCTACGTTCATTATAGATGAGAATGTTTATCGAATACTCGTTGTTCTGTGGTGACCGTGTGTGCTATAATGACTCTATAAAACGATGGCGCCAAATTGTATTCCTGTGGTACATTATCAATCGGCGTCAGAATAAGAGTGTTCTAAATACATGCACAGGATCTATTTAAATACCAACAAACACATTATTTCAGAGGTGTTTGATTGGAAACGCCCGTTACGAAACCGGTGATGTATAATGGACGAGACTGAAACAAGTAGCTGACGTTGGGTGAAAAGCTGAGTCCAAATCTGTGGAAAACACTCTCGTGACTGGGGGCTCAGGGACGCCAGAGAACTATTGTGCGTCTTTCTTTCAATAGAGTCTGTTAATTGCTACCCCTGACGAGTTCCGTTGCGAGGGTTTTTGGAGATCGGATGCGCTTTTTTTCGAAACGTCCGTCGAGCGTTGGCTTGCGCCAGATAAAACTTTAACAAGCTGCCCATTGTGCAGGTCATGTAGGCTGCTTATTGGGCGGCCGAATTTGTTTTTAAAGCCGCGCGACTGATGGCACACAGCAGATTGGCGCGTGAAAGGCGCGCAAATTGGCCGTCCGGCCTCTTTGTGGACGGAGGGTCCGATAGGCATCTGCCCTCGCCGAACAGCGCCGAGCCGCGCCGTGGCATGGCGGAACGCAGCCACGCGAGCGCACGGCCGCCCGTCTGCTGTGTACGTCACAGCGACAAACGGCGCGTGTTTCCATTTAGGGGTCCTTAAACAGTCCTGCTGGGCGCTCTGGCAAATGAAGCCAATGAAACAAGCACGCGTGCCGTGCCGTGTGAACGCGGATCAAAAGCCGACAGCCACCGTTCTTTCCTCGCGTAATGCAGAGTAATTACACGTCACCAGAAGACTTAAGCTATATTTTTAACGACGGCGAACATGAAGTCACGGTCTTATGTTAATACTGATGAGAAAAGTTTAAAATTTTTACATCTACATGAGAAATTTGGATTGGTTTGTTTCTTGGTAGTGAGGTCATAGCAAGTTATGGTTCAAATGGCTTTGAGCACTATGGCACTTAACTTCTGAGGTCATCAGTCCCCTAGAACTTAGAACTACTTAAACCTAACTAACCTAAGGACATCGCACACATCGATGCCCAATGCAAGATTCGAACCTGCAACCGTAGCAGTCACGCGGTTCCAGACTGTAGCGCCTAGAACCGCTCGGCCACCCCAGCCGGGTAGCAAGTTATATTGGATGAAGTGTCACCGACAGATGTACAAGTTACATAAGACGAACCTCAGGTAAGGACGTTAGGAACCTGGCTGTTCATCTTGTATACAGCGTGTTTTCGCAAGAGCGTTCAGAAATTCAACAGAACGTAGAGGATGCAGCACTGAACAATTTGAGATAGGGAACAAGGTGTCGGAAGAGCCAGTTTAAACAGATAATAGCTATAAAATCACATTTCAGTGAACTTTTTAAATGTACCCCAGTTACAGTTGAATACCACCATTGACTCAATGAAAGTACCTTTTGTACTGTATCTTACAAAATGTACTGCAACTAATGACCATCAGCCTCAATGCAAGGGTGACATCAGCGAACAAAATTCTAACGCACTTTGACAAACATAGCTGGTATGTTTTGAATCACAACACAGGCAGCTACAATACCCTCGGTCTAGGAGCAGCGTCTGATTAGTACTTAGAACCGCTTAAATTTTGGTTAAGAATCAGTGTTGGCAGACGAAGACTTCTGGCATAAGAAGTCACCCTCATTCTGCCAACGGCCTTGTAAAAGAGGGCAGAGGAGTGGGCAGAGGTTCGCGCGCACTTTCTTGTCCTTAGGGTGGGAAACTGCCCCTAAAGGCATGAGGATACAGAAGGAAATGGAAGGCACTGCATTAAAGACACATATGGTGCATCCACAGGACCTGTAATTGAAAAATTACCATTATGATCTTTCCATTGATAAAAGATTCCGGAATAGTCCTCCATTCGGATCTCCGGGAGGGGACTGTGGGAGGTGACAAAGAGAAAAAGATTGAATGATCAACGAGCCGAGGCCTGGAATGTCAGAAGCTTGAATGTCGTAGGAAAGCTAGAAAATCTGAAAAGGGAAATGCAAAGGCTCGATCTAGATATGGTAGTGGCCAGTGAAGTGGAATGGAAAGACGAGAAGGATTTCTGGTCACATAAATATAGGGTAATATCTACAGCAGCAAAGATGGTACAACGGCAGTAGGATTCAATAGAATAGAAAGGTAGGCGAAAGAGTGTGTTACAATGAACAATTAAGTGATATGGTTGTTCTTGTCAGAGTCGGCAACCAACCGACACCGACTACTGTAGTTCAGATATATATGCAGCCCTCACAAGCTGAAGATGAAGAGAGAGAGAGAGAGAGAGAGAGAGAGCATGTGAAGATATTGAAAGGATAATACAGTACATAAAGGGAGATAAAAATCTAATAGTCATAGGGGACTGGAATGTAGTTGTAGGGTAAGGAACAGAAGAAAAGCTTATAGGTGAATATGGGACAAGGAATGAGAGAGGACAAGGAATGAGAGAGGAGACAGACTAATTAAGTTTTGTAATAAACTTCAGCTAGTGATAGCGAACAGTCTGTTCAAGAATCACAAGAGGTGGAGGTATACTTGGAAAAGACCGTGTGATATGAGAAGATTTCAGTTAGATTACATAATGGTCAGACAGAGATTCCGAAATCAGATGCTGGATTGTAAGGCGTAGCCAGCAGCAGATATAGACTCATATCACGTAGTAACAGTTATGAAGAGTAGGCTGAAGTTCAAGAGATTAGTTAGGAAGAATCAATACGCAAAGAAGTGGGATACAGAAATACTAAGGGATGATGAGACACGCTTGAAGTTCTCTAAGTCTGTGGATACAGCAATACGAGATAGCTCAGTACAGTTGAAAAGAAACGGAATCTCTGAAGATCAATCACAGATTTGGAAAGAAAAATATAGATACAAACACGATAACTGCGAAGAAACCGTGGGTAACAGAAGAAATACTTCAGTTGATCGATGAAAGAAGCAAGTACAAAAATGTTTAGGGAAATTCAGGAATACAGAAATACAAGTCGTTGAGGAATGGAATAAATAGCAAGTGCAGGGAAGCTAAGACGAAATCTGTGCATGAAAAATGTGAAGAAATTTAAAAAGAAATGATTGTCGGCAGGACGACTCAGCACACATGAAAGTCGAAACAAACTTCGGCGACATTAAAAGCAAGGGTGGTAACATGAAGAGTGCAACGGGAATTCCACTGTTAAATGCAGAGGAGAGAGCAGATTGGTGGAAAGAGTACACTGAAGGCCTTTATGAGGGGGAAGATTTGTCTGATGTGCTAGAAGAAGAAACAGGTTTCGATTTAGAAGAGATAGAGGGCACACTATTAGAATCAGAATTTAAGAGAGCTTTGAAGGACTTAAAATCAAATAAGGTAGAAGGGATAGATAACATTCCACCAAAACTTCTAAAATCACTGGGGGAAGTTGCAACAAAACGAATATTCACAGTGGTGTGTAGAATGTATGAGTCTGGCGATACACCATCTGACTTACGGTAAAATATCATCCACAGAACCCCGAATACTGCAAGAGCTCACAAGTGCGACCATTATGGCACAATCAGCGTAACAGCTCTTGTGTCCAAGTTGCTGAGAAGAATGATGTACAGAAGAATGGAAAAGAAAACTGAGGATGTGCTAGATGACGACCATTTTGGCCTTAGAAAAGGTAAAGGCAGCACTGAGCCAATTATGGCGTTTCGGTTGGTAATGGAAGCAAGACTAAAGGAAAATCAAGACACGTTCATAGGATTTGTCGACCTGGAAGAAGTGTTCGACAATGTAAAATGGTGCAAGGTGTTCGAAATTCTGAGAAAAATAGGGGTAGGCTATAAGGTGAGACGGATATTGTACAATATGTGCAAGAGCTAAGAGGGAATGATAAGAATGGGCGACCAAGAACGAAGTGCTCGGATTAAAAAGGGTCGAAGAAGCAATGATAGAAAATGAAAAAAAGTTTCCGGTGTTGAAGAAAAATTCAAGGTGAAATGATATCAATGATAATATTCGGTGGTGACATTGCTATCCTGAGTGAAAGTGAAGAAGAATTACATGATGTGCTGAATGGAGTGTACAATCTAATGAGTGCAGAAATGGATTGAAAGTAAATCGAGAAAAGCGAAAGTAAAGAGAAGTAACAGAAATGAGAACAACGAGAAACTTAACATGAGGAGTGAAGGTCAAAAAGTAGATGAAGTTATGGAATTCTGTTAGCTAGGCAGTAAAATAACTAATGACGGACAGAGAAAGCAGACAACACTGGTGAAAAGGGCACAGCTGGCCAAGAGAAAACTACTAGTATCAAACATAAGCCTAAATTTGAAGAAGAAATTTCTGAGAATGAACGTCTGGAGCACAGCACTGTATGGCAGTGAAACATGGACCGTGGGAAAACAGGAACAGAAGAAAATCGAAGCATTTGAGATGTGACAGTACAAGCGGCTGTCGAAGAGTAGGTGGACTGGTAAGGTGAAGAATGAGGAGGTTCTGTGCAGAATCGGAGAGGAAAGGAATATGCGGAAAACACTGACAAGGAGAAGGGACAGGATGGTAGGACATTTGTCAAGACATCAAAGACTGTCTTCCACGGTACTAGAGGAGGTGTAGAGAACAAAATTGTAGAGGAAGACAGAGGCTGGAATACATTCAGCTAATAACTCAGGATGTGAGTTGCAAATGCTACTCTGAGATGAAGAGGTTGACATGACAGGAATTTGTGCAAGAGCGCAAAAAGACCCAAAAAGAGAAATTCCACTGGGGTCTCATACACAAGTGACTTTAGATATGCCCATAGAATATATTAGCGGCTTCCGGTCACGTGACCTCGCAGGCCATGGAGTAAGGCCTCCCCTTCCAATCCAGCGTCCAGAAAATACAGCACTGAGATGTTTGCGGATATCCACACTGAAGTGAGTCGGTGTACTGTCATGTTGCATTCATATCCTTTCAGAACAACCAAAGGTACGTCAACCAACAACTCAGGTAGAACTCTTTGCACGAACTTCAAGTGCAGGAGTTCGTTCAGACAGCCAGGTGGAAGGTATGGCCCAATGAGATCGTCGCTACAATGCCGTCCCAGATATTCGCAGCAGTTTATGGTGTGACTCTACTACAGCGTGAAGGTTTTCCTCATCACACACATGGCCAATCCTGCTGCTCGAAATACCGTCACGATCAGATGAGATGTAGTCAATAAACAGCACCATCTGGAGGAAATGTGGTCGATAAATCCTTTATTGGAGGAACCACTGGCATACTGCGACGCTAGGAGCAGAGTCAGTCACAAGCACTGCATGGAGTCTCATGGGTGATACAGGTGTAATCATTGTTCGTGGAATCCTCGCCGCATGCTAGTACGTCTAGCGCCCATTTTACATAAAATACAACGAGTACTTGTTGCGGTGTTCAGTGTACCACGTTCCAGGATCTCCTCTTCAAAATAGGGTGTGTGAATGATCCTCATGTTGCCATCTCCCTTGTTACTTCTTTCCAATGAACCAGTCTCCTGCATTCGTCGATCGACAGAAACAGACACTCGTCGTGACGGATGATACCCGTCAGGAAATCGTTCCCTGTATAGCCTTTAAGCAGCGAGAGGTTTGCAACGTACTTGCCATACACAAGGTGCATGTCAGTGAGTTCAGCGAAACTGTAGCGGTACTGCTGCATCGTATTGTACTGTACGTCTCTGAATAACGTTGGGTAAGGAATAGGTCTGTCGTTGATTCATAGTACGTTCTATCATGGGACAATGTAAATACGATATAACAGTGCCACCTTATGGACAAGTAAAATAATGTGTGTGAAATCTTATGGGACTTAACTGCTAAGGTCATCAGTCCCTAAGCTTACACACTACTTAACCTAAATTATCCTAAGGACAAACACACACACCCATGCCCGAGGGAGGACTCGAACCTCCGCCGGGATCAGCCGCACAGTCCATAGCTGCAGCGCCTTAGACCGCTCGGCTAATCCTGCGCGGCTATGGACAAGTAAAGTAAACAGAACCTGCATCATGACTACCTAGTAATAAAAATAGTCCTCCTTGTTTCCTTACAGGAAATTAAGGATGTACACATATCAAAAAAGTTTTGCATCGTTCGGGTACGAGAGTTCCAGAACCTGTACAGAGAATTGGAGTAGAGGTCAACATAAACATCATTTCCGCCCTTTTTATTGCTCATGAAAACCACACATTGCTCATGAAAACCACACATTGCACCTTCCATGACCACCAGCGGCGTACGTCGGCCCCACATAATGCCACCCCAAAACAGCAGGGAACCTCCATCTTGATGCACTCGCTGGACAGTGTGTCCATAGCGATCAGCCTGACCGAGTTGCTTTCAAACACGTCCCCGACGATTGCCTGGTTGAAGGCGTTGTGGTTGGCAGGAGAGCCAACACCGTGTTACTAGAGGAGGCTGAAATGCACGCGTTTTAGCTCACGCAGGCTGGCGTGAGGTCTGGAACAGGACAAGGAAATTAGAATTTAGAAAAACGGACGTAGCTGGTGGAATACTTAACTTTAATCCATTAATGATGAACGTCGGTCTTGACGGTACATGATTCACAATATCAATAGTAACTGATAATGGCGCCTTGCTAGGTCGTAGCAAATGACGTAGCTGAAGGCTATGCTAAACTATCGTCTCGGCAAATGAGAACGTAAGTAGGCAGTGAACCATCGCTAGCAAAGTCGGCTGTACAACTGGGGCGAGTGTTAGGAAGTCTCTCTAGACCTGCTGTTTGGCGGCGCTCGGTCTGCAATCACTGATAGTGGCGACACGCGGGTCCGACGCATACTAACGGACCGCGGCCGATTTAAAGGCTACCGCCTAGCAAGTGTAGTGTCTGGCGGTGACACCACAGAAGGCATATGCGACACTCATCGGTGAAAAGAACGTGATGCTAATACTGAGCGGTCCGTTCAGCATGTAGTTGGACCCATCTGTACCGCGCTGCATGGTGTCGTGGTTGCAGACACGGACATCGCCATGTTCTCGCTTCCCACGCCCGGGTTCCCGGGTTCGATTCCCGGCGGGGTCAGGGATTTTCTCTGCCTCGTGATGGCTGGGTGTTGTGTGCTGTCCTTAGGTTAGTTAGGTTTAAGTAGTTCTAAGTTCTAGGGGACTGATGACCATAGCTGTTAAGTCCCATAGTGCTCAGAGCCCACCTCGCCATGGACGTCGGGAGTGAAGTTGCGCATCATGCAGCCTATTGCTAACAGTTTGAGTCTAACACGATATCCTGTGGCTGCACGAAAAGCATTATTCAACATGATGGCGTTGTTATCAGGGTTCCTCCGAGTCATGATCTGTAGATTGCGGTCATCCACTACATTAGTAGCCTTTGGGCGGCCCGAGCGACGCATGTCATCGACAGTTCCTGTCTCTCTGTATCTCCTCCACGTCCGAACAACATCGCTGTGGTTCACTCCGAGACGCCTGGACACTTCCCTTATTGAGAGCCCTTCCTGACACAATGTAACAATGCGGACGCGATCGAACCGCGGTATTGACCGGCTAGGCATTGTTGAACTACAGACAACATGAGCCGTGTACCTCCTTCCTGATGGAATGACTGGAACTGATCGGTTGTGGTACCCCGTCCGTCTAATAATCACTGCTCATGCATGGTTGTTTACGTCTTTGAGTTGGTTCAGTGACATCTCTGAACAGTCAAAGGGTCTGTGTCTGTGATACAATATTCACAGTCACCGTCTGTCTTCGGGAGTTCTCTGACCTTGGGTGATGCAAACCTGTTTTTTATGTGTGTAAATTTACATAATCAGCACGGTATATAAGCTGGAAAACAATAATGCTAGACTACTTAAGCTGGTTTCTCCGACCTCAGGTTTCCTACCTCAGATTGCCTGGTGGCGTAGTCTCTATCCGCTCTTACATTTCTGAACGTTGTTATGGAAACCCCCTGTACTAATGTATGTATGAGATTTATTCCAAATGATGTAATGAGGTATCGCCTCAAAAAGCTGCCCAAGTATTCAGTCGCATCTTGATCAGATTTTAAACTGGTACTGAACAACTCATTTAAATGCTCAGAAATGTAAAATTGTGCCCCTCTAAAAGGGAGAAACATATTATTCTATTACTATAATGTTAGCGAGTCACAAATGGAATCGGTCAAGTCACATAAATACCTGTCTGTATATGTTGTGACGGGTTGTTACAAAGGAATTGGGTTCTGAACAGGTGATGAACGACGTTGTTATTAAGCTCTTTAAATGTAAGAACTGAAATATGTTTACTGTCTAAATAAACACTTACCTTTTGTTATAGAACTTCTTCTTTCCTGTGGTTGTAGGTCAGGACACAGACGCTAGTATTGGTATAACCCATCTAACACTTGTAATGAAAGAGACTATCGTTGGTAATTAAACCCGAATTTCTGTTTAGTAGAAACTCTTTCTCGTAGCACTGTTCGTTCAATAGAAACTCATTTACGCAGATCTAATCGAAGACGAAATTCACAAACATATGCAAGGACCAGCAGATTAAACGGTTGTCTCTAACACTGTTGCCGCTGGAAACCAGTTGTCCTGAACGTAGCCTGACGTAGAACTGCCCTCGTGTCCGTGTGTCGGTCTGTTTCAAGACAGGCTGCCGACGTGTCTGGTTACATCCGTCTCATTGGTGTGACCAGCGATGCTCCGATGGCAAGGCATCAGCGCTACATCTACCGACTACACCACATTCCTCCACCACAGCTCCCCTCTTCCCCCCGCCCTACAAACATCCGACGCGTCGAGGAGTAAGGATGTGGAGCACGAGGCGCAGGGTGTGCGCCGGTGTCCATACGCGCGCACACACATGGGTGGCAACGCAGATGGGATAGAAATGACGACTGCGAGGCCCGACTGTGCGAGGGGGGCGATGTCGACCGCCAGATGCGCTGCAGTGCTGGAAGCGGCTCCAGGTCGACAACCATGGGTGCCCCTCCCGAGGAGACGGCGGTGCTGTAGGAGGAGACTGCTGCAACTGTGACTGCAACGGGAGCAGCTGCAGGTCCTGGCGTCGTGCTGGGTCTGTGAACAAAGAGGGGACGCCAGACTCTGGGGAAAAGCCGGGCTGTAACTGGTTCTGGTGTAGCCGATGGAATCCTGTCGAACTCCGAACGGTGTACGTCGGCCTGGAAAGAACATAATGACTTATGCCAAGCTCCCATCTGCGTCTGGGTCCATACAACCTGAACAGAGCTGGCTGCTACATATGAAACTTGGACATTCTCTTAGGTACATGTAAGTGTTTTGGCGGCAGCAAGAGATGAAACAATGTGCAGTGACAATGTCCATGAAGAATTTGAATATCCTCACGAATCTTTTAGTTTCACCATCCAACTGCAGATGGAAGTGTGCTGTGAGAATGTGACATATATCACTATCACCACAGAATTATGAAAACAGTTTGGATATGAACTACGGTCAGTTGTCTGAGACGATCACTTGCGGCAACCCCTCCATACAGAAAACGGAATTCATAGCAGACACAGTACTTGTAGACATAGTAGAGTTCATGGGGACGGAGAATGGAAACTTGCTGAATGCATCCACCACTACCAACCATCTCATGTACAGGATGGACCGGCAAGCTCAATGTGCAACAGCTGCCAGGGACCTGCTGCTCTTCAAACGTTGCACACTGTGACGTCGTCTCTTCACTTTATGCGTCCATACCCCGTCTTGTACAATGGCTGCAGAAACAAGCAGCATGTCTCGGGGTGGCGGATGTCTTCGATACTATGTGGACACTTGCTGTGAACAAAACGCAAAAAAACACTCTGAAGCAATTTATTGTACCATATGACGAAAAGTTATAGGAAATTTTTCCAACATGCATGTTTCTTGCCAATCAATGTGGAAGCAGGAGTGTTCCCACGAATAAAATTTTGCATCAGATCCCACTAGTAGCTGCGACTGTAAACCACCATTTGAATGCTTCGTTGTGAACTGATATCTCAAATCATACTGAAATTTGACACCACCATTATAGCGTCTGTGCTGTGTGAGCTGGAAGAGGCTGAGAGAAGCCAAACAAAGTCGCTAAAAGCCAGTTCTCCGATATTTGAAACAAAGCGATGTCCATACAGGTACTGATGGAACTTATTGACCCCATAAATGACAGCATGCGCTTCCTTTTCCAACTAACTGTAGTGTGGTTGCACCTTGGTCAAACGCTGTAGACCTGTCAGTGGGGCCCACGGGATGGGACAACACAGTACGTATGCCATAAGAGGAGGCGTCAACTGCCGGAATGACAGGAACTGAACCAGACACCAGTCACTTAAGAGACTCTTGCAAATGCTGAACATTTTTTGGTCCATGAAAAGAAAACGCCTTTACGACACAAGCGGTGCTACAGTCGTGCGATCTGAGAGGCGTTCATAATAAACCTTACGTAATACGTCAAGTTGCCCATTGCTGCTAGGAATTCTTTCTTATTTGTAGGGGCAGACAAGTAGTGAATGACACTCAAATGCGACTGAGGCAGATGAATGCCTTGTCCATTAATCACGTGATCTAGCTACTCCATTCTGTATTGAAAGGAGAACAATTCACACTATTACATTTTAAACCTGCCTCCAACAACACCTCAAAGCAAGAATCCCAGTTCTGCCAGTGTACAGCCACAGACTACTGTGTCATCTAAGTAATTAGCACACGATTCCACTTTGGATGCTAGCTACTCGAAGAATAGTTGATAAATAGCGGCCTACCAAATGGCAAGCGCTGAAATTGAAATAAACTCTGATGGGTGTTGACAACAAAAAATGCAAATATGCCTCGCTCAAGTCACGTTTGGAGAAAAATAACCTTGAAAGTTAGTTCATCTGGGCGAGTCTACAGAAAAGAATCAGTTGCTTTGAAGTCCACACAAAGTCTGTGACAACCTGACACTTTCCTGAGAACTACCAAACACGACACCCTCTGGTTTGCGGATACAGACTTCAGCATGTCACTATCCTCCCGTGATTGTAATTCTTGGGCTACTGTGTCCCATAAAGTGTGAGGGACAGAGCAAACACAAAAAATGTAGGCTGTGCATTGCCTTTTAATGCAACATGGACTTTGAACCTCAACTCTTTTCCTAAACTTTCTCAAACGGATAATTTCTAACAACCCTACCACAACAAAGGTCAAATTTAATAACGATTGTGGTGTTGCTCACGCTGCTAAATACTGCATTTTCGGGCAACAACAATCATATTATGTGGCAGGTGTTATTAGCGCACAGTTAATAAAGTCATTTCATGTAATAATAAAAAAACTGGGCACTCATCTTTTTGTGTTTCCCACGCTGGTCTCGTCGTAAAATCATGGCTTAATCGTTGAAAATCTAGGTGGTTATGATTCCAAGCTCGGATGTAAAGAGGCCTAGGTTTTATCCTGCTATATTCAAAAGTTTTGTAGATGCGCTTCACAAAACATTCTTCAAGATTACACTTTTGCTAGACAAGGTGTTGTATAAAAATAATCAGCACTCCGAAATTAAGTTACACTTCCTTTTAATTGCTTTTATTGCAATGTCACGTAAACACAAAACATCACTTCACAATACAAAACATACTTGAAAACATCTTCCTCACAGTCACTGTTAAAGTTCACATTTTATAAGCGGACTACGTTAAGCGTCTTTCCAACATGACGTCCACAACTTGACTTTTTCAAGGTCCGACTTTCTAACAAGTTGACAACTAACTAACTATCGCTTACGCTCCCAAAAATCAGAGTTACAAGTACGTCAAAAATCATAGTGACAAAAGAAAGAATACACATAAGAATAATATCATTGCAATATAAACATAGCGATGTATCACAAATGAAATGAAATCTGAATGTTGTCTCAGAAATATGTAAACTACTTTACAGAAACACGCAGTCCAGCCGCGCGGTCTAGGAACCTTGGTATCGAGAGGTTAAGCTGAGGTGCCGTAATGGTTACGTAATTAAAGTACCATTACAAATTGTACTTGTCACACACATATTAACACTGACAAGTGGCACAGTTGAATTAACTTGGAGTATATGTCCATGAATGATGAAACCAAACAAATCAAAACTGCCCATTCCAAAAATATTCGTGCTGTCACGTGAACAAAAGACAGGAAAAAGATGTAGTTTCTGAGTGTCACGGAAAGTAGCAGGCAAACTACACACTCTTGCAGAGGCATACCTTGTCCATCAAAAGCTGTAAGTGTGGCAAGTCGCTACTGTAGTGATGGACTACGTAATCGTCCGTACGTTGCACGATTGAGCCATATAACGGAAGCACCGATGTCTAACTGGAATCTGACATTGTGATTGGCGACACTTAAATGTACACACAATTTATTCACCTCCCGTTTAGTTACTGAGGAACTGTTTTGAAGCCAAACGGGTAGAGCCAATGAAAAGCAGAAACAACGTTTGCCGGCCGCGGTTCTAGGCGGTTCTAGGCGCTCCAGTCCGGTATCCCGCTGTTGCTACTGTCGCAGGTTCGAATCCTGCCTCGGGCATGGATGTGTGTGATGTCCTTAGGTTAGTTACGTTTAAGCAGTTCTAAGTCTAGGGGACTGATGACCTCAGATGTTGAGCCCCACAGTGCTCAGAGCCATTTGAAACATTTGAACCAAGACTTGCCACCGACGGCTGAGCAGAGAACTTCAGTGGGCATGCCTTCCAACTTCCATCTCATTGGTGTGACCAGCGATGCTCCTGTAGCAAGGAGCATTTTTGTGGTGTTGCTAGCAGCCGCCAGCGCTACGCGTATCTAGTACACGCTAGTAACAATTTGTTGGGATATGAAATGGAACGATCACAGTCTCAGCTGTAAATAAAGCAGGTGACAGGGTTCTCATCCTCGACAGGACGCTAGGAAAATGCTCACGTTACAAAGCAGACTGCTTACAAAACACTCGTGCGACCCATCCTAGACTGTGTAGTGTGAGAGTGCCGTACCAAATAGGACTATTCAGTGATATTCAAGTTGCGCAAAGAAGGACAGCATGAATCGTCACAGGTTTGTTTGACCCATTACAGAGTGTTCTGGACACGCTAAAAAAACTGGACTTGTAGACGCTTGAAGATAGACACAAACTATTCCGTGGAAGCCTACTTACAAAGCTTCAAGAGCTAGATTTAAGTGAGGAATTTAGAAATATAATACAGTACCCAGTGTATCACTACAGAACGTATAGCGACGACAAGATTAGAGGAATTACAGCGCGTCACAAAGGTGCTTAATCAATCGTCCTTCACTCACTGGATACACTGTTGGAATGGGAAGAAGCCGTAATAAACGATACATGGTAAGCACCGTCTGCCATGCACTTCACAGTGGATTTAGATGTAGAAGCATTCTACGAGACTTGGTGGATAACCCGACAGTTTGTCTTACTGTCGCCAAATCTCTGCTTGGATGTGTGGCTTGACAGTCTCAGTGGGTGTCTAAACGATTTTGAATTCTGACTGTGTGGATAGGACTCCAAGGCAGTGAACTTTGTCCTTAATAAAACACAACAAAGGAAAATGGTGCACTACGAGGATTATGGCGAGGTGGATGGCCAAGTGTAAGGAGTGTTTGGTGCAGGCAATGAGACTCCGATACTTCCATCCATCCGCTTCATAGGTGGCCGCAGAGGTGCTCCCACACTTTCGAGTACTATTTGGGTTGGCCCCATCCTGTTTCAAAACTATGCTCTACTTACTCTCCAGCCGCGCGGTCTAGGAACCTTCTCACGTTTCGCGCAGCTCCCCCCCCTCCCCCCCCCCCCCCCCGTCAAAGGTTTTTCCTCCCTGGTGTTTTTGTGTTCTCCTTAGTGTAAGTTAGTTTTTAAGTTAGACTAAGTAGTGTGTAAGATTAGGGACCGATGACCTCAATAGTTTGGTCCCATGGGGTCTTACCAAATACCACCACTTACTCTCCACATACTGAGTTATGGTATTAAACTAAGTCCTAACACGTCAGCGCATACATGTTCTGCTGAACGTCTATCACTTAGGCAGTTAGCCAACACATTCATGCATTAGTTTTCTCAGAATTACTGCGTTCTGCATGGTTAACTAAAATAGAACGTGTAGCCACGTGTCACATGGTAAGATATTTGTGTTCGATAAAAAAAGTCTGCAAAAATTATGTTTCAACGAAACAACACTTTTTCAACAATACATGCATAACATGTTATCACGAATAACTAAAAATATAATTTAAAAATATCTAAGTCAAAGTTATGGTTTTCAAACGCAACTAATGTGACAAGTCAAAGTAAATGAGCACTGACGAGCCAAAATACTATGATCACATGCTTAATACCGTATTGGTTCATCCTAGAAACGCAACACAGCGAGGCTTTTCCATGGCACAGATTCGCCAACTCTATGATAGTTCTCTGGAGGTACGTGGTATCAGATGTCTACGCACAGGTTACGCAATTTCCGGAAACTAAACGAGAGGTGGTCTGTGAGCGAAGGACTGGTGCCCCAGAAATCCCTGAAGTGCTCCATTGGATTCAGATCAGACGAATTTGGTGGACAAGACATAAACATGAGTTGTCTAACATGCTCCTCATACCATGTACAGTTATTCTTCTGAAACATGCCATCGCTGTCAGGGAAGACATCAGGCAAGAAGGTGGTCTGTAGTAATGTTCACATAGATCACTGCTGTCGTTGTGTTTTCGAACACTACCACAAGTCTCATGGAAGTCGAGGCAAATGTCCCCCACAGTATAATACTGCCACATCTGCCTGTGTCAGTGGCAAAGTGCAGGCTTCGAGAAGCCCTTTGCCTGGATAATCGGGTATCCGGATACGACCTTGAACTCATAAAACAAGCAACGTGATTCATCTTAAGCATTGATCTAATGCTGACGACCTTGTGCCCAAAGCCTGCCGCGGTCGTGGCCACATCACAATGTTTCATATTTGGCCCTCCCTGCATGGCGCGTTCTCTTCAGTGTCGGCCCGCTGTAGGTGTTCCCTATGCCATCCGCGCCGACTATGGCTGTTTCTTGTGGCGGTATCCACCTCCTTGTGGTCCAATTCTCAGTCTTCCACCAACGATACGCATTTCTGCACTGCTCCAGGTATTCCCTATTCCATCCGCGCTCGCTGCGGCTGTCCCCCACAGTGCAGTCAGTCTCTTGGTGTTCTGTATTCGGTCCGCGGTTATGAGGCGTGCTCACTGCAGTCTCGTGGTCCTGCTGGATTTCTGTATTACGCCTATGTCCGCTGCAGCAGCCTCTCTTGGCGAAGACCGCTGTCTGGTGTTCCACATTAGGTCTGCTGCCGTGAGGCACAATCCCTGAGGTCTCAGGTTGTTGATGTTGCAGTATATATCGTCCGCGCCCGCTGTCACTGTCGTCTGAGGCAGTGGCGATTGTCTGGTGCTCCGTATGTGGTCTGAATCTGTCATTTACACTTCAAGTTGTCCGAGGTTCGCTACCAGAGATGGGAACTTTTTTCCGGTGTTCTTTAGCAGTTCGAATGCTGGAGTGTACGCAGTGTTGAGTTGGTATCCTGCTACCAAACTGATTACGTTTTCCGCCATTTTGATTTCAATGATTTATTGATGACATTATAGCGGAACCAGGAGGTTTGGCCAGGGTCCCGGCTTATCACGGTCATATTACGCTCCAGGGTCTGCTGTTGCTGAATTTGTGGACTGTCTTCGCCTAGTACGTCTTTGATGTTCCTTACATCTTATGTCCATTGCTCCAGTGGTCTGACCAATATAAGACGTAACGCATTCACAAGGTATATTGTAAATACCTGGCTTTCTTAACCCCAGATCATCCTCGACCGTTTCAAAGCGAACCCTGATTTTGTTGAGCAGGCAGGACACACGGCTGATTTCGTGTTTCTTCAGGGTTCTGCTGATATTGGCACGAAGAGGTCTTCATTATCGCAAAAAGCTTCTGCTTCTTCCTCTTCCAGTGCATCAAGTCGTCTTGTAGGATGTAGCGCTATGCAAATGTCCTTGGTCAAATGCCATTGTCAGTTAACACTGTTTAAGATATTCTAATTATGTTGTGAACCTTTAAAAGACTCGTAAAGTGTGGTGGCTTGGTCTACAAGTGTTCTAAGAACTCCGGTCTTCCTTTGCTGGGTTATGGCAGCTGTCAGCTTGCGGGTATAAGTGGATGTGTGTCTGTTTTCGTTACACACTGTGACAGAAGGTTTCGTATGACTTCCTCTTCACCGGGTCATCCAGGAACATACTTGTATACGTTGCACAGTCAAACATAGATGCAAGGAAGGTAACTTCGAAGAAACCTTGGTTAACAGGAGAAAGGAAGGAAGGAAGAAGTATAAAAAACAGAGAGGAAAATTGCAATATGAATCACGTCAGAATGAAAAAATGGACAGTGAAGGTCAGCCAGAAAAATTGTGAAGAAATCGAAAAAGAAATGATTGTCCGAAGAACTGACTCGGTACACAGAAAATTCAAAACCGTCTTCGATGAAATTAAAAGCAGGGGTGGTAACATTAAGAGTGAAAAGAGAATTCCATTCCAAAACGCAGAGAAACGAGGGAACAGTGGAAAGAGTACACGGAAGGCCTCTTTGAAGGTTTAAACTTTATATCTCTACACGTTCCTGAGAAAAAGCGGTCTTAGCATACGGGCAGACAGACAGACGGACAATTAAATTGTAAGAAAATATTTTTCTTATGAGACAAGTACAAATTAGCAACTACCGTTTTCAACTTTTGGGAGGGGCGGGGGAGGGGGAAGAGAGTACTTGCTTGATGACTTGACATAAGTGGAAGCTGGAGTCGGAATTTAAGAGAGGTCTGGAGGGCAGGGGATCAAATAAAGTCTTTCATGGGAATCTCGAAAATCATTGGGGGAAATGGCAACCAAACGACTATTCAAGAATAGGGGAGTAGAATCTATGAGACTGGCGACGTACCATCAGACTACTGGGAAAATATCAGTCACACAATTCTAAAGATAGCATCGGCACTTAGTTGCGAAACTATCTCACAATCAGCTTAACATCTCATGCAAACAAGATGCTGACAACAATAATATACAGAAGAATGGAAAAGAAAACTGAGGATGTATTAGATAACAGTCAGTTCGGTTTTAGGAAAGGTAAAGGCACCAAAGAGGCAGTTTCGACTTTCCGCTTGATAATGGAAGTACGACTGGAGGAAAATCGTGATACAATTATAGGACTTGTCGATCTAGGAAAAGCGTTCGACAGTGTGAAATGGAGTAATTCGTTCGACATTCTGAAAAAGTAGGAGTAAGCTCTAGGGAAAGACGGGTATATAATTTGGACAAGAATCGAGAGGAAACAATAAGACTGGAAGGCTAAAAAAGAAGTGCTCTATTAAAAAGGGTGTAAAACAGAGATACAGTCTTACGCTCTCACTGTTCAATCTACACATCGAAGAAGCAATGACGGAAATAAAAGAAAGGTTCAGGATTTGGATTAAAATTCAAGATGAAAAGATATAAATGATAAGATTCGCTGATGACATTATTATCCTCCGTGAAAGTGAAGAAGAATTACAGGATCTGTTGAATGGAATGAACAAACTAATAAATAGAGAATTCGAATCAAATCGGGAACAGCTGCCAACATGAGTAACGTAGAAGTAAATATCCTCGGAGTAATGAAGCAACTTTAATCATGTAATAAAAGCAAGTCTTCTCGTCCAGACTGTATACCAATTAGGTTCCTGTTGCATTAGCTCCATACTTAACAATCATATGCAACCGTTCGCTCGACGAAAGATCCATACCCACAGACTGGAAAGTTGCACAGGTCACACCAATATTCAAGAAAGGTAGTAAAAGTAATCCACTAAATTACAGGCCCATATCGTTAACGTCGATATGCAGCAGGATTTTAGAACATATATTGTGTTCAAACATAGTGAATTACCTCGAAGAAAACGGTCTATTGACACACAGTCAACATGGGTTTAGAAGATATCTTCTAGTGAAACACAATTAGCTCTTTATACACATGAAGTGCTGAGTGCCATTGAAAGCGGATTTCAGATCGATTCCGAATTTCTGGAATTCCGGAAGGCTTTTGACACTGTACCACACAAACGGCTCCTAGTGAAATTGAGTTCTTATGGAATATCGTCTCAGTTATGTCACTGGATCTGTGATTTCCTGTCAGAGGTCACAGTTCTTAGTAATTGACAAAAAGTCATCGATTTCTGGCGTTCCCCAAGGTAGTGTTATAGGCCCTTTGCTGTTCCTTATCTACACTGTTGGCCACCGTAAATGCAACACCAAGAAAGACAGGAGGTAGCAAAACAAAATTTATTTTGTAGATAACATGTTGACCAAGTATCAAATGATTAAGTTTACAGACGTCTGCGACATGTGGTTCCTGCCAGAATCAGTAGCCAGAGTAGCCGCCATTGTTGGAGATCACCGCTGCCACACGTCTCGGCATTGAGTCAAAGAGACGTTGGATGTGTTCCTGGGGTACAGCAGCCCAAGCAGCTTCCACACGTTGCCAAAGATCATCTGGTGTGGCAGCTGGGGATGTAATCTGGGTCACTCGTTGAGCAACTATGGACCACATGTTTTCTATCGGCGAAAGATCCGGAGAGCGAGCCGGCCAGGGAAGCAATTCAATCTGGTTATTGACGAAGAACCTTTGGACAATGCGTGCCACGTGTGGTCGCGCATTATCCTGTTGAAATATGGCTGTGGCCGAGCCCTGAAGGTAAGGAAGGACAACTGGCTCCAGCACCTCTGATATGTAGCGCCGGCTATTTAAAGTACCGGCAATGCGTACTAGAGGCGTGCGAGAGTAATATCCAGTACCGCCCCATACCATAATACCCGGTGCAAGACCAGTGTGGCGGTGCATAATGCAGCTGTCCAGCATCCTCTCTCCACGGTGTCTCCACACTCGAATCCGACCATCGTGGTGCTGCAGACAGAAGCGTGCCTCGTCAGTAAAGACAACGTTATTCCATTCTGCCGTCCACATCCGTCTGTCATCACACCATTGGCGACGGAGACGTCTGTGGTTCTGCGTCAATGGTAGACGAAGCAATGGACGTCTTGCGGACAGACCACTCTGCTGTAAACGGCGTCGAATGGTACGCGCAGACACTGGATGATGCGTTACAGACGCAATGTGCTGTGCTATGGTTCGGGATGTCACTGAGTGATCCGTCACTGCCATGCGCACAATTTACCTATCAGCACGTGCAGTGGTGCACCGAGGTGAATGCGATCGATCACGTCGGTCCGTCGTACCCTCCTGCATCCAACGGTCACATATCCGCATTACAGTTGTTTGGTTTCGTCCAACACGACTAGCGATTTCTCTGTATGATAATCCAAAATCTCGGTAAGCCACTATCCTTCCTCTGTCGAACTCGGATACTTGATCAAACGATGTTCGCTGTTGTCTACGAGGCATAACTGATCGTCTTGTGAAACAACCACAAGGTAAACACACGTGCCGAACGTACACTCGTCGAAATCGCCAAGCCTTAAATGGCGCTATGAGGTGGCGCCACAGGCGCGCGTGATGTGCGTCTGCGCTGAAATTCTAATCAGTTGCATATCTCATCGCTGCAAACCCATGGTGTAAGTCCGCAGCTCGTGGTCTCGCGGTAGCGTTCTCGCTTCCCGAGCACGGGGTCCCGGGTTCGATTCCCGGCGGGGCCAGAAATTTTCTCTGCCTCGTGATGACTGGGTGTTGTGTGTTGTCCTTAGGTTAGTTAGGTTTAAGTAGTTCTAAGTTCTAGGGGACTGATGACCATAGCTGTTAAGTCCCATAGTGCTCAGAGCCATTTGAACCATGGTGTAAATTTCACTTGATTCGGATGCTTCCTTCAGGGTGTTGCATTTACGGTGGCCAGCAGTGTATATAAACGATTTGGGAGACAATCTGAGCAGCCGTCTTCGGTTGTTTGCAGATGACTCTGCCGTTTGTCGACTTATAAAGTCATCAGAAGATCAAAACAAACTGCAAAACGATTTAGGAGAAATATCGGAATGGTGTGAAAAGTGGCAATTGACCTTAAATAACGAAAAGTGTGCGGACATCCACATGAGTGCTAAAAGGAACTCGTTAAACTTCGGTTACACGATAAATCAATCTAATCGAAAAGCCGTAAATTCAACTAAATGCCTAGGTATTACAATTACGAGCAACTTAAATTCGAAGGAACACATAGAAAATGTTGTGGGGAAGGCTAACCAAAGACTGCGTTTTATTGGCAGGACACTTAGAAAATGTAACAGACCTACTAAGGAGACTGCCTACACTAAGCTTGTCCGTGCTCTTTTAGAATACTGCTGCGCGGTGTGGGATCCTTATCAGATAGGACTGACGGAGTACATCGAAAAAGTACAAAGAAAGGCAGCACGTTTTGCATTATCGCGAAATATGGGAGAGAGTGTCACAGAAATGATACAGGATTTGCGATGGACATCATTAAAAGAAAGGCGTTTTTCGCTGTAACGGAATCTTCTCACGAAATTCCAATCACCAACTTTCTGCTCTGAATGCGGTAATATCTTGTTGACACCAACTTACATAGGAACGATCACCAAGATGAAATAAGGGAAATCAGAGCTCGTACGGAAAGATATAGGTGTTCATTCTTTCCACGCGCTATACGAGACTGGAATAATAGAGAATTGTAAAGGTGGATCTTCTGTGAACCCTCTGCCAGGCACTTAAATGTGATTTGCAGAGTATCCATGTAGATGTAGATGTAGATGTTGATGTAGATTGAGAGTACATCGGAAAAAGATGAAACTAATGATAAATGGCAGAAATGAGAATCGAGAGAAAGTACACACAAAAATTGGTGCTCAGGAAACAGACGAAGTTAAGGAATTCTGCTACCTTAGAAGTAAAATAACCCACGACGGTCGAAGCACGGAGGACATTACAAACAGACTATCACAAGAAAAGAGGGCATTCCTCGCTGAGAGAAGTCTACAGATATAACACAGACCTTAATTGCGAGAACAAATTTCTGAGAATGTACGTCTGGCATGGTAATGAATGAAGGTCATTGGTAAATCCGGAACATAAGAGAAGCGAAACATCTGAGCCGTGGTGCTACAGCAGAATGTAGAGAATCGAGTGCACTGACGAGATACTAAATGAGGTTCTCTACAGATTCGGTGAAGAAAGGAACATTAGAACACAGTGCCAAGAAGAAGGGGCAGGATGACAGGTCACGTGCTCTGGGGGAAGACAGAGATTGGAGTATACCCAGCAAATAATTGAAAATGAGGTGGTGCTTATGAGGAATTTGTGACAGGCCGCATAAAACCAGTCAGAGGCCTGATGACTCAAAAAAAGACCTAAATAATGACTGTTCGACGTTGCGGTTGTTAATGAAAGTAAGACTGAAGAAAAATCAAGACAAGTTCACAGGACTTGTCGGTCTAGAAAGAGCGTTCGAAAAAAATGGTTCAAATAGCTCTGATCACTATGGGAGTTAACTGCTGAGGCCATCGGACCCCTAGAACTTAGAACTACTTAAACCTAACTAGCCTAAGGACATCACACACATCCATGCCCGAGGCAGGATTCGAACCTGCGACCATAGCGCTTGCTCGGTTCCGGACTTTAGCGCCTAGAACCGCTCGACCACCCCGGCCGGCGCAAAGCGTTCGACAATGTAAAATGGTGGAGGCGGGTAATATACAATACGTACAGGAGCCAAGAGGGAATAATAAGAGTGGACAACCAAGAGCGAAGTGCTCGGATTAAAAGGGGTGCAAGACAAGGATGCAGTCTTTTGCCCCTACTGTTCAATTTGTACGTCTAAGATGGAAATAAAAGAAAGGTTCAGGAGTGGGAATAAAATTCTAGGTGAAAGGATATCAAAGATACGATTCGCTGATGATATTGCTACCCTGAGTGAAACTGAAGACGAATTACATGATCTGCTGAGTGGTATAAATGGACTGAGAGTAAATCGAAGAAAGACGAAAGGAATTACAAGTAGTAGAAATGAGAACAGTGAAAACTTAACATCAGGATTGACTGTCACGAAGTAGAAAAGTTAAGGAATTCTGATACCTAGGCAGCAAAATAACCAATGACGGACGGGGCACGAAAAGCATCAAAAGAGGATTAGCTCTGGCAAAAAGGACATTTCTGGTCAGTAGAAGTCTACTGGCATCAAACATGGGTTTTCCTTTGAGGAAGAAATTTCTAAGAATGTACGTTTGGAGCACAGCATTGTGTGGTAGCGAAACGGGAATCTGGGGAAATCATAACAAAAGAGAATCAAAACATTTGAGATGTGGTGCTACAGACGAATGTTGAAAATTAGATAGATTGAGAACGTAAGGAACGAGGAGGTTCTGCGCAGAATCGGAGAGGAAACGAATATGTTGAAAACATTGGTAAGGAAAAGGGACAGTATGATAGGACATCTGTTAAGACATCAGGGAATAAATTTCATTGTACTAGACGGAGTTGTCGAGGACATAAACTGTAGAGGAAGATAGAGATTTAAATACACCCAGAAAATAATTGAGGACGTGGTTTGAAAATGTGCAGGCCGTATTGTTATCGTTGTTGTGGTCTTCAGTCCGAAGACTTGTTTGCTCCAGTTCTCCAAGCTGGTCTATTCTGTGCAAGGCTCTTCATCTCTGCTGACATCCATATTAACCGATTTACGGTACTCTAGTTTTGGTCTTCTGTACAATATTTCCCCACCACATTTCGATCTATTATCTAATTGGCTGTTACTTGATGTCTATGGATGTGTCATATGAATCGATGATTATAGTTTCTTTTCTCCTCATTTCTAACCAGTACCTCTGCATTAATTACTCGATCTACTCATCTAATCTTCAGTATTCTTCCGTAGTCCACATTTCAAAAACTTATATTATCTTCTTGTATGAATTGCTTATCATTTCCGTACAAACAGACAGGATTTCAATACTAGAAATTTCTCTTATTGTTGGTATGGGTTACTGATTTCGATGGTATCCTGTTCCTTTGCGATAAGATGTCTGCCCAACAGTAATAGTGGTAAATGAATAAATAAAACAATAAATCAGTGCTAACGTGAGCATCGTACCACCACGAAGTTCACACCTGCTCTGCGTCATTGTAAGTTTTCGGCGTGATGTGCACATGGTAAAGTAATTGGACAGAAGCCACATATCATACTGACAAATGTCAAGCGCTTCATCACGTTTCTCACTGGTCGATACAATACGACTGTTTGACAGTGACAATACGCTCCATTCAGTGATTAATCGTAACACACAGCGTGTTATTCTGAGGGGAGAGTGAAGAATCGAAAAACGTCTGCCGATTGGCGTCCACTGACCTGCTTTAGTCGGTAGTCGTTTTGAATCAGTATTAAAATGAAGTGTATGTTCTTTGTTTTGCGTCTCTCTCTGGGAGTTGCGGCGAAAGCATATTGCCTCTGATGGTTTCTGTGCGCTTCCACCCAATGAAATATCTTTCGATAAGTTGAGCCATGCTCACTTATAAGACGTAAACACAGTTTGTTCTGGAAGTAGTGTGACGTGTAAACGACGGTCTGAGGCAGCATCAGCAGTTGGCAGGTGTGGTGAGAACGTTCCATTTGTTGAAAGTGGTTGCTAATAGGCAAGGTGTTGCACTCATTTCATTCTTGTGGTACGTAGTCGCAAAGTTTATTTCTCATTATCGGTAAACTTGATATGATTTGCAAAGGTGAGCTCTTCGTCAGGCAGGATGTTACAGAAGTTCTCGTGAGCTCGAAGCTACTTAAAGACTCAAGCTCTGGTCATTCGGCCCGAAGTATTCATTCAGTTTTGTCCTTATCTCCTACAATTAAGGTTGTTCCGTACTTTGCTGGAAATATTGCACGGAAATTGGAATCTGTGTGATTACTGAAAATCTCGTTTTACTTTCCACGAGTACCTTGGAAGCTAAGTGATCCTCGCCTCTTGCTTACTTAATTTTAAATCAAAATACGTCATTTAATTCAATCTGATGTTGCTCATTTCTACTTCCCTAAGCTATTTATTGAATAATCACGTGTACTTCTGGTATAGCCGTCTTGGGCACACAGGGTAAAAGATTGGGATATCATGTCGTTTACCCACATTAATACCTATAAATGTCCCCTTTCTCCGGACACAGATTTTCAGAAATGAAGGTAAATTTTTTTCGTCAATTGCTGAATGGAACATTTCAGTACCAGATTTTCTTTGGCGTGTCTTCATGTTTCACAAAATAACTTGCTCACCTCATTGAGCTGATGTGTTCAGTATCCTGTAATACATCTTATAGATTCAGTTCTTTCGAACCACGTCATTACTATAACAACTTGCAGAAATATTATCATCAATTAGTTATTTCTATACATAATAACAGTAATAAAAGCGAAGTCCAAGTTCCCCACTGCACAGTGTTCTACTATTAATTGGTCACTATTTCACTCATACAATACGATCTTATGAGCGATGTTTTGTTGATTTTCAATTGTATAAGCTACGCCTACCTTGGCTGGGGGATTTTTCATTAGTGTGGGTTACTGAGTTAACGTCTTGCTGTTTATCAATGTGGAATTACATCACGAAATTGTTTATTGGGATATGAACCTGTTTGTAACAAGGTATAGTTTCACTAGATCAGGGCTCAGAGGTACTATGAATCTTCCGATCAGGTATTACTTTCCAGTTCCTTCAGCAAATGTTTCATCGTTCCATTGTTCGCCAAATTCGACTTTACAAATTGTCGATAACTGCCATGATTTTGAACTATGATTGTTCTAACTGCTTCAGTGATCACGATTGCAACTTTTTCAGTTAACCTAATATTTTATTTCGTCAGTGTTCGACGAATTCACGTAGTTACAAGCTGTGGTATTAACTGAGAAGAGATCACACCGCTTTCTTTTGTGAAGAATTTGGAGTTATCTAATATGAGGAATGCAGCGTGGCTGCAGTTAAACTTCCGCATTTTAGCCATTTTAGACGGAAAACAATTTACCGTTTGGGTACCTAACTTTATAGTAATGATGTTCAGACTGTACGCTGCTGAATTTTCGTTGTTACTAGCGTTAGTGTCATGATTTGGTGTTAGGCATCGGTTTTGGTACGGCGACGTAGGGCAGAGGTAGTATCGTCAGTGTGCATTACAGCTGCAGACAGTCAACGTGGGACCTGTACAATGTGAGCAGTTCTTTACTCGTAAAGCTGTGTTACTAAGACCACAACACTTGTGCTGCTGTTCTTCGTGGGTATCGGCGCATTAAAGGAACACGGAGAGGTCCTCTCTCTGTACCGGTGTTGAAGAATTTGATTCGGAAATTCAAATTAACTGGAGATTTGCGTTTCTTTTGTGCTCCTATGGGAGACAGAGCAAAATTGTGCCAAAAATTGTTCAATAAGTTACTGTTTACATGGCTGTGAATGCTGGAAGCAATGTGCGGTATTCAAGCAGCACACGAGCTAAACATTCCATGGTTCACCGTTTGAAAAATGCTGCGAAAAATTTTGAAACGGTACCCACACTATTGTGGATGCGGATGATCGATACAATCGACACACGGATCAACCTTTCTAACCTAGACCATAAGTACGGTGCGCAATTAACAAAACGTGAAATTTAAAAGTGTTCCTCTAAATGGTTTACTCGTGATTGCTCTTCTGCATGTCCTCACAAATGTTCCCACGAAGCTTCATTGCCCTGTGGTCACTCGTTTTTCATGGAGATCCCCCCAATTTCAGAAAGTTTAATTACAACCAACATGTATTATCTAACAATTTTTTTTTTCTTAATGCGTCTCAAGTTCCGAAAGTTTAATTATAACCAACCTGTATTGTTTAACGATTTATGCCGTTTGTGAATGGGCAACTAAAGTTTTTCTTTTGTGGGAACTCGAGTAATGGGAGGAGAGAATTTTAGTATTTGTATGAACAATTAATTAATCTTGAATCAGGTAACCTTACCTGTGGTTATATTCTTTTGGAAGACATGTCCTTTGGTGGACCTTTTGAACGCCTGAGAAACTATTTCACACTGGGAGCTACACTTACAGGTGTATTTTCTTTCATATATATGTTAAAATTATAATCAAACCTTGTGCTAAATGATAAGCTATGCAAGTATTCCAGCGCTTTCTATGGATGAAAGGGTTTTGCTAATATGCTGTAAGATTTCCTGAGATTGAAAGATTGAACTGGTGAGCAGTTTATTGCAGTTTGTATTTGATTTAAACCATTTGTTATTTTCTAGTGCTTATCTTTAACATAATTTTGATCTTTTGTCGTGTAGCTATGTAGATTATTTAAGAACATTATTGCCCTGTTGTGTTAGATTTGAAGCTGAGAGCGAATTTCTTTCGTGTGATGCTATAGAAAGAATGGTGTTATCTGGAATTATAGTGAGGAAGTCTGGTTTAAATTATGACGGGATATTGTTAGCAGAAGCTTTAGAGTGTTTGTGAGTTAATGGACATTTTAAGAAATTGTAGTAATCAAGACTTCATTGAAATTTTCTGATACAGTAAGAATGTTTTCCTTTTGTGAAACCTGATACTTGTGGCTTGTTTTCTGATGGAGGGAGATTAATGTCAGGCTATCACACAGTAGAGGTAACATGATGATCTTTTGATTTCATGCAGACGTAGTCAGTCCTAGTATTTTTTTATATTTTCGTGTATGGTGAATATTTTTGCTATAAGTATTTGTATATAGTCTTTTGGGATATTCCTTTCAAAGTGTTATTGCTTGTTCACTGGAATTGGATCTAATAAGTGGTGCTATCCTCACTACTGATTCGCAGAGTCCATTCATCAGGCGAAATCGCAGATGTATTCAATACACTCCACTAAATGGTTGATCATCATGAAGATCATCAAAGATCTGCAATCTCCAGACAGAACTAACTAGCTCACTCACTCAATTGTAAGTATTAATCCCTGTCAATGTTTATCATTATTATTATTATTATTATTACTGTTAAGTATATGTGTGTGTGTCTCCACGATTTTCGTGTATTACATTTTCCTCAGCACAACAGTTCTCTGATCCATTGTAGCAGAAAGCATCTTCGCACAAATGCAGACTCCCGGATGCGGTGAGTACGGGACACAGAATTGTTTCCAGACTTCGAGTTTGTTATATATATCCAATATCGACATCGATCATTGAGTCACCAGCATCGCATAATCCACCTGATAAATTGCGGCAAAAATCAGAACATCTTGTTATAGGACTCGCATCTAAGTGAGAGTTCATTATAGTGGATATTTCTGTAAATCTACGATTTAGTGACTTGACGGTACTGGTATCACAGTACAAATGGTACTAATTATGTCAGAATTCAGCACAAATAACAGCAATGTTCCACTCACAAACGCTAACTGGATTTCATTTCAGTATGTGTTAGGAACTACCCAAGAACAGTGGAAATACACAACAACGAGAATGCAGTGCAGTGCACTCACTTTCGGAGTCTATATTCATAAATGTCACATCTGTTAGTTGACTCATCCAGTCTCTTTGGACAAGCATCTGGGGTGTCACCCTTAGGTGTATCGGAAAAGTCTGGCATGCAGTTACAACGCTTACCCGTAAGAACACTTTAGAAGATGTCTTTGCTACGAATTTCGATGCGTTTAGTGTTTCAGAGCATAATATGCGCTGAGGAGCCAATGCAACTGGTATCGTGTAGAGCCTCCGCGAGCACTCAGAAGTACCGCAACACGACGTGGCATGGACTCGACTAATGTCTGAGGTAGTGCTGGAGGGAACTGACACCATGTAGCCTGCAGGGCTGTCCATAAATCCGTAAAAGTACGAGTGGCTGGAGATCTCTTCTGAACAGCACGTTGCAAGGCATTCCACATATGCTGAATAGTGTTCATGCCTGGGGAGTTTGGTGGCCAACGGAAGTGTTTAAACTCAGAAGAGTGTTCCTGGAGTCTCTCTTTAGCAATTCTGAACGTGTGGGGTGTCGCATTGTCCTACTGGATTTTATCGAGTCCGCCGGATGCACAGTGGACATGAGTAGATGCAGGTAATCAGAGAGGATGCTTACGTACGTGTCACCTGTCAGAGTCCTTTCTAGACGTATCAAGGGTCCCATATCACTCCAACTGCACACGCCCCACACAGTTACAGTGCCTCCACCAACTGGAACAGTCCCCTACTGACATGCAGGGTCCATGAAATAATGAGGTTTTCTCCATACCGGTTTACGTCCATCCAGTCGATACAATATGAGACTCACTGAACAGTCAACATGTTTCTAGCCATCAACAGTCCAATGACGGTGTTGACGAGTTCAAGCGAGGCGTAAAGCTTTGTGTTGTGCGGTAACTACTGGTACACGAGTGGGCCTTCTGCTCCGAAAGCCCATATCGATCATGTTTCGTTGAATGGTTCGCACACTGACGCTTGTTGACGGTCCAACATTCAAATCTGCAGCTATTTGCGGAAGAGTTGGACATCTACCACACTGGACGATTCTTTTCAGTCGCTTTGGTCCCTTTCTTGCAGGAACTATTTTCGGCCGCAGCGATGTCGGAGATTTGATGTTTTACCGGATTCTTGATATTTACAGTACACTCATGAAGTGTCGTACGGGAAACTCCCCACTTCATCACTACCTCGGAGATGCTGTGTCCCATCGCTCGGGCGTCGACTGTAACACCACTGTCAAACTCACTTAAATTCTGATAATCTGGTATTGTAGCAGCTGTAATCGATCTAACAACTGCGGCAGACTGTCGTTGTCTTATATACGCTTTGTCGGTCGCAGCGTCGTATTCCGCCCGTTTACATATCTCTCTATGTGAATACGCTTGCCTATAATAGTTTCGCTGGCGCTGCAGTGTATGTGATACGTGAGCGTCACCGTCTGACGTTGGTGCAAAATTACGGAAATAAATGTACTTAGGTGCGTATAAACTGACAACAAATAATTATCTGTCTCTCTAAAATGCGTTTCATTTAACCAAAAACGTCGAAGATGTTGAATAAAATAAGCAGTTAAGACTACTGAAGTACAAACAGCAACTAGAATGATTTATATGTACAGTATGTAGATAAAGAGACAGTGAGACATATTTCAAGGAAAGACTAGGAACAATGACATATGAAGAAGAACATGTACGAGAATTCTGGCTCAGATTTAAACAAATGATTGTCCGTGCACTGGAGACTTATACTTCTAGCAGAACAGGTCTTGATGTGAGGTATCATCGCCATTCAGTTCAATTCTTACTATATCGAAGAGACTTAGCAAATTTCTACACGAGATGATACTTAACAGTTCATCTGGGGCAATGTTAAAGAGAGTGAGGGATTTTGCAGTTCACGTATTTTTCAGCTTTTGTTGGACTTGATAGTACATCGTTAGAAGGGACAAAGAGCATGTGGGATGTGACGGATGAAAAATTAAAGTGGTAATAGGTGAAGTTATCTTTACATCATTTCTCTGTAGAGTCTTACCGATTGATTTCGACAGAAATTCTGAATTCGAAGCAAACATTTAGTTATGTCCTGCATGTATGGGGTTTATCTGCATCCTTATGTTCGCATACCTTCTCCTGAATCCTTATGCCTCCCTTTCTTTTATGCTATCCATGCATTTTCCGAACACAGTGTAGTCATCGTAAGCATTAAGGTGGTCTTGGGTGCGTTCGTCGCAATGCTATTTTCTGTTTACAGGAAAAATGACTGGAGTTCAACGTATTGTCTATATCCATATAATCGAAGACAAAATTCTGGCTTACACTACTGAGGATATAAATCTGTGGTGACCTTCTTGAGGGAGACACATCGGTAGAGCTATCAAGTTCGTCTGATCGGAACGCATCTGGGACGGTGTTGGACGTCTGTAATTTGCAGTATTCACCCGAATGATTTATAAATCTTCTGAAAACCTGCGAGATCGCTAAATACAGGCTTTGCTGGCAACACACTGCGCATAATAAGACGCTAGCTTTTTCCAGCGTATGACAATACTCAGCTGCTAACGAGTGTCTATGACCTTCCAGACACAGACGATGTCTACATAACCATTTCCGCCCACGTGAGACAAAATTTTATCTTTCGAAATCTCACACATCTCTATTCATTCTGGTGTTCTGACTTCTCATAGTCACGACACTGAAAAACTCTAAATTCGACAAGTGTTGAAAAATCTCAAAGTCTAAGTACTGTCGTACATACTTTTAAAGTCTCACAACGTGTAAGCTTCTAGAATTTCCCCAAGAATTTCCAAGACACACGATGTCGTTTCATCGCTTATCTCCTGAGACCTGTAACCTTTTCCAGTGAAAGTCCTCCCTTACAAGCACCCTTTTTGAGGGTACCACTGATGCATTCGTCAGAAATTACGTAGAACTCCTGTAGAGACGTCTGATGTCATATGCATCACGTGAAACACATAACGAAGCAGGAACTTTTAGACGTAAATGTTCTGTGATGCTGTTGCTACCACGTGTCATTTGCTGAATTTAAAACATTCGGTTCTTCAATGTACACGTTCAAGGTAGGGGAGCATATCCGATGCTAAATTCGCTGAAACAGGTACAATGTCCATTGATTTTAGTACAATATTCGGTGATTGCAGCATAAATTTAACGGAAAATTTCCATCACTTACCTTAAACGCTATACCGCATACGCTAGCAAATTTAAGTAACCGTCCCTACTGATACATTACTCCAACGGAAAACATTTCGCTGCTCAGTAGTACTGGACTGCCATCAGATGGTTTTGTGTGTTCTCTCCAGGTCGGCCCCGTGCGACCGTTTGATTGGGCGGACAGCGGCTGCAACATTGCGTAGCGCTGACACGAGCATCTGACTCATACCTATGGAATGTGATTACGAACGGACCTCATGCTCTTGTCTGCCACTGGACAGCTATGTTCAGTATCCTTTCACTAGGTAGCAATGCTCTCTGTTGCTGATGATAGCTGAGATTTTTCATCGTGAAATACCTTGCGCAAACAAATTAATGAGTTCAACTCTCATAATAATTTCATTGTTTTAGACATCCGTATTTCTACCACTGTTGACTGTCACATATCGACTTTTCACTTTATGTAAACGAGATTTTTTTCTCAAACGTCATGTGTACGTGTGGGTGCACACACTGATCAGCCACAACATTATTGTACCTGACAGCCGGTATGTCTTGTTTTAACAAGGATAACAGCGGCGACGCGTCTTGGCATGGAAGCATAGGTATCTGGCGGCAGTTGGCACCACATCTGCAAACACAAGTCACCTAATTCCCGTAAATTCTCGGGGAGGGGAGCGATGAGCTTTGGCTCCATGTTCAGTCACATCCCAAATGTTTATGATTGGGTTCATGTCTCGCGAGTTGGGAGGTCGGCACATCAACTGGAACTCGCCACTGCGTTCCTCAAACCAATCCACCACACTCCTGGCCTTGTGACATGGTGCCCTATCTTGTTGAAAAATGCCACTGCCATCGGGAAACAAGATCGTCTTGAAGAAGTGTATGTGGTCTGGAACCCGTGTACGATACCCCTTGGCCGTCATGGATGCCCATGTGCATGTTCCCCAGAGCATAATGGACCATCGTTAGCCTGTCTCCATACCGCAGTACAGGCGTCAAGCTGTTCCCTGGGAGACGACGGAGTCACGCCCTCCCATCGGCACGATGAAGAAGGTATCGGGTTTTATAAGACCATGCAACGCTCTGCCACTGTGCTAACATCCATTGCCGATGGTCACATTCCCATTTCAGTCACAGTTGCCGATGTCTTGGTGTTAACTTGGGCACATGTATGGTTCGTCGGTTGTGAAGGCCCATCGTTAAGTGTGTTCGGTGCACTATCTGTTCAGACACACTTTCACTCTGCCCACCATTAAAGTATGATGTTGGTTGCGCTCCAATTCGCTGCCTGTCCTATTTTACTTGTCTGTCCAACCTACGACATTCGAAATCTGTAATGTGGGGTGGCTGCCCAATTCCACGATGTCTGGACATGGTTTTACTTTCGTTACCCTACGTGTTGAAGACACTACGGCACTTCTCGAATACTCGAAAATTGTGCAGTTTCCAAAATGCTCGTGTCGAGCCTTCGGGCCATGACAATCTTCCCTCGCTCCAAGTCATATAAGTCGAGCGCCATCCCCATTTTATACGTGGACAGCACGCTCACTGATACAACATGCACCATGAGTGTGTCTGAATAGCAGTCACTCCTCGCCAGTGACTCTGCTATTGCCTGGGCGTATTTACAGCGAGAGTAGGTCGGTGGTCATAATGTTCTGGCTGGTCAGTGTACAACGTACAAATATTTGAACGAATTAGCATGGGATGGCTACAGGTAAAGCTGCTAACCATCTCACACATTAATTTTTCGTGGTGAATTTTACAAGCACACTATATGAACCAGTCTCTCTTTTTTTTTTGGATCCTGAGCCATAACACAAGTCCTTAAGGGTAGTTTGTGCGTCTTGCAATTTTTTGAATTTACTACCGAGCCAGTTCAATTAATGCGATGCTGTAGAACGTATTCTGATTTTTTAAAGTATAGGGCAACTGGACTTGGGAAAGTTCGATTTTTATAAATTTCTCATCATTTTAAACTGAGGACACGTTGGCTTTTGGGTTCTAAGCTTTTGGGTCCTAAACTTGAGACGTGATGTCTATGGTTTGAGGGGTTGGTGGGGGCTGGGCAGGGATAGGAGAGGGAAGAGGAGGAGGAGAAAGAGGAGTATGTGGTGGTGGAGGAGGAGGACGAGTAGCAGTACGACGACAACGACGACGACGACAACTGGGCTAGGTACACCTGCCACCACCCCCTTCCCCCCGCCACCCCCCCTTCCGGCCGATTGGTGTGGGCCTTGTGATGTGTTGTGGGCTGCTGGCTCTGCCCTGCCGGGCTGATCCTTGCACAGAAGCCTGCTGCACGTATTGGGGCAGTGCAAAATCCATGAATTTTGCTATCGCGGAAACGACCGACTGGCGCAATATTTGTTTAAATAAACACACATTTCTTCACATCCTATCCCAGCAGACGCGACAGCTGTTTAAACATTAATTATGACCATAGTACAACTGTCATGTAAGGCAATAGATGTGACAGAAAATCTACGACCTTCTAATTTTCATCCAATTTATACTTAGGACAGGATACTAAACTTAGAACGCACGTGATATATGACAACCACGTACGCTGGGCCCATTTCCCTGCGTGTACCATCATGGATTCTGATATCACAGTACGTTGAGAAAATAAAGTGTCCATATAGAATCTGGTTGGTTCAAATGGCTCTGAGCACTATGCGACTTAACTTCTGAGGTCATCAGTCGCCTAGAACTTAGAACTAATTAAACCTAACTAACCTAAGGACATCAGACACATCCATGCCCGAGGCAGGATTCGAACCTGCGACCGTAGCGGTCGCTCGGTTCCAGACTGAAACGCCTAGAACCGCACGGCCACTCCGGCCGGTTAGAATCTCCGTATTGAATTCTGACATCATGGGTCACGGACAATTTGACAACTACGTTACCTGGGCTCATATTCCTCAGATCCGCCATCGCAAATTCCGATGCGGTAGGGCTTAGGAAATCTGTCGACCTCACTGGTGGACCACTATCCCTGGGACCATAATTTTGGATTCTGTACTTAGTACAAGTGGCCGCTTCGATTTCCAACCAGTAGGATAGTCGCCCATCTTGGATATTTCAATTTTCTGTCGTTCTTCACAGTTGGACTATTTGGATTTTCCGGCCATTTTATACATAGGGCAATTGGCTCATCTCAGCGAGGAGAGGGAGAGGGGGGCGAGATCTTGGAACGTTGCTTGACATCATAGGTGAGGAGGAGGAGGGGAACACTGGCAACAATACAAACTGGGTTCGTACAAGCACAGTCACACTACAGCTGTACTTTTATGTCGTAGCTGCTAAAAACTGGGAAGATCATTATCACGATCTAGTGGCATGTGGAGACCAACATCCACCCTAAGGCCGAAACCATATTACAAAGCGAACGTTAGGACTACAAATAATTGGACCTCTAATCAGTACCGATGAACCAAGCCAAATATGTCAAACTACAAGACACAATCACAGAGACATCCTGTTCAAAGCCCACGTCGATAAAGTGAGGTAACAGTTGTAATAGATAATCAACTTACTGAAACTTCAATCGTGTTGGGTCATCTGCCGATCCATCCACCAGACCAGATACAGGGTGTCCGGAAAAGGACTCCCTGATTTCAAAATTAAATATCTCGAAAACAAAGATTGATAGAGGAATGCAGTAAACGGTATGTTTATTGTGAAACCTGTAAGAAGTTTATACAGCAGTTTGAAATAATAGTTACAAAAGCTGGTAACAGATGGCGCTGTAATCGCCATACGTAATGCCTAGTATAAATAGTGATCCGAAGCCCAGAGCGATCAGTTCCACTACTGAAACGTGAAAGGAGGTTAGCGTACCGAAGGAAGAGATTAGAACCATGTACTCCATTGAACAACGCGTTTTTCTGGTGCTAGAGTACCACAGGTTAGAAGAGAGTACTACGGCAACAAGCACGATTTAATGTTCCAAAAGGACCCGATGCGAAAACCATTCGTACGCTCTTCGCAAAATTTCAACGAACAGGCAGCGTAACCGATGATCTAGTGGGGCATGTTGGCCGCAAGCAAACCACAGTTACGCCTGAAAATATCGCCACAGTTTCTGGAATTATTCAGCGAAATCCCATGTCATCCGTCCGTAGAATTGCATCTGAGACTGGTTTGAAGCGTTCTAGCACGCAGAAAATACTGAGAAAGAGCCTACACATGTTTCAAAATTCAAACGCACCAGGCCATACACGTACGAGCTGTGCAACAAAGGGTTGCCTTTGTTAATCAGATGCTCACAATGATTGATAATGAAGGATTTGATGTTGGCTGCATCTGGTTTACAGATGAAGCACACTCCCACTTGAATGGATACGTGAATAAGCAGAACTGGCGATTTTGGGGTTCCGAGAAACCATATTGGTGTGAAGCGAAACCACTGTAATCTCCTAAAGTTACTGTGTGGGCTGCAGGATGCAGCAGAGGCATTATTGGCCCTTTTTTCATTCGAGAAACGGTCACTGGTGCACGTTACGTTGCAATTTTGGAACAATTTGTCGCCACACAGCAAGCGTTAGAGGATCGACCAGGTACTGAATGGTTTATGCAAGATGGAGCCCGACCACGTCGGACCGAACAAGTGTTTCGCTTTCTTGAGGAATACTTCGGGAATGGAGTCATTGCTTTGGAATATCCCAAATTTACTGGTGCAGGCATGGATTGGCCTCCATATTCGCCGGATTTGACTCCCTGTGACTTTTTTTTTGTGGGACACAGTGAAAGACATGGTCTACCCGAAGCATCCCGCCACCCTGGACGAGCTTGAATCGGCGATCTCTGTGGCATGTGATTCCATTTCGGTTGAGACACTACGAAATGTGATGGCGAATTTCATTCTTCGTTTGCGCCACCTCTCTAGTGCCAATGGTGAACATTTTGAAAACATTGTGATGTGATTGTTTGCAAAGATTGTTTTCATACGATTATTTCACTTATGTATGCTGATATGAGCTGTACAGCGTACAGCGCCATCTGTTAGCAGCTTTTGTAACTATTATTTCAAACTGCTGTATAAACTTCTTACAGCTTTCACAATAAACATACTGTTTACTGCATTCCTCTATCGATCTTTGTTTTCGAGATATTTAATTTTGAAATCATGGAGTCCTTTTCTGGACACCCTGTACCTATTTCCTAGAGGATCAATAACCATCAAGCTGAAACGTGTTTTACGTGACGCCTAGAGTTGCGACATTAAAAAACCTAACTTTGCAACTTACCGATCATATCGTTGCCTGCCGACCGCTGTGGCCGCGTGGTAGTAGACGCTTCAGTCCGGAACCGCACTGCTGCTATGGTCGCAGATTCGAATCCTGCCTCGGGCGTGGATGTGTGTGATGTCCTTAGGTTGATTAGGTTTAAGTAGTTCTAAGTCTAGGGGACTGATGACCTTAGTCCCACAGTACTTAGAGCCATTTAAATATCGTTGTCACTTTCTGAGTGTACCTCCATAACTCTGGAATGGCGGAATATTAGGCATACCATATTTTAGCCAATTGCGATTCCAGTGATAGGAGATGCAGAGACATGAGTTGTCTGAATAGTAACGTAACAATATCATGAGAAGGAAAGTTGCTACTCAACATTTAGTGGAGATGCTGAGCTGCAGATAGGCACAAAAAAAGACTCTCACAATTAAAGCTTTTACCCATTAGCCTTCGTCAACAACAGACACAGATACGCACACACACACACTCACACCCACCCACCCACCCACACACACACACACACACACACACACACACACACACACACACACGCACGCAAACGCCACTAACACACACGACTGCAGTCTCAGGCAACAGAAACCACACTGCCACTCTGCGACTCAGCATCTCTGTTGTATGGTGAGCAGCAACATTCCTTTATTGGGCGGGAGAGGGAGGGGGAGGGAGGCGAGGTAGTCTGGACATCTAACCAAACGAAAGATCGTAAGTGTAGCTTGTGGACGATAATACACATCCTAGTGACGTTCCAACGGTACCTGACCAGATATACATATTACCTGCAGTCAGTTGCAAGCGCCTATTCGGAAAGGTGTTAGCGACTACGCCTTCAATTCTTTCCCCTCTTCTGTCCAGAAAATACTTTTAGTAATACACTCCTGGAAATGGAGAAAAGAACACATTGACACCGGTGTGTCAGACCCACCATACTTGCTCCGGACACTGCGAGAGGGCTGTACAAGCAATGATCACACGCACGGCACAGCAGACACACCAGGAACCGCGGTGTTGGGCGTCGAATGGCGCTAGCTGCGCAGCATTTGTGCACCGCCGCCGTCAGTGTCAGCCAGTTTGCAGTGGCATACGGAGCTCCATCGCAGTGTTTAACACTGGTAGCATGCCGCGACAGCGTGGACGTGAACCGTATGTGCAGTTGACGGACTTTGAGCGAGGGCGTATAGTGGCCATGCGGGAGGCCGGGTGGACGTACCGCCGAATTGCTCAACACGTGGGGCGTGAGGTCTCCACAGTACATCGATGTTGTCGCCAGTGGTCGGCGGAAGGTGCACGTGCCCGTCGACCTGGGACCGGACCGCAGCGACGCACGGATGCACGCCAAGACCGTAGGATCCTACGCAGTGCCGTAGGGGACCGCACCGCCACTTCCCAGCAAATTAGGGACACTGTTGCTCCTGGGGTATCGGCGAGGACCATTCGCAACCGTCTCCATGAAGCTGGGCTACGGTCCCGCACACCGTTAGGTCGTCTTCCGCTCACGCCCCAACATCGTGCAGCCCGCCTCCAGTGGTGTCGCGACAGGCGTGAATGGAGGGACGAATGGAGACGTGTCGTCTTCAGCGATGAGAGTCGCTTCTGCCTTGGTGCCAATGATGGTCGTATGCGTGTTTGGCGCCGTGCAGGTGAGCGCCACAATCAGGACTGCATACGACCGAGGCACACAGGGCCAACACCCGGCATCATGGTGTGGGGAGCGATCTCCTACACTGGCCGTACACCACTGGTGATCGTCGAGGGGACACTGAATAGTGCACGGTACATCCAAACCGTCATCGAACCCATCGTTCTACCATCCCTAGACCGGCAAGGGAACTTGCTGTTCCAACAGGACAATGCACGTCCGCATGTATCCCGTGCCACCCAACGTGCTCTAGAAGGTGTAAGTCAACTACCCTAGCCAGCAAGATCTCCGGATCTGTCCCCCATTGAGCATGTTTGGGACTGGATGAAGCGTCGTCTCACGCGGTCTGCACGTCCAGCACGAACGCTGGTCCAACTGAGGCGTCAGGTGGAAATGGCATGGCAAGCCGTTCCACAGGACTACATCCAGCATCTCTACGATCGTCTCCATGGGAGAATAGCAGCCTGCATTGCTGCGAAAGGTGGATATACACTGTACTAGTGCCGACATTGTGCATGCTCTGTTGCCTGTGTCTACGTGCCTGTGGTTCTGTCAGTGTGATCATGTGATGTATCTGACCCCAGGAATGTGTCAATAAAGTTTCCCCTTCCTGGGACAATGAATTCACGGTGTTCTTATTTCAATTTCCAGGAGTGTATATGTTACATTTTGTAATCTACATTTATGCCCTTCAAACTACCTTCCGGTATCTGATGAATGGTACCTCTTCCCTTCCCTGCACCATTTCCGCGTCGTGGGTCGGTGGAAAGATTGTTACTAATCTTCCGTATAACTTCTGATTTTTCCAATTTTCACGTTGTCGTTATTTCACCAGATGGTTTAAAAGGTGAAGTGGCTCTGAGCACTATGGGACTTAACATCTGAGGTCATCAGTCCCCTAGAACTTAGAACTACTGAAACCTAACTAACATAAAGACATCACACACATCCATGCCCGAGGCAGGATTCGAACCTGCGACCGTAGCGGTCATGCGGTTCCAGACTGAAATGCCTAGAACGGCACGGCCACACCGGCCGGCATTTCACCAGATGCATTTGGGAGAAACTGATATGTTTCCAACTTCTTGCGGAACGTACACTCTCCAAATTTCAACAGTTACCTTCTCTGTGATGCACACCACTGGGGTTCATTGAACACGTTCGTAACGCTCTCACGCTTACTGATCCACACAGTGACTGAACGTGTTGCTCCTCAGTAGATCTCTGGCGCGTCTATTAACCTAACTCAGTAAGTGTTCGGGGCTTTTAAGAAATACTAAAAAAAGGAGAAAGAAGCGCTTTGTAAGACATGGATGAATTACATCACTGACTTCTGTAAAACTTTTCATCCCTTTATCTTAAATCCCATTTACTAAACCCTTCCTACTTTCTTTTACCTCTCTTTTCCTTCATGACCTTTTGTCCTGTTAACGTACTTTCAGTCTCTTATTCAACAGCTTCCCAAGGTAAGATTTTTCTTTCGCATGAAAGTGAATGTTACAGTCCCGAACCGTCCACTGGAATGAAAATGTCTGTCAAAAGTACAGGTAGTAAATACCTGTCGACATTCTCTCCAGGTTGCAAAAAGAAATCACTGAACATTGACTGCGTCCCAGTAGAACTGGAAGGAGGTGGAGTTTCACAAACTTATTAGAAAATCTACCACAGAGTGGCTGTGACATCGACGAAGGTCGGGCCTGCTACAACAATTATACTCCATTAGCCAATTTGTCACAGGGGCCAGACATAAACGGCAATATACTGCTTATTTTGCATCTGTTCTACATGTCGCAATTATCTTTATAGTCTACGATGTCGATCCATTACCTTCAGCAAGGCCTTTCTTATTAATTTTTGGTCATTTACATTACAAATGACGCGTCTCTAAAATTATTCCCAGTTCATCACGTACGTGGTCAGACTGTTAGGCTTTCGTACATCATTCCGCGTGACGCTGACTTTTTTTTGGCAGAGCGCCCATGCGATGCAGCAACTTGCAATGGCTTACAACGAGTTGTGCGAGTCATAGTGCCAGCGAGATATGTAAATGTTTTCAAGAAATGAGGGTGTTTTCATGTTTAGTTTTGTACGTAAGCACCGAATTTGACTGATTTGGTTTGGAGATCAGCGTGTGTGCAATCAACTGGATACTTTATTGGCGGCGCTATTTTATCTAGTGCATAAATATTGTGTGAATTCTGGAGGCCTCTAATTTTCGCAAACCGTTCCTTACTTCACCATGTAATGCTGTTACATGTAGTTATTGATTACTTATTCTCTATTTAATTGTGGAGTCGTAAAGTTATACTTAGAGTCATTCACCTGGTGGGTTTCCTTCCAGATTTTCAAATATTGTCGAAATGCTCATCTCCGAAAAAGGGTTTAATGGCTCGCCAACAAAGAGCTCATCAGAGACGGAGTACAGCTTCTGTTGAACGAGGATCTGAAAGGAAACTGGCTGAATAGTTTTCAAAGGAAGAACCGTCAATCACTTTTATCGAAATTTATTACACAATGAAATTGCTAAAATTAATTATTTACGAATATTTTGACAATTATTAGTAGAATGACATTGACTTCGTGCTTCAGTTTGTAAGTGCCTCTCATAGTTAAAATGGCATGTCGGTACTGTTTTCATCATAATATCTTTCTTATAATACTTTATACTATCTTAGCGCCCACTGTTTCGCTCGGGTAGACTGTACGGTCTGCACTGATTTTTTTGTTTTGTTTTGGTTTCTTCAATTGAATTTGTATGTTGTTATGCTCATTGCACAAATGTAATTCTACACACTTTGCAACAGTCTAGTCTACGCACGCTAAGCTGCAGGCAGGTGCTATGGTTACGAGCAGTAGTTTTGCACCTATTACTGAATCCTCTCATATCAGGCAGATACTTCTTTACATGGAATCACATTTAAACATGATATTAGTTTGCCTAGTAATTATGACTGGTAGTGTTGACAGCATTGGTAGGGAAAGAAACATAAATGAATGTGAAAGTGTGAAATTGGGAGCCAACGACTTCTCTTTGTTTTTCGTTTGTTTGGCTGTTTGTTTTGCACATCATTACAATCGTTACAGAATATATACTGCATTTGATATATATATATATATATATATATATATATATATATATATATATATATATAACTTTTATTATTTTATAATCAGCAGATCATTTTTCATCATCATCAAAGGCAACAGTTTCCTTTTATTACTGATAAATGAGAAGTTGTTATGAATAACAGAAACGTGTTTTACACTAGTTCGACGACGTATTGAAGCGATGTTTAATATATTTTTGATTTGTGTTTTTTTTTATAATTTTAACTTATTTTTGAGGAAGTTGCGTTTTCTAGCGCGATATGATACTTGGTGAGCAAGATGTACGAGACAGGCGAAATACCCTCAGTCTTCAAGAAGAATATAATACACTCCTGGAAATAGAAAAAAGAACACATTGACACCGGTGTGTCAGACCCACCATACTTGCTCCGGACACTGCGAGAGGACTGTACAAGCAATGATCTCACGCACGGCACAGCGGACACACCAGGAACCGCGGTGTTGGCCGTCGAATGGCGCTAGCTGCGCAGCATTTGTGCACCGCCGCCGTCAGTGTCAGCCAGTTTGCCGTGGCATACGGAGCTCCATCGCAGTCTTTAACACTGGTAGCATGCCGCGACAGCGTGGACGTGAACCGTATGTGCAGTTGACGGACTTTGAGCGAGGGCATATAGTGGGCATGCGGGAGGCCGGGTGGACGTACATCCGAATTGCTCAACACGTGGGGCATGAGGTCTCCACAGTACATCGATGTTGTCGCCAGTGGTCGGCGGAAGGTGCACGTGCCCGTCGACCTGGGACCGGACCGCAGCGACGCACGGATTCACGTCAAGACCGTAGGATCCTACGCAGTGCCGTAGGGGACCGCACCGCCACCTCCCAGCACATTAGGGACACTGTTGCTCCTGGGGTATCGGCGAGGACCATTCGCAACCGTCTCCATGAAGCTGGGCTACGGTCCCGCACACCGTTAGGCCGTCTTCCGCTCACGCCCCAACATCGTGCAGCCCGCCTCCAGTGGTGTCGCGACAGGCGTGAATGGAGGGACGAATGGAGACGTGTCGTTTTCAGCGATGAGAGTCGCTTCTGCCTTGGTGCCAATGATGGTCGTATGCGTGTTTGGCGCCGTGCAGGTGAGCGCCACAATCAGGACTGCATACGACCGAGGCACACAGGGCCAACACCCGGCATCATGGTGTGAGGAGCGATCTCCTACACTGGCCGTACACCACTGGTGATCGTCGAGGGGACACTGAATAGTGCACGGTACATCCAAACCGTCATCGAACCCATCGTTCTACCATTCCTAGACCGGCAGGGGAACTTGCTGTTCCAACAGGACAATGCACGTCTGCATGTATCCCGTGCCACCCAACGTGCTCTAGAAGGTGTAAGTCAACTACCCTGGCCAGCAAGATCTCCGGATCTGTCCCCCATTGAGCATGTTTGGGACTGGATGAAGCGTCGTCTCACGCGGTCTGCACGTCCAGCACGAACGCTGGTCCAACTGAGGCGCCAGGTGGAAATGGCATGGCAAGCCGTTCCACAGGACTACATCCAGCATCTCTACGATCGTCTCCATGGGAGAATAGCAGCCTGCATTGCTGCGAAAGGTGGATACACACTGTACTAGTGCCGACATTGTGCATGCTCTGTTGCCTGTGTCTATGTGCCTGTGGTTCTGTCAGTGTGATCATGTGATGTATCTGGCCCCAGGAATGTGTCAATAAAGTTTCCCCTTCCTGGGACAATGAATTCACGGTGTTCTTATTTCAATTTCCAGGAGTGTAATTCCAATCCCCAAGAAAGCAGGTGTTGGCAGATGCGGAAATTACCGAACTATCAGTTTAATAAGCCACAGATGCAAAATACTGATGAGAATTATTTACAGACGAATGGAAAATATTGGTAGAAGCCGATCTCGGGGAAGATCAGTTTGGATTCCGTCGAAATGTTGGAACACGTGCGGCAATGCTGACCTTACGACGTATCTTAGAAGAAAGATTAAGGAAAGGCAAACCTACGTTTCTAGCATTTGTAGACTTAGAGAAGGCTTTTGACATTGTTGACTGGAATACTCTCTTTCAAATTCTAAAGGTGGCAGGGATAAAATACAGGGACCGAAAGGCTATTTACAATTTGTACAGAAACCAGATGGCAGTTATAAGAGTCGAGGGGCATGAAAGGGAAGCAGTGGTTGGGAAGGGAGTGAGACAGGGTTGTAGCCTCTCCCAGATGTTATTCAATCTGTATATTGGGCAAGCAGTAAAGGAAACAAAAGAAAAATTTGGAGTAAGTATTAAAATCCAGGGAGAAGAAATAAAAACTTTGTGGTTCGCCGATGACATTGTAATTCTGTCAGAGACAGCAAAGGACTTGGAAGAGCAGTTGAACGGAATGGACAGTGTCTTGAAAGGAGGATATAAGATGAACATCAACAAAAGTAAAACGAGGATAATGGAATGTAGTCGAATTAAGTCGGGTGACGCTGCAGGAATTAGAATAGGAAATGAGACGCTTAAAGTAGTAAAGGAGTTTTGCTATTTGGGGAGCAAAATAACTGATGATGGTCGAAGTAGAGAGGATATAAAATGTAGACTGGCAATGGCAAGGAAAACGCTTCTGAAGAAGAGAAATTTGTTACCAACGAGTATAGATTTAAGTGTCAGGAAGTCGTTTCTGAAAGTATTTGTATGGAGTGTAGCCATGTATGGAAGTGAAACATGGACAATAAATAGTTTGGACAAGAAGAGAACAGAAGCTTTCGAAATGTGGTGCTACAGAAGAATGTTGAAGATTAGATGGGTAGATCACGTATCTAATGAGGAGGTATTGAATAGGATTGGGGAGAAGAGAAGTTTGTGGCACAACTTGACAAGAAGAAGGGATCGGTTGGTAGGACATGTCCTGAGGCATCAAGGGATTATACATTTAGCATTGGAGGGCAGCGTGGAGGGTAAAAACCGTAGAGGGAGACCAACAGATGAATACACTAAACAGATTCAGATGGATGTAGGTTGCAGTAGGTACTGGGAGATGAAGGAGCTTGCACAGGATAGATTCGCATGGAGAGCTGCATCAAACCAGTCTCAGGACTGAAGACCACAACAACAACAACATGATATGTCTGTATTTTTTATTTATTTTTACTACAACATCCCTCTGTTTCGCGTTACAGATTAGTAATTTTCGAATAAAATCTGAATTAAACATGGAAAATTTCAATTTGGCTATAAATATTGTCTACTCGTATTTTTTACTAACAAAGAATAGGACAACTATGTAGCACAAAACTGTTCCGTATGTTACCTGGACTTTTATACATCCTCAGTCAGTTTCTAGATAGTTCACCGCTTCCGCCTTTTAGGGAAGCCAAAGAAGATGGTAATATCGTGTAGGGCTCCAGTAAGCACGCAGAAGTGCCGCAACACGAGGTGGCATGGACTCGGCTAATGTCTGTAGTATTGCTGGAGGAAACTGACATCATGAATCCTGCAGGGCTGTCCATAAATCCGTAAGAATACGAGACGGTGGAAATCTCTTCCAACAGCACGTTACAAGGCATCACAGACATGCTCAATAAAGTTCGTGTCTGGGGAGTTTGATGGGCAGCGGAAGTGTTGAAACTCAGAAGAGTGTTCCTGAGCCACGCTGTAGCAGTTCTGGACGTGTGGGGTATCGCAATGTCTGGTGCAACTGCCCAAGTCCGTCGGAATGCACGAAGGAAATGAATCGATGCAGGTGATCAGACAGGATGCTTACGGTCGTGTCACCTGTCAGTATCGTATCTAGACGTATCAGGGGTTCCACATCACTCCAACTGCACTCGCCTGATACTGTTACAGATCCTCCACCAGCTTGAACAGACCCCTGCTGACATGCAGGGTCCATGGCTTCATGAGATTGTCTCCATGCCCGTACACGTCCATCTGCTCGATACAATTTGAAACGAGACTCGTCCGACCAGGTAACATGTTTCCAGTCATCAACAGTCCGATGTCGGTGTTGACGGGGCCAGGCGAGGCGTAAAGCTTTGTGTCGCGCAGTCATCAGGGATCCTTCGTCTCCCAAAGCTCATATCGATGATGTATCGTTGAATGGTTCACACACTGACATTTGTTGATGGTGCAGCATTGAAATCTCCAGCAATTTTCGGAAGGATTGCACATCTGTCCCGTTGAACGATTCTCTTCAGTCGTCGTTGGTCCCGTATTTGTCAGAATCTTTTCCCAGCTGCAGTGATGTCGGAGATTTGATGTTTTCTCGGATGCCTGGTAGTCACAGTACACTCAAAAATGGTCGTACGGGAATATCCCCACCTCATCGCCACCTCAGAGATGCTGTGTCTATCGCTAGTGCTCCGACTATAATACCACGTTCAAACTCACTTAAATCTTCACAACCTGTCATTGCAGCAGAAATAACCGATCTAACAACTGCGGCAGACACTTGGTGTCTTATATAGGCGTTGCCGACTGCAGCGTCATATTCTGCTTGTTAACATCCATCTGTAGTTGAATACTTACGCCTGTACCAGTTTTTTTGCCGCTTCATTGTAGTAATACACTGACCGCATATGTGAAGAAAGCGATCGTTATGAGGTAACGCCTGATAGGTATGCAACACACCTAACGTACAGGTATCGTGGGCATGACCTTAACTGACCACATCAAAAAAAGTTGGGCGTCACCCCGCCTGAAGATGACGTTGACTGTGGCTATTTTAGCACAGACACAGACCCTTTGACTGTACAGAGATGTCACTAAAACGGCCCAAAGATGTAAACAACCCAGCATGAGTAGCGCCTATTAGATGGAGGGGGTCCGACAACCGATCAGTTCCGGTCATTCCACCAGGAAGGAGGTACACAGCTCGTGTTGTCTGTAGTTCAGCCATGCCTAGTCGGCCAATACCGCGGTTCGATTGCGTGCGAATTGTTACTTTGTGCCAGGAAAGACTCTCAACAAGGTAAGTGTCGAAGCGTATCAGAGTGAAACACAGCGATGTTGTCCGGACATGTAGGAGATACAGAGAGACAGGAACTGTTAATGACATGCCTCGCCCAAGGGCTACTATTGCTGCGGATGACCGTTACCTACGGATAATGTCTTGGAGGGATCCTGACAGAAATGCCACCATGTTCATTCAGCCACAGGATGTCGTGTTACCACTCAAACTGTGCGCAATAGGCTGCATGACGCGCAACTTCACACCCGACGTCCATGGCGAGTTCCATGCCTGCAACCACGACACATGCAGCCCGGTATTGATGGTCCCAACAACATGCCAAATGAATCACTTAGGAATGGCATCACGTTCTCTTCACCGATGAGTGTCGCATATGCCTTGAACCAGACAATCGTCGGAGACGTGTTTGGAAGCAACCCGATCATTCTGAACGCCTTAGACACACTGTTCAGCGACTGCAGCAAGGTGGAGGTTCCCTGCTGTTTTGGGGTGGCAGTATGTGGGGCCCTCGTACGTCGGCGGTGGTCATGGAATGCGCCATATCGGCAGTACGATACGTGAATGCCGTCCTCCGACCGATTGTGTAACCATATCGGCAGCATATTGGCGAGGCATTCGTATTCATGGACGACAATTCAAGCCTTCGTGGTGCACATCTTGTGAATTACTTCCTTCAGGAAACGGGATCGCTCGACTAGAGTGGCCAGCATGTTCTCCAAACATGATCCCTATCGAGCATGCCTGGGTTATATTGAAAAGGGGTGATGGTGGACGACGTGTCCCATCAACGACTCTGAGGGATCTACCCCGAATCGCCGTAGAGGAGTGTCACAATCTGGACCAACAGTGCCTTGATGAACTTTTGGATAGTACGCCACGACGAATACAGGAATGCATTATGCAAGAGGACGTGCTACTGGTTATTAGAGGCACCAGTGTGTACAGAAATCTGGACAACCACTCTGAAGGTCTCGCTGTGTGGTGGTACAACATGCAATGTGTGGTTTTCATGAACAATAAAAAGTGCGGAGATGATATTTGTGTTGATCTCTATTCCAATTTTCTGAGCAGGTTCCGGAACTCTCGGAACCGAGGTGAGGCAAAACTTTTTTTGAAGTGTGTATTAGAATAACTACCTTAGTCTAAGGTAGCGTACAACTCTAATTATGCCTAATGAAAATTAATGTTTCTTTTATCTGTGCAGTTGTGGCAAAGGTGATTTATTGTGGTGACTGTTAAGTTACTTTCATTAATTTACCCGACAAATTGCAATATATTCTGAACTTTTTACGCTAATTAATGCCGTAGAAGCATGGACTCCGTACAAGGTACTTCTGACCTAAAAACGATTCTGGTAGATAGAGTGTAAGGTTTTTGTTCATCTGACTTTTGAGTTCTTATGTTGATATTTCCACAAAGACTTTCATCCCCTACCACTTATTTCTGTGCTTCTAACCGAGAATTCGCATAGCAGTTTTCCTACATTTAGCTATAAAAATGTTTTAGTACAACGAAATACTTCCATTAAAATTTTCATCCTCTATTTTACTCCCTTAGAGTCTGAATTTCGAAAGACACTGAAACAAGCATTTTCTTTTTTCTAACTGCGCAGCAATACATAAATTTTCGTAAACTTATTTGAAAATGCTTTCATAATAAAGTTTTTCATAATGCTTTCCATCCCACATTTCCCCCAGTTGACGTTTGAAAGTCCGAAAAAGCTGCCACACGTAATTTCATAGAAATAGATTTAAGAATGCTTTAGTAGTTCTGTAATAACATTTTATTAAATAAAAACTTTTCAACTACTATTTCACCCCTAGGAGACTGAATTTCCAAAAATTGCTGAAACTTGAACTTTTCATTTCTGACAGAGAAATCAAATGCCAATTTTCGTGGTTCTATCTCCAAAATTGCCTTAATAGTGGTCAAACGCTTTTCATCTCCTATTTCACGCCATGGCTCTACCCTCAGTGGTTTGGGCTGGGAAATGATGAGTCACTGAATAGGTCAGCACATTTCCTTTTATGTGTAGAGATTAGCATAGTTGTGTTGCCTATACCGACCTTTGCGCGTTGCGAAATGAGACGTGCGTAGTGCATTTGTATGTTACGTAGCGTCCAATCAAAACACGACACAGCTTATCTCAGTCACTCACCTTGCGACAGCGCAGAGGCTGCAACCACTCACTGTCAACACTGCAGACAGTATGTGAAAGTGTTAAATACATATCCACCAAGGTGCTTTTGAAATAACACCACAAACTCAGAAATGATGTGGTATTTATTCTGAGAATCCTTCAATAAAATAACCGACTGCACCACACGTTCAAAAACAGTTATTTACACGTGTGTGGCCAGAGCTAATTGTTGAGTGTTTATTATTGTATGAGTAAGTACAGAATATTTTGCGACCTAGTATTGCGGCAAAGTTTATAATTAATTACCTCGTACTGTTAGTAAACACATTTATAAATAGTTTCGTAATGGTGCTCAAGTTTCTCAGTGACACGTGGACCCTGAAATTCGCTGACTGATTCATGCCTGTACTGATGGGAATGACCAGTTCTGGCGTCAATGCCTCAAATCAAATTACAAATGCTAATGACTTACTTATGTGGATGTGCTGGATAACGTGGCATGACAATAAGTTCACACATTTGTTGCACTGTATGGGAACTGCTCGATGCCAGATACGAAAGATCGAAGTGGTGTGTGAAAGCCGTTGGCTCCATCAAGGATGAACAAGTGGGTTTCACCCGCGGAAAACGTCATGATCAGCATTTTCTGAGATACAGGCGCTATTCTTATTATTGATGGACAATAACGGCCAGATACTGAAAAAGACTTCTAAAAAACGGCAGAAATTTTCCGTTAATAGATTGTTGTCTGATAACGTGAAAAAAGGTCATAATTTTCCTTCAGAACATAATGAAATTGGAGAATGGCTCAAGTTCATTTTTAGTAAACAACACGACACGTCAGTTTAACATCTTGTAAGATATCTTAATGCTCCATAAACAGTTTGTTCGGTCTGCGTTTTGTTCATTGTTTTTACAATGTCATTTGTATTAATTATATATTTCTATCGGTACATAATGTTTTTGTGAATCCTTTCAGCGTGTTAATGAAGCTAATTCAAGAACGTCTCATAAACTGTCATTTTATCTAAATGTTTTGTTGTTTTGGGAATTATCTCTGATGCATTTTTAACTAAACTTATTGTTTACTGACTTATTTGATGATAATAAACGAAATATATAACACAAATGAAATTCTTTTGTTCCTGTTTGAATTTTGACATAATGACTACTGGAATAACTTTAATGGAAGCTCTTTGATAAAAAGTCGGTTGACGGCAACGATAATTATTTAGTTGTAAGTGAGACTTCGTGTCTTTTGGGTGTGTCATAATGTGAAAGAGTGCAAAACCACGAATGTAATCTGCACAATTGAAATTAACGGCCAGTGAAATGTCGTGTAATAATGTGTATGCCATTAATCGGAAATCAAATACCCTTTTTTCAAGCAGGAATCATCAAATAGATCACTGTGCAAACAACAAGCATGACCACTGATGGACTATCAACACGATACAAGTGTAATGGATGTACAGTAGGCCTACATTTATTATAAAATCGATTTCTTTACCTAGATAATCTAACTTTTCCTCTTATTTGGTCACAAGCGGTGAGAAAATGTAATGCATACGAAGTCACAGCAGATCTGTGACTGCGAACTAAAGATTCAAATCGTTTTTCAACTTAATAATATAAGTGTGAAGTTAGAATCGGAATGCAACTTCGCAAAACGGTGATTTATCAATGAGAAATTGGTGGGATCTGACTTATGCAGTGTTGGAACACCCATCCGCTTTACTAAAGGGCTCCAAGCATCTATTGCACTGCTGTTGTGACTTTGATCAGTTTGTTTTATTTTGATCGGATACCGTTTTGAACACAGGAAATCTCTGCGTACACAGCTGCGTAATGAAAGTAGAGTTCTCATTGAAGTTCAGTAGAACACACTGTTTCTCCATCCGTGAATAGGGCAATGCGACTTTTGTCTAACATGCCGCCGGCACGGTAGCTCAGCGTGTTCGGTCAGAGAGCTGGTTCGCCTCTGTAATAAGAAAAACTGGGTGGAAGGATCAACAAACGAACTTGAAGGGATGTCATGTGGCGTCCGCAACGATCAAACAACGACGATAAAAAAACACGACTCGAAAGGTCATTTCCAGCTTAGCTCGTACGCGCATTGTCACTTTACCGCTAAAAGGGTTGTCTGCTGGCCAAGTTTGACATCGACTTGCCAACGGCGTCAATTGAACATTTAATAGCTACCGTGAGACACAAAACATCGAATATCTGCTTTGTAGTAGCCACCGGCAGTTAACAACTACTGATGATCGCTACCTACAGGTTATCCCGAGGTGAATGCAACAGAACGACGTTTTCCAGTTTCGAATGACACTGGGAGGACTCTGTCGATTCATGCTGTACAGAACAGTATCCACACAATCAATAAGGCAATTAAACTTCTAGGTAACCATTTCGCACAACAGCGAAACATATGCCAGCGTGTGGTTTGTGAAGCAAATGCGCAATGGAGTGCCTGGAACAGAACGTGGATTACTGGGAATACGTCCTATTCACCAACAAATGCACAATTTTGTGACATCTAATGACCGTCGTGGAAAAGCATGGAGGAGGTCAGATATAGGAGCAAGTGTCAGGCAAGTAGCCCCATTGGTTTATCAAGAAGCTGAAACAGTTAAGTTTCGGGCCAGTACCACTTACGGATGTCCGACACCTCTCATCGGTATAGAATGTAATTTGGTGGCTGTATAGTATGGATCAAGATAGTTCAACGTATTATTCAGTGCTTAGTCAACATTTCGACGCTGGGTTCGTGTTTCAAGCGCTCTACTCGTGAGCAACTGCCTCCAAGAGCAGGAATTAACCAGATAGAATCGCAATCGATGTCTGCTAACACACAACTGAACATGCTTGGGACCAATTGAAACTTAAAGTGGTTCTACGAACGGATCCTCAACACACACTGGATTACCGGAAAGGGACACGTCCCTAAACGCATTCTCTTTTTCCTAATAGAATTACTGACCAATAAAACAGAGGTAGTTCAAAATTTGTACAAGAAGTTAGGGATATTAATGAAATCAGTCAGATGTTTGTTATATTGTGATGTTGACAACAATATCTGTAAATGTATGAAAACAGAACCGTGTTACTATTTTCTTTGGTGCCATTGTCTGCATAGCTTGGATGAAGAGTCAGGCTATATATAATATTTAGAGAAGTATGTTACGTCTCAGATTTCCTTTTCTGCAGCTAATCTGTGAAAAGTACAAATAATTTATAGTGCTACAAGAAATACGGTAAAAAATTACGTCAAGAATCGCACATAATATCATATTCAAAAAATTTCAGAAAATTTGAGGTACCAATTTCGGTGAATTTGACTGAAGTCACGTAGGACAAAAGCATACCTGAAAGTTAAAAATTCATGTTTTCGTCAAATCGCAAAACAAGATTTATAAACTTATTACCTTACTACTGTACAGGTTCACAGGACTTCAGTTTGCTATTCCTATTGGCAAGTTGTTTCATTATCCTCAATCCTCTCGCTTTTCATTATTTTATTTTATTTATATTTATTTCTATTTATATTATTTATTTTCTTTTATTTTTGTTAATCCTGGTCTTGGAAGCATATCTGCGTCCACGATAACATTTCCGTTTTTCTCGCTGTTCACAATACCACTAAACTCTGTCCTTATTACATTCAGAGCAAGAAAGTTTACTTTTAAAAGGACCTGAATCTACACAAAATTTCTGTAGCCGCGTGTTGAATCAAATGATGTGTATTATTCGGTGTCACTTTGAAATGATTGGCGTTAAATTTCCTCAGTCTCAGCCTTTTTAACGTAGTGAATAGATACACTGAAAAACAACAACACAGCGTTAACTACGAAGCAAGTGCGTTTCAAATTCTGAAAGCAAGAAATCAACTAATATATCTTAAGGTATTTGGCAGTAGATTAACCACAACCTTACGGATATGAGTGCCCTTTGGTTCCGGTACTCACACACATCTAGAATACACCTGTGCTTAAAATATGTAGCTAACGGATGACAAATGTAAGGAAAAGAGGAATATGTCAAACATACTGACACAATTCTATATGACAGACGTGCGTTGAACTTGTGAGTGACATTATTTAATCTTACACTGCACTATATTTTGATTCCATACACATGCAAAGAAATGCATTCTCTAGCAGACAATCTACAAGGACGAAAAAAATCCGTAAACGCCGCGAGAATTGTATGCTTCAGCATAAGTGTAGATTCTAGTCAATCCAGCAGACTGCGCTGCTGTGTTTGTCCACGAACGGTACCTGTGCTATGTTCTAAACACGTTGCAATTATCATTAGTGGTCAGAACAGTGTTCACTGTACCTGTCAGTGCATTGTGTCGTAACTAAATGCATCCCAAGGTGGGCAAATTGTTGGCTCTCGTGCGGTGGCTGCTTCCGTTACTAAAGTGACCGAAGTGTTGGGTGCTTCACGAGGCACCGTATCCAAGATTTGTACCACATGCACGAAAAGTGGATAAACATCGTCTGTTAATTCACGACGCGGACGAAAGAGTGTGTTGAGTGATAGTGACACGCAGTCACTGCGGAGGATTGTGACGAAAAATGAGAGGCAACAGCTGCAGTTGTCATTGAATAACTGAATGTCACATTCAAGAATCCTGTCAGCACCAAAACAATACAAAGGGAACTGCAGGGCGAGATGGAAATCCAAAACCACTCATCTGTCATACAAAAGCCCGTAGAAGGAAAATGTAATGTCAAATCCCTGAAACTTGGAATACAGAGCAACGGACGAAAGTCATTCGATCGGAAGAGTCTTGTTTTCCACTGCAGGGATTCGGTGACGATTTGGGCACCCATATTGTGGTATTACCATGGGATGAATGAGTACTCTGCCATGCCGCCTTACTGCCAAGGATTATGGGACTAGTTTGGCTCATCGAGTCCATCCGGTGGTATGATGTTTGTTGTATAATGGTGACACTGCATTCAAGGGATCAGGGCCTCTGTTCACACAGCTCGTATGTTCCAGGACTGGTTGAATGAGCACGAGGATGAATTGTCCCGTCTGGCCTGGCTACCACAGCCAACATATGTCAATATTATTGAACCTTTGCGGTCTACTTACCTGAACTTACTACTGTTTTACGGGGTAATGTTATAAGATTCCCTTGGAAACCATACAGGACCTGTATTGATGCATTCCGAGACGACTGAAATTGTTCCTAATGCCAATGGTTCCTGCGCACTTTAATAGGCATGGTAATGTGTTGTGTTTTTGGTGTTTCCATTTGTATGACCACCCCCCGTACATTCGTTATCATTTTGTTTTAATTTCACAGTAAAGTTGTGTATCTTATGTTTTATTCTCTGCATTCTTTGAATCTAAGTTCAGAGATATTCACAGATACGACGGTGGATGACACTGTACTTTTAACAGTTTACACTTGGCAAACTTATACCCCATGGACCTAATACTAAAGAAATGTGTGCCTGTAAAGAGTTTTGACTCCTATGATGATGTTATGACGATTGCAGATGGGTATTTTGCAGAACTTAACAGAACCTAATTTTACAGATGGAGTCGGCTCAGAGATACAGAGAAAAAGTTGGAGCGATTTAAAAAATTATATTAAGTTGAAAAGCACTTTATAGTCGTTTTATTGACTGCACAGCAGCGATAAAAAATTTTTGTTCATTAATCTGCACCTGATGTCGGTTTGTACTGGACCATATTCAGGCTATCTGTATTTCAAACCAAACAACGTTATAGAAAGTGCGTCTACTAACAGATAAATGCATGCAAACAAAATGCAGAAATCGTGATCAGCTCAGCATCATATAAAACTTATCTTTACAGTATGATCACCTCCTGGTATAAAAAACTTGCCAAGAATTATATCTAATTAAATATAATGAGTACAGCAGATTCACTACGGTATTGTAGTACGAGATCATAAAAAATAATAAAATTACATGGAAATCTCCCCTATTCCGCCTGCAGTCACAAAAGAGGAACTAACGTTACTTGCTTGCTAATCCACTGCACCCTCTGAGTAAAATTTGACTAGCAAACAGGCCACATGTAATCCTATTTCATGACTAAATGCAGAATAGGAAAGACTAATACTTAATGTTATTTTTCATTGTAGAGCACGGTGATCCACAAGAGCATCAAGTGCCTGAAAAGCTGGAGGCCACTGGATCGAATACCAAGTGGACCACGGGAATTTTCATTCTGCCTTTAGCCTTCACCTCTCAACGATAACAGGGGTTGCCAGAAACGCCAAGTGCTACGGACTCCACGTAATCTACTTCCCTGGAATGGATAACCAGGTGGATGTGGGAAACAGAAGTCGCCGAAGTGCCGTCCGGATGAAAGACTTGCACCTGAATAGAGAGCAACACGCAGTTTTCAGCTCCATCGATGCGACATGTCGATGACGTCATGAATGTGCTACATAATAGTTGTAACAACATGTGTCATGTTACAAGCGACTGTTTTTAAGTTTTGTGTATCATGAGGTGATCATATTGCAAGGATAAGATTCTTGTAATTGTCAATTGGTCATGTTTTATGTAAGTACTAGCTGTTCCCGGCCACCCGTTGTAGCGGCTCAGTCTGGTTAAATGGGAAAGAAAGAAAAAAGAAAACGCAGATTTCTAATGTTTATGGGAATTGAATGTATGTGCCAATCCCCGTCTCCCTCCTTTCTCTGTCCATCTCATCCGCCCCCTCTTTTTGTCCACCTCCTCCTCCTTCTCATCTCTCTGTCTATCATCTGCTCCTCCTCTCTCTGTCTATCTCCTCCCCCCCCCCTCCACACTCTTTCCATCACGTCCTCCCATCTCCCATTCTCCATCCATTCCCTACTGCCCCTCTCCCCCCCCTCCCTCTGTCTAGCTCATCATACCCCCTTTCTGTATCCTTCTTGTCCTTCCCCCACTCTCTCCATCTCTTTCTCCACTCTCTCTCTCTCTCCCCATCTCTGTCCATCACCTCATACCACCTGTCTCTGTGCATCTTCTCCTGTCCCCCACACTATCTTCGCCTTCCCCCACTCCTGGTCCATTTCCTGCTTTCCACTTCCTATGTCCATTTCCTCCCACCCCTCTGTCCTTCTCCTCTTCCCCTGTCTCTAACCTTGGATCGTGTAAACTACATTTGCAAATTCAGATTCTGTGGTAATAATGATTATAATTCAAGAAACCACAAATACAACTTTCTTATTTGCTAAAAACATTTCACATGTTAAAAATTAATAAAACCGACAGTTCCTTACTTGAAAACGAAGAGAAAAGGTCCCATGAACATGTGTCCGGAAGTGCATCATTGCCACGGTAGATAGCACTGACCACGTCCCGTTTGTATCTTATCTGTTGCAGGTTGTGTGATTGATGCAACCTACTCTGAGCAACAGAACGGTCCGGTATTAATATCTGAAACAAGTCGAGACGTTCTTGTGTACACCCAAGAAGATGGAAACGGTCGAGAGGCAGAACACGATCCTCCAAATCAGGTGTACACACAGTCCGCCGCCTCTCTGCTCGTTCATCTGTCTGAAAGGAACCACGATCACACTAAAGGCCAAAAAGGGCTTGAATTGCTGTGAGGGTACTTGTTTTGGTACAGCTGTGCTGCCTCTCAACCGTTTCCATCTGCTCGGCCGTACACAAACACCATCTCGAGTTGTTTCCGACATGGTTATCGGGCCATTCTTCTGCTTACAGTACGCTGCGTCAATCACATGGTCAGCAACGTACGAAGAACACAAAGCACGTGGTCAGAGGAACTGTCAATCGACAGCACCATCTGCCGTGGCAATGATGCATTTCTGGACACACCATGTTCATACGACCTTTTTGCTCAATTTCCAGCCAGGAATCTGTTCCTGCAATTTGTCGGTCTTATTAATGCTTGCCCTATATGTTGCCAAACATTTATTACAGTAACACATAACGTGTGAAGTATATTGAAGTAATAGCGTTTTCCTTTCGTGTATTACATATTTATCTATATATCATATAGATTTTAAAAAAAATTACAGAGAATGGCACGTATTGGAACGCAACATTGTGGCAAAACGTCAACGCAGTCGGAAAAGAAGATTCGGAGGTTTAATATTTTGAACATATAAAAATTTAAATTTTACTTATAAAGCCGGCCGGAGTGGCCGAGCGGTTCTAGGCGCTACAGTCTGGAACCGCGCGACTTCTACGGTCGCAGGCTCGAATCCTGCCTCGGGCATGGATGTGTGTGATGTCCTTAGGTTAGTTAGGTTTAAGTAGTTCTAAGTTCTAGGGGACTGGCTCTGAGCACTACGGGACTCAACTGCTGTGGTCATAAGTCCCCTAGAACTTAGAACTACTTAAACCTAACTAACCTAAGGACATCACACACATCCATGCCCGAGGCAGGATTCGAACTTGCGGCCGTAGCGGTCGTGCGGTTCCAGACTGTAGCGCCTTTAACCGCTCGGCCACTCCGGCCGGCTCTAGGGGACTGATGACCACTGCAGTCAAGTCCCATAGTGCTCAGAGACATTTGAAACATTTACTTATAAAGATGTAAACGTTCCTTTTTTTCAAAGTCGTAAATCTTCGAAATTTCTTCACCGATTGCTTTGAATTTTTGACACGAAGTTACATTGGAATACGCACATGTTTTATGTACCTACTGAAGCGCCATATTGTGCTTTTAAATATTTATGTAATATGTATAGGGGATACGATGTTAGCAAAAATCTGAAGTCTTCGTTCCGTAAGTTCTTCAGCGATTTCTTTGGAATTTTGACACAACATTGCATTCAAATATGCGCGTGGTTTCATGTACCTATGGTACCACACACACACACACACACACACACACACACACACATATATATATATATATATATATATATATATATATATATATATATGTCAAATTTTCAAAGCGGTTACTGAAGATCTTTCGAAGATATACGATTGTGAACAAATAAACATTTTCATTTTAATTTATATAGGTTAATATCTCCTTTGTCACGTAAGTAGATGGTGCAATGCTGACCCTCATTGGTTGGTAAATAACAACAAGTAAAACAAATGAAGGTATTGTACTTTAACTGAGCTTTCTCAAATGTCTTACTGCTGTCAACGAACGCTTGCCCAAAATATTAGAAGCGCTTTGGCGTAAAATAACTATCTTTCATTGTCAAGCGGAGATACGAACATGTAGGTCCCGTAGATACACGGAAGGGCCTCCATGCTTATCAACGCACACACACACACACACAGAGAGAGAGAGAGAGAGAGAGAGAGAGAGAGAGAGAGAGAAAGAGACGCTTCCGCTTCCACGGGAGCAAATCAGTGGAACGTTTCTAATTTGCCTGAACGACCGAGCAGGTGCGCGCTTCCCCAGACGCTAGGCGCTGCCTCCGCCGGCCGTTGCCAAGAGACGGCTGACCCTAGTGGACGGCAGTGGCGGCGTTAATGTTACGGCCGAACGAGCCAAGTTGGCGCCGATCCGCCAAGTCGTGAGCACCGAGCAAGGCCCGGAGCCCGGCCCGCTCCGACACGGCTTCTGCAATGGGCGGCCCGAAGCCACACTGTTGATCACCGGCCGGCCGCCCCTGCCCTGCCCTACTTCCTTGCTACCTGTCGCTCTGGCCCGCGCAGCTGCCCAGGCCGCTCTCGGGCAGCGTCCGTCTCTAGCACTTGGTTCCACGCTCGCTACAAGAACAACTCTTCCGAATCTCTGTTGATTCAAGTAATTACTATAGCTCAAAAAAATGGTTCAAATGGCTCTGAGCAATATGGATCTTAACATCTGAGGTCATCAGTCCCCTAGAACTTAGAATCACTTAAGGGGGGGTAGGACGTCAAACGGCACGACTCGAAGCAAGAGAGGTACCACAGGGCACTTTAATTCCCACTGTCTATACTTTTACAAATAAATTCATAAAACTTTGTCAGCATGACCATGAATGATTCAGGATTCACACTCATAGCAGTGGAAGTTCAAAAACACAACAAAATATCTTTTCTTTTTTTTGCTTGTGAGAGTTCATCATATTTTTCATTTACTACTGGCTGCATTTGTTGCTCTAGGTACATTTTTCTTCGTAAGTAACAGAGATTCTTTGATGAATTTTGCACAGCATACAAACCACTCTTACAGAATTTATTTAATTTACGAAAAAGTAAATGAGTTGTTACATTTTAAACTTCATGTTTAGAAACACCCATCTTTTATAGTTAATTATCTCAATTTTTACCACAGTTTTTAATAGATTTGGAAAATTCTATAGTTTCATACACCTGGAAGTATGATTTGTATGCTGTGCAAAATTCATCGAATAATCTATCTTACTTATGAAGAAAAGTGTACCTATAGCAACAAATGTAGCCAATAGTAAGTGAAAAAATGATGAAATATAACAAGCAAAAACAAAAAATTTTGTTACATCTTTGAACTTCCACCATTATGGGCGTAAATCTTGAGTCCTTCCTGGTGATAGTGGGAAAGTTGTATGAATTTATTTATAAAAATATACACAGTGGGAATTAAAATGTCCTATGCTGCCTCTCCTGCTTCAAGTCGGCCCGTTTGACGTCCTACACCCCTTAAACCTAACTAACCTAAGGATATCACACACATCCATGCCCGAGGCAGGATTCGAAACTGCGACCGTTGCGGTCGCGCGGTTCCAGACTGTAGCGCCTAGAACGGCTCGGCCACCCCGGCCGGCATTCTAGCTCACTTGCATGATTCAAAAGAGCGCACTTCCTTTTCAACGCTCTTCTCCATTAAGACTAGCGAATTACGTCATCAAATTAGAATAATAACAGGAGGCTGTAGTACTGATTTAAAACAAAAGAGAATCCGCCCTGAAGGCTGCGCTCTTTAGCATGTCGCTTCCGTATTTTGGGGAGGCGTGCCGGACACACATCGAATCCACTCGGTGAATTGTGCCATCCAGCCTGGATATTGTTTCTACTCGGTTTGCCCGTATCTGAACAGGTGAATAATGGGCTGGCACCCACATTTCATTTCAGTTACACAGGGCTTTGCAAACATTTCGAAAAGGGGCGCCCACTTTGACATGGGATACTTACAGGCGCAGACAGATGGGGTGCTCAAATTCCGCTCTGGGTGGGAAAGGTTTGGTGACAGGGAGGGAATCTGCACGCCCTCTACCAATAAGGTTGAAAAAAATGAGAAAGTTAACATGGTGACCTCGAGACGATACGAGATAGATGCCACGCTTGAGAAGAAAAATGAAAAGAACGAGAGACTTTGAAAAAACTGTTGAGTGCTATTGGCAAGGGATTTCAGATCGATTCCGTATTTCTGGATTTCCGGAAGGTTTCTGACACTGTACCACACAAGCGACTCGTAGTGAAATTGCATGCTTATGGAATATCGTCTCAGTTATGTGATTATATTTGTGATTTCCTCTCAGAGAGTTCACAGTTCGTAGTAATTAACGGAATGTCATCGAATGACACAAAAGTGATTTCTGGCGTTCCCCAAGGTAGTGTTATAGGCCCTTTTGCTGTTCCTTATCTATATAAACGATTTGGGAGACAATCTGAGCAGCCGTCTTCGGTTTTTTGCAGATGACGCTGTCGCTTGTCGACTAATAAAGTCATCAGAAGATCAAAACGAACTGCAAAATGATTTATAAAACATATCTGAATGGTGTGAAAAGTGCCTGTTGTCCCTAAATAACGAAAAGTGTGAGGCCATCCACATGAGTGCTAAAAGGAATTCGTTAAACTTCGGTTACACGATAAATCAGTCAAATCTAACAGCCGTAAATTCAACTAAATACCTAGGTATTACAGTTACGGACAATTTAAGTTGTAAGGAATACATAGAAAATGCTGCGGGGAAGGCTGACCAAAGACTGCGTTTTATTGGCAGGACACTTAGAAAATGTAACAGACCCACTAAGGAGACAGCATACACTACGTTTGTCCGTCCTCTTTTAGAATACTGCTGCGCGGTGTGGGATCGTTACCAGATAGGACTGACGGAGTACATCGAAAAAGTTCAAAGAAAGGCAGCATGATTTGTATTATAGCGAAATATGGGAGAGAGTGTCACAGAAATGATACAGGATTTGGGCTGGAAGTCATTAAAAGAAAGGCGTTTTTCGTTGCGATGGAAACTTCTCACGAAATTCCAATCACCAACTTTCTCCTCCGAATGCAAAAAATATTTTGTTGTCACCGACCTAGATAGGGAGGAACTATCAACACGATAAAATGAGGGAAATCAGAGCTCCTACGGGAATATATAGATGTTCATTCTTTCCGCGCGCTATACGAGATTGGAATAATAGAGAATTGCGAAGGTGGTTCGATGAACCCTCTGCCAGGTATCTGAATGGGATTTGCAGAGTATCCTTGTAGATGTAGATGTAGAAATCGAAAAGAGAGAATGAAAAGTGTTCTGGAAGATTTTACGTCCAAATTATATTTAAGAAGGAACGTATAAACTAAGTGCAAATACTGAAATTGAAAAACATCCCAATATTTAATCAGATACAATTAAAAGAAAGAAACGCAAGCTAAAATTCTCTGAGTGTATTAAACTTAGTAGCGTACGCCCCAAATTGGTCACACGAACTGTATACCAGGGCCACCGGAACCCTGATTATTTGCTGGAGAAATTGCCTGAGTATAGAATATTTTACTCGTATAATGAAACTGAACGCTCATGTAACAAACGGATTTAATTTCACCTCTCTCATGTACTGTTTCAATCAATTTTAGTACATTAATGCTTCCACAATTCCAGACAAGGAAAAAACTATCACGCAAGCATTTTAAAGATGATGAAACTGGAAAATAAACCTGATCGAAAGATTTTACTTGCAGTTCACTTACGTGAACATGCCATTCACTTAATTAAATACGCAAATTAGTCGTTTTTTAGCAGTGTCTGAATAAAAAGACATAGGAGACGGTCTCGCAGCTGTATTAAATTTATAAAATTTGTTCGCAGTTCCGGTATCTTTCTGACATTAGCTGCATTAGGTATGAAGTTATTACCTGTTTGTGGGACACGAAAATTTTTGCCGTATGTGGACTAAAATCCCGAATTTCCACTTGTCGTGAACGGTCGCCTTAATCACCGAGCACGCTTCCAGGACCGACTGGAAATCAGAATTTGAGCTTCGGTGCAGTACAAGTTTTCACGTCCACTAATAGGTAATGTCTTGATACCGAATGTAGCGTCTTATCAGACGACAAATTTTCTAAATTTAGCTAGCTGCTATTGAGTAATGCTTCAGTGCAGTATAAGACAACGACAGCAAAAAAGGTCGTCCCGAATCGGCACATGAGAAAATATCTGATCAGAACTAAGTAAACTCGTACCTGTAGTGTTTTGATTAGTGTGACATTTTTCCTACTGACTTCTCATTCTTCGCATTGCCTTTAAAAGCTGGGACATGGACTATAACGCTATCGAAAACTGTCCGGCCTCTTGTATCAGGAACAGCTGTCGTCCAACAATGACCATTCTTACTGTGGACGACTGTATTTTCATCATCGTTGTCTCAAGATTTGGCAGACTGACAGGTTTCGGCATTGTTCAGAACTGCTGGAGGTACATCAGCTTCAGAATCACTTTCATCTAGAAAGTCGCTTACGTCACTTTCACAACTGAGCTCTAGCATTGCTTCTCCTTGTAACATATGTTGTTAGTGAAACATCATTTCTACTTACCATTTTCATGTGAATATACTTCACGCTCAGTGACAGACCAGTTACACAATGTGTACTCCAGGGTCACAGTGACCCTTCAAAAACTATTTCTGAGAAAGTAATTAAACTGCAGTGTCGGACAACTTCGAACTTTAGTCCTCTGCTAGGTTTCACTCAATACTGTATTTACATTGATGGTAGCGGCTGTAGACGTACAGTGGCACATGTACGGTAGCAAACAAAAATTTCAAGCGTCAGACATACCCTGTTTAACACTTTTAGGGTTAAAGGAATGGAACCAACCAAGTTAACTAGACCGGTTGGGGAGAACTACGAATATTGCAGTAAAGCTAAAGTTTAAATAGTAGGATGGATCAATTCAGTGAAAGTAGTCGTGATGGAAGTAGCAACCACACAGCTTCATAGACCAGACAAAAAAAACGTTCAGGCAGAAAATCCAAAATTGGACACTTGGCCTGGCGGAAAAACTAAAGAAGACCGGGATAACTTGGTCTGATGAGCGGAAAAGAGCCCATTCTGAGAGCATGAAACGAATATCGGCCCAGTAAAAGCTAAAACAAAACTCTAAAAACGCCCTTTCTCATACATCGCGTGTTCGAGTAGGTCCCAAACTTGAATAATTTATAAAATCACAAAAGATGTTCCTGATGATCGGCCGTGCCCTTTTAAAGGAACCAGCCCGGAAATATTTCCCATTTCACATCACTTATTAGTATTGCTCTTAAAAATTTGAACAATGTAACATGAACCAGGATGCTCATTACCAATAAGAATAAGAGAAGAAAAGAGACACAAGCAAAAGCCGGCCGGGGTGGCCGTGCGGTTCTAGGCGCTACAGTCTGGAACCGCGTGACCGTTACGGTCGCAGGTTCGAATTCTGCCTCGGGCATGGATGTGTGTGATGTCCTTGGGTTAGTTAGGTTTAAGTTGTTCTAAGTTCTAGGGGACTGATGACCTAAGAAGTTAAGTCCCATAGTGCTCAGAGCCGTTTGAACCATTTTGAACATTCTGTTCGGCTCCGAAAACCGAGTTCCATCTCATAAGAATGAGTCGAATGTACATGCAACTGAAATAAAGTTCTTCTGTCGAAGTAAAGGCTACACTAGAATAGATCAATTCAGATACAGAGACGTACATTTTAATTAATAAAAAGCAGGAAAGTGGTGAAACATGTGAAAGTCACTCGGAAAAAATGGATGGCTACTAAAGCTAATATGTTATATAACCAAAAGGCTGACGAAATATGAGAACACCCCACAAAAGATGGAACGAAATGTGAAGCGATAATTGGTAACTACATAATCCCTTTTTTGCTCCAGAAGTTAAAGTGTTAACTTGCTGAGCTAACTCACGCAGAGAGAGTTATACCAAAAGGTTCCTTTTAGTGCTTAATTATCCACGAGATCCTATCACCAGAGCTGGGCATGACAACATATGCAGTTTAACAACATTTGATACAACGTTTTAAAGCGGCAGAAGCGTTTGTTGAAGTGCCAACTTTTTATCTGATACTGTTCAAAGGCAACCAAAGTCCTAAGTACTTTGTCATCTTGGTGGGACGCGCTATCTGAGCCCAACGACCAAAGAAATTCTCATATCTCTTCTCTTTCTTGCCCGCATCTCGTGGTCGTGCGGTAGCGTTCTCGCTTCCCACGCCCGGGTTCCCGGGTTCGATTCCCGGCGGGGTCAGGGATTTTCTCTGCCTCGTGATGGCTGGGTGTTGTGTGCTGCCCTTAGGTTAGTTAGGTTTAATTAGTTCTAAGTTCTAGGGGACTGATGACCACAGATGTTAAGTCCCATAGTGCTCAGAGCCATTTGAACCATCTTCTCTTTCTTCGTCACTCAATTATCGCTTTACCCTTGTAATTTATCCTAGTTATTTAGCTTTATTTCTCTCTTGCTTTCATCCTTTTATTCGTCTGTCTCAACCGCTTCCTCCGTCCCCTCGTTCCCACTGCAGTCACAGCCTACAGTCCAAATCTGTCTTTAATATCCCATTATTATTGCAGCATTACCACCATATGAATTACTACCATTCTTCCACCCAAATCTTACCGCTGCCTCACGCAATCTACACACTGCTGTTAAGTAACTGTCATTAGTATTATTACTATTCTTTTCCTTAATGTTAACACTAATAACTTGTAATTGTATTTTGATTTCGTGGTGAATCAGTACCTAGTGTCGTACCTCATGTTAACAAAATGTAAGTAACAAATGAATTAAGGCATTACAAGAGTGATGTGATTTTATTATCTGTGCTCCTTTTATATATGTGCTGCTATATAAATGTTGATAACGAAGACGGTTGTGGGTAATAGTTACCACATACGTACATTTGTTCCTGAATGTACCATAAGAAATGCTCTATGAAATTCAGAGAACAAGTAATTAACCTACATTAGAGTTATTTTATGTCATAATTCCCATCCTGTGGGTTCCAAACTAAAACCATATTATTTTATAACCAGCAAAAGCAAAGAATGAATGGTTATCTGCATTAAAATCAAATGCAAATCCCAGGCCATAGAGATTAAGTAGCGCTGTCTTATCATGTCACCGAATGAATTAGTGTATTTCTGAAAACGCAAAGCTAGTACTCCTCATCGTGTGCGTACCAGCAATAAAAATATTTTACCCTCTTGTGAATAGAATTAATATATTATCAAGTGCTTTTCATGTGAATATGGAGTTTATGGTTTCGATGCTGGCTTTAGTTTCCGCAGGAAGGTTCTTGCTGGGAGTATTACGTGCCACAGCTGTCATTATCAACTTGTTCTTACATCCAAAGATGCAAGTGTTCGTCATAATTGAAATAATAAACCTAACATACATGCTGTCCTTAGCACTGATGCTTAAATAACAGCATCAAATGTTCGAATGTGTGTGAAATCTCATGGGACTTAACTGCTAATGTCATCAGTCCCTAAGCTTACACACTACTTAACCTAAATTATCCTAAGGACAAACACACACACTCATGTCCGAGGGAGGACTCGAACCTCCACCCGGACCAGCCGCACAGCCCATGACTGCAGCGCCCCTGACCGCTCGGCTAATCTTGCGCGGCTAACAGCATCAAAATATGTTGTTAGGTTCAGTATAAGGAAGATCATAATAAAAGTTCACCATCAACATAAATATTAATTCAGTGTTACAGTACCAAAAATCAAAGGAAAATTATCGGTGGAGGCCGTTCCCGAACAGTCACGTTACACTAGAAATTTGGTTAGTACTAAAGTGAGGAAGATGGAAACAGCCAGCCATATTCAGAAACACCGTATTTAATCCGACAGATCCTGCAGGTAATAGTACCAAAATATTTTTAAGATCCTGTATTGGCTTTGTAGAAATCATCGGGAACAATGGTTTAAACACCTAGTGAATTACTGTGCACCACTTGAGAGGCTGAAATATACATGTATCCTGTTTTAAAATGTGGTTAAAAAAGTAACATTTAACGACTGAAGCATTCCAATTTTTCTTTACTTTTTCAAATTTTTTATGAAAAAAATATACTGTAACAGAATAAAGACCAACTTTTCTGTCATCACTGTAATATGAAGTCTCAGTTTACTTTTTGCCAATCCCTTCGTCATTGAATTATTTCAATGCCCAATTGCGGTTGACGTCGATATCTACCTCGAAAGTTCGAATTTTATCAGGCCGTACAGTGCTCTGACAGCGAAACGTACAATGGCTTACCCCAACAGTGCTTGGAATGGAGATTAGATGATTTTCGAGCACGTACATGTTTGTAAACATTAGTCAGCTATTTAGACGCCAGTATGCAGAGTGCCTCAACACATAATTTTTGAACTGGACTCTGTATATAGAAGGAAGGTTAACTGTGTTTCCTGCATTCCACTATTAACAATGTAGTATTTTTTACTACTTGAAAACAGTGACTTATGATAGATTTGACACAACAATTTGATGCCTACATGTAAGTTATGTCTTGTAATAACTGATGATAGTATGAGGACTGAAACTGGGTGTAATAAAAAAGTATTTCTTATCAACTCTTGATGTTGAACTATGACCTTTTCCAAATACACACGAACTGTGGGGCACCAGCTTTACAAAAACTGTGTAAATAGGGATATTGTACTGGCTTCAGCTAGTTTGCAGTGTTGTATCCGAATCATGTTATAGAATTTGTGACAGTATGTCTACTACCACTGTTCTGTTGGAAGATAAAACTGTTTTTGTCAACATCTGTACCCCCACAAGCCACCATATGGTGGCTAAGACCAAGTCATGTATTACTATCTATAATCCAAAACTAGTTTCTCGTACTCGGCTACATTTTCCATTGGTATTTCAATGTATTCTGTTGCCCATTGTTACATCAATGACAGGCATGTTTCCAATTCCAACCAAATTTATTACGAACTGACTCACCTCAATGTATGCTTCTAATTACTCTACATGTTTAGATGCAGGTGTAACGTTAAAAGTTGAGGGAAATCAGCTAAATAAATAGTATCATTGTTTCTGAACGCTGTCCTAAATAGGTTTAGTTCTACGTCCTACACATTTGTGAGTAAACTGTTGTTTCTGTATTAGCTTGGAGCAGATATTTCGGCAGATTATCCGAGAATGCGCCAGTTTGTAGTCCAATATCAGTATGCTAACTGACTCACATGAGTGCAAGTTCAGCGAGGGTAACAGGCGCGTTTGAGACCACGGCAGTGGCAACTAGTAGATACGCGGCTTAATCCGATAGCTGCGCTCCTAAGTGGTAATCCTTATATAAACAGTACGTTGATTTGCATACTCGACCGAGAGATGGCGGTACAGTTCAAGATTTCTCTTGATGCGTTACAAGATTCTCGAGAATCTGGCTTTATTCCTGTAGACTCCGGTATGATGCAAGTTTCCGTCACTACCTACAGGATTTGGACAAAAATATGGAAGCACAGCGAGAAATGCATGATTGAACATAAATGCTGATGCTAGCCGAGCCTGGAGTTTCCACTGTTGTATTTGATCACAAACGGCTCTTGTGTAATGGCCTCAACATGTTTCAAGTGTCAGTCGTGATCAGATCTGTGTTCTGTGTAGCTATGGGTGCGTTATGTCGGAGATAAGTGAGTTCGAACGTGGGCAGTTGATTGTCGCTCCTAAGATGGGTGCTTTCGTAACCATAGTTGACGTATCAAAGATTTACGCCGCATACAGGAAGAGCGGAAAACATAATCCGCTAACTCATAACGCAGACGAAAGTGTATATTGAGGGATCATGACAGACGGAGATTGAAGAGGATTTTGACGAAAAATTTGATGACGTTAGCTGCAATAAAGCCACTGCGCAACTGAATGTCGCACTTGATAAGTATGTCAGCACCAAAACAACACGAAGATAGCTCCATAACCTGTAAACTGCAGGGCGATCTGGACTTTCGAAACTACACATCAGTGATGCAAGTGGCCGTAACAAGAATACGTGGTGCCGAAACCACAAAATGTAGAATACGAAGCAATGGAAGAAAGTCATTTGAACGGACGCGTCTTGTTTTACACCGTTTCCAGTTTCTGGCCGAGTTTACGTCCCAAAAGTGAAACACGACGTTGCCTCAGTGATGATTTGCGCAGCCATATCGTGGTATTCCATGGGCCCCGTGCTTACTATGTAAGGATTATGTGACGATTTTGGCTGATCAGGTCCATCCCATGGTACAATGTTGGATCCCGAATGGTCACACTGTTTTCCAACACTAAAGGGTCCCCGTTCATACAACTAGCCTCGTTAAGGAGTAGTTTCGTGATTACTTGGGTAAATTGTAGCATCTCCCCTGAGCACCACAGTCACCATTTTTCAGTATTATAGACCCCTTGCGGCCTATTTTGGAGAGAAGGGTGTCTTGATTGCTGCGCACCGGCATTATAGTTACCTGCCGCTAGTATGCAGAGAGAATGGTCTACGATTCCCTTGGAAACAGCACAGGACCTGAATTTATCTAATCCGAAACGACTGGAAGCTAATATGAATGCCAACGTGTTTCCTACGCCATATTAGGCATAGTAATGTGTTTCCATATTTTGTCCAAACGCTGTAGAACATCACATAATCGACTTGCCTGCAACCTCGACACATGGGGAGCACACCCACTGGCGAGATACGCTGGCTTCCCCAGCAAGTCAGTATCAGACTGTTTCATTTGTTAGATAGCTGCAAGCAGAGGAGACCAGAGTGTTTGAAATGTTGACCATCTTGTCATAGTGGTCACTGGCACATCCGTCCCTTTCCCATCACTGTAATTTCTCAAGTAAAATGACTCGAGATTTTTGCATAATCTCCTCGGTCTTTAAAGAATGTTCTCAACTGTTAGTGAATATTTTTTAAAATTCTGTGATATTTTTGAATGTCCTAGAATACTATTTGGAAAGGGCATATGTCACATGCATCCGCACTGCGGCAAAATTGTCTTAACCGTTGAGTTGTGCAAGGTAGCAAAGGAACAAATATCGGAACAGCGTATCCACTAACAGAGAGAAATTATTTAAACAACTCTTATGTGCGCGAACAATTTTAGCAGAAGACATGACATAGTCGAACAAACGGAGCGGTGAATAGAGCGTGTTGTACCAGAAGAAGGAAAGAAAAACTTGAATCTGTCGATATAATGATGAACCAAGACGAAATCGTTAACTTCCCGACGGAATCCCTAAATTCGCTGAATGTTCCCAGCATGGCTTCTTGAAAAACCTTCTTCAAACCAAAGTAGTGAGAATACTAACCGGAAAAGGAAAAGGCAAGTCATTATTCTCGCTACAAATTGCAATCATTTGAACTAACTTACCAGTCTACTTTCCCGTAAGATTAGCGTACTGCATCTCTATCAATGAAGCACGATGACAAACGTTATTGTGTGGGGGAGAAAATTTCAAAGAAACTTATTTCCTTCACGGAAGACTCGACATAGCGTGTTCATGTGGTGGACAACCACAAAACTTATTCGTCTTTGCACCGGAAAGCAAAACATACATGAGGTTTATAAGAATATTCCAATAAGTTAGATGCAATACAAATGAGATGATTAAGTGCAAATTCTGTCCCAATTCAGCGAACAAACGGAAAACAAGATCAAGCGATGCTGTTATTGTAAACTCTGTATTAAACATAATTCTGTTTTTATACCGGTGCTGGAACTGATGGCAGTGAGTATTGGGTCTTAAATACTTGTATAGATACGAACAGGATGAAATAGTGGTTCCCAGTTGTCCTGGTAAGATCAGGCAGTTAGCACGACAGAAAGTTTTGTCCTCGTACACTTTCACTGTTTCGGCAGTTGTAGGTCAGAATTACGTCTCTGCAAGTATTTGCGTGACGGAGGAGCCGTGGCCCTGAAAACTTGCGTGTTTTTCTTTCATATGTAATCAGGCCTTGCTCGCCACTGCTCCACATTTAAAATCAGGTTTGGCTTTTTTGTTCGCTTCTGGGGATCCACAGTTTCTTTTTTCTGTCGTTGAGTATTTGTGTGTTGCTTCAAGATTCTCCTGCGTCACCGTTGGCTGTGCTTCTAAGCGACACCGTTATGTAGTAATGTTACTTATTGGGGGCAGCCATGGGCAAGGTAATTTGCTGCAGTTCGTTCCGGTCGCAGAACTACCTGTAGTTATGCAGGCCGCACCTCACGTGTGACGACTGCCCTACATAAACAACAGTCGTTGACACGGCGTTCGGCAGACGAGTTTTTGCAAGGCCAACGCTAATGAGTCGGCGTGTAAAAATAATCTGCTGACGTGTGTCGGTAAAGAGACAAAGCAATTTTACGGTTCCGTACTTCAGTCGGTAAAAATGGAACGCTTGCAAGATCGCTTCGTTGCTAGTATGTTACGATCGCTTTTTCTCAGCAACGATTGGAGGTAACCAGTTGAACTTTTTAACTTTTACTAAGGTCTAATATCCCTTGGCGTTGTAACAAAATTAAGCTTATAAGTCAGTGCAGCCAAAAGATACGGCCATTTATGTAACTTATTTTGATACTCCCAAGGTCACTCATCAAAACCTATAAGGTATTTCCCATTGACCTAGAATCATGAAATTTGGCAGGGAGCAGGTTTCAATCTACAAGAAAACGAAAATAAACGAAAATTGTTAATCTGTGACTGTATCACAGAGAATATTTTTGCACCGTTTGTTGCCCGTCTGTCCGTTTGTCCATCAGGTTGTGGATATCTAAGCTCTACATTTTCTTAGAAATGTAAGAAAAATTAAGTTTCTACGTCAACGCAATAAAAAAAAAAAATACGGCCCTCTAATAAGACTCCTTTTTCTCAGGAAGGGTTAGAGGTATCACATTGAAATTTACGTCACTAACTGAAGTCTACAGTTCCCTGGCGTTGCAAAAAATTTCGTATTCTAAGTCAACGCCATCAGAAGACACAGCCGTTTATGCAAATATTTTGATACTCGCACACTCACGCATCAAAACCTATAGATGAATTATCTATGTACATAATTAAATTTGTATGGGACCCTTAGATCCCGAATCCTGCTCGCACTTGTCCGGATTTTTTCTTCCCTCTGGATAAGGAGTATCAAGGATTTGATAAGAATCTGTCAGCTTGACCCACAATATTCAATAATGCTAGCTACTTTCTGTTATGACCTGGTAAAACTACAGTCGACCGGTCTTAACTGTAGGTTCTTTGACTGCTCTGGGAGGTGGTTGATCGGAACTACATCATAAGAAATATTATTTCACTTTATTGCAAGAATAATGAAAATATATAGTTAACTTTATACAATCCATTGCCACAGGAATGTGCCGAATATTTACAACTGTCTTCGAATATTAAAGCATCTTTTCACTCAAACATTTACTAAATTCTTCTTTCGAAGTACGAAGTTCTTAGTGCTCAAAAGTACATTTCCATCTAAGACATGAGTAACACGTGAGTCCTAAGTCATGTTGTCTGTTGATTGGAGGTCGTCCAATGGAGCAGATTCTTCCTCTGTTCGGCCTCATATCAGCCTGTGGTGGCTCCATCAGCGCCTCCCATTCGTCAGTGTGGATTCCGGCCAGACATTCCTAACTTCTGTAGTATCGATGCTAGTTGCCGGCTTTGGTATGACACCACGATCTTTGGGCGTTACCATACATTATTTTGTACACAAAACGTTCAAAGACATCATGCCTCCCATTATCGAGAAAAATCCATTCAAGAACGTAACAAATTTACACAAGGTGAATGTAAGCGAGTTAATCTAGGTATGCCACATTTAATAGACTAATGAATGTTCATGTGCTACTTGACATCAACATTCTGCTGGATAAAGCGCCAGCTCATTCAAAACCGTTGTCTCCTTCTGGCTCAACATGTCCCATCACGGGTGTGGCTTATTGTGCTCTGCTGACTGTGAGAACAAACGACTTCTTCGTCATTTGGCCATGAAATCCATTAACTCTGTTGTTCGTTATTCACAAGCTATTTGCTAACTGAGATATGTGATGTGAAAATTGTGTGCATGGATATACATCGAAGTGGCAACAGAGTGCTATGTACCAGAACATGGTATCTATCCCTACACTAGTTGTTCGGTGTGCAGGCTATCCGTGATAGATGGTTTCTCAAACAATCGGGATGTATTGTTACTAGGCGCAGTAGACGACTCAGCTGTTTATTATCTTCTAGCTCTGCATCTACATATACACCTCACGAGCAACCATATAGTACATGATGGAGGGCATCTTGTACCACATCTAGTCGCTCTCTTTCCTGTTACACTCACAAATGGAACAAGGGAAAAAGGCTGTATATAAGCTTCCGTACGAGCCCTTATTTCCTTTATTTTATCTTCGTCATCTTGCTGTGTTCAGCGAGATGAATGTTGGTGCATGAGGCTCGTTTTGCAGTCTGCCACAAAAGCCAACACTCTAAACTTTCTCAACAGAGTTTCGCGAAAAGAACGTCATCTCCCATTCAGGAATTCCCATTTCAGTAGCACTCGCTTGCTGATCGAATCTACCGGTAACAAATCTAGCAGCACACCTCTGATCCCAAACACTTGAGGTGTACTTAAGAATAAGGCTCACTTGTGTTCTTTACGTGGTCTCCTTCGTTGATGAGCTACACTTCACAATTCTCCCAGCAGAGGGAAGCTGACCATTCACCTTCCTGACAACCGATCTTACATGGTTGTTCCCTTTCATGTCGCTTTGCAACGTTACGCTTAGGTATTTAAAAGATGTGAATGTGTCGACTAGCACAGCATTAAACACGTATTCGAACAATATAGGGTTGTTTCTCCTACTCATCTTTATCGACTTCAGTGGTTCCTTATTCCGAGCATGGTGCCATTTATCACACCAAACATAAATTCTACGCATCATACCTGGCATCAGACACTTTCCCGTTCACCACAGCGTCAGTAGTAAACAGTCGAAAACTGTTGTTAACCCAGTGCATCAGATCGTTTATGTATGCAGAGAACAAGAGCTGTCCTATCACATTTCCCTCGGGAATTGCTGACGATATTCTTGTCTCTGATAAAGACTCGCCGGCCAGGACAAAATGTTAAGGTCTGTTACTCAAAATTCTTCGATCCACTCACACATCTGAAAAGCTACACTGCTGGCCATTAAAATTGCTACCCCAAGAACAAATGCAGATGATAAACGGGTGATCATTGGACAAATATATATATACTAGAACTGACATGTGATTACATTTTCACGCAATTTGGGTGCATAGATCCTGATAAATCAGTACCCAGAAAACCAACTCTGGCCGTAATAACGGCCTTGATACGCCTGGTCATTGAGTCAAACAGAGCTTGGATGACGTGCACAGGTACAGCTACCCATGCAGCTTCAACACGATACCACAGTTCATCAAGAGTAGCGACTGGCGTATTGTGACGAGCCAGTTGCTCGGCCACCATTAACTAGACGTTTTCAATTGATGAGAGATCTGGAGAATGTGCTGACCAGGGCAGCAGTCGAACATTTTCTGTATCCAGAAAGGCCACTACAGGACCTGCAACATGCGGTCGTGCATTATCCTGCTGAAATGTAGGGTTTCACAGGGATCGAATGAAGGGTAGAGCTAAGGGTCGTAGCAAATCTGAAATGTAACGTCCACTGTCCAAAGTACCGTCAATGCGAACAAGAGGTGGCCGAGACGGGTAACCAATGACACCACATACCGTCACGCCGGGTGATACGCCAATATGGCGATAACGAATACAACCTTCCAATGTGCGTTCACCGCGATGTCGCCAAACACGGATGCGACCATCATGATGCTGTAAACAGAACCTGGGTTCACCCGAAAAAATGACATTTTGCCATTCGTGCACCCAAGTTCGTCGTTGAGTATACCATCGCAGGCGCTCCTGTCTATGATGCAGCGTCAAGGGTAACCGCAGCCATGGTCTCCGAGCTGATAGTCCATGCTGCTGCAAACGTCGTCGAACTGTTCGTGCAGATGGTTGTCTTGCAAACGTCCCCATCTGTTGACTCAGGGATCGAGACGTGGCTGCACGGTCCGTTACAGCCATGCGGATAAGATGCCTGTCATCTCGAGAGCTAGTGATACGAGGCAGTTGGGATCCAGCACGGCGTTACGTATTACCCTACTGAACCCACCGATTCCATATCCTGCTAACAGTCATTGAATCTCGACCAACGCGAGCAGCAATGTCACGGTACTATAAACCGCAACTGCGATAGGCTACAATCCGACCTTTATCAATGTCGGAAACGTGATGGTACGCATTTCTCCTCCTTACATGAGGCGTCACAACAACGTTTCACCAGGCAACGCCGGTCAGCTGCTGTTTGTGTTTGAGAAATCGGTTGGAAACTTTCCTCATCTCGGAACGTTGTAGGTGTCGCCACCTGCGACAACCTTGTGTGAATGGTCTGAAAAGCTAATCATTTGTATATCACAGCATCTTCTTCCTGTCGGTTAAATTTCTCGTCTGTAGCACGTCATCTTCGTGGTGTAGCAATTTTAATGGCCAGTAGTGTATTCTGTATACTCGAACCTCCACCATACGGAAGTTTGTTCGGCGGACAAATGGTGGTGTGGCTGTACGACTCTTCTGCGTGAATACTTTGCACTGTGCCATAATTGCCGCCTATAACTTCACGTAACTAGCCCTGTTACTAGCAGACATAACCTCACCCCCCTAAGAGAAAAGATTTCGAAAAAAAACTTTTTGAGTAGTCTTAAGAATTATGATTTTAATGTGAAGGAACGCAGCGGCAACACTCAAGCTACAAGTTCAGGTTCTGGAGAATTGCAACTGAACACACAATCGGTAGGTATTTGCATATATTGTTATCGATATATTTTTTAAGTACCTTTCCTTTATGTATTATTATTATGTTAAGGTCAATAGCAGTGACTTTTAATAGGTAGTTCCTCCTATAACGGAAAATAAAATTGCGTATCGTGTACTGTCAACTAATACCAAAGATTAAATACCACAAATTGATTGAAATTAATCTGAAATTATTTTGTTTGAATATGTATGTAAGAGGCAGTGCTCTAGAATTGTTCCTATAACAGAAATAATTTAATTTTCTTACTCGTAACCTTTTAAAGTAGCCAAGAAACCTTACTACAAATACACTGCTCTTCAACGTAATTCATAGAACTTAAATGTACTTGCTTCCATATTTATTTCTTAATAAAATCACAGTAAAGATTGATATATTTTGCTACGTCCTTACTTATGCGTACTACTTTCACCAAAAATTCAAAATATGTTTCAAATGTAAATCAGCGATATATTTTGATTCTACGGCAACGCCTGTGAACAATGTGTCATTATGTTACGAAACTACGTTCATAAGCTTTCAACTTTAGATCTAAAATAAACAAATCCTTCGTATTATCTGTACTTTTAAATACATAATTCACTCTTACATCCTTTTAAACACAAACTATAGCCTAAGTATTTTATTATGACTTTATCAGTTTAATGATCTTGAAGTGAAAACTCTTAATTTGTAAATACTTTGGATTACTTATCTAGCGTTCATTTTTCACTCAGTTTCTTTGACTCTGATAGCTATTTACTGCTTGTTAACATACCATAGTTGAAGATCTCGCTTTTTTCTACCATAATGAATGATTTCTCTCAAATAACGATTATTTAGTAACTTCGGGCTAAATGACAATTCGGGGCTAGATTTGGACTTTTAAACAAGGTAAAAATTTATTTCCTCTTCTTTGCTAACTACGTACAAAGTGACATACGCCAGTTTAGATTAGATTAGATTAGATTAATACTAGTTCCATGGATCACGAATACGATATTTCGTAGTGATGTGGAACGAGTCAAATTTTCCAATACATGACATTACTAAGTTAATTTAACAACATAATTAAGTTAATATAACAACTTTTTTATTTTTTAAAATTTTTTGTAATTTTTTGTTTGTTTTTTTTCTTCTTTTCTTAATTTATATCTAAAAATTCCTCTATAGAGTTGAAGGAGTTGTCATTCAGAAATTCTTTTGATTTCTTCTTAAATACTTGTTGGTTATCTGTCAGACTTTTGATACTACTTGGTAAATAACCAAAAACTTTAGTGGCAGTATAATTCACCCCTTTCTGCGCCAAAGTTAGATTTAATCTTGAATAGTGAAGATCATCTTTTCTCCTAGTATTGTAGTTATGCACACTGCTATTACTTTTGAATTGGGTTTGGTTGTTAATAACAAATTTCATAAGAGAAGCTACTGTGAATATCCCTAGATCCTTAAATAAATGTCTGCAGAATGATCTTGGGTGGACTCCAGCTATTATTCTGATTACACGCTTTTGTGCAATGAATACTTTATTCCTCAGTGATGAATTACCCCAAAACATGATGCCATATGCAAGCAGTGAGTGAAAATAGGCGTAGTAAGCTAATTTACTAAGATTTTTATCACCAAAATTTGCAATGACCCTTATTGCATAAGTAGCTGCACTCAAACGTTTCAGCAGATCATCAATGTGTTTCTTCCAATTTAATCTCTCATCAATGGACACACCTAAAAATTTTGAATATTCTACCTTAGCTATATGCTTCTGATTAAGGTCTATATTTATTAATGGCATCGTACCATTTACTGTATGGAACTGTATGTACTGTGTCTTATCAAAATTCAGTGAGAGTCCATCTACAAGGAACCACTTAGTAATTTTCTGAAAGACATTATTGACAATTTCATCGGTTAATTCTTGTTTGTCAGGTGTGATTACTATACTTGTATCATCAGCAAAGAGAACTAACTTAGCCTCTTCATGAATATAGAATGGCAAGTCATTAATATATATTAAGAACAACAAAGGACCCGAGACTGACCCTTGTGGAACCCCATTCTTGATAGTTCCCCAGTTTGAGGAATGTGCTGATCTTTGCATATTATGAGAACTGCTTATTTCAACTTTCTACACTCTTCCAGTTAGGTACAAATTAAACCATTTGTGCACTGTCCCACTCATGCCACAATACTTGAGCTTGTCTAGCAGAATTTCATGATTTACACAATCAAAAGCCTTTGAGAGATCACAAAAAATCCCAATGGGTGGTGTTCGGTTATTCAGATCATTCAAAATTTGATTGCTTGAAAGCATATATGGCATTTTATGTTGAAAAACCTTTCTGGAAAGCAAATTGACATTTTGTTAGTACTTCATTGTTACAGACATGTGAAGCTACTCTTGAATACATTACTTCCTCAAAAATTTTGGATAAAGCTGTTAGAAGGGAGATTGGACGGTAATTGTTGACATCAGATCTCTCCCCTTTTTTATGCAAAGGTATAACAATAGCATATTTCAGTCTATTGGGGAAAATGCCCTGTTCAGAGAGCTATTACACAGGTGGCTCAGAATCTTAGTTATCTGTTGAGAACAAGCTTTTAGTATTTTGCTGGAAATGCCATCAATTCCATGTGAGTTTTTACTTTTAAGCAATTTTATTATTTCCATAATTTCAGAGGGAGAAGTGGGTGAGATTTCAATTGTATCAAATTGCATAGGTATGGCCTCTTCCATTAACTGCCTAGCATCTTCTAATGAACACCTGGATCCTACTATATCCACAAAATATAGAAAATGATTATTAAAAATATTTTCAATTTCTGACTTTTTGTTCGTAAAGTTTTCATTCAATTTGGTGGTAATACTGTCTTCCTGTGCTCTTGGTTGACCTGTTTCTCTTTTAATAATATTCCAAATTGTTTTAATTTTATTATCAGAGTTGCTGATTTCAGACATGATACACATACTTCTGGATTTTTTAATAACTTTTCTTAATATAGCACAGTAGTTTTTATAATGTTTGATAGTTTCTGGGTCACAACTCTTTCTTGCTGTCAGAAACATTTCCCTTTTCCGGTTACAAGATATTTTTATACCCTTAGTAAGCCATGGTTTGTTACATGGTTTCTTACGAGTATATTTAACTATTTTCTTGGGGAAGCAGTTTTCAAATGCATTTACAAAAGTGTCATGAAACAAATTATAATTTAAATTGGCATCAAGTTCACGGTACACCTCATCCCAGTCTAACTGCTGTAGGCTTTCCCTGAATTTGCAATTGTTAAGTCGATGACTGAACGTACTACTTTGGAGGAGTGTTTAGTACTGCTGAATGGAGCTATGTCATATATTGGAACTAGCTGTGCACCATGATCAGAAAGACCATTCTCAACAGGCTGAGCATTTACCTGGTTAAACTTATCTTGGTCTATAAAGAAGTTATCTATCAGTGAGCTGCTATCCTTTACCACCCGAGTAGGAAAATCAATAACGGGTGTCAAATTGAAATAACCAAGTAATACTTCAAGGTCATTTTTCCTATTATCCTCTTTCAGAGAATCTACATTGATATCTCCACAAATAATAATTTGCTTCCCCCTGTCTAACAGATAGCACAACAAGGACTCCAAATTTTTCAGAAATAGATGAAAATTTCCCAATGGGGACCTATATACAGTTACAATTATAAATGTGCCTTTATTTAATTTAAGCTCACAGGCACATGATTCTGTATGTTTCTCTACACTGAAATTTTTTGTTTCTATACTTTTTGCACAATGATAACTTTTGACATATATGGCAACTCCTCCTTTCTCCATATTTTTTCTAATTACATGTGCAGAGAGCTTATATCCACTTACATTTACGTTATCCATATCAGTAACAATGTGATGCTCAGACAGGCTTAGTATATCTATTTCATCCTCAGCTTCCAAATCTTCTAAAAAACCAGAAGCTCATCTATTTTATTCTTTAAATTCCCAATATTTTGATGAAATACACTTACATTATTTTTAATTATACTTTTATGAGAACCTTTCCTTATTCTAACATTGGCAGTACTCTCCTGTCTGAGTTTCTCATTGTGCTTAGGCCTAGTTCCTATACCAGTGGTCACATGGTGTTGAGAGAGGCAGATTATGTCAACAGGGTTGGGTGACTTTAATTCATCAATGCAATTACCTAGGACTGAGATACAACTTGGTGGAGATAAAATTTCTGGTGATTGGCGAAAATTCATAATTTACAGCTGTGATTGGTGATCCAATGTGCTATAATTGTGCTGTTTAATTTCTTTCGTAAACTGAAGATTTGTTTCAATCCTGACCTCTCGTAGAACTTGACATCTTTCTGTCTTACCTATCTTAAAAAAGGTGCTGCTCCAACACCTGTAACCACTGGCATTTTACCATTCATGGCAGTGCCTCCCCCCTTAAATTTCCTGCTATTACCCCAGTCAGTTTACCCTTCCCTTTCCTGTTGAGATGTAGGCCGTGTCTGGTATAGTCCTACCTACTGAGAGAATCAACAGGAACCACACCAATATGAGCCCCCGCACCCGACCCAAGCAGCCGTTCGAACTCCAAATTAACTCTCCCAACAGAAGAGTTCAAATGACGCCGGCCATGGCGTCTCAGGACACGTACAAATTCAACACTGGTGTGTCTCGATGCCGACGCAATCTTTACCAGGTCACACTCTATACTGTACCCAGGATCTCTGTCGATACTGTTCCCCCGCCCTCCCACAATAACCACTGTGTCTTCCCTGGTAAATCCTTTACAGAGTGAACCTAAATCCTCTGTCACCTGATCCAGACTAGCACTTGGCTTGAAAAAATTAGTGACCTGGTATTCTGGTCCTAATTCCTCCTGCAGAAGTTGGCCTACACCTCTGGCATGAGAACTGCCTAACAACAACACTTTCTTCCTTTTCGATGACTTTCCTACATTCTTTTTCAATTTACTATTGAAAGTTTGTTGTGTCCTATCTACACCTACCTCTGCTTGAGGCTCATCAGTTTCTAACTTAAGCAACAGGTCACACTTATTTTTGACGTTCACCACAAAACTGTCAGACTTAGTTCTAGGCCTGTTCCTTCTGTTACCTGTTGCCAGTTCCCACCTCTCTTTGCCCTTCACCCTCCTTAACCTGTCCAGATCTTCCCTAGCCTGATCTAGCTCAGCCTGAAGGCCAGCAATTTTCCCCTCCTGTTCCACTATCTTCCTATCTCTGCTGCAAATCCTACATGACCACTGATGAGCCTGATCCACTTCCCCGACACCCACGCCACTGCAGTCTCCCCAATGAAAAAAACTACTGCATCATCACACCAAATCCCGGAACTAACAATTCTACGGCAAGTCGGGCACTTCTCACTCACGGCAAAAATAATACTTTAGCTAGAATAAATCAATTAAATTACCGAAAATCAAAAAAGACGTTACAAGAATTAAGCCTATTCACAAATGCATATAAGCAAGTTTTTGATTTAAAATTCCGCTGTTTTTCTGATATCTGTATTAAAACAATGAAGGTATACGCTATTTATTATATATTTCACTCGATGGAATGAAAAAAGGACAATTAAACGAGATACTTTAAGTTTGATTCTCCAAAAACGTTACGAGGATTAGGCCTATAAACAAATGTATATAAGCAAGTTTCTGATATAAAGTTACGCTGTTTTTCTGAAATCTGTATAAAAACAATGAAGTTATACGCTATTTACGGTAGTCTACTTATTTGTTACCGAGAAGCTAGTCAAATTACCGTGAAACAAGAAACAAACACGTTTACAAAATTTAAGCCTAAACGCGACTTCGCGAAGTTACGATCTTTTCGTGTTTTCTGAAAAAATGCGCAAAGAAAAGTGAAACCTTTAACGGCAAGACTAAACGATACACTAATGCACGTATTTAATTTGTTGTCGGTGTTAAACTAAATTATATTCCTGTCTAAATCACTTAACTTTCTGGAAATATTTTCTGGGGCACTTACTCGGCGGCCATCTTGGATCATCAGACATCGGGACATCGAGTGAGAAACAACAAAATCCCCACTCTAAGCAATATGAAGGAATTTAAAAAAATTCTTATTGCTACCACAACTTTCAACTCAATGCAAAACACTTGCAAAATCCTCAGCCACTTCAGGTGTTAACGATCCGCGGTCCCACAAACGAAACCTTAGTGAATGTGTCATTTATCACTATTAAATACAGGAATAATGATTGCAGTGAATTCCGCTCAAATACGGTTCAGTTAGTCTGAATCAACACGAAACGCTACTATCGCAAGTCTGAGCGAGGTAAACTTAAACAAAATTTAAATAAGAAGAGGAAAAGGAAAACTACCGGTCTGGGTGTTCCGGTAACACTCTTCAAATCTGTGCAGTCATTGATAACTCCACTCGACGATAAAATAATTCAGTATGCGCAAAATCCTACTCACATGTCACCTCAAATACCAAATCCATCGAATAATGGCATGGCCGTTACTCTACGCCCCAGAGAACGCCTTCTTCAACTCTTAGAATTAATTACAGCAATCATTTTATAGGCGCGCTATAGATACACCATAACAGGAACCCCGACTCAAATAACTTGAGTCTGATCGCTGAAGTCAAACAATACCTCTTCGATTCACGATTCACAATCCTCAGAAAACTCGTAACCTCGTTACAAGTACAAAAATTAATCCGACACTCAGCTGATTGAAGAATGCTTCAGTGCGAGCCTAGTTTTTGATATCCAGCTCTAGACCCTTTGCTGAATCTTTCACCGAATTACAGACACTTTCGGTCGTACTTCTAAATTTGCGGAAACTTCCCACCTGCACAATAAATCGATACAACTGTCCGATTAATTAAAAGCTAACGGCATTGGCTTAAGTTAGCGAACAATTAGCAGCTAAATATCCGGCCTTTCCGACCCTCTACACACCTTCTTAGTTCCTCTGAAGTGTCTGTCATTGCTCTTCGATAGCAACTCCTTTTTCCTCGGGTGTAGAACCATAGCTGAACCATTTAGTTAACAAAAGTACGGCGAGACCATTACTCCTTAACAATTTTCAGTGAGCAACATAATATAGCCATCGGTCGTTCTTCTAGCGGCCAGCTGGTGGGCAAAGGTCGCTGGCTCCAGCGCTCTACGATTGTCTGTGGACTGACGAATGATCTTTGCACCACCTCCCAAACGCTGCACGAGGTACTCGACTATCTGGACAAACACACAAGACATACGCTACACACAGTTTTTTCATGTTCCTTTTCCAACATTTTATTGCTCTCGTGCTGTTTCAATAGAATGAAACGAACATTAAGAATTTACATCGCCAAAACGTGCTGTATCATTCTGTCGCAGCACAACTCTTTTAGCGCGAATCTTGAAACTTCATTCCATTTGGTGTTTTCTATTGCTAGACCAACCTGGGCTGCGAGTGAATCAATAGAAGAGTTCGACTCGCTTAATGATTTTAGATAGGACGAGACTGTTGTCATATTTAACAATATTTGCGCCACACTTTTAATTTACTATCAAGCTTATTCAAAAATTAAAAGTAACACCCCAGAAAGCGACTGCTCGTTAGTTGGTGACAGATAATTCAAGATATTAGTTAGTGCCTCGGAGCGCCGGCGCCTCATGCGATGTGAAATATTGGTCTGATGATATATATTATAACCGAAAACGGTTATCACGACTAGAACGAAAATACATTACAATTAGGACAATTAAGCTTTATTTTATAGCAAAACGTATAGTGTGTATAGTAACGTAATTGGTAATACTGAACACTATGACTGTAGCTAGCAACAAAGTGAAGTAAGATTTGCCGTATGCTCATGTGCAGAGTAATCCACTAATTAGGTTGAACGTACCTGATGCAGGAAATATTCTGATCTTTAATTTCAGTGATCAATAGACTAGGCATCGGGGATCTACTCTCTTTAACGAACCGATAATCGAATTGTGATCGTTAACGTCGTTTGACAAAGTTATTACCAGTTAAACAACCAGGGCACGTCGCAACAGCTCGTTTCAAGGCTTCACACATATTTCGCAATTCACTGGAGCTCAGCTTATAGTATAGGTCAGACAAAGTTTATGTCAGACAGTGTTTGAACATGAACCTGCAGCTAAAACGAGCAGTCACCTTGAGAACTGCATTACAACTGACGTTAATTCCAAAGATGTTCGGACAGTACGCTCAGAATTTTGTCCAGTGAGACATGTGGAAGTAGCATCACAGGGGAAAATATTTGATGGAGAACCGAGAAATACCCTTGTATTAGAGATTAAATGGTTGAAAATGCGCTAACGAGAAATGAATCTTCCTAATCCGTTCCGAAATAATGAAGCTGCAATACAATGAGTGTTCTGTCAACGTTCCACCTCTGATGACTGGAATATTACATACGTTCAGAGAGGTGAAAGCTGTGTGCTCCACACGAAATTCAGTGCACACCTGCTGTGTTGCTGTTGAGAGAAAGTAAAAGGTGTCCGTGGTGCGTGTTGAGGTGCGGTTCCGCCTCAGGTTAGGGAAAAAAAAAGAAAAGAAAAAGAGGTTTCGACGGGTGAGAGCGCCCAGAAATTGCTGTTGAAATGTTCTCAGAAGCAGGAGAGGAAGGAAGATTAGTATCTAACGCTGTTGATATGCTTATTGGGGACGGAGCACAAGGTGCTATTAGGAAATACTTGGAAATAAACTGGCTGTGCGTTATTCAAACGAACCATATTGATATTTGCCTTAAATGATTTTGAGAAACCAGGGAAAACTTAAATCCGGCCCAGGTGAAGATTGAAACTCTAGCCTTGGGAAAACTATCCCAGTATTTTAACGCGGCATCATCAAGAGTTCGATCACAGCAGTTTGGATACATACATTCAAGTTCTTGAAGACGAATATCAACAAAAATAAAATAAGGTTAATGAAATGGTAGGCGAGTTACATCTGGCGATGCTGACGGAGTTAGATTAGGAAATGTGATACTGAACTTAGTGCATGTAGTCTGATATTTATATAGTAATATAAATGACTGTGGCTAAAGTAGACGGGATGTAAAATGCAGACTGACAATAGCACGAAAAGCATTTTTGAACAACACGAAGTTGTTAACATCTAACATAAATTTAAGTGTTAGGAAGTTTTCCCTGAGGTATTTTTCTTGGAGTGTTGTCTTGTACGGAAATGAAAGGTCGACGGTAAACAGCTAAGAGAAGAAGAGAAACTTCTGATACGTGACGCTGCAGAAGAATGCTGTAGATTAGATGGGTGGATAGAATAACTGCCGGCCGGGGTGGCCGAGCGGTTCTAGGGGCTACAATCTGGAACCGCTCGACCGCTCCGGTCGCAGGTTCGAATCCTGCCTCAGCCATGAATGTGTGTGATGTCCTTACGTCAGTTATGTTTAAGTAGTTCTAAGTTCTAGGGGACTGATGACCTCAGATGTTAAGTCTCATAGTGCTTAGAGCCATTTGAACCATTTTTGATAGAATAACTAATGAAGAAGTAATGAACTGTGGAAAAACGAAATTTTGTGGCTCGGTTTGAGGAAAAGAAGGGCTTGTTTAATGGAACTTATCCTCAGGCATCAAGGAATCACCAATTAGTAATGGAATGAAGAGTAGTGTCGGGGACGTAAAAATTGTAGAGGTACACAAACGCTTAAATACAGTAAGCGTGCGCAAATGAATGCAGGTTGCAATAGTTATGCAGAGACGGAGAGGCTCGCATAGGGCAGATTGGCGCGGACAGCTGTATTACATCAGTCGTCGGACGAAAGATCACAACAAAATTGTATCTCTTAGAAAAGTCGTGTCCCTTTAACGCGACTGAGTTGAAAGCAGCTCAGTCCAACATCGTTTACGACAAGAGATTTGTCAAAATCGAAATGTGTTACAAAACTTCGCTCAGATTTCTGCAGCGCTTCAAATGATCCTTTCTGCACAAAAAAAGAATGTGAAGTAAGAAGAGTAGAATAGTACTGCAATCTTCCATATTATGTTGCGTATGACGAAAATAAATTTGAAGTTTCGTTTTACATGAGAGTTGGTAGTACCTCCACGTAAAGGATGGTTTTTAAGAACGAATGCCAACATTTCTATTATACTGCGGTCTCATGCTATCTTCCGACTGGTCAATGCGTAAGATGGTCATGTCATTTTGGTTTTTGTATGCCACCGATGTGCCCGTCAGAGGGAGAAGAAGTTGCGTTACTTTAAACAATATTTGGCCTCTGCACAGTCTGATAAATTCTTAGTTGAAGTGTGCTAGGTGATGGACGTATTTAGTGGTGCTGTGTGATTTTATCTGTTAGATGAAGAAATGACGCAAGGATGAATATCATGTACACATTGAAAGGTGAAAGGAATACAAATTTTTTATAATGTTGTTATTTTTTTGAATATTAGAAGTTTGTGGTGACACTGCAGCACCGAGCAGCTAAGAATGATTATTCTCAGTTAGTTAACTTGCACAGAGCTGAGAGAAAGATCACCCCACTTCCCTAAATCATGGATTAGCATATTAGTTGATTAAGCCATTTTTTAAAAAAATCGTTGTTTATCATGTTGAGCATAGTATTGTCAGACCCATGTTATAGCGACCTGTCACTTATGGGCCTAGTTGCTCCTTTTTCTGGTAAATCGACGGAAGAAGTGCAATCATTTGTTAGTGATCTTAAGAACCACATGGGAATGGAACGTGGAACCGATGTGGAGCTTCTAACAATGGCAAAGTTAAGGTCAACCGGAGAAGGAAAAGCTCATGCCGGATGTACAGGAGCTTTTAAGGGGGCAGAAACATTTGAGGAGTTGGAGTAGTGGTTGGTATGAAAATATAGAAAGCAGAACAGTGCCAGACATTTCCGACAGTAGTAAGATATGCTAGTGAAGGGCCGTGGAGAGTCTGAAGAAGAATTTGCACGTAGGGTAAGATATATCAATGGTTGTACGTATGAGTAGGGGCGGGACGGAGCAGTGAACACACTAATATTGCGGGAGGTCGACTAACGTCCGCTTTACGTAGTTTTGTGGGTGCTGCATTGATAAATGTCAAAGAGCATGGACAAGAGTTCTGGTTGATTTGCACTCATCTGTTGGTTTGGCAATAGAATGCGAAGACATTGATGTGTCGACCTTATCATAAGGCAAATGGGTAGAATTTTCAGATAATACAAGGAGTTGTGGATGTGGGGCAGACGGGACGTCTGCAGAGGTAATGTCGCCAGCCACGAAGCAATGGAACAAAAGTCAGTGTAATAGTAGCAGCAATTTCAGGGGTGATCGACCGGGGAAAACAGGCGTTAAACATCAGAGGGAGCTTGAAATCCACTTAACGACACTCCCAGAGGTATATGAAGATGTGGATAGAAAGTAGAAGGAGTAGTAGAAGAGAAGAATTACGGGATGTTATTGGACATGGGGATGCATGTGTCGGTTGACAGTAGGGATTTGGTGGAGTAGAAACACTGGAATCCACCGCGGTATAGGTTGTGTGCAGTATGCATAGTGTAGTCAGCCATTGTGGTCAGTGGACATTCATTGTTGTTGGGTGTGGTACAGCTCAGACAATGTGTAGGAATTATGTTGCACATAAATGAGGGCTGTGACGTGATTCTGGGGTTGGATTTCTTGCTTCAGCCTTGCGCCAAAACCGACCACTGGCAACACATAGTGGAGCACGACAGAATGATGTTTCTGTTAGGTGAAGCTGTTCCCAAAATATTACTGGACTGTTGTGAAGAGAGGCTGTCACTTGTGACATAACAATTAAACTGTGGACTGTGAACGGCTCAATAGTGCTGGGAAATCGCTTTGGATTAATGTTGAGACTAGTTTAGTTTCTGGGATGTTGCGTGACTGGTGAAACTGTTTATAGGGTGTGGCAGGTCGGTTAGTGAAAAGAAGTGTTGTACGCACGGTAGAGGTGAGTGCGGAAAAAGTGGTATCTGTAATCGTAGATAATTTATCGCCAAGGATTTGAGGTTAACGAAGATGTTGTTAATCTCTAGTGTGGATATTCTGCATGAGGAGCAGTGGGGCATGAGGGGTTTCGGCCACGGGGAATCTCCAGATGCCACTGAAATTGCGTTACAAGGAAAGGTGCAAAATGTGAATGGGAATAGTAAGAAGCAGTTGGAGTAGTTACTGCTGGAGTTTAAAGATTTGATTTTTCAAAGGCAGCCATTGCCACTGATTCATATTATGCAGCACTGGATACTGACAGGTTATGAATCACAAGTGTACACCAAGCCATATAGAGTACTAAGGTGCTTTCAGCCGATTCTGGAGGAGTTCATTAATCTCTATCTGAGGGATGGAGTTATTGAGGAAAGTAATAATCCGTGGCGTTAAGGAATTGTCAAAGTGCCGAAAAAATCAATGGGTGGATCACAAAAATATAGGTTTTGTTATAATTATCAACCTCTGAATGACAAGATTGAAACAGATGCTACCCTTTACCAAATACTACGGACGACACAGACTGTCTGGCACAGTACAAATATTTTTCGCCAATGGAATTGAGAAGCAGATACCATTGGCTGGAGGTGGTTCCAGAACACCGGCGAAAGACAGCATTTTGTATATCATGAGGATATTACCAGTTCAGGAGGATGCCTTTTGGATTCACAGACACACCTGCAACATTTCACAGGTTGTCGACTGGGGTTCTAAGAAGTTTAAGACCATGCCAATGCCTGGTACATCTGGACGATATAATCGCGTTTATGAGTGACGGAGAGCGCTAAGGGAGGTAATCTTCGGGCTGTGGATCGCAAATTTAACGTTGAGTGTGCGGAAAAGTAATTTTGTGTTAGAAGAGGAGGCTTGTCTTGGCCACACAGTCAAGACGGAGCTCAGGTGGACCAGAGAATGAATGCCGTGCGTGAATTTCCTGTATCTGAATCGGTGAAGAAACTACAATCGTTTCTTGGAGTCGTGAATTACTTTAGAAGGTTTGTGAAAGGATTTGCAGATATCGCCAGATCGTCAACGCAGTTACTGAGGAAAAGGTCGAAGGTTGTGTGGCCTGGGGATTATTAATACGAGTTTGAGGAACTGAAAGAAGTTTTGACAGTAATTTCAGTTTTCGTGACTATTAATTTCAAAAAGGAGTTTATTCTTTCATGTGTTTGCGTCCAACCCTGCCCTTGGGTGTGTATTGAGTCAAGAATATGAGGGCATGGAACATCCTGCAGCCTATGAATTGAGCCGGATGAATTCACAGGAAATGAATTAATATATGACAAAAAAGAAATGTTGAATCTTATTTATGGAGTGACCTACTTCAAGTGTTATCTACATGGGAGTAATTTTTTTAGGCACAGTGGATCATACAGCGTTGAAACTGTGCCTGTAGTTGAAGGATCCAAGTAGTAAAACTCAACCGAGTGAGTTCTTTATGAGATGATACACAGACCTTGGATAAGGCATGGAAATGTGGATGGGTTAAGTAGAAAAGCGGTGGTATTGTAAATATAAGGCAATGAACTTAATCAGCGCAACGAATGGACGACGAATATAAATAGTTTTATAAGTAATCACAGTTTAGTGTACATGATGGACTGTTGTGCAGAGAAAATAAGTTGGAACGATGAGTAGTGGGGCCAAGAAATTTGAATCGTATTAAAGGAGATAGATGATTACGTGTTAATGGGTTCAGAGGCGAGGGGTGTAGATCTACCAACAGAAGAGCAGTAGAGAGGTACTACTGGAAGAATAAAAAGGTAAATGGGTATGAAATCTTATACCGTAAGGAGGGCAGGTTTGTGTCGTAAGAAATTACTATTACAGTGATTATCTGAAGCATTTCAGTCACTTTGGATCGATGTCTTAGGTCCTTTCTGCAAAACACCTGCAGAAAAAAGGATCCGCTCACAATTATACATTATTTTTCGAACTAAATAGAAATGGTCACTTTGCGAAACCAACAAGTAGGAATGATAGTGCAACTGTTAATCGTTGGACACTAAACTTTGGAGCGCCTGAGACGATAGTAACTGATCAGGGAAACAAACTTTATGTTGAATTTGCGACCAACAACAAACATTCAAAACACAAGGTGTTCCCGAAGGAATAGTCAATATTCAGGAATATGACAGGCATGATCACTTGAAGCAAAAAGTCTCGTGCTTCTTTATCTTCGTTACTATGAAATAAATCTCTTGTACTGCAAGTTTTTTGATTTACATATTTTTTGAGGATGTAGTGTGGATCATAGAAACAAAAGAAAAGAACTAGGAAACATGGTCTCTAAAATACATACTTCAACAACAGCTATAGGCAGTCGTTTAGTAGAAGAAATGTATTGATCAAATACAGTTGATGTCTGATGTTCCTGAGACATACTGAGTCTCACCTTTGTCTGTGATAACGATGTAAGTCAAAGAAATGAATTAAATTTTAGAAGAGGAATAGCAATGGGTTGAGGCGTGAGTGGGATTTTGTCGCGGGGAGGAAGACGTTGCATGGTATTCCTTGCAGCTGGCATGGCTGCAATGCCAATGTGGCTTAATGGCTATCATATCTACATTGTAAGCAGGAAATGTGTATTCAAATGTCAGTACTGGTACAAATTTTAATTCATTTGCATCGGGCTACATTATTATGGAAGAAATCGGTTCACGACAGCGAAGGTGGCTCTTAGAGATCATGTTTACTAGACTTTTTTTCTTGTTTTGGTCCATACTACCACCTCACAAAATACGGAAAGCAAAGAGCTTGCAGGAGAAGTGTTTCACAGTATCGAACGTGAAGGAGTGCTCTTAAGGTATTTATTTTAGAGGCCATGTTTACAGATTTTTTTTTTCGAAAGATCTTTTCTTCCATATTTCTGAATATTAACCATTCCTCTTGGGACACCGTGTATAGCGAGCAATATTATACAAAATTTGCACAACGAGCTATTATAAAGACACACACACACACACACAAGCACATAGAGAGAGAGAGAGAGAGAGAGAGAGAGAGGGGGGGGGGAGTAGCTACATAACTAAAATTTCGCTACACTGGTAGGTAGACTTTCCGTGGTGTATTGGGGCTGCCCTGGCAAATGTAGAGTGTAGAGGGAGCAACTTACAGTCGCGATGTAGCGGTAGACAGGTTTGCTCTGCGGGTTGCAGCGAGAGACGGCTGCCTCGACGGCAGAGGAAGATGGCGCTATCCCCAAAGCTGATCCAGGGATTGGCTCAGCGATACACCTCGAGCGTCCGCGGCGCTTAGCTGGGAGCGGAGTCAACGTCGGGGCAAGCGGCGAGTTTGAGCAACAAATACGGTACGCCGCGCGCCGCCTATCGCGTTTCACGTGATTACCGAAGTTTCCCCGTAATTAATTCGATGCAATTACCGAGAGGGCCCGCAGTGCTCGGAGATTACCACCGGGGCCCAAGGAGCGTGGGCGCAGAGTACAGCAGTAGGCGCTGCGCGTTCTGCCAGAGACTGTTACCGGGGTAACGCCGCCACTGTGCCTGTCAGTCAATCGCCGAGGCCGCCGCAGAGGGCCCAATAGAAAGCACGCCACCAGCGGCTGCGCTGTCACGCAGTCGCGCGAGCGAAATCGAGTGAAAGCTGCGGGGGTAGCGGTGTATACACTGCCACGCAGCCACACTGCGGCCGTTATTGCGCATCTTCGCGGAATGGCTGTTGCCGTATCACATGGTACACGTACACAATATGAGGTACGCACCGCGGATGGTGATGGCTGCTATAAACAGAACCACCTACACCCGAGCAGCGATACATCATCAGAACAGACCTCGCAGCTAACAACGCAGTGAAAATAATCAGGACAAACCGCGAGAATATCAAACTTTCTTCTTTGGTAGACGAATCAGACAACGACTATTAGACGATTCTCCGCGATCGAATATCACGAAATCCTTCCATGCGAGCTCTGTTTCTCCATTACCTTTTTTGTTATGACAGTCATTTCTCCATATGTAGGTGAGAGTCAAGAATATATTTTTACATTTGGTGGGAGCCATAGTGATTGGAATTTCGTGAAAAGGACTCGCAACAACGAAAGATGCCTTTATTTGAGTGATTGCTACCACAACATGCTTATCCCATCCGAAACACTCGCTCTCCCGTTTCGCGGTAAAACAAAATGAGCTTCCGCTCTTTGCACTTTTTCGATGCCCCAGTAGAGATGTATAAGTACTAAGGATCTCACATCGCGATAAAAGGAAAAATATTCCAGAAGACGACAGAAAAACATAGTGCATACCTCTTTAGTAAGTTTTCGCATCTTCTACGTGCTCTACCAATAAAACACAGTCCTTCGTTCACGTTTCCCACAAAATTTTATATGTGATCATGTCAGTTTCAGTTGTTCGTAACTGTTATCCCTATATATTTAGATTAATCGAGAACCTTTAAATTTTTTGTGACTCTTGTTGTAACTGAAATTTAGCGGAAACTTTTGAGTAGCCGTGAGCAATTTCACATTTCCAATCCTTAGGGGCAAATGCCACGTTTCACATCACGCACATAAACTGATGGAAAAAAATAGCAACACCAAAACATAATTACTGTAGAGTAATGAAATCTACCATGTTTAAGACTTACAGAATCTAATCATACTCAAGCACTGCAGGGATTATTCTTTACAGTATTATTAGGATAATATTTCACAATACTTCAAGGATATGAATATTGAGAAGCATCTTTCACTATTGCAGACGCAGTATGTGGATCAACATACTGTGTTGCAACTGCACTAAAATTGGAAGATAGCAGGTTAATACAAGCGTGGGATAAGCCATCGTAAATGTGAAATTAGTGTAACCGTCAGACTGTTGAATGCAAACATGAAGACGTGCATGCCTTGTGCTTCACAGATGCTAGATGTCAGTTTGTGGAAAGGAGTTCCACGCCAGTTGCACTTGGTCGGTCAATACGGGGACGGTTAAAGCCAATTTTGGCTGACGCTGGAGTAGTCATCCGATGATGTCCCATATGTGCTCAAATGGAGACAGATTTTGTGATCGAGCAGGCCAAGGAAACCTGTCGACACTCTGTATACCATGTTGGGTTACAACAGTGGTATGTGGGCGAGTGTTATCCTGTTAGAAAACAACCTCTGGAATGTTGTGTAAGTCTGGAACCACGGGACTGCTACGGTCGCAGGTTCGAATCTTGCCTCGGGCATGGATGTGTGTGATGTCCTTAGGTTAGGTTAGGTTTAAGTAGTTCTAAGATTTAGGGGACTGATTACCTCAGAAGTTAAGTCCCATAGTGCTCAGAGTCATTTGAACCAATGTTGTGTATGAACAGCAGAACAACAGGCCAAATCACCACAATGGGGAAAAAATTTCATCTACATCTACATCTACATTTATACTCCGCAAGCCACCCAACGGTGTGTGGCGGAGGGCACTTTACGTGCCACTGTCATTACCTCCCTTTCCTGTTCCAGTCGCGTATGGTTCGCGGGAAGAACGACTGTCTGAAAGCCTCCGTGAGCGCTCTAATCTCTCTAATTTTACATTCGTGATCTCCTCGGGAGGTATAAGTAGGGGGAAGCACCAGAAACGCACCCTCTCGAAACCTGGCGAGCAAGCTACACCGCGATGCAGAGCGCCTCTCTTGCAGAGTCTGCCACATGAGTTTGTTAAACATCTCCGTAACGCTATCACGGTTACCAAATAACCCTGTGACGAAACGCGCCGCTCTTCTTTGGATCTTCTCTATCTCCTCCGTCAACCCGATCTGGTACGGATCCCACACTGATGAGCAATACTCAAGTATAGGTCGAACGAGTGTTTTGTAAGCCACCTCCTTTGTTGATCGACTACATTTTCTAAGGACTCTCCCAGTGAATCTCAACCTGGTACCCGCCTTACCAACAATTAATTTTATATGATCATTCCACTTCAAATCGTTCCGCACGCATACTCCCAGATATTTTACAGAAGTAACTGCTACCAGTGTTTGTTCCGCTATCATATAATCATACAATAAAGGATCCTTCTTTCTATGTATTCGCAATACATTACATTTGTCTAGGGCCAGTTGCCACTCCCTGCACCAAGTGCCTATCCGCTGCAGATCTTCCTGCATTTCGCTACAATTTTCTAATGCTGCAACTTCTGTGTATACTACAGCATCATCCGCGAAAAGCCGCATGGAACTTTCGACGCTATCTACTAGGTCATTTATATATATTGTGAAAAGCAATGGTCCCATAACACTCTCCTGTGGCACGCCAGAGGTTACTTTAACGTCTGTAGACGTCTCTCCATTGATAACAACATGATGTGTTCTGTTTGCTAAAAACTCTTCAATCCAGCCACACAGCTGGTCTGATATTCCGTAGGCTCTTACTTTGTTTATCAGGCGACAGTGCGGAACTGTATCGAACGCCTTCCGGAAGTCAAGAAAAATAGCATCTACCTGGGAGCCTGTATCTAACATTTTCTGGGTCTCATGAACAAATAAAGCGAGTTGGGTCTCACACGATCGCTGTTTCCTGAATCCATGTTGATTCCTACATAGTAGATTTTGGGTTTCCAAAAACCAGTTTGAGGTCCTCGTCGGTTTCAAGGATTCTTTGTCATGCACGCGCGTTTCCCTCTCTCTCTCTCTCTCTCTCTCTCTGTGTGTGTGTGTGTGTGTGTGTGTGTGTGTGTGTGTGTGTGTGTGTGTGTGTGTGTGTGTGTGTCTGTGTCTGTATGCGTGTGTGAGATCATTCTTGACTTCTATAAAACTCGAATTCTTCCTACGTCTACAATCCACATTCACTGCACTGGTAGTGAGTGTAGTCTAAGGCTTCCTTTGCCCGTATTCTGAAATTCTACGTATTGACATGTCTTTGGAAATGGAAAAGGGCTTCAACTGCCCACAGAATGTTCCACGGCCATTCATTGACAACTTCCATGCAAGCCAGAAATTCCAAAGCGAATTTTTGTCTTGCTGGCAAATCAGCAGGAAGCTTCTCCTGAATAATTGTGATTTTGTTTGGATATCAATCCGGGATGTTTCGTCTCTGTATACAACACGATCATGCGCGAGTAGCCTCATGGAACTAGACGTTATCCATAAGGTTATTTACCACGTGTACATACGTTGTGAGAAATGATGTTCCTGTAATACTGGCTTGTGGTATGCCCGATGTTGACCACGCGGCTGCTACCGTCGCTGGTTCGAATCCTGCCTCGGGCATGGATGTGTGTGATGTCCGTAGGTTGGTTAGGTGGTGGTGGTGGTGTGTTGGGGATTATGGGCGCTCAACATCGAGGTCATCAGCGCCCTGACACACATTAAAAGGAACGAATGTGGACAGACCTAAGAAAACTAAAGCACACACTCAAACAAAGCAGGAAAAGAAGGAAAATGCTACCTAAGAAAGTAAAACCTAAGGAAAGGGGAAACATAGCAACAAGAATGTCACAGGAAATTGTTATTGGCTGGCCACTTACATAAAATATGGGCGAGCTTGTCACACAGTGAGCAAATTAAAATGCTCTCCCTAAAATCTTTGTAAAAGCATTTGACAGGGCACAGAACTTTAAAACTTTAGCGACATTCGTCCGAGTGTTGCCTAAAAGAGATGGCAGGACCGCTGGCAAGTCAGCTGCGACCCACTGGTCAGAAAATAAAACGCAATCCAATAAAACGTGGCACACAGTGACCTGGACGCCGCAAGCACCACACATTGGAGGGTCCTCTCGCCGGAGAAGGAAGCCTTGCATCATAGGGCTGTGGCCTATTCGAAGCCGAGTGAGGAGAACCTCATCCCGTCGATGGGGCTGAAGGGAAGTACACCACACACGCGTTGTGGGCTTGACTATACGGAGCTTATTGTCAGTCACTTCCAGCCACTCATCCTCCCACCGACGCATGACCCGTGAGCTCAGCAGCGAGGTGAGCGCGTGCAAGGGGATAGCACACTGAGATACTTGAAGTAGTTCTAAGTTTAGGGGGCTGATGACCTGCTATGTCCCATAGTGTTTAGAGCCATTTGAACCATATGCCCGACGTTTCTTTCACATTAGAAAATTTTTCGCCATGAACTGGATTTCACTCGATCGTTGTTTGCGGATGTCCTTTTATTCCAACAAGTGGAGATTTTCCATCTCCAGAAATATCATAAGTATAAACAGTGTTCCGAAATTAGACAACAAACCGAAGTCAGAGATGTAGATCTACATCTTTGTGTGTCTGTTCGACGTCTCTTCTTGATAACGGCAATTATCTACGCTTTTTTTTTCATCGCAAGGGACGCTTTGCTCCTCCGGCGAGATGTTGCTGCTAGATGAGGAGCTAATTCTTTCGCATACTCTGTGCGGAATTATATTGGTATGTCGTCAGGACTATTGCTTTTACTCAGGCGATTTGTTCATTTTCTACACTATGGTCACTTATTTCGATATCTATTATTTTGATGTTCGTGCGATAGTTCAAAGAACAAACTGCAGTATGATCTCTCTCGGTGAAACAGCTTTGGAAAAAGGCGTCTAATATTTCGTCCTTCTCCCTGTCATTGTCCGTTTCGATGTCATTTTGGTCACAGAGTGTCTGGAGATATCTTCGATCCGTTTACTGATTTAACGTAAGATCATAATGTGTTAGGATTTTATGTTAATAATTGCAATACAATTTAATCCATCAATAGATACCGAGCGAGGTGGCGCTGTGGTCCGCACATTGGACTCGCATTCGGGAAGACGACGGTTCTAACACGCCATCAGTCCACCTGATTTAAGTTTTCTGTGATTTCCCTAAAATCGCTTCAAGCGGATGCCGGAGGGTTCCTTTGATAGGGCACGGCCGACTTCCTTCCCCATTCTTTCCTAATCCGATGGGACCGATGACCTCGCTATTTGGACTCTTTCCCAAAATCAACCAACCATAAATAGACCTGAACTCTTGGCTCTCGTTGTTTAAGTTGAGGATAGCGTTTCTGTTCTATCAGTACTTTTCACTTTGTAACTACGACACGTACAGTTCACAGGCGAGTTGGGTGCTAACTAATAAATGGAATACCATCTCCTCCGATTCTGTTATGCAAATAATTTTGACGACAAACTTTTCCAACATTCTGTAGCTTGAACGATTCAGTTCCTCGAAACATTCTATCTGCGGAGATACATTTGTTACAGAGAGAATTATGTCTGTTGCGGAACACACTGATGAGACAAAAACATTGCGCTGACGTGACAAGAATCTTGGGATAACCGCAAATATAGTGTCGGACCGACTTTTACCCAGGATAGTGCAGCAACGCGACGTGGCACGGTCTCCACAAGTCGTTGGAAGTCCCCTGCAGAAATATTGAGCCATGCTACCGCTATAGCGATCCAGAATTTCGAAAGCTTTTTCGGTGCAGTATTTTGTGTATGGCTTGACCTCTTGGTTATGTCCCATAAATGTTCGATTGAATTCATGTCGGGCTATCTGGGGTCCAAACCTTTGCTCACACTGTTCAGAATGTTCTCCAAACCAATCACGAACAACTGTGGCCCGGTGACATGGTGCATTCTCATTTATAAAAATTCCATCGTTGTTTGGGAAGATGAAATCCATTTTTTTTATTCTCGAATCGGAAACATACAAAATTTCAGTACATATGCATACACAAATTGTATTTATATTACATGTGCCCAGTACTTTGCAACCTCCAAGGCGCTTGGAGTGGCTTGTAGGAGATTAATCTTCGTGCAGGATGTAGGGCACAAAAGGCACTGGAGCATGTGGCTAGTGGTTTGTTCTTGTCCACTACCACACGACGTATCTTCTGTTATGAATCCCCATCTCTTCAGGCTGTCTCTTGATCGATCAACTCCTGATCGTAATCTGTTTAAAGATTTCCACACCAGCCAGCTCTCGTTGTGCCCAGGTGGTAGTTCTTCAGCTTCTGGCGTCTGCAGGTGAGGCGTCGACTTCTTCCATAACTCCAGCCTTGCCTTCTCTGGTGAAATGGTGAGCTTCTCGGATGTTCTCAGGAAGCTCTTTCGCGATCTCAGCCGTTGCTGTGGTGGATGATGTCCGTGCAGTGGATGGGCACTGTCCTGTTCCACTCTCAGTCTCTCCTTGTTGGCAGCCACTGTTCTGCGTATCCATGGAGCCTCCACGAAGATTGCAATGATTTCCGACCAAGATAAGACTTGAAATCGGGAGTTCCCTGGGCGTCAGGTTTCTCTGGCTGCTGATCCTTTCACACCCGAAACTTCATCTTGGTCCTTTTCAGGACCACAGTTGACCATCTTATCGATGAAATCCATGAATGCCTGTAAATGGTCTGCAAGTAGCCGAACATAACCATTTCCTGTCAATGATCGGTTCAATTGGACCAAGGGACCCAGCCCATTCAATGTAAACACAGCCTATGCAATAATGGAGTCAAATCCAGCTCGTAAAGCGCCTTGTTGATGACTTGGATCCATGGCTTCATGTGGTGTGCAACACTCGAACCCCAATTCAGCTCTTACAAACTGAAATCGGGACACATCTGACCAGGCCACGGTTTTCCAGTCGTCTAGGGTCCAACCGATAAGGTCACGAAGTCAAGAGAGACTCTGCAGGCGATATCGTGGTGTTAGCAAAGCACTGGTGTTGATCTTCTGTTGCCATAGCCCTCTAACACCAAATTTCGCTACACACAAGACACACATAACGGATATGTTCGTCGTACGCCTCACATAAATTCTACGGTTATTTCACGCAGTGTTGTTTGTCTGTTGACACTGACACAGCTACGGAAACGCTGCTACTCTCGATCGTTAAGTGAAGGCGGTCTGCCACTGGTGCTGGAAGAAATGTAATGTGACACTATGTTATGGATCATGATGTATTATTATTACGCCATAGGATGTAACTGAATTATAGTAGGTGAAGTATGCTAACAATATGGTCTGGAGGTCAACATAATGAGCGTCTACAAAACAGCTAGATCTGAGACTTTTGAATGACTGGCCCACATGATGGCGCCACTTCAGTTCACTACCCATGGCCAGAAACTTCTCATATGTACCCTCATTGAGTGTATACGCACTGATCTCTACTTCTGAAGTCTGCACAACATTATAATCTTTTCAGAATTTCATAGTATGTTTCTTTAAGGTTCGATTGTTAATGCCTTTGCAAGGCAAACACAAAGCTCCCCATACTTTGCAGCAGGTAATCAAACAAGGTTTACAGTAACGCCACCCATTGCTCGACAAGCTTTCTCTCGGTGTTGGCAGTGGACTATGTTGGAGCTGTTAATACGGCCTAGTGTGCTCCACGTAAATTCACAGAATACAAATCCAGTGCCAGACGTGTGACGTCCTAATGGAGGTACTCATTCGCCAGGTCAGTCCTGCATGATTGGAAATTATCATTCTTTAGACAGAACTTTGGTCGGTCTGCACCATGAAAATCGCCCACATGGCGTTGCAGGCAGAAGAAATTAACACTTAGATTTCTGATGAAACCGCAGTTCTGCTAGGGATGGTAAACAACTTGAAAGGGCAACTGAACAGAAAGGACAGAGTCTCGGAAGAAGGTCATCAGGCGAACAGTAAGAAACCTGATAACAAGAGTAATGGAAGGTCGTCGAATTTAGCTTTTCGAACAGCAAAATAAGCAACGAGGACCGAAGACTGACAATAGCAAGGAAAGTATTTCTAGAAAAGAGCAATTTGCTAACCACGTATATAAATTTGAATGATAGGATTTTTTTCCGTGAAGGTATTTGTCTAAAGTGTGGGAAACAGTCCAGACAAGAAGAGAAGAGAAAATATTGAAATATGATGTTATAAGAGAATCATGACGATTAGACATGTACGAGGGCAGTTCAATAAGTAATGCAACACATTTTTTTCTCGGCCAATTTTGATTGAAAAAACTGGAAATTTCTTGTGGAATATTTTCAAACATTCCCGCTTCGTTTTGTATAGTTTCATTGACTTCCGACAGGTGGCAGCGCTGTACGGAGCTGTTAAAATGGCGTCTGTAACGGATGTGCGTTGCAAACAACGGGCAGTGATCGAGTTTCTTTTTGGCGGAAAACCAGGGCATCTCAGATATTCATAGGCGCTTTCAGAATGTCTATGGCAGTGGACAAAAGCACGGTGAGTCGTTGGGCAAAGCGTGTGTCATCATCGCCGCAAGGTCAAGCAAGACTGTCTGATCTCCCGCGTGCGGGCCGGCCGTGCACAGCTGTGACTCCTGCAATGGCGGAGCGTGCGAACACACTCGTTCGAGATGATCGACGGATCACCATCAAACAACTCAGAGCTCAACTTGACATGTCTGTTGGTAGTGCTGTCACAATTGTTCACCAGTTGGGATATTCAAAGGTTTGTTCCCGCTGGGTCCCTCGTTGTCTAACCGAACACCATAAAGAGCAAATGAGAACCATCTGTGCGGAATTGCTTGCTCGTCATGTGGCTGAGGGTGACAATTTCTTGTCAAAGATTGTTACAGGCGATGAAACATGGGTTCATCAGTTCGAACCTGAAACAAAACGGCAATCAATGGAGTGGCGCCACACCCACTCCCCTACCAAGAAAAAGTTTAAAGCCATACCCTCAGCCGGTAAAGTCATGGTTACAGTCTTCTGGGACGCTGAAGGGGTTATTCTGTTCGATGTCCTTCCCCATGGTCATACGATCAACTCTGAAGTGTATTGTGCTACTCTTCAGAAATTGAAGAAACGACTTCAGCGTGTTCGTAGGCACAAAAATCTGAACGAACTTCTCCTTCTTCATGACAACGCAAGACCTCACACAAGTCTTCGCACCCGAGAGGAGCTGACAAAACTTCAGTGGACTGTTCTTCCTCATGCACCCTACAGCCCCGATCTCGCACCGTCGGATTTCCATATGTTTGGCCCAATGAAGGACGCAATCCGTGGGAGGCACTACGCGGATGATGAAGAAGTTATTGATGCAGTACGACGTTGGCTCCGACATCGACCAGTGGAATGGTACCGTGCAGGCATACAGGCCCTCATTTCAAGGTGGCGTAAAGCCGTAGCATTGAATGGAGATTACGTTGAAAAATAGTGTTGTGTAGCTAAAAGATTGGGGAATAACCTGGTGTATTTCAATGCTGAATAAAACAACCCCTGTTTCAGAAAAAAATGTGTTGCATTACTTATTGAACTGCCCTCGTACATCGTACAAGTGATGAAGACGTAATGAGTCGGACTGGGGAGCAAAGAAATTATGGCGCTACTGGACAAAAGGCAAAGGTAGGTATTTTGCAAGTTGCACATCTTAAGACAATTAAAGCAAAATAACGATGCAGGCGATGAGTTGTAGCTTTGCGCGTACTTCATCTGAATGTTCCTCTTTCTTTTTTAACTTTTTTAATGGGCTCCAGCACCACTCAAGCACTGGCGAAGATGTTGTTGGAGCTTATGGGACGTTGTTCTGCACACCGTAAGGGTCAGTAGTAGTGAGAGGCGAGAAGAAACGCGAAGCTGGATTATACTACACCCTATGTAAAATTTCTATTGATGATATCAACACTGGTCGACCGCGAATCGACGGAATATGTTACTTGTGGTGAAATACCTCACATCGAGAAAGAGCGTGTTCCCGTTATTTTTTGTTTGCTTGCGTCTTCAGTCATGCAGTGCTTTAACAAGGACAGCAGTTCCCGCATGGACTTTTATTAGGCCGTGACGCATGCAGTGATTTTTGTGGCTGCTACTTGAACAGCAGCAGAAATCGCTACTTGTAACAAAGTACTTGCTGTTACTGACTCGACTAGCATCTATTAAAATCTAGTTGCGTCTGAGTTTGAGCGTGTTCAATCCCAGTAGCCGCGCGTTGCGGTCATGTGACCTAGTCATCGCTACAGAGCGCTTTTGTCGCTCGTCTGGTGGCTCAAATCGCTGGTCGCTCTCTTGTTATCAGACTTTGCGGGCCAGTTTTTTCTTTGATTTTTTTTGTGGTACTTTGTCGCCATGATGGAAAACTGGAAGGAAATATGTGCTAGTGATCTGGCAAGGACGTGTTGAAACTTTTGGAAGTTTATCGGAAATATACAAATAACGACGACAACGTGAAGAAGAATGAGTGACAAAATAGTTGTGGAAGGTTGCTTGTAGAACTGAATAAAATTACTTCTGAAGAACATCTGATAAAGAAGTAACAATAAAGATAGATACAGAAAACAATTAAAGAAGGTGAAGAACTCCTTGAAAAGTGGCAAAGGAGCTTGAGACGGCTATAAACCTAAGTTACTTTCGTTCAAAGAAGTGGATTCCTTATTTGAGGAATGCCGTGAGTGATCGTCAATCGATCTCATTAGTTGGGGAGTAACTAATTCAAGTAATTAATGAAACTTTCTTTCACTGATCCGTTGAATATTATTGTGTACAAGTGGATATTCTCTTGTTGCACGTTAAAAGTCGTTTCTTTTCTCAATATACAGCAGAGTTTAGAATGATTCATCTCATTAACATTCTAGTGCACTTGAAATTGCGACAGGATCTTGAAATAGTTTATTATTGAACTAACAATTGAGTGAAAGTTAGGTCAATAGTTTATGAAACAGACCATTCTTACTATAAAAAATGAACGTGAAACTTCTTCTACACTAATATAGCTACAAAACTTACAGCAGTTCTCGTTTTACCAGCTATCGATGGCCCTCAGTAATTACATTATGGCACTGAAGAAACCTATAGTCGCTTGAATATCGCGGTACATATGGAAATTAATCGTATGGCAAAACACTCTCGTCTTTTGGTGATATCATTCGTCAAAATATTGTTTCGATGTCTCAAACCGTTTAAGAGATACGAGGAATTTGTATTTCGTTCTGTTCTTCTTCTTTTTTTTTTTTCACTGTCGCACGAGTTCGTGACAAAGTGCTTTACATATAATCCCTTTTCTAAAGACTGGAAACATACAGCGATATATTTCCAAGTTTAAAGGATGATTCAATGTATTATCTACATTTAATTTAATACGAAGTAGCATGTAACCTAACACGCACCAAACACAAATTCATGTCGACACCAGTTTTTCACTGAAAACTAAGAAGTTCTTGCAGTAGTTTACCTACTATCGAAAGATAATAATAATAATAACGAAATGATAGGCGTTTCATCATGAAGCTGACACATTGAACTATAAGATATGCGAGAATGAGAATTTATTACAGAATAGTATCTTTAAGACTGTTTGAGAAAGATCGCGCATCGGCCGACTTACTGTTCACGTATACAGCGGAAGCTGCCAGGTTCCGCGTCGAGTACGCCTGTTATTATACTGCTGACGCGCCCGGCACACGCTGGCAACTACGCTTCCCTCCACTGGCTCCGTACTGAACTGTCAGAACTCGCGATTTATTTTAAATAAACTATAAATATACTCGTATTTATTCACTGCGATGGTTATTTCGGCCTGTTATTCCACTCTCAAGCTTAGTATGAACTGCATCAGTGCACATCATTCCTTTTAAGAAGATGCTGATCTTGTGTCGACCATGTTTACATAACATGTGTATAATAAGGCAGGTGTCTGTGTCACTTATACCGTGCGTTTCACATTCTTTGCATCAAACATATAAGGGTGATGGAGCACGCTATGGGGAACAATTTTTGTTATGACAAAATGTTCGCCGACGCTACCAGGCGACGTTAGTTATTTTCCCATTGCATTCGCTGGCGCTGAAACGACGAGATTTCAGCCCCTACTAACGAGGTGTACTGCATCTACATTCATGCTCATAAATGAAGGATAGTTGCAGAATGTGGTGCCACACAACGTGGCACTACACAAAACTGGCGCTAATAGCATAAGCACATAGGGAACACACACGACACAGATCTGTAAGTCAATGGTATTGGTGATAAGTTGACAAAACCATCCCGAAACACATGAGCAGCTGCTGGGGTATAGCCTCCCATTTTTACACCAGTGCCTGTCGGAGCTCCTGAAGTGTCGTAGGGGTTTGAAGGCGTGCAGCGATACGTCGTCCGAGAGCATTCCAGACGTGCTCGATGGGGTTTACGTCTGGAGAACAGGCATGCCACTCTATTCGCCTGATATCTTCTGTTTCAAGGTACTCCTCCACGATGTCCGCTCGGTGGCGTCGAGCGTTATCATCCATCAGGACGAAGCTGGGACCCACTGCACCCCTGAAAAGGCGGACATACTGGTGCAAAATGACGTCCCGATACACCTAACCTGTTACAGTTCCTCTGTCAAATACATGTACGTGCACCAATCATAATCGCACCCCACAGCATCAAACCACGACCTCCATACAGGTCCCTTTCAAGGACATTAAGGGGTTGGTAGCTGGTTGCTGGTTCACGCCAGATGAAAACCCAGCGAGAATCACTTTTCAGACTATACCTGGACTCGTCCGTGAACATAACCTGGGAACACTGTTCCAATGACCATGTACTGTGCTCTTGACACCAGGCTCTACGGGCTTTCATGTGAGCAGGGGTCAGTGGAATGCACCTCGCAGGTCTCCAGGCGAATAAATCGTGTCTGTTCAGTCGTCTGTAGACTGTGTGTCGTGAGGCAACTGTTCCATTGGTTGCGGTAAGGTCCCGAGCAAGGATACCTGCAGTAGTCCGTGGCCGTCTACGGGCACTGATGGTGAGATATCGGTCTTCTTGTGGTGTTGTACACTGTGGATTTCCAGTATTGTAGCGCCTGGATACGTTTCCTGTCTGCTGGAACCGTTGCCATAATCTTGAGATCACACTTTGTGGCACACGGAGGGCCCGTGCTAGGACCTACTGTGTTTACCAGCCTCCAGTCGCCCTAGTATTCTACCCCTCATAACGTAATCAATATGTGTTCTCTGAGCCATTTTCAACACACAGTGATCATTAGCACGTCTGAAAACTTCTGCACTCTTACTCTCTGCACCGTACTCTGAGATGCACCAACACACCTCTGCGTATGTGGACTGCTGCCAGTGCGACGAGTGCAGGTCAAATGCACCGCATGCTCATACCCCGAGGTGATTTAAACCCGCAAACCGCCCATCAGAGCGTTCTTTCACCATGTATCAGCATTATCCTTAATTTGTGATCATGAGTGTAACTACTACTTACCCCAACAAATTGAAGGAGTAATTCTGAACAAGGAAATTTAAGAATGAGTGCCTGAAACCTCAGAAAGATATTTTAGAGGAGAATAATTTGTTTGGTCTGCCGTCTTCCACACGGGGCAGATGAATGGATTGTGGGCAACACACGCTGCATGCGCATGACGCAGTTGTCTATACCCTACCGCCAGTCAGGAGCATAACCAATAATACGTGAAACGATGCCAACTCTCGCCGGGGAACATCAGAAAACATTCTGTTTCTAAGAAAAGGTGTTGCCCATGACATGATATGTCACCATAGAAAATTGATGCAAAGATTCTGAAGCACCCTGTAGAAAGGAACAATAAATACTGACGCACTTCACTGTGGCTGTCACTTGAGAATGGCATAATTGGCCGACACAGCGGTCTTGGTGAATAAATACTTTTACACTGTCCAGTCACTGAAAAACAACCTTTTGCAGCGCATACTTCCAGGAAGAGTGCCACTGCGGTTCTGGAAGATAACAACGGGGAGGCGGAGCCACGCCGACTCCAGTAACGTGGTCAGGTATGCTAGCTTTCACGGTTGAAGATTCATGGCAGCACAAACCGGATTGAGGTGGTACCACATATTCTCTATTGCTTTTTAATCTGAGGGGTGTGTCGCCAGGGGAGTACGGTAAACTCATCCTGATATTTTTCGAAGGAAGCACGTGTACTACAAGGTATGTGACACATTGCATTTCCCTGCTGTTAGATGCCATCGTGCCGAGTAAAAACAAGCTGCATTTAGAGGCGGACGTGGTCCATGAGGATAGATGTGTGCCGACCGTTGTGGCCGAGCGGTTCTAGGCACTACAGTCCGGAACCACGCTGCTGCTATGGTCGCAGGTTCGAATCCTGCCTCGGGCATGGCTGTTTGTGATGTCCTTAGGTTAGTTAGGTTTAAGTAGTCCTACATCTAGGGGACTGATGACCTCAGATGTTAAGACCCATAGTGCTTAGAGCCATTTGAACGATTTGATACATGTGTACTTGTCTTGATCAACTGTGCCTTCCAGAATAACGAGATGATCCAGGGAAAGCCACGGAAACATCCCCCCACACTATAAAGATCCCTCCTCCAACTTGAACCCTTCCAGGTATTGTTGTAGGGCCGTATACGCCAACAGCCATCTCCCGGATTGAGTATAAAACGTGATTCATCTGAATAGGCTACATGTCACTACTCAGTGGCCGTCTAATGGTGTTCAAATTCCAGCCGTCGTCGCCGATGAACAGCAGTACGCGTGGGTGGATGAGCCAGGTGCCTGCTGCGGTGATAGTCACGCAGCAACGTACGCTGAATACTCGTTGAGGAGACACTGTTGGTAGCCCCTTGCTTCATCTGGGAGGTCACATACTCAACACTTGTACGTCTATTCGCTTGTACACACCTGCGCAGCCGTCGTTCACCCCTGTCATCTGCGGCACGTGGTACACCACAGATGTCTGGACGCCGCTTTTGTATAGCACCATTTTACCGTGTAGGGTATACTTAATAACCACGAAGGCACGCAGTTGAGATCGATACCGCGTCGCACTGTGAAATAGTCTGGACGAAGCTGTCAATCAGACGAGGACTGACCATTGTATTAGGATGTTTTTATAGACCATCAGCATCCGCAACAAACGTCGCAGAACGTTTCAGGGAAAGTCTTGAGTACATAGGAAGTAAACACCCAAATTAACCATTAGTTATAGGTGGAGGCTTTAATCTAGCATCCATTGACTGGGAAAATTACACGTTTATCACAGGGCGCAGAAGCAAAGATTCGTGTGAAGTTATTCTAGGAGCGCGCTCAACATACAACCTTGAGCAATTGGTTAGAAAACCAACTCGAGATGGGAACATATTAGATATCTTAGCACAAACGGACGATCTTTTTGAGGAAGTTTACCTAAAAGAAGGTATTAGCGACCACAATGTCGTTGTGGTTTCTATGTCAGTGGAAGTTGAAAAAAAAAGGGGCGTAGAGTTTTCTTGTTTGGGAAAGCAAATAAAAGTGTCATTAATGAATATCTTCATAGTCAGCTCCAAGTATTCACCGCGGGACACAAAGATATTCAGCATCTTTGGTCGGAATTTAAAGGTATTGTCCACCATGTACTAGAGAAGTATGTGGCTAGCAAAAGTATAGGGGAGGGAAAGGATCCACATTGGTACAACAAACATATTAGGAAGTTGCTGTGAAAGCAGAGAATATTGCACAGTCGTTTTAAACGTAGTCACTGCCCCGCTGACAAACAGAAATTAGGCGAAATGAAAACGGTTGTCAGGAGGACCATGAGAGACTCTTTTAACGAATTTGAAAGCAATACTTTATCTGCAGATTCTAAAAATAACCCCAAAAAATTTTGGTCGTACGTAAAATCTATGAACGCTACAAATAATTCAATACCTTCTCTTGGTGACAGTACGGGTAATGTAACTGATCATGATAAACAGAAGGCCGAAATTTTAAACCTAGCTTTCAGAAACTCGTTTACGATAGAGGACTGCAGCACCATTCCCTCTTTCAGTTATCGAACAAACGAAAGGATGGCTCACATAGTGTTTAGTATATCTGGGATTGTGAAACAGTTAAGATCCTTAGACGCCAGAAAGGCATCTGGCCCAGACGGTGTCCCCGTAAGATTTTATATTGACTATGCTACAAATATAGCACCATTCTTATCCGTCATCTATTAGAGATCACTGGAACGAAGGCAAGTTCCACGGGACTGGACGAAGGCCCAGGTCATAGCAATCTATAAAAAGGGTAGAAAACCGGATGCACGTGATTACCGGCCAAATTCTCTGACATCGATTTGTTGTATAATCATGGAACATATTTTGTGTTCAGAAATAATGACCTTTCTCGACTCTGAGCAGCTCATCTGCAGAAACCAAGAAACCAGCACGGTTTTAGGAAACAGCGGTAATGCGAGACACAGCTGGCCCTCTTTGTGCGTGATATACAACAGGCTCTAGATACCGGCTCCCAGGTTGATGCCATATTTCTCGACTTTAGAAAGGCGTTTGACTCAGTTCCGCAATGTCGCTTGTTACAAAAAGTGCGCGCTTACGGTCCATCCAATGACATATGCGGTTTTGATAGAAAGTCTTCTAACAGACAGGGAGCAGTATGTCGTCCTGGACGGGGTAACTTCAACAGAAACAAGAGTAACTTCAGGTGTGCCCCAGGGCAGCTTAATAGGTCATCTGCTTTTTTCGATTTACATAAACGCTCTGCTTGATGGTACTGACAGCGGCCTTAGACGGTTTGCCGATGATGCTGTAGTCTACAGGAAGGTAGTATCACACGAAAGTTGTGAACAAATCAATGAGGACTTGCAGAAAATAAATGTGTGGTGTAATGGCTGGCAGTTATCTCTCAATATTAGTAAGTGTAACCTACTGCGCATAAAAAGGCGACAATCCCCTTTAATGTTTGAGTACAAAATAAATGGCCAGTCTTTGGAAGCGGTAACATCAGTCAAGTATCTGGGTGTGACTATTCGAAATGATCTCAAATGGCATGATAAGATTACACAAGTAACGGGTAAGGCGAACTCTAGGTTGCGGTTTACTGGTAGAATCCTGAAGCGATGCAGTCCTTCAACAAATTAAATAGCTAACAATACGTTAGTTCGTCTAGTCTTAGAGTATTGTTCGTCTGTATGCGATCCTTACCAGTTGCGTCTGCTTCAAGAGATTGAGAAGGTCCAAAGAAGAGCGGCAAGATTCGTGACTGGTACATTTAGCCATCGCGAGAGCGTTACAAATCTCATAGAAAGTTTGAAGTCGGACACACTTGCAGATAGACACCGCGCTAAACGGAAGGGGCTGATCACTAAATTCCGAAATCCAATCTTCACCGAGGATGTAGAGCATATATTATTACCACCATTTTTCAAATCGCGTAATGATCATCATTCAAAGATAAGGGAAATAGGAACTCGTACTGAGGCGTTCAGACAGTCGTTTTTCCATCGCGCGATCCGCTAGTGGAACAGAGGGGGGAGGGGGGGGGGAATATAACTTTGGCGCGAATTGTGCCCTCCACACACACCACTTGGTGGCTAGCGGAGTATATATGTAGATATAGAACACTTTCCAAACTTAGCCGTTTCGGAAATGTTTCCCTCCTTGGCCCGGAAGCCAATGGTTATACCCCTTTGAACGTCAGACAATTCGCTCCGTTTCCGTTTTACGACTACGATTCCGTTGTTTTTCGCGTCCAAACCGAAACACTTTACATTTCCTCCACTGCTAGTGGGCCATCTGCCGTCAGTGAGAATTACTGCACGTTGACGTGGAACATAGTCTGTGGACAAATTAATGTGATTGATCGTGTAATAACAAAAGAGGCGGAAAATATTGTCTTTTATAAAATGCCAAAGGTTTGCTGATACACCCTGTAATGGTTTGGTACACGACATGAATTACATGTTCAGGACATTTATACATCTTGTAGTAACTTAAAATCCAGTTGGCGGTACCTCTGATGATTAAACATTTATTTCGAATCATATCCGCTCAATTTTGTGGCTCATGTAAAACATCGCGTGAACAGTTGTGTGAGTAGAAATAACAACCTTGCCTACGAGCGTAGTGAACTACTAGTCGTGTAAGTGGGTAATTGGCTGTATATATACTCCGTTATGGAAAACAGATCAGACGATTTGAATTGGATTGTGGGTTAATTATTGTTCATACGTATTCCCTCTTGGGGCCGCAAAGTGGCAGCACTGTTTTTGCTGTACCAATTTACGGACAGCCTGTAGACTAGCAACATTACTGTGGTCCTCATTTTTACACAATCAATGGCGCGCTGCACCCTAGCCCGTACAGTGGCAACAGTAGTGCTTAGCCACACGGTAAAAGAAAAATAGAATAATTGGTTTCGTTACAAAATAACTTTTGTAGTTGCCAGTCAAAATTTTACTTTGTAAATTTCCAGCACGTTGTGTTCTGAAGAATTACTTCTATTTGGAAGTATGCATTTCAGTGTACTATAACATTTATGCGTGACGTTTCCCAAGTCTGTGGTACTGCATTATTTTGTTGCATTTTCGTAATGTGTAAGCCTAAACAAACGCAATTTTATAATCAACGATGGATCATTATATAAGTCAATGGTGAAATTGGAAAAAATATTTACAATTTTCTTGCAGTCTGCTTACGCAGAAACGTATTCTGCATAAAGCCATAAGTAAAAGTTTTTTTAACTCGTCATTAACAACGTATAAAGATGGATCATTAATTATAAAACTGAAATAGAATAACGCAGCACCTCACCAGTGAAAAACAGCAGTCTTAAATGATATAACACTCGAACAAATGCACTTGGAAACAGGAATCGTTTCCGGAAACTCATCACACAACAAATTAATTACTTATAATTGTGAAAGTCAGCAGAAAGAATTATTTTATGTACAAACTCAATTCTTTGTAGTCCCAAGCTACCGCCAACCATTTGTAATGGATAAAATAAAAATTTGAAAGAAACTGGCTACTTCCTTAACGAACTCGTTTTTGTCTAGTACGTGTCATCTTGTCATACTACAGCTCACACAGCGTCGTCATTATACAAAATTTTATTTTGAATCTCTAAGATTGTTTTAATTAATGGTCATGGTGTAGCCTCAAAAGACCATCAAATTCTCTTCTGGCAGATCTTTTCTGTGTGCAGTTACAAAATGCGAAAATTCGCTTTGCTTCCGCAACATAAAATTCGCATTATTTAAGACGCTTTCAGCTACCGTATGGAGAGCGAGTTAAAACAGTTTGCACAACTACAGGGTCTCCTACATGAAGAGCGAATTAAAACAATTTGCAGCACCAGTAGTTTCATCCGCTCTCCAACCGCAACAGGTATTATTGTTTTTAATACCCAGTCATTACCAGACACACAAACTGATATGAGAGAGAATAAAGCCCACCGCAGATCGAAGGTTACCATACGTGCAAACACTGCACGACTACATTCTCTAATTTGCTCTCGCTGATAGTAAGACAGAATCTGTGTTTTTTAACACGTTCCTATCCTGAACATAATTGACAGACACTAATATATTTAATTCTTCATCCATCTGAATGTAGCTGCATAAAATGATGTCTGAGGTCCCTTAAGTTAACGATTTATGACAATTATGCGCAGCATTCGGCAGTGATTGCCAGATTTTACGTAAACTTATGTCACCGATAGGTATTGTGATCTTACTTCATAGATACAAAGGTTCTCCTGCATTTTTATGAGCATTGTTTTTGAAATTGTTCATCAACATTGCATACGACTACCAGACTATTTATGTCGTGACTTAAGCACAATTCGGTGAGGATTTAGTATAATGTTATCTGTGAGAGTTGCCACTTGCATTCGTTAACATGCTGTAGCTTTATCCTAATTTTCTGTTTCGTTTAACTCCAGATAGCCTAAACATGTTCTACAAAAGAAACAGGCCATAACACAATAACTGTGTAATAATACAACTGAGGTAGTTTTCATAAATAACTAACATTAATGTCAACTGCGGTTGTGAACATGATCAAGATCAACCCCTTTGTTTCGCGTATGACGTGATCTTCTACCATGGTAATAGCGTTGGGTGTCGATGATCGTTTAGCGCCCTAAAACAATAATCATCATTATCTTCGTCGAATACAGTTAGCCCCTCAATACCTGAACAAACTTATTATTGGAAGAAAAAAAAAAGAAAAGAAAAATTACGTTGCTCTAGAAGTATCAGATTCGCATGGAATCTGCACCTGCCGGCACTATTGCTCGGAAACAGTTTCCCTTCCATTTTTAAGAATCTCATTAGTATGGTGGAAAATCGAAACATCCGGCATTAAATGGTGAATTATTTAGAATTTATTGTTCATGCACACGCCATATGCAGAAGTTCTAAACATGTTTTAACTGTTTCCCCAAAACAAAATGAAAAACTTTAGTCGCTATTCTAGGACTTGGATAGTTTTGAGAGATAGCGATTCACTCTAACACAAGTAGCTATAGATACACACCTATAGTGAAATGCGAACAGTAGACGTGGTCTGGTGTTTCCCAGAACGTTTACGAGGTTCTTGACAGCAGCGAAAGTCTCTACACAGACCGTACATAGACATAAAATATTACGGGAGTGAATCAGATGGTGAAAGATGATGCATTCAGAAGACACTCTACTAAAAATTAAGCAGCTGAACGTACAGTCTCCTGTTTGTCCCGAATTCACGGTTATTCACGGCGTATTTAAAAAGCCATTAAATATCGCGCATGCAGCCATGAAATGTCCATTCCCACCAATGACGTTTCGGTCGCATATCTTCTGTCATCCTCAGACTGAACCAAAATACTGACATCACGTTACTTTTTTTAAGTTATTTGTTCGTCATTTACATTTTCTTACCAGGGTGAATTGACGGTGGCCACATGTCCACTCTTCAGTCATTGCTTTACAAAATTTTTCAGTTTTTACATAAAACCTTGAGTAGATAAAATAGGTGATGAGGTTTATGACAAGATGACGGTTATGTAAGGTATATTCCCTTTATTAAGAAATCGTTTTATATACAAACGTAATTACGTTTCGTGAAGATAATTCGGGACTATATTTTGCGATTACCAACAGTCAGTTTTGTGGTACGTGTACTCGTTTCCAATCTCATTTTTGCGAAAACACACAAAGAAAAAGACCAAGTGCTTTTACTAAATCATACTCACTAGTTCAGTCTTCGAACATTCACGTAGTTTGGTTTGCTGATTCTACTTGGTACCTTTTGAATTTCACTTATTTTCATGCACTTCATGGTGCAACATTTGAACTTCATCTACATTCTCTACCTTTCTTTATCATGATTTGTGTGTGTGTGTTTTGATGTCTTTTTTTTCCTACCGTCTGTAACAGTCTACAGAATGGGGTACAAATCAAAATATTCTTAAAAGGTTCGTAATTCTAATTATTGTTAGAGTAACTATGATTTTAAACAGCTTCCCATTCCATAGGCCACAATGATATTCTCCACCGATTGTGGCACAAATGTGATGAAAAATAAAAAAGCAGTTGCTTGTATCTTAGGCAGACCTGGACTGGAAATAAAAATTTGTGGTAAGGATTATAGGACCAAACAGCTGAGGTCATCGGTCCCTAGGCTTACACACTAATTAATGTAAGTCAACCGAACTTACGCAAAGGACAACACACACGTCCATGCCCAAGGGAGGATTCGAACCTCCGAAGGGGGGATCCAAGTGAATCGTGACAAGACGCCCAAGACCGCGCGGCAACACCGCACGGCAGACCTGAATTCCCACGACTGGTACTTAAGTTAAACTGAAATTATTTATTTCAGTTTTTTGAACATTAAAATGTTTGGCTGACCGCATTTTTATGAATTGTTCTTGTTTGCTTGATACATTCAACTCTGATACTGTGTCAGTGTTGTCCTATGTATTATTTTGTTGTTGGGAAAAGAGTTAGGAAATGAATATCTCACTGATTCTGATTAAAACAGTTGTTGGAAAAAGCTTCGGAAAGTCGGAGGTATTGTGAACAGATATGGTGGGTTGTCTAAGTATTTAAGTATTACTACATGTCTTCCACTAGCATTAGCTCTACTTCTGCATTAGAGGCTTCGTTTCCAAGCATCGAATTATTGTCTACCCACGGTCTAGAGATAGCCAGCACGGTAGCTCAGTGTGGTCGGTCAGAGGGCTAGCTGCCCTCTGTAACAAAAAAAAAAACTGAGTTAATGGATCAACGATGAACTTGAACAAGTGTCATAGGACATCCACCTCGAACAAATACAACTATGAATTACGAACAAAAATGTGATAAAAGAAAGAGGTAGCGCCTTTGATTAGTAAGTAAAACATTCTCGGTCCCCTGTTTGAACCCCGCCATTGATTAAATTTTGAATAAAATCTTCAGCAAGGGCAGCCGACTACTTCCGGCATAAGAAATCACCCTCATTCAGCCCACAGCTTTGTCAAAGATGGCGGAGGAGCGGTTAGACGTTTAGGGCACTCTCTTACCCTTGAGGTTGGAAACTGCCCCTAAAGGCAGAGTAATCAACAATGATGAACGGCATGAGGATGCAGAATCCAATATAAACCAGTACGTTAAAGACACAACATGTATCCACAGGACATGTGGCCTTCAACTGAAAAAGTATCATGATGATGTCTCCATTGGAAAAAGATTCCGGAACAGTCCTCCATTTGGATCTCGGGGAGGGGACTACCAAGGGGTAGATGACCAAGATAATAAGATGGGATAACCGCTGAAAGGATGACATCCTACGAGATGAGGCGTGTAATGTCAGAAGTTTGAACGTCGTAGGGAAAGTAGAAAACCTGTAAAGGGAAATGTTAAGGCTCAGCCTAGATGAAGGGGGGGGGGGGGTGAATTGAAATAGAAGAAAGACAAGGATTTCTGGCCAGATGAATATAGTGTAATATCAACATCTGTAGAAAATGGTATAATGGGAGTAGGATTCGTTAGGAATAGGAAGGTAGGGCAGAGAGTGAGTTACTGTCATCAGTTCAGTGATAGCGTTGTTCTCATCGGAATCGACAACAAACCAACACCAACAACAATAGTTCAGGTATAAATGCCAACGTCGCAAGCCGAATACGAAGAGATACAGAAAATATATGTGGATATTGAGCGAGCAGTTAAGTAAGTAAGGGAGATGAAAATCTAGAATGCGGTTGTAGGAGAAGTAGTAGAAGAAGGGGTTATGGGAGAATAAGGGCTTCGAGGTAGAAACGAAAGAGGAGTAAGACTAAGAAAATGTGGAGGTATTCTTGGAAAGGTCTGGGAGGTAAAGAAAGATTGCAGCTCTATAGCGGTTAGGCAGAGATTCCGAAATCAGGTTTTGGGTTGTAAGACGTACTCAGGAGCAGATGTAGACTCAGATCACAATTTAGTAATGACGAAGAGTAGGCTGAGGTTAAAGAGACTAGTCAGAAAGTATCAGAGCGCAGAGAGGTGGGGTCGGATGTACTAAGAAATGAAGAGATACGTTTGAAGTTCTCTGAGACTATAGACACTGCGATAATGAATAGGTCAGTAGACAGTTCATTTGAAGAGAAATTGACATCTCTAAAGAGGGCAATCACAGAAGTTGTAAAGAGAACCATAGGTACAAGGAAGACAACTGCGAAGAAACAATGGGTAACAGATGAAGTAGTTCAACTCATCCATGAGAGAAGGAAGTACAAAAATGTACAGGGAAATTCAGGAATACAGAAATACAAGTCACTTTGGAACGAAATTAATAGGAAGTGCAGGGAAGCTAAGGCAAAATGTCTGCATGAAAAATGTAAAGAAATCGAAAAAGATACTATAATCGGAAGTAGAGACTCAGCATATAGAAAAGTCAAAACAACCTTAGGTGAAACTAAAAGCAAGTGCGGTAACATTAGAAGTTCAATAGGAATTCCACTGTTACATGCAGAGGAGATAGCGGATAGGCGGAAAGAGTACACTGACTATCTCTATGAGGGGGAAGACTTGTGTGGCGACACGATACAAGAAGAAACAGAAATGGACAGGGAAGAGACTGTGGATTCAGCATTAAAATCAAAATTTAATAAAGGTTTGGAAGACTTAGAATCAAATAAGGCAAATGATATGGGTAACATTCCCTCGGAATTTCTAAAGTCATTGGGGGAAGTAGTAAGAAAACTACTACTGACCTTGGTGCGTTGAATGTATGAGACTAACGATATATGAGTACCATCAGACTTTCGGAAAATCATTATCCACAGTTCTGATGATACCAAGAGCTGACAATTATCGCACAATCAGCTTAACAATTTGTGCATCCAAGTTTTTGACAAGAATAATATACAAAAGAATGGAAAAGAAAAGTGAGGGTCTGGTAGATAAGGATCAATTTCGATTTGGGAGGGTAATGGTGCCAGATAGGCAGTTATGACGTTGGGGTTAATAATGGAAGCAATACTGAAGAAAAATCAAGATACGTTCATAGAATTTGTGGGAAAAGCGTTCGACATTATCAAATGGTGCAAGATGTTCGAAATTCTGAGAAAACTGGGGGTAAGATATAGGAAAAGGCCAATAATATACAAAATGTACAAGTATCACGAGGGAACAGTAAGAGTGGAAGACCAAGGATGAAGTGCCCAGATTAAAAGGGAGGTAAGATAGGTATGTAGTTTGTCATCCCTATTGTTCATTTCTCACATCAAAGAAGCAGTGATGGAGATAAAAGGAAGGTTCAAGAGTTGGATTAAAATCCAAGGGGAAACGATATCAATGATAAAATCCGCTTATGGAATTGCTGTCCTCAGTGAAAGTGAAGGACTGCTGGATGTGCTCAAGGAAATGAACATTCTAATGAGTACAGAATATAGATTGAGAGTAAATTGAATGAAGGAAGATGAAAGTAATGAGAAGTAGCAGGAACGTGAACAGCGAGAAACTTAAGATCACTAATTTAGACGAAGTTAAGGAGTTCTGATACCTAAGCAGCAAAATGACCTATGACGGACGGAGCAAATAGAAGGCAAAAAGAAGACTAGCACTGACGAAAAGGGCATTCCAGGCCATGAGAAGTCTGCTGCAATGGAACAACGGTTTTAACTTGAAGAAGAACTTTCTGAGAGTGTAGGTTTAGTGCACAGCATTGCATGGTAGCGAGACATGGACTGTGGGAAAATCAAGACAGAAGATAATCGAAGCCTTTGAAACGTCGTGCGACAGAAGATTGTTCGGAAGTAGGTGGACTGATAAGGTAACAATTATGGAGCTTCCCCACAGAATCTGAGAGCAAAGGAACATGCAGTAAACACTGACAAGAAGAAGGGACATAATGATAGGACATCTGTTAAGGCATCAGGTGATAACTTCTGCGCTTCTAGAGGCACTTACAGAGAGCTATTGTGAGATGAAAAGGTTGGCACAGGAGAGTAACTCGTTGCAGGCAGCATCAAACCAGTGAGAAAATATATAGCGAGAGAGAGAGAGAGAGAGAGAGAGAGAGAGAAAGGTGTTTTAAGATGCATCTGAACTGCGTACCAGTCGCTCAGTGTACATCATAATCACTAACAAACTGGTTGTTCAGAACTGCACTACTGGCCATACATTTATTCAAGTATTTCGACGTTCTCCTGAAATATGGAAATTTTGACTTTCGTTCTTGTTTGCTCCTACAGAGTTTCATTCCATTTTAGTTCGCCCAGGGTGGGACTTGAGCCAGTGTTGACGACGAAACATTTCTCCTATGGCTACCCAACTCTATAACAATGTGCGCTGCAGGATTTGCTTTGTTCGTAGCGTCAGTGCCATGAATAGCCGTTAGCCGCCGATGTTGGAGCGGTAACGTAGGGCTGTAGCACAAGCATCAGTGTGCATTGCAGTTGCAGTCAGTCAGCGTGGGTCGGGACAAGGTGGGTAGGGTTTTGCTCTTAAATTTATTTCATCAAAACAACATCAATATTGTTGCTGCTCTTCGCGAGTATCGACGCATTAAAGGAATACGGAGAGCTTCTCTTTGCGCACTGTGGTTGAAGAACATGATTCTGATGTTCGAATTATATGGCGATTTGGGAATTGCTCTTGGGAGAGGCCGGCTGCTAATCGCTCGACAAATTGTTGAGGAAGCTGCTGTTGTCATGAGTGAGAATACTGGAAGCAATGTGCGATTTTCAAACTGTTCAGGAGCTGTGTCATAACTCAACATTCTACGCTCCAGGTTTCGAAAAGCGCTGTGAACAGTTGTGAAATGATATCTCTAAAACGGTTCCAGTCTGTCGTCGATGCAGATGGTCGTCACATTCGGTATATTGAGCTGGAACACAATCAAGGTGCGCTGTTATGTTACTCCACAAGTGGAAATTAAAATGAGATTTCTGTCATTGGTTTACTCACTATTTGTCTTCTGCTTGTCAATAAGAACGGTTCCACAAAGTTTAATTGTCCTACGATCACTCGCTTTTGATGGAGGTCCTCTAAAGCAGCAAAGTTTAGTGACGAAACCATTTTGTACATTAATGAGAAGGAAGCTGTTTTGATATTTTTTTTTATATTTGCTTCTTCGATCAGATTTCGTAATTTCGGAAGCGATTAGCTCATCTTGATCTACTACATGCACATACCCATGACATGATACACTACTTATCTGTTGTATAATAACCTGAGTGAAAAACGATAACGATAATCAAATTAACCATGGACCTTGCCGTTGGTGGGGTGCTTGCGTGGCTCAGCAATACAGATAGCTGTACTGCAGGTGCGACCACAACGGAGGGGTATCTGTCGAGAGGCCAGACAAACATATGGTCCCTGAACAGCAGCAGCAGCTTTTTCAGTAGTTGCACAGGCAACAGTCTGTACAATTGACTGATCTTGCCTTGTAACATCAATCAAAACGGTCTTGCTGTGCTGTTACTGTGAACAGCTGAAAGCAGGGGAAAACTACAGATGTAGTTTTTCCCGAGGGCTTGCAGCTTTACTGTGTGGTTAAATGATGATGGTCTCTTCTTAGATAAAATATTCCAGAGGTAGAATTTTTAATTCAAAGTAGTTATCAATTTGCTTTCATTCGTCCCTGGCACAATATTTCCTTCACGAGATAATGGAAAATCTTTATGTAAATCATGTAATTCAATTGGATATTCTAGATCTACTACGAATATGTATCCATCTCTACAAGTGTTTGACATCTCACATATTTTTGTGCCATCTAAATTATTTGGTTCATCCCATTCAAACCCTCGATATGGCAAATATGGACTCAGCATAACCATACAGATTGTTTGCATCTAAATATACTAAATAATTTGATATCCTTTTATCATCAAAATCTTTCAAATATTTATTGTTTGCTTTTGCATATCTCTTCCAACAGTGTGATAATCCTCCTCTTATTCCCTTTCTAACCATCACAATCATATTGTAACCATGAGCCAAATCAAGTGGTTGTCAAGTCATTTTCAACATTGCATACAAGATAAACCTGGTGCTGTAAGATACCAAGATGGATCTAAGTCAAATTCTTTTATACAAGTTCTAACATTTTGAAACACATCAGGCAACAACAAAACATCAGTTTTTAGATACAAATCATGATATTAACCATGATTTTTCATATTAAATATTTCTCAAACCATTTTTGCATGTTCATAATCTTCATCACTTATGCCAAATTCATTCATTTTATTGTAAAATTCTTCTTTTGGTGGTAATTGCGTTTCTTCAAATTTCTTCCAAGAATCCATGTAATCATATGGGTACATGCCTTTTATGATCACTAGACTAAATAATTCTGTTGAGAAAAATTTCCAAATGTTTATCATTTGATTCTTTCAAAATTTGATTAGTTGGCCAGGTGATGAAGCCATAAATTTAAATATGTCATTTTCAAATGTTTTGTACTCTTGTCAAAACTAATGTATCTATTTTCATTGTGTGGAATTAGTTCTGTCTCTTTATTATTGTAACCAAATTCTTTCACAAAGAGGTGAGAATAATATCCAGACAAATTATTTAAATAAATAGGTATAAAATCAGAATGCTTTAGTTTCAAATTACAATTATTGCACAATAGAACAATGTATTTCCAGTTAGATGATCATGATGATGAACTTTTCTTTTATCTCTTGTATAATGACATTTACATTGTGCACAAACTTTCGATTAGTTATATCTTGATGGTTCTTCAGGTGTGAGTGGGTTCATTTCTTCAATAATAATTTTTTCCAAAACTCTTTAACCTCTTGCTTCATGCATTCTATAAATTTTTTATGACGATTTGGTCCTGTATGAACAACAGGAATTTTATAATTTCCATAGATGTGCTTGATGTAGAAGCAAAATCCACTTGGTTCATGTTTTTTATATTTTATTGTATATGATTTTTCTAGCTTTGGTTGACAGTTGTCCATCTTTAAAAGTAAACTTTTAAAATCAACATAAACTACTAATGGAACTTTCTGTGCATGTTGATAATTTGTAGAAAATACGCATGTTCCTTTCATTGGCATTTCAACTTTTAATGGCTACTTAGACAAACAATTTGAAATTTGATTGCTATGGTCACAAGTTCGAATTCTGCCTCAGGTGTGGATGTGTGTGATGTCCTTAGGTTTGTTAGATTTAAGTATTTCTAGGACCTACGGGACTGATGACATCAGAGGTTAAGTCCCCTAGTGCTCAGAGCCATTTGAACCACTTTGATGTATGATTATCTAATTTTTCTTTACTGGTGAAATGGGGTAAACATAAATCACAAATAAATTTTGCTGTGGTATGTTTGGTGATTTGACTAAAAAGAAGCTGAGATAAATCTTTTATGGTGCAATAGTGTGAATTACCTTCTTTCTTGAGATAAAGGAGATTTACTTGTTTTTCTCCCTAACTTTTCCTAATTTTTAATGGATGCACTTGACATTCTCCATCAAATGCACAGACATTGATGGATATATTAATTCTACTCTCTATTTTTAAAACATGATGAATCACTACAGGAAACTCAATATTTTCAAGTTTCTGATCAAGATCAAGACCAACATTTTTGTATTTTGTTACTCTGTCTGAACGTGTATCTACAATATACAAAGCTGATTTTATAGCTCATAGAAAACATTTCTTTACATCATTTTTTACATTGATGCAAGCATATTTGTTTTTTTATTTCTGCAGGTAACTCAATGCAAGATGATCCTTTTAGTAGAACGTATTTGTTAATTTGCTAGTCATAAACCAATAATTCTATTTAATGTCCTTCCAGATGCTTGTGCTTGAAAATGAGATATTTTCGCTAAAATGTCTTCTGTGTCATAATGGTATAGTTTTGTGTTTATTGTCCAAATTCTTTAACTTTATCATTTGTCTGTAATTTGTACTCACAAAATAAATTGAAATTTATCTTCAAAAAACGATGTATTCTCAAATTGTCTTTCACAATTTTCAGAATATTCGTCTTCACTGCAGACAAGAAATGATTAGGTTCAAGTGATTCCATACTGTTTTCAAAATCTATAGTTTGTAATCTGTTTGCAAATGTTATATCAACTACATAATCTTTAATTGTTTTTCTGTCTCTTGGTTTCTCAAATGAATCAGTATAAAAGGGAAATAATATTTCTTTATTGGTTCTAGTCTTCCGTTTCAAAAACACATCTGTAGAAAATGGAAATAATCTTTTCAGTGGTTTATCTTCTTTAGTTTCTTGTTTCTAAAACCAATCTGTAGAAAGTGGAAATATTTTTTTCAATGGTTTATCTTCTTTAATTTTGGCAAAACATATGTAGAAAATGGAAATATTCATTTTAATGGTTTATCTTTCTTAGTTTGGAAAACACAATAATTTTCAATTTTATGATAGCATAATTGTTTCCAAGGATTGTCCCTCACATTCGGTATGGAATTTTTAAAAATAATTGTAATTAAATCAACTTTTCTAAAATTATTCTATCCTCATAAATTATATCTTTTACGAAATTCATGAAGTTGAGCAACAGTAAATTGCTCCATTTGTTCACGAAGTTGAGCAGATACATATCATTCCACTGTGCTCTATTATTTATATGGAAAGAAATTCATTAGATTTTTAAAAATATTTTTTTTTCGCAAATCGAATTCGTCATAAATATTGTTTGTAATAATATTTAGTAACACTTTTTCCTCATACAGAAGGAATTCGACTTTCATTCTAATTTTTTACATGATATTTATTTATACATAGTCTACATATCGTTCTATAACCATTTTTATGTATTTTTGTGAAGTAAAATTAACAACTGACTCCTCAGTATTACAATATTTGCAAAATTTGGATTTCACACAAGACTCTTGTTGAACCTGCTCCATTTATATAGGAAAAAAAATTATTAGAAATGTGAAAACGTTATTTTTTATAATTTTTACAATTTAGTATATATACTCATCATCAAACACCTAGAAACATCATCACAATTATATAGTGCTTCTTCATAAGCATCCATCAAAGCAGACATGTTAACTATTTTAGCTCTTTCTGGTTTTTTCTTTTTAATAATGGTTCTACAAAGTGGAAGGTTTTCTTTTTCCTTTAACCACTTGTTAATACAATCTTCATGTAAAATATGATTGGAGCTTGTTTTTACAAACTGATGATTATTTTCATCGCATAAATAAATACAAGAATCCATGTCTTCATATTGTTCAATGATTCCACAGGTTTCTTTTGTTTTAGCTTGCACTTTGCTTGGCTTCTCCATTAGATATTTAAAAACTAAAAAAGAACAATTTCCATCAATGAATCATTTAGTTGTAAGTTCAAAATTACCAGCTGCAATACAATTTCAAAATTATCAGTTAGAAAAGTATGTTGAATACAAACTGAAAATTTCATCTACTAATATATTTTTTATAAAATTAATAAAAAAAATGTCTTAATAAATGGAGTTGACTGTAGATCTATTCAACAACAAACTTACATACAAAAATAAGCAAGTTTTTTTGATTATTCATGACGAAAATAATCCTTGGTTTAGAGCAAAAATTGTTGCTGAAATATTAGAATATCACGACACAAAACAGGCAATTAGAAAAATGTGGATGTAGATAACACTAAAATATTTGAAAAATTAAAGTGTGTCTCATAAACACCATTAAGAGGCAATGAAAAATTTTCAGTTTTCATTAATGAATGTGCTCTTTATTCCTTATTTATAAAACCTAAAGAGGATGAAGCTAAGAAATTTTTTTTAAAAATGGGTTACCCATGAGGTTTTACCTGCAAATAGAAAACATGGAGAATATAAAATTAAAACTTTTTACAAAGATGAAATATAACACAAAGATTATTGTATGCAATAACTAGAAGTGTTTAATAATTTAAACACAAAAATAATGCAATTGGAAGATGATTGAATTAAAATAAAAGATGATCAAATTCAAAATTTGAGAGGAACAGTTGATAGTGCTTCAGGAACAATAAATAACAGGAATGAAAAAATAAATATTTTATTACCTCCTGTTCTTCCTCAAACAGTAAATAAAAATTTAAAAGCAACATTCGTTCTTTTAAAATTACTCAATGATGCATTCGAATGTGATTAGACCTCATAGGAAAAATTTACGAAGACAGCTGTATAAAACTTAAGACTGACATCCTAATCGTGAAAAACTGTTAAGATTGAAATACAATCTCAATTCAATCAATTTATACCAAAGAATGAAGGAAAATTTACGCATTGTTTGCTCTTGAGCTTATTTTAATATTTTGGGTGACTACCAACAGGAAGCGTTGATTAGTGATATTAGTTATATGTATGAAAAATTCGAAACACAAGTCTTATAAAATTACGTTATGTTGTTTTAGCCAGCTGTTGTGTGAATTATCAAATCTTAACAATTTAACATAAACTTTATCTTCTTTCTTCCTCAAAATCTGTTGAACTAATTATACATCTGGATATTTTTTCTGCAGTTCTTGTTCGTAAAATTTTCGTTTAATATCTTTCAATTTAAATGTGATTGGATTAAAATGAATAACATCTTCAATTTCAAAAACTTCTGTTGACCAATTATCTTTATATCCTTTGTCAAAAAGGTATTTAAGTTTACTAATTCTCACTTTATCACATTTTTTAAATTAAGCTTTTTTATTAGACACAATGATACCTATTTTTGAAGTTTTCACACTCACTTCTATTGGCTTCATTTTTATAGTTGAATGTTTTGTGTTGTTGTATTCACCGATTATATTTTGAACTAAATCGAACCATTCATAATTTCCTTGAAGGACAACTTTCTTCCACATCTTTTCCTTAAGTGCTCTGTTAAATTATTTGACAACAGATGAATTTAATTCTGAAAAAGTTGAATAATGATTAATGATGTATTTTTTCATCAATTCTTGAAAATCTTTATTATAGAATTATTTTCTGTTACCTGTCTGTAAATTTTTTGGCTTTCTATGAAAAGTTTTTCAAATGCATCAACCATATTGCTAATTGTTTTATCTTTAACAGGAACACCACATGCAAATTTGGAAAGACGTCAATAATAGTCAATAAATATTTGTATCCCCAATTTATTTTTGAAATTCCTTTCAAATTACCTGAGTCCATTTTAACTAGATCAGCTTGCAATAAATCATCTATACCAAGAGAGAAAACACATCTTAATTTGAAATTTTTCTCATTTGTTTATGTAATTCATCAATTATTTCTTCTCAAATATTATTCAGACCTTCACCACTTACAAAAAATTTTTGAACAAATTTGCTCTTTTTAGATTTAGAATTTATAGAAAAACTTTCAATTCTTTGTCTTCTAATTTTTGTTGTTAATCTGTGTGGATTATGTGTTTCAGTAAACTTTTTACACTTCAAACAATAAATTTGATAGTTTTTAAGAACTAAATGTGAAGTATGATTATTCATTGATATAGAATAAAAATTTAGTAAGAGATTATTTCATTGTTCCATTCTATTACCATCATTTGATTCAAGTAGCAATTCCATCAGAACCAGACAGCAATTCGCCAAATATAATTAATTTAACACCTACAGGAATAGTTTTAATAGAATCTGTCAATCTGACAGTTACAAAATATTATTTATGTACCTTTATGGATTGATTATTATTTATTACATATAGCTTATCACGCACACTTACTGTAATATCGAAATCTTCAAATTTCATGTCTCTATTTATGTTCTTACCTCCAGTAACAGTTCTTTTAAGCATTAAATCATATTAGAAATTGAGCATTTTCTGCTCATCTCCAATCATAAAAGAAAACTGAATTATTTGTTTTTCATATACTTTATCTTAAAGATTATTTATCTCTTTGCAGTTGTGGACCATATATTTCAAATTATTTGTAAAAAGTATTTCTATTTCCTTTCTGGTAAAGTAACTACTAAATTGTGGCAAAATGCTTGTTAAATTTTGTTTAAAACTTTCATTATTCTGCTTTATTTCTTCATCAAGGTCTTTTGTAGTGACATAATTAGTTAATTGTGTTGTGTTTTAAGATATTGTAACATCATTTGATAATTCATTACCAAATATGTTTGTTCACTGCATCTTTTGCTTCAATTACATCATTTACATTAGAAAGTGTTCTACTTTTAAAGCTAATATAAACTTTAGTTACTTTAATAACAGCATTAAATTCTTTCTGAAATTGTTTTTATTCCATCGGCTATCTTTGGGTCTATTGATGATTGAAATTACTCAATCATATTTTCTAATTTTTGATCAATTTCACTGTTGATATTTTTCTATTTTTGGATCAATTTCACTTTAGATTTTTTATAGATCGAATGCAGGTGCACTAAGCACTTCAGTTTGTTTAGTTAGATGTATCTTATTTCCAAAGATGTACATTTATTAAATTTAAAATATCATTAAAATTATAATTCCCACATAACAATATTAAAACAAATGGACACAAATAAACACAAATTACTTCATAAAAATTTTCTATTCTTTCAGCATAGTAGTATAGTTCATTTTTCCCAAGTAGTTAACTAGTATACCGCCAAATGCACAAAAACATATTTGTTGTCATTATTTTTATATCAACAAATCTAATGAGTACCCACATGTTCAGATGTATCTAAATTTACTATTCCTCATTCAATTTTTGATGATGGTTTATTTGGTAATTCATCAATCATGTACACACGACGAAAGAGTTCAATTTTCAATTGTTTAGCAAGTTTTTCTATATCAAAATTTAATTAAGGACTATAAAATTTTTCAGTGCACTCATCGAAAATTTTTGGTTGCTTCCTTTAGTCCAACATCAACTTATTCTCTGTTTGTTTTTATGTCTGTTCTGTCCTGTTCTTTTAATTCTTAATCATTATTCTTTTAGTTTAATGCTGCATTTCCAATTGCTGCAGATCCTCTAGCTAGTGAACCTATTGTTGCCAGATATGGTAATGCAGCTAGTAATAATGGAAGAAATCCACCCTCACGTTGTGTTAATCCTTTTCCTTCTTTGTTTTTTGTTAGATATTCAATAACTTTTTTCACAAGAGGAATAGGTTATATAACAATTAAATTTCCACCAAATTTCTTTTCTTTTTTCCTGTTTTGAACATCAGTTAAAATTTTTCTTTGCATTTAATTGTTCATTATTCAATTTTAATTTAGTTGATTTTGGTTTAGTCATGCCACTGTGTACCAAAGTATAATCAATCGTAAAGTTATTCATTTATATAGAAAAAAATTTATAAAGATTTTCATCAAGATCCAAACCCATACCTAATTTTCGTTTTCCATACATTATTCCTCTAACTGCTGTTGCTGCAGCTTTTTCTCCAGATGAAGCATCACTTACATGCATACATTCTTTCTTTTTCAGCTAACTGAATTTGTTAATCTGCTTCATACCTTTTTTTCTAAATCTTTATGATCTCTGTATGCAATGGCTTGTTTTTTACAAACTTCACTGGATTTATTCTTTCATCTCGTCTACCTAATCTTTCTTGTAATTTCGTTCCTGCACCACAAAGTCGGTAACCAGGAAGATGTGTTTCAAATGGTAATTTGTTAATCAAAGTGTTTACTAAATCTTTTCCGTGTTTATCATTTTTTAAATGTGTGATGAAGACTATTCAAAAATCTAATCAGATATGGAATTCGTTTTGGATTATCGATTATGACATCGCTAAATTTATTTCATAACATCTATTCTATGCTAACTTTTTCATTGTGATACTTTTTATTTCCTGCTAGTTCTTCACCAAGAATGACTGCTAATCTATCGATTAATTGTTGAACATCATTCATCCAAACATTTTTAACTAAACCCTCACACTCTTTTATCAGGTTAGCTAAAATCTGAATTATATATAGTTTGTCTTCTTAAGTTTGTAAAATAGTCATCAACAATTGGTTTCATCAAATGTACGTTTATTGCCTCTTCATTATCATATTTTATTTGGATTATTATCAGAATACAATGCTACTGAATTGTATAGTATATCTGCATTATTTGATAAAGCTACACCATCAAACTTTTCATTCATAACATGTATATTAATTTGTTTTTCAGTTAAAAGTCTCATTACCCAAAAGTTCCTGCACATGTCTTTTCACCAACTTTTCATTTATCTCCATTGAATTAAGCAGGTAAATTACCAACCTTTCCCAATCTATTTTGCTGATTTATTAACAATTTTTTCGGTAGTAAATGAGTATGTTATTTCAACTGAGTGATATAAATCATCTGTTCTGAGAAAACAATTAACCGTTCCAATATGAGATGGTTATACTAAGCCTCACAAGTCCGGTTTTATGAAGTATTTTAACTCCAAATATTATATTGAAAAATAATAAACTTTATTGTGATGGACAGATGGTAGAAATTCCTGTAGGTCAGTATAGTTTCAAAAATTAAAGAAATTATTCATTCAAAGAAGCCAAATATTCACATTAAAGCAGATGAAATTCTAAACAGAATTGTTATCGAAAGTGATGTAAAATTGTATATGGATACAGCAGATAGTATTGGAAATTTGCTTGGCTTTAGCAATCAAGTTGTTGAAGTTAAAGAAAAAGCTATAGCTAAAGATGTTCCTAAAATAATTCCATTCGAATTAATCAATATAAATTTTAGATTGCTGACGAATGTTTGTAAAGCATACTGCTCATTTTCACAGAGGAACTAATATTACTGCTTCATTCAAACCTAATGCAGAATTTGATGGACCAACAAGTCATGAACCAAATTACCCTAGATACATTCCTATTTCTGATCTAATTGAAGGCTTAGAAATTAGTGTAACTGATGAAAATCATGATTTAATTGACATTAATGGTGGTACAGTAAGAGTTGTTTTAGAAATGTCTTAATAAATTATTTCCTTAATAAATATCGAATAAAACTGAGAGTTATCAATTTTTTTCATTCTCTGTGAATGAGAAAACTAAAAATAATTTAAATGCCCCCAACAAAGATAGAGGAATTGAAATAAATATTGGAGATGGTTGGCTTCATCCAAATCATGCACAATTGTACAATTGGAAATGATGGTACAGATTATCCAACTTATGATGGAAAATCAAACAAGAAGTTAATCTATTATTATGTAGTAAAATTGTCTGACTTCATAACGATAAAAAAAGAAAAAAATACGTATCTAGATTTGAAAATTTTTTATTTCTTCATCTGTTTTATTACACCTGACTTTGTCTATAGTTGACAAAATAAGCTTACATGGACATATTCTTAACAATGCAAAAATAAATAGTAAAAGAAATGAAGTACTTAATCCATTGTCAACACTTGGTGGATTTTTAAAAATATTACAAAGAAATTATGTGGATACGAGATTTAACTCTAATTGTTAGACATAGTTTAACTTCTGGAGATGCAATTCTTTGATGGCCTGATAAAAAAGTTGCTGGAATCGAAATAAAAGATATTCTTCCAAAACAAGGAAAAATTGTTGTAGAATCTATGGAGATTTCTGTTCCTGTTGTTAAATGTGAACCAAATTACGAACTTGAACAATGAGAAAATATTCTGAAAAATGCTAAAATTCTGATCTCTTTTTATGAACTTCAAACTGAAGAAGTTGCTGGATTATTTGGCAAGAACAGCTTCGAACTCGATATCACAACTTAGTGTAACTCAATAGAATTTGGTATGCCATATTTCGTTTTTGTTGCATTTCAGAGAAATCGCAAAATTTCAAACAAATCGTAAAAATAGTAAATTAGTTGATTCATCATTATTCAATCATGTTAAACTACAGAATCTATATTTGAAAAATGGTAGAAACGAAATTTTTCCACAGGAAATGTGGAATATCAATCTACCAAAAATATTTTTAAAGTATACGATGTATTTCTTGATTTTAAACGAATTACTTTACTAAAATCAGATATCGATGTTAGCCCATTTAGTTTCATAACGAATTATCCAATTTATGTAGTCAATATGACTTTTAGAAAGAATGTTGTAACTATACAGAAAACAACTATGAAACTTTATGCAACATTTAATGATAAAATTCGGAATGATACACTTGCTTCTGTAGTTATATATGGTAAGATAAATCTTACATATGATGCACAACATAGAATACTTACTGATAATTTTTAATTATGTAAATGAATAAAAAACTAGAAAAAGTTATGAAATTGTTAACTTCCTTTGGTGGTATTTTCGAAAAGTAAAAATGTAAAATTTTTGATACTATTTACCTTTGTTAACTAATTCATTTTATTTATTTGCTTCTGATCACCTAGGGAAATGTGTACTTAAATTTTTTTCTTATGAAGATGTTGTAAATGAAGTAATGTACTTAGAAATCGGTTGATTATCGGGTGTAATGACATTAATTTTTAAAGTCGATAGAGTTAGTAAAAAATAAGGTATTAAGCTAAAGCTAAAAAATCAGTGTGAGTGATTTAAAAAGATGAATTTAAAAAAAATTGTCGATCTAGAAATTGTGGTATTGAGGTAGTGATTGCTCTAGTGGTCTGGAACATACAACATATATCTACTCTTAAATTATGTGTAATCTTAAAGTGCATGATACTGGCTGTACATTAATTACACAGAACGTTTAAATTCGTCACTTATTACCTGAAATGTGCTCTTGATATGAACCGGATGGTACAGAATGGGATAGTGTCCCATTCCAGGCCTTCATTTTTTGATGCAAGTAGATTTCGAATTAGGTATTTTTTCCCCTTGCTTTTTCAGAAGGAGTGAACTTAAATTTTAAAGATTGTTAGAGAGTGGGTATTAAATCATTGGAAACGGCAATTTCAGTCATTTTATCTTCAGAAATGGGACTTGGAAAAGTATTTAAGGAATATAAGGCTCCCAAATAAATGTTGGAAAGATACCTTCGTAACGCTAAGTATAATTCCAACTACAGAACTGACAAGTCAGACTGGATACACAAAACTATGTTATTAAAATTTCATGCTGGGAGAATACCTCAAGTCAGTGGAGAGTAGACTTTTCAGCCCAATGATGAAGCATCTCATTGTCAGATCATTAACTTATCACCTAGCAAAAATAAATTGCCTACCACAGAGATTGGACAAAGAAACTTGTTTAGCTTGGCAGTTTGGTGGCCCATGTAGGGTTCGGCAAGCACGAAGACAAGCAGTAGAAATTCTCGCTGTGTGCTGGCAGGCATTATCTTGCTGAAACGTAATCCCAGGATGAATCGCCACGTAGGGCAACAAAACTGGGTGTATAATATCGTAGACGCACCGCTGTACTGTAGGTGTGTAGCGGATGACATTAGGAGGGATCCTGCTATGGTGGTCAGGCCATATGACGGTCGACAGTCAGGTTGGTGTCCCATTGCCGTAGTGAGCGTTACAGACACATCTTCGCTGCTCATCGAGGCTCAGTTTGAAATGGAACTCGTAACTGAAAACAACTCTGCTACAGTCAGTGAGATTCCAGGTCAAAGACGTACCTGGAAAAGCACCAGACAGTGGCAGGATACCAACCTGTCCATTGCCCATCATCTGGCACGACAACCTGGAGTAATAGCGTTCAGTGCCATTTCATTTCATGTTAGGAACCTTCTGGTTGTCATCCATGCCATCCTTACAGTACAGCTCTACGCTCCGCATTGTTCCCTACATGGCAAGACATTTTGGCCTTAAATTTAAGCAAGATAACGCCCGCTCGCACGCGCGAGAATTTCTACTGCTTGCCTTCGTGTTTGTCAAATCCTATCTTGGCGTGCAAGGCCGCCGTATCTCCCCCCAACTGAGAACTCTGGGAGTATTATGGTCAGGGTCCTCCAACCAACTCGGGATAGTGATGATATAACGCGCCAGTTGGACAGAATTTGCAACGATATTGTTCAGCAGGACATCCAATAATTCTATCAGTCAATACCAAGCCGAATAACTGCCTGCGTTAGGTGCAGAGGTCGACCAAGGCGCTATCGACTTGCTCAGTTTGTGAAGCTCTTTCTTTTGAATAAACCATCGATTTGTTTCTGCCATTGTAATCATGTATGCCTGTAAATGTACGTCAAATCTGCCGATATCTTTCCCATGAGAATCCCAGATCTTCAATACTAGTTCCTTTTAGACCTTCCAGCAGCTCTGATTCACTGCCTTCAGTTCTCTATTTCCCTCAGACTCTGTCGAGGAACGTTGTGCTGCCTAGTTTTATTCAGCCTTTCCCTGTCATCCCCGCGTCTCTCTAACACGACATGACGCTAAAGGCGTGTTGCCTTCTCATTGGCTTTAATTTACACTTGACCTTAGAAATTTTCCACAGGCTGAATAGAGGGAGAGAGGAATCTTCCCAAAGACTGTTTTTCTACATTGTTATTGGCTTTCCAAGGCGTATGGGTTCCGTTTCCATGACACCTGCCTCTGTCGTCTTCTAGCCATGTGATGGCTGTTATTTTGGAAAACTTTCCATTCCCTTGTTTTTATCTAGACGTGTATTGAGTATACTTGCCAAGGATGCAATGTAATTGTGTTATGTCAAAATCCCATCCTGGCGCCAGCTGTGTACTCGCCGTCGAATGACGCCTGACATCCTGCCGATTCTCGCTACAGTACTGAATCTGACCTTCTTTACAACACTTAGTCCTATTTCTCTGTGGATACAACAACATTCGACAAGGATTTATAAAATGGTGCGGGCTGTTATGCTGTGGTCGAATGGATGTCACATTTAAACACAGTCCCAATCAGTGGAGGACATTTTAAAGGGGCTCGTAACTTCTTTGAGTGTCCGATTCACACCTTGGCTCACTACTGACTGCAGCAAAATTCCGTTTAGGCATGTTTCCGCGCAGTGGCTTTGTCTCACATGTTTTGAATACCCGAGCACAGTTGGCAGTTGTCGACTGCCGCCGTCCGTTGATGCTGTCCTCATATGGTGGAGGATTGGTACACATCTTCTTCAGCACCAGGGTTCTGATGTCATTCGATTTCCCACCCTCCTCCTTCCCACTGAATTTCCTGGGGTGTTTTACAATCTCTTTGAACTCTCTGTATAGCCTTTCGTGATATCCTCTTCTAGCTGCCAGGTAGATTTAAATGTGAAATCCATTCAATCACGGCATAATAGCCCAGAACATTTTGTGAATTGTGACATTTCTCGTTGTACAAGTTTACATTTTACAACATACGGCAATGTCTTCTGGGTGATTCGCTTTCTTGTCAGGCAGTGTAATATGGATATTTTGGTAGTTATTATCCTTCTCTAAAATAAAAAATAAAAATATTGTTTAGTAATAAATATAATTGTATACGAGGTTTCGTAGTGTAATGAAATTTCCTCTCTTATTTTTCCACCAATGACATGCTACTTGTTTGATATTAATGAGGCTCACCCCACTAACTCTTCGTGTGTTGTGTAGAACTCAAAGGCGTACAACTGTGTACCTTCAACAAGTGTTATTCAATATTTGATAACTTACGACGAATGTCAAATATAGCAGAACCGTTACAGTCTGTTCCTCCTAAATCCTTAATTGCTTCAATTTATTCACAACAAAAGCTCTGGCAACTTTGCCAATTATGCGAGGGCTATTCTGAAAGTAAGTTCCGATCAGTCGCGAAATGGAAACCAATGTAGAGCTCCGGTGAAGTTTTGCATGGATGTGTTGGGTATTGTCTAGTATGCCCGTCTATCGCGACACGTTGCTGTTTTCAGTTCTGAGCATACAGTGAGCACGTATAGATACTTAGAAGATAGTACCTCCCACCAAGTGTGAGGGCACTGGTGAGAGATTTCGTCTGATATCGTGCAGCTCTCATAACGTAACTGTCATGAATTTTATGCTTCTTGACAATTTTCGGCCACACTCTGTAGGGGCAATAAAGTTGCTCCTGTAGCGTTTTCGATTGGAAGTGTCTGATGTGTCTGATGACCCACAATACACCCCGTAACCGTCTCGTACTGAGATTCATCTCTGCTCACATGAACCGCTGGCTACGAAGGAAAGATTTTGGCACAGAAAACGAGCTGAAGATGAGCGTAGAGAATTGGCGGAAAGCACTAGCGGGTGCCTTTTATGACAAGGGTATTGGAACGTTGGTACAACGCTATAACAAATGTCTATGTGGAGCGGCGACTATGTAGAAAAATAACTGTAAGGTGTACCTAATGGTTGAAAATGAAACGGATTTGATTTCCACAGTGGTTTCCATTTTCAAACCAATAGGAACTTACTTTCCGAATAGCCCTCGTATTTTGGACTTCAGTTTCAGATCGCTACAGCTACGCAAAAGTGTGGTCTAGTCTAAACTGTGAGACAATACTCATCCTAAGTGGTATCCATGATAATGAAGTGCTGCCGAATTCAAACAGCAGCCAGTCAGGGTCGTTTCTAGCAGGTGCGCAAACACGCCGAGGAGGCCAGTACAAGAGACTGGCGCCAACCTTTGAGCAACAGACCGCACTTAATGGTGCGCCAGAGACCGCTGCGATGTTCCTGGTGTTCTTGTATCAGAGGAAGCACTGGGGGGGGGGGGGGGGGAAGGAAGGGGCGCTGGGATGTTGAGGGGGGCGGGGAGTAGCTCGGCCAGTCGTTACTCGCGCCGAGAGCGCTGACACGCTTCATTACGGCAGCGGGGTGCGCTGCGCACAATTAACGCATCGCCGTCCACTCAGATCGACCGTCACTCCTGATACTGGTTCTGCTACCCTACTTGATGAAACACAGACAACCGGGCGAGCCGTCGCTAAATTGCTCTCTGCGTTTCGAGAGTTCGAGAGGCGAATTACTCGGGCATAAACAGATGTCCAGCAGACCTGCGAGGCGACAGAAGTAGGTGGCACGTTCCAACGTTCGGTAATCCTGTTGTTTCTCTTACACCGTTCATTCAAAAAGTTCCTACACTGATATGCTCCCTGGTGTACAAGTGATTTAGCGCTGTATTAATATTGAGACTGCTTGAACTAACAACTGTCAACAACAGATTTGCGTTCGACCAGTCAGTTGTGAGGCTGCAACACCTTCTGCAGATCAACTGTTCAAGTCATTCTCCAGAATGATATAAGAAGAGAAAAGTGTGTACAAAGATAGTCACCACCACTTTCACTTCCAAACAAAACCTACAACGCTTAGACGCCTTCTGTGACTTGATTGAAATGCAAAAAGCGGACGACTCGTTTCGGAAAAAGTCGTCACGGATGACGGGACTTGGTGTTACCAAAAGGAACCTACCAAAATACGTCGAAGTCCAGTAACTCAAATGAAGGGCCAATGCTTTGATGACATAGCTTACATTCAAGCCCACGTGACGAGCGAGCTGAACAACACCCCAAAGAAGGATTCTTCTGACAGTTTCACGAGGTTGTATAAAAGTTCCCTGCATCGTACTCAACTAGTGGGAGACTATGAAGAACACCTGGAGCATTAAAACCACCATCTTAACTTTTCCCTGTTTTCATTAATATAGTCTCGCAACTTTTTGGAATGACAAGGGTACATCCGATGATTTTGTCTGAGGAGAACAAGGAGCGAAGGAAGGAAGATTACGGAGCAATTTGAAATGAGACTCGAGTTCTCTTTGAAACTTTCAACAACTGAATCATCTGAGACGGGTGTTATAGAAGGACCCAATTACTAATTCATTCCGATTATCAAGTATAATCTCTGCCTATACTAACGCACAGGAACTATCTGCTTCAGTTTCACTAAAAGATGAACTTCTAACAGCAAGAAATACACCACTAACCATATTTAATTTATCATTTCGGTACAGAGCTAGGTCCTTACGGCTGAACTTATCTCTGACTTTAGCCCGCTTTCACTACCTATGATGGATGGGCTACAATGCTTTCTATAAGCGCTTGGAGCTCTAGAGATTCTTTCCCAACTCAGCTACAATTTACTACTATAATACCTATGGTCCTTAGGTCTATCCTAATCCTATGTTAGGTACGTTTCCTTTGAGATGGAAGTCCTTCTTGTATTTTCCAAAGACCCTTTAACCTAAAAAACACCCAGAGTCCTCCACTGCCATCCATGTAACAGCCTTCTTTGCGTAACGGACTACTGACCTATTAAGAGGGACCAGAAAACCCCACCACACTAAGGCGCAATTGAAGAAACCTGCAGCCACAGGGTACAGGGTCGCAGAACCGTCTGAGCCTGTAATTCAGACCCTTCAAAAATGTGTGTGCGATATCTTATGGGACTTAACTGCTAAGGTCATCAGTCCCTAAGCTTACACACTACGTAACCTAAATTATCCTAAGGACAAACACACACACCCATGCCCGAGGTAGGACTCGAACCTCCGCCGGGACCAGCCGCACAGTCCATGACTGCAGCGCCCTAGGCCGCCCGGCTAATCCCGCGTGGCTCAGACCCTCCACTTGTCTCTATACGAAAGATCTGCAGTTGGTCCTGTCCATGCTGCTACAGATGGTGAGTTTTGCTTTCATCTAGAAAGTAACCCTTGGAAATATTTACCACTTCAGATAGTCGTGGAAACCAGGGAAAATCCCTTCCGATCTATAGAAACACATCTTGACTGGTACCGACAAGAGCCACCACCTGCGGCTGGCTGCATCCTGTGCTCTTCAAGGCCTCAGGAAGGACCCGTTCCTCGTCTGGAATGTCTTTCCCTTGTATGCACTCAGTGCGCAAACTGTTCGTGCAGCCCTATCCCTAAGAAGCTCCGTTACACATCCAACGTTTTAGCTCCCAACCGCCGGTAAACTATGTGAATGCGCGCATCTTGCAGGCCAAGAAGCTTCTCTCAGAATCTTTATTAGCCCCAGATAGCGCCTAAGTCATACGAACCTCTTTCGATCGGTTCCCTTTAAAGTCTTCTGCTACCTGCCACAGCCTGAAACAGCTTCCCAAACAACGATGAAAGTGAGGTCAAAATCAGTCTGAGCAGTAACTGGGCCAGTTACAGAAGACCGATAGTGGGACAAGTGGAACGTGCTGGATTCCTCTTGTATCTCGATATACGTCGCCACGCCCCCCCCCCCCCCCACCTCCCCACAGTAAAGCCTAACGGCAACACCCTCAACCTGTGTGACCAATGGCAGTACCACCTGGAGCTGTGAGCGAAGGAGTACCAGCTTACAGTCGTACACAGCCATCACAATCCCTACCCATACTAAAGATGGCGGAACTCTATACTACACATTTACTAAAACTACCCAGTCAATATGAAGACCATTACACGCTCTGAAGCGTAGCACCTAACATCAAAATTTAGAAGCAGACGTTTCCTTTCCTGTGATCGATAATAAGGTACGCTGAGGGGAGGCAAACTGAGGTTAGCTCGGCCATGAATCAATCTCGTGAGGTAGCACTTAGAAAGCTGCTCTGTGCTGTAGGTCAAAATTATGATTTCCTTCCCAGTTTACTTGTTCTAAATAAAGAATGTAAATTTAAAAAAAAGACATTTTTCTTATTAGTAAACCAAACTAAGTCGAAAATGAAGATCTTGACCGGATTGTGTCTTAGCTCCGACTCTTTCACTGGGCGTGTTAGAAGGTTTACTACGTCACATCACACTATTTCTAACCTTTTGGTATATTCTTGAATGACTCAGAACCATAATACATTTAGCAAAATTTGAAGTTCCATGGTGTGCGATTGAGAACTGGGAGAACGTTGCGTCGGTTCGTCATGATGGCATGCCTGCTGTCTCAACCAATCGTTGTGAATTCGATCTGTGAGGTGAGGCAGATAGGACTCTGACGAAGGTGGGGGTGACTGCAGCGAGATAGACAGCTGACAGTAAAAGTCTTTATTATTACGTCAAGCTGAAGCAGACACAGGGGCAAGCCCTCGTCTGGTAGGAGCAGCCTAGCGTCGATCTACTTACTGTGTTTTTGGACCCGGTGCAATGGAGTTCACTGTCCCTGATGGCCTCATACACTGTTGATGCTTCGTGCAGACGAATGTCTCCGATGGCCACCTGCCGGTGGGTACCAGCGACGGCATGGGCTGGGAGCCGCATATACTATGAGCAGTAGCACTTAGCGAAGACTCGGCGTGTTCAAGGAGCTCATGGATAGACCGGTTGCATCAAACATCGGACATCATAGGCGGTGGCTGGCTAGAGCCTAGGGGAGGTTATCTGATCAAATACACAGGTCCGCTTCCCTTTCCTGTGCAACTCTTCATTGCTGGTTGGTCACCGAGCCTTCCTATTTGTAGCGTCATTGCTCCGAGCTGTTCTGGCGTCTGGTGGCATTGGCGAGCACAGTCGTTTCACGGAATACTACATCGGCGTCTAGTTTCAGGAGTCTTCCAACACGTTAAACAAAGGCCACGGATAGCAAGAAGAGCTAATGTGTCGTCAGCCATGTGTCTCTGGGGGGATTGTAAGTGTATGACTGTGCTCTAAAATTCCATTCCACAATAGTAATAATGCGACAGTTGTGGCTAATGACAGAGACACCCCTGACATTTTTGAGCACCTATGGCTACGTTTTTCATCCAACTCCGTGTACTGACGGTGGTAGTGGGAGGGCTACACTTTTTAAAAAAGGCATTAAGGTAGATGAAGTGGCTTAGCTACAATTGGTTAGGGGTCTTGCTGCACCTTCCATTGTGTCAGAATCATCAGTGTTTACACTCTTAGCCGTACCGTCTGGGGCGCCTTGCCACGGTTCGCGCAGCTCTCCCCGTCGTAGGTTCGAGTCCTCCCTTGGGCATGGGCGTGTGTGTTGTCGTTAGGGTAAGTTAGTCTAAGTTAGATTAAGTAGTGTGTAAGCCTATAGACCGATGACCGTAGCAGTTTGGTCTCGTAGAACGTACCACAAATTTTTTTGTTTACACTCTCTCTCACACAACCAAGCGAAGGAAACGGTAGCGATTCTACTCACAAGAGGTGGACCCTTTGTTTGTGGGCTTTTATGACTATATTGTTTTTGATGGCAACTTCAGTTACTTTTTATCCAAGAAGGACCAACATCCCCATTTTAGCTCATGCCAGGAACTCAAACTGCTAGTGCATGAACTGGACCTCGCCAATACTTTGGTTCGCGCGCATGGATTGGCCTGGATATAAGAATGTCATCAGCTATTCAACGAGTCGTCATGACCGTGTCTGCTTTTCCCAAGAATTCATAATTGCCACGCTACGCTTGACGCTGAGTTGTGGGCTACGGTCTTCTCCGATCATATCGCCTACATTTGCAGTCTTTCCCTCCGGCGGCTGAAGATGTGACGCAGTAGAGGCCTGTGGAAGCTGAATGTTATCCATCCGAGGGATCCAGAATGTCAGAATGCAGGCAGGTCACAGAGACGACGTGGAACAACTATGTGAGACGCCTTCCAGCATATCTTTCAACACTCCGGTGGTAGCTCGACTGCACCAAACCTGCTTCACGCCACTCAGTGAAGGTCTGCGGTCGCGACTAAATGTTGTGGCAACGACATGCCTTGGGATATTATTTCACAATCTTCCGCGAACTCGTAAGCAGTGGTCTCTCTATTCAAAGACAGTTTGAAATTCAACGGATTAAGGCGAAATTAATTTCGATTACGCGTCACCATCTAGAGGGCACAATAGTACGTGAGAGATGTCAAGACTTGATACAAGGAGAGCTCCAGTCCTTGCATCGTATTATGCGAGAGAAGCAGCGGTGTTGGAAAAGGCTGGTCCACGCCCTCGACATGCCAGATGGTCACCGACTGACGTCCCAGAAAGATATCGCAGGCGCTGTTGTGAACCATTACAAACGGTTCTATGCGGCAGAGGAACAGGATACCATAGCAATGAATGATGTTCTCCACTCGTTGACGGGAACCCTTGACTGGACTGCTGTGGATATTCTCACAGCGCCGATTACGGCTGATGACGTCACTGATGCTCTTCCTAAGGGAGCGGCAAACAAATCCCTAGTTCTGATGGTTTTCCGATGGAGTTTTACAGCGAATTCCACAAAAAATATGGCTTCACGCTGGACTGCGATGTGTCAATGGCTCTGAGCACTATGCGACTCAACTGCTGAGGTCATCAGTCGCCTAGAACTTAGAACTAATTAAACTTAACTAACCTAAGGACATCACACACCCCCAGCCATCACGAGGCAGAGAAAATCCCTGACCCCGCCGGGAATCGAACCCGGGAACCCGGGCGTGGGAAGCGAGAACGCTACCGCACGACCACGAGATGCGGGCAATGTGTCAAGAAATGATGAATCCTGACATTCTCCTTCCACCTGAATTCGTATAAGGTCTGCTTATTTCGGTTCCCAAGCCGTTCTAGGGTCAAAGAGTAGGACATTATCGCCCGTTCATCACGTTAAATTGTAACTAAGATTTTTACCCGTATTCTTGCCTCCCATCTTCCGCGCGTCCTACCCCATGTCATCTCTATGGATCAAATCTCCTTTGATGGTGACAGTAACATTCAGACGGCGCTCAGAGGTTATCATGATACCATAGCTCTGGCAGCGACACGCCGCATTCACGGTACCTTGGTGACGGTGGACTTTACCCACGCCTTTGATTGAGTGAATCATGACTTTGTAAGTAAAGTGCTGTGACTGATGACCTCCCCCCACACATTTATACACATCGTCTTGCGGCTTCTCTGAGGTGCCAGGTCGCGAGTACTAGTCAATGGCCGTGCGGAAAGGATTGGTCTTCTAGGGATGTCTGCTGTCGATGCTTCTTTATGCCCTGCTGACCTGGTGCTCTTGGTTCTATCAGGGGATGAAGTGCGAGAGGTACTGGAATGGATCAACCAATATGGGACTGCAACGGGAATCCATGTGAATCTGTCGAAGTATGGGGCTACGTTTGTACGTAGAACTCTTCCAGCGTGGAGGGTGGCCCCTTTGCTGTTACCGGACAAGCTCAAATGTTAGAGTTCACTTTCATGCGTGACATAGAGCAAACGGCCTCTACATCTACATCTACATGATTACTCTGCAATTCACACTTAAGTGCTTGGCAGAGGGTTCATCTAACCACAATCATACTATCTCCGTACCATTCCACTCCCGAACAGCGCGCGGGAAAAACGAACGCCTAAACCTTTCTGTTCGAGCTCTGATTTCTCTTATTTTATTTTGATGGTAATTACTACCTATGTAGGTTGGGTTCAACAAAATATTTCCGCATTCGGAAGAGAAAGTTGGTGACTGAAATTTCGTAAATAGATCTCGCCGCGACGAAAAACGTCTTTGCTTTATTGACTTCCATTCCAACTCGCGTATCATATCTGCCACACTCTCTCCCCTATTACGTGATAATACAAAATGAGCTGCCCTCTTTTGCACCCTTTCGATGTCCTCGTCAATCCCACCTGGTAAGGATCCCACACCGCACAGCAATATTCTAACAGAGGACGAACGAGTGTAGTGTAAGCTATCTCTTTAGGGGACTTGTTGCATCGTCTAAGTGTCCTGCCAATGAAACGCAACCTTTGGCTCGCCTTCCCCACAATATTATCTATGTGGTCTTTCCAATTGAAGTTGTTCGTAATTTTAACACCCAGGTACTTAGCTGAATTGACAGCCTTGAGAATTGTACTATTTATCGAGTAATCGAATTCCAACGGATTTCTTTTGGAACTCATGTGGATCACCTTACACTTTTCGTTATTTAGCGTCAACTGCCACCTGCCAAACCATACAGCAATCTTTTCTAAATCGCTTTGCAACTGATACTGGTCTTCGGATGACCTTACTAGGCGGTAAATTACAGCAGCATCTGCGAACAACCTAAGAGAAGTGCTCAGATTGCTACCAGGTCATTTATATAGACCAGGAACAGCAGAGGTGAACTATAAACGCCTCCTTTAAGTGTTCCGCGCAAACTTCCGTAGCAACCCCTGCGATCATCAGACATGGTACAACGGGTGGAGTTTTTTAACAGTCATCTCGTTTCATGACTAACCCATTTGGCACAGATGTAACCGATACCAAAGGCAGTAGAACACCGACTGCAGGCGGCGTTTGGCTTATCATCAAAGTCCGCAGCGACACGCTAACTCTTCCTCTTCAAGACAGTGGCTTCTGTCTTGTCAAATTCCATGCAACAGCGGCTGACCTTTATGTAAGAATGATGGTTAAATCGTGGACCCACCACCGAACCGGATTAATGGGAAGTCTGACTGATGAACTAGCTCCTCCCTCACAAGTGGCGTTTGTTACAGTAGCACATATCTCTGCCTCCGTCTCTTATGTCAGGACCGTTTTCATCGAATATAGTTATGTCCATACCGACTTGTCTAATACCAGGAACCCTATGGCACGTGATATCTATCGTCTAATGATGGGAGATCATATTAGGAATGTGGTGGAAAGCTGATATTCTACGATCGCATAGCCCGTGGTCTGACTATCTCTGCACCATGTCCTCCTAGATACGAGCCCACGTGCGACCTGAATCTAGTTGTCAATGGAAAATATGACACAACTACATCTACATGCCAATAACATGACAGATTCGCCGCTTCTCTCCTATTGTCACACACTTGACACGGATGATGTGTGGATATGCTGCGTAGATGTGGCACGCTGTTTCGGAAAATGCTTGCTTTTCTTCTATGTACAGTTCCCTGTGCCATTGCAACGAAGTCATTTCTGTTCCCTGATGGCAGCTATTTCTCACATATGAAGACTAAGGTCGTGAATTGGATAAAAGGCCTATTGGTCCTTTACTTGATTCATGAAGGTGGTGATTTTTGGACAATCTGAAAAGATAGCTTTACTTTCTTATGCACAGCCGGCCTCTGGTGGCCGAGCGGTTCTAGGCCCATCAGTCTGTTAATATGAATAAAACAGAAAAGTTAATATGAATAAAACAAAATCTACAAGAATCCTCTGTAAAGTCAAGCTGCTGAGTATTTACTTGTAAAATCAAAATTGAAACCCATGAAATAGCTTAAATATTTTTTTCAGGAGCTCCCCGACGAAATAGAAGGAGTGAGCCCTGAGGATATTCATCAGATTCGCTCGGATGTGTAAGAGTTAGTACCAAGAATTTTTTTGAGGTACCTTACTGAAAGTGGATTCAACAGAATACTGGACCCCTTTCTGCAAAAGAGACAAGGAGGAGTGCTCCAAATGCAGTTCCAGAATACTCTTCCCAAATTCTTTGAAGTATAGAGGAATTAAATAATAATATTTTTTCAATATTTTCTCAGGAGCGGGCATTATTTTATACACTGATGAACCAGAACATTATGACCATCTGCCTAATAGCTTGGTTGTCCGTCTTTGGAACAAAATACATCACTGATTCTGCGTATCAGGTATCCGACTGCTTGTTGGTAGGTTTATGGAGGAATGTAGCATTAGATGTCTTCGCACAGGTCATGTAATTCGTATAAATGATGGGTCGCTGATTCGTGTACGCGGTGATGGCGCTCGATAGGGACCCAGATGTGTTCCATAGGATCTACATCAGGTGAGTTGGGTCGCCGAGACATCAACGTGATTTCACTATAATGCTCCTCAAACCACTGTAGTTCCGTTCTGCTCCGAGACACCGACAATTATACTGCTGAAGGACAACAAGCATGAGGGGATGAGGATGGTTCGTAGCTGTCAGTGTGTCTTTGATTACTACCACTGGTGCCATACAAGCGCAGAAGAATGTCTCCTACAGCAATACTGCTCTCACCGGCCTGCGTCCGTGGCGTGTTGCATGTTTCGAGCCGCCATTCACCTCGATGACGACGTTTGTGGAGACGACCAGCGACCTAGAGTATTGATTCACACAAAGAAGCTACACGTTTCCATTCATCGACGGTCGAATCTCAATGGTCCCACGCTTACTGCAATTAAATTTGACGTTGGGTGAACATGTGAACCAATAAGGGTGGCCGGCTGCGGTGCTCAATGTTCAACAGTGTAGGATGAATCGTGTGCTCCGGAACACTTGTTCTTGCACCAGCATTCTGCACTTTTGACAAAGATGCCACAGCTCACCATCTATCCTACTTTACAGAACAGGCGAGCCTCCTAATCCCACGTTCTGTTAAGAATCGTGGACATTCACCAATTTAACACCCAGTTCTAGTAACAGTGTCCTTCTACATCTTTCCGAAGATGCTCACGACAGTAGCACGTGAACTTTCGACTAGCTTCGCCTGTTTCGAGACAGTCGTCCACAGGCTCTGCGTGGTTATGATCTGCCCTTTGTCAAAGTTTCTTACCTCAATGGATTTTTCCATTTCAGCTCGTATCTTCGTTAGGATTGATTCCCCGTCCGTATTTGCTCCACTTACATAATTTTGTTACCACGTCTCGTACCCGCAACGCCACCAGGCGGCATCCAATTTCGCGGTGGGCAGCACTCATAATGTTTTGGCGGATCGGTGTATACCCTCCTTCCTAGCGGAGGTCACTAGTGCATGCATGTACGGAGGCGCTCGACTCGGAGGTTAGTCTGTTTGAATTCTGATAGTGAATGAAACTTTTGCACTGCCAGTATTTGGCTGGCAATGGGAGGTGAGGTTCTAACATTCTGCATGGTGTCTGTTTGTTTTAAGTCGTGTCTTCCTACCACTTTCGCGCAACGACGCTCTGAGCGTGTTTTTTAGGGAATTGACTAGTTTGCACATGGGACCTGTTGCTGGTAAGGAGACGCCAGACAACACATGACATGTAGAGTTCAGAAGAGTTCAGTTAGACTAGCGATGATATAATCAAGCACTTAATGATTTTTCCGTCAGCTCCACTGCACTCCCTGTAAAAGAATCTTAATACTAACTAAATTTAGTGGAAGGGGTTCAAGGCTTTCCTATTTTTAGTTAGCTGGTAAAATAACGTCGAGAAAGCAGTTAAGTAAACGATTGGAATTTTTATTCCACTCACAAAACATTGTTTATAAATTGCACTATTGATAAAAGGAAATATTTTAATACAGGATGATAAAAACCAACTGCGTTCAACAAAAATGTGAACGAATATTCCCTGAATGGGTTTCCAAGTTCTATAATGGATCGAAGGATGACCTATGCCATATCACATCTATAATCTAGATTTAAATTGAGTTCCATAAAAGAGAAAACTATCAGAATGGTCTACAGTGACCCTCAATTATCTTTAATTACTTATTTAACTTGTCGTAAATTACAGTGGCTGATGTGGCTCCTCAATAATTATATGACAGAAAAATCATCGCATTTCAGATTTTAACTTCTAATAGCAAATGTGAATACCACGAAGTTTAATTGACGATTGACATTAGCATTACGTAAAAAGGGGGTGTAACAGATGAGACTTCTGCAGTTCTGAGTGAAGCCTTATGCGCTCTCATGCGGCATTGCGTGCGTTCATGACCTTGTCGTTGGTTAGGCAGCGTCAGAGGGTGGCGGGCAGTGCAACTCCACACACCTCGCCATCTCGGAGGCTCTCTAGCTTCCTTTTACCACAATTTACCGAAGTTGGTTTAAAAATGGTATCTGGCTATGTTTTCCACTGACCAGTCAGGGTCTCAATATTTACCTTACGCTCCGCCTAAAAAAATTCTGTCTATCCAATGAGAAACATTATACTTTTCATGGTGGGGCAATGTTTTTTAATGTTTGCTACGTAACAGAGACGTGTATAGTCTCACGCTACAAGTTGCAGCTGGTGTGGCCCTTTTAGTATTATCGTAAGGTCTATACTGTTCTTCTGGAGGGCTCTATCTTTTAACATGGGCTGGGGGATGGTCTTGGCGGTCAGCTGGCGATGTGGGTGACCGTCCATTATCGTAGGGCCTCCTAGCCTACACGACTCTGCTCTCGGCTTCTGTTCTCGTGTCTCCCCTCGGAACTGCGTCTGTTTCACGGTGGCAAGGTATGACATGCATTTAGGCATTCTTGTGATAGTCTGTGATATTCCATTTGCTCACTCGTTGATCGTATTACTTTGGGTAATTTAATGTCAGGATTTATTTGGAGCTATGTGACATACTGCCGGATTTGCTATTATGTCAGGGTTTTCATGCAAGGTGTTGGATTTGCCTCACACCTTACATATCACCACCCTTCGAACTTAATTTTTGCACTGAAGTTAGGCAATGTTTGAATCGTTGTCTAAGTCAGTCAAAAATTATTCCCTTATCTAAATTTTGTTGCCTATTGTTCAGCCACGTTATTCTAGATCTATGCTATATTTTTATATTCTTCCACATTATTTCAAAAATATGATTATATTGGCAAGACAGGAATATTTTTATGCTATTATCATTATTAATTTTTAATTATTTTCTTTCTTTATTTAAGTGTGAAGTTGGTTTTTTAAGAAGTTTGTTATCGAAATTGAGGAGTCTTTCACATAGATTTTCTTAGAAATATTTTTTTTATATAAATGTAGTAATTAAGTAAAACATATTCCTAACACATTTTCTAAATATCATGTAAAAGTAAAGTGTTTTTGTTTCCACACACTAATTTCAACATTGTTACACTAACAAATAAGAATTATTTCCAAGAATTGCTTTGACAATGAAATATACATACATAAGTATTGAGATATTATCCTAACAATTGGTACAAATGTTAAAAAAAAGAGAAAACATCCAACAAGATCATTTTTTATTCTTTGTTTTTATAAGGAGAAAATAAGTAAAATTTTTATGAGGAGAAGATAGTGGATTGTAGTTTTAGAGTTTACCATATCTTTCTTTTGTTCTTTATACACTGTCCATTTCAGAACTAATGACTTATTTTTATCGATAGTCTATTTTTACTTACGTCCATAGTCAATGACTGTTATTTTGTAGTTTATTAGCTGCCTGGTGTGCTTAACTTATTTAGTTTTTCACACGTTTCTTTTGCACAATTCCTATATCATACGTATAATTTGATTTCACACATTCACACAATCCTATGAATGTTTAAGCATGAGGTTGGCGAATGTTTTTGCACGAAGGTGATGGACTTGAGTGAGATGGATGTGGGCAAGTATTTGATGTACAGCTTCGTTTGTCGTTCCTTGTTGACTTTGCAACAGTGTGTTGCTGTTGTGGAGGTCCCATAATGGAATGGCGCTGTGAGTTCAGAATCTTGTGGTTTACTGGCTTTGTATGCGTGAAAGTCATCGTTATGTGTCGCTGAAAGCGGTCGTTTTTCGTTGTGATACTTCACAGACAACTAAATTACAATAGGATAGGGATTTGGGAAGGTATGTCGTCTATTCTTCACCCATCTTCCTTCTTGGTCTCAATCTTGTGAATCTTCAACTTCTGTTCTTACTGCTTTTTCTCTGTTTCTTACTTGATTCTTGGTTCTTCTCTGGCCAGGATATGGGAATATTTGTTGATAACTAGTCACATTGAAGTTCTCCTCTTAGTAACAGTTTGATAAATTGTTTGGATGTATCATTTTTACTTTGTTGAAGTTTTCTTCAGTTTCATACTGCAGCGTGCTGTTTAATAGCAGTAGTGTGACTTTTACACATACTTTTTGCCAGTGGTGGCTTGCCCAAGCGGTCTTCTTGTCAGGCAGTTTTTTGCTCGCTCCGCTGGGTTGGGGCGTCCCGGGATGCCGACTTCGGATACAAGTGCCCTTTGTTGGTCTCACTGTCCTTTCCCTTCTCTTGATGCTTCTGCCTTGTAGGAACCGTGTCTTGCTAATTACGTCCTTTTCTTTCTTGATACTTCTCTCGTTGCAACTTGAGGGTCGTTGCATCTGATTCTTGCTGGAGTTTTTACAGTGGTTCTTACAAAAGGTTTTACCTATAATCATCTAACATATGTCTAGTACTTACACTGTTTTACGCCTTTTTAAAAAGCTGTACAAATTTCGGCGCCCTTTCCATGATACGGTTCTAAGATATAGGGAGTCTTAACTTCTACAAGAATCCTCAAATTCGTTTTTTTTTTCTATTTTTGTGTCGTGTCATGGTGTATAGTATTTTAGTATTTCATGCTGTTAGACTATCTAAGCTTTATCCCTTCACCTTAATCTATGCTACTATAGGTGATATTTCTTTTGTTTTTATTGAAACTACTTTGGTTTTCCCACCTTCCTCTCTCTTGATTCTTGCTTCTCCTGACGGTCTTATCTGCAACATAAACTTGAAATTTGCTACTTATTTACTTGAACTTGTTGAAATTTTTGTTAATTTCTTTATGTACTTCTAACATGAGTTGAGGCGATTCCCCCTTTTGTGCGTACCATTCCACTTTTTCATCCTCTTTATCTCGCATCATTCTGTTTATAACTGGTATTTCTTCTAATTTTATCTTTGGCTCAAAGAGAAGTGTGACATTTCCGAATGTTACGCTACCTTTCCTCATATCTATTATCGCTCGTCTCTCATTTAAAAAATCTGCACCTATAATCAAATCTGCAGTTAGTGTAGGTATAATCACGAAGTTGGCTTAGATCTTTTGACCATGGCATGAGAGAGTTAATCTTGTTTGCCTCGTAACTTCTGCAGCATTGTTTCTAATAGGACTTCTTACTTTAATCTTACGTGTTTTCAGAATTGACAATTCCTCATTGGCATAACACTGCATGAAAAAATTTTCTGAGATCGTGGTCGGTTCACTTCGGCTATCAATCACAATATTGACTGGAATATGTTTTACCATGGCCTACAAAATTGGTTGAAATTGAAAGGGTTGGTTCTGTTCTTCTTCTTCTTGCATCTACGAATCCTCCACTGAATCATACATGAGTCGTTTCAGGACTTTCCCCTGTGAATTCGAACTTTCTGTAGGATAAGCTTCGACTGCTACTTCTCTCTCTTTTATTTCCTCTTCGCTATTTCTTCCTTCATTTACACTTTCTTCAACTTCCTCTACTTTTTTCTCATCTTCGTCTATCTTCTCCTTCTTCGTCGCAACTTCCACATAATCGCATCTAAATGCTCTAATTGTCACTTCATAACTTCCTTCATTATATACTTTGGGTTGTGTGCCCACTAGTAACTTATTTTCAACTTCTGTTGACTGTGCATTATCCTCATTGAATTCGCTTTCCCTGGTTTCCATCTCAAATAGCTCTGCAATTCTCATTACTTCGTCCTTTCCTCCTACATTCGTTGTGCATGCCTCTGGTAATTCATCTTCCTCGTCAGTATTCTCCTAATTAATTTTGTCCCAACACGATATTGTTATTTTCCTGTCTTCGTTTTCATCTGTCCCTGCAGTTTTGTTTCTTCCTTCTTCTCTTCTCGTGATAAGGTATTTACTTCTCTGTTCAAGGTGCTGCAATTATCCTGGGTCGGTGCATCATTCTCTTTGGCTTGGGCGCTTAACTATCAATTCGAACGTTTTTCGGAGTTTGGTGGTGTTACCTCCACCTCTTCTATCTGTATTCTCTTTTCTTGTTCAGCTTGTTGATATTGGTTTCTTTGTTGATAATTTGTCGGTCTATTAGTTCTCCAATACCCGTTCCGGTTGTCATTGATCCCTCTCTAATAGTTATTGCCGTTCCTTAGTGAATTATAAGTATTGCCATATTCTCTTCTAAATCCATAACCGTTTCTTTGTTGAAATCTGTTGTCGTTTCTTGGTGCGAAGTTATCACGTGGTTCGTAATTATTGTTTCTTCGCATTATGTCTTGTGGATTCCACTGCTTTTTGCTTTCGTTTTCATGTGCGTTACGTCTTTTTCTAGCGTCATCTTCCGAAAATATAAAGTCTAGTTCCCGTAGAATTCCTTTAAATGATTCGACGTCATTGCCTCCGCGACCTACTAATGATTGCTGGTATTTCAATGGTAACTTCATCGCGAATAATTTAATCAACTCTCCGTCACTGTATGGTACATCTAAACATTGATTTTTCTTTGCCATTAATTCGAAAAATTTCACGGGACTCTTCTCTCCTGAATTTTCCAAATATGGGTTCTGTAATAATTCGTACTCCACTCTATTCTGTGCTTCGCTGGACCAACATCGTGAGAGAAACTTCTCTCTGAAATCTTCGTACGATCGGCATGTCGCTGCAACATTCTGCATGGTTTCTGCGACTGTTCCTGGCATGTGTGCACATATAAATTCTAATTTGTGTGTTAGCGTCCAGTGTTCTGGTAATCCTACTCGGAACTGATCAATAAAAGTTCGTGGATGTAATGAGTTCCCTTCTCGAAAGTGTTGAAATTTTCTAACTGTGAGGAAATGATCGTTGTCGTACTTCGTCATAGTTCCATATGAAATTCGCGATTCTTCGCCACTTTTGTTTCTGATCATTTCTCCCGTCGTTCTTTCCGGTTGTGGTAGATCCATTGGATATTGTCCACTGTAACTTTCGCGTACCCTTGCGTAGTATCGTTGGAGTGGTACGCAATAATTTTCTTCCATCGGTTGCAAACGTGTAGCTGAATGCATTGCACTGTACTCTTCGCGACCTGGCTTTCCATTGTCATGTATTTGTTCGGTATCTTGTCTGGCTAACCTTGCCGCTTCATTGCACAATCCAAACTGTCTTAAAACATACATTTGTGGTTCCGCATGTGTTTGTGGTGCCGTTTGTTCATCAAGAATTTCGAAACGTGTTTGTTGCTGTGCAGGCTGTCTGATTAAACGTATGTTACTTTCCGCCTGTGACTGGAATCGAAAATGCATGATATCTTCGTCAATTGCTTGTTTTTCCGGGGCTGTTACAGATACGGATGTGGTTGCAGACTTAGTGCTTGTTCGATCCTGTTCACTACGCTCTTCAATGGTTTGCAACAACTCTGTTCGCAATTTCTGAAATTGTTGCTTCGTTTGCGCTTCTATTTGGACTATGCGATTACCGTATCATTTCAGCGCTGCTTTTGTGATACGTTTATGTAACACACTGTTTTCAACAATTTCACGCGATGTACCTGCTGATTGTCTAGTAATTACGTTTATCTGTTTCTCTAGTTTCTTGCCGGCCGAAGTGGCCGTGCGGTTAAAGGCGCTGCAGTTTGGAACCGCAAGACCGCTACGGTCGCAGGTTCGAATCCTGCCTCGGGCATGGATGTTTGTGATGTCCTTAGGTTAGTTAGGTTTAACTAGTTCTAAGTTCTAGGGGACTAATGACCTCAGCAGTTGAGTCCCATAGTGCTCAGAGCTATTTGAACCATCTCTAGTTTCTTGACTTCTACGTGGGTGTTGTTACGTAATGTTTTGATCTCGTCCTGAATGTCATTACGCAATGTTTGTACGTCCACTTGTACCTTGTCAATGTCTTTTCTCAATTGATTGTGACCTGTTATTAAGTTTCCTATCACTTCTCGAGATTCTTTTGCCTCGTCTTCAATGTGACTTAGGTGTAACTGAATTTTTTTGTTTTGTTCTGTAATCTCACGCATTTGTCTCATGGTTTCTGCATTCTGCATTTGGTTCGCAATTTCTTTATTTTGCCTTGTCATGGTTTCCGTCGTTTGTTGTAATAATTCTGCAAGATTAGTGTGTCCTATTCCGGTTTCTTCCGACGTCCTACGCTCTGTATTTTCGCCCAAGTGTTGGTTTGCAACCGATTGCAATAAACTGTGCGGTGACACGTTTCTGCTCGAATTCCTTGTACCCTTTTGTGAGGGAGCTCTGATTACTTGTACTATGGGTTCTTCGTATCCAAGACGCAAGTTAGAATCCTCATCGACTGTCTCTCTACTTTCCTGCTCCTCTGTCGTACGCTGACCTACGTTTTCTATGCCTTGGCGTACATTATCCTCGTTATGGTGCGTTATCTGTCCTATTTCTCGCGGTACTGCATCGTCTGTTGTACTGTCCTCTATTCTCTGTCCGTCTTCTTGCTGGGTTTCTACCTCAATTCGGTCAAGGTCTCGATCTGCCATTGCTAATCTTTCCGATTCCCTTATTTTCTGTTTTAAAAGCAATTCACGCGCCCTACTTCGGGTTAACATGCACTCATACGACCTCACGCGTTTCATAAACTTTTTGCTCATACGACCCAAGACTGACAATCCATTCATTTACTAGTTGGGTCAGAACCAACTTGTCAACGATGTATCCGCCACCTGTGCGCTTGCATTAGAGAAAAAACTTAACTCTAACAATATTAAAATTCATAACTTTATTATGCCATTGTCTCTGCTAGAATGTGTCACTTTCTATTGAATACGTTCTTACTATATACCGCTGCAGCTACTGTTTTCGACTATTTATATCCTTCAGAAAAATTTTTTGTTACGAAAATTTTTCAAAAGGATATTTTTCTGACCTAGTTAGGCATGTAGTCGACCTTCAATCATGATATTTTACTATTCTGGCAGGGTCGCCATTCTCTAAAATTCTGCGTGGTGTCTGCTTGTTCTAAGTCGTGTCTCCCTACCACTTTCGCGCAACGACGCTCTGAGCGTGAGTTTTAGGGAATTGACTAGTTTGAACCTGGGGCCTGTTGCTGGTAAGGAGACGCCAGGCCACACATGACATGTAGAGTTCAGAAGAGTTCAGTGAGACTAGCGATGATATAATCAAATACTTAATGTTTTCTCCGTCAGCTCCACTGCACTCTCTGTAGAAGAATCTTAATACTAACTAAATTTAGTGGAAGGGGTTCAAGGCTTTCCTATTTTTAGTTAGCTGGTAAAATAACGTCGAGAAAGTAGTTAAGTAAACGATTGGAATTTTTATTCCACTCACAAAACATTGTTTATAAATTGCACTATTGATAAAAGGAAATATTTTAATACAGGATGATAAAAACCAACTGCGTGCAACAAAAATGTGAACGAATATTCCCTGAATGGGTTTCCAAGTTCTATAATGGATCGAAGGATGACCTATGCCATATCACATCTATAATCTAGGTTTAAATTAAGTTTAATAAAAGAGAAAACTATCAAAATGGTCTACAGTGACCCTCAATTATCTTTAATTACTTATTTAACTTGTCGTAAATTACAGTGGCTGATGTGGCTTCTCAATAATTATATAACAGAAAAATCATCGCATTTCAGATTTTAACTTCTAATAGCAAATGTGAATACCACGAAGTTTAACTGACGATCGACACTAGTATTACATAAAAGGGGGGTGTAACAGATGAGACTGCTGCAGTTCTGAGTGAAGCCTCTTATGCGGCATCACGTGCATTCATTACCTTGTGGTTGGTTAGTCAGTGTCAGGGGGCGGCGGGCGGCGCAGCTCCACGCACCTCACCGTCTCGGAAGCAACTCTCTCTAACTTCCTTTTACTTCAATTTACTGAAGTTGGTTTAAAAAAAGGTATCTGGCTATGTTTTCCACTGACCAATCAGGGTCTGAATGTTAACCTTAAGCTCTGCCTGCTAAAATTCTTGTATATCAAATGAGAAACATTATACTTTTCGTGGTGCGGAAATACACTCCTGGAAATTGAAATAAGAACACCGTGAATTCATTGTCCCAGGAAGGGGAAACTTTATTGACACATTCCTGGGGTCAGATACATCACATGATCACACTGACAGAACCACAGGCACATAGACACAGGCAACAGAGCATGCACAATGTCGGCACTAGTACAGTATATATCCACCTTTCGCAGCAATGCAGGCTGCTATTCTCCCATGGAGACGATCGTAGAGGTGCTGGATGTAGTCCTGTGGAACGGCTTGCCATGCCATTTCCACCTGGCGCCTCAGTTGGACCAGCGTTCGTGCTGGACGTGCAGACCGCGTGAGACGACGCTTCATCCAGTCCCAAACATGCTCAATGGGGGACAGATCCGGAGATCTTGCTGGCCAGGGTAGTTGACTTACACCTTCTAGAGCACGTTGGGTGGCACGGGATACATGCGGACGTGCATTGTCCTGTTGGAACAGCAAGTTCCCTTGCCGGTCTAGGAATGGTAGAACGATGGGTTCGATGACGGTTTGGATGTACCGTGCACTATTCAGTGTCCCCTCGACGATCACCAGTGGTGTACGGCCAGTGTAGGAGATCGCTCCCCACACCATGATGCCGGGTGTTGGCCCTGTGTGCCTCGGTCGTACGCAGTCCTGATTGTGGCGCTCACCTGCACGGCGCCAAACACGCATATGACCATCATTGGCACCAAGGCAGAAGCGACTCTCATCGCTGAAGACGACACGTCTCCATTCGTCCCTCCATTCACACCTGTCGCGACACCACTGGAGGCGGGCTGCACGATGTTGGGGCGTGAGCGGAAGACGGCCTAACGGTGTGCGGGACCGTAGCCCAGCTTCATGGAGACGGTTGCGAATGGTCCTCGCCGATACCCCAGGAGCAACAGTGTCCCTGATTTGCTGGGAAGTGGCGGTGCGGTCCCCTACGGCACTGCGTAGGATCCTACGGTCTTGGCGTGCATCCGTGCGTCGCTGCGGTCCGGTACCAGGTCGACGGGCACGTGCACCTTCCGCCGACCACTGGCGACAACATCGATGTACTGTGGAGACCTCACGCCCCACGTGTTGAGCAATGCGGCGGTACGTCCACCCGGCCTCCCGCATGCCCACTATACGCCCTCGCTCAAAGTCCGTCAACTGCACATACGGTTCACGTCCACGCTGTCGCGGCATGCTACCAGTGTTAAAGACTGCGATGGAGCTCCGTATGCCACGGCAAACTGGCTGACACTGACGGCGGCGGTGCACAAATGCTGCGCAGCTAGCGCCACTCGACGGCCAACACCGCGGTTCCTGGTGTGTCCGCTGTGCCGTGCGTGTGATCATTGCTTGTACAGCCCTCTTGCAGTGTCCGGAGCAAGTATGGTGGGTCTGACACACCGGTGTCAATGTGTTCTTTTTTCCATTTCCAGGAGTGTATTTTTTAATGTTTGCTACATAACAGAGACGTGTATAGTCTCACGCTAAAAGTTGCAGCTGATGTGGCCCTTTTAGTGTTATCGTAAGATCTATACTGTTCTTCTGGAGGGCTCTATCTTTTAACATGGGCTGGGGGATGGTCTTGGTGGTCGGCTGGAGACGTGGGTGTCTGTCCCTTATCGTAGGGCCTCCTAGCCTACACGACTCTGCTCTCAGCTTCTGTTCTCGTTTCTCCCCTAGGAACTGCGTCTGTTTCACAATGGGAAGGTATGACATGCATTTAGGCGTTCTTGTGTTAGTCGGTGGTATTCCATTTGCTCACTCATTGATCGTATTACTTTGGTTAATCTAATGCCAGGATTTATTTGGAGCTATGTGACATACTGCCGGATTTCCTATCATGTCAGGGTTTTCATGGAAGGTGTTGGATTTGCCTGACACCTTACAAGGCGTTTGGCGCAAAGTTCCTGATCACCAGTCATTGCCCCAAAGTCCTGGTTTATATATGAAACTCATCCCCAGGGTCTTGTGGAGCGAGAGCATGATGCACAGTTGATGGTGATTAACCGTCGGATAGGGACGTTAAGCTCGGTGGCCCCTTTGTGCTATTCGAGTGGAGTAGGCTATATGCAGACATCGGATTTCACCTTGTTCATTCTCCAATGATCCTCATACAACAAAACATAACACGACACTGCACACTCATCCATTACACTCCTTTATGTCCTACAAACACATCCAAGACACAATTCTCATCTGATATATTCACAAGGGAAGTGGCCAATATGCCTAGAGGAAAAACACCCTTTTGGAGAGGTGGCTGGATTCACCCCATAGTGTATTTTGGGCAATAATTCCGTTCGGCATTAACATTTACATTGTGGTACATTTTCATGACCACAGTTTTACGGAATGGTGTTTCTGTTTCCTTCAGTGGCGTAACGACAGCGTATGTTACTAGTAGTACAGGTAGCCGAGCAGTCATCTCAACAGTCGCGATCTGTCACCTCGTGAAGCTAGGGCTCTAGAATTACCTGTGGTAAGTTGTACTGGATTTTCTTCTCGTGAAGCTAGGGCTCTAGAATTACCTGTGGTAAGTTGTACTGGATTTTCTTCTCATGTAATGCTGCTCCGAAGCATGGGTAAGGTATGTGACAATTATCATGTATTTATCGCATTTATTGCGTGTTCAAAATTATTTTATTTTTTATGTTTTTTTTTCTACCAGCAAGGTAAAAAACGTAAAATCGTGTTGCATGGATGGCTGTCAGACACGAAGAGACAGATTCAACTACCTAATTGGAAAGGTATCTCCTATCTTTCGCTTTCACAGGCACCCTTCCTTGTATAACTGATGCGTAGATGACTGTAACGTGTCTGTGTAGTGTGGTGTCACGTTTGCATTGGATGATGATGAGAGAAGGGAGACGGTGAAACCCGTTGTCAGACCATAGTCTGCTGCTCTCGAATAGCACCTAGACCCGGCCGAGCTTACCTCCTCCATCCTTCGGACGTATCTCCATCAAAAGTGTCACATGCCATAGCTCCATGAGATTATGGAGAGGTTTGGAAATCAGTGTACATCATTGGCACGAAGTCTGATGATTAGGAACTCTTCACCTTCATCCCTCCTCTCCTTTACCGAAATGCAGAGGGGATAAAATGGCTCTGAGCACTATGGGACTTAACTTCTGAGGTCATCAGACCCCTAGAACTTAGAACTACTTAAACCTAACTAACCTAAGGACATCACATACACCCATGCCCGAGGCAGGATTCGAACTTGCGACCGTAGCGGTCGCGCGGTTCCAGAATGTAGTGCCTAGAACCGCTCGGGCACCCCGGCCGGCGTAAAGGGGGATATGCCAACAATGCATAGCATACGGCCGGCCGAGGTGGCCGAGCGGTTCTAGGCGCTACAGTCTGCAACCGCGCGACCGCTGCGGTTGCAGGTTCGAATCCTGCCTCGGGCATGGATGTATGTGATGTCCTTAGGTTAGTTACGTTTAAGTAGTTCTAAGTTCTAGGGGACTGATGACCTTAGAAGTTAAGTCCCATAGTGCTCAGAACCATTTGAACCGTGGCATACGTGGTTGTCATCTATGCAAGTACCGGCCATGCCCACTTTTGTCTAACTTGGGTAATTTGACAGGAACTGGCGTATTCAACGAGGTAAGGCCGTTGGCACTATTAAATTGAAAGGGATTTATCTGAATTTTCTTTTTAAAACGATCGATCATACACTGTTTGAAGCAGACACTATATATTCTGTTCTTTCTTTTTTTTTCTTCGTTTATTCATCGCATGCTTTTCCCCAGCCTCAGGTTACTGCTTTGGAGTACTTTAAAGTCAAATAACAGTGGAACTGAAAGATAGTTGATGGAGGGTCCACCTGATCCTTAGTAGATAGGTGATCCACGTAATGTTACTGATTATGAAGTCTAACTTGCCATGTACTGTCAACAGATATCCGTGTAAGACCAAGATGAACGATTCACGACAGTTAGTTACCATTTGTCAATTATCGAGGAGTAATCGGCTGGGAGCTCGTGGGCATTTAACCACTGGAAGGGATGGGAGACTGTAAAAATTACAGTAATGCAAATCACAGTGAAACGATGCGTTCATAAATTCCGTAAAAATCTTTAATACAATTATGGTTCCTCTCAAAGTAGCTCTCTTGTATTTGACCTTCCGTTAACATCTAGCTCTGAGGCAATGCGTATACTCCACCTCGTATTCGAAAATTTGTAAATTAAAAAAAAATCTGAATCTTGAATTAATTCACTTTTTGTCATGCCTTCGTTTCCAATAATTCACACTTCTCACCAAATACAGCAACTGTACCGTCTATGCTCTAAAGATATAAACAGTAACAGTTATCAGAATTACGAGAGATTTAGGCTTGTTGTGAGTGAGTCGATAAGCACGTTTTGAGGCAGCTCAGTCACTGAAACAAACGCTATGATCTCAAACGGATTAAAATTTCCTATTTTTCTGTGTGCGACAATGCTACGGACTTTAACTGAGAGCACGAATCTGACAATGGAGAAGACAGTGGGTCAATTGACAATAACATTGTTCAAACGCACTGAGAAAAAAAGAGTGCGGCATTCATCAAAACAAAAATATGAAGTGCTCCCAATGCAATATGCATAGGATTTTTTTGGATCTGAATTGTACACAACTGGCCATTGAAATTGCTACACCAAGAAGAAATGCAGATGATAAACCGGTATTTATTGGACAAATATATTATACTCGAACTGACATGTGATTCCATTTTCACGCAATTTGGGTGCATAGATCCTGAGAAATTAGTACCCAGAACAACCACCTCTGGCCGTAATAACGGCCAGCTACGCCTGGGCATTGAGTCAAACAGAGCTTGGATGGCGTGTACAGGTACAGCTGCCCATGCAGCATCAACACGATACCACAGTTCATCAAGCGTAGTGACTGGCGTATTGTGACGAGCCAGTTGCTCGGCCACCATTGACCAGACGTTTTCAATTGATAGATCTGGAGAATGTGCTGGCCAGGGCAGCAGTCGAACATTTTCTGTATCCAGGAAGGCCCATACAGGACCTGCAACATGCGGTCGTGCATTATCCTGCTGATATGTAGGGATTCGCAGGTATCGAACGAAGGGTGGAGCCGCGGGTCGTAAAACATCTGAAATGTAACGTCCACTGTTCAAAGTGCCGTCAATGTAAACAAGAGGTGACCGACACGTGTAACCAATGGAAACCCATACCATCACGCCTGGTGATACGATGACGAATACACACTTCATGCAATAGACAAGAAAATACGTAACGAAGATTTGGTAAAAAGTATAGGTTGTAAAACACCACGTATACAAACTTTTAGAGTGTTTAGAGGCGATAATAAGACACCTACCATGTGATAAAACGTCACAGTTGCGCCGCTACCCCGCCAGGACTGCATGGAGGTTTCGACGCTAGTGATGTTCAGGCACGGTGTTCAAGCTGCAGTGTGATGAATATTGTGTTAGAGACATTGCTGAAATTGTCGCCATTTTTCATTAAAGGGCAACTGACATCTGCTTGCTTACGTGTGTCTAGCACGCTCAAAACAACTAGGTGTTTCAAGAATAACAGATGCGGCTTCATCCAAACGGACAACTTGCAGTCCTGAAGTGTCCTTCGATGTCACGCACACCAAACGCTTCACGCGGGTGACCATGATACTGGCCCATTGCTCACAGTACGACAACGGGAGAAAACGTTTTCTAAATGTTTCCTCACATCAACGACAAAATGCGGTGATCCTGACATGCTGGTGTCATAACCGTTCCTGACCGCTAGCAGAATATTCTCCAGCTCTTCATAGAGGAAGATGTGATAATTTTCTCCAAAGAGCTTTTAGGCAGAAGACGCGGCCCAATCAGGTGGCCATGAGTAACATCACCCCACACATTTACGATAAATCTCTGTTAATGATGGAACTCCTAGGCATGACTATTGGTGCTTCCTTTGTGAATAAAGTCTTGGCAGTAAACAAAACACCGATTTGGATGTCAGGGAAGTTTACAAATGCTGTAGATACCATTGGCAAAATTTCACGCGCTGGATAAAGTTACCCGCTGATAGGTCTTGCACCTTCTCATACTTGAATCAGTGCATGTCCGTCTCGTGCAATACGTGTCGATATGTGTATGCTCCAGTGTACAGAGTCCAGTTATCAATAATTCATTTGTTTCAATACAGAGGAACACACCACTGAGTGCTTTATTGTAAAGAAGACAGTAAAAAATAGTGGTTCGAGTACTGCTGAAATCTGAAATAAAATATATCTTGTACAGAATATAGACCTGACGGGGATAAATGGAACGAAATAGAAATTAACCCCTCTCTGAAACAATATAGAATGTGACAGTACTAAACAAATATTAGGATTGCGATTGATTGTTGACTACTGAGATGCAACAAATACAAAGCAAGAGATTAACAGCATCACAATGTCGGATATCATAAATGTATATCATGAGATTTTATTTTAAACTGTGGTCATACGCAACAAATAGTTAGGCATTAAACTCAGCAAATGTTGATTTTAAGGGCATATACGAACGATGTAATTATTTAACGAAGATGCGGAGGTCAGACAAAAATATGGTAACACCGCGAGGTGCTTGAGCATAAATGCAGATTCTAGACAAGCCTGCGGGTAGCGCTGTCGTATTAAACGACGAACGGCACACGGTCCTTAATACGTTTCAAATGTCATGAGTGGTCAGAATAGTGTTCTGTGTAGTTGTGAGTGCATTATGTAGGAGCTGAGTGAATACTGAAGTGAGGAAATTGTCGATGCTCGTATGGTGAGTGCTTCCTTAACCACGGGAGCCGAAGCGTCTCTCGCTTCAAGAGGCACCATGTTGAAGATTTATACCGTGTTCGGGGAAAGCGGAAGAAACAGCACCGGCTAAGACACAACGTGGACAAAAATGTGTGATGCGTGATGGTGACAGACTGTCATTGAAGAGAATTGTGAAGAAAGGTCGCAAAAGTCACTGCAGAACTGAATGTCGCATTCTCGAATCCTGTCAACGTCGAAACAATATGAAAGGATTTCCATAAGCAGAGAACTGCAGAGGGAGCTAGAATTCCAAAACCACTCGTCGCTTATGGAAACGTCCGCAACGCGAAGGCGTCGTGCCGAAGGCATGAAATATTGAGTATGGAGGAATGGAAGAAAGTCATTTGTTCGGATGAATCTTGTCGAACACTCTTTCCAGCTTCTGACCTAGTTTACGTCCTAAGAGTGAAACATGGTGGGTGCACAATGATGATCTGGGCAGCCATATTGTAGAATTCCAAGGGCCCTATCAGTACGCTACAAGTTCGTATTATTGCCAAGGATTATGTGTCCATTTTGGTTAATCAGTTCCATTCCATGGTTAAAAGTACGATCCCCAGTGATGAGGACAGAGCCTGAATTCACACAGTTCGCTACGTCCAGTACTAGTTTTCTGAAAACGAGGATGAATTGTCGCATCTCCCCTGACTACCATGGTCTCCGGGGAATATTTGTTGTCTGCTTTCGTGAGGAGGAAGCGTAATCGCTATCCACCTTTATCATCGTTACCTACACTTGCCACCACTTTCCAAAATGAATGGTGTAAGATTCCCTTGAATACCATGCACAATCTGTATTTACGCCCTCCAAGTCGACTGGAAGCTGTTTTGAATGCCGATTGTATTCCTACACCTTGTTAGGCAGGGTAATGTGTTGCACTTTTGCTGTTTGCATGTTTTTGTCCACCCTGTATGCATCGGGAAATAGCAAATGACGTTGCAGGAATAAAGAAAGTAGCAGAGATAGGTGGCGACTCTAACATGCGCAGCTATTACAAAGAAGACGCTAATCTCAGGTAAACGATAATATTGATATGCTGTGTACTTAAAAATGTTTTTTGGAAATATACGCTTAACCGAACTTTCGTTTGAGATAAAGAAAGAAAACAGCAAGAATTTTAAGAACACAGAACAAAACTTAAGATGGTTACGTATCACATTTTGTCAGTTAACATGGTCTCTGACACAGTGTTTAACATTGGAAACGAAATAAAACAAGCATTTTAAAATTTAATTCATTGTTCACACAGCTCAAGTGACGAATCAGAAACACAAAAAAACTGTTATTGAAATTAAAGGCATCGCAGGAGTAATACCCGGTAAGGGGTGTAAAATCAGTTGAAGTACGACCAAAAGAAATGCGCTTGGAGCTGATAGCGTTCAAAAGATATTGGTATAGGCTTACAAAAAGCAAAGAAACATATAAGAGGCAAAATATTTGTTTCTATTCGGTGTTCTTACAATCTTCGGACAAGTATGTAGCGTGTAGGAAAATATTTTGCAAGATTAAGAGAGAAGTAGGGGAGTAGCAGAACTGTAGCTCTCACTGAATTTGCAGGACAGATTGTTCATTTGCACGTATATGAACAATGCCCTTTGAAACGAAGGTCTTCGAAAAAAAATTCATTAGTAATGGAGTAAAAGTTCGAATTCGACAAAGATGAGGCTACATACTGGCAGTGTCAATAAATATCATTCCAGTATTCACCTGATGTGATTTCCCTAAATCTCAAAACTGGAGAAAACTCTTAATTTAATAGCCGATCGTGGATTTAAAGCCAACCTCCCGCTTCCTACTACTTTCAAATTTAAGTCTAGAGTCTTGTTTACCATGAAAATTCATATGGTGCTAAACTCAAGTTTCCATGAAATGGTCGTCACACGGCTAGTAAAGTGGAAGTTCCATTGATGCTAGACATAGACCGTGTCCTTGATGATGTTTGTTGTATGAACATTAGGCTTGGGGATTTGGCACGCTTCTGTATGTAACGTTCAACTCCTAGAACTAGACACATTATCAGACGCGTAGCCTCATTGCAGTGTTCAAATATTCAGGCAACTTTAACAGAAAAGAAGAACTTAATACAGAGAACTTGAGCGCCACAGTGCTAAATACAGCAGATACCACCAACTGTTCCCCTTCTACAAGCTCCATCACCCATGTCTGCACGACTCTGCATAAGCAGAGGATTGATGGCGTCTAGACACGACCTTCTGCATTATTACATGTGTAGAGCTCGCTCTGTGGCCTTGCTTTAGTCTGACAATACTAAGTTTGATGACGTCTCCAGCATTAGGAGGCGAAAAGTCAACACAAAAACATGCCTTAGACCGCCTCCTAGACCCCAAGTTCCAAAAATCACGAAGAATGTGAACACCATCTGTGGAGATCATAAATTGATCACAAAATAAGATGATTACTCGTATTTGACAGATTTACCGTCGAACGGTGGCCGAGCTGTTCTAGGCGCTTCAGTCCGGAACCGCGCGGCTGCTACGGTCGCAGTTTCGAATCATGCCTCGGGCATGGATGTGTGTGATGGCCTTCGGTTAGCTAGGTTTAAGTAGTTCTAAGTTCTAGGAGACTGATGACCTCAGATGTTAAGTCCCATAGTGATCAGAGCCATTAAATCGCTTAGATAATACATGAATTCAATATTCGGATGCACTTTCCTCTTAAACTTGTCAGCAGCTCTTAAGTTTCTACTGCTGCGTACGGTCGCTATCCTTCGTCAGCTGCTCGTGCTCCATTTTCCACGTTACAAACGATACAGGAGCTATTACAGTCGTTAGATCATATATTCTTCATCTTTCAGAATTTATTCAGAGTGGAATTCAAATCGATGTCGTCCCGTCCTTTCCGAAGATGAGTAAACGAAGAATTTGGAACACATTAACGCTGAGACTTCTGATACGAACAAGAGAATGCCACAACGTGCAGATCACAGATTTACATCAAACTTTGTATAGTGTTAGTAGTGCATTAGGACAACATAATGTGCTCGTGGCAAAGCGTACTACTTTGGCGATATGGAGGAAACCGCAAAGGAACTTACACACGTTAGCGATGTACGTTTATGAATGTCCAATGATATTTGGCTGTTTACTAATTTATTTTACTACAACAAATATTATGCGACATTTATTTACATAGATAAGGTAAAAACTTTATCAAGCGCTTTCAGATTTGTTCATATTTAATTAACAGCGAACGAGAAATAGTTTCTCGATATGATTCGGTCATACATCGCCAATTTTCGGTGCCGATATTTACGAAAATGTAGCATATTGTAATGCATTTAACTACTGAATTATGTTATTTACTCCTTTATTTATTGATGTTCAACTTTGGCTTTCCAGGCCGGTCCTCGTCTTTAAAACCTTTATCTGCAGATCGAAGAGCTCAGGTGCAAAGCAGTTTCTTGCTCGATTGCAGGTATAAAGGATTTCGGAAATCACCACCACAACGGAGGAGTATCCGTTGAGAGGCCAGACAGACGTGTGGTTCCTGAAGAGGGGCAGCAGTCTTTTCAGTAGTTGCATGGGCAACAGTTGGTATGACTGACTTATCCGGCTTTGTAACATCAACCAAAACGGCCTTGCTGTGCTGGTACTGCGAACGGCTGAATGCAAAGATAAAACTACAGCCGTAATTTTCCTCGAGGGCATGCAGCACTACTGTCTGGTTAAATGACGATAGCATCCTCTTGAGTAAAATATACCGGAGGTAAAATAGTCCCCCATTCGGATCTCCGGGCGGGGACCACTCAGAAGGATGTCGGTATCACAAGAAAAAAAAAGTGGCGTTCTGCGCATTGGAGTGTGGAATGTCAGATCCCTTAATCTGGCAAGTAGGTTAAAAAATTAAAAAAAGGAAATTGATACGTTGAAGTCAGATAAAGTGGGAGCCACTGAAGTTCGGTGGGAGGAGGAACAGGACTTCTGGTCAGATGAATACAGGCTTATAAATACAAAATCAAATAGGGGTAATGGAGGAGTTACTTTAGTAATGAAGAAAAAAATAGTATTACGCCTAAGCATCTATGAATAGCATAATGAACGTGTTATTGTAGCGAAGATAGACATGATGCAAACATCCACCACAGTAGTAAAAGTTTATATGCCAACTGGCTCCGCAGATGATGAAGAGATTGAAGTAATGTATGATGAGATAAAAGAAATTATTAAGGTGGTTGAGGGAGATGAAAATTTAATAGTTATGGGGGACTGGAACTAGGTAGGAGGAAAAGGAAGAAAAGGGAAAAAAGTGCTGATAATGGACTGGGTGAAGAAATGGAAGAGAAAGCCGCAGAGCATAACTTAACCATAGCTAACACTTGGTTAAGAATCGTGATAGAAGGTTATATACATGGAAGAGATCTGGAGACACCAGAAGATTGCAGATTGATTGTGTAATGGTAATACTGAGATTTCAATACCAGATTTTAAATAGTAAGACATTTCCAGGAGCAGATCTGGACCCTAGCCACAGTTTATTGGTTATGAACTGTGGATGACAACCGAAGAAACTGCAAAAATGGTACAAATTTAAGGAAATGTGGCCTGGACAAACTGAAAGAATCACAGGCTGTAGAGAGTTGCAGAGGGAGCATTAGGGAACGATCTACAAGAACAGGGGAAGGGAATACAGTAGAAGAAGAGTGCGTAGCTTAGATAGATGAAATAGTGAAGGCACCAGAGTATCAAGTAGGTAAAAAGACGAGGGCTATTAGAAATCCTTGGGTCACACAAGAGACATTGATTTCAACTGATGAAAGGAGAAAATATAAAAATAAAATAAGTAAAGCAGGCGAAACGGAATACAGAAGTCTCAAAAAAGAGATCTACAGGAAGTTCAAAATGGCTAAGTGGGAATGGCTACAGGACAAATGTGAGGATGTAGAAGCATATATCGCTAGGGGTAAGATATATGTCGCCTACAGAATAATTAAAAAGACCTTTGGAGAAAAGAGAACAACCTGTATGAATATCAAGAGCTCAGATGGTAAACGAGTCCTAAGAAAAGAAGGTTCAAATGGTCAAATGGCTCTGAGCTCTACGGGACTTAACATCTGTGGTCACCAGTCCCCTAGACTTAGAGCTACTTAAACATAACTAATCTAAGGACATCATACACATTCATGCCCGAGGCAGGATTGGAACCTGCGACCATAGAAGCAACACGGTTCCGTACTGAAGCACCTAGAACCGCTCGGCCACAACGGCCGTCCTACAGCAAAGAAGGGAAAGCCGAAAGGTGGATGGAGTATATAGAGGGTCTATACATGGGCGATGTACTTGAGGGCAATATTATGAAACTGGAAGAGGAAGTAGATGAAGACGAGATGGGAGATATGATACTGCGAGAAGGATTTGACAGAGCACCGAAAACCCCGGGAGTAGATGACATTCCGTTAGAACTATTGATAGCTTTGGGAGAGCCATGCATGACCAAACTCTTCCATCTGGTGAGTTAATATGTACGAGACAGGTGAAATTTCCCCAGGTTTCAAGAAAAATATAATAATTCCATCCCAAAGTAAGCAAATGCCAGCAGGTGAGAAAAGTAACTATGAGCTTAATACGTCACTGTTGCGAAATATTAACTGAATCCTTTTCAGAAGAATGTAAAAACTTTTAGAAGCCGACCTAAGGGAAGAACATTTTGGATTCCGGAGACATGTAGGAACATTCGAGGCTATAATGACTCTACGACTTCTCGTAGAGGATAGGTCGAGGAAAGGCAAACCTACATTTGTGGCATTTGTAGACTTAAAGAAAAATTATGAGTAGGAATTAAAGTGCAGGGAGAAGAAATAAAAACTTTGAGATTTGGCGATGACACTGTAATCCTGTGAGGGACAGCAAAGGACAGGGAAGAGCATTTGACCGGAATGGACAGTGTCTTGAAAGGAGGATATAAGACGATCGTCAACGAAGGCAAAACGAGGATAATGGAATGTAGTCGAATTACATCAGGTGACGCTGAGGAAATTAGAGTAGGAAATGAGACAAAGTAGTAGATGAGTTTTGTTATCTGGGCAGTAAAATAAATGATAATGGTGGAAGCAGAAAGGATATAACATGCAGACTGTCGATGGGAAGAAAAGCGTTTCTGATGAAGGCAAATTTGTTAACTTTGAGTATAGATTTAAGTGTCAGGAAGTCTTCCCTGAAAGTATTTATATAAAGCGTAGCCATGCATAGTAGTGGAACGTGGATAATAAACAGTTCAGACGGGAAGAGAATAGAAGCTTTTGAAATGTGGTGCTACAGAAGAATGCTGACGACTACGTAGGTAGATCATTTTACTATTAAGGAGATACTGAATAAATTTGGGGAGAAAAGAAGCTTGTGGCATAACCTGACAAGAAGAAGGGATCGGTTGGTAGGACAAATTGTGAGACCTCAAGGGATCATCAATTTAGTGCTGGAGATAAGCACAGGGGTGGAAATCGTAGGGAAAGAACAAGAGATGAATACAGTAAGCAGATTCAGAAGGATGTAGGTTGCAGTAGTTACTCGGAGATGAAGAGGCTTGCACAGGATAGAGTAGAACGGAGATCTGCATCAAACCAGTCTTTGGACTGAAGACAACAACAACAACAACAACAACAACAACAACAGCAGTTACATATATTTTCAGGCAAAACTTTGTTCGCTTTGTAGTTTACGTATCGATAATTACAAATATAATACTTATTGTGACAATAAAAATTAGGAAACAACCAAATAACATTGGAAAGGCAATAAAAGTTCACTGAAGTACACGCAGCTTTTCATCGTGTATCCTTCAAATGAAATATATACGAAATAATATGACGGGTGTTGAAAAACTATAAATTAAAGGAAAAAAGATGAGTGGGACTCGAGCCAATTATTCAACGGTTCTGGAGCTTGAACACTAACTACATGATCGCGACCAGTTCGCAACGCTTCTGTACACCACTGACCAATAGAATTTGTCTTGCGTTTTTTTTCTTGAAATGACCTAGGTAGAATGCATTAGTACTTGCATATTATGTTTCTCTAATGGGCTGTTAAGAACACAAAATTTCAATAAAATCCATTATCCGAATGTCGTGGCTCCTCCTTGTAAGATACTGATAAAAATGATAAAATTCACTTTTAGGTCATGCTTATTGCCTATTCAGGCCATTTATCTGGCTATCTGTACATAAATAATGCAAAGTAATGAAATACATTAAACGCTAATTACGAATCATCGTACGTGCGATTTAAAATTACTCTGTAAAAGTTTTATAATCAGTATAATATATTAGCCTATTAAATAATTTACAATCATTGGAAACAAGGAAAAAAATTAAGTGATTTTTTGCTTTCCTGTGCAAAAGAAGAAGATAAGCAGCGATGTGAACGGTCATTTATTCACCGACGTAAATCTCAGGGCAAAGGCCTGAAACGAACCTGTGCGTTAAGCCATTCAAATATTTACTAGCGCTGACTAATTTAAAGCAATCAAGGGATGTAGAGTGCTTAGCAGCGGTTCAACGGCCGCGGACGCGGCGCCCGTGCGCTGGCCAGACTAAGTCACTACAAAATGCAGATAGCGGGGCGTGCTGTTGAATTAATTGAATTTATAGTGCTGCGTTTCCATGTAAATTGAGTTCGAACCAGGGGTTAAATTTGTCCCAGATTTGGGCCGTATTGTCGGTGATGCGTAACGCAGCCAAGCGCAGGCAGGGGCCTATAAACATCGTTGTAGCCGTCTCCTTCAGCTTCGCGCCTCGGCAGCCGACGAATTTGATATGGCTGACTGATGATTAACAGCTCATAAAGTGTGAAATGGCACAGTAAATTCCTAATAATAATACACATCCAACTCATACATTATTCTCGGCCATAATGGCTATGTTTGTGAACTGTGACTGTGTGGAATAATGACTTATTTGTAATTTCTACTACCAGTCACTTTTTTATTTTTTGTTTCATGTTTAACCTAGCATAATACAACGCTTTTCGAACATGTTCTGTTAATCTTCAGGCATTTAACATACATACATACTGCGAAATGTTATTTTAAAATATACCGTCTTAAACTAGATTACTCTAGAACTTTTTGTCCATTGTATCTTATTGTAGCGGTTTGTGTGGCATTTGGGGGGGGGGGGAGGGGAGGAGGGAGCAGTGGATGACCAGAAATCGAAGTCAGTGATGTCTTCTGCTGGTTTTCTTCCTTGTGGATGACCTTATATGGTATCACAGCCTGTATAGGATGCACATTAGTTTTGCATCAGTGGTGTGTTACGAAAATAGTGGGAAAGGCTTTTATAAGACAGTTGATCACTTACGATTTCATCACCTTGCAGCTTCACTTGCATCATTTGTGTAATGGCGGAGCTTTTGATTAACATTACACATTGTATTTTGTCACTGATTTCCAACGCAGTTCGCTGCACAGTGACAAAACACAGTGACAAAGTGTTCTAAATTAATCTAGTTAAAGACGGTTTATTTTTAAGTAACATTCCTCAATACGTATGTACGTATAAACGCCTGAAGATGGACAGAAACATGTTCGAAACGCGTTGTATTATGTTAGATTAAACATAAAACAAAAAATAAAAAAAGTGACTGGCAACAGAAATTACAAATAAAAAATCAACACATACATATTGTAGACATTCATGCGCAACCCAATTTTCTTTCTTTTATTTGTCAATATCTTAAACTTTGTGGTATCTCAATATATACGTCAATGGTCTGTGCACATAACAAGTAGTGCCACCTGTTTGTGACACGTTGCGAGGATAACTATTTGTCTAAATGCTTTTATTTTGTAAGTGCAAAGACGTTTTCAGAGGAAAACATGTAGCATAGTATATGCGAGATGGAGATGTTTTGAGATTATGGTAAAATATGTTTTGCCGTGATAGACTATTTAACATAAAATCGCCACAAAGAGGATGAGAGAGAGAGAGAGAGGAAAAAGTTGTGATTCACATTTAAACAACGTGTCCACACGACCAATAAACTATAGTGCAGCTCTCAGGAATTTCCAGAACTTTTTTTTATTTCATCAGTTATAAGTGATTTAAGGAAAGTTGCCTTCTTTTTAATCATTTTTAAACCAATCATAACAAAATAAATAAATTAGTTTGTACATCGAAATGTAAAGATAAACATCCTTCAGTAAAGCTATTTGCCAATAACGCTAATTTTGTTTTTCTTCACGAGTTATCCCAGCCAATATTTAATACATAGAAGACATTATAGTCACGTCATAGAATTTTAATAGCTGCGCAGTACCACAACAACAACAACAGTTGCAACTAAAGGTAAGCCCCTTCAACAGATATGCTTAAACAAGAATTAAACCACTCCTCATGAATATTACTAATACTGGGAGACTTGTATGAAGAAAAATAAAAATGATGTATCATCAACACATGAGATGTAACAGGTGTCACGCTAATTGGTGCAGCACATAAATATTTAATGAGGAGTTAGAGCAAGGCTAACAATAACTTAACAAATGTCATACGAATTCCTCTCAAGGAGAAGTATGTAGGTACATAATATCGCCAAGACTGATCAATTCTTAGTCCCTGCTTGTACTGTCTTAACAATACCTAACACCAGCAGAAAAACAACACAGTTAAACTTGGAAACCTCGATGGCTGGAAGCTAATCAAGGTAATCGACAGTCTCTATGTATTCCTTCAAAGAACGCCGACAAAAGAACAACAGGTCCTTAAAATTAACACTGAAACACACCAGAGCTGATGGCAAAAGAAAAACTTAGAGGAAGCGTCATATGACAAATTAGAGCCCATGGAAAAGGAATAAGGAAGAAGAGGGGATGAACCAAAACAAACAGAATATAAAAATAAGTTCCAGATGAATGTAAGTACCATTGAGTAAATCAGTAGTTTGGACATCATGGACAACTGGTTCAAGTGAGAGACTCATTATACATTTTTAAATCAAGTACTTGTGGCATTTAAAAAAGTAGGGTCACTTAAAAATTGTAAAACACAAAATTTGTGAGGACAGCTAAAATTCCTGTGATACATTGTCACAACTAAAGGAATTGAAAAGGACCCAGCAAAGATAAAGGTCATTAAGAAATTCTCTGCTTCAAAAGGTCAAAGAACAACTGAAAGCCTTTCTGGAATTTATTGCCTTTTCTGGAAAATTGGCCTCGCACTAATAATTTAATAATAATAATTTAATAAACTGTTAACTGAGAGCAAGGCTTACGTTAAAAATCTAGAATATCAAGGGAGTTCTGAGACACTGAAAGCTGACTTGAGTTAGTGTAGAGCTGTAAATCACTCTGCTTTTAACCAACTGTTTTGAATCAACACTGTAAAGGGAGTTTTGAGAAGCTGGAAGCTGCCTTGAGTTAGGCTATGTATTCAAACAACCTCGATTTTGAACCAGCCTTTTTGTTTCGGCACTGACAGCAGTGCACATTGAATTGGATGTCTGCTCTTCCAGCAGATAGAGACTGACAGTGGAGAAGAGGCCTAAACAAAAGCATTTACAAGTAGGATGTTAACTAAATGTGAAAATTATAGTATTTCGGAAAAAAGAGAGACAAGCTACAGTCTGGGGCTTCAAAACTTTCATAATTTTCTTTGGAGGCGCAGGGTAATTATTTTTACAGATCATAAGGCAATCACTTTTACTACAAAACGTAAACTGAACCACAGTAGATTCACATGCTATTACTTTATTTACAGCAATTTAATTTTAAAATTATTTGTATCTCAGGGAAATAAAAGTGCTGGACCCATTGCCTAGGCTACCTACAGGAGTGAAGAAAATGGTTTGAGAAAAATTGAAAACGTTCTGTGCAAAAAGATAGTCTGAAAAAAAGGAAATAAAATCTTGTAGAGAACCAAATGATGATGAATGCTTAAAACTGACGAAGAAAAATTGGGAAAGACGTGGGATAATATACTAAATACTGCCACCAAGAATAACTACGAAAGTATGATAGGAGCTGGAAAGGTTGTGGGACAAAAGTTGCGTGGGACAGTAGGAGCCATAATATGACTATGGTTTTTTGTTGCTAGGTGGGGTCGCTTCAGAGATATGAAGGTCATTTTTTTTTGTAAATGGGATGCTATAGTTTGGTAATATTTTCCTGATAGCGGCTATCAAGACCAATCCAATGATGTGTAACTGTAAGGTCTTTGAAGGTCAACGAAGGTCACTGAAAGTCCACTTACAGAAGGTGTTCGAAGTGATGACCAATGGTATCAATACAGTGCTCCAATCCTGATATCATGTCTTATCACGTCGGCACTCATCGAAGCATATGATCTGACAATTCTCTCTCGTATATCTTCAAGTGTAGTTGGAACTTCCGTATAAACAATGTCTTTTACGAATCTCCACAAGAAAAAATCCAGAGGTGTCAAGTCTGGCGAACTACCCGTCCAATCCAAGGATTTGTGAATTGTCTCTGCAACTCATTTCCAGCCATCAGCGAAAAATGTGCCGGACACCCATTGTGTTGATACTAAATTCTGTTCCTTGTTCCTAAAGGTATTTCTTCCAACAACAGACCTAATGTTTCTTGCAGAAATGTGGTGTACTTCCTACCATGAAGATTTATTAGATGAAATAGGGGCCTATAATTCTGTCCTCCAGAATCCCACACCATACTTTCACCGACCACGGTTTTTTGTGTGCAACTTGCCGCAGCCAACATGGATTTTCAGTTGCCCAGTAATGCATGTTGTGCTTATTAATATTTCCATGTGTCGTGAATGTAGCCTCGCCAGTAAATACACTCCTGGAAATTGAAATAAGAACACCGTGAATTCATTGTCCCAGGAAGGGGAAACTTTATTGACACATTCCTGGGGTCAGATACATCACATGATCACACTGACAGAACCACAGGCACATAGACACAAGCAACAGAGCATGCACAATGTCGGCACTAGTACAGTGTATATCCACCTTTCGCAGCAATGCAGGCTGCTATTCTCCCATGGAGACGATCGTAGAGATGCTGGATGTAGTCCTGTGGAACGGCTTGCCATGCCATTTCCACCTGGCGCCTCAGTTGGACCAGCGTTCGTGCTGGACGTGCAGACCGCGTGAGACGACGCTTCATCCAGTCCCAAACATGCTCAATGGGGGACAGATCCGGAGATCTTGCTGGCCAGGGTAGTTGACTTACACCTTCTAGAGCACGTTGGGTGGCACGGGATACATGCGGACGTGCATTGTCCTGTTGGAACAGCAAGTTCCCTTGCCGGTCTAGGAATGGTAGAACGATGGGTTCGATGACGGTTTGGATGTACCGTGCACTATTCAGTGTCCCCTCGACGATCACCAGTGGTGTACGGCCAGTGTAGGAGATCGCTCCTTACACCATGATGCCGGGTGTTGGCCCTGTGTGCCTCGGTCGTATGCAGTCCTGATTGTGGCGCTCACCTGCACGGCGCCAAACACGCATACGACCATCATTGGCACCAAGGCAGAAGCGACTCTCATCGCTGAAGACGACACGTCTCCATTCGTCCCTCCATTCACGCCTGTCGCGACACCACTGGAGGCGGGCTGCACGATGTTGGGGCGTGAGCGGAAGACGGCCTAACGGTGTGCGGGACCGTAGCCCAGCTTCATGGAGACGGTTGCGAATGGTCCTCGCCGATACCCCAGGAGCAACAGTGTCCCTAATTTGCTGGGAAGTGGCGGTGCGGCCCCCTACGGCACTGCGTAGGATCCTACGGTCTTGGCGTGGATCCGTGCGTCGCTGCGGTCCGGTCCCAGGTCGACGGGCACGTGCACCTTCCGCCGACCACTGGCGACAACGTCGATGTACTGTGGAGACCTCACGCCCCACGTGTTGAACAATTCGGCGGTACGTCCACCCGGCCTCCCGCATGCCCACTATACGCCCTCGCTCAAAGTCCGTCAACTGCACATACGGTTCACGTCCACGCTGTCGCGGCATGCTACCAGTGTTAAAGACTGCGATGGAGCTCCGTATGCCACGGCAAACTGGCTGACACTGACGGCGGCGGTGCACAAATGCTGCGCAGCTAGCGCCACTCGACGGCCAACACCGCGGTTCCTGGTGTGTCCGCTGTGCCGTGCGTGTGATCATTGCTTGTACAGCCCTCTCGCAGTGTGCGGAGCAAGTATGGTGGGTCTGACACACCGGTGTCAATGTGTTCTTTTTTCCATTTCCAGGAGTGTATATAAATGACCTAGTAGATAGTGTCGGAAGTTCCATGCGGCTTTTCGCGGATGATGCTGTAGTATACAGAGAAGTTGCAGCATTAGAAAATTGTAGCGAAATGCAGGAAGATCTGCAGCGGATAGGCACTTGGTGCAGGGAGTGGCAACTGACCCTTAACATAGACAAATGTAATGTATTGCGAATACATAGAAAGAAGGATCCTTTATTGTATGATTATATGATAGCGGAACAAACACTGGTAGCAGTTACTTCTGTAAAATATCTGGGAGTATGCGTGCGGAACGATTTGAAGTGGAATGATCATATAAAATTAATTGTTGGTAAGGCGGGTAACAGGTTGAGATTCATTGGGAGAGTGATTAGAAAATGTAGTCCATCAACAAAGGAGGTGGCTTACAAAACACTCGTTCGACCTATACTTGAGTATTGCTCATCAGTGTGGGATCCGTACCAGATCGGTCTGACGGAGGAGATAGAGAAGATCCAAAGAAGAGCGGCGCGTTTCGTCACAGGGTTATTTGGTAACCGTGATAGCGTTACGGAGATGTTTAATAAACTCAAGTGGCAGACTCTGCAAGAGAGGCGCTCTGCATCGCGGTGTAGCTTGCTCGCCAGGTTTCGAGAGGGTGCGTTTCTGGATGAGGTATCGAATATATTGCTTCCCCCTACTTATACCTCCCGAGGAGATCACGAATGTAAAATTAGAGAGATTCGAGCGCGCACGGAGGCTTTCAGACAGTCGTTCTTCCCGCGAACCATACGCGACTGGAACAGGAAAGGGAGGTAATGACAGTGGCACGTAAAGTGCCCTCCGCCACACACCGTTGGGTGGCTTGCGGAGTATCAATGTAGATGTAGATGTAGATGTAGGGTGAATGCGTTGAGGATATCTTTCAGTGTATAAGTCTCTAGCTCTCACTGAATTTCGTTGGCATTTTCGACTTGTTCTTCGAAGAAATACATCATTCACATTCGCTTGATTCAACGATACTAGACTTACCGTTCCTATTAGTATTGTATCTCGAAACCGTTGATTGCTGTTTACGTGTCAATGGCACGTTAGATGAATACGCGGAATTCGGCGAATATCTGTTGGCACGATATATAGAGAGAATTGTCATAGCAAGTGCCGAAGTGATAAGGAATACCACTCGATCCATCATAAGAAGATTGCAGCACTTTATTGATACCAATGGTCATAAATTCGAACACCTTCTGCAAAAGGACGTTCATGCCAACTTTTTCACCTTCGTTGACCTTCGAGACATTACTGTTAGACATCATTGGACTCGTATCGATAGCTTCTATCAAAAAATAAGTACCAAACTCTAGCATCCCATAAACAAAGTTGACCTTCACATCTCTGAAGCGACCTCACCTAGGAACAAAAAACGAACGTCATATTATGGCCCCCGTTGTCCCATGTAACATTTGTCCCACAAACGTTTCATCTCCTATACTTCCAGAGTTATTCTAGGTGGCTCAACATGTGTTATCTAAGTACCACTATGTATTTGAAGGAATTGTAAAGGTGAGAGAGGTAGGCTATCTGGATGTGGGCTGGGTTCTCTGTCGAAGATGGACAGCAGCAGCTGCGGGTCCTTACCTCTTTACTAATTTTTACAGTTTAGACATACTTCTGATTGTGCTCCATTCTTTGGCGCGGTCCGATTTCCCTCGTCATATTACGGCATCGTAGCTGCAGACGTTGAGCGTGGTAGCCGGCGTGCACACGCTTCTTGGTAGATAGAGTGCTGCACTGGCAACTCTGGTAAGCGGGGCGAGGTGAGAAGGCAGGATGTGGCCACGCTGCGGTCACAGGCAGCCACCAAGTCTTCTCTAATGGCGATGGCGTTTCCTGAAGTCAAACTCTGGACCGACGGTTAGGAACAGGGGCCATAATATGACTATGGTTTTTTGTTGCTAGGTGGGGTCGCTTCAGAGCCTGGGCGGATAGGCACAGGTCCCTCCTTCGTGGTCTGGTGGCAGCAGAGTTCACAACGAGGATGTCTGGCTACGTGGACACGTGGCAGGTGCCGTGCTTGGCACTGCCATGCTGAACACGACGCACTCGGCTGGAACCAGCGTTTAAATGCTGGTTCCCAGCGCTGAATTCGCTAGAGGGTTGCATTTGTGGGCCTCTGCGAACCATCTGGAACAGGGCTATGACTAGCGTATGTCGTAATCGTTTACGACGTGGAAGTCGATCGAGGTGGAGTGGCTTCTCGAAGGTTGTACCCAGGGCATTGGCACATTGGACGGTGGCATGGAAGTCTGAGGGGTACCGACGGCCGTGTCCTGTGGCCTTATTTCAGCGCTCATGTACCGACGACACTGGAGCCTATCGTACAGTTCAGTGAACAGCATCTGCAATTTCATTGTAGCCTCATTACAGTTCTGGGATCTGAAATTTGCTAAAAGTTTTCCTATAGTTTTATCCCGTTACAGAATCGTTTTTAAGCGAAAACAGGAAAGCTCAGGTCAGTAAAAAGGTGTGCTGACAAGAACATTATAATCATGTGCACAGTGACTATGTTCATTTAATTCATGGACACAGGAGCTGGAAACTGTATGGTAAAGCTAATGGAGGTTGTTGCTTTCAACAATATGATAGGAAAATGCAAGAATGTATAAACACATGTTGCAGGTGTCAAAATCCAAAACCTTCAAATCTATTAGATGGTAGTCTTTAAGAAAATCCACTGGTAAGGGAGTAAGATGGTAAATGGTTGAAGTTTATTCTGAAGAAGTAGGTAACTAGTGGTCTAGGGGTAGCGTCTTTGATTAGTGATGAAAACGTCCTCGGTACCGAGTTTGGAACCAAACACCGATTAAATTTTGATTAATGATCAGCGTTGTCGGGCGATGGCTTCCGACGTAAGAAGTCACCTTCAATCTGCTACCGGCCTTCTCAAAGAAGGCGGAGACTCGGACAGAACTTCAGGCCACTCTCTTCTCTTTGCGGTGGGAAACTGCCCCTCAAGGCGGAAGAATCAACTATTATCAATGACACGAGGATGCATAAGGCAATGGAAACCACTGTATTAAAGACATAGCGTGCATCCACAGGAAATGTGGCCTGTAATTGAAAAAGTGTCATGATGATCTCTCCAATGCAAAGGATTCCCGAATAACTCCCATTCGGATCTTCGGGAGGGGCCTGCCAATCGGGAGGTGATCATGAGAAAAAGACCCATTAACAAACGAGAGAGGCGTGAAATGTCAGAAGCTTGAAGGTTTTAGAGAAGCCATAAAATCTGGAAAGAGAAACGCAAAGGAACAATCTAGATAAAGTAACGGTCAGTGAAGTGAAATGGATGGAAGACAAAGATTTCTCATCAGATTAGTATAGAGTAATATCAACAGCAGCCAAAAATGGAATAACGGGTGTAGGATTCTTTATGAACAGGAAAGTAGGGCACGGAGAGTGTTATTGTGAATAGTTTAGTGGTTACTTTTATCAGAATCGACAACAAACCGACACAGACAACGATAGTTGGTGTATACGTGCCGACGTCGCAAGCAGAAGACGAAGAGATGGAGAAAGTACATGAGGATAGTGAAAAGATAATAGAGTACGGTAAAGGGAGATAAAAATCGAATGGTCATAGGAGACTAGATTGCAGTTGTAGGTGAAAGCGTAGAACAATAGGTCACATGATAAGATGTGCTTGGAACAGGGAATAAGACGGGGAATGAGTAATTGAGTTCTGTAATCAATTTCAGCTAGTAATAGCGAATACTCTGTTCAAGAACCGCAAGAGGATGAGTTATACCTGGAAAAAGTTGGCTGATACGGGAAGATTTCAGTTAAATTATATCATGGTTCGACAGAGATTCCAAAATCAGATACTGGATCGTAAGGCTTACCCAGGTGCAGTTATAGACTCAGATCACAATGTGGTAGTGATGAAGAGTAGGCTGAAGTTTAAGAGATTAGTCAGAAAGAATCAATATGGAAAGAAGTGGGATACAGAAGTACTAAGGAATAACGAGATACGCATGAAGTTTCTGTGGCTATAGAGACAGCAATCAGGAACACCTCAGGAGGTATTTCCGTTGAAGAGGAATGGATATCACTAAAAAGGGCAATTACAGAACCTGGAAAGAAAAACATAGGTGCAAAGAAGATAACTGCCATGAAACCATGGATAACAGAAGAAATACTTCAGGTGATGGATGCAAGAAGGAAGTACAAAAATGTTCAAGGAAATTCAGGAATACAGAATTATAAGTTGCTGAGGAATGAAATAAACAGGAAATGCAGGGAAGCTAATACGAAATTTCTGCATCAGAAATGAGAAGACATCGAAAAAGAAATGATTGTCAGAAGGACTGAATCAGTGTATTGGAAGGTCAACAGAACCTTCGGTGAAATTAAAAGCTATGGTTGTAACATTAAGAGTGCAACGGGAATTCCTCTGTTAAATGCAGAGGTGAAAGGGGATAAGTGGAAAGAGTACACTGAAGGACTCTATGAGAGGGAAGATTTGTCTGATGTGGTAGAAAAAGAAGCAGGAGTAGATTTAGAAGAGATAGAGGATTCAGTATTAGAATCAGAATTCAAGAGACCTTCGGAGGACTTAAGATAAGGCAGAAGGGGTAATTAACATGCCACCAGAATTTCTAAAATCAGTGGGGGAAGTGGTAACGAAACTATTATTCACGTTGGTGTGTGGAATGTATAATTCTAGCGACATACCAACGGAAAAGTATTATCCACACAATTACGACGACTGAAAGAGCTGACAACCGCGAGAATTGTCGCACTATCAACTTAATAGATAACGCATTCAAGTTCCTAACAAGAATAATACGGAGAAAAATGGGAAAGAAAACCGAGGATCTGTTACATGACGATCAGTTTGGCTTTAGGAAAGATAAAGGCACCAGAGAAGCAATTCTGACGTAGCAGTTGATAACGGAAGCAAGGTTAAATATAAATTAAGGCACGTACGTAGATTTGTCGACCTGGACAAAGCTATGGGGAAAGATGGGTAATATACAATATGTTCAAGAGCCAAGAGGGAATAATAAGAGTAGACGACCAAGAGCGAAGTGCTCGGATTAAGAAAGGCCTAAAGCAGGTATGTAGTCTTTCCCCAATCTGTAGGTCGAAGAAGCAATGATGAAAAAAACGGGGGGGTTCAGGAGTGGGATTAAAATTCAAGGAGAAAGGATATCAATGGTAAGATTTGGTGATGACATTGCTATCCTGAGTGAAAGCGAGGAAGAATTAATTGATTTGCTGGATGGAATGAACAGTCTAATGAGTACAGAATATGGACTGAGAGTAGATCGAAGAAAGATGAAAGTAATGAGAAGTAGCAGGAATGCGAACAGCGAGAAACTTAGCACTAGAATTCATGGTCACAAATTATATGAAGTTAACAAATTGTACTGCTTAGGCAGCGAAATAACCAATGACGGACAGAGCAACGAGGACATCAAAAGCAGTGAATGAAGTCACGGATATATTTACTTCAGGCAGAAAAACCCGAACTCCACCTCTACCAACATAGTTGCTAAAATTTACGTTTTACTGACGAAACTGCTGGTTTGTCGAAAGTGAAGTGTACAGCGATGTCGATGAGTAGGCAGCCGTTTATGAAACCAGTCTCGCAACGATCATTTCAAGAAACGAGTTTTGTAGCTCGGTAGCTCCATGTTACCTAGGCTTAACGTAGTGATGGTGTAAAGGGTGCAAGTAAACTACACTATCGGCACATATTCATGTCGTATCAGTTTATGTACTCATCCAGTGAGCAGGTCAGCGTATTGCAATAACACATTCCATGAAGAGCTTTGTATTTAATGTAGGTCATTGGTATACACTGGCACGGTATACTATCATGCCTCCTACTTCTGACCGCCAAAATCCCGCAGGATTTCTGACAAGCTACCATCGTATGAAGGGTCATCGCAGTAGCGACCGTTAGCCACAGAGGCGGAGCTTTGGAGATATCACTCATCCCGTCAGAGTGGACCATTCAACAAAATCATGTTTACTAACAATTAAACAGCACCAGATAGAAAAATGCATATCTGTGCATATTAGTGGAGTATGCGCGCTAACAAGGGGTGCGTAGGTGGCGTGCTGCAGTTGGGATACGCGGGATGCACAAGTGCATTTTAAGCTGGTGCTGAGAGTAACAAAGTACGTGCCGGGGCGGGCGCTATTAGCCGCCGTAATGAGCCACCAGGAAGCGCAGCGCACCGTTCAGTGGCGCTGTGATGGCGGCCGCTGGCCACCGGCGCGTAAAGCCGCACCACCCACGCAGGCCGGCGGCAGCGGCAGCGGCAGCGGTCCGTAGCAGGCCCGTCAGGCGGGGTACGCAGACACACACTGCAGTCTCATTCGGCGCTCATATTTTGCTCTTCTCATATTTACATTCGATGTCACTTTGTCTCTACCTCATCTACTGTTCCTACAAACGAAGGTGAACACCTTTAATTAAAATGTAATGAACTGTCAAAGTGCTCCTATTGATGTGTCTCTTCACCTGCCCCTCAGTGCCAAGTGCGCGCAAAATTCTAATTAACGTTGACGAATATTAGGTAGAACTTAATTTCCTCGAGGCTACCGACCATAAAGTCCGACGAGACTTTCATTACAAAAACAGTAACTTGTCGGAAGTAATGCAAATGAAACTGCTCGATGAGATGGAGGATCACTGACATACTTTCTAATTCCGTTCTAGCATAGCACTTGCAACGAAATTGCACACTGTGCTGCATTTATTTTGACGTAAAAGGCATAGCTAGTGTCAACATTGTTTTAGTTACTAGCAGGTCGTTTGTGTTTTACATCGACATGCGATACATTTCTCTCACTTTTTCATAGGTACTCGATTGAAAAACTTACAAGTTCTGAAAAATTGGATGGCACTTCTGCATCAATAACGAGTTAAAGGAATTAAGAATAATAAAAAATATACCGCAATAAGCTTGTAAATATCGCATTACTGGGCTTGATTAATATATGTGTTTAAAATTTTGGTATTATTTGTGGATGAGCTATCTATTCTATACAGTATGTGGTGTGCACAATAACGTTTACTTCTTTAAATTATGAACTACATCATCATTACTATCATTTTATTAATAACAGAAGAAATGAGACCTTGTCACTTTCGCAAATACGAAGTAATTAAAATACAAATATTTTTCCTAAATTTCTTAAGAGAATGTTGGTAAAAGTGCGACACAAGTCAAAATTAACTTTGTATTTTTAATGTTGTCTATAGTCACACTATGTGATTGTACCAAGAGAAATAATAACTCATTTGAAACAAATTAATATAATAGTTATGAGTGAGAGGTAGCTATGCAAAAGATTTAAATGCTTTAAAACACTCATAAGTTCGACAGCCGCAAATGTGAGCACTCTCCATATGTAACTTTTTACGGCAATTCTGGAATCTGTACAGGCAAGACTCTCAGGTCACGCCTGTTATGTAAAGAATAAGATTAGCCGGCCGAGTGGCCGAGCGGTTCTAGGCGCTACAGTCTGGAGCCGCGCGACCGCTACGGTCGCAGGTTCGAATCCTGCCTCGGGCATGGATGTGTGTGATGTCCTTAGGTTAGTTAGGTTTAAGTAGTTGTAAGTTCTAGGGGACTTCATCTACTTCGTGACCATAAATCTTAGCTGTCCTCATTTTTATTACTTCTCATTACGTTCGTCTTTCTTTGTATTATTGTCAATCCATATTCTGTACTCATTAGACTGTTCATTCCATTCAACACATTCTGTAATTCTTTTTGACTTTTACTGAGGACAGTAATCTCATCAGCGAATCTTATTATTGATATCCCTTCATTTTGAATTTCAGTTCCATCCAACCTTTCTTTTATTTCCGCCATCTTTTCTTCGATATATAGATACAACATTAGCGGCGAAAGACTGCATCCCTGTCTTACATCCTTTTTCATCCGAGTGCTTCGTTCTTGGTCTTCCACTCTGATTGTTCCCTCTTTTTCCTTGTACCAGTGTATCACCCGTCTTTCTCAGCGGTCTACTTCCATTTTTCGCAGAACTTCGTACATATTTCAATATTTAACATTGTCGGACGCTTTTTCTAGATCGATGAATGCTATGAACGTATCTGGATTTTTCTTCAGTCCTTCTTCCATTATTAACTACAACGTCGAAATTGCTCTGTAGCGCCCTTAGCTTCCCTAAAGCCAAACTGATCATCATGTAACAGTTCTTCAATTATATTTTCCATTCTTCTGTATATTATTCTTGTCATAAATAAGGATGCAAGAGCTGTTAAGCTAGTTGTGCGGTAAGTCTCGCACTTATCGGCTGTTGCAATCTTCGGAATTGCGTGGAAGATATTTCTCCGAAAGTCAGTCTGGTGGCATATCGTCAGTCTCATACACTCTACACACTCATAAGAATAGTCATTTTGTTGCCTCTCCACCCAATGATTTTTCTTCCTTATTTGATCTAAAGTCTTCCAATGATCCTTTAAATTCTGATTCTAATCTTGGATCTCCTATCTGTTCCATATCGACTCTTGTTTCTTCTTTTATCAAGTCATCAGACAGGTCCACACCCTCGTGGAGGTCTTCAGTGTACCCTTTCTACCAATCCGCTCACTCCTCTGCGTTTAACAGTGGAATTCCCATTGCACTCTTAATGTTAACAGCCCTTACGTCTAATTTCACCAGAGATTGGTTTTGATTTTCCTATATGCTAAGTCAGTCTTTCTGACAATTTTTTCTTTTTTGATTTATCCCATTTTTCTTGCAAACATTTCGACTTAGCTTCCCAGGACGTCCTGTTTATTTCATTCCGAAGTGACCTTATTTCTGTATTCCTGTATTGCCCTGAACATTTTTGTGCATCCTTCTCTCGTCAACGAACTGAAATATTTCTTTTGTTACCCATGGCTTCTACGCAGTTACCTTCCTCGTAACTATGTTTTCCTTCCCAGCGTCAGTTGCTGAGTTATTCATTATCGCAGTATCTATAGCGTCAGAGAACTTCAAGCGCATCTCTTCATTCCTTAGTATTTCCGTATCCCGCTTCTTTTTGTAACGATTCCGACAATACCACAATATTATCTAGGAATTCCTAAAAATCTATCCGTATTCCTATTGTTTTGCATCCCTATCGTATACCACCCACTCGTTTCATTTCTCGTCGTCGTTCCCTAATAATTTTGTAAAGGACACACTTAATGAGCAATACGAGATCCCGTCTCTCTGTCAGGCTACAATTTTGATCTCGAAGGGCTCTGTAAGCTTTCTTCTGAACTTGATCTTGTATTTCGTGATGCTTAAGATCCGTTTTATCAGTTCATTGAACTTTCCATTCAGACTCATCTCCGAAATTTGGACGAGGTTGATTTATCTATGGATTCATAAGCTTTCTTGAAGTCCTACAAATGTGAAAACGAAAGTACTGATCTACGTTTTTGATACGCTATTACATGTGTCATACTCAGGGTTTATTATGCGTGGATCTGTTCTTTCTGTAGCCTCCTTTTTGTTTACCAGTTTGTGGATTTAGTTGCTTTTCCACTATGTTAAACAATGCTTTTGACAATGTCTTGTAAGTCACAGGTACGTATTAACGATATTCCTCTGTAGTTCTCATGTTCTGACTTATGGCATTTTTTGTGTATAAGCTGTATCAGTGCCGAAACCACCCAACTGGAAGCTTCTCCTCTTCCCAAATTTTATTTATTCTTTCATTTCCATGATCGCCTTCCCGTTGGCATACTTCAAGAATTTTGCAATTATCCCATCTTCCCCAGGAACTTTACATTTTTGCAAGATATTTATGGTGCACCTAACATCTGTACACTTGGTAGTTCTAAGTTGGATTTGGTTCTTTCTCATCATAGTTGAAAGCCTCAGATGTCACCTCACAGTATAGGTGATCTTAAATGTAATAGACCAAGATCTGACGGTACAGCAAATCAACATGAACTACCGTTCCTCCTTTGTTCTTCAGGTTCGTCTCTATTGACCTTGTTGTAGATGGGACATGAAATCCCGATCTTCTTTCCTTTTTTTCTTTTCCTTCTTTTTCTTAATACTGATCTTTGGGGATCACACCTACCTAAGTTGTTTTTGCTGGTCCTGTAAAGTCTCGCTTATTATGCTGCCTTCTTTAGCCTTTAGATCTACTTACAATTTTTAATGTATCAGGCACCGTCTCTCGTTCGTCTGTACTGGAGTTGAACCACGCAATGTCGTAAACATGTTTATTACATTAAAATATTCCTTCTTCATTTATACAGTATAAGGAAATGAAAATTTCTATATGGCTGCTGCCAAGGACCAGCGGTTAATGAGTTTCACACAACCGCAATTAAGTCTACTGGAAGATGTAACATTGGTATACTGTATAGTCATCAGTGTATTGACGTAGATCGAATTAGTGCATTGGTTATGGAATTGTGTTCTACAGTATCTTTTACGACTTACTATTGGTCGATTGTAAAAAAGTCATTCCATAACCTTAACGACAAGCATAATCAGAATTCCATGTTCCCCTGCTTTGTTCATTTGATGTTGGTGTTTGTGAATATCATCTAGGTTAGTAGATAAGGCTGATAAGTTCAGACACTTTTTATCTAATCTTTTTCCTTTCTTGTGAATTAAATGATTTAATGCACTGTTCCTTTTTTGGGTAAATGCCTTCCTCTTCAAACATTCCGCATATAGTTTTGCAAGTCCCTTAGTATTATTTATTCTCTAGATATACATAATTCTACTGTGACACCGTTAACTCCAGACGGCGTTCCTTTCTTCGTATCTCTAATAGATTCAACACCACATGACCTGTATAGATATTTGCTCCACATTTGTTATTTGATATTACGTTTGAATTCTACCACTGGCAGTATTGTATTGGCTGTGGCGTAGACGATATGATAGTGTGTGCAGGAACACAATAGCTCATTACTGATGAAAGACACTTACGAGCCTGGAAGTTATATGAATGACACTCTGCTGGGACACAAAGAGCCCACAATAAGGGCTGATATAGCATATCCCCAAATATTAGGAATAGGTTCAAATTCGACTTTGGCTGTACTCCAGGTATGAGGCACCTATGAACAGTTCTGGTCCATGTCCTAAACACCTGCGTGGGGTGAGATGTAGTAACACTTCAGTTTGTGAATGAGGAACGCTTTGTGGATCTTGTCATCTTCAGCCACCCCTGTTTCCAGGAGAGAGGGGATCCAGACGATTAGACTGCGATCTGCAAACAATTGTACGTTACCAAATGGTTGTAGATGTAACATCTAAAGGGCTACAGTTGAATTGTCAATCTATAGGATTAAGAGTATAAATAAAATACAGTGGCCACTCACCCACATATACGTTGTTAGATGCCCCATGGATTGCACTTATGGAGAGTGGAATGTGACGTCAGGACGACAGTAGATTTTTTTAATTAACTTCTTTCTGCCGGCCCTTGCCCGTAGCACAGGAACAGCTTGTTGGAGGTGTCCCTTTGGCTCTGATGCGAAACAACAGGCATCTGGCACTCCTGACAGTGCAAAGAGCGGACCCAAGCGTGGTGTCTCTCGAATGCCACTGTCAGTGACATCTCCTGCAGTGATTATGATGACAGCGTGGCAGCGAAGGCGACCGTGACCTCCCTACAGCAAGTATGCAATTCTCTGCTCGAGCTGTGGCTGCTCTCGTGACTCAGGACAGGCTGCCACATCCTGCGGTAGGACATCGGACCCATACTGCATTCTGGGACGTCGCTCCAGGTGTCACAGGCTCGCGGTGTAGGTTGTGATACTGAGACTAAAATATTTTAGTACAGGAATGGTTGAATACTTATACGCTCCAGACTATGCTCGTTTGGGGTACTCTAAACACTTCTGTAGTGGCAAGTGAGGAAAGTCTTTTGACCTTCCATTACAGTATTGCTGCATTGGCCTTTGCTGTACTACACACATCTGACTCTGCTCCACAATGCATGTTGGCTGTGTTTTGCTTTGCAACATGTAACACTCTTGCCTGCCTGCGTTTGCCTCTGTCGCAACTCACTTCCTCTCTGGCATACTTTTTGACTGAATACAGTCGATATGCTACATTTCCTTCTTTTTCATCAAGACCCAGTCTCTCGGGTCGACGAAACTAGATTATCCCTTACGCTATAGTTTCTGGCGCTCGGCACTTGTAGCCCTGTTTTGCTTCTTAAGCATTATTCTAACAACTAGTTTCCTTGATCCTATCACTTAATCTTACACATTTCTACAGGACCCCTTGCTCTACTCCTTAACTTAAACACCATACAATTTATTTCATTACTAGGCTTCTTCCACAATAACTTCTAACTCTCTATTCCAAACTAACTTTCTATTCCAAACTTAGAAGCTAAAATGAATCAGTTACCCTTAGTACTACCCACTCGTGCTTTCATCTTCCTTATGCTACTTTTATACTTGGAATGTCCAATCCATGGGAATCCGAACGACGGCTGGATCTTAACTTTGTGTTGCGTTTCGTCTTCTGTGTACCAAAACAGGGACTACGCTCAGCAGAACAAGTGTCGCTGCAGTGGCTAGTATGGCACCAGTGCAGTATTGATTTTCCGATGTAAATTTACGTACTGCACTAAGCTTTCCAGGGAGACTCATCCCTCCTACTCGTTCAGAAGCGTATTTATAGGCTGCTCATTTAAGCTGGTTAGATTTGCGGCAGGTAGCACTTCCATGGGCTCCTCTAGCCAATAGAAACGAGGTTGCAAAGTATTTATGTGACTTACCCTGAAATCGTAGCGGGCAGCCGGAAAGTAGGCCCCATTATCTCGCGCGCTGTTACATTTAATAACAAACCACTCTGGTTTAATGCTAGTCTCTTTGCTGATGTACGCTTCTCCTCCTCAAAACAGCTAGCCGCTACTATCATATTGTTCTTTATCATATTGTCTTATGTCCTTTTGTCCCGTTAGCAATTTCACTTCGCAGGAATACTGCCCCTCTCCTATTACCATATTCAGACAGAGTGTAATTTTGCCTAAGTAGCATTTTTGGAACTTGGCTTCTTCCCTTTCTATATATATTTCCTTGTCTTTTGCGATTAATAATAGTCACTGCGTTTTTACTCTTACAAATTTGTTCCGTATCCATCCTTGTCAGGATACACGTGAACTACGTATCACTCTTAACGCGCTTGATCCCTGTTAATGATACAGAAAGGGAAATATAAATATAAGCCCCATCAGTTCCCATCGGTACTGTGGCTACATTGAAATTAAAAGGTAAGTTTTTGTGATTTGGTTCTAAAATCAATCCCAACTCAGGCGGTAGTTCCATCTATGCTTTCCTTAGACCCTCTAAATACTGCTCTGGCGATGGAAAGTTAATATTTAGCTGACCTCTTACAGCCTGCTGCATGCCCTCTTGTATTTCTGTTACTTTTTCTAGTGCTTCCCAAACACTGTCTTCCACGGACTGCCAACATTTTGTCATTACTACTTCCCTACGTTAGACTTCTATTTCGGTTTGCAGTTTCCTCATGTTTTGATTAACTGCCTCTTCCGTAGCTCTGGCATACCGCATGGCTTCTCAGTCAATTGTCGTAGAAGTCGTGTGTTATTCAATACGTCCTTCTCTAAACTTGCAATCTGCATAATGTGTCAATCATTGACTACTTTGTCCCCTGTTGCCCAATGCTTAGCCTCTTCTACAAATCGTTCACCCTTCGAATGTTTTCCTCATCAGCTGTACCAAATATTGTTTCCATAAGCCGACCTCCAGCGTCGATCCAACCCATCTTCCTTCGCGTATGTGGAATAATCCTAAGACCTGTGTCATGTCCCTCCTTCAGTTCTCTTATGCTCCATCTCCTCTCTCACATACCTCGGCACTTCCTTTGAGTATCATGCGCCTTTCCGTTTCCTGATAGAATTCGTCGAATGTTTCTTCCAATCTTCTCATCTCGTTACGCATCTCCCACGCAATGAATACCACATACCACCTGTATCACACCGCGATGACTGGTGATCACTACGTCTTCCTGCCTGGCGAACAGCACTCCCCGTTTCAAGTGCTGGTTCAGTGACACTTTCACCTCGACGAAGATCAGTAGTCCAGCTATGAACCACATCATCTCGCCTTCTCAGCACCTCACATTCGGGCAGGAATACCTGTCACTTTTCTCTTCCTTTAATTAATTGCTGCTCCACAGCTGCTTGTACTAATTATATTAGATCTACATCTAACCTAAGAAAGTAATGCATGACTATCTTCTAGGCCCTAATCCATGCGGGTTCCTTGTTACCATTTCATTCACAACCTCTTGTTCATCTTCCGACACCTTTCTCCTCGCACTCCCTTCCTGGTCATCCCTGGAATAATTTACGCACTCGCTTGAAAAAGCCTTCAACTGCCCTGCATGCACGGTTGTCATTCTCGTCAGCAGCTGAATCTTGACATTTGCTGGCGACGTAGTCTCTACCTCTTAGTACGGCAACTCATACTTTTCAAAAAACTTCTTTGTCTTTCCCTTCGGTGTTTACGAAGTTGATAGCATCACCCACTGACCAACCTTATACTATGACATTCTTGCCATTCGGACCACGGCTTCTTCCTATTTCTCCAGTGTTCGTGTCTTTGCCCTCTGTAATCACTCTGGCAAATTCCTTAATGGACTCTCCAGTCTTACCTTTCTTTGTTTTCAATATGCTGAACGGCGATGGCATTTTACGACCGTATACTACTTCATATGGCGATAGTCCTGTAGTTGTATGCTGTTTTGAGTTGTAGGTGGAGATGATATACTTCCAATACACATCCCGATTGACGTGATGTAAGTCAACGTAGAGTCCAAGCATCTTCACGATTGTCCTATGCATTCTTTTACTTCTTCCATTGGCTTGCTGATGAAGAGGACTCATCTGTAACTTCTTCACATTCAGTAAACTTAACCAATTCCATGGACAGATCTGACATGAAGTTCGTTCCCTCGTCTGTTAATATAATTTCAGGGAGACTTCAGTATCCAATTATTCACATTTGCTTGTCCCATTGTTATTCCCTGCTGGTTTGGCATCGTGACCATCTCTACGTACCTTGAAAAAATAATGTATGATTGTGAGTACATACTTATTCACTGCAGGTGTTTTATTCAATGGACGTAAAACATAAATCCCCAGAAATTTGAATGGTGCTAATGCTTCAGGTAACCTCTGCAATTACACTCATGTTTGACACAATTCCGCTCTCTGTGCACACTGTAGGAAATTCTGCACATACTGATTTATGTCCATCTGCCTGTTCCTTCACCGATACTTTTCTGCCACCCTTCTGTTGGTAGACCTGCAGCCTCCATGGCCCGCTAATGTGTTGTCATTAGCTTCGTGTAACACTCTATCCCTTAGCTTTGCTGCGCCCACAACTTGGTTTCCCCGCGTAACAACCCATCCTGTATATATAACTGTGAAAGCTTAAAATACTGATCACATTGGTCATCCGCACTCTATGCAGTTTTTCATTCGTTATGCTCATTACCCCCAGTCTGTTACACTGCTGAAATAAAATTCACTTAGTCTTATTGTCCAGTGCATCAGCCTACTAGAAAGACCCTTTAACCCCAGCAATCATTTTAATGCCACATTATCTGTAATTACACTAAACGTTTTACTGTATAGATAACATTTGAAATATGTGAATCCATGAATAAGGCTTAACATATTTCTCGGTTGCGGAATAATTCTTTCTGCAGAATTTAGTTGTCTTGATGTGCAAGGTAATGGATGTTGTACGCCTTCTAACTCTTTTGAAAACACAGAGCCTAGTGCGTGGTTTGATGCATCATATGATAAAGCAAATTCTCTATTAAAATACGGAAATATCAATGTGGGGTTCAATTTTAAAGGTTCTTTTAGCTCTTCAACAGCATGCTGGCAGACTTCTAATCACAGGAATTTAGTATGAAGGCAATATCCGCAAATCCTTTTACGAATCGGTCGTAGCAGTTCGCGCTCCTAAGAACGATTAAAACTCATTTACAGATTCTGGTACAGGAAATTCACGTACACTTCTAATTAACCTTGGGTCTGTCTGAACCCCATCTCTACGTGTGAGATGACCTACGTATGCTACCTCTTCCATCACAATATTGCACTTTTCTGAAGTCAATGTTAACTTCGCTGCTATTAACGTTAGGAATACTTCCTTTAATCGCTGCATATGCTGTTCCATGTCACTCCCATAGACGATTATGCCATCGAGATACATTTAGCGTTGCCGTGGTTTTAAACCTCTGTGTACTCTGTCCAACAATCTCTGAATCACATCAGGTGCATTTTTAATCCGAATTACATTCTTCTGCATTTGTGGTGTCCCCAGGGTGCCGAAAACGCTTTTTTTGTGTCGATCCTGCGGTGCAACCTCTGTCTGGTGACAACCACTCTTTAGATCCGATGTTGAAACATGTTTGCCTTGCCCTAAATGGTAAAATGTTTCTATGATGTTTAGGAAAGGGTAAGCAACCATTATGGTTTCGCATTTAGATGTCTCTAATCACAACAAAACCTATATGTTCGTGTTTCATCCATTGTTTTTTTTATTGTCTTTTTTTGGCTCAACGCCTATTCCAGCCCTCATGCTCTACTACTTTCTTCAGTTATTCTATAATTTAGCTGTTGATTGATAAATTCCTCCAAAATCTGCTCTAGGTATTTTGTGTAGTTTGCGGAGGAATGGTGATTCACTTTCCGTTGGTATGTGGTGTCGCGTTATGTGCATAGCTGGTAATGACCCTTTTTGAAAAAATTAATTCGAAATCTCAAAAGTAATTTTTCTATCCGTTCCGTAGCTCACACCATTCATGTCCCATTCTTCTTCATCCAGGATAACCTTACTAGTGATTAACAATCCCTTTGTCAATGCTATGTCCTCTATGCTAAAATTATGTATAAAAGCAGGTACCTCCTTTTCATCCATCATTTCTGGTAATTTTGCAATACCTCTTTTAAGTAAGCCATCGACCTGATGTAATACTTCATTCTCTTCTAACCGCTCCAGCACACACAAAATTCCTACCAACAAACTAGACTCAACACTGACTCAAAGTGGTTTCCCAGTACTTTTAGGTAAACAATCGCGCGAATCAAGTCTTAGTGTGATCGTTCGCAGTTTCATCGGTTAGTCTTTTGCGTCTGCTCTCACGACATCGCTACACTGACAATGGCTTCACCTAACTGAAACATTTTCCCGTCAACTTCCACTCTACGCTGCCGAAGATCGATTATGACACAATGCTGAGATAAGAAGTCTAGTTCTGGAATCATATCGTAGTCCTCACTTACCTGTGGCTCCATCTCTACACGTTGTTTAAATTGAACCATATCCACTCAGAAGTCTATGTCCACCGATCCTAATGATGTAACATCTCTAGTCTCCACTCCAGGCACTCTAAACTGCTCTGTGTCCCGTTGCTTGCGTTTCACCAGATCACTGCTTACTGGCAACTAACACTCGCGCCCCTGTGTCCCATAATATCCTGCATCCGTTTTTCCCTCCTATTCCTCTTATCGCAGAATCCACCTCTGTATCCGATTTAGTAGCATCCAATCTTAATGGCCAGAGATGGACCTGGGGTTCCCATTGGCGTGTAACACCTTATTCTTCTCCGGTCCTCTACTTCCCAAACTGTTACTTTCTCTTACGTTATGCGTATCACCCTGTGGCTGGCCACACAGATTTCTTATATGCCCCATTCGTCCACACCTGAAACAAATGGTTCAAATGGCTCTGAGCACTATGGGACTTAACATCTGATGTCATCAGGCCCTTAGAACTTAGAAGTACTTAAACCTAACTAACCTAAGGACATCACACACATCCATGCTTGAGACAGGATTCGAACCTGCGACCGTAGCAGTCTCACGGTTCCGGACTGAAGTGCCTAGAACCGCTCGGAACACCTGAAACATATTAGCTGCAAACACTGACGGTTTACCCTGCATTCGAGTCAACAAGTCGATCTCCTCACACTCTGTAGCTAACCGCACTGCAGTGCGCAAATCCGTCTGATCCCCTGTCCATACATGTCTTGATATTTCCGCATGCAACCCCTTTAAAGAAGCATCGAGCACCCTCTGCTCAGCTTCTTTATTCTACAAGTAAAACTAAAGAAAAAAGTTAACATAAACATAGGTCCGCAAATGTTTAGCCATCGCAAAACTGTACGAGGTAAAAGAAAGCACGATTTCCATTTATTTTGTTGTTATTGGTCTGGTGAATCTAATAAAACATGTTCCAGACGTGTATCTGCAGTAGTTTTCCAGAACATCCAAACTAAGAACAACCCTGTGAAACTGAAGCGAGCAAAAAAATCCGTTCATACATGTGCAGCTAAACGCTTTGAACTCGGTGGATACATTTTTGAACATTTATTGTGAAATTGTATGTACACTGTACAATTTCCTTAACACTGAGCTTTGTTTTTTCGGTTTAACATGAATTCACGTATGCTATGGTATTAAGGGAAATTAGAATAGAATTTTATCCACATTTTCGGATTTTTATCTCATTACAAAATTTGCAATTTTCCGAATAAAATGATATATATATTACTTATAAATTCACATGGGAGGTATTTTATTTTATTTTTTTGAATATAATCTACACCGGTTGAAAATGTTAAAATATTTACGTGCATTACTTCAAAATATAACAAAATTGGCAATTTTTTATATCGAAGGCAGTGGATTGCTGTGTTATAAAGGTTAAATTACGTGTTTGTATTGGTAGCACTGCCAAAAACAGTATCGTATCGTTTCATAGTATAAAAACGTGTTTTTTGAGAGACAAGAAAGGTTGGTTGGTTGGTTTGTGGGATTAAAGGGACCAGACTGCTACGGTCATCGGTCCCTAGAGACAAGAAACTTTCTGATGGTAAAACCATAATAGGCAGGCTGATAGTCAAAATGATTGATGAAGCACGGCACTATTATGGGATGGCCATTAGAAATAATATTTAGGATCTATTGAAAATGAAGCAGGGTGTATGGGCTACCTTCTTCCGTAGACTGTCAACTGATGAAAAACCAGTACACCACGTTTGCCCTCCTGGACCTGATTCGTGGTGCCATTACCTCAATGCCCAGTACTCAAACAGTTCGTACAGCCATAAACATTCCATCCCAGCAGCAGTCATGGATATCATAAAACCTATTTACAGAGACTTGGCAAAACCTGAATTACTGAAGAGGTGTCTGCATGGTCAGACTCAAAATTATATTGAGTCGTTCAATAATCGTATATGGACTCGCTTACCAAAAAATGTTTTTGTTGGAATGAAGACACTAAAGTTGGTGGTCAGTGGTGCTGTTATTGCTTTTAATGATGGAAAATTGGTAGGGTGAAAGTGCTACAGCAAATGGGAATTAATGGTGGAGGAAACTGCGTCAGAGAACTAGAACGGATGGTCAAGGTTCGCATTGATAAAGCAGAGTATGCAGCACAGCTGACCACTAAGGAGTCCAGAAAGAAGAAAAGATGAAAAAACTTGGAAAAAGATCAAGAGGATGATGTACAGTATGGTGTAGGGTACTTCTGAATGATTTAAATAAAAAATTAAGCTTGTATTAAGTGAGTTACTGTCATTTGGAACTTTAGAAGCCGTTCCTGAAAATTTACATTTTCTGTTGCATTTTCCTCTAAATCTCAGAAACCACTTCCAGTAGAGCATTCAGATTTTCAGGGAGTAATAACATACATATCCTGAACTAAAAGAAGAAGATAATGTTATGTATAATTAAAATCATTTAGGATAACGTACAAAAAAGTACACAACATTTTAACCGTGTAGTTAAAAAATTATGTATCCGAAAGCGGTGGCTGAAATGCAGTTATTGCAGTTCAGTACACTCAGAACATACAGATTAATGTCCTGTAAAAGTTTCATGTCAATGGCTACAGTGGTTCCTGAAATACAGAGCAGCCAAGTCACTAAATTTAACATTGTCGGGTACGGCGTTCCAACTTCACTTAGTAAAAGAGGATTATCTGAGTCATTCATACAGTTTCACTTAACGTTATTACCATCATTTTTCCAATATTAAATTCTTTACAACTTCTGTTGAAAATTTTGTGCAATTATCTGGAATTTAAAAAAGAAATTGGGCCAAGTAGTTAATAAATTAAAAATTTTACGAAATTACTTGTATGCTTCTCTGGATGTTAGGAAAACTAACGCAGATAAACGTCTTGACATGTTTCATTAGATTCATCAGATCAATAACAACAAAATAAATGGAAATATTGCTTTACTTTAACCTCGTAGTTTTGCGATAACTTTATGCTAGCGAAGTTGCTAAATTTCAGGTAAAATCTTTAATTATCCGTAACTAAATATTTGCTGACCTATATTTACATGAACTTTTTAAATTAGTTTTACTTGTAGAATAGCATATTAAAATATTTGCATATTTTCGTGAATCACCCTGTAGATTGAGTAGTAGGGGGCGAAAGATTTTCTTAAATCACTTATGATCCAGGACTTCGCTCCTGGTCTTCGAGTCTTATTCTTCTCTTTTGGTTCTTACACATATTGCGTGTTGCTAGTCTTTACTATAGCTTAATCCTATTTTTTCTCGGAAGTTTGAACACCCTGCACTATTTTACATTGTCTAACGCTTTTCCTAGGTCGACAGATCCTATGAATGTGTCTTAATTTTTCTTCAGTCTTGCTTACATTCTTAAGCACAACGTCAGGACTGCCTCTCTAGTGGCTTTAGCTTTCCTAAGCCCAAACTTATGTCATCTAACAGGTTCTCAGTTTTACTTTCCATTTCCCTGTACATTATTCTTGTAAGCAACTTGAATGTACGAGCTGTTAAGCTGACTGTGCGCTCGTTCTCGCACTTACCTACTCATGTTCTCTTCGGAATTATGCAAATGATGTATTTCGGAAAGTATGATGGTATGTCGCCAATCCATAGATTCCATATACCAACTTGAATAGCTGAGCGGTCTGAAGCGCTGCAGTCATGGGCTGTGCGACTGGTGTCGGCGGAGGTTCGAGTCCTCCGTCGGGCATGGGAGTGTGTGTTTGTCCTTAGGATAATTTAGGTTAAGTAGTGTGTAAGCTTAGGGACTGATGACCTTAGCAGCTAAGTTCCATAAGATTTCACACACACACCAACTTGAATAGTCGTTTGGTTGCAACTTCTCCCAACGATCTTAGAAATTACGGTGGAATATTATCTACTCTTCGGAAACTAAATTCTGATTCTAATACTGAATACCCTATGTCATCGCTGTCGACTCAAATTTCTTGTTTTAATTCGCCATTCCCTGAACATTTTTGTATTTATTTCTTTCGTCGATCTGCTAAAGTATTTCTTCTGTTACTGGAGGCTTCTACGCAGTTACCTTCCTTGCACCTGTGTTTGTTTATCCACCATCTGTAACTGGCCTCTGTAGAGATGTCCACTCCTCTTAAATTGAACTGCGTACAGTGATATTCCGTATCATAGCATCAACATCTTCAACGAACGTCAAGCGTGTCTCATTATTTGTCAGAGTTCCCTCCCCCCCCCCCCCCCCCCCCCCCCCCCCCCGACAGCCTATTAGCTGAGTGGTTAGTGATTCTGATTGCCACGCAGCAGGGTCGATTGACGGGCGGGTTGGAGATTTTCTTCGCTCGGTGATTGGGTGTTGTGTTGTCCTAATAAGCATTTCGTCATAGTCAACACGCAAATCACCCGATGTTATGTCGTAAATCACCCGATGTTATGTCGACTGAAAAGTCTTGCAACTCCCAGGCTCAGCTTCTCCAGGTGGGGATTCCAGACCATTGATGTGAGATATGATCATTTAATATCGTTTCCTTTCATTTCTCAGTGCTTCAGTATCGCACTTCCTTCCACCCAAATTCTCCCAGACGATTCTGTTAAACTCCAGCCTATTCTTCATTATTAATAAATTGTGATCGGAAACAATCTGCAAGTGGGCACGCTCTTCAATCCAATACCTGTTTTCGGAACCTCTGTCTGACCTTTTCCAGCTGGAACCTTTCGTGTCTCCTGGCCTTTTCCTAGTATAGCTTCTCCTCTTGTGATTCTTGGACAGAGTATTCAGTATTACTATTTCTCCTCTCTCATTGCTACTGCCAAACCCATACTTTCTTCTCTTCCTTCCCCTGCAACCCCATTCGACTTCCATGATTATTAGATTTTCATCTCTCTTTACGCACTGAATTACCGTTCTGTATCCTCATACATTTTCTCTATCTCTTCATCATCTACCTGCGATGTCGGCACGTACGCCTGAACTATTTTTGTAGGTGTTGGCTTGCTTTCGGTTCCGATGAGACCAGCCCAGTGATTGAACTGTTCACTGTAAGTCATTCTCTGCCCTGCCCTCCTATTCATAGCAAATCCTATTCCTGTTATGCCATTTTCTGCTCCTGCTGTTGATATTACCCTATATTCACCTGACTGGAAATCATTATCTGCTTGATATTTCTCTTCACTGATCTCCACTATATGTACCGTGAGACTCTGCATTTTTCTGTCAAGATTTTCTAGCTTCTCTACTACCTTAAAGTTTCTAACATTGCATGCTCTGACTCGTGGAATGTTGCGCTTCGTTGGTTATTCCATCTTTTTCTCATGGCCATCTCTCCATTGACAGTCCGCTCCCAGAGGTCCGAACTGTAAACTAGACCGGAATCTTATGCCAACGGAGAGATAATCATGACATCTTCTCCATTGCCTTCTGCATCCTCAAGCAGTTGATCACTGGTAATTCATCCGCCTTTTAAGAGCACTCTCCCATCAAGAGAGCTAGAGAGTGTTCTGATCCTCGGCCCCCATTGACAACACCCTTGGTAGAAGGAGGGTGACTGCTTACACCAGAAATCGTCTTCGGCCATTGCTGATGTTTTTTGTTGTAAATTTAAACAGTGGCTCTATTCGAAACCACGACCCAGGACGTTTTACTTAAGAGTCAAAGACTCTAATAGTAGACCGCTGGTTCAGCACCCTCCAAACTACATACCCGATTGAGGGATCCAAAATTTCATGCTAAGATCCGTCACTTTTATTTTTCCTGGTGACGACATACTACTGAGAAGTCCCTGCCCGGAATATTTTGCGCAAGGGGATTTCGTCATCATTTAACCATACAGTAGATGTGCATGCTCTCTGCAAAAAATAATGGCTTTCAGCCTTCAGCAGTACCAGTACAGCAAGGTCATATTGGCTAATGTTACAGTGGTAGATCAGTCAGTCATTCGGACTGTTTTCCGTTCAAACGTCGAAAAGTGTCCTACTATTCAGAAACAACATGTTTTCTGGCCTACTCATAGCTACGCCTCCGTCATGTTACACCTGTGGTACAGCTTCTGGTATCGTTGAGGCACACAAGCCACTCCACATCGGCAAGGTGGGTGGCTCATAAGGGTTCATCAGTATGTTGGCACTTGATATGTTAAGCCCGATTTCATAACAAGTTCGACGAGTTTGTATTTTAAAGGTTTTATAGTGGCTACTTGCGGGCGTTGTTTGGCGTATGTGCACTAGGTCTTGTGGCTGTTTTTAGGATGTTTTCCTGAGCTGAATGATGTTTCTGTTCGGTTTTCGTTTTTACTCAGGCAGGTGCTGCATGCTCGAGAATTGTTCTAATGAAAGTCTTGAGTATATGGTTTAACATTTCGTTTGAAGTGCAATAAATGCATTGTTTAGTCAATTTTAAGAGCCTGCTTTTTCTGTGAAGTTTCCTCTTCGAGTTTTCCACGATAGTGTGGTGTCACAATCGGTCCGAGATATTTAGTTTTATTTTTTCATATTATTTCCTATCCCCGAAGTGCACCTTTTCGTCTTCTGGTGTTTGTCTTTTTATTTCTTGTCCAGTTTTCATGGCTGAAGATTACCAGCTGAGTTTTGTGGGCCACGGGCTGAGATAGTGTTTTAGTTTGCTGGTGTATTGTATGTTCATCTGTTTTGTGCCTTCTGATGTCATTCTGTGACTTTAGTATACAATCTAACCTGGGAATAATGCTAAATGTTTCTTCTACTGAATTGGATGAAATATATCGCCAGTGTATCAACTCTATAGGAACGGAGACAGGATGGCTTGCTCCAGCTTCTGGGATGAAAATCGCAGAATAATTAGGACCTACTCTTGATCTTTTGTGTGCCGCTCAATTAAGGCTGGTTCGGTGTTTGATGGTATCATGTGTTAAACCGGCGCGCGGTTTCGTGTGTGAATCACTTCCCGGTGCTGCACGCACTTAGCATACGAGCAGGTCCTATGCTTGATGATAATAAGCTAACAAAAGGGGGGCTACTAATATGCAATTTAGGCTCCAATAAAGGGTTGTGAGACACAAAATTTCAGTAGGAAAGCGATGTGTCTCCGCGATTGATGGCACATTATGAATATTTTAGCACGTAGACGCTCCTGACATCAAGATGTAAATCTCTTTGACGAGCACTGACCGCCGCCGGGTGAGCTGGCGCTTCCCGGGAAATCACAGAGGTTGGCAGAGTGAGGAGCTGGCCGCAGCAGAGACCCGGCCGCTCGCCGAATATGCAGATGAACGCGACATCGATTCTCGTTAGCAGCGCGAGCAGCGATCGCGGCATAAAATAGTTAGCGGCCGCCATCAAAGCACATAATGCGTCACATTAGGCGGCCCCTCCAGGCCACGCTAAAAATTGGACGGTGGCCGCTCGCTCCGGCCGCCTTGTCAAGAATTCATGGCGTATGAGCGCCGACCGCCGCCGGCGAACACCTGCTGTTGCTTCCTAAATATTCACCCGCAGCCTCGTCTCTCGCTGCCCCATAGATATACATCAAAGCCATGCATTACCAACATTTTCTTCTTCTTTTTTTTACGTGCTACCTCTCTCGCCCACGCTGTCAGCCATAAAATGAGGAACGTACCAGAAAACAAAAGAGCTTAGCGGAAATCGAAAGTAGAGATTTCTTCTTGAACGTTAGTAGCTGTAGCATACAGGTTTCGAATATTTTTAGTACCAATACCATGTGCTAACTAAAATTTCCGCGAATTTTAATATTGTGTTTGGAACGTTATTACTTAACACCTGCTTTGTTTAACCTTTAAACCCAAGGGGAGTGGAAGGGCTGACCCATTAAAGAAAATGTTTCAATGCCAATGTGTTTATGAACTGCCAAAAACAATCTCACATAAAAACTGACAGACGCCACTCAGGCGAGATTATTTACGAAACACTCATTCAATAAAATCATATGCAAGTTAATAAATCATTAGCCAATGATCTCCCATAAACATTGTGAAACGCCACTAAGACTGACTTATCCATAACTTTAACAAAACAACTCTAGTTAAGATACGTTATTTAAGACCCTTTCAATTCCAATACTTTAACATTACATGTAAAATAACAGTGGACAAACAGCCTCAATTTTAACACGAATACTTAGAACATATTTATTAAAACGTAGATTGGGCAATCTTACAAATTACTAGACTAGAGAACCTTGCAGAGCGAACCACTAAATTATTCAAACGCCCATTGGCTTGTAAGATGTGCTTTTAGGACATAGAAAGTTGGAACTTCATAGAATCATAAATGTGTAACAACAGGCCCAAGCTTGTGAGGTCGAAGTTTAACCACGAACGGTGGAGCCGACTAACGGAAGTAATACTTAACTTCGACCCAAGACGTGGTTCCGTTTGCAACCCCACATCGAGTAGACCACCGAAATGTGAACCCAGCAAACGCTACCGAAGAGGAACACATGATCTCAGACGAAGTCCACGCCCCTTAAGCCAAACTTGTATTCTAAAGGGAAGTTCTGCGCTTCGGTTGTCCGCTGCCTCGGCTCACTGAAACACAGAGCACACACGACAACAGGAGGTCAAATTAAACACTTGCTAATAATAGCTAATGAACTAACATTGTGCAAGTACATCAATATTATGCAGAAGCAGAGCGCATGCTTAGTTCAGAAAATGGTTCAAATGGCTCTGAGCACTATGGGACTTAACATCTATGGTCATCAGTCCCCTAGAACTTAGAACTACTTAAACCTAACTAACCTAAGGACATCACACACATCCATGCCCGAGGCAGGATTCGAACCTGCGACCGTAGCAGCCGCGCGGCTCCGGACTGAGCGCCTAGAACCGCTAGACCACCGCGGCCGACCGCATGCTTAGTAAAACGCATCAAATGAAATCGGATACGCATAACATGACGCTTGCAGCAACGCCTTACTATACCAAGAGCGATCACAATCATAGTTACCTAAGCGCTCTTAGTAATTAGAGTACTTAACTGGGTGTCTTGATGCTAGGGCGATTTTGCGAAGATGTCAGAGCATCACTTCGCAAGACCTTAACAGCGTGTCCCTCCAAGGAAGCGGGCACATCCACAGCTCACGAGGTCGCCGGAGAATGCACAGTGCCGGCCAACTCCCGCCGCCTCCGGTATAACCACGTGATAACCGCCACCCGGCCTTAGGTACGCCGTCTTGCGCTTTTGCCCGCCACCCAATCGCCTACTCACGCACCGCCACCTTCCGTTCTCAAAGCGCTGTTCCGCTTACTCGCGGTAGGCACTCGCTTACATCCCGAGCCGACCCAAGCCCCAAGACAAACCTCCGTACTAGGAAATCGATCGTACTCATGTCAGAGATACTTCTGGCCCGCCCGCCACGGCTTAGTGTCGAAAGAAACAGCAGTGCCTCTAGGTGCCTCTCGTTCCATCTTTCAACTATCTGTATGACCGTTGTTGCTAATTTCTTTACACGGGATTCTACCGTGTATGCGAATTTAGAAACGACTGATTGAAAGAACAAAGGATTTGCATGAAGATCTGTTTTAAGCTCCTCAAAATTGCAGCTGAAACCTACATGTCTGAAGGAATGAACAGTGTGCATTCATTTACTTGATTAGCCCCGATGGGCAACGAATCCACCACCTTCAGTGTGGATGCGTAGATACGTTAGAACCCTCTAAGTAGCGAACATGAAGGACATGACCGAGGACTGCTGATACGTGGCGTTAGGTGGGAATGTGCGTCAGTCGAAAGGCGTACCGAGATAGTCCACGCAGGTGCGATAAACTCTGTCTCCGGTTGACGCAGTGGCTAACGCAACTGCCTAGTAAACAGGACATACTAGGATCGAATCCTGGGCCGGCACACATTTTCACTCGTGTCCGCTGGTTCCACTTAAAGTCTCGATGGAGTTGACATCCTTTTGTTTCTGCCCCGTCCACCTTCAATTTATATAAAAGAATATTTGAGTCGTTTAGCCCTTTGAGCCACAATAATATAAAAAAATTTAATTTTAAAAATGGCTCTGAGCACTATGGGACTCAACTGCTGTGGTCATAAGTCCCCTAGAACTTAGAACTACTTAAACCTAACTAACCTAAGGACATCACACACATCCATGCCCGAGGCAGGATTTGAACCTGCGACCGTAGCGGTCGTGCGGTTCCAGACTGTAGCGCCTTTAACCGCTCGGCCACTCCGGCCGGCTTAATTTTAATATTTTTCATTAAATTAAGCAACGAGTACAAGATAAAACCGGCTAAAGGTAAACAATCAATTGTTTGAAGGAGGCAGCTGCACTTTGGAACCACTGTGACATACAATTTGCAGCCACCCAACATTCCATAATCTCACGTTTCACTTTGGAGCCTCTGTGACATGTAGTTTGCAACCATTCATCATTTCACAATCTCACATCTCGAAACCTTCGTTAACGCATAACTCCTGAAATAAAGTTTGTCGTAAGTAACAAGCAAAAATTGGTCTAAATTTTGAAAAAAAGTTATATTAGAAGTTCATACTGACTCAGTTGTTTCATGCGAAACCGTTAATAAAAGCAATAGTTCAACTCAAAACTACATTACAGTAAGTTCAGGTGTGCTTACTTTCACTGTTAATGATCTCTTCAGTATGATGACTACAAATAAACCACATGTCACAGTCTTCTGCAATCATGTACCACAGCCTCCGCTCTGAGTGTTGCTTTGCACGCTATAACTGTAGGACTACATGTCTCTGCCTTGCAATAGTGACGGTGGTTTCATGCGAAAGGCACTTGCACTTTGAAAATAGTAAAATGGTTGTGTCAAATAGGTACCACTGGTACCAAAAGGCTTAAGGGGTATAAAGAAAGCCGAGAATCTATGGAGGATGACAGATACGTGGGCCGACCGCCATTATGCACAACTCCGGAAATGATCTCGAAAGTGCGCGAAGCGAACCACAAAGACAGAAATCGCTGCAGTTTCACACCGTACATTTTAACGTATTCTAGGATATGAATTGAACATGACACGAACTGCGGCTAAGTTAGTTCCTCATGTTGTTTTACGTCGACTGACGTGAGCATCAGGTTAAGATGTGCACTGCACTGTAAACAACACCTCCAAATGATCCAAATTCCCTGTCAGTGGTCATAGCTACCATGGGTGTATCGTTATGACTCTAAAACCAAACAGCAATTATCGTAGTGGAAGACATCATTCTCGCCGCGGCACAAAAGCGCTTACCAATTTCGCACCAAAATCAAATCAATGGTAATAGTTTTTTCCTATAATAAATTATGAGACGGCCTTACACCGAAAATTAATTTTTGAGAAAGAAGTGGTTTTTTTTCAATATACGTGAGAGTGTCAGGGAAAAGTGAAATAAACTGCTGGAGAAGACATTACGAGACACATTTTGAGCATCAGGAAGAGCCTTATATGAAACAATTCAGAGCCCACGCAAAATGAGTCAAGATATAATCTACATGATTACTCTGCAATTCACACTTAAGTGCCTGGGAGAGGGTTCATCGAACCATTTTCATACTACTTCTCTATCATTCCCCTCTCGAATGGCGCGTGGGAAAGAGGAACACCTAAATCTTTCCGTTAGACCTCTGATTTCTCTTATTTTATTATGATGATCATTTCTCCCTACGTAGGTGGGTGTCAACAAAATATTTTCGCATTCGGAACGGAAAGTTGGTGATTTATATTTCGTAAATAGATCACGCCGCAAAGAAAACCGCCTTTGCTTCAGTGACTGCCACCCCAATTCGCGTATCATATCATTGACACTCTCACCCCTATTGTGCGATAAGACGAAACGAGCTGCCCTTCTTTGCACTTTTTCGATGTCCTCCGTCAATCCTACCTGGTAAGGACCAACACCGCGCAGCAATATTCCAGCAGAGGACGGACAAGTATAATGTTGGCTTTCTCTTTAGTGGGTTTGTCGTATCTTCTAAGTGTTCTCCCAACAAAACGCAGTCTTTGTTTCACCTTCTCCACAAAATTATCTATGTGGCCTTTCCAATTTAAGTTGTTCGTAATTGTAACTCCTAGGTATTTAGTCCAATTGACAGATTTGGGTGATTTATCGTAAACCCTAAATTTATCGGATTTCTTTTAGTATCCATGTAGATGACCTGGCACTTTTCTTTGTTTAGTGCCAATTGCCACTTTTCGCACAATACAGAAATTCTCTCTAGATAATTTTGTGATTGGAATTGATCGTCTGGTGATTTTACTAGACGGTAAGTTACAGCGTCATCTGCAAACAATCAAAGGGCGCTGCTCATATTATCACCAAGGTCAATTATGTAAATCAGGAACAGCAGAGGGCCTATGACACTACTTTGCGGAACGCCAGATATCACTTCTGTTCTACTCGATGATTTACCGTCTGTCACTATGAACTGTGCCCTCTCTGAGATGAAATAGGGTTTGCTCAAGCGTAGATCTCGCGTTATGGCCGTTGTTGCGAATGTTGCAGAAAGGAGAGGAATGCTAATTGTACCCCCCGCCACACACCGTAGGGTAGTCTGAGAAGTATAAACGTTAAGGTAAATATCCGGCAAAGTGTACAATTAGCAATTCGTATCGTGACTGTAAACAAATTAGTTTTGTAGAACTCACTGTTGACAGTAAAATTATATGTCTTCTTATCATTTTTAGAACTGGTTTCGGGAGAAGCTTTTCCACCAGGTACAGATAAGTCACATAACGATAAAGTAGGACGTTTATCTGACTTCATTAAAATTATTATATAATCAAATTGTTCAGAAATAACTAACAACATTGCGAGATAGATAGTGTACAAATTATGTTAAATGAAGCTTCTCAGGCCGGTCAAAGTGGCCGAGCGGTTCTAGGCGCATCAGTCTGGAGCCGTGCGACCACTACGGTCGGAGGTTCGAATCCTGCCTCGGGCATGGATGTGTGTGATGTCCTTAGGTTAGTTAGGTTTAAGTAGTTCTAAGTTTTAGGGGACTGATGACCTCAGAAGTTAAGTCCCATAGTGCTCAGAGCCATTTGAACCATTTGAAGCTTCTCAAACCATAAAGTTCCCTTTTGGTCTGCTTATTTATTCAGTCTCAGATCGCAGTTGCAGTCTCTACGCTAACTAGTCTTGTCATTGGGATTGTTAAAGGCAACGATAATTCTACGTCAGCAGTGACTTCCTGTGGAAAAACTTACATATTCGACGGCTACTGGGGCTATGACCGTGGAAGAAATTTATGTTGCATCGCTGTGTAATTTGTCGTCATCATGACGATCTTCATTTCCAACAGTTCCATCAACGAGTGTTTACTGTACTGCTAGAGGCTGCACTATTCAGCAACAGGGTTCATCTACATCTGTATGTCTACTCTGCAGTTCACACTTGTGCCCGTTAGAAGGTTCATCGAACCACTCCCAGGTCATTTCTCTACCATATCACTCTCGAATACCGTTCCGGAAAAACGAACGAGCTCTAATTTCTCTTATTTTAATAGATGATCATTTCTCTCTGTTTAGCTTTCATCAATAAATTATTTTCGCTTTGAGACAAAAAAACTGGTGACCGAAATTTGTAGAGAAGAGCTCGCCTCACCGAAAAACGGCTTCGTTTTAATGGTTTCCAACTCAACTCGTTCATCGTATTTGTGACATTCTTTCTCCTATTTCGCAATAATACGAAACGAGCTGCCCGTGTACGAATTTTTTCGATGTCCTCCGTGAATTCTGCTTGGGAAGGTTCCCATACCACACAGCAACGTTCCCGAAAAGGACGGACAAGCATAACACAGTCTCTTTAGCAGATCTGTTGCATTTTTTGTGTTCTGCCACTAAAATGCAGTGTTTTATTCGCCTTTCCCACAACGTTTTCTTCGTTCCATAGTAAGTTGTTAGTAACTTTAATAGCTAAGTATTTGGATGAAATAACAATCTTTAGACTTCTATGATTTATCGCATAACCAAAATTTAACGGATTCCTTGTAGTACTCATTTGGATGACTTCACCTTTTTCATAATTTAGAGTCGACTGCCTCTTTTCATACCCCACAGATACTTCACCTAAATCATTTTGCAATTGATTTTGATCTTCTCATGACTTTACTACACGGCAAATGACATCATCTGCGAGGTATCTAAGAGAGTTGCTGAGATTGTCTCCTAAGTCGTTTATGTAGACTGGGATTTCTTGGGAAGCACCAGATATCACTTACGGTTTACTCGCTGACTTTCTGTGGCTTCGTACTAACTATGACCTTTCTGAGAGGAAATCGTCACTCGAGTCACGCAGCTGAAACGATACTCCATTGGCACGCAATTTGATTAGAAGCCCCTTATGGGAAACAGTGTCAAAAGCCTTCTGGAAATCTAGAAATGCAGAATCAATTTGAAGTCCTCTGACGATAGTACTCATTACTTACTGTAAATAAAGATCTTCTTGTGTTTCACAAGAAAGCTATATTTTGAATCCTTGCTATGTATCAATAAATCGTATTCTTCCAAATAATTCATAACGTTCGAACGATATGCTCCACGAAACTACGGCCAATCGACGTCCGTGATGCGGGTCTGTAATTCAGTGGATGGACAGGTCCGGCCGCCTTGGTGCAGGTCTTATTACATTCGACGCCACGTTAGGCGACTTGCGCGGATGGAGATGAAATGACTATGAAGACAATACAACACCCAGTCCCTGAGCGGAGAAAATCCCCAACGCAGCCGGGAATCGAACCTGGGCCCGTAGGACGGCAATCCGTCACGGTGACCACTCAGCTATCGGAGCGGACATTTAGCAGATCACTCTCATTTTCTTTCTTATGTGTAGGTGCAGATCATTCGCCGAGCAAGCGACTGTAGACAATGCTAAGTACGGCGCTATTATATCTGCATCCTCCGGAAGGGAGCTCATTGTACATAGTCCGGAACGGAAGACTTGCCTTTATTGATTAATTTGCTTCTCTGTACCTAGGATACCTGGTTCTAAGTTACCCGTACTCATAATGGCAGCTGTTCCTGTTTCGATTTTGGAGTATTTACTTCGTCTTCTTCGGTAAAGTAATTTCGGAAAAGAGTATTCAGTAACTTTGCTTTAATGGCACTATCATCGGCAACATTACCATTGCTGTCGTTGCAGCATTACAAGGCTTTGCGTATTTTCATTATGCGGCTACAGTGAGTGCCTGGAAAGCCTCTCCTATCGACATCAATATCCATACTCTTCACACAATCGTGAATTGCATGGCAGATGGTTCTTTACATCGTAGCACATTTTAGGACTTATTACCTTTCCATTCAAGTATGGAGTGTCGAAGAATGACTGGATAAACGCTTCTGTGCATGCTTTAATTATTCAGATATTGTCTTTGATGCCAGGGGAATCGATACGTAGAAGGTTGTAGTATGTTCTTAGATTCATTACCTAAAGTTTATTCTTGACACTTAATAGGTAGGCTTCCAGGGGATAGTTTGCGTCTGTCTTCAAATGTTTGCTGGTTCAGTTCTTTCAGTATCCTCGTGACAGTCTTCCATTGGTCAAACGAACTTGTGACAGTTCGTGCTGCCGAGCTTTGCATACTTTCAATGTCCGCTCTAAGTCTCTTTTGATACGGATCCATTACACTCCACAATGGGTGGTATGAGTCTTATGTGAACAATCTCCTTTCCAGATTGACTGCATTTCCCTAGTATTCTAAAACTGAGCCGAAGTTCTGCCATCAGCTTTATCTATGACTGAGCTTATGTATGAAGAGACATTGGGGAGTTTTCTCGTAGATGATAATTTCTTCCAGATAACTGGGAAAATTTTAACAGCATCTCTTCCATTAACAGTCGCCAGTTATGAACTGAGTATAAATGGACTGTGACTGAGAATCTGTTGACAACTGTCCCTACAATTCAGTCATTAGACGCTGGTCCTGTTATACCTAAATGAACAAGCGATCATTATGTACCGTGCTAGTCAGCTATTTTTCCGTCTGTTCTGCAGCGTGATCACTATCGAGCCGAATCAGGCAACGAAGACAATGTTGGCCATCTGATACACGAGGTTCTTTTATAGTGACTAGTGTATTTTTAGGTCACCACTTATTTCTATAAGTTTGCCATCCCCTTCCAAGTCCCCTCCTTCCCGTCTCTCTCTCTCTCTCTGTCTCCACCTACCTTTTTTTTCTCTCTCTCCTTTTCTGCTCAACTGCGCTGAATGCTTCCCCGCTGCTTTGTTCGAGTGACAGGGTAGCCCGATATGGAATATTGCTCTCCTTTCTGAAGTTCTCTCGAACAGTCTATTAAACTGAAAGATTCGTCGCCTTCCCAGGAAATGGAAATTCTCCGCCGTTCAGGCGTACCGACCAGAAATACCAGCGTGATGGAAAATAGGAGAGTACGCTCGTTCTGACCGTCCACTGCAATATTAACAGAATACGTTATGGTACATTCCGCGGGTCCACACACCGGCGGTACTGCCGTAAAGCTTCCGAGAACGGGAGTGCAGGAAATTACCTGCCGTTGGACATGCAGCATACCAAAGAATCTGGAATGAAAGAGGTTTCTAGCGTAAAAGTAGGAATGACGCAGCCATTTTCTTCATTTACGAAGAAATAGTTTACACGAATGTTGGTTGTTTTCCATTTCGCGAGACGTTCCGCATTATTAGCATTTCTTAAACGTTAGAATGAAATATTCAGTTGCTTAACAGTTGTTACGAAGTCGAAGAAATGACGCTGTTGTTTTCATTCTTATACTCTTCTTACACTTGCAACATTATCTAACGTGGCCTGGCTATGTTGGTTCTGCAGACGTTTGAAATCGATGATAAACTACAGCCGCTATATCTCTCGACAACATGCAATTCTACTTGTGGTTTAATGATGATATTATGCTGTAAAATATTCGGAAGGAGGTAAGATAGTCCTCTATTTGGGTCTCCAGGAGGGGATAACTCAGAGGGATGTCACAAAAAACAAGTCTGGCATTTTGCATGTCGGAACAAACAACACTTGATTTCTGTATCAAGTATGTAGATTAGAAAATTTGGAAAGAAAAGTTGGTAGGCTGAAGTTATATAGTGGGAATTAGTGACAGTAAGCAGGCTCCAAGGGAATCTCTGTCGTAATAGTTATGAAGAGCTGAAGAGACATGCCCAGAATAGCCGAGCATGGCACCCAGCAACAGACCAGTCTTCGAAGTGCAGTTCAAATGGCTCTAAGCACTATGAGACTTAACATTTAAGGTCATTAAGTCCCCTAGAACTTAGAACTACTTAAACCTAACTGACCTAAGGACATCACACACATCCATGCCCGAAGCAAGATTGGAACCTGCCACCGTAGCAGCAGCGTGGTTCCGGAATGAAGCGCCTAGAACCGCTCGGCCACAGCGGCCGGCTTTCGAAGTACAGTCCACACCAGTATCGTATACCATGACAACTTCTTGATGATTTAGAGTTATCTTTCTTGTCTATTTACCAATTACTTTAGTCGTTGCTTTCGTGCGGTGTTGGGTTGATAACTTTAGTACAAACGTAGAAACGAACGTTAATTAAAAATAATAAAAAGATGTACTCAAATGCTCCATGTATAAATGAAATTACATAAGGTAAATAAACCGTTTCGCCTTGTAGTTGATTACACTGACTGTCGTATATACAGGGTTAACAACGAAACACTTTGCGTTCGATACTTCTTGAACTATTAAAATAGTGGTACTTGACAACATTGTGAAATAGTCTTGTGTCTGTGCCTAAAAAATATTAAAATAAACGAATGTAAGTCAGTCACTCTATCTTAAAGGTGATATGTCAGTTTTATTCAGCATCAAACTTTTACTTGAGGTAATATAAGAAGCCATAAAAAGGTTTTTGTTTGCGGGCTTTACTGCCTCGTTTATGGAATTCAGCGCGATTCGGATTCTGGTGTGTAAGTACCGACTTGTAGAAGAGGGGTTAACTTGGCCTTCAAAAGGAAACTTTTTGATAGCTCCTTATAACAGGAAAGAAAAATTGAAGATACAGATGAAGATAAAATCTTTTTTTTAAAGCTGTCACATTTAACTACATGCGCTAAGAAACTGATACACGGCCTAATGGTCTTTTTTTATGTTGCTTAGTATAAACTAAGGCGCCGGCCGCTGTGGCCGAGCGGTTCTAGGCTCTTCAGTCCGAAACCGCGCTGCTGCTACGGTCGCAGGTTCCAATCCTGCCTCGGGCATGGCTGTGTGTGATGTCCTTAGGTTAGTTAAGTCCCATAGTGCTCAGAGCCATTTGAACCATGTTTTGTTGTCGGTGCTAAGTTAAGCTTCGGCCTCAGTGGACAGTCAGGTGCGGAGAAACCAGGAAAAAGAATTTTGTCCCCATGTTGATGAGGGACTTAAGAGGGCAAATGTTATCTGATGCTGCGGGCAGACAATCAGCGGGTGTGGTATAAATTATTCACCGACAAGGTTATGTAAAACATATCATAGAGTTGTTCTTGTTCAACCACATTCGTGAGGTTATTTATTTTTCGCTTGACACACGGAACAGGAGTTGTCACTGTAGTTTTGCCGCCGTTAAATCACTAAGAGTTTGCAGCAGTCAAAATAGAAAGACAGCGCCACAAAATGTACCAACAAGTAGAGAGCCGAAGTTAGCACTTGCAACTTAATATACATCTTAGTACTTCTCGCGGCTGCCAAATTTTGCTATCTAGCGCTCACTGCAGTCATTGGAAGTAGTCAAAAGGCATAATTTAATCGCGTGTTCATTACAACTAATAATTGCCGTATTTTAACGCGAGCGACTGTAAACACACGTAAAAAAAAGACAAAAAGAAGAAAACTTTCATGGCTCTGGGAGAAGGGAGGGGGTTGGACTCCAAGTCCCTGGGAGCGCCCATCTCCCACATTACGTTCAAACCTCTTCCCTGTTTACTGACACTTTTCGGATGTGAAATGAACCTTTGTTGAGCTTTTCCCCTAATCCCATAATGTTCTCACTCATGCAGAAGTATTGTACGTTGCGAAGAATCCAATTGTTTTGCTAAATCAAATACCTGCTGTCTTCAAGGCATCATTGAGCCTTGCTACTGCTCCCACTCTCGTGGAGAATGGAGATAATCTCACGTCTGTCAGCAATCGTTGTAATACGCCGTTCCCATTCCAAGAAGACTGGGTTTCCGCTCCGCAGCATCAGACCAGACAGAGGTGAGTGGCGGGCGGGCGTCACTCAAAGAGGGACTACGCGGCGGGCACAGGACGGGGCGTCGGCGTCTTCGACGGAGGCGGCTACTGAGATGCCTCATTAGGAGCAGCCGACGGGCGAGACCACGTCGCCGGAACACTCTACCGCAACAAGTTCCCGGCCAGGAGAAGCGCCGCCAGGCACGCAGGACATCTGAGAGAGGCAGCAGAGGCCGCGAGGAGAGTGAGAGAGGCTTGACGGCGCTCAGCGGATGTCGCGTTTCCATCTGGACACTGCGTCTAAGTCTGATGGAGATGGGCTTCTTTTGAATACATTTACGTCCATGCTCCGAAAACTACAGAAAGTGTGGGAAGGATGGTACCCCTGGTACCAGTGCCACTTCCCTCCTTGCTTGTTGTATTCAAAAGTGGCGCCTGGGACGAATGATGTCGGTAAAGCTCCTATGACATTTAATTTCTCTAGTTCTCTCGCCGTTACCTTCTCGCGAGTCGAATTTGAGAGGACGTTTCTCTTGGAATTGTAATACTAAATACACTCCTGGAAATGGAAAGAAGAACACATTGACACCGGTGTGTCAGACCCACCATACTTGCTCCGGACACTGCGAGAGGGCTGTACAAGCAATGATCACACGCACGGCACAGCGGACACACCAGGAACCGCGGTGTTGGCCGTCGAATGGCGCTAGCTGCGCAGCATTTGTGCACCGCCGCCGTCAGTGTCAGCCAGTTTGCCATGGCATACGGAGCTCCATCGCAGTCTTTAACACTGGTAGCATGCCGCGACAGCGTGGACGTGAACCGTATGTGCAGTTGACGGACTTTGAGCGAGGGCGTATAGTGGGCATGCGGGAGGCCGGGTGGACGTACCGCCGAATTGCTCAACACGTGGGGCGTGAGGTCTCCACAGTACATCGATGTTGTCGCCAGTGGTCGGCGGAAGGTGCACGTGCCCGTCGACCTGGGACCGGACCGCAGCGACGCACGGATGCACGCCAAGACCGTAGGATCCTACACAGTGCCGTAGGGGGCCGCACCGCCACTTCCCAGCAAACTAGGGACACTGTTGCTCCTGGGGTATCGGCGAGGACCATTCGCAACCGTCTCCATGAAGCTGGGCTACGGTCCCGCACACCGTTAGGCCGTCTTCCGCTCACGCCCCAACATCGTGCAGCCCGCCTCCAGTGGTGTCGCGACAGGCGTGAATGGAGGGACGAATGGAGACGTGTCGTCTTCAGCGATGAGAGTCGCTTCTGCCTTGGTGCCAATGATGGTCGTATGCGTGTTTGGCGCCGTGCAGGTGAGCGCCACAATCAGGACTGCATACGACCGAGGCACACAGGGCCAACACCCGGCATCATGGTGTGGGGAGCGATCTCCTACACTGGCCGTACACCACTGGTGATCGTCGAGGGGACACTGAATAGTGCACGGTACATTCAAACCGTCATCGAACCCATCGTTCTACCATTCCTAGACCGGCAAGGGAACTTGCTGTTCCAACAGGACAATGCACGTCCGCATGTATCCCGTGCCACCCAACGTGCTCTAGAAGGTGTAAGTCAACTACCCTGGCCAGCAAGATCTCCGGATCTGTCCCCCATTGAGCATGTTTGGGACTGGATGAAGCGTCGTCTCACGCGGTCTGCACGTCCAGCACGAACGCTGGTCCAACTGAGGCGCCAGGTGGAAATGGCATGGCAAGCCGTTCCACAGGACTACATCCAGCATCTCTACGACCGTCTCCATGGGAGAATAGCAGCCTGCATTGCTGCGAAAGGTGGACATACACTCTACTAGTGCCGACATTGTGCATGCTCTGTTGCCTGTGTCTATGTGCCTGTGGTTCTGTCAGTGTGATCATGTGATGTATCTGACCCCAGGAATGTGTCAATAAAGTTTCCCCTTCCTGGGACAATGAATTCACGGTGTTCTTATTTCAATTTCCAGGAGTGTATCTTAAAAATGTACAACGTCTTACTTGCAGCGTCTGCAACTGTGGTTTGTTGGGCACCTCCGTAACGCCCTCGTGGCTACTGAACTGTTATATTAACCAAATGCCCTTGGTATCGGACACCAATATGTAGTAGATGTAGATCCCCGTACCACCGAAAGTACTTTCTCTTATGAGGTTGCTTGCTTGCGCACAACAACCATACAGCCTTGTCAGAGGGCCAAATTATGTTGGACAACAGCTACTGCAAAATAATGTGAACGCAGATTAGCAACGTCTTACGATTAATAAAAACATTACATTACTGTAGTATGAAGATGGTGCACAGCACTAGTTCAGTGTCTAATTGCACTGATCTGTCCTAAATCCACTGAACTATAACTACGACCACTTGTATAACGTCCATTTGGCTTCTTCTTGGTAGCGACTGTAGGTGAGTCCTCATGCTGCCCTGAGATACTGTGCACAACACACTGAGTGGTTCTATGTGTCGGTTTTTGCAAACTATTTCGTAGTGCAATATGATTTTCCAGTAGCTAATTTTATGTTGTCATTTCACTTTAAGTCGCTCCGGATGGTTACTATTTCCTGTCATTTGTCGACAGAAACGCAGTGTAATAGTAGTGCATCCATTTGACAATTTATACCCAGCACGCTACATTTATTTACGTTAAGCACTACGTCTCCATTGCTGGTTGTCCAATATGTGCTGTCTAGGAAGCCTGCTTTCTCGTTTCGCTACACAAATATTCAAACACATCTTATTAATGTGTTCTATTACAACAAGAATAGATACATTACGTAACTTTGCAATTACACAGATGTGTCGCAAACAAAGGGCGACATGCGAAATAGTTAATCTTCTTCAGTATAATCAATTCCAAGTCTGTGCTACATAGAGTGTACAATTAAAGTAAATAGAGTTGACGCTGCTGTCCAGGTCGCTATTCTTGACGCTGCTATTGAACTGGACGTCACCAGTCGGTCGCGGCACTTATGTCCTCTTCACATAGGGGCCGCTGCTGTCGTGTTGCCGGTTTGGAGAGGGATCAGTCAGCATGTGATTGGCTGTCGTCTTCTCACAGCCACCTCTTCTCTATCATTTCCGACTGGAGTGCCGGCGCTTGACTTTACGCTGTACCATGAAGCATCAACTACCTATCAAATCGTCGATCCAGTGCAGTTCTTCCTACAATTCGCTGCAGCCTTCTGGAATTGCTATCCTCCTATACACAGTTGAATCTTCTGCGAAGGAAAGAAGGAGGATTAGAGTTTAGCGTCGAATCGTCTGTGACCCGTCCCATGAAACTTCCGACGTTATCCACGAGAGTCTAGACGATATACATTGAAGAGCCAAAACATTATGAGCACCTGTTTAATGACGGGTTGGTCCACGTTTCAAACAAAGTGCAGCAGCGATTGTGCGTGGCAGGAATTCTACAAATCCTTCATACGTTTTCAGAAGTATGTGGCCCCAGATGTCTACTCACAGGTCAATAAATTCCCGCAAATTATGGGACTACGGTTTATGGGCACGCAGCAGGTGCCCGACATTTATTCCAATGGGTACAGATCAGGTACATTTGCTGGCTACGGATTCAGTGTGAGCTCATTACCATGCTCTTCAAACTACTAAAGGAAGACTCTGGGCTTGTGTCGCGGAGAGTTATCCTGCTGGAAGATATCATTGCCACCAGAGAAGACTTCAACCATGAAGGGAGTCAGATGGTCCGCAATAAAGTTCAGTGAAGTCATGATGTATTCGAGTACTACGATAGATCCCGTAGAAACCCAGGTCCACGTACCCCAAAGCATAATTCTGCACTCGCTGGCCTGCATCTATGGAGTGGTGCACGCTTCATCAACCATTCGTATGGATGACGGTGTGTGAGGACCCATCCATCGACCTGGTGTAACGAGAAATGCGATTCATTCGACAGGCGACACGTTTCTATTGATCCACGACGAAAACTGAGTGATTCCTAGCCCACTGCAATAGTAACTGACAATGTCGAGTAATCTCAAGAAGACACAAACGTAGTGTGGTGGGAGTTCCATGCTTAACAATGGCCTTTGAACGGCGTGCTCCGAAACACTCGTGCCTGCTCCAGCACTGTACTCTGTCGTCGGATCTGCGACGCATCGCTGCCTGTCCTGGATTTCACAGTGGGGGATCCTCTAACCTCAACGTGATGGGACGTGGGCGTGGACGTGGAGGTGGGCATCCAGTATCATATGGCAAACGCGTTATTCCACCATCCTTCAGCCACTTTCCATAATTGCTCACGACAGTCGCACGCCAACAGGCGACCAGCTTCGCCGTTTCAGAGATTCTCGTTTCCACCCGCAGCGCCACAATAATGTGCCCTTTGTCAAAACCGCTTATATAGTTGGATTTCAGCATTTGCGGCCCGTATCTTCACCATAATGACTGCTCATTCGCCTCTCTTTCGCTTATACTCATCCTTTACTGAGTCACGTGCCCATAACACCACCAGGAGGCATTCAGTATCGCGATGGGCATTGGTAACAATGTTTCGGCTCGTCAGTGTATACCTGGTGTCCCATGTAAGCCATCCTCTGTAATTTTATATTACCCGGATACGTGCACATACAAGCGAGCGTCCAGCGAGCTGTACTGCCATCTGCGTGCGTTTTCCTTCTGGTTCCGCTATGAGACGGTCACTTGGCCATCTGTTTGTAGTTCGAGTCATGTCTTACAGTCAGACAGGTAACTATTGTAATGTACTCCAGCGAAGTCTACACCGATATGATACTGATCTATAGCGAGACTGACTGCAATGGGCCTGAGTCTCGAAGGCTGCATTCACAACGTCTACCAAAGCGACGTCCACCTTCTGCGAATTTTTTTAGGTGTACTCAGATGTGTTGAAAAACCGAGGGAGCTTTCCAGGTAAAACGTGTTGAGGAGAAACCAATCCGCGACGCACCCGATGTTGCCTAGAACGTTGTTATAGCCATAATAATAATACTATTTGCCCAGTAATACTTAATTATCATAGTAATTAGGACGAAGGAGAGCCGCAGTGAACCTGGGGATATCGAGGTCTTCTGTATAAAGGACTCTGGAGGAACAAAAACGCCATCCCTTGCTCCACGTACACCATCAGCTATACGAAAACGACTTCCTAAATTGGGTATCGTTCTGCAGGCGTCTCGTAAATAAAGTAGACGTAAATCAAGATTTCATCAGACAGATTCTATGGGGAGAAGAATGCTATTTCGTCAGTGACACCACTGTCAATGACATAATCTACATTGCTGGGCTGCTCCAAATCCTCGCTGGTTACGACCACATCACTTGAAAGCGAACTGTGGTGTTAATGTATGGTGCTGCGTTCTGGGAGACCACATCACTGCGCCAATATATTTGGTTCCCAGACTAACTGATCGGCTGTATTTGAAATCCCTCTCCTAGAAGACATCCCACTTCAGTTAGTTGTGAGACACTAGTTTTAGCAAGATGATTCACCACCCCATTGTTGTCGAGTGTTTAGGCAATATCTCAACACTTTGCGCACCGAACGGTGGATACTCCGCGGTGGCTGCATTCGACGGCCAGCGAGATCGCCTGATTTAACGACCTTTGATTTTTTTCTGATGGTGTTATATCGAAGCCAAGCTTTACCAAACGGAACCGGAAAATGCAGACGTGTTAAAAGAACAAACACGTATCGCTTACGCTTCAGTATCTGCAGAAATGTTAGGAGGTGTCCATGCTAATAACGAGAGGCGCATACATCAATGAGCCAACAGGGCAGACATGCTTCAGAACATTTGTGTTATCAATAATGCAGTTATAAAGACCTGTCAGTCTATATCATAATTTACGTTATTCATTATACTGCAATCAAAGATACGTAGCATTTATGTAACATTGCCCATTGTGAAGCACGAATTGGTGCATTAAGTGTTGTAAATAAATTAGTTGTCGTATGTTGATATACCTTGGAATTGATCATTAATATGCTTTGCCCTGGTGAGTACTGTTTCGGTCAAGGACAATCACTCTTCCACACAGTCACCTTTCTAGAGCCCAGAAATCGAACCCAGCATCCCTCCAACGCAAGCAACTTTTCTAGCAAAGGAGCTATGGGACCAGTTACAGCTGTAAAGTGTTTGTTTTCAAACCATGGTCTTGCGTTTGGCAGGGTCTCCTTTCTGTTGGTGTGAAGTCCCCTTAATGTCCTGCTTAGGCAAACCTTAGGCGTCAGTGATATCTGGGATCGATTAACGTCAACGGAGCACGGCGTTTGTGGACCACCCGGTATATATTTATACAATGTGTCTCTTGTAAGAGTTTTCAGGCGCATTTGCTCAAGTGTCTCAGCAGATATTTCCAATTTCGATACTGCAATTTACAAATCGAATCACCATAAATCGAACAGAACCAAACAAACACTGTTCATAATATGTTTCATGTTACACCCAGTTTCAACCGAAAAAGTCAGTCTGTTTCCCAGTACAAACAAAACTATCTTTAATACAGGATTTTACATGCCCATTCCATAGAACGGCCCCAGATTAATCTAGTGCGACATTAGGTTTAGAGACAGGTGTTAGCAAGGGCAATATGTGTTAGATGAGTATGTGCCAAGCAAGATCGTAAGAGATGGAAAAGAGCCACCGTGGTACAACAACCGAGTTAGAAAACTGCTGCGGAAGCAAAGGGAACTTCACAGCAAACATAAACATAAACATAGCCAAAGCCTTGCAGACAAACAAAAGCTACGCGAAGCGAAATGCAGTCTGAGGAGGGCTATGCGAGAGGCGTTCAATGAATTCGAAAAAAAAGTTCTATGTACTGACTTGGCAGAAAATCCTAAGAAATTTTGGTCTTATGTCAAAGCGGTAGGTGGATCAAAACAAAATGTCCAGACACTCTGTGACCAAAATGGTACTGAAATAGAGGATGACAGACTAAAGGCCGAAATACTAAATGTCTTTTTCCAAAGTTGTTTCACAGAGGAAGACTGCACTGTAGTTCCTTCTCTAGATTGTCGCACAGGTGACAAAATGGTAGATATCGAAACAGACGACAGAGGGATAGAGAAACAATTAAAATCGCTCAAAAGAGGAAAGCCCGTTAGACCTGATGGGATACCAGTTCGATTTTACACAGAGTACGCGAAGGAACTTGCCCCCCTTCTTGCAGCGGTGTACCGTAGGTCTCTAGAAGAGCGTAGCGTTCCAAAGGATTGGAAAAGAGCACAGGTCATCCCCGTTTTCAAGAAGGGATGTCGGACAGATGTGCAGAACTATAGACCTATATCTCTAACGTCGATCAGTTGTAGAATTTTGGAACACGTATTATGTTTTCTTTTCTGGAGGTTAGAAATCTACTCTGTAGGAATCAGCATGGCTTTCGAAAAAGACGATCGTGTGAAACCCATCTCGCGCTGTTCGTCCACGAGACTCAGAGAGCCATAGACACGGGTTCCCAGGTAGATGCCGTGTTTCTTGACTTCCGCAAGGCGTTCGATACAGTTTCCCACAGTCGTTTAATGAACAAAGTAAGAGCATATGGACTATCAGACCAATTGTGTGATTGGATTGAAGAGTTCCTAGATAACAGAACGCAGCATGTCATTCTCAATGGAGAGAAGACTTCCGAAGTAAGAGTGATTTCATGTGTGCCGCAGGGGAGTGTCGTAGGGCCGTTGCTATTCACAATATACATAAATGACCTTGTGGATGACATCGGAAGTTCACTGAGGCTTTTTGAGGATGATGCTGTGGTCAATGTAGACAAGTGTAATATGCTGCGAATACATAGAAAGCAAGATCCCTTATCATCTAGCTACAATATAGCAGGTGACCAACTGGAAGCAGTTAATTCCGTAAATTATGTGGGAGTACCCATTAGGAGTGATTTAAAATGGAATGATCATATAAAGTTGATCGTCGGTAAAGCAGATGCCAGACTGAGATTCATTGGAAGAATCCTAAGGAAATGCAATCCAAAAACAAAGGAAGTAGGTTACAGTACGCTTGTTCGCCCACTGCTTGAATACTGCTTAGCAGTGTGGGATCCGTACCAGATAGGGTTGATAGAAGAGATAGAGAAGATCCAACGGAGGGCAGCGCGCTTCGTTACAGAATCATTTAGTAATCGCGAAAACGTTACGGAGATGATAGATAAACTCCAGTGGAAGACTCTGCAGGAGAGACGGTCAGTAGCTCAGTACGGGCTTTTGTTGAAGTTTCGAGAACAGACCTTCACTGAGGAGTCAAGCAGTACATTGCTCCCTCCTACGTATATCTCGCGAAGAGACCGTGAGGATAAAATCAGAGAGATTAGAGCCCACACAGGGGCATAACGACAATGTTTCTTTCCACAAACAATACGAGACTGGAATAGAACGGAGAACCGATAGAGGTACTCAAGGTACCCTCCACCACACATCGTTAGGTGGCTTGCGGAGTATGGATGTAGATGTAGATGTAGACAGTAAAACACGTGGGATAACAAGTACTCCAGCAACGAGTGAGCAGCGCTGCTGCGCGGCGGTAGCAGGTAGCGCGGAGGAGGTCGGCACATAAGATGAGGCATGGTGGGCAATGGCAGCTGCTTCAGCACTGGTTATTCTTCGTGTTTTACAGGCGTTATTAACAAATATCGATAAAAAGAATAACGCTCCATACTAATATCCGACCGCTATGCCGAATGGGAATTCAAAATTCTGCTTAAAAAACATTTTGTTTGTATCGTGAAACAGACCAACGTTTTTCGTTGAAACTGAGTGTAGCACGAAATATGTTTTGAGCAGTGGTTGTTTGGGCTGATTCCAGCTACACAATGCAAAAACGAAACTGAAAATACTTCAGATTTTTCAAAGATACCGACGCAATTAAAACACAGATTCATTAAATTTATGTGTGTAATTAGACACACAAGTGACCTTTATCCCACCACGCAATTTCTAAAGATACATTTGAGTTTTTCCCCATTAGCGCCAAGGCTCCCAGTTACAGGACAGTTCCTTTCCATTGTTGAGTCTTGCGACAGTTAACGCCGCGTAATTCCTGTCTGCGTTCATTGTTGCCTCCACAGTCTCAGCTAAAACTAAAGTCCAAGTTTCTTAGTTTATGTTTAGGTATATTTAGGTCAACATTAGTCAATTTTTCCTGCGCACATTATTTGCTTTCTGTTTTTCTAGAAGTCTTAATAGAAGGTTAAGTAAATTAGATTACTTAATATTTAAATGTTAAAAGTCTATTTATGCCAGCTGTATAAAATAACTCACGAAAAGTAATAATCTCGTACTAAAAATTAGAGTAGAAAATGGTGTCCTATAAATACGATGCTGGGCCGTTATAATATGGACGCTCAGTTTCCTTTTCTTTCACGAATTCGAGTACGTATCGGAAGAAAACATTCAAATACGTGATTTCTGAGGAGATAGAGTCAGATATAGTTGCATTACCACTTGATGTCGATGAACTGACAGATGAGGAGGGTTTCGATTATGATGAAACAGGGTTTCCTATGGTGCTGGATAGTCCAGGGGCAGTAGAAATCAACGTGCCAGAGGACGAAGATGTTCCAGGCTATCCCACAGCACCCTCATCTAGTTCCAAGGAAACTGAAGTTCAGTCAAAACCTCAGAACTGTTGCTCTAAAAAGAAAAACAGTGAATGTGATCTAAGACAGATCCTAATTAAAGTTTCGGCACTGTAGGTAGTCTGGCACAATCTAACCGTGAAAATGTTGTGAACGGTCTTCAAGGTGATGCGCCACTGGACATTTTTGAGGCGTTGCTTACTTCTGAATTACTAAATAGTATTATGAAGAAACTGTGAGGTATACAAAGCAGTGGAAAAACAATCCACAATATTCTGCCTCAGCAGATGAACTGAAAGTTTTATTGGTTTTCTTAATTTTATCTGAATACCACATATTGCTCAGTCAGAGAGATTATTGGTCTGAAGATGATGATCTCGTGGTGCACCCTGTAGAAAGTGCTGTACCACATAATAAATACTTTGAACTAAAAGCAATGCTTCATTGTATAGAAAATAATGAAGAAATGGCAACAAAAGTGATCGAGGCTTCAAGGTCATTTGTTGTCACTATGAATAACAAATTCCAGAAGTAAGGAGTTTTTGAGGAAAACCTCTCGACTGGTGAAAGGATGGTCGTCATTTTTTGAAGCAATTTCTAAAAGGGAAACAAATTAGGTTTGGTTATAAATTTTGGGCTTTGTGCAGATGTGGTGGCTATTGTTATAATTTTGATCTGTGCTGTGGGAACAATGTCTCTCAAGATTTTCAGCCTTAGAGAAATCGAGTTGCGAAAAAAGAATGCTACAGTGTCTTGTGACCTGAACAGCCGTATCGGCCGGCCGAAGTGGCCGAGCGGTTCTAGGCGCTACAGTCTGGAACCGCGCGACCGCTACTGTCGCAGGTTCGAATCTTGCCTCGGGCATGGATGTGTGTGATGCCCTTAGGTTAGTTAGGTTTAAGTAGTTCTAAGTTCTAGGGGACTGATGACCTGAGTAGTTAAGTTCCATAGTGCTCAGAGCCAACCAGCCGTATCGTATGTTTTGATAACTTTTTTAGTTCATATTATGTGTTTGTAGAACTCATACAGATTAGGTTCCGTGCAACGGCTACAATAATACAAATAAGGATGGCTCACTGCCTTATCGAAGCAGCTGAAATCTTTGCAAAGAGAGATAGAGGATTTTGTGATTCCCATTTCGGCACAATCAGATCACCATGTTAAAGTTGAATGAGTACTCCTGTTTTTCAACTGCAACAAGTTTTGATCTAATTGAACCTCTTGTTTCAGTTTCTAGGCGATAAAATGGTCAAAATGACGAGAAGCTCGTCCAAGAGCTTTACCTTGAGACTCAGTACAACAAATATATCGGTAGCGTATACCAGCATGACTGGCTTCTTGAGCAGCATACGATTGCAGTTCGTGGGAAAAAATGATATTGGATAATTTACATTAGAATTGTTGGCATGGCAGTGGCAAACGCATACGTACTCTATGACAATGTATTTCAGGAGGTAAAAAGCGTCAAGGATGTTTGAAGACACATTGCCACCTCATATCTGAAAATCGGGTAGAATGCAAAAAGAAGCATTGGCAGACCAGTACAATTGATGACAGCTACGAACAAAGTTCTGGATATTGTGCGGCTGGACGGGAGAGGTCACGTTACTGGAAAAAAGGAAAAGCAGAGAAGATGCCAATACCAAGATTGCTCAGGGATGCCTCTAACACTTTGTACAAAATGTGATGTATCTTTACGCACTCCATGTTTTCCAAAATTTCATAATTAACACGACTTCCCAAGTAAGGGGTTTGATTGTAAGTGTACCATCTAATTAGCTACTATTTTCTATAAATACATGTTTTCTAACATTTAGATCAATAATAATTACGTTCAACACTTTTAGTAAGTGTGACTCTTTGGTCCTGTAGGTTCTAATCACGAACTTCCATAGATAATCAAAATTTCCTTTGCTCACCTAGTGTATGACTGATGTGATTCCATTTAGAGGCAAATTACAGACTTTCATTAATTATTTCTCATTATCTTTCAAGAGTACTGAATTTATTGTGTAATTGGAGTTTTTAAATAAATCCTTCCCACTTTAGGATTTGGTGTTTTGTTTCTAATTTATCTCGTTAAAATTAAAGTGAAACAAATATTGTAAAGGAGGAAAGAAAGCTGAAGAAAGATTGTTTTATTTATAGGACACCGCAAGCACTCTACTTCCTATTTATAGGAAGTATTTATTGTTATTTCTGTGAGACAGAATGAATTTTAACTTCAGCTACATGTCATTTTAGACTTTCTAAATATTTACTCAAATTTTTTTTAAAGAACTACCCATTAAAAAGAATTTTGTATGCTAATGAGTTAATGTCCTTAAGCATTGGATTGTAATGTAATATAATAAAAAACATATGTATATGTTAGTAATTAATAAAAATATTAAAAATAACGTAGCCATAATTATTATTTGAATATTAATAGTAGTAATTGTTTCTTTGCCAGAGAGGCTAGATGTACGAATTATCAGTTAATTATATATTGTGTTTGAAATTAGTTTATGTAGTGTGAATGACAGTTAACTCGCTAAGCACTATGACTAGACACTGCGAATATGCTTTGATAGCTTTTAATAAAGTGACGTCAAAACAAAAGAGAAATAGTTCTACTAATACTATGATTACAGTTCTGTTAGATAATTATGCGCTCTGTCTCTCAATGATTAATAACGCAACATTACTATTAGCCCAACGCTGATCATCAGTCAGCAAACTAGCTCAGTACTCAGATTGGTTACGGAATTATAAATAATTATTTGTCTCTCTCTTGCCTTATCATAGATATTCCTCAATATGTACCAAAATATAGTTAAAACGCATGTGCTTACAGCACCAGATAATATTTCGTAGGTCAGTTCAATGTGAAGTAATAAAACCGGTAACTCCAGATCGTGGTTTCGTCTCGAATACCACCAGTATAAGATAACAAGCATAATCTTTTCCAGATGAAATCGCGTACTAAAATTAGAATCCTGTGAGCATGCCTGTCTGCCTGGGATGTTATCTCGCAACTTTGAGAAGATCTGAAAGTGAAATATATTGAATTATTCGTAGCCTCCACCTAGGTCATGGAATCTGAAAGAAAGTTTAGTGTCCTAAACGGCAGCACATCTCGAAGATGAGCTGAAAGAAAATTACTAATTATTTTCTCGTATGGTGCTTAGCTGTGGTCAATGTTCCGTTAAGGCCACTTCTACTCAGGACAAGCTAGGTTTAGGTTTACAAATAATCATGTACCACACACAAGTTTGAAGTCTTGAACAATTAGATTTTAGTTTCGTTTACAACTTACACAGACTGTTACAGGAGGATGAACCTCAAACAATCGTTCTTTCCTCTTCCAGTGCAAGAACAGAAGAAGACCACCAGAATAGAATGTCCAGTCATAGAATCTCAAATGTCCATGGGATATTCATCAAGACATGCATTGCCACATAATGCATTTGTTTACTCTTTAGAATACATCGCCAGCTATTGATACAATAATTATAAATAAATGAAATTTCCAAACTTCAAATTCCTGAATGCCCCAGGAGATACAGTAGAGGATGCAATTATTAGCTGTTAGGTGCAATATATGCAAACCACCCTGACGGCTGTGTGTGTTAGAGCGCCGCTTCTGGACAAGGAGGTGTGTCAGGTCCAGATCGAATCGTCCAGCGGATTAACTACGAGGTATTCCTGCTAGGCATCTTGGACCTGGTTATTAAGTGATTTTCTATTTCCTATTAGGTGAATACCGGGCAGCTACCCACGTCCCGCCTCGTTTACGCTATTCGAAAAAATTTCGAAATCTTTCGCTCACTTCCACACGAATAACAACGCACGCAGACGTTCCGGTACACATATTCCGTCCCGGGGATACCGGGAAGGAAGTGTATCCGAGCCTGCTTTGAATTAACCGTGCCAAATCCTTAAATAACAGTGTCGACGCTGCGTCGATGCGGGACAAAGGTACAACCAAAAGATGCAGAAATTTTATATATGTAACGAGGATGAGCTCTAGTCCATGAGCTTAAAAAGTAATATCACACAGAGGTAGTTTGCTAAGTTAAATTTGTTACCGATTTAGGCGAAGTGTGATTTAATGCTATGCAGGCCATACTTCAAGCCAAAGCCAACTGCCAAATGATATTGTACGCTTTGAAGACTAATTCGATTTGTTCGCTGCAATTCATTTTCTTGTTTTATGATGCTTGCTCAGTATAAACAAATCTGTGGATCGTTTGCTGTAGTCGGCACAGTCATGTAAATTAGACACAATGAAACAACCATCAATTCAACACGGTAAACTCTTTTTTGACGGGGTATCTGAGAGATAGATATCTGATCCGGTAAACACCAGACCACCCGTCGTCTCGAGGTAGCGTCTTTGACCGCTAATCAAAACATCCTGGGTCTCTGTTTCGAACCCAATTTGTTCTTAAATTCAGAGTAAAAATCATCAGGAATGGTGGCCGAAGACTTCCGGTATAAGAAGTCATCTTCGCTCTGCCAACTGTCTTGTCAAAGAGGGCGGAAAAGCGGACAGGGGTTCTGGGGTACTCTCTTGCCCTTCGGGAAGGAAACTACCACTAAAAGGAGAAGAATTAGCAATCATCAATAGCATGAGGATGCAGAAGGTCACGGAAACCACAGCATTAAAGATACATAGTGTGTACCCAGAGTCTATGTGGTCAGTACTACAAGCAGTCTCATGTTGATCCCTCCATTGGCAAAAGAACGCGGACTAGATCGAAAATCTGATCTCCCATAAGAGGCTGCAAAGGAGAGCTGAACGTGAGAAAAAGACTGAATAACCAGCGAAAGGGCAACGTTCTATGAATTGAGGTGGGGAATATCAGAAGTTTGAACATGTAGGAAGACAGACTCTCTGAAAAAAAAATGCGAAGGAACAGTTTAGATATAGTGGATGTCAGTCTGGTCAGAGTGATACTCGTCTGGTCAGACGAGTGTAGGATAATATCAACAGCAGCAGAAAATGTTATGACAGGACTTGGATTCGGTATGAATAGGAAAGTAGGGTAGAGAGTGAGCTACCGCGAACAATTCAGTGATAGAATTATTCTCATCAGGATCGACAGCAAATCAATACCGAGAACAATAGTTCAGGGATACATGACAACGTCGATAGCAGAAGATGAAGAGTTAGAGCACATTTACAGGGTGTTACAAAAAGGTACGGCCAAACTTTCAGGAAACATTCCTCACACACAAATAAAGAAAAGATGTTATGTGGACATGTGTCCGGAAGCGCTTAATATCCATGTTAGATCTCATTTTAGTTTCGTCAGTATGTACTGTACTTCCTCGATTCACCACCAATTTACCCAATTGAAGGAAGGTAATGTTGACCTCGGTGCTTGTGTTGACATGCGACTCATTGCTGTACAGTATTAGCATCAAGCACATCAGTACGTAGCATCAACAGGTTAGTGTTCATCACGAACGTGGTTTTGCTGTCAGTGCAATGTTTACAAATGCGGAGTTGGCAGATGCCCATTTTAAGTATGGATTAGCACGGGGCAGTAGCCGTGGTGCGGTACGTTTGTATCGAGACAGATTTCCAGAACGAACGCGTCCCGACAGGAAGACGTTCGAAGCAACTGATCGGCGTCTTAGGGAGCACGGAACATTCCAGCCTATGACTCGCGACTGGGGAAGACCTAGAACGACGAGGACACCTGTAATGGACGAGGCAATTCTTCGTGCAGTTGACGATAACCCTAATATCAGCGTCAGAGAAGTTGCTGCTGTACAAGGTAACGTTGACCACGTCACTGTATGGAGAGTGCTAGGGGAGAACCAGTGGTTTCCGAACCATATACAGCGTATGCAGGCACTATCAGCAGCTGATTGGCCTCCACGGGTACACTTCAGCGAATGGTTCATCCAACAATGTGTCAATCCTCATTTCAGTGCAAATGTTCTCTTTACGGATGAGGCTTCATTCCAACGTGATCAAATTGCAAATTTTCACAATCAACATGTGTGGGCTGACGAGAATCCGCACGCAAGTGTGCAATCACGTCATCAACACAGATTTTCTGTGAACGTTTGGGCAGGTATTGTTGGTGATATCTTGATTGGGTCCCATGTTCTTCCACCTACGCTCAATGGAGCACGTTATGATGATTTCATACGTGATACTCTACCTGTGCTGCTAGAACATGTGCCTTTACAAGTACGACACAACATGAGGTTCATGCACGATGGAGCTCCTGCACATTTCAGGCGAAGTGTTCGTACGCTTCTCAACAGCGGTGACCGATGGATTGGTAGAGGCGGATCAATTCCATGGCCTCCACGCTCTCCTGACCTCAACCCACTTGACTTTCATTTACGTGGGCATTTGAAAGCTCTTGTCTACGCAACCCCGGTATCAAATGTAGAGGCTCTTCGTGCTCGTATTGTGGACGGCTGTGATACAATACGCCATTCTCCAGGGCTGCATCAGCGCATCAGGGATTCCATGCGACGGAGAGTGGATGAATGTATCCTCGCTAACGGAGGACATTTTGAACATTTCCTGTAACAACGTGTTTGAAGTCACGCTGGTACGTTCTGTTGCTGTGTGTTTCCATTCCATGATTAATGTGATTTGAAGAGAAGTAATAAAATGAGCTCTAACATGGAAAGTAAGCGTTTCCGGACACATGTCCACGTAACATATTTTCTTTCTTTGTGTGTGAGGAATTTTTCCTGAAAGTTTGGCCGTACCTTTTTGTAACACCCTGTATGTGGACACTGAACGGGTAGTGCAGTATGTAAAAGGAGACGAAAATCTTCTACATCTACATCTACATTTATACTCCGCAAGCCACCCGACGGTGTGTGGCGGAGGGCACTTCACGTGCCACTGTCATTACCTCCCGTTCCTGTTCCAGTCGCGTATGGTTCGCGGGAAGAACGACTGCCGGAAAGCGTCCATGTGTGTTCGAATATCTCTAATTTTACATTCGTGATCTCCTCGGTAGGTATAAGTAGGGGGAAGCAATATATTCGATACCTCATCCAGAAACGCACCATCTCGAAACCTGGACAGCAAGCTACACCGCGATACAGAGCGCCTCTCTTGCAAAGTCTGCCACTTGAGTTTGCTAAACATCTCCGTAGCGCTATCACGCTTACCAAATAACCCTGTGACGAAACGCGCCGCTCTTCTTTGGATCTTCTCCATCTCCTCCGTCAACCCGATCTGGTACGGATCCCACACTGATGAGCAGTACTCAAGTATAGGTCGAACGAGTGTTTTGTAAGCCACCTCCTTCGTTGATGGGCTACAGTTTCTAAGGACTCTCCCAATGAATCTCAACCTGTTACCCGCCTTACCAACAATTAATTTTATATGATCATTCCACTTCAAATCGTTCCGCACGCATACTCCCAGATATTTTACAGAAGTAACTGCTACCAGTTCTTATAGTCATGGGAGGCTGAAATGCGGCTGTAATGGAAGGAATAGAAGAAAGATTTGCAGGAGAATATGGGCTTCGCAGGGAGCATATGGGCTTCGTAGTAAGAATGAGAGTGGAGAAAGGCTGATTGAGTTCTGCAACAGATTCAGTTTGTAATACCGAATGCGCTATTCAAGAATCACAAGAGGGGGAGTCTTACTTGGAAAAGAATGCAAGACGCGGGAGGTTCCATTTGGATTGCACCATGGTCAGACAGAGATTCCGAAACCTTATATTGGACTGTAAGATGTACCTAGGTGGGGTTATAGACTCGACTCACATCACAATTTAGTAACGATGAAGAGTAGACTGAAGTTTAAGAGGATCCTCAGAATAAATCAATGTGGAAGGAAGTGGGATAGTGAAGTCGTGAGAAACGACGAGACACGTTTGAAGTTCGCTAAGGCCAATGGCGTTGCCACAGTGGTAATAGCGGTTCTCGTCAGATCATCAAAGTTGAACGCCGTCGCGCTTCGTTAGCACTTGTAACTGTCACAGTCTAGGTCTTCAGATTGTCGTTGGCTAGCGGTGTGCACTTACCCCTTGTGAGACCAGTTGAGGAGTTACTTGATTCAGAAGTAGCGGCACCGGCCACGAAAACTGACAACGGCCGGGAGAGCGGTGCGCTGACCTCATTCCCCTCCGTACTCGTATTCGGTGACGCCTGGTGGCTGAGGATGTCACGGCGGCCGGTCGGAACAGTTGGGCGTTCACGACCTGTTCTGATGGTGTTTGTCTGTTTGTTGAAGGATGTCGATACAGTATTAAAAAACGCCAGAGAAAGTCTCTCATTTGGAGTGGACGTCAGTAAAAAGGGCAATCACAGATGGACAGATAACCTTAAGTAACTGCGAAGAAATCTTGGGTAACAGATGAAACACATCAAGTGATCGACGAGTGAGGGAAGTACAAAAACGCTCAGGGAAAGACAGGAATACATCAATACAAATCATTTAGGATTGAAAAACAGAAGCAGGGATCCAAGGGGAAATGGCTGCCGGAAAAGTGTGAAAAAACTGAAAACGGAATGATCGTTGGGAGGACTGATTGAAAACTCAGAACAATCTTCGGCAATATTTGAAGCAAGGATGACACTATTAAAACTGGAATGGTAAGCACATCCGTGAGAAGAGTACACTGAAGGTCTTTGAGGATGACGACTTGTCTAATGACGTATTAGAAGAAGAAATTTGAGTAGATAGATGATCCAGTATAAGAGCCAAAATTTAAAAGAGCCCTGGAAGACTTGAGATCTCATAAGGTAGACGGGACCGATAACATTCCATCAGAAATCACTGGGGGGGAGTGACAACCAAACGACTATCTAGAGACCGGGGCCCACCTTCAGGATTTCCGAAAATTCTCGTCTACACAGCATTGTATGATAGTGAATCATGGGCAGTGAGTGAACCGGAACAGAAGAGAATCGAAGGTTTTGACACGTGGTGCTACAGAAGAACTTTGAAATTCAGATGAACTGATAAGATAAGATGCGAAGAGGTTCTCCGCAGAATCAGCGAAGTGAGGTACACATGGAAAACACTGACGAGAGGAAGGATAGCATGACATGGCATGATTTAAGGCATCAGGTAGTATCCTGCACGGTAGTAAAGGAAACTGGAGAGTGTAAAAACTATAGGGGAAGGGAGAGTTTTCAGTACATTCAACAAATAATTTAGGGTGTGGGGTACGAGTGCTATTCTTGAGACGAAGAGATCAGCGCCAAGTGGAATTCATGGCAGGTCGTATCAAATAAGTCAGAAGACTGATGACAAAAAAGAAGAAAAGCATGAGGTCCCAAAAGACTTTTGCCATTTATCCTACACGTCAAATGTAACCCGCTCCTCTCTGTCACTCCCCAAATCAGCCTTCCCTCCTCCATCCCCACTCCATCCTCTTTCATCTTTCCCTAGTCTCTCCTAGTCTTTCCTTCCCAAAAACCGAGCGAGTTGCACAGTGGTTAGTTAGCACAACGGGCTCGCATGCTGGAGGACGACGGTTCAGCGTCCGGCCATCCTGATCTAGGTTTTCTGTGATTTCCCTAAATCACTTCAGGCAAATGCCTGGTTGGTTCCTTCGAAAGGTGCAGGTTGATTTTCTTCTCCAACCTTCCCTAATCCGACGGGACCGACGATCCCGCTGTTTGGTCCCGTCTCGTAAACCAACTAACCAACCTTCTCAAAAGCATGGCCCGTCCTACATCTATGATATATTTTCGTGCCGCTCTCATATTACGCTCATCGCTGCGTTTCACTCTATCTGACTCATAGGATCGTTGTATCCAACAACCCTAAAAAATCAGTCGACCTTCCCTCTCTCAATTTTGTCCTTTCCTAATTCAAATCCACAACGTTGAGTGCCCACTTTATGTATTTACATTACTTGTAATATCTTCACCGCCTCATCACCTTAAAAAGATCAACTATGGCTGTTTCAACTTAAAATATCTTTCTGTTTTCATCGTCTTAAACATGAAATACGGCATACACAAATTGCACGGAATCAAACCTCCATTGCCAACAGTCCTAATCCTGGTAACAGGAATTCTTTACACTTGGCGGTTCAAATACGTGAGATTCGGATGGGGTATCGTCGCATAGGGATCGGTCTCACTGAAATTACGAGTTCTAAATCTGGTATTTTCAGTTTTTGTATATCGAATGAACGTAATATGAAACAGTTATTCTTTTGTGCGGAATATCTCAGAGTTTTCCTTCTCATCAGAGGTCACTAGTTTGTATAGAGAGCTAAGAGAATATTTTTGTTTTGTTAGAGCTAGTGAACAATAAAATCCTACTTAAGATTGAATTTGAAACATTTAGTATCATTATGGCAAAGTGTAGACACATCAAAAATCACGCTGAAGGGAAACAACGAGGGCAGGTAATCTACTTCGTTCAAAATGTTCAAATGTGTGTGAAATCTTATGGGACTTAACTGCTAAGGTCATCAGTCCCTAAGCTTACACACTACTTAACCTAAATTATCCTAAGGACAAACACAGACCCCCATGCCCGAGGGAGGACTCGAACCTCCGCCGGGACCAGCCCTACCTTGTTCATACAATTAATAATTCATTATCTCTAGATCGTCTAATCAGTACAAGTATTCACATTATCGGCTTCAGTATGTTATTATCATCTTCAAATGTAATAATTAATCCTCAAACAGTTTCCCTGCTTGCTTAAACTCTAGTTATGTGTACACTGAGCAGCATAAAAACGGCATAAAGTATATGAATAACATGTGCATCATAGCAATATAATGTCACATGATATACTCATATATTTTATTGACATATTTCATACAGTTTTCACGATGTTCAGTATATACATAACTATAGTTATAATGACGGAACTGTTTCTGGACTAAATATCAAATCTCAAATTGGTAATATTATGTTAAAACCTTCAATGTGAACAAATGTACTAATCCTCTGTTGATCCACTGCGGACGCGGGACAGCGGCTGGTCAGATATTCAACAAGGAAAATCGCCAAATTGCCTTGCACTTTGATAAGCTATTTCATTTTATTTTCACAATCAGTTTCGCCAATTCAGTATGCCGTCTTCAGGCCCCAAAGGCACCTCAAGTGAAGACACTCGAGTGCATCGTTATTGGCATACTGGAGCCATCAGTATCTAAAGGTCGTGAAGCACTTCAAATACGAATTCACTTCATCCAGCTACTGATGGCTCCAGTATGCCAATATCGATACGCTTGAGAGTCTATACATGAGGTGCATTTGGGGCCTGAAGATGGTATACTGAATTGCCGAATCTGGTTGTGAAAATAAAATAAATAACTTCTCAAATTGCACGGCTGTTTGGCGACTTCCTTTGTTAAATACTGTTCTAATTATTCGAACGTAACACAATAAATTACTATATAAACATTTATAAAGTTGCACAGTTTCATTTGATACCACGTCAATTCTTAAGCAACCTCGGTTTAATGGTATGACTCCGGGAATGTTGCAGAGACAACTCTTCAAAAAGAGAGAACAGAAATGGAAAAGAGGACTTCGCAGCAGCTCACGTACCCGGACAAAGTACCTCTTCTGAAACTACCCGAATGTTCACACTCATATCTTGGCAAAAGTCTGTTCAGTGTATCCCACGAAGTTTTCCCTTAGGTAAAGTCAGTGCACGGATCAAACCGCTTGATATAGTCCTATGTCGTCATCAACAATGAATGGAAACGAGAATTCACAAATGGCTGATACTGAAATAAATAATCCCATTCAAATAGTTTCTGTCAGATTTTGTATTGAACACCACATAGTTTCACGAGCTACTCTTCTACACTGCTAAGGCCGCTGTCATATAACTGAATGAGAAATGTTTCAAAGTGCCACGATAGAAACGTTTTAAGCACTCTTAAGTGCTACGGACAGTGCCTGATCTGCTATTACATCTCTTATGTACATTGGTGTGATGTTCAAATTATGTGTCGTGAAAGGCGAAGCCTAGAGTGAAGGTCTGCAGCACAATGATAATGCGGCATTAAATTCGTTTCAATTACATGTCCGTTACAAGGCCCATAAATGTTAGTATACTGAAACAGAGAAACGCCACTGTACTTCGCACGTCCTGTGTATATATGTTGGATAAAGACTACTTTGGAAGTGCTGTAGTGGGACACAATTTGTATAATTACCTGAGCTCCTAGTTAAGCTGCGGGACTTTGCCTGTTGTAAATTAACAGGAGCTCACCATCTAGTTTTCGCCCCACTCAGCAGTGACTGCACAACGCCTGTTAGCACTACTGCGGCCACTGTTAATTACAATCTGTCGCACAGTTTCACTGAAACACTCTGAAATGTCGGAAATAGTACAGCGGACGCACATCTGCTGCTAGAATCGATTTCCTCTTTCAGGGAATAACATGAGGTATAAATAAATGTATTCAATAAGCAGTAATGGAAACTAGTTCCGCGAGTGGTGGCAAATGTTTTATGGTATGAATTTTGCAGGAGTAACCCCCATAATAACAACTAGCATGTACGCAATGAAAACAGTACAAACAGCATCAGTAAACTAAAACGAATACGGTGTACGTAATGTGGTTCGTACAGTGAACACACCGGGCAACGGAGATAAATAGAGGCACTCCAACCCATATAGAAGTGTTGGATAAAACTTTACACAATGTTAGTCCAATGTGGAATATTATTACTGTTTTAACTTTTTAATTAAGTGACGCTTAGGTTTGTGGCAGCTAGATGGAAAGAGGTTGTGTCCATTTAATGCAAGAATAAACTGTTTAGTAAAATTCACTCGTAAAATGAGTGCTTGCTATTCCCACACGCAAACAAGGAAGTAACAGGCAGTAGCCACTAGTTAAAAACAATATTTCAAATATACACAATGTAAATTAAAACTGATGCTTTTCATCCCAACTCACATACACGGTGTTACAAAAAGGTACGGCCAAACTTTCAGGAAACATTCCTCACACACAAATAAAGAAAAGATGTTATGTGGACATGTGTCCGGAAACGCTTAATTTCCATGTTAGAGCTCATTTTATTTTCGTCAGTATGTACTGTTCAATGGAGCACGTTATCATGATTTCATACGGGATACTCTCCCTGTGCTGCTAGAACATGTGCCTTTATAAGTAGGACACAACATGTGGTTCATTCACGATGGAGCTCCTGCACATTTCAATCGAAGTGTTCGTACGATTCTCAACAACAGATTCGGTGACCGATGGATTGGTAGAGGCGGACCAGTTCCATGGCCTCCACGCTCTCCTGACCTCAACCCTCTTGACTTTCATTTATGGGGGCATTTGAAAGCTCTTGTCTACGCAACCCCGGTACCAAATGTAGAGACTCTTCGTGCTCGTATTGTGGACGGCTGTGATACAATACGGCATTCTCCAGGGCTGCATCAGCGTATCAGGGATTCCATGCGACGGAGGGTGGATGCATGTATCCTCGCGAACGGAGGACATTTTGAACATTTCCTGTAACAACGTGTTTGAAGTCACGCTGGTACGTTCTGTTGCTGTGTGTTTCCATTCCATGATTAATGTGATTTGAAGAGAAGTAATAAAATGAGCTCTAACATGGAAAGTAAGCGTTTCCGGACACATGTCCACGTAACATATTTTCTTTCTTTGTGTGTGAGGAATTTTTCCTGAAAGTTTGGCCGTACATTTTTGTAACACCCTGTATATTCAAGCAGTTGACGACAAGAAATTAAGGTTAAAATTAGCCTACTTTTTCCATATCAACAGTTATTCATTGGCTTCAGGTGACAACAAAGATTATCACAGGACAATGTACAGCAACTTTACCATTACATACTGGGGCTAGCAGGAAGAAATCTAGAAATTAAAAGTGTAATGTGATTTCATTCGCTTTGCTAACGGGCCAAATACCTGTAAACTCTACAAATCAGATACTCTACAAATCAGAAACAAATATTATGAACAGTCATTTAACTAAGAACTGGACAAAAAGAGAAAGTGAGAATTATATATATTAAATGGTGAACTGAAAAACTAATACTCCTTAAGGGTGGGGTGGGAGAGGGGTGCTTTATGACTGAAGAACAACTGAACTGTCATGAGTACAGTTTCTCTACCTTGTAGCGAGTCTCCTGGGAGATAATGCCCCGTCAGCCCAATATCTTTGGTGACTGGATTAACATAAAACAGTGAAAAGTTAAGATGGTACTTCAAATGCTCAAGTGTTTTACAGGAACCGATACCGCACTTTGTCGTTCTGTGGAACATTCGTATTGATAGCACCATGTCTTGCCACCCACGATAAGTCTTTTCCAGAGATGAATGGTCCGCGCTCTTCCTTTTTATCGAGTCGCGGCAGACGTTCACGTATCGTTATTATTTTCTCTGGAGTCAAGGCTGGAGGAACAAACTTTTTAAGCCCTTTTCTCTTCTTCAAAATATTCTGTATAATTATTGATACGAGTGGAGCTGCCACTCTATCTGTAGTTTTATGGGCGCGACGGCTGTTTGATAAACAAGTTTCAGTGCGGGTGCGCAACCAACGTCCAAACTTCTACAGCAATCAGAAATCTGCTAGTAGGGGACTAAGAGGCAGAAGTCGTTGCGTTACGGCGAGCGGGAAGTTGGGAATTTGGGTCTGACCGAAAGCGTCTCCGGATGGTCGAGGCCATTAAGGCAATCGTTCTAGACAAGCGGAGCATCCGTCGTCGACTCCTGGTCCGACGCAAGTTTTCAACTCTCGCCGTTACGTTAGCACAATGCCCTATCTCTTTCCCTTCCCGTCTCCTTTCCATTCCTTTCACCCCAAAATATTCATGCATTCTGCGGAATAACATGAAACGCTGATTTAGAAATGCTCAGTTGGCTGCTCTATTGAGATTTGTGACACAACTTGACACACTATGGTCGCACGTCCACTACTTAATATTGCCTGCTCACAACTGATTGGTAGGTGACTGGTTCAAGGTGTCACCGTAGTTACTTGTTTGATGTCGCTTGTACGCCAAGAATAAAAACAGTCTCGGAACCTTTTGGGCGGAAAACGTATAATCCGCTGCACTGGATGTTCATTTTGGTAAAAGGTTTCCTGCAAATGAGCGGTCAGTGTGGTATTATTATAAAATTTTTGTGATAGAAAGACAGGTTTAAGGAATGTTATGTGGAAGCAACTTGCGTTCCTGTAAACTGAACTCGTGACTATCTGCACATCGGATGAACGAGTTTTTCAAATCAGTAGCCACAAATGAAAGACGTAGACGAAATTAAATTGTATGGCCTTCTTTTGCTCAAATTTTCCGGTAGGCCGCTGATACGAACTAACTGTCCAGTCATTTCCCAAAGCTCGCGGTTTTTCTTGATAAATTCTTAACATCGCCGTCAGACTTCAGTTCATAAAATCGCAAAAAATTTGAAAAGAACCGCTAACGGAGTTTCGGGGATTTTGAAGTGAGCTGGGAATTTGCGGAAAGCCGACTTCCGGCATACCGCGTTTCATCCTACGTAAAACGTCCAGGAATGTTTTCCTAATATCGAGATCGCTCTGAGGATGCACCTTACATTTATGGTCCCAGGGAGCAGTGCACCAACCTTCATTGTTTGTCTGCACCGTGTCAAAAGCTTTCTGGAAATGCAGAAATGTGGAATCTGCCTGTTGCTCCTGATCCATGATTTGCAGGGTGTCATGTGAGAAAAGGGGTGATTTGTGGACAGAAGCCATTACTATAAAATTCAAGTTTATATGATATTCATAGATTCACATATATAACAATCCAGCGTATTTCTTACATTAAAACAGATCAGTGAGAGAATTGTATCATAAAACTATTTGTAATGTAGAATGCAACAGTAGATTCGTCGTTCAAACCTTGTTCCGTTACTGCAACGAAACGTATTTCTTGTACCGAGCACACTCTCTGTCATCTAACGTCCGTGTTTAGTGCCGATCGCATTAATTCCACAAACATTACTGGTTTTCACTTACATAATAAATGGCTCATCAGATAAAATAACATAACATTATTTATAATATAGAATGCATCTCTAGTTTTCATGTTCAGACTCAGTTTCATCACTACAACAACAACAAAAATTATTGTGCTCATGTACTTCACGCTATACACAGTGCCAATGTTCAGTGCTGATAGTATTCAATGGACAAATACTTCATCTGATCACAACGTAACATTCCTAAGGTCTCATTAGAGATTTCACACCTGTAATCCTAATATATGTAATGTTTGTTTGTATAATCTAAATTTGTCTCATCCTTAAAATATAATACTATCCACGCATTACATAGCCATATTAGAATTCATTCTACATAATCTTACTTTCTATTTTGGACCTTACAATTAGTTTCATCGGCCTCTGTAGCCTATCGTCTTTACTACTCTAACGTCTTTGAAACCATTGTTTTTGTTCTCAAGTCGATCTGAACCACGTTTTGTAAATGTTAAGCGTGTGTGCTGCCATAAATCATAGGATGGAGTGTTTCATCAGTTTCCCGAAAATTTAATAGCACTCACTTAGTGCATGCGGCAAAAGATAGGACGTTTAAAATGTGTAACATAAATACACGACGCGTTATACACACAGAAATATACACCACGTAAGTTTTTGCCACTTTTCGTGTATTATTACCTTTAAAGACATTTCATGAATGTTTCTCCAAAAGTCAAAAGACTTTTCTTCGTAAATTTACCAAATTTAAAAAAGAAAGCACAAAATGTATAACCACTACAAAATGAGGCCCTTGCTGGGAAAGGAAAATCTGTAACTGCCATCTGAAAATGGACTTGTAGTAAATCCGAAACCGGTTATGATTTGACTTAAATAGACTGTTTCTGAACCGTACTTGTCACTGGTTGCTGTTTTAAATTACAAACCTTATAATTGTACTACAGCTACGGATCTCATAATGTCTACTTTTCCACCTATCTCTACCAAACTACTTTTTCGATTAATATCGTATTGTTTAGTTAGCTTGTGCTTTCAGTTTCCCCAAACAAAACTTTGGTTATAAAACATTATGTCTGGCACCTCCCATCCATCATCAAATTCAAATGTATACTTTTAACATTTCTCGTAATACTTTTTCCAGTGGAATTCCATTTACGTCAGCATGCTTCATAGTTAGTGTAGTTCTCTATTCGGGATGCGGTGCGACGAAACTGCTCCACAACCAAAAAATTGCCAGAAAGTAGATCTACCGCGTATGATCGGACTGCCCCGATTCGACTGAGGCAAACACGCCTCTTCCGCTGCGCTTCGTTTAATTATTCTTCTTTCATCCGATTTCTGGATTATATCAGAACTCTTTTACGATGCGTCCCAGCTACACCGACGAAAATGGAGGGCGTTACACCACGAAATACCAGCCCGATGTTTATGAAACTTGCGGAGATTTTCATTTACGCAATGGGTGTTAAATGATTAATTCCATTTTAAATTCATCGCCATTGTTAACATCACTATAAGGTGTGATATAAACTATCTTTTGATAAAACCACAAAGGTGAGCTCTTGTGCCTTATTGAATACTCCTTAATGGACGTGATAATAATAAAGTCAAGTGATATTCGTTTTTATGAACTTCTGTTTAATAATTCCTAGTTTTTTCAGTGAAAATTTTTGCGGATTCGTGCCAGCGACTTTGAACGAACAGTAAAAGAACTATTTATTTTAATTGTGCTCACAAAAAAGTAAAGTCTTCGGAACATTAACATTTGTAGACCCTCTATACGATCCTGATCTTTCTTCAACGACGTTGTAATTATTTCGTGCATGAAGAAACCCGCGTTAGACTGTTTTATGCTTCCCTTTCTGGCAGCGCCATGGTACAGATGTGAGTGTCTTCGTTGTAACGTTTTAACAATAGTAATTGGACCATTATGTATCAAACTTGGTTATATTCTGTAAAACGAATACCATTTTAGTTCTCCTGCTTTAATTCTATGGTGGAAGTAATTTCTGGTCGTTTATACTCGTATTAAGTTGGGAGCTACTTCCCTGGTGGCGCAACGAACGAGCGCTGTCAGCGCTCTACTGTTAGTTATTTTAATAGTACGAGGGTCGTTCAGCAAGTATTGCAACACGTTTTCTTCCTCGACCAACTTCGGTTCAAAATATGCGGAATTTGTCGTACGATATAATGGAATATTCCCGCTTCAGCCAGTAGCGTTTCATGAAATTCCGGTAAGTGGTGTCGCTATACGTTGCCTTCAAAGTGGCGTCTGTAACGGATGTGCGTTCCAAGCAGAGGACTACATTAAGGTTTTTTTTTATTTTAATTTTAAGGGGGGGGGGGGGGGGAGGGGGGCGGAGAACCAGCAGTGAACAAAAGCGTGGTGAGTCGTTGGGCGAGGAGTCTGTCATCAAAGCAGCAAGACTTCACATACCTGTCCGATATCCCGCATGCCGGTCGACCACAAACAGGTGAGACTCCAGCAATGGCTTCGTCGCTATAAAAATGCAAATGAACTTCTCTGTTTCCATGACAACGCAAGACCTCACACAAGTCTGCGCACACGAGATGAGCTCACAAAACTTCATTGGACTGTTCCTCCTCATCCACTCTATAGCCAGGATCTTGCACCTTACGCCTCCCATCTTCTTGGCCCAAGCTGGCCGCTGCAGCCGAGCGGTTCTAGGCGCTTCAGTCGGAACCGCGTGACTGCTACGGTCGCAGGTTCGAATCCTGCCTCGGGCATGGATGTGTGTGATGTCCTAAGGTTAGTTAGGTTTAAGTAGTTCTAAGTTCTAGGGGACTGATGACCTTAGATGTTAAGTCCCATAGTGCTCAGAGCCATTTGAACCATTTTTTGTTTAGTCCAGTTGTAAGACGTATGCTTTTCCGGCGATGGGCGAGGCATAACAGAATCTCTGACCAGAGAGTAGTTTATCGTTAGTTGTTGCTTGGGCTAGTCTGCGCGAGTCGAGAGCAGCGAGTCGGTAGTAGGCTGGTGTAGCCTGCGTGAGTGGGCGGGAGTCGGCATGCGTCGGCTGTGTGCTCTGCTCACGACTCTGGTCAGGATTCTGGAGGATGAGTATTGTTGCAGAAGGTAAAGAAGCAGCCTTGCGCATATTTAATAATGTATGTTAATCGCAATTTAATTTGTTCAGAAAAATGCCCCAATAATAATTTTTATAATATAAAGCAACTCTTTTTAAAAAAAGCATTCATTTCAATTTAAAGAATTTCCAATGCATTATCATTGCATCCAAGAATCAAAAAAATATATACGCCAGCATTGCACGAAGCTGTGTCGAAAAACGACTAATTAAGGGCAGATATAATTGCAGTTTTATTGAGATAAGAATTTTTTGCTTTTTTTTGTTATTCAGAATACAGGGCCGAAGGTCAGCGCCACTGTCCTCATAAAATTCATCAGGTTTCAAAACTTTTTTTATTATTTTGGTGTTTAGGAATTTTCCTATTTCGAACTTGACATAAAATGAGAAAAGAGTTTTGTGGTAACATTTAATGTGAATGCATTTCTACGTACAGACTATAAATGGGAGCCAATTTTGTTCAGAGGTTACAATATTAGAGAAATTCATTTAATTATTATTATTTTGTGGGGAGGTTACACTTGGGCTCTATTTCCATTTTTTCATTTTTATATTTAACACTTTAATTTTGCTGGGAGGTTACACTTGGCGGCATCCGGCCAGGATCGTATTTCTTTGTGAATCTTCTGAGAAGTAGTCATATATCTGCTCTTATTTACTTAAAAGTAGTTTGCATCTGGCGCAACGCATATACTAATTTGTCACTCTTTCTTTCACAGATCATCGGCAATTTGTTGCTCTTTGTTGTATTTGTGTTTGTTGCATTTTGCATTGTGCTTGTTTCATTTGTGAATAATTTTGATTTGTGAAAAAATGCCGCGAAAAACTGTTAACAGTACATCGCGATGTGTAGCGAGTGAAATAACCGACTCGAATTATTTGATCGATAGTACTTACGACACGCAGTGTAATGATGACAATTCTCCATTTATAGACAATCAGTGCGTACTGACGACTAGTAATGATTTTGATCCTAATGATGAGCAAATAAATTGAATTGTGCCGTCTGTTAATTTAACGACAATGGATGACGCGGCAAGTTCCATTACAAGGAACGCTGCCCAGTTTGACACACCCGGTTTGCAAAACTTACGTAACGACCAGATAAATTTTTCTAACGAAAATGAACAGTGTAATCAGATTTATTTAACTGCGGTGTAGTGACTAACAGTGCACATCCGATTAGCAAACATTTTCAAGAATTACAGAATGACCAAATGGTTACAGAAAACGTGACAAATGCACATACACTACCACACAGCACAGAGAATACAGTAGCTAATATTGGCATGGATCAAGTTATGGCATTATTGGTACAATTTAGTGAAAATTTTAAACAACTTAATGAACACAACAAGCAAGATAGTGAAAATTTCAAACAACAGGATGAAAATTCCAAACAACAGAATGAAAGACAAGAGAACAATCACAAACAACTTAGTGATGAGATCAAACAACTTAATGAAAATAATGAAAATCTCAAACAACAGCTTAATGAAAAACTAGACAATAATTCCAAACAGTTGAATGAAAAATTAGACAACAATTCCAGACAGCTTAGTGAACAGATTACAGCCGTTGCCGCGCAATGTCATGATACTAAGGAACAATTACGTGTGGAAATTGAGGCTTGTGCTAGGAAAAGTAGTGAAGAAATTAGATCTGTTGCTCAAGAATTAAGGGATATGCAAACAGCTACAACAGAATCACTTAGAGACGAAATTAGTGCAGTCGGTAAATAATGCTCTGAAAAAGCAACACAATTATGCGACGAGTTTAAATTAATGACAGCAGAACTTTCGCGCACACTGGATGCAAAAGTAGACGCGAAATTCGACCAATAGAACAGTTAAATCGACGAACGTTTTAATCACCACCTACAAAACAGTGAAACGCGTTTCCGTAAATTTATACAGGAACAGAATATGCCGGCCGGAGTGGCCGAGCGGTTAAAGGCGCTACAGTCTGGAACAGCGCGACCGCTACGGTCGCAGGTTCGAATCCTGCCTCGGGCATGGATGTGTGTGATGTCCTTAGGTTAGTTAGGTTTAAGTAGTTCTAAGTTCTAGGGGACTTATGACCACAGCAGTTGAGTCCCATAGTGCTCAGAGCCATTTGAACCATTTTTGAACAGAATAAAGTAAAGCGACAAGTCATGGAAACAATTACCACACAGAGACAAGAAGATAAACGTAAATTGTGTACGAAAGCAAAAACATACGTAGACAACAATATTGCTACAGTATCAGACGAAATTAATACCATGAAACAGTTGAACACCGAATTGCGTGATGAAATTTCCGATCTAAAATCAAAAACAGATACACACACAGTAGACTTTCAGACAGTGACAGACAGACTCCAACAATTAGAACTAACACAGGATTCCGATGTCATCAAAGCTGACGTTAAAAAATTGAACGAAACCACACGTAAAATACAAAAACAAATTAATGCTTCTGACACTAAAAACGATGATCAGGTAAAAATACTGACTGATAAATGTGACAAATTGACCAGTCGTATTGACGTTATTGAAAGTAATAATGACAGCAAATCAGACAATACTTCACCGATTTCGTTTAATCAAACACCTGAATTCTAAAATTTACAGCAGACAATCATTGAGATAGATTCGTCTAGTAATACATTACGTAGAAAATTGTCAACTTTACAGCAAGAGGCAACAGAGATGAAAAATGTTTCAGTGTTTAATACATCACAGCAGACGCCACTTTGGGAACATTTGTCAGACTCACACAGCCAGTATAATTTAGGCAATTTACAGAGAGTACGTGACCTAGATTTCGAACAGTCACAGACAAATAGATGCTCATACAATCGTGAACCTGTTCAGACATACAGAGACGATAATTTTAATTACAAACATTTTCTATCAGTGAGAAAATTTAAAGTATTTAAAAATGACAGAACACAGATCCACCCCTTGGATTGGATACAACAATTTAGCTTTGCTTTTCCACCGACTTGGCCTGTAACGCACAAACTTGAATTTATTTGCAGTTTTTTGGAAGGCGAACCGGCAACTCGTATGAGACCGATCGTGAGACAATGCTAGAAGAATTTCAGAATGCTTTTCTGTCAGCGTATTGGTCGAAGACGATACAGCGCAGAATCAAGGATCAATTAATTAGTTTACCAAATTATGAAAACTCAAATTTTTCCACTGTCACGCAATTTTTTGAACACGTGGTCCAACAAAACCAGTACTTAAGTGAACCATACAGTGAATCTGCACTTATTCAATTATGTATTTCTAAATTACCACGATCATTAAGAGTGTCACTTTTAACGGGTCAGCAGGAAGAAAATACTTCGGCATTCAGAGATCTGTTACAGCTTTTGGAAGTGCAGCAATCGGAATATTCCTTTATAAACAAAAATTTTTCATATAATAACCAAGGTCAACAAACATACAGCAGTTACGATCAGCAACGTAATTTCAATAGCAAAGCTAATAGACGCTTCAGGAACGAAGACTACCAGAACTTTAATAACAGACAAACTTTTAATTATCAGTATCGACAAAATTATCAGCAAGAGGAACCACATTTTGGTAACAATAGACGTTTTTCCCAACAACAGCAACAAAACCAACCGGTTAGCATACATAACCAACAATGTAATGTACAAGGTCAACCGAGCTTTAATGTTTCGCCGCGTACGCGTATAGCGTCGGCCCCAACAAATACACTCCTGGAAATGGAAAAAAGAACACATTGACACCGGTGTGTCAGACCCACCATACTTGCTCCGGACACTGCGAGAGGGCTGTACAAGCAATGATCACACGCACGGCACAGCGGACACACCAGGAACCGCGGTGTTGGCCGTCGAATGGCGCTAGCTGCGCAGCATTTTTGCACCGCCGCCGTCAGTGTCAGCCAGTTTGCCGTGGCATACAGAGCTCCATCGCAGTCTTTAACACTGGTAGCATGCCGCGACAGCGTTGACGTGAACCGTATGTGCAGTTGACGGACTTTGAGCGAGGGCGTATAGTGGGCATGCGGGAGGCCGGGTGGACGTACCGCCGAATTGCTCAACACGTGGGGCGTGAGGTCTCCACAGTACATTGATGTTGTCGCCAGTGGTCGGCGGAAGGTGCACGTGCCCGTCGACCTGGGACCGGACCGCAGCGATGCACGGATGCTCGCCAAGACCGTAGGATCCTACGCAGTGCCGTAGGGGACCGCACCGCCACTTCCCAGCAAATTAGGGACACTGTTGCTTCTGGGGTATCGGCGAGGACCATTCGCAACCGTCTCCATGAAGCTGGGCTATGGTCCCGCACACCGTTAGGCCGTCTTCCGCTCACGCCCCAACATCGTGCAGCCCGCCTCCAGTGGTGTCGCGACGGCGTGAATGGAGGGACGAATGGAGACGTGTCGTCTTCAGCGATGAGAGTCGCTTCTGCCTTGGTGCCAATGATGGTCGTATGCGTGTTTGGCGCCGTGCAGGTGAGCGCCACAATCAGGACTGCATACGACCGAGGCACACAGGGCGAACACCCGGCATCATGGTGTGGGGAGCGATCTCCTACACTGGCCGTACACCACTGGTGATCGTCGAGGGGACACTGAATAGTGCACGGTACATCCAAACCGTCATCGAACCCATCGATCTACCATTCCTAGACCGGCAAGGGAACTTGATGTTCCAACATGGCAATGCACGTCCGCATGCATCCCGTGCCACCCAACGTGCTCTAGAAGGTGTAAGTCAACTACCCTGGCCAGCAAGATCTCCGGATCTGCCCCCCATTGAGCATGTTTGGGACTGGATGAAGCGTCGTCTCACGCGGTCTGCACGTCCAGCACGAACGCTGGTCCAACTGAGGCGCCAGGTGGAAATGGCATGGCAAGCCGTTCCACAGGACTACATCCAGCATCTCTACGATCGTCTCCATGGGAGAATAGCAGCCTGCATTGCTGTGAAAGGTGGATATACACTGTACTAGTGCCGACATTGTGCATGCTCTGTTGCCTGTGTCTATGTGCCTGTGGTTATGTCAGTGTGATCATGTGATGTATCTGACCCCAAGAATGTGTCAATAAAGTTTCCCCTTCCTGGGACAATGAATTCACGGTGTTCTTATTTCAATTTCCAGGAGTGTAGTAACGCACAGCAACAAGGAAGTCAGTACGTACAGAAGACACACTACTTCAATTCCTATCGCACTGCACCGTATAGAAATGACTATCACGACAGACGTAAAAATAATGAGCACAAATTTCAGCGTACATTTAATAACAGTCGATCTTATCAGCAGCAAGAACATCAGCAACAACATATTATCATGAATGCACCAGACAGTAGGTATCATTCAGAGCGTAATACGTCTGGAAGAAATAACAGAACGGTTCAAATAGTGGAAATGCCACAGCATCCTCCTGAAAATAACAACACGTCAGATAGAATTTGACTAGATACAGTACAGGTTACATCTTCCAGCAACGCAAGCACTACTTTTGACACACAGAATCTTGTTCACGAAAATGTTATAACTTTTGACGACATCCGAGACACTCTTTTGCAGGAAAGACCAGTTGCTCAAAAAACCATTTCACACCCTGTCATCGAAGTTAAAATTGGATCATCGAAATTTTCAGCAGTAATCGATTCTGGATCACCTATGTCAGTTATAAATGAAGACACTTTCAACGAGTGTAACAAAGAGAATACCTATCCTGTGTTACCATTAGGCAAAACGAAAGTGAAAGGAGCAGTATCGAGTAAAGGAGTAAATGTGAAATTACAGACACATTTATCATTTTCTATTGCAGGTCATACATTTCACTCAAATTTTTGGATTATTCCGTTATTGACGACAGACATTATTTTAGGTACGAATTTTCTGGTGCAACACGATGCCATTATTGACTTTCAAAATTCCTATTTAATGTTGAAGGATGAAAATGTACAACTAGCTTTAGAATTTCAGCGCTCTTTATCTGCGGAAGAACAAACAATTAATCGGACAGAGGTCATTTCCGCATCACGGAACATAGAGTGTAATTCCACATTGTTCACAGATACGTACGTACACAACTATAATACTCCAGACGAAGCCGACTATAACGTTAAACAGATGATTTCTGATGAAGTTAAACAGAGCAGTGCAAATACAGACGACGAACGCACGCAACTACACAAAATTCTTTTACAGCAAGCTCCAGTTTTTGACAACGTTCCTGGTACTATGTCCGGTTTTATGTATGAATTTCATGTTAAACAGCACGACACATTTAAAGCCAAACATTATCCCATTCCGTATATTCATAGAGAACAAGTTAAGAAAGAATTGCAAGCTATGCTTGACCAAGGAATTATTGAACCGGCAGTTAGTCCGTACATAAACCCGCTCCATATTGTTAAGAAAAAGGTTGGCTCACTTCGCCTCGTACTTGATTCGCGTCACATCAATGACATTATTATTAATGAAACAGATCGCCCACAGACACTAGTAGAACTTCTACAGAAATTTCATGGTACAGCTATTTATTCCACATTAGATTTGAAATCGGGATTTTGGCAAATTCAGCTCCATCCGAACTGCAGAAAGTACACAGCATATCTCTGTTTTGGTGACTGTTATCAATTTTGTAAATTACCGTCCGGTTTAACTATTTCTTCAGCAGCTTTTATTCGCGGTTTGAATACAATACTTCCGACAGAACTTAAAGACAGAATCACAACGTACGTAGACGACATTCTTATTGCAGAAGTTAACTGGTCTGAACACAACCTGATTCTTGAACAACTGTTGCAAACTTTTCGTGCACATGGACTCACAATTAATCTCAGTAAATCGCCCTTTGGCAAAACTTCTATAAAATTTCTTGGACATGTAATTTCAGTAGAAGGCATTGCGCCTGATCCGGAAAAACTTCAAGCTTTACGTGACATTACTGTTCCTACGACGAAGAATAAAACTACGCAGTTTTTTGGGTTTAATTAACTTTTTTCGTAAATTTATTCATTATTCTGCTTTAGACTCCCCTAGATTATGTCAATTGACAGGTAAAAACACTATTTGGTCCTGGGATAGGCAAGCACATTCTGAATTTGTGAACCTGAAAGAAGCCTTGTTGAATGCACCACTTTTATCGCACCCAGATCTTAATAGAAATTTTTCCATTGTCACCGACAGTACTAACACCGCTTTAGGCGTACATATTTTTCAGGAAATTGAAGAAGGTGGTTGTACAGTAATTAAAAACATCGCTTTTGCAAGTCGCATTCTGTCACCTGCTGAACGAAATTATTCTGTTACAGAACTTGAAACATTATGTGTTGTATGGGCTTTTACCAGATTTAGGCATTTTCTTTATGAAAGACACACTACCGTTTACACGGATCATAGAGCGATACAGTTCTTACTTTCGGCTAAATTTACACACGACAGATTATGCAGATGGAAACTTTATTTGCAGGAATTTAATTTTACAATTGTTCACATTCCCGGCACACAAAATATTGTACCAGACGCACTATCCCGTTCTCTCAGCAACAATCAGCAAGAAATCGCAACCAACTTCTGCCAAGCAAATTTCAGCGTCATGTACATTCAACAGGTTGCATTTGAAAATTTCATTTCGTCATTACAAGACATAGCACAAGAGCGGAGTAAAGACAACGTGTGGAAATAAATTAAACACCTCTGGCAAGATAGGAATAATGTTACCATTAGAAACCATTACACTGTACACAATGACATTCTGTTTCGCCGCTCACATCCTGACAGCAACAATTGGTTATTATGCATTCCTGACGAACTTGTTAAAAAATTAATCTGGTATACTCATTTAAGTTACGCACGTTACGGAGCCAGAAAATGTTTTCTTATACTGAGACAGAACTGTTATTTTACCAACATGGAGAAACGTATTCGACGAGTTTTAGCGTCATGTAAAACCTGCCAGAAAGCTAAATCACACACGACTTCACATATTCCTCCATTACATCCCATTGTACCTGTTAAATTGAGACATATGGCCGCTGTAGACATTTTTGGTCCGATTCCCAGAACTAATAGAGGTTTTTGCTACATCTTTGTCGCTGTTGAACTCACTTCAAAATTTGTTACCTTCACTCCGTTACGCAGAGCTACTGCTAAAACTGTTTCGAAAGCATTTGTAAAACATTTTTTTTTATTTCATGTAGGGCATGTGTTGAAAGTAATTACCGACAATGGACCACAGTTTCGATCTGCTATATGGACACATATGTTACGAGCTAGAAGCATTTCTCCGATCTATATATCCAGGTACCATGCTTCTTCGAACCCTTGTGAACGATTAATGAAAGAAATTGGTAAACTGTGTAGAATATACTGCCATAAAAAACATATTGATTGGGACACACACATACTCGCATTCCAGGATGTAATTAATTCCATACCAAATGAATCTACTATGCTATCTCCGTCTGTTATACTGAAAAATGTTGAGCCACCTAACAAAATTAAAGAAGTAGTAACCTTTCCTACATCTCGTCGATTACGACACCATGAAATAATTGACATTGCGCTGAACAACATCAAACGTGCCGCAGAGCGCCGGAGAAGACAGCAAAAACAGGTTTGTACACGCCGTGACTTTTACGTTGGACAGAAGATATTAGTACGTACACACTATTTATCCAAGAGAGGAAAAGGTAGGTGTAGTAAATTTGAGCTTCTATACGCAGGTCCCTATCGAATTCGCAGCATTCCTCACCCCAATGTAGTACACGCCGAAACTTTGAGAACCAGAAAAACCAAAGGGAACCACCACATGTCGAACATCAAACCTTTTATTGAATGAACATACTTTATGATTTATCACGCTGTAATGCCATTTCCTAATTTTTTATGACCACTTATGCAATTATATCCACATGAACACTTACTGATGATTGTCGTATTTTTTCTTGGCAAGTGCCTGGCAAGGTAAGGTTAGCAGGTCGCTTTTCTTGTCGTTACACATCAGACTGTGCACATTTTTCCAGATAAACTTACGTATCTTATGAATAATTATGCAATTTTATCTAGTGACATATTAATTTTATTAAATTCTTTTTCCATTAAAGTCTTCAATTCTCGCCTCTATTAACTACACAACATACGAGCTGAACACCAAGAAGGTCACATTTCTGGTCATCATATATCAGTCTGTGCATATTTTCCGTTTTTTATGTATGTATGATTGTTTTCCTGTTTTGTTTGTATGCATTATGAAATAGTTAAGATATAACAAACACCAGTTGACTTTAACGTTTTTGCCTTATGATATCTCAACATCGTGACTAATTTAATTTTTTTTTTCTTTGCTGCTACATTGTGATACACTGTGTACATTTTTGCTTCTGAACACTGTCGATGTTTTTGACATATTACGTTTTCTGTCATGCTATGCTGTATGCTCAATTATGTTACTATAAACCAGTTTTTATTTAATGGGTATATGAATTAAATGCAAGACATTAATCTTTGTTCATCATTTTCAGAAAGAAATAACCTGTAAACGAAATAAATTAAACAGAAATGGGAATTTCACCTTCGGATTGAACGAAAGAAGATGCAATACCTCGTGACGAAGAGTAAATGGATCAGAATTAACAAGCATTAACAAGAATATACTATACACATCGTAGAATAGCAGTCTTAACTAATTTTTTCTTTCAGAATACGAGGCGATTGATGCAGGCTGTCAGACAGAACTACACATCTTAGTTTTAGTGATGAAATATGCTAGAAACAAGGAATAATTGTATAATGAATAATGAAGTGACTTTTTTGCAGATGATAATGAATGGTGATGAATAATGATGAAGAATATGCTACTATGGATAATGAAGTTTTTCTTTACAGGTGATGATAATAATGGAGTTATGATAATACAGATAATGAAGTTTTTTCTTTACAGATGAGGATAATGTTGAAGTTTATGTATTTATGCTATGTAGTTATTTAAGTATTTGTTGCAGTTCGTTTTGACAGTATGTCTTATATCGCATGATATGATGACTGAAGGTTTTGGAAAGGACAGCTAGAGAACATATATATTTTGTATATACATTTCACTACCTGTTAATTCGAAGTTTACTACTTTTCAGCATAATATGCGTTTCTTCTTTCAGTTTAATAATCCATTTTGTATATTTTGCAGGAGAAATTATTCATGAAATTAATGTGCTATAAGCAGTTGTTCATTAAACCTATTTCATTTATGAATGTGATCACATATACTCTACTTGTTTCATAACTTTGCTACAGCTCACTCGTGACGAATGACGTTACACATCTTCATTTCCAGCAATAAGTCAAAAGCAAATATTTTCATCCCCCAGTAACTAATTATCGATCCCAACGCAATGCATTGCTATCACAAAAAAAAAAAAAAAAATGCTTTGTAACTGGCCAATGAATGCCACTGATTACTGTAATAAGATGACCTATGATGCCAATGATTACTATAATTAGATTAAGTATGTACAAATACTATGCCAATAACTAACTCATTTTGGATGATCGCTTCTGTATAATGCAAAAGAAAATGCTTTGTAGCTGGCCAATGAATGCCACTGATTATTGTAATAAGATGACCTATGATGCCAATGATTACTATAATTAGATTAATTATGTATAAATGCTATGCCAATAATTAACTCCTTTTGAATGATGACTTCTGTATAATACATAAAAAAATGCTTTGTAGCTGGCCAATGAATGCCACTGATTACTGTAATAAGATGACCTACAATGCCAATGATTACTATAATTAAGTGAATTATGTTAATACTATGCCATTCATTAGCTCCTGTTTTGAACGACTTCTGATGGTTTGTAACTGGGCAATGAGTGCCAATGTTCTCTGTAAACAGATAATTTATGAACATTATTCTGTAAGTTGTGCTGTTTGAGGCTTTCCCGGCGCTGCATCTGCTTGATAGGTTCTCGGGACTTACGCCGGATAATATTGTAGAAGCCGCACAATATTTCAGCGAGACAACTGCCCGCCATCTTCAGGTGCTACTGTCGCGTCGCTGAGAAACGCGCCAATTTATATGCTGGCTTTCTAGAACAGCGCAGGCGCCAGCGGGGCATAACGTCATCGAAGACCAATCGTAGGCAGCGTCGAATACCAGAGTCCTCTGCTGGAGAAACGGGTCGCGGTCTGCGGAAGCGCGCCGCGGCGCGGGAAATGCGGCCGGGAGCGACGGACCCCGTTCGCGCGCGCGAGGTGTTGGCGCCCGATTTAAGCATCTGCGCTAAGGCTTCCCATCTGCGTTGACTCGGTGCGGTTGCTAAACTGTGGCTGACGGTTCCTTAGTGCCGGCAAGGCTGGTTCCCAGGCTTTGCTCAGGTGAAACCCCGTGTCTCTGTTTATTAGCTCACTGCTTATACGTATTTCGACCGCCTCTTTGATGATGGAGTCCCAGTATGTGGAAGCATGCGAGAGGATCTTGGTTTCTTCGTAATTCATGCCGTGTCCCGTGTCAAGGCAATGTTCAGCAACCGCAGATTTCTCTGGCTGACCCAACCTCGTGTGACGTTTATGTTCGTCGCATCTGTCTTTGACCGTACGACACGTCTGGCCAATATAAGATTTCCCACACTGGCACGGGATTTTGTATATTCCTGGTCTCCTCAGGCCGAGGTTGTCTTTAACAGAGCCCAGCATCGATTTCACTTTTGCTGGAGGCCGGAAAACACATTTAATACGGTGTTTCTTGAAAATTCTGCCCACCTTAAAAGACACGCCACCGACATACGGTAGAAAAACCAACCCTGTGGTGTTATCTGCTTCTTCAGGTTGTTCTTGAGGTTTGGAGCGTGCTGGTCGAAAGGCGTTCCGGATGTGCTTCTCGGAGTACCCGTTCTGGGCAAATACAGAGCGGAGATGGTTGAGCTCTGCCGATAAGCTGTCCTGATCTGAGATGGCTCTAGCCCTATGCACTAGCGTCCGTAATACACCGCTGCGCTGTGAGGGGTGATGACAGCTCGTAGCTTGTAAATACAAGTCTGTGTGCGTAGGCTTCCGGAACACACTGTGAACATTCTGTAATACTACATACATGGTACAGAAATGTTCAGTAACTGGGCGATGAGTGCCACCAATTCCTCAGATCAATTGTTAGAGTAGTGTAATTCTCAATGATGACTACTATGTGACTTAATGTCCTTCACCTTCTGACCTAATTACCAGAGATTACTGCAATATCCGTTTGTCCTGTCTTTCCTCATGATCATGGAGCACTATATTTGGTTTTTGCGCTAATTCTACGTTGGTGTACTTTACAAGAATATGGTGTTGACACGACATGCTGTCCACCACCTTGAGCGATGGAGATGTTGTTATGGTCCCACTGTTTGGTGTACCTAATGTACTATCAAAATGATAACATGGAATATTATTACGACATTTCAGTGTCTTGGCTACACTGATTGATACTTCAAGGAAAAGAACTTCAGATTGTCTCACTTGGGGTTCTGCTTCTGTAGAAAGATATGGAATTTCAATGCGGCTGCGTGCAACCTAAAGTGCTATAACCATGATGCAATCCTTCCCTTTCCTTTCCTAATTCTTGTAAAATGATAAAGACTTCTACAGTGCATGTGCACTTTATTTCACTCCTTGATATGTTTATTTGTTGTAAAAAATGTTAGAGAGATTTACAGTGCGTGTGCACTTTATGCCATTTGTACTCATTACGTATACATTTTGTGATTCCCAGATATGTTCTGTACTACAGTGCGTGTGCACTTTCGTCATTTTGTTAACATGATTTGTATTCATTGCATATACATTTTATGATTTGCTGATATGTTCTGAACTACAGTGCGTGTGCACTTTTGTCGTTTGTCAATATGATTTGTACTCATTATGTTTATTTGTTGTAAAAAATGCTAAAGAGTTTTACAGTGCGTGTGCACTTTTGCCATTTGTTTTGTACTCATTGTGTATACATTTTGTCATTACCTGATATGTTTTGTACTCAGTGCATGTGCACTATATTTTATTTCATGTTATGCACCTATATATATATGTATATATTCTGTGATTGTAAAGTTAGTTAACTAAGAAAAATTTGTTGCTCATGGCAAGTCCAATTGACTCACCATCGCTGCCAAATTTTTGCCCCCCCAGTGGAGGGTTATTATGTAAGACGTATGCTTTGCCGGCGATGGGCGAGGCATAACAGAATCTCTGACCAGAGAGTAGTTTATCGTTAGTTGTTGCTTGGGCTAGTCTGCGTGAGTCGAGAGTAGCGAGTCGGTAGTAGGCTGGTGTAGTCTGAGTGAGTGGGCGGGAGTCGGCATGCGTCGGCTGTGTGCTCTGCTCGCGACTCTGGTCAGGATTCTGGAGGATGAGTATTGTTGTAGAAGTTAAAGAAGCAGACTTGCGCATATTTAATAATGTATGTTAATCGTAATTTAATTTGTTCAGAAAAAATGCCCCAATAATAATTTTTATAATATAAAGCAACTCTTTTTAAAAAAAGCATTCATTTCAATTTAAAGAATTTCCAATGCATTATCATTGCATCCAGGAATAAAAAAAAAAATATACGCCAGCATTGCACGAAGCTGTGTCGAAAAACGACTAATTAAGGGCAGATATAATTGCAGTTTTATTGAGATAAGAATTTTTTGCTTTTTTTTTTGTTATTCAGAACACAGGGCCGAAGGTCAGCGCCGCTGTCATAAAATTCATCAGGTTTCAAAACTTTTTTTATTATTTTGGTGTTTAGAAATTTTCCTATTTCGAACTTGACATAAAATGAGAAAAGAATTTTGTGGTAACATTAAATGTGAATGCATTTCTGCTTACAGACTATAAATGGGAGCCAATTTTGTTCAGAGTTTACAATATTAGAGAAATTCATTTAATTGTTATTATTTTGCGGAGAGGTTACACTTGGGCTCCATTTCCATTTTTTCATTTTTATATTTAACACTTTAATTTTGCTGGGAGGTTACACAGTGATGGATTCACCCAGAGGAAAGAAGTACCTGAATGATGGGGAGGGTATTGAGTCAGAAAGACATTCGTTCTGACGTGAACGAGGTGGCGTAAGGCCGTCGGCTTGAACGGATAATATGTCGAAAAATAGGGTTTTGTAGCCAGAAGAGTGGGGAATAGTGTGGTGTGCCCACCGGAGTGGCCGAGCGGTTCTAGGCGCTACGGTCTGGAAGTGCGCGACCGCTACGGTCGCAGGTTCCAATCCTGCCTCGGCCATGGGTGTGTGTGATGTCCTTAGATTAGTTTAGGTTTAAGTAGTTCTAAGTTCTAGGGGACTGATGACCTTAGAAGTTAAGTCCCTTAGTGCTCAGAGCCATTTGAACCATTTGAATAATGTGGTGTATTGGAATCCTGAGTAAAACAAACCTTCTCTAAGAAAAGAATATGTATTGAGCGTCTCTTGTAGAAAGTCGAATCTGCATCCTACTTCTAAGTCCAGTTAACGTTTTTGCAAAATAAAGTCTTGAACATTAATAGTACGCATAGTCATTCCTCACCACGTGCCCAGTTAACCAACAATGACCATTTTGGCCTGAATTCAATTTCCTTTCAAGTTAATGAAGCCAATAAAATTCCTCTTATTTAAAGTAAAAAATAAACGGTATTTACAACATTTTGAACTCGACGTGACAGTAATTACACTTACCCCCATTTTACCACCTTCGAAGTGAATGATGCCCTATAGGAAAGTTAATCAAACAATACGACATGCACGACTTCAGTGACCACCACTGGTACGAATTCACTGTCGTATTCACGGCAGCGTAGAAACAAACTGCTTCCAAAGGTCAGCTTCAGGAGTTTCAACTTATGCAAGAAACACATGTTGTGTCTCTTCATGAAGACTGCGGAGTGGAGCTCGGTATGAAAGTACAGGTTTCCACGACCAATCTCAGACGTGCTAGGGGTGACAAATCAGGGACTGTGAGGACCAATCAAGGATCCGTGTTTCTGGTGTCAGCTGCAGTGTGGGATCCTGCAGTATCCGGTTGGAATTTGTCATTTGCTGCTAAGGTCACGTAGGTTGTGATAACAAGATTTACCATTTTTGCCACTTACAGACAAGCATTCAGTTACCATTCAGCAATTACCGAATACTTACTTGCATACTTTCTCTGTAAGCCGTCTCTGACGTCACGTTTCCTGCAATTTCTCCATGGGTCGACCAACAAATCATCTTCTGGTGGACTGACGGCTCGGGACAACCTTCAGAATTCCGTTGTCCTCCAGTCTAAAAATGTATTTTCCTAATATTTCTTGTTTCGAGAAATTCTGATTGGTGTGCAGTTCCTATATCAGGCTGTCTCTGGCAGGAAGGACGGTGCCAGGGACAGACTGAACATCATTCGTGTTCTGAACATTCTCTTTATTTTAACAGGATACACTAAGTTAGATTATTAAACATCTACTGGAAAAACGCCTCTAGTTCCATGGATCAGTAAGAAACAGAATAATTTACAATCAGAAAACTGTATCCGATTGATTAATAACATACTGGTTAAATATAATAATGAAAACTGTAGTAGTACAATAGAATTGTTAAATATTCTTCTCGAAAAAATTTGGACATTTACAATACAAAATAGAAGTGTACTCCCCAAATAAGTATCATATAAGAAAATTACTATGCCGCCGGATATGAGAGGTGCGCAAGGCACTCAAAAGAAATGACAAGACGAAACTGGTGTTAAATATTACGTCTCGTATGGCAGAAACAGTCAGTGAGAACCTACATGAAGCTGACAGATCTTAAATCTCCTAGTGTTTGGGCAGATCAAAAAGCAACAGTGCATGCAAGGAGAAAGATTCATAACCACTCAGTTGGCCGAGTCACACATGCATAAACACATTTAAGTAAATAAATTTACTAATTACTCAATTGACAAATCAGCCACTTAACACTTCAAGAATTTACAAGAGCTACGAACAAACTAATGAGGAGGTATTGAATAGAATTGGGGAGAAGAGGAATTTGTGGCACAACTTGACAAAAAGAAGGGACCAGTTGGTAGGACACGTTTTGAGGCGTCAAGGGATCACAAATTTAGCATTGGAGGGCAGCGTGGAGGGTAAAAATCGTAGAGGGAGACCAAGAGATGAATACACTAAGCAGACTCAGAAGGATGTAGGTTGCAGTATATTATGGGAGATGAAGAAGCTTGCACAGGATAGAGTAGCATGGAGAGCTGCATCAAACCAGTCTCAGGACTGAAGACCACAACAACAACAACGAACAAAAAGATCAAAGATCCGCTGCGAAAGGCGCGCTATGTTTAAGACACAAATAAATACATCGACGTGTTATGCAACCTTATCTTGGCAAGGCGTGCTGGGTTCAGAAGGTTAAGTGATGGACGACCCACCTGCACTCGGCTGGCCGTTCGGTCGTGCACGGACTTGGCTCCGCTTTCGGAAGCTGCGCCTGCTCTGTCAATCAGGCAGACTTCACCCAAGAGCAACATAAAGAAAGACAAATGGTAGCCTAACTAACAGAGAAATAGCGAATGTAGTACAGGAATAGGGCCAGGCCTCTACGATAGACGGCATGACATTCAAAATTACAGCAATAAAAACAAGTAAATATTTTTCAATGAGTTAAGGGAGTCTAAACGAAGTTCCTAGTACAGTTACCGACCTGGACGCTCGACTGCTAACCACAAATTGTATCAAACTCGCGCTACGTGGCCAAGGGATAAGCAAGTAACCGCCACGCTGAGTGGAACACTAAACCTCAAGTTTACGTGTTCAGTTGGCTAACAAACCCCTGACTAACAGTGTATAGAGTACGTACAAGATAGTAGATACAGACAGAAAATAAAATCCTCACAGAGACAGACTTGTCAATTAAGATTAAAAAGCCCCACCCTTACAAACAATAAAAAACGCAAACTGGGTAATATAAGCACCCAATAAGACAAGAGGTGAAATTGTGCGCTGCACTCCAGTAATAGCACGTGCAGGACAGGGCACATGAAATGAACTCACTTAATACATAAATGTGCGCCTACGTAAGTCTGACGCCTTACAGCAAAAAACTTTTTTTTTCTTTATTGTGATTTAAATCCCATACCCCATATGTTCAGGGGAGGGCTGTCAGTGGCACAATCCGCTACTCTTCAGCTGAGTGACATGACAACTAAAACAAGAATAAAATGCTACATACATAAGGCGATAAAAAAGGCGAACATAAAACAGAGTAAGGTGAGATAATGGAGGTAAAAATACACTGACAGGGAGACGTTCATGGGGGGACAATTAAAAAAGTCACCACAAAGTTAAAAAAACACAGTTGGCGAGTCTTAAAACACGAAGAAGACACTGGATGCACATGCACAGGTTAAAAGTCAGCCACAGTATTAAAAACACTCCAGAACAACACACTTAAAACCCACTTGGAGCACATACGGTGAAGTATAAAACTGCCAGGTGGGACCTGCCGAGGGAGACGTCAGTGAGGATGGAAAAGGAGGGGAGAGCAAAGGACAACAGGGGAGGCAGCGGGGTGAAGGAAGTAGGGGCATCAGCAGGTACACGAAGAGGCAGGAGACTGGTGGGGCAGAAGATGAAGAGAAAAGACAAGGCTGGAGGGAGTGCAGAGGCACTGAAAGGGAGAGCAAGAGAGGGGGGGAGTAGGAGGGGGAAGCCGCTTAGGAGAAGGGAGGGGGCGGAGAGGGAGTCCTGAGGAGGAGGCAGGAAGATGCAGTTAGAGTTGGTAGGAAGGGTAGATGTCAGGGCGAAGCTCATCATCCGGGAGGGGTAGATGGTGGAAGTTGCATTGGGAAAGGAAGTGGAGGGTGGGGAGTTGGAGAGAGGGTGCGACACAGTGGAAAGTGTGCAGCAACAGTTGGGGGTGGAGAGGAAGGGAGACACCGGGGGGTGAGGGGGATCAAGGCGGCGGACAATATATGGTGTGCAGATGTATTCAAGGAAAAGGAGGAGGTGGGGGAAGGGGATGAGGTCGTAGAGGACGCGTGTGGGGCACGGAAGGCGGATGCGGAAGGCGAGGCGGAGCACATGACGTTCGAGGATTTGGAGGGCTTATAGAACCGGGGAGGGGCGAAAATCCAAGCTATGCTGGCATAACAGAGGATGGGGCGGATCAAGGATTTGTAGGTGTGAAGGATGCAGCAAACAACAAAGATTGTAGCATTAAATAAAGAAACAAATTCAATAGGTTTATAGGAGTGCACACACCACTTTCCTGTCTAGAGACACAAACAGGTTTATTAACCAGAAACCTGGTATACAGGATGATTATAATTAAACTTTCAAAATGTGATAGAAATAACACCACTGATCAGATGACGTCAAATCGCAACGGAATATTATCGGAGAAGGAGCAAAATGTATGGCAGAAGAGAAAAATAGCGTGAAAATTGATCAATAGACGGTGCTGAAAACACCTATCACGCACAAGATTCACTAAAGTTGGTATAAACGCGCCGGGTACATGGCTTTTCCTCCTGTCGCGTCTGCGACGTTCGTCATGACTGTCTCAATGCAAGATCGCCCTCTCCTTGTAAAGCTGTATTACAAGAATGATGACTGTGCGCACATCGCTCTGCAGAAGTTCCGGACGCTGAAGGATTTGAAAAAAGGTGTTGGTCCGATGACTGCAGTGGGTCTGAAGAAAATTATTCGGAAATTCGAAAAGACAGGTTTTGGTGTGCAACCTGATAGAGGGAGGAATCGAATTGATTCGACATCAATGGAAGCAGTGGCCAGTGGCCACAGCAATACAGGAGGAGACGAGTGGTGGGGTGCGGAGAATTGCCCGAACATTGGACTTAGAAGTGAGCACGGTGCGTAAAATCCGACGAAAAATCCTTCTTCGGTATCGATTCGAAATTTACCATGTGCACGAGTTGCTTCCTGTTGACCTGCTAGGAAGAGAGACCTTTGCTTTAGAATTTCTTACTGGTATGGAAGTGGACAGTGACTGGCCATGGAAGATTTTGTGGACAGACGAAGACCACTTCCATCTGACAGGAAATGTCAATACACAGAATTGTCGAGTATGGGCAACGGAAAATCCACACACAAATCAACCAGTACCACTTCATCCTAAAAAGGTCACTATGTGAGGCGGATTTACGGCATTAATTATTTAAGGGCCCTAGTTTCTGGAAGAGGCAGGTGCTTCCGGTCGTGTTACCTGTACCGTCACTGGCAAATGCTATGGCCACAGATATTTTCACAGCGAATTTCCTGTTACATGACATTAAGCCGAATATTTTTGGCACAGTCTAAATAATTTGAAGCAGTGATTTACCTCGCTGTGTGATGGAGAACTACGCACGTGACGACGTCTCTGGGCACGTGTCGAATCTATGGAAGGAGGTTTAGATGCCTTTAGCATGTGGGAGAGAAATGTATGTTAATTGTAGTCCTGATTATGCAGTATGCAGTGTTTGATCGTGCTGTAGGGAGACGTTGTCTACGTGGACTTGCATACATGTGGAGTAGTGCAATAAGCTCCATCACTCCCTCGCTGTACACACTGCATTCTGATGAGACTCCCTTCGCATTAATTTTCACGTGTATTCAGTGATGTGAAACGAATTTTTATTTTCGCTGTGTATGGTAGACATTGATAACAAGGCAATACACTGCAACTAATAGGCTAGTTGATCGTCTGAATTAATTATGTAGTCTGCGCTTAAGTAAGTGCCGCGAAACTCACTATCATTTTCACGCATTGTTTTAGAGAATACTGTTACAAATCATTTCAAGATGCATCAGCTACAATTTGACGACGGAAATTTTCCATGTTTGCAAGAAATTGGTGGATTAACATCTTCAGACCTCACAGTTTTAGAATAGATTACAAGGCTATAACATCCAGCTACATGCAGCATTCCTAGAAGAACTGCCACAGTCTATAGAACATGAAAAGTAGTGGCGTTTGGAGTATGATGGCACGATACTGAGAGTTAATAACGCGAAATAAAATCCGAAGTAATCCAACGAATGGTAAACTTCTACTCCTGATGACAGCAAAACAGCAGCCAACGTAAGGCATCACCTGATGAATAGCCTACTAATGAAAGTAGGATTTAGTCCCGTAGACGATACAGATATTCGTGCAACGTCAACATCTACATCTACATCTATATCTACATCTACATAGATACTCTGCAAATCACATTTACATGCCTGGCAGAGGGTTCATCGAACCACCTTCACAATTCTCTATTATTCCAATGTCGCATAGCGCGCGGAATGAATGAACACGTATATATTTCCGTACGACCTCTGATTTTCCTTATTTTATCGTGGTGATCGTTCCTCCCTATGTACGTCGGTGTCAATGAAATATATTCGTATTCGGAGGAGAAAGTTGGTGATTGGAATTTCGCGCGAAGATTCCGTCGCAAAGAAAGAAGCCTTTCTTTTAATGATGTCCAGCCCAAATCCTGTATCATTTCTGTGACACGCTCTCCCATATTTCGCGATAATGCAAAACGTGCTGCTTTTCTTTGAACTTTTTCGATGTACTCCGTCAGTCCTATCTGGTAAGGATCCCACTCCGCACAGCAGTATTCTAAAAGAGGACGGACAAGCGTAGTGTAGGCAGTGTCCTCAGTAGGCCTGTTACATTTTCTAAGTGTCCTGCCAATAAAACGCAGCCTTTGGTTAGCCTTCCCCACAACATTTTCTGTGTGTTCCTTCCAATTTAAGTTGTTCGTAATTGTAATACCTAGGTATTTAGTTGAATTTACGGCTTTTAGATCAGACTGATTTATCGAGTAACCGAAGTTTAACGAGTTCCTTTTAGCACTCATGTAGATGACCTCACACTTTTCGTTATTTAGGATCAACTGCCACTTTTCGCACCATTCAGATACCTTTTCTAAATCGTTTTGCAGTTTGTTATGATCTTCTGATGACTTTATTAGTCGATAAACGACAGTGTCATCTGCAAACAACCGAAGACGGCTGCTCAGATTGTCTCCCAAGTCGTTTATATTGATAAGGAACGGCAAAGGGCCTATGACACTACCTTGGGGAACGTCAGAAGTCACTTCAGTTTAGGCGATGACTTTCCGTTAATTACTACGAACTGTGACCTCTCTGACAGGAAATCACAAATCCAGTCATATAACTGAGACAACATTGCATAAGCACGCAATTTCACTACGAGCCGCTTTTGTGGTACAGTGTCAAAAGTCTTCCGGAAATCCAGAAATACGGAATCGATCTGAAATCCCTTGTCAAAAGGACCAGTCAACACTTCATGTGAATAAAGAGCTAGATGTGTTTCACAGGAACGATGTTTTCTAAACCCATGTTGACTGTGTGTCACTAGACCGTTTTCTTTGTGGTAATTCATCATATATTAAGTCTATTCTTTGCAGTTTGGTCATTCATGTGGACGTATAACAACTATTTTAAAAGAAAGGACCTCAGGATATGAACAAGGATTACAAACTCTAATTCGGTCTTGGTATTTGTGTTAGTAAAATCACCAACAAGATATCACAACGACGACACTGAAATAACCTTCAATATACAATAACTATAAAGTGAAACACAAAACAAAGAAACTTCCTGGCAGATTAAAACTGTGTGCCCGACCGAGACTCGAACTCGGGACCTTTGCCTTTCGCGGGCAAGTGCTCTACCAACTGAGCTACCGAAGCACGACTCACGTCCGGTACTCACAGCTTTACTTCTGCCAGTATCTCGTCTCCTACCTTCCAAACTTTACAGAAGCTCTCCTGCGAAACATGCAGAACTAGCACTCCTGAAAGAAAGGATATTGCGGAGACATGGCTTAGCCACAGCCTGGGGGATGTTTCCAGAATGAGAATTTCACTCTGCAGCGGAGTGTGCGCTGATATGAAACTTCCTGGCAGATTAAAACTGTGTGCCTGACCGAGACTCGAACTCGGGACCTTTGCCTTTCGCGGGCAAGTGCTCTACCAACTGAGCTACCGAAGCACGACTCACGTCCGGTACTCACAGCTTTACTTCTGCCAGTACCTCGTCTCCTACCTTCCAAACTTTACAGAAGCTCTCCTGCGAAACATGCAGAACTAGCACTCCTGAAAGAAAGGATATTGCGGAGACATGGCTTAGCCACAGCCTGGGGGATGTTTCCAGAATGAGAATTTCACTCTGCAGCGGAGTGTGCGCTGATATGAAACTTCCTGGCAGATTAAAACTGTGTGCCCGACCGAGACTCGAACTCGGGACCTTTGCCTTTCGCGGGCAAGTGCTCTACCAACTGAGCTACCGAAGCACGACTCACGTCCGGTACTCACAGCTTTACTTCTGCCAGTACCTCGTCTCCTACCTTCCAAACTTTACAGAAGCTCTCCTGCGAAACATGCAGAACTAGCACTCCTGAAAGAAAGGATATTGCGGAGACATGGCTTAGCCACAGCCTGGGGGATGTTTCCAGAATGAGAATATCACTCTGCAGCGGAGTGTGCGCTGATATGAAACTTCCTGGCAGATTAAAACTGTGTGCCCGACCGAGACTCGAACTCGGGACCTTTGCCTTTCGCGGGCAAGTGCTCTACCAACTTAGCTACCGAAGCACTACTCACGTCCGGTACTCACAGCTTTACTTCTGCCAGTACCTCGTCTCCTACCTTCCAAACTTTACAGAAGCTCTCCTGCGAAACATGCAGAACTAGCACTCCTGAAAGAAAGGATATTGCGGAGACATGGATTGGCCACAGCCTGGGGGATGTTTCCAGAATGAGAATTTCACTCTGCAGCGGAGTGTGCGCTGATATGAAACTTCCTGGCAGATTAAAACTGTGTGCCCGACCGAGACTCGAACTCGGGACCTTTGCCTTCCGCGGGCAAGTGCTCTACCAACTGAGCTACCGAAGCACGACTCACGTCCGGTACTCACAGCTTTACTTCTGCCAGTACCTCGTCTCCTACCTTCCAAACTTTACAGAAGCTCTCCTGCGAAACATGCAGAACTAGCACTCCTGAAAGAAAGGATATTGCGGAGACATGGCTTAGCCACAGCCTGGGGGATGTTTCCAGAGTGAAATTCTCATTCTGGAAACATCCCCCAGGCTGTGGCTAAGCCATGTCTCCGCAATATCCTTTCTTTCAGGAGTGCTAGTTCTGCATGTTTCGCAGGAGAGCTTCTGTAAAGTTTGGAAGGTAGGAGACGAGGTACTGGCAGAAGTAAAGCTGTGAGTACCGGACGTGAGTAGTGCTTCGGTAGCTCAGTTGGTAGAGCACTTGCCCGCGAAAGGCAAAGGTCCCGAGTTCGAGTCTCGGTCGGGCACACAGTTTTAATCTGCCAGGAAGTTTCATATCAGCGCACACTCCGCTGCAGAGTGAAATTCTCATTCTGGAAACATCCCCCAGGCTGTGGCTAAGCCATGTCTCCGCAATATCCTTTCTTTCAGGAGTGCTAGTTCTGCATGTTTCGCAGGAGAGCTTCTGTAAAGTTTGGAAGGTAGGAGACGAGGTACTGGCAGAAGTAAAGCTGTGAGTACCGGACGTGAGTCGTGCTTCGGTAGCTCAGTTGGTAGAGCACTTGCCCGCGAAAGGCAAAGGTCCCGAGTTCGAGTCTCGGTCGGGCACACAGTTTTAATCTGCCAGGAAGTTTCATATCAGCGCACACTCCGCTGCAGAGTGAAATTCTCATTCTGGAAACATCCCCCAGGCTGTGGCTAAGCCATGTCTCCGCAATATCCTTTCTTTCAGGAGTGCTAGTTCTGCATGTTTCGCAGGAGAGCTTCTGTAAAGTTTGGAAGGTAGGAGACGAGGTACTGGCAGAAGTAAAGCTGTGAGTACCGGACGTGAGTCGTGCTTCGGTAGCTCAGTTGGGCAGTCTGCCTTCGGCAGTGACACAGTGCGGACCGTGTTGCCTGCCGGCCGCGCTGCGGTGCGCGCGCCTGTTTGTTTACGCCGGAGCAGCTTCGCGTGTGCGGTGTTGTGAGTCTAGAACGAGATGGCACACTCGTACAGAAAAACGACTTTGAAGTTCAGTTTTGCGAACGACTATACACGACCAAAGGCACACGAGATTGAACGTTTCTTCAGAGAAGAGGTAAAAATCGATCCACAGGAAATCGTGGGAATCAATTTATCGCTCGTTTCAAGCGTCGTCTATGTCAAGCTTGTTGACGAGGCTGCTTGCGAAAGACTTCTACAACGATCACCGAACGGGTATCGTTTCTGTCATGCCGACGGGAATGTTGGTGCGGTTACAGTCGATCACGCGGGAATGGGGATCCGCACTATACGAGTCTTCGAACTTCCGTTTGAGGTCCCGTCTGAACTTGTTACCGACGCCTTTCGACCATACGGTACAGTTCTATCCCATGTGGCCGAAAAATGGACGAGTTTTACCACGTACCCCGTTTTAAATGGGGTGAGACAAATACGGATAGAACTGCGCAAGCACGTCCCCTCTTATTTGTACATAGGAGGTTGTCGAGCGATTATAATCTATGATGGGCAACCTCGCACTTGCTCGGGGTGCGGGAAAGAAGGTCACGTCCGCTCGGAATGCCTCCAGCGACGTTTAGTGCAAACTCCACGGGATGACGTTCAGGCGCCACAACCGACGACTGTCTTACCGTTGACCTTTGTGGAAGCCCTGAGAGGCGACGTGAGGGAGACTTCCGATGGACACCAGCAGCTGCCCCCTATAGAGAACATGGACGCCAACGGGCTGGAACTCCGACCACCGGTTCCACCACAGCAGACACAGGACACCACAGAAGAGATGCAGCTGACGGCCGCTCCAGGCTCATCCGTGGTGGCTGCCAGTGCTTCCAACGAGAGCGTGATAGGCCAGGCCCAAGACGGAGGATACGCAACCCCAACAGCCGATGCGGAAGCAAGGCAACGGAAACAGCGTTCGCCGAAGAGAAGAAAGAAGCGTCGACTGACTTCTGCTGACGATAGCCATAGTCCCGAGGGGACAGTGGACGACAACGACAGTATCGACCTGAGACCAGTGGATTCAATAGATACCGAGATGACGATGCAGGAACTACACAGCGACGATAACTTGAACTCTCCTTCTGGTAACCGGAAGGCGGAAGTGGAGATGACAACTGTCCAACATCAGAGCGATGACAACGTTACCTCCCATCCTTCGACCAGTTCCGGAAATATGCTGGGGGACTGGGCGCAAGAAATGGACCAACAGGATCAGGATGAAAATACGAACGCGACGATTGAGGACAGTCCTGGCCAAAGGCCGGGAGGGGTCGGGAAATGTTGACCAACTTAGTGTGTTGAGGAGCGCCGGGGGTGCAGATGGACGCTTAATGACACCGCCCTACAACTGATGAACACAAGCCAGGCGTACCGCATTGCCACGATAAACATTAATGGCCTACGGACACCGCTTAAAATTCAAATGCTGAAAGATATGTTACGCGCTGCGGACGTGGATATTGTACTCCTACAAGAAGTGCGTTTCACATCGCCGCCAGAGTTCTACGGTTACGAGGCACATTATTCAGTGCACGATGAAAGTGGATGCGGTGTGGCGATTCTCACCAGGGAAGGAATAGAAGTGGAGGACGTCAGGTCTCTCCCTTCGGCACGCGGCATAGCGATCACTGTCGACGGCGTTCGTTTCATCAATTTGTACGCACCATCTGGCTCCACAAAACGAAGAGAAAGGGCGACTTTTTACACCGAAGAGATAGCACCGTTGTTCGCTGGACGCTTTGATAACTATATAGTGGGCGGCGACTTTAATTGTGTCGTCGACAAAAAGGACCAAGTACCTCATTATGTGCCATGCATGGAACTGCGTGCGTTGATTACCGAAATGGCGCTTCTGGATACCTGGGAACTGCAGCATGGTGACAGACCGGGTTATACGTTTGTCACGGGACACTCGGCGAGTAGACTTGATAGAGTGTACGTGACACGCGCTCTACGGACGACGATACTGGATGCCGAAATCTGGCCAGCGGCTTTTACGGATCATATGGCGTACGTCTGTACGATTTCACTAACGCGTCAGAAGATATGGCGGAGTAAAGGTCACTGGAAAATGAATTGTGCACTTTTACGTGACACTGAATGTCACCGGTCGATAGAGGCGGCCTGGGAGACCTGCGTTCGCCGCCAACGAGCATACACCTCGGTTCTCCAGTGGTGGGTTAAATGCGCAAAACCAACGTTACGGCGAACGTTGATACGATACGGGCAGGACAAATCGCAGTGGAACCGCACAACGGCTGATTTTTATTTTACAGCCCTGAGGGAGCTGATGACCCAACAACCAACGCCGGAAAGGCACACGGCCATGCGCAGGATAAAAGCCAAGTTATTACAGCTGACGAGACTAAGAATGGAGGGTATAATGGTCCGGGCGAGACTGGCGGACACAGTTGCTGCCGAAACCCCCTCCATGCACCACGTGGTACGTGAACGCCAACGACGACGCAGGACTTTGATTAGGGAACTAATCTCTGAAACTGGCCAGCAAGTTGTGCACCAGCGTGATATTGCGCATGTGTTTACCGACTATTTCCGCCAGTTATATGGACCTGTACCTGTGAACCACGAGACACTACATGATGTCATCTCGGAAATGCCCGATAGAGGACCACCACTGGATGCAGAGACTTTCATCACAGCGATAACAGAGGACGAGCTGACAGACGCAATTGCCAGGGGGGCTCCGAACAAGTCCCCAGGACAGGACGGCTTCCCAATTGAATTTTACCGCGCCTTTGCATACCTCATGGGACGGACCTGGATTCAGATGTACAACGAACTCCTGTTACCGCAGACTGAGATACCTGCCGAATTCACGGAGGGTATCATCATCCCAATACCCAAACCACGCGGTGGCAGAAATCCAGGAGATTATAGACCACTCACTCTCTTGAACTGCGACTATAAGATTTTCGCGCGCATCCTTGGGGCTCGCCTGCGGTCTTCACTTTCTGATAGACTCCTCATAGAACAAACTTGCCTCGGCGGTAAGAGCAACGTACATACGGCGCTCAGTGACTACCGAGATATCATCGCGTTAGCAGCGGCATGCCGAGTGCGTGGGGCACTCGTCGCTATTGACTTCGATCATGCATTCGACAGAGTGGATCATACCTTTTTGCATGCGGTGATGGGCAGATTGGGAATCCCACAGGCCTTCATCCTAGTGATCATGCGACTGTTACACGGCGTACGATCCAAGGTCTCGGTGAATGGGCGGGGCACTGACTACATCGTTATTTCAAGGTCAGTTCGTCAAGGTTGCCCCCTTTCGATATTTTTGTATGCAATTGCTTTGGAACCCTGTCTATATGGTCTCCGAAGACGGTTGGAGGGAGTGCCGTTGCCACAACTGACCTTTCATTGCCGCGCTTATGCTGACGATATGATGCTGGTGGCACGGACAGGCGAAGAAGTACGTACGGCGTTGGCATGGATACAGCGATATGGGATGGCGGCAGGAAGCGTGCTTAATCTACAAAAAACACGCTGCATGAATGTCGGTCGAGGATTACAACCGGGGGAGGAAGGCCCGCTCATCTTGGTTAAGACCATAAAATGCCTAGGTATTACGTTCCACACGGATGTGCAGCGGACAGCAGCGGATAACTACCGACGCATATTGAAGCTGATGCGGACAATGGTGCTGTTACAGAAATTAAGAGCGTTGGATATGATTCAGAGGGTGACCTATGTTAACGTATACCTAGCACCGAGACTCACTCACGTAGCGCATGTCCTGCCTTTAACGCGCACAATGGCATCACGGATACAAGCATCTTTCGGAACCTACGTGAGTGTGGGACACCTGTTTAAGATCCGATACACAACGCTTACGCTACCACCTGGAGAGGGTGGACTTGGTCTAGTGAACGTATATGAAAAGGCACGGGCGTTATTCGTCAGTACGATTTTCCGACAGTGGCGCGGTCAATTTCGCAATATCTCGGGTGCGTTGGCCGACGTACTAGCGCCCACTTCAATGCTGCCCCCAGTCGATGTGGGCCATATTTCACCGACGCTGTCACATTTCAAGTCTTTTTTTTTGGAGCTTAGCTATGTCAGAGATTTCTTCCCAACAACACGACTACCGACGACGCGAGACGTATACCAACTCTTACTGCGCCGGTGCCCCAGGAATACCCTGGAAAAGAAGTACCCAGACAAGAACTGGCGACAGATATGGCGCGTTATACGGAACGTTTACCTCCCAACGTCGGTACGCTCAACATGGTATGTGGTGATAAATAGGAAGTTCGCAACGAATCAACGGCGGCACGCGATTCATTTGGCAGACACTCCACTATGTTTAGGCTGCGCAACAGTGGACACTGATGAACATCGTTTAACATGTAGTGGGACGGCTCCAGTGTGGCACTTGGCACAACAGATATTGGCGTTCCTGTTACGCTCCGCCCCTCACACGATTTCATCAGACACGCTTTTTTTCCCCCAAGAATATTATTTCCCGGTCCAAAAAACCAATGCAGTGACATGGGTGCGGGGAATGGTGGTGGGCTACGTGTATAATGAATCGGAAAAGGACAAAATTGATTTTTGGCATTTTCTCCTGGATGGACACACGAAGCTGCAACAGCATAAGAAATATAGACAAGACTTCGCTAATTACTTGCGCCTTACATTTACCGACCCGCCGGCCAGATGGGGTGTGACGGGTGAGAGATGAGATAGACGAAGAAGCCGAGATAGACATCGATCACACTTACGGACCCTTAGTTCATTTCGAGAAGACGACCCAGTCTTACACCAACGTCTGGAGAACGAGTCGATAGATGGCTCTCTTGCTCTATCGAACGTCGGGTCGTGAGCAGGTGTCGCCCCCGACACGAATTTCATTTCATTGCTACAGGAGCATGTTCCTTTTGTATTTGTACTATCCGCAATGTCTTCATGTCTTTCATTTGGGAATTTTCAGTTTTATTCATTTCATTAATTAAAAAAAAAAAAAAAAAAAAAAAAAAAAAAAAAAAAAAAGTTGGTAGAGCACTTGCCCGCGAAAGGCAAAGGTCCCGAGTTCGAGTCTCGGTCGGGCACACAGTTTTAATCTGCCAGGAAGTTTCATATCAGCGCACACTCCGCTGCAGAGTGAAATTCTCATTCTGGAAACATCCCCCAGGCTGTGGCCAAGCCATGTCTCCGCAATATCCTTTCTTTCAGGAGTGCTAGTTCTGCATGTTTCGCAGGAGAGCTTCTGTAAAGTTTGGAAGGTGGGAGACGAGGTACTGGCAGAAGTAAACCTGTGAGTACCGGACGTGAGTCGTGCTTCGGTAGCTCAGTTGGTAGAGCACTTGCCCGCGAAAGGCAAAGGTCCCGAATTCGAGTCTCGGCCGGGCACACAGTTTTAATCTGCCAGGAAGTTTCATATCAGCGCACACTCCGCTGCAGAGTGAAATTCTCATTCTGGAAACATCCCCCAGGCTGTGGCTAAGCCATGTCTCCGCAATATCCTTTCTTTCAGGAGTACTAGTTCTGCATGTTTCGCAGGAGAGCTTCTGTAAAGTTTGGAAGGTAGGAGACGAGGTACTGGCAGAAGTAAAGCTGTGAGTACCGGACGTGAGTCGTGCTTCGGTAGCTCAGTTGGTAGAGCACTTGCCCGCGAAAGGCAAAGGTCCCGAGTTCGAGTCTCGGTCGGGCACACAGTTTTAATCTGCCAGGAAGTTTCATATCAGCGCACACTCCGCTGCAGAGTGATATTCTCATTCTGGAAACATCCCCCAGGCTGTGGCTAAGCCATGTCTCCGCAATATCCTTTCTTTCAGGAGTGCTAGTTCTGCATGTTTCGCAGGAGAGCTTCTGTAAAGTTTGGAAGGTAGGAGACGAGGTACTGGCAGAAGTAAAGCTGTGAGTACCGGACGTTAGTCGTGCTTCGGTAGCTCAGTTGGTAGAGCACTTGCCCGCGAAAGGCAAAGGTCCTGAGTTCGAGTCTCGGTCGGGCACACAGTTTTAATCTGCCAGGAAGTTTCATATCAGCGCACACTCCGCTGCAGAGTGAAATTCTCATTCTGGAAACATCCCCCAGGCTGTGGCTAAGCCATGTCTCCGCAATATCCTTTCTTTCAGGAGTGCTAGTTCTGCATGTTTCGCAGGAGAGCTTCTGTAAAGTTTGGAAGGTAGGAGACGAGGTACTGGCAGAAGTAAAGCTGTGAGTACCGGACGTGAGTCGTGCTTCGGTAGCTCAGTTGGTAGAGCACTTGCCCGCGAAAGGCAAAGGTCCCGAGTTCGAGTCTCGGTCGGGCACACAGTTTTAATCTGCCAGGAAGTTTCATATCAGCGCACACTCCGCTGCAGAGTGAAATTCTCATTCTGGAAACATCCCCCAGGCTGAGGCTAAGCCATGTCTCCGCAATATCCTTTCTTTCAGGAGTGCTAGTTCTGCATGTTTCGCAGGAGAGCTTCTGTAAAGTTTGGAAGGTAGGAGACGAGGTACTGGCAGAAGTAAAGCTGTGAGTACCGGACGTGAGTAGTGCTTCGGTAACTCAGTTGGTAGAGCACTTGCCCCCGAAAGGCAAAGGTCCCGAGTTCGAGTCTCGGTCGTGCACACAGTTTTAATCTGCCAGGAAGTTTCATATCAGCGCACACTCCGCTGCAGAGTGAAATTCTCATTCTGGAAACATCCCCCAGGCTGTGGCTAAGCCATGTCTCCGCAATATCCTTTCTTTCAGGAGTGCTAGTTCTGCATGTTTCGCAGGAGAGCTTCTGTAAAGTTTGGAAGGTAGGAGACGAGGTATTGGCAGAAGTAAAGCTGTGAGTACCGGACGTGAGTCGTGCTTCGGTAGCTCAGTTGGTAGAGCACTTGCCCGCGAAAGGCAAAGGTCCCGAGTTCGAGTCTCGGTCGGGCACACAGTTTTAATCTGCCAGGAAGTTTCATATCAGCGCACACTCCGCTGCAGAGTGAAATTCTCATTCTGTACACAAAACAAAGAGTAACGCAATAGCCCCCTGACAAAACAAGTACACTTTTATCACAGTGTGTTCAGTCTGTTCCGTTAGTGTATGGCACATCACATAAAAAAATGTTTCACTGATTCTTTATGGTGTTGTTCAAGATGTTGACCACCATGACCACGGCACAGTGTACAGCAACACACCATCGACTGTCTTACACGCTCTAGAATTCCAGGAGTGGCGTACTACGTCCGTGGCTGTGATAATCCTAACAGGTAGGTCCGTGTGATTATAGACCCGAGTGCTCGTCCTGGCGGAGGTTCGAGTCCTCCCTCGGGCATGGGTGTGTGTATTTGTTCTTAGGATAATTTAGGTTAAGTAGTGTGTAAGCTTAGGGACTGACGACCTTAGCAGTTAAGTCCCATAAGATTTCACACACATTTGAACATTTTTTAGACCCGTGTCTCTGTAACTACGCTCTTTAAATGCGCCAGAAGAAACTGTCCAATGTTGTCACGTCTGATCAAGGAACAAGAACCACTGCTACCAATCCATCGTCATCGAAATTATACTTCGATATGGTTCATAAAATAGAGTGCAATGTGTGCGAGTAGCTTAAGCTGACGAATTCTCAGTGAATTTTAGAAACTGTGGGAAAAAATATTGATGGAACGTTCCATACGAGGGGCGTCCAATAAGTAATGGAAGCAGGGTGCTTTTATCGAGGATTCCAATACACCATATTATTCCCTACTCTTTTGGATACGAAACCTCATTTTTGAACATAATCTCCGATCAGTGCGAATGCCTTACGGCATGTCACTGGGAGGGGCTTCATGCCTGCATGCCACCACTCTATTGGTCGATGTTGGAGCCAACATCTTGCTGCATCAATAACCTCCCGTCACGCACGTACTGCTCCCCGTGAAGTGCATCCTTCACTGAGCCAAACAGACAGAAGTCAGAAAGATCCAGAGTGTAGGATGGATGTTAAAGAACAAATTGGAAATTTGTGGTAAGTTCCTATGGGACCAAACTGCCAATGTCATCGGTCCCTAGGCTTACACACTACTTCATCTAACTTAAACTAACTTAGGATAAGGACAACACACACACCCATGTCCGAGGGAGGACTCGAACCTCCGACGGGGGTAGCTGCGAGAACCGTGGCAAGGCGCCTAAGACAGCACGGCTACCCCACGCAGCGGTTGAAAAACAGTTCAGTGAACTTTCGTGAGCTCCTCTTGGGTGTACAGACCTACGTGAGGCCTAACTTTGTTTGCACTTTTGGGCGACGAACACGCTGAAGTCGTTTCTTCAGTTTCCTGAGGATAGCACACGACTCACCCGAGTCGACGTTACATCCCGAGGGAGGGCAGCAAACAGAATAACCCTTTCACAGTCCCAGAAGACCGTCACCATGACTGAGCGTGTGGCTTTCAGCTTTTTCTTTGGAGGTAAGGTGGTGTGACGCCATTTCATGGTTTGAGTTTTGTTTCCGATTCGAAGTGATGAACCCATGTTTCACCAGCTGTGACGATATTCGATAAAAATTGTCACGATCAATTTCGTAATTCACAAGCATTTGCGCACAGACGTTCCTTTGTTGCTCTTTATGGTCTATTGTTAAGCTGCAAAGAGCCCAGTGGACACACGAATTTGAGTCACCCAACTGGTGGACGAGCGTGTCACGATTACCAACAGAGACGAACAGCTGAGCAGCGATATATTTTGTCACCTGTTGATCACCTTGAAGGGGGGTGTCCGCACTTTCCAGCATTACAGGAGTCACAGCCATGTGCGGCGGGCTGACACATGGGGCCACGGACAGGTTTGGCGACTTTGTTTTGACGATGACAGACTCCTCGCCCAACGACTCACCGTGGTTTTGTTGACTGCCACATCTCCGTAGACATTCTTCAAGAGCTTATGAATATCTGCGATGCTCTGGTTTTCCGCCATAAGCAACTCAGTAACAGCTCTCTGCTCGGAACGCACCTCTATTACAGACGCCATTTTGAAGCCCACGCACAGCGCTGCCACCTGTTGGAACTTCATGAAACTATAGGAGCTGAAGCGGGAATATTCCTCAATGTCTCACAGCATATTCTGCATTTTTTCATCTGAAACTGGTCGAGAAGAAACTATGTTGCATTACTTATTGAACACCCCTCGTATACATCTACATCCTCATGACTACTCTGAAATTCACGCTCTGGTGCTTGTCAGAGCGTTCTTAGAACCAGCTTCAGACTATTTCTCTATCCCTCCACTCTCTAACAGAAAAATGAAAACTTAAATCCTTCTACTCGGACACTCATACCCTTTATTTCATTACGATGACCATTTTTCTCTATTTAGGTTGGCGACAATAAAATATTTTCGCTCTCCTCCGTCGATCGTAACTGGTAAGGATCCCATACTACGCAGCAGTAACGAGGAAGAACAAACGTAGTATAGACAGTCTTTTTAGTACATCTGTTGTATGTTGTAAGAGTTCTGCGTTTGGAACACGGTTTTTAGTTTGTCTTTCCCACGACATCATCTACGTGTTCATTCCAATTTATGTTGCTCATAATCGTTATTCCTCAGTACTTAGCAGAACCGACAGCCTTTAAATTTGTGTGATTTCTACATTTACATCTGCACCTACACCAACATACATACTCCGCAAAGCCATTGTACCGTGCGTAGCGGAGGTTATCCTGCACCATTCCTAGTTGTTACCTTCTCTTTTCCACTCCCACAGAGCGACGAATAACAACTATCTATACTCTTGCGTATGAACACTAATTTCTCATATCTTCAGGGTCGTTACGCGGAATGTGTGTTGGTGGCAGTAGGATCGTTCCGCAGTCAACTTCAAATATTAGTTATGTGAATTACCTCCAGGGATTCCCATCTGAGTTTCCGAAGCATCTCCATAACACTTGCGTGTTGTTCGAACTTACCGGTAGCAATTCTAGCAGCCTACCTCTCAATTAGCTTCTATGTCTTCCTTTTATTCGACCTGGTGCATATCTAAACACTCGAACAGTACTCAAGAACAGGTCGCACGAGCGCCCTATGTGCCGTTCTCCTTTACAGATGAACCAGTCTTTCCTAAAATTCTCCCTATAAACCGAAGTCGACCATTCGCCTTCGAAACTGCAAATCCTCCCATGCTCGTTCCATTTCATATCGCTTTGCAACGCTACACTTTGGTATTTAAACAAGCAGGACACTACCAATGCTGTATCCGAAATTTACGGGTTTCTTTCTGCTACTCATCCGCATTTCCTTACTTTATCGTGTAGCTGAAATTTAATAGATTTATATCAGTACTCGTGTAGATGACCGCTCTCCTTTTCTTATTCAGAGACAACTGCCGGTTTTTGCACCATACAGATATCGAGTTTAAATAATATTGCAATTGGTTTTGATCTTTCGGTGAGTTTACTAGACGGTAAATGACAGAATTATCTACAAACATTCTAAGAGGGTGCTCAGATTATCTCATAAATCGTTTATATAGATTAGGAGCAGCAGATGACCTATAACACTTCCTTGGAGAACGCCAGATCTCAATTCTGTTTTACGCTATGACTTTCGTCGTTTAATATGAACTGTGACATTTCTGACAGGAAATCGTGAATCTAGTTGCACAACCAAAGCGATACTTAAACACGCGCAATTTCAGTAGAAGTCTGTTGTGGGGAATAGTATCAAAATTTTCTGAAAATCTAAAAATATGGGATCTGTCTGAGACCCCTTGTCAATAGCACTGACTACGTCCTGTCGATAAACAGGTAGAAATTGCTCAAATGGCTCTGAACACTATGGGACTTAACATCTGAGGTCATCAGCCCCCTAGAACTTAGAACTGCTTAAACCTAACTAACCTACGGACATCACACACATCCATTCCCGATGCAGGATTGGAACCTGCGACCGTAGCGGTCGGCGGTTCCAGACTGAAGCCCCTAGAACCACTCGGCCACAACGACTGGCGATAAACAGGTAGTTCTGTTTCACAAGAGCGATGTTTTCTAAATCCAGGCTGACTATTTGTCAAAAGACTGTTCCCTTCGTGGTAATCCATAATGTTCGGACACGGTATTTTTACAAAATTCTACTGCAATCCGACGTCAGTAATGTGGGTGTGCAATTTCCTTTTTTGAGTATTATTGTGCCCTGTGCAACTTTCCAACCAGCGTTTGTATATGACTACTAAGTATGTGACGGTTGTATCAGCATACGGCTCCATTCAATTGCCTAGGAAGTAGGTAAGCTCAAATCATGAGATCGTTGACCATACCAGCCCATAAGTAGACAGCGAATCTCTATTGATGGGATCGACACACCAGTGCGTATGGTTTTTCATCATCCCATACATGGCTATTCCTAATGTTGAACAAGCCTTCTCTTGTAAACATGGCCTCGTCTGTAAACAGCACGGAGACAGGAAAAGTGGGGTTTTCTGTACGTTGCTGTAGGGACCAGCTTGAAAACACCACAAGAAATGGGAAGTCTGCTGGCTGCAATGATTGCTCATTCTATGGATGGTACAGGTACAATCGTAGTTGATATAAGACTCTCAAAACAGTAGATTGGCTTGTGTTCGGAGCTCGTGCAACAGGGTAACTATAAAAGGCACCACACAGGTAAAACACTTTCTCTTCCATGCCGGGAATTCCAGCATACCTCACACAACCAGTATCTTCCATTCTAGCTCGTAACAATCCAGTTTCTCGTAGGCGCCTAGGTATAGATGCGAAAGGCTGCAACGTGGTGGCCCTCTGTGCGGGAAAACTAAGCGTAGCGTCGTGTGTCACTCTTCCACTGCGTTCAGTGAACCTACACACGAAATGCATATCGGCCAATTCTTCGTCTGTGAACCGTCCACAGTACCTCTGTGTATCCGTGCTAACCTGCAAGTAACACTGCCGGCGAACAAAATCTTAGACAGAATTAAGCAGCATTCGTGGGCAACGAGGTAAGGGGAGCATGACTATTGTCAAAAGAGGTACCGAAGGCGAATAGAAACAAGACACACCGCAGATACCTTCGATATTTGCAATATTGTGCACTATTTTCAGTGCAATAGAGATACGAAGCTGATTTGGGCAAGAAACTGAACGAAATAAAGTAACTCTCTAATGAGTCGCCGGAGCCTGTGAATCCCTAATACCAAAATACTCAGAAGGTATCACTTAACAACCTCCGAAAGGTCGTCGGTGGAGTTCTTCTTCATCCTATATACGAAATGATGGAGGGTTTTAAGTGCGTAAATCAGATGGTTTTCTTCTGAGACTGTGAGTGTCCTGAAGATGTTTATGGGATTATAAGAAGGGTCAGATGGTTAAAATCGATGCTGATTCAGTGTAGATTCAACGAGGGGTCCAAACTTAATGTACTACACAGACGAGTGGATCGCTGTCACATTTCTCCTTCCTCGAGATATTGAGAATAAATAACTAGTTGAACCCAGGATGCTGAAGATCAGTGCGATCGTCAGGAGCTGCAGACCACCATTTGTCCTCCACTTGTGGGTTAAAAATTGCCTAGGCAGATTTCCGTCCACCAGCAGGATTACAAAAGGGCTACAAGTAGGTCACCTCCAGCGCACTGTCCCTTTTAATATCAAATAACTTTATATAGGATCCCTCTTAGTTTACCTTGTAATTTTGTAACGCCTGCTGATAGGATTTACATGTTGAAACATGAGTCGTTTGTTTTATTTGTTATTATTTACCAACCAATGAAGGTATGTATTGCACCATCGTCTGACTACCTGCATGGCAAAGTAAATAAGACTGCAGTACATACACACAAACAAAGTTTGGCCGGCCGGGATGGCCGAGCGGTTCTAGGCGCTACAGTCTGGAACCGCGCGACCGCTACGGTCGCAGGTTCGAATTCTGCCTCGGGCATGGGTGTGTGTGATGTCCTTAGGTTAGTTAGGTTTAAGTAGTTCTAAGTTCTAGGGGACTGATGACCTTAGAAGTTAAGTCCCATAGTGCTCAGAGCCATAATAATGTATTTTAATACGACAGTATGCCATCTTAGGCAATTTATAACACTTAAAACACTTGATAATGGCACTTTGAAGCCGAAATCATGATTGTGTAAGTGTGAATGTAACACTGTAAATAAACAACAGTCTAATGTCGGTACTCACTTTAAAGAAATATATTGTGACTGGCCCCGCATTATCAAAAATTATTTAACAACTTAAAGAGGCTGAAACTCAAGGAAGAAATATATCAGCAGAGAGTTAAAGATGCTCGTTACACACAACCAGATGCACTGCTGAGAATCATGAGGAACCTGTAATATATGACCGATACAATATTTAGAACAACTTTATTCGATTCTCTTTCTAATTTTCCCTTTTTTGTTGTATGGTGTCTACCTTTTACTATCGGTATGAGCTGGCAAAGCAAATGATATTCCTATGTCAATCGCTGAAGGGAATCAATCTGGAAACAGCTAGAAATATTATCTTCATCTTCATTCCTCTGAAACACCAGGGAAAGTTACAACAGACAATAAATTGTGATTATTGCGGTACCACTAAAAACTGTCAAATGTGTGAGTTAATTTAGTTGCTGTTTTAATTAAATTATATTGTACACACCATCAATGGCCAATTTTTTTGAGAGCCTATTAATTAAATTTTACTGTCTGCCTCGTGACCTCCAATATAAATAAAATTCCTTTGGAGGCTTTCGTACTGTGGTGTGCGATGAGTGTTTTATGACGAACACCTGTGTTCTTAAATGGTGTTCGCTTACAAAGCACTATGGTGTTACAAGAGGGAATTACTTTGATGGATCACTGTAAAAAAGACTGTCAGAACAAAAAGAAATTTAACAAAGGCGGAAGAAAATTAGTATATGTTAATATTCTTTTTGCATACGCTACACACAGTAAACTAAAGAATGACAAAAACGGTTATGGAGCTGAAACTATGCGGGTGGAAACAAACTGATGAAGACTGTAATATGTCAGCAAAGTAGCAGTTGCAACAATATGTTAGTGTGAATGCGCAAAGTGTCGATGAGGAGCTGACGTTGGGCTGATGAATTGCGTTCAAAAGCTTTCGGAAATTTAGATCATACCACATGTTCCGGCAGATATAACCCATACATTCGAGAGTGTGTTCAAGGGTCAGTTTTATTCCAGAAATTGTGACTCCCACCGGTCTGCATATAGAAAAAAATGAGACTCGCAGACAACTTTGCTGAAGCACTCTCCAGCATACCAGCAGAGGCCATTTACGTTGATTTAGAATTCATGTGAATCGGATCTGCTAGTTACGACAAATATTTCCTTTCTCTCTTATACACTGGTTTTCATTTAACGTTTATTCCCGTCCACCATTAATCTGCAGTTTGTAAAATTTTGGCTTTTACATTATTTAGTCAAAAACTCTGTAATGGCCAATACAAACGTGAATGCTTAGTGGAGCTTTAAGAGGAAGGGAGCTATCTGTACCTGCAAGGACATTTACTACTTAAATACACGACTTGTACGGCGGTGCTGTAGAATCTTGAAACAAACGGAGAGACGAAAGTAGTTTCCGAAGACAACAATGTCCATACAAAAGGCATATCCAGTTGCCTAATATATCGCAGAAAAATGTTTCGAATAATAGTGAATAATAATAATCGTACCTGTCAGACATTAATGCATGCGCGTGCATGACACGCATTTAACAAAACTTCAGGTGTCGATGAACACTGCACCACTTTGAAACTTTGTGAATAGATAATAAGGTTATTCTGTGGTAGGTTCAGCGCTCTCTCAGTTTTGTTTCTGTTCACAAAACATGTACTTCTCCGAAAAAGATTGGTTAATTTCGTTATCTTCATCAACACAATATTTATTCATTCATAAGCTATACATGCTTATCCAAAATGATTTTCGTTTACTCCTCACTACACGAATATCTAATAGGGGCTGTATGTTGTAGAAGGGGCTGTATGAAGAAGCAGTCTGCTTTAGGTTAATTCAGGATCCTAAATCGTATGTACTCTTATATACTCTGAGGTAAAAAAGTTGTGGGATATCCCCTAACATCGTATGGGATCTCTTCTGACCCGGTATAGTGCAGCAGTTCGACCTGGCGTGGATCCAACAAGTCGTTGGAAGTCCCCTGCAGAAATAATGAACCAAGCTGCCTATATAACCGTCCATAATTGCGAAAGTGTTGCTTGTGGAGGAGTTTGTGTACGAACTTACCTCTCGATGATGTCGCATAAATGTTTGACGGGATAGACGTCGGGTGATCGGGATGGCCAAATCATTCGCTCGAATTGTGCAAAATGTTTTCCGAACCAATGGAAAACAATAGTGGCGCGGTGACATGGTACATTTTTAGCCATAAAAATTCCATCGTTATTTGTTGCAAATGGTCTTCCAGTAGCCGAACACAAACATTTCCAGTCAGCTATTGGTTCAACTGGACCAAAGAACCCAGTCCACTCCATGTAAACACAGCCCACAACATTATGGAGTCGCTACCACCTTGCACAGTCCCTCGTTGAGGATCGGGGTTCATGGCTTCGTCGTATCTGTGCCACCCTCGAATCCCAACATCAACTGCTAACAACCAAAATCAGGACGCGTCTGACCAGGCCACGGTTTTTCCAGTCGTCCAAGTTCCAGTCGATATAGACACGAGTCCAGGAGAGGCACTGCATGCGATGTCGTGCTGTTAGCAAAGGCACTCGTGTCGGTCGTCTGCTGCTACAGCCCATTAACGCCAAATTTCGACACAGTGTCTTAACTGATACGTTCGTCGTATGTCCCACATTGAGTTTTGCAGTTGTTTTACGCAGTGCTACTTGTCTGTTATCACTGACAACTTTACGCATACTCCGCTGTTCTCTGTCGTTCATTGCATGCTGTTGATCACTGCGTTGTCCATGGTGAGAGGTAACGCCTGAAATTTGGTATTTTTGGCACGCTCTTGACACTTTGTATCTCGGAATATTGAATTCCTTGGCGATTTCCGCAACGGAATGTTCCATGCGTCTGGCTCTGACTACAATTCCGCGTTCATATTCTTTTTATTCCCGTCGTGCGGCCATAACAACGCCGGAAATCTTCTAACAGGACTCAAATGAGTACAGGGGGCAGCTCCGCCAATCACTGCCCCTTCGTACATTGTGTACGCGATACTACCGCCTTCTGTTCATGTGCTTATCGCTATCCCATGACTTTGTCGCCTCATTGTATAGTGTCGCAGACTCATTTTCTCCTTACTAAGAACGTCAGAAATACCGAATAGGCAGAAAACAGAATGGGCTATTGGAACTAATACAGTGCTGAGAACATCTGAATAACTACGAAAGTTAATCGTTCGATTAAAAGACACCAGTCTCACTTCATTTCCGCCATAAATTTCATTCAGAAGCGTCAAATGAGATAGTATTAACATTCTGAAGTGAATTTGTAAGATCCGGAAAGAAATTACATAGTCCAGACAAATTCAGCGTGTAGAGTTGGGTTCTACTCATCTTGCGGTAGTAAAGCCGGCCGCGGTGGTCTCGCGGATCTAGGCGCGCAGTCCGGAACTGTGTGACTGCTACGGTCGCAGGTTCGAATCCTGCCTCGGGCATGGATGTGTGTGATGTCCTTAGGTTAGTTAGGTTTAAGTAGTTCTAAGTTCTAGGGGACTGATGACCACAGCAGTTGAGTCCCATAGTGCTCAGAGCCATTTGAACCATTTTGCGGTAGTAAATTGCAAATTCGATATCACACAGTTGCAGTACATAATCTCTGGCTTATATCACGTATAGCTACATTACTCATTTTTGCTAAAGGATTATAGGGAAATAAGGATATACAGCAGAAATATCCACTTCCAGTACACATTGTTCTCTTACCAAAGAAAATATACCACGAATCAGCAATATATGAAATTCAACAACGAAACAAAATAACCATATGGATAAACCAATGTTTCGACACAATTGGAGCAAAAGGAATGCAAACAGTCATTGTCGATGAATTCCATGACATCACCAGAAACGACACTTCACGTCCCTTAAAATTATGTGAATGAGGTTTCCTGGGAGCATGTTGAAGCTCTTACAAGCTTTGTGAATAAAAGATAATGCCAACGATCCATCATGAGCAACTACATTATTTATGTAGGTAGATCCAGATGCACTAATGTATGTCTTCAGAGAACAATCCTCTGAAGTTGATGTGAAAAGGAGATGCGTCCTATCATGAGTGAACTGCAAAAATGCTACATATAGGCAATGACGTGAGGTCCAGCACCTTTGTCCCATTCTTCGTACATCAAGAGTAGGTTTAAAATCTAATGAATAACTTTCATAATTCTTGAAAAGATATACCGAGTGCACTGATGCAGAGAACTCTTGTATTTCATTGAGATATTACCACATAAATTGGTGTTTATCAGTCACATATTGTCTTTGGTTATGTAAAGTGGAAAATGGGTAAATAAATAAACTACCCTTTCGGCTCTGCTGGCTACAATATCCTAGTTATACGAAAAGAAAGCAAAATGTACTGAACATGTTACAAAGGTAACATACATTTGTTGCATTACTGCTCGGCAGCTTTCATATTACTGTACTTCTCTACAGTAGAATTTAAAATGACAGTACAGTTGTGATCTTCGCGCTAAATTGTTACCAAACATTTGTTAATTTTTGTGGTTCAAATGGCTCTGAGCACTATGGGACTTAACTTCTGATGTCATCAGTCCACTAGAACTTAGAACTACTTAAACTTAACTAACCTAAGGACGCCACAAACATCCATGCCCGTGGCAGGATTCGAACCTGCGACCGTAGCGGTCGCGCAGTTCCAGACTGTAGCGCCTAGAACCGCTCGGCCACCAAGGCCGGCTTAATTTTTGTGTTTTGTTCCCGATTCCTGATGTGGATGTACACTGAAGCGCCAAAGAAACTGGTAAGGCATGCGTATTCTTGTACAGAGATGTGTAAACAGGCAGAATACGGCGCTATGGTCATAACGCCTAAATAAGACAACAAGTGTCCGGCGCAATTGTTAGATCGGTTACTGCTGCTACAATGGCAGGTTATGAAGGTTTAAATGAGTCTGAACGTACAGTCGACGGACGAGCGATGAGGCACAGCATCAGCGAGGTAGCGATGAAGTGGAGATTTTGCCGTACGACTATTTCACGAGTGTACCGTGGATATCACGAATCCGATAAAACGTCAAATTTACGACGGAGAAAGATCCTGCAAGAACGGGACCAACGACAACCGAAGAGAATCGTTCACCATGACAAAAGTGCAACCATTTCGCAAACCGCTGCTGATTTCAGTGCTAGTTCACCAACATGTGTCAGCATGCGATCCATTCAACGAAATATAGATATGGGCTTTCGGACCCGAAGGCACACTCGTGTACCCTTGATGACTGCACGACGCGAAGCTTTACGCCTCGCCTGGGCCTATCAACACCGACGTTGGACTGTTGATGACTGGAAACTTGTTGCCTGGTCGGACGAGTGTCGTTTCAAATTGTATCGAGAGGATGGGCGTGTGCGGATGTGAAGACAACCTCATGAATCCATGGGCCCTGCATATCAGTAGAGGATGTTCAAGCTGGTGGCGGCTCAGTAATGGTGTGTGGCGTGTGCAGTTGGAGTCACATGGGACCCCTGATACTTGTAGATACGACTCTGACAGGTGACACATACGTAAGCATACTTGTGTGATCACCTGGATCCATTCATGTCCATTGTGCATTCCGTAGGACTTCGGAAATTCCAGCAGGGCAATGCGACATCTCACACGTCCAGGATTGCTGCAGAGTAGCTTCAGTAACACTCTTCTGAGTTGAAACACTCCCGATGGGCATCAAACTCCCCAGACATGAACATTATTGAGCATATGTGGGATGCTTTGCAACATGCTCTTCAGAAGAGATCTCCACCCCCTCGTACTTCAACGGATTTATTGACAGCCCTTAAGGATTCATTGTGCCAGCTGCCTCCAACACTACATTAGTCGAGTGCATGCCACGTCGTGTTGAGGCACTTCCGCTTGCTCTAGTATGCACTACACGATATTAAGCAGGTGCAGCATTTTCTTTGGCTCTTCATTGTAGGAGTACTAGGGTTGGGGATGGTGTTACATACCACATATCACTTCAGGTGATGAATTTCAAATTCGTTACTTTGTCTACTAGTTCGATTCCAGAGGCAGAATTAAAAATAATTAATTTAAATGCTGCTCGTTTAAGCTTTATATTTGTTTCACTTCTTCTGTTGTTGTGTTCGAACGAGACAGATGAGACAGATTACTTCCTTTATATCAACAGTGGGTTTCCCGCCACACGAAGAGAAGGTCAAATGTCACTCTGCCCGTCTCCATCGCGTCCTCCGCGTGCCGAACATCGCTGCTGAACTTACTAGGTCAGTTCCCTTTCTTGAAGCCGTCCATCTGATTAGCTACAGCTTATTATACATTATTTTACATTTTAACATATTTAAATAATCAAAGCTTAATCATTTTCGCATTCTAAATAAAGTAACAATAATATCTGTCACGTAATAAACGTTAAATTCTTTTACATAAAACCGATACAATTTCCTTCTTGACTTTGAATGTCACGGCCAGTAGCCTTGCGCCGATGTGTCTTTTGATAAATAAGTAAAGAACAAAAGTAACTTTACAACTGTTATTCTATTACCTAATGATCAATAAGGTGTCATGCTGTCATCGTTCAATGTGTTTTGTGTGGAGGAAATGATGATCTTATGCTTAACTGAAAATACTGATAATTTAAATTTACTATATCTTTCAAACAAATAAAGTTACAGGAGTTGATATTTACTACGTTTGTCATTTTAATGATGCGATTCTATATGAAATATCTATCGTGAAGATCGACTAAAGTGTTCATATTTTAGCATGCAGGTCTTTGATATAAAACTTGTTAATTTCACTCTAACAGTAAATCGTAAACTATTATAGATATGATCAATATTCAAGTTTTATTGGGATCAACAAGATATTTTATGGAAGAGGGCAGATTAAAATTACTATGGCTTCATTCCCTGCACTACTACAGAATTAAATAGTTTTCATAAATGTTTCCCTTTATGGCCGATCTTAGGTCCGCCATTTTTAACACTGCTACGTCTCCTTGGCCACAAAAGCCTTCTACTGGGTTTCCCTATGACGTAGGTTGTCGTCTGTCTCACTCGCATGTACAGCGCTTAGGCCTCAATAGACAACAGACGCCTGGAGATCCCCGATCTTGTGGTGAATTTGCACCCTTTGTGCACGCAGTCCTGGACGACAGGGTTCGTTTTGTAATTCCTGTAGGCTGACTCTTTCGGGCATATTTATAAATGAGAGCGCAATGCTCGTTAACTCACAACGCCTACCACCTCCAGTGCCGTACTAGTATTATAACGCAGTTTACGCACAGCGGGACTCCCGGTGGGCTGGAACTAAATGCACGTTAGCGTGGTCAGTGGAAAAACAGAGATTTAACCACAAACACTTTATCCTCGTCTGACGTAATCCTGTTGAAATTCTTTCTCTGGGCTTATGTGAAGTTCACAATTCATGCAAGGCCTCTTGCAAGCGTGAGGTCTCACACACTAAAATGCCAAATAAATTAGAAAAAAGTACAGGAATCGCTGCAGCATCAAGGCAACAAATGACAAGTGTACGCTGCAAGTGACGTACTTATCATTAGGAACGTAAGCATATCTCAACTTAGGCTTCCGACCACTACATACTGCCCACTGTTTTTGATATCCGCTGTTGTACGAGCTGTTATTTTCGCACACTTCCGTTAAGACGCTCTACTATAACAATAGCAGTAGGAGGAGAAACGGTCCGCAAGTAAATTTCTATTCACTTTTCTTAGTAACGATTTGGTCTCAAGATATTGGTGATCTGTGACTAACTTTCTGTATCTTATTTCCAGAGCGTGTATCAATAGTCAACATTCCTATCACTCCGAAGTGACAAACGTTGCAGACCATGTGACGGTGCGCCACGCAGGACGAGAATAGGGCGCTCGGTTCGTAAATATGAATCCTAATGAGAGAGGATTACTTAAAATGTAAATGAAAACATAAATTTTAAAGGCGGACTAACGTGAACGAAAGATTTAGATAAATCACAGTAAATCCAATTAAACTGTACATAATACGGACGCAGTTCATTAGGACACCGTTTATAAGCCAATTCGTTATTCAATTTGGATTTTTACCTAGCATGAATGAAACATGTGGAGCGAAACTGTAATGCGCTACGCGAAGCTATGCGATAAAAATTACGCAATAATTAACAAATACTTTCCGTATAATCTCCTAAATTTTTAAATCTAATCTAAATCAGTTTTATAAAGCAAAGCAAATAATATAAAAAGAACTTATACTGATCAGCCAGAACAATATGAGCACCGACCTACTTTCGATATAAACCCGTCTAGGCGACAGCGGCGTCATCTGGCGTGGAAAGACTACTAGTCAGATACACGGACGGTGTATGTAATATCAGTGAGCGCTCTATCCTTGTGTTGAATGAGGAAGTCACGCGATCTATCTGAGCCTTCCCGAGGACAGATTGTGATGGTCCGCAGGCTCGGCATGAGCATTTTGGGAACTGCACGGTTTATCGGCTGGTGGAGGAGTCCCGTGGTGAGTGTCTTCAACACGTGGCGAAACCAACAAAAATGGCTCTGAGCACTATGGAACTTAACTTCTGAGGTCATCAGTCCCCTAGAACTTAAACCTAACTAACCTAAGGACATCACACACATCCATGCCCGAGGCAGGATTCGAACCTGCGACCGTAGCGGTCGCGCGGTTCCAGACTGTAGCGCCTAGAACCGCTCGGCCACCACGGCCGGCGGCGAAACCAACATGACAGTACGTCGAGATGTGATATTGGGCTGTCACTCCTCGTTATAGATGTCAGATATCGTAGGCTGGGCAGACTGGTAAAACAGAACACGTGTTGAACAGTGTTCGAACTAACGTCAGACTTTAATGCTGGGCAGAGTACAAGTGTGTCTGATCACACAGTGCATCGAATGCTCTTAACAATGGTCCTCCGCAGCCGACGGCTTACGCATGCGTCAATCTTAACGCCACGACATCGTTACCTACGACTGAAATGGGCCAGTGACCATCGGCACTGGACGTTGGTGCAGTGGCGGAGCGTTGCAATGTGTGAGCAATCTCTATACCTTCTTCATCATGCAGATGGGAGGGTGCAATCCATCGTCTTCCAATGGAAGAGCTCGTTGACATCTGTACTGTAGGGCGGAAACAAGCTGGCGGCGGCTCTATTCCGCTTTCTGGAACATTCACTTGGGGATCCATGGGTTCAGTGGAGCTCGTGCAAGGCACCGTGACAGCCAAGGAGTATCGTGCATCGGTTGCAGACAACGTACACCCCTTTATGAGGCTCATGTTTTCCGATGTCAGTGGCATTTTTCAGCAAGTTAGTGCACCATGTCACAAGGCAAGGAGTGTGATGGAGTGGTTCGAGGAACACAATGGCAAGTTCCAGTTGATGTGTTGCCCCCCCCCCCCCAACTCGCCAGTTCTGAACACGATCAAACACATCTGGGATGTAATTTAAGGCCCAGTCGAAGTTCATCTCCCTCCTCCCCGAAATTTAAGGGAGACAAGTGACCTATCTGTGCAGATGTGGTGCCGACTTCCTCCAGTGACCTACCAACGCCTCACTGCTTCCACGCCTCGACGCGTCGCCGCTGTTATCCGTGACAAAGGTGGACATACTGGCTATTAGGTAAGTGGTCATTATGATCTGGCTGATCAGAGTAAGTCTATGCAATCCACATTAACGATCCTGGTTTTCGTTTCCACTTATCAGACTATTGGATCACTATTTTTTAAAGTAAAAACCACACTATTCTGAAGGTGTAGAATACGAATAATACTGCACAGGATAATAAGAAACTACTCTCACAAGGCACACGCACAAGGTCACAATAAAAACACCAATAAATTACGCAAAATTACTTTAAATACCAGTGTTAAATTATGGGCGTTGCACTACAGAAATGTGAACTGTAATTACTATTAGCTCTGACTGAAAATCATAGTTAGTTATGCAATTATTCAGCATCTTAAGTAACTGTTTGACCTCGAAGCCACATTATGTTGTAATTGATTGATGTGTACTGCAATTTTATGATATTGTTTTCATAATCAACAAACACACGACACTCAGAGTTGAACACGGAAAGAGTTTTACGACTGAAATGTTGACAAAAGTGACGTATGTCAAAGATAACATTACAAAGGAAATAGAGTTGCACAAAACAGATTCTAGCTGTTATACCTTTAACAGCATCGATTATAAATTTAAGAGTTAGGAAGACTTTTCACGAAATAGTTGTGACGACTGTAGGTTTAAACGGGAGAGGAACGTGGGTGATGAGCGGTACAGAGAAGAAGACAGCAGAAGCTACTGAAACGCGATGCTACACAAGAATTCTGAAAATCAGATGAGTTGACTGAGTGATTAATAAAGAGGTACTGAACTGAATAGGGGAGGAAAGAGCTTTGTGGCACAACACGTGTGAAATTGGGGTAGGTCGACAGAAATCCTGAGACATGAAGGAATAGTTAATCAGGTAGACAGGCACGGAGAGATGCAGCGATCACGTATACAGTATATTTGTCACAACATTCCGTGGCGTCAAGCATTTAAAATGTAGTTTTGTCCTTTTATATCACAACTAGGAACTTACGTAATTTTTTAAAGAATTTTGACACCTAACAACTCGGTGTTTGTTACTTCTGAAGACCATCATTATATGTCATAGAAACTACTCTACTAGTGTGCGTGTTTGTAGCTGAGACTGTTATAATAAATACTTTCAAAAGTTTCGTCTGTAATGTTTTTTTTTTAAATTACAGAGCAACATTTACACCCACAATCATTTGCTGGATGATGGAGCAAGTGCAATTTGATTTGAAGTGTTAATACTCCCGGCAGATTTTTTAAGCTTTTTCATTTTAATATCTATAAGTAATTGATCCAATGTCATGTGAATTTCGCTTTTGTGTGGGAGACTGCTGATACTGAACGTTTAGTTTTAAAATATGCACAGTAACTGGAAAAAGTCATCAATTTAATGGGTATTCCCTGCCTGACGTTAAAAGGCGTCTAGTTGTCCATTCTAAGTAGTTAAAGGGAACTATAAGATTATTTAATATTTACCACAAACATGAGAATGTCACTGAGGATTTTAAAAATTAATTACATGTCAAAGACACACCTAAATATGAAGTAACATCTTCAAAGAACATAAGGAATGGACATGGTACATTGGTGGCTGTGACACAGGGAAAATTAGCAATATGGAACGAAAGATATCAGCAAAAATCTGCGTGATCTGACGGGTCATAAACAATGTTTTTGGTTATGCTGTTCAACAGAAATGTTAGCTGGGCATGCATAAGGCGAAATTTTCTCTGCTCGGCAATGGATAAGTAATCAGGAATCAGTCGTCCACTCATGAGCAAAGAGAATTGCTAGTGGAATTCATGGAATGAAACTAAGTGAAACCTGCGCTTCCGTGATTCCGTAAGGCCTGGCAAATCCAGCTCGGGCTTAACATCCTATTCAGCGGTGCCACGCTTGCCAAATCTGACGCCCGCCATCGCACACTGGTAGCAGCGATAGCACCCGTCGGACCCTGCTCCCAGAGACTCGGAGCCTGCGACACTCGGGACTGTAGTCTGCTGGCGCCAGCGCTCCTTCCGCCCTACTCGGAGTTCAACGCCAGAATCGTTTCCGTAAATCCAACCTCAGTTTCGCTTAGCCTCTCCTAAGAGGAAACACATAGCTTGCCACGACTAGTAGGCCAACGAATCGAATGAAACCAGAAGTTTCTATTCTTTTCCACGTGAAATTTAATGAGTGAACATACAGATTCGTTCATGAGTGGAAAAAATTGTTACTTACCGAACTATGTGGTGCCAGTCTGTCGCGACAACTATTTTGTGACCAGAGATAGGCGACACCCAGTGTTGTCTCAGCGGACAGCCGTTGCGTGTGGAGACTTGGATGGAGTCTAGTCGGCGGGCGTCAGGGTGGCACTCTGATGAACAGCTGGGTTAGAAAGGTTTTGGCCAATGAATAGGAGTCTCGTTTCCTACTCTTCAGATCAGCGCCTGGCCAAGAAAGCACGCCACGCCGGCTGTATAACGAAAACAACTCCTAGATTTGCAACTGACTTGTTATCGAGCAGACACAATGGGAAGACATGTCTCACCGTAGCGTCTCATCACACATGTCACGAAAGCCGCTGCGCTTGTAAGAAATCAGCCATCCAGCGTTGCAGACGGAACCCAACTTTCGTGAATGGTGACAAAAGGAGGACCCCGAACGTTGTAGGCTGGAATGAAAACGAAGAAAGCATCTCCTCGTACTCGGGATGCGCCCAAACGAAAATTTAGCAAGAGGGTGAGAAGCTATTTACTTTTTGAACGACTACAGTTACTCAGCCGTTGCCTGACAGAGACTATCTAACAACACGGAAACTGGTATGTTGTAACGGGTTATTCAGCGATCTCGTGCAACTGTTTATGACATATATTCTCATCCTTTCTCAACCAGAGTAGCCTAACAAGCATAACATGAAACAGTGAGTTAACTGACTGATTCTAATTGACCGACTTATTTTTTCAACATCTCTAATTAAAGGAAAGAGGATCCTCCTGGGTATACACGTACTTCATCTTCCTCCAATCTGCACCACATTTTGCTGTAGGGTGTTGCACGAATGTAGCTAGTCCATTTAACCGATATCGCAGACTCCTGTTTTACCATGAGTGACGTGCAAGGCATGTCGTAATCTACGTTGGATCAGTCCACACTAATCAGATAGAGAGGGGGTGATGTAAGCAAAGAAGAGAGGAGAATCGCCTTCGGGAACACTATCGCTACTCAACAGATATTTTTAAGTCTGGGACAACATCCTACACGGCTGAGCAACAGGAGGAAAAGGATATTCGAGGCTTCGACTGGAGTAGCCGGCATAACATTACTGAGCTTAAGTTGGTATTTGACAGACAGGAGTTTAATAAGTGTATTACCTGTAAGCAGACAGCTGAGGCATGCGTCCATAGCCTCCTACACAAGGAGTGGAAGGAGCTGAAAACTGATGAGCGTAGGGAAACACTTGTCAGCAAATAATGGTGATGCTGCATTATGGACAGAGGATGCATTCCGTAATTCTTAGAGAATACTGTCTGTGCTGGAGCTGTTCGTATATTTTGAAATGTCCAGTCAATCAACAATCCTATTCTACTACACCAGACTACATGAGATGATCACCATGGTTTATGTGGCTCGACTGAGGAAGCTTGAAATGGGCTTTGTTCATCTTTCCGATCCCCTGTGTATATATATTCACCTTGTTCCGTGCCCTAGTCCACAATATACCACTCGATATTGACTGTCCTACAGTCGCTGCCAGAAGAACAACCACCTACCGATCTACTAGTGTAACTGTTGAGGAACTTGTACACACACACACACACACACACACACACACACATACACACACACGATAATACATACAAGGTAATAAGGGATAAAACAGCGAACTATCACTGAAGTATGAAGTTTCCACTCTACAGCGGAGTGTGCGCTGATATGAAACTTCCTGGCAGATTAAAACTGTGTACCGGACCGAGACTCGAACTCGGGACCTTTGCCTTTCGCGGGCAAGTGCTCTGCCAACTGAGCTACCCAAGCACGACTCACGCTCCGTCCTCACAGCTTTAATTCCGCCAGTACCTCGTCTCCTACCTTCCAAACTTCACAGAAGCTCTCCTGCGAACCTTTCAGAACTAGCACTCCTGGAAGAAAGGATATTGCGGAGACATGGCTTCGTCACAGCCTGGGGAATGTTTCTAGAATGCAATTTTCATATTGTCATATTGTTATTCAGCATTGCCTCAACTAAGAATTTCAAATTTGTGGCGCTCCTTTAAAACAAATTGATTGTGAAGTACAATATTTGAACGTGTAATGTCGTGAACTTTTTTTACAATTGTTCGAATTCTTTGGGGGAAATTAGCCATTTATCTCCTTAAATAAATAAATTAAAATTGTGGGAAAGGATTAATGATTTCTTAACAGGGGCTTGGCATTTCATGAAAAGCTCCAATCCTTGTCCTATTCCAGAGGATTTCACATAGATAGTTGTATAATCATTGATTAAGATTTATTTCATTTATTTATTTACTTAGACTGATCTCATTAGGGTCATTAGGCCCACTCTTACATTGCACCTGGGTTTCACACAAGCAGCATCTTTTTTACATCGTAGTTATCTAAGAAATAATGGTTTTATCATTGCAAATAATATTAAAATGATCCGAGTGTCTATAGTGACTATATGATTAAGTAATACTGACTATGGACTAATTACATCAATACTTGCAGTACTTGTACTACTGCTGCTGCTGCCACTAGCAGTTGTAATAGTAGTAATAATAATAATAATAACAATAACAATAACGACAGTGGCAGATATAAAAAGAACTTATAGATGTACAAAACAGATGTTTCCTGATATAGCGATTTCTAGGGAATGGAAATTTAAGGAGACTGCACCAGCTAAGGATACTGAGAAAGATCTGCTTGGAAAGAAGGATATACAAGGTTAAAGAGCGTGCATAGGGACAGTGGTAATCATTATTGTTGGTTTAGTAGGTATGTCACTAACTGTATTCAGAAGCTGGAGATGTTATTCAGTACTCTAATATCTGCGGGAGGTTATCATAGAGTCGAGTTCCTGCTACTGAGAAGGAGATCGAGAAAGTGGCTCAACGATAGAGTGGCACAGAAGGGATTTCGCTCTGATTTAAACGCATGTCTCAAGCAAATGTGCTCGAATGGATGTCGTCTTCAATAGCTATGCAGAAAGGAAGAGAGTTCCATAGCATGTTCTAGCATGGAAATCTGTGTCAAACTAGTCTTCTGGCAGATGATTACGACAACAATAGCAACAAGAGGAGTAACAACACAAACAACGATATCAATAACAACGTATTCGAAAATGAATATTTGACATCCAAAGCTTACATCATTTCCTTTACCATAACTAGTTTCGACTCTATGGCATCACTGTCAACTGCTCACTACCATAGACAATTAACAGTTGTAAAGTGGCTGCGATAAATGGAAATGAATTCTAATTCTACGTATGATAAATAAATTATTATTATTATTTATTTGCGTGTGGTGCGAGCCTGCATATGACGCCCAATACGATGTGCACTTACGGTTTAATTTCAATGTCCATGTTTAACTTCGGTATTTATTTCCTTCTTTTGTGACGCTTTACAATTGTCAAAGCTGTATGATAATGAACCTTTAGGATCGAAACTTATTATGACGAAATAAGTCAAGATAGTTGTTTCTGTTGAAAGATTTGTTAACTTTACAGATGAAGCACCACATTTCGTTCAAAAGATACGTACATCCTCGGAACCGGGCATCCGTCGCCCTGGTGGCAACATTTGACAATGCTCGTTTCTGATGAGTGAAACCAGTCAAATAAATCCAATTATACGTGAACTGTGGCGGTATGTCTGTACATTAATTACAAAGGCCTCTGAGTTTCCCGCAGGCAATGCCTGCGTTTGTTGAAATCATTACCCTCAGTTGCGGACCCACTATGAGTTTCCCTTGGAAGTCGAAATCTGCACGTAATGAAGAGTCATAATGAAAATGTTGAGTATTTGCTTATAAAATATATCTGTTCTCCTATACAGATTTTCGAAACATATAACTGTATAATATTTGTCCAAGTCGAACTTTTTCACCTTTTTTATTTAAATTCATCCGTTTACTGTAGACTCTGTTTTCAACATTTATAATACTCAGTTTCAAATTAATTTTTATTTCCTGATTTCCTACTCTAATGTTATTTTTCGAATCAAAGTATTTTTGCTCTTTTTCAACATCGATGAACTCTTAACACATATATAGTACAGTGCTGTGGTTTGAGCAATGTTTAAGCTGCCTTACACAAGAATTTCGTGAATAATGTGAGCGCATTTTCATTGAGTAAAACACTCAGACGTTTCGGTCACTATTGCAAATGACCTTCCTCACAGTGTTTTTGCAGTTAGGAAAAATACCCTGAGGAAGGACATCTGCGATAGTGGCCGAAACGTCGGAGAATATTACACTTTGACAGTGAGGTCACTAACCCAGAAGAATTTTACTGGTTAAGTCAGCGGCCGAGGAAGCATACACATAAAGAAAGTTCTTTTTTCGTCATTTATACTGTTCCCTGGCTTCTACATCGTATTTCGTAGGAACAGAGTACGCTAAGGTGCTACTTGGCACCCTTACGACTTTGGCAGCCCCATTCAGCACATGCTGTGGCATAAGGATCTCTGCTGTTGAATTCCATCTGCTTAACGCCGTACAGAGATAAAAAATACAAAATGAATGTCTGAACATATGCAAAATATCATCTACACATAAGTAACATCATTCTCATCTAATTTAGCCCCATTTAAATCTTAGATTCATAGCTCTACAAATTTTACGCAACCTAGTTGCCTTATAGACAAAAGGTGCTGAAAATTTGTCCGCTCTAATGTCAATGGGAAACATTCGGGATTTAATTCAGTTGAATCCTGTGCTCTCACTCCTTGCAATAAAGCAAAAGATCTCGAGCAACACCATCAACGCTTCGCCAACATGGATTCATTCAAGGCATTTATTTCTTATCCTTCTTTCTTCAGTTGTTAGACATCTGGCTATTAAGTCCTGTTGTTCAGCGCCTCTATAACTGTGGGTGGTCACCATTTGGTCTTTCTCCCACTTACTTGATCTGTAAACTGATCGGCCGCGCGGCATTAGCTGAGCGGTCTAGGGCGCTGCAGTCATGGACTGTGCCGCTGGTCCCGGCGGAGGTTCGAGTCCTCCCTCGGGCATGGATGTGTGTGTGTGTGTGTCTTTAGGTTAATTTAGGTTAATTAGTGTGTAAGCTTAGGGACTGATGACCTAAGCAGTTAAGTCCCATAAGATTTCACACATTATACTGATCGTTTCCTTGTTGGTCAATGTATCACTATTAATTCTGGCATTTTAGTTTCAATCTTTCTCGTGACAAGACCTCTCCGTTTATACTGACAGAAAAAGTATGTAACATCCTCAGGGACTATGCCCAGTAGCACCAGGTGATGACCTGACCATACTGAGACTGAGGGGCTGCAGTGTTAGTGATTCGTCTGTCACGGTCATCGACGATCAGATGACGCTCAGGAACTATGTCTGTGAGACCTCCACTTTGACTCCGCAGGCAGTAACTGCACTGATTTTAGAGGTGAAAAATGTTTCTACATAAATTCTAGGGCATAACAGTTCCGCACCAATAAGTACGTATTCCCGCTAAAAAATTCAGCTATTTCAATTATAGCACACTGAGGGCCTGTGAGATGATGGACTGACGCATCTACAGGTTCCTGGATGTATTGGGCACAGTGTGTCGGTGGTGCGTCTTTGCTTTCAGCAGTGGTCTGGGAAACATCCCTACACCTGGAGATCAAATTCTGTAAGTCTGCGTATTTCCGACACATCTCGAGACTGAGGCATTGTGTGAACATTGGCGTCCGACCGAACATAATCCAGATAAGAAATCTGGCGACATGTTGAACTTGCTGCATGACCAAGGACCATTTGGAACCTGTTGCTTGCGACAGGACTGGGATCACATAGTCCTCTGGCCAGGTAACCACTGACACGACACCGCCAAGTGTGGCTACTCTCCTGTCGCGAAAAGTTGACAGGAGAGTGATATGGCGCTCTGTTGTCTTCAGTGATGAGAGTAGGTTCTTTCTGTATGTGAGTAATGGACGTACGTGTGTACGACATAGGCCTGGTGCAACTCTTATTGCGCACTACATTCACCCACAAAACACAGATCCCAAACATGGCTTCATCATGTGAGGGTCCATCAGAAACAGCTCGTGGTCACATTTGGTGTTTCTGCAGGGTAGAATGACCAGTTTTGGCTACATTGCACAGGTTGCTATCCCAGTGCTACCACCACTTCTTCGACAGGAACATGATGTGCTTTTTCAGCGAAACAGTGCACGTCTACATACGGCAGCTGCAGCACAACATGTTCTTCGTAGCGTACAAAAACTGCCCTGATCAGCAAGATGAGCAAATCTTTCGAAAACTGGACACACATGGGACATGGTGAAGCAGGACACTACTCTTTCTCCACGGCCTTGCAAGAACCATTGGCGTATAGCAACAAATGGAGCAGGGTTCTTAAGATAATCTATCGCAGGATGCAATTTTGCAACTTTATGATCGTTTGCATGCACTGCAGCCAGAGGGAGTACACTGTGTATTTATGCGACTTATTGGGCATCTATCACTGTGAAATGTGTGTTTCATTTCGTTTGAATTTGTTATCATATGCTCCTGCAATGACGTACTATCGGTCATACCACTTTTCCTTCAGAGTGGATTTTTTTTCTGGCTTTGTACTTCTATACTCATTGATCTATTCATTTATGCTTTCAAGTCAGCTCAGCTATCGGAACGTGAGGAAGGGGAAGAGGGGGAAACTGAGAACGTGCTTCATTTAAATGACAATGAAGTCGCACTGCCTACTACTTGGTATCATATGTCACATTTCTCAACATCATAGATCACAAACATAACAAATCATTTTATTATTCTTGGTGCTGTGGAGACATAATACAAGTTTTACCTGGCATAAACTATCAGCATACAGACGCAGGCCATTTTACAGATTCCCGCATTCAGGTTGCCATTCAATCAGGACTTATTAACTTTCATAATCAAAAAAAGATCTTTCACACACATGCCTTGTATTTTGGTCGAAATAAGGTAACGTAATTATGGTGACTTGAAAACGAAGTCCGAGGAAAACAATTTAGGTGTCATGGACAATAATAACGTAAAAGAATTTGTGTTTAAAACAGTATCTATACTGCAGATCAGTCAGTTACATCTGCACGTGTCCATGGGCACTTTCAGCTAAAACGGCCAACGGTCTCGAAAGCATTTGGAAAACAGTTGTAAGATAGGCCGTGTCCTCAACACGTTACGAAAACTATCTTTGTAAGGCCATAGCTAATTCTATAAACCTCGTGTTTTCTTTAACGCCAATATACATAGGTGGATAGGGAAATTGGCGGTGGTTTTTACCAGAAGTTTTCCATCTTCATCGCATCATAAATTAGTTGTTTTTTGCTTTGCAGTGTCATATTATGAACAGCGTGCTGTCAAGTCTATTAAAAACGTTATGTCTGAAATACTTGCGGATGTTGTAATTTTCTTTCCTGCACTCCTTTCTCTTTCATAAATTCCACAATAGCGGGTTTTAGATCGAGAAATCGTTCCAGGCATCCCCCTTGGCTTATCTAGCATCTATACAGAATTATAAATAGTATGTTGAGTCGCTAACACTTGTTTCGATTCCAACGAAAATACTTGCAACTGCGTGCGACGTCAGAAGTTTTACCATTCGTACCTCCATTTTCTTCAAGTGCTTCTTGAAGCACAGAACAATGAATGCCGTCTACCGATCGTTGTAAACTTTTGCTCTTTGATCGTTAACTAAATCTTTAAAATCTTTTTTCGTGGTGCTGTGATGTCGTTTCATAGCAAATTTACAGTACCTGTAGATTATGCGACTACGTAATAGATGTTGCGAATCTTCATCCGTTTCTTCTGTCATCCCCCTTTCCTTTTTCAAGGAATGGTTTGATAGAAATCAATAGTATGTAAAATTTGAAATTTTCCCGGCGAATCAACTGTTGAAAAAGATTTCGGGCTTGCAGCCGGTCTTCTTTAACTTCATTGCACCATATTTTGGCTGGACAACTGCCAGCCCTCTTCAGGTGAACCGAACGAGGACTGACGAAGACGTTCTCCGCTCCGTCTTATATAGTGCGCTGATAGTAGTGCCACGCGTGCCAGTGTGGCCGAGCGGTTCTAGGCGGCACAGTCTGGAACTGCACGACCGCTACGGTCGCAGGTTCGAATCCTGCCTCGGTCATGGATGTGCGTGATGTCCTTAGGTTAGTTAGGTTTAAGTAGTTCCAAATTATAGGGGACTGATGACCTTAAAATTTAAGTCCCATACTGCTCAGAGCCATTTGAATTTGAAGTACTGCCGCGCATGCGTTGCAGTCGCGGAGACAGAAGGGCCACACCGCCCAGCGACAGCGCCCTCGCTAGTGGAACTGCAATACTCAGCTGTCTCTTTCTGCTCGAACAGTCATTGTACCTCCGTGCGTCTTTCATACACGAACGAATAGCAATGGGTAAACAGCAAGGCCGGCCGCTGTGGCCGAGCGGTTCTAGGTGCTTCAGTCCGGAACCGTGCTGCTGCTACGGTGCAGGTTCGAATCCTGCCTTGGGCATGGCTGTGTGTGATGTCCTTAGGTTAGTTAGGTTTAAGTAATTCTAAGTCTAGGGGAATGATGACCTCAGATGTTAGGTCGCATAGCGCTGAGAGCCATTTGAACCATTTGAACAGCAACGATTCTAGCGAACTGAAGAGAGCGGTGCCGTCCGAAAAATGTCGCACCGCAATGGTAAGTGAAATGTCGCGCAGTAATGACTACTTCAGGGAAGGAACGAGCAAAGCTTGGCCCACCCGCGGCTTGGATAACCAGCTCGCAGGCCGTATGGCACGCCGTGGCCAGCGCTGTTCTAAGTAGCCTACTACCCTTTGTCTGACAGTCGTATTTACACTGAGGTGACAAAAGTCATGGGGTGCCTCCTAATATCGTCTAGGACTTCCTTTTGCCGGCGAAGTGCAGCTACTGGACGTGGCATAGACTCAGCAAGTGATTGGAAGTCCTCTGCAGAAATTTTGATCTGTGCTGATTCTATAGCCGTGCATAATTGCGAGAGTGTTGCTGATGCAGGATGTGCGCCAAATGACCATTCGAATATGTCCCATAAATGTTCGATGGGATTCATGTCGGGCGATCTGGTGGCCAGATCATTCGCTCGAACTGTCCAAAATGTTCTTCAAACCACTGGGGAACGATTGCGGCCCGAGGGTAAGGAAAAATTCGATCTTTGTTTGGGAACGTGACGTCAATGGATGACTGCAAATGATCTCCAAGTAGCTTAATATCCAAAGGAGCCAGACCAATCCATGTAAATGCAGAAAAAACCATTATGAAATCACCGCCAGCTTGCACAGTGCCTTGTTGACAATCTAAGTCTATGACTTCTTCGGGTCGGCGCCACAGTCTAAACCTACCATCAGCTCTTATCAACTGAAAACGGGATTCGTCTGAGAAGTCCATGGTTTTACATTCGTCTAGGGTCAAATCAATATAGTCATAAGCCCAGGAGACGTGCTACAAGCAATGTCGTGCTGTTAGCAGCTCGAGTAAGTCGTCTACGGCCACAGCTCGTTAACGATAGATTTCCCCGCGCTGTCCTAACGGATACGTTCGTCGTACGTCAAACGTTGATTTCTGCGGTTATTTCACTCAGGCAGTGTTGCTTGTCTTTTAGCATCGTCAGCCGGCCGAAGTGGCCGTGCGGTTAAAGGCGCTGCAGTCTGGAACCGCAAGACCGCTACGGTCGCAGGTTCGAATCCTGCCTCGGGCATGGATGTTTGTGATGTCCTTAGGTTAGTTAGGTTTAACTAGTTCTAAGTTCTAGGGGACTAATGACCTCAGCAGTTGAGTCCCATAGTGCTCAGAGCCATTTGAGCCATTAGCATCGTCAACTGCAGGCAAACGCCGCTGGTCTCGGTCGTTAAATGGAGCCCATCGGTCACTGTGTTGTCCGTGATGAGAGGTAACGTCTGAAATTTCTATTCTCGGCACAGTCTTGACACGTACAATCGCATCCCAGATGTGTTCGATCGGGTTCAGATCTGGTGACCTGGTTGGGGGTGAGCCGGGGGGGGGGGGGAGGGGGGTGAGAAGCAGCGCACCAATTGGAATTCGCCCCTGTGCTCTTCGAATTACTCCATCACACTCCTGGCCTTCTGACATGGTGCAGTTTCTTGCTGGAAAATGCCACTGCGTCTTGAAATAGATCGTAGGAAGGAGTTTACGTGCTCTGCAACCGATGTACGTTAATGCATGGTCGTCACGGTGCCTTGCACGAGCTCCACTAGACCCGTGGATGTTTACGTGGAAGTTCCGCAAAGCGTAATAGAGCTGCTGCCACCTTGTCTTCGTCCCGCAGGACATATGTCGAAGACTTGTTCCCGTCGAAGACGTTCTGCCATCGGCGTTATGAAGAAGCTACCGGGATTCATCAGCTCGTGCAAAACTCTGCCACTGAGCTAACATTCAGTACCGATGGCCACGTGCCTATTTCAACTCTGTTAACATTGACACTTGCATGGGTCGTCGGCTGCGGAAGCCCATCGTTAGGAGTGTTCGTTGCTTCATTGCACGGTGCGTTCAGACACACTTGTACTCTGCCCAGCATTAAAGTCTGATGTTACTTTCCTCACAGTTCGCCGCGTGCCCTGCTTTACCAGTCTGGCCAGCCTACGATATTTTTTTTTTTTTAAATGCGGTACACTACATCACCAGCCTTCCCTTCCGCGGTCTAACTGTGTTGGTGAGCCAGTAAATATAAACCATAGGGCAGTGACTGTGCGTCACTGCAATACACTTTGGAGGTGTGGCGGTGGGACTTGGAGTGCCATACCACCCTGCAGTGGTGACAGTACTCAGCCTACGAGCGTCCGACATCTGTAATAAGGGGCGCCCGCCCAATCCCACGGCGTTTTGACGTGGTTTCACCTTGGCTTCGCCTCATGTTGTAGATACCACAGCTCCCCGCGAACACTCGACAAGTCGTGTAGTTCCCGAAATGTTCGTGCCACAATCTTCTTCGTTCATACTCAGATAGATCGCGTACCTTTCCCATTCTTCACACAGACAGCACGCTCACTGGTTCTACATGCACCGTGCGTCTCTCTGACTGGCAGTAATTCCTCGCCACATGACGCTGCTGTCGCCTGGACGGGTTTATATCGATATTAGTTCGGTGGTCATAACGTTCTGGTTGATTCGGGGGATAGGGGACCAAACAGCGAGGTCATCAGTCCATTCGGATTAGGAAAGGATGGGGAAGGAAGTCAGCCGTGCCCTTTCAAAGGAATCATCCCAGCATTTGCCTGAGGCGATTTAGGGAAGTCACGGAAAATCTGAATCACGATTTGAACCGTCGTCCTCCAGAATGCGAGTCCAGCGTGCTAACCACTGCGCCACCTCGCTCGGTCATGATTTTCTGGCTGAGCTGCATCTACATCTACGTGATTACTCTGCTATTCACAATAAAGTGCCTGGCAGAGGGTTCAATAAACCACCTTCAAGCTGTCTCTCTACCGTTCCACTCTATAACGGCACACGGGAAAAAGGAGCATTTAAATTTATCTGAGCGACCCCTGATTTCTCTTATTTTATCACGATGATCATTTCTCTCTATGTGGGTGCCCACAGAATATTTTCGCAATCGGAGGAGAAAACTGGTGATTGAAATTTCATGAGAAGATCCTGTCGCAACGAAAAATGCCCGCGTTTTAATGATTGCCACTCCAATTCACGTGTCATGTGTGTGACACTATCTCCCCTATTTCGCGATAATACAAAACGAGCTGCCTTTCTTTGTACTTCTTCGATGTCATCCGTCAGTCCCACCTGATGCGGATCCCACACCGCACAGCAATACTCCAGAATAAGGAACCAAAATGGATAACAATAAACCCGGAATAGACTGAGATGTACCCGCCATACCGCCGGGTGCGGGACCGGCCAGTCGCTTCACGACTGGAATCCGCCGCACTACTCGACCAGACCAGCGGGTGCATCAGCTTCCAGGCAATGACAACTGCACTCTGCTCGAGAACTAGAGCTTAATAGTAGTAGTCATGTCATTCTCAATGGAGAGAAGTCTTCCGAAGTAAGAGTGATTTCAGGCATGCCGCAGGGGAGTGTCGTAGGACCGGTGCTATTCACAGTATACGTAAATGACCTATTGGATGACATCGGAAGTTCTCTGAGGCGTTTTGCGGATGATGCTGTGGTATATCGAGAGGTTGTAACAATGGAAAATTCTACTGAAATGCAGGAGGATCTGGAGCGAATTGACGCATGGTGCAGGGAAGGGAAACTAAATCTCAATGTAGACAAGTGTAATGTGCTACGAATACATAGAAAGAAAGATCACATATCATTTAGCTACAATATAGCAGGTCAGCAACTGGAAGCAGTTAATTCCATAAATTATCTGGGAGTAGGAATTAGGAAATGGAATGATCATATAAAGTTAAACGTCGGTAAAGCAGATGCCAGACTGAGATTCATTGGAAGAATCCTAAGGAAACGCAATCCGAAAACAAAAGAAGTAGGTTACAGTACACTTGTTCGGCCACTGCTTGAATACTGCTCAGCAGTGTGGGATCCGTACCAGATAGGGTTGATAGAAGAGATAGAGAAGATCCAACGGAGAGCAGCGCGCTTCGTTACAGGATCATTTAGTAATCGCGAAAGCGTTACGGAGTTGATAGATAAACTCCAGTGGAAGACTCTGCAGGAGAGACGCTCAGTAGCTCGGTACGAGCTTTTGTTGAAGTTTCGAGAACATACCTTCACCGAGGAGTCAAGCATTATATTGCTCCCTCCTACATATATCTCGCGAAGAGACCACGGGGATAAAATCATAGAGATTAGAACCCACACAGAGGCATACCGACAATCCTTCTTTCCACGAATAATACGAGACTGGAATAGAAGCGAGAACCGATAGAGGTACTCAAGGTACCCTCCGCCACACACCGTCAGATGGCTTGCGGAGTATGGATGTAGACGTAGATGTAGTTGTAGTAGATTAGAACATTAACCAATAGTAACCAGTAGGGACTGCAACGACAAAACATACTTGGCCAGCCCAGTGCCAGGGGCACGCTAGCATGGGTTTAGCTCAGTGAGCAGGCCACAAGTAGTAGGTTTATACAACAACTGGAACACCTGTAATCGCTGCATAATAGATCAGTTAGAAATAGGATAGCTAACAAATAGATTAACCTTGCTTGTAGTTAAGCCAGTTGTAGAAAATGTAACATCGCTGTTGAACTTTAGTATAATATGTAGAACCACTAATTATTAAGGTGGTGTAAGCAGCCTCTTTAGTAGACCTGTTGCACCTTCTAAGTGAATGTGCATACGGCTGTCCCACGACTTTTGTCACCTGAGTGTATTTCTGTGTGGTGCAACTTGCGTAACCGTTACAGGTACCTCGGAGAGCGGCCTCGGTGCTCTGAGGCTACCGCCAGCCGCGAGGACGCGATTTTGGGGATCCGCGCGCGGCGGCGCCTGGCGTAGGCGTCGCGTCGGCACGTGAGAGCGGGTGCGCCGCGCCGCTAATCCCGGGCCGTGTTGCGGCCGGTGGCTGGCTGTCGCTAATTTACCGCCGTTAATGAGATCCTCTGTGGGCACCGCCGCCGCCGCCGCCGCTGCCGCCGCCGTTGCCGCCGCCTCTTCGCAGCCCCTGCTGCCGTGGGCGAGGCCAGCCAGCGCGGCCGGGGAAATTTGCTGGCCAGGGCGCGGACCCTCGTTTTATTAAAGCCTTTAATTCCGAGGAAACCGTACATCTCGACGCAGCGCCGTCCCTGCGCGAGCCGCTAGCCGCCTACCTGGCCCTCCGGCTGCCTTTGTACGGCCTGTTATCGCTCCCGTGAGCAGAGCTTTGCCGAGCGCCCGGCCCGCCAATGTCCGCCACGCAGCTAAAGGTCATTCCGTTTCTCTTTCAGCGGTAACTACGCTGCTTCCGTCGCGTCCCCGTCTCTCGGAATGTGTGCTTCGTCTTCGAGGCATATTTAATTTAAAACGAGGAGACTTCTGAGGCAGCTGAGGTAACTTCAGTGGCAAATGTTAGGCGGACGTCTTGACGAGGAAAAACGTGAAACAAGCGACGTAAAAGAAAAACAAATACTGGATCGTACTTTCAGCAAACTAGAGAACATGCTACAAAAGCTCACCGTAGTCGAAAATAGATCTGCAGTTTTGCCAGAATTTCTTTTTTCCATTTGTTAATATACAGAGTGGTTATACAATTAAACTTTTGCTATTTGAGAGGATCCCCATGAGAAACGAGTGATCTTACGACAACGAAACTTTGTGGAAACAATTGTTATGACATGTTGTTGTTGTTGTAGTCTTCAGTCCTGAGACTGGTTTGATGCAGCTCTCCATGCTACTCTATCCTGTGCAAGCTTCTTCATCTCCTGGTACCAGCTGCAGCCTACATCCTTCTGAATCTGCTTAGTGTACTCATCTCTTGGTCTCCCTCTACGATTTTTACCCTCCACGCTGCCCTCCAGTACTAAATTGGTGATCCCTTGATGCCTCAGAAGATATCCTACCAACCGATCCCTTCTTCTAGTCAAGTTGTGCCACAAACTCCTCTTCTCCCCAATTCTATTCAATACCTCCTCATTAGTTATGTGATCTACCCATCTAACCCTCAGCATTCTTCTGTAGCACCACATTTAGAAAGCTTCTATTCTCTTCCTGTCTAAACTATTTATCGTCCACGTTTCACTTCCATACATGGAAACTCCATACAAATACTTTCAGAAACGACTTCCTAACACTTAAATCAATACTCGATGTTAACAAATTTCTTTTCTTCAGAAACGATTTCCTTGCCATTGCCAGTCTACATTTTATATCCTCTCTACTTCGACCATCATCAGTTATTTTGCTCTCCAAATAGCAAAACTCCTTTACTACTTTAAGTGTCTCATTTCCTAATCTAATTCCCTCAGCATCACCCGACTGAATTCGACTACATTCCGCTATCCTCGTTTTCCTTTTGTTGATGTTCATCTTATATCCTCCTTTCAAGACGCTACCAATTCCATTCAACTGCTCTTCCAAGTCCTTTGTTGTCTCTGACAGAATTACAATGTCATCGGCGAACCTCAAAGTTTTTATTTCTTCTCCATCGATTTTAATACCTACTCCGAACTTTTCTTTTGTTTCCTTTACTGCTTTCTCAATATACAGATTGAATAACATCGGGAAGAGGCTACAACCCTGTCTCACTCCCTTCCCAACGACTGCTTCCCTTTCATGCCCCTCGACTCTTATAACTGCCATCTGGTTTCTGTCCAAATTGTAAATAGCCTTTCGCTCCCTGTATTTTACCCCTGCCACCTTTAGAATTTGAAAGAGAGTATTCCAGTCAACATTGTCAAAAGCTTTCTCTAAGTATACAAATGCTAGAAACGTAGGTTCGCCTTTCCTTAATCTTTCTTGTAAGATACGTCGTAAGGTCAGTATTGCCTCACGTGTGCCAACATTTCTATGGAATCCAAACTGATCTTCCCCGAGGTCGGCTTCTACCAGTTTTTCCATTCGTATGTAAATAATTCGCGTTAGTATTTTGCAGCTGTGACTAATGTTATGACATGGGAAAACGAAATAACGAAAGAACAATTGAAAGAAACTCATTTTAATTTCCACATGGAATGGTAACGTTTCCTCATTGCGTTCCACGATTACGTTCCAAGTTACAAACGTTGCTCACTGTGATGACGACCTGCAGCCACGACAGACTGGAACCGCGCTACGCGTACTATTTCAGAATTCTTCGCTGCACGTTTCGAACAGATAACCATTCACTTAGCACTCTCAGCCTTGGCAATAGTAAGTTCATCAGCAATTGGTGACGCAAATGCCGTCGGCCTCCACCAGGAGCAATTCCCAAATTGTCAGTTAATTCGAATTTCCGAATCCTGCTCCTCAACCACAGTGTGGAAAGGCGACCCCTCCGTATTCCTTAAATGCTTCGATACTCGCGTATAGCTCCAGTACTGTTGCTGTTGTTTTCATGAAACAGATTTACGAGTAAAGCTCTCCTCACCTTGATCATACTAGTGTTCAGCTGTAGTGGACACTGATGCTCGCGTCTCATCTCTACATCATCGTGCCACGGCCGCCGCCTAACGGCAAGATATGATACTATCACAACTAATAACGCAAATTCTGCAGCATACAGTATGAACATCATTTCTATAAAGTTGGCTAACCATAATGTAAATAGTTTTCCGTTTACACTGGCCAAAGTAGCGGAAGTTTACTCATAAGCACCCTGTAGTTTAATTCGCAATAAAAATAGTTCAAATGGCTCTGAGCACTATGGGACTTAACTTCTGAGGTCATCAGTCCCCTAGAACATAGAACTACTTAAACCTAACTAATCTAAGGACATCACACACAGCCATGCCCGAGGCAGGATTCGAACCTGCGTCCGTAGCGTTCGCGCGGTCCCAGACTGTAGCGCCTGGAACCGCTCGGCTACCCCGGCCGGCAAGTTTCAATATGTTGAGAATATAGTAAGTAAATGATGCTATTAATTCACCCCAAACATCTACGGTAGCAGGAAATTGTTTCCCTGCTACAGTTCCTTATAGGTGGCTAGCCCTCCGGTGTGGCCGAGAGGTTCTAGGCGCTTCAGTCTGGAAACGCGCGACCACTACGGTCGCAGGTTCGAACCCTACCTCGGGTATGGATGTGTGTGATGTCCCTAGGTTAGTTAGGTTTAAGTAGTTCTAAGTTGTAGGGGACTGATGACGTCAGATGTTAAGTCCCATAGTGCTCGGAGACATTTTTTTTATGGTGGCTAATTGCACACTTACTAATTAAACACTTGTTTGACAGGGCATCACTATAACTGAATTGTGGAAACAGGTAGAGAAATATCCAATAACACTTATTAAGAGTATGTTATAAGATAGTAATGAACTTTGGTACAGTTTAATGTGTGGCACTTGATGTCCTAACCGAATAATGTGATATCTGAATAACTTTGCTCTCTCTTGGCAGCCTATGATACAGTCACTATAGCTGATAGCAGCGATTTAAAGACACCTTGATGCTCAAATTACTCCCATGAACAGCGACTGCTAAGTCGAAAGGCAGTCTTCAAAGTACTGTACTGAGCATGCATTGAAGTCAACGCTGGTTCAAAACTGTGTGAGTGTGCATGGCGTGTTGTGCTTTGGTGCCTGTCAGAGGAAGGATTTACACGTCCGCCAGTACAAGACTGAAGCGATGTAGCCTGTGGCTGACAGTGGCAGCTGTTTACACTGCCGGAGTATGTATACGATGTGCCGAAGTAGGAAGAGGTCTGTGTTTGTAGCAGCCAGCTGGAGGGTGCTGCATGGAACTGAGAGGCGCCAGGCAAGTGATCGTGGCTGTGTGGTGGGGGACTCTGGCGGCATAAGCTGCGCACCGTTGCTTTGATAATGCAACCCAATTCACTGATGTGACAAGAGTCATGGTATAGCGATATATGCATGAAAGGATGGCGGTTTATCGCGTACACAAGGTATAAAAGGGCATTGCACCAGAAAAGCTGTCATTTTTTTTTTCAGGGATTCATGTTAAAAGGTTTTCCATATGATTATGGCCGCACGACAGGAATTAACCGACTTTGAACGCGGAATGGTAGAAGGAACTAAACGCATGGGACATTTCATTTCGGAAATCGTTAGGGAATTCAATATTGCGATATTCACAGTGCAAGGAGTGAGCCGAGAATACAAAATTTCATGTGTTACCTCTCACCACGGACAGCATATTGGCCGACGGCCTTCATTTAACGATCGAGAGCAGCGGCGTTTGCCTATGGTTGGCAGTGCTAATAGGCAAACAACAGCATGAAATAACCGCATAAATCAATGTGGGGCGTACGACGAACTTATCCATTAGGACAGTGAGATGAAATTTGGCATTAATGGGCTACGTCTCCAGAAGACTGAGGATAGCGGATTTTCTAACCGCGCAACGTCACCTGCAGCTCCTCTCCTTGGCTCGTGGATATACCGGTTGGACTCCAGACGATTGTAAAACCGTGGCCTGGCAGATGAGTCCCAATTTCAGTTGATAGGTGCCGATGATACGGTTCGAGTGTGATGCAGAACCCACGAAGCCATGGATCTAAGTTGTCGATCAGCACTGTGCAAGCTGATGGTGGCTCCATAATGGTGTGGGCTGTGTTTGTATGGAATGGACTAGGTATTCTGGTCCAACTGAACCGATCATTAACTGGAAATGCCTATGATCGGTTACATGGTGGTCATTTGCAGCAGTTCAAAGACTTCTTATTCTCAAACGAGGATTGAATTTCTATGGATGACAACGCGCCGTGTCACTGGGCCACAGTTGTTCGTAATTGGTCTGAAGAACATTTTGGACACTTCGAGGTAATGATCTGACCACATAGATCACCCGACACGAGTCCCATATAATATTTATGGGACATAGCCCAGAGATCAGTTCGTGCTCAACACGCTGCACCGCCAACATCTTCGTGATTATGGACGGCTATGGGGGCACCATGGCTCAGTACTTCTGCGGGGGCTTCCTACAACTTGCTAAGTCCATGCCACGTCAAGTTGCTGCACTAAGCTTCGCAAAAAGAGGTAGAACACGATATCAGGAGGTATCGCATGACGTATAGCATGACGTTCATACCTCAGGCATCTTCAGATACCCCATTGAAATTGAAACCACCGACATGAGGATCAATTGAATTAAATGTAATGACATGAATTATTCCGGTAAAGAGAAACCAGAGAATCCTGAACACCAGTGCAATAAATATTTTGGATAATAAATAGTTTATCCTGGTCGAGCTTGAATCACCATTTCCCAACTTTTTACGAGCATTCATTTTAATTTTGGATGGCCTAATCATGCCTTCATTTCCTCTATTCATTCCATTTCATCCAATCAGAATCAGAAATATTAATGCCTCCACAATTCTTGTTAGTCATGACACAATTATCTTAACATAATTTTAGACATTAAAATGTATCTTTACATACCCAGAGAACCTCAATAAACTCAAACAACTGGCTGAACATTTTTTGTCACAGAGACAAAGATATCAACCCATTTTGTCCCATATTGTTCAAAGCGAAATATTCTTTCTTTGGTCGCAAAGTGGCAGTCCTTAACAAGAGAAATTCAGTGGTGCAAACATTTTTATCGTTATGTTAAGAATTTTCCAACTTAAAAAAGCGTTTACAGTTAAGACTTCTTTTAGTTCAAGTGTAAGCTTATCCTTCACCGACATGGAAGATACTTGAGCAATTTTCTGTTGCCGTTCGCAATGTTTGAATAAAGTTCAGTGAAATCAATGTCTACGTAGATCAAGAGCGCTTGGAATTACCCCGAAATTGATACAGATTATACTGGGAAGCTGTTGAAAATTTCCTGTTAATCGTGTAGCCTGTGACGCTTACATTAATGTAGTAGGAAAATTCCATTTGTACGGAACAAGACGCCAAATGATCAGGAGTAACGTCGTTGCTGTAACCCCGACATCCGTAGCTCTCATGGCCGTTACTATGATGGTCACGGTTCCTAAGGAAATGGTTTATTTGTTTTTCAGCTAAATACACTTATATTTCTTCTTTGTAGATAATACGAAATACACTCCTGGAAATGGAAAAAAGAACACATTGACATCGGTGTGTCAGACCCACCATACTTGCTCCGGACACTGCGAGAGGGCTGTACAAGCAATGATCACACGCACGGCACAGCGGACACACCAGGAACCGCGGTGTTGGCCGTCGAATGGCGCTAGCTGCACAGCATTTGTGCACCGCCGCCGTCAGTGTCAGCTAGTTTGCCGTGGCATACGGAGCTCCATCGCAGTCTTTAACACTGGTAGCATGCCGCGACAGCGTGGACGTGAACCGTATGTGCAGTTGACGGACTTTGAGCGAGGGCGTATAGTGGGCATGCGGGAGGCCGGGTGGACGTACCGCCGAATTGCTCAACACGTGGGGCGTGAGGTCTCCACAGTACATCGATGTTGTCGCCAGTGGTCGGCGGAAGGTGCACGTGCCCGTCGACCTGGGACCGGACCGCAGCGACGCACGGATGCACGCCAAGACCGTAGGATCCTACGCAGTCCCGTAGGGGACCGCACCGCCACTTCCCAGCAAGTTAGGGACACTGTTGCTCCTGGGGTATCGGCGAGGACCATTCGCAACCGTCTCCATGAAGCTGGGCTACGGTCCCGCACACCGTTAGGCCGTCTTCCGCTCACGCCCTAACATCGTGCAGCCCGCCTCCAGTGGTGTCACGACAGGCGTGAATGGAGGGACGAATGGAGACGTGTCGTCTTCAGCGATGAGAGTCGCTTCTGCCTTGGTGCCAATGATGGTCGTATGCGTGTTTGGCGCCGTGCAGATGAGTGCCACAATCAGGACTGCATACGACCGAGGCACACAGGGCCAACACCCGGCATCATGGTGTGGGGAGCGATCTCCTACACTGGCCGTACAACACTGGTGATCGTCGAGGGGACACTGAATAGTGCACGGTACATCCAAACCGTCATCGAACCCATCGTTCTACCATTCCTAAACCGGCAAGGGAACTTGCTGTTCCAACAGGACAATGCACGTCCGCATGTATCCCGTGCCACCCAACGTGCTCTAGAAGGTGTAAGTCAACTACCCTGGCCAGCAAGATCTCCGATCTGTCCCCCATTGAGCATGTTTGGGACTGGATGGAGCGTCGTCTCACGCGGTCTGCACGTCCAGCACGAACGCTGGTCCAACTGAGGCGCCAGGTGGAAATGGCATGGCAAGCCGTTCCACAGGACTACATCCAGCATCTCTAAGATCGTCTCCATGGGAGAATAGCAGCCTGCATTGCTGCGAAAGGTGGATATACACTGTACTAGTGCCGACATTGTGCATGCTCTGTTGCCTGTGTCTATGTGCCTGTGGTTCTGTCAGTGTGATCATGTGATGTATCTGACCCCAGGAATGTGTCAATAAAGTTTCCCCTTCCTGGGACAATGAATTCACGGTGTTCTTATTTCAATTTCCAGGGGTGTATTTAAAACTAGGGCGATTTTGAAGCACTGGATAGCTTGTTGACGAAATAAATACACGTTTATATAACTTTCGTAGCTCGTTGCTTCTTCTGTGGTGTAAACATTGCAGACTAGTAAATACAACCACGCAATCAAAGTTTTTATGTATCAATTTGAAGTAAAAACTTAAATCGCTTAGCCGACCATTGTGGCCGAGCGGTTCTAGGCTCTTCAGTCTGGAACCACGCGACCGTTACGGTCGCAGGTGCGAATCCTGCCTCGGGCATGAATGTGTGTGATGTCCTTAGGTTAGTTAGGTTTAAGTAGTTGTAAGTTCTAGGGGACTGATGACCTCAGATGTTAAGTCCCATAGTGCTCAGAGCCATTAAATCGCTTAGATAATACATGAATTCAATATTCGGCTGCACTTTCCTCTTAAACTTGTCAGCAGCTCTTAAGTTTCTACTGCTGCGTACGGTGGCTATCCTTCGTCAGTGTATTAAGGCGCTCACACAGGCGATAACGTTATTTGTATTCGTTATTTATCTTCTGCAAGTAATAAAATAATCTTCAGTCTTGATAAATTTGTCACGGGGTCGAAGTCCAAAAGAGAAGTGTTATATCTTCTAGTAGTAAAATTCTTCTACATGAACATCTACATTTACATACATACTCTGCAAGCTACAGTATGGTGAATAGTGGAGGGTACCACGTACCAGAACTAGTGATTTCCTGTCCTGTTCCAATCGCAAATAGAGCGAGAGAAAATAGACAGTTTAGAAGCCTCATAAAAGCAGTAATTTCTCTCATCTTGTCTTCACGGTCCTTTCGCGAAATGAACATTGATAGCAGAAGAATAGTTCTGCTGTCGGTCTCAAGTGCCGGTTCTTTAAATTTCTTCAATAATGCCTCGCGAAAAGAAAGCTGTCTTCCCTCCGTCGATTCCCATTTAAGTTCAGGAAGCGTGTCCGGAACACTCGCACGCTGATCGAACCACCAGTAATAAATCTAGTATCACGCCTGTGAAATTGTTCAATGTCTTCCTTTATTCCGACCTTGTATGGATTCGAAACACTTAAGGAGTACTCAAGAGCTTGTCGCACTACTGTTGTGTACGCGGTCTCCTTTACAAATATTCCACAAATTTACCCAAATTCTCCAAGTAACCCGAAGTGGTGCACTGACTTTGCCTACTATCAACACGTAGTGTTCATTCAATTTCATATCACTTCCATTTCATTAATCACAGTGATAGTATCTAGCAGCACAATACTAATGCTGTATTCGAACTTTACAGCATTGTTTTTACTACTCGTCTTTATTAATTTACATTTTCTAAGTTTAGAGCAAGCTACTATTCACCACACCAACTAGAAATTTGGTCTAAGTTATCTTGTATGCTCCTACAATAACTCTACGTCACCTTCCCGTACACCGGTCATCAGCAACCAGCCGCAGAATGCTGCTCACTCTGTCCATCAGATCACTTACTTATATAGAGAATGAGAGTGATCCTACCAAACTTCCCTGCGACAGTCCGGACGGTACCGTTGGCTCTGAGGATCGTACGCCGTCGAGGACGAGGTACTGAGTTCTACTAAATAAGAAGTCTTCGAGCTACTCACACGTCTGGGAACCAGTTCCATATGCTGGTAGCACTGGTACCTGCACAGTCTGAAGTACGGCACCGTGCAAACTTTTTGCGGAAGTCTACGAGTATGAAACCGGCCTGTCGCGTTTCATCTACGATCGCAGGGTATCATGTGAGGAAAGGGCAAGCTCAGTTTCGCACGAGCGATGCCTCATAAATCCGTGCTGATTTGTGGACGTTTTCTGTCTCAAGGAAATCTGTTACATTCGAAATCATAACGCGTTCAAAAATTCTGCGGCGTGCCATGTTAAGGATATTGGTCTGTATTTATGCCGGTCATTTCTTTTACATTTTTTGTGTAAAGGAGTCACGAGCATTTCTTTTCAGTCGTGTGAGACTTCGCGCTGATCAAGAGATTCGCGATAAATGCAAGCTAAGTAAGTGGTCAGTGCCGTTGAGTAATCTCCGTAAAATCAAACCTGGATTCCATCTAGACCTCGCGACGTATTACGTTTCAATTCCTTCACTTGCCTCTCTTCGTCAGAGATGCCTGCCGTGCGGGGTAGACGCGCCCTGGGGAGCCTTACCACGATTCGCGCTGCTCTCCCCGTCGACGGTTCGAGTGATTCCTCGGGCATGGTAGTGTGTGTGTTATCCTTAGCGTAAGTTACTTTAAGTTAGATTAAGTAGTATGTAAGCCTAGGAACCGATGACCCCAGCAGTTTGGTCCCGCAGGAACTTACTACAAATTTCCATATTTCAGTGATCTCGATGCGGAAACTGCGCGATAGTCAAACGGAGGTATGTTCGTACTATCCTGCCGTGTGGATGATTTCTTAAAAATCTTTTTTTCAGGTTTTTTCTGTTTTTGTTATTCAACCTTAAATATGGAATTGTTGTAACGGAAGAAACAATAAATAAAAATAATTCATTACTTTTGCATTCAGTTGTCATTTTCAGTTCAATCTATCTTCGTTCCAGATTTTTTTTTCACCGTGTAGCAAAACAGAAAAATTTTATTGTTGTGGAAGTATGTGGCTTTTGAGTATATTCAGTATTATTGTTATTATTATTATTTTCTTCAGTATAAACAGAGTTAAATAACGGTGTGGATTTATTAAACATATACAACGTACTGCATGAGTGGACAGTTCACTCTAAAAATCCGTACTAAAACAAACTCCAAGCTTTTTTCCTGTTCTGAGTTTTTACATACTGTAGTGTCGCTGCCTAGTTTTTGTTGAATTCATGGTAGTTTGTAAGGAGGTTGCCTCGAAGTGTTGCAGTAGCAACAGCGGACTAATAAGGGCATTGTGGCGGTATGTGGGTCAGAAGTAGCTCACGCAAAGGGACTGCAAGAAATGCACCGTGCAGAGGTAATAGCAGTAGCGGGGTAGGGTTATATCACTACACCAGGACAAGAACTACACAACCTGACCGGGAGCAGGATAATAGTGGAATAAATGCACCTCAGAGCTGTGTCAATGGGTATGAATTTTGAGGCGGATTCATTCAGAGTTCAGCAGCACCACCACGACGCCAGGTCCACGCTGTACGAAGAGACGGCTGGCCGCTGCCAGCTGCAGCCACAGGTTCTAGATCAGGTCGCGCTAGCCGCCTCCTGCACTGAGACTTCCTCTGGGACCTGATGCCACACCGCCGTAGACATGCTGTCTGCACCTGGGTAATGACGATGCAATGGCGACACCAGAGACATAGAAACGTCAACGGTGAGGAAACTACGCAACATTTAGTTAATGAGATAGCGCAGTTATTGTCAGAAAATATATAAGTGAATAATAAGCGGTTAACTGTGCTGCTGGTCCCGGCGAAGGTTCGAGTCCTCCTTCGGGCGTGGGTGTGTGTGTTTGTCCTTATGATAATTTAGGTTAAGTAGTGTGTAAGCTTAGGGACTGATCACCTTAGCAGTTAAGTCCCATAAGATTTCACACACGTTTGAACAATAAGCGGTTAGAGAAGGATGAGTAGTTGGGGTTGCTGAAATCACAGAATCTAGGGGCAGATACAACTAGAGTGAATCTAGTTTCTCCATTTTCTGGTGGGTCGTCCAAGGACGTGTTATCATTTGTGGAAGATCTCTAGTCATTGGCTGAAGTAGGGGTTGGTTGTAAAGCAGTTGTTGCAAATAGGAAGACTGCGCCTGTCAGGAGAAGCGAAGTCATTGGTACGGCGCACAGGGGACAAGGCGGATATTTCTGAGCAACTCAGGCAAGGATTAGCACAGACACATAGGAAGCACATGAGCAATTGAGTATAATTTCTAAGTGGTGTAATGAAGCCAATGAGGCTTTTGTGGACAGGATTAGAAATCGTAACGTGTATACACATGAGATGGCGCAGAGTGATGAGCAAACAAGATGCTGCTACAGGAAGCCGAGTACTCGATGGTCTCCTGAGAGGTTTAACACCAAAAATGTCTATGAGCCTGTGCGCTGCTGCGCCTGGGCGTCTGTATGGGGCATTTAGGCTACCAATGGAATTCAAGGAAATTGGTTGTGAATTTGAGTACAAAGTAATCCAGAAATCACGGAAGAAACACGGAAATGTAGACACGCTAAGCAGAAAGGCAGCGGTGATACAAAGACTAGGTCAAGACCTCGCTGAGTTTCAAACGGCACATAGCGCTGATGTGGAATGTATGCAGTACAGTTAGCAGCTACATTTCAGCAAGTGTGAGCTGTAATTGTGTGGGGATACGAGATTAGGGCCATGGGTTGTTATACCAGCGAGGATAAGCGAAGAGATACTGAGAGAAATGCATTGTCACATTTTGGCAGGATTTGGAGCGAGCACAGCAATAAATCTGTGGTGGTGGAGAAACAGTTGGTGAGAGGAATGAAAAGTGATATTGACCAGTACGTCAGCAATGGTTTACAGTGTGTGCAGATTTGAGTCGTAAACTAATACTATGGTAGTGGTTGCCAGAATCGAAGGAACCTTTTCGTTCTATTGGCGTGGATGTGTGTGGACTGTGAAACTGCACTTTAGCAGGGAATCGTTTTGTACTGACTGTAATAGACAAAGTTACTTGTTACATGGATATGTTGCCGATGCTTGACTAGCAAGCAAGTGTTGATGGATAGATGGCTGCTGAAATTTGGGTTGCCAGAGAAAATAATAACGGATCAAGGGATGAACTTCATGTAAGACCAGATGAGGAAATTGTGTTGTTGGGAGTGAAAAAGTTAAACACTAGTCCACTTCATCTTCAGCCAAACAAAGAACCAGTTCATCAGACGCTTGGGAAGATGCTTAGTTATTTAGTTAATTCGCAGCATACGGATTGGGACAAGTGTTTATTTTTTGCGGCGAGTGCTTATAATTCGAAAGTGCACAGCAGCAGTTTGGTACAAGAAGCAACAAGCGAACACCAAGACACTGGAAAGGTAAGAGGAGTCAGTAAACCATATTTTAAATGTAAATTAATACAAAGTCGACCAGTGCGTGACGATGTTGAGTCCATATACTACAAAAGGTAAGACAAAGAAATTTGTGATACTGTAGAAGGACCTGTACCACGTGATTGAAGCCATGTCACCTGTGAATGTGAAGCAACAGTTGCCAACGAGATCAACGACTGTACATGTTGGGTGTTTAAACCATTCAATGGTGCGCTAGAAGGGATTCCAAGGGGAATTTTAGTGAAACCAGGGAATGAAAGAAGAAAATAAGAAGTGGAAGATTGATAAACAGATGAAGGTGGTCCGTGCACCTATTACACCGTATGCATTAAGGACAAGCATGTAGGCAAAATTCTTTTTGTTTTGTTATGCTTCTCGTGATTTTGATTATTTTCTGTCTTTGAGCGTGTTGTGTAGATTATTCAAGTAATTTTGGGTACGATCGAATGTTATCTTAGGTGCTGTTGAGAAACATCACGCTTCTGGGGTTATTCGAGGTGATAGTGGGCTGTGTCCTCAGGTTGCCATTTGGATAAGGTCGACCAAGCTCAAACGAGATGATGGAATCATAGTCATTTTAACAGTGAACAGCTCTACACTATTGGCCATTAAAATTGCTGCACCAAAAAGAAATGCAGATGATAAACGGGTATTCATTGGACAAATATATTATGCTAGAACTGACATCTGATTACATTTTCACGCACTTCGGGTGCATAGATCCTGAGAAATCAGTAATCAGAGCAAACCACATCTGGCCTTAATGACGGCCTGGGCATTGAGTCAAACAGAGCTTGGATGGCGGGTACAGGTACAGCTGCCCATGCTGGCGTATTGTGACGAGCCAGTTGCTCTGCCACCATTGACCAGACGTTTTCAATTGGTGACAGATCTGGAGAATGTGCTGGCCAGGACAGCAGTCGAATATTTTCTGTATCTAGAAAGGCCCGTACAGGACCTACAACATGCGGTCGTGCATTATTCTGATGAAATGTAGGGTTTCACAAGGATCGAATGAAGGGTAGTCACGGGTCGTAACACATCTGAAATGTAACGTCCACTGTTCAAAGTGCCGTCAGTACGAACAAGAGGTGGCCGAGACGTGTAACCAATGGCACCCAATACCATCACGCCGGGTGATACGCCAGTATGGCGATGACGAGTACACGCTTCCAATGTGCGTTCACCGCGATGTCGCCAAACACGGATGGGACCATCATGATGCTGTAAACAGAAACTGGATTAATCCGAAAAAATGACGTTTTGCCATTCGTGCACCCAAGTTCGTCGTTGAGTACACCATCGCAGGCGCTCCTGTCTGTGATGCAGCGTCAAGGGTAACCGCAGCCATGATCTCCGAGCTGAGAGTTCAAGCTGATGCGAACGTCGTCGAACTGTTCGTGCAGATGGTTGTTGTCTTGGAATCGTCTCCATCTGTTGACTCAGGGATCGAAACGTGGCTGCACGATGCGTTACAGCCATGCCTATAAGATGCCTGTCATCTCGACTGCTAGTGATACGACGCCGTTGGGATCCAGCACGGCGTTCCGTATTACCCTCCTGAACACACCGATTCCATATTCTGCAAACAGTCATTGGATCTCGGCCAACGCGAACAACAATGTCGCGATAAGATAAACCGCAATCGCGATAGGCTACAATCCGACCTTTATCAAAGTCGGAAACGTGATGGTACGCATTTGTCCTCTTTACACGGGGCATCACAACAACGTTTCACCAGGAAACGTCGGTCAACTGCTGTTTGTGTATGAGAAATCGGTTGGAAACTTTCCTAATGTCAGCACTTCGTAGGTGTGGCCACCGGCGCCAACCTTGTGTGAATGTTCGGAAAAGATAATCATTTGCATATCACAGCATCTTCTTCCTGTCGGTTAAATTTCGCGTCTGTAGCACGTCATCTTCGTGGTGTAGCAATTTTAATGGCCAGTAGTGTACATTGGATGCACTCAATGTACAACGGTATAAAAGTGGTTGCAAGTTGCTATGAACCAGGGTAGCTCATGGGAGCAACACAATTTGACTTAGAAGGCAGTGGGCTGTTGATTAATGGATCCTTGTGTGAAAATACAGGACCAACGTTTCATTTACCAGTTGAAATAAGTGGAGCTATCCCCTTAAATCTAACGCCACCACAGCTGTGTTGTCCACACAAGCCCTTACAAATGCTGATTCTCTAAGTCGGGTGACATCCACTCAGGAGGGCAGATCAATCTGGAGCAAGTAATGCAGGCAGCACTTTAAGCAGCGTCAGGATGGTAGACGTCAGGTAACTATGACCTCGGATGTCATAATTTCTAGAGTCATACTTCCTCTTCATTGCTTTTACATATTTAAGACGATGATCCGTTCAGAAACCTGAGCTGTGGATTGTTCAGGTTCCAGTGGAATGGACTCCCGGAGCGAGAGATGGAGTGTGAATTCTCAGAGTGGGAGGAACAGATAAAGCGACTGTAAAATTTAGTGTAATAAGTGTATAGCGTTGGAAGCTGCCGCTCTAGCATTATTTTGGGATGTGTACTTATTTTATAGGTCAAGTGTGGACGTAGTCGCGGTGGAGAACCGGTTCTGAGCAAGGCTCTACCAGTACAGTTCTTACTGTCGAGTGGTGCACTGTAGTGTTGCTGCCTTACTTTTAGTGGAACTTGTAGGAATTTGTAAGAAATCCCCACGAAGTGTTGCAGATATCAACCAAGGGTCGGTAAGTGCAGTGTAGTGGCAGGTAGAGCAGAATAACACTTACTCAGAAGGATCCCCCCCCCCCCCCATGAACCATGATGAACCATGGACCTTGCCGTTGGTGGGGAGGCTTGCGTGCCTCAGCGATACAGATAGTCGTACTGTAGGTGCAACCACAACGGAGAGGTATCTGTTGAGAGGTCAGACAAACGTGTGGTTCCTGAAGAGGGACAGCAGCCTTTTCAGTAGTTGCAGGGGCAACAGTCTGGATGATTGACTGATCTGGCGTTGTAACACTAACCAAAACGGCCTTGCTGTGCTGGTACTGCGAACGGCTGAAAGCAAGGGGAAACTACGGCCGTAATTTTTCCTGAGGGCATGCAGCTTTACTGTATGAATAAATTATGGTGGCGTCCTCTTGGGTAAAATATTCCGGAGGTAAAATAGTCCCCCATTCGGATCTCCGGGCGGGGACTACTCAGGAGGACGTTGTTATCAGGAGAAAGAAAACTGACGTTCTACGGATTGGAGCGTGGAATGTCAGATCCCTTACTCGGGCAGGTAGGTTAGAAAATTTAAAAAGGGAAATGGATACGTTAAACTTAGATATAGTGGGAATTAGTGAAGTTGGGTGGCAGGATGAACAAGACTTCTGGTTAGGTGAATACAAGGTTATAATTACAAAATCAAATAGGGGTAATGCAGGAGTAGTATAGACAAGAAGAGAATAGAAGCTTTCGAAATGTGGTGCTACAGAAGAATGCTGAAGATTAGATGGGTAGATCACATAACTAATGAGGAAGTATTGAACAGAATTGGGGAGAAGAGAAATTTGTGGCATAACTTGACTAGAAGAAGGGATCGGTTGGTAGGACATATTATGAGGCATCAAGGGATCACCTATTTAGTATTGGAGGGCAGCGTGGAGGGTAAAAATCGTAGAAGGGGACCAAGAGATGAATACACTAAGCAAATTCAGAAGTATGTAGGTTGCAGTAAGTACTAGGAGATGAAGAAGCTTGCACAGGATAGAGTAGCATGAAGAGCTGCATCAAACTAGTCTCAGGACTGAAGACCACAACAACAACAAAAACAGAAGAATCGTAAATTGAGCTAGCTGTACTTGGCAAAACATGCGTTGCGCAGCGGTAATAGCTGAAGCGGACGTGGAGACGTAATCATACCAGGTCGAGATCATGTTATGAGCTGCGTGACTGGTGGCTCGGTAATAGTGCGACAAATATGCCTCAGCCGTATGAATAGGTGCGAATTTTGAGTAAGAGTCACCCGGAGTCCAGCAGCACCACCACAATTGGAGGTCCACGCTAGACGACGAGACGGCTGAGCACCACCAGCTGCAGTCATGAATTCGAAGAAGGTTGGGTCAGCACTGAGTCACAGCGCCATTGACCTGCCACCACCAGACTCCTGCTAGGAGACAGATGGTTGTGTCCCGTGCACGACAGTCTCCGCCCACACCCACAGTGGCCTGAGTCACCCGGTCGGCTACTCTGTAGTGCAATGCGGTAGTAGCAGAAGTAGGAGGGCACCATTTACGTCAGTGCCATGGCCTACTGTCAGAGGCCGCCGGCTATTGCTCTGTCCGCGGTCAGCAACGCAGGGTGTCTTCACGTACGTCACTTTGCCTGGGAGGAACCCAGCTGACTGCAGGCTGATGCCAGTCAGGGTCGCCGGAGACGAGCCTGACTGCTTGACATTGCCAACGACGTCATATGTATTTGGTGTTGAATAAAACGTTTCTCTTGAGCACCAATGTGGAAAGCTCTCCTTACGAGTTGGAATCTCCGTGTAGTACTTGCTGGGATGTTAATGTCTCTACGGCCTAAGGAGTACCTCAAACAGACAATAGTCCCACACAAACAAACTGTATGTATTGATACACAATGCTGTATGCAAAGCATAGGGCTGTACGCTATAATATTAATAAACTGCATGATTACTCATTAAGATGGAAAGGTTACAGTAATCTTTGAGCTTCTAATTTTTAAAAGAGAAAATTCTCCAATTTATTTGCATAAAATTCTTCACAATCACAAACCCCGTTTTGTTTTCGTAAATGAAGCTAATTTACGAGTCATGCTAAAATACAGGATGATGATTATTGAACTATACGAAATGAAATCGTCGTAACTCCTGATCGGTTTGCGTTAGGACGTTCAAACTGTACTATTGGCCGCTGGACATCGTGGGCATTAGTAAGCGCTTGCATGGTTTGGTATAGCGACGAAGTCCACTTTCATTTGTATGGATTCGTCAATACGCAAAATTGGCGCATTTGGGGACTGAGAATCCGCATTTCCTATCGAGAGGTCTCTTCACCGGCAACGGGTCACTTTGTGGTATACATGGTATGCAATGTCCAGTCGCGAAAAAATCGGTGCGATATTCTTTGATGGCACGGTGACAAGGAAAGGGTACGTCAAGGTTTTTGGAACATGATTTCATGAACAATATCCAGAGTGACCCCGATTTCGACAAGATGTGGTTCATGCTAGACGGATCTCGACTCCATCGAAGCAGGAGAGTGCTTTATGTTCACAAGAAGCACTTTGGGGACTGCATTCTGGCTTTGGGGTACCCAGAGGCTACTGGCGTGGACCTCGATTGACCACCATATTCTCCGGATCTGAACACAGGCGACTCCTTTTGGTAGGGCTATATTTAAGACAAGGTGTACAGTAATATCCCCAAAACCATCGCTTACATGTTGAATAAAATGTGTGAACGTTGTAGTTTGCACCTTATTTACGTTTCTTTTTCATATAAATAGTTATCAAACTGTAAATCGTGCCTTCTGCATAATTTCGGGGTAATCCGATAATCTCTTACGTTTTTAATAATAAATTACTGGTAGTACTGGCATAGCCTCTTAATAGAATTGTTTGCAGACTAGCTAGTTGTAGCTCAAAAGTTCTGAGAGGAGGCTCCCCGTCCGCAATGAGAACTCGCATTTGAAGCTGACTGCCGAAGGATTCTACTGCTGCCAACATAAACTGCGAGTAAGGACCACGAAGGTAAGATACGAAAAATTAGGGCTCATACGTAGGTATATAGACAGTGGTTTTTCCCTTGCACTATTTGCGAGTGGGACAGGAAAGGAGATGACAGGTAGTTGTACAGGGTACCCTCCGCTATGCACCGTACGATGCCTTGCGAGTGTCTATGTAGGTGTAGATGTGGACTTCCACTGTCCCCTCATACAGCTCGCTGTCTGCGCAGTTAGGAGCCATGTAATGTTGTACACACTCTGCTTAGTGCTAGTCATGCGAAGACGCTGTGGGTCACTAGTTTAAAATAAAAACAAAAACAGGTTATATGCAGTGAAAAATCCAATTCATTAATTTTTTCACACAACAAATGCTTATTGAATAAGCAAGATTAGAGTTCCTGCGGAACTGCCTGCTAATATTTTAGCCCAAAATATAAGTGAATTAGTAAGAAAGGCTTCTGTCTTTGTTGTACATATTAGAAGAAATTATAAAAAGAATTTAATAAATGAGGTGAGCGAAGAAGAACGTGGCCTCTGGCTTGGAACGTAGATCTCATATTTTAAGCAAGGCAGTTGCAGGGACGCCGCTATGGGTATGAGAGAGAATTGCTAATTGTCTTCCTGGATTTAGGGGAAGAAGCGTACGACACTTTATCCAGAATTAAAGTTTGGGAGGCACTAAAAAAAGGAGAAGTAGAGAAACAGATTTTGTTGAGGCTAAAATAATTATACCTGGGACGTATAATTTCTGCGAGAGCGGGAAGAAAGAGAACAGAACGGCTGACATGAAGAAGCCGTCGGAAACATGGAGGTGACTTCCTCCGTTAATTTTCATGCTTGTGGTGAATGATCTGATGACACATGTGGCAAGAGACATAGGAGAGAGGATGACAGCAATGTAGTTTTCGAATTTGACTGTCTGAGAGAACAATGGAGACAAAGCACAGAAGCAATTACACATTTGGGAAGCAGCTGTAAAGGAGTATAGCATAAAATTTAATGCAGAGAAATGTGAAGTGGTGGTACCAGCAGGGAAAATGGAGAGACTGGTAGGAAACGTGCACTGGATGTTGAGCAGCTGATAATGGCAGAAACATGGAGAGTTAAAAATAGGAAAATCGGAGGAATGAGAAAGAAACAGTGAATGTGGAAAGGAAGTTAATAACTTTATTAGAAGTTCGAAAGGAATCATATGGACAAATAGGTCCCCCCGCTAACTAAGAAGCTGATATACTGAACGTATTACATACCAGTTTTGTTGTGTGATGCGGAAATATGGGTCGCAGCAGGAAAGGGAAAAAAGTAGAGGACGGACAAGTGAAATGAAGTTTCTGAGAAGTCAGATAAGGAATTTAAAAAAAATAGAAAAGGTGGGAAATGCAAATGCTAGGTGGATGACACATGAGGAACTCCCATAAAACAACACTAAAGAAAATGTATGGATTAAAATGGTATAGGAATGTGAAGTGAATTAATGAAACGAGGATGCCAGGAAAGGTGCGCGAGATGAAGATTGGAGAGGGGGCGAAGGGCAACGTATCAAGGGGGAGGCGGAAGAACGATTAGATAAAACGAATGACAGAAAGCAGCTGGAGGAGAGGAGACGATTAGACCACGTGGTGGAAAAGAGCTGGTACGAGGGTCTTCGAAGATAGAGATATTTTCTTTAAGCAGACCCTTCCAGTGGTGGGAAATTGTACAAGATGCTGTTTGAATGAGATTTCCGTCATGTGATTGTACAAGTTATTTATTTCATATCATTATCATGATTTCGGCCTTAAGCCATTATCAAGTACAATTATGCTACGTATAATTACACATGAAGTCATTGTCAAGAGCTCTTGATTGGGTGCCCTAAAGTGTACATAAGTACAAAGTCACCGTAATTTATGACAAACACATGGCTAACACGTTTTCCAACGATAAGATAAATAAGCCACAGAATGGTTGTAACTTCCATAGTATATTTGCAGCCCATATTCACTGCACGTGTAACTATCACATTGATAAGTTATTTTTTTTTAATTTACGTCTATGGCCACACTCTTTTTTGTTTAACAGATTACCGGTTTCGGTCTTTAATGACCATCATCAGATCTGTTTCATAGAAACAAAGTCCTAATGTACTGCAGCCATAATGGCATCGTCAAATGTTAAATGCGGAATGAGCACCAGCATCGTCAAATACCACATTGATGTTCATTCCTTAGCTCAGTTGTCTTACGGTTGGAAAAAAATGTTTCATACCTATCTGCCATACATTTCGGTCATCTTTTAGTTATCTACGCCATGAGACACTCAGTTCATTAAATCTTGACGCTGACTTCGCTTAACAAAGTCTACTTATACCCGACATTGCTGTGCTTGATAATGGCTTAAGGCCGAAATCAAATGGCGAAAATTTCATTCCAGAATTATTATAGGAGTGTGGCCGAAAAATATGAAAAGATTATGTATGATATACTATGACAAAAAAAAGTTACACAAACTTGTTACATGAATCTCAGCTCTTGGAATTTGATTAAAATCTCGTTTATGTATGGTGAAGTCGTAAAAGTTCTCTAATTGGACGTTACCTCGTTCAATGACCGCTACAGATTTTTTTTCTCGTCAGCTTCGCTTTATAATGAGCTTCTGGAGCGTCAGATTTGAGACCAGTACACGAAAACGCCATGTGGTCTTTCATGGCACTAACATTCACCGATTACTGGAAGCAGACAAAGGAGCAAGTAACAAAAATTTTAGAATATTCTCGCGAGGCAAAAAAAGGCTGTATGTTTTCGTAAATGTCCCGTCGAGAAAGGGTGTGAAGACGAAAAAGGACAGGCGAAAATTGATTCCGCTCAAACGACCACAGAAGTGGCGCCTAGCGGCCTGAAGTTGAACAATACGCCGTCCTGCATAAGCGAGAGCTTTTGTTTCAGTTACAACTTTGGCGTCGAATGTAACGAATGTGAATAACGCCGACCCTGGGCAGGAAGGCCTTTGTTCTTAGGCAGAGGCGGAGCGCGGCCGAGCGCCGGAAGCTAGGCAGCAAGGAACACACGAGCGCCGAGCCCTGCCCAGGGCAATTGAAAAACTGCGCGGCAGCGGCCGGCGCGTGGGGGCGGAAAATCATTCTCCCTGCAACTCCTCCACCAACTCCGAAACATTTTCATGCATGGCGAACGGGCTCTAAAATTATTTTCCTACAGCGAGATACAGTGACACACACTACTTGTTCAACGAGTAAGCGGCTCTTTCCACCCGCTTGGCTCCAGCACCCTTTCAGAAAATCTAACAGTATTTTTCCGTCGTACATTATGCTACGACGACAATGCATTTTAGTCACATACCAGTAAACCGTTGATTTATTTTAAAAATCGAACTCCGTATGTAAAACAGCTTCGAACATCTGCGTATTTTACAGCTACATTACATGATTACTCTGCAATTCATACTTAAGTGCGTCGCAGAGGGTTCATCGAAGCATCTTCAAGCTGTTTCTCGTCTCGAACGGCGCGCAAGAAAAATGAACACTTAAATCTTTCCGTGCTGGATCTGATTTCTCTTATTTTATCATGATGATTGTTTCTACCTCTGTAGGTGGCCGCCAAAAAATATTTTCACACTTTGAGGACGAAGTTGGTGATTGAAATCTCATGACAAGATCCCGCTGCAACGAAAACGCCTCTGTGTGAATGATCTCCACCCCAATTCAAGTACCATGTCCATGGCGGTCTGTCCCCTATTTCGCAACAGAATGAAACGAGCTGCCCTTCTTTGAACTTTTTCGATGTCCTTCGTCGATACTGCCCGATGTGGATCTCACAACGCACAGCAGTACTCCAGAAGAGGAGCTACAAGCGTAGAATAAACAGTCTGTTTAGTAGACCTGTTACATTTTCTCAGTGTTCTGGCCACATATCGTCGTCTTTGATTTGCTTTACCCACAACATTATCTATGTCATCGTTTCAACTTAAGTAATTCGCAATTGTAATCCCTAAATATTTAATTGAATTTACAGTCTTTAGATTTATGTGACTTGTAACCGAAATTTAGCGGATTCCTTTTGGTACTCACATGCATGACTTCATATTTTTCATTATTTAGTCAATTGCCACTTTTTGCATCATACTGATATCATGTCCAAACCGTTTGGAAATTTGTTTTGATCGTCTAATGACTTTATAAGACTGTAAATGGCAGCATGATCTGCAAACAATCAGAGAGGGCTGCTCAGGTTGTCTCCTAAATCGTTTGCATAGATGAGGGACATAGAGGCCTATAACACTCACTCGGGAAATACATATATTTGTTCTGGTTTTCTCGATGGCCTTCCGTCAGTTACTACGAACTGTGATACTTCTGACAGGAAACCAGTAATCCATTCACACAACTGAGACGATACCGCGTAGGCACGCAATCGGAAAATATGGAATCAGTTTGACATCCATTACTTCGTCAGAATAAAGAGCTAGTAGTGTTTCACAAAAACGATAATTTCTGAATCCGTGTTGGCGGTTTGCCTACAAATAGTTCTCTTAGAGATAACTCATAAAGTCCGAACATAGTATACGTTCCAAAATCCTACTGTAAATCTACCTTAGTGATATGGGTCTGTAATTCAGCGGATTACTGCCATTTCCAATTTTGAGTATTGTTGTGACTTGTGCAGCTTAGGTGCGAATCTGTCAACGAGGGATCGATTGTACGTGATTGGTAAGTATCTAGCTACTGTAGCGACATACTCTAAAAGGAACCTAACTGATATACAATTTGGACCTGAGGCATTGCCTTTATTAAGTGGTTTAAGCTGCCTCGCTAGACCAAGGATATCTACTTCTAAGTTACTCGAGTTAGCAGTTATTCTTGGTCCGAATTCTGGAACATTTACTTCGTCTTCTTTGGTAAAGAAATTTGAGAATTCTGTGTTTAGAAAGCTTTAGTGACACTGTCATCAGTTGCAGCACCATTGCTATCGCTCAAAATGAGTTAATTTGTTAAGTGTTTCAGGTTAGGCATGTAATCGAGAGGAAGGTTAGCAAAATGTTTAAATTATGTTTAAAGTTTGTTGTAAGTCTCTAAATGCTTCCAGTGCCAAGCAGTAGATGAGTATAGACTGGGTAATTTGTTTTCCGTTTTAAGCAAAAGTTACTACGTCACGTATCTTTATGTCTATGTCATCATATCGTATGAACTATTTGTCGAGCAGTGACAGAATTTTGCAAGGTCATTCACTGGTATACGTGGATGATACCTCGAAATGTGTTGCGAATATAATTAGTTCTAAAAGAGCAATAAATTGCAAAGTCAAACCTGACACTGAAATTTTTCTGCATGAACAGGGAAAATGCAGGAAACAATAAACATTGTTTCCTTTCATTAGTTCGAGAGGTGTGTGTGTGTGTAGGGGGGGGGGGTGATGATTGTCAACGAGTAAAGATTTCGTAAAGGTTTGAAATTACGTGTAAATTGTGTCGGCAGGTGCTAAGCGCTGCGACAACCCTTTTTCTCGTAAATTAATTGAGTAACCGACGGCTCCACAGATGGAACGACGCGACGTAATAAGAAAACCATGTAAACGTAATCTGTGACTCATCAAATGGGAACTAATGTCTATTGAAACAAATGATTCTAGTTTCTTTAGCGAGGGATCATGTGTCACTCACTCTCTTTTGTCTTAGTTTCCGATGTATAAGCACGCTTTCATAGAACGTGTAACATTTTTAATGTCTGCATATTTTATGTTAATAAATCATTTAAACTCTTACATGTTCTTATTTAAAATGATTCATTGTATTTACGTTGTCATAGCCTCTATTTATCTGTTTCAGCATCAATCTGATACGAAGCGACATGGAAGTCGTGAAAGTGATGCAACATATCGGCCGCCATTGTAGCAGCATATACGCAGATTTGTATGATCAGTTATAGAAGCTCCATGACTACATTTTCATGATTTACGAAGTCTGATTACAGTTTGCTGGACGCATTTTTACGCACACCAGCACTGATGATTCAAAACTTTAATATCGATACGCGGTCTAGTGTCATCCTATTAATGACTGGCCACGGAACCAGCTACGCCGATTTTAAAGTAAAACTTTTACTCATTTTATTTTCTTTATCAGAACGCCTTGTCTTTCCTTATAATATTCCTGATCTCATCAAAGTCAACTGTAAACATTTTTAATGAATAACTCTGAATTGGTGTAGGAATATTATAATGCTCTCATTCTCAGATATTGTGCGAATATAGTTTGGTAATTTGCTCTCTGTGAATTACTCTGCGCCAAGACATATACGCTGTTGTAAAAGTAACATTTCATTGCGTCAAGCCTTTGTCATAAGATTGTCCCTCTTAATGAGCAGATAATTACAACATTTTAAAATTTTAAATTCGGTCATTATCTATACGGAATATTAAAAATCAAATTTTTGCTACCCCTGAAAACCGTTACGTAAGCAACTTGCAACCGGTTCAAATCGTTCAAATGGCTCTAAGCACTATGAGACTTAACATCTGAGGTCATCAGTTGCCTAGACTTAGAACTACTTAAACCTAACTAACCTAAGGACATCACACACATCCATAACCGAGGCCGGATTCGAAACTGCGACCGTAGCAACCGCGTGGTTCCGGACTGAAGCTCCGAGAACCTCTCGGCCACCGCGGCCGGCTGCAACCGGGAATGGGTGACGATGCACCAGTTAGTCATTTCGTAATGTAGATAGATTTATTCTGCGTCCATCAAAAAGTGTTTTTATTAACGTAAGACTAGATTTGCTACATAATGCATAATCATCACATCTCAAAACAGAAAACAAACAGAGGGGTAGCGAAGGCGCAATGAAAATAGGAAGCACCTACAAATATGTGAATATACATCACATAACGTATGTAAAATGCTTCTTTACGAGTAGAACTTCTTCCTCATTCTCTACACCAAGGAGCACAGCGGAATGTTTGAGATTCATCCCATAAGATACTCGGTTCTTTTCAGTCAAATTTCCCAGAAAACTGGGAGCGATGTAGAGGGAATCGCAATAGTCCATATTTGGCAACGGTCATTCAGTTCCGGCATTCACCATTCATCCGAGGATAACCTCCCGAAAACCTTAGTCGTAACCGAGGAATTTGACAACTTAAATTTCTTTCTGTCAATAACTTTCCCAAATAAAATTCAAAAATTTGTGTTAATATGCTGTGTGGTGATGGGGAAACGAATAGAGCATCAACGTCAACTGCAGTACCCTAAGCAGCAAACTAAAGGCTGTGAGAGCCTATGCGACTCAATAACAGCTCAAATACACTCCTGGAAATTGAAATAAGAACACCGTGAATTCATTGTCCCAGGAAGGGGAAACTTTATTGACACATTCCTGGGGTCAGATACATCACATGATCACACTGACAGAACCACAGGCACATAGACACAGGCAACAGAGCATGCACAATGTCGGCACTAGTACAGTGTATATCCACCTTTCGCAGTAATGCAGGCTGCTATTCTCCCATGGAGACGATCGTAGAGATGCTGGATGTGGTCCTGTGGAACGGTTTGCCACGCCATTTCCACCTGGCGCCTCAGTTGGACCAGCGTTCGTGCTGGACGTGCAGACCGCGTGAGACGACGCTTCATCCAGTCCCAAACATGCTCAATGGGGGACAGATCCGGAGATCTTGCTGGCCAGGGTAGTTGACTTACACCTTCTAGAGCACGTTGGGTGGCACGGGATACATGCGGACGTGCATTGTCCTGTTGGAACAGCAAGTTCCCTTGCCGGTCTAGGAATGGTAGAACGATGGGTTCGATGACGGTTTGGATGTACCATGCACTATTCAGTGTCCCCTCGACGATCACCAGTGGTGTACGGCCAGTGTAGGAGATCGCTCCCCACACCATGATGCTGGGTGTTGGCCCTGTGTGCCTCGGTCGTATGCAGTCCTGATTGTCGCGCTCACCTGCACGGCGCCAAACACGCATACGACCATCATTGGCACCAAGGCAGAAGCGACTCTCATCGCTGAAGACGACACGTCTCCATTCGTCCCTCCATTCACGCCTGTCGCGACACCACTGGAGGCGGGCTGCACGATGTTGGGGCGTGAGCGGAAGACGGCCTAACGGTGTGCGGGACCGTAGCCCAGCTTCATGGAGACGGTTGCGAATGATCCTCGCCGATACCCCAGGAGCAACAGTGTCCCTAATTTGCTGGGAAGTGGCGGTGCGGTCCCCTACGGCACTGCGTAGGATCCTACGGTCTTGGCGTGCATCCGTGCGTCGCTGCGGTCCGGTCCCAGGTCAACGAGCACGTGCACCTTCCGCCGACCACTGGCGACAACATCGATGTACTGTGGAGACATCACGCCCCACGTGTTGAGCAATTCGGCGGTACGTCCACCCGGCCTCCCGCATGCCCACTATACGCCCTCGCTCAAAGTCCGTCAACTGCACATACGGTTCACGTCCACGCTGTCGCGGCATGCTACCAGTGTTAAAGACTGCGATGGAGCTCCGTATGCCACGGCAAACTGGCTGACACTGACGGCGGCGGTGCACAAATGCTGCACAGCTAGCGCCATTCGACGGCCAACACCGCGGTTCCTGGTGTGTCCGCTGTGCCGTGCGTGTGATCATTGCTTGTACAGCCCTCCGCAGTGTCCGGAGCAAGTATGGTGGGTCTGAAACACCGGTGTCAATGTGTTCTTTTTTCCATTTCCAGGAGTGTATTTTATGTGAGTGGTGTGATATATACCTCTCAAAGTCAGGTGTTCAGTTGTGATTCATCTGATGAACATTCATCGTTCTTTCATTGGTCTCCTGTGTTTCCTTCTCTACATCAAATGATGGTGCTTAATATATCTCTAAGATATTTTTACGACTTGTTGATGAAAATACTTGGGGATTGAGGACTAAATATATTTTTATATTGCTGACACTAAGGCGATCTCTATATGCCAGTGTAACTGCAAGCAATAACAATTTTAAATCAGCGCTTCCCAAATAAATGAACAGGTCCTGGGGCAGACAATGGAGACAGGCATCAGAAACTAGTCACCATCAAGAAACAAGAAAAATACTTCTCGATGCACCTTACGACGGAGTTACAACCATTTATACCAATTATAAAAAAAATTTGCAGACCTATTTTTCACCAGCAGCATACAGAAAGTTCGCCAGACAAATAAGTCATGCTCAGGACCTCTGCTTGTTCACTGGCCTTCGTTCGATAGAGGGGACAGCGGAAAGGCGACGCAGTCTGTTCTCAGTCGTGGATATTAGCAGCACTAAGCGTATCTTTGGTGACAGTTCCCGAATATGACTGCCCATGCGGCGTATATCAGAGCAAAGAAATAGCTTGGTTTTGGGACGCAGATGTGCAAAGGGTAACATCACTGCAGTGTAACTGCGAAGTATCACAATTCATGAAGTAGCCAACTGTGTACAGAAGGGCCCTGCAGTCCGGAGTGTTAATAAACATTCACAACGCGAACTGCGATTAATCTCTCGAAATGGCAGTGGCAGCCAACTAATTCAGAAAGATTGCCAGAAAAGAGACGACAAAAGGGAATGCGTTTCATTTACCGTTGGCGCATAATGGCTGCACCGTAGCGCACCTGAGACCCACTGTTAGGAACAGCGCTATACCGAGAATCACATTACCTCCACACAGGGATTTGAAAATCTGCGTGTCAGAACGATGTAAAATAAAACGAACGTAAGGCATTAATCTTGGCTTTCTAACCTGATTTTGTAGCTGCGTGACGTTATATATGAAAGTTTTGGGCCCTCCAGTGTTGGCAATAAGACGGGAGAAAGTTAGAAAATTATTCAGATCCTTTTACTTTGATTGAAATACGTTCCCCATTATTAATTAGACTGATAAAATTCGCGTTTGATAACGGAAACAGGAAGAAAGGAAGATTGTGTGTGTGTGAATTCGTAAGTGACCAAACTGCTGAGGTCATCGGTCCCTAGACTTACACACTACTTTAACTTATACTAACTTATGCTAAGAACAACACACACACACACACACCCATGCCCGAGGGAGGACTCGAACCTCCGGCGGGAGCGGCCGCGCAATCCGTGACATAGCGCCTCGAATCGCGCGGCCAATCCGCGCGGCAAAGGACGATTATACATCTACATACATACTCCGCAAACCACCGTACGTAGTTAGGCGGAGGGTACACTGTGCCACTACTAGCCATTTCCTTTCCAGCTACATTTGCAAACAGGGCATTGAAAAAATAACAACCTATATGCCTCCGTAGAGCCCTAATTTCTCTTATCTTGTCTTCGTGAGCCTTGCACGGAATTTACGTTGGCGGCAGTAGAATCATTCTGCAGTGAGCTTCAAATGTCGGTTCTCTAAATTTTCTCAATAGTGTTCTTCGAAAAGAATCTCGTCTTCCCTCCATTGATTCCCATTTGAGTTACCAAAGCATCACCGTAATACTTGCATGGTGTTCAAAACTATCGGTAACGAATCTAGCAGGCCGCGTCTGAATTACTTCGATGTCTTTCTTTAATCCTACCCGGTGCGGATCCCAAACATTCGAGCAGTATTCGGCAATGGGTCGCACTAGTGTCCTAAAGACGGTCTCCTTTACAGATGAATCACACTTTCCTACAGAACTTCCAATTAACCGAAGTCAACCATTCGCTTTCCCTACTACTGCCCGTTTCATTTCATACTTCTTGGCAACATTACACCTAGATATTTAATCGAAGTGACTGTGTCGAGCAGCACACTACTAATGCTGTATTCGAACATTAAGAATTTGTTTTTCCTACTCATCTGCGTTAAGTTACATTTTTCTTCATTTACAGCTAGCTGTCATTCACCAAACCAACCAGAAATATTGTGTAAGTCATCTTACATGCTACTACAGTCACTAAACTACACCGTACCACACATCACAAAGTCATCAGTAGGCAGCCCCAGATTGCTGCGCACTCAGTCCGCCAGATTATGTATGTATATAGAAAATAACAGCGGTCCTGTGACACTTTCTGGGCCATTCCTGGCGATACCCTCGTCTCTGATGAACACTCGCCGTCGAGGACAACGTACTAGGTTCTGTTTCCTAAGAAGTGTTCGAGCCATTCACATATCTGGAAACCTATTCCCTATTCTCGTTCCTTCGTTAACAGTCTGCAGTGGGGCACCATGTCAAATGCTTTTCGTAAATCTAGGAATTTCGAATCTGTCTGTCATTCATCCACAGTTCGCGAGATATCGTATGAGAAAGGGGCAAGATGAGTTTCGCACGAGCTATGCTTTTTAAAACCGTCCTGGTTTGTGGACCGAAGCTCCTCAGCTCAAGAAACTTTGTTACGTTCGAACTGAGAATGTGATCAAAAATTCTGCAGCAAACCGATATTAAGAATATTTCTCGGTAAATTACGTGTCAAATGTCGGTATAAGACAAGGTAATCAGTCGCGGAGCTAAGATGGGATAAGACAAGAGTAGGCAAAATTCTGGCCATGGTATTTACGAGGGGAGCGGCCACACATTTGCTTTGAGTAATTTCGGTAAACAATGGCAAACTCAGGTCTTAATGTCACTGACGTGGAACTGACACCGCACACCTTGAATTCGAGTCCGTGGCCTTAAGGAGTCCATGGTCTTACCAGCGGCCCTCTCCGTCTCGGTGTTTCGTAACAGAAGGCGGCTATACTGCTTACCATTTAACGGTTATTAATATGTAAACGTTGATAAATGATCTTGCTAATGGATAGGTGCGCGAAACATTTCAGCTACGCAATTGAACATACTATCATAATGTCTACTACTAGCACCCACCTCCCGTGGTCAGGACGAAATACAAACTGAAATTTCTGACAACCCCACTAGGATGAAGGCAGAATTGGTCGCGAGTCAGTATTATTTACGAGATACTCTATGAATTGCTCAGCCGCCTATTCGGGAAGGGTTTTGCCCCTCCGCTCACAATGGGCCCCTTCCATGCGATCTACGAAAGTTGTGTCATAAGTTTATCTGTCGAGCGCATGTGACTAACTGGTGTGTGTGTTATAAGGCGCCGGGTTTGAGTTGCATGGTGGTGAAAAAAGGGAGTGACTAAAACACCTTGCCAGCCTATCACTTACTCCTCTCGAATGGCACCAAGTGGACCACCAGTATTAATATTTCCATCCGGTGGTCGAATCCCCATCAACAGTGTCACGTGCCCGCACTCTAGCATACAAGGCGAGGAGGTCTGGTATTTTACCCATGGCACTGATGCAAACTTTGGTGACCTGTAACTGCACGCCACCATCTATTCTCCTTCATGGCGACCGAGTGGTGAAAATCACTTCAACCAGAAGAATTCGAAGATTGCTATGTTTATCTCATATAATTCTTGGACAGTCGCGTAATTTCCAGTTTTAAGGTCTTTCTGAAAATAAATGATAAAAAGAGTGAGTGAATGAAAACATCTCTATCTCCCTGGTGTGTTTTTGCCTCATCTGTCATATTTTTCTTCTGAATTTATTACCACTTCTTGAGGTGTAGTGACTAGCCACTGTCACTCTTTATTTCCCATAATTTATTTCGACCAGCTCTATAGAGGTTTTCTCCAAAATGTATAACGGTAATATGTATTTCAAAATTAAATTTCCTTTATTGGTGAGTAAAGGAGACAACCACAAATCTTCTTAAAATGTCTTATTTCAGTGCCATAACCTGTTTCTGACTACCACGCCCATCTTCACATGGCCAATATTTTCAGTTACATAGACATTTTATACCCGAAAATATTAGCCAACTGAAGATAGGCATGACACTAGAATGAATCATTTTAAAAAGACTTTGTAGCTGGTTGCGTTATTTTCCAACTATCAGTAACGGCCGCTGAGTAAACAAGACCAAACATGGATAAAATAACATTTAAATTCTCTTTCCAGAATGAGATTTTCACTCTGCAGCGAAGTGTGCGCTGATATGAAACTTCCTGGCAGATTAAAACTGTGTGCCCGACCGAGACTCGAACTCGGGACCTTTACCTTTCGCCGTCAAGTGCTCTACCATCTGAGCTACCGAAGCACGACTCACGGCAGGTACTCACAGCTTTACTTCTGCCAGTATCTCGTCTCCTGCCTTCCAGACTTTACAGAAGCTCTCCTGCGGAATTTGCAGAACTAGCACTCCTGAAAGAACTTTTAAATTCTCTTTGTTTTTGTATGTGTAGATTAATGTGAAAATATAAGTGGCGATCAAAAAAACTTCCGTTAGAAGGCCTTTCAGTCTGAATCGGTATGCTTGTCAGCAAAATCGCAGTGGGAATTAGGCAATCATTCTATCCACTCATCAGCTTGAAGATACCCGTTCGGTGAAACACCGTGTCCTGCTGCGTGAAGAAGTACGTAACTACCAAAATAACAGTATGTTGATCCTGTTTGGACGCATTAGATAATATCGTATTTACCGCACGCACGTCGGAAAGAAACGGATGCCACACTAATCTCTCGCCTTCATGTCGGTACTTACATACGCGCATCAGAGTCGCGCTACGTCGCGCTCTGCTGCAGCAGAGCCCTAAGACATAAACGTTTTGATCACCCCTTATATGTCTGCCAACTTCGTTTTCTAAATCCTCTTTGATAGTTTTGAGGCTATGCATTATTATTTGTTGGTGATAAATTAATAATATAACAAAGAGAATATGACCTTCTGTTAGCAACACTTTGGCGAAACCAAATATCCGAAGAATACAATTTCGATATCTCATTGCATATGATGGAAGTTATCGCTATTCAGGGTAAAGATGCAATAACGTCGAAGATAGTACCTAACTGACAAGGAAGTAATTGAACAGTCTCAGAGTTTAAATAACTGAGTTATGACACTATCTGTAATCGGAATAATACATAGACGGAAGATTCCACTAATTTCAAGCAACGTATGGACCCATAAACGGAACATTTAACTGAAAAGCCGGAAAAGGTAGAAAATTAATTTCTTAAATCTATAGTAGTTCCATTACTGTTGTACGCAAGTAGGAGTGGGATAATTTGAAAAAGCCTAACATCAAACTACAAGCAGTAGAAATAGGTTTTTTGAGGACAGTGAAGGGCACCACAGAAAGTAGTTTGATTATAAATGAAAACAATCGAAAGGAACTGAATGTACATGCTACTAAAGATGACATAACGTAATGATAACTGAGAAAAAAAAAGAAACCATGTGTTACAATTCATCTGATAAACTCATTGTGCAGAAAATAAGTCATCTTGCGTCGAATATAGCAGTAGACTTCGGGAAAGGCAGATGCCATTGTACAAGGTGGCTTGGGAGACCACTGCTTTGGTGGTACGTGCTTGTTTTCAGTGTCTCCACGGTCACCCAGGAGCAACGCCTTGTAGCAACGCCTTGTCTGAACTTGAATACAGGATCCTCATATACGAACCTCTCTAACAGCGCCTGAGAGTGTGTAGAACAACAGTACAGAGAAGTCCGCATCAACTTGGCCGGCTTGCGTTTGTGGTCCTGGAGCAGTTGGACAATGATACGTGGCAGATGTAGATGCTTTCTTGTATCAAGCCACTGCAAATTGCAGTTCTTACCAAGGGTCATGGAGGTGGTATACCATATAGTAATGGAAACAAGTAAGGTTTTGTACATTTAACTAATTTTGCTATTGCGATCTACATGTTTTCGCAATAACCCTAACTGAACCCTGGAACAACCTATCTACAACCTCTAAAACTGTTTACCTTCGTAGCTTCAGACGGTATGTATTAGTCCATCTCTTGCTACAAAAATAACTCTTCGAATAAACTGGGCTATACTGCATTTCGCTCTGTCCACCAGAGACAACAAGAAACGTTCTCCCTCAACCCGCCCCGCCCCTTCCCCTTGGATCTCATCGTAATGGCTTGCACCCTGGAATGAACTCGCTTTCTTTTATCATACCCCGCTCACTGCCAAGTCTGACCTTACACTTATTGTATTAAACTTGGAAAATACAGAGAAGATGCGCCTTTTAATTACCATAAAAAGTTTTTCAGGAATTTTAGGTTATTATTCTCTCATTTTTAAAGAAAACTAACACATTTAGCGTGACTATCAACATATTACAATTCAGATGATTGTCTCTCTTGACCTACATCGTCTGAAAATATTTAGCATTATATTCACCATATAGCTGATTTAAACACTTTAATGCCAAAATACACATAGCTTAGTAATTTACAAGATATAAAACTGTATATCGAAGTGTGCACTCAACACTATAAATATTTCACTTCGCACTGCGATAGTGAAGTAAGTGTTGCGAAATGTAGGGTAAATATGTGGAATTCCGTTGCCTTCGATCTCCTTCTCTTATGTTAGACGACGTCAGGTACTTTTCACTTGTATATTTTTCGAAATCCGTACCGCAGTCGGAGCGATACTCTCTCGCGCTACTCACCGTGTTATGTACTGTTACCCAAATGGAATGTGTTTCTCCAAGCTGGGAAGGCCGAAAGACCAACCATGTGGACCGGCTAATACGCAAGTAATTAAAACGTATTTATAGTAAAATACGCAAGTAATTAAAAGGTTTGTAATATTGCGGAGTTACTTACCATTTACGAGAAACTGATAATTCAATCTGTTTTACTTTGTGAAAGCTGAATTCTACGGAAATGTATAAATGTAAAATGCAAATATTACTGTTGTGTTTCTGGGGAAGCGGGTTGGAGTGGAGCGTGTGATTACCCCTTTCCGCCATTCACACAAAATACAGCATGAACATGAGTGCCACCGACAAAATTACCGGGATCATTCAGGGATATTTTCTGAGTATTTCAGTGTAAAGGACTGGTGATCTCATTGTTTCGTTGCAGAGTAATAGTGTAGCTATGATTTATTCTGTTATTATTCTAAAGTCCGGCCCTTTAGCGGGTCCGATTTTGATTCTGGTCGGCTGTTTGCTGCGTTCGGTGACTGGGTGTTGTATTGCCCTAACTATCATTTCACCATCATTGACACGCAAATCGCTCATTGTGGCGTCAAATAGGAAGACTTGCAACTCCGTGGCCTAAGTTCCTCAAGTGAGGACTCTCGACTATCAATGCCGTGGATCATTTCATTTCATTTTCATTAACCTAATTATATCTGTTTCTGCGAAAATACCTTCACAATACTGAAAAACTCTGTAAGATGCGAGGCCAAAAACATAAGGCACGAAACGCAAAGTATTGCGTCAACCCTCGTCTGCAGTAGTGCTACCATGTGGTTTTCCTCTGGCCGGACAGAGCCCGGCGTAACTCCACTGTGCTGATCTTTTCACCTGTGGTGGATAACAACCAGCTCTTTGTTAGTAAACCCACCCACACTGCTGTGTATCATTGCTGACGTTCATCTAAAACTGTCCGTAAAGTAAACCAGAGGCAGAACAGACAAGTACTGAATGCAAGCTTGAGGGCGGTGAGTAAGGTAAGCATTGCTGCTGCCAGCAGTAAGCACTGGAGTGAATGAACACGGCACTTCCGGAACAAGACACACAGCGCATGCTGTTGAAATTTGCACTGTTGTGCAGATACTTCCAGTGTAATACAGACACAAAAATAAATTACGTTAATTACTCTGTATCGAGCTATCAGAGACAACGGATCCACAGTATCCAAATGCTGAGAAACAACCCTTGAAAAGGCTCCGCAATTTTTTCGGTTGACTTCGGTCTCAACCTATATAGTACCGGCTGTCACTCGAAATGCTCCTAATAGCTACTGGCGATGTATCCCTCACAAATTACTATGCAATAAATTCACTGGGTACTACTAAATACTTTCAGTCATAAGACGTACCGAAGATGAACCAAATTGCAACTTGTTCCACTTGGTGTATAAGCAACAAATTACTAATGCATACAGTTACAGTATAATTTAGTCCCGGAGTGGTTATAAATTTTCATATAATTATTGTTTTCTGACGCCACTTCATTTTCTTTCATTTCGATCTTACAGTGACAGTTTACTTTCACATACTAGGATTTTACTTCCTTTTCACCTCTTGCTCCCGGCTTCGAAGACTAGAGCTGGCTGTTACAGAACTCATTCGTTTTCGCCGCTCCCAGTGAGCTGAGGGCGAGACAATGGCGTCCCATATGAGGAAAATTTGGCAGAGAATTACCAGATGCGACAGTTACCTTACAACAATGGGAAAGCTTCTGAAAACTTAAATAAAACTAGGAGATTGGAAGTATCTTTATTTTTAAAGTGCGAACATTTTAAGTTAGGCTTCTCCGTGCCTCTTTTCATACCGATTGGAACTAGAAGTTGACAGCTACCATTCACAATTTATTACCATTATAGGTTTCAGACGTTTAAACCCTCATCATCATAGGGATTTATGTTAATTAATACGACACTTATGTGGTGTGTTTACGACTTTGTGGTAACATGTAGTTCTGTCTAGCAGTAGACAAAAACAAAACAGTATTTCAGTCGATGGCTCATAGCTTTATGGAGGTTATTGACTGCAAAGATAAACAAAGATATGTTGTAAAGATAAAAAACGCCTCCAGTGGTCACAAGCTCCTTTTTTCTGCGGCTTTGTAAGTGGAAAAAGACATAAGGACCTAATAGATGAAAATAAGATGTGAAAATAACAGTGTTGCTAACAATGGAGAAAACTGAAGCAAAACAGGTTGCACCAAAATCGTGAACACGAAACAGACTTGTCGTATTAATTTACGTAAATTCACCTGACGACAGAGGTTTAAACTTCTAAAACGCGCAGTGGAAGTAAAATAAATTGTGACTGGTAACAGTAAACTTGTAATTTCAAGTAATATTAGGTCGGTTCGTAAGTTCATAGCGTCTTTCCGTACAGTAGATACACATAGGGAATTTAGTCATCAGTAATATATTCTCTTTCACTGTTTACAGCAGTCACACAACGTTGGGGTAAATTTTCGATTCAACGACTGTAGAAATCACGCGGTTTTGAGACGAACCAACTGTCGAACCAAGTTCGGATCGCATTTTCATCCGGAAAGGAAGTTCCTTGAAGGCTGCGGATAAGGAGCTGAAAAGGGAAAAATCTGAGGCCGCAATGTCATGTGAATAAGATGGTTGCGGAATGACTTTTTGCCTGTGTAGCACAATGCGGGCGGGCGTTATCACATAGTACAATCATTTCACGCAGTCCTTCTGTTCATTGTTCTTGGATTGCGTCTGCAAAACGTCTCAGTTTTTGACAATAAATGGCAGCAGTGAACACTTTGGGGAAGCAATTCGTAGCACACTACACCGACGTTGTCCCACCAGAAGCATAGCATTATCTGTTGAGGATGCGTGTATGTCTTGTACAGAGAGCTGTTCCTTTCTTTGGGCTCAACCATTCCTTTCTTTTCCTTATGTTAGCATAAAGACACAATTTCTCGTCACCAGTAATGATGAATAGTGGACGATGAGCAAGCAGAGATTCATATCTGGCCACATGATGTTTTTCGTGATTTTGGCTCAGTGCATACGTTACTCATACACCCGATTTTTGAATCTTCTCCATTACATCAAAGGCGCACAATGGTAGAATGATCACAGTTCATCACATTTTCCAGTTCTTGAGTACAGTGACGTGGATCATTGTGGATCAATGCGTTTAAACTACCTTCATCAAAACCTGAATGTGTTCCTGAAAGTGGAGAGTCACTAACGTCAAAACGATCTTCGTTAAAACAAGAAAACCATTTTCTTACCGTGCTCTGTTCAGTGTCGTCATTCCCATACATGACGCAAATGTTTCTGGCTTCCGCCGCTGCTATCACTCCTCTGCTGAACTCAAACAGAAGAATATCTCGGAAATGTTCCTATTTTTCCATTTGCCACTCTCTTTTCTAGAGTCCTCAGCTCCACTCGTTATCTCCAATAACAAAATAACAATATGTTAAGACAAATAGCAACAGTGAAAACTACAAATAAAAAAACGGCAATCGATAAATAAACCTTTAGCATCTGGACTGCAAAACAAACCCGCTACGAACTTAAACACCAAGCAATATTTTTGTCTTGTTTCACAGACGGTGTGTTCGATACAGTTATGTGAACTACCAGTGTTTGTGTATATATATATATATATATATATATATATATATATATATATATATATATATGTGTGTGTGTGTGTGTGTGCATGTAAAACAATTTTTTTCTTCTTCTTTTGAAAATATCTTTCATTCCTGGCAGTTTTGGAACAAGAAGAGATGTCAAAGATTACAGCTTTTGAACCCAGGGCGAAGGTTTGCATTTTTTCTCATTCCCCGTACAAGGAGAGGAAGAGATTTTTGAGACCTTAGATCACTACTGAGTCGCATTTCACCCAAATCCCAGCGAACTGCCGTTGAGATAGGAATTTCCTAGTTGTAAATACGAGGTGCGTCAATGAAGTAATGAGACTGATTTTCTTTGCAAGATGTGGCAACCCTGCAGGCTTGCGTAAGCACAATACCTTTGACCTTGGTCTATAAGCTGCTTCTAGTCGAAGCGGCACATCGATGCAACTGCTCAGTCGTGAGTTGTGCTGTAATAAGTTATCATGTGTTTGTGTCTCTCGTCACGGAAATGGAATGGCATAATATTGTGCAATGGTATGCCATTTCTTTTTGCGTTAAATTGGATGAAAACGCGACGACAACTTATGGTAAGCTTCAGAAGGCTTTTGGAGAGGAGGTTATGCCAAGAGCTCAAGTTTTTTGTTGGCATAAAATGGTTAGTGAAGGCAGAATGAATGTTGAAGATGAAGACCGTAGTGGACGACCGTCAACCTCACGGACGGATGTCAAATTGGCCAGGGTGTGTGAACTCGTACGATCTGATCGAAGATTATCTGTGAAAAGGATCGTAGAAGAACTGAACATCAATCAAGAAACGGTTCGTCTAGTAATAAATGAAGATCTTTGTATGAGAAAGATTTGTGCAAAATGGTCCCCGAAAATCTCACACCACAACAGCAAGAAACACGGAAAATTGTGGCAGCCGATCTGTTAGAGCAGACGGAAATCAATCCAGAATTGTTGAGTCGTGTTGAAAGTTGGTTTTCTCAGTACCATACAGAGACAAAACGCCAAAGTTCCCAATGGTGCTCAAAGGGATCACCCAGACCAAAAAAATGCTCGCATGTCAAGGTCAGAAGTGAAATGCATGCTTGTGTGCGTCTTTGATTCCAAGGGAATTGTTCATAAAGCCGGCCGCGGTGGTCTCGCGGTTCTAGGCGCTCAGTCCGGAACCGCGCGACTGCTACAGTCGCAGGTTAGATTCCTGCCTCGGGCATGGATGTGTGTGATGTCCTTAGGTTAGTTAGGTTTAAGTAGTTCTAAGTTCTAGGGGACTGATGACCACAAATGTTAAGTCCCATAGTGCTCAGAGCCATTTGAACTATTTGTTCATAAAAAGTGGGTGCCTCCTGGACAAACAGTTAACCAATATTACTACTAAGAAGCTTTTAGAAATGCTTCGTGGAAGAGTGCTTTGTGTCCGTGCCAACATTGCTGATAATTGGATTCTGCATCACGATAATGCGCCATCCCATACTGTTCTGTCAGTACAGCAATTTTTAACCTCAAAACAAATTTCAGTACTACCACAGCCACTTAATTCACCAGATATCGCACTGTGCGACTTTTCTCTATTTCCAAGAGTCAAAACGGCGGTCAAGGGACACCATTTTCAAACAACACAAGATGTCCAAAACGCTGGGATGAGGATCTTGGAGGATATTACAGAAGATGAGTTCCAGAAATGTTACCATCAATGGCAGAAGTGCTGGAAAAAGTGAGTGCAATGAGAAGGGAAATACTTTGAAGGATACAACACTAAACTTGACAAAACGGTGAGCAACCTTTTTTTTCACATCAGTCTCATTACTTTATTGTCGCACTTCGTATGTGGGAGGGAAATACCGCATCTAGCAAGTTTTCCTATAAAGGACTGATATTGTGTGTGTGTGTGTGTGTGTGTGTGTGTGTGTGTGTGTGTGTGTGTGAGCGCATGCGTGTATGCATCTTTTTGTATGAGGACGATACCACATTCGATGGCCTGCTACACGTATCTTTTCATACTTTTTTTCTTTTTTTAAGTTTCATTTTGTGTCTCTAAGTTTCGAGCTGTCTTTTAGAGTTCTGATGCATTGTAGAGTCGGGTACTTTTCAACTAAATATCAGGCAGGCTGGTCGTAGGGCAGATACTGTCTCGATTGAGAACATTTCGGAGGGCATTTCAAATTCCGGCATAGGCATTACAACAGAATGTAACCTCCCGAAAACCCTCATCATGAAACGCGGGTGGGAACTAATTTCATTGTAGATCTGGGACAATAAGTGTAAGTTCATTTTTTTATGCTTTCAACTGCGTGACGTCTATCATTTGTGCTGTGTGTACTGTGTGCATATGTAGCTGCTGCTTGAAAATGATCAACGTGGAGAACGACATGTTACAGTCACTGCTAGTGTATAAGGGTCCTTTGTATTACGAACCAATAACAGAATTATTCTAATAGTGTGCACTGTTTTTACACAGCAGTGGAGTTAACTTTGCTATGTATCAAAGTGAATTCAAGAACGTACAGTGCATTCTATACTCTATACAGATATACAATGCACTAACATTCAAGTAAAAACGAGCAATATAGCGCAAGTGCGGCTGTCATTATAACAAATAATATTTACGACAACCCAGACAAGAAAGAAGAGCAATGAGTGTGAATTAAAACAAATTAGATCGAACTATGAGTCGAGAGGATCAGTGAAAGGGTAAAGATCGGATGACGGTGTTATTCAGTGAATCACCTTGCAACCCGATCGCTGAGAACAAAAAGCAGTTGGAAGAGCTCGTGTCGAATTCGAGATCCATGAGGAGTTTCACCCCCATCTCTAGTATTGACCCTCAATCCTATCATCACTGTTCACAGAATCCTTCATGGGCACCTTCTCCCGTTACATATACGCTGCTACTAGTATCGTGTCACCCTTCACTAATAAAGAAAGTTTATATTGTTTCAACGGTAATCCACTTATTAATAACTAAGATTTTTCCGAATGTGTGTAACACCATTCCATTTACAATTAATAATATCACTCCTACTACTATTACTACTAATAATAATAAGTTCTCATAGTTCTTTAAACATAATGACATCGTTCAGGCCACAACCATCATTACGTCTTCTAACAAAGGAAAGTGAGCACTTAAAGCATCGTTGACATCAGAATAATTAAGAAAGCAGTTGCAGTCGAAGTGAAATGAAAGAAGGAATGGAAAAGCTTTTATGCGAAGAACTGTCATAATAATTTGCTGGTGGTATTGACGCAAACAGTGTGCAATGACATAAAGTAGAGGTCAGTTGTTGTCAGGCATCAGTTAAGTTTCAAAGAGTATGTGTGTCACCTCTTCCTGTGTGTCCCATGATTCGTACGCAATATTGTTAACAGTTTTCTCAATAAATTGCCACTTTGAAGAATAGCTTTGCTGATCGGATGATATATTACAATCACTTCGTATGTGATATAGTGTCTTGGAAGTTTGCATAATTTCTGATGAAATGAACATAACTCAATCTCATATGTGTAACACATCAACTGTGACCTAGGTAGGGGTCGCTTTCTTTGCTGCAAGGAACGCCAGAGTTGGTTTCTGGTATCCGGCTGAAGAGATTTGTCGACTTTGAAGATGATGACACTTTCCATAATTTCTGTAAGTGATTTGTGACTAGAGCCTACTATGCTGACTTTTTGGCAGTGATTTTAGGTGACGGCCAGTCTTTTACAGCAGTGACTGGTAACAAGTTCGTGTTTGGTCGTGACAGGTATGACGGTTCCTCTATGACGAGCATCAGTACCTAATTTTGAATCTCGTGTACCTCATAAAGGTAGGACATTTTATCGATCAGTATTGCTGACCGATGAGGCTAAGCTACAAATGGGGAATGTATTCGTGCTAATGTTGGCGCAAAACTGGCGAAGAAAGTATTTATTGGTGCAGTACCCATTGAGGCTAAATTGTGTTTTCACAAAATGCGAGTACGAGCCAACCGTTACAGCCGATATATTTTGGTTCTGGTTTGTAGCTGAAACTTTACTGAAGTGGCCGTATATTTCAGTGTGATTCCTGATTTTGAAGTTTAATAGGCTGGACAGTTTTATTTCAATTGAAAATAGTTATGAACAGTGCGAAATATTTACTCCTGGGATTTTATAAGTATTTTTGGAGAACTGAAGCTTTTTCATTTCACATGTAGGGACAGAACATTAATTTAGCGCAGTTAGATGCAGAACATTTTAGTCAGAGCCATCATTTTAATTTACCACTGCGCTTTCACTGAGGATTTATTTTAGGCCTGTCACCTGAAGCGGACTTAATATTCTTTGAGCGTCCAGGAGTATAAGAACACTCAATATTCACTTCCCGATAGAAAGCCTGCCACACAGGAGGCAGCAGTTTTCAGCAGAGTTCTGTTAGTGGAAAAGCAGGCCGGTGTGGCCGAGCGGTTCTAGGTGCTTCAGTCTGGAAAAGCGCGACCGCTACGGCTGCAGGTTCGATTCCTGCCTCGGGCATGGATGTGTGTGATGTCCTTAGAGTAGTTAGGTTCAAGTAGTTCTAAGTTCTAGGGGACTGATGACCTCAGATGTTAAGTCCCATAGTGCTCAGAGCCATTTGAACCATTTTGTTAGTGAGAAAAGCAAAGTAGAGACAAAAATGACTTATTGCTACTCCTGAGTCTGAGTGGTTAGAAACCAAGGCAGCTGAAACAATTTTGTAGTGCCGTGTGGAACTTAAGAAATCGAGGAATCAGCCGGAATGCCCCACTACCCCCACAATGGAGACAACTTACATACTCTCTAGGGCCCATGCGGTGCTTCACAGAGTCTAGCTTTTCTGAAGTTTGTGTTTAGTGTTCCTCAGTGATCGAAAAACCCTATAAGTCACAGAATTGTATTTCTTGTTGTCTCACATTTTCATGCAAATTGTTAAATGACTATATATATTCGTCGTTCACTGTACAATATCCGTTTTAACAATTTTGACCTTTTCGTCGTTTTCCGGTGATTACAGGAGCTGAAAACGTAGATGTAGTCAACATTAATAAAACCAATAAAAATAACGTCGCCGTGTCACTCTTTTGCGACATACAGCAACGTTATGTGACGGATTCGATAAAACTCGTTAAACTAAATTCATGCTTACTGCACATGTCAGCCACACCTATTTTGACCTGTACGGTTTAGTTACTGATATGTGCAGAAAGAAAGAACTTTGTTTCATGAAATTTTATCACATCCGTCACATAACGATGATATACGTGACAAAGACTGACAGGAGGCGTAGAAACTCCTGTAGAAATTAGAGATGTGGAATTTTTATGTGCGTTTGACTTACTGGCTTTGAGATGCGATACTGCTTTGCCTCGCTGGAGGTTATCGGTGTGTCTTGCTAGGAACCAGCTGTAACCGTGTATTGATGGTGAACGTTTGAGAGATCAGTGGTTGAATCACGGTATCTTTCTGAATGCAGTTACGTAGCTACTGGGCGTCAGTCATTGACATTGAAGCTCTGTCAATTTTAACCTTGTCTCGCCGGTAAAATTGAATATGTCAATTTTTGCGAGTGTTGCAGTATAGAGACTTTTTGAGAACCTATCAATAAACATTTCTTAATTAACCGTCGTAGAAATTCGTTGGCAACTTTCCTCGTGTAGCAGGAACGCGTAATTTTCGGCCGTGAGTGAGACTTCGCAAGAAGCCACGATGCCACGATCGCTGAAGCGACGAGGTGAAGGAATGTTTTGCTCTGAGAAAAAGAAGATTACTCTTTTCTTACTACGGATAAAAATATTCACAAATACCTGCAACACAACTTTACATCCATTTTTCAATGGCTGTGAAGGAAATAGTGAAAAGCAACTAAACAGAAGAATTTTCGACGAGCTTTCCTCCTTGCTTTCCAGACGAGTTTCGCTAAGAAAAGTGTTAACTGCAGTGGGCTCTCACGATGTGTTCTCTTACGAAAAAGGTCAGGATTATTACGTAAAAGGAAGTTAAGAATAAGGGATCCTGTAAATGAAATAGCATTGCTGTTGTGACCTACATGAACAGATGTTCTTGGACCTTAGCTGTAATTTCTCGTTGTTGTACTCCAATTTTGTTTCTTTCATCTCACGGAGCTAAAACTCCAGTCTTGTTACTTTCTCATTATTCAGTACAACGAATGGCCTGGTTGTGAAAACAGTGAAAGAATTTAATTTAAATGTCTTCGTAACGCTCTGTCCCCAGGCGCCCCCCTGGGCAGTATGTGACACAATCCATTACTGTTGCTCTGGAGGGCCAGATTTGCTATTAAACAAACTTAACCTGCTTTTGATGGTTGTTAAAGGTAACATGTTTTAATTACCACTAAAGCTCTCGTTAAAGCCCTTAACAGATACGATCTGCCATGTTTATTTTAGTATTTTATGTCAATTGACAACTACCAACGGATAACATCAACTGGCAAATATTTTCCTTGATTTAATTTAATTTTAATATCTGATTCTCGTTTTCTGACAGCCACAATGCTATATTTACCGACGTTTGGAGCGAGTGTCCAGCTGTTTGATCAGTGTGTGTGTGTGTGTGTGTGTGTGTGTGTGTGTGTGTGTGTGTGTGTGTGTGTGCACGCGCGCGCTTGTGCGTGTGCGCGTGTGTGTGTGTCTGCGTTTTACACCTATTTATGTTGGTGATATATTTTTCTTTTTTAACCAGTCTTGTTCAAATAGCTTTCTTGTTCAATTTCCAGATTCTTGGTGAGGGCTTAGAACTGATCATCAGACTATTCAATGTATTTCTAATGGTTTCATTGGTTTGTGGCGTTTCTCCTACGTGGAAGTGTGCATGATTGGTTAGATCCGTCTGTCCGCTGTCTGTTCCCACACTCCCAATTCTAGACGCTCAAAGAATAATCTAACTCCGATCCAGGTGAAACTACCCGCAACAGGGGCCTAATATTTAAATCCCTAGAATATTGAAATGTTCAATTGATGTACCACGTATCTGCATGTAGCTGACAGCAGGACAGCGCCTGCTCATCATCATCGGTTTCGTACAAATTTAAGCTACACTCCTGGAAATTGAAATAAGAACACCGTGAATTCATTGTCCCAGGAAGGGGAAACTTTATATTGACGCATTCCTGGGGTCAGATACATCACATGATCACACTGACAGAACCACAGGCACATAGACACAGGCAACAGAGCATGCACAATGTCGACACTAGTACAGTGTATATCCACCTTTCGCAGCAATGCAGGCTGCTATTCTCCCATGGAGACGATCGTAGAGATGCTGGATGTAGTCCTGTGGAACGGCTTGCCATGCCATTTCCACCTGGCGCCTCAGTTGGACCAGCGTTCGTGCTGGACGTGCAGACCGCGTGAGACGACGCTTCATCCAGTCCCAAACATGCTCAATGGGGGACAGATCCGGAGATCTTGCTGGCCAGGGTAGTTGACTTACACCTTCTAGAGCACGTTGGGTGGCACGGGTTACATGCGGACGTGCATTGTCCTGTTGGAACAGCAAGTTCCCTTGCCGGTCTAGGAATGGTAGAACGATGGGTTCGATGACGGTTTGGATGTATCGTGCACTATTCAGTGTCCCCTCGACGATCACCAGTGGTGTACGGCCAGTGTAGGAGATCGCTCCCCACACCATGATGCCGGGTGTTGGCCCTGTGTGCCTCGGTCGTATGCAGTCCTGATTGTGGCGCTCCCCTGCACGGCGCCAAACACGCATACGACCATCATTGGCACCAAGGCAGAAGCGACTCTCATCGCTGAAGACGACACGTCTCCATTCGTCCCTCCATTCACGCCTGTCGCGACACCACTGGAGGCGGGCTGCACGATGTTGGGGCGTGAGCGGAAGACGGCCTAACGGTGTGCGGGACCGTAGCCCAGCTTCATGGAGACGGTTGCGAATGGTCCTCGCCGATACCCCAGGAGCAACAGTGTCCCTAATTTGCTGGGAAGTGGCGGTGCGGTCCCCTACGGCACTGCGTAGGATCCTACGGTCTTGGCGTGCATCCGTGCGTCGCTGCGGTCCGGTCCCAGGTCGACGGGCACGTGCACCTTCCGCCGACCACTGGCGACAACATCGATGTACTGTGGAGACCTCACGCCCCACGTGTTGAGCAATTCGGCGGTACGTCCACCCAGCCTCCCGCATGCCCACTATAAGCCCTCGCTCAAAGTCCGTCAACTGCACATACGGTTCACGTCCACGCTGTCGCGGCATGCTACCAGTGTTAAAGACTGCGATGGAGCTCCGTATGCCACGGCAAACTGGCTGACACTGACGGCGGCGGTGCACAAATGCTGCGCAGCTAGCGCCATTCGACGGCCAACACCGCGGTTCCTGGTGTGTCCGCTGTGCCGTGCGTGTGATCATTGCTTGTACAGCCCTCTCGCAGTGTCCAGAGCAAGTATGGTGGGTCTGACACACCGGTGTCAATGTGTTCTTTTTTCCATTTCCAGGAGTGTATATGCCAGAGCAGAAATGAAAGTCGCAGGAGTGGAAGCTCCAGATGACCAAAAATAGCATTTTTGACACGAATAGGGCGAGGCATGAGGCATATATGTCAGCACAGTTTCATGGCAATCGTAGGTGCAGCGGAAAGAGTACAACACACTAATCTGAAGGTCGTGCGGTCGAGTTTCCATGGGGAAAGACTTTTTATTTTCTGTTTTCACGTTAATGACAAAGCAAGGAAACCATAATAAAGTTCAACATATTGTATTTTTAATATTATTTTTAAAAGCGTGAAAAAGAATGGCAAACGAAAATTTGGGATTGCAAATAAATTTCTAGGAAGGGAATTTAAAGTGCACACGAGAACTTCTGATATAAAATAAGATGCTTTTATTATTTTAACGTTCAGATACGATTTACATGTTATAAATCAAGCAGGAAATCAATATCTTTCTCGCCATGTTGCACACATTATAAACGTTGCAATTTTGATAATTACATGGTTGTTTTAAAGTATCTGGAGAAAATATCACTGATTTACATTTCAAGTTCTCTTCCACTGCACTACACGGAAACCATCATTTCGCGAAATATTGGCGAGGATTCCTCATGATGTACAATCAAATGTATTTTGATGCATTTTTCGCTTTTTAACATAATTCTTTACCTGACGGAAAAAATTCTTAGAAATTTATTTGTTCAAAGTATTTTTATTGGCGGGAATGCAGTGGGGAAGCCAGTGGTCATTTTAGGGAGATCCTCTCCTGGGAATGTAGAATATGTAGTAGAAACAAGTTAATAGAGGAGAAGGAGCGTAAGATCTGTGTTCTTCAGGTGCAGTTACAATGCGCAAAGGAGGAACTAAATAGGTTGAGGAGAGTGAAGGGCGGTGGAGAATGGGAACTGGCAGTTGGCAAGAAGGTAGCTAGGAAGAGGAGGTATTCAGACAGTTTTATTTTGCATACATGCAATAGATACGACCAACTGTCAGAGTTGAGTGGAGAGGAGCCTCGTGTAGCCGTAGATGTAGCTAACTTGCAGCAGTCCTCAGCAATTAGGAGGCCTAGGTTAGTTGCAAAGTCTAGCAGAAAGAAGGTTCTGCTGCTAGGTACTTCCCACGGTAGAGGTGTGGGCCAGCAGTTGCAGGAAGTGTTGGGGAGTGAATACCAGGTCAGCAGCATTGTGAAGTCTAGTGCAGGGTTGGCTCAGGTGACTGAAAGCATAGGGGAGTTACGTAAGAATTTTACACAAGAGGATCAGATAGTGATAGTGGATGGAGCAGGGAACAGTCTCGATAGGGACGGGGAATATGATGTCAGTGGTGACTTGGTTAAGATAGCTACTCAAACTGGTGGCACTAATGTGCATTTCGCGCAACTGTTTCAGCGTCATGATCGGCCTCACCTTAATGCGGCTGTTAGGCGCGTTAATGTGGGGCTGGGGAGGGCACTGATGGGGGAGGGCATGGATCACATCTCCATGGTGCGAGTTGGGTCTATCAGTAGATGGGGTTTCACTAGGCATGGCCTGCACCTCAATAGGTATGGGAAGGGGAGGCTGGCTAAGCTTATAGGTGACAGTGTAGTCGGTGGTGGTGGTGGTAGTGGTATCACTCATGGAAAAATTCCTGTAGTAGTTGGTGTTAGAGCTGCACCTTTTTTAGAATGAAGTCAGCTGATAGGTATACCTGCTTAAAGGAAGTGCCTCTAACTAAGGGCTCACCTCCAGAGGATGTAATGTTTCCAAGTAGAGAAGGAATTATCATATTTCATCAAAATATAAGAGGTATTAGAGATAAAGTTAGTGAACTGCTAATAGATGTTAACTCTGAAATTATTGGTATATCAGAGCACCACTTAAATACTTTGATAATTCAGAGGCTTCCTTTACCAGGCTACAGATTAGCTGGCTATTTCTCAAGGAGTTCCTTGCGGGGTGAGGGAGTGGCTCTCTACGTAAAAAGCAGTATTTCATTTGAGTCCATAGACGTATCACGACACTGCACTGAACAGATATTTGAAAGTTGTGCAGCATTAGTTGTATTTAGTGAAACTAAACTTCTAATTGCTGTTGTTTTTTAGGTCCCCTAACTCCGACTTCAGAGCATTTTTGCTTAAGCTAGAGAGGGTTCTTCATTCACTTTGTAGGAAGAACCAGAAAGTAGTTATATGTGGTGACTTCAATATTAATTTTGTACATGATTGTGCAAGAAAAAGGATGTTGGTAGATCTCCCAAATTCATGTGATTTGATGCAAACTGTGTTTTTTCCAACTAGGGTGCAGGGGAACAGTAGCACAGTCATAGACAATATTTTTATTCATTCTTCATTACTAGATGGGCATTCTGTTAGTAAAAGGGTGAATGGCCTTTCAGACCATGATGCACAAATTTTAACACGAAAAGGTTTTTGTACTCAAACCAATGTCGTATTTAATTACAAACTACGTAGGAAAGTTAATCCAACAGCAATAGAGAGTTTTTCAAAACTTGTCAAGGAACAAGAATGGCAAGATGTTTCTAGTGCCGATAATATAGATGATAAATACAATGCTTTCCATAACACATTTCGCATGCTCTTTGAGAGTTGCATCCCATTAGAACATTCTAAACGGGGTACTAGAAGTAATGGACAGCACAGTTGGCTGACTAGTGGGATAAGGATATCATGTAGAACAAAGCGGGAATTATATCAAAATGTTAGAAGTAGTCACAATCAAGCTACAGTAGCACATTACAAACAGTATTGTAAGGTGCTTAAAAATGTTATTAGAAAGGCAAAAAGTATGTGGTATGCAAATAGAATAGCTAATTCACAGGACAAAATTAAAGCCATATGGTCAGTTGAGAAGGAAGTGTCTGGTCAGCAGCACAAGGTTGATGATATAAAGTCAGTTCGCAGTAATAAAATTTCTGTTACTGATAAATCAGATATATGTACAGTATTTAACAACCATTTTCTGAGCATTGCTGGTGAATTAAATAAAAATTTAGTTTCTACAGGAAATCATATAAATTTCTTAGCAAATGCCTTTCCAAGATTGACGTCTGAAATACTCCTCTGTGATACAGACAAGAGGGAGATTGCGTCAATAATTAAATCACTGAAGACTAAGGACTCTCATGGTTATGATGGAGTGTCTAGTAGAAAATTAAAGTACTGTGCTGCATATGTTAGCCCTGTATTTAGCTATATTTGTAATTTTTCCTTTAGGAATTGTCAATTTCCTGAGCGATTAAAGTACTCAGTAGTAAAGCCGCTATATAAAAAGGGAGAAAGGGATAATGTGGTTAATTTTAGACCTATTTCTATGCCATCAGTGTTTGCAAAAGTTATCGAAAAGGCTGTGTATGTAAGGTTAATTGATCATTTTATATCACACGATTTGCTATCAAATGTACAGTTCGGCTTTAGAAGTCGTTTGACAACTGAAAATGCTATATTCTCTTTTCTCTGTGAGGTACTGGATGGGCTAAACAAGAAGTTTCGAACGCTTGGCGTATTTTTTTGATTTAACAAAGGCATTTGACTGTGTTGATCTCACAATATTGCTCCAGAAGTTGAACCATTAAGGAATAAGGGGAGTAGCTCACAATTGGTTCACTTCTTACTTTAGCAACAGGCAGCAAAAGGTCATTACTCACAATGTTGATAACGGCTGTGATGTGGGATCTGAGTGGGGTACTGTCAAGTGGGGGGTGCCCCAGGGATCAGTGTTGGGGCCGCTCCTGTTCCTTATTTATATAAATGATATGCCCTCTAGTATTATGGGTAACTCTAAAATATTTCTGTTTGCTGATGACACTAGCTTGGTAGTAAAGGATGTTGTGTGCAACATTGACTCGGTTTCAAGTAGTGCAGTACATGACCTCAGTTCATGGCTTGTAGAAAATAAACTAACGTTAAATCACAGTAAGACTCGGTTTTTACAGTTTCTAACACACAATTCAACAAAACCTGACGTTTTAATCTCACAGAACGGGCATATGATTAGTGAAACTGAACAGTTCAAATTCCTAGGTTTTCAGATAGACAGTAAGCTGTCGTGGAAAGCCCACGTTCAGGATCTTGTTTCACTATTCGAACGGTATCGAAAGTGAGTGATACTTCGACACGTAAATTAGTCTACTTTGCTTATTTTCATTCACTTATGTCGTATGGTGTTATGTTTTGGGGTAACTCTTCCCATTCTAGGATATTTTTGGCTCAGAAACGGGTGGTTCTGGCAAAAAGTGGTGTGAGTTCACGAACCTCTTGTCGACCTGTGTTCACGAGTCTGGGTATTTGACATTGGCTTCTCAATATGTATATTCCTTATTGTCGTTTCTTGTTACCAACTTTAGTTTATTTCCAACAATAAGCAGCTCTCACTCGGTTATTACTCGGCAGAAATAAAACCTCCATTTGGATTGGACTTCGTTAACTCTTGTGCAAAAAGGTGTGCAGTATACTGCTGCACCCATTTTCAATAAGCTGCCACTCGAATTCAAAAATCTTAGTAGTAATCCACGCGCTTTCAAAGCGAAACTGAAGAGTTTCCTCACGGGTCACTCCTTCTATTCTGTCGAGAATTTCTTTAAAAAATTAAGCTGATTCTCATTTTATTGCTGATAGCGTTTGCTTAAACTTATGGACTGTTTTTCTTTCATGTTCATGAACATTTATTTTTATCTGTTATTACTTTCATGTTGTAAGTTCATGTACTGACACGTTCCATGACCTTGGAGATTTGCTCCTCAATTTGGTCCTACGGAACTTGACATGTAAATAAATAAATAATCTCAAATTTTCCTTTGACTTTCCTTTCCATGTCTTTTACATAAATGTTAACAAATACAATATACTGAGCATTATTTCGGCTTAATTTCAGTGTGTGTTACGTAAAAACCGAAAATAAAAAAAACAAAAGATTTCCGCATAGGGACTCTTCCCCACGACCTTCATATTAGCGTTCTGTATTCTTTCCGCCGCTCCAATCGCTGTCTTGAAACTGCATTAACAAAAATAGCTCATGGGGTGTCCGACGCCCACCAAAAATGCTATTCTTTCTAAACGCTCCGTCATCTGGAACTCCCACTTCCGTCACTTTCATTTGCATCCGAGCACTGCGTATGCCATAAATTTGGGGGAAATCTGTGGTGACGAGTAGTCTCGGTGCCTTTGCGAGTGTTAAAAGCACTTGATAACTACGCTAACCTAACTACGCTGCAACTTCTCTCAGACTGTCTACAAATTTCAAGGAAAAAAATGCACTGCACTGTTTCACGTAATTATTTTCTGCATATAATTAAATGCTACATTGATTATTACTCAGTATTTCCCTGTCTATCCTTTAACTATTCAAACCTCAACAAAATACTCTGGCCTGTCGCAACATAGTGTATTACGTCAGTCATCCAGTTATTGGAGAATCGGGCGATTTTTACACTTTTATATCCTGACGAGCAGCAGCTGTATTTCGACGTTCTATGGCTGCCGGAGCACCGTCGGCCTGCTGTTACCGGACGCGTAATCTCGTCCACGTACTTCATTCCCCAGCACTTTAGTCTGATGCTTAGCTTCCTAACAGCTCTTTTCTAAAACATATTTCGTTCCCCATCTGTGACTGTGTCTAGTCACTCTGCAATGTTTTTCGTCACATTCTCGTAGCTTTCATTACTTATTAGAGGTGTAAAACTGACGTAGGAACAGTTCACGTAAGCATATTCCTGCAAGCTTTAATTACTTGTAATTTTGTAGTGAGAAAAATTTTTAAATGCTGTTTGTATGAAGGTACAGATAACTTTTCCCGTTTTTCAAATCCTTTCTTGCGGCTGTTTCTTTTTCTTACGTTACTTTACTTCTGCGGAGTGAGAATACTACTCAAGTCATGGAGTCACAAATATGTCTACTGGTTTCTTCACCTAGGCAACAGTGGTTTACCGTCCCTGTACTTATACAGGAGAAATAGCTCCGTCTTTTACTTCCTCATTATCTTTTCATTATAACTCTTCCTTACTTATTTATGTACTTTTGCGGTTTCATATACCCCACGTTTTGTAATGCTGTGCTAGAGACGCATAGAGTCAAACAACTTCTCCCCTTCTAAGACAATCTTTATTTTAAAGGTGATAATTTTATTTGGGCCAGGAAATCATATTCGGATGCTGAAGTTGATCCTAATGTTTATCTCGCTTTGGTTGTGTTCAGTGATCTTCCTTTCCAGATGGCCGAATTATTTTACTTGGGCCACAGGCTCTTCTTCAGTTACAATACTTTTCAAGTCATGCATCTTTCCATAACTCTGTTCGTCTCTAGACAAACAACTCCAAACACTTAACTAATGTCTAAGACATGAACACATTTTTTTACATTATACACAGCATCGTATACTTAGGCATATCATTTGGTTCACCGTGTCTCTCCTCCATAATGTCTCCAAAATATTTCTGTCTGCATGGTCGTGGAATATAAATAACATCGTATCATACTCGTCATCGTCTCATTGCGAGTCTTCCGAGATCTGGAAACGTACTCGGTGTGATGCGTTCTAAAAGGACTCGAGCACGGATAAATTTGCATTCAGTGAGGAGGACCGAAGGCGGTGGACTCTGGTGACGCACGAAACACCACCAGTAGGAATACAGCGAGGGTGCAGACAGCGGGGCTCGAGGAGGCGCCTGCTGGCGCTGCGTTTGAATGACGCGCTCTCTGAGGAGGTGTGTGAGGCGCAAAGCGTTCTGTGTGCGGTCGAAACAGACACCAAAGATACCGCTGGAGGTACCTTCTACCATGCACTTAACAAAGCTTTGGAGTCTATAGATGTAGACTGAGCTCTGTCCCAAATAGGTTGTTCAGTCCATTTAAGATCTCTTTTAAGCAATCCTTAACTTTCCCTTGAAGAGGCGTGTGAAATTTAACATTGATATCCAGCTGCTTTAAATTTTAATTTATCTTCCAAGTAAGCCTTTTATGACTGTCGATGCCCCTTCGACGCACAATTTAAGCATTAGTGATAACAAGCAGCCTTCTTATGCCCTTTCCAAGAGGTGGTTGTCCCCCGTCGTTTACCGGATTGGGAAAGCGAGTTTAGATATCATTTTTGTTAATGTACAAGGTATTACTTTGGCTCAAATCGTGGTGTCTTCCTTTCAGCGTTCAATATGTCTGCGAATGCTGTCAACTATAGCGATAACGCAACTGAAAAAAGGAAGTCGTTACTCATCTACCTGTAGAAATATTCTTGTGAAACTGCCTTTTGAACGGAAACTGACACTCGTATACTAACAATAAGAAAATAATCCTCTTTTTTCACGTAAAAAATTGTGTTTTACTCCATGGCACTTTTCAGTTCAGAGAGTATATTAATATACATAGTTGGAGAATTAAAAAAAAATACTTACGTGTTCTACCCAAAAAACTCTCAGCTTGACTTTATTCTCAACGAGTAAGTGACGTCAGCGCCGGAATTACGATAGCAGCTTCAACTAACAATTGCTGTAAACAACAGGCTTATATTCGACAATACAGCTGTGAGTGGGCAGTGTAAAATAGTGGATGTGCGACCGTTTCGAGTCAACATTGTTGTTTTACATACAACAATGTAACAACGAACTGAACATCACCAAATCAAGTGTTCAACACATTCTCCAGAATGTTTTGAAGGGGAGAAAAGACTGTGGAAAGTTTGTTTCGCACACTTCGACTCCCGAACGAAAAGCGACGAGGAATGGATGCCGGCCGCGACCTGACTGAGAGGAAAAATGTGGACAATTCGTTCCTGGGAAAAAATTATCTCGGTGTACGAGACTCGGGTTTTCGGTAAGGACCTACCACAAAACGACAAAGTCCAGAATGATTCTCTGTTGGGTGTCCAAGACTGAGAAAGTACATATGTGACATTTGAGTTGAATACCTGCTCGAAAAAGGACTTCGGCAATTTCACATGGTTGTACGAACTTTCTGTGAGTTGTATTCAAGCGGGGGAAGGCTTTGTAAAGCACTTTAAGCGTTAAACCCGCATCATCTTAACTTTTCTCTATTTTTTATTAATCCAGTCTCGAAATTTTCTGGACTGACGGGGCAACTTAAGCAGTCGTCATTACATGTAACCGCAGCTCAGAAGGTGACGAATAATACCGCTACCAAAATACTCTATCTTTTACCAACGATATTAAACGCCCCATAGAGCTAAATTCAGCAACAACCTAAAGGAAATCGAGTACTTCATAGGAGACAGTTTACTGACGTAGAAAAGGATAAACAGAAAGAATAAATTGAAAATTTTTTAATGCGATACTGCAGAATAAAATTAAATGTTAAATATACAGGTAAGTTGCAAGAAGACATAGGAGAAAAATGAGCAGGTATGGAAGGAAGCGTCTGCTAAGTTCTTACTACAAGAACTGGCATGGCCGCGCGGGATTAGCCGAGCGGTCAGGGGCGCTGCAGTCATGGGCCGTGCGGCTGGTACCGGCGGAGGTTCGAGCTCTCCCTCGGGTATGGTTGTTCGTGTTTGTCATTGGGATAATTTAGGTTAAGTACTGTGTAAGCTTAGGGACTGATGACCTTAGCAGTTAAGTCCCTTAAGATTCCACACACAATTTTTTTTTTGAACCGGCATGCTAGTGGAGCATTTCCTTCAACAACAAGTAATATTGGTTTGGATCAAGGTCGAGCAGCGTGCTGGAAAATTATTGCTCCAGACAAGGACTAAAACAGGTAAAACAAAAGCAGTAGTAGCGCCGTATGCATGAGAAGACTGAAGATGAACAGGTGCATCAAAACGATAACCATAGGCGACGGAAATTACTAATTTGCTACTTTTCAATGCTCCATGTATTTCCTACAAAGGACTAATGAAGGGCGCTATTGAACTACAGTTTCTGAGGGATATAGTGGAAAGTGAAGAAATTTTCGAAATCTGGGTAATGGAAGACAATTAGGAGCCCGTGAAAGGAAGAAGGAGAATACACTCATGTAATCAAAAAGTAATTACATCGGCACTGGCAGGATTAGTGTAAGAGAAATTTTCAAAGGTAAACACACGTTGAAATAAATATCACACCTTACTGAGCACGCTGTTGGCGGGCAGAGATCGGGAAAGCAAAAGGAAGAAATGGTGGACACCAACAAACAATCCGAAAGACTGGCGATCATAAAAAAGCCAGACGTCGTGCGTCACGCCGTACATAGTTTCAAGTAAGCAAAAGAGACAACGGCGGTCGTCCAGTCTTCTCTTCAAAATGGCTGCACACCACTTTTTTCTCAGCGTAACCTGCAACCGACAATGCATTTTCCCCACCACAACGTAAAACCAGGTTTGAGCGCCGAACAGACGCTCACATTCTAACTGACCTTGCGAAGTTGAATCATTTTGGTATCTTCATAAAATACATCGATGAGTCCCTCATCATTAGCATAGTTAACGTTTTGAATAAGAGAGACCTGAAAGAATTTGTCAGAATAAAGCCGAAACTAGCTGAAAATGATGTACCAACTATCTTTCTGAATAAACCATCCAACTTTTCAAATTATACTCCTAAAGTAAAACGTCTGTCTGTTAATGAGAGAGACAATCTTGCGAAACCGACACAAAATAGTGCAGTAAGAAATACGTTAAAAAGGATTCACTGGCGTACCAGAAGGACAGTGTTGCAGTATTAGAAAACGGAAAAACGTATAGTAGCAAATAGATGAGATAAAGGATAGTGATAGAGAGCATGTGCGTCATCTGGAAATAGACAGCGGAACTTATTGTGAAATTATCATCATAAACGGTGATGTCAAAAAGTGTAAATGTAAATACAGGCGATAACGTGGCTACAACCTTCTAATATTAAACAAACAAACAAAAATAAACTGAACTCGATAGACACTTTAGGCTAATGGTAGTCAATCTGCACCCAGTGAGCAGCGTGCAGCCCGATTAAAGTATTCGTGCAGCCGTGTGTTATAACAATATGCATCTAGCCCGTCTGCAGCTCGTGGTCGTGCGGTAGCGTTCTCGCTTCCCACGCCCGAGTTCCCGGGTTCGATTCCCGGCGGGGTCAGGGATTTTCTCTGCCTCGTGATGACTGGGTGTTGTGTGCTGTAGTTAGGTTTAAGTAGTTCTAAGTTCTATGGGACTGATGACCATAGATGTTATGTCCCATAGTGCTCAGAGCCATTTGAACCATTTTTGAGCTAATGCCCGAATCGAAAAAGTCTACTAACGTTAAGAGCTTCTTAAAGAGTGTAGTTATCCTGCCCCAATAGCAAACAAAAATATTAACAGATACAGAATTACTTATGGTGTGCTTAATTTTAACTGACGCTGATGAATTCGGCCGTGAGCTTGTGTAAGTAAAGTCGGCCACTCATCCCATGGATAGAGGAGTAAGTGGTGCGGCCATTGAAGGATTAGAGGACGTGAGAAGTAGTCCTTTATTGGTTGTCTTCCAGCGTGAGCGACTCGTGCCGATAAGCTCCTACGGAACAAATATTGGCACGGAAGTGACACGGATTCGTGAATGCACGTCGTAGAAATGGTCATCTTCAAAAGCGACATTTATTCGTAGCAAGGAACATCAAATTAATTTGGGATGTAGTTATATAATACAGTGAGCAAAAGAAAAATGGCATTCAAAATACACTGAAGAGCCAAAGAAACTGGTACACCTGCCCAGTATCGTGTAGGCTCTTCGAGAGCACGCAGTAGCGCCGAAACATGACGTGGCATGGACTAGATTAATGTCTGAAGTAGTGTTGGAGGTAATTGACACCATGAATCTTGTACAGTTGTCCTTTAATCCGTAAAGTACCCAAGGTTGAAGATTTCTTCTGAACATCACATTGCAAGCTATTACAGATATGCTCAATAATGTTCGTGCCTGGGGAATTTGTTGGCCAGCGGAAGTGTTTAAACTGAGAAGAGTGTTCCTGGAACCACTCTGTAGCAATTTTGGACGTGTGGGGTGTCACATTGTCCTGCTGGAATCGCCCAAGTCCGTCGGAATGCGCAATGGACATGAATGGATCCAGGTGATCAGACAGGATGCTTATGTACGTGTCACCTGTCATAATCGTATCTAAACGTATCAGGGCCCCCATATCACTTCAACTGCACACGCACCCCACCATTACAGAGCCTCCACCAGCTTGAACAGTCCCCTGCTGACATGCAGGGTCCATGGATTCATGACGTTGTCTCTGTACCCGTACACATCCATCCGCTTGATACAATTTGAAACGAGACTCGTCCGTACCAGCAACATGTTTCAAGGCACCAACAGTCCAATGTCGGTGCTGACGGACCCAGGCGAGGCGTAAAGCTTTGTATCGTGCAGCCCATATCAGTGATACTTGACTAAATGGTTAGCACGCTGACGCTTGTTTAATGGCCCAGCATTGAAATCTACAGCAATCTGCCGAAGGGTAGCACTTATGTCACGTTGAACGAGTGTCTTCAGTTGTCGTTGGTCCCGTTTCTGCAGGATCATTTCCAGGCTCCAGCAGTGTCACAGATTTGATGTTTTACCGGGCTCTTGATATTCACGGCACACTCGTGAAATAGTCGTACGGGAAAATCCTCACTTTATCGCTACTTCGGAGATGCTGTGTCCTATCGCTCATGCGCCGACTATAACACCGCGTCATAATCACTTTCATCTTGATAACCTGCGTATGTAGCAGCAGTAACCGACCCAACAACAGCGCCAGACACTTGTTGTCTTATATGCGCGTTGCCGGCCGCAGCGCCGGATTCTGCCTGTTTACATATCTCTGTATTCGAATACGCATGCCTGTATCAGTGTCTTTGGCGCTCCATTATATTTAGTAAGAATTTTCGATGGTGTCTCATACCGCATATAGTCAATCAGGGAAGCTTTTTACCAGCAACGCAATCTTTACATCATTTTCTACTCTCGTTTCAAATCGCTGTTGTTCCACTTGTCTGCATTATTTTGTACAAAAAGTAACAGTTTTATTACCTCGTGATGTCTAGATCTTATTTGAACTGTGTTTTCACCTTCCAACAAACTGTTAGGTTTATGATTTTTTTTATAATTACGGTGGCTGTGAAGAGAGCTTCCACGGTAGTGACTGAAATTGCACAATGCCTGGTCGATACTAATACCTCTATATTTCAAAGTAAACATGCAATACTGAATTAAGATTTTGTTTTTGCTTCTTATCAACCCTTCATTAGGTTTCTTACAGGTCTAAAGTTGCTCAGAGCTTTAGACCTAGAAAAAATTCTGTACTTTTATAATTAGTTTAATGTTCTTACTTGTGGTAGTTTTCAAGCAGTTTTGGTAGAAACTTCGCCGCAGTTGTTCGTATGCTCTGTCCCTCTGACGTGCTACTGTCATGTGAATTGTGCTACAAGTTACTCCCAAAATATTTCAGAGCTCTTTGACTGCCTGTGTATGACCTTGCAGATTTACATCCATCACTCTCCGAACATTTTATGGACATTTAGTCGCGGACGGCTGTAGGCGGCTGACGAGAGCGGTCTCGCGACACTGATTCAAGAGATGCCTAAAGGGGGACATCTATCGGTACTCCTGTGTACTCGCTACTATTTGCGTCAAAATTCAAATCACGGGGACTTCTCTGGTACATGGTATATGTCGCAGTCACGGCGTTTTCGCGCCGCTCCTAATGGACTAGACGAAAGCAGACGGCGCATCGGATTTTTCTCACGCGCTTCTTGCGGCTCGGCGCGGCACTGACCCAGAGTCGCGGACGGCTGCGGCCGCGGGCGTCGTGAGGCGGCATCGGCCACGCTGCCCTCCGCTTTCTGCTCGCCCGCTCGAGCGCACATCCGCCGACTGCCTCCGTTGTCTGCCGCTCGCGCGTTCAGTGCGCACGTACGCGCCGTCCAGGATCGGAACAGGCAGTGATTTTTTTCACGCTAGTGCGCCGGACTGGCGAATTCAGAGACGACGAACGGCATCTGAGAAGGGATCTACACTCAATTTGTCACACTGCAAAGGAGTTAGCTTCAAATAGTATACACTGATGAAAAAAAAATCGCAACATCAAGAAGGAGTTGGGTGACATAAAATAAAGCTGGTAGGCGTGTTTCTACAGTTTCGCACCAGTCGCAAACGAGTGGCGCTGGTAGCACCTCTATGAGGACGCAAATCAGGTTTGCTTTGAATACATGCTGAGCGTTGGTTTCCTTTGAGATTGGACGCGTTGAGTTGATGTTAGTCACGATGCTTTTAAGGCGACAAAGACGCTATCATCAGTAACTCATTCAGTTTGAACGTGGTCGTGTAACAGGTCTGTGGGAAGTTGGATATTCCTTCTACGATATCGTAGAAATATTTGGGAGACAATCTGAGCAGCCGTCTTCGGTTGTTTGCAGATGACACTGTCTTTTATCGACTAATAAAGTCATCAGAAGATCAAAACAAACTGCAAAACGATTTAGAAGAAATATCGAAATGGTGCGAAAAGTGTCAGTTGACCTTAATTAACGAAAAGTGTGAGGTCATTCACATGAGTGCTAAAAAGAATGCGTTAAACTTCGGTTACACGATATATCCGTCTAATCTAAAAGCCGTAAATTCAACTAAATACCTAGGAATTACAATTACTAACAATTTAAATCGGAAGGAACACGTAGTAAATGTTGTGGGGAAGGCTAACCAAAGACTGCGTTTCATTGGCAGGGCATTTTGAAAATGTAACAGACCTACTAAAGAAACTGCCTACACCACGCTTGTCCGTCCTCTTTTAGAATACTGTTGCGCGGTGTGGGATCCTTACCAGATAGGACTGACTGAGTACATTGAAAAAGTTCAAGGCAGCACGTTTTGTATTAGCGCGAAATATGGGAGAGCGTGTCACAGAAATGACACAGGATTTGGGATGGACATCAGTAAAATAAAGGCGTTTTTCGTTGCGACGGAATCTTCTCACGAAATTCCAATCACCAACTTCCTCCTCCGAATGCGAAAATATTTTGTTGATACCGACTTACATAGGGAGGAACGATCACAAAGATAAAATAAGGGAAATCAGAGCTCGTACGGAAAGATGTAGGTGTTCATTCTTTCCGCGTGCTATACGATATTGGAATAATAGAGAATTGTGAAGATGGTTCGATGGACCCTCTGCCAGGCACTTAAATGTGATTTGCAGAGTGTCCATGTAGATGTAGATGTAGACAGACAGCAACGTAGCCACTGTACACGAATGCTGGCAGCGATGGTCACGAGAACGTACGGTTGCATGATCCGGTCCCTGACCGCCACGTAGAACTACCGAGAGGGGCGACCATCGTGTTCGGCGTATGGCTTTGCACATCGTACTGCATCTGCAGTAGCAATTTGAGCAGCAGTTGGCACCAGTGACAAAAGGAACTGTTATAAATCGGGTCACTTGAAGGACGGACATCTCAGAGCCAGATGCCCTATAGCGTGCATTCCACTGACCCCGAACCACCACCATTTTCGACTTCACTGGTGTCAAGCGAGAGCTCAGTGAAGCACAAGGTGGAGGTCTGTTGTATTTTCTGGTTCCGTGTCGGTGTCACTGATGGCCTCTCGTTGGTCAGAAGAAGGACAGATAAAGGCGTGCAGCCACACTGTATCTACAGCTGGAGTTACGACCTACTGTTCAATTTTATAAGGCAGCAGGAGCACTCTCGTGGTTATCCTACGCACTCTGAGTGCAAATGCCTACGGCATTCTGGTCATTCGACCTATTGTACTGCCATTCATGAACAGCATTCCAGCAGGTGTTTTCCGAAAGGATAAAACTCGCCCACATACCGCTGTTGCAACCCAAAATGTTTTGCAGAGTGTCCAGATGTTACCTTGACCTGTTCTATAAACTGATCTGTCTCCCATCGAGCACGTATGGGACATCATCGTTCGACAACTCCAGCTTTGTTTGCACGCTTGCATTCAACTTTCTGGCGGAGTCACCAGTTATTAATGTATTAGCATTTCACATTTTCAATGGCTTACCTCGCTCTCACATTAACGTTCGACCTTGCAAAGTTAATCATTTAAATACGTTACTAGACAAATGTTTTCCCAAAATTTCATTATTATACAATAATATTTATCTTCCTTCACAATATAACGCTGTCTTCATCAAACAAAACAAGTCCCAAACGCACTATTCTTCGAATTAGCCCCTCCCCCCTCCCTCTTGGTTTATGATGGGTGATGGCAGGCAGACACCTGCAAATTCAATTCTGATACGTGTAAAGTTACAGTAAACAGAATGCCCCACTAATTCATCTACTTTCCAGTTGACCAAGACATCCAAGAAATGGCAGACAGCGGCCCTTCTCGTGGATACAAAAAGTCTTCTGGTGATATGTGGATGATTCTTTTGTAATGCGGTCCCACGGCGAAGAAGATCTTGTGGCGCTTTCTGCAGCATCTGAATTGTGCGCACGAGAATTTCAGATTTAGGCGGAGAAGGGCAGCTGTCTACCATTTCTTGGACGTTTTTGACAATCGGAAAGTGAATGGAGTATTGGGGCATTCCTTTTACCATAAGCCCAGACGTATTTGCAGGCATCTAACTCCCACCACCCGTCACAGACTATGGACGCCCTTCGAACGTTGGTACACTGGGCACATGTGTCCGATGAAGACAGCCATGCATAGGAGCTGGAACACCTACAGTATGTGTTCAAAGATAATGGATATTCTTCACGCCAGATAACCACAGCTTTAATGAAGAAGAAACGTGACCAAGCACAAGATGAAGAGAAGAAGAAGCTGTTCAAGTTTAGGGCGTTAGTCCCGTGCGTTGGCAGTATTTTGACGAAATTACGCAATATCTTAAGGAAACATTATGCCAAAGAAATCTTCCAGCCACTACAAAGATTTGTGCTCTTCTCTATCCGGCAAAGGACAATCTGGGATTGTAGAAAGATGGAAACTACAAAACACCTTGCCAATGTGGTAATGCCAACATTGATCAGACAGCGCACACGGTGCGCGAAATATGGGTTGAGCATTATTACCTCACACGTCTCTCACAGCTCGTTAGTCAGCTATAGCCGAGCAATGTATATCCACAGGGTATTCCCTGGATTATTTTGCTACCGAAATCTTACCGTCGACGAGATCCTTCTGGGTGCAGTTATTAAGGAATCGGCGGAAACACGTTTGGTGGGAGATCTTGTTAATCGTGATGGCGGATTTCAAGTGGATAACACAAGGGATGCATCCTTTCTTCAATTTCTTCAGTAAGAAAACTTTTTATGACTAATGACACTTCTAGTGAAAGTTAATTTTACTAATTTGGACTCCACAAGTACAGATTCCGACAGAGAGACCAAACTTGGTATCACCATTGTGCATACGACTGTGCACCATAGAAAGAGCAGTATTCGAAGAGGGCGCCTAACTCGATAGTCTCTCATGTAGCTGCTGCCTTTGTGCATACGCCTCCGCGTTAAACACTCGTCAACACTCATCTCAAGATGGTTGAATGGTTACCAGCCGAAATATTGTGGCATGAAGTCGACGTAATCCGGCTGCAGTCCCGAAACTTTATGGAATAGTTTACAATTCGCTCGAAGGAACTGCAGCTCGTTGAACTTACCAAATCCGCCATTTGTAGTTTAAGAGCACTGACTGACAAATTAGGATGCTTCGAAAAACGTTTTAGCAGCACTAATGTTGAGAACTTTTTTGCGATTCTGCGATTCTTTGTTTCCTGCGTAAACTCTGGAGGATGAATAGGTAGACAACTGAGAGAGTTGATTGCGATATTCACTCATACTAAGTCATCCTCGCTAATAATAGGATTGGATTATTGGGTTTATAGTGCTGTAAATCAAGAAAGATCACAACAGTCGCTGTCTCGGGATGACACCTTGAGGTGTCAGCTGTTTTGCCGGGTACGTTTCGTCAATGTACAATATTTCGACAATACGACTCGTCTTCATCTGGTGCTATCTGAGGCTGCTTGTTTTGTGGATCGGGTCCAGTATTTGTATCTATTGTCTTCCCTTCCCATGGGCGGCTCTAGGGGTTCCGCCTGCGGTCCATTCTCACTAGAATCGCCCTGAGACGTTCCGTTTTCGGTCCGGTGCGCCTGGCAGCGAACTGGCGTTCCGTTTGCGGCTCATTGCATCTAACAGCTATCTGGCTTTCAGTTCGCACCACAGTGAACCGAATGCTCTATCTGGAGTTCGTTCCCTATGTCCACATTCTCAGTTCTTCTTTTTGTCGAGTTTTGCTGCTACAATCTCTGCGTTTTTAGCAACTCCAGTGCAGGATCCGAAGCTTGTATGATTTGATAGCCAGTGTTAGGACTCCTTAGGTTTCACGCCATGCTTACCTGTATTGGCTCTCTTAAAATACAGTCTGTGCCGAAACCCTTGCATTTTTTTCATAAATCATGTTGTGATTAAGTTCCATGCAGTGCTCTGTAATCCCTGATTTAATTGTTTGCCTCAGCAGGCTGTGCCTCTGATGTTTTTGTCATCTAATATCCACTGTCCTAGATTCTGGCGCATGTACGACATCTTACTTTGCCAAGGTATATTATATGTTCCGGGTTTCCGTAAACCTAGGTCATCTTTGACATTTCCAACTGGCCTTCGTATTTTGGGAGATGGACAGAACACACACTTATTGAGAATCCTGTTGATCTTGGCAGATATAGATCCCGCTTAAGGTTGGTAAGCCACATCCTTTGCTTCGTCTTGCTCTACTCCTCTGTTGTGTGGCGGAGTGGTTGACTGAATAGCCTTCTGACTGTGTTTGACGTTATATCCATTCTTGCAGGACATAGCGTTGATGCTCTGCGATGGGTGATGAGCATTTGCTAACTTGCAGTTATAACTCCATGTTTATTTACATGCGTTACACACAGTGGCCAAACGACTCATTTACTTTCCTTTTGACCAGCACATCCAGAAATGAGATCTCACCATTCTTCTCCAGTTCCATGGTGAACTCTACATTTATGTGGCTTGAGTTAAAATGTTCCAAAACTTCATTGAGTCTTAACATCTAAAGACGTAAACAGATCACTGGGAAGACCGAAAAATTACAATTTCAGGATGTTACAGTGCTGCCCCCAAGAAATGCATCTTACATGACACATATATATCCAGAACGTATATGTTAGACTAAACTAGTTACCATGATAATGTCGTCTGATACGATTTATTATGTTACCTGTCGAAGTATTTAATAATTTAGAGTGGATGTACAGACATCGCAAGAATATGTAACTGACAAAACCTTCTTTTGTCGCCAGAGATAATTATTCAGAGCATTCAGGATACCGTTCAAGTAGTGAAATATCAGGTGAAGGAACATTAACTTTGTTGGGTACCAGGTTATACGATGAATTATAGCAATGTTGCAACCGACACAAGCAGCAAGGCAGTTTTGCATCCTCACTACTGTGATGTGCGAGACACTAGTGGTTGCCCTGCACGATGTTACGTCACTGTCGAGTAGGTGGAATCGGTACAGATGGGAAAAGAAATGCTAGAACAAGATGCGCACAAATTACTGTTCATATAGCTCACTACTCGTCCGTGAGGAGTCTCTCGCCAGAAACGTAACCACTATGAACTGCGTGGTAGAACGTACTCACCGTTATACCAGGTATTATGCTGTCTCATTACATTTGATCTCAGACCATGTTCCAAGGTTCTTCACAAATGGATGCAAACGATTAGATTTGTGGATAACTTCTGTTAAACTTGTTGTAGACAGGCGCTTTCTTTGTAGACTCCGGAAGGGCTGGCATCGGGACATGGGGAATTGTTGCATTTTAGCGAATTCAGCTAGTTTTCAACGCCGTAAGTTTTAATATCTGTAGATGGGAATAAATCACTGCATAACGACTGAGGATGTGACGTTGACCGTTAACACTGTGTCTCCTAATATGGCAACAAGATCCTAAACTACATGGTATTTGTGGCTCACCACTTTCGTTACGAGTTATTTAATATATTGTATTTTATATGGTGACGGGAGATCCGCTATCGATTTTTTAAGATGCATCGATCAAAGTGTACCTTATACACGGTCAAGTTTGGACGAATTATAAAATTGTCCCTGAAATACTATTTGGACAGGGGGAGGGAACATGGTAAATTTTAAGACGTGGCATAGGTAGAAATGGAGTAATAAGGAGTTTTTAGTAAAAGGTAAAATTTTTATACTTGTCATTTCATTGCGCACTACCTCCATTACATTTCAACGTAATTTCTGTGACTGTATAAGCATTTGTTAGCGTATGGGAACCGTTTACGTACGTCACCTTTCAAGAATGTTCCTGCAAGCGAAGGTAAACATCCTTCCACCTCTGCTTTCTCCTCGTAACATTAAAAAAAAGGCCTCTGGGTGAAGAAAGCAATTAAAGTTCCTGAGAAGTAACAGGAAATCGTCGCTGTGTTCATAACCTGATGATATGTCTTATTCCTTTTTGGCTCTGTATGTCAGTCAGGTCATCTCAAGCTCTCTACTTCTGGGTCTATCGTCTCACTATTCGACCAGGCACTGTATTGTCACTTAATACATCTCTTAGTTGAAGATGAACTCTAGCTGTTCGTTCAATGCATTCTGGAAATGAATAACATACAAGATATCACAGTTGGCTTGAACATTCTGAACGTACCCAAAACTTCTGTGATAATTTCTAAGCCATCCACTTCTGACGGAGGCATGCTAATACCTGAAAGAAGGAAGCGACAGCATATACGTTCAGGACAAAAAACCACCATAGTGGCAATATTTGATTGCGTTAATTAATGTCTGGTTTGGTCTAAATAGTGATCAAAAACGTTAAATTTAGGACTTTGCTGTACTGGTCTGTGTAGTTCATAAATGATGTTTTGGGTGTCAGTTGGTTTCTGATTGGATATCAGTGCCGAATTTCATTACCTCCTTTTCACACATCAACTTGAGTATTTCAGTTGCCTCGTAACTTTGTGTATCGTTTCAAGTGTACCAACGTATTAAGCTTGTACCATAACACTGAGAATTGTAAAAAAAGTTTCCTATTCGCATGAACTGCATTCTGCATACGAATAATTTGCTCATTTAAATCTCCAGGTACTTTCTTAATAGAATACGAGAGGAAAATGTTATTACTTGGAATCACTTATTAACAAGGACAACAAAATTATGGCCGGCTGCCACGTTGGCACAGTTACAAATGTAGACTGCTAGAGTCTACGTGACGTTGACTTTCCGAATTTCATAAGAAGGAAGGAGAGGGGAGTTGCATTAGGCGATAATCTGCAATTGTAGCTACAAGCAGTAAATATTGTTTGTTTGCCGTTCTGCCACTCAATGCCTTAACCATGCAGTGAGCGACTGCCCTCACTCCTTCCTTTGTCTGTATTCAGCGCAGGACTTTAAAAATTGCAGATAGTGATAGAAAATCACCTTACTACTTGATACTTTCTGAGAAAAAGCTTCTTCCCTACAAGTAATAATTTATAGGCCACCACTAGATAACACAGCAGGCAGCGAAACCAGCTATTTGAACGCTCAGTCATCACGAAAGAAGTTGCCACATTGGTGAAAGAAATAATAGTATACTAATAAAGCCCCCCATTGTATAGCGTACTACAGGTCAGTTTGTCTCTTCACAAAACTTCCTAGTTGATAAACTAATTCATGTTTATTTTATCCATTGTGGTTGGACGGCACCGCAGCTGTTTTCGTAAATTGCACTGTAGGAAATACTGCAACCAGTCACAAGTGTGGCTGGTTGCTGCAATTAATGCTTATTTCCTTCCATGACAATAAACCAATCTTTACGAAACATTCTATCTGTGTCAATGAGAGCTTCAATAGCTATAGTATCCACACTTTTATTAGGAATCCAGTACAATTCCCTTCATGACGCCCTATATAGTTGTCTCACTAGGCCTGCATTTATTTCTCAAATTAGCAAAGTTCTGTGCATAGTGAATTTTTTTTAATTACATGTATTACCTATATTTTTGCCATAAGAATGAAAGGAACAGTTTAGTTCTTACCAATCAGCAAGCACTGTGTCTGATTGGAAATATCACCCGTAACTTCCAAAACCATGATATGGGAAACAATTACTAGCACATGTAGCTACGTACAAACGCTTCACAACATCGTTCATATTACAATACATGATCACAATGTAATACTTTTATAAGAAAACTATGACCCAAGACAGTGCATGCAGTAATGATTCGTTATTCTCCTAAGCTCAATATGCCACTCGTCATGAAGGATTACTGACTCAATTTTTCAGACAGCCTGAAGCGAGGACATTAAGACGGGAATGGGGAGTAATTGCACGTTGATGAGCCTGTAATTAGTTTCATCAATAGACTGGATAGAACGCAAGGGGCATAGAGGCATGTTCGTGGTTCATGGGTCGCCAGCGGGTGTCCATAGTGTGTACTGTGATTAACTATGTTTGATATTACAACCCATTTCGTTCAAACTGCGTATGATCAAAATATCATTGTACAATAGAGACCAAGTGAATCACGTAGTGAAGTTGTTAAGAAACTGACCTGTTCGGGAGGACGGAGACTCCTCTCTCGAGCAATTTCGGTTTATGATTTCCGTGGTTTTCCTAAATGGTCTCAGGCAACTGCGAGGATGGTTCCTTCAGCAAGGCCATGGACGAGCCACGTGTCCTATCCTTGTAAAACCTTATCTGTTCTGTGTGCATATATATTTTCGAACTATCTATTTTCGCTGCATTATGATAACAAATCTTATAGCATTGTGGGATGATCCTTGAATGAACAAATGAATAAATAGACAGTAGCAGGACATCCACAAAGCCCTTTATCATGACTACTAGCAAAACGAGTATACATTTGCCTTCTTTTCTTTCTTCAAACGGAACTTGCACAAGCCATCACTGCAGTTCTACGACCAGTAGTAACACCTGCAATGGCGACCTCTCATTTCCCACCGTCTGTAAGACCCTCAAAGTTTTAAAATTCTTAAAAGATAATTCAGTAAAAGGCTGAAACTTACTTCTTTGTTGAGACAACGAACAACAGTAGTATAATATATAAGCTTTCCTTATTTCCCGTCATACACTATTTTATGAAAAGTTATCGTAATTTCGTGGTCTATGAATTGAAAAATCCAATATTTTCACCGACCCTTAAGTGCACACATTCTTCATATGTTGACGATTAAAGTAGGCTTGGAGTGTGCTGTTATTATTTACTAAAACACCTCGTGCGTTGAAAACGATTAATCTCTGTGACTTCGAAAGTTATCGCAGCGTAATAACTTGTGACGCTTTTCTCGGGTTTTCAGCAGTATATTCAAGTCAAGGTTGCACAATATTTCTGCGTTCCACCTGATCATCATTCCCAGGGACAGCTGACGCTGCTCTGCAGCCGGCGCCTCTATGTAGGCCGGTAAGAGGTAGACAGCGAATACGCCATGCGCCGTGAATGCTGTCTCCAATGCAAAAGACAGTAGCATCGTCGCCCGTGTTGAAATGAAACAAAAGCGAGGTGTCACTCTCGTAACTAATCGTCAAAATCCCCTGTCGATTGACAGCAGATCAGAGTAGAGTTGCATGACATGCTCTGAGGATGGCCATTGCCTCTACTAAAAAAATCACCAGATGCTTTGAGAACACAATACCTTTAACGAGAAGCGTCGGCAACCACCTGTGTCTCGTTATGTTTCACTGCGTGTGCCTCGGCTGAACGATGCTCCACAAGCGCGGATTTTTTATTGGGCTGCTATAGACACATAGTTTTGGCTATATGTGCTTTGTCAAATTCGCATTGATTCATACAAACAGCGAGTTTCCTGAACCCCAGATCATCTTTAACAGAACCTTAGAGGGCATTAATCTTGGCTGACGGACGAAGCACAGGGTTCGTGTTAAAATTTCATAAAATTCTCAATGTGTTTGCTGATACGCTCTCGATATATGACAGGAAGGAATGTGATGTAGATTCATCTTACTGTACCTCCATAATAGTCCGAACTCGGAGGCACGATGAATTTCCTCCGAGAAGCTCTGAATCTCGGATACCGTTCAGAGTAACATCAGTTCAGTGAGGCTCAGTAACACAGCGTCTCACCTGAAGATGACGGCCAAGTGCACCACCGATATAATGAGTCAAATTGACTTCAAGATAGGGTTTCAAATCCATGAAAAGGATTAGAAGATTGATCTCTACCTTTAGTTTACGTGAGTACCGTGTTCAGTAAATGGTCATGAGGTAAAAATCCTGAAAATAAGTGGGTCCCATGATAATGCTACGAGGAAAAGAGTATTTAGGCGAGGATCAAATAACATATACCACTTCAGCAAAGGTGACAGCCCGAAGAAATCAGACGTTATTGATACAGTAGTATTCCTCCAGCGAACAGCTATGTGTTCATCTTCGAAAGGAAAGCAACTTTCGAAGCAGTTCGATTCCTGGAAGTAGAAGATTCATGATCTGTCAGTCAGCTGTGGACGCTAAACCCAATGGCCCTTTGATACCTTTTGAGATGAGTAGGCTATGTGCCGGCATGAGTTTCGTTCTCTCTCTTCTCTCACCACCGTACAACATAAAGCACGATACCACACTGTACACAAATCCAAAACACTCAAAGGACACAAGAAGACACAACCACCATTCACCCCGTGGGAAGAGCCCATTGTGCGCGGAGGAAGTAGAATGCTCGACAGTTATAAGGCAAGAGAGAAGTACTGGCTGCTTGAAGACTTAAGTCGTTCTGTACTGTGCAATCGCTTAGGCCAGTCCAAATGTTGTGAATGAAGGCGTACGAGTCGTTATATGATTTTTTCTCTCTTCGTTCTTCAGAGTGTACTTCAATAATGCGTGGGACCGTGTCTGAAGCCGTCAAACAGTGTGTTTGGCGTAATGGCATTCGTGGATTGGTGCACTGAGATTTTGTTTCCTTTGACGTCAGTTTTCTGTCAGGTTAGAGGTAGTCCAGTTCGATTACTGTGAAAACTCGTTATCTCAGAGAAGCACCTGCAACTAAAATCTTCAATTGATCGGCTGGATTAAAAACAAAAACATATATTCTTCGTCACAGAAATGTGGTAAACATGAAATAGGAAACAGAGGTTTCTGATCATCGGATCCTGAACTGCAGACACGGATGAAATTTCAAAAAGCGCTAGTCACTTTTTACTGTTTAAGTGAGTCACTCTGTGCTAGCAGGTTATGTCACAGATTATTCTTTCGGTCTCTCTTTTGTAGGATGGTTTTGTGCTGTTTCATGTGGCATTAGTGCAGCAATGATCAGTGGCGATTTGAGTTCACTATTCTAGCAAATCCGATGGTTGGAGAATCCAAAATAATCGAATAAAATTTGAAATGGAGGAACATCTTTTCAATGGCTCTCAGTTTAATAACAACAAGTTTTTTAGTCTCCGGTTAAGGTTCACATGCTTAGTGCTGAGAGTGGTTGCCAAATTAGAAAGCTATTTGTCCATGTATAACAGACCGTGGCAATAACGGCTATGCAGAATGAAGCATCTTTTGTTCCAATGAATTCCTCTGTCATTATTACGTCTACCGATGGAGGGAGTGCAGTCATCAACATACTCGACTTGAATTTGGGAGGGATCCGGCCATCAACTTAATTTACTCCTTGGTTGTTCTAAATGATTTAAGAATAACGCAATGACGATATCTCTAAAACCGGCAGTATCAATTTTCTTCTTTGTAATTGCCTAGTTGATTTAGTTACGGGGATTCCTCTTAAACACTGAGTGAATCAGACTAACAGACTCTTCCAGCCAAGTCTTCATGTCGGCAACGCTCCTGCTTTAGGTGAACGCTGTATCTAACTTCTGTGCTTCAACTGATAAGCACACTGGACAAAAATTTGGTTAGCCACAGGAGGAATCTGGCGAATACCTCTATCTTAGATAATGGCCTCAAATTGGCGACAAAGAGAGTCACAAGTTTCCTCAGACATGCCATGTCTAGTTGAAGCCAATAACTGACCCCTATACAGATACAAAATAGTGAGGTGTTGATTGCAACGTTTTACTCGCTGTTACAAGTAGTTCCAGGTATTTTCTGTTGGATAAAGATCAGTTGATTTTGCGGTATAATCTAGATGCTCCGTGCCACAGTGTGTTCATCAGACCAAGAACGTATTCGTGTAGCCTTATGTATACAGCTATTATGATATATATATATATATATATATATATATATATATATATATATTTCGAGAATTAATTCTGATCATCAAATGCAAATATTTGAATAATGAAAATAAATTCTGGAAATACGTCGTGATTTGCACGAGAAATTGTAAGTTATGCAGTGTCTTACCTAAATTATCTTGTGATGTTACAGCGCTGATTCTGTTCATCTGACTGGCGCACATACACACGACTTCACTGCAGTGACTTACAGCGGATGAACATTTACTTATGCATGCCCCTACTATTTGGTAGGTCTTATCAATAGGAGTCACCAGTGATATACAAAGATTGTAAACTTCGTACCAACTTCTTCCCATATGTGGACCACTCTCTGTAGCCAACTAGAACTTTCGTACCTGTGTGATGGTAGCACATGATTCTGTAGGCGTGATATTAGCGTAGGTAGAGATCAGGACTATAAGACGGGGGCTGGAGTCCGTAACGCATGAGGCTGGCCTCCCATTTCGACCGGCGTCTTCTGGCCAACTATGACGAGCACGGAACTTGGCGCACCATTCCGCAAAGAAGGTTTACGACAGACCTGCCGCTCCGTACACACTTTTAATTCGCCGACAGGATGTCTACCAGTGTTTATCCTTCAGCAGCCAAGAAAAGAATACTATCGCGTTGGTCCTATTTGGAAAAATGTGATAAAAACCTTGCCATAATTTACGTTTCAGAATTTACCGCACACACGCCGCAAAGACACAACTGCCACACGAAGTCCTTCCCTACATATCGGTCCGTACATGCCCGTATCAGAGTCGCGCTGTGTTACATATACGCTGCAGCAGCCCTTGAAACGGAAAATTTTTTATCGCCCCTTACGGCGGCAGTGTGACACAATAGTTTCCAGCAGAATAATCTCTTAAGCAGCTTCTGTGTGTGAGTTTGGAAACGTATATTACTGCAGCGGCGATCCACTCAGATATAACCGGATGGAATCCCGGTGGAAAACAAAACAGTATTCGTTGCCAAGGAGAACAGAGCAAAAGTAGTGGTCCCTGATCACTAAATTGTGTGTCAATACTCTGTTTTACATCGCAGATCATCCCGTAGTGTTCTTTTACATAGAAAAGATGCAACGTCGGAAAACTGTACCAAACGCATGCAAAACTGTAGAGGATAAACGTTTGGTGCTGTTCATCCACGTCATAATTAAATTAACGAATGGCGGATAATCAGGTGGAAAGTTTCATTAATGTTCGATTACACTCGAAATAGTCACAACTGTGAGTATGCGCCCAGAGGGATTTAAAGTGGAATAACCACACGGACGTAGCTGCAGAATAACCTGAACCCGGGACGAGTTCCATTTTATGAATTTCTGAGGAGATGTCTGTCACATAGAATTAATACAGGAGACAAAAATAATCCCGAACGTTTCGACACTGGTTCGTTTAAAAAGCACGACATAGTTGCGGAGATTCACAATAAACTCTGAGAGCTTACATTCCAAACAGAGTAAGAAAACATATTACTTCCTCTCACATACATCTCGCGAAATGCACATGACAGGAAAATCAGAGAAATTAGAGTTCATGCGCTGGATGGGCGACAGTTTTTTTTTTCTCCTGCAATCCATTCGCGAAGGGAACACGGATGGGAGAAAATGACGGTAGCAACAGTTCTTAACTCCGCCACGTACGGAGAGGCAGCTTGCAGAATGTTCATGGAGATGTTTCGTCGATCGGGTAGGGACATAAAGTTTAGTCGCCCTTTCAGCACAACTCTAGACGTGTGTGCTACGTATATCCACCGTGCTATACCCTTATCCCCCTCCTCCTCGGGCCTCATTGTGACAAAAAGGTAAACAAAAATCTAAGTGAGATGACTAAACACCCACAGGGGACGACTCAATACACAGTGCAATACGATATTTAAATTTAGTTGCGCCGGAAAAATCGCACGCAGTACGAATGTTGCAACACGAACTGATTTTTTGGAATAGGTCGAAGGACTGCTAGCAGTTAGCAGTCTGTCATGAGGTATGGCAAAACGCATACAATTCCTTTGAAGAATGAAGTACTAACCATTTCTAACTATTCTTCTTCAAGGTGAGTCACCACTGCACAGAAAACTAAGCCATATCTTCACCCCTGGATTTGTTGTCCACAGATTTAAATATAGCATAGTGTGATGAGCCTTGCCGTAGGTTTGCCGATTACAGCGCTATCACAAACTGAGGCAAAAATTGCTGCTCTTGTGAACATTCATGATACCTGATACAAAACAGATGACAAGTTAGTTTGGGTATATCAGACATTACGTATTTTACGAAACACTGTTAGCTGTCCTCTGCAACATGCAACGCCTTACACGAAGCCACTTACTTGTAATGAAGTAGCTGCAATCTGTAGCTTGCACTTCGCGCAGTCTGCTGACGTACGATCAGTTACAAGATCTTAGAGCTCACCCACGACCTCCATTACAGCTGATCCGTTGCTAGGCAATGGACTCAACACTGGCTCCAAAGATAAACAGTACATAGTAGAACACTTTCAAATAACTTCGCTGCTGCAATTTCACACATTGAATCAGTCCGTTTGAAACAGAATCAGAATTCAGTAGAGACGCTACACCACGACAGCACTAAAGCAACTTGAAGAACCATCAGCAATGTGATATTTAGTCGAAACGAAGGAGGTGTGATTTAGGATAAAATGCTCCACTGATAATGTCTGGGAATCAGAGTGGGAAACTAAATAACCCCAAATTATAGTGCTTGGTCAATGAAAATAATTGGTCCTCAAATGTAAGAATATAGACACTGTTGTACCAGGCGATCGATTGTGTGACACTAAAAATGGGATATCATAGTATGGAAAGTACAGTTTATATTTCTTCGTGTATCCAATAAAAAATAGAAAATCTGTGGAATATATGAGTAATCTATAACTTCTGGTAGGGAGTATGGGGTTAAGAGAGAAACGTTTCAGAAACCATTTACTTATAGGTAAAACAAAGTTTCATGTAGCTGACATTCGCTTGGATTCGAAATAAGTAAAAAAAAACAAAAACAAAAAAAACAACAAAAAACGCAAGTAACATCTGACTTGTGTATCATACATTACGACCGCACACATGCAACAGTCAGCATGTGTAATGAAGATTTTTGATGATCATAACTTTATCGAACTATTATGTCAGATATTGCCTTGTGTATTCACTTTCTTCTTCATCAGTGTTTCACTTATTGATCACAGGTTCAAATTTTGAAAATGAATACCTGTGTACATTTGTATACAACAGCTTAATTTCATTGTATTACATGTGGAGCACACGGCAAGAATGATTCAGTTGCACAATACTTATTAATTACATTCTTCGAAAACTCAAACGCAAAATCTCTCCCTTTCGAAACGGCACACAACGAAAAAATAAAATGTAGTGGCAAGCCATTTGCAGTACCATCACAACTAGTACTAAATGATGTGATGATGTGGCTCAGAATTCCTACGTATTCTGTCTCTTTGGTGGCTTTTCTTCACTCTACTGCCTGTGACTTGTATCCATATTGACGGAGAGCTACGGTTGAGGTCCTTTCTTCTTTTGACACTACTCCACTTCTGCTGTGTTTTTATCTAGCCCAGCAATAATAACGTACGATGAGACAGTGGATTAAATTTCGTAGTAACTCGTTGTTCGCAACGGTTGATAGTCGTGTGGGCTATTCAGTGAACTTCAAAGTTATGTGCACAGTTGCTTGAGACTGAAGACGTGTACCAGGAACTTTACGCCATTATCTCTCATCCTCTTTGCGAACAAATATTGGTGGTCAAAATTTTTTCGCCTCCCACACTGAAACCAGTTGCCACCGAGTCGGAGCTGCACAATACTAGTGGGCGTTAATGACGTCGCTACAGAACGTGATTGCACTGATGATACAGTATGATGAAAGATCTCAATGTCCAGAAATCCGAAATCTAGCCAAATTCACTTTGTGAATCATAGTATCCTCATCGCATGGTCTTAGACACGGTATTTCATAAAATACACACACACACACACACACACACACACACACACACACACAAACACAAACACTAGTCCAATAATAAAAAAACATGATACACTACAACTATTGTTAAACAGTGTTCGGAATATTCATGGCTATCAGGCAGTTACTGACACGCAGGAGCGGGTAAACACTGAATACTTCGTGTTGTCCTGTAAAGCTGTCTAGGTCGCTTAATGTGTGTCTTTATTTATTACGTCGACACTAGAACCAGTAAATGCTGACAATGATATTGTTTTACACGTTCAAGGTTCTTTTCAGATAATGACAGTAGCCGAAATTATGTGATAAAAGTGACATACACTTTCCAGTCACATTAATGTGACTACGTGTCAAAATACGAATAACTACATTTAGCAGCCGAGTCCGCTGCGGTACGTGCAGGAAGAGAGTCAACGAGTTTCTGGAAGCTATCAACAGGGATGTGGAGGCATGTCGACGCCCATGCCGTGTCCACCTGCGCCAGGTTTCTTCACTTGAGAATCGATGGTGCGAACAGCCCTATCGATGCGGTCTCACAGAATTTCAGTTGGGTTTATAGCCTGGAAGTTTGGTGGCAGCGCAATACGGTAAACTCATACTGGTGATTTTCTAAACACGCACATATACTGCTAGCTGCGTGACAGGTTGCATTGTTTTGATGGTACATACCATAGCGCAGAAGAAACAAATTGCATATACGGGTGGACCTGGTCCCCATGGATAAAGCATGCTTGCGTTGATCCAGTGTGACATCCAGGATGACAAGATCACGCAGGTAATGCCACGAAAACATTCCCCAGACCATAACGCTCCCTCCTCTGGCCTCGAACCTTCCTACGATTGTTGGAAGATGTTTGCTTCCAGTCCGCTGGAGCATAAAATGTGATTCATCCGAGAAAGGACACCTGCCACCACTCCGTGGAATTGGCGAGCTAATTGCAACCTTCGCTGCCGATGAACGGCGATCAACATGGGTGCATGAACCAGGTGTCTAATGTGGAGACCCATAGTAGTAACGTTAACTGAATGATCTTTGAGGAGACACTTGAGCGGCCCCTTGGTTGAATTGGGCGGTCAGTTGCTCAACAGTTGCACGTCAATTCGCCCGCACAAATCTCTGGAGGCGTTGTTCACCGCTGTCACCTATCTCCATGTTGTACCACAGTTGTCTCGGCACTTGCTTGAGTTGCGCCGTTTTGCTACATACGGTATGCTTTAAACACGATGTCAGGCGAACAGTTTCATAACTTAGCCGTTTCGTAAATGCTTCCAGCTTTTGCCCGAAACCCAATGGTCATGCCCTTTTGAACGTCAGTTGAATCACACCGGTTCCGCATTACGACAAGAACTGCACCGTTTCCCGATTCCACCGAACACGCTTCATATACACATCTCTCGTAACGCTGCCGTCTGCCGACTATAAGTGGTTATTGCCCATTGATGTCGAAAACAGGCGGTTGTTACATTAATGTGACTGGACCAGGTATATTAAGCGATCTAGATGGTCTAATTCAAAAAATATTCACAATGATGCGGGATCATTGAGGAAATTTGTTTCCTTTGTTACTAAACACTGAATACATATCATTTCCCATGCTGCGACGGATACCGCTCAGGCATGAGCAAAGGTATGAAAGAGACTAAGTACGAAAAAAAAATGCTACAGTACTATGACCTGTGGTGTGTTGGTTGCATTTGCCTGTAATTACCTAAATGACAGAAGCTGCAGGACACAGTGAAAGTCCTCATCAAGCTATCAACAAAAAATTGATAGTAAGACGTACTTTACAAATCCCGAGCTGGAATTGCCACACTGACAGTAGGTAAAAATTATCAAGGCACGCAAGGATTTGAAGTGTCAGACATGTAACCGTATACTCATGACTCTGTTTGACATTTTCCTGCTTTTGCCTGTATCCCAAAGGAAATTACTTTGCTTCAGTTCGTTCCACTATAGGAAGAGAAGCTATATCAAACTTAGGACCTTGAAGTATGTGAATGTTGTTCATATTTCGGACGGAACTCTAAAACAAAGGCCGAAACGATTTTAGTCCAAAATATATTATTTAACAGTGAAAGAGTTACTTCTTTCTAATTGGTGGGGTACGTGTGTCGCTGATGTTACTCTCAGGAATAGTGGGTCTTTATCTCGCGTGTCTGAGAGCAGACATCTACAAAACACAAAAATTACACTACAGACATTCTCACAAACACACTTAATATGTACACTTCACCACTTATGCTGAAGAAAGTATCTCCAGATCAGAAATAGATCACAACTTCCGTATCTGAACTATCGCCAGAGCCACATGTTATAGTGGCACCCAGCCTCACCTGAATAATCCTCTTACTTTCCCTTTCCTTTACCAGCGGCCTCCATTTATGGCGCCGTGCGGTGTATTATCGCTGCTAAGTTTGTAAATAAATGTTTCAATTCTAGTAGCAAAAATCTTGCTAAAAAATGCTCCAACAGACCGATATCATTGATTTCTTTGCTAGTTGTCCATACAGAATATATTGGGCTTTTAGGTTCCAAGTTAGTTACGTGTTCCATAGATCAAATAGACGGTAAACATGTTCAACGTGTAAGATTAACAAAAATGGACCACATGTTTTTAAAATATAAAAGGAAGTGTTAATATGGTTACTTGCTGTTCTGTTATGGGTTTATTACCATATAAAAGACTAATTATTTGTATCAAGAAATTCGTGTACGATATAGAAGAAGTTGTTAAGAAGAAACATCTTTAACCCACATTTAGAAACACGTTTGCATTCTATCAGCCAATTTATTTCCATGTGTAGACTTTCAGAGAGTTTTAAAGCTGCGTATTTTATCCCTTTCTGTGAAAAAGTTCGATTCATTGAAGTATAATGCAGATCATTACTCCTTGTAGTGTTATACTTGGGGTTACCTCTCTCATCCCAGACGCATGTGTATTGTCGGTAGCAAATTTCGTTAGTGAACAAATGTATTGTGAAGTTTTTCTTAATATTCCCAGCTGGTTAAACAGATGCCTACAAGATCTACGTTTGTGAGCCCCACACAAAATTCTCATTACTTTCATTCGTGCAATAAAAATGTTTGCCTAAGTGATTAGATACCCCAGGACATTACCCTGTGAGATAACAACAAACGAATAAATGGAAAATACATTACCTCACTGACTTTCATACCCAAAAGTTAGCAAATACTCTTAGGGCAAAAGTGGGCGAACCTAATCTGTTCAGCAAGTTTTTCCTGTTTATCTTTTCATCAATATGCACACATAAGAACTTACATCTTTCTACCCCCATCATTTGTTTTTGTTGGTATAATAAGTTTGGATCATTTATTATTTTCACTGTTGATGCATCTTTGCTTGGATTCACAACCATGCTCGCGTCTTCAGTAGACGGGACTAATTATGTCTCCTGATTCGAATAAAATGGCATATCATTAACATAAATCAAGAACAGTTTCTTTCTTTCTTTTCATGAGGGTTCAACCCAACAAGTATGGGCTCCACTATACTAAAGTTTTGACAAATTCATTTTTATTTACCTTTTTCTGCTAGATGCTCTTCCTGTCACCGCACCCATCAGTCAACTAAGGGGTTGGGGATGGGGGACGTGCGAGGGGGTGGGGGGGGGGGGGGGTTGGTGGAGATACATGCGCCATCTGTCTGTGAACTGTGTAAAATTTGAACTGTACAGCATTGTATGAGGTCTGTTCGCTTATTAAGGTCAAATCGATCGTAAAATGGAAACCACATTGAAAAGCAAGAGAAGCTTTGAACAGATATGTTGCGCAGTGTGTCTAATATACCTGTCAAATGTCACGCCCCTCTTTTCAGTCCCGAGCGCACAATGGGTACGTAAAGATGCATGCAAATTAGTGTCTTATCCCAAGTGTAAGTACCTACTGAGAGATTTTGCCTAATTTCATGCCGCCCACATAACGTAACTGTAATGCATTTCCTCCTTCATCGTAATTCTCGGCTGCCCTCCATACAGTCTGAACTTGACTTCCTCTAATTTCCTCCTCTACCCACATGAATCACTGGCTATGAAGACACATTTTGGCACACAAAGCGATCTGCAGACCACCGTAGAGGCTTGGCGGAAAGCACAGGCAATTATCTTCTAGGATAAGGGTATTGGAAAGTTGGCACAACGCTACGACCATGTAGAGCAGTAGCTGGAAGGTGTAGTTAACTGTTGCGGATAAAACGTCTTTCATTTTCACTACGGTTCCCATTTTACAACCGATCGGGCCATAATAAAAGAATAACCCTTGTATTTTATCTGATTGTGAATCGTACTGTCTGAGGTGAAAACTAGGAACCAATCCTGCATTTGCCTAAACTAGTGTGGAACACGGCCTAAATATCACCTTCAGGCTGAGAGGTACACTAGCCAAGGTGGTTAATCTGGTGTTCGAATTCGATCCCGTTGTGGATCATATTCGTGTCTCGCATATCAGAGCTCTGCCTGTTACGCTGTATGAGCAATTATGTAAAGCAAGAACAGTACATGGCCAAAATTATACAGATGGTCGAGGATACTAAAGTGAGTACTTTGAGATCAGGAACACATCTTCGGATACCTAACGCTAAATGACAGACAACAGCCTGCTATATAGACTTTGGTGGTGCTATCTTGAAAAAACAATACACAATGATCTGTGATATTTTCACGGGGGCGTTTAGCGCTGTTTATAGTTCATTACTGTTTGTCGAAGACGGGACGTTACTCGTTGCAGAAAGTTGTGGATTTGCATGTAATGTGTGGTGCAACAGGTTGTATTACGCGGAAAGCCAAACGAATGGCCAGAGCTAAGTTTCGCAGCAGATATCATACAATTTGTAAAAAAAATTGTGGACAAGAACTTCAGAGAAGATGGGCTGTCCAACCACAGAGAGCTGGCCATTATTCTCGACAAAGAACTTTTTGTACAACAGAATATGAGGGAGTGGTGTTAGATTGTGTGGGAAAAGGTTCATCGACAAGCATTCGTCAGCTTGTAGAAGAAAGGCACGATGAATGCAGTTAGGAGAGCAGTTACACCCTTATAATCTAGAATGGGTGCAAACAATAAGGACAAATGATTGTGAAGTCGCCCCGCTGTCTAGGGCATCTTGCCACTATTCGCGTTGCTTCCCCCAGTCGGAGGTTCCAGTAGTCCTCCCTCGGGCACGAGTGTGTGTCTCGACTTTAGTGTAAGTTAATTTAAGTTAGATTAAGAAGTGTAAGCATTGAGACCGATGACCTCAGCAGTTGGCTCCCATAGGAACTTACCACAAATTTCCATATTTTTCCGCAAATTCGCACACTCGGACGCCACAACAGTTTCGTTGCCTATTGAATATACAACAATTTCTGTATCTAAGTTTCGCCCAGTGAATATTTTAGTTAGAAACTGGACGTCAAAGAAAGGTAATGTGGCAACACAGCAATCACATCTTCGAAAAACAGCTTCAAAAAATACTGTACAACTGCTTTCCCAGACAGAGCAGTATGAATAGTATTCTGTTAGAACACTCGAGTTCCTGAGTTCGATGTCAGGTCTAGGGGTAACTTTTTACCTTCTGATTTTGATCTGTCCAGTCATACTGTAGCATACACTGTCCCTTAAATCATAAATATCCTACAACAACAGTAAATTAATGCTGAAAATAATAATTATCTGTGAGAGATGTTAGAAATAATCATTATAAGTAATTAATGATCAGTTACCTGTCATAGGGCAGAAATAACTATAAGATTTATCATTGTTGACGTGTTAAATATATAATTCGCGCATTCCAAGTTGACACTAAGTGCAGTGGATGATGGGAGCGACTGTAAATGGCAATTGTCTATGCATACTGTCACTTCCACCAGAAACAGGGACGTGTCAGCTTGGGTTACGAGAACAGTACATAACGCGCTGAGTAAGGCGGCAACTAGCAATTCGTAAATGCACTGTCAGGGCAGCATGTCCTTCACTGCACTCTCATTACAATGTTAGCATTAAATAATGCTATCGGTTTTCCATAACACCTTCAACAGTTTCTGTACAGCGAATGAGAAACCAAACACCATACTATGTCGTGCAAAATCAGAAAATAAGAGATAATTACTTCTAGACACGGAATCAAAATCAAGGATCGTGATACAAAATTCAATCCACTTCGCTTACTGTGCGGCACTGCTATACAGTACCGAGTGAAGAGACTTGTAGAACATGTGAGTACGGTGTTGCCAGCCGAATTGCCACTCTTTGACGTCCATTTACTACAGAAAATACACTAAAAAAGAAAAAAAATGATACGACGCACCATGAAGAAATTATCCGAGTGGGATGGAAATCGATAGATATGATATATACGTATGGACAAACAAATAATTACAATTTCCAAAAAATTAGATGATTTAGTCAAGAGAAAGAGCTTCACAAATTGAAAAAAACTATAGCGCGGTGGTGCACCTCTGGATTTTATGTAACTGCCATTCGGCTTGGCATTGACTGATACAATTGTTGGATGTCCCCTGATGAATATCGTGCCAAATACTGTCCAACTGATGAGTTAGACAGTCAAAATCACGAGATGGTTGGAGGGCCTTGACCATAACGGTCCAGATGGAGGCAATTTGGGAAAGATCTGGCTACCTTTCTGGTAGAGGTAAGATTTGGCAAGCACGAAGACAAGCAGTGAAAACTCTCGCCGTTTGCAGGGAGGCATTATCCTGCCGAAATGTAAGCCCAAGATGGCTTACCATAAAGGACAACAAAACGGGGCATAAAACATCTTCGACATACCGCTGTACTATAAGAGTGCCACAAATGACAACCAAAGGGGACCTGCTATTAAATGAAATGGCACCCCAGACCACCATTCCTAGACGTCGTCGGGTCGTAGGACTGGCTACAGTTAGGTATGTAGCCCACCGCTGTCTGAGGCATCCCCAGACACGTCTTCGGCATGGAAACTCATTGACTAGAGTAGAATGGAGTAGAATTGTCTTGATTCCCGCTTCCAGTTGAGCCTCAATGAGCTGCGGGGACGTCTCTGGGGCAGCAATCGAAATGAGTCTAAATGACCAGCGAAGATGTGTTCAGAGACACCCTGAACAGAGACACAGGGAAGAGGGTTGGAACTTAAATAGTGGCAATGGTTTATTTACAGCTCGTACAAAATAGATACGTGTTTCAAATTTTTACTGACGTTCAAAGTAGTCACCAGCATTGTGTATAACCCGTTGCCAGCGATGTGAAAGTCGTAGGATACTCTTAGCAGTGGCACTTGTGTTCACAGTTCGAGCGGCGCGGTCTATTGCCCATTGAATTTGTAGCAGTTCTGAAACGAAAGCGGCCAAGTGTTTCCTTCAATTTAGAAATCGAGTTGAATGTACGAGGGCTTAAGTCAGGAGAGTGCAGTAGGTGGTATAGCACTTAGCAGCCCCATCAATCGAACAGATCAGTAACAACTTGCTCTGTACGTGCTTGAGCATTGTCCTGAAAAATGATGGTCAATTCCTGCAGAAAGTGTCATCACTTTTGTCTCTATGCTGTTCATGTTCGTATCACAGCCTACGACCAGCTGAGAGACAGAAGTGACGACACTTTCTGCAGGACCTCACCATCATTTTTCAGGACAATGCTCAAGCACGTACTGTGTAAGCTGTTACTGATTTGTTTGATTGATTGGGCTGCTAAGTGCTATACCACCTTCTGCACTCCCCTGACTTAAGCCCTCGTAAGTTCAACTCGATTTCTAAACTGAAGGAAACACTTGACGAAATTCTCTTCAGAACTGCTACAAATTCGTCAGGCAACAGATCGCGTCGCTCGAACTGTCAACACACCTGACACTGCTAAGAGTATCCTATGACTTCCACATCTCTGGCAACGGGTTATACACAATGCTGGTGACTACTTTGAAGGTCAGTAAAACTTCGAAACACACATCTATTTTGTACGAGCTGTAAGTAAATAGTTGCCAGTATTAAAGTTCCATCCCTCGTATATTCAGACGTTACTCTTGGTACGTCCTGATTCAACCATGGCTCGTCGAAATAGTACATGAATCTTCCTTCGTCTCTCAAAAATTTTATGATTTGTAGATGATGCCATCTCCATAAAATGTTTTCATCACTGTCTATTAGCATGCTATCATATCCACGCTGGATATATTAAAAAATCATTTCTTTTAATAATTAATACAATGTAGTTCTCCGAAATATTCCTAAATCAGGATCTTCGTTCATGGCAGCAAGTATTTCGTCAATTGTTGACAGTTCGTTAGGAAAAAGAAATTCCTTTACTTTTCATCGTATCTCATTTCTGTTGAAGTCATCAACACTTTCTGAAAGTTTCCGTCGTTATTTTTCTTTCTTAGGTGACTTCAAAAAGTGTCTGGCACACTATACGCTGAAGAACGAGCAACACCTGTTGATGTATCTGTTTCAGAACAATGTCGGTCATTGGCTGCTCTGCATACTACAGCTGCATATCATGCACATTAAGAACGATGCGCGTCTCTGAAGAACTTAATGATTTATTCTTTGATCGCTTCTTGGGTGGGCTCAGAACTGACATATCTGCTTTTGTATCTGTATCCGTGGACGATGACATAATGAGTGGTTTTTTTTTGTACGTGACACTACTGTAAAAAAAGAAAAAGGATAGCTGTTTTGTTGGCACACAGACAGTAAATGATGAATGTGGTTACAAATACGGATAATAATCATAAAGTGGTCTTTCAAAAGTGACGAACTTTATTAGATTCTGAGGTCACACTCCACTTAGATCTGCAACGGATACAGCCACACTGAGCGAGCGCTCCCTGTATTGTTCACCCCTCGATGGCAGCGCTGTGGTAAAGCGGTTTGATGTGTTTGCAGGCCGTCCCTCGTTTCGGCGAATGGAATGTAGGAATAAAGACAATGCGTAGCACGCCCTCTCGATTACGAAATAATATGGCAATAACCCTTTTGCTGCTCGGAATTTGTTAGACTTCTTTTTGTTTCGTTGGGGGACCGTGAATAATGCCGTTCCATTAACAAGCGCTTTGTTCTCGACTTTTATGCGAACCCATGTCTCAGTCACCAGTGACAACGTGGTTCACAGACTCATCACTATGTTTGTTCAGTGAGAAAAGTCTGTGCAGCTGCCATACCATCTTTCTGTGTTCATCTGCCAACAGGCGAGAACCGCACTTGTCACATATTCTTCTGTAGCAGAAATCACCATCTACAATCTTATAAAAAAGTGTAGTGAAATTTCATTAAAGCATACGTTCAGTCCATCAACAGTGAAACATCTATCGGATCAAAGTTTTTCCTCAGTTGATTTCAGTCCCAACTAAAGGTCGGTCTGATCCTTCACCACGAACATTCGTTTCGCACGTGATAAAATTTCATCCACCGTTTCCGAATTGAACCATCATGCATCACCTGAATGAAATTTTCACCCTGAAGCGGAGTGGGAGCTGATATGAAACTTCCTGGCAGATTAAAATTTTGCGTCGTACAGATATTCGAACTCAGGATGCTTTTCAAATCTCGGTCCGGCACATAGCTTTAATCTCCCAGAAAGTTTCGTATCAGAGCACACTCCGCTGAAGAGGGAAAAATGTCATCCTGGACACTTCCCCAGGTTGTGGCTAAGCCACGCCACCGTAATATCCTTTCTAAAAGGCGTGCTATTCTTTCGCGTTGCTGAGGAGAGTCGCTGTGATGTTTGGGAAGTAGGAGAGAAACACTGGCGAAACTAAGGCTTTAAGGAGTACCGTGAGTCGTTCTTCCGCGGCTCAATCGGTAGAGCACTAGGTAAGCGTCCAAGTTCGAGTCCCGGTCCGGCACGCAGGAACTTTCATTCATCACATTTCCATAAATTTCGGTTATTTTCCGGTAAATTTCTATAGGACCGACTTTCCTTGCAGTCGGAAACCAGACTGGACTACGAAACTCACATTTGACGGCATCGTATATTTTGGCACAAATTTTAAAATAATAGAAATAAACGGTAATCGATAGTTGGCGATCGCTGATTGGCAGCAGCGATTAGGTAGGTCTGTGAGAGTGCGGTGGGAGTGGGGGCAGAACTGCGGCACTTGGCAGATAAAAAACATTCTTCATTTAATCCCAAATTCCTCACCAAAATATTGACAGTCTAACTGAAGTTGCAGCATGCGCAGGGTCGTCAGAAACAGTCTCAAAAGCTCGTAAAGGCGTTACAGGGTAAGCTGGCCTGGGAAATAATTCTTAAAAAACTTCGATACGTCGCACCGATTCCGAGTTAATTAGCATTGAAGTTAGCCAATCAGCCGTTGAGCGCGTAAATCCCAGTATCGTCTAGCTATTCCCTTACTTTTCACTGTCTCTCCTGGAAGACGTCCTTTTTTTGAAAAATAGGAAGTCAGACTGTTGACGATCATATAGAATGTTTGACACCGTCTATTCGTGTTTGTAAATGTGGCTACGTATGCATTACGAGCGTCAGAAAACAGTAAAATAATTATTACCATGTATCATGCATTTAGGTCTTTTTTATCCCTCGTTAATCTCTCCATTTTGAAATATGTAAGGCTCGAGTAAGATAACCTCAATACAATGGGATAAATCTGTTAAAGTAAGTGAAAGGCACGAATTTTTAGTAGCGTAAAATGCATTTATGAAAATATATGAATGACATAAGAAGCAAAAGTTTTCACCACAGGTGAGACAACAGTTCAAATGGGAAACAGCTGGAACGGAACCATAAAATTAAATGACAGCCTTATGTGGGTGCCACAGTTAAATACGTCAGACTGCTAGCGACAAAAACCAACCTTAAATAGAACTAAGAATAATCGTCCCGCAGCGTGACTATACTTTCTCCGTCAGTGGCAATGGCATCAGTCTGATACAGAAGTTGATCACCGTGATCGATCAGTAACTTCTCAAAATATCAGCTGCTGGTGCCAGCGCAACAGAAGGTAATAACACACTCTTAAAATACTCTACTGGCAATTAAAATTACTACACCACGAAGATGTGCTACAGAAGCGAAATTTAACCGACAGGAAAAAGTTGCTTTGATATGCAAATTATTAGCTTTTCAGAGCATTCACACAAGGTTGGCGCCGGTGGCGACACCTACAACGTGCTGACATAAGGAAAGTTTCCAACCGATTTCTCATACACAAACAGCAGTTGACCGGCGTTGCCTGGTGAAACGTTGTTGTAATGCCTCGTGTAAGGAGGAGAAATGCGTACCATCACGTTTCCGACTTTGATAAAGGTCGGATTGTAGCCTATCACGATTGTGGTTTATCGTATCGCGACATTGCTGCTCACGTTGGTCGAGATCCAATGACTGTTAGCAGAATATGGAATAGGTGGGTTCAGGAGGGTAATATGGAACGTCGTGCTGGATCCCAACGGCATCGTATCACTAGCAGTGGAGATGACAGGCATGTTATCCGCATGGCTGTAACGAATCGTGCGGCCTGAGTCAACAGATGGGGACATTTGCAAGACAACAAGCATCTGCACAAACAGTTCGACGACGTTTGTAGCAGCATGAACTATCAGCGCGGAGACCTTGGCTGCGGTTACCCTGCATCAGAGACAGGAGCGCCTGCGATGGTGTACTCAACGACGGACCTGGGTGCACGAATGGCTAAACGTCATTTTTTCGGATGAATCCAGGTTCTGTTTACAGCATCCTGATGGTCGCATCCGTGTTTGGCGACATCGCGGTGAACGCACATTGGAAGCGTGTATTCGTCATCGCCATACTGGCGTATCGCGCGCCGTGATGGTATGGGTGCCATTGGTTACACGTCTCGGTCACCTCTTGTTCGCATTGACGGCACTTTGAACAGTGGACGTTACATTTCAGATGTGTTACGATCCGTGGCTCTACCCTTCATTCGATCCCTGCGAAACCCTACATGTCTGCAGGATAATGCACGACCGCATGTTGCAGTTCCTGTACGAGCCTTTCTGGATACATAAAATGCTCGACTGCTGCCCTGGCCAGCACATTCTCCAGACCTCTCACCAATTGAAATCGTCTGGTCAATGGTGGCCGAGCAACTGCCTCGTCACAATACGCCAGTCACTACTCTTGATGAACTGTGGTATCGTGTTGAAGCTGCACGGGCACCTGTATCTGTACACGCCATCCAAGCTCTGTTTGATTCAATGCCCTGGCGTATCAAGGCCGTTATTACGGCCAGAGGTGGTTGTTCTGGGTACTGATTTCTCAGGATCTATGCACTCAAATAGTGTGAAAATGTAATCACATGTCAGTTCTAGTATAATATATTTGTCCAATGAATACCCTTTTATCATCTGCATTTCTTCTTGGTGTAGTAATTTTAATGGCCAGTGGTGCAATAATAATAATAACAGTACGCACCACGAAGAAATTATCCGAATGGAATTGAAATCGGTAGAGGCGAACTTGCTGGCCAAGACAGGGTCTGACAAGCATCAAGACAAGTATTAGAAACACTCGTCGTTTGTGGGCAGACATTATATTACTGGACGTAAGGCCAGCATGGCTTGCCAAGAACGGCAAGAAAAAGGGGCGAAGAATATCTCCGACCTACCGGTGTGGAGTAGGGGTGATGTGGGTGACAACCAAAGGCGTCCTGCTACGAAAAGGTATGGCGCCCAGTCTGGTTGTCGTACTGTATGGTGGTCGACAGTCAGGTCGGTAACCCACCTCTGCCTGAGGCTTCTCCAGACTCGTCTTCACTGACCACGGCTCTCAGTTCGAAGTGAAAGTCATCACTGATGACAATTCTACTCCAGTCAATGAGATTCCAGACGGAAGACGTGTCTGGAGACACACTGGACCGTGGTAAGATACCAACCTGACGCTCGCTGTCCATATGGCCCAGCAACCAGAGGAATCAAATCTTTTCAGAGGAGGACTCCTTTTATTGTATTCCGCGGCACCCTTACACTACACCGATACGTCGACAATATTCTACTCTCCGTTTTGTTACCCTTCCAAGCAAGTTATACAGGGGTCCCACATCAACGAGGTAACATACGCCCGCCCACGGCTAGAGTTTCTACTGCTTTTCTTAGTGCTTGCCAACCCAACCTTGGCCAGCAAGGTCGCCAGGACTCTCTCATATTGGGAACATCTGGAGCATTATGGGCAGGGCTCTCCAACCAGCTCGGGATTTTGACGATCCATTGCGCCAAATGGACAGATTTTCGCACTGTATCTCTCAGGAGGACTACCCACAGCTCTGCCAATCACTACCAGAGCGAGTAACTGATTGTATAATGACCAGAGATGGACCAACCGTTACTGACTTGTTCAATTTCTGAAGCAGTTTTTATCGAATAAATTATCTAACTTTTCTGAAATTGTGACATTTGTGTGTCTGTACGTGTACACCACACTTATCGATTTCCATCCCCTTCGGAAAATTTATTCGCAATGTGTCACTTTTTATGTTATAGGGAGTAGAATGAACTCATGTCGTTCCAGAATGAAATAGCCAATAACTTCGTAAGTCTAACTTAAGTCATCAGTTAGTGCTTAGAACAGGTCACGTTACCAGACGCAAAAATATAGATCAAAATATCCAAGCCATAGAGAAAGAGTCTAATCACCGTTGAAGCATATCCTGCTGAATCAAAATCTGTGGTAAATGTGATTTGAGACTTTCTCGGCGTATTCCATTCGTGAAATCTTCTCGGGTGATCAGCCGAGTAAAGGCGTCGTCTTCTCGCAACGTTTCGAAGGGTTTCGTACCCATCATCTTCAAGCGAAGATGATGGGTACGAAACCCTTCGAAACGTTGCGAGAAGACGACGCCTTTACTCGGCTGATCACCCGAGAAGATTTCACGAAAATCTGTGGTTGTAGACGACTGTCCTGGTGAAACAGTCTGTAAAGAAGAGCTAAATTAGCTTCATTGACTCTAGGCCTATCGTTTCATCGCTAAACGATATCATTTGATGACAAATGGAAAACAAGTGCGCGGTGATGCCTTGTTTTCTCGGTAGCTACATTCCCTCACTTCTCCGCCGGCAAGTAGCTCTAGGCGTGGAATTCTGGCGCCCAAGGACGGCAGTCTTATTTCAGCCAAGTGAAAGTGGATTAGCCGGGGAGCATCGCTTGACGGGCTAATTATTTGGCTAAATGAGGCGACGTAACGGCATCCTGTGTCGCCCAATTTCATTCATTAGCGGCAACGAAAGCCCTTTCTCTTGCGAGACGGTATGCGTCTCAGTAGGGCTTTGAGGAACCGAAACAAAACTGTGACAGCTCAATGTACTTCTTCTCGGGTATTACCTAAATGAGGGTCAAAGAGGTGCCCCTTATTACAATGTCAGTTTACTGTTGTCCTAACAAAGATATTAATTTAGAAATAACTTATCTTTATCTCCCAATGTATTCCGATCCCGTTTGACTTCCTCCATTCCAAGAATAATCACCTGTGCTATTCAGTCTCCCTCCCTCTCTTACTCTGACTCTTTTATACTCTCTCTATTTCTCTCTCTCTCTCCCTCCATCTCTCTCTCTCTTTCTCCCTCCCCCCCCCCCCCCCCCCCAAGCTCTCTCTCTCCGAAAACACTGCGCAGTCTTCAGGAGTACTCTTGATGCAGAAATGCACCGTTGTCCCTGAATAACTCCTACCAAACCTGATGTGAAAAACCATTCTAATTATAAGAGCAGCGCTGGTAAGACAAGCATGGTGTTGGTAAGACGCTATGGTGTAGTTTACGGAAGGCATTGGCACGTTACAACGGATGGTTTGTGCGATGTATTCGCTAAGATAAGAAATTATAACTTTAACGAAAGGTAGGAGGCACAGATTTTAACGTGCCTGCGATGGCTTAAGCCTTTAGAGATTGAGCAATGACACGAATGGGGCAAGGGATACACTGAGAAGTAGGGCACGACTTCGTTGAATGGTTTACTCACAAAAGTGAATCATGAAAACGCTGGAAACTTAAATCGGGGCGTGTGACCGCAAATTTGAAACTCCTCCTTTCGAACGTGTACAATATGTTAATCACTTTCCGGTTTCAGTTTATTTTTCTTAACTTAGTTTTACTTTTGTAGCCTGAAGACTAAAGACCAGTGCAGATGACACACTAAATAAAATTTACCATTCTTTCGTCAATGTTGTTCAGCTTATATACAAAAGAGATGATTAAAACATAGGATGGGGGACTAAATAACAAAAATGGTAAATGAATAAAACTAGATAAGGACCATTATATGAAAACATTAATGTATGCTGACGAGCAGGCAGTTCAGAAGAATTACAGCGAAATATTTTTAAATTAAACTACATCAAAGAAAATTATGATTTCAAAATATATACAGGAAAGACTAAAATAATGGCACTACGAGAAAAACTTTAGGTATAATCAAAAATATTTATATAAAGCAAAATAATCGAGCAAGTTAGTCATTTTAACTATCTTGGCTGCGAGATTTCTTTTGCTAAAGAACAAGACTGCAAAATTTCAGAATGTCTTTGGAACAATAAAAAGGATATTAAACAACAAGATACTAAAGAAACACAACCGGTTTTATACAAAACGCAAGCCGTTCAGTTGCTACTTTACGAACATCAGGACTGAACAGGAAACAAGGAAGGCATAAATCGAATGGTGACGTCAGAAATGAAATTCCTCAGATAACTTACGGGGTGTAAACTGAAACATGGATTAAAAAACGAATATATTAGAAATGGAATTAAACTATTTGTAGTTGTAGTTATTGTTGTTGCCTTTGCTGTTGTTGTTCTTGTTGTTGTTATTGTGGTCTTTAGTAGGAAGACTGGTTTGATGCAGCACTCTCTGCTACCTGATCCTGTGCAACCCTCGTCATCCCCGAATGACTACTGCAACCTACATCCCTTCGTACCTGCTTACTGTATTCCTTTCTCGGTCACCTCTACAATTTTTACAATTTTTTACCTTCCCTCCCTACACGTCCTGCCAATATTACATTGTTGATTCCTTGATATCCAACGATCTCTCCTTTTAGTCATGTTACGCCAAAATTTCTTTTAGCTCCAATTCCATTCAGCACTTTCTCATTAGTTACGCGACCTTCACGTGTAATCTTCAGCGTTCTCCTGTAGCACCACATTTCAAAGCCTTCTGTTCTCTTCGTGTCTGTATATATTATTCGTACAACGTTACACTCCAGAAAATACCTGCACCAAAGACTTGCCAACACTCAAATTTATATTTAATGTTAACAAATTTCTCTTATATGGTCTCTACTTTGGCCATCATCAGTTATTTTGCTACCCAAATAGCAAAACTCATTTACTGTTTTTAGGGTCTCATTTTCTAATGCGATTCCCTCAGTATCGTCTGATTTAATCGACTATATCCCATTATCATTGTTTTGCTGTTGTTGAGTTAATCTTGAATCCTTCTTTCAAGATACTGTTCATACCCTCCAGCTGTTCTTCCGAGTCCTCTGCTTTCTCTGACAGAATCCCAGTGTCATCGGCAAACTTCGAAGCTCTTGTTTCTTCTCCTTGAACTTCAATTCCTTTTTCCAAATTTTTCTCTGTTTTCTTTTACTGTTTATTAATGTGGGGACTGAATAACGTCGGGAAAAGACTACTCACTCACTTATTAACCTCTGCTCCTCTTTCATATCCTTCGACTCTTACAACTGCAATATGATTTCTTTACAGAGGTGTACATAACTTTTCGCTCCGTGTGTTTTACCCCTCCAGAATTCCAAGATCATTTGCTATTCAGCACTGTTAAAAGTTATCTCTGTATCTACAAATGCTATAAAGTGTATCAACTAAGAGAACTCGTGAACTCGTATGACTAGTACTGTCTCGCGTATTCTTACAGTTTCGTGAAAACCAAATTGCCCTTCCACGCTGATGTCACAGTAACTGCAGTTCCTTCCTCTTCAAAAAAATATGGTCCAACAATCCCCATCTTTGAAATGCAGCACCACACTGTTACTTTTAAGCTATGGAGAGGTCTTTGGTGAAATTCATGTGGGTTCTCCGGAGCCAAATACCGACAATTTTGAACATAGACGTAAGCGTCGACATTAAAATGTGCTTCATCACTCATGAAGACTATAGTATCTGCATCTTCCGTAAAAATTTCGTCCATTGCGCAACAAAACTCTCTGCGCTGCACAAAATCCCCTTTACTAAGCTACTCCACGACCATTATCTTGTGAGGGTGAAACTTAAGACCATCAGGTAAGATGCTGTAAAGCGAACGACGTGACGTACCTAGCGCTACAGCCTGTCGTCTAGCCGATCGTTTCTGACTATCAAGGAATGCCGTTCTCACTCGTTCTACATTTACCGCAGTACGAACTGAACGGGGAAGACCAGGTGGTCTCTTTTTCATCACAGGTCCAGTACTTCTAAACGCTGAAACCCATCGGAGTACAGTATTTCGATCAGGCACTGCACCTCGACGTTCAACTCTAAAATTTTGACGGAAAACACGTTGCACTGTGACTACGGAATCATTGTTTCTAAAGTACAGTTCGACAACGGGCAGTCTGTCAACATTCATTCAATCCATAGATGAAATTTCGATTGAACAGTAGTCATCGCAGAAAAAACTGAAAATGAGTTATGCATTCAGTTACACAAGCCAGTAAGCAAACACGTGATATTTCCGTTTAAATTTATTTTAAGCCTATTTAAATGTGAAGAAACACACGAAACACAAGAACAAAGCAAACTTTAGCGTTCATTGCTGAGTACAGTGTGACACAAATCGATAGATGGAGAGTTACAAAGTCCAACATTACAATCACTGGAAACATATTTTCGAATTGATTTCCTGATTTACCTGGAGGAAAATCTTTCATAACAATGCGATCTGCGAAAATAGTAAGATAAACGTGTAATATGAGTCGGCTTCAAATATTTTGTCCTCTACATCTGGACTTTTCTCCCCTTCACTTCACATTTTGAACATAAGACCAATAAAAAATCACACGAAACGTGTGAAACAGAGAGAACTTGAACATCGAATAACGCCCCGGAAACAAGAGACGATAACAAAGGTTTCAAAAACGACGAATTTTTCCAGTGATACCGCTATTACCATTTAGCAGAAACTATGAAGGCTGCAGACCAAAGAGATATTTGAACGAGGCCTAAATATACGTTTGAAACCGCGGAATAATCATAACTGCCGTGGCGCAATATTACGTCCGCCGCACATTCCAATTTCCCACAACAGCGGTAACATTACGTCAGCCGCACGCTAAGTGTTAAAACGACAATCGTTATTTTCTTCGCTTAATACTATTCACTGATGAATTTGTGTTGACACTGAACAGAATGAACAACACGCGTAATAACCATCGACGGTCACAGAAGAACTCACTCGCCACAATGGACATCAGTTTCCAGCATCGTTTGTCGATCAGTGTTTGATGCAGAATAGTCGGTGACATGCTGATAGGTCCAGTCACTGTAGAAGAACGAATGACGGGACAGAACTACTTGCATTTTTGGAGAATTCAATGTTGATCACCACGAGGATGTTCCTTCGTCCATGCCGACTGCAATGTACTTCGAGCATGACGAAGTCCCTCGACATGTTACCAGATATGTAAGCGAACATCTCAACAGCATTTATCCCAGTCGCTGAGTAGGTAGTGGTAATGCACTTAGGTGGCAAGCGAGACCTCAAGAACTTAGGCCATTGGATTCTTGTTGATGGTCTGGATGCAGTCTGAAGCGCACAAGGGCAGTGTGAATACGAGACTTGAACAGCTTGGTCGCATGATGGACGCTGCTGCCCTCATTCGGGAATATGTAGAGCCAAGCAGCACAGCACGTTCTCGCAGGAGTGAACAAATGCACTGAAGTTGACGCTGGGATATTTGAACATTCACTATTAATTGAGCGTCAGCTGTAATGTGAAGTTTTAGATTATGCTTCGAAGCGACTACATTAAAAATATGTATTTTTCAGGTTATACTTCATAAAACGCATGTTGTAATGTTTAATAAATGTTGTACATGTGTAAACCTGACAATGTATTGTAAACCATTCGTAAGGGGGCATATTTTGACCATAAAAAGTTTTTTGGTTCAAAGGACTGTTCAAATCCTATCTGTGAATACTGTCCATTCAGTCAGGTACACACTCAATATACAGGGTTGTCCAGTGATAGTGACCGGGCCAAATATCTCACGAAATAAGCATCAAACGAAAAAACTACAAAGAACGAAACTCGTCTTGCTTGAAGGGGGAAACCACATGGCGCAATGGTTGGCCCGCTAGATGGCGCTGCCATGGATCAAACGGATATCATCTGCGTTTATTTAAATAGGAACCCCCATTTTTTATTACATATTCGTGTAGTACGTCTAGAAATATGAATGTTTTAGTTGGATCACTTTTTTCGCGTTGTGCTGGCGCTGTAACAGTCACAAACGTATACGTACATGGTATCACGTAACATTCCACCAGTGCGGACGGTATTTGCTTCATGGTTACATTACCCGTGTTAAAATAGACCGTTTACCCGTTGCGGGAAAGTTCGATATCATGTTGATTTATGGCTATGGTGATCAAAATGCCCAACGGGCGTATGCTATGTATGCTGCTCGGTATCCTGTACGACATCATCCAAGTGTCCGTACCGCTCGCCGGATAGTTACGTTATTTAAGGCAACAGGAAGTGTTCAGCCACATGTGAAACGTCAACCACGACCTGCAACAAATGATGATGCGCAAGTAGGTGTTTTAGCTGCTTTCACGGTTAATCCGCACGTCACTAGCAGACAAATTGCGCGAGAATCGGGAATCTCAAAAACGTCGGTGTTGAGAATGCTACATCAACATCGATTGCACCGGTACCATATTTCTACGCACCAGGAATTGCATGGCGACGACTTTGAACGTCGTGTACAGTTCTGCCACTGGGCACAAGAGAAATTACGGGACGATGACAGATTTTTTGCGCGCGTTCTATTTAGCGACGATGCGTCATTCACCAAGAGCGGTAACGTAAACCGGCATAAAATGCACTGTTGGGCATCGGAAAATCCACGATGGCTGCGACAAGTGGAACATCAGCGACCTTGGCGGATTAATTTATGGTGCGTCATTATGGGAGGAAAGATAAGTGGCCCCCATTTAATCGATGGCAATCTAAATGGTGAAAAGTATGCTGATTTCCTACGTAATGTTCTACCGATGTTACTAGAAGATGTTTCACTGCATGACAGAATGGCGATGTACTTTCAAAATGTGGATGTCAGGCACAATGCTCGCGTGTGGCTGAAGCGGTATTGAATAGCATATTTCATGACAGGTGGGTTGATCGTCCAAGCACCATACCATGGCCCGCACGTTCACCGGATCTGACGTCCCCGGATTTCGTTCTGAGGGGAAATTTGAAGGATATTTGCTATCGTGATCCACCGACAACGCCTGACAACATGCGTCCGCGCATTGTCAATGCATGTGCGAACATTACGGAAGGCGAACCACTCGCTGTTGAGAGGAATGTCGTTACACGTATTGCCAAATGCATTGAGGTTGACGGACATCATTTTGAGCATTTATTGCATTAATGTGGTATTTACAGGTAATCACGCTGTGACAGAATGCGTTCTCTGGAATCATAAGTTCATAAAGGTATATGTATCACATTGGAACAACCGAAATAAAATGTTCAAACTTAACTGCGTTCTGTATTTTAATTTAAAAAACCTACCTGTTACAACTGTTCGTCTAAAATTGTGAGCCATATGTTTGTGACTATTACAGCGCCATTATCACAAAGCGTAAGAAGTGGTCCAACTAAAACATTCATATTTCTTTATGTACTACACGAATATTTAATAAAAAATGGGGGTTCCTATTTTAAAAAACGCAGTTGATATTTGTTTGACCTATGGCAGCGCCATCTAGCGGGCCAACCATAACGACACCTGGTTTCTCCCTTCAATCTAGACAAGATTCGTTCTTTGCAGTTTTTTCGTTTGACGCTTATTTCGTGAGATATTTGGCCCGGTCACTATAAATGGACTACCCTGTATAGGAGGCGTTCAAAAAGAAACGAGCCGGAGCCATAATTACAGAAAACGGTACCAGTATGTTAGAAGTATTGACCTTGGCTGTCGAGACACTTGTCCCACTGTGACGCGAGGCAGTGAATGGCTGTCTCATAAAATTCCCGGGGCTGCGATGCTAACCAGTTCCGTACGTACAGCTGCACGTCGTCGTCCACACGAGTGCAGGAAAGGTTATGTTGGCGTTCTTCTTTGACCAAGAAGGCCCCTTCTGATTCACCTCCTACAGCACGGGACAACAGGGAATGCCCAGGGTCCCTCGCATACCTTGACCAACGTTTCGTCAAAGAGATCAAATCAAAACGACCAAGCAATCTCACCCGTGTGGTCATTCCGCTCCACAACAATTCGCTCCTGCAGAAATTCAAATAGGAGGTTCTCGGCCACCCTCCATACAGTCCGGCTCTCTCTCCCCGTGAGTACGCCATTTTTTGTCCTCTTAAAAAGGCTCTGAGGGGCAAACGATTCACTCCGGGCGACGACGTCCGGCTGTACTTGCAGGACTGGTTGACATCGCAGCCCCGCGAATTTTATGAGACAGCCATTCACGGCCTTGTGTCACAGTGGGACGAGTGTCTCAACAGCCAGGGCCAATACTTCTAACATACAGGTACTGGTTTCTGTAGTTAGGCCTCCGGCTCGTTTCTTTTTGAACGCCCCTTATAATAGACTAATAAAGATGTTTTAGCTTCGAAAATATTTTGAAATTAAAATAATTACATATTTTAAAACTTCTTATACAAATTTTTAGCTGTATAACACCTGTAGCGTGAATGAATTTTGTCTACACCGATTAAAATACGACACTGAAATAATTAATACAAGGTGAACATTAACAAAACCGAAAAACTGCAGGGAAGGGTTTCTGGCTAGAAATAGAGGGGAAAAAATCCTTTGAAGATGTGACCGGAAATGGACGGTGCTGGCAACAACAACAAATCGTCCCGAAACAAATTAGAGAGCTACATCGCATCCACGTCACAACAGACATTCAAAGTGGCCCTCATGGAATGCAATCCATACGCGTTTATACGTGTTATCGTGGACTGCCGCATTTTGACTTACACCATGTCGGCGTGCCACTTGCCTGGAGCTTGTATTACGGTTCATCTTGATATTCTGTAGAACCCGGTCCTCCAAATCCGCTGTATGCACGGTACGTCGCCTCCCTGTACGTCCGTTTCTCTGAAAGGACCCAGGCCCAAAATGGGCTTGAAAAGTTGTGTGATGTGGTTGGTGTCTGTGAGGCTACTTGTTTTGGTATGGCCGTGAAGCGTCTCGACCGTTTCCATCTGCTTGGCCGTACACAAAAACAGTCCCGGCTTGTTCCCGACGTGAATACCTTGCCATAGTGCAGCTTACAGTATGTTGCGCCAATCATACAGCCAGAAACTCAGAAGGAAGGCACGGCACATGGCCAGAGGAACTTTCATTCGTCAGTGCTATCTATAGTGACATCGATGCATTTCCGGACACATATTCACAGGACTTTTTTTCCTCCACTTCCAGCCAGAAATGAATCCTGTAGTTTGTCGGTTATATGTAAGTTCTCTCTGTACATAAAACATTTCAAGGTACTATACATTAGACGTTAATAAGCGACCGAGCGAGGTGGCGCAGTGGTTAGACACTGGACTCGCATTCGGGAGGACGACGGTTCAATCCCGCGTCCGGCCATCCTGATTTAGGTTTTCCGTGATTTCCCTAAATCGCTCCAGGCAAATGCCGGGATGGTTCCTTTCAAAGGGCACGGCCGACTTCCTTCCCCGTCCTTCCCTATTCCGATGAGACCGATGACCTCGCTGTCTGGTTTCCTTCCCCAAAAACAACAACAACGACGTTAATAAGCATTTTCTAGCTTTACAAACATATTAAGCCGTCCATCATTTGTCCTTCATTCTGATACGCAAGAGCAACGTTTTCGGAAAGAATTTAGGAAGTATTCAGACACAAGCACATTGTACGTCAAAGTGACATATTTCTTCTATCTTTAGACCCTTTACTTTTAACACTTGTATTGGAAAATTTCTTTTCGGCTTTGTCAAACATGCGCGTGACATCCTGTGTCCTATTTCCATTTGCTCTTGCTACTTGGTTTATAGTTCCCGTATAAGAACGAAGGGCAAGTGGAGAGTGGAGTGCAGGTTAAGACATAAACCCAGAATGACGAAAAATGAAAAATTTAATAATTCCCGGAAATTCAAGATAAGATGTGCAGAATGTCATAAATATTACTGTGAAGAGGCTAGACTGGACAAAACATAGATATCCTGTATCGCCCCTCAAATGCTGCAAACACCAACGTATTACAACAGGTGACAGGACAGAGATCACTTGGTTGCTGAATACAGAGACGTGGATGATGCTTCAGTTGTCGCCCGATGATGTTCCATATACGCTCGAAAGGAGACAGATCTTACGATCGAGCAGGCCAAGCCAACGTGTCAACACTCTGACGAGCACATTGGATTAAAACCGCCACAGTGGCTTGTCAACTTGCCTTATCCTACTGGAAAACGCCCCAGCAATGCTGCTCGTGAGTGTCCGATCAACAGTTTGAATCACCAGATTGACGTACAAATTTGCAGTAACGCTGCGTGGGATAACCAGGAGAGTGCTTCTGCTGTCATACGAAACCGCACTCCACACCATAACTCTAGGTGTAGGCTAGCGTATCTAGCACATAGACAAGTCAGTTGCCGGACCTCAGCAGGCTTCCTTCTAACCAACAAAGGGTCACCACTGGCACTGAGACCGACGCAGCTTTCATCATCAGAAAATACAATAGACCTCCACCCTGACCTCCAGTGAGGTCTCGCTTCGCACCATTGAAGTGGTTTGTGGTCAGTGGAATGCACGCTACAGGGATCCTTCCTTGAAGTAACCGATTTGTAACGGTTGTGCCAATTGCTGCTTAAATTGCTGCTGCACGTGCAGTAGCCCACGGTGTGCTAGAGCCGTACGTCGAACACCGTTGTCTTCCTTCTCGGGAGTACCACGTGGCCGTTCGGAGCCCTGTCTTCTTGCGACCGTACATTCTTGTAACCATCCCTGCAAGCAGTCACGTGCAGTGGCTACATTCCTACCAAGTCTTTCTGCAGTATCGCAGAAGGAACGTCCAACTTCTCGTAGCCCTATCGAGGCTCACGAGAACGACAGGCAGCGGCGCGTACGTTACGAGGGTAATCCTGGGCTCGCTCACTCGCTCAGGTTAGCAGACAAAATGCGGTTCTAAACCTGTTAACTCGCAGCTGGGCGTGTAAGTACTAACGAGAATTGCAGCTTCCACTGGAATCTCTACTATTATGAAGTCTTATTGATTAACAGTACTGCAGCAAAATTTAATTTAAGATCAATACTCCATATAAATCGTATAACGGCGTGTTTATAACATTTAGTCTCTTGTGCTTAATAGTACTCGTTACATGCTGGAAGTGGTGCCTTATGCAACTGATAATCTTTTAGCATGATTTTATTTTATTGTGTGCCAGTACAGACGTAACAAATTATAAGTAGGCCCATTATTATAGGACTAATGACAGTAAGATTCCATAATAGCGGATTTCAGAACAAGATTCAATTTTCGTTTGTACGGACACGCGTAGTTACGAGTTAACAGGAGACGTAGATCACCTGCTGACTTGAGCGAGAGAGCGCAGTGACGTGACGTATGCGCTGCGGCCTGTCTTTCTCGTAGGCCTCGAGCCCTACTAAACGACGTCAAACTCAGTGAGGTGTTGATAATAGCGTCTTCGGCGCCTTAAATGCAATCCTATACCAACATCAGCTCACCATTTCCAGTCTCAGAAGAAACTAACACTCACGACCGCTGTAGCGTATATTTAAAATAGACCTGGTTTGCATCTTTATAGTGGCTCTGCTACTGCCACTCTTCCGCGACTGCGGAAAAATTTGAACATGTGTCATATTTCAGGTGTAGAAACACACCTACCAACTTCTGTCTGTGTCGCACGACTCCGACTTGGTGTTGCAATTTTTGTTCCTAGGTGTGTCTTACTTTAAGATTATGTTTGTCCATCTGGTTTGTTTTAGAAGTGTAGTTTCACTGTACAGTTTTCTAAATCTAATTGTACTCTAACAAATATAATAAAACGATATTTTCGTGTATGCTACTTGGATTATTTACAGGAAACAAAGAAACTTGCTTCGGTCAGAATATGGGTACGAAACACTTTTGTAATGAAGATTCCAACTCATATCCGATTCCGGTGACTGCACGGAATCGGAGGGTCTAAACAAGTAAGTAAAGTGAAATTAGTGGCTGTCGTGGCACGAGCCGGTCTTGTCGGCGTGGAATGTCGGCGGCCGGACGCAGGGCGGTGGCGGCTACGTGCCGAACGCCCCTCAGCAGCCAGGCCCCCCCGCTGGAGTCTGTGGAGTCCGCCAACGAGCGCTGGCGGCCGGACTTTGATGTCGACGACCGCCGGAGTCCGCCGGCCCCGGGGGCGAAAAGTTTTTAATTGTCAGGTGGCGGGGCTGCGCCGACTGTCACTAACCTCGCTCCAGCTCCAGCTCCAGCTCTCGCTCCAGCCGCCCTGTCCCCGGCGCGTCCCATTGTCCAGCATTTAATTACACGACGGCAGCGGCGACGGCTCAAGAACGATTAACGACAAAGCAGTACAGCTGGCACCGCCCCGCCCCGCAAGTCTGGCCAATATCTTTTTTCTTTTTGTTTTTTACTGCCGCAGTGAATAGTACAGCTAAAAATGCTTTGTTTGGCGCGTGCCGACGACGCAGGAGAGCGCAGTAATGAACGTGCAAAACGGGCACTTTTTAATATTCACCGGAGTACGAGGAATTCCGCACGTTTCACAGCCCCCTCGCTTTTTCTTCGAAGGCGAAATAATTTTTTTTTTAAAGGAACGCTACTCACCATGCACGCCTACGCAACGCTGTTTCACCCTATTATTCTTATCTTACGTCAGGTCACAGGGTGAATTATGTATTGAGAAGTTGAGTGGGATAACAAGCCGCGACTACCACTAAGTAACTCTCACTCTTTCTGTTAAACTCTTTGCTAGTGCAGCTCCTACGTTAACCTATGTGAACTGCGATACCGCCTGCTAATACACGAAATTTTAAAATTGTCACGTGCACGAACGTCAGTAGAGTTAGTTGTACTGGTTTCTACGCAGAGGTGACAAGAGTCGTGGTATGACGATTCAATGTACATTTCATAAAAGAGTAGTAAAAGTTTTTATTAAGCAAATCCTTAGAAAATTAATGCGTCAGATATTAGCTGTATCGAGATGTTAAGAAAAAAATTGTGGGCTTGGAGTCCCCCCCATACGAGGAAGTTCGGCCGCCGAGGGCAAGTACTTACTGCTTTCGACGCCTCATGGGGCAACTTGCGCGTCGGAGAAGGGGTTGAAATGATGGTGAGGACAACACAACGCCCAACCCCAGAGCGGAGAAAATCTCCTGCCCCAGCCGGGAATCGAACCCGGGCCCCCCGGCGTGGCATTCCGCCGCGCTGACCACTCAGCTAACGGGGGCGGACGGGATGTTAAAAATATGTGCCTAAGAGGTATATTTGCTTATTGAACTAACAGTAAAATAACGAATGTTTATTAAGAATATAAAAACTGAAATATTCACGACTTAATTTAAAAGTGTAAAAATATTTGCCAATGTAAATAGAGAACGAGAATGTCCAAGCTGGATTTCAACACGCAGTTGTGTGGATGGACTTGGCGCACGGGGTGCACGGGCAGAATAGAACACAGGCAGGTGTGCAAAATGGTTCAAATGGCTCTAAGCACTATGGGACTTAACATCTGAGGGCATCAGTCCCCTAGACTTAGAACTACTTAAACCTAACTACCCTAAGGACATCACACACATCCATCCCCGAGGCAGGATTCGAACCTGCGACCGTAGCAGCAGCCTGGTTCCGGACTGAAGCGCCTACAACCGCTCAGCCTCTGCGGACGGCGCAGGTGTGCAAGACAGTCGTAGTAAAGCCGGAGGCGAGGATGCCTGGCTTGCTTTCATAGCGATGACAAGTGGTAAAATGTGCTAAAACCGTGGGTGTTGCTCAGGAAGTTGATGTGGCAGTGGCATTTGTCTCCTGAAGCCGTCTCTAGAAATTAAGACTCTCGGAAAGCAAAATTTTCCAGGGTTAATCTACGATGGAATTTTGGTACACCAAGCCCTTCTGAGTTCAACTCGATTTCTAAACTCAAGGAAACATTTGACGGCATTCGCTCAAGAACTGCTACAAATTCGTCGGGCAATAGACCGCGCCGCTCGAACTGTCAACACAACTGGCATTGCTAAGAGTATCCTACGGCTTCCACATAGCTGGCAACGGGTTATACACAATGCTGGTGACTACTCTGAAGATCAGTAAAACTTTGAAACACGTATCTATTTTGTACGAGCTGTAAATAAATAGTTGCCACTATTAAAGTTCCAACCCTCGTACTTTCAGTCCCACGAAAAATTCCAGAAATTTAGATTACACGCGACTTCTGTACTTTAATAATTTATCGATCACACTTAGCAGTCAGTGAGTTTGGTTACAATGGGATGGTGATATTCACATATACAGATGGTGGTGGTATTGCATACACGAGGTATAAAAGAGCACGGCATTGGGAAACTGTCATTTGGACTCAGGTGATTCATGTGAAACGGTTTCCCACGCGATTCTGGTTACATGTTGAGTTAATAGGCTTTGAACTTGGAGATAGACGTATGAGAGATTCCATTTCGGAAATAAGTAGGGAATTCAGTATTCTGAGATCCACATTGTCAAGAGTGTGCCGAGAATATCAGATTGCAAACAATACCTCTCACCACGAACAACGATGTAGCCGACGGCCTTCACTTAATGACGAGAGGAGCGGTGTTTGCGTAGAGTTGTCAGAGCTAACAGACAAGCAACACAGTGTCAAATACTTGCAGAAATCAATGTGGAACGTACGATGAAAGTATTCCTTAGGTAGTGCGCTGAAAGTTGGTGTTAAACGGCTATGACAGCAGACGACTGACGAGAGTGCCTTTGCCAAAAAACTCACATCGCTTGCAGCGCTTCTGCTGGGCTCGGTTGACCCCCAGAAGACTGGAAGACCGTGGCCTGATCAGATGAGTCCTAATTTCAATTGGGAAGACCTGATGGTAGGGTTAGAGTGTGGTGCAGACACCATGAAGCCATGGACGCAAGTTGTTCAAATGGTTCAAATGGCTCTGAACACTATGGAACTTGACTTCTGAGGTCATCAGTCCCCTAGAACGTAGAACTATTTAAACCTAACTAACCTAAGGACATCACAAACATCCATGCCCGAGGCAGGATTCGAACCTGCGACCATAGCGGTCGCGCTGTTCCAGACTGTAGGACCTAGAACCGCTCGGCCACCCCGGCCAGCAGACGCAAGTTGTCATCAAAGCTCTGTGCAAGCTGGCGATGACTCCATAATGACGTGGGCCGTGTTTACATGGAATGGATTGCATCTTCTGGTCCAACTAAGGCGATAATTGCGTGGAAATGGATATGTTCGGCTACATGGAGACCATTTGTAGCCATCTGCGGACTTGAGTTTTTATGGTTGATAATGCTCCATCTCGCCGCGCCACAACAGTTCGTGATAGGTTTCAAGAACATTTTGAACAATTCAAGCGAATGATTTCGTCACCCAGGTCACCCAACATGAATCCCAGCAAACATGTATGCGACATAACCAAGAGATCGGCTCGTGCTCCTGCAGTGGCAACACTTTTGCAATTTTGGAAGTCTGTATAGACAGTATGCCTCAATATTTCTGCACGAGACTTCCAACAACTTGTTGAATGCATCGTCACGTCGAGTTACTGCACTACAGCGGACAAAAGGAGGTCGGACACGATATTAGGAGGTTTCCCATGACTTTTGTCACCTCAGTGCAGTACATCTAGGACATTTCCAATCAAAAGTACAACGGCTGAGGACACTCTTGAACAAGACGTGGAAGGGACTAGCATTCCAACGCAACTTCATCCATCACTCACTTTCGGACAACAAAATCTGCCACGATATTTATCTAAAGTATCAAATATAGCTGTTCCCCACCTGTCCCAGGCTACAATAGGGCTCTCTTACGAAAGTACATCAGGGTTTCCCCTTCCTTCTCCCTCCTCCATATTTCTCATGCCTTGTCCTCTTGGTACTACGATCCTACACACACACACACACACACAACAGATTCCGCCAAACCCCCCATTCTGTCTTCCCATTCTCCATTCAAAGTTCATCTGCATCGATACTACCCAATGGACCCCTATATTTATACCCATCTCCGTTAGCCCTACAGAATACCTAACGTTCCCGCTCCTCCAACTGGTTTCCTCTCCAGTGTATGTCCTATAACTTTTTAGTGAAAGTGCAGTACTTCATTTCAAATAACTTCACAGTCTCTGCAAGGCGTTTATATATTTACTTTAGAACTTTTATTACCTCTAGTCTTTTGATTTTAATATAAAAATCAGTTAATGTTATGTAAATATCAAAAATTCATCTTTTTTGTAGTTTAAATGCATTTGTAATATTTTTCAATTTTAATCATATTTGTTTCACTTTTACGTATAATTTAAAGCTTTTGACTGAAAAGCGAAATGTTTACTACAGCCCCCCCACCCTGCCATATGGGGTGACCGGGCAAACAGTAAAGGAAACAAAAGAAAAATTCAGAGTAGGTATTAAAATTCATGGAGAAGTAGTAAAAACTTTGAGGTTTGCCGATGACATTGTAATTCTGTCAGAGACAGCAAAGGACTTGGAAGAGCAGTTGAACGGAATGGACAGTGTCTTGAAAGGAGGGTATAAGATGAACATCAACAAAAGCAAAACGAGGATAATGGAATGTAGTCAAATTAAATCGGGTGATGCTGAGGGAATTAGATTAGGAAATGAGACACTTAAAGTAGTAAAGGAGTTTTGCTATTTAGGGAGTAAAATAACTGATGATGGTCGAAGTAGAGAGGATATAAAATGTAGACTGGCAATGGCAAAGAAATCGTTTATGAAGAAGAGAAATTTGTTAACATCGAGAATAGATTTAAGTGTCAGGAAGTCGTTTCTGCAAGTATTTGTATGGACTGTAGCCATGTATGGAAGTTAAACATGGACGATAACTAGTTTGGACAAGAAGAGAATAGAAGCTTTCGAAATGTGGTGCTACAGAAGAATGCTGAAGATTAGATGGGTAGACCACATAACTAATGAGGAGGTATTGAATAGAATTGGGGAGAAGAGGAGTTTGTGGCACAACTTGACAAGAAGAAGGGACAGGTTGATAGGACATGTTTTGAGGCATCAAGGGATCACAAGTTTAGCATTGGAGGGCAGCGTGGACGGTAAAAATCGTAGAGGGAGACCAAGAGATGAATACACTAAGCAGATTCAGAAGGATGTAGGTTGCAGTAGGTACTGGGAGATGAAGAAGCTTGCACAGGATAGAGTAGCATGGAGAGCTGCATCAAACCAGGCTCAGGACTGAAGACCAGAACAACAACAATCATCTAAAGTTCACTCATGGAGTGACACTTCCTCTGGAGTGTGTTCTTGTAGTGATAATACAGACTTTTGGAGATGTTGGTAAGGGCCAATGCATCAAAAGTAGGGAACTTTCATCCGAAAACGACTGAGTCAAAAGCTATAATCGAAAATGCGTTAATTTCAAATGTACGGCTAATATACTGACGATGACAAAAAAAGTCCATGTAGAAACGATTTTGTAATCATTTCATTTGTCCAAATAACTCACAGAAGGTGCTACATACACAACTACAGATTCGTGTGTTGGCCGAATTGCGATTAACACTTAAATTTGCTGTAGTTCGACTTGCAGTAGTTCACGATAGTTAATAAACAGACAAAGGCGCCCTAGTTAGGGCAGAGCAACGGTGAAATCCAAAAACGGGTATTTTAGTGTCTGTTTATAATCAGAAGGCTTTCTTCACGGTAGCATGTCATGACTAACACTGTTCTGATCTACATCAATGACTTTCCAACAGTTTTAGCCATAGTGAACAGCTCTGCACATGACAGGTCTGTACACGACCACCACGGAACAGGATCTAGTCTGAACACATTCACTCGTAATGAATTCAGAACAGCATTTTCTAACAAAGAAAAGGAAGTGCAATGAATTTCCTAGGTATAATTACTAATGCGCAGTTATTTAGAAAGGGTGTTAAAGAGTGCGTGTTAAGTAGTATATCTTATAGAGTGAAAAGTTAGATGCGTAAAGTACATTAAAACACATCTGTCAGTTGACAAAACACTTTCGCACTACAGTATAATTTTATTCTGGAAAGCCTTATACGGAAGTTCTACAGTGGATAACAACAGGTCGTACCCTGTTTCTGAAGTCAACGTCGCACTCATTACGAAGGGATCATACTCAGATTTTTGATATCGTGGTACACAAAACAGAACCAATACGTTATTGTCATTTTTCTCACGTCAGCCGATAGTCTTTGTATTGTGTGCATAGCGGCTGAGGCTGAAAAATGAGTAAACAGTGTAGCAATAGCTTCTTACAGTATGAAATAATGTGTGTACACTGACTGTAGTATGTGCGCTGACTGTTGCTGAGAAATGAACGAACTGTGTCGCATTAGATTGTTACTTTACAAAATAACTTCATCGTAAGAATATATAAACAAGACAGTATTGTACACTGGGGATAAACGGAATAAGGTTGCATTGTTTTAAACAGACTGGCCATGTATTCAGAAGGATGGAGGTTCTAGCCTCCAATCATCCATCTTGTTTCTGTTTTCCAAGATACCCTCCGATTATTTCTGGCAAAAGCTGGAGCAGCTCTAAACCAATAATCCTCCTTAAAGAATCGAACTCCCATGTATGAAACAGCTTCAGATTCTGGATGAGTACAGCCTGGGCAACTTGCTATCCATTTTAAGAATAGCTATCTTTCCCGCCATCTCTATGTTTAGTTTGTCATATCTCCAGAAATATGTGTTATATAATGGTATGATTACACAGGTGTATTCAGTGAAGCGTGTGGATATTGTCAGTAAAATATGTTGCAAATAGATTTAGTAATAAAGAAGTAATAAATTAAAAATCACGCCTGATGCTGAAGATTTACTGCATGAAAAATGAAAATCTAACAAGCCATAAACCTTTTTCTTTTCATCATTTCGTGTGGCTGTCAGCTTGAAAAAGTTTCGAAAAGGTTTGAAATTATTTCTGAAGTTTGTTGGAAGTCGTTAAGTGCTTTCGTTCTCATGTACTGGATGATTACAACACAAGTTTCTAACTTGAATACTTGCCTTATTGTGTTAAACACTTGCCTTTTGATTACAGCGCTTAACAGGTAGATTATGATAGCATATATATATTTAAATTCGGTTAATAATTACATGAAATACTGAAAATTAAAATTTGGTGTGCTTGGAAGACACGAGATAGGCGACCTGCAACTGGGATTCGGTGATTATTTTAGCCATTTAAAAAAAAATGAAATTATTATTACTACTATCATTACATTTGTGTCAATATTCGATAATCATTAAGCCAAACACGTGAGAGCTTTCAAGATTCGAGATCTGTAGCTCGAGGCCTGTACGCCAGCACACTGCAGGTGGGTCTCATATAACCAGCGTATGAAAAGCCGACGTCCACATTAGACTAGAGAACACATAATTTTAACATGCGAACGATAAAATTATGCAGGCGAATCCTACAGTTGAATCCTAATTTCCTCCAGTCAACATCCCTAATGAAGTTTATTGTTTTCTTTTGAATTTCACGAAATATTACTTCTGATTGATAAATTTATTTTTCGCTATAACTAGCCATACGATAGCACCTAGAGACACAATCGTAATACTGTGGGGTCCCTCAAAAGATTGGAACACATATAAAAAGTGTGAGAACGGTACGGAAGGAATCAATGTGGAGATACAGTTGACTGGTATAAGAAAGAACGAGAAATAATAGGGTAAGATTAGCAAACGAGATGGAAAGAAGAAAACACAAATAGAAAGGACGACAAACGCGTAGATAGTCTACAGTCGGACAGAGATACGTTGGACAGAAAAGAAACACCTGGCATACGCCAAGAGGGAAGATAATCAGTTCTTGAATACAGAGTGGTTTTGAATAAGATACAGGTTACGTAAAACGTAAAAAGTAGTTGAGAATGTTTTATTGTTGTGCAAAGGTACATAGAACGTGCTGGAAGCATCCGATTTGGTATTGCAGTTGTGGTATGATGACACATATTTGATGTTTGAGCGTGAGGTAATGAGGAAAATAGCGATTAAGAAACCGATGAAGTGAACAGACCGTGTGAAAGTCATGGAGGCTACACAATTGTATCCAGCCTGAGTGTAGACAGAACTGATATGATCAGACAACCGAAAGTGGCACATACATCTTACGCTACCTGGAATCGTATTTTCACTATTTGTGCCATATTGAACTACGTCAGAGTAGTAAAGACCTGGCAGACGTAAATACTGAACTAATTTAGATTCCTAAACGAAAATTAGAGGTTTGTGAATCAATAACTTCACAAAAAATCTATTTTTTTCCAAAAAGTTTCAGTGTAAACAGAAAATCCATGGAGCAGTTTGTATGCAAATCAGTGTCATTGACCAGAGCCAAAAAAATGGCTCAAATGACTCTGAGCACTATGGGACAACTTCTGAGGTCATCAGTCCCCTAGAACGTAGAACTATTTAAACCTAACTAACCTAGGGACATCACACACATCCATGCCCGAGGCAGGATTCGAACCTGCGACCGTAGCGGTCGCGCGGTTCCAGACTGTAGCGCCTAGAACCGCTCGGCCACCCCGGCCGGCTTGACCAGTGCCAATCACACGTTGTGTCAAAAGTTGGTTGGTTGATTGATTTGGGGAGGGGGCCAAACTGCGAGGTCATTGGTCCCATCGGACTAGGGAAGGATGGTGAGGGAAGTCGGCTGTGCTCTTTCAAAGGAACCATTCCGGCATTTGCCTGAAGCGATTTAGGAAAACAGTAGAACACCTACATCAGGATCGTGTTTGAACCGTCGTCTTCCCGAATGCAAGTTCAGTATGCTAACCACTGCGCCACCTCCGTCGGTGTGTCAGAAGTAATAAGGTATATTTTTCTTGTATTTTTGAGTATCAGACATATCGATCGGATAGTTCTGAAACCTTAAGAGGATTTCATCCACTTACAATACGTCTTAGTGGAACACTGACGACAAACGTTGGAGAAAATGGAAACAAGCTCTACAGTGGAGTTTCTAATGTAGTTCTTTCTAATGTAGTTCTTTTTCAAAATCTGCATGGGTAATTGTTAACACATCACCAGGTCTGTAGTATTTCTCCGACCTGGACAAGCTGCCCTAGTGCTTCATGTCCAACTGGCATGAGAAACTTGAGAAATTTTATAAAATTTATTAGGGGGTACTGTTTCGTAGAAAAAATGCAGACCAAGAGATGTGGCAGCTGTGTTGGCCTGAGGAGCATATGCAGTCACTCATAAATTACATACATTGGAGTCATGGCCATTATGAGGCACAGAAATTCTTAGAGGTGTTAAAATACTACGTCTTATTCAGTAATATGGATCGTAGACTTAAGAAACAGCTGGATAAATGTGACAAGCGCCAAGAAGTTAAGCACAGTATTGTTGCCAGTCAAGGTGAGATGTAAAACATGCTGCCTCATGGTGTAGGAGAATTATTGGCAGTTGATGTATTCAGTCCGTTACCAGCTAGTAGGGGCGGGCAGGAATACGTTTTACGTGCAGTGGATGTATTTTCCATGCATGTAAAACTGCACGAAATGGAAAGAGCTACTAGTAAAACTAGGAAGCGAAAACTGGCGGTGGATTACTTCAATAAACTCGGGAGGTCGAAGACACTGCTTTCAGATAACGGCTCACAATTTATTTTCAAACTATTGGAGGGTTTTATGCAGTAAGCAGGCAGAAAGCGTATAAAAACTTCAGTTTACCACAGGGCAAGTAATCCGGCCGCACGCTATATGCGGGAGCTCGGACGATTATGCCGAACATATTGCAGTCACAAGCATACATCAAGGGCTGACAGCATTACCTTATTCGAGAATGTGATGAATGGCGTTCGAAGCAGAGCGACAGGATTCCAACCCACTAAATAAAAAAGCAGCAAACCTGATATTTGAAACCGTAGAATAGCCGCCCGGGGGTCTTTATTACGACGCACCAGGAACGGCTGTAGTAAGCGGCAGAGCAAATGGTTAAGGTAGCTGCACTCAGAAAACGCAGGCAAAACTGCTAAGTACAAGGTGAATGACCTATTTCTCCTGAAAACCAAGGTGAGGTCAAGTGACATAGTTGGGGAAATTGAAAAGCTGTTTGAATTGTACCGCCGGCCAGGGTGGCCGAGCGGTTCTAGGCGCTACAGTCTGGAACCGCGCTATCGCTACGGTCGCAGGTTCGAATCCTGCCTCGGGCATGCATGTGTGTGATGTCCTTAGGTTAGTTAGGTTTGAGTAGTTCTAAGTTCTAGGGGACTAATGACCTCAGAAGTTAAATCCCATAGTGCTCAGAGCGATTTGAACCATTTTTTTAATAGTACCATGGACCGTTTGTTGTATCACGCTACCATTACCCAGATATCGGTTAGAGTACCTCATGTCGAGTAAGCCACTGGGACTCAGGGGACTGAACTGTGTCTGCACAAACAGTCTGTGTAAAGAGAGTACCTGTTTTGGTAACATGTGTTATAGCTACATTTTGAGGGCAACGTGTTGTTTACACCCTGTGAGAGACGTAAGATTTTTGGAGCGATAATTTTGAGGTGAGGATATACCACTTTGCTGTTAGGTGTAAGAGTTTAGGGGGGGGGGGCCGATGACTCTGGGTAAATATGAGGAGTTAGTTTTATATCCTGTGAATGAGTACGAAACAGTGGGAAAGAATCGTGTTTTATAAGGGGCAATAGCTATACTAAAGCTTCGCAATTAATGATTAGCTGATTTGAACTTCAAAAGAAGAGTATTAATTGTAAAGGAAGATGCGATTGTGTTTAGAATTTTCGCACTTGTGTAGAAGTTTTCTTTTGCACACGCACACCAAATAATTCTTGGTGTGTGGGGGTCCAGCTGGTGGCCAAATTTTGAGCAACTAATGAAGAGCAGAGTAACTTAATAACACTTTCAAGTCGCTGTTATGATATTATAGGGGTTGTATTTTTATGTAGGTTAACTTTTTGGTTTGCGTTTTTGTAAACAAAGGGGGCTTGTTGGCTGTATGTACAGCGTTGATTAATATGTTGTTGTGAATCGGTATGCTTTTTTAAAATTCTGTGGCAATGAGCTTAAATTAAGACGTTAATTAACAGCAATGTATTTGAATAATGGTAATAGAAACAAACAGTTGTATTGTAATCCAGTGTCCTTTATTCAAAGCATGCTACCAGTTTCGACGCCAAAAGGGAGATCTTCAGGCTCCAAGCCAGGTCTTACGATCCAGAATGGCAAAGTCCAAAGGAATCTTCAAATGGAAGCAGCACAACTTAATTAAGCGTGTGCACCAGCATGTAGAAACAGCTAAGTCGAGTGCAGTGGGGCCAAAATCAACTGCATCATTGCTGGGCTTGTAATTGCTACGTAAACCACTTGATTATGGCAACGCTACACTCGACTTGGTTGGTTACAGACGCTGGGGTACATGCTTAATAAATCGCTAAGAGACTCCGTTGAACTATAAAGCTGCGGTTCGTACTTTGATGGCAGATTACGCTTGGGGCCAGAAGAGGATGATTTTTGTCGACGAAACTGGTAGCATGTTTTGAATAAAGGAGTTGGATTACAACACAGCTGTTGGTTTTAGTTACCATTATTCAAGTGCTTCAAAAAAAAAAAAAAAAAAAAAAGTTCAAATGTGTGTGAAATCTTATGGGACTTAACTTCTAAGGTCATCAGTCCCTAAGCTTACACACTACTTAACGGAAATTATCCTAAGTGCTTCAAGTCCGGCTGCTTTTCCAGTGTCGTGATTGATTACCAGAGACTTATCTCTGACTAGTACAGTCGCAGTGACTTGGGCCTTTCTGTTTTTGAATGAAAGAAGTTGTTGTGACACAAATGAAATTATGTACTTAGCATGATTTCATTGCAAGCAGTAGGTTCTGTTTATTTTTGTCACTTCTCGCCCTGAAATTGTGACAAGTCTGAATGGTAGGGGAGGTGGATTTTGATCCGACCGGTTCCTGGCTCTCAGACAATCACCTGTCACAGAAAGTCCAATGGGTCACTTTTGTTTCTTGCCAGTGTCATGTCAGCTGGTTGGCAAGTGAGCCTGTAATGGCACCTGTGACCACAGCTGCATCAGTGTAACGACCCTGGGTGGGACAGGAAAAAACAATGGAACGTGTAGTGACTTAGTGTCTGTGCTAGGTAATATACAGGCAATGTGTGGCGCAAAAAACTAAATTTCTTTACAGTTAAAACGAACTGGACGAAAAGAAACTGCATGGTAGTGAACTTTAATTTTTTTCATAAGTGGAACTGTGTCAACGGGACTTTTAATTTCAGTCGTTTCTTGATTGTTGTGTTTACCAGAAAAAAACTATACTTCACACACATACAGACAAACGCTGGTTTACAGTCATTGGTTTTCAGGACTTATTTAATTATTAGGTTTTGTTTACAGATCTGTACTTGTTTTTTAAGCACAGTAATACTGATATTTAAATGTGTGGTTAGGATAGGCTTAGGGTAGTTAGCGCTGCCGAATTAGTTTTCAGTTTACTTTAAGTTGTCTATACCTAATGAGTTGTGCATTTACGATGAGGACATGTTACTATACTTGGTGCCAACTGCGACACTCTTCACTTTGTGAGTGGAGTAGTAATTGGGGTTATTGTGACAGTACAGCCCCCAGACATTGCTCTTATAAACTTTGAGAGCGGACGAGGCCCAGCGCGGCGCGTTGTATTCTGAATGACAGGTGTCGTCTCGTGAGCTGGCTTTGGCAGAAGTAAGGGTGGGAGCAAGTCACGTGGTGGCCAAGCGTGGCCGCCCGCAGCGGCAATAGTTTTGTAGTTCGTCCGCTAGATGTCGGCGTCCTTTGAGCTCTGCTATTGGAGCAATCACCGTGTATGAGAAATTCTGATGCTTAGCAGACTACATAACTCACTCCTAAAGTACTTGGCCGGCTTTCCCAGTGCTGGAATGCCGCTGGGGAGAAAAATGGTTGAAAGGAACCCCATAACACACTACAAGAACTTGTTAAACACTGGAAATCAGGTATGTTCTAATAGCATGTGAAACCAGTAAGATACCGGCGGGCTAGTACCACAGAAATAGAGGAAAAATTTTAGCGAGTGCTACGGTATAAGTGTGCCCTGCGTACGATGATCGTTCTTACGTTAATGTACGATAAACAGCTTTTAAACTGTATGAACTTTAAAAAATTATATAACTTGGTGACAACTAAACCGATTTTCATTAACGAAGTATCAATGGATAGGTTTCAATGAGACCTATCAATAAAAGAATTGTACTAAAATTGTGATGAACACCACTGAAGTATACCCCGGAATGTATATTCTGTGCTGGAAAATCGGAAGATTTCCCACAAAATTAATATCGTAAAACTAGTAGTAGCGTTAAAGAATAACAGCCGTTATGAATCTTAAATTTTGAACATTTTTATTGGCTGAGATCCAGCAACCGTACGATATCCACATCGATTGCACAGAACTTTTTTTGTTAAATTTAGCATGGTACCGACTGCAGTAAGGCAATCTTCATCGGAATAAAAACTATATGGATTACATGTAATTACACCATGGGTAAAAAATACTCTGAGAAAAAGTGCTCCCCTGACATTTTCTATTTGACGAGAGCAGTTTACCCATGGTGTAATTACATGTAATGCATGTAATTTTTATTCCGATGAAGACTGCCTTCCTGCAGTCGGTACCATGGTCAATTTGACAAATATATATATATATATATAATCTTGTAAATAAATCGTTAGGAAAGTAGAAGTGGGTTTATGATTTAATTGTTTATACCCGTATTTATTAAGAATGTCATCAAAAGTAAAGTTCTTATGTTGGAAGCATAATTAGTGTGGAAACAAGTGTGTGTACCAAAAATCTAATTTCAGCTCTGAAAATCTGGAAAAAATTTGGAAGTGAATTTTATATATAATGCTTGTATGTGTGAAGATATTTGATTAGATTCATGTGACCTATCGAGGTTCGGGCACGCTGGTTTGAGCAGTCACTGTGTGAGTTGATCGCTTCGCGGAAGTTTTGAAATTTTTCTACATGTCTAGTTGTGGACTTAGAAAATTTTGGTGCTTGTCGTCAGTGATCATTTCGTAAAATTTCCGAGCTTGCACTTAGAGTATTTCTTTCGTCAGAGGACGATTCTGAACTCTAAAATTTTACCACAGAGAGTTCGGAGCCGCCCACTGACGAAAAAGTTTTGCTAAGCGTCCTTCTTGCAGTAATTTGATTTAATTATGAAGTGATCTTGAACTTAGCAGTTGATTTAGTATCGGAATAATTCGTGCCAGCAGCTGCGGATATACGATTGATACAAGTAAGAATTTTAATTTGAATCAGAAACAAGTTGTACTTCGAATTTTTCGAGGCTTTTGGAGTGAGTGGGGACCCAGCTATGCTTGGTTAATTAAGTTCCCACGTAGAATAACCATTCACCCTTGGAAGTTCATTAAAATTGTTGTTGTGGGTCATAAAGAAAATGAATCTCAAAATTCAAAATTTCGTCGAAATCAAACACCTGTGAGTTCATAACTTTATCCCTGGCTGAATTTTTGATTAGCAACTGGAATTTTATATTGAATAATTACGGCAAATGCGACTAGTGAATGGTTTTTCCCTAGAAGTTTATGCAGCCAGACTTCAGAAAAATACAGCCTTCCACTGTGGCCCGTGATGGTGTGCTCCTAATTAAAACATTAATAAATAGATGATTTGGACAGTAATTCTGGGATCCAGAGCTGTTTCAGCCACCCATTGGTCATAGACTTTTAAGTGACATTTGTTCACCTCTGCACTTCAATGTTAGGTTTACATTTTCAAGTTAGCTAGTTCGCATAAGAAGCAGTGGGCAGCGCAGTATTGTCGCATGTTCATGTAAATTATTCTTATTACCCTTTTCTTTTTTCTGACTGATTTTTACATGGTCGTCTTTAAAGTTTTTGCATGACCGGTATTCTGCAGTGTCTGAAAGCTGTACTGGTGGTGTGTCATTTGAATCTCTTCCGCAACAGTTGACAAATTTGCCTTTTTCGTTGTCAGGTCATCAACTTTTTCTTTAATTGCGCTTAAATTTTCTTTTTGTTCATCAAAACTTAATGTCAAAGCTTATACTTGTTCGCTAATTTCTTTTACTGTTCCCTATCTTTTTTCATTTATCTGCGTAACTATCGCACTTGGAACTACAGTGTTGACTTTTAGTTAACAATTCATTGTCATAACGCTGGTTTGTTTCCATGTTTTCATGTTCTGTTTCAAGGTCACGTAATCTAGTTGCAAAACTGCTATTGACTTCTTGAAGGCCTTTTTTAATTTCTTCCCTAATTTCAATTGAGAGAATATGCATTTTCACTTTTATTTATTCTTGTAATTTTCTGATCTGTTCCTGTGATTTGTCGATTTTGTTACTCATTTCATCGTGTGTTTCTTTAAGCATCTGACGAATTGATTCTAAAAAATTTGTTGGATTCACGCAGTGTGGTTCTACATTACTGTTTACTGATGATGGCACGGGTTATGCTCGTTAAAAAGATATTGACGCAAAACCTGTTTCCGATGTGTCTGTTACCACCTGTTGTAAAATTTCGTAACTCTGTGGTGAGTTATTGCCTACCGACTCTTCTTTAGAATTTTCATTTTCACTACACACAGTTTATACTGTGTCATAAGTTGTCACAAAGTTGGCTGGTAATTGCAAATCTGCGATATTTCCTACGGTGTCGTGTAAGTTACTGTCTGGCGCTAATTGTACGAAGTGGTGCGTTTCATCCTGAGCCGAATCATTATTTTGAAACGTTCTGTTGTCCTGTGCTATTACGAAATTTCGTTTTGTCATTCGTTTTGCCAAACATGATTTTATCACGCTAAAAACAAGTTACTATACGGTGACTAAAGTAAAAAACAATGTTTTATACTACAATGCTTACAAATCCTCAGCAATAAATGAAGTATTCAAAGAACCTGTATTATAATCATTTCAGTCTGTGTAACAATGTTTTCAATAATCGTCACAGTTCGTTTCACAGAAATTTCATAATTTATACACAAAAATTTTAAAGTTATTACGATGGCTGAAAACGAAGTACAACATTAATAAGGATAGACACAACGATATTTTTGTCTTCGGGAAATTCAGCGCACCTGACAACGCATTTTCGAAACGTCCAGTGAACTATCCTAGGCAGAAAGGTCGACAAGTGTGACTTAAGCGCTTGTCTGCTTCTATCTGAGTGAATCTTCCGAAAACCGTGTATTAAAACTTGTCAAGAATGATTACCAAACAAACTAATTCCTCTCTCCCCTCTTCTCACTTAAACTCGTGTTCTATGCAAAACTCTGATTATACTGAATTAGACAAATGCTTAATACGATATGCTCACCACTGCGTCTACAAATTGAAGCTAGCTGTTTCATTTTTTTGAAAGTGTTACCCCGAATGTAGCCTGAATTATAAAATAAATTTGCAAGTGAACTTAAACATCAATTACTTACCGTAAACTGTATTTGCACTTGCCTCGTATCTTGACAAACATTTTCCCATATTTCTCGAAAGCAGATCACAGCATACAACGGCAACGCAACGTTAAAAACTACAACTGAAAATTCCATACCACAAAGTACAATGTGTGTACGTACGTAATAAACTAAATGAGGGATGGGAATTTAACTGCTGTGAAATGACTTGACAAAATTCTCTTGACACTTTACATTGAAAAATAATGATTTAAAAATCAACTGAATTTTCACAATGGCATATACGTAACTCGACTTTAAAAAATAACTTTAACCAAGGGGAATCTCGCCTTCCAATCAGAGTAATCCATATGATAATCTTATCATAGGAGCTTCGTTACTACAATCTCGATAACACAAGACGATGCTACGTGCTTGCGTGCTTACTTCAATCTCTCAACATCACAGAAAATCTCACAAATAATCTCCTTAGCTTCTCTCTCCATAATTGTATCAAAAGTATTCATGCTCCAGTTCCATCAGTCTCACATCAAACTTATGAAGAAAATGTCCTAGCCATTCTTCAAAAAACATGTGCTACTCAACACTGCTCAACTTAGAATGCTTGTAACATTGCTAGCAATCTCAGACGGAGGCAGTAGAACAACACAAAAATGTTGTAGCAATAGTCGAAGATTACTCTGTTACATAATTTTGCTCTGTTTGACCTATGCATATCGATATTAACGTAAGAAACTGAATTTACAGAGGAATTCAAATAATAGCGCAGAGCACAATCTGACGATGACCCTCAACCAAAGATAACATGTTGTATCTTTCCTAACAAGTCACAGATTTTGTTTGATACCGTCTGTGATCCTGTTTTCATAAATGAGTCGGTGTGGTATTGAGTCAGACTGTTTGAGGCAGTCAAGAAATACTAAACCCAAATTATTGCCTTTTTTTCGTGGATTTCAGAATATCGTCTGAGGAAAGAGAGAGTTGTTTCGCACGATCGATGTTTCTTGACATGTAGGGGGTCATTCTGTTAGACATTTAGTTACGTCTGTGCTCAGAATATGTTCCATGATTGTACAACAGGTAGACACCAGGTATATTGGACAGTAGCTTTGTGGATCACTTCGGCTACACTTCTTATAGGCGGATGTACCTGTGCTTCCATCGAACTACAGGGTACCGTTTGCTGTGGGTGTGGGGAATATGCAATCCTCCCATCCTGGTCTGGCTTATCTCCTTGGGTTATTGGCGTTCATTGACTGATAATGCAGCAGAATACCTCCTAAAAGTTTTCAGTGTCTCACCAAATTCACGCTAAGAAGGTCGTCGTCCAATCAGAGCGAAAAGGGGTGTTACACAGTACGACATAGATTTCTTTCATTCGGTTAATCATGAGTGATGGTCTCAGTCCCTCAAAGGGAATCGGTGCCTACTGCACTGGCTGAAGTTTCATGCAGTTAAGCATGGACTGATATACAGTATTACCTGTGGTAATATCTTCAGAATAACAGCCATGTATGAGCTGCAGACTTAAGCGGTTATTCTGCTATAAAAAACTGTCCTTTCTTTGATTATAGGTTATTAAACACGAAAACATGCACTGCAGCTCTTACGAGTGACTCTAATGTGGTTGCTACTTTCATTTCTAAGTTTACCCTATGTGATTTGAGAGTAAGACTTCTCTAACGACTCTCTCTGTCAGTACACCAGTTTCCAGCGAGTAGCCAGTTAACACGTCGAAAACAGTGGAAGGTAGACTATTATGAGACTTTAGAGTGTGAATTTAAATATATCAGACTCTAGGGTGATAAAATACAGACGGAGCGAAAAGGCGAGACAGTTGGCGAGTTTCAGTGCAAAGAGCCAAGTTTTTGACGATCCGACCAGAGAGTCGTCTGGAGACTTACGGAAACTGCGCCCACTCCGGCAAAGTGCCCTGGAACGGAAATTAGGCGTACGACTTCTCTGCTCATTAAACAGAGTCTCCAGAGTGTCTTATCGGCCAAAGACGAAAGGCGCTCGACTTAGCGCCAGAGAACTTCAAACGAAGCTTTTAAACGTATCGCTCTAAACAGGTAAGCTTCACAGTGAATCTTTGTCTGCCTGTCCTATTGAGAAGCGCGAGGTCGATTTCCTCTCTCTTATTAGCGTAAAATAAATACAGATTTAAATTTGTCTACCCGTTATGTCAGAAATAACATATCGCATAAACTACAACAGAAAACTCTTCCTCTCCAGACGCAAATCTTCGTCGATATCTGTACACCACAAGCCACCTTACAGGTCGTGGCAGATAGTACTTCTGGCATCACTGTCATTTTCCCTCTTGCCTGTTCCATTCACTAGCGGGGCGTGGGTAGAATAATAAAGTTCCTTGTAACATTTAATTTCCCTTATTTTCTCGTCGTGATCATTTCGCAGAAATGTGTGTGGAAGTAATATATTGCCCGATTCTTCGTGGAGCTCACGCTCTCGGAATTTCAACAGTATGCCTCTTCGTTACGCATAACACTTCTCTTGTAAAGTCCCCCCTGTAGTTTGAGTATATCTGTAACGTTCTCGCGCCGAGTGAAAGATTCTGTGACGAAATGCACTGCTCTTTTTTGGATCTTCCTCTTCTAATTCTACATGCCGAGGTCCCAGACTGATGAGCAGTACTGAAGAATCGTCTGAACATACGTTTTTAAGTCATTTCTTTCGTGGATGAATTATACATTTATTTAACGTTCTCCCACTGAATCTCAGACTGGAATCTACTTTTCCTGTCATTTGTTTAATTTGATTATTCCACTTTACGTCGATCCCAATCGCTAACCTTCGTATTTTGCGGTAGTTATTGTTCCAGTGATATGTTATTAATAGTGTAATCCAACAGCAGTGGATCTCTTCCCTTATCCTCTTCGTAAAGGACTGTTTAAAGTGCGCACTTGAAGCTAAGTTTGCCGGCCGCGGTGACCGAGCGGTTGTAGGCGCTTCAGTCGGGAACCGCGTGACTGCTACGGTCGTAGGTTCGAATCCTGCCTGGGGCATGGATGAGTGTGATATCCTTAAGTTAGTCAGGTTTAAGTAGTTCTAAGTTCTAGGGGACTGATGACCTCAGATGTTAAGTCCCATAGTGCTCAGAGCCATTTGAACCATTTGAAGCTAAGTTTATTAGCAAACTTCAACAGTTTTTCAGAGATGTTGACTGAGTCATTCTATCCGCTGATGGGCACGACATTCCATATTAGCACAAGGAGCTACGAGACATCTGTTGTATTGGGAACCCACCTAACTGTATAAAGCAAGTTTAGGAGACACGATCCAATGTGTGTCGCGGCGACGTCGCAACAATGTGGGGTTCTTAAGGCTCAAAGAAGAAGTCCACTAAATATTAGAGCGCACTCTTGCAGATACGCCAACAGTGTGACGGTAAAGGTAGTAAATTTCTGCGGTCTGGCCTTGGATAGGCCAACAAGGCTCGACCGACAGCCATGTCATCTTCTGTCAGTGGTGTCATCAGATGCGGTATAGAGGGGCATGTGGTCAGCACACCGCTCTCCCGATCGTTGTCGGGTTTCTTGACTTTGTAACTGCAGCTAATCGATCAAGTAGCTCTTCAGTTGGCCTCACGAGGTCGAGTGTCCTCCCCCTCCGGCCTCCTCTCCAAACCCTTACCAGTTCTCTCAACAGAGAAAAATCTTTGTCAATACTAGCAATCGAACCCGTTTTCCCCGCATGACAGTTGCGCTGACTGTTTTGTTCTGGAGGTGAATACCGTAGTGAGGGATTTTCCCTTATTCGCACGGCAAGTAGTCGGGTTGTTTTAATTGCAGTCACGTGTGTAAACTGTGTCTGAATCAGTGGGTGACGGCAGACTACCATCGACCTACCTCATCGCAAACGTACTGCCTGTGTGACAAGTCTGGGTATTCAACAGTGATGTAGTCTCCTGCGTGTACCTAGATGTATGGGCACAGTACGCTACACAAGAAAGTCGGGCGTGTTTCACGGAAATGAGAGAAATCAGACTGCAGAATATCATCGACTCACAAATAGGCATTATCTATTGTTCATGGAATATGAGAGTTACTGAACTGGGAAAAATGGTAAAATTATTCTAAAGTTCTGCAAGGTTAGCAGGAGAGCTTCTGTAAAGTTTGGAAGGTAGGAGACGAGATACTGGCAGAAGTAAAGCTGTGGGGACCGGGCGTGAGTCGTGCTTCGGTAGCTCAGATGGTAGAGCACTTGCCCGCGAGAGGCAAAGGTCCCGAGTTCGAGTCTCGGTCGGGCACACAGTTTTAATCTGCCAGGAAGTTTCATATCAGCGTACACTCCGCTGCAGAGTGAAAATCTCATTCTATTCTAAAGAAGTATATCAGACAGAGGACGAGTTAACGCAATTGTTACATAACCCAAAAGGGATTTGTTCTTCCGTAACATTATAAAGGTATTGCTTCACACTTGATGACTTTGTTTTTCTAAACTTTCTAAATATCTTAAAGCCCGAACTAAAGAAAAAAATACTTTTCTCCCCCTTGCTAAAACTTCATTCGTTACACTTCAGTTCCTCGGGTCGGTATGACGCGGTGGGCTTAAAAATTCACAGGATGCACAAACATAGTCAAGTTTTGTTTCTAAATGCATGAGATATATCAATAACGGTTTTTTATAACGAAGTAAATACCTGATTCCTTATTGTTGAAATGTGTGAACGCTACGTAACAGTGAAAGTCTCTGATTCCATTCGAATTATTATAGCGAATTATCGCTAATAGTTATATTTTGTCAACTGTTGCTGTGCAGACGCAGTTCATGTATCTATCTTAGTAATTTTTGTGTGGCTGGCATAACAAAGTGAGTTCTTTCATATCAGCAATTGGAATTATTCATCTGACAGCGAGGAGAATAATTCTAAAGAATAAAAGCGCATAACTGATGACAATATTCGTGCTTCATCTGATTCAGAAGACATTTGAGATACTGATGCTTCAAATGACACCGTACAAGCTGTTTAACGGATTCAGTCTAAAGACAAAAAAGTCACATGCAGCTTAGAATCTTTTCCACGAACTGGAAGAGCATCTAGTGCAAGCAACATAAAACTGACTATTGGTCCGACAAGAATGCAAGACACGTTATCGCCAGAGTAGTTGATATAAAATCTTCTTTTCAGGTTATGTTAAGATGTTAAATTTCCGTTACAAGTATGATCGAAGAGCACGAAGAGTAAATGACAAGTTGAAATTTATAAGAGATATGTGGGATAAGTGATTGGAAATACCTTCAAAACTATATAAACCTGACATAAATGTAACCGTGGATAAACAGTTGATGATTTTCCGAGGACGTTGTCCATTCAAACGATATATACTGATCAAACCCACAAAATATTGGGACATTGTGTAACAGTGATATCTGTTATGTTTTGAAGACACAAATACAGGAAAATTACCTGGACAAGTACCTGAGAAAAATCAACTTATGCGAGCTGTTATGCATCTCACACATGAGCTGAAAGGACAAACTGTCACATGTGACAATGTCTTCACATCACGTGCATTAGACAAAGGTCTTTTCAAAAAACATCTTACAATGCTGGGGACAGTGAGAAAAATTAAGTCTGAACTCCACAATAATACGAGGGTCGTTCAATAGATAATGCCCCACTTTTTTCTCAGAACATATTTATTGTTTAGAGTCAGAATTTGGTGACAATATACATCAACAAGTCTTCTCCATTTCCTATTTTTCTACGTAGCCTCCATCACGTTCTAGATCGTACGCCAACGTTGTGGAAGAGCATGTATTACCTGCTGGTAAAAGCTCTTGCCCTGTAGGCGTCATCTTCAAAGTGTGTTCCCCATAGAGAATCTATAAGCGGCCCAAAGAGATGGAAGTCAGAGGATGCCAGGTCTGGACTGTTGGGTGGGTGAGGCAACGATGTACAACACAATTTGGCGATGTAATCCTGGGTTCTCAAACTTGTGTGTGGGCGTGCATTATCGCGTTGGAGCCAGATTTATGCTGCATTCTTGTCCGGTCGAACACGTCGGAAGCGGCTTTTGAGTTTATTCAAAGTCTTCAAGTACGTTGAATTGATGGTTGACCCTCTTGGTATCATATCCAAGAGAATGACGCCATCACAATACCAGAAGACTGTCACCATGACTTTTCCGGTAGAGGGGGCTGTCTTGAATTTGTTCTTTTGTGGCGAATGAGGATGATGCCACTCCATGAACTGCCTTTTTTTTCGGCGCAAAGTGGTGTACTCACCCTTCATTCCCCGTAACGATCCGTGCCAGAAAGGTCTCTCTGTCGGTCTCAAAACGCTCCAACAATTCAGATGAAACGGCCTTTATCTTAATCTTGCGGTCTGCTGTGAGTATTCGTGGAACCCATCGTGAGCACCTCTTTGAATATCCGTGAGTCTCGATCATTGCAGAGGCATTTCCAATGCTGACAAACAACTGTAGAGCCAACTGTCGAGTTGTGATACGCCGGTCGGCACGAATAATGACATCCGTACAATTCAGCATGTCTGGTGCAGTGGCTGTGACAGGACATCCCGAGCATGGCTGATCATGGAGCTCTGTTTCTGTATTGCCTGAGGCTGTAACTTTCTTTACCCAAGGTCCAACTGTACTCCTATCAACTGCAGAATCGCCATACACTGCACACAAAGGTCTATGGATGTTCACCATTGTTTCTTCTTCTACACACAAGAATTCAACAAGAGCACACAGCTTGTAACGTGAGTCGTATGTAGACGCCATTTTGACGCTCTACTGCGGCTCTGCCATGTGCCGGAAGGGTTCGAAACTTCACCGGCGCACAGAACAAACATCAAATGCGAAGCACCAACAAGGACGCTTGTCAATGTATATTAATAGCTTTTTTTAAAAAATGTGGGGCATTACTTATTGAACGACATTCGTATATCAAGCAAAGAATTTCTTTTTACCAAAGATACCATGGTCCATCTTACGTTCCAAGGAAGAACAAACAGATTGACCTGATGAGCACAGCGTATAACAGTGAGGAAATAAGTAACAGTGAAGACAAGAAATCGAAAATGATATTGCACTGCAATGCAAGTAAGGAAGCAGTTGACACATTGCATCAGCTTATTGACACCTATACATGCAGGAGGAAAATCAATGGTAATTTTCGACAATGTTGTTGATACTTCTGCCTGTTATGCCTTTGTACTCCGTAGAGAAAAAAAAATACAGGATGGAAAAAAGACTTCTTCGCAAAAGAATAATACTTCTCGATGAATTGGGAAGACTCCCAGTCACACCTTTTATTGAAACTAGAAAAATGCTACCACGGAGTGAGCAGTCAGCCGTCATTGTTAGACAAATACAAACATGAAAGACCATCAGCACCAAGCTCTAGCGGTGGCAACCAATACTGCATACATGCTAGATGCAAATTCTCTCCATCATGTGTGACAACAAGACATCAATGAAGCGTTCAAATTGTAACAGACATGTCTGCAAGGCTCACGTTAGATACCACGGCCAAAATGAGGAATTCTAAGTAAAACTCTGTTCTAATTCTTTAGATCATTGACAGTTTTTACGCTAAGTAAAATTCTATTGTGCAACAGCTCATTGTATTTTGGTATGTAATATAGATTTGTTTATATCGTAGCAAATAAACCTACACCTAACATTAAAATAATTTTAACAATTTATAGTCAACATACTCTTTAAATACCATACTGAGTTATTATGCCCCTTAGGTAGATGTGTGTACATCTTTCTGAAGGAAGGTGGCAGGGTTAATAAACATGAAGAAGAAGCTTTATTATTATCATAATAGGGCATAATAGAATACATTCATGTACAGAGATAATGAACATATAGGCGTAATTAATTTAGAGGTTAACGTTTAAATTTCACAACCACATTACAGCAATCGGTTTCACTCCATGTAAGCCTTTCGCACCACCTTCAAACTGTGGAGCGGGCAGTTCTCCACAACATGTCCTATTTCCTGTTTAGAAGCGATCAGGTATCAACCCTTATTAATATGGAAGATCAAACCATACAGACTTCCCCATTGGATCAGGAGGGCGTTCTACGGTGGATGTTCATTCCATTGTCCTCTAAGCTTTTCGGTGGTGCCTAAAACGTCGGCGACACATTCACAATGTTTGATATTTTTTTCCGACGTATTAATTCTACGCCGTCAGTGTTCTGGATTTTCTTGGAACTAGTAGCTGGGAATGTCGTGGACGTGTAAATTAAGCAGAACGAGAGCCAGGAGTATCTTCAGACAAGCCATCTTTCAGAGGTCTCCGAATACTAGCTTTCCTATTCGGAACAACTGAAAGCCTTGGATCAGAGAAAATGTTAAGTAAACGTGCTAGCCTCTGACATAAAATTACGTCTTCGAACTTGAGCATCAACCCTTCTTCCCATACTGCATAGTAAATTGCCGTTGGACTGACGAAAGCTCCAGCCGATTTGAGATCTATCTAAAGACCAGAGTCATTCATTCGTATGATCGTTAGTACTGAAGCTGTAAGTAGGCTGTTTAGGTTTTCTTATTGGCTACACCACGTAGCGCTCTGTATGAAAATCACTGGCTGTGCTGTGTGCAGTCTGTGGCTAGTTTGCATTGTTGTCTGCCATTGTAGTGTTGGGCAGCGGCAGCTGGATGTTAACAGCGCGTAGCTTTGCGCAGTTGGAGGTGAGCCGCCAGCAGTGGTGGATGTGGGGAGAGAGATGGCGGAGTTTTGAAATTTGTAAGACTGGATGTCGTGAACTGCTATGTATATTATGACTATTAAGGTAAATACATTGTTTGTTCTCTATCAAAATCTTTCATTTGCTAACTATGCCTATCAGTAGTTAGTGCCTTCAGTAGTTAGAATCTTTTATTTAGCTGGCAGTAGTGGCGCTCGCTGTATTGCAGTAGTTCGAGTAACGAAGATTTTTGTGAGGTAAGTGATTTGTGAAAGGTATAGGTTAATGTTAGTCAGGGCCATTCTTTTGTAGGGATTATTGAAAGTTGCGCTAAAAATATTATGTGTCAGTTTGTCAGTCATGCATAATTGTTCAAAAGGGGACGTTTCAAAGCGGTATTATCAGTATGATCCATTTAAGCCTTGCTGTATAATATCGTGAGAGGATCACTGTGTAGCACAAGGAGAAGCTACTCGATTTAATTTTCACATACCAAGGTAATTGGATCTGAGAATGCTTATAACTGTGTTTTATATTTATTTGTCACACTTCCTACATCCCCTCTTTTCCCCTCCATGAGAGTATGAGTGAGTATAGTGTCAACTTTTGGGCAATGGAAGGACAGGACTAACCAGACATTGGTAGCAGGTGGTGGCTTTGCTAAAAGAAATATGTGAACAAAGCTACGCAAAGGGATTTGCAGAGGTCTTCACATAGTACTGATAGTTTAGAGGGTGTCAGATTGTTCAGGTCATAGGAGACGTTGGACTTGGGTGCACCATATTTAGGCACTGTTCGGCAGGAGGACATTGAGTGAGGACGTCTCTCTGACAGATGTACTGGTACGGTGAGAGAAATGGGTATAAAATAGGTTGCATTATCGTGGATCCTGCTCGAAATGTGTTGTTCAAAGTCTGTAGTGATAGGGAAATGTTAGAAATAGAGGTAATTCTCGTGATTTTGTCATATTACATGTAAATGATTATAATAAATGAGGTCTAACGAGAACCTGGTATTGGGCACCAGCTTAGAACCCCTGTCTGTGAAAATTATTAGATGAAATCGGCTCAGTTGGGAGAATGGACGATATAATGAATTTCTGTGTACGGATTTTGTAAATTTGATTTAATTTTAACCGTTATTTCTTTGTGTCTTGGTCCTGAGCACATGTGCGAGCCAAACCTATAAGTGAGCCTTAGCAACTGTAATTCAAGGTTTTGCGAGCGTTTGTCGATGTTTAGTGGCCGCTGTAAATAATATCATTTAGGATGTTTTACGGTATCATTTGTGGTATTCCTTTGTGAGTTGGTGACGAATAAAAGTTCGTGCCAATTGAGTAAGCGAGGTTTAATCTTCAGAAATTCATGTTATTTTATAAGTTTATCTTTCTTGAGTACTTGCTATACAGGGTGCACACTGGCTTAAAGTAATTTTTCTATGATATTTTGTGTGTTTAGTGTCGTTTTTTTTGTGCTTTATTTGTGACCACATGTTTCGAGCCAATTTTTGGAAGTAGTACTTGACGATTCGTAATCAGGGTCCGGTGTGTGTTTTCTTAACGTTAAACAATTGTCAAGGGGAAAAAAGCTCATTGAGCGTGGCTTTGTTGATTTATAATTATTATTTTAGTTGATTTCTTTGTGACTGATGGTGGAGCCATATGACGTACCAAGTGTGAATATAAATCCTTTGTACATCCTTGAGAGGCTTAAGAACGTGATAAATTGAAATTTGAGAACTACTGTATTTGGCTCTGAAATCATCTTCGTGTGAGGAATTTGCGCAATTTTAATTGCAAAATGTGGCATACAGCTGAGAAGTGATCGGAATAAAGATTTTGGTGGGCTGGGCACTTAACTGAAGGACATTATTTATGTCCGATCGTTTGTGTCCGAACAATACGCCGCCAGCCTCGCCTAATTTTGCCTGTTAACATACGGAGAAAACAGCATAAAAGATTAAATGACAAGAAAATGACTTGAATTAACAACGGAGCCGACACAACAGTTAGATTTAAATAACCTTTGTCGTACAAATACAGTTACAGCTGCGACGCTTACATCTTCTCAGCTCGAGCTCCAGACGACAAAAGCTGACGGTACAGGAAGAATATAAAACAACAGCGCTCTTTCATTCTCAATGGCTTTGCATTTACCACTTTACAACTTCTGGTAATTTCGCTATATTAAATGAAATCTTCGAACATAATCAGAATCATAGCTCCCTTAATATGTTTGTTTGCAAGGCCCTCTTCCGTAGCAGCTATTAAAAATCAGTTACTTTTGGTTTTTCCGTTTGAAAAATATGTACGGCAACACCGTAAGTAATTTGCACTCCAACCTTATAAACAAAACGGTGTTTTTAACCTAAAGCAGTCAAAAATGTATAACATACTTTTCCAATTTACGGAATAACCAGTGAAGATGCACTATAAAAAAAGAAGCGAAACGCCTCTAGTGTCAAATACTCTTTAATTAGATTGCAATAAGCTTAAAACTGGAAAATCAGTAATAACTGGTCGTAGCTTCTTTTACAACTAAAGTATGGTTATCCTTTTTTTACACATAATTACGTTACCAACCATGAGAATAAAAATTAGAACAATAAAAATAATGTAACGATATGACCCCTCGCATCCTTTCTTTATTTGAAAGATAACTGATACAGAAGCTACTGAGTGTAATAAATGTCTTGTTAGACACCAGTCAGTCCGTAGCTTATGCAGCCCCATGCTTATCTCTCTTAGGCTTTGGTTGGCTATCACTCCCGATAGTAAACTGATACAGTGCAGTAGTTATAAGTGTTTAGGATATATTTTCGCATGCCATGTAAATACGATGCTGTTTGCTGAAAAGAAATCACATGGAATAAAACCTTCCTGCTACCTTATTGTGTCAAGCAGTTTTATCATATCCATAGGAGACCAAAAGTAATCCCAACTGGGAATTAGTACTGGTAAATACGCAGATTTATGAGAATCAGAAAGCGTAAATGAACCTGATAAAGACATTGCTTATGGTGTAATAAAATTTTTGTGCAACTAAATAATCTACGGCTGCTATTGAATAATAACCGCTTCTTCCCAGTAAATGCTTAAATTTTCAGTAATCAGTAACTGTTGAGGGATGTGAATAAATGAACACATTTAAATAAATCTAATTGACACTAATAATGGGACATGAGTTGTTAGTGGTTAGCCAGTAGACATGAATAATTCGCTGCCCCTTACGTGCCGATCCTTCAGTGAGCTTTATCCGTTGCGTATTTCATTAATTGAGATTATGGAACTCAATTTGTATCAGTAATTAATTAGTTCAAACTTGGCTGATTTTAATAAAATACCCTGGTATCAAGAGCCCCAACAAGCAGTTAGATGTTATCTTAAGTAATAGAAGTTAACAATAATCAGAAATTAACGCTTGCACCACTTGACCACGGAAAATCCAATTTTTTTATAAAGGCGCCCTGCTCAGATGGGTAATGACGAAAAGCGGATGAAATGATCAAGACTAGCAGAAAGCAAAGCATATTTGTACTAATAATCAAATTTTAGAAACACACGGCAGAAAGCGAAAGAATTCAATTGTCTATGAGCCACGACTAAATAAAGTGGCCAAAGAAAGGGAGACATTAGAACTTAAAAGGTCGTATAAATGGTGAGTACGATTTTGGGAGTGAGTGTCTGGAGGGCAACACCACATGGAAGTGAAACATGGAAGAAACTGGAAACATCAGAGATGTGGTGCTTTCCACTGAAAAATGCTCAGTCTTTGTGATTTTCGATATACAGGTCACACTTAAAACCTTTCCAACTATCGGCGTCGACACCAGCACAGAATTAATAACACCAGCGAAAGCAACTGTTGCACTTAATGCCGGTATGTGTCTTCAGAGGTATCAGTTGACCACAGCTGGTCACAATATTTGCGCTCCTCATCCTCTTCTTATTCAGATGATGAGCTTTCAACATCGTTTCATGATCATTCGCACTATGATCCTGTCACAAAACGTGGCTGTCTGGTTCTTTCTTACGAACAGCTTCTTTTTGGTAGCCCAAGATGTTGAAGCTCTATCAGATGCATCAAATGAAATTCCTGGAGTAGATTTCCTTGGAGGTTGTGTCATCCCTGTAGTCTTGGTACTGTGGTCCTCCAAAGCCGTTTTAAAAGGAGGTAACGTCAGAACCACTGCTTTCTTTCTCTTGGAGTTGGTTTTAATGGTGGAAGTACAGGAAGTGGTCTTATTTCAAAAGCAGAAACCGCTGTTTCTTGCATTCCATTAATTGCAGTCAACAGTGGCCCTATTGTGGCTTCTGAGGCCTTATACGGATTTGCTGCAGATATCTGAGGATAAAAATCCACTGATTTAGAAACCAGGGTGTCACTAGGATAAATTCCACGTTCTTTTGATACCATATGCAGCCACTTCCATTGCTGCGGCTCTGCAGTATACCCAACGTCTTTGTCTCTCACGCACTGGAAAGATGGTATCCGTAACAAAATTCAGATCTCTCTGTATAAACTGACGCCATATTTCGGGTATCCGAAATAGTGCAACATATTATGACTATCTATTAGGGACACCCTTCGCTTCTGTTTGGGCACAGTCTAAACCTTAAGCGAGCCGCAGATAACGCGTTTTATCAATTAGATAAGAAAGAGCACTCTTCACCTTATTGTCTCATATGAAATAGTTAGAAACTATGTCTCATCTGGCTTGAGGAGGGACTTCCGACAGAGCTCCGTAGAAAATATTTATCCTGACCACAATGCAAAAATAACTATAGAGAACGAAACGTTAACACCGGCACCAAACTCACAGTTGCGTATCAAAATGACCTTCGCTATTGGTTTCGGAGCGAGCGTCGGAGTATAGCAGCCCCCGCAAGCAATATTTCGGCCTCCCGCTTGTCGGCAACAACTCGTAATATGGGTACTTTAACCTAGAGGATCAAGGCCAGTCGATACTGGAGTTTACAGGTCAGTAATATTGCTGCTCACTTTACTCGCATGATGCCACAATGTCGTGCGAATATGGAATCGACGTGTTCTAGAGGGCCGTACTCAACGCTGTGCAGGATCTCAGCGGCCTCACGCGACTGGTGCCGAAAGGGGTGACGTATTATTCCCTCGTTTGTGGAGGATTGAGCAACCACACTGCGCACCTTAATCCAGGAAACGGGGTTTCTTTACAGTAAGAGAATTAGTCATATGGATGGTACGACAGTGTCTGGAGGACCATGTACTGTAAGCACGGCCACCAATGTTGCCGCTTGTATTGGCACACCAGGAGAGAGAGGCGTGCCGGCAATGGTGCCCCCAAACAACACTGAGCAGAACAGTGCCGCCAAGTCTCCTTTTCCGACGAATCTCGGTTCAGAGTACGCCATGGCCGTAGACGTGCATACGTGTAGGGGCTCCGGGGAAGACGAATGCTGTCATACTGGAACTGTCATAGTCATATGTAGAGCTGCGCTCTATCATAACTGAAGGACGGTAGTTTTGGTACCCTACATAAATCACGTAGTAAATTGTAGGATTATCATTGGTAGGGAAAGAAAAACAAGCCAATATGTAAGCTAGAAACTGGGAGCCAACGACTTCCTTTCTTCACATCGTTCAGGGTTACTGCACTGTGTATGTTATGCCCTTATAGAATATAAACTGCATTTATAAGTAAGAGATAGAGAGTGAGAGAGAGGGGGGAAGGAGAACGTTCTTTATCATGATCAAAAAAAGGCAAGAGTTTCCTGTTAACATTGATAAAAGTGAAAGTTGTTTATGAGTGAGAGGAACATGTTTCATGTAAGTTCAACGAAGTATTGAAGAGAAGTTTCATAATTTTTGTTTTGTATTTTTTTCCTTTTTGTTGAGAAAACTGTGTATTGTAGCGGTATACGATAAGTCTATCTTATTTCATTTATTTTTGCTGCAACATCCTTCTGTTTTATGTTACAAATCAATTTCGAATTAAACTTCAATTATCCCTCAACTAACGATGTGTGGTTTCTCAGACCACGCGAATATTTCCCAACTCGCTATCCATTGTTAATTCTGGTGGAATGCTGCAGTGTGGCTCCTAACTTCCCTAAATCGCCAATCCCACAACGTTTTATTGTGAGTTGCATTAGCGTCTTATTTGTTTGTTTTTGACACATGTTATTGACATGTGACGGCGTCTCCTAGACCGCGCTTCGTGAACTACATACCTGTTTCAATCAGTATAGTACAAAATGTGTTTGCAGGAATGTGTTAATCAGGAACGTTCAACCTTACGCATCCAAAGTTTGAAGAAATAGTTAGTGGATGAGTCGATGCGTAGAGGATAATTTTAGTCATACGGAACAAGAAACAGACAAATAAGGCAACGATATTTCAATAGCCAGTGATCACAGTTCTGCTAGCGAACATGAGAATCATTAAGCGGAAGATCTTCAGGTCAATGGTGATGAAGACTTTTCTGTTTCTACAATAAATTTCTGAAAGTGTTAGTTAAAATCAAAAAAATGGTTCAAATGGCTCTGAGCACTATGGCACATAAAATCTAAAGGTCATCAGTCCCCTAGAACTTAGAACTACTTAAACCTAACTAACCTAAGGACATCACAAACATCCATGCCCGAGGAAGGATTCGAACCTGTGACCGTAGCGGTCACGCGGTTCCAGACTGAAACGCCTAGAACCGCTCGGCCACTTCGGCCGGCAGTTAAAATCAAACGTGTTCTTAGTGGTGGTAAATAAACATTTACATCCCGACACTTAGTTTCAGTTCACACACTTTCTTTTTCTGACTATGAAGCTCAGTTCTCATGCACAAGTTTAAGCCACGGAATTTATTTCTGTGTGAATATATTACTTGTTACAAAGATACTATAATTTTTCAGAACGTATAATTCAGTTCTCTGAAAATTCGTTTATGAGTGCTACTGAAAAAGCCACACAAAAGCGCGTGATATTGCGTGGTAAAAAGCAAAATACTGCAGTCTTTATTTACTGGAATAAAATCATTTAACAACACTTACATAATTCTAAACATAAGTGTTATAAAACTAAATTAAAATATTCTAACGTTTTATTCCTTAAATATCGGTTTAACTATAGGGGTGCCAGAGACAGTAATATCTTGTACCATACTTTACAGAAAAGCTCCTCATCTGTTAACTGTTACAAAATTACGGTTTTTTTTTTTAATTTTGCCATAAATGCCGTTTACGTTTAAGTGAGAGGCACCCACTTGCCTTTCTCATACTGTGGCATCAAGCAGTCAGGCCTGCAAGATGAGTGGTTTGCCAAGCGAGTGGAATCTTCCTTAATTTATCGAGCAACATGAATTCTCGTATCTTACTATTTAGTTACAAATTATCCACCTGTATGAATAATACGCAACGGAAACACGCATCTGACTATCAGTGATTTATAGAACTCTGACTGTACACTACGCACTGGCAATACCACATTTACCTTTTGTCTTTGATTTAACGGCTTTTATATAAATTCGGGACATTACGATAACATACAATTTAATGAAAAAGGCCACCAATCTCTTTCTTTTCACTATTTGATTTATTCCTAAACACACAAATTCTACAACCTACAACAGAATCACATGAGAAATTCCGCCCAGTGGGCATGGCTTTACGTTAGTGAATCTCTATACTATGGTCTCGTAATCTATTTACCGCAACAGTGCACTCCCTGGATCGGATGGTGGATCTTTTATTATACCTCACACTTCGCCTCTCACAATAATCCTCACGAAACTTTCCTCCAGATCGAGCGATACAGAAGGAACAGGCATACCCACAAATCTTTCGAAACTACCTTGCTACTCCCATGCAAAACACACATACCCAAATTACAAGACATACACAACACAACAATATGAAATATTACACAAAGAACGGTTACAACTTCATCACTTTCCGCTTTCCCACTTCAATCAATATTTATCCCAGTTTCACACGACACTGCCCCACTTTGTAATTTCTACTTTCCTAATGTGAACTCTGGAGATAAACGCACGTCTTCCTGTGCAATGCAAGCCATGTGGCGTTGCTGGAAAAACGGCCGACTCACCTTGATTCTCTCTCAGAGTTTAAATTCAGCGTCACACGGAATGATATTTCTTAAATACTTCAACTTATGATACACACGCTATTTCTTAAATATTTCAGCTTATTGTACACACGCTATTAATTCTTAAATATTTCAGCTTATTGTACACACGCTATTAATTCTTAAATATTTCAGCTTAAGCTCACGGAAGTATCTCAACTTATATCTACACGTGGGCTCTTTGTGACCGTTGGTTTACTACAATCCCCTTAAAATTACCTGCCTCACTTTGTAATTTTCCCCACAAAAGGTCCTGTGAAAGAGAAATTATTAATTCTAACTACTCTTAAATATTCCACATCCATACCATGCCTCCACTCTTTCATTCCGGAGCACAACAAAAAAACAGGTCTTTACAGCAGAAGGTTCAGCGGCAGAGTGCTGAAACATGGCCGTATTCCGATTCTCTCGCACCTCTCTCGAAGTGGGAGAAGCACCCTGCTACCTTATTGGTCAGCCACATTTCAGACGCTCAAAGCTCTGGTAACTTCCATCTCTTTGGTCTCACCAAGGTAGCCAAAGGATCGACTCAAAGATGATCATATATTCCGATTCACTATCTGTGGTTAGCAGACGACCATACATTCATTCCTTTCACAGATCTCACCAAACTGGATGTAGGGATTTATTTTGAGGGAGTGCACATGTGATCAATTAAATAAATAAATTGTCATTCTTTCCCACACTGGTATCCGGCTTCGCTGTATTAATTGAAATTGAGTTACTTTTACACAAAAAATGTGTTGTTCTGACAAGAATTTCGTACCTATTTTCAATGTTGGGCGGTACTGTACCCTTTCATAAGTAACAGACAGGAAGATAACTCTTCAGAATAAAAATTATCTGTGGGTTACCCAAAGCTGTATACATTCTCACTCAGTTTCTAGACAGTTCACTGCTTCTGGTTTTTAGGAGAATCTAGTAAGACACTGATCGCATATGCAGAGTAAGCGATCGTTACGAGGTAACAAACCTAACATGCAGGTAATGCAGATACAGACTTAACTGACAACAGTTACTACGAAAACTAACGTAGTGTACACTGATGTACGGTAATCTACGGTAATAGTAGGAGGGCGGAAATGGCGCAGTTTCGATATTCAATTGATAACAAATTGATACGCAAATTGATCAATTAATTGTCCCCCAAACCCCATCCAAGCACCCCACCCCCCATATGACGTCATGTATTTAATTCAGACAGCAATTGAGTGCCCACCCCTTCCCCTCCTCCCTTTCCCTCTCCCACACCTACCCTATTGGTGGAATTTCGAATTTTGGCAGGAATTCCGGATTATGCCGGGAATGTCTTTGCCCCAGAACTGTGCTAACGTCCCATCCCACTCCCCACCTGCGAATTGGCGGAAAATTAAAAATGGGACTTGAACCCTGGTTCTTCTGGACCGAGAGCCCAATTGCAGCTCCACAACACATGGAAACTGCCCAGATGCAGGAGAGGAAGGTTAGGTTAGTGTACTGTATTTTTTTTTTTTTTTTTTTGGGAAACTGAAGTAAAGATGGGTCCCAACTACACAATTAATCATAAAGATCGGACCTAATTACACAACTATATAAATAGCGCTACACAAGAAGTGCCTAGATTCGCAATACAGCTAAAAGATTGACGATCCCATACAACCGGTGTTATCCTGTTGGGAAAAAATTTCACAATACCACTTGAAACTAGCGGCAGATGAACTCAAACTCTACCCTTCAGCTACAAGGAGGTGGGAAGAAAGGCTGAAGTAGGAGGTACAATCTTTTTTTTCCTGTGGAAAAGTGATCAACTGATGAGATGTTGGTGTTGGAAAGAGATGACTTTAATAAGCGTATTACAACTGAGAACTGTTTCTATTGTTGTTTGATAGAGTTCGTTACAGACACCTGAACGATAACCACCTTGCTGCCTAGGTAATCGAAGCCAACATACTCTACTGCAACTGATAAATGGAAAATGCTTCACTATTTTAATTACATATGGAAATTGTAAAAGAACCAGGATTTGTAATGAATGGGTTATGATGCAACAAATGTACTGGGGAAAATCGTCGTCCCAAGAGATTGCAACAGGAGAGATGGGCAGCACTTGAAAATGCGCTGTCCTTAATGTACGGCCAGGAGCTTGTACATTATAGGCACTCCTAACTCCCCTCATCCCCCCTCCCACCCGCTCTCTCCCTCCACCTACAAGGGGTCACAGGCTTTTTGACATGGCCAGCTGCTACCGTCCCACTCCGCGCCCTGCTTTACGGCCTACAGCCATCCACCCGGCGAACGAGCTCGTGGCCACTGACTGCCTTGACGCAACAGCCCTTCCCCAACACAAAAGGGAAATTTAGCCTCAACTCGCCGCCCCCTGTTCGGAGCATAACTGTGTCTGGCAACCATACACAGTGGACACGCCCCCAACGTCTCCATCAGCCACACGCGTCTCTTGTAACTGAACCTCTAATAAAAACTAGAACACAATCACAAAAATAATAAATATCCTTTCTCCACGAAAATAGACGCAGTCCATTTTCTTTCAGGTTTATGAGCAAAATCGGTATAGTTTTTATGTTCGACTGCAGAATACAATTTGCATATCATTATTTTGCAACATCCAATGAAGTGCACCGCTGCCAGTTACAAATGATAACGAGAGCAGAGGTCTAAACTGTCAATCCAGCGTAAAACTGAGTAAAAAAAACCTCCACAATTCGCTGCGAAAATTACCGATCACCGTAGAATGTCGTCGTTATTTCGAAACCGTCATCGAAGCAAAAAAAAAAAAAGAGAGAATAAACTCAGAAGAAATAAAACCTTGCTAAGCAATTTCTTTCAGGTTGATGGAGATATTACACGGCCTGAGATCGTCTCTATTATTGAAATCAGTGTCTGTAAATAAACTGTCATGCACATGTGTATTACAAACATTTCATACACATGATATGACATTAGACAACGGTCTTCCACCGCATTTGGTCCCATGTTCGAAAAACACATTCATTTTATATTTGACAACAACAAGCTATAATTCAAGAGAACATTGCTGTTTTGTACACCGTGGTAGGTCCTCTTTTACGAATTCGATGTTATATCACATTGGCTTTTATGAATCAAGTCGCGAGAGCCTGTCTTGTAATAGAACTGATGATACGATTTTACCGTGTCTCTCTCTTCCCACCGGCCGGAGTGGTCGTGCGGTTCTAGGCGTTACAGTCTGGAACAGAGCGACCGCAAAGGTCGTAGGTTCGAATCCTGCCTCGGGCATGGATGTGTGTGATGTCCTTAGGTTAGTTAGGTTTAATTAGTTCTATGTTCTAAGCGACTGATAGCCTCAGAAGTTAAGTTGCATAATACTCAGAGCCATTTGAACGATTTTTTTCTCTCTTTCGATAAATTGAAATCAAATACCGTCTGCATACTTACACTTGACGTTTTTTATCCATAACTCACATCTACCGACATGCCTGTAAAGTTTCTATCATATAGCAATTCTTGTGTTCTGGTTTCATAAGCAATTTGATGATCGCAGCCTGTTCGTGCATTTTAGAAAAACACTATCGTTTCTAGTTCCACAACGAGCTTTAATTCGAGGTTATGAAGTATGAAATAACATGGGACTTGCGGTAATACCGTTTTCTAAACAAGAAATTGTTATAATAGTGAAACTTTCTGGCAGATTATTACTGTGTGCCGGACCGAGATTCGAACTCGGCACCTTTGCCTTTCTCGGGCAAGTGCTCTACCCAAGCAGGACTCACGACCAGTCCTCACAGCTTTAATTCCGCCAGTGGCTCAGTCGGTAGAGCATTTGCCGACGAAAGGCAAAGGTCCCGAGTTCGAGTCTCGGACCGACACACGGTTTTACTCTGCTAGGAAGTTTTATATCAGCGCACACTCCGTTGCAGGGTGAAAATTTCATTCTGTTATGATAGTAATGAAAAGTCATGATCCATCGAGAACAGAAACAGCCGTTTTCTAAAAGTTTTACAAGCAAAAGCGGAGTATTTTAGAGGGAACTATCTGATTTCAAACTTTAACCTGGTATACAACCACTTGTAATGGAACCTCCTGTAAGATTTTACCGTGTCTCTCTCTCTTCTGATGCTTCGAAAAACAAATAACATCTACGCGCCAACACAGATCATATAACATATACACATATTGCTCCATTGGAACATGTGCCCAGTGGCCGAAGTCGCTTGCAAAGCCTGTGTGAATTTTCATCGTCTGTACTGGAGGAAGACCATACTCAATAGACTATCAATCAGAATGGAGGGTTCTTGTATTTTTCATTCATAAGCAGTTCAATATATTCTTTCTTCAGCTGTGCCACATCCAAGCAATATACGACTATAGCTTTGTACAAAGCCATACGCTTCGTATTTCTACCATGACGACGAGGTCTCTGTCAGGTACTAAACAGACATGAACATGTTGCGATCCATTGGCTCTCACAGAAAGATGAACATCGCATGATGTAAACTATGAAAGGTCCAACAACACACATGTTGGTAGAAATAAAACTAAGAGGCGATGTTTGGCAGCGAGAAAAATGTGGAAGACATCGCAACCAAAAGAGTAAAAGAGTTTGCGGCATTGTACAACGTTTCCAATAGCTATCCAATGGTGATAACTTATACAGTTAATCTCATATTCCACAGCGACGGGGTAGCAGATGTCTCGCTGTTCTATCTCAAAGAGCAAATACTTCCTCATTTTGCAGTCATGCTGAGGTCATCAGTCCCTTAGAATTTAGAACTACTTAAACCTAACTAACCTAAGGACATCACGCACATCCATGCCCGAGGCAGGATTCGAACCTGCGTCCGTAGCGGTCGCGCGGTGCCAGACTGAAACGGCTAGACCCGCTCGGCCACTTCGGCCGGCGCTGATAACAGCATGCGTGAGGTACTGTTACCTTATTGACGAAAAGAAAAAAAAAAAACGTATGGAGGGCATCGTAATATATGGAAATAGGACAAGTCTGTAACTGAGGAATGCTTCTAAATGACTGTCTGAAGGTGATGACCTCTACATCTAATACTATGCTCCTCAGCGACAAGTAGCAGATATCCAGTGTTCCGCCAAGGCTCTCTCCATCTCAACCACGTGGCGTCAGTCAGTCATGACTTGGTAACCAACAGCATACCGGTGGACGGATGCAACGGGAAAGACACCGTTGATATGGGACGATGTGCTGTAATACGCACTGCAGTTGACAGCACGATCAGTTTTAGCAGTTTTATCAGTTGTTCCCTAATTTCAGCGATAGTCTGTGGCACAGCAGAATACTTCTCCATTTCTGTGTCATCGCTAAATCACCCATCCACTACTTTTCAGGCACCATACACTAGATTGCGAATGCAAATGGATGACTGTGCAGTATGTCCATTTGTCCGTATACACCAAAGTATACTAGACAGCATCCTATACTGATCGAATTACGTTATCTGCATATTTAGAGCGCATCGATCACTGTGCAGAGTTCAAGATTATGACGAGGCATATTTCCCTGTGTGGATGGGCATTACAGAGTATTCTCACATTCATAGGGTAAAGTCACAGATTGACGGATTCATCTCACACTGTCCTTTTCCAATCATCCCCGCAACACCAATCTTACCCACGGCATCCATCAAAATGCACAATATCTCTACAGACGCCTGTGTGTCGAGGAGGATAGCACCTCTCATCGGCGTAAAGTAGAAATGAGAGCGTTGCGGTGATAGCAGACGATTAACAAGTAACGTGTGATTTATTCATGATGAAGCTTCAGACAGATGGAGTATGGAACATTTCGCGTAAATTAACTGTGTTATCAATTCTCAAGCATTATTCCACAGTATTGAGTCAGTACCAAGAAGGTACCGGCATGAGAAAAACTATTGTAGAGCATAAACACACGCTTCTATGGTTACAAGGTTCTGCACCAAAAAATGCTATATTGTTAAAGCCATATTGTTTCTGAAGTATTAACCGTGCGGAATGCAATGCTCTTAATACTCAAATGCAGGATATACAGGGTGTTGCAAAAAGGTGCGGCCAAACTTTCAGGAAACATTCCTCAGACACAAATAAAGAAAATATGTTATGTGGACATGCGTCCGGAAACGCTTAATTTCCATGTTAGAGCTCATTTTAGTTTCGTCAGAATGTACTGTACTTCTTCGAGTCACCGCCGGTTGGCCCAATTACAGGAAGGTAATGTTGACTTCGGTGCTTGTGTTGACATGCGACTCATAGCTCTACAGTACTAGCATCAAGCACATCAGTACGTATCATCAACAGGTTAGTGTTCATCACGAACGTGGTTTTGCAGTCAGTGCAATGTTTACAAATGCGGAGTTGGCAGATGCCCATTTGATGTATGGATTAGCACGGGGCAATAGCCGTGGAGCGGTACGTTTGTATCGAGACAGATTTCCAGAACGAAGGTGTCCCTACATGAAGACGTTCGAAGCAATTGATCGGCGTCTTAGGGAGCACGGAACATTCCAGCCTATGACCGCGACTGGGGAAGACCTAGAACGACGAGGACACCTGCAATGGACGAGGCAATTCTTCGTGCAGTTGACGATAACCCTAATGTCAGCGTCAGAGAAGTTGCTGCTGTACCAGGTAACGTTGACCACGTCACTGTATGGAGAGTGCTACGGGAGAACCAGTTGTTTCCGTACCATGTACAACGTGTGCAGGCACTATCAGCAGCTGATTGGCCTCCACGGGTACACTTCTGCGAATGGTTCATCCAACAATGTGTCAATCCTCATTTCAGTGCAAATGTTCTCTTTACGGATGAGGCTTCATTCCAACGTGATCAAACTGTAAATTTTCACAATCAACATGTGTGGGCTGACGAGAATCCGCATGCAATTGTGCAATCACGTCATCAAGACAGATTTTCTGTGAAAGTTTGGGCAGGCATTGTTGGTGATGTCTTGATTGGGCCCCATGTTCTTCCACCTACGCTCAATGGAGCACGTTATCACGATTTCATACGGGATACACAACCTGTGCTGCTAGAACATGTGCCATTACAAGTGCGACACAACATGTGGTTCATGCACGATGGAGCTCCTGCACATTTCAGGCGAAGTGTTCGTACGCTTCTCAACAACAGATTCGGTGACCGATGGATTGGTAGAGGCGGACCAATTCCATGGCCTCCACGCTCTCCTGACCTCAACCCTCTTGACTTTCATTTATGGGGGCATTTGAAAACTCTTGTCTACGCAACCCCGGCACCAAATGTAGAGACTCTTCGTGCTCGTATTGTGGACGGCTGTGATACAATACGCCATTCTCCAGGGCTGCATCATCGCATCAGGGATTCCATGCGACGGAGGGTGGATGCATGTATCCTCGCTAACGGAGGACATTTTGAACATTTCCTGTAACAAAGTGTTTGAAGTCACACTGGTACGTTCTGTTGCTGTGTGTTTCCATTCCATGATTAACGTGATTTGAAAAGAAGTAATAAAATGAGCTCTAACATGGAAAGTAAGCGTTTCCGGACACATGTCCACATAACATATTTTCTTTCTTTGTGTGTGAGGAATGTTTCCTGAAAGTTTGGCCGTACCTTTTTGTAACACCCTGTATTTGAAACATCAGACACATAACCACACCACAAGTTCCCTACCCCAGTCATTAGAGAGAAAAACTTTAAAATGATACAACTACTTTCTTCTACACTATTCTGGTGTCCTACAAAGGCATCGTCACTGTATATATACCGCTCTAGATGCTTATAAGCCAACTAGAACGAAATCTGGAGACTACTATTCTCTCTCTTAGGAAATTAATGTATTTTATGTCTTTTTAACTCGGAAATGTACGAGTACGTACACTCAATCACACTTTCTGCATCAGTTGTGCATATTATAAGTAGTGGTAGTGGGTTTGACGGGGTGGCTTTGACTTACTATAAAATAGAGCGAGGAGAAATTGACATTAATATTTTCGATAGCTGAAACATTGAGGTACCATCCACGCCCTGCTGCACGAGAATGCACACGAAGAAGCAGCGACTTCTTATAAGGGAATAAGCATCACGATCAATAGACGGAGCAGATGTAACAGTCTTATTGGGGTTTACAGTAGCATCACCACAGATCTGTTGGTATTCCTCTTGCACAAAGATGTCCTGGTCTGATGTTTGGTAGTTTTGCTCGAGTGTAGGATAATTTAGCAATATCCTCTTAACAACACCTCTTGAATACACCATCCTCATACTATTAAAGGTGATATATGTGGAATAGGTCTATTCTCGTACAGAACACTTTAGTGAATGTCTTAATTCCGATAAACGCAATGATTTTTCTCCTTAATGCTTAAAGTATAACATTGCTTGTGAGGATCAACCGCAGTTCGGTAATATCTATAATCGACTGCATGTGTGAGAACGTAGTTATGATTGGGATACACATTTTCTCCTGCTTTAATTCAACACAGCTGTGTAATATTTACGTCACCCTTGGTGGAGCATGTGTTGCAGAGTGGCTTGCTCATCCTCTTTTCTTGTGATCAGCGAGCCCAGACCATCTTCTCTACGGTTTCAATACCTTCTTCTACTTAGCCTTACGGTGTTTGTTTTCCCCTGTTTTTGTTTGTACCATTCGTTTTCTTTTTAGGCGTGGTTCCCCATTCCTTTTCCCCTTTTTACTTTCCCAAACGTACTTCGGGAGTCTTTTTACCCTGTTCCTTGTTTGCGTCAGGAACAAGAGACTGAAGACCCTGTAGTTTCGTCCTTTTATCCCTCAAACCAACCGACTGATGACTCGAAAGAAATAGAAATGTAACTATGACAGTAAAACTTTAATCTCCACTTCCTAGTTGTGTCTGTGATTGTTTCTTCGTTTCTGTGGAGATCTTCGCTTCTTCTCTCCGTCCAGTTGTCATCTTTATTCTAATGCTGTCCTAAGATTTTTGTATTTTTCTTTCTTTCTTTTCCCGTTCTTCTTTTTCACCTCACTTATTCAGCGTTAGGTATTCAGATCCGTATTGTCCTTCCGATTTAATTACTGTTGCCTAATATTTATTTTTTGCCTGAAATGATACTGATCTTTTCTAGTATAGGTTTGTGTGAGTTGGTATGCTAATTCCATTTTCTTTGATCTTACTTTATTTCTGGAGTCATCTAATCCATTTGATTTTATCGATTCTCTCAAATAGTTGAACTTGTTAATTATTTTGATATTTCCGTGTCGTGTTTGAATATGTTTCTCTGTCATGTTTATGTTCAATGAACTCGTTTCCTCATAAGATATTTGTAATCCAGTCCACCTCAGATCTTCCTATTCCTTGTCCTATATGGATTCCTTCGATGTTTTTCTCATGTAGTTCCTTATACCACTCTCGCATGACCATGTGGAAGACCATACTGAAGATAATCGGTTAAAGTTCATCGCCCTGCCGAAAACCTATGCTAATTCTGAAGGGTTCATGAACTTGTTCTGGAAATTTAATTTTTATGTTGTGTCCGTGAGTGTCTGTTCGATTTATTATCTGATGGTTCTGTCGATACCTGTTTCTTCAAGCGTTTGGTTCATATGGCTCTGAGCACTATGGGCCTCTGAGGTCATCAGTCCCCTAGAACTTAGAACTAATTAAACCTAACTAACCTAAGGACATCACACACATCCGTGCCCGAGGCAGGATTCGAACCTGCGACCGTAGCAGTCACGCGGTTCCGGACTGACGTGCCTAGAACCGCACGGCCACCGCGGCCGGCTCAAGCGTTTGGAGTACAGTATGTCACCACAATTGTAGGCGATTTTGAAATCAGTGAATGTAACGACTGCGTGTACGTTCCGCATTGAACTGATCCTGAGCATATTTTCCAAGCCAAAATATTGCTTTGGACATGATCTGTTTGCTTCTGAAGCTCTCTTGGTAAACGCCAACTGTTACTCGCCAGTTTTGTGTTCTTCTTGGTCTTCTGCCTCATTCAGCATAGCTTTGGATATTGTTTTGTAGCTGACTGGAAGTAGAGATATGCCTCTGTAATTGTTGGTGTCTTTCCTGTCTCCCTCCTTGTTTATCGGATGGATTATGGCTTGTTTCCAATCATATAGTATTCTTCCTTTCTCCCAGGAATGTTTAATAACCTGTTAAATGGTTGCAGCTGCCTGCTTCCGCTTCTGTTTCCACATCTTAAGCTAATATCCCGTCTTCACCCGGAACTATGCTCGTTTTTCAGTTTGCCAACGTTTTGTTCATTGAGGCTGTCTGAAAATTAATCGTTGTGTTGCTTTCTCGGTGTTTAGAAGACTTTCGTTTATTTTGCTAGTAAATCATAGGTGTCTTTCTCGTGATAATCAGTTTGCCTGTTTTATCTTTGAAGTGAAGTCCCACCGACTTCTACCCTTTTATTACTTCTTCGAAAAGTTTATAGAAGTCCCTAGTGTTGTTCTGTCGGAAATTTGTATGTGTTTTCTCTAGTACTTTTTGTTATGTTTCAGTTTCTCTGTTCGAATAATGTTTTATGTCTGTTTTATGACCTCAGTCAATGTATTCCAGTATCTTTCCTTTTTGCAGTGGTTCCAGTTTTTCCAAACTGTTAGTCTACATTCTATCACTTCTTCACATATCTCATTACACTATCTACATTCCCTTCTTCGTGATCGTTTTTTGCCGTTTCTATCTTTACTTCTCTAATCTCATCCAAATTTTTCCTCTTTGTGTGAAGCATTTTAACGAGTTCGTTCCTAGTGTGTGACAGAAATGTTGTTTCCTTTTTTATTTTTTTTCTAGAAATGCGGCTTTGATTTCAGTTAAAAAGTGGTCTATGTCCATACCTAACTCTCTTCTGAGACGTACCTTCGTGATATCTGCATGTTTTTGTTTGGTTATTGCCACCCGATCCAGTTGGAATTAGGCTGAATTTGGATTAAGAGAAGAACAGTTCTTCTTTCTACCGGGTAATTTTCTGAAAAAGTTTGACATTAGTTTTAAGTTTGATTGTCTATAGAACTTGTGTTGGTGTCACCCTTTCGTATGAACCAGTTGCACAACGATCGGGATTCACGGTATCCAGTTTTATGGCGCTATACGATAAGCTCGTTGATTCGAAGAAGCATATTGCGCCTGAAGATAGCAAGATGAATTGCAGAAACTGGTTGCGTTAGAAATAAAATAAAATAACCTAACGTATACGGTTGCTGGAAAAGTTTATTGAATTGAAGTACGCACCAGACGATGTCCCATAACGGACCGACAGAGACAATCAATTGTTTAAGTTCCCCAGTCTTCAGTAAATTGTTGACGTTCAATCTTCCTTACATGATGTTCTAGCGTATCCAGAATCCGATGGCGTAGCTACGTCACTGTTTCCAATGATGAAGGATTGTTTACCTCCTGGAGTACTTTTGAGTTCAGTGATTCCATTATGTCTTTGTTGAAAGTATATTAGGATGAGGTGTTAAACACATTGTCGATCTGGTGATAGCCGGCCGCTGGTGGCCGAGCGGTTCTGGCGCTACAGTCTGGAACCGCGCTACCGCTACGGTCGCAGGTTCGAATCCTGCCTAGGGCTTGGATGTGTGTGTTGTACTTAGGTTAGTTAGGTTTAAGTAGTTCTAAGTTCTAGGGGACTTATGACCTCAGCAGTTGAGTCCCATAGTGCTCAGAGCCATTTGAACCAATTGATCTGGTGATAGAATCAGCAGGTGGATCTTAATTAGCCGCCCAGTATGACTCTGAGCACTATGGGACTTAACATCTACGGTCATCAGTCCCCTAGAAGTTAGAACTACTTAAACCTAACTAACCTAAGGACGGCACACAACACCCAGTCATCACGAGGCAGAGAAAATCCCTGGCCCCGCCGGGAATCGAACCCGGGAACCCGGGCGTGGGAAGCGAGAACGCTACCGCACGCGCCCAGTATGGGAACAGACGCCTATCGTAGCCGACCACATTGGTAACAGACGCTACTGATGTTTGCAGTCGCCATCAACATGTAGACGGAAGATGACCACGTAGCCGTTTGTTGCAAGTAAGACTCCACGTAGATTTCTGTTCCGTTTGATGAGTTACCCCTTCCGCTAGACCCGCCGTACTTAATCCATCCTTCCGCGTCTCCTTTGTAATCTGAAGCCGAAAAGCGAGTTGGGAGTGTGAGCTGTGGTAGCAAGATGTGAAAGAGGAAGCATGGGAGGTTAAGACTTGCTCGTAGTGTAGACAAATCTGTATTGAAGGGTAAATGGTGAAAGAGAGCTGAGAGAGAGAATGAAGGAAGTGAAGTAGGATCCTATGGTTACATTTTACCGTATACTGTATGTGCCATTAATCTCAAAAGTCTGATGTATGACAGATTTGTCTAGCCGTTTGAGAGCTGTCTCTTTTCTGCTGCTGGCAGCTGCATGAGGTTTAAGTAGTGTTACCTGTTACTTACTATTATCGTCTTGCATGTCTGTGTCCTGTACCAGTTTGTTTTACGGCAGCTGCGTGATTTGTTCCACATTTCCATATTCTTAGATGTTCTCTGTACATGGTATCAAATTACTGTTTTGTCCCACAATATACTCAATAATTTCTGTTCCTTTTAATCAATAAATTACTGATTTCGGATATGCACCTAGTTTGCTGTTATCTTGTGAAATACTTTGGAATGGAACTGTTCGTTTCGTTAGGTACGTTTATACCTTCTTTTCTTAAGCAACTGATGTTTTATGGATGAATTACCCCTCATCTTTCGTTTCCTTTGCCCCTAATGTTCACTCTATATACTGAAGAAGCGATGTTGGAAATAAGAGAAAGGTTCAAGAATTTCTGAGAATATACTTTTGGTGCTCAGCACTCTATAGTAAGGAAACAAGAACAGTGTGAAAAACGAATCATTTAAGACGTGGTACTACAGACGAGTGTTGAAAATTAGGTGGACTGATAAGGTAAGTAATGAGGAACATGTATTATTACAATAAACGCATTTATTAAGTTATGTACAAAAGAAATGTTTAAACTTTAATTGCACAATTTATGGTGACAAAGAACATTTGTGCCGGACCAACACTCGAACTCAGATTTGCCGCTTTACGTGACAGTCACCTTAACCACTTGGGCTATTCGAGTAGACTTCCCGGACCGACACACAACCCCGTATGTCACTGCGTGTCCACATCCTACACTCGCACAGTTGCCTTGATTCCTGTAGAGAGAGAAACTTTCTTATTAATGTCGCGGCTTGTTTGGGAACGTAACACTATTTTGCAGCGTCTGTGTTTTAGGGTGTACTGCTAGGTGTCCTTCAAACAGGCACGCATAGCACGCCGTAAAACACGAACTTTGCAAAATACCTAGTAATTGTATAAATTCCCATACATCGTATAGGCGGCATAGTTCCCGCTGTTGATGCGCAGTTCCTATACCACTGCAAAGTGAATTAAGTATCCTGAAGACCCTTTTTGGTAAGGGTGCAACTTGTCCTCGTGATTTAGTATCAAGCGTGTTACAGCAGGACGTGGGCTTAACGTGGGTGGGTTGGATAGCTGCACGGCATGAATGGCACCGGCTGGAACAAACTGTCGCCACGTTCTGACTAGGCGATAAGCCCGCCAAGATTAATGTGAGGGCCCGTGCTGCCGGACTGCCTGTTGACAAGCAGTTGTCGTAAGCCGGCCTGTCCTGTCCTCTCCGTTCGAGGCGGGATTCCAAGCGTCGTCACGCGAGCACCACCTGTCCATGCTGGCCCCTAATTTAACGCCCTCCGTGTGTCCCTGAATGGTATAGCTCTGCTCTGCGAATACGACAGAATGTTCTCCAACTGTCAGATAACGCGTTATACATTTAGCTGAGTCTGAATACCAGGAATGAGGTACGAACGTAATGCAGCTCGAGTGCAGAAGTTGTAGTTTAGAGGGAATAAAGGGTTAGCGTTCCGTCAATGTCGAGATTACCAGAGAAGGTACACGAGCACTGCTAAACAAGTTTTGGAGACGAAATAGTTTGCCCTTTTGTTGAGGAAAACATCACAAAATTCGCCTCATGTGACCTTCGGACAAGAGGGGAACTCTCTTATTGGATGGCTGGATCTGAGTGCCCTCCCAAATTTTGCGGTCTGTCATTTATAAAGTGACAGTAGCTTGTTGTGTAACATCCATTTACTAATACACTGCTGGAAAAAAAAATAGTACAGCTGGAAAGACGATTTCGATCTTCATCTGATCTGATGGATATGCTAACTGGGGTATAGTAGATATACTGATAATCGTTTCAACGTCGTCCGCCAACAGAGAGCGTAGAACCTCACCTGTTTATATCCTTCAACAGGGAAGTCTCACAGAAAACTCAGTGTGGTGCAAACGTGAGAAGCAAGCAGGAAACCATGGAGACGCACTCGTGCTTCCTACAGCCAACTGAACGAAATGAGACAGACTGTGGCCTTTCAAGTGGTAGGATGGTCCTTTCGGAGAACTGTCTCGCAAATTGGACGTGCTACGACAGCTGTGCAACGATCCCGGTATCGCTTTAACATTCTCACACGCGTAGACGATGTCCTGGACGTCGACGCCGCTCAGACAGCCGCCGAATCGTCGTACTGTAAGGATATCAGTGGCAGATCTGGCTACCACAACACAGATAAGAGGACTTGTGCCACCAGGTCTATCAGCATCAACAGTTGCGAATCGGTTATTAGCAGTAGAACTACAGGCATGTACACCTCTAGCCCATCTCCCATTCACGCCACGGCATCCACATGCAGGGCTCGCCTGATGCCGTCAGGGGATCACTTGGAATTTGGGATGGTGCGCCATGACTTCAATTCTGAAAGCAGATTTTGTATGTACGCATGTGATGGTTGTATGCACGCGACCTAGACCTGGTGAGCGCGTGTCACGTAGAATGCATTCGTCCTCGACACACTGACCCTATCGCAGGCCTTATTGTCTGGAGTGCGATAATGTACTGCTCTCGTTGGTGTTTCTGAAGGGGACGCTAACCAGTGCTCGACACGAGCAAAATGTTGTTACACCTGTTCTTTCGTGCCGGCCGGAGTGGCCGAGCGGCTCTAGGTACTACAGTCTGGAACCGCGCGACCGCTGCGGTCGCAGCTTCGAATCCTGCCTCGGGCATGGATGTGTGTGATGTCCTTAGGCTAGTTAGGTTTAAGTAGTTCTAAGTCTAGGGGACTGATGATCTCAGATGTTAAGTCCCATAGTGCTCAGAGCCATTTGTTCATTCGTCATCCTTGAAACAGGAAAGTGATGTGTTGTTCCAACAGGATAATGCTTCGTCCACGAACTGCCTGTTAAATTCAACGAGCTGTGTAAGGCGTGCAGCAGCTTCGCTGGCCAGCATGAGCTCCAAACCTGCCTACAGTCGAGCACATGTGGGATATAATGGGACGAAAAGTGACTCGTGCAGCTCGTCACCTAGCAGCTATAACTTAACCCAGTATTTGCCATCTTTACGATCGACTCGATGCCAGAGTACGCAGCTGCATTACTACCAGGGAAGGCTACACCGTGTACTAATATCCATGTTTCAGCATTGGTCAATAAGTGGTACCTCAGAAACGCTTGTGCTGGTGATCTGTAAATATTCAATAATTCAAAAATAGTCTTAATCGCATTTATTATTATTATTATTATTATACCGCCAACTGGTTTCAACCCGACGTAGGGGTCATCTTCTGGGCGTTTACACCATTGTGTACATAACTGACAGGAGTGACACCACCAGCAGTCGACCAATGGTGTAAACGCCCAGAAGATGACCCCTACGTCGGGTTGAAACCGGTTGGCGGTATAATAATAATAATAATAATTATTATTATTATTATTATTATAAATCCTGTGGAGGCCCGGGAAAAGAATAGGCCTCCGGTATGTTCTGCCAGTCGTAAAAGACGACGAAAAGAACAAACCACTAATAGGGCTGACCTCCCTTTTAGTGTGATTAGTTGGTTCAGGACAGAACTAAAGAAGCCTCGGACAAGCGCCGTCATGGTCGGGGACGACGCTTGAACCCTATGCCCGCCCACAATGGTAACGACACTGCTAGCCAACTGGAAAATGATTTAAATCCAAATAGAGGTGTGTTGTAGGATATGCTTCCTGCAAGCACGCTAGAAGGAAAACAAAGACAGAGGATGAGATGGTCAGATGAAGTTAACAGACACCTCATGTTCTGTTATTACCAAGCAACAAACCTAGGAACCAACACAACTGGATACAGATCGCAAGTATACACAACATTTATTACCAGATACCCAGAATTAAAGTTTTTAGCAGAACAACGACTAGCTGATCAGATCCGTGTAATAATCAAAAATAACAGGATACCCCATTCAGAATTAGAAACCATCAAACAACAAGTACAACAAATACTGGAACAAAATAATGTGCAATCAGAAGAAGAAAATACAGTAATGGACTCAAACATCCCAGAGCAAACAAACAAAGAACAACACGCATCAATTAAACAATCAGAGGGAAACGAAATCTTAAGACAGCCACCAGAACAAGCACAAATAGAACATGAAGTGACACACATGTTAGATTTAGAAGAAAAATTTCAGCTGACATATATAGAATACGAAGACGCAAATACAGACATTAGACCATTCTTGCATAGACCGCCAAATAACCCACAAGTCAAAACAACAATAAAAACTATCAACACAATCATACACAACAAAATAAATGGAAACACAACTATGGAAGAGTTAAAACTATTGGTTTATATAGGAGCACTCACTACACTAAATATACACACTAGGCAGAGATCAGAACCAACCAACACACAGAAGATACCCACAAAACCAGCATGGCAACACAGGCTACAGATCAGAATAGAAAAACTGAGAAAAGACATCGGACAGCTAACACAATTTATAAGAAATGAAATGTCTGAAACAAAACGAAAAAGGTTAGGTAAAATCTCACAACAAGAAGTGATAGAGCAATTAGATCAAAAGAAGCAGAAATTACAAGCATTGGCCAAACGACTTAGAAGATACAAAAAAAGTGAAAATAGAAGGAAACAAAACGAAACATTCAACACAAACCAAAAGAAATTTTACCAGATAATAGATAACACACACATAAAAATAGACAATCCACCAAACATAACAAACTTGGAACACTTGTGGAGCAACATATGGTCAAACCCAGTACAACATAACAGGCATGCACGGTGGATATAAGCAGAAACAGATGCATACAAGATGATACGACAAATGCCTGAAGTGATAATTTTGCAACATGAAGTCACCCAAGCAATTAATTCTACTCACAATTGGAAAGCCCCTGGAAAAGATAAAATAGAAAATTTCTGGCTAAAGAAGTTCACCTCAACACATTCACATCTAACTAAATTATTTAACAGTTACATTGCAGACCCATACACATTCCCTGATACACTTACACGTGGAATAACTTATCTGAAACCTAAAGATCAAGCAGACACAGCAAACCCAGCTAAATATCGCCCCATAACATGCCTACCAACAATATACAAAATATTAACTTCAGTGATTACACAGAACAAAATTATAAATGAAGAACAAAAAGGCTGTTGCAAAGGAGCACGAGGATGTAAAGAGCAACTGATAATAGATGCAGAGGTGACATATCAAGCTAAAACTAAACAAAGGTCGCTACACTACGCATACATTGATTACCAAAAAGCTTTTGATAGTGTACCCCACTCATGGTTACTAAAAATATTAGAAATATACTAAGTAGATCCTAAATTGATACAGTTCCTAAACATAGTAATGAAAAATTGGAAAACCACACTTAATATCCAAACAAATTCAAATAATATCACATCTCAGCCAATACAGATTAAGCGTGGAATATACCAAGGAGACTCATTAAGTCCTTTCTGGTTCTGCCTTGCTTTGAACCCACTATCCAACATGCTAAATAATATATGGATCTACATCTACATTTATACTCCGCAAGCCACCCAACGGTGTGTGGCGGAGGGCACTTTAAGTGCCACTGTCATTACCTCCCTTTCCTGTTCCAGTCGCGTATGGTTCGCGGGAAGAACGACTGTCTGAAAGCCTCCATGCGCGCTCTAATCTCTCTAATTTTACATTCGTTATCTCCTCGGGAGGTATAAGTAGGGGGAAGCAATATATTCGATACCTCATCCAGAAACGCACCCTCTCGAAACCTGGCGAGCAAGCTACACCGCGATGCAGAGCGCCTCTCTTGCAGAGACTGCCACTGGAGTTTGTTAAACATCTCCGTAACGCCATCACGGTTACAAAATAACCCTGTGACGAAACGCGCCGCTCTTCTTTGGATCTTCTCTATCTCCTCCGTCAACCCGATCTGGTACGGATCCCACACTGATGAGCAATACTCAAGTATAGGACGAACGAGTGTTTTGTAAGCCACCTCCTTTGTTGATGGACTACATTTTCTAATGAATCTCAACCTGGTACCCGCCTTACCAACAATTAATTTTATATGATCATTCCACTTCAAATCGTTCCGCAAGCATACTCCCAGATATTTTACAGAAGTATCTGCTACCAGTGTTTGTTCCGCTATCATATAATCATACAATAAAGGATCCTTCCTTCTATGTATTCGCAATACATTACATTTGTCTATGTTAAGGGTCAGTTGCCACTCCCTGCTCCAAGTGCCTGTCCGCTGCAGATCTTCCTGCATTTCGCTACAATTTTCTAATGCTGCAACTTCTCTGTATACTACAGCATCATCCGCGAAAAGCCGCATGGATATTCTGACACTATCTACTAGATCATTTATATATATTGTGAAAAGCAATGGTCCCATAACACTCCCCTGTGGCACGCCAGAGGTTACTTTAACGTCTGTAGACGTCTCTCCATTGATAACAACATGCTGTGTTCTGTTTGCTAAAAACTCTTCAATCCAGCCACACAGCTGGTCTGATACTCCGTAGGCTCTTACTTTATCAGGCGACAGTGCGGAACTGTATCGAACGCCTTGCGGAAGTCAAGAAAAATAGCATCTACCTGGGAGCCTGTATCTAATATTTTCTGGGTCTCATGAACAAATAAAGCGAGTTGGGTCTCACACGATCGCTGTTTCCGGAATCCAAGTTGATTCCTCAAGAGTAGATTCTGGGTTTCCAAAAACGACATGATACTCGAGCAAAAAACATGTTCTATAATTCTACAACAGATCGACGTCAGAGATATAGGTCTATAGTTTTGTGCATCTGCTCGACGACCCTTCTTGAAGACTGGGACTACCTGTGCTCTTTTCCAATCATTTGGAACCTTCCGTTCCTCTAGAGACTTGCGGTACACGGCTGTTAGAAGGGGGGCAAGTTCTTTCGCGTACTGTGTAGAATCGAATTGGTATCCCGTCAGGTCCAGTGGACTTTCCTCTGTTGAGTGATTCCAGTTGCTTTTCTATTCCTTGGAGACTTATTTCGATGTCAGCCATTTTTTCGTTTGTGCGAGGATTTAGAGAAGGGACTACAGTGCGGTGTTCCTCTGTGAGACAGCTTTGGAAAAAGGTGTTTAGTATTTCAGCTTTACGCGTGTCATCCTCTGTTTCAATGCCATCATCATCCCGGAGTGTCTGGATATGCTGTTTCGAGCCACTTACTGATTTAACGTAAGACCAGAACTTCCTAGGATTTTCTGTCAAGTCGGTACATAGAATTTTGCTTTCGAATTCACTGAACGCTTCACGAACAGCCCTCCTTACGCTAACTTTGACATCGTTTAGATTCTGTTTGTCTGAGAGGTTTTGGCTGCGTTTAAACTTGGAGTGAAGCTCTCTTTGCTTTCGCAGTAGTTTCCTAACTTTATTGTGGGTTTTTCCCGTCCCTCACAGTTTTACTCGGCACGTACCTGTCTGAAACGCATTTTACGATTGCCTTGAACTTTTTCCATAAACACTCAACATTGTCAGTGTCGGAACAGAAATTTTCGTTTTGATCTGTTAGGTAGTCTGAAATCTGCCTTCTATTACTCTTGCTAAACAGATAAACCTTCCTCCCTTTTTTTATATTCCTATTAACTTCCATATTCAGGGATGCTGCAACGGCCTTATGATCACTGATTCCCTCTTCTGCACATACAGAGTCGAAAAGTTCGGGTCTGTTTGTTATCAGTAGGTCCAAGATGTCATGTCCACGAGTCGGTTCTCTGTTTAATTGCTCGAGGTAATTTTCGGATAGTGCACTCAGTATAATGTCACTCGATTACTGGAACATACCCACACAAAATCACACATTTGCTATACATGGATGATCTAAAACTACTGGAAGCAACAAATCAACAACTCAACCAATTACTAAAGATAACAGAAGTATTCAGAAATGATATAAATTTGGCTTTTGGAACAGACAACTATAAGAAAAATAGCATAGTTAAGGGAAAACACACTCAACAAGAAGATTATATACTGGATAACCACAACGACTGCATAGAAGCGATGGAAAAAACAGCTGCCTATAAATATCTAGGATACAGACAAAAAATAGGAATAGATAATACAAATATTAAAGAAGAACTAAAAGAAAAATATAGACAAAGACTAACAAAAAGACTGAAAACAGAATTGACAGCAAGAAACAAGGCAAAAGCTATAAATACTTATGCTATACCAATATTGACCTACTCATTTGGAGTAGTGAAATGGAGTAACACAGACCTAGAAGCGCTCAATACACTTACACCATCACAATGCCACAAATATACAATACATCACATACATTCAGCAACAGAAAGATTCACATTAAGCAGAAAGGAAGGAGGAAGGGAATTTATCGACATAAAAAACCTACATTATGGACAGGTAGACAATTTAAGAAAATTCTTTACAGAACGAGCAGAAACTAGCATAATACACAACGCAATCACTCATATAAATACATCGGCTACACCACTGCAATTTCATAACCACTTCTACAACCCTTTAGATCACATAACATAAACAGATACGAAGAAAGTAAATTGGAAAAAGAAAACACTACATGGCAAGCACCTGTATCATCTAACACAGCCACACATCGATCAAGACGCATCCAACACATGACTAAGAAAAGGCAATGTATACAGTGAGACGGAAGGATTCATGATTGCAATACAGGATCAAACAATAAACACCAGACATTACAGCAAGCATATTATTAAAGATCCCAATACCACAACAGATAAATCCAGACTTTGCAAACAACAAATACAAACAGTAGATCACATCACAAGCGGATGTACAATACTAGCAAATACAGAATACCCCAGAAGACGTGAGAATGTAGCAAAAATAATACATCAACAGCTTGCCTTACAACATAAACTTATAAAACACGTTCCCACACACAAGTATGCACCACAAAAGTACTGGAGAATGATGAATACATATTATCCTGGAACAGGACCATTATAACAGATAAAACACCACCACTAACAAACCTGACATCATACTCACCAATAAAAAGAAGAAATTAACACAACTAATCGAAATGTCCATACCCAATACAACAAATATACAAAAGAAAACAGGAGAAAAAATTGAAAAATACATCCAACTGGCTGAGGAAGTCAAGGACATGTGGCATCAGGATAAAGTTGACATTATACCAATTATACTATCAACTACAGGAGTCATACCACACAATATCCACCAGTACACCAATGCAATACAGCTACATCCAAACTTATATATACAACTACAGAAATCCGTAATTATTGATACATGTTCAATTACACGAAAGTTCCTAAATGCAATGTAACATATACCGTACAGTTAAAAGGAAGTCACGCTTGATCAAGGTCCGCGTCACTTTCCATTTTTGACCAGATATAACGTCTGAGAAAAGAAAGAAATAATAATAATAATAATAATAATAATAATAACAATAATAAAAGCGATTAAGACAGTTTTTGAATTATTGATTAATCATAACTGTGCGTCTGGTCCCGGTGGAGATTAGTCCTCCCTCGAGCATGGGTGTATGTGTTTGTCCTTAGGATACTTTAGGATAAGTGGTGTGTAAACTTAGGGACTGATGACCTTAGCAGTTAAGTCCCATAAGATTTCACACACATTTGAACATTTTGATTAATCGTACTAATCTCTGCTTCTCTCCACAACCATGTTGTCCAAAAATCTGTAAATATAATCATTTCATGTACTTGTACTTCATATGTACTGTTGTAACAATAAATCGCGAGTGAATTGGAAACCTCTAAAAGTGTGTACTAATTTTTTTGCAGCAGTGTCTATACACTGATGAGCCAAAACATTATGACCACCGGCTTCATAGCCTATTTGTTCGTCTTTCGAACGAGATACATCACTGATGTTGCGTATCAGGGATCTCACAGTTTGTTAGTAGGTTTGGGGAGGTGTATAGCATTAGACGCCTATGCGCAGGTCATGAATTGTCGTAAACAACGCTCCGCACATTTGCGTACGAGGTGACAGCACCCGACAGAGAGGCAGATGTGTTCTGTAGGACTTACGTCACATGAGTTTGGTAGCCGAGATATCAAGGTGAGTTCTCTATAAAGCTCTCGGTTCTGGCTAGAAAAATAGGCAATTGTACTGCTGAAAGATGACATCGCCGTCAGGTTACACATCAAGCGTGTCAGCGTGTCTTCGATTACTACCACAGATCCCATGCAAGCACAGGTGAATGTCTCCATGGCATAATACCGCTCCCACCAGCTTGCGTCAGTGGCGGGCTGCGTGTTTCGAACCACCGTTCACCTCGATGACGGCTATCGACATAATATAGCAAAAATGTTATTCACCCGAAGAACCGATATGTTTCCATTGATCGAGGGTCGAATCCCGATGGTTCCATAATCACTGCAGTTGTAATTGGTGATGCCGTTTGGTCAACACGTCAACAATTTGGGGTGGTCTGCTGCGAAGCTCCATGTTCAACAAGGTACGATGAGTGCACGGGCACTGCCCTCTTTTCGGCAGAGGTGCCACTGATCACAATTTATCCTATTTTTCACAGCATTCAAGACTCCGAATCCCATGTTCTGTGAAGAGTCGTGGACGCGCACCCATTTACCGAATAGTGGTAGTTTCACTGTCCTACCTTTTGCAGTAGATGTTTACATCAGCACTTGAACATAGACCAGCTTCGCCGTTTTGGAGATACTCGTTCACAGGCTCTACGTAATAATAATCTGCCCTTTGTCAAAGTCCCTTACGTCAATGGATTTAATTTTCAGCCCACCTCTTCGCTAGGGTGATCCCCCGTCCGTGTCTGCTTCGCTTACATACTTTGTTACCGCTTCATGTGCCCGCAACGCCAGCAGGCGGAATCCACCGTAGCGGTGGGCAGTGGCCACAATGTTTTGGCTTTTAAGTGTATACGAGCGCGTGCTGAAAAGTAATGCCTTCGAAATTTTTATATGGAAACTCTTAAAGCTGTTCAAATAAAACAAGTTTCATTGGCATAAATCTTTATTATTCATCCCCTACACAGTCCCGACTGGGCTCTATACTATTTTCACCAGTTTCCAAAACTTAAAGAACACCTTCGATGAATTCACTTTGATAATGATGCAGCGGGGCAAGCAGAAGGGAGGTAATGGCTCCGCCAACAACATCAAACATTCCACGGTGGTGGAATCAACAAACTGCTTTCTTGTTGGGAGAAGTGTGTTGGTCGCCAGGGTGACTGTGTTGAGAAATAAATATGTAGACCCGAAGAATTAAGATGTAGAATGTTAATAACGTTTGTTTTATTTAAAAGCTTTAAGAATTTTCACACTGAAAATTTGAAGGCATTGCGTTTCAGCACGACATCGTAGAATGTATAAACTTGATGTTCATGCTCATGGGAAAGGGAACATTAACATTCACGTCATCATCTTTCCACATATGCACATTCTTCGTCTTACGTTCTATTACTGACATCGTTATATTTCTCTGGAAGATTCTATCAGCGTTACCCAAGCCATTCGACAGAAGTGGTATCCTAGATGGAATAGTACAGCTTCCGAGACGCTGGGATTCAATCACAGAGAAGGAGGGATGTTATATTGAAAACGAAAACATGTAAGTAAAATCAAGTACTGTGTGTTATTTATAGAATGTCCCTAGTACTTGGACATGGTAAGTCTCAGAAGATAACTTACAGAATGATAATTATAAAACTTACTAAAAAGGGTATGATAAAAACTCTGCGACATCATGTTAACAAAGTTTCCTATCAGTATCAAGACTAGTGAAACAGTATATGGTCACCAAATCTTTTGGCTCTTGGTTGTCTAAGGCAGCGACCACACGTGAGTACACGTTGTTCCACTTATGGAACATCCCCTTTTGGAAAATTTATAAATGACAGTGCTAGCAAACCTCTTATACTAAAATGTAGACTTTCACGGCCGGAAATATGTCCATTATAATATTCCGGGCTGTTATGCCGTGGTCGGTTGATGAACTCTGAGTCGATTCCCAACGTTTCGTCTCCGACTGCGGGAGACATCAAGGGTGTCCGTAGCTCAATGGAAGATCCAACACACCCACTGGCTCGCTACTGACTGCCGCTAAATTCCGTGTCCGCGCGCTCCCACGCCGCGGCGTGACGTCACGTGTTTCGAAAACGTCAGTGCAATTGGCCGCTGTCGGGTCGCCGTCGATCGCCGTTGCCATCACCCAGTTCAAATGGTTCAAATGGCTCTGAGCACTATGGGACTTAACATCTATGGTCATCAGTCCCCTAGAACTTAGAACTACTTAAACCTAACTAACCTAAGGACAGCACACAACACCCAGTCATCACGAGGCAGAGAAAATCCCTGACCCCGCCGGGAATCGAACCCGGGAACCCGGACGTGGGAAGCGAGAACGCTACCGCACGACCACGAGCTGCGGACCATCACCCAGTAGTGGACGGGTGGTACACATCTTCTTTAACACCGCCATCCATATACCGTTTAATTTCACACCCTCCTCCTTTCGGTTGAAATTATTTGGGTGTTTAGCGATTTCGATTGCCTCCCTGTAGAGCCTTTCGTAATATCCACTTGTGGCCGCTAATACTTGCGTCTCCTCGAAACGAATATTGTGGTTCCCTGGCTGGAAAGCATGCTCCGCAACAGCTGATCGTTCCGTTTCTCTTCTTCTACAATTTCCCTTATGCTCTTCCAAACGTTTAGCAACAGTTCTTTTAGTGGTACCCACATAAACATCACCACAGCTGCATGGGATCCTATACACTCCAGCTTTTTCCAGTGGTTTGCGACCGTGCTTGGCAGGCTTAAGGTATTCCTGTATCTTCCTGGTGGGCTTGTCAATTACGGTAATATTCCGCTTCGTCAAGATCCTCCATATTCTTTCCGTTACATTTTTAACAAACGGCAGGAAAACCTTAGATTTTGCAGTAGCCTGTACGTCAGTATAATTTCTGCGTGGCTGCCTCAACGCACGTTTTATTTCGGCAAACGAATATCCGTTTTTCATTAGTGCATTGTGGAGATGTTCCATCTCAGCGTCGAACAACTCAGGTTCACAAATATTTCTAGCTCTGTCTGCTAACGTCTTGATAACACCCCGCTTCTGTTGTGGGTGGTGGTTCGAATACCGGTGCAAATAACGGTCCGTGTGCGTGGGTTTCCGGTATACTGAGTGGCTCAAACTACCATTTTACGAAAATGGTATACTGAGTGGCCCAAACTACCATTTTACTACTCAGTAGCGGGGTGTTATTAAGACGTTAGCAGACAGAGCTAGAAATATTTGTGAACCCGAGTTGCTCGACGCTGAGATGGAACATCTTCACAATGCACTAATGAAGAACGGATATTCGTTCGCCGAAATAAAACGTGCGTTGAGGCAGCCACGCAGAAATCATACTGACGTACAGGCTACTGCAAAATCTAAGGTTTTCCTGCCGTTTGTTAAAAATTTAACGGAAAGAATATGGAGGATCTTGACGAAGCGGAATATTACCGTAATTTACAAGCCCACCAGGAAGATATAGGAATAATCTAAGCCTGCCAAGGACGCTGGCAAACCACTTAAAAAAGCTGGAGTGTAAAGGATCCCATGCAGCTGTGGTGATGTTTCTAAACGTTTGGAAGAGCATGAGGGAAATTGTAGAAGAGAAGAAACGGAACGATCAGCTGTTGCGGAGCATGCTTTCCAGCCAGGGAACCACAATATTCGTTTCGAGGAGACGCAAGTACTAGCGGCCACACGCGGATATTACGAAAGGCTCCACAAGGAGGCAATCGAAATCGCTAAACACCCAAATAATTTCAACCGAAAGGAGGAGGGTGTGAAATTAAACGGTATATGGATGCCGGTGTTAAAGAAGATGTGTACCACCCGTCCACTACTGGGTGATGGCAACGGCGATCGACGGCGACCCGACAGCGGCCAATTGCACTGACGTTTTCAAAACACGTGACGTCACGCCGCGGCGTGGGAGCGCGCGGACACGGAATTTAGCGGCAGTCAGTAGCGAGCCAGTGTGTGTGTGTGTGTGTGTGTGTGTTGGACCTTCCATCGAGCTACGGACCCCCTTGAAAATCTCCCCCGCAGTCGGAGACGAAACGTTGGGAATCGACACAGAATTCATCAACCGACCACGGCATAACAGCCCGGATAATTATAATGGACAAACCTCTTATGTTATTTGATTTTCAAACAGCTGAGCAAAACTGAACGTACTCAGACATTTTTCTCTTTACTTATTCTGATCAACAGTAAACTGACACACAATATTTTTAGCGCAACGCAATCTGACTTTCAATAATCCCTACAAAATAATTGCCCTGGCTAACAATAACCTATACCTTTCATGAATCTTTTACCTCACAAAAATCTTCATTATTCAAACTACTGCAATACAGCGAGCGCCAATACTACCAGTTAAATAAAAGATTCTAACTACTGAAGGCACTAACTACTTATAGGCATAGTTAGCAAATGAAAGAGTTTGATTGAGAACAAACAATGTATTTACCTTAACAATGTTCAAAAGTCATATATATATATAATCATCCAGTCTTTCAAATTTCCTTTTTCTGGCGGACACACGTCCAGTTCGCCCGCTCTCAAAATTCTGCCATCTCTCTCCCCACATCCACCACTGCTGGCCGATCACCTCCAACTGAGCAACGCTACGCCCTGTTCACGTCCAGCTGCCCAACATTACAATAGCGAATATTACAACAATGCAAACTAGCCAAAGACTGCACACAGCACAGTCAGTGATTTTCATACAGAGCGCTACGTGGCGTTACCACCATAAAAACCTAAACAGCCTACTTACACACTCATGTTGCAAGTTTCTGTTTTTAACAACACAAATTATCAAAATGTAGGAAGTGGGCAATCAGTAACTCTAGTCAACGCGGGAATTTGTCTGATGTTCCTTTAAATTACAAAATTAGGCAATTTATATCTGTAGTCCATCGCTCAGAGTGGGAATATTAGTGTCTAACACAGCTTAAGAATACACGTGAGCCAGATTACCACTCAGATTTAAGCTGCAATTTCTTACCAAATACTTCCCCAAATTACTCCACTGTAAATCTGAAGGCAATCGTCAACCAACCAGTAAAAGTCATTATTCCAGCTGTTCACAGTAAATCTCGTAAGTTCACTGTTACTGCACAAAAAATCTACTAAGTCCGAAACTTGCGCTTCCGCACTGCGTGACATAACGTGTATGTAGGCGGGTTATTCAGCCGGCTGGAATTAGTATGAGGTGAGGTGAATTTGCTTGGAACCGCGCGACTGCTACGGTCGCAGGAAGGAATCCTGCCTCGGACATGGATGTGTGTGATGTCCTTAGGTTAGTTAGGTTTAAGTAGTTCTAAGTTCTAGGTGACTGATGACCACAGAAGTTAAGTCCCATAGTGCTCAGAGCCATTTGAACCATTTTTGAATTTGCTTACGAGGCTGAGCGCTGGTGGACCTCCCCAGCGCCACTATAGCGCTGCAGCCGGTCCATCCGCAGCGAACGTTGCTCCAAATGCCGGTACAAAGACGTGGCACAAAGTGGGTAAACCCCAAATCTCGGAATTTGGACTGCGGCTGGTCGCTTACAAGAAACAGAAGGCACCAACAATTTTTGACTCAGACAATCTGAATGATGGCTAAGTTGTAGCTCTCAGATATTCGGCTATAAATCAGTCAAATAATTAAGCTAATCTGAAAATATCTCCGATCCCAGAAAAATGAGGCGCGTCCAGTGACAAAAAAATATTTTCGATATCTTCAAAATTACACAAGTTAGTATTTTGCAGTATAAATATTTTCACAATGAACCTCTGAAATGACAACGTTTAATCTCCGATTATAGCGCTACACTATAGCTATTACCCCTGAAAGCTATGTATCTGTATCTGTTGCATTTCATGACTTATTATGTTTCTTCATACATATGTAGTTATTTAATTAATATGTTACTATTTTATTTAAATGTATATAAAATGTCTAACAAAAAACCATGGCAATTTAAGAAGAGCTCAATCGCATGTGTTAGGTGACGCCACTGTTGTAAACGGTGCTAAAAGGCTCTTGTCTCAGGCAGGCCTAAATAACTGTTTAAACAATATTTAACGACAGTTTGTTGTATCTAATGTGAGAGCAGTTGCACAAGAATGATGAAGTTTAGTTATGAACAAACTATTGTTTTATTTATTGTGAATAATCTGCGTGTGACCGAATGTTTGTAACAATTTGTTACTTAAATATTATTGTAATATATCAGCGTAGTGCAGCAAGCGATCACGTTGACTCAGATCATGACTGTAGAAGTTATGAAACTATTTATTTTTGGTGGGGATCGCGTTCAGCCGATGGGAAAGCAGACAATGGCGGAACACCACTGGAGACAAGTAGAGAGATTACAATTTTCAGGGGGGTGCGTTCAAGGGAACTATTCTGCACGTTTTGATGTTTGTTCTGAAAGAAGCCAGAGCTGCCTGTGGTGATGTGCGTGATTCGGTCGTATAGACGATAGAGTCTAGGCAGTGGATGGCCACTACAAAGCTCCAGATCTTTCGGATTGCATTACGGACAGAGTATGAGTTCCTACTCGTCATCTTGTGTGTAATAATTTCTCAGACATAATCCTGGAATCTGAATTATTTGAGTTGGTGAATATTGCTGTAATATATCAGCGTAGTGCAGCAAGCGATCACGTTGACTCAGATCATGACTGTAGAAGTTATGAAACTATTTATTTTTGGTGGGGATCGCGTTCAGCCGATGGGAAAGCAGACAATGGCGGAACACCACTGGAGACAAGTAGAGAGATTACAATTTTCAGGGGGGTGCGTTCAAGGGAACTATTCTGCACGTTTTGATGTTTGTTCTGAAAGAAGCCAGAGCTGCCTGTGGTGATGTGCGTGATTCGGTCGTATAGACGATAGAGTCTAGGCAGTGGATGGCCACTACAAAGCTCCAGATCTTTCGGATTGCATTACGGACAGAGTATGAGTTCCTACTCGTCATCTTGTGTGTAATAATTTCTCAGACATAATCCTGGAATCTGAATTATTTGAGTTGGTGAATATTTCTTCGACTGTGATCGCAAAATGGACTTAGTTTTTATGCGCCTTGGATGAGTAGTTTAGGGAATTTGCTACCATTTTCGTAACACTCTCAACGCATCTTTACTGTATTTAATGAAGTTATTTTCTGTTTGTACTCGTATTTTAACTGGATATCGTAGGACTAGTTTCTGTTTATTTGACCTTGTACTTACTCGAATAAACTTTATTCATCATACACTGAAGCGCCAAAGAAACTGGTATAGGCATGGGTATTGAAATACAGAGATATGTAAACAGGCAGAATACGGCGCTGCAGTCGACAACGCCTGTATGAGACACAACAAGTGGCGGTCGCAGTTGTTAGATCGGTTACTGTTGCTATAATGGCTGGTTATCAAGATTTTAGTGAGTTTGAGCGTGGTGATATACTTGGCACGCGAGCGATTGGACACACCACCTCCCCTGTAGCTGTGAAGTGGGGATTTTCCCGTATGACCATTTCACGAGTGTAGCGTGAATATCAGGAACTGGGTAAAACATAAAACCTCCGATATCGCTGCAGCCGGAAAAAAATCCTGCAAGAACGGGTCCAACGACGACTGATGAGACTCGTTCTATGTGTCAGAAGTGCAGCCCTTCCGCAAATTGCTCCAGATTTCAGTCGGCAATTAACAAGTGTCAGTGAGCGAACTATTCAACGAAACGTCATCGATATGGGCTTTCGGAGCCGAAGGCACACTCGTAAACCGTTGATGACTGCACGACACGAAGCTTTACGCCTCACTCGGCCCCGTCAAGCCGAAATTGGACTGTTAATGATTGGAAACATGTTGCCTGGTCGGACGAGTCCCGTTTCAAATTGTACCGAGCTGATGGTCGCGCACGTGTATGGAGACAACCTCATGAATCCATGGGCCCTGCATGTCAGCAGGGGACTGTTCAAGCTGGTGGAGGCTCTATAATGGTGTGGGACCTGTGCAGTTGAGATGATATGGGACCCCTGATACGTCCAGATACAACTCTGACAGGTGAAATTTAAGCAAGCATCTTGTTTGATCATCTGCATCCATTCATGTCCATTGTGCATTCCGATGGACTTGGGACATTCCAGCAGGACAATGCGACAGCCCACACGTCCAGAATTTCTACAGAGTGGTTCCAGGATCACTCTTCTGAGTTTAAACACTTCCGCCGGCCACCAAACTCCCCAGACATGAACATTATTGGACATATCTGGGATGCCCTGCTACGTGCTGTTCAGAAGAGATTTCCACTCCCTCGTGCTCTTTACGGATTTATGGACAGTCCTGCAGGACTCATTGTGTCAGTTCCCTCCAGCACTAATTCAGACATTTGTCTAGTCCATGCCACGTTGTGATGTGGCACTTGCGTCCTCGCGTGGGCCCTATACGATAATAGACAAGTGTGCCAGTTTATTTGGCTCTATATAAGATCCTGTTATGATTTGTTGTTAGTTTACTCTAAAATCAAATACTTAACTATAATTACAATATTTCAAAGAAAGACTTGAATTTTATACCTTGACAAAACATTTTATACGTCATTCACTGCCGCATGAAGCAAGTCTTCATTATAATTATGACCTTTTTTGACGTAACTAGGTATTCAAGCAAAAGTTATAAGGTTCTCTTTACTTTTGTCGTGGCTCGATCATAAATCTAAGTCCAGTGATGGTTTTGGTCATAAAATACTGTCTATAGGGTACAAAGCATCACGACTTTGCATTGAGTGGGTACTGTGGATAGTGATATGGCGTCAGTCTCTGGCAGCACCCAGCGGCAGCCGTCAGGTATAATCTTGCACACGATACTTCTGGGAATTCCACCTCAAGCGCTAGCGCCCTCTGTCAGGCTTGTCTCTCAAGCTCATTGTCCCTGCAGAGCGATATCGACATCTGCTGCTTCCCCGATGCGGTAGTCAGCCACTCCCACCCTCGCCCACGCTCGCCTGTCGCTAATTCGGGACACATACCTTTGTGTTACGTCGCAACATCACAAAATTGTGAGCACACAATTAAATAACACAACAGAAAGGAAAGTTCTCAGCTGCTGCGAGGAACACCTGCACAGAACAGAAGGAGTGTGCTACAAGGAAATCTTTCAATTTGGATTTGATTATTTCGGGTTTATCTTTCAGTTTTTGCAGTTCATTTGAAAGCCTATAGAAAATCAGACCTGCTCAATAGTGCAAACCTTTCTGTAGAACACTTAACGAAGCGTTATTCGAGGGCATATCGTTAACTGTGTAGTGTTCGACGAATGAATGTAGCAGCTTTCTCTGAATGGATCAAGACTCAACAATTCCTCTGAAATTGGTCAACAACATATCGAAGCGTGTATCGAGTACTATATTTGTCTTACCATAGGGACAGCAGACCCATAATTCAACGACACTTGAAGAGTGTCGTACAGGAAGTTTTCGAACTGATACAGTATGACTGCCCACTCCGAATCTAAGAATATCCTTGATGAGTGCACACATTTGCTCCAAAATGTAGCACCATTGGAGACTTTTTTTCAGTCATCAGTTTTCTGTCTGGCTTCATGCGGTCCGCCCCGAATTCCTCTTCCTTGCCAACCTCTTCACCTCACAGTTGCATTTGCAACCTACGTCCTCAATTATTTACTGGGTGCATTCCAATCTCTGTCTTCTTCTACAGCGCCCTCTAGTACCATAGAAGCTATTTCTGATCTATCATCTTGTACCTTCTTCTATTCAATGTTTTCTGTATAATTCTTACCTCTCCGACGCAGAATCTCCTCATTCCTTATCATTCAACCTGATTTTCAATTTTCGTCAGTAGCACCACATCTCAAGTGCTTAGTGTCCTCCGTTCCGCAGTTCATACGAGTATTTTACTACCATATAATGCTGTGCTCCAAACATACATTCTCAGAAATTTGTTCCTCAACTTAAGACCAATGTTTGATACTCGTAGACTTGTCTTGGCCACGAATGCCCTTTCTGATAGTGCTAGTCTGCTTTTGATGTCCTTTGTTCCGTCCGTCATGAGTTATTTTGCTATCTACGTCGCAGAATTTCGTAACTTCATCTGCTTTGTGATCATGGGTGCTGATAGTAAGCTTCTTGCTTTTCTCATGTCTGCTGCTTCTCATGACTTTCACCATTCTTCGATTTACTCGCATTCCATATTCTGTACTCAGTACACCGTTCATTCCATTCAGCAGATCCTTTAATTCTTCTTCGCTTTCAGTGACGGTAGTTATGTTGTCAACGAATCTTATCACTGGTATCCTTTCACCTTGAATTGTAAATCCTCTCTTGAACTTTTCCTTCATTTAAACCATTGCTTTTTCGATGTATAGATTGAGCAATGGGGGCGATAGACTACACACCTGCTTTAAAACCTTTTTAACCCGAGCACTTCGTTTTTCGTCTTCCACTCTTATTATTCCCTCTTGGTTCATCTACATCTACTGCTACGTCTACATCTACATCTGCATGGCTACTCTGCGATTCATACTTGAGTGCCTGACGGAGGGTTCTTGTACAAGACGTATGAACTACCTGCTGAGCTATTCCTTATTGCTGTATCTATACCATTGAACTTCAAGTATATCTTACTACTGCTTAGTACTTCCTTACCTCACTTCTTTGCCTATTTATTCTTCCTGACTAGTCAAACTTCAGCCTACTCTTCATCACTACTGAATTGTGGTCTGAGTCTATATCTGCTCCTGGGTATTTCTTACAATCCAGTATCTGACATCGGATAAAATCTATCTGAAATCTTCCTGTATCTCCCGGCCTTTTCTATATGTACGTCTTCCTCTTGTGATACTTCAACAGAATATTCGCTATTACTAGCTGAAATTTATTGCAGAACTCAGTTAATCTGTCTTCTCTCTCATTCCTGGTACCAAGCCCATATTCTCTCGTAACCTTTTCATCTACTCCTACCACTACAACAAGAGTCCAGTCCCCCATGGCTATTAGATATTCATCTCCCTTTACGTACTGAATTATCCGTTCAATACGCTCATATACTTTCTCTGCCTCTTCATCTTCTGTTGCGACGGCGACATATATACCTGAAATATTGTTATCTGTGTTGGTTTTCTATCGATTCTGATGGGTAAAACCCTATCACTGAATTGTTTACCGTAGCACATTCTCTGCTTTAACGTCCTATTCATAAGAAATCCTACTCCCTTTATACCGTCTTCTACTGCTGTTGATAATACCCTATATTCATCTGACCAGAAATCCTTGTCTTCTTTCCCTTTCACTTACTGAGCCCCACTATATCTAGATTGAGCCGCTGCATTTCTTTTTTCAGATTTTAGAGTTTCCCTATCACGTTCATGCTTCCGACATCCCACGCCCAGACTTGTAGAACATTATCCTTACGTTGGTTATCAAATCATTTTCTCTTGATCACCTCCCTCTTGGTAGTACCCTCTCGGTGATCCGATAGGGGGACTATTCCGGAATCTTTTGCCAATGGAGAGATCATCATGACACTTTTTCAGTTACAGGTCACATGTCCTGTAGATGCACATTATGTGTCTTTAATGTAGTGGTTTCCATTGCCTTCTGCATCCTCATGCCCTTGATCGTTGGTGATTCTTCCGTCTTTAGGGGCAGTTCCCTACACCAAGGACAAGAGAGTGCCTTGAACCTGTCTCTGCTCCTTCGCCTTCTTTGACGAGGCTGTTGGCAGAATGGGGGTGACTTCTTATGTCGGAAGTCTTCGGCCACCAATGTTGATAATTTTTATTAAAAATTTAAGCCGGTGACGGCTTTCGAACCTGGGACTGAGGACGTTTAGATTACTAAGAAGGTACCCCTAGATCATGGGTGAGTTTACAATAGGCAATAATAAATTGATATTAAGCAAAGTAAACAATGTTTCGGCAGGTAGTTCTCTTTCTCAGTACCATGGAGTTACATTGATAGAAAGAAAGTTGCAACAATAAATAATAATTAATGTAGAGTAATGAAATGCTGGGAATATGTTTGTCTAGGAAACATATTTAAGTGATTAACGCTGCAAGATCAGAGGTTAACGTAAGCGCGAGATAAGTCATTGCAAATGTGAAAAGCTGGTACATTAATAACCGGTGTAACCGAAAGAATGTTGAATACCAGCATGCAAAGAAAATTTGGAAATTTGTGTAACGACTATAGGACCAAACTAATGAGGTCATCGCTCTCTAGATTTTCGCGGTGCTTAATCTAAGTTAAACTGACTTACGCTACGGACAACACACATACCCATGCCCGAGGGAGTACTCGAACCTCCGACGTAGGGAGCCACGCGAACCGTACAAGACGCCTCAGACCGCACGGCTACCCCGCGCGGCAGCATGAAAAGGTGCATGCATTATGTTGTACAGGTGCCGGATGTCAGTTCGTAGGATGGATTTCCTTGCTTGTTGCACTTGGTTGGTCAATACCAGGGCGTTTGATGATTGTTATGGGTGAAGTCCCATATCTGTTGGGTTAGAGACAAATATTGTGATCGAGTAGTCCTAGGCAACATGTCGACACGCTGTGGAGCATGCTGGGTTGCAAATGCCGTGTTTAGGAAGATGGTATCCTGTTAGAAAATACTTCCTGTAATGCTGTTCATGAATGGCAGCACAACAGGTCAACTCACCAGACTTACGTACAAATCTGCAGTCAGGGTGGGTTGGGTAATAAGAAGAGCGTTCCTGCTGTCATACGAATTCCAGGTGTACGTCCGATGTGTCTAGTACGCAGACTGGTTGGTTGTAGACTCTCAACTGGTTTCCTTCTAACTAACGAACGCCCATCACTGGCACCGAGACAGAACCAGATTTCATCAGAAAACACAACAACCTTCCACTCTGCCCCAGCCCCCCTCCCAATGAGCTCTCTCTTGACACCACTGAAGTCTCAAATGGCGGTGATTTGGGGCCAGTAGAATGCATTCTACAGGATGTGTGACTCGGAAATACCCTTGAACTAACCGATTTGTAATAGTTTATCGTGTGACTGTGGTGCCAACTGCTGTCAAGTTGCTGCTGCAGGTCAAGGACGATGCGCCAGAGCCATAGGCCTAACACGATGGTCTTACCTCTCGGTAAGTACATTCTCGTGACCTCCGCTGCCAGCAGTCATGCACAATCGATACAATGCTGCCAAGTCTTTCTGTAATATCGCAGAAGGAACGTTCAGATTCTCGTAGACTTGTCACCTGCCCTCGTTTAAACTCACTGATGGTATTGGCTTGTTGGTCACTTTAAAGACACTCTTGACCAACATCAACTCACCACGTCCAGTCTCAATGGTAACTAACGCTCACTATCCTTACACCGCGTATTTAAATCAAACCTGATTTGCATCCTCATAATGGCGCTACTAATGCCACTGTGACGCGACTGGTGTGAAATTTGAATAGACATCAACTTTCGGAAGTAGAAACGCGCCTACCAATTTCCGTTTGTGTCGCACAGCTCCTTCTTGGTGACGTAATTTTTTTCTGTACATGCTCTTTCGCACCAGTCTCTCTGCAGATGGTCAGCAACATTTTCAGTTTGTATCGCGTACTATTATTTTTCGTAACACATCAGACCATTTTCAGCTATTAAGCTTTCTATTTCCGTGAACTGCACTCTAAGCTCTTAAGTCAGTTTTCTCTGCCTAACTTTATGATTGTTTTCCTCTAAACATGAGGTGCACACGAAAGAGCTTGAACTGATATATAAGCGGGACAAAAACTGCACGTGTCACTTTGCAAGTACTACAGGTTACCCCTCCTCGGTCTATTCCCTATTCCTAAAGACAAAACTGTTTTGTCTCGTTTTGACTCTCACATACAGGATGACGCAAAAGGCTGGTAACATTTCAAAATGCACTAATTTACAGATAATGTAGGTAAAGAAATAAAACTTGACACGCATACCTGAAATGACACTGGGTTTTATTGAGACCAAAAATGAGTGGAAAAAGCGGCCAAATGTAGGCGAAGTACCCAGCTACAACAAAAAATGGTTCAAATGGCTCTGAGCACTATGGGACTTAACTGCGAGGTCATCAGTCCCCTAGAACTTAGAACTACTTAAACGTAACTAACCTAAGGACAACACACACATCCATGCCCGAGGCAGGATTCAAACCTGCGACCGTAGCGGCCGCGCGGTTCCAAACTATAGCACCTAGAACCGCTCGGCCACTACGGCCGGCCCAGCTACAACACTCTCTCCTACTGTAGCAAAGCAATTCGATCTCTATGCAGCTGTGTATTATACTACGTATACAATTTAATAATGATGAATAGTTGACTGAGGTTTAAAATAAATTTACGGAATCTGTGAATCTCTGGCAAATTAGTAATTCATGTTGAAAGCTCCGTTCTGAAAATAAGCTTTCGACGACGTGCCATATCCCTACGTTCCTTTACTTAGTCAAAAATGATGTATTGTTTCTATATACTTGGTGATGATCTTAGTCAGTACCTGTTACTTTACAGAGAGTAAGTTGATAAGTCTATAGTTTTTCTGTGCCTCATCTGTTCCACTGTTGTGACGAATAACAGTTGTGACAGTTTCAAGGAACTGTCTTAGTTTATGGTACTCTGTCCGATTACCTTACTGGTTTTGTCGGAGTGTAAGAAGAGTTTTACGTGTATGTTGTAGTAAGTGGTTTAGCAGATATTAAAAATATAAAGAGAAAGTTGGAGCCCAAAGTCAACGCGGAAGAAACTGATGATGGATATTATCATTGGACAGTGCACTAAGTATACCAAGACGTATGACGCCGTTGTCGTTAGTCTGAAGAGTGATGTGATACAGCTATTCACGCTAGTCAGTCCTTTGCAAGCCTCTTCATTTCTACATAACTACTGCAAGCCACGTCATTTATTTATTTTCTTAGTCTTCTTCAGCAATTTTTGCCACCACGCCAACCTTTCGCTACCAAAACGACGACTGCTTGATACCTCAGGATGTGTTTCTCAAGTTCCATTCAGTACCTAGTCATTAGTCACTCTGTCTACCCACCTAACCGTTGCCGTTCTTCTGCGGTACCACATTTCAAAAGCTTCTATTCCATTTTTGTCTGAACTGCTTATAGTCCACATTTCACTTTGCATATATGGCTACACTCAAAACAAACGTCTTAGCCTTGCTAAGTTCTGAATCTAAATTCGATGATAACAAATTCCTCTTCTTCAGAAGTAGTTTTCGTTTTATATTTTCTCCACTTCAGCTATCATCAGTTACTTTAATGTCCAAATAGCATAAATTCTTTACTACTTTCAGAGTCTCAGTTCCTAATCTCAGTCTCTCAGGATCGCCCGATTCATTTCGGCCACATTGCACTACCCCTGTTTTACGCTGTCGCCGTTCATCTTACAACCTGTTTTCGAGGCACTCTCCAACTGCTCTTCCCAGTGCTCTACCGCCTCTGACAATTAAAATGTCATCAGGTAACTGCAAAGATTTTGTTTCTTCTCCCTGAACTTTAATTCCATTTCCCTACTTCTCCTTGTTTTCCGTTACTGCCTTCTCATTGTACAGATTGAATAACATCGAAGATAGACTACACTCGGACTCACACCTTTCTCAGCCATTGCTTCAGTTTCATGCGCTTCGACTCTTAGGACTTCAATCTGGTTTCTGCACAAATAGTGAATAATTTTGCGCTCCCTGTGTTTTATCCCTCCTACATTCAAAATTTCAGTGTGTGCTGGTCAAAATTTCCAAAATATCTCTCTAAATTTGAGTCCTACACTAGAGCCCAAATTTGCGACTTACAGTACGCTTAGGATTCTGTTGCAGATGCTGGTGTGTTTGCGGTCGTGAACAGATCGCTTCTTTCGAGATATAATTTGGCCCCATGGCTCAAAGACATTCTGCCGGTCGCTGACACACGTTCACTATTTTCCGGCGACCGTTTAGATCCGAATTTCAGCTTCACAGCAGCAACAGAATCGGTGAGAAGAGACTGTTTCAGTTCCGTGCCGTAGCTCAGCCTGAGGGACGCGTGCTCTCTGTCCAGATTTACGACCCTTGCCGCGCTGCCTGCGAAAAGCACCGAGCTGGCCCACCAACGACACACGCCGAAGCCGGTATGGCGCTCTATAAGAATAACCGCGCGTTTGTGGGATCGCAACAGATTTATACGTATATTTATCTCCAGTCTCCTCGCTCGCGTCTGCTCCGCAAGGACGCTTCACTGTAAGTGCCTGGATCTTTTGCAACCAATTTTTTTTCCCTCCGCTTCTGCTCTTCAGCAGCTGCTCACTCTGTCTCACTTTTTCACCATAAATATTCAGAGAGTCACCACTGACTACTTGCGCGCCGGAGTGCTGTGAACAGGTAAAAGAGGGACCGTGTTACTGGTGGAGGGTTATTTCGCATCGTGAAATTTATACGGCTGACGCGTGGCGGATTGTAAGTTATAGCCGCAGCGACACGTGATACAATAAACGTGAAATATAAAGCATGTCGAAAGGCAGAATATGTCGAGGACCAAAAAAAGGGGTAGTGCTTTTGTTGGCAATATTGTGTCACTACAGGTACCTCAAACTTCGCTCTCCGCCGAGTGATTTATTACGTGAGCAGGTAGGAAATAAGTAACGTCACGACTTCGATAAATTACCGCTAGCAGAAGGGCTAAAGCTTTGATCCCTGGCCGTGGAGTTGCTCGATAAATCACGGACGGGGCACTGGGTGCGAGCCGTCCTGTTTAGATTAGCTAATGCGCGCGCAGGCATTGATTCAGAAATATAGGTTGCGTGGACGGGCGGCAGGGGCGTTTCGAAAATGGCACGTTATTTTCGTTATTTGGAATGTCGTGTGATGACGGAAATAATAAAAAGTTATGGTCCATTAATCTGTTTAGCGTGCGGTCGCGAGAGCAGATGGGCACGCCCTTCCCTTTCTGCCGTGCGCCAGACGGAACGCCTTGGAGCGTAGCGACACTTTCTGGGCTGCAAACCGACAGCGGCGAAAGTAGAGGAGGGGTTTTGCGCAGTGCCGGCCGCAACGGAACCGCAAATCGCAGTCGATCGCACTTAAATTAATACTGACGCCTGCCTGAAAACAAGTTGCTGCACCAGTTCAGAGCAGCGACACCGTGACAAAATTTAATACGTAATCTGATATTTCTTCTCATTACAGGCTGGTTATCACTCCTCCCGAATTTCACCCTCTACTTTTCATTTTACTTTTTTTTAAATCCAGCAGGTTCTCTTAGGTAATCTGGGCTGAACATACTCTGTCTGTGCTTACGGTGTATCAGGAGAGGCACGTGTGTGCAAAATGGCTCTGAGCACTATGCGACTTAACTTCTGAGGTCATCAGTCACCTAGAACTTAGAACTACTTAAACCTAACTAACCTGAGGACATCACACACATCCATGCCAGAGGCAGGATTCGAACCTGCGACCGTAGGGGTCACGCGGTTCCAGACTGTAGCGCCTAGAACCGCACGGCCATTACGGCCGGCAAAGTGTGTACATTGAAGACTTTTAGCGAACGGAGCTTTACTAAAGTACTTTCCTCGTGTATAGCTGAATGAGAGAGGAGATCGAATGTCACGAATGCTCACTGACTAAAATGTGCCAGTATACCTCTATCCAGCAAAAAAATGTTTCAAATGGCTCTGAGCACTATGGGACTTAACTTCTAAGGTCATCAGTCCCCTAGAACTTAGAACTGCTTAAACCTAACTAACCTAAGGACATCACACACATCCATGCCAGAGCCAGGATTCGAACCTGCGACCGTAGAGGTCACGCGGTTCCAGACTGTAGCGCCTAGAACCGCATGGCCACCCCGGCCGGCGCTATCCATCCCTACGCGTGATGCTGAAATGGTCGCAATAAAAAGCTAAGCTCCATTTTAATGTGAATGTATATTCCGACTAACTACGATCCGATGAACAAATGCGATCTACATAAACTCGGAGGCGCATAATAAGAGTTTCTTAATCTTAGAGCATACTGCGAAAAGCGCAGCCAGCATCAACTAATCAACACTACGGAATTCAGCTCCAGATAGGTGCGAACGAAACAGAATTCGTTGCCAGACTGAAGTTTCCGGTTGACCATGCATCCACACAACCAAATTTCCGCGACCATGCGACTGACTGACTCATGCCAGCCGAAGTCTCTTGCCGGCGTAACATCCTAAGTGGTTATAATTAAAGTGCAGTTACAGAGGTCCATTCCCGGCTGTAATTACCATACAGTATCGAAATTTGGAGCATATCCTAATGCTTCAATGTGAAACCGATTTACGCTGAAAAAAGTTGCAGTTTTGGCCACCAGGTGCCAATTTGGCGTTCTGAATACAAGAAAGACATATAGAAATGTTTCCATATGAAATTGATTAGAAACGAGACGTTGGCACTAAAGTTCAAAGAAGTGAGAAAGGCATTAATGTCATTTTGGCCCGCCCGGTTTGCCGTGTTGTCTGACGCACGGCTTTCCGGGCGGGAAGGAGCGCCTGGTCCCCGGCACGAATCCGCCCAGCGGATTTGTGTCGAGGTCCGGTGAACCGGCCAGTCTGTTGATGGTTTTAAGACGGTTTTCCATCTGCCTCGGTGAATGTGGGCTGGTTCCCCTTATTCCGCCTCAGTTACACTATGTCGGCGATTGCTGCGCAAACAAGTTCTCCACGTACGCGTACACCACCATTACTCTACCACGCAAACATAGGGGTTACGCTCGTCTGGTGTTGTGAGACGTTCCCTGGGGGCTCCACCGGGGGCCGAACCGCACAATAACCCTGGCTTCAGTGTGGGGCGGGGGAGGGGTGAAATGGACTGTGGTAGTCGTCGTGGGGTTGTGTACCACTGCGGCTGCGGCGGGGACGGAGCCTCTCCGTCGTTTCTAGGTCCCCGGTTAACATACGATACAACACAATACAATGTCATTTTATTACGGACTGCCGCTTACACAGTTTGTTTAGTATGAGCACCAGACACGTCAGCGAGATCCTGTATAGCGCCAGATATGCACCTGGCGGCCAAAATCATAACCACTTTTTTCCAGCGTAAATCGGTCCCGCATTAACGCGTTAGCATATCTACAAACTTTCGCTGCGATACATTAATTACGCCCGCACTGGACTTCCGCGAGTAGCTGCATTTTAATTATAACCAGCCGGTATGTTACGGGCGCCTCGTTCACAAATGTAACAAGCAGCCAGCGTGTGGTAGCACGTCCAGAAGAATCCTAATCACTGGTTAACAGCGCAGTGATAAATTGCGTATTTGTAAAACTGGTTAATGGGAATGGCAGAAGCATTTCAAAGTCTTTCACAGGTACACATGTAGACAATATCATATAGATAATAAATGATCCAAAAGAACAAACAATTTACAATGGGCACTATATCTCAAAATTCAGTTCACTATTAAACGGAATAGTGTACTATCTTGACCTCTCAATCATATAATGTATCACCAGACACTGCTTCAGTATTCTCAGGAAAGATACAATTACAGATGCGGCAGTACAAGAGCCATCAGACATATAGCATACATACTCTGCAGGACACCCAGGAATGACTATCAAGACGAGCTATATATGATCACCGCAGCACAAAATAATGGATACAATAGCCAGATAGCACAGAAGCTGCAAGACACCATTAAAAAGAATATATAAATAAAAGATAGCCAAAAATAAGATCCACGTGTACTGAAACTAACACACAATGCAGTTTCACATCAAAAGTGCTTCCTATTGCACAAACAGAAAATAGCATACCGTAACATATCATAACCAGCTGTCACAACAATTAGCGATATCTAAAGAAATGTTGAATTAAAATAGTGTTTAAAACAAGTAATAGAATAAAATGAAACTAAAAACGATATAATATAAAGATAATTACAACAGCTCTGTGATGGCTACAACCGCAGCTTATTTGGATGACAGGCAGGAACGTCAAAAAAATAAAAAATAAAAAAAAATAAAAAATAAAAAAAATCTGGCGCAAATAGGGATAGATGGGAGAAAGAAAGCTTAGGGTATAGCATCCTGCCGTAGATACTCTCCAGGCCACTGAACGGAGTATTTACCCTTCAACACAAACAGAAGGCTTAAAAAGGCTTAAAACAAGAAAATCGTCGCTCTTGGATAATAAAAGGCGTGGCAGTTTGATACCATAAGAACAGAGAATTGTCACTCTGTATTTTATACAGAGAGCCTTTAGGAATAAAGAACATACTTTCAACAACCAAAATACCCTGATGACAGAACAACATAAGTTTCACTGACTCAACTTCACTATAAAAATAAAACACCAATAAAAGACAATATTTAAAAAAGGAAATAAACACACACACACACACACACACACACACACACACACACACACACACACAAGCGCGTGCTCGAGCGCGCTATCCCGTGCATGAACTTCGCCATAGTACTCGTACTTCCACTACCATACCACCTACTTACCAACTCTGTCTTCATCTCAACATGCCACCCCATTGGTACCCTCCACAGTTCCCATTATTCCTCAGATGAGCCAACAATAGGGCTAAGTGCAGTGTAAACGAAACTTGTAGAACCAAAGTATAAGCAATGAGTTGCAAGGGTGTGACAGGCAGTTCATGGAAACCTTTTCCAAAAAGTTTCGCTCCAAAGAAGTATCAGATCATCGGGACGTACATAAAGCATTGGTGTAGGTGTCAAATCACGATCTTGTATTCGGAAATAGTGTAAAAACTAAGATAACCTCCATTATATATCTCAAAAAACAGAAACAAATATTCTAGTTATGCAATTTTCTCAAGTGTTTTTTTGTTAACGACTGAAAATGCGTAACAGAATTAGATTTCACATATATGTTTGAAAAAGATCTTAAACAATTCGGTTGTAAATGACAGATAATACTTATTCTTATCTATGAGATACAGCCAGTATGAAGAACATAACATTAAATTACTCAGTCTTCACATTACTGAAGCAGCATTGCTGGCAAGTGCGAGTGGCCGGCCGCTGTGGCCGAGCGGCTCTAGGGGCTTCAGTCCGGAACCGCGCTGCTGCTACGGTCGCAGGTTCGAATCCTGCCTCGGGCATAGATGTGTGTGATGTCCTTAGATTAGTTAGGTTTAAGTAGTTCTAAGTGTAGGGGACTGATGACCTCAGATGTTAAGTCCCATAGTGCTTAAAGCCATTTGAACCATTTGCGTTGTCGTGGGGGACAAATGTTTCGTGGCAGTTACTTCGTATCTCTGAAACCTTCGACGCTTAATATTACAGCCCAACACGACTGTTCAGAAACAGTGGGTGAAAAGATGCAAAGTGAAACAGAACGCCTGCATCTACCTTAACACTGAAACATCCCAGTTACGAAGTCCTTTATCTGTATACAATCAGTATTTGAACAAGCGGAAAAAGGCTCTTATTGGAGCATAAAAAATGCTATTATGTTCCTGTTTATTTACTACATTTTGTCTCGCAAGTAATGCACCAGCTGCCTCGTTCTACCTTCCTCCGCACCTTCAAAACTGGTCCCAAATACTTTGGCATGCAAACATCTTCCCGCTTCTTTAAACATGCAACCCATCTCAAACTCCTACAAGCTCTCCTAACTGTAACTCACACGCTTTCTATCGTCCGCCTCTCATACTCATACAATCCAAGTTGCCCTTTCTCACTCACTCATTCAGCCCAGCTCACTGTCGTTATCTCTTTGTGTCTCTCTCTGTCATTGTTTCCTGGCTCACAGCTACAGTCTCCTTCGTTCTGTCCTACTATTACAGTTTCCTCTCTGTGTAACCGTCTCTTGCTCTCTCTCACTGCTACTGTCTCATTCAGTCCTTTTACTGCTGCTGTCTCTTCTCACTGTCACTATCTCCCTCTTCCTTGTTGTCATTGTCACATACTCTGTCTCTCATTATCACTGGCTCTCAGCCATTTCCACTTTCACGTTCTTTTTGTTTCCCTCCCGCCCCCCTCCCTCTTGCACAGTACTTTCACTCCTATCCTAACACTGTTCTGCCACTGTCAACTACGTTGCACTGCCACTATGTCCGTCTCTTTTCCTCACACTGCCATTGTCTCCTTTGCTCTTTCTATAACACAACCACTGTTTACTATTTACCAAAGAAAAATCACCAAATACCTGTATGTTCTCAGAAGTTGTTGTTTTTTTTTACCTGAACAGATTCAGCATCTCATTAAAGCCACCTTCAGGCCCCTGCATGTTAAAAACAACGATTGTACATGCAGTATATGTCAAGCTATACCACAGCTGAAGCGTAATAATAAGAGTTCCTGTGCACACGTATCACACCAGCACTACCTCCCAGTGCTATTGCTTTTCCTCCTCCTCGCCATTGTCACTACTTCTTCTCTCTCGGTATAAAACACCACAGATATATTCGCAAGGCAAATATTTTGGGAAAATTATTTAAGGTGATGAGGAAGACAGGAGGAGGCAGCTGGTACCTCACGTTTCGATCAGTGTCTTTTAAATAAAGAGGAACATATTCATATTTCTTACACTCAGATAGGAGCATTTTTCCGCCGGTTCCCATCTTTTCCCTGCTGCTGCAGGGCGTGTAACTCATCTGAAAAGAAATGTGTCGATTAGTAAAATTCAGATGCTTTACTTACGTGCAACTGAAGTAACCCAAAATTAATTTTACACCTCAGACCGGATTTTACGTGCAAAAATATTTTGCCTGCGCTTCAGTACTGGAAATTGGCGTTCCCAGATCATAACGGAGACACTTTACAGCATATTTCCCCGTGCTACGTCACTAAACTACGTTCTCGTCTCACACCGGATTTTACGTGGGAATTTTACGTGTACAAGTAGGGTAGCTTTGAATCTCTTTATCTCGGAAAGGGATAAAGATGTGAAGAAAATTTTCAAGGTAGTTCGAGTTAAGGGTCTTAAGAAAACATTGCAAAAATTACAACCATTTGTTATGAAAAATCGTCTCGGAATCCGCGACTATCTTGAAAATGGATAAAGATACACAGAAAATTTTCAGATTTGTTAGAGATCGGGATGTTAGGAATATATCGTAAATATTATAACCATTTTCTGTGCATAGTCTTCTAGGATCTTCAGCTGGGTTTTGGTCCGCTGGTGACGGCGAAAATGTTGTAGGAAAGTCTTCTTGTTTGGTTTTTATAGTAACTGTCAATGAACATGGTGCCTCCACAATTTCCGTGAAGTCCGCCGCAGACCACCCCAGATGCAGAAAGTACCAACCACTTTGCTCCATTTTCCTAAGCAGGATGACGTGTGTAATATTCGTAACTGACTCTGTGCTTTAGGATAGCGACACTAAGACGATTCCTCTGTTGCGTATACAAATGGTTCCTAGCTAAAAGGGTATCCGAAACACTTGACCTTGCCTTTTTATCGTCAGTAGAACCCGAGATATGAGTACTGGAAAGTCACGTTTCTATGCGCCGTGTTTTGAAACATATTAGTATGATGTAGGTGTAGATTAGGTATGAATGCTGTCACATGCATACCAACACAAAATCACGTTACCATCCACATGGATATTCGTGACGGATTTGAAATACTAAGGCAGGAATCTAGTATGTATTCAGTGCACTGAACCAAACACATATTTGTATTTTGTTCATACAGTGAGTCGTACTTGGGCAGTGTAGTGTCGTCTTTGTGTTAATAAGGACAATTACAAAAATGAAAGAGGGACAGAGATTGAAATCTGATGCCTGCACATAGCTTCTTTCTACGAAATAGGACCAAAGTGGTAGGAAAACAAACAAAGTAAAAACAAAATTACTCGTGTTAGGTTACAGGACATATCAATGACCTTTGTTAAAAACGCTGTGTGTAAGTACTGACACAAATATTGGGCCCCGGGTCCTATATTGTCAATATATCTGTATAGTATGGAAATGTGGAGGGAACCACACTACTTCTTTGCGATTCTACATGACGGAAACTGTCATCGCAGTGGGAGAGCTCTTCTCCGTCACAGGAAGTGAACTGCATCGTTCGTATATGTTGAGATGCTTCTTAATGACTTCGAGTCAAACAGACGATAAGAAGTAACATCGCAAATTTCAAAGGCGTGTTATGAAATTCATGAACTCAAAAAGTCCAGAGAATGTGTAGAAGTACAACTGGGTACTTATGACATCACCTGACCCACATACAGAGCAAATTGTGCAAAATGTTTTGGGTGAAGAACAAGTGAGACTTCTTGCTCCTCATTATTCACTGCCTCTAGACGCACCTTCATGTGACTGCCTCCTTTTCAGTAAGCTCAAGGCGTTTGGCGAAGACGTCAGATAGACCAGGAAATTTGTATACAAATACTCTGTTATCCTTACTAAGAGGTGAAGACGTGCAAGCTGCTTCTATCGGTAGGAACAAAACCATAATCAGACTGTGCGCTGCTAAAGGAACTAATCTGGAAGTTATAAAGCCCATTAGAATCTTAGTAACCTGTAGCAATTATGATCAATATAGCTCTGGAGTATTTTCTTAGCAACTCGTAGCATCAAGCAGTATGGTCGTGCTACGAACATCTGTGTGACTGACCAGACTCTAATAATACCTCTTTCTCTTTGCATTATTCTTTTAGCTGTTCGGTTCTAGTTGCTAAGAATTGGAAGAGAGCTGAAGCAAGCGTTCGTCCCTTGCAGAATGGAACATCGATTGTGGTGGATGAGGTCAGCAAGGCGGCGTAAGAAGGCTGAGCTGAAAGAAGGCAGGCTTGAGAGGGTAATATATCAGCTTGAAATATTCGCCGCGCTGCAGGTGCAGGGATGACGCAAGTAACAAAGTTAGGACAACTTCTGGGTGTGAATAATGGGAAATTCTGACAGTTGAGTGCACCGAGACGGCGGGCGGACCGAATATGTATTCCCTTAGAGCAAATGCTAATGCAACTGTCACTGCATAATACACTCGAGTTTAAACGGAATTTATCCGTCTCTGGATTCTCTGCAACACTAGGAATAAATTGATAATTCAGATAAAGATGAGATTCGGAGAAGTTCGGCCGCCGAATGTCTTATTTCAGTCAACACCACATTGGATAACTTCCGTGCCGATGATGAGGATGATATGATGACGAGGACAACACAACATCCAGTCCACGAGCGGAGAAAATCCCCATCCCGGGCGGGAATCGAACCCGGACCCGCTGCATGTTAGGCAAGGACATAACCACCCAGCTAAGCAGGCGGACATACGCATACTGCGAGTGTAGTTCAGAGAATTAACTGATGGTTAAGCTCACAATACAGAAAATCTAGAAGTAAACATTATACATCTACGAAAAAGGACGAAATGGAGCTACGAACTAATCTGTTTAACGCAAGAGGAGGGAACTGAAAATAAGTACTAAGGAATATAGCTATGGATGATGAGGTACAGAAGAAATGTAAAGTTAACCTTACCTTCTGGCTGTTGACCGTCTTTCTCCCACGTCTACCAGATCACAGACTTTTCGTTCGTAGGCCAAATATGCACAACTTTACTTCCACCAGCGGCAAACAAGAAACAGGTAAAAAACGTATAAAAGGAGACAAGATTATTATTTAACAAGATGGTGTCCTCCCAACATTTATCTAGAAGGGCCAATCATGATTAAGAAACAACGACTTACTTCAAAGACGTAAATGGATGTTAGTCGTGGTACCATAGACGAACAAATCAAACTGGTGAGGACAGCAGAAGAAAAATGGATATTGGCTCTGCACAGCGAAAGATAGAAAAACCAAAAGAAGTTCTAAGGAAACTTTCAAATGTTCGATTTAGGACAATCAATGGCGCGAACAACAGTAAGCCGAAAGTCAAAAACGCATCTGTGAAAACCAAAATAGAGTGGTGCCGTTAACAGTAATAAACCAGTTGCCCAATACAGGCTGCGAAGAAAATGAAGTGAAAGAATATCTGAAAAATTTCAACGATTTACTGTCGTGATGATGATGTCTGGTTTCTGGGGAGCTCAACTGCTCGGTCATCAACGACCGTACAAAGTTCCAGTGTTTACACAGTCCAATTTTTTTCAACAATCCAATGTAGTCAGTGTCACAAATCATGATGATCATGAAGAAATGATACGGACAACACAAACACCCAGTACGCCGATTTTCTGTAATAGATAATGTGATGCTTTATAGGGAATATATCCAGTTTCGTTTTCATCTTCATGCAGCTCTCATCATAGCTATTACTTCAAAGCCCAGTAATTCCAACAGCAGTTGTGAAATATACACGAAATACAATGCAACATACATCCCACGAAGTATGAATATCAAGAGCTCAGATGGAAACCCAGTTCTAAGCAAAGAACGGAAAGCAGAAAGGTGGAAGGAGTATATAGAGGGTCTATACAAGGGCGATGTACTTGAGGACAATATTATGGAAATCGAAGAGGATGTAGATGAAGATGAAATGGGAGATACGATACTGCGTGAAGAGTTTGACAGAGCACTGAAAAACCTGAGTCGAAACAAGGCCCTGGGAGTAGACAACATTCCATTAGAACTACTGACGGCTTTGGGAGAGCCTGTCCTGACAAAACTCTACCACCTGGTGAGCAAGGTGTATGAAACAGGCGAAATACCCTCAGACTTCAAGAAGAATATAATGAATTCCAATCCCAAAGAAATCAGGAGTTGACAGATGTGAAAATTACCGAACTATCAGTTTAATAAGTCACAGCTGCAAAATACTAACACGAATTGTTTACAGAGGAATGGAAAAAGTGGTAGAAGCCAACATCGGGGAAGATCATTTTGGATTCCGCAGAAATACTGGAAGACGTGAGGTAATACTGACCCCACGACTTTCCTTAGATGATAGATTAAAGAAAGGCAAACATACGTTACTAGCATTTGTAGACTTTGAGGAAGCTTTTGACAATGTTGACTGGAATACTCCCCTTCAAATTCTGAAGGTGGCAACGGTAAAATACAGGGAGCGAACGGCTATTTACAATTTGAGCAGAAACCAGATAGCAGTTATAAGAGTCGAAGTGCATGACAGGGAAGCAGTGGTTGGGAAGGGAGTGAGACAGGGTTGTAGCCTATCCCCGATGTTATTCAATCTGTATATTGAGCAAGCAGTAAAGGAAACAAAAGAAATATTCGGAGTAGGTATTAAAATCGATGGAGAAGAAATAAAAACTTTGAGGTTCGCCGATGACATTGTAATTCTGTCAGAGACAGCAAAGGCTTGGAAGGGCAGTTGAACGGAATGGACAGTGTCTTGAAAGGAGGATATAAGATGAACATCAACAAAAGGAAAACGAGGATAACGGAATGTAGTCTAACTAAGTCGGGTGATGCTGAGGGAATTAGATTAGGAAATGAGATACCTAAAGAAGTAAATGAGTTTTGCTATTTGGGGAGCAAAACAACTGATAATGGTCGAAGTAGAGAGGATATAAAATGTAGACTGGCAATGGCAAGGAAAGCCTTTCTGAAGAAGAGAAATTTGTTAACATCTAGTATAGGTTTAAGGGTCAGGAAGTCCTTTCTGAGAATATATGTATGAAGTGTAGCCACGTACGGAAGTGAAACATGGACGATAAATAGTTTAGCAAGAAGAGAATAGAGGCTTTCGAAATGTGGTGCTACTGAAGAATGCTGAAGATTAGATGGGTAGATCACATGACTAATGAGGAGGTATTGAACAGAATTGGGGAGAAGAGAAATTTGCGGCACGACTTGACTAGAAGAGGGGATTGGTTGGTAGGACATATTGTGTGGCATTAAGAGGTCACCAATTGAGTATGGGAGGGCAGCGTGGAGAGTAAGAATCGTTGAGGGAGACCAAGAGATGAATACACTAAGCAGATGCAGAAGGATGTAGGTTGCAGTAGGTACTGGGAGATGAAGAAGCTTGCACAGGATCGAGTAGCATGGAAAGCTGCATCAAACCAGTCTCTGGACTGAAGACCACAACAACAACAACATCAACAAGAATTTTAAACCGGAAGTACTAAAATGAACTTTCGTTTCCGCGCTTCGACATCGTCAATACGCCACCCAGCTCCCGCACACCATTACTACTACTTATGATTATAGCATGAGTTCCTATGTAATATGAAGATGAAAAATACGTACATATTTATGCAATGAAAATTGGCACAGTATGTAAAGAAATATGCAATAACAGGAATATATTTAAGATTAAACAATGATTTGAACAAAGGTCAACTTCTGAATTATACCACAGCCTACTTATTACAGGATTAAACGGTACCTAAACACGAAATGTCATTAGGAGATACACTTTACATTGTTTAATTTCTTAGTTTGAAAGTTTATATTGCGTTAATAAAGCAAAATTATTTTCGGTTATATTTGTTTACTGAAATATCAACCTTCACTTAAATTACTATGGTACCCAAACTTACTTTTTATTTTGGAAACCACATACTTTTCCAAACTTTCATCTGTTATTGAACGTCGCCGATCAGAAAGATTTTAGTTTGTTTTAGAGTACAATGATCTCTCTATACAACAGGACATTGAAGGTGCGAATATTAGGAGATGAAATATTCCTGGAGAATGTCAGCTGGAGCATCTTCTTCTGCCTTACTGAGAATATTGCAGACAATTCAAGAGTCAAATAGGCTGGATTTCTTGCCAAAACGACGTCAAATTTATTCACTACCCTTTGCCCAATATCACATCAAATGTCAGTCAGCTTGCATTTGACATTCTTAACAATGTCTAACGATTTCTGCAAAGGCTGCTCGATATATTCTAATTCTTTACTGCTGCTGGAAGGGAGCCAAAGTTGTTATGGATGTACGCCAGAGAATTTTCTATTTTAGGTTCAATGAAAGATTTTAGTACCTATCGTACTCAAACTGATGGGTCTTCCGATACTGAACCAATCACAGATTTCAAAAGTTGAACATGTTCATTATGAAAAACAACAGTTTCAGTTCACCGAGTTAGGACAGGTTTGGCAGCAGTTCTGTACAAAGTGACACACCATGTAGGGCCTTGAAGAACACTTTCTTGTTGTATGATATTAGTTAATTTTCTTCTGGGTAGCTGCCGTGCTCTTCTTCGGCGATACGTTGCCGTTAATATGCCAGAGAAATGAACATGCGGATAGAATAGGCGAAGGGAGAAGCCGCCTACAACTTGTAGGGCAGCAGCTTCCGAATACATAACAACTACTTTTCTTCTTGGATTCCCTCAAACCGTAGCACTTCAAGATCGTCATTCATAAAACGATCTAATGTTGCATGATGTGTGTGTTATAATTCTTTGCAGGAAATCAGTGCTTCCTTTGAGGGTTCTTCTCTGCCGAGTTTGCCAACAATGAAGTTACCAGTCACACGTACAGCCGGCCTGGGTGGACGAGCGGTTCTAGGCGCTACAGTTCGAAGCCTCGAGACTGCTCCGGTCGCAGGTTCGAATCCTGCCTCGGGCATGGATGTGTGTGATGTTAGGTTAGTGACGTTAGTTAAGTTTAAGTAGTTCTAAGTTCTAGGGGACTGATGACCTCAGAAGTTAAGTCCCATAGTGCTCGGAGGCATTTGAACCATTTGAAACGTACGCTTACGCCTGTTGTTGCGTCAATGGCTGACGGTATGTGGTATTACTTATACAACACTGCACACTTTTCAGAGCTTCCATTTACAAAAATTTTAATAGTTTTTCCTTAACGGCGAATCATTAGGAATGTGATACCCACTGTACTTTCGTAGAAACGCGAGATATTCACGCATTTGAAATTTTTACCATGGAATGTTCGTAGAAACCATAGCAGAACACATATCATGGAAAAATTCATTTGAGGATTTGGGAATCTTTAGCATCTGCGTCATCCACATTTTCTTCTTAGAAGATTATACTGCTTTCTTCTGCGTGTTCGTATCACTACGTATATGTTGCTGATGTTGAGACTTACAGAGCACCATATCTGCTTATTGAACTCTCGACCTAGAACAGTCTTCCCTCAGTAGTGAAAGTGGTGAAAGCCCCTTCCATTGTAATTTAAGGTCTTAATTTAGATGATAATTCTGATGCAGATACGTGCATCATGAACACGAACAGTCGTGTAATCTTAAGAATCACTATGTAACAAATTTTTTGTTGATTTCCACACTTCCCGGTTCTGAATCGTTAGAAGTCGCTAATGATCGTACAACTTAGGGTCGCAACTCTTTTCTCCGTGCGGTTCTAGGCGCTACAGTCTGGAGCCGGGGGACCGCTACGGTCGCAGATTCGAATCCTGCCTCGGGCATGGATGTGTGTGATGTCCGTAGGTTAGTTAGGTTTAATTAGTTCTAAGTTCTAGGCGACTGATGACCTCAAAAGTTAAGTAGCGTAGTGCTCAGAGCCATTTGAACCAACTCTTTTTTTTGGTCCCACAGCCAGCACACAGAGTTCGATCCAACACAAAGTGCGCTGATAAGCTAGCTGTAGATCGCCACACACATACACACACACATACACACACACATACACCACACACACATACACACACACATACACACACACATACACACACACATACACACACACATACATACACACACACATACACACACACACACACATACACACACACACACACACATACACACACACACACACACACATACACACACACACACACACATACACACACACATACACACATACACACACACATACACACACACACACATACACACACACACACATACACACACACACACACACACACACACACATACACATACACATACACATACACACACACACACACACACACACACACACACACACACACACACACTGCAACTCAAAGTGCAGTTTATTCAAAATCCAACTCAAAATGCTGTTAACCACTTTCATTATACTATAAAGTGATTGTTAAAGATAATTTACTTCATGTCTTTCCCTTTCAAGGTGGGTGTTTGATTCATATGATTTGTTAGGGAGCGACCTATTGAGGATAAGAGGGCTATATAAAAAAATAATAATTTTATGTAGTTCGAAGTTAATATATGTAAAGATATGTAACGATTCATCGTCAACGGCCTTGCGCAATGATAGCACCAGTTGCCGTCAGATCATATCACCCAAGTTAAGTGTTTTCTGGCATGGCTCGCACTTGGATGGGTCCCCCGCCCGGATCTGCCGAGAACTGTTAGCAAGCTGCGTGCACTCAGTCATTGTGAGGCCAGTTGAGGAGCTATTTGATTGAGAAGTAGCGATACCGGTCACGAAAAGTAGCCACGGCCGGGACAGCGGTGTGCTACCACATGCCCCTCCGTATCCGCACCCGGTGACTCCTAAGGGCTGAGGATGACCCAGCGGCCGGTCGCTACTGTTGGGCCTTCAAGGCCTGTTCGGAAGGTATTTTTTAACAATAAATGGAAATAAACAACGCTGGCAACATAATTCGTGAACATTTAAGCCTTCCACGTGCATAGGAGCATAAAAAAATGTGCAATTACAAAAATATTAGGTCTCTACCTATTAATGTAACGCCAGTGCAGTGCCTCTCACGTAGCTAAACAACCAACTGCTCACGAGTGGCTATATGAGGTTAGCGTTTCTTAGTGTCTTCTCAAACAACACGACCTTGGTCTGCAAATGGTTGCCTCCCTCATTCAAAGCTCAGAGGAGAGCAGAACTGCCAGACAGCCAGAGTCCCACCTGGCCGCTACAAAGCAAACACGGTCTGTGCTGGCGCAATACGCAGCCCGCTCACGAACTCGCCACGGCTCAGAGGTAATGAGAACAAAAGAGGAATTTGCATAGCAGCGCTGCCGCTGACATCTCGCCCTGCTCACAGGGCCCGGGCAGCACATTTAGTCGTTTGTGGGCAAACAACTTACTTAACCACACGGTCCAGGCCGAAAAGCCACCAAGTAATGTCGACATCTTGCGTCACGTACGTCGTGGGGGTAATCAGTGATTTTACTATTACGAAAAACAGCTGCAAAAGCCTACAACATCATTTCTTCACCCCTCAGTTCGCAATTTTTTTTTCAAGATAACAAACATTTGAATCTAATACGCGTAAGGGTTCAAAAGTGTTACGAAATTATGCCGTATTATTTTATTCGTAATTCTTCGAAAGTTATGCAACTATTTTAGAACTGAGAACGTTTTCTCAGAGTGGACTTCATCGAGTTTCGAACATGAACTCATTTTCAGAAGCCCGATTACCTTCATGAACTTTCAGCACAGGAAAATATACTGACAGAAAACAAAAATCGCAACACCAAGAAGGAGTTGTGCGATATAAACGAAAGTATGTAGGTGTGTTTCTACATCTGAAAGGGGATGTATGTACCTATTTCGAGCCAGTCGCATAAGAGTGGCGCTAGTAATGCTACTGTGAGAGCTTTCAATACACGCTGTAACGACACGAGCGGTAAATACCTTTAAGATTGGACGTGGTGAGTTGATGTTAGTCAAGAATGCCTTTACGGCGACAAGGATGCCATTAGCAACACTTCACTGAGTCTGAACGAGTTCCTCTAATAGGCCTACGAGAAGGTGGATACCTTTCTACTATACTGCAGAGAGAATAGGCAGGAATGCAGTCACGATGCATGACTGCTGGCAGCGATGGTCACGAAAATTTACGGTCGCAAGGAGACTGGGCATCTGACGGCCACGTGGAATTACCGAGAGGGAAGACAAGCGTGTACGGCGTATGCCTCTGTCACATCGCACTGCATCTACAATAGCAGTTACATCAGCAAATGGCACCCCACTGACACAACGAACTGTCATACATCAGTTACTCCAATGACAGCTCTAAGCCCTGTAGTGTGTATTCCACTGACCCCAAATCATTCCCATTAGCGACTTCTATTGCCTCAAGCGAGAGCTCATAAGAGGGTAGGGTGGATGCCTGCTGTGTTCCGTGATAAAAGCTGGTTCTGCTGCGGTGACAGTGACGGCCATGTGTTCGTTAGAAGGAAAGCAGTTGAGGAACTGCAACTAACCTGTCAGCATGGTAGACACACTGGACCACACCTGCAGTTATGAGTATTGGGACAATGTTCAGTTCAGCACAGTTTTTAGAGCCAGTTACCTGCATCAGAGGCAAGCATACATTCAGGGGCAAACCTATTGTTGTCCTCTGATTGACGGGTTCTTAATCTATCGTTCTGCTAATAAGGTTAAGACACCCTGGGGTAATCCTTCCTTTTGATTGGCAGGTCATGAGCCCCTGGGGATAATGCTTCTTTTTGATTGACTAGGCCTTATACTATTTTTCCTCCAACCCTCTGGAAACTTCCCCTGTCAGCACAAGCACACTTTTGATATCAGTTCGATTGACTAATGAATTAAATCGACAAACTGCCGGCCGCGGTGGCCGTGCGGTTCTGGCGCTGCAGTCCGGAACCGCGGGACTGCTACGGTCGCAGGTTCGAATCCTGCCTCGGGCATGGGTGTGTGTGATGTCCTTAGGTTAGTTAGGTTTAAGTAGTTCTAAGTTCTAGGGGACTTATGCCCTAAGATGTTGAGTCCCATAGTGCTCAGAGCCATTTTTGACAAACTAATTAAATTCACCCTCTGGGAAAGTCCCCAGCCGGCGCTCTCCCCTATCCACCATTTGGAGTCTCCCTCGCGTGTCTATTGTCAAGAAACTGCAACGATGCTTAAAACCGCCCAATGTCCTCACTACAGATCACATCGCTAAACGCCACCGACCGCGGACCGCATATTGGCATCCGCTGATCTTGAGGCCCCCAAAGAAAGCATCAAGTGCGGCATTTTATTGATTGGAAAATTCCAGACTCTATTCTTGTCTCTGTCTTTCTCAAGCCACTCCCTGACTGTCTTTGTGAATCAATGTCCAGAAAAATGTAGACAGAGGTATGCATCTCCCCTCAGAATACAGTGCTCCTATTGGCTAACGCTGGAGGCAAAGGGAGAGCTGACACAATTATGGTATCAAAAATAGAGTGAAATAAGCCATTTGCACTAGCCTTCCAAATTAAATGTATAACAATTTACAACAGTCAAATAGACCGCTTAGAACACTCACTTCCCATTGCAATGATCCTTCTTCGTAATGAGACATTTTTCAAAGATCTGAGTCTCATACACAAACATTATGCAAACCAAGTAATGAAATTTCCACCACAAATAGTTCATAGCGCTAAATATATCAGAGAACTTGTATGCACCAATGTTTGAGAGCACAAAAACCTTTCTCCATCACAACGTTCCATTAACCATAGGCCGGCCGCGGTGGTCTCGCGGTTCTAGGCGCGCAGTCCGGAACCGCGCGACTGCTGCGGTCGCAGGTTCGAATCCTGCCTCGGGCATGGATGTGTGTGATGTCCTTAGGTTAGTTAGGTTTAACTAGTTCTAAGTTCTAGGGGACTGATGACCTAAGATGTTAAGTCCCATAGTGCTCAGAGCCATTTGAACCATTAACCATACCTGGTGACAAAAAAAAAAAAAAAAAAAAAAAAAAGATTCTACCGGTCACACAAACTGGCGATCGCTCGGGCATTGTTCGGCGTTTACAGCGTAGCTCCCGTCCACACCGACTGGAAGAGAGACCCACACCCAAACGAATGCGTGCGCGAAATACAACTATCGGAAACGCGATGGGGTTTTGAAAAGTAGGATTCCAAAATAGATTTTCTCCCTTACATTCTGAAGGAGAGGAAGGTTCTACTGCGTGACAGAATAGAGAAACAGCAAATGTTATTGCAAGACAGAGTCCATAGCGATGAGTTGAGAAGCACTAAACACGACATACTTAAATAGTAGTCCATTCGGCAGTAATAAGCTGTCCACGGCCAAATCTCATAGATCGCTGTCAAGCGGGATCTGACGTCACGATTGGGTTTTTAAACCACTATATAACGCAATAGCTGCTTCTCTCCACTACATTCGGAAGAAGGAGAAGGAGGAAGGCTACTGCATGATAGGGTAGGGACAACAGCAGATACCACTGCCAGACAGAGTCAACTGCAATGTATTGAGAAGTGATAAACACGACACATTGAAAACACGATCCAGTCCATAGTAACAAGCTGTCATGGCTAGATGTCAGAGGTCAGTGAAAATTTCCACTGCGGCCCCATTCGCAGTTGTACACGCCCGTGTATTCCAGACTGCACCACCCCCGGCAATGGAGGGCGTCTAGGGATGATTGGAATGGTAGGAATTCGGATGTTATCAATATGTCTAGCGCAAATGTCCATCATTTTGAATTTTCTCTCACGTAACACACACACGTCCGCTTCTGTCGCGCTCACCCGGCACACTGGTCACTTCACCAGCCCTTACTGCTGAGGGCAAGATCAGGCACGTAGGCACATCTTTGTGCAAGTCAGAAGCTGAGCTAATCCGTTACTTACAGTTGCCGACCTTTGTGACCGCACTTGCAAGCAGCAACAGTAAACTCCAAAACAAGCAACTGTAGCTTGGGCGTTTACAGTAGTTCTAAACAATTGCACCCTGATGTAGACCACCCTGTTTAAAAAAATCTACTTTACCCAATCTGCGGCAGCGATGTTGTTGGCCACAAACTTCGAATTTCTCACGCGAAACGTAGATTCGTCCCGTTTATAAGAGTTATTTTCGAAGATATTAGGAATCGGGCGATACACTCTTTCTCAAGTGGCTTAAGTGTTGTTACTTGTTGCTAAAATCGCGTAAAGGACTATGGCATGTATTCCCTCTAAGTATTAATTTATCAGGTAGAAAAAAAAAGCTGACCTTACCTATCACATCATGCTTACAGGACTAGAATATTAAAGTCATTTTCGAGTTTTGACAGAGTGCTAAGATCTACCACTGTCACAGGCCCCCCCCCCCCCTATTTTCTCTCTCTTAAGGCAACCATATGTCTTAAGGTAACACCACAGAGCAGCTGTAAATATAAGTTTTATACTACTTATCATTTTACAAATTCGGCAACATGGCGAGTAATTTCTCTTCCCTGTAGGGAAGATGATGTTCTTTTCGAGGGACGCTATTCAGAACCGACATTTGAAGCTAATCACACAAGGATTCTATCACCGGCAACATACATTACACATGAGGACCGCGCTATTAAAAGCGGTTATGTTACAGTCGCCCTGCATAAAAAGCGGTATCAGTTCTACAGGCCCACACACGAGTCGCTGATAGTGTAACGCTTTCTGGTGGAAATGCCCCCTGCGATTTGGAATCAAGTCTCTCCATTCAGCCACATACTTGCATTGGCTTCTATGGAGACGCCTTTTAACGATTACAGCCACTGGCCACCCTCATATCTCGAGACGAGTCACCTTTTTCGAACCTATCTGCTACAGCAAAACTCCAATGTAGTTTTACACAATTCTTCTGCATCTTGTAACTGTCCCTCGGTCTCTGCCTCGGTCTCCCTGCAGCTTCTTCCATGTCATTGTCCCAATTTAAGTCGGAAAATTGGAAATTTGTCGTAAAGGCTTATGGGACCAAACTGCTGAGGTCATCGGTCCCTAAACTTACGCACTATTTAATCTAACTTAAACTAACTTACACTAAGGACAACACACATACTCATGCCCGAGGGAGGACTCGAACCTCCGACGGGGGAAGCCACCCGGACTGTGACAACACGCCAGCAGACATCGCAGCTACCCCGCGCAGCTTTAAGTCGAAACTGAGCAGATATTGGAGAGCAGTATAACTACCACCATCTGCAACCCGTGTAGAAACAGAGTGACCTGATTAATGAGGCAGGACTGTGTTGCGACCACTCAGTAAAATGGAAACATGTTTCTGCAGCTCCGCTAACCGCTTACGATGTGTAAGGTCAGTTCCAAATGAAGCCTGCTCCTGCAACACGAGGCAGCTTAAAGGACAGTACCAACATTTGCAGTGGTGTTTCTTATCGGGAATATTAGGAAGAGAGTCCATATCATATAGTACTACAGTCCGAAATAGATGTCCGTCCCTCAGAATCTATTCACATCTATCACTCAAACATTCTATCATCGTTATTCTATACCATCCAACAGAAAAAACTTATAAACTATAAAAGCTCCACCAACTTCATCTGACAAAAAACTCAATAAGATTTATACTGCATCTCCCTCATGGGATGTATCGCAAACAAATACCTTCTGCGCACCGAAATGGAGCATATGTTGTGATCCCATTAAATATACAGGTACTGATCCATTAGAGCAGGTGGCCAGTCATCGAAGTCGCTTGCACAGGTCAGTGTAATGTTTCATCCCTGTACTGTAAGAGGAGAACCATATCCTGCAGACTATAGCATCAGTCGTAAGAGAGGGTCCTATGTCCCTGTATTGTTGTTTGGAACATTGTTTTTTTCAATTGCAACACGCTTTGTACACTGCCATACATTTTGCTTTTCCGCCACGACTTCGAGGTCTGAGTCAGTTTAAAAACTGACATTAACGAGTTTGATCCATGGCCTCTCAAAGAAAACTAAACATCGCACAGTGTAAATGATGTTGCTGGTGCTACCACAACACACACACTGGATTATTTTAAATAAAAGTCAGTCACAACATATGGAAACTGGAAGAGATTGGTGGCGTTGTGACGTGTTTACAAACTACTGTTCAAAGGTGATTGATGGCCTCTACATTTAAACTCATCTTCCACATTTATGCAATAGCTGATGGCCCGGTGTTCCATTTCGTTTGATTCCTCATATTGCAGCGATGTATGCAATCACTGTTCCGGTGATAGCCATCCCAGGTAGATGCAGCCCTACGTACAAGATTTTTTTTTTTTCATCTCAAATAAGCGATCTCAGTCAATCATTATTTGGAAATCAACAGTGTAACATTGAAAGGAAGTGATGAAAAAGACATCAGCAATGTACTGTAGTAATAAGCAGCACAGTTGACAGTGCTATCAATTTTAGCAATTTTGCCTTAATTTCACCACCAACCAATGAGGTGACCACATGCTTCCCAATTTCTGTATCATCGCTAAACTGCACTTCCTCTTCTTTGCGAGTACCACTGCGAATGTAGATAGATGAACGTGCAGTACGTCCATTCATTGTTAATTCTCTAAGATATACATCAAAGTATACGAGACAGTGATATACATATTTCTCGCATTTCGAGCATAGTGCACAATTTAAGATCTTTCTCTATGCAGTTGGGAGTCACAGGGCATTCTCACATTCTTAGGATAGGCTCAAAGATCTCTTCGCATTGTCTTTGAAAAACCATCCCTGCACCACTGTCACTGATTTGATCTGCAGCTGACCGCTACACCCCATGTCTCGTGAAGGAATAGAGCGAGGCGAGTCCGTAACTATTGATCCTCACGCATCTACGATCTCATGATTTCTCCAGATGCGCAAATGTCGAGGATGCCAGCATACCTTGTCGGTGTATTGCAGTAAATACGACAGTGATGTGATGTAATGGTAGTGGTTAAGGAGAAGAAGAAGAAGAAAGAGGTGGTTTTTGTGCATGACGGAGCTCCAGACCGACAGAGTTCTAAGCATTTTACCTAAAACAACAGCGTTATCAGTTCTAAAGTATTTGGAGTATGTCCGAAAGAATAGACAACATATCCATATAAGTATATAGTTCTGGCAATAGCGGCCATGACCATCTTCTTCTGTGCGGATGCACACTTATTCCCTGAACTCTTACGGGACTTGGTAAGAATGTCTTCCACGAGTCATGAGTGTGTTGGGGTGGGTCACTACGAATGTAGTTTGTGGACACAAGGTGAGAATGTGGGTCTCACGGGAGGCTTGCGCTAGATAGTCCGTGCATTCGCAGTATCCTCTCTGCCGTTGGTGGCTCAGATGGGTAGATTATATGCCACGTAAGCAGGAGATCCTGGGTTCGATTCCCGGTTGGGGCACACATTTTCACCTGTCCCCATTGATATATATCAACGCCCATCATCAGCTGAAGGTATTAATACAAATCAATTTTTTTGCAAAGTCTCATGTCAAATATCCTGCCTTCAAAGCACATGTGAAAAAAACCAGCCAACCTCTTGCAACATACTCTTAGAGGCAAAGCTGCTGCTTGCTTCAGCGGAGTCTTTATTTTTGTATTTTTTCTTCAGAATATTCTTTACTGACAATGAATTTTTTTTGCAGCGTGTATCTTCCTTAGGCCCAGTGCTGTCATTGGTACCATTTTTCTTTTGATTCTGCGTGAACAGTGCCTTACATTCGACTTGCACCATGTAATTTAATGCCTTCTTCCGTGTTGTTTGGTTTTCTTTTCTTCGGCTTTGCGGTTTGCAAAATTTACTTGAAAGAACAATCGAGATCTTCAGCTGCGTCACTATCTTCAAGGGTGAAGTCACTTGAACTATCCTTTACTGCATATGCCTCGCTTTCTGATGAACTGCAATCAATGGACTGGCTTCTCTTTTCTTGGGAAACCTTTGGGACTGATTGTGTCTCTGCCAGTTTGCAAGGGGTAATTGTCATGTCCTTTTCTGGGTCAGGACGCTCTGATAGACGAGAGGGAGCAAATGCAGTGTCTGGAATAGCTTCTGGGTCAAAAGGATAAATCTCTGCGGCAAGGCACCCAGAGGTGACATTTATCGGGGATGCTGCCTTTGGACACACCTTACTGAAGGTTTTTCCAAACACACGGCTATTAATTGTTCTTTCTTCTTCCCTTTCATGTGTAGACCAATACAGCTGAACTTCGTCATCCCAATAAGACTCAAACGGCTTGAATACTTATTTATCCATGGGTTGCAGCTCATGTGTTGTGTTGCTGGGCAAGCAGTTAGGCCTGATGTTGTGCTCGTCAGAAACATCGCAAATTTCAGAGTCCAAATGTGACGATGCTCCATCAAATACCTTTTTTGCAAGCTTGTATTTGGCAAAATGATGTATCAATTTGAAGAATATCACAGTATTCATTGAGCCCTTATCTGTCATTTCTACTGTCCCGGGTGACTAATAGTCTTCCCATTCTGGCTTGCGTTGCTATACTTTGAAAAGTATCATAGGAGGAAAAACCTGCCCAGTTGCATTCCCACATGAGACAATGGTAACATTTTCCCCGTGTTCTGGGGCAATATAGTGCAAGCGTTTCTCGCCTTTCTTCGCTAAAACTTCAGGAGATTTGTGGAGTGAGAGGCGACATCCCTTTTCGTCCCTATTGTAGATAAGGTGGGATTTGTCAAATAACTCCAATTCGGACAAGACCGTTTTCAGTTTCTTAAGATCGTCATTTACAATAATCTTCTTTAGCTCTACAGTTCTTCCTGGATTCAGATGCTGTTCCTTCCTCCTTGCAATGTCTGGGGGTGTCTTTGTAGGAAGAGCTTGAGCCACTTGCGTCCAGCCAATCTCTTCAATTCATTAAAAGGATTCTGCGCACTATTCTTTTCGCAATATACATATACACATTTTCTGAGCACTTTTGTTGTAATTGGATACCCAACTTCAGTGAGTTGAAAAACTCTTTCCTGAGCTTCGTACAAACAAGTTTTTGTCCCAAAATTTTGCTTGTTAATCAAGAACTTATGTGTTTGTGTAACGTCCGTCGAGGAATCCTGTATGTCTTTAAAGCGGCTCTGACAGGTGTCCCATCAGCAAGAGCTTCTATAGCTTGTTTTAAATTATCTGCATCCCATTTTGCTCTTTTTTTCTGTGACTCCATCTAAAAACAAACATTTCCAGCAAGCCTGACGATCCTGAATTAGGGCTGTAACACTGCCATTATATATTTTTTTAAAGCACCGTACTTCAATATAGCTACTAAAAACTATTGTTCTAAATGCAGAATTCCTGTCACAAAGATTACCAAGAAGGAATTTAAAATGTTTTTTTAGACATTTCTTGAAATGACCGACTAATACCTCAGTAAAAATGTATAAAATGACTTAGATTCAATTTGGAGGTAGTAAATACGTGTTACACGTGGTTTTCCAGGATACCCTAAAATTAAATGTGCGTTGTCTATTTACACAGCCCTACACAACGGGGTGCATAATAAACTCCGCCTGAGCCTTGTTTGGAGCGCCACGGATGGGCCTTATTGGGAACAACTGGTTTAAAACGCATGTGAGTTTATTGTTTAAAAAGAAACTTATTATTAGGAAGATAATGCAACTATCTTAATACAGCACAATTTTCTGTTCATAAATACATATTTTTTACTAGTAAGCAGCCCGCATCTCGTGGTCGTGCGGTAGCGTTCTCGCTTCCCACGCCCGGGTTCCCGGGTTCGATTCCCGGCGGGGTCAGGGGTTTTCTCTGCCTCGTGATGGCTGGGTGTTGTGTGATGTCCTTAGGTTAGTTAGGTTTAAGTAGTTCTAAGTTCTAGGGGACTGATGACCATAGAAGTTAAGTCCCATAGTGCTCAGAGCCATTTGAACCATTTTTTACTAGTAAGCCGGTGGCCGAGCGGTTCTAGGCGCTACAGTCTGAAACCGCGCTACCGCTGCGGTCGCAGGTTCGAATCTTGCCTCGGGCATGGATGTGTGTGATGCCCTTACGTTAGTTAGGTTTAAGTAGTTCTAAGTTCTAGGGGACTGATGACCTCAGATGTCAAGTCCCATAGTGCTCAGAGCCATTTGAACCATTTTTTTTACTAGTAAGCCAAAAAGATTGCATTAGATGAAACGTACCATGAAAATAAGAAGCAGCCCTCGTAAACTGAACGCCGTAGCACTACTGAAAGTAAAATGGCCGGCTCGAGAGCGGGTGCGGAAACAGTTGTAGCCTTAGCCACTAGATGTCACAAGCTATCACTACCGAGGACATTTACCGCTGTTTTCAAGTTTTCTACGCTAGAAAATGAGAGCGGGCCTTATTAGGAACCGGGCCTTACTTGGTACATGTACTTTATAGAAGGAGAGACAACATAGTAATAAAATGAGATGTGTTACCGAATTTATAAAGTGATATGGAGTATGTATAAAACTTATATTTACAGCTGTGCTGTTACCGTGTTTGGTTACCTTATGAGAGAGTTCGAAATTGAGGATTTGTCCTGTTAGAGTGATACATCTTAGCGCTCTGCCATAAGCCAAAAATGACTTTAATATTCTAGCCTTGAATGCATGATGTGACAGATAGGGAAAGGTATTTTTCTACCTGAAGAAAGAATACTTACAGGGAAAATGGTCTATGCCATATTGCTGGACGGGATTTTCTAACAAGTAACGATACTTTTGGGACGTGAAAACGTCTCTATTGTCCAATTTCTGCTATCTTCGAAAATAACTTGTGTAAACGGGAGGAATCTACATTTGCCGTGAGAAATTTGAGGTGCGTTAAAAAATGTTCAAATGCGTGTGAAATCTTATGGGACTTAACTGCTAAAGTCATCAGTCCCTAAGCTAACACACTACTTAACCTAAATTATCCTAATGACAAACACTCACACCCATGCCCGAGGGAGGACTCGAACCTCCGCCGGGATCAGCCGCACAGACCACGACTGCAGCGCCTTAGACCGCTCGGCTAATCCCGCGTGGCTTGAGGTGCGTGATCAACAACATCGCAACTTCGGAATGGTTAAGTAGATTTTTTAAACTGGTGGGTCTACATCGGGGTGGAATTGTTAGAAGTACTGTACGCGTCAAGTCTGCAGTTGCTTGTTTAGGAGTGCACCGTGGCTGCCTGCAAGTGCGCTCACGAGGAGTCGGCAGCGGGAAGTAACGGACTAGTTCAGCCTCAGAATTGTACAAAGATGTGCCTACCTGCCTGATCTTTCCCACAGCAGCGAGAGCTGGCGAAGGGATCAGTGTGCTGAGAAGATTCAAGATGATGGACATTTGCGCTGGATGTATTGATAATATCCGAATTCCTACAACTCCAGTCATCCCCAGATGCCCTCTAACGCCGGGGGTGGTATAAACGCGCGCGCACGACTGCGAATGCGGCCGCGGCGGAAATTTTCTCTGACCTCTTTACGTCGGCGCTGGACGTGTAGATGGGGATGGGAGCGCTGGGTGTGGACTTCAAGACAGGAGTGCGCAGGCTGTGCTACGGACTGGATCATGCTTGAGGTGTGTCATGTTTGGCGCTTCTCAGTACATCGCATTGGAATCTGGCTTGCAGTGATATTTGCTATTGTCTCTATTCCGTCATGGCAGTAGAATCTTCCTCCCTTCTTCCGAATGTAGCGGAGAGAACGAATTTCGGAATTGTGTAGTGCTTTAAAAACCCAATCGCGACGACCGATTCCCGATTGATAGCGATCTCTGACATTTCACCATGGACACCTTCTTGTTATCGATTGGCTTGTGGTTTGAGTACATCTTGTTTAGCGCTTCTCAATACATCGCAAAGGACACTGCCTTGCAATGGTATTTACTGTTTTTTCTATTCTATCACACAATAGAACCTTCCTCCCTCCTTCCAAATACAGTACAGACAACCAGTCTAGGAATCCTAAAGTTCTTTTCAAAACCCCATCTCGTTTCCGATGGTTGTATTGCGCGCACGCAAGAGTTCGCGTATGGGTCTCTCTCCCGGCCGGTGTGGACGGGGGCTACGCTGTAGAGGGCGAACACCGCGTGTCGTGCCATCGCTAGCTCGTGTGACCGGTGGATTTTATTTTTACCAGATATGTTTAGTGGAAAGTTATGATGGAGGAGGGTTTTTGTGCTCAAAAAGGCTGGTGCATACAAGTTCTGATATATTTAGCGCTATGATCTATTTCTGGTGGAAATTTCAATTAATTGATTTTCATAATATTTTTGTGTGATACTCATGCGCTGAAAATAGTTTTATTACGAAGAAGGACCATTGTAAGGTAGTAGTGAGTGTTTTAAGCGATGTATTTGACTCCTATAAATTGTTTAGCAATTAATTTGAAAGGGTAGTGCGAATATCTTATTTCACTCTATTCACAATATCGAACTTGTCTCAGCTCTCCCATTGTCTCCAGCATTAGCCAATAGCAACACTGTATTCTGAGGAGAGACGCAAAGCTCCGTCTTCATCTATCGGGACGTTGGTTCACACAGCGAGGGTTTGGCCTCTTGAGAAAGGCAGAGACAGAAAGCGAGAGTGTAATTTTCCAATCAACAGAATGCCGCCACTTGAGGCTGACTTTGGTGGCCCTGAGGTCAGAGGAGGCCAATATACTGTCGGTGGTGTTTAGTAACGTGATCTGTAGTGAGGACACTGGCCAGTTTTGACCTCTGTTGCGTTGCCTTGTCGATAGGGACACGAGTGGGAGACCACAAACGTCAACTAGGGGAGGGCGAAGGCTGTGGGCGTTCCAAAAAAGAGGGTTGCTTTAATTAATTTGGCAATTTAATTAGTCAGTCAAACTAATATAATAAATGAGCTTATATTGGCGAGAGGAGTTTCCTGAGGGATGGGGGAGGAGGAGGTGGAGGGGGAGGAGGAGGATGGGGAAGTGTGAGAGAACAACTGGTTAAGAACCTGTCAGTTAAAAGGAAGGATTACCACCAAGGGATCATGACCTGTCAATCAAAAGGATGGTTTACCCCAGGGTCTTAATCCTATCAGTGGAACAATAGGTTAAGGACCTGCCAATCAAAGGAGAACAACGTGTTTGTCGCTGAACGTATGTTTGCCCCTGATGTAGTCAACCCACACTAACAAACTGTACTGAAATGTACTTTGCCTCACTACTGCTATTGTCTTGGGTGCGATTTCGTGTGATAGCAGGACCACTCTTGTGGTAATATGACGACACCTGACTGCAAAGCTGAACGTCAATCTGGTGATTCGACCTGTTGCACTGCCATTCGTGAACAGCATTTCTGGGGGTGTTTTTCCAACAGGATAATGCTCACCGACATATCGCAGTTGCAACTCAACATGCTGTACGGGGTGCAGACTCGTTATCTTGGACTCCGTGAACTCCAATCGACCGCGTATGGTACGTCGTCGGACGACAACTTTAGCGTACTTCACAACCAACATGTATGTTCGTTTCCATGCAACATTCTGTCGGTTACACCAGTTATTAATGCAGAATCATTTCAGTTTTCAGTTGGCTTATCTCGCTTTTACATTAACATGCGATTTCGCCACATTGATCACTTAAATATGTTACCCAACAAATGCATTCCCGAAATTATGTTAGTCTATTAAGGGTCTCTTGTGACATGAAATAGAACGTTTCTAAGTACTCCACTTAGGGAAAGTGGATATTAACTAGAAAAAGTACATATAATTTTGTTTCTTGTCGTTGTATGTCAACTAAGCTTCAGTGCCCACATTTGGCTTCACTAATGACAATTCACGTTGTTGTCAGCGTAATCTAAGGTACTGTCATCAAATAATTCAGGTTCTTCGACCTGCCCTGTGGCTTCGTACTGAGTAATGGACACACAATATCCATGATGCACCACAGGTATATATGGAAGCAGGTCTATGACGTCTTACAGTATCTTCGGTTATGTGGAAATAGGCCAACAAAACATATTGATGTTAACGTTGTAATCAGTTATGTCTGCGTAGGTCGGTCACACTTCTATACATCAATTTCAGGGCATTCTGCATGAATAGCATGATTCAGGAAAAGTGAAGCAGGATTTGAGCCCAAAAATTTGAACACTGTAGTTGATGAAAAGTGATTATAATGTCCATCTATTGCCACATTTCCTTTTGTTATGTTTGGAGTTAGGTCTTCCTCTTTACAGAAGAAAAATATCTAAAAATTACTTACAGCATGAACCTACGAAGCTACATTGAACAATACAGCAGTTTAGCAGCTAGATAAGGGCAAGCCACAGTAGCCCTTACAGCACGAACTTAATGATGCCAATCACAACTACAACAATTTTTATCGTTAATGGGCTCCAGATAAATATGCTCTAAATTGCCCCATGGTTCATGGTTCCATTCAGACCAGTGTTATTTAAGAGCGCTTCATATAACTTACCGTCGTGGTAAGAATAGAGGTGTAAAACTACCATAGACTACTGTAGAATGTCTAAGAAAGCGAAGACTACAGTAGCTTTCCTAGTAGCTTTGGTCAATTAAGATAGTAACCGCGTTACCTGTGCGTTATGTGTGCTGCATATCTCTTGGGCATTAAGCAAAACAACTTTCCAACTTATCAGTTTAAACGGGGGAGTGTTGCGTTTGAGCATGATGAGGAACGTTCTATTGAGTACAAAATAACAAAAGTAATTGAAAAGATTTTTGTGTTTATGCTTGTAAACTGTACTTACATAAAAAATAACTGTTTTAGTTACATAAAAGTGCAGAAGTTACACGATCAATATTTTTACTTATAAATGCAATTTGTATTTTGTAAGAATATAAAATACACAATGGCCTACCGCCGATCGATGTGTGGTCTAATTATGTGAAAGACAAACGACCGGACAAACAAACTACAGCTCCTCTCTCACACATTCGTTTATGTTTCCTTTCTTATTAATGCTACCAATAATGGTGGTAATTCTATCATTTAGTACGCCACTTATGTGCTGTATCAAAACTACCGACCTTTGTTTTGGTACAGCGTAACTCTGGATAAGACACATAATCGCATTCTGTAAATGGCATGCCACATAGTTTCATTATTTTGTTGCTTACCTCTGATGATGACGCAGTGTTATACTGATTTGGCTGATAGTGCACATCTGCAACCGTATCATCACACGAAGATTCACTCTCAAAGCAATGAGCTTCCGTAGTGTTTCCATTACGCATTTACGATCTCAATAACTCACTTTGTGTCCTCTGCAAGACACCATGGTGTTGTGGTTTATCATACTAAAGCACATAATGACGTTTCCTGTTTGAGTGCAATACGTAACAACACCGTATGTACCTGACATCTTTTAGTTTCTTCAAATATCAGTCCATCAGTGATTTGCCACCCTCCAGCAGATGCTAAAAGTTCACAGATCTCAACATTTCTATTTGTGTTGTTTACCATTACCCGCCCCAGAGCGCCTGCTGTCCTGCGACTATTTTAGAACTATGATGAAGTTAAACAATACAAGTCGGATCAGTTTCTTAGAGTGTCAGATTTACTTTTTCTTAACAACTAGCTTTGAGCGTGAGCTGACTTTCAGAAACCTGATGAATTTCTCAAATTCTCAGCACAGAAAATTTATGTATGTATGCTACGGTGTGAATATGTGCTTATGTCCAAAACCACACTTGTGGAAAATGAAAAATGCACTTACGTGAAGTGTAACAGAGATTTCAGATTAGTATAAGTAACTTATATTACTAAATAGAATAGATTTACATATATATGATAATTCAAACAAAATAATACGTATTTTAGAGCTCCTTAAACAATCCTTTTCAACCACTTTAGCACTCAGTGTTACTGAAAGGCTTCGAGAGGGTAGAATCAGTAGGTTGACATACTTCACTTACCTACATACAGTAATGTTCTACGGAATTCTGTTCTAGTGTAATTCATTTTTAAGAAATACAATTTTCATTACACAAAATGATGCTATAAGAATAGCATGTGGTACTTCGGATCGATCATTTTCTAAACAACTGCTTCAGTGCTCAAAGTGTCGCGTGGGACAATAGGAACATCAGAATGTTACAGTCGTGCTTTTGGGACGGTTTTGTGTATATCTGTTTAGTGTGTAACGCGTACAGCGCTCGTACTTGCCTGAGATTCTTGTAGCATCTTTATTAACAACTTCTCTCCTTGCATTTGTCATTCTTGCCTTAAAGTGTGGTTTACTAGAAACTGCAATCAGAAAAAATAAAAACTTTTATATAGTAGACAGCAATCCATGATTAATGACTGGTTAAGGATTTAAGTATTTTAACTACCGCACAGCAACGCACATTTTCTCACTTCAAACTGGTTTTAACTAATCTATTAGAGGTCATAATGAGTAATGACGTTCATAATTATGACGTTCATAATTACAGTATTAGTTGAAATTCATTACTCATAATTAAAGCTCAGTTTAGCTCGAAGGAGAAGGGCAAGGCTGCTACAATATCTTAGTGGTATTAAATGCCTGAGAGATGGCATATTTATATGTTAAAATAAGTTGAAAGAGTATCTTCTGGACAATCAGTACTTCTTCGAAGATGAATGGTTATTAGAAACTTGTTGTTTATTTAGTGCGAAGTTATTAGTTACTTACTTGATGTGTGTGTGAGACAGAGTGGCAGCCATATTTAAATAATAATTAAGTTTATTTTTTCTAAGTTGACACGAAACTGAATTCTTATCAATGTATCGCTAAATTTTAAGTAGTAACAATCTTTTTTAATCGGTACATTCATTACCAATTGCTGTGCATAGGGCTCTGCGGTCGGTGTCAGTATCATTAAAATCTTTCTGGGTGCATTGCAACGTTATCTTACTAAATGCCCAATATGCTTAAATACTAAAATCACAGACGTTTCGGCCGTGTTGTGTAGGTTTCCTCAGGGCATAGAACAATTTAGCTGAGGTGTGGGTACTTCATTGTGTTGATTATCTAACGAACGAAGACCTTCGCAATTTGACCACATGGAGAAGCAGAGAAAAAAAAAAGTGTTGTTGCTGCGATGTATAGTCGGAGGACTGGTTTGATGCAGATCTCCACACTGCCCTATCCTGTACAAGCTTCACAATCTCCGAATAACTGCCGTAACATACACTCATTTCAAGGTGACTACTCTATTCATCTCTTCGTCTCTCTCAAATACCAAATCGACGATTCCTTTATGTCCAAGAAAGTAAAAATAAAAGAACAGCTTCAAACAACCAAGGTCGCTATTGTACAGTATTTATTGTGTTGATCAGTTTCAGCAAACTACGTCACCATAATCAGATCTGTAAAGCTCAGATCAACATATTTAAGCACACTGGGACTAGATATAAAGGGGGTTCATATAATTTTACATAAACATGGGCTATACCATGGCATATAACATACCTTCCGCAGTGCATTTAACTCAGTCTCGGTCAGATGCATATTATACAATGTCATACCACAGAACGAGACTTCAAGGACACGAGAACAATAGTATATCAGCAAGTCAAGCACAAAATAACTATCACATTAAACTGCGTACATATTGCACTGATTATACAAGCTCATGTTCGTACATTAGCAGATTGAAGACTGAGATTCTCAAGTAAACATCATAGACGCTACAACTAGCCATCCTGTTGCAGTGTAATAATAGTTACAAACAAAAATGCATCATTTCATATAAAGTATAAATGCAAACCAACGATCCAAGAATGTTACACTGCATACAAACAACGAATAATCCGAATCAGAGTAAGTCACACGTATTTTGTTATAATAATTTTAAGTCAACATAAATAAAATATTAAACGACTTTAAAAATCATAACAGGAATCACTATACCTTCAATATATCGTTTAATACACATGTAACGATAGCAGTGATATGACATGTTCCTATTGTCAACACATATACAACAAACACATGCATGTCACAATATGCAGGCATCATACAGCCTTGACAACCATATGCTGTTGTTTGGTACTACCACAAACACTTTATTACAGTAGAGAAATCACTCAATGAAATAACTTAACTGACTTTATACAAATTGCAGTATTTACGCTGCCAATATGTAGTTCGACGTTTAGGTTTGAAAGAAACTGATGAAAATACCATAATAATAAATAGTGCAACCCTGTAACTTGGTATGTAATATAATAAAAATTAATTTGTTATATAATACAATCACTTATTCTGCTCATTAAAACTATGATTAAATCGTTAATGACATAATAGCTATATAAATAGGGCTATGAAGCTTGCTGTACACAATTCACACTATATTCAGCTATCAACTTGTAGTTCAAGGCTTAGGCACTAGCACAGTGCTTCAGATCTCAGTGTGCAACGGGAACATAGCATAGTCTTAAAAAATTGTCATGTCGTAATGTTTAATATTTCTACCCTTTTTGTAAATTTTGTTCGAAGTCAAAGTCTTAATATGACTACCGTTCATCGAAGACGAAATTCAACGTATTTCCTGTTGGGCTTTCCGCAATTCCAATGAATGAATGAAAGGGAACCAATATCGAAGAACAAGAAGGCCTCAACTTCTGTGAGATTGTAGAAACACATAGTCTTGACAAAGTAAATTTTGTGAAAACGTATCACAAAAGATCTTCAAAAATAATAAAAGAAATTTTATTAGATTCTAACTGATCATTCAATAAATTATTCGGAGACCTTTTCCTATAACTGTAAACTTGTAGTTTTTCTAAGATATCTACTCTTTCCCCTTTGGAAACATTATGTGAGACATGTAAGACTGTGACGTTACGACGAATATCAGTAATGCGACGCTTTTTGTCTCTAAGATGATCTCAGAAAGTGGTTTTATTACAACTACTTATGTGTTCCTTAAATGTTGTAGAAAATGACATACCTGTCTGTTCCACATAAGAACCACTGTACTCGCCACAATTTCATTTGTAAACACCCGTTCTACTATATCTGTCATCACTCATCTCAATTTCGTGTCTGAGCTTAGACTTTAGTGTATAAGAAGTTTTAAATGCGGGAATTACATTTGACTTCTGAAAGTGTCGCTCACTTTGGTCCGACACCTTCCTTCTACATGTCATGAGAATGTATCGTAATTTAGGTTTTACTTTCTTGCATTGACCTGAAGTAGCACCGTCCTTGTGGTCTTTTTAGTTCTGCATAAAGATGTTCCACTAAGCCCTGAGAATATCCATTAGCTTCAGCAGTATGTTTTAATGTTGCCTATTCCTGTTCTACACTTGTGGCATCCAGTGGTAACCTAAACATTTTATATAACATTGTATTAAAATAATATATGAAGTTGATCAGATTCAATGAAACTTACTGCAGAAGGTATATTGTACGCCATGGTGTAGTCCATGTGTATGTAAAATTGTATTAGGCCCCTTTAAGTATGACGCCAGTCTGTTTGAGGGTGTTGATCCATGCTTTACGGATCTGATGATGGTAACGTAATTTGTTGAAACCGTTTATCACAATAAACGCTGTACAGTAGCGATTTTGGCTGTTCGAAGCTGTACTTCTGTTTCTACATCAATCTAGATCGCCCCCTAGCTTGGTAATGTCAAGTATGTATAATCCTTGAATGTGTTCTACGATCGAGCCCTTCTTTTCGCCTAACCGTGCGCCCCAAATCCGATTCTACTCAATATCTCTTCGTTAGTTAAGCAATCAGCCTATCTAATTTTCAGTATCTTCAGTAGCACCACATTTCAAAATGTCATACTATTTTCTTGTAAGAATTCCTTATCGTATACGTTTCACTTCCATAAAAGTCTGCACTCGAGACAAAAAACATCAGAAACGATTTCCAAATTCTTAAATATATATTATGTCTTTACAAACTTCTCTTCTTCAAAAACACTTCCTTGCTGTTGCCAGTCAACATTTTACAGCCTCTCCACTTCGCCGTCATCGGTTGTTTTGGTGGCAAAACACAAAATTCATCTACTTCTTTTAGTGTCTCCTTTCCCAACCTAATTCCTACAGCGTCACCTGTATAGTTAGACTACATTCCGTTATCCTTGTTTTTGCGTTCCTCGATGTTCATTTTATATCCTTCTTCCAAGAGACTGTCTGCTCCGTTCAGCTGCCCTTCCGAAGCCTTTTCTGTCATTGACATGAATTGTACAAACAGCATCAAACCAGAATTGAAAGAGTTGTATGAAACCTGCCGTGTCAACGGATACGACATTAAAAAATAAGTAGTGCGACGACGTTCAGTAGAAAGCTGGACACAGACAATAAGATAAAAGAACAGGTCCCGATGGACCACTTACCTTACGTCATAGACGTCAGCGGTGAAGTAGACGAGGCACTTAGCTGAGAAGGCTTCAAACCAGTTATCCGGAGTAGCGGCAGGACTCTTAATTTGACAGGTTCCACTAAGGAACATATGCTGTCAACATGGCACGTGTAAACAAGGCACACCGCGGACGCAAAAGATTAGACAGCTCCTGTCTCTAAAGCAAGAGTTAACAAAATTCACGACAACTTCATGGGATTTATCGACCTAGAAAAAGCAGTCAATGTAAAGTGCTGCAAGACGTTCGAAATTCACAGGAGAATACTTGTAAACTACGGGAAATGCGGATAGTATAGAATATGTAAAAGGACCAAGAGGAAGGAAAATAGTATAGAAAACTGAGAACAATGTGCTCGGATTAGAAAAGAGTAAGGCCATGATGCAATATTTTGCCCTGTTTAATCCTTACATGGAAGAAGCAATGCCGAAAATACACTACTGGCGATTAAAATTGCTACACCAAGAAGAAATGCAGATGATAAACGTGTATTCATTGGAGAAATATATTATGCTAGAACTGACATGTGATTACATTTTCACGCAATTTGGATGCATAGATCCTGAGAAGTCAGTACCCAGAACAGCCACCTCTCGCCGTAATAACGGCCTTGATACGCCCGTACAGGGCCTGCAACATGCAGTCGTGCAATATTCTGCTGAAATGTAGCGTTTCGCAGGGATCGAATAAAGGGTAGAGCCACGGGTCGTAACACATCTGAAATGTAACGTCCACGGTTCAAAGTGCCGTCAGTGTGAACAAGAGGTGACCGAGACGTGTAACCAGTAACACCCCATACCATCACGCTGGGTGATACGCCAGTATGGCGATGACGAAGACACCCGTCCAATGTGCGTTCACCGCAATGTCGCCAAACACGGATGCGACCATCATGATGCTGTAAACAGAATCTGGATTCATCCGAAAAAGTGACGTTTTGCCATTCGTGCACCCAGGTTCTTCGTTGAGTACACCATCGCAGGCGCTCCTGTCTGTGATGCAGCGTCAAGGGTAGCCGCAGCCATGGTCCCCGAGCTGATAGTCCCCATCTGCTGACTCAGGGATAGAGACGTGGCTGCACGATCCGTTACAGCCATGCGGGTAAGATGCTAGTCATCTCGACTACTAGTGATACGAGGCCGTTGGGATCCAGCACGGCGTTCCGTATTACCCTCCTTAACCCATCGATTCCATATTTTGCTAACAGTCTTTGGACCTCTACCAACGCGAGCAGCAATGTCGCGATAAACCGCAATCGCTACAATATGACCTCTATCAAAGTCGGAAACGTGATGGTACGCATGTCCCCTCCTTACACGAGGCATCACAACAACGTTTCACCAGACAACGCCGGTCAACTGCTGTTTGTGTATGAGAAATCGGTTGGATACTTTCCTCGTGGTCATCACGTTGTAGGTGTCGCCACCGGCGCCAACCTTGTGTGAATGCTCTGAAAAGCTAATCATTTGCATATCACAGCATCTTCTTCCTGTCGATTAAATTTGACGCCTGTAGCACGTCGTATCCGTGTTGTAGCAATTTTAATGGCTAGTAGTATAAAATATGAATGATTCAAAAGTCGGATTAAAATTAACGGTCAAAGGATATCAGTGATAACATTGGCTAATACATTTATATCCTCTGTGAAGGGGAAGAATTGTTGGAGCTGTTGAATGGAACGAACACTGTAATCAGCATTAGTAATAAGATTGGCTGGTATATTTGTATCCTCGGTTAAGAAGAAGAAGAATTGTTGGTGCTGTTGAATGGAATGAACACTGTAATGACCACATGCTATGGGTTGAGAGCATATCGAAGATAAACGAAGGGAATGAAGAGTAGCAGAAAGGAGATAAGCGATCAAGAGTAAAGACTACGAAGTAGACGAAATGAAGAAATTCTGCTACCTTACAATCAAAATAACACGTGACAGACGAAGCACCGATGACATATAATGCAATTTAGAACAGGCAAAGAAGGCATTTATGGCCAAAACAAAACTGCTATCATCAAACATCGGCCTACATTTGAGGAGAACATTTCTGAAAATTTACATTTGGATTACAGCATTATGTGCAAGTACATAATGCGCTCTGAGAAAACCGGAAACGAAAAGAACTAAAGCGAAAGGTGCAGTGCTGTAGAAGGATGTTGAAAATTCTTCGGATTGATATTAAAAATGAGCGGATTCTCCGAAAAATCACTGAGGAGAGGGACATATGGCACAACTGGCAGGGATAGGATAACAGGACGTGTGTTAAGACATCAAAGGGCAACTTTAATGGTACTAGGTGTTGATGCGCAGGGTAAAAACCTTAGAGGAAGACAGAGAGATTGAAATACGTCCAGCAAATAAGCGAGGACATTGGGTGTAAGAGAAACTCTGAGATGAAGAGGCTGGCGAAGGGGAAAATCAGTGGCGTCCGCGTCAGAGCAGTCAGAAGATTGATGATAAAAAAAAAGCTGTCCTCACCTCGACCGTTTTAACACTCTAGGGCTTCCAAAGGCTCACTCATCCAGCCACGTGCAGTATAACCTACAGTTCAACGTGGACTCCTAAGACGATAGAGCTCATATCAACAAACCATTACTAGAGGTTAAAGAAACGATACGTGAACGAAAAAGACTAAGGATTGGACATCGAATCAGCTATAGTATTAATTATCCACTAGAGCACTGATACACGTTTGTGATAGTGTACCATTATGAAAAGGAATGGCGACCCATTGTATTTATTTTTATGTATTTATTTAACCAGATTTGATTAGACACCTCAGGCTCCCTCTTCCATAGGCCCAGGGTTTCACACATACGGTACCTTTCTTTGCATAATTATTTACTAAAATTAACGATTTTAGTTTGAGAAATAGTATTAAAATGATATGAGTGTCTGAAATGGCATTATAAGTAAATAACACTGACAGAACTACTGATGGCCCTGGGAGAACCAGCCTTGGCAATGCTCTTCCACCTGGTGAACAATATGAATGAGGCAGGCGGAGTACCCCAAGACTTCAAGCAAAATATAATTCCAATTCCAAAGAAAGCAAGTGCTGGTAGGTGTAAATATTCCCGAACAATGAGTTAAATAAGTCATGGTTGCAAAATACTAACATAAATTCTTTACAGAAGAATGGAAAGACTGGTAGAAGCCGACCTCAGGGGAAGATCAATTCTGATTCCGAAGAGATGTAGGAACACGCGAGGCAATACTGACCCTACGACTTCTCATACAAAATAGGATAACGAAAGGCGAATCTAAGTTTATAGCATTTGTAGACTTACAGAAGGCTTTTGACCACGTTGACTGGAATACTCTTTGAAATTCTGAGGCTAGCAGGGGTAATGTATAAGGAGCAAAGGGCTATTTGCAACTTTTACGGAAACTAGGTGGCAGCTGTAGGAGTCGAGGGACCTGAAAGGGAGGCAGCGGTTGAGATGGGAGTGAGACAGGGTTGTAGCCTATTATGTAAGTTATTCAGTCTGTACACTGAAAAAGCAGTCATCCGGAAACCAAATAAAAAATTGGGATTGGAATTAAAGTTCAGGGAAAATAAATAAAAATTTTGATGTTTGCCAGTGAAATTGTGATTCTGTCAGATGGCAGTTATAAGAGTAGAGGGGCATGAAAGGGAAACAGTGGTTGGGAAGGGAGTGAGACATGGTTGTAGCCCATCCCCGATGTTATTCACTCTGTATATTGAGCAAGCAACAATGGAAACATAAGAAAAGTTCAGAGTTGGTATTGAAACGCATGGAGAAGAAATAAAAACTTTGAGGTTCGCCGATGACATTGTAATTCTGTCAGAGACAGAAAAGTACTTGGAACAGCAGTTCAACGGAATGGACAGCGTCTTGAAAGGAGGATGTAAGATGAACATCAACACAAGCAAAATGAGGATAATGGAAAATAGTCGAATTAAATCAGGTGATGCTAAGGGAATTAGATTAGAAAAAGAGACACTTAAATTAGTAGATGAGTTTTGCTATCTGGGCAGCAAAGTAACTGATGAGGGTCGATGTAGAGAGGATATACAACATAGAATGGAAGTGACAATAAAAGCGTTTCTGAAAAAGAGAAATTTGTTGGCTCGAATATAGATTTAAGTATTGGGAAGACATTTCTGGAGGTATATATCCGGAATGTAGCCATGTATGGAAGTGAAATATGGACGATAACAGGTTAGACAAGAAGAGAACAGAAGCTTTTTAATTGTGGTGCTACAAAAGAAATATTAGGTGGGTAGAACACGTAATTAATGAGGAGGTACTCAGTAGAATTGGGGAGCAAAGAAATTTGTGGAACAACCTGACTAGAAGAAGGTATCAGCTGGTAGGTCACATTCTGAGACATCAAGGGATCATCAGTTTCGTACTCGAGAGAAGTGTGCAGAGGGTAAAAATCGTAGAGGGATATCAAGAGATGAATGCAGTAAGCAGATTCAGAAGGATGTACAGAGGATAGGCAAAATAATGTGAAAACCTTTACTAATGAATGATTTATTAATAAGGGGCAGGACCCCCATTTGCCCATAATACAGCTTCGATTCATCTTGCAATACTGGCATGTAATGATTGTATAGTCTCCAGTGGAATGTTATGCCACTCTTCGATCCGAACCTTTTCCAACTCCTGTACTGCGGAGAAAGGCGGAAATCTGCTCCAAAGTCTGCTCTCCAATACCGCCCACAAGGGTTCGATAATGTTCAAGCTCGGGGACTAAGCTGGGCAGGGGAGACGCTGCAGTTCAGGTACACGCTCCACCCTATCCTGGCTGTGTGAATGGGTGCATTATCGTCCTGAAATATAGCATCATTTTTGGGGAACAACATTTGAATCATGGGGTGCACGTGATCACCAAAGATGTTCGCATAATCGCCGGTTGTGAGAGGGCCTTGAAGTAATGATGGGACCAGCAGAATATCATGATATGGCTGCCCACACCATCACACTTTCATTTCCATGCTTAATCGTTGGAATCAAGCAATCAGGATTGTAGGCTTCTTTTGGTGTTCTCCAGGCGTAAACCCGGCCTGATGTTGGAAATAACGAAAAACCTTGACTCGTCGGACCATATGACGTGTTTCCACCGATCAGCCGTGCAGGTTTTGTACTGACCCCATATATTACACTTCTTTGCATTGGTTTTCCTCACTAATGCTTTCGATATGGAAGCTCGTTCATGAATATTCGCTTTATGGAGTTCTCGGCGGACAGTGTCGATAGATGTAGGATAATGGCTATTGAGTTCTGCAGTCTCTTTAGCTGCCGTGGTTTTGTGTTGTTTTGACAGAATTTGTGTTGGCGTAAGACGATCTCTGTCATTTAGTTTTGATTTGGGCCCACTATTACGTTTACACGATGATGTCTTTCCATGTTTTGTAACTGTTGAAACAGTTGCTTTTGAAACAATCAATAAGTTGGTTGTCTTGGTTACTGATGCTCCAGCTAATCGGGCCCCCACAACCTGCCCTCTTTGGAACTGTGTTAGATCTTTCATTGCACGTCGACCTCGGCCTCTGAATGCAAATACGAAGTGTGCATTACCCGTAAACCACCTGCACTGATGCCTAGTCCATACTGAACAAGCACAGTCCATCGCGACATGTGCCTAACCTGCGTTGTTGACCGTCAAACACAACTATCCCATTACTACCGCTTTTCTCATTATTTTATATCTCCTGTATGTTGCAGCAGTTACGCGAAGATGAAGAGGCTTGCACAGGATAGAGTAGCATGGAGAGCTACATTAAACCACTAGTAACACTGAAGGCAACAGTAACATGACCTTAATTATTTTAACATTGGCAGTAATTGTTCTACTTCGGCTGCTGCCGCTAACTCGCTACGTGCTTTCTTGAAACATGCCACATCTTGTATTTCACATTGGTTTACAATGCGACAGCAATTATCATATACCGAATAACATGACACAACAATTATTTACATGTCATCAGGAAAATGGTTTTACCGGTATAGAAGAAAGATGCGAATGAAGATTAAATTTCCACAGAAATTTTCCCACTGTAGATACTAGTAGTAGGGAGATGGGGGTACTGTGACAGTTTTGATATCAAATTGATATGAAAACTAATTAACTTTATCAATTAATTACCCCAAACCGCGCCGAACCCCACCCCCAGATGTCGTGTGTTTTCCTCAGCCTGCACGTGGGTCCCCTGAGCCTTCTGCCCTCCACACCCCACTCCCTCCCCTCGACTTCCCTCATGTAGAATACAGGCGGTAATTTCGAATTTTGGCAGGAATTTAAAAGATAATGGGAACTTCAATTTTTGGCGTGAATTTCGAATTCTGGATGAAATTTCAAATTTTGCGGGAATTTCGAAATTTATTAGGAGTTTCTTTGTCCCAGGGCTGTACTGAAGCCCTTTCTGGGACTCAATCTGTGCTCGTTCTGGACAGAAAGCATATGTTCACCTCCCAAAACACGGAAACTGCCCAGATGCAGAAGAGGGAGGTCAGGTTAGTGCATTTTATTTATTTTGATTGGGAAACTCAGGTAACAATTGATCCTAATAATGTAGTTAACCATACAGGTTGGTCCTAATTACACAACTATATGCATAGCGCTACACAAGGACTGCCTAAAATTGCAATGCGGCTCAAAAATTGCTGATGCCATGCAAATAATATTACCCCGCTGAGAAAAAATATCACAATATCACTTCAAACTTGTGGCAGGCACTCTAAGACTGTACCCTTCACCTATAAGCTGGTGCAGGAAAAAGGCTGGGATGTAAGGTACTACATTTTTTTGGTGGGAAATACATTAAACCAGCCAGATGTTGGCGTTGGACAGAGAGCCTTTTAATAAGTGTATTACCTGCTTGCCACAGTTCAGTCATTGGTCACTCATAATCAGGTGGTGACAGAGTATCTCGTATTTCCATCATACCTCACAGCAGCCACTTCCAACATTGCTCCAAATTACACACAAGCATTATTTGTGAATAGACCCACCAAGTATGTATATGATCTATAACCAAGCGGTAACTGCCAGCCAATGTGCGAACAGTGTAGCAGCAAGTGGCAAATGTCAACTATCAAGCAATTTTAATCACACTGTAGTATATACAAGGGCACTGCGACGACGTGTGGAGCAGTGCAACAACTGGTAGAGCTTCCCTTGATGTAGCAGCTGAAAGAGGTGTGCCAGTGACGGTGCATTCAAGGATATCACGTCGTTATTTGAGATGAGTCCTGGTTTTGTATACAGCATTATGATCACTATAACTGACTATGGAGGCTCCAAAGAAAACAAAAGTTATACGATTGCATGTCATCGTCATATAAGGCCACTTTAAGCGTGATGGCATGGGATGCCATATGGTACACAATGTGATGATCTCTGGCTAACATAGACTAGTTTGGACAGTAGCCAATGTATTTCTGACTTATTAAAGTCAACTGATGTGCTATATCTTTGAGACCTCTTATCATTATCATTCAGCAAGATAGTGCAAGACCGCATATCGCCTGTGCTGTCTTGACCTATTTCGATAGATATAGTATTCGACCGGTGCTCTGAGCAGCACATTCACTGGATCTCTCACCCACTGTAAACATCTGGTTACTGGGTTCCGACAGACTGACACACAACCTCCTCAGTCAATATGGTTGATAAGCATGGAGTAACGTACCCATATCAGTCATATAAGCCGGGTTACACCGAGCCCCGTTAGAGAGGTTGTCACAGCAAGAGGTGGTGCATCTATGTACTTAATGTCGTACCTACACATTTACACTGATAAGCCAAAATATTGTGACTTTGACAAAGGGCAGATTATTATTACGCAGAGCCTGTGAATGAGTGTCTCCGAAACGGCGAAGCTGGTTGAATGTGCATGTGCTAATGTTGTGAATATCTATGGAAAAAGATAGAACGACAGTGAACCACCACTACGCGCTAAATGATCGGTTGTCCACGATCTCCACAGTAGTGGGGTTTGGATACTTTGTAAAGTAGGCTTGATGGTGATCTGTGGCACCTCTGCCGAAAGATCACAGTTCCAGCGCATGCACAAGTGTGTTGGAGCACACCATTGATTCAAATGGCTTGGAGCCCTATGGGACTTAACAGCTGAGGTCATCAGTCCCCTAGAACTTAGAACTACTTAAACCTAACTAACCTAAGGACGTCACACACATCCATGCCTGAGGCAGGATTCGAACCTCCGACCGTAGCGGTCACGCGGTTCCAGACTGAAGCGCCTAGAACCGATCGTCTGGCTGGCAGCACGCCATTGATTGTACATTGTTGAACATGGAGCTCTGCAGCAGACCACCTCTGCATGTTCACACATTGATCCAATGACATAGCAGTGAGCACGGAACCATTGGCATTCGACTGTCGATCAATGGAAACGTGTTAGCTCTTCGGTGAATCACATTTTTGCTACACTAGGTCGCTGATTTTCTCCACAAACGCAGTCGTCGAGATGAATGGCGAATGGCGGCTCAAAAAGTGCAGCGCAATGGACGCAGGCTGGAGGTAGAAGCTTTATGCTATGGGAGATATTCTCCTGCACTTGCATGGGACATGTGATAGTAATTGAAGACACGATGACAGCTGCAAATCACCTGCATCCCTTCATGCTTGGTGTCTGCCCCGACGGCGATGTCGTCTTTCAGCAATACGACTGTACATGTCTCATAGCGAGAACCGAGAGCATTATAGTGAACTCACATTGATTTCAGGGCTACCAATCTCGCTAATTTAAATACCATGGAAGCCATCTGGATTGCTATCGGGTGCCATAACCGTGTTCGCAAACCAGCAGCCCGCATTTACGTGAAATGCATGACCTGTGTGTGGACATTAGATGTCACGTACCTCTACAAACTTACCAACGATCTTATACGCAAAATCAGTTATGTATTTCTTTCCAAAGACTGCCAAACTAACCATAAAGCAGTTGATCATAATGTTTAGGCGCATCATTGTGTGTGTGTGTGTTCTTCTTAATGCACTGTATACGTACAAAAAGTAAACCTTCATTATTTGCTAACGTTCCTGATGTTCCTGTTTTAATGGCCAGCATTGTATTTATTATTAGCAGTTTTGTATTTGAATTCAAGTATTGTGACATTCTTTGTGTTGGAAGAGCTTACCTCATTAATAGTAGGCTGCATTGGTAACCTCACATACGTGTCTTACAACATGATAGAAAGTAGTACATCTGTGACTGATTTTTTGTGAGTTCATAGATGGCGGGCATGCTGGTTATTGGAAGGTCAAATGTTAATTGAGTACTGAAGAATACCAGGGGAAATGTTACTCGTTCTGATCTGAGATGTGAAAGGAGGATTGCTGGTGGCTATTGAATGCCGTGAGTGCATCCAGTAGCAAATTGCAGCTGAAGTCGTAATGAACGACCCATGCCGCCTAGTACCTCAAGCCGTTCTTGCTTCTTTTAGGCGACTGGTGGAATTAACGTAGACAGCCAGTCTCACACGCTGGGAGGAAGCGTGGTTCGCTGATGACTCTGAGTCGGTATCGGATCGGTTTCTTGCCCTGTTATTGTGTCGAGAATTTTAGGGATCCCCTCAGAGGCTAATTGGGTAGCAGAATTCGTGCAGAGCGTACATCTATTTTTTATGTTCGAGGGATCCCTCCATAGCTTCAGTAACGTATGTGCCATAATCTGAGAAAGAACCAGATTACATGAATACAAGATGAGAATATTCGTTCTTATAAACGGACAAAGAGAAAATGATAGAAAAAAATGGCTCGGAGCACTATGGGACTTAACTGCTGTGGTCATCAGTCCCCTAGAACTTAGAACTAGTTAAACCTAACTAACCTAAGGACATCACAAACATCCATGCCCGAGGCAGGATTCGAACCTGCGACCGTAGCGGTCTTGCGGTTCCAGACTGCAGCGCCAAGAGAAAATGATGATGAGGTATAGTACGAGTGCACATTGTAAGGTCACAGTATTAGTATTACTTATTGATGATAATAATGCCCATGTAGAACAACGAACAAAAAGCTGTCTGAAACCAGAAGGCGATAGCAGTGCAGTCTCAAATTCAAGTTAAAAAAAAAAAAAAAAAAAAAAATTACAATAACAGGCTGGAGCCAATGATGGTGGCCTACTTATTGAAGAAAAGAACTTGGTAATGTCTAGCAATGTTACAGTTTCCAAATGTTACGTTACCTGGCCTCCTCTGGTGCTTTTGTAGACTACACGCCTCAGGAAGCGTAATGGCAGGACAGATCACAGAAAACTAGAAGAAAGTGACAGGTCGGTTTCCAGAATATTCTATTGTAATTGGCGAAGACTCATGTAGGAATTGCAAGAGATTATTCTGGAAGTCATTTTAGAAAATTAATTCGAACAGTTAGTTAATAGAAACTGCTCGTAAAACAGCATCTTATAATTCCTAGAACTAACAGACATGAAATTTTCTAATCAGGTAATATAAAGAACTGAATTGTGTTCATAATGCTATCACACCATTAATTACTTGAGGAGTTAAAAGGAATATTAAGAAAAGTAGGCACATTTTTACTTAGCAAATATGAGAGGAAAAACGTCTTAGGTAATCTCAACAGGGGATTACAGTAACTAAGGGAGCCGCCGTTGGATAAGCAGCTGCCAGCAGCAAGTCGTACATTCCTAGCTTACTTATTTGTTACATAGTTTAATTCTTAATTTCTTTTCGTGTTTTTGGGTACTTGCATTGTTTAATTCATAAATTTCGGGCGTATTATAGTATTTGGGTGTTGTAGCATCGCGCTTTAGTGTTTACTTCGTAGATTCTTACTTAAATTGCGTGTGAGTTTCGTATAGGCGGTGTAATTTCGAGTTTTAGTTACTGTAATCGTAAATTCAGGCAGATTGTAGCGCAGTCGTTAGGCGTTTGTACAGGTTAGTTCATACATTCTTTACGTGTTTCCCTTGCGTTATCTAGGCACGGACTCGTGTTTCAGTAACTGTTGTTCAACATCGATTAGAATGGACAGGGACTGTGATTGCTGTGTTCGGATGAGGGCTGAGTTGGCATCCCTTCGCTCACAGCTGCAAGCGGCGCTGACTTCGGTCGCGCAGCTTGAGGCTGTTGCCAATGGGCACCACTGTGGGGAGCCGGACTTGGGTATCACGGGGATCTCAACCTCTTCCCGTCTATCCCCAGATCGGTCTGCCGCTGTGGTTGCTCCGGTTGCTGCCCGCAGTGGGGCTGAGCCCTCGCCTGTGGTTGATTGGGAGGTCGTTCCAAGACGTGGTAGGCAGCGAAAGACGTCCCCGGAGGCTGATCAGAAAGCCTCCCCGGTGCGTCTGACAAACAGGTTTCAGGTACTGTCTCTGGCTGAGCCAGATGCAGCTGCCTGCCCTGTTTCAGAGGATGATTCTCAGCCTTCAAGGTCCGGGCAATCGCAGAGGGTGGGCTTATTGGTAGTTGGGAGCTCCAATCTTAGGCGCGTAATGGGGCCCCTTAGGGATATAGCGGCTAAGGAGGGGAAGAAATCCAGTGTGCACTCCGTGTGCATTCCGGGTGGAGTCATTCCTGATGTGGAAAGAGACCTTCCGGATGCCATGAAGAGCACAGAGTGCAGCCAGCTGCAGGTGGTGGCACATGTCGGCACTAATGACGTGTGTCGCTTTGGATCTGAGGAAATTCTCTCTGGATTCCATCGGCTATCTGATTTGGTGAAGGCTGCCGGTCTTGCTTACGAGATGAAGGCAGAGCTCACCATCTGCAGCATCGTTGGCAGAACCGAAAGGACCTTTGGTGCAGAGCCGGGTGGAGGGTCTGAATCAGAGGCTCAGACGGTTTTGCGACCGTGTTGGCTGCAGATTCCTTGACTTGCGCCATAGGGTGGTGGGATTTCGCGTTCCGCTGAATAGGTCAGAAGTTCACTACACTCAGCTGGCGGCTACACGGGTAGTGGAGGCTGTGTGGCGTGGACTGAGCGGTTTTTTAGGTTAGAAGGCCTCTGGAAAGTACGGGGTGGGCTGCAATCTCAAAGGGTGCATGGCAAATACAGGACGTGCTTGGATCATGGAACAGTCGGAATTGTAGTTGTAAATTGTTGTAGATGTGCTGGGAAAGTCCCTGACCTTCAAGCGCTAATAGAAAACACAGAATCTGAAATCGTTATAGGTACAGAAAGCTGGCTAAAGCCTGAAATAAGTTCTGCAGAAATTTTTACGAAGTCTCAGACGGTATTCAGGAAAGACAGATTACGCAGAACTGGTGGTGGAGTGTTTGTGTCTGTCAGTATTGGTTTATCTTGTAGTGAAGTAGAAGTAGATACTCCGTGCGAATTGGTATGGGTGGAGGTTATACTTAACAGCCGAACTAAGTTAATAATTGGCTCCTTCTACCGACCCCCAGACTCCGATGATATAGTTGCTGAACAGTTCAGAGAAAATTTGAGTCTCGTAACAAATACCCCACTCATACGGTTATAGTTGGTGGGGACTTCAACCTTCCCTCGATATGTTGGCAAAAATACTTGTTCAAAACCGGTGGTAGGCAGAAAACATCTTCCGAGATTGTCCTAAATGCTTTCTCCGAAAATTATTTCGAGCAGTTAGTCCACGAACCCACGCGAATTGTAAATGGTTGCGAAAACAGGCTTGACCTCTTAGCCACAAACAATCCAGAGCTAATAGAGAGCATCATGACTGATACAGGGATTAGTGATCACATGGTTGTTGTAGCTAAGCTCAATACCGTTTCTTCCAAATCCACCAGAAACAAACGCAAAATAATTTTATTTAAAAAAGCGGATGAAGTGTCACTATAAGCCTTCCTAAGAGTCAATCTCCATTCCTTCCGAACTGACTATGCAAATGTAGACGAGATGTGGCTCAAATTCAAAGATATAGTAGCAACAGCAATTAAGAGATTCATACCGCATAAATTGGTAAGAGATGGAACTGATCCCCCATGGTACACAAAACAGGTCCGAACACTGTTGCAGAGGCAACGGAAAAAGCATGCGAAGTTCAGAAGAACGCGAAATCCCGAAGATTGGCTAAAATTTACAGACGCGCGAAATTTGGCACGGACTTCAATGCGAGATGCCTTCAATAGGTTCCACAACGAAACATTGTCTCGAAATTTGGTAGAAAATCCGAAGAAATTCTGGTCGTATGTAAAGTACACAAGCGGCAAGACGCAGTCAATACCTTCGCTGCGCAGTGCCGATGGTACTGTTACCGACGACTGTGCCGCTAAAGCGGAGTTATTGAACGCAGTTTTCCGAAATTCCTTCACCAGGGAAGACGAATGGAATATTCCAGAATTTGAAACACGAACAACTGCTAATATGAGTTTCTTAGAAGTAGATACCTTAGGGGTTGCGAAGCAACTCAAATCGCTTGATACGGGCAAGTCTTCAGGTCCAGATTTTATACCGATTAGGTTCCTTTCAGATTACACTAATACATTATCTCCCTACTTAGCAATCATATAGAACCGCTCACTCACCGATAGATCTGTACCTACAGATTGGAAAATTGCGCAGGTCACACCAGTGTTTAAGAAGGGTAGTAGGAGTAATACATCGAACTACAGACCTATATCATTGACGTCGGTTTGCAGTAGGGTTTTGGATCATTTACTGTATTCAAACATTATGAATCACCTCGAAGGGAACGATTTATTGATACGTAATCAGCATGGTTTCAGAAAACATCGTTCTTGTGCGACGCAGCTAGTTCTTTATTCGCACGAAGTAATGGCTGCTATCGACAGGGGATCTCAAGTTGATTCCGGAAAGCTTTTAACACCGTTCCTCACAAGCGACTTCTAATCAAGCTGCGGGCCTATGGGGTATCGTCTCAGTTGTGCGACTGAATTCGCGATTTCCTGTCAGGAAGGTCGCAGTTCGTAGTAATAGACGGCAAATCATCGAGTAAACCTGAAGTGATATCAGGTGTTCCCCAGGGAAGCGTCCTGGGACCTCTGCTGTTCCTGATCTATATAAATGACCTGGGTGACAATCTGAGCAGTTCTCTTAGGTTTTTCGCAGACCATGCTGTAATTTACCGTCTAGTAAGGTTCTCCGGCGACCAGTATCAGTTGCAAAGCGATTTAGAAAAAACTGCTGTATGGCGTGGCAGGTGGCAGTTGACGCTAAATAACGAAAAGTTTGAGGTGATCCACATGAGTTCCAAAAGAAATCCGTTGGAATTCGATTACTCGATAAATAGTACAATTCTCAAGGCTGTCAATTCAACTAAGTACCTGGGTGTTAAAATTACGAACAACTTCAGTTGGAAAGACCACATAGATAATATTGTGGGGAAGGCGAGCCAAAGGTCGCGTTTCATTGGCGGGACACTTAGAAGATGCAACAAGTCCACTAAAGAGACACACTTGTCCTCTGTTAGAATATTGCTGCGCGGTGTGGGATCCTTACCAGGTAGGATTGACGGAGGACATCGAAAGGATGCAAAAAAGGGCAGCTCGTTTTGTATTATCGCGTAATAGGGGAGAGAGTGTGGCAGATATGATACGCGAGTTGGGATGGAAGTCATTAAAGCAAAGCCGTGTTTCGTCGCGGCGAGATCTATTTATGAAATTTCAGTCATCAACTTTCACTTCCGAATGCGAAAATATTTTGTTGAACCCAACCTACGTAGGTAGGAATGATCATCAAAGTAAAATAAGAGAAATCAGAGCTCGAACAGAAAGATTTATGTGTTCGTTTTTCCCGCGCGCTGTTCGGGAGTGGAATGGTAGAGAGATAGTATGATTGTGGTTCGATGAACCCTCTAAAAATGGCTCTGAGCACTATGGGACTTAAAATCTTAGGTCTTCAGTCCCTTAGAACTTAGAACTACTTAAACCTAACCAACCTATGGGCATCACACACATCCATGCCCGAGGCAGGATTCGAACCTGCGACCGTAGCAGTCCCGCGGTTCCGGACTGTAGCGCCCAGAACCGCACGGCCACCGTGGCCTGCGATGAACCCTCAGCCAAGCACTTAAATGTGAATTGCAGAGTAGTCATGTAGATGTAGAAACGGTTATATCTGAAGATAAAGAAGTAGATTATCAATGGAATAATTTCAAAAATACTGTGCAGTATGAGGTGTGATTGAAAAGTTTCAAGAACTGATCCGCTACTGCTTACATGTTTAACGGGCAGGTACACGGAGGGTGGGGAGTGACTCACTGCCTTGTCCTTGAACGTCCTCTTATAGGGAACTGCGTTCCCTTTACTCAGTTCGTTGTGGCAGCTGGTTGAGTGCAGATCTGTTAGGGCTTGTTGCTGGATTCTGTCTGTGTGAAAATGGACGTAAAAACGGAGCAACGAGTTTGTGTGAAATTTTGTTTTAAAACCAGGAAATAAGCTTCTAAGAGTTACGAACAGCTTTTGGAGGTAATTGTATGAGCCAGACAAATGTTTTTGTCTGGTCATGTTTTATTTATTTGCAGGTGAAAATCTGCCGTGCTGGTACAGACTCAAATCCCCTGCCGGCAACATGTTGTCAGAGAGTCAGAACATAAAAGGGCGCAGCCCATTAATAAAGTGGAGTTGTTGTTGCAGTCTTCAGTCTGAAGACTAGTTTCATGCACCTCTTCACACTACTCTAACCTGTGCTAATCCCTTCATCTCCAAATAACTAATGCAATCTACAGCCATTTGTATCTGCTTACTATACTTATCTTTTAGTCTTCCCTCTACAATTTTGACCTCCCCCCACTTCCTTCATTATCAACCTGAAGATTCCTTAATGGCTCAGGGTATGTCTTATCAAACAATCCCTTCTTTTAGTCAAGTTTTGCCATAAATTTACTTTTCTCCAATTCCATTCACTATTTCCTCATTAGTTGCTCGATCTACCCACACAATCCCAATATTCTTCGTTAGAAGGACATCTTTCACTTCTGTACAAGCCTACTTTCACAAAAGAACACATACATTTCTGTTAAGAAATTCCGCTTTTTCAAAACTGGTTTTAGTGCTATTGCCAGACCTCATTTTATATCCTCTCCAATTGGACCATCATCCTAATGTACTTCAGTACTGTCCAATTTAATACGACCAGATTCCATTACTCTGGTTTTACTTTTGTTGATGTTCATCTTATGACGTTTTTTCAAGATACTAGTCATTCGATTCAACAGTTCTGACTCAGACAAAATTTCAGTGTCGTCAGCAACCCACGAAGTTTGTATTTCCTCTCACTGAACTTTAACTCCTTCATTTTGATTTCTTTTACTGCTTGGCCAGTACAGAGATTGAATAACTTCGGGAATAGGCTACAGCGTTGTATCACTTCCTTCTGAACCACTACTTCTTTCTACACCTATAAGTGCAGTCTGGTTTCAGCATAAGTTGAAAGCATTCTTTCGCTTCCTCTGTTTTATCCCTGCTAATTTCAGAATTTGAAAGAGTCTGTTCCAGTCAAAAATTTTATCTACGCCTACAAAAGGTATGAGCGTAGGTTTGGCTTTCTTCAACCTGTCTTTTATGGTAAGTCATAGGATCGGTACTGACTTGGCTTTACCTACATTTCGCCGGAACCATTAACTGATGGTTCCCAAGGTCGGTCTTCCCAAGGTCAGTTTTTCCATTCGTCGGTAAATAATTTGTGTCAGTGTTCTGTAAACTTGACTTACAGCGAACTGATGGTTCGCTAATATTCATACATAACAGCACGTACCTTTTTTGGAACTGAGGTTATTACATTCTGCTTGAAGTGGGGTATCATGTGGTAATACGTTTTCTGAATTTGTTTCGAATAACGCTGCGAAAATTCGTGTTGACTTAATGGAAGTGTATAGCAATAGAGCACAAGGGTTAGATGGCGTAGACAGTCCCATTGTGGTCAGACAAGTGTGAGGGACGAAGGCAGATCTCCTCTCTGAAGAGAATCGTGAATCGCCACAGAAGCTGAAGCCGTGATGCCTCAAGACCAGCGGGTCCCAATCGAAGATATAGTGAAATAAGCAAAAATCCATCACGGATCAGATTTCATCTTGCACGACATTTTGAGCATGATAGGGTCGTCGCCGGCTGGGTTCTCAGACTGCTCACACGCTCTCCAAACGCCCGCCCAAGCGAAGGCTGAAATGAAAATGTTGCTGCTGTGTCAGGCCAACCTAGTTGACTTCTTTAGCCGCCTGATTATCGTGGTCGAGTGCTATTATACGAAACAAAGTAGCAGTGGAAGCAGTGACAACATGTGCGTTCACACACGCTCAAAAAGGTGAATACCAAATTGTCACCGGAGAAAATGATGCTGTGAGTTTTTTACAACTCCCGTGGAGTGGTGCTGAAAGGTTCCATTCGTAAGGAACAAACTGTCGCAAGACCATACTACTGAAATCACCTGAAATGGTTGTAAATGATTGTTCCGGCGAAGCTTTGCAGGAGTCGGAACATGGGCGTGTTTTTGCTCCACGACAGCTTAGTGTGCACAGGATATAGACTCACATGCTGCTTCTTTGTGGTATCAATAGTCTCCACTATTCCCCTGAAATGACACCCAGTGATTTCTTCTTCCTCTTTCCAATGAAGAAACCATTGCGCGGCAGGCATTTCCAGAATGACATACAGGTGAGTTTCGAGTTGGAACGTTTCCCGAGAAACGAAAATGCAGACTGCTATAACTAAGGTATCTGCCAAATCATCCGTCGTTGGGAAAAACGCGTCGCATTCAAGGATGAATAGGCCGAGCGTGGCCGACCGGTTTGAGGCGTCATGTCACGGAATGCACGGCCCCTCCCGCAGGATGTTCGATTCCTCCCTCGGGCATGGGTGTGTCTGTTGTCCTTAGCATAGGTTAGTTTAAGTTAGTTTAAGTAGTGTGTAGGTCTAGGGACCGATGACATAAGCAGTTTGGTCCCTTAGGAATTCACACACATCTGAACACTTTTTTTTCAAGGATGAATACGTGTATTTAGAGAAGGACCAACAAGGACCACTGCCGAGCCTCATGGTCGCGACTTGATTTTTTTCAAGATGATAATTAAACCTCATGACTACTCTTCGTAAAACTATCTGTATATACGAGGGACGTTCAATAAGTAATGTAACACATTTCTTTTCTGAAAACAGGTTGGTTTTATTCCGGATTCCAGTACACTACATTATTCCTCCCTTTTTGGCTGGTAAATCCCATTTTTTAACATAAATTCCGTTCAATGCGATGGCTCTTGCGCCACCTTACTGGGAAGGCCTTTATGCCCACATGGTACCAATCTACTGGCCGATGTCGGAGCTAACGTCTTGCTGCCATAATAACCTCCACACGGCCCACGTAGTGCTTCCCGCTGAGTGCATCATACGTTGGGCCAAACAGATTCAGGATCCTGGCTGTATGATGGACGAGGAACAACAGTCCAATGAAGTTCTGCGGCTCCTCTAGGTTGCGCAAACTAGTGTGGGGCCTTGCATGGCCATGGAGAAAGAGCAGTTCGTCTGCATTTTTCTGGCTGAACACGCTAAACGCTGAAGAAGTCACAGCTGTGTGAAACCGGCCGGCATGCGGAAGATCGAGCCGGTTTGTGGGATCTTGTTGAGATGATGATAGATGCGTCGCCAACGACTCACCATGCTTTTGTTCACTGTCAGGTCTCTGCAGACGTTCTGCAAGCTCCTACGACTATCTGCGATTCTCTGGTTTTCCGCCAAAAGCTCTATACTTGGAACGGATAGATTTCCATTTTGGAGATTATGTATAGTGCAGACGCATGTCGAAACTTCATGAAACTACAGAAGGCAGATGGGGGAGTATTCCACTATGTCCCACAAATCATTCCGCATGTTTTTAACCGAAATTGGGCCAGGAAAAAAAGTTCAGTTACTTATTGAACGCTGCTCGTAGATCACTAGAAAAGTTCTGAATGCAGAAGGGAAGTATTCAGAACTAAATGTGGCGTATCGTTATGAGTGTGGTATGGAAAATGTTTGTGGGCAGTTCACAAACATTTTTATTGTACCTAGCTGTAAGAGATGTGCACATTTTTCCTTCACGTCGTTCTGGCTTGCCCTGTCGAGCGACTTGAGAGCGCCCCTTCTGTCCCCCTGTATAAATCTGTTATTTTTCTCCTGGCGCTGCGGTTGACCCGCAAGGCGGCGGAGGCGACTGAAAGCTGAGCGGAAGATCCGCAGTTGTTTACCAGCGTCGCTGATGGATGGCGGCATCCGCCCGCGTTCCCACGGGATGGCGCGGCGCCGCCGAACAACCGGCGTATACGACGCAGACTTGAGCGCCGCTTCTGACACCTTCACCCGGTATCTGTCAAGACTGCATTCTGCGCAAAAAATAATTACTCAAAACTCGTTCTTTCTTCTCTTGTTTTGATTGAATTTTGTCAGTTTCATAAGTTAGAGTGAGTGCTATGTCTTTTACTTGCTAAAAACATTATAAAGGTAAGATCGCATAAATACTTCTTTATTTAAAACAACCGTATTCGACAGACTTTGTTGTCAACTTCAGGTCTTAGCAAATCTTTTTGTTAAGCAACGTGTTCATTGTAAGTAGGATCTTATGCCAGGTTGCCATGTGGATAAAAAAAAAGCAACACAGTACAAAAGATTTGTCACAACTAAATTTTTTAAAAAGAAATTACCTTGTGCAAATGGCCATATCCACATGTATACCGCTCACAGACGACTGTTACGTCACAAAAACAGAGTACACAGTAGCACATATATTTACATGAGCTGGACATAATCTAAACATTGAAAATCTACCTTAAATGTGTATTAGGTACTACTGATAGACATATATCGAGCATTAGAAATTTAAGGTGTATTTTCAATGTTTAGAATACATCCAGCTGATTTCAACAGATATGCCACTGTGTACTCTGTTTTGTGACGTAACAATCATCTCTAAGCAGTATATTCACTGAAGCGCCAAAGAAACTGGTATAGGCATGCGTATTCAGATACAGAGGTATGTAAACAGGCATAATACGGCGCAGCGGCCGGCAACGCTTATACGGGGTGGTCCATTGATCGTGACCGGGCCAAATATCTCACGAAATAAGCGTCGAACGAAACAATCTACAAACAAAGAAACTTGTCTAGCTTGAAGGGGGAAACCAGATGGCACTATGGTTGGCCCGCTAGAAGGCGCTGCCATAGGTCAAACGGATATCAACTGCGTTTTTTAAAAATAGGAACCCCATTTTTTATTACATATTCGTGTGGTACGTAAAGAAACATGAATGTTTTAATTGGACCACTTTTTTCGCTTTGTGATAGATGGCGCTGTAATAGTCACAAACATATGGCTCACGATTTTAGACAGACAGTTGGTAAATGGTAGTTTTTTTAAATTAAAATACAGAACGTAGGTACGTTTGAACATTTTATTTCGGTTGTTCCAATGTGATACATGTACCTTTGTGAACTTATCACTTCTAAGAACGCATGCTGTTAAACCGTGATTACCTGTAAATACTGCATTAATGCAATAAATGCTCAAAATGATGTCCGTCAACCTCAATACATTTGGCAATATGTGTAACGACATTCCTCTCAACAGCGAGCAATTCACCTTCCGTAATGTTCGCACATGATCAATACCGCTTAAACCGCACGCGAGCTATGTGCCGGACATCCATCATGTTGGAAGTACATCGCCATTCAGTCATGCAGTGAAACACATTGTAGTAACATCGGTAGAACATTACATAGGAAATCAGCATACACTGAACCATTTAGATTGCTATCGATAAATGGGGGCCAATTATCCTTCCTCGCATAATGCCGCACCATACATTAACCCGCCAAGGTCGCTGATGTTCCACTTGTCGCAGCCATCGTGGATTTTCCGTTGCTCAGTAGTGAATATTATGCCGGTTTACGTTACCGATGTTGCTGAATGTCGCTTCGTCCCTAAATAGAACGATAGCAAAAAATCTGTCATCGTCCCGTAATTTCTCTTGTGCCCAGTGGCAGAGCTATTCACGACGTTCAAAGTCGTCGCCATGTAATTCCTGGTGCACAGAAATATGGTACGGGTGCAATCGACGTTGATGTAGCATTCTCAACACCGACGTTTTTGAGATTCCCGATTCTCGCGCAATTTGTGTGTTACTGATGTGCGGATTAGCCGCTACATCAGCTAAAACACCTACTTGGGCATCATCGTTTGTTGCAGGTCGTGGCTGACGTTTCACATGTGCCTGAACACTTTCCTGTTTGCTTAAATAACGTAACTATCCGGCGAACGGTCCAGACACTTGCATGATGTCATCCAGGATACCGAGCAGCATAGATAGCACACGCCCGTTGGGCATTTTGATCACAATAGCCATACATCAACACGATATCGACCTTTTCCGCAATTGGTAAACAGTCCATTTTAACACAGGTAATGTATCACGAGGCAAATACCGTTCGCACTGACGGAATGTTACGTGATACCACGTACTTACACGTTTGTGACTATTACAGCGCCATCTATCACAAAGCGAAAAAAGTGGTCCAACTAAAACATTCATATTTCTTTACGTACTACACGAATATATAATAAAGAATGGGGGTTCTTATTTAAAGAAACGCAGCTGATATCCGTTTGACCTATGGCAGCGCCATCTAGCGGGCCAACCATAGCGCCATCTGGTTTCTCACTTCAAGCTAGACGAGTTTCGTTCTTTGTAGTTTTTTCGTTTGATGCCTTTTTTCGTGAGATATTTGGCCCGGTCACTATCAATGGACCACCCCAAATAAGACAACAAGTGTCTGGCACAGTTGTTAGATCGGTTACTGCTGTTACAATGGCAGGTTATCAAAATTTAAGTGAGTGTGAACGTGGTGTTATAGTCGGTGCACGAGCAATGGGACACAGCAACTTCAAGGGAGCGATGAAGTGGCACTTTTCCGTACGACCATTTCACGAGTGTACCGTGAACACCAGGAAAACATTAGATCTCCGACATCGTTGCGGCCAGAAAAAGATCCTGCAAGAACGGCACCAACGACGACTTAAAAGCATCGTTCAGCATGACAGAAGTGCAGCCCTTCCGCAGATTGCTGCAGATTTCACTTCTGGGCCATCAACAAGTGTCAGTGTGCGAACCATTCAACGAAACATCATCGATATGGGCTTTTGATGCTGAAGGCCCCCTCGTGTACCCTTGATGACTGCACGACACAAAGCTTTACGCTCGCCTGGGCCCGTCAACACTGACATTGGACTGTTGCTAACTGGAAACATGTTGCCTGGTCGGACAAGTCTCGTTTCAGATTGTATCAAGTGGATGGACGTATACGGTTATGGAGACAACCACAAAAATCTATGGACCCTGCATATCAGCAGGGGAGGTTCAAGCTCGTAGGGGCTCTGTAAAGGTGTGGGGCGTGTGCAGTTGTCACAGGTGACACGTACATAAGTATCCTGTCTGATCCCCTGCATCCAATTATGTCCTTTGTATATTCCGACCGACTTGGGCATTTCCAGACTCCACACGTTCAGAATTGCTACACAGTGGATCCAGGAACTCTCTTCTGAGTTTAAACATTTCCGTTGGCCACCAAACTCCCCAGGGATGAACATTATTGAGCATATCTGGGATGCCGTGCAACGCGCACTTCAGAAGAGATCTCCACACCCTCATACGCTTACGCATTTATGGACAGCTCTGCTTGATTCGTGGTGTTTTGAATTCCCTCCAGCACTGCTTCAGACAGTATTCGAGTCCATGCCACTTCTGCGTGCTCTCGAAGGGCGCTACACGATATTAGACAGGAGTGCCAGTTTCTTTGGTTCTTCAGTGTATATGGACATGGCCATTTGGACAAGATGTCTTAAGTTTTTAAATACTTTAGTTATGACAGACTTTTTATAATGTGCTGTTTTTATCCACCTGACAACTTGGAGTAGGGTCCAACTTAAAATGATCGTGTTTCACAATAAAACATTTTTTAATACCTGTGGATGACAGGAATGTCTGTCGAAACAGATTGTTTTAAATAAAGAAATGTTCATCCTATCTTGGTTTATTTTCCTTTCTTTCCCATTGGGTCACTTGCTTGATATACCACATGAAAACTGCTTTCGCAAGACCGCTAAGCTAACGCTTTTTTTTAAACTAAAACTTTGGTTGCGTTAAAATTCTCATGAAGGAGCGATCATAAAAGCCCAATAGGTACTGAAGACCTGACATTCTGAGTGTGCTAAAAACTTTTTTTTTTCAAAATTGATTTTATTCGCCCTAAAAGCGCATTTCCCATGCCAATATACCGCATTAAATGCGCTTCTTGATATGAATAATGTAACACGCCCGTAACAGAGACAAATAGATGCTGGTGATAGCTCCATGGCCCTCTTCGTTCTCAAAGTACTTGGAAATCAATGTTGAAGTACACCAGTTTTGCGCTCGAACGTCGTAGTTGCCATACTATTTGTCATGTTGTGAAAGTAAGAGATATGCGTTTGACAGCAAAAAAGTGGACCACTGCTGAATGCAGTCAACTTAATGTTGCTGTGTGGCAGTTCCTCTAAATGCCAAAACCTTGTGGGGTACAGTCGTTTGACTATACACAATGGCTGCCAAAAGAGACCACTAGAGAACACTGCTCATTACGGCAGTCAGTACAGATATAATCTAACACTGCAATACAACAAATATTACAAAATACGTTATTAAAAGTGAGACAGTCCCTAGCGTTTATAAATTAAACGTCATTACAATTAGTGATATTTCAGAAGTCTTATCACGCCCAATAAATAACATGACGAGTTTCGGTTCGTGATCTGCATTTGAACCCATTGTTAACCGAAAAATGCTAGCATGTCTTATCGAGATTCGAATAGGCATAACGAGGCGTAAAATATCGAAGTTTTCATCTGCACCACTTTACAAGGCCGAACGCCCAAACCTGAAAATAAGTGGAGATACGCTTAGCACTGCATTAGGAACCCCATAGAGCTTGTAATGCCCCTGATAAGTAACCACTAAAGGTTCGTAATAAAGCGCAATACACAAGTATGAAACACCATGAAGATAAGTTGTGGTGATGGACGGGAAGTAGAATCCAATACCTATATGAATTGTTAACTAAGAAATATCGGCAGTCAGATATTAAATATATTCACCAATAGCGGGATATTGGTACCTGAAACGACGATACTAAGGACTTTTGCCTTGCAGGGATTCGAACCCGGCACCTTTCGCTATTGTTTTATAGCTATGAATAGATGTGAAATATTTATTGTTTCTTCACCTGTAGTGAGATCTGCTCATGTTCGGCTAGAGGTAACACAATTAATAGTTCTGTACTGGAGGGACTCGAAACCTCATCATACTGTCATTGTTGACCCCACATGAAGAAGTGGCAACTATTAAATTCCTTTTCACCGGTAGCTAGGATCGCGCTGTTAGTACAGACCTCGAACAGTTTGGCATTGTACAGAAACAACAAAATGTTGGGTCAGTATCATCTCGAAGGGTTCAAATTCAGAGAAAAGTAGGAATCGGAGCTCGAATTCCAGTCCAATGCCAATATTTTCAACATTCCAAGGTCACTTAAATAAGAAATGAAGGTCCTATGACTTTACATGATGATTGGTTCGTGAACTAAGACCACATTACTAGTATAAGGAAGCTTACTTGTGGCAGATTTTTTGTAATCAGCGAATTCCGCCTCTGACTACCAAAACTAATCCATGGACACGTTTAATGTTAATTCGGAACTATGGTACAGTCCTGCGTTCTTTACTTGGCGTTACTGCAGTTGAAGAGGTCATGTTTATGGCTGTTAAAAACTAGTATCCCTAGCAGGAATGGAACCCACACCTTAGCCATTACATGCTAGCATCAGTGCAACTAACCACCGAATTTCACATCTGTTAGTATCATTTTCTTTGTCATATTGGTTCAAATGGCTCTGAGCACTATGGACTTAACATCTGTGGTCATCAGTCCCCTAGAACTTAGAACTACTTAAACCTAACCAACCTAAGGACATCACACACATCCATGCCCAAGGCAGGATTCGAACCTGCGACCGTAGAGGACACGCGATTCCAGACTGAAGCGCCTAGAACCGCACGGCCACACCGGGCGGCCGTCGTATTGGTGTATGCAGCACACGGTATGAGAAAAGACGACTTACACTTGAATTATTATTGTGAGTAATATATTCGTGGTCTAGTAGTAAACACCAGTCAGTGCTGACACAAAACCGAGATAATATACCCATCCTTTTCCCTTCTTTTTCAAACCGTATCTGTGTTAGCAGACAGACTGACAGAAGGTCAGAGGCAGTTTCGTTCATTATTAATAAGTCAGTAATAGGAACTTGTTTGTGAAACGGTTAGTAGGTGTCTGTCATGGTAGGACTAATTCCAGCTCCATCAGCCAGCAACCGCTCGCTACAGACTGGTGTCAGTCCAAGAGATGGCGACGCAACGGGCATAGAGCCTGTGATCTCCAATGGATTATTCCGCCCTTGAATTACCACGTATAACATTATTTAAAGTAGGGTATGATAATATACTATGTTTCAGCATGCTCCGTGGCTACTTTGTATTGCATGTTACTATAACCGTATTTAACTATGGTCTTATTTTGTTCAAGTTTGCCCTCAGCTCGTGGTCGTGCGGTAGCGTTCTCGCTTCCCACGCCCGGGTTCCCGGGTTCGATTCCCGGCGGGGTCAGGGATTTTCTCTGCCTCGTGATGGCTGGGTGTTGTGTGCTGTCCTTAGGTTAGTTAGGTTTAAGTAGTTCTAAGTTCTAGGGGACTGATGACCATAGATGTTAAGTCCCATAGTACTCAGAGGCATTTGAACCATTTTTTTGTTCAAGTTTGTAGTACAGCTCGTTCCATGACAACTTGAATATTTCTCATTTTTGACTTTATGAGGAGCGTCGTTTATGCATCACAAAACGGAGTCTAAAACGGAGTAAAGTCCAACACTAGTGACATTATGTTTTGTTTGTGTTTAATAAAAGCATGAAACCAGTGGAGGCAACTCAAAACAGCTGTGCGCTGTATGGAGTGAGAGCTGTCATGAAAGTCAAGTTGTATCGCATCAAGTACGATCATTTTGAGATAAATTAATAACCACATTTAGAAAGACAAACAGGCTCTGATGAAGGACGTTTCTGAGATTTAATACAGTGGTCAATGACAGTGTATCCAATAATTGGCAAGTGCGACATTTCTCTTCAGTAGTCATATTGAGGTTAAAAGAAAGAAGTATTATGATACAAAGTCTCATTGGAAACGAGATTAAACGTGAAGAAGAGTCTCGAACTGCAAAAGATGGGGAAGGAAGTCAGCTGTGCCCTTTCAAAGAATTGATCCTGGCATTTGCTATAACAGATTTAAGGAGGTTACTATAAACGTAAATCAGTGCGACCTGATGGTGATTTGAAGTATCGTATGGTACTTTCACAAGGAGAAAATAGTGGGTAAACCACAACAAACATTATTTCAAACGATGACCTGTATACATCCACTAAATGTATTTTTATTGACATATATCTGGTGACACTTTTTTTTGTTATGGTTATAAGGCGCAAAAGATGGTGACACAAAGAAAGTGTTTTGCGCTACGAAATGCTTAACGGAGATGTGGCCTTAGCAGCTGACATCTTTTGCCAGCAAATCAGATGCCTTACAGCTGCAGAGTACCGAATGCGACCTGGAAGACAGCGCCAAGGAACTTGGTTGGCAAACACACCTACCGCACGCTTTCTAATCTGATAGCCGCATGTAGCTTTCTCACCCCTTACCGATAAACTACCAAGAAAGCTAGTTTTTGTTTTTTTGTCTGTTTTGTTTTGGCGATTGAGCTTTAAACGTGGCTTAACTCAGAATCAACAAGTCGCTACACGTGTGGAATCGAAAGACTACCTGCGAATCATCGGATGGTTTTCAGTAATGAGGCTGAATATGTTGTTGACAATTTCTCTGATATTTGTGTCCCGTTTGTTCAGTAATCTAACCTGAAAAGCTATTAATAAGCACTACACTAATACAAGTGGTGTCTCATCATAATACTATATAATGAATGGCTGTCTTAATGAAACGTGAAATATTTTGTCATATTCAGGAAGCTTTACCGGACTACAACGTAAATACGATATTGTGGCTGTGAGAGTGGTTGCTGAATGAAACACAGTTAACAGAGTATTATGTGGTATGATTTCACTGACAAATTTCTGTTTTTTCAGTAACAGTTCCGCAGTATTTTGTGTCCCTTACCTCTGGATCTACTGGTTACTGAAGGTAGTGAAGGAAACTTGTTGTCTGAAATTTCATGAGACGATTGTGCTAGAACGAAAAACGCCTTTGTTTGAATGATGTCCATCCCAAATCTTGTATCATGTCAGTGATACTCTCTCTCCTATTTTTCGATAATACAAAACGCGCTGCTCTTATTTTCTTTGAACTTTCTCTATGCACCCCGTTAATCCTATCTGGTAAGGACCCCACACCGCGCAGCGGTACTCCTAAACAGGACGGAAAACTGTAGTGTACGCTGTCTCTTTAGCAGATCGGTTGCATCTTATAAGTTTTGTCCCAATAAAACGCAGTCTTTGGTTCGTCTTCCCCACAACTTTTTCTATGTATTCTTTCTATTTTAAGTTGTTCGTAATTGTAATTCCTATGCATTTGGTTCAATTTACAACCTTTATATTTCACTGATTTATCGTGTAACCGAAGTTTAACGGAATCCTTTTACCACTCATAAGGTTGAGCTCAATTGTCACTTTCCGCACCATACTGCGAAATCGTTTTGTAATTTGTTTCGATCTTCTGATGTCTTTACTAGATAATAAGCTACAGTATCATTTGCAAACAACCGAAGACGGCTGCTGAGATTGCTCCCTATGTCGTTTATATAGATAAGGACAGTAGAGGGCCTGTAACACTACCTTGGGGAACTCCAGAAATCGATGACTTTCTGTCAGTTACTACGAACTGTGACCTTTCTGATAGGAAATTAGAAATCCAGTCACATAACTGAGATGAAATGCATTAAGCACGCAATTTGATTACAAGCAACTTCTAACGTACAGTCTCAAAAGCCTTCTGGAAATCTAGAAGTACGGAATCAATTTGAAATCCCTTGTCAATAGCACTCAACACTTCGTGTGAGTAAAGAGCTAGTTGTGTTTCACAAGAACGATGTTTTTAAAATCCGTGTTGACTTTGTGTCAATAGACCGTTCCCTTCGAGATGAGTCATAATTTGCCAGCACAATTCATGTTCCACAATCCTGCTGCATATCGACGTCAATGATATGAGTATGGGCCTCTAATTTACTGGATTACTCCTACTATCTATCTTGAATACTGTTGTGATCTGTGTAACTTTCCAGTCTTTGCGTACGGATTTGTCGTCGAGCGACCGGTTGTATATGATTATTAGGATGGAGCTATTGCATCTCCATACTCTGAAAGGAACCTAACTGGTATAAAGTATGCACCGGAAGACTTGCCTTTATTAGGTGATATAAGTTGCTTCTTTATTCTGAGGATATTTACTTCTAAGTCACTCATGTTGGCAGCTGTTCTTGATTCAAATTTGGGAATATTTACTTCGTCTTCTTTCGTGAAAGAATTTAGGAATGCGGTGCAAAACGTGATAGTTGACCCTAAACAACAAAATGTGTGAGTACTTCATATGGTTAATAAGAATGTTTCGTCGTCTTCGAGAAGTCGATAAGTAAATAAATTGGAGGGTTGTAGGACTAACGAATATCCTAGGGGTTACAGACATACACTACTGGCCATTAAAATTGCCACACCACGAACATGACGTGCTACAGACGCGAAATTTAACCGACAGTAAGAAGATGCTGTGATATGCAAATGATTAGCTTTTCAGAGCATTCACAGAAGGTTGGCGCCGGTGGCGACACCTACAAAGTGCTGACATGAGGAAAGTTTCCAACCGATTTCTCATACACAAACACCAGTTGACGGGCGTTGCCTGGTGAAACGTTGTTGTGATGGCTCGTGTAAGGAGGAGAAATGCGTACCATCACGTTTCCGGCTTTGATAAAGGTCGGATTGTAGCCTATCGCGATTGCGGTTTATCGTATCGCGACATTGCTGCTCGCGTTGGTCGAGATCCAATGACTGTTAGCAGAATATGGAATCGGTAGGTTCAGGAGGATAACACGGAACGCCTTTCTGGATCCCAACGGCCTCGTATCACTAGCAGTCGAGATGACAGGCATCTTATCCGCATGGCTGTAACGGATCGTGCAGCCACGTCTCGATCCCTGAGTCAACAGATGAGGACGTTTCCAAGACAACAACCATCTGCAGGAACAGTTCGACCACGTTTGCCGCAGAATGTACTATCAGCTCGGAGACCATGGCTGCGGTTACCCTTGACGCTGCATCAGAGACAGGAGCGCCTGCGATCGTGTACTCAACGACGAACCTGGGTGCACGAATGGCAAAACGTGATTTTTTCGAATGAATCCAGGTCCTGTTTACAGCATCATGATGGTCGGATCCGTGTTTGGCGACATCGCGGTGAATGCACATCGGACGGGTGTCTTCGTCATCCCCATACTGGCAGATCACCCGGATTGATGGTATTGGGTGCCATTGGTTACACGTCTCGGTCACCTCTTGTTCACATTGACGGCACTTTGAACAGTGGACGTTACATTTCAGATGTGTTACGACCCGTGGCTCTACCCTTCATTCGATCCCTACGAAACCCTACATTTCAGCAGGATAATGCACGACCGCTTGTTGCAGGTCCTGTGCGGGCCTTTCTGGATAGAGAAAATGTTCGACTGCTGTCATGACCAGCACTTTCTCCAGATTTCTCACTAACTGAAAACGTCTGGTCAATGGTGCCCGAGCAACTGGCTCATGACAATACGCCAGTCAGTACTCTTGATGAACTGCGGTATCGTGTTGAAGATGCATGTGCAGCTGTACCTGTACACGCCATCCAAGCTCTGTTTGATTCGATGCCCAGGCGTATCAAGGCCGTTATTACGGCCAGAGGTGGTTGTTCTGGGTACTGATTTGTCAGGATCTATGCACCCAAATTGCGTGAAAATGTAATCACGTGTCAGTTCTAGTATAATATTGTTGTCCAATGAACTGCATTTCTTCTTGGTGTAGCAATTTTAATGGCCAATAGCGTAAATAACGTAACTGGTCAACATGACTTGTTTTAAGGAAGGTGAAACAAATCTTGAGTCATTGACACAAACCTTAGAAGTCCCTAGAAGTGTACTACGTTGTTCGACCCCTTCTGGAATGCTGCTGAGGACTGTGAGACCATTACCTGACGGGTACAGTTACACGATGAATCACGCAATATGAAGGCCGTCAATTCAGCTGAATGCATGGGTATAACAATTACGTACAACTTAAATTGGAACTGTCACAAATAATGCTGTGGGGAAGGTGAACCAAAGACTGCGATTTCTTTTTTGAATACTTAGAAGATACAACAGATCTGCAAAAGAGATTGCCTACACGCTGTTTGTCCGTCTTCTGCGAAGGTACTGTTGTGCGATATTGGATCCTTACCAGACAAGATTGGCGAAAGACATCGAAAAAGTTTAAAGACGGGCAACACGTAACATATTATCGCAAAACAGGTGAACGAGTGTGATGGATATGACACGGGGGTTGGGGTGGAAATCGTTAAAACAAAGGCGTTCTGCGCTGCGGTGAAATCTTTCAACGAAATTTCAATTACATAAAAATATTTTGTTGACACCCACCTGTATGGAGGAAAAAGATCATCGTAACAAACTGTAGAGAAATAATGTGAAAGTAGTTCAAGGAAACCTCTGCCAGGAACTTGAGTGTGAATTGCGGAGTAGTCATGTAGATGCAGATGAAGATTCGCATTATCGAACATCTATTGAGTTCGCGTCGTTGAGGGAACGACGCTGCGAGTTTCGACCACACTTTTATGATGTGAAAACTGTACTGACTTGATGTGTAAGATTTACTTTTTTGAGACATATGAAGATTTTTACAAGATCGCTGTATTGCACAAATTATTTTCGTTGCAATGCCGATTCAACAGTTCGATACTGCTTATGAAGGTACAGTTGGAGTTAATTTAAAATAGGGTTATCTGCAACTGTTTATACACCAGCCAAAAGAGGAGCAACGGAATAAGAGTTACGTAAAGGTGCAACATTGGCATATTTTGAATACACACTCACATTAAGGATATTGGCCGTCTGTTCTACAATATCACGAATGATATTCATATATTACATAAAATTGATAAGGGGATAAGTCATGGTCTTATACAAAGAAATAGAATTTTTTGTTCACAGCACTGTACGTGACAAGAAGTTCTTAAATGACAGATTAGAAAGTGATAATGACAATTTCTTCAAATGTTCTACACTGTACTTAGTTAATTTGATAATATCAAAGGTGTATACATTTTCTTGTATGTACTATTTTAGCAATTGGAATAAGTTTTATCTTTGAAATTAAGAAACTTTGAAATCTAGCTCGCTGTATTAGAAAGTGTGAAGCAATCTTGTTGTGTCTGTTATTCTGCTCTGTGTGTCAGATAAGGATATATTCAGGAAAAATGTGAGTAAATATGTCACTGATGTTATTTAAACATAGACATACATAACAGTACACGATAAGATAAATAAATATTTCCGGAAAGGAACTAATAGCATGTGAGGTTTGGTGTAGGAGGATGCATCCATATCCATTACTGAAGTTAAAAATCTACAAATTCGTAACTGACCATAATAAAGTACTGATTCTAACTAAATAGGTTGATGAAAATAGTATCTTCCTTTAGATTTATGAAGGCCATGCTACCTAGTCAGAAGAAATCAAAACGCTGTAACTCTACAAAATCTTGATCGAGAATGTTCAGTGTGTGTAGTGTCCAACACCTTTTAATCTCGCACTGATGAATAACAGGCAAGCGGTGTGAGTGAGAGTGCATCATTTGAACAGACCGGGACAGTTGGGAAACTTTAGATGAAGAAGATTTTTGATTATTCATGGTGCAGATTTTGTTACTAATTTCTGCTGGCAAATTTCAGTTACATCTGAGAAATTTGAGAAGGAAGTAGAGAGTATATAAAATGCCAACTGGCAATAGCAGAAAAAGCGTTTCTGAAAAAGAGAAACGTATAATTTAAGGATTAGGGCTCTAACATTCTGCGTGATGTCTGTCTGTTCTATATCGTGTCTCCCTACCACTTTCGCGCAACGACGCTCTGAGCATGTTTTTTAGGGAATTGACTAGTTTGAACCTGGGACCTGTTGCTGGTAAGGAGACGCCAGACCACACATGACATGTAGAGTTTAGAAGAGTTCAGTGAGACTAGCAATGGTATAACCAAATACTTAATGATTTCAGCGTCAGCTGCACTGCACTCCCTGTAAAAGAATCTTAATACTAACTAAATTTAGTGGAAGGGGTTCAAGGCTTTCCTATTTTTAGTTAGCTGGTAAAATAACATCGAAAAAGCAGTTAAGTTTACCATTGTAAATTTTATTCTACTCACAAAACATTTATAAATTGCACTATTGATAAAAGGAAATGTTTTAATACAGGATGATAAAAACTAACTGTGTTCAACAAAAATGTGAACGAATATTCCCTGAATGGGTTTCCAAGTTCTACAATGGATAGAAGGATAACCTATGCCATATCAAATCTATAATCTAGGTTTAAATTAAGTTTCACAAGCTTGCCCAAGCGGTCTTCTCGTCGGGCCATTTTTTGCTTACTCTGCTGAGTTGGGGCGTCCCGGGGTTTATGTGCGGTGAAAGTCCGGTGTTTGCTTGTCAGTCCCTGCACTGGTCCCTTCCGTGTTCCGCCACTCTGTGGTTCCGTCTTCTGTCCCAGCAGGGTTCCGCCACCCTGTGGTTCAGCAGATTTACTGCCCACTTCAGCTACCCTCTGTTGGTCTTGCTGTCTTTTCCCTTCTCTTGACGCTTCTGCCTTGTAGGAATCGTGTCTTGATAATTACGTCATTTTCTTTCTTGATACTTCTCGCATTGCAACTTGTGGGTCGTTGCATCTGGTCTTTCTTGGAGTTTTTACAATGGTTCTTACAAAAAGTTTTGCTTATAATTATCTAACATATGTCTAGTACCTACATTGTTTTACGCCTTCTTAAAAAGCTTTGCAAATTTTGGCGCCCTTTCCATATTACAATTCTAAGATATTTTGAGTCTTAACTTCTACAAAAATCCTCAAATTCGTTTTTTTGAATTTTTTGTGTAGTGTTGTGGTGTATAGCATTTTAGTATTTCATGCTGTTAGACTATCTACGCTTTATCCCTTCACATTAATCTATGGTACTATTGGTGTTATTTTTTTGTTTTTATTGAAACTACTTTCTTTTTCCCACTTTCCTCTCTCTTCATTCTTCTTTCTCCTGACGATCTTATCTGCAACATAATCTTGAAATATTGTGCTGATTATTTACCAGTAATAAAATTAATCCTCAAACTTGTACTGAAAGTGTTTAATACTGCCAGCCTTAGGTAAAAATACCTCTGCTTTATCTCGTAAAATACCCTCTAATTCTCTTTTACTGTGTTCCGAAATACTTTGAACTTCTTGCAATTTTTCGTCGATTTCTTTATGGACTTCTAACATGAGTTGAGGCGATTCCCCCTTTTGTGCTTACCATTCAAATTCTTCATCTTCTTTATCTCGCGTCATTCTTAATTGTTTGTTTATAACTGGTATTTCTTCTAATTTTAGCTTTTGCTCAAAGAGAAGTGTGACATTCCCGAATGTTACGCTACCTTTCCCCATATCTATTATCGCTCATCTCTCATTTAAAAAATCTGCAACTATAATCAAATCTACAGTTAGTTTAGGTATAATCACGAAGTTGGCTTCGATCTTTTGACCTTGACACGAAAGAGTTAATCTTGTTTGTCTCGTAACTTCTGCAGCATTGTTTCTAATAGGACCTCTTACTTTAATCTTACGTGTTTTCAGAACTGGCAATTCCTCATTTGCATTACACTGCATGAATAAATTTTCTGAGATCGCAGTCAGTTCACTTCCGCTATCAATTACAATATTGACTGGGATATGCTTTACTATGGCCTTCACAATTGGTTGAATTTGAAAGGGTTGGTTCAGTTCTTCTTCTCCTTGCATCAACGAATCCTCCACTGAATCATACATGAGTCTTTTCACGAATTTCCCTTGTGAATTCGAACTTTCTGTAGGATAAGCTTCGACTGCTACTTCTCTTTCTTTTATTTCCTCTTCTCTATTTCTTCCTTCATTTACTCTTTCTTGAACATCCTCTACATTTTCCTCATCCTCGTCTATATTCTCCTTCTTCGTCGCTACTTCCACATAATCGCATCTAAATTCTCTAATTATCGCTTCATAACTTCCTTCATTATATACGTTGGGTTGTGTGCCCACTCGTAACTTATTTTCAACTTCTGTCGACTGCGCATTATCCTCATTGAATTCGCTTTCCCTGGTTTCCATTCCAAATAGCTCTGCAATACTCATTACTTCGTCCTTTCCTCCTACATTCGTTGTGCATGCCTCTGGTAATTCATCTTCCTCGTCAGTATTCTCGCAATTAATTTCGTCCCAACACGATATTGTTATTTTCTTGTCTTCGTTTTCATCTGGTCCCTGCTGATTTGTTTCTTCCTTCTTCTCTTCTCGTGATAAGATTTTTACTTCTTTGTTCAAGGTGCTACAATTGTCCTGGGTTGGTGCGTCATTCTCTTTGGCATGGGCGCTTAGCTGTCAATTCGAACGTTTATCGGGGTTTGGTGGTCTTACCTCCACCTCTTCTATCTGTATTCTCTCTTCTTGTTCAGCTTGTTGATAGTGGTTTCTTTGTTGGTAATTTGTCGGTCTATGGGTTCTCCAGTACCCGTTCCGGTTGTCGTTATTCTCTCTGTAATAGTTGTTGCCGTTCCTGGGTGAATTATAGTTATTGCCATATTCTCTTCTAAATCCATAACCGGTTCTTCGTTGAAATCTATTGTCGTTTCTTGGTGCGAAGTTATCACATGGTTCGTAATTATTGTTTCTTCGTACTGTGTCTTGTGGATTCCACTGCTTTTTGCTTTCGTTTTCACGTGCGCTTCGACTTTTTCTTGCGTCATCTTCCGAAAATATGAACTCTAGTTTCCTTAGAATACATTTAAATGCTTCGACGTCATTGCCTCCGCGACCTACTGATGATTGCCGGTATTTCAATGGTAGCTTCATCGCGCATAATTTAATCAACTCTCCGTCACTGTATGGTACATCTAAGCATTGATTTTTCTTTGCCATTAATTCGAAAAATTTCACGGGACTCTTCTCTCCTGAATTTTCAAAATATGGGTTCTGTAATAATTCGTACTCCACTCTATTCTGTGCTTCGCTGGACCAATATCGTGAGAGAAACTTCTCTCTGAAATCTTCGTACGATCGGCATGTCGCTGCAACATTCTGCATGGTTTCTGCGACTGTTCCTGACATGTGTGCACATATAAAGTCTAATTTGTGTGCTAGCGTCCAGTGTTCTGGTAATCCTACTCGGAATTGATCAATAAAAGTTCGTGTATGTAATGAGTTTCCTTCTTGAAAGTGTTGAAATTTTCTGACTGCGAGGAAATGATCGTTGTCGTACTTCGTCATAGTTCCACATGAAATTCGCGATTCTTCGCCACTTTTGTTTCTGATCATTTCTCCCGTCGTTCCTTCCGGTTGTGGTAGATCCATTGGACATTGTCCACTGTAACTTTCGCCTACCCTTGCATAGTATCGTTGGAGTGGTACGCAATAATTTTCTTCAATCGGTTGTGAACGTGTAGCTGAATGCATTGCACTGTACTCTTCGCGACCTGGCTTTCCATTGTCAGGTATTGGTTCGGTATCTTGTCAGGCTAACCTTGCTGCTTCATTGCACGATCCAAACTGTCATTTCGAAACGTGTGTGTTGCTGTGCAGGCTGTCTGATTTCACGTATGTTACTTTCCGCCTGTGATTGGAATCGCAAATGCGTAATATCTTAGTTTATTGCTTGTTTTTTCCGGTGCTGTTACATTCACGAATGTGGTTGCAGACTCTGTGCTTGGTCGATCCTGTTCACTACGCTCTTCAATGTTTTGCAACAACTCTGTTCGCAATTTCTGAAATTGTCGCTTCGTTTGCGCTTCTATTTTGACCATGCGGTTATCATATCTTTTCAGCGCCGCTTTTGTGATACGTTTGTGTAACACACTGTTTTCAACAATTTCACGCGCTGTACCTGCTGCTTGTCTAGTAATTTCGTTTATCTGTTTCTCTAGTTTCTTGACTTCTCCCTGGGTGTTGTTAGGTAATGTTTTGATCTCGTCCTGAATGTCATTACGCAATGTTTGTACGTCCGCTTGTACCTTGTCAATGTCTGTTCTCAATTGATTGTGACCTGTTATTAAGTTTCCTATCACTTCTCGAAATTCTTTTGCCTCGTCTTCAATACGACTTAGGTGTAACTGAATTTTTTTTTTGTTTTCTTCTTTAATCGCACGCATTTGTCTCGTGGTTTCTGCATTCTGAATTTGAATTTGGTTCGCTATGTCTTTATTTTGCCTTGGCACGGTTTCCGTAATTTGTTATAATAATTCTGCCAGATTGGTGGGTCCTATTGCGTTTTCTTCCGACGTCCTACGCTCTGTGTTTTCGCCCAAGTGTTGGTTCGCAACCGATTGCATTGAACTGTGCTGTGACACGTTCCTGCTCGCATTCCTTGTACTCTATGGTGAGGGAGCTCTGATTACTTGTACTATGGGTTCTACGTATTCAAGACGCAAGTTAGAATCCTCATCGACTGTCTCTCTACTTTCCTCCTTCTCTGTCGTATGCTGACTTACGTTTTCTATGCCTTGACGTACGTTATCCTCGTTATGGTGCGTTATATGTCCTATTTCTCGCGATACTGCATCGTCTGTTGTACTGTCCTCTAATCTCTGTCCGTCTTCATGCTGGGTCTCTACCTCAATTCGGTCAAGGTCTCGATCTGCCATTGCTAATCTTTCCGAATCCCTTATTTTCTGTTTTAAAGCAATTCACGCGCCCTACTTCGAGTCAACCTGCGCTCATACGATCTCACGCGTTTCATAAACTTTTTGTTCACACGACTTGACAATCAATTAACTTACTTTTTGGGTCAGAACCAACCTGTCAACGATGTATCCGCCACCTGTGCGCTTGCATAACTTAATTCTAACAATTTTTAAAATTCATAACTTACTTATGCTATTGTCTCTGCTAGAATGTCTCACTATCTATCGCTGCAGCTACTGTTTTCGACTATTTATGCCTTTCAAAAAAATTTTTTTTATTACGAAAATTTTTTAACAGGATATTTTTCTGACCTAGTTAGGCATGTGGTCGACCTTCAATCATGGTATTTTACCATCCTTGCAGGGTCGCCATTTTCTAACATTCTGTGTGGTGTCTGTCTGTTCTATATCGTGTCTCCCTACCACTTTCACACAATGATGCTCTGAGTGTGTTTTTTAGGGAATTGACTAGTTTGAACCCGGGACCTGTTGCTGTTAAGGAGACGCCAGACCACACATGACATGTAGAGTTCAGAAGAGTTCAGTGAGACTAGCGATGATATAACCAAATACTTAATGATTTCAGCGTCAGCTCCACTGCACTCCCTGTAAAAGAATCTTAATACTAACTAAATTTAGTGGAAGGGGTTCAAGGCTTTCCTATTTTTAGTTAGCTGGTAAAATAACGTCGAAAAAGCAGTTAAGTTTACCACTGGAAACTTTATTCTACTCACAAAACATTGTTATAAATTGCACTATTGATAAAAGGAAATGTTTTAATACAGGATGGTAAAAACCAACTGCGTTCAACAAAAATGTGAACGAATATTCCCTGAGTGGGTTTCCAAGTTCTACAATGGATCGAAGGATGACCTATGCCATATCACATCTATAATCTAGGTTTAAATTAAGTTTCACAAGTGAGAAAACTATCAAAATGGTCTACAGTGACCCTCAATTATCTTTAATTACTTATCTAACTTGTAAATTACAGTGGCTGCTGTGGCTTCTCAATATAACAGAAAAATCATCGCATTTCAGATTTTTACTTCGAGTGGCAAATGTGAACACCATGAGCTTTAATTGACGATTGACACTAGTATTAAGCAAAAAGGGGGTGTAACAGATAAGACTTTTGCAGTTCTGAGTGAAGCTTTATGCGCTGTTATACGGCATTGCGTGCATTCATTACCTTGTTGGTGTTCGTCAGGGGGTGGCGGACCGCACAGCTCCGCTCTCCTAACTTCTCCTTACTACAATTTACCGAACTTGGTTTAAAAAACTATCTGGCTGTGTTTTCATCTGACCAATGAGAGTCTCAATGTCAACCTTAAGCTCCGCCTACAAAAATCCTTTCTATCCAATGAGACACGTTATACTTTTAGTGGTGGGGTAATGTTTTTAAAGTTTGCAACGTAACAGAGACGCGAGAAAGTCTCACGCTAAAACTTGCAGCTGGGGTGGCCCTTTTTGTGTTATCGTAAGATCTATACTGTTCTTCTGGAGGGCTCTAGCTTTTAACATGGGCTGGGGGGTGGTCCTAGCGGTTAGCAGGCGACGTGGATGTCCGTCCCTTATCGTAGGGCCTTCCAGCTTAACACGGTTCTGCTCTTGGCGTCTGTTCTCGTTTCTCCCCTCGGAACCACGTCTGTCTCACGGTGGGAAGGTATGACATGCATTTAGGCATTCTTGTGTTAGTCTGTGGTATTCCATTTGCTCACTCGTTACTCGTATTACTTTGGTTAATTTAATGTCACGATTTATTTGGAGCTATGTGACATACTACTGGATTAGCTTATCATGTCAGGGTTTTCACAGAACGTGTTGGATTTGCCTGATACCTTACAGGGCATCTCTTGTGAAAATATTTGTCTGAAATGGAATATTGTGCGGAAACGAAGCGAGGACGATGAAAAGGTTCCAGCATATTGAAATGTGGTACCATAAAAAAATACTGAAAATTAGGCAACTATTCAAGAAATAGTTAAACGAATTGGAATAAAAAGAAATTTATTGCACAACTCGATAGAAAGAAGGCAGTGTTTGGTAGGACACATCCAGAGTCATCAAGGAACAGTCATTTTGTTAGAGACTTCACTACAATAGAGGGTATACAGTTTGAAACTGATGTATTTTGCAGAAATTATGCGAAGATGAAGAGGTTTCCAAAGAACTGAGCAGCCTGGAGAGCAGCATCAGCCTTGAAGATAACAAAAAAGAATAACAGTAATAATAATAATAGTAATAATAATAATAATAACATAGTTCATAAGATAGCCGAGAGACATGATAGCATACTTACGATTCTGAGTTCTTGTGTGACATACGGGAATCGGGCAAAGTCAAGAGGATGGAATTTACATCCCCCCCCCCCCCCCCCAAACGCTTGCATGGTTCTCCAACTGCCCAAAATAGAGATAGGGAAACCAAAAGCGTTTATCTTTTTCATCTCTCCTAGGAAACTATTTTGCAACATGTAAGTGGCCAGCTAGTCAACGCTAGCGACACGCTGAAGACGTTACAGTTTTGAGCGCTTCCTTGGAAAAATGAGATGAAGGCCAGCAACGAATTTCTTGTGTCTGTAAGTCATAATTGCTGTCGAATATGTGAACACTAATTAGCATTACTCGTTATAACGTTTGTATTATTTTTTTGGATACGTATATACACTAGTGGGCCAAAAATATTATGCCCAAGTGCTTAATAGTGTGATGATCCACCTCTGGAACATAATAAAACAGCGATTCTATCTAGGATGAATTTCCTTATTAATTTTCCGAAGGCATGTAGCATCAGAAGTCTACGCACTCCGATCACGCAGTTTTCGTAAAGTGCGGGAGCTTGGCTGGATCGCATAGCGTCGCATATGTGTTCCATTGGTTTCAGATGAGGCGATGCAGTTGGTTCGCAATGCTGTTCACATAGTTTAGACCTATCATGATATATCCAAGTACTACGATAGGTTATGTGGAAGCCCAGGTGAATTACCCAAATACCATAATATTTCCCCCACTGGCTTGCTTACGTGGCACCATGCACACTCCAAAGCCGTTCACGTGGATGACGGACTGTACGGGCACATCAGTCGACGGAGTGTATCAAGAAAGATGATTTGTCCGACGAGGTGACACTTTTACCTTGACCCATGGTCCAATTCCAATGATCCAGCACCCACTGCAATCGTACTTGACGATGTCTTTGGGTCAAACTAGTAGCACGTAGTTCAACATGTTCAACAATGAGCGCTGAAGCTGTACTTTGAACACTTGTGTCTGCATCAGCATTGTAGTCTGTCGTCAGATCTATCACAGATCTCTCTTGCCCACTAGCATGACTCCGTTGAAGCATGGATTGTCGAACTACTTGTCGCCTGCTCGTAGTTTCACCGTCCTTCAACCACTTTCCAAAGACGCTTGGGCAACACACGAGCAGTCGACTAACTTCGCCGTTCCCGAGATGATCGTTGCAGTTCGCCGCACCATATCAGTCTGTTCTTTGTCAAAGTCACTTACATCAGTGGTTTTCCCTGTTCGCGGTCCGTATCGTGGCTTGAATAATTTCCAATTAATCTCTGCTCCGCTTACACAATGTGGTCAGAAACAGCCTGGAGAAGCTTGCAAGGCAATTTCAGGGTAGGTTACACTGAGAACAAAGAAAAAATTCGATACGTTGAGCCGTATCGGAGTCAATTAGCATTCAAGCTAGGCAATAAGGCCACTGCGTGCGAAAATTCAAGCGGTCCGCCAGAGCGGTGTTGGCAAACGTGTTCTTCGTTTGGTTCTCCAAAACCGAACAAGAAGGCGATACAGAAACTTGACATGGGACGGTAGCAAGGATCGAATCTGAGCCAAAGACAGAGCAGTCTCGTGCGCTATCACCTACCTCATGAGGACAAGTGACACTAATTGCATCTGGCAGTCGCTTAAATTTGCGCAACGGCCTGATTGGCTAACTTCAACATAACTGAATCGGAAATGGCGTAACGTATCGAATATTTTCTTAACAGTTATTTCTCAGGACAACGTACCCTGCAACAAACACCCTTGCAAGCTTTTCAGACAGTTTCTGACCATCCTGCGTATTTTCCTTACTTCACAATTCCCCACATCACTAGGTGACATTTAGTTTCAAGATAGTAGTGGTCCCAATATTTTGAAATCACACGTCAGCTGGCAGAGACACGTATGCACAAGTACTGTGGCTTGGATAACCTACATTTACTTCAACACAAACCAATTACGGCATTGCTTCCACCACCTTGACTGACTTCGCACGTTCATTCTTTTGACTGGTTGATTGCAAGGAGCAGCACCACAGTCAAAATCCGGTATAATCGAGTTTCGACATATATCTCCGTCATTGACCTGTGTACCTGAGCTAGTACGAAATTTCTGTGCAATAGCTGACGTGAATAATTGGCACCTGATCTGTACCGTACACTGGCGACATAACTCAGTATAGTTTCCGACACTATTAATACAGAAGTACCGTCGAGGTTAACATAGAGCCTGAAATCTCTTTGGTCCACAACACTTATAGAACTGCCAACGTCCTTGCTGCAGTGGTAACACCGGTTCCCGTCAGATCACCAAAGTTAAGGGCTGTCGGACTGGGCTAGCATTTGGATGGGTGAGCATCTGGTCTGCCGAGCGCTATTGGCAACTCAGCCCCTGTGAAGCAAACTGAGGAATTGCTTGATTGAAAAGTAGCGGCTCCGGTCTCGTAAACTGACATACGGCCGGGAGAGTGGTGTGCTGACCACTTGCCCCCTCCGTATCCTTATCCAGTGACGCCTGTGGGCTGAGAATGACACGGCGGCCGGTCGGTATCGTTGGGCCTTCCAAGGCCTGTTCAGACGGGGAGAGAGAGAGAGAGAGAGAGAGAGAGAGAGAGAGAGAGAGAGAGAACTGAGCAGACCAATGTCAGCGATTGTACAGCTTGTAACAGACTAATTTAACTCGCCCTGTTATTTAAGGCCAGTTTATTAAATACCGATGCAGCTTGTAGACAAGAGGAGGCGAAGTTGGCGTCAGCAGAGAGTTCTCAGCGGCCCACAGAGCACAAGAAAGCCATATTGCGTGAATCATGCACTCCTGATGACCTAGCGTGAGAACGGTCGTTGCCGAGTTAAGAAAATGTATTGGGTAAGCTACAGATTGAGAGCGTATGAGAGGCGCAATGTGTTCAAGTCTTATTTTCTTGTGAAACGCGCTGCTTCCGTCATACACGACAAATGGGAAAGCTTCTGCCGTAAGCTTAAATTTTAGGCTTTTTCAAAAGGTAATTTAGAAAATAAATAACAAATTACTGTCTTAACGGTCATCTAGGAACAGTTATAAGTAATTCCAACCATTCCAGCTGTGGCGCGTACACGACGATAATCGAGACCAAAATTTGAAGATGATATACCAGTCGCGGTGTTTTCAGATCACGTACCAGGTGATACACAAAATTTCAGTGAATATCTGCGAAAAATCAGAAAATTTTCTTACAGCTTTAATTTCCATCTTCGCCTTAAATGTAGTCCCATCGTTTTTGTACACAACGCTTCCAACAATTTTTCTTTTGTTTTAAGCAGTCTGTTCGCTGAATCGCGTTCAATATTAGTTGCCCTTCCCCTTAAATCCTTTCCGTGGAATCAAAACGCCGCCCTTTGAGGTTCAACCGAATTTCTGGGAAGAGAGAGAAATTTCAAGGGCCCAGATCAGGCGAGTCGGTTGAGCAGAGGTCTGTTTTCACGTTCATTACTTTCTTGTAATATGGGTCCACAGCTTCTATAGGCATTTTTTAAATGACATATTTGCTTTTAAATGTCATTGTTTTTATTTTATTATCGCAATTTCGGCATGTGTGACTTTTCCAAGAATGTAAAAAGCATGATACAACGTATTGAGAACAATGTAATATGAAATTAACAGATTTTTGACATGCCGGTTGACAGGGGACAGAGCTGACAACGAAATATGAATGTACATCGGAAGTAACCAATCAGCAACACATTATCCATCATGACACTTTATTTTAAGCACTGTAATTTTGACTGGATTAATTCCATCATGACAGTTTCACACTTTTAAAGTGTGCACCTATAATACATTATAGTAAATGCCCAAACCAATTCAGAAATATTTACTGTTGTTGTCCGTTTGTTCATAAGGGTTATAAAGAGAGGCAAAAATAATTAAGTACACTACTTTACCGTATTATGGTGACCTATCAGACAGAAGAGCCCATAATTTTCGTAAAACTAATAGACCTATACGAATCGGGTTCCACACGAGCAACAAACAGGATCAGTAGCCTCGCATTCTACCCACAAAACAAAATTATTTGCACAATCAGTAATTTATAATACCAAATGTGATGAATGTAAAAGTTTATATTTGGGACAAACGGTTAAATGTCTCTCCACCAGATTTATAGGGCACACAAACATAAGTGAGAATTGTAACCCGCATTTAGTGCACATCTACGACCCTACAATCATTATACTAGCAGTATCAAAAGAATCTTTAAAGTTACTTCATAGACTAGAAGAAGGAAGATTAACGGACGCTCCAGAAGACACTGAGATTTACAGTACCTTAAAAAAATGGTTCAAATGGCTCTGAGCACTATGGGACTTAACATCTGTGGCCAGCAGTCCCATAGAACTTAGAACTACTTAAACGTAACTAACCTAAGGACATCACACAACACCCAGTCATCACGAGGCAGAGAAGATCCCTGACCCCGCCGGGAATCGAACCCGGGAACCCGGGCGCGAGAAGCGAGAACGCTACCGCACGACCACGAGCTGCGGACAGTGCCTTCAAATAACAAACAAGATGCATTCTTAGTGAACAAACTTTCTGTATTGTTTTAGGCATTTACTCTAATGGATTACAAGTGTACACGTTAGGCGTGTAAACCTTTGGTAATATACATAATCCACTCAAAATTACGATACATAAAACACAGTCTCATGACTGTTTGATCTTTTATGTGCGTACATATTACGTTGTTGTCTCTGCCCATTGTCAATCTGTATGTCAAAAACATTGTAACTGGCCTCTGTGAATGTTAACAAACTGCATAATTGGTTGCACATACTGTTAATCTCAAATTACATTGTCCGCAGTGCGTTGTGTTATGCTTCGTACATGCTTGAAAATGCCACAAATGCTAAAATTGCAATAGTGAAATGAAACAGTAACAACTAAAACCAAATACGACATCATTTTAAAAAAATTCTCATATTGTTTCTCGTCAGAAATGCCCCCACGGCCATGACACTGAAACTAGTCTTTTTCTCTTATCTACGGGGGTGTTCGTGCCTAACGCCTCTTCTCAGCCTCCCCAAAACATCGCAGTATATCTTTCCGTTAATAAATATCACATTGGATCCCCCCGTCTTACCACATCGACACAATCTGAATGGAAATTCTTCAACGCTGTTCACTTGTTGGTATTATGAGGCATGCATGTGATTGGTTGCCGAAACAAGTGGCTTCTTTTTTCCGAGGGTTGGTATAAAGAGACCGTTTCCGTCTCCCTCGCACTGACACTTATCTTAAATATAGCTTTCGTATCACCTGTGTCTTGCTAGGAGACTGCAGCCTTAGTAAAGCTGTTAATGCCGTCCGGGATTAGCCGAGCGGTCTAAGGCGCTGCAGTCATGGACTGTGTGGCTGGTCCCGGCGGAGGTTCGAGTCCTCCCTCGGGCATGGATGTGTGTGTTTGTCCTTAGGATAATTTAGGTTAAGTAGTGTGTAAGCTTAGGGACTGATGACCTTAGCAGTTTAAGTCCCATAAGATTTCACACACATTTGAACGTAAAGCTGTTAATGACACACATAGGAAATTAGATCGCCATGGATGAAAATACAATTCTCGCATTTATTGTTCACCAGCGTTTGACTGTAGATTCAAATTATAGCTTTTGTGTCTAATAAATGAAAGGAAAAGCCAAGTGAGGGAAAAGTGGCCGCTGATTTTTCAGTTCTGATCGTCTGTCTGCGAGCCATGGACATAGTTAGATTTCGCGGGTTCTGTCATTAACTCGCCGAGCTACATCTATATCTGCACGACTGCTCTCCAACTCTGGCTGAAGTGCATGGCAGACAGTTTCACTGAATCACTCCGGAGAGCAAAGACGTGTTGGGTCGCAGTCTGAGAATGTGATGGCTTGCTAGTACAATCGTTTTTAGAAATCTGCTGTTAGCGTTTCGTGAGTAATGAGTTAGTCCGAGTGGCATTTGAATATTAGAATGTTGTACACAGGGTGAGCGCCAACTCCACCAACAAAATTTCCTGAGTGTTTTGCTGTAAGACCACCACCAACAATACAAAGGTCACTGTAGAAGATGAGTTCAACCTTACTAATGCAAGGGACCAAAACTGAAATAGATAACGAAATAATAATGTGCCTTGTATCTCCCGGAAACCACTCGAAACTTGGCCAGTGCTAAACAGGATCAGAATCCAACATGGTAGATGCTCGTTTATTTTACACAAATGTGAAAAATACAATGCCCACTTTGTGACTGCGGAAACAGCAGACCATCAGACACGTCACAGAAGATGATCACAGAAGATCATACGAGGTAGATCAGAAGACTTCTTACCGGCAACTCCGATGTCTGGAGGTTACATAAACGCTCTAGATGTTTGTTAAGGGGACCACACCCTGCCTATCTATGTTAATTTGGGCAAGTATTTGACCCATTTCTGATACAATTATTTGATGCAGGACCTTAATATTTTTACTGTATGTTACCTTATTCTAACACAGTGAACTGTTCTAAAATCTACATTATCCATTTTATAGTGTTTAAGAAATACTTTTTTAAATTTATTAACAAAAAATATTAAGTTTTTTCTGCAGAAAATATTTTTTGTGAACTTCCTAAGGGGGGAATATTAGTGAATGTGGTACCAGGGGTGGCTTTTTATGTTATGCAGAGTCTCTGAAAATTTCATTCATTTACCTTGTGATAGTTTCTGATATAATGGGGCATATGTAATGAAAATTTTAGTTTGCAAGAAATTGACTTTAGAGAAAACTTTTGAAATTTGTTACTTATAGTTAATTAAAACTGTCCTGCTGCATATGATGACCCTTCTTTGGCCTCTAGCAGGTCTTCCAGCTTCTTTTTCACCTTCCTGGATGTTTGTCTTGCTTTCTTGGCCTTATTAGATGGAGACCTTTCTGCATCGGCTATCCTCATTTCATCGCAATGTTACAGCCCAGTGATCATATTGTCACCAGGATTAATTCCCAGCTTTTTCAGTACCCAACAATCTCCAATATTACCACAATTGAATGTAATAACAGCATCATGAACTCCTAGTTTCACTGTATGCATGCCTACAAATACAGTTTTAGGAAGGCGGTTCCAAATTATGCTGTTGAAACATTCATTTGGGTTCTGTGTCTGCCCATGCAGACATTTCCTTAGAAGGTCAGTATGAGCCAAGTCTCTGAAAATAGGTTTAATTGCTGTAATAACAGGAGCAGGAAGAGAATGTTGGTGAGAATAAGATTCTCCAGTTGCCTGAGCCCTGTTGTATTTGCACCACGAATTTTCTCCTGATAGACACGTACCGTGACATACCTTATCATCAGTAGAGGACTTACGGAAGAATGTGGCCCAAACATCTCTCTTCTTTGCCTCCAGATTTTCATTATTTCTCCTAATTGCCTGCCCATTGTATACCTGCAAGTTTTCTATTTCAGTTTTAGTTAACCAACATTGTCCGGTTAACAATTTTCCATCTTCTAATTTTTTCCCTCTCATATCAACAGTTAGTTTTCTCAGCCTTGTTCCTGAACGTTTTTGAACATGGCCTACACATTCTATATTGCTATTAATGGCATATCCATATGGCTTAAAATTCACCACATTGTTGTATGCCTTAGTGTCACCATCGCCCAAATATTTGGTATACCGTACTCCTCTTCTTTGTACGGAGCGATGAAATAATTGATGTGTTCCATGAACTTCCATACCACCACTTGTTCCTCTAAAATTAGCCACACAGTTGTGTTATTTATGCTCATTGGCTTTACTACATTTGCAATATTTAGACATTATCTCCACATCTAACACTTTACCGATGTCTACACTCGTGGCAGTCACTACTCCATTCAGAGAAGTATGTCCTCTTTTCTGCCAACTGCCATCAAGTGCAACTGGAATATCCGAACATCCATCATTTTCTTCCACTGCTTCCCTAGCAGCCAGTTTCATGCTTTCCTCACTGACCTCACATACAGTTTTCTCTAATGTTGCGGTGTTTTTCAAATTTATTTGGTGGTTGATGTAAGTTCATCACTGAACAAAATGTTCTCCCTGCAGCCATGCCCATGATAATGGATCGTAAGGCATAAACTAATCTAGTATTGATTCCATAAGGGCCACTTGCATATGGTTTTGAAGAGCTCATAAATGAAATCACACAGCTGAGCATTTAGTGCAAATTAAATCCAAAGCAATTGCTAGGCCTTTTCTCTCACTGGCACTCTCACAAATTTTCACACTCTGTGACTCACCACACTGTCGACATTGTACAAATTGAGAAATTACATCTGATAATATTCTTAAATGGTTTAAATGGCTCTGAGCGCTATGGGACTTAACATCTGAGGTCATCAGTCCCCAAGAACTTAGAACTACTTAAACCTAACTAACCTAAGGACATCACACACATCCATGCCCGAGGCAGGATTCGAACCTGCGACCGTAGTGGTCGCGCGGTTCCAGACTGTAGCGCCTAGAACCGCTCGGCCACCACGTCCGGCTGATAATATTCTCAAATTTATAATAATGTTAGTGCACCCCTTGTCATTTACAGTAAATTCGTTGTAACTCTCTAGAAGCAGTGAGAGCTTCTTTGATGATGCACTTGTTGAAGAATTAAAATTAGTAACATCGTTGCCAGGCGACATAACCTCTTGTACAAAAGGCTTTCTAAACTTTTTTCCTCTAAATTCTCGTTTCTTGAAAATGCCTTTAAGTTTCGTCATCTTCAATAAACACAACAAAACACACGCAAACAACTACTCGCAATCACAAAAAAAAAAAAAAAATCCTAACGTGCAATGTAGGGGATATACAGATCTAAAATATATGCAGTAATGTGGATGACAGAAAAGTGGGCGTGCACATAAACACACGTGGTAGGAAAATGCCATTGAAATGCTCAAAAAAAATTTTCTCAGTAAAATCCTTTTCAGAGTACTTAAATAAAACCTTAATCTATCGAAATATGATGGAAACCAAAAATCGATTTTTTCGGCCTGAACCACCTTAATAAGGTTTTATATGTAAATAGGACGCTATATACTCTAGGTTTTTATTTTCAGTGCGTCAAGAAAACCAAACGATAAATAAATAAATAGTCCATGATCTCCAGTGATACATTACAGAGTAATAATGAAATTATTATTTATCACTCCAGTTGCCTTTGGTTGTGTGAAAATACCTTCACAACAGTGAAAACGCCGGTAGTACGGTATCACTAAAATATACAACACCTAAATACAGAATAATGCAACAGTCCTTGGAAAGTAGTGTGGTGCGGCTGGCGCGACTGCGAAAACAGCTCAGTATAGTGTCGTCGTGCTGCTCGTCCCTTCAGGAGTAGGAGGAGGGGGAGATAAGTGTTTAACGTCCTGTCGATATCCAGGTCATTAACTCGGATTAGGGAAGCATGGAGAAGGAATGTGGCCGTGCTTCTTAGAAGCAACCGTCTCGGCATTTGCCTTGAGTGATTTAGGGAACTCACGGAAAACCGAAATCAGGATGGCCGGACGCGTGTTTGAGCCGTCGTCCTCTAGAACGCGAGAACTGCATGCTAACCATTGCACTACTCAGCTCGGTCTTCCATTCAGTGAAACCACAATAAGCTGCCTATCAGACTACTCTTTGTAAGAAACCTATCCACACTGTCTTTATTACTGTTTGATATACAAGTTCCACTGGTGGTAAAACAAACCTGAAACAGAACGAACTTTAATGAATGCAAATTTGGGTGCGAAAGCATTACAGGAAATAGCCTGAATGAATGGAACTAATTTCTTTACAAACGAGACACACTGCGGATGCAATCGAGGTTTGCAATGTACCTTTATCTCTTAATTAAGTATCTTTTACCTACTACTCAAAAAATATCGAACATTTTGCAATAAAATGCTCCATATGGTAAGAAAATACTGTTTACAGCGCAGAAAATCTAATAATGTCTCACAAAGAAAATTAATAAAAATGTGAGCGCAAAATGAGGACGCAAAACGGCAGCAGCAGCTTATTCTCGTTACAGAAAGAGGTTTCCCTTGCGTGACGTGGTTGCCGTTAGCAACTGACATATTGCGGTTGTAAATTATCGACGTATCCCTCATACCATGAATGTGCGAAATTTCAGGTATGGAATTAGACTGTAAGAATAACTCGTTTAGCTATGAGGCTCCAATATTGGACGAATGATGTGCTAATGCTTTGGTGGTTTGGGTGATACGTATGGGTTAGAAGACTATTTGCTGTTTTTGAGGAAAGTAGAGCATAACTCAGATTACTAATTGTGTGAGGGCTGCATGTGGAGAGTATTTGTCTTGCCAGTCGGCGCGAATGCTTCTCGAAGTTATAATTATTAAGTAGTAGCCCCCGCGATTGCCAATTTTTGAAGGACGAGATCACAATAATATAAGATCTGATAATTAGCTTCATGTCCTTCTTCAAACAAAAGGTGAAAGAAGAATGGCGCGTACTGCAGATCGGTCAGCCAGGCTCAGATCGACTCGATGCCCAGCCAGTTAGAGCAACTATGGCAGTAAGACGTGGCAGGTCTGTGACCACATTTCGCACCTTGTACATCCGCAAAACACCTATAAATTTACTTACTCTTCTCTCTACATTCTACACAAACGATCATCAGAATCGCATTATTTGGTATCTTTTCTGTTATACGAATATTAATAACCAGTAGTGTATTAGGTCAACCTAATACGACTGGTTTCAAATACTACACTGCTGGCCACCGTAAATGCAACACCCTGAAGGAAACATCCGAATCAAGTGAAATTTACACCATGGGTTTGCAGCGATGAGATATGGAACTGATTAGAATTTCAGCGCAGACGCACATCACACGCGCCTGTGGCGCCACCTCATAGCGCCATTTAAGGCTTGGCGATTTCGACGAGTGTACGTTCGGCACGTGTGTTTACCTTGTGGTTGTTTCACAAGACGATCAGTTATGCCTCGTAGACAACAGCGAACATCGTTTGATCAAGTATCCGAGTTCGACGGAGGACGGATAGTGGCTTACCGAGATTGTGGATTATCATACAGAGAAATCGCTAGTCGTGTTGGACGAAACCAAATAACTGTAATGCAGATATGTGACCGTTGGATGCAGGAGGGTACGACGGACCGACGTGGTCGATCGCATTCACCTCGGTGCACCACTGCACGTGCTGATAGGCAAATTGTGCGCATGGCAGTGACGGATCGCTCAGTGACATCCCGAACCATAGCACAGCACATTGCGTCTGTAACGCATCATCCAGTGTCTGCGCGTACCATTCGACGCCGTTTACAGCAGAGTGATCTGTCCGCAAGACGTCCATTGCTTCGTCTACCATTGACGCAGAACCACAGACGTCTCCGTCGCCAATGGTGTGATGACAGACGGATGTGGACGGCAGAATGGAATGACGTCGTCTTTACTGACGAGGCACGCTTCTGTCTGCAGCACCACGATGGTCGGATTCGAGTGTGGAGACACCGTGGAGAGAGGATGCTGGACAGCTGCATTATGCACCGCCACACTGGTCTTGCACCGGGTATTATGGTATGGGGCGGTATTGGATATTACTCTCGCACGCCTCTAGTACGCATTGCCGGTACTTTAAATAGCCGGCGCTACATATCCGAGGTGCTGGAGCCAGTTGTCCTTCCTTACCTTCAGGGCTCGGCCACAGCCATATTTCAACAGGATAATGCGCGACCACACGTGGCACGCATTGTCCAAAGGTTCTTCGTCAATAACCAGATTGAAGTGCTTCCCTGGCCGGCTCGCTCTCCGGATCTTTCGCCGATAGAAAACATGTGGTCCATGGTTGCTCAACGAGTGACCCAGATTACATCCCCAGCTGCCACACCAGATGATCTCTGACAACGTGTGGAAGCTGCTTTGGCTGCTGTACCCCAGGAACACATCCAACGTCTCTTTGACTCAATGCCGAGACGTGTGGCAGCGGTGATCTACAACAACGGCGGCTACTCTGGCTACTGATTCTGGCAGGAACCACATGTCACAGACGTCTGTAAACGTAATCATTTGATACTTGGTCAACATGTTATCTACAAAATAAATTTTGTTGTGCTACCTCTTGTCTTTCTTGGTGTTGCATTTACGGTGGCCAGCAGTGTATATCTCAGTTTTTTAGTAGTTCTAAAAAGAAACGCAGGAAAATCTTCAAGGAGTCTATCACTAAAAGAATTGTTCTTTCCCCATAAACTGGGTGCAATGAAATTTACGTGTCTGACGAAAATAAGTTTTGGCACACACTTCCTTCTATTTGCGCTTTTCCACTAAGTATGAATAGCATACTGCATATTTATGTGGTCATATGCTAACTCACGCTGTCAGTGTAGTTTTGGGCTCTATTTTATGGAATTGCCTCGCTTTAGGGAACGTTTCTCCACAGCCCACTGGCAGCGGTTGCCTGGTGAAGCATCTGGGCAGGCCCGTCTGTGGACGCACATCACACTCCTGGTCAGTTTCGACGAGCCGCTGCGTGCATATTCGCCTCAAGTGTTTGCCAACCGCGGGAAGTTGCCTGCCGCTCCGTTCCGGCGTACTTTAATTAATTGGCAGGCTGGTGGAACAGCATTAACAGCCGCTTCCCTCCCATGCATGTTAACCAGCGCGCCAGGAATGTAGCGCTCTAAACTGTGTCAGGCGACACCGACTCCACGATTAATCTGGGGCGTCAGTCTGCTCTAATTGCAGTGGATTATGTACAAAAAACACTAGAAAAATTATGACGTCATCCATCACTGAAGTAAAGGATTATAACAAGGTAGTACAATATTAACTACTCTTATTAATAAAAATTAATAACTGGAAGTAATACAGGTTGTTACAAGAAGGTACGGCCAAACTTTCGGGAAACATTCCTCACACACAAAGAAAAAAAATGTTATGTGGACATGTGTCCGAAAACGCTTACTTTCCATGTTAGAGCTCATTTTATTATTTCTCTTCAAATCGCATTAATCATGGAATGGAAACACACAGCAACAGAACGTACTAGCGTGCCTTCAAACACTTTGTTACAGGAAATGTTCAAAATATCCTCTGTTAGCGAGGATACATGCATCCACCCTCCGTCGCATGGAATCCCTGATGCGCTGATGCAGCCCTGGTGAATGGCGTATTGTATCACAGCCGTCCACAATACGAGCACGAAGAGTCTCTACATTTGGTACCGGGGTTGCGTAGACAAGAGGTTTCAAATGCCCCCGTAAATGAGTCATGAGGGTTGAGATCAGGAGAGCGTGGAGGCCATGGAATTGGTCCGCCTCTACCAATCCATTGGTCACCGAATCTGTTGTTGAGAAGCGTACGAATACTTCGACTGAAATGTGCAGGAGCTCCATCGTGCATGAACCACATGTTCTGTCGTACTTGTAAAGGCACATGTTCTAGCAGCACAGGTAGCGTATCCCGTATGAAATCATAACGTGCTCCATTGAACGTAGGTGGAAGAACATTGGCCCAATCAATACATCACCAACAATGCCTGCCCAAACGTTCACAGAAAATCTGTGTTGATGACGTGATTGCACAACTGCGTGCGGATTCTCGTCAGCCCACACATGTTGATTGTGAAAATTTACAATTTGATCACGTTGGAATGAAGCCTCATCCGTAAAGAGAACATTTGCACTGAAATGAGGATTGACACATTGTTGGATGAACCATTCGCAGAAGTGTACCCGTGGAGGCCAATCAGCTACTGATAGTGCCTGCACACACTGTACATGGTACGGAAACAACTGTTTCTCCCGTAGCACTCTCCATACAGTGACTTGGTCAACGTTACCTTGTACAGCAGCAACTTCTCTGACGCTGACATTAGGGTTATCGTCAACTGCACGAAGAATTGCCTTGTCCATTGCAGGTGTCCTCGTCGTTCTAGGTCTTCCCCAGTCGCGAGTCATAGGCTGGAATGCTCCGTGCTCCCTAAGGCGCCGATCAATTGCTTCGAACGTCTTCCTGTCGGGACACCTTCGTTCTGGAAATCTGTCTCGATACAAACGTACCGCGCCGCGGCTATTGTCCCGTGCTAATCCATACATCAAATGGACATCTGCCAACTCCACATTTGTAAACATTGCACTGACTGCAAAACCACGTTCGTGATGAACACTAACCTGTTGATGCAACGTACTGATGTGCTTGATGCTAGTACTGTAGAGCAATGAGTCTCATGTCAACACAAGCACCGAAGTTAACATTATCTTCCTTCAATTGGGCGAACTGGCGGTGAATCGAGGAAGTACAGTACATACTGACGAAACTAAAATGAGCTCTAACATGGAAATTAAGCGTTTCCGGACACATGTCCACATAACATCTTTTCTTTATTTGTGTGTGAGGAATGTTTCCTGAAGGTTTGGCCGTACCTCTTGTGTAACACCCTGTATATACAAGAATATATGAAAATATCAAATAAGAGCAACTTAAGAGACCTCGTTGCACGCAGACGTTGCTGTAATAATTCAGTAAAGGTAAGACAGCTTGCAATATGTACTTCAGTACTTGAATCACCTGTGTAAACAATGGTGTAATAAAACACATGTGGACTGCAATTAAATTCGTAAAGACACTGTGGACGGCGGTATATGGACTCTATAAACACACATTATCTTGGGAGAGCCATAATCTTTATTTCTTTGAGAAATGGAGTAGCGCTCTATGAAAACCACGTTTCAATAGATTTGATACAGTACTTAAAAGACGTAGTAAATAATAAAATTACCGGTAGTATTGGTAGGGAAAGCAATATAAATGTATCTGTAAGAGAGAAAGTGGGAGCCGACGACTTCCATTTTTATTTTCACATAATTAGAACCGCACATCATTCACTGTTAGTCCTCTGTGTATTTATATTCTTAGACAATATAAACGTCATTTTAGAAGTAATAAAAGTTTTTTGATCACGTAACTTTTTCACTTTTATTTAACCAAAGTAATTACTTTAGATGCAAGTACAGGTTACATGGACAAACATAAAATATCTATATAATTCTTATTTGTTATTTTGTACTCAGAAGAACCTTGCTCATCATGATCAAAGACAGCAGTTTCTTGTTATTACTGATAAATGCGAAAGTTGTTTATGAATCATAGAAACAGGTTTTATATTAGCTGGACGAACTTTGAAGTGATGTTTCATATAAAGGGTGTTTCAAAATAAACATCCTGGTTTTAAGGCGTTGTAGCATTTATTACGTTCAACTTACAATTGTAAATAATACACCAAATGAAAAAGCAACTCGAACAGTTTTGTTGTATACCTATGCGCAGTGTGAAGAGTATGGAATGACAGAGTGACTGAAAGACGTGTTGAACAAGAGCGAGTCTTTCACGCTTAGGCCCTAGAAATATGGCCGCGGAAAGTTTATGGACATTTCTTTTGCGGTGAATCAACTGTAACTGATGTTTATTATCTTGGTGTGCGACATCTATGGCCCGTGCCCCAATGGGAAGACCACATCTTTATTTGGGAGCAAGATGGTGCGCCGCCTCACTGGCGTAACTCAGTAAGCCACTGTTCGAACGACGTTGTATCCGACTGGTGGATTGGGCGCAAGAGGCCGGTTGACACTGCATTTTATGCATGACCTCCACGTTCACACACGATCTGACAGGATCACGTGTATGTGCCTCCGATACCAGCCGATCTATCCGACTTTAGAAACAGTGTTATTGCAACAGTTACTCCTGACACAGTGATCAAGTTTTCGGAACAACTCGCCTATCGACTCGATATGTGATCTGTATTCACACTGAATAATTGTAAGGAAAACAGTTTGTGTTTCTCTTTCATTTGGTGTATTATTTATAGTTGTAAGGTGAATGTAACACGTGCTACAAAGCCTTAAAACCTGTATATTCATTTTGAAACATCCTGTATTTTGTTTTCCAGATTTATTTAAATGTTACCTTTTTTGGGGAAACTGAGTTTTCTGGCCTGTATGATAAATCTGTATTTTTTTTTTATTTTTCCTAAAACATCCCTGTTTCATGTTACAAATCAAAAATTTTCGAAATCTAAGTTAGTTCAGTTTTGCTGTAAACACTATTTTTAGGTAACAGACAGGAGGATAGCTATGTAGTATAGAAAAGTTTCATAGGTTTCATGGCCCTCTCGTACAGCCTTACTCAATTTCTAGACGGTTCAGAGCTTTCCACTTTTTGTCGAATCTAATAATATGACCGATCGCATGCGTAAACAAAGCAATCAATATGAGGTAAACCTCGATAGGTATGTAACACATCTGATGCAAAGGTAATGCAGACACGATCTAGGCTACTAGGAGAGCCACCGTAGTCTACACTTACATATGACGGTCTACGGTAGCTGTACATCGATATTTGCAATACATGTCACTTGCGGGCAGATGACATCCTGTTGCGAGCTATGGTGGTAGTAATTCCCACTTAGGTCAGTAGCAATAGGAACCAGGAGGCAAGTTTTGGCTAGCGATCGCCAGAGATCAGAGGCCAGTACAAGGACTTGAAAGTCTCTTCGGGATTGCTGCCGGCTCCTAAAATCAACTTGACTCGATATTTCGGCGATCCAACTGATCGCCATCTTCAAGAAAATGCTGTTTCTGCTGATGAGTCCCGCTGAGAACTGACGCCAGGTCGCAAATCGACATCCTATATAGGCACCGTTCAGTACACGGCGCATGCGCCGCCCATCATGGTGTCTGCCTTCCAAGACAGGGAGGTGGCGCCGCCCTTAGTGAAACACTGCCGGCAACGATATATCGCAATCAAGGCCGCACCGAAGAACGTTCAGTTTTGATGCGAGATAATACGGGATTCCACGTCTTGCTAAGAGGAAACCCATTGTCTCTGTTGATTAAATTATCAGCCAACCTAATTTCAATCGCTTCTTTATAGACACTGTTCCAAAAACCGGAAATGTTGGCAACTACCGCAGTTTCATCAACTTTCATACTGTGTCCCTTATTTAGGCAGTGTTCCGCTACTGCCGATTTTTCCGGCTGTTGTAGCCTCGTATGGCGGCGATGTTCCACACGCCTGTCATGCACTGTGCGAATCGAACGGCCAATGTAAGCTTTCCCACATTGACACGGAATTTTGTACACACCGGGTTTCCTAAGCCCCAAATCATCTTTCACAGAGCCGAGCAGAGCCCTAATCTTAGAAGGTGGACGTCATACAGACAGTCCTGAGGTGAATGTTTGCATAATGTTATTGAAGAATACAGACATGGTGAAGAAAATTTACAGCACTGATGAATGCTGGTATGTCCGCTCGTACTCCTTCAGCTTAGACGGTATTAATAAAACATAAATTAATGTACTTTTTGAAACAAATTGAAGTGACAGTTTTCATTTATTATATTCAATGAAGACTTTTTTCCATTATCAAAATCTTTTAATGTGACCCGAATATGGCTCTAGAAAATGTGGTCACCTTGAACTCTTGTCAAGCGGCTACTGATGCCTGTACTTCCCATACTTCTTCATTGAGACAATGAGAAGCTGCCGACAATGAAAAGCCGCCGACTACTGGCGATCGCATACACAGCAATGCCGCTCCGCCCGCCGGAGAACCGAATACTTTAAATGTCAAACAAAGGCAAAGGTCCCGAGTTCGAGTCTCGTTCAGGCACACAGTTTTAAACTGTCAGGAAGTTTCATATCAGCGCACACTCCGCTGCAGAGTGAAAATTTCATTCTGGTTACTGTAAGTGTCACTTGCCTTCTACTCATTGAGCTGTACAAAACTGATTTCAGTTACGTTTACGTTCGTATTCCTTGCTGCAAATTGGTACTAAGTATGAACGTGAATGTCTCTAAAATGTACTTTCGTAAGTCCTTGTTAATCTGATGTGTAATTCTGCTATTCGGACGGAGGCGTGCAACCGCTGGCGTTGTCGGCACTGAAAAACAAGCGAGAAAAGATTCCTCCTCTCATGACACCGCTCCCCGCCGCAACATTCGTGGCCACCGACCAATTTATTTTCTACAGACTGTTTGTGTCTGGGAAAATAATCTGATCTGACCCAGACGTCCGCGGTATTTGAAGTTTTCGTCTATGGTCGGAAATTTAAGCGATTGCAGGCCTACCAAAGCGATACGTCAGGTTAATAGTTACTCGTTAATGGTACCTGGATTAATTTTTAATCCACAACAGTACCCTGAATCTGTTTTAAATGATGAAAAGCAAAATTACGTTATTCGGTACATAATTAAATGAACATTTATACTGCTTATTTTAACTTTGGCATACCCCTGAGATACGTCTTCACTTAGGACCATCCTCTGTCAGAGTAATGTAGCACTGCTTAAGTTGAACTAAGTAAATAATTGCAGGATGGTTTCACTCAGAAAAATGAATCAATAGGTCGCTCATCAAAAACACTAGAGTGGTTTCAGTTAAAAGAATGAACAGATGGTTCAAGCGACAGTAAAACTACTGATCGTTTTCACTTAAAAAGAAAGAATGAATAATTCAGTCAATATGCGAAGCTACAACGCTTTCGAATCTTTTCATTCGATTGCTACCACTGACTGCTTTCACTCGAAAAAAGTAGATGAATAATAATTCAACTGACACGTAAAGCTACAAACGACTGACACGATTGTCTTCATTCTGTTGCTCCCACAGACTAGTTTCACTCGAAACAGTGAATGAATAATTCAAAAATGGTTCAAATGTCTCTAAGCACTATGGGACTTAACATCTGAAGTTAAAAAAAAAAATGGCTCTGAGCACAATGGGACTTAACAGCTGAGGTCATCATTCCGCTAGAACTTAGAACTACCTAAACCTAACTAACCTAAGGAATCACACACATCCATGCCCGAGGCAGGATTCGAACCTGCGACCGTAGCAGCATCGCGGTTCTGGACTAAAGCTCCTAGAACCGCTCGGCCTCAGTGGCCGGCTATGAATAATTCAATCGATATATGTAACCACAACCGAATGAGTTGTTTGTTTTCCAACAACCGAATAAATCGATTGTTTTCATTGGGTTGTTCGTATCAGTATGTATTACTGCCGGACATATTAGGAGATTTACAGTCTACTCATAACTCCTGTGTGGTGTATTCTGGAAAACAACTCTCTCTTCTATATTTTTCTTTTCCCTGTCCTTATCCGATGTCTTCCCAGGGTCGACATGTTATTCTGGATTTGGCAGTGTTACAGGTAGAGGATGGCCGGTTGTCATTTGCATCGCCACCAATTCATCACACCATTTGGCAGCTTCTACTGTTAAACTGTATGAAAGAGTGAGACTTTTTCGAAATGCTTGAGAATCGTCCAAATAAAGCGGAGTTGTGGCCCCGCACGTTATTAACCGAGGTAGATGAGGCAAACAGCATAAAGATCTCATCCAAGGTGTCGGCACACCATCTCTCGGTGTTAGTCCACGAGGATATTTGATTCAGGGCTGGCACAGCTTGCAGAATCCCGGAAGCGGTGTGATAAACCACGCCGCCATCGAGACGGGTGTACAGCATAGCCATTTTGTGACCGAAAATGCCTTACAATCTAATGCTGCTTTCAATAAAACGGCGTTTTTCAAAATGTGCAGTTTCGTGAATGTTCCCACATATATCGGTAGCAGCTTATTGAGTGACGAAAACAGTGTTACGTATTGAGTCATTCCATTTCTACAAATGGGTGACTATGTCGGCTTCTCGGTATAAGGGATGGAAACAGAAAAATAAACAGCCCTGGTGTACTTTTGTTACTCAGCACCGCGCCACGGAATAGGAAGAAAACGGTCTACAGTGTTACATTGTACGGAGGCAAGCAGTCAGGAGAATTTAATTAAAACTAGGGAACTGCCGGCAGACGAAGGCTTCATGGGCGTTGGGGGAAGTGGCAGGCGGGCAGTGTGCGGTTAGCAACAATGAGGTAGAGTACAGGGAGGGAAAGAGAAGGAGAAAAACGACAATGGTGCTGCGAGGAGCCGCCCCTCGTTTCCTCGCATTTGCGACAGTTTCGCCCGTTGAATTTCTAACGCCGTCGTAGCCTGACCAGAGGCATTTGAAAATTAACATTGGGCACGTTTTGGCGCCTCGGGAGAGCGCCAAGGCGCTTGTTGACAAGGGAGCAAACGCGTCACAGCCTCCGCCGTCTTCAGTGTGTGAATGGGAGACGAGAGGAGGGAATGCAGCTCAAATTTAGGCGCTTGTGCAGGGAATGCGTGAATGTCGGAGGCGGCAGAGCGGGTTCCTTGCGATTTCTCTTCTCATTCCGAGTCGCGGCACATCCCTCGCTTTCCCGGGGACAGGTGTAGACGTTTGTACCTGTGCCGTCTGGATCCTGAATGCAGGGGGGGGGGGGGGGGGGGAGGGGGGGGAGGATGGAGGGACCTGCGGGAGGATGGACGGATCTGCGGGAGGAGAGCAAAGAGCGGGAAGGGGAGAGAAAGTTCGCGGCCCGGGGTCTTAACGATCGGCTGTGACCCTAATCACCATCATCGGCGGGAGATTGTCGGGGAACGAAAGAGGGCAGGTGGAACTACTGTATCATTATCCAGCGACAGGAACTGGGGACGGAGGTGGGGGAGGAGGGGGGGAGTCTAGGACTGCAGCAGCAGAGCCGATGTGAGATTATTTCCGGAGGTTATTGAGTCTCTCCTGGAGGCTTTGGGAGAGGGCGTCCAGCCAGAGTGCGCGGTATAGAACCTTTGCGGCAGTAGGGAGAGTATTTTGACTGAGGCGGACTTAAGGGTCTGAGGGGGGTAGGGAGGGAGGGGCGAGGGATGGGGCTGGTCCTGCTGGCATCCAACACATGTATGACGTAATAAGGACGGCCTGCCCTGCGACCGCGGATGATGCCTCGTTACGGAACCTTACCCGCCCACTTACAGTCGGGCGAGCTCGGAACTGGAGAAGACAAATCAGACTGCTGCTGGGGAAATGGAAAAATCACCGCACGGGACTGGCTACCTGCTCCGCTGGTAGCGGAAAGGCGTGCACTGTGCGCCACGGGCGCCTATTGTGTGCAGCCAATTAAAAACGAGTGCCGGAGGAGGATGCGCGCTTTGTTACGGAGCGGGAGACGTGTGGCCCGGCCGGCAGCTAGTCCCAGTCCGCCGAGTGTGTTGGCGCCGGGGAGGCGCGCCGCCCGCGCTAACGAGTGAGCCCGCCTGGACGTGATCTGCGCTGCTCGCTAAACTAGCGGCCATTGTCTGCGGGCTCACACGGGAAATGCCCGTATAAATGCGGAAAGCGAGGTCCGCGTAGCGGAAGGCAGCAGTGGAGCGTGGGGAGGGCGGCGCGATTCCCGTACCTCTAGTCGGTCGAGCGTCCCTGTGCCGCACGCGGCAGCTTTATTACGTTAACGTACTCTGGCCGAGAATTCCCCCCCCCCCCCCCCCTCTCTCTCTCTCTGTCCTGCAACCGAATGATAACAAACACGTCCAAGCAAACGTACGTTAAAATATGACTTAGGGGTTGGAGTACTTTTACAATTACTCGGTTTCGACGCTAATGGGTCGTCACCAGAAATAAAAATCCGGTACCTTGTTGCGGAAGTAGTACGACATGGCATGATCTGGCACTCATTGTGGTCATCTCCAGTTGATTTTAAGTGACCACAGTGACGGTTTGATTACACATTTATGTGTTACTTTCGTAAAAAAGGTTCAAATGGCTCTGAGCACTATGGGACTTAACATCTGAGGTCAGAAGTCCCGTAGAACTTAGAACTATTTAAACCTAACTAACCTAAGGACATCACACACATCCATACCTGAGGCAGGATTCGAACCTGCGACCGTAGCGGTCTCGCGGTTCCAGACTGAAGCGCCTAGAACCGCTCGGCCACACCGGCCGGCCGTAAAAAAGGAACCTCTTTCTTATTTCTGGTGACGGCTTACTGGAATTTGGGTCTTTCTGGTTAAAATAGCATTGTTATTGCCTCGTAAACGGAAGTGGAATGATGTTACAAAAATACTTGCTGCATGATGAAACAGGAGAAACAAGTGCGCGGAAACATTTTTATTATTTTTTAAAAATGAACAGTCGAGATCACAATAATATGTCTTTATTAACCAGTTTCGGCTTATCGCTTATCTATAAGCTAGCTTCAGAACTTTTTTTGTTTTTTTTTTTTGCCCGCTGTGACTCGTGATACCACTTTTTTGAAAATCTCTTGTATTTAGTAAGTTTACTAGCCGCCACACACCATCACAACCCAGGGCACGGAGTATTCGGATGCCCAATGCAGATGCGGCGGAGGGACAGAAGAATCGGCAAAGAACAACAGGCGTGGCGGTGACAACCATCCGCAGTTTCCTGAAGAGTGAAGATTAAAAATGAATTGCGTCACATCAGTCGTTGTTTAGTGCTGTTTCTGGACTGACCGAGTTCATTATGGCCCCAGGGCAGGATAATAGAACTTATTATTAAATGACTTCCTTTCAAATGTACAGGGGTTGAACAAAAATATGGAAACACCGCAGGAATTTTACTTCGTTTCCCTTAGCTTCGCTCAGGTGTTGTTTACCGAGAAATGCAGTACCTGTAATCGTGTACTGATAATAATGATGGAGAATCCGATAGACGGTAGGTTAGACCAATAAAAGCTTCACGAGGAAGGAATTGAGAGATGAAGTATTAAGTAAAGGGAAGTTTGAGACAGAAGTCGCGGAATGACTTTATAAAGTCCAGCCATCTTGAGCTAGTACACAGCTGTATGATAATACATGACATTATCTCAGCAAGTGAGAAAGCTTTCAACAGTAAACCCTCACAGGAGAACGTAATTACAGTTTGCATCTGTTGTGTACAGACACAATTGCAACCTGGTACCTACCATAAGATTGGATCCATGTTTCTACAGATGAGGTTGCGATAGAAAGAGGTGAAAACACATTGATACAGGTAATTAGTAAACTTCTGTCTAATGGCGTAGCGAACATAACTGGCCCTTTGATCGGGGCTCCTCCCCATCTGACACCCTCCCAGCATCCCTCCTCCCCCCCCCCCCCCCGGCTTCTAGGCGCCAAGGGTACGAGACCACACTTTATTGGTGCCCTCCCCCGCCAGAGACATATTCACTTATTTTTTTTATTTACACGTCAAGTTCCGTAGGACCGAATTGAGAAGCAAATCTCCAAGGTCATGGAACGTGTCAGTACATGAAATTACAACATAAACGTAATAACAGATAAAAATAAAACGTTTATGACCCCGAAAAAAGCCAAGCCGCAAGCTTAAGTAAACGCAATCAACAATACAACAAGAATCAGCTTAATTTTTCAAGGAAGTCCTCGACAGAATATGACGGACACTGATAACCGCGCAGTTGAGCGCCCCACAAACCAAACTTCATCGACAGAATAGAAGGAGTGACCCATGAGGAAACTCTATAGTTTCGATTTGAAAGCGCGTGGATTACTGCTAAGATTTTTGAATTCGAGTGGCAGCTTATTGAAAAAGGATGCAGCAGTATACTGCACACCTTTCTGCACAAGAGTTAAGGAAGTGCGATTCAAATGCAGGTTTGATTTCTGCCGAGTGAAAGCTGCTTATTCTTGGGAATAAGCTAATATTGTTAACAAGAAATGACAGTAAGGAATATATATATATATATATATATATATATATATATATATATATATATATATATATAAGGTTTTCAGAAATTACTGCAACCAGTCGCCTTTTATGTAGATGTATTTTATTTAACCATGACCGGTTTCGAGCTGCCTAGCAGCTCGAAACCGGTCATGGTTAAATAAAATACATCTACATAAAAGGCGACTGGTTGCAGTAACTTCTGAAAACCTTTTCACACCACAGTCGCAGTGTTCCACATCCACAATGGATAAAAATCTTATATATATATATAATTCTACTGTACGTATGTATGTCACTGAACTACTCCTAAACGGTTGGACCGATTTGAATGAATTTTTTTTTGTATGCGTTTGGGTGGCACCCTGGATGGTTTGATTCACAAATGATCCCGCCAGATGGCGCTGCAGTCGGTATCTAGGTCATTTATCTATACTGCAACGAAACGGCTGGACTGGTTTGAATGATTTTTTGTGAATGCATTCAAGTGGGGGCCTGGGTGAATTAGATTCACAAATCAGTCCGGCAGATGGCGCTGCAGTATTAAGTGTATTATATCCACATATAAGTTACGTACATAAAGCAATGCCATGTCTTCGTGGACGAGGAGGAAAAATTGGTCGACGGACTCGAAATTCACAATTAGTCCAGAGCCGTCGGTTAAATAGATCGGCAGAAGGAGAAGATGGGTATCATTTAAATATCAAACAAAAAAATGCAGTCGGCCGTGGTGGAAGAGCGGTTCTAGGCGCTACAGTCTGGAACCGCACGACCGCTACGGTCGCAGGTTCGAATCCTGCCTCGGGCATGGATGTGTGTGATGTCCTTAGGTTAGTTAGGTTGAAGTAGTTCTAAGTTCTAGAGGACTGATGACCTCAGAAGTTAAGTCCCGTAGTGCTCAGAGCCATTTGAACCATTTCACCTAACGTTACCGCTGGATATATTTCGTAAACCACATCAAATACTGACGAACCGTTTCCACAGACGGAACGTGAGGAGAGGGGCTAGTGTAATTGTTTAATACAAACCATACAAAAATGCACGGAAGTATGTTTTTTAACACAAACCTACGTTTTTTAAAATGGAACCACGTTAGTTTTGTTAGCACATCTGAACATATAAACAAATACGTAATCAGTGCCGTTTGTTGCATTGTAAAATATTAATTACATCCGGAGATATTGTAACCTAAAGTTGACGCTTGAAACCTCCGACGTTCAGTTGCGTGTTGTAACAAACACGGCCCACGGTCGGCGAGCAGCATATGCAGGGACATGTTTACGATGACGACCGTGTTTACGAGTGTGGCTGTAGTGGATTGTTGTGGTTTGGTCTAGCTGTCGCAGTGTCCGCTTGTAGCGCTTGCTGCTATTGTTATTCTGCATTCGTCTCCGCACGCAGACCAACTGTAGTACACCGTGTTACCAGACGTCTGTGATAGTGTAGTGTTGTAGGAACTGTGACCATGGTGTATTCGAACTCTGAAAAGGCGGAGATGATATTCATCTATGGCGAGTGTCGACGAAACGCAGCTGAAGCCTGCAGGGTGTATGCAGAACGGTACCCGGACAGAGAGCATCCAACGTGCCGCACATTACAAAACATCTACCGCCAACTGTATGCAACAGGTATGGTCGTAGCACGGAAACGGGTCCGTAACAGGCCCGTCACAGGAGAAGCGGGTGCAGCTGGTGTGTTAGCTGCTGTTGCCATGAACTCACACATGAGTACACGGGACACTGCGAGAGCTGGTGGACTGAGTCAAAGTAGTGTCATGCGCATACTCCAACGTCACCGCTTTCACCCGTTTCATGTGTCGCTACATCAGCAATTACATGGTGATGACTTTAATCATCGAGTGCAATTCTGTCAAAGGGCATTAACAGAGAATGCGTTGCAGTTCTACCTGTTTACCGATGAAGCGGGTTTCACAAACCACGGGGCAGTGAATCTACGGAACGTGCATTACTGGTCCGTGGACAATCCTCGCTGGCTCAGAAAGGTAGAGCGACAGCGACCGTGGACTGTAAATGTATGGTGCGGAATCATTGGCGACCACCTCATTGGTCCTCACTTCATTGCAGGGGCCCAAACAGCTGCAACATACATCCCCTATCTACAGAATGATCTGCCAACGTTGCTCGAAAATGTCCCACTGGAACGCGTCGACGTATGTGGTGCACCTGCACATTCCGCAATTAACACTAGGCTGACCCTTGACAGGATGTTCGACGGGCGTTTCATAGGACGTGGAGGAAGCATAAATTGGCCAGCCCGTTCTCCTGATCTTACACCTCTGGACTTCTTTCTGTGGGGTACGTTAAAGGAGAATGTGTACCGTGATGTGCCTACAACCCCAGAGGATATGAAACAACGTATTGTGGCAGCCTGCGGCGACATTACACCAGATGTACTGCGGCGTGTACGACATTCGTTACGCCAGAGATTGCAATTGTGTGCAGCAAATGATGGCCACCACATTGAACATCTATTGGTCTGCCATGTCGGGACACACTCTATTCCACTCCGTAAATGAAAACGGAAACCACGTGTGTACGTGTACCTCACCCCTCATGGTAATGTACATGTGTGTCAGTGAAAAAGACGAATAAAAAGGTGTTAGCATGTGGACGTAATGTGCTGTTCCAGTCTCTTCTGTACCTAAGGTCCATCACCGTTCCCTTTGGATCCCTACGTAATTCGGTGCTCTCCGATACACACGATCGAACAGCGGAGGAGTGGTACTCAAGCGTCAACTTTAGGTTACAATATCTCCGGATGTAATTAACATTTTACAATTCAACAAACGGCACTGATTACGTATTTATTTATATGTTCAGATGTGCTAACAAAACTAACGGGGTTCCATTTAAAAAAACCTAGGTTTGTGTTAAAAAACATACTTCCGTGCATTTTTTTATGGTTTGTATTAACCAGTTACACTAGCCCCTCTCCTCACGTTCGGACTGTGGAATCGATTCGTCAGTATTTGATGTGGTTTACGAAATATATCCAGCGGTAATGTTAGGTGACTCACCCTATATATATATATATATACACTCCTGGAAATTGAAATAAGAACACCGTGAATTCATTGTCCCAGGAAGGGGAAACTTTATTGACACATTCCTGGGGTCAGATACATCACATGATCACACTGACAGAACCACAGGCACATAGACACAGGCAACAGAGCATGCACAATGTCGGCACTAGTACAGTGTATATCCACCTTTCGCAGCAATGCAGGCTGCTATGCTCCCATGGAGACGATCGTAGAGATGCTGGATGTAGTCCTGTGGAACGGCTTGCCATGCCATTTCCACCTGGCGCCTCAGTTGGACCAGCGTTCGTGCTGGACGTGCAGACCGCGTGAGACGACGCTTCATCCAGTCCCAAACATGCTCAATGGGGGACAGATCTGGAGATCTTGCTGGCAAGGGTAGTTGACTTACACCTTCTAGAGCACGTTGGGTGACACGGGATACATGCGGACGTGCATTGTCCTGTTGGAACAGCAAGTTCCCTTGCCGGTCTAGGAATGGTAGAACGATGGGTTCGATGACGGTTTGGATGTACCGTGCACTATTCAGTGTCCCCTCGACGATCACCAGTGGTGTACGGCCAGTGTAGGAGATCGCTCCCCACACCATGATGCCGGGTGTCTGCCCTGTGTGCCTCGGTCGTATGCAGTCCTGATTGTGGCGCTCACCTGCACGGCGCCAAACACGCATACGACCATCATTGGCACCAAGGCAGAAGCGACTCTCATCGCTGAAGACGACATGTCTCCATTCGTCCCTCCATTCACGCCTGTCGCGACACCACTGGAGGCGGGCTGCACGATGTTGGGGCGTGAGCGGAAGACTGTCTAACGGTGTGCGGGACCGTAGCCCAGCTTCATGGAGACGGTTGCGAATGGTCCTCGCCGATACCCCAGGAGCAACAGTGTCCCTAATTTGCTGGGAAGTGGGGGTGCGGTCCCCTACGGCACTGCGTAGGATCCTACGGTCTTGGCGTGCATCCGTGCGCCGCTGCGGTCCGGTCCCTGGTCGACGGGCTCGTGCACCTTCCGCCGACCACTGGCGACAACATCGATGTACTGTGGAGACCTCACGCCCCACGTGTTGAGCAATTCGGCGGTACGTCCACCCGGCCTCCCGCATGCCCACTATACGCCCTCGCTCAAAGTCCGTCAACTGTACATACGGTTCACGTCCACGCTGGCGCGGCATGCTACCAATGTTAAAGACTGCGATGGAGCTCCGTATGCCACGGCAAACTGGCTGACACTGACGGTGGCGGTGCACAAATGCTGCGCAGCTAGCACCATTCGACGGCCAACACCGCGGTTCCTGGTGTGTCCGCTGTGCCGTGCGTGTGATCATTGCTTGTACAGCCCTTTCGCAGTGTCCGGAGCAAGTATGGTGGGTCTGACACACCGGTGTCAATGTGTTCTTTTTTCCATTTCCAGGAATATATATATATATATATATATATATATATATATATATATATATATATTAAAAATGTGTATGTATAACACCCAGACTCGTGAACAGGGGTCGACAAGAAGTTCGAGACCTTACACCACCTATTGTCCGAAATTCCCGTTTTCGAGCCAAAAATATTCTTTTAGAATGGGAAGAGCTACCCCTAAATATAATTCTTTTCGATATAAGCGAATGAAATTAAGCAAAGCAGATAAATTTCGTGTCGAATGATCACTCACTTCAGATGTCGTTCGAATAGTAAAAATGGCAGCATTAAGTCTTTGAACAAGATCCTGAAGCTGGACTTTCTACAACAGTTTACTATCTTTCTGAACCTAGAAATTTGAACAGTTCAGTTTCACTAATCATATGCCCATTCTGTGAAATTAAAACGTCAGGTTTTGTTGAATAGTGTGTTAGAAACTGTATGTATATAATAATATAATATATAGAATTTGTTCAAATGGTAATGTATTTTCTGGAAGTTCTTGTTTGTCTTGGAAACCATTCGGTGGCCCTATGTAAGTGCTGCAGGGGGCATGGTAGACTTCATTGCCCTCCCCCTCCCTACGCTACTGCTTCTGCCATGAACTTCGCAGGTATTACAGCAGTTTTGATCCTGAAATTCAGGCCAACATAGTTGCGTTATATCAACTTCACTATCGAACAAACTAATTTCAGTCTTTTGATACTACATAATTCAGCGTCAACATTTCAAACTATATCTGTATCCGAACTTCCAAAAGATCCTCCTCATATAATATATCTAGCCTAAATTCATTGTTAAAGAAAAAAAAAAGTTATTTTTCAGTGGGTTATTTATGACACTTAAATATCACACAAAAAATTAAAGGAAAGGTCGAATGTTTTATAAAATGATTTTTCTAATAATAGAGCATAAATTAGATTAGAGAAAGACTTGACGCACGTTTAAATGGTGCTCTAAATCACGTGTAGCAATTACATTTCATGCTTTCTGAACAAAACTTGAAGTTTAAAATAGTTGAAAAACGGTCAGTGTTTAGTAAAATGATGTGTAAAAGTAATAAATAAAGCAACATTTGACGTGCCTTTGCATGACGCTCGAAATCACGTACACCTGATATCCTCTGGTACTTTTTAAAATTCTAAGATTCTCAGTTTAACACTGAACTTTAAATTCCCAATATACACGTTATTTGCTACAGATTATTTCGAGTATCATTCAAAGGTGCGTCAATTTCTTCTCTAATCTTATTAATCTCTTATTTCTAGACAAAGCATTTCATAAAACATTTGACCTTGTCTTTGAAATTCTTGTATGCTCTTTCATTATCATAAATTCAAAGACAGGATTGCATCCATTAATCACAAATGCAGTCACTACTAAGTTAAGCATGAGAAGTTACTAGACAGTCCATGATTGTTTCTCACTGTTTTCGTCGATTATATATATGAGGCCATTCCGCATATTTCGTTTTCTGCGTGTGGCGATGGTTGTAATACAGATCTCATGTTGTTGCTGTTTATTCAGTCTGTTTTCATTTCTGCTTCAATGCTAGTGGACGTATGATTTTAATTTACACGATTTCAGTCAAAGTTGATTTACTTACAGCATCTGGTGTCCACTACCTGCCCATTTTAAAATTCTCGCCGGTTCGATGTATTAGCTCCTGTAGCTCCGATACTATGCCTGATATGCTCCTCTTTCCTCTAGTTTATCTGCATTTTATTTTTTTGAGGGCTTATAAAATGTGTTTCAAATAGATACGCCAGATTTCACAAGGGTATATCTTGTACATGAATACAGATGGAAACATGAAGTAAATTTTTAGCTTACGCCTAGGATAGCAAACTTTTAATTTCAAAACAATCATCCGGTTTCTACAAGGCTATATACTGTAACAACCTTCCGATTTCGACAAGGGTATGCCGGCCGTTGTGGCCGAGCGGTTCTAGGCGCTTCAGTCCGGAACCGTGCGGCCACTACGGTCGCAGGTTCCAATCCTGCCTCGGGCATGGATGTGAGTGATGTCCTTAAATTAGTTATGTTTAAGTAGTTCTAAGTTCTAGGGGACGGATGACCTCAGATGTTAAGTCCCGTAGTGCTCAGAGCCATTTCAACCATTTTACAAGGGTATGTATTTTAAATAAATGACATACATATTTATTGTGTATTTTACAGTGTCATATAGAATCAAAATTTTCATTTACCCTTCGCAAATGTTCAATGTTCTCTCGACTGTATGCACCACAAACGTACAGATGATAGTCAGACTCGTCCCATACTTTCTGGAGCATGTCTGGAGTCGCTGCACTCACTGGTATTAGTACGAGGCATCACAGTTCACACAAAGCTGTTGGCAGGTGAGGCGAATAGATTGTTTCACAAACACGATTACAAGAAATAGAAACATCACATCTACTGAGAGATCAGGTGGATTTGACAAAGCTACACTACGAGGACCCCGCAACCCTTACAACCGATTCATCTCTGAGGTACCTCTTTGTGAAGAAGTGTTCTTACCTGCGGGTGCTAGTACGGCGTTGATCTCTCTCGCTGAAAAACGACATTACCGTCATGATTTCGCAATTGTATAAAAGGACGGATCTCCAAGATATATATGTTCTTATATCTTTGGCAACGATCAATCCCACTAACTACACCAGGGAGACCCCTGCCGACAAAAACACGAGCGTGCAAGACAAACGTTTCGTTTGGATGCATAAGTTAAAATTTGCCGTGGTTGAAGGCGCAGGCGACCGAATTTTACGACGAAGGAATTTACAAGCTCGTCCATCGCTACGTTAAGTGCCTTAATTTAAATGGCAACGATGTAGAAAAGTAGTATTCAAGTGTGGCTTTCATCTGTATACAATAAAAAAATTTCCAATACTTTATTTATTTTTAATTCCAAAACGTAATGTACTTTGTGAATAGCCCTCGTATATGTAGATCCAATCTGTGTACTATAGGTGAATCAGTTTGACTGTACTTATATGTGCTTTTGATGACCTCTGTTTATTACTATAATCGTTGTGTAGTATATGGGATGTTAATTACTCTGTGCAGGAAGTGAATCAGTTTTCACTGTTTATGTTGGACTGAGTGATCCGAGTTTGCATTCACATCTACTGTTGTAGATTTTCTGTGTACAGAGATTGTGCTTACGATTTTTCTTTCTTTCATTATGATGTCACAAACAAGAAAAATTTCCTTAAACGGAGAAATTAGGTTTTATTGCAGACTAGAAGACAGATAATTGACGACTATTTCTCCTGCTGACTGGCCTGATCAATAATTAGCGTCAGTCAGGGATTGAAGTCGATAGAAGTTCAAGGAATAGAAGCATCGTGTGGAGGAGAACGAGAAACAGATACAGGCGATCGGGTGGTAGAACAATATCACACGTATGTTTCCTTTTAATTGACGGTGGAACACGACGATATTTCCACAACGAAGCTTGCTTGAAACCACGCCTTATAATACAGCAGCACATTAGCCGGCTCGGGACCTCACCGCACGTAATTACCTGGTTTTAAACCTCCAGTTACAGCCTGAGTTAGCAACCATAAATGTGACACGCGAGAGCCTCGAGAACGCGACAATTCGGCGCGTATGAAGTGAAACTCCGCGTAGCCAGAGGGGGGGGGGGGGGGAGGGGGAGGGGCGCAGCGGTGCAGCGGCGGCCTAATGCGCTGTGTCCACGCGGCTGATTTAGCCGGGCACTTAATGCTGATTTGCAGCTGCCGCTGACAGCCAAAATACATACAGACGCGCCGGCAAACATTGACCCGCCGGACAGAGGTAATTAGCAGACGGGGCTTCGTTTAAACGATCATCAGGAGGGCCCAAAGTTCAGGATTTTGCACGGGATCAGTCAAATTACCGAGATGGAGTCTGTCCGCCTGTGCGCTGCATGTCAACGCGGGGCGCGGCTTGACACAAGACCATGGCCCACGAAACTTCTAGAAAATGAATTATGCGAGATTAATGTTGTAGTTCCACGCGTTCAACAGAGTTGTTGTTTCCGTTTTATGCTCAGTATTTCGCCGACGGACCGAACAGTCATTTTCATACGCTGCGAATTGTGCTGTTACACATGGTACCACCACTACCAGTCTACCAGTAACTGAAGAAGACGACTGGGTCGGTAGTAAAAATATTCCATGGAATGGAAACAACGTGGCTGAGCAACCGGAAGTATAACATCAGTCAATCCCGCACAGAAAACCTGAGAGGTTCAGTAGGGTAAGCATTGCCGTAGGTATACACTAGGTGGCAGAAGTCATGGGGTAGTGCTATACACCCGTACAGACGGCGGTAGTATCGCATATGGAAGATATAAAATAGGCAGTGCATTGGTGGAGCTGTCATTTGTACTCAGATGACTCACGTGAAAATGTCTTCGACGTGATTGATAGCTGCACGAAGGGAGTTACCAGCCTCTGAATGCAGAATGGTAGTTAGAGCCAGACACGTGCAACATTTCGTTTCGAAAATTGTTAGAGAATTTAGTATTCCGAAATCCATAGAGTCAAGAGTGTGCTGAGAATACCAAATTTTCAGGCATTACCTCTCACCACGGACAGCACAGTGGACAGCGGCCTTCACTTAACGACCGAGAGCAGCGACGTTCCATAGAGTAGTCAGTGCTAACAGACAAGCAACACTACGTGACAAAACCGCAAAAATCAATGTGCAACATACGAGGAACGTATCCGTTAGGACAGGGCGGCGTAATCTGGTGTTAATGGGTTGTGGCAGCACACGACTGACGCGAGTGCCTTTACTAACAGCACGACATCGCCTGCAGCGCCTCTCCTTGGTTCGTGACCATACCTGTTGGATTCTAGAGAACTGAATAACCACGACCTGATCAAAGGAGTCTCGATTTCAGTTGGTAAGTGCTTATGTTAGAGTTCAAGTGTGTTGCAGACCCCACGAAGCCATGGACGCAAATTGTCAACAAGGTACTGTGCAAGCTGATGGTGGCTCAATAACGGTGTGGGCTGTGTTTACATGGAATGGACTGGGTCCCCTGGATCTTCAGCCACATGGAGACCATTTGCAGCTGTTCATGGACTTCATGTTCCCAAACAGCGATGGAATTTTTATGGGTGACAATGCGACATTTTAGAAGACATTTTAGAAGGTACATGATAGAAATTTCAAATAGGTTTGATGTTCTCAGGACTTACGAAGATCAAGACGAGGATGTAAATAAACAATGGATCACTGTGAGGAATAATATCAAAGAGGCAGTGAAGGTCACAATAGGTACAATTAAGAAGAACAGGAGGAAATCGTGGTTTGACTAGGAATGCAAGAAATTGGTAGAGAAAAGGAGAAAAGAGCGATTAGATTGGAATAGAATGGGAGACAGAAAACGAGAGGGGTTCTTAAACATGAGAAGGGGAGTTGGTCGTAGACTACAGGTAAAGAAGAGCGATTATTTGAACAATCAAATTAAAAAAATGGAAACAGTAAAACAAAAAACATTAGGGAACTTTACCTAGACATAAATGGGTATAGGAAGGGGTTCAGGCTAGGACAAATGCACTTCGAGGGGATGCCGGGGGAATACTGACAAACCCCAGTGCTATATGAAGTAAATGGAGGGCGTATTTTGAGCATCTATTAAATGTACACCAGGAAGCCAGGAAATGAGCAGGCGTACGAAATACATCCAGCAGAACCCCAGATACCTGAGCCAACGTTAAAGGAAGTAAGAGTTGCAATCAACAAATTGAAAAACGATAAATCAGGATCAGATTGCATAACTGCAGAATTAGTTAAAAATGGGGGACAGAAATTGGTGGAAGTAGTTCAAAAAGTGATAACTAAAGTATGGAACTCAGAGATGATACCTGAAGAGTGGCAGGAGTCGATTCTGATCCCAGTTTTTAAGAAGGGCTACAAAATGGATTGTAGTAATTAGAGGGATATCGCTATTACCAGTATGTTCCAAAATTTTCTCGAATATTCTGCTAAGCAGGCTTACACCATATGCCGATGAAATTGTGGGAGATTACCAAGCTGGCTTTCGGAGAAACAGATCAACTATAGACCAAATATTCACCCTGCGTCAAATTTTGGAAAAGAAATGGGAATACAATAAACCAGTTCATAATCTTTTCATAGATTTTACAAAAGCATATGATTCAGTATTGCAATCAAAATTGTACATAATTCTTTTGGATCTTGGAATACCAAAGAAGTATGTTAGACTTATAAAAGCGAGTTTGAACAATACAAAAGGTAGAGTACGTGTGGGGAGATTGGAGTCAGAAGAATTTGTAATAAAGAACGGACTTAAGCAGGGAGATGCCCTGCTTCCGCTACTTTTTTAGTCCTAGAATATATTGTACGAATGGCAGCAGATAATTCAGAGTTAAATGAAAATATTAAGATATTAAGATATGCAGATGATCTAAATATCATTAGCGATAGGCAAGAATCTGTAACAGCAAATGCGAATGCGTTAATCAAGGCTAGTGAAGATGTAGGTCTAACGATAAGTGAAGACAAAACTAAATACCTGGTTACTACTAGAATGCCAACAGCAGTAGATCAGGAAATGTTAAGAGTTGGAGACATGCAGTTTGAGAAAGTGGACACATTTAAGTATCTAGGCGTGGACATCACTTCGAGAAATGAGATTGAATGCGAACTGAGGACGAGATTACGGGCGGTAAATGTGCGCTACTTCTCACTGAATATATTACTTTCATCACGGATAGGAATTTAAAGATCAGAATATACAAAACTATTATTCTACCAGTTATGCTGTATGTGTGTGAGACTTGCTCTCTCACTGAGCAAAATGAAAAGCCGTTTCAAGTATTTGAAAACAAAATTTCGAGGAAAATTTTCGGACCAAAAAGGGCTGACATTAGCGGAGAGTGGCGAAAACGGCATAACGAAGAGGTTCACGAACTCTATTCAAGCCCTGACATAATCAGTATTATTAAACCACGTAGGCTGCGATGGGCGTGTCGAATGGATGAGGGCAGGGCAGCGCGCAGAGTACTGGTAGGGCACTTAGAGGGAAAACGTCCTGTGGGGAGACCGAGGCGTAGGTGGGAGGACAATGTGAAGGCTGATTTGAGGAACCTTGATACTGAAGGTGAATGGAAGGAAATAGCCCAAGACAGGGACAGGTGGCGAAAATACGTTGCTGCGGTAACGGACTCTTGAGTCCGGTATGACCAGTGAATGAATGCGACGTTTCACGTGGCCACAGTTGTTCGCGACTGGTTTGAAGAACATTCCGACCAGTTCGAACTAATGGTTCGGTCACGAAGATTGCCCGTCATGAATCAAATCGAACATTTAATGGACATAATCGAGAGGTCAGTTCGTGTACAAAATGCTATACCGGCAACACTTCCACAATTGTGGACCGCTGTAGAGGCAGCATGGCTCAGTATTTCTGCAGGGGACTTCCAACGACTTGTTGAGTCCATTCCACGTCGAGTTGCTGCACTGCGGCCGGCCGAAGTAGCCGTGCGGTTAAAGGCGCTGCAGTCTGGAACCGCAAGACCGCTACGGTCGCAGGTTCGAATCCTGCCTCGGGCATGGATGTTTGTGATGTCCTTAGGTTAGTTAGGTTTAACTAGTTCTAAGTTCTAGGGGACTAATGACCTCAGCAGTTGAGTCCCATAGTGCTCAGAGCCATTTGAACCATTTTTTTGCTGCACTACGCCAGGCAAATGGAAATCAGACAGAATATTAGGAGAAGTCCCACGACTGTTGTGACCTCAGTGTATACAGAGTTATTGGATGTTGAGAATGACAGTTGTGTTAAGATGAGCGAATAAAAAGTAAATACGATGATTTTTCCTCCTGAATATACAGGATCTCACATTTATCTTGACTACCCCAGATGAAATATCAAAAAATTTACCGATTACTTGTTAGCTGCTAGGAGGACCATAACCAGCGTGATTGCCTTTCTTGTAACTTTAGAAACTGAAGATATGTGCAAGACTAGGCTCGTTTTAAATATACTGTATATTTTGTATTTGGCGATCCGTTTCCTCTTATAATGAACCTTTCATGAATACAATGTGTAACGGGTACAAGTACAGATATTGTTATATGTGGTATCTTAATATGTACACACGTCAGTGTGTTGGTCATTTTTTCTCAGCATACTCGTCACAGAATTTACTGCCTAGTGTTTTCTGCACGATTGTAACTGCCCACTAAGTGGACTACTCCAATCGATATAATTTGACTGCGTCTGTGAGTCCACACGTCAACACCTGATTTGTTTCCCAGGCGAATACAAGCATTAAGGGCCTGCTTTTGTTATATGTGCTTGGAGACACTAACCAATATAAAAACATACTACTCGTAATAGGTATAATTATTTGTCTTCAGATGAAGTAAAAACTAATGTAATGTTGTTCAGTACACTGTGCTCTTTCACTAATAAAAATATCTGCACTTATACCTGTGTATCTCACTATACTGTTCAAGCAAATATGACATTATTAAAAACGTAACACAAAACGGACTTTGACTTTTTTGTACTAGCACACAGCGCAAATATCTGGGTTGATGTAACTCGTCCACTTGTTGGATTTGTGGTTAATAAATGTAAGAGCGAGGAATATCCACACGGGTCATTCAGTTATCCATCCGCATTACAAGGTTTGTGTGAGTAGAATGTACACCAACGAAAAGGGCTTAGTTATCAGAACAGTAACTGAAATAATGTTTTCTTACTTACAGAACGACTACAGATAGTATATTACTGCAGTTCATTCAGTAGATGACAGCACCTCAGATTTTTTCGGTTACAGAATGTAACACCCTGAGTTTCACCTGCTCCGTGGCGTCGATGTGCATAACGTCTAGACTTGCCACGACAGACCACTCACAGTCAAGTGGACGAGTAGTTATAGATCCCGTACATTCTACAGAGGAGACAGCATCCATAAGGGAAACGTTTCGCGTCTCTGGTCACAGGAGTAAGGACGATTTCTAGCCAAATGACTTCTCGTATTCGAGAACAGCCGTCATAGTGGGAGCTGCAGTGTGGCTTGTTGCAATGTTTTACAGAAGAGTAAATAATTAATTAACAACAAGGTTGCTGTTTCTCAATTTCTGGAAATGTTAATATAAAGGTATTACTAATCCTCTTTAACAACTGAAGTATTTAAGAAGTAAAAGAAGATTTACATTAAGGCAACAGAAAAACCTCGGGTAACCTAATTTCCTGAATCTTAATGAACAGGAACGCACTTTCTCTGAAATAGCTCTAAATTTCCAGCTAACATCAAGCATTAACTTTCACTGTGACAGTGGGAACAACCAGTTACGACTCCTACCTTGCATTATAAAACGGAGTAGTTTGACATCTAGCCGGTTTTAGGGTCATGAAATAGTATGAGAGAGCTGTAGTGTCCGATGGAACGTTACAGACTAATGCTGTAATTATCGTTTACTGGGATTATTACCTCAATTACCTCTGTTTCTGTGAAAATACCTTCACAACAGTTAAATAGCCAGGAACCTGCGAACACCATATCATAAAGCAAACAGAAATGCTACAACACTCAGGTGCAAAAAATCCGTGATGCAGTTGCCGTCTTTGCGAGACCAGCTCGGCACGTCTCGTTGTGAGGTTCTGCCGTTGCATCGAGTGAAACCATGTTCATTAATCACCACCACCTGCTTAACAGCGTGTTGCCCCACATCTGGAACACAACAGCTACGATTCTGGGTGGCATGAATTCGACTGATGCCTGGTAGGTTTCCGAAAGTATATGACACCAGATGTCTACGCAGTTCCCATAAATTACAAATTCAAATGGCTCTAAGCACTATGGCACTTAATATCTGAGGTCATCAGTCCCCTAGACTTAGAACTACTTAAACCTAACTAACCTAAAGACAACACACACATCCATGCCCGAGGCAGGATTCGAACCTGCGACCGTAGCAGCATCGCAGTTCCGGACTGAAGCGCCTATAGTGATGTCCTTCGGTTAGTTAGGTTTAAGTAGTTCTAAGTTCTAGGAGACTGATGACCTCAGATATTAAGTCCCCTAGTGCTCAGAGCCATTGGAACCATTTTTTGTCATGGTCTTTCAACCAAGTGCACAGCAGACCAGCTTCGCTGTTTTCGAGTAGCTCTATATCAGTCTGTCATTGGTCAAAGGCGCTTCTGTCAGTAGATTTCACTATACGGTCCATATCGTTGCTAGTATGACCCCGCTTTCCTCTCTACTACGTTTACATACCTACCTGGCCACGCCACATATCCGCATCGCTAGAAGGCAGCATTCTGTCTCGCACGGGGAAGTGATCGTTAAGAATTGCTCGAGCCATTTCCAGGGGTGCATCTAATTGGAATATACCTAAACCGTTTCGCCGGAAAAGCGTACGTATGCTGCTTCTCCACAAGACAAATTCAAAATAGCGCAGCTCTTTTATGGCAAAATAGGGGAGAGATTGTCATGGATATAATGAGAAAGCTCGGATGGCAATCGCTAATATAAAGACTTTTTTATTGCGGCGAGATCTTTCCAAGAAAATTCGATAACCAACTTTCTCCTCCGAATGTGAGAATATTCAATTGTCACCAAACTACATAGGAATAAATGATCATCACAATAAAATCAAGTAGAAAGGGTTCGTAGAGAAAGTTTTAAGTGTTTATTTTTCGCACTCACTCTTAGAGAGTGCAACGGTAGAGAAATAGTCTGAATTTACAGAATGAGATTTTCACTCTGCAGCGGAGTGTGCGCTGATATGAAACTTCCTGGCAGATTAAAACTGTGTGCCCGACCGAGACTCGAACTCGGGACCTTTGCCTTTCGCGGGCAAGTGCTCTACCAACTGAGCTACCGAAGCACGACTCACGCCCGGTACTCACAGCTTTACTTCTGCCAGTACCTCGTCTCCTACCTTCCAAACTTTACAGAAGCTCTCCTGCGAAACTTGCAGAACTAGCACTCCTGAAAGAAAGGAGTGCTAGTTCTGCAAGTTTCGCAGGAGAGCTTCTGTAAAGTTTGGAAGGTAGGAGACGAGGTACTGGCAGAAGTAAAGCTGTGAGTACCGGCCGTGAGTCGTGCTTCGGTAGCTCAGTTGGTAGAGCACTTGCCCGCGAAAGGCAAAGGTCCCGAGTTCGAGTCTCGGTCGGGCACACAGTTTTAATCTGCCAGGAAGTTTCATAGTCTGAATTTGTTTCAAAGAACCTTCTGCTAGGCACTTACGTGCGAATTGCAGAGTAGTTGCGAAGATGTACATGAAGATCATGCAGGCCGTTGTTGAAGAGTATCGGAATTAGGTCTCTTCAATTCCTCCACATATTTCCATATTATTTTAATGAATTATTAAGAACCATTATTAAGGAACTGCACGCTTCTGCCACTGAATGCAAAACGGAAACACGATTTCCGGCGTAGCTAAAACTTTTAGTAATAAACACTACATTTACTAATGAAGGTGATGGCTTTAACGTGGTACACTCCCTTTGTTCAGTACAGCGGTTCCTCGCAGTAATTTGTAGTCTTTCACTGTAATGTGTTACTTAGTTGCATGTACTAGTGTAAATATCAAATCTCAGTGCTTCTCATTTATTTCAATTTTTTTATTTTTATGAGCATTTTGTTAATTACATCTAAATCTACATCTACATGGATACTCTGCAAATTAAGTGCCTGGCGGAGGGTTCATCAAACCACCTTCACAATTCTCTATTATTCCAGTCTCGTATAGCGCGCGGAAAGAATGAACACCTATATCTTTCCCTACGAGCTCTGATTTCCCTTATTTTAACGTGGTGATCGTTCCTTCCTATGTAGGTCGGTGTCAACAAAATATTTTTGCATTCGGAGGAGACAGTTGGTGACTGGAATTTCGTGAGAAGATTCCGTTGCAACGAGAAACACCTTTCTTTTAATGATTTCCAACCCAAATCCTGTATCATTTCTGTGACACTCTCTCCCATATTTCGGGATAATACAAAACGTGCTGCCTTTATTTGAAGTTTTTCGATGTACTCCGTCAGTCCTATATGGTAAGGATCCCACACCGCGCAGCAGTATTCTAAAAGAAGACGGGCAAGCGTAGTGTAGGCAGTCTCCTTAGTAAGTCTGTTACATTTTCTAAGTGCCCTGCCAATAACACGGTCCACATCAGTTTCTATGTGTTCCTTCCAATTTCAGTTCTTGGTAATTGTAATACCTAGGCATTTAGTTGAATTTACGGCTTTTAGATTAGACTGATTTATCATGTAACCGAAGTTTAACGAGTTCCTTTTAGCATTCATGTGGATGACCTCACACGTTTCGTTATTTAGGGTCAACTGCCACTTTTCGAACAATTCAGATACTTTTTCTAAATCGTTTTACAGTTTGTTTTGATCTTCTGATGACTTTATTAGTCGATAAGCACAGTGTCATCTGCAAACAACCGAAGACGGCTGCTCAGATTGTCTCCCAAATCATTTATATAGGTAGGGAACAGCAAAGGGCCTGTAACACTACCTTGGGGAATGCCAGAGATCACTTCTGTTCTACTCGATGACTCTCCGTCAGTTACTACGAACTGTGACCTCTCTGACAGAAAACCAAATAACTGAGACGATATTCCATAAGCATGCAATTTCACTACGAGCCGCTTGTGTGGCACAGTGTCAAGTCTTCCGGAAATCCAGAAATACGGAATCGATATGAAATCCCTTGTCAATAGCACTCAACACTTCGTGTGAATAACGAGATAGTTGTGTTTCACAGGAACGATGTCTTCTAAACCCATATTGACTGTCAATAGACCGTTTTCTTCGAGGTAATTCGTAATGTTCGAACACAATATATGTTCTAAAATCCTGCTGCATATCGACGTTAACGATATGGGCCTGTAATTTAGTGGATTACTCCTACTACCTTTCTTGAATATTGGTGTGAAATGTGCAACTCTCCAGTCTTTGGGTACGGATCTTTCGTTGAGCGAACGGTTGTATATGATTTTTAAGTATTGAGCTAATGCATCAGCATACTCCGAAAGGAACCTAAGTGGTATACAGTCTGGACCAGACTTGCTTTTATTAAGTGATTTAAGTTGCTTCACTACTCCGAGGAATCATGTTGGCAGCTGTTCTCGATTCGAATTCTGCAATATTTAAGCATTTCGGAAGTGTTTAGCAACTCTGCTTTGGCAGCACTCTCTTAGATAGTATCTCCATTGCTATCAAGCAGAGAAGGCATTGATTGTTTCTTGCCGCTAACATACTTCACATACGACCAGAACATCTTTGTATTTTCTGCCAGGTTTCGAGACAAAGTTTTGTTGTGGAAAGTGTTATAGGCATCTTGGGGATTTTGCAAATGTTTAAATTTGGCATGTTGGTTTCGTTGTTTCTGCAACAGTGTTCTAACACGTTTTGTGTACCAAGGAGGATCAGTCCCGTTGTTTGTTAATTTACTTGGTATAAATCTCTCAATTACTGCCGATACTATTTCTTGAATTTAAGCCACATCTGGTCTACATATGTATTATTAATTTGGAATCAGTGGAGATTGTCTCCGAGGAAGCCGTCAAGTGAATTTTTATCTGCTTTTTTGAATAGGTATATTTTTCGCTCATTTTTCGAGGGTTTGGGGATTACAATATTCAATCTCGCTACGACAACTCTGTCTTCACTAATCCCTGAATCGGTTTTGATGCTCATTATTAACTCAGAATTATTTGTTGCTAAGAGGTAAAGTGTGTTTTCACAATCGTTTACTATTAGCGTGGGCTCGTGAACTAACTGCTCGAAATAATTTTCAGAGAATGCGTTTAGCACAATTTCGGATGATATTTTATGCGTACCTCCGGAATAAAACATGTATTTTCGCCAACATCACCATCAACTATTATCGTATAACTCGGGTACGTGTTTGAAGTTAAACTCAAGTTTTCTTTGAACCATTCAGCAACTGTATCATCTGAACTGGGAGGTCGGTAAAAGGATCCAATTACTATTTTATTCCGGTTGCCAACAATGACCTCTGCCCATACTAACACACAGGAAGTATCTACTTCAATGTCGCGACAAGGTGAACTTTTTCTGACAGCAACAAACACGCCACCGCCAACCGTGTTTAGCCTATTCTTTCGAAACACCGTTAGGTTCTTCGAAAAAATTTCGGCCGAGCTTATATCCGGCTTTAGCCAGCTTTCAGTGCCTATAACGATTTGAGCATCAGTGCTTTCTATTAGCGCTTGGAGCTCTGGTACTTTCCCAACACAGCTAAATGTTTAAATGTGTGTGAAATCTTATGGGGCTTAACTGCTAAGGTCATTAGTCCCTAAGCTCACACACTACTTAACCTAAATTATCCTAAGGACAAACACACACACCCATGCCCGAGGGAGGACTCGAAACCCAAACACCTTTTGGCCCAAGTCGAGGAATCTGTAACCCACACGGTCGCAGAACCGTCTGAGCCTCTCATTCAGACCCTCCACTCGGCTCTATACCAGAGGTCCGCAATCGGTCCTGTCGACAGCTCTGCTTTCATCTTGCAAGAAGGACTAGCAGCCTTTACCACTTCTGTTAGCCGCTCGAAAAGAGAGAGAATCTCTTCTGATCCTAGGGGCACACATCTTTGGTACCGACGTGAGCAATCACCTGCAGTTGGCTGCACCCTGTGCTCTTCATGGCGTCCGGGAGGACCCTTTCCCATCTGTAATGACTCCAACCGGTATGCACACAGAGTGCACACTGGTTTTCTTACCCTCCTTGTCAGCCAAGTCCCTAAAGGGCCCCACAACGCGCCTAACGTTGGAGCTCCCAACTACCAATAATCCCATCCTCTGCGATTGCCCGGATCTTGCAGGACAGGCGACAGCATCTGGCTCAGCGACAGTGTCAGCCACAGACAGGACCTGGAACTCGTTTGTCAGACAAACTGGGGAAGCCTTACGTGCGGCCGCCTGGGAAGTCTTACGCCCTGAAGCGACCTCTCACTCAACCACAGGTGAGGTGTCAGCCTCAGTGCGAGCAGTAACTGGGTTTTCCACCGGTGAGGACCGATCGGAGGACTCGGACGTGCTGGACGTCCGTTGGATCCCCACGGCCGGCCCACAACAGTGGTGCCCATCCACTGCAGCCTCAAGCTGTGTAACCGAAGCCATCACAGCCTGAAGCTGAGAGCGAGGTGTCACCAACTCGGCTCGCATCCAATCAAACAATCGCAGTCCCTGTCCATACTAAAGGCCGTGAAAAACTAAATTATGCAAATAACGGACTATCGGCACGTGTTGCGCAACTAGACCCCGACGAAAACGCACGAACTGTGTCTAGTAACGCGCAGATATTCGAAAACCTAACTACCGAAGCACTCAGGTGAAACTAAATAATTTTCCCCTGATTAGGAACTCGTAATATGTCACAAAATTGATTTACTTTCTGACGCAAACGAAAACGTGACAACTGTGGCTATTAGATATTAAATTAGCAGGCAGAAACTCAAGAAATTAAACTATTAAAGCACACAGATGAATAATAAAATTCGCTTCTCGTTAGGAACTCGTAAATGTCAAATGGTTCAAACGGCTCTGAGCACTATGGGACTTAACATTCCAGGTCATCAGTCCCCTAGATTTAGAACTACGTAAACCTAACTAACCTATGGTGATCACACACCTCCGTGCCCGCGTCAGGATTCAAACCTGCGACCGTGGCGGTCGCGCGGTTCCCGACGGAAGTGCCTAGAACCGTTCGGCCATAACGGCCGGCTCGTAAATGTCACAAAAGCGATTACTTCCCTGGTGCTGCGTCTAGTCTCGGTTGGCTATTACTGCCTGACTGAAGCGACCCATTCCACTACCGAGTAGTATGAGCTCAAATGGCCCCACGGCACCAGCGAAAGGCGATTGTGAAAGCGATAAACAACTTACATAAATGTTTGATACAGCACTGAATGCAGTATACCATCAAGTGCTATTCCCGCCAAACACTGATAGTTCCTGACGTGCCCGCTAAGTGGCGTGCGCGAATGAGTTATTCCAACAGTCATCATAGAGTCGTATTACGGTGCAGCGCATCCGCAGTTTATGGTGTCATGAATCCAAAACCACTACATGCAGGACAAAATATCGCAAGCCACTGCCTCAAAGATAAACTGGTGGTAAGTGGTACAATCGTTTCACCGAAACTGGCTGTGCATCACATAGGAATCGTGGACGGGACCGACCAGCATTCTCTGACGCAGCAACTGAACAAGTTAGGCAGTCATACATTCGTAATCCGTGTGAAATAAGCGAAGCGTACCAGCTTCGGATTGGATTTGCATAGTGTTACAGTGTGGAAGGTATTACGGAAACGCTGGCTGGGGTGAAAAAAAATGGCTCTGAGCACTATGGGACTCAACTGCTGAGGTCATTAGTCCCCTAGAACTTAGAACTAGTTAAACCTAACTAACCTAAGGACAACGCAAACATCCATGCCCGAGGCAGGATTCGAACCTGCGACCGTAGCGGTCTTGCGGTTCCAGACTGCAGCGCCTTTAACCGCACGGCCACTTCGGCCGGCTGGCCGGGGTGACCGAGCGGTTCTAGGCGCTACAGTCTGGAACCGCGCGACCGCTACGGTCGCAGGTTCGAATTCTGCCTCGGGCACGGATGTGTGTGAAGTCCTTACGTTAGTTACGTTTAAGTAGTTCTAAGTTCTAGGGGACTGATGACCTCAGTAGTTAAGTCCCATAGTGCTCAGAGCCATTTGAACTATTATTGCGGAAACGCCTGTCATTCAAACCCTAAAAACTGGAAATGTTGAAAGCTTTAAGAGAAAGTGACACAGAAAAAGCAGGTCAGTCTTTGGTAGACGTGTTTAACAAAATGAAGACTGAAGATGATTTTCTTAATAAAACTGTGTTAGCGATGAAGCCACCTTTCGTATCTGCAGTAATTTTGATCGGCCACAAGCAGCGACAACGGATAAACAAGCAGTTGCCACCATTCGTCAAAACTTGCTGCACAGGACTTGGCAGGAAACTGATTACATGTGGGATATTTATGAGTCACAAATGAAGAAATCACCTTACTTAAGCGACAATGATAAACAGCAGATTCCTATGACCCGGAACTTGGTAACTTTCATCTAGCAAATTGTGAAGCTGATCGTCTGCTGTCTTGCTGCTCTGTTGCTGTAGTGCAAAGAGAGCGGTTGAAGGACATTGAAATCACGAGCAGGTGACAGGGTGTTGGAAGCCAGCGCCGCACCACAGGTCGGTGCGCAGTCGATGCTTTAAAGCTGCACACAATCTGTTCAGTGCACATTTTTCAACATAGGGTTTCGCAGCAGACGACCTCTACGTGGTCCCATGCTCACCCAATGACACTGTCAGTTATGGCTGAAGTGGGCAAGTGACCAGCAAGTTTGGACAGTGGATCAATGCAAACGTGTCGTCTCGCCGGATGATGAACGTATCTGCTTATACCAGATCAGTGGGCCGAGTCCGAATACGTCGTCATCGAGGCGAACTGTTGCTCGAAGCACGAATCAGGCTATGGAGGCAGACGGGTGTGTGGCAGTGTTATGCTACGGGAGACATTCATCTGAGCTGGTCTCGCCGTAGCTTTTAGAAATTTGTGGTAAGGTCCTAAGGGACCAAACTGCTGAAGCCATCGGTCCCTAGGCTTACACACTACTTAATCTACCTTAAACTAACTTACGCTAAGGGCAGCACACACACCAATGCCCAACGGAGGACTAGAACCTCCGACGGGGGAAGCCGCGCAAATGGTGGCATGACGCCTCAGAGCGCACGGCTGCCCAGCGCGGAGCGCCGTAGCTATCAACGCCACTGACAGATACGTGAACGTTACTACGGACCTCTTGCATCGTTTCATGTGTGATGCATTCCGATAGCGATTGCGTCTTCCAGTAGAGTAAGTACCCGAGACACAACGTCAGGATAATGGTTTGAAAATCATGGCAGTTAACAAGACATGTTGATCTCTTGACCACCAAATTTGCCTGATCAGATACCGATTCAATACATTTAGCTTTCCACTGTGTGCCAGCTCCCCGCCCACACACTGGCCTGTAATTTACGGGACTGACGTGACCTGTGCGTAGAAATTTGATGAGACATACCTCTGTAAACCTGCCAAAGTCTTACATAATCTATGATGCTCAGGATCGCTGCTGTATTGTATTGTAAACGAGTACCAACAAGTTATTATGGAAGTGGTAATAATCTTTTGGTTCATCAGCGTACTAGTACCATAAAGTTGTCGTCATCCACCTGAGAGGGAAGGAGTACTTCATAGCTTGGTTCACAGGGAGCATGTTCTCCTAGACCTGAAAGTTTGTCAGCTGAGTCAGTTCACATCCAAGTCACCTCTGGCCAGAATGGTCATGCTGAAAGACAGACCAGATGCACGCTGCGCTACCAGACAACCGTGAATCGCTAGAGTTAGGAAACTTGTGAGACGGCACTTGAGTGTACGGCGTTTCTGCCTTACGCAAATAGCATTTCCAACAGTATTGGTCGTATTCTGCGGAAACGCTATGTCATGTGTGTTTTTCGACTACAGTCTAAGAATAGGGCCCCTTCAGTATCTGTGAAGGATAACCTTGAATTGCGTAAGGCGGATGTCTGCTGTATCTCTTATGGCAGGTCTTACACTGGTAAGACAGCGAGACTGTGGAGGACCAATGAATACAGCATACAAACACATTTACAATAGCCACATAGATCTGCTATTGCAGAGAACTGCCTTCGGACTGGTCGTCCTATGGAATATAACTACACACGGATCCTGACGTGCACTAACAGTTGTTAGGATAGTGTTATAAGAAGGCGATTGTGATGAAATTAGTAAGTGACCTCATAAATAGAGACAGAGATATTTGCTTAATTTCAGTATGGAACACAGCTTTCTCCTTAGCCAAACAATAGAGAGACAGAGTTGATGCTACTTCCTCACCCGCTTGCAATTAAATTTAACTATCGATATCTTCTGACGTCTGTCATCTTCGTTATGTGGTTGCACTATTTGTTTACGCATTGTGTGTTTGTGTGTTTGTGTTTGTGTGTGTGTGTGTGTGTGTGTGTGTGTGTGTGTGTGTGTGTGTGTTTTAGGGGATGGGGATGTTTCGTCTTTCTCCATATGCCGCATTATGGTTCTTGGCCGGCATAGCCCAGCCTACCGAGAGTTTACACTTTTTAGCACAGTGCTCTCTCGTTGCATTAGTACCTTGAAAGTGACGCCTTTCGAAACATTGGTGGTTCGGCTCTATTCCTGTAAGTCGTTTTCCGGGAGAAACTAAGTTTCTGCCTTTCTCTATACTTTCGACATTAACAAATGTTTCAGTAAAATAATAGTCTTCGTGAATTTTGTTTTTCACACCAGTTGTTTAAATAACGATGTTCATATGACTGTTATCAACTAACTCCTCCGAAACTCATGTGATGGTCTGGACATCATACATCTTGTTATTCCATTGCTCTTACGAAAAAATCGCCATAAACTGATACTGTTCTCACAAATACTGTTATTCGACACGTCTTAAAAATAAGCAGTTTTTAGAATAGAATTAAGTGGGGTCTTATTAAAAAAATTATTTCTAAGTCCCTGCAACACAGAGGTGAGATATATGCCACACCACCTTAAACAGATATCAGTCATTCCATTCTCGAACAGCATGTGGGAAAAATGGGCAATGCCAGGTGTCTTGTACCTTTGATCAGACATTGCATGTGTTTTGTATACCACACAGCGCACTAGGGAGTGACAAGTTTGTGCATGGCAATATCCATGTGGGGGTGAGATATACTCTTGAAAAGTATTGGGGACTTGTGGATGCTATACTAAGCAATGTATAATTACAAGTACAGCAGCAAGGTATATTTGAGAATCATTAATCTGCCTTGCCCTACATTTTCGCCATTAAAAACCTATAGTCTTCTAGATATACAGCAAATTTCGTTCTCCTAATTTCGAAATCCATTTTGTTTATTGCCGTAATTACTTCTTTAACTGTAATAGTTACATCACAACTTGTCAATCGTCCAACAGTGTATACATCCTGCATATGGTGGAAGGTACTAGGTACCCTGAAACTTCACACAGTACGCTGGTAGTCTTATAAGCCGAATAACTACACCATCAAGCACACTTACGGATTATAAGGGGACAGTGAATAAAGTGGATTGAATTGGGAATCTGAAACATTTTTTAGTGGTTTGAATGTAGGTAAAGGTAGTATCGTACAACAATACTTTAACTAATGCCCCTATACATAAACACAATGACTATCTAATTGGCTAGATGGCGTCTGTATTACACATCCGATGTACTTAGCTGACATGGATACCTTATTGGTGGGTTGCGCTTTATGTGCTGGAGCACTGGCAGTTCTTCCTTTTTCAATATCTCTCTTAATACATTTTGATTGATCGAATATCAACCCACACTAATTTGGAATTGCTCTGTCAAACAGCCAACACTCTATCTCTGAATGATACAATAGTGGAACTTAAAAGAGTTAAAAGCTTTGTACATTGTGAGTAATCTGAATTTGATTTCATCTGCATGTACGTTCATGTACGTCAGTACTGAAATGCCCTTCTAGTTATTACTGTGACATTTACCATATTATTAGTGTGACATCTACCATAATCGCAGTTATACAGGGTGGCACAAAATAACGGGAATGTTTGAAATGAGTAGCGGCAACTGTGAGCACGTGGCAGTACTGCACGTTCGTGACAGTTAGCGAGTAAACAATCCGCCACGTGCGTTAGCAATGGAAATGTTTTACGAAAACAATGATAGTTTGGTAGTGGTGCAGAGGCAGTTCCGACGTTTTTATAATTTGGGACGTCACGATGCCGTTCCGTCGAAACGCGCGATAAAATGTTGGATTAATGACTTTGAAAAGACTGGATCTGCCCTCAAGAAGAAACCAACAGGACGACCAAGAAGTGAGCGTTCTCCAGCGAACATTGATGTACGCGAGCCTGTCTTAGGGAGCCGACGGCGTTCAATTCGTGAGCAAAAAGCAGAGGTTGGAATGTCCACGGAGAGTGTTCGCAGAACTCTTCATCTTGATGTAAAATTTCATCGGTACAAACTACAGATGATGCAACAACTGAAGGACGATTACCGGTTGCGATTAGGATTCTGTCAACAAATGTTAACAAAAGTAAAAAATGACGATGAACTTCCAAGCAAGTTGTGGATGTCACATAAGGCACATTTGCATCTCACAGATTATTTGGATAAACATAACTAGCTTTACTGGGTAAACACAAATCCTAATGACGATTATGAGCGCTCTTTACACGCCAGTAAAGAGACAATATGGCGTGGTGTTTCATCACATGGCATTATCGGACAGTATATTTTCGCAAACAAACACGGAAGCACAATAACTGTCAGTGCCAATCGTTACGTGGAGATATTACGAACTTTCGTTACACCTGCACTGAACAACTTCCCAAACATTCAAGAAGCCTGGTTTCAACAGGACGGAACTACGTCACACAGTGCACGATAATCAATGGCATATGTGCGAGAATTGTTTGGCGACCGTGTGATCTCACGATTCGGTAACATTCCCTGCCCCCCTAGATCGCTAGATTTATCCGTTTGTGATTTTTTCTTGTGGAGATACCTCAAGAGAATAGTTTACACGACCCGACCGAGAACTCTGGATAAGTTAAAACAAAGAATTCGGGCTGAAATTCACAGTATCTGAGCTGAGGTGTTGCAGCGGTCAATGAGGAACCTCAGCAGCAGATTTCACGAATGTATTCGCACAGAAGGACGCCATCTAATGGACGTAATTTTTAAAAAATGATAAATGCCATCAATGTTTCGTAAGTGGCAAAGTTGTAAGGTTTCAATTACTATGAATGCAATTTCTTTCCTTTATCATTTCTAGTTTTATTGGAATGTAGAAATGTTACCTTTTTTTCTGTTTCACCCTGTACATTGCTCAGTATTTTCTCACTCACTAGACTGCCAAAACCGTGAAAATTATTCTATTTACGATGACCTCTTGGATGGTGATATTGCAAAATAGTGTAATGTGGATAGTTGGAGCTTCGATTCCTAGAGTCAAGTGCAAGTTTGATGCTGAGGTTCGTCTTTGCGAAACACAACATCATGGTAAAAATGACATTTCTCCTACATGAGACGAGAATGTCTGACAGCTTTAGCAGTACTGGGAAGCATTTCAGTGAGATATAAAAACTCTATTACAGTAAAAAAAGATATCCATGCAACTGTTGATCAGTTGTAATATCCAATCTTTTTTAAACAATGTGTAGATATATTCTCTATGTAGACAAGAGAACATGATGGTCTACATAGTGTGTTGCACAGTTGGTGTGGTGTCGAAAATGATGAACTAAGTAGTTTCTATACTGGTCTTGGTATGGAAAAATATCTCAGGGAGGTGGAATGTTAAAAAGTCTTGTTTCTGAAAATATTACAGTTACAAAGTTCTTAGAGTTTAAGACGGCCTACATACGATGTCCACAGCAGTGGCTCCCTGTGCATATCTTCATGTCTGCTGAATGCTTCACATACAGACAAGCGGCGGCCAGCCGAACTAACAGTCTACTTACTGAGGCAGCTGCTGTCGTTCTTCGAGGGTGAGGACTTTAATTCTGTCATTTCAGATGAGGTGCTGCTGACAGCCAGTGCACAGTAGCGTCACATCCCCAGGCACGAAGCAAAAGCTGTCGTGAATAGTTTTTTTTATGTAAGGGGCCAAGCCAAGTGACGTTACTGTTTACATGAGGACAAGAATGGACCCTTTGCGCTGAAACTGGAACAGCTCCACTATTTATACTTTTAAGTTAAAAGAAGGAGGAAGGAAGGAAGATTAGAGTTTAATGTCCTGCTAATCACGATGTCATCAGAGATCGAGCACACACTCAGATTATGGCAATACGGGGAAGAAAAGGGTAGTTTTCAGCAATACCTTCCTACCAGTTTACTTAAGCGATTTCAATCACGGAAATCTACATTCCAACGGCAAGTAGGATATTTGAACCTCCGTTCTCCCGAATGTGAATTTTTGAGGGGGGACGTTCATAAAATTGACCGAGAAACTCAATTTTCAGTTTAATTTTTATTTATTAGTAAAACTCATGTGCAATAAGTTCCCCTAGTTTCAAAGATGAAACTTCTTTCGAAGTGCCTGAAAAATAATGAAATGTGTGACCCGACCTTCCTGCCACACTCAATTTTGTGAAGCAATACTTCAATACTAGCTCGGTGAACAACGTTTCCGTGGATTAATTTCAAGCATACTTGTGTGGGATACATTTAGAAGGCTGTGATATATACGAGTCTTTGGTTTTATAGATCATCTGTGACTCTTTTCCGTATCTTGTCAGCTACAGGAATGGTGAAAAGTTGGAAGATGAAAAGAGCATTGGTGGACGCAACATACAAAGAAGATGATAGACACTCTTCAGGTGTATTACGGTAAGGCTACCAGACAGAACCTATCCAGTGTAAGTGACATCAAAAGTGCAGTGTGGACTACATATTTCGACATGGTATTAACGCACGAATAACCCTTTCATCATCTGTTCCACACTAGCTTGTGTAAATATCTACAGGCACAGAGGGACATCAAGCCTGCATTCACAAGGAGAGGCTCCCGTGTAGTTTCCCGGATGCCTTTAAGCCCACTTACAGGTTCCTGGCCGATACTGAACTTCTAAAAAAGTGTGTTGATGGAAAAATCCAGGATCCAAATGAGTCTCTAAACCTACTACTATAGAAACGATGCCCCAAAAACCTTTTTCATCTGCTAAAGTTGCCATAATTGCAACTTACGATGCAGTCCTTGTATCTAATCATGGGATCGTAGAGGAGATGGAGGTATTAGAATGGGCTTTTAGATAGGAAATTTCATTCAAGACAGCTTGAGAAAAATAGATTTAGGACGCTTCTCTGCAAATGAAAAGTCAGCTGAAGACCTCGTAAAGGAAAATAGACGGAAAACAAAAAACCAGAAGAGAAGCCTTGATGGGTAAGAGTACCTTGAGTACAAATCCGGAGCCCTCTGAAGAGGTGAAATAAGATAAAACGTTACGTTGAAATTTAAATTGCATTTTTCGAAAATTGTGTTTTCTAAAGTTTATGTACCTTTTCCTCAGAATCTACGAATGCTCGAATTATGGAATTTTGTACACTTATTTTTATCCACCCAATAAATATTTTCTCAAGAGTAAATTTTTGATTTCTGTGTAAGCTGAGATGTGAGGCAAAATGCTTATAATTTTGCGTGAAATTTCTGTTATACTTGCAGAATTACTATTGAAAAATGTTAAAATTCTCCTACTGGATATATTCAAAACACCTCACGAGACAAGATTACTATATGCAAAGAGATTCAACACAAAACATCTTTTAGAAATCTCTTGGATAGTTTCTAAGAAAAAGGTACGTACATTATTTTCTGAAAGTAAAATTTTTAAATTCCATAGAAATATTACACACATATAAACTAAGAAACTTAACAGTAAATCTGTTCACTTCGTGTAAAAAGTACTAGAAAATTTCATTGCCGTATCTTTAAAATTGTGGATTTGGTGCATCTTTTAAATAGAGTGCGTTACTCATAAATGTCTCCCTTTAGCGAATGCTTCACCGTGTCGTCAATGTAATAAGCATTTGGTCTGGCAGTGAAAGAGTGTTTCCGAGCCAAGATGCACCTTTCTTCAGGATAGTCTCCTTTTAGGTCTCCACACATAGTCCTACGTTGAGACAATCGTGGACAAACGTGCCGACAGGTCTCATAACATGAGACACATTAAGCTCTCCCAGACCCTAGAAGACGAATGAGATCAACACAGTTGGAAAAGTAACTGACATTTAGTAGAGCTTAAGGCATATTCTCGATTTCTTGTGGGGTATCAATATGGTAATAGTAGTTAAGTTCTTCTCTTAGCACCCTGTAGTAATCCTGGCAACTTTCGAACGAAATTGTTCAGGGTATCTTTGCTTCTGTGTTAGCATACACAGTTCATTGACCACAGAAGTTTGCAAATGTGTAGAAGCCTTTTCTTCCGAAGTTGCCAGTAATAAGGTAACGGTATAATAAGAGCATTGATCAATGGTCAAAGTATACCTGCTCTTTGGCGATACTTGAGGATGGACTCAGCTGTTGCAAGTCTGCACAGGTAAGTTTTGGTCCTACATGAGGAACTGGTATGTCTCCCCTATATAGGTATCTGAATGCTGCGTACTTCTTAAACTATCAAAGATTATCGATTTCATATAGATGCCCTTTCAATTTTGTAACTTGATGTTTCCTTTGTGCATTGAACTATGAGGCTGCAAGCCAACCTATTCCTGTAGTAATACCACTAAATATTTCGAAACTGTTCATATACATTACGACTTGATTAATTAAATTTGCGTCATTTGCTTTTAAATTTCGTTGCTGCAGATCAGCCTATTTACGTTGTAAACGTAATAAACGTTTCTATGTTGCTTTCTTTAGCGATTCACATAGATTATGGTTTAATTAAGTGAATTTGTGGTTTTTCCTTCTATACTGAACCATGTGGCCAACGTATCATTGGGCTGCATGAACATACGATGTAGGTTTCGTAATACATGTGTGTGCAATACGTTCTGTGTCGTGTGCTTCCATGTTACTCAAGAGCAAATCACCAGTCGTTTCTCCAAGCTATTCCACTTCATTAACGCGTACAGCTGACTACCACAAATAATTTTCTTTGTACGTCTTTAGTTTGTGTTCTGTTATTATGGGAAGTACTACGGACTCTTCACCTATATTTTTATTACTGACAGCGTGTTTTCTTTCGTATAAATGTATATAACGCCACTGAATTTACGTTTCTGAAGTATTTTACCACAAATTCAAGATATTTTACTCGAGTTCCCCATACAATAAATTTCATAAAACCTCATCAGCAACCAGTATCTAAGCAACCCCCTAGACAAGAATTAATTCCAACTGAATTGCTAGCTTGCCGTTCCTACTTCCCAGGACGACGATTTCTAAAATTTTCGTACGCCCTCTTACATTAAATGGAAACTCTAGTAGGATTTTGCTATTACGAATGACATAAAGAGTAAAGTCTTTGCAACGTTTTGCCATCGAGTATATTCCATCACCGAAGCGTGATTTTGGAAGGATTACAGAATGAAAGCATAAAGCGGTCATAATCTCGTCACTGGTCTCGGGACACTTGTTAGTCTCAAATCTATTTACAAGATGTTAGTCAGTAAGATTTCAAACCTGCTGCAAGTGGAGAACCGTAGACGAATGGACGAAATGATTGATTGTACAACAGAGTAAAGAGTACAACATGGATCAAAATGGACAGGGAAGTGCTTCTACGGCAGTTCTCAGTAAAGACGAAAACTTAGTCTACAAAGAAGGTGAGGATTTCTTCCTGAGATGGAAAGACTATTTAAAAGATCGAAAACCAACATCTCTGGAACTTGACTCCTTGAACAGTGGGAATGATGATGAGAAAGGACCAGAATTCATAATGGAAGTCGTAATTAGTGCAACGGCTGCAATGAAAAACGGAAAAGCGGTTGGTACAAATGCGTTAAAGGATAAATATCAAAATACTGAAACCAAGAACTACTAAACAAAGTACTAAGGATATGTAAAAAAATATAAAATGTGTGACAGTAGTGAATGGTTAGCGGACTTTCTGGCAACGATAGCCATTCCAAAACCCAAGAAACAGGGAACCAAGAAATGCAGTGAGCACAAGACAATTAACCTCACTTCACACGCAGTCAAGGTTATGTTAAGAATCATTAACAAAATAGTAACAATTTAGCTTTGGACGGAACAAAGACACAACAGACGCAGTTGGCCTCTTGCAGTCCCTCCCCCAAAACAGTTCTCGGATCATACTGCAGGGGCAACGAAGACGCTCCTGCAGTGTCCTTGACTGCTCATTATACAGCCTTGAAGTGGTTCCCTTCCCTCTGAATTTCATCTCTCCTTACGTGAACCGCTGGCTATGAAGACAAGATTTTGGCTCAGACAGTGGGCTGCAGTTCAGTGTAGAGAACTTGCGGAATACTCATGCGCCTACCTTCTATGACGAGGGCACTGAAAAAATTGGCACAACGCTACGAAAGGTCTACATCGGAAAGGCGACTATGTAGACAAGTAGCTGGAAGATGTAGCTACCTGTTGCAAATAGAATATTTTTGACTTTCACAGTGGTTTCCATTTCACAGCCGATCGGAACTTACTTTCCAAATTTCTCTCGTGTATATGTGTATTTTTTAGACAGAGAAAAATCATGTAAGATAAAGCTGGTCTCCTTCAGTTGTCAGTCTGTACTTAAAAAACAGGAATCACCGCTGCTCTCTAGATGAAAAGTGCATAAAAACTGCAAGAAGAAGAATTTGGTGTTCCAGGTTTCTAGACGACACTATCCTTCTAGCAACAAATGAAAAAGAATCACTGGATGTAGTGGATGCTACTGCAGCAAAGGAAAAAGCTACGAAATGAAAAGCAGTACAAAGAGAAAAAAATGTAATGGCACTAAAACGAAACAAAAGGGTAAAGATAATTCCGAATAGAGCAATATTATAACATGTTGAAGCCTTAAATAACTATGAAGCAGGAGAGAAAGCAGCTAGAAGAGCAGCACAGAGAATAAAAGCAGAATATCAATGGTAAAAGAGGCTTTTTGTAAGAAAAGGAGAGTCATTTTGCCGCAGTATAGCCAAAGATTTGTGAAAGAGAATAACAAAATATTTTACATTGAGTGTCTTATGTTGTGCTGAAATGTGGACAATGAGGAAGAAAGATTGAACAAGGCTGAATGCTTTTGAGACAAAGACGTAATGGAGGATGAAAGACTAAGTTGAATTAATAGAGTGAAAACTGAGGAGGTACTGAGAAGTAAAGGAGACCGAATACAATTAATGAGTGTAATAAATAAAAAGCGAAAGAAACGTGAAAATAACTTTTTCGAAATTTGTGGGAAGGATTATGGGACCAAAAGAAACTTGACTGAACATGTATGGAAGGGAAGATGATTGAGGGAGGAAGAGGTTTCGGGTCGTAGATGACGTGCCTGAAGACAACAATGGATCGCAGAAAATGGAGATACGATGGACCTGCTAACATAACAGACCAATAAAATGCAGTCTCAAAAGGAGAGAGTCCAGAATAACGCTGCAGTATGTTGGACCAACAAGAACCTGCGAGACCAGCGTACAATAGACGCACACAAGGGGTGAATGGCGGCACGAATGCTCACAGGTTTCTTTGACTCACGGAAGAGCGTCACTTACAGAGGTTGGACAAAAATTTGGAAACACAGCGACAAATGCACGCTTGAACATAAATGCAGTTGCTAGCGTTGCGTGACGGTTGTGCTGTTGTATTTCACCGTCAACGGTATCTGTGCAATGTCCTCAACACGTTGGAGGTTTCCCGTGCAGTTCTGAGTGAGTTATGTCGTAGCTAAGTGAAGTCTAACGTGGGCAAATTGTTAATACTCGTACGGTACCTTCCGCAACCAAGGTACCCGAAGTGTTCGGTATTTCAAGAGGTACGATACCCAAGGCGTACATGGCACACAGGGAAAGTGGAGAAACATAATCCACTGCGGATGAAATTTTGTGTTGAGTGATAGTGGAAGACGATTGTGACGAAAAATAAGAGCATGAGAGCTTCTAGAGGCACTGCAGAACTAAATGTCGCACTCCGGTAGTTTGTCAGTACCAAAATTGTACGAAGGGAGTTCCATAAGCAGTGAATTTAAGGACGAGCTTGAATTCCAGAACCATTCATCTGTGATGCAAATACCCATAACAGTAAAATGTGGCGCCGAAGCCGTAAAACATGGATTATGGTGCAAAGCAATAAAGTAATTTTCCACGATGAGTGTTGTTTCACAGAGTTTTCAACTTTTGGCAGAGTTTATTGCCCAAAAGCGAAACGCGGCGGGGGGATTCGGTGATGTTTCGGGCAGTTATATCGTGGTATTTCATGTGCCCCATGGTTATTCAGCAAGGCTGCATTACCGCCAAGGATTGTGCGGCCATTTTCGCCGATCAGGTCTATCTAAAGGTTTTTTTTCCCAACGCTGATGCTGTACTCAAAGACGACACCGCATCCGCTCACACATCGTTCACCACTGGTTTTGTGAGCACCCATCGCACCTGACCACCAGAGGCACACGATCCCATCGGTCCTGGCCATCACAGGAACATGATCTCAGTATTACTATGCCCTTGGAGAGAAGGGTGCGTGATTGCTGTCTGCTTTCATCACCGTTATATGGTAGGAAGAGCGGTATAAGATTTCCTTGAGAATCGAACAGGAGCCATATTTATCCAATCGGAGACTACTGGACGGTGTCCGAATGCCAACGGTTTCCCCAGACCGTATTAGGCATGGTAATGTGATGTGGTTTTGTATTTCCGTAATTTTGTCCAAATCCTATAAATACTGAGCAACGTGACCCTGTAGACTCTTGGAGACAGACGTAAACTCTCTCATGGAGGCCTACGTAGAAAGTTTCAAGATACTGTATTAGGAATTTATGAATATAATACAGCCCTCTAGGTGGCAACCCCGTAGTGACCTTGTCTGTAGAGTATGAGTGTAGATGCAGGGCTCCTGCAGATCAAATGCAACAGGCTTCCTTCTGCAATTTTGCTTTCTTTCTTTCGTCTAAGATTTTGTAAGATGGCTGACTCACATAGCTCAAACGTACATATTCTTTACATATTTTTAGGCTCCAACAGTATTACCCAGGTCTATTAACATAAAGAATGAGTAACTGACATATCCGTTTCATAACTCACATTGTGAGGGTGGGGTTGATCTGAGATTCTGTTATTCTGCGCAACGGATTAATCTGAGATGTACCCTTTACCCTGTGGCTCCTGCAAGATGCAATTTCCACCCCCACACTACTACAGAAGCCAGACAGATGCTCCCAACGTTCTAAAGAGAAATGCCTGAAAAACTTTCAGCAATAAATATCTTCTGGAGTCGTCCGCTGTAAGGAAATGACACAAAAATTCACAAAATTTCTTACGTAACTAGTGGGATACTTGGATACTGGAGTAGTGCTAGTTAGTGTGAGAAAAACATGAAACTAACGAAAATTATTATTTATTTTGCAGAAATTCTGAGAAATCACCATGGCACTTTTAGTTATGAGTTGAACAAGTTATATCCTGGTTCTTTTCGGAATGTGAAGTTACCTCTCGAGGACAGGATTCGCTAATGAAATTTCTATACAAAGTTTAAGATTGTTACAATCAAATGAACACCCTTAGCTGCTTACAGGCGTATGTCAACGGTGACAGATGAAAATGTATGCCCCGACCGGCACTCGAACTTGTGATCTCCTGCTTACATGGCAGACGCTCTGTCCATCTGATCCACCGAGGACACAGAGGATAGCGCGACTGCAGAGATTTATCTCTGGCACGCCTCGCGCGAAACCCACATTCTCAACGTATTGTCCCGCACTACATTCGTAGTGCACCCGCCCATTTTACTCATTACTCGCGGCGCGTTGCCGATTCCCGTAAGAGTTCGGGCACTGTTTGTGCATTCGCACAGAAGAAGAAGATGGTCAAGTGGCCGGTGAGGCTTAACTATATATTTTACTAAGATGTCCGAAAGAACAAATACCATCTTAGTAAAATATATATTTAAGATTGTTGTTGACTTGGCAGAATGACTGAGAGACGCGCCTACTCAACTTAAATAATGATCCTTTAGAATGTTGCTAGGTATGGTCAAGGCTGCCGCATATGAAACGCAGTGAAGTGTATTGTTGTGGAGGAAATATGGGGCTCACAATAGCTGTAGCGCACAATACCGTAAGCTGCGATGACTGCTGTCTGCGCCGCTCGCTGCTGACAAATAAGATAACTCTCGTTCTATCTGGATTGACCTTCGCCAATCAAACTCTCCCTACGCCTTGATGAAGTCAAGGATTCCTATTCACCCCTAGTCTAACTATTGGCGTGGTACACCGGTCAGATATACAGTCCACTGCGATGCCACTCAAAAATTCACTCGCAGGCGTTTAACTATAACTCTGTCCGTTCATACCGCACAATAAGTGTGTCGGCCAACAAAGTGAACAACGCTTAATCGCAAGGACTCAATATAGAGAGTCGCACTTCGATTCGCTCTCGACAGAGGTGCTCTCCAAGTGAAGTACTGAGGAGAGACTTGTTCCTCGCTCCAAGAGCGACAACGGAAAGGCCCCTCTCTACGCCAGACGTGAAGGGATATATCTTTTGGTCTCTTCCATTATTCCTTCAGCTCAAGGCGTCAGAAATATCGTCTGCCAATCAGCATTGCTCTTCTAAAACGGGAGAATGACGTTCCGTTTAAGGCGAGCAATCCGGAAACCTGTAGTATCGGCGTTTGGCGTTTGCTGTCTCCCTGTGAAAATCTCTGAAACTGCGTGCTGTGTGTAAAGAATGCGTAGGCTGGCCGCTCCCTCACAATGTAGCGGAATCTGCTTTTAAGCCGAACAGGGGGTCGTTCCTCCTTTCCCTTGGGCGAACGCTGTCCGCTCCACGGGTGGCCACCGACCGACGTAGATGGGTTGGGACTGGCCTCCTGGCGTGCGGTTGCCTCTCTCGACCTAAAAGCTCCTGTGACCATCGTGTCTGGAACGTATGTGTGTACGCCAGCCTCGAGTATTTCAACCACGGTGCGCACTTGCGATTTATTAGTTATTTGCATATCGTTTACATGAATTCATACAACATTGACTTTATCTAATCGAGTTTGGTTTCGAATGAAGCGTCTTGATGTGTGGAACATGATTGTGAGGGCGGAATATGTAAGCAATGTAGGTCAGGAGACCACGACGTCTTACAACGTTGCTACTTGGAGAATGCATGTGTAATTGAACATATTGCCTACGTTTAAGCTAGCATTTGAATTAGCTATTCACTGCGGCCTATTAGAAAGGCGGTTGGTTTATGCCCGAATTCCCATCCACTAAATAAACAAAATATCTCACCTTGCTGCTCCTCTGTAGAAATTTTGAAATTTCGTTGGGGAGACGGCTACAATCTCGGCAAAACTCAGCAAGAGATTGGATGGCGCTCGGAATCGTTACCATCATTGGTGGATGGATTGGACCTTTTCCAAAACTTGAGACATAGAGAGAGAGAGAGAGAGAGAGAGAGAAGTTTCTGTTGGGACACACTTTGCCTGCTACTTCTATTGACGACGGTCTTGCTGAGATACTAGCGCCCGCGCCCGCGAAGGTAGGACTAGTACACTATTCAAATGTGTGTGAATTCCTAAGGGACCAAACTGCTGACGTCATCGATCCCTAGACTTAAACTAACTTATGCTAAGAACAACACACACACCCATGCCCGAGGGAGGACTCGAACCTCCGGCAGGAAGGACCGCGCACGCCGTGCACGGTGCCTCAAACGCCACGGCGCAGTAGGCTGTTAACTGCAACTCACAAGCGACGTGCACGCAGGCGACTGCTATTTGGTGTGATTCGACCAGCAATGCTTTTCCGTGGAATTGTTCAAGGAGCGCGCTATTTGTTGATTTTGTTCGTTTCGATAATCGACGACCGAAGTTAGTTGCTTGATGTGCGGGATGAACTTTGCATCTGTGAATCGTGTTTGTTCTTCAGAGTTCACTTTCCATTATCACATTCTGATATGCTCTTGCTCAGCCACTGGCAATATACGTATGCTATTCTAAAATTGGCACTTAGATTGTATGGAAAAGCAAATCTCTACCTTTGCATTCATTGATATCTCGTTGACAGTTTTCCGCTTGAATGTTTGTTAAGAGAAATAATTGGCGTCTTTTATAAGCATGCATTTTCATTTTATAGATGCCTCCCGTAAGTGAATTATGCTGTCGTATGGTGGTTGATCTCCGAAGTTCATGAGTTGCTATTAACTTTTAAGGTTGAGACTACCCCTGTCAAAATCAAACTTAATGACTTAGTACGGCGGTTAACCGTTGTGCGACTGTTTTATTACCTTTTAAAAGTAAATTCGCATGATTGCACAGGGAGCTTCATTCCATTTTCCAGTCACGGGGACTTCAATTTTGCATCTCAGTGGTATTCAGTACTTCGTCCACAACCACACCACCTTACAATTTGATAAGGTAGACCAAATTCCTAATAAACTTTTAAAATAGTCTGTCCATAAATACTCTTTTTCAAATGTTCCGTTCATTTCTGAGGCGTGGTCTTTTCATCATTTAGTACATGTGCTGCTTATTTCGCGCAAACTCTCTCATTTGTGCTTTCAGTTTTGTGACATCTTTCAGCTGATACTACGTAAAACACAAAGCTGTCCAAAATCTGAACATTAGTTCCGTCACTGCTGTTTTTACCAGGCCTGTCCGTATTGAAAGTGTCATGCTATTGCCTCCTTCGACCTTTGATCTGCCACTCATAGCTGGAACTACAATTTATAGTGATCTTAGAACCGCGGCGCAACTCAGCATTTTTCACCTACACATATCATTCCACAGGAGCAAGAGGATCCTACAATCGATTTAGGATCGAACTCAGGTAGTGCACCTTCGATAAAATTATATCCACTTACGAATTCCGTATGGTTTTTTTAAAAAAATGAAACGCAAAACACTATATAAATAGGTGATTGAAATGTCTGAATTTCTTTTGGCTATAACTAGGATGTGTTGGCTCAGTTTTCCATACAGGCTGAGGGGAGGACACGGAGACGTGCATACTAACTTAGTTCACCTAACTAATCGAAAGGAGTGTAGGGACATAGCAGATACGTTTCCTGGAGTCACCAGGTGTGCTGTGATAGTTTAGAAAATTGCAAACGAACAGTACAAAACAATTTTTTATGTGATAGGCTATTTTTTACACCGTATATAGCCAGTATGGATCAACGGAACGATACAGCGCAACTCCAAGACACTTGTAAATGCTTTTTTTAATTACGAGTATTCTGTTTGTTGTTGTTGTGTGTAAAGTGATTTCCTGTCCTTAAAATTTCATGTGTGCTTGTGTTGTAACGTGAAACTGAAAAATACAAACGGTGTACTTACGTAAAGGCTACCTCACAAAAAGAATCACCCAATCCAATTTAAACTGTGTAACTGTACTCCAATTAACTTTTACTAGACATGATTAGAAAACGTAAAACTGTATACTAAATAAGCTATTCTGTTAAATCCTGTACCATGCATCGCAATGAGCAATACTACGATGTATGATGCCACAGTGCTTGCCTAACACTTCCAACAAGCAAAACTAACAAAATAAAAATTCTACATAAAACTACAAAACTGAATTTAAAGTATAAAATATTTCTGTGAAAACGCCCTGTTAATTGATGTACACAAACTAAGTAAAATAATTGATACACACAAGCATATGTAACATTACACTGTAAGAATAAGATTGTCTGAAATGAGCTTTAATTAAACTGACACTGATGATGATTTTGAAATGCAACGCTTGATTGTAAACGATCTTTTTTTTTGTCATGGCTGCAATGTTAAACTAGTTCTAACAAATTTTGATGACTCTCCTTGCGATAACAGAAAGCCAGTACTGCTCGAAAGTGGTGAAAGCTAAAATGCAGCGCAGCTGCAAAGGAACCAAAGAAAACCTTCGTCAAATGCAATCCAGGAAAAAGCAGCTATGCTATGCACCTCACGCTTTACGTTTTGCGTGACTGTGTTCCGCTCAATGTGACGCGGTGGCACACAACTACAGAATTAAACTTTCGTGTGGAGACGGGGGAATAAGCTCGACTTACTAAATGATTGAAAAGAAACTAGCATTAAAAACTGTATTATGAATCGTATTCCTTAACAGTGTAAGTAGGCTGTTTAGTTTTTTATGTTGGTAACGCCACGTAGCGCTCTATATGAAAATCACTGACTGGGCTGTGTGCTGTCTGTGGCTGGTTCGACTCATTGTTGAAATATTCGCTTTTGTAGTGTTGGGCAATTGGATGTGAACAGCGCGTAGCGTTGGGCTGTTGGAGGTGAGCCACCAGCAGTGGTGGATGTGGGGAGAGAGATGTCAAGAGGTTTGAGAGGTTACTGTAAGCGGACGATCTGGACGTGTGTACGCCAGAGATAGGAAATTTGTAAAGATGGTGGTCATGAATTGATAGATGTATATGATGACTTTTGAACATTATTAAGGTAAATACATTGTTTGTTCTCTATCAAAATCTTTCATTTCCTAACTACGCATATCAGTAGTTAGTGCCTTCAGCAGTTAGAATCTTTTATTTAGATGGCAGTATTGGCGCTTGCTATATTGAAGTATGTCGAGTAACGAAGATTTTTGTGAGGTAAGTGATTCATATAAGGTACAGGTTATTGTTAGTCAGGGCCATTCTTTTGTAGGGATTATTGAAAGTGAGATTGCGTTGCACTAAAAATATTGGGTGTCAGTTTAGTGATGATCAGAATAAGTAAAGAGAAAACTGTTTGAGTACGTTGAGTTTTGCTCAGCTGTTTGAAAATCAAATAACGTAGAAGGTTACCAGCACAGTCATTCATAATTTTTCTAAGGGGACGTTTCAACTGTTACAACTGTCTTTACAGAACACGCTTCTTATAAAAAATGTTACTCTGCCATATAGTACGTTACTGAAGCGTAAAGGAGTGGCGAATTTGTAACCCTGGGTCCGAGCTAAGTGAGCAGATAACTTTATTTATTCACTTCTCGACAATCAAACTAACTTACCTGAATCAATAAAGGAAAAAAAATCTGCTAAATATTTGGCCTTCTCTAACTCGTGATAAATTATGCACGGGAAAGCAACGCAGCGACAACATTACGTAAATATCTTCACTATTCTCAAATCAGTCTTTGCCAAATCACATTTCCAAAAAGCAACGTTCTCTGATCTTGAATATTTGAGTTCTGATTTTTATTTCTAGACCTCTCAGCAGCGTGCCCAACACCTGACTCCTCTAATGGCTTCACTCTGAATGCTGCATCACACATAGCCGACGACAATGCTACGGAATATCGAAGATAACACCTTGTATTTAGAACCTCTGCGGCGTCACAAACGACTATTGAAGACTTCTGTTTGAAAAATATCCATTGTACAAATATGTAGTATGACAAATCAAATGAAACGAGAGCTGACGGTGCTATCATAGGATACAAAAATAAGCTATAGTCCGATTAAAATTAGTTGAAAGGTGGCACTTCATGCATATCTGGTTTCCTCCAATCAGAGTGTCGACGTCACGCCCAAACCGTTCGCCACAATTACTTCACTTCCTGTTACTTGTCCGGTATTCTTTCTTGGTGTGTCTGGAATCTGAATCCTAGGTCTGGACCTCATATTTCGCATTTCATCACACACGATAAACACACCAAAACACACACACACAAAATTGTGCTAACGAAATACACCCGTTCCATACAAAGCACTAGCCAAACACTATTGGATTCTTTCGCACAACACGCGATTCAGTGTCATTTATACATTTATTATAGTCAGAGAGATCTGCTTACATTAGATATCAGTAGGCTTTGCAAGCCATTATGTGAAGCCGAATTCCGTAAGCTTATCAATTAATCATTGAAACTGCGCCATAAGAGTTATAAACACAACAATGATTTACATTTTAATGCCAGAACGTAGTAGCTAGCATATAAACCTGACGTGTGGAAGGTCGAAAGTTCAGATATTATCAAACGCAGCTAACTATTTTATCTTTCTAAATCTCATCAGAAGACTTCGAATATCATTTCTATTCATTTAATTGGTTTAAATGTAACTTATTTATTTCTAATACATTGTTGCATCATTTTCATCATCGCATTGACTTCTTTATTTGCTCTTATTTTTCTTCCTATCATTCTTTTTTTGTGTGGAATCTGCTTGTGTCGCCCATAAGTTGCAGTTAAGTGCCAACGAGGACTGCCCATGGGCTCGTTACTTAGCATCTCGTGTGGACAGTGTGAGGATAGCTTCGAGTAACCAATCACATCGAGAAATTAGATTGCTTTTACTGCTAAAACTGAAGTTTTGTTGCGGAAGATGGTTATGCAAACAAACATCTTCTGAAATTTTTCTGCCTTGAGTTCACTCGTAGAGGTTAGCCTAAAACGCCGTGAATAAAGGTATCGTGATTTTAGTTCTGCAACAGATTGTTGATGGACGTTTACTAGGACACATTGCACATCACGAGGTTGCCACAGTTCAGTCAACTGGTCACAATCAGCTCTCGACAGAACAGCTCCTGTTTCCGTCATAGTTCGCGGCTGCCGCTTCCAACATTACTCGACGTTAAACATTGACAGCTCTCGTGAAGTGACCCGCCGTGCTTGTATGTCGCCTATATCCGAGTGGTAGCCGGTAGCGGATGTGGCAAAACAGTAGCGGCAAGTGTCAAAGATCAAGTAATTTTAATCGGTCGATATTAACCTGACGCACTGGTATCATCTTCGGGAAGATGAAGTTTTCTCTCTATGACCATCCGGATTAGGTTTTTTAAAGTCATTTTAGGTTTAAACCAGGATGCTTCGTCCAGAAAGGCCATCAGTTACCACCAGACCATTTATATTCTATGTGTACAAATATATTAGGTATTTATTTTCATTGTTTTATTAATGGTATCCTATATCATGACAAAGAAATAAATAAAAATATTTTATAATATCACAGTATTCCAATTTATACATTTGAACAAAACCCACAGAACACACCTCCTCTAGAAACCAGTATAAAAACAATTACCGTGCATATAAAACAGAAGATTGAGTTATCTTACTGCACAATATTTATCAGTATTAGAAATACAAAGCTTCATTAATACGAACGTCATGTCAGTGTCAGGTCGATGATGTTTAAAGCCGCTCATGTTAACAAGGTTGGAGACAATTTTCTAAAGCTTAATGTAGACAATGCTGGCCTAAATAACTCATTGTCATGTAACACAGGTTTAAGATGTTTTTATGCATTGGCAAAAGAAAAAAAAACGGCTTAAGAGCAGTAGAGAGATACTGGATGCTGTGATGTGGATAAATGGCTGCATAAGATATTGCTCCACACAAGTCCAAGAATCCTATAAAAGAGGTGAGGATGTGGCAAATTGGGAGGAATTTCTGCGGAGATGGGGAAAAGTTGTTTCTTTATAGCTGCCCTGTTTTCTCTTTTACGACCTCTTCCCTTTCTGTGCTAGATGCTTTGACCCTTCATATTTATAGAGATCACCCAGGTTTCTGTAAGAAAATACAGGCAGCTTGAGTGGCAAACTATGTTCCTACCCTCGTGGAAGGTGGAGTGCGTACTTCACCTCACGCGCTTACGTGCCTTGGGCGCTCTTGTATCATCACCTAGGTGGCAAGACGCGCTGTCACAATATACGTCAAGAATTTCATCAAATATTAATATACAGCTGTAGATTCCAATAAATATTTGAGAACTATAATCAAAATCACCTATATTTATTTCTTCCTCACAACATCTCCATATGGGTTTCATAACAGTGGACACATGTTTCTCGCAGCACAATCTCAGCTGTGGAAATAGCAACACGCAGATGTATGTCAGCTTTCTGACTCGAAGTTCAGGCAGATTGCTGGAGTGCAGCTGTACAGGTCGAATGAACTGCAGACTGCCAATACGTCACATTCATCGAGAGCAAATTTCTTCTGCTTGATAGCGAAAAACACGCCTTCTACTGTACATACTTACTCCACAAGCCACTATATGGTGCATGGTGAAGGGTACCTTGTACCACTACTAGTCATTTCCTTTCTTGTTACACTCTCAAACACGGCAAGGGTAAAACGACTGTCTATATGCTTCCACACGAAGCCTAATTTCTCTTATCCTATCTTCGTGGTCGCTACGGGAAATGTATGTTGCGACAGTAAATAAGTTCTGAAGTCAGCTTCAAATGCCGGTTCTCTAAATTTTCTCAATGGTGTTTCCCAAAAAGAACGTCGTTTTTCCTCCACGGAATTCCATTTCAGTATCTCCGTTATAATGTACATGAGACCGAACCGGTAAAAAATCTAGCAGCACGCCTCTGATTTGTTTCACGTCTTCCTTTAATCCGATGCAGTGGGGAACCCAAACATTCGAGGAGGACTCAAGAACTATTGCTATTAGTGTTCTATAAGCGGTCTCCTTTGTAGATGACTCACATTTTCTTAAAATTCTCTCAATAAACCGAAGTCAACCATTCGCCTTTCCTTAAGTGCTCGCTCCATTTCATATCGCAATGCAGAGCTACGAGTAAGTATTTAATCGACGCGACTGTCTCAGGTAGCACATTACTAATGCTGTTTCGACCATTACGGGATCGTTTCTCCTACTCATTTGCATTAACTTACATTTTTCTACATTTAGAGGAAGCTGCCAGCCGGCCGTTGTGGCCGAGCGGTTCCAGGCGCTTCAGTCTGGAACTGCGCGACCGCTACGGTTGCAGGTTCGAATCTGCTTCGGCCATGGATGTGTGTGATGTCCTTAGGTTAGTTATGTTTAAGTACACGACTGGCCATTAAAATTGCTACACGAAGAAGAAATGCAGATGATAAACGGGTATTCATTGGACAAATATATATTATACTAGAACTGACATGTGATTACATTTTCACGCAATTTGGGTGTAGAGATCCTGAGAAATCAGTACCTAGAACAACCACCTCTGGCCGTAATAACGGCCTTGATACGCCTGGGCATCGAATCAAACAGAGCTTGGATGGCGTGTACAGGTACAGCTGCACATGCATCTTCAACACGATACCGCAGTTCATCAAGAGTAGTGACTGGCGTATTGTCACAAGCCAGTTGCTCGGGCACCATTGACCAGACGTTTTCAGTTAGTGAGAAATCTGGAGAATGTGCTGGTCATGGCAGCAGTCGAACATTTTCTCTATCCAGAAAGGCCCGCACAGGACCTGCATCAAGCGGTCGTGCATTATCCTGCTGAAATGTAGGGTTTCGTAGGGATCGAATGAAGGGTAGAGCCACGGGTCGTAACACATCTGAAATGTAACGTCCGGCCGGCCGCGGTGGTCTCGCGGTTCAGGTTCGAATCCTGCCTCGGGCATGGATGTGTGTGATGTCCTTAGGTTAGTTAGGTTTAAGTAGTTCTAAGTTCTAGTGGACTGATGACCACAGCTGTTAAGTCCCATAGTGCTCAGAGCCATTTGAACCATTTTTTGTAACGTCCACTGTTCAAAGTGCCGTCATTGCAAATAAGAGGTGACCGAGACGTGTAACCAATGGCACCCCATACCATCACGCCGGGTGATACGCCAGTATGGCGATGACGAATACACGCTTCCAATGTGCTTTCACCGCGATGTCGCCAATCACGGATCCGACCATCATGATGCTGTAAACAGAACCTGGATTTATCCGAAAAAATTACGTTTTGCCATTCGTGCACCCAGGTTCGTCGTTCAGTACACCATTGCAGGCGCTCCTGTCTGTGATGCAGCGTCAAGAGTAACCACAGCCATGGTCTCAGAGCTGACAGTCCATGCTGCTGCAAACGTCGTCGAACTGTTCGTGCAGATGGTTGTTGTCTTGCATACGCCCCATCTGTTGACTCATGGATCGAGACGTGGCTGCACGATCCGTTACGGTCATGTGTATATGATGCCTGTCATCTCGACTGCTAGTGATACGAGGTCGTTGGGATCCAGCACGGCGTTCCATATTACCCTCCTGAACTCACCGATTCCATATTCTGCTAACAGTCCTTGGATCTCGACCAACGCGAGCAGCAATGTCGCAATACAATAAACCGCAATCGCGATAGGCTACAATCCGACCTTTATCAAAGTCGGTAACGTGCTGGTACGCATTTCTCCTCCTTACACGAGGCATCACAACAACGTTTCATCAGGCAACAGCGGTCAACTGCTGTTGGTGCATAAGAAATCGGTTGGAAACTTTCCTCATGTCAGCACTTTTTAGGTGTCGCCAGCGGCACTAGCCTTGTGCGAATGCTCTAAAAACCTAATCATTTGCGTATCACAGCATCTTCTTCCGGTCGGTTAAATTTCGCGTCTGTAGCACGTCATCTTCGTGGTGTAGTAATTTTAATGGCCAGTAGTGTAGTTCTAAGTTCTAGGGGACTGATGACCTGAGATGTTAAGTCCCATAGTGCTCAGAGCCATTTGAACCACTTTAAGCTGCCATTCATCACAGCCACTAGAAATTTTGTCTAAGCCATCCTGTGTCCTGTGACAGTCACTCAACGACGATATTTTCCCGTACACCACAGCGTCTTCAGCAAACAGCCGAAGACTGCTGCTCCCCAAGTCAGTCAGACCATTTACATATATGGAGAACAAGAGCAGTCCTACCACTGTTTCATGGGATACTCCTGACGGTACACTTGTATCTGATGAATGCTCCCCGTACTAGGTTCCATGACTTAAGAAGTCTTCGAGCCCCTCACATATCTGAGAATTTAATGCTGGTGCTGGAACTCCGTTAACAGAGTGCGTTGGCGTACTCTGTCGCAGAATGTAATAGTGAGGAACAAAAGTGAATACGAACCAGTCGCCGTCGTCTAGGATGGCTGCGCTTTGAAAAGGCCTCCGGAAGAATTTCTAGAAACAAACATTGAGGAAATGGGACTCGAATTTTAACGGGGACAGTGAAATGTTATTTATATTGTTCTATTACATACAATTCAATAATAATCCGGTGACGGGGTGCAGTGGTTAGGACACTGGACTCTCATTCTGGAGGAAGACGGTTCTAAGCCACGCCCGGCCATCTTGACTTAGGTTTTCTGCGATCTCCCTAAATCGGTTCAGTCAGATGCCAGGATGGTTCCTTTCAAGAGGCATAGCTGACATCTTTCGCCCCCCCCCCCCCACCACCACCAAAAAAAAGAGAAAAAACAATCATCCAACCAATTGAATAACAGCCTCTGTCCTCAATATGACTGATACTATTAATGTATGGTGGTGTTATGAATCCGTAGCCGTGACTTAGACTAAATATAACATTTGATGATGCAGTAAATCCATTGAATCACTGAAAGAAGTGAAGCACAGGTTCGCCGTGTTTAACCTCGAGGGCAAAATTGATGCTGGTTGGATTTATCGCACAGTCTGGTTATTCATATTCCAATTACACTACTCTAACAGATAACACAATCAGGATTTATTGGGAATGTTTTAAAAGCTGTACTAACTGATACATTACCATGGAGAAACTTGTATCTCATTTCAATAGATTTAATCAGGCCATAGTTTCACTAATCTCAGAACACCTTTTTTCCTAGGTAGGTACTCATGACCTCTCATGTTCACTGGGAGTTAAGGATTAAACTGAACTTCTAGTCACTGATTGAATTTGAAACGTTTATTCTCTCCAGTTATTTTTAGAATATTAGCATTACTTTGTTTTGTAAAATAGCAAATTAGGAGTGCTGAAGGCTAAGGAAATTAACCAACACTGTAGAAAATAAAACGAAATCATCAACATATGGAGCCACAAATGGCATATTACAACTGCCACAAAGTTAATTAGTCTGTAAAACCGTCTATAAAAATATGAGCTCATTGTGCACTCGCCCAAGGCTAAATGGCTGTAGGCTGGCCATGTGTCACTGTCTGCCATTTGGCGTCATGCAGATTCGACACAATGATTGAACTAGGGGGATTTTGCATGAGCCTAATTTTTATGAGCACACCTTTCCACGGAATTGTAGTGTCGCGGAATAGTAAAGAGTTGGAAACGTGGAATTTGTCAAAGTTTCGTTGCCTATGTCGAGAGACAGAGGCAGTAAGCCAAGAGGTGGGAGGATTGCACATATATTGGAATGTGTCATCACGCAGGGGCAATGGCCTGGTTACACACAACAGGCGAGAGAGAATTGCTTAGCAGGCGGGTTTGTGTTAGACGGAGACTTTCGTAGAGTGCAAGACAGAGGTATAGCGTCAGCTGTACTGCATTTTATAACTTTGCCTAAGTCTGCCACAACAACAAGTAACTCTGTCGCAAGAACGCCTAAGGGGCGAGTAAGACAGATGAATCAGCAGTATAAGTGGAACGAATGCGTTCATTACAAACGAGCATGACGTCAGGACGTCGCTCGTGCTTCCTTTAAATACGCCAGCTTTGTATGCAACAAGGCACTCGCAGTTAGACTTGCAGTTAGATGTGTACTGGGACGCTGCATAGCGCTCAGCTATGTTAATCTTTATAAAGGAGATGTTGCGGTAAGGGCGGCTCATCCAGCAGCAGACGTGAGGCGACAGTACCAGCTCTGGTCCTCTCTGCTGCCGCTGTCAATCATCAACCCAGGATTAGCAGACATCGCGGCAGACTCGCTCGCCGCCAATGCTGACCACATGAGTGAGCCGTCGTCGAGATCGTGCGAAGCCTAGGCCCTGTGCATCCGCCGTCACAACTGGGTGAGCCGACGACGCTGGGGGACTGCAGCCCGTTCCGTCCGTCCACCGCGGACGAGCCACCAGGAGGAGCAGGGAAGAAGACGGGGTGGGATAGAGTACACTCGGGACTACGAGAACGCGTCTCGTGCCGACAGCGCCGGGACTCCAACCCGGAGCCACCTGCTGTCCGCCGTCGAGCTGGCCGGCGAGCCGGACGCCGCCAGCCACGCGCGGCCGAAGTAAGGGCATTCCTCCGCTACATCACAGCATGCGGCGCTGCGCTAGCAAGACTGGTGCGGCCCGGATCTGGTGTCATCGGTACGAGTCAGCGAGGACTCGCGGAAGGTCGTTGATATCACCAAGCCACATTGTACTCGGCAGGAATAAAGGAGTTATGAATTAATAATGTTTCTTTGGCGTTTCTGACGCTTCTACAGCCATTTCCCAGCATCCAGACAACTGGAGAGGTCGCCGCTCAGCCATCCAGTCCACCGTAGGCCACCGGGACAACCGGGGTGCCTACAGAATGACCAAAAACCACCATCCGAGTCTAAAGTAATATCACTGCACTAGATTAATAATTTGGAAGACGAAATCGTTACACCAAAAATTTCAGATCATGTAATTCATTACTATTATCATTTTTAAATTTCTTCATCCACTTCAATCTCATTTTAACATTTACCTCTTCAAAAAATTGAAAGCCGCAACTAATAATTAACTTACAGCATCTATCTGGCAAAATAATCTTTAACTCGCTATTGAGCTCCACACAGATTTTTTCTCCATATACATTATTGAATATTCACAGGCAGTGACACTATATAAAACAATTAACTTCAACTCACTAATCCTTTTAAAGAATTAGGATTGTTGAGCTTCTTAGATAGTGTTTCCATTTATATAGAAACATCTTCAATAATATAAAAAATTTATGTGTTATAAATGTACATTTGCGTAAAAACTTGGAATCTTGATATGACAGATTTTATTGAAAACAATGTTATTCAAGCTATTGAATTATTTAAGTTATATGTGTTTTTTTTCAAAAAATAGAAACATTTAAATGAAAATGAGAAAATATTTGCAGCTATAAGTTGTTTAAAAAGCAATTATGCCCGAAACGCCGATCGAAAAAATAGAAATAGAAAATCATTTGTTATTCTCAAAAAGAACAAAACTTTGAAAGAAATTAATGAGAAACCTTGAGGACAACCAAACAAAGTCTATACACCAAATATTTAAATTTATATAATAATTATAATTTTTTTAAAAAAATATTAGATAATGATTTAAAAGAAGGAAGGATGCAGTACATATATTTAATGAACTCTGACATATTGAAAAGATATTTTTCATATTTCTTACTTTCTGATTGTGATTTTGATATTTTTCAAAATTATGAATTAAGGGATTTAAAAAAAGAGAACTAAACAGGAAACAGATTTAGAAAACAGAGAATACAAGAAGAAAAAACAGAATGAATACACTGATGAGCTAAAAGATTGTGACCATCATCTTAATAGCTTGTCTGTCCGTCTTTGGAACGAAATATACTCATGTTCATAAAAAGAAAACAGAGCTCCTCGAACGACTAGAGATAGGGTGTTCATATTCACAGGATATGTACATTAGTATGTTCTGCATAAATAATAAGCATTTGAACCATGTCAGCCCACGGGTGCAAGGTCAAAATCGATATTGCAACGCAACGCCATCTACCAGTAAAATGTGCCTCCGGCTCTCGTTGTCGCCATAAACCGAAGGTAAAGGTTCAGTGTGACTTGAGCAGACATGCGGAATGCCTCGCAGACGTATACGCTAAGCATACCGTCAAATCAGTGAGTTTCAAAGAGAGCGCACTATTGGCGTGAGAAAATGTGATATATCCATCCGAGAGATTACTGTTCGTGTGGCACGAACTGTTTCGGCAGTAAAACGGCAGTGTTAAATGGTTCACGGAAAGCTATAGTACACGACGAGACGACACCCCTCCCCCCCCCCCCCCCCCGGCCCCCATCCGCCCGGGAATATCGGCATCTCATTCTAATGGCATTGCAGGACAATCTGCCACCTCTCGGCTCTGGCCCAACAGTGGAACATACCGCACGATATCAGAGCTAACAATTCGTCCCTGTTTATTACGACATGGGTTACGTATGCATTTTCCACTTCTCCGCTTCCTTTAACGAACGTGCATAACCATGCTAGTGGGCCATGTTATAGGGAACGACGTCACTCTGATCGGGAATGGCGTGAATGACATCCTGCGACTGTAGCCATACCCTTCCTGCACAACTCCCCAGACCCCTTTTTCAGCAACACAATGCACGGCCACATGTTGCTGGACGATGTTTTCTTGGTGTCCCAGAATGTCAACATTTGTCTCTGGCCCACCAGCGCCAATCGAAAATGTGTGGGATATGGTGAAACGACAGGTGCAGTGCTGTGACCCAGTGACAACCACCAGAGATGAACTTAGGAACCGGGTGAACGCAGCGTGGATGACTGCATTACAGGGCGCCATTCGCTCCTTATACACATTGATGCCATCACGCATGGAACAAGTTATCAGAATCCTGATTAGTGTGTTAAACACAACACATAAATATGAGATATAAATGAAAGAAGAAACGCTAATTACTATGAACTGTACTAAGAAAAATTAATTTCAACTTATCGAGATAATGTAACTGTTTTAGTAAGACAAAGTACCCCAGATCGTTACGAATTAGCAAAATATTATGCGCATTCGGCCGCGAAACGGTCTGTGTCAACCTTCAGACCAGTCAAACTAGATTTCCGTTGCTGACATACCATGAAAATGTGCAAATTTAGCAATGCGTGAAGATTCATAACGAAATTCAGCTAAAAATCATTCAGTGCCACACTTCAGTCAATTCAATTATTGAGTGTAGCGAAAAAAGTAGGCAGTAACAAGTATGAAATTCTACCAGAGTTTCATATTGACATCCACAGGGCGCCGGTATTGGGAAGCTCGAGAATTTCTTAAAATAGCTTTACTGGTAGTCTATCTGCCTCCATCTAGATCAGAACCGTAAACAAACCAGACCTCCCATGCAGTAGCAAACACCTTTTACTACGCTAGCAGACAACCAATGCAAACAGCCCACTATTATTACCCCAGACATGAATAAGCCGGCAATTTCGCAATGAAAATGGCAAACTGATCTGCAATTTCTGTTGCATAGAGCTTTCTGGACTCAAAAACATTAATTTCCTGCCTTTATGTCACGAAATTTGTGGCAATAATCCGGGATGTTTATCGAAATAACAAAATATTGTTATTAGCGAGTAAATTTAGTATGATGATTCTGCACCACCTCAGGAAATAAACGGTGACATAGCTGCCAAACGTATTCTACAATGTTTCGAATTCTCCATTAGACTCGCCACAGCCATAAAACGTTCATTAGCCGAAGTGTTTCTTAAACTATCTAGCAATGGGAATGATCGCACTTCTAAAACGCGGTGGCGTTAATACTGGGATCTGAATTACCACGTGTATAGGCAAATGGATTTTCTTTGCATTCCTGTAAACGTGATTTGGATCGAAAGCGTAGTTATGATTAATATGCTGATCTATCGACTGCAACTAGAACGTTTCGAATAAAGAGTAGGGGGTAATATTTATGCGGCGCTCATCTTCAGTAACTGTCGTAGCTATTTTCGTTGTTAGGATTTCGTCACCTAAATCGGTAGAAATGGAACCCTACTAGTCTCACTTTCTTGACCGCCTATCTGCCTACCTAACCCTTAAAACCCGTTTACCTCGAGTACTGGTGGACATAATAAGCGGAAATGTTTCGCACTTCCTGTGGTATACGGTCCCTTGGTGGTGTAAAAAGTGAGCTTCTATGTCAACGCAGTCTAAAGATACGGCCGTTTATGTAAAGAAAATTTACGTTAAAGGTCAAAAAGTGGCTCTAAGAACTATGCGAGCAAACTGCTTAGGTCATCAGTCCCGTAGAAATGGTTCAAATGGCTCTGAGCACTATGGGACTTAACATCTGAGGTCATCAGTCCCCTAGAACTTAGAACTACTTAAACCTAACTAACCTAAGGACAGCACACACATCCATGCCCGAGCTAGGATTACAATATGCGACTGAAGCAGCCGCGAGGTTCGTTACTGAAGCGCCTAGAACCGATAGGCCACTGCACCCGGCGAAACCCTTTTCACCTGATGTATAATGATAATATATACTGTCTAGTGAGGATAAACTGTATTCGCCAGCAACTCAGATCGTTTGAGCACGGAACTTTTACGATGCTACATTCAAATTTTGTTCGAATTCGTCTGCAATATACACTTATAAACACGCTAGGAAGGTCGTATGCGATATCCACTTCTGAAGACGCTGGCAGATACTGCAGTACAATAACAAGTAGTTAAGAATTTATTGTTGTGGGTCTATGATGACACTTTATTTCAGTATCAATTTAACGCACCTAGGTGTCTGTCTATGGCTGGAAATAATGAACAAAAAATAAATGAACAGCAAACAACTTCGATGTTCAAATCAAATGTAACTCACATGTCGCAATTACAACATAATTTCGTTGTTACATCTACATGACTACATCTACAGGATTTCTTTGCAATCCAGACTTACGTGCCTGGCACAGGGTTCGTCGAACCACTTTCGGACTATTTCTCTACCGTCCCACTCTCCAACAGCGTGCGAGAAAAAGGACCACTTAAATCTTTTCTTACGAGCCCTGAATTACATTATTACTATGGTCATTTCTTCCTGTGTAAGTTCCCGAGGAAATAATATTTTGGCATCGAGAACAGATGTTGGTGATTGAAATTTCGTGCAAAGATCTCGCAGCAACGAGAAACACTTTTGTTTTCATGAATGTCACCCCAACTCGCTTATGAAATGTGGGACTCTCTCTCCCCTATTTCGTGACATTACAAATCGTGCTACCGTTCCTTGGACGTTTTTGGCGTGCACCGTCAATTACGTCTGTCAAGGATCACATACCGCGCAGGAATACTATAGCAGTGGACGGAAAAACGTGGTGTGGGCAGTGTTTTCACTAGACCTGTTGTGTATTCTTAGTGTGCGGCCAATAAAACGTAGTCTTTCGTTTGCCTTCCCCACAAAAGTATGTTTGCGGTCGTTCCAGTTTAAGTTTTACTGGGTACTGAGATGAATAGACAGTATTTCTAATTGTGTTTTGTCATGGAACCGAAAGTTAGTTATTGTTATTGGACGCAGCTTTTGTGTTTAATGTATTACTCATTCAACAGAGTACACTCCTCGTCCACCACACGCAACTGTTTCAAAGTATTAAATTGTTACTGATGTTACCAAGTTGCAGTGGTCATCTAAACTTGCCGTTTTGAAACAAAGGAAAATACTACAGCGAAATATGGCAAATAAAAAGCGGACTATCCAAATAAACAAACATTTCCGGTTCAAGTCGTTGCAGTAGGTCTACTACACAGTTACGTAATCTAGGAGAAAAGTCCGTTAGTAGACCGTTGTCAGGAAAACCAGTCCTCATAATGCAGACTGCCACTACTAGAAGGAAAGTTTCCAAACATGTCAATGAGTAGTTGAGGAAAGTCGACTCATTGTCTACTGAATCGCAACTCACGCCACTTACGAGGGGACCAGCCAAGTGTCATACCCATATCTTGCTGAAACTTCGCTCAGTGAAAGAGGGGACAAAAATAAGCGAACACGTGTCTCGGCTTATCTGCATACACTCGACTGCTTCTGAGAATACGACGGTCAAAGTTTTCAATGCGTTGTCGCTGTAGTGTGGATACCTTTTAACAGCTGAGAGCTGAGCCATCACTTCAATTGAATGCTTACACGCTGAAAGGTTTTCCGTTTCAGTTAATAACTGATTTGACTTAAGTGTGGCACTGAATGATTTTTAGCTGAATTTCGTTATGAATCTTGACGTATTGCTAAATTTGCACACTTTCATGGTACGTCAGCAACGGTAATCCAGTTTGACTGGTCTGAAGGTTGACACTGAACGTTTCGCGGCCGAATGCGCATAATATTTTGCTAATTCGTAACGATCTGGGGTACTTTGTCTTACTAAAACAATTATGTTATCTCGATAAGATGAAATTAATTTTTACTAGCACAGTTCATGCTAATTAGCGTTTCTTCTTTCATTTATATCTTATATTTACGTGTTGTGTTTAACACACTAATCAGCATTAATATAGTCTTACACATGACTGAAAACAGTCTGAGAAAGTTCGGATAGATTTTCAATTTCACTCCTGTGCGTAGTATGTTGGTAGCACTTCGTCTCCTTGCCTGTTATGCTGTGTAGCAGACTTTAAAGCTGTGCGGATCAGCATAACGAAAAGGCGAGGGGTCTCGCTCGTTTTGTCCACGACTGTACATGTCCTGTGAACATCAACGTCCTATCTCTAGTCATCCAAGGTGTTCTGCTTTTTTATGAACATTAGTGCATGAGTGTACGTCACTGATTCTGTGTATCTACATCTACATCTACGTGATTACTCTGCTGTCCACAATAAAGTGCCTGGCAGAGGGTTCAATGAACCACCTTCAAGCTCTCTCTCTACCGTTCCACCCTCGGACGGCACACGGGAAAAACGAGCACTTAAATTTTTCTGTGCGAGCCCTGATTTCTCTTATTTTATCGTGATTATCATTTCTCCCTGTGTAGGTGGTTGCCAACAGAATGTTTTCGCAATCGGAGGAGAAAACTGGTGATTGAAATTTCACGAGAAGATCCCGTCGCAATGAAAAACGGCTTTGATTTAAAGTTTGCCTCTCCACGTATCATATCTGTAACACTATCTCCCCTATTTCGTGATAATACAAAACGAGCTGCCCTTCTTGTCCACACCGCACAGCAATACTCCAGAATAGGGCGGACAAGCGTGGTGTAAGAAGTCTCTTTCGTAGACCTGTTGCAACTTCTACGTGTTCTGCCAATGAATCGCAGTCTTTGGTTTGCTCTACCCACAATATTATCTATGTGATCGTTCCAATTTAAGTTATTTGTAACTGTAATCCTTAAGTATTTAGCTGAATTTACAGCCTTCACATTTGTGTGACTTATCGCGTAATCGAAATTTAGCTGATTTCTTTTAGTACTCATGTGAATAACTTCACACTTTTCTTTATTCAGGGTCAATTGCCACTTTTCACACCATACAGATGTCTTATGTAAATCATTTTGCAAGTCGTTTTGATCATCTAATGACTTTAGAAGACGGTAAATGACAGCATCACCTGCAAACAATCTAGGACGGCTACTCTGATTGTCTCCTATGTCGTTAATATAGACAAGGAACAATAGGGGGCCTATAACACTTTCTTGGGCAACGCCGGATATTACTTCTGTTTTAATCGATGGCTTCCCGTCTATTACTACTAACTGTGACCTTTCTAACAGGAAATCACGAATCCAGTCCCACAGCTGAGGCGATACTCCGTAGACACGCAGTTTAGTTAGAAGACGCTTGTGAGGAACGGTGTCGAAAGGCTTCTGGAAATTTACAAATATGGAATCAATTTGACATCCCCTGTCGATAGCACTTATTACTTCATGACTATAAAGAGATAGTTGTGTTTCACAAGAACGATATTTTCTGAATCCGTGCTGACTTTGAGTCAATAAATCGTTTTCTTCGAGGTACTTCATAACGTTCGAATACAGTATACGTTCCATAACCCTACCGCAAATCGACGTTAGTGATGTAGGCCTGTAATTCAGCGGATTACTCCTACTTCCCTTTTTGGGTATTGGTGTGACTTGAGCAATTTTCCAGTCTTTAGGTACGGATCTTTCTGTGAGCTAGTGGTTATATATAACTGCTAAATATGGAACTATTTTATCAGCATACTCTGAGAGGAACCTGACTGGTATACAATCTGGACCGGTGGCCTTTCCTTTATTAAGTGATTTAAGCTGCTTTGTAACATTGAGGATATCTACTTCAATATTTCTCATCTTGACAGTTTTTCTTTTGATTGGAATTCAGGAATATTTACTTCGTCTTCTTTGGTGAAGGAGTTTCGGAAAACAGTGTTTAATAACTCTGCTTTAGTGGCACTGTCATCAGTGACTTCACCGTTGTTATTGCGCAGTGAAGATATTCATTGCGTCTTGCCACTGGTGTGCTTTATGTATGACCATAATCTCATAGGATTTTCTGCCAGATTTCGAGTCAGAATTTCGTTGTGGAAGTTATTAAAAGCATCTCGCATTGAAGTACGCGCTATATTTCGAACTTCTCTAAAACTTCGCCAATCTTGGGGATTTTGCGTTCTTTTAAAGTTGGCATTGTTTTTTAGTCGCTTCTGCAACAACGATCTGACCCGTTTTGTGTACCATGGGGGATCAGTACTATCACTTATTAATTTATGTGGTATTTATCTGTCAATTGGTTCAAATGGCTCTGAGCACTATGGGACTTAACTTCTGTGGTCATCAGTCCCCTAGAACTTAGAACTACTTAAACCTAACTAACCTAAGGACATCACACACATCCATGCCCGAGGCAGGATTCGAACCTGCGACCGTAGCATTCCCGCGGTTCCGGACTGCGCGCCTAGAACCACTAGACCACCGCGGCCGGCTATCTGTCAATTGCTGTTGATACTATCTCTTTGATAACATGGCACAAGTTTCTACACTTACATGATCAGATCGGAAGGAGCGAAGACTGTCTCCTAAAAAGACGTTAAGGGTATTTTTATCAGCTTTTTTTAAACAGATATACTTTGAGTTTCCTTTTGATCGTCGTGGGTGTTACGCTATTCAGCCTAGCAGCAACTGCCTTGTGGTCACTAATCCCTGTATTCGTCACAACAGTCACTATTTGTTCGGGATTATTTGTTGCTAAAAGGTCAAGTATGCTTTCGCAACCATTTACTCTTGGAGTGGGCTCATGAACTAATTGTTCAAAATAATTTTCTGGGAAAGCATTCAGTACAATTTCGGATGACGTTTTATGCCTGTCGCCGGCTTTAAAGGTATAATTTTTGCAGCATACCGAGCGTAGATTAAAATCACCACCGACTATAACTGTATGAGCGGGGTACTTATTTGAAATGAGGCTCAAGTTTTCTTTGAACTGTTCAGCAACTATATATTCTGAGTCAGGGGTCGGTAAAACGATCGGTTTAATAGTTTAGTCCGATTGTTAGGTATAACCTCTACCCATACTATTCCACATGAACTATGTACTTCAGTGTCTCTACAAGGCAAAATACCTCTGACAGCAATAAATACTCCACCACCAACTGTATTTAATCTATCCTTTCTGAACACTGTTAGATCGTAAGAAAAAATTTCGGCTGAACTTATTTCAGGCTTTAGCCAGCTCTCTGTACCTACAACCATTTGAGATTCAGTGCTTTCTATTAGGGCTTGGAGCTCGGGTTCTTTCCCAACACAGCCACAAAAATTCGCAACTACAATACCAATCGTTTCTACAACTACCTTACTGTGTTTTGCCTGCCCACTTTCAGACGGACGCCCCCCCCCCCTCCCCCCCTGAGACCCTCTAGCGTAAAAAACCGCCCAGTATCACGGATCCGATAATTTGTTGCTAGGTTTGTGGGGGTCAGTGATGCACAGGTCACGAAATTCACATAAATAACGAGCCGCTGATTTGCGTACACGGTGATGGCGCCCGATAGTGACCCAGATGGGTTTCTTAGGAATTTTCGACACGTGAATTTGGTCGCCGAGCCATCAACGTGATTGCACTGTAATGGTCCTCAAATCACTGTAGCACTGGTCTGCCTCCGCGGCACGGACAATTATACTGTTGAAAGATGACATCGCCGGGGAAGATATCAAGCATGAAGGGATGCAGATGGTTCGCCGCTCACGGTGTGTCTTCGATTATTACCACAGGTCCATTGCAAGCGCAAAAGAATGTTTCGAATAGCATAATACTGAACCCAACAGGGTGCGCGCGTGCGTTCGAGCTGCCGTTCACCTAGATGACGATGTTTGTGGAGGTGACCATGGATGATGATGATGATGATGATGATGTTTGGTTTGTGGGATGCTCAACTGTGCGGTTATCAGTGCCCGTACAAATTCCCAACCTTTGCTCAGTCCAGTCTCGTCACTTTCATGAATGATGATGAAATGATGAGAACAACAAAAACACCCAGTCATCTCTAGGCAGGTGAAAATCCCTAGCCCCTCCGGTAATCGAACCCGGGACCCAGTGCTCGGGAAGCAAGAACGCGAACGCGAGACATGACCATGAACCTGGTGTAGCAAAAATGTGATTCACGCAAAAAGCCGATACGTTTTCAGTCACCGACGGTCGAATCCCAATGGTCCCATGCGCAATTCAACCGTAATTGACCATGTAGTTTGGTCAAAATGTGAACATGTTGGGATGGTCTGCTGCGGAGCTCGAAGTCCAACAATGTACGATGAACGGTGTGCTCCGAAACACTTGTGCGAGCACCAGAGTTGTGCTCCTTAAGCAGAGATGCCACAGATCACCATCAATCCTACTTTACGTAACAGACAACCCTCCGAACCCCACGTTCTGTGATGAGTCGTTGACACCCACTCATTTAGCTTCTAGTTGTAGTTTCTCTGTCGTTCTATCTCTTTCCGTAGATGTTGGCGACAGTAAAACGTGAACATTCGATCAGCTGTTTCCGAGATACTCCTTCACAGGCTCTGCGCAATAATAACCAGCACTTTGCCAAAACCCCTTATCTCAAATGATTTCCGCATTTGTAACATATATCTTCGCTAGGGTGATTCCCCGTTCGTGTCTGCTTCGTTTACATACTTTTGTTAGCGCGTCGCGCGCCCGGAACGCCACCAGGTGACATCCAAAGTCGCGGTGGGCAGTGAACATAATGTTTTGGATGATCAGTGTACGTTTGAAATTTGTAACGATTGTGAAATATGAATTCAGTTGAACAATTACCTAGTTCCTAGATGCTTCCTTTAATGTGGTGGTAGGTGAAATGAAAGAAATTTTAAATCAGCAAGCAGAGCGTGGTTTAGTGTCTTTCTGATGTTCGTATCTGGTGGGGTAAGGTCGTTGGTAACATTTAAGAGACCAATGAGGTGCATGTGGTCAAGTGATAGTTCGGTGTACACCTGTCTGGGACTTTTCAAATGTACCAATTTCGGAGTGCTAGTATAGATGCCAGACAGTGACCAAAATTTGGCATGGTGAACTGTTTACCGTATACAGTCTTCGATTAACTTATTGAAATTTTGAAACTTTATTCACTTTGAGCGATTTGGTGCACTGAACAATGCCTTTGGATTACATTCGTCTCTGCCTGCGAACACTCTGGTTGCTCTATTGGGTTATTTATTTCATCTCGTGTTGTTTCACTGTGTTTAAATATTAGCCTGTGTAAGGCCAACGTTCCAAGAAATCGATTTCTGATCTGAATGAAAGAATAATGAACTTTAATCCTGTGGTTAGGCTACATTATTATCCCAAGTGATAATTCCTTTCTTAATGTCTTTATTAATTCATTTATTGATGTGTTTTGTAAAATATTGATTGATTTTCCTCTAGGCACATTATATCACTCTCGGTGCTTCTATTAGGGTTTAAAGTTGTAGAAGACAACCGAACCCCTCATTTGCAGGCGAGCCGTATGCAGATTTAAGGTCGTGTACTCGCCCTCTGATGATTAGATGGAAAGAAGGTGATTCTAAATGAGGAGCGTTCCTATGTCAGTAAACGATGACGTAATGTTTCTTTTAATTCATTCGAAGGAACTCCTTTAACTCTTTCAGACCCTCTGGGTACAATTGTGTACATTAACTTTTACTGTGTCCCAACTGCAACAGAAGTATTTTTTCTCAATGGCAAGCTAAGGTACAAATTTGTGAATGTTCAACCTTTTCATTATGCACAAGTGCTACCAACTGTTGGACATCATTAAGGAAATATCAGCAAGTAAATGTAGCAATGCGCATCAACTCGTGACCACCAGAATACATGAATGTGATTGGTTCGTGATATTCCACTTGTAACTGAATATTGTTATTGTTATTTTGCATGGCAATTATTGAATGATCATTTTACTGTTTATTACAATAGCGAATTTTTCATAATTATTTGTTTTAGTCCATAAAATTAAGGCAAGAATACGAAGTATATTTTGAAAACAGATACATATTTTTTGTACAAATTTTGCATCTAAAACCATTAAAAAAATCACCTAAGAGCATTACCCCATACAGAAACATTTTGCTTCTTCCAGAAAAAATTCTGGTCTGAAAGGGTTAATTACTTTTCAGTTTGTTGAATCGTAGCTTTTGGAACGTGAGTATCTAACTGCAGCCGTTACAGTAAGTTATCATTTTTCCTCTGAGGTTCTTAAAAACCGATATTTAACAAACACGTTAGTTTAATTATGCATTTATATTTATGTGTGTGAGAGAGAGAGACATGTAGGGGAGAAAAGGAATGAGACAGAGAGAGAGAGAGAGAGAGAGAGAGAGAGAGAGAGAGAGAAAGAGAGAGAGTGGAAGGGAGGGGACGAGGGAGGATGAAAGAAAAAGTGGGAGGGAGAGGGAGAGGGGGAGGGGGTGGGAGTGAGAGAGAGAGGGGGAGACGGAGGGGGAGAGAATGGAACAAATAACCCCTCATCTGACTTGCAATGAACTACAATTTTCACCGCAGATTGCCAAAAGCTATTTCGGCACGTATATTGTGTCTATATATAGGGTCATCGTAAAAGGACTTTACAACTGCACTTAGATACAGGATTTTTTTGAGAAGGTTTATGCAGGCATTGGAGGGGTCATCTCGTAGCAAAATACTGAAAGTTTCATCCAACACCTCACTTCCGCCTAAACATTCACTTTCGCTGAATGTGACTACCTTTGGTCATACGGAAAGCCAGAAAACGTCCCATCTGAAGTCAGTTTCTTGCCAAACTTTAGTCGGCACATTTCTGTGAAGTTTCCCATTTTCATTTCATTTTTCTCTCCTTCCTGGTTACCGAATTCGGTAGTACAACAATAGGTGAATGAAACTTTAAGTATTTTGCTGCAAGATGGTTTTTTTATCCAAATGTCTAAGTCGTCTCAGTAAAATTCGATAAGTAAGTGAAGTAGTTAAATCCTTTTTGAATCACCCTATATTTCAAAACCCAGAAAGTATCTAATACAATTCGCCTAACGGGAGAGCAATAAAGTAAATACCCGGTATCAATCACCATTTTACAAGTTCTGTTTGTGTTCCCCGGCGCCCTTTAACGCACTGCAGCCAGTATACTGTGTAACTATGACTTACGAAAATAGGGATTAGTTACATCCAGTTCTACGATGGACCGGCAACCATCCTATCCCTCATTTTACAACAAAGAAATTTAGCAGAACACGGAAAATTAATAACTGTTTTATAGGTTTTTTGCTTGGTAGAGAGTCACTTTGTTCAGTTTAGAGTGGGTGAGCGTCTCGACCTGGTGCGCTGTCTGTAGGAAAATTAATTACAATTTCCGGTCTCAGTCTTGACAGCGTAATGAAATCCACTTCGTTCCTGCGTTGTGGCGCACTTTCATTGTGTTTAACGAACCGGTATGCTTAATAACGTGTTGATTCACCTTTAGAAAGCAATAAAGTTCCGATTCTGCGTGGGATGGCTTTGATAAGTCTCTGGTAGGTTTCCGGAGATACACTACCTGATGAAAAGTATTCGGATGTCCCACTGTAATGAGGAAATGATGACTAGATGTCACGAGAGGCGGTCTCCAGGGTATGAAAGATGGCGGGCAGTAACAGTAGCAACAGGAGAGCTTTGTAACTTCGGGTGTGGACTATCATTGGGCATCACCTGAGTGACAAATTCATCACAGACATTTCAACCCTCCTGAAGCTGTGTAATTCGACTGTAGACGATGTGATTGTGAAGTGGAAATGCGAATGAACAACCATATGCAAACAAACACCAAGCAAATCTCATGTACTGACGGATGGGGACTGATTGTACAAGTCGCATGAAATCGGTGGAGGGAAATACTGGTGAGTGCTACCGGCATTCCAGAGTATTAAGGGGCGTTGAGACGGTATAAAGAGCATCACCCCTGAATAGTGGATGACGAGGAACGCATGATTTGGAATGATGAATCACGCTGTACACTGCGGCAATGCCATGGAAGGGCTGGGTTCAAATGGTTCAAATGGCTCTGAGCACTATGCGACTTAACTTCTGAGGTCATCAGTCGCCTAGAACTTAGAACTAATTAAACCTTACTAACCTAAGGACATCACACACATCCATGCCCGAGGCAGGATTCGAAACTGCGACCGTAGCGGTCACGCGGTTCCAGACTGAAGCGCCTTTAACCGCATGGCCACACCGGCCGGCCGAAGGGCTGGGTCTGACGGATGCATCGGGAAGGTTACCTGCCATCATGTGTAGTGCCAACAGTGAAGTATGGAGGAGTGCAGTATTAGAATGTTTTTGTTGGTTGTGGTGTGGTCCCTTGTGCACTTAAGAAAACGCTACGTATGGAGGAATATGGACACAACTTACAGAATTGTGTACCACTTATAGCTTCGAAACTGCACTGAGACAATGATTGTTTGTGCCACGACAACAACGCATCCTGCCATAAAGCTGCTACTGAGGGGCAATAGTTTGTGAACAGTGACATTCCTGAAATGGACTGTCTAGAATCCCAACCTGAACCTAATTAAACACCTATAGGATGATTTACAACATCGACTTCGCTCCAGACCCCATGGTCCAGCATCACTGCTTTCTCTGTTATCCGGCTTTTTAGGAAGGATGGGCACCGTTCCTCCACAGACATTCGGGTGCCTCATTGAAAGCATCCCCAGCACAGCTCAAAACGTCATAAAGGTGAAGAGTGTAAACACGCCATGTAAACATCCAGTAATAGGTGTCCGAATACATTTGATCATATACCTATGTGGCGTCAGATATCTTCTCATAGCTCGCGGTTTTCGAGCAAATTTTGGACCGGTGTTTTGTGTGCCCCATAGCGTCCCAGAAGTGTTCTATCGGGTTCAAATGAGGTGAATTTGTTGGATAAGACGTCATTGTAAGTTCATTATTATGCTCCTCCAACTACAGCAGCACTCCCCCGGCCTTGTGAAACGGACATTTATCCACATGGAAGACGGTATCTCATCATTGGATTTCCCCATTCGCGGACCGTGTCGTCACTATCATTCCCTATTTGTCTGTGCTCCGTTTATTTACTTTCCTTGCTGAGTTACGTGCCTGCAATTCCATCAGTGAACATTCAGTCTTGCGGTCAAAATGTTACGGATGTATCAGTATATCACTTAATACAGTCTCTGTTTTAGTTCTTGATGTGTGATGTCGTAGGAAATCAAGGACTGTGAAGTAGACTGTCCTTCATACGCATAGTTTGCGGCACACGAAGGTAATCTCATAGATCCTACTGATCCTAAAAAGAGATGTTCAAACACTAGTATTTCGAAGAATCTGAATACAGCAATATCAAAGATCTATTTTAGTATGACAAAGGCACTGTTTATAATCAAGTATCAGTTCTGCGAATCTCTTCAAAGTCACGTAAGTACTGGAATGGTAAACTATGACTCGTGCAAGTATTTGAAATCTATTTGATCGGTTTTATTTCTGTTCTTTTGTCCTTATGAACGCCTACATGACTTTAAATATAGTTTTTAATACCGTGCAGGGCAATGCGATATCTCTGGCGTATTCTTTCAGACATATCGCATGACGCTAGTCCGTCTGAAGTTTTCTATAATTTTTCTGTTTCATCGTAATGAATTCCAAGTATTGTGATTCAAACAGTAAGAGTATAGTTCGAAGTGTTGCGCTTCATTATACACGTGCAGTATACAGCTATATTTGCGAATTACACACTCTGGGACGTTAAAAACCTTCAAATGTTGTATATTTTCTCTATGTATTCCTTTAACAGAGTTCTCGTTTTTTATTGCATCAGTTGTGTTGTCAGTTACTTTGCCGGTTAGTAAATTCCATATTTAATTGGATATTTGTTCGAGTTTTAACGAAGTAATTTACGTCGAGTTGGATTTCAAGTCATGAATAAATAATGAGCTTATGTGTATGGCTACGTAGTAACCATTTACAAAACACTAAACGGAGCAGTGATTCACTGTATTAAAAATGAACGTAATGTCCTTTACAGCCCTAACTTTACATCTACATTTACATCCTTACTCTGCAAACCACTAGTAGTTCGTAACAGAAACCACGTCCCGTTGTACCAGAATAAGGATAACATGCCGGATAATTTCGTAGACATATAAAAGACTCCGTAGGCAGATACACATTCATTTATACAGCGTTAAATCCACTTGTAAATTTTTTATTCAAAATGACAGTTATCATCATACTGCCGTTACGTTCCGAAAATAATCTCAATACCTTTAGTCGCTTCAGAGTACAGAGAAGGAATCACATGTACCGTGCAGGGGCTGGACAAATTTCTGACAACGCTTCAAAAAATGGATGCCTAAACATAAATTCAATCAAGGAGCAGGTGGCTTTGTTCTATCTGACAATGAATGGCACCTGTGCCGTGTGCTTAACATGTTGCACGTGTCAGTCGTCGTCAGAGCAGTATTTGTGTGGTTGCGAGTGCATTATGTCGGAGATAAGAGAATTAGAACTTTGGCAAATTGTTGGTGCTCCTATGGTGCGTGCTTCCACAACCAAGATTTACGCCGCATCCCACTCTTGAAACTTTCTTTTATTTCCGCTATTTCTTCTTCGATGTACATATTGAACAGTAGCGACGAAACACTACTTTCAGTATGCTGATGCAATAGCTCCATACTTAACAATCATACACATCCGCTCGTTCGCTCGTGCTTTATAGGGTTGGCTATTCTGCCACAGTAGCAGACTACTTTTACTCCCACAGATCTAGATACTGAAATTTGCCTTGTAATCTCTCATTCATACATTTCACACATCAGGCAAGAGATGAAAATTATGTATATACTGATATACTGTACATTGATGTATTTAATATGCGTGTGAGGACCCGATAATTACCAGAAATCTTAGTAAAATATGAGTTGAAATCAAGCTAATGTACCTTGTGCCCACTATACACACACAGTTGCTCAGTCTTTTTTTATGTGGTAGTTCACAGTTTACGTCCTGAATTGAGGTGCCAGAGGTGGGTACATTAAGTTAAATGCTAAACAAAATGATGAAGAGGATCATGTAGAGGCCTTTCACCATTATACCATTTTCTGCTGCTGTTGATATTACCCTATACTCATATGACAGAAATCCTTGTCTTCTTTCAGTTTCACTCCACTGACTCCCACTGTGTCTAGATTGAGCCTTTGTATTTCCCTTTTCACCGGCCGGTGTGGCCGAGCGGTTCTAGGCGCTTCAGTCTAGAACCGCGCGACCACTGCGATCGCAGGTTCGATTTCTGCCTCGGGTATGGATGACTGTGATGTCCTTAGGTTAGTTAGGTTTCAGTAGTTCTAAGTTCTAGGGGACTGATGACCTCTGATGTTCAGTCCCATAGTGCTCAGAGCCATTTTCCCTTTTCAGATTTTCTACCTCCTCTACCTGGTTCAAACTTCTGACATTCCACGCGCCGACTCGTAGAACGTGTCCCTTCCATTGGTTATTCAATCATTTTCTCATGGCCATCTTCCCCTTAGCAGTCCCCTCCCGGAGATCCGAATGGGGTACTGTTCCGGAATTTTTTTCCATTAGAGAGATCATCATGACACTTTTTCAATTACAGGCTACATGTCCTGTGGATACACATTATGTGTCCTTGATGCAGTGGTCTCCATTGCCTTGTGCTTCCTTAGCCGTTGATCATGGCTGATTCTTCCGCCTTTTAGGGGGAGTTTCCCAACTAAGGGCAACAGAGTGCCCTGAATCTCTGTCCTCTCCTCCACCATCTTTGACAAGATCGTTGGTAGAACGAGGGTGACTTCTTACGCCGGAAGTCTCCGGGCGCCATCAGTGATGATTCTTTATCAAAATTCATATGGTGATGAAGTTCGAACCCGGCACCAACGGCGTTTTAATTACTAGTCAAACACTCTATGCCTGGGTCGCATTAATAACAAGGATCTTGTGACCATATTGCCTGATCAACTACATCCCATGGTACAATATCTGTTCTCCAATGATGACACTGCACTCCTATTGAAACAGCTCGCGTAGTCCAGGACTGGTTTTGTGTGCACAAGTATGAACTGTCGCATCTCACGGGCCACCACTGTCACCAGATCTTAATATTATTGATCGTTTGTGGTCTACATTTGGAGAGATGGGTGCGTGATCGCTGTCGACCTCCATCATCGTTACCTACAATTTCCACGATTTTGCAAAAAGATTTCCATTGAAAATCAAACAGTGCGTGTGTTTGTCCGTTCCGAGGAGACTGAAAGCTGTTTTGATTGCCAAAGGTTTTCCTACACCGTATTAGGCACAGTAATGTGTTGTGTTTCTTTTGTTCCCACAGCTTTGTCCACACCTTGTGTACTACCCAAGCCGACCTAAAGCGTGTGGCGGAAAGGCGCATACAACGCCTTGCTTGTTGGTATCTGTCACGGGAGTCTTCTGAGCTTCTACATCACGCGGAGTCAACGACAACGTGGCGAAAACCACCGTTCTTCATTGGATTTTCTCTATGTCCTTCATTAATCATAGTTGATAGATGTCCCAGACTGATGAACAGTACTCAGGAATTTCATAACGCATTTTTTTCGTGGATGAGCAGTATTTGTTTATTATCTCCGCAGTGAACCATTGGCATAGGCTGTTCCTACTATTTGTGTTGTATGTTCAGTCCACTTTATGTCGTTCTGGATGGTTGCGCCTAGGTATTTTACGGTACTTACTATTTCCGGTGATATATCGCCAATAGCGTCGCCGAACAGTGATGAATACCTTAGCAACCTACACGCGATACTTAATATCCTTCAACGTTGACCCGTGGTCTAGAGATGCGTCCTTGACTAGTAAGCAAAATGTCTAAGGCTGAGGCCTCGAACGCAGCTGCTCATTAAATACTGAATGAAAATTTTCTGCAACGGCAGTCGAATACTCCAGATACATGGAGTTATCCTCATTCTGCGGTGAGATGGAAGAGTCAGCGTTAATCTACGGCAGAAGGATCCAGATGACCATGGACGCCACTGAATTCATGGCATATGATGTGTATCCACAGGACACGTGAAAGTGTCATGATTATTTCTCCTTTGGAAAACGATTCCGCATTAGTCCCAAGTTTCAATCTGCGGAAGAGGTCGGCCAAGGGAAACGTAACCACAGGAAAAAGTTTGAATGACAGTGAAAGGTAACGTACTAAGTGTCAGGGCGTGGAAAGTCAGTATATGAATGAGCTAAGGAAGCGATAAAATCCTAAAAATGGAAATGCAAAGGAGATAGGGGTTTCGAGTCAAACGGTATAGGATAATATCAACAGCAGCAGAAAATTACATAACGGATGTAGGGTTTGTTACGAATAGGAAAGTGTGGCAGAGAGTGAGTTACGGGTAACTGTTCAGTGGTAGAGTTATTCCCATTAATATCAACAGCAAACTAACATCAGTAAGAATAATTCAGGTATACATGTCGACATCACAAGCAGAAGAGAAAGAGAAGAAAGAAAGTAATCTGATAATCACGAGGAACTGGAACATGGTAGTAGAGGAGGGAAAAAGAAGAATGAGTTACGGGAGAAAAAGGGCGTGGCAGTAGGAACGATACAGAAAGACGCATTGAGTTTACCAAATAAATTTTAGCTTATAATAGCGAATATACTGTTCAAAAATCACAACAATGGTAAGACAGGGGGTACGGAATCAGTTATTGGACTGCAATTCGTACCCAGGAGCAGATATAGACTCCGATCACAATTTAGAAATTATGAAGGGTAGGCTGAAGTTTAAGAGACTCCTCCGGAAGAATCGCCGTGGTAAGAAGAGTGATACTGAACTACTGAGGAATCAACAGATGCCTTGAATTTCTCTGAGGAATTATGTACCACGATAAAGAATATCACAGTAAGCGGTTCAGTTGAAGGGAAATGGAAGTCTCTAGAAAGAGCGGTCACAGAAGTTGGAGAAAAAAATTTAGCTGCAAGGATGGTACCAAGAAGAAACTTTGGGTTGAATAGATCGACGAAAGAAGGAAGTACGAAAATTTTCAGGGAAACTGAGGACTAGAGAAATGTAAGGCACTTAGGGTGGAAATAAATAGGAACTTCTGGAAAGCCAAGGTGAAATGGCTACAGAAAAAAAATTGAAGAAACCGAAAAAGAAACAACAGCTGGAAGAACAGTTTCAGCATACAGAAAACTCAAAACAAATTTCTGTGCATTACAAGCAAAGGAATCAGCATTAAGCGCAGAAGAGAGAGCGGATAATCAAGTTAACACCGTATGCAGCCGATCTTCTGGCAAAAATAACATACAGAAGATTGCAAAAGAAAATTGAGATCTGTTAGATGACGATCAGTTTGACTTTCTGCAACGTAAGGCTCCTAGGAAGCAGTTCTAACATTGAGATACGTAAGTTAGAACTTAAATAGTGGCAACACTGCTGTGGAGACGCTATGCAATGGAATCTACTATTGTCGCTGATAGCACACGTTGTTGACATACCTACGTTACCTCCGAGCAAATGGACTCGTTCGTCCCACGTCACTGGCGTGCACACAATCGAGGGAAACACAGTCACTTGTGAGCGAGCGGTCTAATTTAACGGTGTCATTGTGTTTTCAAACAGGAACAACGGAGTTGTATCAAGATTGTATGTGCCAGAGGTCGTACAGCATTATAGTGTCATCGAGGTCTTCATGAGGCGTGCGGGGAATCGGCATTGAAGCACAAAATAGTGGCACGTTGGGTAAAAGCCTTCAACGAAGGTCGGACAACTGTGGCAGACATGCATCGGGCAGGTCGTCCTAGCCTCTCTGAAGAAGTGCATGCTGCTGCCGCGTTAGTGGACAGTGATCGACGCCATACGATTCGTAAGCTATCCCACGAAACCAGATTAGCACATACGACTGTGCTTCGCGTCCTGAGGGAACTCCTGGGCGTGCAAAAAATTGCATCACGATGGGGTTCCGCATAACTTGACGGAAATGCAGAAATGGATGCGTTACGACGCTGCTCAGACCCACTTGGAGTCCAATGAGCGTGAAGGAGAGGTTTTCTTACGCCGTATCGCAACACTGGATGAGACATGGGCCACATCGTACGAACCAAAACTGAAATGCCAATCCAACGAATGGCGTCGTTATGGGTCGCCGCGAAAGTCGATAGTGCGTCACAGCCCCAGTATGGTGAACGTTATGGTGATTCTCGTGTACGACTGTTATGGTGTTATCGTAACGCATTGTGTTCCTCCACGGCAGACAGTCAATGCACAGTATTACTATTCGGTTTTGCAGTATCACCTGCGACCAGCTTTGCGAAAGAAGCAGCGACACTTTCTGCGCAAACTACCCATCATTTTGGACGACAATGCGCGGGTTCATACAGCGCAAACTTTGTCTGCTCTGTTCGGTCGATGGGACTGGGAGGTACTGTAGCAGACACCATACTCCCTAGACTTAAGTCCTTGTGACTTTGATTTGATTCCGAAGATGAAGGGACCACTTAGTGGCATTCGCTTCAGAACTGTTCCAGAGATTCGACAGGCAGTAGACCGCTCCATTCGCACCATCAACAGAACACGCTCTGCTAACGGTATACTACGCCTTCCACATCGCTGGTAATGGGTCTGGCCGACTACTTTGAAGGACAATAACAGGTGCAAACATGTAATTCTTTTGTATCGGTTGTGAATAAATAGTTGCCACTATTTAAGTTCCAATCCTCGTATATAATGGAAGCACGGAAAAACAAGATACGTTCATAGGAATTGTCGACCTGCAAAAACCGTTCAACAATGTAAAATGATGCAAAATGTACAAAATTCTGAGAAACATAGGACTAAAGTACGAGTAAAAACGGATTATACACAGTATGAACAACAACCAAGAGGATAAAATAGGAATGGAACACCAAAAACGAAGTGATCACATTAAAATAGTTAAAGAGAGGAATGAAATACAATGAGGTGACGGAAGTCTTGTCGGACCTACTTTTGTCCGGCGTTGTGCAGCAACTCGACTTGGCGTTGACTCAAAAGTTGCTTAAAGTGACCTGCACAAAAATTGAACAAAACTGCCTCTATAGCTGTTCATAACTGCGAAAGTGTGGCTGGTGCAGGATTTTGTGCGCGAAATGGTCTCTCGATTATATCCCATAACTATTCGATGGGATTCTTGTCGGGCGATCTAGGTGGCCAAATCACTCGCTCGAACTGTCCGGAATGGTCTTCGGGCCAATCATGAACAATTATGAGCAGGCCGCGGTGGCAGAGCGGTTCTAGGCACTTCAGTCCGGAAACGCGCTGCTGCAGGTTCGAATCCTGCCTTGGGCATGGATGTGTGTGATGTCCTTAGGTTAGTTAGGTTTAAGTAGTTCTAAGTTCAAGGGGACTGATGACCTCAGATGCTAAGTCCCATAGTGCTTAGAGCCATTTTTTTAAACATTTATGACCTGGTGACGGGTCGTACAGTCATCCAAAAAATTCAGTATTGTTTGGAAACATGATTGGCTGCCAATGGTCTCCAAATAGCAGATCATAACAGTTTCCTTCCAACGATCAGTTCAGTTGGACCAGTGCCGTCGGCAAGGGCACTAGCGTCGATCGTCTGCTGTCATAGCCCATTAACTCCAAACTTTGCCGCAATTTCGTAACGGATACCGGTACGTCCTCCATAAATCCCAAATTGATTTCTGCGGTTATTTCACGCAGTGTTGCTTGTCTGTTAATATTGACGAATCAACGCAAACGTTGTTGGACTCCGTGGTTAAGCAAACGCCCTGGGCCACTGCGATATCCGTGGGGAGAGGTGATGCCTGAAATTTTGTATTCTCAGCACACAGTTGACACTGTGGATCCCAGATATTGAATTCCCTGACGATTTCCGAAACGGAATGCCGCATGCGTCTAGTTCCAGCTACAGTCCCGCGTTCAGAATCTGTTAATTCACGTCGCGCGGCCATGTTCACATAAACAACCTGAGTACAAATAACAGCTGAACCGTTGCAGTAAATGTGTGGGCATCATTTTGCCATATCTGTAACAAAGAAGTTCATGACTTGTGGCTACTCCTTAACTAGTACTACATGAATAGCTGGACTTGGCTGTTATGACTGTGTTGGTGGGTACGCAGAGGAAACGACAGCTCCGCCAATGCACTGCCATTTTATACGTTGTGTACTCGGTACTACCGCCATCTTTATATCTGCGTATCGCTATCCCATGACTTATGACAGCTAAGTGCAAAGACAAGCCTATCCTCAGGGAAATTGAAGAAGAATTATAGGACGTGTTGAATGGAATGAACAGTCTGATGATACATAAAATGGACTGAGAATAAACCCAAAAAAGACGAACATAATTAGAAGCAGCAAAAATTAAATTACTGTTCAATTTGACACAGGCATGAAGCAGGTGATGCCAAGAAACTCTGCTACCTTAGAAGCAAAATAAAACATGATGGACGAAATAACAGGGACATGAAAAGCTGGTAGTGCAGGTAAAGAGGATATACCTGGTGAGGAGAAACATTCTAGTATTAAACATAGACCTTAATCTGAAGAAGAATGTACGTTTGTAGCATAGCATTGTATAGTAGTGAATCATAGACTGCGGAGGAACCGGACAAGTAGAAGACGTGGTGCCATAGAAAGATGTTCAAAATAAGGTGGCCTGATAAGATAAGGAATGAGGAGATTCTCTCCAGAATCGCCGGAAAAAGGAACACGTGGAAAGAAACAATGACAAGAAGAGGAAAGAGGATCACAGCATAAGCTTTAGAAGATTATGGAATAACTTCTTTGGTACTAATAGACGATTTAGAGGGGGAAACTGTAGGGAAAACCGAGACTGGAATAGATTCAGCAAATAATTAATGATAGTGGATGGAAGTGGTTCTGTGAGGTGAAGACTACATGAAATTCTTTTCTACGTGGAACGTTCATGACGTCCTCCGTTGACATTGATGCACTTACATGGGGAGAAAGTCAACTGTATATGAAGCACAAATTTCTTTGTGCCAATAAAGGCACACCGTCCAGCAAATTATATGAGCATCATGTCATCATTACAGTCCTTTATGTAGAACGTAAGGCACTGAAGATGAATCTAAAACCAGAAATTAACCAGACGTAACGAAGAGTACATTTTGAACATTTCATGTAAGAATAAGTCTCACGTGGTATGTTGATACATTAAGTTCCTACGTGTCACCCATGATTATCGTACTATGATGATTAATATTATGACAAAATAGCCTCACGTCACAAAGATTTTCATTTACTACGATCGGATTCGCTCGTCAGAAGCCAGAATCATCGGATAATCACTGCCATCGTGCCAAAGCGTTAGCGCGTTAAGAGTACTGCTTCTGCTGTCATACCCTTTAAGCCAATTTCTTTTTACATTCGCTGAACTGGTTTTTCATATTCATTCCCGATCAGCGTCACATGCAGCACTGCCATTCTGTAAGAACATTTGAATCTTTAAATAACGACCAGTTCCATCGGTTGGAGGACTGAAGTAGCACTGGAAGGCAAAAGGAAAAAAGAAATCTCTTAACTTTCCGCTTTCTCTGAAATGTTTGAAGTGTGTTGTACGCCTAAATTTAAATTTGGCGACTGGATCTTTTCGGGTTAGCCGATGCTTCGGTTGATCGGTATTCGGATAATAGGTGCTCTACTGTAAAGCATTTCCGGACCTTTGTCCATGTAACAGCAAGCTGCAGATTATCTGGATTAATGCGGACTTTAGACTGCACGCGTACTCTCAAATACACATGTTTTTACTGGAAACTGCTATTTACAGCATTTACAAAACACGCTACATACCACATTTGAAAGCCCAGTTCATTACGTACGCTCTACTTGGCGAATACTGCCAAGTTATTTACACAGTTACACTTAAAACACACTGTATTTCGTATCATTTCGTTAAAGTTCACTTTCAGGCAATGATCATCCAGATTTTTCTGTTTCTACATCTCATTCACTTATTTTCAGACGACGATCCTCAGTTTTCTGAAAGTCAAAACATCGGCATAGTTCAACAACCGGCCCTGCATATGCTGACAGCAGGTGAACGCTTCAGCGCCTCAGCGTGCGTGATAACGGGTTCCTCAATTGCTTCGTCTTCTCCGTGTTCCTCTACCGAATAAACTTTGTCCACTATATCCCCAACGCTTAGCTGCTCAAATCATGGTTTGTAGCCAAAGCTTTTTAATGACTCCCGAATGTTTTCCCAATTTACGTCTTCGCAACCGTAAAAGTGAATTCTAAACGAAAATGATGTTTGTAACTATAACAGAATACCTCAATAGTCATTTTTTATTTCTTTCAAAAAAAAATTAAACTGTGCGCAGATAATCCCACAAACCGGATTACCGTAAACGTACTTTATTTCCTTCTTCTGCTACATTACATTACGTTATGGTGGTGGATCCCACGGAGGGTGGGCTGTGCCATGTGAAACGATGCCAGACACGTTCATCCTGTTTAATTTAAATGCAATGCAATGAAACGACTACATTACTGCCATGTTACTGTTCTAATTCTAGTTATAAATTAAACATTATAAACTAAAACATGAAATTTAAGAGCGTCTGCAATGCAGTAGGAGCTACCCAACAGGAATTTCCTTTATACAGTCTTAAATTCACCCACGTTACTTACAGGATATTTAATGTGCTCTGATACTCTGATGAGTACACATGTACTCGTGTATCTGAAGTATCTGTCTCTATCCGATGCCAACCTCAAAGCCTTGACGTCATTGTGCAGGCTGCTTTTTGTCCTAGTGTCACACTCGCGCTGTTCACTACTTCTTTAAGAAATGGAAATATCATGTATGTGAATGATTTTCCATCTAATATACAACAAGCAGAATTAGTTCTTTTTGCGGATGACACTAGTATAGTAATCAATCAAGGCATATATACAGTAACAGAAGAAATGATAAAGGACATCCTTAAAAGTATCGTTGACTGGTCCTCTGCAAATGGTCTCACCCACGGTTCAAAAAAGGCAGAGCATACTCAGTTCTGTACATCTAGGAGTACTACAATAATGATGAGTCCAACACATGGTGAGGAAATATTAAACAAGGAGGAAACTTCAGAATTCTTAGGTGTCCATACTGATGAGAATTTAAACTGTAAAAACAAATATTTTGCAAATCTGAAAAAACTTACTTCAGCCACATTTGTATTTAGAATCACTGAAAATTTTACGAAGAGACAATTCAGTAAGTTGACATACTTTGCATATTTTGATTCGATAATGTCACATGGAATGATCTTTAAGAAAGAAATTTTTCACTGCTCAAAAACCTGGTGTAAGAATAATACATGGTGCTCACCCTCGATCATGTTGTAAACATATGTTTAAGCAGTTGGGCATTCTGACAACTGCCTTACGGCATATTTGTTCCCTCATGAATTTTACCGCTAACAATCCTCTGCAGTTCAAAAGGAAAAATGATGTACAGAATACAATACCAGAAGAAAAAAAAACAAAAGAACAAAAAAAAAACACTCCTTACTCTATTTTAAGGTACAAAAAGTGTGAACGAGGCCGCAACTAAAATTTTTGATCATTTACCCACTGATATAAAACGAATGTAAAATACGAAAACAAACTGAAAATTTTTTTCCCTGACAACTCCTTTTCCATAGAAGAATTTCTATTATTGTGATGTGTGGAAGTTGGTGGCTAGGAATTACTTACGCACATATATATACTTATAAATGTTCTGAATGTAGCCACATTTATAAATGAATTTGTCATGTGAACCTAGAATGGCTCGTTCGGCGTCATAACAATTTATCGTTCAGAATGATCCGTGGAATCTGAAAGTAACTATGCGTAATGACAAACGACATTAATGAATATATATACTGGGAAGCAGTCAATTTTAGATTTTTGAAAAGTTCTCTACGGAATTTTCTAGGGATGACACCTCGTGTAATTCTTGTAATGCACTTCTGTACTCTGAAAATACTGATCCTGTCCCTGTAGTTATGATGGGACAACCGACTGATCTTAACAACAGATTGGCCATCTACTCTGAAAAATAAACAAAATACGTGAGATGTAGGTGTAGTTATAAACGTATCGCTAATGCTCTATACTTGAAGCAATGTCGAGAAGTAAAAACTCTGTTAAGGTTAAATGAACATAGAATTTGGCTGGCTGGAGTTACAGCAGTTAGTAACATTTGGAAAACATTGTAAGTTTAATTAATGAATTTCAGAAGATTAATGATTGGCAGCCCACTACATGAGCCAAATTACTGTGATTATAGTCACTGTCTCTTAATGATGGCAAACTAAGCGAAGAATGCTTGGTTTTGATGAAAGGCAAAAATGGTACAGAATTGGCACACTTAGTTCTAGCGAGATTTCGTACAGATATGTCACAGTGAACAAATACCTTTCAATTAGGGAGCTGTTGTTGTTGTTGTGGCCTTCAGTCCTGAGACTGGTTTGATGCAGCTCTCCATGGCACCCTATCCTGTGCAAGCTTCTTCATCTCCCAGTACTTATTGCAACCCACATCCTTCTGAATCTGCTTAGTGTATTCATCTCTTGGTCTCCCTCTACGATTTTCACCCACCATGCTAAATATGTGATCCCTTGATGCCTCAGAACATGTCCTACTAACCGGTCCCTTCTTTTTGTCAAGTTGTGCCACATACTCCTCTTCTCCCCAATTCTATTCAATACTTCATCATTAGTTATGTGATCTACCCATCTTATCTTCAGCATTCTTCTGTAACACCACATTTCGAAACCTTTCTATTCTCTTCTTGTCCAAACTACTTATCGTCCATGTTTCACTTCCATACAAGGCTACACTCCACACAAATACTTTCAGAAACGACTTCCTGATACTTAAATCTATACTCGATGTTAACAAATTTCTCTTCTTCAGAAACGCTTTCCTTGCCATTGCCAGTCTACTTCGACCGTCATCGGTTATTTTGCTTCCCAAGTAGCAAAACTCCTTTACTACTTTAAGTGTCTCATTTCCTAATCTAATTCCCTCAGCATCACCCGACTTAATTCGACTACATTCCTTATCCTCGTTTTGCTTTTCTTGATGTTCATCTTATACCCTCCTTTCAAGACACTGTCCATTCCGTTCAACTGCTCTTCCAAGTCCTTTGCTGTCTCTGATAGAATTACATTGTCATCGGCGAACCTCAAAGTTTTTATTTCTTCTCCATCGATTTTAATACCTACTCCGAATATTTCTTTTGTTTCCTTTACTGCTTACTCAATATACAGATTGAATAACATCGGGGAGAGTCTACAACCTTGTCTCAAAAAAATGTTCAAATGCGTGTGAAATCTTATGGGGCTTAACTGCGAAGGTCATCAGTTCCTAAGCTTACACATTACTTAACTTAAATTATCCTAAGGACAAACACACACACCCATGCCCGAGGGAGGACTCGAACCTCCACAGGGACCAGCCGCACAGTCCATGACTGCAGCGCCTTAGAGCGCTCGGTTAATCCCGCGCGGCACCTTGTCTCACTCCCTTCCCAACCACTGCTTCCCTTTCATGTCCCTCGACTCTTATAACTGCCATCTGGTTTCTGTACAAATTGTAAATACCCTTTCGCTCCCTGTATTTTACACCTGCCACCTTTAGAATTTGAAAGAGAGTATTCCAGTCAACATTGTCAAAAGCTTTCTCCAAGTCTACAAATGCTAGAAACGTAGGTATGCCTTTCCTTAATCTTTCTTCTAAGATAAGTCATAAGTTCAGTATTGCCTCACGTGTTCCAACATTTCTACGGAAATCAAACTGCTCTTCCCCGAGGTTAGCTTCTACCAGTTTTTCCATTCGTCTGTAAAGAATTCGCTTTAGTATTTTGCAGCTCTGACTTATTAAACTCATAGTTCGGTAATTTTCACATCTGTCAACACCTACTTTCTTTGGGATTGGAACTATTGTATCCCTCTTGAAGTCTGAGGGTATTTCGCCTGTCTCATACACCTTGCTCACCAGATGGTAGAGTTTTGTCAGGACTGGCTCTCCCAAGGCCGTCAGTAGTTCTAATGGAATGTTGTCTACTCCTGGGGCCTTGTTTCGACCTAGGTCTTTCAGTGCTCTGTCAAACTCTTCACGCAGTATCGTATCTCCGATTTCATCTTCATCTACCTCCTCTTCGATTTCCATAATATTGTCCTTAAGTACATCGCCCTTGTATAGACCCTCTTTATACTCCTTCCACCTTTCTGCTTTCCCTTATTTGCTTAGAACTGGGTTTCCATCTGAGCTCTTGATATTCATACAAGTAGTTCTATTTTCTCTAAAGGTCTCTTGAATTTTCCTGTAGGCAGTATCTATCTCACCCCTAGTGAGATAAGCCTCTACATCCTTACATTTGTCCTCTAGGCATCCCTGCTTAGCCATTTTGTACTTCCTGTCGATCTCATTTTTGAGTCGTCTGTATTCCTTTTTGCCTGCTTCATTTACTGCATTTTTATATTTTCTCCTTTCATCAATTAAGTTCAATATTTCTTCTGTCACCCAAGGAGTTCTACTAGCCCTCGTCTTTTTACCTACTTGATCCTCTGCTGCCTTCACCACTTCATCCCTCAGAGCTACCCTTTCTTCTTCTACCGTACTTCTTTCCCCCATTCCTGTCAATTGTTCCCTTATGCTCTCCCTGAAACTCTGTACAACCTCTGGTTCTTTCAGTTTATCCAGGTCCCATCTCCTTAAATTTCCACCTTTTTGCAGTTTTTTCAGCTTTAATCTACTGTTCATAACCAATAGGTTTTGGTCAGAGTCCACATCTGCCCCTGGAAATGTCTCACAATTTAAAACCTGGTTCCTAAATCTCTGCCTTACCATTATATAATCTATCTGAAACCTTTTGGTATCTCCAGGATTCTTCCATGTATACAACCTTCTTTCATGATTCTTGAACTAAGTGTTAGCTATGATTAAGTTATGCTCTGTGCAAAACTCTACCAGGCGGCTTCCTCTTTCATTTCTTAGCCCCAATCCATATTCTCCTACTATGTATCCGTCTCTTCCTTTTCCTACTTCCGAATTCCAGTCACAGATGACTATTAAATTTTCGTCTCCCTTCACTACCTGAATAATTCCTTTCATCTCATCATACATTTCTTCAATTCCTTCATCATCTGCAGAGCTAGTTGGCATATAAACTTGTACTTCTGTAGTAGGCATGGGCCTTGTGTCTATCTTGGCCACAAAAATGCGTTCACTATGCTGTTTGTAGTAGCTTACCCACACTCCTATTTCTTTATTCATTATTAAACCTACTCCTGCATTACTCCTATTTGATTTTGTGTTTATAACCCGGTATTCACTTGACCATATGTCTTGTTCCTCCTGCCACCGAACTTCACTAATTCCCACTATATCTAACTTTAACCTACCCATTCCCTTTTTAAATTTTCTAATCTACCTGCCCGATTAAGGGATCTGACCTTCCACGCTCCGATCCGTAGAACGCCAGTTTTCTTTTTCCTGATAACGACGTCCTCTTGAGTAGTCCCCGCACGGAGTTCAGAAACGGGGACTATTTTAACTTCGGAATATTTTACCCAAGAGAACGCCATCATCATTTATCCATACAGTAAAGCTGCATGCCCTCGGGACAAATTACGGCCGTAGTTTCCCCTCGCTTTCAGCTGTTCGCAGTACCAGCACAGCAAGGCCGTTTTGGTTAATGTTGCAAGGCCAGGTCAGTCAATAATCCAGGCTGTTGCCCCTGCAACTACTGAAAAGGCTGCTGCCCCTCCTCAGGAACCACACGTTTGTCTGGCCTCTCAACAGATACCCCTCCGTTGTGGCTGCACCTATGGTACAGCCATCTGTATTGCTGAGGCACGCAAGCCTCCCCACCAATGCCAAGGTCCATGGTTCATGGGGAAGAGTTAGGGAGCAGCTCATGCAAAATAGTTAGTTATAATCAAAGGTAACAAAATCTCATCACTAGTAAATTATAAATCAAAAATTCGTCTTCACTCACAGTAATTCATAATGTCCTTAATTTCACTCAAAATGTTACTTGTGTGATTCATTAGCGAATGTAGTCATTTACCTTAACATTTACTGCAATTATATAGAGTCATTCAGTAATCAGTTTCCTATGAAATAAAGTTATATAACTTTCAAAGTCAAAATTTCGGTTGTAAGAGATTGACTAAGTTCGTAAATGATTTTACTGACTCATTATTTTGTTGTAACTTCAAATTTTCTTCAAATAATTATAATTTTTCTAGATTTAGGTTAATTCTAATCCTGGTAAGGTTACAACGATATTTTACAAAATGGGCAAATTGTGAATATAAGATTACAGAACTAACTTTCTGCAGCCAGTGGTGGATACACTGTTTTTGAAGCACACTATCAGTAAAAATGTTTATGTACATGTACACACTTTTCGTTCCACAGCACACTTTGTAAACACAAGACAAATCAAGTCATAGAACTTCAGATGGAAAGATGGTGCATTTCTACAAATACACTCATGTTATTATTTCAAAGGAAATACAATGTAATTATATTATTATTTATGCAGGAAATCATTTACAAAACAAATGTTTGTGAATACCATAAACGTGGGCTACTTGAGCCCAGATTTCGAAATTCTGACATTATATTTAAAAATGGGCACAACAGATCTTTTTCACTATCATACTCGCATTATATTATTAAACTATCTTTTATTATGGATACTTTAACATGCAGTATTCATTGCTTGTGATGTAGAAAATATTTTTATTTTTCTATTTTATGTGGGCTCAAGTTAAGCTTATGGTTGGGTTACTTGAGCCCAGACTGTAATTCCCATAGATACTACCCCTGAAGGCATGTTGGGTCCAAGTAGTTTGACGGTTATTTGAATAACATAATTTATGAACAACCAGTTAACTTCCAAACGTTTATTTTAAGGACAAATATTAATTTTGATCAACACTTTTTGGATATTGTGCAAGCAATAGAATGTAGGGAACAATAGAATGTAGTCCAGTTAAAGAAAACAAACCTCTTTTTATTAATATTGGTGTTCTATTGTCATTACCACATCTTCAAATTTATACAAGAAGACATCCTAATTTTCGGGCCACCTCCAGGCTTTTAGTGTAGGCTCCATGAAGTCGACTCTAACCCCTACTGCTTCTATAGCGAGGATGACTCTTGGGTATTCCTTCTCGTTCCACTTTACCAGAACAAACTTTCCTATTTTTAGGTCATCTTTCGTTACATGCGCTGGTGACGGTGTTGAATTGCCTTAGGTTTGGCAAGAAGTCATAGACAAGTGTCCTATATGTTCCTCATCACTATTGTGGAGGCTGATGTCACTGTCACCTCCTGATCTCAAATTGAATGCGTCATCTTCTTCTGACGTGAAGTCTTTCAATTTTCGTTTTTTTTTTTCATATGGTGGTCTTGGCTGTTTTTGAAGATGCTTTCAATTTTGGACTTTCTTCCTGGTGTTGGGTGTTTTCCATGGAGGCACTGGTGTTGCTGGTAGAGCAGAAATCAGACACACGTACACTCTGTCCAGGTGGCACTTGGAGTTTTTTCCTCTTAGTAGAGCGAGGTGTAACAAACTCGCCCCTCTTCTCTTGAAGTCGTTGACGAAATGCATCCCCAATCATAGATAAGTCTACATTTTCCTTGGATTTGTCTTGATTTGGCAAATGGTGTCTGATCTGATTTTTATCTAGATGCACCAATCCAGCTTTCTTTAAACCTGCCTTTAGGTTGCTTTTCATGTTTGGACCCATTTCTCCTAAAACAGTTCGCAACAGCATTGGGAACTAATACTTTGGAAGCACACCGATTCTTTTACCTGCATCTGATTGCTTCCAGCGGTCAAGAACATCCTTCCACCTCATTTTGAGAGGCCTAAAATATGCCACATCCACTGGCTGAGTGAGGTGGGAAGAATTGGGTGGTTGAGAAACTAAGTGCACATTGTTTTCTTCATATGGCTGAATCACAATAATGCTGAGCTGTGAAGTAAGATTGTCACAAATTACAACCTTCTTACAGTCTTGTTTCTTAAGAATTGGAAGCAGATGACTGGTAAACCAGTCCTCAAAAATTGCTTCATCGATCCACCCATGCTTATGCAGTTATACCTAGCCCCAGGTGAGCCACCTTCCATCCAAGTTGACCACAGATTTTCGGCCTTATATATGATATAAGAGGGACTGGACTATCCTGCTGCCACAAAACATTACACTTATGCTGGATTTTGTTGTGTTCATAATCCACTCGGGGTATTTAGTACCCCTTTGGCAAATTACTTTTTTACTACCCAGATCATCACTCATATTGGTTTCGTCATAGTTGTAGACATTTTCAGGAGGGGCGTCCTTGAGCAGTTTTCCAACATTATGAATGTATTCAGAGATGATCTTCTCATCGACACCCGCTCTTGTTCTTTTTATGTTAGCTGCAAATCGAACTGAAATACTGGGATGCCTAAGATGGAAGGACTTAACCGAATCTCTACCAGGCAAGTTATTCTTAAAACAACCAATGGTACGTCCCTGTCGACCTAAGTAAGCTTTTATGACAAATCTAAAATTAAGTTTGTCGCAAGGAAACCCAAAGTCACACACAATGTGGAGATGCATAGCAAACATAAGCTCCTTTTCATCTGCAAAAACTCTCGGCAGCCCAGTTTCCTCGGATGTTGATTTTTTAGTTTCCTCTTGATAGTGGTTCCGCAAATATTATAAAAACTCTCTGCTTCTCACTGTGTCATCCTCCTACTCCTTACAGCTTCCAGGCATTCTTCCAACTTTTCGGGAGTAAGGTCAGCATATGTACTGTTTCCAGGTAGTCTTATATACTTATAAGTCATTGCGTCAGATAATCCTGAAAGAAAACAACCACAAAATTAGAATTTCCAGTGGGGAACATTAATTCTTCTGGGAATCTTGAGCCCAAACTTATTAACGTACTGAACAGCAAGAAATGTGGTTACAGGTTACTTGAGCCCATGGGCTCAAGTATCCTGTATCCGCAGGTAACGTGTACCAGTTGTACTTAACCACACATTGTACAGTTAATGAGTTATTCCCCCCCCCCATGAACCATGGACTTCCCCGTTGGTGGGGAGGCTTGCGTGCCTCAACGATACAGATATCCGTACTGTAGGTGCAACCACAATGGAGGAGTATCTGTTGAGAGGCCAGACAAACGTGTGGTTCCTGAAGAGGGGCAGCAGCCTTTTCAGTAGTTGCAGGGGCAACAGTTTGGATGATTGACTGATCTGGCCTTGTAACACTAACCGAAATTGCTTTGCTGTTACGATACTGCGAATCGCTGAAAGCAAGGGGAAACTACAGCCGTAATTTTTCCCGAGGGCATGATGATGCCATCCTCTTGGGTAAAATATTCCGGAGGTAAAATAGTCCCCCATTCGGATCTCCAGGCGGGGACTACTCAAGAGGGAGTTGTTATCAGGAGAAAGAAAACTGGCGTTCTACGAATCGGAGCGTGGAATGTCAGATCCCTTAATCCGACAGCTAGGTCAGAAAATTTAAAAAGAGAAATAGATAGGTTAAAGTTAGATATAGTGGGATTTAGTGAAGTTCGGTGGCAGGAGGAACAAGACTTTTGGTCAGGTGAATACAGGGTTCTAAATACAAAATCAAGTAGGGGTAATGCAGGAATAGGTTTAATAATGAATAAAAAAATGAGTTCGGGTAAGCTACTACAAACACCATAGCGAACGCATTATTGTGGCCAAGATAGACACAAAGCCCACGCCTACTACAGTAGTACAAGTTTATATGCCAACTAGCTCTGCAGATGATGAAGAAATTGATGAAATGTATGATGAGATAAAAAAAATTATTCAGGTAGTAAAGGGAGACGAAAATTTAATAGTCGTGGGTGACTGGAATTCGAGAGTAGGAAAAGGGAGAGAAGGAAACATAATGGGGGAATATGGATTGGGGCTAAGAAATGAAAGAGGAAGCCGCCTGGTAAATTTTCCGCAGGGCATAACTTTATCATAGATAACACTTGGTTTAAGAATCATGAAGGAAGGTTGTATACATGGAAGAATCCTGGAGGTACTAAAAGGTATCAGATAGATCATATAATGTTAAGCCAGAGATTTAGGAACCAGGTTTTAAATTGTAAGACATTTCCAGGGGCAGATGTGGACTCTGACCACAATCTATTGGTCATGAACCGTAGATTAAAACTGAAGAAACTGCAAAAAGGTGGTAATTTAAGGAGATGGGACCTGGATAAACTGAAAGAACCAGAGGTTGTACAGAGTTTCAGGGAGAGCATATGGGAACAATTGATAGGAATGCGGGAAAGAAATACAGTACAAGAAGAATGGGTAGCTTTGAGGGATGAAACAGTGAAGGTAGCAGAGGATCAAATAGGTAAAAAGACGAGGGCTAGTAGAACTCCTTGGGTAACAGAAGAAATATTAAATTTAATTGATGAAAGGAGGAAATATAAAAATGCAGTAAATAAACAAATGTCTCAAAAATGAGATCGACAGGAAGTGCAAAATGGCTAAGCAGGCATGGCTACAGGACAAATGTAAGAATGTAGAGGCTTATCTCACTAGGGGTAAGATAGATACTGCCTACAGGAAAATTAAAGAGACCTTTGAAGAAAGGAGAACCACTTGCATGAATATCAAGAGCTTTGATGGAAACCCAGTTCTAAGCAAAGAAGGGAAAGAAGAAAGCTGAAAGGAGTATATGGAGGGTCTATACAGAGGCGATGTTCTTGAGGACAATAATATGGAAATTGAAGAGGAGGTAGATGAAGATGAAATCGGAGATATCAGCACTAAAAGACCTAATTCGAAGCAAGGCCCCCAGAGTAGACAAAATTCCATTAGAACTACTGACAGCCTTGGGAGAGCCAGGCCTAACAAAACTCTATCATCTGGTGAGCAAGATGTATGAGACAGGCGAAATCACCTCAGACTTCAAGAAGAATATAGTAATTCCAATCCCAAAGAAAGCATGTGTTGACAGATGTTAAAATTGCCGAACAATCAGTTTAGTAAGTCACAGCTGCAAAATACTAACGCAAATTCTTTACAGACGAATGGAAAAACTGCTAGAAGCTGACTTCGGGGAAGATCAGTTTGGATTCCAAAGAAATGTTGGAACACGTGAGACAATACTAACCCTATGTCTTATCTTAGAAGAAAGATTAAGGAAAGTCAAACCTACGTTTCTAGCATTTGTAGACTTAGAGAAAGCTTTTGACAATGTTGACTGGAATACTCTCTTTCAAATCCTGAAGGTGTGAGGGATAAAATACAGGGGGCGAAAGGCTATTTACAATTTGTACAGAAAGCAGATGGCAGTTATAAGAGTAGAGGGGTATAAAAGGGAAGCAGTGGTTGGGAAGGGAGTGAGACAGGGTTGTAGCCTATCCCCGATGTTATTCACTCTGTATATTGAGCAAGCAACAATGGAAACATAAGAAAAGTTCAGAGTTGGTATTGAAACGCATGGAGAAGAAATAAAAACTTTGAGGTTCGCCGATGACATTGTAATTCTGTCAGAGACAGCAAAGGACTAGGAAGAGCAGTTGAATGGAATGGACGGTGTCTTGAAAGGAGGGTATAAGATGAACTTCAACAAAAGCAAAACGAGGATAATGGAATGTAGTCGAATTAAGTTGGGTGATGCTGAGGGAATTAGATTAGGATATGAGACACTAAAAGTAGTAAAAGAGTTTTGCTATTTGTGGAGCAAAATAACTGATGATGGTCGAAGTAAAGAGGATATAAAATGTAGACTGGCAATGGCAAGGAAAGCGTTTCCGAAGAAGAAAAATTTGTTAACATCGAGTATAGATTTAAGTATCAGGAAGTCGTTTCTGAAAGTATTTGTGTGGAGTGTAGCCTTGTATGGAAGTGAAACATGGACGATAAATAGTTTGGACAAGAAGAGAATAGAAAGGTTTCGAAATGTGGTGTTACAGAAGAATGCTGAAGATTAGATGGGTATATCACATAACTAATGAGGAGGGATTGAACAGAATTGGGGAGAAGAGGAGCTTGTGGCACAACTTGACTAGAAGATGGGATCGGTTGGTAGGAGATGTTCTGAGACATCGAGGGATCACCAATTTAGAATCGGAGGGCAGAGTGAAGGGTGAAAATCGTAGAGGGCGACCAAGAGGTGAATACACTAAGCAGATTCAGATAGATGTAGGCTGCAGTACGTACTGGGAGATGAAGAAGCTTACACAGGATAGAGTAGCATGGAGAGCTGCATCAAACCAATCTCAGGACTGAAAACCACAACAACAACAACAATGAGCTATTCAGGGCATGAACTGCCCTCAATTGGCTTTGATGATAAACTAAATATGAAATATATGCACTTGCCTCCAGTTTTAGGCCATTCCTGATATCTTAGTAGACGAAAGTTTGCGTATTGAAATAAACAACAAACACATGTCTAGGTAGCATAACCAGTGCTGTTACTAGTGGCGACTTCCCAAACCTCCTAGACTCACACTATGGTCTGGTTAGTGCTGCCGCCTACCAGCGAAGCAGCAAACTACGTCGTTATAATGATGGTGAGGGTGCACAGAGAACCAAACAACATTTTTCTATTTTGGGCTCAAGTTAGCCTCCAGGGCTCAATTAGCCTGCGTTTACAGTACATCAAATGTTGATTATGTTATCGTATAGTTCAAATGGCTCGGAGCACTTGGGACTTAACATCTGAGGTCATCAGTCTCCTAGAGCTTAGAACTACTTAACCTAACTAACATAGGGACATCATACATATCCATACCCGAGGCTGGATTCGAACCTGCGACTGTAGCGGTCGCGCGGTTCCAGACTGAAGCGCCTAGAACCGCTCGGCCACGACGGCCGGCTGTTGTCAAATGCTTACACTGTTAAATATTTATTTCCCTAAGAAAAAATGAACTTTTAAAGTTACTGGAAAAACTGAGGCTGCAAAACAGCTCTGTTTATTCAATCAAAAAGTTTTCAAAAGAAGTTAACTTGTGTAGCATTATTTCTAATTGTTTAGTTGATCACGTTTTTTACCATGGTTTTCTGTATGAAGTACAGTTAAGCTGTTGTACACATCACTTCATCTGTGTCTGTTAAGGTACGTATGGTTAGCTAGGGCAGATTTCTCAGTAATGATTATGTCTAAAAGCATCAAAGTGTTCTTTGCACCTTCAGTGTAAAATTCTTCCTGTTTTGCCTACGTAAATTGCATGGCAGTTGTCACATTGTAATTTGTATATTCCACTATGCTCTGTTGTGGGAGTGCTTCTGTTTACTGTGTGAAGTATATGGTGTCCAAGTTTGTGATTTGTGAAGAATAGTATTTTCATATTGGTGTTTCTAAATAAGTTAGCAACTTTTTGTGATGATTTGTCTAAATAATGAATGCATATGAAGGAGTGTGTTGTGTCGGTTGTTATTCTTGTAGTATTTCTATGACTGATGTTGGCCTGTGGTTTGTTGGATAGTTTGTCAACTGATTTTTCTCAATAGCCATTATACTGCAATTTCTTTGGTGATATCAGTTCTTGTGGTAATGCTTTGGGTTTCAAAGGTAATGTGTATACCTTGTTCAACATGGATCTAAATGTTGGATATTTGGGCGATGTGATGATTCATGTAATGTGATATCAGTGTACGTTGGTTTCCCTAAATGTAGAAATTAGGTTGCTCTTGTTCGATGTGTTTCTTGTTCAGCTGTGAACTATATTTCATTGTGAAATGAACTGAATAACGTAAGAAGCTCATCAAGTTCATCTTTTATGCTATTAAATAGGAGTAGTCTCATCCACATACCTTCTGAAATAAACAACTTTGTAAGTAATGGTATTTTTCCTTAAAAATTTTGTTTTCTTGATTGTTGCTGAATATGTTGTACAGGACACTTGACATATTTTTACCATTATCTAAGTCTTCTTTTTGTTGCTAGATTTTATCATTAAAAGTGAATGAGTTATGGGATAGTATTAGTTGAAGCAGAACAACCATCTTTGAAATCTCGGGTATGGGTAGTTTTTTTGTGTTTGATAAGGTTTTCTTCAATAACTTCGGTTGTCTTTTGACAGGTATATTTGTGAATAAAATAACAGCTAAATTCTTTTGAGGTTTTTTCATTTTTGATTGGTAGTGTTAAATCACTTATATTTTTTATCTAGTATGTGGTTTTTTTTTGCCTCTCCCCCATGAACCATAGACCTTGCCGTTGGTGGGGAGGCTTGCGTGCCTCAGCGACACAGATATCCGTACCGTAGGTGCTACCACAACGGAGGGGTATCTGTTGAGAGGCCAGACAAACGTATGGTTCCTGAAGAGGGGCAGCAGCTTTTCAGTAGTTACAGGGGCAACAGTCTGGATGATTGACTGATCTGGCCTTGTAGCACTAACCAAAACGGCCTTGCTGTGCTGGTACTGCAAACGGCTGAAAGCAAGGGGAAACTACAGCCGTAATTTTTTCCCGAGGGCATGCATCTTTACTGTATGGATAAATGATGATGGCGTCCTCTTGGGTAAAATATTCCAGAGGTAAAATGCCTCCCCATTCAGATCTCCAGGTGGGGACTACTCAAGAGGACGCCGTTATCAGGAGAAAGAAAACTGGCGTTCTACGGATCGGAGCGTGGAATGTCAGATCCTTTAATCGGGCAGGTAGGTTAGAAAATTTAAAAAGGGAAATGGATAGGTCAGAGTTGGATATAGTGGGAATTAGTGAAGTTCGGTGGCAGGAGGAACAAGACTTTTGGTCAGGTGAATACAGGGTTCTAAATACAAAATCAAATAGGAGTAATGCACGAGTAGGTTTAATAATGAATAAAGCAATAGGAATGCGGGTAAGCTACTACAAACAGCACAGTGAACGCATTGTTGTGGCCAACATAGACACGAAGCCCACGCCTATGACAGTAGTACACGTCCAAATGCCTACTAGCTCTGCAGATGACGAAGAAATTGAAGAAATGTATGATGAGATAAAAGAAATTATTCAGATAGTGAAGGGAGACGAAAATTTAATAGTCATGGGTGACTGGAAATCGACAGTAGGAAAAGGAAGAGAAGGAAACGTAGTAGGTGAATATGGATTGGGGCTAAGAAATTAAAGAGAAAATCGCCAGATAGAATTTTGCACAGAGCACAACTTAATCATAGCTAACATTTGGTTCAGGAATCATGAAAGAAGGTTGTATACATGGAAGAAGCCTGGAGATACCAAAAGGTATCAGATAGATTATATAATGGTAAGACAGAGATTTAGGAACCAGGTTTTAATTTGTAAGATATTTCCAGGGGCAGATGTGGACTCTTTGACCACAATCTATTGGTTATGAACCGCAGATTAAAACTGAAGAAACTGCAAAAAGGTGGTAATTTAAGGAGATGGGACCTGGATAAACTGAAAGAACCAGCAGTTGTACAGAGTTTCAGGGAGAGCATAAGGGAACAATTGATAAGGATGGGGGAAAGAAATACAGTGGAAGAAGAATGGGTAGCTTTGAGGGATGAAGTAGTGAAGGCGGCAGAGGATCAAGTAGGTAAAAAGACGAGGGCTAGTAGAAATCCTTGGGTGACAGAAGATATATTGAATTTAATTGATGAAAGGAGAAAATATAAAAATGCAGTAAATGAAGCAGGCAAAAAGGAATATAAACGTCTCAAAAATGAGATCGACAGGAAGTGCAAAATGGCTAAGCAGGCATGGCTACAGGTCAAATGTAAGGATGTAGAGGCTTATCTCACTAGGGGTAAGATAGATACTGCCTACAGGAAAATTACAGAGACCTTTGGAGAAAAGAGAATGATTTGTATGAATATCAAGAGCTCAGCTGGGAACCCAGTTCTAAGCAAAGTAGGGAAGACAGAAAGGTTCAAGGAGTATATAGAGGGTCTATACAAGGGCGATGTACTTGAGGGCAATGTTATAGAAATGGAAGAGGATGTTGATGAAGATGAAATGGGAGGTATCAAACTGCGTGAAGAGTTTGATAGAGCACTGAAAGACCTAAGTCGAAACAAGGCCCTGAGAGTAGACAACATTCCATTAGAACTACTGACAGCCTTGGGAGAGCCAGTCCTGACAAAACTCTACCATCTGCTGAGCAAAATGTATGAGACAAGCCAAATACCCTCAGACTTCAAGCAGAATATAATAACTCCAATTCCAAAGAAATCAGGCGTTCACAGATGTGAAAATTACCGAACTATCAGTTTAATAAGTCACGGCTGCAAAATAATAACTCGAATTCTTTACAGACGAATGGAAAATCTGGTAGAAGCCAACCTCGGAGAAGATCAGTTTGGATTTCGTAGAAATATGGGAACACGTGAGGCAACACTGACCCTACGACTTATTTTAGAAGCTAGATTAAGAAAAGGCAAACCTACGTTTCTAGCATTTGTAGACTTGGCGAAAGCTTTTGACAATGTTGTCTGGAATACTCTCTTTCAAATTCTGAAGATGGCAGGTGTAAAATACAGGGAGCGAAAGGGTATTTACAATTTGTACAGAAACCAGATGGCAGTTATAAGAGTCGAGGGACATGAAAGGGAAGCAGTGGTTGGGAAGGGAGTGAGACAGGGTTGTAGCCTCTCCCCGATGTTGTTCAAACTATATATCGAGCGAGCAGTGAAAGAAACAAGACAAAAATTCTCAGTAAGTATTAAAATCCATGGAGAAGAAATAAAAACTTTGAGGTTCGTCGATGACATTCTAATTCTGTCAGAGACAGCAAAGAGCAGTTGAACGGAATGGACAGTGTCTTGAAAGGAGAATATAAGATGAACATCAACAATAGCAAAACGAGGATCATGGAATGTAGTCGAATGAAGTCGGGTGATGCTGAGGGAATTAGATTAGGAAAGGAAACACTTAAAGTAATAAAGGAGTGTTGCTATTTGGGGAGCAAAATAACTGATGATGGTCGAAGTAGAGAGGATATAAAATGTAGTCTGGCAATGAGAGGGAAAGCGTTTCTGAAGAAGAGAAATTTGTTAACATCGAGTATAGATTTAAGAGTCAGGGAGTCATTTCTGAAAGTATTTGTATGGAGTGTAGCCATGTATGGAAGTGAAACATGGACGATAATTAGTTTGGGCAAGAAGAGATTAGAAGCTTTCGAAATGTGGTGCTACAGAAGAATGCTGAAGATTAGATGGATAGATCACATAACTAATGAGGAGGTATTGAATAGAATTGGGGAGAAGAGGAGTATGAGGCACAACTTGACAAAAAGAAGGGACCGGTTAGTAGGACATGTTCTGAGGCATCAAGGGATCACCAATTTAGTATTCTAGGGCAGAGTGGAGGGTAAAAATCGTAGAGGGCGACCAAGAGATGAATACACTAAGCAGATTCAGAAGGATGTAGGCTGCAGTACGTACTGGGAGATGAAGAAGCTTGCACAGGATAGAGTAGCATGTAGAGCTGCATCAAACTAGTCTCAGGACTGAAGACCACAACGACAACATGTGGTTTTGAAGATTTGAGGATATTACTTAATAATTGAGAAAGCTCTATTTTTGGAGTTAAAAGTCTGTTTACATGGAGAGTTTGCGATGTGGACCATTGGCTGTGCTCTTTGGGTTCAATGGAGTTCATTAATATCCAACTTTTTACTTGTTTATCAGACAGCAGGAAGTTACATTTGTTGAGCATTAAATTTAATTTTTTGAATTTTAAGTGGGCCATGTTTCAGTTGATTAATGTTGTTTTCTGAGAAAAAATTAAGAGTTTCACTAATGTAATTATCTTTCTAATAGTCAACAGAGGAGTTTCGCTTATCCATCTTGTCTAAGATACCATCATGTCCATGGAGTTTATGTCAGCTGTTGTAACATTCTGTTTTGTGTGATAATTATACTGGAACATTAATTTACTATTTTTCACTTCTTTTTGTATAATTTCATTAATATTATGTGCTAAGACAATCTGTTCATTGTGATTCAGCTTCGCCATAGCTGCAATTTTCGAAGTATTTGCTATGAGGTTTTTTAACCTATGAATACTAAACAAAGGTCTGATATTATATCTAAGACCTTTGTTCAATATTGCTTGTTCTGTGTTTGTAAAAAGCTAATGTTAGTTTAAAATAACTCGTTCACAAAAATTCGGTGTTTTGGAAGTTACATTATTATGGGTACTGGCGTAGTTTTATTTAAGGGAGTCAAACGTTTTTTGCATGTATATCATCTAGAGCAGCTCTAACTTTTGTGTATAAGACTCTAACATATTCATATACATTCATTTTCACTGTGTATAGCACATTGCTTAACTCAAGATATAGGTGGTAAAGATATCTATCAAGTTTTTTTTATGTTTCCATTGTAGCTTAATTTCCATACACAACAATGCTTTCTCTAATTTCCTTCTGTCTATTTTGGCTGCTTGTGAATGACATTTTTTGTCATTTCAATGTAGTTTGGAATTAGGCCATGAGATTACACCTGATGTTCCAGAGCAGTTTGGTTAATTTAAGTTTCTTATTTTTAAATCAATACACTGTTGTTAGAGCTGGATAGGGAAAGATAACTTAATTTTATCCAACCACTAAATTCCAGAAAGAAAGAAATAAAATGCTTAACCAATGCAACTTCCTGCTCTCTGATGAATAAGTAAGAAATTGCATTTTAATGAACCCCACTGCCCCTAAACTTAAAATAAAAGGTCCATAAAGTTACCTGTCCAATTAGACCAAATGTTAACTCTAAGATACACCAGCACATAATTTTCTCAATTATCAAATGATATCCTCAGGAAATTTTACACCTTCATAACTGCATATTCAATAAAAAATACACCTTATTCAACAAGAATCATCAAAGATGTGAAAATCGCCAAAGGAGCTAGACATGCCTTATTTGACATTGTTTATTTATTTACAAATATACCTATAAAAGAGATAATTCTGATTACCAGATTAAACTTTATCAAATACAAAGCCGCATTTTGTGGCCACACAGTTTGAGGCACCAAGTCATGGATTGCACAGCCCCTCCCAACGGAAGTCTGAGTCCTCCCTGGGGAATGGGAGTTAGTTTAAGTAGTGTGTAAGTTCAGGGACTGATGACCTCAGCAGTTTGGTCTCTTAGGAATTCACACACATTAGAACATTTTCAAACAAAAAAAGCGAGTTCAGTTTTCGTTGATCTGCTTCTACTAGTTATATCCCACAAATAATTCACTTTTACTGATAAAATCTACCAACAGAAAGATGGCTTGGCTATAGGTAACAACATGTCAAGCATCCTGGCTGGGTGCTGACATGTTCAATAACCTCTTAGAAAATGAATTTTTTTGAAGTGAAAAGTAAACTTGCTGAAAAAGTTGTATATTTCAAAAGATATTTGGTTTACACTCCTCCCATTTCATTATGCAAAAGATGAACTTGATGAATTTCTTAAATTAGTAAGTTCACTCCACAGTAAACTAGTGTTCACAACTCAACAAGAAACAAATCACTCCATAAGTTCCTTAGTCCTCACATTTGTTAATGAACAACAGGAACACAGCTTTTACATTTGAGGTAAACAACCTACACTTATATCACAAGATGTGAATTGTCACATCATCCCAATGTGTACAAGTATCCTGCATTTAGATCCATGTTGATCAGGGCACACACATTATCTTTGAAACCCAAAGTATTAACGCAAAAACTGATATCACCAAAGAAATTGGAGTGTAATGGCTACTGAGAAAAAACTATACATCAAAATACAGGCCTACATCAGTCACAAAAATACTACAAGAATAACAACTGACATAAACACCATTCACATGCATTCATTATTTAGGCACAGCATCACATAAAACATGAAAATACCATTCTTCACAAATCACCAACATGGACACCATATACTTCACACAGTAAACAGAAACACTCCCATAACAGAGCATAGTGGAATATACAAATTACAATGTGACAGCTGCCCTGCAATTTACATAGGCAAAAGAGGAAGAATGTGCAAAGAACACATTGATGCTTTTAGACATAATCCATTTGAGAAATCTGCAATGGTCAACCACATGCACCTTAACAGACACAAACAAAGTAACATCCATGGCAACTTAACCGTACTCTGCATAGGAAACTATTGTAAAGAACTTGATCTACTAGAACAATTAGAGAAACTTTACCAGTTTATTTTTCTGAAGGAAGTAAACATTTAATATTGTAAGCATTTGATACCATAATCAACATTTGAAGCATTCACAAATATTTGTTTTGTAAATGATTTCCTGCATAACTCATAATTAGTAATATTATTCAAGTATGGGCCCAGTACGACCACATGAGGTACAAACGATCAATGTCACATTTAATGGTTGGCCTTTCTTTGTGCCCAGATCTGTTTCATCCTTTCAGAATGAAGTCTCATTCTTTCGTCAGACCACAGTGTTCCAGTCCGTTTACTAATTTCCCTCTAACCAACTTTCCAATCAAATATCTTTTGTCTGAATGTTTTCCTATCTGTAAGGTCCAAAGAAAAGTCAAGGGCCTCAAAGATGGAAGAGGAATATGGCAGAGAGAGCAGAGGAACCTAATGGAGAAAACAATTCGAAATCCACTTTGCGTCTGTCTTGTAGCGTCTCTTCACCAGTGGTGCAGCTGAAATTCATATTCTTGTACTAACTATTCCGGTCTTAACATTCTGAGTTCACTCAATGAGTCTACTCAACCCCACCTGATTCCAGGTACAATCGTCATGGAGCATTTTGTTAACTAATAATATAATGGCTTTGTTTTTTCTTTCAAATAATAATGTGTGTGTAATTGTAAAAATGCACCATTTTTACATTTGAAATCCTTTGAGTTATTTTGGGTTGTGTTTACAAAATGTGTTGTAGAATGAAAATACATGTATGTATATAAATTGCTTACTCTTACTGTGCTTTAAAAGCCATGTATCCACCACTGGAAACAACAAGTTACTTTTCGTTTTGTGTTAGTAAACTTATATTCACAATGTGCTTACAAAGAAGAATATGCAATTAAAGACTTCAAATGAAACTGACGAAAACAAATAAATCTAACAATAACTCCACCAGATAAACCTAAAGATAACCAGAAATAATTAAACCTTAAACTCAAATAAGAAATAACCTTTATAACACGAAAAATACCGTAATATACCTTGCAATCTTGCCAGGGCTAGAATTAACTTAAATCTGAAAACATAAATGGTGTAGACTGTTAAAGCACGTGAAGATGAGCCCTCAGGGCTCGAAATGTATTGTGCATTTAAGAAGAAAATCACTATAGTGGCTGAAGGCTGCTGTTCTTTACTTTACAAAAGTAATGCAGTCACACGATAAGTTCTAACATAATGGATAAAATTAAGTCATCTTCTATCACTGTTCATCAACAATTACTGCTGATCTGCTTGTGTAATTACAAGTATTATTGACTGAAGACATTAACACACATTTCTGACTGATTGCTACTTTGTAAAAATGAAACCTTCTTTTTTAAGTTATTTCTGTTAAATTACTGTTTACTAGACTGAAATTCTTCTGATAATTATTGGTCTGAAAAATATTGGCTTTCTAATTATTTCTATTTCCTTAATAAAAAGAGCTTTACTAGTTTCTCAGTCATTCTCTTTTGGATCACAAGTAATGGATAGGATGGATCCTACTGAGGAATTTTTCTTAGGTAACAGTGAAGGTCATCACATTGTTATAACTCAGTTTTAATCGAAGACAAAATAAGCTTTAACGCTGGCTAGCCATACAGAAGTCTTACCAAGTAATTAGTTAGATCTCTCTTCAGGTTGAGATATCGTCAGTGCAATGTAATTCATTGTTTGCTGAGAATATGTGGCACGGGCTCTATTTCTTGTAGCTCTGTAACAATTGGAATTGGATGACACCAAATGTGTGCCAAGCCCTTACATACTTTAGAACCACTTATTTACGACCAGTTCTCAACAAAACTGTCGCAATTGTGACTTAACTCAACTATTTCTCTCAACACTCTCCTTTGTTCTGCTCTGCACTACACTCGACTGCTGGCACACTTGCACTCCCAGTGATAGTGTGACTGTTAGTTCACTTTACACTGTGGCAATGATGCACCACTGTGACTAAGGTAGCGTGTCCTAATTACAGCTAGCTTACAACTAACTTTTAATTAACTTTGGTATCCGACAGAGTTGTTGTGTTTCATATGCCTCACATTTCATTGATCTGCATCGCAAGGTGAAAAACATTGTGGGCACCACAACCAGTATAGCTAGAATAATAGACAACACAATTAGAATTAGGTTTAAAAATACTCCACTAAACCTTAGTCACTTGGAAATTGGGCTTCAAACTATTTAGCATTACCATTAAATATTTATAGGTTCATACATTTATATTATGAGTGGTTGGTAAAATTTCACTGCTCAAAATGGGAAGTGTCTTTACAGCTTATTATGCTTATCTTCTGTCTGTGTCAGTAGATAGACTTTTTTTCACATAATAGCGCACAGTAAAATAATCATTGTTCAAATGACAGACAAACTAGTTCATTCTCTCATGCAGCACTAGAATAATCTGTGTCCATTTATGTGTTACTCATAACACTTATTTTTTGCCGACAATGAAAAGGTCAGTCTCCAAACAGTGACACTTTTATATAATTTTATTTTCCTGTAAAAGAGCTTTGCATAGTTTAGTGCACTGTCTTCACATGGATTTGACTTTGATGCCTGTATGCCGAGCGTGTCCATAGATATGCTGTTTTCTGTTTAATTCTACTCACAATAAGGATCCTTGGCTATGTATTTACATGCTTGCTTCTTTTCTACATACTTGTTTTTACATCATTTTCACCCGCAAGTTAAATGACAAGTCTGAGTTTATTTGCCATTAAATAAATCATATAAACAGTAAATTTCACCAAATAAGTAACATTTAATACTGTCTGTCTACTCATACATATTTTTGTGTGACAGAACTTCATGCTAATACTGTCTACTTAGGCTCCTAAAATCACTGTGACAGAACCTAAATAATAAAATAAAAACATGGTACTGGTTAATATTATCTATATTCCAGCAGAAATTGTTGTCATTGATTTATAAAATGACAGCTTGTAACTGATATATATTTACAGTTCTTGGCCTTAGCACAAGCACTAGTCATCTCTACTCTGGTAATGTTTCAAGTCTGTAGTGTTTTGCACACCTGATCTTCTGACTGACTGAGGTTTGACCAGACTGAAAGCATTAGGGCGAGAAACGCTTTCAATTTTGAAAAGTCTGATAAATATGAATTTCAATATGGATATCTCATTATATCTTTCGCTGGATTTGTCATGAGTTTTCAGGAGGTCAATATCCCCAGCCGTGAAATTTTCTGGTCTTACACTCTGCCAGCTGTAGTGGCTGTGCGGTTCTAGACACTACAGTCTGTAACCGCGTGAATGCTACGGTCGCAGGTTCGAATCCTGCCTCGGGCATGGATGTGTGTGATGTCCTTAGATTAGTTAGGTTTAAGTAGTTCTAAGTTCTAAGGGACTGATGTCCTTAGAAGTTAAGTCCCATAGTGCTCAGAGCCATTTTTTTCTTACACTCTGATCATGTCTATAAATACACGCTTCAGCACGTTTGTTCACCAGTTCTTTTCTGTGTGACATGTTAAGATATTACTTTGGTGGAAAGTTAAGTAAATACACTACTATACTCTCGGCTTTGCTACCTAACACTATTTCTAAAAGTGTAAGGCCTGTAGGTTAATGTGAAATGGACTTCATGATTTCTTCAGTTCGGATACATATTTGCCCCTTGCTGTATGGTTAACATGGCAATAAGCCCTCAAATACCTCCCCAATTCAATGGTTTAGAGGAGGGTTTTCGTAAGGTACATAGGGTTACAAATTTTTAAAAATAGTTCAATACCACTAATATGTATCCTAAACTTCCAGTTACCACTGATAGCGGACCACAAATGTCAGTAGGCAGAATATATACATTACCTTTAAGTTTATGCTTTGCATTGGACCATGACTAGTTGTGTTCGTCACTTTTGCTTTTTTACGTCTGTATCAAGTTTGCATAAACGTAACTGATTCAGCTATTTTATCTACTCAATTTTTGGCCCAGTGTGGCAATAAGACAAATGAAAATAATCAATCAATTCGGATATACCTTTGTTCAGTCCACATAGTCACCACTCTAACTTTCCCTCATTCTTCTGTAAATACATATGTCGTTGTACACTTTGAATTTCTGCCACACGGGGTAGCCACTAGGTCTGAAGCGTCTTGCCATGGTTCACGCAGCTCCCCCCATTGGAGGTTCGAGTCCTCTCACGGGCTTGGGTGTGTATGTTGTCCTTAGCGTAAGTTAGTTAAAGTTAAATTAAGTAGTGTGTAAGCCTAGGGTCGACGACCTCAGCAGTTTGGTCCCATAGGAATTTCCAAGAAAATTTACTTGCATTTCTTACTTAACTTATCACCCTCTTCATCCTTGGCACTGAACTCATCCTCAGACTGATAATGAGACATATACCTATATATTTTCTAATTTCCTTTTGGCTTCATTTTGTTTGAAATACATCATTTTGGACATTCTTTCTGAATTTTCCTTATTCGTTGACCCACGCAGATCATATGGTAGCCTCATCAAAGCATCCACTACACAGTTGTCTACACCTCCTACGTTTTAAATTTCGTAATCAAACATCCGTACAAACAAAGCACACCTCATCATTCTCTCATGCAACAGACGACAGTTCTTTAAAAGTGTTAGTGCTTTGTGATGGGAATACATTACCATCTTATGCCCCCATAAAAAAACTTTGAATTCCTCAAAACCCCACATTATTGCTGATGCTTTTTTTTCAGACACAGTACAATTTCCCTCATATTTCTTAGAGTCGTTCTTGCAAACGCTATATAGCGACATTCTTTGCTCCCCTCAGAGAAATGCCACGTTTTCTTGCATCTGATTCGAATGCCATCTTCGAATACCCTTCTGCCAGTTCAAGACTCGTTATGTATCTCACACCACTAATTTCTGTACCATAGTGTCTAAACATTCTGGTTCATTAGTTACACGGTTCTGCAAATAATGAGGATGAATGGCAAAGGACACTACATTGGTGGTGTGTGGAGAAGATGAGAATTTGGGGTTGATGGGAGGTGTACTAGGGTAGATCTTGCAGTTGCAATAACCATTGAGTCCAGACACCTTAGTGGTCTGAGCATCTGCCTAGTAAGAATGAGAGCCCAGTTCGAATCTCGGTCCAGCACAAATTTTCAACTTTTCCCAATGATTTTCATCAATGCCCACAAGCAGTCAATTTCTGTAATTCTTTTGTGTTTTAATTCATAACGGCTGCTGGATCAAAATGGTTTACATTCTTTGGACATGTCCAAATATATAAAACACACACACAGCCAAAAGAAGCCTGCCTCTCCTTTTATGTGAATTCAATATTACGACTTCTGAGATAAATGGCTACAACAATGAACAATTTTGCGCAGTAATCGATTGCTAGCATTCTTCTGCCTGCATTTCAGTTATTTCATCAATGAAGTAAGACATTTCTCTGTAAAATGACCTGCTCGATAGCAGAAGGAATTGGCATTCTGGAAGCATATAGGAAAACAGGTTCGATTAAGGAAAGTGGCGAAATTTTCGGTGTGAAGTACCCAGATAGAAAGCTATCAACCAATAGAGCAATACATAGTCTGTGTAAAATTGGGGCACCTACAGATGTGTGCAAAATGTAAAAACGACAGAGAATCCTTTCAGTTCGCAAACCGGAAGTTATTACCTACATTCACTGAAGAATTATTCAGAGCCCAAAGAAGTCTCCACGTCAATTGGCCCAACAGGCACATGTAAATGGGAGTAGTTGCCAGTGCATGTTGAAAAAGTCCTCACTTGAATCCTATCACTTCATAGTTGTGCAGCAAGTGTGGTCTCCTAGTTGGTTACACAGTATCGTGAGTTACTCTTTCTGTAATATGTATTTATATCCTTCTCTAATTTTCTTAATTTCAGCAGCAGTTCTGTGGTGAATATAATACCAATGTGATACGGTAACACAACTATTATTGCTCTAGGACAACAAGGGTTACCACTATCACATTTCTGCACGTGGCTTTTGAATAACATCTTCAATGGTTTGTTAGGCTCATTCCATTACATCATGAGTGATGAAACCTGGTTTCATTTTTCCAGTCATATGAACGTGCATAATGTAAGGTACTGGGAAACATAGAATGTCAGCAACCACTTCTGATGAAAAAAACGCACTTTCGTGCAGTGTAACGGGAACACATATCATTGGATCAATATTTTTGACACTACCCTCAACAAGGTTGCATAAAAGAGATTTTTTAAATATATTTTGTACTCAACTCACTAAATATGAAAGACAATAGTGATTATTACAGCACATCCATGATGTCTTCACTGAAGAACGAATTCTCAGAAAATATTTATGATCACCATATTCGCCAGATCTAACGAAACGTGAATTTTTCCTGTGGGGACACTGGAATTGTAAGGTCTGGGAAACAGATTCACACACAATACAAGAAACAGAAGCCGTGAAGCTGACTGCATCGATATCCGAATTTTACGCCACGTGCATCTGAATATCCTTAGAAATGCACAATTGTGTCCTTTATACCTACATTGGCGACTTTGATCGGTGACACCCGGTGTAATTCAGTTGACGTGGCCAATGATCTCTTCAGTGCGGATACACACCAGGGTCGAACTCATGGGAATTGGTGAAATGCTGCCCGTAATGAGGATAATGGGCAAGGGTCACTACATTAGTAGTGCATGGGTAAGTTGAGAATTTGGGTCTGATGGGATGCATGGATGGATATTTTGTGCAGTTGTGATGACCATTGTTTCTGGATGGCATCGTGATCAGTATGTTCTCGGTAGTGGTGAGGCGAATGCACCTTGTTTTCATCTAGCCTGTTGTGTTGCTTGCGAACGAGTAGGAGTTTGTTTACTTCCACATGACAGCTTGTCTTTGTGTCTGAATTCACATACCGTCATGACGTTTTCCAATCCAGAAGCCATGATTAAATTGCTTCTTTTGATTCATGGACGACGAGGACCATACGAAGTTGAAGAGTTTGTATAGAACAAAATGCATCTCACTCTACAAAATCCCTGCTACCACTGTGTACATAGACAAAGTAAATGAATAGCTGGTCTCAACGTTTTGTGGCGGCATGACACCAATATCAAGTTCTGATAGTCTGATGGCTATATTGGTGGGAACATGGTTGAGGACAGTAGTAAATGGGTACATCGAGCTCACTAAGCATGTTTTTAATTGAAACACGTATGTAACGTAGCAGCGATGGTGAGGCACGTTAAAATCTTTGACCAGAGAGCCTATTATCGTGGTTAGTATGCGCTTGACCGCGCGAGTGTTGCGAGCAGTACTCTGTCAGTAGTCGTTGCGAGCAGTAGCTCTGTTCAGTAGTAGTCGTCGTGGAGTACGCTAGTAGTCGTCATGTAGAGCGGTCGGTCAGTAGTAGCAGCCAGTGCGGTTGTGTGATGTAGTCTGTCGGCAACACTGGTCAAGATGCTGAATGAGGTATATTGTTAATTAAGGTAATCATCAGTTAATGTAAAGTTTATTTATTGTAATTAATTTTCAACAAGTGCCCCCAATAATAATTTTGATTTCAAAAGCAATTTTACAAAAGATTTTATTTAATTGAAGTAACAATTTCGTTCCACTTCCCTTAAAGAAAAGTTTCAGTTTTCAGTTAAATCACAAAAAAAAAAGGAATATTATTATTTGCAATGCAGTTCCTCCAAGCCGTGCGCAAGAATAAGAGCAGAAATTTGACTAGCAGTTACAATGAGGTAAGAATTTAATTCTGATTTTTGCACAGGGCCAAAGACCGATATTTCGGTGTAATTGAATTAACATTATCGGTGAGATTTTGTTGTCACTGAATTGACTTTAATTTTTTTGTGAAGAGCTTACACCAGAGTCAGATTGCGAATTTCACATTTTTGTTGCCTTTGTCAGTGCATTTCATTGCAGGGAGGTTACGTTTGGCTCCCACTCATTTATTATTTCTGTCTTTAAAATTTCAGTGGAGAGGTTACACTTAGCGCAATGTCCATTAGCATTCACAAATAATAATATCATTTAAAAATTTTGTGGGGAGGTTACACTTGGCGACACCCAGTCCAGGATCGTATTTCGTTGAGAGTCTTTTGAGCAACAGTCAGATATCTGCTCTTATTTGCTTAGATATAATTAGGATTTGGCGCAACGCTTTTACTAATCTTGTGACTTTCTTTCTACAGGTCAACGGCAATTCGTTGCTTTGTTGTATTTGTGTGTTGTTTTTGCATTTGTGCTTATTGTTTTGTGAATAATTGTGACCACTGTAAAAATGCCGCGAAAGACTGTGAATAGTGTATCGCGAAGTATTATGAATAAAATTACCGACTCAAACAACTTTACCGATAGGACATATGACACGCAGTGTAATGATGACAATCCTGCGTTCACTAACAATCAGTGCATTCCAACCACTAGTGATGACTTTTACCCTGATAATGAACAAACGAACTCAATTGTCTCGTCTGTTAATCTAACGACAATTGATGACGCAGAACGCTCTATTGTAATGAGCGCTGCCGAGCTTAACACACCCGATTTGGAAAATTCAAGTAACGTACAGACAAATTTGTCTAGTGAAAATGAACAGTGTACTGAAAGTGGGACGGATTTATTTAATTCCGAAATAATGTCTGACAGTGTATATCCGACTGACAAACCTTTTTCTAAATCTCAGAATAACCAAATGGTTACAGTAAGCGAGAAAGTTCCAGATCCACCACTAAACAGCACAGAGAGTATAAACGCTAACTTTGGCTTTGAACAAATTATGGCAAGATTGCTACAACAACAATTTAGTGAACAGAACGAAAATTTTAGACAACTTAGTGACCAGGTCAGACAACAGAGGGAAAATAGCAAACAAGATAACGAAAATCTCAAACAGCACTTAAATGAAAAACTTGATAATAATGACGAAAATCTCAAACAGCTTAGTGAACAAATTAGAGCCGTTGCCGCGCAGTGTCATGACACTAAGGAACAGTTGCGCGTGGAAATTGAGGCTTGTTCACGAAAAAATAGCGCAGAAATTAAGTCTGTTGCGCAAGAATTAAGGGAAATGCAAACAGCCGCAACAGAAACACTCAGAGGCGAAATTAGCGGAGTCGCTAAACAATGCTCTGAAAAAGCTACACAATCACGGGATGAGTTTAAAGCAATGACGGTAGAACTTTCGCGCACAATGGAGGCAAAGATAGACGCGAAATTCGAACAACAGAACACTCAGATGAACGAGCGCTTTAATCAGCACATACAAAACAGTGATACGCGTTTCCGCAAATTTATTCAAGATCAAAACAAAGTAAAACGACAAGTCATGGAAACTATCACTGCACAAAGACAAGAGGACAAACGTAAAATGTTCGCGAAAGCGAAGACGTATGTAGACAATAATATTACTACAGTGTCCGACAAAATTAATACCATAGAACAATTGAACGCCGAATTACGGGATGAAATTTCTTATCTTAAATCAAAAACAGATACACACACAGTAAATATTCAAACAGTGACAGACAGATTCGAACAATTAGAATTAACACAGGATTGCGATGTCATCAAAGCTGATGTTAAAAAACTGAGCGAAACTACGCGTAAGTTGCAAAAACAGATTAATGCGTCTGATTCTAAAACCGATGATCAGGTTAAAATACTGACTGAAAAATGTGATGAATTGGCCAGTCGTATTGATGTTATCGAAAATACTAATGACAATAAATCAGACGATACTGCACCGGTTTCATTTAACCAAACACCTGAATTTCAAAATTTACAGCAGACAATTAATGAGATCGATTCATCTAACAACACGTTACGTAGGAAGTTGTCAAGTTTACAACAAGAAGTAACAGAAACGAAAAACACTTCAGTTAATAACATACAACAGACGCCACTTTATGAACATTTGTCAGATACACGCAGCGCATATAATTTGGGTAATCTACAGAGAGTACGGGACTTAGATTCCGATCAACCACAGTTCAATAGATTCTCTTACGATCCTGAACATGTTCCATCACACAGAGATGATAATTTCGACTACAAACATTTTCTGTCAGTGAGAAAGTTTAAGGTTTTCAAAAACGATAGAACGCAGATTCACCCACTGGATTGGATTCAACAATTTAGCTTTGCTCTTCCACCGACTTGGCCTGTAACACATAAACTTGAATTTATTTGCAGTTTTTTGGAAGGCGAACCGGCAACTCGTATGAGACCGATCGCGAGGCAATGCTATTCAGTAGAAGAGTTTCAGAATGATTTTCTGTCAGCGTACTGGTCGAAGACGACACAGCGCGGAATTAAAGATCAGTTAATTAGTTTGCCGAATTACGAGAACTCAAATTTTCCCAGTGTGACGCAATTTTTTGAGCATATGGTCCAACAAAACCAGTACCTAAGTGAGCCGTACAGTGAATCCGCACTTATACAATTATGCATTTCCAAATTACCACGGTCATTACGAGTGTCACTTCTAACGGGGCAGCAAAAGGAAAACATTTCAGCATTCAGAGATCTTTTACACCTCTTGGAAGTACAACAATCTGATTATTCTTTTGTAAACAAAAGTATTTCTTATAATAACCAAGGTCAACGAAAGTACAGCAATTATGATCAGACACGTAATTTCAATAGGAAAGATAACAGACGCTTTAGGAGCGACAACTACCAAAACTCTAATAACAGCCAAAATTCTAATTATCAATATCGTCAAAATTTTCAGCAACAGGAACCACACTTTAGTAACAATAGAGGTGTTTCACAACAACAACATCAAAACCAGCCGGTTAGCATACCTAACCAACAATGGAATGCACAAGGTCAACCAGGCTTTAATGTTTCACCGCGTGCACGTATAGTCCCTGATACAAGAAATAGTAACGTACGGCAGCAAGGAAACAACTACGTACAAAGAAGACAGTATTTCAATTCCTATCGTAATGCACCGTATAGGAATGACTATTACGACAGACGTAAAAACGATGAGCACAATTATCAGCGTACATATAATAACAGTCGGTCTCACCAACAGCAAAATCATACGCAAGAACATATTCTCATGAATGAACCCGACAGTAGGTACCATCCAGAGCGTAACACGTCTGGAAGAAGTAATAGAACAGTTCAAATAGTAGAAATGCCACAGAATCCTCCTAATAATAATAACACGTCAGATAGAATCTGACTAGATACTGCACAGGACGCATCTTCTAATAACACAAGCACTACCTTTGACACGCAAAATGTTGTTCACGAAAATGTAATTACTTTTGATGACATCAGAGACACTCTTTTGCAGGAAAGACCAGTTGTTCAGAAAACTATTTCACATCCTGTCATCGAAATTAAAATTGGTTCATCGAAATTCTCAGCAGTAATTGATTCCGGCTCACCTATATCTGTAATAAATGAGGAGACTTTCAACGAGTGCAACAAAGAGAATACGTATCCGACATTACCATTAGGCAAAACAAAAGTGAAAGGAGCAGTACCGAGTAAAGGTGTAGACGTTAAATTACAGACGCATTTATCATTTTGTATTGGAGGTCATACTTACCCTCAAATTTTTGGATTGTTCCTTTATTGACAACAGACGTAATTTTAGGTACGAATTTTCTGGTACAACACGACGCAGTCATTGATTTTCAGAATTCTTATTTAATGTTAAAGGATGAAAATATACAATTTGCTATAGAATTTCAGCACTCACTATCTGCGGAAGAGCAAACAATTAACCGCACAGAGGTCATTTCCGCAACACGTAACATAGACTGTAATCCCACATTGTTCACGGATACGTACGTACACAACTATAATACTCCAGACGAAGCTGACTACGACGTGATGCAATTGATTTCTGATAAGGTTAAAGAGAGCAGTGCAACTACACACAACGAACGAACGCAATTACACAAAATTCTTTTACAGCAAGCTCCAGTTTTTGACAACATTCCTGGTACTATGTCCGGTTTTATGTATGAATTTCAAGTCAAACAGCACGATACATTTAAAGCTAAACATTATCCCATTCCATATATTCGCAGAGAACAGGTTAAAAAAGAGCTGCAAGATATGCTTGATCAAGGAATTATTGAACCAGCAGTTAGTCCGTACATAAACCCGCTACATATTGTTAAGAAAAAAGATGGCTCACTTCGCCTCGTACTTGATTCACGTCACATTAATGACATTATTATTAATGAAACAGATCGACCACAGACACTAGAGGAACTTTTACAGAAATTTCACGGTACAGCTATTTATTCTACACTAGATTTGAAATCGGGATTTTGGCAAATTCAACTTCATCCGAATTGTAGAAAATATACAGCTTTTCTCTGTTTTGGCGACTGTTATCAATTTCGCAAATTACCGTTCGGCTTAACTATTTCTTCTGCAGCTTTTATTCGCGGTTTGAACACAATACTTCCGACAGAACTTAAGGACAGAATTACGACGTATGTAGACGACATTCTTATCGCAGAAGATAACTGGTCTGAACACAATCTGATTCTTGAACAACTGTTATAAACTTTTCGTGCACAAGGTCTTACAGTTAATCTTAGTAAATCGCACTTTGGCAAAACTTCTATAAAATTTCTTGGACACGTAATTTCAGCAGAAGGCATTGCGCCTGATCCAGAAAAACTTCAAGCTCTACGTGACATTACTGTTCCTACAACAAAAAAGCAATTACGCAGTTTTTTGGGCTTAATTAACTTTTTTCGTAAATTTATTCATCACTCCGCTTTAGACACACCCAGATTATGCCAATTAACAGGTAAAAACAGTATTTGGTCTTGGGATAAGCAAGCACATTCTGAGTTCATGAACCTGAAGCATGCTTTGTTGAATGCTCCACTGTTATCGCACCCAGATCTTACTAGAAATTTTTCCATTGCCACTGACAGTTCCAATACCGCTTTAGGCGTACATATTTTCCAGGAAATTGAAGAAGATGGTTCTACAGTAATTAAAAACATCGCATTTGCAAGTCGCATTTTGTCACCCGCTGAACGAAATTACTCCGTTACAGAATTGGAAACATTATGTGTTGTATGGGCTTTTACGAGATTTAGGCACTGTCTTTATGGCAGACATACTACCGTTTACACAGACCATAGAGCTATACAATTTTTGCTTTCAGCTAAATTCACTCACGACAGATTAAGTAGATGGAAACTTTATTTACAAGAATTTAATTTCACAATAGTTCACATTCCCGGCACACAAAATGTTATAGCAGACGCACTATCGCGTTCTCTCGGCAACAATCAGCAAGACGTAGCAACCAACTTCTGCAAAACAAATTTCAGTGTCATGTACATTCAGCAAGTTGCATTTGAAAACTTTATTTCATCGTCATTACAGGACATAGCAAAGGAGCAAAATAAAGACAATGTGTGGAAAGAAATTAAACACCTTTGGCAAGATAGGAAAAATGTTACGATTAGGAACCACTACACTGTACGCAATGACATTCTGTTTCGCCGCTCTCATCCTGACAGCGACAATTGGTTATTATGCATTCCTGACGAACTGGTTAACAAACTAATCTGGTACACTCATTTAAGTTACGCACATTACGGAGCACGAAAATGTTTTCTTATACTGAGACAGAACTGTTATTTTACCAACATGGAGAAACGTATACGACGAGTTTTAGCGTCTTGTAAAATTTGCCAGAAAGCTAAATCAGACACCACTTCACATATTCCTCCATTATATCCCATTATACCTGTTAAATTAAGACATATGGCCGCAGTAGATATTTTTGGTCCGATTCCGAGAACTAACAGAGGTTTTTGCTACATCTTTGTCGCTGTTGAGCTCACTTCAAAATTTGTTACTTTCACTCCATTACGCAAAGCTACTGCTAAAACTGTTTCGAAAGCATTTGTAAAACATTTTCTATTTTATGTAGGGCATGTAATGAGAGTAATTTCTGACAATGGATCTCAATTTCGTAGTAGCGTATGGACACGCATGTTACGAGCTAGAAACATTTCTCCGATTTATATATCCAAGTACCACGCTTCTTCGAACCCTTGTGAACGGTTAATGAAAGAAATTGGTAAGCTGTGCCGAATATACTGCCACAAAAGACATATTGATTGGGGTACACACATACTCTCATTCGAAGATGTAATTAATTCCATTCCAAATGAATCCACTATGCTATCTCCGTCTGTTATACTGAAAAACGTTGAACCACCAAACAAAATTAAAGAATTAGTAAACTTCCCTAAATGTCGTCGACTAAGACACCACGAAATAATTGACATTGCGCTGAACAACATCAAACGTGCCGCAGAGCGCCGGAGAAGACAGGAAAAACAGGTTTGTACACGCCGCGACTTTCACGTTGGACAGAAGATATTAGTGCGTACGCACTATTTATCCAGTAAATTAAAAGGTAAGTGCAGTAAATTTGAACTTCTATACGCAGGTCCATATCGGATTCGCAGCATCCCTCACCCCAATGTTGTACACGTCGAAACTTTGAAAACCAGAAAATCGAAAGGCAACCACCATATCTCAAACATTAAACCGTTTATTGAATGAAGACACTTTATGATTCAACACACTATGATGTCATTTACTAATGCAATTATTTCACCTGACTAATTACTGATGATTATCGTATTTTTTCTTGGCAAGTGCCCGGCAAGGTAAGGTTAGCAGGTCGCTTTTCTTGTCGTTACATATCAGACCGTGCACATTTTCCACTTTTTTTGTGTATATGATTGTACTCCAGTTTTGTTTGTATGTACTGTGAAATAGTTAAGATATAACACACACCAGTTGACTTTGACATTTGTTGCCCTATGACACCTCAAGATCGTGACTGTTTTACATTTTGCTGCTGCATAGTGATATTCTCTGCACGTTTTGGCTTTGAACACTGTCAATGTCTTTGACATATTACGTTTTCTGTCATGTTATGCTGTGGGGTTAATTATGTCACCATAAACCAGTCATTATTTAGTGGGTATATGATTTAAATGCAGGACATTAATCTTTGATTATCAATTTCAGAAAGAAATGATTGTAAGAAATAAATTCAACATAAATGGGAATTCACATACGGAATAAACGAAAGAAGATGCAATAACTTTATGAGGAAGAGTAAATGGATCAGGATTAACAAACATTAACAAGAATATACTATACTCATCGTAGAATAGCAGTCTTAACTAATTTTTCCTTTCAGAATACATGGTGATTGATGCAGGCTGTCAGACAGAACTACACATCTTAGTTTTAGTGATGAAATATGCTAGAGATAAGGAATAGTTGTGTAATGAGTAATGAAGTGAATTTTTGCAGATGATAATGAATGCTGATGAATAATGATGAAGGATATGGTATTATGAATAATGAAGTTTTTCTTTACAGGTGATGATAATAATGAAGTTATGATAATAAGGATAATGAAGTGATTGATAATGAAGTTTTTTCTCTACAGATGAGGATAATGTTGAAGTTATATATTTATGCTACGTAGTTATTTAAGTATTTGTTGCAGTTTGTTTTGACAGCAGGTGTTATATTGCATAGTAGGATGACGGAAAGTTTTGGAAAGGACAGCTATGGAACACATTTTTTATACACATTTCACTACCTGTTAATTCGAAGTTCACTACTTTTCAGCATAGTGTGCGTTTCTTCTTTCAGGTCAATAATCCATTTTATATATTTTTCAGGAGAAGCTTTTCATGATACTTACTAAACCTGTTACTTATTATACCTGTTCTAGTACTTGCATTTTTTTTTTACCCATTTGTGTCTATCATTTATAAATGTGATCACATATACTGCCTTGTTACACAACCTTGCTACAGCTGACTCATGACGAATGACGTTACCTATCCTCATTTGCAGCAATAGGTCAAAAGCAAATAGTGTTATGCCTCAGCAATTAATTATCGATCCCAACGCAATGCATTGCTAACAAAAAAAATGTATTACCAGTCCCAAATAGTGATACCAGTTTGAGAAAGTTCTGAGTAATGCTGAACAGCAATGAATAATACGTCACTTGGAAAATGACGAATTAAGTATGCTATGCTTTGTAATTGGAAATGAATGCGACTGTTTAATAATGCTTTGTAATTAGGAGAAGGCTAATGATTCTTGCTATATTGGAATGAAAAATGACTAATTAACTGTAATTAGAAGAAGGCTAATGATTCTTAATTATGCCTTGTAACTGGAAAAGAATGTGACTGTTTAATAATGCTTTGTAATTAGGAAAAGGCTAATGATTATTACTATTGGAATGACAAATGATTAATTAATTATGCTATGCTTTGTAACTGGAAAAGAATGCGATTGTTTCATAATGCTTTGTAATTAGAAGACTAATGATTCTTAATTATGCTTTGTAACTGGAAAAGAATGCAATGCTTTGTAATTAGGAGAAGGCTAATGATTCTTAATTATGCTTTGTGACTGGAAAAGAACGTGATTGTTTAATAATGCTTTGTAATTAGGAAAAAGCTAATGATTATTACTATTGGAATGACAAATGATTAATTAAGTATGCTATGCTTTGTAATTGGAAATGAATGCGACTGTTTAATAATGCTTTGTAATTAGGAGAAGGCTAATGATTCTTGCTATATTGGAATGAAAAATGATTAATTAACTGTAATTAGAAGAAGGCTAATGATTCTTAATTATGCCTTGTAACTGGAAAAGAATGTGACTGTTTAATAATGCTTTGCAATTAGGAAAAGGCTAATGATTATTACTATTGGAATGACAAATGATTAATTAATTATGCTATGCTTTGTAACTGGAAAAGAATGCGATTGTTTCATAATGCTTTGTAATTAGAAGACTAATGATTCTTAATTATGCTTTGTAACTGGAAAAGAATGCGATGCTTTGTAATTAGGAGAAGGCTAATGATTCTTAATTATGCTTTGTGACTGGAAAAGAATGTGATTGTTTAATAATGCTTTGTAATTAGGAGAAGGCTAATGATTCTTACTATACTGAAATGACAAATGATGCTATGCTTTGTAATTAGGAGAAGGCTAATGATTCTTACTATATTGAAATGACAAATGATTAATTAACTATGCCATACTTTGTAACTGGAAAGGAATGTGATTGTTTAATAATGCTTTGTAATTAGGAAAAAGCTAATGATTATTACTATATTGGAATGACAAATGATTAATTAATTATGCTACGCTTTGTAATTGGAAAAGAATGCGATTATTTAATAATGCTTTGTAACTAGGAAAAGAAGGCTACTGATTCTATGTAAAACAATTAATGAACATTTTTCTGTAATACTACATACATGGTACAGAAATGTTCAATAACTGGGCTATGAATGCCGCAAACTACTAATGAAGACTGTAATTGTCAATATTATGTGACTTAATGTCCTTCACCTCATGAGCTAACTACCCTGAATTACTGCAATGTCCATTTGTCCAGTTTATCCTAGTGATCATGGAGCACTATATTTGGTTTTGCACTAATTCTACGTTGGTGTGCCTTGTAAGAGCGTGGTGTTGACACGACATGCTGTCCACCACTGTGAACGATGAAGACGTTATTATGGTCCCACTGTTTGGTGTACCTAGTGTACTGCCAAAATGAGAACATGGAACATTACTATGACAGTTCAGTGTCTTGGCTACACTGATAAATTCTGATGGGAAAAGAACTTCAAATTGTGTCACTTGGTGTTGTACTTCTGTGGAAAGATATGGACTTTCAGAACAGCTGTGTGCAATCTAAAGTGCTACAACCATGATGCAATCCTTCCCTTTCCTATCCTAATTCTTGTCACATAGTGAAAATCATTTTTTTGCTAACGTCATTTATGTTCATGGGTTATACATTTTTTTTTTCGATTTGCTGAACTCCAGTGCGAGTACAGTTATGTCACTTGTCGATATGATTTTTTGCCATTATGTTTATTTATTGCAAAAATGCCTAAGACATTTTTTCGATTTGTTCTCAAGTACAGTATGTGCACTCTTGTCTTTTATATTGTATATACATTTTTTTTTATTTTGAGGATATGTTCTGAACTACAGTGCATGTGCACTTATGTTAGGTGTTAATATGTTTTCTACTGAACTTCAGTGCCTGTGCACTTTTCTCATTTTTCAATATGATTTGTACTCATTCTGTATATTCAATACTTCAGTATGTATGCACTTAGGTCATTTGTTAAGAATTTTTTCAGTGCCTGTGCACTTTGTTTTCTGTCAAATAATTTGTATATACATTTTTCTGATTTGCTACTATGTTTTGTACTCATATCTTGTCTTTGTCTTAAATGTTTTGTGCATCACATATAATTTATGTACTAAATTTGAATATTCTGTAAATTGTAAAAATTTCTTGCGATGGCAAGTCCAAATGACTCACCATCGCTGCCAAATTTTTGCCCCCCCAGTGGAGGGTTATGAAACACGTATGTAACGTAGCAGCGATGGTGAGGCACGTTAAAATCTTTGACCAGAGAGCCTATTATCGTGGTTAGTATGCGCTTGACCGCGCGAGTGTTGCGAGCAGTACTCTGTCAGTAGTCGTTGCGAGCAGTAGCTCTGTTCAGTGCCGGCCGAAGTGGCCGTGCGGTTAAAGGTGCTGCAGTCTGGAACCGCGAGACCGCTACGGTCGCAGTTTCGAATCCTGCCTTGGGCATGGATGTTTGTGATGTCCTTAGGTTAGTTAGGTTTAACTAGTTCTAGGTTCTAGGGGACTAATGACCTCAGCAGTTGAGTCCCATAGTGCTCAGAGCCATTTTTTCTGTTCAGTAGTAGTCGTCGTGGAGTACGCTAGTAGTCGTCATGTAGAGCGGTCGGTCAGTAGTAGCAGCCAGTGCGGTTGTGTGATGTAGTCTGTCGGCAACACTGGTCAAGATGCTGAATGAGGTATATTGTTAATTAAGGTAATCATCAGTTAATGTAAAGTTTATTTATTGTAATTAATTTTCAACAAGTGCCCCCAATAATAATTTTAATTTCAAAAGCAATTTTACAAAAGATTTTATTTAATTGAAGTAACAATTTCGTTCCACTTCCCTTAAAGAAAAGTTTCAGTTTTCAGTTAAATCACAAAAAAAAGGAATATTATTATTTGCAATGCAGTTCCTCCAAGCCGTGCGCAAGAATAAGAGCAGAAATTTGACTAGCAGTTACAATGAGGTAAGAATTTAATTCTGATTTTTGCACAGGGCCAAAGACCGATATTTCGGTGTAATTGAATTAACATTATCGGTGAGATTTTGTTGTCACTGAATTGACTTTAATTTTTTTGTGAAGAGCTTACACCAGAGTCAGATTGCGAATTTCACATTTTTGTTGCCTTTGTCAGTGCATTTCATTGCAGGGAGGTTACGTTTGGCTCCCACTCATTTATTATTTCTGTCTTTAAAATTTCAGTGGAGAGGTTACACTTAGCGCAATGTCCATTAGCATTCATAAATAATAATATCATTTAAAACTTTTGTGGGGAGGTTACATAATGTACAATCTTTCTTATGAACTAATTAAATTAATTACACTATATTATCAAAATTAGTTAAATTTATTATATTATATTAGAATTCTAAAATAATAGAATTAATTTAAATAATTCATAAATAAACACTGTGGATTGTAAAGATCCCTAGTGTCCTCAATGTACCCATTTACTACTATACATAAAAATCCTAGCCAATTTTGAGTGCACAAAAAATTAGAATCCATATAGAATTAAATAAAATTTTGATCGTAAAAATTAGGCATTTTGAGTCCATTATAATTAGTTTTTAAAAATTCATTTTGGTTTATCAAGTCAGTGGGGGATGGCCAACCAACACCAAAATATCGTAAATTAAAACGAGTAATACATATAAAATAATTATATTGTAGGGATATGTTGAAATTAAATAAAAGTTTAGCTAATAAATTTGATAAAAATTAGCTCCTTGATTTAATGATATTTAGTTAGCACAAATATTTTAAATTTTGGTGTAACTGTCATGGGGATGACCATTGTATTTTTACAAAGTGTATTCTAGATCATGAAATACATTATGATTATTTTTGTTTCTGCAGTGTTTTATATAAATTTGATATTACTATATTCAAAAAATTGAAAATGCCTACCAATAATTATTTTCAAATATCTATCTACCAAAACAATTTTCACTTCATTATTCAGTTCCAAGAATTTTTTCTCTCTATGTCTATTCAAATATTCACAACTGGTGATGTTTTATAAAAAATTTTCTTGTAGCTTGCTAACCTTTTTCAATAAATTAGTACTGCCAGCATTGTTGAACTTTTTCAGTAAGGTTTTGACTTCTACAGAATAAAAAGTTAGTGACAAAATTTTATATATTATATATTACAGTATCATAATTTTCTAGAGCTATTCTTTTATCAAATAGAAATTAGAATTCTTTTATAATTTCCTTATTGATTAAATTTTTGGTGTTTACATCTCTAGTTATTTGGTTGTATTCTAATTGGATCTCTTCTTTCCCGTCATTCCCAATTAATTTTATCACAGACTCGCCATTCAGGATTTTAATAGTCTTATAATTTAAAATGAAACCTTTTACCTTCATTACAGTACTTTTATCATTTTTCTCAAAATAATAACTTTTAGGTGCAGTTGAAGCCCAGTTTTTACCCCATTTTTATGTCCTAATTCAACTGACCATTCACCTAATGTACATCCTTTTTTACAGTGTTTTGCTATCATCAAAATGTAGTACACTGTCTGTATAAAAATATATAACAGTTTCTCATGCTTTATCCAACGTATCATATAAGCTAAACCTTGCATTTTATGTAGTGAATGCTGCTATAAAGATATTTGTAGCTGTTTATTTTCCACACAATAATTCCTGAATTTGTGCTTGATCTGTACTATATGCTTAATAATAATATTTGTATCTATATTATCCAATTGACCATCCAGTAGTATCTCAACAAATTGTTGTAAAACTGTCTGATATTTAGTTTTGCTGACATTTTGTCATTGTCCTAATTCTCCCCATAATGAATTTAGATGCATCTCAACAAAAGCTCTTTTTCCTGGATTTTATTTCATCTTGTCGAGATGTAAATCAATATCCAATTTTTCTTTCACTTCTTTGATTAACTTCTCATTGGTTTCAGAATGATGGAAGCTAGCCTATAATTTTATTTTCATAAAATCTTCCACATTATTTTTAAACAACATGCTGTTTCTCTCTCTAAAATTCCACACATAGGAGAAATCAAAAATTTTATATCCGTTTTCTACAATTTTATATACTTTATCAGTTGTCCAAGTTCCAACCAAACTTATTTAATTACTGCTGTGATAATATTTATTTCATTGTCTGTTCTCCACATTTTATACCTAAAGGAAACAGTGGTTTTTCATTTTTATCAAGCTTCATTCATATAGGTAAAACAGGATGATATGATCATCTAGGTGCCATTACTTTACATTTCATAAGCCCATATTACTTTTTACACTAATACTGCGGATTATACATTTTTGTTGGATGACCTACAGAATAATTATCATAACATTGTACACTTGGATAAAGCCAACATGCATTGATATATCCACACCACTTTCTTTAGCTCTTCATTTCATTATATTTTACAGTCACCATAAAAAGCATTTCTTGGATTCAATGATTCGACAGGTTCAGATAATTGTTTTAATTTCTAAAGTTTTTTTATACACTGTTAAGTTAAACCAATCTTATACCCACATCTCTACTAAATTATATCCAAATTTCGTATTGATGTACTTCTAGTTAATGTCCTTTTATATAAATCATCCATTGATTCTCGACTTTTGTTGTTAATCGTTTCACTTTCTAAACATTCCTTAAAATCTTGCTAAACACAGCTATGTTACTGATAAACAGTATAGGTTGCTTTAGCAAAGGCAGCTGCTTTACCTACAGCTATATTTACTTCACTATCATTAAAAGCTTGTTGAACATTATTATTGTTTCATCTATTAAACTATGCTATAGATTCTTTACCGTAATTTTCCTTTTGTTCTTTATCCAGTACAGTAATTCTTCTATAAGGTAAAATTTTAGGTCTGTATATTGCCATACAAACTCCAGCAATTGTTAAATAACATAATCGATCTATGTCAGCTATTTCTAAGAATTGTTTTCTTAGTCCTAAGTAACCACTTTCTAATACATCCAGAATTACACAGTATTCGTTAATTTCTTTCTTCATAGTGAATACATAATTTTCTTTAACTTTTAGACTACACTATTTGAGAAATTTTTCTCCATATTTGGGTTTCATAGTATAAGAACAATAATATTAGATATCAAGAATTGGTGCTATATAGTTTTCATTTTCCCATGTATTGAATAAATGTGGGAAGTAACTTTTCTATAACTCTTTCAAATCAATTTTTTTGGAAAACTACTAAGTGGTCATTGTACAAAATTTCTGGTATCAACAATTTTTAAAACTATCTGTTTTAGCTCCAACAACATTAATTTAGTTCCTTTGTAGATAGAACGTGGCTTCATTCCATTTTCAATACAACACTTCAAGATAAATTGTTACTCATATCCTTTAACATAATGAGCTATAATTGTATAATCATTATGTTTTAGATATCATCCACCTATAGAATTCATCATTAGTTTAAAATTTATAAACAATGTCACCATTAAAATTGTGAACTAATATGAGATTTAGAATATATACCACTGTTTCTTGTTGAGCTTCATAATCAAACATGTATTTTTCAGCATGGGTACAAATAATTCTCTTCTACAAGACTTCAGCATCTACATTATTCCACTTTGAACAATCAAAAATATAACCACTTTTCAATACTCCATTGACGTAAAACCATTTTTACTGCAATTTGATCTATTCCCACTATTTCTTCCCGCCTTGCTGGTCAAGCTTTTTCAAAAACGTCGTTGTTAAATCTATACAAATAATTTATGTAACGTACGAGTTTTTCTCTTCTTTTAGTCTTTTGGAATAACTCATTCTGAAATTGAAATATTGTAAAATAATTAAATAAATTTATTGTGAATTATTTAATTTACTGCAGCCTGGAATTGGTTATATTATTTCTTGTACAATAAAAATGAAGTTTGGCAAATATGAAAATGTGAATTGCTTCATTTTAGTGTCTTTATATATATACACTCCTGGAAATGGAAAAAAGAACATATTGACACCGGTGTGTCAGACCCACCATACTTGCTCCGGACACTGCGAGAGGGCTGTACAAGCAATGATCACACGCATGGCACAGCGGACACACCAGGAACCGCGGTGTTGGCCGTCGAATGGCGCTAGCTGCGCAGCATTTGTGCACCGCCGCCGTCAGTGTCAGCCAGTTTGCCGTGGCATACGGAGCTCCATCGCAGTCTTTAACACTGGTAGCATGCCGCGACAGCGTGGACGTGAACCGTATGTGCAGTTGACGGACTTTGAGCGAGGGCGTATAGTGGGCATGCGGGAGGCCGGGTGGACGTACCGCCGAATTGCTCAACACGTGGGGCGTGAGGTCTCCACAGTACATCGATGTTGTCGCCAGTGGTCGGCGGAAGGTGCACGTGCCCGTCGACCTGGGACCGGACCGCAGCGACGCACGGATGCACGCCAAGACCGTAGGATCCTACACAGTGCCGTAGGGGACCGCACCGCCACTTCCCAGCAAATTAGGGACGCTGTTGCTCCTGGGGTATCGGTGAGGACCATTCGCAACCGTCTCCATGAAGCTGGGCTATGGTCCCGCACACCGTTAGGCCGTCTTCCGCTCACGCCCCAACATCGTGCAGCCCGCCTCCAGTGGTGTCGCGACAGGCGTGGATGGAGGGACGAATAGAGACGTGTCGTCTTCAGCGATGAGAGTCGCTTCTGCCTTGGTGCCAATGATGGTTGTATGCGTGTTTGGCGCCGTGCAGGTGAGCGCCACAATCAGGACTGCATACGACCGAGGCACACAGGGCCAACACCCGGCATCATGGTGTGGGGAGCGATCTCCTACACTGGCCGTACACCACTGGTGATCGTCGAGGGGACACTGAATAGTGCACGGTACATCCAAACCGTCATCGAACCCATCGTTCTAGCATTCCTAGACAGGCAAGGGAACTTGCTGTTCCAACAGGACAATGCACGTCCGCATGTATCCCGTGCCACCCAACGTGCTCTAGAAGGTGTAAGTCAACTACCCTGGCCAGCAAGATCTCCGGATCTGTCCCCCATTGAACATGTTTGGGACTGGATGAAGCGTCGTCTCACGCGGTCTGCACGTCCAGCACGAACGCTGGTCCAACTGAGGCGCCAGGTGGAAATGGCATGGCAAGCCGTTCCACAGGACTACATCCAGCATCTCTACGATCGTCTCCATGGGAGAATAGCAGCCTGCATTGCTGCGAAAGGTGGATATACACTGTACTAGTGCCGACATTGTGCATGCTCTGTTGCCTGTGTCTATGTGCCTGTGGTTCTGTCAGTGTGATCATATGATGTATCTGACCCCAGGAATGTGTCAATAAAGTTTCCCCTTCCTGGGACAATGAATTCACGGTGTTCTTATTTCAATTTCCAGGAGTGTATTTTTTTAATTATGAATTTGGCAAGCTATGGACCGCATACAACTTAAGACTTATGGTGTTTCTTTTTCTTCCGTTCTTCCCAGTACTTCTTCATTTTCTCGCCAACTGCTCGTCTCTGCTCATCTGTCCACACTCTCTTGGGTCGAGGTTTTGGCGCATCTTCTTCATAGTTTGCGTTTTCTATAAGTAGCCTAAAGTTATTCCTGTCACGTATTATTTCTTCTGTAACACCTATTTTGTTGGCGTCTTTCTTTACTGCTTCTATCCATCCTACAGTGTTTTTCAGCTTACTAACGTAATTAAAAATTTTCTTTGTAATTCGTGTTTCTTCCATTCTTTTTAAATGTCCATAAAATTTTAGCCGTCTCTTCCTCATTGTATCTGTGATCTTTTCTGTATTTTTGTATAGGCCTTCATTTCTCCTTTTAATCCACCTGTTTTCCTTGTTTTTCTCAGGACCTAGAATTTTTCTTAATATTTTTCTCTCTCTTTTTTCTAGTTCTCTTAATTTGCCTTTCTTATTCAATGTTAGGCACTCTGATCCATATGTTGTTTGTGTCCTAATAACTGAATTATAATGTTTAATCTTTGCTTGTATGGATATTGATTTCTTATTGTAGTAGTTTTGTGTTAATTTATATGCAAATTCTAACTTTTTTATTCTTTCTTTATTTGTTGTGTTATCCAGTCCATTGGCTTGGATCCACTCCTCCAGGTATTTGAATCTATCAACTCTTTTAATTTTTCCATACTTTGTTTTCATAAACTTTCTGTATTAGGTTTGTGTTCTATATACTCGGTTTTTTCGTAGGATATTTTTAGCCCAGTCTTTTCAGAAATCTCGTGTAACATATCAAGCATAACTGTTGCGTCTGTTCGGTTTTCAGTTATCAATGCCATATCATCCGCAAAGGCTAAATATTTTACTTCAAATTTGTTCTTTCCTTGGCCCATGCTTATACCCTTTGTGCCTCTGTTTTTTAATGTGTTTTCCCATGTTTTTACTACTTTATCTAAAACCAAGTTAAAGAGAATTGAGGACAGTCCGTCACCTTGTCGAACTCCTGTTTTGATTTTGAATGGTTCAGAAATTTCGCCTTGAAACTTAATTCTTGATGTTGTATCTGTGAGCGTTTGTTCAACAAGTCTTCTGGTGTTTTCATCTATCCCTGATTCATAAAGTATCTGGAATAGTGTTTGTCTGTCAACTGAGTCGTAGGCCTTCTTGAAGTCTATGAAAGTAACTACTGTATTTTTATTTTGTATAGCCCTCACTCTCAAAATTGTTTTTAAATTAAGAATCTGTTCTGCACATGATCTACCTTTTCTAAATCCTGCTTGATAATCTCCTATATTAGGTCCTGCTTGTTCCTCTATTCTATTTAAAAGTGCTTTAGAAAGTATTTTGTATGTCACTGGTAACAAGGATATGCCCCTGTAGTTGTTGGTGTCTGTTTTATCTCCTTTTTTATGGAGAGGGCGGATCAATGCTTGTTTCCAGTCACTGGGTATGATTCCTCTTGTCCAAATGTCTTTAATTACTTTGTGAATTTTCTGACATGCGAATAAGCCTCCTAGTTTCCACATTTCTGCCACTATCCCATCCTCACCTGGTGCTTTTTTATTCTTCAATGCTCTGATAATCTTTTCTATTTCTTCTACTGTAGGTGGTTCTGAGGGTGGATTTTCATGTTGTGGTTTTTGAAATTGTAACCTGTCATAAGGCTCCTCACAATTTAATAGAGTTTCAAAGTATTCAGCTAAGATTTGGCAGTTCTCTTTATTGCTTAAAACCATTTTTCCATTTTTATCTTTAAAATGTAAACTTGGTGACTGGAATCCTGTTAAAACTTCTCTGAAAGTCTTATAGAAGTCTCTAGTGTTGTTCCTTTTGAAATCAGAATTCATTTCTTCTAATCTGTCTTTGTCATATTTTCTTTTCACTGATCTGATGATTTTTTCTGTCTTTTTCCTTTCTTCTTTAAACTCTTCCCAGTATTCGTGTTTCTTATTGCTGTTCCATTTTTTCCATGCCTTTAGTCGAGTGTCAATTGCTTCATCACACAGCTCATTCCACCATCTGTGTTTTGGTATTCTTCGTGGCTGTCCCATTTCTTTAACTGACTCTATCATTGTTTCTTTAATTTCTTCCCAATTATCCATTTTTCTTGTGTTTAGTATATGACAGAATTTGTCCTGATTTTGCAGGAGAAATTTAGTGTTTACTCTTGGAAATCTTCTTGGTTTTGGTTTAGGTTTGTTTGGTTGGAACATGGTCTTTATTTCTGTCAGCTAATGATCTGAGTCTATGTTTAGGCCCTTCCTCACTCTGACATCCAAGATTTCCTTGTAGTTGCGAGTCGTTATTGCCACATTGTCCAACTGATATTCACCTTGATTTGGATTAGGTGATACCCACGTTTTTTTCTTTCTTGCAAGTTTCCTGAAACATGTCGACATTAATATTAGATTCAACTGTCTACAAAAATCTATGAATCTTTCCCCATTTCTGTTGGTTCTTGGATGTGCTGGATAATCTCCAACTACTGATTTAAATTTTATTTCTTTGCCAACTTGTGCATTAAAGTCTCCCACTAAAATTTTTATATGCTCTTTTGGTAATATGGATGTTTCGTGTTCAAGCATTTTCCAGAAATCTTCCACTTTGTCAACATTTGTTCTGTTATGTTGGTTAATAGGTGCATGTGCATTTATAATAGTGTAGCGTTTATTGCCTGACTTGAACGTCAGAAATGAAATTCTTTCTGATGGGGAGCTAAAATTAGTTATTGATTCCGTAAGTTGCTGTTTGACCATAAATGCGGTCCCTAATATAGCCGTCTTATTGGAATTTTTAATGGCTGGTTTTCCTTTGTAGATCCTTTATCCACCTGATTCAAATGCATTTTCATCCAGATACCTTGTTTCTTGAAGAGCTAATATAAGTATGTTGCGTTGATTGAGAGTGTCCGTTAGGTGTTTTAGTTTTCCAACTTTCATAAGTGTGTTGATATTCAGAGTCCCCAGTAGATGTTTTTTCTTGGGTCTTATCTTTGAAGAAGTAATCGGAAGCTCTGACTCTTCCTTACATGATGTCTAGGCTCTCCAGAATCCAAAGGCCTAGTTGCACCGCTATGAATAGCGATGGAAGATTGGTTACTTCCTGGAGTAGTTTCCATTTCGAAATTTACCATCATGTCTTAGGTTAAAGTTTGGTTTGAGGAAAGGTAGTTGAACCTTCCGATGATAAAAATTCAAGCATTTAGCTTAGAATTAGAAGTGAGGCCGCCACTAACATGTGGGACAGACGCCTTTTGCAGCCACCCACTGTGGGAACAGACGCTACAGTCTGGTGCTTTTATATATATATGTCTTTTGAAGGGATTTAAAGAGAAGACTTAGCCTGATCTCTAACTGTTTATGTATTCCTGAGTCCATTTCTTACCTCTACTTGTATGTTGGTCTTTACATGATGAATTTGTGCAAAAACAATCTCAATCCCTAATTTCTTGACAATCATCACATTTTCACCTTGAGTGTGTTATTCATCATTTTTCATCAACAACAATATCTTCTTCACAAGGAATTCGTTGTAAGTGATATTTATAATAATACCTAGAAACTTTTTTCCACACACACGAGAAATTCCTTTAGTACTGTATGCTCTTATATGATATTCGTTTATACAATGTCTACACATTGTCCTATAACTATCTTTTATGTATAGCTATTGAAGTAAAATTATCAATTGACTTCTCCGTTTTGCAATATTTATGTCGTTTAGTTTGGATGGTTTTTATTTACATAGTAGAAATATTTTAGGAAAAAATAAAATTTTCCAGTTCTTGCAATGTCTCTTTCAATCAATTTACTACCTCAGGAACTACTGCTGATGGTTTATTGCAATCAATACCAAATAAACAAAAGTAAGCTGCACCAGCTCTAAATTTTTTTTTGTTAACTCATTACTTTCGTAGAATGTATTATCATAGAAAGTGTACCTAAATGAGGAATTTATTCCAGTAGGCACTACTGCAAATATCTAATTGTAGAAACTCGTCTTTTACGTTTAAAATTGTGTTCATCTATCGCCACAGAGAAAATTTCATTACAGAATAAAAATGTTCTCCTGGAAAATGTGTTTACTACACCATTTAATTAAAATCTGGACTTACTTCCACACTAGATTTATTAAGGTATCCTGGTATTAATGGTAATGCATACAAATTTATCACATATGTAACACTATCAACAAATAAAACAATTTCACTACCTGGTCTTTAATATATTCTATCTACTTTTTTGTAAATCTTCGAGTAAAAATAATAATCGATTAGTTGTTAGCTACCCACATCCACATTTGATAAAATATATAAAATTCCATTCAGATATAATAAGTGATTGAACTTCTTAATTTGACATGAAGATTCAATTACTTCAGATGAAACAACTGGAATTGTTTTAGCTATAAATGGATGTCTTGTTGTCAATATTCTTTTTACCATACAAGCTTCGATTAGCTTCAATATCATCAAGAGAACCATTATAGTAGAGATACATGATTGCTCCATTAATGTCCGTGTGTTCTAAATCTACTGCATCACCAGTTTCACGAACCAAATCTTCAAATAGAATGGTTTTATCTTTTGGTGTATTCCAACAATCTCAAAGTAGCACAATTCTTCAGTACAATCTTGATAATTATTCAGATTTAGAAAAAAATAGATAACCTTGTAAGCTCCTCGTTCTTAATTGGCCTACTGCATTATTACTCTACAAAACGATCCAGCTACTGTTCCATGTTTCCCTTCATATTTTTCATTTCTTCTTCATCTTATTACTAAATTTATTGTCTAGTTCTGAAAGTGTATTATTCATTTGATCAGTGAAAGTCTTTATTTGTCCACTAAGTTTGGTATATAAATCTTTGCTTACTGACTCATTCTCAAGGTTCATTTAATTTTTAATTTATTGTCAATCGACTTATTCAAGTAAGCTACTTTGTTATCTAGTGCCTGATTAGAATTTTCTATCTCACTGTTCACAGAACTTATTTTAGCAGCACTAACATTTTTTGTTTCACTGCCCATTTTTTAATCATCTGCATTACTGCCCTCACACTGACTATCATCCTGCTCCATTATTGGTTTTACTTCCACTTCACTGTCATCTGGACAGCTTTCATACCCCATGTCAGTTCCTGCAAAAATCTCGTGACTGCAGTCCATAATTTTGTACTTTTCTACAATGTTATTCATTTCAGTGTTGATATCTGACGTATTGTCATACATGTCAGCCCTTAGATCGTGACTTTGTACTGCCTGTTCCGCCAGCATTGTCATAATCGACGTTCTCCACTATTCATACCCACTGTTAGCTTAATTTCAGAATTTTGTAAGACTCAGGACAGTAGTAATTACTATACACTGCCCCATCACTGGGTGCCACTTGTAACAATCCAGTGCACTTCCAGCTAATTAGGACTTAAATGGATGGTGTACCCAAGGTTCTCTGATGGGCAAGAAAGGCATCTTCTTCAAAGAAAAAATGAAATACGTGAAATACAGATGCAGTTGCAAATGCATTGACAGACTCTATACTTACAGCAACGATGAATGATGACAAGAAGGAAAAATTCGGTTAGGGTTAAGTAACTATAAAATTTGGTTGAATGGAATTATAGTAGTTCATTAACTTTGGAAAATTTTGTAAGTTTAATTAATTAATTAATGAATAATACTGGTCAGTGCCTCACAATGTGATCATAATTAATGACATGATAATCACTGTCTTTTAATGGTAAAAAACGAAAAGAGCACAGAATAGTTAGTATTGCTCTAGTGTGATTTCAAATGGATGACACGGTGAACATATACCTTTCCATTAGGGAGCAGTTCATGAAAATCATTTAGTAATCATCAAAGAACAACAAACACTCATCACTGATAAACAGTACATAAATGCAAAAAATCGTGACATCATTCACTGAAATGGTTACTGTCTTTAATTTTACTCAAAACGTTATTTGTGTTTATTCATTAGTGAATGGTGTCATTTAGCTTCAAATTAATTGTAATGATACAGTGTCATTCAATAATCGCTTTTTTGAGACCTACAGTTGCATAATTTTCAAAGTCAACATTTCGATTGTAAAAGAATGGCAGAGTTTGTGATATAATTTTACTGACTCATTAGTTTCTTATAACTTCAATTTTTATTACTATTCATTAACAATTACTGATTATTACTAGATGTAATAACTAGTGTTATTGGCTCAAAACATTAACACACATTTCAGACTGATTACAGTTGCTTAAAAATGAAAACTGATTTATCCATGAAAAAGTACAAAAGTAAATTTTTTTTACTGAATTTTACTTTTTAAGCACTTTCTTTCAAATTATTGCTAACCAGATTGAAACACTTGCATTATTTATTGTTTTGTAAATTACTGAAATTTTAATTCCTTGATTTCTTCAATAAAAATGTTTTACTATTTCTCAGTCATTAGGATTCTCTTGGTTCATCAGTAATTGACAGACTGGATCCTACATAGATATTTTGTCTTAGTTGAAGTGAAAGTCATCACACTGACATAACTTGATATTATTCAAGCACAAAATGAACTATGACGCCAGTTAGCTGTTCCCAAGTATGACAAAGTAATAGGTAGAATCTTAATTCAGGCTGAGACGTCGTCGGTGTAATGTAAGGCGTTGTCCTTTGGCAATGTGTGACACAGGATCCTGTTCTTGTAGCTCCATAACAAATCACATTGGGCCCATATTAATCCTCATGTGAATTTGCATCTTCTTGGAGTAATTGCTATGTTATCATTTAATGCCACACACACTATCTGTCAACACCAGATGTACACTGACCCATTTTATACTTTAGCCCGACTATTTTACGATTATTTCTCACCAAGAACACCACAGTCTGACACGATTCGATTGTGTCTCTCAACACTCTCTTATATTCTGCTCCGTGCTGTACTAAACTGCTGGTGCACTTGCGTGACCAGCGATTATGCAACTGCCAGATCAGTTCGCTCTCTGACAGTATCACACTGCCCCTCGTTAACGAAACGTGCCTACTTACAACTAACATTTATTTAACTTTAAAATAAGGAAACATTCAGTTTCACCATACAATCATTAGTATACTTATTTAAAAACTCTGATCTTAAGAAAATACATCGAAACGTTAAATTGTAAAAAAAAAATTTTGTAACCCACAGTGTTCTTGTGTTGCAGGAGGAATGAGCACGCCAGCCCATTCCCGAGGTATCCTCTCATTCCAAGACAGCTTCCAGTTGCGATATTCGTTGAGATCACAGAATGTCATCCATATAAATTAAATCAGGGCCGAGTGCACCCTGAAGGATTTATTGTTACAATAACATTGACACGTGAGTGCACCGTGTTCAAAGATTTGGAGGTAAGTACATCCACAGACATTACGTCCCATTACCATGAGACCTCGACCACCAGAAACAATCACGTGTGGCGTCACAGCCATATTTAAGAATTTCCCCTTTTATGCAAATGAATTACAGCTTCAAGTAGGTGTAATAAAAATAATATTTAATTTTATGAAAATTTGTCTTCTATGAAATACAATGAAATGTAAACGTTGTTATTTTATATGTATTGTACTATAAAATTATACTATAAGTGTGGTTTCAGTTGCCTGAGACTGCAGTCATGTGTGTGAATTGCGTTTGCATGAGTGTGTGTGTGCGTATGTGTATCTAGTGTTGGCGAAGGCCTTAATGGTTGAAAGTGTTATTTACGATAGTCTTTTTATTCTGTCTATCTGCGACTCAGAATCTCTGGTATATGGTGAGCAGAAACTTTCCTTCTCATGATATTATTACATTCCATCCTGGATTTTCAATTGTTTGATGAAACTATTACAAATACAATAATTAACGGTCTTGTTAGAAATTAGGTATTTGTTCATCCCTGTTCCTCAGCTGTGAGTCTGATTTGCATGTGTACACCGAATGTCCATTATAAGTACAGATAAATATTTTGTTGCATTAACACTAAGTCATTTGAAGAACCGCTTTCATTTAGGATAAAAAGAAAATACAGATTTCAATCGGTGCAAATGAGTTAATTAAACACGGAACGTTTTATTTGGTGCGTGATTATTTCAAAAGCAATTTTGGGTATACTTACTATTTGCATATTACATACATTAGAACCTGTAGTCTGACAACTTTTATAAGTGCTTTTTTAGCGAAAGGAAATTTGATTTCCTTTCACAGTCAGTGAAATACCAAAGAAACTGTTTCCAAGCTAACAGTGAGCTGTAGCTATTTTGCAGTTTTAAAGCAAGTGACTGTTTTCTTGAGTTTTACAAATGTAATTGAGATTAAACCGAGGATATGCTTGGCCCCAGTTTTGTTATAATGTTATTGTCGAAGACAGAGTTCCAATAAATAGTATTCCGCAACATTTAACGCTCTGAAATATCAGAGTCAGAATATAAAGTCAATTTCTTGGAGTAACAGGTGGTAATGTTATACACGTTACTGGATGGATTGTGTGTTCCCATTTCCCGCCGCATGAAGGTGCGGGATGTACCCAGGAAAACAGCCTTTTCAGCAAGGAACTGGTAGTACTTTTCATTGCAGTACTTGTATATTCACATGAAAGAACAACATTTGCATCGTCTGAAACGGCAAGTGAAAGATCATGTATAATATACACTCCTGGAAATTGAAATAAGAACACCGTGAATTCGTTGTCCCAGGAAGGGGAAACTTTATTGACACATTCCTGGGGTCAGATACATCACATGATCACACTGACAGAACCACAGGCACATAGACACAGGCAACAGAGCATGCACAATGTCGGCACTAGTACAGTGTATATCCACCTTTCGCAGCAATGCAGGCTGCTATTCTCCCATGGAGACGATCGTAGAGACGCTGGATGTACGGCTGGATGGAACGGCTTGCCATGCCATTTCCACCTGGCGCCTCAGTTGGACCAGCGTTCGTGCTGGACGTGCAGACCGCGTGAGACGACGCTTCATCCAGTCCCAAACATGCTCAATGGGGGACAGATCCGGAGATCTTGCTGGCCAGGGTAGTTGACTTACACCTTCTAGAGCACGTTGGGTGGCACGGGATACATTCGGACGTGCATTGTCCTGTTGGAACAGCAAGTTCCCTTGCCGGTCTAGGAATGGTAGAACGATGGGTTCGATGACGGTTTGGATGTACCGTGCACTATTCAGTGTCCCCTCGACGATCACCAGTGGTGTACGGCCAGTGTAGGAGATCGCTCCCCACACCATGATTCCGGGTGTTGGTCCTGTGTGCCTCGGTCGTATGCAGTCCTGATTGTGGCGCTCACCTCCACGGCGCCAAACACGCATACGACCATCATTGGCACCAAGGCAGAAGCGACTCTCATCGCTGAAGACGACACGTCTCCATTCGTCCCTCCATTCACGCCTGTCGCGAAACCACTGGAGGCGGGCTGCACGATGTTGGGGCGTGAGCGGAAGACGGCCTAACGGTGTGCGGGACCGTAGCCCAGCTTCATGGAGACGGTTGCGAATGGTCCTCGCCGATACCCCAGGAGCAACAGTGTCCCTAATTTGCTGGGAAGTAGCGGTGCGGTCCCCTACGGCACTGCGTAGGATCCTACGGTCTTGGCGTGCATCCATGCGTCGCTGCGGTCCGGTCCCAGGTCGACGGGCACGTGCACCTTCCGCCGACCACTGGCGACAACATCGATGTACTGTGGAGACCTCACGCCCCACGTGTTGAGCAATTCGGCGGTACGTCCACCCGGCCTCCCGCATGCCCACTATACGCCCTCGCTCAAAGTCCGTCAACTGCACATACGGTTCACGTCCACGCTGTCGCGGCATGCTACCAGTGTTAAAGACTGCGATGGAGCTCCGTATGCCACGGCAAACTGGCTGACACTGACGGCGGCGGTGCACAAATGCTGCGCAGCTAGCGCCATTCGACGGCCAACACCGCGGTTCCTGGTGTGTCCGCTGTGCCGTGCGTGTGATCATTGCTTGTACAGCCCTCTCGCAGTGTCCGGAGCAAGTATGGTGGGTCTGACACACCGGTGTCAATGTGTTCTTTTTTCCATTTCCAGGAGTGTATATCAGAAGTAAGAAGCTATTCGGATCTCAAGCTTGTGTTACATCCTGTCTCTTTGCTTCAAATTCTCTGTGCCTACGTTATGGAAGTTACACACATTGTTTCTAGCATAAGTTAGTATAAGTTAGGTTAGGTAGTGTGTAAACCTAGGGACCGATGACCTCAACAGTTTGGTCCCATAGGGACTTACCTCCACATTGTTTTCTGTTATTCTGACAAGACTATCCCACAAAATTTTAGTTTTGGCATTAGGATATCTTCGTTCACATGAGCAAAAGTCTTAGCCAAGTCACAAATTATTATCAGTGGTAGAAATTATTTATTTATTGATTCTAGCGTATCATCTGTCAAGGTAAATAAAGCCTGTTGACAGTCCCACTCGAATCCAGTTCTTTGATTCTGAGTACATTTCGCTTTACTAAGGGTTTGTAAAGCCTATTGCCCATTATCTTTTCGAAAACGTTTAAAAATATTCGTTGTAATGAAATGGGGCGGTCATTTCACTAACGGAAAAAAACATCACAATATCAGGAAGGAGTTGTGCAACTTAAACGAAAGTTGGTAGGTGTATTTCTGCGCCTGAAAGAGGAAGTTTATTCAAATTTCGCACCAGGGAGGTAAGAGTGGCGCTAGTAGCGCCGATATAAGGATGCAAATCACTGTAACGGTCGTGAGCATTGGAAAGCATTAAGATTGGATGTGGTGTGTTGACGTTCGTCAAGAACGCCTTAAGGCAACAAAGACGCCATTATCAACACCTCACTTATTTTGAACGAAATCGTGTAATACGGCTACGAGAAAGCAGATATTCCTTGTACTATGCAGCGAAAAGGCTTAGGAATGCAGCCACTGTGTATGATTTCTGGAAGCGGTGGTCGTGTGAATATACGGTCACAAGATGATCGGCTCCGGAGGGCCACGTGGCACTACCGAGAGGCAAGAGCATCGTTTTTGGCGAATGGCGCTCGAGCAGAGTACTGCATCTGCAGTGGCAATTTGAGCAGCAGTTGGCACCATATGACAGGTCCAATGCAGACGTCCTATAGCGTGCATTCCACCGATCCCAGAACACCGACATTTACCGCTTGATTGGTGTCAAGCGGGAGCTCATATGGAGGTCAGGTTGGATGCCTTTTGTGATTCCTGATAAAATCTGGTTCTGTCTTGCCAGTGATGGCTGTGTGTTGGTTATGAGGCGGCCAGTTCAGGACCTGCAACCAACCTGTCTGTGCTCTTGCCAAACTGGACCTACACTTGGAGTTATGGTCTGGGATGCGATTTCGTTGACACCAGCAGCCCTCTTGTGTTTATAGGCACCCTGACTGCTAATTTGTACGCCAGTCTCGTTATTCGACTTGTGCTGCCATTCATGAATCAACATTCCAGGATATGTTTTTAACAGGATAACGCTCTCCCAGATGCTGCTATTGTACCCCAATATGTTCTACATAGCGTCGACATGTTGCCTTAGCCTTCTCGATCGCCAGATCTGCTTCCAGTCGAGTACATGTGGGATATCATCGACAACCAGCATTAGCCTGGCTATATTGACCACCAAGTGCAACAGGCACGGAACTCCATGACACAAACTGACAATTAGCACCTGTACGCCACAATGCATGCGCGTTTGCATGCTTGCATTCAACATTCTGGCGGGTGCACTGGTTATTAATGTACCAGAATTTCACATTTGCAAGCCACGCGGGGTATCCTTCGGAAGGTCTAAGGCGCCTTGGCACGGTCCGCAGGGCTGCCCCCTGTTGGAGGTTCGAGTCCTACATCGAGCATGGGTGTATGTTGTCCTTAGCGTAAGTTAGTTTAAGTTAAAACTAGTAGTGCGTAAGCTTAGGGACCGATGACCTCACCAGTTTGGTCCCGTAAGACCTTACCACCAATTTCCAAATTTTTCTACATTTGCAATGGTTTTTCTCGTGCTCATCTTAAACTATGATCTTGAAGTATTAACCGCTTGAATATGTTAACTAGACAAAAGTATTACAGAAGTTTCATTACTCTGTATTAACAATTTTTTATACTTGTATGGATATGGTGTCTGTTCTTTCCGAAAGAACATTGATGACCTGCAGCCGTCTAGAACGAAATTAGAATTATATTAATACCGTCAGCTGCGCATGGGCGTTGATACAAATCAACGGGGACAGGTGAAAATGTGTGCCCTGACCGGGACACGAACCCGTGGTCTCCTGCTTACATGGCAGACACTCTATCCATCTGAGCCGCCTAGTGGACAGGAGATAGTGCGACTGCAGGGACTATCTCGCGCACGCCTCCCTCGAGACTCACATTCTCACCTTGTATGTCCACACACTACATTCGTAGTGTCCCATCCCAACATACTCATTACTCGTGGAAGACATTCTTCCAAGTCCCGTAAGAGTTCGAGGTATATATGTGCATCCGCACAGAAGAAGAAGGTCTTGGCCGGTATCGCCAGAACTATATACTTATATGGATATGGTGTCTGTTCTTTTGGACATTCTAATTTCGTTCTGACATGTCGCAGTGTCATCTGTGCCCTCGGTGGCTCAGATTGATAGAGCGTCTGCCATGTAAGCAGGGGATCCCGGGTTCGAGTCCTGGTTCGAAGCACACATTTTCACCTGTCCCCGTTGATCTATATCAAGGCCCGTGCGCAGCTGATCGTATTAATATAGTTCTAATTAACTATTTTTTGGTGTTGCGACTTCTTTCCGCTAGTGTATTTAGAATGATATGTCTCCTTTTTTGGGAAGCGGCCTGACAACCGCATGTTAAAGTCTTTCTGGGGAGTATCAAATGATTCGTTGTATAATTAACTCAATATATTACAAGGTTCTGCTGAGCAACATTTCGTTGGTTCACGTGTCCTGAAAGTGATGAATGGCATCTTGTTACTGCTGGGCTACAAAAAATATGTTCCTTCCAAGAAGCATAGGCTCGTGATCCCTCAGCGCCGTCACCGCGTGGAGGCCCCAATCTCTCGAAGTGCCCGTGCAGTCGCCGGGACGACGGCGGAGGAGAGTGGGAGGGAGCGACGGCGTAGACTCGCCGACCGGCGCCGCTGACAGTTTTCCGTGGGGCGGCGCGAATAACATCATTGTTTCCAGTCTGGTCTGTAATTACTTTTTGATAGATCCCCGCGGAAGCAGGGCCATTACATTTTCATTAGACGCTTTAATTATTGCTTTATTTCGCGTTTGGGGCCGCAATCGATGCGCGGTAGCGGCTAGGACCGCCGGTGGCGCCGCCGCCGCTGCCGCCGCCGCAGCCGCTGCCGCCGCCGCCGCCGTCGCTGCAACTGTTCAATGATTGAGGGTCGACCGCGCGGCGACGAGCAGATCCATATTTGATAGAGTTACTTTCGCGTCGGTCGTCGGGTTAATTTGAAAGGAGGCCAGGCCGCGCTATGTCTATTTTACGCCTGCTGATTCATCGGCTTCCGCCGAAAATGGAAAACAGTTATCCGTCCAGTACTGTAGTTCCGAACAACACTACTACTATACGGAACATCCGCCCTCACAGCTGAGTGGTCAGGGCAGCAGAATTCCATGTGAGGAGCCCCGCTGGGTAGGATAGTTTTTCCGCTCGGATACTGCTTGTTGTGTTGCCTTCATCATCATATCATCCTCGTCGACCCGCAAAAGGCAGAAGTAGCGTCTACCCAACGCCGGGTCCTAGCCACATCACATTCATTGATTCACTATACCGAATCAACGAAGCCGCGTGTTTTGCAGATATTGTTACAATAAGAACTGTATTAGACTCAAGTTCCGTGGAATGGTAACTGCTTATTATAAGGATGATACATACACTACTGGCGACTAAAATTGCTACGCCAAGAAGAAATGCAGATGATAAACGTGTATTCATTGGACAAATATATTATACTAGAACTGACATGTGATTACATTTTCACGCAATTTGGGTGCATAGATCCTGAGAAATCAGTACCCAGAACGACCGCTTCTGGCCGTAATAACGGCCTTGATTCGCCTGGGCATTGAGTCAAACAGAGCTTGGATGGCGTGTACAGGTCCAGCTGCCCATGCAGCTTCAACACGATACCACAATTCATCAACAATAGTGACTGGCGTATTGTGACGAGCCAGTTGCTCGTCCACCGTTTTCAGTTGGTGAGAGATCTGGAGAATGTGCTGGCCAGGGCAGCAGTCGAACATTTTCTGTATCCAGAAAGGCCTGTACAGGACCTGCAATATGCGGTCGTGCATTATCCTACTGAAATGTAGGATTTTGCAGGGGTCGAATGAAGGGTAGAGCCACGCGACGTAACACATCTGAAATGTAACGTCCACTGTTCAGAGTGCCGTCAATGTGAACAAAAGGTGACCGAGACGTATAACCAATGGTTTTTGTTTGTAGTTTTAGGGCGCAAAACTTCTATGGTCATTAGCGCATAACCAATGGCACCCTATACTATGAAGCCGTGTGATACGCCAGTATGGCGATGACGAATACACGCTTCCAATGTGTGTTCACCGCGATGTCGCCAAACACGGATGCGACCATCATGATGCTGTAAACAGAACCTGGATTAATCCGTAAAAATTACGTTTTGCCACTCGTGCACCCAGGTTCGTTGTTGAGTACACCATCGCAGGCGCTCCTGTCTGTGATGCGGGGTCAAGGATAAACGCAGCCATGGTCTCCGAGCTGATAGTCCATGCTGCTGTAGACGTCGTCGAACTGTTCGTGCAGATGCTTGTTGTCTTTCAAACATCCCAATCTGTTGACTCAGGGATCGAGACGTGGCTGCACGATCCGTTAAAGCCATGCGGATAAGACGCCTGTCATCTCGACTGCTAGTGATACGAGGCCGTTCGGACCCAGCATGGCATTCCGTATTAGCCTTCTGAACCCACCGATTTCATATTCTGCTAACAGTCATTGGATCTCGACCGACGCGAACAGCAATGTCGCGATACGATAAACCACAATCGCGATAGGCTACGATCCGACCTTTATCAAACTCGTAAACGTGCTGGTACGCATTTCTCCTCCTTACACGAGGCATCACAACAACATTTCACGAGGCAACGCCGGTCAACTGCCGTTTGTGTATGAGAAACCGGTTGGACACTTTCCTCATGTCAGCACGTTGTAAGTGTCGTCACCGACGTCAACCTTGTGTGAATGCTCTGGAGGGCTAATCATTTGCATATCGCAGCATCTTCTTCCTGTTGGTTAAATTTCACGTCTGTAGCACGTCATCTTCGTGGTGTAGCAATTTTAATGGCCAGTAGTGTATGTTCGTAGCGTTTTTGTTTTGCAGTTAGGTATTGTGGTTGCTATGGGTATATTTATCAGGTTTATTTTTTTTATTTCACTGCTGCTGTTAGCGTATTGACATTTTGTCATTTGGAAGTAGTGAGTGAAGCCGTGGACTCCAGAAAATTAGGTTCAGTAGAGAGGTGACAGCAGCGGAGGCAGCTAGAAGTACTTGTGCCTTGTATGGGGATAATCCCATTGGACATAGCACGGCAAGAAGATAGTTTTCTTTTTTTAAAGTGGATACCTTTCACATTAGTGACTCTCCACATTAAGGAAGACCTTCGGGTTTTGATGAAGAGCGTTCAAACGCATCAATCCACAATGGTTCACGTCACTGTACTCTAAAACTGCCACATGTGATGAACTGTGATGATCAAGCAACATTTACAAGGAATGGGGAAGGTTTAGAACTCGGATGTATGTATACCGCCTGCTCTAAGCCAAAATCAGAAAAATTAGCGGTTGGCTATATGTGTATCTTTAGTTGGTCGTCATCAATTGGCCCGTGAACAAGACTGACCATTCCCTACGCTGTATCGATACTAGTGAGGAAAAATCGTGTCTTCATGCTAACATTAAGAAAAGAAATATATGGTTGAGCCCAAATAAAGGAACAACTCTCCGTACAAACACGTGCGCGCACCCACAAAAGATTATGCGTCTGGTGGAACAGCGACCGTGTGGTGTACTACGAATTGCTTCCGCGAGGTGTAACCATCACTGCTAACATTTACTGGCATAAACAGAGAGGTCTCGCAGACGCAACGGAAGAGCAACGACCAGGAAGTTAGCGTGAAGTGATGAAAGTTGTTTGGAATTAGAACGAAAGAAAAGATTTCGGTAACCATACAAATATATTTGTAACTGTTGGTCTGACAAGAAAATGGTTCAAATGGCTCCGAGCACTTGGGACTTAATTTCTGAGGTCATCAGTCCCCTAGAACTTAGAACTACTTAAACCTAACTAACCTAAGGACATCACACACATACATGCCCGAGGCAGGATTCGAACCTACGATCGTAGCGGTCGCGAGGTTCCAGACTGTAGCGCCTAGAACCACTCGGCCACCCCTGCCGGTAAGTTTGACAAGAATTAATAATTCAGCTGAACAATGTTCAAGAAGTTGTGCATAACGTAGTTACGTAGTGGAAGCAGAAGATTTACAGACAACAGATTGTGCGGAATAAGCGCGTAAAGCCGTGCATTAATTCACGAAGTTCCATTCTCTGAGTCTGTGAGTGGTGATGATAGTACGATCAGTGTAAGAATACCACCATTGCGACATAGCCCAGAACGCCGATTTCAGATCCAAGCGACATAAGAGCCGGCTTAGGATGTTAAGATGAGAGCGTTACCGAAAGCGTCCAGCTGCGAATTTGTATAAACGGTGTATCGTAACTGTACCTGGATCAGAACAACAAAGTGACTGACATTTCATCGCGGAAGGGGAAGACGTCGGTTCGCTACTACACTCAAGCGCATTTAGGCTCCAGCAGCAGCAGCTGTGGAATTCCGTACTGAGTGCGTGCAGCATTGAGTTCCGCTTAGCAGGATACGACAAAACTGTAGTTGTCTGTCACAAATTGTTTACATGAACGAGTGAAACTGAATTACGATGGGACAAGAGTAATAGCCAGTGTTGGCTCGCTCAGGTCAGTAGTGGGTGGTCACGTACCATCGCTTTTAAGCTCAAATCCTAAAACCATGCTACTCCTGAAGACTTTTATTATCAGAGCGACATATAATTAAGTATGAACTATCTAAATAATATAAGAAAAGGATCCTATGGGGTAATGCTGTTGCCTAAACCTGGCTGTTTAGGATTTGAACGAAAAGTACATTTCAAGAAGCACATAAATATATTTGTGATTGGTCGTGTGATATAAATTATTAATTCAACTGAACAATATTCAAGTAGTAGTGCATAACGTAGTTACGCAGTGCAAGCCTAGGATTTACAGACGGTAACATGTGCGGAATAAGTGCATAAAACCGTGCTTTGATTCACGGATTTCCAGTAGCAAATTCTCTCAATTCGTGAGTAGTGATAATCGTGTGAGAAGTGTAAGCGTAGCGTCATCCCAACATAGCCTTCAGGGTCGGTTTGAGACCTAGGTGACGTAAGTGGTCGCTTAGGACGTCAGGCTCAGGGCGTTGCCTAAGGCGTCCAGCCGCGCAACTTGTATACACGGTGTATCGTAATTACACCTGGATCACAGTAACAGAGTGTTTGACAGTTGGGCACGAAATCGACGGGGTGTTGTCGGTTCGCTGTAACACACAAGAGCTCCAAGCTCCATATGGCTCCGGCAACAGAAGCTGCGCCGTTCCGTACTGTGTTCACGCATTCCCTGTTAACGTGCAGTACTGAGTTTAGCTTTGCAAGATACAACTAAACTGTGGTTGCCTATCGCAAATTGTATCTCTGATCGAGCAAAAATCAGTTACGATGGGACAAGAGTAATAGCCTGCGTGGGCAATGCACGGCCTAAACCTTCAGCGTGGCTTGCTGAGGTCAGTAGCATGTGGTCGTACACCATCGCTTTCAAGCTCAAATCCTAACACCATCTTAATCCTGAAACCTTTCACTATCAGACTGTCATATTTAAAGATAAACGATAAACTACCCTATAAGTAAATAATTGAATAAGGGCGAAATATAAGCAAAGAATCCGGAAGGGTAATGCTGTAGCCAAAACCAGGTTTTTTAGAATGTGAACAGAATACATATTTTAGCAAACACATAATATATTTGTGCATGGTGGTCGCATTTACAGTAAATCAGTAGAGGAAGAGGTATGAATGTGGAATGGGGGTAATAATATGGAATACTAAGATATCTCGTCTTGTAAGTGCTGTACTTTCGTCAGCTACTTAAAAACTACGTTCAGAAACTTTAGACTGCTTTGGGATGCATTCATATTACAGTTGGCAGTTTTCACGAGTGAGTGAAACTCTTTTAACGAATTCGCTATGAGGCATAATTGTTGCAGGTTGCTGGCTTTCAGTTTCATTCTTTTCATAACACATAAATTATTAACACACTCGTATTTCCTAAAGAAACGTTTAGCTGATACATTAAGCAGTAAGATGTTGTGTTTGTTGCCTATTTAAATTCAATTTTCGATTTTACTTGCGTTTCTGAATTTCAAGATGGCTATGTCACTAACATGGAATACTCGTATTCCGTACTTTCACAACCAGTTTTGCTTATAGGAATTGCTTCAGAGATGACTTAACGATCTCGAAAGTAGTGAGACGAGGCTGCTATGCAAATAGCAATTAAGAATGTTAGAGTCAAGATAATGGGACCCACCGAAAATCTCAGCGTTATAAATCTCGCACGCGAAGCCGTGTTAGAACCTTGTGTCTGCCTCCTCATGCCTTCCACAAGATACAACTGCTGGGTAGACCTTTCATGAGTCCTGTGAAAGCCTATTATTCTGAAATGTTGCGCGTATGGGTGAGGGAAAATCGAGGTTCAGTAACAAACATGAACATTGTCGAACTGAATGGGAAGGTCTGCCCTCAGCGGAGTTAGGAGTCAATGGGTTTAGGGCGACAGGAATATACCAGTTAAACCCTCAGATTTTCACGGATGCAGATTTCATTGTCAGCAATGAAGGAATAATCAAGGATTTACCTAATGATTCAGTCAATGAAACATCTGCAGGAGCTGTGGCTTCTAAAAGTGGAAAGGCTAATGCTGTAGTCGAGGAAGGAACATCTGCTGCTACATCTGAAATTAGACCTTAACAAATCATACCCACTGCACAAATAAAGAAGAGGTCAGAAAGGAAGGAAAGAAAAGCAGGTCCTTCAGCGGGCCTAACCTTATATCCGTACAAAAGATCTCTTAAAGACTCGACGACAGCAACAAATAAACGGGAAGCGAAGAGGCACAGGCCACCAAAGTTTGAGAACGAAGAATCATCTCAATCTGAGGATGATGTTTTTCGTGTGAGAGATGATTCGTCCACCCTTAGTAGCGTTCTGTACAACAGTTTAGCCACTAATGAAGATGGCAATTTACGCTTTTGCTCGGGTTAATTTTAGGAGAACTAGGCAGGGAAGAATTGTTAATGTGGGCGCACACTGAATGCAAACGTTACGGTAAAGAACCATATGTGTGTGACCTCTGCAATTGAAATTAGTTGCAATAAGGAATTCAATACTGAAATTGGTATGTTTCGTGTGTTTTCCTAATGCGTAATTGTGTTACCGATGCATTCATATCGATGATGACCTTGAACCCCACCACCAACATGGTTCAGATGCTAATTGTTTCTGGGGAACATACTAATGCACATGTCCTGTGAATATGAATTCCTATCTCTAGTCATTCAAGATGTTCTATTTTTTCTTAACCTGAGTGTATATACACATTCATGCGATACTACTAGGCCAACAATGGCGCAAGATAAGGATTATTTTCGTAATATGATGAAACAAACGAACAAGAATTGTTTCTTCAACAGCGTCAGGATTGTATTAGTCAACATGATTTCGTCAGGCGAAAATGGAACGTCGAGTAACAGCCGAGGAATATGTGGGCCTTATAAATCCAATAATAGTCAGCAAGTAATATGTTTTGCCCGCTGACAAATCAATAATTATAGAGCTGTGTTAAGTGCAAATAAGTATTTTAGATAAAGCACTTACGCACTTGTGCTCGTAGCTCGTGGAAAGTGATTTAACATACTTTCTATTGGTGTTATGTAATGAAAGCGAGGTCCTTCGTGGAAGCTGTGTGGTGTGTGAATGAAAAGGTGAGTGAATGTTCCAGTGACCTCCTGATCCCCTCAAATACCGTAGTCCCACGCACTTTATATGCGCTGCGCCTCGCTCGATGACTAGGCACACGGCCCATCTGCAAAAGAACGATTTACTATTGAACCAACAAGGTTAGCAGACTGCTTTATCTACATCTATATCACTACTCTGCAGTTTATACTATTATTTGTCTCGCGTAGGGATAATAGAACTTCAGACAAATTTTCAACCGCTCCGCTCTCCAATGGCACGTGGGAAAAATGAACGTCTTAATCTTTACGTGTGAGCTCTGATTTTTTTTTTACTGCGGTGGTCATTTCTCCCCATGTTGGTTGGAGTCAACAAAATGTTTTCGCATTCCGAGGAGCAAATTGGCGATTTAAACTTGGTGAAGAGAATTCGCTGCGACGAAAAAGCGTTTGTGTTATTCACTGCCGCGTTAAATCGCGTGTCATATCTGTGACACACTCCACCATAGTTTGCGATGATACAAATGAGCTGCTCTTCTTTAAACGCTTTCGTTTTCGTCCTTCAGTCATATTTGACAGTTTTACTGTGCAGCAAGACTCCAGAAGGAGACGGAGAACTTTAGTTTAGGGAATCAAATTAGCAGATTTGTTGAATCTTCAAAGAGCTACGCCAACTAAAAACAGTCTTTAGTTCACCTTTCCACACAACATTTTCTGTGTGATGATTCAAATTTAAGTTATTCATAGTTATAGTCACTTGATATTTAGTTGTATTGACAATCTTTACATACGGAAGTTATCGTGTAGCCGAAATGTAACAGTTTGTTTTTAAAAGGAAGGAACGAAAGAAGATTGGATATAACGTCCCGTCGCCAACGACGTCATTAGAGATGGAGCACGAGCTCGGACTGTGTCGAGGATGGGGAAGTAAATTGGCCGTAAACTGTCAAAGGAACCATCGGAGCATCTGCCTGGAGCGATTTACGGAAATTACGGAAAACTTAAATCCGGACCGCCAGACGCTGGTTTGTACCGTCGTCCTCCCGAATGCGAGTGAAATGAGCTAACCACGGTCTGTTTTTAATACTTACGTGGAGAACCACACCTTTTTATTCTTTGTGGTCAGCTGGCACTTTTTGCGTCACGCAGATATCTTTTCTAAACCATCTGCAAACAATCTAAGAAGGCTGCTCAGATTGTACCGTAAATACAGATTATAAAAAGCAGGGGGCTAATAACAGTTCCCTGCGGTAACCCCATATATTACTTCGATTTCACTATATGATTTCCCCTCAGTTATTATAAACTGCGTCTTTTGCGACTGGAAGTCACGAATCGATTCGCACAACTGACGATACTGCATAGGCACCCGATTTCATTACAAGCCGCACTGGAGCACTGACAGAAGCCTTCTGGAAATCTGGAAACATAGAATCAATATGACATTTGCTGTAGACAGCACTCACTACCTAATATGAATAATGAGATAGCTGTTTTTAGCAAGGACTATATTTTCCGAAACTATGCCTGTTACGTGTTAATAGAGCTTTTTATTCCATATGTTGGAAAGGAAAGAAACTACAACAATCGGGCACCTCTACGTAGGTTGCGGTGACGTTCGACAGCATACTTACTTTCAGAGAACTTTGCGATAACGTGCAGACTGAAGACTGCAGTCGAAGCCCCCGAACAGCACATGGGGGTTGAAATCAAATGTTTTGCGTAAGTCTGCTCTAGCTCTACTTTTTGCTACGGCCTGGCACAAATCCACACATACCAGACACGCTGACACCTCTCTTAAAGAGAGAGGCCTCATTGTAACTAATCACCTACGACCAAGTTGAAAAAAATATATCATCTTATAGGCTTAGCACCCGTGGACACCAACAAAGGTTGAGACGAAAAAACAGGAAGATGATTCCACGCATCCCCTGTTTGTAAGAGAAGCATCTTGTCCTACGCCGAAGTCGAGAAAGATCTTCCTTCGAACTGTAGCGAAACAAAGCAACTGTAAGTAATTACCAAGAATGATTCCACTGATGGTTCTCAATTACCCTGAAAGACGTGGAAGACTTTGAACAGACTAGGAACTGGAGTGACCCTGTGTGAGCAAACACTGAAGCGGTCGGGCTATGTTACCGGAGTTACAACTTGCGAATGCGCAGAACTTCAAGATACTAAACATCTCTTGGTCTCTCCGAAGTTGGCTCAAGCCTGCGCGGTGGAAGACCTGGTTTGAGAAAATGTTCCAGCAATCAAGGTGCCGAATTCTGGGCCTCAAAACCAATTTGACAGGTAGGAAGTCTTATGTATATATTGCATATATGTTTAGAATTTGTAAATAACTGTACTGTCCTTACCTGGATGCAACGACAATAATAATAATAATAATAATTTCGGCCTCAGGAACCTGAATCCACAAACCCAAACTCATTATCACCGGATGTAGAGGAAGTCACTAAACAGATCAAACGTCTTAAAAACAATAAAGCTGCAGGTCAAGATGGAATCGTAGCGGAAATCCTCCAATCAGCAGGCTCAAATACTATAACAGAAATCACCGAAATAATACAAGACATTTGGCAAACAGAACGAATTCCGGACGACTGGGAAAGTGCATTAATTCATCCTCTACACAGTCGGATGTAAACGACTGTAGGGGAACCTCATTGATATCAGTAGCTTACAAAATTCTATCCCTGTGCATTCTCGATATAGCACAACAACAACTAGAGCCAAAAATTGGAGAGTATCAGGCAGGATTCAGAGCAGGCCGTTCATGTCCAGAGCAAATTTTGAACTTAAAACTAAACTTAAGACGTCAGGGAAATAAGTGGCAAAAATGTAGTTTGCGCATTTGTTGACGATTCAGTTGATCGTCAGTCATTATGCCAAATATTAAAAGAACAGGGCTCAGATCTGAAAACACTTGCAATCATATAACAGACATTGATTGACACAAAATCTAAAGTCAAATTTATGTTGGAAATCTCTGAACCTTTTCTGATCAAAACAGGATCCACTACTGCTCAACTGCGTCCTCGAAAAGGTGAAACAAGAATGGCGCAAACTGAAATCAGTCCTCAAGATTGACCAACCAATTACTCTCGGCAGAGGAAAATTAACAGTAGATTGCTTAGCATTTGCAGACAATCTAGCCATCTTAACTCGCGATGTTTCAACAGCCAAAAAACAGATTGAACTCCTGAAAGAAATTCCGGTAAAAGTCGGCCTGAAAGTATCTTTTGAAAAGACAGGATATACGACTTGCAACAAACAAGTACCAAAATACATGGAGACAAAATATGGCAAAATTAAACGAGTCCCACAATCTAAATATCTCGGTGAAATGATTCAGGAAAATGGAATATAAACGAAAGCCAACGAAGTCAGATACCAAAAGATGGACACTGCTTATCGACTCACTCAAAATATCTACAGTAAAAAATTTGTCTCCAAGCACACAAAACTACCACATTACAATACCGTCATAGAACCAGAATGCCTATATGGACCAGAGACACTAATTTTAAACAGGAAAACAGACATAGAAAACATTCAGAGAAAGGAACGGAAGATCATAAGAAAAATTTTAGGACCAAAACTTGTAGATCGGCTCAGAGGCAAATAGAAAATCAAACAATACTCTAATATTCACAGTGACATTAGAAAACGCAGATTAAGATTCTCTGGACACATGAAAAGAATGAATCCGGACAGACTTACAATGCAAATAGTTGAATTCTATGAAAACAGGAGTAAATCTATAACAGAACCAATGAAATGGACTGGCGAAATCAAAACATATGAAATTAGCAGGAATGACACCAGAGGATATCCAAAACTGGGAAATCTTTAGATTCAAAATTCACAAGTGACAAGTTAACCAAGAGGAGAAACCAATGAAGAAGACTGGAACAACGTGGTCGCAAGAAAGAAAAGAAGTCCACAGCAAAAGAATGAAAGAAGTATGGGCACAAAGAAAGGTAACTGCACGCCACTAAGTACTATGCGTAGTCCTAACGGGCTCATTCGCATAATAATTCGATGTATTTCATAATGTATGAACACAGGTCCTCTCAGCATAGGTCGTTGACTTCCGATGCTCAATTCCCAGAACTCATCGCTCAGTTTATGTCACTGGACGCTAGCTTTGGCTTACACAATTGCAATATATTACTTGGATTTTCTTTCTTGCCGGTATAACTTGTGTAACTGTTTAGCCTTTAGGTATAGATCTTTGGTCGAGCCAGCGGTTCTATATGACTGCCAAAAATGGCGCTATTTTATCAGCAAACAACGAAAGAAACACATTTGGTATGCAATCTGACCCAAAAAACTTGACTTTAATAAGTGACTTAAGTTACTTACTACACTAAGGGTACCCACTTCTAAATTACTGACGTTTATATGCTGTTAGGAAGCTTACACCCGGAGGACACACAGCCAGATAGCCAGAGGAGGACACATAGACAGATAGCCACCGCCAGATGACGAAATAAAATATGAGGTGGATCAAATTCTACATCATGTCCATGACAGAATTCAAACACATCGCACTTCGAATATCGATTACCTCCGTTCTGTACGTATACTAAGGTAGGTATACGTAACCATAATGAACTGTGTGCCATAAATTAGGGGCACAACAATACATGAATGACTAGAAATACAGAACAGCAGTTGATCTAACCAGATCGTGTGCCTGATTCTGGGCGCTCTGATTTCTGTGTCGACTAAACTACTGCTCGAATCGATGACATCCCCAGTTTCAGCTCGATCAACTGTGTAGTTTGAAAGTGACACATACAGTTAATCTCTTTTTCTAACAAACGTTAGTGTGAGTGCTTCGTATTGACTCTGTCCTCTACCAAATGATTAACAGAAAAAGCACTTGCGTGTGCTTTGGTGAACGTGGACCAAAAAATAAAGGATAGGAGGAGGAAGATGAGTAGGAGCAGTAGGAGGAGGAGAAGAGGACTCTGGATGACAATGAGGAAATCTAATTTTTCGAGGGATAATATTAAGTGGAACCTCCATACATTACTGATCTACCTGAAAAAATATGAAGAAAACATTTTCAAGTTTTATTTAATGAGAAAGAGAGCTCTACTAGAACTCTGCCAGTAAATGATACATACGTATTCTCTGCATCCAGACAAGACCAGACAGATACAAGCTTCTAGCACTCTTCTTCTCTTACTTCGTATGTGTTACTGACATCGGAGTACGCTCAGTGATACCTCCTTTCTAGACTCTCAATAAAATACTAAATATGTGCCACTGGTAACAATCTCCGCCTTTGATTTTATCCATACTGGATGACCGGTCGTGGTTGTGAATATCAATGTTAAAAAATATGTCGGCTCGACCACTTGTTTATAGAGTAAAACACTAAGATTGACGCGTTTCGGAAGTCAAGCTTCCATCATCAGAATAATTAAAAGTAAAAGAACCTGTTAAAACTCGCTAAAATGGAACATGCGCCAGGCACAATAAAATTGATAATAAAATTAAAACATCGTGGCCAGTTCCCTTGTTGCAGCCGTGTCTTCCAAGGTGCATCTCCACATAGTCGTCAAAACATAAAAACTCTAAAATGGTGTCGCCTATGGTGTTCAACATCTAGCCACATGGCTCTCTCCTCTATCGTCGTAAACCGCCCGTGCGTCTTTGTTGATACCACACACCACGTAGCCAAACACGACACTGAAAAGCGAGTGAGCTCACGCGCAAGTAAACAAGGAAGTCACGGAGATGTCTGTACAAACAGATAACATATACATGTTCCAAGGACCTCATGAAATGATAGTATCCTGCCAATTGTCATAAATGTAGTTACAAAAAGAAACCAGTGAAATGTTTGAAAAAGTTATTTGTATCACCAGTTAGCTATTCATTCAGTGTGTTCTGACTATCCACGCTATGTATCGTAATTTCCAGCTGTTCTAGTAGATCCAGCTTTTGCCTTTGTCCTGTCTATGTAAAATAACGAGATCCTGACCTATTCCCAACATGGGGTGTCCCGTTTCCTAAATATGAGTGGCTACATCTGACTTTTAGAAATTATTAAGCCGGAAACCATCGCTATGTTCTTTGTAACGTACTTTAAAGGACCTACGAGTTTGGACTACATAGCTTGCCTTGCACGTGTTACACTGAATTTGATAGACCCCAGCTCTCAGGCAAAAAGCTGGATCTACTAGAACAGCTGGAAATTACGATACATAGCGTGGATAATCAGAACACACTGAATGAACAGCTAACAGGTGATACAAAGAACTTTTTCAAACATTTCACTGGTTTCTTTTTGTAACTACATTTATAGCAACTGGCAGGATACCATCATTTCATGAGGTCCTTGGAACATGTATACGTTATCTGTTTGTACAGACATCTCCGTGACTTCCTTGTTTACTTGCGCGTGAGCTCACTCGCGTTTCAGTGTCGTGTTTGGCTATGTGGTGTGTGGTATCATCGAAGATGCACGGGTGGTTTACGACGATAGAGGAGGGAGCCATGTGGTTAGATGTTGAACACCATAGGCGACACCATTTTAGAGTTTTTTTATATTTTGACGGCTATGTGGAGATGCACCTAGGAAGACACGGCTGCAACAAGGGAAGTAGCCACGAAATTTTAATTTTATTATCAATTTTATTGTGCCTGGCGCATGTTCCACTTTAGCGAGTTTTAACAGGTTCTTTTACTTTTAATTATTCTGATGATGGAAGCTTGACTTCCGAAACGCGTCAATCTTAGTGTTTTACACTATAAACAAGTGGTTGAGCCGATATATTTATTAACATTGGCAATTCCCGCCATTTGGAGTGTTTTGAGAAAGAAGTGGCCTTCTGATTTGATTATTAAAAAATGTCTGTTACGATCGAGACTCAACTTATTAGTGAAAACCATGTGCCCACCAAATATAAGACCAAGCACGTATGACTTTCGAACAACAGTTGAGCCACTGTTTGGCCCCAGACCACAAAAAATACCTCGACTGGGTTTTAATTATGTTTCTGTCGAGTCTGCGACCGTTCTGCTGAGCGTATGCGGGACTCCACAGTGCTTCATTACGTTTTCAAGCACAAATTGACTGTTGTTCACTAAAAGTTGTATGCGTGCGCTTGGTCGAGCGAACAGCGCTCTAGCTTACAAGACAAGGAGGCGACCAAACACGTACCGAATACGTGCGGTGGGCTAACGACCGTTGCTCTGGTAAACTAACCAGCTCAAGTGAGGTTCTCATTTTCCACGATAGTTTAGGCAAATTAAGGTAGAGTCCCATGTCTGCACCATAGAAACGCAAACTGTTAAAATGTGACAACATACATGACAAAGTGTATACCATTCACAGACAGATTAAGTGCTCTAATTTCCTCCATGAGGTTGGTGGCAGGAAGAGGTATCGAGTTTAAAAGGTAAATAATCATCCAAAGATGAAATTGTTACCTAGGCCTGAAGCGGACACCGTTCAGCTCAGGACAACTCTAGAGGCAACTTCACAAGATCTATGGCTATTCCAGTATCATGCGAAGCTTCCGGATGCTACAGTGAGAGCCTCTATACGTTGTAGTCACAGTCTATCCAGGTGAAGCACTGGTCAGCAGAGTAGATTCGTTTCTGGACGATTGGGTTTCCTATCCCCGTCCTCTCATCCAAATTAGGGTGCTTAATGATTAAAGCAAATGCTAGGATGGTTCCTTCAAAAAGACACGACCGATTTTCTTTCTTATCCTTGTCTTATCTGAGCATATTCTCCGTCTCAAAACACTTTATCGTTCACGGGATAGTACTCGTAAATCGTAATGTTTCTTTCCCACTTATTTCTAAACATAGTGGCATTGAAGCAAACACAGCCTGGGTTTATCTCTATGGAGTCTCTCTCCGTGTATTTTGTATGTGAGTCCACAGAGCAGAAAGTAACTTTTGGGGAATTGTTGGAAAAGCAGTGTCGGTTTATAGTAACTCAGCCATGTTGAATGGGCGACGTATGTTGTGACTGAGAGAACTTCGCCTCCTACACGATGTAGGGTTGTAACACAAGTAATTTAATGAGTTTACCATGTAAATATTTTTAGTTTTACGTTAACTGCAAAGTGTTCTGTTTGCCTTTATTTGTTACATGTATGACTGCTATAGTACGCACGTCACGAGTCCATCACGTCGCCGGCCGTTCACCACAAATACAATCCTACAGCTACACCACTTTCTTGCGCCGATTACTATCTGATATTACAATAAATGAATAAATATTGGAGGTCGTGCATGGCTTAAAATGTATTAAGTCTCATCTTGGCCACACTCGAATGAAGTTCAGTTGCATGGGATGAATTAAGATATTCTCATTCGAATGGGCCCCAATTGGTATATGTGATGAACATGTGCAGACAAACAAATCATTACGATTTCAGAAAAAATGAATGATTCATTCAATAGAAAGAGCTTCTTGAACTGAGCAAGTCAATAACGCATTCCTCCACCTCCGCCCCTTATTCAGGCAGTAATTCGGCGTGGCGTTGATCGATAGAGTTGTTGGATGTCCTCTTGTGGGATATCTTGCCAAATTCTTTCCAACACGAGTGTTAGATTGTCAAAATCCCGAGCTGGTTGGAGGGCTGTGCTTGTAATGCTCCAAACGTTCGCAATTGGGAAGAGATCCGGCACCTTGATCGTCGAAATACGACATAGCAAGCACGAAGACCAGCAGCAGATTATCTCAACCCGTGTGGGCAGACATTATCTTGCTGAAATGTAAGCTCAGATTGGGCAACAAAACGGAGCGTAGAGTGTCGTCGACGTACCGTTGAGCTGTAAGGGTGCCGCAGATGACAACCGAAGGGGTCCTGCTATGAAAATAAATGGTATCCCAGACCATCACTCCTGGTTGTAAGGCCGGATAGTGGATGACAGACAAGCTGATATCCCATCCCTGTCTGGGGCATCTCTAGGCACGTCTTCGCTGGTCATCTGGGCTCAGTCAGAAGCGAGACTCATCACGTGTCTGGAAATCCCCCCAGATGGCGGTGGGATTATTTTGGTGCTTGCACAACTGCATCTTAGCTTGTAAGATCGCCAAATGTCTCCCCAGTTGAGAATATTTGGAACATTATGTGTAGCGACCTCCAACCATGTTGGGATTTTGACGATCCAACAGACTCGACAGAATTTGGCACGATATTCCTCATGTGGACATCCAAAAACTCTATCAATCAATGCCAAGCCAAATAACTGCCTGCATAAGGGACAGAGGTGGACTAACGCGTTATTAACTTACTCAATTTATCATTCAATTTTTCGGAAACTGTAACATTTGTTTGTCTATGTACATCACATCTGCCGATTCCCGTCCCATTTGGATAATTCCTTCGGCCTTTTTAAGTGTATTTTATTATGTGACCTATCTTTATATACCTTAATGGAACGAAACCGCCTTAAAACCAGCCAGGGTAGCCGACAGCGCTAATGCGCTGCTTCCTGGAACTGGTAGGCGCGCCGGCCCCGGATCGAATCCGCCTGGCGGATTACCGAAGAGGGTCTGTATGCCAGCCAGCTAGATGTGGCGTTTAGACGGTTTTCCACATCCCAGTAGGTGAATCCGGGCTGGTTCCCCCGTTTCGCCTAACAACTCACAGACATTTGGAGCACGTTTGCAGTCTTTCATGGATTACGCTAGATGCAGACAGCTGGGGTACACTACTTACGTCCTGGGAGATTCGGGGAGGCGACAGGAAAGGCATCTGGCCACCCTCTGCAACTAACACTGCCAAATCTGTAATACCAAGGCCAACGCCGCATGGCGTGGGACAAAGCCCTAAAGAAAGAAAGGAAGAAGTTAAATCAGTTTAAAGTGCTTTATGTAAAATAACTAAAGTTCATTGAATGACCCATACTAGCTTATATATCTAAAGCGAATATTACTTTAGTGGATGCTATTAAGAGATTTTAGTTAACTGGTTAGCGTATATGAATAAGTTATTTAATTCTGATAAGTGTCGAAGTCATTACTATATACTTAATTTTATAATACTTCGACGACGTAGATTTACAAAAGGATACTTTCTTGTTTCGAGGAGAGAAAAGAGTTATAAGTTGTATATTGATGTGAAGTACGCAGTCCAGTTACAGGGAACAGCGGCTATTAATCTTATAAGTTCGTTGAAGTCAGCTCTCAACGCTGAAAAGACACGGAGAAACGTACAGAATCGTGTACGTTCCTAGAACAGTGATATTAAAAGTAGTACAGACATGGACACTGTCTCTGATAGTATGACGAAATCCCGTCAGTCACAAGCCGTCTAAATAAATGGTCATTACAACAACAGCCACGAGATTTAGTTGCCCTGACGGAGACCGTGTACGACTTCGTCGAAGGCTCCAAATTTTACCCACATCGCACGCGACCTTAAAAAAAGTCTTTTATTCATCTGTGTTCCTTGATCTGTTATGTACATTGCTGTTTATGGTCAGAGCACTTTCTGCCGGTCCCTTAACCATTGATTCTCCACAGTACCAGCACTTTTGGACATTCTTCCCACGCTTCATTCGCATTTGTGGAAAGGGAAGATACTATAGCATGTAGTTGAAACTTTACGTTTTTTACTTAAGCTGCTGAATGCAACTGAACTTACTAAATGCTGCTGAGTGAATCTGGACCTATAGTCACTTCACTTGTTTTTATCATTTCACTGACCTACAGAATTTTCCCTTACAAATACAAATCAAACTTATCCTATTCATTTATGACCCAGAATATACAAACGCAACGCAATCTGACTGTAAATAGGGAAGAAAAAAATGGTTCAAATGGCTCTGAGCACTATGGGACTTAACATCTGTGGTCATCAGTCCCCTAGAACTTAGAACTACTTAAACCTAACTAACCTAAGGACATCACACACATCCATGCCCGAGGCAGGATTCGAACTTGCGACCGTAGCGGTCACGCGGTTCCAGACTGAAGCGCCTTTAACCGCACGGCCACACCGTCCGGCAATAGGGAACACAAAAGAATGGCCCTGAATTATGAATTAGAAGAAATCCTAACAATAACCCATACATTTCATAAATCATTTACCTCACAGAAAATCTTTATGACACGGATTCACGAATTACAGGAAGTACAGCAAGCACACAGCCAGCTAAGTAAAAAGATTCTAACTACTATAGGTTCTAACTACTAATGGGCATGTGGTTAGCAAAGGAAAGATTTTGTTGCAGAGTAAATAATGTATTTAGCAAATTTTACCTTATTCACGTGGCATCCAGTTCCAAAAATTATATAATCGTCAATAATTCCATTGTCCATGCATTAGCACATACATCAATCATCATTTTCGAATCCATTTCCCACCAATACTAAATCTCCATGAAGCACACACGTCCAAACAGTCCGCTCGCGCTAATGTTGCTAGCCACCAACACGTCTAACTATTGACTGTTAACCACGAGTTCGTCCAACCACAGAGTTTCTTAGCGAGGGTGCAGAGCGCTGTCAGTGATATTAATGCAGTCTATAGCGCTGCCAACATAAAAACATATAAACAGGCTACTTACATAGTTTAATGCTATGTAACTTCTGCTGTGCACTTTATAGAGTCTGCAGAGTATGCATGTAGATGGAGATTTCATAAAACAGTTTTAAAAGTGTAGTAAGTGTTCCGTTCTCCTTCTGTTTCGCATGTATGACGTCACTCATCGCAAAACATTACATCATTAGTGAAAGCCACAAATTTACCTTCTGCTTCTGCTATGGGTTGTTTCCGAGAAAGATGCTCAATGTAGGTAAAACGTACTATAAGTAAATTGGAAAAATCCCCCGACTCTATATATTTTGTCATGTGTTTGACTGGAATATGTTGCAGTAAAGTAATAATCAATAATTGTGTGTTTAGTCTTATGTGGAATGCAACAATGGAATAACTGAAGTGTAGTTTGAATTGGTGACATCAGCATTACACAGTTATATTAAAAATCTCCTTTCCTCATAATATATGCTTTATTAGAAGCTTTAACATGTGATTTTAATCCTTGTGCAGGTCATAAAGATAAGAGTATTTATAAAAGGATATTGCTAGGTGATCGAATGTAACTACATAGGGGAAATGTCATGCCCTAACGTTTGTGGGAAACTGCTGCAGAATGCTATGTAGTGTAACCAGCCAGGGCAGCCAAAGAACGTCTGAGAAGCTGAACAAGAAATATTAAGAAACCTAATTAGTACTTTCAATTGGTGTGTTGTATCCTTGACAGACTGACGTAAATAACTCATTTTGCGGCAGGCCAGTTTAAATTAAACTGGATTTGAATTACTTGAATTACTTAAACTGGGGACACACGAGGTGCAACACTTCTATTGTTTTATGGACGACATATCGGACTTGAGTTACAGCAGTCATCCAATTTTTTCTTTGCCGCTTAAAGCCATTGTGTGTCTTATGAGAAATGCGGATTTAATTTATTAGTTAATATTCTCTGAAGCATTCGATTTCACTTAAAATTAATTACAAACAATGTAAGAAAGTTCCTCTTTGGAATACCTAATTATTCTTAGAGAACTGAAACTGTATGTAGTCTAATGCAAATCATTTGCAAGGGCCATCACTTTAATTAACCGTTACACACTCGCATCGGATTTATTTTAGGCTCATACCTCGGGTGAACTTCCTTTTGGCTTCCAGGACCGGGAGTATGTAAAGACATCAGTATAAGGACATTAATTAAAAAACATCCTGATAGACAGACCGCCACATTAGCAATCTTTTCTACCACAACTGTACTGGAAATCTACCAAATTTAGGGGAAAGTGTAGATGGGTAGTAGCCGCGTGGTCGGCGGCGACGACTGTAACATCTATGTGCGCCACCGAGGTTGCTGCTCAACTCACCTCGGCGCAGGGTGCAGATCAATGCATTATTCACCACGTCTGCGGCGGTGCTAGGCAAATCTCGAGTGGACCACAGCACTGGCTGCCTATACGGAGGTCCGAGGTTCGACGGTGCTGATTCTGTGGAGGAGCAGGTGGTGCAGCTACCGAGTTCGAAGAATGGGCTGGAGAGCATCTGCTCGCTCGCTTTGTTGCAGCAGAACGAACAAGTTAGTGCTGTACTTGGCGGGTCCAGTAACTACCACGTGGGGACATGTCAAAATCACCGATCGAGTAGCCGACGCGCGTCACGGCCAGCGGTAGTTGATGACAGCGTCGTTATCGACAAAAGAACTGGTGGCTGGTCAACTGAAGGGCCGCAGCTGCTGCTGTGACTTCATGGGTACATCGGCTGCGCACACGTCCCCATCATCAGATGATCGATGAGCCGACTGCACCGCACATCTTACTGTATATTTCTAAAATGAGCTTTTGATACTTTTATTGCCCAATAGTGATAGAACGTGAAAAACATTTAAGTTCTATGGAATACTCAGATGAGAATTTAAGCGTGGAACATAGTATGTCAGGGAAGACTGACTAGCAGAAATGCTAAAGTAAGTAGCGGTTTTAAATATTCTTGTATGACATGAATACGTGGTATCTAGTCTTTTGGACGTTGTCGAAAGAACAAACACCATGCATTCATATGACTGGTCCACCTCAATGGGCCTTACAATGTGGTTGGACATTTACCTTCGACCTCTAGTGTGAACGTAAAATTAGCGAGCATTGAGCACGTGGGAGGGGGTTTGTGGATAGCTGGCGCTAGGTAGGAGTGTGAGTCGTCCGCGGAGTTTACCGAGGTCGTCAGCGCATTTGTGATAAACGGTGTGTAAGTAGAAGATCCCGGGTTCGAGTCCTGGTCTGGCACGCATTTTCACTCGTCGCCACTGATTCACTCGAAGTTCCTTCCCCTATCTCCCCTCTACGCCCTTCAACGTCATGTTATTTTATAGTCCAGACCAGCGCCCCTGGGGCTCTAGCGCCCGTGATCGCCCGCGGCCAGCGCCCCTGGCGAATTCGTATGTGTCGCTTAGCTGGCCGTGCGAACCGCCCGACCGCCCGCCGCGCCTCGCCATGCCGCTGTACGCGCGCTTCCTAAAGCCGTCGGCACACGGACCGTGCTGTCGAACGTTAACGTTGAGCGCGCCGAGTTCAACGTGCTGCTGAACGCTCAGGAATATGCGACTTGTGCATACGGTACGTGGGCCCCAGCGTGGTATAGGCGATCGCAGTGCACTCCAGCGCCAGTTTGAGTAATGTTTCTAGTTCGTAAATCACACTGTTCACTCAACGGGTGCGCGTAAAAATTCCACGTTAGCTCTATTAAAACGCACATTTCCTCCATCGTCCACGAAAAGGAAACTATCATGTCAAATCAGTAAGGACACAGGCTTATAAAAGTTCCATCACAAACAGTGCGGTACAAATTTGGAATACTTCTCCGCGTAAGATAAACATTATTCCATCATTCCCACATTTTAGTAAAACCCCAAGGTCAGTCTTACTTGATCACTGTTCCTACCCAGTAGCAGAATCTTTGAAACATATGAATTACGAAGCGTAAAAGAAAAAGGAGCAAAATATCTTTATACAAGTAGCGTAAGCTGCCCTGTAGATTAAGCCAATCGAACAGTCACCCCTCAAAAAAAGGTGAACTTATATTTACATAACATCATATACTATACCATATACTTATATTAAACTAATAACAAAGTATCAGAACCTAATAAAAACGCGAATGTTAGGAAAAAAAATTTGGAACTGTTAAGACGCGAACCACCGCCATAACAAAGACTCATTTCTTTTTCTTTTTTTAATCTCATTTTGTTCGCTTTCGTTAGTTGCATCTGCTCGGGGCGGACGTCGTGACATCCGTTTTAGGTTCGTTGTTGACCCCTTAACTCACTTTTTTTTATTACAGAGGGCAACTAACTCTCTGACCAAACACGCTGAGCTACCGTGCCGGCTTACTGGACAGAAACGCTACTCATTATGCTAAACCAACAACAGGCTGAATTATTTCAATCATATTGTGTTACCCCTTGCTAAAAACGTTAATCTTAGATAATTATCTTAATTGAAATTTAATTATAGCATTGTACCAAGAACAATGCGTTTTGGGTTGATCTTCAGTGTGTCGCTGCCTTCAAATAGCCTACTCTCATAATACTCTCGTTACAATAATTCTTTTGCCACGAATATGATGTTTCTCATTATTGTATTGGATCGAATCACACAGTTAACAACGGGTTTTCCAGTGATTCTAAATTTGCTGGTGCTCAGAAACGGCAAATATACGTATAGGCTTGAAATGAATGCCAGTATGGCGCCTCACAACTCTATAGTGAAGGGAGACGGCGTGCGTGTGACGTAGGTGGCGTTGTGCCATCTCATTGGTCAACGCTCAGACGCACGCTCAGAATATCTGACATGCCAGATATCGCTCTGCTCGTTCGGAAAGACTCCCGAACGTGCGATTCCACGCTATGACGTCAGAATCTCGGCACGCTCAACGCTCAACGTTCGCATGCACGGTCCGTGTGCCGACGGCTTAAGGACGACAGACCGCCGCGCCAGCAGCGGTCATAAGCGATACGAAACCGTTAGTCAACAGCCGTAAGGCTACAGTGGATCGAGATGGATGGTCAACAGCAGCAGACAAAACGAAACAGCAGCGGCGCGTCCGCACTATTTAAACCCGAGTGGGAAATTAATTCCCTTTGTACTCCTGTCGAAAATCATGCCAAATGTTTAGTATGTCATCCGAACCTCATGTATTTAAAAAAGTGCTCGATTGAACAGCATTTTAATACCTGTCACAAATATCAGTTCGAAAATTTGTCGCAAGAGGAACGCCAGTCAAATCTTGAAGAACTGAAAGAAAATTTCATAGGGCATTATAGTGAAGTAAGTGTTTCCTACCGTATGACTCTTCACTATTTATAAAGATGATATATAAAACTATATTTTATAATCTGATATGTCACTTAGCAATGCGCCAGTTATCGAGTATCAGATTGTCACCAATAAAGAACATTTCTTTTCCGTTGATTTTTATATTTGGGCTGCATTAAATCGCGTCGCACAGACATAAGAGAAAGTTTAATGTGCGTTATTTTTTGCCACTTTCTGTAAAGCCGTCACAAACTCTCTCTCGGACAGCAAAGTGTCATTAAGAGTCATTCTTTGTTTTTGTATATTTGTGTTTTTATGGATGGGAAAACATATGTTTTAGTTTGATCTATGTTTTCAATTAATTAAAACCCAAATATTTCAATAGATAAAAATTTATTCTGCGACCACATTTCGCTGTCCTTGCTAGCGTCTAAGGCCGCTTTACAGAGGAACTGGGGGAAAACGCAACTAAAACCAGTCTTTTTTAGTTAGTTTTTTATTTTAATTTCAATGAATGAAATAATTAATTGTTAAAATGACAAAAGTGTTTTAAAAACAGGATTGTACAAAATTAATTGTATGTTCTTTTTTGCCGTGGTAGGAGCAAGAAACAGGTGGGCCAAGTTTGCGCGCAAGTTAAAAATGCTCGCTGAGAACTGCGAAAGCAGGGAAACCCTCTGCGGCTGCGAATCTCATCCAGCATTGCCTGGTCGACTCGGTGGCTTGTATTTGTCCTGCAGACCTCACGGAAAAATTTGAAAATAATAGCTCTTTCGCCTCAAACTGTTGCTCGCCGATTCGAAGTTATCGCCTTAGATATGTAGCAGCAATTAATGGAGAGAGCGGCAAACTTAATTTCATTTTCTATCGCTCTTGACGAGTCCACGGACGTTGGGGACATATCTCAGCTCGTCATATTCATTCGAGGTGTCGACGACAATCTGCGTGTCACAGAAGAATTTCTTGACCTTATACCATTAAAAGACACAACCACCACTGATTTGGATAATTTTCTAGCCGTGGAAAACGTGTTAGAGTAAATGGGTATAAAATGGGAACGCCTGACCTGTGTAACAAGGGATGGAGCCCCTGTTTTACGAGGGATACGCACTGGATTCCTGGGTTACGTCAGGTCAAAAATGGCTGAAGTCGGCTGTTCCTTATTCGCGGCAGTCCATTGTCTGATACACCAGGAGGCACTTCGTGTGAAGATTGTCGATATAAAAAAAATGTTATGGACACAGTTCTTCGAACGTTGGGTATCTTAGATCGCATGGACTTACACATCGCCAATTTAAAGAATTTCTGGCTGATATCGAAGCGGAATACCCGGACACCCCCTACCACACCGAAGTAAGATGGCTGAGCAGAGGAAAGGTGCTTCATCGGTTTTCTCCTTGAGGGGTGTAATAAATACCTTTTTGGAAATGAAAGGATGTCCAGAAGAATTACTTTGTGATTCTAAGTGGGTGGCGAATTTGGCTTCTTTTGAGTCACCTTACGGGTCATTCAAATGCTTTGAACATTTCATTCCAAGGTGAAAATCACTCTGTTGTTGATTTAGTGCAGACGATTCAAGCATTTGGAAAAAAAGAAAAACTTATTTTGTGGGAAAAACTGTTGCGCGAGAAGAATTGTGGACATTTTCCTGCACTTGACAGTGTTAAAGAAGATGTGAATTTTTCAGATTATGTTCAAACCATTTGCGAATTACAAGAAGTTTGAAAACAAATTTTTGGAGATAAGTGAGCTTCAACCGGTCTTAGATGTATTTGTTCGCCCGTTTTCCATTCGGGCATAGGACGTCTCACAAGTGCTTCAACTAGAGCTCATTGACCTGCAGTGCGATTTCCACCTCAATGACCGCTTTCTTATGTGTAAAACTTTGGATTACTTTTACAGCTGTCTTCCACGAGAGAAATATCCTCTTTTGCACAAGCACGCGGTCAAAGTTCTCTCAATGGTTGGTTCCACGTATATTTGTGAGCACTTTTTCTCTCTTTTAAAGCCTGCTAAAACTAAGAACAATTCATTACTTGGCGATAAAAATTTGACTAATTCTTTGAGGTTAGCAGTCTCACGGAATATTGTACCAAACCTAGACAAAAATCATTTCCTCGAAAAAGAAAAAAGTGTAAAATGTTAATTGTCTTCTTTAACAATGTTAACTGTAAGAATTAAAGAGCTTTATCACCTTAATTCTACTTTTAATAAGTTTTCAAACTTAGTCAGTTAAAACTATTACGTACAAAAGAGCAAACTAAGGAACCGATTTCTAAACTCTGAAAAGGGATACAAAAAGCTGTAGCACAAAGTATAACAAAAGATATTTACTTGTAACTATTAACAGTAAGAATGAGACTCTGTATCCCTTACATAAAAATAATTCTAGAATAGAATATTTTGTTTAAGTTTGATCTGACCGGGGGAGTCCAGCACAGAGCAGTGCTGTGCGGTGTCACTCGCTGCGCAGCTGTCTCTTCTCGTCGCTCTGACACCGACTAGCGACACACGGTCGCGTACGGGGCGCTGAACTACACCGCCCTGCGCTCGCGGGCGAAGGGCGCGCCCGCCGGCCGCAATTCTTGGATGAGCCCGGTCCAGACCCAGGCCGATTGTTACGAATTTTGCTTCAGGCTCCCAGGTTCATTGCATATGTGGTGGGCCTCTCTTTGACCAGAGAGAGAAATAGAATGACTTTTCATTTTCCCAAAGATTATTTAATTAAAGTTGTACAGCTTTATTTACTCTAATTACTTACTTGAGACAAAGTTAGCCTTATTTTTATCCTTATTTGTTGTTGAATGAGAAGAATACAATTACAAAGTGATATGTATTTACGTCAACGAGGCAGTATTATTATGTGATCCATTGTTCCAGTTTCTGTCTGTTGCGACAAGAAGTCTGTAGTCAGGTATTATCCCTGGTTCAGCAACAGAACAAGCGCTAAGGCGTTGCTATACATTAAAAAATGGTTCAAATGGCTCTGAGCACTATGGGACTTAACATCTGAGGTCATCAGTCCCCTAGAACTTAGAACTACTTAAACCTAACCAACCTAAGGACATCACACACATCCATGCCCGAGGCAGGATTCGAACCTGCGACCGTAGCGGTCGCGCGGTTCCCGACTGAAGCGCCTTTAACCGCGTGGCCACACTGGCCGGCTGCTATACATTAAATATGGTATTAACATTATTTGATTTGAATATTGAAAAAAAGTGTCTGGAAAGTAATGAGACTGATTTTTTAATTACCAAAGATTTTATTTTATTTCCTTTTATTTTTTTGAAATAACAATATTGTCCCCTTTAAAACAGTTCCCCTCGGCAGCTATACACCGACGGAGTTACTGTTCCCTGTTACTGTTGGCAAAAGCACTGAAGGTATTCAGCTGGTACGGCGTTTAACATGTCGATCACATTCTTTCGGATGTTCTCCAGAGTCTCAAACTAACGCCTTTTCAGACATTTATCAGTTTCGGCAAAAGAAAAACGTCAAGCGACAATGAAGCAGATCAGGTGAACAGGGGGGTGGGGTGGAACAACATGCCTTTTGAGGTCACAAAATTCCCTCATTTAAGTGGCAGTATGCCATAGAGTGTTGTCCTGATGCAGTATCCAACTGTCTGCTTCGTCTTTCGTGAGCCTTCCAAAGACATCTTTGTAAAACACTTGGTTGACAGTTTGTCCTGGAGGAACCAATGCTTTATGTACGATACCCCTAGTATCAAAAACGAAGGTCAGCATCGTTTTGATTTTGATTTGCTCTTTCAAAATTCTTTGGTTGAGGAAATATTTCATTGTGCCACTCTTCACTTTGCCTCTTTGTCTTAGAATCGTACTAAAATATACGGGATTCACCACCTGTGATCACACGAGTGAACCATTCGTGATCATTGTCCTTCTGGTCAGTTGTAAGGTTTTTCGGAACCATTTTGGGACAAACCTTTCGTATGTGCAAAACTTTGGTCAAAATTTGATGTAAGATAAAAGGCTTTAAGTTTAACAGTTCGCTCATCATCCTCCCTGCCAAACTTCGATCTGATATCACAGTAGCACACGCACATTCGCCGTTTTCGTCGATTTTTGAAGCTGAATGTCTCGCAGAGCGAGGTTCATCTTCAACGTGTTCTCGGCCTTTAAAAAATGGTTTGTACTAGCGAAAACCGTGTGCTGTTGTTTCCCCACGCTTAACACCAAACATGCTTTACATTCTGCTATTCCATTTTCGTGAAACACAACAAAAACACAGCTTCACTGATAACGCTCTCAAAATTCACGTGATGGATGTGCGGAGCTCAAACTCCGACTATGCATTTGGAAGGGATGAGCATAACTGTCTATACAAGTGGAACAACACAGCGTTGCCAAATCTCTCGCACTGTAGTCAGCCTCGTTACTTTCTCACACACCTCGTAAATAAATGTTATAAGCAGAGAGCGGAAGTTTTGGCCTTATGGATCATCAAAATAGTCACGGAAAAAGACATAACAAATATCTAAAATAAGCAACAGAAGATATTATAGAAAATCTTTAAGCAGTGGCTGTTTACATACCCTGTGGCATTATTCGGTCAATCACACAATCATAATATTTTTTGACATCATGTTGTATTATATTGCCAGCCGCGGTGGCCGAGAGGTTCTAAGCGCTTCAGTCGGGAACCGCGCGACTGCTACGGTCGAAGGTTCGAATCCTGCCTCGGGCATGGATGTGTGTGATGTCCTTAGGTTAGTTAGGTTTAAGTAGTTCTAAGTTCTAGGCGACTGATGACCTCAGATGTTAAGTCCCATAGTGCTCAGAGCCATTTGAACCATTTTTTGTTTTATATTTCTAAAGTACCTTTAAAATTTTAGACAAAATGCTAATTGTGCTTGGGAGAGGAATAAAAATGTTTCTTGAAAGCCTGTGCATTGGAATACCATATTGTCCTATTCGTTGCACATGACAGTCAAATGTTTTTTTTTTTAATTTTTCTTGTCATGATGAGACTTCTGTCACATAACACATTTTTCACCTGAGAAAGTGATCTCTCAGCAACTGACAGGTAAATAGGCAAACCTAAAACACCGAACTATTGTAGGGTCTATTTATACTGAAATATTAATAGGCTCTGAGCACTATTGAACTTAACATCTGAGGTCATCAGTCCCATAAAACATAGAACTACTTAAACCTAACCAATCTAAGGACATGACACACATCCATACCCGAGGCAGGATTCGAACCTGCGACCGTAGCAGTCACGCAGTCCCGGACTGAAGTGCCTAGAACCGCTTGGCCACAACGGCCAGCTGAAATATTAATACCACGGTGTAGAATTTTCCAAATGTTTCTGCGTTTGTCAAGTCAAGATTTTTCTAAAACACCATTTTACACTTTTCGCTAATTAATGAAGCCCATTTCACTGGCACACTACCCAGTCTTTGCACTGCATCAACCACAGTTTTCACTGACTTCGTCAAAGGCTACCCTGTTTCTTGAAGCCGGTAGATCATTTGTGGCAGGAAATCGCACTCGGCCGCATGGAAGTTATCATGTCTGACTTCCAATGATTCGAGAACGTTCTTTGCTGCTACAACTGAAGATGCTTCATCCTCCACATCGATGTCACCTTAGTTATACTCGTGAAATATTAAGGGTAACAAACGCTGCTGAAATCTGTCTCCCCCTCCTCGTTAAGAGAGGCTTATGGACCGAGATATATCTGGTACAGGGTCTTTAAATATCTGAGACCTTTATGAGAAATCCACAAAGATCTCCATAAAACTGAAAGTAAATTTGCCGACATCAGGAAAAAGGCTTCGTATCTCTGCTGACATCATGTGAAACCATGTGGTCACTTGAAGAATGTTTGCGAATAGCATTTTCAATGTTCCCCCAACGTTTTCCATGTATAGTGTAGCGTCTGAGATGTAAAGTAAAACATTATCGTATTAAATATCTTCATACCTCAGTAACTGTAAAGAATTGGTAAAGAACAGTGGGATAATTGAATTGTGAAATTCTTTCAGACACATTCTTGATAGTTGGGATGGTTTTACTGATTCACTTTCTGAAGGATCTTGCCGTCCAACAGTAACATTGGCTATAAAACGACCATTAGAATCAGCTGACGAATCAACCGAAATCCAGCACTTTTTACATTTTACTTCATTTAAAGATTTTCATTACATAATCGTAATGTTCACTTAAGCAACATTTTCGGAAACTTGATTCACTGAGCACAAATATGCCCATACTCTTCTCCAAAAACTGTTCTTATGTAGGATTATGTAGTTCAACAAAAGGATATCTGCTACAGCAAAGCTTTACTTTAGTCGGAAGCAAAGTGCGATTTTCGACCCAATTGTGCAACTGTCGTTGGAAGAAGAAGTCTTCTCCCCAGTAGCCTTGGAAGGTGCATTATTGTGTTTTGTTGTTCTGACATGTTGAGAAATAAAATATTTCTTTTCGTAGTTCACTGAGTTCTCACACTTTTCGTACAGAAGTGTTATACCATCAGTATAAAATACGTCAGATCCGAAAATATTTATGTATCTTTGCAGTTTTCTGCATAATGGAACACTGAATTTCAGTGTGTTAGTAACCACCTTCCACGACAACGTCACAGTGACAACTGAAAGAAAAAGAAAGGTAGAACACTATTAAACCACGTTTTAACTCCTCACTCATAGCTACTTTTGAAGGAGGTTTGACCTGATCGAAGGCAAGTAAACACGTGTGATAATTAGAACACTTAATACTATTACATCTTTTGCGGCAACACTCATTGTTCCTTTGCAATTATAAAGAGATCAATAATAATCAAAAGAGCAACAAAAGACATTTTTGGAACACAACCTTCGACCAGCTTAAAGACAGAAGTGATGACACTTTCTGCAGGACCTGACCATCATTTTGCAGGACAATGCTCAAGCAGTGCAGTACAACCTGTTATTGAATTGTTTGACTGATGGAGCTGCTAAGTGCTATATCACCTGCTCCACTACCCTGACTTAAGCCCTCGTGAGTTCAACTCGATTCATAAACTGAAGGAAACACTTCACGGCATTCGGTTCAGAACTGCTACAAATCCCTCGGGCAATAGACCGCACCACCCGAACTGTCATCATAAATGGCACTGCTAAGAGTATCCTACGACTTCCACATCGCTGGCAACGGGTCATACACAATGCTGGTGACTACTCTGAAGGTCAGTAAAACTTTGAAACACGTATCTATTTTGTACGAGCTGTAAATAAATAATTACCACTACTAAAGTTCCAAACCTCGTACTTCGATCTGTTGCAGAAGCAGATGTAGATTCTACCCTAGGGAACCATTACTCAAACAATGTTCACATTCAGTAACATAGTGTTCACTATGAGTACCATTTACAGTCGCTTCTGTAACCAGTTGGTCGTTTGTTCTCTATGATGAGTATTCACGGACGAGGCTATAACACTGGAGCACTCAAGAAACTTACAGAACATTGTGCCAGTGGAATTCAATGTGAGCAATAATGGAAAGCAAGTCAATTATTAACAATATTTACGTATATGTGGATGTAATTTTGATATCATGGAACAGTCGAGCAATGTGGAACACCTCGATTTATAACCCGTCGAGTGGTGTTCCCAAACAGAACACGCGTGTTCTACTCAAAAATGTCCCCGTGGTGCTCGGTAGCGATTCCAGTTCGTCTCCAGACGTCACATAAGCTACAGCGCAGAAAAACAGTTGTAATTTTTGGAGGTATGTTTCCAAAAATAATCAGTGATTATTGAAATGTACATTAAGTATTAAAACTACGCAGTTTGTAAGTAGAAGAGTAATAGATCGCTATGAACTGCTCGATTATTGGCTACGGATACGGTTGGTTTTGTTGCTAAGTTGTGAGGTTCAAAATAGCATGTCGGGCAGTATATACTTGTATTCCATAAAACCCATGTTGACTGTGCAGGTGCCGAGGACGAAGATGAGATGTGCTGCTTATGCGAGTATAGGGAATCACCTTTACTACACAAAAAAATAATTGTTTCAGAACTTTGAATTTAGTAAACTCAATCAAATTATTTTTGTCTGTTTGCCATAATTAATTCTTTCATGAGTTTAAATTAAGAGAATGTCAGAATTGTGTTTTATGTACATAAAATATGTTTTTTCGCAAATTTACATGATTATCTGCGTTTTTACAAACCTACTCCATATACTCCGAATACTACATATTACACTCCAGAGCAACCTTTGTACAATTGTTATTCGGTGGAAAGCTTTTTTTTTAAATTTTGATAAGAGAATTACACGTACTTGTTTCCAAACAGTTTTTATTTACGATAATATCTGCTTGAGAATTAGAAGTGAGTTTAATTTGGAGATACAATTACAAAAGTAAACCTTATGAAAGAAGAACTAAAACTGTATTTCGACATATTAAATTAGGCTGGCTAGATTATAGAAAATACCCTTCAGTCTTGAAGCCTAAGGTGTCGGCTGAGCAGAAGAAAACAGTTTTTGACCAATGTATAATGCCACTGACAACTTACGGTTGTGAGGTATGGACGTTAAATGAATTCACAGTTAGAAAACTAATAGTGACCCAATGAGGAATGAAAGATCAATGTCAGGCTACAGAAAGAGAGACAGAAAGAAAGAATTTGACATCAGACGGTCTGCATAGGTCAGTGACATAACAGACAGACTGAATACCATGAAACGGCAGTGGGCCAGTCATGTCGCTCGAAGAATATATGCTCTAGACAAGTACTGAACTGAAGCCCAATTTACCAAACAAGATCAAGGCGAAGACCACTGGTCAGATAGGACAGAGACTTAAGAAAGACACATCAACCGAATTGGCGAAAGTTAGAACCTGCAGGGATCCTAAATTCCACGCCGGCTCAAAGAAGCCACATCAAGTGATTGAAACGGCTAATGATGCTGATGATGAACACCCGAACTTCATCTACATACACTTCAAACCACTGTGCGTTCACGGTAGAGGCTGCTTAGCATGGTACTCATTCCAATAGCGTATGGAGAGTGGAGTGTGGGAAGAATGACTGCTCAAATGCCTCTGCGCATGTTGTGATTAGTACGATTTCTTCTTCGCAGTTCCAACTGGAGCGATACGTAGAGGGGCGATGGATATCTCTAGGTTCTTAACTTTATACTGACCCTCTAAATTTTGTAATTACGCCTTCGTGCGGTAGTTTGCGTCTATTCAGGTTTTCCACATTTGCATGGCGCTCTACCGTGAGTCAAACAAATCTATCGCTGTGATGTTTGCGACTTTATCGTCGTAGTAACTGCTTCAGTGGTTCACGGGAGTCGCGTTGGATAAGGTTATGAAAGCTTCTCGTCATTTGCAGGTCACGAGACCCACAAGAAAGTCAGTACGTGGCGCGGGCGTCAAAACACGTGACAGTGGAGGTCTCACGAGTGCCAGCAGCCGTCTCCGGCGGAGAGAGAGTAAACTACGAGGGTAATCCCAAAAGTAAGATCTCCTATTTTTTTTATAAGTGCATGTAATGCTATTGTAAATAAAATACTGCCATTAATGTGTATATTTTAAAATTTTTTGTTCCGTAATAATTTTGAAAAATTAAGCAAATACTATAACGAGAGTAAGCTTTTGTTAAGTGTAGCGTATCTGTTTAAAATACAGCTGTAATTAATTATGTCAATTCTGTATGTATATGCTGTCATGCAATTGTAGATGGTTCACACTTAGGGTTTTTGTAAGCAGAAGTGTAAATTGAAAAGGTGTAGGGATCATAGGTAGAACAGAACTCCGTTCTGTGGTGGAATGGTAAAGGTGGTGGGGCGCGCGAGTGAGAATTGGCACGAAAGTGGCTCAGACAGTCGGTAGCTGCCCTGCAAGTGGTGAACACGCATTACATTGGTCAAGCATTAGAGGTCCAGAATTTACCTGCAGGACTGGGTTTTGGCCTCGGACGTGTTCTACATTATTGGCGCGGTACGGAAATAAATTAATAGCTCAGAAATTTGCAATTTTATCGTCGCCACCAAGAGAAAGACAGAGCTATGTACATCAAGAGAAGTACCTGCGCAATGTTACTACGCAGCACCGCCTCACGCCACCTTCGACATCAGTAACAGGCAAAGTACTTTATTTAGAAGTGTATGACAGTATGAACCATCCATCTTCAATCAGTGGAATATAAGTGTCAAACGTACCTTTGTGTTCAACCGTAATTTTCCTATTTCATTTACCTCAGTAGGGTCCTTACCTAAACGAATTTATTCCGAGTATCCTGATGTTCATTGAAGCTTGAATAATAGTAAATTACTGGCAATAGTACTGTTTTGGTAGTAAATTCTGAAAATCATTATTAAATACTAAAGTTTGCACGTATCAGTTTAAGGGCCACCGCTTTGTGTGACCATGAGGATAAGTTTTCAATAGCATTTCTGAAAGTAAAGTAACATAATTGTTTAACTGCAACAATCTTAACAGTAATTGTTCGTGTTGCTTATCCATGTCAAAGAAAGCCAGACAAATATTGGTGTTAGTAAAACATAAACAAATAACAGTCCTAAAGAAATGAAATTTAGTCGTGTTAAATAATAGTTTTGGTCATATGAATGATAGCTATAAGTTTAATATTTTTTTGTATCCTTGTTGAAACATACGTGTGTCTTCTTTAAATAATTACTGAAGTATAGTGATAAATTCCATAAGTAAAGAAAGTGGGGTTAATAGTAATTACTGCCAAGTGACCGTAGTAAATGGAAATTAAGTGGTTGTGTTTAAATTACGTAGTAAATAAAAATGGAAATGTCGTGTGGCTAGGGCCTCCCGCCGGGTAGACCGTTCGCCTGGTGCAGGTCTTTCAATTTAACGCCACTTCGGCGACCTGCGCGTCGATGGGGATGAAATCATGATGATTAGGACAACACAACACCCAGACCCTGAGCGGAGAAAATCTCCGACCCAGCCGGGATCGAACCCGGGCCCTTAGGATTGACAGTCTGTCACGCTGACCACTCAGCTACCGGGGCGGACTACGTAGTAAATGAAAGTAGTTATTTATTCAGTGTCGAAAATTGACTTCATCTTTTTGTGTAGACACTGTGCCCGATTTGGCCTGGTGGCCGTTTTATTAAGCGAAACAGTTTATTGTTATAAAAGGCTTTGTCTGATAAAAGGTTTCCAAAAGTAATTATTCTCACTGCTTTTCCCACAAGCTGTATGATTCGGAGAAAAATAGTTCGATACTATACCATTAGGTTGAAAACGGCTAAAGTCTCTCTCCGAGAGTCGATGGTTTGGAGTGTTAGTTCTATGTAATTTTGTGGTGGTGCCGGCCGGAGTGGCCGAGCGGTTATAGGTGCTTCAGTCTGGAAGCGCGCGACCGCTACGGTCGCGGGTTCGAATCCTGCCTCGGGCATGGATGTATGTGATGTCCTTAGGTTAGTTAGGTTTAACTAGTTCTAAGTTCTAGGGGACTGATGACCTCAGAAGTTATGTCCCATAGTGCTCAGAGCCATTTGAACCATTTTTTGTTTGTGGTGGTGTTCCTGCCGCTACTTACTACACAGTTTGACATTCCGAATCGCGGATCTTCCGTCTTTAAAGTGGTAGAACTTAAACGTTCTGGTACCGTATTGATGAGAACGCGAGAGTACACTGTTTGTGTGGCAGTTGGTCACACTGTTATGAAGAGTGCTTCACGCGCTGTGTGTAAAGATGCGCACGCCGCGCTCAGTCTTGGCTTGACGACCGTTGAGAATGGATCTCCCGTTCTATGTTACCGCCAAGTGCGAATTATGCGCAGTTATTCTGTTTTCGATCGCAAAGGGCACTGCGCCAATAGAAATCCATCGCTAATTGACGGATGTGTATGGTGAGTCGTGCATGGATGTCAAAAATGTTCGTAAATGGTGTAGAGAGTTTGCAGCTGGTCGGACCGAAGTTCACAACGAATAAAGGAGCGGGAGACAGTCAATTTCTGAGGAGACAGTGCTGAAGGTTGAGCAAAGCATGCGTGAAGATCGGTGTATCACCCTGGATGATCTCTGCACGTTGGTTCCTGAGGTTTACAGAAGCACCGCCCACAGAATTTTAACGGAAACATTGAACTACCGGAAGGTGTACTCAAGATGGGTGCCACGCATGCTGACTGAGGAACACATCCGGCAACGAGTTGATGCTTCCCGCGCATTTCTTTACCGCCTTGCAGCCGAACAGGACAACTTTCTGGGCTCAAATTGTCACGGGTGACGAAACCTGGGCATACCACTTTACACCTGGGACCAAGCAACAATCACCTGTTCCCTAGGTTAAAAGAACATTTGGCCGCAAAGCGATTGAGCTCCGACGACGAGGTGAAAGAAGGGGTTCATAACTTTCTGAACAGCATGGCGGCGAGCTGGTATGACATGGGCATACAAAAACTGCCACCGTGTCTACAAAAATGCATCGACAGAAATGGTGATTATGTCGAAAAATAGCTAAATGTTCAAGCTGTAAACTCATGTAAACCACTGTAGAAATAAACAGGTCTATGTACTTATAAAAAAAAATAGGAGACCTTACTTTTGGGATTACCCTCGTATTTCTGACGAGTTTCATACTTCTTGACTGCGCGTTTAAATAAGTGCAATCTCTCGATTCACATAACGAAATTAGACCTTTAATGGGCATCCTTTGAATTGTGTATTGGTTTCCCGTCGGTCCTCACGGAGGCGAACGTTCGCGAAGTGCGGCGGACAAGCTGACTAATGCCACGTCACAAGTTCGCTGCAGGGCTCGTATTTCTCCTAGGCCTCGTTCAGGACCTTACTGACGTGTTGCAGCAGTGACTCGCCAATGTATGCTCTGGCTCACTAGTAATGCACAGGCGCCTAGGGGTGGGGCTGTAGCGACACCCCCGGGATAACAAGGCCGTCCAACAGTGTTAGTGACGTCACACTAAGCGGCCCATAGCCGACGCAGCAGTCCACGGACACCTCCGTACAGACGCGCCTGATGCTAACGATCTTCTGTCCGTCATACAGAAAGGAGCGAACTATAATTCGAACCAAAGACCAAATTATATATATTCTTGTAAACAGCATAAAGGTTCATAACGAAATACCGATTACATATAGGGGCAGGAATAGATTCTAGAAATCCTCTGAAAAGTGTTTATCTTCAGTACCAGAATGAACATCAAATTGTCAGGTTTTCTAAATAGAAAAGCAATTTGTTAGTAACAGACACCAATAATGAGACTTGCAGTTGGTGACTTCTACGTGGAAAAGGAAATAAGCTGTAGAGAGATTGAAAATGGTAAGTAAAGAGAGCCTCAGCCTTTTGCTCACATTCTTACATGTAATGCACTTGGTTGTTTTTCATTTCCTTACCTTTCATAACATTTTTAATATTGCTTCAAGAAGTGTATCTTCAATAGCAGAGTGAACTTCAAATTTTCAGGCTTTTCTTAAAGGAAAGAGCAGTCCCTTAGTATCACAGTGCAAGACAGAATCTTGTGTTCAGTGATGTCTATGTTAAAAGGAGAATATTTGATATTTATCTTTTGTTTCCATTCTTTATTACTGGGGATACACTTGTAAAAATTCTTGAAAAGAGCTGTCACCATGAAAATATGAGCAAATTCACAATAGTCATGTGTTTTATGTGATAAAGCGAACTCTTGTTACCTTATTGTAAACGAAAGTTGTGAGGGTTTTGCTATGTATGACAGTGTTTAAGATAATTTACTTTCAGTGTAATAGCTTGAAAATGTTAAGTCCTGCTGTCAGCTGGCATTTGTCACCACCTGTATGTGAGTTTTAAAGCTAAATAGTGTTCTGACAATTATAAAATAGTGGCAAAGTTCCTCAATCGATTAAACTTATTCCTGCCCGTATATGTAATCGGTATTTCATTATGAACCTTTATGCTGTTTACAAGAATATATGTAATTTGGGCTTTGGTTCGAAGTATAGTTCGCTCCTTTCTGTATGACGGACAGAAGATCGTTAGCATCAGGCGCGCCTGTACGGAGTTGTCCGTGGACTGCTGCGTCGGCTATGGGCCGCTTAGTGTGACGTCACTAACACTGTTGGACGGCCTTGTTATCCCGGGGGTGTCGGCTGTAGCATCATCGTAGACGAGTCATAGAAGACATCGACGTCCAAAGTCCCTGCCGGAGAAATGGGCCACGGTCTCGGTAAGCGCTACGCGGGAAAGCGCGGCCGCGCGCCAACACCGCCCACGTGCACGCTGAGCCACGATTTACCTCCTACTTTACCTATCACTGGACCTATTTAATCATTCCATTTCATAACCTTACAAACAGCTATACCCGGTTATTTGTGTGAGTTGACTAGTTCTATGTAATAGCGATCGTTGTTATCGTACTCAGAGGAAACTGCTTTTTTTGTATTGTGAAATGCTTGACTTCACATTTCCCTGCACTTAAAGGAAGTTGCAAATCTTATCATCACTTTTAAATCATACCAAGATCGGATTGATCATACAGGTGTTGGACGAAAATACGGAAAGAACGCAAGAATTTCATTCCTGAACGTAAATGCAGATGCTAGCCAATCCTGCATGTTCTGATCTTGTATTTGACTACGGACGGCACGTGTGAAATATCCTCAATACAAATGTCAGTCGTGGTCAAAACAGTGTTCTGTATAATTGTGAGTGCTTTATGTTGGAGTAAGTGCATTCGAACGTAGGCAAACTGTGTTTGGTCGTTCGGTTCCAAGGGAAACGAAGTGCTTGGTGTTTCAAGAGACACCCTGTCGAACACTTATACCACATACAGGGATGCGTAAAAACGTCATCAGCTAAGGTATAAGGCGGACGAAAATGTGTGGTGAGTGATCGTGAGAGCTACATCGTCAAGGAACTGCAGGACAAGATGGAATTCCAAAACCATTCATCTGTGATGCAAATGCCCGTAACAGGAAAACGTGACGCAAAAGCCTTAAGACCTAAACTACACAACAGTGGAAGAAAGTCAGTTCGTCCCACTGAGTCTCCTTTCACAATGCTCTCAAGTTCCGGCTGAGTTTACGTCCCAAGACTGAACTGGTCAAGGTTCGGTGAAGATTTATGCAACTATATCGTGGTATTCCATGTGCTATGTGCCAAGATTATTGACAATTTTTGGCTGATTAGATCCACCATTGTCACCATATCTCAGTATTATTGATGCTTTGTTGTTTCTGTCACCGTTACCTGAACTTTCCACTATTTCGCAAGAGTAGTGGTGTCAGATTCCCTTGAAAAGCATACAGGATCTGTCTTTATCCTATCCTAGAATACTGAAAGCTGGTTTCAATGCCAACTTTCTTCCCACACCGTATTAGTCTTGGTAATGTCTTGAGTTTTTTCTGTTTCCATATTTTTGTCCAACCTCAGTGTCTGCAGCAATTTTCAGGCAGAACTTCGGACAATATCAGCATTATTACATGACATTAAATCCTTCGTGAATGAAACATGACAGCAGAGCAGACTAAACATCATAAACTTACACGAAGAAATAAAATGATTTCTTCATAGTCATATTGGGTGAAACATTAGGTATGTAACAAATACCATTTGGAACAAAATTGTTTTAACAGTCGAAATTATTTCTCAGCGAGAAAGTGGACCCTCAGCTATAGAGAAGCTCAGAGACTTTCGCAAACGTATCTTCTATACAATAGAATTTCAGCACTAGTTAAACTTTTATTCTATTCATGACCGGTTTGCCCCCCCCCCTCCCTCTCCCCCCACGAAGTGTAGGTCAGCGTTAAGCAAAGTAAACAAATGTCTCAGAACACATCTAGTATGAATTACACAAAATAATGCAAACATATATAGAATATGTCAGAAATGTCTTACAGAAATGTACAATGTAGAGTGATGTCATACAGAAATGTACAATGTGTAGTGATGTATATTTAACATTTTATTATAAGTAATTTATTATACCTTCAGTTTTCGGGCAAGACGTTTGAGATTTATTTTAAATCCATTTTATAAACTATGCTTCGGATGTAGGCTAATTCATCATTCACGTTAGTGTTTTTTAATTTAATGACGAGTTGCTACTTGTCATTTTATCAAGCGTAGTTCACTTTGAATTATGCTCTTCTATAAGACAATTGCAAGTTATTTCAGCTATCTTTCTAATTCGTATAATATTGCTGTATGAACTGCGATCGAAGACATTTATTATTTTGTTTTATACAGAACCGCACTTGAAAGAAGCTTTGGCGGGCGAAGAAAGTCACGTACAAAAATGCAATTTTTGCTGAAATTCTATTCAAATCATTCATTGCAGTTGCTGGTGCTCCGTCTTCAGGTCGACCATGTCGAATTTGCACGAAAAGAAAAATTTTCCCTTGTATGACAAAGATAACAGTAAGAGACCAAGCGGTTGTCTAAAGAAGATAGCAACGCCAGAAGTTTGTAGCGCACTACGAGAATGCCAGCAGAGGACTGATAATTGGTGTGGAGACAAGCAATTGACGCTGAACGTAAATAAATGTAAGATAGTGCACATAAATTGGCGAAGACATCGACTACTGTTCTATTACACTATTGGTGGCAAATCACTCCAATCAGTAACTGTAAGTAATCATCCCAGCCGCCTAAAGTGCAATGACCACATAAAACAAAATGTAGGAGAAGCAGTTTCCAGGCTGAGATGCATAGCAAGGATCATAAGGAAGTGTAATTCATCCGCGAAAGAAGTGGATTACAGAACACTTGTTCGACCGAGTCTTGATTACCCTTCAGCAGTCTGTGAACCTGATCAGATTAGATGTCCGTCTGCTTAGCTGGGTGGTTGCGTGCTTACCTCCCATACAGCGGTCTCGGGTTCGATTCCCGGCCGGGTTGGAGGTTTCCTACGCTCATGGACTAGGTGTTGTGTTGTTTTCATCATCATTTCATCCTCTTCTCCGGCACGCAAGTCACCCAATGTGGCGTCGACTGGAATAAGACTTGCACTCGGCGGCCGAACTTCTCCAGATGGGGCCTCCCGGCCAATGATGCCATACGCTGAATTCATTTTCTCGGATAAGATTAATAGAACAGATAGACGACATTAAACAAAGAGTGGTACGTTTCGTCATGAGATCGTTTAGTCGGCAATAGAGCGTTACAGGGACGATCAATAAGCTCGAGTGGCAGACGCTGCAATTGAGGCGTTGTGCATCACGGAGAGATTCACTGTTGAAGTTAAGAGAGAACACGTTCCGGAATGAGTCGGACCACATATTACTTTCTCCCACATACGTCTCGCGCTACGACCACAATGAGAAAATCCATGAAGTTAGAGGTAATAAGGAGGTTTACTGACACTCATTCTCTCCAAGCGTCATTTTTGAATGGAACAGGGAAAAGAGGAACAGATAAAGCTAGAAGAGCCCCTCGTCACATGCTGTAATGAGGCCTGCAAAGTACAGATGTAGATGTAGACGTGAAAGAGTACTGCTTTCCGATCGCATAATCCCGAACAGAACAGCAGGCTCAAAAACCTTACAAATTTGTAACGAACTGTGTTGGTAACTTCAGTGGTGGACGCCTCTCGCAAGGCAATATTACCTTGTAGTGCATAAGGAAAAGCTACGAGTATTCAAGGGAAGACAAGGCGCATTTGTTACAAAAACTGGAGTTTGCGAGTTTCAGTGATGCTCGATGCTATTTGCAGGATGTGCATGGTAATGACCTGCTACGTTATGTACATCAGACTGCGCGCGACATAGATTTCAGTGATTTCAAGGGTAGTAGTGGATGGTCGCATAACTCCAGACAGTCTGCAGAACCGGAAGTCGTAAGACAATGAAACTTGAAATAAAGAGTCAAATTGACGGCGCACAGAAAACTGCAGAATCGGCTCGAAAATTTGTGGATGACGTAAACAAACTTATCTTATCGTTCAGTTAGGAATATGTTTTCAGCTTCGAACAGTAGAGATTTGAACAGGAAATGCATATGAAAGGAACCTTGGAAATTAGAGATACCAAGAGACTATTATCAAAATCAACTAACATCAGTGGCTCAAGCCAGTTGTCTACAATTATGCCGACTGTTAACCTGGATTTTAAATTGGCTGGAAAGCTATTGATTGTGCTTCGAGAAGTTGGAGGTACTCTGCCTATAAGTTTCTCTCCCGTTTGTATGATCTTGTAAGGGCAGTAGGGAATATTTACGGCACAGCAAGCAAAAGTGGGAAAGTGGTCGTAAGAGAACTGCAACTATGGTATAAGCACTGCTTTTGGCCAGTAGTGGCGAAAATAATTTGGTTTTTCTTGATTCATGGTCTGCATATGATAATCATACTCCTTTAGAGCAAACAACCCCTTCTGAAAAGTGACTGACATTACAGTTCATAGCACCTGGAGCCACTGGACGAATTCAGCCCCTGGGTGCTTACTTTCCGTGCCTGTAAAACATATTATCGCACTGTCTACAGCCAAGCTTTAAAGAACAGCCAGTTTCATGATAAGCTCCGCCTCAAACTGTTTCGCATTCGGTTGCAAGCCATCACATTTCTTCAGTTTTCATCACCCCGGCAGACCAATATGAAACTACGCTGAAGAGCCAAAGAAACTGGTACACCTGCCTAGCATCGTGTAGGGACCCCGTGAGCACGAGTAAGTTCCGCAACACGACGTAGAGTGGACTCGACTAATGTCTGAAGTAGTATAGGAGGGAACTGACAACATGAATCCTGCAGGGCTGTCCACAAATTCGCAAGAGTACGAAGGGGTGGAGATCTCCCTGAACAGCACGCTGCAAGGCATCCCGGATGTACTCAACAGTGTTCGTGTCTGGCGGGTATGGTGGAAAGCTGGAGCCACTCTGTAGCAATTCTGGACGTATGGGGTGTCCCATTGTCCTACTGGGATTGCCCTAGTCCATGGTAATGCACAATGAACTTGAATGGATGCAGGTGATCAGACAGGATGCTTACGTACGTGTCACCTGTCAGAGTCGTATCTATACGTATCAGGAGTCCCATATCACCCCAACTGCACACGCGCCACATCATTACAGAGCCTCCACCACCTTGAACAGTCTTCTGCTGACATTCACGGTCCATAGATTCATGAGGTTGTCTCTATACTCGTACACGTCCATCCGCTCGACAAAATTTGAAACGAGACTCGTCCGACCAGGAAACATGTTTCCAGTCGTCAAAAGTCCAATGTCGGTGTTGCGGGTCCAGGCGAGGCGTATCGTTTTGTGTCATTCAATCTTCAGGGGTACACGAGTGGGCCTTCAGCTCCGAAAGCCCAAATCGATGATGGTCCGTTGAACGATTCGCACACTGATACTTGTTGATGGCCCACCATTGAAATCTGCAGCAATCTGCGAAAGGGTTGCACATCTGACACGCTGAACGATTCTCTTCAGTCGTCGTTGGTCCCGTTCTTGCAGCATCTTTCCCCGGAAGCAGCGATGTCGGAGATTTGATGTTTTACCGCATTCCTGATATTCACGGTGCACTCGTGAAATGGTCGTACATGAAAATCGCCACTTCATCGCTACGTCGGAGATGCTGTGTTCCATCACTCGTGCGCCGACTATAACACCACCTTCAAACTCAATTAAATCTTGATAACCTGCCACTGTAGGAGCAGTAACCAATTTAACAACTGCGCCAGACACCTTTTGTCTTACATAGGCGTTGCGCCGTACTCTGTATCTCTGTATTTGAATACTCATGCCTGTACCAGTTTCTTTGGTGCTTCAGTGTAGTTGTATATGCACTCAAGAGTGGATACATAATTGAGCGTCCTGCACGCTTTGTAACTCACAAGGCGTTCGCCTTCGACCTCGATTGTGCGAACCTTTGTGATCACCGTGACGTGGCATTTTTCATTCGGTGTTCATAGTGCAAGTTAATGGTTTGTTTGGAACATTTCTTGATTGTCGACCATGTCCGTTTTGTGACGTGCAGTAACTACATCCCATAGAAGTTTTTCTCCACCCCTTTCTGGCACTCATTTCTTTCCCGCCCTCCTGATCATCATGTTATGTCATTAGCAACTAATATTTTTTTTCTCATTATTGTTAACATAAAACTTTCAAACGATCATTACTAAAGACCGAACTTGCGACTTCTTAAGTAATAGAAGCCAGTACGTTGTCCTCGATGGTTAGTGTTCATCGGAGGTGAGGGTATCATCTGGAATGCCCCAGGGAAGTGTGGTAGGTCCGCTGTTGTTTTCTATCTACATAAATGATCTTTTCGATAGGGTGGATAGCAATGTGCGGCTGTTTGCTGATGATGCTGTGGTACACGGGAAGGTGTCGTCGTTGAGTGACTGTAGGAGGACACAAGATGACTCGGACAGGATTTGTGATTGGTGTAAAGAATGGCAGATAACTCTAAATATAGATAAATGTAAATTAGTGCAGATGAATAAGAAAAAGAATCCTGTAATGTCTGAATATTCCATTAGTAGTGTAGCGCTTGACACAGTCACGTCGATTGAATATTTGGGCGTAACATTGCAGAGCGATATGAAGTGGGACAAGCATGTAATTGCAGTTGTGGGGAAGGCGGATAGTCGTCTTCGGTTCATTGGTAGAATTTTGGGAAGATGTGATTCATCTGTAAAGGAGACCGCTTATAAAACACTAATACGACCTATTCTTGAGTACTACTCGAGCGTTTGGGATCCCTATCAGGTCGGATTGGGGGAGGACATAGAAGCAATTCAGAGGCGGGCTGCTAGATTTATTACTGGTAGGTTTGATCATCAGGCGAGTGTTACGGAAGTGCTCCAGGAACTCGAGTGGGAGTCTCTAGAGGAAAGGAGGTGTTCAGTACAATTTTACTGCCGCCAACTTACATTTCGCGGAAGGACCACGAAGATAAGATAAGAGAGTTTAGGGCTCGTACAGAGGCATATAGGCAGTCATTTTTCCCTCGTTCTGTTTGGGAATGTAACAGGGAGAGAAGATGCTAGTTGTAGTACGAGGTACCCTCCGCCACGCACCGTATGGTGGATTGCGGAGTATGTACGTAGATGTAAATGTAGATGAAGTGGTTCCTTGTCAGGATACCGCGTACACCTCCGCTCCCGGTGAAATTTTGTTGCGGGAATAATGAAGAGGATGATTCCTGTTTTGCGATTCGACAGCTACAATGAAAGGTCTGGTCGTCGTTTTAAACGGTAGGTCACGCAGAGGGAGCGCTGAGTTATGCGCGGCTCTTATTCAAAAGTGGGGCAAGGAAACGACAGGAAACAAAAAGCGAGAAACGGCGAAGTAGCAAATACGAAGATAAATGAATGCGATCGGCGGGCGGGGAGCGCGGCGCGCCCGGCGGAACCTTGGCTGGCCTCCCCGGGGCGCATATTTGGCGGGGTCAGTGCGGCCGCGCCGGGGGGCATTTATCTCCCGTGACAGCCGGCGAAGCGCCAGCCTGCAGTCGGGCCGGCCGGCCGCTGCCGCGCTGCGCCGCTGCACCGATTTAATGCGCGGCCCGAAAATATGAGCCACCGACTACGCTCGGCGATCCATTACCGCGACGAATCAATTGCCGATATTTCGACTTAATGCGAACAAGGCACACCTCTGCACAGAAAAATAGGAGACTGTGAAATCGGTACCGGCGCACTACTCAATTTCACAACGGACGTTCGAAGCTAAAATCTCGAACATTACTCGAAACAGATCTCTTTCAGACCAGGGTCTCGGTTCATCGCATAACAGGCAGCCCTGGTGTGACACTTCCTTTGAGGTAGGAGGTGGACGGGAATCGGTCTTCCGACCGCTTTGATCAGGGCCCCCATGAATTCCTGCCCTGTGTCAACTCTTCATCTCACAGTAACACCTGCGCTTCATGTCCTCAGTAATTTGTTGGATGTATTCCAATCTCTTTACACAACCGGAAGTAGCACCAACACGCTTCACTGAAAGTAGCACAATTAAAAAATTCTTTAAAAAACTTAAAATATAATAGAAGCTTTTGTGGGTTGGTAGAGTTTCAAATATAATACTGAAAAATTGCTCCAATTTAATAAACAATATCCTTAGTGACATATGCAATGCATCACTGGCAATCCGAATTTTTCCAGACATTCTAAAATGTTGTTGTTTTTGTTGTGGTCTTCAGTCCAGAGACTGGTTTGATATAGATCTCCATGCTACTCTATCCTGTGCAAGGTTCTTCATCTCCCAGTACCTACTGCAACCTACATCCTTAGTATATTCATCTCTTGGTCTACCTCAACGATTTTTACCCTCCACGCTGCCCTAGAATACTAAATTGGTGATCCCTTGATGCCTCAGAACATGTCCTACCAACTGATCCCTTCTTCTAGTCAAGTTGTGCCACAAATTTCTCTTCTCCTTAATTCTATTCAATACCTGCTCATTAGTTATGTGATCTACCCTTCTAATCATCAGCATTCTTCTGTAGCACCACATTTCGAAAGCTTCTATTCTCTTCTTATCCAAACTATTTATCGCCCACGTTTCACTTCCATACATGACCACACTCCATACAAATACTTTCAGAAACGACTTCCTGATACTTAAATCTATACTCGATGTTAACAAATTTCTCTTCTCCGGAAACGATTTCCTTTCCATTGCCAGTCTACATTTTATATCCTCTCTACTTCGACCATCATCAGTTACTTTGCTCCCCAAATAGCAAAACTCATTTACTACTTTAAGCGTCTCATTTCCTAATCTAATACCCTCAGCAACACCCGATTTAATTCGACTACATTCCATTAACCTCATTTTGCTTTTGTTGATGTTCGTCTTATATCCTCCTTTCAAGACAATGTCCATTCCGTTCAGCTGCTCTTCCAGGTCCTTTGCTGTCTCTGAAAGAATTACAATGTTATCGGAGAACCTCAAAGTTTTTATTTCTTCTACATGGATTTTAATTCCTACTCCGAATTATTCTTTTGTTGACTTTACTGCTTGCTCAATATATAGATTGAATAACATCGGGGGTAGGCCGCAACCCTCTCTCACTCCCTTCCCAACCACTGCTTCCCTTTGATGACTCTCGACTCTTATAACTGCCATCTGGTTTCTGTAGAAATTGTAAATAGCCTTTCACCCCCTGCATTTTACCCCTGCCACCTTCAGGATTTGAAAGAGAGTACTCTAGTCAACATCGTCAAAAGCTTTCTCTAAGTCTACAGATGTTAGAAACGAACGTTTGCTTAATCTATTTTCTAAGATAAATCGTAGGGTCAGTTCACTTACAGTATTACATTTTGGATTCCAGAAAGGTTGCTCGACCGAGAATACTTTTTATACGTTCACTCATCGAATAGTACAAGCCTTGAATAATAATACAGCGCCACTTGGAGTTCATTGTGATCTCTCCAAGGCCTCCGACTGCCTACAGCTTGATACTCTCTCAGACAAAACTCAAGATATAAGAAACTAATGGCCTTAAACACAGCTTATTTGAATTATATTTGTGAAACAGGTTGCAAAAGGTTGTGCTGAATATTTCAGACGATATCGGAAAGGTAGAAAATTTTAGTCAGTAGGGAAAAATCAAAATGGGAGTCGCACAGGGTTCAATTTTGGGTCCACTCCCATTCCTTATGTATGTGAAAGACTTTCCACTTAACATTCAATAAACAAAATTGGTTCTTTTTGTAGACGATACTAGTGTTACAATAAATATCATTAGAGAGAAAGCAACAGAAGAGTTAGTAAATGATATTTTCCAAAGAATTATTAAGTGGTTCCCTGAAAATGGATCCTTCCTAAATTATGAGGAAACACACTACATTCAGTTCTGCACAACAAATAGTCATACAAACAACTGATGTAGCACGTGAGCAGGAGTCAACAACTAGGGCAAAATTTTCCAAATTTTTCGATATACATACTGATTAAAACCTGAAATGGAAGAAGCATATTGACGATCTTCTCAAACAATAAACTTCATCTAGTTTTGTTCTTCGTATAATTGCTAATCTTCGAAACAAGCGTATCAACTTCCCGACAAATTTTGCATATTTCCACTCAATAATGTCGTACAGAATAATTTCCTGGGATAACTGATCTCTTACAAAAGAGTACTGATTGCACAAAAGCGAGCAGCAGAAACATGTGGTGTTCACCAACAGACAATATGTAGGTACCTCTTCAAAGACCTGGGCATTTTAACTGCGGCATCACAATACACACTTTCATTAAGGAAATTCGTCACAAACTATTCATCACAATTTGAGGAGAGTGATGTACATACCTACACCCTGGAGGAAAAAGCGACCGTTATTACCCATTGTTAAATCTGTCAGTCTCTGAGAGAGGACATCACCATGCAAAAATAAAAATCTTTCATCATTTGCCCAATAACATAAAATGTCTGACAGGTAGCGAAACATGTTTTAAATATAATTTAAAATCATTTCTCCTGGACAATTACTATTCCATTGAAGAATTTCTACTTACAAACTGGTAGCCAGTCAGAAAGAAAGTACGACTATGTGAGTAGGAATAATATGGTAGTGTTCATTAATGTTAGCGGGGAGAGAGGGAGGGATACTTTATGCCTACCACAATCCTTTTTAAATAGGTACTGATGTGTAAGTAGGATCCAAAACCTGGAAATATCTTTTAGCACAATTTTACCAATGCTAACGCCTTTTCCAAGACGTGTACATCAAGAAGGGAGTACTTTGTGACAACTACAAAAAATTTAAAACAGATTTCGTTAATTGTCGCGGAGTTGTGGGTTTCGCGGTAGGCGTGCCAGAGATAAATCCCTGCAGTCACGCTATCCTCTGTGTCTTCGGTGGCTCAGATGGATAGAGCGTCTGCCATGTACACAGGAGATCCCGGGTTCGAGTCCCGGTCGGGGCACACATTTTCATCTGTCCCCCTTGACGTATGTCAACGGCTGTAAGCAGGTAAGGGTGTTCATTCATTGTAATTTCATTCTAACGAACTGCATGGTCACCGATGGTATCTGTTCTTTCGGACATACCATATTAGTATATATATAGTTAAGGCTCACCGGCCACTTGACCATCTTCTTCTTCTGTGCGAATGCGCAAACAGTGCCCGAACTCTTACGGGAATCAGCAACGCGCCGCGAGTAATGAGTATAATGGGCGGGGGCACTACGTTGAGAATGTGGGTTTCGTGGTAGGCGTGCCAGAGATAAATCCCTGCAGTCGCGCTATCCTCTGTGTCCTCGGTGGCTCAGATTTACTCGTGTTCGACTTCCAAAGTATTTGTGTGATTCAAGAAGAAGTTTTCAGTTTTATCAGTGTTCAGTTTCTACTCAGAGAAGAGGTTTCTTTGTTACATCGGAGAATGGGAGTTTTGTGTTCAGATTTCTGCGCACTTAGTACTATGACCCAACAGGGACATGAAAAAAGGGGTGGGAGGGGTTTGGGCCTCGACGCACTGGCAGTGCCGTGAAGAGACGCCACTGCTAGAGCGTCTGCCATGTAAGCAGGAGATCCCGGGTTCGAGTCCCGGTCGGGGCACACATTTTCATCTGTCCCCGTTGACAGCCTGTAAACAGCTAAGGGTGTTCATTCATTGTAATAAAAATATTATTTTCAGAATCTTAAAGTTTAAAATACGTGATTAGATTACAATGTTTTCAAAAAGTGCTAGTAAAAACCGCCCCTACCCTTTGGTATTATCATTATTTCTTATCTTTCTACTAATTTCCAATATCCTTCTGTAGCACATTGTCTGAAATGCTTCGAGTCTCTTTTCTCCCGGTTTTCCCACAGCACATAATTGCCTTCCGTTAAATGCTTTGCTCCAAACGTCCACTTTCAGAAACTTATTTCTTATATTAAGACCAGAGCTCCAAGGACTAATAGAAAGCACTGAAACTCAAATCGTTACAGGTATCGAACGCTGGCTAAAGTCGGAAATAAGTTCAGCGGAATTTTTTCCAAAATACCTAACCGTGCTCAGAAATTGTACATTAAATACTGGTAGTGGTGGAGTGTTTATTGCTGTTCTTGCAAATTAATATAAGTTGAGGTTATACTTCACAATCGGAGTATACTAACAATTATTATAGGTATCCCATTCATACAGTTATAGTTGGTGGTGACTTCAATCTTACCTCGATATGCTGACGAAGATACATGTTTATAGCCGGCGATAGGCGTAGAACATGTCCTAAATCGTTCTGAATCCGTTCTCAGAAATTTATTTTCAACAAGTGCAAATGGTAGCGGAAAGATACTTCACATCTTGGCAACAAATAATCCTATCCAAACAGAGAGCATCTGGACGGATGCGGGGATCAGGGACCACAACGTTTCTGTAGCGAGAGTGAATATTGGAACATCCAGACCCACGAAAAATAAACGTATAAAACATCTATTTAGAAAAGAAGATAAAAATTCACTCTTGGCCTTTCTAAGAGACGGTCTTCACTTCCTCCGATCTGAATATGTAAGCATAGACCAGATGTGGTTTAAATTCAAAAGAATAGTATCGACTATTGAGAAACATGTGCCAGATGAAATACGATTTTCCGAAATTCATTCACCAAAGAAGTCGAAGTAAGTACACCAGGGTTCGCACCAAGGACAAAGTCCGTCATGAGTAACTTGAAAGTAGATATCTTCGGTAGCAAATCAGCTAAAATCACTTAATAAAGGCAGTTAGAATACATATGGTTAGGCAGAGTTTCCGAAATCAGATATTGCAACTTAAGGCGTACCCAGGGGCAGATATAGATTCAGATCACAATATCGTAATAACGAAGAGTAGACTAAAGATCAAGAGACTAAGCAGAAAGAATCAATTAGCAAAGTCATGGGGTACAGAAGCGAAAAGTAATGAAGAGAGATGCTTGAAGATCTCTCAGGCTACAAATACTGCTATAAGAAACAGTTCAGAAGGCGGTTCAGTTCAAGAAGAATGAACATTTCTAGAAAAAGGCAATCATAGAAGTTGGAAAGAAAAATATAAGCACAAAAAAGGTAACTGCGAAGAAAACATGGGTAAAAGTAGAAATACTTCACTTGATCGATGAAAGAAGGAAGTAAAAAAGGGTGAAGACAATTCAGGAATAGAGAAATACAAGTCACTTAGGAATGAAATGAAAAGGAAGTGAAGAGAAGTTAAGGCGAAATGGCTGAATGAGAAATGTGAAAAACTCGAAAAAGAAATAATCGTCGGGAGGACTAACTTAGCATACAGGAAAGTCAAAATAGCCCTAGGTGAAATTAAAAACAAGGGCGGTAGTATTAAGAGTGCAATGGGAATTCCACTGCTACATTTAGAGGAGAGACCGCATAGGTTTAAAGAGTACATTGAAGACCTTTATAAGGGGAAAGAATTAACTAATGACGTTACAGAAGAAGAAACAGTCGTCCAAATAGAAGAGATAGGGTTCCAGTATTAGAAACAGAATTTAAAAGAGCTTGGGAAGACTTTTCGGATAAGGCAGTCGGTATAGATAACATTCCATCAGAATTACTAAAATCATTGGGGGAAGTGGCAACAAAACGACTAATCACGTAGGTGCTTAGAATGTAGGAGTCTGGCGATGAACCCTGTGATTTCCGGAAAATCATCAACCATACAATTCCGAAATTTGGAAGAGCCGACAAGAGCGAGAATTAGCGCACAATCGGCTTACCACCACATGCATCGAAGTTTCTGAGAAGGATAATATACAGAGGAAAATTGAGGATGTATTAGATGACGATTAGTGTCTTTAAGAAGGATGAAGACACCAGAGAGGCACTTCGGACATCACGGTTGGTAATGGAAGCAAAAGTAAAGAAAAATCAAGACATGTTCATGCGATCCATCGACCAGGGAAAATCGTCAAATGATGCAAGTTTTTCGAAATTCTGAGAAAAATAGGGCTAAGCTGAAGGGAAAGACGGATAATGTACAATATGTACAAGAGCCAAGAGGGAACAATAAGAGTATCAGTCCAAGAACGATGTGTGTGGATAAAAAAGCGTGTAAGGCAAGGGTGTACTCTCTTGCCTTTACTGCTCAATCTATACATCGAAGAAGCAATGACGGAAACAAAAGCAAAGCCCAAGAGCGACATTAAAATTCAAGTGAAATGGTATCAATGATAAGATTAAATTATTACATAGTCATCCTCAGGGCGGTAGTATTAAGAAGAATTATAGGGACTGCTGAATAGAACGAACAGTCTAATGAGTACAAAACATGAACTGAGAGTAAGCCGAAGAAACACGAAAGTAATGAGAAGAAGCAGAAAAGAGAACAGTGAGAAACTTGACATTAGGATGATAATCACTTAGTAGTTGACGTTAAGGAATTCTGCTACCTAGGCAACAAAATAACCCATGACGGATGGAGCAAAGAGAACATAAAAAGAGGACTAGCACTGGCAAAAAGGGCATTCCTGGCCAAGAAAAGTCTGCTAGTATCAACTACAGGTCTTTGTTTGAGAAAGAAATTTTTGAGAATGTGCGTTTGGAGCACATCATTGTAGGGTAGTGAGACTTGGACTGTGGGAAAAGCGGAGAAGAAGAGAATCGAAGCAGCTGACATGTGATGCCACAGAAGAATGTTGAAAATTAGATGTACTGATAAGGTACGGTATGAAGAGTTCTCCGCACAATCGACAAGGAAATGAATGTGTCTAAAACACTGACAAGTCAACGAGACAGGATGATAAGACATATGTTAAGACATCAGGTAATAAGCTCTGTAGTAGTAGAGAGTAAAAACTGCAGAGGAAAACAGATACTGGAATGCATTTAACAGATAACTCAGGATGTAGGGCAGGCCGCTGTGGCCGAGCGGTTGTAGGGGCTTCAGTCTTCATGCCCCGGGCATTGATGCGTGTGATGTTCTTAAGGTAGTTACGTTTAAGTAGTTCTAAGTTCTAGGGGACTGATGACCTCAGATGTTAAGTCCCATAGTGCTCAGAGCCATTTGAACCATTTTTTTGAGGACCTAGGTTGCAAGCGTTACTCGGAAATGCAGAAAGGAAATTTGCGTAGTCCGCTGAATTACAGACCCATACCGCTGACGTCGATTTGCAGGATGATTTTCGAATATATACTGTGTTCGAACATTATGAGTTATCTCAAAGAAAACACACAACACGGATTCAGAAAATGACGTTTTTTATTTTCATGGATTAATGAGTGCTATTGAAAGGGGATGTTAAATTGATTCCAGATTTTTGAATTTCCAGAAGGCTTTTGACACGGTACCTCACAAGCGACTTCTAATCAAATTGATTGCCTAAGGAGTATCGTCTTAGTTGTGCGACTGGATTGTCATTTCCTGCCAGAAAGTTCAGAGTTCGTAGTGTCTGACGGAAAGTCCTCAAGTACACCAGAAGGAATATCTGGCGTTCCCGAATAACGTGTTATATGTCCTCTGCTGTTATTGATCAACATAAACGATGTAGAAGACAGTCTGAGTAGCACTCTTAGATTGTTGCAGTTGATGCTGTCATTTACTGTCGTATAAAGTCATCAGATGATCAAAAAAATTGCAAAACGATTTAGAAAAGATATTTGTATGGCGCAAAAAGTGGCAATTGATCCTAAATAGTGAAAAGTGTGAACTGATCCACATATTTACCAGAAGGTCTCTGCAAAATTTTTTCGGTTACAAGATATATCACACAAAAATACAGTTCTGATGTTAAGCTTCTCATTATTCTAATTTGTACTTCTCTTCATTATTTTTGTATTTCCTCAGTTTACTCTCAATACATATTATGAACGTCTTACGCTATGCATTTCATTCAACAGTTCGTAATACCTTTCCTAACTTTCACTGGCGATAGCAATGTCTAAATAATACTATTAGAACACAGAAATCACTGACTAATACAACTACTGCAAAATACACAAACGAGCGGAACCTACATACATTGTCAAGGTAATCTGCTTTCGGAAAACATTGAGTTGACACCATTAGTCGTTTGACACATAATAGTTTATATGATTACCTGTCTGATTTTGTTCTTGGGTAGCACACGTTCTCAGTCTCACCTAAATAGTTACTTCAGATACAAAAATTTTGGAAACTTGCCCACCCTGTCAAAAAAAAATCTGCAGACGCCATTATGGTATCAAAGACAAACGAGCCAAGATAATCATAAGACAACGCATCACTTTTCTGGGTAAGATGACAGTTTAGCCTTATACCCCACCCAAACCTGAAGTACACCTGCGTATGGCGTATCCCAATGTCACGGGGAACGCAACCGCTCCTAACCCTGGCAAGTGACAATATCATGCTTGAGGCATTAAATTGGAGGGCAAGCTTATCCCATCCCTCCCCCCCCCCTCCCTCCAGAGGCCAATCAGAATCAAGTACCCCCCCCCCCCCCCCGCCTCATTGTGCCTTGTATTACTAGACAATCGACAATCGTCATAATAGTTGAATCCATCATTCTGAGAGGAGCACCAGCAGCAGAGTTACCCTACTTAAAAAAAATCCTGGTAAATACTACCGTAACTAATGAGGTAAGACATTTTGGTGTTACAATATGTGACTGTGGCACGCCTGAAATACTGCAACAAAATGGACGCCACGGCATATCCTGGAAAATGGTGGCAATAATTTGTGATGTAGCACAAAGTGACATTCCACTACCGACGTTTACCTTAAGCACTCCCACCTCCTACTCCTAGCTGCTATAACTTTAGCGAATTCCCCGTAATACCAACGCTGCTCTTTAACATATACGTTAATATGTGATCGAACTACCAGCACAGTTCGATATTTAAGACAAAAATACACCATAAAACGGTTATCAGGGCGTGATGTTTTAACACAAACATCAGTATCCTGAATGAGATTTTCTCTCTGCAGCGAAGTGTGCGCTGATATGAAATTTCCTGGCAGGTTAAAACTGGCGGAATTGAAGCCGTGAGGACACATCGGGAGTCTTGTTTGGGTAGTTCAGACGCTAGAGTACTTGCCCGCGAAAGCAAGGGTCCTGACTTCGAGTCTCGGTCTGGCACATAGTTTTAATCTGCTAGGAAGTTTCTCAGCAGTATCCCGAGCTAAACAAGTTCCGAAATTCAACAAAATGTGTACCATGTCACGTCCCTGCATTATTTGTGTGTCACGTCACTAAAAGGCTGCCCCTAGTAGACTCGTAAATAACCAGTCTCAACACAATGATAAATCTATACTTATAGCAGTTTCCACGAACCATAGGGTAGAAATCATAGAGGAAATACACTTTATTTAAAAATGGAGGACGAGACCCAAGTCTAATCGGTCCCGCAGTCACGCATCAGAGGCGACCCCTGCCTCAATCCGTGGACTGCTGACTGACTGCCAACGACTCGGCGACCAACACTCTGCCACTGCTCGTCATCGCTCGTGTCCACCAATTACCCACTGCTGCTCTAGACTAATTGGTTAAGAGTCAGATTCTGGGCAGACTTCGACCAGCCGCATCGGGGAAATAGACGCTACCGGTCGCTCTGTGCCATAGCGAGGCCGCTGTCGGCCCAGCTTATCTGCCTGCGACGCCAACACAGCATAGACGATCACTCCCCCCTGACGACGCCACAATGGGCTAGTCCCTCCATACGCGAGGCATAGCCTGGCCCCACGTATGGATGCCAGCGAAACACTGCCGGTGTATCTGCAAACTTGCATTCGCTGCTTGAAGCTTCCTACATATACAGTACCGCTCAAAAGTATTCTGTAGTTGAACTAGGAGGTTGGTAGGTGTGTTTATCTGTACGCGGAATCAAAACAAACTGATTGTTCATACAGGAAATTGTTTACCTCGCTGCGGTTTCATGAACTAATTTCTGAGTGCAACAAAGCTTAGACTTTAGCCGTAATAAACAGTGTTTCTAAGGGATTCATAAGTACGCTGCATGCCGCGGGGAGTGGCCGTGCGGTTAGAGGCGCCGTGTCATGGATTGCGTGGCCCCTCCCGCCGGAGGTTCGAGTCCTCCCTCTGGCATGGCCGGCCGAAGTGGCCGTGCGGTTAAAGGCGCTGCAGTCCGGAACCGCGAGACCGCTAAGGACGCAGGTTCGAATCCTGCCTCGGGCATGGATGTTTGTGATGTCCTTAGGTTAGTTAGGTTTAACTAGTTCTAAGTTCTAGGGGACTAATGACCTCAGCAGTTGAGTCCCATAGTGCTCAGAGCCATTTGAACCATTTGAACCTCTGGCATGGGTGTGTGTGCACTGTTCTTAGCGTAAGTTAGGCTAAGTTAGTTTAGTGTGTAAGACTAGGAACCGATGACCTCAGCAGTTTGGTCCCTTTGGGATTCACACATATTTGAACATTTTAGTATGCTGTAAAATGGGAAAATTGCAACAAACCTAACAACATAATGCAAACCCAATTTTTATATTTTCCTTTCGTACAGCAGTGCCTAAAACTAAAGAATATTCAGTAGATTTCAGGTAACCTGTCTTAACAGCACTTAGTCAAGGAAAATCTCAGTCTTTCGTTGCGAAAGTGTTTAGTGTCTTACAACAGTTTGACAAACTTCTTCAGAAAAAAAAGACAGTCATAGAGAACAATGCCTGAAGTGGTCTGCGCCGAACCACTCAATAAGAAGATTCTAAGGCAATCGATGGCTGATCCCAATTAATCTGCCCGGGTAACACGTGATGATCTACAGGTAAAACACGAGGTGAAGATCCGCGCCTCGGCAGTTAAATGTCGCTTAGCAGCTACAGATCTCAATGGCAGGCTACCGTCTCAAAAACAATAGGACAGTCAGACTACAGTTTGCTGAAAGTTACGAATCATGGACCACTGGGCACTGATCAAAGATTCTATCGAGTGATGAAAACACGTATAATTCCTTTTCCTCAGACAGGGTGCAGTACTTCACACGGCCGGAAAACAAGAGTAATGATAGAAAGTACCAAACCAGACAAAAACATATTTTGAAATAGAAACTATTGCATACTAATATAAATTCCCATTTTCAAGACTGGTAAAATTGCTTAGATATTAAGAAACCTCACTTCATTTGCAGACGTCACAGGTTCCACGACAGAAGACCTTTTTACGTTTCAAGGTACGAAATGACGCACGTCTGACGAAGTACGGCTTAACAGTCTTTAGGTTATATACCAAGTTTGAAGTGTATACAGAATTTTGTTCGCCATAAAATTATTTAACTGAAGAATTAACGATATCATTTAAATGGCTCCATTTTTCATGATGATTCCGTGGTGATGTTACAAACTTTTAGGGATGATGGAGAAGTATATATGAATCAACCTGAGGTAAGGGACCCAGGTTCGGAAACGACCGAGTCGAATTTTGAAAGCGACAATCCTTTGTTGGTGGGCCACATGTACCGGTCTGTTGTTGGTAAGACTGTAGGGCAGGCAACTTTCAGAGATGGTAGTATGAACCAAAAAAAGGTCTAGTAAACATGGGCTCTAAAATGCATACCTTAAGAGCCATGAGCACTCGTTCATCTTTGATGTTGTACTGTGGAACACATATCTTCTACTGCAAACTCTTTCGTTTCCATATTTTTGGAGGACATAGTACGAATCAAAACAAGGAAAAACGTCCAGTAAATATGGAGTCCAAAATTTACACCTTAAGAGCAATGGTCTGTAAAACACGTCTCTTCTACTGAACAAGCTACGGGCACTTGTGCAGTAGGACAGATCCGTTTCACAGTATCAAAGATGAACAGGTGCTATCAGCTGTTACAGTATTATTTTGCAGGCGATGTTTACTGGACTTTTCCTCTTGTTGTGGTCCATACTACCACCTCTGAAAGTTGCCTACCTCACAATCTTAGCAACAACAATACTGGTACTTGCATTCTACAGTCAGCGGTATCAGAAAGATTTTCGCTTCGATCTTTCGACTTGTTAGTTTCAAGACCAGGGTCAATTATCTCACACTGATACTTTTACGCTTCTCCATAATCCCTGAAGGCTTGTAACATCGTCACGAAATCACCCTGTATTACACAGAACTTACTAGATACATTATCCTCAAGATGCAGCACTCTTCCTGCGGAAGTCACTAGGTGTTGTGTACATAGTTCCGCGTAGTCAGTGCGTACACACCTTTCCCAATAGAGCGCGCCCCGCTAAGCACAACAGCGCAGGCGCAGCGCTCGTCCGTCTCCGCACTACGAGATGGCGCTGTCTTAGAGACGGACCAAATTCTGCTTCCGCCGATCCACGTATTAACATGTAACGCAGCCAATGAGATTGCTGCTACCGTAGAACCTTTTCTCCTCGCGGATCACACTCGCGCAGTGATACCTGAACGCTCGAGGTATTATAACGAGTGTACAGACGTCCGATTAGTCAGTCTGCATTAGTCTGCATTTGTCTGTACAAGTCTATAGTCAAGTTTCAGTCTGCGCCTAATAAGATTATCATATTCCTGCACTTATCCACGAAGAGAAACGTATAGACACTTTGTCAAGTATCAGAGATATGTCAGAGTAAGATTAACGCACCAAGACCAAAGGAACTTCAGATTGTCAATTGTAAATAGCATCCAGAATCAAGTTAAGTAAGGTTTATGATTGTTATTATTTTAATAAATATGTGTGAAAATTAATCAAGTTCTGTGTAAAGTTGGTCCCCGTCAATCTGCTACTCTAAGCGTGCAAGTGGCATTTCTATCGTTTGACCTAACAGCAGAAGATAAACACGCCACGATAAGACCACGTGACATATTGCTGACACTCGCCTACTTCGTTAGAGCGACAAGTCAAATAATCTGATGGTGTGTGTACCGTAGGTCTTACAGTACGCACACCACACTAGGTCAGTAACATGCTAGTTCCTAAGTCACTTCTAATCGACAAGTAAACCCCGCAATCAGCCCATGAAGACCACGCAGTAGTCGACTGACGTTTGTATTCCTCAGTTATCCATCACTGATTCCGTTTGGAGGAGTATGGATTCATCACACCGCACTTCCTGCCGTTGTCGACATTTCCGCCTTGGAATCGCTACCCCTGAATCAGGTAGCTCCTCAGTTGGTATCATGAGGCTGAATTAAAATCAGGTCGAGTCCTCCCATCAAGGAAAAATCACCGACAATATCGGAAACCGAATACGGGACCCCTGAATGATGGTCTGTCGCGTTGACCGCTCGGCTATGAAGATGGATACTAAATACTTAAATGCTTCAGTAGTCCTTGGAATTGCAAGTTTCAGGAAATGTGAGAAACACTAATTACACTGCACTTAAGTAAGAATTAGAGTTATATGTAAACAGTTCTCTTTGTTTGTCTGGAACGATGTCATTGGGACATATTTTCAGATTCCAGTCTTTCCCGGGGAACGGCATTGCAATATTTCTTAACGTTGTCAGTAAATACCGTAGTATGTTCGTTATGGCATCTTCAGATACAGTAATATTAAATTTATTGTGAAAAAGTCGCTGTAACCGACTGTATACGAAAAAAATTATTCTTTTAATATCGTGTTAGAAACATGTGCGTGCCGTGAATTGGAGATAAGAGTGTATGTTTAACACAGTGCACTGACCCAAGACGAAGTGCTGATTGTGACATTATTAGTCCATTGACAATAAATTTTGGTCAAGTCACCGACTTCAGCCAAAATAAACGTTGCTCCAATCCTCTGGATCCCATCAAGCTTTGGAGAGGTTACCCTTGCCCGTTAGGCACTCGCAGAAACTGGAAATCCCCTCTGCTGTACTAGAATCCGAGAAAAACTTACCACTACAATTGGCCGGGTCTCACAACCCTCGTTCTAATCTGAGGGGTGGAAAATAGAAAGAAAAAGACATCTCTGGACTATGATGGAGGAGCAAGTGGACGAAAGCTGGACTTTTGAGTCACACCTGACGCGGCAAGAAAAGACAGAATAATACACTGAAAAAATAAAAATAAAAAAGCAGCGATGTAGCACGAAGGAATTATCGAAACAGGACGGAAATTGGTAAATGTTGTAAGAGGTCCGAGCAGATGTAATTTTATGCAAGAGGTCCGAGCAGATGTAATTTCGATGTATTGCTCATGCGCTGCCTGCGATATGCAAGGTATAAGAGAATCGCTGACCAGAGAGCAGTGTTGACTCAGTAGGAACTGTGTAGCTGTAACAGTAAGTTGTTGTTGCTAGTCTGCGCTTGTCTGGAGTCTGCTCTGGTCTGCTTTGGTGTATCGTGTTGGCTGGCCGGTCGCGGTGCAGCGATGCCGGAGCCTGAGTATTATTGTATAAGGTAAAAAGCAGCCTCGCGCATATCTAGTAATGTTATTTGAACTCTGATGTAAATTTTTTAAAAATGTCCTAATAATAATCTTTGTCATATAAAGTAATTTTTTTACAAGCATTCATTTTAATTTAAAGAATTTACTAATTTCTCCAATCCATGATCATTCCGATTGTTGCAAAAGAAAAATCAGTTGCTTCCTTTCATAAATGACAAATCTACCGGCCAGCATTGCACAGAGCTGTGACGGAAAAAGTTATGTAAGAGCAGATAGTTGGCGACTTTATTGAGGTAAGAATTTTTTTGCTTTTTTATTCAGAATGATCTTACAGGGCCATGACGCAGCACTGCTGTCGTCCAAAATTTACCAGGTTACTGACTTTATTTCTTATTACGAGGTTTAGGAATTTTTCTGTTTTGAGCTTACATTAAATGAGAAAAGAATTTTGTGGGTACATTAAATGGGAACCAATTTTGTTCTCAGGTTACACTAAAATTAGAATTTTTAACCAAATAATATTTATATTTCTTTTTGTGGCGAGGTTACAATGTGACGTTATGTACAGACAAAAAACAAATGATTACAATTTCAAAGAAGTTTGATGATTTATTAAAGGGAAAGAGTTTCATAATTAGAACAAGTAAACAATGCATTGACCCACCTCTAGCCCTTACGCAAGCAGTTATTCGGTTTGGCACTGATTGATATAGTTGTTTGGTGCCCTCCTGAGAGGTGTCATGCGCATTTCTGTTCACTTGGCGGGTCATGTTGTCAAGCTCCCGAGTTGATTGGTGGGCCGTGCCCATAATGCTTCGAACATTCTCAACTGAGGAAATATCCATTGACCTTGTTGACTAAGGAAAGGTGTGGCAGGCGCGAAAATAAGCGTAGAAACTCTCACCGAATGCAAGTTGGCATTATCTTACTAAAACGTAAACCCAGGATGGCTTGCCATTAAGGGGCTCCGGAAAGGCTCAAAATCATGAAAAGTTCAATTTTTACTTTTTTGCGTTTTCTGAATCTGCAGACTATTACCTTTTAATAGATATATAATTTATTGAATTCCGAAGACTACAATTATCTTTAATTTTTTTTTGAAATGTGTTCTACATGGGCGTGACCCACTGTGGCACTGTTAAACTGCTGTCAAATGGTGTTATTATTAACGTCTGTGTTTATCAGGTACATTTTAGTGATGTGAGATAAAGTATGTTTTGTGGCTAACCTGTGATGGTTCAATATATATCGCTGGTGTGATTGTTGATTGTTTCATGTTTATTTACTCTGTCGTTATCTCGAAAATATTCGTAATTAATTCTGTTTCTTGAGTCTCTGTTTTGTTGAAGTATAATAATGAGTAAAAGTAAAGTTATTAGAAATCCTCTGAAGGCTCTTAGGAAAAGGAGAAATGTTGGAAAGCCAAAGGTATGTGTTATTACTGTAAACAATAAAGACGATAATCAAGTGAGTGAACCTAACCTCTCAAGTACACCTGCCCATAGCAGTCAAAGTGGGAAAGAAAATACTTCACAGAAGAAGCTTGGTTCAATGAGTGAAAACTATGAATGTTTTATGGGCGAATCGGATGTGAATGAAATATTTGATATGTCGGTTCTCAAAGGAATTTTTTCAAACTCTGTAAGATGTATTCAGTGTAGTGAAGTTGGTCTGGAACTCTCCATAATAAAGCACGTAGGACTTGCTAGTGAAATACAACTGAAATGTGATAAGTGTTCATACATGACCACCTTTTGGAACAGTGTTGCAGTAACTGCAACTGAAGAAAATGGTAGCAAAATCTACGAACACAACAACGAGCGATGCTTGCTTTAGACAAGGAACGCCTTCGGGCTGCAGACAGGGCTGTAAAGAGTCTAGAAATACAAGCAAGAGTAAACAGGAGGAGGAACAAGAGGAAGCTGGAGGAGGAGTTTGCAGAGGATGAAGATAATCCATCCTATGGACCTGGAATACACTAAAAAGTTAATCCAATCTTTGCCGCTCGATTCCCAAAACTTTTATTTTCTCATACTAATTACATGTTTTCTAAGGATCTTCCAAACATATTTGTTTCAAACTTTCAGTAAATGCTACACAGTACCTTCTGCATAATTTAACACAGCCTTTTTCCAAAAAACTGTATATTTTTGAATACATAAATAAAAAATTGCAAAAAAATATTGTGAATTTTCATTACAATTGAAAAAAATCATCTTTAATAACTGAACTAAACTTTTGTAAAATCCCTGTGTTAAGTTGTAGCCCATATTCCAATAAATAATCTGTAAAAAGTTCAACTTCCTACCTCAAATACTTTGTGAGGAAAGATGTAATTTATAAGCGTTATTTTAACATTGCAAGTATAGGGCGTTCTGGAGCCCCTTAAAGGCAACAAAAACTCGACATACAGATTTGCTGCAATGGTGCCGGAGGTATCAACCAAAGGGCTCCTGCTATGAAAAGAAATGGCTCCGCAGACCACTACTCTTGGTTGTCTGGCGGTATGGCGGGCCACAGACATGTTGACGTCGCACGGCTGTCTGGGGCGGCTGCAGACATGTCTTCGCTGGTCAGCGGGTCTCTATTCGAAGCGTGAGTCATCACTGAAGACAATCCCAGTCCAGTCAACAAGATTCCATGCCTGCAGTGTCTGTTGACAGGAAGCATGTCTGGGTCGAATTCACACTTGCAGTGCGTCGTCACCGGAATCCTCGTCAGACACTATGAATTCAGCAGGATCGTCTTCGAGAAGTGGGACAGTCTTCAGTAGCGACGTACCGACCACCTTGTTGAATCCAAACATTTTGTGTTGCAAAGTGTCTATTACCACTATACTGAATGTTCCCCCAAAGCAGATTTCAATCTGTGTAAATACACGGATTTTCGACAAGACTGTCTTTCCTTGGACACTGTTTTGTTGTGCTTTCAAAGTAAAATTATGTTTATAGTTTTACAGAACATATTCGTGTATGCCCAACCACATTTTTAAATATGCATGTACAAATTTATTTCGAGCACGATATATACGTATGGTATTGCACATGGTAGTCAACTTTTAAAAAGTCAAAAATTGTTTTAGGTGATATGATCAATGAACTATAAAAGGAAAAACTAGTGAAAACTTTTAACATTATTCACTGTGTAATAGATGTAAGAAAATACTGGAATGCGCTAAAGGCTAACAGATTTTCAGAGAGTTTGGTATGACTACTGCTCCGTCATATCCACGTCGGGTTTGCCGCCGGTTTCCGCATTCAGCTGGACACGTCAGTCACGGACCAGGCTGCCGTAGACAGGTAAGCTACATTCCTACTGAAACTCCTGGAACTTGTGGCGTGAATGTTTCTTTTTACCTCAGAAGTATCCAAATCGAAGATCTTTTGTTACTGAATAAAATTCACTCGCTTGCCGCTGTAGGCACAGCTGATATGTAAAGTTTTGGGCGAATTCCTTCACAGTCATTGTCATGAGCTGCATATCGTAACAGACGCTGTGCGGATATTTTGTACGTAACGTCAGCCAAACTGCTTCGTGAAAACAGTAACTCGGCAACTAGTTCAAATGGCACTCAGCACTATCGGACTTAACATCTGAGGTCGTCAGTCACCTAGAACTTAGAACTACTTAAACCTAACTAACCTAAGGACATCACACTCATCCATGCCCGAGGCAGAATTCGAACCTGCGATCGTAGCGGTAGCGTGGTTCCAGACTGAAGCGCCTAGAACCGCTCAGCCACAGCGGCCGGCTCGGCTAATAGTGAAAATGTACAACTGTTACGTGTCAAACTCAGGCTTGAGGACTAACTTTATAAATTAAACAGTTGATTACTTGTGTGATTTTGATATAAACTCGTACCTCACACTCAAATCTTTTCTTCTCGTTTTCAAGAAATTATGTGAAACTTATACAAATACAGAGCAACCGGTTCTTATTACAGCGTTGAAAATCAAAGACCCAGTTATACAGGGTGTCACAATCCTTTTGGGTGAAATTGAAACGGGTGACAGAGGGTCCACAACTGATTGTACTGAGGTAGGGAACCAATGGTTGTAAATGCATATTAATTCTGTTATGGACATATACAGCCTACACCGCCTGACAGTAATAAGCGTTCAAAGTGATGACCGCCAATCTCAGCGCATGTATTGTAACGGCATATGCGATTCTGCCCCTCTCTCGCAAAGATCCCGAATGTCTGTTCTACACTGCAACAGGCAGTGGGTGATAACCAGCGCACACCGCTGGTCACCACACGGATATACTGTACTCAACTTAGCTCATAGCACTTGTGTCATACGGCGAGAGCATGTGTCGCACCGGCGCATTAACCTGTCCCACACACATACCACCGTCCATGGCTTCAGCTGTCCGTTGCAGCATGTAACTTCTGATGCGCCCATAGTGAGGTGTGTTTCTGTGCACAGTGCATGATGCGTAGTCAGTGATGGAGGATTACTCGTCACTTGATAGACAAGCGTTTAATGAGCGGTGTGGCAGGATGTAGTGCTCGTAAAGCAGCACGAATGTACAGAGAGAGCTTTTCCTACAGGTGTCATCCTAATTGGAAGAATTATATCTGCGTGAATACCAGCTTACGAGAAACGGAGTCTTTCACACCACAGAGAGCCGCCCAACGTTCCCACCAAAGAGATATGCGAACACCAGATTTTGAGTAGACGTGCTGGATCATGTGGCCGACCACTCAGCAATAAGTATACGTCACATTGCCCGTGAAACACACACTTCGATGGTTTCAATGTGGTGAGTACTAGTGGGATAGGTGTTATGCCCTTACCTTAAGGAACGTGTGCAAGAACTGGAACCAACGGTTGACTTCTGTTAGAGGATTATCCACCGCAGTGCTGCAATGCCAAACCTCGTACCCTTTGTGTTGTTCACGGATGAGACTTTATTTAGCCTTTTCAACAGCCGCAGCTAAGTCTGGAGTGAGAACAATCCCCACGGTACCCATATGGTTGGCAACCAGGAACGATTCTCTCTCAACGTACGGATGCGCACTGTCAAAATTCACCTAATAGGGCCTCATTTGCTGCCTCCCCGTTTGACTGGTTCATATTACCCAGTGTTCCTCAGAGTTGTGCTATCACAGTTCTTGGAGACTGTACCGCTTGCTGTCTACGAAAGTATGTGGTTTCAACACGACGGTACACCGGTCCAAATCGATGTTAATGTCCGCGAGAATCTGAACAAAATGTACTCTTATCGTTGGATTGGAAGTGGAGGTTCTGTCTCATGGCCAGAGCGATAGCTGGATGCTACATCTCTAAAGTTCTTGCTTTTGGTTTACGTCAGGATGTTGGTGTACGAAACCCCCCTATAAACGGATAAAGGCCTGCTTGATCGGGTCCAAGTTGCCTGTCACCTGGGATCTGCGTGCGAGCTCAGCAGAACTTAATGCGCCGTTGCCACGCATGCACTGAGACTGCCGGCAGTCACTTTGAACAGTTACAACGAGCGCTGTGTATGTCCATAAGACAATAATTACTCATTTTCGGCTATTGGTTCCCTATCATAACAATCGGTTGTGAACCCGATGACCTGTTTCAGCTTCACTTAGGAGGAGGTTTGCGATAACCTGTGTACAGTTACCATTTATACATTTGTCACTTTGCTGTCCACCGTTTACCAAAATTTATCATAGTCTCATGTAATTGGAAGATTTTGTATTTTTAATTCAAACAATGTTTAGTGTCATCTCTCCGTGAGTTCTTGGGAAGATTATTAAAGTACACTGAACAAGTAACTAGTCTCTCTGCAAGAGACAACGAGCTAACACCATCTAACATCGATTTGAGAAGGAAGACTGAAGGATATGAAAGAATCACCAGTAACCACACGGAGCACCTTTGCAATCTCAACAGATATTTGAGGTTCGTAGAACAGAGTGTCCCAGATTATGTTACTAAGTACTTTTTTCCGAACACACACTGTGAGAGAAGCACGGGAGGATGACTACAAAATCTGGTAAATTTACAAAGAACTTGTCAGTATGGACCCACTTATCATGTTGCACACCATCTTCCATGGATGCATGCCCTGATTCGGTTGGGAAGGATGTCATAAAGCCACTGCATCCTCTCCTGAGGCAGTCAGGCCGACAGCCATTGTAACTTGTTCTTGATATCATGAATGCTGGTACAGGGAGATTGTCGACGTCCGAGCTGGTTCCAATCGCTTTCTATCGGGGACAAGTCTGGGGATCTTGCTGAGCACAGGAGTGCATTAACATCACGTAGACACTTCTTAGAGACACCGGTCATACGGGAGGAGTGTTGTTCTGTTGAAAAATGGCACCACGATGCTGTGCCGTGAATGGTAGCGTATGAGAATGTAGGATGTCCATGGCGTAACACTGTGCCGTCATAGTTCCCTTAATGTCTGTGACCGTAGTCACACCCGATGGTTACATATACCATGATGACAGAAGTAACATGGCTGCGCCTCTCCAAAACACTGGATGACTTCGACGTTTCACCAGGTAGCCGCCATATTCGCAGACGATTGTGATCCGTGGAAGTGCAGAACCGCGACTCGTTGCTGAATGCAATGCGACGTCATTCCTAAGCAATCCATGGTTCCTGGGCACGGTACTAATCGAAACACAGCCGTTTTTGTTGAGCATTAAGGGTAGCCTACGCTTGGGAAGGTTAAAACGTAGTCTGGCTTCTGTTAGTCTCTGACCAATAGTACGAGACCACAGAGAATGTTGCTGGTAGTCCGTTATTTGTTCTGAACGGCAGGCGAAGATGTCCAGTCGAGAAGTTACAGCAACCTAAAACACACCCAGTAGCTATTATGCACGCACACCATTCTTCATCAGTAGGAATGGCTTTTTTTCTGATCTGAGAATACCTCGCATTATAATATAATTAAAGGATCGGCAGAAGAAAGCTGTGACATACGAACGATCATTTTGCTTTATTACATGTTGCTTGTCTGGTTAATTTCGAAGACAAGACTATAAACATAAGAAAACCACTTATACAGTTGGCAGCGTTTTCTAACCGTACAAATAGAACTCTTTGTTGGTCACATGTGGTGCACTCGAAAAAAAAAAAAAAATAAAGACAGCCTGATCATACTCTTCTTTCTAAATCGGGGGTTAGCACTGTCTCTCACAGACGCCTTTAGAATTTAAAATCCCACAGGCGTGGAAATATCGGAATATCAGTTTAGTAGCGTTTGATGGAGGTGCTTCTGGTTTAATATGCCCCGTTTGATCAGGAGCGTCACTTTCACAAGACGTCAATGGAAGAAAACGCGTCGTATGTCTCCCCGTTAAAAGGAAAGGGGTAAAGCTTTCATCAAACAAAAGCTTGGTTTGAAAACCACAGTGCTCTACTAGACATAGTCTTGTTGGAGGAGGTATGCCGTTACCTTCCTCCAGCCTTTGAACAGACTTACGCAGCAAGTTAAAGGGGTTTAACATGTATTCTGAATTCGATATTGCTCTGAAACTCACTTCAATTAGGCCGCGTTCTGGAGCTTATTCCCATATCTGATGTGGTGACCAAAGCTTTGGCTTCACCCTACGATTTGAACGACGTGTTACTTTGTTTCCAAATAGTATTGGAAATGTTGCCTCCATCAGCGGGTGATAGTCTAGGTAACGAGTTAGAAATAGAGTTTTAACGAATCTGTAAATACTAGTTAACACTGAATCAATAAAAAACTATTTCCAACTCACTACTTTTAACTTTTTCAGCAGTGTGATTTTTGTTTTTAACAGAGGAAGCGCTCCAGTTCGGTATAACTAACCTAACGAAGAGAAGTGCAGAAGCTCAAAATAGCTTCACTTTACAAAAGGAATATTGCGCACAGGTCGAACTGTGAAAAAGAGATATCAGACTTCTAAATTTGTTCATTGAGTCAACTTGTCTATTGCAACTGCGCATGTGGTATTTAAATTTTATATGTATACGACAAAGCTTGTTTGACTCATTACTGTGACTGTACCATATTTACTTCTACCGATTCGATATGATTGCCAAACGCTGTGTATTCAGGTCTAAAGATGGTTGCTACAGACCGAAATTAATAACCACATACAAAAAACTGTCATTCGTAACTGGAAAAAAAAGTTCATAAATAACTGGATTAAAGATTCATAAATATATTCCTGGCTCACTAGTAAAATTCTGCTGCGACCATGTCACAGCTTCTAAATGTTATGCTGTATCGTATCTAAATTATTGCTATTTTTTCTTTTTATTACTAGTGTAAAAAGAATGCATTTTGTAAGTGAAGAAACTTTAGGAAAAACAGAATCAAATTCTCATGTGCTAGGATTTCAAACATTGGTATATTGATGTTTCTGGTGAAATGCTGTAGTAAGATGTCGTGAAATAGTAGTCAATAGAAAGTGGCGTCTGAACTCGCTCACGACTTAGGCGAAAGTATGCGCCACTCCAATAAATTATCATAAACAGTTAAAGCCATTAACGATTTAATTTTGAGTGTAGGCCTATTGGGCACATGGTCGGCGAAACACTGCTGGAATTGACACAGCCTGTGTTATTTACGTGACACTTGTATTTACGAAATTCGCTGAAAGTTTCTTTGGTGTGCTTCAGACGGTTTCACATTACTAATCAGTCAAATGTGTCAAAGCTAAATGAGCTTGTATGGTGCATGTGGTTTGGATATGCAAAATTGCTGAATTCATTAATTTAGAACCAAAAGTCCTCCAAAGTATACAGAAATTTAATACCACACTTATGGAGGAAGAATACCGAAGAAATTATTCCCACTCTCGAAATTGAGGCGACGAAGTCCTTAAATTTTCCTTTCGACATAGTTGTAACGTTAATATTTTAAACATTAGACTCAAGTGAATTTTTGGCAATATTTTAGATTTTCTATACGTTTAGAGTAGTAATATAGCCGCGATAAAAGACAGTAATTCAATGTGTATTTATATTGACGTACAGTATATTTCACTCACGAAAAAGACACAGACGGTATGCATGTTTAAACTTAATCTTGCAGTCGTGCAAGGTATCAGATGGATTATATATTAGCAGTAAGGTCAATTTCTGACAAGGGATATATTGCAGTTGAAAGTTGGTTTCCTATGTATGTCCTTTGTTATGCTCATATTTGTGTGTAGGATGTTCTTTTTGTTCGTACATTCTTGGGCATTTCAAATCGAGTTATCTATTCCGTGAATAAGAATTAGCAATTATATGTATTGTGGTTTTCAAAATTTAACTGCAAATGAAAGCGTATAATCAAATTCGTACTGCTACCAGCAAACCACCAAGCGAAGGTTGAAAGGATTCTGGGGAGAGGTAGACAGAGAATTTCGAGTATAGCAATCTACGAGGAATTTGTCGAAACCATCTCTGTAGAACATTGCTGAAAACGGCATTCGTAGTCACAGTGATTGAAATAATCAACAAGTCGTGTAGATGTTCGAAATCGCAACAATGTAATGTAAATACGTAGCAGAGACAACGCATGAAACAGTGTTGTGTACTTTGCTTTGTATACTTTTGTGTCACGTACAGTCGCCACGAATCATTTAGTAACAGAACCTAATACTGCCAAAAGAAGGAGTAGTCAAATGCGACACTCTTCGTCTTAATACAAAGTATTTCCTGAGCTATGATACATGATCAGCCTTAGTTATCTAAGCGAAGCATTTCATAATAGTTTACTGCTTAATAATATTCATCGGGGTCGGATATTAATCTGAAATATTTATATTTTGTTCACAAACCCACTTCAAGAAGAATTAAACACAGAAACGTTATGATATAGTCTCATCAGTTTTACAACAGTCAACGTGCTCACAAACACTTCTGTTACTCGCAAAATTTCTCTCTATGACAAAATCGTCTTAAAAAACGACCCCGTTCCCGAAACGGTGACAGAGAGCTCATAGTGCCCTCAGTAACAATGAGAGGTGACCGACGACCGAACATGCCACTGGCTGAAAACACGACTGTCCCGCCTCCTTGCTGAACCCGTCGGGGCGACTGGAGTGGTCGTGCGGTTCTAGGCGCTACAGTCTGGAACCGAGCGGCCGCTACGGTCGCATGTACGTATCCTGCCTCGGGCATGGATGTGTGTGATGTCCTTAGGTTAGTTAGGTTTAATTAGTTCTAAGTTCTAGGTGACTGATGACCTCAAAAGTTAAGTCGCATAGTGCTCAGAACGATTTGAACCTGTCGGACTGTCTGACAAAGACTTGCGTTGGTAGCCGGCTGTCTTAACATCCTTCTACAACAACTAGGCTTCAGTCAAATGGTGCACTCGCCGGTAAAGAGTACCAAACGGCTATGATCCACTTTCCATTTTCCATTCCTGGAGCTGCCTTGTCCGTCTCCACATGATTTCCTGATGCCAGGAAGAGGTCTGAGTATAAAGCGTATTGTAACCGTAGTGACAGATGTGAGATAATGGCAGCATATATATAACTAACCACAGCGATATATACTAGTCTCGAATACACTGTTTTCGGTATCACTAGGCCGAACGGTTAGTGTACCGGTTACAGTTAACTCGAATATAATTATTAGGGCCATTTACAAGAAGCTAAACTAGCAATAAATCAATTTCCCCTGCATTTAGCTTCTGTGAAATAGGGTTAATTTGCTTAATGAGCAACGCCAGTTGGTCATCGAGACTACGAACAATGTTCTCGTTGACTATTGTGGTTGTACAATTGACTCTTAGGTCATTCACTGTTCTCTCAAATTCCGAAGAGTCAAGGCAGCTGGAGTAGACGATATTCCCAGAGTTTCGGAGACTCTGAAGATCACACTACGACATACGTATTCGATATGCTATGCACAATGTATACCGTAAGACACGAAAATACCCTCAGAAGTCAGAAAATTGGAATAATTTCAATTTCAGAGAAAACTGGCGCTGACGGATGCGGATATTACCGAATTATCAGTTTAATAAACGATGGTTTCAAAATACTGGCGTGAGTAAATTACAGAAGAATGTATAATTTAGGAGAAGTCGACTAAGGGAAGATCAGTTTGAGATCCAGAGAAATGTAAGACCATGTGGTGCAATACTGATACTATGAGTTACCTTAGCAGGAAGACAAACCAAAGTTTATAGCATCTGTGGAGTTACAGAGAGCTTTTGACAATGTTGACTGGAATATGTTCTTTGAAATCAAGATGGCAGCATGAATAAAATATAGGGATTAATAGGTTGTGTACAACTTGACGAAAAACAAGCTCTAGTTGCAAGAGTCAAATGACATCAAAGGGAAGCAATTTTTGGGAAGCGATCGATACAGGATTGTAGAATATCCCCGATCTTATTCAGTCTGTACATTGAAAGTAGTTAGAGTAATCAAGTAAAAATTTGGAAAACAGATTAAAACTGAAGGAGTTTAAAGAAAAACTTCGATTTTTATATGTGGCGTACTACAGTCAGGAACAGCAAAGTATTTGGAAGATCATTTCAATAGAATGGCCTGTTTCTCGAAAATACTTCACGAGATGAACATCGACAAGAATGAAACAAGGATAACGGTGAGTCGATTTAAATTAGACGGTGGTTAAGAAATTAGTTTCCGAAGTAAGACTGTAAGAGTAATAGATGAGATTTCGACGAAAAAAAAGTGACGATGATTACAGTAAACAGACAACAGCAAAAAAAGTATTTCTGAGAAAGAGAATTTATTTAATGTAGAACAAAAATTTAGCTGTTGGACCTAAGTAAGTCGTTTCTCAAGTTATTTGTATGAAGTGTAGAATTGTGTGGAAGCGAAATGCGGACGAAAAGGAGTTCAAGTAAGATATGAAAAGTTGTTTTTGAAATGAGGCGCTGCAGAAAAATGCTGAAGATTAGTGAGTAGATCAGATTACTAATGTGGAAGTATTGGATAGGACGGGGGAGCACGGATGTTCGCGATTGATTTGAAATACATTCTGCACAATTCGGACGAATCATTTGTCCATCCCGATCGCGCGTCATAAATGCCATCGAACATTTATGGGATGTATTCGAGAGGTCAGTTCGTGCACAAAATCCAGCACCAGCCAAACTTTCGCAATTATTGACGCCTATGGAGGCAGCATGGTTCAGTATTCCTGCAAGGAGCTTCCAGCGACTCGCTGAGTCCACGCCACCTGGAACTGCTGCACTAACCAGGGGAAAAGGAAGTCCGACATGATATTAAGAGGTATCCCATGACTTCTGTTAGCTGAGTGGAATATCCTGACGTTTAGTAAACAGATGTGACCTACGATAAGTTGTGAAGTGCCAAGACAGACGCGGGAAAATACGATATCATCAGCAGAAGAGCCCTGGCCAGACGTGGAGCCGCCTGCGACCTGAGAGGCGCGCCTGCCCGGATTCCGACGGATGGCGGCCATCCATCAGCAGCCGGTAAACAAGTGGCTGCTCAGGCCCGGTCTCGGCTTTCAGCCGCCGCCGCTTCGCGCCCGCTGTCGCCGGCCAACAAGCAGACGAAAATAATAAAACCCCTCCAGTGTGCCGCATCGCGTGCTCTGGGGAACTGCAGTTAGGCCAGCGCATCCATCTCACAGAGACGACTAGATCGAAAAGCGTCTCTGTCCTGTCCTCAGACAAACCGCAGTATCGGCACTGCTGTAATTTCTCATGTGGAGTAAATAATTTTTGGTACCAATCACATGTGTGCTTCAAGCATCTGCTGTTTCGTGCTTCAGAAACCCTCTCGTACACGCATTTGCCGCATTGCGTCCAGGGTGATACTTTTTATCGAAATATGGATGAAGTGTTCATACAAACTTACAAGAAAATGTAGCTCTCCTAGTTAAGGATTTTCTGCAACCCGCAACGTCTTCAAAAACCACACGTGAGATTTTCAGGTTCTCTAGCTGGCTACGTGCAAGCTGTTAGGCCCACACGTCAACGGCCTTGCCGCACTGGTAACACCAGTTCCTGTCAGATCACCGAAGTAACGACTGTCCAGCTGGGCCAGCACTTGGCTGGGCGACCGTCCTTGTCTACCTAGCGCTGCTGGCAGGTGGAGTGTACTCATCCCTTGTGAGGCCTGTTGAGGGGAGACTTGGGTGAGAAAACTGACAACAGCAAGGAGAGCGGTGTGTAGACCACATACTCCTCCATATCCGCATCCAGTGACTACTGTCAGCTGAGGATGACACCATGGACAGTCCGTACCATTGGGCCTTTTGAGGCCTGTTCGGATGGATCTTAGTTTACTTAAGTAATTAGTCCTGCAGAAGAAACGAACAGGATCTTTTTGTAGGAAATTGAATGTAGACAAATTTTGTGCTGCGACAAGTTTCTGCTCGAGGCCACAGTTTTCGAGTTATTCACAAAAAAAAAAAAAAAAAAAAAAAAAAAAAAAAAAAAAAAAAAACAGTTTTAAGATCAATTTTTTACATTTCTCTTAAATAATTTGAAAACTACGACATCTAGCGAAAACTTATCCTAGTACAAAATTCGACTATATTACATATCCTACAAGAAGGTCCTGTTCATTTTGTCTATAGGAATAATACACTACTGGCCATTAAAATTGCTACACCAAGAAGAAATGCAGATGATACACGAGTATTCATTGGACAAATATATTTTACTAGAACTGACATGTGGTTACATTTTCACGCAATTTGGGTGCATAGATCCTGGGAAATCACTACCCAGAACAACCACCTCTGGCCGTGATAACGGCCTCGATACGCCTGGGCAGTGAGTCAATGGCGTGTACAGGTACAGCTGCCCATACAGCTTCAACACGATACCTCAGTTCATCAAGAGTAGTGACTGGCGTATTGTGACGAGCCAGTTGCTCGGCCACCATTGACCAGACATTTTCAATTGGTGAGAGATCTGAAGAATGCGCTGGCCAGGGCAGCAGTCAAACATTTTCTGTATCCAGAAAGGCCCGTACAACATGTGGTCGTGCATTATCCTGCTGAAATGTTGGGTTTCGCAGGGATCGAATGAAGGGTAGAGCCACGGATCGTAACGCATCTGAAATGTAACATCCACTGTTCAAAGTTCCGTCAATGCGGACAAGAGGTGACCGAGACGTGTAACCAATGGCACCCCATACCATCACGCCGGGTGATACGCCAGTATGGCGATGACGAATACGCGCTTCCAATGTGAGTTCACCGTGATGTCGCCAAACACGGTTAGATCATCATGATGCTGTAAACAGAATCTGGATTCATCCGAAAATATGACGTTTTGCCATTCGTGCACCCAGGTTCGTCGTTGAGTACACCATCGCAGGCGCTCCTGTCTGTGATGGTGCGTCAAGGGTACCTGCAGCCATGGTCTCCGAGCTGCCGGCCGGTTCTAGGTTCTAGGCGCTTCAGTCTGGAACCACGCGACCGCTACGGTCGCAGGTTCAAATCCTGGCTCGGGCATGGATGTGTGTGATGTCCTTAGGTTAGTTAGGTTTAAGTAGTTCTAAGTTATAGGGGACTGATGACCTCAGATGTTAAGTCCCATAGTGCTCAGAGCCATTTGAATCATTCTCCGAGCTGATAGTCCATGCTGCTGCAAACGTCGTCGAGCTGTTCGTGCAGATGGTTGTCGTCTTGCAAACGTCCCCACATGTTGACTCAGGGATCGAGACGCGGCTGCACGACCCGTTGCAGCCATGCGGATAAGATGCCAGTCGTCTCGACTGCTAATGATTGGAGGCCGTTGGGATCCAGCACAGCGTTCCGTATAACCCTCCTGAACCCACCGATTCCATATTCTGCTAACAGTCATTGGATCTTGATCAACGCGAGCAGCAATGTCGCGATACGATAAACCGCAATCGCGATAGGCTACAGTCCGACCTTTATCAAAGTCGGAAACGTGATGGTACTCATTTGTCCTCCTTACACGAGGCATCACAACAACGTTTCACCAGGTAACGGCGGTCAACTGCAGTTTGTGTATGAGAAATCGGTTGGAAACTTTCCTCATGTCAACACATTGTAGGTGTCGCCGCCGGTGCCAACCTTGTGTGAATGCTCTGGAAAGCTAATCAGTTGCATATCACAGCATCCTCTTCCTGTCGGTTAAATTTTGCGTCATTAGCACGTCATGTTCGCGATATAGCAATTTTAATGGTCAGTAGTGTACTTTGTGTCTAGCGAGTGAGAGAGTATGAAAATCTAATGCGTGTTATTTGACGGCATTACAGGCTGCATAAAATCCATAGGTAGGGGCAGCTGAATCACCCTGCATACACAAAAAAAATTTTTTTTCGAGCTATTAATGAGTTTACTGTCCACAGCCTTCCAGGTGAAAACCAGCAACCTGATTGCACTCATTTAAGAAAGGCTTTGACTCGTTGTATCAGTTCAGGCCAACATTAGCTTAAGAATATGATTGACGTGTAAGCTGGAGTTGTAGGTGACCTGGTACTGGTAGGTCCATACGATCTCGCGGCAAGTGTTACAGTTGCTGTCTGGCACTTTATTCAGAACACTGTCCTACACTTGATGAGCTCCTGGAAAGACGAAGAAACATGTTCTTTGTCCAAGTTGTGACTCCACCACATTTTAGCGCCCTTGTTCGAGATGCAGTGGCTGATAACTACCACAACAGATGGATAGTTAGCAGAAGACCAGTTTCATGGCAATCACATTTTTCCGTCCTTAGTCCTGGGGCACCTTAAACAGGCAAAGCGGATACAGAAACTCTTCAATGATGTATCATCGACGCTCATGAAATCATTTGACACCATCAGAGAGTATTTAAAAAGGTGTGACAGCCCATGCTTGCGCAAGTGGAAGGAGGAGATTTCGAAAATGTGTTTGGGTTCCTGAGTTGCTGACACTTTCAAGCTGACAATGTGTAACTAATGTACTGAACATCAAATTCATTAGTTAACTAAAGATTTTTGGGCGTTTGTCAATATGTACCTTGTTCTTTTATTATAAGGAACAAGTCCCCAAAGAAAGTAAAAGAATTTTTGAATCACCCTATCTAAGTAGTACATCTCAAATAGGAACATGATAAATTTAGCTCTGAGCAGGCACACGTAGAGGAAATGTAACTGAAGTTTAGAACAGTTAAGAAAACTATGTGTACGTATGTACTTAGCTGCATACTTCGTGCCGGAAGGAACTCTCCAGGGCTGGCCGGAGTGGCCGAGCGGTTCTAGGCACTACAGTCTGGATCCGCGCGAGCACCACGGTCTCAGGTTCGATTCCTGCCTCGGGCATGGATGTGTGTGATGTCCTTAGGTTAGTTAGGTTTAAGTAGTTCTAAGTTCTAGGGGACTGATGACCTCAGAACTTAAGTCCCATAGTGCTCAGAGCCATTTGAACCATCCAGGACATGCTGTCCTGGTAAAAAATCATCCAAAGAAACAGGTGTAAAACAAAGCATAGGGCTACAGACAGAGAAATGCTAAATTAAAAGCGATTGATTGACAGAAAGGATAAGTGTGAAGTCTTCAAAGACTAAAATAGCAGAATATCATTGAAAGGCCGCTCATAAAACCCAAACTAGTGCTCGACATATGTAAGTGCTTGTGTCCAGACTCTCAGGGACGAGGTAGGAACTGAAATCTAGGGTAATGAAGGAAAAGTAGAAATGGCGATCTCCGTTTTAAAATGTTCCTTTACAAAGGAAAATCCATGACTTTTGAACTAATTTAATTCTCGCACCGCTGCAAAGTTGAGTGCAATAGACACTTGTGTCAGCTGCATTGAAAAATAGCATAAACGTTAAAACTGAACGAAGCTCCAGAGCTCAGTGGAATCTCTATCGGCAAGTGATACACAAAACTACCGGAACATATCTTTGTTATCCATCTGTTGTGTTAACTTGGACGACATTCTGAGCTCAAACGTAATGGGGCACTTAAAACAATTCTTATTAATTATTCAGTCTCAACTGCAGATTCTTAATTACATGACTTGTTTCGATCACTGTGGATCGTCTTCAGATCTAAAACATTTACAGTAAGCGGAAAGGAATTGCACATAAACGTATTAATTGATTCTGTTTCTTGGCACCCTGAAACAATCAAGACGGCACTTTTTCGATCTCTGTGTAATAAGTTATTAAAACTGCCATTAAGCCAGCAAAAGGGAGCAAAATAATCGCCATTATAAAATAAGTTGCAGTAAGCAATGGTTATCCAGTTCAACAGTAAGTAAGTTACTACAGATAATTGGATGACAACAACAACGTAAAATCAATGTCAGTACGCAGACAATTGAACAGGAAGACTAGAAAATTCATAAATTATTGCCAGACAATGTAGCAATACAAGTTTGCGTATGGGTTTCAGTCTAATGACATTATTCACTTCAAACGTCGTATGAAAAAAAGTCTCAAAATTCATAGCAGGGGGTTTGTATAAACTAGAGTCCAAACTGTGCAAAGGTTATATAGGTCAAATAGGCAGGACGTTTGAAATACGCTTCAAAGACAACGCTTCAATTCTTAGTAGTAAAACAACGTTTGGTAAGCATTTTCCAAAATCTAAACATGTTGTTGGAACCACTGACACGAGTTGAGATGTGCTGCACAATGAACCTACGGGAGCCCTCCTGATAATGTTAGGAGAAACAGAGGTTCATATACACATTAAATCAGTAGAAGGATTTTATTAACAGTGCATACTTAGAAACTGTGAAGGCCTCTTCCAGTCGTCCACCTGCGAGCCGTGCAACACCATCAAGCACAAGCAAATGCAGTCAACCGAAGCTGTCACATCCTGTTCCCCGGGACAAGAGTTGCGGTGTATGGTCTCACTTTTACAATTCATTTTTTATACTTTTCGTGGTTTTATGCTTTCAATATTTATAACCTTTAATGTTACACTTAACTAAGTTCTAGGTGCTATCCGTAATTCCAGTTCTATAATTTTACGATCTTTGGGTTTGTTTCTATTTCCACTTCCGTTATTCTATATTTTCAATATTTCAACGAGAATTTTTACACAATTTTCTTTTTGTATTTTCAGAATAAAACGTTATGGGTTCATACTTTCAGTGTTTCACACTTTTGATTTTGTTGTTTGTTGTTGTGGTCTTCAATCCTGAGACTGGTTTGATGCAGCTCTCAATGCCACTCTATCCTGTGCAAGCTTCTTCATGGCCCATTACCTTCCGGAACCTACATCCTTCTGAATCTGCTTAGTGTATTCATCTCTTAGTCTCCCTCTACGATTTTTACCCTCCACGCTGCCCTCCAATGCTAAATTTGTGATCCCTTGATGCCTCAAAACATGTCCTACCAACCGATCCCTTCTTCTAGTCAAGTTGTGAAACAAACTTCTCTTCTCCCCAATCCTATTCAATACCTCATTAGTTACGTGATCTACCCACCTTATCTTCAGCATTCTTCTGTAGCACCACATTTCGAAAGCATCAATACTCTTCTTGTCCAAACTATTTATCGTCCATGTTTCACTTCCATACATGGCTCCACTCCACAGAAATATTTTCAGAAACGACTTCCTGACACATAAATCTGTACTCGATGTTAACAAATTTCTCTTCTTCAGAAACGCTTTCTTTGTCGTTCCCAGTTTACATTTTATATCCTCTCTACTTCGACCATTATGTTATTTTGCTCCCCAAACAGCAAAACTCCTTTACTACTTTAAGTGTCTCATTTCCTAATCTAATTCCCTCAGCATCACCTGATTTAATTCGTCTACATTCCATTATCCTCGTTTTGCTTCTGTTGATGTCCATCTTATATCCTCCTTACAAGACACTGTCCATTCCATTCAACTGCTCTTCCACGTCCTTTGCTGTCTCTGACAGAATTACAGTGTCATCGACAAACCCCAAATTTTTATTTCTTCTCCACGGATTTTAATACCTACTCCGAATTTTTCTTTTGTTTCCTTTACTGCTTGCTCAATATACAGATTGGATAACATCGCAGATAGGTTACAACCCTGTCTCACTCCCTTGCCAACCACTGCTTCCCTTTCATGCCCTCCACTTTTATAACTGTCATCTGGTTTCTGTACAAATTGTAAATAGTCTTTCGCTCCGTGCATTTTACCACTGCCACCTTTAGAATTTGGAAGAGAGTATTCCAGTCAACATAGTCAAAAGCTTTCTCTAAGTCTACAAATGCTGGAAACGTGGGTTTGCCTTTTCTTAATGTATCTTCTAAGGTAAGTCGTAGGGTCAGTATTGCCCACGTGTTCCAATATTTCTACGGAGTCCAAACTGATCTTCTCCGAAGTCGGCTGCTACCAGTTTTTCCCTTCGTCAGTAAAGAATTTGCGTTAGTATCTTGAAGCCGTGGGTTATTAAACTGACAGTTAGGTAAGTTTCAAATCTGTCAACACCTGCTTTCTTTGGGATTGGAATTATTACATTCTTCTTGAAGTCTGAGTGTATTTCGCCTGTCTCATATTTCTTGCTCACCAGATGGTAGAGTTCTGTAAGGACTGGCTCTCCCAACGCTGTCAGGAGCTCTATAGGAATGTTGTCTACTCCCGGGGCGTTGTTTCGACTCAGGTCTTTCAGTGCTCTGTCAAACTCTTCACGCAGTATCATATCTCCCATTTCATCTTCATCTACATCCTCTTCCATTTCCATAATATTGTCCTCAAGTACATCGCCCTTGTATAGACCTTCTATATACTCCTTCCACCTTTCTGCTTTCCCTTCTTTGCTTAGAACTGGGTTTCTGTCAGAGCTTTTGATATTCATACAAGTGGTTCTCTTTCCTCTAAAGGTCTCTTTAATTTTCCTGTAGGCAGTATGTATACTACCTCTAGTGAGATAAGCCTTTACATCCGTACATTTGTCTCCAGCCATCCCTCTTTAGCCATTTTGCACTTCCTGTCGATCTCATTTTTTAAACATTTGTATTCTTCTTTGCCAGCTTCATTTACTGCATTTTTATATTTTCTCCTTTCATCAGTTAAATTCAATATTTCTTCTGTTACCCAAGGATTTCTACTAGCCCTTGCCGTTTTACCTATTTGATCCTCTGCTGCCTTCACTATTTCATCCCTCAAAGCTACCCATTCTTCTTCTACTGTATTTCATCCGCCATTCCTGTCAATTGTTCCTTTATACTCTCCCTGAAACCTTGTGCAACCTCTGGTTTAATCAGTTTATCCAGGTCTCATCTTCTTAAATTCCCACCTTTTTGCAGTTTCTTCAGTTTTAATCTACAGTTCATAACCAATAGATTGTGGTTAGAGTCCACATCTGACCATGGAAATGTCTTGCAATTTAAAACCTGGTTCCTACCATTATATAATCTATCTGGTACCTACTAGTATCTCCAGGCTTCTTCAATGTATATAACCTTATTTCATGAGTCTTGAATCAAGTGTTAGCTATGATTAAGTTATGCTCTGTGCACAATTCTACCATAAGGCTTCCTCTTTCATTTCTTACCCCCAATCCATATTCACCTACTACGTTTCCTTCTCTTCCTTTCGCTCCTATCGAATTCCAGTCACCCATGACTATTAAATTTTCGTCTCCCTTCACTATCTGAATAATTTCTTTTATCTCATCATACATTTCATGAATTTCTTCGTCATCTACAGAGCTAGTTGATTTTGTATTTATAACCCTGTATTCACCTGACCAAAAGCAATGGTTCCTCCTGCCACCGAACTTCGATAATTCCCACTATATCTAACTTTAACTTATCCATTTTCATTTTTGAATTTTCTAACCTACCTGCCCGATTACGGGATCTGACATTCCACGCTCCGATCCGTAGAACGCCAGTTTTCTTTCTCCTGATAACGACGTCCTCTTGAGTAGTCTCCGCCGGAGATCCGAATGGGGGACTATTTTACCTCCGGAATATTTTACTCAAGAGGACGCCATCATCATTTAACCATACAGTAAAGCTGCTGCACGGCTGTAGATACCCCTTGCTTTCAGCCATTCGCGGTACCAGCACAGCAAGGCCGTTTTGGTTAGTGTTACAAGGCGAGATCAGTCAATCATCCAGATTCTTGCCCCTGCAACTACTGAAAAGGTTGCTGTCCCTCTTCAGGAACTACACGTTTGTCTGGCTTCTCAACAGATACCCCTCCATTGTGGTTGCACCTATGGTACGGCTATCTCTATCGCTGAGGCACGCAAACATCTCCACCATTGGGAAGGTCCATGTTTCATGTGGGCTTTTAATATTATAAGACAATAATTTACGTTCAGTGGCTTTATTTCCAGTTTTATAATTTACTGTTCTATCCCTGTTACTGTTTTACGTATCCACTGGTTTACGCTTTTAATATTTTAAAGGTAAATTTTTGCACATAATTGATTTTTCTCCTGTTAAACTCAGAATGTCCCTACCATTACCCTACCCCTCCCACACTACCGTCGCCTTCTCCCCCCCCCCCCCCCCTCACCTTTAGCAAAACCACTATTAAACTCGTGCCATCCCTGCCAGTTCCCACTCTCTGCTGCCTTTTCCCACACCCACGTTCCTCGCTCCTCTTCCCGCCCTCTTTCCCACTCCCCCCCCCCCCCCCCGCAGCCCTCGCTCCTACTGCAACCGTTACCTATTTAAAACTTTGAGCGCAGTCGCAAAACGCAGTATTCTGAGAAGAGATTATGAACAGGCAAGATGGATTGTTGTCGGAGTTACTGAGATAAAATTCCGCATTTATGTACAATTCTTTCCTACTTATTTTAAATATTAGACGGTACATATATAGTTTTATATGTCATGGAATAAAAAATGTTCGTCTAAGACTGAAGAGTAAGTGAGAACTGTTGTCAGTATCAGTACAGGTGCCGATTCTCTCAGAATGAATATGACGGCTGTAGGAGTACCTTGAACCGCATTACGTCCTCTATGACTGCCAGCATGGACCCAAAAATAAGAGTTGGGATAGACTCAACTCGCGCTTTCCTGAAGTGACTTCCTGAAAGCCGTGTATCAAGGAAGTAAAGTAGTATCAGTGTTCCTCGACTTCTGAAAAGCATTCGGCTCAGTACCAGACATCGCGTATTATCGGTAGCACTGTCGTATGGGATATCAAGAGAAATTTGTAACAGGTGTGAGCATTTCCTCATAGGCGTATTATCTTGGATTATGACTCATCAGCAAATGTAGAAGCAGCTTCGGCGTGCGCTAGAAACTGTGTTGGCGCTCATGCATATTTATGACCTAGCAGACGTTATTACTAGCGACCTCTGTTTTCTCGCAAATGACGCAGTTGCCTGTAATGAAGTATAGACTGAAAAAAGCTGCATAAATATTCAGTCAGATTTTTGATAAAATTTCTAAATGCTGCAGTGATTGGTGTCAAATGTTCAGATATGAAAACTATCCTGTGACTACAGCATCAGTAAATCGGAGCTACAATCAAGCAATTCACACAACTAACTGTGTGTAACGAACTGTTAGGTAGGAATTGGTATAATCATACTGATCGCATTCACTCAGTCGCAGGAAAAGCAGGCATTATAAATGAGGGTAATGTAAGCAGACAGACCTTGGAAGTTCGTTGCTTGGCTCCAAGATAGAAGAAATGACTGAGACAACGACCGAATTGTCAATGATTCGATTATACTAGATATGAAGAAGAATTATTAATAAGTATCACCGCAGACAGTAATGCAAGTCTAGAGCAGGGCATATCCAATAATCGGTAGCTTTCCACCCACGGGAATCGTCAGAAACACACCATCTGATCAAAAGTATATGGACACCCCTGTGTAATGCCGAACTGACCACCAAACGTCACGAGAGGCGAGTTCTCCAGTATGAAGGAAGGCGGGGAGTATTGTGTTGTCTGTAGAGAAGCAATTAAAGCAGCGCTGGTCAGACAGGGGAGCTCGCTGACTTTGAACGTTGACCAGCCACTGGGTGTCACTTATGTAACAAATCACTGGAGAATATCTCAGCGCTTCTAAAGCTGACCATTTCTACCGTTGACGACGTGACTGAAGTGGAAACGCGAAGGAACAACCACAATTAAACTGAAACCAGGCAGACCCCGTGTAGTGACGGACAGGTACCACGACCAAGGCGAGGGTGGTTGTAAAACATGGCATATCAGTGGAAGGATTCATTCGTGAGTTCTAACTAGCTACCAGCAGTCCAGCTAGCACAATGATTGCGGGTCTGGAGTTAAAAAGAATGGGGTAAAGTGGTTGAGCAGCTCGTCGTTCGTGTAGTCAATGTAATGTGACGTTTGAGGTGGTGTAAAGAGCGACCCAGTGGTCAGTGGATAACTGGAAATAAGTAATTTGATGAATCGCTCTGTGCCCTGCCCGCAGCTAGGGGTCGAGGGGCTAGCGTCACTGCCTCTGAATCACGGGGTCCCGGGTTCGATTCCCGGTCGGGTTGGGGATTTTCACTGCCTGGAGATTGGGTGTTCGTGTTGTCCTCATCATTTCATTATGATCATCATTTGTGAGAGTGACTAGATTAGATTGTGAAAAGGAAATGAACTGTGAAAAATTGCGACTTTTTTCGGGTGCTGATGTCCACGCAGTTGAGCGCCACACAAACCAAACATCATCATCATCATCAACTCTGTGCCCTATAGCAATCGGAAGGAAGGGCATGGGACTGGTGAATCCCATCATGTGTAGTGCCAATAGTCAGGAGTGGAGTAGGTGGTGTTACAGTAGAGGATTAACAATTAAATGATTATTTATATCAGCATGACAATGCGCCCTTTCATAAAGTATCGTCTGTGAGGCATTGGTTATGGACGAAAACATTTCTGAAATAGACTGCCCTGCCCACAGTCCCTACAAGAACGCATTGGAACACCTCTGGGATCTGTCAGAAAATCGACTTCGCTCTAGAACTCAGGGTTCTACATCAACAATTTCTCCGATTTCGGCTCTTTAGGATGAATAGGCTGCCATTTCACCCCTAACATTCAGACGCCTCACCAAAAGTATTCGCAGCTGTTTTGAAGCCGTCATAAAGAAGAAGGTGGACACACCCCATACTGATAGGTGTCCGGGTAGTCCAAGTCAGATAGTGTGTTAATGCCAAAACACCTGTAGTGTGTGTTAAAGAAATGCTGAAAATTCTGAACATTTTGTGAGGAATGACAAGAACGTCGTTTTTCAAACTAGAGTCCATGTAGAGAAATGCAGATTTTTGGCCCTGTGGAGCGTGGATGTTTGAGATTAGTTGCACCAGTGTGTCTGTGGATTCGTCATGCAGCCTGCTGGCAATCAGTGCAAAGTAGATTCGTGGACTGCGCCTGACAGAATCACTGTCAGTTCACTGCATCTTCCCACACTCCTTCGCTCTCGTCATAACCGAGTAGTTGTTTTGTGGACCAGCGCAGTAACGTTGTTGACAGCATTATATGTACCAGCACACAAGTGATGAAACGACCGATGTGCTGTTTGCCTACGGCGAAGTCGACGGTAACAGCAGCGATGCTGCACAATTGTATGCGTTAAGGTTTCATAACAGAAATACTCCCCCATTTAACCTTTGCAGTAGTTGAGAGGAGAGTGTGAGAGACCGGAGATTTGCAAACAGGTAGTTTTTCTAAAGCCATAGCGTGTATACACTAAGAATTGCAAGTCCTGTGCTTGTTTGCATTTTAGAGTACATACAGTGGCACTGCCTGGCATCGAAAAATTTACTCTATGTACAGTACGCCTTCGGAATACTTAGCAATTACAGAGAAACTTTACTAATACCGACTAACTGGAGCAGGTCGCGGTCTGGATTACTGACATTTAGATTTATATCAATGTTTTCTAAAATAGACGTCTCAAAGTTACTACTGTAATATGCATTATATGTAGTGATTATATAAAAACGAAATGAACTATAGTGTTGTGAGAAATGCTGTTCATTTTTTCCAGTTTGAAAGCAACTAATGTAATGATGTCTTAATAATTAACAGTATTATTATTGTTGTTGTGTCGTCAGTCCGAAGACTGGTCTGGTGCAGCTCTCCACTTTGGACTAAGCGGTGCAAGCCTCTTCATGTCTAGATAACTACTGCGACCTATATCTATTTGATTCTGCTTACTCTGTTCAAGCCTTGGTGACTCTCTATAATTTTAACCTCCCTCATTTCTGTCCATTTCCAAACTGACTATTCCGTAAAGTCTCAGGATGTGTCCTGTTAACCGATCCTTGGTTTTAGCCAAGTTCTGCCATGACCAATAGGATTAAACATTAAAGTTTCAATTCATATACAAAGCTTAACCGAGCGAGGTGGAGCAGTGGTTAGCACACTGGACTCGCATTCGAGAGAACGATGTTCCAAATCCCTATCCTCCCATCAGGACTTAGGTTTTCCGTGATTTTCCAAAACCACTTAAGACAAATGCCAAAATGGTTCCCTTGAGAGGGCACGGCCGATTTCCTTCCACGGCCTTCCCAAATCCATGCTCCGTCTCTAGTGATATAGTTGTCGACGGGATATTCAACACTACTCTTCTTTCCTTCCTTCAAAGATTACATTAAACAAGCTTGATATGTACACTGCTGCACATATACCTATATTTATGTATGTAATAAAAACGGAAGTCTGCATAGTACTGGAAGTTTATATGCAACATTTTGTGTAGAATGGGATGTGCTTTAAGAGTTACTTTATATTTGCTCATCTGGATTTATAATGATATGGTCCAAAGCACCCATTATACTGATGTTGATGCCTCTGCTATATTGTTATTCCCAATATACTTATATTTACTCCGAAAACTCATCTTTGTTCCAATAAGGCACTTTAAAACACTTTTAAGCAATCTCACAGTGGAATTTAACACAACTCTTCAAGTGCAGGTGAACTGAGTAGTGCTTAACAATGTTGCGTGGTTGTGACAAACAATGATACAAACTCGCTATCGGCCCAGGATGAAGCGAAAGAGAAAATACAAGTTGCGTTCAAAACTTATACAGTAATGATAAATCTTTAAAATTGTCGTGTCAATCTGTTTGTGTGTTTAAACACCCTAATCTCCGAAACTACAACACGAATTTTCATGGGGTTTTTAAGAGTAACATGTGCTTAGCGTGACGCACCGTATAGGCGTCATTTAGCAACACTGAACCACGGAAAAATATCGTCATTTAAACTGTTATATCAGTCTGTTTGTCTGTTTTAACGCGTTAATCTCTTTCATGGAGTTTTCATAGGTATCTTGGGCATAGCTTGGTGTACCGTATAGGCTTCAGGTCATCAAAATCAAATCACCACAGCCAAGTTTTATCCGTACATGTTTTATAACTACGGAAAGAAATCTTTTATTACTAACCCGCTGAATTGATTTCGATGATATTTTGTATTGAGTCAACTTGAACCCCAAGGAAGAACATAGACTACTTTAGAAAGTGTGTGGAACAAGGGACTTATTGACTTCAAGGATATTATGCGAATTAGGGAAAAATATTTATTCTCTGAAAAAGCTATTTACTCTTTGGCTTTTGATCTTTATCTTATTTGTGAAAAAAATGAAAAGATTGAAAGTAACGAATACAGTGCAGATACAATCTTCAGTTTGTTTAATCCCTACTTCACACTATTTGCTCCATAATGTACACTTTGTATGATGTATAGCCATTTAAATAGCACGATACGCTCTCCTGCTCATCTCCTTATGCTTACCCAAACGGGCTGACACGTGAGGGCAGCTGATACTTCTGCATGTACAGTTGCTTATGTATCCACAGTCACTCATCGTAACAACGCTTACTGTTACAAGAGACCAGCCACTGGTAGCAGCTAGTTTTGCAATAAATGGTCTTAGGGCACATGATGTCTGGAACAGTAAGACGATGCTTCAGTTCTATACGAAAAACCAGGTCGAATCTCGAATTACTGAAAACCGAATTACTGACGGTCTGTTTCGTCCAGCAGTATTAGTTGTCAGAAACGGATGCCTGTCTTCCATGCACGATTCGTACGGTTGCTTCCGAAAATGACGTTTTGGAACACTTCGAAGATTCGCCGTCCACCAGCATTCGCTAAATGTCATAAGCGTTGCGCAGATCCCATGCTGTCGAGTGGAGAGGTATCTAAGCAAGAATTGCATCCGGACCACCTATAGAAAGTCCAGGAATTAGTGTTGGACGACCATCTACGATGAGTACCGTTCGTGCAATGGTATTTGCAGTATGGTATTCATCAGGCGCTATTCCCAACCTCGGTGCCAATTACTAGTGAATGCACGTTCACTCGAGACAGCATTATAACTTTCTATAACACATATTTTTGGGCAGACAAAAATGTGCATGAGCAAATGTCAGAAGTAGCTAGTGTGAACATACGGACGAAGATAAAATGTCTTCAGATCATTGGGTCATATCTAAAATCAACTAGAATTAATGGAGTGATTCACGTCGTTTTTCTGCGAGATGTTCTTTCTAATGTGTTCCATGAGGTCTCACTGTGGGTCCATCAGATAACGTGGCTGCAAAACGACGGAGCTCCAGCTTATTTTGGTGTAAACATGAGGTACCACCTCGACATCACATACCCAAATCAACGGCGAGGAGTCTATTCCATGGCCGCCACAAACATCAGATATAAAACGTACTATTTTTTATTGAGTTATATTAAGATTATGGCATATTCTATTCCTTTAACGCCTCCATATAAGAATCAAGAGATTGAACTACAGATCCACAGCCCGACTTATCCACGTTTGTCAGTTCCTAAAGCGACATAATATGGGGAATCAGGCTCAAGTTCAAAATTTTAAACCCTTTCTTCAACATACAGCAGGAACTGATTCTCTTCTTCTGTTTCTTAACAAAATGTGGACCGTAGGCGTCACCATATCGGAATTGTTCTTCAGATTTTGCACCCCACAGCGCCCAAACTATGTGCCTGGAAAAGACTCCTTCCTGAAATGCAATCAGTTTGGCGTTCTGCTCAACATACTAAGCACTGCAAAAGCACAGTTCTTTGGTCCACTTAACGTTGATGGATAAAGGGTTGAGTAAATGAGGAAGAAAGGAAGGAAGGCAGGAATTGGTTTAAAGTCCTCTCGACAAAGAGGTCATTAGAGATGTATGAGGAAGAAATATGCCGCATCCTCTCAAGAGATCTGTCCGGGCATTTGCCTTAACCGATTTAGGGAGTACACGGACATCTAAATCTACATTGCCGGACGCGTCTTTGAACTGCCTCCAAACCCCCAGGATGCCAATCTAGTAGTTTAATACTGTTTCAATGGGCTCGGGTTAAATATGGTAGTTAGCATATTGTATACGTTTGGTTCTTTTATCTCGGTTCGGTCTTTTCTGGCTTTCATTTCCAGAATAGTAGGTCATTCAACATTTCCTTCATTTTGGCTGCTCTGTCTACACTTACTATCTCCAGCTTCTGTAGAGGAGCGTCAATAATCCTGCTTCTAGTTTACGTCTTTCTTATCTGCAATAGTAGTTAAACATGTATTACTACTTTTCACTTTTTAGAAGAATTTCTCTGACAATCAGTTTTACCTTGTTAACATCTTCAATTATGCATTAGCGATTTAATGATTACCATCTTTGTACTACTACGTAGATAATTGTAGCCGTAAGTTCCAACAGTTAGAGCGCAAATGCTTTCAAAATTGTGAACTCCTCCACGGATTTGTACAGTAGACGAATTATATTGAAACATGCATAGTCGTGTATAGAAATATGTTTGATTTGTAATTTAGTTTTCTGGTGTCTTGTTATCCCTATTTTTCTTTCTTTTGAAACGGATCATACGATGATGACTTGTTAATAAATCGAAACGGTAATGACAAAATGTGCATGACCGGAATCTAATAATAATAATCACTTCAGAAGAACCTTTAAAACCTTCGTTTCCAAACCTCAGTACACCACATCGCCAACACTATACATTTCCGAACGGGATCTCACCGTTGAAAAATTGTCAATTCGCCGTCCAGCGTGGCACAGCAATCGTTAACGAAAATTTGTTTCTTACATATCATTTATAAGGAAATCTTTCGTGCAGTGTACTGATGTTATTCAATAATACACACGCTTGTCGGGCTTGATAATTGGAAGCATTCCATTGCTTTACACAGAGTCTTGCTGCAATATGCCATAGTCGCGGTCAGATGTCCTCTTCTGAATACAATCACACTATAATAAATAGTCGATCGATAATGCGCACTACAAGCTGTCTTGTGGCGGCAGTCATGCAGAACACGGTAGTTGCTCTATACTTGGTAAAACTGAAATCATGTGTTTGGTCAACTTGTCAGATACATGCTGAGTAGTAATTGTAATTTTTGTAGTATCTTTTTACATTAATGATAAATACTGCAATTTATCTTTATATGAGGAGGCCTAAGAAGCATTTCGCCAGTAAATGATGCGCCATATGAACCCCTCCAGGAGTTCTTTGATCAGCACGGTCATCAGCGTGGCCGTCCGCAGAAATATATTCAGAGAGGAGGGAGGGGGGGTGGGAGGGAAGGGAGGGGAGGAGGATGAGGAGACTCTAAAATTGCCATTTTTTCTATAAATAAGTCGGTCAGTTTGGAGACGTGTCATGTCACAGTAATTCAATTTTTCAGGTGACAAAAAGTTTATTACATCCCAGAGAACTGATCGTTGCCTACTCATTTCTAGAAGTGTATGAGTGTTCTGTAATGAATAAAGAATCAATACTGTAGATTCCAGGAAGGGGGCGGCGAGGGGTCGTAAGCGGTTAGCAATAATCAATTTCGGCATGTAGACGGAAACATTATGAGCAAACAGCAAACGGAAGCTGCAGATTTTGGGATATTGTCAAAATAAGTAATACGGCATATTGTCTTTAGAAAGAAAAACCTTTTCAGCAGTTGTGCGTTCCTTAGTAAAGACAAATGAAAATAATTCAAATAATTCGAAAAACGAGTATGCAAGGTGGCTAATAAAATGTGATGTTACTCCCAGGGCGATGCACTGCTGAATTGCTAAAGGAATGAGGGGACTTGGAGATGCTCCAGCTGCAGAATGTTGCTGCTACACTTCAGGGTCTCCTGGAAGGCTGCTATCACGTCGCCTACACTTGGAATTTTCTAAGGTATTTCTTGTGGTGCTACTACGGCTCATTGTGCTGTACTGGTCTGAACCATGTACTTTCCTGTGCTCGTCTGTCCAAATCTCACCTGAATAGGGAGGGATGCTGGATTGTATTAAAAACACTGACGAGTCAGAACATTATGGCCACTGGCTGGTGGTGTTGCGGACACGTTACGGCATGAGGCAAACATATAAGCGGAGTAGAGACGAATGGTAACCATTCGGTTGACGGTCCGGTTCAAAATGGGAATATCCTCTGTTGTAAGAGACATTGAAAAGGAATATTATGTTCTACCACCTGCGAACGAGCATCTAGTAAACGGTGAAACTGATACAGTGTTAGATCCCTGCAGTCCTGAGCCTATATGGATGGAGAACGCTGTAACTACGAGCGGGTGAAAAAATATTGGTCGTCCACGCCGGGTCACAGAACACACGTTTCGGAGTCTTAGCCAGTCTGTAAAGCGGGATAGGCAGAGGAGGCACAGATTTTACGGAATGAACCGTTCGGCACATACTGTTGAACATGGGACTACACAGAAGACGAATTCTGCGTGTTCCAACGACTTCGTCAATTACGATTGCAGTAGGCACGAGATCACTGACACTGGACCGCTGATCAATGGACGTGTGTCGCCTTCTTACAACAGGTCGATGGTCGTCACCGGACGCGTGGTCGTCCTGACGAACGACTGCTCGAGGCATACATCCTTCCACAGGATGGTTGGGGTAAGATGACGCTGATTTTTAATAGTCGACAATCACATAACGACTATGTGAATTTATTTGTGTTATCCTGATAGCGTGTTTTAGAATCAGCCCCAGATCCCTTGAGCAGGTCGGCCAAGATTTTAATTCAGCGCTGCCAATGTTTGTCGGATCATTTATCACGCACTATAATGTAATAAACTGAGTTAATGGCAATTATTGTTTAATTTCGAAGATTACGAAACTCTTGGTCATTGTTTTCGAGGGCAACGATTTCATTATGTCAGATCAATGGGAGCACTTCGAAAATCTCTAGTTAATAACTTCTCCACGCTGTTGAAGTTCCGAAGAGAGCGAAGAGTTCAAAGAAATTACATCTTACAGTGCGTGACTGCTTACGACTCGTTACTGTCCCGTAGCATATCTCGCTCGAGAGGCGAAAGTCTTTTATAACAGCCTTTCTTTTAGAGGCGGTCTGTCTCATAATATTAAATAAACGAATCATGTCAAAGTACATCAACTGCTACGGCTTTTCTCCCATCTTCGAATTTTTTCCAACTAACCTGAAGTATTAGGAGACGTAGCCGTCTCTTCATCCTTTAGCCGGTGTCTGACAAGTCCACGAATAACCTTTGAACAGTGACGGTACGTGGTACAGTTGTAATACCGTATATCTTCAGCTGCTGTCTGCTGCGGGTACCCAAGGCTTACCGGAGATCTTTAAGTGGGCGAGTGCGTCACAAGCTGTAGAGCGTTTGGAAGCAGAACTTTTCTTTTATTGAAGAAAATTATTTCGCCCTAAAACCTTCTATTGGTCTTTCGCCTCTGCTATATCTGCTTCTATTTCTCTATTTTATGGATACCTGTTTATAGGCATAAGTCGAAATATGTCTGTTTCGCCTGCGTGTACGACAATAAACATTCAACGCAAAAACTTTCATCGTGTTACTAGTACTACGTCGGTCTTCAGCAGACGAAATATTTCTTGAAGCAAAGGTACCCCTGATAGCATCAGTATTCGTGGCGAAGCGGGAAAGTCGTAGGGCACGAGACACACGTGCTCTACTTTTCCTTCTGTTAAGTTGGTCAGGGAATGTTAATAAACTTCCGGCTGACCAGAAACGCAGGTTTGTGTGGTCGGACTCCTACGCGGTGACCGCGAGACGAACAGGACCTACCTCGGACGGGCTGTACTGTAAACTGTAAGGAACTACACCATCGTTACTTTTGTACGTTTTCCAAAAGGACTTTTATAATTCCTATTATTTATGCTATCATTGAAAATTGAAGTCCTATTCTGGGCATATTACGGTCGCGCAATTTCGGTTAGTTGGTTTTCGCGGGTCTTGCACGCGAATCTCAACAAATCTCAAAAAAATGTTCCAATGTGTGTGAATTCCGAAGGGACGAAACTGCTGAGGTCGTCGGTCCCTAGACTTACACAGTACTTAAACTAACTTAAACTAACTGATGCTAAGAACAACACACACACCCATGCCCAAGGGAGGACTCGAACCTACGGCGGGAGAGGCCGCGCAATCCATAACATGACGTCTCTAACCACACGGCAAACAACAAATCTCAACGTCCACAATCACAACCGGTAATTCGGCACCTGTCCTGACACAAAGATACGTCAGCGCTTCCCATTTCTTTCTTTGTGTTCTCTTACGTGGTTTCTCGTTGTCTTTTCGGCGCTTTTTTTTCATGATTATAGCAAACGTGAGAGTCGCGAGACTTTCACATTCTGAAACATATGGTCACTCAATGTGTGCCTCTTTGTATTTGCCCACGTGTTTGCTTACATTGTAATAGGAATTCTCAGTGTTTTTTTCTATTTTTCTTCTCACTACCGTTTTACTCGAAATTTTTGTTACTGATTTTACACAATCTCTGCCTAATCTTCCATATTCCTCTGTGTTCCTTTCCTACGGTCTTATTTTCTCCTTTTTGTAACGGATTATCTATGTACATTGCACAGATTAACACATAAATGTTTTCTTTCAGTGTATCAGGTAGCTTTGTTACTGTGTCTGCGAGGTAAGAGATAGGTGCACAGAGAAAATCTGTTGCGCAAACTGTTTATTCATTCCAATGGTTGGACTAATGGATTGTTTATGCACATTAATTAAGGTCTTCAGCGATTGGTAAAGATAGTGTCTATTTTCAGCAAAATCAAATGATAATTGTCAGTACGAAAATAAGAATTCACGCAAAACTCAATATTCACGTAATCAGTAACGACGCACATAAAGTGGCCGCGTTTGCCTGTACCTGCTGCCTGTACGGCTACGCGGCAAGGTTAAGACCAAGCAGCCGGCAGCCTTTCTTCCCAGACTAGACTGCCCCGCCCAGTAACGGCGCAAGGTCTCGCTGTGTCAAGGATATCCGGAGCACTGCAGGAAATTAAACGTGCGAACAGCGCCGGAGAAGAGCCTTCAGGCGTAGTTACAATTTGTTCCGACTGGGGAATCCAGCTGTTGCGGCGCCACTTGTGAAGGGCGGCCTCCTTCCTCCGTTCTCGTACTGCGCAATAACACCTTTAAAGTAGCAGCATGGCGTTTTGCTTCTGAGAAACAGCGCCTCTGCTCACTTGACGAGTCACCGGTGCCTAACATGCATTGACTCATACCGCGATACCTGTGTCTGTTAAGGTGCAATACGCTTGAGCTTCTCGGATATTGTGACACTCATTTCAGTTCTTTTCTGTCGTCCATTTAATTTATTCCTGCCGAAAGGGTATCGAGTATCAGATATTTCAGCAGCTCTGTAACACAAGTGCATACTAGGAAGGGAAACTGGATGAATTATTCAAGGGAAATAGCTCCACAAATCGAGCAAGTCGATGAAGCGTTGGTCTATCTCTGGCCCTGATACAAGCCGTTATTCACTGATAGTGTTCTTGGATGTCGTCCCGAGGGCTAGCGTGCCAGATTCTGTCCAATTGGCTCGTTAGGTCTTCAGAATACCGAGCTGTTGGAGGACCCTGCGGATAATGCTCCAAACGTTCTCAGTTGCGGAGACGCCTGGCTACCTTACTGGCCAAGGTAGGGTTTGGCAAGAAACTCTCGCCGCGAGAGGGCGTGCACTATCTTGCTGAAGTGTAAGCCCTGAATGGTTTGCCATGAAGGGCAACGAAATGGGATGTAGAATGTCGTCGATGTACCGCTGTGCTGTAAGGGCGCCACAGATGACAACAAAAATGGTCCTTCCAAGCAATGAAACGGAACTCCAGATAATCACTCCCAGATGTCGGGCTGTATGGTGGGCGACAGCAGGTTGGTATCCCACCACTGTTCGAGGCTTCTCTAGACACGTCTTTGCTGGTCATCGGCGCTCAGTTCGAACCAGCACTCATTACCGAAGGCAGTTCTACTGGAGTCAATGAGATTTCAAGCCGAAACCGTACCTAGATACCCACCAGACAGCCATGTTACACCAACCTGACTGCCTTCCGCTATACGGTCCGACACCGAAAAGCGACATTCTGGGGTGCCATTTCATTTCGTAGCAAGACCCCTTTGACTGTCATCTGCGACATCCTTACAGCACAGAGGTATGTCGACGATATTTTACACCCCGTTTTGTAACCGCGCGTACACGGGGAGAGTTTCTACTGCTTGTTTTCGTGCTTGTCAAACCATATCATGGCCAGTAAGGTAGCCAGATCTCTCCCCTGTTGAGGGTGTTAGGATCATCATGGACCTCGGGATTCTGCCGATCTAACCGTCAACTGAACGGCCTCTGGCACGATAGCCTTCAGGAGGACATCCAACAACTCGATCAATCAGTGCCAAGGCGAATAACTGCTTGCATAGGGGCCAGTGGTGGACCAGTGCGTTATTGACTTGCTCATTTTGTGAATCCCGTTCTCTTGAATAAATCATCAATTTTTTCTGAAATTGTAATCATTCTTTTTTTTTTTTACGTCAGTACTGCCATTGGACTGTTTCTGTTTTTTTATTTGCAGTGTTACATTTACACGATCGTGATTTCTGCTTTACAATGCCATTATCAAGTGTTTTAATGTTATGCAGTGCCTAAGATGGCATACTGTCATATTTAAAACACACTATTAGACACATTGTCTAAGGGTCATATTTAAGTAATCATTCGTTTGTCTGCTGTACGTGTACATCGTATCTCCCGATTTCCGTCGCTTTCGGGTAATTCCTTCTTAGTGCTTAACTTTTTTTGTCTTAGAACAGTCTCAAAGTACTTTTTAGTACCCCTAACATTATATTGTTCAATTAATCATTTCACATTCACTGCGACAATAGAAACTCATTGTCTAAGGATCATCTTTAAGTAATCATTCGTTTGTCTGCTGTACGTGTACATCGCATCTCCCGATTTCTGTCGCTTTCGGGTAATTCCTTCTTAGTGCTTATCTTTTTTTGTCTTATAACAATCTCAAAGTACTTTTTAGTACCCCCGACATTATGCTGTTCAATTAATCATTTCACATTCACTACGACCAAGTCCTCTGCGTTCTGTAATTTATTTGAAACTAGAATAATATAAATGTTCCTTCCTAATAGTGGTCTTCCACGGTTCACAGTCTTCACTCTTTAAGTAACTCTGAATTTTGTCTGGAATATGGCGCCGGAAAGGTTCAGTCAATAAAGTTGTTCGCCCTAAGTGAAGACCATCAGTCAACCACCATACCTTAATTAAGTTCATCGCTTTGCGCGCGGTTTCTAGCATGGACTCGTGACCTGTGCCAATAAACAAGAAATTATGTTAAGTAAAGGATGGTGGATCCCTTAAATCACGTTGCCGAGTCTCTGCTGTTTTTAATTTTCATGTTTTCACTACCGCAAGTACACAAGCTCACCGGACAAAATATTACTCAACCCTCAGAAGAGTTCACTGGTTGATCTGCACATATGTGGAAGCTGCAGAACTGGTCTACAGGCAGCGGTCCCTTGACCCTCCATCGCTGACGTAAGTGATGGAAGTGAAGTTGTGTGCGTATTTGCAGTCGGCTATGCGGAATCTAAGCCGTAAGACTGGTCGACTTGCAAACGTAGCGGAATCCCAGAAAGGAGACACCGCAGTTGGACGTGCCTAGCTGACAGGGGCTGGAGACGAGTGCTCTACAACTAGTTTCAAATCTGACACGAATTGGTGCAGTCAGTGTCTGCCAGTCCATCTCAACATGTTTCTGACAGAACACCGAAGCGGGAGCTGCATGCAGTGGACGCTTGGCTTTCAGGTATCTCGCAAATGGACATCGATTACATCAGCATGTAAAGCTGCAAACACACAGTCGATCAAAGAACACACAAACTGCAATGCAGCCGAATGAAACTATTTAATGTGGAACGGCGTGTGGCAGTTTTGTACAACTCACCGATACTGTCACTATCATTTTCTCGTATCCAGTTCTAACCCCATTTTATCTTTTCCTGAACTATGAGCCACAAATCTCCTTTTGATGCATTGAAATTATTTTAATTTGAAAATATACTGTGATAAGCTTATTCGCGATCTGACGATAATGCGGACAATAAAGTGTAGTTCAGAGCAGTTACGAGGGTCATACTGAAAGAAGAGAGCCACAATTTTTAAATGTTAGTATTTTTTTAAGGGAAACCAAGTAGATCGTCGCAGTACACAGATTTGTCTTTCATTCTTCAGTATTGTCTCTATTTCTTTGGACACATTTTTCCCGTCGTTCTGCAAGTTTGAAAATATCATTACGATGTAACTCCATCCAAGCTGCAAGAAGACACTGGCGCACTGCTTTCTGAATATCCTCCACCGTCTCGTAGTATTCCCCTCCCATCCGTACCTCGACAGAACCAAAAACGCGGTAGTTGGAGAGTGCCAAGTCGCGACTGTAGGGTGATGCGGAAGTATTTCCCATCCATAGCTCCTTCTCTGAAGTTTGTGGTCTTCCGTCAATGGCCGTGGGACGCAACGAGTAAAACTTTTTCGATAACCTAAGCTTTGAATCATTTCTTGCATTGCACTGTGCCCTACTGCAAGCTTAGCAGCTTTGTAACTCACTGCGACACGCCCGTCTTCTCTAATGAGCTCACCAACTCTTTGCTTGTTGCGTTCTATGGAGGCAGTTCTCAGAGGAAAGATGCGAAGTTCATCTTCGCTATTCGTTTTTCCACCTTTGAAAAGCTTCTCGCGTTTCCTAAAACGGCTAGCACCCAGGCAGGCATCTCCATAGACACCCTGGAGTCTGAGGTGAATTTCAGCAGCAGATTTTCCCTGTTTAACAAGGAATTCAGTGACAGCACGCTGTCGGAACGAAACATCGATGTCCGCTATTTTGGATTTTACTTCCTGTGGTCGCGTGATTACGCTAACGACGTCACAATATCGCAAACTACGGTCCGTAGACTGTCACATTGTTGGAATTTGAATTTTAATGGTGGGTTGCTCACGACTTTACTGACCCTCGTAATAGTTGGTAACGAAATTACCTGTTTACTGTCTATCCCAAACACTAGTAATTGAAAATGCACGGTGTCCGTAAAATGCCAGTATCCCACGCCGAAACGCTGTCGAGAAACACGACACGAGCGATTAAAGTAATATTAAGCATTGTATCTCAAACAGCAATCAACGTGATACATTACCATGACACACACATCGATAGTCCATTCATCATGAATGATACCGAGCAATACTTAATGACTCAAATGTTTATCGTCCAGCGTGCGCACAGTGACAGCAACTTTGATAACCCATAAAACTTTCTCGGTGGACAGGATTTATATCTCGCTATTGGGAGCAGCCTAACCAGTAGATGCTGCAAGAATATCGATATATCACACATCGACATGCAGCCATAGGAAATAATGAGGTTAGCAAAAACTGCCAAAAATTAATAAAGGTCTGTGACTTGTTGGGATACAGATTGTTTGATGGAATATCGATTGCGGCAGAGTCTCTAATAAACTCTGTAGAACTCTTCCTCCTTGGTGCACGGCCCGTGAAGAACAGAGCTGTGGCAATCTGGTAGAGTGGCAGTACTTTGACGGGACGTCATTATCAACCGCTAATCCAGTAGACACGTAAGGCCTGTGACATCCGGTGGCACAAAGCGAACGCGCGCCTTAGAGAGAGAGAACTGTAGAGTTGCCATGACAGGACTGCTGAGCTGTGGAGAGCGGCACCGTGATGGCATTCCATTTGCGGCATCTATAGCGGCTGAATGAGTGGCAGGTGGCTGTCTCTCATGTTGACAGCTTAAACAGAATGATATAGCTTTGACAATCACTCAGATTTGCTATGTGACAACAATAACGTATGTTATAGATGACATATTGTCATGTAAGATATCGGAACTGTACATATTTTTTAAATCCTTATTCGGACACAAGTTGTCACAAATTATTGCTAGTTTCGATCACTTAATGATCGTCTTCACATTTATAAATAAAAGTAAAACATTAACAACACTAGTTAACAAATTTAAACATTTTTTCGGCATCTGGTTTGTAAATAGGTTTATTTACCTAATTCTGGGGTGTTGAATACACTGGTAAAATCAGTTTCTCTCTATGACGTCAAATTTCCCAGATACACAGAAGAATAAAAAATGGTAGTACTGAAAATTGACACAAATGAGTCAAACAAATGGTTCAACTGGCTCTGAGCACTATGGGACTTCACTTCTAAGGTCATCAGTCCCCTAGAACTTAGAACTGCTTAAACTTAACTAACCTAAGAACATCACACACATTCATTCCGAGGCAGGATTCGAACCTGCGACCGTAGCAGTCGCGCGGTTCCAGACTGTAGCGCCTAGAACCGCTCGGCCACTCCGGCCGGCAAGTCAAACAAAAATACACATTCAGAACGTTTGAAATCAGTACTATTTTGTATGTATATATGGGTATGATGCTAATAAAAGGTCCTAATTAGTTCAGAATATATTTTCATCTTTAATCGTGTTCGGGTTTTGAAAAATGCGACGACGGAGCTCTTGTTTTGTTTGTCGTTTCATCACTCTCCCTAACAAGACTCCAGCAGTAGTCACCAATCATCTAAGGGTTCCAATGGCCTTGGTAACGGTGTTTCATGGTAAGAATGTCTTAGTGGTAGCGTTCACCATGCTCATCGCTTACGGCTCCCAAATTTTCCGGGAAGAAATCAAGATGAGAATATAAAAAGTGAATTTTAAGCGACATTCCACACCCCATGTTCTTATAGTTGTCCAACAGATCATTCACAATGGTAACATAGTTTTTGTCTTTTCTGTTACCCAAAAACCCTTTCATGATTGCTTTAAAAGAAGACCAAGCAGCTAATTGGATTTCTGTGAGTTTGGTATCAAAGGTTGGATCTATCAGCAATTTTCTTTTTTGTGGCCCAACAAATAAACCGTTTTTCAGCTTAATTTGGGAAACTTTTCTTTTAAGTGATTGGAGGCTTCACCTTCTTTATCCATAGCTTCTACAAAGTTCTTGATAAGGTTCAGCTTGATATGAAGGGGAGGAGAAATGATTTTATCGGGCTCAACCAGTGGGGTATTGTTCACATTCACGTTTCCAGGAAGATATGACTTCCTTATAAGCCATTCCTTGACTGTATAGTGGTTCCTGGTGTCACGGCTGTCCAAAAGGTACAAAAGGCAGCAGTATTTCGTGAATCCAGCCTGTAAACCTGTAAAGAGTGCAACAACTCTTAAATCACGGCAAAGGTGGCATTCATGATCCTTATATTTGATTGCCTCTAGCAGCGAAGCCCTGGCTTTGTAAGTTTTCTTCATGTCTCCTGAGTAAACCAAAGGTAACGATGGAAATGCACTGCCATTGTGCACTAGTACCGCTTTCAAGCTGGTTTTACGGGAGTCAATAAATAGTCGCCACTCCTGTGGATTATGTTGTACACCTAGCTGTATCGTCAGACCATTGACCTCTCTACACATTGAATTCTGCATATCGAATTATTGAGCGAAGGAAGCACCTGTTGATCTAAAACAGGAAATTTCTGTCCCTGGAGCTAGAAGGTTCCGTTGTTGCAGTCTCGACCCCAAGAATTCAGCTTGCTGTTTCGAAAGTCTTAGATCGAGAACCAAATCGTTCAATTCCTATTGATTAAAGAGCAGAGGCGAAGTATCACGATATTGAGTGCAGTACTCTTCTATATGTTCAGTACTTTCTGATTCACTTGACCTGGTGTCTGGTTCCGTGGCTTTCAAGTTACAGACAGGAACAGGCAACCCCTCCGTGATGGGGCACAGGCAAATGCGCTGAAGATATATTTGGATACTTTATTTTATATCTAGTTTAGCTTGAATGTCGCGAAATATTTGCAAGACAGAAGTAACGGTCTGAATAATGGTCATTAGGCTCACACCACACCATCCGAACAGCGAATGGCATGGGTCGGCGTGTTCCTTTCGACCAGTCGGTTAAGGTTGTAGTACAGGTTATGCAGGCAATATGAGGTGCAAAATTTTTATCTTGATCACCAACAGGGCAATCAAAATAAAATTTATATGCCTTCTTAACCGAATCAGTTATTGGTTTTCTTTGGGTTTTAGAGTGAGTTTCCCACATACATAACAAAAGTTGTCCGGGGTGATTTAGATAGCAACGAAATTTACTAGTTGCCATTTTTCTTAGTGTAAGTTTTAAACACAAAAAGCTTGCACTGTCTTTCACAGGAAACATTCACTGAGGATCTCTTTCACAGCACTGGATTACCACACCAACCATTTACTGACGATTTGCAGATCTTTTAGCTCTCCTCTGCAAATCGAAAACAAACAAATAAACATCAAAACTGAAGAACAGAAAAAAGCGAAATACTGAATACGAAAAATAAAAAACCTTTAAAAACTCAAAAATTATACGTGCTAGAACTTTTTGAAAGGTATATTCGGATTCTACACACGAAAATACATACTAGATGATACTAGATGATGTATCACATCCCAGATGCAAAATGGATGTTGACTAGTGTAATTATCTATTTGAGTGTGTTACACAGAACACAAATATTTACAATTTAAAGTTCTAGAAATTGTCTCCAATTAACTAGAAGGTTTCGAAAAAGCTTTATAGAAGAAATCAGTGATAAGTTATAATATAGGAGGAATAGCTCTGTACCAGACCTCATCCAGTGGTCTATTCTGACTTTTGCTGGTCTTATACCGTATCTTTACAGCGTCGGCGTGTTGATCAAGTGAATGTGTGAAAACATTTTCTAAATGTTTACGAATCGTGTAACTGAGGCAATAGGCTGCTACCAGCCTGATTCGGAAATTGCGTTCACCAGCACTGCGGCCTTTGTCGGTGATCTAAGTGGCGGATTCGATCTGGGACTGGTGTCTCCCCGAATACCTGAAGCGGCGTTCTAATGCGCGGGGTTATCCAGGCAAGTCAAAATTCCATGGTAACCAATACGTTACTAATGCCATAAAATGACGCACATATCCGTGTTTCAGATATGGTGGATGGAGGATGAGTTTGGGGGGTGGCAGGGAGGGTAGCTAGACAGCTAATAACCCGTGCTATTAAAATGTTACAAAAATTGTCTAAAACGTGTACTAAAATTAATTTAAAGAGGTATACTATTTGTATAAATGCACTTGATATTCATAAATAAGAGTAAATTACAAGTCTTTCTTTGATATCCCTAAGCGATGACAGGGTATTGGTGGACTGCACATTGTGATATATTATACTAATTGAACTTTAAATCACATAAAGATGATGAAATTCTTTATTATGTTATAGATCTTATAATTAAATTTTCCCCGAGACAGTTAATTCTCATCTTTATCTACGATAATGATGGAAGCTGAAGAAATGAATTTAATTCATTTCTTCAGTTTCCATCTTTATTCTGTTGCTAACTTGTAATAATACTTCCTCAAAATGCATCTTTTAACGAAGTCTGTATATGCGAACAGAGACAATAATTACAATTGTAATTAGCAGAATTTTTGTTGCTAATTCATGTTATTACTAAAGTTAGTTTCTTGACGTATAACTTTATGATTCAACAGATTAACTATAGAGGATAATTAAATGAGAATTATATAGTTTCTATTTCAAGAAAGAAAATTTTCCCCTTTCTGATAAATGTATTGTGAATATCCCGTCGCTTCTTGGGGGAACAAAGACATGTTAAAATATGAATACGCATTATTAATTTTCCACAAAAATATTTACCTTATTCTAGTTCATTATAAACCACCTTTCGGTTTCCTTTGCCATCGTCTGATAATTTAATACAAAGCAGATAGTCCACACAACTATCTGTTACATTACTCATTGAATACTTGTGAAAAAACTGGAAGAAATCAAAATATACTTTAACACATATACGTCTGTCGTGTCCCACATCAAGAAAATGATCGAAAGGGAGGAAGATCTTACTGTTTAGCAAGAATTATAAGAAACAGATTTCGAATTACCTGAGCGGTCAGCATGAAAATTTCATTTCCGGCATTAATAATGTTAAGAATCAATGGACAAATTTCAGGATCATTTTATAGTGCTTTCTTTACATACGTATGTGCTGCGCGAAGATACGAGGGACTAAAAAGACCTGACATGGTTCGATAGACAACTACTGTCTACATCTACATAGATACTCCGCAGGCCACCGTATGGTGCGTGGCGGAGGGTACCCTGCAACAATACTTGTTATTGCCTCCTCCCTTCCCCCTGTTCCACTTGCAAATGTTGTTGTTGTTGTGGTCTTCAGTCCTGAGACTGGTATGATGCAGCTCTCCATGCTACTCTATCCTGTGCAAGCTTCTTCATCTCCCAGTACCTACTGCAACCTACATACTTCTGAATCTGCTTAGTGTATTGATCTTTTGGTCTCCCTCTACGATTTTTACCCTCCACGCTGCCCTCCAATGCTAAATTTGTGATCCCTTGATGCCTCAAAACATGTCCTACCAACCGATCCCTTCTTCTAGTCAAGTTGTGCCACAAACTTCTCTTCTCCCCAATCCTATTCAATACCTCCTCATTAGTTACGTGATCTACCCACCTTATCTTCAGCATTCTTCTGTAGCACCACATTTCGAAAGCTTCTATTCTCTTCTTGTCCAAACTGGTTATCGTCCATGTTTCACTTCCATACATGGCTACACTCCATACAAATACTTTCAGAAACGACTTCCTGACACTTACATCTATACTCGATGTTAACAAATTTCTCTTCTTCAGAAACGATTTCCTTGCCATTGCCAGTCTACATTTTATATCCTCTCTACTTCGACCATCATCAGTTATTTTACTCCCTAAATAGCAACACTCCTTTACTACTTTAAGTGTCTCATTTCCTAATCTAATTCCCTCAGCATCACCCGATTTAATTTGACTACATTCCATTATCCTCGTTTTGCTTTTGTTGATGTTCATCTTATATCCTCCTTTCAAGACACTGTCCATTCCGTTCAACTGCTCTTCCAAGTCCTTTGCTGTCTCTGACAGAATTACTATGTCATCGGCGAACCTCAAAGTTTTTATTTCTTCTCCATGGATTCTTGCAAATAGAGCGAGGGAAAAACGACTGTCTGTACGCCTCCGTAAGAGCCTTAATTTCTCGTATCTTATCTTTGTGGTCCTTACGCGCAATGTACGTTGGCGGTAGTAGAATCGTTCGGCATACGGCTTCGAATGCTGGTTCTCTAAATTTTCTCAATAGCATTTATCGAAAAGAACGTCGCCTTGCCTCTAGGGAATCGCATGTGAATTCCCGACGTATATCCGTAACACTTACGTGTTGTTCTAACCTACCGGTAACAATGTTGCTTCGATGTCTTCCTTCAATCCGACCTGGTACGGATCCCAAACACTCGAGCAGTACTCAAGAATAGGGCGCACCAGTTTCCTATATGCGGTCTTCTTTACAGGTGAACCACTCCTTCCTAAAATTCTCCCAATAAACTGAAGGCGACCACTTGCCTTCCCTACCACATTTCTGAAATGCTCGTTCCACCTCACATCGCTTTGCAACGTCACACCCAGGTATTTAAATGACTTGACTGTGTCAAGCAGGACACTAGTAACACTGTATCCGAACATTACAGGTTTGATCTTCTTACTCGTCAGCATTAACTTACAATGGCCAGCTGCAATTCATCACACCAACTGGAAATTTTGTGTAAGTCGTCCTGTACCTTCCTACAGGCACTCAACTTCGACACCTTACCGTACACCACGGCATCATCAGCAAACAACAGCAGACTGCTGCCCACCCTGTCCGCCAAATCATTAGTGTATGTAGAGAACAACAGCGGTCCTATCACACTTCCCTGAGGCACTCCTGACGAAACTCTTATCTCTGATGAGCACTCGCCGTTGAAGACAACATACTGGGTTCTATTTTATAAGAAATCTTCGAACCACTTATACATCTGTGAATTTATTCCATATGTTCGTACCTCCGTCAACATCCTGCAATGAAGCACCCTATCAGATGCTTTCCGGAAATCTAGAAATATGAAGTCTGCCTGGTGCCCTTAATCCGTAGTTCTCAGTATATCATGTGAGACAAGGGCTAGCTTAGTGTCGCACAAGCAATGCTTTCTAAAACCATGCTGATTGGTGGACATAAGTTTCTCAACCTCAAGGAAGTTTATTATAGTAGATCTGAGAATGTGTTCAAGGATTCTGCAGGAAACAGAAGTTAGGGATATTGCTCTGTAATTTTGCATGTCCCTTTCTTTTACCCTTCTTATACAATGGAGTCACCTGCGCTTTTTTCCAGTAGCTTGGGACTTGGTGCTGGGCGAGAGATTCACGACAACTTGAAGCCAGGTAAGGGCTCAGTGCCGTAGAGTACTCTTTTTAAATTCAAACTGGGATTCCATCCGGACCTAGTGATTTAATGCTTTCACATCTTTTAGCCGTTTCTATACGCCAGGATCGCTTATTACTATGTCGTCCGTAACCGTACGGAAGTCTATCCGATAGTCAAATGACGGTATGTTTGTACGATTCTCCTGTGTCAACGATTTCTTGAACGTGTAATTTAAAACTTCGGCTTTCGTTTTTCTATCTTCAACTGCCACACCAGATCGGTCAACAAGGAAGCCTTAGACTCGTTTAGCGATTTTACATACGACCAAAATTTTCTCGGGTTCTCTGCCAGATCTTTTGATAACGTGTGACGATGGTAGTTGTTGTATGCTTCGTGCTAGATTTTTGCACAGACGCACGAATCTCTAATAAGCTTAACTTTTCGCCGTTTATGCGTCCCCGTTTGAACCGAGAGCCAACAACTTCTGCTTCCTCAACATCGGCCGAATTTCGTAATTAAATCAAGGTGGGTATTCTCCGTTCTTTACCCTCTTGCTAAGCACGTAAGTCTCCTGAACACAATTTACTATCTGCTTAAACTTCGCCCGTAATTTCTCTACATCCATCTAACTGGAACTAAGTGAAGCCAGTCCACTGTCTAAGTGAGATGTTAATAACTGCTTATCTGCTCTTTCTAGCAGAAACATTTACCTAGCCTTCTTGACTGATACATTAACTTTCGTAAACATAGTTGCTATAATGACATCATGATCGCTAGTCCCCGTTTCTATACTGACATTTCCGATAAGATCCGTACTGTTTGTAGCTACAAGTTCTAGGATATTTCCATTGCGAGTGGGCTGCAGAGCTAGCTGCTCAAGACAATTTTCGTGTTCAAAACTATTTCGCGTTACTGTCTGTCTGTACCCCCCTCCCCCCTTCCCTCCGTAACGTATTCATATACATCCAAGTCTATAATCGGCAGCTTAAGGTCTTCTCCAGTTACTATTGCATGATCTGGCTATTTACGAGCTATTGACCGTAGACGCTCTCTGAATGACTAGAACTGTCACAGCAGAAACAGGTGGCCGGCAAAAACATCCAACTGTTAACTTAGTTTCACCTACACCTGTTATACGTGACCAGATAACCTCACTGTCACACTCAACTCCGATCTCAGTAAATATTTTTGTCAACTGCAATGAACACTTTCTCTCCTATGGCCTCTAATCTGTCTTTCCGGTATACGTTCCGCGTCTCGCTAAATTTCTCAGAGCTCTCCGAGTTTCAGCCAGCTCTCAGTCCCAAGAATAATCTGAGCACGAGAACTTAAATACAATCTGACCGCGAGAACTTTCCTGGAAGGCGGTAAAGTTGGAAATTTTATTACGAGTGATTCAACAGTTTACTGATAAAATTTTGACAGTCGTACTTTCTTTATTCTGAACGCCGTTTGACTTCCTTCGCTGTGAGTCGACTGGCCACAGCTGTTCAGAGCAGCTAGAACTATCGCTTAGCCTAAGAAACCCTCAAGTGCACTCCACAAGTACTCCGCCAACCGAGCAGCTGCCTACTTTGTGTAGTGCATCCCTCACCTAACAAGGAGAGTTTTACAAATCCCCACACAATAACGCAGGTCTGGAAATCTGCAGCCAAAGCCGTCACAAAGTCGACGAAGCGTTTGGTTGAGACCATCCACTCGGCTCCAAACCAAAGCACACCTATTAACTCTGAGAACGATGCTACAAATTGCAAGCTCTGCTTGCACAACATGCGCGAGGGCAGCAGTCTTTACTACCTCCTACAGAGCTCTGAGGATCGCCTCAGAACCCATGCGACAAGCGTGTGCCGCAACATGCAGTCGACTGTACCCTGCACGTTCGATAGCCACTGGCAAGACCGCCTCCACATCCCGCATGAGGCTCCTCCGGCAGACATACCGCTATCTGCCTAAGGGGCTCCATAACCTCCTAACATTGGAGCTCCCTATAACTAGCAAATCCCTCTCTCCTGTGCCTGCAAAGAAAGCTATTACGAAAGCGAAGAGAGCTTCGCTGGAAATTAAAACTTAGCCAAAGCCTCACAGACAATCAAACGCCAAGCGAAACAAATAGTAGAATAAGGAGAGCCAAGCATGCAGTGTCCAACGAACTCAAAGGTAAATTTCTAGCTACGAACTTGACAGAAAATCTTAAGAAGGTTTGGTCTTAAATCAGTAAACGCATCGAAGTCATTTGTGCAGACACTCTGTGACCATTATTGGATTGAAACACAGGATGACTCAGAAAAGCACGAAGTGCTAATCGTCTTTTTCTAAAACTGTTTCACGGAGGGAGATCCCACTGTACCTTCTATAAATCGTCACATGAACGACCAAACGATGGACATCGAAATAAGTAACGTTGGGATAGAAAAGCAACTGAAATCGTACAGCCGGGGATCAGTTGCCGGACCCAGGGGGATACCAGTACGATTCTACGCAGAGTACACGATAGAACTTGCCCTCTTCTAGCAGCTGTGTACCGAAGGTCTCTGGAGGAGAGAAGTGTTCCTGATGATTGGTAAAAAGCACTGGACATTCCTTGTTTCAAGAAGGATAGTCGAACAGATGCGCTAAACATAGCCCATATTTCTGACGCCGATCTGTTGTAAAATTTTGGAGCATGTTTTATGCATGGTCATTATGACATTTCTGGAGACCAAAAATACCTCTATAGCAAGCAACATGGGTTCCAAAACCAACGATAGTATGAAACCCAGCTTGCTCTGTTCGTCCACGAGCCAGGGAGAAGTAGATACAGGCGCACAGGGAGATGCCGTTTTCCTTGGTTTCCGCAAGGCATTCGGTACGGTTCCACACTGCCGATTAATGAATGAATGCGAACGTATGGAATATCAGAGCAGCCTCGTGATTGGACTGAAGAGTTTCTAGCAAACAGAACACAGGATGTCATTCTCAACGGAGAGAAGTCTTCAGGCGTAAAAATAAGTTCGGGCGTACTCCAAGGGAATGTTATAGAACAATTACTTTTCACAATATACGCACACACTGAAGCGTCACAGAAAGTGGTATATGCATGCGTATTCAAATACAGATATAAGTAAACAGGCGGATTACGGCGCTGCGGTCGGCAACACCTGCATAAGAGCACAAGTGACTGGCGCAGTTGTTAGATCCGTCACTGTTGCTTCAATGACAGGTTATTAAGATTTAAGTGGGTCTGGACGTGGTGTTATAGTCGGCGCATGAGGGCCACAGCACCTCCGACGTAGCGATGAAGTGGGGATTTTTTCGTATGATCATTCCACGAGTGTACCGTGAATATAAGGAATCCGGTAAACATCAAGTCTCCAACATCACTGCGGCGGGAAAAAGATCCTGCAAGAACGGGATCAACGAGACTGAAGAGAATCGCTCAATGTGACATAAGTGCAACACTTCCGGAAATTGCTGTAGATTTCAATGCTGAGCTATCAACAAGTGTCAGCGTGTGAACAATTCAACGAAACATCATAGATGTGGGCTTTCGGAGCCGAAGGTCTACTCGTGTACCCGTGATGACCGCACGATACAAAGCTTTACGTCTCGCCTGGGCCCGTCAGCACTGATATTGGACTGTTGAGTACTGGAGACATATTGCCTGGTCGGAGGAGTCTAGTTTCAAATTATATCGAGCGGATGGACGTGTACAGGTATGGAGACAACTCCGTGAATCCACGGACCCAGCATGTCAGCTGGGGACTATTGAAGCTGGTAGAGGCTCCGTAATAATGTGAGGCGTGTGCAGTTGGTTGATATTGGAAGGCTGAAACGTTCAGCTATGACTCTGAAGTGACACGTACGTAAGAATCGTGTCTGATCACCTGTATTCATTCATGTGCATTGTGCATTCCGACGGACGGGCAATTCCAGCAGGACCATGTGGTTCTCCATGTCCAGAATTGCTACAGAATGGCCCAGGAACATTCTTCTGAGTTCAAATAATTCCACCGCCCACCATACTCCCAAGATATAAATATATGGTGGATTGAAAACTGCAATGAAGCTTTGGCAAAAATTTAAATCGAATCCGACACAAAACAAACTGGAAAGATTCAGAGGAGGTAGGAATATAGCCTCATACACACTCAGAAACAAAAAGAGACTGTATGAAGGACTATCTATTCAACAAATACAGGTGTACTTCACTCGAAACAAGTCCAGAGACTATTACCAATCTTTCAAAATCACCTGAAAAGTTACGAACCACCCAGTTTAAATTTTCGTGACGAATCAGGGAAAGTAGATACAAGTGACCAAGAAAACTGCAACATGTTAGTATACTATTTCGAAGACATTCTCAACTGTAAAGCACCTCCAGAGAAACCAGAATTCAAAACTCCAGAAGAAATCCCTGCAGAATCACATCTACCAACTCTGAATGAAGCCCGCCAACTTATAAAATCCCACAAGAACAACAAATCTTCTGGTGAAGATGGAATCACAACTGAACTTTTGAAGCTAGCTGAGGAAAAAGTAGAACTACACCTCGGTACAATTATTAAGGAAATTTGGAGATCTGAGAAGATCCCAGAAGATTGAAGGACGCTACTTATACATGAACTTCACAAAAAGCGTGAGAGATCAGATATGAACAATTACAGGGGTATTTCCCTTCTATCCGTTTCATACAAAGTCCTTTCCAGGATATTACTAAATAGGATTGAACCAGTTCTCGATGCGCAAATAGGAGAATACCAAGGTGGATTTAGAAAAGGGTGGAGCTGTTCGGAGCGAATTATTAACCTTTAAAACGTAACTAGAACACTTGCTCGTCATTTGATTTTAGAAAAGCGTATGACTCCACAGACAGAGAAAGCCTCATTAGAACTCTGGAGGAATTTGGAATTGACAGAAAAACTAGAGAGATAGTAAAGCAAACACTGACAGATACCAAGCCCAAAGTCAAATTTCATGCCAAGATTTCTGAACCTTTTAAAATCCAAACGGGTTTGAGACAAGGGGAAGGACTCCCCCAGTTCTATTCACCATCACTTTGGAAAAGATTATGAGAGAGACATTGGAGGAATACACACAACGAAAAGTAAAGAGAATTTCTTTTGGAGGATCAGTTAAAGGCCTTACGATACATGCACTAGGTTTTGCAGATGATATTGCTCTCCTGTCCACAAATATGGCAGATGCATTTAAACAAATAGAAATCTTAGCAAAGCAGCTGCTAAACTTGGTTTACAGCTGTCACAAGAAAAAACTAAGTACATGTCTAACAGATATAAGGAAATCAAAGAATTGTACACAATTATTGGATGTATCGAAAGGGTCAAACACTTTAAATATTTGAGAGAACAATAGCGGATACTGCCATAGAAAAAGAAGCTGTCAAACTTCGAGTAGTTAAACTTAGGAGAGCACACAGTTTAATGAAGAAGCTGTACAACAAAAAATACCTATCTCGAAACGCAAAGTTATTACACTGGAATACAGTGACGAGAAGTATATTATGCAACATAAAGACTCTCGCTCAAGAACAAAGGACTAATAGATGAGCTCGAGAAGAAGGAAAGAGTAATTCTAAGGAAGATTCTTGGTGGACACAAAAAAATTGGTGAAAAATGGGTAAATATGAGCAATAAGAAGATCTACCAATTTATTAAACCAGTCACAACGGAAATGAGAAAGAGAAGGCTGATGTTCTTTGGTCATCTGGTGAGAATGTATGATGGCAGTTTAACGAAGAAAATCTTCAATACAATGCGACTCTTGGTTGCAAGAAATAAAGAAAGACCACGGTGAACTTGGACTTATAGAAATGGACGCAATGAACAGAGACAAGTACAGAAAGGCAACAACTGAATTCGAGGTTTTTCAAAAGGCTCCAAAACCGAACACCAACGGGAAACTAACAGCTGAATATCTGGCAAAAATGGCAGCAGGCAGAAGAGCAGCCCGAAAGAAGAGAAAGAAAATAGTGAAAATGATATAGAATTTGTAGCGTGGTCCTTAGGCAAGAAGACCTGCAAAGGACCGACGCTTGATGCAGGAAGTGGAAATTGACGCTCAACGTACACAAATGTAACGTATTGCGTATGTAGAGGTAGAATGCCCCTTTATTGTATGATTACACGACTGAAGAACAATCACTGGAAGTAATTACTTCCACAAAATTCCTAGGAGTATGTGTACGGAATGATTGAAATGGAAACCATCGCATAAAAATAATTGCAGGTAAGCCAAATGCCAGACTGATGTTCGTTGCAAAAATCCTCAAGAAATTTCGTTACAGGTTCATTTCATAAAAAACGAAAGCGTCACGGAGATAATCTGCCAACTTCAGTGGCAGACGCTGCAAGAGAGTCATTCCCCACGAAGTTGTGGTTCACAGTTGAAGTTCCGTGAGCATACGTTCCTAGAAGAATCTTTCAGCTTACATCTCTCGAAAAAACCGCGAAGATAAAATTAGAGAGATCTGAGCCCACACGGAGCCTTCCCAGGAATCGTTGTTCCCGCAAATCACTCTCGACTGGAACAGGGGAAGTGGGAAGTGACAGGGGTACTCGAAGTACACCTCCGCCACTTGCGCTGTAGGCCTATAGTTGTAGATGTACTGTGAACCGTGTAATTATCTTTTCGGTAGGGAACTCATACTCACCAACTCAAGTTCGCAATGTACATGAATAAATATGAAGAATAATGTGTTTCGCGTTACTCTTTCTGCTGGATGACAAAGCTATTTTCCTCTGTGAGTATACACATACATCTATCGATTCTTCTCACCCTGTAATATGTGCTAATTATGCACTACAATGGCTGCACTGCACGCTACTGAAAACTGCGGCTACGGTGTAAACACAGATTTAAATGGAGATAAGAGAAACAACTACTCGCTAATAGTAATTCACAAGAAATAATAGATTGTCATCTATTATTTACACTGTTAAATGTATTTCATTACAGTCTTTCACAATACACAGGGCGAGTTACTACCTATCGACACCGAGGATAACTCCGAAAGTGTGATAGTAGCTGAAAAGTTTGTGGGACGAATGTTGCTTGGGGCAATGGAGGCCATAATCTGACGTTGGTTTTTCGTTGCTAGTTGGTGTCGCGTCAGAGATATGAAGGTCAACTTTTTCTTTCTTTTTTTCTTTTAATGGAATGCTATAGTTTGGTACTTATTTTCTGTTAGCGGCTATCGATATGAATCCAATGATGGTATCAGTAAGTCTTTGAAGGTCAAGGAAGATCAAAACGGTAGCATGAACGTCCGTTTACAGAAGGTGTTCGAAGTGATGACCATTGGTATCAATCCAGTGGTGCAATCTACTTATCAGGGATTGAGTGGTATTCCTTATCAAATCGGCGCTTACCGAAGCACATGGACTTACAATTCTCTCTCGCATATCTTCAGGTGTTGTTGGAAAATCTTTATAAACAATATCTATTACGAATACCCACAAGGAAAAATCCCGAGGCATCAAGTCTGGCGAACGAGCCGGCCACAACACATCTCCTCCGTATTCAATCCAACGATTTGGGAATAGTCTGTACAACTCATTTCTAGCCACCATCGAAAAATGTTCCGGACAACCATCGCGTTGAAACTACATTATGTTCCTTGTTCCAAACGGCATTTCTCCCACTAATAGACTTCAGTCTGGAACCGCGCTGCTGCTACGGTCGCAGGTTCGAATCCTGCCTCGGGCATGGATATGTGTGATGTCCTTAGGTTAGTTAGATTTAAGTAATCCTATGTCTAGGGGACTGATGACCTAAGATGTTAAGACCCCTAGTGCTCAGAGCCATATGAACCATTTGAACAATCCAATAACAGACCTAATATTTCTTGCTGGAATGTGACGTACTTCCTACGATTAAGAGTCTCTAGCTCTCACTGAATTTCACTGGCATTCTCCGTAAATGAAAAGCATATCGACTTGTTCTTCGAAGGAATACATGATTCACATTCGCTTGATTCGACGATACTAGTCTTACCGTTCCTATTAGTGTTGTATTGTGAAACCGTCGAATGGTGTTTACATGTCAAAGGCACGTTAAATGGCTACGCCTTATTCGGCGAATATTTATTTTTTGCACGATATACGAGAGAGAATTGTCAGAGCATGTGTTTCGATAAGTGCCGAAGTGATAAGGAATACCACTCAATCGATAATAAGAAGATTGCAGCACTGTGTTGACACCAGCGAACACCTTCTGTAAATGGACGTTCATCCCACCTTTCTGAACTCCGTTGACCTCCAAAGACCTTATTGTTACACATCATTGGATTCGTCTAGACAGCCGCTATCAGAAAATAGGTACCATACCATAGCATCCCATTTTAAAAAAATGACAAAGTTGGCCTTCATATGTCTGACGCGACCCCACCTAGCAACAAAAACCAACGTCATATTATGGCTCCCATTGTCCCATGCAACATTTGTCCCACAAAACTTTCAGCTTCTATCATGCTTTCGGAGTATTTCTAGGTGGCAGTAGTTAGTGACTTACCCTGTATATTGTGATCAAAGACTGGAATAAAAAACATTTGACAGTATTTGGATCACTGTTTGTATTTGCGACTATGTCGCAGCTCGTGAAATTTACACTATTGTTGCACCCCACAACGAAGTACAGAATATAAATGAGAAATTTACGGCCGCCGCGTCCTTATTAAATCAAATTTCCTGGCATATTAAATGAATTTTCAACATTTCTGTTACAACATGAAGCAAAGACTCTGTATTCTTTCGTATTCACAGAACCTAACGATTACGTCTGAGCTTTATTTGTGAAGAAATTTATATCTAAACAACATTGCCAACCTGTTGAATGCATATTAAGCATTAACGACTTGTGACTGTAGACTATACAAATAAAATGTAATAAATATCGTCGGGGAAGTTCACTCTTTGAACCTACGTACGGTTTATGAACATACAATTAGAGGGAATTTAAGTCAATGTGGCTACATGCATAATGGAAAGCGAGTTCTGCTATAAGCAGAAACCGGCAGCAAAAAAATGCTTTACCATTAGAACTGCAAGCAATATCTTCTGCGTCATGTTGCTCTTCAGTTTCTTCTTACAAAATCGACGTAACGCCTCTCTACTGTCATCTTCTGCGGGATCAAACGTCTGTTGTATTGTAAGAAATCGAGAAGAATGTGATGTGGCCTAACAGCCTAGAAGGTTTTACCTTTAATGTCAACCGTCACTAAAATCTACAAACTTACAGAAAAAAGCAATTCGAATCACGTGAGCAAGGCATTTGAATTTTATGCATTTACTTAAGTAAGTCTCTATAAATCTACAAAGTTATTAGACACAAGGGAAGAGGGTACCTAATCATTTCATATAAAATAAATAGAACGGAGCAGGAATCGTGGCCTTGATGTTTACAATGCTTTGATGATGGTACAAAGTCAGTAACGAAACACCAAATTACTTTCTGCGTTTGTAAAGACCTTCGCCAGACACTTAAAATGACGTGTTCAGCTGCGCTATTATTTCTGTACACTAATACTGACGTTTGCATTTCTAGCTAACATACTAAAATAGATCTGCCAAATGCCATTACACACTCGATTAAGATGCAGTGCATCTTACCAAACGAAATAACATCCTTTCCCACATACTTGAAAATTCAGTAACATTTACATTTTATAAACTTCCATGTCACCGTAAAGACCTCGAATACTGCATCATGAAGCATAGCTGATATGTTTTTAAAAAGTACAAGTCCAGTCCAATGAATAATAACAAGATTTCGTAGCCACTCCGCCAGGAATAGCTTGATTGCTTTCGTTAATCAGTATGATAGATCTCTGGAGAGATTAGCCCAAGTTCCGGTTATGCATGGGCAGCGAAACAAGCCACAAAATTTTAATCTGATTCAATCATGGACAATAACGTTATGCAAATGTAATAACCGCTTAATGTCTGCGCTCCAGCTTAACAAAAACTCTCGATTTGAGGAAGATTCTTGGGCACCTGCATCAGAGAAAGATAGTGATGGGAAGGGAAATGTCCGTCTTTAGATCGAGTAATCGACTATAAGAGAACAGAGGAAATTCTCTTTCAGAGCTGTATGAGATCTGCTTTTCGCCTTCCCCCGTGTAGTTATAGTGCATTCAGCTTAAACTGCAGTAGAAATTTAGGTCTTGTATCACTGTAGAATTCTCGCACCTCCGTGTATCAAGCAGATTACGTGATACACGTATGTATCCTACAAATAATATGCTTCAACGTCGCAATAACTCTTCCAAGCAATAGTTATTTTTGTGTAGAACGCAAATTTGTTCAAAGTGACAGATGAGATGTGAAAAAGTCACATGTAAACTACTACACTTTTTCTTATCCAAGAAATAAAATATGAACTAAATGAAACTGAGATAAACTGTACACAAAATACGGGGGCGTCATCTCTTAAAACCTATGTTTCAGCATCTACATCAGACCTCAATGTGTTGAAAAACCTTGGGTGAATGGCAGATAAAACACCACTGAATAAGTTAACAGAGCGCCTTGACGATCCGAGGTGCGTTTTACTACATATTAAATGAAAACTGATCTTTGTAGGAAACGCAGCAGATAATAACTCCTCTACTTAAAGAACTGAAGAATTTAATCAACTCGTAACTGACAAGTTAGTGTGAAAAGTACCGCATATTTGAGTAAGGTCATGGGAAATGTTTGAATACCCAGCTCTACCACTAGTACTGCAAAAATAAATTCCGAAAACCGATTCTAGTGAATTCCACCACTGAAAATTAATAAATGTGAGAGCATATCAAAATTATGAATTCTATCGAAGCAACAAACTACAACAGGATTATGACCAGATCTTTTATAGCCTACTGTGCGAGATGTACGGAAGGTTTCGAGGCACTTATTACGGTGGTTGTAGTATCTGAATGTTATCCCTGAGGGAATTTAAGAAAGCAACACCAATTGCTGTAATCGACTCTTCAAACTAAAATGAATCAGTTCTTGTTGACATACCTATTGAGGTTGAAGCCAAACGTAACTTTGCAAATGGCACTTCTGCATAGGATCATTTTTGCATGACTGTGTATTAAATTACACATCACTCAACGGATTGGTACAGAGAGACGTTTAAAAAAATAATAAATAATTTTGCAATGGCTTCTCCATGTGATAGCATGATTTTAAGCATCCAAGGATTCCACGACAAGAATGGTGAGTTAATGACGAAAGTTAAGACGTGTAATCGCAAAGTTCAATAAGAATGTCGCATAACAAAAACCGTTCCAAAGTGTCAAATGGTTCAAAACACAACAAATGGCATTGTGGTTGATTCCTTGGAATTCGATATGGTGAACCCTGCATTGGACACACGGATTTCATAGCAGCTCTCGACCATACGAATCCAATAATTTATGTGAAATGGTGTGAAAAAGCGGCTTGAATTGGCACAGTATCTGTACATGCTGAAATACGAAATCTTTAAGAGAACTGATAGCGAGTTTTACGTTCTCTAAGAATTACAAGTAAGAAACTTACAAATGCACTTAACAGTCTAATGTTACTGCTAAAATTGATGATAAAATAATTTTTTTAACTAAAGAAAAAGTTTATTTTATTTCGTCCACCTCGTAAAAGTGCATACTTGTGATACAGCACATCACCCTACAGAGCGCAAAGTGTGACTGATCATTAGAGACAAGCATGGAGCTTCCTAACAGTGGGTATTGGAAAGTCCTAAGTAGCCATCCTCTGTGGAGAGAAGTGGGTGTAAGCGTGAGAATTCATTACTAGCCTCTAAAATTCTAGAAGGCTGAGATGCTTTCTAACTGCTGTAACTCCCGATTGCGTTGCTATATAAAACATATCGTAATGCTCTGTCTATAATAGAAGGCTATACAGCCATAAATACCTTCTACACCTTGTCCCACTGAGCGGTGAATGTGACATTGAAATCTCCATCTGTGCCGGCCGTTGTGACAGAGCGGTTCTAGGCGCTTCAGTCCGGAACCGCGCTACCGCTACGGTCGCAGGTTCGAATCCTGCCTCGGGCATGGATGTGTGTGGTGTCCTTAGGTTGGTTAGGTTAAAGTAGTTCTAAGTTCTAGGGGACTCATGACCTCAGATGTTAGGTTCCATAGTGCTCAGAGCCATTTGAACCAATCTCCATCTGCCTCGACCGTGTTAGGGCTCCATGTTAACTCGTAACTGAATTTAGTCAGGACAAATCCAAACAACTTTTCACCGCATTTCAAATACCAAGATACCATTATTTCCCAAATAATGTGTCTTTGCCAGACCTTCAGATAATCGTTGCTACTATGACAGTATTTCAAGTTAAATACGCTGATGGACTGGCATTGTACCGCATATTTGGCGATCCAATGGAAAACAGTTTATGGTTAGTGGTCACAGTCACAACAGCATTTGCTCATGTGCTGACAAGGTGTTTCTGTAAGGGCGTGCAAAAATTTAACGGGACTGAACAATTTGAGGTAGAAAACCTGGGATCTGAGAAGCTAGCTTAAGCGGATAATAGGAATAAAATCACATTACTGTGTACTTTCTTATTCACATTAGTTACATTTAACTACAGTAACATCATTGACACAATGAATGTACCATTTGTACTGCATCTTACAAAATTTACTGAAATGACGGATATCAACCTCAATGCCAGCATGACATCGAACAAGATCATGACTCACCCTGACAAATGTCTTCGGATCCACTGGGGACTCATACATTAGGGACTTTAGATCTTCCCACAGGAAATAATCAAGGGGATTGAGGTCAGACAACCTCACAGGCTATGGAATAGGACTTCCCCTTCCAATCCAGTGACCAGGAAATGCAGTGCTGAGATGGTTGCGGACATCCACACTGAAACGAGGGGGACGCCGTCATATTGTATTCACATCCTCTCACGAGTACCGATGAGTACGTTCTCCAACAACTCAGGTAAAACTCTTTGAACGAGCTCAAGTACATGTGGCAATTCAGAAGGCCGGGTAGAAGATATGGCCCAATGAGACTGCCGTCTACAATGCCTGTACAGATATTCACAGCAAAACGTACTTGATGGTGTAACTCTACTATAGCATGAGAGTTTCCTTCATCCCACACATGGCTATTCCTGCTGTTCGAAGTACCATCGAGATCAAATGAGACTTTATCAGTAAACAGAACGATCTGGAGGAAATCTGGTTCATCACGCCATTGTTGGTGCAGCCACTGACACAATGCGACCCTTGGTGCCAAGCCAGTCCCAAGCGTTGCATGGACTCATTGCGGGTGGTGCGGGTGTAATTATTGTTTGTGGAGTACTCACCACACCCTAGTATCTGCAACGCCCATTTCACTTGCAATACGACGAGTACTGGTACTGGGAGGCACTGCAACACGTTCTAGCACCTCCTCCTAAAATTGGGTGTGCGATTGATCCTCATGTTGCCAGTTTCTTATTTCTTCTTTACAATGAACCAGTCTCCCGCATTCGTCGATCAACAGAAATAAACACTCGTCGTGACGGACGATGTCTGTTACGAAACCGTTCCTTCTACAGCCATTCAGTAGCAAGAGCATTGCAACGTACATCCCTCTACACAAGATGCTTGTCAATAAGTTCTGCGAAACTGTACCGGCACTGCTCCATTGTATTGTACTGTACGTCTCTACATAGCGCTGAGTAATGAATGGATCTGTCGTTGATTCATAGCACGTTATGTCATGGAACAATGTAAATACGATACAATAGAGCCACCTTATGGACAAGGAAAGTAAACAGAACGTACATCATGGCTCGTTCTCCTTGTTCCCTTACAGGAAATAAGGAACGTACGTGAAAATAAACAGCACAGTACGCGTAAACTTGTATGCTTATTAGTTATAGCTGGGAAGCAGTAATGCTAAATAAAGTGGTAGACAAGTTTACTTCCATTTCTTTTTAAGCTGGCTTCTCCGACACTAGGTTCCCTAGCTCAAATTGTTCAGTGGAGCATTCTCTATGTCCTGTTTCATCTTTTAACACTCTTACCGAAACACCCTGTATATGGGGCATTTGCTAGTGTGTAGGTCTTCATAAAATCAGAAAGAATGCAAATATTGACACATACTTTCCAGGGTATCAACTAATAAAACCTACGTATTTTTAAAGAGTTACTAGTTATGAAGAATGTTTTGCGTTGAATGTAACCCATACATATTATAAAAGTGGTTATACATATATATGTATGTTCCACATCTTCTCCTAAGCCATTGGACCGGTTTCAGCCAAACCTGGTATCACTTATTGTCTGGAAAGATCTACTATGAAGGTTAGAATCACCTATCTCTCAAAAATGTGTGTGTGTGTGTGTGTGTGTGTGTGTGTGTGTGTGTGTGTGTGTGTGTGTACGGGGGGGGGGGGGGGGGGAGGGGAGGAAGACGTTAAAAAACAAGAGTAGATCACGACGTGCAAATCGCCAGACTATGTTCATCCAGTATTTCATATTTCAGAATGAGAATACAATATTTCAAACGTTAACCTCCCCTACCCCCAGCCCCCCACTTACTTCATCTTCGCTGTTCGTGCACTGAAACAGCCACATCGGTCATGGCCTTCTAATTTATTATTTATTTACTGTCTGCTCTATCTGCAACAGATTTCACACACAGTATTCACATATACCACTAAATATGGCTGCCATACTACATCATTTTACGAGTCATAGCTCAGGAAATGCGACGTACAATCACTGAGAGATGAGAAAAAGTGAGACATAGTTTATTATGTATTAATGTATTACTTCTTTACTACTAATTCTTGGATGCACCTGCAAAGCTACATCAGTGTACGAACTAAAGTTCAGAATATATGGCGTCGTAAACATTGAACAACGTGAAAACGAAACTGACGTGTGAAATTCGCTAAAGCTAAAGGTGAAATATGGTTACAAATATGCGTGACGTATGTTGAACATATGTGAAATATATATGACTCCTGCATACACAGCCACTGTTAAAATGCTCCCTCCTAAGCCCCTACATTGATTTAAACCGAATGTCATACATATATTGTTATCTGGAAAGAAATTGTGCGAAAACAGGAACCAAGAACCTTCTACTGGGGTGTGGATGATAGTGTGGGGAGAGAAGGACGGAGGAGGAAATAGACATAGAGGTGGAAGGAGGAGATAGACGAGGTAGGGGGGAGGAGGAGATGGACAGAGAATGGGGAGGCAGAAATGAATAGAAAGGGAAGAGGAGGAGATGGACAGAGAGAGAAGAGGTGGGTAGAGAAAGGAAGAAGATGGACAGAGCAACAGGATAGGAAGCGATGGACAGTGAAAGGGGGAAGTAGGGGATGGACATACAGAGAGGAAAGCAGGAGATGTACTGAGAGAAATGGAGGAGGAGATGGTTTTAGAGGGGGTGAGAAGGAGATAGAAGAGGAGAAGGATGTGATGAAGTGAGAGGCGGAGCAGATGAACTGATAGGGGAGAAGATGATGGACAGTGAAAGGAAAGAGGAGGAGATGGATAGTGGCAAGGGGAGTGAGAGAAGACAGAGACAGGGAGGAGGAGATGGACAATGAGGAGGTTATGGACAGAAAGAGGGTAGAGGAGGAGGTGGACAGACGGAGGAAAGGAGATGGATAGACTGGTAGGAGGAGGAGAGGGGCAGAGAGAGGAGGAAGGATGAGATGAACAGAGGGAAAGATCTGACGGACATAGGAAAGGGGAGGAGCAAATGGGGCAATATGAGGGGTGAAGAGGATATAGACAGGAAGATAAGGGAGGAGCTTATGAACAGAGAAAGGGGAAGAGCAGATGGACAGACGCAGGGGCCGGAACAGATGGACAAAGAGAGGGGCAGGAACAGATATAGGTGGATTGAGAGAGGCCAAGAGGCGATGGATAGAGAGGAGGGAGGATGGACGGAGAGGATGGGGAAAGAGATGGACAGAGAGAGGGGGCAGAGGAGGAGCTGGCGTAATAGAAAATTTGAGTATGTGCGCAACTTGGCAATGCCGAGTAATCAGCTAGTTTTTTATATTAACAGTGATTTCAAATATGTGGCATTTCACAAGTATTCGAGAGTTTAGACACATATCATCTATCAAGGAGGAGGTGGATGAGTAGGATGGGTAAAAGAACCAGGTATGCATCACACACTGTGCAGAGTGTCTCAGAAACACTGACAATGCTTATTATTTTGTGTAGGAAGGTTTTCAAGAAGAATTCCGTATATGGAAATGCATAGCTTGAGCGATGGACAGAGTCGAAGTGTGTTCCACACCATGTGAATAAGCCCAGCGTGAGAAGCACATCGTGCTGTCTCCATTACAAACGGGCTTCGAACTGCGTATCTCTCATGTCAATGCAGAGCCTTTATTGGCGGTGCTGAGCCTCAAGCGCATGAGCCAATACTTGCGTTGTCCTTGAAGTATTTCAATCGCTCTGAGGACTGGAGTAGTAAGGTCCTCTGCTGATTGTACAGGTGTACTGTACACCGTACTCTTCATTTACCAACCCACAGAATATAATCGAGAAGTGTAAGCCCTGGTGACTGTGCTAGTCATGGAACTGGTCAACATCTACCAATCCATCGATCATCCAATACGGTAGGCAAAACATCTCTGATAAACGTGAAATACATCTGTTTTGTTAGTCTTTTTTGCAACAGATATGGCACAATGATATGATCATTAATTATCCTGGCCCAGATGTTAATACCGTCCCTATGTTGTCAGTACACCAGCTGTGTACTGGTACATGTCGCACTACTGTCAACAACGTTACTACACTGGCAGACCACGCACAGTCTGCAGTGGGATGCGCATAAGGGCTGTATCGAGGAATGTAGCATAAGCTCAGGAATGCTATTAGGCTCAGGTCGTCCATCCGCAGTAGAAAGCTGGCTAAACAGTTACATACCCTCCGTATCCAGATATCAGAACGAATCAGAGGAAATAGTCACAACCGATAGTTCTCATACAGGGTGGGGCAAATAAAAGTGGTTCAGAGAACAGAGTCCCATGGAACACAGAAACACAGCAGAAGGAGGTAATACAGTGCTAACCTGACTGTAGCAATTTTGGGATCTAGTCAGCAAGTTGCTGAAGGCGGATCGAATCTGGGCTGCTGGAATTCATGCAGTCTCATCCGAAATGTTTTGCTGAAGTTATTGAAGACCAAGAGGGCTGTTGCGATACGCCTTAGACGCACGGGCTCTCCACACAAAGTAATAGCACACTGACAGATCAGGTGACCTGGGTGGCCAGCTAGGGCCGCGACCAGACTGACCTCTGCTAACAACCCTGTCTGACGAGAAGATTCTGTAAAAGCGCTCCAAGGTTCGGACGGCTGTATAGGCAGTTGCTCCATTCTGTTGGAAGTCACGAGGTGTGGTTGTATGCATATATCCACGTCCAATCGTATCCATTCGTCTGGGCCACTTCCATTTGCCCCACCCTGTACTTCAGCGCTGTCCAGTGCCCAAGGTGTGGCTCTCTGGTGATGGATTCCTTCTTGAAAACCGACCAGTTAGCGTTCCCGCACAGCATACTTACCGTTGTCGGTGTTTTTGGGACACCTTCTATATGTACAGAGTGGCCCACTTAAACATTTCACCACAAATATCTCTGGAACAACAATAGATATCGTAAAACAACTTTCCCTTGTATTAATTTAAGGCAGTGGCTCACGAAAGTATATACTATGAAACATTTTAAAAGGCAAGCAAATATTATTTTCAACACAAATTTATGTTCTTTTAAATGATCACCCCATACTATTAAGCAATCAGTATCACGATAAATCACAAAAAGAATGGCGTTGGTTGTATCGCAATACGTCAGTTACTTCCCGAGAAACAGCAAAGTAAAGTTGACATTTGAAATAAATGTAACGTGCCGCTATTGCACACACCGAGATGCAAGCACGACCCCCACGTTGTTCACAATCGCGGTCTGATTTCTGTACTACCATGCTAAAAACGCTATTCTTACTTCTATTTGCTGGAAACGATACAAATATTCAGTCACACACTATGAAAAATGGGCCGAAAGTAATAATAGGATTTTACTGCCACAAACATTGATATGCATATAACGGTTTCCCTCTTGGGTGTGCTATATATCTACGTACTAAACCAACAACTCTCAAATCTATGGATAGGTCTTCGGAGCCGTCTTCAGAGATTTTCAGGGCGGTCGAAGGACCTCATCCTCATTAACTTTTTTGTGTAAGGACATGTCGAAAATGCGGCGTAGCAGATGTTTCAAACAACAGTGGAGAACATGAAAGCCCATATTACTGCTGCATGGGTTGCAATAACACCAGAAACTCTGACAGCAGTGAATCGAAAAGTGCCGACCGAAGTGGCCGAGCGGTTCTGGGAGCTTCAATCTGGTACCGCGCGACCGCTACGGTCGCAGGTTCGAATCCTGCCTTGGGCATGGATGTGTGTGATGTCCTTAGGTTAGTTAGGTTTAATTAGTTCTAAGTTCTAGGGGTCTGATGACCTCAGATGTTACGTCCCATAGTGCTAAGTGCTATTTGAATCGGAAGGTGTTGGAGCGTGCACAGCGGTGTTGCAATGTAAATCACGATATCTTCGAATATACATTGTAGAGTTTCTGCTGTGTGGAATGTGATTGCAGAACGATGCGAATTTTCTGTGATTCTGGGAAGGCGTTTGTTTGTTCTGTAGGTACTATTGTACATTTATGCATAGTTTCATCATGTGAAAATGTTCAGTTGTAACGTAATAATTAAAATGTTCAGTGATATGGCCCGTACGTGTCATGTACTATTATGTTATTGATTTACAACTATGTAAAATAAGCATTTACCCTCTGTTAGAACCTTGGTCAGCCATTAACCGTGTTTATTTTACTCATTATTTCGTTATCGTTATGACCGTTCTAATTCTGTAATAAAGAAAGCGTGAACGACTAACACCTTTCCTTATTTTTCATTGTGTGTGACTTGAAATTTGTGTTGGATCCACCAAAGAACAATAAGCACGGTGTTTGTCGCCTCGAGATTATTAATAACGTGGAGCTCCTGCTTGCGTCTCGAGATGTCCAATAGCGGAGCGTTTCTTTGTTTCAAACGTCAGATTGGCTTTGCAGATTCTCGGCATGTAATTGACTTATTGCGATGCATACAACGCCATTCTTTTTGTGATGTTTCATGTTTCTGATTGCATAAGAAATAATCGGGGTGTCCATTACAAAAATTATCTCGAAAATAATATTTCCTTAAGTTTTAGTGAGGATGTCGCGTAGTAATTACTTTTATGAACCCCTGCGTTACATTCATGAGCGCGAAAGTCGTTTTTCAATATCTGTTATTATTCCCAAGATATTTGCGCTGAAACCTTTCAGTTGACCACCCTGTATATGTTTTCTCATTGCGATCTGATGTTGCTGGGCCCAGGAATAGGACGTTATGATGCAAGATCTCGCCAACATCAGTGCCATTGGCTTGGATTTCATAAAGTATGTATAATATATTATACTATTTTAATAATGTTTTGGTACAGAAATACTCGTATTTGTCTAGACGTATAAACGGTCCTGTAATCGTGTATTGTTTTTAATTTTGTAGTGCACTAATGTATGTCAAATGATCACTCTTGCCGGCCGAAGTGGCCGTGCGGTTAGAGGCGCTGCAGTCTGGAACCGCAAGACCGCTACGGTCGCAGGTTCGAATCCTGCCTCGGGCATGGATGTTTGTGATGTCCTTAGGTTAGTTAGGTTTAACTAGTTCTAAGTTCTAGGGGACTAATGACCTCAGCAGTTGAGTCCCATAGTGCTCAGAGCCATTTGAACCATTTGATCACTCTTGTAGGTTTATGTGAGAATGCGTCGTTTTATGAACAAAGTTAGCAAACATAAGGTATATATAACATTGCATTTTATGTGTCTAATCGCATGCCTATATTTGTTTCTCATAAAGATCTTAATTTGCATTATTTTTCAATGACAACAGTGTTCTTCACGGATGGTATAAAAAAGGGACTTTTGATACAGATGTATTTTTCTTGCTGCATAAACTCTCTGAACTATGTCTACTGCCTTATTTTGCGCCATCTACGTGCTACATACCTCCCAGTATAATCACATCTTGGAACTGCTTTCATTTGTCCTTCCCATTGTCATTAGCAAGTTCTGCCTGCATGCACCGGCAAACATATTTCCCACATCGAATTGACGTAGTCCGCAGCTCGTAGTCTAGTGGCTAGCTTTGTTGCCACTAGATCATGGGGTCCCGGGTTCGACTTCTGACCGGGTTGGGGATTGTTCTCCGCCTAGGGACTGGGTGTTTGTGTTGTGGTCATCATTTCATCATTATTGGATTGGCGAGATTAGACTGAGTAAAGAGTGGGAATTTGTACGAGCGCTGATAATCATGCAGTTGAGCGCCCCACAAACCAAACATCATCATCATCGAAATGACATAAATCAGATGTTCTCACGATGGCAGAGAGCGTCATCGTCCGCGCATTGCTAAGTGCACTGTGCAAAGCAATTAAACGGTCACATTTTCTAAACTCTGGACCGTCTCCCACTGTGACATTGCAGAAAGACTGGACGGGAATGTAGTCACTGTACATGACCGTTGGGAGCAGTGGTCGCGAGAATGCAAAGTTTATAAGATTTCTCGCGCTTTAGTTAGTGCCTTCCGTAGTTAGAATCTTTTATTTAGCTGGCAGTATTGGCGTTCGCTGTATTGCAGTAGTTCGAGTAACAAAGATTTTTGTGAGGTAAGTGATTCATGAAAGGTACAGGTTATTGTTAGTCAGGGCCATTCGAAATTTAAACGGTTCTGCTCATTAAAAAAAAAAAAGAAAGAAACGAAGTGCCATGACTCTCGAATACTCGCTAGATTTTAGAAATTCATCCCTAGTGTGAACCTTAAATTATTTGAGGTCCTTTCCCAAGTTAGTCAGTATGTGTATCAAAAAAGACAGTTTCTCCTGATTATTTTTGAGTACTATGAGAACGCGCTTGTTTTTGTAGGTTTAACCATATACCCGAATTTACAGAAAAAATTCGTTCCTGAGTAGTAGTTTGTGGGCAGCTTGAGCGCACTAAGAGATTACTTACTCAGCAAACCAACCCGCCCACAAAAATAAGATATAAAAATTAAATCAATAAAAAATTATTCAAGCAATGAACTCTAGATCATGAACTTCGTTATCATTACTTTTCGTTCTCTTCATTCCTTTATACTTTAGTTTAATATTAACATCTTCAAAAAATTGGAAGTCCCAGTAAGTTATTATTTTATTAAACCCGTTTGGTAAAATAATTCCAAATTTAATATCAAGCTCCCCACAAATTTTCTCACCATATCTAGCTCACTAATCTTTTTAAACAAATTAGAATTGCTTGCATTATTTAGCTCCTTCAGTAGTGTATCCATTTATACCATGATTATTTATTGCTTTAAGGGACCTTTGGGGCCTACAGCAGATCAACAATAAGAAAAAAGAAACATTACAAACACAAAAACGCCAATCACAGGAATGTCTGTCAATCACAAGAGAGGAGGTATTTTCTGCAGATGGCACTCCATCTTCTTCAGTCTCTAGCATCATCCTCCAAGGCCGCTGGTCCACTTCTTGAAGGATCACCGTCACTCGACCCATCCATCGTGTTCTTGGGCGTCCTCTCGGTCGTTTTCCTGTGGGTTGAGAGTGGAGAACTCTTTTAGGAAGGGATCCGTCTGCTCGTAAGATGTGGCCAAACCATTGTAGTCGTCTCTGTCCCAATATTCGTCCAATGTGTGGTTTACAAAACCTCTGGTACAGGTATTTATTCTCTCTTCCGTCCCATATGCCTTCCATGTCCATGTCCATAGATCTTCCAAAGCACCTTTCTTTCAAATGCACATATTAAATCTTCTGTCGTTACTGATGTAGCCTAAGTTACACAGCCGTATAAAGTACCGGCCTCACCAGTTTCGTGTACAGGTGGACTTTGTACTTCTGAGGTACCAGATGAGATTTAAAAAGATTGTTCAGACTAAAGAATACACGATTTGCATTTGTTATGCGTTGATGTACTTCTTCCTTCACTACACTTTTGTTGGTTAATATTCAGCCCAGGTACTTGAACTCTTCAACTCATTCGAAGGTATGTCCATCTACAACAATGGAGGGAGGGAGAACTCGACGACGTGATAGTCCAAAATATTTAGTTTTGTCCTCGTTCATCTCCAGCCCAATTTCCTTTGCATTTTGGAGGAATCAGGAAGTATTTGCACACATTTGCTCTAGAGTGTCGCCAAGGATCACAACATTGTCCAAAAATTCCAGAATTGTGTCTGCTCCCACCATCTCCATTTCTCTGGTTCGACAAGTGCCACAGCTTACTTTTTCGAAGGCCAAGTTAAATAATTTTGGCACCAATGGATCTCCTTGTCTCAATCCATTTCGGATACTGAAAGATAGTGATAGTCGGTTGCCATACCGTACTTTCGAAGTTGACTGGGAGAAGCAAGTTGCAATTAGACGGATATATTTTGATGGGATGCCAAGTTCCTCTAACGTTTCCCGTAATGTGGTGCGGTCAGTGCTGTCATAGGTTTGCCGAAAATCGGTGAAGATGAAGTGTCGTTCCTGACTGAACTCACAGAATTTTTCTATCAACTCTCTAAAAGTACATATATGGACAATGGTAGACCGTCCGGGGATGAAACCACATTCATATGGGACTACAGTTCCTTCAGACAGTAGTTTCATTCGTTTTAGCAGCAGGGTTGTAAAGACTTTGTATCTAATTTTAGATGTGACATTACTCAGTACTTGTATTCTTGGGTAACATCACCCTTCTTGAAGATGGGACATATAATTGCTCCCTTCCGTTCTTCAGGAATTATTTCTGCTGCCCAGCTAGTTGATATTAATCGTTTCAACGCATCCATCAGTGCTTGCCCTCCCAAGTGTGTTACACCACTCTTCACAGTCGGCTACCCTTGCTTCTTCTAAAAGTTTTTCTAACCATTGTATCCTCTTCGCTGATCTCATCCCAACAGATTCTCAACGTTCTGCATCAACCCTAACTTTACTTCTGCATTTTGGATGGCAAGCAAGTTCGCCTCTTGCACTCAGTAACACTGCATTTCCTAACACCAACCATGTGTCTCCCATTTTAGTAAGGTTCTCTGATATTGTGAGGTTTTTTGCAATTTTATCTTGATAGCATTGTCTCACTTCTAGATCTTGCAACTTATCCTTGTCAAAGTGGGCCGTATTTTTTGGACTTCTTCGCCACCTGGTAGAAAGTTTGAGGCATAGTTTCACTACCACCAAGAAATGATCAGAATTCATATCTGCCCCAAGGAAGGTTCGCAGATATTCGACACTACCATGGTGACCTTGGTTAGAAACAACATAGTCGATCTGATTCATTGTACTTCCACTTGGGAATTTCCAGGTAACTACATGTACTACTTTGTGGGGAAAGTGTGTGTTTCTAATCCTCATACTCCTCAGAGTGTCCATTTATACAGAATCAAAAATCATATTAAAAATTTTCACTCAAAACTCTATGCTGAGCATCACATGTTAAATTTTTTTAGCATACATGACTATGTATGCAACTGTATCTTTCGAATTTTATCATTAAAAGTGGCAACTAACTTCATTGTAATTTTCTGGGTTGGCAATGCACTCATTCTTCTAGACATATTTAATACAAAAATAGGATAATTTTCAATAAAACAGGAGGTATATACATTGACTTCATCATTCAGTTGAGTGATTGTCTTAAAATCAAGGAAAGCATAATTTGCTTTCAGATAATTATTTGGTGCATGAAGATTCGAAAATTCGTGAGAAAAAACTGCATTTCTTCCATTTTCCACAGTGATATTTGGTAATTTAACATTATCGAATAAAGAAGAATCATGTTACTTTAAATCCGTCTTGATTGCAAATTTTTTTTTTTTTTTTATTATTCATATGACCGGTTTCGGTTCATTCAGAACCATCTTCAGATCTGATATTTAAGTTACAGGAGTAACCCGTCCAATTCAGCAACTTTCACATGCTACATGCTACATGCTACATGTGACGTAGCATGTGAAAGTTGCTGAATTGGACAGGTTACTCCTGTAACTTAAATATCAGATCTGAAGATGGTTCTGAATGAACCGAAACCGGTCATATGAATAATAAAAAATTTGCAATCAAGACGGATTTAAAGTAACATAAAATCACTGATTGCAGTTATGCCATAAGACATTATGTCTGTTTTTGCAAAGAAGAATCAATAGTTTATTGTTTGTCGGTTACTCTGGAAAACAACAAAAAGAAACTAAGGCATATAAAATTCTGAAGAATTATGGTAATTACTAATATCTAGTGCAAAATTTCTTTTTTCTTCTAATCTGGCTATTTCAACTGTTTGTGATTCAGAGAAAGAAATTGTATTTTTTAATCTTTCTTCTTCTAGCTCTGGTGAATATTCTAGTTCATACATTATTACAGGAACACGACATTCCACAGATTCTACTACAAATTACTTTCTTTTGGAAGTGTGCCTTTTATTTAAAATAAAGCATCGTTTTTATCAGCCCAACTAAGAATAGCATCTTCAGCAGTTGAATTCCAGGTAAAAATTGCTGTTAAATATCCTTCTGACATTACTTCCTTATAATCTTTGAAAATACCACCAAACAAATCTAGTGGAGAAAGTACTTCATTATCCTTACTTCTAATCATACCATTATTCTATAGTTAACTCACAGGGTATAGTCGAAGTTAATCTCATAAGGACAGATGAAGAAATAAATGGGCATTCCATTCTAGACAAAATATTATTTCCTTTTTTTTATAGTGATGTCCTTGAGCAACTTTGCCACATATTTATCAACTAACGTTTTATTGGCTTTTCCATCATAATATGTATAATCAGTACCACCAGCTCTGATTATACTAAAACTCACATAAAATTGTGCATGATTTCGATGAACCAGTCTCCAATATTTATATTAACCTCTGTGTACTTTTTGGGGAGTTCTAGATTATTTTTAGTCTTCTCATTCAAAGGGAAAGAGTAAAACTCATAACTCTCGATTGTATTCATGATTTATTAAAGACAAATTTTTATTAAGACATTTATTAAACAACTGTTAAATAAGCACCATTGAAGTCAATCAGATTGTCAATGCCATCAATTTTAATTACATATAAATTCTGAATTGGTTCAAAAATAGGAATATTTACAAGATAATGTGATTCATAAATTATTGGTCCACCAAATTCTGCATTAGGCTTGAATGAAGCAGAAATATTATATTCTCTTTGAAAATGATCAGTATGTTTAACAAACATTCCATCAGCTAAATTAAAACTAACATTAATTAATTCAAATTGAATGATTTTAGGAACATCATTACTAACAGTTTTTCATTTGCTTTAGTAATTTGATTATTGAATCCTAGCACTCTTGCAATATTATCTTCTTTTATATCCAAGTACAATTTACATCGCTTCTGATTACAGCTGTTTTCAAAATTACATCTGCTTTAATATGAGTATTTGGTTATTTTGAATTTTAAACCATACTGAACAATAGGAACTTCTATTGTTTCGCCCTCACAATATAATTTATTATTTTTCGATATAATATTTGGAGTTAAAAAGTTGAACAAAAGCCAACCAGTGTGACATTACTAAAACTATTTTGTATTGGAATAGTCAACCTCTTTTTGACAACAGGCAACTTTTCACTCAGTTTACTATTAAAAAAGTTATTTAATTAAATGAAAACTGATTGGGAACCGAAAATTAGAATTTCAGAAAAGAAATCAAAAAATAAACATGGTAAACTTTTATATTATTATATTCAATGTGCAATCAAAGGACCAAGTGGTTGTGGAAAAAAACAACATTAATGATACATAATTATATTCTAGCACCTGGAATAAAATTCATCATTTGTACATTTATTCAAAAAGTTTATATGTATTGTAATTTGTGAAAAGATGTGATAAATTTGAAGGTACAAATAACAAAACAATTACTACTCTTATTTAAAACAATAAAAAATTATTCCATTAGATCAATGTCTAGATCATTTAGTAGTTGCAGTTGATGACATCATTCTTGAAAATAAAGACAGGGTTAGAGAATTTTTTGCTAGAAAGAGACATTAAAGAATTGATTATTTTTATTTACTCCGACACAGTCATAAATACCGAAAATATTAGTGAGAGACAATTTAATTTTTTAAAAATAACTTTAGACAAGGTGACACAAATTTAAGACACATTTACCATGAGTTTATTAGAGGTGATTTACAGTTTGATAATTTTAAAGATATGTGGAGTATATGTTGGAATGATTAGTTTGGATTTGTTGTGATAGGCATGCCTAGAAAAACAAACAAAGAAAAATAAGAGCCTAAATAAAATATTTCTTTACAACAAAAGAGTAACAAATTGTTTCTCTTGAAAGTTGAACATAAACACTAAACACATTCAACATAAACATAAAACACGCAGCATAAAGATAAAACATTCATCATAAACATACAGTGTTCAACTTAAACACAAAACGTTCAACAGAAACATTAAAAAATGTTTAATTTTTGATTTTCAACTCTAATAAATGTCTAGAAAATATGATCCCAAAGTTATTAAAAAAGCTAGGTGAAATAAATGAGAAAAAGTACAATTAAAAGGAAATGTAAAAGAATGGAAGAAACAACCACAAACAGAATATGAAAAATATAGAAAAGGAGATCAACCAGATATCAAAGCAAAAGAAAATGTTAAACAAGGTTTCGAAAGATTAAGTGATAATGTTCTGAAAGAGAGAGAAGATGAAGAACAATGTTTCCTTACTACAAGAAGTTAATAGTATACCACCAATTTAACAATATGAAAGTCCACAGTGTGAGTATACTTTAAGTGAATCAGAAATATAATATTTTTACTGATGTATAGAGAAGAGAGAAAAAAGGATAAAAATGTTAAAAAAGTAAATGTAAGTGAAAGCAAATATTAATCTAGGTGAAGATAAAGTTTTTGGATTAAGACCTGTTTGTTAATTTAAATTCATTGCCAAATTACCAGTAAAATTTGATGGAGATAAATTGACTATTGCTGATAGGACATATGAGGCTACAGACATTATGGAATCTTTTAACTAAGAAACAGATTACTGTAGAAGACATGAGTACATTGTTTACAGTTTCTGACATATCAAATTATCCAGATATATTATACAATTTAGAAGCATTATATTATGGTAATAATCCAAATAAAACAAAAACGAGTATAGGAAATAAATAAAAATATTTGGTAAAGGAAATAGTTGATGACTTTTCCCAGCACTGATGAAAAAGTTAGGTGATTCATTGCAAAGTGATGGAGAAAAAGTTGGTGAAGGCTTGGTAAAAAATATGGATAAATGGTGTCCATCAATTAATTGATAAATTAGCTGTAACACACAGGAAAGAATTAGCTGGAAATAAAAATTACCACAATGAAAAAGCGTGAATAATGCAAATGTTGACAATTAGATTTAAAGATTTCATCATCAACGATCCAAAAGAAATTCCATATTTGATCAGAATTTAGAATAATCTTCCTCACACATTTTGTGAAAGTGAGAAACATTGTAAAGGATTAGTAACTTGGTTTTTAAATAATTTACAGTTGCCAGAAATGCAACTACCAGGATACAGATTTTGTGGGCCTTTCACTAAGCTAGAACAAAGATTAGCATATGGAGGTCAAGGAATAAATGCATTAGACAAATCTTGCAAACAAAATGAAATTACCGATCATGATCATAAAGATTTAGAAAAATGACACAAAGCTTATAAAGAACTTTAATTAGATATGAAAGAAGGAATGCATGCAAGTGATGCTTCATTAGGAGAAAAAATAGCAGTGACTACAGTTCAAGGAATTATGTACGGGAAGAGAAAATTAGGAATGGGATTAGGCATGGATGACAATGGTTGGTGAGTGAAAAAAATATTAATCCTTATAAATTTTATCTAAATAAATGAATAATTTTTGAACCAATTATAGTTTGCTACCTAATGGCAAAACGAAACCAATGTCATTTAAATAATAATCAATTAAATAGTATAGAACCATATTTATCTGATGCTCAAAAAAAGAAAGAGAAAAAACTGGTGGAAGATATTTATTACATTAGGTATTCCAGTTCTGAAAAAGATTATTGAATATTTAACAAAAAAGAAAGAAGGAAAAGAATTAACCCAACACTTAGGTGGATTTCTACTATTACTATTAGTTGCATTACCTTATTTAGCAACTGCTGGTTCACTTGCTGGTGGATCTGCAGCAATTCCAGATGCAGTAATAAACAAGAAAATAGCTGATGTCAGAAAAGACATAATCAAGGAATGGAAAAGAAATGCACTGGATCTAGAAAAAATTTAAAAAATTATTGATTTCTATGCTGCTAATTTCGATATAGAAAAATTAGTTAAACAATTAAAAATAAAATACTTTTGTGGCGTTTTTATGATAGATGAATTAAGAAATCATCCTGGACAATACGAATCTGGAATAGTTCATTTAGAGACATCTTATAATGATGGTTCTCATGGACTTGTTACTATAAGAATAAAGATATGAAATTCGTTTTAACTCATTTGGCAGTAATACACAAACTAAACTCGTTAACTGTTTGGGAGAAATGACCTACACTACAATGTTGGGTTAATACAAAATTTTAATGAAGTAATTTATGATCATTTATCTCTATTTGCATGAAAATTGTTGTCATATAATTTCAAGTTTAATGATACTTCGATTTTCGTTAATGGACGTTTTTGGAAATAAGATCAATAACCATTTAGACCCTTAACCAAAAATTAACAATGAATTATCTGCAAAAATTGAAGATTTTCAATAAAAAACATATTTTGAAACATCAATAGATCCAAAAGTAAATAATGTAATAAAATAAATTCATGAAGAATTTAATACTATTTTTAAAGTGACTAGAGGTTATTTTGGATTTAAAGGTAGAAAAATTTGATTGTAAAAGACCCATTTGATGCAAGGGATGTAGTCAACAAACATTATTTAATGAATTAGGTATGAAATGTTGTTATAAAACCTGAATATACAAGTATTCTAAAACAATTCAATAATAATGTCAGTAAAACTAATATAATTACTTCATAAAAAGAAAATAGAAAGATCTTTTTTGGATTATTTCTCAAAAACAGATTTAACTGTATACTTAGACGAGTTAAGTAATCTTAAAGATAAAGTATATGATAAACAAATTATTGAATTTACATTTCTGACTGGCAGTGAACAAAAAATACACAACTTTGAACATAATTTCAGGCTAAAAACAGTCATTGTTGGTGGTAAGAATATTAACAAACGTTTAAAAATTGGTGATTCTGATATCACAGTAAGTGTATTTGATAAGTAGTATGAATTAAATAATAGTATTCAATCAATAATGGACATAAATCAACTTTTCTGACTGTAGGATTGAAAGATACTGTTTAAACTGTCCCACTTGATTTAAAGTTAATTATATTTGGTGAAATAATTTAAATACTAATAACTTTTTAGTCTATATAAATGGATGATCACAATGAGATATACTGTTTGAAGTGTAAAAAATTTACTGAGACTCATAATCCTTACAGACTCATAGCTAAAAACGGACGATAGAGGATTGAAATTCTTTGTACAGTACATAAAAGTAAAAAGAGTAAGTTTGTTAAAAAGGTGATGGTATAAATATTAGTGAAATACTTATTAATGAATTACATACTTCTATGAGAAAAGCTTGAAAAGGAGAAATGTTACTTCTCTTGGGCTTCTCAAAATTTGATTGGACTATTCTATTTTAAGGTAGAACAGGGAAGAATATAACAGGGGATTTGAAAAAATATTTAGAGATAGAAGTCCATCAAATTTACAGACACGTAATGCTAAAGAATTTAATAATAAAATGTTTCATAAGCTGATGAAGAAATACACCAATCACTGTTCAACTTTTACAGGATTAAAACCATCTGTTGGTGAACAATAAAAAGGAACACTTAAAGAAAAGATATGGAAGAAATATAGCTTTCAAGGAAATTATAAATAGGTTGAATTAGTTTCGAAAATAGTGGAAAAATACAGTAACAAAACATTCAACTATAAAAATGAAATCAACAGAAGTTAATGAAAAGAATTATAAATCTACTACATTTGTGTCTAATGGAAAAGAGAAATTTGAGAAAGGGAATAAAGTTAGAATTAGTAAACTTAATGGACTTTTTTAAGGAAGGATATAGAGCTAATTGGTCAACAGATATTTTCGAAACTGAATATGTTACTTATGATAAACCATACACATGGAAACTGAAAGATATTGTTGTTGTTGTGGTCTTCAGTCCTGAGACTGGTTTGATGCAACTCTCCATGCTACTCTATCCCTTGCAAGCCTCTTCATCTCCCAGTACTTACTGCAACTTACATCCTTCTGAATCTGCTTAGTGTATTCATCTCTTGGTCTCTCTCTACGATTTTTACCCGCCACGCTGCCCTCCAATACTAAATTGGTGATCCCGTGATGCCTCAGAGCATGTCCTACCAACCGATCCCTTCTTCTGGTCAAGTTGTGCCACAAGCTTCTCTTCTCCCCAATCCTATTCAATACTACCTCATTAGTTATGTGATCTACCCATCTAATCTTCAGCATTCTTCTGCAGCACCACATTTCGAAAGTTTCTATTCTCTTCTTGTCCAAACTATTTATCGTCCATTTTTCACTTCCATACATGGCTACACTCCATACAAATACTTTCAGAAATGACTTCCTGACACTTAAATCTATACTCGATGTTAACAAATTTCTCTTCTTCAGAAACGCTTTCCTTGCCATTGCCAGTCTACATTTTATATCCTCTCTACTTCGACCATCATCAGTTATTTTGCTCCCCAAATAGCAAAACTCCTTTACTACTTTAAGTGTCTCATTTCCTAATCTAATTCCCTCAGCATCACCCGATTTAATTCGACTACATTCCATTATCCTCGTTTTGCTTTTGTTGATGTTCATCTTATATCCTCCTTTCAAGACACTGTCCATTCCATTCAACTGCTCTTCCAAGTCCTTTGCTGTCTCTGACAGAATTACAATGTCATCGGCGAACCTCAAAGTTTTTATTTCTTATCCATGGATTTTACTACCTACTCCGAATTTTTCTCTTGTTTCCTTTACTGCTTGCTCAATATACAGATTGAATAACATCGGGGAGAGGCTACAACCCTGTCTTACCCCCTTCCCAACCACTGCTTCCCTTTCATGTCCCTCGACGCTTATAACTGCCATCTGGTTTCTGTACAAATTGTAAATAGCCTTTCTCTCCCTGTATTTTACCCCTGCCACCTTTAGAATTTGAAAGAGAGTATTCCAGTCAACATAGTCAAAAGCTTTCTCTAAGTCTACAAATGCTAGAAACGTAGGTTTGCCTTTCCTTAATCTTTCTTCTAAGATAAGTTGTAAGGTCAGTATTGCCTCACGTGTTCCAGTGTTTCTACGGAATCCAAACTGATCTTCCCCGAGGTCGGCTTCTACTAGTTTTTCCATTCGTCTGTAAAGAATTCGTGTTAGTATTTTGCAGCTGTGGCTTATTAAACTGATTGTTCGGTAATTTTCACATCTGTCAACACCTGCGTTCTTTGGGATTGGAATTATTATATTCTTCTTGAAGTCTGAGGGTATTTCGCCTGTTTCATACAACCTGCTCACCAGATGGTGGAGTTTTGTCATGACTGGCTCTCCCAAGGCCGTCAGTAGTTCCAATGGAATGTTGTCTACTCCGGGGCCTTGTTTCGACTCAGGTCTTTCAGTGCTCTGTCAAACTCTTCACGCAGTACCGTATCTCCCATTTCATCTTCATCTACATTCTCTTCCACTTCCATAATATTGTCGTCAAGTACATCGCCCTTGTATAGACCCTCTATATACTCCTTCCACCTTTCTGCCTTCCCTTCTTTGCTTAGAACTGGGTTTCCATCTGAGCTCTTGATACTCATACAAACGGTTCTCTTATCTCCAAAGGTCTGTTTAATTTTCCTGGAGGCAGTATCTATCTTACCCCTTGTGAGATAAGCCTCTACATCTATACATTTGTCCTCTAGCCATCCCTGCTTAGCCATTTTGCACTTCCTGTCGATATCATTTTTTAGATGTTTGTATTCCTTTTTGCCTGCTTCATTTACTGTATTTTTATATTTTCTCCTTTCATCAATTTAATTCAATATTTCTTCTGTTACCCAAGGATTTCTACTAGCCCTCGTCTTTTTACCTACTTGATCCTCTGCTGCCTTCACTACTTCATCCCTCAAAGCTACCCATTCATCTTCTACTGTATTTCTTTCCCCCATTCCTGTCAATTGTTCCCTTATGCTCTCCCTGAAACTCTGTACAACCTCTGGTTCTTTCAGTTTATTCAGGTCCCATCTCCTTAAATTCCCACCTTTTTGGAGTTTCTTCAGTTTTAATCTACAGGTCATAACCAATAGATTGTGGTCCGAGTCCACATCTGCCCCTGGAAATGTCTTACAATTTAAAACCTGGTTCCTAAATCTCTGTCTTACCATTATATAATCTATCTGATACCTTTTAGTATCTCCAGGGTTCTTCCATGTATACAGCCTTCTTTAATGATTCTTAAACCAAGTGTTAGCTATGATTATGTTGTGCTCTGTGCAAAATGCTACCAGGCAGCTTCCTCTTTCATGTCTTAGACCCAATCCATATTCACCTACTACGTTTCCTTCTCTCCCTTTTCCTACACTCGAATTCCCGTCACCCATGACTATTAAATTTTCGTCTCCCTTCACTATCTGAATAATTTCTTTTATTTCATTATACATTTCTTCAATTTCTTCGTCATCTGCAGATCTAGTTGATATATAAACTTGTACTACTGTAGTACGTGTGGGCTTCGTATCTATCTTGGCCGCAATAATGCGTTCACTATGCTGTTTGTAGTAGCTTACCTGCATTCCTATTTTCCTATTCATTATTAAACCTACCCCTGCATTACCCCTATTTGATTTTGTGTTTATAACCCTGTAGTCACCTGACCAGAAGTCTTTTTCCTCTTGCCACCGAACTTCACTAATTCCCACTATATCTAACTTTAACCTATCCATTACCGTTTTTAAATTTTCTAACCTACCTGCCCGATTAAAGGATCTGATATTCCATGCTCCGATCTGTAGAACGCCAGTTTTCTTTCTCCTGATAACGACATCCTCTTGAGTAGTCCCTGCCCGGAGATCCGAATGGGGGACTATTTTACCTTCGGAATATTTTACCCAAGAGGACGCCATCATCATTTAATCATACAGTAAAGCTGCATGTCCTCGGGAAAAATTACGGCTGTAGTTTCCCCTTGCTTTCAGCCGTTTGCAGTACCAGCACAGCAAGGCCGTTTTGGTTATTGTTACAAGGTCATATCAGTCAACCATCCAGACTGTTGCCCTTGCAACTACTGAAAAGGCTGCTGCCCCTCTTCAGGAACCACACGTTCGTCTGGCCTCTCAACAGATACCTCTCCGTTGTGGTTGCACCTACGGTACGGCTATCTGTATCGCTGAGGCACGCAAGCCTCCCCTCCAACAGCAAGGTCCATGGTTCATGGGGGGGAACTGAAAGATATCGAAGCATATTTTTATGAACAAGAACTGCAAAAAGCAAAATATCCTCATGTTTGTCTAGATGGAAAAGATTTGAGAAAAAAAGGAATAAAGTTTATGTAAAATGATTAGGATTTGATAGTTCACATAAGAGTTGGGTTAATAAAATAAAAGTAATTTTATAAATTTGTCTGGCTGTAAGTAAAACTGCTGATTACACCCAGTAATTCGCTGGGTCTCACAGGAAAAAAATTTCTTTTCATTGAAATTTTTCTCTATAAATGACTACCCTGAGAATTAAAAAACTTGCATTTTCATTCTTTCTGTCCGTATGTTATCCAAATGAAAACATATTTACATTCATAATCAATTAATTGATGAAAGTGTGAATTACTTATACAATCTCAAAAGATACGAAATTTATAATGTTTATGAATACTTTAGAAAACAGACTTAAATTAATTCAGTCTGATGAAGATTCATTATATGACTAATCAATTCTTCTTGTGTACAGCCATCCACAATACAAAACAATAGTGTCAACAAACAATCCTCAAATTTTCTTCCATTCTTCAGTACATATTTATTGAGTTAGGATTGTCTCAAAACACAACATTTCTTCACAGTTTGGATTTCTATGTATAATTCCATATAACTGTCCTTGTAAATTTCATTTTTTATTCAAATTACATAATAATCATATTCATACTCATTATCTATTAATCTTAAAGGAACAAACATATGTTTGAAATTAATATTTTCAGTTGGTATAACTGTATGTCGTATTTCTCTAATTATTTCATTTTTCTCACTGCTTCATTGCTGTAGTTCTTGATATTGTTGGTCAAATTCATGGGTAGTTGTTTAGCTTTAGTAGTTTCATATTGTATTTGAAATAATCAAGAAACGTTTCCTAAAGAGTAATGCAATATTCTCTAATTTCCTTGGCTACTTCAGTTCTTAAACTCATTACAAGACTCTTGAAGCTTTTAACATGTATTAAAATACATGTCTTTTTACCTAAAGTATTTGGCGTGAATTGCTTGATTTCAGTTTGAGTATATTCACGTTCTAAAGCTAAAGGATTATCATGTTTGATTTCAGTATATTCTAGGTTAAATTTATTACAGATCTAATTAAATCTCATTTGAGATTTTTAAAATTTTCAGTAATGATGCTCCACACCCCTGGTTTTCCGTAGTGATTAAATCACAAAATATCATTTGTTATTAAAACATGTTTTTGATTAAACAGTGGAACACAAATATCTTTAAAACAAGAACTTAAAATTAAATGATAATTGTGTTCCTGAATAAATCCAAAAATATTCATCACAGTATCATATGTCACTGGAACTGATGCCATTTATATAGAATAAAAACATATTAGTAAATTAAGATTCTATATTGGGAACATTCAAAATTTCTTCATAAACATTTTTTCTCTTCTCATTTATTTCATCAACAATACGAATGGATTGAGCACATCATTTCTCAATGAAGTTAAACAGACTGTTAAAGTGCATATTGTATATTTCTCTACTTTTGTCTACTATGTGTACCCCATGTACAGCAAAATAAGTGTGAAACATATTCTCTACTAGTGTGTAATTTGTGCATTTGTATTTTCTGACATAAAATATTTTATCATCATTGGGTCATCCAGTGTTATAGCGTGATACTCTTTCTGAAAGAAAATTTTCAGATAATATGCCACCAACTTAAAAAAAATATTGTTGTTGACATGCTGTTTTGATGTGGCAATGTATATAATTTATTCTTTCTTCATCTCTACTACATCTGATATTACATCTTTTAATTGTAGACATTATTTATTTTCTTTTAATTCTTGATCTTTCGTTTGTAATTCTATTGCTTGTTCTTCAATAATTTTCTGAGACTGAATGGCTTTATATTCTTTACATAGTCTGCATAATCCTGAAATATTTCTCCAAGAGCAATATACGAGGGTTGGAACTTTAATAGTGGCACCTATTTATTTACAGCTTGTACGAAACAGATATATGTGTTTCAAAGTTTTACTGACATTCAAAGTAGTCACCAGTATTGTGTATAACCCATTGCTAGCTATGTGGAAGTAGTAGGATACTCTTAGCAGTGCCAGTTGTGTTGACTGTTCGAGCGGCACACTCTATTGCCCAACGAATTTGTAGCAGTTCTGAAGCAAATGCCGTGAAGTGTTTCCTTGAGTTTAGAGACTGAATTGAACTTACAAGGGCTTAATTTAAGGAAGTGCAGTAGATGGTATAGCACTTAGCAGCCCCATCAATCAAACAAATCAGTAAGAGGTTGCACTGTATGTGTTTCAGCATTGTCCTGCAAAATGATGGTCAGGTCCCGCAGAAAGTGTCATCTCTTATGTCATGAAACTGTTCGTAGGTTGTGTTCCAAAAATGAACAGCATAGGGACAGAAGTGAGCTTCTCTACAATGAAATGGTAGTTAAATCGTCACCCTAGCAGCAAGTACAGTCAGCAATGGTATCTGTTCTTTCAGGAACAGATACTACTTCCATATATAATTAAAATATCGCTACCTGGCCATTGACCTTCTTGTGTGCATGCACATGCTATACCTCAACTCGTTTGGCACTTGGTAGATTAATCTGCCATGAGTAATGAGTGTGATGGGCAAACATCTATTACACACACTATGAATGTTACGGCATGGACATGTTGGTTATGTGGGTCTCACGGGGAGCATGCAAGGGATAAGTCCCTGCAGGCACACTATCCTATGTGCCCTCAGGGGCTCAAATGGATAGAGCATCTGCCATGTAAACAGGAGATCTGGGTTCGAGCCCAGTCGGGGCACACATTTTCAACATGTCCCCAATGATGTATATCAACGCTTGTTTGCAACTTGGTTGTCGATTTAATTATCATTTCATTCAATAGAAGCTGAACAGGCATTAATGGTGTCCAGTCTTCCCGAACATGTACTACTTTCATATATACATACTTCTCCTTGTGAATGAATTCAAATATATTCAACATGGATGATGCTGATGTTGAGGTAATTGGCTCCATTTATATATAATGAAAATATAGTAAATAAATTAAAATTCTATGGCACTCTGTTATGGTATATCATTTTGTTTGAGAATTTCGAGATAATGGTCTTTATTTCTTCTTAAAGTTGCAGCATCCAAATATCTGTACACTGGAGATGCAAATAAAAAACTTGAATCATCATCTGCAATCCATACATTCTTTTATTCAAATAATGAAACCCAAATATCTATAAACCAAGTGTCTAAATTTAGCTGATAGTTATTGTGGTTAATAAATTCAAATATATTCATGATAGATGATTCTGCACAACAAGGAACAGTTGTGGATGTATTTGTTGTCACTTCAATCAATTCCATTTATATAAGAATAAAAATGCATTAGATAAATTAAAACTCTATAGCACTGTGTTAATTTTTCAGGGTTGATGCTCACAGACCCTGTAATTCCATACTTAATAAAACACAAAATTTCGTTTGTGATCACTACATTTTTCTCTTCAATTAATGGAACCCAATATATTTAAACCAAATACATAAATATATCTGAAAATTTTTGTGGTTAATAAATTCAATATATTCATGGTAGATGATTCAATAACAGTATTGGATGTATATGATTTCAATGGAATCAGCTTTATTTATACAGAATAAAAACTTATTAAAATTCTATAATTCTAAAATAAAATTCCACATTAAATTATGTTAATTTTTCTGGCCATAAATATTTAGCACCTGGAATTCCATCTAGAATTTTTATGGAGGGAATGATCAGTCGTGATTCAGCGCAAATTTGACGCACTGACAATTTCCTTAAGAGTATATCATTATAGAATACAATTTTTTTTCATGAACTGTGTATTGTATTGTAAACTCATAAATGATATAAAAATTACACATTAAAAGTACTAGTGATAGGAAGAAAATTAAGAGTGTAAATACTTTATTGACACAACTATTTATTCCACAGAAACAAGAAAGCGGATTCATTTAAAAACGAATAATTTCAATTAATCTAATAATTTGCCTGAATAAGTGGAAGTGTTGATGAAGTCTGGAAAAGGCAAAGTGGAGAAGTCAATTGATAACTTTCATTAATATACAAAGGATCAACATTCACATATATGTAAAGAATGTAACAAAATACATATAATAATAAAAAAAGAACGTTTTAAAGAGGTAATATCTAATTGTAAGAGTCCCTTGGAAAAATTTAAGGCTATGAAAGATTTTCTTTGTTTTTACAAACAACAGGAGTTATACAGACAACAAAGTGAAGCACATCGTAAAATCACTACATTTTGAAACCCTCATTTTTTTCAAAGGCAATGTTTTTTACCTCCAGTAAATGAGAGAGTTTACAGTCTATCAACTCCATCATTATTGCAGATGGAATAATTCATGAGTTTGTAGCAGATTTAGGAAAGGTCATTTAATAATTTAATCGTTTCAAATAATTTACCTCCTCCTACAAGAACATTAGATAATTTGAAAGAAAGTTAACTCAAAGCTAGAGCTAAAAATCTTAGTATTAGAGGACACAGTAAAGGAAATCATAGTTAGTTAATGCTGCTGGGTTACAGGAGTTTAAATTTCACTCAGAATTATTCCAAAAAACTAGATAAAAGCCAAAACGAATACCTAATATAAATTATTTCACAGATCTGATGATGAGGTTATTGAAAAAGCTCGACAACTGAGACAAAAAAAATAATGGGATGTGATCAGATTTATCGATTCAGTACCAAACTATTTGAGGAAGCTAAAGAGGCTGAGCTATCTAAAAAGCATTTATCTGACATTAAGGAAATTAGATCGAGATTTAATGAAAAACTTAAAGCATGGTCTGTTGACTATAAAATTGTCTTTAATGATGCTAATATTGCTAAACTCGATACCATTAGTGAGAAAACAGGTTATACAAAGAAAGCACCCAATCCTATGGTTGAAACAGAAAAAAAGAACTAACTTTAGAAATGGAGACAAGTTGAATATAACATCCAAAAACCAAAAATGTTTTATCCAATTTCTACAGGATATAAAGCACCAGACGATGCTCGAGAATCTGTTCAAGTTTTGTGCAATAAAATCAGAGATATATTAACATATGATGAGACTATTGATATAGCAGATACCTCTTTAAAATGACAGCAGTTCCTAGAGGTCAAGGTGGTTGAGGTACAAAAATAATAAATTTACCTGAAGATGAGAAGATTAAAAGATGTATCACAACAATTACAATGATTAGTGCTGTCTTAAAGCGGTAACTGTGGCACTAACATTACATACAAATAATATTTTGGACAGAGAACTATCTATGAACAACATTAAGACAATGAGAGACAGAGATAAATACAAATTACAAAAACAGTTAACTGAATAATACGTATTTTGTTCCGTACATAGAAGAGGCGTTTACTCTAAATAACATTAAAAAGTTTGAAATATTGTTAGATATTCAAGTAAATGTTGTATGTGCTGAGAATTTTAATTCAGCTATTTATAGTGGTCCTGAGAAAGAAATAAAGATACATCTGTATAACGATCACAAGCATTTTCATCTAATTAACAGTATGACTGCTTTTACAGGATCACCATAATTCTATGACAACTGCAATAATACATATAACAACAAGGACCAACAGAGATGTAAAATAGAGAGAAAAGTCTGTGTACTATGTGAAGGTCCTAAACAAAGTAGTATGGAAAACAAGATGCACTGCAGAAACTGTAATGTTTACTGTTTGAATTAAGAATGCTTAAGAAAGCAAGATGAAGTTTGTGATATAGTCTACAAATGTAAAGATTGTAAAAAGATTTGTTTAGGATCTAAAGTACATAAATGTGGCTTTGAACTTTGTAGGAATTGTAAACAAGTAGTGAAAATTGGAAATCAAATATGCTACATCCAATACTAATTTCAAAACGGAGGTATTCGTGAAAGAAAACTCGGTGAGGATTTTATACTCCAAGGTTGTCCATATTGTTATAGAGAAGGTTTTGTATTAATGGAGAATAGAAAGATTTTCATGTTTACCAGTGCTTCAAATGCTATAAAATGGTTGCAGGTAAAGAATTTGTGTGTTGTGTTAAAGGCTTCCCTAAAAGAGTGAATTGTTGCTATGCTCAGAGGTTCATGTGGTTTGATTATGAAGCTCAACAGGAGACTGGCATACATATTCCGAATCTCGTAATAGCTTACAATTTTAATGGTGACAAATATAAATTTAAAATAATTCTGCATGTGGCTGATAACTGAATACAAATGATACATTCATAGCGCACTATGCTAAAGAATATGATTCACAATTCATTTTGAAGTACTGTGTTGAAAACACAATAAAGCCATATACCATCTACACATGTACTAAATTGATGTTATTGGAGATAAGACATTCAGAACTAAAACTTGTACAAGGCCCTCTCAATAGTTATCTGGCAGCATTTGATTTAAAAGAACTGAAGAAAGGATACTTCCCACATTTGTTCAATACACAAGAAAATGAAAATTACATAGGACCTATTCCAAATACTCGATATTATTGTGTTGATACTATGAAGCCAAATGATGGAGTGGTATTTCTGAAATGGCACAGCTCAAGAGTCAAAGAAAATTTTGTGCTCAATACGAAGAAAGAAATTGTTGAAAACTGTTATTCTGATGTAGATATTTTGAGAAGAGGCCGTTTAGAACTAAGAAAACAGTTCCTAGAAATAGCTAATATTGATCCATTCTATTATTTAACAATCACTGGAGCTTGTAAAGCTATATACTAAGTATTTACCTGAAAATACGATTGCTGTATTGGGTAAAGAACAGAATGAAAATTACAGTAAAGAATCCACAGCTTGGTTAAACAGCTTGGTTCAACATACTCTTAATGGTGATGAAGTAAGAATAGCCAGTGCAAAAGTAGATGGTTTTGATATAGAAACTAATACCGTTTATCAGTACCATGGTTGTTTCTGGCATGGTTCCAAAAATTTTTTAACAGTGAGAAATCAACAATAAAAATAAAGAAATAATTGATGACTTATATCAAAAGACTTTAACGAGAATTGCAGAAATACAAAATGCTGGATACAGTTTAGTGGCAATGTGAGAGTGTGATTGGTTTATCTCACCAGAGCATAAAAAATCTAGGAAATTGAAACAGTTACCTGAAGTTGTCAAGCCATTAAATCCAAGAGATGCTTTTTATGGTGGCACCACATACTAAGACTGTAGTAATAAGGTAATGTCGCTTGGAAGGAGAAGGCTTAAAGAACTTTTATTCTGAGGCTCCTCCTCACCAATAGCATCCTGCATAGTGTTTAAAGTATACTGCACATAAGCAGTAATCTACTGCTCGTCCAATTGTGTGCAGACAGAAGGATTTCTCTTCTCTGTTCAAAGCCACAATCAATGAATTTGATATATCAGAAATGTATTAAGTTAGTTAAGGAATAATGCATTCAAGTATCAATGAACTATATTCTATTTCAACTAACTAGTTACAAACATAAATGTATTTCTCATGTGAAGCTAAAATTCATGTATTACATGTATGAAGTGCTCAATCAGCCTTTAATCTGTATAATCTGTGTAAATATACATTAGCACAAACCACTTCAGATGAAAATAGCTCGAGGTTGTACCGAGACCTTCTTATCTGCAATAGACAGAAATAGGCCTTTACTAACCAACATGCTACTTAGACTGTATTACTCATTCAAATATATCATATCACTTCCCTCTATATATTACAAATTATTCTTAACCACGCTCATTGTGTTACATTTTCTTTTTTTATTTTTCTTTGACATCTGCATTATATAAATGATATTCTCATCAACTATGTACTAACAAACTATAAGGAACCATTTTAACAATTGTTAAGCATTCAATTCGCTATAATCTCAGATAAATATTTATATATTATGTTCTTTATATTATTTAAAACAGCATTAACAACTATATGCCAATTAGACTGTAACAATTTTGCTATTAGACTCAGAATCTTATGACCCGCCTTACATTTGAAGGCGGTGGGTTACTATTAATTAAATAAATAAATAAATAAATAAATATGGTGGCTGAACAAATGCTGCAAAATTTACAGTTACAGCTGATGGCGTTTGTACATAAATAAGACATGATGATGTATGCAGCCTTTATCCAACTGTACAATATTATAATTATTATCCTGAGCGACATAAAACAAAAATGTATATATATACCAAGATATTGTACTATTGGTCGCTATAGGATTGTATCACCCTGGTTTCCCTGTACGACTTAAGACAAATAAAAGTGAAAAACTGCTGTTTCCTTTGTGTGTCAAATGTGCAGTCACAGAGATGAAGAAAAAAGTTGTATTGAAACCTGGGTGACAGATGAATCAAAACTGGTTGTGGAAATAGGGTATAAGGTCGTAGATGTATATGAAGTATGGGATGTTAGAGGTGAAAGTAACATGTTATTTAAGAATTATGTGAAAGACTTTCTGAAAATAAAATTAGAAACCAGTCAACATAATTTTGAAACTGGTGAAAGAGTATATCAACACAACTAAAGAGAAATTTGATACTGACTTAAATCCTGATAGAATAAACGACAATCCTGGAAAACTAGCTGTTGCTAAGATATGTCTAAATTCATTATTGGGGAAATTTGGGCAAAGACAAAATGTGAGTCAAACAGAGTATATAACAAATTAACAGAGGTATTATGAGATACCACTGGATAACCGATTAGCAGTGTAAATGTAAATTTCCTTAATGACAATTTGGGTCAGATGAAGGTCAATTTCAAGGATTATTATGTGGAAAATAATACAGCTACAGATATTGTCATGGCTGCATTCACTACACCAAATGCAAAAATTAGATTGTATGATACATTAAATAACCTCATAAAAATTTTACATAATTTGATTCTGTACTATATATGTTGATGATGGCACAGTCAATTAAGAAAAAGTTCGTATGTTAGGTGAATGGACAGATGAGGTAGGAAATAATAGATCGATTACTAATTGGGCTTCGACTGGACCAAAAAGTTATTATTATGAGAAAAATGATAAAAGCACTGTGATGAAAGTAAGGGGTTTCAAATTATACCACAAGAATATTCAAAAGTTGAATGGCAAATCCATGATAAGATTAGTAGAAAGTGAAGCGATAGAAAAGATACAGTTAGAGTATAACCAGATAACTAGAGGTGTTGACACTAAAAATGTAATCAACAAACAGGCTAAGAAAGAATTCTGATTTCAGTATGATAAAAAAGTAGTTCTAGAATTATGATACAGTGCCTTATGGATATTAAAAAGTATTTACTATTTAATTAATTTTAATAAGATTAAAATTTTCTATATCTCCTAATACGAAAATAAAATTAATACCACATTTTTATACCATTAATATAAATTTATTAGTTGATTTTTATTGTATACTCTATACTCTAAATCTCTAATTATCGAGTGAGAGACTATTAAAAATAATGAATATGATTTAATATATTTTGTATCATTTTTGGTAAATTAATTATTGGTAAATTACAATTCGCTACCTTTTTTAGAGTCATAAAAAAGAGAGGATATGAGTTTCCTCCCATATTTATGTAAGTTTTATCACAACTAATAAATCTCATTTCATATTTTTCTTCATAAATTTGCATTAATATGTTGATACTTCCAGTATGGACCTCACTTCTCAAGTGGTCTATAATTAAAGATTGTTTAAAATATGGTTTGCAAGTATGAAATTGAACTTGCTTCCCTCTCAGTTTATTATTTCTATCAACACAAATATTAAATTTAAATTCATCCCACACATTAGTCATATTTAAATAGAATAAAAAAATTAATATTATTATTTTTTATTCTATATAAATGGTTACTCTACTGAAGAAGCTAAATAATGCAAACCATTCTAATTTGTTTCAGAAGATTAGTGAACTAGAAGTAAATGAATTGTATTACATTAGTGGTTGACTCCTTGAAAGCTAGATGTAGGGAGAAAATTTGTGTGGAGCTTGATAATAAATTTAAAATTATTTTGCCAGAGATGTTTAATGAAATAATAAATAACAGGGACTTTCAATTTTTTGTAGATGATTATATTAAACTAAAGTGTAAAGGAATGAAGATAACTATAAATAATGATAACAAGGTTCATGACCTAGAGTTCATTGCTTGAAAACATTTTTATTGACTTAATTTTTTACATCTTACTTTTGTGGGTGGGTTGGTTGCTCAACCTGCTCACACACTACTCTAAATCTCACCTGAAACACAAATCACTCATAAAGCGAGAAAAAGTTTTAGAAGGGAATCCATATAAAATGGGGTATACATAACATCCTGAAAATAATATTCATACAAATTCGTGATAGGCTATACTACCTGTAATGTAATTTTTATATACAATACGGTACATTCGTTTACTGAATTCTTTTTAGCAAACGACCACAAATTAGATTCGGAATTCATGATCAGATACTGCAAGGCAATTAGTTAAAGAAAGAAAAAACGTCGAATAGCGTTGCAGACAGCCTGCAGCATAGCTGTGGAAGCACCTGTGTTGATACTGGAGACAAAAATTGTGGCATGAAGCGCACTGCTACTAGCACAGGTCATTCGATATTGTCGGAGTTCGTACCTTACAAAGCACTAGCTCTTGACTGACGAAGTGTGGTATCTCAGACCGCGCAAAAATTTTCGAAGTCGCTCTCCAAGGCCAGTTATGGTGGAATGCTTCTATACTCCCCCTACCCTCCTTAAATTGCCAAGCCTACGACGTTTTGTCGTTGGTTGCATTATCGACTTCTGTGTTTGTTATTGACATGTGTTATTGACAGATGTTGGAGTCTCATGAATTATGTACCTGTTTTCTTCAGTACCTTACCGTATAGCTCAAAATGTGTTGGCACGAATGTGTCATTTTTAACTTCCCCAAGTTTGATGAAATTGTTGGCCAGTCTATGGAAGAAGGTGCCAGTGATATAGATCAAGGTATAAACGAAAAAGACGACGATTTTACATTACCCAGTGATCATAGATCTGCTATTGAACAAGAGTATCATTCAGAGGAAGAACTTCAGGAAAGTTGTTATGGAGATCCGTCTGTTTCTTCAATGAAGTGCTTAAAGTGTCTGTTAAAATCGAATGTGTTCTGAGTGGTGATAAAACTGTAGTTCCCAGTACTGAATGTCAATTTGACAACTTTCTTTTTGTACCTATCAGGTTGAATTTTTATGCGCAAATTTAAAGTCTGGAATTTCGTTTTATTTGGAAATTTATTTGCTACAGAGATTGTATAATTTTTCTGAATGTAAAATTCAGTACTCTAACAGTCTATTCATGTGTACTATTTAAAAGAACCACACAAAATTATGTGCTTTTGTGTGATAACTAGTAAAATCCTGCAGGGTTTATTTGGTGTAATAAAATAAACTAGAAGTGGTTAAACATTTAAATATTTGTAAAAATATATGTTATATAGCATAAATTAAGATTTCAAATGATTTTTGCCTTAAATCTCGGTTGAAACATAGGGGTCCCAGGGACCCCACCTCATGATATATCCACCCTCAAGTTATGGGCATGTCCGCTATCGAAGGTGCTTGCGAAGCGACGTTTGACTGAATATGATTTGCCTTGTTTACTTGGCAGTTTATTAGAAAGTGACTTCTTAAAGTGTGTGTATCTGAGTAGCTTTGTAGTCTCGTTTGAAAATCAGAAAAGAACATGCTCAAGTAGTTCAGAAGAACGAAATACACTGGAAGTTTAAAAAAAGAAAACATTAGCAGACTACGTAAACTACTTCATTTATTACAAAAAAATTCCAATTGCTCTGAGCACTATGGGACTTAACATCTATGGTCATCAGTCCCCTAGAACTTAGAACTACTTAAACCTAACTAACCTAAGGACATCACACAACACCCAGTCATCACGAGGCAGAGAAAATCCCTGACCCTTCCAGGAATCGAACCCGGGAACCCGGGCGCAGGAAGCGAGAATGCTACCGCACAACCACGAGCTGCGGTCTCATTTATTACAGTTGATGGAAATAACAGGCAGACTGATTGATCGACCTCATCATCTCAAGATATCTCTATACCTCAAAGCTTAGAAATGGGGGCCGTGTTTGACACAGATGATAACATTTGTGTTCTGGGTTCGTCAGTTTAAGTTATGAAGGCAGTTGCCTGCAAATCACAGCATGGATCTTCCAGCTCTAGCCACTCCGACTCACCAAATAGAAATATAGAAAACATATATCACGAACCTGGTAAGTAGTGCCGAATTTTTAATGGAAGAAGTGCGCAATATTTAGATTCGAAAAGGGCCAGAGTTTTTCCGAAATAAAAATATTGACTTCTCTGAAGCTTCTACATCCATTTTTTATGCAAGCATTAAAATAAAAACCAGAAACTTAAGTTGGAGTGTCTCCACTTAAAAACTGACGAATGTTGATTGTGTGGAAATGATTGTATTCACTTTCAGAGAAATTCATTTATTGATATTGTTCCTGTCTATTTAATAATAATCTGGGCAATAATCTGAGTTCCTCCAGTGGATATAAAGATTGGGAGCATGTAAAGAACTTACTAATCGAGCATGAGAACAGTTTACAGCACAGAGAATCAGTGATTAATTTGTTGCAAGGAGCAAAATTATTGAACTGGACAGTGGATTGCTTTCCCAAGTTAATGCTTAGGTCAGCTATTAGAAAAGCATACGAAAAAGAAATGTTGCAGTTGTGAAAGTTTCAGTGGAACTTGGATTTTGTGGAGATAACATTTTGGGGATTCAAAGTAAAGGAAATTATTTGGGATGCTTAGAATAAATAAGCGAATTTGACACTTTTCTTGCTGATTTTATACGAAGCTATGACAATCGTGGCAAAGGAAATACATCATATTTGTCTACGAGTAAGATCAATGAACTTATTAACGTAATGGGACAAAAGTGTTAACGACGTTTGTCAACGAACTAAAACCAGCCAAATACTACTTAATAAGCGTGGAATCCTCACCTGATCTCTTCCATGTTGACCAGCTATCTTTCATCACTTGATAAGTGGAAGTTGGTCAACTGGTTGAGAGATTATGTGACTTTTGCCCACTGAGGAGCATTGAGTGCAGAATATACCATATGCTGTTCTTAATTTTTTGAATAGCCTTGACATTTTAATCGAGGACTATCGTGGATAGATCTATGATAATGCAGAAGATATTGCTGGAAATTATTCTGGACTTCAGGCAAGAATCAAAGAAAAATGTGAATTTGCTATTTTTGTCACGTGTGTCGCACATTCACTGGATTCGTAGGTGTTCATGTGGTTGGATATGTTTCAAAAGAGTAACATACTTCGAATTTGTCCAAAAGTTGTTCACTTTTTATTTGGGATTCGAACACTCAATAGAAAACATTGACAGAATTTTTAGATATGAATAAAGTTCTGAGCTCCCTCTCTGAAACTAGATGGTTTGCACAGCTGATGTTCTTAATGCTTTGCATAATGGCTACAATCATACTTTAGAAACTTTAAAATCAGTTATTAGAAACACCAATGAAACAGGGGAAACAGGAAATGAAGTTCAAAGCCTTTCCAAGAAAATGGAAAACCTGGAGACCATTCGCCTGACGGAAATATGGAATCACCTTTTATGAATTATCAGTCAGACAAGCATAATTCTACAGACTACTACCATCACAATATACGTTGCAACAAGTCTTTTTGCATATCTTGCCGATTTTGCCTATAGTGCACGTAGCAGATTCGATCACTACAAATCATCAGCCAAAGACAAAAATCCAAGTGCTGGCTACAAAGATAATTCCCAAAGGAAAAGAATTCGCAGCACCCTTATCACTTTATATTTGCAGAACCAACAGAGACAACTGTTGAGAAATTTTTTTTTAATCACGCACAACACAACGTTTCATTTATGCTTCTCTTTTAGTCTTTAAATGTAAATTACTAATCATAACCTCTATGGGTTCCTTCACGATAAGTTTTGATGATAATCAATAAATACATCTCAATTCTCTGCTACCTTTGCGTACAGAGAAACACATTACACTTACATCTTTATGCGGTCAGGGTAATGCCTGATAGTAATCCAGATGATAACTGTTTAGTAGCTAACCATCACACACCAACACAAAATATTATTTATGAAGCATATAATTCGTTCACATAGTTGTTAATAATATTTGATACTATAATTCTCATGGAATAGTATGTATTGACGAAATAAAATCGCAACGCCATGAAGGAGTTGTGTGATATAAACAAAAGTTGGTATAATGCAGAAAGACGTGGCAGGGATGTAGCCTCTGTACATCATTCCTGGCAGTGATCACGAGAATGTACGGTCGCAAAAACACCGGGCTCCGGAATACCACGTGGCATAATCGAGAGACATGATCACCATATTCGGCGTATGGCTCTCACGCGTCGCACTGTGGCTGCAGCAGCAACCTGACCAGCAGTTGGCACCACAGTGTAACGAGCCAGACGCCCAGTAGCGTGCATTCCACTGACCCCCTAACCACCGACGTTTGCGACTTCAGTGGTGTCAAGCGAGAGCTCACTTCAAGGCAGGCATTTCACATTTTCAATGGCTTATCTCGCGCTTACATTTCCTGTGACTGTGCAATGTTAATAACTTAAACATGTTTCCAAGAATAATGTATTCCCCAATTTTCATTACTCTACATTAATTATTTTTTGGTGGTGCTATTTTTTCCGTTAGTTGTCCCAGAACGAATGTTCAGTACTCATAGATATGACAGGAACGATCATTGGCATATCTTAAGAGCTACGTGCACTGTTTCGTTTTAGATAGCTTGTAAGAAATCTCTTCTACTGCAGCCTCTATGCCTTTCACATTTTGAGAGGCAATATTATGGACCAAAGCAAGGAAAAAAATTTCCTGTGAACATGGGCTCTTAAAGTACAAACCTTATGAGCAATGAGCACTTGTTCATCTTCGTTACTGTGAAATACGTCTGATCTACCACACAAGTGCCCATTGTTTTTAACGTATGCATTTTATGGCCCATGTTTACTAGACAATTTTCTCTTGTTTAAGTCCATACCGCCTCCTTCGAGAGTATGGAGGGCAAGAGCTAGAAGTAGAAGAGATTTGTTTCACACTATCGAAGATGAAGAAGTGCTCATAGCTCTTAAGGTATGCATTTCAGAGACCGTGCATTGTAGTCTTTTTACCTAGAATGATCGTTCCTGTCATACCCCAGAAAACTGAACATTCCTCCTGGGACACCATGTATCACGTTGCGATGTTGCGTTGCCATCCATCAGAAATTTTTTTGTAAAGCACAACGGCAGTTATTCATTATGGCCCACATGTTACTAAGAAGCTTTAACATCACTCTTAACTCTCTAATTGTGAACATTAACACTGTGGTTTCAGAATGATTAAGTGTTGGCTATCAGCGTCCTGCAGCCTCCCACAGCGTCTTTTTTCTTAATTGGCACTCTGGCTTTAACCTGTAGGTTGGCCATCTGGTCATCGTGCTTGCATCTTTCCTTTGTTTCCAGGCATTGGTTAGTACACTAAAATTACTCATAACGAAAGAAACATATTGAATATTATGCTCACTGCATATTTTCACAATGACCACAATACAGCGTTAAATATGAATAACCTTCGTTGCCCAAGTGGTAGACAAATATTACCGGAATTTCCAAATTATTTATCCATATCCCTTAAAATCACCCTATACCATTACGAAGTCGTTATTTACGCATTGTGTTGACGTACTTCTCACCTCCTATCGTTACTGGTGCACGCTTACGCCACAGTAACGTCATTACTTTCGTCTACGTTTTGCCAACTGTGTCGCCATGTACCACTAATCCTTCGACTTAGAGACGCACACCCGTTCCTCGTCACTGACTGGCTCACTATGCGCACTATGTCGTTCCATTCATTCTTCGTAATGGTGCCTATTGAGCATCGGATTACTCATGTGGACAGAAAGACATTAAGAATAACGTATAAGCTTTATGTTACTAGTTTTACAACATGTGCTTTTATGTTTTTGGCTCATATTACTCATGCTATATTACTCTACGATATGTTCGTAAATCTACGTAATATTTTGAAAATTAACAACATTTAGTATTACTTTTACTCTTCCTTTTGTCAACAAACGACATGCTTCTGCCTCTACATGGTACTCGTGTCCATCATAACCAAATACACTCCTGGAAATTGAAATAAGAACACCGTGAATTCATTGTCCCAGGAAGGGGAAACTTTATTGACACATTCCTGGGGTCAGATACATCACATGATCACACTGACAGAACCACAGGCACATAGACACAGGCAACAGAGCATGCACAATGTCGCCACTAGTACAGTGTATATCCACCTTTCGCAGCAATGCAGGCTGCTATTCTCCCATAGAGACGATCGTAGAGATGCTGGATGTAGTCCTGTGGAACGGCTTGCCATGCCATTTCCACCTGGCGCCTCAGTTGGACCAGCGTTCGTGCTGGAAGTGCAGACCGCGTGAGACGACGCTTCATCCAGTCCCAACATGCTCAATGGGGAACAGATCCGGAGATCTTGCTGGCCAGGGTAGTTGACTTACACCTTCTAGAGCACGTTGGGTGGCACGGGATACATGTGGACGTGCATTGTCCTGTTGGAACAGCAAGTTCCCTTGCCGGTCTAGGAATGGTAGAACGATGGGTTCGATGACGGTTTGGATGTACCGTGCACTATTCAGTGTCCCCTCGACGATCACCAGTTGTGTACGGCCAGTGTAGGAGATCGCTCCCCACACCATGATGCCGGGTGTTGGCCCTGTGTGCCTCGGTCGTATGCAGTCCTGATTGTGGCGCTCACCTGCACGGCGCCAAACACGCATACGACCATCATTGGCACCAAGGCAGAAGCGACTCTCATCGCTGAAGACGACACGTCTCCATTCGTCCCTCCATTCACGCCTGTCGCGACACCACTGGAGGCGGGCTGCACGATGTTGGGGCGTGAGCGGAAGACGGCCTAACGGTGTGCGGGACCGTAGCCCAGCTTCATGGAGACGGTTGCGAATGGTCCTCGCCGATACCCCAGGAGCAACCGTGTCCCTAATTTGCTGGGAAGTGGCGGTGCGGTCCCCTACGGCACTGCGTAGGATCCTATAGTCTTGGCGTGCATCCGTGCCTCGCTGCGGTCCGGTGCCAGGTCGACGGGCACGTGCACCTTCCGCCGACCACTGGCGACAACATCGATGTACTGTGGAGACCTCACGCCCCACGTGTTGAGCAATTCGGCGGTACGTCCACCCGGCCTCCCGCATGCCCACCATACGCCCTCGCTCAAAGTCCGTCAACTGCACATACGGTTCACGTCCAAGCTGTCGCGGCATGCTACCAGTGTTAAAGACTGCGATGGAGCTCCGTATGCCACGGCAAACTGGCTGACACTGACGGCGGCGGTGCACAAATGCTGCGCAGCTCGCGCCATTCGACGGCCAACACCGCGGTTCCTGGTGTGTCCGCTGTGCCGTGCGTGTGATCATTGCTTGTACAGCCCTCTCGCAGTGTCCGGAGCATGTATGGTGGGTCTGACACACCGGTGTCAATGTGTTCTTTTTTCCATTTCCAGGAGTGTAGATTTCTCGTAATTCCCTCGGAACCTACATCTACATTGATACTCCGCAAGCCACCCAACGGTGTGTGGCGGAGGGCACTTTACGTGCCACTGTCATTACCTCCCTTTCCTGTTCCAGTCGCGTATGGTTCGCGGGAAGAACGACTGTCTGAAAGCCTCCGTGCGCGCTCTAATCTCTCTAATTTTACATTCTTGATCTCCTCGGGAAGTATAAGTAGGGGGAAGCAATATATTCGATACCTCATCCAGAAACGCACCCTCTCGAAACCTGGCGAGCAAGCTACACCGCGATGCAGAGCGCCTCTCTTGCAGAGTCTGCCACTTGAGTTTATTAAACATCTCCGTAACGCTATCACGGTTACCAAATAACCCAGTGACGAAACGCGCCGCTCTTCTTTGGATCTTCTCTATCTCCTCCGTCAACCCGACCTGGTACGGATCCCACACTGATGAGCAATACTCAAGTATAGGTCGAACGAGTGTTTTGTAAGCCACCTCCTTTGTTGATGGACTACATTTTCTAAGCACTCTCCCAATGAATCTCAACCTGGTACCCGCCTTACCAACAATTAGTTTTATATGATCATTCCACTTCAAATCGTTCCGTACGCATACTCCCAGATATTTTACAGAAGTAACTGCTACCAGTGTTTGTTCCGCTATCATATAATCATACAATAAAGGATCCTTCTTTCTATGTATTCGCAATACATTACATTTGTCTATGTTAAGGGTCAGTTGCCACTCCCTGCACCAAGTGCATATCCGCTGCAGATCTTCCTGTATTTCGCTACAATTTTCTAATGCAGCAACTTCTCTGTGTTATATACCCTTTCACTCACTGGAACATAGAAAGTGACAGTTCTGTTTTCGGGAGAAGTCCACATTTATCACATACAGACCTACAAAAATCTCGTAAAACTGTTTCTTTTTCCAGCACTAATTTTATTTGAAAACGCATTCTTACACTCAGAGAGCCAATTCTCTAATTCCTCTTTCCCATCTGATCTCGCTTATCTCAGCCATCTTTATTGCGTGACACTTCTGTTTCAGTAGTGTTATTACTCTTTCCTTTCTCTGAGGAAATTTAATTCTGGTTGCCTTCTCATTGAAAACATTCACACATCACGTTCAAATAGCATCTACAATGTGCTTCTTCGCGAGGACTACCCAATTTACAAACTTTATTTTATTCTTTTTACTATTTACTTTCACGGTCATATTACTCTTATCAAAATCTATGACATCAGCATGGTTTACCAATAAATCTGTGCTTATGATAAGACCGCCACATAGCTCTAGTACCGATATGGGACGAAATTACATTATTCTCCCACTTCTAATAACACTTGTTTTTCTACTATTGTAGTCTTACTCCCACCTGCACCTCCGATCTTCAACCCTTGTATTGGTAACACTGGCATTTTGTCCTTGTTTATGAATTCCTCATAAAATCCTTCTGTAATTGCGCGTAGTTTACTACCTGTGTCAGAGACGGCTACTGCATAATTGCCATTGACCTCAAGACACAGTATAAATTAACATTGCTATTCACTTTCGGTGTCTGTTTCTTCAAGAAGACCTTCCAGTGAATTTTCAGAACTATCTCTTATCGCCTGTTTATGTGCTACTTATATGGGGAATGCATAAATTCCCCTTCAGTTTACGTGCTGAATACTATCTCTCTCGAAAACTCTCTCTCTCCTGTTATCGATGTTTCCTTCGTCGTGACCATTGTACTGTCTATTACCATGAAAATGTGTACCTCCTCGGATCCAACCACCCCTTTCTTGTCTACGAAAGTGTTTGATGTATGTAACCAACTGATTCAGGGCCTGCAAAGTTTCCTCAAGTTTTTTTCTATGCATCCCTACGGCGTCTATTTTTCCTTTGGCAGCAAAACTGTGGAAAGAACAGGGTGGCTACAATTAGACTTTCGCTACCTGAGTGAGCCACCATTAAAAAGAAAGATCTAGGGCCATGAAACTTTGTGGAAATATTTCTAAGGACGTGTGGAAGAGAATTAATATTGAAAGAAACATATTTTAGTTTCCACGCGAGAATGTAACACTTGTTAGTAGCGTACCATATTTACGTTTAGGGTTACAAATGCCGCTCAGTGTGAGGACCATCTGCATCCACAGCAGCATGGAATCGCACTATGGACTGCGTACTGCTGCTCGAAACGTCTCAGATATGATGTTGAACCATAGCTTGTTGAGCTGTTGTGACAAACCTCGTGCACAGCTTGAAGATCGCACATTGTGTCCAGCGTTCTCAGCCATCGCAGCAGCAACTTCTTCAACAATTTGTGGCGCAATTGGCCGTCTCCCCTTCCAGGAGCTGTTCCAAATTCAACAGTTAATTCAAACTTCCGAATAATGTTCATCAGTTGAGATGTGGAAAGAGGACCTCCACGTATTCCTTTAATGTGCCGATACTCACGAAGAGTGGCAGTACTCTTGCTATTGTTTTGACAGAGCAACTTTCCGAGTGAAGCCTTGCGCACCTTGTCCGGACCCATCTTGACCGTCTGCAGCTGTAATGCTCAGTGATGCTTGTGTTTCAACTCTACGTCACCGTACCAGTAGTGGCGCCTAACGGCAAGTCATGACACTAACACTAGTAGCAACGAAATTATTGCAGCACACGGTAAGAACATCATTCCTATAAAGTTGGGTGCTCATATGGTAAGCAGCTTCCCGTCTACACTGGTTCAAGCAGCGAAAATGTAATTATAACCACCCTGTACATCATCAGATAGTGTTCTTGACTGACATTTTCACTAATATTATTTGCTACAACCAAACATTTTATTTTTGAACCTAACTTGTTCTCAAAATTTTAAACAATAAGATCGGTGCCGATGTTGTTAAATCACTGATTCCGCACCTAATTCAATCTATCTTCCCAAACACTTCCTTTATATTATTTACAACATTTTTAACATTATCTACTTTAACAGACAGTGTGGATTGACCATGAGGGATATTGTTATTTATTTCATATATTATCCTATTAGATTTTTGAGTGTCCTCCCTGAAATTAATTTGTATGGTCCTTCTTTTCGTCTATATTTTTACTTTGTTGGACTTGAAAGGTATCACTTGCGTTCGCTGTATTTGACAACCTATTTTTTTACTATCTTTTGTTCCCGCATGTAGCCAGCAATTCATTCATTAATTGTTTAATTTCTTTATTAGTATATTAAATGAAGTCATGCATCTCTTGTCAGTTTTACTGCTACTGTTCCTAGCATATGGTTTTGTTTTTTTCAGTGATAGCTACGCCGGTAAATTCATTGATCACTTTGCCCAATCTACTATGTAAGGACAGTTTTTCCTATTTTATAAATTCTCTGGAGACTTGCAACATTTTCCTTTAATATCGTTTACAGTTTCAAATTCGGCAGTTTCATCCCCGTTATTCATTACTCACGTTCTCTCTTCAGTAATGTCTTTTGTTAAAATAATAGTTTCTTTAGCCATTTCTTGCTCTTCATTTGCCCCCAAATCACTAATCCTGTACCGAGCGAGGTGGCGCAGTGGTTAGACACTGGACTCGCATTCGGGAGGACGACGGTTCAATCCCGCGTCCGGCCATCCTGATTTAGGTTTTCCGTGATTTCCCTAAATCACTCCAGGCAAATGCCGGGATGGTTCCTCTGACAGGGCACGGCCGACTTCCTTCCCTAATCCGATGAGACCGATGACCACGCAGTCTGGTCTCCTTCCCCAAACCAACCAACCAACCAACTAATCCTGTATGCCCTGATTCTTTTATACTCTCTCAGTGTTAACGTATCACAAAGTACCTGATTAATAATATTCGAGCCTTTTTTGTAACTAATGTGAGCTGTGGCTTATTTCCCGTAAGATCTCGCAATCTCCGGATGACGTAGCTTGTAGAAAAATGACCTGGCGACGCGCCCGTACGCCGAACTCCGGACCTCCGTGTACGCACCACAGGCGCACCACATCGGCACATTTGTGCTGTCTTGGACTGTTTTCAGCGTACTTCCTGCGCTTAGCGGCTCTTCCACTGTATATGTGGCTGGCCTCGCCACTTCTGCTGTTACTGTTTTCCGCCTGTTTCCTCTTATTACTCTCGTGAAGAGTTTTCGCAGTATTCCACCGCTGACATGTTCATCATCCTCTGTGACGTGAAAGTATTACACTGCGAAACACATAGATTCTACAGTTCATCACTTGCACTACTATAACTTCTCACTGTTAGCCCTAAGCCACATAGTTTAGCCACCTCTAATTCCGAGTTAATTCCTGGCTGAGATTCTAGCTCTCCAGCAAATTACAAAATTGTCTCCAGCATAGGGATGCCATTCTGCAAGTTCGCTTCGTATATAAAATCTCTACAAATCTTCCTCAGAACAGTCACGACTTCGTGGAATGTAACATTGGAGATGTACAGTAAAACTGGACCTTCCTGTTCACGCGAGATCGCAAAGACAAAGAAAGACCCTTCTTGGTTCATCTTTGCGAATCGACCCATACAACTTCCTCCTGCTTGATCTGTACAGACAAAAAATTGGAAATGAGCGTACGGCACATTGGGCCGGGAGTCCCCCACTCGGAGAAGTTCAGCTGCCGAGGACCAGTACTTACTGCATTCGATGCCACATTGGGCGACTTGCGCGTCGCATATGGGGATGGAATGATGATGAGGACAAGACAACACCCAGTCCCTGATCGGAGAAAATCTCCTGCCCCAAGCGGGAATCGAACCGGGGCCGCTTGGCGTGGCATTCCGCCGCTCTGACCACTCAGCTAACGGGGACGGAGTGCACGGAGCTGTTGCTTATGTACCTCGTAGCAGATATTGTGAGACATTGGAAGCATTCGGAGCTGCGGAAGGTCAAACTATTTCGCTATGAACGGAGGTGAAGTAGCATATGTAGCGTAAATAGTGTTCTTGGATCCCATTTAAGTGCGTTTTTGATAAGCATTGTAAAATAATTCACAATTACTCAGTCTGATACCCTTAATTTCAAAAGGATACTGAAAATCGAGAGTATAGTCGACACTGAGGTCAGACAGACCAGGAGTCTATCCTGTCACCGACTGACTTACTTTTCAGAAATTAGTAGCAAACTTCAGACGACAGAGAAAGGATTCGTACTTTGTCGATAGCATATTTATTTGTTCCTTATTACAATTACTTCCCGCATAGCGTAAGAACAGTAAAATCCCGAGCTGGTGGTAGGGGTCTGCTGATTATAAATGGTTCAAATGGCTCTGAGCACTATGGGACTTAACTTCTGAGGTCATCAGTCCCCTAGAACTTAGAACTACTTAAACCTAACTAACCTAAGGACACCATACACATCCATGCCCAAGGCAGGATTCTAACTGCTGATTATACTCCAAACGTTCTCAATTGTGGAGAGATCCGGCGATCTCGCTGGTCGAGGTGGGGTTTGGCAAGCACAAAGACAAGCAGTAGAAACTCTCACCTCATGGGGCGAGCATTATCTTGCTGAAATAAAACCCCAGGATGGTCTGTCATGAAGGGCAACAAAACGGGGCCTAGAATATTGTTGACGTACCTCTGTGCTGTAAAGGTGCTGCAGATGACAACCAAAGGGATTCTGCTATGAAAAGAAATGGCACCCCAGACCATCACCCCTATTTGTCGGGCAGTACGGTGGGCCGTAGTCAGCTAGTACTCGAAGGCTGTCGAGGCGTCTTCGCACAGGTCGTCGCTGGTCATCAGGGCTCAGTTCGTATCGAGTCTCATCACCGAAGACAATTCTACTCCATTCAGCGAGACCTGGTTTGTCCTAGAGTGTATTTATAATGTTAAAACTCCAATATAATAATTAATATTTGATGCAGAAAAGAAGATTCTTTATCGCATAAATATCGTATGGCCCTTGAATCTACGGCAACTAAGACAGATACGCTCTCACCTGTGTGCCTACGGCGATGAGTTGCGTTAGCAACCTCGCTGTCTGCTTGTGAATCATGGGAACTACCACTCAGCTCCTCGTTGTAACCATGTGTATCACTGTTCAAAATATTCCCCTTCAGTGCAGAGGTCAAAAACAGTCTCAAACAGGGATGAGAAATGGTATCTGAAATAAGAAGAACCACACAATCAGTAAAGTAAAGGTTGAGGGAGTCTGCAAGAGTTAGACCAGGCCGCAACCCCGTCGTCTACCCACTGCTTCCATCCAACACGTTCCTACCAACATTACATGCTCCCCTCTCTGTTTTTCACTGTATCTACCAAATATTCATCTTTACAAGCTGATCCATTCAGTACGACACAAATCGTCATGCTCATTACTGACTGGTCACAGCAACAATATCGCTTCATTTCAGTGTTGTTGGCGCTACGAGACGCTCCTCGCTAAATTTCTTCAAGCGCGTGTACAGGAAAAAGCGCAACTTTTTAACGCAAACGCCATTTACAAATCCAACATTACTCAACATTTTAGAAACAATTTGTACAATGCCACAATGTTGCTTCCGTACGAGCTCTGACTGAGGAAAAAAAAGTGTCAGTCGTTGAATTAGGAACTCATCGCTTCATTCAACGTCAAACGAACGCTGCTTGCAGAAAGTTTATTAAATAATTTTCACTTATTTTGTCTCTTGTGGGGGAGAGAGTTCATGAATCTTTTACCGTGAACTCAACGATACAATCACTGTGATTCCTACACCGGAAGAAAGAGTACTAATAACAACATCGCGGTATGAAACGCCACAAAAATAAAATAAAATCATTCATTATTATTCACTATCATTTTGTTACAACTATTTAAAAAAAAAACAGAATACAAACGATAAAGCTGCTGATTCATTTCTTTGCAGTAACAACGTTCCTGCTTTCATAGTGACAATGTTTTAAAAGAAAAGTGCCAAAAGAAAGTCGATTTCAAAATACTTAGCAGTGGAAATAATGTGTTGCATATGAACCAAAAGATACCTAGAACACTCCAGCATCACGCATCTGTTCATCCTTAAAATGGGCACTGCATGTACACACATCCACCTATTTCAATCTAGTACGCGGTCTATGAGCTACACGAGCGTTGTAATTCTGTCTTCGTGCTTAATTATACGACGCAGTGTTATTGTGATTACCAAGTGCCGAGCTTTGTGGAAACTAGCTCTCATATGCGTCACTGTTTCTAGTAGCTTAATATGATCCTTCCAGTCTACAATCTAGAAACACACTCCAGCGTTGCAAACTCTTCTCGTTGCCACAAAGCTCATTAGCTGCCAGTTTGTATGGTGTGAAGCTGTAATGCAAAAGTAACACATACTAATCAAACAGCTGTAGACACTTGAGAAAGGAACTAGTTTATTTCTGCTAAATGTTAATAAATTAGTGAAATCTGTTTCGTAACATCATACCTCATTCTTCTACAACGAACTACGCGGTTTACATGATTAGGTTTCCTCCAGTTGCTTCTTTTTTACGCGTGATAGAATAGTACAGCTTTTTTACACGGGTAAGTCACTAAAAATGAAATTTCTTGTTCAATACCTACATTCGAAACAATTTGTTTTACTTCGCACAACATGGATGAGACCAGTAGAATGTGTACTGTCAATAACGTATGAAACATTTTTGTCCAATATTAATGGCAACGGTGTCTGGGACAATATTTAACGAAATGTTTCTACAGCGTTGCTTACAAGAGCAAAGATTGGAAGCAAAATGTACAAGATAGATTTCTGACACTGAAATATGCAGGTTCTCACAGTGACAGTAATTGCTGTATTCGAGATATTAACAGTGAAAGCTATAAAGAAACAGTTATATTTATTTATTTGTTACATGATACGATTAAATGCAGTACATGAATTTAAATGTTTTTTGCAATTAGTGATACATCTACAACACATCATTCATTCACTATTTGATGTAATAATTCTGTACGTGCGGTAATCTAAAGTTACACCTTCAGTTATCTGTAAGTCGTGACTGACAACTAATAAATGATTAATATTTATTGGTTTCTAGCTAGTTCATTACTAATTAATTATTATATTAATCTTTGTATTTATGTATTCCAATATGTCAGAATGATGGAAAGATCTCCACTTCAATGTGGAGGAGTTTATACTTTGAGTTTTATCTTAGTTAATTCTTATCTTGCACTAACTCCTAATTATATTACAGTGTTAGAAATTTAGTTCCTCTATAACGTTGTGTAGATTCTCATTTCCTATTTCATCATCAGCGACGATAGGTTTTCCACCGTAATCTGAAGAACAATGTGACACAATCATTTACGTTGGGAGGTTATGCTCTAGTGCTTTTCAAGTACAGGAGGTGATAGAATGTGGGAGACCTCTCGCCTCATCGTTATCCTGCACTGTCTGTTGACACAGCATAATACGCAATTACCAGCACATTGTCTGCAGGCGTGAAGTACAAAAAGTATCCGAACATTATCAGACTTTTTAGATAACACGGGAGACTATATTGCTGCTGATTAATTTATCTCTTATATTTATCTGCTGTGTTCAAGTATCTGACGGAAAAACACTGTTTAGTATGCGTTACACTAATACAAAAAAATTGCTGCTTCTCATGATAACGTTACAAAAAAAATATTTTTAATAACAAAAGTATCATAAACTGTCACTAATTAACAGGATAATGCGCAATTTCGGTTTCGAAATTGTCTGTGTCTACGTTCAGCGCACAGTCATACTGAATAAGCGTTACAGGACTAGCTTGAATGTTCCCAAACAGTAGGAGTAGATACATAACTAAATCCAGATAAACCATTCAGCGCTACAATTAAGTCTTTACAATTGACAGAAGCAAAAATAGCAGGCACTATCAAGAGTACAATTTAGCAAGTTTTCCGCATTTCGGTATATAGGATAAAGAATCAAGGCAGCGACAAAACTTATGTGGATGAAGTTGTCTTTGAATTTCTGTACTGACTGTAGATGTGCCTGTTAGTGGCTGCTTCGAAGACGAAGTAAAAATCTTTTCACGGTTAGGCCAGAACTGAAAACTAACGCAATCTTCTGTTTGAAGTGAGACCACTTTATTGCTAAAGTCAGCGTCAAACAGCACTTCTTTGTTGTACCAATGACGGCTAAGACGGGGAGAACACGCAACGTAGATGGTGAAGTCTTCTTTATTCGTATCAGATGTACACTAAAATGAACATGTATACAACACATACAAAGAAAACTATACAGTTTTCACCCTGAATTGGGCAACTTTTATAGCACTGGGTGGTGCAGGCGTTACGTCCTTCATGCTACAGCTGGTTGGGCATGAGTTACATTTCATGAGATGCCGGGTTGTCTGCAATTCACTTCTTTCCTTTCGAAGATGCGCCAGATCAAGCTGCCACTGCATCCACTCGGAGCTTGTACCTAGTATAGACCTACAGGTTTTATTGACTTTTCTATAACTGTGCAACTGAGACATCGTAAATAAAGAGCAGGAAAATTGTTTTGGCGATTCTCCTCTTCAGTATCTGTTGTCTGTATTTTTGTTTTTATGTCTTAAGCGAACTGGCAACTAAAACGCTCGTTCACCGGAATCGGTCTACTTTCTTATCATCACAAAACGCTGTTAAATAAACAACATTCATTTTAATATTATTTTAAGATACAAAGAAATTACAGACATTGGCTGCCACTCGGCACTGATTAAATCAATGGGGGAAGTTGAAAATTGGTGGCGGACCAGGATTCGAATCTGAGTCTCCTGCTTAACACGTAGGTGCGCTGACCACTGCGCCATCCAGACACTGTGGTCTGCGAAACTGCAAAGACTTCCTAACACGATAACCGTCAGACCCAAACACTCAACTTATCCACGCACCACTAATGTAGTACCAATGGTCCATTATCCTCCTTATACACGGCATTTGGACGATTCCTGTAAGAGTTCCAAGCCTGGAGTGGATACACACTCAAGAGATCATTGGCCGTCCTCGCTTTAGTTATACAGAGTGTTCATTTTAACTGAAGACATTGAAATATCTCGAAAACTACACATCGGATCAAAAAATTTAAAGTTCCAATTTGTTTGTCTCGGAGGGGGACAGCCAGCAATACCAAGCTCGACCCGCCATCTGACCCGTGCGTCGGTGGCGGGGAGCAACTATGAAATCATCGACGGGAACCCAGTTTTTTTACTGCAGATAGCGATTCTACGGCAAAAACTACATATGTTTTGTCTGAAGCATTTTCTTCGATGCGTCACAGATGGAGCTGAAATAGGAGGAATTGATATGGGTACATAATCGTAATTCACGATATGCTTCTCAAGGGCCCCTGAATATCCGTTGGCACGTGAGACCCCACCTTCATGCTGCGAGTTGTATTCCTCCGCCATATCAAACAGGGGAATACCCGACGCGCCACCGTAACCATATAGCGAACTACGACGCATCAAACAGGCAGTACACTGCGACCGCAGCTTACATATCGTGCAGACGTAGAAAAGATAGCGGCTCTAAACATTACAATACTTGCGCAGTGTTTATTTTCCGCACACCTGCTTACCATCTGGAGAACAGACGTGCAAGTGGACGATGAATGCTGCAACCACAGAAGAAAAAATCAAAATTATCCTGATTCACGGAGAATGGAGGTGAAATTTTGAGGCTCTGTTGCCTTGTAAGCCGAGTTTTTCCGCAGAAAGCGCGCTCTCATTCGTTATTTTACAAGTTCGTGAACGTCTTTATGTCTGATGGCAGCGTACAGACCAGCAAAAGGAAACGAAACAAAAGTGTAACAGGAGAAGCTAATGAAATCGATGTTCTAACGGCAGTGCACCACAACCTACGGATAAGCGCCCGGCAATTTCACCACGATTCCGGTATGTTCGTAGGTAGTATTGTCACAAGTTGAAAGGTGGCTACACTGAGCCACAGCGCCAGAGATTGCGCCAAAGAGTATTATTCAGCCGCCTCCACTGGCAGTGCTTGTCGAGAACTCGTAGTAGTCGGTGGTTGCTGAGATGTCGTAGTGAAAAGTTCTTGTCTAGAAGTCGTAGTGGAGAGTGCTTGTTCCATGTTTTATACAGTTGTTTGATGGGCTAGACAGCAGATGTTGTTCGAATGGAGATATTGTAATGATCAGAGTGCTTTTCGTCAATATATATGAAGGTAAAATATTCCCTGTTTTTTCATTATTTCAGTGCCTTAAATAATGCGTCATTACAGGTTCAGTCAACAAAGCATCTGGCTCGTGTTCTTGAATTAGAGTGTAATCCTGGTTTTCTTACGCAATTATAGTATTTCTATTTTCTTTTAATTACTTCAGTATAAATGGTATTTAAAATTTCTTGCCTTGTTGAAGAAGAACCGTGCCAGATGTGTATGTTGAATCACACTCCCACACACAGAACAATTACACTTGTGTTTTGGTTTCGTAGGTTTTATAGTTGCTGGGGACTTCATTAATTAATTGTGTTAACGGAAATTTTCTTTCATTCTTTGTTGTTATTCTATGCAGTCAGATTGCGTACTAAAACTAGTCAGGGCCAACCGTTTACGAGACTTCGTAATCGGACATACAGCGACTAAAATTTAAAAAGAATTTGCATTCATTAATATTTAATTAAGCCCCCATGCAAAGTACTGTCATTAGTATCATCCAAACCACTTGTCACTGCATAACGAACTACATGGCGCCGATTACCATAAACGGGTAGTGTTTTGTGAATGGGTACGTCAACAAATGCAAACGATCTCTATATTCTTTCCCAAGGTACTATTTTCTGGTGAGTCTACATTCACAAACTATGGTAGCATTAATCAGCATAAGATGCATTACTGAGGTGTAGGCAGTCCACACTGGGTACGGCATGTAGACCATTAACGTCCTTGGTCGGTTAACATATAGTGTGGCACCATGTGGAAAAAACTCATGAGTCCGTATTTTATCGAGGGCACGTCACTGGCCGGAAATATTCAACGTTTTTGTAACAGTAACTATCGGCACCACTGCAGGATGTTGCACTGGACGTTCGACAACGTACGTGGTTTCAGTACGACGATTGCCCAGGGCATTACGCAATTAAGGCACTGGAGATATTATACCGCGTTTACACTGGTCTATGGATCGTCAGAGGTGGCCCTATTAATTGGCCCGCTAGGTCGCCGGCTTTGACGTCGTCGGATTTCTTTCTGTATTGATATTTAAAAGGTGGACCGCACCAGAAACGCCTTTGTTGACATTCCCGCAGATATGCTTCTTTCCTGCGTACTGTCACTTAAAAAGCGGATCACTAAGTATATTGAAGTTGGCAGTTTTCTAATTGGAAACGTAGAGTAGAGTTCGCCTCGACGAAAGGCCACAATGGCGCATGAAGAAGTGCTTTGTTCGATATGCCGGAGGAATACAACGTTGCGAATGGGGTTTCCAATGAGACTTTATGAAATACTGACCTGTCCTATCCTCGCAGCATGGAGACGGGGTCCGACAGGTCATTGAATACTCAAAGGAAATTGAGTAAATTACGATCCTGTACCTATTTCTGTTCGTCCGATTACAGGGCCATCTATGCCGAACGTAGAAAATGCTTCAGACAAAACATATGTAGATTTTGCCGTAGAATCGCAATCTGCAATGGAATACGGGGTCCCCATTCAAGATTTCAAATTTCTCCCCTCGCCCCTCCCCACCCCTAACCACACACGGGTGGGGTAGCGGGTCGAGCGTGGTATCATTTGGTGCCCCCTCTGAGACAAATAATTTGGAATTACAACTTTTATTATCCGATGTGTAGTTTTTGAAATATTTCAATGTCTTCAGTTGAAGTGACCACCCTCTATGTATGTATGTCTGTTATTTAGAACTCTTACAAGAATCTGAGAAATACCTGGAGTAACGAGGATAATAAACGAGGGGCACAACATTATTAGTGTGAGGATAAGCTGAGAGTTTGGGTCTGACGGGATGTGTGCTAGGGTAGTCCGTGCAGTTTCGAAGAGCACTGTATCTGGATGGCACATTGGTCAGCGCAACTGCCTAGTAAGCATGCGACCCTGGTTCGAATACCAGTCTGGCACAAATTTTCAGCTCTCCCCATTGATTTAATCAATGTCCAGCGCACCCAATGTCTGTAATTCCTTTGGGTTTAAACTAATGGTGGGTGCTGGGTCAAATGGCATGTCTGGAAGAACAGACACTAAATTTATATGATTAATGCGAGGACGGTCAATGATTTCTTCAGTGTTGATGCACACCAAGATCGAACTCTTACGGGAATACGCGAAATGTCGCTGATAATGACGATAATGGACAAAGGACACTACATTGGTAAGGCCTGCATAAGTTGAGAATTTGGGTCTGACAAGAAGCGTGCTAGACTAGTCTGTGCAATCATGATGACCACTGTGTCCCGTTCAGTCTGCCTTCGGAGGGTGATGAGGCGAGCACTCCTTGTTTGCTACTTACCTGTTGTGCTGCTTGCGGGAGAGTGAGCGTGTGTTTACTTGCGCGTGGTGGTTTGTCTCAGAGTCCGACTTCGTCGACCGTCATGGCGTTTTCCTACAGCCATGCTACGATTAAATAAAGTTTTCCATTAGATCATGAGCAACCAATGGTGTATGAAGCAGAACGATGGGACAAAATGCGTCTCCCACCGCAACAAGTTCTCGGAATTCATTTTTCGATCCTCAGTACTGCTGTGTACATAAAGCTGGCGAATCAAAAACTGCGAGCCGACGTCGCGCGATGTCACGATAATGATCTCAAGTTCCGATACTCTGATGACCATATAGGGACTGTCGTTGTTTTGACCTAGGAACGCTGATACCTTTCATCTCCCTTTTGAGGTGCCGTCGGATGTTTTAGTGGCCGCCTTTAAACGTTGCATCAACGTCGTCAGTGATATTGTTGATATGTGGAAGACATTCGAAACCTACCGTGACCTCAGTGATGTCCCTCAAATAAATATTGTACTAAGGAAACGCATGCCTTCCTACTTCCTTATCGCCGGCTGGAGGACAGTCGTCATGTACTATTGCCAGCCGCGCACATGTTCAGTTTGTGGCCAGGAAGATCATGTCCGTTCTTAATGACGCCGATCGGAGACATCGCTCTAACTGCGGCGCCAACTGCGATACCTCTATCTTACGCGTCCGCGGCGGGGCTACCTTCTTCGCCCTCTATGAATCAGCCGTCACCGGCGTCGACTCCTCTTGACAGTTCGATGGACGTTTTGCCTGTCTCTCCTACACTGCCACCGGGGGTGGTACCACCGGACGATGGCCGTTGGTCGGGGCAAACGTCTGTCGCGACCCCATGATTGTTGATCATGGAGCTCTACCGACATCAGCTTTTCTGCCGTCTAGCCGCAGGTCGACGACGCCGCTCGCCATCCGACACGGAACAACTTGTTAGAAAGCAGCTGTCGCTGAGAAGACGCAAGAGACGATGCCGTACCGCTCCTGATGACTGCCTCCATCGGATGTGTGCACAGCATGACGACCCTCCTTCTGATGATTCGCTGTCCTCTGACGCCATGGCACTGGGCGACGAGGCGTCTCTCTCCTCGTCCACGTCCACTCAGCATCCACCTAAGGTCACCGACCCTCCCAGCCTACGTCTGATACGGCTGCCTCCAATTTCCTTGTTTGACGCTACCTGCTGTTGCACCTCTGATAGTGTTCGACTGAAACAGCTGAGTGAGACCTTTGTCTCCTGGGCGGACGACATCGATCTGAGGATGGCTGTTCTCGAGGTATAGAGAGCGATGGAACCCCCTTACTGGGGCCGACTCTCTTCCTGTCACAGTGGTTTGCCCTTCCACAGGGCCTAACACGGAGCTTCCTGCGCTTCTCTCGTGTTTACATCGCCCATCGTCCTGGTGATGGCAGCTTTTCGAACTTATCGCATAGCCAAGATCACTGTCAATACCATTCGCATACGCCGCAAACTGGCTCTACTGCATGAAATGCTGTACGCTGCGGACACTGAGCATACTCTCCTTCTGGAGTTGAAAGTTGCAACCTTTTCTGCTCTTCATGGCTTTACGATACACTTCTCCCGTGCTTCCGCTAATGGTAACGGGATTGTGATCCTCCTACGTGACGGTGTCCTCCCACATACAGTTGTCTACCTCCCTGATGCCAAAGGATTGGCTCTCGTGCTTCGTGGCGTCAGGGTCATTGTCTGTGGGCCATCTGGCTCGGGTCACCGCCGCGAACGCTCCACTCTCTTCTCTGAGGCAGTCACCCCTCTTTTCCTGGGCCTGTAGCATGCATTGATCATGACTGTGACTTCTGCTCCACCCTGGCACCCAAAGGCCAACTGCTGCCGGAGCGCCAGGAGATGTTTAATCGTGCCAAGAAACAGCTCGCATCCCTCCCTCGAAGTCACCTTGAAGAAGCTGTGGTCAGGAAATTCACACATGACAAGCTAGCGCAGGAGCGTATGTCTTGTAGCATGTGATAGCGGATGGCGCGAGCGTCGGAGGACTTTGATTAATGTTCTTACGACTGATGATGGGTGGCGTTTAGATATCCAGCGTGATATAAGATCTGCCCGTCATGCACATTATGATATGATGCGCTTTGCACATCACCACAGCCCTGTCAACATTACGCCAAACTCCAGACTCTCCTTCGCCTCGTTTCCTGGAGATGAAACGATGGATCTGCTGCCTGTGCCACGGAGGACGAAGTTAATGAAACTATCCAGACGGGTTCTACGAACAAGTCGCCTGACCCTGCGGGCCTCCCATTACAGCTTTATAGGACATTTCGTCGCCTAATGGCGCTTTGTGGACAGAAATTTTGAGGATCTTATGTCGCCTCTCGTGCAGATCCCAGAAAGTTTCCTCAACCGTCTCTTCATTCCCATCCACAACGCTCGAGATGCATCGCGGATATGCCGTTACCGCCTCTTAACACGAAGACCTTTACCCAGCTGTTGGCTGCATGGCTTAAACGGCGGCCCCCGTACGTAGTTTATCCTGATCAAATTTCGTTAGGAGATGCCAATAACATCTGTGGTGTCACCGCCAGACACCACACTTGCTAGGTGGTAGCTTTAAATCGGCCGCGGTCCATTAGTACATGTCGGACCCGCGTGTCGCCACTTTCAGTGATAGCAGACCGAGCGCCACCACACGGCAGGTCTAGAGAGACGTACTAGCACTCGCCCCAGTTGTACGGACGACGTGGCTAGCGATGCACACTGACGAAGCCTCGCTCATTTGCAGAGCAGATAGTTAGAATAGCCTTCAGCTAAGTCAATGGCTACGACCTAGCAAGGCGCCATTAGCAGTATATTGTCTGAAACTATAGAGTCTCACTTGTATCATCAAGAACATCTGCACAGCCCTCTGTTGCTATTAGGACTTAACCCTCTTGCTCACGCTCGTCGTACAGTATGGGATACCCTGATACTACCGTCGACGTCGTATGCGTCATGGAACTGTATCCCGTACGGTCCAGAATAGCTGCCTCACTCCTCCCATCTTACTCTGTCATTCAGTGCGTCAAGGCTACCCGCTCGCACCACTGTTGTATGCTTTCGCCACCGAACAGTTGGTCTGCGTCCTCCATCAACGCCTGTCTCGTATTACTCTCGGTGGGTATGGGGACGAGTTCGTCATCGTTCTCCGCAGAGGTGCCGAGGTCAGGGAGTCACTGGCAGCTCTGAAATGACGACGTGGTGCCGTTGTCCTACGTGCTTCACCAGCTTGTTGCTTGAGGCCATTGCATCAGACTCGCTGTCAGCCCTTATCCCGCTTTTGGACATCCTGCCGCCCTTCTTTTACTTCCGCGAAGTTTTCTTCGAACTGAGCCACGTCTGTGCCATGATATTGCCAGCGCGCTTGACGTCGGCGAAGGCGATCTATGACTTTCTTTAGCAGCACAGGTCACTGAATGTGGTTTAGCGAAAGCATCCCTACGTAGACTGGCGTGCTTTCTGACAATTGGTGTAAGCTCCTTATCGTGCTACTGACGTCCAGGCTGCATAGTTCCTTACGACCAGTGGGAAACACGCCTTATTGGGATGCACCTTGGAGAATCCCCGTTGTGTGTCGCCAGTGATGTTCTAGACACGGACGACTTTCGCCTGGTGTGGGAATCGCCGATAGGTGTCTGGTTATTGGTGCGACAGATACAGGCTCTAATTACCTCTAAAACTCCTTATCAGATACCTCTAAACATGCTCGTCTTTCTGGGCGAACGAATACCAACCCCGTGAAGGGGACTTGTGGACACGCTGTTCACTAGTTGTTTGCCGAAGGCGAGAGAAATGTTCTTCGTTTTTGGCACTTCATTAATAAACGCCATTGTAAAGTTGTCCGCAATCGCAAACGTAGACAATTTTTCTCCAGTTTCCTTTGTAGTGTTTTCATTAACCCACAACAGTGTTGGGGTGTTATTGCAGTGAGGAGTTGGCCAACACCTTTTCCACTCTTAGAACCGATTATTCTCTGGTCATCAGAATGCCCTTCCCTGTAAAACTACACGTCGATAGTCTTACCGAGTCCTGCGATTTGCCACTCCCCTTTCCTCGCAACGTCGGTTTCCTTCTATTCTTAGTGGTATTAATGTATTAATGATAACTAAACAAAAAAGAAAAAAAGGAAAAATAAATAAATAAATAAATCATTGATGTCAATTTTACCTCTACTCAATGTTCCCTACGCTTTCCTTGGTTCCTTGGTGGAGGGAACGGGACATGGTGGCCAGGCCTAAGGTTGCTACCTCTGCTCCCTTTGCCCCCATCGCTCTCTTTGAGCAACGGGGAGGTTCCTTTGAAGAATATGACGACCTGGGTTCGAATCCCGGTCCAGCACAGATTTTCAGCTTTCCCCATTAATTTAAACAATCTGCACTCGCAGCTTCTTTGTGTCTTAACTCATAGATGCTGTTGGATAGAAGTAGTGTCCGTTCTTTTGGACATGTCTGAAAGAACAGGCACCAATACATGTACAATTAAGGCGAGGATGGCCAATGATGTCGTCAGTGCGGATCATACCAGGTTCGAGCTCTTACGGGAATCGGTGAAATTCCGTGAGTAACGAGGATCATGGTAAAGTGGCGCTTTGTTCTAACTCGTGGGAAAGTTGACAATTTGGGTCTGAGAGTGTGCTAGGGTAGTCCCTGCAGTTGCCTTGACCATTATGTCCGGATGGCGCAGTGGTTAGCGCATTTTCCTGGTGAGCAGGAGGCCTGGTTCGAATCACAGTCGAGCACAAATTTTCAGTTTTATCATTCATGTAAACAGTGCCCAGTCGCATCCAAATTCCTTTGTGTCTTAATTCATAGTGGCTGGTGTTTCAAAGTGGTGTCTGATCTTTCGAACATGTCCGAAAAAGAGATACCATATATAGAAGTGAAGTACAAAATTGATTAGTTCTCATCTCGAAATGTTTAATTTATTTCATTCACCTTATTTCATCTAAATTCGTCGTCTTACCGGTTGTTGTTGTTGTGGTCTTCAGTCCTGAGACTGGTTTGATGCAGCTCTCCATGCTACTCTATCCTGTGCAAGCTACTTTATCTCCCAGTATCTACTACAGCCTACATCCTTCTGAATCTGCTTAGTGTATTCATCTCTTGGTCTCCCTCTACTATTTTTACCCTCCACGCTGTCCTCCAATACTAAATTGGTGATCCCTCGATGTTTCAAAACATGTCCTACCAAGCGATCCCTTCTTCTAGTCGAGTTGTGCCACAAGCTCTTCTTCTCCCAAATTCTATTCAGTACCTCCTCATTAGTTATGTGATCTACCCATCTAATCTTCAGCTTTCTTCTGTAGCACCACATTTCGAAAGCTTCTATTCTCTTCTTGTCTCAACTGTTTATCGTCCAGGATTCACTTCCATAAATGGCTACACTCCATACAAATACTTTAAGAAACGACTTCCTGACACTTAAATCTGTACTCCATGTTAACAAATTTTTCTTCTTCAGAAACGCTTTCCTTGCCATTTCCAGTCTACATTTTATATCCTCTCTACTGCGACCATCATCAGCTATTTTTCTGCCCAAATAGCAAAACTCCTTTGCTACTTCAAGTGTCTCATTTCCTGATCTAATTCTCTCAGCTTCACCCGACTTAATTCGACTACCTTCGATTATACTCGTTTTGCTTTTGTTGATGCTCATCTTATACCCTCCTTTCAAGACACTGTCCATTCCGTTCAACTGCTCTTCCAAGTCCCTTGCTGTCTCTGACAGAATTACAATGTCATCAGCGCACCTCAAAGTTTTTATTTCTTCTCCATGGATTTTAATACCTACTCCGAACTTTTCTTTCGTTTCCTTTATAGTCCGCAGCTCGTGGTCGTGCGGTAGAGTTCTCGATTCCCGCGCCCGGGTTCTCGGGTTCGATTCCCGACGGGGTCAGAGATTTTCTCTGCCTCGTGATGACTGGGTGTTGTGTGATGTCCTTAGGTTAGTTAGGTTTAAGTAGTTCTAAGTTCTAGGGGACTGATGACCATCGCTGTTAAGTCCCATAGTGTTCAGAGCCATTTGAAGCCGTTATTGCTTACTCAATATACAGATTGAATACCATCGGGGATAGGTTACAACCCTCTCTTACTCCCTTCGCAACCACTGCTTCCCTTTCATGCCCCTCGACTCTTATAACTGCCATCTTGTTTCTGTACAAATTGTAAATAGCCTTTCGCTCCCTGTATTTTACCGCTGCCACCTTCAGCATTTGAAAGAGAGTATTCCAATCTACATTGTCAAAAGCTTTCTCTAAGTCTACAATGCTAGAAAAGTAGGTTTGCCTTTCCTTAACCTTCCTTCTAAGATAAGTCGTAGGGTCAGTATTGGCTCAGGTGTTCCAACACTTCTACGGAATCCAAACTGATCTTCCCCGAGGTCGGCTTCTACCAGTTTTTCCATTCGTCTTTAAAGAATTCGCGTATTTGCAGCTGTGACTTATTAAACTGATAGTCCAGTAATTTTCACATCTGTCAACACCTGCTTTCTTTGGGATTCGAATTATTATATTCTTCTTGAAGTCTGAGGGTATTTCGCCTGTCTCATACATCTTGCTCACCAGACGGTAGAGTTTTGTCATGAATGGCTCTCCCAAGGCTGTCAGTAGTTCTAATGGAATGTTGTCTACTCCGGGGCCTTGTTTCGACTCAGGTCTTTCAGTGCTCTGTCAAACTCTTCTCGCAGTATCATATCTCCCATTTCATCTTCCTCTACCTCCTCTTCCATTTCCATAATATTGTCCTCAAGTACATCGCCCTTGAATAGACCCGCTATATACTCTTCCCACCTTTCTGCTTTTTCTTCTTTACTTAGAACTGGGTTACCATCTGAGCTCTTGATATTCATGCAAGTGGTTCTCTTTTCTCCAAAGGTCTCTTTAATTTTCCTGTAGGCAGTATCTATCTTACCCCTAGTGAGATAAGCCTCTACATCCTTACATTTGTCCTCCAGCCATCCCTGCTTAGCCATTTTGCACTTCCTGTCGATATCATTTTTGAGACGTTTGTATTCCTTTTTGCCTGCTTCATTTACTGCATTTTTATATTTTCTCTTTTCATCAATTAAATTCAATATTTCTTCTGTTACCCAAGGATTTCTACTAGCCCTTGTCTTTTTACCTATTTGATCCTCTGCTGCCTTCACTATTTCATCCCTCAAAGCTACCCATTCTTCTTCTGCTGTATTTCTCTCCGCCATTCCTGTGAATTGTTCCCTTATGGTCCCCCTAAAACTCTGTACAACCTCTGGTTATTTCAGTTTATCCATGTCCCATCTCCTTAAATTTCCACCTTTTTGCAGTTTCTTCAGTTCTAATCTACAGTTCATAACGAATACATTGTGGTCAGAGTCCACATCTGCACCTGGAAATGTCTTACAATTTAAAGCCTGGTTCCTAAATCTGTGTCTTACCATTATATAATCTACCTGATACCTTTTAGTGTCTCCAGGGTTCTTCCATGTATACAACCTTCTTTCATGATTCTTGAACCAAGTGTTAGCTATGATTAAGTTATGCTCTGCACAAAATTCTACCAGGCTGCTTCCTCTTTCATTTCTTCCCCCCAATCCATATTCACCTACTATGTTTCCCTCTCTCCCTTATCCTACTCTCGAATTACAGTCACCCATGACTATTAAATTTTAGTCTCCATTTACTACCCGAATAATTTTTTATCTCATCATACATTTCATCAATTTCTTCATCATCTGCAGAGCTAGCCTGTAGTAGGCATGGGCTTCGTGTCTATCTTGGCCACAATAATGCGTTCACTATGCTGTTTGTAGTAGGTAACCCGCACTCCTACTTTTTTATTCATTATTAAACCTACTCCTCCATTACCCCTATTTGATTTTGTATTTATAACCCTGTATTCACCTGACCAAATGTCTTGTTGCTCCTGCCACCGAACTTCACTAATTCCCACTATATCTAACTTTAACCTATCCATTTCCCTTTTTAAATTTTCTAACCTACCTGCCCGATTAAGGGATCTGGCATTCCACGCTCCGATACGTAGAACGCCAGTTTTCTTTCTCCCGATAACGACGTCCTCTTGAGTAGTCCCCGCCCGGAGATCCGAATGGGGGACTATTTTACCTCCGTAATATTTTACCCAAGAGGACGCCATCATCATTTAATCATACAGTAGAGATGCATGCCCTCAGGAAAAATTACGGCTGTGGTTTCCCCTTGCTTTCAGCCGTTCGCAATACCAGAGCAGCAAGGCCATTTTGGTTAGTGATACAGGGCCAGATCAGTCAATCATCCAGACTGTTGCGCCTCTCAACCTTTTTGTCAAGCGAGAGCTAATTAGCGTACGAGTAAACATGTTCATGTGTGCAGGATTTATCCTCAAAGCATTATTAAGACTTGCGAACAGTCCCCAAGATTACATGAAACCTACAACTGGAAAATTAACAACGAGCAAAATGTTTCGACTGCGAGCTACTGTATAGAAATTCTCTCACATTCACCTATAGAAACCTGTTCTTGTTACTATGATTCATATCTGTTTTAAGTTGACTCAAACTGAGAAGCTTGGTTTTCAGAGGCTTTTCTCTTTTACTGACAAATCATTATGAACAATTACTTTGTAATCGTTGCGAGTAGACGATATTTTACATCCGTTTGGTTATTACGGAATCAGTGACAGTGTTGCTCAAGAATGACATGTTGACAAAGTACTGTCAGAACTTTTTGTTCCTTGTTTCACAGTATAACCACAACGGCTTCTTCTCGGGTGAGCAAATTTATTCCGTGTGTAGCTACTCTAACAGAGAATTGGTAACGTCGGTATCAGGATACGAAATCGAATTTGCACTCCCATGATTCATTTGTTTAATGATCTTCGCAAATTTTGAGTATGATTTTTCGGTCACTACCAAACATTTTCTTGCACGGTGTGCTTCTCTGATTTGAAACTATATTTTATTTGCAGCTTATGAAATGTGACTGCATGACATGAACATCCACAAACTGAGTTATGTTGTCTTTTCATTTATATTACTATGTATTACAGGTGGTGCTGATGAATGCAGTCATAAGGGAAATTGTTTTCAATTATATAATATTAAAATGAATGTTATTTGCTCATAAGCGTTAATAGCGTCTAGTGATTCTAAAAAAGCGAATCGCTACCGGTGAATGAGTTTTTGGTTTGTAGTTCGCCTAACGCAGAAAAACAAAAATACCGACAACAGATGCTGAAGAGGAGAACCGCGAAACTGACTTTCCTTGCTCCTTATTTACGATGTTCATATGTAGTAGGTGAATCTAGACTTTTTTGTAACCCTGCCTTAGACCAAAATTATAGTTAACGGAAATGGCTTTTCTAGGTACCTCTGGTCTCAGTCAACAAAGTGGCAGCCTGCGACGGCACGATCCTCCGCAGTGCCGGCTAGTTCATCAAATACGTCGACAAAGCAAATGTCTAACGGAGAACTGGCAACCTTGTAGAGTACTTTTCAGCATCAAATTCAGTCGTCAGTTGCAAATATGTTTATATTTCGCTTTACGGGTGTCGACAAATTAACTTGTGGCATCCAGAAGCTTAGTTACTGTAAATTGTCAGTCTGTGTTTACAATAATCACATGCAATATGTACACTGATGGACATATCAATGCATTACACTTCTATCAAGTAAATACTGCATCTGCTAAACCAATACTAAGCTTCTGAAGCTGATAAATTAATTTGTCGAAACCGGTAAAGCAAAATAAAAATATATTTGCAACTGAGGAATCAATTTTATTCTGATAGCTATAATACAGTTGCTGAAAATTACAACTACGAAGAAAACAATTGTAGAATTCGTTTGGCAACTATGTGACCGTCTGTTTACTTCCTGTACTGGTTCAGAAGTATCATGGTAAATTCACTCGATATTTTCTTGTCATTTAGATTAAATATTCTGAATTGTTCTCACTTAAAGGCTGACACAGAGGTAACAAAATTATGTTTTTGAGTCAAGCTCGAAATTTTTCCAAAACAAATTGCAGTCTACTTCGCGATTTACGTTGAAAATTCTTTCCGTCTTTGCTATTGGAAGCTTCCTACATGGTGAATATTACTAAAGCCGACAAACAGCAGTGATGGATTCCTGCCTGGAAACGGAGGAAGAAAATGGTCCTACGAGTACGTGTTCGAAAATGCATCGTTGCCACGGTAGATGGCGCTAACGAATGAAAATTCCTCTGACCACGTGCCGTTTGTTCTTGTGTGTCGCAGGCTTTGTGATTGACCCAGTACACCGTAAGCAGAGAGTGGTTCGGTATTAAATGTCGGGAATAAGCAGAGATTTTACTTGTGTAGAAGCAGATGGAAACGGTCGAGAGGCAGAATCCGGTCCTCCTAATCTGATGTATGCACAACACGCCGTCTCCCTGCACATTCGTCTATTTGAACGGATCCATAATCACACAAACGCCCAAAAAGAGCTTGAAATGTTGTGTGATGTCTTTGGTGTCTGGGAGGGTAAGACACGCCGACTCTGGATCGAATCCGACCAGAGGATTAATGAGGAGAGCCAGTGGGACGACCGGCCTTGGTAATTCTTTTCTTTTACGTGGTTTCTCATATCCGACCAGGTGAATGCCGGGATGGTATCTACATCCTGCATGAGTTACAAGATTCGCAAACGTTTAGAAGTCGTTCGTATACATCCCTCTGGGTTTACATTAAATGCGTTTCAGTTACAAGACACGCAAACGTTTAACGTTGTGGAAACGGTCGAACACTTTCACATGGGATAACGCTAGAAACTGATAGATGGGGCACACAAATTCCAACTCGGGGATGGGACGGAGAGGGGAGCGCAAGGAGTGGCGACAGAAGGATATCAAGGCACTATCTAACATTATCATTGGCGAACCCAGTAATTAATATGCCGAATAAAAGCCAAGGAAAAGAAGACGACACAGATAAGACAGACGTATTTTTGTAATTATTTTTTAATTTTTTAAAATTATGAAACAAAAACTACTTTTATCAACTACATATTAGTTTTTTCGTGAGTTTATTTCGTTTTTAGTCACTTCTCAAATTGTTCCCTTTCACACCTCTGTGAGCTATCGAAGCAATTTATTTTAAGATTTAATGTTAGTTTCACAAAGTATGTTAATAGGGATGCTTGCCGCTATTTTCTCAGTAATATACAATTCTACAATATTCATCATACTCATTGGTTTCGGCATACATTGTCGCCCACAGGTTTGGTTGGTTGGTTGATATTGTGGGAGCGGACCGAACAGAAAGGTCATCAGTCCCATCGGATTAGGATAGGTTGGGGAAGGAAGTCAGCAGTGCCCTTTCAAAGGAACCACCCCGGCATTTGTCTGAAGCGATTTACGGAAATCGCGGGAAACTTAAATCAGGCTAGCCGGACGCGGTTGGAACCGTCGTCCTCCCGAATGCGAGTCCAATGTGCTAACCACTGCGCCACTTCGCTCGGTTCTCATATTGGTAGGAGCTGTGAATGACATGTGGCTAGTCACTTCATTTCGCTCAAAGAGCCCTACTTGGAGAAATTCTCTGAGCCACCGACTCACAATTTTTGCGGAAATCTGCTTTACCTATGGCACGTATGTTATGTGGAGATTGTTGTTAGCCGACATTAATGGGTATCGACGAGCAGCTAAGGTGAGGTCTCGTGGAGTACCCCCTTGGTGGACCCTGTATTGGAATACGGCTCTGAGCACTATGGCTCTGAGCACTATGGGACTTAACATCTTAGAACTACTTAAACGTAACTAACCTAAGGACGTCACACACATCCATGCCCGAGGCAGGATTCGAAGAGGTGTAGATGTAGAGGTCGCGCGGTTCCAGACTGAAGCGCCTAGAGCCGCTCGGCCACATCGGCCGGCCTGGAAAACGGCCAACATTTTTAGTGAAATAACAATCGTCGTGAAAACCTCAAAATCACGCTTGGTGGCACATTCAGTTCTCTATGCTGCAGTCTCTGTGTGACCTACACCATCGTGTCTAAAGATTTCGACAGTCAAAACATCTTCTAAATGTGCTCTCACTGACGTTGAGTTGTCAACTTCACGCAGAAACTACTCCCGGCTCACAACAGTAGTGAAAATGTTTCTGAGCCACAATAACTGTACAGTCAGTTCCTACTACGATATCCTGATGGAATCGCTCGCCATGTTCATCAGAAGCTGCTCCATCGTTATCAAGGAAGAAGGTTTTGACAGAAGTGTATTTTAGAGACAAAAAAATGGCTCTGAGCACTATGGGACTTAACATCTGTGGTCATCAGTCCCCTATAACTTAGAACTACTTAAACCTAACTAACCTAAGGACATCACACACATCCATGCCCGAGGCAGGATTCGAACCTGCGACCGTAGCAGTCGCGCGGTTCCGGACTGAGCGCCTAGAGCCGCTAGACCACCGCGGCCGGCTTTTAGAGACAAGTTAGAACCAAATTTCGTATAACAGGATCCCATTTCGCCCAGAGGCTCCTTAGAATTTACGTTCTTTTATTTTCTAAGAAATATAAATAACATTTTTAAAACTTTCCCAGGCACGTAACACTTCGATGGACAGGGGGGACATGTTAGTTTCTTAGAGGAGAAATGAGTTGTGTTTTGTTGGACACCAGCTATAACTTTATGCTTATAGATAGAGAGTGAATTTTATGGAGAGATCAGTTGAATGTTGGAATCTAGAGTGAAAGGTACGGTTTTTGGTCTTGTTAGTCGCATTCGCGGCAGTTCATGTTCGGCAGTTTCCAGAAGAGTAGGTTCATTTCGAGGCAGATTTGGACAAAAACGAGCAGAGTGAACCATGAAAGAGGAGACGATCTAGAGAAGCGATTCAGTTAAAGCAGTTCTTGCATTGTCTGAAAGCGGTGAAAAATTTGCAGCAGACTCAACTTGGCATCACTCCTGAATGTGTAATCGCAGTTGTAGTATGAGTTGTACGAATATAAAACACTGAAACAAGAACAGAAGACCAGGATAAGAACTGAAGACACAGAAGATTTACGGAAAGAACCGACGTGGAACGTCATCAAGAACGAAGAAATCAAGACACCGGAGGAACAAGAACGTCCGGGTGTTGCCAAAGAAGTTTGAATGTACAGAACAGTAGCACTGATTGTGTATGAAGAAGATGGCGGCTATTTGTTTTGAGTGAGAGGGCGAAAGAGCCAGTGAACTACAGAAGAGGAGTGGGATCTGGAAATTGAAGGTGACTGTACAGAAATCCTTTCTGCTACGGAAAAATGACTTTGAACGATAGAGTGATCGTCAAAGTCATTTATTTTTGGGCCAATCACTGGTCAATTTTGAGAGTGCATGTATTCAATAAGTATACGTTACATAAATCACTGACAAGTGTGCGTATACAAACTTAATAACGTGCCAGTAGCAGTTTTTCAATGTAGGTAATAACAGAGTATCACCAAAACGGTTGGTCATCCCGAAATTCAATAATAAAACTAAACAACTTCTGTTCTGTAGGAAAGCTTTAAGGCCAATGGCACCTGGATTACAGCCATGTTATAACTCACAAACACATGCAGTACTATACTGTACAAACTGAAGTGGGAAAATCTTGTGTTCCTGAAAACGAAGTACCAAATCATTATGCATTCAATTGACTTTCTTTTATAGAATTACTGTTTCTACGGTTTGCTCTGTTGTAATACTAAGGTGATACGCTAGTGAAGGAGAGCACTTGGCATACAAGGGATTCAGCAGTCACGTCACAAAAACAATGCCCACGTCAGCATTGTACTAACCCAAAGCCCCTCCATACTGCGTCCAGTGCCGCCATTGGCGGACGATGACACGTTGGTCGGTCGGCACCTGTGGGCCCACCAGGACCTGTGGATGGAGTTTACGTTTCACACACGTATCATTAATATATTCTCAAATTTATTACACACATAGTTCCAGTCTAGATACGATTAAATACTCCCGTCTTTTTTTCTTTTTATTGTAGAGTTTCAGTCGGTTTGTAACAGGTCAGACATTTATAGCTTCTCTATTTGCAATGTAAACACTGATACTCAGTGGTTCTGCATGAGCTGAAAGTATCCATCACCTACTTGAATGACCGAGCGAGGTGGCGCAGTGGTTAGCACACTGGACTCGCATTCGGGAGGACGACGGTTCAACCCCGTCTCCGGCCATCCTGATTTAGGTTTTCCGTGATTTCCCTAAATCGTTTCAGGCAAATGCCGGGATGGTTCCTTTGAAAGGGCACGGCCGATTTCCTTCCCAATCCTTCCCTAACCCGAGCTTGCGCTCCGTCTCAATTGACCTCGTTGTCAACGGGACGTTAAACACTAACTACCACCACCTACTTGAATGATAAACATTATTGTAATTGTATAATTGTATCTGCATATTCTGTATGTTCAGTAGTGGTGAAGTGTGTGTGTGAAGTCATGAAATGTTGCCAAAAATCAGTGCAGAGTAGGTATTCTATTCATTTCCGATTTACTGTGGTAAGACAGAAGTAAGCCCAAGGCAGGAGTCGAAACTGCGACCGCAGCGGTCGCGCGGTTCCAGACTGTAGCGCCTAGAACCGCTCGGTCACTCCGCCCGGCCGTTAATTTTGGGAAACGTTGTATTTACCATTATTTTTTAGTATTTTAGGCAAGGTTAATCCTCGATATGGATTTTTTTAGTTACCAGTTTCGACAAATAGTCAATAGTCTCCAAATATCAATCTCCAAACTCAACAGCAACAAATAGTCTGAACTTGGAAGTTGTTATTGAACTGCAACTAGTCAATGTTTGAAAAATGAGGAATAATTAAATAAAAGTTACACATGTTAATTATTTTTTGTGTGATGCAATACAAAACACACAACGACGCAGTCCAAAGTTCCATTGAAGCGATGGAGTTTTCATTGTTTCATTGCCAGTCAATATAAAGTCATAACAAACAAAACAGCAATTTCAAAACAAACTTTCAGATGAAAAACAAATTAATTACTTACTTATCCTCAGGTCACCAGTTGATGTCATGATCGGTTTCGGCTTTTTACTTACGAATTCACTAGCAGATTATTTAAATATTTTACACAGTAATTCGTTGATGTGCTAATGAGCGACTATTCTGTTGGGTTGGGTTACACAGCGTAGAGAATGTGGCCCCATTTAGTAGTCGCAAACAAGAAACAAACATCGCCTGCCAGAGAAGATGAGGTCTTATGGTACTGTTGTTCAACAATCCAATCCGAAATTCTTCAAGTTTCTGCCCTCATTGTATTTTAGTGCCCTCCAATGCATTCCATTCTTCTTCTTCGTCTTCTTCTGCTTCTCCTTCTTTTTCGTTGATACCTTCCTTCCTTCGTCTCTTTTCGCCCATTGCTGAAGTGCGATATCGACGAGCACACAACATTTAATGATCTACTGTAAATAACAAAAAATGGAGGTCTAAATAGATTATTACTGCAAATAATCGAATGAAAGCCTCTTTACTTTCTTGTGTCTATTCCACAAAAGGCGCAACAGTTGTAAATAATGTGGTTTATTCTAAAAGAATCTATGGATAAATTGTTGCCCTAAAGTGTTTATATGTCTGTCCTGTTACAACATCTCACACATGGATAGAAATTGGGTAAAGAAATATTGCTCCCGACACCAGTGACTGTTGAAAGCTCTAAACACGAAGAGAGGACAGAAGTCTGGGAGTTGTGCGAAAATCTGCAGTAAAAGTTTCACTTCCTAAAAATACCTGAATAAATCACAAGGTCGCAAAGCCCTCTCCAAGAATAGAAGGTAGGAAATAACTATGTTGTTCTAAGTATCTCTAAACGTGTTCACCAATGACAAATATCCAACTTGCCCATACCAGCGGAATAACTGTTGAAAAGAGCTTTCTGTGCAGGTTTTATTCTGTTTACGAACGTTATTTCAGGAAGTTTAAATTTTTACTTGAAGCCAGTGTAAATATCAATGTCACCCAAGCCACAAATTACGAACAGTTAAGCAGGCGGCTGCCGTATGTTACTACTGAAACTATTCGCTGCAGATAACCAGCGATTCATTATCTAGAGTTCTCATATGGAATCATCTATCTGCTCAAACAAAGTTATGCAAGCAACTGGAGGTACGAAAGCAGATTCACATAGTAATCAGTTAATAGTGTTAATTACAAAACTACATCATTGTCTGTGTTTGAAAGTGGTGTGACAGTGACCAAAGTATATTCACCATCTAATTCTCACTGCTTTCAGCTACATATTTCAAATTAACTGCACAAAACGTATAGTGCAGTTTATTATTCACTCTTTTAAGAGTGGTCATTGTTATATTACGTTATTATTTTAGCCAGATACACTTTTGGGACGTTTTTAAATTGTATTGTTTCTGGTCTTTACTTATGTGTGTTGTGCTTGATCAGTACTTAATATTTTATGAATAATTGCCCGGATATTGCATTTAAACTTCAAGGAAAGTCAGCACTTGCTTAGTGAAGATGTTAGCTGTGTACATGCAAATAAATACTAATTTTTATTTCCAGTTCTTCATTTGAGGAATGAAGTTCCAAGCATTTTGTGTTCCATAAACATAAATTTTGTTGGCGTGTCACATCTTAGTAACTTCGTGGGAGATTTTGGGAGGTCCTTATATCATTTCCTGTCCCTTACCATTCAACAGAGTACGAAACGGCTGGCGGCGCCACAGACAGATGCAGACATCACACAGTAGAGCGACACAGCCGCTCCTGGTGGGTCGCTCTTTCAAGGCAATTAATTGGCTCAAAAAGCTTCTCGTTTCCATCTAGTAACACTTCATGGCAGACTTATTTCCTAGTTTTCCATGCAGATAACCACGTTACCACATTTATTATCTCATAAATGGTTTACAGATATGGGGTCAAAAATTGAATGTGAACAAGCCATGAACTATTAATGAAATGACAGAAAGATATGATTACAGGAGTTTATCACTCTAACAAATCATTTAATTGCTCATGTTAGCTTATGCTGGCAGCCGACAAGCCACTTCTTGGTGACGTCTACGGAGAGCCTGTCGTGTTTTGACAAGTCATCTACTGCAATAATGTCATAAGTAGCGTTTTGAAAATATTTTGCGAGGATTATCCGATTTCCCTTCATTGTGGCCTTGTTTCCTGCGTGGGTGAATTCCTATTGCACGGCATCGTTGATGTATCCTAACGGACAAATAACATTTTTTCAACCTTTCAGCAATGTCATAAGATGAAAGCGTGTAATATAAATGGAGTGTATGTTCATAGACCTCAAATCCCTTAACATAAAGAGGCTGACTTGTGTCTACTACAAACAACACAAAAGCAGGCGGATTAACCTGTTTCGAAACAGTCCTCTTCTCACGTTATTAAACCTACCCGGTATGGAGAAAGCTTTTCACCATCTGAAGTGCTATTGTAGGAGCTACCTTTAAAATGAATAGCCAGAAGCATCTATTGATATCGGAGGTTCACCAAACTTTAATTGCTTCCTAAGATCCTACCGTTGATGATCAAATCTTTTACAGTTTCTAATGTTTACAAAAAGGTAGAGAGTACGGATATATGCGGGGCTGAATAGTTTTTCTCTGGTCAGAAAGTAGAGGAGCACACAGTACAGATGAAGTGATCGAAGGGTGCTTCACGCACACTTTAGTGAATAGGGCACACAGCTGCTATTACAACCACCAACAGTTCTTAGTTAAACCGAAACCACTTTAACGGATACAGCTCTTGCCCATAAAGTATACTCACTCAGCCTTGATTAAACAATTCTAAGTGCGGCTTGTCCCGACGGAGGCTCGAGTCCTCCCTCGGGCATGGGTGTGTGTGTTTGTCCTTACGATAATTTAGGTTAAGTAGTGTGTAAGCTTAGGGATTGATGACCTTAGCAGTTAAGCACCATAAGATTTCACACACACACAAACAAATCTAAGTCTTAGCACTAACGTGTCCCGAGGATAAACTAAGCAAAGACAGAGGCAATATTAGCACTGTATGAAGCCGGAAACGAGCCTGAGCGAAACTAAAGTAAGAGTGTCGCAAACTTTGGTCTCATAAAGTCTCCAAAACTTGCCGTAAGATATGGCTCATCTTCTTTATTTTATAATAGTTTATAAATTAGATGGTTACAAATTTTGATCTTTCACTGGCTGACAAGATTAATACTATATTTTGTTTATATATTATTTCTTGTGAGCAGCATTCCTGGCTTTATGACCATGGGATCCATCTTGAATATTTAAATTTAGCTACTGAACATTTAGTTATTTTCAGTTATGGGTTCTTCCTCATCAATATGAATGTCACTGGTTTCAGAAAAATCAGGTGACCAAAAGCATCTCAACATATTACGGATATTCATAGTAGTTTTGCAGCAACTGATAAAGTGTGGACCAGATTAAATCTTTAGCTATCGATATCTTTTAAACTAATAACGTTTGGGCTACTGTAAGTACGTTACTGAAAGGGGGGAAATAGCTTTTTGATTTGAGAGTTGTCTTTCCTTCTGGATTTACTTGTTGCCTCATAGGATTTTTCTTATGGCTAGATGCACGAAATTTATCTAACGTGATTACTTCTTATGAGCATCATTTCTACTGAAACTGATTAGCTCATTGTACCCAGGACAATAAACTGAATGATGTGAATAATCAAGTTTCGCGACCTTAGAATGGAAAATTTATCATCGGAATTTTGAAAAGAAAATTAGTGAATATTTTATATAGGTCTTGACACAGGAAATAGGAGTGTTTATAAAGTAGGAAAGTGCGAATCGACACATGAGCATATAATTAGTATCGGTGATGTTAACTTAAATTAATAGTTCCTGGACTACGAAAGTCGAGCGTATGCTTACTTCTTCAAATCTGATACTACTTGAGAGTGCGCCTACCCACATTCGGCCAATAGTTACTCTCTGATAAGTATGTATGAAATGAAATTTCCCAACAGAGTGATTCGTTACTCGTACCTCTCAAATATCTGGATGGTATATCTACCCACGATACACTTTTCATGACATACTCACTAGAACTCACAGGAAACGAGCCACGACTGATTACAGAGACTGAAAACGCAACGCTATATCTGACATGCAGCTAAGGCGAAAGAACAGTTTTGGGTGACAACTTCCACTCCTTTCCCGCACATAAATGATAAATTTCAGGGATAGGGTAAGTGAGAAGGAAACCTGCACCTTGGCTGATGACTTAAAACAGTTCCTGAATTTCTGAGACACTACGCATCGAGCACACAAACTACACCCTACACCTAAAAATCTTGACCGAGTGGTTAGCACACTGGACTCGCATTCGGGAGGACGACGGTTCAATCCCGTCTCCGGCCATCCTGATTTAGGTTTTCCGTGATTTCCCTAAATCGTTTCAGGCAAATGCCGGGATGGTTCCTTCGAAAGGGAACGGCCGATTTCCTTCCCAATCCTTCCCTAACCCGAGCTTGCGCTCCGTCTCTAATGACCTCGTTGTCGACGGGACGTTAAAACACTAACCACCACCACCACCTAAAAATCTTGTAGTTTGCAAGCTGGAAAGAAACAGTACCACTCACACTGTCAGAAACATTAAACTCAGGAGCGCCCAGATAGCAACTAACAGCACAGACGAACTGTTTCGTGGAAAAACCTGCGTGATCTTGATACAGGTAAAGTAGAAACTGCAGCTGATCCCACTGTCCCAGTCGAGGAACTACACCTATACTTCACATTATCTACAACCACAACTGAATTGCAGACGAAAAGGAACATACTGATTATTTCATAGTGATAACGAAGGTACCACTGTAAATTCTGTTGCTAACATGTTACTGGCAAAACCGTCAAAAATTCACAATGCTTATTGTATTAACATCTACTGGGCAATAATAGCATCAGAGTCCGAAAGATGAAACTCATTATTGACACAGTACTCTATTTGCATTCTTCCGGTACAGTCCAAGGCCTTCGAATATGTATTCCATGATCACTTAACAAACCGCTCAACTACAAACAACCTACTAAGCGAATATCAACAAGGTTTCTGCAAACTTTACATTGCAATATCTGCTTTAATAATGACCCAAGGTCTTTCTCAGGAAAGCTCACAGCACTTGGAACTAGTGATGAACGCTGACTTTCGGTACATCTGTGGCGTTCAACACTTATTAAGTGCCCTCAGACCAGACGATCTAGAATTTCTAAAATTTGAATTTGCATACATGCAAATTAATGTCAACGCCCTACCCCTAATACACTGTCATGCAAAGTAGGTAATTGGATGCCACAAACTGGTATGTACATGATCGGGATTAGAATCTACGTATATTGTAATTCTGTTCATTTCACATAGGTGACGAGCGGGTACTTTCGGACTGTGAATAGGACAACTACTCACAATTACAGCGAATGGTGAGAAGGCGGGGAGGACATCGGTCAATGGCAATTGTGGCCAGAGTCCCGACGCACGGCTGGTGGCTTTCTCTTTTGATGTTGGGCCTCAGGGACCACAGCGACGAGCAATCGTTATTTTTACAATGGCTGTGGGCAGTTTCCTCTTGAAAGCCTCATGTTTTGGGCAGGATCACGTCGGTTCAGCCCTACGGCTGTTATATTGTTTGCAACGTTTCGGAGAAATGGTCGCGACCTCCGCGGGATAGCCGACAGAATGGTACCACATGGAGCAACCTAGTTATTACATTCCGCTGGCGCCCCTCACCAGAAACCTTTCCACGCAAAGTACTGGCGGAGGCTATGATAGACTACTCCACTGTTACATCAGCGCACAGCGGGAATTGGTGAGAAGGAATGGCATTGGCGCCTAAGTTGACGGAGTGGGGTAGTCGGAGTCTAGAGGAATTTATTATAAGGCCGTGATTAGCGAAAGATTTGTTTATCGGCTACGACTGCTCGGGCTCTGACATAGTGGAACGGTCGCAATATGGGCGAGGGCGGAAGAGAATTAAAGGTTGTTGTTTCCTGGCCGCCGCAGGAGTCGGTCCCGTACGTTGTTACCCTTGCTGTAGAACAATTCCAATCGCAGTTTCACTTGTCCAGCCATTCCGACGAACACTTAGTTGCTTTTCTTCGTGCTCGCGCTTCGATCGATCTGCAAGGCGAAGCCCATCTCCGTGCAGCAGAACCGACCATGAATGGCAGCCGTCATGAGCAAGCCTCCTTGCGCCGTAATGTCGATAACGTACGCGCCTCCGGCTTGTAGAGTTTCTGCTGATTTTGATTCGAACTGAGGTTTCTCAGTGATGGCTAATGTAGAACCACTTTGCCTCTTTCGTGATATCGTGTTAATGCATCCGAAAACACACTTGTTTGTCGATATTGTGCATTTCACCTGTTCTCTTAGTTCCCCTGTCTCACAGTAGAGAAGCACACTTTATTCCGTTCAGTGTTGTTTGTACCAGGTTATTGCCAATACCTCTATCAAGTTAGGACTATTTATGTGTTTGATTTGCGTTAGTGTACATGATTGTTCTTTGTTCAAATTATTTTGTGTCCATTTAAAGGAAATAAATGTAATTGTAAATTTTCAGGACCGCAATAAACAGTTATCGTCACCAGAATCCTTTACTATAATCATTTTGGAGGTGAATGAAGGTAGATTAATAAATAAATTATATTAGATCAGAGACATCATAAGATTGCATTACATACCTTGCACGTATTCAATACAAACCCAGTTGGGTACGTTTTGCATAACATCGTAATTTTGCCCCCTTACTTGCGTATCAGTTAAGGGTACCACTACAGTAAACACTCAGCTAGTTTCCAGACAACTTGACCTTATTTCACCATCTTAGGTGGAACTATCCTGTCTACAAGCAGACAAGAGCAGAGACATCCATATGTTCTGTTTCCTCTACTATCCTACCTACATCTACAGTCCCTTGTATCTGTTTTCGATATTAACGGTCTTGTCTGCACAGTAAAGCAGCAAAACTCGCTCGCATCAGAGCAAAGTCCTCTCAGTTCCACTCCACCACACCTGACTTTCTCGAAGCCCTTTTCAGTAGTAGGTAAGTGACTCTGGAATGACCTCCCTCATTACATCAGAAGACTGAATAACAGCTTCAGATTGAAAATACAGTTAATGACATACCTACTACAGCAACAATAATGTCTTCCTGTACCCTCTCTTTACCCCTCCCTCCCAAATAAAATCACTTAGCAACCTCCTTTCTAATCAGTTTCATTTCCCAAAGAACTTAACTGGTGCAGCTCCCCTAGATTTCTTTATCTCACAATTTGTTATCCAAGAAGACTTCACTTCCGTTCTTTTATGTCTACCAATATTATTATTATTATTATTATTACTATATCATTATTGTTACTATTATTATTATTATTAATATTATTAGCTGCAGCAGAAGTAACAGAGTTAGTAGTAGTATAAATAGTAACATTGCTGTTAGTATTAACGCTATTAGTCCTTAGTCAGTAGTTTTATTCACAGTGTCTTTAGTTACATTCAAAAACCTTTTAATTCTGTTAACAGCACTTTACTACTATCCATCATATTAAAATTATTCTCATTTTTAATTAACTATGATGTAGACAATACTGTGTGTGTGAAACTCTGGTCAGATGTAAGAGAGGTCTGATGACATTAAACGAACAAATAAATATTTATTTGGCAGCCATGAGTGGTCAAAATACAGAAGGGGACAGCACTCTGGAACTTCTTTCATCACAGAAATCTTGACGTTTTAAAATGCAAGCGTGTGATATGCGTTTAACGGCTGATCAAACGAGGAGGATATGTACCTCAGCTTCACAGCACACAAAGTCTGAGATCAGTGGGTCATGAAAATAACGTGAGGAAGGCTAAAGAAGGGTGGCAGGGGAGGTGATGAAGTTCACGGAAGAGGAGAGTGTTCGAGAGGGCAGCCTTGCGTAAGTCTCATCAGTAATGAACATTTCTCCACAAAAATTCGACTTCAGACGTTAGCGAGAGAAGCATCAGATGCAATGAGATACTACGGGTATTCAACAAGTAATGCAACATTTATTTTTTCCTGATGTCAGGCACTCAGAATTCCAGTACACCATATTATTACCCTCTGTTTTGGTTACAAAATCCAATTTTTCAACATAATCTCAATTGAATGCGACGCCCTTACGCCATCTTACTGGATGGGCTTGTATGCTCGTATGGTACCACTCTGCTGCTCGACGTCGGAGACAGCGTCTTGTTGCGTTAATAACCTATCCATCACCGGCGTACTGCCTCCCGTGGACTGTGTCCTTCTTCGGGCAAACTGATCGAAGTCTTCTATTATGCGGCGAGGAACGAACGGGTAGACGCCTTTCAGTGCCCCAAATGGTGGACGAGTGTGTCCACTACCAACAGAGACGTCCAGTTGTGCAGCGAGGTGTTTGATTGTTATCCATCAGTCACCTCGAATGAGAGTGTCCGCACGTTCCAACATTTCACGAGTCACAGCTGCGTGCGGCCGGCCAGCAAACGGGAGATCGCGGAGATATGAGCGAAACTGTTGCGATGACAGACGCCTCGCCCAACGACTCGCCTTGCTTTCGTTCGCTGTCAGGTTTGCATAGACATTCTGAAAGCGCCTATGAATATCGGCGATGCTACGGTTTTTCGCTAAAAGAAACGCAATGACAGCTCTTTAATTGGAACGTACCATCGTTATAGGCGCCATTTTGTAGACTTCGTATAGCGCCGCTACCTGTCGGAACTCATAAAACTATTGGGGCTGAAGCGGGAATATTCCGCGATGTCTCACAACAAATTCCGCATTTTTCAAGCGAAACTGACGGAGAAAAAATGAATTGCATCACTTATTGGACGCCCCTCGTAGTTCTGGATTATCCCACTAACCAAATGGCTTTCCTTTTCGAAATTCTCACCAATAAAATAGCAGAAGATATCGTACCCTCTCACACAATGAGGTTTTTTGTTCACTTACAGTGTAAGTACAGCTTCTATATACCGGGTGATCAAAAGGTCAGTATAAATTTGAAAACTTAATAAACCACGGAATAATGTAGATGGATCCAGAATGAGATTTTCACTCTGCAGCGGAGTGTGCGCTGATATGAAATTTCCTGGCAGATTAAAACTGTGTGCCCGACCGAGACTCGAACTCGGGACCTTTGCCTTTCGCGGGCATGTGCTCTACCATCTTAGCTACCGAAGCATGACTCACGCGCGGCACTCACAGCTTTACTTCTGCCAGTACCTCGTCTCCTACCTTCCAAACTTTACAGAAGCTCTCCTGCGAACCTTGCAGAACTAGCACTCCTGAAAGTGCTTCGGTAACTCAGATGGTAGAGCACTTGCCCGCGAAAGGCAAAGGTCCCGAGTTCGAGTCTCGGTCGGGTACACAGTTTTAATCTGCCAGGAAGTTTCATATCAGCGCACACTCCGCTGCAGAGTGAAAATCTCATTCTGGAAACATCCCCCAGGCTGTGGCTAAGCCATGTCTCCGCAATATCCTTTCTTTCAGGAGTGCTAGTTCTGCAAGGTTCGCAGGAGAGCTTCTGTAAAGTTTGGAAGGTAGGAGACGACGTACTGGCAGAAGTAAAGCTGTGAGTACCGGGCGTGATTCGTGCTTCGGCAGCTCAGATGGTAGAGCACTTGCCCGCGAAACGCAAAGGTCCCGAGTTCGAGTCTCGGTCGGGCACACAGTTTTAATCTGCCAGGAAGTTTCATATCAGCGCACACTCCGCTGCAGAGTGAAAATCTCATTCTGGAAACATCCCCCAGGCTGTGGCTAAGCCATGTCTCCGCAATATCCTTTCTTTCAGGAGTGCTAGTTCTGCAAGGTTCGCAGGAGAGCTTCTGTAAAGTTTGGAAGGTAGGAGACGAGCTACTGGCAGAAGAAAAGCTGTGAGTACCGGGCGTGAGTCGTGCTTCGGTAGCTCAGATGGTAGAGCACTTGCCCGCGAAAGGCAAAGGTCCCGAGTTCGAGTCTCGGTCGGGCACACACTTTTAATCTGCCAGGAAGTTTCAATGTAGATAGAGATACAGAAATTGACACACATGCTTGGAATGACATGGGGTTTTGTTAGGACCAAAAAATAAAAGTCCACAAAATGTCCGACAGATGGCACTGGACAGCAAAACGTCAGTGACTGCGCATGACAATCGACATGCTTGGCCTCCCAGGTCCCCAGACCTCAGTCCGTGCGATTATTGGCTTTGGGGTTACCTGACGTCACAAGTGTATCGTGATCGACCGACATCTCTAGGGATGCTGAAAGACAACATCCGACGTCCATGCCTCACCATAACTCGGGACATGCTTTACAGTGCTGTTCTCAACATTATTCCTCGACTACAGCTATTGTTGAGGAATGATGGTGGGCATATTGAGCATTTCCTGTAAAGAACATCATCTTTGCTTTGTCTTGCTTTGTTATTCTAATTATTGCTATTCTGGTCAGATGAAGCGCCATCTGTCGGACATTTTTTGAACTTTTGTATTTTTTTGGTTCTAATAAAACCCCATGTCATTCCAAGCGTGTGTGTCAATTTGTACCTCTCTATCTACATTATTCCGTGATTTATTCAGTTTTCAAATTTATACTGACTTTTTGATCACCCGGTACATCTGGAAACGTGTTTTACAATGTTTAATGGTCTAATTAACGGTAACGTTTCTTCATTAGTGTAATATGATGCACGACTTTTTTTTATCATGTATCAGACTGCCGTAAAGACGTGACGACTACATACAAGTACATTCCACGGAGGGCATGGTCGTAGTAACGTGTGAGAGCCTTTCCTTTGATGAGACAGAAGCAGTAAGTCGGCGTGTCTTTCTTTTTATCTAATAAGTCATGGCCCTCAACAAATAGTCCATCGTCTCACGGAAAGTACGTGTATTATAGGGACTACAGAAACTGTTTCATTTTACGTAGCTCAAATTAATTGTGGTTGATTTACTAGTACCAGTATTGTAGAACAGTCGTAGGCTCTATAAAGCCAAATAAACCAGCAAATTTTCTTGACTAATACACATTTTTGGACACTTTATAAATGGAAATAAATGTGTAAAAGATTCACATGGGCGGCAATTGGTATTTTCGTAATAAAAGGTAATGTTCCAACAGACAGTTTCTTTAGTGACTACAGTGCTCGCAGTTCGCGTCAGATGATGCGTATGGGCCACATGTGGGCAGCTGGCGTAGAATAGAATTTCAATCGTGCATCTGGCGCGCTGATGAACCACAGGCATGTCTCGCAATTCGCGATTGCCCATACCGGCGCGCCCGCTCGCCTCATTGTCTATTGTGGCACAGGGTCCGCGGTACGTGACGTGCATCACAATGAGCCGGGGACAGGTGCGCTGCGCTGTGGCCCTGCATTACGAGACGAGCTATGCATCTCAGGCACCCTGTTGGTCCTTGTGATTTGGTATAAATCAAACATGCAGGGAGGGAGGTACGCCATCTACATACAATGAGAGTAGTTCTTACTTTGTAACAAGTAACTAGCGTTCCTTCGTTTATTGAACGTACCACTTTCTTTGTATTTGTGGAGATGGTCATCGCATAGTAAAAGGCACAGAATGAATTCCCCTGCACCTGCTTCGTGTAACAGTTTCACATTAAAGAATTAGAAATGCAATCTGTCAGTACTGTCGTGCGTTTTTTTGTACAGGATGTTCGGAAATTCCCGTTACAAAGTTCTAGGACTTGTAGAGGGGAGTGAGTATATAATATTTTGAATGTCCGGAAACATACCTTTTGCCCTCTACGACGGATGTTTAACTCATCCACTTCTGTTTGAGGAACTGAATTAGGCGTGACGCAGTACAATTACTGGGTAACAATTATAAAGTAAACATATCCAAACATCCATTTATCACTTAAGCATATTTGTTTGTATTAACATGTTTACATTATTCCAAATGGAGTCATTTCACACCTCAATGGAAACCGTCGCAGAACGAAAGATATAGCCGGCCGGGGTGGCCGAGCGGTTCTAGGCGCTAGAGTCTGGAACCGCGTGACCGCTACCGTCGCAGGTGCGAATCCTGCCTCGGGCGTGGATGTGTGTGATGTCCTTAGGTTAGTTAGGTTTAAGTAGTTCTAAGTTCTGGGGAATCTCAAAAGTTCTTGATATCTGTAACAACGCAATCCTGACATTAACCACAAAACACCAAATATTTAAAGTACTGATTTAAATACAAGCAAATACACCGAAAGACTGATCAGACTGTAGGCTAAAACAAGACAATTACTTCAGCTCCCCATGAAGTCTCTCTGCTGCCACATCTAACTCACACATCTAACTCATCTCCATTTGTGTTTATGAATACTAAATTTCTGTTTTTTAACTTACATGTAGCTCTTCAGCACTTAGGTAAGGTTGTACTACAGCCTAAGTTGCACTCCAGTAATAACGGACTCCGCATTTATTAAATGTGCCATCAAGTGGTGTCGAACTGAACTATATAGCCGCGCGAGAAAACATAGCTGTTTGTCGTGACAGAGAAAAGAGTTCACAACTAAGTTTGTTTAACGGTTTTGTTACCTTCTATCGCTCATCTGTAAGAAGTTTAAGGGAAGAATATGATGGTGCTCTGCCATTGATTCAAGCATAATCAAACGATAGAAAACTTAAGAGGCTATGCCCGAATATCTGGCTCGAAGCAATAGAGGCCCCATTGTCTAAGCTGCACCTGCGGTGAATTCGTTAATGGTACTGGTACGACTTAGACGTTGACGGAAATTACACACCGTCTAAAAATTGTTTGTTTCAGCTGATCTGTATGACTAAGGGGTAAGACAATTAGTGGGACCAGGAGGATATGAACGAAACTTTACTGAAACATTAGACTGTTGAAATTGAATTTAATGAAGCATGAAGAAGATATAGTATACCAAAGACTACTCTGTGTCGCCATTTGAAGGGTTTAAATAAAACATCTAAATTTGGAAGTCGCAATGATACGACAGCAAAGGTAGAAGATGAATTATCACAGTATAATAATTAAGTTAGAGTCTAGTTTCTTCGGAGTAACTACTAATGAAGTAAGAAAACTTGTCTAACAACTTGCTGAGAAATATCATCTACCGGATAGCTACATTTAAGAACGAAAGAGCCGATAAAAATAGGTATTACGGGTTTATGAAAGACCGTTTCACATTATACTTACGAGTTTCCGAAGCAGTATCGATGGCACGAAGCAACAGATTTAGTAAAGCGCCTGCTAATGAGTTTTTTGATAAATATGAGGAAATATTTGATGAAATTAAGTTTACTGCTGACCAAGTATATAATGTGGATGAAACTGCATTATCCACAGTTCACTTAAATTTAAAGTAATTTCCAAAAAGGCAGGAACTAAGTGGTGGCAATCATAGACGGACAAAGGGATCTTACAATGACATGTGTACGTACAATGAATGCAGCTGGTGAATTCATACATTCGATGTTTCTATTTAAGCGCATGCGAATGAATAATGTCTTAAAAAGGGGAGCTCCACCGAGCACAGCATTACTATGCTCAACAAATAGATGGATAACATCCAAAATGTTTTTCCAAACGTTAGAACGTTTTACAAACTGTACAAAAGTAAAAAAAAGAGGTCCAAAAACAAATTTTGCTTTTACTGGCTGTACATAGCAAACACACCAAAAATTTAGAGGTAATTAAGAATTACGCTGGCTTATGATTACGGTATAATGATGCTATACCTATCTCTCTGGCTACGTTCACATCCCAGCAGTGTCATGAAAAAGCAAACATTGCAGAGCTCCTGGGTAAACCACACCCCACATCAGTTTGTATGGACATAGCACTAAACGGTTTTAAGGCAACAGGGCTGTTGCCATGTAATAGAAATGTCGCCGAAGGATAGGAGTTTCTATGCACTGCTGTACATATTGGTGATAAATTAGACCAACGGTCGGCCGGTGGAACTGAGGCAACAACGCGACAATCTTGAAGGCCGCCTAACGTTGCAACACCGTTCAATTATCAGTCTGCACCTTCTTCAGTGTCTCAAGAATGTGGACCGGCAAACAACATAGAAATTAACAGTCTACAGATATACTCGATATACTCTTCTTTGAATACTTTATCTCATATCTCGTGTATAACAATTACCAAGAGAAATACGAGAGGCATTCAGTCAGCGAGGCGACACACTTCTTTTTTTCTCGGCCTGTTTCTGTTGAAAAATGCGGAATTTGTTGTGGGATATCGTGGAATATTCCCGCTTCAGCTCGTATACTTTCATGAAGTTCCGATAGGTGGCGGAGCTATACGTAGCCTTCAAAATGGTCTTTAAGGGAGGTACGTTTCAAGCAGAGAGTGGAAACTGACTCTGCTTTGGCGGAAAAGTAGAGCATCACAGATATTTTTAGGCCCTTGCAGAATGTCTGCGGAATCATAACAGTTGGTAAAACCACGGTGAGTCGTTAGGCGAGGCGCGTGTCATCACCGCAACACGGTCGCGCAAACCTGTCCAGATTTCCAGCGCCGGCCGGTGTGGCCGTGCGGTTAAAGGCGCTTCAGTCTGGAACCGCGTGACCGCTACGGTCGCAGGTTCGAATCCTGCCTCGGGCATGGATGTGTGTGATGTCCTTAGGTTAGTTAGGTTTAATTAGTTCTAAGTTCTAGGCGACTGATGACCTCGGAAGTTAAGTTGCATAGTGCTCAGAGCCATTTGAATCATTTGATGATTTCCAGCGTACCGGTCGGCCTCATTCACCTGTGTGACTCCTGCAATGTCGGAACGTGCGGACACTCTAATTCAAAGTGCTCGACGGATCACAATCAAACACCTCGCTGCTCCACTGGGCGTTTCTGTTGGCAGCGCTGACACACTCGTCCACCATTTGGACCACTGAAAGGTATGTGCCTGCTGCTTTCCTCGCCGCTGAACGGGGAACCATAAAGAGCAACGAAGGACCCTTCTCCATGACAAGTCTGTGCACCCAAGAGGAGCTCACAGAACTTCATTGGACTCTTCTTCCTCATCCATCCTAGAACCTGGACTTCCATGTGTTTGATCCAATGAAGGATGCTCTCCGCTGGAAACAGTAAATTGATGATGGAGAGGCTATTGATATAGCTAGATGTTGCCCACGACAGTGACCAGTAGAGTGGTACTATACCGGACTACAGGTACTCCCAGTCAGGCGGCGTTAGGCTATCGGAATGGAGATTATCTTAAAAATAGGTTTTTGTACCAAAAGGGTGGTGAATAAAATGGTGTATTGGATCCTGCGTAAAACCAGACTTCTTCCGGAAAAAAGTTACATTATTTATTGAACAACCCTCGTAGAAACGATCTTAATCAAGTCCTTATAGAAAAGAAATAGAAACCAAACAAAAGGCAAATAAAAAAGAGAAATCTGTGCACAAACCTACAAAAAAGAGACAGATAGATGAAAACGTTAACAAGAATAAAAAATGAGTGAGTTGGTTATGTCATACGTGTAAGGAAGAACACACGATTTAGTGTATGAAATATAAAGGTTGGGTACATGACCTATGCTCTGACATGGAAAATAAAATTAAGAAAAATTTCTATGATATATGTACTCATGTTAACTGATTTTCGGTACGTCAATTTAAGCAATTTAGTTTGTTCAGAATTTATATTTTGCTTTCCATGTTTAATTTCATTACGTATACTATGGAAGTAACGCTACGTCTGTAATTTGTAATTTGTTGTTATGACGTACCGTTACATTGTCCTATGGGTTTATTATGTCGTCACTCACTTCATATCCCACGTACGACTTCAGTTATTTGGGGGGCACAGAACACGAAACAAGGCGCCTTAATCGTACCGATTTGAAACAGGTTGAAAACTCAACTTGAGAAAAGATTTGTGGGGAAGCTGCTGACAGCTTAGAAAATAGAGATTCAGTATAAGTAAGACAAGTCCCACTATGTAAATTACCCTATTATATATAGTAATGCTCCCTTCATGGATACGACTTGAGCAGCCTTATCCTATTTGTTACCCACTTCTATATTTTACAGGTCACCTGATGGTGTGATACAGACGGTACTTTGCCTGTAAGCTTCATTTCCTTTTTTTCCTTTACTAGTGACTAACATTGCACGTGACGACCCACCTGCATAGCTGAGCGTGTTATTGCGCTACTTCCCGGGTGAGGTGAGCCTGTCTCGATTCGAGTTACCTCGAGAATTTAAGACGAAGACTGGTGAGCTGGCAGGTCTGGATGTAGTTTTCAGACGGTTTCCCACATGTAACTCATACATTTTGGGCTACTATCCATGTTCGGCCTGAGATAAATACTAAGAAAACTGGAAGTTATCTGTTCTCACTCGATCGCTCGTTTGTTCATGAGCATTCAAACGTTTGCCTGCTTTTTGTTGAAAACTGAAACTGAATGTACTGTCCCATGTTATATGAACATTGAACTGAAATTACTATTGCGGTGAGGTTCACTGTGACGGAAATTAAATCAAAATCGTTACTCAAAAACCACTAACAAAATCAAACAGCGCACTGCCCAAAAATTGAAACACTGAAATTGCGTAGGAAGACTATGAAACATACTGTTCACGGGCCCATCAAAAATCTGAATTACAAAGAAAATATGTAGAATCTGCGCAGTGGAAACGTGAGCTGAGAAACGGAAGAACCAACAAGAAACGAACAGAATCTCACCTGAAAAATTAGAACGTAATCAGCAGCAATAGCACAACGTGAAGAAATCGCACCAGCTAAAACATGCTGAGCAAAACTAAACTACTGGGAGAATGATAGGGATGATTTTCTCATCCTAGAAATACATCGTACTTGACATAAAAATATTAATCCATTTATTATAATGACAATGCTATATTTTAAACACATATTTCACGTGAATATAAAACTCACAGAAAACCAAAAACTGTACCTTCTTTACAACAGGAAATACTTCTACGATTATACATGTTGAAATGAATTAAACTGAAATGACCTAAACTAAGGTGGGGACACGGACAATTCTGCTGCAAAAATCGTTAACATTATTACCTCAAAAACACATCCATAATGTCAATCTGTTCTTTATGTTCCGTAAATGCTGCGTCTGTAAGTCCTTCCATCAGATTAATAATTCCTAACAATTTTCTTCAGTAGAATCCTCCTACAATATGCACTACTTCAAAAGTTCTGTCAGCTTACTCCATGTCTAGCACTCGACTATTACTTCGTTCTACAACTGACCCAAAAATACCGAAGTTTAGAGAAACTACCGTCACTGCCGTAAGTAGACGATTCCACAGATGTCACGCACTACTGCTTCGCTCTCGTAACATGAAATTTTCACTCATTCTGAAACTATCCACAAATAAATGTCCACTCTTCCTGTATATGTCCACCTTTCATAATCCCTAACCCATTTGATAAAATTTCCGTATGTTTTTATGTTGTCTTACAATGAGAAAACTATGAAAATTTGACAACATACGAAATTTTACAAAACATATTAATTGAAAACATGTACATAAATAAATTGGACTTGTGGGTTTTCGTTAAAAGTCAATGCACATAATATTGTCAAGGTCTGATAGGACACACAACTAAAACACTTAATCACTACACGAAAATCACGTTGTAGAATAGTAATCATTGCAGTTCACACAAATTCCTATCTCAGCTAACATCTAACAGCCCATGATCTGCCTTAGTCACTGTGCATCTCCATATTTGTACATAACGCTAACATTTCAAAGTCCATTCGTGAAATAACATAACCAACATTGCAATAGAATGACCATTGAGGGCAGGAGTTCGTCCAAAGGACATGCAAAATCTCATTTTAAAGTGGAACGTCAAATATTGTTTGGAATCTTGGCAAGCGATCAACAGAAACTCCTCTTCAGTGGAACATTAAGCAACAGCTGAAGTCTGACCAAGCGACCAGCATAGAGAACTGTCTTCTGCCAACCATGACCCATGTTGTTAGCAGTGGTGAAGTTTCAAGATCAGGAATGTTTCAAGTCCTTGACTGACCATCATAATATCTTCCACAACAAATTAATATCTTGTCCAATATAAATTACTATATTCGTTCAAAACTCTCTCTTCTTGAGGTTTCTGGCTGATAAGTAAACTGTCTCTTTCCTGCTAACTTAATGAGGCACAGAAAATCACAGTGCAGATAACGACACAGTCCTTCGGTCACTAACCAAACAGAAAGTTATACCTGATCTGGGAAAAGTGTACACTAACTGGTTTATCCGTGGCACTTGCAAAACTATTACAAAGTATGAAAATGATGTACAATCTTTTTACTTCGCACAGAATTACACCCACAAACAAGAATTACGTAAAAAGATATAAAATTACACAATATATCACATATACAATTATACAATACATAGACAATCATGAAAATTGAAACATTCGGAAGAAACTGTACATAATAAAGCAAAAGATATGACATATTCGACAAGCAAAGGAATCAAATAAAATACATATAAGAGATCTAGGATATAAGAAACAAGGTAGTGTAACAAGAACAAATTTATGTGTGTTCAGAAGAAAACGAAAACATATTAGAAACTGGCACCTTTACATTAAAACCATGAAAAGCAGAAAAATATAACCTATCCCTAGAAACATGTATCCTTTGATAAAAATTGTCACTTCTTTAAAATTTGGATTCATGATCATGTGTTCAGGGAAGGGAAAAGGGAGCTGTCATAGAGTCATGTGTCAAGAAATCGTGTTCACCCGAAATTGTCAAACATCCTCATGTAAGCATCAAATATGTAATTCATCACCTATACTTCAAAACCTCCTCAAATTATTTTCCATCCTTCAACTTCTTAAATTTTGCAGAACTTACTAACGAAATCTCTTATTCATGATTTACTTTTTCCTAAAATTTCATCTTTCAGTCACGTAACTTCCATTGTACTCAAATTATTCCTCAAATATTGCTCAAACTTTATACCTAAACTCCAGGGTATCCTCACTATTAAAACCATAAACTCAAAACATTTTTTTCTCAACCGTGTGCTTCTCAGATCATCATTTCATATAAAACTGTATTCTTTTATCAAACCTTATGTCTCGCATCATCACTTCATATCATTTCTTTAACTCTCATTGTCTCAACAATTGTTAACCATCATCTTAGTATATACCCCAGGTAACTTATGCTAACTGACAAGATTCTACCTTATACCTATTACTTAAAGTATGGAGGTCTCGCTAAAGTTAGAGTAGCACATCAGACTCATTCACACAACATAGACAAAAAAAAACATAGCGTCTAACTACGACCAAACGAAGCGCCAAGCAAACTATACAACATGATACCTTTAAGAAATTTCATGACTAATGCAATTACACACAAAAAAACATAGAAAAGTAAGTTGTCATGTGTATCACATCCTAGCAAAAATTGGTTTAACTGGTGCAAAAAGTATTGCATACCAAAACAAATCAATCTGCTTGTCAAGTGAAGTAAGATGACATTGAAATGTAAAACAAGAATAAATATATGATCATCTACACTAGGTTACTTAAATTGGTGTACCATAATACTGCTTACATGAAGTATTGTTATATATTAATTTTAAAGTGTTTGCTGGAAAAGGACGTTAGTAATTATCAGAATTTTGCTCTTTTTTATTTATGACATATTTCCTCTCTCATATCTCATAATTTTTGAGTAGGTCTCATTCAACGGGCTTTCATGATTGGTAACATTATGTCAGTAAAATTTCTGATCATGAACTTTCAAGAGGTCTGGTGAACAGAGAAGGTTGAAGATTAGTACAATGTGGTAAAACTATTTTTAAGTTTACAAAAGTATCTAAAGAAAATTTACAAGAAATACTGCTGTCATGAACGCAAAACGTCATTCACAAGAAATGTGGTACTGATGGTCAGAAAAACAACTAAGTGGAAAACTGTATTCCATCTAACATTTTACTAACTCACGCATCAACTCTTTTAGGTGTTCAGGCAAAATTTTAATATATTCATAGAGTGTGTAAATCTTTCGTATCATTCAAGCACAGCTAGCATTTCATATGACATCAACACTTACACTTCTGAGCTTGTAATCTACTATGTGTATTGTTCTTCCAACAACATGTGTCAACAGAAAACAGAATCCCTAACCAGTCCTTACTCATCATTACGTGATATATCATCAACATGTATCGTAATACTATTCATCATCGTCAAAATATAGCACCAAAGGCTTCAATGCACAAATAACTTCATATCTCTTAACCCTTTATTACTTTTCCAGCACATTACTTATTCTCTGCTTTGTCTTTACAAAATGGAGATAAGGAAAACTACATCGTTTGCTACTTGCTAAAAAAATCACTATTGGGTAAAAACAGTCTTCGTTGCAGTTTCAGTTTTTTATTTTTCAACGACGCGTTTCGCCTTATTTAGGCATCTTCAGTTTATCTTTTATAGATGCATTATGCTTACTACCTGAGCCCCCATCTTATTATGTTACTCGCTCCTATGAACGGGAACGCGTTATGCAGATCTTGATGTCTGTCGCGTCCATCTAGAAAAGATAACCTGAAGATACCTAAATAAGGCGAAACGCGTCGTTGAAAAATAAAAACCTAAAATTGTAACCAAGACTGTTTTTAACCAATACTGTTAAGCACTGGTTATCTGTTTGCCACATATGGATTGGAAGAATTTTTAAAAAAAAAACACTTCCATTCGTCACTCAAAACAAATAAACAAACAGTTTCTATAGCTGTTACCTTACATACTTCATGGAATTGTCTACAACACTCTCAATATACTTTTTGAATACACAATGTCTGTTCCTTCGAAAGAACGGACACCACGCAAACCATGCAGCTGTGAAACACTATACGTAAATTGAAGGGTGATAAGTGCTATCAGCTGCAACTGCACATTACTTGAATCAGCGACGACGAAGGAAAATGTGTACCGAAACGGGATTCGAACCTGGGATGTCCTGCTTACTAGACAGGTGTGGTAATCAATGCGCCATACGGGACACGGACAGCTGCACGGACTATCTCGATACGACGCACGGCCGATCCACACTACCATCGAGCGCCACCTATCTGCAGTCCCTGTCCATTATACTCCTGTTCGCTACTTAGAGATTAGGCGACAACGCTGTGTCCCGGATGCCGCAGTAGCTACCACACCTGCCTCTTAAGTAGGAGGTCCCAGCTTCGAATCCCGGTCCGGTACACATTTTCGCTCGTCGCCGCTGATTCCACTTACTGTACCGCTGCAGCTGATAGCAATGACCCCTCTTCGCTATACATATATATTCTCAATATACTTTTTCATCACGTGTCAACTCAGTATATATCAAAAATTTCGTTGCGTGCCTGATGAGTTACATAAAATTACATACATATCACTGTCTACAGTATCAGGTGTTGACAACATAGTACGTACTAAACAAATCGCTTTATGTGTGAAATGTGGTGCATGCCTTTGGATTTTCATGTACGTAATGTTTCAACTTTGATTTCATTCTCATGCACTATTCTTTTAATTCCGTAGGGTCCGTTGTATAGAAGGAAGAATTTCCGACTAAGAGACTTTCCTTTACTTGATATTGGACGATATCTGACGAAAACTTTTTGCCCTAGGTGGAATTTCCTGCCTTGTGCCTCATATCACGAGATTTCCAGCATTTTCAGCTGTATTTTAAATATTTGTTAAAACTAGTTGTATGTTAATATTGTACAGTAATTTCTGGTTTGAGAAAACTATACAACTTCTTTGATTTTGTCTGGTGGCTGTTAGTTCTTTAACACTAACACTGGGGCAGGGAAGTTCAGCCGTGAGGAAGCCCATTTAAGATGTCTTGAAATAAAGTGATATATCTATTCCATTTCTGTGCCGACAGTGGCAAAAGAGTCTGCACAACTTGTTAATCTCTTTCAATACACGTGATGATGGGTTTGAATGTGGAGAATATATTGAAATAAATATTGGCTGGATCTTGTATCTCTTTAATGTACATAGCCCAACACTGGATTGAAATTGAGGACCGTTATCTGATACGACATTGTCAACATGTTCTACATGGTGTAAAAAGTTTTTAATGAAAGCCTTGGCCACTGTTTTAGCTGCTGCCATACGCAAATGGGTGAGTGATACAAATTTAGACGTCAACTCCACTTCCATGAAAGCTTAAGAAAAACCATTTCTTGATTCAACTAATAGTCCTAGAAAGCCTACAGCTGCTAATCCTTTTAGCTTGGTTTGTATGATTGGAAACAGTGGGGCACAATGTGAGATGATGTAAGGTTTGACTTTTTGACAAAGTTTACATTTTGCAAGTACTTTTCATATTCTTTTCTCCATGTTGTTAAAATAGCACATGGTCCATAATTTGAGGAAACACTTCCGTGGTCCGAAATGCGCGTAGCTTAAGTGAGTGTACCATATCAACCTACTGAACTATTCCTCTGGAATACATACCACTCAAAGTGTACCACTTACTGTGCTACTTCTAAACAGGATACGATATCTGACCAAATAAAACTGTCTTATAGCTGTATTTCTCCTGTCTTTTCACTTTTCTGTAACATCGTTCCGAATAGGATCTTTATTTTGTTCTTCTGCTGTGTCTAGTAATGAATTTGAGATAAAGTTATCGAAAGCTACTATTTGTAGATAAAGCAAATTAAAATTTGTGTCCTGTCAAGTATCTTTGTTGGTATCAGTTAAACCAATTGGCAATGATGTCATCTTTTTCGAGAATGTAACAGACAGTGATATTAGATTCCTGCAAGGTGTGTGCACAACGATGTAACCTTTCATGGTTTAACTTGGAGGTCATTAAATATTATAATGCTTTGTCGTCTGAATAAACTTTTCTGTGCTTGCCAAGTAAATAGTACCTAAAATTCGTTAACGCCCAGACAATGACTAGGCATCTGGTTTTGTGATTGAATAATTTCTTTCCGATCTACTTAACACTCTACTGGGAAACGCAATGAATTATTTTCAATGTGCTCTTGGAAAAGATGAGCTCTGAGTCCTATTCTGGAAGAATCTCTAGATAAGGTGAAATGTTTTGAGAGATCAGGGTGAGCAGTGCGTCTTTCAGCATATCTAACTCTAATTGTGCCTCATAATTCCAGTGCCAAATGGTGTTTTTACCTTGAAAGAACATAATTTTGGTGTTTTAAAATTTTCAATTATAAAAATGTAAAGTAAAAGTATGCTGTTCCTAGAAAGCTTCTGACTCGTCATTTGGTAGTAGGTGGTGTGATTGTTCTGATTGCTTCTAGTATTTCAGGGTCAGGTGTAATACCTTCTGGTGAAATGATATGTCCTAAAAATGTTATACTCTTCTTACACAAATGTGAGTTTTGTAATTTTACTGTCAAACCTGAATCTTCAAAAAATGAAACAAATTTTCTGAGATTTTATTATGTGTTGACAAAGGTGGTTCTGCTATCAAAATATCCACGCCATAGGTGGTCATGTGTCCGTTTAGATGGTCGGGAAGAATAGCGTTTACTCCCTGAATAAATGCTGCTGATGAAATGTTTAAACCAAAAGGCAATTTACAGAACTGGTAACACGTTCCACAGCATAAAATCGCTGTTAACTTCCTGCAGCTAGAATGTAACACTATATGCCAAAAAGTGGAGCGTAAATCTACAGTGACAATACTTTCATGCCGTAGAACTTTTGCAACAATTCGTCAAGTGTCTAGGATATGTCTGTTTCCGGAAAAGCGATAATATTGATCTTATGCGATTCCAAGACCAACCTAAGTGAACCATTCCTTTTTTTCAACGACGAGCAACGGACTGTTGTAGGAGCTGGCAGCTGGCTCAATAATACCGTTTTTTAACTTCGAATGTATCTCAGCATTCACCTTTTCTCGGTAATGAACCGGTATTACCGAAGGTCTACATCTACATCTACGTACTACTCTGCTGTTCACAATAAAGTGCCTCGCAGAAGGTTCAGTGAACCACCTTCAAGTTGTCTCTCTACCGTTCCACTCTCGAACGTCACGCGGGAAAAACGAACACGTAAATTTTTCTGTGCGATCCCTGATTTCTCTTATTTTATAGTGATGATCATTTCTCCCTATATAGGTGGGTGCCAACAGAATGTTTTCGCAATCGGAGGAGAAAACTGGTGATCGAAATTTCGTGAGAAGGTCCCGTCGCAACGAAAAATTTACTATCAGATCACTTCAAGCTACCAAACACTAAAATCACAGTCAGCACCATAAATGTATAATAACAAACTCCACAAATCGCAAGTTGCCAACCTCTTTCATAGCGTTATCGTAATTCCTTTTGCTATCAACATATCTTTCTCCTTTTCATAAGTTCTTTTACTCAAAGATATAATAGTTGTTATTCCGCCCACACAGCTTTCTTTATCTGTCAGTAAACTTCCTTCTTTACCCACAGGGTCTTAAATTCATAAGATGTGGCTTCATGTTTCGTAATTCTCATCACATTTGTCTTTCCTACATTTAGCCTCACATTCCATATTCTTTTCCAACCTCTTTTTCATCTGCTCTACCAGAATTGTAGTTCTTACTTTGATTCAGCACAACACTGTTCCACCAACTGCACATGTCTTTATTCCTTCTCCTACTACTACGCCTTCTACTTTTTCTGATTCTGTGCCGGATTCCAGCGTATAGAACCGTCAGCGAATATTGTATACATAGTAAGCATCTCTTGATATTACAAGACAACGGACACATTTTTATTATCACCAACCTTTCAATGATCTACTGTCTTCCAAAATTAGGAACTGAAAATATCACTAGTTGTCAGCGACGCCGTCAGTTTGTTTCAGTTTTATTCACTGTTTTCCTACATTACTTTTCACGAATCATTTGTGGTCACATGCAGTGTAGCAATAACGGATTTTTGAGAGTGGGTGACTACGTTTTCCGAGCTTTGAAGGAGATGGTAACTAGTTGCAGTTGTTACCACGTTGCCTTACAGTTTCTTACAGACAGAGGCGCAAAGGAAGGTGAGCCATACAAGCTTTCACCGGCAGCGCTGGGGAGTCGCAGCTGTCCCACTCCAGAGACGAGAGGGAGTTTCCCACGGACATCTCAGCAGCTCTCGGGACACGTGACAGGCGCTTTAGAGCCGCCAGTGGGGCCGTGTTACGGCAGGACGTTTGAATACGAGCTTTTAACGACAGCTGGTTGCGACAATCATAGCGGGTACCAGTCTGATGACGTCCTATGCCATTCACTCAAAGCACACACTTCACGGCTGTGTATAAGTCAAACTGCCACTTGAAGAGTGTATATGTTAAATGTTCTAAGCGCTTTTTTGCACAGAACGCGTTTACAGTGCTCTAGTGTTCTCGGTATTCTCTTGTGTCTGTAGACTTGTTCCGAACGCCAAATCATGGATAAATTTTTTCAAACATTCACTATACGATGATGCATGTTCTTCGTGCCTAGCAGTTTTTTCCAAGTACCATGTGTCAGAGTTTTTGTTATTTAATATTTACGAAAGACTGTTATATCAGCTAAGGGCTATGAACGCATTCCATGTAATTGCAATGCATAAGGCTGACTTCTTTGATTTTAAAGATGTGGCTGAAACATTGTTGTCAATGCATGAGTGTGAGACCTCTGCATCGAGTTCGATCAAAGTGTCTCATGCTAATCCTTTTAATATAGCTATTAAAAATTCTTACTCTAGAACAGACGAATAGAAAAATGTTAGTGTATTAAAAAAAAAGGAAAGACAGTGGCTGATGTATGCCGAGCCATACCCCATATGAAATACCAGCCATGTTTATCTGTTACAAACTTAAAGACCTGTTGGCGATATTGCCGTTTCTTCCTCAACATTGTAAGAAGTTTTATAGTAAACTTCGCTGACTGTGATAACGAGACGGAGTTTTGCAAGAAAGAGATAATAATAATGAAAAATTTTGTGTTCGATTTAATTCTGTTATTCTCTTCTGAACAATTTAAAGGTTATGAGAAATGAGTTTTGTTGAATACATTTTACTCTTTAAAATAGTATTGCTGTATTTCTGTACCTTCATTATCACAAATGACCGTAGTGGCAGTAACAATGTTACTGCATCTCTTACAGTATTTTACATGCAGCGTAACGCTAGCTTGTGGCTAAGTCGTTCCTCTGCTATATCACATCTTCCAGGAGCGCTAGCCCCGTAAGATATGCGAGGAAGCTTCTATAGAGTTTGAAAAAATGGGGGCAGGAGGGCGGGGGGGGGGGGGGGAGGAGAGGGGGCTGTGAGCAAGCGTAGTGAGTAGTAGATCAGTCGGTTACGAGTATTTGGTCACTAAACCCAAATTTCCGGCTTTGATTCCCTGTCCAACACACACCTGTTTACTCTATCAGGAAGTTTCAAAACAGGACGCTAGCCACAGATAGAAAGAATTCAAGACCGCTTGTATCTGTATCCTGAATCTTTGCCAGGTAATACTACCACATTATCATCTAACAGAAGCAAACAGTGTGAATAAAATGCTGTCTCTCACTCTCTTCTCCCTCTCTCTCTCTCTCTCTCTCTCTCTCTCTCTCCGTGTATGTGAATTTCCGCACAAAGAAGAACGTGCAATACCTGTAGTAATACTTTACTTAGCAGTCTATGTCATTGGTATCTACGGTCTATCAACGTATTTGCCGAATTCTCTTAACACTGAATAACAAACAGTCTTTGTTGGCAATATTCTACACCTACATCCATACTCCGCAAGCCACCTGACGGTGTGTGGCGGAGGGTACCCTGAGTACCTCTATCGGTTCTCCCTTCTATTCCAGTCTCGTATTGTTCGTGGAAAGAAGGATTGTCGGTATGCTTCTGTGTGGGCTCTAATCTCTCTGATTTTATCCTCATGGTCTCTTCGCGAGATATACGTAGGAGGGAGCAATATACTGCTTGACTCTTCGGTGAAGGTATGTTCTCGAAACTTTAACAAAAGCCCGTACCGAGCTACTGAGCGCCTCTCCTGCAGAGTCTTCCACTGGAGTTTATCTATCATCTCCGTAACGCTTTCGCGATTACTAAATGATCCTGTAACGAAGCGCGCTGCTCTCCGTTGGATCTTCTCTATCTCTTCTATCAACCCTGTCTGGTACGGATCCCACACTACTGAGCAGTATTCAAGCAGTGGGCGAACAAGCGTACTGTAACCTACTCCCTTTGTTTTCGGATACATTTCCTTAGGATTCTTCCAATGAATCTCAGTCTGGCATCTGCTTTACCGACGATCAACTTTATATGATCATTCCATTTTAAATCACTCCTAATGCGTACTCCCATATAATTTATGGAATTAGCCACTTCCAGTTGCTGACCTGCTATTTTGTGGCTAAATGATAAGGGATCTATCTTTCTAGTTATTCGCAGCACATTGCACTTGTCTACATTGAGATTCAATTGCCATTCCCTGCACCATGCGTCAATTCGCTGCAGATCCTCCTGCATTTCAGTACAATTTTCCATTGTTACAACCTCTCGATACACCACAGCATCATCTGCAAAAAGCCACAGTGAACTTCCGATGCCATCCACCAGGTCATTTATGTATATTGTGAATAGCAACGGTCCTATGACACTCCCCTGCGGCACACCTGAAATCACTCTTACTTCGGAAGACTTCTCTCCATTGAGAATGACATGCTGCGTTCTGTTATCTAGGAACTCCTCAATCCAATCACACAATTGGCCTGATAGTCCAATATTGTGTCGCGAATTTCTACAGAGTAATTACTAAGGTGACAAAATTCATGGGACTGCGTTATGCACATACACAGATAGCGCAAGTATCGCGTACACAAGGTATAAAAGGGCATTGCGTTGGCGAAGTTGTCATTTGTACTCAGGTGATTCATGTGAAAAGTTTCCGACTTGATTATGGCCAAACGATGGGAATTAGATTCTGAACGCGGATTTGGTAGTTGGAGCTAGACACATGGGATATTCCATGTCGGAAATCGTTAGGTAATTCAGTATTCAGAGATTCATAGTATCAAGAACGTGTCGAGAATATCAATTTTCAGGCATTACTGTCACTACTGACACACAGTGGCCTACGACCTTCAGTTAACGACAGTGAGCAGCGACGTTTGAGTAGAGTAGTCACTGCTAAGAGACAAGCCACACTTCGTGAAAAAACCCGAGACATCAATGTGGGACATACGACGGATGTATTTGTTAGTACAGAGCGGCGAAATTTGGCGTTGATGAACTACGGCAGCAAACGACAGATGTCAGTGCGCTTTCTAACAACACGACATCGCCTGCAACTCCTCTCCTGCGCTCATGATCATATCGGTTGGACCCTTGACGACTGGTAAACCGTGGCCTGGTCAGATGAATCGCGGTTTCAGTAGGTAAGAGCTGATGACAGAGTGACGCAGTCCGCACGAAGTCATGGTCCCAACTTGTCAACAAGGCACTGGCCAAGCTGATGGTTGCTCCATGATGGTGTGGGACGTATTTACATGTAATAGACTTGGTCCTTTGATCAAACTTAACCGATCATTGACTGGAAATGGTTATGTTCGGCTTCTTAGAGGCCCTCTGGAACCATTCATGAACTTCATGTTCCCAAACAACATTGGAATTATTATGAATGACAATGCACCATGTCACTGGCCCAAAGTTATTTGTGAACATTCTGGACAGTTCGTGTGAGTGATTGGGCCACCTAGATCGCCCGACATGATTACCATCGAACATTTATGGCATGTAATCGAGACGTAAGTTCGTGCACAAAATCCCGTACTGGGAACACTTTTGCCATTATGGACAGTTATAGAGGCAGAATGGCTCAGTATTTCTGCAGCGGATTTCCACCGCTGAGTCCACGCCAGGACGAGATGCTGCACCGCGCTGGGTGAAACGAAGTGCGACTCGATATTAGGAGGTGTTGCACGATTTTTGTCACCTCGGTGTATAACATGGCAGTCATCCACAAATGTAAACAAGAAATTCGACCGTGCGAGGGTTGAGAAGCGGTGAAACAAGTCCTGGTTTCTGCTCGCAGGGCTTGGCAGCCTACTCTCACATTCTGTACAAGACTGATACAGAGTCATATCGATCTCTGAACTTTTCTCGTGTTGTCAGAGTCATTCTCGAAGCCCGAATTCGACCAAGATTGGTCTCTTCACTTTTTTATATAAGTAAATAAGCTATGCATAAACAAAAACGAACCAGAGTGCACAAAGCATTCGGTAACGACTACTGCGTAATTGCTTGCTGAGGTTGGCAGCACTGTAAACCAGTGCTGGCTACGACGTGCCAGACTGCACGCGGACCGTAATATGCAGGCGGCATGTGGGCTGAGGCTCGGCCTGTTTCGGCTTTGGTTGGTCCTTCGCAGAAGTATTCGATACAGTGCGGTATTTCATTTTTCGGTAGGCACGACGTTCTTCAGTTCGGCATAAACGTCGAGTTTACCATACGCTGTTTGTTCGTAGAACAAAGAAAGTTCACATGGCTAGTGGCTGTTTGCACAAAACTAGGCAGTCTATCGTCTCAAGCGTTTAAAATGAATGAGAATGTCAGAAGATAAGAAAGAGAATTCTCGATACCCATTATGCAGTCGCGTAATCGATTGGTAGCCCAGATATCCTATTGAACGACATTACAGCATCAGGCAAAATGAATTTAAAGATTTAATTGACAGTGATAGAGGAAAAAGTTGCACCGATCGTCAGCAGGAATTCGTTGTTCCGTATATCAAGAAGCACTTTGTGCTAAGATTGCGAGGTGGGGCACCTGGTGAACCAGGTGGCATAAATAACAAATTATCTGAAGGCACAGGCATTATTACACTGCCAGTTGCAGCAGTTTTTGATGGAACTGAACAAAGAGTATGGTGAGTTTATATTTTAATGCAAAGTACTTTGTTTAAATCAGGGGCATGCTTGAAACGATTTTTCGATTTAAAACCCGCTATGGTTGAATTTATGAAGAAAGAAGTAAATCAGGAACGAAAACTACAACTTCGCATATGGATTGCAAATCTCGCATTTTACATCGACTTCACTGGACATGGACACTGCTCACAGTGAAACACTGCTGGTTCAGGGTTGCATTTGAAAAGAATACTGCATTGCAGTAGGCAGAAATTGTGACAGAAAACACTGTCCATTTCCCTAAGCTAATTGCCCTCGATGGAACCACAGGCTATGAATAATTCATTTCGCCGTGAAAGAATTATGAAGACATTGCCAATATAAGATCTGTTGTTGAGCTGTTATCGAGACCTTTGGCGTTCCAGTTCAAAGAGCCCCTGTGCATGCGCAGGAGAAAAGGATTGGTCTGCAGGGTAATTCCCGTTTAAAAGATAAATTCTTTTGTATTGAAACTATTCAAGAGATAAACGTTATTTTCTTCCGCAAGAGTTTCCATTTCATCAAAAATAAGATTGAGAACGTGATAAAATATTTTAATCAACATATGCGTGTGAAAGACTTTTTCGATTATGTAAGTAAATATGTCACAATTACGTGACAATCTGAGTCAAAAAATCTGTGAAATTGTCTGCTTATATCCGTATGCCTAAAGTTTGTACAAAATAAAAATTATATTATGTCTTCAGCACGCGAAGAAAAATTAAATAATATTGAAAATTTGTTTTGTTTGTGATCTATGTTGTTCAGAAATATGCAATTTAAATCCAAGTCGTACACACTGCAGGTAAATTGCAACTTAAACGCGGCGCTTCCACAGTTTTCCTCTCTTCCCCTCATCACACTGCGACAGAGTGTGCCATGGCTTTGGTGAAAGTGTGTCGCCAGGCGAGACGTATATGGTACTTCTACCAGACCACGGCTCGTGAGTAGAATTCTTAGCCATCCGTGTTGTAAAATGTAAGGTTCCTGTCCGATCTATGATGGTATCTTATGCAACGCAAGTTCAAAATATCCCAGCGTCCCCACAGAAAACTACCACGTTAGCGCCCACATGATAATAATAATAGTAATGTTAATAATACACAACAAATCAGGATGGTACATAACATTCAAATGAAAGTCTTGAATTAAATTCATAGAGTAAAATAACGATAAATACATTTTTAAAACGCTCAAAAATATGCACAATTTCATGTCAGTACAGGGTTATTTCCAGTGCTTAAAGCCGGCCGCGGTGGTCTAGCGGTTCTGGCGCTGCAGTCCGGAACCGCGGGACTGCTACGGTCGCAGGTTCGAATCCTGCCTCGGGCATGGGTATGTGTGATGTCCTCAGGTTAGTTAGGTTTAAGTAGTTCTAAGTTCTAGGGGACTTATGACCTAAGATGTTGAGTCCCATAGTGCTCAGAGCCATTTGAACCATTTGAACCAGTGCTTAAAAAATACTTCACACTCATGTACAGATAATCAGTATTGTCATCTTCAGTTCAAAACCACTAACCGTTAATTTTCATTGAGAAAATTCATGCTTTCTATGGACGAACTATGTGCTACGTGTTTTACATGGATAAACCACCTGCGCTTGTGAATACAGTGTGGTGTACCAGATATGAAGAGTCCCTGATCACGTATTGAGGACAGAATAATGTTTATGAAGATAACTCATTAAGCAGTGGCACTTTTTGGTACTTTCGAGTTATATAACACATTACAGTAAATCAAATCTATACACAAGATATGATCTTGACATCTACCTACAAAGTAACGTGAGAAACATACAGAAGGAACATGTACGCACATTTTTCGGGAGATTTTGGATGCATAATGCTATTCTCTTACCTCCCACAAACATTTTAGCTCGATAGGACCAACATTCCCATTGCTTGAGTACTCTTTTCATTTTAATTTCTTATTTTTACGACTACTGAATTAAATTTTAGCAGTACATCTAATTTTGACAGGGTAACAAACATCATCTTAGTGCTGGTATTCTCGATCAGTCTGAAGGGGAAACATAGCAATAATATGTTCAACGGTTTACTAGAAACAGTTGTTTGAAACTGTCAGGAAGGGGAACAATGTAATTAATGAGTCGTTACTTGTTGTGTTTTACTGTCAATATTTATATAATTTACAGGCCACGTTCAAAATTAGCACTGCCAGCTTCAATGTATTTTTGCTGCTTGCCTACACAGATACTGTCAAATTCATTCAGGCCATCGGAACGCCCGTTGCGGTGTTATTTCACTGCCAGCGGAGGTAATTTCACCACATCCGCTGTATGGTTGTTTGTGGCGTACATTACGTAAAAATCGAAGTTAAAGACACGATGTAGGAGTTGCTTGCAGGTGTTATGTAATGTTTATTTGCACGTTAACGACGAGTTTAGACGACTGCTCCAATTAACAATACATTATATGTCCACACGAATAAATGCAGTTAAGTTTGCGGTACCGTTTTGTAACACGAGCTGCAAAGAAAAATCGACAATCAAGGAAAACATTTACCCATCTCTTAATTTCCTATCATCTACTTATCTCAAATATCTTTCACCTAAAACTCGAAAACAACTAAGAATAAAGCGTAGTGGGGTTAGGAAAACTAATCTGAACATCCTGGTAGGAACTCCTTATTTGTTTTATGCTTTATTGTATCTGCTAGCTGCATCTTCACATGTCTCACCAGTCCGTCGGTGTATTCCCACGACGATAGGCTTCTAAATTATCGTTCCATATGCTACTTTCTTTAATTGTAGACGAGTTCATAGAACATCATTTTTGATTTCACTAAGATGCTTTAGTTATATTTGTGGACGAGTGGATATATAACATTATTTATTTTACTATTCTTGTTTTGATGATGTTTGTTGTAGTTTCCTTTTAATATAACTTATTCCATTGTAGGTCATTTTCTTAAGATTATTCATATAGCGGCTGGAAAATGATGCTGATGGCTGAAAGTGATGGTGGTGATCGAAATTAAAAGTGAAATCGCTGCTGTTGTTTGATTCCGAGTAATCACTGTGGTTTCGGAACTTGTAACTTCGTCTTCTACATGCTGCCCAAGACCATCTTTCTCCAGTCGTGAAAGGGATAATACGACATGAGGATGTTTTTCGGTTTCCCAACACACAATAAGGGCCACTGAAAACCTAAGACGGTGCGCACATTATCATTTTAGGGCAACAATAGTTATCAGCACGGGAACTTTCCCGTTGAGTTGGTGCACACAAACATTAAGCCATCTGAAAGTTCAACCGATTTTTATTATTTTTTTTTTTGTCATTGCCATCTGACTGGTTTGATGCGGCCTACCACGAATTCGTCTCCTGCGCCAACCTCATCTCAGAGTAGCACTTGCAACCTACGTTCTCAATTATTTGTTGAATATATTCCGATCTCTGTCTTGCTCTAAAGATTTTACCGTCTACAGCGCCCTATAATATCTACCACTGGCCATTCTTCTTGTCCGTGTTTCCCACATGTTTCTGTCTCCGCCAATTCCGTGAGAACCTACTCGTTCTCTGCCTTATCAGTCTCTAATTTGCAACAGCTTCTGTGGCACCACATTTCAAACACTTCGAATCTCTTCTGTTCCGATTTTCCTACAGTCCATAATTCACCGCCATACGATATCGTTCTCCAAACGTACATTCTCAGAAATGTCTTCCTCAGGTTGTAGCCTATATTTGATACTATTTGACCTCTTTTGGCCAGGAATACGCTCTTTGCCTGTACTAGTCTGCTTTTTATGTCCTCCTTGCTTCGTCCGTCACGGATTATTTTGTTTCCAAGGTGGCAAAATTCCTTACCTTCTTCTATTTTCTGGTCCCAGTTGTGATGTTAAGTTTCCCGTTTCTCCAAGTTCTGATAGTCTCATTACCTTCGTCTTTACTCTAATCAATATTCTGTACTCCTGACACTGTTCATTCCATTCAACAGATATTGTAATAGTTCTTCACCTTCACGGAAGATAGCTATATCAACAGCGAATCTTATCACTGATGGCCTTTCACCCTGCATTTTAAGAAAGACTGGATCCCTATCATCCCCCCTTTTTAATCCGACCACTTTGTTGTTGGTCTTCTTTGTTCCCTGTTGGTTTTCGTACATCTGTACTACTATATAAAATGGTTCAAATGACTCTGAGCACTATGGGACTTAACTTATGAGGTCATCAGTCCCCTAGAACTTAGAACTGCGTAAACCTAACTAACCCAAAGACAGTACACACATCCATGCCCGAGGCAGGATTCGAACCTGCGACCGTAGCGGTCACGCCGTTCCAGACTGAAGCGCTTACAACCGCTCGGCCACACCGGCCGGCGTACTACTATTTAAAGTCAAGCCGTTGTTTAACATTGTTTTTTACCGTCTATAAAAGTTCTTGACCGGTTTACTTAAAAATTTTCACATGACATTCTAATGGCCATTCAGACAAACGCAGGTTATATGTTTTTTTTAACATATACCTTCTTTATATACACGCATCAAAAAATCACCTCGGTTCCCAGAACTCCCGAAGATAGACTTTGGCTGTGTATGTTGTATCACAGACACAATCTCTTTGACTGTTCCGAGATGTCATTAAACCCGCCCAAAGATGTAAACAACCATGCATGAGCAGCGCCTATTAGACGGAGGGGTCCGACAGCCGATCAGTTCCAGTCATTCCACCATGAGGAGTTACCCAGCTGGGGCCGTCTGTAGTTCAACCATGCCTAGACGGTCAATACCGCGGTTCGACCGCGTCCGCATTGTTACTTTGTTCCAGGGAGGGCTCTCAACAAGGGAAGTGTCCAGGAGTCTCAGAGTGAACCAAAGCGATGTTTTTCGGACATGGAGGAGATACAGAGAGACAGGAATTGTCGATGACATGCCTCGCTCAGGTCACCCAAGGGCTACTACTGGATTGAACGACCGCTACCTACCGATCATGGCTCGGAGGAACCCTGACAGCCACGCCACGATGTTGAATAACGATTTTCTTGCAGCCACAGGACGTCGCGTTACGACTCAAACTGTGCGCAATAGGCTGCATAATGCGCAGCTTCACTCCCAACGTTCATGGCGAGATCCATCTTTGCAACCACGACACCATGCAGAACGGTACAGAAGGTCCCAACAACATTCCGAATGGACCGCTCTGGATTGGAATCACGTTCTCTTCACCGATAAATGTCGCATATGCCTTCAACCAGACAATAGTCGGTGACGTGATTGGAGGCAACCCGGTCAGGCTGAACGCCTTGGAGACACTGTCCAGCGAGTGCCACAGTGTGGAGGATCTCTGCTGTTTTGGGAGGCATTATGTGGGGCCGACGTACGCCGCTGGTGGTCATGGAAGCCGCCGTAATGGCTGTACGATACGTGAATGCCATCCTCCGACCGATAGTGCAACCGTATCGGCAGCATATTGACGAGGCATTCGTCTTCATGGACGACAATTCGCGCCTCCATTGTGCACATTTTGTGAATGTCTTCCTGTAGGATAACGACATCGCTCGACTAGAGTGGCCAGCATGTTCTCCAGACATGAACCCTATCCAACATCCCTGGGATAGATTGAAAATGGCTGTTTATGGACGACGTGACCCACCAACCACTCTGAGGGATCTACTCCGAATCGCCGTTGAGGAATGGGACAATCTTGACCAACAGTGCCTTGATGAACTTGTGGATAGTACGCCACGACGAATATAGGCATGCATCAGAGCAAAAGGACGTGCTACTGGGTATTAGAGTTGCCGGTGTGTACAGCAATCTGGACCACCACTTCTGAAGATCTCGCTGTATGGTGGTACAACATGCAATGTGTGGTTTACATGAGCAATAAAAAGCGCGGAAATGATGTATATGTGGGCCTCTATTCCGACTTTCTGTACAGGTTTCGGAACTCCCGGAACCGAGGTGATGCCAAACTTTTTTTCATGTGTGCCTGCTTATGTTTGAGTTCGCAGAATTCGAAAAGTTATCATCGATTGCCCTGAAATTTTGACGCAACGTTGCATGTGAGTACTCGCATACGTTGTTGCCAAAAATCTCGAAAATTACTTGACGGATTCACTTCAGATTTTTACACGACATTCTAACGAAAATTTGAACTGACATAGGCTACATGTTTTCAGTACATACAATTTATAAATGTGGAGTACATGTAATGTATAGAGGGGAAACTTTGTAACCAAATACTCGTATCTCGAAACGTTCTTGACACATTTACTTAAAATTTAGCGCGATAGTCTAACGAACAACGAACACTCAGAGAGACAATAGCTCTATACATAGGTATATGTAACATTGAAATATGTGTGTAATACATAAAGGGGAAAATTGAAAATTGTAAACAAAATCTCAAAAAATACTTGAACAATTTACTTCAAATTTTTACACGTTATTCTAATAAATGTTTAGCCGAATATAAGATATAAATGTATATAGTATTGAAATGTTGCTAGTAAAAATTTCGAATTTTTTTGACCGATTTATTTCAAATTTTAAAATATGCTGTATTACACATTCAGATGGGCATAGACAGTGTATTTTTTAAGCGACATTGTAGAGGTTTTCTGTTAAAACCAAGTGCGAAGAAGAAAATGCACTGCTGTAAAAAATCTGATTTTGTTTCCCATGTCGCCGGCAGCTTTAACCACGAAACTGGGCATTTCAAGCATTAGGCAAGTTGTTTCTCCTATATACGTTTTTACCCCATTATATATATTTTTTCAAACGTAATTTACGTGCACAACAGTGTACTGTTTTGTTTTCTTCCTCACAGAAGGTTTCCACATTCAATCGGCTTATGATTGAAAATCTGAATTTGCAATAACAGTAAACAATCCCCAAGGTGAGAAAGGGGGATGATGATGATGTTTGGTTCGTGGGACCTTCAACCGCGCCGTCATCAGCGCCCGTACAAAGTCCCAATTTTTACACAGTCCAATTCTTTACACAGTCCAATCTAGCCACTGTCACCAATGACGATGATGAAATGATGAGGACAACACAAACACCCAGTCCCTGGACAGAGAAAAGAAAGGGGGAAGGAGATGGACAAAGCGGTGGGAGGTAATAGACATAGAAAGTGGAAAGGAGGATATGGACAAAGAGAAGAGACGGAGGAATTGAAAAGGAAAGGGGAGGAGGTGATGGACAGAGAGAAGGGTAGGAGGTAACGGACAGAGAGAAGGAAAAGGAGCAGAAAGTGGACAAAGAGAGGGGAGCAGAAAACGGACTGAGAGAGAACGGGAAGGGGATTAGGACGTATATCCTTTCCCTACACATATTAGAAACGCATGTTCTCGCTTACTTTCTCTTCCATATAACCTGACTGAGCCGCAGCAACCCATGGCCAGGTACAACTAGAAAGCTTATCGGCTGATGATTTAAATACTACTTCGAAATCTAAATTTACGATAACAATAAATAAGGCCAGGGAACGGGTGGGGGGGAGAAGGGCTGAGGGGACAAGGAGTAAATGGACATAAAGAGGGGAAGGAGGAGACGGACAAAGGGAGAACGAGGTATGTAAGAATAGTTCAGCTAAGAGAGGGAAGAGAATATTAAGACGTTTATCATATTCACATACATATTTCACAGCTGCGAAGCATTACGACGTTCACTAGTACTGTATACTACTAGTCTTTCCCTGTAGCTTACTCCTACTTTTCTCAAAATTTCCAATATCTTGCACCATTTTACATTGTCGAAAGCTCTTTCCAAGTCGACAAATCCTATGAACATTTCTTGATTTTTCCTCAGTCTTGCTTCCATTTTCAGTCACTGCACCAAGACTGTCTCTCTGGTGCTTTTACCATTCCTAAAGCCAAACTGGTCGTCACCTATACTACTATAGTGAGACACTAAACCGCTACTGTGAGACACAAAACGTTAAAGATCTGCTCTGCCTCGCAGTGCTCGTACGCGCTCAGCAACACCAGTTGATAACCACTCTCTACATATTATTGCTCGAATGTACTTATCGGACAAAGCGACAGAAATGAGCCCTGCCTTTCTGGATGGAATTGGGAGAGCTGTACCAACCTAAACAGCACGCAATTGTCTTCACACAACCAATGGGCGTCCATTACGAACAACAATTCAGGCCTCGTAGCACTGTGGCGCATCAAGGAGGTGGGCAACGACAGTGTTTGAATGGAACCCGGAACTTCCACGTCGGGTTCTCTTCACCAATTAGTGGAGAATTGGCCTGGCATCAAGGAAGAATGTGGAAGCGGTCAGGTGGAAGTGTACATGCGTTCAGCAAAGAGTCTGGTCAGCCATGTTTTGGGCCGGTATCACACAGGAAATTAGACGCCTCTCACCGCTATGATAATTTGACAGCGTCATCCAATCTTTTCTCCAGCCCTAGAGACAATATTTCAGCGATGGGTTCGCCTCCCAAGACGGATAATTCACAAAAAAATGCTCTCCTCAGTGAGACAGAAACCAGTTGAACGGAATGGCTTGCGGTATCTGGTAAAAGTGATCCCGGTACGGCATGTTTGAGACCAGTTGAATATTAAAATGGTGATACCTCGTGATACTATACAATGCATGTTAATCTTTTGCCTTTGTCGGGTCACTGCTACAGTTTCATGTATTGGTATCGCTGCCAGATATGGAACTGAATCTGCTAAGACGTCCTTAGTCACGGTTTCTCACGCACTATTGTTTCGTTTCCGCACAGTCTGTACACCGGGCGGGCTTAGTAACCACCACTTCCTACAGCCGTCTCTGGGAAGGTGTAATGGATCTTTTCCATATCTATAGGCATCGGTTGTCGGGGTAATAGTAATTCAGTAAGAATTTACGGCGCTTTAATTGCAGAGGGGCATCCACTGTTGTCGTTTTCACAGAAGCAGGCCTCAGCAGTAACTTAGGACGAAATCATGAACTGTGTGGGATCTGGTGAACTATGTCGGCAACCTTATGGTGAGGTGTCGGCGTCTAGGATTTTTTCAGAAGTGTGGCGCTTGGGAATACTTTCATGAATGCAGTGTTCAGAGAGTTTCTCGTGATCTGCCGCGAACTTTTTTGGTCGCTAGTTGGCCAGATTTGTTTGCGAGGGTATGTTTATCAGCTGTAAACGTCACTGAATTACTAACACTGCACCTACAGGAGGAAAATTTCAGCATTGTGTGGCAACGTTGCTGACTGACTAAGAAGCATAAATAGGTAACAAATTTCGGATCTGCTCTGAAATCTTTAAGTTAGGGAGTTGGCTACAGACCGTTTTGAATGGAAGAAAGCAGGTCCAGCAGAATCTGGACGCTGGAGCATTACTGGCAGTTCCAAGTTTCGTAGATTGACTTCATTATTATGACTGTTGTGTGCTTGATTTTATAATAGCAATGTTTTTATATTTACAGAAGATCTGCTGTTATGGCTTTCGAAGTCAATGATTTACACCGTGCTCTTGTTAGCATCCGGTGCAGGATTATCACCAAAAATATTTCGCTTACAAACCAGTGCAGAGAGCCAGTGAACAGATCCTTCCCTAAAAGTGGTGTGTTACATGATGTAACAGGATTTTGTTTGACGCAAAGATCGGAGGCGCGTGTTCCTCCGTGCGCAGGTAGCTTTCTCCATTGAGAGCATCTGTCGAAGTTGAGAAGAGAATTGCTACGAGAGTGGAAGAGGTTATGAACAAGTATTATTTAGCTTGGTCGGCCTACACATGGTGAAGCGGAACTCAATCGACAAATCGTCGCTGGCTGTTCGAGAATCTTTACGGAGTATTTTGATAAAAAGGACCCTTCGTCTCCAGTGGCTCGTTACAAGTTTATTTGGTTTATTACCTGAGTTAGCTTTCTTTCTGTGAAAATATTTTCAAAACTATGAAAAGCCTGAATATTCCAAGATGTAAATACAGAGTAAAGCAACAACTCTGACACGAAATCTGTACTTGTGACGTGGTGGACGACGTTGCAGGAGCAGCTAATCGTGGCGCCGTTGTGCTGCTCTTCCGTTCCAATCGGAGAACCCATGCAGGAGGTGCATACCGCCCAACTCTCCATCAGTAAACATATGCATGCTATAGATTGTCACTGTCAACGTACAAATAATACTACCGGAGAAATAAACTAGAGACAGAAGCAAGGGCTTTTGAATGCAGGCTTAAAGGGGGAAACTAAACTTGACATTACAGTTGTCTGCAGCAAGTACAGTGAGTGACTGGAACAAATTTATTTCGAAACAAGATCCACAGCGCGTAGTGCCGTACCTTTCACTGCTTGTGCACATATTTTCAAAGCAAAACAGATACAATGATACATGGAGATAAGAAATCAATCCAAATGCAATTACTTTATAGCGATCCAATGAAGATCACCGGTCGGAAACGCTGAGGAAAAAAACTCAGGACAGCCGACGAAATTTTTTCGGAGTGGTTCGGGTTCACCGAGTAGAACCGTGGATAAAGAGTATCAGACGGACGCCATATTCCTTGACTTCCGGAAAGCGTTTGATTCGGTGCCCCACTGCAGACTCCTAACTAAGGTACGAGCATATGTGAGTGGCTCGAAGACTTCTTAAGTAATAGTACCCAGTGCGTTGTCCTCGATAATGAGTGTTCATCGGAGGTGAGGGTATCATCTGGAGTGCCCCAGGGAAGTGTGGTAGGTCCGCTGTTGCTTTCTATCTACATAAATGATCTTTTGGGGAGGGTGGATAGCAATGTGCGGCTGTTTGCTGATGATGCTGTGGTGTACGGGAAGGTGTCGTCGTTGAGTGACTGTAGGAGGATACAATATGATTTGGACAGGATTTGTGATTGGTGTACAGAATGGCAGCTAACTCTGAATATAGATAAATGTAAATTAATGCAGATGAATAGGAAAAAGAATCCCGTAATGTTTGAATACTCCATTAGTAGTGTAGCGCTTGACGTAGTCACGTCGATTAAATATTTGGGCGTAACATTGGAGAGCGATATGAAGTGGGACAAGCATGTAATTGCAGTTGTGGGGAAGGCGGATAGTCGTCAGCGGTTCATTGGTAGAATTTTGGGAAGATGTGGTTCATCCGTGAAGGAGACAGCTTATAAAACGCTAATACGACCTATTCTTGAGTACTGCTTGAGCGTTTGGGATCCCAATCAGTCGGATTGAGGGAGGACATAGAAGCAATTCAGAGGTGGGCTGCTAGATTTGTTACTGGTCGGTTTCATCATCACGCGAGTGTTACAGAAATGCTTCAGGAACTCGGTTGGGAGTCTCTAGAGGAAAGGAGGCGTTCTTTTCGTGAATCGCTACTGAGGAAATTTAGAGAACCAGCATTTGAGGCTGACTGCAGTACAATTTTACTGCCGCCAACTTATATTTCGCGGAAAGACCACAAAGAAAAGATAAGAGAGATTAGGGATCGTACAGAGGCATATAGAGAGTCATTTTTCCCTCGTTCTGTTTGGGAGTGAAAGAGGGAGAGAAGATGCTAGTTGGGGTACGAGGTACCCTCCGCCATACACCATATGGTGGATTGCGGAGTATGTATGTAGATGTAGATGTAGATGTAGAAATACAGGGCGATTCATATAAACTCGAAATTCATCAATGGGTCATAATTTCCCTCCGAAACCTCGTATAAAGGGGCAAGTCCTTTTAATAATCTCAGTAGCTCTGGGAGAATCAGAAGTACCGCTAGTTGTTGGCAAGCAGATTATTTTTTCTGCTTTTGTGGTCTTTTGTCCGGTATAATTCCGCGCTTGTTCGGGTCGTGTGCAATCGTCGGTAGTGATTTGTGAAGTTTGCGAGTGTATTATTAGGGGCCGTGTAACAATAACGAGAAAATTAGTGATTCTCTTGCAGTCTTTAGCTTGCAGAAATACGCAGTACACACTTCGATAACCGATTTTTGTTGTGAAAACATATTCGAAGACAGACTCTTTGCTTACAATACGATGGGCATACTGGAGAGAATTCAATGCAAGCGATATTTCAAGAAGGGGAACATTTTTGTTGACTTCGAAAAACCTGGAGAGAAATGGCGTACTAAACAGTGACAATGGTAGACATAGACCATCACTGAGTTCGGAGGTTAATTATGATACTCGGATGCTGGGAGAACTCTCCAAGGAAATCGTTGCGCCGATTGAGCAAAGAAACAGGCATTTCCATATGGCACATATTGGAGATGATGATGATATTTGGTTTGTGGGGCGCTTAACTGCGTAGTTATCGGCGGCCATACAAATTCCCTATCTTTACACTGTCCAGGTTCTCCACTTCCCGAATTATGATGAACCCGATTGGCCGGGAATCGAATCCGGGATCCCCGGGACCCAGAGGCAGCAATGCTAGCCACGAGATCACGAGCTGCGGGGACAAGTTATAGAGCTGGGAAGAAATCTGCATTGGGACCTCGCAGAGTGCACATGTGGCAAGCATTGCAAGAGACACATTGTGAGAAAAGAATGAGTTGCTGTCGATGACTTCAGGGGTTTCTTATTCAACGTCCACACATTCTCTCCATTGGACAGAGGCAGAGTTGAGTCTTTCAGATTACATCAACGCAGAAAACAGCAGATACTGAGCTGGTGTACACCTCTATATCACTGCATGATGAAAAGGTTGGAGAGTGTGGTGCGCGGTGTCAGCTTCCAGGATTGTTGGCTCCATTTTCTTTGTTACGACCGTAGACACTGTAGTTCATATAGCCACCTGCAATACATTTGTAGAGCATCTGGGTGACGTCGAACTTTTTTATTTCTGACAATATGGAGCAAAGTGTCACACGCCTAACACTTCCATGCAACTTGTAACCAGTTTCTTTATTTATAGAACAACCTCAAAAAACTTGTGACCCCCGATCACCTGACCTAACACCCCATGCCCCCACCGTCTTTTTCTTTTTTTCTTGTAGTGGTACCTTCTAAATCGAGTGTACAAGAATAGATCACAGATAATTGCAGAGCCCCTTGAGGCCATTACACACGAAATAAGCAGCATTGACGACGATACACTTCACAGAACGTCACGGGTTCAGTTGAGCAAGGATTCTGGTGAAGGGCACATCCAACATTTTCTGTGGGGCTTCGCGTGTATGTATTTAATCTCGCATTTGTGTATTATCATCTCCCAAAATTGCAAATGTACCCATAATCTATTCAAATATTATGACTCATTAAAGTATTTCAAGTTTACGCGTATCGCACTGTGCAATTGTGAAATATTAAAAATTCTGTTACCCGAAAAGTCGTTGTACATTCACTGGTAAAAATGCTATAGTTTTCTTCTCCATGCCTGCACATAGCCGCAAGTTATTCGACCTGCGGTACACATTAAATGTTCATCACGCACTAAAAAGGCACTGACTGCGCTTTTGAAGCTGGATCATCTGAGAGAGGAACTGTGTAAAGATGAGGTCGGAACGCAGTACTCTGCTCGGCAGGAAAGAGAATTCCATTTATACAGTTGACTTCCCCGTTCGCTTTCCTCTCTTCCAGCGTTCCCGTTCCTGCCCCAGCCCACCCATTCCCGAAGAGTTCCTTCTGTGAACAGCGCAGTGAGGACAAAAGACAACACAGTACGCGCGATCGCTTAATAACATCAGTTTCTCTGGCGCGACCGTTTATAATCGACTTTCGCGTTCCCTCCTTCCGGCGTAATATTCCTATATTGTGGCCCCCTTTTAGGGGGTCGGGTTGGCGGAGAAGGGGTGGGGGATAGGGGGAGGGAGGAACGAGAAGGAGAGGGTGGAACAGGAGGAGCCACCGGCCAAAGTCGCGTTGCGTTTGGCAGTGCCCTGCAGCCTTCGAGGGCGCTAATTAAATGGTGTGCTCCAGCGACGCTCTTTGAGGAAAGTGGCTGCAGCTGCCTCGGTACATCTCGAAGCGGCAGCAGGCGCGTAGCTGCGTACGGCGTGCTTCCGTTAATTAAGTCAGCCGCTCTGGCCGAGAAACCCGCTTACGGCCGATTTAGCTGCCTGCCCTGCCGCGCTACGGCAGAGCCGATGCTGTCAACGGCTCCGCGTCCCTCCCGCCGTGCTGTCAAACGCAGGCGGTCACACACACACACGCGTCTGCAACCGTGGCCATCGGGCCGCTTTTATTCGCAGCTGAACTTCCTGTACGCAGATTGAAGGCAAACTCCGCCGGCGAACTTGCAGACGTTGTTTGCATGCATTTGTTAACGGAAATTCGTTGTCTCTGGCACCTTATTAGAGAGCGCTTTGATGTTCCCGTACGCGAGTAGTAGTCCCCTCAAAGTGCACTGCATGGTGTCTCGAAATTAGTAATAACACAGACATGTTATAAATGTAGTGTCTGTTCTTTCGGACACGTTCGAAAGAACAGACACCACACATATAATTAAGGAAAGGAAGACCGGTTGATCACTTCAGTGCAGATACACACAACGCTCTAATACTTCAGGGAATCGGCGAAATGCTGCTAGTAATAAGGTAATAGGAAAGAGGCACTACATCGGTAGTGTGCGGATAAGTTGAGAATTTGCGTCTGACGGAAGCAGTGCTAGCGCGTACGTGCAGCTACGATAACCACTGTGTCTGGAAGGCTGAGTGGTCAGCGAATATGCGTAGTAAGCGGGAGACATTTGTTCGAATCCCGATCTTGCACAAATTTTCAACTTTCCCCATTGCTTTCGGGGAATACCCACCAGCAGCTATGTCATTAATTCCTTCGTGTCTTAAATACAAGTTGATTTAAGTCCACTAGCAAAAAATGGCTCTGAGCACTATGGGACTTAACTTCTAAGGTCATTAGTCCCCTAGAACTTAGAACTACTTAAACCTAACTAACCTAAGGACACCACACACATCCGTGCCCGAGGCGGGATTCGGACCTGCGACGGTAGCGGTCGCGCGGTTCCAGACTTTAACGCCTAGAACCGCTCGGCCACTCCGGCCGGCTGTCCACTAGCAGCTAATGTCATCAATTCGTTTGTCTCTTAGATACAAGTTAACTAGCGATCCATCACTTTGTGACGCAAGAAGAAATGCTTCATCATTGACAAGTGCTGTGTAGATTACATACCTGTAACAACCATAAAACAACTAGGAATAACCCTGAAGAGCGACAACAAGTGTAAGGACCACATAAAACTAATTTAAGAAAAAACTGATGGCAGGAACAGGTTCATAGGGAGAATGTGAAGGAGTGGTTTACAATTTACTCCTTTGAGCGATTCTTTAGTATTTAGCATTTGTTTATTTATTAGCCCTCTTCTTACTATCTGTTATCTAGATACACGAGCAGACCGAATAATGTACATAAATTAGTAAATATGGATATAACATACATACTTTAACATGAAACTGCAAGTGTAGAAATGTAACTCAGGATTTTGGTGTTTAAAGAAGGATATAAGAAAGAATACAGGGTGTTACAAAAAGGTACGACCAAACTTGCAGCAAGCATTCCTCACACACAAATAAAGAAAAGATATTATGTGGACATGTGTCCGGAAACGCTTAATTTCCATGTTGAAGCTCGTTTTAGTTTCGTCAGTGTGTACTGTACTTCCTCGATTCACCGCCAGTTGGCCAATTGAAGGAAGATAATGTTGACTTCGGTGCTTGTGTTGACATGCGACTCATTGCTCTACAGTACTAGCATCAAGTACATCAGTACGTAGCATCAACAGGCTAGTGTTCATCACGAACGTGGTTTTGCAGTCAGTGTAATGTTTACAAATGCGGAGTTGGCAGATACCCATTTGATGTATGGATTAGCACGGGGCAATACCCGTGGCGCAGTACTTTTGTATCGAGACAGATTTCCAGAACGAAGGAGTCAGTCAGAAGGCAGACACTCGCATGTTAGTCGGTCGGCTCTAAGTCTCAGTCGCTGTTGGGTTGTGCACTGAGTCGGGTTCGTCGTTACTCCGCGGTTGGACGAGTTGGCACTTAGCAACAGGCAGGTCCGCACGGTGCAACTACGCGCCGGGGCCGTGGTCGACGCAGACGGAGGGCCGTTGGTCGATCGGTCACCTGGTCGTCAGATGACGACAGGACGGAAGCGCCGAGGAGTCAACTGGTGCCTGCCGATTAAGAACTGCGATGAGTATGGCTGTTTGCGAGCAAGTGGGGAGGACGGAATGCTCGCGTGGTTCTCCATGACCAGCTGTTGTTTGTTGGGCCTAGCACTGGTTTGGTTCTGGTCACCTGGTTATGCCGAAATTTTCATATACATTTATTATATTTCATGATCATTACTTATTATGGGGTTGGTACTTGTAGCCAACATTTTGTGATTTGGAATAATTCAGAGAATCATCGATCATTTTATGAAAGTCCTGTCCAAATTATTATTACATTAGATCTTGTTAAACTTGGTGCCTTTAAATTGCAAATTTCTTAATTCTACTAATATTGCTTGGGATATAGATTTTGAGCTGTGTTATCTATGCGCTTAAAAGGACTGTTGTGAATGAGAACCAGACTTGCGTGTGTAATGTTTTTCAGTTCCATTGTTACGAAGTTATCATTATTTATGTTGCGTGATATGTTGGATTTTGTAGTGAGCGGAACTTTAATTTGTGTGATTCTGTTTTGTAGAATGTTTTTCGTGGCAGCAATTGAGAATCAGTTGTTCCCAGAAGTTGCTAGCTCTGAATTGCCACCTCTTTAATCAATCATTTATTGACAGATGTGTTTGTCTGTCTGTAGCAAGTAAGAGGCAGCAACTGTAACTTGTTAGTACAAAAACTGTTATGCTGAAATTTGAATAGGGAAATAGCAGTCATCCTCATTATAAAGTTGATTTATAGTATGTTGGAAGATCATTCGTTTGAGCTGTGTTTATTCTGCATCAATCAAATTTAGGTATCACACAGCTGGCAGAAATGACTGTTGAGCTCGTAATAGACAGTATGTGTGAAATAATTCGTGTAGTTTTGTGAGTGATGTGTTAAGTTATTTATTTGTAAGTTGTTTTGAAGATCTGCATTTTTGGTGTTTTCAGTGTTTTTTCAGTATTTTTGAGGTCTTGATGACTGCACATGATATACACTCCTGGAAATTGAAATAAGAACACCGTGAATTCATTGTCCCAGGAAGGGGAAACTTTATTGACACATTCCTGGGGTCAGATACATCACATGATCACACTGACAGAACCACAGGCACATAGGCACAGGCAACAGAGCATGCACAATGTCGGCACTAGTACAGTGTATATCCACCTTTCGCAGCAATGCAGGCTGCTATTCTCTCATGGAGACGATCGTAGAGATGTTGGATGTAGTCCTGTGGAACGGCTTGCCATGCCATTTCCACCTGGCGCCTCAGTTGGACCAGCGTTCGTGCTGGACGTGCAGACCGCGTGAGACGACGCTTCATCCAGTCCCAAACATGCTCAATGGGGGACAGATCCGGAGATCTTGCTGACCAGGGTAGTTGACTTACACCTTCTAGAGCACGTTGGGTGGCACGAGTTACATGCGGACGTGCATTGTCCTGTTGGAACAGCAAGTTCCCTTGCCGGTCTAGGAATGGTAGAACGATGGGTTCGATGACGGTTTGGATGTACCGTGCACTATTCAGTGTCCCCTCGACGATCACCAGTGGTGTACGGCCAGTGTAGGAGATCGTTCCCCACGCCATGATGCCGGGTGTTGGCCCTGTGTGCCTCGGTCGTATGCAGTCCTGATTGTGGCGCTCACCTGCACGGCGCCAAACACGCATACGACCATCATTGGCACCAAGGCAGAAGCGACTCTCATCGCTGAAGACGACACGTCTCCATTCGTCCCTCCATTCACGCCTGTCGCGACACCACTGGAGGCAGGCTGCACGATGTTGGGGCGTGAGCGGAAGACGGCCTAACGCCGTGCGGGACCGTAGCCCAGCTTAATGGAGACGGTTGCGAATGGTCCTCGCCGATACCCCAGGAGCAACTGTGTCCCTAATATGCTGGGAAGTGGCGGTGCGGTCCCCTACGGCACTGCGTAGGATCCTACGGTCTTGGCGTGCATCCGTGCGTCGCTGCGGTCCGGTCCCAGGTCGACGGGCACGTGCACCTTCCGCCGACCACTGGCGACAACATCGATGTACTGTGGAGACCTCACGCCCCACGTGTTGAGCAATTAGGCGGTACGTCCACCCGGCCTCCCGCATGCCCACTATACGCCCTCGCTCAAAGTCCGTCAACTGCGCATACGGTTCACGTCCACGCTGTCGCGGCATGCTACCAGTGTTAAAGACTGCGATGGAGCTCCGTATGCCACGGCAAACTGGCTGACACTGACGGCGGCGGTGCACAAATGCTGCGCAGCTAGCGCCATTCGACGGCCAACACCGCGGTTCCTGGTGTGTCCGCTGTGCCGTGCGTGTGATCATTGCTTGTACAGCCCTCTCGCAGTGTCCGGAGCAAGTATGGTGGGTCTGACACACCGGTGTCAATGTGTTCTTTTTTCCATTTCCAGGAGTGTATAATATACATTTTACTAACAGTACCTTTACGTAATGTTTCAGAGTGGGGCTGCATGTTCTTCTGGAGGATGTTAAAAAAAATTCTGTTGCTAAAATTTCCTTTAAACTGTTAATTGTATTAACTTGGATGTATAACCATTTGTTGTTAAATAATAAATTTGTGTCAACAAGGCTTGGACCAAATAAATGTGCCTACACCTTCCCCATCCTGGCTCTGTTACCGTCTGTACATTACACGAGAACAATAGAAGAAAGAAAATTTTCACAGACAATGCTATGCCAATACATTCTTTTGGTGGTATTATCTTTTGTTATTTGATTATTCTTTATAGAAAACTGGTTATAAAAACAATAAAATGTGTTGTTGGAAATTAGTTGCATTTCATAGCATAATAATAAATCACAATATAATAATAATTCTTTTCGCAGTTCTCACATACAGGGTGTTACAAAAAGGTACGGCCAAACTTTCAGGAAACATTCCTCACACACAAAGAAAGAAAATATGTTATGTGGACATGTGTCCGGAAATGCTTACTTTCCATGTTAGAGCTTATTTTATTACTTCTCTTCAAATGACATTAATCATGGAATGGAAACACACAGCAACAGAACGTACCAGCGTGACTTCAAACACTTTGTTACAGGAAATGTTCAAAATGTCCTCCGTTAGCGAGGATACATGCATCCACCCTTCGTCGCATGGAATCCCTGATTCGCTGATGCAGCCCTGGAGAGTGGCGTATTGTGTCACAGCCGTCCACAATACGAGCACGAAGAGTCTCTACATTTGGTACCGGGGTTGCGTAGACAAGAGCTTTCAAATGCCCCCATAAATGAAAGTCAAGACGGTTGAGGTCAGGAGAGCGTGGAGGCCATGGAATGGGTCTGCCTCTACCAATCCATCAGTAACCGAATCTGTTGTTGAGAAGCGTACGAACACTTCGACTGAAATGTGCAGGAGCTTCATCGTGCATGAACCACATGTTGTGTCGTACTTGTAAAGGCACATATTCTAGCAGCACAGGTAGAGTATCCCGTATGAAATCATGATAACGTGCTCAATTGAGAGTTGGTGGAAGAACGTGGGGCCCAATCAAGACATCACCAACAATGCCTGCCCAAACGTTCACAGAAAATCTGTGTTGATGACGTGATTGCACAACTGCGTGCGGATTCTCGTCAGCCCACACATGTTGATTGTGAAAATTTACAATTTGATCACGTTGGAATGAAGCCTCATCCGTAAAGAGAACATTTGCACTGAAATGTGGATTGACACATTGTTGGATGAACCATTCGCAGAAGTGTACCCGTGGAGGCCAATCAGCTGCTGATAGTGCCTGCACACGCTGTACATGGCACGGAAACAACTGGTTCTCCCGTAGCACTCTCCATACAGTGACGTGGTCAACGTTCCCTTGTACAGCAGCAACTTCTCTGACGCTGACATTAGGGTTATCGTCTACTGCACGAAGAATTGCCTCGTCCATTGCAGGTGTCCTCGTCGTTCTAGGTCTTCCCCAGTCGCGAGTCATCTCGTTCTCGTATTCTCAGAGCCATCAAATTCTATAAAAGGACGCTCGGCATCATCGGGAAGCGGCAGCCAACATTCTATCTCTAACAAAAGTTGTTCCCCATGACTTGCATACGTATGATCGGATCATTGGACATTATAAGGTGTATGTCCCCTCTTTGCCTTTATGACCTCTCGATATCTGCTTCGGACACTTTCCGTGATGTCTCTGAATGTTTGTGGAGGGATGGCAACCTATTATTCCTCAAGAGCCGGTCCCGATGGAGGTAGTGATGTCGGGCGCAGTGATTTGGAGTACTCGTGCTATACAAGCGGCAGTCCAATGAAAGCGAAACTGATGGTATAAAAGTAAGTAAAGTATTTATTCTGAGACAAGACAGTTAATTCCCTGCCGGCCGGTGTGGGCGAGCGGTTCTAGACGCTTCAGTCTAGTGCACGGTCGCAGGTTCGAATCCTTCCTCGAGCATAGGGGTGTGTGATGTCCTTAGGTTGGTAATGTTTAAGTAGTTCTACGTTCTAGAGAATTGATGACCTCAGATGTTAGGGCTCATAGTGCCGCGCGACCGCTGCGGTCGCAGGTTCGAGTCCTTCCTTGGGCATAGGGGTCTGTAACGTCCTTGAAGTTTGTTGGGTTTAAGTAGTTCTAAGTTCCAGGGTATCGATGGCCTTAGATGATGGGGCTCAAAGATTTCGTGGTTAATTGAATCACAAACTAGCAAATCTGTAACTAAATGCACTGAAATACACACCCTGGGACTTATCTTTCATGCCGCACACCTTAAAACTGAGATTATGCAGGCAGCGACTGCGAGAGGGACTGCGCGCGGCTGTACTGAAACTACGAAAAGAGGCGAAAGGGACGTTTCAGCATAACCTGTGTATCAAACTGGGAATTCTGTAAGGTGCCTTTGGCGCTATCCTCCAGCAAGGTAATCATCGAGACAGAGGGGGTTCCACTGCTGGCCTTGTATGCATATTTTTCAGACCTCTCTCATTGCAACATCTAGTGATGAGTTCCCGAGAGACTCGCTCCCCCACCACCCACCAGACACTACGATTGATGGCCTCTGGCACAGATTGAAGCAACACGGAATTATACACTTATGCCTAAGCTCAGTTCTACTCTGTATCCAACCAGGCTAAAGCCACTGTTGCTGCCAGATGTGACAGCTGTCTGTACAATGTTTCGTTTCCTGTGTACCCTCAGATCACCTATATATTTTATCTTGTGGTCTTTCTTCTGTGTTGAACCCGTACAGTAAGTAACATACTGTTATCTGATAATTTACTTGGTGCTGCAGTTTCGATAGTCAGCAGTGAAATAGACTTTCAGAGTAACATAAAGAACCGATCAGACGAAGGTGTCTAGTTGATACGTCGAGCACCTGCCGCTACTTCTGGTCAGATAAAGACGACTCCGGTAATGGGACGACGTTCCAGCAGCGGAGCAGTCTCCAGCGAGAATCCAGACAGCCTTGAAGGAGCTGTTATTGCAGCCGTTTGTATTTCAGGGCAGGCTGCCGGTACACGGTTTCTGATTCGCTGGTCGGAAAAGTTCATAAGTTGAGGCAGTATGACATTTAACTGAAATCGGCTGGCTACTCACTTCTCCATGAATATTTACGAATATGCATTACTTGAAAAGAGCTACTCTCACACACACGACTTCTAATCGGTATACATTTAGTGTAACATTAAGCGTCTCTGTATCTTCTTAAATAATTCTTTCTCGTGTTATATATATGTCCAGCGGTTTTTATCCCACGCATTTGTAATTTACTTTGTTACAATGCACTTTGGCAGCTGCCTAGCGTACGAAACCAGTTCTTGTACCGCGCAAAATTTCCGAATTCAGGACCTAAACCTGGAACAGTACGTTTTTTTCTGAAACTGTAGAAATAGCAATGCCACAGATAAACGTTTCAATTATAGAAGAAAAAGCAGCATACATCGTCCAAAGGGTCCGTTTTGTATTATAAGTTGAAAAAATTGCAAACATATTCACGGGATCATAAATCTAATCCTAATTTACAGGGCTACTATACCTACCTGTACTAATGCATCGTCAACTAACCGAAGAATATTCAGATTTTAACATAAGAACAATTATGCATTGTCATTTACTGAACTACAAAGCAGGTTTTTAGAACTCTAGGAAAACCTGGGTCCAGACGCCTCAGATGCCGAAGTTGCACCTATCTCTCCTGAATTAAGAGCTGCCCTAGAATCTAGTCAAACTGTCAGTATTATGAACAGTTCCTTAATCAAAATACATAACATTTCAAAAAGAACGTAGACTGATTTATTCAATAGAACTTAAAATCTGTAATGTTTTTCTCCCTTTCTCTGGCATTCGAATCGTGACGGCTCCTTAACGTTTGCTTTAGTGTGGATGCACTAATATCGTCCGAACTCCACGGGTATCAATAACCTGTCAGTAGGGTGTTAATTCATAGCCGTGGGCCATAAAATGGAAATCTGAGTCGATCAGGGACCGTGTCCGGATGGTCGAAGTGGTTAAGGCAACCGCTGATGAGAAGCAGGAAATCCGGATTCGAGTACCACTCCGGCATTAATTTTCAACTTTCGCCGTTGCATTACCATGTGGGCCTGCGGGTTAAATAATACGATACGGGATATTGTATTTGTTCGTTAGTATTCATCTTTTACGAGAACCTAAAAACTATTTTTGGGCTCAGCCACAAAGCGACGGAGAACATACTGAGCATAATTTCCAGTCTGCAAGTCCAAATTCGCCTTGCGCTTCCTGAAAGAAATTTTTCTACTCTCTGTTTACCCAACGGGAACAGGAACTATGATTATAAATGAAAGTTTTGAGTTCTAACTGGTTGAATTATACTGTGAAAAACTTCACACGCAAAACATAATACTCGTAATATTTCTGATAATAACAATAGTAAGTCACAGCTGCAAAATACTAACACGAATTATTTACAGACGAATGGAAAAACTAGTAGAAGCCGACCTCGGGGAAGATCAGTTTGGATTCCGTAGAAACACTGGAACACGTGAGGCAATACTGACCTTACGACTTATCTTAGAAGAAAGATTAAGGAAAGGCAAACCTACGTTTCTAGCATTTGTAGACTTAGAGAAAGCTTTTGACAATGTTGACTGGAATACTCTCTTTCAAATTCTAAAGGTGGCAGGGGTAAAATACAGGGAGCGAAAGGCTATTTACAATTTCTACAGAAACCAGATGGCAGTTATAAGAGTCGAGGGACATGAAAGGGAAGCAGTGGTTGGGAAGGGAGTAAGACAGGGTTGTAGTCTCTCCCCGATGTTGTTCAATCTGTATATTGAGCAAGCAGTAAAGGAAACAAAAGAAAAATTCGGAGTAGGTATTAAAATCCATGGAGAAGAAATAAAAACTTTGAGGTTCGCCGATGACATTGTAATTCTGTCAGAGACAGCAAAGGACTTGGAAGAGCAGTTGAATGGAATGGACAGTGTCTTGAAAGGAGGATATAAGATGAACATCAACAAAAGCAAAACGAGGATAATGGAATGTAGTCGAATTAAGTCGGGCAATGCTGAGGGAATTAGATTAGGAAATGAGACACTTAAAGTAGTAAAGGAGTTTTGCTATTTGGGGAGCAAAATAACTGATGATGGTCGAAGTAGAGATGATATTAAATGTAGACTGGCAATGGCAAGGAAAGCCTTTCTGAAGAAGACAAATTTGTTAACATCGAGTATAGATTTAAGTGTCAGGAAGTCATTTCTGAAAGTATTTGTATGGAGTGTAGCAATGTATGGAAGTGAAACATGGACGATAAATGGTTTGGACGAGAAGAGAATAGAAGCTTTCGAAATGTGGTGCTACAGAAGAGTGCTGAAGATTAGATGGGTAGATCACATAACTAATGAGGAAGTATTGAATAGGATTGGGGAGAAGAGAAGTTTGTGGCACAACTTGACCAGAAGCAGTGATTGGTTGGTAGGACATGTTCTGAGGCATCAAGGTATCACCAATTTAGTATTGGAGGGCAGCGTGAAGGGTAAAAATCGTAGAGGGAGACCAAGAGATGAATACACTAAGCAGATTCAGAAGGATGTAGGTTGCAGTAGCTACTGGGAGATGAAGAAGCTTGCACAGGATAGAGTAGCATGGAGAGCTGCATCAAACCAGTCTCAGGACTGAAGACCACAACAACAACAACAACATCACAAACAGCGCTATAATCAGTTCAAAGTCGACTTCTACGGTAAGTTCCCATTAAATGGTCTTTCGTCCTGACTTCTAGCAATCAAAGTTAACTGCTCGACACAAAAGCGAGAAAACACGCGTTTAGCAACAGACTGGCTGTGACGTCATCCGTGGCAGCAGGTAAGCCGGCGTATGACTGACGCAGGCAGAGTTATACCTCGGTGCGAAGTGTGTCTGTGTCACTGCAGACGCAGACGCAGTAGCTGGACGACTTCCTAAACTCTGCCTGGAACAGGCTAAGCACAGTGCGCTGTTCCTGCAGTACCGGATGGGATCGACACTTGTGACCAGACGGATTGAGGGTCCTAACAGTTGATTTGGGTTAGTACTGAGTCTGCTGGGAAGCGTATCACTCCCGCAGCAGGTCCGCCCAAAGTGTTGTTAGTCGGTATGTGGCTGGTGGCCAAGGACCCTGATGAAGCTTGTTCCGGGAGTCACCCGCTTTCTCGAAGAACTTGCGTGCTTTGGACCGCAAGCGATCCCTCAGCAGCAGTATGCCTGTGTCTTCATGTTGTTGTTGCGTGGGGTAAGTCCTGCGTAGGCGCAGGGTTAGTTTAAGGGCCGTGTTTTGGACCCTTTTCATGGTGACTGTCTTGGTGTCAGCGGCATTGCCCCACACCAAGGCCGAGTACCCCATCTTTGTGTGTATCAGTGTGAGGTAAACGTAATGCCGTGGTGAGGAGGCAGTGTCGACGCCGGGTTCAGCAGAGGGTATAAGGTGCGGAGGCGCCCAGTAGCCCTCTCCCTAATCCAAAGAATGTGAGGGCCCACGAGAGGCGCTGGTCTAGCTGGACACCCAGGTAAACTGCAGTCTTGGTCCACGGGATGAGACCTCCCTCGATGGTGGGTGACGCAAGGTCTGGCAGTATCCTCCTCTTAGTGAAGGCGACAGCCTGTCTCTTGGTGGGGTTGAACAGTGCCTCACAGCCGAGCTGCAGACAGCGTCCCATGGTGTGAGCGTTCATGCTATGCGTGAACCGGGCAGCATCGTCAGCATAGAGAGCTAATTCCAACCTTTCCACCCAAGGTTCGTGTAAAGGGGGTACAGCAGGGGGCCCAGAACGGATCCCTGAGGCACCCCAGCTCGGAGCTGGGTCACTGCCCCTCAGACCGTATTTCTACACTTAATCTGCTGATGGTCAAAGAGAACACCTGCCATCATCCGCTCTATGCCTTGGTAGCAGCTTCTAAATGACCGCTTTCTGGGGCACATATTATTTTATAATACTGTCATGAATCAATTTGTTTCGCCACAACCACAAATGAGCTGTGTGGCTGGGAGTCACGAATTCCCATCCATCCCTTCCTCTGTAAAAAACACTACTGGCCATTAAAATTGCTACACCAAGAAAAATTGCAGATGGTAAACGGGTATTCATTGGACAAATATATTGTACTAGAACTGACATGTGATTACATTTTCACGCAATTTGGTGCATAGATCCTGAGAAATCAGTATCCAGAACAACCAACTCCGGCCGTAATAACGGCCTTGATACGCCTGGGCATTGAGGCAAACAGAGCTTGGATGGCGTGTACAGGTACAGCTTCCCATGCAGCTTCTACACGATACCACAGTTCATCAAGAGTAGTGACTGGCGTATTGTGACGAGCCAGTTGCTCGGCCACCATTGACCAGACGTTTTCAATTGGTGAGAGATCTGGAGAATGTGCTGGCCAGGGCAGCAGTCGAACATTTTCTGTATCCAGAAAGGCCCGTACAGGACCTGCAACATGTGGTCGTGCATTATCCTGCTGAAATGTCGGGTTTCGCAGGAACCGAATGGAGGGTAGAGCCACGGGTCGTAACACATCTGAAATGTAACGTCCACTGTTCAAAGTGCCGTCAACGCGAACAAGAGGTGACCAAGACTTGTAACCAATGGCACCCCATACCATCACGCCGGGTGACGAATACCCGCTTCCAATGTGCGTTCACTGCGATGTCGCCAAAAACGGATGCGACCATGATGATGCTGTAAACAGAACCTGGATTCATCCGAAAAAATGACGTTTTACCATTCGTGCACCCAGGCTCGTCATTGAGTACACCATCTGAGGCGCTCCTGTCTGTGATGCAATGCCAAGGGTAACCGCAGCCATGGTCTCCGAGCTGATAGTCCATGCTGCTGCAAACGTCGTCGAACTGCTCGTGCAGATGATTGTTGACTCAGGGACCGAGACGTGGCTGCACGATCCGATACAGCCATGCGGATAAGATGCCTGCCATCTCGACTGCTAGTGATACGAGGCCGTTGGGATCCAGCACTGCGTTCCGTATTACCCTCCTGAACCCACCGATTCCATATTCTTAACAGTCATTGGATCTCGACCAACGCGAGGAGCAATGTCACCTGGCAACGCCGGTGAACTGCTGTTTGTGTAAGAGAAATCGGTTGGAAACTTTCCTCATGTCAGCACGTTGTAGGTGTCGTCACCGGTCCCAACCTTGTGTGAATGCTCCGAAAAGCTAATCATTTTCATATCATAGCATCTTCTTCCTGTCGGTTAAATTTAGCGTCTGTAGCACGTCATCTTCGTGGTGTAGCAATTTTAATGGCCATTAGTGTATAAACATATCTGAACCATCTTTGTTTTGCTGCTGCTGTTGCAGTGTTTGCTTCTAGTACACACACACTTCAAGAAGAAATGGAATGACTTAATGGAACAAGACTCTAGGCAAGCATGAAAATTAACTGTAATAAAAGTAAAATAATCTGTAATCGACACAATGAATAGAAAACAGTACAAATTAAAAATGGATTTATGGAACCAGTGGATGAGTCGTTGTGTTGGTGGCTTTTCATGGAAACAAGTTGATGGACAGCAGCAGAAATATAGAATAGTTGAAATGGCCATATTTGCTTTCTGTAATGTAAACCGAGTTCCGGAAACGAAGCTTCCGATAAGCCCGAAACGAAAAATTTACAGTTCGCGAGTGGTACCAGTTCTAACTTACAGCAGAGTTACTCCGATTTTTCGCAGAGGCGCCTCCACCTAGGAATGGTTTGGAAAGACTGACTACATTGAGGACTCCTGCTGTTCATGCTACAAATATTCACTTTCTTCCACTACTCCGTATCTGCTTTATTTAGGCTGCCGATTTCAAACCCCTCACTTGACTCCGCCTCACTTCCATTGATGACTGAAACTTCATCAGCGTCTGGCTCAAGCCTGACGCGTAACTGATTGCTCATCACCTGCCGGCTCAAGGGCGATTACCTCAGCACTTTGTAGTCCACCACTCTTCTTTTTACATATCCTTGGGCGCCGCAGCGAATGCTCACAGAGATCGTGACGTCTCACAGGTCCATTAAACATTCATAATGCTCTTGGCCCCAATTCCCAAGCTTCTACATGTACATTTGCACTCCGCAATCCACCTTACGGTGTGTGGTGGAGGGTACTTCTGGTGTCAGTAACTTTGGCTCCCTTGTCTACGTCAGTCGTGAATGGCGCGTGGGGACAATCATTGTCGGTGAGCTTTGCATGATTTTCTCGTCGTGATCGTTTCGCAAGACGTATGTGGGAGGAGGCGCGCTCTAGAAATTTCAAAAGTAGACCTCTCCTGATGCACTACACCTCTCTCGCGGCTTTTGTCTCTGAAAAGTGACAAGTAACTACGCTTTTTTTTTCTTCAAATTAACTTAGACCACTTTTCCAGTTTGACGGGGCAGGGGAAATGCACCTTCTAAGTACAGAGTTAACTTTACGCTTTGTGGCGGTTCATTATTCATTCTTTCTTGTGGTCAGAGGCACGAGATGGCTGCGCACTTCAATTTTTGGTGTACAAGGGCAAGAAAATACAGAGACCTTTCTGTGAGATGAAAGAGTTTCGAAGTAGTGTGCTGGTTTTCATAAAGAAATCATTCGTACTACGATGGTTTATTCCTGCTAATTGAAAAGTTCTTTCACCGGACGCCTTTCATTTTTGCTGTAAAAGCATCGTTGGAGGTTATGTGAGTATTTGGTCCATTATATCTGTTCTCACGGCAATTATCATTCCTTTCATTCTTAGCGGAGACAAGAGTCGTAATTGCATTGCGCACATTTACTTAGATGACATTTTTCTCGGCCTCCATATAAGCCGACATCTCCGTAAACAGCGAGCGATTTCTTTGTTTCTTTGATATGAAACCCTAAAGTTATTTATATCTTACGGATCGTACGCTGCTGTTCAAGAAAGAGCTTTTCAGTTCACGGTACACTTGTGGAAGAAGGAAAGAAGGTCAGTGTTGAGGTCCCGTCGACGACAATATCATTAGACATGGAGCTCAAGCTGCAATCGAACAATGATGAGGAAGGAAACTGGCCTAATACTTTCCAAAAACAACATCCCGGAATTTGCGTTGAACTATTTAAGAAAACCACGGAAACAACAATCTAGGTGGCTGGAAGGGGATACCACTGCCGTCCCCCCGAATGACCGTCTTTAGTCTGACCACTACGCCACCTTCTCAGCGCTGATTGCAGGAAATCTTAATTACAGCGCGCTCTAGACTACCCGACTTAATGTGGACGCAGTACTGCAGGGGAACCGAAAAACATGAATAATGCAAAATACACCGGAAGCTTCAATTTACTGTACTTTAAAAATACCTGCGTGTCACATTTGAAGTTTCACTACGTTATCCACACGTTATTGGCCAGAAACTGAAAACTTATTTACAAAGTCACATCGAAATTCCTCATAATTAGAGATGAGAAGGAGTGACCTGTATTTTCTCTGAAGAAACTTTTAATAGCCAAAATCGCATCCAGTACCATTTATTCTTGATGATCGTCTCAACAGTTAAGACTGCCATCTTCTGATCTTCAAAACGTTTGTTGTTATACGCACTGTTCTATTATGACTGTATCTCACATACCATGTTGACAATATAGTGGATAGTGTGTAGCAAATTCCTCACCAGGTTTTTAAATATAAAAACAGCTCTCATTACTTGATGGAGAAATACATCCATGGTAGACACAGGTGACCGTCCAGATTTGGCAGAACCTTGAAATACAGAAAGATCTCGATAGCACAGTGTTTTACTAAGCGTCTGATAATGAAATTTTGAAACGGTTAATATAGAGCAAGATCTTTCTATATTATAAAGTTGTGTCAAAACAGGTTTGTCACAAATAAAAACAACACAGTTAAAAAGCACCTTGTGTAACTTTCCACTGATGCTTGTTAGATGTTGAACTTCGTAGCAGTGTTCATTTGTGCAAATGTTCACATCTACCTTCATGAGGAGTTAAATACATCATGAATGCATATTCTTTGAAGTAAACAGTTCAGCAGTTACGTTTGTGACAAACCTGTCTTCGTTTTTAACAAACCTGTAAGGAATGTGCTACATGATATCCACTATGATGTCACCATGACGTTTGTGATACGATCATAATGGAGCAGAACGTGCAACAACTAGTTTTCTTGAAGATCATACGGTGGGTGTCTTAATTGTTGAAACCGGTCGCCAAGAATAAATAATATTGAACGTCATCGTGGCTATTAAAAGGCTTTTCAATATAAAATTAACACAACATTTTGTATTTCGTATCACTTGCGTTCAGTTCTATTCTTTTTTTAATTTTCTTTCTTTTATCCACATTTTCCTGACAAAGGTTTTCATTTTCCGAGGAATCCCAACATCGGTGAAGTCAAACGAATTTTGCCCTCAAACAGTTTTTGATGTTGCTGAGCTACAGTCACACAATACTTTTTAAAGGAATACACCGCCATTTGATTTTTTATTACTTATTTAAGTACAACCGAGGATTTGGCCCTTTATGCCATTTCCAAGTACTTGATTTTTATGTCTTAAACATATATAGCAGGACACTTAATATTTTGTCAGGCTCAAAATTGGCCATAAATTAAGAAACATATTGGCACTCCACGAAATGCCAGATATAAAATGACCATTTCGTAACAGTTCAGTAATTAATCGTGGGTCTACTTAAGCCTGTTTTTACTAAATATGAAGTGCTCCCGCAAATTATTTACTAATCTGTTACACGTTGGTGACTTTGGTCTACGTAAGCTGGTTTTTACTAAACATGACGTGCTCCCACGATCGTTTACTAATCTGTTACATGATGGTGATTTTATATTTGGCATTTCGTAGAGTACCAGTATTTTTCATAATTTATGGCCAACATTGAGCCTGACAACATATTAAGTGCTCTTCAATATATGTTAAAAACATAAAATCAAATACTTGAAATGGTATAAAAGGCGAAACCTGCATTCTACTTAAATAAACAATAAACAGTCATGACTCTTCTGGCTTTCCCGGCGGATATGTTGTAAATAGTTTTCACGGGTGTGCCGCCGGATGGACGTTGTACAAATCCCACAATATTTCCTCGGAGCAACTGTCCGACATCATCAGGTAGTTGAACCTCGCTGGTGGCTAGGTACGACTGACAAGATCCGCATTTTGAACAAGTGGACGGTATCGCCATGGGGAGCCTTCTTTCTCCTGTGGTGGCCAATTATTTTATGGAGGACTTTGAAGATAAAGCACTACAGTCAGCCACTCTCAAACCCTCTTGTTTTCTGCGGTATGTTGCCGATACGTTTGTGGTGTGGCCACACGGACTGGATACTCTACCTACGTTTCTTCAACATTTAAATTCGCTCCATCCGAATATTAACTTCACCATGGAAGTGAAAAAAAGATGGCACCTTACCTTTTCTTGATGTTTTGGTACGAAGGAAACTAGACGGAACCTTGGGACACAGCGTATACCGCAAGCCAACGCATAAAGATCTATATTTGCAGGCCACAAGCTGCCATCATCCAGCACAATGCGGTAGTGCATTACGTAAGCTAGTTCATAGAGCGCGTGTGGTATCTGAAAGCCTGCCGAGTGAGATGCAACATTTGAAGACAGTCTTCCGTCAAAACGGTTATTCTGAGAGACAGATACGTAATGCATTCAGGCCCAAGCGAGTTCAATATATGGAGCAGAATGAAGATACGAAGACACCCACCACCTTGACCTTCTTGCCGTACTTTGGTGCCATGTCGTCAAGAATCGGAAGAGTCCTCGAAAGATATGTCATCAAGTGTGTTTTCCGACCATCTGCAGAACTGATGAACCTGTTAGGTTCGGTTAAGGATGATCTCGGTCTGAGGAAACGTGGTGTGTACGAGATTCCTCGTCAGTGTGGGGCGACATACATAAGTCAGACACGTTGCGATGAACATCAGCGTCATACACGCCTACGCCAACCGGAGAAGTCGGCAATTGCAGAACACTGTCTGAACACAGGACATCACATGATTTATGAAAAGACGGAAGTTTTATCCCAGCATCCTCTTTCTGGGATTGCGTCATTAAGAAAGCAATACATATCCGTACAGCTGATAACCTTATCAACAGGGATGCAGGATTTCAGTTGAGTACAGCCTGGAACCCTGCATTGGCTGCTGTTAATTCACGACGAGAAAGAAATAAGCTTTCGATAGTAGATTCGTCATAACTTTGTCAGCATGTTAGTGAACACAGCGTCAGCGCACGCGCAGAACGGCTGCTCTGCGTTTCCCGGCAGAGGGCGTTTGAGTCTGGCGCCATCTATCTGCCAATTTTTGCGCATGCGTGGTTCTCGCGCCTGCGCAATCTTCACCCGCGTGCTCTATATACAGCGGCGTCGACATGCGGATCTTGTCAGTCGTGCCTAGCCACCAGCGAGGTTCAACCACCTGATGATGTCGGACATTTGCTCCGAGGAAATATTGTGGGATTTGCACAACGTCATCCGGCGGCACGCCCGTGAAGACTATTTACAATAAAACAGTCAGATAGCCTCGTGTCCCTTAAAATAAACGAATTTTGTCCTTCACACACACAACGTATCAAAGCTTTCCAGGGCCTCTGTATGTGATAAGGGGTTTCATGAAAGACTTGTTTTCGCTCGCTTTTTCTACCGAACACACTTTTTTCACTATATCGGCATCATGTAACTCCTCAAATCCTGCCGCGCGGGATTAGCCGTGCGGTCTTAGGCGCTGCAGTCATAGACTGTGCGGCTGGTCCCGGCGGAGGTTCGAGTCTTCCCTCGGGCATGGGTGTGTGTGTTTGTCCTTAGGATAATTTAGGTTAAGTAGTGTGTAAGCTTAGGGACTGATGACCTTAGCAGTCAAGTCCCATAAGATTTTACACACATTTGAACATTTTTGAGCTCAAATCCTGGTTCATAGGTGTCGCTTCGTATCCGGTTACGGATAATTTAGTCGTCTAAGCCTTCACTAACAGAAATTTTTACTCTAATATACTTCCTAATAATAAGAATAGTTCAAGTTCTTTTGTTGTGTGTTTTCAGAAATTGTCGAACTGTGCACGGATAATCCACAAGGCGGATGGTCCTCACCTGGATAATAGGTAGTTTGCTGTTCTATCGTCGGCTGCTGTGGGACAGATCAAGTCAAGAAACGCATCAGAGTTGCGTGTGTTGCCGTTACAAGTTTCTCTTGTCAGCCTGCGGATAGCAGGCTTAGTAGAAACAGGCGGACGAGTTTCATTATGATGTCAGCACACCTCGTTACGAAAGAATTACTATGTGTGCAGTAATTCTGTCGTAGTAAATAACGACCCCTTCAGTGCATATGAATGACTGGTGGTAAGCAAAGCAAAAGAGGAATGGTATGCTGTATATCAGGAACATAGTAACACCACTCTGAGCCGCCACGAAGATAACTGAGACTGGGTTAACAAGATAATTTGAAACGCCCTTACGACCGTCCGCGCAGCGTCGCGGTAGGTCCCATTCCTGATATGTGGCATGCGATATCTCTCTGCTCACGCTGTGGGCGAGACAAACCACGAGTCGTGTAGCTTGGTAGACTTCCTCCGAAACGTTTGTTGGACGGCCTGATTTATTTCTGTGCATTGCTAATCAAGCTCTAGTAAAGAGACCTCTGTCCACCAACCAAATATTCGCTCAATAAGTCGCTCCATTTCTGTCAAAACTGGAAAACAACTATACTCAGCACTGCAGATCATTTCTTCGTGATTCCATACACGCTACATTTTTAAAATCTCAGCACTTCACGGGGCTACAAATCCCGTCCTATCCTCGTGAAGGCTGCCGGCTCACTTCCGATGTCGCGAGTTACCAAACCGCTTCGCGAAATTATTTTAACATGCAGACCTTTCGGCCAATTGGCTCCCGGAGCAAAATGTAATCACTTCAATTGGCCATTTCCTGATAACGCTCATATTACTTGCTGTAATGTACTGCTTCCTGCAAACCCTCTGAAAAGTGCCCAATTGTTAATTGGAAAAATCGGACATCCTTTGCAGCAGGTTCCGGCCAGACCACCGTCAGGTAGCTGGACCAAAGGAAGACTGGTCCATTATCTGAAGCCTGGCGAATAGTTTCCGTCCCCAGGAAAATGGAAAAGCGGGGATGGAGTTCAAAATGGCGGAGAACGCGGCATGGAACTGATACGTTACAAACTTTAGCCAAGTCTGGAGTTCTGTTTTATGTCGCACTGTTGTTTTGTATGCTGTCCACATACTACACTTCATGCAAACAGATGATACTCAAATGTGCAGGAGGGGAAAATTCAAGGGAAGGGAAGGGAAGAGGTACTGCAGTGTAGCGGACTAGTAAAGGAGTTAGAGGTGGCAAGAGCATACATAAGAAAGTGCAAGCGGATTTATTTTACAGATACAGTGACGTAAAACGTACAGCTTGGTCGTAAAGACAAGCTTCACTGCCAAGAAGACGTTCAAAGATTTTTAGAGTAATTCCAGACACAAATACACATTACAAATAATACAGTTCATCGTTTGAGATAATACTTTCGTTCTTTCACTGCCATTATTTCCACATACAAAGCACATTTAGAAATTGATCCACCCTATTTTTCTTCATTTCCAGCAGGCGTGGCTGTTTCGCTTCCACTGGCAGTCTCAGATGATTCATTATAATCTTGACTTACAGAATCAGTATTGCTTCCATCACTATCACTGTCACTGTTCAAGTTTGTACCACTATCCCGTCGTTTGGTCCAAGAAATTTCACTAGATTTTTTTTTAAAATTTTTTTTTTCAAAGTTCCTTACGTGTCCACAATATTTCTTCCAGTCTACTGCCCGCATCTCGTGGTCGTGCGGTAGCGTTCTCGCTTCCCACGCCCGGGTTCCCGGGTTCGATTCCCGGCGGGGTCAGGGATTTTCTCTGCCTCGTAATGGCTGGGTGTTGTGTGCTGTTCTTAGGTTAGTTAGGTTTAAGTAGTTCTAAGTTCTAGGGGACTGATGACCATAGCTGTTAAGTCCCATAGTGCTCAGAGCCATTTGAACCATCTTCCAGTCTACTTTTATTATGGAAACAATTAACCCATCTATAAGTTCTGATAGCGTGTTCATTTTGAATGTTACGTCACGTTACGTTACGCCGTTATGTTACGTTACGTTAGAATCGTCGCTCTTGACTCTTGCCCTGATCAGCCCTGTACGATTCAGTTCTGGGAGATATGGAGGAAGTCGTAACGCTGTTAATGTTCGGTTATATTTTATAGGTGATGTGGCCCGGCTTCTTCATTTTGATCAGTGAATAAAACTGGAGTCTCAGCAGGTCCTTGTGGAAAGAATTTTCCTTTCCTGTTAACCAAGATATTATTTGTCTCCTCGTGGAATTTGATATTGGAGGACGAGTCGGATGCTTGTTGTGGTAAAGAGACTTATCTATAAAATTAGAACCTTACGTAGGCATTCGATACAGAACTATACTCCCTGCCAACAGGGATGATGATAATTCTGCTTCCTTTTGGCAGAGGTTTCAACATACGCTGTAGTGAAGTGTCACTCTATCCGTTCGATGCTATGTGACAAGTGAGAACATACGTCTCGTCCATTATAAACAACTGGACGACGCGCACTTCCGTACTCGCGGATACTTTTCTAATAACCATTTCGTTTTGCCCTCTTACTACTTTGCTCCTGCAGAACTTTTCGGTTATTTGCATCTGCTTCCTGCTAAATTCTAGAATGCGAAGAATTTTACGAAGTGTGTTTATACTTCCTTCAAAAGACTCTGTAACTTTTTACGAAATTCTTTCAAATCTGGTCGTCTTTCACCTGCAATGTAGAAATCATTCATCACAGAGTGAACGTAATGCTCATTAAAATTGTCTAAACTGGCCTTCTAAGAACTTCTCTGCCTTTCCTTGTGAAGTGTTGAAAAACTCGAGCATTAGACAGCCTTGCTCTTAACAGTTCCCCCTCGATCCGCAGAACTGCAGTAAACGGTTTACCTATTGCTTCGGCCTCTAGTTTCTGTGCGGATTATAGTTTCAATGGGTTGCCTAGCACAGTTTCTTTTTTTCGTAAAGTGGTAGACATTTGCAACCACTTCGAGTGCCTGACTATGAAGAACATTGATCTTTAACTTGCTTTGTACTGGCAATTTCTTCAACTTCGAATGTGTTGTCCGTGAGTAATTACTGGCAGAGCCCCCCTGACTCGATGGCAGCACGTCCGACGCCTGTGATCGACTGAGCGGAGCCTACTGCGCATCGTATTTACAGTGTTCACATCTGTTTGCATGAACTGTACTTCACCTGAATACTGTGTTAACGTCATCACAGTAACCACGACAGATGTCTTCCTCCATCTCCACTCCGTTGCTAATGAATGCTGTATTGACGGGACATTAAACTCTGCGTTCCTCCGTCGCTAACATCAACGTTTCTGTAGAAAGTTGCCACAACAGGCGCGTTAGACGAACGGTCACTTGTTTCTCAGTAAAAGCAGCACGCCCTTGGTCCTAAAGCGGAAATTCCTTCACCGGCGTGTGGAACCAATTTACGTTCCGCTGTGGCATTGCAGTCATTTGTATGTGACTGTTCCCTCCTACGATGTGTGATCCGATTTCTCAAGATCGATATCTTCAAATTAGTATCATTTTTCTATAAGCACTGCATTTTTCTAGACGTTATAATTTTTTAATGAGTAGCGGTGAATACATCTGAGCCTGTTCCTGTTCCTGTATGAACGACGAGCAACACATTTTTTTCTCGGCCAGTTTCGATTGAAACATTGCGAAACTTGCTGCGGAACATCGTGGAATATTCCACCTTAGCCTCGTATGTGGTCTTCAAATGGCATTTGTAATGGACGTGCGTTCCAAGCAGAGAGTTGTCATTGAGTTTCTTTTGGTGGAAAACTAGAGCATCGTAGATATTTATAGGCGCTTGCAGAATGTCTGCGGGGGCCTGGCAGTGAAGAAATCCACGGTGAGTCTTTGGGCGAGGCGTCTGTCATCATCGCAACAAGGCCGCGCAAACATGTCCGACCGCCCGCGCGCCGGATGTCTGCACACAACTTTGACTTCTGCAGTGTTGGAACGTGCTGACACTCTCATTCGAGGTGACCACAATCAGACACCTCGCTCCACATCTTTACGTTTTTATTGGTTATGCTGACACACTCGTCCACCAATCGGGGTTCTCAAAGCTATGTGTCCGCTGTGATAGAGCAACGAAGGACCATCTATGCGGAATTGATTGCGCGTTACCAGGCTGGTCGTCGAGGTTAGTAATGCAGCAGGATGTTGGCTCAGACGTCGACCAGTAGATTGGTACCATGCGGGCACACCGGCCCTGCCAGTAAGCATGGCGTAAGACCGTCGCATTGAACGGAGATTATGTTGAAAAATATGGCTCTATAGTCAGAAGAGTGGGAAATAATTTGCTGTATTGGAATCCTGAATAAAATGTATCTGCTTTTAGAAAACAAAATGTGTTGCGTTACTTAGCGGACGCTCCTCGTGCAAAACATCACTGGTGATCTATTTGTAATAAATTTAATAGTGACAAGTCAGAGCTGACGGTTTCAAACACACACTTTACCTACAGAATATAGTTTTATTGTTTTCTTCAGCAAGAAATGGTTAGTCCACGCTCCAATTCCAGAAATAGACTTGTAATATATGGAGTTTCCGTGTATCTGACAATGTTCAAATAACAGTAAAAGGTTTTCTTAGCCGATCTGCAACTTGCATTCTATCGAGTCAAGTCCTAAGTTCTAAATGATATTTTGACAGTTGACCTGATGTCAATCCTTATGTCATCTCGATAAGGAGGCAGATTTTCTCGTCGAAGTGATGACATGTTCTGCATTTATTAGTAGAGTAAAACTGTCCTCTTGGTTCGACGTTACCTATTGATCATGTTCATTAGATATGTACTTGTCATCATCATTGCTCCGTTCCTATCAATGCCCTCGTGACTGAGCTTTAGACTTTTTGTCTGTGTAGCGCTGTAGAGTGTGAAATGTTGTCCACAAACTACAGTTTCTGCTTTACCATCACCGGTTTGAATCCTATCCTTACACTGAGCTACATGACAGGTTCAACAAATGGCACACACAGAAATCATCTATTAAACAAGAGGCCGTTATCGCGATTTACAACGACATCTTTCAGACCAGGCACTCCCCTCTCTCTCGCTGAATCCGTACCAGAAAAGCCACCACTCAGCATGTTGCTATTCGAGGATCCGCGGTGAAAATTTTTTACCCACTCCTCTTCCTTGTCCGTTTCGAAAGCTTAGCTCGTCTACGTCGGACTCTTGTAACTGACTTTAATGTCACAGTTGCTCCTCAAATTCTCTTTGAATACGAATAATTAACAGTCTTTCAGACAATCCATTCTCTTTTCAATCAAAATCCCGTTCTGTGGAACACAGAGTGCTTCTCTCTTAACAATGGTAGTTGATTGTTCAGTGAGCAGTCGGTCCATTTTGTGAAATCTTTTTGATGTACTAGGATAAGAAGAAATTATAACGCACGGATTTATTGCTTAGGATACTACTATTATGCCTCAGAATAAAAATATTACTGCTTTCCTAAACAAGTTGAACTCTCAATTTCTTCTGAACAAAGCGACTAAAGATATGAAATGAAGTCACAGTATTTCATGTCGATGGATTGTTCCGTCATTGTTTGATAGTGGTACATTGATACATCTATAACTGAAAACAAATCATGGTTGTTCTATAACATTCATTTATCTTCTCAAACGAATATAGGTTCACGAGGCCATCGATACAGTTCTAGTTGTAACGCGAAACCAAATTGATTAATTCGCACTTCTAAGGTTCGTGGGAAACACATATTCTCTGATCAAAAATACGAGAGTTACAAGAACAGCTGAATGAAATGGGCGCCGAACTTAAAACAATTTGAGTAAGGCATAAGAGAAGCGAGGATGATAGTGACAACGACTAGTGGAAATCAGGTCAGATATCCGACAAACGCCGCGGTTTCAGAAGACATACTACAACTAAAGCTAGTGAGAGATTTCTGCCCTGTAGTACGAAGATTAAACAAGATGACCGAACAAAGAATGGAATAAAAGTCACAAAGATCCAACTTTCTTAAATAAAGAAACTTTACAATTATCGAACACTGACATAGAATTTAGAAGGATGCTTCTGAAATCACCAGCCACGAAGAAGCGACAGACTCTTGAAGAGAGACGCAATCCATCCCCGGAAGGCCTAGTTAAAAAGTTTCAAGAACCATCTAAAACTGATTAATCTAGGAATGTAGAACAACCACTGCGTACTGCTCCGTAGGGATCCCGACGAAAGGGCAAGGCAAATTACAGCGTCCGCATAGGCGTTTATGCTATCTTTTTACCTGCGCTCCCTTACTGAACGAAACGATAAGAGGCCCTAACGGCTGGTATAATGGGAAGCACCGTCTGTCAGGCACTTCATAGTGATTTTCAGAGTACGGATGTAGATACAGAACGCAGTAAGACGAGGGTTTAACGTCGCGTCGACTACGAAGTCATTCAGAAACCAAGATCGGACAAAACATGAATTGAGAATGAAATCACCTGTATACTTCTCAAAAGAATTAGGGTGAATAGATTTTTAGGACCTCGGATAATCTACATGTGGTTGTCTAGGCGGGAGTTTGAACCCCTCTCCGTCCGAAATGAAGTCCAGTGCTTTAACCTCTCCGCCACCTCACTCGGTACAAGAGTGAAGCATTCGCGAATAGTAATCTTGGCTCTGCAAAGATTAGTAAATGAGATAAATTTTTGAGAGAGATAAGGGTTAAGCTACACAAGACAACCTAGCGAGATTGTTGGGGTGGTACATATGTAAGTAAATCTGCAAAACTTTCTAAAAGACAAAATGCTGAGAGTACCACAACAATGAAAATGGAGATGACTTGTAAGAGAAATAATACGTCTCTCGTGCAAACCATGAAGTTTTGCGTGCAAAGAGAACTGTTTTCATCTCAGGAGCTAAGTAGCACACAGAGGGCACCTACTTGTCCCAATAGTCAGTATTTGAAAATGACTAAGAAAGTTATGCTATCACTAGAAATTCGAGCCGTGGAAGTTCTTTCGAAACGTTGCAAGATTGCCGGGTAATCTCTAGACGTGCATTGTGAAACGTGATGATAATTTCTCAGAAATGTTACAGACGCGATGCGGGGTGCAAATGATGAGACAGTTTGAAAACCGTCTTGTCACGATTGACTATATAGTGTTTCAAGCTCCTACGCATTTCTACATCGAATACACTTTTGTTTTAACTATTTACTGTTTCAAACACCTACACATTTATGTACACCGAATACACTTTTGTTTTAATTACTGCGTACCACATTCAAAATGGCGAGGAACCTGGAGCTCCTACACCTTTAATAACAGTTGTGGACAGAATGAGCAGTGTGGATTACTGAGAACATTTACTTTACTATGGCTTTTCAGCGACGACCAGAATACAAGAACAAAATTACAGTTACTCAGTAGATGCAGCGGCAAAATGATAATACTGATATAATAACATTACGATAAAGAAGGAAAATTGCCAGATACGGGGACTTGGAAATCGAACTACAGCGACTCTGGCGAAAATGCAAGTGATTCCAGTAGTTCACGGCCCACCGGGATTATTGGCAGATCTTTGTGGCTGCTTGAAAACCGTTGGCATCCATAAAATATCCATTTACCAACTACAAAATGCCAGTTTACTGCGACTACACGAACTTTCTGCTGAACCATCACGCAGTCATAGACGCTTGGCAGTGAGAATACGAAAACTAGCATAATAACCTCATTTACTGGGTTTGCTATGTGACAACAACAATAATAATCATAATAACGATAATAATAATAAAGTGCTAAATCGTAAAGAGCTTTGAAACCTTAAAAGGCATACGGAATGATATGGAATCATCACAACAAAAAAGTAACATTATTCAGTGCAAAATCGTAATGTAACAAGATACTTGTCATGTGTTACGCTTTATAGGCATCGGAAACGATAAGATTGTATAAGGTATTCATTTAAAAGAAGGTAAAAAGCAACAAAGTAGAAAAAACTAAGACGGATTTAACACAAATTAACATCGTGGATGCTCTTGGAAGAAATCTGGTAATATTCGGGACTATAGCAAGGCAGAGGTTCGAGTCCTCCCTCGGACATGGGTGTGTGTGTTTGTCCTTAAGATAATTTAGGTTAAGTAGTGTTTAAGCTTAGGGACTGATGACCTTAGCAGTAAAGTCCCATAAGATTTCACACACATTTGAACATTTTTTATAGCAAGGCATTCACAGAGAACTGGGAGAGGATAAGCTGGTCAAAAGCAATAGCTCAAGTAGTAATCCCAAAGGTGCTCTTTAATGAAGAAAATGGAAAACGAGAGCGATTGTGAGAGAGAGACTGACTTAGTGGGTTGTGTGTGGTCAGATGATACTCGTTATATTCATTGGTTGGATAAAGGATGTGTATATTTTCATCTCCTGTGTATAGCAATGCATTTGAATTACTGCTATTGGATGTACATACATATTGTTTGTTTTTGGTATACCTACATGCTTTGCCGGCCGAGGTGCCCGAGCGGTTCTAGGCGCAACAGTCTGGAACCGCGCGACCGCTACGTCGCAGGCTCGAATCCTGCCTCGGGCATGGATGTGTGTGATGTCCTTAGGTTAGTTAGGTTTAATTAGTTCTAAGTTCTAGGGGACTGATGACCTCAGAATGTAAGCCCCATAGTGCTCAGAGCCATTTGAACCATTTTGAACCTACATTCTTTAGTATAATTATTACACCATTTTTATGTGCCACGTTTCACGACATGTACGTTATTTTGTATTGTACATGGAAACAATGAAAATGATTTTTGACAACACATATAGATATGTATTTGGCTGTTTTGTATTGATGGGAAGACATTATTTGTACTTCGATATATACATGTATGTTGTCAAACAGTGTGAATGATAATGAATATTTGACCATATAAAGAAAGGATGATGTGGTTTAACAATTATTCTGTATTCAATGAGGAATATGTCTGGAGTACTTTGTAAGCGATCAATGAACAAATGATAATATTGAGGCAATGCCGTTTTATACAGTACAAAGCTTTCGACTGTCAACTCCACAAATTCTCAAAGAATCCCAAAGATCCAGCTGTTTTTCAAATTTTTTAACAAGCGAAATACCGTCCTTGGAGATTAAGTGATTGACTGGTTGTTGACATCCATTTTACAACACAACCACACTAGTATTTCCCAATGACATAACAGCTTTCAACCAATCAGTGGACATCTTCACACTAAAAGCATGCGGTGACGTAACGTCTCCATGTGTTTGCAAATTCCAGGGAAATTTATGAGAAAAGCGATTGACCATCTTAAGCAACGTGGAGTGGAGTGTTTGTTGGAGAATGGAACTAATGTCGTTGATAATGTTTCCAAAAACCAGCAGCCACACAAAGGACTTTTTTACAGGTTTCACAAATGCATGTCTTCATGTTAACTGCAAATTATTTGCAGTTGTTAACAATTTAAAGCTTGATCGTTAACCCTTTCCCTTTCTTTTTGATATTTTCCTCCCTTGGTTTGCATATTCTCCTATAAGGCTCAGTATCTGACAGTTTGAACTAATAGCCAAATCGCCGCGCGGGGTTAGCCGAGCGGTCTCAGGCACTGCAGTCATGGACTGGGCGTCTGGCCCCAGCGGAGGTTCGAGTCCTCCCTGGGGCATGGGTGTGTGTGTTTGTCCTTAGGATAATTTAGGTTAAGTAGTGTGTAAGCTTAGGGACTGATGACCTTAGCAGTTAAGTCTCATAAGATTTCACACACATTTGAACATTTTTGATAATAGCCAAATCAGGAACATAGGAAACTAGCTGATGGCGGTTGGTTGCTCATGCAAGTATAAACTCATGAAGACAGCTCACTTATTGAAAAATCACTTCAGCGATGCCCCCTGACTCTGCACAAACCTATGCTAAATGCAGGCGGGCGCGCGGCTTTTGTTTGGCCGCAAGTCCGCGGCTGGCCTTGGTCGCTGGACCGGCGCTCGCATTCCAGCTGACCGGCGGAGCGTCGGCGGCCCGGCCAGCCGAGGTCTGGCAACGGAGCCGCGCCTCGCCGGTCGGGCCACTCCGGAATCGCTCGGCAGCGTTCGGCGGCGCTGCGGTCGCATACGTCAGCGGCAGGTGCGCGCTGCGACGCGGCGCGCCGGGCCGAGCCGGGGCAAGAAATCTCGGTCCGTCCCGGCACGTAGCACCTGCCACCCGCCGCTGCTTCCTCATTACCTGCCCGCGCTTCAAGCACGGATTTTTGCACCTGCCGCAGTCTCTTCCCCCACTTAACCGCCTCCTGATAATCAATATGACGGTTATTACCTGAGCACGCGATACACAGCTTTTTTTATGACGCTGTACTTGCGTGTTTCCCCATTTCGTCGTCTTTTACAAACAGTACCGCTTAGCGAGGAAATGCACTTCGTTAAATCGAGTGTATCGAACACAAACGAATGACTGAAGAAATCTGTTACGAACTACGTCGTTATCTGTTCAGTCGTAAAGGAGTTAACTTGAATAAATCATCATTTTTCGTGACGTACGGTGCGGTACATGAACATACACAAACCGAAGCATCTACAATTGATCGTGCGAAAAAATTGGGTTGAGCTAGCAGTCCGAGGGAGTCGGGTCGAGTACTGCGATAGTTCCTTTTAGAATGACAAGCCGTTTTCCCTCCGTGTACTCGTTGGGCTTATGCTTCAAGTGTAAGGATCTTGTCAACATTAGTCTTCGTGTCTATCATTTCGATATAGCGCAGTGTTTCGGTAATTTGTTGTTGTCGAGGAGTTGGTTCAAATGGCTCTGAGCACTATGGGACTTAAATTCTGAGGTCATCAGTCCCCTAGAACTTAGAACTACTTAAACCTAACTAACCTAAGGACATCACACACATCCATGCCAGAGGCAGGATTCGAACCTGCGACCGTAGCGGTCGCGTGGTTCCAGACTGTAGCGCCTAGAACCGCTCGGCCACTTCGGCCGGCTGTCGATTACTACATGACACTTGTGTATACTGTATACAGACAGCACAATGGACAATTTGTAAGTCGTCAACGATGTTACAGAACGGAGCAGTCAATGTAAGTACCGCTCTGTCTGAGATTAACAGATTAGAAGATGTTTGCCTCTATCTCAAGACTAACTGTACTAACAGCTGTTGGAAACAAGGTATTTATGATTCTGCTTTAGTGTACTAAAGATTATCACATCAAGAGTCCATAAGAACAGTGGGGAATTCATAACTGAAGCAGGAGTGGGGCAAGGAGATTCAATAAAGTCAAAACTATTCTCAGCGGACCTAAAATAAATTTTCAGATCGTCAAACTGAGAACAGCAAAAGAGAACACGTATTAATGGAACCACGTGTTAATGTCTGAACCACGTTCATTGTGCTGATGGCAATGTCTGGTTTGCCTCTATTACAGATAAACTTCGAAGACTATTGGACGAGTTTAATAGAGCAACGTCGAAAGTGAGAGTAAAAATCAATTATAATATCGATAAAACAGTACATAATCGATACGTAGGATAAGAAATCATGCAACTGAATGAGCAAGCCATAAAACTAGTTGATGAGTTTGTTTTTATTTAGAATAGTTGGAAACAATTGCTGGACCGACAGAAAAAGACATAAACAGAAGAGTAAAAATGACCTGAGTGATCTCAGTATTCAATTTTCAAAAATTAAGTTTTTGATGTATATGAGAATGAAAGTTTACAGGTAAGATGTATTATCTGTTTTGTGTTAAGGAAGCCAGATTTGGGCTTTTAATGCGAAAACCGTATTAAAACTGAGTGTTTCAATGAGTAATGGAGAGATTCATGCTAGAAATTACTAAAACAAGGAAAAAAACTTATCATCGAAAGGATTGGAAAAGAGGCCGTTACGAAAACAGAATGAAGTGAGAATGGACAGGACACGTAGCCAAGCGAGTGGAAGGTACACAGGCCAAGAAAATTCTTTCCTTGACTCCAAGAGACACGCACCTGTATATGTCAGAAAGAGCTGTACTGGATGACCTTAGTGATAATCAGCTTGCTCCCCAACGAGTCACATGAATTTAATTATAGGTATCACACAATAAATAAGTTAATTACCTTAAATTATTAAACAGGGGAAACAGGTTGCCCGTAATACTTTTGAAGCATGGAAGCTGTAACTCATAAGACGATAAAGTAGGAGGTTCATCAAACTACAATGAAACAACGATAACTATAAAACCCTGTTTATAACAATTTGCTGCGTACTTCATGTTAGACAAGTGCACAAGGACGTGAATTCGTTACTTTCACCACATATCAGTACCCTTAGCAGTTATAACGGAAACGTCAGGTAATGAGACAGAGGTGAATGCGGTAAGATCAACACAGCATTTAGGGGAACAACTAAGTTCGTGAATATCGTACAGTGATCGGTAATGTTAATCATAGAGGAAAGAAAGAACTACAGAAAGAATCACGCATACGCCCATTTTCTTGATTGAGCGCATGTTGAGTTCGAGATTACTAACAACTACACTTGAATTAGAATGTAAAAGCCCTAACGCCAATCTGAAAACTATATGTTCATCCTGCCACGCTACTGTGGCTCATCGCAGCGTTACTGGTGCTCACGAGTGAAAGCTGTGATAGCCTGTATTGAAGGCTACTCTCCCTCAGAGCATGAAATGCATGTCCCTCTCTCAGCTGAAGTGTCTACTCGCAAGTCTCAGATGGAATAAGTTCCACAGTGCACTCGCAGCAAGAAGCACAATTTTTCCTAGTGCCTTATTTTGTTCTCCAATGACAGTGTAGCGACAGATCAGGTCTGTTCCAATAGTGCAACAACCTCCCTTCCGTACTCAATTTAATCGTAATTAACCAATCGTGTGGGTTTTGAGTGCCGGAGTTTAGTAACAAGCTGCTGCTGACCCCCATCATCTCTTCTCTCTCACATCTTTGCCAACCAGGCACTCCCTTTGTACACGCAGCTGTTTCTGTTTTCCCATTCTGAATTTTGTCCTTAATATCTAGTGGTAGCTGCTCTTACTATTGTCTAATTAAGTCAACAACAAGGCAGTTAACTTGTCAACAGCCTGATGGCTGAGGGTCCACTGCCCATAAACACAAAATAGGCGGATGTCTTCACATCTCACTCCATTTTTCTCTTTGTATTGCTTCGGGTCTAGTGTTTCCCAGAATACTGGCTTCCTGCAGAGGACAGGGCACCGCGATAGTGCTCTCTATGTGTGCTGACGGCACGTCACTTTGACGAAAGCAGACTGCCCATATTAAAAGGACAATACAATAGCTTTTCGTCATTTAGAAAACAAAGTGGATGGTGCCTCGTTGACGGAGTTCAAAAAAATGGTTCAAATGGCTCTGAGCACTATGGGACTCAACTGCTGTGGTCATCAGTCCCCTAGACCTTAGAACTACTTAAACCTAACTAACCTAAGGACATCACACACACCCATGCCCGAGGCAGGATTCGAACCTGTGACCGTAGCAGCAGCGCGGCTCCGGACTGGAGCGCCTAGAACCGCACGGCCACCGCGGCCGGCTGACGGAGTTCAGCCCGCATGCAGTATACTTTTCCGAATTCTCTACCTTCTCTCCTCTTTCCCATGCAATGTTTGTCCCTCTTAATGGATGGACGCTTGCTGCGTCCCTAAGATGGTTGACCTCTGCTCAACCTGCACACAATAAGACACCGAAATACATTTAAATAGAAAAAGAGTTTAAGGTGGCATTATTGTAACTGGATGTGACCATCACTGATACTAACTTCAATCATACTTATGCTCTCAATCTATTGATGCTTTTTTGCCCATGATTATATTTATTCTTTGCCATTACTCTCACACGTACACTACGGCCATTAAAATTGCTACACCACGAAGATGACGTGCTACAGACGCGAAATTTAACCGACAGGAAGAAGATGCTGTGATAGGCAAATGATTTGCTTTTCAGGGCGTTCACACAAGGTTGGCAGCAGGTGGCGACACCTACAACGTGCTGACATGAGGAAAGTTTCCAACGATTTCTCTTACACAATCAGCAGTTCACCGGCGTTGCCTGGTGAAATGTTGTTGTGATGCCTCGTGTATGGAGGAGAAATGTCTACCACCACGTTTCCGACTTTGATAAAGGTCGGATTGTAGCCTATCGCGATTGCGGTTTGACGTATCGCGACATTGCTGCTCGCGTTGGTAGAGATCCAATGACTGTTAGCAGAATATGGAATCGGTGGGTTCAGGAGGGTAATACGGAACGCCGTGCTGGATCCCAACGGCCTCGCATCACTAGCAGTCGAGATGACAGGCATCTTATCCGCAGGGCTGCAACGGATCGTGCAGCCACGTCTCGATCCCTGAGTCAGCAGATGGGGACGTTTGCAAGACAAAGAACCATCTGCACGAACAGTTCGAAGACGTTTGCAGCTGCATGGACTATCAGCTCCGAGACCATGGCTGCAATTACCCTTGACGCTGCATCACAGACAGGAGCGCCTGCGATGGTGTATCAACGACGAACCTGGGTGCACGATGGCTGTTATATCCTAGCCAGTAATGCCACCCGAGCCCGCTGCCAAAAGGTTGGCAGCATCAAAGTCCGGACGCCGTCCGCATAAGCAGCGCCAGCGAGACAGGAAATCACCGCAAGTCTGCGCGCGCCACCGCTGGCTTCTGGGTTCTTAAAGCCCTGGAGTCGCGAGCGCTAGGACAGTTCTGTATTCGCCGCTCAGTTGTATACTCGCCACCGAATTGTGTACTTGCTAGTCAGTTGCGTGTTCATCGCAGCAGAGTTGATGTTTGTCGTCAGCCGACGCTGACCTAGCCGCTCCGACTCGAACTAGACAGACTACTGTGTTTCTGTATCTTCGTTAATAAAGATAAGTACCGACTTTTATTTAATCAGAGTGTTTGGGTTTTCATCTTTCTGTTCACTGTTCCAGCGGACCGGTCGGCCCGCTATTAAAAGTGTGGCGGTGACTTCGTAAGCCGTTTCTACAGCGAATTGCTTGTCGCTGCGAACACCGCCACAAAAATGGCAAAACGTCATTTTTTGGGATGAATCCAGGTTCTGTTTACAGCATCATGATGGTCGCATCCGTGTTTGGCGACATCGCGGTGAACGCACATTGGAAGCGTGTATTCGTCATCGCCATACTGGCGTATCATCCGGCGTGATGGTATGGTGTGCCTTTGGTTAAACGTCTCGGTCACCTCTTGTACGCATTGACGGCACTTTGCACAGTGTACGTTACATTTCATATGTGTTACGACCTGTGGCTCTACCCTTCATTCGATGCTTACGAAATCCAACATTTCAGCAAGATAATGCACGACCGCATGTTGCAGGTCCTGTAGGGGCCTTTCTGGATACAGAAAATGTTCGACTGCTGCCCTGGCCAGCACATTCTCCAGATCTCTCACCAACTGAAAACGTCTGGTCAATGGTGATCGAGCAACTGACTCGTCACAATACGCCAGTCACTACTCTTGATGAACTGTGGTATCGAGTTGAAGCTACATGGGCAGCTGTACCTGTACGCGCCATCCAAGCTCTGTTTCCCTCAATGTCCTGATTTATCAGGATCTATGCACCCAAATTGCGTGAAAATGAAATCACATGTCAGTTCTAGTATAATATATTTGTCCAATGAATACCCGTTCATCTTCTGCATTCCTTCTTGGTGTAGCAATTTTAATGGCCAGTAGTGTATCATACCAAATAATTTATTCTGAAAAATACCAAACGTAAATGTAGTATTGTTTTTTCTGCACATCAAAAATACCGCACAACATAGTTCTTTTGTCGTCTATATTATTTTAACACATCATGTAATGCTTACTTCCTCATCTTGCTTTTGTACACCATTACTTCCACATCTTGGAGTTTTATACTTACGCGGCCCATATACTAATCATTCTTTTATTCATTTCCCTGTCGTCTCCCTTTTTGTTGCATCTAAAACCTCATCCCTTATTATATCTACTTTTCTCCTATTTTAATATGGGTTCTTCTAATAGCTCAGATGGCAATCCTGTTAACAGGAGAGCAAATCACACTAAGTATTTATACATCCTACTCTCACTAGACTTAAATTTATTCACGTAGAGTTCTGCATCCGTATGCTTATCAACTAATGCCCCCACACAGTGATTCTTTGCACCTGTTACAGTTACACAAAATCCTCACCTTCTCAGAGCTACCTTATAGCTGTCTCACAATTCAACAGCACTTCGCTACCTCACAATGACTCAGTTAATCTTCAACACCTCTGGCACAGTGCTACTTTGCAACTCCCTCAATTAGTTCCCAATATCTCTGGCATACCGCTACCTTGCGACTAGCTTACTGAAAATCACCATCACTTTATCCTCATTTCAACTTCATTTAATAGTTCGCTCAGTGGTTCTTCTTCTGGTATCCGTCTCCCACACAGTCTCTATGACTCCATCATCCTGATGATGACTGGCATTATCCCATACACAAAAATATTAAATACGATTTTACAAATTCTTTTTAGTCGGATCAGACTACCCACTGTTCACAAACTTGGCTTTCTTCTAATGAACACGAGACTGGTTGGACTGTCTCTGCATCTTCTTCCAAATTTTCATCTCTTTACATCTCTTCATTTGAGAAATATGCTTTCTACTCCTCAACTTGCAGCTTCGCGAGGTCTCCAGTTCCACAACATTATGTTTTATAATTCTTCATACACGGTACAGACCTCAAAATGTATAATAGAACTTTCTGGATAATATTTACTTTTCTTGGATCTTCTCGTTGATTTCAAAAATACTTTACCTCCCTGGGCGAATTGAAGTTCCCTATTGATGCCTTCTAATTTTCCAAAAATCATCGTTTGATCCACTCAAATAACCTATATGCAACGCAGTTGTACTACATAACTCAACAATACTTAATAAATGTGGAACACATCCTAATACTGTTGACATGTACTACCTTTCTACATTCAACTTCCTTTAAACAGATTACCCCACGATTTTTACCCGCTGTTACTGTCTTGTCCTTCCTCATTACATTCTTCCATCGTCGCAATATGCTCTTCTCCTTAGTCCTTCATCAAACATTCATCTTCACTTAACTCTTCTCCTCCTTAGGTGCGTTCAGTGCTACTGGCAAACTCCCTCAAAATATAACTGTCAAACACAAGGCTACTGTCTCCTAATATATAGAGTCCTACTTTCTCTACCCCTTCGTTCTCAGATTCGCTTGGTCCACATGCCTTCCCATTCTTCATCATCCTCACATTCCTCTTCGTTATCTGTCTCACTTCCTTCTGTGGTTGAATTTGCAATCATGTCTGTCATAGAATTATGTGTTCACACAGTTCAACAATTCTCTTCCTCTTCGTAACTAGCTTCCTTGCCGCTCATGTCTCTCATCTGATCTGTTTTACTTTCTGATGATACCCCTTCCTCCTCGTCGTCTATGACAACGAGACCTAGTGTGTGAAACCTTTCTTCTCCTGACTCTTCTCCATTATCCCAGAATTTTAGCCTCTTCTTCCTTTAGATGCTCTATTGCAAAGCTGTCTTTCAAGTGCAAAACAACCCGAATTACATTTTAAAAAGTCAATTCCTAGTATCACTTTTACTATTGGGTTATGTAACACTAGAAAGTGCACATTGAGCCCATGTGATTGTCACTCGAAGTCTGCTCTTGCTTGTTCTTTAGCGTCCGCACAATTCCCATTCACTGCTCCGCATACTCTTTTGCTGTGCGTTTTGAATATTGGCCATTTCTTCTCTCTCTCATACATTTCATCATTTCATACACTTCTTCACCTACCATTGACATCTGAATTCCTGAATCCAGCACACAGGGCACTATATTACTGCCCATACTTATATCTATGATCGGGTATGTAATATTCTCCATGCTGCACGGGATTTCTTTACTCCTTGCAACAACGTTTATTCAGTTCATCACAATTTACCCACAAGCCTCCTGTAAACTGGTACCTTCTAACAGTGAAGTCACAGTTGGAAATGCTAGTCAGTCATTCGATTGCTCCATATTCTGCTGATTTCTTCCAGGGTTTGTAGTGCAGGTCTTTACTGTTTCGGCTCCCTGACTGAGCTGGTCGTCTCTTCTCCCTTTATTTCTTCTTTCATCTGGCCTTCATTGTGGTCCCTATTTTCTATGCCGGTTCTGATGGTTCCACCAATTTCCGTTTCTTTGAGGTATATTTCTTGTGCTCCAGTTTTGATTGAATTTACTGAAGAAAGTGCTGAAATGCTCTCACATCTTACGTATTCTAGTCTGTTATTGTACTTTTCTCTTTGTAGGTGTTAAGGCACCTTCGACAAACAAACGCTAATCAAGAATGAGATTTTCACTCTGCAGCGGAGTGTGCGCTGATATGAAACTTCATGGCAGATTAAAACTGTGTGCCCGACCGAGACTCGAACTCGGGACCTTTGCCTTTCGCGGGCAAGTGCTCTACCATCTGAGCTGCCGAAGCACGACTCTCGCCCGGTCTCACAGCTTTACTTCTGCCAGTATCTCGTCTCCTACCTTCCAAACTTTACAGAAGCTCTCCTGCGAACCTTGCAGAACTAGCACTCCTGAAAGAAAGGATATTGAGGGGACATGGCTTAGCTACAGCCTGGGGGATGTTTCCAGAATGAGATTTTCACTCTGCAGCGGAGTGTGCGTTGATATGAAACTTCCTGGCAGATTAAAACTGTGTGCCCGACCGAGACTCTAACTCGGGACCTTTGCCTTTCAGATGGTAGAGAACTTGCCCGCGAAAGGCGAAGGTCCCGAGTTCGAGTCTCGGTAGGGCACACAGTTTTAATCTGCCAGGAAGTTTCATATCAGTGCACACTCCGCCGCAGAGTGAAAATCTCATTCTGGAAACATCCCCCAGTCTGTGGCTAAGCCATGTCTCCGCAGTATCCTTTCTTTCAGGAGTGCTAGTTCTGCAAGGTTCGCAGGAGAGCTTCTGTAAAGTTTGGAAGGTAGGAGACGAGATACTGGCAGAAGTACAGCTGTGAGACCGGGCGAGAGTCGTGCTTCGGCAGCTCAGATGGTAGAGCACTTGCCCGCGAAAGGCAAAGGTCCCGAGTTCGAGTCTCGGTCGGGCACACAGTTTTAATCTGCCAGGAAGTTTCAAATCCTAATCAACTCTGTAGCTCCATATTGTGTGACTGAAAACTGTTTGTGGCTCTCATCTCTTTAAAATATTATATTGGATCTGACCATCTGGAATCTACATATGTCTGCAGCATAAAAATTTGTAATTCTATTTCATCTTGTGTTGATTCAAAAATGTGTACTTAAAATCTTCGTGTGTCTTATCCTCTCCGTGAATTACTAGCATTTGTGTGGATGTTTCTTCAGGATAATGCACACAAAAGAACTTTATTTTTTAATGCATGAGACCATGATATTGTCAGAGCCTCGTGATACGGTTCTATCGGAATTATGGTTCAAATGGCTCTGAGCACTATGGGACTTAACATCTTTGGTCATCAGTCCCCTAGAACTTAGAACTATTTAAACCTAACTAACCTAAGGACATCACACACATCCATGCCCGAGGCAGGATTCGAACCTGCGACCGTAGCTCTATCGGAATTATGTTAAATAAACAACTTAATGAATCCAGAAGCATAGAGTATTTATCTACTGAAATTATGTGTTTCCAGATTTCAATCTCGGCAACTTTTTGACATAAAGTGTCTACCTATGCAGATGAATTTAGGGGTTGAGATGAATGTGTAGGCACGTCTCCAATATGACAGAACCTCTCTGTTAGGTCTCGTAATCCTTCTTCTTCTTGTCTCTTTTCTGCTTTACTCATGTTCACGTCACTATCCTTACCATTATTTTCATAGTTACTGCTCCTCTCTTTTTCCTTCTGTAATTCAAGCAACGTTTCCCTATTTTGCCGATTGATGTGAGCCTGCGTTTCCTTAAATTGTCATAAGTTTTTGATTTGTCGTAACATTTCTATCGAATGACGAATCATTACACATCAAAACTGTCCTACGGCTGTGGTCAACTCTTTGACTCGCTCATCTAGTTTCTTTATTGTACCCTTCTGCAACTTGATACTTTAACGACTTTTACCTCTGCTGTCACTTCTACCTTCTGTGTACTAATTGTTTCAATACTATTCTCATTACTGTAAACATCTTTTCTCAACTCATCAATTTTTTCTTTAGTGTTCTGTACCAGCATCTCTAATGTATTTTTAAAACTACGTGCATGTTCGTCATATTTCTGTATTAACTCACCTTACACCTGTTTCACTTGGTCTTCAGCTTTTTTGTCTAATTTTTTGAACTATCGATGTTCTTCCTGCACTGTTTTACAAATTGTTCTTCACTCTTATATTGTGTCTTTTTTTTTCAAACTGTTGTACTAGAAATATTTGCAAAAGGAATACGGCTGGGAGTTGATGATTAAGTTCACGATTTACCGCACGCACTCTGCACCGCTGTTTCGTGACAGGAACCATCGGATACTTCCACAGCTGTGCAGCTGTCACCTATCATCGTCCATGTACTCTCTTTCTAAAATATGTCCTTTTTCTTCATATTTATCTGTCCCTTACATTTACTGACACTGTGAGCTTTCTCTCTGCGATTCATTAAAATCTATTTGCTAAATATTTTCCTGTCGAATCTCCATGACTGACCCACAGTCTACTGTTTCTGGACAATTCTCTCCCAATTTCGCTCGTACTTGCAAGACTTCTCACTAGTGCGTATGTTACTTTAGGCGTACTCTCATGAAATTGACCTTGGATATTCCTAACCCTTGAACACAACCTACAAGATCTCGACAAGTTTGGTACTTACATACACAACACAATAAAAATCTCCAAAATACAATTATATATAGATGGACCACTCCAAAAGTTTAACGTAGACCTTCAAACTGGACAGCAACTGACTAATACAAAGCATCTCTTCTTGATGAAAGAAAAAGCATGGCTTAGTTATGTGGCATCATCTTAATGATACTTTAACTTCGTTGGTTCAGTGATTATTGAGGTTCATGGGATGGTTCCTTCTGCACAGCGCCAGCATTTAAGCAAAAGGCAAAATGTTTTCGGAAGCAAGAGTTCTGACTGATAAATCAGGAGATCGAAAGTAACGAATTCAAGTTAGGCGTTGTTAGTTTTGTACAAGAGGCTATTGCTGAGCTATCGACATACCTCTGTGCATGTCAGAACGAGCTGTACCGGGTGATCTCATCGATAATCAGCTAAATGTTAGTACAAATTACAATGGAACTAAAATAACAGCACCTTGGACCTTGGCAAAAGTAGGTAATGAGGTTGAGGTGAATTTGCTAAAATCAGCACAACATTTGGGGGATGAATTAAATTCGCCCGAATTGCACTATAGTTGCCAAATGTTAGCCAAAGAAGAAAGAAAGAACTACAGATGGAATGAAGCATGCATCCAGTCCCTTGGTTGAGCACCTGTTGGGTTCGAGATTGCTAATAATCACACCTGAATTAGAAATGTAAAAGCCTAAAAGTCGATATGAATACTCTGTGTACATCCTATGCCTTGGTTTGTGAACAATGTGGTGCCTCACTACACTTAACATTACCAGTGCTTGCGAGTGGCGGCTGTGGTGGTCGAAAATTGTAAATTATCTGGCCTGCAACGAAGACTGCTCGCCCACACAGCCCGGAATCGACGGCCCTATCTCAGAAAAACTGTGTCCTGGCTAGTGTTGGACGGAAGTAAGGTCGACAGTGCATTCCCGGCAAGAAGGAGAATACTGACTTGTGTCTGATTTTGACGCCAGTGACAGTGATTTTTCCGAGTGCCTACCAAGTAGGTCGAATCCAATAATGCAACTACCTCCCTTTCATAGTCACGTAATTAACCCCTTACGTAGGTTTTTAGAGCTGGAGATTAGTGAAAAGCAGCTCGTGACTCCTTCCATCTACCCTGTCTCATCTTAGTCAACCAAGCCTTTCCCACGACAAGCAGCGATTAGCCTTTTGTCACTCTATACTACACTCATATTATCCACTGGCAGCTCCTCTGAGCATTGTTTAACAGAGTCAGCCCCAAGGCAGTGATCTCGGTGCCAGGCTGACATCTGTGAGCCTCATGTTGTTAAACACAAGAGAGCTGGATGGCTTCACATCTCACTCCACTTCAGAGATACTTAATTTTGTGCTACTTTGGATCTAGAATGATTGCTCAGTGCAGAGGACAGAGCACTGTGATGATGTTTCCTCCATTGTACGCTCTTGGCGCATCTCTTCGGCGCCAGGGGACTGTCCACATTAAAAATTTGATACAATGTCTTTCCATCGTTTGGGACACAAAACGAATGGTGCCTCTTTGGAGGAACTCAGCTCACACACAGTATACTATTCCGGAGCTTCTGCCAACTCCCCTCACTCCTCTGGCAATATCTGTCCTTTGAAAAGGCGTACAGCTCCTCTTAATGGCCGGACACTGACAGTCTCCCATGCTCAGCTGGCCTCTGCTCAACATGTACACAAAGAAAGACAATAGACTACATTCAAACGGACCTCCAGAAGGAAAATTTAATATGAAACTATAGCAATTTGATGTGTCAGTCGATGACATCAAGTTTAATCATACTTGTATCTCCGTTTATAGATAGGGATTGATTTTGGTTAGCTGGATTTACTGATTTATTGGAATTTCATTGTAGTATTTGGTACTTTTGACAGCAACAGGCACGTAATAATCGGAATAGCCAGAGAAAATGACCCAATGGAAGGTTTGTTGGTGACATTAGAAGGTATGCTGAAACATTGTGATGGCATATAGCTGAAGACACTAATTCATCATAAAGGATTGAGGGAGCTAGTATCCAGAAAGCGATGTTAAATTCCTGAGCCTACTGTTGATGTCGCTGTTGCCACTGCTGCTATTGATGATGATGATGAATGGATGGTATATGCTAACCTAGTATGTATGATGATGGGTGATGGTTGATGAATGGATGATTGGTAATGACGAATGATGGTGTTACTGGAACTGTGCACGGGATATGTGGGCCTAATTCCTCTCTGGCCATCCAGATTTATATTTTTCACAGTTTTAATGAAGGTTCTAAGCAAGCGGTGGGGTGCTTTTTTTTATTTCCTTGCCAAGCTTTATCCAATCTGAGCATGTACTCTTTCTCTAATGACATCGACATCGACGGGACTTCAGATTCTGGTCTTACTTCCTTCCTTCCACCTATTGGCTCGTGTTCTGCAGTGTGACTCACTGAAGAAACATAGGGTTCCCAGTCTGATCTTTACTTGGGCTGCTGAGTGCCTGACAGTCGGAATGAAGGACATTGGTTCAATTGGAATGTCCTGTGAATTGATTTCCCTAGTGCCAAAGGTACTGGGCAAGGACATCTAAACTCATGCTCATAAATTAAGGATAATGCTGGTACATGGTGAAACAAATTTCTGGTAGGTGATTTTCGGGTTTAAATCACTTCAGGGTATGACGATGCGGTGCATTTGCCCTGTGGTCGTCGCACGGTGGCGCTGACAGCAGTCCACATACGCAGAGGTGTGTTGGTGCATGTCAGAGTACGGTGCAGCGAGTATGTGTGCAGACATTTTCAGACGTTCTAATGGTAACTGTGTGTTGAAAATGGCTCAAAGAACACATATTGATGACGTTATGAGGGGTAGAATACTAGGGCGACTGAAAGCTGGTCAAACACAGCAGGTCATAGCATGGGCCCTCCATGTGCCACAAAGTGTGATTTCAAGATTATGGCAACGATTCCAGCAGACAGCAAACGTGTCCTGGCGCTACAATGCGGGAAGTCCACAGTGTACAACACCACAGGAAAACCGATATCTCACCACCAGTGCCCGCAGACGGCCACAGAGTACTGCAGGTAGCCTCGCTCGGGACCTTACTGCAGCTACCGGAACAGTTGTCTCCAGACACACAGTCTACAGACGACTGAAAAGACTGTTTATTCGTCTGGAGACCTGCAAGGTGCATTCCACTGACTCCTGGTCACAGAAGAGCCTGTAAAGCCTGGTGTCAAGAACACAGTACATGGTTATTGGAACAGTGGTCCCAGGTTATGTTCACGGACGAGTCGAAGAATAGTCTGAACAGCGATTCTCGCCGGGTTTTCATCTGGCGTGAATCAAGAACCAGATATAAACCCCTTAATGTCCTTGAAAGGGACCTGTATGGATGGTTCATATGGCTCTGAGCACTACGGGACTTAACTTCTGAGGTCATCAGTCTCCTAGAGCTTAGAATTACTTAAACCTAACTAAGGACATCACACACATCCATACCCGAGGCAGGATTCAAACCTGCGACCATAGTGGTCTCGCGGTTTCAGACTGTAGCGCCTAGAACCGCTCGGCCACCCCGGACGGGGGACCAGTATGGAGGTCGTGGTTTGATGGTGTGGGGTGGGACCATGATTGATGCACGTACACCCCTGCATGTCTTTGACACAGGAACTGTAACAGGTCAGCAGTATCGGGACGTGATTTAGCACCAGTATGTCCGCCTTTTCAGGGGTGCAGTGGGTCCCACCTTCCTCCTGATGGATGATAACGCACGGCCCCACCGAGCTGCCATCACGGAGGAGTACCTTCAAACAGAAGATATCAGGCGAATGGAGCGGCGTGCCTGTTCCCCAGACCTAAGCCCCAACGAGCACGTCTGGGATGCTCTCGGTGGACATATCGCTGCACGTCTTCAAATCCCTAGGACAGTTTAGGAGCTACGACAGGCACTGGTGCAAGAATGGGAGGCTGTACCCCAGCAGGTGCTCGACCACCTGATCTAGAGTATGCCAACCCGTTGTGCGGCCTGTGTACGTGTGCATGGTGATCATATCCCATACTGATGTCGGGGTCCATGCACAGGAAACAGTGGCGTTTTGTAGCAGATGTGTTTCGGGACGGTTTTCTCAACTTATCACCAATACCGTGGACTTACAGATGTGTGTCGTGTGTGTTTCCTATGTGCCTACGCTATTAGCGCCAGGTTTGTGTAGTGCCACGTTGTGTGGCACCACATTCTGCAGTTATCCTTAATTTATGAGCATGAGTGTACTATAGGCACTATAATGTGCATTCGTGTTTAGCAGGCAAACCAACAGACATCATAGTTGTCTGTTCTGTCCGGTAGCACAAAAGAAACGGAGAAAATAATTGATTCATAAATTGTTGTGGAAGGAGTGTCTGAAATGAATTATAAGTCTGCAGGCTTGTATTTCTACGGCAATTAATGTGAAAATTAATTGTCTCTAGGAATTCCCCTTCCTATGTGCAGAAAAACGTAGCACACTATATGTTGTCTGAAAAATCTTGCCATTTCTCAACGTTTAAAATCTTTCTTTAATGTGATAAATAATTCAAGGGATGAAGGAATGTAATTAGAACGCAGTATGCGCATATTACACAGTTTACTTCCATAAAAAATCCTGTACCTTGGATATTGGTAGGTCACGTAGCCAGCTAGAAAAGAAGTAGGAATTTAAAATAGCCGTAACCAGTTTTATAACGTTCTCTGGCAACGAGCGAGTCACATCAGAGAACGACAGCGACTCATAACTAGCGCAAGTTCATATGCAAGGCTTCGTTATCTCGGGCAAAGTCTCAATCTAATTCGAATTAGTGACATTTAGCTACCATGTATTATATCTCCCCTAATGATGAAAGACTTCATTCACGAAATAAATAAGTCTGACGTCATTCTAATATTACTTACCGGTATATTAAATGCTTCCTATTCATTTCCTTTGATACGACCAAGTTCGTTTTTCTTTTCTTTTATTTGATTAGGGGCTGATTATTTTTGGCTTTTAGAGAGGAATGCTTGCAGGTTTTTTTTATGCGAATATAGTTTTTACTCCAATGGATCTCATCTATTACACCGCTTGGTTCTTTTCACAGAATTTTTTGTCTTTTCAGATCGTAAGGTTGGATTTTCCATGTCTCGGATGTTGATAGTTTTCGAAAACAGATTTTTTTTTGCTGACGGAAAGAAGTTTGTGACTTGTATTAAACTCTGGTTTTATAGCCATTATACTTTATAGACAGTTGATGAACTTTTTTTTTAGATTCACTATTACATCAGTAGTTTCGTGTGGACAGATATACACAATTCTACATAGGCCCTTTTTTCCCACTTCCTTTTGTAGCGATATAGTGGGTTTTACAAAATGCTTTTATTAGCTAGTTTGACTAACAAACTTCAAGTCAGAGTTTTTTGCATCATTCTGTTGTTCCATTTCCATAAATGGGCGTACGTGTTTTCAGACAAAAGGGAGCCTCAGCATAGAGTAGAGCTTGTAGGAACACCTCCCATCAGTTGGTGGCAGCGTCACATGAAACAATTACACCCAAGCATCAGGAACAAATAATCATAATAGCTTCCTCGGAAGAAAAAGAAAACACCTCAAAAATTAATTAAGAACAAGAGAATAGAGGTGTGCTCCGTTATTAAAACATTGTAATATATTCCAGAGTAGAATCTTGTGGGTTAGGGAGAAACACTCTACATTATAGTTTATTGCTTTCTCGTTAAACACATCATACAGTTCAGTTGAGTAGCACTGTCCATGATCGCTACATAAACACACCTGCAGTATTAGTAACACATGCATACTGTGAAATTTTAAAGTGTCAAATGCACACAAGTTTTCTTTAAAAATGCCATTACCATGACTTAATGTCCCCCTGTGACAGTTGCTCATTCGTAGTGAAACTTTACTTCAGCTTGCTTGTGGGGTGCCGAGCGTCTCTTCTCTACATATAGGATGCGTCTTCATGGATTGTATTGGCTCTTTTACTTATGCATCACAGAATGTGACCCCTCAGAATCGAAGTCGCCAGGTGCAAGTAAGTTCGATTCACTGTTTACTTTTCGTGTCCACAACTACAGTTTTCCCTTCGCTTTACAGTGCAGCATCAGCTCACACATATATAGTTAAACTGTTTGATATTTTGATGATTATATTGTCAATTTGCGTACACAAATCTGTCAGACTTATATCGCATCCTCACAAACTAACTTTCTGTTACACTTCTATCACAAATCTTATATAATTACAAACTAATCTATCATTATTGAAATCATTCTACCAGCATAGGTAATTCTGTTAATCCAAACTTGTAGACTTACTTTACGCACCTCTGCTCCAATACTGGGTCTAGGACGCCCTTACTTGTTAAATCTACATCTACATCTATACTCCGCAAGCCACCTGGCGGTGTGTGGCGGATGGTACCTTGAGTACCTCTATCGGTTCTTCCTTCTATTCCAGTCTCGTATTTGTTCGTGGAAAGAAAGATTGTCGGTATGCTTCTGTGTGGGCTCTAATCTCTCTGATTTTAGCCTCATGGTCTCTTCGCGAGATATATGTAGGAGGAAGCAATATACTGCTTGACTCCTCGGTGAAGGTACGTTCTCGAAACTTCAACAAAAGCCCGTACCGAGCTACTGAGCGTCTCTCTTGCAGAGTCTTCCACTGGAGTTTGTCTATCATTTCCGTAACGCTTTCGCGATTACTAAATGATCCTGTAACGAAGCGCGCTGCTCTCCGTTGGATCTTCTCTATCTCTTCTATCAACCCTATCTGGTACGGATCCCACACTGCTGAGCAGTATTCAAGCAGTGGGCGAACAAGCGTACTGTAACCCACTTCCTTTGTTTTCGGATTGCATTTCCTTAGGATTCTCCCAATGAATCTCAGTCTGGCATCTGCTTTACCGACGATCAACTTTATATGATCATTCCATTTTAAATCACTCCTAATGCGTACTTCCAGATAATTTATGGAATTAACTGCTTCCAGTTGCTGGCCTGCTATATTGTAGCTAAATGTTAAGGGATCTTTCTTTCTATGTATTCGCATCACATTACACTTTTCTACATTGATATTCAATTGCCATTCCCTGCACCATGCGTCAATTCGCTGTAGCCGGCCGAAGTGGCCGTGCGGTTAAAGGCGCTGCAGTCTGAAACCGCAAGACCGCTACGGTCGCAGGTTCGAATCCTGCCTCGGGCATGGATGTTTGTGATGTCCTTAGGTTAGTTAGGTTTAACTAGTTCTAAGTTCTAGGGGACTAATGACCTCAGCAGTTGAGTCCCATAGTGCTCAGAGCCATTTTTTGAATTCGCTGTAGATCCTCCTGCATTTCAGTACAATTTTCCATTGTTACAACCTCTCGATATACCACAGCATCATCCGCAAAAAGCCTCAGTGAACTTCCGGTGTTATCCACAAGGTCATTTATGCATATTGTCAATAGTAACGGTCCTACGATACTCCCCTGCGGCACACCTGCAATCACTCTTACTTCGGAAGACTTCTCTCCATTGAGAATGACATGTTGCGTTCTGTTACCTAGGAATTCTTCAGTTCAGTCACACAATTGGTCTGATAGTCCATATGCTTTTACTTTGTTCATTAAACGCCTGTGGGGAACTGTATCGAGCGCCTTGCGGAAGTCAAGAAACACGATATCTAACTGGGAACCCGTGTCTATGGCCCTCTGAGTCTCGTGGACGAATAGCGCGAGCTGGGTTTCACACGATCGTATTTTTCAAAACCCATGCTGATTCCTACAGAGTAGGTTTCTAATCTCCAGAAAAGTTATTATACTCGAACATAATAAGTATTCCAAAATTCTAGAACTGATCGACGTTAGAGATATACGTCAATAGTTCTGCACATATGTTCGACATCCCTTCTTGAAAACGGGGATGACCTGTGTCCTTTTCCGATCCTTTGGAACGCTACGCTCTTCTAGAGACCTACGGTATACCGCTGAAAGAAGGCGGGCAAGTTCCTTCGCGTACTCTGTGTAAAATCGAACTGGCATCCCATCAGGTCAAACGGCTTTTCCTCTTTTGAGCGATTTTAATTGTTTCTCTATCCCTCTGTCGTCTATTTCGATATCTACCATTTTCTCATCTGTGCGACAATCTAGAGAAAGAACTACAGTGCAATCTTCCTCTGTGAAACAGCTTTGGAAAAAGACATTTAGTATTTCGGCCTTTAGTCTGTCATCCTCTGTTTCAGTACAATTTTGGTCACAGAGTGTCTGAACATTTTGTTTTGATCCACCAACCGCTTTGACATAAGACCAAAATTTCTTAGGATTTTCTGCCAAGTTAGTACATAGAACTTTACTTTCGAATTCATTGAACGCCTCTCGCATAGCGCTCCTCACACAACATTTCGCTTCGCATAATTTTTGTTTGTCTGCAAGGCTTTGGCTATGTTTATGTTTGCTGTGAAGTTCCCTTTGCTTCCGCAGCAGTTTTCTAACTCGGTTGTTGTACCACAGTGGCTGTTTTCCATCTCTTACGATCATGCGTGGCACATACTCATCTAACGCATATTGTACGATGGTTTTGAACTTTGTCCACTGATCCTCAACACTATCTGTACTTGACACAAAACTTTTGTATTGAGCCGTCAAGAACTCAGATATCTGCTTTTTGTCACTTTTGCTAAACAGAAAAATCTTCCTACCTTTTTTAATATTTCTATTTACGGCTGAAATCATCGAAGCAGTAGCCGTTTTACGATCGCTGATCCCCTGTTCTGCGTTAACTGTTTCAAATAATTCGGGTCTGTTTGTCACCAGAAGGTCTAATACACTCCTGGAAATTGAAATAAGAACACCGTGAATTCATTGTCCCAGGAAGGGGAAACTTTATTGACACATTCCTGGGGTCAGATACATCACATGATCACACTGACAGAACCACAGGCACATAGACACAGGCAACAGAGCATGCACAATGTCGGCACAAGTACAGTGTATATCCACCTTTCGCAGCGATGCAGGCTGCCATTCTCCCATGGAGACGATCGTAGAGATGCTGGATGTAGTCCTGCTGAACGGCTTGCCATGCCATTTCCACCTGGCGCCTCAGTTGGACCAGCGTTCGTGCTGGACGTGCAGACCGCGTGAGACGACGCTTCATCAAGTCCCAAACATGCTCAATGGGGGACAGATCCGGAGATCTTGCTGGCCAGGGTAGTTGACTTACACCTTCTAGAGCACGTTGGGTGGCACGGGATACATGCGGACGTGCATTGTCCTGTTGGAACAGCAAGTTCCCTTGCCGGTCTAGGAATGGTAGAACGATGGGTTCGATGACGGTTTGGATGTACCGTGCACTATTCAGTGTCCCCTCGACGATCACCAGTGGTGTACGGCCAGTGTAGGAGATCGCTCCCCACACCATGATGCCGGGTGTTGGCCCTGTGTGTCTCGGTCGTATGCAGTCCTGATTGTGGCGCTCACCTGCACGGCGCCAAACACGCATACGACCATCACTGGCACCAAGGCAGAAGCGACTCTCATCGCTGAAGACGACACGTCTCCATTCGTCCCTCCATTCACGCCTGTCGCGACACCACTGGAGGCGGGCTGCACGATGTTGGGGCGTGAGCAGAAGACGGCCTAATGGTGTGTGGGACCATAGCCCAGCTTCATGGAGACGGTTGCGAATGGTCCTCGCCGATACCCCAGGAGCAACAGTGTCCCTAATTTGCTGGGAAGTGGCGGTGCGGTCCCCTACGGCACTGCGTGGGATCCTACGGTCTTGGCGTGCATCCGTGCGTCGCTGCGGTCCGGTCCCTGGTCGACGGGCACATGCACCTTCCGCCGACCACTGGGGACGACATCGATGTACCGTGGAGACCTCACGCCCCACGTGTCGAGCAATTCGGCGGTACGTCCACCCGGCCTCCCGCATGCCCACTATACGCCCTCGCTCAAAGTCCGTCAACTGCACATACGGTTCACGTCCACGCTGTCGCGGCATGCTACCAGTGTTAAAGACTGCGATGGAGCTCCGTATGCCACGGCAAACTGGCTGACACTGACGGCGGCGGTGCACAAATGCTGCGCAGCTAGCGCCATTCGACGGCCAACACCGCGGTTCCTGGTGTGTCCGCTGTGCCGTGCGTGTGATCATTGCTTGTACAGCCCTCTCGCAGTGTCCGGAGCAAGTATGGTGGGTCTGACGCACCGGTGTCAATGTGTTCTTTTTTCCATTTCCAGGAGTGTATGTTATCGCCACGAGTCGGTTCTCTGTTTAACTGCTCAAGGTAGTTTTCAGATAATGCACTTAAAAAAATTTCACTGGATTCTTTGTCCCTGCCTCCCCGTTATAAACGTTTGAGACTGCCAGTCTATATCCCGATAATTAAAATCTCCACTCAGAACTATAACATGGTTGGGAAATCTACTCGAAATATTTTCCAAATTTTCCTTCAGGTGCTCTGCCACAACAGCTGCTGAGCCAATGGGCCTATAGAGACATCTAATTACCATGTTTGAGCCTGCTTTAACCTTGACCTTCACCCAAATTATTTCACATTTCGGATCTCCGTCAATTTCCTTCGATACTATTGCACTCTTTATCGCTATAAACACGCCTCCCCTTTCATTGTCCAGCCTGTCTCTGCGGTATACATTCCAATCTGAGTTTAGGATTTCATTACTGTTTACGTCTGGTTTCAGCCAACTTTCTGTCCCTAGTACTATATGGGCGTTGTGACCGTTTATTAATGAGAGCAGTTCTGGGACCTTTCTATAGACGCTCCTGAAGTTTATTATTACCACGTTAATATTTTTATTCCCTGTTGCGTTTTGCTTACTACTACCTTGCCGCGTCTCAGGATAGGTCTTGTCGGGCCTAGGGAGGGAATTCTCTAACCTAAAAAACCCATATGAGCACTCCACACGTACTCCGCTACCCTTGTAGCCGCTTCCTGCGTGTAGTGCACGCCTGACCTATTCCGGGGGAGCCTACATTTCTCCACCCAACAGCGGAGGTTGAGAAATTTGCACCCCAGATCTCCGCAGAATCGTCTGAGCCTCTTGCTTAAGCCTTCCACTCGGTCCCAAACCAAAGGACCGCGATCGGTTCTGGGAACGATACTACAAATAGTTATCTCAGATTCCACCCCGCGAGCGAGGCTTTCCGCCTTCACCAACTCCGCCAACCGCCTGTATGAACTGAGGATGGCCTCTGAACCCAGACGGCAGGAGTCATTGGTGCCGACATGAGCAAAAATTTGCAGTCAGGTGCACCCAGCGCTCTGTATCGCCGCCGGCAGGGCCTCCTCCACATCTCGGATGAGACCCCCCGCCCCCCGGCAAGCAGACAGAGTGAACACTGGCCTTCTTCCCCGACTTTTCCGCTATTTCCCTAAGGGCTCCATCACCCAGCTGATGCTGGAGCTCCCAATCACTAATATACCCCTCCCCCCCGTGTGCCTGCTCGAACCTTGCTGAAGGAGCAGCCACATGTCCACTCACAGGCAGAGCGGGCGATGCCACACGGCCAGCCTCCGCATTGACCCTCCGCCCTGTGCGCCGCGAACGCCGCTGAACCCGCCACTCCCCTTGGGAATAGGGTGGCCCAACCGCTTTTCATGGGCTATACCTGTTAATGGTATAAAATGTTCTGAGTGCTTAAAAATGTTAAGTGTGCATTAAGAAAGCCAGTGGCTATATCCATGACAATATGTAATTTTTTTTACACAAACATATAACTCAGTCAGTGTGTGTGTGTGTGTGTGTGTGTGTGTGTGTGTGTGTGTGTGTGTTTAGTGAGTAAAGTGCTATGAAACAGTGTGTGTATAGTATGTTCACTGACTGATAGTGAGATATGAGTGAACAGTGTGGCATTACATTATTTAATAAGTTACTTGTAAAAAATATTGTATACCAGGAGTAAATCTAATGATTGTCTCCAACTAGAAGTCTGTACTCGTAAATATATGTGTATAAGAATTAGCTTATTTTAAATTGATCTAAATTTGTCAATACTTTGACATGTCCTATATCCTTGTAAAAAGGGATCTACGGATGAATAAAGTTACCACTACTACTATTACAGAAAGGTGGAGCAATAAAGAGAAACGCCCTGGAGACAGCACATAGTGTGCCTTCAAATTTATGTAAACAAAAATAAGTATTATTTTGCAGATGGCGGAAATTCTCTCCACTTCCACCTGTGATGGTTATATTTTCAGTTCAAATTTAATAAATTCCTTTGAGAGAGAAAAGCTCCTGTCCATCAGCATGGTTTTAGAAAGCATCGCTCATGCGGAAATCAGCTGGCCCTTTTCTCACATGATATACTTCGAAAAATGGCTGAAGGGCAACAGGCACATTCCATATTCCATTTCTGAAAAGCATTTGACACCGTACCCTGCAGCAGACTGTTAATGAAGTTACGAGCTTATGGAATAGGTTTCCAAATATGTGTGAGTAGCTCGAAGGCTTCTTAAGTAACAAAACCTAGTAACCGTTTATCAGAGACAGGGGTATCGTCAGGAGTGTCCAAAGGAAGTGTGATAAAACTGTTATTATTTTCTATACAAATAAATGATCTGTCAGGCAGGGTAACCATCAATCTGCGGCTGGTTGCTGATGATGCTGAGGTGCAGGGGAAGGTGTCCAAGTTGAGTGACTGTAGCAGAACAGGATGACTTAGACAAGATTTCTAATTGATGTGATGAATGTAGAATGTAGAGAAATGTAAGTTAATGCAGATGAGTAAGAAAAACAAGCCCCTAATATTCGAATACAGCATTAGATATGTGCTGCTTGGCGCACGGACATTGATTAAATATCTAGGTATCACGTTAAAAAGCGATATGAAATGGAACGAGCATGTACGGGTTCTAATAGGGAAGGTACAAGGTCGACTTTACTTTATTGGGAGAATTTTAGGAAGAGTGGTTCATCGTTTAAACGAGACCGCATATAGTCACTAGGGTGACACATTCTTGAGTACTGCTTAAGTGTTTGAGATCCACACCGGATCCGATTAAAGGAAGCCAACGAAGCAGTTCAGAGGCGGGCTGCTAGATTTGTTACCGATAGGTTCCAACAACATGCAGGTATTAAAGAGGTGCTTCGGGAACTCAAATGGAAACCCTCGAGGAAAGGCAACGTTTTCTTCGAGGAGCATTATTGTGAAAATTTATAGAGTACTGGCATTTTAATCTGACAACAGAATGATACTACTGGCGCCAACGTACATTTCGCGTTAAGACCGTGAAGAGAAGATGAGAGAAATTAGGGCTCGTAGACAACCATGTAGACAATCGTTTTTCCCTCGCTCTATTAGCAAGTGTAACAGGAAAGGATATGACTGATTGGCTTGCGGAATATATATGCATATAGGTGTAGATGCAGATGTAGATTCTGTGTCATTAATGAGACAACGTAATGTGACTGAAACCTTCAACAAACAATGTAGGGAGGTGTGGAAGGTGCAACCTGGAGAACAGTATGGCACATAGGGTTGCTAGGGGCCGGCGGTAGGTAGCAGCATGTTTGGTGTTCTGCAAGTAGCACCAGTGTTGGCCTGTTAGGGGCAAACAATCGGCTGCAGCCTGTGTGGTGTGCCGGGCTGTAATATGTTTACTTTGTCTTTGTACCTGCGTATTACCCGCCTCCATAAACGAGGCAGTTGACTCACGTCATTGGGGTGGTAACTCGGTAACTGGAAGGTTGCAGGTTTAAGTGTTGTTAGCGGAAAAAATTTTCTCCACAAGTACTTGGCCTGCCAGGTGATGAGAGGTAATGTTTCACGTCATCAGACTTACTGTTAATGCCCTGGATTAAATTTCAAACCTCTCCACAGTGTCTCATGAAGCAACAAGTGACTGTCTTGATGCGGGGGGGGGGGGGGGGGTTAGGAATGCTAGACTCGAGAGTAGAAGTCTGTGTGGCCCTCCCTTCTGCCATCATTATACAATACAAACATTTAACACGCATCTGTTACTCTTAATGGACAACAGTCACAGGTCGCGAGGAAGAGGGCCATCGTGCGCCGAGGAAGGAAACTACCGTATTTCGGATTACGCGGCCGAACCCATGGGGGCCTGAGAGATAAAGATGCCGTACGACTCTTCCTTTCCTGTCTTGGCGTACTTTTGGTGACACTGTGCTGCAAAAAATTAATTAACTATACTAGCCTGAAAGCAATTATATCCACATAAAGGGTTTCAAATTTTAAGGAAATATTTCCGTTCGTCTAGATACGATGCAACGTTTTCCTTTACTGTCTAGGTCTGATGGTAAAGTTTGGGTAGTGTGGGCTATATGACTTTTTTTTTGTTGGATACATTACTACACTGAAGAACAACCAAGGAAGATATGGGCACTGGAAATGACCTGAAGAGAAGAGAGTGTTTTACAGCACAAAATCTCTGTTCGACCTTCAGCTAAATACTGGGTCCCCGTGTTATACCAAGAACTACGATTAGTTGAAGAATTACTATTGTAAGGCGCTATGAGACCTCAGCTTGATCAATTGAAAACAGTTTATGAGGAAAACGAACTGTAGAAACACATCAATCATTTGGATGCGCAGATAGTGGCACAATCAAAGAAATAATTTCTTAAGTCTTTCCGAGATGTTGCGGAAAGATTTAACTGAAAAATAAAGAAAATTGGAAAACATTTTTACTTAATATTCCTGAAAAGACGCCTATAGTTAAGTTATAGATAACCAAACCGCAATCTGCCAGTTTATAGAATTATTCTTGTTTAGATAGACCTCATGTTTGTGGCTTCTTCATCCAATTATTCGAATAGAAAAGGAAAAAAAAAGCTATCTCGCCTTTGTGCTGCCATCGGAATATCCTCTAGCACAAACGTCGACTGCATTCTAAGTGTCGAGATGTTTGAGGAAAAGATGATTCTTTGTTACCTGTATGAGGACTGGACGCATGAATTTCTCGAGACTTGGACTAATTACGTCCCTGCTCACCAGTTGGTGGCGGATACACTTTAGTAGTACACAGCGACTCCTAGCACCCGGTTCTCGTATGGTCTTGATGAATAAATATTGATTAGGTTGGGTTATGATAAGCGAAACTCCGATTTTGAGCTACTGTTGACATACTTGTATGTGGGTCACTTCAAAAGGAATGCACACTATTTTTGTAAAAATACAGTTTTCATTCTGCATGTGTGAAAGTTTTACAGTGTGTAGATACATCCGTCCCGCTTGTTTTCAAACTTAGTTCAACCTGTTCCCGTGAGTGGCGCCGTCACAGCATGTCTTCAAGATGGCTGCTACACTTGACGTTCGTCAGAAGCAACGTGCTGTCATAGAATTCCTGTGCTGTGAAAACGAGACAGTGGGAAACATCCACAAAAGGTTGAAAAAGGTGTATGGAGATGCTGCTGTCGATCGCAGTACAGTTAGTCGGTGGGCAAGCTGGTTACTTGATGAAAGTGGTCACGGCAATATTGAGGATTGTCCTCGCAGCGGCACGCCTCGTACTGCACACACTCTAGGCAATGTGCAGAGAGTTAACGGATTGGTGACTGCTGACAGGCGCATCACAGTGAACGAATTGTCACACGACGTTGGGATACGGGAAGGACGTGTTTGCAGAATACTGAAAGTGTTGGCGTTGGAAAAGGTTTGTGTCAGGTGGGTTCCCAGGATGTTGACAGTGTCTCACAAAGAAACAAGAAAAACGGTATGCAGCGAACTTTTGGAACAGTACGAGTATTGTGGAGATGAATTTCTTGAAATAATTATGACAGGTGATGAAACATGACTCCATCATTTTTCACCAGAGACGAAGAGGCAATCAATGGAGTGGCATCATGCAAATTCCCCACGAAAAAAATTCAAAACCACACCTTCTGCTGGAAAAGTTATGGTTACGGTGTTTTTCGATTCCGAAGGACTCTTGCTTGTGGACATCATGCCAAGTGGAACCACTATAAATTCTGGTGCATATGTGACGACACTGAAGAAACTTCAAGCTCGACTGAGTAGTGTTCAATCACATCGGCAAAAGCAGGATGTTTTGATATTGCACGACAATGCATGGTCACATGTCAGTCATAAAACCATGGAAGCGATCACAAAACTCGGATGGACAACACTGAAACACCTGCCTTACAGTCCTGACCTGGCTCCATGTGACTATCATCTCTTTGGGAAACTGAAAGACTCTCTTCGTGGAACAAGATTTGAAGATGATTACTCCCTTGTGCGCGCTGCCAAACAGTGGCTCCAACAGGTTGGTCCAGAATTTTACCGTGCGGGTATAAAGGCGCTGGTTCCAAGATGGGGTATGCGGGTGAGAGGGATGGATATTATGTTCCTAAAGGATGTATCTACACACTGTAAAACTTTCAGACGTGTAGAATAAAAGATGGATTTTACAAAAAATAGTGTGCATTTCTTTTGGAGTGACCCTCGTAGATGAAAGACGTAGAATCACCTCCAGCATATGTACACATTCATAAATTTGAAGATTTCACTTCGACACTTCATTTGGAAATCTATTGAAGTAAGTGTCGCAAGGTTTTTTTTTTTTTTTAATGCGAGGAAGGGGTAACGATCGTTCATTGCTAACGCGTTGTCAGTAAAGGAGTTGAACTGTACTTATTCGCAAATGTCATATGCAGGGTTTATTCCATAGCAAAAAAGTCCCAAGAAATATGTTTTGACTGAATAACAGCCGTTTCAGGACAGAATAAAAATGCAGTCTCAACTCGAGAAGTGGCAACATTTGGTGATACTGTAGCTATAATGTATCAGAAATGTTGTTTGAGAATGACTATCGGAAGTTTATAAACTGAAAGATCATTAGGTAATTGAGAAAGAGCAGCAATAACTACTGACCTCATGCATAGCGAAAGAGAAGTTCATTTGAGCAATATAAATGAGATTCCGGACGATAACTAGCGGGAAAAAATATTATTACCGAATTAGACATGCTAAACGTTGAACTGCCTTGTTTCCAGATGGGACTATCAGCCCTTTCCCATTCCAGGAATTACACGTGATTGTTTGTAATGAGCGGAGGGTATTCAGCCCCAGCGGCGCGCCGCGTGTTAGCGGTGGGTCGCGTTCGTTGTGTAATTCGGTGTGCGAGCCCAGGTCCACATTATGCGAGTAGCTAATCAAATATCTCCCCTGCTCCCCTGACCACCCTGAGTTAACATCGGAAGCATTGACCGCGCAAAGAAGAAAACCATAAAACTGGGACACGCTATTGGATTGTCAATACTTGGTTGCGGGTAATATGGAAGATCACAGTAAACAGCCTGTAGACGGAATGTATGTATACTATCAGTACATTACATCACATGATCGTCTCTGAATACTACGTCGATGCATTGTTGCTGTATGAGATAAGGATACCAGAGGGAAAATTAGTCAAACCCCAGGAGACATCAAGCTAATAATACCGTGCAATACCGCATCTAGAACTGACAATGTCCTCTATTCAGCGAGAAAGAGTCGACGATTTCCGTCAGCTATGCTATATCCAGCTGACGTTTCTCCTTATCACTGGATCCCATGGAGTTACCACACTGTCCTGCTCGTATAGCGTGCGACGTTTCTGGCTTTGAGAGTCATAGCACTTTTTCCCGTAGCTCACTCAGCAATTAGAAAAGTTAATTTTAGCTGATATGATGTAAGTGGAGGAGTGAGGTACAGACAACTTTCATTTATTGACATTCTTCTATATCTAAATACTGATCTGACAGACAATAATCGTAACGACACTAAATAGTAAGAGATCGCTTACAATATTCTAATTATTTTCATTACATTCTTTTCATAACAATAGAATCGTGATGCAGTGCAGAGAAAGCACTTCGTGCGCATTCGCCGCAGCAACACCGATATCCAAACGAAGTGATTCGGCTTCTGATTGCTGCAGTCTAGTGTGGGACATTAATGGCTGAGCGTGAATCTAGCAGCAGAAACGCTTTTCGGTGTAGCAGTGCCGACGGATAACATCTCATTTGCTCGCCAAGTGTGTAAATATTAATGTATCGCGGCATTGCACACAGTGCAGACCAGATTCTGTGTATAGGAGTTATTTTATTATGTGCTGTGTATAAAGTTTTGTGAACTGAAACAACGTTGTTAAGAGAATGAGTAACGTAATATGCGAGTCTATAGTCGAATATTTATTATATCGGTTGTAAACTGTTTACAGCTTTGCCTACTAATTCGTACCAAGCGATTAAAGCCGTTGGCATTGTTGAACTTAAAACTGGACTTCCTGATAGCGAGTTAGAGAGCCTTAACCCATTCGCTAGTAACATTCATTAGGCTACAGTCTCACATCAAGAGAACCAGACACGACGACTTACTGCAGCTTCTGTGCTGGGACATCACCATCATCAGGACACCAGGTTGACTGACAATTAGAACTTACACTTAAGTGTGTGCTACATTGATGTGATAGCGAACAACTAAGGCTCCTCACATACTCTTCGTTCAAAGTGTTCACGTGACCACTGACACCAGCATCGTTGCACAACTGACGCAAAAAGTCGAACTTCTCCGAAAGGACCATCCCACCACTCTGATGGCCACAATTTGACCCCTTTCAAACTCGCTGAGCTGGTTGCAGAAAGCATGAGTGCGCCTCCGAGACTTGGTTGCCGATCTTACCTCACACATTTGTACTACACTGAGCCCTCTGGGTCTGTTAAAGGGTAGACACAGATGGCGCTCTGGCAGTTATGCCACTCAGCCATTATCAGTAAATCTACTATCAGCCAGTAGGCATTTGCCGTAATCGGATCAAAATCAACGTCGTCTTTTCAGGTTCACTAATTTATTCCGTTAGCATATAGGGAGAGCCTAGCGCTGAAAGCTTGTCTGAGAGTTGTCCTCCTGGAATGTTTCCTGAATAACACAAACTTTCGGTTTTATAAACAGATATTCAGCAAGCTGAGGACTATAAGTAGATATGCTACCGTTTAAAAAAAAAACAAAAAAAAAATAAAAAAAAAAGGAGGGGTGGGGCACTTTTTACCTGCTGTATGGGAGGAATATAGTTACGACTCAAAACATTATAACATTTCACCATTACATGTTTCCGTTTCTTTCTTTTTTTTTCATTTGAAGTCTCCCCTGTTGGCAAAAAAACTGCCGTTGCAAGTCACTTCGTTCTTCAATTGATGTTAACTAAATATGGTGTGCCTATGTGTCTCTGTAGGGACGGAGGTTACGTTAAAACGTATTTCAGGGTCTATACTTCTCTTTACAACTGGTTACTAACCAGTGGCCAATAGGTACGAAGTATTCATTACAAAAGGGCGAGCTGTTGGTATAATATTTAGTGTACGTCCTCCAAATCCGTGTACGTAGCCGTTTAGAAATAAGGATCTGGCTCTGAGCACTATGCGACTTGACTTCTGAGGTCATCAGTCCCCTAGAACTTAGAACTACTTAAACCTAACGAACCTAAGGACATCACACACATCCCTGCCCGAGGCAGGATTCGAACCTGCGACCGTAGCGGTCGCTCAGCTCCAAACTGTAGCGCCTATAACCGCACTAGAAATAAGGCATACTAATAACAGTCTCATAATACATGTACACTCTAATGAAGTTTGTCGTGAAGAATCGGCGAGAATTTGAAAATAATAATAGCATTGATAAATATAATACTAAGGACAAAGGTAGTCTGTACTATCCACACGCCGGCCGGGGTGGCCAAGCGGTTCTAGGCGCTACAGTCTGAAACCGTGCGACCGCTACGGTCGCAGGTTCGAATCCTGCCTCGGGCATGGATGTGTGTGATGTCCTTAGGTTAGTTAGGTTTAAGTAGTTCTAAGTTCTAAGGGACTGATGACCTTAGAAGTTAAGTCCCATAGTGCTCAGAGCCATTTGAACCATTTTTTTTTGTACTATCCACAACTTAACATCATTTCCGCACAGAAAGGAGCACTCATAAGAATGTTTGACCACTTGCGTTGTGAATTAAAGCTGTTGGAAAATAATGAAAACTGAAAAAAATATTGAAATATTTCTGCTTCACAATTCCTTCCGCTACATAAATTAATTACTGAGTAGGTAGCCTTTGTAAGTAGTTGAATCACCCGAATACCCGAGGAGCACTGAGCCAACCACCCTGGATGTGGCTTTTGGGCTGTTTCCCGCATCCAACTAGATGAATGTCGGGGTAATTTCCACGTCCTGCCCCAGTTACAAGGATCGAAAACGGTCTCACGCTTGAACATGTGCTTAGTCTAGACACAGCCAGACGGGGTACTAGAATTCCGTCCCGGTGAAGGAGTGTCGTCAGGGCGGTCCGCTGGCCACTAGCATTTCTTCAAGCCATATAATCATGTACACATCTCTTGGTAACTGGACAAGGCAAGATGAAGGAGAAGAAGAAGGAGAAGAAGAAGAGGGTCTGCATGTAGCTGGGTTACGTTTACCAAATCTTGCTAGAGATTAAAAAGTCCAGTCTTTAAATGTCCAGCATGAGCCATTTCGCAAGGAATGTGTCCACCGAAACTTTCTGGCAGATAGAAACTGAGTGCCGGACGGAGACTCGAGCGTGGAGCCTTTTGATTTTAATAGGCAAATGCTCTACCGACTGAGGTATTCAAGCACGACTTACAGTCTGAGAAAAAGGTCTATATATCTGCAACCGTACTGAAATTTTCTAAACCATAGTGAGTTGTCGCGAGTGCGATCCACATTTTACGCCTGGGCTAGTATTACCTGTATTTATTCACCACTGTCGCAATTTCGGTCTACTATGATACTTTCATTTGATAGCTCACTATGAAGTGCATGTATGCAGACAGTGGCAATCATGCTCACACGCTGCCGAAAGGAATTAGGGAAAGACGAGTTCGGGCGTCGGCCATACTTCATTGAGGAATGAATTATGATTATAGATATTACTAAGATGTACCTTTATCTTTCAAAAATTAAAATATGTACCTTTATCTTTCAAAAAGTAAGTACATAACAAAACATCATTACATCCTCGATCGATTACACAAAAAGAACTGAAATTTCCTGTAGGTGTCGAAAACCAAGTGGAAAAAATCATGCATGTCGCCATCCCGCGTGCTATTCATTGGACTTGGAGAGGTTCAATAAGGTGTATTCCCTCCGTGAGTGTTTATCACTGCCTGACACCTATGTGGCATGCTCTGTGAAAGTCTATAGACGCCACCTTGTGGTATCCATTCTCACTCTTCAATGAGAGTCCATGAGAGTTCTTGGAGAGTCCGTGGTGGAACAGTACGACCACGAAAACGTATTGTCAAACATGTGCCTCACACGTACGATGGTTTTAGATCGGGACTCACAACCGGCCATTCCATTACTTCAATGTCCAGGCTTCGCAAGCCATCCCTGCTGACGCCCGAAACATAGGCCTTGGCATTAGAAGGAATTCAGGGTCACCAGCGTATGCAGCATGCGCCACATGATCCAACATGATCTGCTCGGTGCACTGCTCGAAGAATAGAACAGGATAAAACAAAACAGGCCACAATCCTATATATCAAATCGACAGCAAATCGAGACGCCAAAGCTGTTCGACAGACTATCACCAAGAACAAAAATCCCAGGAACGAGAATATACATATCAACTCAATCATAACCACCCAGACTGCAGTTATAGTAGAAACGGAAACATAGGAGGAGTGTCGAAAAGTAATAGAAAAGACTAAAGACCTGCATACCATTTTCTGTGAAGGACCGCGTAAACGCAAGCCACTCGTGGCAGAATATCAAGTGCCAGATACACCTACCGACGAGGAGTTTATAGAAAGCCTTTAGGAGCAGACTGCCGGCCGCGGTGGTCTAGCGGTTCTAGGCGCGCAGTCCGGAACCGCGCGACTGCTACGGTCGCAGGTTCGAATCCTGCCTCGGGCATGGATGTGTGTGATGTCCTTAGGTTAGTTAGGTTTAGGTAGTTCTAAGTTCTAGGGGACTGATGACCACAGTAGTTAAGTCCCATAGTGCTCAGAGCCATTTGAACCATTTAGGAGCAGAATCTAAGCGGTGACACCACGAAAGAATACTTCGACAGAGAAATCAAAAGAAAGTTTAAAACAGGGCCTAAGGGGAGGGGTTTCAGTCACTAGATACTGGAGGTCAGCCCACACCTGTACAGAGTCCTTACACGAAGACAGAGAGTCTACATAGACTTCGAATCAATCTCTGTGAAAGACTAGTAGTAGTAAACCCGTGTTTTAAGTGTTGTGACCTAGAACATACGACTAAAACCTGCAGGAAGGCCGACGTTGAGTGTACCAAGTGCGGCAACCAACGGCACAAGCGCATTGAGTGCACGTCTGAGGTTTGCGTCTGCATCCCCTACAAATACAGAGGCCGTGTCTGCAATAAAACAAAAGGAGGCGATTGTCAGACCTATAAACAATTGCATGACTGGCTCCGGGACAGTACAGACTATAGCAGCTAAAAACAGCACACACACAAGAAACACGAACATCCAAAGACAGTCACCCAAAACACATAAATAGAAATCGCCGTCAAGATTACAGAGAAGATATCAAAGAGCTATCAAAGACAAATGAGTCTTCTGCCGGAGAATTACCACGACAATGAACTCATCCCGCCCCTAACACGCTCAACGACGTTACGGAATAGATGTATTAATACGATAGAATATACAGATGACACGACAACCGGTGGCTCCATCCACTACTAGGTGGGAGAGGAAATTAAAAGACAACAACACCAATGGATAAACCTCCAAACGACATTAACGCAGAGGGTAGATGAGCTGGAAGATGAGCTTACATATATTGTGCGCAAGATAACGTACGAACAAAACCGACATACTCATTCACAATTTCTCCCAGCCGAAGTACATCAAATCACACATACACAAGACGAATACAATGCGGAATCATCATCAAATGGAAAACTCTACGACACACGTAAATGTGAACAGTACATCAAACCAGTCAAATTTGTCTCGAGGGGCACTCTTCACTCCGGGCAAAAGGAACAAGGCATAGACAGATAAGTAGAGCCTGAATCAATACACACCGAAACAAACAGGCCACAAACCAACAAGAAACTCAGAACTACCAGACTTATAAAAGCAGACAAATTAGATGAGGTAAAATCTGAGGGAGACACATGTGACATTGGCAACGATGTCAACGTGCGTCTAGAAACAACAAGTACTCCAAACATCAAGCCGGCCGCGGTGGTCTAGCGGTTCTAGGCGCTCAGTCCGGAACTGCGCGACTGCTACGGTCCCAGGTTCGAATCCTTCCTCGGGCATGGATGTGTGTGATGTCCTTAGGTTAGTTAGGTTTAAGTAGTTCTAAGTTCTAGGGGACTGATGACCACAGATGTTAAGTCCCATAGTGCTCAGAGCCATTTGAACCATTTTTTTCCAAACATCAACAGAGACAACGTAAGACATACAGCCAGTTCCACACAAATCACTATCGCCGACACCACACCAGCAAGCTCCACCAACATCAGTGAAAAGCATGTGAAGGCAAAAAGCATTGAAGAAGCGTGTGATAAAATGAAATGTAACTGTGTGACATCCCAAACAGAACTTAAAATGTCTCCCAATCGGGGGCAACTCCAAGCCGCAATCCATCTAATACCACCGCAGATACCGCAACAGAAACCAGCACCAACAGCAAGCCAGCTACACCTAATTATGATGATTTAGAATTTAACTCACTTTTAAGTAGGCTAGAGAAAAAAGAGTTACTGCAGGCAGCACAGCGGATCCTACTTAGATTGTGCCATCCAAAGGGAGATTCTCTCTGCTTTCCAGTAACTGAGCAGACAGACAGAATCATCCTAAGGACAGAAAATATTCCTACATCAGCAGAGCTGCTGCTGAAGCTCGTGCTCCAGGTCCACCTGCGTAGGTCAGAATCATTCGACTTTGACAAAATATATAGAAATCATGTAAAAGCGGACGAGCATATTTCGATTACTCACAGACAGGCAGGAAATATTTTGTACACGTAAAACACTCAGAACACACAGACAAAAAGTGAATATCGTACAATATAATACAAAAATCAGTACGACAGTCAGCGCCGAAATCCCTAAAATAGCACAAGACTTGCAGGCTAACATCATGTGCTTACTAGAACCTTATAACAGAAATGGACAACTAATATGTCTACCAAAACATGCTACCACAACAACAGGCAACAATGGCTGTTAGGCTGCGATAGTAATTTTGAACAGAACTTATAACATAATTAAGGTAACACAGCTATGCAGCCAACACTTAGTTACCATAGACATAACTAATGGGAACGTTACATGGGTGATTGCATCCATGTACCCCCAATACTGCCATCAAATACAGCCGTACGAAGACTACATCAGAGACCTAGTAATGTATGCCAAAGGCAAAAAATTAATGATTGGCATTAATTCCAGATCGACCCTCTGGAACTCAGATAGAACAGATGACAGAGGACGCTTAGTCACCGACCTAATACAAGAAACACAATTACATGTAATGAACACGGAAGAATCTATACCAACATATGCAGGTTCGATGGTACGAGCAGTAATGTCAACTTTATGCTAGCAAATAATGCAGGAATGTGAGTCTGAGGCAGACACCTACAGGCACATGCGGTGGAAGAAGGTTCCCCAGAACACACTGTCTCTTTCTGCGGGCAATACGCAAACAATAGACATACACTACACTTAAACTACACAGACTTTGATGTATACGGAGCAATAAGAGATGAAGATCAGTGGGGACAATTAAACGTATTGACAAACGGTATTTCAAAAACAACACGTGAAGAGTACATGCGGACACGACATGCCTATGTGAAACTTAAGTATAATCTCCAGAGGTTGGACAGCGATACCCGCAGTGACAAGGAAAACAATGACGACGAGAAGGAACAGGTGGAAGAAACCGAGGTGTGACATAAGCAAGCATAAGGTGCTGGCGATCTAGCCAGGAAATCACTAAATTCTGTAAAGTGATGGGCACCTCAAGTTAATACATAGGATTAGTAATAAATAGGAATAGCAGTACTATTTCTTTACCAATAAGCATTTGTGTGTGTGTGTGTGTGTGTGTGTGTGTGTGTGTGTGTGTGCGTGTGTGTGTGTGACTAATGGTCAAAGGCTCGAAGAGACCATTCTGAGGTATTCGCCGTGTCATATTCCCTCTCTCCTCTATTCTATCACCTTTTTATATTCTTCTTAAAAAACAACAAAATTTTATTTATATTTCAACCTTAAATTTCTGTTGTTTCGAAAAGTATTATTCTTTGTAAATGTTGTAGGAAAAACAACAGAAAAGAAAACTGCAAAAAGATGAAAAGCGAAAATTGTAAGATGTACGACCTGTTTTAGAACATCAGGTAACGAGTCTATAATTTGGCAATAAATAAAATAAATGTCACCCCCGTATGCAGCATGCGCCACATGGTTCAACAGGATCTGTTCGATGTACTGCCTGGCCGTAAGGCAACCGTGGTCAACGATCCGTATGGTTATCAAAACAGAAGTCTCCCCATAACATCAAATAACTGTGGAAATCTGTCGATTTCCTGGACAACATTTAGCAGATACCGCTCACCACGGCTCTCCGAAACACCATCACGGCCATCACCTTGCGTCAGAGGATATCTGGACTCGTCTGTGAATAACACGTTTCGCCAGTGACGAAATTGCGAGTTGACATGGGAACAGCAAAACTAAAGACAAGCTGCAAGACATTGTCGGAATACTCGAACAGGACGTCTGGATCGTAACGTCCTTTCTCATAACATGTTCACGGGAGTCTGGTCGTACACAGCGGCTCCAGTGACCGTTCTGAGACCGTCTTGCAGTGCTCTGGTGCTGTCTGCAAGACGCCACAACACAGAGACGGCCAAATATCGGGCTTCCGCTTGGGGCTGTAAGTGTTGGCGATCTTGTCAGATTCGCCTTGTGTACTGAAGTGTCTCCCTGTAGCGTGTCCACAGCCTGTAGATGACACATGTAGAGGCATTAGTACTGCAGCAAGACGACCGAAAGTCCATCCATTTTTAATCAAACAGACCACTCTTGCAACTTGCACAGCATTAAATAGGTCGCGCTGCATATGCTTGTTTTTAAAACAACGTCCACAAATGACAACTACTATCTGTTTTACCACACTATAAAACACTACTACACCGATACTAACTTCCTTCTGAGAGTTCACCTGATACTGTAATACCTAACACTGCCAACAGATGGCAAATGGTCTTAATCGTCACCAACACTGAAAGCGAAGATCTAAGATGGTTCAAATGGCTCTGAGCACTATGGGACTTAACATCTGAGGTCATCAGTCCCCGCCGGCCGCGGTGGCCGAGCGGTCCCAGGCGCTACAGCCCGGAATCGCGCCACCGCTACAGTCGCAGGTTTGAATCCTGCTTTGGGCATGGATGTGTGTGATGTCCTTAGGTTAGTTAGGTTTAAGTAGTTCTAAGTTCTAGGGGACTGATGACCTCAGATGTTAAGTCCCATAGTGCTCAGAACCATTTCAACCATTTTTTCATCAGTCCCCTAGAACTTAGAACTACTTTAACCGAACTAACGTAAGGATACCACACGCATCCACGCCCGAGGCAGGAGTCGAACATGCGACCGTAGCAGACGCGCAGTTCCGAACTGAAGGGCCTAGAACCGCTCGGCCACAGTCGCCGGCGAAGATCTCAAGCCACGCAGTAAGAACACAGGTACCACAGATTTAATATACCGAACGTTGATATACGCGGTACCCTAATTCTTTCGAATAGTGTTATGCGTATGATGCATAACCAAGGGGGCACGAAGTGTCCCCTGAAAAGGAACGACGTAGTGACGCGCTTCTTAGTGAGATATCGGTTGAAAATGACATAATAAGTTGAAATTGTGATACCTGTGAATAAATACAGGCAATAGCAATTCATATTGTGAAATTAGAAGAGAGGTCAGCGTTGGCCGTAATTTTGATGGTTTATTGACAGAAAAATCGATTTTCAATCACATAGTGATCATCTTCAGTGCTGTAGTGTACACATTAAACTCCTAGGCACTGGTGTCAAGTTATTTTCAGAAACCAAAGCTATGAAACGATCGCAATAACTGAACAGGTTGTTGTGATCGTTTCATAGCTTTGGTTTCTGATAATAACTTGACACCAGTGCCTAGGAGTTTAATGCGTACACTACAGCACTGAAGGTGATCACTATGTGATTGAAAATCGTTTTTGCTGTCAATAAACCATCAAAATTACGGCCAACGCTGACCTTCTTTCTTATTTCACGTATATGGGCGCTGTGCACACAGCACTCTTTGGAGTCGCCAATCATTTCATATTGTCCTTCGTAAAATATTACAGGACTGTGTAAGCCATGTAAGTAAAAAGAAAATTATCAAATGAAATACTTTCTACATTCAAGCTGTAAAAGAAACAAAGGAGATAACTTCAAGTAGAAAAGACTTATGAACCAGTCTGTGTTTTGATGCCAGACTTATGAACCAGTCTGGGTTTTGATGCTGCCTTTCTGCTTACAGTAGCATCGTATCTCGAAATTAGTGGTTCTGAATTGGCAAGCAATTTGCCTGAGCTGTGTCGCAAAAAAACTGTGCAGTGAGCGGGCGGACAAGGAGAATAAGTGGAAGAACGTGGGAGACACCGGGCGGGGGGGGGGGGGGGGGGGGAGACATGCAATGTTATTAGATACGAAGCTGACTTCAAAATATCATAAATCAATAGCGGAGATAATGATTTACATCCTGGACGCCGCATCCGAGAACAGGTTCCGTACAGTTGGAGCGGCGGAGGTCCACAGAATCAATAGCAGCGCCTGCGAGTCGTGGAGCGAACGAACGAAAGGAGAGGTGATGGCAGCAGATGTGGGTCAGGGGCGGCTGGGGCAGGGCAGTAGGGGGTCCGCTCCAGCTGTCGCTGCTCCCAAGGACTCGCAAGTTCCCACAGGCAAGCGCCGCGGAACAAAGAAACCTTTTGATATACGGCGAGTTTCCTCAACAGTATTTTAGAGCGGGTGCCGAGGTTCTGAGATTCTATTTCTCTCCGTCAAAACTAAAGAGGCGTAATTTAATAAGTGCATCTATTGTGTGTGTCGGCAGAACTTGCCTTCTAATTGGAAGTAGACCGAATAACCGTTAGTTATATGAAATGTGATCTTCTAAATCACGAGTCTGTTTGAAAACAGTAACGAATAGCTGTTGAACTACTGGACGCCGGTTCCATCGTGTGCTAGTAGAATATATAGACGATTCAAACTTTCCATGCTGTCGGGAGTAGTTCCGTGAACACAGATTTGTGAAGTGTGCCAGGATTGATAATTTACCAGAGCACTGCCCTCGAAAGCAAAAGTTCTGTGTTCAAATGCCGGTAAAATTCTCGAGTGATCGTCAACGGAGAAGCAACAGATACATTCGCGATCAAGTGATCAGTAAGTCAAGAATGGTCATTATTTATCACACCATGCGTTAGATAGCATGACTAGGTACTACACAAAATCTAGTCATCCTACATAGGTCATCATCATCATCATCATCTTTTCCTTATTATTCTTCTTTTTATCCACCTTCCTTTAGCCATTTTCTCTACAAGGTCGCGCCGGCCGGTGTGGCCGAGCGGTTCTAGGCGCTTCAGTCTGGAACCGCGCGACCGCTACGGTCGCAGGTTCGCATCCTGCCTCGGACATGGATGTGTGTGATGTGCTTAGGTTAGTTAGGTTTAGGTAGTTCTAAGTTCTAGGGGACTGATGACCTCAGCTGTTAAGTCCCACAGTGCTCAGAGTCATTTGAACAATTTTTCTGTAGGGTCTGTGTTTTTGTATGGGTTGAGTCAATGTCAGCGGCAGTTGGTGGTACCATTAAAGATTTCACACACGTGGTGGAATTTCGTATGGGAAAACTTGCCAGCACGTTTCTTACTACCTGAAGTGCGCAGCACCGGAAGTCCCCAGCTTGTAAACCGATCTATTCCAACTAGTAAAAACCGAGCGAGGTGGCGCAGTGGTTAGCACACTGGACTCGCATTCGGGAGGACGACGGTTCAATCCCGTCTCCAGCCATCCTGATTTAGGTTTTCCGTGCTTTCCCTAAATCGTTTCAGGCAAATGCCGGGATGGTTCCTTTGAAAGGGCACGGCCGATTTCCTTCCCCATCCTTCCCTAACCTGAGCTTGTGCTCCGTCTCTAATAACCTTGTTGTCGACGGGACGTCAAACAACACTAACCTAACCTAACCAACTAGTAAAAGGTAGACAGCTACACATATGACCCAGACAGATACCTCCGTCACGCACAGTGAACTAACGTTTAGGAGGACAGGATTTTGTGTCGAACAGCTGTTTGGCAAATTGACAAGGAAATAGACTGATCGAGAGAACAGAGCACAACCGAATAAGCAGCAAAGATCGCGTCACCAGACCTTAACCCACTCCCACCTGTAAGAGTTCAGTCACTGCATGGATTGATGCCCACACACCTGCTACACACCGAGATATTAGAGTTTGAACCTTATCTATGGAATTAACATAAAAAATAGACAAGGAAAAAATTAAAATTTAAAAATTCTTCCTGAACTTCTCAATCATAGCTTTAGACACGGGCTTTAAGAAAATGTGACGAATGTTACCAACTACGCAAGCCTAAATTTACTTTGCGCCACAATCTGACTTGTTCCCCTCAACTTCAGGACGCAGGCACAGAGTGCGTAAACAGCTGGGAAGAGTTTTATAGAGGTACAAAAACAAACTATGTTATTGTTCTACTAATATTTGGTTATTGTCCGTATTCGGTTTATGGGAAGAAGCTATTCCTGCAGGAAGAACGAGGCATACCTCTACCGAGACACTACGAGCTTCCAGCTGCAAATACCACCAATCGACAAAGATCACGAAAGACGAATTTGAAATGCTTCTTATGAATGAAATCGAAATACTTGTTTTTAGAGAATTACTAATGCGTATCTTTTTATTTTATTTTTGATTATTTCCTTTACGTCATTCCTGTGTTAGAACATTTGCTTTGCAAAAATGTAACATATTGAAGTTATTTTGTAAAATTTTAAGTTACAAAGACATTATTTAAAAAATGTCAGGCACACTGTTTTCATCTGCCAGGAAGTTCAAAAACAGCGCACGTTTCGCCGTTGGCTGAAAGATTCATTCTGGAAACCTTTCACTGATAGACACTGTGCGTCACCCAACGATGTTTCGGAGCAAGCATATGCATTTTTAAGTTATTTGTCAGTTTCAACCACAACACTTAATAACGCAAAACACATTTTATACACAATGCGTTTTGAGAGATCATGCTCCTAGCATTACGGAGAAACGTATAGAGGAATCAGAAAAATTTACGCACGATAAATAAAAATGAATAAAATCTGTTTTGAAAGCTTGACATTCCATCAGGTTGAGCAATTCTTTAACAACTGAAACTGTCATTCAGTGTTGTTTACTGTCGCAAAGGCGTTCCCATGATAACCAGATTGCTTCTTTACTAAACACCTTCAGATATATTAAATACACGTTATGTTTTCTGTAATCAAAAAACACGTATGATACAACAGCGTATGGAATAACCACCGTAGTTGCAGCAACTAGTCGATTTAATGTGCTGTATGTAGTTTATAAGCTACTAAGGACACAGCTTATAATGGCGGGATTTATAAAGAAGTGTACGAATGCAGATGAGGAGTTGTCGCCCTCGACGAGTGGTACATGAAAATGACGAAGTCCTTACGTTTCAGATACAAAATAGTTGCGAAGATAAAATTGCAGAGTGTACTGCTAACGGCCTGGCCGCAATGGTAAAACCGGTTCCCGTCAGATCACCAATGTTAAGTACTGTCGGGCTTGGCGAGAACTTGGATGGGTGACCATCCAGTTGTGCCAAATGCTTTTGGCTAGTGGGTTGCACTCAGTTGTTGTGAGGCCAAGATTAGAAAGCAGCGGCACGAGTCACGAAAACCGACAACGGCCGGGAACGCGGTGTGCTGTCTGCCCGCAACCAGTGACGCCTGTCGGATGAGGACGACACGGCGGTCGGTTTGTACCGTTGGGCCTTTAGAGGCCTTTTCGGACGGAGTTAGTTGATACAAAATACTCTTATTTTCATTTTGACTATGTTTACTGTCAATAATTCCATCTTTGTAGCTGTTTTGAAGCGTAGTGTCAGATATTAAGTAGATGGTTGCATGGGACCTTTTTGTTTGTCTGTTTGTTCCACTTGCAGATGTCGGTCGTATGTTTTACACATTATTTGTCTTGCATATCTTTTGGCTTTTAGATTAGTGCACGGTGTTCACTATACGTACGTAGGTGATCCACATAGGGGAACGATATGTTGCATTATGTTTTACTGGTGAGGTCGTTGTGACAGCGTCAACTGTAGCATAGCCCGAGGCTTAGGATAGATTGAAAGGTGAAAGTTTTACTGCAACGTGGCAAAACAAAAAAAAGTATTGTGACGATCTTTTCTTGTATCCATCGAGCATTTTCGCAATCGGTTTATTCTCCTGGAGGTCTCATCAGTTTGTCATATTTTATTTTGCTAATGCGTCCATGTTGTTACTGAGATCAACCTTTGGTAGCTTCTTAAGGCTGGTGTATCTACCACGTTACTGACTACATCGGTCTACCGGCGCGGTATTGCGTTGTTAACTAAGCCCCATAATGACTTTTGTTATCTTTATATACCTCGCGTGGAAAGCTTTCGCTCCTACTGAGCGTCCCTCCACACCATCATAAATTCTGACACTTTGTTCTATGTACATTACTGACTTTGGACGCTGTGCAGCCGGCCGAAGTGGCCGTGCGTTTAAAGGCGCTGCAGTCTGGAACCGCAAGACCGCTACGGTCGCAGGTTCGAATCCTGCCTCGGGCATGGATATTTGTGATGTCCTTAGGTTAGTTAGGTTTAACTAGTTCTAAGTTCTAGGGGACTAATGACCTCAGCAGTTGAGTCCCATAGTGCTCAGAGCCATTTGAACCATTTGACGCTGTGCACAGCACACGAAACCGATTACATATCGCAAATATTTTTCGTATCATACTGAGGAAGTAAGACCCAACTTAATAGATCTTCTCATTATTTTAATAGATTTGAAGATGTTCAGGAAAGTCTGGTACTTTCACAAGTTGAAATATTAGCGTAATTCTCTTTGTCTAACTATCAGAAGTCAGCTTTCCTTCCCTCATAACTATTTTATCTCCTTTTGGCCCGGCGTCTTCCATCGTTGGTGCGGCGTAATTTGCTCTTCTAGTTGTGCACCCAGAAACGTTTTTCCGCCTGCTTGGCGCGATATGTGTCTGCCACGTACTTAATTGTCCACTCGCTAACTATTAACTGCGTCACGCAGTGTTTACATTGTTTAACGACAGCTGTGGAACTATAATCAGGGAAATGGGTTTGATTGGGTTGTTTGGGGGGAAGAGACAAAACTGCGAGGTCATCGGTCTCTTCGGATTATGGAAGGATGAGGAAGGAAGCCCTTTCAAAGGAACCATCCCGGAATTTGCCTGGAGCGATTTAGGGAAATCACGGTAAACCTAAATCAGGATGGCCGGACGCGGGATTGAACCGACGTCCTCCCGAGTGCGAGTCCAGTGTGCTCAGCGAAGTGGCCCAGAGAGTGGAATCAAAGGCCGTGTGTCATCGATACCTAAAATACGTGCTGTTGTCCAACCCATGCATCCTATCCACCATAGATTATTATTAAAACCTAATATACATACTGGTATTACACTCAGTAGGCGAGTTAGCTTTTTCTCTTTTTTTAATATTGCTAGTAACGCATTTCATTATTTTTTGTATTCGTTCATAGTTAAATGGTACTTTTGTCTCTTAATGTCATTCACTCCTTCCCCTGTATCTTTCCTCCATCTCTTGATACTTTTATTTCATTAATTATATTTTTTTCCCTGTCGACGGGACGTTAAACTCTAATCTTTCTCCCCTTTCTTCCGGTCTGCATACATCACTACTTATAAAAGATGGCTTGCAGGTGCTTCAGGGGTGCAGACTATACGTAAAAAAAGCATCTGGCATATAGGTAAAAAAAAATCTTATCCTGTACTACACGATGAACGAAACTGATTTATTTTCGCGTCAACTTGTCAGCGATAAGATACAGTCATAAAACTACAAAGAATTTGCTGGTATCACTCGCAATTCGTTCATCTGAAGCGTTAACGTGCTTCGTCTTTCCCAGTCCTTCTCTTTACCGAAAAGGAGAGAATCTCTAAGTTTCGGATGTTATATCACAGAAGTATGCTGAATATTACGAAGACAGGTAAGAGAAGAACTGAAGTGACTCTCCACAGAACCGGAGAGATTAGTAAAATTCTTATTGGAATGTGAAGAAATATTAAACAGCGCCAGTAATACTCGCGTAAAACAGTTTAATGCCGGTAATCATTGCGTGTTAAAAGATAGAGACAGACAGAGAGACTTTCAATACATTTTATCACTTGCAGCAGATCAGAACCCAACGAAAAGCTGTACTGATGTTAATAGAACTCTAACCTTCCTCCTAAATCAATAATACGTAATTACAACGTCGAAAAATAATATGACCCCGAAAATAGGTTGACTTTTGGCTGTATGTGTTTTATCGTTACCCAATGATGAGACTGTTGTAGGATTTATTGCAAGGATGATCTTTCGCTAATGCTTTCCGATGTGGATGCTTATGTTGAGATAATACTAATGATGCAGGCATGTACCTTCTAAACGCGCAAGAATTATTACTTTTGTACTGTGAGTCTCTGAGCCAGCTTTACAGCTTTCAAAGTTCTAAAAATGTATATTTAAAAGCAAACTATTTCATAGTGCGCTTACACTGATGTATGCTTCAGTTCTGACGCCGCATAGGCACGAATTCACTCGCTATGAAGCGTGAATTCGGGTACTGCGGCGTGCTGGATGGGTTGCTGCGACATCAACGCGTTCCTCTGTCTGCAGTCTAGGTCTATGGGAGACGCAGATCTCTATTAATATTTAGAGTCGATCATCTGAAAAAATAGCTAAATTAAAAGAATGAAAGGCACATACAGAATAGTAAATAAAGCTAAATTCCTTTTTTGTAGCTATTCGACTTCCAGAAATGCTTCGTGGTTCCTATACTAAAGAAGACGACAACTACAAAATGTGAACGATACCTTATATAACATGCAAAAAAATTCTTGTGATGATACTACGGAGGAAAGCTGGAAAGAAGATGGACGATATGATGATTGGGGATCAGTTAGGATTCAGAAGGGGATTTTGTGTAAGAGAGCCGATTCTGACATCGAAAATGTTGAATCCTGCCTAGTCGTCGAATATGGTGTGTCTAGGAAACCTGCTTTATCGGATCGCTAGACAAGCAACCAAACAAATCGTATTGGTGAGGTTTATTACAAAATCAAGATATTACAATACTTAAGTTTGCGATTACAATGAGTGTCGCAAGCAAAGGACGACATGACAAATAATCAATAAGCAAGTTTCTTCAGTACAGACAATGTTACGTAGTAGAAACGAAATGACTAGTCTTCAAGCTATTCTTGAACTGGGCCTCGACCAGTCGGGCGTGCCGTTTACGTCCTCTTCGCACAGAGGCCGTTGCTGTCGCGTTGTCGTCCTGGAAAGGGGTCGGTCAGCGTGCTATTGGCTGACGTCTTCTTCACAGCCCTCTATGCTCTGTCGTTCCCGACTGGCATGCCGGCGCTTGACTCTACGCCGTAACAGCATATGACAGCTTCTGTTGCCATTGAAGGCATGGAACCGCGTAACCACTGCGGTCACAGGTTCGAATCCTGCCTCGGGCATGGATGTGTGTGATGTCCTTAGGTTAGTTAGGTTTAAGTAGTTCTAAGTTCTAGGGGACTGATGACCTCAGATGTTAAGTCCCATAGTGCCCAGAGCCATTTGAACCATTTTTGAAGGTATGGAAAGGGCAGTTGATAACGTTATCTGACAAAAGATATCCAGAGTGGTGAAGGAAGAAGGCCTCAGTTTCGTAAGAACGAAGTGGGTATGATTATAAATTTTCACAAGGAACAACAAGCAAAAATTTAAAAATAAAGGCGTGCGACAAGGATGTGGTCTCCCTCCTCTTTTTATTCCGTACTTGTATACGGGAAGCGATAGACCAGTTCGCGAAACATCTGAGGTGAGGTTTAGAATTCATGTACAGAATACAGACATGCTGCAATATGCAGATGATACTTCTGCGTTCACAGAGACGAAAGTTAAGAGAACGTCCTCGGCACATAGGAAAGGATTTTCTATAAAGAGTGTAATTGGTTCTAATGGTTCAAATGGCTCTGAGCACTATGGGACTCAACTTCTGAGGTCATTAGTCCCCTAGAACTTAGAACTACTTAAACCTAACTAACCTAAGGACATCACACACATCCGTGCCCGAGGCAGGATTCGAACCTGCGACCGTAGCGGTCTCGCGGTTCCAAACTGCAGCGCCCAGAAACGCGCGGCCACTTCGGCCGGCCAAAGAGTGTAATTCAAAATTAAATAAGAGAGAGACTAAAGTGATGCTGTTCAGCCCTGAATAAGAACATGTATCTCTATGAATGTGGACTGGAAGAGAGGAGTTCGAAATGATGGAAGAATTAGTATTCCTAGACGAATGTGAAAGTTAAACCATAGGACAACAGGATATAACGCTAGAAACCCTGGAGTGGCTACAGAAGGGTGCTGAAGATCAGTTGGAGGTATAAAATTACCAATGAAAAAGGTGTTCTATAGGATTCAGGCCAGGACTCTGTGCAGGCCAGTCTGTTACAGGGATGTTATTGTCGTGTAACCACTCCGCCACAGGAAGTGCACTATGAACAGGTGCTCGATCGTGTTAAAAGAAGCACTCGGCATCCCCGAATTGCTCTTCAACAGTGGGAAGCAAGAAGGTCGTTAAAACATCAATTTGGGCCTGCGCCGTGATAGTGCCACGCAAAACAACGGTCAGATGACGTTCACCGGGTATTCGCCACATCCACACCCTGCCATCGGATCGCCACATTGTGTACTGTGAACCGTCACTCCACACTACGTTTTTTCCACTGTTCAATCGTCCAATGTTTACGCTCCGTACACCAAACCAGGTGTCGTTTGGCATTTACCGGCATGATGTGTGGCTTATGAACAGCCGCTCGGTCATGAAATCCATGTTTTATCATCTCCCACCTAACTGTCATTGTACTTGCCGTGGATCCTGATGCAGTTTGGAATTCCTGTATGGTGGTGTGGATAGATGTCTGCCTATTACACATTACGACCCTCTTCAACTGTCGGCGGACTCTGTCAGTCAACAGACGAGGTCGGCCTGTACGCTTCTGTGCTGTACGTGTCCCTTCACGTTTCCACTTCACTGTCATATCGGAAACAGTGGACTTAAGGGATATTTATGAGTGTGGAAGTCTCGCGTACAGACGTATGACTAAAGTGAACGTCACTCAGCTGACCACGTTCGAAGTCCGTGAGTTCTGCGGAGCGCCCCATTCTGTTCTCTCACAATGTCTAATGACCAGTGAGGTCGCTGAAATGCAGTAACTGGCATTAAGTGGCAGCACAATGTACCTAATATGAAAAACGTATGTTTTTGGGGTGTCCGGATACTTTCGATCACGTGGTGTATGTACTCTGCTAACACTTACGTCCCTGGCCTTAAATTTTCAGGAATACCGTAGCGACATTTTTTGCATCGTATTACAGGAGACATAATAATTCATGTGTATCAGATTTGTTCCATCCATATCATATCGTAATCACTGGATGCAGGTTTGGATGATGCTTGGCCCAATTAATTCTAAGTAGTATGTATTAGAGACATGTAGAAAACCAGTCACCTTCATCCTCCTCCCAATAGACAGAAATTATATTTCTCTATCACCACTCTTCCGCCCTCTCTCGCTCACGTCACTGACTCTTACTCATGTGTTTTCCTACTGTACACTAAACCTGATAACCTGCACAATGGCGTTATTCTTTAAGTTTCAGCTCCCTCTCACGGTACAGGTAAATACAGCCTCGATAAAAGTGTTTATACAAGATGTTTACGGTTGTCTTGTAATGGTGGCTGCATGTGATGCCAAGTTAATACAGCCTCGATAAAAGTGTTTATACAAGAAGTTTACGTTTGTCTTGTAATGGTGGCTACATGTGCTGAAGTATTTCAGCACAGCACGTATGTTCCAACTTCCCCGTAAGTTAGGGACGATTTCCATTGATCCAAATTTTAATTGCATTTTGGTACTTTGATAACTTTAGGCGTTGCAATGAAATACTGTAACAAAACTGTACAGGTGATTTGTTCGAGGATTTGAGAAATTTACACGTCTTCGATGGTCATCGGGGCTCACTTCGAAGCGAGATTCATCTCTGAAGAAAATTCTAATCCCGTGAATGAGATTCCAGGCCGAAAATATGACTGGGGACGCCTCGGACCGCGGTGGGATACTAGCCTGACTGTCGGCCACCATACGGTCCGACATCAAGGGTAACTTTTCATTTCATTTCAGTAACCCCATTGGTTGTCATCCGCAGCACCCTTAGAGAACGGCGATACGTCGACGATATTCTAGGCCCAGTTTTGTTGCCCGTCATGGCAAGCCATTTTCAGCTTACATTTCAACAAGATAATTCCCGCCCGCACATGGTGAAAGTTCCTAGTGCTAGCCTTCGTGATTGCGAAACCTTAACATGGCCATCAAGATTGCCGGATATCTTCCAAGTGGACAACGTTTGGAGCGTTATGGCTGCAGCTCTCCAACCAGCTCTGGACTTTGACTATCTAACGTGCCAGTTGGAGATAACTCGGCATGATACCCCTCAGGAGGACATCGAAGAACTCTGTTAATCAGTGCCAAGACGACTAACTGCTCGCACAGGGGCCAAAGGAGGACCAACCCATTATTGACTTCCTCAATTCAAAAACCTATTTCTCTTGAATAAATCATCATTTGTATATGACGTCTCCACCGATTCCGTCCCATTCGAATAATTCTTTTGTCGTGCGTGGTTTTCTTTTCAGTGTATTTCAGATCTCCAGCGGAAGCGTTGACCACACACTTCTCGCTGGTATGGAACGAAGGAGATGTAATCGCAATAAAGATTAAACAGCCATCCACTATCGTGGTTAATTGTGTGGCTAGGGTTTCTGTTTGATAGAACTACTGAGATTCTGTGACTGTGTTGTGTTTGGCGAAACTGGCATTTCTTAAGGCACTGTTCATCATCGTTTCATTGCTGCTTGTTATCTACGTGTGTACTGTATTTTGAATTAAACGTTTTGTGAGAATAACGCATTGATACAAGACTGAACTTCTGGCTCCTATTGCTTGTGCGGGGAACGTCTCTTCCTGTTTATCAGCATTACGGTCATAAAAATGAGTATAAGGGAAACTAATTAATACCGCTTATACGTCCGACACGGATGCTTTCATCGCTGGGTTCTTTTCATCTGTTTCGGCGAACGAGGCTTGTGTCTTCTCTGGAGTTCTCATTGTAGAGGAGAGTGAAGAGACATTAAGAGTCTATCATATATTAAATGTAAGACTTCTTATAACTCGTGTATCATAACTATCCTAATGTAACATTTTTGGAGTTCCTGGTTGAATGTAAGAGAGAGCCTAATCGTTTAATCTTCCCAGAATAAATAAGTAAATAGAAATATGTAGATATACAGGGAGCCCCTCCTGAGAGTAGTCAGTTATATTTTCTCTGCTGTTTCGGTTGGTATTTGTAATTTCGTTTTTGGACTGTGAAGCTGGAATCACCACAAACAAATACTGTTCGTAGCGTTTTTCACGCGATGCGCAGTGTCGACGGAAAGCATCTTTTCGTTTCTCGTTACAAACAAAATGATCTTTAAATCGCAATTTCACTTGCTTATTCTACGGAACGGGCCAAATTTAATCCAGTGTGTTATTCGTTTAAGCCATGTTTACTATTAATACCCATCCTCGACGAGACAGAAGTAAGAGAAAACTTTATACTCAAGAGTGTCATTCCAAGTACATGTTTAAAAATTCGATTTGAGTCAGAAATATAACGATAAACCACATGCACCAAGGTGTTAATCCGAAATCTGTTTATTTCTTGCACGATGCACAATACTCATTAGTGAATAAGACAAGGAAAACAAGAGAAAACATCGTTACTTGCTGGTGAAGTGTAACTAGAACAGGCAGTGTGACTAGAACTGGCAATGAAGTCGTCAGAAGACAGAAAGGGGAAAAAATAACTCTGAATAATGGACGAGTTAAAAAATCTTGTAATAAACATACACAAAGAAGAAATGGATCCCAGAGTGGAAAACAAAATATCTGTCGACATTATAAAAATGAGAGAGCTATTAAAGTGCAATCAAGGCAAGAACATCAAAGCAAACAGAGACATCAGTCTCAATTACGAGGACTCCGAGAAACGCACCTTGTGAAAGAAAATAGGCAAACAGAAAGCTCAATGAAATTATCTAAAAACTTTCCTATAAATACGTAAGCTTTAAATAAATCTGGCACCATTGCTGACAGAGGTAAGAGAAAATGTGTGTCAGAAGTCGGATCATTAAAATGATTACGAAATGAGAATTCTCCTGAGTTGTCAGTAGACTAAGCAAACACTTCTCGGGGAAATAAAAGCCAATAAAGACGGACGAAGAGTGTAAGCAATGATATTGTGACCCCGAAGAAACAATAAGTTAACATAGCTCGTAAACCAAGAGGCGTTGGGGACACATATCAGGACACCAAAAATCCCTAATCTTAATAATGGCAATGAATGTGCATCCGCCTTGAAAGAGTTACTATACTGAAAACTTGTGAAAAGTGTCTATCTCCTATGAATGACTCTGAATAGTCTCAAAATATCAATTTCGTTCTTCTACGTTAAATAAAGACGAAATAATAACCATACATAAACTACATGACCGAAAGCTTTCACCTGATTCAAAACCAAAAATGACACTGTAAAATCTACAAGACTTTCTGCGTGGAAAAATTTTGATTTCGACCTACAGAATGAGGTAAAGGGCCGTATTCCGCTACAACTCTCTTTTTGCAGTGAATCCCAACGATTATCAACACTTTTTCTGTGAACCACTGATTTTTTGTGACTAAGTGAAAGCGAAACGACACTTCTGTCTCAGCACGGTAGCTGTTCTTAGTAGAGGCTGTTGTTCGAGACAGAAAAAAATGACAGGTAAAAAAAAATGGCTCTGAGCACTATGGGACTTAACATCTGAGGTCATCAGTCCCCTAGAACTTAGAACTACTTAAACCTAACTAACCTAAGGACATCACACACATCCATGCCCGAGACAGGATTCGAATCTGCGACCGTAGCGGTCGCGCGGTTCCAGACTGTAGCGCCCAAGTTCCATAGTGCTCAGAGCCATTTTTGTAGCGCCTAGAACCGCTCGACCACTCCGGCCGGCAATGAGAGGTGAGCCAAGGCGAGGAGGACGCAAGGGAAGCTCAGCAATAGTTACGTAGTGCGATTGATCGTCACAATAATGGCATATTTCCTGAAAATATCGTGCAATTAGATGAGCTCTTAGATCACTCATTAACGGGACTGTACCATTAGGGCGCTTTACATTTACGACTTCTCTGCAGATAATGATACTACCCTGACACGCTTGTCTGGTAAGAATATATAGTAAGGGCGATAAGAGCTATTCTGAGTTCTTTTAAAATTGTACTTCCGCGGCAGTTATAACGCTGAAAGGTAATTTAAGGCAGAGAACTGTAGAAGACCTTCTTCTCTCTTCTTCTTCTTCTTCTTCTTGGCTTCGATCTCACACATTGCTTCCAAACTCCTTTGTCTTTTGCTACTTCCTGCGATTTATTTATGCCCATACTTTTGCGTATTGTTTTACTTTCATTTACTCGTTTATTCATGGGTCTCCCCTAGGTCTCTTGACAAACGAGTTCTCAATGAATATTCTTGAAACCGCTTGATCCACTTACATTCTCATCAGATGGGCTGCCAGTTGAAGTTTTCTGGAATTTATTGTGCTAATTATTGTTGGCTTTACCTGTAGAGCGAGGTATATAGGGTTACCCTGGATGTGAAAGATCATGGACTCCTCGCATAAAGAATATATGTTCCAAGTCGAAAGGTGCTCTTGTTAGCACTTGAAGAGACTCAACAAAAAACCCTTGGGTTCTAAATCTCAAGAGTATGTGTTGGATATACAACACTGTAATAAGACCTATGTTGGTTTATAGGTCTACAGTACGGTGGAGCAAAGTAAAATAGGAGGTGGCTTCCAAGGAAGGTGCAGAGACGGGAACGCTTAGCCGTAACAGGCGGAATTGTCTATCTGGGTGTGCGCGGAGGCGAATTTGAGTGGACGCTGCAAAGGTAGTAGCAATTACACCTACTCAAATAGCCACGCATCGCTGAAACGTTGCAGATTGCCACAAAGCCCTTGCAAGACCAGGCAAAGCAATGTAGTAACCTGTTACGTGTCCCTGGTCATTCCGGAACCGGGCTGGTAATTGTAGACAATGTTTTTGAGAAAAGCGATCTGTCAATGAAGTAAAATTGGTAAAAAATTGTCTTGATCGCATAGCAAAATATGATCGGTATCGGTCTCTAGTTGTAGGCTATCTTCAGATAATGCACTATCCACCTGACGACATCTGGAACAGCTGTTCTGAACGCAGTGGCAAACCTAAGCAATTTTAACAAGTTGATAGGGTAGCCAGAACAGACGGACGACCCCATTTATTGGACTGAAACCTGTACTAACCAAAACTAAGACAAAACTGCAAAGTTGGATCAGAAGAAAGTAAGCAGAATATTGCGTTATGATCGAAAAACATGACAAGCTAATAGCGCCAAAGCCACGTTTTAAGAAAAATTCAACGTATGGCTTGAATAGTAGCCAGGTTAAACTCATGGTAGACTAATGACAGGCCATAGTGAAGGGAAAGAAGCCATTTGGTGCAAACTGCGTGGTGATGGTTATGAAATCGCCCCGCACCTAATCTTACAATGAGAAGTTATGGATATTAAAAGACACAGATATTTCGAATCATGAAGTCCCGAAGAAATTGTGTCTCATAAAGAACTAGTAAATGGCTTCCTATTACTCTTTAAGGGCAATGGTTGGAGAGAAACCGTACAATAAACAAACCAATAAACCCTGTTTCGTGGGCGGGGGGCACAACAGTGGGATAGTACCACTGATGTTTTTATCTCCCTACTCAAATCAAATCAGATCAATTGTGGTTTGTTGTGACAGCATGTGGATTTCTATATTGTGTCCTGTCTTCCAAATTTGCCATTCGTTATCATAGTATGGGCCAAATATTTTCCTACCAACTTTGTTTTCAAATACTTGTAATTGCTGTTCTTTCCTTTTAGTTACGCTCCTTGTTTCTCCTCCATAGGTTAGGACTGGTCCGATGATTGTGTTATATAGCTACATTTTAGTTTTACTTGTCGGCGGTTTACACCATAGAAGTTTCTGTGTAGAGTAGCAAGTTCTGTTAGCATTTTGCAGGCTCATTTTCACTTCCGCTTGTCTCTGATCCTGTTCGCCTATCATTGCGTACAGATATTTGAACTGCTCAGCATGATCGAATTTATGTTTGCCAATTACTACATGCGATTGGTTGTTTTCTTCATTTTTACATCTTAGAACTGTTGTGTGTTTTGTTTTCTCATAGTTCAGTTTTAGGCCAAGCTTGGATGCTTCTTCTACGAGTTGCACAAGTAACTGTCTAAAATCTATTTCACTTTTTACAGTGAGGACTACATCATCTGCGTACGATAAATCTTTAACTTTAGTTCTTTCGATGATCCAAGCAGGTACTAGTTTACCTTCCTTACAGCTCTCTCAAAGAGTACATTAAAGACAAGAGGCGACAGAGCATCTCCATGTCTTAATCAAGTTTTATTTTTAAAGTGATGAGATTTTATTCCATTTAGCAAAAATCTGCTTATATTGAACGGGACTAATAACATGGTATATTTTAGAAGACCTATTGAAAATAATTACTGATGGTTTTACACAAGCCGGTCGTTATAGTAGAAAACAAAAGATGAAAGACAAGAAATGCAACAATGCAAAGCAAGTACATAATTAAAGTAGAACTTACTAAAACCTTGGCCTCCGCTTGTCGAAGGCAGAACTTGGCACTACAGATCTAACTAACACCAGTAGAAACCTAGGTGGAGTAGAATGCTGAGCAAATACATTATATAAGTTTCACGAAAGACAAGTAGTTCAATGGCCATATCTAGCTAGGTCTTCTGAAACTAATGGCATTATCATATACAAAAGCGGCTCATCAGTCTCTGAATTTTTGGGAATTAGCAATAAACATCTGAAGAAATTACCAATTAAACTCCCAGTTTCACTTACAAGAATTTCCAATAAATGTCTACAACTCGATTACTAACCTGAACAATGTAGAAAACTGAAGACTCTTATTACTGCTTAAACCTGGAGAAAGCCTCAAAGCTCCTAGGCAGCTACAGGCCGATAAGCCTGTTGAGCACTTTCAGTTAAATACTACACGTTTCTTTGACAGAGGAGAAAATCACCAGGGCAGAATTATTCTGATATAAGAGGAACCTCCCGGCTGAACTGTGCAATACTAAAGCACTGACTGCACACCGACCAGTATAGCAACACGAAACTGCATCAAGAAGGCGCTGACCCGCGCGCCAATGGAAAAAGCGGGCAGCGCCATACCTCCAGGAAGACAGACTTCAGCGCCTCCTGTCAACACTGATTCAACCAGCCGCCCATCGCAGGTTGGCCCAGTTCGGTTGCAACCTTCGAGAGTAATAGGAAGACTTTACTCCGTCTGCGTTCTGAGGGTGGTATAGATTGTCAAAGTATTTGTACATAAGAGGCACAGAAAGCATAAGATTCAAGAGAAGTTGAGTTTATCTTCTTTTTAGAAATAAAGAGCAATATCTTGAAGTTTGATGTACAGATGATTCTCAGGATTCCTACCTCCGGCCATCGCAACTTCTCCCTTTCCGTGTTTGTGTCGGTGCTGTCTCCCACAGTAGCTGATACAACATGAACTGGAAGACCTTTGGATAGCTGAACACCTCATAGATTATCTCATATTGAAACACACTGCTGATATCTTTCTCAATTGGAAACATGCCCATGCTAGAGCTGAAAGGATAACCTGGCTAAACAACTAATCTCTCAGGCGTCCATCCCACAGTGCTACGTTAAAGCAATTGGCACCTTTCTGTAAAACACAAAAAAATTACAATAACCGTAAACGGAAAAAATTACCATGCAAAAAATATTACAGTAGGAATACCTTGACAGTGGGATGCGTCAGAAAGTCATTTCAACATTTACGTAAATGAGCTTACCCTTTCAGCAGCGAGCTAACCATGCACAATATAAAAACCACATTCCTCTCCTTAAAAGCGGACGTCAACTTTTACAAAATTACAGAAACCTTCAGCAGAAAATAAAACTGTTTATGGAGTAGTTCAAAACCAATATAGCAATTTTAAAGACCAACCAGGCGACAGCAGTATACTTTTCCTACAGGCGACCTCAGTCGCGACAACAAATAATAATAAGTAACCAACCAATTTCTTTGTGAAATCAAGTTAAATATTTTGCAGTAATTCTTCATAGATGTTTATGTTTTGATGAACCTATAGCAGAAGAAATAGAAAAACACCCAAACTTAGCGAAGACACTGCCACCTTTCTTCAGTATCAACAACAACACTGATTTAAATTTCGTTTGATCGTATTCTCGCAAATAGACAGTGTTTTTCCTCCCTGGGACATCACACTAATGCCTGTGGCAGGAACAAATATTAACACCCATCCTTGCTCCAATATGATTAAATATAATGGCTCCTCGTATCTAAACGCACAAACAACTACCAAGTCACAGAAGCATTGGCACAGATAACGCAACACGCACAGGAAGAAAACAAGAAAAAACATGATTCTAACACGTGTGAGCAAGGTTCTGATCTATCTTTCTACCACAATTTTAGGAATTTGATGTTGAACCTATGGCCTGCAAGATAGGAAGACACCATCTCACACATGCAGAGTTCAGAAGAGTGCAGCAGTACGGACAGTGATGTCATCACACATTGATCACAATGTCGGTTCCACTACAACCACTGTAAAGGAAACGTTATCGCTGACAGAAATTAATGTATGGGTTAAGCAAAAATGAAAATATCATATTTTAGTTATTAAGGTCTATTTTTAGTCTAAGTATGACTTCTTGACATGTAAATGTTAGCAAAATTACATACAGATTGGTAAATATTGGTACTGGGTGATCACAAATGTGAAGCGAAATTCCTAACTATTATATTGTTCTTTAATGGTAAGATGGTCGACGACTATGTCTGGGGGTCGATAAAAACGCAAACAGATTAAATACAATTGGGGCCAGAGATATTAATTACTATAAAATGCACAATGAAAATACCCAAAATTGAATGGGGGTCGGTAAAGAGTAGTCAAAAAGAAGTATTCAATCAAAACAATTCATAACTCAACAGTGACTGATCAGTCCTTTTCGTCAAATCGGACATCTCGCGTTTCTGCTTCAATTAGACCCAACAGTCGTGAATATGTTTAACTACAGGTCACGGTTGAATGTACAAAAAAACTAGGAGAGACGGAAGCGAGCGCAGTTCTGAGTGTTAGCTGGATATCGCTTGCTGGCGAGGCGCGGGCGCGCGTGTGTTTACCTTGCGTCAGCGGCGACAATGGCGGCTGTCGGCGCAGGCTGTGATCTTGATAACATATTCTAGATCTCTCTCGACTGTTAAAACACCAGTCAGATACATTTCCTACGTCTTCGGTGAAGCCGAGCCTCCAAGTTATTCCCTAGCTAATTGGCTTGGTACACGATATTTGGCTGGAATAGCACGTACGTAGTTGTCCTCAAATCGCTTGCAAGCATTAACAGTCAGTGCTCGGAGCGATTCTCTGCACTAGGTGACTAATCAGTTTAACTCCTTGCGAGTTAAGACGAGTCTGTGAACAAGTGTTCACGTAATGACTCTCACAATCGTCTCAGAGCGACGCGAGTCGCATTGTTCAACACTCGACGATTTCAGCAAGAGAGGAGCCAATTACTCTGTCCGCAATTTGCCTATATCAAAGCTGGTGGCCATACATTTTCTTTCTGGCCAATCAGGGTGTCCATACTAGAGTTTTTGTAGCCTATCACAGGCATGGTTTCTTTCATAGGGCAGAGTTTAACTTTTTCTACGTAATACTGAGATAAACAGCTTTTTCTTTCGTGCAAGTTTTTAACGCAGGAGACTACAGTGACTCACAAACGTTTTGAGTTGAGTTTCTCTAAACGTTTTACGTCTAGATGTTTTATCTGGCATCTCCTGCCCTGCGCCTGTAGAAAGGCTTTCCGAATGGTCATTGTTAAATGCAGGGACAAGGTGTGGCTTTTGTTGACAGCTTACACACTGGCGGCGGATGTGTCATTGTGTCCACTAGATGCACTGTGGCAAAAGGTGTCGGTCTACATGGGATGGGCATTGCCGTTGTAAAATTTTCTTTGCTTCAGAACTGCATCTCGTAGCTCGGGTCGGGGAAATTACTTGTGTGCAGTTACTAGTGTGAGTGTTAGTGTTTTATTTTCACAAAATGCTAGCTTATTTATTACATCAGCATTTTAATAACACTTGTTGAGTTTCATATAACTATGTCGTGTGACATATCGAGTTAACGAGAATTGTTTCAGGAATTCAATGTAAGGTGTGTTATTTGTTTGACACCTTACAAGATCATCTGGATTGAAGTATAACAGATGGACAGCAAAACTACCAAATAGTTCGAAAAATCTGAAATGTTAAGTTAATGAAGAAAATTTCGTAGCAAGATGCCACGGAAAATTTCGAAGACAAAGCTAAAAGAGGGGAATACAGAGAAGATTCAAACAACTGGCATTAAACAAATTTTTATCTATATAATAATAATATACTTAAAGTGATGTTCCTGGAAAGAAATTTGAAATTTACGTCCTACTCATGCAAGGAACTCATGTAAAACCAATTAGATAAATTACGAGAGGAAGAAAATTTCGCCGGCCGGAGTGGCCGAGCAGTTCTAGGCGTTTCAGTCTGGAACCGCGCGACCGCTACGGTCGCAGGTTCGAATCCTGCCTCGGGCATGGATGTGTGTGATGTCCTTAGGTTAGTTCTAAGTTCTAGGGGACTGATGACCTCAGATGTTAAGTCCCATGGTGCTCAGAGCCATTTGAACCATTTTGAAGACAATTTCGAAATTGTACCGGGACAAAGACTAAGAATTGGGTCAAATATGTTTTCAAAATAATATATATACTCCAAATTAATAACAATATAGTTTAATAACTTGTAGCAGCCCAGACGTACATAAAAGGCACAGTAATGCAGAGCCTCCAATATTTTACCATATTTATGAATGCAGTATGTTCATGAACGGTAACGGCAGTTCTGTTTGAAATCACAGTTCGTATCCACGCCATACTTTGAAACTGTGCTCCCACAGCCATGACTCGAAGAAACAAAACGTCGCATTTCCAACTCATAATAAATAGAACACATGTTTTTAATTCGTGTGTTGTATAATCAGCTGTTTCCATTGCATTGGACTGCATAGTTTCAATCAAAACTGAATGATTAACTTAACAAACGTATTTTTCTGTAGCAATTGTTGTGATTTTATGAAAACTTCAACTTTTATTATAGTTCAAGTTCAGAAACATTGCAGCCAAATAATGAAAATTGGGGTTTCCTTGTTAATCCAGATAATTACTTCTACAGTTGTTATGCATATGAACTTTTCTTCTAAGAAACTTTCAGTTTCATTTTCATAAACAACTAGTTAAAAGATTATTTGGACTCTATTTTGAAGTCAGTACTACACTCTTTCTAAAATTTTGGTACCTCTTGTAAAAAGTGAGAGGTCATCAGTTGAATGAAACACTTGATTATAGCTTTATTGTTTTGTTTGTTAAAACATTGAGTAGGAACACTGGCTCATAAATACAATACATGGTTCAGGTACTCATCTACAGGTGGCACGGTGTGTTACATGTCGATACCATTACGTCCGAGGCAAGTACCATAGCGAAGGATGCTGACAATTTTCAGTTGCTCAACCCCGCCACAGATCTGTGAGATTTTTAAGGAGAAAAACGAGGTAAAATGTTCTCATGGGAATGACCGCAGGATAACATGGAATATCTCAGTTCTCGACCTGTGCGTCCATTTTCGGACAACTCACTGACATACACTCACAGGTTGCGTATAATCCTGACTAGTACATAGCGTGTTACTACTTCTGTGTCGACTTTTTTTTTTTTTTTTTTTTTTTTTTTTTTTTTTTTTTTTTTTTTTTTGGTCGTAAGTCTACTGACTGGTTTGATGCGGCCCGCCATGAATTCCTTTCCTGTGCTAACGTCTTCATCTCAGAGTAGCACTTGCAACCTACGTCCTCAATTATTTGCTTGACGTATTCCAATCTCTGTCTTCCTCTACAGTTTTTGCCCTCTACAGCTCCCTCTAGTACCATGGAAGTCATTCCCTCATGTCTTAGCAGATGTCCTATCATCCTGTCCCTTCTCCTTATCAGTGTTTTCCACATATTCCTTTCCTCTCCGATTCTGCGTAGAACCTCCTCATTCCTTACCTTATCAGTCCACCTAATTTTCAACATTCGTCTATAGCACCACATCTCAAATGCTTCGATTCTCTTCTGTTCCGGTTTTCCCACAGTCCATGTTTCACTACCATACAATGCTGTACTCCAGACGTACATCCTCAGAAATTTCTTCCCCAAATTAAGGCCGGTATTTGATATTAGTAGACTTCTCTTGGCCAGAAATGCCTTTTTTGCCATAGCGAGTCTGCTTTTGATGTCCTCCTTGCTCCGTCCGTCATTGGTTATTTTACTGCCTAGGTAGCAGAATTCCTTAACTTCATTGACTTCGTGACCATCAATCCTGATGTTAAGTTTCTCGCTGTTCTCATTTCTACTACTTCTCATTACCTTCGTCTTTCTCCGATTTACTCTCAAACCATACTGTGTACTCATTAGACCGCTCATTCCGTTCAGCAGATCATTTAATTCTTCTTCACTTTCACTCAGGAATCAGCGAATCGTATCACTGATATCCTTTCACCTTGTATTTTAATTCCACTCCTGAACCTTTCTTTTATTTCCATCATTGCTTCCTCGATGTACAGATTGAAGAGTAGGGGCGAAAGGCTACAGCCATGTCTTACACACTTCTTAATACGAGCACTTCGTTCTCGATCGTCCACTCTTATTATTCCCTCTTGGTTGTTGTACATATTGTATATGACACGTCTCTCCCTATAGCTTACCCCTACTTTTTTCAGAATCTCGAACAGCTTGCACCATTTTATATTGTCGAACGCTTTTTCCAGGTCGACAAATCCTATGAAAGTGTCTTGATTTTTCTTTAGCCTTGCTTCCATTATTAGCCGTAACGTTAGAATTGCCTCTCTCGTCCCTTTACTTTTCCTAAAACCAAACTGATCGTCACCTAGCGCATTCTCAATTTTCTTTTCCATTCTTCTGTATATTATTCTTGCAAGCAGCTTCGATGCTTAAGCTGATTGTGCGATAATTCTCGCACTTGTCAGCTCTTGCCGTCTTCGGAATTGTGTGGATGATGCTTTTCCGAAAGTTGGATGGTATATCACCAGACTCATATATTCTACACACCAACGTGAATAGTCGTTTTGTTGCCACTTCCCCCAATGATTTTAGAAATTCTGATGGAATGTTATCTATCCCTTCTGCCTTATTTGACCGTAAGTCCTCCAAAGCTCTTTTAAATTCCGATTCTAATACTGGATCCCCTATCTCTTCTAAATCGACTCCTGTTTCTTCTTCTATCACATCAGACAAATCTTCACCCTCATAGAGGCTTTCAATGTATTCTTTCCACCTATCTGCTCTCTCCTCTGCATTTAACAGTGGAATTCCCGTTGCACTCTTAATGTTACCACCGTTGCTTTTAATGTCACCAAAGGTTGTTTTGACTTTCCTGTATGCTGAGTCTGTCCTTCCGACAATCATATCTTTTTCGATGTCTTCACATTTTTCCTGCAGCCATTTCGTCTTATCTTCCCTGCACTTCCTATTTATTTCATTCCACAGCGACTTGTATTTCTGTATTCCTGATTTTCCCGGAACATGTTTGTACTTCCTCCTTTCATCAATCAACGTATTTCTTCTGTTACCCATGGTTTCTTCCCAGCTATCTTCTTTGTACCTGTGTTTTCCTTCCCAACTTCTGCGATGGCACTTTTTAGAAATGTCCATTCCTCTTCAACTGTACTGCCTACTGCGCTATTCCTTATTGCTGTATCTATAGCGTTAGAGAACTTCAAACGTATCTCGTCATTCCTTAGTACTTCCGTATCCCACTTCTTTGCGTATTGATTCTTCCTGACTAATGTCTTCAACTTCAGGCTACTCTTCATCGCTACTGTATTGTGATCTGAGTCTATATCTGCTCCTGGGTACGCCTTACAATCCAGTATCCGATTTCGGAATCTCTGTCTGACCATGATGTAATCTAATTGAAATCTTCCCGTATCTCCCGGCCTTTTCCAAGTATACCTCCTCCTCTTGTGATTCTTGAACAGGGTATTCGCTATAACTAGCTGAAACTTGTTAGAGAACTCAATTAGTCTTTCTCCTCTTTCATTCCTTGTCCCAAGCCCATATTCTCCCGTAACCTTTTCTTCTACTCCTTCCCCTACAACTACATTCCAGTCGCCCATGACTATTAGATTTTCGTCCCCCTTTACATACTGCATTACCCTTTAAATATCCTCATACACTTTCTCTATCTGTTCGTCTTCAGCTTGCGACGTCGGCATGTATACCTGAACTATCGTTGTTGGTGTTGGTCTGCTGTCGATTCTGATTAGAACAACCCGGTCACTGAACTGTTCACAGTAACACACCCTCTGCCCTACCTTCCTATTCATAACGAATCCTACACCTGTTATACCATTTTCTGCTGCTGTTGATATTACCCGATACTCATCTGACCAGAAATCCTTGTCTTCCTTCCACTTCACTTCACTGACCCCTACTATATCTAGATTGAGCCTTTGCATTTCCCTTTTCAGATTTTCTAGTTTCCCTACCACGTTCAAGCTTCTGACATTCCACGCCCCGACTCGTAGAACGTTATCCTTTCGTTGATTATTCAATATTTTTCTCATGGTAACCTCCCACTTGGCAGTCCCCTCCCGGAGATCCAAATGGGGGACTATTCCGGAATCTTTTGCCAACGGAGAGATCATCATGACACTTCTTCAAATACAGGCCACATGTCCTGTGGATACACGTTACGTGTCTTTAATGCAGTGGTTTCCATTGCCTTCTGCATCCTCATGTCGTTGATCATTGCTGATTCTTACGCCTTTAGGGGCAATTTCCCTCCCCTAGGACAAGAGAGTGCCCTGAACCTCTATCCGCTCCTCCGCCCTCTTTGACAAGGCCGTTGGCAGAATGAGGCTGACTTCTTATGCCGGAAGTCTTCGGCCGCCAATGCTGATTATTTATCAAAATTTAGGCAGCGGCGGGGATAGAACCCGGGACCGAAGGCATTTTGATTATGAATCAAAGACGCTACCCCTAGACCACGGGTACCCGTTACCTACAAATATTAGAGTATTCATTTTCACATTTCTTTCATCCTTTGCCATAACCCCTTCATGGACACAACCATTACTTAATGGAATCATTTGATCTTATCGACATACTAAATACTACTGAGAAATAAATTCGTTAAATAATTGCATACAAATGGAGCAACAAATATCACTGGTAAAAAGTTTTTTCATAACACGCTGAAGGTACAAACTTCAAGGCGGCGTATAAGTACAGACTGCACTGTAGTTCCTTCTCTAGATTGTCGCACAGATGACAAAATGGTAGATATCGAAATAAACGACAGAGGGATAGAGAAACAATTAAGATCGCTCAAAAGAGGAAAGGCCCACTTGATCTGATGGGATACCAGTTCGATTTTACACAGAGTACGCGAAGGAACTTGCCCCCCTTCTTGCAGCGGAGTACCGTAGGTCTCTAGAAGAGCGTAGCGTTCCGAAGGATTGGAAAAGGGCACAGGTCATCCCCGTTTCCAAGAAGGGACGTCGAACAGATGTGCAGAACTATAGGCCTATATCTCTAACGTCTATCAATTGTAGAATTTTGGAACACGTATTATGTTCGAGTATAATGACTTTTCTGGAGACTAGAAATCTACTCTGTAGGAATCAGCATGGGTTTCGAAAAAGACGATCGTGTGAAACCCAGCTCGCGCTATTCGTCCACGAGACTCAGAGGGCCACAGACACGGGTTCTGAGGTAGATGCCGTGTTTCTTGACTTCCTCAAGGCGTTCGATACAGTTCCCCACAGTCGTTTAATGAACAAAGTAAGAACATATGGACTATCAGACCAATTGTGTGATTGAATTCAAGAGTTCCTAGATAACAGAAAGCAGCATATCGTTCTCAATGGAGAGAAGTCTTCCGAAGTAAGAGTGATTTCAGGCGTGTCGCAGGGGAGTGTCGTAGGACCGTTGATATCCACATTATACATAAATGACCTTGTGGATGACATCAGAAGTTCACTGAGGCTTTCTGCGGATGATGCTGCCGTCTGCTTCACGTCTGCTGTGCAGCGAGCTACGTTAATTTAAGTATCAACTGTATTTTTCTTACTTGTCAGTTCATCTTCCGTGTGTTTTTGCTTTTAGGAAGCTTTAATTGTCGAGTGCTAGTAATAGTGTTCGATAGATTTCGTGTTTGTTTTGAATACAGTCAGAGAGAGTCCCTTTAGTCAACTACAGTGCCAGTAGTGCTAGTGTTTGTTTACAATACAGTCCAGAGACAGGTAGTGCTATTTTCATTGTTTTCTACAAGAAGTGTCTAGCAACCAAAGTTTAGTCAACTATCAGCCGCCTTTAGTGAATTAGCAGTCTAGTTAAAAGTTGATTAACTCTCTACAGTAAATTAATTTCTTAGGATGGATAGGATGTGTGACTGCTGTGTACGGACGCAGGAGGAGCTGGCCACTGTTCGCGAACAGCTGAAGGTGTTGGCCGCGGTCAGCCGTCTTCAGGCTGCTGCCTAGGAGTGTAACGGCAGTGGGGAGTCTGGTGCGTCGCAAGGTACACCCCAGGTGTTACATGCGTCACCCACTGTCCCTGCTGTCGAGACATCTTCGCGGGTACCGGGCGCAGTTGGGCCACCCTCTCTCCAAGGGGAGTGGCGGGTTCAGCGGCGTTCGCGGCGCACGAGGCGGAGGGTCAATGTGGCCGCTGCCCGTGTGGCATCGCCCGCTCTGCCTGTGAGTGGACATGTGGCTGCTCCTTCAGCAAGGTCCGAGCAGGCACACGGGGGGAGGGGTTTATTAGTTATTGGGAGCTCCAACGTTAGGCGGCTGACGGAGCCCCTTAGGGAAATAGCGGAAAGGTCGGGGAAGAAGGCCAGTGTTCACTCTGTCTGCTTGCCAGGGGGTCTCATCCGAGATGTGGAGGAGGCCATGCCGGCGGCGATACAGAGCGCTGGGTGCACCCGACTGCAAGTTGTTGCTCATGTCGGCACCAATGACTCCTGCCGTCTGGGTTCAGAGGTCATCGTCAGTTCGTACAGGCGGTTGGCGGAATTGGTGAAGGCGGAAAGCCTCGCTCGTGGGGTGGAATCTGAGCTAACTGTTTGTAATATCGTTCCCAGAACCGATCGCGGTCCTCTGATTTGGAGCCGAGTAGAAGGCTTAAACCAGAGGCTCAGACGATTCTGCGGAGATCTGGGGTGCAAATTTCTCGACCTCCGCTATCGGGTGGAGAAATGTAGGGTCCCCCTGAATAGGTCAGGCGCGTTCTACACACCGGAAGCGGCTACAACGGTAGCGGAGTACGTGTGGAGTGCACATGTGAGTTTTTCAGGTTAGAGAACTCCCTCCCTAGGCTCGACAAGACGGCTTATGAGATGCGGCAAGGTAGGAATAGGCAAAATCCAACAAGGAATAACAATATTAATGTGCTAATAGTAAACTGCAGGAGCGTCTATAGAAAGGTCCCAGAACTGCTCTCATTAATAAACGATCACAGTGCCCATATAGCACTAGGGACAGAAAGTTGGCTGAAACCAGACGTAAACAGTAATTAAATCCTAAACTCAGATTGGAATGTATACCGCAGAGACAGGCTGGACAGTGAAGGGGGGAGGCGTGTTTATAGCGATAAGAAGTGCTATAGTGTCGAAGGAAATTGACGGAGATCCGAAATGTGAAATAATTTGGGTGAAGGTCACGGTTAAAGCAGGCTCAGACATGGTAATTGGATGTCTCTATAGGCCCCCTGGCTCAGCAGCTGTTGTGGCTGAGCACCTGAAGGATAATTCGGAAAATATTTCGAGTAGATTTCCCCCCATGTTATACTTCTCGGTGGAGATTTTTAATTTGCCGGATATAGACTGGGAGACTCAAACGTTCATAACGGGTGGCAGGGACAAAGAATCCAGTGAAATTTTTGTAAGTCCTTTATCTGAAAACTACCTTGAGCAGTTAAACAGAGAACCGACGCGTGGCGATAACATATTAGACCTCCTGGTGACAAACAGACCCGAACTATTTGAAACAGTTAATGCAGATCAGGGAATCAGCGATCATAAAGCGGTTACTGCATCGATGATTTCAGCCGTAAATAGAGATATTAAGAAAGGTAGGAAGATTTTTCTGTTTAGCAAAAGTGACAAAAAGCAGATTAACAGAGTAACTGATGGCTCAACACAAAAGTTTTGTCTCAAGTACAGATAGTGTTGAGGATCAGTGGACAAAGTTGAAAACCATCGTACAATATGCGTTAGATGAGTATGTGCCAAGCAAAATCGTAAGAGATGGAAAAGAGCCACCGTGGTACAACAACCGAGTTAGAAAACTGCTGCGGAAGAAAAGGGAACTTCACAGCATACGTAAGCATAGCCAAAGCCTTGCAGACAACAAAATTACGCGAAGCGAAATGTAGTGTGAGGAGGGCTATGCGAGAGGCGTTCAATGAATTCGAAAGTAAAGTTCTATGTACTGACTTGGCAGAAAATCCTAAGAAATTTTGGTCTTATGTCAAAGCGGTAGGTGGATCAAAACAAAATGTCCAGACACTCTGTGACCAAAATGGTACTGAAACAGAGGATGGCAGACTAAAGGCCGAAATACTAAATGTCTTTTTCCAAAGCTGTTTCACAGAGGAATACTGCACTGTAGTTCCTTCTCTAGATTGTCGCACAGATGACAAAATGGTAGATATCGAAATAGACGACAGAGGGATAGAGAAACAATTAAGATCGCTCAAAAGAGGAAAGGCCGCTTGACCTGATGGGATACCAGTTCGATTTTACACAGAGTACGCGAAGGAACTTGCCCCCCTTCTTGCAGCGGAGTACCGTAGGTCTCTAGAAGAGCGTAGCGTTCCGAAGGATTGGAAAAGGGCACAGGTCATCCCTGTTTTCAAGAGTGGACCTCGAACAGATTTGCAGAACTATAGACCTATATCTCTAACGTCGATCAGTTGTAGAATTTTGGAACACGTATTATCTTCGAGTATAATGACTTTTCTGGAGACTAGAAATCTACTCTGTAGGAATCAGCATGGTTTTCGAAAAAGACGGTCGTGTGAAACTCAGCTCGCGCTATTCGTCCACGAGACTCAGAGGGCCATAGACACGGGTTCCCAGGTAGATGCCGTGTTTCTTGACTTCCGCAAGGCGTTCGATACAGTTCCCCACAGTCGTTTAATGAACAAAGTAAGAGCATACGGTCTATCAGACCAATTGTGTGATTGAATTGAAGAGTTCCTAGATAACAGAACGCAGCATGTCATTCTCAATGGAGAGAAGTCTTCCGAAGTAAGAGTGATTTCAGGTGTGCCGCAGGGGAGTGTCGTAGGACCGTTGCTATTCACATTATACATAAATGACCTTGTGGAAGACATCGGAAGTTCACTGAGGCTTTTTCGGATGATGCTGTGGTATATCGAGAGGTTGTAACAATGGAAAATTGTACTGAAACGCAGGAGAATCTGTAGCGAATTGACGCATGGTGCAGGGAATGGCAATGGAATCTCAATGTAGACAAGTGTAATGTGCTGCGAATACATAGAAAGATAGATCCCTTATCATTTAGCTACAATATAGCAGGTCAGCAACTGGGAGCAGTTAATTCCATAAATTATCTGGGAATACGCATTAGGAGTGATTTAAAATGGAATGATCATATAAAGTTGATCGTCGGTAAAGCAGATGCCAGACTGAGATTCATTCGAAGAATCCTAAGGAAATGCAATGCGAAAACAAAGGAAGTAGGTTACAGTACGCTTGTTCGCCCACTGCTTGAATACTGCTCAGCAGTGTGGGATCCGTACCAGATAGGGTTAATAGAAGAGATAAAGAAGATCCAACGGAGAGCAGCGCGCTTCGTTACAGGATCATTTAGTAATCGCGAAAGCGTTACGGAGATGATAGATAAACTCTGCAGGAGAGACGCTCAGTAGCTCCGTACGGGCTTTTGTTGAAGTTTCGAGAACATACCTTCACCGAAGAGTCAAGCAGTATATTGCTCCCTCCTACGTATATCTCACGAAGAGACCATGAGGATAAAATCAGAGAGATTAGAGCCCACACAGAAGCATACCGACAATTCTTCTTTGCACGAACAATACAAGACTGGAATAGAAGGGAGAACCAATAGAGGTACTCAAGGTACCCTCCGCCACACACCGTCAGGTGGCTTGCGGAGTATGCATGTAGATGTAGATGTAGATAAAGATGTCAAATACCTAAAACAAATCGTATCAACACACCCGTCCATGTGATCAACTTGTAAGCTTTGTCTTTCTTTTTCCTGATTGGAAGGGGTTATGCCGTATAAGAACCTTACGATGCTATCGATTCGGCATGCATCTTTACTATCCTTCTAATTGCATTTCCATTTCCTGTACTGCTTTTTTCATTATGCTACTCAAACAACAGTGACTCCTTCCTGCCGTAACTACTTGTAGCATTGTCGAAATGAATTGTACTTCATAAAACACAACAAAGACTGTGACACCAGGCAGCACTGTTCGCAGCTAAAGGTTGCGACTGGTACCGAAGCTACGTGACTGAAAACAATTTCCATAGAACAAAGGCAACACTGAGGCGTTGCCACAGACAGGTGTACAAAATTGAGTTATATGATTGATTGCGGTGGGCGCTCGAAGCAGCCCACTTTACCCGTCAGGACTCTTCTTTAACTGTACTAACTCCAATGTTTCTACTGTAATGGCTAGAAGGCGGAGGCGGCTTACACATACAGAACACGCTACGGACCTTGTGCTGCCGTGGAGCCCCGCCGCACACATGGTGTTTTGTTGGGGGAAAATAACCACTAGCAATTTTGGACTGAAAATAGTAACGCTGTTTAGCATTATTTACACATTGCTGTGCAGTATTTTTAAAGCAATTGAAATAATACATCATTGTTATAAACTTATGTCTTTTGAATTTATGTATCCAAAACTGCGGCGAATATCTCGAGGGAAGCTATTTTACAGCACAGGCTATTGTTTTATTTTGAAACAAACACTTTACGTCTTGTTTTAGCGATTAGAAGATGCAACCCTCACGCTTGTCGTGCCATCGTCCAGGCACACAACACATTAAAATACTTTAGTGTAACTATTCAAATGAAGATACACAAGGCATCGTCAGCTGAACATCACAGGAAGCGAAATTAGCTAACCGCTAAATTATGAAACAATCTGTTTATTTCAAAATAACAGTTTACACAGGAAAACAACTTCCTCATGACAAAATTATGTGTATTTTCAAACGTTTGAAGTGTTGAATCCTGCCTACTTGTCAGCTATGGAGAGTCTAGGAAACCTGCTTTCTCGGGTCACTAGACGACATTCAAACAAATCGTATTAATGAGTTTACATTACAATAAGATAAATGACAATACTTAGCTTTGTATCCACACACATGTATCGCAAGCAAATGGCGACAGACAAAATAAGAAATCTCTTCAGTGTAACACTTCCAAGTTTGAGCTACATGGAATGTAAGAGCAAGGTAATTGTTGTGTACATAGTTCCGCGTAGTCAGCGCGTACACAACTTTCCCACTAGAGCGCGCCCCGCTAAGCACAACAGCGCAGGTGCAGCGCTCGTCCGTCTCCGCACTACGAGATAGCGTGCCATAGAGACGGACCAAATTCTGCTTCCGCCGCTCCGCGTATTAATATGTAACGCAGCCAATGAGATTGCTGCTAACGTAGAACCTTTTTTCCTCGCGGATCACACTCGCGCAGTGATACATGAACACGCGAGGTATTATAACGAGTGTACAGACCTCCGATTCGTCAGTCTGCATTTGTCTGCATTAGTCTGTACCAGTCTGTCAGAGTTCTACATTTGTCTGTACCAGTCTATAGTCAAATTTAAGTCTGCGCCTAATAAGATTACCATATTACTGTACATAGCCATGAAGATAAATGTATAGACACTTTCGTCAAGTATTAGAGATATATGTGAGAATAAGATTAACGTACCAATAGCAAAGGAACTTCACATTGTCAATTGCAAATAGCATCCAGAACCAAGTCAAGTAATTTTTATGGATTGCTGACACTCGCCTACTTCGTTAGAGCGACAAGTCAAATAATCTGATGGTGTGTTTACCGAAGGTCTTACAGTACGCACACCACAGTAATTAACTGTGACGCTTCTATTCAGATCGCTGTTTTTGAAGCTTCTCGTAGAAGTGGCTACGGCCAGTCGGGAGTGGCGTTTATGTTGTCTTTGCACAGAGGCCGCAGCTGTCGCGCCGTCGTCCACCGTGCAGTTGGCTGACGCCTTTCTCGCAGCCCACTCTGCTCTCTCGTTCCCGGCTGGCGTACCGGCGCTTGACTTCAGGCCGTAACATCAAAGTATTAGTCGCAATTCTATTGAGTTATACCACATTTTACATACTACAATTTGGCACAGGAACTTTTTTTATGTGTTCTGTTTCTGTTGCGTATATTTAAAACTTGTGTCACAGTATTGTCGAATGAGATACTTTTTGCTTCAAATATTAGTAACAAAGCTCGCCTGACTGTCGTTTGTTATTATTATTATATCGTTGCATCAAACATAATAAATAATGCAAAAAGGCGAAAATTCAGTGATAATCAAACTCACGTAGCGCTGTTTTCCGATCCTGTATCACGTAATGTTCCTGAAATTCCGAAATTTTGCTATGATCTTTGGAAACTGGCATTCGTAGAAATACAGCGCCCCTTATTGAAGATAAATTTTGGGACAGTTTTGCGCAAGTCAGTTCCTTGCGTGTAGCGGTTATTCTGTCAACTGTGGAAACATTAACAGTATTACTTACCTCACCCTCCTCACGTAGTGGAAACCAGAGTAAGAGTACCCAGCACACTTGTTTTCATGCAGCCCAAATACACAAACCAAAAAAAGTTTTGCATCACCTCGGTTCCGAGAGTTCAGGAACCTGAACAGAAAATTGGAATAGAGATCAATATAAACACCATTTCCGCCCTTTTTACTGCTCATGAAAGCCACACGTTGCATATTGTAGCACCATACAGCGGCACCTTCAGAGGTGGCGGTCCAGATTGCTGTACACACCGGTACCTCTAATACCCAGTAGCACATCCTCTTGCATTGATGCATGCCTGTATTCGACGTGGCATTCTATCCACAGGTTCATCAAGGCACTGTTGGTCCAGATTGTCCCACTCCTCAACGGCGATTCGGCGTACATCCCTCAGAGTGACTGGTGGGTCGCGTCGTCAATAAACAGCCCTTTTCAATCCATCCCAGGCATGTTCGATAGGATTCATATCTGGAGAACATACTGGCCGCTCTAGTCGAGCGATGTCGTCATCCTGAAGAAAGTAATTCACAAGATGTGCACGTTGGAAGCGCAAATTGTCGACGTCCATGAAGACGAATGCCTCGCCAATATGCTGCCGATATGGTTGCACTATCGTCGGACGATGGCATTCACGTATCATACAGCCATCAGGGCGCCTTCCATGACTACCAGCAGCGTACGTCGGCCCCTCATAATGCGACCCCAAAACAGCAGGGAATCTCCACCGTGCTGCAGTTGCTGGACAGTGTGTCTAAGGCGTTCAGCCTGACCGAGTTGCCTCCAAACTCGTGTCCGACGATTGTCCGGTTGAAGGCACATGCGACACCCATCGGTGAAGAGACTGCGATGCCAATACCGAGCTGTCCATTTGGTATGTTGTTGGGCCCATCTGTACCGCGCTGCATGGCTCTGTTCAAAATGGCTCTGAGCACTATGGGACTTAACATCTGAGGTTATCATTTCCCTAGAACTTAGAACTACGTAAACCTAACTAACCTAAGGACATCACACACACCCATGCTCAAGGCAGGATTCGAACCTGCGACCGTGGCGGTCTCGTGGTTCCAGACTGAAGCGCTTAGGACCACTCGGCCACGGCAGCCTGCCACGGTGGCGTGGTTGCAAAGATGGACTTCGCCATGGACGTCGGCAGTGAAGTTGCGCATCATGCAGCCCCATGCGTACAATTTCAGTTGTAACAAAACGTCCTGTGGCTGCACGAAAAACATTATTCAACATTGTGGCGTTGCTGTCAAGATTCCTCTGAGCCATAATCCGTAGGTAGCGGTCATCCACTGCAGTAGTAGCCCTTGGGCGGACTGAGCGAGGCATGTCATCGACAGCTCCTGTCTCTGGATCTCCTCTATGTCCGCACAACATTGCTTTGGTTCACTCAGAAAGTCTTGCACACTTCCCTTGTTGAGAGCCCTTCCTGGCACGAAGTAACAATGCGGCCGCGATCGAACCACGGAATTGACCGTCTAAACATAGCTGAAATACAGACAACACGACACGTGTACCTCCTTCCTGGTGGAATGACTGAAACTCATCGGCTGTCGGACCCCCTCCGTCTAATACGCGCTGCTGATGCATGGTTGTTTACATCTTTGGACGGTTTTCAAATGGTTCAAATGGCTCTGAGCGCTATGGGACTTAACTTCTGTGGTCATCAGTCCCCTAGAACTTAGAACTACTTAAACCTAACTAACGTAAGGACATCACACACATCCATGCCCGAGGCAGGATTCGAACCTGCGACCGTAGCAGTCCCGCGGTTCCAGACTGCGCGCCTAGAACCACTAAACCACCGCGGCCGGCTTGGACGATTTTAGTGACTTCCCTGAACTGTCAAAGGGACGGTGTCTGTGATACAATATCCACAGTCAACGTCCATCTTCAGGAGTCCTGCGAACCGGGGTGATCCAAAACTTTTTTTGATGTGTCTTAATAGTGGTCTAAAAATACTTAATTTTAATCATTTAGGGACTTACTATTCGTAAAACAGTGGGTCTGCCTTGTTACATGAAAGCAAAGCAGCTATAAGAGCTTACTATTAATAAAAGAAACAAATTTCTTGAATGAGCCTGTGATCATTATCAAGTTTTCAAAGGGCGTCCACTCAAGGGATATGAAAGCATTTGCGGACGAGGAGCTGGTTAAATTTGGTGACGTGGCTGTGTGAAATTTCACATTCCATTGCAATGAGAAGCGTGAAAGAAAGAATTTGCGAAGCCCGATTTTTGCCTCCTGGAGAGGAACGTGACAAGTGATATGCAACATTAGTTATACGTCATAAGTAGAACATATAAAACGCCATATTGTAATAAATAACATTCTGCTGAGCTCTTATTATGTTGGCTTTTATAGTATAACATACGGGAGACATATAATCTGCTTAAAGTCTCCGACACATCGACAATCTCTAGAAAACGAGTAATTACAATAAAATGACAGAAAACTACGTATCGATAGTTGATGATTTTCTTATTATAACTTGCGCGCTATGACACTATACTTTTCAACACTAAAGAAAATTAAGGATTTGATAAAAATGTATCATCTTTGGTACAAGCTGTTACAGTTAAATATCAAATAATGGCATTTGTGGTTACAGACTTTAGACATTTGTGTACATTATGGCCTATAACTTAGACACCGCCGTCTATTTGAGGGTGTAGCGTAAGTGATAGAGTCGTTAGCTACGGAAGCAAAAGAGGTAGTTTCACGCCCATCTATTCGCATATTATTGTACGTTTTCTAAAATATTCTGGGAGTTCCTTATTAACTTAATAGATACTATTTATTATAATACAAAGCGCTCTCCGACCAAACCGCTTGTTTGATTTTGTGAATGTGCCGGTAAACATGGACCATCGATTTGCAAAACTGTCATCTGTATCACTGACTGACTCCTTCCCATTCTAATGCTTTAATGTGGAAATCCGTTAGTTCCGGTTTTGATCACCAGCTGCAAATATGTTGCTGTGAATGCAAGAAATCCGTACATAAATGTTTCCATATGTCATGGATTAGGAATGGGATGTGGGCAGAAAAGATCAAACAATCGAGAAAGGCAAAACGTTGATATTATTAACCGTCACTTGCACATTTGGTTGAATATGAGCACCGAAGCCATCGACGAGATACTGTACAGCTCCAGATTTTTACCTGGTGGCCAAAATTGGAAATAATTTTTATCCAGCCTAAATCACTTCCTCATTAACCCATTAGTACCAAGTTTGGCTGCCATTCGATAATTACAGCCCACACCAGACCTCCGTAAATAGATGTACTTTAATTGTAAAAACATGGTATAAAGTCAAAAGTAAGAGTTGGGTGCTATCCCACGTGTCTGATGAGGTAAAATGTTTCAGACTGAATCTACTAACTTCAACGGAATGCCAAAACAAATTTAAAATATTTGGAACATGTACAGCGTGGAAAGTACAAAAGTGAGAAAGAGCAGTAAAGCAGAGATGAGGCCGATGATTTAAGTATCTACTGTTAATAAATTTGTGCTAAAAGTGATTTGTAGTATATTTTGATTGTCATTGTCAATTACAGCATATGGTGTGTTGCTCTACCAGCAGTTCGCTGTTCAAGCCGTCGCTGAGTCCGGAATCTTCTCCGCAATTTCCTCCGCTCTTTTTCGATGATCGTCAACAGACATAATGCAGCTATTTTATGGTTGTCCTCTTTTCTAAACAAATTGTTTGGATTTCGTCCTGATGCAGCCGACAAGTGCCGCTCAGAGCACCGCAAATCGCGTGAGGAGCTGGTTCCGCAAAATGCAGCAGGTTGATACAGAGCGTGCTTCGGAATAAGAAACGCGTCCCATGTGAGGACTGCTTAAGCAGGGTGTCAACTGCCAGGTCATCTCAAAAGTTTATAGAAGTAAAGGCGTTAGCCGAGGCGTAGTGCTAGTGGGCGATACGCTACGTTTTTTCTTAGCATGCTGAAAGCAAATTACTGGTCTCACCGCAATATGGAGCTGTCCTTTCAAAATATAATAATTTAATAATCAAATAGTCTTATCCTACACTTTTCTGGACAGCGTTTGCCCAAATGTTAGGTCATGCGGCACATTCTTGATGTACCTGAACACGAGTAGTTATGACAGCTAAAAAAATTTTCTTAGTGGCAGTGGAGTGAGGTAAAATACTCTCTACGACAAAAAAAAAAAAAAGAACCAGGAAAAACCGACACCCAAGAAGGAATTATCCGAATGGGTCCGAAATAGGTGACTGTGATATACATGTACAGACAAACAAATGATTACAGTTTCAGGAAAAATTGATAACATATTCAAGAGAAAGAGCTTCAGAAATTGAGTAAGTCAATAAAGCGTTGGTACACCTGTGGCTGCTATGCAAGCAGTTATTCGGTTTGGCATTGATTGATACAGTTGATGGATGTCCTCCTGAGAGATAGCGTGCCAAATTCTGTCCAGCTCGCGCGTCAGGTCGCCAAACTTCCAAACTGATCGGAGCGCCTTGTCTATAATGCTACGGAGACCCTGCTTGCCAAACACGATCTTGGCCAGCGGCTTGCCGGATGTTTCCCCATTTGACAAAAGTTTGGAACATTGTGGGCAGGACCCTCTAACCATCTCGGGTTTTTGACGATCTAACGATCGATACAAACAAACTTTGATGCGTTATCCCTCAGAGGGACATCACAAAGCTCGGTCAACCAATGCTAAGCCGAACAGCCGCTTGCTTAAGGGCCAGAGATGGACGAGCACGTTACTGACTTGCTCAGTTGATGTAGCTCTTTCTCTTTAATAAAACATTCAGTTTTTTTAAACTGTAATCATTTCGTTGTCTGTACACGTACACCACATTCCGGAGCCATTCAGGTAATTCCTTCGTGGTGCTTCTTTTTTTATTTATAATTTTTGTTTGTTTGTCTTAGAGTGTATATGTATTTAAAACTTAAGGTTTACATAGCCGATGTGTAGGATGTGCATATATCTGTAAAGCAGACGTAAGTAATACTAGCCATTTAGATGAAGTCCACATGAACTTATTGATGTAATCTGAAGAGCTAATTGTATGACAGCGTATCTGTATCGAGTAGGCAAGGAAATAGTATTTCAGGGAAGGAACAACATAACAAATATGGAGATAGAAGAGAAAGATGGAACTCTTCTAATTGACCGACATGCTGTTCAGAACAGATGGAAAGAATATATTAAAACTCTCTATGAAGCGGATGAAAAACCTTCCGATCTGCAGATTGACAAGGGAGAATCAGTAAATGAAGCTGAAAAAGGAGATTTTACCTTTGGTTCAGAGGTAAATAAGGCACAGGGAGACCGAGCGAGGTGGCGCAGTGGCGCAGTGGCTAGCACACTGGACTCGCATTCGGGAGGGCGACGGTTCAATCCCGTGTCCGGCCATCCTGATTAAGATTTTCCCTAAATCGCTCCAGGCAAATGCCGGGATGGTTCCTTTGAAAGGGCACAGCCAACTTCCTTCCTCGTCCTTCCCTAATCCGATGAGGCCGATGACCTCGCTGTTTGGTCTCTTCCCCCAAACAACACAACCCCAACCAACCCGAGGCACTGGGAGAACTTAAAAACAACAAAGTGCCTGGTCCAGATGATATTCCTACAGAAATCTTAAAGAGATTAAAAGAAACAGGCGAAAATGAGTTGACCTCTCTTTGAAACTACGCCTATGACAAAGGGGAATGGCCAGAAGACTTTCTCGTAAGTATAATAGTCCCAATCCCAAAGACTAATAATCCCAAAAAGTTTGAAGACCAAAGGACAATCAGCCTAATATCGCAGGCAGCAAAAGTAGTTCTTCGAATTCTGAATAGGGGGCTATATGGAATGCTAGAAGAAACACTTCGTGAAGAACAATATGTTTTCATAAAAGGAAAGAGAACGCGAGATGCCATTGGACTTCTAAGAACCATCGGCGAAAGATACACAGAAAAAGGGCAAATATGTGTGAGCGGTCTTCATAGACCTCGAAAGGGTTTTTGATAGAGTGCAGTAGGATAAGCTGTCCGATATCTTGAAAAAGAAGGGGTATTTCTGATCAATCTAACAAATTCATCTGTTAATTTTAATTTTAATAATTAACAAACTCAGTTGCACCGTTTACCTAGAAATGTACTTAAGTTTCAGTCGGGATAAAACATTCTTCAGGATAACAGTAACTACCCTTTGTCCATTGTGGACATCGTCAAGCTAAAACTACAGGTCCATAAATTATCGTCATACTGTTATTCTGAAGAAGGTTGGCTTATCCCGACTAAAAACTAGGTAAATTTCTAGGTAAACGGTGCAACTGAGGCTGTTAATTATTAAAACTAAAATTAATATATATATACAGTTGCTGACAGCCCGCGAAATGTTGAAGATATTTAAATTCATCTGTACTCTTTTTTGACGATGGACTCAGGCCCGAAACTAGTAACGGAATAATGAAGTAATAATTGTGGCTGGTTGCAGTGTTTCCTACAGTGTAATTTAAATAGTTTATTGTTCTGCCTGCAGTGATGAGACGGTGCATCCAGTCCTTTTTGGAGCACACAAGAGGGTCTGTCCGGTAGGTCAGTGCACGACATATTCAAATGAAGTCGCACTGCGCTTCCAGCAAGTAGGAGCTCGGCGGCGACGACTTTAATTGGTTTCGAGGTAGTGGCGGTCCCGCGGCTGCCCCAACAGCAGTCGAGCCCGAGCTGCCGCCGCCGCCGCCGCCGCCGCCGCCGCCGCCGAGCCGTGTCCGCACGCGAGGCGGCCTTTCTGGAGCGCGCGCGGCAGGGCGCGGCGCGGTATTACTGTGATTACGGCGCCCTCTTATGGGACACGGGAGTGCGCTCGACGCCGCGGCCACCGCGCCGAGTGATAATGTTTCCAATTATCGGATTCCGAAGGCCCGTTACCAGCCGCGGAAATTGCCTCGTAATATTATGTTATTGTGTTTCGGAAACTCTGGCGTGACGCTCGAAATTATTGCACGGGGCCGCCCGTGTCATTCCGGGCCACACGAAGTCCGGAGGAGAAACAAGAGCAACAGCGCCCAGTCTGGACAGCGCGGGCGGGCAAAAAGTGCCGCCGACAGGTCGTTAAATTAGGGTACAGTCCGCTACTCCGCGGCGCCTGGCGTGTGTACGCGGCGGATCAAGCGATTAGCGAGGAGGAGATGGGTGCTGCAGCCATGTCTGGGTATACGATGCCTACAGCGCTAGGAGCGCAATCGTTGCATGCAGCGCATCATTTCGGAAACGACTGCAAGTGATGGGTGGTCCCGAGAGGGAATCGAGAAAGGCTTCCGACTTCCTGGAAAAGTCTTTCGTGTTAACCCCTTGCAGGCAGACTGGTGCATCCTCCCGGTAATCACTGCATACTGGCCATTAATACTGAAACATCATGAAGACGACGTGCAAGAGGCGTCAAATTATCACGACGTCTACCACATGCCTGGATACGCGAATGCTTCGAATTTGAGGGTGAAACAACTCTTATACTTTTCCAGCTTGTATCCGATATATGAACTCCAGGCTCGGTAATCAAATAATAATGTAAGAGTTCATAATATCACAAGTCTATCTATACTTGGTAGTGCTGTTTAGCGTTATTCGCGGCTGGTTTAGTATGTGAATAAACTTAATGAAAAAGAAACTCTTTAATGGTCAGAAGGTTTGCTACTTAGCTGCAGCAATGCTGGCACAAAAATCCTCTATAGGTTGAGTAGTGTTTTCTGAAGTCTAGGAGCTCCCATGTTGCTTAATGAAATTAAACACTGATTGCAATGTATTCCATTTATCATTTCCTCAAATAATGACATCTTGTAAAACCACTTCATGAAATTATTATTTTTCACCATACAGTGCTGGACTAAATATTACTTCTCCATAATAACAACTCGTAACAAAAGCGCTCAGTAATATAAAACATTATTTGGAACTATTGCCAGTCATAATACGTTGAGAAAAACTGCAGCATCATTGGTGCGTTTGACAGTTGAGTAAATCTGTGTTGAGATTGGCATTCGTTTACTCCATTTATAACTTAAGGTTAACCACTACAAACGATTTTTCTATTCGCAGGATGTCTCAGAAACGTTGCAACAAACTTCCAGGGGCTGTAGACACTGTCTTGAGGAACAAATTGAGGATAGATCCCGTGTCCGGAAAGGTCATCCAGCCATGCTACAGAGCTTAGCAATTATAAGAGGGGGCGCCTGCAGCCAGGCCCCTCCTTCCTCAGTAAGCGTGACTATACCCTGACGCAAGGTAGGCGGGGCGTCTCGCGATGTTGTTTGTCACACAGTGATCACGACTCACTGCCACGATCGATCGACTGTGGACAAGCTGGAGCAAACTGCTCCATAGATAGGCCTTGTCTCCTGTGACTATGATAACTCTGTTAAGTTGCTAGTTGACGGTTTCGCACATCTGCAGTTTATTTTTCTCCCGTATACCGAAAGGAAATTGAGATTTTAGAGGACTCTAGGAGAAAAGTAAATTGCGAGTGGAAACTCCTGTCTGAAACCGTCATTCACTGAGGCAACAAAGGATCACATTCACCGGAGACAAGGCGTTTATATGCAGCACGTAGCTTCATCTTTTCCACTGGCGTTCGTGGCAATTAGTCGCGATCAGTGAATAACAAATAACATAACGAGACGTTCCTTTACTGTGCCTCAGCGTGTACACACGTATGCTGCAGAAGGGGAGGCCTAGTTGCAGGCGCCGGTTCCTATAACTTCGAAGCTCTGTAGCGTGGCAGGGTGACGTTTCTGGACACGGGTTCCTGCTTTCGATTTATTCTGGTACACCCTGCATCGTAAACACACAATAAGTAAAATTCGACTATTTGCTGTCATCCACCGTTATGGAATTTTAACGGCTGTCAATACCGTTTGCGTTTTGATTCTGGTAATACGCTGTGCATTCCTCTTTGTGTACGAGATCCCCTGATCGTACGGAACTGTTGATAATCGTTCCGTTGGTGAACGATATGAGTGCCAGTAGGAGAAGAAATTTCCAGCACTGGAAACTGGAATCAGATATCAGGCAAATGTCATTACAACAATAAATCTCTCTTTGTTCTTACTCAAAACGTGTGCAATCCCGATCACTCGCTAACAAAACCTTACAAGTGTATCGTACCGTTTAGGTTATGCAATGGGACTTTAATTTCAATAATTTCGGAGAGACACGAATGGAGACAAAGCCAGACATATTGCGGTCTTTTGCACCGTAATAAATGGAAACCCGACAACTACCAACGGGGCTAGATTACCACCACACCTGACAGGACGCTTGTTGTAATACTGTGATAGCAAAAAGTGCAAACTAATAAGAAAACGTAAACCTTTCCTAATAATTTGTGAAAAGCTCGGTCAACAAAAAGAAAATATGACAATGATTGTCAGGACATAAAAAATCACCACCGTCACCAAACAATGTCTCAGGAAAATGAAAATGATGCATACAATCTTCTCATTTTCATTTCAACACATTCGCACACTCGTGCATTCAAACAGTACACAAGCTAGTTACACAGTTATCACGATCACATTATAATTCTATGTCACTGCTTTATATAACGAACTACACGATGTGCATTCAAGTTGTAACAACACCGACTTTTTTCACTCAGGACTCGAAACGAATAGAAAAATGTAGGTTGCTTCTAGAAACGCGTGCTCTTGTTGGAAAGGAGTAACAGAGATGATAACACCTTTTGGCACACAAAACTATAGCGGCAGCTCAAAAAGTGAGAACTGTTTTTGATGTAAGGGGTGATCAAAAAGTTTCGGTTTGAGTGTGTTTCTGCAGCGTGTATGCAACGCAGTGCGACTTCGATGCATGTATATAAGCATCGACATATATGCAAGGGATTAGTGTGGCACCCGTGCATTTCCGACGTGTGCGCATTAAATGCGGTAACGTGAACTAGACCGATCTTATTACTAAATGCGTCCAAACGTAAACCAACGTGCTGTCATTCTATTCTTGGTTTCAGACGGACAAACACCAGTAGACATCCATCGGAGAATGAAGAACGTGTATGGGGCAGGATGTCTGTCAGAAACCACCTTTTTGTAATGGAAAAATGCAGTGAGGGGCGGTGCGGTTTCATGATAACGCACGTCCCTATATCGCAAACGTCGTAACGCAGAAGTTACACCAACGCACGTGGGAGACACTGTATTGCTTTCGATTTTTGATCGCCCATTATACTTAAAAATGTGAAAAGTGTCCTCCAGTTGGACACTATGAATGCTAACAAACGACCAAAAGGCTGTGTGCGTGGTATGTTGCCAGACAGTGTGGGAACGTCCGTTTAATCGACTTTGACAATGAATGTGACTTTCCAGTGATCAAACCAGACTCCTAAAGAAGTGTTCGGAGAGGACATGGAATCATAGCGACGACGTTGTAAAAAATGTGTACGCCTGTAGGGAGACCACGTCGAGAAGTGGCATACGTCTGACAGTTTTAGTACGATTAGTTTGTGAGAATAAAGTCAGGGGTGACATAACTTGAACGCATCTCGCGCAGTACACCAAATCACTACAGTGTTTCAGTAAATATTAACGGAAGCGCAATGTAAATACTAAATGTGAACTAAAAACATACATAAGCTTAGAGGCCTATCATTGCCTGTCATTCATGTCGATACCGTGCGCCCCCTGAAAGAGTCAATATAATTGTTGTGTGTAGCAGTTACGATTAAAGAGTGATGGAAGTTGGAACGTGCTCATTACCATACGTCTTTATCGCTAGCGCTTCATGAATAGTAGAACAGTTTTCAAACGGTCAAAATCATGGTGAAGGATTTTTTATCGAGACTTCTGATGCAGGTGCTCCGTCTGGGATAAACAGGCGAAACGTTATGTAAATATTATCGCGTGATGGTCGCGGAGGTTAACAGTCACCCATGCCCAAGTGGGTTTTGGACTTGATGATTCGGTGTGGAATAGTAGTTCAAGACAAAGTGTACGAGAAATAAAAACATTTCACGAGCAGTCGAACATTTGCTTCGTTGTCGTGTGGAGACTACATTCGTCCGTGTCACGAAGAATGTATGCGCCCTCATCAACAATAACTGAAAGCCGGGCAGTTAGTGTGAAGTGTGGATATCAGGATGAATTGTACGTACAGTGATCAGGCAGAACATTATGACCACCTACCTAATTGCTAGCACGTCCAGCTTTGGCACTGATAACAGCGACGACGCGTCGTGGCACGGAAGCACTGAGGCCTTGGTAGGTCGCTGGAGGGAGATGGCACACACAGGTCAGCTAATTCCCCAAATTCTGAGAAGGGGGGCGATGAGCTCTGACGCCACGTTGTATCACACCCCAGATGTGTTTGATCGGGTTCAAATCTGACGATCTGAGGAACAAACACGTCAGGTGTAACTTGCCACTGTGGTTCTCGAACCACTCCATCGCACTTCTGGCCTTGTGGCATCACGCATTAACTTGTTGAAAAATGCCATTGCCGTCGGGAAACATGATCGTCATGAAGGGGTGTACGCGGTCTGCAACCAGTGTACGATACTCTTTGGCCGTCATGGTGCCTATCAAGAGCTCCATTGGACCAATGGATGCCCACGTGAATGTTCCACAGAGCATAATCAAGTCGCCACCAACTTGTCTCGGTCCCACAGTACAGGTGTCAAGGAGTTGTTCCCCTGAAAACAACGGATTCGGGCCCTCCTGTCGGAATGGTGAAGAAGACGTGAAGAAGATGTTGTGATGACAACATTGGCACATGCGTCGGTCGTCGGCTGCGGAGACCCATCGTTAGGAGTATTCGGTGCACTATGCGTCCAGATACACTTTGGCCAGCATTAAAGTCTGATGTTATTTCCGCCACACTTCGCTGCCCGTCCTGTTTTACCAGTCTGCCCAGCCTACGACTTCCGACGTCTGTAATGAGGGATGGCCACCCAACCTCACGACGACTGGATGTGGTTTCACCTTCACGTGTTGAAGACATTCATCACAGCACGCCTCAAACACCCGAAAAGTCGTGCAGTCTCCGAAATGCTCTTGCCGAGCCTCCGGCCCATAACTATCTGCCCTCGGTCAAACTCAGACAGATCGCGTGTCTTCCCCATTTTTCATATGGGCAGCACGATCACTCATACTACGTGCACCGTGCTTATGTGTGACTATCAGTCCTTCCTCGCCAGGAGAAGCTGCTATCGTCTGGACTGGTTTATATCGATAGTAGGTCGGTGGTCATAATGTTCTGGCTGATCAGTGTATATAGAGTGTTTGAAGGTGCACAGTAAGAGGTGGTGGAAGAGACTTATTCTCACTAGACATTCCGTATAAAATGTAACCATTTTTATTGGTTACAGTGCTGCAGCTGTTACAGTGATACGTTTCCCTTCCGCGTGTTGGTACCCCAATTTCTATGGGTTTATTTGTCGATTGCCATTTATATTTTGAAGTTCAGTTGGTGGAACTGAGGTTGAGTTCGCAATATTGCATTGTCGGTCAGTTTTACTGTATCCTTCAAGTGTGCCGTACGTATTTCCACATGCTCAGAAGCTGATGTGGTACTTGCCTATAGGTTTAATAATGGAAAAGCACTCCGTATTCAGGCCACGAGTGGCCTAACGGGACCATTCGAGCGCCATGTCATCCTCAGTGGAGGATGCGGATAGGAGGGGCGTAGGGTCAGCACACTGCTCTCCCGGTCGTTATGATGGTATCCTCAACCGAAGCCACTACTATTCTGTCGAGTAGCTCCTCAATTGGCATCACGAGGCTGAGTGCACCCCAAAAAATGGCAACAGCGCATGGCGGCCTGGATGGTCACTCATCCAAGTGCCGACCACGCCCGACAGCGCTTAACTTCGGTGATCTCACGGGAACCGGTGTATCCACTGCTGCAAGGCCGTTGCCAGGTTTAATAATGGAAACGCTATTACTGCTGCAGGTGCTTGTGGAGGCTACAGGGGTGAATTTCTTAGCAGCGGAATACCAAATTCGAGAGTGCTTACTCGATTTGGATGAAGTGGAAGATATTATTCAGCACACACAGAATTTTTACACATTACAGTTTTCCACTTAAAAGAATACAGCACTTGTTACGTATGCACGGCAAGTACTCTCATAATTTACAACGGATTCAATAGCTTCGAGAAGAAGATGGTGGTAGCGGATTGGAATTTCCTTGTCGACTAACCACAAACTGCCGAGTAATCCCATTAAACCACTCTCACTCGTGACGGTATCAATAGCACTCGTAACTCACGTCGGCGGTTCAACGAAAACCCTCGTGCCTTTGTGGAGACACATTTTCAAGAACACTTTTCTGTGAATGTGTGATGTGGTATGAAAGATAATCAACTGAGTGGACTTGCTCTGTCATCGCATCGTCTTCGATGGCCCCATAATTTAGACTTCCTTGAAAACGAGCTTCCAGGATTACTGGAAAAGACTACAAGGATAAGTGTGTTCTTCCGGTACGACAGGACCCCCTGCCCAGTCTAGTCACCAATATCATATCATCTACACTTAAGTCCCTGGACCTCACGCTTAGATTGATAGCAGAGATGGTTGTAACGCGAATTCTGCAAGGAAAATTTAGACTCGGGGATCGAACTGACTTTTCTGATTACGAATAGTGTGCCCTCCGCAAAAGCGCGCCAAGACAACCGCATAGGAACTCCACATGGCGTTGTCAAGAGAGTTTGAAAGTGCACTGAAATCGGACGTGGAATTTCAACTTAATCATTTCCCTCTGCTTATCGTCTTCTTTGGGTATTTTTTCGGTTTGTATTGTAACAGCAGTATTTCTGCAACAATTAAAAACTGCACTCTTGTTACATGGAATATTTTAATCGAATTAGCCTATAGTATTACCTCCTAAAACATTTTCCGCTTTCTTCATATTCCTGTACATTTAAAACTGTTTTTACGAGGAAAGATGATAGGGGTACCAATTGTCCTTAGGGCTGTTAATTTATAAATGACTACAAACTATAGATAGTGCAGCCCACACTTACTTACTTTGCATGTTTCTGTACACGAGAAGTTCATCGAGATCTTCTTGTGACTAAATTCAGAGTGTAACCTATTCTAGAACCCTGTACATATTAGTTAATTACGAGAACACGTGGTGTTGGAGGAATAGGACCAAGAGCTGAGCGTGCCGCAGGAGATCATATACGTGGACATTGGAGGAACTGTCAACATCACTCATTGTAACGTGTGTACGCTCGTATAACTGTATTTTGTGCCGGGTCGTTTGTACAGAGGCACCGCAAATCACAGACGTGCCAGAATTGGTACCCTTTACTGCAATGCACGCACCGTATGCTAAAGTATGATTGAGGCATGGTACCTACAAAGAGGATTAGGACTCCGAAATAGGGATATTGTAAATCGATTAAATATGAGGTTGAGTGGGGCAGCTGTGTGCAGAGGGTAATCATAATTGTGTTTTGATTATTTCAGACTCGCGGTAAACATGACTATATACGATTGCTGCTACCCTTTTCTGATTCTTGTAAGGAAGAAGAAATATGTGGCATTTGATTTGGGGAGTGCGTGAATCTGAGAGAAACAAAACTGGCCAGTTTCTTATTACTTCTAGGGGGCATAAAATAAGAAAGTAATATTATACTTTTATCTGATATGTGTTATTAAAACCATGTTCGTGTCTGGGCGGAGTAGATTTGAAGAATCAAATGGTTCAAATGGTTCTGAGCACTATGGGACTTAACTTCGGAGGTCATCAGTCCCCTAGAACTTAGAACTACTTAAACCTAACTAACCTAAGGACATCACACACATCCATGCCCGAAGCAGGATTCGAACCTGCGACAGTAGCGGTCGAGCGGTTCCAGACTGTAGCGCCTAGAACCGCTCGGCCACAACGGTCGGCATTTGAAGAATCATTTATGTTTGCACTTTGGAGAAGTTAGCAAAAAACGGAGCGGCCGGAAGGTATTTATTGTAGGGCCTGCGATTTCAAGAGACTCTACTCGTATTATAAGGGTCGATTAAAAAGTTTCCGTTAGAAGTCCACACTAATCTCTTTCCTACGCGTCGCTGCTTAAATACCCGCATCGGAGCCGCGTTGGGTTGCATATACGCTGCAGCAACGCCCCCAGCTGAAAGTTCTTACTCACCCCTTATATTAAAGGGCTTTGAAATCGAAATCTCTCGGTATTATTATGTTAATTATTGGCCACAGATGGAAGCAGTAAGGAAACATCAGTGCGCATTTTCGGCATAACAGTAGTAATGAGTCAAGAAATTACAAAGTGAGCTGTTCAAATGACATGCTTTCCGCGCGTTAAAATTGCTTTAAACTGTCCTAATTTCATAAATTTTGATTGGACGAGGGCAGCTATTAGGAATTCCATCCACACATCAGACAGTTCATTCACTTTCGCTGATTGTAGTGTAACAAGATACGTTTCTTTTGTGGCATCTTTTGACAGCTAAAACAAGGACTAAGCCTAGGCTGTGATGGTTCTCCGTCTCAAGAGTCGATGTCCGATCATCTTAGTGTGGCAAATCCAGTGTGCTATGATCATTGCTTTACCGTAATAAGACTATCGAAGTCTGTCGCAACACATCAGAACTGCTTACTAGAATGAAAACCAGTCTTGGATTACAGGCTTACAACACCAACGTTCGTATTATTAATTCTCCTCGCACAATTAGAAGCGGAGTAGAGAGTCGTTGCCATCGAATCCCCGTCGTAACTACTGCGCTCATTCTGCGCATATCAGCAAACACTCTTCCATCCCGTAGTGCTAATCATCCGCCTTAATAAGAGCATCTCTGTAGGCGTCTCGTCAGTTACATCACACTCGAAACTTCCCTACGAGATGCGGGCCGCAGACTAATAGCACCGCACAGTGCCTCGAACGCCGGAGGCAATGCCTGGGTGGCCTCTTCGTTTTTATCTCTGTTTTGTTGGTACCTTGACATAGAGGTGGCTGCAAGTTGTATGACTTTTGAACAAAGAATGTTGCTGCCGTAGAGTGTGCCCGGTGCCGGGTTTGACATCCGGGACGCAGACCGAGGAACTGTGCGGCGCGGTTAGACGCAATAAAACAATATTCAAAATTATGCCATTTGTTACTGGATATACACGATGCTGCTGCTTTTTCTGCACCGACTGACAGATATGTAATCGGGACAAGAATCCGCTGAATCGGGTATCGGAATCAGGCTGTAGAAAGCGCTGCATCATCTTAGAGAGGAAGCCAATGATTCCCTGATGTGGCAGTTTTGCCGCCCTCTCGCGAGGCAGGCGCGCCCTGTCGGTAAGGCTGTCTTTGGAGATGGTGGCGACCTCGACGTGCGTGTATTGGCTCACACGCCGTTTCGGGGCATTCTCGATCCCTCCCAGATAATTGCTCGCGTTGCTCCGGTAATCTTCAGACCCATGTAACGCTGGAGTTTAGGGCAGCTTCCGTCCTGGCCGGAGTTGGGTGTTGGTGCGCTGCCTGCTGTGCTGACTTCTGTAAGACTAGGTGACAGATTTCTTCAACCGGGGTTTCCGTCTGCTGATCGTCTCGCAGGGTAGCAAGTGCGAGGCCAACACTAAAGTTATCTCACATACAAGATGTTACCATACTATAACCAGAGAGTCGAGCGTGAACGACATGAACGCCATCGATCCTACTCATCGATTGCCAAACGCTAGAGGGGATGGAGTTGTTACGTCGCCGAGAAGAGGCTCTGCGATACGACGTCACTCGTAATGACTGAAGTGATTGTGCTCTTCCCGAGTCGTAGCGGTGTACAGTTGCGCTATGTTTGCGGGTGTAACGAGGGCGGTGTGGTCTGCATTGTTCTAACCATTTTCTGCTGAGATGCTCACAGTCTCTGTTAAGAGTGGCGAAGTGGCTGGTTTATCCGGCCCAGTAACGTGGTTGAAATGTTAACGCTTCCGCCTGGCGGCTGGCGATACTTTAACATGATTGAGTGACGCCGGTTGTTAGAGCTTTGAAAAATTTGTACTCTCTAGTTCCCTCATTAGTTTTATCACGTAACAATGCGAAAGCAAAGGCAACTTCATCTCCGTAAAAGTCTAATAGACAAATAAAAACTGAATGAAGCCAGTGAGGATGCAATGCGAGTTCAAGTAAAATCACATTTTGGCAAACTATCTGGCAAGGGAAAGGCCTCAGACACGGCCAACCGATTCGTCTCAAATTTGGCAGGTCGCTTGTGCACAACCTAAAACGAAGGAATCTAAGATATTTTGTGTCAACATCCCCGCGTTTTTGAGTGACATTTTAGTTGTTTACTATCCCAAGAGGTTTGAGAAATTCATTTGCGTACCTTACTATTATCATTCCTTATTGATTTACTTACCTCATTGACCCTCATATCCTTATCAATTGAGATATGGAAAAATACAAACGAGAAGAACAACATTCGCTAGGTTTCTTCCAGATTCGAACCCATGTTCTCCGATTCCCAGTCAGTTACCTTTTTTTTTAAAAAAATCTCATTTTGTTTGTTTTCGTTCGTTGCATCTGCTCGGAGCAAGACACCCGTTTAAGTTCGTCGTTGATCAATTAACTCAGTTTTTTTTAATTACAGAAGGCAGCTAACACTGACTGGACACGCTGAGCTACCATGCGTGCTAGTTACCTTGGCCCTTGAGCTATCGGTGCTGTTGGCGAAAAGCGTTTACCATCTGGGTACAGAAGCGGCAGTTGTAAAAGTTTCTTACCTCGATTTCTGGAAAAGTTGCGTTTTCGGACCCCATACGTGATGATGAAAAATGCTCTATTTACAACTATCTATCGATCCCGCCAATTTTAAGTCGATTGCGCGTCATAACTTTTAAGGGTAATTTTCTCAAAATCACGGGGGTGTTGACCCAAAATATCTTAGATTCCTTCGTTTTAGGTTGTACACAATCGACGTGCCAAATTTGAGACGAATCGATTGGCGTGTCTGAGGCCTTCCCCTTGTGAGTAAAAATTATAGAAAGATTGGTCTGTTGTGAAGTCAGTAAGTGGATCGGAATCATCCATTCAGTCTCTCAGTAGCCATACTGACAACGGTACAGATGATGACAGAGAGAACGCCGAAATACTGAATTCTATCCTCCGAAATCGTTTCACCGCAGAAGATCGTAATGCAGATCGCACGGATGCCAAAATGGCAGATACTGATATAAGCGATCGCGGAATAGGAGATCAACTAAAACTGCTCAACATTAGAAGATCAACTACATCGGAAGACATACCTGAAAGAATCTACAGAGATAATGCAAAAGAACATGCTTCCCTTCTAACAGTTTATCGATGGTCACTGGAGAAACGAAAGATACCTAGAGACCGGAAAAATGCACAGGTGTTTCCCGTTTTCAAAAAGGACCTTGGACAGATAAGTATCGCTATATCGCCTATATCGCTCATGTCAACCTATTGTTGAATTATGGAACGTGTGCTATGCTTACAAATCATGACGGTTTTGGGGAACTTAAATCCCCACGCAACGCAGGGTGCCGTAGAGAAAGGCCCCAAGTTGATGACGTGTTACTTCACATCCGGAAGACATTTGGTACTGTTCGGCACAGTTGTTTAGGAAACAAGACAACTATAAAAAGTATCGAACCTCATTTGTGTGTGGATTCAGAACTTCCTAGCAGACAGAATTCACCATGCTGTTGTTCACGGAGCGGAAATGGCAGATGTGGAGGTACTATTGGGAGTACGACAAAGTAGTCTTATTGATTATAGTTTATACCCTGTAAGACACATAAGAAAACCGGCGCACCACAAAGTAAGTATCCGAAAGGACGGAAATAGGGAGAGGTGACGTTATTGAACAGGCAAACAAATGATTATACTTTCAGAGAAATTGGATGACTTATTCAAGAGAAAGAGCTTCATAAATTGAGCAAGTCAATAAAGCGCTGGTACACCTCTGGCTCTTATGCAAACAGTAGTTGGACTTGGCGTGACTGAGAGAGTTGTTGGATGTACTCTCGAAGGATATCGTGCCAAATTCTGTTCAACTATGGCGTTATATCGTCAAAATCCCTAGCTGGTTGGAGGTCTCTATCCACAATGCTCCAAACGTTCTCAACTGGGGAGAGATTCGGCGATCTTGATGGCCAAGACAGAGTTTGACAAGCACGAAGACAAGCAGTAGATATCCCCGCCATGTGTGGGAGGACGTTATCTTGCTGAAATGCAAGCGTAGAGTGGCTTTCCACGTAAGGCAACAAAACGTGGCGTAGGAAAGCGTTGACATACCAAAAATGGTTCAAATGGCTCTGAGCACTATGGGACTTAACTGCTGTGGTCATCAGTCCCCTAGAACTTAGAACTACTAAAACCTAACTAACTTAAGGACATCACACACATCTATGCCAGAGGCAGTATTCGAACTTGCGACCGTAGCGCTCGCGCGGTTCCGGACTGTAGCGCCTAGAACCGCTCGGCCACCCCGGCCGGCGTTGACATACCGCTGTGCTGTAAGGATGCTGCGGATGACAACCAAAGGGGTCTTGCTATGAAAAGAAATTGAACGCCAAACCATCGCTCGTGGTTGTCGAGCCGTATGCCGTGTATCCCACCACTGCCAAGAGCATCTTCATTGGTCACCAGGGCCTTGAAGCTCATTGACTGTCTTTAGTCGAAATCAACGCTGGAAACGTGTCTGCAGATGGAGGTCTGTCACGATATTAGGAAGTACCCTTTGATTTTTATCACTTCAGTGTAGAGCTGCTACTGATACAGCATGAGGAAGCTGCCAGCTCGAGTGCCACTATACCAGCGCTGTCCAGAGCCGATATGGGAAGCTGGATGTAAAGGAAGAAGAGAATACTGTGTATCACCAAAATGAAAACTGACCGCCATAAGGTAGAGAGTTATGGACCTGTCAAATAGGAACATTGGAATACATGTTTGGCTAGCCTTTGGCTTGCATATGGCTCGCACTAACAGAGCGCTGTTTCTTTATTGAAAGTATGGCAAGACTGATGTGGTTTCAGGAAAAGCAGTCTGTCCTCGCCGGACTGTGTGAATTGGGGTTAGTCTTTGAGCTGTGTGTGTGTGTGTGTGTAACTGTTTTGCATGTAGCTCTTTCCACGTTCCGGAGCATGTTGTAAGTCTACCTGTTACGTGAATGGTATCGTGCATAGAAAGCAGACTGGTAGTATTATATGAAGTCGCTCTGTGTAAGCAAGACTGTGTAATCTGCACCCCCTTCAAATCGTTATATGGCGAACTGATCACACCTGATTTTGAGTTCAAGATTTAAGTTGAACTGCAGGATTATGTAACTGCACTCACTGAATCAAACTGTGTTTGCCTTGCTTGTGTGTCTTTATCACAGTAATATGTCAGGGATTTGATAACTCTAACTATTTGGCAGTGTGTAATTCAGCAACCACATCGGTTCAGTAGACTAAAGATAAACTTACTGTATATTAGCTATAAGTACAGTATAATTTTATTTCTCTCTCTCTCTCTCTCTCTCTCTCTCTCTCTCTCTCTCTCTCTATATATATATATATATATATATATATATATATATATATATATATATATATAATGTAATAGGGTAAGCGTATTCTCTGCTTTTAATGTTTTCGATTATTATTGCTTTTATCGTTTTCGGTTTGCTCACTCACTGCGAACTATCGATCCTTGGATCCTTGCATTTGGCTTCTATTCAGGAAGCGGAGTCTTGTTAATAAAGCCTTGTTCTTATTTTAACTACTTAGGCAATTGGTTTAAATTTAAAGCCATTTTAGTGAGGTTTCTGTGAACAGATATTTTATGTCGTTGATAAATAAAATGCTGAAAACATATGTTCACACACAGCCACAGCACTCCTACACCCTCCAGCACACAATGGTTTGTAGAACGTGGTTATGGGCCCGGTGAGCTGTGAGTAGTAGCTAGATTAAGTTTTAGGACTATATTTAAGGATAATGGTTTCAGTGCCTTACTGTGGCAAATACTACTATATCTGGTTTTTTACTTAAGAGTTGCTGGAAGACAGGTGCAGGATTGATAGACGTACAGAAAGACAAGTTGAAATAAGAACTGGAAATTCGAGACGAAGATATCGCTGGAAGCGCAGCTAAAATGACACAGTGACTCCATAAGGTACTCGACCGCCCATTGTCCTCAACGGAGATGCAGCTGGTGATGGCCCTCTCCCACACGCAATTGGCTTTGTAAGAGTTATCTTCAGTAGTCGCAGTGTCAGAAGCCAGTGCACCATGGCGTTCTCAGGTTGGCAGAGTTCGGTCGCGAGTGTTACATTATATGGAGAGACTTGACGATTTTCATGATATCAAGGAAACAGAAATAAGTGAAACAAGAGTTTACATGTATGTCCGAAGGAATACTGTAGTGTTCTTCTGAACAACACAGACACTTCAATTTTGTAATTATTGGCCGACACTGGGCAGCGACTTTCAATTAAAATGTCCTTATCTGCACGGGAATTACAAAGTGCGTGTACGATTACAGGTTGTCACGCAAGAACGACGACATATGGATGTTTGGATCTGGATGTGAGTCTTGCAAGGACAGCCAAAAAATTTTTAAGGCGAACGCTCGTGTAAAGCAGGAAATCCGGGTTCTAGTCCCGATCCGGTACAAATTGTCATTTTCGTCATTCCCTTACACAGGTGGCAGTTATTCGTATTCGCAACTGTGAATGTATTTTATGTACTTTTGTCTCTGCCGACTATCTAACTCTGCACAAGTGTCTGTGGTACGTACCAAAAACCTTGTTTTCTTTTCATAGATCAAGCTATATGCTTAAGTTACAAACAGTGTTCGGCAACTGCTGAGTTAGTTGTCTTTGTCAGCCAGGTGTGCCTATGAAGTCCTTGGCATATGGTGTCCGTTGTCCTGTCGGTTTGGCCAATGTACAACATGCCACATTGCTAAGTTATATTAAAATTCCCGATTTTCGCAAACCGAGCTAATCTTTCAGATTTTTCCAATAGTTCTCTTATTTTGGTTGCTGAACAGCACACATACTTGATCTTGTGCTTCTTGAGAATCCCACTGATCTTTGCAGATACAGATCTAGCACACAGCAGGTAAGCCACAATCTTTGCTTCTTCTTGCTCTTCTTCTCTACTGTGTGGCAGAAGGGCTGCTTGAAAGAGTTTCTGAAACTATTTCACAACATAATCATTTCTAACAAGACTGAGCCTAGATGTCCTATTTAAGATGTAAAACTGTCTTCGTCTGACAAGGTGTGAGCCCTGTGGATCAATGATCAATGTCTTCATAACTCCGTTCTTTTGTGCTGTGTGATGACAGCTGCTGGTTTGTAGGTATACATAGCTGTATGTTGATTTGCGACACACACTGTGATCCAATGACCTATCTGTTCTCTTTTCGACCAGAAACGGCAGTTGACCATTCTTCTCCATTTCCATGGTTAACTTTACACAGGAAAGAGGTGCTAGTGGGTCAACAGCCGATTATATTGAGATAAAGAATCAATGGCCAAAAATGTTTATTTATTTTGTTATGAACATACACAACGTACAACGCATGACGATAACATAGCTCACAGTACTTGTTCAAAGTGACGACCTCCAGTCTCAATGTATGCATGGCTGCGGCGCATAAGGTTCTCCCGCACTCTCTCAAAAGATCCCTGGTATTTGTTGCACGAGGAACAGGCAGCTTGGACCTTAGCAAGCAGGTCTTTATCCATTTTTACGGGAGTTTCATACACTAAAGTCTTGATGTAGCCTCAGAGGAACAAGTCTAGAGGCGTGAGATCCGGCGTTCGCGCTGGCCGTGGGGCAGGACCAGCCCTTCCAGTCCAACGATGAGGCTATATGTTGTTCATGGGCTCGCGGACATTAACATCGAAATGCGCTGCTGCATCATTTTCTTGGAACCACATCCTTTCGCGGGCAACAAACAGTACAGTGTCCAAGAACTGTGGCACCACATCTTGCAGGAATACCGGGTAACGTGGGCCAGTCAAACGGGGAGACAGCACATAAGGTCCTGTTTGTTAGATGATACTGGGCAATGACCACCCTTGTGTTGACAGAGAATCGTTGCTAGTGGCTAGCGATGTGGGTGGCGTGGGAATTTTCACACTTCATACATGGATGTTGTGGCTGTTGAAAACACTGTCAAAGTTAAATGAGGCGTTAACCGTGAGCAATACAAAATGTACGAAGTCAGTGCTACAGCACTGCGGTGGATAATCCATGACTGATGTACTTAATTTCCGTGTACGAGCAACAACATCTAAATTTTCTTCCCTCCCAAACTGTGCAGCTTTAATAGCCTTGTCGCTGCATATACGTAGATCTTCCACTGTGCGAACAAACTACATCAGTAGGCACATCAGCAAATGATCAATCGTCTTTGTTTCTCCACGTTCACACTGGTCATCTTAATCACGTGTACTTGACCTTTATCGAAATGGTTCAAATGGCTCTGAGCACTATGGGACTCAACATCTGTGGTCATAAGTCCCCTAGAACTTAGAACTACTTAAACCTACCTAACCTAAGGACATCACACACATCCATGCCAGAGGCAGGATTCGAACCTGCGACCGTAGCAGTCGCGCGGTTCCTGACTGAGCGCCTAGTGACCTTTATCGACTCTTGGTCTTAATCTAGTCAGTGCTCTCTATGAAGAATACTGTAGTTGCTGCCTTTATGTGATTTCCACTTAGGGGTGCAGATTTGTATTTGGCAGAGAGTCCAACCATAAAGATAGATGGTGGGTCTCAGGTCGGCCTTCTAGCGGTATTATTCGTTGGATAAATCTCTTCCTTGACTTAAGACGAGATGGAGCTGTTTGGTGGTTATACATTAAGTGCCGTGGGTCGGTTTGCTGCTTTTTCCTCTGTATTGTCGCTGAATGAAGTGAACGTAGGACACAAAATCCGTTGGTCCCACTGCGTTCACACTTCATTTATGACAGGGGTTTAATATCTATTCCACCAGTACTCTCCTCTCTGTATCATTCGAAGTGTGAGTTTGACGGGCAAGTTGACGGGTGCTTGTTGCCGGATGGTCAGCTACACGATCCAATACCGTCTACTCAAAGTCTGGTGATTGCACATGTCCTCGGTGAGAACGTTGGCTGGTTCCATGTGGTGTGAAAGACCCCTCTCTACTAAGTTGGTATCCATGGGGATAAATTTCTTCCTGTTAGGATGAGACATGTTGGGAAAGTTTCCTCTGTACATTCGTCCTGCTTTACAGGCGCTACATCCTGCCACGCCGAACGTTAAATTCATGTCTGCCAACTCTGGTGACGAGTAACGTTCCGTCTTTGACTATTCTTTATGCACCGTACGCAGAACCACACCCCACCACAGACACATCAGAAGATGTATGATAATATGAACAACTGACACCGGACGTAGTGGTGTGCCTGTGGCATAGATTAACGCAACGGTGCAGAACATATGGTCACCACATGAAACACGTGCAATGACCTAAGCTGTATACAGTATGCATCTTTCGTGGCTAAGGCTGTACGCTGTTTATCGCTCGCTCCTGTTCCAGCGTACAACAGACACCCGGGATCTTTGCGAGAGTGTGGCAGAACTGCATGCTCAGTTGCAATACTTGCACTGAGACTGGCTGTCGTCACTTTGAATAGTTACAATGAGCTACGTTGTTCTTATGTGATTCACACTAAAACAATAAATACGCTTTTCCTTGCGATGCATGCTGTGTATGTCCATAATACAATAAATATCCATTTCCGATCATTGGTTTCCTATCGCAATGTAATCAGTTGTGGATCCAAAATCACCTGTTTTGATTCGCCCCAAAAGGTTTTATGACACCCTTTATTTGGGTAGCATGATGAAAGACGTTCCAAAAAACGCATTGACCCTCTTCCTACCGCATTGACCCTCTTCCTACCTTGAGGCCAGAACACGGTGGTGACATCCACATACCTGAAGAAGCCTGTGGGTTTGTATCTAGCCATCTCTAATGCTTTCTTCACAGTTTATCCATGAACATATTGGCAATCATTGGCTATAGGGCGCTGCTGAAGGCCATTTCTAACTGCTCTTAATAGTGCCCCCATATTGAAAATCATCAAATGTGTATTCTGTCCACCTACCAAAATAAAAAGACTATTGGAAAAGATTATCTTGGTGTATGGAAACCAGACTTTATAATATGTGTTGTAAATGCGGCACGTCGTTCAATGGACAGCAGCTACCAAGAACGTCAGAGGCACATCCGGCTGAGACAGACTACTAAACTAGCCATCCCCGAGCACTGTTTTGAAGTTACTCACACCATGATCTAAGAAAAGAACAAGGGTCCACCGCTGACTGCCAGATAATAGAGTCAGTAGAGGGTGGCAGGAAACCTCATGAATCGTGTCACTGGGTACCAATTCAGCACAAAGTCTGGAATCTTGCACTGGAGTTGCTAAAGACACAACTAGTGCACCAGCAGAGCTAAAAAAAAAAAAAAATAATAATAATAATAAAAAAAAAATACAAACAACTGAGAAAATGGACATGGGGAACGAATCCCAGGTAGAGCATCAGCTGTACTGTCCTGAGAACAGAATGGCAGATCGCTGGCACACACACGGACCAAATACGGAACGCAAGCTCACAGCCAGAAGCAGGAGACCGTAGGCGGAAGAACTCAGGACGTTTCTATTGGGAACAGACCGTAGATGGAACACCTAGAACCGACCATGGAGGGGGGAGGCTGTGGGTATAAATAGTGGACCCATTTCACTCGACTAGCAGTCTCAGGTAGCACATGATGAAGACAATGAGCCACGTTGTCGAAATATTGTGCATGGATGGCACTGATATCGGGCAGAACACCTGAAAACTCTAGACATCAACATATCTCTGCAAAAGACTGATGAACTAATTTCTTGTCTTTTTGAGGTATCGCTTCTGTCGTTGACTTTGGAAGTGTTACAACTCTATCAGAGTCTTTGATCATCTCGTGAATGTATATAAATAGAGCACGTCATGAAACACCTTCTCAACTCCTAAAATCGTATTGTGTGTATGAGTGTGGTGAAATGCTTATTAGATGTTGGTGTAATTGATTATAGTTCTCATTGCAGTAGGTCAAATCATTTGTAATAATTGTGTCACCTATTATGTTTTTCTGGTGATACATTATCTTCGTTCGCTCCGAACTTGATGGTGAAGAAGGTTACGTGATGACAGCACGCAGCGCCTGATTGAGCACACTTCGCGTATTTAGATACTGTTAAAACGTAAAAATTACATTTTTTTTATATCCCTGTCGCAGTTTTCAGACGTTTTAGAATATTGTAGCATTTTACAAGCATCATAGATGTGTTAAATAATTAATTTGAGCCTCTCTAATGTACCTTACACTATAGCACAAGGTTTTGTTTTCAATGTCAACTAGACCCAATTATTTGCAGCAGTTGTTATCGATAATATTTTTCTTTATCTTCGGTTCCCCTCTCCTGGCACATACTTTACAACTGACAACGATTTTTTATACGTACAAACTGGACAGATATGTATGGAAGACAACATCGTGGTATTTGACAAACAGTGTGATACATGACATGAATATTCCATTTTTGCGTCGCTGACGTATTTTACATACATTTTAGAATATTGAGGCATTTGGTAAGCATCATATATGTGGAAAATAATTAAATTAAGGCTCTATTGTGTATTACACCAAGTACGGTCTATAGGTCGAACTTGAGTGTCTTTACTAGTGCAGATATCTGTTGGTGGCAGTTAGCTGCTAATATCAGCAGTTGATTTGATTTCACGTTTTTTGGGGTTTGTGTAATAGTTTTTAAAATAAAACTCATCTTCAGCAACTACATATTACTAATTCGTTAATTATTTTACAAGCAAATGTTGGTTTCTAATTCTTTATAGAGAATATACTATGTAACGTTCCAGTATTCCATAGCGAATGATCTACAGCTTCGAATGAAATTTACTCATGAGCAAGTCCAGAAGCGATTCTTTGAAGTCAGTAATGCAACCATATTTGACACCACTTGCGCTGCTTTACTCGATTCAGCTTCTTTTCCAAGTGTGTGATGTATTTTTTGGTAAATGGTTCATGTCTCTCGGAACACAGCTCAGATGGAACCACTTCGTAATTTTGTTGTTTCATTTTAATGGCTGCTGAAATTCTAGGATCTAATTGTAGAGGAGAAGAGAGTGAGGTGGTACATTATGCAGTGCAGGGTTACGCAATTTAACCTAAGCGTCACGGAAATAACGTTAACATGACACAATTCTTGCGCATCATTTTAATACTACTGCAGAAGTATATATGTGAACACCAATTTCTTCCGGAAATAATGCAACATGGTGCTATTTTTAAGCATCATTATAATATAATGCCAATAAAGGTATTTGACTTCTATACGGAAGTTATGTATATTTCCTGTGGCGCAGTTTTGGCGTCATTTTTGTCCATCATTTTAATACTACGTGCTTATTGGTAGGAAAGAAAAGAGGGCGGGTTTAAATTTCCCCATAGCACCATTAGGCACTCACCATCATCTTGAATTTTTGACTGATTGGATACAGGGGAGAGGAAGGTTTTTAACTTTTCACTAAAACAATTTGGCTAGTTCGTCCATATTGGATATTTTTAAATTGTTTATTGAAACTATATTGCATATCGATACTTCAGTACTATTTTCTATTTTAATAGTTCACTGTTACAGGTTGAACAGGGGGCTAAGGGGGTGACGAGAGACTTTTAAATTTTCTACTAATACAATTGAGTTAGTTCTACCATTTTGAAATCTTTCATTTGCTCTTTCACTTCGCTGAGATTAGTTGGTGACCGGCAGGAAAGAGGGAACTGGTTTTTATATGCCAACTTTCACAACTGGTCTCCGCATCTTGCATGTTTTTGATCAGTCGTTTCATTTTTATGTCTATTCTATGACTGTTTCGGGAGGGGTAAAAAGGGGGAGATGGGCAGATGTCGAAGGTAGGGACACTATTACATACTAAGTCCCAAGTTAAAAGTCATAGTCAAAGGTCGTTGGCCCTAGTTCCTGAATGTAGGCAGCCCACTAAAACTCTTGGACTTTTCAAGTTCAATTAAGCGCAAATTCGCTCCTGACATCCTACTGTGCTAGTTCAGAAAAACGATAACAAGAGCAAAGTAATAAATTATCGAACCAGGGCTGTACGTTGGTACGCTTTTCAGCCTTCGCCTTTTCCAGCCTGTAACAGAGGTTTAATATATTTACTTATTCTTAAATGAAGGCACTCACTCTTTAAGTACTACAGTGTTTTTCTAAAATTACAACAATTATTCCAGAACCCTCAGGTTTTTCCAAATGTGAAAACGTGTTTTAAGGTACAACATGGTCCTGTACCTTGGAACAAAATATTCTACTGAAATTACTACCGTTGCAGTCGAGAATATCTTGTCAGTGTGGTACTTAACGGTTTATCTTTTACATTGTTATTCTACTACACATCGGTAATCAGTAAGTGAAATCAAACTGAGCAGAAGTATTATCAAAAGCCAGTTACAATTTAAATAAATTCTGAAGCAGATGCATTAGGAAACTCTCGAGTTTCCGTTTTCAACTGAGGTAAAGTTGTTGTGACATGAAAGAGACTCAATTCATTTGCAAGTGTCACATGTTCCATGGCAAAAGACTTCTCCGTTTCAAGGTACATGATGGTCCACAACCGACGAAGTATGGATTAACTGGCCGCATGTTATATAAATAGTTCTAAAGACATATAGAATTTTAATCACCACGAAATCCTGTACATAAGGATTCAGAACATATTTGTAATATATTGAATAGATTTTACAGGACATACAAATTTAGAGCGGGAGAAATTTACAAATTTAGCGCAAAATATAACCTCATCCCTGACAACAACAAAAAATGTAGAAAACGGCGTAAACTGCTTATGGTGGTCTCTAGCGCAAATTCCTTCATTTAATTTTAAAACAAGTCAGTAGAGTGAAGACCAAAAATCATCGTGTGCTCCTAGGTACATTATTTTCTAGGCAGAACACTCGCCCATATTGAAGATAATTCATTAGCAAACAGTGTGGATTTCGCTGTAGTCGCAACAAAACAATCGCATTTTTATCGCCGCTAGAATCAATGAACCACTCATTATAGCCTTTATATATTTTGTAACTTAGCCAGTTTTTTGATTGTGTGAATCATGATATCCGGACACATAATTTAAAATATTATGGAATACTAGACACAAAAGGTATAAGGAAGTTTTCTTATGCGGTCAGAAAGAAAAAAGTATCGACCACAAAGGGATAGGCGCTTCGAGTTCCAAACAGTCAGACTTGGTGTACGACGAAGTTCCATTGTGGGTCCCCTGTTATTTCTGGTTTACGCGATTATGTTTCACATACATTGTAGAAGATTCAAGTTCTTTTGTTTTTTGGCAAATGCTTCAATATAGGATTAAAATAGGATCAATTCTCTCGATGAAAAGACAGTTAATGAAATATTTGAAAACATTCAGTGCGAAGTATTATCATGAAATTCTGGCACGATTCAGTACATGTAAATCAGTACCTCCCACAGAATACCACAACTTCTGCAGACAGTCTATTGAAACGATTAAATGCAATACAGGGTGTTTCGGCAGGAATAGTAAGCATTTTACATGATAATAGTATAGACTATTTCGAATAAAACGTTCTGTATAAGAAGTGTTCAGTTTAATTGGTTATTGAGCTACAGCTGGTTGTAGAGATACGCATGTTGGTACTCCAGTTGCTACAGGTTTATTTGCAGATTGTACATGTTTTCTTATATTCAACGTGTGAAGCTGTGCTTGAATGTACATAACAATGTTATAACGTATTTACAAATGCTGAGTTTACCTATATAGTATTTGGACACGGATTTCATAATGGAAACATTGCTGTCCGTAGAAAATATGGTAGACGATATCAGAGAGTACCGTACTATGTAGTGTTTACTCATGTTTTCACTAAGCTGTTTGAGGAGACTAGTTCAGCGCCCAGCGCTAATATTTCATGTGAACGTGCAAATGATGAGACTGTAGATTAAGTAGAAGATATTATTTAGTTGTAATAAGTAGTTTTTTAAGAATCATACACTGAATTCCTACTCGTATACTTATTCCACATAGAAGAGTATGGCGGACATTACGTATGCAATGAATTCGATATCTCCAATAAGGAGATGAAGAAAGACGCTTGGAATTTTGTCGTCGGTTGACTGCATATCGCAAATAAACTCATTGATATTATTTACTAATGAAGCTACTTTAACGCTTGACGATGTCAGTAGCACTTGTAACTAGCGTCAGCAGTACGAGAAAAAGTAGTAAGCCTTTGTGGAGACAAGTTTTGGAAAACACTTGTGTGTAAATGTGTGGTGTGGTTCTCTAGAAAATCAGTTGACTGGGTTTGCTGGGTAACCACTTTGTCTTATAGGGCCATGTAATCTACACTTTCCTGAAAATGTGGTTCAGTATTATCGGCCACCAAATTTCGTGGATCTTACCTCTTTAGATTTTTGCTTATAGGAATTGCTGAAAACCGATGTCTACAACAAGTGATAAACACGTGAGACAAGCTGATCGTTCGGATTATGAATGTTGCTACCCCCATTTTAGAACGCCAAGACGACCGCAGAGGAGCTACATGTGATGTTGTCAACAGAGTTCGAAAGCGCTTGTTAAGTCGGACGTGAAACGTATGAAAGTCATCTTTGAACTTGATCATTTGCCTTTGCTTAATATCTTCTGTGGGTGTTTGTTTGTGCTGTGCTGTAACAATTGTATCTCTGTAGCAAATAAAAAAAAGACACATGCTATCTATCAATTTTTATTCGAGTTATTCCTCAGACATTCACTGTTTCTCCTGAATCACTCTTAACTGTTACTTATTAGGTCCTCCGTCATTACCAATATTTTTATTTTAAGGTAGTACAAAGCATTAATATACCACCTGCTTGACAAAAAGAGTGAAGCACGTAAAAGTGGTGAAGGAAACACATTGAAATTTCGTGGGTTGAGAGGGTATGTGATGTTGTTGTAGTGATTACAATATCGAGTCAAACTGATGAAGAATTTGGCAGTATGAGACCATTTACCAGTACGACGTTGTACCTTCTCTGGCCTGAATGCTTGCACGGACTCGTAAGGGCAGAGTCTCGTAAACAATTGCATCCAGTCCAGAGGGAAGTTGCCTCTCATGTAACAGGCCCTTGACATACTCTGTATTGATACTGAGAGAAAGTTGACGTCTGAGCAGCTCCCACACGTCCTATTGATGACAGATCCTACGATCTTGCTAGCCATGAAAGTACCTCAACATCACGCTGACAGTTCATAAAGAGACATACCATGTTTCGTTGACTACTGTGCATTTAAAAAATGGGATCAGGATATTGACGAGTGAATGGTAACAAGCCGAGAGCACAAGATGTGTGGTGTACCGTTGCGTCGCCACAGTTCCCTCAATCACTACGAGGAGCGACCTGGGGTCATACCGAATGGCTGCCCACAGCATGGCTCTGGGAGTAACGCCGCTGTGCCTCTCGAGAACATTGGAAGAATGGGACCTCTTTTCAGATCGTATTCATACCTGCTGCCGATTGGCATCCGGCTAGTGCTGAAAACAGCACCATCCCGTTCATCAGAAATCCATGCTTCCTGGACACATACCACTGCAAATGAAGCCATTTGAGTTGTGATGTTAACGGCAGCCTGTCTATAGAACAGTTACTTCCACTCTCCGATCTTGTGTAGTCAGACGTGGCCGACCGAAAACGTGACGACCAGTATGGCTACCCTCGTTCCAAAGCGGTCCAACATTGAGACAGTGTAACATCGGAACTCCACACAAAAATAGATACTGCATGACTCGACCAGCTGGTCAAACTGAGGTCCGCAATGCGGCCATTTTGAAACTCTGTCACGTATCGATAATGCTGTCTGAAGCCAGTGGTCGCTCAACATCTGAAGTGTTAATTCCTCTTGTATATCCTACCTGGCCTGATAACAACAATAAAGACGAATGAAACTAATGCACACTGGTGGCCTTTATACCTTTCACAGAGAATACCTACCGATGGTGTGTACATGTATGAAGCTACATTGATATCTGACCATGTCTTCTCGGTACTTCACTTTCTTGTCAGGTCGTGCATTATCAGGACACAAAAACAACCTCTACAAAGGCATCACTGGATTAAAACTAATATGGAAAGAAATAGGTACGTCACTGCACATGTATACAACAACCGGACAGATAAATAGATAAAATAATGAATGTCGTCTGACTAGGGTCTCCTGTCGGGTATATCGTTCGCCGGGTGCAAGTCTTTCGATTTGACGCGACTTCGGCGACTTCCACATCGATTAGGATGAAATGATGATGATTAGGACAACACCACACCCAGTCCCTGAGTGGAGAAAATCTCCAACTCAGCCGGGAATGGAACCCCAGCATTAAGGTTGACATTCTGTCGCGCCGACCACTCAGCTACCGGGAGCGGACACCGTACGGATAATATTGTATAGATTGATGGTAATATCGCGCAAGCACGCGTGTTTGGCGTGGTGAGTGATATGCAGGGTCATTTAGGGCACTCCAGACCGATGTTATTTGAGCTCACAGATATCTAGAATTTTAATAATAATGACACTAAAGTATGTAAAATGTTCTAATGTAGTAGTTACAACTGGTTTACGTTAATGGTTGATACATTGCTTTAGCATTATTTCCAGGGAATTTTAAGTCATTTGAGGATAATTTGTCCGCCTTGCAGTCGATTTAAGTAATGTGATAGCAAAAAACTGTCGCAGTTTGACAGTCTCGAAAGTAGCACACTATAAAATCGAATGTACATTGACCATTTTCAGCATTTCGTTTACTGTTAGCACTGAGACTGTAATCATAGGACTACAGAATGTCGCTAAATGGGTTTACGTCTACGTTCGGGAAGTCAGTTTTACCTTTTTTTTCCTTAGTGGAGAGGCTTTCCCTTTGTGCCTCTCCTTACTAGACTTTCTGCGTGTTGCCGATTTTACCTGTGAATGGCGAATTCTGTCGAATTTACTGTTGGCCGCAGGTATAGTCAGCCAGAGCATATGCGCCTTTGCGTGGCTGTAATATTCTCTGCACGCTGTCAGGCGGCGAGCGCGTCCGTGTGGGCAGGCCTCACGCGAGCATCTCTCTCTCCCTCTCCCTCTCCCTCTCTCTCTCCGGCCACACACACACACACACACACACACACACACACACACACAAACACAACCATACATGCACACAACTGTGAAAGTGTAGTAATAATACATCCAAAACAAAAAAAATTGTATTTACGAGGATCGCAAGATTGACACTCTACACAAAACAGAAATTAATAAGCAAATACACTGTGCTGAATGCGGAACATGTGGAAATACAGTGCTGAGTTTCTCCTGAAGTTTACAAAACTGATGCGAAGCGAAAAAAGAAGCAAATGCAGGGTAATACAAAGAGGCTTCTTAAAAAAAGGAGAAATTAAATTCCGAAAGACTGCGAAAGCTGAAAATGCCACCAGGTTTCTGTCGACTTCCGCCTCCACTAACAACGAAGAAAAATTCGGTGGACTTCCAAGCATGTAAATAGAACGCAGGAAGACCGTAAGAAAATTGTATGCCAAATTTATAAATTTTCAAACATCAGAATGTTGAAATATACTATGCATACCATACCAGCTGCGCTCCACCTTGTTACCCGCGGTTAAACAGTTAATTACAAAGAAATGTTAATACTGAAACTGACTATCCATGTGATAACTCTGAGAGGTATTGAGTCGCGAGTCTATGTACAACAACATTATAAATCATTCAAACCCACACAGAAAAGACAAGAAAATATTTAAGAATCCAGATAATATCACAATCCAATATACTTACAAAACATTCTACGTGCCACGAAGTATTTTCATCGTATACGTAACACTGTTATAGAGTTTAATGATGATTTTATCCTACATGAATACCTCTGCTGTTCTATATTTATGTACGCACTTATTTCATATGACAAAATCGTTGAAAATTAATCTCATTGCAAAACTTCATTTGGACGTCAATTTTCGTGAATGACGTTTTAGTTATATTATCCATCCATGGGAGTAATAGTAACGTTCATCATCCCAAGGGAACTGTAAAAACAAAAAAACAAAAAACAAAATGTCGTGTGGCTAGGGCCTCCCGTCGGGTAGATCTTTCGCAGGGTGAAAGTCTTTCGATTTGACGCAACGTCGGCGACTTGCGCGTCGATGGAGATGAAATGATGATGATTAGGACAACACAACACACAGTCCCTGAGCTGAGAAAAATATCCGACCAGCCGGGAATCGAACACGGGGCCTTATGAGTGATCGTCTGTCGCGCTGACCACTTTATTTCTTTTTCTTTTTTCTTTTTCTCTTTCATTTGTTCGGTATTGTTCGTTGCGTTTGGTCTGGGCGGACGTCACAAGACATCCGTCCAAGGTGATCGTTGATTCCTTTACTCAGTTTTTTTTTATTACAGAGGGCGAGTAGCCCTCTAGCCCTCTGACCGAATACGCTGAGCTACCGTGCCGGCCATACTCTATCTACCGCACCAAGAACGGAACAGTGATTTTTTGTCGGAATAGAAGGTATCCTATGATGATGATGATTATTAGTGTTTTAGGGCGCACAACAGGTATCCTATGAATTAATTCAGGGTATACGCTATGCCCATTACAAAGTTCATCCAAATCCGTCCAGCTGTTTCAGCATGAAGGGGTAACAAAGATACTCACACACAAACTTTCGAATTTATAATATGCAGGATAAAAGTTAACAAAATCGACAAACTCCAGGGACTAATTCTTGACTGAAAACGTAGGAAGAAGGGTCCTTGGAACATGTGTAAGGAGATGGATGGTCTGCTTGCAACGACAGCAAATAGTTCCGGAATACAATACAGAGCTGGATCGCACCCACGTCACAACGATGTTCAAAGTGGCCTCGATGGGACTGCGGGTGACAGAGATAGTAGCGGTTGTCATGTAAGTTACACATAATCGTATTCTGAGTTACACCATGTTGGCGGGCCACTAGCCTCGAGCTTGCACTAAGCATGCGTCACAATATACTGCAGAGCCCGGTCCTCCAAATCTGGTGTGAGAACAGTCCGAATTCTGCCAGCACGTTCGTCTCTCTGAAAGCACCCATTATCATGCAAGCGCCCAAAAAGAGCTTTAAATGTTGTTTGGCGTGGTCGGTGTCTGTGAGTGTGCTTGCTTTGGTGTAGCCGTGCTGCCTCGCCTGGCCGTACACAAACACCATCTCATCTTGTTTCAGACATAAATACTGAACGATCCTGCTGCTTACAGTACGCTGCGTCAGTCACACAGCCTGCAAGACTCAAGGAGCACACAGAGGAACTGTGTCATTCGTCAGTGCCATCCACTGTGGCAAGAATGAATTTCCGAACACACGTTTACAGGACTTTGTCTTTCGTTTCTTGTCAGGAATCCGTACCTGCACTTTGTCGATTTTATTTATGTTCACTCTGTATGTCGGATTTCCACAATAACTTCTGAAGATGGTTTATAAGCAAAAACTGCAGTGCATCAGATGAAAAACGCTCTTCAATTGCGGTAAACTTAATAGAGAAGACACAATAATAATTGACAGATGGCTCTAAAAATTCAGTTTTTACACTACTGCCCATTAAAGTTGCTACACCAAGAACAAATGCAGATTATAAACGGATATTCATTGGACAAATATATTATACTGGAACTGACGTGTGATTACATTTTCACGCAATTTGGGTGCATAGATCCTGAAAAATCAGTATCCAGAACACCTACCTCTGGCCGTAATAACGGCCTTGATACGTCTGGCCCATGCAGCTTCAACACGATACCACAGTTTATCAAGAGTAGTGACTGGCGTATTGTGACGAGCCAGTTGCTCGGCCACCATTGACCAGACGTTTTCAATTGGTGAGAGATCTGGAGAATATGCTGGCCAGGACAGCAGTCGAACATTTTCTGTATCCAGGAGGGACCGTACAGGACCTTCAACACGGGGTAGTGCATTATCCTGCTGAAATGTAGGGTTTCGCAGGGATCGAATGAAGGGTAGAGCCACAGGTCGTAACACATCTGAAATGTAACGTCCACTGCTCAAAGTGGCGTCAGTGCGAACAAGAGGTGTTCGAGACGTGTAACCAATGGCTCCCCATACCATCACACCGGGTGATACACCAGTATGGCGATGACGAATACACGCTTCCAATGTGCGTTCACCACGGTGCCGCCAAACACGGATGCGACCATCATGATGCTGTAAACAGAACCTTGATTCATCCGAAAAAACTACGTTTTGCCATTCGTGCACCCAGGTTCGTCGTTGAGTACACCATCGAAGGCGCTCCTGTCTGTGATGCAGCGTGAAGGGTAACCGCAGCTATGGTCTCCGAGCTGATAGTCCATGCTGCTGCAAACGTCGTCGAAGTGTTCGTGCAGATGGTTGTTGTCTTGCAAACGTCCCCATCTGTTGACTAAGGGATCGACACATGGCTGCACGATCCGATACAGCCATGTGGATAAGATGCCTGTCATCTCGACTGCTAGTGATACGAGGCCGTCGGGATTCAGCACGGCGTTCCGTATTACCCTCCTGAACCCACCGATTCCATATTCTGCTAACAGTCATTGGACGTCGACCAACTCGAGCAACAATTTCGCGATACGAAAAACCGCAATCGCGATAGGCTACAATCAGACCTTTATCAAAGTCGAAAACGTGATGTTACGCATTTCTCCTGCTTACACGAGGCATCACAACAACGTTTCACCAGGCAACGCCGGTCAACTGCTGTTTGTGTATGAGATATCGGTTGGAAACTTTCCTCTTGTCGGCACGTTGTAGGTGTCGCCACCGGCGCCAACCTTGTGTGAATGCTCTGAAAAGGTAATCATTTGCATATCACAGCATCTTCTTCTTCTCGGTTAAATTTCGCGTCTGTAGCACGTCATTTTCGTGGTGTAGCAATTTTAATGGCCGGTAGTGTAGTAGGGTGGTCTCAACCCGCATGAACTCCTGCCTCCATTTTTTGGAACTGTGCCTGAATGCATGGTGAATGGGCCAACACTCGCCGCTGGCTGACACTGACCTCGACGGTAGAAGTGTGTTACTGTGGTCGTGGAGGGTGCGCCGCCTGGAAGAGGACTTGTTTGGAAGGGAGACCGGGCAGACAAAAAACGCGCGCGCGGCGCCAGGTGCGGCGTGGCCTGCCTTGCTCGCTCGCTCGCCTCCGACGGCTGGCGACCCTAGAATTATGATCGGCTTCCGTGGCGGCCGAGATTAGCGTCACGGCTGGTGGGGTGGAGCGGGCGGGCGCCGGCTGAGGCGCCGCAGCCGGCACGCCACACGCCGCAGGTTTTTCAATTCAGACATGACGTGGGAAAGTTTGCTGCTTCTTTGTGCCCTCCGTTAAGTTACACTCACTACCGTACAAGTTAAAAGTCAATCTACCTTACGTCCGACGTGAGGTTACTGAGGGTAAACGGGAGTAGGTGACAATAAAAATCAATGTTTCCGCTACAGGTCAAACCCCCACAAAAGAACTACACACTCTGATGTGACAAAGTCGTCGGATAGCGATATGCACGTGTACAGAAGGCGGTAGTATCGCGTACGCAAGGTATAAATGGGCGGTGCATTGGCGGAGCTGTCATTTGTACTCAAGTAATTCATGTGAAAATATTTCCTACGTGATTATAGCCGCACGACGGGAATTAACAGATCTTAAATGCGGAATGGTAATTGAAGCTAGATGTATGAGACATTCTATTTTTTTAATTTTTTTCATAATGGGGGACCACAGTCATAATATATTTCTTTGAAGTCAGTACCGCCATTAGACTGTTGTTTACTTACAGTGTTACACTTACACTCACACAATCACGATTTCGGCTTGAAAGTGCCATTATCTAGTGTTTTAAGTGTTATAAATGGCCTAAGATGGCATACTGTCGTATTACAATACACTATTCGACACATTGCCTAAGAGTCGATTTTTCTGGCAGAGCCAACTGCTTTGTTTCACCATCTTGACTCCTAAGATGGTGTACTCAGTAATGAAACAAAGTAGTAGGCTCTGCCAGAAAAATCGACTCATAAACAATGTGTCTAATAGTGTATTTTAACGCGACAGTATGCCATCTTAGGCAATTTATAACACTTAAAACACTTGATAATGACACTTAAGCCGAAATCATGATTGGGTAAGTGTAAATGTAACACTGTAAATAAAACAACAGTCTAATGGCGATACTGACTTTAAAGACATTATATTTATGAAATCGCTAGAGAATTCAGTATTCGGAGGTCCACAGTATCAAGAGTGTGCCGCAAATAACAAACTGCAGGCATTAACTCTCACCATGGGCATCGCAGTGGGCGACTGCCTTCGCTTAACGACCGAGATAAGCGGCGTCTTCGTAGAGATGTCAGTGCTAGCAGATAAACAACACTGTGTCAAATAACAGAAGAAATCAGTGTGCGATGTACAACGAATACACTCCTGGAAATGGAAAAAAGAACACATTGACACCGGTGTGTCAGACCCACCATACTTGCTCCGGACACTGCGAGAGGGCTGTACAAGCAATGATCACACGCACGGCACAGCGGACACACCAGGAACCGCGGTGTTGGCCGTCGAATGGCGCTAGCTGCGCAGCATTTGTGCACCGCCGCCGTCAGTGTCAGCCAGTTTGCCGTGGCATACGGAGCTCCATCGCAGTCTTTAACACAGAATAGCATGCCGCGACAGCGTGGACGTGAACCGTATGTGCAGTTGACGGACTTTGAGCGAGGGCGTATAGTGGGCATGCGGGAGGCCGGGTGGACGTACCGCCAAATTGCTCAACACGTGGGGCGAGAGGTCTCCACAGTACATCGATGTTGTCGCCAGTGGTCGGCGGAAGGTGCACGTGCCCGTCGACCTGGGACCGGACCGCAGCGACGCACGGATGCACGCCAAGACCGTAGGATCCTATGCAGTGCCGTAAGGGACCGCACCGCCACTTCCCAGCAAATTAGGGACACTGTTGCTCTTGGGGTATCGGCGAGGACCATTCGCAACCGTCTCCATGAAGCTGGGCTACGGTCCCACACACCGTTAGGCCGTCTTCTGCTCACGCCCCAACATCGTGCAGCCCGCCTCCAGTAGTGTCGCGACAGGCGTGAATGGAGGGACGAATGGAGACGTGTCGTCTTCAGCGATGAGAGTCGCTTCTGCCTTGGTGCCAATGATGGTCGTATGCGTGTTTGGCGCCGTGCAGGTGAGCGCCACAATCAGGACTGCATACGACCGAGGCACACAGGGCCAACACCCGGCATCATGGTGTGGGGAGCGATCTCCTACACTGGCCGTACACCACTGGTGATCGTCGAGGGGACACTGAATAGTGCACGGTACATCCAAACCGTCATCGAACCCATCGTTCTACCATTCCTAGACCGGCAAGGGAACTTGCTGTTCCAACAGGACAATGCACGTCCGCATGTATCCCGTGCCACCCAACGTGCTCTAGAAGGTGTAAGTCAACTACCCTGACCAGCAAGATCTCCGGATCTGTCCCCCATTGAGCATGTTTGGGACTGGATGAAGCGTCGTCTCACGCGGTCTGCACGTCCAGCACGAACGCTGGTCCAACTGAGGCGCCAGGTGGAAATGGCATGGCAAGCCGTTCCACAGGACTACATCCAGCATCTCTACGATCGTCTCCATGGGAGAAAGCAGCCTGCATTGCTGCGAAAGGTGGATATACACTGTACTAGTGCCGACATTGTGCATGCTCTGTTGCCTGTGTCTATGTGCCTGTGGTTCTGTCAGTGTGATCATGTGATGTATCTGACCCCAGGAATGTGTCAATAAAGTTTCCCCTTCCTGGGACAATGAATTCACGGTGTTCTTATTTCAATTTCCAGGAGTGTATATCCATTAGGGCAGTGCGGCGAAATTTGGCGCGTTAATGATCTACGAAAGCAGACGACCGAAGCGAGTGCCTTTGCTAACAGCGCGACATCGCTTGCAGCGCCTCTCCTAGTTCGACTCTAGGCGACTGGAAAACCGTGGCCTGGTCAGATGAGTCCCGATTTCAGTTGGTAAAAGGTGACGGTAGGGTTCGAGTGTGGCGCAGACTATACGAAGCCATGGACCAAAGCTGTCAACAAGGTATGTGTACATAATGGTGGTGGCTCCATAATGGTGTATACTGTGTTTTACTGAAATGGACAGGTCCTCTAGTCCAACTAAACCGATCATTGACTTGAAATGGTTACGTTCAGCTACTTGCAGTCATTCATGGACTTCATATTCCAAAACACGTGACTGAGCCACAACTGTTCCCGAATGGACATCTCGAGTGAACTATTTCGCCACTCAGATCACCCGACATAGTTCCCATAGAACATTTATGGGACATAATCGAGCGATCAGTTCGTGCACAAAGTCCTGCAACGGCGAAACTTTTGCGATTACGGACGGCTAAAGAGGCACCATGGTTTAGTATATTTGCAGGGAACTTCCTTCGACTTTTTGAGTCCATCCCTCTTCGAGATGCTGCACTACAATGGCAAAAGGAGAAGTTGGTCCGACACGATATTGGGTGGGGGGGGGGGGAAGGGGGGGGGGTGGGGACCACCTGACTTTTGTCAGCTCAGTGTAATGTGTCATCTTAGCCTTCAACCAATAACATTTACGTAACCGGTCAGGATTGCAGACAATATTATCCAAAGCGGCTGGGATTTGTCTGTGTGTTTTCTTTATAATCGTTTTCACTGACGACCGCTTACAGTGAATATCTCAATGAGATAAATGAAATGAAGTCCCATGCTTCTTCACAGAGCGTAGGGGAACGATGCGGGAGACCCGCACCGCCTTACTAGGCAAGGTCCTAATGGAGGTGGGTTTCCATTGCGTTCCTCCGACCGTAATGGGGATGAATGATGATGATGAAGACGACACAGCAACACCCAGCCATCTCGAGGCAGGAAAAATCCCTGACCCCGCCGGGAATCGAACCCGGGACCCCGTGCTCGGGAAGCGAGAACGCTACCGCGAGACCACGAAGGCTGACCTCAATGAGATATCTTTCCCTAATGAGTGCACAGGCCAGTGTATAAATATTTTTTTGTTTACTATTTTTAGATAGGCAACGGCCTTGCCGCAGTGGATACACCGGTTCCCGTGAGATCACCGAAGTTGAGCGCTGTCGAGCGTGGTCGGCACTTGGGTGGGTGACCATCCAGGCCGCCATGCGCTGTTGCCATTTTTCGGGGTGAACTCAGCCTCGTGATGCCAATTGAGGAGCTACTCGACCGAATAGTAGCGGCTTCGGTCAAGAATACCATCACAACGAGCGGGAGAGCGGTGTGCTGACCCCACACCCCTCCTATCCGCATCCTCTTCTGAGGATGACACGGCGGTCGGATGGTCCCGGTAGGCCACTCGTGGCATGACGACGGAGTGCTTTATTTTTAGATAACTGCTTTAAAATTATGGCTTGCTGGGCACTAAATCTCCATCTGAGATCACTTGTTTAATCGCATAGAATTTTCACAGTTCGACTTCGTTATAAACTAAAAAGTTAGCAAAACGCATGCAGCTGGAATGGAAAACAGTTGGATGTTTCAATAGTAAAAAAGATTTCATTGAAGCAGAAGCATGAAAGCATATGTTTACTATATGCGTCTTATATGTTCATTGGGTTGTATTCCCTTTGCCTCTTTTCCTTGAAGCTTATAATACTGTTTTTCCTCCGATGAACTGCGTGTGGTACGTGTCGGTGAAGTACCAAAAGTAGTTTCACCATTCTGTGAAGATATTCACGACCGTCTTTCGCGACTGTCTTGGCTGCTGATGCGTTTCCGGGTTCGTATGGCTTTTGCCCGCGAATTATTTCCGTTCTTAATGTATAGTCCCGAGCTGCCCCGGAGACCTTCAGAGGTGTTCCTAGTTCCGCTATACCGGCAAGGCTCAGTGCGACCACTACCACTTCTGAGGTTGTTCAACACTGCTCTGGACGAAACGTTAGGAACGGAAAAGTTTCTGGACCACACCTATACAACCCAGAAGACTCACCAGCAGCCAATGGCAGTATCCCATCACATTATTGTTCCAGCGGACCTGATATCATCTTTCCATCATTTTCATGCCTCCATAGATACACCCCTCTCGCTCCTCACTGATATCAACCAAATTATGATGGAGGAAATCAATAAGTCTGTTCAAAAGGTTAATTTTGTGGCTCACCAAAAGCGTAACGTTTTGGAATTTTTCAACTGACAGCTAATTTTTACAATGCCATTCGTTTTTGGTCTCTAAGAATGCAGTAACAACCTCGTTCCCTCGCTCACAGTCACTTTTTATTCTAAGTGGGTACTGACTATTATCTTTCGAATGCCAGGTCCAACGAACACACTTCTTTCAGTATTTGTTCCTATGTAGAAGACCATGTTTTACCACAAATCGTGTTTTCACTTGTGGAAAATCTTTAATTTCCCATAATAAGTTTTGTAACTCCAGAAAAATTCTACAGCACATAAGAAGTGAATGCCGTAATTTTAAACTAGAATGAAAAATTAATTTAACTTTTATTACAGAAAGGCAAACATCTGAAAATTGTATCAAGGTATAACACTCAACCTGTCATGAAGTATACATAGTTCAAATTGCTAAAATGTATTTCTTTTTTAAAATTCAGTATTAATTATTAAAAACTGTTGTTGATGCAAGTCTTTTTTTAATGTTGGCTCACTGTCTCAGTACCTGAAATGATGCATTGTGACTACAGAACAAAACTTACAACTATTTACTCACTGTCTCATGTATGAACCCCTGTTTCATTGCCTTCACTGTTTCTGCTAATATTTTAGGGTGGCTACACATATAATTTGTGATGTAGTAGATTGAAGATAGTATATGATGAGTTCGACTGTGTGGAAAGCAGTTGGATCACCATCAAAACAATAACCTAGACAGTATTTGGAACTTTTCTATGTGTGAAAGGTGATGGTATGTCTCATAAGTAAGTCTGAATTTTTAAAAAATATCCCATTAATATAATTTCCATATTGATTGTTGTTATTACCTTAAACTAAGAAGATTCATGTATTTCAGCTGTCATCAAAATTTTTCAGACAAGAAAGAAAAAAATAAGTAGCAGTTTTCTATAGAGGGCACAGTCTTACACACATACACATATAATGGAACACTTGGCGTTTAAAAGTAGACTGATACATAGCGTCTTGTCAGATTTCTATGCATATATATGTAACATACATACTTAGTGTAAAACTGTTTCTCATTTATTTCATCCTTCTTTGACAGATTGTGATTATGGTTTAAGACCAAATAAGTTATTTTGAATTTTCTATGAAAATAAAAAATGATCAAGATGCAACAAGACATTAACAGTATTATGATTGTAGAGTAATACAAAAATGTATATAATTTTTAATAAAAATAGGACAATACATTTATTTTTATTATTATGATTACAGACGAAGGTCGTAATTTGATATTGGTTTTTGACAGATAGTATCCCATTCAAATAAAAAATGTCTGTGCTGAAAAATTTAGCAAAAATGAAAAGTTCAGTTGACAATGCAAGTTTTGGTACCAACAGACTTTATCGATTCAAGCTGAAATAAAAGAAAACACAAGCTAATCTACACTTCAAATAATGTTAAACTTTATTTCAATACAATATAACCTGAACAAGGAGGTTTGGTACTGCTAACATGGACAAAAAAAGTAGCCTACAATGAAAAGATAGTTGATAAAATAACAATAACGAGTGTTTCAAGTGCATGTACAACACAGCTCAACGCTTTTTTGCTGTTTCTTTGTCTTGTGTTTGTCATCAAAATAACATATTTCAAAAGGAGTAAAAAGTGCACATAGGTGGAAACATAATCACAGCTATTATAGAAAACAATGAAAGTATAGCAACAGTATAAATGAAATGGAATACTAAAGAGACAGCAGTTTCAGTGAGATTTCATTGTTACACCACAGCAGCCCTCTAAAAATGCAACCTAAAAATATAATGTACAATAATAAACACCAGTTCTCTAAGGCATGTGTAATATGAAGGCAACCTATTACGTCATTTGCATTTAGACAGCCTGTTTGATATATGGTAGATTTATTTCTTAGAATGATGATAAGTATAACTAGAAATAGAACTCTAGCATAGAGCCATTTATAATAGTTGAGAATCAACTAGTCAGTGTGAAACATAATTATCACTCTAAGGGCATATTAAACTAATATTATTAAGTTAGGGACATTTACATACTTTTCCCCAGGAGCTCTTCTATAGCTTTTCAATTCCTTTTTTTGTTGTTGTTTTGTGTATCAACCTTTGGCATAGTTTTAATTTGATCTTTGATACATTTTTGTTGCTTATTTCGTATTTTGCCCTGCACCCTAAATGAAATTTTTGGTTGTGAGTGAAGTAACTGACGAAAGGGTTTAATAACAGGTTACTAATGTGTTTCAAGAAAATGATTAAAAATATAAGCAACAAATGCAGTGAGTAATAAATGTGACAAATTATAGACAGTCGTTTACTTTCTTAATTTTAAACCAAGAAACTGAGTAAGTGATTATTTATTTACCATTAATTCGCCACCCCTTTCCGCACTTGGAGTAATTTGTTAGTCTCTTTATTATTTATTTATAGATAATTTCCTTCTGGATCACTTCTAATAAGCCGGCCGAAGTGGCCGTGCGGTTAAAGGCGCTGCAGTCTGGAACTGCAAGACCGCTACGGTCGCAGGTTCGAATCCTGCCTCGGGCATGGATGTTTGTGATGTCCTTAGGTTAGTTAGGTTTAACTAGTTCTAAGTTCTAGGGGACTAATGACCTCAGCAGTTGAGTCCCATAGTGCTTAGAGCCAGCCACTTCTAATAATGTCAAAGGCGATTCTTTTGTGTACCGAATGGTGCCACATACCGGCATGACATTTGTCGGAAACGTTCGTTGTCTTTGTGATGGTGTACTCAGAATCGGAACTCGTCCAGAAATACTTCAGTGTGCCACTCCCGTGTTCTGTGCTGTCGTTGAGCGTACCCTTGCCGGCGCACTCCACCAGCTACTGCGTGAATGGTAGTCACAGCAGTGGTCGCCACGTTGACCATCTTCCCACAGCCTGTACGGATGTTGGTTATTCATTTATTTAAGATGCTCCATTTCACTGTAATACACTCTAAGACAAAAAAGTGACGCACCACTAAGGAATTATCAATTACACGAACTGGACGCAAAATCGGTTGATGCGATGTACGCGTACAAACAAACAAATGATTACAATTTCACAAAAATTTGCTAATTTATTCGAGAGAAAGAGCTTCACAAATTGAGCAAGACAATAGCTAGTTGTTCCATCTCTGGCCATTCTGCAAGCAGTTATTTGCCTTGGCATTGATTGATAAAGTTGTTAGATGTCCAACTGTTGAGTTAGATCGTCAAAATCTCTAGCTGTTTGGAGGGCCCCACCCATGGTCCTGCAAACGTTTTCAAATGTGGAAAGATGCGGCGACCTTGCTGGCCAAGGTAGGATTTGGCAAGCGCAAAGACAAACAGTACAAACTCTCACCGTGTGTGGACGAACATTATTTTACTAAAATGTAAACCCAGGATGGCTTGCCATGAAGGACAACAAAAGAGTGAGTAGAATATCGTCGACGCACCGCTGTGCTGCAAGGGTGCTGTGCATCTCAACCAAATCTTAGATCCTGCTATGAAATGAAGTGGCACCCCAGACCATCACTCACAGTTGTTGGGCAGTATGGCGGGCGACATTCAGGTTGGTATCCCACAGCTGTTTGTAGCATCTCCAGATATGTTTTCGCAGGTCATCGGGGCTCATTTCAAAGTTGCACTCATCACTGAAGAAAATTCTACTCTAGACAATGAAATTCCAGGCTGAATGTGCCCAACACCACTGCAAACGGGCTTGTTGGTGTACAGAGGTCAATGGTAGCCGCCTCAAGGGTCGTCATTAGACCAGCCCCCTCTCTGTAAGCCACCTATTAATGGTCCTTGCGGTCATTGAAGCACCAGTCGCACGTCGGTTCGATGATAATGATGAACCTGGGATTCTGAGTGTATCTTTGACAACTGTTTGGTCCTCACGTTCTGTCGTCTCTCGAGGTCGACTGCTTCGTTCTTGATGCTGTATTAGGCAATGGTTCACCCATTCCAGCCAATATCGGAATAGTGACATTGCTCCCATTCAAATGTCGAGCGATTTGTCGATTATTCCATGTACGTTCTATGAGCCCAATTACACGTTCTCTTCCAAATGCTGACATCTGAGTGTATTGTTCATGCACCTATCTGCAAGGCATTGCTATTATCCAGCTAAGTACAAAGAATAAAATTTATAAGGAAATTTTACAGTGTTATCAACATGTTCCCTGTTTACTACCCTTGCCAGCTGCACAGTGAAATTGCGGCTGCAACGTTGCACATTCGTCCATCCTTCGGCAAAATTTGCAGATTTGCATTTTATGTCACTATCTCTATGAACATCAGCAGTGACTAATTTGCAGATTTGCATAACTCTTTCGTATTACGCAATTTTTTGCATGTATTACATAAATGAAGATTAACCTAAAATTTCATCTCCAGAATTATGGATTAACAAGATTAAAATAACTCAAACGGTTATGTAATGCATATTTCTTTCCAAATACATAATTAGAATATATCAAGACTTAAAAATTTTCTGAAATATCACATCAACATGTACAAATCTTTGTGTTTAGTTATGATTGTAAATCTGTTAGCCTTCTAGAATACATTTTTGTTTTTCAGGGTATGTGTGAAGTTTATATGCAACACCAAAGGTCTGTCATACACCTGAAAAACTCAATGAATTAAAAATTTTTGTAAAGAGCTGTTCTGAAATGATGAACTAAGTTTGATTTATTGACAAGACCCCTTCCTCATTTTCAGTTCTTTGACTCCTGAGAGTGTCTCGCTCTTCCGTTAAATTATTGCACACTAAAAGCCAGTGGACGATAGCTTGGTCTCATCATTACTGCACACAGGGTGTTTTCAGTTATTTCTAATGGTTTGTAATAGACATTCAGTTTTGCATTGACTGTTAATATCGTCATAAAGTTCGGTGGTAGTGTTAACTTAATCGTAAAATGTTAACCGATTGCAAGAAAATACAGTTTCGAATTTCCCCTGTTTTTAGTTTGTTATCACTCAATTTCACATTATTGTGCTTCAATCCATCCAAAGTGCCAGTTATGCATCTCCAGTTTATTTATTTTGCATCATATTTCCTCAGTGAAGAAGCTATGATTGTTTGGATTTCGTAACGAACCACACGTTATCCTCGTGTCTGTGTGGAATACGGCAAGTCTGTAAAGATTCATTAAATAGTTCACTGTCTCAGTGACATACTGTTTTGCACGATCACGTGAGTATTCATTACCCGCCTGATGAGTAGGCTTCTTATTGAAAATTATTACTATTCTTGAATCCATTCCAATGTCTGATTTCCTTCCATCCTTGTAGACTTCAACAGAGTAGACCTGATTTTCTTCTTTCTCAGTTTCACTTCCATTTGTGTATACTTCAACAGAATAGAACTTATTTTCTTCCTTCTCAGTTATTCTTGTAAAATCTACTGGATGTGGCTAGTTTTTGTACTCTATGGCAACGTCTATTCTCTGTTTGGCGCCTTTAGATTTGACTATGTTGTAACATTTGTCTATTTCTTATATCTTAATAGTTATAGGCGCGGGGACTGCCAAATCGTATAGCGGTTCATTGGATTTCATCCTGCAAGCTTTTACTGTCTTCAAAGGGATTAATGGTGGTCCATTAATTTTAATGTGGTTGAATTTTTACTGCAGTGCTTCTATCCATATCACAGAGGCATACGGTAAGATTGGCCTAGGCAAAAGTGCAGCCTTATAAATTATTCTTGGTGCCTCAGTGTGAAGATCTAGTCAACACACAGTGATACTGAGAGATTTCTTGAACATAAAATTGTAAATTTGCTGTCGATAATAACTGCCAGATCATTTAGATGGCTTACCTGTTAAATTTCTTTATTGTAAAAGTCAATGTTAATTTTGTATTAGTTACGTCGTCTTTTGCTTGTAATGAGGACAACTTGTTATTTCTGCTCGTTGTATTGGAGCTTGCTGATATCAATCCAAGTCGCTATTTGTTGCATTTAGGTGTTGTGAATTTTTTGTTTAGTATTCGTTTAATAGAATTATATTGTCCACAAAAGAAATTACGAGCCAATGCCTTGAGTGAGGCAAAGGAAGTCATTAATTATATAATATATTCTATGGACATGTACTGCAAAAACACCCTGGTGGACATCCTTTCATTATTATTGTCTGTTTTCAGAGGTTTCTGGTGGTTAGGATTACAATTCTGTTGCTAAAAACAACTAAAAGCCATGTTTTGTAGTTTCCTGATATTATATATATATATATATATATATATATATATATATATATATATATATATATATATATTAGATATATTGAATTAATGAGATTATTTTTTCGGCACTCGGACAAGCACAATAAGCTGGGCTATACCAGTAAAAGGGTAAAGAACCCTTTCATGTTAGATGCATCATAAGCGAAATAGCCCTCTGCTGTTGTAGTTTTATGCTTACCAATTAATAAAACTACGCCCGATTGCCTTATCCACCTACAAAATCTTGACAGTGTTCATGTTGCGTCAATCGGATCTTCGCGAATTTTCCGAAGTACACAGGTGGGTTTCGGTTCTTCCTATTACAGTACTACTTGAAATAATAACTCATACAATCTTTCAGTTGATAAAATGATACTATATTCTTCTGTTCGATGCACATTAAAAATACATACTCTTCACGTATTCACATTTCCCAAAATTGCGACCTATAACTACGCTCTAAGATAATGTGCGTCTACTATCATTCACTAACAGAGAGCAAGTACTTCCTCCTACTGAGGAACAGGAAAAACATCTTATGTTTTTTAACATTAGAAAATCGAAAATACATGACGGTAAGCACAGGCTCTACTCTGGGCTACCGCTTCACCTGTTCTCTTTGCCTTTAAAGAAAATGAGAACATAAAAGTAAGAAATGCAAAAGGTTCATCATACTGAGACATTCAGATTCACGCAACTTATTCGAAATACTGGGCCAGCAAGTTGTCTCGAATGCCCCATATGGATCAAGAGATGCCATAAATACACCTTTTGGCTGTGAGACTGCTATCTACAAATACTCGACTGCAATTAACGCATCAGCCATCCTGTTTCTGGAGTGAAACAATATCTAATCGTATGTAGAAGATTTTTCGGTAGATGAAATGCGTAATGCTACTCATTAAAAGGTTTTCCAGTAGTTTCGCTATACTTGTCTTGCTACGAAAATCCCATTTTCTGACCCAGTGTTTGTGACGCGGCTATATCACACTGCACAGTCGAGTGAAGAGTCTGTCTTCTTGGGCGTTATTCACGTGAGGCCGTTGAGAGCCTGCATGGTGTTATGCATGGCCTTCCGCAGTCCTAGTATTGCATATTCGTTTGAAAGTCACGGCATCCACGCCTACTGAAGCTGTAATATAGTGGAACGATAAACTCTATTCTCGATATGTCATGAGCCTGACTCTGTTGAATTGTAATACATGGAGGTTTTTCCTTTTACACGAAGTAGCAACAGCATCTAGAGCACACCTACACTCCACCAACCACCTTATGGTGAGTGCCTGAGGACAGATACTTCGTGTATCACTGTCATTCCCACTTTTCGTGTTACCGTCGCAAATGGTGCACGGAGAGATTGAGTGTTGGCAAGTCTCTGTGTCTCCCTAATTTCATCATCATGGACGTGTCCCGAGATGTACATAGGAGGTAGCAGAACATTGGCTGACTCTTGGAGGAAAGTTCACTCACGGAATTTTTAACGTAAAGTACCGCGTGAGGGACCACGCTTTTCTTGTAACGTCTGCCTCTCGAGTTAGCATAAAATGATAGTCTCACTAAACATCATTAAACTGTGATTTCAGAACGAGAAACCCGCCGCCGAATCTTTTCTTATCCACAGATTTCAGATGGGGTTACTCGTACCCAATCTCCGTAACTCGAGTGCAGTACTAATCATCTGCAAGTCCAGCCATGCCGCACTCTTAATGTTAATTTGGCTATTATCGCCCGTCACCATCGTGGTGTTACAATTTTAACTGCCAAAAGAGCAGTAGAGCGTCGGAGGAAAACGAAAATACTCGGTTCGTAGTAAGGTTAGTGCGTAAGTTCGTAGAGTTTCTGATTTGCATGTTGGTTTGTCGGTTGCTATGGGTTTATACATCGATGGTAATTTTTTATTTGTAGTTCACTGTTGCTGTTTGAGTGTACGCATTATTGTCTGGAAACAGTGAGTGGAACTGTAGACTCTAGAAAATGGAGTGCCTAGTGGAGAAATTGGAACATTTCCGACGTATTGTTCTGTTTAAGTTACTGCAGCGGCGGCAGTAGAAACATTTTCGCCGTCTATAGGATTAATGCCACTGGACAGAGCACGGCAAGAAAATGGTTTTCTGTTTTAACGAGGATCGTTTTGATATTAGTGACTTTCCACGTTCAGGAAGATGTTCGGGGTTTGATGAAGATCGTTTAACCGCATTAATACACAATGATCCACGTTATTACAATCTAGAACTGCCAAAGTTGATGAACTGTTATCATTCCAGCATGTTGCGACATTTGCATGCTGTGGGAAATATTCAAAAGTAGTTTATGGGTACCGCATGCTCTAAGCCAAAATCTCAAAAATCAGCTAGTGGCTATACATGCGTCTCTGCATGCTCGTCATCAGTTGGATTATGCACAACACCAACCATCCTGTCCTGTATCTTTAATGATGACGGCAAACGGTTTCTTTATACTAAAATAAGGAAAAGAAAGGAATGTTTGATCCTTAGCAAACCAGCAAGTCCTGCACGCATCCACAATAGATAAGCCGGCCGGGGTGGCCGAGCGGTTCTAGGCGCTACAGTCTGGAATCGAGTGACCGCTACGGTCGCAAGTTCGAATCCTGCCTCGGGCATGGATGTGTGTGATGTCCTTAGGTTAGTTAGGTTTAAGTAGTTCTAAGTTCTAGGGGACTGATGACCTTAGAAGTTAAGTCCCATAGTGCTCAGAGGCATTTGAACCATTTTTTGCAGTCAACGATCAGGAAGACTGAGTGCAGTGATGCTGAACCACCTTATCAACAGTTATCGTGCTAAGGGCTAGTTTGCATCTTATGAGCAGTAGGTGAGACTTCGTCATCGCAGACACCAGCAACCTCGTCTGTTGTTGCTGATTACGTGAAACGTGGCGGCACAATCATAAAGAATATGGCGAGTTGTTTTCATAACTGCACTGTGGTGGAAATTATTAATGTGGCGGCGAGAAAGGGATGTGAGCTGCGCCTTGACACGACTCACCATCGGCTGGCGCTCTGGCGAATTCGATATCACAGTACAGTCACGGAGAATGGTGAAATAGAATTCCTGAGTTCTTCTGTAACCAATCAAGGCCTTGCGGAGGAAAGGCTTTGCACAGAGCTCCCACCATGACAAGGAAGACTGATGGGCACCACGGCGTTGACGATAAGCTGTTTTCGTGGTCTCGATGAGCTGCCGGCAGTCGGGTGAAGTTAGGTGGATCGTGATCAGTTTCCATGGTTCACGACCGCGCCACACCCTTTGGAGGCAGAAATTGATGGCACAGATATACACGTCTTGGTCAAAGAATGCAAGGGGTCAGCCTTCAGCAGCTTTCACTTCATGGACAATATCGCGAAAGATGTAAACACGATCTAGGCGACTGGAAAAATGGTTACTGGAATGAATAAAAACCGGACGATCGTCATGAACATGCTCTCAAGAATCCACAAGGCATAGGTGCTGGAGACCTGACACTAGCGCCGCGCTCGTAGTGTGACGTGGTAATAGGTCTTCGGGTGCCTGGGCGCATTTATAATCGCCTCCCATTATCAATGTATCCTGCCGACCCAGTAAAAGAGGCCTGACTGACTCCCTTATTGTATGATTATGTGATACCAGAACATACACTGGTAGCAGTTACTTCTGTAAAATATCTGGGAGTATGCATATGGAACGATCTGAAGTGGAATGATCATATAAAATTAATTGTTGGTAAGGCAGGTACCAGGTTGAGGTTCATTGGGAGAGTCCTTAGAAAATGTAGTCCATCAACAAACCTAAATACACTCGTTCGACCTATACTTGAGTATTGCTCATCAGTGTGGGGTCCGAACCAGATCGGAGGAGATAGAGAAGATCCAAAGAAGAGCGGCGTGTTTCGTCACAGGGTTATTTGGTAATCGTGATAGCGTTACGGAGATGTTTAGCAAACTCAAGTGGCAGACTCTGCAAGAGAGGCGCTCTGCATCGCGGTGTAGCTTGCTGTCCAGGTTTCGAGAGGGTGCGTTTCTGGATGAGGTATCGAATATATTGCTTCCCCTTACTTACACCTCCCGACGGGATTCGAGTGCGCACGGAGGCTTTCCGGCAGTCGTTCTTCCCGCGAACCATATGCGACTGGAACAGAAAAGGGAGGTAATGACAGTGGCACGTAAAGTGCCCTCCGCCACACGCCGTTGGGTGGCTTGCGGGGTATAAATGTAGATGTAGATGTATATGTAGAAGAAGGTGAAACGTTCACAGCGGCGGCCCAAACCAGATTGTGCATAGAAGTTGACGATCCTGACGTGAGAGCCATGCCTGTGGTATTAGGTAGATAGGCAACTACATCAGCGAGGATACCATCACGTAAGAAAATCGCCATCCCACTACCAGTAGGGCAATCATGAGAACATGTGCTGTAAAACCATGGGAAGAAAACTGCAACATGCTCCTCCTAAAGGAGAGCAACGTTAATGTCCGCAGCATACAGCATGTGATGGAGTAAAATCTGATTGTGGCGTACGCGTATGGCATTGGCATTGACCCTGAACGGACCGATTCAGTGGACCACTACCTGAGGTGAACCAACAGGTAGCGTCAGACACAGAAAGGGAGGCAACCGCATCAGACGCTGGCGAGGGATGGTCAGTGTCCGGAGGTGGACGCTGACTAGAGATGGAGGCGAGGAATGATGTCGCGTCATCAGCTGTCAGGGTGTCAGAGGACAGGGCACAATCAGTAGCAGGGTCGTCATCTTGTGTAGACTTCCGATGGACGCAGTCATAAGAAAGGGTAGGGCGTTCTCCTTCCGTTTTCTCGGCGATCGTTGCTTCAAAGGTGGCCGCCACAAGGTCCGACGGAGCCTCAAAAGGGAGTTAGAAAACCCGCAACATTCGGAGGCCAAAATCAAAGTGATCAACCACGACAGTCCCTACATGTCCATCAGAGCACCGAGCGAGGTGGCGCAGTGGTTAGCACACTGGACTCGCATTCGGGAGGACGACGGTTCAATCCCGTCTCCGGCCATCCTGATTTAGGTTTTCCGTGATTTCCCTAAATCGTTTCAGGCGAATGCCGAGATGGTTCCTTTGCAAGGGCACGGCTGATTTCCTTCCCAATCCTTCCCTAACCCGAGCTTGCGCTCCGTCTCTAATGACCTCGTTGTCGACGGGACGTTAAACACTAACCAACCACCACCACCATCCATCAGAGTATTGGAGCTTGAAGCGTTAGTGTGATGCCGCACAACGACGGCGCACAGTTGGTCATTCACCAGCTTTATGTACACAGAAGTACTGAGGATCGAAAAATGAATTCCGATAACATTTTGTGGCGAGAGATACATTTCATTCCCCATAAAACGTTCTACTGCATACCCTTCGGTCAATCATGATCCAAAAGAAAAAATAAATTAATTGCGGCTTGGCGGTAAGAAAATACCGATAAGTTGGACTCTGAGACAAGCCGCTATGCAGAAGTAAACAAACGGGCTCGCTCACAAGCAGCACAACAGGCGAGACGCAAACAAGGCGTATGTGCCTCATCACTGCCGAAGGCAGGCTATGACCTTTAATCTACCCGAAAACGAATCAGGGGCATACCAAAACTTCCACATGTTGTCATCTATGTGTCGGTAATATGTGTGAAATCTTATGGGACTTAACTGCTAAGGTCATCAGTCCCTAAGCTTACACACTACTTAACCTAAATGATCCTAAGGACAAACACACACACCCATGCCCGAGGGAGGACTCGAACCTCCGCCGGGACCAGCCGCACAGTCCACGACTGCAGCGCAATAGACCGCTCGGCTATGTGTTGGTAATCTGCACTAGTGCACTCATTAAGTATTCTCCTGTACAGGGGAGCCATTTTTAATTGAAAGTCGCTTGCCTTACCAGGGCGGATAAGTGCGATATGGCACTGCCTGTGTTGATCAGAGATACGATCCTTCGGATACGCATTCACGTTCTAACGAACAGGTAATGCAGTGACTACAGCCATTATGAAATACATGAACTGTATTCGCAGTTGCGAATATGGGAAACCATCAGCTGTATAATGGAATGACGACAAATGAGAATTTGTGCCGGACCGCACATGAATGCATGTCCGAAGGAACATTGCGTCGTACTTCTGAACAGTACATGCACTGAAATATTGTATTTGTACGCCGTCATTGGGCAAACGACTTTCAATTAAAAATCTTTCCCCTGTAAGGATATACACATAACGTAGTACCAGTGCAGGTTGTAGGCACATGGTTGACGACATATGGAAGTTTGGGTTTGGCGGTGAGTCATGCTTAGTTGTAAGTAGGCTGTTTATGTTTTCTTATTGGCCACGTTACGTAGCGCTCTGTATGAAAATCACTGGCTGTGCTGTGTGCAGTCTGTAATTTTCATACAGAGCGCTACGTAACGTGGCCAATAAGAAAACATAAACAGCCTACTTACATACATGAAACGTCCCCTTTTTAACAATTATATACGTGACTGGGCTTAAACTGACACACAATATTTTTAGCGCAACGCAATCTGACTTTCAATAATCCCTACAAAAGAATGGCCCTGACTATAACATTAACCTATACCTTTCACAAATCACTTACCTCACAAAAATCTTCGTTACTCGAACTAGTGCAATACAGCGAGCGTCACTACTGCCAGCTAAATAAAAGATTCAAACTACGGAAGGCACTAACTACTGACAGGCATAGTTAGCAAATGAAAGATTTTGATAGAGAACAAACAATGTATTTACCTTAATAGTCATCAAAAGTCATAATATATATAGGAGTTCATAACATCCATTCTTACAAATATCAAAACTCCGCCATTTCTCTCCCCACATCCACCACTGCTGGCGGCTCACCTCCAACTGCGCAACGCTACGCGCTCTTCACATCCAGCTGCCGCTGTCCAACACTACAATGGCAGACAACAATGCAAACTAGCCACAGACTGCACAAAGCACAGCCAGTGATTTTCATACAGAGCGCTACGTAACGTTGCCAATAAGAAAACATAAACAGCCTACTTACATAGTTACTCTAATGGTAAGGCGACTGCTTCCGGGAATTGGGAAATCTGGGTTCGCTCCGGCACAAATTTTCATTGTCGTTATTCCATCATACAGATGATGGTTATCGATATTCGCAACTGCGAATAGATTTCGTTGTATACCCTCTACAACCATTAATGTGAAATTTTCAGGAAGAGTCGAAAACTTGACTAATACGGTGTTCACTCAACAGGAATGTAGCTTACTCGAGACAGGTGTCCAATATAATATTCATCATAAATGTAATTCGCAAAATATTAGGAGATTCTTGTTGAAACCATGATTGCATTGGAATCGTCTTTGATAAGAAAGAACGAGGATGCTCGCTGCAGTAACCAAGACGGAAAAAATATTACAGGAATCAATAGCCAAAACTACAAAATATTACAGAAAAATTCCTCTGTTAATGTTCAGGATAATAGTGAAAATCTTATTGTTAGATGGATTAATGCGAAACTAGTAGACATCCACGCTAGAGTAGTTAAAGAATAATAAAAGTTTCTACACTGTGTTTGCTGCGTACGAAGTGCGATCTTCCTTCCCAAACATACAGATCATGCCACAGAACAGCCTGTGTACTTTACAAGACACCATTTCAATTTACTTGCCTTGGTGAAGCTTAGTTGAAGTAGAGGGGCTACACTGGGATCTCTTGGTTGCAGTCACTCTGCGAGTAAGAAGGGGTCCATGTGGTTGCGCGTATTAGAGATCATATGTGGCTCATGCTTAGTTGTATAGAAGGTGATTATAGCGTTGCATATTATCTTTTCACTTCTCCGTGCTATACGCCCACGGATTTTACTCTATTCTGAAGTATAGAATAGATTTTACGTGTTCAAAAAACCTTGACATGGGAACATAATATTCCGATTGTTTGTCATGAATCTGAACAATGTTCTTGTGGGGTTAAGTACCCAAGCAGACTTCTCAAATAATTTCTTGTATTTCGTTACAATAGAGTTGCTTATCAATCTACGTTTTTCGTATTTATTTGATCACATGCCTCATAATTCTTTATATAAAGACACTTGAGCGTGCCACGTCGCATGGCCGCCAATCTGTTGAACCTTGAGGACTCGCTTCACGATCCAAAAATACTAGCGTCTTATTGGAAATCAAATATTTGTTTCCGATCTCACGAAACTTTAAGAATAATAAACTTTTCCTTGTATGCTGTTAGGTTCTAGTTCCAGCCAAGGTGGCTCTACAAGTGCTATTTCGCTCTTGTATATAATACGGATGGATTTTGCAGGTCATTATATATAAAGATGACATTCATGAATTACATCTTGGCTATGATGGTTTAGATCTTTCGTACTCGAAGGCAGCAATTAAAAAACGGAGGAAACATTATCGCAGCGCAGCTGGATGCTGTGAACAGAAAGCTAACCACTGTTCAGTTTGTTTCACCGCTTTTACGAATCAGTAAAGACTGTGCAGTCAGAGGTTTTCATCGCTCGGGGACTGTGTATTGTGTTGTCCTCACGTTCGTGAGGGCACTACGCTCTTGATTACTATTACGTATGGCAGCAGTCTTCCCGTTTTGTCACAACACAGGACTATCAAGAAGTAAACAACGATAACAAGTAAATAAAAATTGTGATAAAGAAATGAAAAAGATGATTAAAACGTTGCCTTGTCAACTTTCGGCAAAAAACAGCTGTAGTAGCTCTGGGTGAATTTTGACTATGATTTCTCTACCATATGACAAACATGTACTTTTTCTCTCTTCTCTGTTCTCTAGCGTTTATCCCGTCCTTAGAGGTTCACTGTTTTAATTCTTTGGCAAGTCTGATTTTGTCCCTGGATGACCCTCCTGTCAACATACTCGTCAGTTATTTAAGGAAGTGAATGGCTAGTGCCATGTCTCTATGAGTCGTGTGCGCTTTGTTCTGTGCGGTGCTGTATATTAACTGCACGTGTACCGCATTTTCTGAGGTGGAGATTTGGGAGCTGTCCAGCATTTGTTCGAACGAACGAGAAAATCACACTCGAGTTGGCCATTGTACCTGGACAATGATGGTCAATCCACTGTACGGATTCGATCCGGGTCTCATTCATTTCCATGTCTCCCAAGCTAACGTGCTCTGAGATTTGGTGTACAAGCAGGTTGTGCAATTGTTGTATCACAATCAAATGGAGATATTCAATAATTTATATTTTTGTGACGAACGATAATGCAGTCAGAGGTGTAAGAATATCAGTGGCAGAAAGTGGAGGAAGTGTGCATTTAAAAACTGTATCAAGTCACGTTAAAGAGAACATTAATTGGACACTCACGAGTTGCTCTTAGAGCATTATCACAGCCGATTCTGATTGGGCTACACAGCGAGAACCTCGCTTCTTCCTCTCTTTTCGAACTTACACTATTCTTTTCAGTTTTACTCGATAAATATTTGTTTCACATTCTTGATCAGCATTATCTATAGTAGACGTACATTTTTCTTCTGCTATGGCGTCTTTTGCAGACTGGACAACTTTGGCAAGTTTCTTCCATTTAAGCCAGTCCTGCTTATCATCCTCTGCCAGTTGTTTATCCCTGTGATCGTCTGGAACACAATTGACCGATCTCATCTTGCATTTTCCACTTCGTCTGGAAATTTCTACTGCCGTCTCCATCAGACTTATTTCAAGGTGAGTGCGATCTGTCCTAATGAGAAGTCCAAACCGTGGGTGTACACAGCTTTCAGTTCAGCAATATGAAACAGCTGTGTAACTAAGAAAAGCAAAATCTAATTAATGGCAAAAACATTAATTTTTTATTTACACTCTTCAGGCTATAGATGTTGTGCTTTTGTTTCAAAACTATTATGTGTGTATTTGTCTTTGAAGCTTATGGCACTCAACGACGAGATTATCAGCACCGTTACACTCATTTCAAAACTATTCCTCAATCAGAACGTTTCCCCTGTTCTTCTATTTCCAGTACTTTAAATAAGTGTCCTAATGTAGTTTCCATTTCTAAACCTTTCTTGATGGAGCATGAATGTTATAGTGGGGTGAAATGAAGAAAATAGGTGCGTAATGTTTTCTGTGCAGATAAAGCTGGTGAATACGTTTTGAAGTCGCCAGTGTCTCTGTCTTTGTTGAACAGCACACTCCCCAGCCGTTGCCTACCTCGGTAACTGGCAATGCTGGAGTAACACCGTACCGCTGTTTCTACTTCTGGCTCTACTTATAACAATTTACATTCTCGGTAAACTACTGCCGTCGCTTCTTAACTTAATACTTGTCGTGTTTGCTGTACGTTCCTAGTAATGAGCACTGCATTGGCTAAGTAACTTCAACATACCTAAAAAGTAAAACTTCCGCGTTCTGGACCAAGACGAACAAATCAGTTTCGACTGACCTCCGCGTCATCCTATATCAATTCGCTATTGGGGTTGGGGGTTGGGTTGTTTGGGGAAGGAGACCAGACAGCGAGGTCATCGGTCTCATCGGATTATAGTAGGACGGGGAAGGAAGTCGGCCGAGCCCTTTGAAAGGAACAATCCCAGCATTTGCCTGGAGCGATTTAGGGAAATCACGGAAAACCTAAATCAGGATGGCCGGACGCAGGATTGAACCGTCGTCCTGCCGAATGCGAGTCCAGTGTCTAACCACTGCGCCATCTCGCTCGGTCATCCTATATCAATGGCGCCATTGGATGCGGTATGGAGGGGTATGTGGTCGGCACACCACTCTCCCGGCCATTGTCGGGTTTCTTGACCTCGGAAGCGCAAGTGATAAGTTGAGCTCCTCATTTGGCCTCATGACGCTGAGTACCAGTTCTCCCACCAAGGAAAAGGCCCAGGAAATGAACCCGGTCATCCGCATGGCATTCAGCTTCTGCATACCTTAACCAACATGAAAATGTGCAGTAAATGTTATGCGTGCACCTCGAAGTGTGTGCTACAGACAGACGTAGCAGAATGACGCTGGTAGTGGCTGCAGCGTCACGTGGTACACTGCCGATTCCCACAGCGTATCACCCCACCACTCACCACCAACCTTCTTACGTCAATACCATTGCAACACTGTGCGGGGCCGGAGCATGGAGAAGAATGCACAGTAGAAAAAAAAAAAAAAAAAAAAGATCGTGCGACTATCAAGCGTCCTAGAGCGTATAGGGAAATAGCAAATGAAAGAATTCTCTTGGTGCTGTGTCGGTGAACGGAGCTGATGTTCTCTTATTCAGACGCGGGGAGGAAGGTTCGTGCAAAACGAAAACGGAAAACGGAAGAAGCGATCACGGGAAACACGGTATCGGGAAGAGTGCTGAAGTGCCTCGGAGTATGGGCGGCTGCAAAACGTTGGGGACAACAAAGAGACTGACGTTCCGTGCGCTGGTCGTGACGCTGCAGTTCACGTCCACCGGCGTCAGCCATCCGTGACGACTCCCTCCAGTGACCGCCTGTTAGAACAGCGCGTCCTCTGTCCCTGCCTCAATGTTGCCGGCTGCAGCACATCCGGTGGATTATCCAACCAACACCAGCAACCTTCTCAATAGCTGTGCCTTCACGTGCGCTACAAAATGTCAACAGCTATACTTTTTCAGATAGTGCGCTAAAGTGATTTGAAAGCTACGTGAGAAACAGACAGCAGCGTGTTGCATGTGAGAATGAAAAGCCGTCCTGAAAGCACCTTCTTCGGGAGTGGCTCACGGCTCATTTCTAAGCCCATTATTGTTTCCGCTTATTCTGTTTTACGTTAAGTACAATTCCTACGTCCTTATGTGCCATACCTGAAGACATCAATGTTCCAATTGTCCATATGAATGATGACCTGTAAAATCAGTATTGGGACAGACGAAGGGAAGTCACAGATTTGTAGGTAAGGTTCTGGGAAAATGTAATGCACCTGCATAGGAAATCACACACCAGACGCTAGTGTCACTATTTATAGAATACTTTCCCATTGCTTGGTATCTTTATCTAATAGGCTTGACACCAGGCATCGAACACAGTCGGAGACGAGCTGGTAGGGTCGTTACAGCTTGGTACAGCCATCCGAAAGAGTAAGAGAAATGCTAGGGGATCTCAAATGACAATCCGTGCAATTGGAGAACCTGCTTTCAAAGAAGACTGTGCCTCAAGTACACTGCCAGCATTGCATAACTTGCATAGGTGTCAAGATAACGTGATAAGAGAGATTAGAACAGGTAAAGAGACATATGGACAATAATTTTTGCTCACTCAATAAGCAAAAGGAATAGGAATAAAACCGATAATTCTGGTACAATGTACTTTCTGCCATGCTCTGCGTGGTATCTTGTGGAGTATAGAACTTAAGCTAAATCTGATGAAGTGGCTACTAATTTTATTGTCTCATCAAAAATTACTTAGTATCGAATTCTGGGAAAAATTGCTCCTTCCCCCCCTCCCCCCCCCCCTCCCTCCAGCCAATTATTCTCGACAGTATCTGAATACCATGTCAGACAACGGTGAACAAGTTGGGTGTAACTTTAGATGAACACTTCAACTGCGCTGAATATGCTGTCGCCACGTGCAGGAAAAAATCTGCTTGCCTCTCTGTCGTCCAGTAGCTGTGGAACGTATTTCCGCAGGATGTGAAACGTAAACCCGTGTAATTACTCATTCTTGCAAAGTTCCACTATTACGATGTAATTCAGTATAGTACGAGCAGCGAAAACTCTGCAGCATCCATCTGGGCGACCAAGGTACTACTTTGTGCAGCCCTTTAGGATATTTGTGGCCAGAGAAGTTACGTGCTCATCATATGCTCCTCAGTCCGCAAGTATCCCAATACCTCACAACAGATATCAAGAACCTGTCATGCCATCATAATCGCGGCGCAAGCTCTCACTTACTTAGCTGTGCCCGTTCACAAACTAAAAGCATTGGGCAATTACTTTTCTCTTGCTGTTAATTCCCATTCTGTGCGCAGTCCAGTTCTGCGTTGCATTTGAAAAAAAGCCGATGCATTTCCTTCTGTCAACCTCGTATCTATTCCCTAAAAATTAGCACATATGACCACTTTCTCTCTGTCAAACAGTAAAACACATGCTTACATCTTCCCCCAGTTATGCTTCTTCCTTTTTTCCGTATCGAGGGAGGGTAGCACAGTGGACTCGATTTCGGAAGGATGATGGTTCACATTCCCGTCGCCACAACTTGATTTAGGTTTTCGTGATTTCCCTAAATCGCTCGAGGCTAATGTCGAGATGGTTCCTTTGAAGAACAAGGCCGATTTTCTTTCTCCATTCTTTCGTTATCCGTGGTTGTCCTCCGAGTACAATGACCGCGGCGTTGACGGGCCATTAAACTCTAATGCTTCTCAATCATATGTACAATCTTCTTTCCTCCCTGTCTTCGTTACCTGTATCCCATCATGTCATCCTTCCTCCTGCCTCTATATCGCACTCTTTCTGTCTCTCTCCATTGGCCTTTGCTTGAATCCACATTAATGTAAATTGCTATTATTTCTACTTTTGATTAACTAAACTGTGCTTATTTTGTATTATATCTACTACAATTTTCCATTACTTCTGTTACAGCTGCGAGAGCCCTCCAATAAGTAACGCAAAACATTTCTTTCTCAGACGAGTTCCGTTAAAAAAATGCGGAATTTATTGTGAGACATTGTGGAATATTCCCGCTTCAGGCCTATAGTACCGATCTCGCACATTCCGACTTACATCTGTTTGGCCCAATGAAGGATGCACTCCGCGGGAAGCTATACGTGGATGGTGGAGGACTATTTACGCAGCAAGACGTTCGCTTTAACGTGGACCAGTGGGTGGTACCATGCGGGCGTACAGGCCCTCCAATAAGATGGCGTAGGTCCGTCGCACTTAACGGAGATTGTGTTGAAAAATACTGTTTTGTGGCCACAAGAGTGATGTGGTATATTGGAGTCCTGAATAAAACGAACTTGGTTCCAGAAAAAAATATCTTGCATTACGCTCCTCGTACAAATGCCTGTCTCACCAAGTTTTCGTCGGCTGTGAAAAGAAGATAACATCGCTATCTGCCGGTAAAACTAGCTAGTACGAACTACACTAGTACTATCAGAATGCGCCGTGTTTCTTATTAGATATTTAGGGGTCTAAATTACCCACAGGGACCCACAATATCGTCCCTACCTCTACTGGAATTAATCAAAAAACAGAGTCAACGAATCACAGCCCAGCGTTGAAATTATGTACATCTTATTTAAAACATAAAATAATTCCTAAATTCAAGACACATAGGCAAAGAGCGTCGATCTCCTACCAAATCATCTGGAAAGATGTTCAAAGTCGCAGTTACTATAAAATGACATTAAAAGCTGAAGCAGCGTGAAGGATTGTTTTGGTGCACATACTTAGCGTAACATATCAATAGTACCTCGGAAAAGTAAATCAATAATCTGTTGGCATATGGGCGTCACATTTGAAATAGGAGCAGTCTTACCCTGACTTAGCTATGTTTATTGCGAGTTGGAAACCTGATGGCGACATTGACGATTTTATTAGTGTTTGCTGATCTTGGTGGTCACGTAGTAGGCAAAGTTTTGGGTGTATCCGTTGCGCGACAGGACAGAGAGTTAAAGGTATAGATGGTGTTCAGTTGTGCATCGGCATTACAAAGCATTTATCGTTTCGCTAAATTTCGCAGGTATGCCAAATCAGCACATACAAGCACAATACGACAAAATTTCAAACTCTTAATGCCACAATGAATTTATATCGGCATAAAAAGAATGGATCGACGGGGCAGAAATCACTGAATACGCAGTGACATGAAGTCATATCAGTGAAATGATGAGACTCTACATCTCTCATGCATGCTGAACTTGCAATAAATCAATATAATGGCAACAGCGAATTCGTGTCAGACGAAGTCTTGAATCCAGATTCCCTACAATTTTTGCAAACAATTGTATTAGGCACATCTAAACGGTTTTCACTAATACCATGTGTCACTGCATCTGCAATGGTATTTTTCCTGCGAAACCATTAATTTCATTTCAGTGGAAGTAATTCATAGGTAGGACGAATAAAAATGTGGGCTATCGGAATTCTAGTTCGATTCCTTGCAATATAATAATATATAGAAATGTCATTAAATAAATTTCGTCCTGTTCTTCTTTAATGCAGGACACTGCTGCCAAAGAATGACAGTTTTAGCACACGTTTATCACATGGATGACAGATATCTTCATTCAGTACGGTTCGGCTTGCCTTCAAATTACGTTGGTGAACTGGTGTGAAGCAAAACATTTAAATTTTGTGCCTGTTTGATGCTTATGGCCGGAGAGAATTTCTATAGGATTTGAATGCCCTGTGCGGCTGGAAGTCAATATATCCTTGTTATATCTTTCCCATCCTCTTTCCTTTCCATTTATCTTCCCTCGCCCCCTCCCCCAATTATTCACTTTTCTGTGTGGTCAGGAAAGATGGCTAGCTGTGACTGTGGACTGATTACGGTTCTTGGCTGCTTTTCATGACAAATTTCCAAGTAGGTACATTAATAATTTTCTATGATTTCATTGAAAAGGCAATTAACTATCAGTTAATACGAAACTCAGTGTTTGTGAATGTTTTTGCCTAATATTTACACAGTATTTGTGTACAGCAGTTCATCGTCTTTCTGTTACGGACTGAGAGAATACAGGGGGTGAACAGAAATATGGAAACACTACAAACACAAAACATTATCACGTCTAAGAAGGTAAAGGGAAATAGATGAAATTCAAAACAACTCCAGTGGTCTCGGGGTGGATAAATACAGGTCCTGTGTGGTTTTAAAAGGAATCTTATATCACTCTCCTCGAAATACTGGGGGTGAGCAGAAATAAGGAAACACTACAAACACAACACATTATCACGTCTAATAAGGTAAATGGAAATAGATGGCATTCAAAACAACTCCAGTGGTCTCGGAATGGATAAATACAGGTCCTGTGTGATTTAAAAGGAATCTTATATCACTCTCCCTGAAAAATACGTATCCGCGCGGTCTCAGGCACCTTGCCATGGTTCACGCGACTCTCCCCGTCGAAGGTTTGAGTCTTCCCTCAGGCATAGGTGTGCGTTTTGTCTTTAATGTAAGTTAGTTTCAGTTAGATTACGTAGTGCGTGAGCCTGGGGACCGATGACCTCAGCAGTTTGGTACCATAGGAACCTACCACAAATTTCCGAATTTGGCAAAATATTGGCCAGTTCAGGTTACATTGACTGAGGAGAGTAGCGAATACGCTCCCTCCTCTCCAAACTGGACCACAAAGGCTCAATAATATTGAGATCTGGTGACTGTGGTGGCCAGAAGAGGAGCGACAATTCATCTTCATGCTCAGAATACCAACTCTGGACGATGCGAGTCGTGTGATAAGAGTCTTTGTCGTCTTGGAATGCAGCTTCACCATTGGGAAAAAAACATTATACCATGGGAAGGACCTGATCGGCCAAAATGGCACTGATGCGATCTTGCAGAGTATCCGTGGAGTCCACAGAATACTACCATATGCCCGCCCAAATCATCACCAAACCTTGCCATGTGTCACTCGTCGGACGTAAAAGCTCCAAACTGTTTAAAACAAGACTCATCCAGCCAAATTACATCATTGAATTGCTTCATAGGGCAGGCTTTGTGGCTTCAGCGCCTGTTGTAAGGAGCTGCACTATTAAAATATAATAAGGTCACGTATTTTAGAGGCCCAGTACGACATTCGCACTGTAATACTTATAGCGTAAAGGGATTTTTATGTTAGGCCCCTAATGGGCTGGTCCACCCGAACAACAAAGACATTTCGTACTTGACTATTAGGAGGACAAACAACTCATGTGGACTGACCTAACATAGATGCAGTACTTCCGTTGCCGCCTGGTTCTGCAGACTGTTTCACTGAATGAGAGTAGTCACGGGACACAAGAGGTAGCGAATCTTGCCATCTCCAAAATGTCAAGAAGACACTGAAACCCCATGTTTGTATTTCACTTTTTCCACTGTTGGCTCTACTTTGATATGCCAGTCTTCGACACCAAAGCCTCCATACCTCCTTTGAATCCCGGTTATCACAGAAGACGATCTGTCACATGTACGTATGTATGTATTAAACCGGAGACGTAGAAACGACAGAGAGGCTTCGTCCCGCCGCAGCCCTCAGTGGTTCACAACCCAACAGGCTACATAATTCCACCCACCTCACTGCCGCCCCACACCGAAAACAGGGTCATCTTGTTTGGGCCCCATTAGCCCCCCCCCCCCCTCTCTCCCCTGGGAAAGTCTTATACCAGACGAGTCTACCCGACGGGAGGCCCTAGCCACACGGCATTTCATTATTTACCAGACGAGTGTAACCCCAAATGTTTGCGTGGTAGAATAATTATAGTGTATGCGTACGTGGAAACGGTGATTCCGCAGCAATCGGAGACAGAGTGTAGCTGAGGTGGAATAAGGGGAACCAGCCCGCAGTCGCTGAGGTAGATGGAAAACCGCTTAAAAACCATCCACAGGCTGGCCAGGCGGATTCGTGCCCGGCATGCATTCCTGCTTGGGAAGCAGCGGGCTACACCGCATGGCTAGTCGGGAGCTGCCACATAGTGCTTCGTCATTCTATGACCACACTAAGGTGTCCGCGCAACCAAACTGCTAAGTTAGACGGTTGAGCATAATTTATGTAAACATAAATTATTTCAGTGTGGTTTGTTTCAGTGCTGTCTACATTAAACGAATTACCACACGCTTCTCCACTGTCAAGATACACAGACGGAAGACAATGCCATCATCAAGAAGGAGTTGCGCGAGAGAAACGTAAGTTGGTAGGTATTTTCCTACATCTGAAAGATGACTTCTGTTCAAATTTTGTGCCAGTCGTGTGAGAGTGGTGCTACTAGCGGCACTACGAGGATGCAAACCAGGTTTGCTACAAGTATACGCTGTAACGAACGCTCGTGAGCCTTAAGCCGTCGGAACACGGAACGAGTTAGATAACGTTTACGTGGATCTCTGCCTGTTTTCTGCCGCCTCTTCCTACAGTTTGTCGTTGAAGAGCCAATTCGTCACGTGAAACACAAAATAAGTTCTGCGATATTTCGGCAACGTGCCACGTAAAGTATAACGAATAGGAAGCGAGAACGCTCTCTCCGTCACAACCAGAAAGCGAGACGCCATACTGTATTTTTCGTTTTCAGTAGAGGCCCATATTCGATGGATTCTATGTCGTACGCTAAACCCTATGAATATATGCTGTTTCTAAGCACCAGCCCATGTGTAAAGGATGAGCCAGACAGTAGGGGATTTATTATATGAGCTTTCAAACTGTAACTTCATTTTTCCATTACAGCCAAGCCACGGCCAGAAGTGTTAGCTGCCTGTAAATTCTTTCGTCCCACAGCTTAGCAACAGGAAGTCAGCACCAAGGAAGGGCACCTTGGCCACGCACCTCCCTCACATGCTGACGAGGTAACGCCGCCCCAGGGGTCGCTTAGCACACTACGCTCTGGAAAATTCCATGTCGCCCGCACGGTTTCTCGGTCCTGACCAGTCAGGGCGGAGGAAGCCGCGTGGTGCATCGAATATTCCTGGCCGCCCGTCGCCGGGCCCTCTCTCTTGTATTCTTGCTCACCCGCAAGTCGGATGTGCGCCCTGTAGCATTGAACATCTCCCGCTTCTCCAGGTGCTGCAGCACTGTGGACTTAGTTTTGGCAGACAACAACTTTCGGTAGCTTCGCAAACTATGTTTAGCCGAACTCTACGCTCTGGCTCACCGTCACCTCCCTAGTCCCATGCGACCCCTTTTTAACATGCTTTCGCCAATAAATGGCCTCTATCTAAAAATTATCCTATTCATTTCATAATGCCCACCGCCTGCACATGCGCCCATCTTGTACACATGGAATGTCTTGAGAACGAATCGTTATTCGTACGATTTGTTGTAATAAAATGACGGGAAAGGTCATATTGGTGGTTGAAGAACTTTCGTATTTAATTACAAGTCTCGTGTTATGAGAGAGAGTCGTTTTAAGGCAATGGAACGTTGAAGAAAGTTTCATGAAAAAGTGCCTTACTTACAAGGTTTGTTATAGTTAAATATCAATAACATTTTGACAATTGAATCTTTCGGAGCATTGTAATGAAAAGTCCGAGAAAATATTAGCCTGGTTATTGGTTGAAACGCTATGATACGGAATCGAGGTGTTGATTGGTAGCGAGTTCGCGTTCCGCTGTGTCTGAAGCTTTTTCCCCACCTTCGCGTTTTCTGAAGGGTTGTGGGAGTTTTCTATGAAAATAACAGAATTAATTTCTCCAAAATTTTATGTCACGTAAATAAAAGTGCGCTCTCTGTCAGCAGTGAGTTTATTCGATTTGGTGAGCTTTTTTAAGGTGATGTCCTACCTGAGTGGTCATGTACCTTTCATTTTTGTCTTATTACACGTTCCTGGATGCTGAAGTCTCTATTTGTATATATTCTATTAATGTATACAAATAGAGCAACAAGATTAGCATATGGTCATGAAAACATATGTGCGTTGTAATAGAGCTAACGTAGAAATTTTATGAGCGTCCATTTATCACGAACAAACTGTATGATTTACTAGCCTGGCCGAGCGATTCTAGGCGCTACATTCCGGAACCGCGCGACTGCTACGGTCGCAGGTTTGAATTCTGCCTCGGGTATGGATGTGTGTGATGTTCTTAGGTTAGTTAGGTTTAAGTAGTTTCTAAGTTCTAGGGGACTGATGACCTTAGAAGTTAAGTACCATAGTACTCAGAGCCATTTGAACCATTTACTAGCCAAATAAAGCCAACATCTGCTGCTGGATAGAGCTGAGAGCGCGAAATCATGTTAAGCAGCTCGTTCCGTGTGCCGACGGTGCTGTGTGTCGTGACGTGGGATATCTCGTTTGCGTGCACGTCAGAGTTAGCTGTCTCCTCCCGTGTGTCGATGGCTTTAGACATCTTCGACAGAGGACATAGTGAATTGATGCTAGTATAAATGCCCTTAAGACGACGAAGACATCATATCAACAGCTCACTGAGTTTGAACGAGGTAGTGTGATACGGCAATTAGAAGCTGGATGTTCCTTCCGTTATACTGCAGACAGATCCGGCAGGAATGTTGGCACTGTACATGACTGCTGGCAGCGGTGGTCAGGGGAAGGTGCGGTCGCAAGAAAACCGCACTACCGAGTGGAGCGACAGCTGTGTTCGGTATATGGCTGTGGCGCAACGTACTACGTCTGCAATCACAGCGACACAACGGACTGTTATAAGTAGGTTGTTTCTAGTATAGGTCCGAGTGGGACGCCTCTTAGTGTGCGCCAATGATGTATTTGCGACTTCGGAGGTGGCTCTCGCCTACATACCGCTGTTGTAGCTCCAATCGCGCACGCATGGGACATCATCGGACGAGAACTCCAGCGTCATCCGCAACCAGCAATAATTGTCCCTGTACTGAAAAAATTCGGAAATTTCTGGTAAGGACTGTGGGGCCAAACTGCTGCGGGCATCAGTCCCTAGGCTTACACAGTAGTTAATCGAACTTAACGTAACTTACGCACACACCCATGCCCGAGGGAGGACTCTGACCCCCGACGGGGGTGCCGCACCAGCCGTGACAAGACGCCTCAGATCACGTGGTTACCCCGAGCGGCAGCACTCCCTGTACTGAGCAACCAAGTGCAACAGGCATGGAGCTCCATCCGACAAACTGAAATCCGGTACCTGTACAACACAGTACAACCACGTTTGCGTGCTTGCATTCAACACTCCGACAGTTACACCGATTATTAATGTACTAGCGTTTCACATTTGCAGTGGCTTTTCTCGCGCTTACATTCACCAGTGATCTTGCAACGTTAATCATTTGTATATGTTGCCCCGACAAATTATTCCGGAAATTTCATTTTCATTAATTATATTTGGTGTTGGGATTTTTTCCGTCAGTAAACAACGAGGGCACCAGAGAATAAAACAGGTAAACAGACAAGGCCTGGTAGACACTCTTGGATAACACAAGAGAGAGTTAATTTCGTTCGTAAGAGGAGAGAACATAAAAATAATACAAATGAAGTAGGCAAAAAGACTGACCGAAAATGCAAAATGGCAAGGAAGGGACGACCAGAGACCAAACGCCACGCTTTGAAAAAATGCGCGACTACAGGAAAGATAGAAACCGCCTATTAGAAAATTGAAGCGACCTTTAGAGAAAAGAGGAGCACCTGTTTGCATATCAAGAGCTCAGATGCGAGCCAGTACAACGCAGAGGATAGAAAGGTGAAAGATGGAGGGAATATGTAGAAGAGCTATGCGATAGAAATGAGCTCTAAGGCAATGTTACAGAAAGGATACGTGAAGTACATCAAGTAGAGATGGGAGATGTGGTACTAAGAGAAGAATTTGACAGAACGCTGATACATTTACGTTGAAGCAAGTGCCCTGGAGATTCCTCATGGTGTGTGAGACTGGCTGTAGCGACTGATGTAGGATTGGTACCTTGTCTGTAGTCACGTCTGTAGTGACAATGGAGAGAAAATGCAATGCACTGCCCATCATTCTTTCCGTGTCAGCCAAATACCAGCACTCACCTGGTAACCTTCTGTCCGAAGACCCTGGAGTCAACGATGTTCTTCACCTACGACAAATGTTTCATCGCCAAATTTTATGTTGCAATTAAAGAAAAGGCACTTCACATGCTGTCATCTTTTGTAGGACAACTAAAAAAATAGAAAATATATCAAGGCTCAATGGAAACTAAACAAGAGACAAAGAGTTGCTTAACAGAGATGAATTAAGAAATTTTAAAATGTTAGGAAGAAAGTCCGAAATACTGTCCCAAAGACAGAGACAGTACGATGAAGCTTACCGCATTGCTATCGCTGTAATCGCGATGTCAGATGCTCGTGATGCAAACGGTGTTATTCCACAGCAGCAACCAACGTAGTTGCTGCAAACATCCTACGCAAAGCATGCTTGCGAAACTGGACTGCTTTCACACAAGTCTACTCCCAAGGCAATGTAAGAGAATACATGCGCATCAAATGGCGATATCTTCCACACTAAAGCTATCCGGGGAGAGAAGACCTCCCTGATCTGCAACCGAATTGCTGCCACTTCGGACTTATGGGGTGGCACAGCCTCTTGGCGCACAGGGTGGGAGACCTGTCTTGATGCCAATTCTAAGAATGCAGTATGAAATAGTGTCCCACTGCATCGGCATGGTTCCAACTTAAATTCGAACGTAGTGGCTGCGAACTTTACGATGTACTTTCCAAATTAATTAAACAATTGTGAAAACTACTTCGACCCCTTCCAACCGATGGTCCCCTGTGGAGGAAGTAATATAATGAATTTAGTTTAATGACTTTTAATTAATTGGCAGTCAGATGTTTGGTTAATGTCAATGAACAGGGAATTTTGCAAACAGCTCGTATCTGTGACTGAATACAGGAATTTAATTTTAAAAAGCACTATGGAACTTAAGATCTAAGATCATCAGTCCCCTAGATTTAGAACTACTTAAACCTAACTAACTTAGGGACATCACACACATACATGCCCGAGGCAGGATTCGAACCTGCGACCGTAGCAGCAGCGCTGTTCCGGACTGAAGCGCCTAGAACCGCTCGGCCGCAGCGGCCGGCAAATTACTTTCACTCATCTCTCTTTTTCTGTGATTAGGACTGGACAGGGCATCCGTTGTGGTTTCGCCACATGCGTCGTACGCCTTCGGATAGCCTCTGCGTTATAGAGCGAAGTACCCTCAGACATCAAGTAGAATATAATAAGGGTTCCAAGGAAGGCGGGTGCTGACAAGTGAGAATATAATAGAACCATGAGTTGATTCATGAGTGACACAAATTAGTTACAAAGGAATAGAAGAACTGATACGTGAGCCGAAGATTTTTATGGGTTACGGAGAAATGTAGGAACACTAGAAGCAGCACTGACTCTACGATATATCTTAGAAGATGGGTTAAAGAAAGGCAAATCTATGTTTATAACACTTGCAGTTTTAGATAAAGCATTTGCCAAAGATGACTGCACTACACATTTTGAAAGTCTGAAGCTACGAGGAACAAAGTCTAGGGAGTGAAAGAATATTTACAACCAGCACAGAAATCATGCCGCAGTTATAGGAGTCGAAGGACATAAAAGGGAAGCAGTGGTTTGGACGTGGAGGATTATAGCTTATTCCCGGTGTTATTCACTACGCATACTGAGCAAAATCAGAAATAATCAAGGAGAAGGTTGGAACGGAAATTACAGTTCAGAGATGAAGAACAAATATTTTGCCGTTTGCTCCTGACACTTTAATTTTGTTACAGAGCAGCAGAGGACTAGGAAGAGCGGTTCAAAGAAATGATTAGCAGTTTCAAATAACATAAATATCAACAAAAGTAAAACAAGGGTAATGGAAAGTAATTAGGCACTACTGAAAGAATGAGATTAGGAAATGAGACACTAGAGTAGGGGATGAGTTTGGCTGTTTGGGCAGCAAAATAGCTGATGGTAGCCAAAACAGAGAATATACGAAATGCAGACTGGCAATAGCAAGATAAGCATTTCTGAAGAGGAGAAGTTTGTTAACCTCTAAATAAATGTTACTGTTAGGAAGAGGTTTCTGATCGCATTGGCCTGGAGTGTAGCGCTGTATGGAAGTGAAACGTGGGCAATAAGCAATCCAGGAAAGAACAGAACAGAAGCTTTAGAAACGTGGTAATACATAAGAAATAGGTCCAATGCGTAAGCTGTGCAAGTAATGGATCCGTCTGTTCACTCCCACGACTCTAGTCTCATAACGACTCGAAAATGGCCTCAGTGGCCGAAGCCGCTCTGGTGACCGTGAGTATTAGTCGATCCAAATAATGAGGAGTTGCTAAATAGAACCGGGGAAAAAAGAGATTCACGGTACAGTTTGACTAAAAGTAGGGATCGGTTGGCAGGGCACATCCTGAGGCATCAAACAGTAGTCTGTTTGGTAATGGAGTGAAGTGCTGGGAGTAAACATCGTAGACGAAGACCAATGCAAGAACGAGTAAATCAGGTTTAAAAAAATGGTTCAAATGGCTCTGAGCAGTATGGGACTCAACATCTGTGGTCATCAGTCCCGTAGAACTTAGAACTACTTAAACCTAACTAACCTAAAGTCATCACCACATCCATGCCCGAGGCAGGATTCGAACCTGCGACCGTAGCAGTCGCGCGGTTCCGGACTGAGCGCCTAGAACCGCTCGGCCACCGCGGCCGGCTCAGGTTCAAAATTATGTAATTTACGGTAGTTATTCCGTTGTGAAAAGGGTTGCACAGCCTAGAATAGTATGGAGGGCTGCGTCAAACCAGGCTTCGGACAGAAGACCGAAAGACCAAGAAGAACTTCACTGTATGAATGTGGTGTACCATATTGTTTTTGATTCCTCAGACAGTTTTCTGTGATACTGTGTCGCGAAAATTTGACTGCGTGCAAGACGGAAGACATATGCCAGTAAACAAGCAAAGGTTAATTCTAAGGGGTAGTCGAAGGCAAACTAGACAGATGAAAAAAAAAAGTAAACAGGTTATTATATAACTAATACATTTACCCTACTGTGTGACAAGACAGTCAATGCCTTGATGGAAAATTGTTTGTGGTTGCCTGTGGAACCATGGTTGAACACAGACGTGTATCTCTTCGTACGAAGCAAATCGACGGCCACGGATGTATTGCTTCTGGGCTACTAAAACATGGAAATCGCATGGGCAGAGATCGGGACCGTATGGAGAAAGACATGTATGGGCCAACCAGTGAAAATTACTTAGCGTAGTTGAAACAACCTTGACACGTATGCTCGCGCCCACATATCTAAACACTTCTGTTGCAAGATAGTGCCCGCCCACATGTTGCCAAGTTGTTTCGAATACGATGCAGAATTCTGATGGGAAATTCTTACACGTCCTCCATAGAGTCCCTATCCCTCCCCATGCGATTTCTATATTTTTAGTGCCCTGAAGAAAAACATTCCTGGCCGTCGATTTGCTTTAGCTGAGGATGTACAAACCTGATTCAATCATGGTTCCGCAGGCAACCGCAAACATTTTTCCGCGAAAGCAGTGGCCGCCTTGTCCCACAATGGGACGGTTATCGCGCTTACTTTTGAAATAAGAAACAATTTGCTTATTATTTCCATCTGTCTCGCTTTTATTATACTGCCCCTTATATAAAACTTTATTTTTTTTCGAAGTGACAGTCGAAACTTAATGACTACCGCTCGTATACAAGGCAAGTCGTACCTAACATGGGATGCAGGAGTTCTCCTGAAAGTAAAAGGGTTAATGACAAGTGAGAGGAAACAAGAAATGCACCATACCAATCGGTTGACTAATCATTGGAACAAAAATATCCTAACTAACCTGAGTGCAGCGAAGATCACTTACCTTGTGTTGATAAAGCAAAGTTCTCATCGCAACGAAGTAATGAAAGGAAGATAGTACAATAACTGATATTCACACGAGACCCAAACAATGAACAAGCATATCATCTCACATTTATTCCCAGCAAGAGTTGCTTAACAAACAGCTAATAGTCGAATTTGTCGATGCTACTTTTGAAAATCATACGAAACCAGCAACTTGCCCATTGGAACAAGGGATAGAACAAGCAGAGACCTGTTATCACACAAAGCCACAGACAGCATTGTGCCGTTACGTTACCCGATCCTCGGCCGCTCGACAACGTGCCCGCGCAATGGTCAATAGTGATCACCGATATCCCAGGGTGTCCCCGTGGGCACGCGGGCTCGCTGCTAGCGTGCGTGCGTGCATGCGAGCGTACACGGGCGTGTTTGCGGACGGCGGTGTCCCTAGAGACCCAGTGCAGCAAATTTAGCTACATGCGGCGCCACGGCCAACACAGGTGGCCAAGCCGACAAACGTACATTGGCGCGGTATACTTTGTACTGTAGAACCACTAGGCTGAGCGCTCTTGTTATGCCCCTCTCTGTCTTCTTCCCTCCCTCCCCTCTCTCGCTCTCTCTACTTTCTCTCATTCACGTCCCACACACGTTGTTACACCATTGTAGGAAGATACTAGAGTCGCCTACACAAGCTGCATTGTTCATCTGTTTCTCTGCTTTACATAGTTATGTGTTACCCCTTTCCTTCTCTCTCCCTCTCTCTATCTCTCTCCATTGTTCCCTCACTTTCTCTCTCTTCCTGTCGTATTAACAGCAGCCACTTGACCTCCAATACCAGCTACAGCACTCGTCTATATTTTTCTAGGCATTAACAATAGCTACCATGCTGCTCCACCGTGTTTTCTGATGTAACACTAGCACCTATTATTAGGTACTCGTCTCGGTCTTGCCATATCTTTCGCTACTGAACAGAGAATTTCTTTGGTCATTTACCATACTTTTATCTGTCTATACTACCCATTTCCACTGCACTTATGTTGCAGTCATACCTTCATTTACACCTATACACTGCAAGCAACTTTACGGCGAGTGCTGCAGTATACCTCTGGTACCGTTATCATTTTCAGCCCCCTCTGTTCTATTCGCAAATTCTGTAACGGAAGAACGACGGTCTATAGACTTCGGTTGTTGTTGTTGTTGTTGTTGTTGTTGTTGTGCTCTTCAATCCAGAGACTGGTTTGATGCAGCTCTCCATGCTACTCTATCCTCTGCAAGCTTCTTCATCTCCCAGTACCTACTGCAACTTACATCCTTCTGAATCTGTTTAGTGTATTCATCTCTAGGTCTCCCTCCACGACTTTCACCCTCGACGCTGCCCTGCAATACTAAATCAGTGAGCCCTTGATGCCTCAGAATATGTCCTACCAACCGATCCCTTCTTCTAGTCAAGTTGTGCCACAAATTTCTCTTCACCCCACTTCTAATCAATACCTTCTCATTAGTTCTACCCATCTAATCTTCCGCATTCTTCTGTAACACCACATTTCGAAAGCTTCTATTCTCTTCGTGGCTAAACTATTTATCGTCCACCTTTCACTTCCATACATCGCTATACTCCATAGAAATACTTTCAGAAGCGACTTCCTACATTTAAATCTATAGTCGATGTTAACAAATTTCTCTTCTTCAGTAGAGTGCCAGGGCAGTTGTACTTACTGTCTGGGGGTGGGCACCCCATTCAGAACCAGTCACCTTGCGCACTAGAAACTTTCACGATGAAACCTTGGCTTTAAGGTTGGTGCAGTGTGCCTTGAAGGTCAGGGAGCGGTCCAGGGTAGCACCAAGGTAAACTGGAGCACTGCAGAGTTCCAACTCCCTTCCATTCCAGTTCACATACAGCTGTCGAGAAGCATCTCTGTTCTTCAGATGCTAGCCGAAGTGGCCGAGCGGTTCTAGGCGCTTCAGTCTGGAACCGCACGACCGCTACTGACGCAGGTTCGAATCCTGCCTTGGGCATGGATGTGTGTGATGTCCTTAGGTTAGTTAGGTTTAAGTAGTTCTAAGTTCTATTGGACTGATGACCTCAGATGTTAAGTCCCATAGTGCTCAGAGCCATTTGAACTATTTTGTTCTTCAGATGAAAAGCACATGTTTTAGTTTTTGATGGGTTTGGCTGGTGATGATTTTCCTCATAATATTCTGAGAGAATCTTCAGAGCAGCAGTGAAATTTTCTTCTACTGTCTCAAAATGCTTACCCTGAGTTGCCAATGCCAGGTCGTCTGCATACAGGAATCTTCTTGTGTGGAGAGGAAGTGGTTGGTCATTGATGTAGATATTAAACATCATTGGTGGTAAGACACTGCCTTGCGGGAGCCCATTCTTTTGTATTCTCCATCTGCTCCGCCTGCCTTGAAATTCTACAAAGAAACGCCGATTCTGCAACAGGGTGGCAACGATTTGAGTAAGCCTGAAGTCCATGGTAAGGTCGTAAATCTTCCTTAGGATGATTTGATGTTGTACAGTACCATGAGCTGAAGAGAGATCGACAAAAGTCACTCCAGTGACATTTCCGAGCTGAAAACCATATTCTGGTTGCTGTGTCAGGTTAAGGGTCTGTGTACAGTAGTTCTTTCCTGGCCTAAATCCAGCTTGCTCTGATATGAGAGGTTCGACCAGTAGTGTTATGCGGTTCAATAACAGTCCATCGAAAAACCTTGTAAAGATGGCACAGAAGTGATATTGGCCTGAAGTTCTTTGGGTCTATTGGCTGCTTTCCAGGTTTCAGAACAGCAACAACTTTAGCCTTCCTCCTGATTTTAGGGATTTGGCATCGTTCCAGGCAGTTATTGAAGAGCTGTAGAATTCATTGCTTGCTAAGGTTTCCAAGGTGATGAATCTGCTCCATACGAATATCATCTACTCCGGCTGCCTTGCCTGTCTTACTCTTTTTCACGGCGTCTTCCAACTCCTTGATAGTGGATGGGTTGGTCAAGTTAGATGTTTCGTGTTCGACATTTCTTTGAAGCTTAGATGGTCATCTTGTATTATTTGTTTTGCCATTTATCAAGAGTTGATGAGCATTTTGGTTAGGTGTAATGTTGGAGTGCAAGGGGTCTTTCGTGGGGTCATTCATTGTTCAGAGATATTATTAACTTCCAGGCCTCTCTGCTGTTTTTTGCCATGTCCAGTTCTTCCATCAGCTTAGCCCAGCGTTCTCTCTTTATTTCGCCCATAGACTGAAGTAGTTGTCGGACAGTTTTAATAGTGTGCTCCCTAAATGGGTTGTCTTCAAAGAGGGAGATATATTCCTTTAACTTATCTGCTGTACTGGTGTCTAAGCCCTGTAGATACTAAAACCTACAGCCTCTTAGAATTGACTTACGAGAGCATTCTTACACAGCAGTAGTAAAAACGTCATATTTCTCTGGGACAGGTTGGACGCCTGTTGTCATTTCATCTAAGTAATTTGTGAATTTCGTCCAATCTGAATTCAGGTCGTTCGGATACTTTTGAACAAGACATTGACTTACGCTGAATTCTTTCGGATCAGATATTTTCGAACAGGGAAAAAATTTAAGCAAATTTCAGATCAAAAGGATTTGAGCATGGTGAAAAATTCAGGTTTTTCAGAAACTTTTGAACATTGAGGAAGGTAGTGGCTACATATTGATTAGCTATTTCGTTTTAATAACCCATAAAATACTGAGGTATGATTGTCTGTTTCATTTTAGTAGTTGGTAAAGTGCTGGGATGTGATTGGGACAGTAAAATATGCAAGCGTCTATGTGTGTGTGATGCTGTGTGTACTCATGTGAGTTGAAATATACTGACTAGACAGCATTTCTGGCTCTTGGAGGCATTATTTCATTTCCAAAGGTTACCTCTGAGTTGAGCGATGCTAAAATAGTAGACCTATGGCGTCAAAATGTGGTATCGTATGAGCTAACCATGTCACAGGCTGCCACTGTGATGTAGCACACGTGAAAAATGGCATGGAGAGAAACTATTTGTGTTTCTGATTGCCTTCTGCAATGAATGCTAGAGGGGATTATCCTCTTGTCTGGGAACCAAACTAATTATTTTCATTTTTAACAGTAATTAATTCATTCTACAGATATAGTCCAAATTAGTGTGGCAGACCTCCCCAGTAATTACTAGCATGACGCAATTAGAACTCCATTTTTCTGTTAATTTGAGGTAAACAGTTGGTAGTCTAAGGAGCCACAAAGTACTTCATATGTACTCTGTAATGTAACGAATGAGCCCTTAGCAAAGTGGTTCATGTCAACTAGTCAGTATTAAGTCTGATACCACAACGTAATTTAGGTTGGTTATCTGTGAGCAAACCAGACTATATTACGAATTCAGGAATGTTTCATTTTTCTTGTGCTGTATTATTGATATATATTCGCCTGCTAGAATGTGATAAAGGAGTGAATTTTGATTAATGGGAATGGTCAATGATTTATTGTGTGAACCGATTAGCGTACTCTTGATTATGTAGCATTGTAGAACTAAGTTTGCTATGTTCTATAACGGAATATGCGTCCCTATAAAATATCGACTTCTTTATTTAGATGAGATAAAAGCTTCGGTCTGTTTCACTGCTGTTTCATATAGCCTCTCATTAAAAGCGACCAGTTCAAGACCTACGTACTACTTCTGCCCTGGGACAACGACATTGCAAGAAGACGCCATGTAGGTAGAACCATTGGCATTTTAGTGTATTTTCTGATGTTGCAAGATATCTAGGCCCATTACATGTGTTGCTACTACAGTGAAAATGGAAACAATATCGAACTATGTATGTTAACACAGAGAAACGAATAGCGCAATGCCATTTACCAGTCGCATATTTAATCCTCTGTGGAGAAGGTTTGCTATTTTGGTTTTGGCGTACACAGTACCGTTCGCTGGTGGGAAGAGATGTATTATTTTAATTTCACCGTGCTGTCACTTATCTCCTATTACTAGTGCAAGGGAACTTACATTTTCGTCTCAAATAAAGGGAGATTGTGTTATTGATTCCACATAAACAGAAAGTATATTAACAAGACACGTCCATCCACGGCTGAATAAGCAAACTGAGACATCAAAATATGGCGATGTGTTTCTTGTTCTTCATCTACGTGAGAATCGATTTAAAGTAACGGATGAAGATATAATTCTGGTTTAAGTCTATCGACAACCAGCAGTAGGTCACAGAACGCGTTTTGACTTTGTTAATTGGAGATAATCGCTGATTTCAGATAACGTCTGTCATCTATCTGTTAATACTGCGGCGACTGTTATTAAAGAATCATTATCACATGCAAAGACCCGTTTTTGAAAAATAAGGAGAAAGTAATACGAGAACAAATTTTTATCTCAGCACTTTCACGATGTTGTACATCAGCCTCATCATACTCGAGGAGAATTTGCGTCATTCACGAATTGAAATAATAAAATAAAATGGAAATCTATAAGTTAGGGTGATTTTTGTCTGAGATTGCTTTGCATATTAAAAATAAAGCATGTTTATGTCACACTAAATAGTAAAATTGGTAAGAACAAACTACTGACACAAATTATCTGCAGAAGAATGGAAAAATTGGTAGAGGCTGACATTAGAGACGATCAGTTTGGGTTGTGGAGAAGTGTATGAACACGCAAGGCAATACTGACCCTACGACTGATCCTGGAACACAGACTAAAGAAAAGCTAACGTATGTTCAGAGGATTCGAAGATTTAGACGAAGATTTTAACAATTTCGACTGGCATACACTCTGTGAAATTCTGATCGTAGCAGACAGAAAATACATGGAACTGAAGGTTCTTCACCACTTGTACAGAAACCACATTGTAGAACATGAAAGAGAGTCAGTGGTTTAGGAGAGACTGAGACAGAATTGTAGCCTGCCTTCAATGTTATTCAGCCTGTGATCTGAACACGATATCTATGATCTCGTGGAGAAATTTGAGAGGGAATTAAATTCCACTGATGACAATTCTACTTGAGTCCATGATATTACAGGCCGAAGACGTGTCTGGAGCCGCTCCAGACAGCGGTGAGATGCCAATCTGACCGTCGCCCGCCAAACGGCATGATGGTCTAGGGGGATGTTTCTTTCCATAGTGGGACCACTTTGGTTTTCATCCGTAGCATCCTTACAGCCCAGCAGTATTTGACGATAATTCACTTACTGCTTTGTTGTACTTCATGGAAATCCACCCACGGCCTACATTTCGGAAAGATAATGTCAATCCGGACATGACGAGAGTTTCTACTGGTTGTCAAGCCGTACCGTAGCCAGCAAGGTCCCAGCATCTCTTCCCAACTGAGAACAGTTGGAGCATTATGGGCAGTACCTCCAGCCGTATCAGGATTTTTGACGATCTAATGCTCCAATTGAGCAGAATTCGGCACGATATCCCTCAGGAGGCTCTCCAACAAACCTGGCAATCAATGGCAAGCAGAACAACTGCTTCCACAAGGGCCAGAGGTGGACTGACTTGCTCAGTTTGTGAAGCTACTTCTCTTTAATAAATGATCCAATTTTTCTTATATTGTAATCATTTGTTTGTCTGTACGTGTACATCACAACTATCGATTTCTGCACCATTCGGATAATTCCTTCGCGGTGCGTCATTTTTTTTTTTACTTTTTTTTCTTTTTCTTAGACTGTTCGCGTGTTACACGGCGGGGCACATTGTAGTAGTTACGCAGAGATTAAAAGGGATGTATAGAACAGACTACCGCGGAGAACTACATAAAACGAGTATTCGGACTGAAAACTACTACAAGGACAACTGATTCGTACTAAGCTAGACGGCGGTTCAAACTCTCACCTGGCCATCCATATTTAGATTTTCCTTAATTTCCCTAAGTCGTTCAAGGTAAACGCTGCGATGGTGATTTTGAAAGGACACGGCTGATAACCTTCCCAAGTCCGAGCTTGTGCTCCGACTCCAATGAGTCATTGACAGGACATTAAACCCTAATTTACCTTCATTCCCAACGTGTGCGTCTATTACTCGAGGAACAACCTTCACCTTTTTAACGGTACTCGCATTAAAAGTTGTATCTCACTACCGTAAGTGAAAATGACAGTAGGTACAAATTTTAACACTACCATTGGAGACACATTGGGAAACAAGTTAAGAAAACTATCAGCACTAAGGCACACACACACACACACACACACACACACACACACACACACACACATATACACTGAAACTTCTTCCTATGTTAGTTCTTAAAAGACTAGCTGGAATACAGAACGAAACAATAAAAAAAAAATGATTAAAAGATAATGACGCAAATGTGCAGCTGGCTGGTCACTATACAAAAAAAGAAGAAACCATCCATTCTGTGATACACTAGAACCTTTATCGTCTGGGATCTGGACAATGCGCAAAACTGTAAAAGCTTTGCATCACTCGTCTCAACATTAACTAAAACAGAGGGCAGGTCCCCATTCACGTAAGCCACCGACCTCTGGTCAGAATATACAGTGACCTCTATTAAAATATGGATTATTGTGGATCGTACGGCACAGTCATGGCAGACATGGTATCTTCTAACCCTCTCTACATGACGCAAGCAGCACAACGTCTCCAGCAAATCGGATATGGTTCGGGTATGTTCCATTAACTTTCATTACACCTTTTCTTCCAGTTTAGAAATTTGATAATATGTATATCAGAGTTCACACATGTTCTCCTCATTCATTAGCTGTCCATTGTTCTCTAGCATTTTAGATATACGACGACCTTGGGCAAAGACGCAACAGAGCCCTTTTATGTCCTGCTAGGTCAACTTGCATTGTATAACTAAGTTAATTTGTTTCCTATGTTCTCATAGTGCAGCGGTAGTCAACCTTTCTTATCCACCACCAAGATCTGTACCTCCGTTAGTAAAATATTCTAACCGCCCAGCGGTTCCAACGTAATGTTGATTTATAAAGCAAGGAAGTAATTTTACTTTATAAAATTTATTAAATAGTATTATAGCAAGTTAAAACATATAATAATAGTTATCAAATACTTCTTCAAAATTTTATGAAAACCTAATGATTTTTTTAAAACAAATACTGCACATCGCCCACAATGAAAGCTGGAACGCCCAGAGTGGGCGAGAGGAAGCAGGTTGACTATCCTTTTTCCAGACACGATTTCCTTGCTGCTGTTAGTCTGCATTTTATAATCTTTTCTGCTTCGGCCATAGTTAGTTGTTTTGCTGCTCAGATAGCTAAATTCATCAACAGCTTTTAGCGTCTCAGTGCCTAAGCTAATTTCATAAGCGTCACCTAATTTAACTCGAATTATTGCGTTATCTTCGTTTTAATTTTGCTTATAGTCATGTTATAATGTCTATTAAAGACATTATCTATTGACTGGAATCAAATTACAGAAGCAGTTGACCTTTTATTTTCGATTACCATGACCGATTTGGGTCATCAAGTTCGTTTTGAAGTGACTGTAAGTCTAAGTGCCATGAGACTGCTCTCACGGCATAACCACATGAAAATTGGTGTTGGTGATAGTAAACAAAAGTGAAACTACTGCTGTTATCTGATTTTAACAAATTAATACAGTGTCGGTCCCTGCACCATCTTGTTCATATGCTCTGCAAGAAAACACCCACTCCATTCAACCGTTATTTTAAGTCCTTCGCCTTATGTGACAGAAATACAATGTCACCGCCAAACCACAAAGTTTTTATTACTTCTCCCTGAACTAACTTCTCTCTCAGATCGAGACCATTATAGGCAGAAAGAAAATGTAGGCTAGTATTTACATCAATAGCGACGGGTCATAAGTTCGCATGGTGAAGGGAATCACCCGTGACGTTTCAAAAACAACGTGGCATTCGTTCTTAGTGAGTTTAGGTAAAAGGGGGAAATACATTAAATTTGGATTCTGGAAAGCTTTTGAACACCACTCCTCTCAAATATGAATACACGATCTCATCCACTGTGTCATCTTACCATTCGTCCCTTCTTTTATCCTTCTAATTGCTATTGCTATACTCCACATTTTGTCTTCATTCCTAGTAAGTTCACTCATTTTTCACCACCCTTCTCTAACTAAACACCTCAAACGCTTCTTTTCCCTTCTTTACCATTTTGCCTCAGCCCGTGATTCACTTCCTTGCAATTCTGCTCTCCAGACGCATATTCCCAGAAATTTCTTCCTTAGACTTAGGCCTGTGTTTGATACTAGAAGCCTTCTTTTAGCTCGGAAATCTCGAAGGCGACCCATATATTCACTTTTTGTGGAGCACACTCTCTTGCCTCTTAGGAGACGAACCTTTGCCCACACCGAGGGTCGTGCAGCTCCTACATCACGGTCCTCCATTTCGCTTCTGCCTTCAGACAGAAAACACAAAATGATGTTTACTGAATTGCATTGCTACTCCTTGTGTGAGTGGAACGAATAAAACAGCACAGACATGTGTTTATCAACATTGTTTCCTCTTTATTTTCTGAAAGATCACCTCCCAAATATTTCTGCACTGTTCCTAATCACCCAGAATATTAAAAGAGAATTATCATGACTGATATGTACACAAAGCTGTGTACATTTCATTTCTAACAATGTATCAGAATTCGCACTGCCTTCATCAGGTTTAGTTTTTCCCAACTTTTTTCACTGTATAAGTATACTCTGTTTGTGTGTGGAATATCGCTATCTACCTATCTCTTCCCTTCCCCTACCATTCACCTCCTCTTCACATTTCGACTTGGGCAGTGACAGACGCCCTGGTGCACTCACCCACGTACTGAAACCCAGATGCCGACACATGTACCAGTCCGTCCACCCATCCATCCGTCTACCCACACGGGCACTCAGACGTCCACTTAAGGGAAGTTGGAACGCATATCCCGACAATGTTAAATTTAGTGACTTGGCTTCCCTGTATTTCAAGAACCACTGTAGCCATTGACATGAAATTTTTACAGGACATTGAACTGTATGTTCTGACTCTGAGTCAGATTTCACAGCAGCTCCAATAAATCCTGCATACTCGTCGATTTTACAAGGTGGGCGTGCCACATTCATCACGGCACACATTGTTTCTGCTGCAGTGTGTCCTCTGCCAACAGCTCTCAGTCCATAAAAACACCTACCATTCAGCTCAAAATAATTAGCTTTACACTTACCAGAATTCCAAAATGAATAATTGTATTTACAAGTGTCACAATTAATTATAAGTTTCCTGGCTAGTCCATTTGACACCTCACTGCCTTCATGTAAACTAACTGACACTCTACATATTTTGCAGCACATACGTTCACCTAACTCCCTTGTTAGGATGTGTAAATCTGTTAGAATATAACCTAACCTACCATTTACATCACTTTTGTTGTGAGAAAACTGTGTACCACAACGTATTATTTTAATCTTCGAAGCCCTAATGGGTGTTTCTCTATACACCGACGAGTTTGCCTGTATTTCATTGTCTTTAACTTCACATGCGACATGTTGAACACAATGTTTCCCTTTATTCGGAAACATATTACAATGAAACCCACTTCGTTTTGGCGTCATACTTCACTTTTTGAGAGATTTACCAATCAATTCGTCACTTTTCCTCAGAAAAACGTCAGCACTTCGACATAAAATGCATGTTTATAATATGAAACGATACGATACTGTTTTTGACAGGGCTGCTAAAACAAACACGTAATTTAGAACACAGCAGCCCACAGCCAGGTATATAAAAAATTACCGATTTTATTAAATCTTGAAGTAATGCACAAAAAAATTTTAACATTTTCAGCCTGAGTGGATTATATTTAAAAAAATTAAATAAAATACTTCCCATGTCAGTATATACGAGGGCAGTTCAATAAGTAATGCAACACATTTTTTTTCTGAAACAGGGGTTGTTTTATTCAGCATTGAAATACACCAGGTTATTCCCCAATCTTTTAGCTACGCAACACTATTTTTCAACGTAATCTCCATTCAATGCTACGGCCTTACGCCACCTTGAAATGAGGGCCTGTATGCCTGCACGGTACCATTCCACTGGTCGATGTCGGAGCCAACGTCGTACTGCATCCATAACTTCTTCATCATCCGCGTAGTGCCTCCCACGGATTGCGTCCTTCATTGGGCCAAACATATGGAAATCCGACGGTGCGAGATCGGGGCTGTAGGGTGCATGAGGAAGAACAGTCCACTGAAGTTTTGTGAGCTCCTCTCGGGTGCGAAGACTTGTTGAGGTCTTGCGTTGTCATGAAGAAGGAGAAGTTCGTTCAGATTTTTGTGCCTACGAACACGCTGAAGTCGTTTCTTCAATTTCTGAAGAGTAGCACAATACACTTCAGAGTTGATCGTTTGACCATGGGGAAGGACATCGAACAGAATAACCCCTTCAGCGTCCCAGAAGACTGTAACCTAACTTTACCGGCTGAGGGTATGGGTTTAAACTTTTTGTTGGTAGGGGAGTGGGTGTGACGCCACTCCATTGATTGCCGTTTTGTTTCAGGTTCGAAGTGATGAACCCATGTTTCATCGCCTGTAACAATCTTTGACAAGAAATTGTCACCCTCAGCCACATGACGAGCAAGCAATTCCGCACAGATGGTTCTCCCTTGCTCTTTATGGTGTTCGGTTAGACAACGAGGGACCCAGCAGGAACAAACCTTTGAATATCCCAACTGGTGAACAATTGTGACAGCACTACCAACAGAGATGTTAAGTTGAGCACTGAGTTGTTTGATGGTGATCCGTCGATCATCTCGAACGAGTGTGTTCGCACGCTCCGCCATTGCAGGAGTCACAGCTGTGCACGGCCGGCCCGCACGCGGGAGATCAGACAGTCTTGCTTGACCTTGCGGCGGTGATGACACACGCTTTGCCCAACGACTCACCGTGCTTTTGTCCACTGCCAGATCACCGTAGACATTCTGAAAGCGCCTATGAATATCTGAGATGCCCTGGTTTTCCGCCAAAAGAAACTCGATCACTGCCAGTTGTTTGCAACGCACATCCGTTACAGACGCCATTTTAACAGCTCCGTACAGCGCTGCCACCGGTCGGAAGTCAATGAAACTATACGAGACGAAGCGGGAATGTTTGAAAATATTCCACAAGAAATTTCCGGTTTTTTCAACCAAAATTGGCCGAGAAAAAAAATGTGTTGCATTACTTATTGAACTGCCCTCATATATATATATATATATATATATATATATATATATATATATATATATATATATGTGTGTGTGTGTGTGTGTGTTTGTGTGTGTGTGTGTGTGCGTGTGTGCGTGTATGTGTGTGTGTGTGTGTGTGTGTGTGCGTGTGTGTGTGTGTGTCATTTTATTCGGAAAATTGCAAATTTTATAATGAGATAAAAATCTGAAATGTTAAAAAGAAAGTTTTTCAGTTCTAACTCCGCTTAATACAAATACAGCCACACGTGCGTGATGCAGTGTGGCCACTTTGTGGAGGCAGAAGGGGCAAATGAAACACAAGGGACTTTCAGAAAACACAGGGCAAAAGGAGAAACGAATATTCGAAAGAAAAGGAGGGAGATAAGAAGGGAATTAATTAGAGAGGTAATGAGATAGATGGCATACTTCTCTGGCAGAAACAAGTCTGCTGGGATCCCTCACTGTTGATACTTCTGATCGATGGCTAGACAGGAAACAAACTATCTCATCGACAGAAAATATCCAATTATTATAATGTTGCTTAAGTGGAACTACAGTACCATCGGCAATTTGTTATTTAGTAACGAGAAAATAGTTCAATATTTACACAGAAAACAAATTTTTGCTACCAAATGTAAGACGTTTGGTAATAGTTATTGGAAAGCAAATACTTCCGTTGTCTTGTTCTCAACTCGAAGACTGGTTCAGACAGTAAAGCAGTTTACTTGGCATGGTGCTACTGGAGGTCATGTACACATGGTTAACTTTTATCTTTGAACTGACTTACATAGACAACTTTATGGAGACACACTGTTCAAAGCGGATTCCGAACCACTGCAAAAACTGGCATTTTCCATGTAAGAAACTTATTGATATAAGTGAAAGAAGCGGTCAGGTAAAGAAAAATTTCTAGAACCAACTGAATTATTCTGAAGCACGCACGTCAATATGCTACTTATCCATGGATCACTAAGAAGACTGTAATGAATGGAAATATTCTGAGATGGCTTTTAAACAGCAGTGGATGTTGAATGGATTATTATTATAATTATTTTAAATGTCTTCTAGACAGTTCCATGCATTATGGGTTCATCTGAAAACATCCATGTACCTCCAAGACGTTCTTCTGTTATATACCCACCCTCCATTAGCGTGCAGCTCAGTCTTTTCTTTCCTCGTGGAGTCTTGATCTACCTACCGTCATTTCATCTGGGAACATGTGCCGTCCATTTCTATTGCAACGTTTCTACGAACGTAATTTTGCCTTCCATTCCAGTCATTTAAACTATTCATTTTCGTTTATTATTTCCCGGTAACTATCTCTCCATTGCTGATCGAGATAATGACTTATCGGGAGACATGTTTTACCTGTAGGAAGATGGCATTTCAATATATGGAGGGACATGGACAAACAGTTTACAAATCATTATGCTCGGAACATTCAGGAGGACTCTCTCATCTACAATGCATTACAAAAATCTAAATTCAGCAAGTAAGTATTACGAATACTTATACACCGTTACATGCAATCTGTTACATAAAAATAATTATTTACCAATTTTGTTCAAAATGGTTCAAATGGCTCTGAGCACTTTGGGACGCAACTGCTGAGGTCATTAGTCCCCTAGAACTTAGAACTAGTTAAACCTAACTAACCTAAGGACATCACACACATCCATGCCCGAGGCAGGATTCGAATCTGCGACCGTAGCGGTCGCGCGGTTCCAGACTGCAGCGCCAGAACCGCGCGGCCACTTCGGCCGGCACCAATTTTGTATTTGAACCATTAGGTGGAATTATTTTGCTACTGATACTGGACAAATAATATGGTTTTCAGTCGCAGCACATGAAGCAATAAATAACATCAGTATTCAGAGTTAGACTTGGTGGGTAGTCGTAAATTGCGAGCCTGGAGACCATAAAGCCGCTATAACTAGTTATGTGATTGTATGTCCGCATACAAAGAACTTTGATAATTCCATGTTTTGATGACATTCGTAATAACTGGACCGTTAATTGTAATTACTGTAGTAAATGTTACTTACGTAACTGATGTTAAACAGATTTGGTATGAAATTTGTACGGAATTTTACTTGCTCGAGCCACAAACTAACCAGATGATTATTCTTACTACAGAGTACAATTACTTTATGTAGGAATAATATTTGCTGGATACGCGGAGCTGGCGGGAAGCGTAGGCAAAACTCGAATACTGAAGTAACTATAAAACTGAAGAGGAGCAAGAGAAATACAAATTAGGAGCAAGTAAATATGTTCATTCTTTTTCACTGCTTATTTTTATTTCATATTGTTTCTGATTCAGTATGGTTTTCTGTATAATTATTGTTAGGCTATGAACCATCGACCTTGCCGTCGGTGGGGTGGCTTGCGGGCCTCGGAGATACAGACAGCCGTACAGCAGATAAAACCACAGTAGAGCGGTATCTGTTGAGTGGCCGGATAAACATGTGGTTCCTGAAGTGGGGCAGCAGTAGTTGCAGGGGCAACAGTCTGGTCTTCTAACATCAGCCAAAACAGCATTGCCGAGCTGGAACTGCGAGCAACGGAAAACTATAGTCGTAATTTTTCCCGAGGACATGTAGCTTTACTGTATGGTTAAATAACGATGGGTAAAATATTCCGCTGGTAAAATAGTCCAACATTCGGATTAGTGGGCGGAGACTACTCAGGATGATGTAGTCCTCTGGAGAAACAAAACTGGCATCCTACAGCTCGGAGCATGGAATGTTAGATCCCTTAATCGGGCAAGTGGGTTCAAAAATTTAAAAAGGAAAATATATGGATTGATGTTAGATATAATGGGAACTGGTGAAGTTCTGTGGCTGGAGGAATAGGACTTCTGGCCAGATGAATACAGGGTTATAAATACAAAATCAAACAGGGGTATTCCAGGAGTGAGTTTATTAATAAATAAGAAAATAGGAACGCGGGTAAGCTATGAATAGTATAGTGAACACATTGTCGTAGCCAACATAGACACGAAGTCCACACCTAGCACAGTAGTACAAGTTTGCTTGCCAACTAGTTCCACAAATGAGGAGACTGAAGAAATGTATGATGAGGTAAAAGAAATTATTCAGATTGTGAAGGGAGACGAAAATTTAATAATAATGGAGAACTGAAATTTGATAGTAGAGAAAGAAAGAGAAGGAAAAATATTTGGTGAATGAGTACTGGGCAAAGGGAATGAAATAGAAAGAATTTTACATAAAACATAATTTAATCATTGCGAACACTTGGTATAAGAATCATAAAAGAAGGCTGTACACGTGGAGGACTCCTGGAGACGGAGTAACGTTACGGATTGATTATATAATGGTTAGACAGAGTTTTAGAAGGGTTGGGTTGTTTGGAGAAGGAGACCAGACAGCGAGGTGATCGGTCTCATCGGATTAGGGAAGGACGGGGAAGGAAGTCAGCCGTGCCCTTTGAAAGGAACCATCCCGGCATTTGCCTGGAGCGATTTAGGGAAATCACGGAAAACCTAAATCAGGATGGCCGGACGCGGGATTGAACCGTCGTCCTCCCGAATGCGAGTCCAATGTCTAAACACTGCGCCATCTCGCTGGATCAGAGTTTAAGAAACTAGATTTTAAATTGTTAGACATTTCCAGGGGCAGATGTCGATTCTGATCACGATTTATTGGTAATGAACTGTAGATTAAAACTGAAGAAATTGGAAAAAGGTATGAAACTAAGGAGATGAGACCTGGATAAAATGAAAGACCCAGAGGTTGTTGGGAGCTTCAGAAGAAGTATTATACAGTGGTTGACTAGAACAGGGGAAAGGAATACAGTAGAAGACGAATGGGTATCTTTAAGAATGAAATAGTGAAGGCAATGTACGATCAAATAGTTAAAAAGACAAGGCCTAGTACAAATTCTAGGATGATACAAGATATACTGAATTTAATCGATGAAAGGAGAAAATTTAAAACTGCAGCAAATGAAGCAGGTGAAAGGGGATACAAACCCTTAAAAACTGAGATTGATAGAAAGTGCAAAAATGCTAAACAGGAATGGTTCGATGACGAATGTTAGGATTTCGAAGCATATTTCACTATGCGAATGGTACATACCGCCTAAATGAATATTAAAGAGGCCTTTTGGAAAAAGAGAAGCAGAGTTGGTAAACGAGTCCTAAGCAAAGAAGGGGAAGCTGAAAGGTGGAAGGAGTATATAGAGAGTCTATACAAGGAACTTGAAAAAAAATTGTACAAAGAGAAGTGGATGTAGATGGAAATGAGATTGGAGATATGACACTGTGACAAGAATTTGACGAAGCTCTGAAAGATCTAACTCGAAATAAGGCCCCGGGAGTAGATAACATTCCGTTAGAACTACTGACAGCCTTGGGAAAGCCAGCCATGACAAAACTCTTCCATCCGATCCGCCAGACGTATGATAGAAATGAAATTCCCTCGACTTTAAGAAGAATGTAAAAATTCCAATTCCGAAGAAAACAGTTTCCGACGGATGTGATAATTACCTAACTATCAGTTTAATAAGTCACGGCTGCAAAATACTGACACGAATTCTGTACAGACGAATGGAAAACTGGTAGAAGCCGACCTCGGGGAAGATCAGTTTGGATTCCGTCGAAATGTAAGAACATGCGAGGTAATACTGACCCTACGACTTATCTTAGAAGGTAGACTAAGGAAAGGCAAACCTACTTTTCTAGCATTTGTGAACTTAGAGAAGGCTTTTGACAGTATGGACTGGAATACACTCTTTGGATTCTGAAGGTAGCAGGAGCGAAATACAGGGAGCGAAGGGCTATTTACAACTTGTACAGAAACCAGATGCAGTTATGAGAGTGATAAAGAGGAAGTGGTTGAAAAGGGAGTGAGACAGGGTTGTAGCCTATCCCCGATGCTATTCAATATGAACATTGAACATACAATAAGGAAAACCAAAGAAATATTGGGAGTTAGAAATTAAAGTTCAGGCAGAAGAAATAAAAACTTTCACTTTTGGCGATGACGTTGTGATTCTGACAGAGATATCATAGGACTTGAAAGAGCAGTTAAACAGAAGGGACAGTGTCTTGGAAGGAGTATATAAGGTGAACATCAACAAAAGCAAAACAAGGATAATGGAATGTAGTTAAAATAAATTAGATTAAGAAACGAGACACTTAAAGTAGTAAGCGAGTTATGAAATCTGGGCAGCAAAATAACTGATGATGGCAAAAGGAGAGATGATATACAATATACACTGGCAATGGCGAGAAAAGTATTTCTGAAGAAGAGAAATTTGTTAACATCGAATATAGATTTAAATGTTAGGAGGTCTTTTCTGAATGTACTTGTCTGAAGCGTAGCCATGTACGGAAGTGAAACATGGACGACAAACAGTTTAGATGAAAAGAGAATAGAAATTTTCGAAATGTGGTGTTACAGAAGAATGCCGAAGATTAGGTGAGTCGATCACGTAATTAATGAGGAGGTACTGAACAGAACTGGCGAGACAAGGAATCTGTCGCAAAACTTGACCAAAAGAAGGAATCGGTTGGTATAGACACATTCTGAGATATCAAAAATAAACCAGTTTAGTATTGGAGGAACGTGTGGGTGATAAAATTCGCAAATGGAGAGCGAGAGATGAATACGGTAAGCAGATTCAGAAGATGTAGGTTCGCAGATGAAGAGGCTCGTATAAGATAGAGTAGCATGGAGAGCTGCATCAAACCAGACTTCGACTGAAGACCACAACAACCACAATGTTCTATAAATTAATATCTTTGTTACTGCAGTATTAGTGTCAAGAATTTAAAAAGTACTATGATGCAGACAATTTTTAGCGTTATGAATGCGTTGTACGACCTGCTTTATGCACGCAGGAGAGCGGGTTTACAGAACTGATAATAAATAAATTTAAATATGGTTCATATGACTGGCCGGCCATATAGACCTGCGTTTCTCATTGTGCCCCTGAATAATTTAAGGCGAATGGCAGCATGTTTCCTCTAAAAAGGCCTCATCTAATTTTACACCTATTCTAGCGTATGCTGAACTAATGATCTCATCGTTGTGAGAGATTCAACCCTACTCTCTAACAGTTTTAGCTGTTTGCTTAATGGCCGGTGAATTTTTTTTAGTTCACTGACGTCATTGACCCCAGTTTCTCTCTTGAACTCCGGGGTGGTGTGTTGTTCTCCGCGACGGTCAGCTTGGAGTTTGGAGGAATTAACATGTACTATTTATACCAAAAAATAAACATGCAAACAAATTAACTTCGTAAATACTGTGTAACTGAAATGGGGTGCAATAAAGAAGGGCAATTTAAAATATTTTATCATTATTTTATAGTCACATCCTTTATTTGTCTCATAGTGTTCCATAATTCTATACACGTTAGCTGCAGCATTCTGCACACTCGTTAATAAACTATTGATAATCTCACATTAATTCTCTTTTTAACTTATTGGCACGCTTTTTTAAGACAAAGTTCCACGCGCTAAAGTGAAATTGATTTCTAAAAGCATCTGTTATAACTACAGTGTTTATTTTGAGTTCGAATACTGGACATTTCAAAAGGAATAATCCAATTTCACGAAACTCTGTCTTCTATACGAATGAGGATACAAACTTGGGGTGAACTGTAAGTTATGCCTAGCAGTATGAAGATTTTATTTTCGAAAGAACCACCCGTTTCTACAAGTATTTATCTTTTACATACATCCTTGATGTACTTTCTGCAGTTACGCTTAGGGTCGATGTTTTCATTTACTTTTTATAGATGTTCAAAGTGCACCCCACCGCAAGTGCGATAAATATACACACGATAGCCCAATTCGAGCCACACTTTTGCGAGAATGTGTGGGGTTAGTACAGTCACTGCTGTAGCTATGCGGCGTTCACCTGAAGTTGTTGAGAGGGGAGGAGCGTGTTACTAACACCTATAAAGTAATCGCAAACCGCGAATCAGGCGATCTTGGCGGCCAATGGTGCAATTCCAGATCGGGACGCACCTTACGGCTGATTCATCGTTAAGGCAGCTCACTGTTAAAAAGAAATACTCTTACATGGAGGTGTCAGTGTGGCCGTGCTCCGTCCTGTTGAAATATGAAATTTTAATCATGTTCTCGCATGCGATGCTGAACGCAGCATGCAACGTTTACGCCATAATCCTGAACAGTACGTTAAAAGTAATATCACAGTGTTTATTAACTGAAGACCAAATGGGTTTACGTAGAGGAAGATCGACAAGAGGGGCAGTACTTGTGAGACGACACATTATGCTAAAATATGCGGTGTTTAATCTAGAGACGCACTTGCATTACTTGGTCTTAAAAAAGTCTTCGATAAAGTTAACAGAGAAAAATTGTGGGTTATTTGAAGAAAACAGGATGTCCATTCCATTTAACAAACATCTTAAGCAGCTTATACGAAAACACAACATCGACATTCAACATTCGTAGATGGAGAGGTGGCTGCGTTTTTCATCGCTAATAGGGGTCAGAATCGAATAGATCTAAGAATCGAAAAATACGCTAGCTCTGAAATGTGTTTTATTTGGAGATGATGTCACAATTTTAAAAGAGAAAAAGAATGACCTGCTGAGAGGACTCTACCTTATAAGCAAAATAGTCGATACCTACAATGTAACTGCACCGACAAAGGAAACTGAAACAGTGGCTTTCATAGGACAAGGCCACGTAAGAACAAGAATAATGTTGAACAATACAGTAGTAGTACAGGTTAGACATTGTAACCGTAGATTACTAAGCTATCGTAAAATTTGCGATTGCAGTACGGTATAAAACAGGATATTTTATACTTAATTTGGTTTGTAACATTTTTATTAACTAATGCATAACCTATAAATTATGACTTCCTATTTCGGTACCTTGGAATGATGAATAAACTGGATTATCCTGAAGGACGTATCACAATATTAAAAATGTAGGATTTGTTCCCTTCTTCAAACTGATTATAAATTTGGCGTTTAAACTTACTATCACAATATCAGAAATAGGTGTATTTTCTCAAACCTTTCATAATACAACATATACAGTAAATATCTATCCTACTTACATGATTAGGAAGAATTAGCTATGAAATTTATCCAGAAAATTACTGCTATCTTTCATTATTATCGTCTTCTGCGGTAGCTGTTTTTGGTGTCATCAGCACCGCCTCTTAAAATGATCTGTACTCATATGAAATGTATGTAACTACCTTGCCTACGTCCTTGATATTTTTGTACTGAAATTTTGCCACTGAAGGCCTTTTTCCTTCCAATGTGGGGCACTCTCCTTCTACTGCAGATAGAAACTGTTCTTCAGAACATCAACGAATTCAGATGTGGTTAAATAGCATTTAGATAAGAATTATACTGACTAGCTGTATTTAGAAATAGAAAATGAGGACATTTCCAGTGACTTCGTTGCTGCCAAACTAATACACTTTGAAACCATCGAGAATAGTTACTATATGAAAAATTGTTTTTAATTTACCTTTAATGAAGCATGTCTAAACTCAGACGTCACACATTATACACGAAACGATACTCTGATGCTCTCCGTACACGACATTGTAAGCAACTGAACAGAAGATATTAACGTGAGTATATAAGAAGAGTAAAAGAATGGACCCGCACAATTAAAGGCCAATATCCCTAACTTAGGTTTGATGCAGAATCCTTGAACACATTCTCAGTTCGTATATAACAAACATTCTTGAGACTGAGAAGCGTATGTCCACAAATCAGCATGGTTTTGGAAAGCTTCGCTCGTGCCAAACTCAGCTTGCCCTTCTCTCACGTGATATACTGCGAACTATGAATGAAGGGCAACAGGCACTGCGATTCTTTGCTGATGATGCTGTGGTGTACGGTAAGTTGTCCAAATTGAGTGACTGTAGAAAGATACAAGGTGCCATAGACAAAATTTCTATAAAGTGATATGAAATGGAACAAGCATGTGAGAACTGCAGTAGGGAAGGCGAATGATCGACTTCGGTTTATTGGGAGAATTTTAGAACAGAATGGTTCACCTGTAAAGGAGACCACATATAGGATACTGGTGTGATCTATTCTTGAGTACTGACGGAGTGCTTCGGATCCGTATCAGATCGGACTGAAGGAAGACATCCAAGCAATTTCGAGGTGGGCTGCTAGATTTGTCATCGGTAGGTTCGAACAACACGTAACTGTTACAGAGATGCTTCGGAACTCGCTGAAACTTCCTGGATGGAAGGTGACGTTCTTTTCGAGAAACACTGTTGAGAAAATTTAGAGAACTGGCATTTGAAGCTGACTCCCGAACGATTGTACTGTCGCAAACTTACACTGCGCGTACGGACCACGAAGATAAGATTCGAGAAATTAGCACTCATATGGAGGCATATAGACAGTCATATTTCTCTCCCTCTATTTATGAGTAGGACAGGAAAGTAGTGGTTCAAATGGTCCAAATGGCTCTGAGCACTATGGGACTTAACTTCCGAGGTCATCAGTCGCCTAGAACTTAGAACTAATTAAACCTAACTAACCTAAGGACATCACACACATCCATGCCCGGGGCAGGATTCGAACCTGTGACCGTAGCGGTCGCTCGGTTCCAGACTAAAGCGCCTAGAACCTCACGGCCACTCCGGCCGGCCAAAGTAGTGGTACTGAATAGCCTCCGCCTCGCACGGTATGGTGGCTTGCGGTGTATCGATGTATATGGAAATGTAGATCAGCTGTTAAAGCATCTACAGAGTTGAGGATTGATGAATTCGGTATCACAGGGTTGGGAAATAATATCGAGTCTTTGTCACTTGTTTCGTGCTACAAACTACCTTTCCAACTGCCCCCAAGGTAAATTTTTCTATTCGATTTGTGAATTAAAATTTATTCCAGTTTCGTCTCTTCGTTCGTGTAGAAGATGTAGTCTTGGTAATCAGGATGATTCGTTTTGAAATACTTTGTGGCTCAAATTCAAAGATACAGTCTCGACAACAATAGATAGATTCACACCGCATAATTTAATAGGAGATGGGATTGATCTACCATGGTACACAAAACACGTCAGAACACTGTTGCAGAATCAACGAAACAAGCATGCCACATTCAGAAGAACGCAAAATACCCAAGACTGGCTAGGTTTCACGGAAGCTCGAAATTTAGTACGGACGTCAATGTGAAATGTTTTTAATAGATTCCACAATGAAACATTGTCTCAAAATATGATAGAAAGCCCAAAGAGATTCTGGTCGTATGTAAAGTACATCAGTGGCAAAAAGCAGTCAATACCGTTACTGCGTGATAGTGATGGAAATGTTACTGATCATGGTGCCACTAAAGCGGAGTTACTAAATACAGTTTTCTGTAATTCCCTCACGAAAGAAGACGAAGGAAATATTCCAGAATTCGAAACCAGAACAGCTGTTAGCATGAGCGACATAAAAGTAGATATCTTAGTCTTTGCGAAACAACTCAAATCACTTAAGATAGGCAAGTCTTCGCTCCAGTTGGTATACCAATCAGGTTCCTTTCAGAGTATGCAGACACAATAGCGCCTTTCTTAGCAACGATATACAACCGCTCACTTGACGAAAGGTCTGTTCCTAAAGACTGGAAAGTAGCACAGGTCACACCAATATTCAAGAAAGGAAATAGGAGTAACCCATTGAATTACAGACCCATATCACTGACCTCAATTTGCTGTAGGAGTTTGGAGCATATACTGTACTCGAACATTATGAATCACAGTGAAGAAAACGACTTATTGATACATAACCAACACGGATTCAGAAAATATCGTTCTTGTGCAACACAGTTAGCCCTTTATTCCCATGAAGTAATGAGTGCAGACGACAAGGGATCTCAGATCGATTCCATATTCCTAGATTTCCAGAAGGCTTTTGATACCGTTCCTCACAAGCGACTATTAATCAAATTGCGTGCACATGGAGTATCGTCTCAGTTGTGTGACTGGATTCGTGATTTCCTCTCAGACAGCTCACAGTTCGTAGTGATAGGCTGTAAATCATCGAGTAGAACAGAAGCGATATCTAGCGTTCCGCAAGGTAGTGTCATAGGCCCTCTGCTGTTCCTGATTTACGTAAAGGATCTAGGTGATAATCTGAGCAATCCCCTTGAATTGTTTGGAGATGACGCTGTCATTACCGTCTAGTAAAGTCATGAGACGATCAATTCCAATTACAAAATGGTCTAGAGAGAATTTCTGTATGGTGCGAAAAGTGGCAATTGGCACTAAACAAACAAAAGTGCGAGGTAATCCACATGGGTACTAAAAGAAATGCGGTAAATTTTGGGCCGGCCCAAGTGGCCGTGCGGTTCTAGGCGCTCCAGTCTGGAATCGCGAGGCTCCTACGGTCGCAGGTTCGAATCGTGCCTCGGGCATGGATGTGCGTGATGTCCTTAGGTTAGTTAGGTTTAAGTAGTTCTAAGTCGTAAGAGACTGATGACCTCAGAAGTTGAGTCCCATAGTGCTCAGAGCCATTTGAACCAATTTTTGATAAATTTTGGGTATACGATAAATCGCACAAACCTGAGGGCTGTCAGTTCGACTAAATACCTAGGAATTACAATTACCAGCAACTTAAATTGGAAAGACCACGTAGATAATACTGTGGGGAAGGCGAAACAAAGACTGCGCTTCGTTGGCAGAACACTTAGAAGATGCGACAAACCCACTAAAGAGACAGCCTACATTACACTTGTCCGTCCTCTGCTGCAGTACTGCTGAGCGGTGTGGAATCCTTACCAGGTAGGATTGACGGAGTACATCGAAAAGGTGCAAAGAAGGGCAGCTCGTTTCGTGTTATCGCGCAATAGGGGTGAGAGTGTCACTGATATGATACGCGAGTTGGGGTGGCAGTCACTGAAACAAAGGCGGTTTTCTTTGCGGCGACATCTATTTTCGAAATTTCAATCACCAACTTTCTCTTCCGAATGCGAAAATATTTCGTTGACACCCACCCACCTAGGGAGAAATGATCATCATAATAAAATAAGAGGAATCAGAGCTCGAACGGAAAGATGTAGGTGTTCCTTTCTCCCACGCACCATTCGAGAGTGGATGGTAGAGAAGTAGTATGAGAATGGTTCGATGAACCCTTTGTCACGCACTTAAGTGTGAATTGCCCTGATGTAGGGCCATAGATTGAAGGACCTTTGAAATAACTGTTTACTCGTTTGACACATCTTCTTTGGCACAGGCAACCGGTCTGTGGACGCCCAGTAAAAAAGCGAGGCTGGGCGCACATCCCGGCAGGCTGGCACTGCCCGGTAACCTGTCCCGGCCGCAGCAAGTGTTTGGGGCGCAGAGCTGGGCCTGGCTGCGGCCGTGCGCCCTGCGGTCGGGCCGCAAGCTGATAGCGGCCACGGGGCTCTGGACTGCGGTCGGCGCCTCCCGCAGCCACTCTGCCCTGCCTAGCCGCTCTCTGCAGGCTGGCAGCCCACCGACAACCTGCTGGCATTTACGTTCTAAGTGAGCGCGAGACAAGCTGATGAACTCAGAAACGCAGGGGCGAAGGCTAGCAAGCGTAAAAGTAGCCTTAGGGTACGTTTATGCTGTAGCCTTGCTGCTCTGACACCGTTCGGTAATGATGAAACAAGTCTCAGCGGAGTATTTAACTGGCACCATCCTTGATCGGCCTTCTGCTAGCTGCGATCCTTCCCCTGCGGGAATTACCACTGCTAGGGGCGGCCGGTGTGGCGAGCGGTTCTTGGCGCTTCAGTCTGGAACCGCGTGGCCACTACGGTCGCAGGTTCGAATCCTGTCTCGGGCATGGATGTGTGTGATATCCTTAGGTTGGTTTAGGTTGGTTAGGTTTAAGTAGTTCTAAGTCCTAGGGGACTGAAGACCTCAAATGTTAAGTCCCATAGTGCTCAGAGCCATTTGAACCACTGCTAGTTGAGTGGATCGCTTGAAGTGTGTGGAGTAAGAACTGTATTCTTTGCATCGTCCGAAGGCAGTAACAGCAGTTCACCCTCGCCAAAAATGTGGTTATTGACAGGGTGGAAGTAGATGTGCGGATGCACCATTTGAATGCATATCTCCCAGACTGCAGATACGTTCGCCAACTCTAACAACAGTTGAAAAGTAATCTGGAGCACAATTTCGAACTCTTATGGAAATCCTAACAAATTTTCTAGTTTATTTTATAAATTATTGAACCACAAATAGTTAAAGATAAAAGTATTCTTGCCAACGTTATTAACATAATTTCTGTAAAATTGTGATTCACAGGCTTACTCTCTCTGAGGTAAGATTTTTTCTCTTCTTATCCACGTGTGCCACTTGTACGGCATCTGCCACGTATACTCGCTTCAGCCATCGTAATGTACCACCGCCTATGTTCGACGACAGCGTACACTGATCAATCGTACGCGACAGTGGCAGCACAAGTAGCGGTGGCTATAATTATGAAGACCATTCATAATATGTATAAATGACCTAGTAGATAGTGTCGGAAGTTCCATGCGGCTTTTCGCGGATGATGCTGTGGTATACAGAGAAGTTGCAGCATTAGAAAATTGCAGCGAAATGCAGGAATCACTTCAGCAGATAGGCACTTGGTGCAGGGAGTGGCAACTGACCCTTAACATAGACATATGTAATGTTTTGAGAATACATAGAAAGAAGAATCCTTTATTATATGATTATATGCTAGCGGAACAAACACTGGTAGCAATTACTTCTGTAAAATATGTGGGAGTATGCGTACGGAACGATTTGAAGTGGAATGATCATATAAAATTAATTGTTGGTGAGGCGGGTACCAGGTTGAGATTCATTGGGAGACCCTTAGAAAATGTAGTCCATCAACAGAGGTGGTGGCTTAGAAAACACTCGTTCGACCTATACTTGAGTATTGCTCATCAGTGTGGGATCCGTACCAGGTCGGGTTGACAGAGGAGATAGAGAACATCCAAAGAAGAGCGGCGCGTTTCGTCATAGGGTTATTTGGTAAGCGTCATAGCGTTACGGAGATGTTTAGCTAACTCAAGTGGCAGACTCTGCAAGAGAGGCGCTCTGCATCGCGTCCAGGGTTCGAGACGGTGCGTTTCTGGGTGAGGTATCGAATATATTGCTTCCCGCTACTTATACCTCCCGAGGAGATCACGAATGTAAAATTAGAGAGATTCGAGAGCGCACGGAGGCTTTCAGGCAGTCGTTCTTCCCGCGAACCATACACGACTGGAACAGGAAAGGGAGGTAATGACAGTGGCACGTAAAGTGCCCTCCACCACACACCGTTGGGTGGCTTGCGGAGTATAAATGTAGATGTAGATGCGCAAAACAGTGCAGTCGTTGTCGTAATGCAGAAACGGAGCGATTTATCTGACTTCCAAAAGGGCATGATAATCGGCTTCCGGGCGAAGGCTAGAAGCATTTCCAAAACGGCTAAGTTTCTAAATTGCTCTCGTGCAGTGTGTTGCAAACCGGTGCCATCGCCGGCCGCGGTGGTCTAGCGGTTCTAGGCGCGCAGTCCGGAACCGCGCGACTGCTACGGTCGCAGGTTCGAATCCTGCCTCGGGCATGGATGTGTGTGATGTCCTTAGGTTAGTTAGGTTTAAGTAGTTCTAAGTTCTAGGGGACTGATGACCACAGTAGTTAAGTCCCATAGTGCTCAGAACCATTTTTTTTGAACCGGTGCCATCCAAAACCGGCACCGAGGCAAATATGGTACACAGTGGGCCATAGATGACAGGTGTGAACGAGGGCTGAGGAGATTTGTACGGGCAAACAGACGCGCGACTGTTGAGCAACTGACCGCCCGGATCAACCAAGGAGCTATCCTCCTCAACGACCGTCCAGCGAGCGTTGTTGTACATGGGTCTCCACAGCAGGCGTCTGGTTCATGCAACAACGCTGACTGCTGTTCACCAGCGACGAAGGCTGGAATCTGCATGGCAGTGCTGCACCTGGACGTCCACTGAGTGGCGACAGGTGACCTTTTCGCTTGAATCTGTTCCATCGGGCAGATGGTCGTTGACGTCTACGCTGTGAAACGTCTGTAAGCAGACACCCTGCAACAACTGTCGGAGCGTTGTGGTCTGAGGAATATTTTCGTGGTATGTCCTGGGTAATCTCACCGTTCTGGAGGGAACAATGGCTCCTTACAAGTAGACATCTGTCCTTGGAGACCACGTCCACTCCTACACGCATTTTGGATTTCCCTCGCCACGATGATATCTACCAGCAGGACATTGCAACGAGCCCCACGACTCTCAGTAGATGTGCGTGGTTCGAAGAGCACCAGTATGAGTTTACTGTATCCCCCTGGTCACCAAACTGCCAGGATTTAAACCCAACCTAGATCTGTGGGACCACTTTGATCGAGCTGTGGGCGTCATGGATCATCAACCGGGCAACTTGGCACAGCTGGCGACGGCAATGGAGTTGGCATGGCTCTACACCCCTGTCGGTACCTCCCAGGACCCCACTCACTCTCCTCTCCACGTCTCTCAGGCGTCCGTTTTGAAATAGGCGGTTATTCAGGCTTCTGACAGGTGGTTATGTTATTGTGAAAGGACAATGTATTATCTCTTGTGAAGAGGTTGTGATAATCTGTGTGCTTCTGTTACGAGAGAGGTTTGCGTCCAAATACGGCTGTAAGAAGTGCATGTTTAAAATTACTTCATAAGCTCTCAAAAAAATTAATTTCTGTTCATTATGGTTGCATTGGTAGGGCAGTGAGAAAAATCAGTCAGTCTACAAAGGACTACTGCTTACAAAACACTAGTGCAAACCAGCCTAGAATATTATTTAAGTATGTGGAATTCATAGAAAATAGGTATACTGAGTGTATACAAAAAAAGGTGGCTCCAGTGACCACATATCTGTTTGATTCACCAGAGAGCGTCACGAATATGGAGAAAATCTTAGCGGCAGTTGCTTGAAAAATGGTTCAAATGGCTCTGACCACAATGGACTTAACGTCTGAGGTCATCTGTCCCCTAGAATTTAGAACTAATTAAACCTAACTAACCTAAGGACACCACACATATCCATGCCCGAGGCATGATTCGAACCTGCGATCGACTGAAGCGTCTAGAACCACTCGGCCACTGTGGCCGGAGCAGTTTTTTGAATATAGATGTAACTACCTTTCGAAAGACTACTTACAGAGTTTCAAGTACCAATATTATGTGGAGAATCTAGGAATATACTACGGCTCCCTGCGTATCGATTTGCAGTGATACCTAAGTCATGGTTAAACTAATTACAGCTTTCACAGAGGTGTTTAAGAAGTCATTTTCTTCTGCGGCCCATATGCGCATGTACTGTGATGCAATTGGAGGTAGCCTCTCCCACAAAATTCACAGCTCTTTGTAGATAATGGCTGTAGATTGTAGACAGAGATGCAGAAGTAGATGAATCTGTGCGAGAAACAGCATGATCGCGGTGCATTAACAACTTCGGTGCTAGACAGATCTTGAAGCTGCCAGTCACAGGTCAAGTTACACGACTGGTGGATGTAGTCGCTGCTCCAAACACAAACCACCGAGAGAGGTGGCACACTAGTTAGCACACTGGACTCAGCATTCGGAAGGACGACGGTTCAAACCCGCGTCCGGCCATCACGATTTAGGGTTTCCGTTTTCCCTAAATCGCTTCAGGGAAATGCCGGGATGGTTTCTTTGAAAGGTTGTGGCCGACTTCCTTCCCATCCTTTCCTAAACCGATGGGACCGATGACCTCGCTGTTTGATCCCCCCCCCCAATCAACCAACCAATACAAACACAAACCAGCTTGATAAGCTCGACCAGCGAGGATCGTACCGGGCAGCTGGGTGGATAGCGATGTTGCAGGTTAAATGCGCCAGCAGGACTCAGCCGGCCTGTTCGTTCATTGCCGGGCCCGCCGACGAGGTGCAACCAACGCGATTGCAGCATAAACGCATCCTTAGTTCATGTTTGCAGCAGCGATTATCTTCGACCGTCATGAATCTTGACCTGTAATTAGCGGCTTCAATGTCACTTCAGGCGTGTCTTTGTTTAGAAGTTTCCTCCTTGTTTATGCCATTTCTCATGCACCGTACAACTAAATCTAAATTCATACCTTCAAGGTATTATTAAGTGCATGCCAGAGTATGTATTCTACTGTACCATTTTCCCTCGTTCCTTTCGTGTACGGAGAGCGAGAAAAATTATTGCTTAAATGATCGTGTGTGCACTGTAATTAGTGTAACGTTCTCTTCGTGGTCCCTACTGAGGAGGCTGTTGTATGTTCCTAGATTTTTCTAATTCTTGTAACTTTGCAAGTAGCCTTTCATAGTAGAGTAGACATCTTCAAGACCCTTCCATCTCAGGGGTCAAACAGATCTGTGACCATTCGTGCTGCCCTTCTTTCTTTATGTCCAACGTCCGCTTATTGCCTCATTTGGTACAGACCCCACCTAATCGAGCGTATTCCGTAATGGGTCACGCAAGTATTTAGCAAGCATCTACACTTTCAGGGTATTTTTAATAATTAAATCACCATAGACGGTCAGCGTGGTCTGTTGTGAGCCTAGGAGATAATTTCAAGTGTGTGAGCTACAACTGATAATGCTAATAGTCGCTTTTTCAGCCTCTTTTGAACACACATGTATCTGGGACGATAGGCCCAGGGATAATCAAAATCACTTAATGAGTAGTATTCGTTAAACCAGTTTTGGAAATTAGTTCCTGTAATCCTTTCTATTCAGTAAAACATCAGGATGAAAATGTATTTGTGGTAGATGTATTACTTGAAGTAGATAAGGATAATATTGAAACTTCCTGGCAGCTTAAAACTGTGTGCCGGACCGATCGGTCTAAGGTGCTGCAGTCATGGAATGTGCGGCTGGTCTCGGCGGAGGTTCGAGTCCTCCCTCCGGCATAGGTGTGTGTGTTTGTCCTTAGGTCAATTTAAGTTAAGCAGTGTGTAAGATTAGGGACTGATGACCTTAGCAGTAAAGTCCCATAAGATTTCACACACATTTGAACATTTGAGTCCCGGACCGAGACTCGAACTCGGGGCCTTTGCCTTTTGTGGGCAAGTGCTGTACCAACCTTTTTTTTTTTTTTTTTTTTTTTTTTTGCGGACGTCACATGACATCCGATCAAGTTCGTTTGTTGATCTTTCCACTCAGTTTTTTTTTATTAAAGAGGCCAAGCCACTCTCTGATCGAACACGCTGAGCTACCGTGCCGGCATCCATCTGCGCTACCCGAGCACGACTCACGCCCCGGAGTGAGTCGTGCTTGCGTAGCTCAGATGGTGGAGTTCTTGCCCGCGAAAGGCAAAGGTCCCGAGTCTGAGTCTCGGTCCAGCACACAGTTTTAATCTGCCAGGAAGTTTCATATCAGCGCACACTCCGCTGCAGAGTGAAATTCTCATTGTGGAAGGATAATATTACCACAGAGTGAGTAGTCTTACAAATCGTTCTTGAACAAAAAGCTGCGTTGATAATGTTTTGGGCAACACCTTCATCTGTATAACTAGTTCTAGTTCAATTACGTTTAACATATACTGGAAACTAGGATTTTTTAAATTTGTAACTGTCTGGAAACGTACACTGCATGTATTTTGTGCTCTTGTTATAAACAGTTAAATTATCTGCAGTGAGGGTTCAAAATGGTTCAAATGGCTCTGAGCACTATGCGACTTAACTTCTGAGGTCATCAGTCGCCTAGAACTTAGAACTAATTAAACCTAACTAACCTAAGGACATCACACACATCCATGCCCGAGGCAGGACTCGAACCTGCGACCGTAGTGGTCACGCGGTTCCAGACTGAAGCGCCTTTAACCGCACGGCCACACCGGCCGGCTGCAGTGAGGGCATTCTGTAGATAAAGAGTGCACCCATCCTTCCTCTTTTCTTCTTCGGCAATAATCATGTTGCTGACGGAAATGGACTTCTGCTGCTGTTGGAATATCGTTCCCACTGATGTAAATAACCACTCAACTAGCGATGTGAATATCTAAAGGGTAAATACTTCCAGCGAGCAGCTAAGTGTCAGCTGCGAGAAGCAAGCAGCGATGTGCCAGCAGCGAGGCTGCATCATAAACATACCTTTCGAGAGGTCTTTTTCTTGACGGAGCAGTCGCCGTTTAACTTGCTGTCGACGCTCTAACCCGACACGTATCACGTAACAACGCTGTACTCTGTCCAGTCCATTATAAGTTCAACACAGCAGTAAACGTTTCACTATGTATTCCTTTGAGTTCGTTGTTAGCTCACTTAATTCTCCATCACACAGAATGTAAATCACGCCTTATCGACTACAGTCATGTACAATTATTCTGGCACGACTGTGCCGCACTTCACCGTATCAGCTGATCTGTTTAACCCGTTACTGGCCATTGTCCCTTTTTTGAGACGCGTATACTTTACTTATTTCTATGTAAGCAATGGAGCTTTTAGCCATTATTGTTGCACCTGTAGGTTCAGCTAACTGCTATAATGCCTGTAAATGTAAAATAAATAACTTTTTTCTAGTCAAAATATCCACGGGTGTGCTGCCGGTCTATAGTGTCCAACGGGCACAATATTTCGGCGATCATACATGTCGCCATCATCAGGTTAACTGACGGACTGAGCTCCTGTGAACGTGCTGGCACGGAGATCCGTACGCTATGGCTGCTCAGAGGGAACTTTTTTCTAAGTACTTCACGTCAGGAAAATTATAAACTTGCCGTTTTTTTGTTCTCGCACTTGACAGCACTGTATGTCTGCTGGTAGTTTCTGGACGACAATGATCTGTGATTTAGTTGTCTGGGCGTGTTTGTTATGAACATATGGATGTCCGTGTAAGATTAAGAATACTTCAGATTTTTTAAGTAAGTACAATATCGATATATTTTATGCGTCCCAATAATGGGACAATGGCATGTTACACTATCATTTATTGTTGATGTGCCCTGTTCTTGTATACACGTATTATGCAGAGAAGAATTGCATTTTACGTTCTTTATATCTGCTTCTTTTCATATTCTATTCGAATTTTACGATTCCAACAGGATAAAAACATGCCGCGTGGACTTTCACTTGAAGAAATCCTAGCAGAACTAGAGAACCATCCAGAGAGTGAGGATGAAGATGATGACGTAGAATTGGCGATTATTCCACCCGATGCAGATGTAATAACAGATGAAGAAGACATTGATTAAAATGTACTGAACAATAAGACTGTTGTACAAGATGTAGCCGGTACTTTAGAGCTCATAACCAGCCGAGATGAAACTAATGCTACAGTTGTACCTCCAGAAGCCAAAAGAAGGAAAGCGTTTGGAGATGGAGCAGAAAGTGGTACATTATGTACAAAAAAATATAAATGTAAGTGGTATAAATGTGAACCAACGTACACAAACAGTAGTGAACCAGGGAAGAGCAATGAACATTATGTTGCGGAATGTCTAGCAAATAAGACAGTGCCCCAGGTGTTTGAGGATTTTTTTCTGAGAAACTAATGGATGCTATTACTGAACAAAGCGAAATCTGTGCTTGCCAAGATAACAAAATAAATTTTCTGCTAACCAAAGAAGAACTAAAATCATTTATTGGCATACCACTTCTGAGTGGTTATCGTAAGCTTCCCCATGAGAATATGTCCTGGGAACAGGCTCCTGATGTCGGTGTTCCTTTAGTCTTCAACTCCATGTCAGTAAATAGGTTTCGGGAAATAAAGAGTTTCATTCATCGTAATGACAACTCCAAAATAGACAGAAACGACAAGATGTACAAACTGAGGTTGTGCTTGGAAATGCTGAAAAAGGAATTTGGTAAATTTGGCTTATTTCATTCAGAACTCTCAATTGATTAAATTTTGGTACGTTATTATGGCAAACATTCAGCTACAATGTTTCTGAGGGGAAAGCCTATAAAATTTGGTGTCTTACAAGTTCCAATGGCTTTCCTTGTAATCTTTCGCCATACTGTGGCAAGACTGACAACAAACAGGAGCCTTTAGGTGCAAGGGTAATAAATGAACTAATCAGCAAGACTCCAGAATCAGATTATCCGAATTATAAGCTTTTCTTTGACAGCTTTTTCACCAGTGTTGACACACTGATCACACTCGGAAAGAGTAAAATGAAATCTACAGGAACAATAAGAGAGATCCGAACTAATGCATGTCCTTTGATTGACTCGAAAAGAGTGGCAAAAGAAAAGGAACAAGAATTCTATGACTACATGTTTGACAAAGAAAACGAAGTTCTGGTTGTGAAATGGAGTGACAACAAACCAGTATGTATAGCGACAAATTACAGTACTATTACTCCTCTGAGTTTTACTAAAAGATACTCACGGGCAAAGAAATGGAAATATCTGTTACAATGCCACATCGCGTTGAAGAATACAATGCCCATATGGGTGGCGTAGATGTACTGGACAAGCAGATATCACTTTATAGGACGAGGATAAGATCAAACAAATAGTGGTTGCCATTATTCACACAGATGATAGATATCTGCGTAGCAAACACATGGCGTGCCTACCAAATTGCTAACTCTAATGAGAAGCTCTCACTTTTGGATGTCCGACGGAGAATAGTGATGTTTTACCTACCAAAGAAAACAGGATCAGTACCAAAACACAGAGGACCACAAGGAAGTAAATTGATGAGAGGACGGATGAGCACAGATGTACGACTAGATCCAGGAAATCATTTCATTGTGCCAAGTAAAACACAGAAGAGATGTGCTTACTGCAGGAAAAAAACAACAAAAATTTGTGATAGGTGCAATGTTGGTGTACACGACAAGTGTTTTGCTTCATTTCACATTGAATAGACATTCTTTATTTATTGTTTGTGTCGTTTATTACAATATTATGCATGGGGAATAAGGTTGTGAATTTGGATAGCGCATTTGGCCAATGTCCCAGAAATGGGACGGTCTGTAGTTTTTGTTCTAATAAACTGAAAATTTTCAAAACAACTTTTTATTCAGTTAATCACCCAATGTAACGTATTTATGTATAAAAGTTTGCAAAAAATGATCCGACAGAGTTTTGGCCAGTAATGGGTTAACCTGAAGCTGCACCTGTGCCTATGGTTCCCACAGTTGGTGGCCATGCCAGACGATGATTACAGCGAGCTACGGCAGTAGCGCGGTAGCATTTACAAGCAGGCTATGTACTGCTGCAGCTCGCGGGCCAGTATCACAAAAATTGGAAATAAAATAAAATTTCTACTTGAGTATTGTGGTGTGGACCCCATTATAATAGTAAAAGTCGTACATGCAATTAGTTTGAATGGGCTTACTTAGCTGAAGATTTCACTGCATAGCCGGTATGAATTAAGTCAGCATCCATCCCTCAAACACCACACTCATATCAGAGCCACATGATATTGGGTGATTCGGCAACAGATCCTAGGCCACCCTTCTCACCCTTTCTCAAATCTGCGATCACAAGAGAAGAAACTGGTATTATTAACAGACTAAGAGCATTTCACATCAATACCAGTAAAATGAGACTTTTCTCAAAATTAATACCCTTTCCAACCTATTCTTGCTTCATTGAAAAGAACATTTTCCATGTAGGCCTACTGACAGACTGATAAATACTATCATCCAAGAAAAATTAACTGTACAACATTTAAGAATTTTTCGGTTATTTTTCTCTCAGGGTAGCTCCATGTTCCATACATGGGTCTGTTACCATTTGTATTGACCAATTCATCCTACTTTGTAAAAGGGAACTTTAAAATGTGAGGAGCTCTCTTATATTATTACGTATGTACACTGCAGACAAAAAAGTGAAGCGCCTTGAAGACATGGGCGGATGTCAAAGTAAGTCCGTGTATTTATACGTCGTTGGCGGATATGTAAATGCTTAGAATTGCAATGGTAGAACCAGTATCCACATACCTGTTCGGTTCGAAATAGAGCGTCACGAAAGTGTAGAAAAACATGGACCGGCAGTTGCTTGAAGAGAGCAGCAGCTATCTCTCGAAAGACTACTTACAGAGCTTCAAGTACATCTTGTAGTCGTATAAGGAGGATGAACAGCATCAGATGTTTAGTGACCAATATGAAGACACGAAGATGCCACAGCGTTATCAGTTACCAATATGAAGACACGAAGATGCCACAGTGTTATCAGCACCAAACCTTGAAAATGGTCTGGTTGTGGATCTTCATTTGGCTGCATGGTCGAATTGTGCTACATCAGGATTTTTGGAGGATTTGGATGTGACAGTGACCAGATGTTCGACTGCATCAGAAAATGAGTGCAGACACACTAGTCGTCAAGTTTCCAGTCGCCACGTCTGACCACCACGAGGAAGGTTCGCCGTGTCATCCACCACCACCATCATTAAAATTTCACATCTGGGTCTGTCATCAGTGAACGGACTCCATCGTGCAACAATGGTTAGCGACTAGTAGCAGCCGGAATATAATAGTCCCACCTATAGGTTACATTTGGAGTGTTGCAGTGACTGTGAAGCACTGCCTGCCGATGAATGCCGTCGCATCGTGTTCAGCGATAAATAGCGGTTCTGCACGCCCCTGTATGAGTATTTGATTAGTACAGCGGCGGCTTAGGGAGAGGGCTCAGTGTTCTGATGTTTTGGAGGGGTACAGCGATGTTACTTTTGGCGTCATGGTGCGGAGAGCCATCGGGTATCACTTCAGGTCACGGTTGGTACTGATCGAGAGGACTCTGACGGCACAACGGCACATCATGTTACCTCTCATGCAAGAAAATCGTGTTGCCATTTTTCAACATGGCCACACACGGCAGCTGTCTCTACGAACAGTCTGCTTGATGTTCTCCGGTGTTGAGGAATATCCCCACATCTGTCCCTGATGGGAACGTTTCGGACGTCAACTCCGTTCCATTTCCAGTATCCAGAATATCAAGGACCAGTTGTAACAATTGTGGGCCAGCCTGTCTCGAGAGAGGTTACGACAGCTTTATGAGACCCTTCCCACCGAATCAGCGGATACATCCAGACCGGAGTGTGTCAGTCAGACACATGTACCTTGTAGAACAGCTTATCTCGCACTGTCATGCTTACATTTTGCCATAATGTCAGACAAATGTCGTACACTGAAACGTCAAAGAATTTGGTATAGGCATGCGTATTCAAATACAGATGTGAATAACATAACAAGTGTCTGGCGCAGATGTTAGATCGGTTACTGCTGCTACAATGGCACCTTATCAAGATTTAAGTAAGTCAGAGTGGTGTGAATAGTCTGCGCAAGAGCGATTGGACACAGTATATCTGAGGTAGCGATGAAGTGGGGATTTTTCGGTACGACCATTTGGCGAGTGTACCGTGAATATCAAGAATTCGGTAGAACATCAAACCCCCGACATTGCTGCGGCCATAAAATGATCCTGCAAGAAAGACACCAAGGATGACTGAAACGAATAATTCAGCGTGACAGAAACGCAATCTTCCTACAAACTGCTGCACATTTCAATGCTGTGCCATCAAAAAGTGTCAGCGTGCGAACCATTCAAAGAAACATCATCGATATGGGCTTTTTGCCAAATGTTACATCTGGAGGGTTGCACTATATGGTGCGGAGACCTGGACATTGAGGAAGGAAGATGAAAGGAGATTGGAGGCACTAGAGATGTGGATATGGAGAAGAATGGAAAAAGTGAAACGGGAAGACCGAGTAAAGAATGAAGAAGTATTAAGAGGAGTTGGAGAAGAAAGAAACATGCTGAAAGTTACCAGAAAGAGAAAACGTAACTGGATTGGACATTTTTTGAGGTGGAACTGTTTATTGAAGGAAGGAATAGTAGGAATGGTGGAGGGAAAAACGGGAAGAGGAAAAGAAGATATCAAATGCTGGACAATATAAAAGAAGCCAAATATTCAGAAATGAAAAGACTGGCTGTGGACAGACAAAAGTGGAAGAGACTTAACGCAAGACAAGACCTGTCGTAAGGCTGAATAGCATGCTATTACTACTGGGAAATAATTTTTAAATGGACAAAGACTTAGGAAATTTGTTTGGAAGACTTGCCCACCTCAATGAGGAATTAATATGGCCCATTTCTCAACTAGCCAGGGTAGGGACAGATTATAAATGGGAAACTTTTAATAAAGAGTACATATACAAATATTGGCCAATGGCCTAGCTCCAGTGGTAACATCGGTTCCCATCACATCACCGAAGTAAAGCGCTTTCGGGTATGGCAAGCACCTGGATGGGTGACAGTCCAGGTCTGCCGAGCGCTGTTGACAAGTGGGGTGCACGCAGCCCTTGTGAGGCGAACTAAAGAGCGGCCCCGATGTTGTAAACACAACGGCCACCTCCAGTGACACATAAGAGCTGAGGATGACAAGCCAGCCGGTCGGTAAAATTTGGCCTTCAAGGCATGTTCGGATGGAGTTTAGAGAGAATGTACGAATATCAGATAAATTAATTTATTTACTGAATTTTTCAGATTTTTGGTGATACAGATCTGCCAGGAGTGTGGTTTTACAAAGGAGCTTGGACTGTAAAAATTATCTTTAATCAAGGAAATGCACGTGTTCAATAAGGTGTTATGGTGTTATGAAGACTGACGGATCAGAGTACGAATTTTTGAAGAATCTACACAATTTACAAGGTCTGACATTCAGTCACTCGTGATATGTGTGTGTGTGGAAGAAAAAAATGGCTCTGAGCACTATGGGACTTAACATCTTAGGTCATCAGTCCCCTAGAACTTAGAACTACTTAAACCTAACTAACGTAAGGGCATCACACACATCCATGCCCGAGGCAGGATTCGAACCTGCGACCGTAGCGGACGCGCCGTTCCAGACTGTAGCGCCTAGAACCGCTCGTCCACACCGGCAGGCTGTGTGTGGAAGACCTTCTGAATTCGGTGTTGATGATACGGGACCGTAATGAGTATTTTTACCAGCTATAGAACAGCAGTTCACCGATGGATTCTACCCTTTGCTAAAATGGTGGACAAACTTTATTTACGTAAAAATGGATTACCTCGTGAATTAAGTGAATTTTTTGCCTAACACAAAAATAAAAAAGAAATACGTTCCATCCATCACTGCAAGGCCTAGAACTGTGCATCTAGTCTTCGTGGATTCTCCAAAATACGTTTCAGACAATGTCCTCATCAATGCAGTTAGATAAAGTTTAGCCTACACAGACAAGCCACAGTTCTTTCTCTCACTTGCTTTCAGAAATGGAAGCGACATGAGGCAAAGCGTTATTGACGAATAAAGAGTCCTCCAACACGGTGACTTATGGGTGCAGGTCAATGGCAGATGTAGGTGTAGAAGAGTACATTCTTCTGTCCATGATAGTTGTCTCCGTGGCGAAGCGAAATGTACACAATTCCAAAATAGCAGTATTTCATTGGACGTTATTCCTCTTGGTACTTACCGAACATCAGTGGGATCACATTTATGGCATTGTTTGCTGTACGAATCAGTAACACTAAAAGCCATTCACATGGGCTGACAAACGATGAATTTGAATGTTTGCTTGTGGTAATGAATTTTAGCTAATTAAACGTTTAGGCAAAGTCAGAATAAAACTGGTTATTGAGAACTTCTTAATTTTTAAGATGCAATCCTTCACTCCTTCCCGTTAAATAGCGATTCCAGAGACATACTAAACTGTTCCACGTTTATTTGGCTGTTGATCGACATAACTGGCTTCGTGATTCAAATTTCTTTACGTGGGTTTATTGTTTTAATTAAGTGACAGTCAGTAGTAAAAATTAAGCATTGCCTGTCTTTTAGCGTTTGCCACTGGAGTTTGACAATACATGCAACACTCTTTTACTAAAAAATCCCACCACGAAACGCACCATTCTTCGTTTGATCTTCAGTATGTCTCATATTAATCCAAGCGAGTCAGGGTACAACTCTAGTTAGGAATAAGCAGGAACCGCTGAAAGAAGTGTTCTGTAAGCCGCTTCTTTCGCGCATGAATTATATTCCTTTAATAGTTTCATTCTTCCACTGTATCTCTGTCCAGCATTTGCTTTCCTTACAACTCGTTTTATGTGGTAATTGCACTTTAGGTCGCTCCACGTGGTTAGTCCTTGTTATTTTACGGTTGTTACTCCATCCAGCGCTTTATTGCCAATAGTGTAATTGAAACGTAATGTATCTCCTCGGTTATTTATGCGCAGTACGTTACGTTTGTCTATGTTGAGAGTTTACTACCACGACCTGCAACAGTCATCGACGCTCTGCGTGCATTTCTGAATTTTTCTACATTCTTCTGGCGTTGTCGATGTTTTTTAAAATCTCTGTTTCGAAGGTCAGCACTTTTTTTATTAATGAAGAACGTCCTTTAACGGATGACATTACAGACTGAGATATAAAGACACCTCTTAAATCTCAAAATAATGAGTTACGAAGTTCTCAACATCACCATAAACAAAATCTCTAGTATAAGCATGACCTGGTCTTTGACGAAAGTACGCAACTTAAAGCCATTTCTTACTTTCTATACACATATGAGGTCGGACAGTGATTTTCAGAAAGGCTACAAAAATTTCTAACCGTGTGATTTATCTCTTACCACTGCTAGCCTTCGTCAGTTGTCTGACGAAGTGTCATCACTCTGTCTCCAGTGAAGTAATAAAACATCCTTATTCGCTGTCTGAGCCGCTAAATTGTCAAACCCAGGATCACTGTCGCCATCCATTTTGAGAAGCACTGCCTAAACAACAACACGGGAAAGAGCTGAAGGCATTCAGTTTACTGTCGAGTATCCAAAACTGCAAACACTAAGGATGATATTTACTGATGGGCACTTCAACTAAAACACGACAGCCAGTCAACAGCTGTAGGACTGGATGCCCTCTGTCAGTCGAACACTTAACCATCTTCACTGAAACGGAAGTGAGTGATGTTTACTTTTTCAAATGTTTGTTCGTGAGTTGCCCTAGTAAACCCGGGAATTTAAGTTTCTGCCAAAACATAATAAATAAATAAAAGTTTGGCCAGTTGCGAGTAGAAACTACGCTCTGCGTGTTTCGCACAAACTTATTTACGTATATGGACAGTTCAAAAATCTCGACGATTTTTGCTTGTTATTGATGTTAATCCTGGTAGACTTCCTAGCCTTTCGAGAATATTTTGATTTCAAGTTTGAAGGTGGATAACAAATGTGAAAAATATGTGAATTATAACTACAAATTAACGCTTTTCTGATTTTTTCCTTTACTTGCACTGTGAAACTTTGCTTCCTGTCAAACTTTATCATTCAAGGTCGACGGTAATTACTCTATAAGTTTTGATGATTGAGTTTGCAAGTATCAATATAGATGGCTGTATTGTTTGATTGCGTTGACTTATAAGCTTGTATTTACTACAAGGCCAAAGGACGTTAGACCTTTGTAGGTGACATTAATTTCAACTTGATACATTTAAACGTTCCTAAGGAAAATGGGTCTTAACAGACGGACGGAGAGACAGTCATACTACAAATTACGAAATTTTTTCGTGAGAGATAATTACAAATCAACAATTTTCGGAGTTTTTCCTTATGATGTACTATGGAACCTTGATTCTTGACAAATTTCATGATTCTAGGTCAACAGGAACTACCCTATAAATTTTGAGGAGTGTGTTTTCGAATTCCAAAATATATGACGTAAATGGCCGTATCTTTTGACTACACTCATTTAGAAGCCTCAATGTTTTAGACTGCCAAGGGACCTTAGACCTTAGTATGGACACAGATTTCTACCTGTAACGTCTGCAGATACCTGAGGAAAAGAGTTTCTAACAGTCGGATAGACAGACAGATAGATGGACGGACGGACAACAGAGTCATCCCATAACGGTTACCTTCTTACCAACGTAAATATGGAGCCCGAAAAAGAAGAAAATAAAAAGAAAAAGAATAAATCGGGACTTTATATCAACATGTTGGGCAACAATATTGTCTATGAACAGCCGCATTGAACTTCCAACGTTGTCCGTTTTAGTATTACCGTAGCAACATAATTCAAATCTTGCGATTTTCATTCTTCTGTAGCAGTGGGATGATGGGGGAATGAGTGCATATAAGCTTACAAGGCGGTAATTACGCATCTGAGTCACATCCACTTCGTTTAGCAGTCTTGTATCGTGCAGCTGTCGATCATTATGGAATCAGCGAGATAGCTGTTGTACTATGCCAGTTTGTATGCAGAATTTTATCTTATGACGAAAATAAAATGATGTAATGCAATGAATAATCATAGTTTCCAAAAAGGCATGTTTGTCGAAAATGAGTCCATTTCTATTTGCCTCATAATGCCACGTTTATTTTAAGTTTGGCTATCCTAGTTTTCTGTTAGCTTTTTCGTGCAGTTCACGGTCTGATGAAGTCTCCTAGAGAAGATGGAACGAATGATAGTTAACAATCAGCAACAGCGAGGTCGTTATAGATGGAGCCTACCTGAGAAAGGATGGGAAAAAAATCCGCCGAGTCCCTATTAAAGTAACAATCCTGGTTCAGCCTAAAGCGGTTTATTGAAACCACGAAAATTAAATGTATAGGCCAAGACCCGGAACTGGGAACAGTTCATTCGAATGCGATTTCACTGACTTAGCTCTGCCTTGTCGCACTTGGTACAAGCCATTTCAGTCCTGAGAACCTCGTGATCTGCAATGCATCCGAGAAAACGGCGATCAACAGTCTGCGACAGAGCTAAAATTCCGATCGCTTCGTTCACGGCGTTTAAGGCTAACATCTACGAGCAAACACAAGAGAGAAAAAATTCATAATATGTTTGTTTGCATAGTCATCTTCCGCACAAAATTACAGTTTTAGCCGTAAAAGCAAACTGTAATTTATCATTGTCATTGGTTACCTGAAACTATCGTGACACTGGATACACGGAATGCCGCGTTACCAACCGATGATCAGTACTGGTTTGAACTTGGTTGCAGACTATAGGTGACACAAGCAGATTGGAAACTAAAAAAGAACGATAGCAAGAAAAAAAGCAAATAAAAAGGTCAATACGGCAATGAAACTGATGCGTAAAAGTATCAGAAACAAAAAATTACATTAAAACCAATTAATTGAATAAAAATGATAAAGTTCTTTGATTAGATTTAGAAAAGTAAAAAATTTCTTTGCATTCGACATCCTTCGAACTTTTGAGCTTCTACATGCTTGGTTCATTATGTTAACGCCCACGGCCTGCCGGAGTGGCCGTGCGGTTATAGGCGCTACAGTCTGGAGCCGCGTGACCGCTACGGTCGCAGGTTCGAATCCTGCCTCGGGCATGGATGTGTGTGATGTCCTTAGGTTAGTTAGGTTTAAGTACGAGGGTCAGTCAAAAAGTAATGCCTCCTATTTTTCGTTCTACGTTTAATTGTCAGGAAATTTAAATGCAATTACATATGTTGAAAACCACAACATTGAGGATCATTTTGTCATTTTTCAATGTAATCTCCGCCCATCTCTACAGTTTTGGTCCATCTTTGAACAAGGGCATGTATCCCAGCACGGTAAAAATCACAGCTCTGCTTCCTAAGCCATTGACGCACGGATGTTTTGACGGCCTCCTCATCTTCGAAATGAATCCCACGATGAGCTTCTTTTAGTGGCCCGAACAGATGGAAGTCTGATGGTGCCAGGTCAGGGCTGTATGGGGGATGAGGCAAAACTTCCCATCCAATTTTGACAATCTCGTCAGAGGTGTGACGACTGGTGTGTGGTCTTGCATTGTCATGCAAAAGAAGAACATCTGCCATTGATTTTGTTGGGCGAACTCGCTGAAGACGTGCTTTAAGTTTGTTGAGGGTTGTGACGTATTGAACAGAATTTATTGTGCATCCCTGCTCCAAGAAATCAACCAGAATCACACCCTCTGTATCCCAGAAAACTGTTGCCATAACTTTCCCTGCCGATCGCACAGTTTTGAATTTTTTCTTCCTCGGCGAGCTTGTGTGACGCCACTCCATTGACTGCCTCTTTGATTCGGGTTCAAAAAAATGCACCCAAGTTTCGTCCCGGGTCACAATTTTTTTCAGAAACTCATCTCCCTCCAAACGGAAGCGCTGCAAGTGTTGGGAGGCTATTGTTTTCCTTGCCTCTTTATTCTGATCGGTTAACATTCTTGGAACCCACCGTGCACAAACTTTTGAGTACCCCAATTGTTTAATAATCGTGATCACACTGCCTTTACTAAGAGAAATAATGCGACACACTTCATCTGCAGTCACCCGACGGTCACCACGAATGATGTCATCAACTTGCTGAATGTTGTGTGGAGTCACTGCACTCACCGGCCTGCCGCTCCGCTTTTCGTCAGTCAACGGTGTTTGCCCTTCAGCTTCCTTACAACGACGAACCCATCGTCTAACAGTGCTGACATCCACTGTCACAACACCATACACCTTCTTCAGTCTTTCATGAATGTGTATGGGCGTTTCACCTTCTGCATTCAAGAATTCAATCACACAACGCTGTCTCAAACGAACATCGATGTCGGCCATCTTACAAACTTCTGCTGTGCTGCCACCTGTTGACACAGAAAGTTACTACTGCAGTGGATTGCAGAAGAAGGTTTGAGGAATGGCGCCAAATTCAAATTTTTCACTTAACTTAATTTCTTTAAGTAGAAAAAAAATGGGAGGCATTACTTTTTGACCGACCCTCGTAGTTCTAAGTTCTAGGGGACTGATGACCACAGTAGTTAAGTCCCATAGTGCTCAGAGCCATTTGAACCATTAACGCCTACGCTATGTCGTAACGCTGTGTGAGATCCCTGTATTTGCGAATCTGATGTCCCAGCCACAACGATTTATTGGCAGACTTCAAAAATTCGGCTTCACGCAGTGTCGTACGAAGCTTATCTAATGTAAGCCGATCTCTGGTGTTATAATAACTGTATAAATCACGCTGAATCGAGTGTTGGGCGGAAAGATCCAGTAGTGTAAGAGTAAGTGCTGCGTATGAAACGTATGTATTTCGTTAACATCATTCTCTCTCTCTCTCTCTCTCTCTCTCTCTCTCTCTCTCTTTGTGTATGTGTGTGTGTGTGTGTGTGTGTGTGTGTGTGTGTGTGTTGTTATTGGTGTGGTTATCATGTGATGAAATACGAAATAAAAGGGCCAGACCCAGCAGTTATAATACAAATACATCATGGAAAAAGCTCTACAAGGAATTGGATGTGAAATAATTGTAGTGGGAGTTTGGCAACTGCGAATGGTTCGGAAATAATGTTGAGCGCTCACGTTGAACGAAACCAGTTACAACGCGTTAAGTGTCAACTAGTAAGTAATTTTAATCGGAATGTAGTTCACGAATTTGCTCGCCAGGTGTCTGAGTGGACTAGGTGTTTGCATTTTAAGTGATTTTGTTCAGTATATTTGAGCACTATTGCACTTTCTGGACTTAATATCTTGTTTGGTCTGCAGTGACTAATTTAAGCTGTAGTACCGTGATTGGGCTTTAGTGTGATGTTAGGGTTGTAGTGAGTCGTTTGTTTTATTATTGTTGCTGGTTGTCGTGGTGGTGATGTTTGGGCCGGTAATTATGATGATGATGGTGATCATCATCCTCATCATGGAAAGGAGAGGAGGAAACACAGTGCTGGCACATAGTTTCCCACACTCAATTGGTAGCAAGTGGGCCTTGGGCCTTAATACACGCGTCCGAAAGACTGGTCACCAACCGTGTCACAAGTACTCACTTCATAAGATGGTAAAGCTAGACTTAGAATTTAACTCGCATCAGTAAAAGGTCTGTAGATCAAGAATTTTTCTCGTAAGCCCGCCAAATTGCGGATGATAGACATTTCGGCCCTCGCAGTGATTCGGAACGACTACCGTTGCCTTAAGGCTGCGACACAGGAGTACCTAAACGAGATGGTTATGGTTATTCTAATCACATTATTTCACTAAAAATGTCAATACGATTTATTTTCTCCTGGAACGATGATGCAACTGGTCATCGATTATACATCGATAAAATTTTACTAGATAACGGTTCATACCGGTGATTGAATATTTTTTACTGCCAAACTAATTATAGCTGTCAGGCTTTGCCGCCACAGGAAAGAAAAAACATATATACACGACTGTTCAAAGCGATTGCGGGCTTTATTCTTTAAATGGACTTTAATGTTTGTTTGAAGTGGTATTCCAGCTCACTTCAACTTTTCCCTCGTTTTGCCCCACTTCCAGAAACTCCCCCCGACCCTGCAGCCGCCCCCATCGTTGGCTAATTTGCTTATTGCTCTCATTATATAGATCCGCTCTCTGCTTTTTCCTCTCGTCCTCTATCCCTCCCATCCACTTCGTTTCTCCGAACCATTCTGTTGTATTATTACAGTTTGCCAACTCGTCAAATGTTTCGTCCCACTTGTTTATGCCCTGTTTACAGCAGTTACGGCTTTATATCTTCTGCCACTGTTAAAGATTATGCGTCAAGTTTAATGCTGTCGTTTTCTAGAAGCTCTTCTCTTTACATGTTCTGGAAATTTTTCTCGTTATTCTTTTTGCTCGAAAGCTAACTACACACACAGAAGAACAGATTAAGTATCTTCTAATGAGAATAACAAATTTATATCTGAATCTACATATCGCTGAAGATTAAACAATTATTTGTCAGATATAATTTGGAGTGCCTTTGGAGCAGGTGAATGACTACTACCGTTCTAACTCCCAGTTTTATTTCTTCTGATTGCAGTGCTGCTGTTTCCAGATCTCTGACCACATACCACTGTTTTCTATGCTGTCGTAGACGTGCAACTCTAACCTTGTTTCCACAGTCACATACATCGGTGAGTACAGGGGTTTGCGTTTCTGTGGGTTGACGTCGATGTTCTGGATTCGACTACTGGTGAATATTTCCCACTTAACAAGTACACGAATGTCTGGGACGATTTCACTCCGCTTGCATGAGGTAAAGCTAATGAAATCAGAAAGCGAATTTTTGCAACTAGTCAGTGAACGGAAAACATATCGAAAGGATTGTACTACATTCGTGTTGTTCTCTTTAAGAGAGGGAGCCTTTATTACTTGAGCATGTTTGTTCATATTGTCAACGTCGGAGACTAGTGATGTATCGTAATTTTTATGTTAAGGACTGACAGTCCTCAAAGTTAAGACCGCAATTAAAGTTTTATTTTTATTACTAGTTTCTACTACACAAGAGCCACCTTCAGATCTAAGGTAAAAATTGCACATAAGAATACAGCAAAGTACAGCAGCTATAGGAATCAAAACTACAATCCAGAACTGCACATAAAATAATAGCGAAGTTAAAAAGTATATAATAAAAGGTTAACTACACGGTACATAACGTAAAAACATTTTTGATTAGTTTCACTGCCATAATGGCTCAACACTTAATTATAATTTTCACCGCGTAGCTCGCAAGGATATTCAACATGGGACGTGTCGATACCAATGCATAAAGTCTTTGCGAATTTCATTCCTTGTACTCATCTGGACGGTAACTATGCCTCGCAGGCAGGCGAGTGAACGATATATACAGATGTCAACATTTGAGAGAGTATGTGTATCTGGGGTCAAGGAAGACAGTTGGAGTAATCGGCGAATCGCTCGCCATTTGAATTGGGCCTATTCTGCTACTCACTATATTGTCAGGATTTGGGTGACCACCGTTGAACACGGCTTGTAGTAGGAAGCGGTCGACCTAACGAGACGACAGAACTTGAGGAATGAGCAACTGTCAAAGACGTATTTAGAGCCCCGAATTCATCATTATCATCGATCCGACTTGCAACTGTGCTTTAGCGACCGCAAGGACCATTAATAGGCGGCTCACAGAAAGTGGACTGAGCTCATACGGCATCCCTTGTGTCACCTACCTTTGAACTCTGTAAGCCAAAGAGGTCATTTGAACCTGCGTCATACACATTCAACGTGGGATCTCACTGATTGGAGTAGAATTGTCTTAAGTGATGAGTACCGCTTCGAACTGATCCCCGCGATGACCTATCTGAAAATGGGCCGATGGGCCGATCAGGGGTTGGATACCAACCAGGCTGTCGCCCACCTAAGGCCCAACAACCGTGCGTGATCATCTATGACAGCGTTTGGTTTCATAGCAGGACCGCATTCGTTGTCGTCCACCGCACTCTTACAGACCAGAAGTACGTCAACGATATTCTACGAACTATTTTCTTTCCCTTTATGGCAAGCCAAATGGCTTACATTTCATCAAGATAATACCCGCCCGCACTCGGAGGGAGTTTCCACTGCTTGCCAAACCGTACATTGGTCAACAAGGTCGCGGTATCTCTCGGAGCATTATGGGCAGGGCCCTCAAACAGCCCGGGATTCTGGCGATCTATCGCGTCAATTGGACAGAATTTGGTATGATATCCCTTAGGACGACATCTAACAACTCTTTCAATCACTGCCAAGCCGAATGACTGCTTGCATCACATCACATCATCCGGCTTTCGGATAACTCCTTCATGGCGAGCGTCCTTTTCTTCTTTCTTTTGTTTAATGTATTTGTGAAACGTATCGTCTTACCTACGGCATTATGCTGTTAAATCTTATTAACGAACGCAATTTCATCACTATTTGTATTATCTCATAGCAGATATCCCCATGAGTACGTTATTACAACGTGGTATATGAGAGTACTATTGCAGTTGATGGCCATTTCAACGATCCAGAAACACGATATTAGAAATGCTACAGATCGTGTGAACATGTGTGGCCAAGATTCCGGTGAAGAAGCGACTGACGGCCACTAAGATCAATAATTGCTTGAGGTGATGATCCGTAGATGACGTTAGCAGTCGACTATGTAACTTCTGTAATACCTTAATATTCTAATAAAATTTAAAAGAAATACAAGATAAAAATGTATTTATAACTAATTTATTAACAGAAGTACAGTTCATATTAATAATGAACGACTAGGACTTTAACTGAAAATAATAAGACCTGGTAATAAAAGCCTGCTAAAGTTATACGAACCAAGCGCTGCAGTATTTTGTAATATTCTACCGAACTGATAATTTACGAATGTTTATCGATCTTAGCTACAGTCTCAAGATCATGAAACAGAAACTACTTGGCATCAAAACAAAGCAAATTATAAGGTAACGATGTGTTGAGCCGTTATGGGAATTGCACTAATAAAGAACGTTTTTATCGTATGTTTCCCTTAGTTAATTTCTTCGTACACAGTTTTGAACTTTGCTATAACTTAGTGTGCAGTTTTGTAGATGTGAACATGCCTTGTGTGTAGCTGAAACTAATAATCAAAATAAAAATTTATCAGCGGTCTTGATTTCGAGGATTGTCAGTACTTAATGTCAATTTTTAAAAAAAAACTTTACTTGACGCGATGGCATCTCCAACACGTCACACGATAAGGATAGTATGCTAACAGAGCAGAGACGAAAAGATCCAAAAATGGGGAAGTCCACTGACATAACTCACTTCGACAAAGGGTATTTCGTTTTGTCCCGGCTTCTATAAAAGAGCATAGCGGAAAAAGCGAACCTAGTAGGCTGTTCGCATGCTAGTGACTTACGTACCTATGGAGAGTAGTTGAAGGACAGATGAACCACATTGATTTTTATGCCAGGTTGGTGTGAGTGTCCGGAATGCCAGTGTCCAGGCGAACGGCCTCTCGAAACACGCACAGTGCCACCGGTACAGGGTGGTGGGGACAGTACTGTGATATAGGGATTGTCATGGGCGCTTCCGTGGCATCTGTAACAGGTAATCGAAGGCACCATGACAATTGCGGACGACGTGAGCATTATTGAGGTCCAGCTGGATCCCGTCATGTTCGATGTCTTCCTCGATAACTACGGTAACTTCCAACAACATAAATGTCCGTTTCACGAGGCGAGAATCATGCTACTATGTTTTGATCAGCGTGACAGCGAACTCACGCCGATGTCTTCGCCACCACATTCAACTGTTCTGAACCCCCAGGAAATATCTTGAATGTTTTCGGCAGCCAGCTGCAGACCCGCAAATCTGTGGCCCGTATTGTAAGGGAATTGCGTGAACTGCGTCGAGAGATTTTGTGGTATGTAACTCAGGAAACCTTTCAAAGACTTTTCGAACGCATGCGAGGCAGCAATGCTGCTGTACTGGTTCCGAGGGATGAACCCTACTAAACGGGTGACCATAATGTTACAGCTCATCAGTACAGCTCGTTAAATTAATTATTTGTAACAATATCATATTAATCTCGTGGTTAGGTAACGCTCACTCTTGTCAGGAACTGCATTCTTTGAAACTGGGTTTCTTAGATTCTTCTTGAAATCTGAGGATATTTTACCTGCGTCATGCATCTTTTATACTATAGGAGTAGTTCTGTGATGCCAGGTTCTTCCAAGTATTTCAAGAATTCCTAGGGGATGTCGTCTGCTCCAGGTGTCTTGTTCGACTTAAGTCTTTCAGTGGTCTATCAAATTGTTCTCGCAATATCATATCTCCCATCTCATCATTTACTTGCCTTTCCATTTCCCTAATGTCACCTTCAAGTTCGTTTCCTTCTTAGACCCCTTTTACACAATCCCTCCACCTAACACCCTTCGATTCTTTGGTTAATACTGTATTCTCATTGAGCTCTTCGTGTTCATACAGCTACTTCTCTTTCCTCCAAAACTCTCTTTAATTTTTGCATAGGCTGCGTCTATCCTTCCAGACCCATGCAGACTTATCATCTATCCTCTATCCATTCCTTTAAGGCATCTTCTGTACTCATTACATAATTCATTCCTTTCAATAGTCTTCCTTATCTCCGACCAGAAGAGCTATTGCACATGTGTGACTTGACGTTTGTTCACTGCTTCTTTGAAGAGTATACTGGGCAACTTACACATTTCTTAACACGAACCTGTCTTTACTGAGGTTCCCCTACTATTACTTCCACTTGGGTTTTGTAGATGTTCTAAAATTATTGATCTGTGTTTGCCTATGTTACCCTCAATCTTCTAAGGACCGTGTACATCTTATACCACCTTAAGTAACATAAAGCATTCCCTAGAATCACGAAACTAGTGAAGGCGTCTTGATTTGTTTTCAGCCTGCCCTTTTCTACTAAGAGTCATTTTGGAATTGCTTCTCTGAACATTTTTCGTTTCTGAAACCAACTGATGTTCATCTTCATTTTTTCTTTTTAGTCTTCTGTACATTACGTTCGTCAGCAGTTTATTACTTGTCAGACTAATCATCCGAGAGTTCTGACAATTATCCATACGGACTTTCTTTGACACGATAATGATAATGCTTTTCTGGAAATCTGACGTCATTTCACCTGTTCCACAGATTTTAGGGACGAGTTCAAATACCGTCCAAGTTCTTATATCTCCCAGATATTTTAATAACTCCAAAGGCATACCATCGATCCCAGTCACCTTCTCTGAGCGCAGACCATTTACAGCTTTGTCAGGCGCTGACCCCATTATTAGGCCAACTATTTCTTCCCCATATATTCTCTCCTCCTTCCCTATCACTTTACGGAACAGTTCCTTCCAACCATACAAGCCTTCGATGTAATTTTGCCTTTCCTCCGACCTTTCCATATAATAGAGGTTTTGCAACTGCGCTCCGTAGATTGATACGTTTACATTTTAATTCTCTGACGTTACGTTAAATCTCACTGCACTCCGAATCAATTTTTCCTACCATCAGATCTTTTTCAGTATCTTTGCATGTTTGTCTCATCTAATCTGTTTTAGTTTGTACGAATTTCCTGCTAATAACATTCCTTAGCAACCTACACAGCTGCTTTTGTATCTTATTCTCATGATTCTAGTTCGTGCATCAGTACTACATTTACATCTGTAGTAAGCAAGTCACTTTATGCTGCTTGGTGGAGAGTACTGTTTGTATCACTGCCAATTTTCGCCCGTTCTGCTTAAGTCTTGAATTGTGCCCTTGAAGAATGATTGTCGGTACGCCTGAGTGTGAGTTCGAAACTCTCTAATGTTATCTTTTGCTGTTTTCGCGAAATGTAACGTAGAAGGAAGAAATGTGTTGGCTGATAACTACACGAACGTGCTGTCTCGGAATTTTAATAAGAAATCAGATTGTCATACACAACACGTCTTCTGTAGCGCTTGCCACTGGATTTGGGTGAGTATCTCCGTGAAGCTTTCGCGACTGCCAAACAAATCTCTCACTAAATCCGTTGTTCCTCTTTGGATCTGCTCTATTTCCTCTATCAGTCCGTCTTGTAATGGTCTACCATTGACGAGCAATACTCAAGTATCGGTCAGACGAAATCTTTGTGGTCCACCTCAGATCACTTCCAATGAAATTCAGTCTGTCGTCTGCCTTTCATTCGATTGGTTTTAAGTGATCATTCCATAATCTAAGTTATTTAATACCTGCCCTGGTTACCTCCATTTTTCGACACTCGAGTTATCACTCCATAACGGACCTTTCCGCTAAGTGTAACAACTGCAAGACGGCCAATGAGACGCGTCCGCACACAGAAACACACCCACAGTGACTATTGAGCGGTGAGCCGTAGGCGGAGTTTGCGAGGCTGCGGGCTGTGGGTACGGGGCTACAGTGGAGGACCAGGGACGAGGGGATGAGACGTAAGGGATGAGGGGGATGGAAGGGGGAGGGCACGACGAGACAGGTCTTCTCGGACGGGTGGCGGCTAGCGAGACAGCATTAACATTTAGAGTGGGTTTTAACCGACCAGCGGCCGCGTCTGGCGAATCGGATTTCGCTAATCATACTGATAGCGGCCGCCGACAAATGTATGTGCATGCATTAGCGGCTCTAATGAAGGTTGCTACCTCGCTCCAAGACACGTAATTGTATTTCGGCGGAGATCGCCGGGCGGCTACCGCGTCAAGTGATATATTAGTGCCTAAGCGTCATCACTGTGCCTGTTGCTGTTCTTCGATCATGCACCTCCCCTATCCTAGCGTTACAGCCAGTGAACGGTATGGCCATGGGCTACTACTACTGGCCAAAGTAAAATACTTCCTAAATGCAAAAATGATATCAGACGGATCACCCAGTTAACTTCTGTCAAGTGGCTTCCTGTGCTATGGTCACCGCACAACTTATTGATCATCCTCTAATGGAGTGCACAATGGCCGCTTTGGAGCACTGTAGATACAGCAGAACTGGTGGTGTGCGGACATTTGCCACGCCGGACATTTGCCACGCCGGACATTTGCCACGATTTTACCTGCTCCGAAGGGTTGGGTCCCTTGTCTCCCCCTCCTCCTCCTCATCGCTGTCACGCAGTAAAGGTACTTGCTGAGCCTTTCCGCTGGTTTACTTAACATAGGACCAGAATCTCTTTGGATTTTCCGCGACATTTCTAGAGAGGCATTCGTTGTGGAAACTATTAAATGCATCTCGCACTGAAATCCGCACCAAATTTCGAGCCTCAGTAAAACTTCGACAATCTTGGAGATTTTGCGTTCGTCTAAATTATACGTGCCTTTTTCGGTGCTCCTGCACCAGCTTTCTGTCGTGTTTTGTGTACCATGTGGGATCAGTTCCGTCTATTATTAATTTATTTGGTATGAATCTCTCGATTGCTGTTGATACTATTTCTTTGAACTTAAGCCACATATGGTCTTCACTTACATAGTTTTGAAGGATTGGAGGCTGTCTCTTAGAAAGACGTCAACCGAATTTTTAGCTGCTTTTATAAGTAGATATATTTCGCATTTAGTTTTGGTGAATTTCTTTCTTACGGAATTGAATCTCCCTACGACTGTGTGTTCACTAATCCCTGTATCCGTCGTGATGCTCAGGATTATTTGTGGCTAAAAGGTCAGGTGTGTTTTCGTAACCATTTACAATCTGAATGCCTTGTGAACTAATTGTTCAAAATAATTTTTTAAAAATCATTTAGAACAATTACGGAAGTAGTTTTCTATCTACAGTAGGGTCTGAAAATAATTTTTTGTCAACATACAGAAGGTAGATTGAAGTCACTGCCAATTATAATTGTATGAGTAGCGTACCTATTTGTGATGAGACTCAAGTTTTCTTTGAACTGTTCAGCAACTGTTTCATCTGAGGCCGGGGGTCGGTAATGGGAGCCAGTTATTAATTTATTCCGGTTTTCGAATGTAACCTCTGCCCATACTATGTCACAGCAACTATCTGCTTCAATGTCGCTTGTGTGCTGAAACACCCATTACTTTATTTTTCCATAAGTTGTGCTTCGTCTTTCTGTTGTAGTGCAGATCATTACAATTATGGCTTTTCCCTCAAAAACCTAGAATGTTTTCTCTGTGACCCTGTAAATACCAGAGCTAAACAATGTAGAACAACAGCGTACGTTAGAAGCATAGCATTCTGTATTACTTCATTTCCTTATTTCTAACATTTTAAAATTGTACGTCGACTTTAGATGACATGTCAATCATAGATGTTCTTATCTCTATTTAGTGAACGTATTTTCAGTCATGTTTTGAACATTGTCCCACTACACTTTCTTAAGTAATGTTTCGCCGCAAGGGATATGGGATTTTAGAGAGTAAATTAATATGGAGTATGTCGTTATTCTTTCCAAACATTCACATTCCCATTTCTTCTTTCCTTATTGTCTTTTGAGCATGCAGTTGTAGTAATTAAAGTAGGCACAAATGCAGTGATCAAAAAGAAATGATTAGCGTACATTCGCATTCTCTTTACATCGTTCCTTTCTTGTTGCTCCCCTGCCGATGAACTGTTTCTATCGCAATCAGTAAGCGTGAAAGGACAGAGGGATTTATATTTATACTTGGCAGAATAATTACATACTGACATAATCGTCGGCATTGCTTTCGTTTCCCAAAAGTTATAAATATTTCGATTTCGGAAAAGAAGCTCTGTATTTCGCCAAGATGTCGAAGAAGAAGGTCCCTTAGGTACTGGTTGTATCGAGTAAGATGTGGAGACGGCGGTTTGAAAGCGGACAGAAGAAGTACGAGGAAGGGCGTTCCTTACCTGAGGGATCGCTACTCAAGCTACCTGCCGAAGGCGCAAGTGTCGCAAATGTCCGGCGTGGCAAATGTCCGGCATTCGAACTGGTATCAGACGGCCACATAAACCTTCAATACCGACATAAGTGAAATGGTATGTACATGTCAGTCGATTTTATGGAATGTGTACTGTAAGATGGGTGGGTGTGGAGGCAGATAGGCGGAAAGCGTCTGTTGAGTTCTGAGGAACCCACGACCACACCCTCAGCGGAGTTCCTGAGTTTGTGTATCAACGCGGACTATCCAATCTGCCAAGAGGAATGGTATATCACTCGCAGCCATTTAACAAGGCTGATAATGGCTGCAAGGGACAGAAGACGGATGACAGGCATTATCAGTGACAATCGGTTTCCAATCCAACAGGAGTTGTTACATTCTGTGAATCCAGCCTATCTTGATCACTTTTCAAGTGAACGACCCACAGAGATCTGCATGCAATGAACATTTGGCGTCGGGTGCCTTGCCTAAGGCTATTTCTCACAGAGGCTCACAAAACTGCACGTCGTCAATGGGCCCAGAAAACACAGACCTATATGGTAGCCGACTGGAAGCGTGTAGTGTGTCTCGACGAGTTGCAGTTGTATAGTTTTTCATATGATCCAAGAGTTCATTGCCAAATGAGGCGCTTAACTCAAAATGTGTGGAGTGTGCAATTCAGGCCGAAGTTCGTTCTGTGATGTTTTGGTGTGTTTTTTATATCCATTCATATAGGCTGTAGTGAACATGAACCAGAATTTTTACTTCAATATTCTCTGCTACCAAGTGTTGCCTTTTCTTCTACATGTTCCCAGTGAAGATACTGTTTACACTTCCGTCTTCCGAGATGATGATAGCAGTATTTACACGGCTGTACGCTTACGTTTCTGATCTGACGAACACAAAGCCTCGCTACCGTCCCTCGTCTGGTCCCCTAAATAATCCGATTTTAATGCGATAGAAGACGTCGGGGACTATCTGCAACAGCGGAAGAAACGTAGCAAATAACAAGAACGTAATTTGTTATCTCTAGTGGATCTAATGGATAATGGGTGGATCCAGCTGGATGGGCCAAACCTGAATAAACTTGTGGACTCTTTTCGTACCAGAGCCCATAGTCAAGGCTAAAAGCGATGTTACATGGTACTTGCCTGGTATCTTACCGTACTGCCTAATGTTGCTTGGAAACGTAATCAGAGGTATCATCCAATAATCGGTCGTTAGCTGGTGTCCAATACTATCAAAAATTTGCATGCCACACCTTGTATAAGAGAACTGTGCTTTTCACTGAGGTGATAAAAATAATATTCCAAGCCGGACGGAGTGGCCGAGCGGTTCTAGGCGCTAAAGTCTGGAACCGCGCGACCGCTACGGTCGCAGGTTCGAATCCTGCCTCGGGTATGGATGTGTGTGATGTCCTTAGGTCAATTAGGTTAAGTAGTTGTAAGTTATAGGGGACTGATGACCTCAGCAGTTAAGTCCCATAGTGCTCAGAGCCATAATATTCCAATTGAGCACCTCGTAAACCGTAATGCAGAAACAGCAAAAGTAACGGAGGCCTCAATATGCTATAAGGGGCATCAAACAGCTTCCGTTTGACGGCTTTGCTGCAGCGCACACGCAACTTAGAGCGACTCCGCTGCAGGTATACAAGCACCGACATGTAAGGGACTAGTGTGCGATTCATGTCTTCCCGAGCTTGGTGTGGAAACGTGACCAATGGCGACGTTATTACAAAATGCGACCAAACAGGACTAACGTGCTGTTATTCTTTCTCGTCTGCCGAAGGATGAACATCGATCACATCCGTAAGAGAAGAAGAATTTGTGTGTGGAAATATGACTGTCGAAAAACTGCAACAAGCGTTGCTGCTGCTTCATGATAACGCTCGTCCCCATGTCGCAAATGCCAAATGTCTTAACGCAGAATTACGCCAAGTCAAGTGGGAGACACTCGAGTACTCGCCCTATATACACTCCTGGAAATGGAAAAAAGAACACATTGACACCGGTGTGTCAGACCCACCATACTTGCTCCGGACACTGCGAGAGGGCTGTACAAGCAATGATCACACGCACGGCACAGCGGACACACCAGGAACCGCGGTGTTGGCCGTCGAATGGCGCTAGCTGCGCAGCATTTGTGCACCGCCGCCGTCAGTGTCAGCCAGTTTTCCGTGGCATACGGAGCTCCATCGCAGTCTTTAACACTGGTAGCATGCCGCGACAGCGTGGACGTGAACCGTGTGTGCAGTTGACGGACTTTGAGCGAGGGTGTATAGTGGGCATGCGGGAGGCCGGGTGGACGTACCGCCGAATTGCTGAACACGTGGGGCGTGAGGTCTCCACAGTACATCGATGTTGTCGCCAGTGGTCGGCGGAAGGTGCACGTGCCCGTCGACCTGGGACCGGACCGCAGCGACGCACGGATGCATGCCAAACCGTAGGATCCTACGCAGTGCCGTAGGGGACCGCACCGCCACTTCCCAGCAAATTAGGGACACTGTTGCTCCTGGGGTATCGGCGAGGACCATTCGCAACTGTCTCCATGAAGCTGGGCTACGGTCCCGCACACCGTTAGGCCGTCTTCCGCTCACGCCCCAACATCGTGCAGCCCGCCTCCAGTGGTGTCGCGACAGGCGTGAATGGAGGGACGAATGGAGACGTGTCGTCTTCAGCGATGAGAGTCGCTTCTGCCTTGGTGCCAATGATGGTCGTATGCGTGTTTGGCGCCGTGCAGGTGAGCGCCACAACCAGGACTGCATACGACCGAGGCACACAGGGCCAACACCCGCCATCATGGTGTGGGGAGCGATCTCCTACACTGGCCGTACACCACTGGTGGTCGTCGAGGGGACACTGAATAGTGCACGGTACATCCAAACCGTCATCGAACCCATCGTTCTACCATTCCTAGACCGGCAAGGGAACTTGCTGTTCCAACAGGACAATGCACGTCCGCATGTATCCCGTGCCACCCAACGTGCTCTAGAAGGTGTAAGTCAATTACCCTGGCCAGCAAGATCTCCGGATCTGTCGCCCATTGAACATGTTTGGGACTGGATGAAGCGTCGTCTCACGCGGTCTGCATGTCCAGCACGAACGCTGGTCCAACTGAGGCGCCAGGTGGAAATGGCATGGCAAGCCGTTCCACAGGACTACATCCAGCATCTCTACGATCGTCTCCATGGGAGAATAGCAGCCTGCATTGCTGCGAAAGGTGGATATACACTGTACTAGTGCCGACATTGTGCATGCTCTGTTGCCTGTGTCTATGTGCCTGTGGTTCTGTCAGTGTGATCATGTGATGTATCTGACCCCAGGAATGTGTCAATAAAATTTCCCCTTCCTGGGACAATGAATTCACGGTGTTCTTATTTCAATTTCCAGGAGTGTAGTTCTGACCTGTCCCATGCAATTATCACGCCTTTAGTCCCTCAGAAAAGGCCTTTACGGGTTGACGATCCCTATTGGACGAGGATGTGCAGTAGGCTGTTACGCACTTCTTCACGCAGCAGGACACGGTGTTTTACCACACGCAGAGGGATCTTCTACCTGGTGCGTCAGTGATTGCCTCAATGCTCACGGCGATTTTGCCTGAATGAAATACCGATTCAAGACTGTAATACTTTCGAACGAAAAGTTTTTGATCGCCGCTATAATATGAACATCTGGACAATAGGAAGAGTTGCTTAGAAAATTTCGTTTAACCTTTTCACGATCCAATAACCGGTGTCCTAGGTGGTCTCCTCGTCTCCTTCCTAGCAAATTGATAGAGTAGTTGAGCCACACTCTCCCACACCTTGCGACACGACGTTTGGTTAAATTGATCTTAAAAATCCGACTGCCTCTCCTACTTTATATTTAGGGACAATATGTTGTAGAACTGTAGGATTGTAATATAGATTAGTGTAAATGGAAGATTAATCAAATTAGGCCAGATGGGGTATTGTAAACAAAAAATTGTAAACAATGTTACAGACCCTCAAGCAAACTCAGACATAATAGAAATATTGATTTCAAAAACAATATAGAGAAACTGATAAGTGATAGGAAATACTGTCACGAAACGATAATGGAAAACTTTAATGCGGATGCAGGGATAAATAAAGAGCTCTGTTTCAATGGAATATTTCCGATGTGAAGCCAGGAGTAACAGAGGTCGTACGTTATTGAACAATATGCTGCTTCTTAATACACTCTTCCAAAACATAACAAATAGAGGATGCATCTAGTGGAACTATGAATAATCTGAAACTATTTACTATACAGTTCAGAATTACGACGCGGTGTTCCTTCCGACATGCGTGCAAGTCCGAGGGAACAGGCACTGCAGCGTCTACAGCCGTTATGAAATACGTGAAATATATTGACAGTTGCGAATATGAACAACCACCCGCTCTGTAATGGAATGATGACGATGATATTTGTGCCGAACCAGGTCACGAACCCGGATTTCCCGCTTATCGCGAGGGGTTGCCTTACCATCTTTTTTACCATGAATCGAACAGAGTCCAGAAGTTTGAAACTCCAGTTCCCTGACAGTTTACATTTAAGGTTTTTATTTTTTAGAAGACAATGAGAGGGAAATATAGAGTTTATTTTCAAAATACACAGAAAGTCAGCAGACAACGTCAGAAAGTGCAGATGGGGAAAACTGATTGTTCCCCGTAAGCGGACGAAAGGTAGAGATGATGGAAGATAAGCACGTGTGGGGCACCTCCGTTTCGATGGCAGAGCGGTGAGGAGACAGCGGGGTGGGGGCAGAACGGAAGGGATCGACCACACGAGGTCTGGCCACAGCGTCCCCAACACCACCAACCAAATGGAAGTCGACAAGAACAGGCAGTCAAGGAAGGAGATTAATCATGAAATTTCACCATGTGACACACCAGGGGTAGGTAGGGGGCAAGGTAAACGGAAAACAAGGACAGTGTAATAACAGGCGCTGCACCTGCCGTGTGCTTGAAGTAACGTGAGAGGGTACTACTAGTGCGCCTCGAGAGCAGTGGAGTCAACCGCCAGGCACATTCCAGCAGTGATAACTGATGAAATAGGAGCGGTATCGCGGACATCGTTCAGTCACCCCATGTAGGAGGGTCCAAGGAATGAGCCGCGATTTGCCCCAACCTCAGTAAAGGTAGGCGAATGTCCAGCCTTTGCCCCAGGCTATTGCATGAGTCTTGGCAGCAGGGTAACACACGTCCTTCAGAGGAAAGGAAGCATATGTCCGACGACAGAAGGACGGGCGCGGAAGAAAGAGACGACAATCTGCGGCCCCAGTTTCCAGACTTCATGAACACTAGCACAAGTCGGGTGATTGGCGTCATCGTCCACCGAGTGACAGGTGGAGCATAACGAAGTGATCATCAAACCAATCACATGTATACGCTGATTAGTGGAGAATTTTCCATAGGTGACATGATACCATGTCGTTCGGATTGATGTCGCGAAGTATGGCTGATGAGAGTCGAGCTGCACCGCAGTCCATCTCCTTAATGTGTCTCAGCATTATTGCGAGGTACGCCACATAGTAATTGAACGTAGAAATCTCCTAGGCATGGGGGACGCGTGCATGGGATCAAGTGTGTACATAGCTAAGATCCACAGAAAAGGCAGACAGATGACGCACGCACGAGTAGAGGCGCAATAAGTTCTACTGACATAGTTGGGAGGATGGAGTATAAATGTCCAAGACTTGTCTCCTAAGTGAGTTCCCTGTGCCTGGCCACGGTTTGTTCAGGGGTTTCAGATGTAAGGCCATCGCGTAACACCAGACGTTGACGGAAAGTCCCTTGGGCTCCTGGCAAAGGGCGAGAGTATCGTATTTAACCTTAAAAATGTTATAAGCCATCAGGAAGCAGCCTAACGTAGCCTGTAGGTTGCGACTAATTACTGGCGACATCAGAACGACCTATGTTTCTGAATGGTCATGGGGGTGACTCGGAGAGCACACTGGAAGTTGATCACCATGATGGGTCAGGTAGTGGATATAAGGGTGATGCCAAAGTAATGGAAGGTCTGGAAGCAAGGAGAGGTGCCAATTCTTCTCATATGAGTCTGTGGCCAGTTGGCATCACTATAGATTTGGAAACACTCAAAGCACAGCCTGCCACGACCCTGTGTGTGGTGATCACATAAAGTATGCAAGCAGCCTCTTCCTTTGATCATACCGGCACCAACAGGACTTCTGCATAGGCACAACAGCGTAATGTGTATTGACTCAGGGTGAATCCTGACAAGTGGGACTCCCAATAGGCAGCTCCAGCGGGATAGCACAGAGAAGCATCAATAACAGACGTCCCTGATGTAAAGAATAGTGGATCGGTGCCTGTCTGTGGGCATGACCATTAGTCTGGACAAGGGAGCAGTTACTGGTGTAGATACGGTGTAGGGCATCAGTGAGGGCACTGCAGAGCCTATCTGCTCCATGGTGACGAAGAAATAATCATGTTGCACCAGATCAAAAGTGCTGTCAAAGTCGATGGGTGTCAATGCTGCACAGAGATTGCACTTAGCTGTTAGAAGTATCGCATTTCAACAATCACCAGTGGCTGTCTGGGCGCTGACAGGTCCACCTGGAGTCTTTCTTTCGGTAGGTATTACACACAGAAGAATTCAATGGCCATGTGTCGCTAAAACAAGTGCAAATATCTTGTAGTTGGGGTTCTGGATTCGATTCCTGGCCGGGTTGGGGATTTTCTGTGCCTGGGGACTGGCTGTTGTACTCATTATTTCATTATTATCATCATCATTCGTGACGTTAGATGGGCTGGACTGTGTAAAAAATTGGACTGTGTAATAATTGGGACGTTCTACAGGCACTGATGACTGCACAGTTGAGTACTACACAAACTGAACATCATCATTGCCATCATTTTACAGGCGGTATTGAGTAGGATTAGGGTGCAGTCATGGACAACCACAGCCCCTGCAATAGCTTGTGAACTAGTAGGACAATGCCAATTTCCTTGAGACAGAGAAGTTGCTGTCCATACATCAGCACGGCTTTAGAAAGCATCGCTCCTGCGAAACACAACTCGCCCTTTTTTCACATGATATCTTGCGAACCATGGATGAAGGGTATCAGACGGATGCCATATTCGTTGACTTCCGGAAAGCGTTTGACTCGGTGCCCCACTGCAGACTCCTAAGTAAGGTACGAGCATATGGGATTGGTTCCCAAGTATGTGAGTGGCTCGACGACTTCTTAAGTAACAGAACCCAGTAAGTTGTCCTCGATGGTGAGTGTTCATCGGAGGTGAGGGTATCATCTGGAGTTCAAAATGGCTCTGAGCACTATGGGACTTAACATCTGAGGTCATCAGTCCCCTATAACTTAGAACTACTTAAACTTGACTAACCTAAGAACATCACACACATCCATGCCCGAGGCAGGATTCGAACTTGCGACCGTAGCGGTCGCGCGGTTCCAGACTGACGCGCCTAGAACCGCTCGGCCACACAGACCGGCCTCATCTGGAGTGCACCAGGGAAGTGTGGTAGGTTCGCTGTTGTTTTCTATCTACATAAATGGTCTTTTGGATAGGGTGGATAGCAATGTGCGGCTGTTTGCTGATGATGCTGTGGTGTACGGGAAGGTGTCGTCGTTGAGTGACTGTAGGAGGATACAAAATGATTTGGACAGGATTTGTGATGTTTGTAAAGAATGGCAGCTAACTCTAAATATAGATAAATGTAAATTAATGCAGATGAATAGGAAAAAGAAACCCGTAATGTTTGAATACTCCATTAATAGCGTAGCGCTTGGCACAGTCATGTCGATTAAATATTTGGGCGTAACATTGAAGAGCGATATGAAGTGGGACAAGCATGTAATGGCAGTTGTGGGGAAGGCGGATAGTCGTCTTCGGTTCATTGGTAGAATTTTGGAAAGATGTGGTTCATCTGTAAAGGAGACCGCTTATAAAACACAAATACGACCTATTCTTGAGTACTGCTCGAGCGTTTGGGATCCCCATCAGGTCGGATTGAGGGAGGACATAGAAGCAATTCAGAGGCGGGCTGCTAGATTTGTTACTGGTAGGTTTGATCATCACGCGAGGGTTACGGAAATGCTTCAGGAACTCGGGTGGGAGTCTCTGGAGGAAAGGAGGCGTTCTTTTCGTGAATCGCTACTCAGGAAATTTAGAGAACCAGCATTTGAGTCTGACTGCAGTACAATTTTACTGCCGCCAACTTCTATTTCGCGGAAAGACCACAAATAAAACATAAGAGAGATTAGGGCTCGTACAGAGGCATATAGGCAGTCATTTTTCCCTCGTTCTGTTTGGGAGTGGAACAGGGAGAGAAGATGCTAGTTGTGGTACGAGGTACCCTCCGCCAGGCACCGTATGGTGGACGGCGGAGTATGTATGTAGATGTAGAGATGGTGGTTGCCGTTTACGCGAGAAGATCGTAGCAGCAGAGGGCGACTACGTGAGCTCTCTCCCCGCTCTCTGACATTGCCAGTGAACACTCTCTCGCGCCGTTTACTCTGCACGTATTACTCGCAATAGCCCTCTTAGAGTGACAAACTCTCACGTGTATACCTAGCATACGGTACCGTCTCAAAATATGTGGACATAGCGACAAACATTTGCGTCAATGTCGGATTGCATTAGACATACTAAGCATACCGATAAACTCAGAATTGAAAGAGATATCAGGTAAGGATGTTCTATATTATCTAAACTATTCACACTATCCATGGTGAAAGTTTTCAGATGCCAAAGGTAAAAAAGAATGGATACATATTAACGCAATGTATTTCAACCAGCTATCTTGTCGTATAGAAAGAAAACAAACCGTCTTCAAGCGCTGATTGTGATTTTTTCTTCAATTTCCGATGTATTCCGATCCCTGGGTGCTCTGCTTCATGCGCTTGATCAGTTTAACTAAATTTTTTAATTTCATTTGCTAGAAATTTGTGGTAAGTTTCTATAGGACCAAACTGCTAGGTCATCAGTCCCTAGGCTTACACACTACTTAATCTAACTTAAACTAACTTACACTAAGGGCAACACTCACGTCCATACCCGAGGGAGCACTTGAACCTCCGACGAGGGGAGCCGCGGGAACCGAGGCAAGGTGGCTTAAAAAGCATGGCTATCCCTTGCGGCTCCATTTGCTACTGGTCCTGTTGCACATATATAGGTACGCAACAAGTTAATATTCTGTTTTGTAGTGTAGCTTCCATTTCTCCAAAATTAAGACAAAAACAAGAAAATTACTTTCCGTTTCCAGCAGCGGTTACGCAGTTTTCAGGATCAGTATGTGTACACATATTTACATGCTATGTAAACATTTTTAGTTTCAACGTACATTTGCACTTAATTTTAACAAGTCGACGAGGTAACTAAGCCTTATTTTCCTCAGTCATTCACGCGGAGACACAAAGACACTATAGCACAAATTAAACAACAATTTCAACAGGCACTCCAACAACACGTGCTTTCAAAAACTTTCACATAATACAAGATCAAACAACAATTAATAGCCGGCCGGTGTGGCCAAGCGGTTCTAGGCGCTACAGTCTGGAACCGCGCGACCGCTATGGTCGCAGGTTCGAATCGTGCCTCGGGCATGGATGTGTGTGATGTCCTTAGGTTAGTTAGGTTTAACTAGTTCTAAGTTCTGCGGTACTGATGACCTCAGCAGTTAAGTCCCATAGTGCTCAGAGCCATTTTTTTGAACAATTAATACGGTTTGGCAGTGCCTCTAGAAGCTCACTAGGATTTTGTCCTGTCAAAACTCAAGTCATCGGCCAATACAACCAAAAAGAGTTTCACTCCAGGACAACTGAAAGTCTTCTGATCACGTAAATGAACCATTCACTTAAAATAATAACGGGATCAGGCGTATGTATTCTGTCCTTTCGGCGACTGACTTCCGTCTCACTGTCTAGCCTTGTACACTATGTGATCAAAAGTATCCGGACACCTGGCTGAAAATGACTTACAAGTTTGCGGCACCCTCCATCGGTAATCACCCTTAGCCTTGATGACAGCTTCCACTCTCTCAAGCATACGTTCAATCAGGTGCTGGAAGGCTTCTTGGGGAATGGCAGCCCATTCTTCGTGGAGTGCTGCACTGAGGAGATGTATCGATGTTGGTCGGTGGGCCTGGCACGAAGCTGGCGTTCCAAAACATCCCAGTCCATTACATGGACGTTATTGTCGTGTAACCATTCCGCCATAGGCCGCGCATTATGAACAGGTGTTCGATCGTGTTGAAAGATGCAATCGCCATCCCCGAATTGCTCTTCAACAGTGGGACGCAAGAAGATACTTAAAACACCAATGTAGACCTGTGCTGTGGTAGCGCCAAGCAAAACAACAAGGTGTGCAAGCCCCCTCCACGACCACACCATAACACGACCTCCTCCAAATTTTGCTGTTGGCACTACACATTCTGGCAGATGACGTTCACTGGGCATTCGCCATACCCACACCTTGCCATCGGATCGCCACAATGTGTACGTTTCTCCACTATGTAATTGTCCAATGTTTACGCTCCTTACACTAATCGAGCCGTAGTTTGTCATTTATCGGCGTGATGTGTGGCTTATGAGTAGCCACACGACCATGAAATCCAAGTTTTCTCACCTCCCGCCTGTCATAGTACTTGCAGTGGATCCTGATGCAATTTGAAATTGCTATGTTATGGTCTAGATAGATGTCTAGTTATTCCACAGTCCGACACTCTTCAACTGTCGGCGGTCTCTGCCAGGCAACAGACGAGGTCGGCCATTTTGCATTTGTACTGTACGTGTCCCTCCACGTTTCCACTTCACTATCACATCGGAAACAGGGGACTTAGGGATGTTTCTGAGTGTGGAAATCTCGGGTGCAGACGTATGACACAAGTGAAACCCAATCACCCGACCACGTTCGAAGTCCGCAAGTTCCGTGGAGCGCCCCGTTCTACTCTCTCACGATGTCTAATGACTACTGAGGTCGATGATATGGAATACTCGGCAGTAGGTGGCAGCACTGCGCACCAAATACGAAAAATGTATGTATTTGGTGTGTCTGGATACTTTTGATCACATAGTGTAGTAACCACCTCTTACAAGGACGACAACCCCTTTCTAGCCGTAATTCAACGGGATCAAGCTCAAAAATACTACTGACACAACGGGGAATTACACCAACTTTCATAATTCGTGGATTGCACCACTGTTTCACACACACAGCGAACAATCGTGTCAAAACCAGCAACAACACGCTAACAAGGAAATATTAGCACGTAAGTAGAATTCTGTTTCTCATCTGCGTCAACAACTGTTCGAGGGCGCGCACTGCCAATACACGAAACCATGTAAAAGATTGGAAGAGTACCAGCAAACGCCTTGAGCCAACAAAGTAAGCATATCCACCTATAACCTACTGCGCGATCGGAAGGCTCTCCTAACGTCTTACGTGCATTAGGCAACAACAAACATCACTTCCACAAAGCTCAGCACTTCTCGAAGGCACAGACAAAAATACGAAACCATGCTGGCTGACCACAAAAATGGTTCAAATGGCTCTGAGCACTATGAGACTTAACTTCTGAGGTCATCAGTCCCCTAGAACTTAGAAATACTTAAACCTAACTAACCTAAGGACATCACACACATCCATTCCCGAGGCAGGATTTAAACCTGCGACCGTAGCGGTCGCGCGGTTCCAGACTGTAGCGCCTAGAACCGCTCGGCCACTCCGTCCGGCGGCTAACCATAACCCGTAATAATGACGAGCAACCACAGAACTTTGGCAAAAACATAAAAACGGAACACCCACAATACAGCAGGCACAAATTCTGCAACGAGCAATGAAAACTGCCTTGGTTATTGCAACACATGGTAACGGAACACTCACGATGGAGTAGAGACAATTCCGGAACCAGTCATCAAAACTACGCAACGTTGGTGAACAGCCCGAGTCACACACGACCACCGCGTACGACCACAGGCTCTGCATCTGTCCACCGGCCGGAACTGCCCTCTTCCCAAGGAGGCCAAGTACTCTCTCCCTCCCGTCGGTCGGAGTGCCACAACTCGCCAGCGCCGGCGCGGAGTGGCGCATCCGGCACAGCGCGCTAAGAGCCGACGGGGCGGGGATTCCAACCACTGGTCAAATCGGCAAAGGTAATACACTACTGGCCATTAAAACTGCTACACCAAGAAGAAATGCAGATCATAAACGGGTATTCATTGGACAAATATATTACACTAGAACTGACATGTGATTACACTTTCACGCAATTTGGGTGCACAGATCCTGAGAAATCAGAGCCCAGAACAACCACCTCTGGCCGTAATAACGGCCTTGGCATTGAGTCAAACAGAGCTTCGATGGCTTGTACAGGTACAGCTGCCCTTGCAGCTTCAACACGATACCACAGTTCATCAAGAGTAGTGACTGGCGTATTATGACGAGCCAGATGCTCGGCTATCATTGACCAGACATTTTCAGTTGGTGAGAGATCTGGAGAATGTGCTGGCCAGGGCAGCAGTCGATCATTTTCTGTATCCAGAAAGGCCGTACAGGACCTGCAACATGCGGTCGCGCATTATTCTGCTGAAATGTAGGGATCGAATGAAGGGTAGAGCCCAGAAATATAACGTCCAATGTTCAAAGTACCGTCAATGCGAACAAGAGGTAACCTAGACGTGTAACCAATGGCATCCCACGCCATCAGGCCGGGTGATATGCCAGTATGGCGATGACGAATACACGCTTCCAATGTGCGTTCACCGCGATGTCGCCAAACACGGATGCGACCATCATGATGTTGTAAACAGAACCTGGATTCATCCGAAAAAATGACGTTTCGCCATTCTTGCTCCCAGGTTCGTCGTTGAGTACATCATAGCAGGCGCTCCTGTCTGTGATGCAGCGTCAAGGTAACCGCAGCCATGGTCTCCGAGCTGATAGTCCATGCAGCTGCAAACGTCTTCGAACTGTTCGTGCAGATGGTTCTTGTCTTGCAAACGTCCCCATCTGCTGACTCAGGGATCGAGACGTGGCTGCACGATCCGATACAGCCATGCGGATAAGATGCCTGTCATTTCGACTTCTAGTGATACGAGGCCGTTCGGATCCAGCACGGCGTTCCGTATTACCCTCCTGAACCCACCGATACCATATTCTGCTAACAGTCATTGAATCTCGACCAACGCGAGCAGCAATGTCGCGATACGATAAACCGCAATCACGATAGGCTACAGTGCGACCTTTATCAAAGTCGGAAACGTGATGGTACGGATTTCTCCTCCTTACATGGCGCATCACAACAACGGTTCACCAGGCAACGCCAGTCAACTGCTGTTTGTGTATGAGAAATCGGTTCGAAACTTTCCTCATGTCAGCACGTTGTAGGTGTCGCCACCGTTGCCAACCTTGTGTGAATGCTCTGAAAAGCTATTCATTTGCATATCACAGCATCTCCTTCCTGTCGGTTAAACTTCGCGTCTGTAGCACGTCATCTTCGTGGTGTAGCAATTTTTATGGCCAGTAGTGTATAAAGACATTATGCTTTTATCTTTATGTTCATGTCATTTTCAAAACTAGTTCTTTCTGTAGATATGAGGTGTGACTGTATGTTGTAAAATGATTATAACTATTAAATTCTGTGTTCTTTAGAAAAAGATAAACGTTTGGAATTTCTAAAAAAAGTTGTGAGTGTCAAACTCAGTTTCTTCATTTAACATGTTTTCAGTAAGGATTTCTCTGCTTAACAAAATATATGTAGCTGTTCTAATGCATCAAGTTGCGTATAGTTAGACTGTTGTGGACGTCATTTAGTGTTTGTGTGTTCTAGTACATATGGTTGGCTACTGCGGTTTTGTCATACTGTTTGGCCCTGGAAGCATCGGTGTGCTCTTTGTCGCATGTATGAAATTTGTTCCTATTTTGCTTATGTAGAACTTAGAGCAACTGTTGCACTGTGTAGTTTATGCACTGATGAACCAAAACATCTTGAACACATCCTTAAAAGCGTGTTGGTACGCCAATTCAGCAGTGATTCTGCATGCCACGACCTCGAAAAGTACTCGATAGTTTTCCAGAGGCTTGTGGCGCAAGATGCCTACGTACAGGTGACGCACTTCCCGTAATTTACGGGTGGTTGGCTTGTAGGCGCGGAGGTGGCGCCCGAATAGCGTCCCTGCTGGGTTTCATCGGATGCAGATGAGTAGAATTTGATGGTCAACATATCAACGTGAGCTCACTAACACACTCCTTAAATCATTGCAGCACGATTCTGGCCTTGTGACACGGAGACTTATCCTGCTGGAAGATGCCATCGCTCTTGGGAAGGCATCAAGCATAAGGGGTTATAGGTGCTAATTAATGATGTTCACGTAGTCCACAGCTTTCATCGCGCCTTCGATTATTATCGCAGGTCCCATGGAAACCCAGGTGAATGTTTTCCATAACATAATACTGCCTGCACTGTCCTGCGCCCGTGGCGCGCTGCGTGTTTCGTGTTCGGCTGGATGACGGAGTATCTGAACACAACCATCGACCTGATGTAACAATAAACGGGATTGATCAGACTAGGCGACACGATTCCATTGGTCCGCGTCCAATCTCGACGATTCCGTGCTCACTGTAGTCGTAACCGACGTTATCGTTGGACCAATATGAGAACAAGTAGGGGTTCTCTGCTGCTAAGTACCATGTTGAACACTGTAGGCTGAACGGTGTGCTGCAAAACACTTATGGGTGCGCCAGCACTGTACTCTGTCGTATCTGCCATAGATCGTCGCCTATCCTACTTTAGAGAGCGGGCAAGCCGCCAATCCCTATGTTCTGCGATGAGGTATGAACGTCGAACTTCTTGTCGCCCTCTCGTAGCTTCAGCATTCTTCAACAACTTCCATAGATGCTCACGGCAGTAGCAAGCGAATATCCGACCAGCTTTGCCGTTTCCGAGATGCTCGTTCCCAGACACTGGGCACAACAATCTGACTTTTGTAAACATCGCTTAAGTCGGCGGATTTCCGCATTTACGCCACTTACCGTCGAGCGTCACGTGCCCTCAGTGCAACCAGGCAGCATACAACACCACGGTGGGGATAATGTGACTCAGTGTATATTCCAATACGTTCTATTAGGGGGATGTTTATGATGATATTTGGGTTGTGGGTCGCTCGACCGCAAGGTCATCAGTGCCCGAACAGAGTCCCAATTTGAACACAGCCCAATTTTTACACAATACAATCCAGCCACTGTTACGAATGATGATGAAGCATATGAAATGATTAGGACAATACAAACACCTAGTCCCCAGGCAGAGAAAATTCCCAAACCGGCCGGGAATCGAACATGGGACCCCGTGATCCTGAGACAACGGGTGGGGGTGGGGGGGGGCATGTTTATGCTTACTATGTATGTGAGGCAATGGTGACCATGTTTGCACTCTGTGGTGTAAGAGATATTTATACCGGTATTCTTCAAAAGTTAATAGTTTTTTGTAAGGCTATGTCTAAATATTTAATAATGAGGAGATTTGTATTGGTTTGCTCATGATATTTTATTTTTGCCTCAAGTAAACTTCAACATCTAATAGAAGAACTTAATGGCGTAAAGTTGGCTTGCAAGACAAATTCATTAAGACTGAAATAACGTGTGACCAACACATTGAAAAGAAGGCGGTATAAAGTAACAGCAAAATCATAGAAACCTTTGACCAGTTTTTGTATTTCGGACCATTGAAGAGAACGAATCAATGGATAGTAAAACAAATGAACAGAAGTATAAACATGGTAAACTACGAGGGCTATCCACAAAGTACATTACGTTTTGGAATTAAAAATAAATAAAGTATTGGAATTTTTTTTTATTATATACAGATGAAAGCCACACTTAAACACTACTTTTCTACATGGTTGCCATTTAAGTTAAGGCACTTATCGTAGCCATTGACGAGCTTGGAAATTCCTTCGTCGTAAAAATCGGCCCCCTGCGCCTTCAACCACGTGGTTACCTCCTCTTGAAGCTGTGCGTTGTCATCAAAACGCTGCATAGCCAACCACTTCTTCATTGCTGGGAATATGTGGAAGTCGCTTGGTGCCAGGTCGGGACTGTACGGCGGATGAGGAAACAACTCCCATTTACAAGATTCGAGAACTTCACGAGTGGCATTTGCCGTGTGGGCCCGGGCGTTGTCGTGAATCAGCAAGACCTTTCAGCCCAACTTTCCCCTGCGCTTGTTTTGTATTGCTCTTCTGAGGTTGTCCAGAGTTTGGCAATACCTTTGAGAGCTTATTGAAGCGCCTCTTTCCAGGAAATCCACAAAAATCGCACCTTTTCTGTCCCAAAAGAGGTAACCACGTGGTTGAAGGCGCAGGTGGCCGAATTTTTTTTTTTTTTTTTTTTTATGGTCATCAGTCTACTGAATGGTTTGATGCGGCCCGCCATGAATTCCTTTCCTGTGCTAACCTCTTCATCTCAGAGTAGCACTTGCAACCTACGTCCTCAATTATTTGCTTGACGTATTCCAATCTCTGTCTTCCTCTACAGTTTTTGCCCTCTACGGCTCCCTCTAGTACCATGGAAGTCATTCCCTCATGTCTTAGCAGATGTCCTATCATCCTGTCCCTTCTCCTTATCAGTGTTTTCCACATATTCCTTTCCTCTCCGATTCTGCGTAGAACCTACTCATTCCTTACCTTATCAGTCCACCTAATTTTCAACATTCGTCTATAGCACCACATCTCAAATGCTTCGATTCTCTTCTGTTCCGGTCTTCTCACAGTCCATGTTTCACTACCATACAATGCTGTACTCCAGACGTACATCCTCAGAAATTTCTTCCTCAAATTAAGGCCGGTATTTGATATTAGTAGACTTCTCTTGGCCAGAAATGCCTTTTTTGCCACAGTGAGTCTAATTTTGATGCCCTCCTTGCTCCGTCCGTCATTGGATATTTTACTGCCTAGGTAGCAGAATTCCTTAACTTCATTGACTTCGTGACCATCAATCCTGATGTTAAGTTTCTCGCTGTTCTCATTTCTACTACTTCTCGTTACCTTCGTCTTTCTCCGATTTACTCTCAAACCATACTGTGTACTCATTAGACTGTTCATTCCGTTCAGCAGATCATTTAATTCTTCTTCACTTTCACTCAGGATAGCAATGTCATCAGCGATTCGTATAATTGATATCCTTTCACCTTGTATTTTTATTCCACTCCTGAACGTTTCTTTTATTTCCATCATTGCTTCCTCGATGTACAGATTGAAGAGTAGGGGCGAAAGGCTACAGCCTTGTCTTACACCCTTCTTAATACGAGCACTTCGTTCTTGATCGTCCACTCTTATTATTCCCTCTTGGTTGTTGTACATATTGTATATGACCCGTCTCTCCCTATAGCTTACCCCAACTTTTTTCAGAATCTCGAACAGCTTGCACCATTTTATATTGTCGAACGCTTTTTCCAGGTCGACAAATTCTATGAAAGTGTCTTGACTTTTCTTTAGCCTTGCTTCTATTATTAGCCGTAACGTCAGAATTGCCTCTCTCGTCCCTTTACTTTTCCTAAAGCCAAACTGATCGTCACCTAGCGCATTCTCAATTTTCTTTTCCATTCTTCTGTATATTATTCTTCTAAGCAGCTTCGATGCATGAGCTGTTAAGCTGATTGTGCGATAATTCTCGCACTTGTCAGCTCTTGCTGTCTTCGGAATTGTGTGGATGATGCTTTTCCGAAAGTCAGATGGTATATCGCCAGACTCATATATTCTACACACCAACGTGAATAGTCGTTTTGTTGCCACTTCCCCCAATGATTTTAGAAATTCTGATGGAATGTTATTTATCCCTTCTGCCTTATTTGACCTTAAGTCCTCCAAAGCTCTTTTAAATTCTGATTCTAATACTGGGTCCCCTATCTCTTCTAAATCGACTCCTGTTTCTTCTTCTATCACATAAGACAAATCTTCACCCTCATAGATGCTTTCAATGTATTCTTTCCACCTATCTGCTCTCTCCTCTGCATTTAACAGTGGAATTCCCGTTGCACTCTTAATGTTACCAACGTTGCTTTTAATGTCACCAAAGGTTGTTTTGACTTTCCTGTATGCTGAGTCTGTCCTTCCGACAACCATATCTTTTTCGATGTCTTCACATTTTTCCTGCAGCCATTTCGTCTTATCTTCCCTGCACTTCCTATTTATTTCATTCCTCAGCGACTTGTATTTCTGTATTCCTGATTTTCCAAGAACATGTTTGTACTTCCTCCTTTCATCAATCAACTGAAGTATTTCTTCTGTTACCCATGGTTTCTTCCCAGCTACCTTCTTTGTACCTATGTTTTCCTTCTCAACTTCTGTGATGGCCCTTTTTAGAGAGGTCCATCTCTCTTCAACTGTACTGCCTGCTGCGCTATTCCCTATTGCTGTATCTATAGCGTTAGAGAACTTCAAACGTATCTCGTCATTCCTTAATACTTCCGTATCCCACTTCTTTGCGTATTGATTCTTCCTGACTAATGTCTTGAACTTCAGGTTACTCTTCATCACTACTGTATTGTGATCTGAGTCTATATCTGCTCCTGGGTACGCCTTACAATCCAGTATCTGATTTCGGAATCTCTGTCTGACCATGATGTAATCTAATTGAAATCTTCCCGTATCTCCCGGCCTTTTCCAAGTATACCTCCTCCTCTTCTACATCTACATCTACATTTATACTCCGCAATCCACCCAACGGTGTGTGGTGGAGGGCTCTTTACGTGCCACTGTCATTACCTCCCTTTCCTGTTCCAGTCGCGTATGGTTCGCGGGAAGAACGACTGTCTGAAAGCCTCCGTGCGCGCTCTAATCCCTCTAATTTTACATTCGTTATCTCCTCGGGAGGTATAAGTAGGGGGAAGAAATATATTCGATACCTCATCCAGAAACGCACCCTCTCGAAACCTGGCGAGCAAGCTACACCGCGATGCAGAGCGCCTCTCTTGCAGAGTCTGCCACTTGAGTTTGTTAAACATCTCTGTAGCGCTATCACGGTTACCAAATAACCCTGTGACGAAACGCGCCGCTCTTCTTTGGATCTTCTCTATCTTCTCCGTCAACCCGATCTGGTACGGATCCCACACTGATGAGCAATACTCAAGTATAGGTCGAACGAGTGTTTTGTAAGCCACCTCCTTTATTGATGGACTACATTTTCTATGGACTCTCCCAATGAATCTCAACCTGGTACCCGCCTTACCAACAATTAATTTTATATGATCGTTCCACTTCAAATCGTTCTGCACGCATACTCCCAGATATTTTACAGAAGTAACTGCTACCAATGTTTGTTCCGCTATCATATAATCATTCAATAAAGGATCCTTCTTTCTGTGTATTCGCAATACATTACATTTGTCTATGTTAATGGTCAGTTGCCACTCCCTGCACCAAGTGCCTATCCGCTGCAGATCTTCCTGCATTTCGGTACAATTTTCTAATGCTGCAACTTCTCTGTATACTATTCTTGAACAGGGTATTCGCTATTACTAGCTGAAACTTGTTACAGAACTCAATTAGTCTTTCTCCTCTTTCATTCCTTGTCCCAAGCTCATATTCTCCTGTAACCTTTTCTTCTACTCCTTCCCCTACAACTGCATTCCAGTCGCCCATGACTATTAGATTTTCGTCCCCCTTTACATACTGCATTAGCCTTTCAATATCCTCATACACTTTCTCTATCTGTTCATCTTCAGCTTGCGACGTCGGCACGTATACCTGAACTATCGTTGTCGGTATTGGTCTGCTGTCGATTCTGATTAGAACAGCCCGGTCACTGAACTGTTCACAGTAACACACCCTCTGCCCTACCTTCCTATTCATAACGAATCCTATACCTGTTATACCATTTTCTGCTGCTGTTGATATTACCCGATACTCATCTGACCAGAAATCCTTGTCTTCCTTCCGCTTCACTTCACTGACCCCTACTATATCTAGATTGAGCCTTTGCATTTCCCTTTTCAGATTTTCTAGTTTCCCTACCACGTTCAAGCTTCTGACATTCCACGCCCCGACTCGTAGAACGTTATCCTTTCGTAGATTATTCAATCTTTTTCTCATGGTAACCTCCCGCTTGGCAGTCCCCTCCCGGAGATCCGAATGGGGGACTATTCTGGAATCTTTTGCCAATGGAGAGATCATCATGACACTTCTTCAATTAGAGGCCACATATCCTGTGGATACACGTTACGTGTCTTTAATGCAGTGGTTTCCATTGCCTTCTGCATCCTCATGTTGTTGATCATTGCTGATTCTTCCGCGGAATTTTACGACGAAGGAATTTCCAAGCTCGTCCATCGCTACGATAAGTGCCTTAATTTAAATCGCAACTATGTAGAAAAGTAGTATTTAAGTGTGGCTTTCATCTGTATATAATTAAAAAAATTCCAATACTTTATTTATTTTTAATTCCAAAACGTAATGTACTTTGTGGACAGCCCTCGTACTTTAGAGTTGTAAGAGTTATGCTTCCTGTGTGTTTCAGAAGAAAAGTCATTGTGTATTATCGGTTTGATCTTGGTAGTGAGAAGTGGACCTTTAACGGAAAAACGACTCAAAAAATTAAATGGTAAGAAAAATTAAGGATAATTTGTTTACTGGTGTCAGTCGTGACATCGTCTGCGGCGAGTTCTGACACAGTTAAGGTTTTGTTTATGTTGTTGTCACCACTTTGGTTACTCCTTTCGAGTAGCACCAATGGGGCGCTGCAGTTATTGTCTCCACACGAATCATCATCAACGGCGTGTAATACTTCGGGTAGACGTGACACTTAATCTGCCGTCTAGTCACAACAGCCGTCTGACACTGGAGCTGGCAAACACCACTGAAGTTAGAAGCCGAGCAAAGCTAGAGGGTGCTCCCTAAGCCTGTGCAATGCGTTCGAACAGGTAACGGATTGTTCGTCGACCCACGGCCATACTGTCGAGCTGGAGTGGAAGCAGACATATAGAGATTTCAGAAAACAAAAGTGACAAATGAGCACCTCCACAGCACATGGTATGTCAACATTTAACGGACGAGACGCAACTTGCTAAGAGAGGGAATGTCTTCTAGGAATAATATACTTGGTGGCTGTGTGTGGTACTTCTACTGTGGAATTTTGGGTGGTACACGACAGTTAAAAAGATGTAGCAAAAATTATTTTATTGGCCAGAAAAGAAAACCATGAGCAGACCAAGGCTTCATGGTCATGCACACAAAGGGATCTCTCTAGAAAACTGTGAGATAAATGGGCTAGTGGAGACACGACTTCGAGACAGCAATGGAGAAACGTGACTTTTTATGAAGACTCGATAGTAGAGACCCCACTTGCAGATGTCAAAGAAGGGATACCGATGGTTGCCTTGATGAGACTTCTGTGCGTGACTGCTGCTCATACTGGACATAAAGCTCGAGCCGCAGCCGAAAGACACGCATTGCCCGCCGGATCCATGTCACCTTCTGGACACGCTGACAGCCGACGCCAGCGTGCATTCAACCACACTGTTAACAGCCTCAACATCCCCGGAAAACGAATGATTAGCACTGTATCATAGCACTTCCTTCAGTGACCACCTGCCATTTCTGTACGTCTCTTAGCGACTCCGACTCACAACCTTGGTAACGACTGTGAGAGCTTTCTGTTATTGATAACAGTGACATTATTATTGTATTTCACATGTAATAATGGTGACAACGGAGAGAGGTCAAGTGTTTTGTAATGGAAAATTATCAAATATTCAAAGCCACGGTCCATAACATTTTTGTCTCTCAAAATATCTGTTTGTGAGAATCTTATTATTTTCTCCCGCTAGCTTTCCCAATTCCTCTATTTATACTCAAACGGTGCACTCAAGCGTAAACTGAAATGTGAAAGTCAATAAATACCAAAACAATAAAATCCCAGTCACCACTACAAGCATCAGCTGATGTTTTTCCATGAGACACTCCAGAGAGACTCACAATCGAATCCAAACTCTTGTTATGAGAAACTTTACGCCAACCTTCACCCCAACCCCATCCTTCCCCTCCCCCCCCCCTAACCCCCGTCCTTGCTGGCCGTTAATGCTGGAGAAAGTTTCTTCCTCATCAGGATATAATTCAAGTATCTCGGTTAGAGCATCACCGCACAGCAGTGGGCTTAAAATACTCTTTATTGACAACTATGGCAGCCATACCAGTAAGAGTACCGTCGGGAAAATGGGATAGAAATTTTGGGATTGCCTCCACACACTACGCATGTACTACAGTCATTAGACAGAACTTTCTTCTAGTCTCTAAAGGATCGATACCACGTAAATACGTAAATAGAATAAAATCAGAAACATAAACCATCTCTCAGGAGTTATTATGTAGTCAGTCAGTGATAATGAAAGTATACCAATATGTTAAAGGCGACTGGGCTGGTTTGTAATGTTAAGTTGATGAATACCTTCGATAACTGTGTAGTGAATATTTATTTTTAAAAAAGATCTTAATATTTATCACACTGAAAACATCTGTCCAATGTTACGGCACGGCGTATGGCATTCAAGTAGCCACTTTTGCCATAGAGCAACATGGGCAGCCTGAAAAGTATTTCGAGCAATATTTATCATAATAATTATCAACTCCATTTAATAACAGCTGCTTTTCGGTTGGGTGAGAAAAATAATTTGAAACATCCATGGAACTTAGAAAGCAAGGTTGCTGGAATTCTTTGGCTTAGTTCATTTGTTAAGAGACACGCTAACCTTAGACTGAAAAAAATGGTTCAAATGGCTCTGAGCACTATGGGACTTAACATCTGTGGTCATCAGTCCCCTAGAACTTAGAACTACTTAAACCTAACTAACCTAAGGACATCACACACATCCATGCCTGAGGCAGGATTCGAACCAGCGACCGTAGCAGTCGCGCGGTTCCGGACTGAGCGCCTAGAACCGCTAGACCACCGCGGCCGGCGCACGATGATGTCAAGAACATTCTGCCAACTCCAGAGAAAAAAGTATATTCTCGGAAAAGGAAAATACAGGTATCAATTCGACTCACTTTAGATGAAAACCTGGAAAACATCCCCAGTAAGAGAAATCTTTTTCAACAGCAAACAAAAAAAGAAAGAAAGAAATGCAACAAGAACAACAAACAGAAATGTAGGCCTATGAGCAATAATGAAAGAAGTATTAAAAGCATCAAATCGCCAGCAAACAACGAGAATAAATGTAGATATTGTTTCTTGAATTATTATAACGCGGAATCATAGGCACAGGGTGACTGGATTCACAGCAAAAAGTGTAATGTTTGGTACCACGAAGTTTGCGTCAGTGCTCGCGGGAAAAATTGCTTTTTATGTGGAAGATGTCAATGATCAGAGCTGAACCAAGAAGTGATCATAGTTGTACCTAGTGTGGTACATTTTCGAACAATTTTACTTAATTATGTAACATTTTCTTGTATTTAAACCAACACTTGTAATGGTGTAATATTTGTGTTACTTATTCATTAAACATCGAAGAACAAGTGCCATGATTTAAATTATTTCTTCCCTCAATATTTTCCCAGTTACAGTAGCATTTGTTCGATATGATCGAAATTGTACCACCTTACCATAGATATTAAATGACTATCATAATCATATCATGCTAATCCCGTTGTTTTCGACTCACTTGGGAGATACGATTTGAGGAGCCGCACCACCTGCGAGACATCGGCGGTCCTGCACGAGTTTTTTCTGGTCGTGTCATCTCCCGCTTTGGTCACCAGGACAATCCTGTGGTTTAATACCTATGGATTTTTTTTCGGGTGGTAACCTGAAGTTTTAGGTTCTGCTAACAGCAGACGAGCACTCAGCCTTAAAAGTCTCAAATTGTCTCTGTATCAACGATATGCCACGACATTTGTGTAGAAACGTTAGTGAAAATTTCGCCAGAAGAGTATGTGGCTGCCACAAAAGCCGGATATGTCGTCTCATGGGCTGTAATTATCGTGCGGTAGCGAAACTTGGTACATATTCTAATGCGTTACTGCGGAACCGATTTACGGTGAAAAAAAGTTTCAGTTTTGGCCACCAGATGCAAATCTGCCGTTGTACAGCATCTAGTCGACGATTTTCGTGCTCATGTTGAACAGATTGTGTGTGCGGCGGTTACTAATATCAGCATTTTGCCTTTGTCGCTTGTTTGACTTTTTCTGCCCACGTTCCGCTCGTAATCCGATTACATACTGAAAATTTATATACGTCTTCCTCGCATTCACAGTGCCACATTTGCACCTCGTGTCCTAAACTGGAACTATTTCTTTCCCGTGTAAATCGGTTCCGCATTAATTTACTAGAATTTCTACCCAAGTCCCGCAGCCGTATGACAGTTACAGCCCACGCTGAACCTCTGTGAGTCGCTGCACTTTAATTGTAAGCACCCTATACATAACTCCAAAACGTCTGTAATGAAAATTAATAAATATTACAATATGTCACTACAGAAAATCAACTTCTATTTAAAATTCAAATCATGCGCTCTTATTGTAACATCTTTCAGATTTCGTGTCCTTCTCTGTTCGCTAGGCCGTTCCACGTAGAGGTAATAACATCTTACACCACCTTACATTGTCGAAGGCCTCCTGTGACGTTGTCGTTAACGGTAATAGAAACATAAAGTGGAGTATATCGGTCGTTAACTCTGGCCCACTTGCGGCACACGGTGATAACGTTGTCAGGTAGCTAGCTAGCTCTTAGCCGTCTCCTTATGCAGTGTCCCTAATGAGGCTATTGTCGCGGCAGCTGGTCCTTTATCCTCCTTGTCGTTCTGTGAACGTAGCTCGTTGTCGCCGCCGGCGCAATTTATGGAGTAATTCTTTGAAGACAGCTCGTATGCGGATGACGCGGCAGCCGTTGTGGGCAGACTGCCGGTGCTCCGCACTTCCCTGCCGCCTTTGATCACGCCCAGAAGCGACCACTTCCTCCGCGCAAAGCTTGCTTCAGCGCCATGTGTTTCACCTTAAGTGTGGGTCTGGTGTTACTACAATGTGCAAAATGTAAATTGTGTGAGCTAATTCTCGGGTTTCAACAACTCTGAATCTATCGAAACCAAAGACATTTACGCTTTTGGATAAGAAGATAATCCTGGACCGGTATTAACATGCAGGAAGTGCTGCGCTACTCAATATATCTACACTATTGTCTGTAAGGATAGCAAAACAGTTGGAATCACTTGAAAATCGAGGGACATGTAGAACAGTGCAACCGTAATAAATGACATAGACTGCATAGAGATAGCGCGCTTATAGGCCGAGCGGCGCCGTCTTTTGTGACACCGTAAAGGCCAGTCTTACACTATGCTCAGTCACTGCAGAGCCGTCCAATGTAATGAAAACGTGCAGGCAAGTGCTTCTATGCATCGTCGACATCAAAGGACCCAATATCAGCATGTGAGTGTGTCCGAAAGGGAGTACAATGACTGAGCGCTGGGGAGACGAGTTTTTGTGCACGGTGCTACAGTAGTGATGCTTGTGTGCAACGAGTGGACATACGAAGGTATATGATCAGTGAAAATTACGTGTTTGTCCTCTGTTTTGGAGGCCAATGTGCCCTTGACCCGCGTTATGATATGATGTTGCTACAAAAATGTCGTTCCTTATGACGTACAGACATGAGTTCTGTCAAATCGTTAGCCAAATTATCATGAAACAACACACAGCAATATTGTAATCCTAGGACAAATCGACACAACTCTCCCTAGTCGCTAAACAAATCCGTAATCATATAAGACGATTGAGTACAATGTTCGTTACCTTCAATGAATGATGAGTATCTGATAGTTGATGTAAAATTTAAAATTTTACCGGCGAATCAACTGTTTACATAGATTTCGGGCTTGCAGCCAGTCGTCGTAAACTTTATTACACGATGTTTCGGCTGGATACCTGCCAGACATCTTCAGGTGAGCCGAACGAGGACTGACGAAGACGTAATGAAGTTTACGAAGACCGGCTGCAAGCCCGAAATCTCTTTGAACAGTTAATTCGCCAGGAAAATTTTAAATTTTACATCAAACGACTTTACGGGGAGGAGATGGTCACAAATGTAAGAAGGTTCGACAAGCTACGTGGTAAGAGAGCAAAACTATTAAGTTTTTAAGTCTTTTAATGAGATGTCGGGACCATGGAATTATACCCAAATTTGCTAGAGTGATACATTTTATTAAGACGACCACTGCACGGAAAATAATGGAGAAGGCGAGCCGTGCTATTGTGAAGGATAGAATTTGTTATACAAGACAAAGGTTGTCTGCCATCTCAGAAGAATTGTTCCACCTGCACTTGAAGATTGCAGCACGTCTTTCTCCTATATCATAGGACTGGGTGGATGGAGTGGCTTTAGCCAAGTTCGATTGGGTATATAAGGCTGTTAGTTCCCATGCAGACGTCGAAATTTGACCGCTTGGTGCCACAACAGCCGACGCCACAGGAAATAACAGCACAACTTTCCGTTGTTAATTTCACGGAGAAGATTTTAGATGATGCGACGCTGTCAGTTTTGTGCAAAGATCTTAATTTTGCACCTACAACAAGTGCAGTAACTCTTTCAAGTTTCTTGAATGGTGTTGAACAAGCTGTACGTCTCCTTCCTGTGGACGCTGCTGAAGAAATAAGAAGGGAAACTGGTCGGGTACTCCTGAAAGCTCCTCCCCAACGCAGTAATATAGCCGCTGAAGAAAGTTTTGCGCTACGGAACCTTCGAGAAGATCCGGAAATAGTGGTGCTCAAGGTTGATAAAGGTAATCCTACCGTTTTGTTACCTCATAGGTTGTATTTGGAGAAGATGTATAGTCGACCTGCCGGCCGGGGTGGCCGAGCGGTTTTAGTCCCTACAGTCGAACCGCGCGACCGCTACGGTCGCAGGTTCGAATCCTGCCTAGGGCATGGATGTGTGTGATGTCCTTAGGTTAGTTAGGTTTATGTAGTTCTAAGTTCTAGGGGACTGATGACCTCAGAAGTTAAGTCCCATAGTGCTCAGAGCCATTTGAACCATTTTATAGTCGACCTCGTGATACTATGTACAGGAAGATTGATCAAGACCCAACAGCACGTGTGCAACGAAAGACGTGTGCACTTTTGTACTCTTCCTCGTTAGCTCCAGAGACCATCAAGTGTTAAGATCACATGGCAGCTTACCACCTAGACTGTTTGGTCTTCCTAAAGCACATAAGCAAGGTCTTCCTTTACGGCCCATATTAAGTAATATTGAAGCATCAACATATGATTTAGCCAAACATCTAGCTTCTTTTCTGAGACCACTGGTTGGCAAATGTTCACATCTACACTGAACTATGCTGATTTTATTAACAGACTGGGGGCCCTCCACTTAAGTAGTTCGGATCTTCTAGTGAGTTTTGATGTAGTTTTCACAAAAGTACCTCTTGCGGATTCCTTGACGCTAATTGGTCAGCGGTTTGAATCGGACATCATTGCTTTGTTTCGACATGCTCTTTCCTCAAACTATTTTATGTTAAACCAGGAATATTTTGAACAGCCTGACGGTGTCGCCATGGACAGCACTCTGTCTCCTCTGGTGGCTAACTTTTTTTAGAGGATTTTGAGGAAAGAGCACTTGAATCAGAGGTTTGTAAACGAACTGTTTTTTGGAGATACTTAGATGATAATTTCATAGTGTGGCCCCACGGAGAAGAAAAGTTAATGGAGTTTTTTCACCATGTTAACTCCATCCATGAGAATATTCGATTTACTATGGAACTAGAGAAATATGGTTGCCTTCCATTCCTGGATGTTTTGGTTAAACGGAAGAGTGACGGCTCAGTGGAACATTCTGCTTATCGTAAGCCCACTCACACTCATTTGTACTTGCATTCTTCAAGCTGCCATCACCCATCCCAAATCATGAGTGTGCTTAAGACCCTTGTGCACAGGGCACATACGGTGTCGAATGCAGAGAATTTGCCTAAGGAACTTGCACATTGAAGGACGGTGTTCTGGGACAATGGATACTCGACCCGGCAAATTAACAAGGCTTTTTCAACTAAAGCCAGGAACCAGGAAGTGGATAAAGAAGAGAACGAACCACCTAAGTCCCTCGATTTTCTTCCCTTCGTTGGAAATATCTCCTTCAAAATAACGAAGATTCTTAATAATTTTCATGTGGAAGTGGTTTTTCGTCCACCTTCTAAGATTTCGGATCTGGTGGGACCGGTGAAGGATGATTTGTTACTGCGGAAGGCGTAAATTTATAAAATACCGTATCAACGTGATATAGCTTACATAGGAAAGACAACGCGTACAGTGGAAGAGCGTTGTACGGAACATAAACGTTGCACTCGTCTACTTCAACCTAGAAAGTCTGCAGTTGCGGAACACCGTATTTCCAACGGACATTCAATGGAGTATGAGAAAACTTCGATTTTGGCCACAGCACCAACCTTTTGGGACTCCATTATCAAAGAATCCTTTGTAAGACGCATTGCGGAAAATTTAAAGAACCGTGACATTGGTTACCAACTGAATAAACGTGGATACCCGTCATCTCCGAAATTTGCTCGAGATGAAGTCGCCAGAAGACTTCGATAGCTGCGGCCAGCGACAATACCGACAGCAGCTGTCTTGCAGTTCTACCAGCGAGGGCGCTGCCGCTGGGCGGTGTGGTCCTTCTGCCTCCGTGACTTCGACTCATGCGCGCCAGTACCATCAGCGCACTTATAGGACGGAGCGGAGAACGTCTTAATCAGTCCTCGTTCGGCTCACGTGAAGATGGTTGACAGTTGTCCAGTCTAAATATCGTGTAATGAAATTTACGACGACCGTCTGCAAGCCCGAAATCTCTTTGAACAACTGATCGTTGAGTTTGGACACTGAGCACAAAGGTAGCAAGCACCGTGATAGTGAGAATAACAAACTTAAGTGTTACATTTGTTGTTATTTGGTTACCTGCTAGTGAAAACGTTGTAGGACAATTAATAGATCTTAAAATGAAAGGTAAGTCACCTTATAACAGATTTTTATTTGCTTTAATTGATGAACACAGTCCACAAGATGTTCACGCAGAGCAGAGTTCTTTAAAATCTCGACTGAATTTACACAAAATAGGGCTAACACTGAGAGAATTTTCCAAACTATATGGAAGACTGCATGGAGAAAATGCAATTGAAGGAGCTCACGAATTCAAAGTTAATAAGAAAAATTACAAATTAAAAGTCAAATCGGCAACTCAGGTAGCGTACCGGAACAAGTAAGTAGCGAGCTGCTCAGAATGTTGATCGCGCCACTGCAGATTGCAACACTTAATTTTCACAAAATCAACAATGTGTATGCCGATTAGCACCAGATGATGGTCAGGAGATGAATAGTGACAAATCTTAGTTCTGCCTCTTCAGCTCTCTACCTTCCAAAGAACTCTACGTGGAGGGGGCAGCTCAATGCTGTTGCCATTGTGATGGATGAAATTATCGCTTATTCCACAAACAGGAAAGGTTAAAAAAAAAAGTGGAAACAGCAGAAACTTCACCAACTTGGAGTACAAAACACACATTAACAAACACGAGGTTGGCACTGGCCTGCAGCAGTGTCTCCTCCTTTGGTAAGCTTGTTCGCACCAAGGACGGTGGCACGAGCAACACACCGGCTCAGTACACAAAAAGTTTGGGAGTGAAAGCGGCGCCACGGCGCCCTGCCACTTGATGTTTGTGCAGAAAAGGCAAACATGACATCCTCTATCATTCGCTGGGGACAGCAGTGATGGCATGGCTTCCTCTGCCATAAATGAAAACAGTCGTCGGCTCTGTCAACAAAAACACGGTGCAAGCCACAGCGGTTGTGAGAACTCCCCATCTCCATGGGAGGCTCACCTCTCTTAATGAGATTCACCGACTCCCTTCTGCCAACAAACAGGAGCCGGATACCCCACTGGAAGGGCACTTTTCCAGCGAGAAAAATGCAGTGCTTTCCTATTTACCAAATCTGTCCAGTACTCACAATAAAATAGCCACAAACTAGTGGCGTAAAAATGAAACAATATTGCTTAGCGATAAGTGACAGTAATGTCACAACAGCGAAGAGTGGTTAATCGACCACAGCATACGACTGCAGCACGGGATGACCGCCACCTTGACCGCATGCCCGTAACTGACAGAAGAGCTTTTTCCACGATGGTGGTTCGATGTTAGAGCACGGCATTGAATGTGGATATGTCTTCATCAACGGTTCGGCGCCATCAGCTGTGGCGTGGACGGATGTCACACATGATGTTGCATCAGCAACCAAAACAACTCAGCTGCAATGAACACGTAAACGCAGTCACTGACGTGAGGAACGGAAAAATGTAATGTTCTTGGACGAATTTAAATTCAACTTATTATACAGTGGTGACTTCATAAGTGTTGGACTCAATCGTAGTGAGCACAATCGGATAGGCTGCATTGTTGAGTGCCGTAGTGGACAAACGCCAAGTGCGATGTGTTTTGGCGTCGTTGCCCATAGAATTCGATCGCGGAAGAGCAATCGCTACACCATGGAAGTTTTAGAGCTCGAGGAAATGCCGCTCTTGAAGGCATCACCACATGCCACATTTCAGCAGAAGAATTCCCTGTCTCATATGAGGAGGAATGTGCCAATCAGCAGGGATCGCTGCTTCCTTGGCAAACGTGTCTAGGATATGGTTGGTCGGCAATTTGTTCATTTTGTTCAACCGTAGTTGGTTTGTTGATGCATTTACAATCCATGTGATAGTACGTTCACCAACAGCATATCGAGGCCCTCTTTGATTGCAAGCCGACCGCTGTGGTCGAGCGGTTCTAGGCGCTTCAGTCCGGCGCCAAACGGCTGCTACGGTCGCAGATTCTAATCCTACCCTTGAACCATTTGATCCCATAACGCTCTTGACATTGGAGCTCCAAACTACCAGTAATACCATCCTTTGTAACTGCCCGCCGTATCTTGCAGGCTGAGACGTTCCCTCTGAAACACGACAAGCGACTGCATCTGGCTCAGGGACACTGTCAGGTGCAGACAACGCCTGGAACCTGTTTGTCAGACTAACCAGGAAGGCCGTACGTGCGGCCCTCTGGGTAGTCCTTCGCCGCCTGCCACGCCCCATGGTAACCTCCCACTCAACCAAGGGTGAGTGCTCAGCGCGAGCAGTAACTGGGCTGTTCATTGGTGAGGGCCGATCGGCGGACTCGTGGGTGGGTAGTGCTGGATGTCCGTTGGGTCTGCACGGCCGGCCCACAACACTGATGCTCATCAACTGCAGCTTCAAGCTGTGTACCTGTAGCCATCACAGCATGTAGCTGAGAGTGAAGTGTCACAAACTCCGCTCGCATCCGCACACAGCCATCACAGCCCCTATCCATACTAAAGACCGAGGAAAACTACACTACACAGACAAACAAATTTTGGAAATTTGTGGTAAGGTCTTATGGGACGAAACTGCTAAAATCATCCGTCCCTAAGCTTACGCACTACTTAATCTAACTTATGCTAAGGACAACACACACACCCATGCCCAAGGGAGGTCTCGAACGTCTGACGGGTAAAGCCGCGCGGACCTTGACAAGACGCCTGCGACCGCGCGGCAGAGACAAACAAGGACAATCGACACACTTTACGGGAGCCTGCTGTGAACACGGAGGAAAAAGCAGAAACTGTGTCTAACAAATTAGATTATCAGGCAGAGATTCAAAAACTTGAAACGTCCCCTTAGGAAACTTAGTGAATTACTGTGCTGATAAACCTCTTACGTTATTTGATTTTCAAATAGCTGAGCAAAACTGATCGTACTCAGACATTTCTCTCTTTACTTATTCTGATCAACACTAAACTGACATACAATATTTTTAGCGCAACGCAATCTGACTTTCAATAATCCATACAAAAGAACGACCCTGACTAACAATAACCTATACCTTTCATGAATCACTTACCTCACAAAAATCTTCGTTGCTCCAACTACTGCAATACAGCGAGCGCCACTACTGCCAGCCAAATAAAAGACTAACTACTGAAGGCACTAACTACTGATAGGTGTTACCAAATGAAAGATTTTGATAGAGAACAAACAATGTATTTACCTTAATAATGTTCAAAAGTCATATATATATATCAGTTCATGACATCCAGGCTTACAAATTTACCGTCTCTGATGGACACACGTCCAGATCATCCGCTCTCAAAATTCCGCCATCTCTCTCCCCACATCCACCACTGCTGGCGGCTCACCTCCAACTGCGCAACGCTACTCGCTGTTCACATCCAACTGCCTAACACAACAATAGAGAAAATTTCAACAATGCTAACCAGCCACAGACTGCACACAGCACAGCCAGTGATTTTAATACAGAACGCTACGTGGCGTTACCAATATTAAAACCTAAACAGCCTACTTACAAACTGAACAACCAAAGCACACAGGAGAGACTAGCTTTCGAAGCGAACGAACAAACAATTATCGACACGTGCTACGGAACTCTACTGTGACTGAGTACAGTACACTGAATAACATTACTTCAGTATTTACTTCATTTTCAGACTGATCATTGTAGCTATAGGAGTACCATGTTTTTAAGTTGGTTAGTATGTTCAAGTATATGTGGCAAGAGAAAACCATGCTTATTTTCCCCTGGGCAGTAAAAAATTGTTCAAATCTGTGTAAATTCCTAAGGGAACAAACTGATGAGGTCATCGGTCCCTAGACTTACACACTACTAAAAGTAACTTATGCTAAGAAGAACACACCCACACTCATGCCCTAGGGAGGACTCGAACCTCCGGCGGGAGGGGCAGCGCACCTGGGCAGCAGGTCAGATATTGAGGTCTGGACACATAGATGCAAAATGGTTAGCCTATATTAACAGGTGTAGTCCACTTGTTGGTTCAATTACCACCATGCAGAAACCATCAGGTGGTAAATTATATGACGTGTTTGTGGGAATACTGTTTCATGCAGAGAAAAATAACAACCAAAGCAGCAATGTGGATACATATTAAGGTGCCACATAAAAAAATTATCTGCACTTATAGCCGTTCAACTGTGTATTGAAGCCAAACAGAGAGAAATAATGAAACAAGGTTTCATGAAGGTATGAAAACAGTACAAATAACCTATCAACGTTCAAAACACATCTCAGAGAAAAAGAATTATATAGTGTCAGGCATATCACAGTGCCTGTTGATTTTACACACAGCTGACTAACGCAGGTATCCCGACTACTTGAACAAGGATTTTCATCCTTGCGAAAAAAGATCTGAATAATATTCTAAATCAAGAAACAGATCTACCAAACCAGAAAAATTTTACAAATGTCCTATGTCCTCCTAAAAAAGAAAGTTGTCAAGAAACGAATTAATCTCAAAACTACCCACAACAGGATTTCATACTAATTATATTTTATATATCTTACTTCCAATAATCGAAACACCCAAAATAATAAAATAAAGCCAATACATACATTACTTAAATCATAAAAAAGGAGACACACATTATGATCCCAATACCGTTGAAGACTGAAAATCCATTTTGGCTGCAATACCCATGCCTTTGACTGTAAAACGCATATTAAATAATCTAACCATAAATCGTGAACGCATTTCATAGTAAGCTGTATGCACTAAATAAAATACAGTATTACGAATTTTGTGTCTTATGCAGGACCGCTTAAGTTGTGCATTTTGCCCAGGACTCGTATAAAAGAACGAAAAGAAATAAGCAGTTTTGAGAGAGAGAGAGAGAGCGAGAAAGAGAAGAAAAACGTCATTAATCATACAGCGTTAGTGCTCGACGTGTTGCAGCGATGTTGTCTGGTAGCATTTTTCTACGATTTCCCTTTACATCTGCAAGTTCAAATGGTTCAAATGGCTCTAAGCACTATGGGACTTAACATCTCAGCTCATCAGTCCCCTAGACATATAACTACTTAAACCTAACTAACCTAAGGACATCACACACATCCATGTCCGAAGCAGGATTCGAACCTGCGACCCTAGCAGCAGCGCGGTTCCGGACTGAAGCGCCTAGAACCGCTCGGCTACACCGGCCGGCTCATCTGCAAGTATCACTTGTTTTAAATAAATAAACTGAACACGTATGGTAATACAATAAAGCATTTTATAAAAATTGCAAAGACGGCTTTCAAATATCATTCTTCTTTCTATTACCTCTTTATCCATCACCGATGCATGGTCAGCGTGGTTACGAAAGGATTTAGCATGGTTAGTTTAAGAGACGGCCGCATACCCTTCCTGTCGCCACCTCGCAACCCTCCGGGATAGAGTGTGTGTAACACAACTGTCTACGCTTAGTCTTATTCATGTGAATCCGAGCAAAGTGTTCTAAATATTGGCGAATCGTGTCACTCAGACGTGACTTGGGTTGTTCGAAACCGCCTATAAACAATATCCAAGCTTTCCGGCATACCAAACCTCGTTAAATCGTCTGCCGGATTTGACCGCTGGCCGAAGCACATGTACGTAACGAAAGCGGCGCTTTAACACGCATGGCTATCCGGGCGGATGCGGTTTGAAGTACCTTTAATAGCTATAAATCATATGCGAACACTACGACCAAACAAAAGAAGAATGTCTGATGTGCACTAGTGTCCAAAATTAAAGCAACAAGTGGAAATTCTGCAAGGTTGCGTTTATTTTGCCACAAAATAGTATAAACAGGTGATAATAGAAAGAATGTAATGAATACAGAACGTAATCAAATGCAACGGTAGAAAGAAATGTTCTTGGTTTTTTTTTTCATCTCAACGGATTTCCATACACAGTCTGACAACTGGTTAATGTGCTCAGTATGGGGTGTGACGACCTCTGTCACCAATACAGGTCTGACAACGGCGGGACATGCTATGAATGATATCAATAACCTCATATTCAGGCAATAACGCCCATTCTTCCTGCAAAGCTGCTCACAAATCTTGGAGAGTAGTTGTTGGAGACTGATGTGATGCAACCCGTCTTCCTAGAGCATCCCGTACAAGCTCTGTCGGATTCAAATCAGGAGAGCGATCAGGATGCAGTATCTTCCGTCTCCAAAAAACATCAATCGGCCGTGCTCTATGAGGTCGAGCATTATCGTCCATCAGCACGAATTCTGGGTCCATTACACTTCGCAACAAGCGCGTACGAGATCCCAAGATCTCCTCACGGTACCTGGCAGCAGTCAGATCTTGCTGATTCACCGGTAGAATTTCACGAAGAGTTGTTCGAGTGGTGAACATAATCTCTGGCCACACCGTTAGGGATTCCCCTCGATATCGGTCTCTTTTCACAATGTTTGTGTGCCGAAATCGTATTCCACGTGCCGAGAATCACTCTCCAGATCAAATCGGGACTTATTTGTGAAAAGGACGTTGGTCCACCGTTCGACCGTCCAGGTGGCAGTTGACAGCTCCACTCTAGACATTCCATTCTGTGAAGAAACGCCAGAGGTAAACAGACAGCATGTCTCTGACAATAGAGGTCACTCTGCTGAAGCCTTCTGTACACCGTTTGCCTCGATACAACACGTCCAGTGGATGCTGCGAGGTCAGATTCCAGTTGCAGTGCAGTAGTAAGGCGGTGCCCTTACAGCCAAATAACGGTCCACTCTTTCTGATGTCACACGTGGTTGGCCCTGTCCTGGTCTCCGGGATACTGTTTCAGTTTCTATAAATTGTCGCCTCATCCGAGAAACATCACAACGATTCACATTAAGCCATCAGGCCACACGAGTTGGCCACTTTCCATTCTTCCTACCGCCTTCCACAGCAGAGTCTGTAGTCGTCGTCTCTGAGCCATACTGCACCATCTGTGGATGTGTACACAGCGATTGTGAATGTGGAACTACCCTGCAAACACTACTCCGCTTTATAGATGCCCTGGCGTCATTGCTGACGTTGTTGTGCGGTGATCGGAATGCCATCTTCCGTGGAGAACATGATCGTAACGATATCTGTCGGAAGTTTGTATTATTATGTCGTGAATTAGAAAAATGGTAGAAACGGCTCTGAGCACTATGGGACTTAACTTCTGAGGTCATCAGTCCCCTAGAACTTAGAACTATTTAAACCTAACTAACCTAAGGACACCACACACATCCATGCCCGAAGCAGGATTCGAATCTGCGACCGTAGCGGTCACGCGGTTCCAAACTGAAGGGCCTAGAACCGCACGGCCACACCGGCCAGCGGTGAATTAGACATAGGACATGGAAGTAGCAGTTTGTTGCTTAAATTTTTGGCACCAGTGTAATTGCATTGTGTAGGCAGCTATAGTGCAATAAAAATCTCAGTGCTTGCACCACACTCATGAAGTTAATGTACCTCTCTATCTCTCTTCTCTCTGACCTAGCGACATGGTCCAAAGAATGTTTTCTCATTTGTCACCTCACATAAAAGAAAATCAAACTCGCGAGTTATTCCTCCTTTTTGCATCAGTCCGTGGCATCCACTCATTTGCTGTGTTTAATGACACCCCCCCCTCCCCCCCCCCCCCCCCCGCACATCTGCGGGATACCAACCTCACTGTCACCTTCCCCCCCCCTCCCCCACCCACTCAATAAGTCCCGACAACCAGGAGGTGTGATAGTTTGAGGTACCATTTCTTTACATAACAAGACCTCTTTGATTCTCATCCGTGGCATCCTTCAAGCACAGCGGTACGTCGACGATATTCTAAATCCCGTTTTGTTGCCCTTCATGGCAATCTATACTGGCTTAAATTTCAGCAAGGTAAAGCCCGTCCGCACAGGACGAGAGTTTGTTCTGCTTGTCTTTTTTCTTGCCAAACCATATCTTGGCCAGAAAGGTCGCTGGATCTCTCACCAGTTGAGAACATTAAGAACACGTCCAACAAGCTCAAGATTTTGAGGTTCTAATGCGCAATTTAGACAGAATTTGGCACGATACCACTCAGGATACATACAACAACGCTATTAATCAATCCCGAGCTGAATAATAGTTCGCATTAGGTGCAGAGCTGGAACAACGGTTTATTGACTTGTTCAGTTTGTTAAGTTCTTTCTCTTTAATCAGCCAATTTTTTTGAAATTGGCTGTATATTTACACCACATCTACCGATTTACGTCCCATTCGGATAATTCCTTCTTGATGCGTCGTTTGCGTATTTTGTATGATAAATGTGGGCCAATATTTTTTTAAGAAGAGTTTTAAAAAAATTCTAACTGATTAATGTTGGTAGCAAGGCACTGTGTGGCATCTAATAAGTGCAATGACGCTGCTTTCCCTGCGAGCTCAGGATAACTAAACGGTGTGTATCAGAGAAATAAACCGCTACTCGAAAAACAGCTTCTTTACATAATAGAATCCTCATAACAAAAAGAATGGGGAGAGAAACTGTGAGAATGACCAATAAAACGTGGAACAGACAGAAAATAAATAAGAAATATAATATGTACTTCTTAATTAAGGTTTCTTGATGTTACTTGGCCTTCGCACGAGACGCGCATGCATATGTCACACAGAAGCTACATTTTGTTTAAAACCGGTTCTCAGATTTATAATTACTGCTAAATATACTTGGACTGAAGCATGCTGAGTGTGTGATTGATTGGGGCCGCCAGTGCCGTGTGTTGCCATCAACGGGTAACGCCTAGTACGCAGGCAACCGAGCAGAGCGGAAGGGACGCGCAGGTAGCATAGCTACACTTCCAGGCGATCTGCCGTAAGCAGCAATTTCCTCGAGTCGACCGACATAATTTTGTAATTACGTGGACGAGTGCGCATGTGTACGGGCGGACGCGAATCAAATAAAAACACTTTGGCGTGAAACACACAGAGCTAGTAGCAATTATTTGGTCGGTGACCATACCACGCAATCATCGACAAATGTAAACAACGAAACCGCAAGCGTAATGAAACGAAAACCGAGGAGAAATTTACATATTCTGTTAATTTTATTCCGTCTGCAGCGGCATCATTCCTTCAACTTTTTAACCTCTGTAAGTGTTAGCGCATATCAGAGTTTATATTCACGCTACACTTGGCCATTACTCTTCAATTTTTTACGTGACATTATAGCTGTTTAAAGATGGAAAGCCTGATGCAGGAATTTTCAAAGAAATGTTCTCCAATTATTTAGAATAAATATAAGTCACTGCAAGATACATTTATTAATTTTATTAACGCTCTTCAGTTAACTTTCAGCTGAAGAACAACATATCAGAAATCGTCAGCCATAACTCCTTCAAAAAACACAATAATGCGATATATTCATATTATACTAACAAACAATCAATAATTCAACTCGTGCACACACTTGCAGCTTTCCATATTCACTTGTGTCTGCCATGTAGCTCTTTGAATCTTTTATTCAGTAGAAGATACTTCACTGTCTTAGCTTACAAAAATGGTTCAAATGGCTCTGAGCACTATGGGACTTAACATCTGAGGTCATCAGTCCCCTAGAACTTAGAACTACTTAAACCTAACTAACCTGGATGGAATGATCTTTCCCGCCGAATTCCTGGGGGAGTGGTTTCATTGGTTACTGAAAGTTTGTGGTAGAAGCTTCAAGTTTTTGCTAGAAAATCTGTCAGTTAAAACGGATGAACAAAGGATTCGTTGGGAGCGCTTTCTGACACGAGTAGGCTGGGCCATCGTATTGCGCCAGGAAACTAGATCCGTGAATGGCCGGAATGTGTGCCAAAAAGTTCGGCCTCTCGCGGGTGTTGAAGTGCGAACAGTGGGCAGTGGTAGACGAGGGTAGCTGCACTGTGGACGTGTTGCAGATGCTGTGGGTCGGTGGGGACCCGCTGTGCAGCTGCACCACGAGGCAGTGACGGCGAGGCGCAACGCAGCTGCTTGATGGCGTACTGTTAGGAAGGTCGCGAACGGCGGATGTTCGTAGTCACAAATCTTTGTACCAGAATCTTTCCAAATCACTAAATTCTTTGCAAGATATGTGGTAAGTTAAATTCTTTATATCACCCGGTTTTAGGTTTTCCAGTACTTCGTTCTCTTAACTGTAACTCATGTCCATTTTTTTCTAGCTCTGCTCTTGCCCCGCTCTAGTCTATTAACGAATTTGTAAGTTTATCAGCCCCAGGAATGTCTGTGAATGAGTAACAGTAACTTTCTCTCTTGTTCTTTGCCCTCAGCAACACGTATCTCTCTTGCAGCAGGTTGTATCACGCCCAAACTTATAAAATCCTTTCCCTTGTTCCCATAGAGGCACTGTATCATTTAAGAACGTTGCTTTTTAGTTAGTCCACATTTGCTTAATCTAAAGTAACTGTTAATATATACAAAGGTTTGAATTGAGTCTTTTACTTCCAACTCCCTTCAAGGACACCCCCCCCCCCTCCCCCCACGCACACACAGAGGCATCAGGCAATGGAGTTAGAAATACATGAAGTACAGCTAAACATCATTATGTTTGTCTTTGCAAGGCGATGGTACTCTGCTTGTTTCCGTTGCGTTAGGTTAAAGAAATAGTCTTACATGTTTTCAGGGCAGAAATTCCTTCCACTCTAATTAACCACAGTGAGGCCAATTGCATTTATATGATACACCGTCATCAGTAGATGTTTTGAAACAAAAACAGAAATCAGCGATTGAGGGATTACTGTCAGATTTTTGTTTATTTTCAGCCACAAATATAGATTAAGATCGTTAGTTTACCATCAGGTCACTCCAAGCTATCAAACAATAGTATCACAGCCCGCTCTTTGTAACACTATTACTTTGGCCACCAGTGACATAAGAAGCGCCTCTCCATCAGCGTATAATTATGCTGCGTACAGTCGAAACTTAAGGGAATTACGACGCAAATTTAGGAATAATAAAGAAAGTTTGGAGTCTTACATTCCACCGACGACGAAATCGTTAGAGACGAAGCACTGGGAAAAGATCGGGACAGAAACCGGCCATGTTCTTTCAAAAGAACCATGCAGGATCTGCCCGAACCTATTTAGGAAAGACAAGGAAGACCTAAACCTGGATAGTCGGAATAGGATATGAAGCGTCGTCCTGCCACATAAGTGTTCAGTGCCTCTGCGTCGCCTCGTGCGCCGTAAATATAGGTAATGAGACGAAGACATTCCACTGTGCAAGAGACGGTACCGGCTGTGTATATGCAGTGGATATTTTATGTAAGAAAGCCAAAATAAAATTCAGATTACATAAGAGATATCGTAGCGCTTAAAGAATAAGGTACACTACATCGAAGAGCGCCGCATGCTGAACAGTGTCAAATTCCTGCATATCTCCATCGGGAAGTAAATAATAGCACGATACGATGAGGACGTGGAGCTCACGTGACGTAGAGGGCGAACTGGGCCGTAATTTCAGGCGTCAGTTCGAGTGCAGCTCGCGGGCTGGCGGCTTAGCGCCCCTTGTGGCTGCCGGTTTGCAGCGCTGGATGGCTGTAAGATGTGTCCAGGAAGTAATTCCCATTAGCCTCGCGCGATATGAGACGGCATTAAATTGCGGCAGGAAGAGTACGATTTGCATTTCAAGTCCGCGATGTGAATACGTAATGGGTTTGAAAAGCTGCGGCGAGGTAGGTTAGGCGTCGACCCCTGGGCGTTTCAACGGCCTCTAGGAGAACACCGCCTGTAATTGCCCCGATAACCGCCGAACAGCCGTCAGGCAGTAAACTGGTGCTGGTAGCGTGCGATGCAGCAGGCGCGGCTGTCCCACGCCTAACCGCCGATGGCTTCTCAACACTGACGGTGAGCAACTAGCTGTCAGACAAGTTTTATTACTTGGCAGGAAAAGACGCTGGAGGTGTGTGGCTACCTCCCACAGAGGTCAAGGTTGCCCAAAAACAATGTCCCAGTTGGTACCAAAAACTGAAATATACAGATTTAAAGATCCATAATAACATTTATTTTATATACGGAAGGTCCTGTGTCGAACAGATCTGGAACCTGCGAACACTCCTGAAAATCAGACAGACGAACAATACTGTAATCACATTCGTGGACTTTAACATGGCCTGCGACTCCATAGACATACAGATTCTCTTTGACACACTAGAAAAATAGAAATGGATAGAAAAACTAGGACACTCATCCAACAGACTCTTACACTGCTTTTATTCAAAACGGTGTTTGACAAAATTTTCAAACAATGGGAAGAAAAAGGAATTCTGTCAGGAAGAACGTGTACAAACAAGAGGATCATAAAATGCCTGGAATTTCTAGGTGACCTGGCAATATGCAGCAACGATAGGCAACAAGCCCAGAAACACTTGAATACTTACAGGAAGTCTCTGATACAACAGGTCTACAGATATCGAATGAAAAACGCAATATGTGGAAAGAAAGTGCAACAACAACGAAACCATGTACACAGAATACAAAAAGGTTAACAGCGTGGAAAAATACAAATATCTTGGGGAATCTATACAAAAAGCGGATCAAAAAATGCATCCAAAGTAGAAAGAACAGAAAAACTGCAGAAAGCCTACAAGCTGTCATGGACGCACTACAATAAAAAAAATATTTCAAGGCAGGCAAAACTCAGGCACTACAGTACAGATGTGCTACGAGAAGCACTGTACTCCCACACTCGACGCATTAGGCATCACAAAGACAGAAAAAATAGAACGTAAAATCCTCAGAAAATTTTTTGGAGCAGTACACAGAGATGGTGTATGGATGGACAGACAATCCAGAGAATTACATGAACACACAGACAGGCTCACAGACATCATCAGAAATCACCGACTAACATTCTACGGGCACATACATAGAATGAATAACAACAGACTCACAAAGCGGATTTTTTGTGTAGTAAACAGTTCATTTAAAAAGACCAGTTGGTTGCAAGAAACAGAATAAGACCTAAACAAGCAATGGTCAGTATTGAAATGATAAGTGAAAGAGACGAATCCAGAAACAAAATGCTGAACACGAAATCTGAATTAAAAAAGGAAGAAAGCAGGCAAAATATGGACAGAGGAAGGGAAACAGGAACGCAGGCAGGAAATGAAAAGATTCTGAGAAGAGGAAAAGGAGAAGGAAACAAGAAAAAATGAAAAATTGTGTATCATTTAAGTTAACCACTATCCTGGAGGTGAAAGTGTGCAGTAATAATAATAATAATAATAATAATAATAATAATAGCATTTTATATTTCGTTGTGAACCTGCTATGGCCTTTCTGGCCCTGTATCAGACAACTTAGAACACATAATCCACACGACATTCAAGTTCCCAGAATCCTGTAACACAGGGACATGCAGCCTTCCACTTCTTCGAGCACCGCCTGCTATCTACACCACCAACCCAATCACATTTTGAAAATTAGTTGGAAATAATTAAAGCAATTGCATACAGTATGGGATACAGCCCTTCGCCAATTGATAACTTTCTTCGTAGAAAGAAGAGACACAGGATAACAGCAGTCACGTCTCCTCCTGAGATGGTACTAAATCACATTCACAACAAAATGCCGTCGCCATGTTACGCTGGAGCCGTCGGCTGTTTTGCTGTATCACTAACTGCTCGTCTGTCTGTGCTACTGCAAACTTGGGCGCAGCACAGCAGTATCTGTCCTCCGATAGAAAAACGTTCTTGTAGCCAACTTGTCTGGCAGTGGCAGCAAAAACAGTTCTTGATACTTTCGGCCAGTGGGATAGTTCGGCTTGCCGGCGCTCGGGTTGGGGAACCTGTAGTGGAGCTAACGCTCCAAACGCGGGCGGGATTGCTCTCCCTACACGTCGTTGTAGCTGCAGCTTCTGTATGAAAGTAACGACCCCAAAACTTCTACATGTTTTCGTCATGTTGCATATTTTCTGAAGCATTGGATCGGTGAACGTGAAAAATCACTCCATCCCCATTATTCAGTGGTCATTTACATCTACATCTACATACATACTCCGCAATCCACCATACGGTGCGTGGCGGAGGGTACCTCGTAGCACAACTAGCATCTTCTCTCCTGTTCCACTCCCAAACAGAACGGGGGAAAAATGACTGCCTATATGCCTCTGTACGAACCCTAATCTCTGTTATATTATCTTTGTGGTCTTCCCGCGAAATATAAGTTGTGGAGTAAAATTGTACTGCAGTCAGCCTCAAATGCTGGTTCTCTAAATTTCCTCAGTAACGATTCACGAAAAGAACTCCTTCTTTCCTCCAGAGACTTCCACCCGAGTTGCTGAAGCATTTCCGTAACACTCGCGTGATGATCAAACCTACATCTACATCTACATGATTACTCTGCAATTCACATTTAAGTGCTTGGCAGAGGGTTCATCGAACCACAATCATACTATCTCTCTACCATTCCACTCCCGAACAGCGCGCGGGAAAAACGAACACCTAAACCGTTCTCTTCGAGCTCTGATTTCTCTTATTTTATTTTGATGATCATTCCTACCTATGTAGGTTGGGCTCAACAAAATATTTTCGCAATCGGAAGAGAAAGTTGGTGACTGAAATTTCGTAAATAGATCTCGCCGCGAGGAAAAACATCTTTGCTTCAATGACTTCCATCCCAACCGCGTATCATATCTGCCACACTCTCTCCCCTATTACGCGATAATACAAAACGAGCTGCCCCTTTTTGCACCCTTTCGATGTCCTCGGTCAATCCCACCTGTTAAGGATCCCACACCGCGCAGCAATATTCTAACAGAGGACGAACGAGTGTAGTGTAAGCCGTCTCTTTGGTGGACTAGTTGCATCTTCTAAGTGTCCTGCCAATGAAACGCAACCTTTGGCTCGCCTTCCCCACAATATTATCTATGTGGTCTTTCCAACTGAAGTTGTTCATAATTTTAACACCCAGGTACTTAGTTGAAAGGACAGCCTTGAGAATTGTACCATTTACCGAGTAATCGAATTCCAACGGATTTCTTTTGGAACTCATGTGGATCACCTCACACTTTTCGTTATTTAGCGTCAACTGCCACCTGCCACACAATACAGCAATCTTTTCTAAATCGCTTTGCAACTGATACTGGTCTTCGGATGACCTTACTAGACGGTAAATTACAGCATCATCTGCGAACAACCTAACAGAACTGCTCAGATTGTCACCCAGGTCATTTATATAGATCAGGAACAGCAGAGGTCCCAGGACGCTTCCCTGGGGAACACCTGATATCACTTCAGTTTTACGCGATGATTTGCCGTCTGTTACTACGAACTGCGACCTTCCTGACAGGAAATCACGAATCCAGTCGCACAACTGAGACGATACCCCATAGGCCCGCAGCTTGATTAGAAGTCGCTTGTGAGGAACGGTGACAAAAGCTGTCCGGAAATCTAGAAATACGGAATCAACTTGAGATCCCCTGTCGATAGCGGCCATTACTTCGTGCGAATAAAGAGCTAGCTGCGTTGCACAAGAACGATGTTTCCTGAAACCATGCTGATTACGTATCAATAGATCGTTCCCCTCGAGGTGATTCATTATGTCTGAATACAGTATATGCTCCAAAACCCTACTGCAAACCGACGTCAATGATATAGGTCTGTAGTTCGATGGATACTCCTGCTACCCTTCTTAAACACTGGTGCGACCTGCGCAATTTTCCAATCTGTAGCTACAGATCTATCGGTGAGCGAGCGGTTGTATATGATTGCTAAGTAGGGAGCTATTGTATCAGCGTAATCTGAAAGGAACCTAACCGGTATACAATCTGGACCTGAAGACTTGCCCGTATCAAGCGATTTGAGTTGCTTGGCAACCCCTAAGGTATCTACTTCTAATAAACTCATGCTAGCAGCTGTTCGTGTTTCAAATTCTGGAGTATTCCATTCGTCTTCCCTGGTGAAGGAATTTCGGAAAACTGCGTTCAACAACTCCGCTTTAGCGGCACAATCGTCGGTAACAGTACCATCGGCACTGCGCAGCGAAGGTACTGACTGCGTCTTGCCGCTTGTGTACTTTACATACGACCAGAATTTCTTCGGATGTTCTACCAAATTTCGAGACAATGTTTCGTTGTGGAACCTATTAAAGGCATCTCGCATTGAAGTCCGTGCCAAATTTCGCGCCTACCAGTAACAAACTCTGGCGAACCATCGATATTTCTCAGTCGGCCGGGGGAATCTACTTTTAATACATAAATTAACTTATTAATTTCATGGTATTTTTGTTAACTAGTTTATAAGGCCAGCTTATCCTCACTGAATTCGTTATTACTTAAGGAGACCGATACCGTGATTGGAAACATGATTTTAATTTCATTCATCTCTCTTTCTTTGTAGGGGACTGGACTGGACAGCTGCTGAGAGTTCTCTTCATGTCGTACACATTTCAGGAAAGCCTCTGGGTTACAGTATGTGGAGAGGACTTCGCAGGGACTTCCCAGAAAATTAACATCCAGGAAATATATATCTTAGATATTAGAAATGTTGCTAACAACATTCTGTTCAACACTGAAGAGAAAATTCCAGGTTTAACGCAGAGTGGAATTTATAAGACTTTTTGTAATTTGCGTAATTAATTACATATAGGTAAATCAGCGTTATAACGTTGCACTGACTGAGTACGAAAGGAGCTGTAGACCGAAAAACGAAAATTCCATCTTTATTGAGCGTGCTCCGAATGGAGCGTGCTCTGAATGAAAGTCCTTCTCATGGTATTAAATGTAATGTTCTCCATAGAGTAAATAAGGACATAAAACTAACATTACCTGAAAACTCGGCTATCAATAAACACCAATCACAGAGTCCTGATTTAAAGTTTAACGCTCACATATAGTTCCATGACTCGTCCCTGATAAGCTGGCCCGCCCCGATAGCCGGCCGTATTAAAGCGCCGCTACCGGCACGGGCATTGCGCCAGTGTCGGATCTAACCCGCACGGCGGATTAATGACCAGGTTTGGTGTGCTAGCCAGTTGTGTGTGGCTTTAGGCGGTTTACCCCATCCCACTAGGGGAATACCGCGCTATTTTTTTTTTTTTTTTTTTTTTTTTTTTTTGGTGGGGTTAAGGGCGCTCAACTACAGAGGTCATTAGCGCCCAGTCACAGTTGTTAGAGCACATGGAATCTAGTAAAGCTCAAGGGGAGGGGGGGACACCAGAAAGTCCTGACAAAGATGCAGATAAAATAAGTAAAAAAGTTAGATGTCTTTGGACAAGCCAGTCAAAGTTATAAAACGCAGAACACGAGCAGCTGCTCGAGCGTCATCAGCTCAAATATCCGGTAAAGTAGATGGCAGGGACAGGACAACACTGAAGCGGGGACACGACAATAAAACATGGCGCACTGTTAGTGCTTGACCACAAGGGCACTGCGGGGCTGGGTCACCGGAGAGCAGGTAGCGGTGGCTACACCGGCAATGCCCAATCCGCAACCTGGTCAGATGGACCTCTTCTCGCCGAGATGGTCGGGAGGAGGTTGTCCAAGCAGTTGGGAGCGGTTTTACTGCCCAGAGCTTGTTTCCTTGGAGGGATGACCAAGCATCCCACCACAACGACACAAGCCTCTTACAAACAACCCCACAAACGTCAGATGACGGGACACAATGGGAGGCTGGCCGAGGCAGGAGCACTGCAGCCTTGGCTGCAGCATCTGCAGCCTCCTCCCCAGGCACTCCTACATGTCCGGGAACCCACAGAAAGCTGACAGGAGAACCATTATTAGCGAAAGAATGGAGGGACTGCTGGATCCGTTGAACCAAGGGATGGACCAGATAGGGAGCTCCAAGGCTCTGAAGAGCTCTGAGAGAGTCAGAGCAGAGTACATACGATGAATGGCGGTGGCGGCGGGCATACTGAACGGCCTGATGGAGAGCAAAAAGCTCGGCCATAAAGCTGGAACATTGGTCGAGGAGACGGTATGTAAAGGTGGCGGCCCCGACGACAAAGGCACAGCCAACACCATCGTCAGTTTTGGAGCCATCGGTGTAAATAAAGGTGTGACCGGCAAGTCGAGCACGAAGTTCGACAAACCGTGAGCAATACACTGCAGCCGGAGTACCCTCCTTCGCGAGTGAGCTGAGGTCGAGATAAATATGAACCGGAGCCTGGAGCCAAGGTGGTTTCGGGCTCTCACCCTCTCTGAAGGTGGTAGGGAGGGCAAAATCCAATTGTCGAAGCAGGCGACGGAAGCGGACTCTGGGGGGCAGCAGGGCAGACACATACAACCTGTACTGACGATCGAGAGAATCGGCGAAGAAGGACTGATAAGAGGGGTGGTCGGGCATTGACAACAGCCGGCAGGCATACCGACACAGCAGTACGTCGCGCCGGTAGATCAATGGTAATTCAGCAGCTTCAGCATAAAGACTCTCGACAGGACTAGGGTAGAAGGCTCCGGTCGCAAGACGTAACCCCCGATGGTGGATGGAGTTGAGATGGCGTAAGAGGGATGGCCGAGCAGACGAGTAGACGAAGCTCCCATAATCCAGCTTCGATCGGACTATGGACCGATACAAGCGAAGCAGGACAGTGCGATCCGCTCCCCAAGATGAACCACTAAGAACTCTGAGGACATTAAGGGAATGTGTACAACGGGCCGCCAAATAAGAGACATGCAGAGACCAACAAAGTTTCCTGTCCAGTGTGAGCCCTAGAAACTTAGTTGTTTCCACGAATGGGAGAACAACGGGACCGAGATGTAAGGATGGCGGAAGGAACGCTTTATATCGCCAAAAGTTGATACAAACCGTCTTCTCTTCAGAGAACCGGAAGCCATTTGCCACGCTCCATGAGTAGAGGCTGTCTAGACAACGCTGAAGGCAGCGCTCCAGGAGGCATGTTCTCTGGGCACTGCAGTAGATTGCGAAGTCATCGACAAAGAGAGGGCCAGAGACATTAGGTGGAATGCAATCCATAATTGGATTGATCGCGATGGCAAAAAGGGCTACGCTCAAGACGGAGCCCTGAGGCACTCCGTTCTCCTGGAGGAAGACGTCGGACAATAGGAACCCACACGTACCCTAATCTTTCGATCGGGTAAAAAGGAATCAATAAAAAGGGGCAGGCGACCGCGTAGGCCCCACCTGTGCATAGTGCGGAGGATACCTCCTCTCCAACAGGTATCATAAGCCTTCTCCAAACCGAAGAACACGGCTACCGTTTGGCGCCTTCGCAAAAAGTTGTTCATGATGAATGTCGACAAGGTCACAAGGTGGTCAACAGCGGAGCGGCGGCGACGAAAGACGCATTGGACATTGGTAAGTAGCCGTCGTGATTCAAGAATCCAGATTAACTGAGCATTAACCATGCGCTCCATCACCTTACAGACACAGCTTGTAAGAGAAATGGGGCGGTAACTAGAAGGAAGGTATCTATCCTTCCTGGGTTTGGGTATAGGAACAACGACAGCGTCACGCCAACGCATGGGGACCAGACCTTCGGTCAAGACGCGATTGTAGGTACGAAGAAGGAAGCTTTTGCCCGCCGGAGAAAGGTGTGCCAGTATCTGAACGTGAATGGCATCTGGCCCCGGAGCAGAGGACCGGGACAGTGCAAGCGCACGTTTGAGTTCCGGCATAGTAAAGGGGGCATTATAAGCTTCCAGATTCAGCGAGTGGAAGGAAGGTCGCCGAGCCTCTTCTGCCTCTTTCCTGGGAAGGAAGGCAGGGTGGTAATGGGCGGAGCTTGAAACCTCCGCGAAAAACCGGCCGAAGGCGTTGTAGACAGCCACAGGATCAACAAGGACCTCATTACCTGAGGTCAGGCCAGGTACCGAGGAGTGGGCCTTAATGCCCGACAGCCGGCGCAGGTTACCCCAAACGACAGAAGAGGGAGTAAAACAGTTAAAGGAGCTGGTGAAAGAGGCCCAACAAGCTTTTTTGCTGTCTTTGATGACTCTACGGCAATGCGCTTGGAGTCGTTTGTATCCAATACAATTCGCCAACGTAGGATGGCGGCGAAAGGTGCGTAAAGCACGTCGTCGAGCACGGATAGCGTCTCTACAAGCCTCATTCCACCAGGGGACGGAAACGTAACGTGAAGAAGAGGTGGTACGAGGAATGGAACGTTCGGCAGCATTGATAAAAAAAATGGAAATGTCGTGTGGCTAGGGCCTCCCGTCGGGTAGACCGTTCGCCTGGTGCAGGTCTTTCGATTTGACGCCACTTCGGCGACCTGCGTGTCGATGGGGATGAAATGTTGATGATTAGGATAACACAACACCCAGTCCCTGAGCGGAGAAAATTTCCGACCCAGCTGGGAATCGAACCCGGGCCCTTAGGATTGACAGTCTGTCACGCTGACCACTCAGCTACCGGGGCGGACGGCAGCATTGATGATAACAGCCGTAAGGTATTCGACCTGACTGTCACAACTGAGAAAATCGTGGTCCGGAAAGGTCGCCAGTGAGGAGTAAAGTCCCCAGTCAGCTTTCAGTATGTTCCAGCTCGAAAGATGTGGGGATGGGGTGTGGTGCAGGAGACGAACGACACAGGGGAAGTGGTCGCTCGAATAGGTGTCAGAAAGGACATACCAATCGAACCGACGGGCAAGAGTGGTAGAACAGATCGAGAGGTCCATGTGAGAGTAGGTATGAGTAGAGTCCGAGAGGAAAGTCGGGGCGCCAGTATTGAGTCAGACAAGATTGAGATGGTTGAAGACATCCGCCAAGAGGGAGCCCCTTTGACAGGATGCAGGAGAGCCCCAAAGGGGATGATGGGAATTGAAGTCGCCAAACAATAAAAACGGCGGAGGAAGCTGAACAATCAGGTGCATCATGTCAGCCCAACTAACTGCGGATGACGATGGAGTGTAGATGGTACAAACCGAAAAATCAAAAGCAGAAAGAGTAATATGGACAGCTATTGCTTGGAGTGGGGTGGTCAATGGGATGGGATGGTAATAGACATCGTCCCGAACGAGCAACATGACCCCACCATGAGCTGGGATACCGTCCACAGCGGTGAGGTCATACCGCTCCGAGGTATAGTGGGTAAAGGTAATACGGTCAGTCGGGCGCAACTTGGTTTCCTGGAGACCAAGGACGAGCAGACAGTGCAGGCGGAGGAGCTGTTGTAATTCCACCCGATTAGATTGAATACCTCTTATGTTCCAATGTAACAAGGCCATCGCTAGTCAAAAAAGAGGGGGAACAAGACGGGGGAAGAGCTGGTCACCTCGACGGCCGCAGAGGGCCAGGTTTCGAGGGAACAAAGCTACAACCGGCGGGAGGCGGATCCTGTTCCATCGAGTCCTCGCCAGCTGTGGCCGCTGTCCCGGGTTATGTAGGAGGGGCAGCATCATTTGCCAACGAGAGGCCAGTTGAGCGCCTGGCAGCAGAGCGTCCCGGCGAAACTGAGGACGGCCGGGAGCAGTGACTCACGGATGGAGCATCAGACGAAAGGCGCCGGGGTGGAGAGGGGGATAGAGACTTCTTCTTGGAGGCCTTCTTGGAAGTCCGAGGAGGCACAGGGATGGTGGGCTGGACCCGAAGAAGGTCCTCATGCGCGGGGTCCGTTTTGGAACACCGGACCTCGGAAGCTGGGGTCCGGAACGTTTCCCCGATGGACACCTGAGAAGAGGATCGCTTCTCAGGCGGCGGGGGGGGGGAGGAGGAGGAAGGGTGGCCCCTGGGGCAAAGGAGGCAGGGGCCGTGGGGGAGGATGATTTGGAAGGGAGGGATTTGGGAGGCGGAGGCAGAGACCCCGGATGGGGGGAGGAGGTGGAGGGGGGACAGGATAGGGGTGAGGATACCGTGGAAGGAGTGGACACGACTGAGGCAAACGAAGTGGTCAACATCGCGGGATGGAGGTGGTCATACTTCTTCCTGGCCTCAGAATAAGAGAGACGATCCAAAGTTTTGAGTTCTTGAATCTTCTTCTCCTTCTGATATGCGGGGCAGTCTAAGGATCTAGGCGAGTGGATGCCAGGACAATTAACGCACCGAGGTGGTGGGGTGCATGTATGTTCCTCACGAAGAGGACGTCCACAATCGCCACAAAGGGGCTCAGCCTCACACCGTGACGACATGTGCACATAGGAGGCGGGACACAAGGTCGCACGTCGCACCGGTAGCGCATCACCTTTACCATCTCTGGGAGAACGTCCCCCTCGAAGGCGAGGATAAAGGCCCCGGTGTCGATGCGACGGTCTTTGGGGCCGCGCTGGACTCGCCGGACGAAATGCACGCCTCGGCGCTCCAGGTTGGCCCTGAGCTCCTCATCAGATTGCAGCAGGAGGTGCCGATGAAAAATAACCCCCTGCATCCTATTCAGTGCCAGATGCAAGACAATAGACACTGGGATGTCCCCTAGTCGGTCGCACGCCTGGAGCTCCGCCGACTGTGTGGCGGAGGTGGTCTTTATAAGAACGGACTCCAAACGCATCTTACTGAGAGCCTCGATATCCCCGAAGATGTCCTCGATGTGCTGAAGAAAGAACATGGGCTTGGAGGTGGCGAACGTCCCCCCATCGGTTCGAGAACAGACCAAATAGCGGGGGAAGTACTTCGCCCCAAGCCGGCGGGCCTGTCCCTCCTCCCATGGAGTGGCCAAGGGGGAAAGGGCAGGAGAACCAGAACCAGAGACAGTACCTTTCCTTTTGAAAGACTCGGCCGCAGAGCGACCTGATACGTGTTGACGTTTCATCTGCGAAACGTCCGCCCCGATACCACCCACTCCGACCAGGGGCTCTCCCCACGGGCGCCACCAAGCCTCAGCAAGGGCCACCTGGCAGGATGACCATTGCCGGGAGTCCTGATGCCCCAAGGAGACGGGCATCTACTCCTTGGCCGACATGGGGAGGGTGCAGCTCAGGTATTGGCAGTACGATCCCTGTGTTGTCAGGGGGCTACAACCTAGAGGGTACATGACGACCCCACCACAACAGGCTGGCTACCGTGCTGGATTTCGGGTGCCATGGAAAGTCCATCATGATCGTAGGTGCAGATGGGGACGCACTATGGGCGTAACTTGTACAACCCATCAGGCGTTTAGGCCCAATTTGAGGAATAGTGGGTATGGTGACAACGCCGTTACAATGCTGAGTGCCATGGTCGTAGTGCACTGAGGACCAGTGGTACACCACGTAAGGCGTCCTTCCCCAAAAGGCTCATACTTCTGTAGAATTTTGAAAAATGGAGGTCAATCCCCAAGGGGGACCATCACATGGAAGGCCGAAACGGTTGAAACTCCTTTTAAACGCCTCTTACGACAGGCAGGAATACCTCGGGCCTATTCTTACCCCGGACCCGCAGGGGGGAATACCGGGCTAGTACGCAAGTTCCACCTCAGTCGCACAAATCACTAACACTTAGAAAACTTCCGCACACCTTCACATGAACCACACTGCACGAGGTCAGTCGGGGTACACGCATACGTCCTGGTAGGTAACGGGGGCCGACAGGAAGGGGACCCAACCACCTCTTAAACTAATCATGCAAAACCATTCATAATCGTGCCGACTCTTCGCCGATATGCGACAAGAGCATAAGAGAATGATGACCCTCGATAAAGTGGCAACACCAATTAACATTTTTCTCGCTGTAATACAATAAGGTTGTAAGTAGTATAATTCTTCCCCCACTCGACAAGTTACACTGACTCCTTGTCCGCCTCCCTTTTTGTCTGTTTATCACATTCACCAGTTATTTTGTCGATATAACATGGTAGTCTGTGTCAGTACTTGCTTCTTGTGGGGGAGAGTGTTGTTTCATAGAACACTTTTCAGACTTTCGCCTCTACCCATCCCTGTAATATAAGTTTAATATAATTTCTTATTCCAGTTTTAAATGATGGTATTCATTTTTATGTACTGCAGTCCTTTACTGAAATTACAAAAATTACTCGGGAAAATTAAGTTTTTGCCCAAACGTGAATCTGAGCGAGGTGGAGCAGTAGACTCGAATTCAGGAGGACGGGGGTTCAAACTCGCGTCTGACCATCCTGGTTTAGGTTTTCTTTGATTTTCCTAAGTCGCTTGAGGGAAATTCTGGGACGGTTCCTTTGAAAGGCCGATTTCCTTCCGCATCTTTGCCTAATGTGATGGGGCTGATGACCTTACTGTTTTGTGCTCTCCCCCAAACCAACCAACCAAATGTGAAAACATATCCTAATGTAATACATGGTCATGAATCTAAGAACAAACATCGTGGTGAAATTGAAAAGCGTTGCAATAGATGAAATCTTGTCAATACTGTATTTAATAGTCTTTTTGTAACATTATAATTTACCACTCACCAATAATCAGTAAGTGAAATCAGATTAAGCAGGAGTATATTCAGAAAGGATTTACAAGTTAAATACATTTTGAAACTGAAGCTATTAAAAACTAACATAAACTTCCATTTTCAAGACAGGTAAAACCGTTAAGACGTTAACGAAACACAGTTTATTTGCAAATATCGCATGTTCCATGGTAAAAGACATCCTTCTGTTTCAGGGTACAAGATGGCGCATAACCAATTAAGTGTGGCTTAATTGGCCACATATTATATAGTGTGTAACGTGTATAAGTGAAGATATTTTTGTATGGAGTACCTTAATATGTACACACATCAGTCCGTGCGTGTAAGTCTTCCTACAAAAACAGCGCATAATTTATTACCTGATGTTTTCTTCATAGTTATACCTACACAGATAAGCGTACTATATGTGTCGGTATAGATTATCCGTTTTGCGTCCATGCATCCACAGTTGAACGTTTGACCAGCTGCCCGGAAGAATTTAAGCACGAATGGCGTACTCTTGACACGTATGCTTCGAGGTACTACCCAACCAAAAGACATACGACTTGTAATAGCTATAATTATGAGTCTGCAAATGACGTAAATACTGATGAAATGTTGCTCCTTGTACCGACCTCATTCACCAACAGATATATGTGCTCTTATACCCGCTACACCCTGTATAACTAGTTTTAAAAATACATGGAATTTTACTTTACATAAAATTCTGTAACTGAAGAACTGACAATATATTACAAATAGGTTTATATATTGTACAGCACTAAAATGTGTAGAAGTATTTACAAATGCTGTATAAAAAAAACTATATTTGTAACAATGACAAAAACGGTATAAAATGACAGAAACCAGACTGTACTACCGAACAAATAACATCATGTATTCCTGGATACACTGTACCCTAGATACAACACTCTCCCCTTCTATTTTGACTTTGATATTTTTATATTTTAATGTTTGACTACAACGTAATTCAACGTTTATTTGACCTCGCCTACTTCGCGTATTTCGATAAGCTTGTGTTTTTCGCAAAGATCTGTAGTTGAAAAATGGTCACATACGTTTGTAAATAACAAACTTTATCGAACTGTAAGCTGTCACTAATGATGTGTGGACTACATGTTTAGTCTTTTGTTGTAGAATGACGGCCTAGAAAGCCGAAGTCGATTCACAACAAAATATAAAATAAATATTTTTGCGGAACATTAATACCACGTATTCCAGGTTTTAATATGTCTATGTTTCTTCACGTACTGATGGAGTGTTCCATAAATGTTGTCCCAGTTGACTTTGGCTCTACACCATGCAGGTCTTCATTGTCTGCGGTATGACGTCGACGAATGGCGACTTGAGATCTCACCTAACCTTCCAGTAATATGTTCTCGACAGTTGGTGGTGGATCTCTGCCTGCTACCTCTGCTCGGAATTCAGAGCTACTCGAACAGTCGTTCGATCTTCTCATGGTGCAGTCCTTGTGCAAGGAACCGTGTCTACTCTTCATATTACATTGTTTTCTTGAGCCTGTCTTGTCGCCATTCTCTCAGCAGTCACTGCACTAAAGCCAACTGTGGAATATGTAAGTATATCGCTTCCATATCTCTCATATCAATGTTTTGACATTTCAAAACGCCGGAAATACGCCATAAGCTGCGCTCACACGTCCTTTGGGCATGCTGAGTCGCGGTTTCCAACTGGAAAGTTCCAGTAACTTTAGTCATAGCAATCTGTAAGAATGACGTTTTTCTGTACTGAAAATAAGCTCGCATAAAGTTGAAATTTTAATCAACATATTCCACAGGCATGGTAATACTGGAATATCAGTTTCGTAGTACCCAGTCCGTGGTGAAACACTTTCTACTTCCGTCCGTGTGTATACCGTGTGATGCATTATGTGAGGCTTTTCTTGCTTCACAGTCGCCAATTTGTCAAAACTGAAGGTGTGCATCTCGCTGTCATACAGTCTTCACTATATGGCAGCTCCAGTAGCTTATATGTGTCGCTGTCTTCATACAGAGCACGAGGTGGACCAGTCGCAGACATGGGACACTGTTCCATCAGTGGTAAACAGAATTTAATCCTAATATGGGACAACATTCATAATGTCAGTTTTTAGCTCTTAAGAATGAGTTTGTGATAATTTCACAAAACTAATGGACACCGTTTCGGAGCGTTCTTGTTCTTTTTAAGACTTTAGGCGCAACGTAGCTGAGTTCATAAGTGCCCAGAACATTACTTAAAATTTGCCGTTGTCTTGGGAAAGCGTTCTGTGGTTTTTGACGACAGTTGGCACGCAGGAGCCGAAACGACATTACTAGATACGTAAAACTCTAATTGATAATGACTGTGTATTTGGAACTCTAGTTATAAAGCAACAAACATAGTGGAAAGGTAAAATGATCAATTACAACGACTCTCCTTTTCCAAGTGGCCGTTCTGTAAAAGTTTCTAAGACAACCGGCGTCCATGATAGAAAATCAAATCTTTTTCAGCATATTTCTACCTACAATAAACAGAGAAACACGTTCTATAGCCTTTGTAGTATCTTCTAAGACCTCGCACAGATCAGATGATAAACACACATCAAAATGCACGTTTTTAAAAATCTGACATCGAATTAGAAAGTGGCGGTCCGTTAGTGGTTCATTATAGTGAGAGAAAAGTGGTGCGGCGTCGCCTCTTCACAGACGGGTAGTGCCGAAAAGACAGTGCCCAATATACAGTTTGTTAGAGATATCAGTGAAGATACTTTTATTGGTGACTGACGACAGTGTACTGAACAACATTACATCAGTATTTGTTTCATTTCCGGACTGACAATTATAGCTGTTAGGAGTAGCATGTTTTTAGTGTAAATAGTATATTCAAATACAGGTACATGTGGCAAGAGCAATCCATTAACGTTTATTTTCCCTTGAGCAGCAGGTCAGATGTTGAAGTGTGGATGCTTGGACGCAAAACGGGTAGTCTATACTGACAGGCGTAGTTCACTTAGTGATGCAGTTACGACCATGCAGAAAAACTTACATAGTAATTTATGTGACGTGTTTGCGAAAAGACTGTTAAACGATGAGTAGAGACCACTAACACACTGAAGTGGGTACACATCAAGGTACCGATGATCATACTACTTGCTCTTATACTGCTTACACACTGTATAACCAAGTTAAAATTATCTCCTAGTGACGAGATGGACGAGAGGAGCCTCCCAAGGCATTGGGAGGTGTTAACCTACCTTATCTTGTTCACACAGAGACGTGATCGGTGTCAGAGTGACAGAATGTTCCTAGTCATAGCAACAGAGAGATCGTCCGACGGGATAGAATAGCTAAAAGACCTGGTTATTAGGGTTGCAGCATTAGCGGCAGCACGCGTCGACCTGTCCAGGAACCTGAACGAACGATTCACTAGTGGCAGTATCAATGAGGACAGAAGGCATTCCAGGACGCGCTGCACAAGAGAGTGATACGTGTACATCACATACAGTCCTCGAGACCACATAGAAGCAGAGCAGATAACACATTTAGAGATTCCGTATCGCTAGTTGTACTAAGTGGCCATACAGAGCGCAAAAAGCTCTGCAGTAAAATTCCAGCACCGATCTAAAAGGCGACATCTAAAAACGTCTTGGCCGACGACAAAGGCGCAGCGTGTACCACAGGCATCCTTAGAGCCATCGGTGTAAGCGAAAGTGGGTCCGTAGCTCCAGAATTGTGGAACGGATGACCGAAAGCGAAGCAGTGTTCTTTGGAAGTAAATATTCAAGACGGACACGAACATCTGCACGGGTTGGGGAGGCAGGAGGGGGAGAGAGAACTTCCCCTCTCGGTGAGAGGGGAAATTCAGAACGATGAAGCACAGAAAATCGAAGGAAGAGGTTTGAAACATGTACTTCATTGAAGAATCTGTTTTCCTGGAACTGTAATATCATAGATTAGAACACAGTATTACAGTACCAAGGCACAGTATTCAAACACTATTTAATATCCAAAAGAAACCAATGCGAAAACCATTTTGGAAGTTACTCACCAAATTTCTTAGTGGGATATGTTGGCCCCAGCACAAATGTAGCTATTCCCGCAAATGTCACCACAGTTTGTAGACTTACTGAGTAACATTTGACGACATCCGTCCGAAGAATAGCATCTTAGATTGTTTTGAAGCTGTCCAGCACTCATGTAAGACTGATAAACAGTCTACACATACTTCCATTCAAAATCCGAAGTCAGGAGGTCTTACTCGTACACTCTGCGTTACAAAGAGCTGACTTTGTGAACCATATTCTCACAATGATTGACAATAAATGATCAGAGTGGGTTGCACCTGGTTCACAGATGAAGCACGATTCCGCCTGAATGGATTTGTGAATTAACTGAACTGCCGATTTTCGGATTCCGAAAATCGTCATTTGTGTGTAGCATGACCAGTACACTCTGCCTGTGGTATCCAACAGAGGCATTGTCAGCTCTTGTTTCACACGAGAAACAATAACTAGTAAATTTTATGTCACACTTTTGGAACGAATTGGCGCCATACAGCAAGCGTTGGAGGATAGACAGGCAATTAGTAGTTCGTGCAAGAAGGGATCCACCCATGTTGAGTCGAACAGGTACTACGTTTTCTTGATGAATACTTCGGGAATAGGGCCACTACGTAGGATTATCCCGAGTTTACTGACACAGACATGGACTTTCTTCCTCATTCACCCGGTCTGACTCCTTGTGACTACTTTCTGTGGGGTACATTGAATGACACCGTTTACCAGAACTGTTCTACCACGTTGGACGAGCAATAATTGTCGATAGTGTCACAATTAAATGTATTTCCGTTGAGACACTTCGTTTGCACTACCTCTCTACTGCGAGCAGTGGAGATTTCTAGAAGATTGTGAAACGGTCATAACGACTGTTGGCAAAGGTGAATTTATTTATGCATGCTGCTACGAGCTGTACAGCGTACTGCACCACCTGTTAGTGGATTCTGTAGTTACCATTTCTGAACTTCTGTGTGAGACTATTACAGCTTTCCTAATGAATATAACTTCCGTTTCGTTGCTCTATCGCTATTTGTTTTCATGTTGTTCAATCTCAAGATCAGAAGCTCCTTTTGTGGGCAAACTGTGTGTAGTAATATGATTAAGAAGGTAACGTATGTTAATCACATTTGTTTATCATAAATATTCCAATACTTGCAAGAAATTTCAGTCAGACCTACTAGACTAAAGCACATCAGTACGGCATTTTAAATAAAGAAGAATTATGTATTTGGTGTGTCATGTGCAAGCCACCAGCAGTCCAGAAGGTACTGGCATTATTTTATTGTAAATTCAAAAATGTTTTCTCCACACTTAAATTCACAGCCAGCACTTCAGTACTACCTCTCTAGGCCCATGTGCCGGACCCCACCATCAGCTCAGCAAAATGTAACTTATCCTAGTTAAGGATGGTGGCAGACAAAGTCTTCGTCGCTCGAAGTCGAAGTGTCAGTAGGGGGTGTGGTATGGGAATCATGTGCTGGCAGTGAGAACGTGTTTATCGTGTCGCTCGGGAGACGTTCACTCCAATCTCTCTCCTTTCCAACAACTGTTCAGCCCGTGTTCCGTCACTGATCGACTATCATGGCCACCCTGAGTGTCTGGTAGTTTATTCATCGACTCTGGGACGCATCCTACTGTATTCCTAATTGAAGAATATGGGCCACTTTTACCTCTTAAACCTCCTCTTCTGTTCCTCCATATTTCAGTAGTCCACATCCTTGTCCATTTGACCAGAATCCACACTGGCGCCTGTACAGTCAGTCTGCAGGCGTAAAATGGGGTAAATTACATTTGCTTTTATTTATAGGAAAATTATGCTTTTAGCCACAGCCAAATTGATGATAATATTAAGACCCTATTCCGAAGTTATTTTAATCACTAGCATCGGTTTACGAACGATATTTGTCTTTTCTCTTAATGATACTTTCAAGGTGACTGTCTTAATGTTAGTTATGACTTACTTTGAGACAAACAACATTGGCAGGAGGATGTTAACTCCAATGATTCAGAGTATGTCGTTACCAGGCAACAATTAGCGCACTGGAAACATGTGGGGTAATATGAAGTTCAGGTTACATGTGTGACAGTGTAGTATCTGCAGGCTGGATATTGAATTTAATTACATTAGGCATACCAACTAAGAATCGCAATATAAATGAATCCAAACCTCAAATGTTCCATGACATTCCACAAAAATTGATGCTGGGCACGCCTTTACTTTTAATTCATCAACATAGATTTCGAACCAAGAAAAATGAATTAATTGTTAGCAGTTTTTGTCGCTCTTTAATAAAGCCCATTTTCAAAAACTAAAAATGCATACTTGCCAAAAAAATATGTTCTCTTAAAAATTATTGTCAACAGAAGTAGATCTGAACTCTCGCAGTGTTCTATGTACCTTATGGCTGTAAGGTTTTATGGGCTGTGGGTAGAGCTCTGGTTCGCCCATTGTGCACGCTTAGTGACCTGAAAATGAACAATGGGTGTGAGATGAACAATTTCACCCTTTCCTGTCGTCAAGATTTCGTCTTCTGTAATCCTATTAAAAGCTTTGCTCTTCTCCTTCACTGACATTTCCCTGTCTCAACCACGAAAAAGTTATGTTATGAACGCAAACTGTACTCCATGTAATTGCTCTGATTACATCATTCACCCTATATGGAACGCGGATATGACAAATGTCTCCCCACAAACATGATCAGTACACAAATTCTGTATGACTAAGCCATGAAACGTCTTGTTTACAGACCACTATATATAATCAGAGTACCCACGTTACGCATAGTTTGAGCCAACATTGTGGTAAGTGATTGCTAACTGAAGTCGTATCCCAGGAGACTTCGCTTTGGTTGATAAACCTCCGTCTGGCAAGTCGATGAATAAACTGTAGGTGGTTTAAAGAGAATTACTTGTCAGTTTTACTCAAGATTTCCCTGCAGATTATGACGTCAAACTGCGCCATGACTCTAAAACTAATGCCACGTAACCTCTACAAAAGCACTAAAAATCAAAATGCTTGTGCATTGCTAAATGTTATCAGTATTATTGTCAAAATATAACGAACACCAGTAGCTTTACTGACTTGGTGCACTGCAAAGCTGTTTGTGTACTATCTTCTGCAGTCGTTCGGTGACGTTCGGTCGACGAAAGTGTGGAAATCGGTTTTCATAAATTAAAGTTCTTACCGTATCTATCAAAAATGAGCTATCTTTCCTGTACAGTTTTTTCCTCTTGAACCATCGCCTCACGTTATAAATAATTAATAAATCATAGTTTCATACATCCCGGATTTACATATCTTTCCCCTGCTGCCCCCCACCACCAACACCAACCACCTGGCGCTATTAAAGACATCAAAAGTCATATTCAGAGCACCTACATGCTCTCCAGCATAGGAGAGCTAGTTCAGTGCTTTCCATTGCTAACTAAGGGAGTATTATACTTCAAAAATATGAGGGCGTGCTGGAAAGTAGTGCTTCCGATTTTTCATCTGAAACTGTTTAAGCTTTTTAAATAAAACAAACATCATTAAAATTCTACATATTTATTCTTCACGTCTACGTACCTTTATTTCTCAACGTAGTCACCTTGCCGACAAATACATTTATCCCTACGAGATACCAATTTGTAGATACCGTCACTGCAGAACGTTCGACTTTATTGGCGGAGCTACAACCTCATCTCTGCTTGCACCGCTTCATCGTTATCAAAGTGAAGTGCTCGAAGGTGATCTTTAAGTTTGGCAGAGTTAACTTCTGGCATTGTCATGTTCATGAATAGGGTGTTCCATGTGTAGGCGAACTCTTGGAATTGAAAACTGGATTACGGCACACTGTTGCACCGACATAATGTGTTACACACCGCCATGTTATACTCCACAATTCGAAGCCCACTAGCTACAGAGAGCTAATACATGGATTTGGTTTAGTTTTGCTTTAGGGCGCAGAAAACAACTGGGGTTCATACGCGCCAAAGTCAAAACTATAGAACACGAAGACAGAGAGGAGTTAAAAAACGACTATACGCCCGTCCCAATTGATATAAGAGAAGACAGCTAAAAACAGGCACAAAGATGTAGAATGTCAATAACGTTTCATTTACTTAAAAACTTGAAAAGTTTTGACATAAAAAATTCTAAGGCATTACTTGTCTGTACGTCATCGTAATTTGGAAGAAAGGGGAAGCCTATTTAACGAAAGAAACGCTGTGAAGAGGTTAGCTTATATGCCTTCTTGCTGCACAGTTAAGACGTCTATTATTCAAGTATACGTCACAAGTGTAGGCTATTAGGTCAAAATTACGTAACATAAGCTACAGTTAATATAGACATGTCTGTTCTGCCATAATATGAAAGGGGCCCCGTCAAATAATTCTGTACTCAAAGAAAATAAGCTGGACAAAAAACAAAGTACAACAGATGGAGATGTAATCCAAGTCATTGATTAAAGAATAGTACCATAGTTCTACACTAGTAGAACGATCACTAAAAGAAAATTGAAAAAAAGAAAAAAAAGATGAGCTCCCTTAGATTCCGACTGAAGACTGGAGTAAAGATATATCTCTATCTTGTATGCTAATTGTAATCGAAGGATATTATATTTTAAAGTTTATTGAACACACACGCACCAAATATCTTGTGAAACTATTACCCTGTACAGTTCCCCCACATATTATCTACAGTGCAGAATTAAAAGTAGCGTATTATGGCCATTTGAAAACTCCATATGTTTGCAGCGTGTTTCAGGAGGAATAGTAAATATTTTAGGAGCTGGTAGTGTAGACTGATTCTACATCTACATGGATAATCTGCAAATCACACTTACGTACTTGCTACAGGGTTAATCGAACCACCTTCACAATAATTCTCTATTATCTCGAACAGGGCACGGAAAAAACGAACACTCATATCATTTCGTGCGACTCTTATTTCCCTTGTTTCTTTATGGTGATGGTTTCTCCCTATGTAGGTCGGCGTCAACAAAATATTTTAGCATTCTGAGGAGAAGTTGGTGATTGGAATTTCGTGAGATGATCCCGCCCCCAAACCCTGCGTCATGTCCTTGACAGTCTCTCTCCTATTTCTCGATAATACAAAACGTACTTCCCTACTTTGAAGTTTCTCGATGTACTCCGTTAACTCTATCTCGTAGGGATCCCACACCGCGCAGCAAAACTCCAAAAGAGGACGGACAGTAATAGCGTAGGCAATCTCTTTAGGAAATATGTTGCATCTTCTAAGTCTCCTGCCAATGAAACACAGTCTTTGGTTCGCCTTCCCCACAACATTTTCTGTGCAATCTTTCCAATTGAGGTTGTTCGTAATCCAAATCGATATTAATTGAATTTACGGCCTTTATATTTGATTGATATATCATGTAACCGAAGTTTAACGTATTCGTATTAACATTCAGGCGGATGAAATCATACTTTTAATTATTTAGGGCCAATTGTAAATTTCAGCACTATTCAGATATTTTTTCTAAATAGTTTTTCAATTAGTTTTGATCTTCCAATGACTTTACTGCACGATAAAAGACTGTAAACAACATGTGGACTTTCTTTGTTTAATGACGCAACAACAAATACAATAATTTTAAAACTTACGTAAGATGGTTAAGGATAACAATTTTACAGGCAAGGGTGCGATAGCAGTAACAGACAAATTTTCTGGTAGTGAAAGTCAAAAATAAATAGAAAACAGAATCATGATTATCGAGAGAAATGCTGTCAATGAACTACAGACGTATACATCAGAAGATGAAACAAATAATGTTTGTACAAAAAAGCATCTTCAAAGAAACCTCTCTTAAAGGAATGCCTGACAGATACTATAATAAGCTAACTACTATCGCACATAGATATGCTACTACGATTGTGGATAAGTGTGAGATAAACAAAAAAAAACACAACACAGGCAATTAAACTAATTACACCAGTGTTACATTACGTACTCACCAACTCTGGCCCCCACTACAGCACGTTCGATTGCCTCTTCCGACTGGTCCTAGAATACTGACTGGTAGCTTCTGTTTGATCGAGTGTCCAGCGAAAGGACTCAAAGATCTTTCCAAAGAGTGCTGTCGATGAAATGTTTTTATGAGACCACAATTGACAGTGGTGTTACTCGACGTAGCGTCGAGACAGATAGAGAAAACATCCTTACTACACTAATTACAGACGGTGAAAGAATGAAAGAGTCTCCTTGCAAGATAACCCAACCCATAACCATTCTACCACCTTCACCAGCAGTAGCAAGTTCATCTACTTCTTGGAACCACCTAAGCCGCTGGTGTATGTTCACATGTTACTTCCAGTCACATTCCCAAGTAGAACGACATGTAATACACCGCACAGTATTGTGCATGTTGCTCCAGTAGGAATGATTTTTCCATACGAGCACTTCGTTTTCTTAATTCTTTAACATAAGACTAAACGTGATGCAGGAGAAGTTGTGCACTCACTGGAAACTCATCTTTCTCATTAAGAATTATGTTCTTACCCTCCGGTCCAGATGGGACAGAATTAGCGAGAACCTCTCCACAAGCTGGTCTGTCATTTCGACACACATCATTAACAAGCCATGTGGCAACGAAAGTACTTTCATTACCTGTTCATTGGTACCCTTGGACGCGTAAAACTGCTAACAAACATTCGCGGGAAATAAATGGACAATAAACGAGATTAACGACAGCGTCTAGTGTAAAAGTGCGCTGTTAAGAGATTCGCGGGCCGGAGAGCGTCTATAAATTTTAATTAGGCCGCTAAAAGTTCTTGTAGTGGTTCGAGTATGGAAGGTTACTGCTATCTCTGCTGGACAGGACTGCCGAAGTTAATGGGTTTGCAGAGAAAAAATATTAATTTGACAATAATTCTAAGTGCGAGTTCGTCATCTACAGAACAGAGACATTTTTATGACTAGGAACAAAAGTTAAGCCGTCCTTTTCTTCTAATACCACTCTTCAAGACTTCACTGGAGAGTTCTTCTCAGCCTTATATCAATAGGTATCTGCATATCTTGTTGGTCTGCTAATGTAATAAGTACTGCCAATCTACCCGAAAGAATGATGAAAAGTAGAATTTACCAATAAATACCGTTAAATAAGGCAAGCTATACACCCGCAATTAAAGAGACTAAGCAATCGTTATTAACATTTACTGTACTGAATAGTACAGCAGTAATATTGCAGCTTCAATCTTCAAAACATGTAGGTACACTTCCTAATAATCCGTAAATCGGTCCTGTAATAATAATACGTGACGTGGCCTCACCCGGAACACATTATAAGAGAGAAAATAGTTACACCAGGATTTCGGAACATATATTGTGTTCCAAGGTAATGAATTACTTCGAAGAGGATAGTCTATTGTCATACAGTCAACACGGATTTAGAAAATGTTCTTGTGAAACACAATTAGCTCTTTACTCACACGAAGTGTTGAGTGCTCTTGACAAGGGATTTCAAATTGATTCCGTATTTCTAGATTATCAGAAGGCTTTAGTCACTGTACCTCACAAGCGGACTGTAATGAAACTACATGCTTACGGAATGTTGTATCAGTTATGCGACTGGATTCGTGATTTCCTTCCTGAGGGATCACGGTTCATAGTAACTGACGGAAAGTCATCGAGTAAAACAGAAGTAATTTCTGGCTTTCCCCAAGGTAGTATTAAAAGCTTCTGCTGTTCCTTATCTATATAAACATCTTAAGGGGCAATCTTAGCAGCTGTCTTAAGTTGTTTGCAGATGATGCTGTCGTTTATCGTCTACTAAAATCATCAGAAGATCAAGACAAATTGCAAAATGACTTGGAAAAGACATTTGTGTGGTGTGAAAATTGGTAATTGACCCTAAATGATGAAATGTGTGAGGTCATCCAAATGAGTACTAAAAGGAATACGTTATACTTCGTCACATGATAAATCAGTCAAATCTAAAGGCCGTAAATACAACTAAATACCTAGAAATTACAATTTCTAACAACTTAAATTGGAGGAACACGTAGAAATTGTTGTGGGGAAGGCGAACCAAAGAATTTGTTCGTTGGTAGACCACTTAGAAGATGCAACAGATCTACTAAACAGACTGCAAACACTACGCTTATCCGACCTCTATTGGAGTTTCGCTGCGCGGTGTGGGATCGTTATCAGACAGGGTTAATGGAGTACATCGAGAAAGCGCAAAGGAGGACAACACGTTTTTTATTATAGAGAAATAGGGGAGAGATTGTCACGGACATGATACAGGATGTGGGGTGGACATCTTTAAAACAAAGGCGTTGCTCGTTGCGACGGCATATTCTGACGATATTTCAACCACCAACTTTCTCCATCGAATGCGAAAATATTTTGTTGATGCCGACCTACGTTGGCAACAACTATCATCATAAGAAAACAAGGGAAATCAGAGCTCGCACGAAAAGACATAGGTGTTCGTTTTTTCCGCGTGCTGTTCGGGAGTGGAATAATAGACAATTATTTTGAAAGTGAATACACTGCCAGGCAATTAAGTGTGATTTGCAGAGTCTTCTTGTACATATAGATATAGATGTAGATGAATATGTACAAAAGGGAACAAGTATTTAATTCTTAGTTTAAACGTCATTTACGAACTGAAAATATGTAAATAAACAAGACAGGTCTAGCTCTAGAGTATGAATCAATGTAATAAGCGACATTTTAATAAAAGAACATATCGCAAAACAGATAACCAAAATACTCTTCATAGTCCGTGTGACAGTGAAGAACCGTGGCAGGTAAGGTGGAGTTCGAATGGCTGCTTTGAGCTTCGGACAGGAACAATCACATATGGCATTTTATTTACGTTTCTCTGGCAACCTTTCAGTGTTGCTGTAGCATTAAGCTGCTATGGCGCCAGCGCTAATAGTTGCCTGGAGTTTCTATCGCCGTACAGAGTATAGCGTAACATGAAACAGAAGAGTTATATTACTGAACAAAAATTGTTCTTAACGAACAAAGCCTCAGTAGATATTCCCTATATCTTCCCTGTAAACATCTTTTATTTAAAATGTCTTTCCTTACTTTATATCAGAATTGTACGTAGAATCTCGAACTGCTGATTCATGAGCGAATGATGTGTTGCTGAAGGATATAACACGGTACTATGAACGTAAGGTCTGTGCTCGAGATCCTGTTCTCGTATGTGGAGGGTGACAGAACAACAACCGGTGGCTACATTCACCACCTATCTTCAGGTGGCTGCTGATGACTGATTGATGCTGATGACTGATGGACCATCTAATCAGTCATCACCAGTAACCTGAAGATGGCACAAAGTCTCTTGCCTATCAGCAGCTATATATGGCTGAACTCCCGAAAAGAATTACATCAAAAGTAAAAATTATTGCTACCCTGACCTGCAAGGATTCTGTGACTCGAAATTTCAGCAGACTGTCCTACGCCAGTCTGCAACTGTTATTATTCTTATTATTTATTATTATTTGTATTACTGAACTGAGAGTTCATGATGCATTGACTGTGAAATCAATTATTTAGCTGTTACAAATAGTGCATTCGAAAATTTAAGTGGAAATCAGAAATCACAGAACTCTCATTAACAGCTACTGTGACATGGTGGAAGTAGAGACTCACCAGCAGCTCGGTCATACCCCTTCCCCTACCCTTCCCTTCCCCTCCCTTGGATACTTAAGACTCTGTCCGGCGTTCTGGTTGAATTTGGTGAAGGCAGCAAAACAATAATCTCAACAAGAATACTCATACAAGCACCCGCTTGGGTGCGAGCTCGCAAGAGGCCAATGATGTTTAGGGCCTTCGGCGCCACACATGTTGTATCTGTTCAACCACAATATTGGCTGATATTGGCAACAGGAGGTGGAACTTGAGGTATACAATGTGAGCACTGCTTAAAGGACATGGAGTGTAGTTGAACTGCTTAGTCGACGAGTAGCTCACAGCAGTGCTACAGGGCCAGTGGCGTTGACACGAAGCATAGCAGCCGCAACGATAAACAAAGCAGACATTGCCAATACATCTACAACAACAGTTTCGAAGTTGACATATAGTCAGAAAGGAATCCAAGCATTTTCGCAGAGTCAAGTGGTTCAAATGGCTTAACTTCTGAGGTCATCAGTCGCCTAGAACTTAGAACTAATGAAACCTACCTAACATAAGGACATCACACACATCCATGCTCGAGGCAGGATTCGAACCTGCGACCGTAGCGGTCACTCGGTTCCAGACTGTAGCGCCTAGAACCGCACGGCCACTAACAGAGTCAGAAAGAAGTGGCACATGAAATGAGTCAGTGGAATGTGTGACGTCGTATAAGCTCCACAGAGTGGACAATGTATATGTGGCGCACAATGATGACGATATGTGTTTAACAAGTGCAAGTGATACTGAAACAAGTGCCGATCCGGGTATTTCATCATCCTTGTCGGACAGAGCGCCACAAATCCAATCTCCAGTGAAACATAGTAAAGGATAATCGTCTTCCAAGGAACGTTATGCATATGAAATTGCACACGACATAGATGACAGTGGTTTCAGGGAAAGTAGTGGATGGTTGAATAACTTCAAATAGTGCTACAGAACTAGAAGACGTGAGATAACGAAATTTCGAACAATGCGTCAACTTGACAATGCACAGCAAGGTGTGGCCTCGGACCGAAAATTTGTGGATGCGATAAACTTATCCCATCGACCAGCAGGGAACTTGTGTTCAGCTCCGACCAGTCGGGATTAGAAGAGGAAATTCATAAGAAAAGGAACCCTGGAAATTTGAGGTACCAAGAGAGTTGTATAAAGATCAACCAACGGATTCGTATACAATTATGCCGATTGTTACTCTGGTTGGTAAATTGGATGGAAAGTTATTTAGTGTGCTGCGAAAGACTGCTTATGATTCTTTTTGGTGTGCGTGATCTTGCTAGGGCAGAATGGAATATTTACGTCACAACAAGCCAGAGTGGGAAAACTGGCTTAAGAGAACTACAAAATGGTAAGAGCACTGATTCTGGCCATTTGCTGGTCAAAATAATTTGCTTGATTCCTGGTCTGCGTATAAAAATCATATTCCTTTAGAGAAAACTATCCTTCCTGAAAAGTGTAAGACATTGCAGTTCATATCGCCAGGAACCATTGGACAAATTCAGGCTATGCAGGTTGGTTTTTTACGTGCCTGCAGCTACACCTCAAACGATAGACGGTTTCACGATAGGTTCGACGAGATAATGTTTCGGTTTCAGTTGCACGCCATCACGTTTTATCAGTTTTCATCACCCCGTTACACCGACATGATCCTGTGTGCAATCATTAAGAGTGAATACCTGGCTGAACGTCATGCACTCTCCAACACCGAAGTGCTCACTGTGATCACTGAGGCGAACCATTTTTCATTCGGTGTTCATGGTCCAATTTAATGATTTGTTTGAACATTTCTTGAATGTCGACGATGTACATTTTGTGGGGTGTAATACATACATCCCATAGAAGGTCCATCTCTGCCTCTCCCGGGCACTCATTTTCTGTCACCCTTCTGATACACATGGTGAGGCATTACAACTAATATTTCTCCTAACATAACTGTTAATATAACTCTTTCAACTGAGCCTTACTAAAGATTGAACTTGCAACCTTGCATTCAAGGGGTTCTTTGTTAGTAACACCAAATGAAAGGTTACGTTTATGGGAGAAATTTCAGATTCGCTTGAGGCCAAGACCAACGCGAGCGAAAGATATAGGTTCTCACCAATACCATTCCATATGGAAGTATCAGCTGTACTGCTGATGAAGGAGAGCTATGTGAACGATGGCAAGTTCGAAAGGGTACGCGCTGGTGATGATGAAACTTCAATGAAACATGTACGGAAGTACAAGGTAAAATAGAATCTTTTTCACAATTTGTTTACTGGACACGTTATGAACGAATGGAAAGAAGAAATCTTTGATAAAGTATCGTTCCGGATTCAGAGAGAAGAATAGTATATAGACAGACTTTCGCAGTTTCCAAAACTTGTGTGGAATCAGTAGGCGACTAAACGAAAGAAATAAAGAGCTCCACGGTTTCGCAAATGACGCAAACATACAAATTTCGTACGATACGTTATTATGACCAACATTAATGACGTCCTCCACAGTTTGGGGTTGTGATAGGGGAAGACTAGAGAACATATAGCTTCTGGTACCTAGAAGAAATAGTACAAGATAACAAGTAGGAAAATGTTACTTTTAAAAAGCATTCGAAGAAACTGAAAATCGCTTATCAGTAAACTAAGGACATTTGAAACACGAATGTATTATCATATTGGTTTAAACTGAAGTCTCTGCACTCCATTGCGAACCTAAGTGCTTGTAGTTGAAATATTGGAAAGAGAGATCTGTCGTATGTTAGAAAGAAAGGACAGAGCTATGTACTCCTAATATTCTTGAACGTAAGAGGAATAAGAAGAAGAGGCAAAGAGTAACAGGGAACTCTGCGAAAACGCGGAAGGCTTCGGACCACTGATAAAAAAATTCTGTTTTAGGGACAATTATGAAGAATGGGCGAAAGCAGATTTACGTGTTGTGACAGACAATGACAGCTGCTTCACAGTCATATTTTTTGATCTATCCAAAGCCATTGACATAAACTTATACATTCTCAGAGAAACAACAACGACGTGCCACGAAGGAACTAGCCGAATGGCACAGAAATCGGCAGATGTGATATACATGTACAGACAAACGAATGATTACAATTTCAGAAAAATTATATCATTTATTCAAGAGAATGAGCTTCACAAATTGAGCAAATCAATAACGCGTTGGCACACCCCTAGCCCTTATGCAAGCAGTTATTCGGATTGGCATTGATTGACAGAATTTCTGGGTATTCTCCTGAGGTACATCGTGCCTTATTCTGTCCAGTTAGCCCGTTAGACCGCCAGATTCCCGAGCTCTTGGAAGGACCTGCCTATAATGCTCCAATCGTTGTCACTTGAGGAGAAATCCGGAGACCCTGCTGGCCAAGTTAGGGTTTGCAAGCACGAAAACAAGCAGTAGAATCTCACGCCGCGTGCGGGTGGGCGTTATCTTGCTGCAGTGTAATTCCAGGACGGCTTGACGTGAAGGGCAATAAAACACGGCTAGAATATCATCGACGTACCACTATTTTGTACGAGCACCGCGGAAAACATCCAAAGCGGTCTTGCTATTAAAAGAAATGGCACCCCACGTCATCAGTCTTAGTTATCGGGCCGTATAGCGAGCGATAGTCAGGTTGGTTGATGTTCCACCGCTGTCCATGTCGTCTGCAGATACGTCATCGCTGGTCATCAAGGCTCAGTTCGAAGCAGGACTCATCACTGAAACCAATTCTACTCCAGTCAAAGCACTTCCCATCCGAAGACGTGTCTGGAGAGGCCCGGACGGTGGAGCGATACCAACCCGACTATCACCGCTATACGGCCCGACAGCCATGAGTGATGGTCTGAGATGCCATTTCTTTGCATACCAGACCTCTTTAGTTTTCAACCGTGGCGCACTTACAACACTGCGGTAATCGACGATATTCTGCGCCGTGTTTTGATGTCCTTCATGTCAAACTATTCTGGAGTTGCATTTCAGTAAGATAATGCCCGCCTGCACGCAGCTGGTATTTCTGCTGCACTGTCTTTGTGTTTGGCAAACCTCACCTTGTCCAGCAACTTCACCGGATCCCTCCGCTATTGAGAAAGTCTGGAGCATTGTGAGAAGTAAAGACCAAACAGCTCGGGATTTTGAAAATCCAACCCGCCAGTCGAGCAGAATTTGACACGAAATTCCTCCGCAGGACATCCACCAACTCTATCAATCAGTGCCACTACCGGTGTTCGTAGGATATGCCTCTTTACTCAGAGTCGTCCTTGACGTGTGTAACTTTATGTTGTAGATATCTGCAAGTAATGCTTTTCTGAGTAAACCTGTTTCTACTTTGTTATGTATAAGTACAGACAGATTTTGAAATAATAGAACTGACGAAATGAGATTATATCTGATGGGATACCTGTACAATTCTATATAAGTGCATGCCAAAGATCTTGCAGCAATGTGCTGCAGGCCGCTGGAGGAACGAAACGCTCCTTGTGATTGAGAAAATGCGCCTCTCATTCCTATTTTTAAGAAGGGTCGTCGAATACGCTTACCCAACTATACGCCTTATATCTCTGATCGCACTATGTTGTCAAATGCTAGAACACGTTTTATGCTTGTGTATTATGAGCTTGCTGTAGATCGAAAGTCTCCTCTGTAGCAACCAATATGCATTTCATGAACAGTAATCGTGCGAAACCCAGTTTTCTCTGTCCGTCTGCGAAACCCGGAAGGTAGCAGATAACAGGCGCAAAAGTTGATACAGTGTTCCATGACTTCCGAAAACGCTCAGTGCTGTCCTGTATTATCACCCAGGCAACTACACTGAAGCGCCAAAGAAACTGGTATAATGGATGTGTAAACATAGAGAGATGTAAATGTGCAGGATAAGGCGCTGCAGTCGGCAATGCCTATATAAGACAGCAAGTGTCTGGCGTAGTTGTTCGATGGATTACTGCTACTGCAATGGCAGGTTATCAAGATTTAAGTGAGTTTGAACGCGGTGTTATAGTCGGCGAACGAATGATGGGACACAGCACCTCCGAGGTAGCGATGAAATGGGAATTTTCCCGTACGACCATTTCACGTGTGCACCGTGAATAACAGGAATCCGGCAAAACATCAAATCTCCGACATAAATGCTGCAGGAAAAAGATCCTGCAAGAACGGGACCAACGACGACTGAAAAGAATCGTTCAGATTGACAGTAGTGCTACCTTTCCGCATATTGCTGCAGATTTCAGTGCTGGGCCATCAACAAGTGTCAGTGTGCGAACCATTCAACGAAATATAGTCTATATGGACTTTCGGAGCCAGAGGCCTACTCGTGTACCCTTGATGACTGCACGACACAAAGTTTTACACCTCACTGAGGCCGTCAACACCGACATTGGACTGTTGATGACTGGAAACATGTAGTCTGGTCGGTCGAGTCTCGTTTCAAATTGTATCGAGAGGATGGACGTGTACGGGTATGAGTCAATCGACGCTGTATGTCAGCAGGGACTGTTAAAGCTAGTGGAGGCTCAGTAATGGCGTGGGACGTGTGCAGATGGAGTGATATGGGATCTCTGATACGTCTAGATATGACTATGACAGGTGACACGAACATAAGCATCCTGCCTGATCTCCTGCATCCATTCATGTCCATTGCTCATTCCGACGGTTTTGGGAAATTGCAGCAGGACAATGCAATGCCCCACGTGTGGAGAAATGCTAGCGAGTGGCTCCAGTTACGCTCTTCTGAGTTTAAATACTTCCGCTAGCCACCAGACTCACCAGACATGAACATTGTTGGGTATGTCTGACATGCCCTGTAACGTGCTGTTCAGAAGAGATATCCACCCACTCGTACTCTTACGGATTTATGGACAGCCCTGCACGATTCATGGCATCAATTCGCTCCAGCACTACTTCAGACATTGTATTGCATTGTATGGAAATGGGGACCTAGAAACGACGGAGAAGCTTCGTCCATGCCGTAGCCCTCTGTGGTTCACAACCCCACAACAGGCTACAGCAGTCCACTCACCCCACCGCCAACCCAAACCGAACGTAGGGTTATTGTGCGGTTCAACTCCCAGTTGTGGACCCCCTCTCCCCCGGGAAAGTCTCATACTAGACGAGTGTAACCCTAATGTTAGCGTGGTAGAGTAATTATGGGGTACGCGTAGGTGGAGGAAGTGTTTGCGCAGCAATCGCCGAAATAGTGTAACTGATTCGGAATAAGGGGAACCAGCTCGCATTCGGCGAGGCAGATGTAAAACCTCCTTAAAAACCATCCGCAGACTGGCCGGCACACCGGACCTCGACACTAATCCGCCGGGCGGATTCGTGCCGGGGACCGACACGCCTTCCAGCCCGAAAATCAGTGCGTTAGACCGCACGGCTAAACTTTCGGGCTAACTTCAGACGTTATTTGAGTGCATGCCACGCCGTTTTGCGGCAGTTCTTCGTGCTCGCGGGGGCCCTACACAATATTCGGCAGCTGTAGCAGTTTGTTTGGCTCTTCAGTATCAATACGACCCTATGGACTATGAGACCAGCTCTGTAACTGAATTAGAGTGCTCCCAACAAACAGAACATAGAATGTTATTCTTAACGAAGAGAAGTCTGCAGACATAAAAGTAACTTCGGATGTACCCCAAGGGAGGATCATAGGATCGTTTTTGTTCACAATATATGTTAATAACAAGGACGTTCTGTGGGTCTATTGGCCGATAATGCGATCGTATGCAGAGAAGTCCCATGCCATAGAAAATGAAGTTTGTGTACGGAAGGATTTAAATTTCAATGATCACATTAAATAATCGCAGGAGAGGCAGACACCAGGCTCTGAATCATTGGAAGAATTCTCGGGGAGTGTAGCTTACTGATAAAGGAGGTAGCTTAAAAAGCTCTCAGACCAATTCCTCATCAGTCTACGACCCATACGAGATAGGACGTTTTGGAAATTTGTGGTAAGTTCCTATGGGACCAAACTGGTAATCGGTTTCTAGGCTTACATATTACTTAATCTAACTTAAACTAACTTACGTTAAGGACAACACACAGACACCCATGCCTGAGGGAGGTGTCGAACCTGCAACGAGGGAGCCACATGTTGCAGATTCGTTTGGAGAGCGCGAAATCGCCACGGAGAAGCTTAGCCAACTCCAGTGGCAGTCGCTACAAGGGAGGTACGAGGGCTATTCGCAAACGGATAACTCTTGCAGTTTTATGGCACTTACGTGGTAGGAAAAGGACACTATGAAGATCACTTTGCGTCAGTCAGCTCTCTATTGCGTTCGTGTGGCCCAGAAAATGCGGAGATAGCTACATGGATGGCATGATGAAAGAGGCCGAAGAAGACAATCAGACGTGACTGATGGTCTTGTGGAACGTTTTGACAGATTATTCATGTGAGATTTTGATTCACAGTTTCCCACCTTTCTGGAGTTGTTCCTCAGGTTTAAGGAACAACCGTCTTTAACATTATCGCAGAGAGTTGAAGGTGCCGTAAGTTGTGTAAGGCGGGTACTTGCCAAAATCTCTAACATGTGTTCACAATGAATGAATAGTTTCGGCCCTGACGTTCTTTCGGAGCTACCATGAAGAGAGGAAGAAATTTGTGAACAGAATCGTGACGGGGTATGAGCCACGGGTGCAGTATGCAAACTGTAAAACTAAGGAACAGTCCAAACAGTAGATGCACATTCATTCTCCAATTAAATCCAAAGAATTCAAGCAAGCGGTTTTAGTTGATTCCGCTCTCCCTTATTCATACATCTCTGTCTGTTGTTTCTACAGTAAGTACTTATCCGTAACACGGAAACAACATTACACAGAACAAGACCTAGTTTCAGTTATCTACAACATAAAGGACGCTCATTAAAGACTGCACTGAAGAAATAATTCGAGCATTGGTTCAGCATGTCCTATGAACGCCCAGTGATCCAACTTTTACTGATGGCTAGCCTGGACAATATCCCATCTCACACAGAGTAAGATTCGGTGTAAGCTTACTTCTTTACTTGCGCGCCAACTCTGGAACAGGCTCCGTCGGCTGCTGGGCTACTTCACTGCAGGGAGCTTGACGAATTATTTCGTGATAGCTTCGGTGCTACGAGTGGCGTTCAGTAAGTAATACAACACATTTTTCTGAAAGCAGGTTGGTTTTATTTATGGTTCCAATACATCGTGTTATCCCCGACAATTCTGGCTACAAAATCACATTTTTCAACATAACATATTCAATGCTACGGCAGTACGCCACCTTGCTGAGCCAGCATGTATGACAGTGTGATACAACTCCACTGATCGACGTCGGACCCAACTTCCCGCTGCAACAATAACCACCTCATCATCAACGTGCTGCTTGACGCAGAGTGCATCCTTCTTTGAATCAAACACACCGAAGATGGAGGCTGCGAGATCCGAGCTGTAGGAAGGATAAGAAAGAACAACTTGTGTGAGACCTTTCGTTGTCAAGGAGAAGGACAAGTTCGTTAGCTTAATTGTGGCGAGGAACACGCTGAATTTCCCTGGGTTGGTGCAATACTCTTCCGAGTTGATGGTTGCACCATGAGGGCGGCATGAAACGGAATAAGGCCTTGAGAATCCCAGAGGACTGTCGCCAAGGCTTTACCGGCTGAAGTTGCTACTTTGTATTTTTTCTTCGGAGGAGAGATGGTGTGGCACCCCTCCATAGATTGTCATTTTGTTTTCGGTTCCAAGTGAAGAAACCATGTTTCATCGCCTGCGATGACGTTCGACAAAAAATTGTCCTCATAACCCTCCTTTCTTACTCTTTATGGTCTTATGTTAGGCGGTGAGGAACCGAGCGGGCATATATTTTTGAGTACCTCAACTGGGGGACGAATCTGTCAACACCAACAGAGGAGACGTCCAGTTGTTTGATTGTGACCTGTCACCTCGAATAAGTTCCAAAATTGCCGGAGTCACAGCGAGAGATCAGACTGGTTTGCTCGATGTTGTTGCGATGACGGGAGACGCCTCGCCCAAAGACTCACCGTGCTTTTGTTCGCTGTCAAGTCTCCATAGACATTCTGCAGGCACCTGTGAATCTGTGATGGTTTGGTTTTCAACAAAAGATAGTCAATGATAGCTCTCTGCTTGGAACGCCCCTCCGTCAAAGGTATCATTTCGAAAGCCCTCACCTATCGGAACTTCATGAAACTATAGGGCTAAAATGGCAATATTCCACGATGCCACACAACAAATACCTCATTTTTTCAACCGAAATTTGCCGAGAGAAATGTGTTGCACTACTTATTGAAGGCCCCTCGTATTTCTCTCGTAAGTTGCTCCAGCTGGTGCTGGACAGTTAGGGGTTTTGTCGGCGTCACAGCGTGGAAGGTCGGGGCCTCACTCTAGGAAGGCGCTCGGCTAGATCATAACGTCTAAGTGCATTTTACTTATAGCAGACGTCTCTACTGTGGAGAAGTGAACGGATTATCACTTTAATTTATGTACATATGGAAGAGTCGTTCTCATCTGCTGAGAAAATCGCAATTATTTTAAGAAACAAGTGTATAAGAAGCGGACATTTTGCCAGTATAAAATTTGCAGCAAACATTGCATTGCGTGATTGCTTCAGCACACGAGCTAGCAGTTCACACTACCTGCTAGCCGACAGTCAATTGCGGCATCTAGCAAACTCAAGGCGAATCTCCCACGGTGTCAGAGAGGCTTTACCTTCGCTACCTCGTAAATGTGGCCAACGCTCTGTTGGTCCTGACCAGGAAGAAAGTCTTTTCTATCGGTCCACGATCGGGAAACGCAGCCGAGGAGAGGCGTGAATTGTGGAGCCCCAGGGCGCGGCGGTCCCCGGTGACTCGCAGGTGTCGGCGACGCCGCTGGGAGGAGACGTCGTATGGCCTGAAGGGGACGGGAGGACAGGACGCGGCCGCGGGGGACTGCACGCCCCAGCTGCCAAGCCCGGGCGCGCTGCGCGGTCGGCCGCCGCCGTGGAAGGCTTCCCTAAAGAGGCAATGGCTGGTTCCTGCGGGAAATAACTTTACTTCAGTTTTTGTTTATTTATCCAGGTAACATAACTACCATCAGACTCTCTTACATATAACCCTCTAACCAGACAACAACCATACTAACCAAATAAATTTATATCTACAAATCCATAAATTGTTTCCAAATGTAAGACATGGTATTTCACTTTATTCATTCATTCAGGAATTTGTAAGATTAAAAGAGGAAACGACGATTAAAAGTCTAGCGTCCCGTCGAGAGTGCGGTCACTACAGACGGAGCACAGGCTCAGATTACGAAAGGGTGGGGAAGGAATTCATCCGTGTCCTTTTCAAAGAACCGTCCCGGTAGCATGGAGCTATTTAGGCAAAACACAGAAAGCCTGAACCTGCATGGCCGGATGAGGATTTGAACCGCCGTCCTCCGAAATGGGTGTCCAGTGTGCTAACCACTGCGCCACTTTGCCCTGTAAGTTTATGAAGTTACCATATCCTCCGACACCCCCATAGCCATATAATATTTTTATTAAGATACATTTAATTTGATTTTTATATATATGTTACTATCTGAATTTGCCTTTGTACTCAGTATCACGCGGAAAAGGAATGCTGTAGGAAAGTATGGTGCTCGTCAAACTATCAAATAGGAAAAGCATATTTGACCACTGAGAATTACGTGGTGTCCACGAGTTCTGAGCGTGACACGCATTTCGTTTTAGTTTATTGGTTCTCGGGATGAACCCATACAGCCATCTCAAGAGTATTACGTCTGTGATGACGATAGGAGCGTAAGAACAACACAGCACCAGTCCCCAAGCGGAGAAAAATCTGCGACACGGCCGCAAATCGAAACCGGACTCCTATGGCTAGCAATCCGCCGCTCTGAACGCACAGCCACCATGGTGAATGATACAGTATTTGGAACACCTCACAAAGGGACGCAAGCGTGTCAGTTCGTAGGTCGCAGACAGAAGGACTGAAGAGGCAACAGGAACGGAGCGAAGCCAAGTTCGGGAGTGCGTGTGTGGAACTGATGAAATGTAAGTACTGTAAAAATCAGTAAAGGTTGCAAGAAAGATGTGAATATCACTACTTAGGAATAAGTAAAATGCCGTTTTTAATTCAAAGTCCGCTGATATGTCTAATGTGACTGACAAAGATGTAGCATTCGGTAGCAAATGGTTCAAATGGCTCTGAGCACTATGGGACTTAACTTCTCAGGTCATCAGTCCCCTAGAACTTAGAACTTCTTAAACCTAACTAACCTAAGGACATCACACACGTCCATTCCCGAGACAGGATTCGAACCTGGGACCGTAGCGGTCGCGCGGTTCCAGACTGTAGCGCCTAGAACCGCTCGGCCATCACGGCCGGCCATTCGGTAGCAGTTCTGCATATTAATACAAACTGCTAAGTAATAATAATTAGTAACTGAAACATTTGAGTGTATGTGTGGACTTCTTATTTAACGCAGTCATCTTCCCACGTGAATTACTTCAAAGAAATTTGCAGTGACGTCATCCTGATGGAAACGACGGACTCAAACAGGATTCGCCGCCGTGATACAGAGATGCTCCGGAAACCATCACTTCGGGCATAGAGGACAGATCGGACCACACTTACAAAATCAAGGTAATAGAACTAATAATTGGAAATAGATATTGCATGTTGCAGAGTCTTCTACTACCATTCAATTGTCACACAACAATAAAATAAGGCTGTTGCACGTACAAAGGGATAAATAACAATTACATGGCTGCAAATATTATCAAAAATGACCATTTTGTGCTACAAACTAAGTTTTCAACAGTACTGCAGTAAATTTGTGTTTGGCAGCGAAACTTGGCAGATATTGTAATGCGTTAACGTGGAATAAATTTACGCTGGACAAAAATTTACAGTTTTGGCCACCAGATGTAAATCTAGTGCTATGAATGCAAGAAGAACGTGTAGAAGTCTTTCCACATGAAATGGGATAGGAACGGGACATAGGCATACGACGTCATACAAGTGAGAAAGACATAATATTGAAAGAGCTTTGTAAGTAAAGCTCCAGTATCACTTCTTAAAAACATATATTGATTATTACGACAACTATTGCGGAAGATTTCCATTTTCAAATACCTGCATGTACGAAGTTTGAGATTTGCAATGTGCTATAGTTCTATAGTAATTTTAGAATTAATTTCTTTTGTAAGTAAGGAATTTCATGAATTATTGAGGTGTAACTGAAACTGCAGTCGTAATTTTCATTACAACGAATTACACGAACAACTATATTGTAATTAATTTTTATATTTCTAACTTATGTAAGTAAAGGGGAGATATACGTCTACGTTGTCCTGACGTATATATAACATCTGGTGTGACTGTATTTGCTGACTGTTCTCGTAGGTGGACCAATTAAAGCAATATTTTATTTTATGTAGATGAATTACTGTTGCGCTGTTTAGTTTCATTGTAATGGTTTTATTTCTGTCATTTGACTTCAGATCTGCCTTACTTTACTCAGTGTCCGTTCTTTCTTTTCTTTCCTATGTTTTCACTGCCTTCCAAGTCGCAAACACTCCGCCACCAGAGCCACACTGCGTCAACGGTCTCGTCCTCGCAGAACACACGGCTACGTAACCGCGGTGATTGCTGGGGCAGCATCTGATGCGCTGCATTCCTCTCGCCAGTAATTATTATTCATTGCTTACATTTCGTCGCCCTTTAAAAAAGACTCTGTTAGAGTAACCAGAGACAGCGGTCATGTGTGCTTGAATGTTGTGAGCATAACTGTATGGATGTGTATGTGTGCTGTGCCTCCTTCCTGGAGGAGGCTTTGACTGAAAATTTATGTGGACACTCTTTTCCACGTGCCTGCCTTGTGTTCGGCGTGTGAGTAGCAGTCTATCCATTTCACAGTATAGTTATTCCCCAATGAAATATCTTGTAAACAATACATAGCACTTCGACAGGAACAATAAACCCACGATAAATCAAACCATAAAATTTAAAACACTTAACAGCATAAATCAAAAACTACCAAATACCCAAGCTATAGCTATAAAATCTGACAAAGGCAATAGCGTAATCATAATATACGAGAATGATTATGCAAACAAAACCTGTAACTTCTTTGATGAAAATAATATAACAGAAATTGCACACAACCAAACACATAAATACGCTGCGCAAATTAAAATATGTATCAAAACTGTAATGTACTCTTAACTGATTTCGAAAAGAAATCAACAGTTATGGTGGACCCCTGCACGCCAACCTTAAGGTCCATGCCTAAGATACGCAAACATTAAATTCCTATATGTTCTTAAGTAAACTGTATAAACTGTCCAACATATAACATAAGCAAAAAATTAAATAAAATTCCAACAAAATCCTATACCTCCAATAAAAAATATACCATAAAAATTCAAGGAAAGTAGCTAACAGTAAAAATTATAACTATCACACCAAACTCTACATTTATGTCACTAGAAATCAAAAACCTGTATACTAATATTTCAATAACAGAAACAATTGATATCATAAACGAAACCTCTTAAAATTCAGATAAAATTGCTATCACAGAAACAAATACAGGTATTAATACCCTCAAAACCATCTTATCTCAGAGCTGTTTCGAATTCAATAACAAAATCTTACTCAAGAAGATGGTGTAGCTATGGGAAGTTTCACAGCAAGTACACTAGCAGACATCATTCTAAATACTCTAGAAGAAAAACTATTCGCCCCCAAACAACCAATTCTACAAAAAAATTTTTACTACCAAAGATATTTGGATGAGACTTATGATTACAAAAGGAACCAATGATGATATTCTAATAATTTAGCACATTTTTAACAAGCTGCACCCTAATATTATATTTACTACTGAAATGGAAACGAGTAATTCAGTAAATTATTTAGACCTAATTACTAACAAACATAACACTGAACACAATTCTGAAATATACAGAAAGCATACACCATCGATTGTATCATTAATGACGAATCACGTCATTCCATTTCACATAAATTTGCATATTTCGACTCCATGATCAATAAATTAATAAATTTACCACCAAATAAAGAATCAATCGATAAATAAATTGAAATATTCTAATATATATATATATATATATATATATATATATATATATATATATATATATATACCTCTCACAAAAATAACTTTGACACATATTTTCACCCAATTGTATAACAAACGAATAAAACGAAAACAAGTCACTCTACACAAAGACATCGACCTAATTAGAGAAAACAGGACACATACTAAATTTAAATACATACCCAAAGTATATTTAGGTAACATTTCCACTAAGATTAACGCGCTTTTCAAAAGCACCACAATTAAATTAACTATTCGCACTAACAAAATTTAAGAACGAAACTACACTTCGTAACCACCATAAATTCCCACTGCTCAGAACCAGGAATTTACAAAATCACATTTTATAAATGCAGTAACTACTAATTGGCCAGATTGGACGTAATTTCATCATACTATTCCATGAAAACTTAAGAGCCAATGAAAACAACCAATCAAGTTTCTATCTTCATCTAAAAAACGGAAACTGCTTAGCAGGGTAACATCGAAACTACTCTAAAAATATTACGTAAAATACCAAAAGGATAAAAATGAATATTTTGGATGAACTAGACATATATTCACACAAAAATTTTCCAAAGAAATTCTTAATGAATACAAAGATTTCAAGCGCACTTTATTGATTTAATCGGCAAAGATTGAGAGCGAGAAAGTGATACACATGCCAGAGATGCCAAAGAATATCATCATCTCCGGCCAAAGTCTGTTTTTAAGTAAAATTAAAGTATCTGTGATGCCAACTGTCTTAATCTACGCTAAATATTTTACGATTTTACACTACAATGTCACACCCTGCTGTATGAAACCTACTAGCATAAAAACAACACTAAATCAAAATTTCTTGAATTTTACATGAAATATAGTAAGAACAGTCGTCAAATGTTATCCATACGTCAGAACAACATTTACCTAAGATGAGAACCAAATATAGTATATACATACTTGAGATACCAAAAGATACACTATGTGATCTAAAGTATCCGGACACCTGGCTGGAAATGACTTACAAGTTCGTAGCGCTCTCCATAGGTAATGCTGGAATTCAATATGGTGTTGGCCCACTCTTAGCCTTGGTGACAAATTCCACTCTCGCAGGCATATGTTCAATCAGATGCTCGAAGGTTTCTTGGGGAATGGCAACCCATTCTTCACTGAGTGCTGCACTGAGGAGAGGTATCGCTGTCGGTCGGTGAGCCCTGGCACGAAGTCGACTTTGGTTGGTTGGTTTGGGGGATTAAAGGGACCAGACTGCTATGGTCATCGGTCCCTTTTTCCAAAGACAAAGATCACCCACAGAGAATAAAAAACGAGGAACAGAAGAGATCACAGACGATACAGAACAAGAGAAACTGAGACAAAGACAAGACAAAACGAACTAAAACCACACAGAGTGTGACGGTGGTTGGCCGACCATAGAAATATAAAGGAAAAGCCAACCACTTAGAAACACATTAAAAATCAGTGTAAAATCATAGGCCAAAGGCCAGAATCAACACAAAACAATAAAATAAAACAGAAACACTCAGAGTAAATGGTAAAATCCCCCTGCCCGAATAAAACGTAAAACTAAGTCAGCCATAGTGGAGTCGTCAGTTAAAAGGGCAGGGAGCGTATCAGGCATCGCAAATGTCTGCCTGACCACAGCTAAAAGGGGGCAGGCCAACAGAATGTGGGCCACTGTCAAAGCCGCCCCGCAGCGAAATACAGGAGGGTCCTCCCGGCGCAGTAAATAACTGTGTGTTAGCCGGGAGTGGCCAATGTGGAGCCGACAAAGGACGACGGAGTCCCTGTGGTTGGCTCGCATGGATGACCGCCACACAGTCGTCGTCTCCTTAATGGCACGGAGTTTAGTGGGTGTAATCCGATCGCGCCATTCAGCGTCCCAAAGCGCAAAAACTTTTCGGCGGAGGACTGCCCGCAAATCAGTCTCTGGGAGGCCAACATCCAGAGATGGTTTACACGTGGCCTCTTTCGCCAGGCGGTCAACATGTTCATTGCCCGGGATACCGACATGACCGGGGGTCCATACAAAGACCACAGAGCGGCCGCAATGCGCAAGAGTATGCAGGGACTCATGGATAGCCAACACCAGACGAGAACGAGGAAAACACTGGTTGAGAGCTCGTAAACCGCTCAGGGAATCGCTACAGATCACGAAGGACTCACCTGAGCAGGAGCGGATATACTCTAGGGCTCGAAAGATGGCGACTAGCTCAGCAGTGTAAACGCTGCAGCCAGCCGCCAAGGACCTTTGTTCGGAATGGTCCCCTAGAGTGAGCGCATACCCGACACGACCAGCAACCATGGAACCGTCGGTGTAAACAATTCCAGAGCCCTGATACGTGGCAAGGATGGAATAAAAGTGGCGGCGGAAGGCCTCTGGAGGGACCGAGTCCTTCGAGCCCTGTGCCAAGTCGAGCCGAAGGCAAGGGCGAGGAACACACCACGGGGGTGTACGCAGAGGCGCCTGGAAAGGAGGCGGAACAGGGAAAAACCCAAGCCGGCAGAGAAGCTCCTTGACGCGTACGGCGATCGGACAACCCGACCGGGGCCGACGGTCCGGCAGATGGACGACCGACTGTGGGAACAGGACACGGTAATTTGGATGCCCGGGCAAACTAAAAACGTGGGCAGCATAAGCAGCCAGTAATTGTTGGCGTCGTACCCGCAGTGGAGGTACACCTGCCTCCACTAGTACGCTGTCCACAGGGCTGGTGCGGAAAGCACCAGTGGCAAAGCATATCCCGCTGTGGAGAATTGGGTCCAGTACCTGTAACGCAGACGGGGATGCTGAGCCATAAGCCGGGCTCCCATAATCCAAACGGGACTGGATTAACGCCTGGTAGAGCCGCAACAGGGTAGAGCGGTCGGCGCCCCAGCGGGTGTGGCTCAAGCATCTCAGAGCGTTTAGATGCCGCCAACACGTCTGTTTAAGCTGCCGGATATGAGGCAGCCAAGTCAACCGGGCATCGAAAACCACCCCCAAAAACCTGTGGGTCTCCACCACAGCAAGGAGTTCGTCGGCAAGATAAAGCCACGGCTCAGGATGGACTGTGCGGCGCCGGCAGAAATGCATAACGCTGGTCTTGGCTGCCGAAAACTGAAACCCATGCGCTACAGCCCAAGACTGCGCCTTACGGATAGCGCCCTGTAGCTGACGTTCAACAGCTGCGATGCCAGGAGAGCTGTAATAAACGCAGAAGTCGTCAGCATACAGGGAAGCGGAGACAGCATTTCCCATGGCCGCAGCAAGCCCGTTAATGGCTATTAGAAACAGACAGACACTTAAAACAGAGCCCTGCGGCACACCGTTCTCCTGGACTTGGGAGGAACTATACGAGGCCGCGACTTGCACGCGGAAGGTACGACACGACAGAAAATTGCGGATAAAAATCGGCAGAGGACCCCGAAGACCCCATCCATGAAGCGTAGAAAGAATGTGATGACGCCATGTCGTATCGTACGCCTTCCGCATGTCGAAAAAGACAGCGACCAGGTGCTGACGGCGGGCAAAAGCAGTACGGATGGCCGACTCCAGGCTCACCAGATTGTCGGTGGCGGAGCGGCCTCTACGGAACCCACCCTGAGACGGAGCCAGAAGGCCCCGAGACTCCAGTACCCAATGCAAGCGCCGGCTCACCATCCGTTCAAGCAACTTGCAAGGAACATTGGTGAGGCTAATGGGACGGTAGCTGTCCACCTCCAGAGGGGTCTTTCCAGGTTTCAAAATGGGGATGACAATGCCTTCCCGCCATTGCGACGGAAACTCCCCCTCGACCCAAAGACGGTTGTAAAGATCGAGAAGGCGCCGCTGGCAGTCCACTGAAAGGTGTTTCAGCATCTGACAGTGGATGCCATCTGGCCCAGGAGCGGTATCAGGGCAAGCAGCTAGGGCACTGCGAAATTCCCACTCACTGAATGGAGCATTGTAAGATTCCGGGTGGTTGGTGCGAAACGAAAGGCTCCGACGTTCCAGCCGCTCTTTAATGGAGCGGAAGGCCTGGGGGTAATTCGCAGAAGCGGAACTCATAGCAAAATGCTCTGCTAAGCGATTTGCAATGACGTCGGAGTCAGTACAAACAGCTCCATTCAGTGAGAGCGCAGGGACGCTGGCAGGGGTCCGATAGCCGTAGACGCGTCGAATCTTGGCCCAGACCTGCGAGGGAGTGACATGGAGGCCAATGGTGGACACATACCGCTCCCAGCACTCCTTCTTGCCTTGGCGGATAAGGAGGCGGGCCCGCGCACGCAGCCGTTTGAAGGCGATAAGGTGGGCTAAGGAGGGATGTCGCTTGTGACGCTGGAGCGCCCGCCGGCGATCTTTAATCGCTTCAGCGATCTCAGGCGACCACCAAGGCACAGCCTTCTGCCGAGGGGACCCAGAAGAACGGGGAATGGCAGATTCGGCGGCAGTAACGATGCCGGTGGTCACTACCACACAGGTCGTCATGCACACTCCATTGGACAGATGGTAAGAGGCTATGGCTACAGATGGAAAGGTCAATGGCGGAGTAGGTGCCATGCGCCACACTGAAGTGTGTGAAGGCACCATCATTTAACAGCGAGAGATCGAGCTGCGACAATAAATGCTCAACGATGGCGCCTCGACCTGTGGCCACTGACCCACCCCACAGAGGGTTATGGGCGTTGAAATCGCCCAATAGCAAGAAAGGTGGCGGCAATTGGGCGACCAGTGCAGCCAGGACATGCTGCGAGACATCACCATCTGGTGGAATGTAAACACTGCAGACGGTAACAGCCTGTGGCGTCCGCACGCGTACAGCGACAGCCTCTAAAGGCGTCTGGAGAGGGACAGACTCGCTGTGCAGAGTGTGAAGAACATATATGCAGACGCCACCAGACACCCTTTCATAAGCTGCTCGGTTCTTATAATAACCCCGATAGCCACGGAGGGCGGGGGTTCGCATCGCTGGAAACCAAGTTTCCTGGAGAGCAATGCAGAAGAAAGGGCGAAGGCTGAGAAGTTGGCGGAGCTCAGCTAAATGGTGGAAAAAACCGCCGCAGTTCCACTGGAGGATGGTATTGTCCATGGCTGAGAAAGGCGTGAAAGGACTGGGAAGGCAATTTACGCCACATGTTCACTCACTGCCACCGATTCAGTACCCGTACGAGAGGCATCCATGGCGTCTGAGGGACCAGCGAGATCAAGGTCCTCAGCAGACGCTAGAATCCCGACTTCATCCTCAGACGCAGAGCGCAAAAGGTGCGGTGGGGTTGGTGCCACCGCAAGTTCTTTGGCCTTAGAGGTCTTTCTCTTGGACTTCTCTCACTGAACCTTGGGTTTCACCGGCTGGGAAGGCTTCACTGGTTCAGTCTCCGGGACAGAGGAGGATCGTGAAGCCCTACGCCTGGCCGCTGGTGAGGACTTATGCCACTGGTGGCCGTCATCCTTCCCGCTGGTGGAACCCTGGGAAGGGAGGGTCCCAAGGGAACTCTTACGGGCGAGAGTAGCCGAAGAAGTTAGACGCTTCTCCGGCTGAGAAGCGGGGACGGACGACCCCGATGGGTGGGAGGAGGTTGCTCCTGAGGTAGGTGGTGGAGGAGCAACCGGTTGGGTAGAGCCCCCCACGGGCAAGGGGGCAGGAGGAGTCTTACTGCTTATCGAGCTGGCTGGAAGTCTCGAAACTGATGGAGCTAGCACAGTTGTTGTAGCAGCTGCATAAGAAGATGTCATTCTCACAGGAGGGAGTCTGTCATATTTCCGTTTGGCCTCAGTATAGGTCAGCCGGTCCAGGGTCTTATATTCCATGATTTTGCGCTCTTTCTGAAAGACTTTGCAGTCAGGCGAGCAAGGTGAATGGTGCTCCCCGCAGTTGACGCAGATGGGAGGCGGGGCACATGGAGTATCGGGATGAGATGGGCGTCCGCAATCGCGACATGTGAGGCTGGAAGTGCAGCGGGAAGACATATGGCCGAACTTCCAGCACTTGAAGCACCGCATCGGGGGAGGGATATAGGGCTTGACGTCACATCGGTAGACCATCACCTTGACCTTTTCCGGTAACGTATCACCCTCGAAGGCCAAGATGAAGGCACCGGTAGCAACCTGATTGTCCCTCGGACCCCGATGAACGCGCCGGACGAAATGAACACCTCTACGTTCTAAGTTGGCGCGCAGCTCGTCATCAGACTGCAAAAGGAGATCCCTATGGAAAATAACACCCTGAACCATATTTAAACTCTTATGTGGTGTAATAGAAACGTTAACATCCCCCAACTTGTCACAAGCAAGTAACCTGCGGGACTGGGCGGTAGATGCCGTTTGTATCAGTACTGACCCAGAGCGCATTTTAGACAAGCCCTCCACCTCCCCAAACTTGTCCTCTAAATGCTCGGCGAAGAACTGAGGCTTTGTGGAGAGAAAAGACTCCCCATCAGCTCTCGTGCAAACTAAGAATCGGGGCGAATAACTGTTACCTCCATCCTGAGACTTACGCTCTTCCCACGGCGAGGCCAGGGAGGGGAACGTTTTCGGATCGTACTTCTGAGCATTAAATTGAGCCCGAGAACGCTTAGAGACTGCTGGCGGCTGGCCGCCAGCGAGAGATGATGTACCACGCTTCATTGCGGGTCATCCGCCCTGATGCCACCTACTCCGACCAAGGGCCCTCCCCACGGGCGCCACCCAGCCACAGCAATAGCCACCTGGCAGGATGGCCATTGCCGGGAGTCCTGATGCCCCAGGGAGATGGGCATCTACTCCTTGGCATACGTGGGGAGTGAACGGCGCAGGCATCAGTAGAGCGATCCCTGTGTTGTCAGGGGGCTACAACAAAGAGGGTACATGGCGGCCCCACCACAACGGACTGGCTACCGTGCTGGATGTTAGATGACATGTGGTCCATGGGCGTCGTCAGTGCAGAAAATGGCCCTGCACAGTGCTTGGCAGAAAGTGCACGCAGGGGCGCATCGATGCCCAAGAGACGGAGAGCGGGCAAGACTGCAATGCAACGACGAATAAGATGGCGAAAGTTCTCAACACAACACGGACACAATGCACCAAGTAAGGCGCCCTTCCCCAATCGGCTCGCTCTTCGGAAAAATTTTGAGATATGGAGGTCAAACCCGACAGGGGACCATCACATAAGGCCGAAACGTTTGAGACTCCTTTTAGTCGCCTCTTACGACAGGCAGGAATACAGCGGGCCTATTCTAACCCTCGAACCCGCAGGGGGCGAAGTCGACTTTCCAAAACATCCCAAAGGTGTTCTATGGAATTCCGGTCAGGACTCGGTGCAGGCAGTCCATTACAGGGATGTTATTGTCGTGTAACCACTACGCCAAATGCCCTGCGTTATGAACGGGTGCTCGATCCATGTTGAAAAATGCAATCGCCTTCCCCAAATTGCTATTCAGCAGTGGTAATCAGGCAGGTGCTAAAGACATTAATGTAGACCTGTGCTGTGATAGTTTCACGCAAAACAAGGGACCCAAGCCCCCTCCATGGAAAACACGACCACACCATACCACCACCGCCTCCGAATTTTACTGTTGGTACTACAGACGATGGCAGACGACGTTCACCCGGCATTGTCCATATCTACACCTTGCCATCGGATCGCCATTTTGTGCACCGTGATTCGTCATTCCAGACAACGTTTTTCCACTCTTCAGTCGTCCAATTTTTACGCTCCATACACCAAGCGAGGCGTCGTTTGGCGTTTACCGGTGTGATATGTGACTTATGAGCAGCCGCTCGACCATGAAATCCAAGATTCCTCACCTCCCGCTTAACTGTCATAGTGCTTGCAGTGGATCCTGATGCAGTCTGGAAATCCTGTGTGATGGTCTCGATAGATGTCTGCCTATTTGTGGTGTGCGTACTGTAAGACCTTCGGTACACACACCATCAGATTATTTGACTTGTCGCTCTAACGAAGTAGGCGAGTGCCAGCAATATGTCTCGTGGCCTTATTGTGGCGTGTTTATCTTCTGCCGTTAGGTCAGACGATAGAAATGCCACTTGCACGCTTAGAGTAGCAGATTGGCGGTGACCAACTTTAAACAGAACTTGATCAATTTTCACACACATTTACTAAAATAATAAAAAGCATAAACATTACGTGACTTGATTCTGGATGCTGTTTACAATTGACAATCTGAAGTTCCTTTGGTCTTGGTACGTTAATCTTATTCTCACATATCTCTGATACTTGACAAAGTGTCTATTCATTTATCTTCAGGAATACGGTAATCTTATTAGGCGCAGAGTGAAACTTGACTATAGACTGGTACAGACAAATGTAGACTGGCGCAGACTGGTGCAGACAAATGCAGACTGACTAATCGGAGGTCTGTACACTCGTTATAATACCTCGCGCGTTCAGGGATCACTGCGCGAGTGTGATCCGCGAGGAGAAAAGGTTCTACGTTAGCAGCAATCTCATTGGCTGTGTTACATATTAATACGCGGATCGGCGGAAGCAAAATTTGGTCCGTCTTGATGGCAGCGCCATCTCGTAGAGCGGAAACGGACGGGCGCTGCGCCTGCGCTGTTGTGCTTAGCGGGGCGCGCTCTAGTGGGAAAGTTGTGTACGCGCTGACTACGCGGAACTATGTACACAACACTATTACACATGACGACCCTCTTCAACTGTCGGCAGTCTCTGCCAGTCAACAGACGAGGTAGGCCTGTATGCATGTGTGCGGTATGTGTCCCTTTACGTTTCCACTTCAGTATCACATCGGAAACAGTGGACCTAGGGATGTTTAGGAGTGTGGAAATGTGTGCAGACGTATGACACAAGTGACACCCAATCACCTGACGACGTTCGAAGTCCGTGAGCTCGGCAGAGCGGCCCATTCTGCTCTCTCACGATGTCTCACGACTACTAGGGTTGCTGATTTGGAGCACCTGGCAATTGGGGCAGCACAGTACACCTAACATGAAGAACGTATGTTTTTGGGGGTGTCCGGGTACTTCTGATCAATAGTGTATAATCACCTCTGACTGTAGTGTGTCACTATGTAAATACGTGTGCGACAATAAAGTAATGAGACTTATTTTCTTTGCAAGACGTGGCAAACCTGCAGGCTTGCGTAGGCACAGTATTTTTGACCTTGGTCTGCAAGCTGTTTCTAGTCTAGTGGCTCATGGATGCAATTGCTCACTCGTGAGTTGTGCTGTTAACACGTGTTTATGTCTCTCGTCACGGAAATGGAACCGCAAAATATTGCCCAACGGTATGCCATTTCTTTTTGCTTTAAATTGGGCGAAAGCGCGACAACTTATGGTAAGCTACGGAAGGCTTTTGGAGAGGAGGTTATGTCAAGAGCGCAAGTTTTTCGTTGACATAAAATGTTTAGTGAATGTAGAACGAAAGTTGAAGATGAAGACCGCAGTGGATAACCATCAACCTCATGGACAGATGTCAACTCCTACTATCTGATGGAAGATTATCCGTGAAAATGATTGCAGAAGAACTGAACATCCATCGAGAAACGGTTCGTCTAGTAATAACTGAAGATCTTTGTATGAGAAAGATTTGTACAAAAATGGTCCCCAAAAATCTCACGCCACAACAGCGAGAAACATGTAAAAATATGTTAGAGCAAACGGGAATCAATCCAGAATTGTTGTGCCATGTTATCACTGGTGATGCAAGTTGGTTTTTCAGTATGATCCAGTTCGCAATGGTCTTCAAAGGTGTCACTCAGACCAAGAAAAGCTCGCATGTCAAAGTCAAAAGTGAAATGCTTGCTTGTGTACCTCTTTGATTCCAAGGGAATGGCTCATAAAGAGTGGGTGCCTCCTGGACAACAGTTAACGAATATTTCCACAAAGAAATTTTACAAAGATTTCGAAAACAGTTCTTCGTGTCCGTGCCAACATTGCTGATAATTGGATTCTGCATCAAGATAATGCGCCATCTCGTACTGCTCTGCCATTACAGCAATTTTTAACCTCAAAACAATTTTCAGTACTACCACAGCCACCTTATTCACCAGATATCGCTCCGTGCGACATTTTTCTATTTCCAAGAGTCAAAACTGCAGTCAAGGGAAACCATTTTCAAACAACACAAGATGTCCTAAAAGCTGTGTCGAGATGAGTTCCAGAAATGTTATCATCAATGGCAGAAGCACTGGAAAAAGTGTGTGCAATCATAAGGGAACTACTTTATAGAAGACATCACTAAACTCGACTAAAACGGTAAGCAACATTTTTTCACATCAGTCTCATTACTTCATTTTCGCACGGTGTGTGTGAACTGTCAAAAAATTTCAGGACATAGTTACAATATTATATCAAAATATTATTCCACACTGCTTAAAACAGCACATCATCAACGTAAAATCGATATTTAGAATTTCATGTGAAATATAACGAGAACAGTTACTAAATACTGTCACACCAGATGTTGTTTATACGTCAGGGCAACGTAGACGTAAGTCTCCTTCTTATTGACATAATTTATAAATATAAAACTTTATTACAACATAGTTGTTCGTGTTATTCGCAATAATGAAAATTATGACTGAAATTTCAGTTATACCGCAATAAATCACGAAATTCATTACTTGTAAAAAAAATCTAAGATTCTTATAGAATTACAGCACATTGTAATAATTGTGCATTGTATACGCAGATACTTAAAAATGGAAATGTTCCGAAATAGCTGCCGTAAAAATCAATAAATGATTTGAACAGTGGTACTGGAACATTACTTACAATGTCCTTTCAAGACATATATGTCACTGTAGGCCCAATCATCAAGAAAAAAAGGCATAATATTGATTTTATTACTAACTGCCGTTTACACAGTTTATGAATAAGAGCACCACAGGCGTCGCAGAGGTGCTGAACAGAGCCAGATTGACACCTGAGGATCAAAATTGAAACTAATTCGTTTTCCATAATAAATCGGTTCCGCATTATCGTATTAGCACATCTGACAAGTTTCGCTGGTATAGGATAATTACAGCCGTTACTGGACCTCCCTGAGCAGCGGCACCACTTGGTACCTTCACTGGACACGTTATTAGTCATCCCGTTTATACTGCAGATTGTTCGCTGTGGAATATTATAGACAGTATAGAACTAGAACTAGGTGGCCATATGACCCTCCACCGCTGCGGTGAGTCATCGCAACGAAATGGTAGGTACGTGCTACTGAACGCAGAGAGATGCCTAGTTTAGTAACGTGAAGGGACAGAAGAAAGATCTAGAGTGTTTGGACGTACCCGTGCCCACATCGTGAATGAAGTTACCCGATCTGTAGTTGTATCAACGCAATCTGTGCAAACACGGCGTAAGAAAAGTGGTCGATGAAGTATCCTAACCGACTGGCACCGGAGGCAATTGACACACCATGTCAATGACAACCGGGTTAAAACCCGACAGTAATTATTACTCTCAGCTAATGCAGCTACATACAAACTGGTTCACGAGCCAGCATTGCGAAGGGAACTGCATGCATTAGATATTAACGTTGAGTGCCTCGGAAATGGCCGTTGCTCACACAACTCATAAACCTGCGATTCTTTAAAAGGACAAACAACATCGCAGCTGGACAGTAATTGCCGGCCGCTGTGACCGAGCTGTTCTAGACGCTTCAGTCCGGAACCGAGCTGCTGCTACGGTCGCAGGTTCGAATCCTACGTCGGGCATCGATGTGTGTGATGGCCTTAGGTTAGTTAGGTTTAAATAGTTCTAAGTCTAAGGGACTGATGACTTCAGATGTTAAGCCCCATAGTGCTTAGAGCTATTTGAACCATTTTGACAGTAATTGACTGGAGGTGTTTGATGGGGTCGGGCGAACTGCGGTTCTGTCACTTTTCAAATCTAGCAGGATATCGAGTGCATGTCCAATGAGGTGTTTAACCTGCAGTGTGGGAAGGATATCGGTCAGGACGGTGTTGGTTCTATGATTCGTCGCGGGTGTTTTTCGTAACGTGATCAAATATTCAGGTTACCTTCAACGTGAACTGGGATGTATATAAAGGGTGGTTATGGACTGTCTGAAAAGCTTGTGAGGGGTTTCCAGGGTATTTTGAGCTGAGACATAATCATTAAGAAAAAAAATTCTACTCGTTGAGTCTTTCAGAGTTAATTAGCACTGAAGTTAGCCAGTCAAGACGTTGGGCACGAAAATTCAAGCGGCTCGGAAGAGACGGTGTCGCCAAACGTGTTCTTCTATTAGTATACTAAAACCAAACAAGAGAGAGATACAAAAATTGAACAACGGAAGATAGTAAGTATCGAACCCGAGCCAAAGGTTGAGCAATCTCGTGCGCTATCGTCTGCGCTATGAGGAAAACTGACACTATTTGTAACTGACAGGCAGCTTGAATTTAAGCACGCAACGGTCCGCTTGGCTAACTTTAATGCTAATTAACTCGGAAACGGCGCAAGGTATAGAATTTTTTCTCGTAACTATCATTTCACTGCTCAAGGTACCAAACAACACCCTTATAAGCTTTTCAGACTTTTCCTAGCCATCCCGCATAGCTTAAAATTCTCGGTGACCTTGTGTTGCCATTTACTTCTATGGTTTCATCGTGAATGTGTTGTGGACACTGCAGTCTTTGAAGATGACAACAGATCTGTCCAAAGAGGTTCACACATTGTAACTTTCTTTTATGTTAATTTGTGGCTATGGGGTGTGAGGGGGGGATGGTTAGCATAAGAACACGCTTCGTTACAAAATACGTTTGACCGTTGAAATCTATCAGTATGCGTTTTCCATATTTGTTATGCGCCGTAGACGATGTTGATCGCAAAGCATTTTTAGAAGTGCATTATCCTGAGTGTTATTTGGGATGCGCGTCGATTCTTCCGGGAAAAGAAAAGAGGTTTCTATTGTGAAATTCGTTAGAAATCGGAAAAAAATTATCTCGCTAGATTCCATGGAAAGTTGTTGTACATGATTGAATTATCGAGATCATTGTGAAAAGGTCTTTGATTAAATCTGCATTGAGACATTAAGTGCAAGGCAACTAACTGTTGTAATTGGTCGAGAATAAAAACTCAAGTGACAAGTTACTGGAAAAGAAATCTCCTCTCATCATTAAATTCTCTATGAAATTATACTTAATGCACGGTTCGGAAGATTTGTTGGTTCACGGTGAGGCAACACAGAACCTGTGCTTCGAATCCCTGCTTGGGGTAAATTTCATTAGATTAAAAATACAATACGACCATTGCTAACCATTAGCCATCAAATTTATCGTCCATTGCACTACGTGCAATATTCTTGCCAGCCGTGTTGATTTAAATTCTGTGAATTCAGTTTGTAAGATTAATACCGTATATATACATAAGGATTTAAGCTTGAATGATTTCAGGAAACTAGGAAAATTACACGAGAACGTTAGAAAAGAAAAAAAAACAGAATTTTTTAGTTGAACGTAATCAAGTTACTGCTATTGTTTGAAAAATTCCAACTCATAGAATAATATTTCTAGATTAACTTACACTGACTTAATAAAATCGCAGCAATAAAAAGTACTTAATTTAGAGTAATGAAATTTCGGGAATACATTTGTTTAGGTAATATACTGAAATAACTGATATCACAAGATCACAGGTCAATGCAAGCGTGAGAGAAACCGTTGAAAATGTGAAGTGCCAGTAGATTAATAACATTTGTAACCGCAAGAATGTTTAATGAAGCATGCAAACGTGCATACATTGTGCCGTACAGGTGCCGGGTATTAGTTTATGGGGTGGATTTTCATGCCTGTTGCACTTGGTCGGTCAACAGAGGGATGGTTAATGTGTTTCCGTATGACGCTAGAGTTGTCGTCCGGTTGAGCCGGGAATTTACTTTCAAACGTTTTCTTAAGAATTTATTTTATTTACTAGCGATTCTTCAAGAACATTAACACATCTAATCACACTATGTGAGCACGGAAGTAGTTGACAGGGAGTAACTGATGAAATCGAAATGAAATTGCTTTTAACAAATGGGAATTTTATTCCTAAAAGCTTTTTTTTTTAAGAAACAGATTTAAGCTTATGAGCAGAAAAGTACCCTCTAAATATCAAGTTACAATTTATTCAGAGGCAGAAAGAAACAAATTTTTGAGTGTATGAGCTTTCGTGCTGAGGACCTTGCCGCTCCCTTTTGACACGGCCGTAGTCACGACTGCTCACAACAACCTCTGAAAGACTACACACGTGCAAATCTTCAACACACCAGTTTACCTTAAAGTAAAAGTTTTAACAATTCACAGAAGCACACAAACTACGCACCCCGTAGGAGGGATGGAAATGGTACAAAACACTAAAATTAAAAGATTAACTTGTCACTGAAGGTGCAACTTGATTTCTAACTTCTAAGAAAAGCCTTACGGTGGAAGGGTGGCAATTTTATATACTAAAATGGCCATTTAAATAAAAGCCCATGAAATGCGATCTTACATAAAATTATACAGGGTTGGCCAAACATGCTCTACAGTACACATATACCACCTCTCAAGATGATAGGCAAGATAAAAACATATTTCAGGAATTAGGCCGTTGCACTTGAAGCAATAAATTCGTTAACACACTGAACCCGGAAAACATGACAGAGTCAGCTATTAACGTACGGCAGATTGATAGGGTGATTACCGAACAACACGAACCGCAGGTTGTTCTAACCCACCCCTACTCCACAACTGAAAAACGGGCCACCCAATTCATAAATAACCACCTTCCCGCGAGTGGGCAAACGGAGAAGAATGGTGGGACGACCCCAAAACAAAGCGACTGGTGACCTCACTAAGAAAACAAGTAGAATTTAACAAGTAAATGAAACAACATATCACCAACCACTTAAGTGCGATTTCTGGAGAAGACCTGGCGCAGCACCCTCTCCCGAACCGTCCGCTGCCAGCCGCTTCAACGGACGCAGGAAGGCGCGCCGATCTCCCGTCTCACGGCGTCGCAGCTCGCACCGGCCAGACCGATGTCGTGGGTTGGCTCCTGTTGCTCTCGTGTCGGCCGCGAAGTCACTACCCCTCACTATACGGCGCGGCCCACTGGACTCACGTGGGGACCTCACATGCGCCGACGCTCAAGGCGGACAAGTCATCTTGTGTCTCAGTGCGTGGCCGACCAACCGATCGATCCAACCGCCAATGACCGTTGCCTGAGCAACTCGAGCAGACTGGCGGCCTAAGCACGGACTCAGATGCAGGAACTAAGCCTCCGACCGGGCGACCACTCGTTGAGTTCTCTCACTGCGCCACAAATTCGGACGAGAGGCAGACTAGCAAGCTGGGGACGAGAGACTGACCCCTGACTCCAGACTGACCCAGACTGACCAAACAGACCGAATGGCGAGCTCATAGTGCCCCTTAAATACACGTCAACAGGCAACCTTTCCCCTTTCCCACCAGAGGGAGACACCAAAGCTGCAATTGCCACACCGGCGCCACGGCCAGAAACGGAGGGCGACTGCTTCACACTACGCGCTGCGGCGCTCTCTTCAAAGCAGCAAATTTTTACCACAGCTCACGGTGATGCCTCATATCTGATCGACTGGAGATAGATCTGGTGATAGAACAGGCCAGTATGTCCTACATACTGTTGTATCTGTTGGGTTATAACAGCGGTATGTGGGCGAGCGTTATCCTGTTGGAAACACCCCCTGGAATGCTGTCCATAAATGGCAGGCGGCACAACAATTCGAATCGCTAGACCGACGTGCAATTTTCCAGACAGGTAGCGTGAGATAACCATGAGAGTACTCCTGCGGTCATATGAAATCGTACTCCAAACCATATATCCAGTCGTAATTCCAGTGTGTCTAGCAAGCATAGGGTGGTTGCACCTCCTCAACTGACCTCCTTCCAACCAACACACGCCCATCACTGGCACCGAGGCAGAACCATATTTCATCACAAAACACAATCAACACACACCATGACCTCCAATGATAACTCGCTTGACACCACTGAAGTTGCCATGGTTTAGCATCAGTGGAGTGCCCACAGCATGGCTTCTGGGTCGGAGCTGTCCTTGAAGTAAGTGATTTGTAACAATTCGTTGTGTCACTGTGGTGCTAATTGCTGCTCAAATTACTGCTGCAGACACAGTACTATACGCTAGAGCCATAAGCCGAACACGATGTTTCCCCTCTCGTTCGTGACTAATGGCCGTCAACATCCCGGTCTTCTTGCAACCGATCATTTTCGTGGTTACCGCTGCCATCAATCACGTGTAGTGGCTACATTCCTGCCAAGTCTTTCTGCAGTATTGGAGAAATAACATCCAGCCATATTACACTGCCCTATTCAAATTCAATGAGGTGTTGATAATGGCGTCTTTCTCGCCGTAGAGGCATCCTTGATTAACATCAAGTCACCCCGTACAATCTCAAAAGTAATTAAGGCTCACGCCCGTTTACAGTGTGTATTTAAAGCAAACCTGATTTGCACGCTCATAATGGCGCTACTAGCGCCACACTTATCCGACTGGCACTAAATTTCGGCAGACATCCTCTTTCAGAAGTAGAAAAACGCCTACCAACTTTATCATTTATGTAACAGTAGTGTATTCCATTGCTGCAAAGGAATATCAAGAGAAAGCAGAGATGCATAAATTGTCTCCAAACTAAACAATTAAGCGCAAAAAATATTCAAAACGTCTTACGTTGACTCTCAAAGCAATAGGGGTATTATTCTGCATAAGTTTTACACTATCGTTGTATCACATAATAATACACAGATCAAAAAAAGTTTTGTATCACCCCGGTTCCCAGAACTCCTGAAGACAGACATTGACTTTGGATATTGTATCACAGATACAGTCCCTTTGACTGCTCAAAGATGGCACTAAACCCGGCCAAAGATGTAAACAACCATGCATGAGCAGCGCCTACTAGACGGAGGGGGTCCGACAGCCGATCAGGTATAGTCATTCCACCAGGAAGGAGATACACTGCTCGTGTTGTCTGTAGTTCAACCATGCCTAGACAGTCAATGCCGCAGTTCGATCGCGTCCGCATTGTTACTTTGTGCCAGGAAGGGCTCTCAACAAGGGAAGGGTCCAGGCGTCTCGGAGTGAACCAAAGCGATGTTGTTCGTACATGGAGGAGATACAGAGAGACAGGAACTGTCGATGACATACCTCGCTCAGGCCGCCCAAGGACTACTACTGCAGTGGACGACAGACGGCGTTTAGTGTTCTACGTTTTACCCAGTGCGGGTCAGTAATAACTGTTCAGTGTGATTTTTGTACTAGGTACGGTTGGATCCTCCTACAGCACAGAGCATTAGACGATGGCATGAACCAGGTTGTTTGTTTACAGGCAAATCGCAGGGCAGCCCCGAGTGTCTGACATAGACGTCGAACGTATCTGCCATAGTTTCACAAGCAGTCAGCAGAAATCCGTTCGCCGTGCAGCTCGACAGCTCAACATGCCCCCGATGTCCGTCTGGTGCGTGTTGCGTCAACGTTTACACTTTCAAAATTCAGCTACTGCAACCTCTTCGCGAAGGTAACAAACAACAATGTGTGGAGTTCTGTAGTTTCAAACTTGGCAAGATGGAGGATGACAGTTTTCTTCCACGCTTAGTGTTTAGTGAGGAAGCAACATTCCATTTAAATGGAAAGGTGAACTGTTATAATGAGATAATATAGGGGCACGGAACATCTACATGAAGTTGTACAATCTGAGAGAGACTCTCCAAAATTTAATGCGTTTTGTGCAGTTTCACGGGAAAAGGTATATGGTCCATTATTCTTTGTCGAGAACACTGTTACAGGAAGCATATATCTCGATTTGCTTGAGAACTTTCTTTTCCCACAGTTGGAGGCTGATTCGAACGGCTTCATGTACCAACAGGATGGGCTACCGCCAAACTGGCATCTGGAAGTGCGGAAATTTTTAAATCAAAGGATTACTGAACGATGGATCGGTCGCACTGAACCAAATGATTCAGCCTTACATCACTAGCCTCCAAGGTCACCGGACCTGACTGTATATGATTATTTCTTGTGGGGGCTTATAAGAGATTCTGTTTTGTGCCTCCGTTACCAACAACAATAAATGAACTGAAATATAGCATAGCGGCAGCTGTGGAAGCTGTAACTCAAGACGTGCTCACTGCAGTGTCGGTACAATTTGAATACCGCCTTGACATATGCCGTGTACCTCAAGGGGGCATACTGAACACCTATGAAAACGTATGAAAAAAAAATGAGTTTCCCGTTGATCAAAAAACAAAATTCATTGTATATGTTCATTAGTTTCAAAAAAATAGACGTGCCAAATCGGATGATTCTTTTTGATATACCCTGAATTTCGTCGAGTGATTTCATAGATAATTACGCCCACATTCTGCGGATAAATCGAGTCATTACCCACTATTATCCCATCAATAGATGTAATATTTTCACCCTCAAAATTCATCATGTTATCAAACTGTTCAAATAATTTTAGTCCGACGCAACTACACGTGACCGTTCCACACGAAACCCCATCAACGACTCCCTCCTCCCATTCTGGCGTGTGACCGGTATTACTTGGACGTTGTTCACCGTAATAACAAGACAATGTCTCTGCCTAATAGGAGAGCTCAGGTCCGAAAACTCCAGCGAATCAGCGGTGCATGTGCTGTACGATGTACTACCTCATATCACTATCGATAGTAGTTTTTCTTCCAACATACGTTCCTGGTTCGATCAACCTTCAAGCACCCCGTCATACCTCGACGGCTCCGCTAAATCATCGTACCTCCGTCCTACACAAAACATCTTGGAGTATTTAGAACACTAGATGAAGTAAGGCAAAGAACGTCCCCGAAATCTGGTAGCTCTACGGCATCTAATCGTCAATAAGTGGCTTCAGCTTAATATGGAATCGTGAAAAAACTTGTATCGTCTCATCCTCACCAAATTGAGGCTATTGTTTTGGCAAGAAACGATGTGCCGCGGTGTTAACGTGTTGTGAGTTGCGGGTGGTTAAGTTTTTGTCTGGTATGCTTATTCTTCAATTTTCTCAATTTTTAATCTGCAAAAACTAGTTTAAACAGTTTTGCATCAACTGCATATCTACGTATGTGTGTGGTGGTAGCTGAAAGTGGAGTGGAAAATGAAAGTACAACGCTTTTAAACTTGAAAAAATAAAAATAAAAAAGTTCTTGGAAATGAAAAGAAAACAATAATCAAAATAAAGGCTGTATTTTCAAAAAGTGCACGTCTCTCAACATTTGCCAAACTAAAATCTGCTGCTGGTATGCAACATGCTTGGATCCTCCTCGGCATGATGTTCAAGGCCAGGACACTCTTCGACGGCGCCATCGTCGGGTTATCCAGTGTGTGAGAAGCGTTCCGCCAATGGCACACTGCAAGTCTTAACAAGTCCCAAGCAAGCTTAATCGTGCTAGTGTCAGCAAATACCGCAGACTGTTCCATTCTTTGCAATCCCGTCAACTGAGGCAAGGTGTTCACGAGGCGGGACTTTTAAGTTCGTCTATTATTGCCTTGAGAGACGAACCCGTTGGCACAACATTCGCTGCGGTGGTGGCCAGTAGGTTGGAGGGTCCTGTCCCGATATTGTCCAAGCCCATAGTAGCCCTCGGTAGCTATGAGAGACGCCCGACCTTCGTACTTGGTTCCGGGCCTAAACATAAGTGATCTGTTTCCTCGTTGACCCCGTGAGACTACATTAATGTACACCGCGAACCCATGAGACGATATGCATGAGACGTGCATTAGACTGGATGGTAGCTATCGCTGAAGTAACCTGTCTTCGGTTATATCGGTTTTTTGCAACGCGACTGTAAACTAGTTGTTAAAACCACTCAAAATAATCAGTTTTTGCAATAATCAGTTTTCGGTTTTTTTATTCCTATTATTTCCTGTAATAAACGCAAAAATCGAATAAAGATTGAAACGTTTTGACTCCTTCAGTTTGGAGATACGTAGAATCAAAATATTAAATTTAATAGGGAAGTAAAAGTAAACTCTGCCTGCGTACCTTTCATTGCTCTCTCGGTAGGTGATTACCACAAAAATATCACCAGTATTCTCCTACTTTTTTCTAATTTTTTGAAACTCTGCTCAAAAATCGTGCTGCAGCCAAGAATCATAACACTATTTGGGCATAACGAATAGCCATTGCTAAAGTGTGAAAACTGACATAGAAGAACTCTATTTTTCATCTTAATTAGTTCGTTCCCAATGGATACAACCATATAAGGGCATGTTATGTAGACGCAGGCAACAGATCATCTACTCTACATTTTTATCTTAAAATACAAGTGAATCGTTAAGTTTGAAGTTCTGTGTTCATATGCTGCCCCAAGTTCGTAAAATGGAGCATTGTACTTCATTGATAACGCACTTCGTAATATACTTCCAAACTAGGCATGGTGCCATTCTGTAATATAACTGATGCCCGACAACGACAGCGAGGAGCTGCCATATAGACCAGATGAGGCAAGTCTCGTACACTGCATGTACAAACTACCATCTAATAGGCCATGCTACATGGTAACGGGTATAATATTGTCTCAGCCAAGCTGTACCAATTCTTATGCCATGTGTTTATTGCTCGTTTCTATCAGCATTGTTACTGAAATAGCACTGATCGCTTCACCCATTTTGTCTTGCAATTTTTCAAGGCAATGGAAATTTTACGAATAAAAATTATTCGTTTTTTGAAAAAGGTTAATCCAAAACCAAAATTTTAGCACTATTTTATGGCTAAGTGATATTTCGGCTTCTTACTAGGTTTACACCTCTTATTACCGAAACCAAACAAGTAGCGAAAAATACTGGTTATTCAGAAGTCAAATACCAGAATCGGTTTCAACTGGTCGGTTGTTCCCATTCCTAACTTTAGTACCTACCCCCCTCCATACTCCTCTAAGACCATCATCAGGCGTTTGGCAAGTACTGAACTTCGCGCTGAAGAGAACGTGACGCTGTTGATACATGTATCATCCTATGTGTTCGCTTGACTACTTTCTACGCCGACCAGCTCTCTGGACTGATTACACTGTTGTTTGTAATGGACACCTAGTGGCCAAATTGATCGTCTGAAGACGAGCCATTATTTCTGGGCAGTGGTCATCCACTGGTGTTGTTGAGAGCAGGCGACCACTACGAGACAAATTTTCAATGTATTTTAAGTCATGATCCGATGGAAGGGTTAGGGTTTGGCGAATGGCTGCAGAACGTTACCTACTATTACGTGTAGTGCGGAAAGTAAAGTACGGAAATGGTGATGTTACGGTATGGGGTGGTTTTCGTGGTGATGGCGTGGTCACGTTACTGCGCTTAAGAAAACACTATTGTAGAAAGATATGAGCACATTTAACACCGCTGTATACTGCGTACAGTAGGGGTACAGTTCGAAGACGATATTTGTTGGTATCAGAATGACAAACCAACCTGTTGTGAAGCAAGATCTGCATGAAATGGACTGGTCGGTTCAAAGTCAGTTCGTCGAGCAACATTCTCTGCTGATAACCCTTCTTGTCACAAAAACGGCAGCGTGCGCGTTGTCCAAGCTTCAAATCATTTTTCAATGTATATTAAACGCCTGAGAAATGTACACAATGTGCATTTACCTGTTCTTAACTTGATGCGTGATGTACTGTAATGAATTAATGGCTCTGAGCACTATGGGACTCAACTGCTGTGGTCATAAGTCCCCTAGAATTTAGAACTACTTATACCTAACTAACCTAAGGACATCACAAACATCCATGCCCGAGGCAGGATTCGAACCTGCGACCGTAGCGGTCTTGCGGTTCCAGACTGTAGCGCCTTTAACCGCTCGGCCACTCCGGCCGGCTGTAATGAATTGAATGCACCAAGAATAGAGGTTCAATTTTATGTATATTACACGTTGGAAATTTACTCTGCTGAAAAGGAGTAATGAGGATGATGTTTTCGATCAAACAAACATAAACTATGTAAATGTGAAGGACAAAGAAAAATTTGTTTGAGAGTTTATGTCAATTAAAATGCATTTAAAATATTACACATTACACCAAGTATAAAATATCGTCGACCAGTCTCTGTCGCTACAGCTATTTAATGGTTTCATCTTTTCTAGTGTAATCCGAGTGTGTCCTACCTTTGGTATGTCACCGATCTCGTTGCACATAGATTTCTGCATCTACGTCTACATCAGTAGTTCAGAACCTCGCAAGGTTCCTTATACTGTGTTACCGAAGGTACTTTGCTTACCATTCTCATTTACAACCTCTCCCGTTGCAGCTGTGAATGGTCCGTGAGAAATACCATTGTTGGTAATCCTCCGTTTGAGCTTGAATCGCACTGATTTTACCTTCCTCTTTACACGAGATATACCAAGTATGAAGCAATGTATTGATTCACTCTTCTAGTAACGTATCGTCTTGTTATTTTAATAATAAACCACGCCGTAATACAGAACGCTTTTCTTCTTTGGATCTTCTTTATTTCCTCTGACATTCCACTCTGGCAAGAATCCCAAACTGAAGATCATTATTCAACTATTGATTGAAGGAGAGTTTCATAAGTTACCCTCATTGTAGGTAAACTATACTTCCTGAGGATTCTTCCAGTGAATCTCAGTGTGGTATCTGCCTCATCTGCGATTAAGTCTTACGTGGACGTTCCACTTTACATCGCTCCGTACGTATCCTCTTGCATATGAGCCGATGTGACTTCTTTCAGTGACTGTTCTGCAATCGTGTAACTGTACAATAATCAGTCTTCTGGCTTAATTAATCGCAATACTACACATTTCTTTATGTTATGGATAAACGGCTACTCCCTGCACCGAGCGTCAATGGTCTGCAGATCTTCTCGCATTTCTCTACATTTTTTTAGTGTGCATTAATAGCGAAAATCGTCATCGTGCTACCTACGATATCCATTAACTCAATTATATGCGAGGTTGAATTAAAAAGCATTTCCTCCTTTCCTTGATTTGGCAAGACTGTCAAATGTAACTACATAGGTTGAAAATTACAACATTGACGTTTAATTTATAACTTTTCAATATAATCTCCTTCTATTTCCGTTGTTTTGGCCCATGTTATAACAAGAGCATGTATTCCAGTGTGGTAAAAAGCATGGTCCTGCTTCCGAAGCCATTGCCGCAAAGATATTTTCACATCCTCCTTATCTTCAGTTCCACGATGATTATATTTTATCGGCCGAATAGATGGAAGTCTGATGTTGCCAGGTTAGGGCTGTATGGGGGATGAGGCAAGATTTCCCGTGTAATTTTCACATTCTCTTCTGTGGTGTGACGTCTGGTGAGTGGTCTTGCATTGTCACGCAAAACAAGAGCATCTGCCACAGCTGTTGGGTGAACTCGCTGAGCACGTGCTTTAAGCTGTTTGAGGGTTTTGACGCATTAGACAAAATTTATTTTGGACCCCTGCTCCAAAAATCAACGATAATTACATCCTCTGCATCCCAGATTACTGCAGCCATAACGTTCCCTGCGTATCACACAGTTTTGCACTTTTTCTTCATCAGTCAGTTTCTGTAACGCCATTACATTGACTGCCTCTTTGATTTTCGTTCAAAAAATGAATTCCTGTTTCGTCTACTGTAACAATTTTATCCACCACACTTCCCTTCCAAAGGAAAGCGCTGCAATAGTTGGAAGGCAACTAACTGTCTCTTGTCCTGTTATTCTGGTCGGTTAACAATCTTAGTACCCAAATTGCACAAATCTTCCAGTATCCCAGTTGTTGAATAATCGTCATCACACTGATTTTACTGAGGGTGGTCACACGATCAAATGATCTGCAGTCACTACGAATGATGTCATGACTTGCAGAATGTTGTGGGAAGTCATTCCGCTCACCGGTCTGCCACTCCGCGTTTCGACAGCCAACGGTGTTTGCCATTCAGCTTCGTTACAGCGACGAACCTATTGTCTAAAAACGCTGATATCCATTGTTACATCACCGTTCACACTTTTCAGTCTTTCATGAATGCAAATGGGCGTTTTACCTCCTGAATTCAAGAATTCTATCACAGAATGCTGTCTAACAAAAACGTAGATGAAGGCCTTTTGCAAGTGATTGCAGTAGTGACGCAGGAAGTTACTACTGCAGTCGATTGGAGAAGAAGCTTTGCGGAATATCGCCAAATTGAAATTTTTCATTTAATAAATTTCATTTGAGGAGAAAAAAATAGTAGGCATTACTTTTTGAGTGATCCCGTACATTGTGAAAGCTATTAGTCCTAATACATTCGCTCGGGGTGCGGACGAAGTTACTTTTACGCGTCAGAAGACTTCATAGATTTTGCCCATAACGATATTGAAGATAGTTCGTCAATCATATCTGAGACAGCAACAGCAATGTTTTTGGGCCTGGCGCTTAAATACAACAGGATCTCGTCAGCATATAAATGGTAATTACAAGAATGAAGCACAGGTGAAATATCATTGATGTGTAAAGAAGAAAAGGAATGGACCAAGGATTGAGCCTTGGGTGACTTCAGAAGTCACATGCTTCCATGATGCTTTCTAAGACCCCTGACGACTCGTTAACATTTGAAAGTTAAAAAAAAGAAACACAGCTGTTATTAAGCCAAAAACGATTTCATCGTATACGAACATCCTCAGGTGACAAAGTGGAGAATGCAACCAATTATGGCAAACTCAGTGCTCTTAACATAACTGCTGTAGTGGTTTTCAATATATTCATATTAATCAACTATTCCTTTGACATCTGTTTTCGCGGTAGTTCTCGACTCACATTATTATACTGTTTGAGACATTCAGCCCTTTAATCTGTATGCGAGCAAATAGACCCTTCTTCTAAGTTGGTAGTTATCTCTTCCGATACGTCTAATCACAAGTGAATAAATCTCATTTTTCATATCATACTCATTTTAGCCTCAGGTATTTGCAAAAAATCTTCAATAGCCAATTTAGTAGCTGCCGATACACATGTTTCTTTTTCCTGTTTTCTGGTTATTACCATTAGAAATTTCCTTTTCACAGCACTAGAAAATGAACACTAGTTTACTTGAGGACGACTGGACAACAGACCTTAAAGGATCCTGTTTGCCTCTTATTATTCATTGTTTGTTCATTAGCTCTGCCCACTGCCATTTGTGTATCAGACATAGTCTTCCTTCCTCGCTGGCCACCGCGCCGTGCACGCACGGAAAGGCTGCCCGCAGATGAAAGGTCAGAAGCCGGCGCGCCTTGACCCCCGCCAGTGTTGCGAGAACTCGTCCTCCACAAAGCAATCTGGCTGCGGCCCGCTGCCGACTCTGGGGCGCGGCCGGCGAGCTGTAGCAATTAAGCGCTCTGCCAATTGGGGGGAAAAATAGGGACGCCCGTGGTATAACTCAACTCTCCGACGCAGTCTAGCGGGTTGCCAGCAAACTTTAGCCGGCAACCTCGAATTTTAATTACACAGGCGTAATCCGCAATACAAATTACTGCCCGAGAATGTAAAATTAAATTAAATGAGTGGGCAAATAGTTTCATTAACATCTGTCCAAATGAAACATGTTTAATTCGACTGTGCGTCAACGTTTGTGTTCGCCAATAAGGCAATAATTTTTAAACCAATAATTCATCAATAATGTAATTAGCTGGAAAATGATTCTCGCAACAAAACCAAGTGATAATGTCCGGACAGTATTCGTTTCATTTGCTGCGTGCAAACCTTGTTATTTGCCTGAAAGCCTCATCTCGTACGCGTCTGGATAATTATTTTTTAAAAATGTATCGCTACGCATAATATCGAGAAAAATTATTTTTCCGGATCTCTTTCAAGGCCCCGCAAAATTTGAGCGCAGAACTACCGAAAATCAGCTATAGCATTGTCCAAAATAAACGTAGGGAACCTACAAAATCTCACTGTTTTACACTGATCATCATCATCGTCACAAGTTTCCTGCTGTATTAGCAGGTCCTTTGCATTTCCATTTATGGAGATTTATTGTTTCCTTCTTCAGGTTGCTGCATGTGCTTCCGCCCAGCCCATCGCCTAGGATCTGATATCTCTTCCTACCTAGCATTCTCCTTTCTTACTAAATTTCATATGTAGTTTCTCTTTCTCCTTGTTTCTACACTCAGTAAATTTCTCTGCTCTCCCACCCTTCTCAGCTCCTCCTTATCTTTCACTCCGTCCATCTATCCAATTTACTCATTCCACCCTACACCACGTCTACCCCTCAAAACCCTCCAACATTGTTCTTTCTTTTTCCTTAATTTTCTAATTTTCAACTCACATGCATGGAGCCACTCCAAACAAAACGCTTTGTCCAACTAGTTACAGAAAACTTCCCTTTTGTTACAAAATGCCCTTTTGCCATTGCTATTTTGGTTCTATTTCTGTACTGCACTTGCAGTCAGCTTCGTTTCGATACCTAGGTATTTAAAGCTTTCCAGGCCTTCTTATGTTTCTCATTTCGGTGTTATAATTAACCTTTTATTTCCTCCTAGTTCTGTTACTTTTATTGTCCTTGTATTAAATTTCATCCTCTAGTTCTTTCCCATAACTTCAATGACCTTCATTATTTCCTGCAACTCTTCTCCTTCCAATGATCGAAGGACCATGTCGTCTACAAACCTCAAACACCATATTATACTTCCTCCAGTTCTTATTTCGTTGTCGTGTAGTGGACATTTCTCAGTCATATTCGCTGTTTTACTTTACCTTAATAGGAATTATGTATAAAACTCGGAATATGTGATAATGATGATTTATTTTATTCTTAGTGGTATACACTCTTGGTTACTTTAAGTGACGAGTTGAAACCGTGAACCAGAACGCTATAACGGGGTAAAGCCAAGAGTCAGTCGGAAAGGTTATTCAGTCGGACAGGTTATTCCTGCGAACGGCAGGATTTTTCTCTCGGCCTGCACACGGCTGTAACTCGTCACATGGAATCCAGAAACAACATAATTAGACGTGTTGACACACAAGATCTACATGCTGGGTGATCCTAAGGTTTTTGTAGAATTATCAACAGTTGTTTTATAAAAACATAGAAGTTTCAAATCTGTGTTTTGTGACAAGCAAAAGTATAAATTATAGAGGTTTTGCTCAGATATCAATAGACTTCAACATGTGCGCCGTTTGTTGATCGAAGAATGTCCAATCGATACTTAATTTCACGACATACGTTTCACTATACTCTTTGTGTGACACCAATAACAGTATCTGTTATCCTTCTTCTTGATACTCGTATATCCAGATCGGGTACTGCTAAAGCGTAAACTTTGACCTTTACGTAGCCCCACAAAAATAAATCTAAAGACGTAATGACTGGTGGTCTTGGAGATCAAGCAGTGGGACCTTCATGCCCAGTCCGCCAGTCAGTAAATGTTTCATTAAGAAAATTTCTAACATTCAATCCCCAATGCGGTCGTGCAGCATCTTGTTGGAAAATCACATCAGGCTGCAAGTCTCTTACTTGCAGATCCGCAGATTGTTCTAGCATGTCGAGATAGATGTTAGCTGTTACTGATTTTTGTACACAAACCGCTTCACATATTCATTTTAGGGAATCTTTAACGTGATCTAACCCAACTTTTGCACTTTCCGAACCCTGTATCGTCACATTGTATGTACGGAAAGCAGCCTCATCTGTAAAACAAATTCGTTAAAGATACTCTTAGCTGGTGTAGATTCATGCTGATATCTCAATCGCAAAAGCTGCTCGAAAAGTTCTATCATCTGGTTGCAACGCTTGTCTTATATGAACCTTATACTCATATAGGTGTAAGATATTGTGTAGAATTCTTCGCAGAGTCCGTAGCTCGTGGTCTAGTGCCTAGCATTGCTGCCTCTGGATCAGGGAGACCGGGTTCGATTCCCGATCGGGTTAGGGATTTTCTCTTCCAGGGGAATGGGTGTTTATGTTGTCCTCATCATTACCTCATCAGTCATGACAGTGGCTAGATTGTACTGTGTAAAAAATTGGACGGTGAAAAAATTGGGACTTCGTTCGGGCGCTGATGACCGCGTAGTTGAGCGGCCCACAAACCAAACATCATAATCACCGTCATCTTCGCAGTGTGATCCTACGAAAAAGCGTTGATCAGATTTCGAAGTACTTCGCAAGAATGCCTATTGCACAGGTCCGACACCAGGTTCACTGACCGAAGGTCGCCCTGTTCATGGAAGATGTAGCACGTTGCTGGATTGCTTAAATTTCAGTTAGACGCAGCAATACTACTTAAATCACGTACCTATCTTCGTATTGTCTTCAAAAGTTCCGCTGCAGAGTAACTGGAGATTTTGTCTCGTGATGACACAGAACACACTGCCCCTTCTCTTCGCTTGACGCCGTTTCACAACAGTGATTGTAATATTCTCCACTCAGTTTCTGCCTGCAACAAAGGTATGCAAACAAACTACTAGTTTGTAAGTTCTAAAGTTTCTGTAAAATAAATTTTGATAATTGTACAGATATTTTAGGCCCACCTTGTACTTTTACTGAATTGGCATCGATTATTAAAGCTATAATGCGATACTATCACGACGCAGTGGTCCAGCATAACTACTCTCGCAGTAGCGTCGCTGCCATGAAAAGCTGAGCTGACAGGTTCGAGCTGTGGCTGGAATTACGTTTTAGGTTTTTTCGCATGTCGTTATTGTGCGTGCGTGCAGAGCTAGAATTGTAAGTGAAATAAATGAGAGCATCAATGTGTGGTGTTGACATAAATGAACAACATGATGAGTTTTATTATTCTCATTACAGTATCAATCGACCAAAATGAGTTGGCTAAGGGTCCGCATACAGTATTAGCCAACTGAGCTACAACACGTTAACGCTTCTGAAAATTTGTCTTACGAAGTTTAGGACGGAATTATTGTTGTATATTTTCTTTGTGTCCACCTTTGTTCCTGTTGAATATACACTCCTGGAAATGGAAAAAAGAACACATTGACACCGGTGTGTCAGACCCACCATACTTGCTCCGGACACTGCGAGAGGGCTGTACAAGCAATGATCACACGCACGGCACAGCGGACACACCAGGAACCGCGGTGTTGGCCGTCGAATGGCGCTAGCTGCGCAGCATTTGTGCACCGCCGCCGTCAGTGTCAGCCAGTTTGCCGTGGCATACGGAGCTCCATCGCAGTCTTTAACACTGGTAGCATGCCGCGACAGCGTGGACGTGAACCGTATGTGCAGTTGACGGACTTTGAGCGAGGGCGTATAGTGGGCATGCGGGAGGCCGGGTGGACGTACCGCCGAATTGCTCAACACGTGGGGCGTGAGGTCTCCATAGTACATCGATGTTGTCGCCAGTGGTCGGCGGAAGGTGTACGTGCCCGTCGACCTGGGACCGGACCGCAGCGACGCACGGATGCACGCCAAGACCGTAGGATCCTACGCAGTGCCGTAGGGGACCGCACCGCCACTTCCCAGCAAATTAGGGACACTGTTGCTCCTGGGGTATCGGCGAGGACCATTCGCAACCGTCTCCATGAAGCTGGGCTACGGTCCCGCACACCGTTAGGCCGTCTTCCGCTCACGCCCCAACATCGTGCAGCCCGCCTCCAGTGGTGTCGCGACAGGCGTGAATGGAGGGACGAATGGAGACGTGTCGTCTTCAGCGATGAGAGTCGCTTCTGCCTTGGTGCAATGATGGTCGTATGCGTGTTTGGCGCCGTGCAGGTGAGCGCCACAATCAGGACTGCATACGACCGAGGCACACAGGGCCAACACCCGGCATCATGGTGTGGGAAGCGATCTCCTACACTGGCCGTACACCACTGGTGATCGTCGAGGGGACACTGAATACTGCACAGTACATCCAAACCGTCATCGAACCCATCGTTCTACCATTCCTAGACCGGCAAGGGAACTTGCTGTTCCAACAGGACAATGCACGTCCGCATGTATCCCGTGCCACCCAACGTGCTCTAGAAGGTGTAAGTCAAGTACCCTGGCCAGCAATATCTCCGGATCTGTCCCCCATTGAGCATGTTTGGGACTGGATGAAGCGTTGTCTCACGCGGTCTGCACGTCCAGCACGAACGCTGGTCCAACTGAGGTGCCAGGTGGAAATGGCATGGCAAGCCATTCCACAGGACTACATCCAGCATCTCTACGATCGTCTCCATGGGAGAATAGCAGCCTGCATTGCTGCGAAAGGTGGATATACACTGTACTAGTGCCGACATTGTGCATGCTCTGTTGCCTGTGTCTATGTGCCTGTGGTTCTGTCAGTGTGATCATGTGATGTATCTGACCCCAGGAATGTGTCAATAAAGTTTCCCCTTCCTGGGACAATGAATTCACGGTGTTCTTATTTCAATTTCCAGGAGTGTATTTATTCCTAAACATATCGTCTCTTTATTTTTATGAGGTATAAAACGATATCTTCCAGTACAGTAAGCGTAATCCTGGTAACGCACGTAACACGTGCACTTTCATTATGATTTATCACAATGGTGTCCATGATGATCCACGAACGATGTATTACATCAAGGACTCCTCCCAGTTTCTGTAATCAGACGCAAGGATATTATCTCCAAGAAACAGCTATAACTTTCGTGTCGCACTCCGAAACGCTGTGTTAACTTCTCACGAATACTCTAGAGTCATACTTAAAAAGGAGTTTCATACTAAACAGAAAATAGTATCGATAAATGTCTCGGTAAGCCCATATATCAGATATAATAGAGAATGAAAAAAATTTCTAATGTTACAACTGTGAGGACGCTCTTGATATATCTTTAGGGGTGTCAGATGTAACATATTTCCACGAAAATCACATTCGCTTATCAACAAGACAGTTTAAAATGGTGTTATAAGGCTCACCTCATCAAATACCGTGCATCTGCAAACATTATGTGTGGTTTAATGACAGCAGGATGTGGCAAACAGCCCGTCTTTACTGCACGGAGTGATTCAGTTAAGAAGTTCAGCTTGGATACTTTCTGAACCGTTTACGATTCCGTAATTTTGTTTTCATCACATTAGTGGTAATTTCCTTTAAAAGCCACATTAATCACAAAGCTAGTAGTATCTACTTCTCCTTTTTCAGTGGAACTAGGGGCAATGAATTCAATGCTGTCTCACTCTCTATAATCTCATTATCAGTTTTAGAAAAATTACAATGTTTAGAACTTACGCTGCATCGGTCCTAAACATGAAACCGATTACTGTCTTACGCGGACGTTCTCGTCATTATACGGAACTGCCACGTCATGGTTATGGGGCGCTCCGGTCTGACGCAGCTGTGAGAATCTGCTAACAAAACCGGAGAAAAGTTCAATTAACATTAAAACTAATCGCCAATGTTGTAGGAAAGTCCCTGCGGAATGTTAATACGTTAGGAAGGAGACCACTCACCGAAAAGCAGAATCGTAAAGTTGCTGATAATAGGCACACAAAAGAAAGAAAACGTTTCAGCGTTGTCCTTTGACGAGCTACAGAAAATCACACACACACGTACATAGGCGTTTGTATGCGGGAATGCAAGCGCGCTCGCCAGGCTGTGTGTGTGTGTGTGTGTGTGTGTGTGTGTGTGTGTGTGTGTGTGTGTGTGTTTTACTTTAGCTCGTCAAAGGACAACTCTGAAAACCTTCAAGTTTTCTTTCTTTTGTTTGTGCGTATAGACAACTCAGTTCTCCTGCTTTTATGCGAGTAGTCCCATTTAATCTTAAAGTCCTTGATAGTGATCACATTTTGTTACATGAGGTTGGACCGACACACTCACTTGGAGGCAAAGGACACGGCACCTGAACATGGTTCACCAGTTAACTACGGTAACAGTTATGCTCCTATTTCTGCAAGGACCTTGAAAGGAAGGTGCACGTCAAAAACTGAATGGGTTTGCAGAACATGGGATTGTGTGTAAATGGCGTCCTAGTTCTAATGTCAACCTTCACATGTACATTGCAAAATTGCTTCAGTAACAGTAAGAAAAAAAGTAATCATAAAATAATGTGGACGTAAATATCTCCTTAAAATTCTATTGTGTCGTGCAAGTCACAAAATGCCTACCGTATACTGCATGATACGTTTTCAGTCCCTGTTGCAAGGACAAACTGAAAAGATTGCTTCGAAATCATTGCACATTCTGAAAAAATTAGATGCTTCAGATCACCCTGGATCTTCGGAACTTGTGCACAGACTTCATCTTTGAGTTTATTCAAGAGAAAAACGAGCCGGCCGGAGTGGCCGTGCAGTTCTAGGAGCTACAGTGTGGAACCGAGTGACCGCTACGGTCGCAGGTTCGAATCCTACTTCGGGCATGGATGTGTGTGATGTTCTTAGGTTAGTTAGGTTTAATTAGTTCTAAGTTATAGGCGACTGATGACCTCAGAAGTTAAGTCACATAGTGCTCAGAGCCATTTGAACCAAGAGAAAAACGACCAGTGCTGTCAAGTCAGGTGAAGGCGCAGATCTAGCCACAAGCGAGTAGTGACCCTGGCGGACATCGCACTAGCACCAAGCACATCTTTGTATTTTAGGTAATACTTCCTCTCTGAGCGCCAGTAGTACTTCTGTAAGAAACTGTAGCCGGCCGGCGTGGCCGAGCGGTTCTAGGCGCTACAGTCTGGAACCGCGCGACCGCTACGGTCGCAGGTTCGAATCCTGCCTTGGGCATGGATGTGTGTGATGTCCTTAGGTTAGTTAGGTTTAAGTAGTTCTAAGTCCTAGGGGACTGATGACTTCAGCAGTTAAGTCCCATACTGCTCAGAGCCATTTGAACCATTTAAGAAACTGTGCGTATATTTTATCCTTTAAGGTTTGTTCAATGAAGTAAGAACCAGTCACGCAATCTCCAACAATCCTGCACCAATCGTTCAAACTCCACTGCCTCTGATGTTCAATCTGCCCAGACATATCCGATTCTCAGCAACCAAATACATATTTCTTAAATTTTGTTTTCCGTGATTTGTGAATGTATCTTCGTTGGTAAAGAATTCTTTGAAGAAAGAACCATTGTCTTCATGTCAGACCCGAATGGTACAATTCCAAGCGTTTTCTGCAACATCACGGGTAAATCTTCTGATGAAGTGACACAAGATGAGGATGAAAGCTGTTTTCGCGAAAAATGCGAACAACGCTGGGCTGACTTATTCCAGAAGCGCTCCCTGTTTCTCTGGAGCCATCATGTGGGTTATGAGCAACAGCTGTCAGGAAATCCATTTTGTTGCCTCGGCCCGTTGTAGGCTAGACACCCACTCCACAGTATCTAGTTCTCTTCAAAAACAACTGCTTCCACATTCCTATCACAAGGATGCAAATACCAGGGAAATGAGTGCGTCGTGACGACTTTCCCCCCTCGCCGACCCCCTCCTGTCAGGAAATGGAAAAACTGTAGTGTAGACAAGTATTTTCTTTCACTAAAATGATTTGAAAGTTGGTATTACGCAAGATGTTTAACAGGTTCAGAATTTTTATGGCTGCTTCCAAGGCTCCATTCGACTTCCAGAATAGAAAAAGTACTCCATACTCACAGGCCTACACCCCCCCCCCCCCCTCCCCACTTTCCAACGATCGTACGGGCTCCTTCGGTCCGTCGAGATATCTTCGTGCGTAAAACTCAACTGTTGTCTTCATATACTACCTGCATCCTCCGTAAAGAAGTAGTTTATGTAGTTTCTCTTGGTATGTTATACATATTTATTTTTTAAAACTAACCACCGCTCTACACGGCTGCATACCAGTATCGGGGCAGTGCAACACTCAGATTTCTCTTTATCCACTTCATGTCGAAATTAGATAAATCCTAAGTTCTATATATTGTAATTTGTCCAAACTACTAATCGGATTTTTAAGAGGGAAACGCCGTTAAATTCTTGTATTTTAGAACTCCGATAGTATAAGCAGAAATTACTGTAGTTCCATTTGAATAATCGAAGATGACAAAGATATCTCTGTAATTAATACAGCTATGAAAAGGGGTTATGCATCAGTTGGTGAGGAGTATCTCACAGTTCATCTGGGTGGCAACAAAATTACGATATCTTAAACTAGACAACAGGTAAACTAGACCGCCTACAAAGTAGAGCACAGGTAAACTAGAGCACACTTCAACAAAACCGCTAGAAACACAAACCACAAGCAAACTAGACATTGCGAAAACTATAATTTGCAGTAACTTGACTTTAAAATACCAGGCTTTTCAAAAATTAGACTGTGTGATGTTTACAGTGTCTAATGGGATGGAAAAAGGTGGGCCACCAGGTATCAGAACATAGTTTACTTTGCAATTTTACCTCCTACAAATAACATTCTTTTATTTATTTATTTATTTTTCTCTACACACCTCGTCTGGGTCCTGTATTGTAACTTGGACGTAAGATCTCTGGATGTGAGCACACATGGACTTAATTTGTTCTGCAACTGGAGCCAACTTCAAAGTGTCAGTCGTTATGAAACAGCGCGTCTAGTGTATTATGAGCAACTGCCAGGGCACTCATCAAGCAGAATGTTGCACAAAGCATGGCCGTGACCACGCTAAATGCGTCAGAACTATGAAGGCTTGTAAAACAATTTATGGGGGGATAGTGAAGCGTACTGCCGTAACAGATACCACGACCGAAGCGCCACTTTCTAACTCCGTGCCTCATTTTAATGATTGGTAATGGAAATTCCACATCTAAATGTGCAACTGCCGACCCGTGCAAGGCAGATCACTTACCGACTTTTGACTCCCACGTTACTGTAGAGTCCCCTACGGATGGGAGTCAACACCATAGCAACCGATCGACCAAAAAACACTTCTAATCGTCTTCTTCGTTCGTGAGACTACAACATTTCTAACCACTTATTGCACATTTTCATTTTTTTAACACTCAGGACCCGAAGTGTGAAAGAAATAATTTCCAGCTTGCGGTTGAGGACATTTATGTGTCGAATGTGATCTTTCACCTGCATTAATCTTTTATTTCATATTCAAATAAAGTGCTGTATTTATACGTTTATTTTGAGATACGCAATTACTTAAAGTAGTGAATAAGACAACGACACTAATTTGCATCAGGGAAGTAACTAGGCTAAAGCGAATATTCTCTATGAAACTCTCATAGATGTTGCTCCTCGAAGCAGCTCTTGCAACGCATTGGATTCTTCAGAAGATGCAAGCAGGCGACCAATAATTCCAAGTGGTGAAGCGGATACCTATTTTGTTTGAAACAAGTTTCGGGAAGCAGTTAGGATGCGTTTATTTGCAGACACCTTAAAATAGTGACAGATTAGTATTATGAAACGATTCTTCTCAAAAAGTTAATAAAACCCGAGAGTGTGATAAAGCCGACTGACACATACAATATGTGATCAAAAGTATCCGGACACCACCAAAAACATACGTTTTTCATATTACGTACATTGTGCTGTCATCTACTGCCAGGTACTCCATACCAGCGACTTCATAAATCATTAGACATCGTGAGAGAGCACAATGGGCGGCTCCGCGGAACTGACGGACTTCGAACGTGGTCGGATGATTGGGTGTCGCTTGTGTCATTCCTCTGTACGCTAGAATCCACTCTCCTAAACATCCCTAGGTCCACTGTTTCCGACGTGATATTCAAGAGAAAACGTGAAGCGACACGTACAGCACAAAAACGTATTGGCCGACCTCGTCTGTTGATTGACAAAGATGACCGGCAGCTGGAGAGGGCCGTAATATATAATAGGTAGACATCTATCCAGATCATAACACAGGAATTCCAAACTGCATCAGGATCCACTGCAAGTACTATGACAGTTAGGCAGTTGGTGAGACAACTTGGATTTCATGGCCATGCGGCTGCTCATAAGCCACACATCCCCCGGTAAATGCCAAACGACGCCTCGTATGGTGTAAGGAGCGTAAACATTAGACGATTTAACACTGGAAAAACAATGTGTGGAGTGATGAATCGCGGTACACAGTGTGTCGATTCGATGGCAGGGTATGGGTATAGCGAATGCGCGGTGAACTTCATCTGCCAGCGTGTGTAGTGTAAACAGTAAAATTCGGAGGCAGTGGGGTTATGGTATGGTGGTGTTTTTCATAAAGAGGGCTTGCACCTCTTGTTGTTTTGCGTGGCACTATCACAGCACAGGCCTACATTGATGTTTTAAGCACCTTCTTGCTTCCCACTGTTGAAGAGCAATTCGAGGGTGGCGATTGCATCTTTCAACACGACGAGCACTTATTCATAATGCATGGCCTGTGGCGGGGTGCTTACACGGCAATAACATCCCTGTAATGGACGGGCCCGCACAGTCCTTATCTGAATCCTACAGAATGCCTTTGGGATGTTTTGGAACGCCGATTTCGTGCCAGGCCTCACCAACCGACATTGATGCCTCTCCTCACTGCAACACTCCGTGAAGAATGGGCTGCCATTCCCCAAGAAACCTTCCAGCACCTGATTGATCGTATTCCTGCGAGAGTGGCAGCTGTCATCAAGGCCAAGGGTGGGCCGATACCATGGAGGGCGTCACGAACTTGTAAGTCATTTTCAGCCAGGTGTCCGGATACTTTTGATCACATGGTGTAAGAACTATCTCAGAGTACGTCCTGTTACCCACTGACCAGATTGGCCCATAGCCAAAATCTCTTGCTGACTTCTTAAAACTTTGGAATTCTGGAAAATTGGAAATTTATTGTAATGACTATGTGAGCAAACTGCTGAAGTCGTCGGTACTAAGGCTTACGCACTACTTAATCTAACTTAAACTAATTTACGCTAAGGACAACGCACACACACCCATGCCCGAGGGAGGGCTCGAACCTCTTACGGGGGGAGCCGCGCGAACCGTGACGGGACCCCCTAGACCACACGGCTATCCCGCGCGGCTTTTGGAATTCTTCGTACATCTTTGGTAAATTAACGGTATTTGTTTCTTTACTGAATTCACTCTTTTACAAGACAACGCTGTTATCGTAGTGAAGCTCTGATGGCCTTTAGGCCCCTCGTAGTACCAGTTATGCCAAAAATGAATTTCAATCATCAATATTTAATAACATAAAATCGCAATTTTGCGCCAGAACTCTCCCGTCTACGTACTGACTGCCAAGCAAGCTTTATTATTATGAAGGCTCACATTCCTCTCCCCACTATCGTGATCCACTAACACGCCTTATAGTCCACCCGTTACCACTGCCTGCTAGGTAATCGGCCTGCTACTCGCTACCGTCTTATTCTGCAGTACTGCTTAATTCAGCCAAATGACTTTTGCTATCTGCCAGTTCCCAGTAATGTAAAATTTGGAAAGATAAATACACTCCATAACAGGACGATCCTCACAGTGCGCTGCGATGTGCTGCCTACTCTAAGAATTACTACTAATAGCACATCTATAACTAGGCTGGGATGACTGAGGCAACGTCTTCGAGAATATAGTACCTGTAGAGAGGGAAGGTGTATAGATGAAAACTGAGAAAAATTTAAAAAGTAAGGAAAAGTGGAAAATTTTAGTTAAATCGGTCGGTCAAGAGAAGTCTTTTTCTACGCTAAAATAATGAAAAACTCCTTACAAAATCATTACAAGTTAAAGACGTGCGAATTATTTTCCTCTCTTAGCAGATCAAAAATCAGTCTGCACCGGGATACGAACGTCACTCAATCGAATACTTAGCATGAAGAGGACAAGATGTGAGCAAGCGTTTTGTGCAAGGCATACGTCGTAAGTGGTTCATGCAATAGGGTGCAAAAAAGAATCAAGTCAAAATTTACATTTACTCCTTAAAGGCATAGTACACACTAAGAGGCTAACCAATAAAAATGCCTAAATTTCGAAACAGTTGAAAATATTAACAAGTTGTTTGGTCACAGCAAACTACGGTGGCAAAATTTAAAAACTTGTACAAAGTAGGGCTGATGTAGGTGATGGAGGACAATGCACAGCAATCCCGCTGTATTTAACAGAAGCCAGCGGCCTTGCCGGCGTCGTACCACCGGTTCTCGTCAGATCACCGAAGTTAAGCGTTGTTCGGCTTGGCTAGCACTTTGGCGGTTGACCGTCTGTGTCTGATAAGCAAGAGCTGTTGCCACTCAGCCAGCCCTAGTGAGGTAAGTTGAGAAGCTACTTGATTGAAAAGTAGCGGTTCTGGTCTCGTAAACTGACAACGACTGCCGGCCGGAGTGGCCGTGCGGTTCTGGGCGCAACAGTCTGGAACCGAGTGGCCGCTACGGTCGCAGGTTCGAATCCTGCCTCGGGCATGGATGTGTGTGATGTCCTTAGGTTAGTTAGGTTTAATTAGTTCTAAGTTCTAGGCGACTGATGACCTCAGAAGTTAAGTCGCATAGTGCTCAGAGCCATTTGAACCATTTGACAACGACTGGGAGTGATTTGAGCTGACCACGCCCCCCTCCATATCAGCATCCAGTGATGCGTATGGGTTGGGTACGACACAGGGTCAGTTGGTACCATTGGGCCTTCAAGGCCAGTTCACAAGGAGTTTAGTTAGATAGAAGGTTACTTTAAAAACTGAGCGTTCGTGCCGGCCGATGTGGCCGAGCGGCTCTAGGCGCAACAGTCTGGAACCGAGCGACCGCTACGGTCGCAGGTTCGAATCTTGCCTCGGGCATGGATGTGTGTGATGTCCTTAGGTTGGTTAGGTTTAAGTAGTTCTAAATTCTAAGGGACTGATGACCTCAGATGTTAAGTCCCATAGCGCTCAGAGCCATTTGAACCATTTTTTGAGCGTTCGTTTCTTAAGCAAATAACGCTTTAAAAATACCTGCCTTCTACAATGCGTAAGACAATTTATCCGGTTTGGCGCTGCTACCGATAAAAGGGGATTGAGCAAATGGTTACAGGCTTGGAAAACTCGAAGACCAATCTTTCAGCGTAGAAGACGCTTACGTTCACCCTCTTACGTATCTGTCCTATACAGATGCTCAGATTAAATCAACTTCGCACATAGGGGTAGAAGCAGTCATTCTTCCCAAGCTCCATCCGTGATATTGATATAATAGCTCAGTAAAATTTGACCTCTGACACTGCGTATTGTGTGATTGAAAGAGCAAAGACGAAGAAGCATGTGTATAAATTCATGTAAGAATGGAAGAGTACGAAATACAGATTTTTCTAAAATAAATGACCATTTTGCTCCTACATCATGGAAGGAAACTCATTTAAGTAATTTACGTTTTATTTCCATTAGGCTGTGGTCCAAGGCGTGTGTATGAGCATGTGCGCCGACTATGTGGATGCGGTGGGGCTCGGTGACGCACATACATAAACAAAATGTTCAGTTCGATAAACAAAATGAAATAAACTTTTCTCACTTGCCTTCATCAAAAAGTAAGGAACTATTAAAACAATGAAATGGAACTTAAAATTTCTGACCTCTGAAACATATCTGTTTCAGATGCCGTTGTTCAAAGGCAACCAAGCAACACACTCCTCCGTTGCTTGCCTTTCTCAGGACAGGTCAAATGCTTTCCCCAGTATAACAGTTGCACTACACGCCGTCTTTTCTGCATGTTTCCATGTTTCCTTACAAGTGACACGCTACAATAGGCCCCCTACATTCGTCAACAATTGTTTTAAAATATCTGCTTGCCAATGTTGAGCAATAGTAAAGAATAATCCGAGATACATGGAAGTCGATTATTAAAGACTATCGCAATAGTTATTTTCTTAAAAAACATAACAGCGGTTAAGTGTAAGATTGCTGTGAAATTGTTTTCATGTAATCTGGATTGTTATCATTTTGTTTGCTCAGAAAATGGCTTTGAAGTAGGCGGGAGCTTATATTTTAGACTGAAGAGGCAGTTGATGAAAATGCATTTTCTGGCACGTTAGCGAAGTTTCGACACGCTGGAAAATTTTTCGTTACTACACTGGGCCAGCACATTATACGGCGTAATCTTAAGAATATATCACATTTTCATCTACTTCAAACCGGAATTCTGCCAAGGGTTCTCTAACATGAGACAATTTTGGTTATATATGACGCATAACGGCCCGATCGCGTGGTCAGGTACTTTAAGCAGTAGCCTGCATGGTTAATTACGCGAAATAAATCTCTAGGTTTGCAATGATGAAAGAAGTGAGGGAGCCTTTCGAGCGAAGTGAAAATGAATCCATTTTTGTGCTATACAGGACATCCAGGTATTCAGGCAGGTGTAGGAGAAGATTTACACTATGTGAGCAAAAGTATCCGGACACTCCCAATAACATACGTTTTTCATATTACGTGCATTGTGCTGCCACCTACTGCCAGGTATTCCATATCAACTACATCAGTAATGTGACTCTTCAGGCTTTCCCGGCGGATATGTTGTAAATAGTCTTCAGGTGAGTGCCGCCGGATGACGTTGTGCAAATCCCACAATATTTCTTCGGAGCAACTGTCCGACATCATCAGGTGGTTGAACCTCGCTGGTGGCTAGGCACGACTGACAAGATCCGCATGTCGACGCCGCTGTATATGGAGCACGCGCGTGAAGACTGCGCAGGCGCGGGAACACGCATGCGCAAAAATTTGCAGATAGATGGCGCCATACTCAAACGCCCTCTGCCGGGAAACGCAGAGCGGCCGTTCTGCGCGTGTGCTGACGCTGTGTTTACTAACATGCTGCCAAAGTTAGGACGGTTCTGTTATCGAAAGCTCTTTGTTTTCTCGTCGTGATTTAACAGTAGCCAATGCAGGGTTCCAGGCTGTACTCAACTGAAATCCCGCATCCCTGTTGATAAGGTTATCAGCTGTACGGATATGTATTGCTTCCCTAATGAAGCAATCCCAGAAAGAGGATGCTGGGGATAAAACTTCCGTCTTTTCATAAATCATGTGATGTCCTGTGTGCAGACAGTGTTCCGCAATTGCCGACTTCTCCGGTTGGCGTAGGCGTGTATGACGCTGATGTTCATCGCAATGTTCTTGTACTGTGCGACATGTCTGACCTATTTATGCCGCCCCACACGGACAAGGAATCTTGTACACACCACGTTTCCTCAGACCGAGATCATCCTTAACCGAACCTAACAGGTTCCTCAGTTTTGCAGATGGTCGGAAAACACACTTGATGTCATATCTTTCGAGGACTCTTCCGATTCTTGACGTCACGGCACCAAAGTACGGCAAGAAGGCCAAGGTGGTGGGTGTCTTCATTCTGCTCCATAGATTGAACTCGCTTGGGCCTGAATGCATTTTTATCTGTCTCTCAGAATAACCGTTTGGACAGAAGACTGTCTTCAAATGTTGCATCTCACTCGGCAGGCTTTCAGAGCCAGATACCACACGCGCTCTATGAACTAGCGTACGTAATGCACTACCGCATTTTGCTGGATGATGGCAGCTTGTGGCCTGCAAATATAGATCTGTATGCGCTGGCTTGCGGTATGCGCTGTGTCCCAATGTTCCATCAGCTTTCCTTCGTACCAAAACATCAAGGAAAGGTAAAGTGCCACCTTTTTTCCACTTCCATAGTGAAGTTAATATTCGGATGGAGCGAATTTAAATGTTGAAGAAACGTAGGTAGAGTATCCACTCCGTGTGGCCACACCACAAACGTATCGTCAACATACCGCAGAAAACAAGAGGATTTGAGAGTGGCTGACTGTAGCACTTTATCTTCAAAGTCCTCCATAAAATAATTGGCCACCACAGGAGAAAGAGGGCTCCCCATGGCGACACCGTCCACTTGTTCAAAATATTGGTCTTGAAATAAGAAGTATGTTGAAGTAAGCACATGTTTAAATAGTGCCACTATGTCCTCCTCAAACTTGTTACTAATGAGCTCTAAAGAGTCCTGCAAGGGCACCTTTGTAAATAAAGACACAACATCGAAACTTACTAAGAGATCCGATGATTGCAGTCTAAGAGCTTTCAAGCAACCTATGAAATCCTCAGAGTTGCGAATATGATGGTCGCACTTGCCTACGAGAGGTCCCAATAGTGACGTCAGATATTTGGCAACAAAATAAGTAGGTGCTCCAATGTTGCTCACTATAGGGCGCAGAGGCACCCCATTCTTAAGTATCTTGGGTAGGCCATAGAGTCTAGGAGGAACTGCAGCTTGTTGACGTAAACCCTTAGCGACTTGCGCTGGGATCGAGCTCTGCCTGATGAGTTCCAAAGTCTTCCTCTGGATCCTACCCGTCGGATCACTTTTTAATTTACTGTATGCAGGATCGTCGACCAGTTTGTGCATCTTGCTGTTATATTCTGTGCGTGAGAGGAGAACAGTAGCATTTCCTTTGTCAGTAGGTAAGATGACGATGTATTAGTCTCTTCTCAGATCGTGTAGTGCAGTTCTTTCAGCTGCAGTAATATTAAAGCTGGTCTTCTTAGGTGGCGCCCGAGTCAGGATGCTGCATGAATCACGCCTAATCTCTTCAGCAGCTTCCTAAGGATGTTTCAAAACAGCCTGTTCTATTCCACTAATCACATCTCGGATAGGAATGGTGCCAGGCGTAGGAGCAAAATTCATACCTTTCTCTAGCACCGAAACTGCAGCGTTGTCCAGCGTCTTTTCCGTGAGATTAAACACGATGCGTCTTCTTGGCATATTTTCTTGCGTTCGGGCTTCGAGTCGATCGTATTTTGCCATTTGACGAACCTTGGCTTGCTGTTCAGTCCAATCAGCTAGCGCCCAAGTGGCGCTATCTACCCAATTCCAGGATACCGCTGAAAGGTTCGCAGAGATTTTCAGATGGAGTGATAGTAATCGTCTGGACACCAAGCACAATTCCTGACGTGTATAGCGTACCCTTTCCCTCACAAGTGCTGCACTCGCCCGTCGTTTGATTCTAACGGCAGTTTATATGGTGTTTAAATTTAGCAAACGCAGGGATGGTTTGCTTGTCACGGCATCTCAGTAAAAATGCGAGGGTGCTTAGCTGTCTACCTCTCTTGAGACGTAACTTGTCAAGTTCACATACGTTTTTTGCCATCTCCTCCCCGTAAAGGTACCACATGTGACTCTTCCGGCTTTCCCAGCGGATATGTTGTAAATAGTCTTCACGAGTGTGCCGCCGAATGACGTTGTGGTTCAACCACCTGATGATGTCGGATAGTTGCTCCGAAGAAATATTGTGGGATTTGCACAACGTCATCCGGCGGCACACCCGTGAAGACTATTTACGACCTCAGTAATCATTAGAAATCGTGAGAGAGCAGAATAGGGCACTCCGCAGAACTCACGGACTTCAAACGTGGTGAGATGATTTGATGTCACTTGTGTCATACGTCTGTACGCGGGATTTCCACACTCCTAAACATCCCTAGATCCACTGTTACCGAGGTGATAGTGAAGTTGAAACGTGAAGGAATTCATACAGGACAAAAGCGTACACGCCGACCTCGTCTGTTGACTAACAGAGACAGCCGACAGTTGAAGAGGGTCGTAATCTGTAATAGGCAGACATCTATCCAGACCATCACACACGAATTCCAAACTGCATCAGGATCCACTGCAAGTACTATGACAGTTAGGCTGGAGGTGAGAAAACGTGGTTTTCATCGTTGATCGACTGCTCACAACCTACACATCACTCCGGTAAATGCCAAGCGACGATTGGACGATTGAACAGTGGAAAAACGTTCTGTGGACTGACGAATCACGGTACACAATATGTCAATCCGATGCCAGGATGTGGGTATAGCGAATTCCTCGTTACGCCTCTGAGTCTGTGGGTTCCTCCAAGTACATTCGAACCCGAGGATGGTATCATTTCTGTTGCTTTGAAGTCAGCTATGTTGCAAACTGAGCTAGTGCATTCTCAACGTATGCTTACAGTACCGGTATATTTTGCTTTAACACAGCACAGATGTTTATGACACAGGCAGTGTTCATAAAAGATTATGAACGAAAGATAATCATTTGAAAAAGTGCTATTGATATGCACCCACAGAAATTTTGGAAAGACAGAGCCCTTGTTTCTGTGCATAATGTTTCATCTCCTAACGAATGTAAGCGAGACACGAATTTAGATCACTATCCTTAAATAATGATGAAATAATAATAATAAAAATAATAATAAATAATGATAAAAAATGCAAAAACCGCGAAAAATGCATGCTTGGACTTTAATGTAGATGCTACGATGTCCTCAATACGTTGCAATTGTCAGTCATGAATCGAATAGTATTCCGACCAATTGTGACAGCATTATGTCGGTTAGTAAATTAAAAAATCTTTTGGTGCTAGTATGGTGAGTGCTTCCGTAAACAAAGAAAAATGGTTCAAATGCTCTGAGCTCTATTGGACTTAACTGCTCAGGTCATCAGTCCCCTATAACTTAGAACTACTTTAACCTAACTAACCTAAGGACATCACACACATCCATGCCCGAGGCAGGATTCGAACCTGCGACCGTAGCGGTCGCGCGGTTCCAGACTGTAGCGCCTAGAGCCGCTCGGCCACTCCGGCCGGCCCTAAGGACATCACACACATCCATGGCCGAGGTAGTATTCGAATATGCGACCGTAGCGGTCGCGCGGTTCCCGACTGTAGCTCCCAGAACCGCTCGGCCACCCCGGCCGGCTAACCAAAGAACCCTAAGAGTTTTGTATTTCAAGAGGCACAGTGTTGAAGATTTGTATCGCTTACAGGGAAAACGAAAAAATCATCATCTGCTGAGTCACAACGCGGACGAATGTGTATCTTTAGTGATCGTGACAGATAGCCACTGAAAAGGATTGTGGGCAAAAGTAAGGGGACCAGAGCTGCGGAAGTCACTTCACAGCTAAATGTCGTACTCGCTAAACCTATCACACCCAAATAAGGTGAAGGTACCTACATAACCAGGGAATCGCAGGGAGTGCTGGAGTTCAAAACCATTCATCACTGATGAAAATGCCTGTAACAGGAAGACGAGGTGCCGAAGCCATATCGTGTTATTCCATTAGCTCCATGGCCACACTGCAAGGTCGCATTACTGCCAACGATTATGTGACAATTCTGGAATGTCAGTGCAATTCCATAGTACAATGTTTGGATCCCAACAGCGATGCTAAGTTTCAGTAAGAAAGCACTCCTGTTTACAAACCTCGCATCGTTCAGACGGGTTTTATGAGCACGAGGACGAAATGTTGCATCTATACTCGCCAGCATGGTCATCAAACCTAATTATTTTTGAGCCTTTGTTGTCTAATTTGGAGAGAAGTGTATACGATCACTGTTGTTTCTTCAAATTGCCACTGTTTTTCCAAGAAGAATGGTATAAGATTCCTCTCTGTCCATCTCTTCCCCCCACACTCTGTCCATGGCCTCTTTCTCCCTTTCTCTGTCCACATCCTTCTCTCTCTCTCTCTCTCTCTCTCTCACTCACTCTCTCTCACTCGCTCTGTCTGACCATCCGCTTCTTCCTCCTCTTTTGTTTCCGTTTGCCCACTACCCTTATCTACAATTTGCCCTCTACACCTCTGCCTCCTTTCTCTCTCCTTGTCCATCTCCTCCTCCCCCTCTCTGTGTCAATCCCCTCGGAACCCTTCTCTCTACCCATCTCTTCTTATCCCCTCTATATCTTCCTATTCTGTGTCTGGTTGTCCATCGCTTCCTCTCTTCTTTCTCTGCACGCCCCATCTTTCCCCTCTCATTATCCATCTGTTTCTTCTGCCCCCTCTCTGCCCAACCTTTCTCATCCTCTCATACAGTCATACAGACCTTGGATCGCATTCTGATACTACCTCCACGATATACCTGATGCACAGTGCAGACTAGATGTTACTAACGTGTGTGTGTGTGTGTGTATGTGTGTGTGTGTGTGTGTGTGTGTGTGTGAGAGAGAGAGAGAGAGAGAGAGAGATTAATATCGTTTAATTACAGGTTAATCACAGTCACTTTTCCAAATGTACTCCGTTGTCGGTTTTGAATTTCAGAAACTGTTTTTAGAGAACTTAAATAGTTTTACATTAAGGCTTCACAGAGCTTAATTTTTATATACATTTTCTGACATACGGCATCGGATGCAATACTGTTTAATCCCTGTTGTAGAATGAGTTAGCACAAATTGCGCTTAATAATACACACCCACAGTTATACAAATTATACTTATCGATATAAATGTAGTGCTGTATCATTTCATTCAGGATTTTGCAGATAGAATTAAAATTTTAGAGGAAGTAGTATTTTCGTTTCTTATGGAACCTGATGGTTATTTCAATGTGAATTTATCGAAAAATGACAAATTTTAATGCTTCACACTATTTTGCCTTGGAATGACATTCTTAGAGAACCCTGCCAGTTGTGTAATACAAGGTACTTACGTATCAAAACAGCAGTCATGCTCAAGTCATTTTTTATGTAATTGCTATTGGTGACATTCTACAGTTGCCGCTTTCCATCGTCAGGCGAGTTACAAATTTTCTTGGTAAAACCACACTTCGTTGTTCTAAACTAACTATTGATTTATAGATTTATCGTTGAAAGGAGTCTACAGGGGCACACTTGTATGTGGCATCTGAATATGATACGAATATTAATGTAAACTAAAATGGAACTACGATTTTGTAAATGATGTATGTTTCTGATAGGCTTTATAGTGCGGATCGCTGACTGTGCACGACCGCAGAGCCAAAGATGCTGCTTCTGGTCTGATACAGTAGCACTGGAGTAATAGAGCGCTTGGCGCACAGTTGTAGGTAGCTGCCTGCGAGGGAAAGGGGATGGAGTAGGCAGTTGTTGTGGTGTGCAGTGTGAAGCCTCAAGTGTTAGATTAATTTTGGTATGTCAATGTTGTTGAACTTGGAAGCAGAGGTCTTCATGCGAGCAAGGTAATGATGTTAAATAATTATGATTTCTGTTTTTGCCAGTGCGTTAGTACAGATCAGTTGGCTGATAATTTGTAGTTGTTGAGTGCCCTCAGAATGTACGTAAACTGTTTTGATAAAAAGGCTAGTGATACGGGTATATTTCATTTTTGTAATGCTTCTAATATTTGTTAACAGAGATATATATAATTTAAATTAATTTGCATTTATACTGGTTTAATGAGCTTAGATAATATTTGCTGTTTAAATCTCATTGTTTGTGAATCAATTGTGAGTAATGTAACTACAATTGTAAGATATTTTTGTAAAGCCAAACTTAACTTGTAATATAACTTTCCTAAAAAAAACTCAGTGTTAGAATTCACTATAATCAGTAACGCCTCCCTGTCCAGGTCACATATTTTTTAAAGAAGTTGGATTTTCTCAAATGTTTTCATTTATCAGAAAAAACAATTTCATGGGTATTTCAAAGTATTACGGTCCACATTGCACACAGCTGAGTCTGTAGCTAGCATTTAAATTTTTTTTCGCGAGAGACCAGAATATATCGCGTTCCACCGTTGCTGCTCTAGAGATAAGACAATTTAATTTATTTGTTATGTGCACAGAGACCAAAGTTATTAGTTTTGAACAGGGCCGCAGGATTCAGTGCCTAAGGTGCAGAATGTATTTTGCATTGGCTGTATTTCTTTATTGGTATTGGGAGTTGCATTGCCCAATCGATTCGTATTAAGTTTTACTAAAAATAACACAATGGAAGTTTAACACATGCAGTTACAACACGCTACACGATAATTCGAGTTTTGTATCCATTCCACAGTTCAAACATTTATACAAAATAATCATGAAGCATTAATCTTTTTTAAAAAGAACGTTATAATATTTAATGACAATTCAATGAAAAAATGTCGATCTTGTGTCTCAAAAAAATCGTGTGTTAACTGTATTACATCTTTTTCGTTCATACTGCCTCAAATATCAACTGCTTTAACATAAAGCACGTGGTCTTCAGGAGGAAGGCAGCTCGACACCCGCTAACTACTTATAGAGTGTCCCTAGATTCTTAAAGTTGGTAAAGGCGAGTGCCACGATGGGTTCCTCGAAAAGAACACTCCGATATCCATCCCTATACTTCACACATCCGAGTTTGGTTCAAATGGCTCTAAGCACTATGGGACTTAACATCTACATCTACATCCATACTCCGCAAGCCACCTGACGGTGTGTGGCGGAGGGTACCTTGAGTACTTCTATCTGTTCTCCCTTCTATTCCAGTCTCGTATTGTTCGTGGAAAGAGGGATTGTCGGTATGCTTCTGTGTGGGCTCTAATCTCTCTGATTTTATCCTCATAGTCTCTTCGCGAGGTATACGTAGGAGGGAGCAATATACTGCTTGACTCTTCGGTGAAGGTATGTTCTCGAAACTTTAACAAAAGTCCGTACCGAGCTACTGAGCGTCCCTCCTGCAGAGTCTTCCACTGGAGTTTATCTATCATCTCCGTAACGCTTTCGCGATTACTAAATGATCCTGTAACGAAGCGCGCTGCTCTCCGTTGGATATATCTTCTGTCAACCCTTGTAACCTCCCCACAAAAATTTTAAAAGAAAAAAAAGGACAATACTTAATACAAATGGGAGCCGAGTGTAACCTCCCCACAAAAATTTTACAAGACAGAAATATTATTTATGGAATGCCAATGGTCATTGCTCTATGCGTAACCTGCCCACAATGAAATGTACTGACAATGGGAACAAAAATGTGAAATTCGCAATCTGACTCAAATATAAATTCTTCACCAAAAAATTAAAGTCCATTCAGTGACAAGAAAATTCAATTAAACCGAAACATCGGTCTTTGGCCCTGTGTAAAACAATCAGAATTAAAGTCTTACCTCAGAATAACTGGATGTCAAATTTCTGCTCTTATTTCTGCGCACGGCTTGGAGGAACTGCATTGCAAATAATAATATTCCTTTTTTTTGTGAATTTACTGAAATTTTTCTTTTAAAAAAAGTGGAGTGAAATGGGAAGTGCAACGAAATCTTTAGTTCAATAAAAAATTAAATTTTTGAAAAAATGCTTTTGAAATAAAAATTATTATTGGGGGACTTGTTGGAGATTGATTAAAATAAATAAGTTTTACATTGTCTAATGATTATATTAATTAACAGTATACCTCATTCAGCATCTTGACCAGTGTTGCCGACCGCCTACATCACACAACCGCACTGGGCTGCTACTACTGACCGACCGCTCTGCATGACGACTATTAGCGTACTGCCCTGCACGACTACACAGAGCTACAGACTCGCAACGACTGCAGACAGAGAACTGAGAACCGCTCGCAACACTCGCGCGGTCAAGCGCAAACTCTCTGGTCACAGATGCTACAATGCCTCGCCATCGCTGCTATGTTACATACGTGTTTCATAACCCTCCACTGGGGGGGCAAAAATTTGGCAGCGATGGTGAGTCATTTGGACTTGCCAAGCGCGGCAAAATTTTTCTTTAATTAACAAAATCCTACAACTTACAGAATATTTAAATGTTGTGCACACGCACTAAGTACAAAATATATCAGACAAAGACAAAATGTGAATACAAAACATAGTAGCAAATCAGAAAAATGTATATACAAATTATTTGACAGATAACAAAGTGCACAGGCACTGAAAAAATTCTTTAGCATATTCAGAACAAATAAACAGACTGGTAAGAAAAAATATCATGATGACAAGTGACATAAGTATACTCGCATTGGAGTTCAGCGAATCGAAAAATGTATAACCTATGAACATAAATGATGTTACCAAAAAATTTTTTTCTTTATGTGACAAGAATCAGGATAGGAAAGGGAAGGATTGCATCATGGTTGTAGCACTTTAGATTGCACACAGCTGTTCTGAAAGTCCATATCTTTCCACAGAAGTACAACACCAAGTGACACAACTTGAAGTTCTTTTCCCATCAGAATTTATCAGTGTAGCCAAGACACTGAACTGTCGTAGTAATGTTCCATGTTTTCATTTTGGCAGTACCTTACGTACACCAAACAGTGGGACCATAATAATGTCTTCATCGCTCACGGTGGTGGACAGCATGTCGTGTCAACACCACGCTCTTACAAGGCACACCAACGTAGAATTAGTGCAAAAACCAAATATAGTGCTCCATGATCAGTAGGATAAACAGGACAAATGGACATTGCAGTAATTCAGGGTAGTTAGCTTATGAGGATAAGGACATTATGTCACATAATATTGACAATTACAGACTTAATTAGTAGTTTGTGGCATTCATAGCCCAGTTATTGAACATTTCTGTACCAAGTATGCAGTATTACAGAAAAATGTTCATTAATTGTTTTACATAGAATCAGTAGCCTTCTTTTCCTGGTTACAAAATATTATGAAATAATCGCATTCTTTTCAGTTACAGAGTATAATTAAGAATCATTAACCTTCTCCTAATTACAGTTAATTAATCATTTGTCATTCCAATAATACTCATTATCCTTTTCCTAATTACAGTTGATTAATCATTTGTCGTTAATTAATCATTTGTCTAATTACAGTTAATTAATCATTTGTCTAATTACAGTTAATTAATCATCTGTCTAATTACAGTTAATTAATCATTTGTCGTTAATTAATCATTTGTCTAATTACCGGTAATTAATCATTTGTCGTTCCAATAATAATCATTAGCCTTTTCCTAATTACAAAGCATTATTAAACAGTCACATTCATTTCCAATTACAAAGTATGAACATTGAAAACAAGAGTTAATTAATGGCATAATTAATAACAATTCGTGGAGTGACATTAATTATTGGCACTCAGTGGCCAGCAAGTATTGAATAGAGTCATCATTCAGTATTATTCAGATTATTACGAAGTCATTATTAAAAATCCGTTAATTACAGTCATAGCATTAATAATCATGGGCATTACAAGTACTCATTACAATAAACAGTGTTCCTCATTCAGTAGTATTCAGATCATTACAAAGTCATTATTAAAATCAGTTAATTACAATCAAAGCATTAATAATCACAGGCACTATAAGTAGTCTCATTACAATAAACAGTGGCAGTTATTAGCTAGTGACAAAGCATTATCTTAAATATATACCTTTTTTTTTTGTCTCATTAAGAAGTCATTACTCAAGTGACGTACTATTCAGAGCTAATCAGTATTATTCAGAATTGTCTCAAACTGGTGTCACTATTTGGGACTGGTAATACCTTTTTTTTTTTTTTTTTTTTTTGTTAGCAATGCATTGCGTTGGGATCGATAATTAATTGCTGAGGCATAACACTATTTGCTTTTGACCTATTGCTGCAAACGAGGATAGGTAACGTCATTCGTCATGAGTCAGCTGTAGCAAGGTTATGTAACAAGGCAGTATATGTGATCACATTCATAAACGATAAACACAAATGGGTAAAAAAAAAATGCAAGTACAAGAACAGGTATAATAACTAACAGGTTTAGTAAGTATCATGAAAAGCTTCTCCTGGAAAAATTACAAAATGGATTATTAACCTGAAAGAAGAAACGCACACTATGCTGAAAAGTAGTGAACTTCGAATTAACAGGTAGTGAAATGTGTATAAAAATGTGTTCCATAGCTGTCCTTTCCAAAACTTTCCGTCATCCTACTATGCAATATAACACCTGCTGTCAAAACAAACTGCAACAAATACTTAAATAACTACATAGCATAAATATAAAACTTCAACATTATCCTCATCTGTAAAGAAAAAACTTCATTATCAATCACTTCATTATCCACATTATCATAACTTCATTATTATCATCACCTGTAAAGAAAAACTTCATTATTCATAATACCATTTCCTTCATCATTATTCATCAGTATTCATTATCATCTGCAAGAAATCACTTCATTACTCATTATACAACTATTCCTTATCTCTAGCATATTTCATCACTAAAACTAAGATGTGTAGTTCAGTCTGACAGCCTGCATCAATCACCTTGTATTCTGAAAGAAAAAATTAGTTAAGACTGCTATTCTGTGATGAGTATAGTATAATCTTGTTAATGCTTGTTAATCCTGATCCATTTACTCTTCCTCATAAAGTTATTGCATCTCCTTTCGTTTATTCCGTAGGTGAAATTCCCATTTCTGTTGGATTTATTTCTTACATACATCATTTCTTTCTGAAATTGATGAACAGAGATTAATGTCTTGCATTTAAATCATATACCCACTAAATAATGACTGGTTTATGGTAACATACTTAAGCATACAGCATAACATGACAGAAAACGTAATATGTCAAAAACATTGACAGTGTTCAAATGCAAAAATATACACAGAATAATACAATGCAGCAGCTAAAAAAAAACGTAAAACAGTCGCGATCTTGAGATGTCATAGGGCAAAAAAATGTCAAAGTCGACTGGTGTGTGTTATATCTTAACTATTTCACAATACATACAAACAAAACTGGAGTACAATCATATACACAAAAAAGTGGAAAAATGTGCACGGTCTGATGTGTAACGACAAGAAAAGCGACCTGCTAACCTTACCTTGCCGGGCACTTGCCAAGAAAAAATACGATAATCATCAGTAATTAGTCACGTGAAATAATTGCATTAGTAAATGGCATCATAGTGTGTTGAATCATACAGTGGTTTCACTCAATAAACGGTTTAATGTTTGAGATATGGTGATTGCCTTTCGATTTTCTAGTTCTCAAAGTTTCGACGTGTACAACATTGGGGTGAGGGATGCTGCGAATCCGATACGGACCTGCGTATAGAAGTTCAAATTTACTGCACTTACCTTTTAATTTGCTGGATAAATAGTGTGTACGTACTAATATCTTCTGTCCAACGTGAAAGTCACGGCGTGTACAAACCTGTTTTTGCTGTCTTCTCCGGCGCTCTGCGGCACGTTTGATGTTGTTCAGCGCAATGTCAATTATTTCGTGGTGTCGTAATCGACGAGATGTAGGAAATGTTATTAATTCTTTAATCTTGTTAGGTGGTTCAGCATTTTTCAGTATAACAGACGGAGATAGCATAGTGGATTCATTTGGAATGGAATTAATTACATCTTGGAACGAGAATATGTGTGTGTCCCAATCAATATGTCTTTTGTGGCAGTATATTCGGCACAGTTTACCAATTTCTTTCATTAATGTTTCACAAGGGTTCGAAGAAGCGTGGTACTTGGATATATAGATCGGAGAAATGTTTCTGGCTCGTAACATGCGTGTCCATACGCTACTACGAAATTGTGATCCATTATCAGAAATTACTTTCATTACATGCCCTACATGAGATAGAAAATGTTTTACAAATGCTTTCGAAACAGTTTTAGCAGTAGCTTTACGTAACGGAGTGAAAGTAACAAATTTTGAAGTGAGCTCAACAGCGACAAAGATGTAGCAAAAACCTCTGTTAGTTCTCGGAATCGGACCAAAAATATCTACTGCGGCCATGTGTCTTAATTTAACAGGTACAATGGGATATAAAGGAGGAATCTCTAACAAGTCCCCCAATAATAATTTTGATTTCAAAAGCATTTTTCAAAAATTTTATTTTTTATTGAACTAAAGATTTCGTTGCACTTCCCATTTCATTCCACTTCTTTTGAAGAAAAATTTCAGTAAATTCACAGAAAAAGGAATATTATTATTTGCAATGCAGTTCCTCCAAGCCGTGCGCAGAAATAAGAGCGTATGTAACATAGCAGCGATGGCGAGGCATTGTAGCATCTGTGACCAGAGAGTTTGCGCTTGACCGCGCGAGTGTTGCGAGCGGTTCTCAGTTCTCTGTCGGCAGTCGTTGCGAGTCTGTAGCTCTGTGTAGTCGTGCAGTGCAGTACGCTAATAGTCGTCATGCAGAGCGGTCGGTCAGTAGTAGCAGCCCAGTGCGGTTGTGTGATGTAGGCGGTCGGCAACACTGGTCAAGATGCTGAATGAGGTACACTGTTAATTAATATAATCATTAGACAATGTAAAACTTATTTATTGTAATCAATCTCTAACAAGTCCCCCAATAATAATTTTGATTTCAAAAGCATTTTTCAAAAATTTTATTTTTTATTGAACTAAAGATTTCGTTGCACTTCCCATTTCATTCCACTTCTTTTGAAGAAAAATTTCAGTAAATTCACAGAAAAAAGGAATATTATTATTTGCAATGCAGTTCCTCCAAGCCGTGCGCAGAAATAAGAGCAGAAATTTGACATCCAGTTATTCTGAGGTAAGACTTTAATTATGATTGTTTTACACAGGGCCAAAGACCGATATTTCGGTTTAATTGAATTTTCTTATCACTGAATGGACTTTAATTTTTCGTGAGGAATTTATATTTGAGTCAGATTGCGAATTTCACATTTTTGTTGCCATTGTCAGTACATTTCATTGTGGGCAGGTTACGCATAGAGCAATGTCCATTAGTATTCTTAAATAATATTGTCATTCATGTAAATTTTTGTGGGGAGGTTACACTCGGCTCCCATTTCTATTAAGTATTGTCTTTTTTTTTCTTTTAAAATTTTGTGGGGAGGTTACACCCTATCTGGTACGGATCCCACACTGCTAAGCACTATTCAAGCAGTGGGCGAACAAGCGCACTGTAACCTACTTCCTTTGTTTTCGGATTGCATTTCCTTAGGATTCTTCCAATGAATCTCAGTCTGGCATCTGCTTTACCGACGATCAACTTTATATGATCATTCCATTTTAAATCACTCCTAATGCGTACTCCCAGATAATTTATGGAATTAACTGCTTCCAGTTGCTGACCTGCTATTTTCTAGCTAAATGATAATGGATCTATGTTTCTATGCATTCGCAGCACATTACACTTGTCTACATTGAGATTCAGTTGCCATTCCCTGCACCATGCGTAAATTCGCTGCAGATCCTCCTGCATTTCAGTACAATTTTCCATTGTTACAACCTCTCGATACACCACAGCATCATCTGCAAAAAGCCTCAGTGAACTTCCTATGTCATCCATCAGGTCATTTATGTATATTGTGAATAGCAACGGTCCTATGACACTCCGCTGCGGCACACCTGAAATCACTCTTACTTCGGAAGACTTCTCTCCATTGAGAATGACATGCTGCGTTCTGTTATCTAGTAACTCCTCAATCCAATCACACAATTGGTCTGAAAGTCCATATGCTCTTACTTTGTTCATTAAACGACTGTGGGGAACTGTATCGAACGCCTTGCGGAAGTCAAGAAACACGGCATCTACCTGTGAACCCGTGTCTATGGCCCTCTGAGTCTCATGGACGAATAGCGCGAGCTGGGTTTCACATGACCGTCGTTTTCGAAACCCATGCTGATTCCTACAGAGTAGATTTCTAGTCTCCAGAAAAGTCATTATACTCGAACATAATACCTGTTCCAAAATTCTACAACTGATCGACGTTAGAGATACAGGTCTATAGTTCTGCACACCTGTTCGACGTCCCTTCTTGAAAACGGGGATGACCTGTGCCCTTTTCCAATCCTTTGGAACGCTACGCTCTTCTAGACACCTACGGTTCACCGCTGCAAGAAGGCGGGCAAGTTCCTTCTCGTACTCTGTGTAAAATCGAACTGGTATCCCATCACGTCCAGCGGCCTTTCCTCTTTTGAGCGATTTTAATTGTTTCGCTATCCCTCTGTCGTCTATTTCGATATCTATCATTTTGTCATCTGTGCGACAATCTAGAGAAGGAACTACAGTTCAGTCTTCCTCTGTGAAACAACTTTGTAAAAAGACATTTAGTATTTCGGCCTTTAGTCTGTCATCCTCTGTTTCAGTATCATTTTGGTCACAGAGTGTCTGGACATTTTGTTTTGATCCACCTACCGCTTTGACATAAGACCAAAATTTCTTAGGATTTTCTGCCAAGTCAGTACATAGACTTTAGAATTCATTGAACGCCTCTCGCATAGCCCTCCTCACACTACATTTCGCTTCGCGTAATTTTTGTTTGTCTGCAAGGCTTTGACTATGTTTATGTTTGCTGTGAAGTTCCCTTTGCTTCCGCAGCAGTTTTCTAACTCGGTTGTTGTACCACTGTGGCTGTTTTCCATCTCTTACGATCTTGCTTGGCACATACTCATCCAACGCATATTGTACGATGGTTTTGAACTTTGTCCACTGATTCTCAACGCTATCTGTACTTGAGATAAAACTTTTGTGTTGAGCCGTCAGGTACTCTGAAATCTGCTTTTTGTCACCTTTGCTAAACAGAAAAATCTTCCTACCCTTTTTAATATTTCTATTTACGGCTGAAATCATCGATGCCGTAACCGCTTTATGATCGCTGATTCCCTGTTCTGCGTTAACTGTTTCAAATAGTTCGGGTCTGTTTGTCACCAGAAGGTCTAATATGTTATCGCCACGAGTCGGTTCTCTGTTTAACTCCTCAAGGTAGTTTTCAGATAAAGCACTTAAAAAATTTTCACTGGATTCTTTGTCCCTTCCACCCGTTATGAACATTTGAGTCTCCCAGTCTATATCCGGCAAATTAAAATCTCCACCCAGAACTATAACATGGTGGGGAAATCCACTCGAAATATTTTCCAAATTATCCTTCAGGTGCTCTGCCACAACAGCTGCTGAGCCAGGGGGCCTATAGAGACATCCAATTACCAAGTCTGAGCCTGCTTTACCCGTGACCTTCACCCAAATCATTTCACATTTCGGATCTCCGTCAATTTCCTTCGATACAATTGCAGGTCATCAATCCCCTAGACTTAGAACTACTTATACCTAATTAACTTAAGGACATCACACACATCCATGCCCGAGGCAGGATTCGAACATGCGATCGGAGCAGCAGCTCGATTCCGGACTGAAACGCCTAGAACCGCTCGGCCACTACGGCCGGCCATCCGACTTTCCCCTCTAATGACCCTCTTTTTATGGGAAGTTAAGCTGTAATCTTCCTTTCCTTCTTCTATTAGGATTCCCTGCCAATGTTTGTATTTTATCCCCAGTGTCTACAACGTCAATTATGTGGTGTGTATTATTAACCACATTTTGTGCTTACTCGTTCTAGAACACAGATTAAACAGTATTGCATCTGATGTCTATACATGCAATAAAATATTTACGCTCTATGAAGGTCTCTAAAAACATCTACTCAAACGGACAACGGTGCACATTTCGCAAAGTGATTATAATTAAGCTGTGGTCAAATGCTTTTGATCACACACACGGACATTGTGGTTTACAAGGGGATTTGGCATGTGTTCGAACACACATACACACGCACACACACACACACACACACACACACACACACACACACACACACACACACACACACACATGTGCGTGTGTGCGTGTGTGTGTGTGTGTGTGTGTGTGTGTGTGTGTGTGTGTGTGCGCTCGCGCGCGTGTGCGTGCGTGTGTGCGTGCGTTTGCGTGCGTGTGCGTGTGCTTTCCACATTATCTCCTAAACCATTTGTTTGATTTCAACGAGACTTGCTACACCTTCTCCTTACTGTGTGGGAAGAAGTACTTTGGGGATAACAACTGGGCGTTGTGGTGAGAAGGGTTAGTAATATCTATTCTGCGCCACTCATAAAGTATATTGTGCAGGTAGTATTAGAATGCGATCCAAGGTCCTTATGACTGTATGAGAGGATGAGCGTGGTTGCTCAGAAAGAGGGCAGAAGGCTCAAATGGTTCAAATGGCTCTGAGCACTATGGGACTCAACTTCTGAGGTCATTAGTCCCCTAGAACTTAGAACTACTTAAACCTAACCAACCTAAGGACATCACACACGTCCATGCCCGAGGCAGGATTCGAACCTGCGACCGTATCGCCTAGAACCGCTCGGCAACCACGGCCGGCCAAACAGAAACAAAAATGGCTCTAATCACTATGGGACTTAATATCTGAGGTCATCAGTCTCTTAGACATAGAACTACTTAAACCTAACTAACCTAAGGACATCACACGCATCCACGCCTGAAGCAGGATTCGAACCTGCGACGGTAGCAGCAGCGCGGTTCCGGACTGAAGCACCTAGACCCGCTCGTCCTCAGCGGCCGGCAACAGAAACAAAAGAGGAGGAAGAAGTACATGAACATAGATAGAGGGAGGAGGATGTGGACAGAGAAAGGGAGAAAAAGGCCATGGACAGTGGGGGGAAGAGATGGACAGAGAGAGGGAGGCGGTGGGGATGGAAGGAGAATGAGCAAATGGAATAGGGGAGGAGGAGATGAAAAGGAGAGAGGGGGAGATGAAAGGCAGAGAGAGAGGGGTGATGATGAGACAGAGAGAGATCAGAGGAGAAGGTGTACAGACGGAACAGGAAGACGGTAATGGACAGAGAGAAGAGGGAGAAGGAGATGGACACAGAACGTAGGGCAGGACAAGATGGTTAGAGGAAGAGTTGAAGGAGACACTGGCAGAGATAAAGGGGTGAGGAAGAGATGGACAGAGAGAGAGTAAGAGGAGATGAACAGTCAGAAGGGGAGGAAGAGATGAACAAATAAGTGGAGGATGAGATTATGAACTGAAAGAGGGAGAAATGGTGATGTCAGAGAGATGGGGGAGGAGGAGATCTACGGAGGAGGGGGAATTAATTGTCAGACAAGGGTAGAGAAAGAGGGGGAGTAGGAGAGGGCGAAGAGAGAGGAGTAGGCGATAGACAGGCAGTGGGGGAGGTGGAAATGGACAAAAGGGAAGAGATTGGTAGAGAGTGTGGGCAAGAATGCGACAGACAGAGAGAAGGTGGAGGAGGAGATGGACATAAAGGGTGTGAGGGGATGGACAGTGAGAGATTGTTGAGGAGATGGCCAGAGATAGTAGGAAGGAGGATATTACGGATATGAGTAAGAGATGGTGCTGATAGGGAGAAAGGGAGGGAAAGATGAACAGAGCGAAAATGGGGAGCATGATAGTTAAATTACCTGCTTACAATATTTCCGAGAAGCGAAATTATTGTGAATTACTGATACTTCCGTGCTCGAATGCTTGATATAGAAGTCAATTTATCGTCGAAAAACGTTTCGAATATTGTATGAAGTTGTATATAATCGAAATATCTATAGAAAGTAAACCAATCGAATTAGAGCTTTCAAATGCCCGTAGACATTAAGATCTGCCCACGAAAAAGAAATATTGGCCACAAGTCGGATTGTAGGACAATGTCCCAGATTATACGAATTACGTTTAAACTGATTTTGAATAAGCTGAAATGCGTGCTGATATATCATTTATCTCTAATAACTGTTAATTTTAAAAATAATTCTTATTAAGGCCTGAAATAAGCTTATATTTCCGGTTCTCGGAAATATCTACAAATATATCGCGTGCAGTTTGCACATGATCAGGCTGATGAAACTTGTTAGAAAAAAAAAAATAATTTTGCACACACAGTAGAAATACAAGTCGCCGAAGGGGCGTCCAGTTGAAAGTCTAACATCAGACCATTGAGCCACACAGAGTTATTATGATTTTACACAGCCTTATTTTACACTGTGAGTTCCTGAGCAGTCCGTACAGTTTTTCAGAATCGCTTAGCTACAAAATATTTCCCTCTTCTTGCATGGCGCATACCTATGGCACTGGTAACATGTTTTCATAGGAGCCTTTTGTGAGTCTACGTTATCCTCTGATGTTAAACGGAAACATTCAGTGGCTGTAGGACATTCGTATCACAATAATAGTTCGCAATCTGATTGTACGGCATCACATCACGTGCTACCCATTTCAGTTTCACCACAAAGCCTATCTTCCTGCAGCTTGCAACACACTAGTTTCAATGACTGTTGCACTGGGAGTGATCTGCGACTCGTGCTCGACTTATATATTGAATATAATTTATTCACTTTTCATTTTACCAATGTTCTCTCACATTTGCAACCTGTGAATACCTGCATCATCTATGCATGTATTCAAACTGTCAGATGCGAATATGTTTTCGTCTCCAGGCATTCGTAATTCACAGTTTTCACAAACAGATGGCTTATAGGAATATGTGTTACTGCTGTGCGCATATGTGCACGCTTCCACAAGAAGTAAGAAGAAATAGCAAACAGTAAACGTGCTTCGTGAAATAATTGTTTGAGTTACTATAATAGCCCAATGATTAATTACATATGTTAAAATATCTTTTGCCATGTTAATTCATTCACAGGGATGCATTGGTAAGTAACTGTTTCTCATGTTCCGTTTGTATGTCACTATTTTCTATTTTCAAATATGTTTTTACGGTTATACAAACTTTATCGATATGGATACAGTCAGTTGCAGTTAACAAACAGGTTGGTTCTTGGGTTCCACCAAAAGGCAACTACGTCTAAGCTACGGTGCAGCCTCATGCAAAACGGTAGAAACGTTTTGAGCAGGGTGCTTTAGCGGACATAAAGGGTTATGTTTTTTATTTATTTTAATTTTAAATTACAGATCAAATTCCGTAGGACAAAACCGAGCAGCAGATCTCGATGGCCATAAAACGAGTCAGTATATAAATTAACGTGGATAAAATAACGTATAGACGAACCCATGCAAATGACAAGCTGCAAGTATACATTATCATAATCATCAATATATCATTGGGATTAGCTTAATTTTCTTCCAGGAACCCTTCCGAGAGAAAGGAGAGAGCAATCCAAGAGTAAGTTCTTCGGTTTAGACTTGAATGTACGAGGTTTACAGTGAAGATTTTTGTAATTTTGAAGCCTCACTGAACATATTTGGAAAGTATACAAATTTGGAGCATCATATGTACATTCATATATATACTCCGCAAGCACTGTACAGTGTGTGGCTGAGGGTACTTTGATCAGTATTATCAATTTTGTACCCTATTCCACTCCGGTACTGAACGAGCGTTAAATGAGTATCCAAATGCTTCATTGTGGTCCCTAATTTCTTTTATCTTATCCTTGTGATCTCTATGGAAGATATACGATGGTCGTAGCAGAAAGATTGTGCGGTCTTCTTCAGATAGATATTATCTAAATTTGATATCTCTCGTATTCCCTGAGCGATTTATTAATGGTGTACTTCAGAAAACATAGCATCTAGTACATTTCACTTCCTTGAACTAAGAAAAAAGGTATGCTTTTTAATGTTAAAGACGATCTAGATCCCCATAATCTGGATGTGTATCGCATTCCATGAGGGTGTAGCATGTCTTACGTGGGGAAGACTATCAGAACTGTTGAGGAGAGACGCAAGGAACATCAGAGACACGCTCGCCTAAAACAGCCGAGCAAACCAGCTATCAGCGAGCACTGACTCGAATATAATCATGAAATGAAATACGATGAGACAATTACCATGGTGCAAAAATTAAAGAGTCTACTGAAGTAGATATGTCAGAGAACCTAATCAATAGAGACAGAGATTTCAGTTTAAGTAACGCTTGCGGTACAGTACACACTGCATTAAAATTTCGGAATCAAATTCACCACGGTTCGGAAACGCTGAGAGAATCTGCGTTTCATGGAATGTCAGTTTGGTAGTAGCAAAGTGCGTAATGGGCTTCAGGAATCGAACTCTGTTATAAGTAGCGGCGTGAGCCCATTAGTTCACAGTCTGGTTGCAGTTCAGCGAGAACACCTAATAAAAAAAACTCAGAGCAACTGAGGAAGGCATGTAGGTCGGTCGTCAAAATATTTTGCATAAAACGGAAACAACGATTTGGCAGAACACCCGGAAGTATTCCATTAATTTCTTGAATTTACCCAACTGGGTTTTGCGTGAACTACGTCGTCTTTCTTCTAAAAGTTCCCATTTACGTTTCCGTATAAGCTTTGCCGATAAGTTACGGTCCTAGCAGGTCATATGAGAATTCGTTTGATGCCTATTGTCATTACAACTTGATGAGGACCTGAGAAACTGGAAGAACAGAATAGGTTGCGCTGTCGTCTTGTATGTGATTTCCATTACGGCTGCATTACATCATTTTCGTAGAACCCACCCAACAAATCTGTCTTCCACTCATTTTCTCTAACACAGATTTTACGTGATCGTCCCATTTCATACGGCTTTTTAATACTAATTGCTTTGTAAGCCACCGTGATGTTTGTAACGTAATTATGGCATGTGTCTGTGTGGCTGCCTAATTTTGTCTCCGTAACTGAGTTCTCACGCCTACAAATGCTTCATATGACCCTGATATTGACAATCTACACCTAAGAACTTCCATAAAACGAAGTACCGTGTTTTGGTTGTACTACACTTCAGTTTACCACATCAACCAATGATTCCTATTAGGATGCTACTAGAATTAATCATAATGTTGATAACGTAAATTATTTATTCTCAAAAAATATGGAGTGCAAAAAAGTTGTGTAAATATAAAGTACACGATATCTGAATCTACCCTACATATAATTTAGAGATTTCATAACATATGTTTGACTTGTTTTAGACCACGTCCTCCTCTGTTACACATATACAAAAATTGATTGATGCTGATAGCGTGGGAAATAGAACTCCTTCATCTTGATTGACACTTTTAGAAAACGCCCGGTGAACAAGCGTATGGTATACAATACATTTACTGGGAGTGTTTCCCTATCAGCTGAACCAGAGCGCGCATATCACGTATTAAAGTACAGAGAACCATTGTTCAGCTGTAATTTATCGTACAGCAGGTGGAAGATACAAGGAAAGGCACATGTTTTAATACAAGTATAACTAGAAACATTCTACGTATTTATACTTTTGTACTTTATATAAGCCTAAATAGTTACATTACAGTTTGTCTTGTCTGAATAACTGCAGCGTTTAAATAATTTATGCATTTTTAAAGGGTTTAATAATCTAGTATTGCCAGACGTAGCTTAATGCTATGCTGTTAACCAGTTTTCATCAACTTCGGCTTTTCGTGAGTACTATGTTCGTTATGAAAGTGCTCCTATAGGTGGAAAGTGCTGTCTGTCGTTCGACAATTGTCTTTATTCATTTGAGTGTTATACGAGAACTACAGTCTGCTTTAAACGTGTATCTATGTAACTTGATGCTCTGCGATTCAACTAGTACGCAAATATTTGCTCCACTGCAAAACTTCTTTAAACCACCTCGTAAAACTGAAAACACCATATTAGAAACATACGAAAAATTCCCGACCTAATCTGACCTCACCTAACATCAATCTTCACTAAATGCTGTGTCTTTTCTATTCTAGTAGTGGATGTTTGTGGTTCCTAGGTGCCGCCGCCGCGCCTGTGCCCTGAAATAGCGTCGCCAGAGTCCTGGAGACCAGTTCTGGTCGAGGTAAGATTCTACTTATTTCCAGGAAGTTCCTGTCGGAGTAACGTCGTGGCTACTCGCTATACACAGCCCGTGTCAACCGGTGGGGAGTGAAAGGACTTCCGTCTCTTGCGAACTGTGCCTAAGCGCCAATGCTATCAGAACTGTGTCAACAACTGTCTACATTTATTTTCTAGTGATTGTAGTGAAGCCACAGTGCGGCCATTCTGAACTTGTATCAATTCTCCACTCAGGTATCGTGCCTCATATTGTATGTTCTGAACCACAGATTCATAGCTACAACAGAGCCTGGCGTGCACAGATAAGTTTTTCTGTAATTAATAAAGTGTTGCTTTTTCAGAGTGTTCTAATTAACCATATTTTCATGACTTGCCTCAGTGTCTAAGAAGTCGGACACAACATTCGGCACTGCCTAAACTGAAAAAGGTGCCCTTTTTATTGCAAGTAAAGAATATAATTTTGTTTTTTTCGAGAAAAATTCCCAAGGAGGGGGTATTTTTCAGGGCGGGAGGCTCCTCACCGAGAATTTTCCGCTAGTAGTAATTGCTAAAGCTTTCCCACTTAAGAAATAACGTGGTCTAAGACACTCGTTACTTCCTCTGCAAGAGCAGAGTTAGCCAGGCTGAAACACGGAGGAGGCGGCAGCGGCGGCAGAGGAGTGCTAAGCTGCCAGCGGCAGGCAAGCCGCCTCGCGTTCGTTCTCCGGCGCCGAGCACCGCTGCTCCGGCCCAACCGAGCGAGCAGTGGGCATCACCCTGCTGCCTATCCCCCAGGCGCGCGGCGCTTCACATTTAATTAAGCTTGGCCAGCACATTCTGTTACGGTTCTCTCTTTCTCCTTTTGCTCTCCAGAACAAACAGCGGAGCAAGTTTTTAAAACGGCGCCGTGTTTGCCAGTTAATAAATTCGCGGCGCTTTAAACTGCCTCTCCAGTTAGCATCGCAAGCAGAGTTCGCGCAATCTGTTGAAATGTTGCCACTACCGCCGCCGCCGCCGTGGCTGAGCAAATAAAAATTGGCGCAAGGTGCAGCCAAGTGAAGTAATAAACGTCATGGACGTGGGCGTTTTCTTTTGTCTTTGCGAGAGTGAGTAGGAGACATAGAGGCGGCTAACAGCGAGCGAAGCAAAAGATTTCCCACTAGGAAACCACCCTTAATCCGACGACAATACATTTTAAAAGAAACTATGTAAGTCTGCGTCTTACGTCTGTAACGACAAAAGGAGTATCGAGATGGAGTAATCTAGACTGAATTTCGTGTCTGTGATCGCTCTCAGTGTGCAGTGGAGTTAGTACACTGTCACATGTTGTGAGAGAAGAAAATCTGCGCCAGACTGAATCTCAAATCTTTTCTTGAGAACGCATTTGTCGAAAGGAAATGCACTGCTTGTTGCTTTGTCTCACGTGGAAAGTATAGGATCAACAGTTAATCAACAGCTGAAGAACTCCAGAGAAACCCATTTTGATTGCGGTAAAACATGTTCAAACACTGCCGTGAAGGGGCAATACGGTACCGCTTGTTGTCAACCCAGAGTTCCCAGCAGCCATCTTGGTGACATCTTCCTCACACTCAAATGTTCTTGAAAAATATTATTCACCCATTCGCTTCAGATAATCACTTTCTTGCCTATTTCAGGGATTTTCTCTTTGCTGTTTGCTCTCATAATATTGCGAACATTGTACACCGCATCTCCTGAAGTGGGCTCAAACAGGCGTCCTGTATGCTCTTGGTTTCTAGTGCTCGGTCATCGCCATCATAATTCTGTGACACGTTTGTGAACTGCATGACGTAGCAGTCTTCGTGATACTTTTACACCTTTTCTCCCATAGTGTTTCACCAGAACAAGAAATTCACTTGTCCCCGTTTTAAGGAAGCAGCACCCAACTACTGCTTTTAGACTCAACGTGCCAGAAGTTGGGCGTATTTCGAAATACAACCGGCAGCTTGTTACGAACCTCCGTGGATACGCAAATAAATGCAGTTGCCAGTACTGCTGTCGCAGATCAGAAAGCGGTAGCATATCTCTTTTAAACGTGTTATGTGCAGTAACATGATTTTAGTTCATGAATACGAGACTGACGCCGGCCGCGGTGGCCGTGCGGTTCTAGGCGCTGCAGTCCGGAACCGCGGGACTGCTACGGTCGCAGGTTCGAATCCTGCCTCGGGCATGGATGTGTGTTGTCCTTAGGTTAGTTAGGTTTAAGTAGTTCTAAGTTCTAGGGGACTGATGACCTAAGAGGTTAAGTCCCATAGTGCTCAGAACCATTTGAACCATTTGAACGAGACTGACAAAATATTTTTTAGGCATTGACTTTATAATACAAACCAAAGAGCAAATTCAGAAATACAATCTAGGGTTGCCAACAGCGTATTGCTGGACAATACTGGCTGAATTAATGTTCAGTTACTGTCAGAGCTAACAAATTAATTAAACTGAAATTTCATTCAAAATATTAAAAAAGTCAAGTACGTGAGCTGAGTGCATAACATCACTATGGAAATAAGAATAAGAAAATAATAACATCTGCATGATCACAAAGACATTATTCGTCTTTCCAAAGGCGACACGTAAGTGATGCTTAGTTAAAATTTACAACGAATTTAACATTACAGGAGATAAAGTATTCAAATAGTTACATGAAGCATGTTACAGTAAGATATTAGCGGTAGCTAACTCATAGAAATGAAAGCTTCAGTCCCCAAATAGCTAAAAAGTCGATCGATCGAATTACAATGCGAGCTTACCGCATCTCCAGTGAACCCGGGTGATTTCGCCGTATGTTACGCTCCTGCGAGCGCTAGTGCTGGCTGTCGTAGAGCAGGATGCTGCGGCTTTGGCCACAGAATGCACTCGTCTTCTCAGACGCGAACGCGAGAAATTTATCTGAGTCCCGAGAACTGGTAGATCAGACTCCGGTGACTTGGCATAAGGCCGAAGTCTAGCTATGCTTATCAAAGTCACAGCGGTCCTGAGAGTATCGCTTAGAGGGAAGACTCTTCTTACAGAAACACCTCTCACTTCTCTTCACAACCTGCACTTTGTTCAGGGAATCATCGAAAAGGCGTAACTGTCCCTCAAATGAGGGGACTAAATTTGAGCCCACAGTCTCCCAGAAACAATTTAGAAGGCAGAATGCCTATCACATACGTGCTTCCACATCCAGAAAAGGACCGAAACCACGTTCTCACGGCAAGGCGAGTATTCTGGAATTTCTTGTGAATTTAGCTATTTTTAGGAACGTCCTTCCCACAGAAAAACGAAGTGAAAATTTTCTCAGGCGCTGCTGTGGCAATATACCAGAATTTGCAGTGCTGTCCAGTAACAGGGCGAAGCGATATTTGCAAGTGGTCGCTTGGACCACCTGGGGCAGGTTAGGTACCCAAGAGGCTTATGCCTCCCCATATTCCTAAGCCTTCCATCTCGTATGTCTGAAATGGGCGCGCAGTTCACTTATCCAGAGGAATGCTCTTGTCCTCCCCTTGTTCCGGATTAGGCTGGCTGGGCCAGCTCGTGCTTACTCCAGTTTGTGCGATGAACTCTGTTTCCGAGTTGCTCTTATTGTGCCTGGCCCGTGAGAGAGGTTGTGTATTCCACCGAAATTTGGAGGTTCCCGCTTCCAGTTTGCTTGAACGGAAAGCAGTAGTCCAAGTAATGACAGGTTTCTCCACTATCAGAATTGAGTTAAAATAAAATGTAGTTAAGCACGAAGAGAGTTTGAGTAAGGAAAGAAAGAATCGAAAGAGAGAATGAAGGTGATAGACAAAATGTATGCAGATCACTGTATAGCCGGCCGGAGTGGCCGTGCGGTTCTAGGCGCTACAGTCTGGAACCGAGCGACCGCTACGGGCCGGCCGCGGTGGTCTAGCGGTTCTAGGCGCGCAGTCCGGAACCGCGCGACTGCTACGGTCGCAGGTTCGAATCCTGCCTCGGGCATGGATGTGCGTGATGTCCTTAGGTTAGTTAGGTTCAAGTAGTTCTAAGTTCTAGGGGACTGATGACCACAAATGTTAAGTCCCATAGTGCTCAGAGCCATTTTGACCGCTACGGTCGCAGGTTCGAATCCTGCCCCCGGCATGGATGTGTGTGATGTCCGTAGATTAGTTAGGTTTAATTAGTTCTAAGTTCTAGGCGACTGATGACCCCAGAAGTTAAGTCGCATAGTGCTCAGAGCCATTTGAACCATCACTGTATAAATAGGAATAATAACCTGGAACAGGTCGACATCCCTCAAAAATGATGTAGGAAACAAATTACGAATTTCCGCGATCATACACAGAGAAGATACACGGCATCAGTGCCAATATGAAATCTGGGAACCTAGTGTAATCTCTCATCAGCGCCAAAAATTTATCTACCCACCACTGTGCAACTGCTTACAAGGAGAAACTACACCATGCTACCCACCGATTTCGACATACCTCTGCGGAGTATTCGGACCACTCAAGAGTAACTCCTGTGAAAACATTTAGTTCACTAGACTACCGTTTTCGAAGAAATCGAAGTCGTGTTTTCAGAATAGGTCGATTTTCCAGAACAGTCGAAAAATATGAAACCTTGTTTTACGTATCAGTCTCGCACCCGAATAGTTCACGAGAAATCGAAGAATTAGTGCTTTCAGTCCGCTGTAAGCATACATAACTGGCTCTGGTGGTGCCTACGCGGTATAAATCCTATGTTCCGGTCATACCTTTTGAAATCCATTATCTAATCAAAAGTATGTGGACATCCATTACTGGACGACAGTGTAAGGTGTGTCCGTACTTCGGCTTTATGACGGCTCCAGCTCTGATGGGGGCCCTTTCAGTGAGATATCTTAATGTCTGTAAATGAATGGTAGCGCATTCTGCCTCATAAGCCGAAACCAGACGTCTTGTGATGTTGGTTGGACACTGGGGTTTGGAGTGAAGTCGATGTTCTAAGTCGTTCCAAAGGTGTTCCATTAGGAACAGGTTCAGACTCTGGGCAGGTTAGTCAGTTTGAAGAATGGTATTGTCCACAAACCATTGTCGCATGTGGTGGTTTATGACAGTGCCCATTGCCATGCTGATACAAAAATTATTATCTCCAAATTGTACTCTCTGAACGCAATACACATTGGAGTAAAATGTGTCAATATCCTTTCACATTTAGCGTTTTATTGTGTGCAATATGGAAATCAGATCCTAACCACCAAAAGGAAAGTTACCCGACCTCCGCAGTCCTCCGTACAACACTCGTGGAGCAACTGATGATGGCAGGTAACTTTCTTCACGTATTTACCAAATCCAAATCTTTCCATCAGATTGGGTCAGGGTACAACGTGATTCATCAATCCATATTACTCTTTTCCAGTCGTCTGCTGTCCAGTTGCGTAACCACCTAAAATGTCTCTTGGCATTGCAGCAGAAATGTGTGATTTATGAAGAGCTCCTCGACAACTGTACCCAATTCTTTTTAAATCCCGACGTATAATCACTGCGCTAGCCGGTATGTTGGTAACACTTCGGAACTCACTGGTGACTTCATCCGCTGATTTCATGCGATTTCTACAAGCACCTTGCGCGGTACTTGATGATCCCTATCCGTGAGACTTGAGGTCCACCAGGTCTCCGTTACGGTTTGGTTGTTCCTTCGCGTTTACGCTTCACAGTCACATAATCAACATTCGACTTAGGCTCCTTAAGAAGGATTGAAATGGCGTGATGGATTTGCAGCTCATAACATCCAATGACGAGTCTATTTTCCAAGTTACCGAGCTCTCATGACCAACCCACCTCCCTATTATTGCTTCTATATTGACACCCAAACCTCCAGGTGTCAGACACTCAGATCGGTACCGAACATTGTTTGTCAACCAAAACACCGATTCAGTTCGTGCTGTGTGCTGTCGTCTCTGCGTAAACGGTCATTAAAAGTGGAACACCAGAACTGCGGAGTACAGGGAAACCGCTGTGAGCTGTAAACGTGAAGGACTCTAGTAGGTGAGTTGGTAGAGCGTCAGATCGTCGTACTAAATGTCGCGAGTGTAGATACAAGTGTTTTAGTGTAAAATGTAATTTAAATAGTGTATCTTGTATAAAAATGTGATCTACCTCCATCGCTCTCTCTGTCTCTCTCTCTTTCCCTCCCTCTCTCCGTCCCTCAGTCACTCACACACCACACTAACGCTTGCGTCTTGTAACCTCCATCTCATACACCATCCCGACACTAACAATAAAAGTTTATTTGTCTTAATGCAGCCTTGCACTTGCCCTAGTGATAAATATGTGAAATCCTACTCATCAAGTGCCCAAATGTATTAGGTTTGTAGCAATGATCATATGTACATTTCACCCTATACGTCCTTAGTATCATGAATATGTATCTAAAACGGACTCGTACACCAAAGTGCACGATAGTACTGCAACGTCCCCTTTGGAAAATTACGAATTACTGTCCTGGTTATCTTCTACGTTATTTGATACAGAGACAGCTGAGTAAAACTGAACGTACTCAGGCATTTCTCTCTTTACTTATTCCGACCAATACTAAACTGACACACAATATTTTTTTTTAGCGCAACACAGTCTGACTTTCAATAATCCCCACAAATAACGTAGAAGTTTACCAGCACAGTAATTTATCATTTTCCAAAGGGGATGTTACAGTACTATCCTCCAAATTATAATTCACACGTATTATTTCTCCTTCTCCACATAAAACGAGCATGCCTCTACATGTGCAAGTACTGTGACCTGGTAACACAGATGCGAAACCAAAAAACAGTACATTCTACTACAACAAACCAAAGAAATAAAATGATTAAACATGCATGAATATATTATGCAAAAACCAACCGAAAGAGAATTAACGAATAATAGCCCACGATTAACGAAGAAAATACAACAAAACAAACAAAGAACAACGTGAAAATGTTTGTCTCCATGTACATATCTGTAATTTTTAAAACCGCAAATAATAATTTATATATGTTACAAAAAATAAGTTCGAAACCCATAGATGACGATTTTTTTTAGCTGTTTACGCATGAAACTGTTATATAGGAGAACATTTTTTTAACATGTAAAAGGACGTTTCGGAGTTTGTAGTAATGTTCTTTTGGCATTCTGCTTTCTCATCCTGATATGAAAATAGCAAATCTATGGCGAACCTGTGACCACTGTCTCCAGTGGTCACAGGTTCCTTTCACTGTCTTAACACATCACATGTACAGTGTCATATTCTGTTAACAAATATGGAAAATATGACGTCATATTTGTTTATAGAATGTGACAGTGTACATGTGATGTGTTAAGACAGTGAAAGGAACCTGTGACCACTGGAGACAGTGCACAAGTTCCTCCAAAAACTCGTAACACTACACACGCAAATGTCATACTAACAAATGTAAATTCACCTGATGATGGAGGTTTAAACCATTGAAACGCGCCGAGGAGATAAATAAACAGTGACTGGCAGTGACTAGAAACAGTAAATTCGTTGTTTCATTTAATGTCCTTTTACATGTCAGAAAAATATTCTTCAGCATTATAATTTCATGCGTAAACTGTTAAAAAATCACTGTCAGTGGGTTTCAAACTCGGAATGTTCAGTACGACAATTTGACGCTCTGTCAACTCACCTACCAGAGACCTACACCTTTACCCCTCAAAGATATGCTTTGTTTATACTACGTAGTTCTGGCGTCACTTTTAATTACCATTTACGCATGTTCTACTCGACGACAGCACACAGCACGAACTTAAGTACGTGTTTTGGTTGATACTCTATCGACACACAACGATCTGAGTATTTGGCATCTGGAGGTTTGGGTGTGAGAATACATAACTCTCGGCTCCTTTTATACTGGCGGGTCCGCTTCTCGTGACATCTAGTGATCAGTTCCACATTGCATAAGGGTTGCCGGATAATGTGTCCCCAAATTTGTATATTGTTGTTCGAAATACAATAAATTTCCTGTGAACAAGGGGAAAAAAGCAGTGAGCGAGTAGCCCCATATCACTGCAGAGAGCATCGACACTTGCGCTGTCACAGATTTAGCACTGCCATTGACAAGTATTGTGGCATGTATAACAAACACCTGTAGTGGTGTCCTCCAGTGTATTCAGAGTGCGACTACCGAATTTGCCATTTCCGTGCTGCATCGAACTGTTGCTTTGGATCTGGTGCCATTTCTGTAATGGTGGAGGTATACGATTTCAGATACGGGCTTGGTTTGGTTTTCTCTGTTGAGTGTTTGTCGTAGCTTACGACAGCCCAATGCATATTGGACAGTTACGTTCATTTCTATATGGAAATAATGTTTTACAAGTGTCATTTCCATTTTATAGAGCGAAAATTGTTAATTTTACTCTTTGATGCTTGCAGGGACACTATCTTTGTAATAAATATGCTTACTGCTTCTTAGATAGCTTAATACTCTGTATTCGTCACTGAGTACGATCATTACGTATAGTCACCTACATTGTGCCTACCATTTAGAAACGGATCTCATTTTTATTTTTTGCTTTTACTGGGAAATTAATGGTATAGATACGTGCATTTAGAATAATGTATTAAATTTCTCTTTCTACTCTCAGTATGATACTATCATAAAGTTGATTTCTTTTAGGATCGCCGAAATACATATGAGACGGGAAGACAACTTTCACAGTGGCAATATTCAGTTTTACTTTCTGTATTCGGTTTAGGAATTATTTAGAAATTAACTGACCATTCAAAGGAGAGAGCACGCTACATATAGTGACTACATTACGTAATGTAAGTTTAGAATCCTACGCTTTCGTCTGCAAATGTGGTTTTAACAACTTGTACATATTTTGTATTTGATTTAAGCTGCCACAAACATCTTAGCAAACCACTTCGTGCTCGTTATTACGAGACATCGATGTGTCTTAACCGCGATCTATCGTAAATCAAGTTAGTCCTATCCACTGACTAACTAGCCGCTACAGAACTTCACTGCATATATCTTGTTAAGTTCATTTTCGTTACTCCATACATTTTGTAGTGTCACTGCATTGCGCTGAAAATAGAGCCTATACTTAACAGTCAGAGTTTTCACCTGCAGTAAATATCGTTGCCGAACACTTCTTAGAAACTAACTTTTTATACGTCACCGATTTTAGAAAAGAATCACATTTACATATACTGAAACGGGTATTATGTTAATTTCTTACACGAAGCAGAAGCTCGGCAGATCCACTTAAGATACTTTTGTAAGTGTTGAGTATGCTTACTGATATAAAATTTTTCTTACGGCTTAAACTTTAAGCAATTCAAAGAAAAAACGAACTTGGTAAAAGGCCTTCTGTAGTTTGAAGTTATTGTACCACATTCTTCTTGGTTCTTGTATGGAACGTTGAGTGAGTTTATCAGAGGCCTGTACATATAATATTCCGTCCATCGAGGACATAATTAGTATTGCTGAGCAAGATTAGCAACACGCTGATTTCTTGCCTCGTTCTTAACTGAATCGGTGGGTTAGCTAACTGGAATTGGTGGTTCGGTACTGATTCTGTGGGCGTGCACACATATCAGAGCATGGCCTCATAACTGTGTTTCAGTCTTTACAGAAGAATTGTGATCATAAATATTAAAAATTTTACATTTTTCTCTTATACACACCTTTGCACATTCACTTCAAAAAACACCGACAGTAATACAATAAACATACAACAGTCTCAAATATATTTAGAATACATCTATTACAAGATTAAAAACGTGAATGACACATCAAATCATAAACATAACTGTTATATCTGTGACTATGTTGTTGTGTAATTACGTTACACTCTACAGGTACAAATGAAAAGCGTTATCTCAGTAGCAGTTTAGATGTGTTCACATTAAACTTCAGTGTATCCTGAGCGAATTCATTCTTCATGCATCAACATGGCAGTTAAGCATTTCGATAGTTTGTGGAAAGTGGAGGAACCTATTGAAAGCTGAGAACTATGTCGAAATCTAAGACTGAAGATGAGTCAAGAGCGTTTTATTCGATTAGAGATCGTGACTTCCTTTATTTCAGGAAGCGTACCATTCGACTTGGTCTCAGTTTCGGTGTTAATAAAGAATCTATCTGTTACGACTTCTATCAGTTTTTTACACATTGACCACCATTACATTGAGTCTTAAGCTACAGTTTATCGGGGTGTTTATTCAGTTTTCAATAAATTCTTCAGTGAAAAGGCAGCATCTTCAAAACAGTCCGTAGCTTTTCCACTTTGTGGTCTTTAATCAAAACCACAGCAAATGTAAGTTATAGCTTCCCTACAAACATGAAATTTCAAAGTCATATTTTGTGTACGATATTAAGTTGGTTTAAATTAAATGCCCTGCATTACATTTTATGAGGTACATGAGATAATAAACCGGCCAAATTGAATGCATGGGATAGAATGGTTTGCTTGTCCAATAACTGGTCAGTCGAAAAATACACCTCAGTCCAAGTTGGTTACGATAATATTACAGAACTGTCACTTACTTGGTTATACATTGTACCAACAGCAATGAAGAACTTCATCAATATAGTAGCGTGTGCGTCTGAATACATCCTAAACAGACATATGCAGGTCAAAAAGACACAGTAATTCATCTCTGACCTCTGTCGTAATTTTTAAAAATGTGGCGCTACACTTCTGATGGAGTTAAATGTTCAAAATGGTTCAAATGGCTCTAAGCACTATGGGAGTTAACATCTGAGGTCATCAGTCGCCTAGACTTAGAACTACTTAAACCTAACGAAAGCCGGCCGGAGTGGCCGAGCGGTTCTAGGCGCTTCAGTCTGGAACCACGCGACCGCTACGGTCGCAGGTTCGAATCCTGCCTCGGGCATGGATGTGTGTGATGTCCTTAGGTTGGTTAGTTTTAAGTAGTTTTATGTTCTATGGGACTGATGACCTCAGCTATTAAGTCCCATAGTGCTCAGAGCCGTTTGAACCTAACGACATCTGACACATCCATGCCCGAGGCAGGATTCAAACCTGCGACCGCAGCAGCAGCGTGGTTCCGGACTGAAGCGCCTATATGGACGGGAAGAGAAACCTGCTGCAACATGAAACTTCGAAAAGGGCCGCAACATGTGCTCTTCTAGCGTAATTGATAAAAAGTTTCCGAAGATAGGCTGGCAGCTGGGTTGGAGTGCTGGTTCAGCACATAGTTGTTGAACAGTGTATGTAATAATCAATACAGTGCATGCTTCACCAAAAATAGAAGAATTCCATATTAAGTTCCTCAATGACTTTGAAGCGAATAGAAATGAGGAAACAAAGCGGATAAAGAGGGACGAAAATAAGAAAAATAAACGGAGTTAACGACGCTTTGCAATATTGGTCTTTACCAACTACTGTTCAAGTAACCTATTTTGTAAGCCTGTATGAAATGACGAAAAATAAGCTCGACCGCAGTGAATAATGAGCCTTTTGCCTTTGTCCCGCATATATTTGATTGATTAAACAAATAAACGTTCCACTAGATGCCATCTGGATATCATTTGTAATGAGTCGGAGCAGAATTTGCGTGAGGCTACTTTTTTTCATATTAATTCGTTTTGTGGCAGTGTACCAGAGCGTAATTTAATATGGCTTTTGAGATTATTTGAATTTCGCAAGCGTTTGATTGAATACTGCTTCAATAATTCGGCTTTGTGACGGCATTATCTGATGAATCGGCGTTGATATTAACGTTTTGCATTGCGCCGAGCTAGACGAGAAAAAGGTGAGGGGTAGCGGCTGAGTGGAACTACACGAGTGCGGGGGTGCTGGTGTGACTGTGTGCGTTCTCTGTGTGGTATTTTGAAGGGCACTGTGAATGTAGGTTGGGTACGAAACAAGCGGTTTCCTTTTGACATTCATCAAGACCAATACGAGAAGTATTTTTCCGCACAATTTTCTGTTGTCGTCTAGGTGAATGTTGTTACTCCACTAGTTTATACATGACCTATGTCTCTCCTAAAGAAACAAGTAAGAACTTCAACATTAAAGAAATATTATAAATATATTATATTTAAGAACAGAAATAAAATAACATGAAATTCAAAAAACGTTGCTGTGTTCTCTCGAAACTGGCGTTGGTGCTTTTTGCACCGTTCATGAATTAATAGGCACCGGTATTCTAGTAAACTTGATGAAACACCACATAGTCTGAAACTGTTGCTTAGTATTTTTATGTATTTTTTATCTTTCTAAAAATGTTAGCTTCTTTATAGCTTTTACCATGTTTTGTCTTAAGTATACAGGTTCAGCTGAGAATTCTGATAGGGAAATAGATTAATGACTTTCATATGTTGAACAAAACTTTATAATTGTTCAGCAAAAGGCTACTTTCATAAGCTCAGCTGGGTGGTATACGAGTAAATTATTTTCATTTTACAGTTGTAATGTTTTCACTAACGTGAAGTTTAAAAATTTGCAGGTACAGAGATGAGAACTATTTAATGTTCGTGAAAAATAGAAAGCAGTGAAATCAGTTTCAGGCTGCAAATTTTTCTGTAATAAATCTTCTCAGATGATTTTTTGTTGTCTGTAAGATACATGGATCAATTCCTCTTGCCTGTATACAATACAAATATTACCGTGCGACAAGGACCACGTCCGCCGTTAACCTACTTGTGTCGAAACAAAACATTTTCATTACGTCATTTACGTGTATAATTACAAAGCTTTTGATTTTAATTATTTTTAGGTATTGTTATTAGACGCAACGAGGTTCTGACAATGCGGATTCCATCTTCACGCGGTCGCTGCCCGTCGGCTAAACATAGCAGCGAACTGCACCGCCAAGCGCAGCATCCACAGAGTAGTGCGTAGCCACGTTGTCACTATCTCGTACACGCCACGTGAAACAGAAAACAAACAAATTTGTTTGAATGTTTGTAAATAATAAATAACGCTAACATAAATACATCGAAATAAACTTTTATAAATGTTTACCTGATGTTGCTGAGGCGCGAAAGACATCAGCGTTACCGTCAATATTTGTAACACTGCACTCTCTGTTTTCCCAGGTCAACGCTGTGCCATCTGAACGACTTCAGCAGTCACATTGACTGTAATGTTCATTAAAGCGCAGACTCACCTTGAGAGCCCCAGTTTCAATGTGAAAGGTAAAGTGGGATATAAGAAGGTAAGTTTTGGAAAGCGAGGCTCAGTATGGTTAGATAGTAATCCACGTGTAGCAACCATCTTAGCCTGTTAAGACACATCGTGTGCACATAGAAAGATAAATCTGAAACACTCTACGGGTATAGGAATGTTCACCCGCAGAACAGGCCGGCCGGAGTGGCCGTGCGGTTCTAGGCGCTACAGTCTGGAGCCGAGCGACCGCTACGGTCGTAGGATCGAATCCTGCCTCGGGCATAGATGTTTGTGATGTCATTAGGTTAGTTAGGTTTAAGTAGTTCTAAGTTCTAGGAGACTCATGACCACAGCATGTAAGTCCCATAGTGCTCAGAGCCATTTGAACCATTTAATATCGAGAGCCGTTCTCCAGTTTGACAGAATATTGAAACTTGTAACTGAAAAATTGATTAATTTGAATTTACTATTCTTGTATTTTGAATTCAAACCATTAAAGTCTGCCGTCAGCTGTGCAAACAAAAATGGTTGTAGCTAGAATACAATGAAAATAACTAGCTGAAACCTGTATCTAGGAAATTACTTGTAACATGCTGCCCCGAGTTGCACTGAAATTATTTATGTAATTTACTTTCAACTCCGGCCATACACAGCGGATCCCTCAGATTTATATCAGAGAATGGATACTGTGCGGTGTTTGATTCCTCCACAGCCAAAATTTTTGCTGTCACTCCCTTTTGTCTAATTTTTATGGCAAAGTATGAATATGGTATTCCCTCGAAGCGCGTAATTTGTAGTTGATGTAGATAGATAACGGATAGTCTAAACAGTTCTCCCACTGTGTTAAGTGCCTCATAATGACTGACATCTGTCAAGATTTTCTGTTTTAATAAGTATAACAAAGTTCTTCGCAAACACTGAAATGGGGTTGAAATGTTACTTAATGCTTTCGATGGCTATAGTTAACTTAGATACACTTAAAACATATTTGAAAATATCTCCGTACTCATCCTCGAGTCTCTCTGGCGGAGTATCACCCCCTTAGTATCTAACATATCAACAGGAAATCAAGGACTGTACGAAGATGGGCATACATTCCAGAATGCCTGATCAATCTAGGGAAATTATAGCACCAAGACGAGCAAGCGGTCATCAGAATGCAATTCATCGACATCTTCCACTGAACTATTTCTAGTAGCAGGAGAGGAGAATGTTGCTGATCTCTGTGTAACGCTGGAGTGTGTGCTACCACCAGCACATAGATGTGACAAAAGTCATGGGATATCGATATGCACATACACAGATGGTTGTATTGTCGCGTACATAAGGTATATAAGGACAATGCATTGGGTAAGCTGTCATTTGTACTCAGGTGATTCGTGTAAAAAGGTTCCCGACGTGATTATGGCCGCACGCTGAGAACCAATATATTATGAACGCGGAATGATAGTTGGAGCTAGACGCATGGGATATTCCATTTCGGAAATTCTTATCGAATTCAATATTCCGAGATCCACAATGTCAAGAGTCTGCCGAGAATACCAAATTTCAGGTGTTAACTCTCACCACTGCAGTGGCCGACGGCCTTCGCTTAACGACCGAGAGCAGCGGCGCTTGCGTAGAGTATTAAATGCAATGAGACAAACAGCTCTGCGTGAAATAATAACAGAAATGAATGTGGGTCGTACGATGAACGCATCCTTTAGGACAGTGCGGATAAATTTTGGCGCTAACGGGCTATGCCAACAGATGACTGTCGCGAATGCCTTTGCTAATAGCACGACATCGCCTTCAGCGCTTGTCCTCGACTCTTGACCATATCAGTTGGATCCTAGACGACTGAAAACCATAGCCAGGTCAGATGAGTCCCGATTTCAGTTGGTAAGAGCTAATGGCAGGGTTCGAGGATGGCGCAGATTCCACGAATCCACGGATCCAAGTCATCAATAAGGTACTGTGCAAGCTAGTGGTGGCTCGATAATGGTGTGGGCTCCGTTTTCATGAACAGACTCGATCCTCTGAACCAAGTGATCCGATCATTGACTGTAAATGGTTATGATCGGCTACTTGCAGACCATTTGCAACCGCTCATAGACTTCATGTAGCCAAGCAACGAGAGAATTTTTATGGATGACTATGCGCTATGTCACTGGGCCACAATTGTTCGCGAATGGTTTAAAGAACTTTCCGGACAATTCGAGCGAATGATTTTCCCACTCATGTCATCCAACATGAATCCCATCGAACATTTATGTAACATAATTGGGAGGTAAGTTCGTACACAATATCCTGCACCAGCAACACCTTCGCAATAATGGACGGCTATAGAGGCAACATGGCTCAAAATTTCTGCTGGGAACTTCCGGTGATCTACTGAGTCCATGCCATGTCGAGTTGCTGCGCATGCCGGGCAAAAGGAGCTCCGACACTATATTGGGACACAGCTCGACAGATTGAGATTGAGAAGCTCCATCCATAAGGGAGGCTGGGGTACCATAAAATCTCCTGCAAAGAGAGTTGGTTCCGGGTAAATGAAAAATAAGTCCGTAGAAAGATCCTATATTCACGGGATAACCTGTGTAATTCAGCTGGGCACTACACCTACAGCTCTTTCGTCACGTAGGTCTTTCCTTCGGTAGAGGCAGTATCGTCCAAGCATAGGGGCGTTACGTAGGATGTTCAATAAATCGTGTCCAGCGACCCTTGTTCTCAAACATATTTATTATCAGGAGTTATAATTTGATGACAATATCAATCAACATCTACTATTTTTCTCCGTAGTGCCCATCATGTTCTATGGACTTAGGCTAGCGATGTGTAAGAGCTTGTATTCGTTGTTTTACCACTGCATAAATTAACCTTTCATCATCATCAAAGTGTGTTCAACGTGGTGAGATCTTAGTGAGGTAAACAGATGCAAGACTGGGGGACGACATAATAGTGTCCAACTCAATTTGGCGATTTGTTTCGAGGTTCTGAGACTTTTTATCGAGTGTGTATTGCCTTTTTGAAGAAACATTTCTTTTGGAGTCTTGTCAGACCGACCACGTTGAGAGCTGTTCTTGAATTTGTTGAGAGTCTTCAGACATGCCTCTGAATTAATCGTTGATCTATTTGGCAACGCAGCAACGAGAATGATATCATGACTATCCCAAAAGATTATCATCAGGACCCTGCCATCAGAGGGCACCTACCAGTTCAGTGACTGACTTTTTGTTTCCATTTCAAAGTGGTGCACCCAACTTGCGTCACCTGTAACCATCCGGACAGAAAGGTCCTCCGTTGGCTCTGAACTGCTCCAACAGCTCAAATGAAATCTTATGCCCCATTGTAAGAATTTGAGAAAACACTCAACACTCTTGAGTACACCTTTGAATACTCAATGACCTTCCGTCCTTAAACAAGCACTTCCAGTGCTCACCGGTAGTTGTAGAGCCAATTGCCAAGTTGTGATGCATCGGTCTGCACATTCGCGCGAATCACCTTGTCGGTAGTAGTGATTGTGTCAGGACGTCCCGAACGTGGTCGATCATGAAGCTCAGCTTCTGCACATCCTTTTGCTGTGTCTCCCTTTACCCTTCGCTCATCAGTACCCCTGTCAACTGCATTATTTCCATACGCAAAATATTTATAGATGTTCGCCACAATTTGTTTTTCCGCAACCAACGCTTCATCTACAGCATGATGCAGGATATGCGTGCACTGCTTACACGATATTTTGATGGTTCATTAGAGGTCCCCCATCAGTCGGAGTCATTCCAATTTGTACACACCGGCGAAGAATCATCACACTTGATGGGCGTTGTTCTATACACAGTCTTTCACAGGATTAATTGCCAGTATTGAGGGATATGACAGAAACTATCATTCGAAGCAACAAAGTTCAGTAAACATGGGCTCTAAAATGGCTACTTCAAGAGCTACGGGCACTACCTCATCTTCGGTACTGTGAAAAAAATCTCTTCTACAGCAAGCTCCTTGCTTTCCATATTTGGGGGGCAGGTAGAATAGACCAAAATAAGAAAATATTGTACAGTAAATGTGGCCTCTAAAACGCATACCTTAAGAGCTGAAAGCACTTGTTCAGTAGAAGAGATATGTTTCACAGTAGCGAAGATGAAAAACTGCTCGTATCTCTTAAGGCACGCACTCTACAGCCCATGTTTAATGGTCATTTTTTAAATTTATTTTCGTCCGTACTACCACCTCTCAAAATATATGAGGGAAAGAGCTTACAGTAGTTTCATACAATAACTGCTCATAGCTCTTAAGGTATACATTTTAGAGCCGATGTTTACTGAACTTTTTCTTTGAGTAGTTGTTCCTGTCATATCCCTGTATACGGAACATTCCTTCTGAAACACACCGTATATCTTAATGGCTGTAAAAAAATTGTGGAATTATTTATTGAAGGACGCTCGTGGCTAGTTTAAAATGTGTGCTCTTTAGACATAAGCACTATACTAACAGATTCAGTTCTAATACATGAGCCCTCGGCATTTGTCATACAAGTTCCATCCCTCTCCCTTTCCCTCTACGACTAGGCGAATCTACACTGTAAAGACAAAAGCTGAAAGGACTGGAGGATACACTCAACGAGGCCTCAACATACCTCACAGAGTCGTCATTCTCTGAAGTCACACGTATCTCATAGTGACAAAACTGTTTACGCCGCTGCGTCGAACTGCAGTCGCTGAAGATACCCAGAGGCTGCGTCAATACTGTAAGTTAAAGCCAAAATTTTGCATTTCTGAACACATTTGCCTTACCCGTGTAGTAGCAACAGCAACTGCTTCATAATGTATTAATAGCCGGCCGGAGTGGCCGAGCGGTTCTAGGCGCTTCAGTTTGTAAACGCGCTACCGCTACGGTCGCAGGTTCGACTCCTGCCTCGGGCATTGATGTGTGTGATGTCCATAGGTTAGTTACGTTTAAGTAGTTCTAAGTACTAGGTGACTGATGACCTCCAATGTTAAGTCGCATATTGCTCAGAGCCATTTGAACCATAATATATAAATACTGCTATGGTCATTACTCCTATTTGGTTTGTGTAGTTGTAGGTCAACTTTGGCTTCTTAAAATAGGGCAGCTTTACTGCATTTTAATCAGGAAAACAGCGGTAAATTTGTTTCACTTCCATAAATTATTTCGTGAATTCAAAAAACCAGAGATTTTATTTTTAGCAAAAGCAGGAATCGCCTGCAAGGCACACAGCGAATGTTATAATTAAAATGCAGATATATTGCCAGAGGTCGCGTATGATTTGATTTATTTCACTGGTTTCCCTCTAACGTTTTTCTACCAGGGCAATGAATATCTGAGGATGCACGTATCCGATGAGGCAAACTAGTCATATAAGTCAAAAAGTGTGCGACCTGTGGTGGTTTATCTGTGCATATTTTCTTTCTACTTTGTTAATATTTCTCTTTCAATATTACTAACATTGTTGTGCAAATTTATCACGCATTTATGGACTCGAAATAAAAATGATTCAAATGGCTCTAAGCACTATGGGAACTAATATCTGAGGTCATCAGTCCACTAGACTTAGAACTACTTAAACCTAACTAACCTAAGGACATCACACACATCCATGCCCGAAGCAGGATTCGATTCTGCGACCGTATCATCCGGATGGTTCCCGACTGAAGCGCCTAGAAACGTTCCGCCACAGTGGCCGAGCGGACTTGAAATACAGCGTAACTTTGCAGTCAATGAGAACTTAAGAATTACTACCGTGTAACACTATATTACCATAAGTATCATAATTTTGTACAAGAAAACCCTTTAACTTTAACTGTACTTGCAAGTTAAAAAATACTTTTATTATTTGATCTGTGTTTTATAAAATCATCTTTACCAACCATTGTAATTTTGTGTAAATTATTAATATTTACATTATTAATATTTTAAGCACTTATTATTCAAACAATTATTTATAACCAACAGAGAAATATTAGAGAAAATTAGATAGTTTTATATTCAGCAGAGAGTAAAATGTGATGGTAGCAACGGCCCAGGCGTTGCCTTGTTACGTCAGAATGCGATTATTCGGCTCCGTAATGCTAGTCACGATACAGAGTGGGCTGGTGTATCCCATGCATGACGCATAGTTGATCACTATGGAGCTAAGGCATATTTTACGAAAGACTGTGGGAGCGACGTATGTAATCAGATGAACTAACCTCCAGATAACATCAAAGCCTGCCCCAAAAACGGCAGCTTTATGCTTTTTCATCGTACTCGCAATTTTTTAAGAAACATTTCCCACACGCGGAAGAAAAGCCGTAGACTTAACATTTCCTTCTTTTTTCACGTTCTTTTTCTGGTTTTGTCTTTTCGCTTGCAGAACCCTCATAATCTGACGTTTTGTTTATCCATCTTTACTGAGCACCTCCTCCAAGTGTACCAATTCGTCCTGTACGAATAAGCTGTCAGCCTCTGAGACTACGCGGAACCCGCGTACTAAACCTTTAAGTACGCCTATAGTAAGTGAAGGATGGTGGCAGCTGGACGCATGCAAGTATACACCAGTATTGGTGCGGTTACGATACACGCAATGGTTTTAAACTTCGTCACATGACAACGCAAATGTGTTGACTATTTTACATCTGACGAAAGCAAAATATACTCCAAAGAACATCATTATATCAGATGATTCTAATCCACTTACCGACCCCTGTTGAAGAACTCTGTACGGTTATCACCCGAAACATCAGAAGAAAAAGTGTTGCTGTTCCAGCTGCACAACCGAACGGTGATAGGGTATTCTCTTCGCAGGGTCTCATGGTGTGGGATCATATGACATTGCTAATGGTTATCCGGTAGTCTGATAGGGATTTTTAAGTTCGCCAGTCAGATTGCTGCTACTCGAAAGAAATACGCAGTGTGGTGACATGAAGTTTTGCTTTCCCCTTTTTCTTTTACTTCCACTGTTAGCTACATTGTATGTTACATGGTTCGTAATTTCGGTCACTTGCTATGGTATAAAACGAGTCAGTTTACTATATAAAGAAGCTTTTCACAGAAAAATATGCTTAATCTTGATCATCTGCCTCACTGTCCTTTATGTTAAACTTAAACTACCTTTAATTCTTTTTGCATTCACTGGATAAAATTTAACTATGTTCAGTCACACACACACACACACACACACACACACACACACACACATATGCACATACGCGTTCATTAAATTATTATATATTCACAAATGTTTATGTGGAGGAGAAATTTGACATGTCATATCAGCTTCTCTTTGATGTAAATTTTATTATTTATTTGAGTCTTCACATAACTGGGTAAGCTGAGACGAATTTTTTTGCGTATTTATTCGTGTTTTCCCATTTTGTAAGTAATACCATTGATGTTATGTGGAATATATAAATCTTACATGTGTGTACTCGCATATGGTTCATAATGTAGTTCCTATGACCAGATAAGTTAATATCGATGTTAAAATCAAAGTAACATTGAGAGGGACACCTGTGAAGGACAGCGGAGTCGAAAGAGGAGTAGTAGATTTTGTGAGACTGGTTGCTGACCCACTGCACGAGTGATACGAAAAGTTGCAACATAAAATTTAAAAATTAATCATCTGTATGCAATGTTGCTTAAAATGAGCCTGGACAGTCGGAGTTTGAAGGGAAACGTTTGAATGGAACTGCTGCAGGGTGTGTGCATCCAGCGTGCCACACATAAACAAGAACGAAAGTTACAATTTGAAACGCCATTAACATAAATAATGCTGGAAAGAACGTATACGAGCAGCGAAGTTGTGAGGGCATTCTACATAAAATTTCGTGTGATTCGTTATCAATAATTGATCGTCCCTTTTACTCTATTATACTCGTAGACTATGTGCGATCTATACAAGTGCAACTGGAAATTATGTGAATGTAATATCCAACCCGACGAAACATCCCCTTTAAACTGCACCACGCAGATTTTATTTCCAGAAACTGTCAAACTAAATCGATCAATTTGCCACTCGTCAGTAATGTTAAAAGTGAATATTGTGGTATTAAGAACGAAGATTCGCTGCACTGGACATAGTGGCTGGACAAGAGCGTGCAGCGCCCCATGGCACCTTCGTTTGTATTCAATCCTAACGTACATCTTTGATCTCTGAAGATATTGATAGTGAACTGAGGCGATGCAAAACAGTGTCACATGTCCATTTAGAGTAAAGTGTTTCAGCTCCAGTAGCCATTCTCGGGCAATAGGGTGCGCACTGGAATAAGTGTGGACAGGGATAGGAAAAACGGCTGACGTGTGAGCAATATGCACCGGGGTCGTAGCTTACGAGATCATACTCAACAGACCACGCGCTTCGCGGAAGGGTGGCCAGGCACCTCGTGCGCGGGCAGAACGCATGCGAGCGAGCCTACACAACCTACACCTGCCGAAGAGCACCAGGAAGGGTGGGGTTAGGCGCCATGAGCTATGGAGCAGCGTTGGAACAGCCTGATTTAGAGTATAGAAATCATTTATATTTCGAAGTGACATAGAGTTCACACAATTCTTTCTTTTATCTGGTGAAACAATCTGCTTACACAGAAACATCATGGCCAAAATTACACAATCTTTTCATACATACATATTTTTTTCTTTTATGGATTTTTCCTTTACTTCTTGGTAGAACAATTCCAGATTTGCGTTGAATGTACAAGTACACTGTTTTTGTTCTACTGACTTATATTTATTTCAAACCAATTTTCGGATTACTGCGACATTTGTGGGAAACAACTAACTAGCGTGTCTAAGATTCACTAATTCTTAGATAACCAAACATTATTATCGAAGATACAATCCACTTCCATAGAGTGTTGAGCATCACACTTCTTTCTTTACGTTGACACTGTACTTTTCACACTGGACGATATTAAGAACAATAAATACTTAAGTGACAAAAGATTATAGGTTAAATAGTTATAATGTTAAAGTTTGTGAGGTCTTGACACCGGCTGAGAAACTGTTAAACAAAGCACTCTTCATTTTTCTACAAGAAATATGTTTTCTAACATTGTAAATTAAACTTTAGGCAATGGACAGTATTATTCACAATAATTAAAACTCACTTTCTTACAGTATTACAGCTTGTATGGTTATGATGCGATAGTTTGTGAAGTCATGACATTGGTTGAAAACTGTCTAACTAAGCGCTAGTAACTAATTTTGTGCAGAAAACATATTTTACATTCTACATTACATTCTACGCTGTGGGCAATATTAAAAACAGTACATGGTTAAAATATGCAATATTACAGTGTTACGAGTTATATTGTTGGAGTTTGTGTGCTAAGAAGGGTCAGGAATAGGAAATTCTGTTGTGTTTTAATTTTGTGTAGCAGTATGTGCCTGTGTGGCTGTTTGTGGGTATGTGGCTGGTTGACTGAATCATGTGAAGCTTAAAGTGGAGATGTGCTCAGCTGTACTCGATCATTTGGAACAAGCTGGGGATTTTTGGCTAAATTTTGTTTACCTCAGGTGCTTTTAACAGTCTCACTCTTCTTCCTTTGTTGGCTATGTTTAGTACTTCTGTGTGTATGTAGTATCTGATGTCCTTCCTTCAGCACATATCCAGTAAAGGTAGAGGCTGACTTATGTAATTTCCAGCCGTGTTCGTGTTCAATTAGCTTAGTTGTTATCGCCCTTCCTGTTTCACCAATATACATTTTGTTGCAGTCATTAGAAATGATTTTACGAACACCACTGTTACTTAATAAATCTGTTTTGTATTTACTGTCGACTAGGGTGTGAGCGGTGCTGCCTTTTATATGAAATATTTTTAATTAATCTTAAGCCAAATGGTGTACTATCTCATGTATACGAAAACTATCCAGAAAAATTAAGAAAACCCTCAAACTCTGCATTTACAAACTTCACAATACATTAGAGACACCACAGCTCACATGCACTTCAACAGTAAGGACAAAACAGATTTATTAAGTAATAGTAGCGTTCATAAAATCACTTGCTACGAAACTATACATTAGTCAAATAGACAAGGCTATAACTACCAGGCTGACTGTGAGCACGAACGTAGCTGTAGATTATGTAAGTCACATTCCACCTGAGCCAAACACGTGCTGAAGGAAGGGGACAGATACCATGCTCACATAGAAGTGCTACAATAGCCAACAAAGGAAGAAGACTAAGCTGGTAGAAGCAATAAAGGTAAGCAAAATTTAGCTCAAAATCGCTGGCTTGTTCAAAATGATCAATTACAGCTGATCACTTCCCCAATTTTAAGCCTCACATGATACAATCAACCAGCCACATACCCACAATCCTCACACTGGCACATACTGCTACACAAAATCAAAACACAATAGAATTTCCTATTCCTTACCTTGTTTACGACAGAAACTTCGTTAATATACCTTGTAATACTGTCATATCGTGTATTTCAACCTTATACTTCGTTTAATATTGCCCATTACATAAACTGTAATTTATAATGTAAAACATGTTTGTTGCAAAACATTAGTTAGTAGTGCTCAGTTAGACAGTTCCCAACAAAAGTCACGACCTCACAAAGTATGGCGTCAAAACCATGTAACCTGTGTTATTGTGTATAATATTGTTCTTTACCTGAAGTTTAATTTACAATGCGGAAATATATGTTTTTTCCGCAACAGTTTCTCAGCGAATGTGAAAACCTCACAAACGTTAGCATTGTAACCATTTAACCTACGATTTTGAGTAGTTTAAATATTTATTGTGTTTAATATTGCCCATTGTGCAATGTACAATGTTAACATGCAAGTGCATTGTATCTTTACTTATAATGTTTGGTTACCTAAGAACTAGTGTCCATTAGAGACTCTAGTCAGCTGTTTCCTGAAAATGGCCCAGTAATCAAAAAAGTAGTTTGAAATAAGCATAAATCATAAAAACAAGAACAGTGCACTTGTTATTCAAACTTAAATATTTCAAGTAGTAACCAGGTCATTCTGAAGTACGAAAGCATAGAGTTGAAAGTATGATATACCCGCTAACTTCGTTTAAATAAGACAATAATAAGGTTTTTTATAGCTGGCTGTAAGCTAACGACTGAATATTAGTAACTTGCATTAAACTCTCTAACCACCTGCTGTGATAAAATTTAACCAACAGTAACTTCTTCCTGTCATGGAAATTTTACGTGCGTCAGTGTTTTACTTTACATATGTGTTTTAAATTCAATTTTGGTACCGAATTAAATATTAGTGGAGGGAGGAAGAAAAATACAGTTATAAATTGGTCTCAGATTTTTATAGCAGAGCACACTAACGTTGTAAGACAGCCAGTGTAAGCTATTTCACTTCCTTGTGTTATATTTATAAACGTGACTACTGTTTTCGTCTTGTAGCTGATTGTCGATAAAAAACACGAAAAGGCAATAAATGTGCTGTGTCTGTTGTCAGTACGCCCTATTGTTTGAGTTTCCTAAAATTCTTCCTCACTGAAAAGCTGCCACAGAATACGATACCATAAAACATTAGCGAATGAAAGTAGAAAAATAAAGTCGAATTTTGATAATTTCGTCGTCGTAATATCACCATAAAAGTAAGGCATGCTGCAACAGACAGACGCTCATAGGTTATCCACACGCCATAAATAAAGTCTTTAAACAAAACAATCGTGACGAGATTGCAGATAATTGCTTACAACGCACTATTTCGTCGTTATGACTTGGCAGCATCACTGGGGTAGTGTTCAACTCTTCATTTTACTTTTTTAACTTCATTTTTATTCCTACGTCAACTGATGTGAATATGTGAATTCTGCTTTTAACCGTTTACTCTCCTCTGGACCACTGATATAACTCATCTTCGTGTTTCATCAGCGCAACTGGAGACTATCCTATATTGGAAATAAACTCTAAGAGAAAAAAGACGCACCAGAAGGAATTAAGTGAATGGGATAGAAATCGGTAAAGGCACATATACAGGCAAATGCATGATTACAATTTCACGAAAACTGAATGATTCATCAAGAGAAAGAGGTTGAAAAATGGAGCAAGTCAGTAACGCGTTAGTCCAACTCTGGCCCTTATGAAAGCTGTTACTCGGCTTTACATTGACTGATAGAATTTTTGGATGGCCTTCTGAGGAATATCGTTCCAAATTCTATCCAATTGGCGCTTTAGATCGTTAAAATCGCAAGCTGGTTGGAGGGTCCTTCCCACAGCGCTCAACACGTTCTGAGCTGGGGAGAGGTCCGGCATCCTTGATGACCAAGGTAAGGTTTGAAAGGCATAAAGACAAGCACTGGAATCTCTTGCCGTGTGCGAGCGGGCATTATTTTACTGAAACGTAAGTCCTGAATAGCTTGCCATGAAGGGCAACGACATGGAGCGAAGAATATTGCGAAAGGATATCAATGATAAGATTCGCTGAACACGTTTATATCCTTAGTGAAGAAGAATTACAAAATCTGCAGAACGGACCGAACGGTCTAACGAGTACAGAATGTGGACTGAAAGCAAATGGAAGAAGGACGAAAGTAATGCGGCTTATCAAGAACGAGAATAGCGGCAAATTTAACATCTGGATTGTTGATCACTAAGCGGATGAAGTTTAGGAATTCTGCACCTAAGCAGCAAAATAATCTATTACGGACGGTGCAAGGAGGACATAAAAAGCAGCTTAGCAATAGCAGACAAGGCATTCCTGGCCAAAAGAGAAGCCTACTCGTATCAAAAATAGGCTTTAATTTGAGGAAGAAGTTTCTGAGAATGTACGTTTGGAGCACAGCAGTGTATGGTACCAAAATATGGATCGTGGGAATACCGGAACTGAAGAGGCCTTATCACTTTAGGACATGTTGTAAAAAAGATCTGAGGATGGTCATTACGTACTGAAAGCGCTCATCGTCTAAAGAATTCATATTGTGATCATAGACTGGAATAAAAAACATTTGACAGTATTGAATCACTGTTTGTATATGCGACCATGTCGTAGCTGGAGAGAATCCAAGCATTTGAGATGTGGTGTTATAGAATAATGTTGAAAATTATGTGGACGGATAAAGTAAAGAATGAGGAGGTTCTCCACTGTCGGTAAGGGAATGAATATATGGAAAACACTGACAAGAAGAAGAGGTAGGATACTAGAACATCGGGGAATAACTTGCATGGTACCAGAGAGAGTTGTAGAGGGTAAAAACTGTAGCAGAAGACAGAGACTGGAATACATCCAGCAAACAATTGAGTGAGGGATGTCAGCCTTCCCCATTTCCAGTATACTCTGTGATATTCATTAACAAGGCCCAATCCCGTGTGCTTCTTATAATAAATATTTTTCGGGCCAGATTTATTTCCGTGTATTTGTAGTTACAGGTTGTTCATTAATCCCGTTTCAACTTCGCACCATGAAACCTGTCAGAATCTTCTAAAGCGCAGCATTATTCTCGTACGTACCGGCACACGGTAGGACTGGAACAGCAGCGGATTTAGTAATGGAAGATCCGATAAACTCGCACCGTGACATGACAAAGGCGGCTGCAACGTGACGGGCGGCAAGCCGTTATTGGCCGTAAGCGGCGCCAAGTCGCCTCTCCGCCCCGTCCACCTTAAGGCACTTGTGCAAACACCGGCCGGCTAACTGTTTACGTCGCAGGATCGTTAGTTAGGCTAAACGTCGCAACTTCCTTAAGTTTATGCGCGGCGCCTGTGATAAACTGCCCGAAATAAAAACAGGAGCGCCACTACGCCAACACACAGGGAGCGCAGGAGACCGTAGCAGCAACTTATGCACCCTGCCCTGCGATGACGCCCTGGCTTCTTGACCTTCTACGAACGGATCATACCGACTTATATTCCACATTTCAATGTCGAGAGAAAGGCAAAGTTGAATCTAGCAGTAACTATTGTACCACAGAGATAAGGCACGGATTACACTGAGATATTTGCTTTGACGTACACTTTTCTTTAGCCTGTACCCACGAAAACGATAACTGCGCGTTTGTCTTCCATTTACTGGTACAGTAACTTATAAAGAGAAGAAACTTTTCTAGCACATAAGCCACAGAACTGTGCTTCGGCGTAATTGCTCTAAGCATTAATCACACACAGTTTAGTCAATCGAAATTTTATATTAGCCGAAACATCACGACCACCTGCAAAAAACCGTGTTGGTTAACCTTTGTAACGCAAAAGAGCAGAGATTTTGCGCAGTATGGATTCGACAAGTTCTTAGTAGTTTTCTAGACGTATGTGGCACGAGATGTCTACGCACAGGTCACGCAATTCCCGTTAATTACATGTTGGTGAACTGTGAGGATGGAGCTGGCGCCGCATACCATCCCAGATGAGTTCTGTCAGTTTCAAAACAGGCAAACTTGGTGGCCAAGACAGCAGTGCGACTTCGCTACAATCGATCTCAAACAACGTTTGCACGATTCTGGTCTTGTGAAGCGGACAGTTATCCTGCTGGGAGATGCCATCGCTGTTGGAGAGGACATCAAGCAGGAATGGATGCAGACGGTCCATATTAATGTTCACGTAGTCCACGGTTGTCGTGGGACCTTCAGATACAGCCAGACGTTCCGTAGAAGGCCACATGAAAGTCCTGCATATCACTGATGTATTCTGCCTACTAGCCTGCGTCCGTGATTTGGTTCGTGTTTCGACTAGCTCTTCACCTGAATGACATGAGCATAGACCTGGTGTAATAATAAATGTGATTCGTCCAACCTGGTCCTAGGTTTCCACTGACTATCTCGAAGGTCCCATGCTAAAAGCAATTGTAAATGGCCAATTTCATTGCTTCAACATGAGAATACAATTGTGGAAACTCCTATTGACCATATGCTCTGAAGCGTTGTGCCTACACCACTGTTGCAGTCTTTCCTCACATCTGCCACAGAAAGCTGCCTATCCTGCTTTACAGAGCGGTGAAGCCTCCAACACGCACGTTTTGTGATGAGATCTGGACCCTGAACACCTTGTTGTCTACTCGCGGTGTCACCATCCCTCCGACTACTTTATGCAGATGTTCATGACAGTAGTAGTCGACCATATGCTCGTTCCTAAGCGCTGGTTGCAAAAGTAAGAGGGGGAGGAGTAATGTCTTGAAGAAAACTAAGATTCATCTGGTTCCAGCTGATAACATCCTGTAAGGGCCCATGTCTAGTGTTACAAGTGTATAAAACCAGCGACATCAGTGACTGGCGATGATGAGAAACTAGACGACAGAGGAGATGGTAGAGGATTTTTTCCTTTTTTTGCAAGCAGCGCCATCTGTAAAATTGCAATCTAGTAGACACAGGCTGTCAACCTCGTCTGCAACTGAATATTTACTGGTATTATGAATGAAATGGACCCTGGCAGGATCAGACGAAAAACTCGCAGCGTGAGGTGTGAGAAAGAAGATAGAACTAGGGATACACACACATCAAAAAAAGCTTTGCATCACCCCGGTTCCCAGAACTCTTCAAAATAGACGTTGAATGTGGATATTGTATCACAGACACAGTCCCTTTCACTTTTTACAGATGTCACTAAACCCGCCCAAAGATCTAAACAACCATGCGTGAGCAGCGTCTATTAGACGGAGGGGACCGACAGCCCATCAGTTCCAGTCATTCCTCCAGGAAGGAGATACACGGCTCGTGTTGTCTGTAGTTCAACCACGCCTAGGCGGTCAATACCGCAGTTCGATCGCGTCCTCATTGTTACCTTGCGCCAGGAAGGGCTCTCATCAAGGGAAGTGTCCAGGCGTCTCGAAGTGAACCAAAGCGATGTTGTTAGGACATGGGGCAGATACAGAGAGACAGGAACTGTCGATGACATGCCTCGCTCAGGCCACCCAAGAGCTACTACTGCAGTGGATGACCGCTACATACGGATTATGACTCGGAGGAACCCTGACAGTAACGCCACCATATTGAATAATGCTTTTCGTGCATCCACAGGATGTCTTTTCACGACTTAAACTCTGCGCAATAGGCACATCTTCACTCCCAACGTCCATGACGAGAGCCGTGTTTGCAACCACGATATCATGCAGCGCGGTACAGATGGGCCCAACAACATGCCGAATGGACCGCTCAGGATTCGCATTACGTTCTCTTCACCGAGGAGTGTCGCATATGCCATAAACCAGACAATCGTCGGAGACTGTTGAATGGAACCCGGTCAGAATGAACGCCATAGACACATTGTCCAGCGAGTGCAGCAAGATGGAGGTTCCCTGCTGTTTCGGAGTGGCATTATGTGGGGCCGACGTACGCCGCTGATAGTCATGTAAGGCGCCATAACGGCTGTACGATGCGTGAATGCCGTCATCCGACCAATAGTGCAACCATATCGGCAGCATATTGGCCAGTCATTCGTCTTCATGATCGACAATACGCGCCCCCATCGTGGACATCTTGTGAATGACTTCCTTCAGGATAACGACATCGCTCGACTAGAGTGGCGAGCATGTTCTCCAGAGATGAACCCTATCGAACATGCCTGCGACAGATTGAAAAGGGCTATTTATGGACGACATTATCCACCAACCACTCTGAGGGATCTACGCCGAATCGCCGTTGAGGATGTGACAATCTGGACTAACAGTACCTTGATGAACTTGGGGATAGTATGCCACGACGAATACAGGCATGCATCAATGCAAGAGGATTTGCTACTGGGTATTAGAGGTACCGGTGTTAACAGCAATCTGGACCACCACCTCTGAAGGTCTCATTGTATGGTGGTACAACATCCAATGTTGGTTTTGATGAGCAATAAAAAGGGTGGAATTGATGTTTATGTTGATCTCATCGCAATTTTCTGTAGAGGTTCCGGAAGTCTCGAAAACGAGGTGACGCAAAACTTTTTTTGACGTGTGTAGAATATAAAGATATTACTAAAATTAGAAAAATTAGAACTCACAATTATTATGACCCAATCGACATTGACATTTTATAACTGTTTTATAACTGTTCCAAGAGCAAGAACTTGTAAACAGCAATTTAAGTAAATGTATGAAGGGGGAGAGTAATGCAGAAGTAGGGTTACAATGATGCTATGGAAAAATGGATGAATAATGTTATGAGCGTCTGTGATGTAAGTGACAAACTGGCGATAAAATTTGCAATTAAATATGCCAGATTAGTAATTATACAAATCTATTTTCCAGCTTCGGAAGACGATGATGATGGGAGTGAAAAAGTATATGAAACAGAGAAGTGTATATTGGCGCTTTCGATGCCAGAGTAGGGAGTGATTTTGAAACGAGTAATGCAGAACAATTTGGTTTAGGAATCTCCAGCAACGTAGGAGGTTGTCTACTTCATTTTAGTGAGGAATATGACATGTTTATAAGAAACACATCAGGTTAAGTGTTAAGTGAAGGAGGTAAACATGGAAAATTTCAGGTGATAATGACATGAACAAAAAGGTTTTATGTTAGTATAGAGAAGATATAAGTCAAGCCTTAGGTACTCATAATTAGACAATCTGTGATAATGTGCCAGTCCTAGCAAAATGAAATTAAACATGTAAAAGAAACCCAAAGAACTGTGCAAAAATATGAAATTTTGGGAAAAAAAATGAACCAGCTGTAAGAAGGGATTTGCCCCAGAACTAATATTCTAAACAACAGCGATATACCTTAACATCAAGGATCACAGTGAAAGCAATTGTAATAAATTCGGCAAACGAAGTACTGGAAAAAATGTAATACAGAAAACATAGATAACAGGTAATATAGCAAACTTGTCTCAGGAAAAGTATAAAAACAGAAGCAGATACGCAAAATTAAGAAAGATACAGTGTCATAAAGAACAACACAGCACAAGAATGCAGAATGGCTAAGGATATGGAAACAGGGACAAAAATGGAATGAATAACAAAACATGCTGAATGATTATGAAATTACATTTCAAGGCAAGGACAGAATCATTTGTGGTAAGATATGAACAATAAAATCTATTGCTTGAAGGGAGATGAAATAGGTGACAGAAATATTATTCGAAGAACTTAACAAAGTAAAAAAAAATATTGCAATGGATACCTCGAAGAAGAAAAAGAAGTGCTATCAGATGAAGCTAGTCCTCAAAAAAAAAAAAAAAAAGTCCTACAGACCTCTTCCAGATGACTTTTTTTTTTCAAAGTAAGACAGTATTCATTCATGAAAACTGGATTCAGTAGCTGGTACAGTTATAGAATGCTATGCCTAATTTCATATGTTGCAAAATTACTCACATCTGTAATTAAAATAGTACAAAATCAAAATAGAACGAGAGCTTGAAGAGGATAAGTTTGGTTTTATACCAAAAATAAGGAACACTGAATGCATCATAGCGCTCAGGAACCTTCTAGAGGGAAGGTTGTTTAAAATAGAGATACATACATAGCCTTTATTGATCTAGAAAAAACATTGAACTTTCAAAGATCTTGAAAGGTGGAAGAACGATATTGAACTTATCCAAAAAGTCAAAGTGTGAGGCTAGAGATTATCGGTATTGGAAAAGAATGTAAAGCCAAAATAAAAAAAGAGGAAAAAACAGAGTGCTCATTCTTTCCTACTTTTTTTAACCTTCATACGGAAAAGGTTATGACTATATTCAAAGAAAAAATGTGGTACTAGATTGAATAGAAGCGTCACTCACTGCATATGGTTACCGGAATATATTGTCTCAACTGTTGATACTGGAAGCTATACCCAGAATATAGTTTCTAAATTGCGAGGAATTATGGAAAAGTTTCAGATTAAAACCAGCAACAAAAGCCCAAAATTATGTAGGTAAAGAAGTAAAAATAAGTGAGACATGTGAAAAGTAACGAATTAAATAGAAAAGGTTGATAAATTTTACTATTTAATAACCACAATTACTGAAAACAACAGACACGACATGGAATCAGAAAAAGAATTGCAACAGCTAAATATGGTTTCGATGAATGAAGACAACTACTAGTCAACAAGCCATCTGGTTTCGAAATGAAAACCATTTTTTTAAGGCGTACTCCTATACATTTATGAAAGTTAGACTCTGTTGAAGACAGAAAGAAGGCTTTTAGTAGCGATGGAAATGTGACTTTGGAGAGAGCTGACGAGGGCCATTGGGACGGGAAGATAATCACCGGAACATGATTTGAAATAGAACTATGAGCGAAGATATCTACCCCCTCACATTCAGTTCCGCAGTCATATAAATCACATTTGAGTTTATGCAGGTTTGTTTCCTTGTTAGCTTCAGGTTTGTTTCGGTCAATAAGTGAGTGACTACGAGGTTTAGGGCTAGTGATTCTTTATTAATTTCTTTACATAACTTTTTCTTGCACTGAAGACCATAATCGTGCATGTGTACAAAGGAACAGCTTTCTGGGCCAGTGTTTTGATTCTCCTGACTCTGTTCTGTGGGACGAATTGGAAAGCTATTCCATGAACGGCAGGAGGTCGAGCGGACGACGTCATCCAGGTATGCATCTGGGGATAGTGCAGTAGCTTTCAGAGGGTGTATGGGCGGCTGCCAAAGGAAATGGAGACAGCAGCAGGTCTTTGTTCCGTATGCATGGTGCCGCACTGGCAGTCCTCTTCTCCTCAGAGACGAAAGGGCAGATAATACCGAGGGGCGGAGATATGGGACTAACTTTAATTTCAGTCTTGGAGGTCGAACGAATAGATACCAGCTAATGCACTTTTCTAATCAGGCCCGCGACCAAGGAATGCGATCAGCAGGACTCTCACGGCCCGATAGCGTCTTTGCTGGACTCAGCCGGTCCGATAAGCAACGGAAAATAATATGCTTGGTGTTTGTATAAATTTTTATGGGAAAGAAAGCTTATGGAAATTACCTCGAGGAAAACGGTCTATTGACACACAGTCAACATGGGTTTAGAAAACATCTTTCTTGTGAAATACAACTAGCTCTTTATTCGCATGAAGTGTTGAGTGCCATTGACAGGGGATTTCAGATCAATTCAGTTTTTCTGGATTTCCGAAAGACTTTTGACACTGTACCACACATGCGGCATGGAGTGAAATTGCATGCTTATGGAATATCGTCTCACTTAGGTGATTGGATTTGTGATTTCCCGTCACAGAGTTCGTAGTGATTGATGGAAAGTCACCGAGTAAAACATAAGTGATTTGTGGCGTTAACCAAGATAGTGTTATAAGCTCTTTGCTGTTCCTTATTTATATAAACGATTTGGGAGACATCCTGAGCACCCGTCTTAGGTTTTTTGCAGATGACATTGTCGTTTATCGACTACTAAAGTCATCAGAAGATCAAAACAAATTGCAAAACGATTTAGAAAAGACATCTGAATGGTGCGAAAGTTGACAGTTGACCCTAAATAACGAAAAGTGTGAGTTGATCCACATAAGTGCTAAAAGGACGATAAATTAGTCCAACCTAAAGGCCGTAAATTCGACAATGTATGTGTGAAGTACAATTACAAACAGCTTAAATTGGAAGGAAAACATAGAAAATGTTGTGGAAAAGGCTAACCAAAGACTGCGTTTTATTGGTAGGACACTTAGAAAATGTAACAGACCTACTAAGGAGACTGCCTGCACTACGCTTGTCCGTCCCCTTTTAGAATACTGCTGCGCGGTGTGGGATCCTTGCCAGATAGGACTGACGGAGTACATCGAAAAAGTTCAAAGAAGGGCAGCACGTTCTGTATTATCGCGAAATATGGGAGAGAGTGTAACAGAAATGATACAGGATTTGGGCTGGAAATCATTAAAAGAAAGGCGTTTTTCGTTGCGACGAAATCTTCTGGCAAAATTCCAATCACCAAATTTCTCCTACGAATGCGAAAATATTTTGTTGACACCGACCTACATAGAGAGAAACGATCACCGCGATAAAATAAGGGATGTCATAGCTTGTACGGAAATCCGCGCGCTCTACGAGATTGGAATAATAGGGTGTGATTTGTTCAGAATCCATGTAGATGTAAATGTAGATGTCGCTGGAGGGATGGCTTTGAGAGCGCTTTCTGCCTTCGGCCGGAGCGAATCTGATTGGCCCTTCCCTCTTCGACACGTGAATGGGAGCTTAAATTTCTTGCAATTTTTTTTCTGATTGCAAGTTGCATCTCGCGAGTAGACAGCAATTGGTCGAGAGCTAATTTAGGCAGCACTGCACCTGTTCAGGGGGGAGAGTAAGAGTCTTGAAGTAGTAGCCATCCGTCCATGAGGTTGATCGTACACAGTGTTCGAATTTCGATGCAACTTGGTGTGGAGACGACGCTGGTCGAAGGAGGCACATAGCATCGCAGAGCTGTGTCCACACTCCGACGCCGGCCGCTGTAACCTGCGATTCAGCCACGGTAAGGTCTGTGCAGTGCGTAACAATGACCTCGCCTTGGTAGAGACAGAGATTTCAGGTTAGAGAATTTCGGGCAAAATTAAAGACGGGAATCAAGCCCGGCCAAGTAGTGTACATTTGTTTCCCTTCTATTCTTAACCTGACAGGGCTGCGAGGTCACACATTTAATGAAACTGATACTCGTGATTGTGTGCTCTGATGTTTGAAGCCACCGAGCTATATCACTTTCTAAGTTCAACTCTGGCCTTCTCTCCGCTTGTTGAAGATAATGTCAATCTTTAATTGTATCACTCGCTTGTTAAATTTGATGCACTGTATTAACTCTTTGAGATTGATTATGCCACCTGACAGATTAAAAGATAGTTAATAAACGATGAAAATGCAGTCATTAAGTTGAATTTTTCACCGAAGTCCACGCCACCACATGCCTTCATGTCCTACACTCATTAGGGTTCTGTGCCCTGGAAGAGAAAATTGCTGAATATGTTAAGAATGTGTCATTCCCGGTTGTTCGTTCAGAAATTCAACTAAAATCCGTTGCGAAGATTTCTCTCTAAGACCGAATTATGGATAATAATAAATTCATAGAATTTGGAAGAGTTGGTAACCATGTTTGAATAAATAATGTTAGTCACGTTATTAATAAACAGTTAGGGCTCAGCAAAACAAAGTCCTTGCTATAAGGCGAAGTGACCCACTTTATTAAAAGTATAAATTTGTCGGGACTATTTGCACTCTGTGCACGACAAGCTACATTCTGTCAGAAGTTTGATGGCATGATGAATCGACTATGTTCTACAACCGAAGGCAGTAATGTGCTAAGTATGTAAAGAATACAAATATTTCCAATTCTTACCGAGCTCATAAAAAAAAGAGCCAAAATGATCGCTGCTCCGACATAGATCACATGTGCTGTGATAACTAAAAACGAGTTATATTAATGTCAAACCATTTTTTTTAACTCTAAAGCTTATTGAGGCAGATTCAGCATCATTTGAATGATACACTATTGGCCATTAAATTCGCTACACCAAGAAGAAATGCAGATGACAAACGGGTATTCATTGGACAAATATACTAGAACTGACATGCGATTACATTTTCTCGCAGTTGGGGTGCATAGATCCTGAGAAATCAGTACCCAGAACAACCACCTCTGGCCGTAATAATGGCATTGATACGCCTGGGCATTCAGTCAAACAGAGCTTGGATGGCGTGTACAGGTACAGCTGCCCATGCAGCTTCAACACGATACCGCAGTTCATCAAGAGTAGTGACTGGCGTATTGTGACGAGCCAGCTGCTCCGCCACCATTCACCAGACGTTTTCAATTGGTGAAAGATTTGGAGAATGTGCTGGCCAGGGCAGCAGTTGAACATTTTCTGTATCAAGAAAGACCCGTAAAGGACCTGCAACATGCGGTCGTACATTATCCTGCTGAAATGTAGGGTTTCGCAAGGATCGAATGAAGGGTAGAGCCACGGGTCGAAACACATCTGAAATCTAACGTCCATTGTTCAAAGTGCCGTCAATGCGAACAAGATGTGACCGAGACGTGTAACCAATGACACCCATACCATCACGCCGGGTGATACACCAGTATGGCGATAACGAATACACGCTTCCAACATGCGTTCACCGTGATGTTGCCAAACACGGATGCGACCACCATTATGCTGTAAACAGAACTTGGATTCAACCAAAAAATGACGTTTTGCCATCCGTGCACCCAGGTTCGTCGTTCAGTACACCATCGCAGGCGCTCCTGTCTGTGGTGTACCATCAAGGGTAACCGCAGCCATGATCACCGAGCTGATAGTCCATGCTGCTGCAAGCGTCGTCGAACTGTTGGTGCAGATGGTTTTTGTCTTGCAAACGTCCCCATCTGTTGACTCAGGGATCGAGACCTGGCTGCACAATCCGTTACATCCATGCGGATAAAATGCCTGTCATCTCGACTACTAGTGATACGTGGCTGTTGGGATCCAGCACGGCGTACCGTATTACCCTCCTGAACCCACCGATTCCATATTCTGCTAACAGTCATTGGATCTCGACCAACGCGATCAGCAATGTCGCGATATGATAAACCGCAATCGCGATAGGCTACAGTCCGATCTTTATCAAAGTCGAAAACGTGATGGTACGCATTTCTCCTCCATACACGAGGCATCACAACAACGTTTCACCAGTCAACGCCAGTCAACTGCTGTTTGTGTATAAGAAATCAGTTGGAAACTTTCCTCATGTCAGCACGTTGTAGGTGTCGCCACCGACGCCAACCTTGTGTGAATGCTGTGAGAAGCTAATCATTTGCATATCACAGCATCTTCTTCCTGTCGGTTAAATTTCGCGTCTGTAGCACGTCATATTCGTAGTGTAGCAATTGTAATGGCTGGTAGTGTATTAATATTACAGTGGTGTTTTAATTAGCTAGAGCAGGCACTGCGAGCAGGAGAAACGGCGACCGTTGAAATTAAGTTTATCAGGACAGTCAGAAGTCACAATAAGTATGTTTTATTTTTACTGGCTTCAGTCTATAATTTTGCAATAACAACGTCAGAAAATCTGAAATTATATTGTCACACTTTTTGTATTAATTTACAGAGTTTCCGATGATGTTCTTGTAAAATTATAGAGTGAAAACGGAAAAAATTAAACACATTGATGGCCACTTGTGGCTGACCTAACAATGTTAATTTCAAATTAAATAAGTAAAAGTCTAAGGCCTAGTGCTCACCTAGATTAATAAAAATATGTCTATGGCCAATATGTGATTATTGTTTGATATTAAGGACTAATTTATAAAGATGCACTTTGCTTTGTCTTAATTTTCATTTGTTTTCTGATAATATTCAAGATCACTTTACGACATTCGAGAGAAATGAACATTCAAAAAATCGTAAAAATATTAGTATTTAACGTTCCATAATACTCTCAAACGCTAAAAAATGCTCTTGAGCACTCTTAAATTCAGTTAAGTATTAAACATACCCTAATCTGAAATAAAATATTCTGTCATTCACTTATTGATTTATTTATAGAACAATAAGAACAATCCAAAACATTAACAAGTATTCTAGAATGTTAAAGAAAAATGTACAACCTTCTAGAACATTATAGGACATTGTAAAACATTCAAGAGCTCTCGAAAACGTTAAAGAACACTCTGGAATAATCTAGATCTCTCTGGGCTACTCTAGAACTTTTTGGAAGATTCGAAAAAATTTTTTAACATTCAAGAATATTCGCAAAGGCTTGAGAAGGTTATAAACAAATCTTAGTTTTTTTGTCTGCATGTAGAAGTTGACACGAAAGAGATAGAAGGTATCCAGATCAGCCCCACAATGTGATTCTGACCACTTAAAACACTCATATCTCTACAACCACGACAGCTACCACTGCACAACTGTTCCACTGCAGAAGAGGGAAACTAAAGACAGCACCAGACACAAAAGGCAGTGTTGTCTGTGAACGGGTTTGGAGGTGTCTTAAACTTCCCCCTCAAAATCATTAATATACATATATGGTCAGAGTTGCTTTACTTAGACATGCACTGGGCCATTTTCTATGAAGTGTCAATTGAAAAATAAACTTTTTAATACAGAAAATTTAAAGCAAAACTGAATCATCAGACTCTCAACACAGTTGTATTTAATTTAGTGAATGAAAGAATGAAAACACTGTTTTGGTCTCACGTTATCTCATACTTGATTAAATTATTCTGTAACTTAGTTGCTTTTATACAATATTTCTCATATTATTTCTTGGTTAGAAGGTAGGTAAATTCTTTGGGTTTACCACTACAGATCAAGGTACATAAAATGACTATAAGAAAAGCATGATTCTTTCAAATCAATACCACATCTGTCTTTATGCCATACTTATAGTGGTACTATATGCTATCTTACTAGAAATTACAGTTTCTGAACTGAAATGGCAGTTTGACAGATATGGGCGGAATTCTCAGAACAATTACTGTTATTTCTTTATATTTCCCTGATAATATATGTGTTTCAGTTGTGTTGTTTGATAACTTATCCATGGTCATCCTTATTCCATTACAATCAAAATTTATCAACAATGTAAGTGGCGATCCTATTTTAATCTTAAATGATGTAAAGGTATTCCTGGCAATTTCATCCAATTCAGAAATTAGGTGGTAAAACTAATACTTTCATTTGCATCGACCATTAAGTAGACTGAATTATATATTCTTTACTTGCCACCCATTTCGTTTTTAATTTCTAAATTAATACATTCAGTTACTTCATTTCTTATTGGTAAAATGGCTCTTTTAAATAACGGATTTGAATCTATGTAATATTGATCACTTTTCTGATAAATGTTATCCAGTAATTCATATGAATGTTAACAATAATGTACAAATAATTTATGATCTCATTGTGAGCAGTTGCACAATCAGTGATCCCACTCTACAATATAACTGTCCTATAATCAAAAATACAGTACCGAATTAATGTTCTTTACTGCTCATGGAAGCAGCATGAACTGATGTCATTTGAAAGCAAGTATTGTGTACTCTCATGTATTATAGAAAATGTTTCGATTTCAGAGTTTCTGCAGTCATGCATCGAAATAATTCTGGCAGAGGCACTTACAGTGGCGTTAATCGAATTCTTCTACACATGTAACAAATTCATGATATTTTTACCACCGAATTTCTTGGCATCAGAGAATTGCGACGTTCGATCCATTTTTCCAATGACAACGTCTTTTTGTGTGGTGTTCTCTTTAGTCCGTTCTTAACGGAATGCGTCACTTACCAAACTGTAGTCTCCACTTACTCTGACTTGCACTTCTTGTACACTAATGTTTAGTTGTTGTGCTACCGTTCGTTTCGTTTCATCAACTTCAGTTACTGACACACTATGTAACTTAGTTCACCATCTTGTTTCTGCAGCAGTTTGCCTATGCCTTTTTGCAGAATGTCTCACTCAATACCCTTCTATAATGTAAGTGAACTGATGGAGATGGGTTAGGGGGTCGCCTTGAAGAGCCAATTAAACAGCCTGTAACTCCAAATGCTCTAATACGGCAACAGCACCACGCCGTAGCTCAGTAGAGGATACGGCGGCTTGGCAACGACATTCTGCGCGTTGTCCACTCGCAGTCCCTACAGGACAAATAACCGTGGCTGGACAATGGTCCGTGACGCAAATGCGTTTGCCATTTGCGACTCCAGCTCTGACTAGCCTCGGATAGCTGCAGCCACGAGCGTTCTGGAGTGCCTCGCGCACCGTGCGCAATCTAAAAGGCGGCAGACCGACGACGTAATGGCAGTGACCCACTGCCCTGGCTCGATGGCCGGCGAACTGCTTCCCAGGGCCGGCGCTGGCACAGCGGGATCTCCAGATCTCAGGGCTGACTCCCCTGATGCATAGTCGAACTGTGGTCCACAAACAGCTTTCCAGGCGGTGGCCAAGCGACGTAATATTCTTCATACAGTTACTGTATTAACAAAAAAATGGTTCAAATGGCTCTGAGCACTATGGGACTTAACAGCTGTGGTCATCAGTCCCCTAGAACTTAGAACTACTTAAACCTAACTAACCTAAGGACATCACACACATCCATGCCCGAGGCAGGATTCGAACCTGCGACCGTAGCAGTCGCACAGTTCCGGACTGCGCGCCTAGAACCGCGAGACCACCGCGGCCGGCACTGTATTAACAGAACTGTCTTTAGTATGAAGTGGCTATGGATTTGTATGTTTTCGGCCTTCCCTTGTTTGCGTTTCGCTATACCTTGCGGCACACAAACTGAACGTTTCAGTTGCCGCCGGTGTGGAGACGCTTACAGCATCTTCCGTGTGGGTAGTGCTGTATCAATTGGTTCCACACCTTGCCAGGCCGGCTGTGTTATACGTTGTAAAGCATGACACCCAGACATGCCTGCAGCTGGTACTGCTGTATTTCACTTCCAACTTTACACATTTATGACCAAGGAAGGAAAGTGCCCTATATTTCCCTCTCCTTTAACAAGACTAGGTCTTTATACAGCTTTACGCAAACTAGACTGAAATGTTCGTGGTGGCTAGCCCAGTTAACTCTAGACCGCTGGTTTACTGACAACTGCTCTTACCACTATGTTTCCTTATGTACTACTTTTCCTAAGCTCTGACAGTTTATTTTTAGCTTAACCTAACTTACTGTTATAGTTCCCTCTGCTGTCTCTAAGTTCTGGGAATCCAGTCCACTGAGATTAGAAAAGTGGCAGAGTCTGAACCCGTCTCATGTTCCATTTCTTCTACATGTAAACAACGTTTCCGCTAGGCAGAGTAAGTGTTACTTTGTTATTTGGTATGACAATGGTCAATGTTGTATGACAATGGTGAATGTTGTTTCTTTTTGGTACTTCCTATACCGATTCTCATGCTGCATTACCGTCAGCACAGAGATTCAGCCTTCTGCTCTTGAACAAGATTGTCGATGGACTGAATTAAGTCGGGTCCTAAAGTGTGATTTATAGCAATCAGATTCGTAGCTGGTAATATTTCCATATGTTCCTCTGGCCAATACAACTGAGGCTGCGTAATGGTCAGATGAGCCATACCAAAACTTGTGGCAGGTAGACGGAAGGTAGGTCCCACTATTTCGTACGATGTCCCTTTTGTTAACAATCCACTCCCATTCATTTCCATCCTTTTTGCTGCCGTGAGCTTCCCCTGTTTGTAGCAACTGGCTACTGCTATCGTTTTATGGAAGCTAGAGTACTACCAGTGTGTTTCAAACTGCTGGAAATACACTCCTGGAAATGGAAAAAAGAACACATTGACACCGGTGTGTCAGACCCACCATACTTGCTCCGGACACTGCGAGAGGGCTGTACAAGCAATGATCACACGCACGGCACAGCGGACACACCAGGAACCGCGGTGTTGGCCGTCGAATGGCGCTAGCTGCGCAGCATTTGTGCACCGCCGCCGTCAGTGTCAGCCAGTTTGCCGTGGCATACGGAGCTCCATCGCAGTCTTTAACACTGGTAGCATGCCGCGACAGCGTGGACGTGAACCGTATGTGCAGTTGACGGACTTTGAGCGAGGGCGTATAGTGGGCATGCGGGAGGCCGGGTGGACGTACCGCCGAATTGCTCAACACGTGGGGCGTGAGGTCTCCAGTGGTCGGCGGAAAGTGCACGTGCCCGTCGACCTGGGACCGGACCGCAGCGACGCACGGATGCACCCCAAGACCGTAGGATCCTACGCAGTGCCGTAGGGGACCGCACCGCCACTTCCCAGCAAATTAGGGACACTGTTGCTCCTGGGGTATCGGCGAGGACCATTCGCAACCGTCTCCATGAAGCTGGGCTACGGTCCCGAACACCGTTAGGCCGTCTTCCGCTCACGCCCCAACATCGTGCAGCCCGCCTCCAGTGGTGTCGCGACAGGCGTGAATGGAGGGACGAATGGAGACGTGTCGTCTTCAGCGATGAGAGTCGCTTCTGCCTTGGTGCCAATGATGGTCGTATGCGTGTTTGGCGCCGTGCAGGTGAGCGCCACAATCAGGACTGCATACGACCGAGGCACACAGGGCCAACACCCGGCATCATGGTGTGGGGAGCGATCTCCTACACTGGCCGTACACCACTGGTGACCGTCGAGGGGACACTGAATAGTGCACGGTACATCCAAACCGTCATCGAACCCATCGTTCTACCATTCCTAGACCGGCAACGGAACTTGCTGTTCCAACAGGACAATGCACGTCCGCATGTATCCCGTGCCACCCAACGTGCTCTAGAAGGTGTAAGTCAACTACCCTGGCCAGCAAGATCTCCGGATCTGTCCCCCATTGAGCATGTTTGGGACTGGATGAAGCGTCGTCTCACGCGGTCTGCACGTCCAGCACGAACGCTGGTCCAACTGAGGCGCCAGGTGGAAATGGCATGGCAAGCCGTTCCACAGGACTACATCCAGCATCTCTACGATCGTCTCCATGGGAGAATAGCAGCCTACATTGCTGCGAAAGGTGGATATACACTGTACTAGTGCCGACTTTGTGCATGCTCTGTTGCCTGTGTCTATGTGCCTGTGGTTCTGTCAGTGTGATCATGTGATGTATCTGACCCCAGGAATGTGTCAATAAAGTTTCCCCTTCCTGGGACAATGAATTCACGGTGTTCTTATTTCAATTTCCAGGAGTGTACAACTCAGGACTAGTCACTTCTTTCACGCAGTCCTTTCGCGTTTTCTGACGCTGCAGCAACTTTATTGTGCAGAAGTTGTTTCCTCTCTCACTACCCAGTAAGGACAAACCTTAACTGCACCCCTGTAACACTTCTGTAGTTCCACATTTCCACATTTGCGCTCTTGTCCTTTCTATTTAACAACAACCGCTGCACTCTTACACAGGCAAACTTCTACAACATCCCCACCTGATGGGATATGCATGGACTACATAACATTGGCACTATGTCTGCTTTCCTGTTACTGGGAAGTAACTGAAAAGTACACTTTCTCCCCAACAGTCCTCGCTTCCTGTGGCTAGGTTGAAATAAAAAGGTAAGTTTTCATGACTAACTTTACTTCGGATCGTAGTTCTTTTTGCACTTTCTGTAGCCCCAGCAGATACTAATCCTGTGACAATAAGTTCACTCCCAGTCGGCAGAGCCTGCTGCATGGCTTCTCGCAACTCCGATACTTCTCTCGGTGCTTCCCACACAGTTTTCCAAGGATGGCACCATATCGTTATTACTACTTTGTGTCCAGTATCTCCACTTCCGCTTGCAACATCTTTATGTTCATTTGACTAATTCTTATACAGTTTTCAAGGAGTCCATTACTTCCCCAGTCACCTGGCATAATAACCAATTACTGTTTGAAACATTTTTGTCTAATTTTGTTGTTCTGAGTTGTGTACCACTGACTTGCTGCCTTGTTGCGTTTTATAAATTGTTCTACCGTGTCGTTCACCCTCCTCGTGTTTTCCTCTTTATCTTTCGCTAAAACAGCTTTCAGAAGTCGGCCCCCATGTGGATCGAACCTGTCCTCCTTCTTGTTAGTGTTATACTCGCCAGAACCTGGGTTTCTTGTATCCGTTATACTCGCAAGAACCTGGGTCATCTCGTCCGTCAATTTCTCCTAAGTCCCGTGTCTTCTCCTGCATTCACCTATAAATGTTTTGAGCGTCGTACTCAGTTACTTCACACATAACCCCAATTCAATTACTTAAACAGATCCAATATAAAATCGGTTCCCTGATATGTTGCTATCGTATTAGGTATCCCGAACTTCAGTATCCAGTTTTTAGCAGTATTTATGCCAATGTTGCTTCCTCTTGGTTGGGTACTGTGAACATTTCCACGTATCTCGAAAAGCGGTCTATAATCGTCAGTACATATTTGTTTCCTGTATGTGTTTTGTTGAAAGGACCTAATACATCAATCCCAAGTAATTAAATGGTGCTATTCCTTCAAGTAACCTTCGCAATGGTACTCTTGTCCAATATAAATCTGCTCTCTCTACGCCCTGCATGCAATTCCACACACATTGGTTCATGTCTACTATCTTATTACTCCACCAGGACCGTCCCACTATTCTATTGTTGGAAGACTTGAACCTCACATGACCCACTAACATATTATCATGCATCTCCTTTAATACTTCACCTCTCACAGTTCCAACGTAGTTTCCCTGCACAGCAACCCATCTTGCACACAAAACTGTGACTGCTTACGAAACTGTTTAGATTCATCCCCTGTCTTCTGTGTTCTCTGTCATTCCATAAGTTCATTAGCAACTACTTTCAATAACGTTACTTTCCTACACAATCCATCTTTGTTCCTGCGTTTCTCTGTGGTTTTATGTATGACCTCAATATCAAACCATTCAGCCATACTACTCATCATATCAAGTTTCTTCAAACCCAGTAACCATTTCAACGCTGCATGACCTATTACCACTCGACAATTCTTGTCATAGAGATAACACTTGAAGCGAGTGATTCCATAGATTAGGCTCAATATTTCTTCTCCACCATGGAGTAATTCTTCTTCACTGCCTTCAACTGTCTTTATGCATAGGCCACTGGATGTTCATTCCCTCTGCCTACTGACTCAGCCCACAACTGAGTACATGATTGGCCACATGACATAGCAGAATGAATTCCTTACTGAAATTTGGAAACAATGAAACTGGACTTAATGTCAAAGCTTTATTCAGTTACTCAAAAGAATACTGACAATCCCTTGACCATGCAAACTTCGAACCTTTCTCTGTCAATTACGTTAATGGTCTGGCAATATTCACAAATTCTTTTACGAACCTTCTCTGATAATTTGTGATGCTAGGTAATGATTGCATTTCCTTCGGCAGTCAGTAACAGGAAACTCACGTATGACATTAACTAACCTCTGGTCTGTCTTAACCCCTTCCTTAACTGTTATGTGACCAAAATATGCCACCTCTTGTGACACAAAATTACACTTCTCTGTACTTAACATTAAATTCGCTGCCCTCAATCTCAGGAATGCCTCCATTAGGTGCTGTTTGTGACGCTCCACGTCACTCAGAAGTAAAGTTATACCATCAAAATAAACCATGCACTGAGATGGTTTTAAACCTCTGAAACCATCTCTGAAATTTCGCAAGTGCGTTTTTCAATTCAAAGTATCCTCCTGCACTGATAATATCGCTGTGTTGAAGAAAACATTAGTTGTAGCCCGTCTTCCAGGGCCTTCTCTAGCTAACGGTAGCCAGTTTTCAGGGCCAGTGTCGAAAAGTACTTGCACTGGTCTAAATAGTCTAAGCATTTGACAGTGTTGTCTGATGGTAGGCATCGATTACAGCCTTGGCGTTCAGGTGTCAACAGTCATAACAAACCTATATTTCCTTGACCCATCTGTTAATTTTTGGGTACGATGACAATTTCGCTCCCCCCCCCCCCCCCCCCCACCTCCCTCAGGGGCTACTACTTTCCTCAATAATCCCATCCTTCATTTGTTGATTGATGAATTTCTCCAGAATTGACTGCAAGTATCTTGGTACCCTATATGGTTTTTGGTAAACTGGTGATTCATTCCCCATCAGTACTTAGTGCTGCCTAATACATGTTTCTGGCTATGGTCCTTTTGAAAAAACAAATTCCTAAATAAATTTCAACAGTAATTCTTCCATCTGTTTCTTGTTACTCCCCTTTAGCTGATTCACTTTCCATTGTAATGTAGTTTCAGAGGCATCTGTCGATTGTTCATGGGCGACACTACTCATGTCCCACTCCTCATCCTCTATGATGTCCACATTAGTCATTAATAAACCGTTTGTTAACCATAAAACCTCAGCGATAAAATTACCCACAAATACAGGTAACTTAGACTTAAGATTAATCCAAAGTGGTTTCCCAGTTACCTTAGGTACACAGCGGTGTAAATCGAGCCTTAGTGTGACTGTTCATACTTCAAGCGGTTTGTCGTACTTGACAGGCTCCCCTTGTGACATTACTATATTGACAACAATTTTGCCCAACTCAAACATTGCTGTGTCAAGATTCACTAATCCACCATGCACTGCTGAAGGTCGATTTTCGCATAATGCTGGTGCAAGAAATCCAACCCCAGAACCATATCATAGCCCTCTCTTACATGTGGCCAATTTCTGCACATTCTGTGAACTGAACCATTCACAGGCAAAAATCTATTTCCAGCAATTGCAACGGTGTGGCGTCTTTATCCCTCACTCTATAGAATCTGTTCCACTACTTGTGTTCCACCAGATAGTGTAGTGGGACGCGAAATTGAAGCGTCACCCATCCACCAGTGTCAGCCCAGTTTGTTTAATTTAGTGTTGTTTAATTTAGTGTTTTGTTTATGTATTTTGTAATATTTGTAATGTTTGTGAATTATCTAAAGTTTTGTATTCTTTTATGTTTCATGTACGGAGAGGGCGGCGCAACGAACATAGACAGCATCTTCACTGGCGGGACCAGAGAGAAAATTAATGGCCACTATACGTCGCGGGTCGACAGCCAAAGAGCAACAGAAGATCCTGAAACCGTGTTGTTGCGTCGTGCTTCTAAAAACTGAAAAAATAAGAATTAGTAATGTTTCTACAACAATGACGTCATATAAAGTTTAATCATGTTGCAAATGTTCAGTCCTATCTTGTCAAGGCTCAGGTTCACGTCTTTATGTAGTATATATGAAGATAATAAACTAGTGTACACTAAAAAAGTTTAAATACGTGTTCCGAGAATTTATTTATGAAGAATTATATTAAGGAAGAAGGATTACTGATTTATTTGACAAGATAATTAATTTTTGACAACATTCATCGCGAGTTTGAGTCTTAAAAGTTTATTCAATGTGGTTTTAATATTTATTAAAGCAGATAACTTGCATTAATATAATTTCTGAGAAGGAACAAACGACATCTAAATTTTAAAAAAGTTTGCGGAAACTAATTGAACTGAGTGCCGTAATTCTGGGCATACGACTCAAATGATGATGTTTTAGTTACAGTTTAGTTCAAGAACCATTCAGAGACAACTTTAAAAAGAATTTAAATAATTTTGAAGTGTTTTGTAACTGACGTAGGTGACGAAGTCAGCACATGGTCATATGTCAAAAGAAAATCATTTATACAAAACTTACGTCGTTACACTACAATAACCACTGGCAACTGACAAGTGCCTCTATGTCTAACAAGAACCAATAATTCTTCTTTCCTATTACTCGTTACACTCCACAATCCACGTCTACATATGACTTCATAGCATGTAATTTTACTGGGAGTGCCTGCAGGTGGACTTGAGGTTCCTTTGGCGTTCAATTGCTGTTTCTCCAAAGGTCCCCTTCCTCTGAAACTAACATTACCACCTCAGTGAAAACACTCTCCATCTAACTTGCAGCCTTGTCAATATATCAATTTTCTCACGTTCTACCATCAGTCTAACAGCTCCATAGATATAAACTGGAACCCTTGTTCACACTCTCCTCAACATTTCTGAAGGTAACCCTCTAAAAAATGGGCCACGCACCCTCAGCAGGGCTCCTGCAAAATTAGTCCATTCCCCATAGCATTCTATCCCAACTTGTACAGACAACCATTAATCTTCCTTGTCCTATCTGTAAATTTTTATATCAATTCTCCACACCTTTATGTTACCATACCGAGCTTTTCTTCAAAATGTATGGCACTGTTCTACGTTCTTTACCTTTGAACTAACACGCTTTTAAATTCTTCAAATGTTTCAACTCCACTGAGAGCCTATAAAGTAATTTGCATAAGCTTTTCTCCCTGAAAAGTTACATCACGAGACCATCCTTCCATCTCTGTGAAATTCATTAGATCCTCCACAAATTCTGGCACACCCTGAGTTGATCTACCAGAGAAACTATTCTCGCCACTGAATAATCTATATATCGCTGTGGCGACTGAAATTTTAATAGACAATGCAGCTCCCTATTAACTGATGTTAATTGTGCTATCCATTCTGTTAACAAACGCACTGCCTCTGGATCTGACACTCCTTGCACCCTTGACTCTACCAGAGCTTTGGTCTTCAAGGGTATTCATTTTGGAACAACAGAAATTACAAAACACTCGAAATAAAATATAGCAACCTAATACTTACGTCTAATCACCAACCATTTTGACTTCCGGCACTATCTAGCCAGGCGCCTGTAACAGTTACACGTAAAACACACACTTCCGCTACTGATTCTGTACTCAGTGCTGAATGACCTACCAAATTACAGTGCGCACATCTGACAGCTACTAGCCAATTGTGTCCTCCGTTACCGCTAAAGTGTGACGAATCTACCAGGTCCTTACTTTTAGTAAAATTCACCATACGGAAAGCATGGTAATCCAGCTTTTTTTCCATGAGCCTGACACCTTGACAAGAACAATTACATTTCCTGACTCACAGTACCATATACTGTAGGTTCAGACATTCTGCTGAAAAGACGATGCCAGTAATGAATGATAATGAGCGTATGGCATTGTCGGCCGGGAGGCCCTATGTTGGGAAGTTCGGCCACCGTATTGCATGATGAAAAGATGATGAAGAACACACAACACCCAGTCATCACGAGGCAGAGAAAATCCCTGACCCCGCCGGGAACCGAACCCGGGACTTCGTGCGCGGGAAGCGAGAACGCTCCCGCAAGAGCACGACGTCAGTTGTAAGTAAACCGGTGGAGACGATTTGTGGGGACGTCATGTGGTGCCTGTTAAACACCCTGTAATTCCAGATACTTTAGTACGTCACCCAACTGTACCTCAGTACAGAAAGCAGCAGCCTGGCAGCGGCATTCAGTGGCTTCCTGCATGTTGTCGCCCCACAATGTTGTTGCTGCAGCGTCAGCTGGTCACAGTGGCCCACGACGCAACTGCTTCCGCCAGTGGGGACTTCAGTCCAGATAGTTTATGTCTAATCATCAGGCATATCGATTTCCGGCACTCTCTAGCCATGTGCCCGTAACAGTTACATGTAAAACAAACCCTTTCGCTACTGGTTCTGTACACAGTGCTGAATGACCTACCAAATTACAATGCGCACATCTGACAGCTAATAGCCAACTGTGTCCTCCGTTACCTCTAAAGAGTGACAAATCCACCAGCTAGCTGCAATTGCATGCATTATGGGGTGGCTCACTATCCAGAAGGTGTCAGGCTCATGATGTAATGGCAGTAACCTACTGCCCCCGAGTCAATGGCTAGCAATCTGGTGCTGGTCTGGTGCTGGTACATTGTGGCGTCGGCTCCAGGTCTTGGGGTATAAGAGCGGACTGCCCTGATGCAGAGTCAAATTGTGGTCCACAAAAAGCATTCCAGGCTGTGGCCAAGTGACACAGCCGCTTGATGATGAGCTGCAGTATTAACAGAAGTGACTTTAGTATAAAATAACTACGCATTACTATCTTTTGAGCTGCGATTGTTTGGAGTTATATATATGTCTCTTGGCACAGATACTAAACATTTCAGTAGCCACTACTGTGGAAAGCCTCATGGCATCTACCATATGCGTACTGCTGTGTCAACTATTTCCACACCCTGCTAGGCTAGCTAGCGTTGCAACATTGCGATGGCTGTGTTACATATTGTAAAGCATGACGCTAGCGGTTTCCTGTGGCTGACACTGTTGCAATTCACTTCTAACTTCTCGCTGATACGGTCGGTGCACTACACTAATTTCATTGCATTTTTCATGTGTTAAGTTTTCTTCCAGTTTATTCATTATCTTTTGTTGAGAAGCTAAATTTGCCTCTAGCTTCTCATCTGCATCTGTTTCGTTTCTTCACTGTTCCTTCTGCCTCCCACTTTTAAATTTACCACAGGAAATATAGCTCTCTCTTTCATGTTTCAGCATTCTACTTAATATTAATGATACGTAAAACACTAAAATTCCACTTAATACTCTGGTTACTACCTTAAGCTATTCGATTTCAATAAAACTTATATTACATTCTATCATCTTCAGTTTCGCTCTATGTACTCTAATCGATTGCCAAAAGTATACTGACACATGCAACTCGCTTTCGCCTATGTATACACCTCTGAGCTAGATCGTAGCCCAACTACAACAGGACAATAGAAAATTCGAGAACATTCTCGAACATTGTGGAACGTTCTAGAACATTCGTGAACAGTCTGCAACGTAATAGAACAGTGTGGAACATTCTAGAACTTTCTCGAAGCTTCCAGTAGTCTCTATAACATTCTAAAACGTTCTACAACATTTTCGAACATTCTATGCTGCACCGACATTCCACCTAATATGGGCCACTCGATTCCCAGCTGCTTCAGCGATTTCCCATTAAAAACTCCATTGCCTTTTTTCGGCTCTCGTATCTTCGAAAGAACGCTTGCAGTTCAAACTAAAATCTTCTTCATGGATAGGCGATGAGGAGCTATCAAACCGCATAAACCCCATGGGGACGTGGATGTGGCTTGTGGAATTATAGCGGCACACATGGAAAAATCACGGTTCCAGTTATTATACACTGTACAAAAGAATTAAAGAGGCACTTTTTATTCCATTGCGAGGTGAAGTGTAAAATTTGGCAAAAAGATGCCTGCAATCTCCCTCTGTGAAGGTGCAAAAGCATTGCGACCTGCGACGCTCAGCAACGCTTGCAAGGTGTCACATGCCGAAAGAAGACAAGAGCTCAGAATTTCACGTGAGGTGTAAGGCGGGTTAATGATGTCACGTTGGCACTAAATTTCGCCGCAATTCCGCCCAACGCCAACGCCAACGTTAGACGATGTAAGACAGCTCTTCTATACATTATTTTTTGTTTGTCTATAACTTAGTGTGAGCTTGCGCAAAGGAAAATATTATTCATATACCGACTGAGATCCAAAGAGCTCATATGCCAATATTTATACTATCTGTACAAATAAATGAGGGTACACTCTTCAACTTTTTCTTCAAGGGTGGCTGGAAAACGTCCTGATCTTCTCATGTAAGCTTTGTTACCTGCAGCTTCGAATAACTACTAATATCTTACGCTAATTTTTATTCAAAATGTGTTTGAATACTTTATTAAAATATCAGTCCGCAAATTTATGTTAGTAACTATTGTGCTGCTAGTTCCATTTTTCAGCTTTTTGTGAGAGAGGCGCAACACTTCGACATGACACTGATCAGCCGTTGGCATGATTTTGTTACTAATTTTCAATATCTTTTTCTCTTATCGTACAAACGGAACCTGCAATCACTGAAAGAACTAGTCCAAAAATTTCAACTAATCACACAGTATAGAATGGTTGTCAGATCGCGATATGTGATTTGCGTTTTTAAAAATTCCATCGGTCCACATCCTCAGTTGCGCCGTTCGCAACCCCAATCTGGCACAATTACAACGTGCATTTTTCACCTGCTTCGGGATTCATTTAGTGACCGGAGGTGGAAGCCCACTTACAACGTGTCACACAATGGGATGGTCTCACATTCCAATTACACACACTTCATCCCCTCTTTCGACGCCTCTTCAATGCGCATCACAACCGTGCCGCTCAGCTATAAAATCAAGCCGTTTTCTTATAGATTGCCTTGGAAAACTTTTCAGACATACCGTCGCTCAGAACTGATACGAAGATGCCTCAGGAGGAGGCACGAAGAGCGTCAGTGAAACCGGTTTTTCCTGTGGGACGTTCACATTCACATCTCGCGGTCGGGAACGATAGTATTCAGTTCGTTGTGCAACGCAGCAACGTTCTTGGCAATCTATGACACTGCTGATGCTCTCAGAGCGATGCAGAATGTCTCTAAATACGCCATTGGGCTACAATCCCACTAAATGTAATAAGACCCCTTTGGAATTTAGCACGACAACAATTTTTGCTTTGGTATACAGGGTGTAATCAATAGAAACCATTCAAAACCATTCAATGAAATTAGAATTCGATTCAAAGAAGAACAGGGAGTTAATGCTTTTCCAGCGCTTTTGTTTCGCGCCCTTCTATCGTGTGATCACAGGGAGGTTCAACACACCTTTGATCACCACTTAAAAGTGCATCTGTAGAGAGACACTCGTTAAGCGATTCCTAGGCAACTGTCGACAGGCAAACCCATCGATACTACAGCTGAGTGGCGCTACACTGCTGCTATAGCGCCTGGCTGTGGGCAAACGGAATCTGAGGGCTTTCTAAGGGGTTGCCTGCGTGCAGGCACCTAGGAATCAGTCAAGAGTTATCTCTGCACAGGTACATTAATAAAGTGCTCAATAAAGGTGCGCAGGTGGCACCGAGAGTTCTATAGAAACAGTGGTTCTTAGAGAGACTCTTTGCCATCTTATTCATCAATGTTAGACCCCCATGTGATCATGCCACAGAAGGGCGCTAAACGGAAGGTCTGAAAAATATAAAGATCCAGTACTGCTTCCGATGACCTTCAAATTTCGTCGAATTTCTTTGAACGGTTCTTAGTTGTTCCACCCTTTATAACAGAACAAAAATTCCAGTTACTGTACACTCCAAAGGGGTCAGATTACGTTCAGTGGTACTGCAGCACCATGGCATATTTAGAAAAGGGTCAAGAACTCCGTTCTGTCGCACATCGCACTGCAAACCGCCGACTTCGGCAGTGAAATGTGGGTAAATGAACATCCCACAGGAAGGGACGGTTTCATTGACGCCATTTATGCCAGTTCCTGAGGATTTTTCGTGCCGATTCTGAGCGGTGCTATGTCTGAAACGTTTCCCATGGCCACACACAAGAAAAGGGCACGAATGTATCGGTGGGAGTCGTGGTTCTGACGTACATTGCAGAGGCGTCAACAGATGTGATGAGACGTGGGTAAGGGGGGATATGACGACTTCCCATCGTGTGACACGTCCATCGAGGCGTTTGGTGGAATTGCGGTGAAATTTGCTGCAAACGTGGCATCATTAACTCACATACAACTCACATGAACTTCTGAGCTCTGGCCTTATTTTCACATATGTCGACACGTTGCAGTTCGAAGCGTTTCCGAGCCCTGGTGTGTCGTCGCAGAGAGCCACGCTTTTGCAACTTTAAAGATGGATGTTCTAGGCACCTTTGAGCCAAATTTCACACTTCTGCTCTCCAATGGAAGAAAATTACTGAGTTTCAAAGAAGTGACACTTCAAGTGTTCTGCACAGCGTATAAATTGATTTGACCGTTGCGTCAGTTTTTCACCTTAATCTAGCCAGTGAATAGTGACCGTCTGTATCATTAAAGAGTCGTCAAAATGGTTCAAATGGCTCTAAGTACTATGGGACTTAACATCTGAGTTCATCAGTCTCCTAGACTTAGAACTACCTACACCTAACTAACCTAAGGAAATCACACACATCCATGCCCGAGACAGGATTCGAAACTGCGACAGTAGCAGCAGCGCGGTTCTGGACTGAAACGCCTAGAACGGCTAGGCCACAGCGGACGGCAAGGATTCTTCACATTCGCGTTTTCACCTGATGAAAATTAACACTTTCTTCATGTTGTGCAGTTCGTGATGTAACTATCAATTTTTGTTAAGTATATCTACAAGTATCGAGTGGCCAAATGAAGCGGAATAGTGCGAGACTTTGCCTTTTGACATTACGTTCCAAGATGATACTAATGTGGTCTATACAGTCTCTGTTAACCTGGAAACCTGCTTTTGTTTGGAGCAGCTCTTATCCGGCTGAGGTTAGCTCATTCTCATACTCTACATGGACCCGGCAGCAATGAAAATCTTCCGCAGTTGTTCCTGTTGTCTACGTGCTGCTTCTGTTTGCTATCTAGTCTAGCCCTCAGGCAGCATGTCCTAACGCAGTGTCTCCTCAGTGAGGGGTTTTCACTGGTGAATATTTCTTTATCAGCTTCAAGCAAACATGTAAGGTTTCATTTTGTGAATTTTAAGGCCTTTCATTTCGTCGGTTCATGCTACCTACATACGTCATAACGACCTCTCTACAGTGCTCCTCTTACCTGACTCTTTGTTTCTGAGAGTTGTTGAATAGTCTCATTTTTACTTCCTCAGACTCGTGTTTTGCTAAATTCTGTTTTAAATTAGGCCACAGAAATATTATATACCTACGTACGTTTATACGAAATTACATTAATAGACACCCACTAATAGAGTAGAATACTAAACCCACAGCTTCTCTGGAAAAATTTATCCTGTCTGGCGCCATTTTCCTGTAGGGTTGCAGTTCCCCAGGTTTATTTAACGTATGAAATGACATTTGAGGATGGATGTACTAAACAAAACTTTTGGGGAATATTAGTTTATTTGGCTTCTTCTCGGAAACAACACAAGTGAGATACACTGAAACATAGCGCTAACTGAGCGTTTCTACCTTCACATTAGGCTAAAAAATGCACCGCCATGTCGAAAATATTTACATCTTCAGTTCTCAAAGTTTCTGGTGCTACTCTCATCCATATAGTGTCAATAAGCCACTTCTCGTCAAAGGATCTGGTGTCATTACTGTGGCTTGTAAGCTCATTTTTACGACACCATGTAATTCATTCTTCAGAATTACAGTGTATATTCTGATTCAAATTATGTTCCATATAATCTTAAGTTCCACTGACACACAATTGTATGAATAATTCAGTGCATCCTAATGACATCCTGAGTCGCTCATAAACTGCCGATTTTGTTCGCAAATCAGGGTAATGGAAGGCCAAGAAACAATGAAAACAAAAATCACTAAAAATGCTAGTAAAATCAAACACAATGCGACTGTAATAAAATCAGACGATTCCCTTTCATCAGATTATTACGAAACTGACATTTTATGTTTTACTCAAAAAATAGTATTTTGTGTAATACTAATTATCGTAACGGAGACAGTTTGACCTCACGCTTCGATTGAAATACTTCATTTGTTTCAAAAGGCTGTTCATTAAAAGTATCAAAGTTAATACGAGTATTTCTCTTGCATTAATGCTTGACAAGTTTGCCTCCTATAGGCCGTAACCCACAAAACCTATTATGCGACTGTGGATAAGAGGTGATTATGACTTCTTTTGTGACTTTTTTAGCATGCTTTGTGGTTCTTTAGTGTATATAGGAGCGAGGAACAGATGCAGCTGGTGGACAAAGAATTCAGATAGACATGTATTCTACATAACATTGTTTGCTGTAGTTACAGCGTCAGTTGGCACCAGTACATTTGAATGTTGACATATTTACAGATACAATGACTGTTTCATAGATGACGTGCCTTGACCGCTCTGAAAGTCTGTAAATGTTATGAAATGCCAAACACACTTACGTTCAGATCACGAATTTATTTCAAACATTGTACACTTCTAGTAGTCCATTAGCACAAGAGAATGTGGAAGTAGTAACGCCTACTACTTAGGCGATTTCAAGGAAATTGTACGAGAAGTTTTATACGTCAGTGATCTACAGGTGCGTTGCGACCCCGATAATGGAATGGTGACGGTCACGTGGTTAGGGTTCAAGCGTCGGCATGGTAGCTCAGCGTGTTGTAGCAGATGGTTGGCTGCCTTCTGTCATTAAAAAAAAACTGAATGAAGTATTCAACGATGAACTTGAAAGGGCGTTACGTGACACCCACCCAGACCAAACGTCGACAACAGTGAGGAAGAAAATAGACTAAGGGAATAAAAAGAAGCGCCATAATCGCTGGACTGAATCCTCTTGTCTTTTAATTTTTTTTTTTAAATATTAGTCATATTATTTCACATACATTACATTTCAAGGATAATATGTTGAAAAGACACATGTATTTCCAGGAACTTTTATTGAATTTCCAATGTTATTTGGTTCTTTTTTAATTTTTATTGTCACAAAAAATATTTTATTTATAACTATCGACAAGTAAAGGGCCAAACGCATAAAGTTTTCCTGGAAACGTACGCCTGTCTTGACTTCCGATTCCCTTATATCTGTAGTCAGGTAAGGTAACGAGAGTTCCTCTTAACCTGCACGCTTAGATCTGCAGACACAGGTTTAAAGGACGAGGGACAAACTTGGAAAGCCTAAGTCAGACATCGATGAACGAAGGTGTAAATAACTTTATTCAATAACACAACGGCCTACAATGTGCCATAACATGAAGGTAATGTACAGTTAACCGTCGGATGTGCTTCCAACGTTACAAATTGCAGGATGACATTTTTCATACAGACACGGAAAACACAAATTAAAACGGCGTCTACTACTTCGAATGAATGAAGTTTTCCCGCATGCGCAAGGAATCTTCAGAGTTTCCAAGGAAAAACAAAGCTCGTTGACATTTTCAAAAATTTCTCTGTCTTCCGACGATTTGGACGCAACCCATGCGTAACGAACGCATTTTCGTAACTAATGGTGTCGTACATTGGCGATGTACTATTCAGTTTATTTTAATAGCATCTTCAAGAGAAGCAATATCTCTTTCATTATCAATCAAACATGAACTTGTCTGAAGGTGCTTGATGGCGCAAACGGTTCAAATGGCTCTGAGCACTATGGGAGGTAATCCGTGCCCTAGAACTTAGAACTACTTAAACGTAAAAACCTAAGGACATCACACACATCCATACCCGAGGCAGCATTCGAACCTGCGACCGTAGTGGTCGCGCGGTTCCAGACTGAAGCGCTTAGAACCGCTTGGCCACAGCGGCCGGCCTGAAGGTGCTTGATAAAGCATTTAACTTGCATATAAAAATTAAAGTCGCATAATATTTGTTATAATAATAAAAATTAGTAAACAATGAAATAACATTGAAAATTCAATAAAAGCTGGTGTAAGTACACGTGTCTTTTCATCATATTACCTTTCAAGTGTAGTATGTAAGCAATAATACGACTAGTGTAGGAACAATATAAATGAAGAAAAAGAAATGAGTGAGACTACATACGTAGCTCCTCCGATTACGGAGCTAGTACACTGACGACATAACCACGTGACAGCCCAAAGCTCGCGCTCAGTGCAGCAAACCACTGGTACAACACTGATGCGTAAAACTTCTCTTGCTATTTTCTCGAAATCGTCGGAGTAGTACGCCTTACTGATTGCACATTTTGATGTCCTAATAGGCTATTAAAAGTGTACAAAGTTTGAAGTAAATCTGCGGTCTGAACATCTTGGCATCACCTTCTTAGTGATTCGGATTTTTAACCATCATGGCGTAATACACCAAAGAATCAATAGATGGCACTATTAGTTTTGTAGTACACCAAAGAACCAATAGATGGCGCTGTTAGTCTATTTTTATTTTGTTTCTAAACAACTCGGTTATAGACGTATTTTCTTAAGTTTACCTTAGTGACTCAATTAAGCGCTTCAGTATTATTTTTTTCGAATACAAACTATTTGACTGTGATAAATGGATTTACTAATCTGCTATGTGTATTAAAAACTTAACAATGTTATTTTGCTTTTTCGATGTGTGTTATTTTTATCTAACTTCTCTTCCTCGAAAGTTTCATTGTGCCACTGACAGAAGTATTTTCGGTTGTATATGTCAGTTACAGAATTAGACATCGCAATACAAACCCAGACTCAATTTATTTGCTAGGATATACGGATTTACTGAATTCGCTTTGTGAGTTAAAAATTTAGCGACACTGTTTTACTTCTTTTAACGGATTTTATCTACATTCTTTATTAGTAAAAACCAATTTATTAAGTCTGCTTTGTGATTTGGGTGCATATATTACACTTTGATTTCTTTTTGTTTACCAATCAAAATGCATAGAAAACTGTTGAGTGTTTCTGAACACATCAAGACAGCGAAAAGACTGAGGACTATTCGGTCTCATGAATTCAGTCAGATCATGAGGCAAGGTTTGTTGTAGCTCGACATCACCAGGCTTTATCCGGCTCTTTGCAATCTCCTGCAAGAAAGCGAAGCACAACATAACTCTGATATAGAGCGTCATGCATTATCTCGCTTCTCAGAACCCTTCAGTCACAAAGGCGGAAATTTTTATGGGAAGCGGTGCATGCAAGCGAGATTTTATACCCAGAATCCAATTTTTCCCTAACAGTTTGCCATCGTGTACAATTCCCGCTGAGCTTATGTTGTGCTAGGATCGTAAACAACGAACAAGGTCAGACAGTGACTCTTGCGGGTGTGGGCCTTACAAGCTAGTGACAGTTACTTTCCGCACGACAAACTCTACGAGGATGTCTCCCGTGTTAGCGCAGCAAACAGGCTCTTCGTTCACGTCTCCACCCATACTGTTTTTCAAACGGTGTATACAAATAGGCTCTATAAATCAAAAATCAATTTCACCCGTATTAAGTTTTGGGCACAGCTGCAAATAAATATCTGGGCAACGCCAGTTTTCTCAGCTCCTAAACATTAATAAAAGACTAGAGTGAATATCGAAGTAGGATTCTGAGTAATTCCATGTTATAATTAATAATGTCTATGATATTACATCGGAATCAACTTTTATTACGTAAAATTTTTGCTTATATTTTACAAAGGAACTTTCCCCGCGTAATCGATTAGATGCAAGTACACAGCATGCAGCTGATTTTAAAGTGACAGAAAGCGCGAGCAATTCAAGACACCACTCCTCCTCCTTCTTCTATGATTTTATTTACCCATTTCTGACGAACTTCCTTTACATTCCAGTACATATATTTACCGACGGAGTTTTATTCTGCTCTGGCTGATTATTTTGAGCAGACGTAGTGCACACATTCATATATGCTTCTCTATTTTTGCTAAGGCTATGTTACCGAACGTTAATTGGATGCTCAGATGTTCTTCACTTGTTACTTGTATCTAATAACCTTCTTTCCGTTATTTTTTTCCCTACAATGTGATCTGTTCCACGTTTTTCGTATGTCACTATCTCCTTCGGATTGAGCAGGAAGTGTTCCTAAGCGATGTGTAAGTCATTGTCCACCCCCGGTAGCTGAGTGATCAGCGCGACAGAATGTCAATCCTAAGGGTCCGGGTTCGATTCCCGGCTGCGTCGGAGATTTTCTCCGCTCCGGGACTGGGTGATGTGTTGTGCTGATCATCATCATTTCATCCCCATCGACGCGCAAGTCGCTGAAGTGGCGTCAAATCGAAAGACTTGCACCCGGCGAACGGTCTACCCGACGGGAGGCCCCAGTCACACGACATTAAAATTAAATTGTAAGTTATTCGTAAAAAATTCCTCCATCTTCCTAAATTCAAATTTGTGCTGGGTTTTCTTAACTTCCTTCGTACTAAAATTACCTTTAACTCTAACTCTGCAAGTATAAGCTTCTAATCTATGATTGTAACTGATAACAACTCCAACATGACAATAGGAGCACAGAAACGGTGCGAAAAATAAAATTCTTGGAATGTTATACTAATGCGGCAACTGAAGATGATTTTACTTTTTCATTCACGGTCAAAACGTTCAAGTTACTAAAAACTGTCCATTATGAAGGAACTTTTTTAAATTTGTAGACACTTTCCCAGATACAAGATAATCATCTTCGAAGGAATTCAAGGTAGGGAAACAGATACACTGTTTTTGTTCAACTGATATGCTTTAAAGTACTGTACAGTTCATACAATATTTGGTGCATGTAAATTTTATACAGTACGAAATAGCAAGAAATCACTTTAGTACTATCATATAACACGGCAACACATAAAATGTAGAAAATTACACATCAAATGTATTTCACTCTGCTATATCACTCTTTTTTACTCCTCCACAGTACGATACGCGCTGTAGAACATTATCAGTTTCGTACAAGTTGATCGTAGAGAGTATGCTGATTCTGATTTTACATTATGTCGTTAACGCCTGCATTAATACGCCTAGACATCAGACATTTTTGACGATAATTCTTACTTGCCTTCAACAAATTAACACCTCTTACACAATTCGCAGCCAGTCATTTGAAAAGAGCCCAACTTAACCGTGAAGTGCGCAGTCCTACTTAAATTGAGTGCTTCTGCTTAATATAACAAGTGAAATGTGGCTAACACCAGCCATAAAATACGAATAAGTCTCAAAACAAATATTGAAATTCCGATTAATGTTTAATGTTCGTTGTAGACAAATGCATCACCTTTCTGCTGCTAATGTGTCTGTAATTTAATTGTGCCATGAATCGCTTGATTAACTGACCTAATTAATTCAGCAGTACTGCCGAATTACGCTGAGTCTCGACAATCAATAACGAACGAGAATAACTTTAACAGGCTCGCACTCGCCTGCTAATGATGCTTCAAATTTAAGTGCAGCCTGTATAAAACACTGTGCATTACTCTCAATGAGGACAACGGCAAATCAGATTAAATCAAAAGTGCATGAAGGTATGTATCAGTTCAGTTAAACTGTTACAGCTTTATTTTGACTCCAGAATTGTAGAAATAAATAAAAAATACGTAATTTAAAACGTTTAGCTACGACTAATATGCTTTAATAATTCAAAATTAAATATTTTTTTATTACAGTTCACTGGTGTATAACTATTAAAATACTAGAGATCTGCCGGCGGGGGTGGCCGTGCGGTTCTAGGCGCTACAGTGTGGAACCGCGCCACCGCTACGGTCGCAGGTTCGAATCCTGCCTCGGGCATGGATGTGTGTGATGTCCTTAGGTTAGTTAGGTTTAAGTAGTTCTAAGTTCTAGGGGACTGATGACCTCAGAAGTTGAGTCCCATAGTGCTCAGAGCCATTTGAACCATCTTTGAACTAGCAATCTAAAAATGAATTTCACAGAATTTATTTTTCTTGACTTTCATTTTCTCACTTTTCTTCTGTTTACTAAATACAACACGATGGTGCAAAAGAAGAGTAGTGGTCTTTTAAAAACTTTATTTATATAAATTTTATTAAGCTTGGCTTTTCTTTCTCACACCTGCTTCTGTAAATCTACAATTTAATAACATCCATCAGCCTTCTCGCAGATGATAGTTTTCTGTAATGAAGTACTGTTTGAACAAATATCCAGTCGGGACTGAGCAAGGTTCCAAAGTGATGCAACGACTAGCAACTTGCTATGAATATTAAGAAAAGTAAAATTGTGCACTTCCCAAAACGGAAAAAACATAACAACCTATGTCTACAATATCAGTGAGTCTCAAACGGAAGTGGTCAACATATACGGATACCAGGGGGTTGCACTTTGTAGGGCTATAAAATGGAACGATCATATAGGCTCTGCCATGTGTAAATCAGATGGCAAACTGCGGTTCACGGATAGAATGCTAGGGAATTCAGTCATTCTAGAAGGGAGAATGCATACAAAACACCCGTGCGATCCATCTTAACATAACGTGCAAATATGCGGGACCCGTACCAAATAAAACTATCAGGGAACATTGAACCTTCCCACGCCCGGGTTCCCGGGTTCGATTCCGGCGGGGTCAGGGATTTTCTCTGCCTCGTGATGACTTGGTGTTGTGTGCTGTCCTTAGGTAAGTTAGGTTTAAGTAGTTCTAAGTTCTAGGGGACTGATGACCATAGATGTTAAGTCCCGTAGTGCTCAGCGCCACTTGATCCATTTTGAACATTGAACATATAGAAAAAAAGGCAGCACAAGTGATTACAGGTTTACTTGAGCCACACGAGAGCATCACAGCGAATCTGAAAAGAACTGAAATGGCAGAATCTTGAAGACAGATGAAAACTATCCCCTGAAAACTTACTTATCAAATGTCTATTGTCAGCTTTAGGTTCACATAATGCTCAGATTTGTGTGAATTCCTAAGGGGCCAAACTGCTGAGGTCATCGGTCCCTACACTTTCACATTACTTAAACTAACTTACGCTATGGACAAAACACACACCCATGCCCGAGGGAGGACTCGAGCCTCCGGCGGGAGGGCCCTGCAATCCGTAACATGGTGCCTCCAACCACGCGGCCACTGCACGCGACCAACTTCAGGTGATGAATCTAGGTCTCTACTACAGCACCTTACGTATAGCTCCGACAGGAATCGCTAAGACAATATTACACCAATTACAACAATAAGAGACAAGATTAAGTAATCTTTTTTCCCGCACCACACACGTGAAGTGAACGGAACAAAGGCCTTATGACTCGTACATTGGGAAGTACCATGCACTTCACAAAGGTTTCCAGACCATAGGCGTAGATATAGAAGTAGGCATATTACTCTCCTGTTTCCATCTCTTCATCTATGTGAACATCGTACACCCAGTGTATAACACAATCTGTGCAACTCGTTTCAGTCCTTGTTTGTTTTTTTGGTCGGCTTACTTCCGGATGCAGCGAAAGTACCACGACAATCCGTTCCCACGACCAGCAAACACTTCTACAAAGTTTTCTCAGTTTACCGTATGCAATACCACTTCAAGTGCAGTTTCAACAGTCCACACATTTATTACAGATCAATGGTTCAAATGGCTCTGAGCACTATGGGACTTAACACCGATGGTCATCGGTCCCCTAGAACTTAGAACTACTTAAACCTAACTAACCTAAGGACAGCACACAACACCCAGCCATCACGAGGCAGAGAAAATCCCTGACCCCGCCGGGAATCGAACTCGGGAACCCGGGCGTGGGAAGCGAGAACGCTACCGCACGACCACGAGATGCGGGTTATTACAGGTCAGCTGTTTGTGTTTTCTTCGTATTAGGAATTCACATAGTTTTCGTTCCTTTTACGCTTAATAAATTATTTCAAATGTAAATTTATCCTCATTTTCATCTAATGATGAAAACAGTGATTTATTTTGTGGGAGGGGTTAAGTTCATACTTCGTCTCTCTCTGGTTGAGAAGTTTTCATGACTTGTTTCCATGGGGCTTTTGGCTGGTTTAATGCAACTCCCCTCGACTTCCTCCCCTGTTCCAACCTCTTCATCTCAGAGTAGCACTTACATACAATTTTAACATTAATAAAACAGTTTACTGCACCAGTCACTTGTTTATTCTACCACTACGTGATTCGATGGTTCACACCATCATTTTTAGGTGGATAATTGCGTCGTTACATTACTGGTGGTAGTGTAGAACACAGATGACGTTTCACAACAGCAGACTAAGTGCAAAGCATGTAATGTTTCATCTTTTTAAGGGCAGTAAATCGTAAAGATGCTGCACAGTGCTACATGTTGCACATGATCTTTGCTGCTATTGTGTTTACCCTGACGCCACACGGAAAGAACGTTGTGGCACTTTACAAGCACCGTAGAACAATTTACATGTAGCAAATAATTAATACGAGGGTCTGTTGTCCTTTACACCAAGCATGGTTCATAGAAAGTGTGAATGTTTACAAGTGCTGCCATCTGTTGTTGATGACAAGTAACAGGAGCACAAAGAAGTGATTGATTTTGTGTCGCATTTTGAGGTTTTGCAAAATAGGAGTTGAAGTACAACTTATCTTTGGCAGCTAATTCTGGAAGGAATGTATTCGCAATTATGAATACAGTTAGACTTCACCAGTACAATTTAATAGTGGTCTACGAAAATTTGGGCCGTACCCGAACTCGAACCCCGATTTCACACTTTTTTATTATTTAGGTTTATTTGTAGCATAACTAATATAAAAATTGAAAATTAAAAGGAAAACATACTGACTCGGCCACAGGACCTCTTTTTTTAGAATGGTTGCTTTTACCGCCTTTCTTGTATCTCTTTTTTTCTCTGGATCCTAAGTCCAACGGTTTATTCGTTTCATTGAATTAAATTTGCAAGAGCGATTTCCCAGCATTACAAAATAAAATTTTCCGTTAGGAATGCTGATAACAAAACAAATATCCTCAAAAGTTAACTTTTTTATGCATTGACGAAAACTTACAGATTACAAGGAACTAAGGAAACAATTTTGTGCGAGGTCTTCTTTTAGTTATACAGAAGAAAAAGAATAACAGAAAACTCCTTTATTTAACGTAGGAAACAGTAAAAAAAAATCAGGAATGCTCCTCGTATGAGCAAAACGAAACGGCGACCGCTCAATTAGAAGACGCCCATTGGGGACGTGATTTCAGAAAGCGAACGCCGAGCCTATAACGTTAATAAGAATATAGCTTCACCTGTCAACCTCGCTCGCCGTGGAGGTTCCAACGGCGGGTGGATTGGAAAAAATGCTATCGACATACTTAGCAAAGGTGGACTGGTATTTAAAGTGTTAACTCATTATGAGGTGTCGTATTACCAAAAATGTCCACAAAATCGTTCAGGTTCTTGAGTCCATTTCTGAAAAGATAGAGGACGGCCATACCCTTTATGCAGGTGACTGCATGCACCTTTGATGATGGAAAATACGCCTCGTCCGGACGGACGAGCGTACTGGGGACGATCATGTCCGTTGACACCCGCAGATAAAGGCCCAGTATCTGCTGGAGAAGGAAACACACGTCCGTTGCCGCGCTGCAGAGGAGACGTGTTGGTCCGTGTCGTCAACATTACGCCTCAGGCCGAGGGGGCTGTCCGCCACGGCGATTGTATGGAGTTTGTGTCGCGTCGGGTATTTACCGGTAGCGATGATGTATCAGGTGGCCCTCGTTTCCGTGGTGGTAGATGAACTGCGCACCACACCGCCGGCCATATAACATCTGAGTGACGTCCTTCGACAGCATTGCTGGGGCGAGTTCGCATTAAGAGGTGATAAATATCTCGCATAGTGGGAGCTCAAAGTGTGAGAGCTCTTCATGGACATAACAGTATTCCAGAAGGAACAGTTTGATATGTGATAGCGCCTATCCAATGTGGCCCAGAGCGATCAGCGGTTGACAAGACCTAGGTGCGAGTTCGTCTATCAAAAGTACAGTGATACCTCAAGACTGTACGTACGTAAAGAACCGTAGCGCGCGCGTGAATATTGACCATAGTGAGATATCCTCTTCGTTGAGGGAGTGTGAGGATGTCATACTTGACCTTCATTATGTGACCAGTACTGACAAAATAACGGAAGGCTGCTTGGATCCGACGCGCCATCACTGCAGAGATAAGTAAAATTTGTGCGATCTGTTATTCGGATGGCATATAAATGTTAATATACTGCATCATTTTTAACGTGTCCATTGCTCGTAATAAGTGTCTTCTAACGCCCATCTTGATATTCTGAAGAGGACGCCAGAGGTTGATCGCAGTGGTGTGAGGGACGTTTCCAGTAGAAACTATTCCTAGACAGCGTAGACTCTCCATGGTCCTGAACGGAGCCACACTTTCATCAGGGAGTTCCTTCCAATGGTCATCGCACAGGATTTGGCGGAGCTCATAAGGCTGCCCGCACCATTCCCGTATCGTTCGATCCATCGTATTGCCTCTTTAATATCCTCGTTGGTTCATATCACGAAGACGAGGTCGTCTATGTAGACGCGGTATTTGAATGGTTATTGCCCGATGGCGTACACGGTCATTGAAGGGGGAAAACCCCGTCGACCGTCAGGCAAAACTAAAAAACGAATCAGCGCTTGTTGACGGCGTCTAAAATCTTCAGTGAATGATGTGTTAATGGCGTTTCTCCGTTTATGCTGTCTTGACATCAAACTCGGACAACTACGCTTTCCAAGCGACGCCGAGTAGGGGCCAAAATCTTAGCCTTGGCGCGTTGAATATCGACCTGCTGTTCTGGGGATGGCGGGTGTTCCATAAGATCCCGGAGGATCATATAGGAAAATGCTGTCGTGTCTCGGTGCCACTATGTTCATTCAATGGCATACTGGAACAGCACGTGAAGCAGGGCTGACTTTACACTTTGTACCCACCACGTATGAACGAGTATTCTGTGATGCGTCTTGCGCAGGATTCTCATTTGATAGTGAGCATTCGCCGGCCTTCCAATACCCGTAAGAAGGCAACATTAAGTTTCCGCTGACACCGACGGTGTCATACTGTTTTTTCGCTGTGATTGATAGTGCACACATAAACGCTATGGTCTGAGAATGTCGAAGGCTTCAAGACGCCCGAAACGAGAGGGGAAGTCAGGTACACGTGATCCAGTCGAGTAGCTAAGTGGTTTGGGACGTTCGTATACCACATGTGATCGCCATGTACCGCCTCGCAGGTGTTTACGTGATTGACTCAGCTTACTAAGTATTGGATTTCGAGACACGGTAATATTTGGATATTGGTCCTTCCTCTTGAGAACACTGTTGAAATCCCCGCCGATAATTATGTGCTCACATTATCCCAGAAACAGCGGCGTGATCGTTTCAAAATAGAACTGTGAGCGTTCTCATCGTTGGCCTGTGTGAGATGGCACACAGGCCAGTGTGAACCTGTGTTCTGTTATTGCCAGCCTTCGTGCTGGCTGCCCGTAAGTGACGTTTTCTATCGAAATGCCATCGCGCACGATTATCGCTGGTCCACTAGCTCCACTGGCGGCGGAGGTAATGTATGAAGTGTCACCATATGTCGGGTCAAGTTTCCGTCCGTAGGTCTTGGAACAGGGCAATGTTAACGTCCGCTGCTCATAACGTGTCGCGTAACAATTCAAGTTTAACGTAGGAAAAGATCATATTTAAACTGATGGTGGAACTTCGGTGCGCCTGCATTGGTAGGACGTTGCCGTGCGCGCTCATATACGTAAGAACGAACGAACTAGGGTCTTATGCACTGTCCGTCTCCTTATCATGCCCGATTCACCAGAGCGACCTGAGGCATCTCTTCGTCTTGTGGGGGTTCAGGAACAACGTCGTCCGTCCACGAAATGGGGCAGTCGGGGCCGATCAGCGCTGGTCTAGGAAGAGCCTTTGTCTTCAGGGTATCCATGCTGGTGGCGTGGGAAACGTCACCCTTTGGGTCTTCAGGTCGTTGCTGAGTTCCGGAGTCACTTGGTAAATTGTGATGTCCGTGATGAGGTTTGAGTACCAGCAACTGCGCAAGTGACTTCCTCCAGTGAATTATCTGTTGGGAGTGCGACGATTTCATCCTGTGAGCACGATTCAGACTCTGCCGTCCATGTCATACTCCTCTTTTTGGGTCGTTTTGGTGACCTTTGTTTGCGGGGATGTGGCTGAGAGTCGGACGACGGGATGAAGTTACGACGTTCAGGAACTAAGGTGGCGGTAGGCATATCTATGGCATCGAGAGCCGTACACCTTCACATCTGTTGAGATCTTCACTCGGGACATAGAGCTCCTGGAGATTGGCCCGTCTCGTCTCGTCTGGTCTATACAACACCGTGTGGAAGTCGCTGTGCAAGCATCTGGAGGCCATCGATTCTCAATGCTGCAGCATAGGTGCGTAGAAGGGATGTCATAGCCGGAAGGGCAGAATCTTGGTCAGTCCGCAGCTGAGTGATTCTGCGCTGGATGCTTTCATTTCGCACATGTCCTCCTTTGCCCATCGGATATGACTATGGCCCGGAAACCGTCCGAGGTAGGATGGGACATGTTCCTTTAGCTCAATGCGGAACTGACGCAGTCCGTTCAAAACTTGGTGTGTGGTGAAGGGTGCCTATTTCTCTGCTACATGCCCGAGTACTGTTCCATAACGGAGCAGTGCCGCCATCAAGTCTTCTGCCGGCATTTCTAACGGAAGAAGATACGGATTGTGCATAGTCCCAGTCCAGTATGTTCAACAACTTCTCGACCGGCGTGACCGTCTTAATGCCAGAATTTAAGGCTATATTTAGTCCGTTCTATGACCTCGTCGCAAGCTGCGTCGTTCGTCAGTTTGACGTAACGCACGCTAATAAGATTGTCAAGTTTACTCTGATCATGTTTTCACAAGGGATCCTCACTTTGTCACGTGGAAACTATTCGACGGCGAGTGCTTTGGGTCGCACATATTCGTTCCAAAAGGTGAACTTCAACGTGGTTTTATGGCGAAAGTTGGCTGATCGTAACGCTTGCGAATACCGCTCTGAACTATACAGCCGCGAGGCATATGCCGCGGCGAGGACGTAAACAGCTCCATCCGCACAACTTCGCCACCGACGGCCAACTGAAAAATATTTCATATGAGGAACTCTTGTGCCTTATACCAAGTACTATTCATAGATTGAAGTATGAATGTATGCAAGTGCTGTCGTTTGTTGGTGATGACAAGTAACAGGAGCTTAAAGAAGCAGTTGATTTTGTGTCACATTTTGCGGTTTTGCAAAATAGAAGTTGAAGTAAAAGTCAACTTTGGCGACTGTGAATTTCTGGAAGAAATCAAGCCGCAATTACTAATACAGTTATACTTCAGCTGTACAGTTTATCAGTGGCATACGTAAACTTGTGCTGGACCGGGACTCTAACCCCTGTTCCCCTTTTGAGCGACAGATCGCCTTAACCACTTCAGTTGTTCGAGCACGCCTTCTGGGCGAACTCAAACCTCCATATGTCTCTGTGTGTCCACATCCTGCACTCACACAAATGTTGCGATTACAGCACAGGGAGAGACTTATTTTTATTGTGGCGGTCTACCTAGGCGTGTAGCACTATTTTACAGTGTCTGTGTTTAACTCAATGTCCTCCGAACATGCATGCATGCCTGAAAGACCAGACACTGCTACCATCTAAAGTCATATGGTTCAAATGGCACTGAGCACTACGGGACTTAACATCTGAGGTCATCAGTCCCCTAGAACTACTTAAACCTAACTAACCTAAGGACATCACACACATCCATGCCCGAGGCGGATTCGAACCTGCGACCGTAGTAGTCGCGCGGTTCCGGACTGAAGCACCTAGAACCGCTCGGCCTCCGCCGCCGGTTAAAGTCGTATGAAACAGAAGAAATGTATTCTCAGTTGCGAATACCGTTAGACTTCAGCTGTACAACATATTACCGACATGAAAATTTGTACCAGACCGGCACTCGAACCAGAATTCCCACTTTATGCGAGCAGTCACCTTATCCGCGTCAGTTCTCGGAACGCAGCACCCGGAATGGTTCAAATGGCGCTGAGCACTGTGGGACTCAACTGCTGTGGTCATCAGTCCCCTAGAACTTAGAACTAATTAAACCTAACTAACCTAAGGACATCACACACATCCATGCCCGAGGCAGGATTCGAACCTGCGACCGTAGCAGCAGCGCGGCTCCGGACTGGAGCGCCTAGAACCACACGACCACCGCGGTCGGCAGCACCCGGAATCCCAAACCTCCTGAGACCTGGTGGTTACGATTGTGGACGGGGTCGTAATCAGTTACTATTGATTGCCTTTTACAATTACACACAATTTATTTTAAACCAGTAATTCCAGACTCAACAATAAATAAATAAATACCACACGTTATTAGTGAAGGAATGAACATCAGTGTAAATAGTGCTTACAGTGAGTTACAATTAAGCAAATCACCATTAAATACGGATACAACATATAATGTTTTACAAGCAAGCCACTGTGATCTGAACAGAAGGCGTTACACGCCAGGAATGGCAATAAATTAAGAACTGTTTAATAACTCGCTGCGATTTACAACTTGCAGGTATTGAAATATGAAGGTAAGTCGCCACAAACACAGCAGAAGGCATCAGATGCCAGGAATGGCGGTAAATAGGGTTTTAAGACTTTCTGCTAAAATACAAATACCAAATTAGAATTTTAAGGCAAATGACTACAATCACAGCTGAAGGACTTACACGCCAGGACCGGCAATAATATAAAAAAAATTTGAAACCTACTCTAAAACAGCAAATACAATAGTGAAAACTGATTAAAAAAACAAGCAACTGATTAGACGGTGCTCCAGGAATCGACCTCTGAGATGTTCGGCAACAAGCACATTCGCGAGCGATGAGATAGGCAGCCAAGAGTTGCATTCAGTTCACAAGATGGTAGCTCAGACTAGTGGCAGTCTAACGAATGACTATAGATAATCTTGCTGAAGCTACCTGACGTCCGATAAACCAAAGGCAACGATGGAACAATACGCCAATGCCGGAACCGGCGGTCTGCACTACGTCCAGAATACTGTGTTTAGAGCTCCCGGAACGAGAACTGAATTACTACCACTAGATTAGAAGAATCACCAACCGGCCTACAATCAAGAAAGCTGTCAAAACTACACGCCTTAACGGACAGTAGCGGCAAGGCGAGGAAATGTACACTGCCGTTAGATACACTAAGTCTCAGGGCAGGTAACTGGGGCGTTAGAGGCCACCAGACAATAAAAATTGCTAATTGAACTTATCAAATTGTAACAAGTTTAACGCAGTAAATAGTAATAAGAAGCCGAGGAAAGCTAATCAGATACGCCTTCCCCAAGCACTCCACTCGCTGCTCTTCGCCTCGGCGACACTACAAGCAGCAACACGAACCCAAGTCACTGGAGAATCGGGGGATATCACAATGGTGGAGGTTTCTCTACTGGGATTGAAATGTACTCATCTTAAAGCTTGCTGGATCCGGTTTATGATAAGGTCATGCACCCTCGTGACCACAGGCCTTCCATCAGGCAGTCCATGCGTGTCACCAGCGGTCCCAGAGCGTTCCCGCACTGCGCGGATCTGGCTCCTCCTGAGTCCCCAACCGAACTCGCCACTCACACGACCCAGCAAAACAACGACGTCGCCCCATAGATAGGGCAACAGTTACTACATATCGATAACCACCGCTGCTGCCACTAGCAGACAGGCAACGCTTGCGAAACCGAGTGGCGCCAGTCAACATGAGAAGAATACAAACAACCGCATTGCCAACTAAACGATACTATCTGGTCTCGAACAGAGGGCGGAAACCTACAATCAGCACCAACTCGAGCAGCAGCACGACTCACCTCCGTATGTCACTGCGTGTCCACGTCCTGCACTAGCACAGTTGGTGTGATTCCCGCGTAGGAAAATACTTATTATTGCTGTCGCGGCCTGTCCAGGCATGTAATACTATTTTGCAGTGTCTGAGTCAGACAGTCATGCATGTCGGAAGGACACTAAATAGTACACCGTGAAACACAGACCCTGCGAAACGGTATCACAGCCTAGACAGGCCATGACAATAACAATAAGACTCTCCCTATGTAGGAATCACAGCAACTGCAGGAGTGCAGGACGTGGACACAGTGACATATAGAGGTTTGCGTCGGTCCAGAACGCATGCTCGGTTAGCTGGGGTTTCAGACTTGGCTGTTGACGTTCTTGCCGCGGAGCGCGCTTTCGAGGTGTTTACGTGCTACAGTGTCTTTTGCGCGAGTGAGTTTCTTTTGAAGAAAATTGCCAATTAATATCGGAAATCGACGCTGAAATCTAGTTTTTCTAATGAATATGCACGTCCCAAAGCGCTTGAAATACAACGATTTCTTAGAGGCGATGTGGAGATCTCTTGTTCTGATTTCTAGGAATCCAGCTCTCAATTATGAGCAGCGTGTTGTACGCTAAATTAGTAACGGACGCTGCCTGCGCCGCTTATCTAGTGAAAACGAGAGACGGGCTCAAGTTCTGACATTTAGACGGTAATACTGGTCCAATGGCTGTGAATCATGCGGGTCTCGCTCGGACTCAGGACGATGAGCATATTCCAGCTCCCGTTCGAAGTGCCGGCGGACGATGTGGTGGCTGCACTCAGGCTCTATGGAATGATTCACAGACACATGACGGAGAAGTGGGCAAAATTTACCGCATACCCTGTATAGAATGGAGTGCGAGTAGTATGCATTGCACTCAGTAAGCATGTTCCATCATACATCGATGGATGCAGGGTGATCATCATACATGATTGCCAGCCAAATACCACGTATGCTCACAATTTCTGCAGCGCAGGATTGCACAGCTCCAACCCATGGATCTGATGACTTCCACCACCCCGACATATGTACGTCTGGACTGCCCCCCCCCCCCCCCCCCCTCGTACCCCGTCGGCTCTAGAAAGAGGTGGCTAGAATCCTCATGGCGGTTTTGAAGTTGATGTGACGGTTGTGCCCATGGCCGCCTGGACAATTTCTGGAGCGCAGGATTGCACAGCTCCAACCCATGGATCTGATGACTTCCACCAGCCCGACATATGTACGTCTGGACTGACCGTTTACAGGATGTTTCGCAAGCTGTGATGCAAGCACTGAACGCAGTGGCGACCAGCCCAATGCAGTGTCCCCCTCCCCCCCCCCCCCCCGTACCCCATCGGCTCTAGAAAGAGGTGGCTAGAATCCTCATGGCGGTTTTGAAGTTGATGTGACGGTTGTGCCCATGGCCGCCTTTGTGCCTGTACGTCGGGACTCTCTCCCGTCATCTGACAAAGAGACTCGGAAACAGCGGTCGCCAAAGAGGCATAAGAAGCGAAAGACGGCCTCAGCCAGTGAGGCCACTACACAGTCGTGAGGTGATGTGATCTCTCAGCGCAATGATGAACTTCCGATGGACGCCTCTACATTGGGTTTTGACGGGTGTTCTCCCACTGTGCTGGCCGCCGATTCGCTCATGTCGAACGTGCAGTTGTTGATTGCCAACCAACGCGATCAAAGACGCACTGTGTCATGTGAAGTATCCTAGCAGCCACCAAGTCCCATTGGGCAGGCCTCTGAAGATCTTACTAGTCACGCGATTGCATTGGCAGATGATATGTCCCCGAGTCTTTGACCGAGGATGCCTCTGGGAACAGAAACAATAGAATGTATTGTGCGGCGAAGGGGCGGCTCGGCGTGGTTTATCTGATGCTGCAGTTAACTCGTCCCCCTGTTGTTATGAACGTTCCACTGCCCGAAGACCAGCTGCAAGCTTACAAAATTCACTCTCAGCATGATCGGCACACGTATCAAACCTCAATTGCTGTGAGATATGCTCAGGGCGGCGCATGCGGATGTTGCACCACTGCAGGAAGTTCGACTGGAAACCATCCCAGACTTCTTCAGGTTTATTACTTACGTCACTCCTGCTACAATGGGAGGCAGTGGGATGGCTGCCCTTCGGCGAGATCGAATAGAGGTAACCAATGTGATATACTTATCACTGGCACGGGAACTGGCTTTCGGTGCGCACGGGACTCGAGTTGTGAAGTATATGTCCCTTCTGTGACAGGTAAAAGGCGATACCGGTCACGGTTTTATGCAGAAGAACTTACGCCTCTCTTCTAGGGCGGCTATAACCACATTATTATCGGCAGAGACTTTAATAGTGTGCCATCTAAGAAAGAGCAACAACCAAACGACCCTCCATGAACAGTACTGCCTCTCTTGGTAACAGACCTGTGTCTTGCTGATGCTTGGGAGACATTGCATGGTGATCGCCCTGGCTTTACTTATGTGAGCACCCACTCCGCCAGCAGAGTCGATCGCATCTGCGTATCTCCTGACCTTGCAACGGCGATTCTACCAGCGGAGCAATGGTCCACGAGTTTCTCAGACCATAGGGCATATATCTGCACTATCCCCAACTACGTCAGGAGGTGTACCACAATGCAGCAGTCCCCCAGACCCTCACTGGCACACTTAATGATACGGCGTCAGCATTACTCTTCGAGGAGATCACCGGCTATGATATTGTGGATGCCTTTGCCAAGGGACACTGATTTGAATCTTAACACGAACAAGACTGTATTCCGAGAAGACATATCCAAGTCCCCACTGTGGAAAGTTGGAACCCGACGGCGTTTATTTACTGGTGTTTCCGAGTAGCCGTGGTTCTTATATCCTACTACTAGAAGGGTAGCCTCAGTATGATTGTATTCTGTTATATATTATTTTGGTAATAAAATACACTGCTTTCAGAAGAAATCAAAAACAAAAAATACACTGGTCTCCGTCAGATCAAATAAATAAATAAACAAATAAAAAGAGATTAGAGCGACCACTCGCGTTAAGCGGGAAAGCCGAGTTCGAGTCCTGATTCGGCATAAATTTTCATATGGTACTAATAAATTCCATAAGAAGTCTAATCGTATTCACAACTGCAAATACATTTCCTGTGTCATACCACTATAGATCATAGCAGTGTCTGTTCCTTCACACATGCACGAGTGTCTGAAGGACATCGCATAGTACACCGTAAGGCACAGGCACTGCAAAATAGCAGTACTTATTTTTAGTCAATTAGTTACATTTCATTGGCGAACATTGGTTTTTAATTATTTATGGAGAGTATGTTTTATACTTTTTCTCATACAAGAGAAATACAAGTATCACATATTGTGTTATATGCTTGCAGAGACACTTTAAATTCATCTCACAATTTTTCAACCCATAAATAGCTATCACCATCAACCTTGCACAAAACTGTACTTCAACAAGAAAGCTCTCAGTTAATTCTAAAAATTAAATATTACTTCACCAGGACTGCTCCTGTATCGAAGTATCTTGAAAAATTTCGGGGTAGCAAGACCCAGCGAAACGATCCATGAGATCCTTGACTTCTCGGGCTGAGTTCTAGGTTGCAATTTCTCGACATCGTTCCCCGACGATGTGTTTTGAATACTTTTTTAAGCTTAATAAAGTCGAACCTTTGATTCTATGAAACATCTTAACTTTTCTTAAAAAACGCTTTTGAGTTTAATTTGGCACATTTGATGCCTGTAAGGTAAGTACAAGGCATCTTTATTCCAAAACGTTTTCATTCATAACACATGCACCTGTAATAGTGTTGTATTTAATGCTTTTGCATAAGTAAGTAATGCATTAACACAGGACTGGAAATTCCACTCAGCAACAATTTTGCAGAAATTTTTGTCTGTTCTTATCCATAGTAATTTCAACGTTCGAAATATGTGAAATATTATGAGCATTGAACGAATAGTAAGAGACATGTTTTTGATCTGAGAACAACATTATTTACTCTCATCAGCAGGTGGACTTTAAGCCGAAAAGTAGATCAGCAGTAGGGATTGTGAGTGTTTTGCAACGCAGCATGCATTTCATTTATGTCAGTTCGAAGTCAGCAACTCAGGACTTGTCAAAACAGTCAAAACGCTCAGTCAGTGAGTTTCCTCTTACCTACGTCTGCCTGCCTGCCTTGTGACATGTGACACGACTAACAAAACACTTAAGATGAGGAAAATAAGTAATTTGAGACTCCGTTGTGATCTACACCATCTATGGCAAAGAAACTGACCTTACAAGTATCCAAGTTCAACTTCACTTAATTTTTGAATTACTTTCCAACAAGACACAAAAATCTCAAAGCATTTAGATATTTTGGCACGTCCTGCGAAGTACTTTGTAATACTGCAGTTAACACCCTTTAAGTAATTTTTGGTTGAATATAGTGCAAAAAGAAAAAAAATTCACAGCGTTAAGCTACTTTTGAAGACAACGTAAAGTACTTTGAAATATTGCAAGTATAATTCTTTACGTAATTTTTGGATAAATACTTTTGAATATCGCGCAAAAATTTCAGGTGTAAATTTACACGCAAAATTTAATAAAGATTTTGCGTAATTTGTTGTTACCCTATCAAGAATGCTAAAAGAACTTATTTTCGTGTAAGTTTCTGATGCTGGAAAGTGTCTCTGAAAATGATGGCATTTTACGCAGTTGCCCTTGATCTTTGCATCTGTGAACCTTACGTAATTTTTTTTCTCTGCATTTCTCTGAATGGAACGTCACTTTTATGCAAATATATCCACATGATTACTCTGCAGTTGACAATTAAAGGCCTGGCAGAGGTTTCATCAAACCACCGTCAAAATATTTCTCTACTGCGCCACTCTCGAATAGCACGATGAAGAAACGAACACTTAAAACTCTCCGCGAGAGCCCTGATTTCTATTATTTTATTTTTATGATTATTTCTCCCTATTTAGGTGGGCGCCAACAAAATATTTTTGCATTCGAAGGAGAAAGTTGGTATTAAAATATTATTAAAATTTCATGACGAAATCCTGCTGCAACGAAAAACGTATTTGTTTCAATGACTGCCACCTAAATTCGCGTATTATTTCCGTGGCAGTCTCTCCTCTTTTTCGCAATAATACAAAACGAACAGCCGTTGTGTGAACTTTTGGATGTCCTCCATCAATCCTATCTGATGCGGATCCCACACCGTGTAGCAGTATTCCTGAAGAAGGACAAGCGTAATGTAAGTAACCTCTTTAGTAGACATGCCTGTAAAAATCAGTTTTTGGTTCGCTTTTCCCACAAGAATATCTACGTGAACATCCCAGTTTAATTTATTCGTAATTGTAATTCTTAAGTACTTAGCTTAATTTACAGCCTTTAGGTCTGTGTGATTCTTCGTGTAACCGAAATTTACGGGGTTCTTTTTCCTTTTAATGTGGACAACTTCACATTTTTCATTGTTTAGAATCAACTGACACTTTTATCACATACGGATATCTTGTCTAATTTGTTTTGATCATCTGATGACTTGACAAGACCGTAAATGATACCGTCATCTGGAAACAATGGAAGAAGGCTACTCAGATTGTCTCCCAGTTATAAAAAACTGTGATCTTTCTGACAGGAAACCACGAATCCAGTCGCACAATTGAGACGATATTCCATAAGGACGCAATTTCACTACAAGTCATTTGTGTCGTACAGTGTTAAAAGACTTCTGGAATTCTAGAAATACGAAATCAATTTGAAATCTCTTGTCAATAGCACTCATCACTTCTTGTGAGCAAGGATATAGTTGTGTTTTTACAAGAACAATGTTTTCTTAATCCGTGTTGGCGAAAATTAGTTTTCTTCGAGGTAATTTACAATGTTAGAACACAACAAATGTTCCAGAATCCCACAAAAAATTGACATTAGTAATATGGCTCTGCAATTCAGTGGATTACTCCTATTTCCTTTCTTGGTGTGACCTGTGCAACATTCCAGTCTTTAGGTATGGATCTTTAGACTAGCGAGTCGTTAAGTATGGAGCTGTTGTATCAATATACTCAGAAAGCAACCTAACTAGTATACAATCTGGGCAGCAGTCCTTGCCTTTAATAAATGATTTAAGCTGCTTCTCTACACTGAGGTTATCTACCTCTCAGTTACTGATTGAACCGTGAATTTACTTTCATTTTTTTTTTCTTAGAGAATTTACTTTATTTACTGGCGAATCATCAAGAACATTGACACATTTAATCACACTATCTGAGCGTGGAAGTAGTTGCCAGGAAGTAACTGATGGAAAAATTACATTCAACAAATGTGAATTCATTCCTAAAAGCCTTTTCAAAACAGATTTTAAATTATAAGCAGAAAAGCACCCTCGAAATATCAAGTTAAAGTTCTATTTAGAGGCAAAGAACAATTTAACAGTAGGAACCTTCGGGCTGACAAACTTGCCCGCTCCCTTTCAACATTGCCGTAGTGATGACCGTTCACAACAAAAATGGTTCAAATGGCTCTGAGCACTATGCGACTTAACTTCTGAGGTAATCAGTCGCTTAGAACTTAGAACTAATTAAACCTAACTAACCTAAGGACATCACACACATCCATGCCCGAGGCAGGATTCGAACCTGCGACCGTAGCGGTCGCTCGGTTCCATACTGTAGCGCCTATAACCGCACGGGCACTCCAGCCGGCCCGCTCAACAACAACCTCTGAAAGAGTACACTGGAGCAAATCTGCAACACACCAGATTACAAAAAATTTTTAACAACTCACACAAACAAGTAAACTATGCATCCCGTAAGAGGAATGGAAATGGTACAATCCTCAATTTATTTTCCACTGAAATTGCAATTTTTTTGTTTTATTTTTTTTTAAGTACTCTTATGGTGGAATGGTGGCAAGCTTATAACCTAAAATTAATATTTAAATAAAACCCATAAAATACAGACTTATATAAATCGTCCAGCATGCTCTACATTACACATATACCACCCCGCAAGACGATAAGCAAGATAGAAACATATTTCAAGAATTCGGCCTTTAAGCAATAAATTCGTCAACACCGAATCCGACAAACATGACAGAGCCAGCTATTAACGTACGGCAGACCGACAGACAGACAGACACTTACTGCCTAACAAAACGAGCAAGCTGGGGACGATAGACCGACCAAGAAAACAAGTAGAATTTAACAGGTAACTGAAACATCGTATCACGGATCACTTAACTTCCAATAACTGCGGTTTCTGGCGAAGACCTGGCGCAGCACCCCCAAAACGCTCTCCCGAACCGTCCGCTGCCAGCCGCTTCAACACACGCAGGAAGCCGCGCCGATCTCCCGTCTCACGGCGTCGCAGCTCGCCTCGGCCAGACCGACGTCGTGGGTTGACTCCAGTTGCTCTCGTCGCCCGCGAAGCCACTCCCCTTGGTATACGGCGATGCCCACTGGACTGACGTGGCGACCTCGCATGCGGCGACGCTCAAGACGGACAAGTCATACTGTGTCCCAGGGCGCGACCCACCAACCGGTCGATCGATCGATTCGACCGCCACTGACCTTTGCCCTGAGCAACTTGAGCAGACTGGCGGCCTAACACATACTAGCACTCCGGACAACAGACACTGACTGTCCCACACTGATCCGGCTGACCAACTAACCAGACTCGCCGAGACTGACAGACTGAGCCTTCTCAGACTGACAGATATTTTTTTTCCTTTATTGATTTTCAATTCCCCCCGAAGGGGGCGGGCTGGCAGCAGCTTAGTACGCTGCTCTACAGCCTACAGACTTTTATTTTAAAAAACGGAAGAAGAAAAGAAACAAGAAAAACAGGCGATAAAACGGTGACGTCAAGAGTAAAATGGCGGAAAATGCGGAAAGTTAAAACAGAAAGCAAAAGGATTTGGCAACGATAATAAAAGACACATGAATCAGACAAGTAACATAGCACACACACAATTAAAAAACACAGCGACAGTCTGGTTCCTGTTCGCAAAGAGGTAAAAGGCACACTCAGCGACAGTATGATGGCCGTTCGCAACACTTCCCAAAAAACACAACACGGAACACCCACTGTAAAGCGCTCACCGTAGAACACTCAATGTAGAACACTGCACGAAAGTGGCGGCACAAAGATCACACTCCCGAGCCAAAGGCAGAAGGGGGGGGGGGAATCTGGAGGAGGGGGAAGAATAAGGAGGGAGGAAGGAAAAAAACGAAAAAGGTGGGGGAACCAAGGAAGGAGAGGACTAATAAAGGGGGAGAAGGGCAGATGCGGGAGGGAATGAGAGGAGGCAGAGAGAAGGAGGCAAAGAGAGGGGAGGTGGGGAAGAAAGAGGATGGAAGTGGTGGAAAGGGAGCCCGGGAAAAGGACAGAGGAAAGGAGGGGGGGTGAGGATCAGAGTTGGTAGGAGGGATGAATGGAGGGAGAGAGGGCATCATCCGGGAGGGGGAGTTGATGGAAGCCACCTTGGGAAAGGAGACGTACGGTGTAGAGATGGACGGTAGGGGGGACACAACAGTGAAGACGTGGCAGGGGGCAGGGATGGGAGAGGAGAGGAGCAACCAGGGGGTGAGGGGGTTCAAGGCGGCGGGAGGTGTAGAGGATGCGGATATGTTCGAGGAATAGGAGCAGATGGGGGAAAGGAATGAGATCATAGAGGATCCGTGTGTGGGACGAGAGGCGTATACGGAAGGCGAGGCGGACTGCATGACGCTCAAGGATCTGGAGGGACTTATAGAATTTTGGGGGGGGGGGGGGGGGGAGCAGATATCCAGGCAGGACTGGCATAACAGAGGATGGGACGGATTAAGGATTTGTAGGTGTGGAGGATGGTAGAGGGGTGCAACCCCCATGTCCAGCCAGAGAGGAGGAGTCGGAGGCGGTTGTGGGCTTTGGATTGGATGGAGCGGAGATGAGGGATCCAGGTGTGGTGACGGTCAATGGTGAGGCCAAGGTAGGTGAGGGTGGGGGTGAGGCGGACAGGACGGGCGCAGACAGTAAGGGAGAAACTGACTGACTGGCCCTAACGAGCTTATAGCGGCCCTTAAATGCACGAGAACAGGCAACCTTTTCCCTTTTCCACCAGAGCGAGACACCAACGCTGCGATTGCCACAGCAGCGCCACCGCCAGAAACGGAGGGCGACTGCTTCACGCTACGTGCTGCGGCACGCTCTTCAAAACAGCAAATTTTACCACGGCTCACTGGTGTTGGCAGTTGTTCTTGAGTAGATTTATGGAATACTTACTTCGTATTCTTTGATGTAGGAATTTCGGAAAACAATGTTGAGTAACATCGGTTTAGTAGCACTGTCATCATGAACGTTAACTTGCCGCTAGTGTACTTTACATGCGACGCGAGTCTACTTGGGTTTTCTGCCAGATTTCGAGACGGAGTTTCATTGTGGAAACCACTAAAACAATCTATCATTGAAGATCGCGCTAAATTTCTAGCTTCTGCAAAACCTCGCCAATCTGGAAGTCTTGTGTTCTTTTAAAATTGGCATGCTTTTTTCGTTGCTTCTGCAACAGTGTTCTGACCTGTTTTGTATAACACGGGGGACCAATTCCGTCTCTTATTAATTTATTTTGGTGAAAATTTTCATCGATATTGTTTCTTTGAATTTACATCGCATCTGGTCTGCACTTAAATATTCAGATCGGTAGGGGTGGAGACTGTCTCTTAGAAAGGCATCAATCAAATTTTTATCTGTTTTTAAGTATGTGTAGTTTGTGTTTATTTTTGGTGGATTTGTATGTTATTGTATTGTCTTGCTAAAACGATCCTGAGATCACTGATCCCTGTATTCGTCATGATGTTCCTTATTTGCTCAGGATTATTTGATCCTAAGAGTGAGCTCCTGAACTAACTATTCCAAATAGTTTTGTGAGAAAGTGTTTAGTACAATTTCTTTCTATGCCCACCACCGATTTTGAACGTGTGTTTTCGCCGACATGTCGAAGACGGATTGAAGTCAGCACCAGGTATAACGAAATGAGACTCAAGTTTTCTTTGAACTGTTTAGTAACTGTATCATCTGAGCCGAGGGGTCGGGGAAGGAACCAATTATTAATTTATTCCGGTTGTCAAGTATAACCTACCCACCCATACTGACTCACAGGAAATATCTACTTCAATTTCACTACAATGTTAACTATTTCTCACAGCTATAAACGCTCCAACCGTATTCAGTCTACTCTTTCTCAACATAACTAGGTCCTTTGTAGAAATTTCAGCTGTACTTATCTCTGGCTTTGGCCACCTTTCGTATGTATAACGATTTGAGCTTCAATGCTTTCTAATAGCACTTGGAGCCCTCATTCTTTCATAGAAGCTACGACAATTCAGAACTACAATACTGATTGTTGCTGGGTCTACTTTCCTGTTTTTGCCCTGCACTATTTTAAATTAATGCCCTTTCTGTAGTTTCTTGAGATCCTATACTTAATGAACCCGCCAGTCTCCTCCACACACCCCCGCTACCCAAGTACCTGCATCCTGTGTGTCGTGGATCCCTGACTCATTAAGTGGAACCCGAAAACCTACCTCCCTATGGTCCACGTCAAGGAATCTGCAGAACAGTCTGAGCCTCTGATTTAGACCTTTCTGTCGGCTCTCTACCAACTGCGATACTTCTACCCTCTTGGATTTTGATTGGCTGGAGAGAGAGAGAGAGAGAGAGAGAGAGAGAGAAAGAAAGAGATGTGAGTAAGGGAAGGGGCTGGGGGAAGTGAGTTGAACGGGAGTGGTGTCTGAGGGTGAAGTGGGTTGTTAGGTGACAGATAATGGGGCAAGGGCTGCCACAATCTTTTATTGTAACATCAGTGCACCTGCATGTAAGCAATACTCTAGCATGGCAAGAAAGCAACCAGATGAGCAGAGATCAAAGGGTTCCAGAAACTGGCATAGATATACTACTGATCTGACTTGTAAGATTATTATTCTCTAGTATCATCTGTTCTTGAGGTTGACAGCCTTCCTGTATCAGCTTCGTAATCTACTTCTTGGTTAGCTAACAACAACTTCTTCCATATGGGCGTTTGTGCTGTGGCTAGAGATTGTTCTCCATAAGCCCTCTGCATCTTTTCATAAACCAAATGTTCCCGCAGAGCTTCACTCAAAATGTCATGGTCAACATTGCTCATGATGTTTCTTCAGTCCACATTTGTAATTTAATTTACAACTTCACTTCATATTGTCTCCGCAGTCATATAGCAACTTCAGAGGGTTAAAATTGGTACTGAATCAAGGGCACGATCCATCCTAATTGCGGTGCGAATGGTGATGGAACAGCGCTGTCAATTCATGCACAGTGTTGCTAGCTCTTTTCTAACATACCTCAAAATGGCTCTGAGCACTATGGGACTTAACTACTGGGGTCATCAGTCTAACATACCTCACCTAACGCAGTAGCTGTCGATAGTCATCCAGACGTGGGATAGGGTTTCTGGTTGTACATCTGCTAGATAACTACGCAGGCATTGCGTTGTAATATTCGATCGAACTTTAACTGTCCTGACGTTTAATGTTTCCTCTCTCCCATAATCATTTCCACGACTGCTAAATGAGACTACAAGTGACATTCAACTTCTGTATCACCCAGGCCCGAGAGTGGCGCCTCCAACGTTCTGATGATACAAATATGAGTCATTTCCTCCAGACGTGTTCACTGTAGCGTCCTGATTCGCTATGCATTGAATACTGTATCGAAAACGCAAAATGAAGGACTTTTCAATGTCTGCACGGAGTGCTGCAAGTACATGTTTCGCCATCCATTAATGTTGTGTGTGTCTGTGTCGTTCCTGGATAGTCTAGTCTGGAGAGTATCGTCATGATTCAATGTTTCATCGTGGATATGTTCACTTACAGGATGTTCCATTCTCTTCAGGTCAAAATTGGGCAGATGGTAGAGGCTCCTAAAATGAAGGCTTTCAGGAAAGGAATATTCTTTACTTTATTAAAGTAAATAATCTGCATCTTACAGCAACAATTTCAGCACATCTATATACATTACTAAATTAAACTACACCAGCGCGTTTTTCTGTTCGTATGTGAAAGCAAATCTCAGGAACTTCTTTGTGCATTTTGATGTGGTTTTCATTAATAGACTGATCGATTCACAAGGAGGAATTGTGTATATAATTTATATTTCCAGTTATGATTAATGTTTAGTATATTGCACCAAGACAAGAAAAATGGCAGATGTCAGTTTTGTCACTGAGAAATGTTAGTGAAGTGCTCCAACATGCGTCAAATACGTCATATCCTTGTCTCCCAATTCTTGCACTTCAGGGCAGTTGTCAGTTTTGTTGTATGCTGCTCCGTGAATCGGCACGGCAAGAGCAGTGTCACTTCAGCGTTGCCACTGACAGGGTCATTCAGGAAGAGTAATTATGAGGTAAGTTGAATGTAATTTCTAATATCATTGATTATTACAATGTCTGTATTTATACAATGTATGTATCTTACATTAAGATGTCGTTTGCACATTGACGCGTGTCTGAAGGAACAGACACTGTTTTGACGATTACAGCTGTTGTATATATTATGAAATGTCGTGCTTGCCGCTTAGAAGATAAAAATCGACATATCTGTTATAAGGAAGGTTCATATTGAATCCCTTTCTCGGTGAACAGTATTTTTTGCTTTAAATAACACCATTTATGATTGTAAGTTTTCGTAAATTGTGTCCCATAAATTGTAACTAATTGATGTTCAATTGCTTTAATTTTTAAAAATCACGATTTTCCATTATGTATGCTTCTAAATCAACAATTTCAAACTGTTTCATTTTTTATTTTAAATTAAGCACTGATTTTTCCTCAGAGGGTTTCTAATTTCGTTATATATATATATATATATATATGGTGGAAAAGTGGCAAGAAAAAATGGTTCTAAGCACTATGGGACTTAACATCTGAGGTCATCAGTCCCCTAAACTTAAAACTACTTAAACCTAACTAACCTAAGGACATCACACACATCCATGACCGAGGCAGGATTCGAACTTGCGACCGTAGCAGCAGCGCGGTTCCGGACTGAAGCGCCTAGAACCGCTCGTCCACAGCGGCCGGCAAAGTGGCAAGAGTATTACGTGAAGGGTCATAACAGAAACCTAAAAGATATTAGACAACCAAAGAAATAATTAATAATTAGCTGATAACGCCTCACATTTGACGAGAACAGAACTAAATGTACATATTGATGTCGTAAATACAGTAAAGGAATTTACTTTTTTGAAATTTGAATGGTGCTGATACTATTTCAGTACATGTTTTATAGAATTCTTTAAGTCGAGTTACCTCACATAGTGCGTCATCCCGGTGTCTCATTGTACTTGGTGGGTTGCGATACGTATTATTAACTTTTTTTCTATTTGACTGGCAATTGGAGTGACATCTCAGGACAAGGTTTGGAGCCACGAGTTGGTCAGCTACACACTAGGCCGTAGCTGGCGAGAAAAGTTGTGAATTAAACAGCTGCGCCGACTCCATAGAGCAGCAAAGCTTGACCTTAATCTACACTTCTAAATATATTCTCTATACACATTATTGTCGGGCGCCACGTTTCTTTGTGTGTGTGTGAAGGCTAATCTCGGGGACTATTGCAGGGATTTTGAATTATGGTCACTAACAGATAGACTGATTCACGTACAAGATCTGTGTATGTACTTTATTGTGGCAATGCCAGACAACTCATCCGGCTGTGGGTAGAAAATCCTACCTGTGTTGCCTAATACGATGTAGGAAAACTTTGGCATTCAAAAGAGCTTCCAAAACAGCTTCCAGTCGTCTCGGAATGGTTTCCAAAGGAATCTTATACCATTCTTCAGGTAAGGATGATACAGGCTGATAGCAGAGTCTCAATATTACTGAAATCTGGTGAGTTTGATGACCAGGAGAGGTATCAGTCTACCTTTTGTTTTGGGTCATCAGTTTATTGACTGGTTTGATGTGGATCGCCACAAATTCCTCAACTGTCCTAACCTCTTCCACACAGAGTCGCACTTGCAACCTTTTTCACCAATTACTTGCTGGATCTATTCCAATATCTGTCTTCCTCTACAGTTTTTGCGCTCTACAACTGCCTCTAGTACCATAGAACTCATTCCCTGATGTCTTAACAGCTGTCCTATCATCCTGTCCCTTCTCCTTGCAGTGTTTTCTACGATTCTGCCCAGAACCTTCCCTATCCTTACCTTATCAGTCCACTTAATTTTCAACATTCGTCTGTAACACCACATCTCAAATCTTAAATCTCTAAGGTTTGTTCCAACGATTTTCTTTGTTGTTACCGCTTCTTTCACCTGTAACAATGGCTAAATGCCAAGTTGCACCGTAATTTGGAATATCTGCTGAAATGTGTATCTCCCTCTGACTGGCTGTAGAAGTCTGTTCGGAGATGGGAGAAAGTCAGGTGCACACCACCTGCCGGCCGCGGTGGCCGAGCGGTACTAGGCGCTTCAGTCCGTAACCGCGCGACTGGCACGGTCGCAGGTTCGAATCCTGCCACGGGCATGGATGTGTGTGATGTCCTTAGGTTAGTTAGGTTTAAGTAGTTCTATGTCTAGGGGACTGGTGACCTCAGATGTTAAGTCCCATAGTACTCAGAGCCATTTGAACCATTTTTTGCACACCACCACGTCTAGTAAAGCACTGAACTGTTCACACCATCCTTCAGGTTGAGCAAAGCTTTACGAGACTGACACTGTAACAAATGAAACATAAAAATGCTTATAGGCAGATTGCATCATCAGTTTGGGCTATAGCACACTAGGCAGCCACAATGCTGAGGAACTAATTTAGTCAGCCAGATGAAGGTCAGTCGTGATGAGTCAGCAGAGCGAAAGGTACGTCAATATGTTATGCCTTTTTTCTCAGAAGAAAAGCATTTTACTATAATCATAAAAATTATTTTTCCGTTGTTGTACTTGCTTTAGGTGCTGCAGATTATAAATTCACTTACACTGATCTTGGAGCATACAGAATATATAGTGACTCATCTATTTTTATGCAATCAATTTTGCATAAAAATCTCGTTAGTAAAATTTATCAATATCGGAGAAAAGCCCCACAGCAAACAAGAGTGTTCCGATGTGGTGCATCATGTTCAGAGACGAGGCATTTGGAAGGAGTTTCACAAGCAATAAAAGAACCTTTAAAAACAGACCGTCTCGGACTAGATAGTTTATAGAATGCACTTTCGGCACTCTGCCAAATAAATGGAGAACGGAGAATTTTTCATTATCCAATGGTACTTTGAAAAGAATTTACAGTTGCCATAAAAATTCATGCTGTGTTTTACAAGCCGGCCGTGGTGGCCGAGCGGTTCTAGGCGCTTCAGTCCGGAACCGCGCGACTGCTACGGTCGCAGGTTCGAATCCTGCCTCGGGCATGGATGTGTGTGATGTCTTAAGGTTAGTTAGGTTTAACTAGTTCTAAGTTCTAAGCCTAAATATTGTAGTCTGGAACTTAAGTCACTAAGCCACACAGGCACATTTCTGGACAAACCATTAGTAAGTTACTAATCAAACAGAAAGTACACTGAGTCAAGCGAACAAATATCAATTCTGTACAAGAAGTAAACAAAGGAAATGCGGTGGCATTAGATGTCATTCGTTATTTAATTTACAGAAAATTTACTGACGAATAAATTTGTTTGAATGATCTAATTATTCGAATAATTGTTTGTTGTTGTGGTCTTCAGTCCAGAGATTGGTTTGATGCAGCTCTCCATACTACTCTATCCTGTGCAAGCCTCTTCATCTCCGAGTAAATACTGCAACCTAAATCCATTTCAATCTGCTTAGTGTATTCACCTCTTGGTCTACCTCTACGACTTTTACCCTCCACAATTCCCTCCAATACTAAATTGGTGATCCCTTGGTGTCTCAGAACGTGTCCTACCAACAGTTCCCTTCTTTTAGTCAGATTGTGCCACAATTTCCTCTTCTCCTCAATTCTATTCTTTAGTTACCTGATCTACCCATCTAATATTCAGCATTCTTCTGTAGCACCACATTTCTAAAGCTTCTATTCTCTTCTCGTCTTAGCTATTTATCACTTCCATACATGGCTACACTCCATACAAATACTTCCAGAAAAGACTTCCTGACACATAAATCTCTATTCGATATTAACAAATCTCTCTTCTTCAGAAACGCTTTCCTTGCCATAGCCAGTCTACATTTTATATCCTCTCTACTTCGACCATCATCATTTATTTTGCTGGATTGAAATGTTTTTGCCAATTATAAAGAATGTTGACAATAACAGTCTGTTGTCACACTCCTCAACGTATTTTTTTTTCAGTTTGTTCTGTTCAAAATATGTCTAGACATCAGTACGATTTTAGCAGTTCGCTGGAACCAAGCATACATTCATCAGCTATTCTTTCACGAACTGGAACAATGACCTTCAATAACATTCAATATTTGATTATCACTTTAATTTTCGTTATACCATGGTAATACTTGATGAATCTCAGGTATACGGTACACATCTTCTCCATAGAAAAGATGGCAAATGGACAGCTAAAACTAAATTCTAGTTCTAAATGCATCTGAACGCTTGCCGGTCCCTTTAGCGCCACCACGCATGTCGAAGCTGCAGAGGTAGAGTCCATGTTTCCCTGCCTGCATTGCAAGCGCAAGTGGGTGCTGCTTGTCACTCCGTGAGTGAGCGCTGCGTGATACCCAGTGAGTGAACTGCCAACTGTGTGCTTCCTCGTTGGTGGGCATAGAAAGTGAGTCGGCACAACGACTTTAGTGGACTGGTTCCCTCATCGCACTCAACTGCACGATTTTGAATTGGGCCAATCGTCGTTTGCCAGGTCCTCCACCACAAGTCTCTTGTTGAAAAATACTTTTACTGTATAATATTCATACAATATACTTCCCGCTGTGTTAATAATTCATAATTTAAGGCTCGCTATTTCTAACGATAGTCTCTTCCCATGATTTCTCGGTTCATTCGAAATCTACCTCCTCTGAAGGATTGGACGTGGGAGGGAGGAGGGGAGGAGGAACTGAGACGCACATTCCGTAATGTCTCCACCAAGGGAAAAAAATCTCATCGTTGCTGGAATGTGCCAGCCTAAGGGTATTTTTTTTTCTTGTCTGGCACTCTCCCTTTCCGTTTAAGGAGCCATGCTGGCCTTGCCAGCTCAATGAACAGCTAGAGACCATAGTTTTGTTGTCAAATGTTGCTGTCTCATTACCTTAAAATCCATCAGTTGCTGAGTGTACACACGGTAGGACATTACCAAGCACTTGACACGGTTTGAAACAGACATTATACAGTACTTTATGTGACTGATTCGTCAGATTTTGTTGTATCCAGCCAAGCAGAGCGTTTGGTTGTAGTAGTGACCCGATGTAGAGATAGATGGGAATGTGAAGGAAACCATATGTACCGAGATGCTTCTTGCCAACCAAGTCTTACAATACCAACAAAGAATTGCCTCATTGTGCACCAAACACACTGCATCATCTTCACATCTGCAACTCCTATCAGGTAACAAATAAAGGATTCACTACAATACCTACTGTCATCTAGAACCGCTTGTTGCAGACTGGACTACTGGATCTATATCACATGAGTATGCTGCTCAGCACAGACGGCTGCCTTCAGAGTAGTGTTCCCAAGTGGATGCATTGACATTATTTAATTATTTATTAGTTGCTTTTTTTAGAAATAACCAACACCCTGGATGTTGTTACATGCACCTAGGAACAGCTGTTCTTAAGATCCAAAGTGTGTTAATAAAAATGTTTGCTACTTTAAAATAATTATTTATACAGATTCAAAGCACAATGCCGCATTACGCTGCTTAAGTATTTAAAAAATAATAATTAAAAGGTGATCTAGAGAAGGGGGAAAGATGGAGAACAAGGACTAATGACTGTGAAAGGCAAGGAACTGTCTAACTAAAAACAGACGTTAAACATAATGAAAAGATGCTATATCGGCTAGCTTGGTAAAAGTGATCGGTAACACTTCGTGCACCTTGGGCAAGTGTACAGCCGACACGGCCCCTGCACGCCTTACAAGGGGAGGCCACGACGTTCGGAACGCGGATTTACTGCAAACTTCGTACACTCGTAGTACTCCAGGAAGACAACAAAATGTGTAAGCAGTAGCCCGTACTTCTCAAGCGTTATTGAGAAATACGCAAGATGATTTCGCTCGTCAAATATATACCTAAGCGTGGTCATTTTTACCACGAAGCGGCGGCAGCCGAGTGGTTAGCGTTCAAGCCCCGAAATCGCTGGATCGGTGGATCGAGTCTCGTTAGTCAGTCTCTTTATATTCAACAGAGTCATTTTCTTTGCTATTTATATTACAATTGATATAATAGGAAAAATATTAAATTTACAATGTTGTTTGGCAGTCTACAAATTTTTACTATCACAAATAATATAATATTCATAACTTTATGTTTTCCGTGTTTTGACGAAAAATACCGTCCTGCAACTTGTACTCGTAATGTCGAAAGCGACGATTAATTGTACATCTCTCGAAAGTCGTGTGTGCCGGTCAAAACCTGCAGGTAACACGTAGTTTTGGGTCTAAGGGATTTTTCAAATCACGGACAAGCATAAATTTTCAGTATCACTTTATGCGTTTGGTCGTTTACTAGACGATAGTTATGAATATTATATTATTTGTGATGGCAAAAATTTGTAGCCGGCCGAAGTGGCCGAGCGGTTCTAGGCGCTTCAGTCTGGAACCGCACTACCGCCATGGTCGCAAGTTCGAATCCTGCCACGGGCATGGATGTGTGTGATGTCCTTGGGTTAGTTAGGTTTAAGTAGTTCTAAGTTCTTGGGGACTGATGACCTCAGATGTTAAGTCCCATAGTTCTCAGAGCCATTTGAACCAACAAAGTGAAATGAAATCTCATGTGTAAGAGAGGGTATGTGGTAGCATTTCAGTAACTAAAAAATGAGCGACTAAAATGGCACTATTAGCTCACTTCTTCTCCTCTGCCAGTAAGATGTTGCATGCATACAGTGCATTATTGAATGCATACAGTAATTCGATTGGGAAGGCGGTCATAGAGGCTTCGTATCCCCGAGTAACGTTGACCTAGAATTGTTGTAACTCGCCTTCGGTATCATGGCTAAGATTCTGGGATTCCATTGCTGTCCTACAAATTTCCTACTGAGGACAAATGGTGGTATTTTACCGCTCACTAGAGTACCTCAACATGGCGCAGGCTGTGCATAGTGACACTTCTCCAGTGTACACGATCATTGACATGTAAAGAATGGTGCCTCATATACTGTAACTAAGAGGATGAAAGCTTTCTGTGACGTAACACTGTGCTGTCATAGTCCCCTGAATCTCAAATCTCAAATAATACGTTATGGGCCCCTCACAGTATCGCTGAGGATAATAACAGTGTTAGCACAAACAATGGCAGGATATGTCTTCTCCCTTCGGCGCCTCCAATCTGGTAGACAATGGCAATCCGAGGTCGTGAAGACTGCGGAAACGGTAAAAATAATGCAAGACCACTAGCTAGCAGTTCATGTTTCCCTATACACCTAATATAATAGCATATTCCACTTGCTGAATCGTAATTCTCTCGACAAATTTAATTTAAAAAGCTCCCACAGATGAATTACTCGCATTCTGTGGCTGACAGGATAAGTGCCAAAAACATTGAGACCAGCGTGAAAATTAGCCAGAATGAAGGCGACCTGAGTCTCCTATACCGAGTCACGGACCACAGCTGGTGGACTGCCCTCCACCATGTGCAGATAATAGAGTAACAACGGCATGAAAATTTCGCATTATCTCACTAATTCCTTATCTTTCTTACCATTCCTGATAAATTCTTTTGACATGTCGCTCACGCCAACACAGGGAAAACGGTGATCAAAGTTTACGAAAGTTTACTGACCGAAGAAATAAAACGTCTGCTTCGAATAATAACAAAATCACAATTACAGTGTCTCGCTGGTACGAAGACTTGACAGTGTGGCGGTTCCTGAGTCTGACAAAGTAACAACTAGGATGTTTACAGACACATTTGTATGGAAAATATTGCAAGCGCGATAAAGCTAACCTGAATAATATCAGCATAGGAACGGAAAAGTCTATCCTAGATATAATACGATTGCACCAAGATAAATACCGCGCGGGGTAGCCGCGCTGTCTAGGGCGCCTTGCGACGGTTCGGTTTCCCCCGTCGGAGGTTCGAGTCCTCCATCGGGGATTGGTGTGTTTGCTGTCCTTAGCGTAATTAGTTAGATTACGTAGCGTGTAAGCCTAGGGATTGATGACCTCAGCAGTTTGGTCCCAGAGGAACTTACTTAAATTTCCAATTTTCACCAAGATAAACGACGATGAATGCTGAATACAGCGTCATCGGTCCCTTCAATGGACTTCGAGAGGGTCCTGAGAAGATGGAGTGGATAGCACCAACATGGAGGCTAGGAGAGGCTCTCGAAGCCGGAAGAACTGATCTGTGCAGCTCTGGTGCCGACATTTTTAGCGAGCTGGTCACGTGTGTGGCGGACGAGAATAGGTCCCTTGGAAGTGGCGGCTTCTGCTAGCGCTGGTACCGCCGCCTGGTGTCCGTCCGTTACTGCGGCAGGACGAGTTTGAGACACTGACAAGGGGAGGCCACGACGTTTGGAACGCGGATTTACTGCAAACTTCGTACAGTCGTAGTACTCCATGAGGACAACAAAATGTGTAAGCAGTAGCGCGTACTTCTCAAGCGTTATTGAGAAAATCGCAAGTTAATTTCGGTCGTCAAATATATACCTAAGCGTGGCCATTTTTACCATGAAGCGGCAGAAGCCGAGTGGACGCTGGCACGGTAGCTCAGCGTGTTCGGTCAGAGGGTTAGCTGCCCTCTGTAACAAAAAAAACCTGAGTTAATGGATCAACGACGAACTGAAATTGATGTTCTGCGACATCCGCCCCGAGCAGATGCAACGAACGAAAACGACCAAAACGACATTACAAAGAAAAAAAAGTGGTTAGCGTTCGAGCCCCGTAATCGCTGGATCAATGGATCGAGTCCCGTTCGTCAGTTTCTTTTTTTATTTTCAACACAGTAATTTTCTTTACTATTTATATTACAATTGATATAATGGGAAAATACGTGTAATCGGATGAACTTTTATTAAATTTACAATGTTATTTGGCAGTCTACAATTTTTTCAAATGGTTCAAATGGCTCTGAGCACTATGGGACTTAACATCTGAGGTCATCAGTCCCCTAGAACTTAGAACTACTAAAACTTAATTAACCTAAGGACATCACACACATCCATGCCCGAGGCAGGATTCAAACCTGCGACCGTAGCGGTCGCGCGGTTCCAGACTGAAGCGCTTAGAATCGCTCGGCCACATCGGCCGGCTCATTTAACTTTGTCATCTCCTTTCAAGAAGTTAAAGTTTTCTGTCAGTGAAGTAGTTCAGTAAGGCAGCGACTTCCAACTTTATTCAGACCTTGCATACTGCTTTGTTTCATTAGTAACTGTTGTAAGACACAGAAGCCATTTCCGCTGTCACAAAGAACAAGAGGAGGGAAGATTAAAAATAAGAATGAAGGGGGATGTGGGGTTTTACATCTTGTTGGCCAAAAGGTAATTAGAGATCGAGCACAGACTTAATTGAATGAGAAAGAGGCAGAAACTCGGTTGTGCCCTTGTTTGTAGAACCATCCGAGCATCCGGCTGATGCGCACTAGAGAAGATTTGGGAAACCTGTGTCGTGATGGTGGACGCGAACTTTGACCCAGCATCTCCCAAGTACAAATTCTTTCTTATACATCGTTCTATGTCGCTCATATCCAGCGACCTATATAGCTAATTATCAAAAATGGTTCAAATGGCTCTGAGCACTATGGGACTTAACATCTATGGTCATCAGTCCCCTAGAACTTAGAACTACTCAAACCTAACTAACCTAAGGACAGCACACAACACCCAGCCATCACGAGGCAGAGAAAATCCCTGACCCCGGCGGGAATCGAACCCGGGAACCCGGGCGTGGGAAGCGAGAACGCTACCGCACGACCACGAGATGCAGGCAGCTAATTATCCGCTCCATAGTTACAGTGCCATGAAGAATGAATTGCTTTTGCTTCTTTACACATTTTAAGGGCTTGCTTTAGCTCCTTCAATAGAAACTGCGTTAGGAATTTTTGGTTCTTTTGTCATATTTCTTGAAATAGCTTAGAAAATCTGTAAATTCTAAATTGCCATAATCGGGCGGGAATGCGAACCACACCCTCCTTGAATCTACGGAAGTGTCTTAACCGCTACATTACCTGCACATTGATTTCGACTTTTAAATGTGCATCCATGCTCTGCAATCCTGTGTGAAGTGCGTGACAGGGGGAACTTCCAATTGAACCAGTTATTAGGGCTTCTTCCATTGTACTAGGTGTCAAACAGACTTCGACGTACTCATCTTCTAGTGATATTGAAATTAATCGCTACAAACATTCAAATAATGATATGTCGTGACTTAACTGCTGCACCGCTAGCATTATGACAGCTCCGATCGCCGGACCTCGTCTAGGAGTCGCGTCTTCACTAATGTACACAGTCTGACCACACCGACAGCTTTGACCACCCAACAATATCGCTCTCGCGATCAGACAAATCGTTTTAAAAGGGCAAACCCAGCCTGGAGAAGGAGGGCCTTGTTTGCGTTCGCGAATAATGGGATCAACGATTCTTTCATGTTCCGACTGTCGAATAATCAGTGAACTTCTCGCTGTCTCTGGTCTTCATGTTGGGTCAATCCTATGCCACTGATTGGAATTATTTTTCTGTGATCAATCAGTATACAATGTGACCAGAGTAACTTAAAAAAGAAACATACATAGGTAAATATTTTAAATACATTTTTCTAACAATTTATACATTAATTTCCACAGTTCACTGAAATCTCAGCAGATGTTTTGTCTTGGAGACAGCACGCGCGGTTCAAGTGCGCAGGTGCATACGCCTGAGAAGCTCGATGAACTTCATTCATTTATTTGTTTATACTTGAAAACCAAAATTTGCGAACATCAACACGTTATTGCAATAATCCACTCTCATACCACACAACTGTCTTGCATTCTAAAAAAAATCATTACTAACAACGAAATATAGAAATCATATACAATCAAAGAAATTTTCGTGTTGCCCACAATTAAAGGAATGTCAGTGCTATGCTGGAGCCTGACGCATGAGCCACGACAATACGATTTCCTTCGAGTAATTATACAATTTCGAGAAGAATCGACAAGATCATCTTTGTTGTTGAAAATATAAAAAACTAAAATAATTAAAAAAATAAATGTTCGGTGTAATGAAATGCATGAGTTTGTACGAAAAAACATTAACTTGGAAAATTTTCATTGGAGTTATTAAAATGGTTCAGTTTTAAAAACGTTAACATAAAAATTTCGTTGAAACCATGCTATTTTTTTATGCCGATGTAAGTAAACGTAAATACAGTTATGTAGACGTGTGCTGTTGGTGCTGCGTAGCCGAGGGAACACGGAATGTGGAGGCCACACTGCTCATTAAATCCTAGACAGCAAGGAGGTACTTGGTCGAAAAAAGATTGGCAACCACTGGTGCAGGTAGTAATTCCTTCGGACAAACTTAAGCTTATTTCGATTTTGTTTCCACAACCATATAACAGTTGCACAAAGCCGTGCTGTGTTGTTTTTTTCTTTTCTTTTTGTTAAATAACCTCTATTCTTACAACAGAATATCATTATTGGCTCAAACATGGTGGAAAGGAATGAATTACGCCTGTGTATTGCTGAACGCACATTAAGCAAAGCATACGCGTTTGTGAAAACAATTATCTAATTTCCAATGACATTAGGAATATAGATTTAATGTTCTCTGGGAAAACAGTATCTCATATATCTTCCGACAAAACGCATCCAGCTACAATAATGTTCAAGTACTTCGTCGAGATACATCCCGCAGCGGATAACATCGGTTCGAGAAAAGGAGGAGGAAAAGACAGATGCATTCTCAGGTTGCCACGTAAACAGATATTTCACGCAGCATGTAGTGCATTCCAAATAAATGTCCCCATTCGCCAAAGACGAAGAGCAGCTATCGAGCTATTGACATCTCCGTGCTGAAATATGATAGCAGATTTTCCACCTTTTCTTCGAGAAGTAAGAGGTGAACGCTAGTGGCCCTATGCTGCTGAACCTGAGACACAAAGAAAAAGAGCTCTCGCTCGTGTCACCACCAACTCCTGCACTTCACAGGCTTCGATGATTGATAGGATAGCTGAAACTACGGAACAAAGTACAACGCTAATGTGATCAGAGGAGAACATGACGTTGACACCGTGGTCATGCATCATTTACTCAGTTTATAAATGAATTTGTCTCTAAAGCGAATTGGTCACTGTTTCGAAACATCGTGGATGGTTAGAACTGTGTGCCGGACCGAGATTCAAACCCGGAACATCGCCTTTCGCAGTTACTTAGTTAGTTCTCTTACCGATTGAGCTATACAGGCCCAACCCACGATCCGTCGTCATAACTTCACTTCCGCCAGTACCTCTCTGCAGCACACAGTTTCAATCAGCCAAGAAGTTTCAATACTTGTTCATTGTTTGTAAATAACTCTCCTGTGATATCCGGCATCTGTAATGTTTTCATTGCTTCTGTTTGCCATCTCTGTTTCAGAATGATCCGACCGTTTTTGTTTCAGTTATTCAAAACACATACTGAAGTACAAAATTCATTACAGACATGTGGCGAATTTAAATAGTTGTGCGGTATTCTTTCTCATCTGACGAGTCGACACATATTTTAATGTTGTTTCTTTGTTGACTGAAGCTACATTACTCTCATCATAGCCTTTCATTCTTTAATATAGCATACCGAAACCATTCAGCTATTGAGCAAGAAGAATATATTTATAAGAATTACTACTAAAGGAAGGAAGGGTCAGTAATGAATTTTCGTTGACAGAGTGTTCTGTAAACGTATGCTAAGCCCATCAGTAACTTTAAAGTCAGTGGTCATCTTACGTAGTTTTTCAAGTAAGATCCAGCTCTACCGTTCGCCTGTATCTTTTTCTCCCTAACAATGTGCGCAGGAGACAAATTATTCCTATGAACTCTGTTCTAACGACGCTAGATGCACTACCGTACCTCTCCGGGCTATTCTACTAAACCAGCGACTGATGTGTGCCATGTACCAAATACGAGGGTGCCGACAGTTAGCTTTCGTCGAATGCATGTAAGTTTATCTTCATGGTAGATCAACAAAATACCACAACCGTCGTAATAAGATGAAAAACATCAGTGCTTGACAAATAATTAATAACATAAACAGTGAAATTTAAATTTTTATAACTGAATGTTCAAATAATAGTCACCAGTCCGTTTAAACTTGTGCGTCCTCACGATGTGTGGCTGAGGGTACCTCGAGTACAACCATCGTTTCACCTCTTGTTCGCGAACGCTGCGAGGGAAGAATGGCCTTCGTGTCAGCTGGAATATCTTCAGTTCTACCCTCACGGACTTTTTCTCGAGTTTTATGTTGGAGGAAGGAACATAATGGACGACTGTTTTATGTGTGTACGTCATGAGAATTTCAATAGTAAACAGTATCGCGATGCACACAGCTCCGCCTATAGTGAATTGTGTGAACATATGTGCGACGCTTTCTCGCTTACTAATCGAAGCCGCGACGAAACACGCTGCTGTTCGTAGGATCTCCTCTATTTTCACTATCACCCTTACTCGGCAGAAAGTATCGGTCCGGATAGCGTGCGTGTTAAAGCGCCGATTCCGAGACGGGGAGGTTCGTCAGCTTCGGGTCGAATCCGACCGGCGGATTACCGACGAGGGTCGGCGAGCCGGCCAGCCTAGGCGTGGTTTTTAGATGGTTTCCCACATCCCATTAGATGAATACCGGGCTGGTAGCGAAGTCTAGGCTGATTATATGATTCGAACACATTTATCAAACTTTCAGTCACTCTCACGTGAATGAAATTACATACAGACAATTGCGGTACGCATATTCAGTCCGGGGGAGTAACGGGGAGATGACATGTAGGGTATCCACTCACACCTCGGACTAACTATGGCAAACCCGTCAGTAACCATGCCCACTCTAAGCCGATGCGGGACAAAGGCACAAGAAGAAGAATAAGAGCGCTACCTAGTAAGAGTATCATACTGTGGAACAGTACTGTAGTACTGATCAAACGAGGTTTACGTAAGCTACCGACTTCGTGGGCTGAATACAGTATATGAGGATTTTTCCAATGATTCGGTCTGTTCTATGATTGTTATTATGTGGCTCGGACAAATAGTAACAGATTTCTTCAGTTGATTTGTACACTATACGTTAAAGTCAAACACTACTTCCTGTACTAAATGTCGATCATCTGCATATTTTTTCATATCGCGCTATAATTTTCTGGAGTCAATACTATGGATACATACACCATCTAATCAAAAGTATCCGGACACCTGCAAAAATATACGTTTTCATATCAGGTGCATCGTGCTGCCACCTACTGCCAGGTAATCCATATCAATGACCTCAGTAGTTATTAGACATCGTGAGAGAGCAGAATGGGGCGCTCCGCGGAACTCACGGACTTCGAACGTGATGACTGGGTGTCACTTGTGTCATACGTCTGTACGCGAGATTTCCACATTCCTAAATATCCCTAGGTCCAATGTTTCCGATATTATAGTGAAGTGGAAACGTGAATTGACACGTACCGCACAAAAGCCTACAGGCCGACCTCGTCCGTTGACTGGCAGAGACCGTCGACAGTTGAAGAGGTTCGTAATGTGTAATAGGCAGAAATCATCCAGACCATCATACAGGAATTCCAAACTGCATCAGGATGCACTGCAAGTACTATGACAGGCAGAAGGTGAGAAAACTTGGATTTCATGGTCGAGCGGCTGCTCATAAGTCACACATCACGCCGGTAAATGACAAACGACGCCTCACTTGGTGTAAGGAGCGTAAACGTTGGACGATTGAACAATGGAAAAACTTTGTGTGGATTGACGAATCACGGTACGCAATGTGGCGATCCGATTGCAGGGTGTGGACATGGTGGATGCCCGGTGAACGTCATATGCCAGCGTGCGTAGTGCCAACAGTAAAATTCGCGGGCGGTGGTGTTATGGTGTGGTCGTGTTTTTCATAGAGGGGGCTTGCACCCCTTATTGCTTTGCGTGGCACTATCACAGTACAGGCCTACATTGATGTTTCAAGCATCTTCATGCTTCCCACTGTTGAAGAGCAATTCGGGTATGGCGATTACATCTTTCAACACGATCGAGCACCTGTTCATAAAGCACGGCCTGTGCCGCAGTGGTTACACGACAATAATATCCCTGTAATGGAGTGGCCTGCACAGAGTCCTTACCTGAATCCTACAGAACACCTTTGGGATGTTTTGATGCGTAGACTTCGTGCCAGGCCTCGCCGACCGACATGGATACCTCTCCTCAGCACAGCACCCCGTGAAGAATGGGTTGCCATTCCTCAAGAAACCCTCCAGCACAACCGAACGTTTGCCTGCGAGATTGGAAGCTGTTCGAAATGGTTCAAATGGCTCTGAGCACTATGGGACTTGACTTCTGAGGTCATCATTCCCCTAGAACGTAGAACTACTTAAACCTAACTAACCTAAGGACATCACACACATCCATGCCCGAGGCAGGATTCGAACCTGCGACCGTAGCGGTCGCGCGGTTCCATACTGTTGCGCCTAGAACCGCTCGGCCACTCTTGACGGCTTGGAAGTTCTCATCAAGGCTAAGTAAGGGTGGGCCGACACCATACCGAATTCCAGCATTACCAATGGTGGGCGCCACGAACTTGTATGTTATTTTCAGCCAGGTGCCTGGATACTTTGGATCACATAGTGTACACCATCTGCGAACAACGTCATGGATATTTTGACCCTGTCCATCATGCCATAGATGTGAACACTTGTGACATATGTGTTTGTAATAATAATAACTAAGTAAGAAAATGCAAGACCGATACATATCGCATTACAGTCCAATAGGTCTTTTTTTACGTTTATGATCAAATAAGTCGAATCCTTGTGGGTAAGCTCTTATCTCGGAATAAAAAAAAACTTTAATTTTTCTTGAATTACTATCGTCATTAGCGAACTACGATGGGCATTCGAAAAGTATCTTTTCCTGCAGTACAACATCGATTGTAACAATGTTGTTTCTTATAGACGCGCATTTCTGCCCTTCGCATTTTTATGTAATTACCTCCATTGGTGTACTGCGTATTACTGCCTGAATCCAGTGTTAACACACCCTCGTGGCGAAAACTTACCGTCTGTGATGAGCATCGTCTTTACGACATTGTCGGCCAAAAAGCTACAATTTTGTAATCAAAATGCGGTAAAAACCTTCAGCAGCCATATTAGGCTGCAAGCTGAATTACTCGAAGTCACAAAACTGAAAGATTTGATGTGAACGTTGTTGTCACGTTCCTGACGTGCGGAAAGCTATTCACAGAAGGAACCTCATACGGCAGTCGATTCGAATCTGTTCCTGTTTATAAGCGTCTGCCGAAACGTACAGTTTGTTCACGGCTTCCTGGCCGAGTTTTCAGGTGTGTGCGGGGAGCAGAGGAAGCAAGTTCCAGCTACCTGAGGTCCAGTACACGGACAACCTCAACAAAAGTTCGTAGCAGTCCTGGAACTACATACGTGATTACTGGTGCGGCGCAGCGACGCACAAGACTCACTTCATATTGGATACGGTACCCACACGTACTGTATTGTCAGATCACCAACGTTAGCAGCGGACAGACGCAAAAGAGCTCATGGCCCAAATCCTCAAATTTCTACCAGCTTCAGCCAATCCAGAACTAGGAGCCCTCGTTCAGGGGCTACTGAGCGATGGAGATGGGTCATTCTTGAACTAACGGGTCCAAAGGAACGGTTCATCAAGATGAACGGAACGAGCCATAAACGAATTCTAAGGAACTGTCTTTCATATTTCACTTCGGCCGAGGCTTTCTACTTATAGTTCTCGGGAACGGAAAACGGTCGCTCTCGTCCCCGCAACGTCGCGTCGGCCGCTCTCGTTCCAGCCTCGGTCCCGTTCCACCTGTCTCGGTCTCACTCGGCCGGACTCCTTCACGTGGCCACTCGTCGCATTTCCACTGCCGACTGCTCATAGTGTAGAGTTGTTCGTTTCGTTCGCTGTGCACACCGATTCTAGATCTGTTTCAAACCTTTTTTGAACTTTTAAGTTCTGGTTCTTTTGGTATTCTATTCAGCGTCCATGGCCGGTAGTTAAAATGTATTTTATAATAACGTAAATGACATAAAATTACGTGGTAGGTAACACATACATCTTTTCTGGTAACAAAACGGCATATCTGCTTACTTCACTGTTCCGATAAACAGTAGAAGAAATACTTGTAAAAAGACAAGATTTTTTGTTATTACACATGTAAAGGAAGTTGGCGCGGCAAACAAGAGTGACCATTTTTCGTCTTTTTTTGATCCAAGGTAAAAGAGCGTGTTCATTGTTATGGAAGGCAGACCGACTTACAGCCAAATGAAGTCCGCGTTTCATAATCGAGTATCTGGTGTCACATTTTGTAAAGAGAATATGATAACTTTCACCATAGTATTTCAGTGGTACAGGGTGGCGCACAAAAAGTCAGCCCGAGTACTAGACTACTCACTGTCGCCTCCCAATCGTCATGTATTGTTTCGAAGTTGTTTGCATTAGATTATTTGTTATTCCTTCACTGCCTAATTATTACATATTTATCTATTCTGTTCGTAGCGGTCAACAAATCCTGCGTAATTGGCGAGCAGTCTGTACTCGGGACCAGTTTTTCGTACGCCATCTTATATTATGTCATTGCGATCAGCCACATAAAGCTACCGACAGCTAAATGAGAGGTTTTGCAGAATCACGAATATTATGAGTATGTGAGAATTCTGTTATGAATAAAAATTCTGTACTCCAGGGCGGAGGCAAGTGCCCCCTCATGGTGCCTTCTATCTTCAGTCACCCATGTTACTAATTTTCAACTTTTCATAAGAACCGTATACCAAGCACAAATGAACGGTGAACGAGTAAAAATTAACGGTTCCCAAAAAAGAGTGATCACCACTGAACTAGTTCCCAAGGTGAACGAGTTTGCCCACCTCTACTGAGCGAACTACACACACACCAAAGGTAAATGCAAATGTCATCCATTTCAAACCACAGCAGTGGTATTTGCTTCACGCATTCAGAGAGTGGAAGCTGCACTACAGTGGTGTCATTATTTATCATCGAAATGTAATTTCTGATGCCGTACCGTGTCATGTTTTACAGCTGATAACTGAGAATATCTCTCATGAATATCCCTGTATCATTTGAGTCGTCTAGAACAAATGACTGGTATGCAGACAACGTACAGTTGTCAATACATTACTTCCTTGGCACAGAATTTTTTGGAAGAGAAGTGTCCTACCGTAGCTTATTTATATTCTAATACTACCCAGCACGATGTTCTTTGACAGCGGAAAGTGACTAGTACGATAATGTAGAGAGGAGAAGAAAATTTAATCGGAAATATTATTGTACCGGTGATTATTGCCAAATTACAAATTTCGTGAAGAGTTATCACATAGGATCAGAAGCGAAACAAAAACATGAAAATCTTACTACAAGAAGTGGTACGTTGGTGGAACACGTTATGAAATATCCGAGAATAAATAATGTGACAGCCGAGGGAACAATGGACAACGGAAAAGGATGAATTATGTAACATGAATTCAAAAAGTTTCGTGAAGCACCAACATATATAGACAAAAGGTGAGACTGTTCCCATTACTCGGGATTTGTGACTTGCAAAGACAGTGAGGAGAAATTTGGAGATGGAGTCGAAGTTCAGGTATAACAAATAAAACTTTGAGATTTTCTGATGCCAGAGACAGCAAAGGACTTGGAAGTGTAGCTGGACGTAGTGGACAGTGTCTTCTAATTAAAACAAGGGTAATAGAATGTAGTCGAATAAAATCAGGCAATGCTAAGGGGATTACATTAGAAAACTGCAGTACCAAAATAATCGTAACCTCAAGAATACGGCATCCACACCCGATGTCACAATTACACTAGGCAGCCAAGCAGAGAAAGGGGAAAACGGATAGTATGAACAGCCAGAAATGCTAGTAAGGAAGAGCACGTACGTGAATATAATGTAATTAAAACCCTATCGGTACAGAAAAATAACTAAAATGTAGTGAGCTGAAGGCTTGTTGGATCTTTTTTCTAAGCAAGAGAAAAAGAAAATATGAAAATCCTGAAAAATTGGTTAATCTGTGGAAACGTTTCCTACCTAAGTAAATTACCTCGAAATAATTCCAAGAGAAAACAAATTCTGAAGACAGAAGGCTCTCTAAATCGACTACAAACACGTGAGTTAGAATAAAAAGAGATACAGCTACTAAACAGATAGAAAATACAGAACAGAGACGAAACTAGCGGAAAAGAAGAATAAAACAATACAAGAAACGCAAGCACACGCACATACGCACTGAGAATCAGGAATTCTAATGAATAACAGGCAGGGCTCTTACATCACATGGTCCTGAGTTCTGGCTGAACAAAGTAACTATCTCTAAAATCGAATAATTACCAAAACTCTGGACCTCCTTATACAATGTAAAGTATTCCAGGTGATTATTAAGATCTCAAGCTGTAAAAGAACTGGATTAAGATTTCGGCAGGGCTGAAACTTAAACTCAGTAACCATACTCAGCTACTGTAGAGGAGCTCCCTCGAAGAGTCTCATTACAATCCCAGTGACCAGTAAAAAGCAGGCTAGCAAAATCGGGGTCCATACAGGTAGCGAAATTGGGCAGACAAAACCCTTTCCGTGCCCTGCCAACATGAGCACAATAGTGCTTCGACCAGAGGGTACCAAACCTTGTCTCATTCTAAGGCTACACGAGAGTTGGTTAAACTGCCACGTAGCAGATGAGAAGTTTCCTCACCACCAAAAGCTATGAAAACCTAATACACAGACGCATTTACTCACTCTATCGTTCAAAGAGAAGAGAAATGGGAAATAAGGAATAACAACAATTAAGTCTGGAAAGGTAGAGGAAACACAGATACTTAACAAATCGACGTATATACGTGTAGAACAGACACAGAATAAACATGAATTCAGAGATAGACGGAATTGTGGCTAGTAAGGACACACTCAGCTGCTGACTTTTTCTCCTGGCGTGATTTATTAAATGTACCGAGAGTACAAGGTGCTAAAGACATGGGAAATGAAGTTAAATTTTAGCAGAACATTATGAAATGACTGGTATAGATATATTTCACTGTGACTGATACAGAAGAGTACGGTCCACAATTTTCTACAGCTTTTGTTGTTATTAGATATGAGGTTGTGTTTTGTGCAGTCTTTGTAAATATTTAGAGCTCTACCCATTTAACTGCCGTATAATATATTAAAGCTATATGGAATATAGTGTTAATTCTTCAGTTACAGATTTTCATAGCAAGTAAAATGAAATACATTTTCAAAACTAGTTATAGCACGTGTAGTTGGTGCAGCCATACTTCATCGGTTGTGCACCAACTTGTAGATTACCTTGATACAGAACAGGACGTTTCACCACGAAACATGTAATATTTGCAAATTAACTGAAATCTGTTAATGTCCTAACAATTTTACCTGTCTTGGAAATGGAGATTTGATTCAATTTCCAATAGCGTCAGTTTTAAAATATACTTAATTTTTAACTGGTTTTGGATGACACTTCGCTTAATCTGGTTTCACTCACTAATTATTGGTGTTTATCAGAGTAATAAAGTAACAGACAGACGACTATATATAGTATTTGTTCCTAGGTACATGATCATGTTGTATGTTGGATCGTGTTTCACATTTGAAAAAACCTTAATTTTTTGGAGTAATTTTAGTAATTTCAGAATAAGACAGCAACACGACAAAAGTGCATGCCATTATTTAAAAATGGAATAAGTAAATATACTAAACCTCTATTACAGGTGTGGTTAGAGGTGAAAGTCTGAATTGTGCTCCAAGGCACAATATTCTCCACTATCTAAAAGAAAATGACCTCATATATGTCAGCTAGCATACGTTCTAAAAATACCAGTCATCAGATACTCGCATGACGTGGATGCAGAATTTTTTTTACTTCCAAAGAGTATTCGACTGGCCAGTTATTATTACGATCATATGGGGAATTGGACAAGATTTATGACTGTGCAGATAGTTTCTCGGTAGGAAGGACGCAACCTTTGAAAAATGTAAAAGTAACTTTAGGTGTGCTCTTGTATGTTGGGATCCTTTCTGTACACGTTATAGATTAATGACTTGGTACATATACGTAATATTAGCTTTCCTACGGAGTTTGGGTCTATTTTGACCCACAAGGATTTTTCATATTCTATAATTTTCAAAATATTTGATTTCAACTGCATTCACTGAGCTTGTTTGCCCCTTATTGACATAGATACTGACAAAAAAGATATTTTGGAGCTTTAGTTTCGCATCCATAGTTATAGTACTTCTCAAGCTGTTAGAGTGTTTTTTGACCCTGTGTATTTTAATCTTCATTACTACAGCAGATGCTCACAGTATTCAGTGTGCCAATAGTAGAACGTGTATGGGTGCAGTAAGGCGGGTATAAAGAAGTGAAGTCACTGTTTTGAACAATGGAAAGTCTACTTCTGTGGAAATGAGGAAAGGGGGATTGCAGTCATTTTCTCCTGTAACCAAATTAGTTTGCAAAGTGATTCACTTCTACTCAGGTCAATAGGTTTCTATCTTTACAATTCATATATTTCAGTAAGTTTTTTCTCAAGATAATGGTCTCTTTGCACAGTGATAAAGCAGCGGACATACTGATGAACATATCTGATAGTGATGACGTAGTTTCGGAAGAGGAAGATCATGTTTCGGAATGACCAGCAAATGGTAAGCAGTGTAGTTATGATGACAAATGATAAACCATTTGAATGAGAGACATAGCCCTTACCTCAACGGAATGGCATGTAGTATATTGTATACTTCACCTAACTCCAGGATCAAATGAATACTCAGCCCTCAAATTGTTCCTTCCTCCATTTAATCAAAACATTGCACTCACTGATTCTAATGCGAAAGGAATAACGTTATATGGAGATAAGTGGAAAAATCCAGATGTTCTTGACCTAGATATCTACATATGCCTGTTGTTATTAGCAGAAATTTATAAAGCCACATAATGAGTCTACTGAAAGATTATGAGATGAGTACAAATGTCGCCCAGGTTTCAGAGCTACAATTTTATTAGAAACGTCCAAAAAGATATCAAGGGTTATTCGATTTGATGGCTGTGAGACAAGACTACAAAGACGTGAGCAAAATAATTTTGCAGATATAGGGGATGTGTGGAAGAAATGGGTAGAGACATTGCCTAAATTGTACATTCTCAATATGTTCGTAACAGCACACGAACAACTTGTTGCATTCAGTGAAAACTGTCTTTTCCGCCAGTATATGCCTCGTAAACCAGCAAAGTCTGGCATCAATTTATGGGTACTTTGTGGCAATGAAACAAGTTTACTGTGGAACATGCAGTCATGTACTGGGAAACGTCCTGGTAGTGCCCCCTGAGAAGAACCAAGGCATAGAAGCTGTAACTGACTTTCCTATCGCTTGACAGAGCATTACGTTACCTGCAACAACTTTTCACCTCCTGTCAAATAGGACAAATGCTGATGGATAGAAGTATCACAACGATTGGAACTATGTGAGAAAAACAAGCCTTCCATCTCACCAAAACTACTGCAGACCAGAGCTTTCCGAATTACATATCAACATTTGTTCTCACAGAAGACACAAAGCTTGTACCATACACCCCAAAGAGATACAAACGCGTTATTGTGCAAAGCACTCGGCACCACGATGCAGAAGTCAGTTAGGTCATCAAAAAAGCCTCAAATTATTTTAGACTACAACGCTACAAAAAAAGCTGTGAACACACTAGACAAGATGGTGGTGGATTATATAGTAAAGAGGAAGATAAACAGATGGTCTGTTGTTGTGTTCTCAAACATCATCGACATTCTGCATATAATTGTTATGTGCTATACAAGTTAACTTACTCCCAATGGAAATCAAACACCCTACAGAGAGAAAATTGTTCGTAGAAACTCTTGGTGAGTGGCTAATTGATGGGGGATATGAAGATACGAGGGCATCTTCCAAATGCTGCAAGAAAAGCTGCAGAAAGAAGAACATCGTTTCAATCTTCACCCTCAACATTGGAAGAAAATGATCCTAGTAGTAAGGAAGGAAGCAGATGTCATGTATGTGGGAAAACTGATAACACAAATTCAGTGAAATGTGTTAAGTGTGATAAATTCACTTGCAAGAAACATCTTACATACACAAATAAAAACTATTACTAAAAGTTAGGTTAGGTTAGTTATGTGTGATAAATTCACTTGCAAGAAACATCTTACAAACACAAATAAAAACTTTTACTAAAAGTTAGATGTGGTGTAGTAAAATCAACATACACATTATTATAATATTCGACTATTGTATTGTTGTACTATTCCATTATACAGTTTGAATGATTAATACGTTAAACTATCTAAATTATAAGTTTTTTTATTATTTCAGTACACTGATGTGTAAAAGTAAACCTGCAGGAAACAGTAAAAATCCGGGCCTTAAGTATATATGGAAAATAAACATTATAGTAGCGTTAACAGTAGCAACATCTATTTTACGGATAACGACGTAGTTTATAATGAAGCACTATTTCAAAATGCAGACACGGCGTCTTTGTATAGGTCAGCAGCTATAACCAGGCAAAAGCGTACAAAATTTTTCTGTCTTGGACACACTTTGTAATTTTGATCAAAATAAAAAATAATAAAGTGTGGCTAATACAGAGAAATTTTGCCTGTTTGAAGTACTGTCTTAGGTTCGTTCACAACATTTATACCCCCATAATGCACCGCTTTGACACTTCCCCGTGACGTCACTGACTGTGTCGTGTTACTAGAACAAATATGCAATCAACAACAGAAAATCGTTCGAAATTGCCTTCCTGTAAGCTTTTAAAATTTTTAGTATTCAAAACAGTTGTTACGTGCACACGTCATCAATAATGGAAAAGAAGCACTCGTGAACAGTAGTGTACTAATGTTTTGGGCTACTTAAAATGGCAGCAGGACCCGCCCACTATGGCTTCAAAACAACTTACAGCGTGAGTCTGTAGTGCCACCTTCCTTGTTTTTATACCTGCATGGTATTAGACTGCGGCAGTCATAAGGTTGTTTATTGACGCCATTTTTATACTCCGACTAAGAGTAAACGTAACTAACTTTACGCTCATTTGTCACCGTTACCACTAAACTAGAAGTGAGTTTCTAATTTTCAGTTTCCTTCCTATGAATAGCTATGACTTCCCTTATTATGTGGAAAGTATATTTTTAGGCCATTCCTCGAAGAAGAACACTAACGTTCGGACTGAAGGCAAAGAGAAACAATTTTTGCCCAAACAGAGTAATAGGAATAAGGTGGAGACTGATAGTGATAATTCTATATTTGTTTCGAAAGACAGATTTCAATGTGCGCTGAACGTAATACCAAATAATTTTGAGAGATATAACTGCAGTCCCGTGAATTTACAGTGCAGATTTTGCAACGCAAAACTTTTCACATCTGACGTTACTTTAAGTGACATAACGGCATTCACATTGTGTTGCCATAAGGGAAGGTTAACACAAAATTTGATTTCGAACGCACTGTAACAAGAACTCACTTCAAATTAAGTAACAATTACAAAGAAATCAAAGAATTATTTCAATAGTATTCGTGGCTACAATGTAGCGTTTGCTGTGGTCAGTTCTGAGGCTAAAATTTCGGACACAGTTTGAAAGTAACAGACTGTGTTACTTTAAGATATACTACGACGTATTTTATCGTCTATCAGGTTCAACGACTTCTACGTATCGTCGTTCACCTTGTTACGCCCTGTTATATTTTTACGACATAGACATAACTGGTCAAATTTAAACAACATGTGATACTAGAAGTAATTATTATGTACACAATGCTTTCATATTACGTCCGTTATAACTGTTTGACGTACTTTTGCCAATAGAGATAATTTTTTCTGCAGATGCAGAGTTCGTTAACACACTTGTTTAAGATTTCATGCTTAAGATTTCGTATTATTTAAAAATTAGCTTTCCACTGTCAATTTCTCTAATATTATAAATATTTCAACAAATTAATATAAAATTACTTTGCAGCCATTGTTTTCGTACATTTTGTAAACTGTTACGAGTAAATATGATCTTTCAAGAATATGATTCTAGTTTGACTAGTTTCATACTTTTATTTTAAAAATATTTACATAAGTACAACTTAAAATGAGATGAGGTGATCGTATAGCATTGATGGTTAGGGGTCTCTAAGTGGGGAAGTTTGGCAGCTGAGTTGGAAGTATTTTCAGATGACGCCACACTGAGCAACGTGCGAGTCAATGGTGATGAAATGATGATGAGGACAACACAACACCCAGTCCCCGAGCGGAATAAATTTCCGAACCTGTTTGGATTCGAACTCGGGCCCATTGCTTGGCAGTCAGACGCGATGACCACTCAGCGCGGACTTCAGCACAACTAAAACCAGACAATAGAGTTAACTTGTATTTACCATTGTATTAAAATTATCTGAATAAGGGAACACCGGAGTCTCGCCACTCTGTCAGGTGGAAGGGTAACCTGCCTCTGGATATTCTTGTAATTGAAGAGCTAACCCCAGAGAACGATCTGCTCTACCCTGTTTGGGTGGCACTGAGTCGTCTTAGCGTGAGTATCCCACTTTGAAAGACCAACAAGCAATAGTTGTGGAATCCTTCCAGCCGATGAGACGTGTCCTGCGAGTGTGAAACAATTCATGATGCGGGCCACTTGAACATCTGCCCTCTACTGGAACAACCTCGCACAACACAGGACTTGATCGAGGTAAATAACAAGGATATCGGAAGCGCGGTTTTCTGAAAATGTTAGCCGGACAGGGAACTGAATGTCGTGAATAAATATATATAAGTGATTACTTAAACAGACGACACTGATTATTCTTATGTCATATATTTATACCAAGAGATTGTAATGTTGCTGGACTCTCAACTGTTAACAGTGCAGCACTTGTAAGTTCGCACCACATACTTTTGTCATGAGCCAGTTGGGCTTTGGAAAAAGAATTAGTAGCGTGTGTAGATTAAATGTCAAGTATAGTCTATACGGTTGTGAACTGACTGAAGTTAATGATATAGTAATGTTATTCTATCACGATATGGAGAGTAACATTTTGCAATCAGCAACAGAAAATGTGATTTATTTACGAAATGGTGTTGGACACTGAACAACCCTGGTAATATATAGAGGCAGCAATCATCTCCTGGAGAACGATAGAAAAAAATTTAAGAAACGACAAATGTGTTGGAATAGCATTTTATTATCTGTAAACCAAATGATCAGTTCTGCTGGAAATTTGCAATCGTGGACAGGAAAATGCCAAAATCTCGGTCACAGAATGCAAGAGTGCATTTGGAAGCTGCCAAAAATCTAAATTGCTATTAAAATTTGTAATTTTTCCTATTTTAAAGAAGTTTGCAAGGGATCTGTTAGAATACGGAGTTTCATCACCGGATTAATTACACATATAACAGATGTTCATAATAGTATACACTGATCAGCAAAAACTTTCTTAATAGAGTGTTGGTCTACATTTGGTAATGCATGAAAGATTCTGCGTGGCTTGAATTCGACAAGTAAGTTCTTTGTTGGTTTCTGCAAACATTCGACAGCAGATGTCTTCGCCTAGGTCACGGTATCTCCATAAATTACTGGTCGGTGTTTTGTGGACGCGGGACTGGCGACTGGGAGCGTTCCAGTTGCATACATCGTGTTTCGGTTGGGCGACTTGGGTGGACAAGATATCAAGGTGACTTCATTTTCACGCTCCTCAAACCACTGTAGCGAATCTGACCTTGTGAATCGAACAGTTATCCTTTGGAATATGCCATCGCCGTCTGGGATATCGTCAAGTATGAAGTGATGTAAATGCTCCGCAATAATGTTCACGTAGTTCACAGCTGTCATGGTACCTTCGATTACCCCCATAGGGCCTATGGTAGCCCAGGTGAATGGACTTCTCTCTCTCTCTCTCTCTCTCTCTTCTCTCTCTCTCCGTCCGAACAGGCCTCGGAAGGCCAAAGGGTACCGATCGGCCGCCGTGCTATTCTCAGCCAACAGGCGTCGCTGGATGCGGATATGGAGGGGCATGTGGTCAATACGCGGCTCTCCCGGCCGTATGTAAGTTTACGAGACTGGAGCCGCTACTTCTCAGTCAAGTAGCTTCTCCGTTTCCCTCACAAGGGCTGAGTGCACCCCACTTGCCAACAGCGCTCGGCAGACCGGATGGTCACCCATCCCGACTGCGATTAACTTCGGTGACCTGTTTGGAACCGGTGTTACCACTGCGGCAAGACCGTTGGCTGGGTGACTTCACCTCGTAACTTAATAGCGTATTCACCTGCCTGTGTGCACCCCATATCATCAAACAAGGTGTTAAGGTGGTAAGATGATGACGATAGTAGTCTGTCAATGTTGGTTTTCTTTGGAGCCTCCATAGTTGGATACGTTCACCGTGATACTATACCCACAACCAGGACTCATCTGAAGATGACTTACCTGAGTCCAGTGCTGCCTGTCTGCCTGTCATTGGGCGCATCACTACCTGTGTGCCCCTCTCAATTACTGCGCCAAGGGAAGCCGCAACAACGGTTGCCATTCTGACAATCCGTGTTGCTTCACGGTAGAGTTGCCAGGTAAAGTGATTTTTTGCATTCTTGGATACTTTTTTTTAATAATATGAGCCATTGTAACTTTTTGACGACTGCCGACTGAATTTGGCTTGTAAAGGATTCAGTACACGACTTAATGGCTATTATCTTTCGCGTGAACGCAAATAAAATGAATCTAAAATAATCCCTTTTGGGTTGGGTTGGGTTGTCTGGGGGAACAGACCAAACAGCGAGGTCATCTGTCTCATCGGATTAGGGAAGGACGGGGAAGGAAGTCGGCTGTGCCCTTTCAGAGGAACCATCCCGGTATTTGCCTTGAGCGGTTTAGGGAAATCACGGAAAACCTAAATCAGGATGGCCGGACACGGGATTGAACCTTCGTCCTCCAGAATGAGAGTCCAGTTCCCTTTTGAAAGATCATTCTTGTCGATACTGGCTATATATACGCGTATAATAATTTCCCTGTCATTCTCATGACTGACGTTGCATTATTTCTTGTCGAAACAAAACCTGACACTCTACAAGCAAAACGATGGTACTCCCTTCTTACTTGCGTTCGTCTTGTATCCTTTCATGGTGCAGTAACATTCAGTCCCAGTTCTCGCTGTCTTCGCCTATTGTTATTGAATTGACCTAAAGTTAATAGTTGCACGTGCTCATATAGGAAAGGAATCATGGAGTGTAGGTTATGAACTTCCGAATCCATCAAACAATGAGCCTTAGAAAAAACCGCCGACAATGGGAAGGGAGGACTGAGCGAAAGGTATACAGTACTATATATTTCGTTAATTTTACAATTCTAGTGCATGATTACATAGTTATAATTAAACTAAACGACTATGATAAAACACATTGATTTCGGCTATAATACTATTGTACCGTAGGCTGGCTCACTGTTAGTTCAAAAGATGTCAATAGCTTCGATGAAGTCTACTGCAGAATTTGTAGGAAAGATCTGCGTGCCCGGAAGGCGGATATACAGAAGCATGCAGCCAGGAAATTTCATGTCTCAGGGATGAAAAATTGATACTCTAAAAAGGAGAAGCAGAGAGTAAATAATTTTGTATAAGTCCTTAATGAATCCAGGAACGAGATAAAAAGTTGTTAGTAGTTGTTCATGTAGGAATGCACTCACCAATTAAAACCGTTGAACACCTAGAGGCTATAATACACAAGGTAACTAAAGAAAACACTGTAAGAATTCACAGAACCAAACGCTGAGCTCTCGTCAAATATGTTGTTGCATCATGCTTACGTGATGCTTTATCGCATGGAGCTGCTACCGTTTCATCTGCCAAAGTTGTCATTGGATTTAAATAAAATTCGACTGATGGGAAATGATGGTGACGGCAATAAGCGATGCTACAGAGTTCAGCTTTTGCTCCGTTCAAAAATCGTAATGATATAAACCAATTAACTTGGTGCGTCTGTCATGCAACTGATAGTGCTCACTTCACAGGTTCCTGAAGTGGTCCCCGGAAACTTAGACCTCATATGCAGAGAAATTTACGACTGATTTCATTCCAATCCATGAAGGAAATTAGAATACTGAATATTATTTATAATTCTCACTCATGATAAGAAAATATTTCACATTTTTGCGCAGCGAAGGACAAATAGGTGGCTATGTAGGTATAAAATAGTAAACATAACATTAGAAGCTATGAAGAAGTAAATTTTCATTTTCGCACTGTGGGAGATAAATAAAAATCCTGTATCGCAAGGACACTAAATGAGATGTTGCAAGATAATATCAGCTATGTATATTTAACTGTTTTGAAAGTAATTCTTTTTGAGATAAGTAAATCAATCTAATTTTTCAGCATTCAAATGTCGAAATTGGACATGCCCATGATGATATTAAAACGTTTTATTTCATTTCTTATAATACAGTGCACAATTTTCGTAAGGTTTCTTTTAGTGTTGTTAAAACAATACTAAACATGAGAGAGAAATTAATCATATATGCGAATTCTCTGATGTTATCTCTAACAGTCTGACAATGCACATGCAGTTTATTGATTACTTGCATGTAGAAAACTTGTTCTGAGTTAAAGCTGTCAAACAAGGTTTGAATGAGAATAAAATGCCACTACCAGACGACAGCTAATGTAGAAAATACTTTTCTGACTATTTTGGCACGATGCGCTCTCCCCATACATAATACAAAAGCTTCGAGATGCATCTGCTGCCTGGCCGTCTATTAAACCTGAAAAGAACAAAATGTCGCAGAAGTTAGCCCTTTATCCACATGAGGCTGTTTTGGGTTGAGAAGTGAAGGGAATTATGTTCAAAGTTCCATTAAATTGGTAACTTCAGCTGACAGCAGAACTGCGTTGTAAAAAATGTAGCAGCGATTGCAATCGAACTCGCGACGTTTTATCTATGGTGCGCGACACTTTGCGTGACGCTACTAGCTGTCACCTAGCTACAGCACCTCCAGAAGTCAACAACAGGTCCTCCAGAAATTACGCATTCCACAGTGCTGTGAGACATTGCATATGGCCGGAACTAGACTTCTGAGAGACAGACAGTTACAGCTTTTCTTTTGCACTGCAGGACGTTTTCGACAAACAGATAGAGTAGCTCAAATGGAAAGGAACACTTCCTATTTAAGTTTCTGCATCCTACACTGTTAGCAGTTCTGTGTAGGTGGCAGTTGCGTGATTTTATTTCGGTGATTACAAAATAGAGTCGAATGTATGCACTGTGTAGCCGCGGTAGCTAGTTCATGGCGATTCGGTCAACCAAGTAAATGAATGTACTGTACATGCTGCCTGTGTGTCAGAATTCTCATCGAGTGTGTCGCAACGTTGTTAGGACAGAAAAAGGAGTCATACAGAGGAGGATTTGGTGGTCCGTTGGATTGATGCTCGATTCCTATGCTGATGGTGTGGGTTCGATTCCCACTTCTGCCCATGATTTTTAATGGGGAGAGACAGATTCTATTCTCTTCTGGCTACGCAAAGTGATGAAGATATAATGGCATTGTGAAATGCCATTATATCTTCATGTGAAATTCATGTGAAATTCACATTAAACATGATATTCCTTCTCTACAAAGTGCACGTTAGGTTGAAGGAGTCGTGAAATGTGGGAATTCTATCACCAGTAACCTTTCTTATATTAGTTATTTATTTCTAATGAGGAAATAAACGCTATGTAGGGTCACAGGACCCTTATTCCATTTTTTATTTGAGCTTCCGTATGTCAATAAAATTGGTTCTGAACTTGGAATGCTACTCATACCGCCCTTAACGAGGAATTTGATCCCTTTGTGACAATACAGCTCGACTACAATTTGTTGTTTGTTCAAAACTGCAGATTCCTCAACATCTCCACACATTGCGCGTGAATGGGTTCGAATGCTGGCCCGGCACTAAAGTTTTCATTATGTATTATCAAGCTCTAGCATGAGAACACCTATCTGCTGGTGGATAATAATTTTTATTTTTAATGCATTTTCATTCGTTTTCAACACTAACGATATCTGACGTTTTCGACTCCCAGTGAGACACAGAACTATTTGAGAGATCACTGTAAGTTCGAGGATGTTATTCCGAGCTGCTGGTGGAGAAAAAAATCGGTAGCTGACGTCTCTCTGTATGTAGTCAACAACGGTATGTGTGGGGTTTGATTCCCAGTCAGCACTGAACTCTTCGTCATATTATTTCTAGTTCAAACATGCTCACATGTCGCTGCTGATGTAACAAACCAATATTTAACGTTCGTTTTCACTAGAATATAACAGCGATAGGTTCCGGGTTGGTCTCCTGGGATGGAAAAAATTGATGTTTCGTTTCGTCATTTCAGTTAAAACATCTAGCTACTGCAGAGAAAATCCGATATGTCACAGTTGATTGTGCTTCGATAACAATCCGGTTAGGTTCTGGGTTCGAATCCCTGTCTAACACAAAGCTTTACCTCACGGCATTTCAAGTAAGTTACTTGTGAAGAAGCAATATTTAACATCTCTCGTAGTTCATCAACAGGGACAACAGATGCTGGGTAGGAATTCGCGTCCGTTAAAAATGTTTACGTTATGTAATTTAAAGTTGATATTTGCTAACTGATACTGTCTAAAATCGAGATATATCATTCTCTGTATGCCTAGTCAGGAATGACTGTCAGTTTCCGACAGTCACGAAATCTTAGTCTGCATGACCTGGGTTTGAATCCATATGCAGAACGACACGGATCGCCATGTCAGTTGAAGTTCATACATACTCTCAACTAGCTGCTTGTGAATTACTTAATTTTTAATGTCATTTTGTGTTAAATAACAAGTGCGGTATGTTACTTTGAAGAGGAAATCATGAATACGACGAACTTACTACGTGCATTACCTATCTGACGTAATAATGAGCGTGGTAGCATTTCAGGTATGTCATTCAGTGCAATAAATGTGAGCTTACAAGCCTTAAGGACAGTCTTATCTGTGATAAGGTTTTCCCTCATATTTTTAGTATCGTGGTATTACTTTACATCTTGAGTTATTGCGATACAGAGCAGAGTGACTTGTTGGAACCATTTTCAATAGTCAAACGAATGTACCAAGGAGCGATTAGAGGACCTGCTAGACAGCTGCGTTATGTGGGTTGCATGCGAATCAGGCGAAATACAATTCAGGTCGTTCGGATACTTTTGAGCACGACTGTACATCACATCACCGCTGTGGTACTATATGCCTCTTTTGTGAATGAGCGCAGGTCTGTGCGGGCGGTTGTTGCTTTGGTTGTGTTCAACCATTCCTCTCTTTTGCTTCTTTAAACATGAAGACACAATTTCTCGTCACCAGAAACGATACAGGATAGAAATGGTTGGTGTTTTTGACGAGCCAGTTGATGGCGGGTAAGCAGAGATGTACGTATGCGCACTCGCTGATTTTTGTGGTTTAGGCTTAGGGCGTGCGCTACCCATACATCCGATTTTGAACCTTCATCATTTCATGCAAATGTCGTACGATGTGGAATGATGACAGTTCATCCCATTTTCCAGTTCCCGACTACACTGACATTAATCATTGTGGAGTGATGCGTTTAAACGAGCGTCATCAAAACCCGAAGTTATTCCTGAAGTTGAGGGTCATTGACGTTTAAAAGATCCTCCTTAAAACGAGAAAACCATTTTCTTTCCGTGCTCTGTCCAGTGGAATTATTCCCACAGCGGTCACTACTCTACTGAACTCAGACAGAAGATTATGTCGGGAATGTTCCGATTTCTCCACTTTTCACTCCACATTCTAGCATCCAGGACTGTACTCACAATTTCCAAATGAGAAAATGACATTATGTCAACTCAAATAGCAACTACTACTACTACAAATAAAAAATGAGAATCGGTAAATAAACCCATAGCAAACCGGAATGCCAACAAGGAAATCAAAAATGCTATGATCTTACGCACCAATCTAATGACGAATTTCCTAGTTTTAAGTTTAATAGGATGAGTAAACAATCACACACGAACAGTAAGCAACAACTGCTTGGATGGATAGCATTGTAGCCACGACCTCTCAAATTATCATCACCTACTGTGAATTCTGGAATGGCTTCATTAGCAGTTATGTTGAAGCTCAACGTAATTTTCTCTATACCTGACTTTTCACTTTACTCTTTCTTGTTTATTTTGTTACACATGCCGGAACCTTCGAGATTATGCATCAGTGGCGTGAGCTAACGGTAGCAAGCATTTGGAAGTCGTTACGGATCCATACAGAGGCTAAGCGCGAAGTGATCATTGATCTCTGAGTCACGAATTTGAACCATGACGCAGCCAACGTCTAAAGGCGACGATAATGGCAGATCACTGGCCTCGATGTGGCGTAGCAAACTGGTCTTGTAGACGAATCTCATCCGAGTAGCTTATTTGATGTCATACGTCGACCTTGTTTTTTACAATGGTAGTGTTCTTTAACATCTAGCTTAGGCGATGGTCAATAATATGTACATTTTCCTAAGAAGTGCATAACACTGTGATGTCTGTAATAATATTATTTTATTTTACCATCGGTTTCAGTTCTAAATCATCATCAATGACCATTTTCCTGCCGTTGATTATGGTTCAGAACCGAAACCGATAGCAAAATACAGTAACGTTATTACAGAGAGCAAATTGTTATTTATTTTTTTAAATATCTGTAGAAGTTTTCTTGGTTTAAATGAGTATGATACTTTGGAGGGAGGGGTCTGTTTTTTTTCTTCATTATTTCGTAGACCCAGGCAGTTGCAAACAAACTTCGGAAATTCGATCAGGATTCAGAACTATGACGGGTAAAAGCTGTTTTATCACCATGAATTTTTATTCGCAGCACTCTAATGACATTAACATACACTTTCTGCATGGCATTCGAATCTATGCCTTCGTTCTTTACCGAAGGTGGTGGGGCAATGGTAAAAAAATGGAAATGATCGTATGGCATTGTTCGCCCCATTCGGGGAGTTCGGCCGCCGTATTGAAAGTCCTTTTTAGTTGACACCACGTCGGCGATTTGCGAGTCAGTGATGATGGAGGACACACAACACCCAGTTCCCTACCGGGAATCGAACTCGGGCCCCTTGCGTGGTAAATGGCAACGCTACCGCTACGCTACGGAGGCGGACTGGGGCAAGGGTAATACGCTGCCTCATTCTGAGCCGATGATGCCGTTCTGTTGGGAGAAGTATCGTCATTAGTCTAATAAAAGGAAAATATTTTTAAATATAATCTATATAACAAACGTTAAAGAAAGAACACGATAGTGTCAGGGTACAAGATTAGGGGTGAACATCGACCATACCAGTTCCGATGTTTGTTTACGAACACGTTCCGTTGCCTGTCGATGACTCGTCGTATGCGATATAGATCAGCTAGCAGTTGACAGGTGATAGGTGTGATAGTTTGATCACTTTTAGTATGAAATAACTCGTTTCTACCTCGGTCAGTAAGTGTCACTGTGCAATCATTTCTTTTATAAAGCAGTGACAGATTTTCTTCTTACATACTAAAGTGTATGAAACTAACCGTAGACGTTTAAGGCTGTCTGTACACCCGGATCTTGAGCCCAGTGACGTGAGTGAGCTGACCAGTACACCTGATGTTGACTGCGCGACAGAAGGAGAATCAATTGACGACCAAATCATTGACGCTGTAACTCGAACAATCAATTCTAAAGAGAAAGATTATGCTTGAGTACCACATTCAGATGGTAAAAATGCATTTGATGTAGCCCATCAGTACAGCGAACAAAGCTCTACGCCTGCCCCAGTAACATTGCGGATTAGGAAATGGCGGAACATCGCGGCAAGTTCAGCGTGGTCGTCTGCCAAGTAAAAGAACATTACAGACTTTTCTCGTCCTGCTTAGGAACGGAAGAACATTTTTTACCGCGATATTTCTTATGTTTTAGACAGTTAAGTGCAAATCGGTTGCGCGTCAATGCAGTATTAAAATAATGTATGTACAGATGGCAAATTTTGACTCACTGTGACAATATCTTACTGTACGATACAGACGTATTTTACAATATATGCACTACTGTACATTACACTAAAGTGTAAGATTTTTTGGTGTGTCAGTGTTTTCTTTTCGTTTAGTTACTGTTTTAACAGGGGACAACATTTCAGACAGTACTTCCAGTTGAAACCTGAAGTTATACTGTACTGTACTGTGATTTTATAGATCAGTAAAAGTGTTCTTCTGATAATCCGGCATTTTTCGCATTCCTACCATGTTCCCGTTCGCTTAGGGGACTAATGAGAGAGGTTCTAAGCTTTTGACAGTATGGACTGGAATAAACTCTTTGAAATTATGAAGGCATCACCGATAAAATACAGGGGGCGAAAAATTATCTACAACGTGCACAGATATTAAACGAAGGTTACAACAGTCCAAGGACATGAGAAGGGTGAAAAAGTTGAGGAGGAAGTGAGACACGGGTTTAGCCTATTCCCGATTTTGTTAAGTCTGTCTGTTGAGCAAACAATACAGGACACGAAGCGAAACTTGGAGAATTCACGAAGCAGAAATAACAACTGTGAGGTGTGCCGACGACATTTCAGTTCCGTGTAGACGGCAAAGTCTCGAAGAACAGTTGAACAGAATGGGCAATGTCTTCAAAAGAGGTTACAAGGTAAACGGTAACAAAAGTAAAACAAGGGGAACGGAATGTAGTCGAATCAAATCAAGCAATGTTGAGGGAGTGAGATTAGCTAGTAGATCAGCTTTGTTTGGCAGCAAAATAACTGACGATGACTGAACAAGGGGCGGGAGGAGGGGATGAGAGAATATAAATGCAAACTGGCAACAGCAAGAAATGCATTTCTGAACAAGGGAACTTCCTCCTAAAAGTATACTGTGCAACACAATTAAAGGACCACTTTTTGGAAACGGCACAATTGTCTGCCCCAAAAAAAGGTCAATGCTCAGAAGTTCATGTGAAAGCCCTTCTCTATGGACATCGTCAGCCTACTGTGATGTCACATTGACACCAAATTTCTGCCCAACGCTACTGTGGACGAGTCGCACGATGGGTAGGTTGTCACAGCCCCTCTTACCGATGTTTCGCTCCTTCTTTTGTCGCCGCTGCGTTGGACGTCACAACCGTCACGCCCAAGACTGAAATCTTGCGTATGGCGGAGAAAAAAAATTTCAAACACAACCACCACTCAGAATCGACACGAAAAGGCATCAGGAGGAAGCAAAAAAGGGCGACAATGCAACCACCCTTTCCCTGAGGCGTTGATTCCCGCACATTTTGCGTCGAAAACGCACATTTTGCGTCGAAAACGATATCCACAGTCGGACAAACAACAGGTTGATATTCTTGACAACCTTTGACATTGGTGACACTTCCAGGGCAATTCAACCCTTCTCTAAGGACATCGTTAGCCTACAATCCCACTGAACGTGATCACACCCCCTTGGAGTGTAGCACAATCACAATTTTTGTTCTGGTGTGCAGCATGGAACCACTAGGGACCATTCAAAACCATTCGACAGTACCTGAACATGATGGAAAGCATCAAAGAGTCCTGATGCTTTTTTAGACCTCCAGTTTTGTGCACTGCCTTGGCGTGATCAATGGACGAGCGGTAGGAGGGGAGAATAAAATGGCAAAGGGTTCCTCTGTAACCTCACCCAGTTTGGCAATACCATCAGTATCATCCAGGCATCTTTGTTGAGCACATTAAAAAGTACGTCTTCAAAGACACTCGTGACAGATTCTTAGGCGCCTGCAGGCAGGCAACCTCCTGGCACCCCTGCGATTCAACATGCCTGCTAGCAGCGGATAGAGAAGTAGTGTAGCCCACCCGCTTGCAGATGCCTTAGGATCTGTCATGCATTGTCTCTGCACAGATACATTTTCAGAGAGCTCAACGAAGGTGGATGGGTGTCTCAAGGGTGTTGCTAAACTTCATGGTCTTAGAAAGAAGGATGCTTTCCCGCTTTATCAACGCCCTGTGTCAGTGTCGCTTACTCCCCCCTCCCCCCCCCCCCCCCCCCCCCCCATGACAATGCCACAGATGGGCACGCGAAGCAGGAAGGCTGAAAATGCATAAGTACCTTTCCTTTGCTGCTTCGCATCACGTTCAAATTTCGTCGAATGCTTTTGTGCGGTCCCTAGTTGTTCCGCTACTCTCTACAGGGATATGATCATGTTCAGTGGCGTAGTGGGCCCTTGCCGTCCTTAGAGAAGGATTGAATCGCCCGGGACGCCTCAGCAACGTCAAAACGTGTGAAGAACTTCGTCGAGCTGCTCATAGCAGAGTGAGCTGTCGTTTTAAGCAGCTAAATGTGTGGGAATCAATGGCGGTATTTGTGCTATATCCTGTGGCCTTTTGACTCGATTCTGAGCGGTGATGAGTCTTAAATGTTTCCCGCAGCCAATCATAAAAAGTGTGTGATTTCAATGCTGGGCGTCGTGGTTCTGACCTCCATCGCGGTGGCGTCAAAAGAAGAGGTGAAATGTGGGTAAGATAGTCTGCGACACGTCCACGCTAGCGTTGGGCAGACTTGAGGTGAAATTTGGTGCCAATGCGACATCGTTAGCTTTCCTTACACCTCTCATGCATTTGTGAGCACTCGCCATTTTTTCGCATGTGTAGGCACTTGGCTGTTAGAAGCGCCGCCGAGTCCCACGTCGACGTCGCTGGGTGTCAAGCTTCTGCACCATTACACAGGAAAGCTGTAGGCACTTTTGAGTCAAATCTCATGTTTCAGCGTCGCAGTGGGAGACAATGACGGGTTTTACAACAAGTTACCCTGTAATTTTGTTGCATAGTGTACGTATTATTTTAATCATAGCCATATAGAGAAGTGAATGTGGGCGATAAGACTTCAAGACAAGAAGAGAATAGAAGCTTTTGAAATGACGAGAGGACGTGAGAGATAACACTCTGGATAGGGTATTTAACACTGAAGTTACTGGAAATTAAACTTCAGCAGTACTTAACGTTTTAAGAGTTACTATAGAACATTGATGAATAAGTGTTGTTATGCTACAAAAATTAATGTTAATGCTGCCAGTGATGTTGATTTGAAGGTAAGATGAACATCAACAAAAGTAAAACAAGCCTCATGGAATATAGCCAGCCGAAGCACATTGCGACAATTATTGAACTATATGAAAAAAACGTAAATTAGTTAATAACTATGGCGTGCACACACATAATTTAACATGTAAACGTCACTACAGATATTCAGGTTCACGTTATGACACATTCGATACGCCTGCCTTCATTGTCGATGATGTGACGCAGACGAATAGCGGAATTCTGCTTCACCAGCTGAAGTGTCGGAACATCAATCCTGTCGATGACCTCCTGAACGGCTGTTTCCAGCTCAGCTTTGGGCCATTGCTGTGCACCTTGTTTTGAATATAGCCCCACAAAAAGGAGTCACGTGAGTTCAGATCCGGAGGGCGGCCAATCGAGGCCCATGCTAGTGACCTCTGGGCACCCCTAGAATGCGATCCCCAAATTCCTGCTCCAGGGCATTAAACACGGTGCCTCGATGGGCTCGAGATCCGTCTTGCATGAATCACATCTTGTCGAATCAGGGTCACTTTGGATTATGAGGGTGAAATCATCTTCCAAAACCTCCACGTACCGTTCGGTAGTCACCGTGCCGTCAATGAATATCGCACCGATTCTTCGATGACTGCACACCAGACAATTACCCGTTGAGGGTGAAGAGACTTCTAGATCGCGAAAGGCGGATTCTCAGTCACCAATTTTGTTTATTGACGAACCCATCCAAATGAAAGTGTGCTTTGTCGCTAAACCAAACTATGCACACGCATAGTAATTCCCATCATGTCCCTTGGCCTACAGTGCAGTTCGAATGTCCTAACGCAAACCGTTTAGAAGTTAAGACGATTTTATTTCATGTAGTTCAATAGTTCAATAACTGCCGCCTCCCCCCCCCCCTCCCCATCTCCACGATACGCGCTTACCTGGGAAGATATATCGACAGGCGGCGAATTAACTACGACGCGACATCTGAGCCACAGTCGGCAGGTATGGGTTCTCGGCGTCACTATCCCGTTTCTATGATTACTGTGCTCTTTACTTTTAGAAGGCAAGTGATTACCATATGTTGAAATTTCAGGAGCCAAAGCCATGAATGAACTACTTTTGTTTTACTCTGCTACAGGTTGTTGCGCATGCTAGCTTGATTGATCATTATATGTGATTAATGAGGTCATTAAAACGCTATGTGTTACTGTTTATGGCATACACATATTAACTTAGCCGGCAGGGAAGACCACTAATGACTCTAATGATCTCCACAAATGAGCACGGTTTTAGAAATCAACGCTCTTGCGAAACTCGGTTTGCAATTTTCTCTCATACTACTCATCCCTATGGACGAAGGGCAAAGGCAGATTCCATATTTCTACATTTCCGAAAATTCTTTGACACGGTATCCACTGCAGGCTTTTAACGAAGGTACTTGCTTACGGATCAGGTTCCCAGATATGTGAGTGGCTCGGAGACTTCTTAAGTAATAGAACCCAATATGCTATACTCGACGGGGGGTGTTCATCAGGGACAAGGGTATCGTCAAGAGTGCCCAGCGAATTTTAGTAGGATCGCTATTATTTTATATAAGCATAAAGGAGACCGCATCTAGGACGCTAGTCCTGGACGAAGACATGGATGTAGGAGACGCTGGTGAGACGATTATTAAGGACTCGTTTGGCAACCGCTTCTGACTGTTTTCTGAGGATGGAGTTGATGGAGAGGACGACGAAATGCGACTAAAGAGCAGGTAATGCCAATAGTCGGCTACATTACCAACAGCTATGTGGATCGCCAGCAATCTTATCTCTGGTCACCACACAGGTAAATTGAAGACGACTTTCAAGCCTAAAAGTATCAGGTTTCAGGCAGAAACTTCACCAGGAATATGAAAACGGAATTTCGAATTCTGCACATGTCCTACCGGACACAAATCGAAGTTTCAGGTTTCCACCTGACACACATGAAGGCAGGGTTATGGATTTGCTGTTGTCTAAAGAGTTGACAGTAGAAAAAGCGTGTTTGTCATAATCAGGACATTCATCCCTGAATGTTCAGATTAGGACAGGCTTAAGCAATCCCTGTTCCTCATGACTTTATCGAGCAAAAACAAGAGCATGTGTTTAAACCAGTTCAGCCATCTACTTCACCTTAAGGTGGCGGTACGCAAATATGAACAGCCTGAAGGTGTGTTATCACTGTAAGAATTGCTATAACGGTGCACAGCAGCGTCAAGTGTGCCGAGTATCAACTGCCTCGCGAGTGCGCCAGCAGTGCCAATATTACGTCTAAATCTCAGAAAATGAATGGCACACAAGAGAGGAGTTCGTGACGAGTGACATCAGAAACGTATGCTGATGACTCAAGCAGGACATATGTTCAGATGGTTGAATCATTCCTTGGGGGGGGGGGGGGGGAGGAGGAGGAAGTTCTTCGTCAGTAACGATAATTATTGCAGCACCATAAAAGCTATGTTGATCGGGGTGCCGCAGAGTTCGGTGCTGGGACCTGTGCTGTACTCTATGAACGACATACGGAAGCAGGCAGGTGGAGGAATCGCCCTGTGCACTGACTGCAAAGCGCTACTCAAACTTCGTTGCAACCTCACCATTGTTAGGCGCCTACTGAGAGACCTGAACGAAATCACCCAACGATAAACTGTCTGGAGCTGAAAATCAATCCTAACAACACCCAAGTAATATTGGTCACCGCCAAGCTCAGTCTCCTTGATGGCAAGGGCTTGACTCCGTGTGGATCTTAGAATACCTTGGTCTTAGAATAGACAAGAGATTGACTTGGAGGTTGCACATAATCAATGTGGTCAGTAAGGACTGTGGCCTGTTTAATCCATTGAACCCACTCCTCAAGAGTGAAAGAGTACCAGAAAGCGCACAAATGATTATTTAACGTGCCACGCTGTAAGGTTCGGAAGTACGGTCAATGGCCTCCGACACTCACTTTAAAAAGACTGCAGAGTCTTCAGAACAAAATTTCCCGAGTTATAACGGACGCTCCGCCTTATACTCTCAACCCACACGTTAGAGAGCTCTTTGTGCTACTATCCGTCCATCAAATCATCAACAGAAAATATATCAAATTCTATACGAAAATTACTACTTCGCCCCACTATCTCATCTATTCACCAGGACATGAACCTTCAAATTCGCTTCATAAACATTCGAAGTTGAACCGTACACGACGCTTCAGGGCCTAACACAATTTTACGGACTACGTAAACAGCAACATCCATTTTCTACTCATCTATAACACAAACTGTGTCGAAATGGTACACTGTCTGTGTGGAATTCTGCTGGTTCTGTCGGACCAGCACGCTTAGCAGGTTATAGAGTGCATTTTTAGACGGCAAATGACCTTTGGTACTAAGACAGCACGAACATGTAAGAACTCGGCAGCTGAAGAGTCGCGGTACCTAAATATTGCGGATGAAGAGCTTTCCCTGATCCTAATATCTTCAATGTGGAATAGTGCAGAGTCATTGAAAAGTTTCGACAGTATTCTAACTCTGTCTTTGATAGCAGATTTTTAATGCAACGTTATTAAAATTGTATGGAAATCTGAAGTAACTTTGGAAATTATTCGTCTGTGTAAAACTACTCAAGAACTTCCAGTGAACTTTCGAGGCTGTAACGAAATTGAGCAGGTTCGGAACTGTGATTAATTCCAGTCGTACAGGATAGATTTTAATTATTATTTTGTCTGTTCTAGCTAAAAGCTTTACAGCATCTTGGCGCGTATTTCCTTGTTCGATGCTAAATCAGTCACAGTCGTTGCTTCATGCCCCTCAGGCTGCCAAGAGATGTATATTCCGAATTAATCGTTAGTTTCAATAAAATATACTTCATATTCAAATCTTCATCTGTCAATGGTCATCATTTCAGCTATGAAACTGCAACCCGACACAGAATTAAGATTTTGAGACAGCTGCAGGAAGTTGAAAACTGAACACCAGGGACTTAAGACGATGATTTGTTGTTTCTCGTAGAAGACCACTGAGCCTCGTTGACCACATATTCTCCCACCATCCGGCGTGTAAGATTACAAGTAAACAGGTCGACAAGAAGTTATTCTCAGAGCGTCAAAATGTGAACGATAACCCCCGGTGGTAGCGTCGTAAATTCTGCCGCCAGCGTCGTATATCTTAAGTACGTATAATGAGAACAGGGTCAGAGAGAACAGGGCACGTACCTAGCATATGTAAGTCGGAGCGGATGCGGATATCGGCGGTCATATTAATTCTGCGAATAAAAAACCTGCGACGATGCAGATATCCATGGGTGTATCTGGAGATATCCTCAGTAACATTTACTATGTGGATAATAGTTAAAGAAAGGTGTCAAATTATGATTTTCGTCAATTTTTGCATTACGGGTATCGATAATAATGATCAATATTAGTATAAGAACGTAGGCTGTCGCAGGCGGTGTCATAGTGATTAAAATTCTTCTGGGTATTATGCCGCGTCATTGCCAAAAACTAATAACAATAATAAACTAAAACCGACGTTTCGGCCGAATTGCAACGGCCTTCCTCAGTCGTGCCTTGAGGAAGGCCGTTGCAATTCGGCCGAGACGTCGGTTTCTTGTTTATTGTTGTTGTTAGTTTTTAGCAATGACGCGGCATAATACCCATAGAAATTTTAATCACTATCATTATTAGTGTTTAGGTCATTGTTGTTATCCATTAGGTACGGAATGCCACTGAATTGTGTTATACATCCTGTACCTCGCAACCGCTACATCCGTTGTTGACGTCTGCCAGCGTTAAAGATGGCGATAGGGCGATCTTCCTGGTATCTGCAGAACTACACGCACATCCTGTTTCCAAGGTACCAAAAGTTATCTTACATAGGAGTTATCCTTACTCGTTGGCATTAACAGAGTTCACTCACTTAATTACCGAAGACTGTTTTAAAGCGACATGAAGGCTGTACTAGGACACTTTGTCCACTGGAATCTGCCCTTCGTGGTTTGTTCAGCACAAAACCGAAGAATCTATTACCGTTTCTTCAATACTATATATTTATTATTGTACAATACAACGCCTATTACTTCTAGAAGTGTAGTAATTCAACACGATCCAACCTTATGATCAACTGACACACGTTTGATAAACTAACTGTAGTACTAACATTTAACGATATCCGACATGCAACGACAAGTTGTCATAGGACTTCATTTGTTTGCCGAATGCTGAGTAAATATTAATTTCTTGTAATTCTGGTCCATAGACACAATAAATTCCTTACATGTCATTTCCCTCTTTTGGTTACAATGGCTTTTATTGTAATATTACAGTTTCGGCTTATGTGTCATTGTCAAGGACTGAGGAATCTCTGACGCTGTTGCATAGGAAAGAATAGGATAAATTAATGCACGCACTGGAGATAATTGAGATTTATAGCGCCGAATGATACAGCATAAGGTAAACGAAATAAAATAGAAAATCACAAAATTAGTCTGTATGTCTGAAAAAAAGGTTAACTGCTAGGAAAAAATTGTAAATGTTAGAGAGTATAAGCTGATTTAAAATGACACTGTATTTAATCCTTTAAAATAACAAATTCGGACTAGAGAAAAAAGTGTTTTTGGACTGATATTCTTGATTATTATATGGCTCGTCCAAAATATGATACATATGTCATATTGCTAATTACACTGAAGACATAAGGGCAATGTCTTAGACACGAGATAGAGAACATAGAAAACGCTACGTATGTACACTGAAGCGCCCAAGTAACTGATAAAGGTATGCGTACTCAAATACAGAGGTACGTAAACAGGCAGAATGCGGCGCTGCGGCCGGCAACGCCTATATAACACAACAAGTGTCTGGCGCAGTTGTTATATTGGTTACTGCTGCTAGAATGGCAGGTTATCAAGATTTAAGTGAGTTTGAACGTGGTGGTACTGTCGGCGCACGAGTGATGGGACACAGCGTCTCCCAGGTATCGATGAAGTGGGAATTTTCCCGTATGACCATTTCACGAGTGTACCGTGAATATCAGAAATCCGGTAAAACATGAAATCTCCGACATCACTGCGGACGGAAAAAAGATCCTGCAAGAACGGGACCAACGACAACTGAAGAGAATCGTTCGACGTGGCAGAAGAGCAACCCTTCCGCTAATTGGTGCAGATTTCATTGTTGGCCCATCAACAAGTGTCAGCGGGCGAACCATTCAGCGAAACATAATCGATATGCGTTTTCACAGCCGAGGGCCCACTCGTGTACCCTTGATGACCGAATGACATAAAGCTTGACGAATGCCTGGGCTCGTCAACACCGACATTGGACTGTTGATGACTGGAAACATGTTGCGTGGTCGGGCGTGTCTCGTTCCAAATTGTATCGAGAGGATGGACGTGTGCAGGTACAGAGACTACCTCATGAATCTATGGACCCTGCATGTCAGCAAGGGACTATTCAAGCTGTGGGAGGCTGTGTAATAGTGTGGGACGCGTGCACTTGGATTGATATGGGACCCCTGATTCGTCTAGATACGACTCTGATAGGTGACACGTCCGTACGCATCCTGCCTAATCACCTGCATCCATTCGTGTCAGTTTTGCATTCCGACGGACTTGGGCAATTCTAGCAGGACAATGCGACACCACACATGTCCACAATTGCTTCAGAATGGCTCCAGGCACACTTTTCTGAGTTTAAATACTACCGCTGGCCACCAAACTCCCCAGACATAAATATTACTGATCATATTTGGGCTGCCTTGCAACGTGCTGTTCAGAAGAGGTCTCCACCCCCTGGTACTCTTACGGAGTTAGGGACAGCCCTGCAAGATGCATGGTGTCAGTTCCCTCAAGCACTACTTCAGACATTAGTCGAGGCCATACCACATCGTGTTGCGGCACTTCTGCGAGCTCGCGGGGGCCTTACACGATATTACGCAGGTGTACCAGGTTCCTTGGTTCTTCACTGTATAACTAAGATTTTTTGTGAGGTTATTTCTAGGATATTTATGCCATGAAACGTAGATCCGAGTGAACTACATCTACATCAAACTCTCCAAGCCACCTAACGGTGTGTGGCGGGGAGCACTTCTGGTACCACTAACTGAACCTCCATTCCCTGTTCCACTCGCGAATGGTACGAGAGAAGAATGACTGTCGATGAGCCTCCATATTATTTCCTACTTCTAGAAATTTCTTGGTGTTGTCATTCCGGAGGATGTATGTGGAGGAAGTGATATGTTGGCAGACTCTCTTCGGAGAGTGGTCTCTCGAAATTTCAACAGTAAACCTCTCCATGATGCACAACGCCTCTCTTATAACGTTTGCCACTGGTGTTTGTTGGGCATCTCTGTAATTCTATTGCGCTTCGTTGGATCTTCCCAGACTGATGAATAATACTTAATAATAAGTGAAACAATCAATTTCTTCGTAAATAAGTTACATTTTCTTAAGATTCTTACTATGATTCTCAGTGTGGCATCTGATTTTCCTGCTATGTTCTTGTTTTAGGTGATCATTCCCCTTAAGATCGCTCTTACTTCTGTATATTTTACGGTAGATAGTCTTTCCAGAAATTTGACATCAATAGTGTAGTTATACATAAGTTTATTTCTTTTCTTATGTGTCTTATTTACGTTCGGTGTCAACTTCCAGAGCCTGCAGCATTCTCAATTCTCTGCGGGTCAGTCTTCAAATCGATACTGTCTTCTGGTGTTGCTAGTTTTGTAGAAAATTGCATTATCTGCGAAGAGTCTTGCAGAGCTGTCGACACTTTCTACAAAATCATTTACATACACTGTAAATAATAACGGTCCGATAACATTTCCGTGGGACTACTTCGTAAATTACCCTTTCATTTGTCGATCCTGTTCTTTTAAGAGGGACCTGTAAGTTCTATCTGCAAGGAAGTTCTGAGTCCAATCGCAGATCCGGTCCGATGGTAAGCTTGGTTTCTTCACTAAATGGCAGTGCGGAACCGTGTCAGATGCCTTCCTGAAGTCAAGAAACGTGACATCAGCTTGAGAGTCGTTGTCTGCAGCGCTACGGATCTCGTGAGTTTCGCAAGATATCTTCTGCGAATCCGTCTCAACTTTTATAGAGGTCTTCGTTCTGCAAAAACTTTATAACTCTGGAGCATAAAACGTGTTCCATAGTTCTACAACAGATTGACGTCAACCACACAGGTCTATAATAATTTTGTGCATCTGCCCTGCGACCCTTCTTGAAAACGGGAATGACCTGTGCGTTTTCCGGTAACTATTTACGATTTGTTGCTCAAGTGATCTACGATAAACTGCTGCTAGAAGGGGAGTAATTTCTTGCGCATAATTTTTTGTAGACTCTTACAGGTATCTCGTTTGGTCCTGATGTCTTTCCATTACAAAGTGATTGTAGTTGCTTTTTTATTTCGCAATCGGGTATGTCAATATCTGGCATTTCGACATTCATACGACTATTGAAAGCACTGAAAGGAACGACCGCGTTACGATCTTCCACGATGGAATAACTAAATAAAATTTTTTATATTGGAAATTCGACCACGAGTGGGTAGGAATGTTTACAGCTATACTTAATATACTGTCACTAACACAGAAATAAGAGAGACGCAAGAGAGTACCTCCGTCTTTCTTTAGTTTCATGAACACCAACAAGACCGTTAAACACAGTTTCCCCGTTTGTATTCACCACCCACCCCCACCCCCCTTGGGTCCAAAATGAGATATTGGCTATTTCCCTATCACATCACTCTTATTAATAAGAGAAATGTCTTTTTTATTTAATTTGAAAAGTATTTTGTCCTAGTCCACAAACTCTAGAGCCATAACTGCTAGGTCTTTTCCTGAACTTTTTGCATTTTGCGTGGTACAGATATCTACAGCCGTATGAATTTCTTTTTCCTCCTCGAAGTTTTGCCCAAATACATATTTCTTCCACCTAGATGTGCTGCATTTGTCATTACAATAGGAATTAGTGTGGATTCTCCAAAGCGATCGGCATCATTCTTGCTGTCGTCACTCTTCAAAGAGATGTCGGAATCAAATTCAGTCTCCTCCGTTCCCTTTCTTTTTCGTGTACTTGCCACAGCTTTGATCACCGGCCCAGCATTGTAGCTCTCCTACTTTTGACCTACTCCTTTTTTGTTCGGAAGCTTTTGTTATTTAGCAATGAGCTCTCCGGCAGTTATGTTGCCGGCTTATGGGGAGGGCGGCAATGCGCCGTACACCGCTGTTTAGCTGCTGGATGAACCGTAGGAGATAGCGTATCACTTTGCAAATTAACCGATACACAGCACAACAAAATTAAAGGATTACTTTTTCTAAAGCCCTTAACTGTCTTCCATCAAGTCGCACAAGTTTGAAATTTGGCTCAAAGGTGCCTACAATGTTCCTCTGTAATGGTGCAAAAGCTTGATGCCCTGCGACGCCATTAATGGGCTCGGCGACGCTTCAAATACCTCAGTGTCGATTCCTGAAAAAAAAAAAAAAAAAAAACGTCACAGATCAGAAGTTCATGTGAGCTGTAAGGCGGATTAATGACGTCACATTGCTACTAAATTTTATCACAGTTCTCCCCACCGTGGACTTTTCACACGATAGGGAGATCGCCACGCCCCCTCTTTCCTTTTGACGCTTTTGCGATGGAGGTCAGACCCATGGAACCCACCTTTCAAATCACGCAGTTTTGCTATGGGTGGCCGAGAATCACATTTCAGACACAAAATGAGTCAATGAAAAGATCCCTTCTCTTGGGGCGTCGATTATTACACAGTTGAAGGTCGAAAACGACAATTCGCAATGCGGTGAGCAAGAGGAAGGTTTTCTTGGCAACATTTGACACTGCTGCCACCCCTTGAACTTTTCGATCCTTGTCCAAGAACTTTGTGGGGCTGTATCCACATTGAACGTGGTTGCGCTCCTTTGGAGTGCAGTGAGACAACAGTTTTTTTCACTTGTATGCGGGCTGAAAATATGAGGAAGCGTTGAAAATCATTCGACGAAATTTCAACATGATCGGAAGCAGAAAAGCGTTTTTATGCTTTTTCATCACTTCTTTTTCGCACCCTTCTGTGACGTGCTCACGGAGGGGTGGTTTGGGGCGGGGGGGGCTGTCAACATTAACACGTGCCTCAAAAAGACGGCAAAGGGTCCCCCTAAGACCCCTCTCTCAGTCTGGCCTGGCAATATCTTCAGTGCCACCCGGTCACCTTTCTTCAATTCATTAAAAATGTGCCAGCAGAAACTTCGACACGCACTCACTCTCACTGTTGCTCTAGCTCATGAGTGTTAGGCAATACCGTTGACAAACTTTATATGGCGGTTGCCTGCGTTCTGGAGCCTTTTTTTTTTATCTGAATTTCTTCGCTAATGGTCTTTGCATTTGAGAGCAGCTAATCCTCCGACCAAACACGCTGAGCTACCGTTCCGACTGACGCTAAAGCAATCGTGAGATTGTATGTGTGTCGAAGTGTCTGCCGGCCGGAGTGAGCGAGCGGTTCTAGGCGCTTCAGTCTGGAACCGCGCGACCGCTACGGTCGCAGGTTCGAATTCTGCTTCGGGCATGGATGTGTGTGATGTCCTCCTTAGGTTAGTTAGGTTTAAGTAGTTCTAAGTTCTAGGGGACTGATGACCTCAGAAGTTAAGTCCCATACTGCTGAGAGCCATTTGAACCATTTTCGAAGTGTCTGACAGGCACATTTGTAGCGTCGTAAAGTATTCAACAAAGGTGCGTGGGTGGCACAGAGGGTGTTGCCGGACTGAACGTCTTAGAAGGACCGTTCACCGTTTTATTCAAGCACGTTGCATCCCCTTCCCCTTGATAAGAATGGTCCCCAGCGGTTCAAATGTTCAAATGTGTGTGAAATCTTATGGGACTTAACTGCTAAGGTCATCAGTCCCTAAGCTTACACACTACTTAACCTAAATTATCCTAAGGACAAACACACACACCCATGCCCGAGGGAGGACTCGAACCTCCGCCGGGACCAGCCGCACAGGCCATGATTGCAGCGCCCCGGACCGCTTGGTTAATCCCGCGCGGCGGTCCCTAGCTGTTCCACCCTGCATGCTGAAGCGTTGCAGCTCCACGATGTCCTTATTTATTTATTTATTTGTGTGGATCACATGCAGTGTAAAAATACGGATATATAACATCAATATACGTATATAACAAAAATACAGCAAGACGAAACTGCATGTAAAACTAACTAAATGTCAATATCTAAGTTTCTAATCTATGTAAGAGCTGTTTCGTCAGCTTTCATTAGGTCGCTGCAACTCCTCTGATAGGAAAGCAAGGGGTATTCATTTCTACTGTGCTTGACTGTTTGGGTCGGAGCCACAGAGTTACAGACCGGAGACTCTGTAGCACCCAATTCGTAAAGTGAATCTGCGCATCGACCACGCCCAGTGCCAACTCTGTTCAAATTCACCGACAGTTTCCTGTTGTTTTCCGTGCCAGCAGTCTCACAGTTATACTTTCGGAACAACTCACGCTCTTCAGGATTTTCAATAAGTTGACAGTTCTGATCCCTCAGGTCTCTCAGCTCAATATTACAGGCATCTAGCTGTTCTGCTGGCCGTAACGGTGGATTTCTTGAATGGAGTCTATTTCGTCCTAGACTTGGTATGTCTTCCGGTTGTTTAATTTCAAGCTCTCCTGAGGGTTGCAGCATTCCCTAAGAAGGGCCTCGCTTCTATGGATTGCGGTGGATAGGTGACGCTCAGCAGAGGAAGCCAATAAATGGGTGTTAGTCGGATTGTCCCAGTCATTAACCGCATAGTGTGAACGTCGATCAAGTTGGTGTGGTTGGTGTTTATCCACACCGGGGCAGAATACTCAGCTGCTGAGAAGACCAGCGCAATGTATGATGGGCGCAAGACATCTGATGAAGCTGCACATGTCGTTCCACACAATTCTGAATAATATTGTTACAAGTTTTTATCTTGGCAGAGGTATTTTCAAGACTTTTTGTATGAAAGAGTGCGGTCAAAGGTGACACCAAGGTACTTAATGTACTCGATACGGCAAAGATCGTTTCCGTTAAGTTTCACTCTGAGCTCCGTGTTAGCTTGGTTGTTGTTCAGATGGAACGAACGTACTTCAGTTTTACTTGTGCTGGACTTAAGTGGCAACTTTCTAAAATACGGGCTCATAACGGCTAGATCTTCTGTGAGAACTGTCTCCGCTTGTCCGAGATCTTTGGTTCTACAAGCAAGAGCGATATCGTCCGAGTAGCAGCATTTTGTTGACCTAGTAGTGGGGAGATCGGAGACACGTCAGTTGAATAATAGCGGGGGCTAAATATGAGTCCTGTCAAAGACCATTACTTAATTTCCTCTTCTTGCTCACATTTTTCCCAAAGTAAAGTTTTCATGGTGTTGATGAAAACTACAGTTTTTCGTCGGCATCGGACGGTTTTTAGTAGTTTGTACATCAGACCTTCTCTCGAGGCTGTGTCAGATGCTGCGGTTAGGTCTATGAACGCGACAGATATCTCAAATGTTTCATGGAAACCAGCCTCTATGGAAGTAACTGGGGCCAGAACCTGGTCGCAGCAACTTCTGTGACCTGAAGTCTGCTTGCTCAGCTGGGATAGATTGCAGAAAGAGGCTGACGATTCTGTTATAAATGAACTTCTCCAACAGTTTATAAGTACAGCTCAACGGTCAGCTGTGTTATCTGGTTTCAAATTTGTCATTATTTTTGTTCCCTTCAGCTCGTTGGGCTGTGATTCCCTATGTAAGATATTCGAGAAGAAGCGAACCAGACAGTTTTTCTACCATTGCCCACGTTTACCAGAAACTGCGGTTGTGTATTGTCCTGACCAGGTGCTTTATCATGTTTAGTTTGTTTCAAGGCCTCATCCAGTTCCGTCACTGTAAATGGTGAAGAGAAATTGGATTCGTTAGGGCTCCGAGCTTGTAGACGGGTGAGTTCGCGTTTTATTTTGGAAATGTATTGTTTGTCACGATGTAAACTAGATGTTTCAACCACATGGTTAGCGATTTAGTTACCTGAAATACCAGGCTTCTGAATGGATTTATTGGAGGCTCCGCGAAGCTCAAGCAGAAGGCTCCATGCCCTTCTGCTCACGGTCTCGCACCATCGTACTCTTCTATCAGCGTCAAGACTTTGGAGGAGGTCGTCTGCAATATCACTGTCATCGGTTTCGATGTATTCTTCAAAAAGTTGTTCGTAAACCAGCTCGCGCCCGTAGCAGAATACTGCACTTGCACCCCGGATAACAGTAAGTGAGCTTGAATGAATTGACAGCCGGACCAAATACTGGATTTCCTGTCTACAAACATGCAGGCAAATCACGTTGTCCTTAGAGTGTGGTTCAAACGTCCAGAAGTTGGTATCAGAATCGAACGTTGTCAAAAACGTCACCCAGTTTGTCATCGCACTGCAATCTATCGTTTCCGATCGCGAAATCAATGCCTCAAGGGAGGGGTGGTCTCACTGACGCCCTTTATGCCGCACTGGAGCCTTTTCACGTCGATTTCAGAATCGACGGTGTGTCTGAAATGTCTTCCAAGGCCACCCATTACAAAACCACGTGAATTTAAAGCTGGGTGTCGCAATTCTGACTTCCATCTCAAAGGCATCAAAAGAAGGGTGAAACGTGGGTAAGAGGGGATGTGACGCGTCGTGTGACACGACCACAGTGGCACTGGGCAGAATTTTGGTGAAATTTGGTGCCAGTGCGACATCATTAACCCACCTTACAGCTCAAATGAACTGAGCTGTGGCATCTTTTTCATGTGTCGACACCTTGGGATTGCAGCGTCACCGAGCCCGTGAGTGGCATTGGAGAGCGCTACGCTTTTGTACTATTACGGAGGGAGGTTGTAGGCACCTTTGGAACATAATTACGGAGTTTTAAAAAAGTCATCCCTTAATTTTGTTACGGTATGAGTTTTGGAATGGATCGTATTACATTTAAGAGTTATATTATCTAATTAATAATTATCTCCATATAATAAATGTGCATAATGAAAAATTTAGCATATTGAGCACAATTTTCTCATTATATATGATAGAAATTAGTGGGCATAAAGTAATACCTACGTAAATGTGGCATGTGTTCTAGAGCTAAGTGAGCATTTATTTTCAGTCTGAACGTGGTTTGTGCCAAAATTAATTTTTTACCTCCAGATTGAAGGTTCTGACGGAAAAATAAATTATGACTAACTGTTTATAGGAAATAGCAGTATACTCACAGTAGAAACATTTGTTATAGATATGCTTTTCTGGTGAACTGACTGGGTGTAACATTTCTTTGAAAGTTTTGGCTGTACCAATTTTTGGACATCTTACTCTTACTCACTGGAGAAACGCACTTCAGAAATAAGATATTTTTAGATTCAGTCTCTCAGATTTTCTCAGCACGATTTACTAGTGGTATGATTTTGGGTAAACAGACGGGTTGTTGCTTGTAATTTATACACTACAGTTTGAAGATCGACTCAGGTGTCTTCTTCAGGCGACGCAAGCTGTGTTATGTGGACTCGCTGTTTAAACTGTAACACCCTTAGCATGACCCTGCCGGCCTGTGTGGCCGAGCGGTTCTAGGCGCTGCAGTCTGCAACCGTGCGACTGCTACGGTCGGAGGTTCGAATCCTGCCTCGGGCATGGATGTGTGTGATGTCCTTAGGTTAGTTAGGTTTAAGTAGTACTAAGTTCTAGGGGACTGATGACCAAAGAAGTTAAGTCCCATAGTGCTCAGAGCCATTTTCATTTTTAGCATGACCCCCAGCACCTAAAGAGGATGACTCAGTCAGTCGTCAAATTATTGTGCATAAAACTCGCCTGTATACCTCAAAGCATCCCATGAAATAAATCACATTGAGAAAACTTGAGACAGCAGATGTAAAGATTTCTCAATTCTTAGGTCTCTTTCCACCCTATGCAGTACCTTTCCTCAATGCTTCAAAATGGTATATAAGCCGAAAGTGAATAGGAGGAAATGTTACCGCGAAAAGAAGAAAATGATGCCATTTGTTGATGAAATATTCTGCAAAAAATTTAACAAAATCCGGGTCAGTGTTTACGAAAATGAGTGGCAACAGAAATGTGGCAGGTCGTGTTGTATTACTCTAAGGAATGTAAATTATGAGATGCGACAACGGCAGACGAAAACTCCTGCCAGGCACAAGCCTACTGAACGGTGTAAAATGGTTTACAGTATTTTAGTAACTGCAGATGGAAATACAAACAGAAGAATTGCGGATGCCAGTAAGAGACTTCTGAAAGTTCTGTGGATGTGAGTGGCGTTTGTGTTACCCACGCAGGTCTCCACATTCAGACAGTCACTTATTCCTCGCGCAACACGGGAATGCGGTACCACGGAAAATCATCATTTTTGATAGGAAGTACTGTAACTTGCAGAGTACATTCATGTAGACGGACTCACACTAGAGACGAGCCTGGTTAAAATTCCTGTACGAATATCCTGTATTAGGTTTCCCGTGGCTTTCCTGTATTGCTTAAGGCAAGTATTGAAATGGTTTTGTTAGAGACGGACACGACCGATTTCGTCCCGCCTCCTACTCAAGTCCAGCTCAAGTTTCGTTTCCAGTGACCTAGTCGTTCAAAAGGCGCTGAACCCTAGTCATCACTATTTTCTTGCCTTTTTCAACAGCTTAGTAACATTCTAAAATCGGCAATTGTGACAAATTTCATTCTGGAATTACGTTTATTTGGAAACGAGATAAATTCAAGTAATTGCTGTAATTTTGTACAAATGTTTCACTGCTACTAAGTAATCTTCAGAAGAGGCATGTCATTTGTGATAAGGACGACACACGGTGAAAATAAAATAGGCAGCTCAGTAAAATTCCTGTCAAAAGTAAGGTGGTGTGCAGAGAAACAGTCTTTCCCTTCAACCTCCGATCGTCAATGGCACAGGCCCTACGAAAAACTTTGCTCTACTATACTTCAGTCAGAATAAAAAATGTGATTGCCAGATCCTTGCTTACAAAATAGCTACCATACTAAAATTCGAAATTCTCAGAAAAATATGTACGTGCTATAGGCAAAGAACGTTAATACGGGACACAATATGTATAAAACAAAAAAAGGAGCAATATAATCGAAGAACAAGCACAAAGTGCTCAGGTTAGAAAGGGTATAAGACAAGGATGCAGCCTTCCTCCACTACAGCCAATCTGTACAGCTAAGAAACAATGGCGGAAACAAAAGATAGGTTCATGAGCCGGAATAACATCAACGTGAAAGAATGTAAACGCCTAGCGTCGACTATGTAGACCCGGGGTCCAGGGGCAGCGTCTTTTATTAATAATCATAACGTCCTCGGTCCTTGGCTCGAACCGAGCCGCTGCTTAACTTCTGAATAAAAACTTTCAGCATTGGTGGCAGAAGACTTCCAGCATAAGATGTCACCTTTGTTCTGCCAACGACGATGTCAAAGACGGCGGAGGAGGGTATGGAGATTCGAGGCACTGTCTTTTCCTTGAGATGGGAAACTGCCCCCAAAGGCGGAAGAATCAGTAACGATCAACAGCAGTAATGTATATCCACAGGAAATGTAGCCTTTAATTGAAAAGTACCATGCTAATCTTTCCTGCTGACCATGAAAAAAAGACTGAATGATCAACGAAAGTCGTCCTAACCGCCGTCTGCTTCACGTCTGCTGTGCAGCGAGCTATCTTAATTTAAGTATTAACTGTATTTTTCTTACTTGTCACTTCTTCCGTGTGTTTTTGCATTTAGGAAGCTTTAATTGTCGAGTGCTATTATTAGTGTTCTACAGATTTCGTGTTTGTTTTGATTACAGTCAGAGAGAGTCCCTTTAGTCAACCATAGTGCCACTAGTGCTAATGTTTGTTTTCAATACAGTCCAGAGACAGCTAGTGCTAATTTCATTGTTTTCCACAAGAAGTGGCTAGCAATCACGGTTTAGTCAATAATCAGCCGCCTTTAGTGAATTAGCAGTCTAGTTAAAAGTTGATTAACTCTCTTCAGTAAATTGATTCCTTAGGATGGATAGGATGTGTGACTGCTGTGTACGGACGCAGGAGGAGCTGGCCACTGTTCGCGAACAGCTGAACGTGTTGATGGCCGCGGTCAGCCGTCTTCAGGCTGCTGCCTCGCAGTGTAACGGCGGTGGGGAGTCTGGTGCGTCGCAAGGTACACCCCAGGTGTTACATGCTTCACCCACCGTCCCTGCTGTCGAGACATCTTCGCGGGTACCGGGCGCGGTTGGGCCACCCTCTCCCAAAGGGGAGTGGCGGGTTCAGCGGCGTACGCGGCGCACGAGGCGGAGGGTAAATGTGGAGGCTGGCTGGGTGGCATCGCCCGCTCTGCCTGTGAGTGGACATGTGGCCACTCCTTCAGCAAGGTCCGAGCAGGCACACGGGGGGAGGGGTTTATTAGTTATTGGGAGCTCCAACGTTAGGAGCCCCTTAGGGAAATAGCGGAAAGGTCGGGGAAGAAGGCCAGTGTTCACTCTGTCTGATTGCCGGGGGGTCTCATCCGAGATGTGGAGGAGGCCCTACCGGCGGCGATAGAGAGCACTGGGTGCACCCGACTGCAAATTGTTGCTCATGTCGGCACCAAAGACTCCTGCCGTCTGGGTTCAGAGGTCATCCTCAGTTCGTACAGGCGGTTGGCGGAGTTGGTGAAGGCGGAAAGCCTCGCTCGCGGGGTGGAATCAGAGCTAACTATTTGTAGTATCGTTCCCAGAACCGATCGCGGTCCTCTGGTTTGGAGCCGAGTGGAAGGCTTAAACCAGAGGCTCAGGCGATTCTGCGGAGATCTGGGTTGCAAATTTCTCGACCTCCGCTATCGAGTGGAGAAATGTAGGGTCCCCCTGAATAGGTCAGGCGTGCACTACACGCCGGAAGCGGCTACAAGGGTAGCGGAGTACGTGTGGAGTGCACATGGGGGTTTTTTAGGTTAGAGAATTCCCTCCCTAGGCCCGACAAGACGCCTCCTGAGACGCGGCAAGGTAGGAGTAGGCAAAATGCAACAGGGAATAACAATATTAATGTACTAATAGTAAACTGCAGGAGCATCTATAGAAAGGTCCCAGAACTGCTCTCATTAATAAACGCCCATATAGTACTAGGGACAGAAAGTTGGTTGAAATCAGACGTAAACAGTAATGAAATCGTAAACTCAAATTGGAATGTATACCGCAAGAAGTGCAATAGTATCGAAGGAAATTGACGGAGATCCGAAATGTGAAATGATTTGGGTGAAGGTCACGGTTAGAGCAGGCTCAGACATGGTAATTGGATGTCTCTATAGGCCCTCGGGCTCAGCAGCTGTTGTGGCTGAGCACCTGAAGGATAATTTCGAAAATATTTCGAGTAGATTTCCCCACCATGTTATAGTTCTGGGTGGAGATTTTAATTTGCCGGATATAGACTGCGAGACTCAAACGTTCATAACGGGTGGCAGGGACAAAGAATCCAGTGAAATTTTTTTAAGTGCTTTATCTGAAAACTACCTTGAGGAGTTAAACAGAGAACCGACTCGTGGCGATAACATATTAGACCTTCTGGTGACAAATAGACCCGAGCTATTTGAAACAGTTAACGCAGAACAGGGAATCAGCGATCATAAAGCGGTTACGGCATCGATGATTTCAGCCGTAAATAGAAATATTAAAAAAGGTAGGAGGATTTTTCTGTTTAGCAAAGGTGAGAAAAAGCAGATTACAGAGTACCTGACGGCTCAACACAAAAGTTTTGTCTCAAGTACAGATAGCGTTGAGAATCAGTGGACAAAGTTCAGAACCATCGTACAATAGGCGTTGGATGAGTATGTGCCAAGCAAGATCGTAAGAGATGGAAAAGAGCCACTGTGGTACAACAACCGAGTTAGAAAACTGCTGCGGAAGAAAAGGGAACTTCACAGCAAACATAAACATAGCCAAAGCCTTGCAGACAAACAAAAATTACGCGAAGCGAAATGTAGTGTGAGGAGGGCTATGCGAGAGGCGTTCAATGAATTCGAAAGTAAAGTTCTATGTACTGACTTGGCAGAAAATCCTAAGAAATTTTGGTCTTACGTCAAAGCGGTAGGTGGATCAAAACAAAATGTCCAGACACTCTGTGACCAAAATGGTACTGAAACAGAGGATGACAGACTAAAGGCCGAAATACTAAATGTCTTTTTCCAAAGCTGTTTCACAGAGGAAGACTGCACTGTAGTTCCTTCTCTAGATTGTCGCACAGATGACAAAATGGTAGATATCGAAATAGACAACAGAGGGATGGAGAAACAATTAAAATCGCTCAAAACAGGAAAGGCCGCTGGACCTGACGGGATACCGGTTCTATTTTACACAGAGTACGCGAAGGAACTTGCCCCCCTTCTTGCAGCGGTGTACCGTAGGTCTCTAGAAGAGCGTAGCGTTCCAGAGGATTGGAAAAGGGCACAGGTCATCCCCGTTTTCAAGAGGGGTCGTCGAACAGATGTGCAGAACTATAGACCTATATCTCTAACGTTCATCAGTTGTAGAATTTTGGAACACGTATTATGTTCGAGTATAATGACTTTTCTGGAGACTAGAAATCTACTCTGTAGGAATCAGCATGGGTTTCGAAAAAGACGGTCGTGTGAAACCCAGCTCGCGCTATTCGTCCACGAGACTCAGAGGGCCATAGACACGGGTTCACAGGTAGATGCCGTGTTTCTTGACTTCCGCAAGGCGTTCGATACAGTTCCCCACAGTCGTTTAACGAAGAAAGTAAGAGCATATGGACTATCAGACCAATTGTGTGATTGCATTGAAGAGTTCCTAGATAACAGAACGCATCATGTCATTCTCAATGGAGAGAAGTCTTCCGAAGTAAGAGTGATTTCAGGTGTGCCGCAGGGGAGTGTCATAGGACCGTTGCTATTCACAATATGCATAAATGACCTTGTGGATGACATCGGAAATTCACTGAGGCTTTTTGCAGATGATGCTGTGGTGTATCGAGAGGTTGTAACTGGAAAATTGTACTGAAATGCAGGAGGATCTGCAGCGAATTGACGCATGGTGCAGGGAATGGCAATTGAATCTCAATGTAGACAAGTGTAATGTGCTGTGAATACATAGAAAGATAAATCCCTTATCATTTAGCTACAAAATAGCAGGTCAGCAACTGGAAGCAGTTAATTCCATAAATTATCTGGGAGTACGCATTAGGAGTGATTTAAAATGGAATGATCATATAAAGTTGATCGTCGGTAAAGCAGATGCCAGACTGAGATTCATTGGAAGAATCCTAAGGAAATGCAATCCGAAAACAAAGGAAGTAGGTTACAGTACGATTGTTCGTCCACTGCTTGAATACTGCTCGGCAGTGTGGGATCCGTACCAGATAGGTTTGATAAAAGAGATAGAGAAGATCCAACGGAGAGGAGTGCGCTTCGTTACAGGATCATTTAGTAATCGCGAAAGCGTTACGGAGATGATAGATAAACTCCAGTGGAAGACTCTGCAGGAGAGACGCTCAGTAGCTCGGTACGGGCTTTTGTTAAAGTTTCGAGAACATACCTTCACCGAAGAGTCAAGCAGTATATTGCTCCCTCCTACGTATATCTCGCGAAGAGACCATGAGGATAAAATCAGAGAGATTAGAGCCCACACAGAAGCATACCGACAATCCTTCTTTCCACGAACAATACGAGACTGGAATAGAAGGGAGAACCGATAGAGGTACTCAGGGTACCCTCCGCCACACACCGTCAGGTGGCTTGCGGAGTATGGATGTAGATGTAGATGTAGATAAAGTTCTTCGAGTAGGGGCACATATTAGTGTAGGATAATATCAGCAACAGCAGAAAATGATATAACGTGAGTAGGATTCATTATGAATAGGAACGTAGGGCAGAGGATGTGTTACTGTGTCAGAATCGACAGTAAACCAACACCGACAACGATAGTTCAGATATTCGTGCCGACGTCGCAAGCTGGAGACGAAGAAATAGAGAAGATAAAAGAGGATATTCAACATGTAATTCAGTTCGTAAAGGGAAATCCAACAGCCATGGGGACTGGAATGTTGTTATAGGAAAAGGAATAGAAGAAAAGGTTTCAGGAGAGTGTGGTCGTGGTACTAGGAATGAGAGAGGAGAGAGGCTAATTGAGTATTGTAATAGCGAATACCTTATTCAAGGATCATTAAGGGAGGAAATATACTTGGAAAAGGCCGGGAGATACGGAAAAATTTCAGAGAGATTATTTCATGGTCAGGCAGAGATTCCGAAATCAGATACTAGATTATAAGGCACATCCAGAAGCAGATGTAGATGCAGATCACAATTTAGTAGAGATAAAGAGTAGGCTGGAGTTCAAGAGATTATTCAGGAAGAATCAATCCGCAAAGAAGTGGGATAGGGAAATATTAAGGAATGAAGAAACACACTCTAAGGCTATAGATACTGCAAAAAGGAATAGCTCAGCAGGCAAGAGGAATGGGCATCAGTATAAAGGGCAGTCACGAAAGTTGGAAATAAAAATATAGGTACAAAGAAAAAACTGAAGAAAAAATAGGTAACAGAAAAAATACTTCAATTCCCAGATGGAAGAATGAAATATAAAAATGTTTAGGGACATTCAGGAATGAAGAAATACAAGTTGCTTAGGAATGAAATAAACATGAAGTGCAGGGAAGATAAGACGAAATGGCTGCGTGAAAAATGTGAAGAAATCGAAAAGGAAATGATTGTCGGAAGGACTGACTCAGCAAACATAAAAGGGAAAACAACCTTCGGTGAACTTAAAAACAAGACTGATAACATTAATAGTGCAACGGGAATTCAACTGTTAAATGCTGAGGAGACAGCGGATAGGGAGAAGAGTACATTGAAGGCCTCTATGAGGGGAAGACTTCTATGATGTGATGGATGGACAAACAGGAGTCGACATAGAAAGGATAGGGGATCCAGTATTAGAATCAGAATTTAAAAGGGTTTTGGAGGACCTTAAACAAAATAAGTCAGAAGGGATAGACAACATGCCATTAGAACTTGCAATATCATTCGGGGAAATGCCAACAAAACGATTATCAACGTTGTGTGTAGAACGTATGTGTGTGGCGATATACCATTTGACTTTCGGAAAAATATCATCCACATAATCCCGAAGACTACAAGAGCTGACAAGTTCGAGAATTATCGTACAATCAACTTAACGCCTCATGCATCCAAGTTTCTGACAAGAATAATATACAAAAGAATGGAAAAGAAACTTGAAGACGTGTTGGATGACGATCACTTTGGCCTTAGTAAAGGTACAAAAGGTACTAGAGAGGCAGTTATGATGTTGCGGTTGATAATGAAAGCAAGACTGAAGAAAAATCTAGACACGTTCATAGGATTTGTCGACCTGGAGGAAACATCGACAGTGTAAAGTGCTGCAACATGTTCAAAATTGAAATGGGACTACGTTCCCATACCTACCCGATATTCCTTCCTCATGTCAACATTCTCTGAAGAGGTCATTTTAGATGGAATTTTTAACTTTCCAGACGTTATACTGTTATGTCTATACCCTGTCCAGTAAAAAACGGCCGTTTAAAAAATTAGTACAAGTGAGTTCAGTATTTCATATTAAATTTCACATCAATGTGTTATCCGATTTATATTAGCAACTAAGGGGAGCACGACGTTCTTTAAAAATCCAACTTGGAAATCTCGCCATATGATCCGTGCAGTTACGTTGCACCACAAATTCTTGAAAATTTACTTTCCCCTATTTCAGAAAACTCACTGAAATTGTATATAAAATTAAATAAACTCTTCCATATTCGTATCAGAACATGTAGGGCAACATGTGGCCAACTTTTTGGTCTAAGTATCTGAAATCATCTGATGACGTTAATTGTTGTTTTGCCAATCTTACTTTTAACAGTGTATTCCATTGTTTTGTTTTATACAAAGGGAAGTAGGGCATGAGCCACGCGGGCAGGAGCAGTGTCAGTACCGATTTCGTAGACGAAGAAAGGGACAGTCAGTGAGTGAGTCAGTTTGTGAGTCTGAGTTACTGCCTTTCGAAAGCTGTTTGTGTGAGACTCTTTCGGAGGCTGTCAGAGGATAAAATGTACCTACCATTAATGTATATCCTAATCAGTCATAATACAAAACAGGAGAAGTGTTTTACTCTACGTTTTACTTAAAAATTAGTGTATTAGCAACGACGAACTCTGGACTTTCTGAAGCAACAACCCCCGAGGATTTCAAAGTTCAGTATCTCATTACATGTAGCAGCTAAGTTATCATGTGAACTTTTGTTAACTGTGCTTGAAATTTTCTAGTTCACGCACTTGTAAATAGTGGAGGCCAAAACTGTTAAGTTGCTCCGATGGAATGATTGAGAATTCACTATTACCATTGTCCAATTGTAGACAGAACTAAAAACTGTGTATTTCATTCACTCTCAGCGTCAGTGGTAAATAAAATACTTCCCTCCTCTCACATTTAGGGTGGCATTTTAAAATACAAAGGAAAATAGGGGTAAGCTATATGGGTAATATAGAACACGCACAAGAGCCAAGAGGGAATAAGAAGAGTGGAAGACTAAGAACGACGTGCTCGGATTAAAAAGGATATAAGATAGGGGTGTAGTCACTTGCCCCTACTGTTCAATCTTTGCATCGAAGAGGAAATGATGAAAATAAAAGAAGTGTGTAAGAGTGTAATCAAAATTAAAGGTGAAAGGATGTCAAAATAAGATTCGTTGATGACATTGCTGTCCTCATTGGAAGTGAAGAAGATTTACATGAGCTTTTGAATGGATTGAGAATAAATCGAAGGAAGACGGAAGTGACGAGAAGTAACAGAAATGAGAACAGAGATAAACTTAACATCAGGATTGATGGTCACGAAGTAGTTGAAGTTAAGGAATTCTGTCACTTGTGTAGCAGAAAAACCAATGACAGACGGAACAACGAGGGTAAAATCAAAAGCATACCTGCACCTGAAAAAAGGGCATTCGTGGCCAATAGAAGTCTACTAGTATCAAACATGGGTCCTAGATTTAGGAAGAAATTTCTGAGAATGTACGTTTGGAGAACAGCATATTATGGTAGTGAAACACTGGCTGTGGGAAAACCGGAACAGAAGAGAATCGAAGCATTTGAGACGTGGTGCTACACATGGATGTTGAAAATTAAGTGGACAGATAGGGTAAGAAATGAGAAGGTTCTGCTCAAAATCGGAGAGGAAGGTAATATGTGGAAAACACTGACAGAACGAAGGGACAGGTTGATAGAATATCTTTTAAGACATCAAGGAATATGTTCTACGATCTAGAGGGAGCTACAGTGGGTAAAAACTTAGAGGAAGACAAAAGATCGGAATACATCCATCAAATAACTGTGGACGTCGGTTGCAAATACTGTTCCGGGATGAAGAGGTTGGTAAAGGAGAGGAACTCGTGGCGGGCTGCATCGAACCAGCCAGAACACTGATGACACAAAAAAAAGGAGATTCGATTATGACATCACAATCCTCAGTGGAAGTGAGAAGGAATTACAGGACATATTGAAAGGAAGGAATAGTCTACTGAGCACAAAATATAAACTGAGAGTATATCGAAGAAAGAAACAAATGATGTGCAATAGCAGAAATCAGATTAGTGATAACACTAACAACAAAATTAAGGGAAACGAAGTAGATGATGTGCAGGAATTCTGCTACCTCGGCATCAAAATAACGTATGATGGACGAAACGAGGAGGACATTAAACCAGACTAGAACAGGAAAAGAGGTGATTTCTGTCAAAATAAGTCTAGTAGTATTAAACATTTATTAATTTGTTTAAAGTTTATTTATTCTTAATTTGAAGAAGAATTCTCTGAGAACGTGAGTCTGGAACACAGCATTGCACGGAAGTGACTCAATGAGTACGGGGCAACCACAGAAGGTAAAATCTGAGAGTCTGGGATGTGATGCTACGAAAGGGTGTTGAAAATTAAGTAGACTGATAAGAAATGAGGAGGTCCTTCGTAGAATAGACGAAGACACAAAGATGTGGAAAACATTGAAAACAAGAAGAGACAAAATAATATGCTTTATGACATCAGAGAATAACTTCCATAGTACTAAAGGCAGCTCTATAGAGTAAAAACCATAGAAGACCTAAACTGCAATATATTCCACAAATAACTGAGGAAGTTGTAAGTGCTACTCTAAGATAAAGAGATTGGCGCGGGACAGGAAGTTGTGGCAGACCATATCAAACCAGGCAGACAACTGATGACCCAAAACAGAAAACCATAGCAACAGCCAATCAGAGAAGAAACTTAATCGCGCCGTCTGTTTTGTTCGCGGTTGTCATGCGGCTCTGAAGACGACAACTGCGGCCGCTGGTGTGACTGTTGTGATTCAATTTCATCATTAGCTTTGATTCTATGAGCTGATTTTTTTAATACGCTAAAGAATGTCTGCTGCTAATAGCGAAAGTGGCCGCACGGTGATAGAGCTGTTATGATCGTGGGAGGCTAACTCAATACTTAGGTTAATGGAAAATTACCGAAGACATTCAGTACTGAATTGCACAGCTGTTGCCTCTGTAGCCATACTGACGAGCGGTAATGGCGAAGTGACAACATCACGCCTTTCCCTGTCTAGCTGTTAATCACCTTGTCGCTCTGATCTAGTGCCGTATCACTTTTAGTTGCCCTCGTTAAATTTATATGAAATGTTACGACAAACTTCAACGGGTTGTAGAGGGAGTCTTGAACAACAAATTGGTTATAGGATTCCGTGTCGAGGAATGTCATCCAAAGGTTCTACAAAGTATCGAACTTATAAGCGCCAGCGCCTGCCACTGGGCCAATCCTTCGCACCAAACGTGACTTGTTACGCTGACAGAGCGTGGCGAAACGTTTTGCAATGTTATTTGTTATTCAGTGATGGCGACTGATTGCTACGATGGCCAGTGGAGAAGATGGAGCCAGCTGCGGCGTAAAAAGTCTTTGTTTCCTTTGAATGTGGTGCTCTGTTGCCTCGTTGAATGACGGTTTTGGACACGAGTTTCCATCCATAGTGTATTTTTGTCTTGGAACCCTCTAAAATATCCATTGTTTTTTGGTACACAAGAGAAAAATAAACTACAGATGGAAACCCGTGTCTGAAAGCGCCCCCACCAAGGCAACATAGTATATTCATAGCAGACAAGGCCTGTGTTCGCTGGAGCCATTCCTTCCCACTGGCGATCGTGGCAGTCAGTCACGATCGCTTTATAATGCGAGACCTTGTGCCAACGGATCATCGGCATACAAAATCACGTTTCCTGCTGAAGGGGTGGTCTAGCGGCATACGATGGCGCCTGTAGCTTCGACGCACCATAGCATCGTTCGATGAAGTTTCTGGACACGGGTTCATATCCTCGATTTGTTCCCAAGACACCATCTACAACCCCTCCAAATCTGTCTCAACATTTCTGGGATACCCTGTACGTGCACGGTGCAACGTGTATAAGTGGAGATGTTTCTGTTGATGACTGAGGATGATGCACTGAACACCATCAAATCACTGCACTGGTTAGTACCTTCAAGTACAAGTCGCAGGAGCATATCATTAATGTTTATTTTCTGCTTCGGAGTAGGCCAGGTGTTGAAGTGTGGACAGGTGGACCCGAGAAGGTTAGCCTACACTGAATGGAGTAGTCCAATACACTAATATATCTACATATTAAGGTATCACACACAAAAATATCTGCATTTCTACCTGTAACATCCTGTGTGTAAGGGTCTGTGCAAGATGCATAAGAACCATATATTCAAAGTAATAACGATGAACGAAGCTACGCATTTCTTTCTTTTTTTTTTTTTTTTTTTTTTTTTTTTTTTTTTTTTTGTCAAGATACACATCGCATCATACTCAAGTCTTGCCAGTGAAAGTATTTTGACTTCTTTCCCTCACTTAAGTAGGGATGTGTTGCCTGTTGATCTCTGCTGTCATTCCTAAAAGTAAAAAATCCTTTAGAAACTTGCGCGCAGACATCAAATCTTTCCCCCTCCGCAATTATGCTTTATGTAAATAAATCAAGTCGTGTACCGTGGCGAAAAAAGAGCACTATATGTACTAGGGCCATACAAATAAAGCATTTGACCGTAATCAGTCGAAGGTATCAGTAATCTAAAGTGGTTTCATGATTTGATCTATTACCCACCAAAGCGAAATAAAGACCTTAAAAGCGTTCCAGTACTCTAATAATTATACCCGAGGAACAGGGAGGGGCGGTAATAACAGCGCACGCCGCATTATTGTTTCATGTGGAGCGCTCGTACACGCTACAATGTTGGCCAGCGCTTGTGTCACACAATATTCCTCGCACGCTTTCACCGTGACTACATTTATTCACAATTTCAGTTTTTAAATCCACATTCAGTCTGATTAAACCAATGACCGCTTTAATCCCAATGGGAATAATCAGTCGTGATTGCAAATCATTGTCCGTTTTATTTCTGGTGACCGGTTTTAGTCTTGCACAGGGCTATCAGACCTATTACTCACTGATTTCGATGAGTCTATTGTGTGTTGTAGAGGAACCTGTGCTGAGTTCCTGGCTAGCGGATTTTCTACCTGTAGCCCATGGGTTCCGAGAAATTGGTGTTGAAGTTTCGTGCGTACCTCCTATAACCGTAACGTTAATTATGTTTCGGCGAAGCGAACGATATCACTGCAGATCTTACCAGTGCCCATTTCTCTCAGTTTCACCGTACACTCTATCACTGTATAGTCCGTTGACACCTCAAGTCATGGGATACATTTTAATATCGTGTAGGACTTCCTTTTGTTCGGCGTAGTGCAGCGACTCGACGTGAAGTCCTTGCAAGTCACTTGCAGAAATATTAAGTTATGTTGCCTCTATAGCCTTCCATAATTACACAGGTGTTGCCACTGCAGGATTTTCTGCAAGAACTGATCTCCGATTATGTACCATAATCGCGCATTTTCATCCATAAAAGTTCCATCGTTGAGTGGTAAATTGTCTCCGAGTAGCCAAACATATCCAGTGAATGATCGGTTCAGTTGGACCAGAGGACCCATTCCATGTACACACAGTTCACACCATTATGGAGCCATCACCAGCTTGCGCAGTGTCTTGTTGACGACATGGGTCCGTAGCTTCGTGGGTCTGCACCACACTCGAACCCTACCATCAGCTCTTTCCAGCTGAAATCGGGACTCGTTTGACCAGGTCAGTGATGTAGGGTCCAACCGATGTGGTCACGAGACCAGGAGAAACGCTAAAGGAATGACACTCGTGTGAGTCGTTTGCGGTCATAGCCCATTAACGTCAAATTTCGCTGCGCTCTCCTAACGGATACGTTCCTTGTATGTCCTACATTGACTTCTGCGGTTATTTGACGCAGTGTTGCTTCTCTGTTAGTATTGACAACTCTACCCAAACGCCGCTGCTCTCGGTCGTTAGGTGAAGACCGTTGGCCACTGCGTTGTCCGTGGTGTGAGGTAATGCCTGAAATTTGGTATTCTCGACACACTCTTAACAATTCCAACAAGACTCTGGTGTGCACATTTCATTTGAAAAACAGAGAAGCTCGGCGGGGACTAGACGTTGGCAAGGCAAACTACTGGAGCATTGTTCAACACCAGTATATCTGGCTATTACCCTTGACCGAACTCTGTCTTTCAAGAAACATTGCCATAACACCAGACTGAAAGTTAGTTCACGGAATAACATCTTGAGGAAGCTCACATCCACCGCCTGGGGAGCAAATCCTCCCGTCCTGAGAATTTCGGCTCTTGCTTTGTGTGTGTCCGCCGTAGAGCATGCTTCACCTGTGTGATTTTGCAATCAATGAGACCGTCTGAACCTTGTCGGGATGTATGAAGCCAACTCCAGTCGATAAAATCTACCCGATTGTTGGAATAGCTCCCCCCACTATTAGAAGGGCTGTTGCTGCTCATGTAGAGAGGGCTAAGCAAACTCATGATCCCCGACATCCACTGCATGATCATCAGGCTGTAGTCCGTCGACTGAAGTCGAGAAAGAGCTTCATCGCCTGGACTCAACCACTAGAGGGAACACCAGAGTCTAACCGCGTCACCAGGCGGAAGAGCAAGCTACCATCTGATATTCCTGTAAAGGAAAAGCTAGCTCCAGGAAATGACTTGCCCTACCCTATTAGAAGATCGCTCAATCGTCTTAGGATGGGCGTTCCTCTTTGCAAGACCAATATGCGAAAATGGGGCATTCTTCCAGATACATCCTGCGAGTGCGGAATAACACGAGACCCGGCCCACCTGCAAATTTGTCTGCAACCTGAACAACCCTGCACAAGACAGGACCTGATCGCGGGAAACAACAAGGCCGTCGGAGTTGCTACCTTCTGGAAATGCTGACAGGAGACGGAAATGAATGAATGAAAGACTCTTAACACAGTGGATCTCGGAATACTGAATTCCCTAACGGTTTCCGAGGTGGAATGTCCCATGCGTTTTGCTACAACTACCACTCCACGTTCAGCGTCTGCTGAGTTCCGTCTCGCGGCCATAATCGCATCGGAAACATTTTCACATGAGTACAATTGATAGTTCTGCCATTGCACTGCCTTTTTACACGTTGTGTACGCGATGCTACCGCCATCTGTTTATGAGTATATCGCTGTCGCATGACTTTTTTCGCCGGCCGTTGTGACGGAGCGGTTCTAGGCGCTTCATTTCGGAACCGCGCTGCTGCTACGGTCGTAGGTTCGAATCCTGCCTCGGACATGGATGTGTGATGTCCTTAGGTTAGTTAGATTTAAGTAGTTCTAATGCTATGGGACTGATGACCTCGGACGTTAAGTCCCATAGTGCTTAGAGCCATTTGAGCCATTTTGACTTTTGTCACCACAGTGTGTATGTCATGTAATATTATTCAAAAGTAGTCATTTTCGCCGTAGTAATTTCATTTATAAATCGATCGTTACAGCAAACTTTCTTCAAATGTGTATTTCGTTTATTACAGATTACGCAATTCTCTTACCCACAGTCGCTTGTATCGCTTTCTGTATTAGCACCGAATTCCACATGGTATTTGTCGTAGAAGCAACCGAAACACAAATTCATAGAACACGCAGCACAGTTAATGAAAGCTACCGTCTTACAGACACGCCGGAAAACTCTGTTCGTGTAAACTCAAAAAGATTGTTCTTCCTTTTATCAGCTTGATGGGAATCATGCGTGTTTCACCCTTCCTGTCAAAGTACATGCACTAAATTCATACAGAATTAAGAAATCTATGTCTATGAAATCTTCACTGGTAGCAATACTAGTATTGGACTTCAGCAAATTGGGAGCATTATGATTTTTTTTCGTGAAAATTTTAACCTGCCTGTAAAAACGTCAAAATGGAACACATTTTGGTGATGTAGTTTTTACAGTGCAGGCTCGTGTTTCTCTTTATCAACAAAGATTTATCTTATCATACTGCCCTCCCCACAAATCAACGACTTAAAGAAAGTGCAGAGGCAGGATTCGAACCGGTATCGCCGCCATGGTAGACGTAAGTTTCAGCCACTGCGCTACGCTCCTTTGGTCGAAACACGATCAAAGTTACCGCTATATCACATACGTACGTGTAACTTTTTAGAATATTTCTCGTGGAGAACAGCAGTCTGAAAAAACGTACTTTAAAAACAGATAAAATAGTCTTGACCACAAAAACATTTATTTTGATAGTAGCCGCTTTTGGTCAGTTTTTGACCATCGTCAGACCCTCATACCATGATGGTAGGGCATGGTGATGAATGGAGCGGGTGTTGTAACTCCACGAATGTCAAATGTTTTTGGGGTCGAGATCGTTTTTGTCCATTTTTAAAGTGGATATATGTTAAAATTCAGCATCTATTTTTTACGAAACAAGGGACAGTGGCGTGAAACACAGCTAGCCTGTTAGTCAGGACAGGTCTCTATACAGTATACCTAAGACTCATCGAACTCTGTGATTAACAAAACTTATGGTCACCTTGTTAGTACACCATCTTCAAACCAATTGCTCTTATAACTTTTCTACGAAGAAACTCAGGGATTACATAATGATTCTCCTTATACAACAGTAACTACGCAAGAAAGTTAAAAAAGTAGAATAGAGCATTTACACCGGTTAGTAACACATGTAGAACATGACCATAGCAGTTGTAAATGTCGGAATGCGCCAATCGTCAACTGCTGAGAAGCACTTTATTATTTATTGTTTATTTCAGTTCCCCACAAAGAGGGCAGCCTTGCAGGGGATAAAAACCGCTCTTCAGCCGAAAGTTACATATACCGCATTTAAAAGATGGCTAAAATGTATAAAAACATCGCAATAATAGGTGCTTTTGTAAAAGCACTTTGGTGGAACAAATAACAATAAAAGAGGTTCTTGTTAAAAAACACATAAATGGAATATATTGATGGTTTTAAAAACTTGTTTGATGATTTTACATCACAGTTAAAATACCGTAACTGATGAATATTAATGATGCCATGGGGTAATGGTGATGCGAGTGATACATGAAAATAATTATCATGGTGAGGGTGCAATGATGAGTATGACTACGGGGACCTCTAGAGCCGCAGGTAGGGACTAAAATTTGCTAAGTAGCGTACGAATGCTACGAACTACAAAGGAGGGGCTTCGCCCATAGCTCTGCACTCGGTCAGTGAAGGAGCCAATGAAAAATAATGCACGACAAACAGCGTGTGTCCAATATAAAATCTCATAATGTATGTATAAAGCCATAAAAATCAGTCTCGGTTACAAATACATTTAAAAACATTAATGCTAATTAGAAAGGAGGGAAAAAGGAAACAGAGAAGTCGTAAGAAAAGGCTAGAATAAGGAAAAGTGCTCTCTTTGTGTAATAAGTAAATCAATTTGACCATATATGTCTTGTCCAAGATTACAGAATAGGCAACATAAATATCGAGGCATAGATGCGTGGAGCCGGATGCTGCTAGTTACCAAAGGAAAATAGCTTAATGGCCCACGGTAATACGAGTATGAGCCTGTGACAGTGCAGATGTCGATACAAAGGTGCATAGAGCAGGAACGTCGCTGGTTACCATATAGACAGACGGTATCCAACGCTGTTGTTACTCCGTAAACACGAGTCTCTTTCCCATTCCGTAAAAGTATGCCTTACCATATGCCCGTCACATCTTGTAAGACACTTATAACACACGAGGACAATGAATACATTTAAATAAGAAAAAAGAAAATACTTAAAAATAGAAACTTATAGGATGATAGAACTGATGTCTATTTTAATCGACAAGAACTACGTTGAGACAGTTAATAACAATTTATAATTGATGCTAGCTCACGAAATTACGTCACAGGTAAGCGCTAAAAATAGAACGAAGAAGTATAACACTGTTTCTTGTTTTGTGTTAAATAGGAAAATACTTTGTGTAATGATACAAACATAAAACGCGTATCAAAAGATATATTGCAAAAATTCATGTGTACGTGCTGAATGAACTGTGTTGCTGAACATCGTAAAATCTCCATAAAGCAGTGAGAAGAATAAGAGTTTAACAAATAAGAAAAATTCTTAAAAACAGAAGAGCAGTAAAATTTTTATAGCAGGTCATCAAGAAGATCATAAAAGTGTTTTTCTTTAAAATTGAGTTGTTCGTTCAAAAGGCTTTGGGGAGGGGAGATTTTTATTTTGACTACTAACCTCAATTTCTTCGAGGGCATCTACTAAAAGCCCTTCAGGGGTGTTATGTAAAACCATAAGATTATCGTTAGCTAAACCTACTTAATGTTTACTTTGTAAGAAATACTGTCTAAATAGAGATTTGTTGCATGCATCACACGTTGTATATTCATTAAAATGAATCGTGAAGTTACATCCCGTTTGACCTATGTATTGCTCATCACAATCATTGCAAATACGTAACTTTGTTGATTACCTGTAGTATGTTTGAGTTTTTTCTGCTACTCTTTTAGTATGAGCTATGTGAGATCCTGCGCATTCGTCGCTTGTAGGGTGCCTAAAGGATGCTGCGTTCAAGGAATACTACACAACAATTCAAGCAAAGTCACGTTAATAGTTTTTATTACTAACAAGAAAACTGACAGTACTTAACTTGAATTAACAATGGTGTCGCAAGCGATGGGTGACATAAATCAGAGCCCTTTGCTACACAATGTTCATACAAGTTTGACATACAGTTTTTGGATCACTAATAACTGCTATCGTAGCGTTCTCTGCTCGGCCTGTCCGAATACTGTCCCAATACTGAGCAGCCGAGGCTGTGAGGAGCGGCGCTTATATTCTCCTCTTGTAGACGCCGCTCCTGTCGTGGTACGGTCGTAATCAGCGCACCATTGGCCGACGTCGTTTCACCGCCTTCTCTTCTCTTGCCTTCTTCATCTTTGTTCGGCGCTTGTGGTAGCGCCATAACAAGGTATATTTATTTCTTTGTTCTTAAATAATCTACATATTTTATCTGATACTTAGCACATGTAGGTCATCCTGAATAATTGTTATTTTCATTAGAGTAAGATATAGATCGCTGATATTCCTAACAAGACTTCAGAAAGTAATAACGCTTTAATTCTGGTGTCTCTTGTAAACTATCACCTGTGTTTCATTCCTAGCCTTCAAGTCCAGTTCTCTGTTACACAAAATTGATATTTTTTGTATTGAATAATATCGCAGAAATTACTTCCTATTAACGTAGTTACTCATATCGCAGTGGAGTCTTTGTTGTGTAAACTTAGCTTCATTTTCGTTGGGCCACAGACTTGAATCTCTTTGCACTCAGTATTGTGTCCCTCATGCTGTATTTCGCACACCATCGACTCAGTTAACTCGGATATTTTGCTAGCACGTTCCATCACCTTTATCATCTGCACTCTCACTCGTTTCTTCTTCTCATCGTCAATAAATTTCATAGCCTTAAAAGCAAGCCGAAATGAGTACCCTAAAAGGAATATTTCACTATCACTTCCATAACTGCTATGCGATGTAAAAGCTCGCACTACTTGGAAGTGAAATGCGGTGGCTCTGCCTTGTCACGTGACTTAGTTCCCGAACGGTTGGATCAGTACTTACAACGGGAGGTCACGACGTTGTGATCAGGGATTTACTTCAAACTTTATACACCTATAGTAGGCCATTAAAACAACGTGCCAGTAGTAAGGTACGCTACTCTCGCATTTCCAAAAAATCGCAAGAGAATTTTACACGTCTATTATGTTTCGTATATATCCATGTGTAGCTCCCGGACGTTAGAGCTCATGGTAATCAAGCGATTAGCGTTCGACCTTCGTGAAACGTTTCGACTCCCGCGAAAACTTAGTTATTAATGTATTTCTTTCGCCAATGGACATATTTAATTTATATGGCATTTGAGAGATAATATAATGAAAAAAGTCATGTGTATTTGCGTCAAGTATTTACATGAAGTTCAAAATCAAATGGCTCTGAGCACTATGGGACTTAACATCGGAGGTCATCAGTCCCCTAGAACTTAGAACTACTTAAACCTAACTAACCTAAGGACATGACACACATCCATTCCCCAGGCAGGATTCGAACCTGCGACCGTAGCAGTCGCGCGTTTCCGGACGGAAGCGCCTAGAACCGTTCGGCCACAATGGCCGGCACATGATATTCAATTTATATTTTCCATGTCTGTATGAAAAATACCATACTGCAACGTGTCATGTCGGGAGCACATCCGACGAGTAATTATACATTACTATTGTTGTCTGGCATATTATAACTTACTATTTTACTGATTCTGAATAACGTCGTTTGCATTGTTATTTATCGAAGTTTGACTTGGTCTTTCCAAGTCTGTTCCTCGTCCTTGAAAATTTAATTACAAATGGTAAACATCCAAATAACATATGAAATTCACTGCAACTTTATGAAAATTCACGTGGTTTTCTTCGTTATATTACCTCTCAAACGTCATATAAATTAAATAATATTACCAGTGATGAAAAAAATATAAATTAAAAAGTAAATAATTCGAATCACCGCCTCGCACGACCCCCTTGACCACAATGACTTCACATGTACAACACCTTCACTCAGGTATACTGAAGCGCCAAAGAAACGTTTGTAGGCATGCGTATTCAAATACAGAGACATGTAAACTGGCAGAATAAGGCGCTGCAGTCGGCAACGCCTATATAAAACGACAAGAGTCTGGCGCAGTTGTTAGATAGGTTATTGCTGCTAAAATGGCAGGTTATCAAGAGTTTAGTGAATTTGATCGTGGTGTTATAGTCACCGCACGAGTGATGGGACGTAGCAACTCCGAGCTAGCGTTGTACTGGGGATTTCCCCGTACGTCCATTTCACGAGTGCGCAGTGAATATCAGGAATCCGGTGAAACATCAAATCTCCTAACTGTTGCGGCCGCAAAAAGATTCTGAAAGAACGGGACCAATGACGACGTAAGAGAATCGTTCAGCGTGACAAAAGTGCAACCCTTCCGTAAATTGCTGCAGGTTTCAGTGCTGGGGCATCAAGTATCAGATTGCGAACCCTTGAATGAAACATCATCGATATTGTTATATCCCGCCTACTCGTCAAAGACAGGGTGCCTAGGTAACCTGCTTCTCGGATCGCTAGACAACAATTCAAGCAAATGGTATTAATGGGTTTTTATTACAATAACATAAATGACTATGCTTATCTTTGAGAAATACAGATGTCACATGCAAAGGGCGACATGCAAATAAGAAAATCTCTTCACACTGCAACAGATATGGGCTTTCGGAGTCGAAGGCCCACTCGTGTACGCTTGATGACTGCACAACACAAAGCCTTGCGCCTTTGTTTCAAAAGGCTCTGAGCACTATGGGACTTAACATCTATGGTCATCAGTCCCCTAGAACTTAGAACTACTTAAACCTAACTAACTTAGGGACATCACACAACACCCAGTCATCACGAGGCAGAGAAAATCCCTGACCCCGCCGGGAATCGAACCCAGGAACCCGGGTGCGGGACCTTGCGCCTTGCATGGGCCTTTCAACACTGACATTGTACTGTTGATGAACATTTTGCCTGGTCAGACGAGTCTCATTTCAAATTCTATCGAGCGGATAGAAGTGTAGGTGTATGGAGACATCGTCATGAATCCATGAACCTTTCATGTCAGCAGGAGACTGTTCACGCTGGTGGAATCTCTGCAATGGTGTGGATGCTGTGCAGTAGGAGTGATATGGGAACCCTGATATGTCTAGATATGCCTCTGACAGGTGACACATACGTAAGCAGCCTTTCATGTCCATTGTGCGTCCAGACGGACTTGGGCAATTCCAGTAAGACAATGCGACACTCCACACGTCCAAAATTGCTACAGAGATCTTCCAGAAACACTATTCTGAGTTTAAACATTTCCGATTGCCATCAGACTCCCCATACATAAACATAATTGAGCATATGTGAGATGCCTTGCAACTGTAGTGGGTGGGTGCCAGGTGCCGTATTAAAACTCGGCGAGAACTTTCTAAGTGTTTTTTAGCTACAGTGCCCTCGTTCCTCTTGGTCTGCATGACGGGACGCTGAGGAAGCATCCCAGCGGCCCATGTAATGCTATGCTGTGTCGATCCGGCCCTGTACGCCAGCGGAGTTGCGGCGCCGTCAGGATGCCGTGGTTGACTCTGCGGTCTGCGTCCCTGCCGGCTCAGCTGTCCCCGTCCTCGTTGCCTCTGCGCCGCTCCGAGGATCCGCCGAGCGGCCCACTGACAACTGCAAGATGGTCCGCGCTGTGTTCCCTAGCCCGATTGTCACCAGCATGTGTTGGAAGCCAGGACGCCTGCCCACGGTAGTGAGTCGTGGAGTGGCCCACCACTCGCTGGCTGGCTACGGAACCCGTGTCAGCCTCAGAGGGTCGAACCTACGACCTGCCGTGGACTAGAATGCTGGCGCTCCATCTGCTGCTGTGTGAAGCTGGTAGTGTGACACGCCCTGCCGTCCAAGAGAGCTGCCACACTTGAATGAATCTCGTTAGAAAACGGCACCTATTTATAGTCAGCTGTGTGCCTCTGTTTTGCTAATGTGCCGCTTTATGTCACGAATGCATAACACTTAGGTTGGCCAGTGTCCCCCTTCTGCATGTGATTTGCACCATGCAAACTGCTGTGTGTACCTTCTCTGGCAGTTCTGTGCACATGTGGCCTCTATCTGCCTTCGAAACTGCAGGTATGCGTAACTCACTGCAATCTGGCTCACATCTGGCTGTAACTTGTGCTCAGAATATCACACAAAACTAACTTTCCCTGTCCTAAACGGTGGTGCCGCTACACAACATACTGTTCAGAAGAAATCTCGAACCCCTTGTACTCTTACGGATTTATGGACAGATCTGCAGGATTCATGGTGTCAGTTCCCTCCAGCATTACTTCACACGTTAGTTGAGTCCATGCCACATCATGTCGCGGCACTTCTGCGTGCTCGTGGGGGCCCTACTCGATATTAGGCAGGTGTACCAGTTTCTTAAAACTTCTCTTGCGATTTTCTCTTAATTGCCAGAGTAACGCACCATACTACTTGCACGTTACGTTATTATAATGGCCCACTGAATGTGTACAAACTTTGAAGTAAATCCGTGATCCCAGCATTGTGACCTCTCTTTGTTGGCTTTGTCGAGTGAGACTTACATCACATACTTGTAAGCAATTCAATCCCACAATGATAATGTAATTGTGCTAACGATAAAGTTTAGTAAACTACTCAGTATGGAACGTGTTCTTAGTAAAGCCGCGAGACACTTACAAAAAAATGCGAGTTCAGTATCTTATCCTCACTACGCCGAAGTACTAGTAGATCGTGGACCACCAGTCTATGCACATTGTGATATGGCTGCCAGACTAAAACATCAACACTTGTAAGAAATTACAGCCTTGGCTCAATGCAGGCTCCGTATGTAAAGATTTGGAATGATTCTGTACTGTTGTATGGCAACTGATAATTAGAAAACAACCCACGTGTGAGCTATGGCGCTGACGCCCAACGGCGACGCCCTACTTCCCATGGTCACCTCTAGGCAAAGTACTGAGTTATTTAGTATTGTAAAATCGCATGAGCATTTTCGTGAACAAGGTTCAGTAATTCAATTTAAGTGTTTATCCGGAGAGTTTTTTATGTAACTAACCAGCACAGATTGGACCTTTAGGCTCTCTGTTACATCAGACCAGGGATTCACATATACAGTACTTTTTTACGTCATAGGTACCTAAGAAATAACAATAATTTAATGTGACAAATTTTAATAAAATGATTTGAGAGTCAACAGAGAAAATGTAACTGTTACTGACTAGCCGCAAATAAGTTGATGCTTCCAATAGTAATAATAATAATAATAATAATAACAACAATAATAATAATAATAATAATGAGGATGATGATAATGGCAAAAAAAAGTTATAGGTGTACAAAATAGATATTGTCTGACACAGCGAGTCCTGGGGATGGGAAATTTAAGGAGATTGCACCTGGTAAGAACAATGGAAATGGCAAATTTCCAGTCTGAAAGAAGGACATAAAGGGCTACCGAGTGTGTACAGGGCAGCCAAGTCTCGTTGTCATTATAGGATGCTAGTCAAACAGTCAAATACATTTCTTTCAGGCTCCGGACTGGTTTGATACGATCAATCACGAAATACTCTATTGTGCCAACTTCTTCATATCAGAGTTGCAATTGCGACTAATGTTCACAATTATTTGCTGGATGTATTCCAATCTTTGTCTTCCTCTGCAGGGTTTGCCCATTACAGCTCCCTGATGTCTTAACAGACGTCCTATCATCCTGACCCTTCGTCTTGTCAATGTTTTCCGCACATTCCTTTCCTCTCCGATTTTGTGCAGAGCCTCCTCGTACCTTACCTTATCAGTCCACCTAATTTTCAAAATTCGTCTATAGTACTACGTCTCAAATGCTTCAATTCTCTTCTGTTCCGGTTTTCCCACAGTCTATGTTTCACTACCATACAATGCTGTGCTCCAAACATACATTCTCAGATTTTTCTTCCACAACTTGAGGACTATGTTTGAAACTAGTAGACTTCTATTGGCCAGGAATGCCCTATATTGTCAGTGATAGTCTGCTTTTCTAGTCCTGCTCGCTCCATCTATGACTGGTTATTTTGCTCCCTACCTAGCAGAATTCCTAAACTTCATCTGCTTCGAGGCCATCAATCCTGACTTTAAGTTACTCACTATGCTGATTTCAGCTACTTCCGTCTTTCTTCAACTTACTCGCAATCCATTATCTGTACTCATTAGACTCATCATTCCATTCAGCAAATCCTGTAATTCTTCTTCATTTCCACTGATGATAACAATGTCTTAGCGAATCTCGTCATTGAAATTCTGAATTTTAATTCCTATTCATAACAAATCCTACTCTCGTTATACCCATTTCTGGTACTGTTGGTATTACCATATATACCTCACTGTATCTAGATTGAGCCTTTGCATTTCCCTTTTCAAATTACCTAGATTCCCTACCACCTCCAAACTTCTGACGTTCCACGTCCCTACTAGTAGAACATTATCCTTTCGTGGGTTACTCAGTCTTTTTCTCATGGTCACCTCCCTCTTGGCAGGGCCTCCCGGAGATCCGAACGGGGGACTATTTTCCGGAATCTTTTCCCAACGCAGATATCATCATGACACTTTTCAATTACAGCCCATATGTCACAAGGATACACATTCCTTTGCATGCTCATGCCGTTGATCATTCCTGATTCTTCCTCCTTTAGGGGGTGTTTCCCACCCCATTGACAAGAGTATGCCCTGAAGCTCTGTCCGTTCATCCGCCCTCTTTAATAAGACGTTTGACAGAATAAGGATGACTTGTTATTCCGGAAGTATTCGGAAGCCAATGCTGATTTTTATCAAAATGCAAGTGGCGGTGAAGTAATAACCCCGGACCGAGGACGATTAGAATTAGACTCTATCCCAGTATCACCAGTATTTGTGTAAAAGATACCTTAGTGTCATAATTATAATGAAAAATATCATAGTTTGCCGGTCGATGTGGCCGAGTGGTTCTAGGCGCTTCAGTCCGGAACCGTGCTGCTGCTACGGTCGCAGGTTCGAATCTTGCCTCGGGCATGGATGTGTGTGATGTCCTTAGGTAAGTTAGGTTTAAGTAGTTCTAAGTCTTGGGGACTGATGACCTCAGATATTAAGTTATGGTTCAAATGGCTCTGAGCATTATGGGACTCAACTTCTGAGGTCATCAGTCCCCTAGAACTCTTGAACTTAGAACTACTTAAACCTAACTAACCTAAGGACATCACACACATCCATGTCCGAGGCAGGATTCGAACCTGCGACCGTAGCGGTCGCGCGGTTCCAGACTGCAGCGCCTAGAAGCGTTCGGCCACCCCGGCCGGCAGACGTTAAGGTCCATAGTGCTTAGAGCCATTTGAATTTTGTCATATTTTCTTATCAAAGACTGTCAAATATTACTATTTGCTAAAAAGAAATCGGGTTGCATCTAGCTAAAAAAGTTAAAAATTAAGCTGTTGCATAATATTGGAATAGAATTTGACTTCCATAGAAAATTTTAAAAATTAGTTTGAAAAAACTTGATTTTAGCTGTACTTTTCAACAATATTTAAACTTTGTTTAGCATTTTATTGTTTTATACGTGGGACAAGTGTATATTCATTTATGAGTACTTGTGCTAAATAATGAAAGTAGCGGCAACTTCCATGTTAACTTTGAATGATGTTTTATTCAGATTCATCAAGATAGCTTTCTCAACCATTAATGTGAGGGTCTAGCATTCTTGTCAGCTGGTAACACTCAGTAAAAACTAGTACTTCTATAATCGAAAGATCATCCTAGAAATATTTGTCTTGTGATTCAGTAGCTGAAGAAAGTTGCTTAATAATATAAATTTTGCGTTAAATTATTACAGTTTCCTTGTTCACTAAAATGTGTTCCCAATATGGACTGGTGGCCGTAACATTGTAATATCACATTTTATTACGAAAATAACTACGTCAGTTACTGTGTTGTGTGTAGGAGCCAAAGATGCTACTCCTTGCATAAGAAAAGCGATCATTATCATTGTATTATCTCAGATATTTATTATCTCTGTTGTGAACGTAATGTTAATCATTCCGATTTTGTTCTTGCTCTGATAACTGTGAATACCACGTATTGCAACTCGATGCAGGAGTTGCATTCAGGGAAGAAATAAACGAGTACTCATCTCTGCTATATAATTCGGTGATACTTGAAAGTATATATTACTCTTCCTAGTCATTCTAATTGCGATAGAAAGTTTCATCTACACTATGTGACGTGGAGTTGGAGAGACGCTGGGGAACTGGTGAACAAACCTGCAAATAAACCTGGCGACTTTCAAAACTCAAGAACAGGCAACAGCTCTTTACTAACGTATTACCACGTGACATAATAAACACAAGGCGAGTTTAGGTTCAATGGACATTTCAATAAACCATTTAAAAATCAAGAATGCATGCTAATCTTGTCTATAAGACCATAAAATACAATAAAACTAACATATAATATTATTTTAGTGGAACTCGTGACAGCAGTTATGTGTGTGAGCTAACACAAACGTTTCACAATCAGCATGCGTTTGTATACTGTGATTATTGTTTGTTTCGGGGACGAGTAAATCACTTAGAGTCCGAATTCCTAAACAACCGTTAGTAACACGATCACGGGCTAACCTTAGTAAAATAACAGCACGCGATTTATAGAGTTTTGAGGTGGTGTTATTTGTTCTTTTAATCAAGATGTGTGCCTGTATCCTTTACTTCGGACTAGAAGGTAAAGTAAGGATGAAGGAGAGTGAGGTAAATAATGAACCATCATTAAACTGAGAGAGCTACGCAAGTGAGCAAACAGCAGCGACAGGTAGGACGAAAAGCAGGCGGCGTGTCCCGGCAGGCGGGCAGGCAGTTGTGGCTGAGCAATTGTTGTCTCGACGAGCCCCATCGCACCGCGCTGACTTGCCTCGCGGGCCGAAGAAGCAGAGCCGGGCGACATCGATTTTATGCAAAACTGGTAAAGAAACTTGCTCGGGCTAAATCGCATCGGGATTATCGAGATTACACACGCAAACGGTGTTTACTCAGAACTTGTTGAGCGGCGTGCAGCGCGGCGCCGTTTTAGTGAATAAAGCGTGTCTGCAAGGCGGCAGCTACCGCGTCTGGCGAGCTACCGAGGAGAACGCGTTGCGTCGGAAGTGTGAGATTTTACGTGTCGTCTGTAACTGTGGTACCAGAGCAATAAACACGTTTTCACAGATAAAGGAGGAATAGACATTATTTTATCCACAATGGTATCAGACCACTGTTTTGTAAATATCACTGAAGAAGAAACCGCAGCAAACTACATTTTTCGAATTAATGATTTATTTATGCTCCTGGGACCATCATGTGATGTCAGCGAAGATTTGTGGTACAAATTTCATATTTTTGTTTTTAAATACAACATAAGACCTGCGGAAAAATAGTCCTATCGGAGCACAAAGAAGGCGAACATGCTCATGTTTAAGATAATCTGGCAAGTGTGGTACCAGCTGCCTCATTCTACCTTTGACAGCGCTTTTACAAATTTTCCCAAAAATTCTGGCATGCCAATATTCGCCCTCTTCTTAACGTGCAATTCACCTCTCACTCCCGATAGCACCTCTGTGACTTGCTCATACCCACAAATCAGTAACTGTAAGTCGTCGATACACATCCTGTTCTATTTGTCCGCCGGCCGGTGTGGCCGATTCAGATTCTTTATTCACCATTGACCACCTGAGGTGGAATAGGCAATTTACATGAATATCATAACATTTTCCTTCAGTAGTACCTTAAAGCTAAATGAGCATTGCAAATAGTGCCCATAGATGATAATACTCACCATAACATAAGCTAAATACATTCAGTGACATCACATAATGAAATCCTTAAAAGTTAATGTCGATTGATTTTATATTCATAAATTCTGCTATGTTGTAAAAAGGACTGATTAGTAACCAATTTAGTAGCTTGCTCCTGAAGCTGCTTATGTGAGCCAACCGAGAGGAAAATGGAAGTTTATTAAATATTTTTAGACTATTGATTAGATGGGAATTCCCTGTTCTTGTCAGCCTGTGCCTAGGTATGTCTAATTTTGTTTTGCCTCTGGTATTATGGTGGTGTATGCTTTCCCTCATTTCAAAATTTGCTACATTGTTTTTTGCATACAATGCTGAGGTGTATATATAAAGATTAATAACTGTTAATATTTTCAGCTGAATGAACAGTGGCCAGCAGTGCTCTGATTTACCAGAATTGCTCATTGCCCTTATCACTTTCTTCTGAATTTTTAGAACTTCAATGATGTGAAGAGAGTGTCCCAATTTCAGCAGTCCATACTCTATATGTGACTGAAACAGTCCAAAATAAATAACTCTTAAATATTCTTTTGTCACCAGGCTATTCAGTTTCCACATTAAATACGTAACTCGAGACAATTTTGCGCAGGTATGGTTGATGTGTGTTTCCCACGTTAACTTAGTCTACATGAATTCCTAGAATTTTAACTGCTTTCACCTCTACCTCTTTTGACAATCCTAGTATAATCTGTTGGTTTTTATCAGGATTGCAAAGCACTGTATTTGATGAGAACCAATTTAGTGCTGCTTCCAGACCATCTTGCATCATATCTTGCAGAACTGATATGTTCTCGTGCTGAGCAAGCAAAGTTGTGTTATCAGCATAACAAATAACAGTATTGGGGATACAATGTGGTAAATCGTTGACTGCAATTATAAAGAAGAAGGGCCCAAGGACAGAACCGTGTGGCACTCCTGTCTTAACTTCTAGCAATTGTGAGTCTCTGTTTCTGACAGAGGCAAACTGCTTCCTATTGTTTAGGTATGATTCAATTACTGCCAATGCAAAGTCTTGTACGCCATAGAATTTGAGTTTAGCAAGTAAGATATCATGAGAAATGCAGTCAAATGCCTTACTTAAATCACATAAAGGAAGTGAGGTTCTAGGCGCTTCAGTCTGGAACCGCGCGACCACTACGGTCGCAGGTTCGAATCCTGCCTCGGGCATGGACGTGTGTGATGTCCTTACGTTAGTTAGGTTTAAGTAGTTCTATGTTCTAGGGAACTGATGACCTCAGATGTTAAGTCCCATAGTGCTCAGAGCTATTTGAACCATTTTTGAACCTGTTTGTCCATTCCCGTTCACTCATTCGACCCAACTCACTGTCATTATCTCCTCATGTCTAACTGTTACTGTCTCTTATCTCAAAGCCAAACTCTCCTGCGTTTTGTCCTACTACTACAGCCCCCCCTCACTTTCACTGTCTCCCTTTTGCTTTCTGATACTGCAACTACCTCATTCCTTCCTTCCTAGTGTTGCTGTCTCTTCTCATTCCCACTGTCTCTCTGTTCTTCGATGTCATTGCCATAGACCCTGTCTCTCATTATCACTCCCACCCACTTCTACTTTCTCCTTCACCTTATTCCTCTCCTACTGGCAATGTCTCCTTTACTCTTCGCCGCACGGGATTAGCCGAGCAGTCTAAGGCGCTGCAGTCATGGACTGTGCGGCTGGTCCCGGCGGAGGTTCGAGTCCTCCCTCGGGCATGGGTGTGTGTGTTTGTCCTTAGGATAATTTAGGTTAAGTAGTGTGTAAGCTTAGGGACTGATGACCTTAGCAGTTAAGTCCCATAAGATTTCACACACATTTGAACAAATTTTTTTTTTCCTTTACTCTTTTCCTACAATTGTTCTGTCACTGTCAGCTGTGTGTCTACTGCCGTTGTGTCCCTGCCTTTCTCTCATAGTACGATTGTCGTCTTCGCTCTTTCCATACCACAAACAGCGTCTACAGTCTTCCACTCTTTATTACTTTTCCATCCCTTTCCAGATCCCACGGTCCCCTTCTGTTTCAGCATAAATACCAAAGTTTTTGGAAAAAATTTTGTAGATGCTGAGCAAGGTAAAATGATCCACTCTTAAGTCCGAGTATTTTAGGCAAGTGTATATTCGTGGTTTTTGTGCTACGACACGAGTATTTTTCCGCTCCGCCGGTTCCCTTCTTTTCCCTGCTACAGCGGGGCAAGTCGTTGATATGAAAATAACTTTATCGGTCAGTAAAATTTTGGTATTTTACTTACGTCAAACTGAAATAGTGCTAGAATAATATTACACCTCAGGCTGGATTTTAAGTACACATAAATTTTGCTTCAGTACTCCCAGAAATTCTGATTATAACGGAGACACTTTACAGCGTATTTTCCTGTACAACGCCACTTTATAAACTACGTTTTCGCCTCACAATGCACTATACGTGCGTGTTTTACGTGTACAAGTAGGGAAACTTTGAACTTCTGTATCTCAGAAATGAATAAAGATACCAATAAAATTTACCCCTTTGTTCAAGGTCGGTTCTTAGGAATATAACACAAAAATTTCAGCCATTTGCTTTGTATAGCTGTCTTGGAATCCGTGGCTCGGACCTAGTAAGGAAAAGGGGTAAAATGCAAAAAGAACCCAACGATTTGCTCCATTTGCGTAAACAGGAGAAATTGACACTTTGAACCTTTTCTGCAGAATCGTAACACAAAGGCGACCCTTCTGCTGCGTCTACAAATGCTCCCTAGTAGAAGGGATATCCAAAACACTTGATCCTATCTTTCTATCAGCAACAGAATCCCCGGTATGAGCCTCGGTACAATTCCGTTTTTATGAGCGACATTTTGGAACATATCAAGTAGCCCATACTGTCGCACGCGTACCGAATCGAAATCTTAGGTTTACAAAAAATTTAACATTACAGTCAAGGTCTTCATATTTTACTTACTTGAGGGAAGGTTTTGTTTTATCCATTACACCATAGAGATCTGCAATATTGATAGGTGATAATTACAGGATGACGGATACATGTGTTTAAGTCTCACTTCACATCAGCTAGTGATTTGATTGGCTTTACCAAAGAACAAGTTGCTCTCGTGGCGCGACAAGGTTACGAAAGATTTCCTTGGGGACGGAACGTATGGCCTCCTTGGTTAGTCTGACAAACAAGTCCCAGGTGCTGTCTTTGGCTGACACTATCTCTCAGCCAGATGAAGTCGCTTGTCCTCTTTCAGTGGAAACCTCTCAGCCTCCAATATCTGGGCAATCACAGAGGATAGGATTGTTGGTAGTTGGGAGCTCCAACGTTAGGCATGTTATAGGACGTGATGATGATGATGATGATTAGTGTTTTAGGGCGCACAACAACGAGGTTATCAGCGCCCGTTCCCAAAAGAAATGTTGGCGAGTGCAGCCAAGATCTGTTAAACAAGGATCAGTGCAGAGCAGATCTTTGCGAGAATGGTAAACGTTCAAATTTCAAAATTGGACACAATAAATCAAAACAGGTAAATAAAACTAAAAATAAAATAGCAGTACAAAACAGGTAAAAATAATTAACGGTGGCTGAGTGACCACTTACAAATAATGGGTGACCAAACCACTTTCCAGCACATTAAGATCTCAATCCCAATATTTTGGGAAGAAGTCCAGACATCACACAAAAACGTAAAACTCTAGCGACACTCGCCTCATCATTAGTTAAAATACAGGGCAGGACATGGCTGGCAAGGAGGGGAAGAAAGCCAGTGTGCACTCTATACGCATACCAGGTGGAGTCGTTCCATATATGGAACGGATCGTTCCAGATGCCAGGAAGAGCACAGGATGCAGCCGATTGCAGGTGGTGGCTCAGATCGTACCAATCATATGTGTCGCTTTGGACCGGAAGAAACTCTCTCTGGTTTCGAGCGGCTATCAGAAGTGTTACAGCCGGCCGGTGTGGCCGAGCGGTTCTAGGCGCGTCAGTCTGGACCCGCGCGACCGCTACGGTCGCAGGTTCGAATCCTGCCTCGGGCATGGATGTGTGTGATGTCCTTAGGTTTAAGTAGTTCTAAGTTCTAGGGGACTGATGACCTCAGAAGTCCCATAGTGCTCAGAGCCATTTGAACCAGAGGTGTTAAAGGTTGCCAGTATTGCTTTCGAGATGAAAGCACATGTCACTATTTGCAGTGTAGTCGACAGGATTGATTGCAGACGTCTGATACAAAGCCGAGTGGAGGGTTGGAATCAGTGGCATAGATAGTTCTGCGACCGTGTAGGCTGCAGATTCCTCGGCTTACGCCATAGGGTGGTGGGGTTTCGGGCTCCACTAGACAGGTCAGAAGCCCACTAAATGAAAGAGGCGGCTACACAGGTAGCGGGAGCTGTCTGACCTGGAGTGGGCGGGCTTTTTAGGTTAGAGGGTTTCGGGGTAACACAAAAAGGGCTTCAGTCTCAAAGGGTGCAAGTTGAACACAGGAAGAACATAGATCCACGAACGATAATTAAAACAGTTTCAAATTGTTGTATCTGTGTTGGGAAAGCACCAGAGCTCCGAGCGTTAATAGAAAGCAAATCGTTATAGACACTGAAAGCTGGCTAAACCGGAGATAAGATCAGCCGAAACTTTTGCGAAAGACCTAACGGTGTTCAGAAAAGATAGGCTAAATACTGTTGGCGATGGAGTGTTTGTTGCTGTTAGAAGTACTTTATCTTGTAGCGAAATTGAAGTAGATAGTTCCTGTGATTTAGTATGGCTAGAGATCATTCTTGGCAACACCAATAAAATAACAATTGGATCCTCTTACCGATCTCCCAAATTAGGTGATACAATTTATGAAATGTACGAAGAAAACTTGAGTTTAATTTGAAACACGTACCCGACTAACGCAGTTATTGTAGGTGGTGACCTCAATTTATCTTCGATATTTGGCGAAAATACATATTTAAATCCAGAGGTACACATAAAACAGCATTCGAAATTGTGCTAAATGTATTGTATGAAAATTATTTCGAACAGATAGTTTATGAGCCCACTCTGATAGTAAACTATTGTGAAAACACTCTTTACCTCCCAGCAACAAAAAATCCTGAGTTAATAACAACCATTAAAACGATTAGTGAACACAGGGTTTTCGTAGTGAGACTAAATATCATAACTCTCAAATCCTTCAAAAATAAACGGAAAATATATCTATTAAAAAAAGTAGATACGAACTCGCTCGAGTCCTTTCTGGGAGACATTCTCCACTCCTTCCAAATTGTCGAAAAAAATCAAATAAATTAACAAACGACAGAGCGCATCCCCCATGATACAAAAATAGGTTAGAACAATGTTGCAGAAACAATGAAAGAAGTACGTCCAACTTAAACGAGCAAAATTCCAAAGACTGGTCATCTTTTACAGAAGCTCAAAATTTGGCGCGTGTTCTAGTGCGAGATGCGCGCAAGAGTTTCCACGACGAAATTTTGTCGAGAAACCTGGCGGAAACTACGAAGATATTCTAGTCGTATGTAAAGTGCGCTAGCTGCAAGGCACAATCAATGCCTTCTCTGCACGGTAGCAATGGAAATGCTATCGATGACAGTGCTGCTAACGTAGAGTTACTGAACACAGCCTTCCAAGATTCCATTGTCAAAGAAGACGAAGTCAATATTCCGTAATTCGAATTAATATAAGCTACCAACACGAGTAACTTAAAAGTAGATATCCTCAGAGTAGTGAAGCAACTTAAATCGCTTGATAAATGCAAGTCTTCCGGTCCAGACCGTGCACCAATTAAGTTACTTTGAGAGTATGCTGATACAATGGCTCCATACTTAACAGTCGTATATAACCGTTCGTACGGCGAAATGTACGTATCCAAAGACTAAGAAGTCGCACACGTCACAGCAATATTCAAAAAAAGGCAGTAGTTCTTTCGGAGTCCTTTCCGGGTAGGATTAACGGAGTGCATCGAGAAAGTTCAAAGAAAGACAGCACGTTTTGTGTTATCTAGATGTAGCTGCGAGGTGGTCACGGACGTGGTACAGGATTTGGAGTGGACATCATTAAAAAAAGGCGTTTATGGTTGCAGCGGGATTTTCTTAAGAAATTTCAATCACCAACTTTCTCCTCCGAAACTGAAAATATTTTTTTGACGCCGACCAACGCAGGTAAAAACGATTGTCATGATTAATTAAAGGAAAGATATAGGTGTTCGTTTTACCACGCGGTGTTCGAGAATGGAATAATAGAGAATTATTGTGAAGGTGGTTCGATGAATCCCCTGCCATGCACTCAAATGTAATTTGCAGAGTATCCATGAAGATATAGAGAAGCGCTGTAAATCTATTTTTCTTGCGTTGTCTTGAGTGAAATTTTGTGTCTTAAAGCCTGTTCTCTCTAATACGTTCAGCTTACCTGCATTCCCATCATTAGAGAGAAAAACTGCATCATAAGTTGCAATTATGTCAACTGTAGCGTTGAGTGAATTTAGAGCATCATTTGGATTCTAGTTTTTGCTATGAACACACTTTTTTTAGAAGTTGAAGACTGGCCAGAAACCTGTAAGTGGGCTTGACAACGTCCAGGATACAATTTGGAAGCCTCTCCTTGTGAATGCATAAGTTGTTATACCTCTCAGCTTCTAGATATTTACACCATCTAATGTGGCACAGATGATGAAATGGGTATTCATTTGTTGATACCATATAGAAATACGTAATCCATACTGAACTTTCATGTCACTTACACTGGATAGGTTCTGACATTGCTGAATGATTAAAGAGACTCCGTCAGTAGCACAAGGCAAAACAAGAACTGCTTCTTCATAAACAAAGCAGCTGGTTTATTATTGTTACTAAGATACAAAAAAGAGCCATAAATAATCTACAAAAGCAAAGAGTATATATCATAGTCTTCTAGATGTATCCTATGCAGATTTACTTGAAAGTAATCCATGAAATCGTTGTTCGCCCAGCTAGTAATGAAGTGTTGCTTCAAAAAGTGGGCGTGGCAGGAAGGTCGCGTCACACATTTAACCATTTTTCAGGCACTTGGGATGCGATTCCATCGTTAAAACTTTTGTAACTTATTGTGCATGAGTTCTACCAATGAATAGAAATTAAACTGAAAATTGACATTTTTGGCCAATTTCATGAGAACCTTGCATAGGAGATGCATATTCTTCTATCTTGAAAGTATTTTATGATTAAAGTATAGGCATATTGTGGTCTTCGTAATATTCATTTCCAAGTAGCTAAAGCTATTGTTAAACCAAGTAAATGCCTCCGGGGCGAGTTTCTAATGTTTATAGAGTTCAATGTGCTTGTTTAGTTTTGAGTTCAACATGAGCGAATTCTCTGTACTATTACGGAAACTGTAATTAAATTTCATTTCGTTTGGAATTTCCCCGGTAGCTTAATGCCTCTGTCACGCATAAGTATTGCTCATCATTGCTGACGTCTAATTTGTCCTCTGTGGTAAATAGATATATTAAAAGGATCATTTTCCCTATGCTCAGCACCTTATCTCATGCAGATCACAGCTTCCTACCATTTCAGTTATTTCAAACGCATTCATGAATCCCCTATCAAACATAATGTAACTCTGGGCGTTAACTTCTCGGCAATAATAATATCATTAATTAATTACATCACTTTTAGATTTAGCGCGAAATTTGTTTTTCTATTTTCCGTGTCATTTTCCCAGAGCGATTTAGGGAAACTACGGGAAACCTAAATCTGGATAATCCTAAGTGGTCTGAATTCAGGCGCCTCCAAATTCACTATCAAATATTTCCCACCTGCAAATATTGTCGGATGTATGAATATCAATTGATACTGGTTTTATAGAGCGTCATCGTTTCTTGCAGTATGTAAGAGTTTGCTTGATGTTTAAATAACTTAAAGAGAGTATCTTGATAGTTTTCGTGTTTGTCATTCTTGTAATGCCATTGGGAGCTCTCTAAATAATCGTCTGTAGTTGTAACACTGTTTACACTAAAGGTGTTCAAGCTTCACCAAGAGACACACCTCTAAATAACAACCACAGCTAAAACAGTATTGGCTGAAACCGCCTGGGAGTGTTGTATTTGCATTATGACTGTCAATCTGCTCAGCAGAGCAACTTTAGCAGTACGTGTCGATTACATAACATATCAATGCACAATCAAATTTATATTTTTCTCTTCATTAATCCTTGAGAACAATTTTCTATTATTGGGAGTATTCGAACGACATTTACAAGAATTCTTACAAAATTGACATCTTTTTTAAGGGATCATAGATAGAAAAAATAATATCTAAGCTGTTGTAAAAATATTAATACGAAGTGTGATGAAAATTTGCACGATACATTCAGAATATGTAATTTACTGCACAGTTTTCTAGGTCAGCGCGAACAAAACAAAGCCATAGTAATTGCACTATGCTGATGAAACATATGAATGTTACGAAATTATTAATATGCAAATATCGTGTGAGGCTAGCTTTAATGTTTTTGTGCTTTTATGGTTGCCTGTTGGAGTTGCTTTCAAAGCAGTGTTTTAAATTTTTTTGGAATTCAATCACGGATTTATGGTGTGCCAATTTCCAGTTACGAAAGCCAGCTCTTTGACACGTGCTGTCTCAGTAGCTCTGTAATGATGAGTTATTCTGCAGAGAATCCTTGGAGATTTGAGTAAAAGAAGGTTATTAAAACGTTATACTTGTGACCGTATTTACGCTCCCTCATAGAAGGACTTAGACGTACCTTGCGTTAGCTGCGACTTTGTTCCGAAATCTGGATGTTGCAAGTCAGTAAAAGCTTCAAACTACCTAAAAGTGTTACAATTTTTATGGCGGAGACTGTGGCAAATTTGGAAGAATTCAGGGTTGTATCTTCAACTTATTTCTTAAAGACATTAAACATGTCAGACTTGTAGAGTGTTTTCAAAAATATTCAACATCGAAGATAGAATAAAACAAGCAAACATTGCATTTTGGATGTGATACTGGAATACGTTTGCTGTCAACGTAGAGGACACACAATCAGTTCGCTGTTGGTGCATTTCCTCCCTGGCATCCGCCATAATGAGGTCCAAGCAAAACAAGCTGCATTTTCAGTAACTTTTCTCGATTTGAAATTACGGGTTGCAGATTACATACGAGAAGTCGAAAGCCACGGAAAAAAACAATGGAAAAATATGTGGAATGCGTCACAATCAGAAGACGACGTAAACCACATCTTGTTTTCGCACCCCAAATTTGAATGTAAATGATCGGAATTATTGAAGACTTTCTTGAGTGTTGGTTAAATCCCCCCCCCCCCCCCCCCGAATTAGCTTCTTGTCTTTTTGTTAATAAAGAAATTATAAGGGATTGCCAGTTTCCTTAAGAGTCAAGCTGTGAGAAACGCTAAACACGGGAATGCGCTTATATTAACCGACAACAGAAAAAGACAAACTGCCCTATCGAAAAATCTGCATGGTCTTGCTACAGGCAAAGTAAGAGGTGTAGCTGATCCCATTGTCCCAGCCGAAGAACTGAACCGATACTTCACATTGTCTATAACCACTAAAGAACCGCAAACGATGAAGAGGCTCATTGTTTACTTCACGGAGATAAACGACTGTAGTCATGAAAAATTCTGTCAAAGCATGTCACTTGAAATACCGTCAGAAAAGCCGTCTTGTGTATCACATCATCGTCTACTGGACACGGTAGCATCACAGACCAAATGGTGAAGCTTATTATTGACGGACTACTGCCCACTATAACATATACACTTTCGACCATCCCTTAACCACAAGTGTTCTCCCTGAGGCCTAGAAACAGGGTCTAGTTAAATCACTGCCTAAAATGGACAATGCCACAGCGCTCTCCGATTACCGACCTATTTGCATGCTTCCTGCACTGTCCAAGACATTAGAATACACAAGGTGAACGGTAATAAAATTGACAAACTGGAGGTACAGATTTTTGACGGGAAATGGAGGAATAAAGGTCCTATAAATATGTATCCGGAAATACACCGTTGCCACAATAGATGACGCTGATGAATTAAAGCTCCTCTGACCACGAGCCGTGTGTTCCCTGCGATTTGTCATTGACGCAGCGTACTGTAAGTAGCAGAATGGTGTTCATTCCGGGAACAAGCCGAGATGATGTTTGTATACGGTCAATCAAATGGAAGCGGTCAACAGGCAGCACAGCTACACCAAGACAAGTAGCCTCACAGACACCAACCATATCTCACAACATTTCAAGCCTGTTTTTGGCGTTTGTGTTATCATGGGTTCTTTCAGACGGACGAACGTCCAGGGATGTGGCGGACTGTGAGTACACCCGACCTGGGGGACGGGGGTCTACAGGATATTGAGACGAACCTTGGAACAAGTACCAGTCCAGTTGCCAACCAACATGGGGCAAGCCAAAGTACGGTTCTGTGTATATTTCATGACAACCACTACTATCCCTATCACCTGCAGTGAGTGCAGCAATTATCAGCTGCGGATTTCCCTCTACAGGAAATATTTTGTCGATGGTTTTTGCACCACACCATCACAATTTTGGGATTTCTGTCATTAGACCTCTTTACCGAAGAAGTAACCTTTACTGGAACTGGCATCACCAATCTGGATAATCGTCATCTGTGGGCTGCAGACAGTCTTCGCTCGGGGAATGACTCAAGAGTCTCATCAGCATTGGTTCAGCATCAATGTGTGGGCAAGGATTCTTGGCGACAACATATTTCTACCGGTTACTATTCCACAATGCCTCGACGGAGGAACGTACCTCGACTTCCTGCGGAGTACTCTGCATGGGCTGATTGAGAATATGCCTTAGGCAATACAACAGCTTATGTGGTTTCTGTTGACGGAACACCACACCTCTACCGCATTATAGTTCGCCGAAACCTTAACAACATCTTTCCCGGATTTTGGAAAGGACGCAGACGCCCTTTAGCATGGGTTGCTAGAATACCGGACTTAAATCCCCTGGATTTTTACCTCTGGCGGCGTATGAAAAGCGTTGTGTATGCTGAACCAGTTTCTGATGTCAGGGCCCTTCAAGAGCGTGTTCACGACGCCTGTGATGCTACTCGAAGAGAGACTGGAACGTGCAAAAGAGTGCCGCAATCCATGATGCGAGGTGTGAGGGTGTGGATTGCATCCCATGGAGGTGACAAGTACGTGAGCATCTCGTCTGATCACCTGCATCCATTCATGTCCATTGTGCATTCCGACGGACTTGGGAAATTCCAGCAGGACAATGCGACAAACCACACGTCCAGCATTTCTACAGAGTGGCTCCAAGAACACTCTTCTGAGCTTAAACGCTTCCGCTGGCCACCGAACTTCCCAGGCATGAACATTAATGAGCATATCTGCAATGTCTTGGAACGTGCTGTTCAGAAGAGATCTCCACCCCCTCGTCCTCTTGCGGATTTATGAGCAGCCCTGCAGGATTCATGGTGTCAATTCCCTCCAGCACTTCTTCAGCCATAGTCGAGTCCATGCCACGTCGTGTTGCGACAGTTCTGCGCTCTCGCGTGCCCCTACACGATATTACACAGGTGTACCGCTTTATTTGGCTCTTCAGTGTATGATGGTTTACAGTCGCCTACGATAGTTTTACAACTCAAATTTAAACCAGACTTATACTCACGGTGATTCAGCTACCCCTACCGACTTCGTTTTATGCAATTCGCAGTGCTATAACAGGCCTTCATAAACTGTGCGCGATATTTTCATATTCTCTAGCTCGCTATGTGCGAAACTCGTCTCACATAAAAAACTAACATGAACCTTTTTAATAGAAATTTTTAATAAAGTTAAATTATGTACTGAGGTATGGTTTCGCTGGAGACCAAGGTTTTCGAGTTATTCAAGAAAAAAGGACAGAAGTGATCTTCAAACCCATCTCCACTCCCTCCCCCTTCACTCATCCCTCACAAATCAGGATTTCTGATATGTTGTTCCTGGCACTCCTTTCTACCATCGTACAAAAATTTCCGACTACATAAATTATTCCAGATATTCGACCTTTTTTGGCCTCTGTCGATTAGGCTATTACGCCATGAGCGTGGTCTGCTATTTCATTAACATTAATCATTTTGAAGGGGCCAGTGAGTGGAATGAAACGAAAACGATTTTCGTAAACGTTACGCTAAAACTAATTATGTTGACAATGCGATCCAACTTAACCCTTACAAGCTCAGTAGCTTCGTTGTCCGAGGGCTTCACGAATACAACGATGTAGTTGTTTATCTCATTCTACATTCTTCATAAAACTGTTAGGAAAAATTTACACAAACGTCAATTTAACAATTTGTAAGTGCTCGATCAAGCCGATGCCGTAATAAGGCCAGTCAATGACGTTCATAAAATGTCTAATATGGGGAACAATCCCAGCAGTTGCACATTCAGTACAGTTTTAGGAGGGAATGCTATGAACAACAATTTAGAATCCTGACCGATGAGGGCTGCGTGTGAGAGGTAGAGTGCGTTCGAGAGTCACTTTCGCACATTTCTCTTGCAAAACTCGGAAACTATGGCCTCTAGAAAAAAAATATATCCCAGTACAAAATTTAACTACATTAAATTTCCTACAAAAAGACCTTGTTAATTTTTTTCTGTTGCACTAATAGTTTACGTGTAGCGAGCGCCAGAAAATGAAAATCTCGGTGCGTGGTTTCTGAAGGTGAGATATAACGTTGCGGGATGCATAAAGCGACATCATAATGGGTGGCTAAATCAACCTGTATAGATATCAGGCAGATGGAGAGAAAGTTTTATCAGGATGGAGCAAATAAACGCTATGCGAAGGATCGTTGCCATGTCATAGATACGGTAAAGGGCGGAACATTTAGACTTGGATGTTGTATTCATTCAAGAACCGTGTACCAAAATGGTGAATTTATGGAATCTCTTCCACAAGCCTAGAGAGCAGCGGCAGGGCCCAAACCGTTGGCTGCCGTTTCTGTTTCGAAAAGAGACATTACAGCTACAAAAATAATTAGGTATACCATAAGAACCAGTAACCACAGAGATACGGTATGCAGGTTCTACTGTGTGTTCACAAGCAACTATTTTCAGTTCAGCTATAAGACAGAAATGTATTTATAAAGATTTAGAATGGCCTCTGCTATTGTGTCACAAGATGCCACACTTTTGCTCTAGATCCCAACGTACAATTCGTGCTGTGGTACAGTAGGGAAACTGACCAACGCAGGGGCGGGGTCCGACTAGTAGACATGTTTCAATAACTAAGCTTGTACATATTGAATATACCAAGCCTTACACATAAAGATAGGGCTGTTCAGAAAGAAGAAAGTGATTTCAGACATTTATTGCTTCCAAAATGCAAAAGATGGGAACACAGTTCTAACGTTCCTGGGAAGACAGAAGTTCAAATTTTTATGCATTTAATGTGAGCATCATTTATTACATGACAAATATCAAAATGGTGGAGACCTGGGAGGCCACCGAGGGTGACGTTCATCTTCTGCTTCTCCTCTTCCAATCCAACGTCCCAAGCCTCACACCGTGTGACTTTTGTCTGTGTCTATCTGACACTCTTGAAAGTCTGCAACATCGCATTGCTGAAGCTGTGAATTCGATAACGAAACACCAACTGCTTTATGTGTGGCAGGAAATGAGCCACAGCTTTGATATTTGTCGTGTAACACATGATGCTCGCGTTGAATGCAAAATGGTTCAAATGGCTCTGAGCACTATGGGACTTAACATCGGAGGTCATCAGTCCCCTAGAACTTAGAACTACTTAAACCTAACCGTAGCGGTCGCGCGGTTCCGGACTGAAGCTCCTAGAACCGGTCGGCCACATCAGCTGGCACATTGAATGCACAAAAACTTGAACTTTTCTCTCCTCAGGAACGTTGGAATTGTGTTTCTATCTTCTGTAGTATGGAAACAATAAATGTTTGATATCTGTTCCTTCTTTTAAAATAAGCCTGTATTACAGAAGAGCGAGTGCAACATGAAACAACAGACGTGACAATGAAGTTCGACGCTTCTCTCAACGACAGATAAAAGATGGAGTTACTACGAGGAACCTAAAAAACTACTGTGCTACAAATATATGAAAACTGTACCAAGTGAGTATACAATTGCAGAAGAACCAATTAGGAGCATCTAAGAAACGACATTAGGTTACAAAATCCAATGAAAAGTTCCAACACTGCATTTCAGCACATAACTTAGAAGAGACGACACAATAATCCCAGAGTAGGTCAATCCTAAATGGAATAAAGAACTGACGTCTCTCAATCGCATTCTAAGGACTAAAAGGAAGGCTTCTCAAAAAGCGTCGGAAGAAACGGAAAGCACAGGGCGGTTGTTACTTTATAGAGAAGCCAAGAACAAGATAAAACTCCATAGAAATGGGAAACTCTTGTCGCGAAAAACGTGAAAACAGATCCCTGGAAAGCCCCTTTCAAAATAGTGAAAGAAAAAAAATTGTTGCCGCTGGTAATGTCGATGATAAAGAAAGGATTGGTACAATGAAACAATAGCAGAAGGGTTCAGTTGAACATGCACTAAGCATTCTATTGATAGTGAACCGTGCAGGAGTGGAGAACGGGCTGTAGCTTTTAACTCCACTCGGGATGCGGGTATATCTCTTTATATTCATACTCGCTGAATCCATGCGCAAAGTAGTTTCATACAATAGCTATGCCATGAGCGCATAATTATTCTTTGTAGTACTCTTTCTGGTGGTTGTTAAAAAAAAAAAGCTTCCGAGATTATCTTCGTTCCCATTAGCCTGAGCATTGTTTGAAGAATTGTAATCTGAACATTGAGATTTATGACAAAATATAACTCATACGAAATTGTACGATTAAAAGGGAAATATATATATATATATATATATATATATATATATATATATATATATATATATATATATATATATATATATATTGCTCCTTCACACAAAAGGTGTGTATTTGACATTTGAGAATTAATGATATTCATTGATGTATTGCGTAGTTGTTAATCAGAAGGGAACTTCCGAAAGACTGGATACGAACGTGCATTTAATAATCCAAGAGTTCCATTACTTCTTCGGAAGGTTAAACTTCATCAAAGCCAAATATCCGCTTGATCTGAGGTTTCCCGACTGATTATACAACGCTCCCAAAATTACGAGGCATTTTATTTGTACAGATTAGCAGACTGCCGCAAAGCACGAGCCTGCAGAGAAGAAGAATCATCGCCTGATTTCATTCTAACAAGTAAAATTTCTGAATCATTTTGAGTGACTGAGTTATGACTGTGTTTCCTATTACGAATGATTGATTGCTCGAACGAATTGAGAACTACATAACTACATAATTACATAGATAGGAGGAGAAATTACAGGGCAAAAGCGCCAACTCAGGAGGCTGACGAAAACGCGGCGCGACGCGAGGCAACCAGTAGTAGGCCCACCATCTGCACAGGAGAAAGTTCGGGATTCAGTTCCACCCTAAACAAAGCTCCCGGCCCAGATGTAATCGGCCCATAGGTACCTCAAGAAGCGCAGAGGAAGCTAGCAACTGGTAAAGGATGATTCAACTATGATGTTCACCTCAGGTGTTTCCTGAACCGTTTAAGACAATGCAATTCTGTTTTCATTGAAATTAGTTCTCCTCACTAAATATCGTATAGCCTCCTCTCATGGCGATATTGTTTACAGAGATATCGAAGGAACCTTGTTTTTTTTTGTTTTTTTTTCAAGTAGAACTATAGTAACCTTTGCTATTCGTAACCTAGTTTTAAAAGAGAATAATTCAACTACGTTTCATTCAAAGATCTGATTAGTAGTTCAGTAAAAAGTACTGTATTTCTACATTAGTCTTTCTACGAAGGCGTCCTGAAAAGCTGTGGCTGCGAATTTAGTACGTGAAAACTCTTAAAGCTTTTTAAATAAACTAATTTTCTACATCTTTATTCTTCATGTCTACATATTTATTCCTCTACGTTGTGACCCAGGCGACGAACACGTTTCTGTGAACGAGAGACCAGTTTCTTGATATTGTCGCAGTAGAATGTTTGTTCACGGAGCTACTACCTTACCTCTGCCTCCACCGCTTCATCACTATCTAAGTCGTCGAAGGTGTTCTTTAAGTTCTAGAAAGAGATGAAAATCGGATGTAGCAAAGGCGGGGCTGTATGCAGGGTGATTGATGATAGTGAACCCAAGACGTCCGACTTCTGCGTGTATCGCAGAGCTCGAGAGTGGTCTGCCATTGTCGTGTTAACGAACTCTTCGAATTCTAGCTTCCAGTTTTTCTCACATATCGGTATAGTTACGTCACACACCGCCATGTTACACGCTACAATTCGGAGCCCTTTGTGACATATGATTGCAACTTGCTTCATAGAAGCGGGAAAGTCGACCGAGTAACCTGCATGACATGTACTACTTCAACCGTTATTGGGAACAGGATAAAACATTAGCAGTCACTACTTTTAAGCACGTCTTCCTATTTTGAACATGAAACCGACTGCAGTCTTATGCGGAAATTTTATCCGTGCTGTCACATAAGGTTGATGGGCTCTCCAACTTGACGTAGCTAAGATGATCTCCTAAAGAAAGCCGAAAACTGGAGAAAAGTTTAATTTAAAACTAATACGTCACAATGTGCTACATGTGAGTCGTCTGACACACCAGCTGGAAGGCAAAGGATATGGCATTAAAGGATAATCCACCAGTCAACTACGATAACAATTCTGCTCTTGTTTCTCCTAGAGCCTTTAAAGAAAGGTGCACGCCTGAAATCGAATGGATTCGTAAAACAGGAAATTAAGATATACAGAATATTAAATAACAGTTCGCGTCATGAGATTAACTTTAAGAAGAAAACTTAAATTGCAAAACTACATCAGTGACAACGACAAAAACGAAATCACGACAGAATGTGCCCATATACACTTGCTTGAAATTGTATTTATATCAAGTGTTCGAAATGCCCATCGTCTACTGCAATACACGTTTCCCATTCGCTTGTGCAAGGCTTTTGGACAGAATGAAAAAATTCCTTGGGTATCATTTCACATGCAACAAAGATGTGATACTTTAAATTCTCTTGCGTCGTCGGAAATTCATCTTTCACTTTACCCCAGAGAAAACGCTCCAGTGGCGTCAAATCAGGCAAATGTGCAAGCCAACTATCTAGCGAGATACATTCAGTCGATAAGTATCACGCAGAAAGCTATTTCACTTGTTCGGTCCTTTTGTTTCCAATCAGTTACCGTTTTTAAAAATAATTGACTTGTACTTCCTTAAACCGTATCCCGTCGAATGACCAGACATTTTACATCTATTAACTTGATAACAATCAGTCCCATTGTATAGAAGAAAGGGAGAATCATTGTATTTCAGCGTTTTCTGTGACTAAGACACTTTCTGCTTACGTCTCACTACAAGTTGTATGTACATTAGCTGTTTCACCCCACTTTTGTACATTTTACATCTCAAGTATTTTACTTCATCGTCTGGATACAACGCGTGATCTGAATGTCAGGCCCATATGTCTGCTCAGACAGTCAAAATGCTATCCCCCATCCTCACTGAATCCGCGAGTCCCTTATCCACATCAGAACCCACATCCAGAAGTCTTATCCACATCTGCATCTACGGCTATTATAATTCTGCAAACTACTTTAGCCCGTTCGCTATGCCGCAGTTCTGGCGGTAGGCCTATCCTGCTTTAGTCGCTTCCTCAATTTACATTTCTTTGACTAAGAATGGAGAGGCCTATCATGAAATTTAATACAACGTAATACCTAAGCTACATCTACGTGATTCTCTGTTCAAATGGTTCAAATGGCTCTGAGCACTATGGGACTCAACTGCTGAGGTCATTAGTCCCCTAGAACTTAGAACTAGTTAAACCTAACTAACCTAAGGACATCACAAACATCCATGCCCGAGGCAGGATTCGAACCTGCGACCGTAGCGGTCTTGCGGTTCCAGACTGCAGCGCCTTTAACCGCACGGCCACTTCGGCCGGCGATTCTCTGTAGTTCATACTTTAGTGTGCAAGGAATCACTTTCAGACTATTTCTTTCTTACCGTTCTACTCTCGAATAGCACTTGAGGAACATGAACAACTAAATAATTCTGTGCGAGTTCTGATTTGTCTCATTTTATGAAAATGGGCTTCTCTTCTTACATAGATGAATATCAACATTTTTTTTTTTTTTTTGGCATTCTTAGGAAATTAAATTGAGGCAGTGGGAACCATAAGGGCCCAAAGCATAGAAGCAATGTTTGGAGAAAAATAAATGTTTCTGAAAATCAAGTTTCTACACAAACTTCAAGCCGCATAGGTCTGAATTTTTTTTAATCAAGTCTCGTCCTTTGTCGCTTACGAAAAAATAATGTAGCCACTTTATGTTACAAAACGTTATTTAATTTTTAAGATTATATCTATTGATAAAGTTGAGTCACAAAATTTCCATTCATAGGCTAGTGACAATAGCGTCTTTTGACAATTGTGAAGTTTGTAATTAACAGGAAATTAGAATCAGAACTTGAAGAACAGATACTACATGGGCCATACACACAACTCTGACCTGTTACCACAGTTAACGGTCCTCGTTATCATTATCTTCATTAAGCATATCTTGTGGCTTGAGGTTCAGATAAAACAACCGATACATCTCCGATAATGAGGTGTTACACCTACATTTATGATGCAGACACTAAATGACGTTGTTAACCCCAGATAATAATTGATTAGCACAGATGAACAAAATTGCTGTTTGCGCTTTGGGCCCTTGTGGAAATGAATAACCAAGAAACCGATGAGACATCATTTCGTGAATGTTCATATTTTCAATGTGGGACTACGGATGTACGTAAAGCTGGTTCACCGTAAAATCTACAGATGCCAGGAGCATGCATACATACTACAATCTCAAAATTTATGATGTGCTTCAAACCTTCGTTGTTCTCAGTGCCTGAATTACTGAATGAAATTTCGTGAAAAGATCTCACCGCAACGAAAGACGCCTTACTTTAATGACTTCCGCCCTCCAAACCACGGTGCCCGTCACCCGCCTCCGCTGCGCCAAATTGCTCAGCATACCCGTAACACTCTCTCCTTTATTTATTTATAATACAAAACGGGCTGCCTTTCTTTGATGTTCTTCGATATCCTCCAGCAACACTGTCTTGTAATGCGCACACACTGTGCAACAATACTCCGGAAGAGGACAGACGAGCGTAGTGTAGGTATTCCCTTTAGTAGTTTTTTTGCACGTTTCGTGATCTTAGTATATCCCATAAGGTACAAGCTGTCAACTGTTTGTAGTGAACTTCGTTTACCAAATGCAGTTCAACCCACAATACAATTATATCATATAAACGTTTTATATACACTGAAGCGCCAAAGAATCTGATATAGGCATGCGTATTCAAATAAATAGATATGTAAACAGGCGCTGCGGTTGACAACACGTGTATAATACAACAAGTGTATGGAGCAGTTATTAGATTGGTTACTGCTACAATGGCGGGTTATCAAGCTTTAAGTGAGTTTGAACGTGGTGTTATAGTCGGCCCACGAACGATGGGACACAGCATCTCCGAGAAAGCGACGAAGTGAGGATTTTGACCATTTCTCGAGTGTACCGTGAATGTCAGGAATCCGGTAAAACATCAAATCTCCGACATCGATGCGGCCGAAAAAAGATCCTGCAAGAACGGGATTAACGACGACGGAAGAAAATCGTTCAGCGTGACAGAAGTGTAACCCTTCCGCAAATTTCTGCAGATTTCAGTGCTGGGCTATCAACAAGAGTCAACATGCGAACAATTCAACGAAATATCGTCAGTATGGACTTTCGGAGCCGAAGGTCTCCTCGTGTATCCTTGATGACTGCACGACACAAAGCTTTACATCTCGCCTGGGTCCGTCAACACCGATACTGGACTGTTGACGACTGGAAGCCTGTTCCCTGGTCCGACAAGTTTCGTTCCAAATAGTATCGAGCGGATGGGCGTGTACGCTTTGGAGACAACCTCATGCATCCATGGAGCCGCGCGGGATTAGCCGAGCGGTGTCAGGCGCTGCAGTCATGGACTCTGCGGCTGGTCCCGGCGGAGGTTCGAATCCTCCCTCGGACATGGGTGTGTGTGTTGGTCCTAAGGATAATTTAGATTACGTAGTGTGTAAGCTTAGGGACTGATGACCTTAGCAGTTAAGTCCCATGAGGTTTCACACACATTTGAACATTTGAACAATCCATGGAACCTGCATGTCAGCAGGGGACTGTTCAGGTTGGTCGAGGCTCTGTAATGGTGTGGGGCGTCTGCAGTTGTAGTGATATGGAACACATGATACATCTAGATACGACTCTGATAGGTGACACGTACTTAAGCATCTCATCTGATCACCTGCATCCATTCATGTTCATTGTGAATTCAGACGGACAATTGCAGCAGGACAACGCGACACCCCACATGTCCAGAATTGCTATAGAGTGGCTCCGCGAAGACTCATCTGAGTTGACACACCACACGTCCAGAATTGTTATAGAGTGGCTGCAGGAAGACTCATCTGAGTTTAAGTACTTATGCTGGCCACCAAAGTCCTGATACATGAACGTTATTGAGCATATATGGGATGCCTTGCAACGTGCTGTTCGGAAGAGATCTCCACCCCGTCGTGCTCTTACGGATTTATGGACAGCCCTGCAGGATGACGGTGTCATTTCCTTCCAGCACTACTTCATACATTAGACGAGTCCATGCCACATCGTGTTGCGCCACTTGTACCCACTCACGGGGGCCCTACACGATATTAGGCAGGTGTACCAATTTGTTTGACTTTCAGTGTAATAAACATTGCCTTACACCCCCGGCAGTGGAGGATATCAATACTGTGTCTGACGCACTGCAGTTAGAATATGTTCGGTGCAACCAGAGGAGCGGCGGCAGGGTGACGTGCGCCGACCCTGTTGCAGCACGTAACTAAGAAAGCGGCCTCGGGCCACTCTAGTTTAGTACGCCGCATGATGTCTGTTAAATCTTGCCTAAGATGTCGACCCTGCTTTTAAGAATGACTCTCTGGCTGAAACTTACGGTGTTTATATACACTACTGGCCATTAAAATTGCTACACCAAGAAGAAGTGCAGATCATAAATGGGTATCCATTGGACAAATGTACTATACTAGAACTGACATGTGATTAAATTTTCACGCAATTTGGGTGCATAGACCCTGAAAAAACAGTACCCAGAACAACCATCTCTGGGCGTAATAACGGCCTTGATGCGCCTGGGCATTGAGTCAAACAGAACTTGGATGGCGTGTACAGGTACAGCTGTTCATGCAGCTTCAACACGATACCACAGTTCATCAAGAGTAATGACTGGCGTATTGTGACGAGCCAGTTGCTCGGCCACCATTGAGCAGACGTTTTCAATTGGTGAGAGATCTGGAGAATGTGCTGGCCAGGGCAACAGTCGAACATTTTCTGTATCCAGAAAGGCGCGTACAGGACCTGCAACATGCGGTAGTGCATTATCCTGCTGAAATGTAGGGTTTCGTAGGGATCGAATGAAGGGTAGAGCCACGGGTCGTAACACATCTGAAATGTAACGTCCACTGTTCAAAGTGCCGTCAATGCGAACAAGAGGTGACCGAGACTTGTAACCAATGGCACCCCATACCATCACGCCAGGTGATACGCCAGTATGGCGATGACGAATACACGCTTCCAATGTGCGTTCACCGCGATGTTGCCAAACACGGATGCGACCATCATGATGCTGTAAACAGGACCTGGATTCATCCGAAAAAATGACGTTTAGCCATTCGTGCTTCCAGGTTCGTCGTTGAGTACATGGTCTCCTAGCTGATAGCCCGTGCTGCTGCAAACTTCGTCTAACTGTTCGTGCAGATGGTTGTTGTCTTGCAAATGTCCCCTCTGTTGACTCAGGGATCGAGACGTGGCTGCACGATCCGTTACAGCCATGCGGATAAGATGCGTCTCATCTTGACTTCTAGTGATACGAGGCCGTTGGGATCCAGCACGGCGTTCCTTATTACCCACCTGAACCCACCGGTTCCCCGGTTCCATATTCTGCTAACAGTCATTGGATCTCGACCAACGCGAGCAGCAACGTCACGATACGATAAACCGCAATCGCGCTAGGCTACAGTCCGACTTTGATAAAAGTCAGAAACGTGATGGTACGCATTTCTCCTCCTTACACGAGGCATCACAACAACGTTTCACGAGGCAACGCCGGGCAGCTGCTGTTTGTGTATGAGAAATCGGTTGGAAACTTTCCTCATGTCAGCAAGTTGTAGGTGTCGCCACCGGCGCCAACCTTGTGTGAATGCTCTGGAAAGCTAATCATTTGCATATCACGGTATCTTCTTCCTGTCGGTTAACTTTCGCGTCTGTAGTACGTCATCTTCGTGGTGTAGCAATTTTAATGTCCAGTAGTGTAGTATTCCTCTCACTACAGCCTTGGCTCTGTTCCCGTATTACGCACTCGTGCCAGGCGCAGAGACTTAAGTGATGATGAATTCTTACCCTATTTTGTTTACGGCGACGTGTTTGTCTCCACTCCCCGTATTACTAGTACTCTGGCAGCAGCAGCAGCTACGACAGCAGCGCCACAGAGAGCAGCAGTATGTTCTCCTCCAGTTCGTGTTTAAGCAGCGAGAAACACGTCAGTCCATGGTCGTGATTAGCCCCCCATCTTAGTTCGTTATATTCGACGAGTCGTTGGAGAGCTCAGAACACCTCCCTCGTTTTGAAATTCACTGTTTTGCTTGTAACGTTCCTGGTAGCCATCAAAGTGCTTTGTTTCTGTTTCTAGAAGTCATTTATACGATGTGGTGCAAAAATTGAAACTACTATCGAATCACCGTGAATTGCCTTCCAGTGCTGTCTGTGCTCTGTTAACCGAATACTAAAGGCAGCAGATGCACCTTGTTGCAGCTAGGTTCCAATTTAATCAGTGTCATGAACAATATGCACAGTCGTACACAGCGTGTAGCTTGAGCTGCTGACTTTCAGGGTCTCCCACACACCGATTCAATTTCGAGTGTCCGATCTGTAGAGTTGCTTATGCGGAATCAATGGTCGGAGATGTGAATATTCGCTTTACTCCTGATAGGGAGGTCGCCACAAAAGGTTTAGCTAAATCTTTATTTCTAGTTTTGGTGAAGTACTTCCAAATGATAAATCTTTCGAGACTGCTTTGGAAGCTCATCAGGTTTTTACAAATGACACCGGTGCGGCTGTGCCGTGTCTGTAATCAACGAGGACATATATCGTCGACTAGGTTCGATTCCGTTGGCGACAGGTTCGACGCTTTGTCCTGTCTTACTGCCACAGGTCCATTCCTTTCCTCGGAGAACTCTCGACGGCATCCACAGTGCATTTTCAGATCCTGACACCCTGTGCACGTTGTGTAAAGAGAACTTTGAACTGACATTGTGGTGTGGACGTAATTTTACGTCCCACTTTTCTTTGAAGTCTTCGGTGGTACCTAAATTTCGTAGAGCTCGCCAGGTCTGTCTGCAGTTTGTGAGGCTGTTCAGGCGAATCTTGTACAATTCCAGGACTAAGGCGTTATATTCCCGGGTTTCAACAACCAGACGGCAATGCCTATGGTGATCAATTAAAATCCAAAGGGATCCTAACGTATTTATGGTGATTTTAAGTCCACTGTTAACTCACAGTCTAATATTTTTATACACACACCCCCTCGTCCAGAGTAGTTGTTGTCTAACCAATCTGGGGGACCACTACTTTTCGAAAATTGATATAATAGATGCATACCTCCTCCTGCCGCTTGTTGAGGCTTCACGGCAGGTGCTGGTTTTAAATACGCCGTTTGGCTTGTACGGGTATAATCGCTTACCGTTGTGGTCGTAAGCGCAAGCACCGTTTTCCAGAAATATTTGGAATAATCGATTTAAGGTCGCAGATATTAGGAGAAGATTATCGTTATGGGGACAACGCATGCAGAACGTCATAAGGATCTTGAATCCCTTTTTAAGCTGCTCTAGAAGAATTGTTTACGTTGGCAATTGGAAAACTGTAGTTTCTTTGCCCCGGTTCAACTACATGGGGCACATTCTTAGTCATAAAGGTATCATACCAAGGTACGACCATGTCGACCCTGAACACGGAGACGCCGATGCCAGACAACTGTAAAGAGCAACAGTCATTGGTGGGGAAGACAGCACCCCTCTCAATCAGCTCCGCAAGAAGGGCGTCAAATTCATGTGGTCGCCTACATCTACGAAATATGTCTCGTACATCTACATCTACATCTACATGGTTACTCTGCAATTCACACTTAAGTGCCTGGCAGAGGGTTCATTGAACCATTTTCCAACTACTTCTCTACCATTCCGCTCTCGAATGGCACGTGGGAAAAAGGAACACCTAAGTCTTTCCGTTCGAGCTCTGATTTCTCTTATTTTATTATGATGATGATTTCTCCCTACGTAGGTGGATATCAACAAAATATTTTTGCATTCGGAAGAGAAAGTTAGTGATTGAAGAAAAGATTGAAGAAAACGGCCTTTGTTTCAGTGGCTGCCACCCCAACTCAGTGACACTCTCACCCCAGTTGCGCGATAACACGAAACGAGCTGCCTTTCTTTGCACTTTTTCGATGTCCTCCTTCAATCCTACCTGGGAAGGATCCCATCACCTGTCAATAGGCTTTTCAGCGTCTTCAGGACAGTCTCTAGTTGGCTTTGTGCCTGATGCCATATACACTTGGTCCGCCATTAACACTGGCGATTGATGCTTCCCAGCACTGCAGCTGTTTTTACCACACAAGTTGTTAGATGGTACGGAGCACGTAAATGCCTTTGCCTCCTGAAAGGAAAACATTGTACAGTTCATCCGTTCCCATATTAAAAAAGGGACTTGAGCTATAAGTTGTGAGGAGGTCACTTCGGCGTCGCCCTGCGACCCAGTCCTGCATGAGGGTTTTCTCAGCAGTCCAGAAGGGGTGGCCAGGGCATGTTTCCCACCAGGCCACCAGTTTTTTTGCAATAATTTTCCACTGCGCTATTGGCTCAACGCCACAGAGAGTGTCTTAACGTTGGTCACGGAGCACTCTGACTTCCAGCTCTTCATTATGCCCCCACTCTGGCGTCACATTCCCTGGCTCCTTCATGAATCACAAAGGGGGATAACATGCATGAAGGCATTGGACAGGCAGCATGTTTACTGTCTTGGCATCGATGCTCCTACCATGCTGGCTCCATTAGTCAGGCATCACCAACTCAGCGTTTGCACAGTGGCCTTGGCCTGGCCGCCCTTGGATGAGAGACCAGGTTGATTTCGTGGGGCTGTTTGAGGGTGCTACGCGGTTGCTGGTGGTGAACACCCACTATAACATTCCATTTCCAACAAACATACGTCAATTACCTTTCCTCCTCCCACCCATGCCCTTCAGAGGATTTTTACCATTGAGGAGCACCTTGCACCATGATGTTGGACATCATGCCCCAGTTTCCACTAGCTCAGTTCAAGGCCTTCTGTCAACCCAATGCCATCAACCATTTGATCACCACCATTTTCACCTAGGCTCCAATACAGAGGCTGAACGGATTGTTCACACCTTCAAGACTCATATGCAGAAAGCTTTGCAGATATTGTTGACTTGAATTGCACAGCTTTCTCATGACATATCAATCCACTCACATCCAGGGGTTCAGTCAAGCTGAAAAGTTACATAGACGCAATCAAAGCACCGTTTTATACTTCTTTCATCCAAAACAGTATGCCCATCCTGCGTACTGGCCCACATATCCACAAGCCTCCTTTATCTAGACACACATGTACAGCTGGCTTCTTGGTGGACCAAACAGGTCATTGTGGGCCACAGAAGTCATCAGTTGTTCGACGTTTTGGCTGAATGCATTCACGTGATCCATCACCACAAACAGCCCAACTATTGCAATTAGCACCCTTGTTCTCGTCTCTGCCTGTGACCCAGAGACTATATACCAGGATTGCCTCCAGACAGGTCCTTTGCCCTCTCCTCACCCCTCCTGCGCCAGAGTACTACCTCTACCTATGCAGCCTTGCTCACATGTGGGTGGATGAGGTGAGCACAGTATTGGAATCTATGAAGATACAATCACTTTGTCCCCACGCTCCCTCACACCAATGGGCCCCAGAACAGCTCCCTTCTGTGGGTACGTTGCTGCCTCCACTGGATCCAGAGTCCTCAGCCAGGTTTCCTGATGGAGTCAGCAGCAAGCCATCAATCTTTAATCTCCTGGCAGAGATTAATGCCATTCCATCCCCCTCCTCACAGCCTGCAGACACAGACATCTACCAGGGCATTTTTGGTCCTGCTTGTCGATTTTGGATAGGGCTGAAGGGAGGATTTAATTTTTTAACATCGTACCAGGAAAATGTTAGTAGAGGATCTGAGGCACTACAGGTAACATGTCCTTCGCCACCTCAGAAACGATCAAAGGATCGCTTGGGCCGACCTGACACCAGTACTAACTGAGCAAATGTGGGCCAGTCTTGCTCAGAATATCGCTTGAGCTGTTTTAAGCCCCACCTACCTGCTGTTTCTATATTGGCCCTGCTTTGGTTATTGACTTCCTGGCTTATGTTCTAGGTGTTTCTGCAGTACTTCCCTCACAACAACCTTGGCTTTGTTCCCAGATTACACATTCGTCCCAAGTGCAAACAATGTAATTGCAATATGTACTGCTGAACACACCGAAGAGAAATATTGAGTGATACGTTGTTTTTGTTTTGTACAGTTATTTATGTTGTATGTTAAACACAAACAGGAGTCAAAATAAGGAGCGAAGGGTCCTAATAACGGAGTATTGTAGGATATCCTTCATGACAGCTTTCGGTAATTGCATGAGTGACAGCTTGAAAAGTCCCCCTAGAAAAATTATTGAATTACTGTGCTGATAAATCTCTTACATTATTTGATTTTCAAACAGCTGAGCAAAACTGAACGTACTCAGACATTTCGCTCTTTACCTATTCTGATCAACACTAAACTGACACACAATATTTTTAGCACAACGCAATCTGACTTTCAAAAATCCCTACAAAAGAATGGCCCTGACTAACATTAACCAATACCTTTCACAAATCACTTACCTCACAAAAATCTTCGTTACTCGAACTACTGCAATACAGCGAGCGCCACTACTGCCAGCTAAATAAAAGATTCAAACTACTGAAGTCACTAACTACTGATAGGCATAGTTAGCAAATAAAAGATTTTGATAGAGAACAAACAATGTATTTACCTTAATAGTGTTCAAAAGTCATAATATATATAGCAGTTCCTGACATCCATTCTTACAAATGTACTGTTTCTGATGGACACACGTCTAGATCATCCGCTCTCAAAAATCCGCCGTCTTACTTCCCCACGTCCACCACTGCTGGCGGCTCACCTCCAACTACGCAACGCTACGCGCTGTTAACAGCCAACAGCCCAACACTACAATAGCGAATATTACAACAATTCTACCCAGCCACAGACTGCACACAGCACAGCCAGTGATTTTCATACAGAGAGCTACGTGGCGTTACCAACATAAAAACCTAAACAGCCTACTTACATAGCCCCCATGCTCCCCACAAAAAAATTTTACAAATTGTTTTGGGCAGTGGCCAATACAGATTTGAAAAAAATTTTCATAATAGCAATAACAAAGAAGTCAATAGCGCACACTTATTGATACAATGTTGGTCACAAGCTAAAATTTTCTCACAGTCCATAAAGACAGTCCTGATGATTCATCACAGTAAAATTGCAGTGTTTTTTTTTTCTCAAAGCCTGAGCAGTAAAAGAAAATGCACTCGGAAGTAGTGGATTTCCATGCCGTCTTGAAGAAGTAGTGTTGTCCTTTCAACAGAAAGACAGTGCTGACTCTTGACATGCAGACAAGTAATGGCCCACAACAGAGCAAACCCACAGCAGAGTCAGTCGAAGTTTTGAAGAATATTGGTAGGTAGATCATCAAAGAGCAGACCCACTGTAGTCCTGGTAGAGATTACGGTATTGGTGGGCCACCAGAGGTGCAGACCCAATGCAGTCCTTGTAGAAATAATGGTATTGATGGGCCATCAAAGATGAAGACCCACTGTAGTCCTTGTAGAGACGGCCAGCAGCCATCTGTTGCGACTGTGCAGGTGCACAATCACCATCGAAAAGTCTTGCGGAGAATATAGCAAGTCCATAAACCACCACTTGTGCACGCACAAAGTTTTTGTAATTGTCCTCAGAAGTCTTGCAGACAATATAACAAGTCCATAAACCACCACTTGTGCACTCACAAATATTTTGGAATTGTCCTTAGAACCAGCAATGCTATTAATCAGTCCTTTGCTGAATTATTAACACACGTCCAAACATTAACAGTCCTCTTTTTTTCACATATTGTGCATATACTATGACCAACAGAAATATGTGCAGTGAAATGAATACTTACAAGTTACTTAATTTGATGAACTGGTGTCAATTACAATTTTATAACATGAGAATACAATCACAAAGGTACAGAAAACATCATTAAAAACATAATAATACAGATAACATTTGTAGTAATACAGGCTTTACAAAAGAATAGAAATAGACATAAACATCAGTGTTACAGGAATTATGACACAAGTGAATAAATAAAAGATCAGAATAACTTTCGAAACGTCAATTTCACACATGAGCATTAAAACAAAACCGAATAAATAATCTCTAAACATCTTTACAAAGTAAATAACATAGTATCAATGCAAATTATATTTAAGGATAACAGTATTCCTCATCATAGTGAATGTAACTGAGTATTAGAAAAATTCTACAACATAAGTCTTATGAGATAAACACATAAAGACAGGAAGAACACAAATACACAAGGGTACACAAACACATAGCGGAATGATACAAAAGGACAGGAAAGGGTTTGTTTTCAGTGTGACATTTGGTACTTCAGTCTACCCCAAAACTTCATTCCATATATCTTTCCACTTATTTCAACATTTGTTTCCGCCAAAAAAATCCTATCCAAGCATGCTTTCTGTATTTATATGTTCACATATTTCTTACCTCATTATTTATTTTCCATTATCTTACCTCATCATTTATTTCCAAGAAAATCCTACCTAAACCTGTTGGCCAAACCATTTTCTTATAGCTTCTCAACGCATTTCTTCCAAGTCATCACAACTTGTTCTCTTTATAGCCTACCACATCTTAAGCTAACTTAAATCTACTGAGCTCAGATGCTAAACTAAGGGACGAGGCATTGCAGCAGCATAAAACAATTAACACAAACACCAATGACAAAAAATACAAATTGGCAAAGCTAGCAGCAGGAAATCTAAATTGGCAAAGCAATTGCAATATTACAACTAATATAAAGCACTGTGCAGCAAACAAGAAAAATAAATCAGTAGTAAAACTGGCTTAACAGAGTAATACAAAGTGAAATTTAATAGCACTATGCCTGGCAAACAGCAGCAGCAAATGCAATAACTTATACCTAAATATGACAAAGCTGAAGCAGATAAAATAGTACACTAAAAACAACAATGCAGTAAGGGAAATGTATATTCACATCTTAATGTCTATGTAATTAAAGTGGTGCACCACAAAAACTTATTCTACAAAAAATTACCAAGTACTTGAAAAGAAAATTATGTATGCAGTTACTGTTATTAGTCCCTTCTTATTGTTCTTTCCTTCCAAGTGCTCCTTTTTCGAAGGATGTGGATCATAAAATTATTATTTAATAGATCTGTTGACAGAAAGTGTTCACATTAGCAAATGCATTTAATTTTATTTTATAAAATAATGCTGCAACACAGCTGGAAAACAGATATCAAATTAAATAAGCAACTATGTACAAAGCATAAAAATATCATTCAATAGTCATGTGGCATTTCATAAGGTAGTAGAAATTCTATCAATTCTCGTAGAAAGACACTTGTCCTAATCAGGTGTGCAGATGTACGAATATTTCCCATCAATTTATAAGCATTTCAGTAAGTAGCACAAAGTACGAGTAATCATATGTTTCCAAGTAATGAGCGTGTCGTATTTGCGATGCTTTCTACAAAGGAATGTCAATAGCGAGGTTAATGGCCTCTTTTTTCTCCATGTGGCATTTCATAAGTTAGTAGAAATTCTATCAATTCTCGTAGAAAGACACTTGTCCTAATCAGGTGTGCAGATGTACGAATATTTCCCATCAATTTATAAGCATTTCAGTAAGTAGCACAAAGTACGAGTAATCATATGTTTCCAAGCAATGAGCGTGTCATATTTGCGATGCTTTCTATAAAGGAATGTCAATAGCGAGGTTAATGGCCTCTTTTTTCTCCACCTAATGGCTTTTTCTCCAGGCGACGCACAGCTGGGCGTCAACGACGCATTACGTCGAGGTCACTTAGCTTTCTTACCGAAATTTACAACAGAAGTTTCCGCTACAGTGACAGTTTGATACAAATAAAATTTCACAAGTCGAGAAATTACAGTAGAAATGTGTAGAAACAAAATCCTATAAATATGACAGTGTCCAAAAAATTTTCGCTGGCATTGTGATACATTCACGCATTTACACACATTTCATAACTCTTAAAGTACGATTCTTGGTTTCCAACATCCTTTTTCACAAGTCAGAGTCCCTAAGCACTACTCATTATTCCTTACCTCATTACACATATACATCGACACTTCTTCAATATTTTATCATAATAAATACGTAGCATAATCAAATTCCTCATATAGCATCAGCTTATTGATCATAAACATACCTCAACAGCATAATACATGTTGTCATCGTAATAATAACATCATAAAAACTCAGCCAAATCTCAAAAACGTCATAGCTTTCTGCAATAATTTCAAAACCTAAAAAAAGTTCTCTGCTCACTTCAATAGTGTCATCTACCTCAAACGTACTTTAAAAATCATGATCCCATACCAAATATATCATTCAAAGCTCTCATAGTATCACAATGGTTCCGAAAAAAAAAATGAACAGTTCACAAAGTACAGACTAAATACAATTTCATAAGAGTGAAGCTATCCAACTGTGTAATTACGTAAACATGTGTCACTGATGTAGTAAAAAAAAATGTTTGTTTCTCTGTTAAATAATCAGATAGCTGTGTAATTTATGTGTTAGAGAAATATGGTACCGATGTGTAAAGTTTTATAAGCAAATACCATATTAGCTAGGGCTCCTTGTGCTTGCCAGACACATAGTAGACAATGTAGGCGTGTACCTCCTGAGGATTAATGTAATTATACCCTCAGGTGTTACAGATTACAGCAATGGAATGAAATGTATCGTGGAAAACTTTCTTTGTAATTCAGAAATCTTTAAAAATAAATGTTTTAAGTACAAAATTAACTACTCAAATGCGTGTCCTGTAGCGCTAAATGTGCGTCTTGCTGTAAGATAATTCTGTGGAAGTATCGTAGTTATCGTCCTCCGTAAGCAAAGTTCTGCTGAAGTCAATGTACTCACCTCATCATAAACAAAAGTGAAATGCTTTGCATGTAGATATCGTAGTTATTGTGCTTATTGCTGTGATGAAGAAAGTACTGTACTGTAACGTATTGTTGTGCTACGGAAAAGGCTGCAGAAGTTACTACTAAAACATGTTTTACTTTCCAGAATAACACATAAAAACTGTGCAGATATAAAACAGATACACCGCAAAAGCAACAACGTAAATTGTGTCACACATTAGTAGCGTTGTGATATAATCATGTAGCTGTCAAAGAAACCAAATACTAAGTCATCTTTAATCTCACAGGAAGTACTTCAAATAAAGAATGTCTTTTCAAGTAAACCAAAATGTTGCATTCAAATCTCATTAGCAGTATATGTTCTAAGTATGTAAGCCTTATAGTCGTTACGTAATCATGCAATTAACAAGCAAGAATGTACACACACAATAACACCATGTCCTCTGTTCACTATAATTTCTGTTTAAATAAGTTCTCTTGGTTCTTGACTGGATATTTAACTTCAAACATTGTTGCATATTAACAGATTCCAAGTCTGACAAAGCATACTAGTAATGTAAAGTGAAAAATTTTATAGCAAAGACTACGTTAAAAAACAGATTATCTCTCAATAAACGGTTTTACATGTGAAATGTGGTGCAATCCTTTACTCTTCCTAGTATGCAGAGTTTAAACTTCAACGCAATTATCATGTGGTATACGTCGGATTCTGTAAGGTCCATTGTAAATCAGAAAGAATTTGTGACTTAAGTGTTTCTTCTTATGTGACAATGAATGAGCTTTAATGAGAACTTTCTGACCAATATATAATTTCTTTGCATTTGCTTTACCGTGTAGTTTTCTCCTTTTGTCTGCTGCAGATTTTATATTTTTAATAGCCAAATCAGTTATGTCTTTGTGTCGAAGTTTACGTGTATTCGGCAAAGGTACAAGCTTTCTGATTCTGTTCAGAGGTTCTTCATTCTTCAGTATAAGAATAGGTGGTAAAGCAGTGGAGTCATGATGCATTTCATTCAGCACGTTTGGAAATAAGTGTAAATATCTGTCCCAATGCTGATGCTTTCTGTGACAATAAAGTCTGCAAAGCTTATTGATCTCTTTTATAATCCGTTCAGATGGGTTACAATGTGGTGAGCACAACGAAATAAAAACAGGTTTGATTTTATGGTTCCGGAGCATGCGTGACCAAACAGCAGACCTGAATTGTGGTCCGTTATCTGAAATGACTTTACTAACGTGTCCAACTACAGGTAAGAAATTTTTAACAAAGGCGTTGGATACAGACCGTCCAGTGGCTTTACGTAACGGAGTGAAAGAAACAAATTTTGAAGTAAGTTCAACAGCGATTAGAACGTACGAAAAGCCATTCGATGTTCTGACAAGGGGTCCCAAGAGATCAACAGCAGCAAATTCTTTTAATTTAGAAGGAATGATAGGAAACAACGGAGCACGATGTGAGATAGTAGATGGTTTCGCCTTTTGACAAAGTTTACAAATAGACAAGACACTTCGGATTCTCTTTTCCATATTGTTAAAATAACAAGTCGTTCGAAGAATATGATATTTTCGTGGACCAAAATGTGCGTAGCTGAAACGAATGTACCAAATGAGCTTATTAATAAAATCGTCTGGAATGCAAAGTACCCATAGCTTGTCATCAACAGTGTAGCGTTTGAAGAGTATGTTGTTTCTAACCAGATAATAATGCCGAATCTGAGTGTGTGTCTTTTCATGCCATTTACTTTTGATGTCTTTCCAAATCGGATCTTTATCTTGTTCATGAGCAATGTCCTTTAAAGATGTGGATATGAAGTTTTCAAAGGCGACTTTATGAATGTAAAGAATACTGAAATTTTTCTCGAGGTTGCCTTCCGTGTTACTTTTCTCAAGCCCAGCCGGTGAGCGTGACAGTGCGCCCGCAACAATGTTCTCCTTGCCGGAAATGTAGACTATTGTGAAGTGGAATTCTTGCAGAAACAATGCCCAACGTTTTAACCTGTTATGATTTAATTTTGAAGACATAAGAAATTGTAATGCACGATTATCACTGTATACTTTGGAATTTGTTAAATGCCCAAACGATAGCTAAAGCTTCTAATTCAGTAACGGAATAATTTTTTTCAGATTTTGTTAGCACTCGGCTAGCAAAAGCTATGGTTTTCTGAACAGTAATGTCATTTTCTGTGGCTTTTTGAAATAAATGGGCACCAAGACCGACTTTAGAAGAATCCGTGCTAAGGCAGAAATCTTGTGACAGATCTGGATGAGCTAGTATTGGCGCGTTAAGTAGCGATTCTTTCAAAGAATTGAATTCCAACTGTGCTTGTTCGTCCCAGTTCCAAATAGAATTTTCTCCAGTGAGAGAACAAAGTTTTGGTGTAACTAGAATTTGCATACTCAGAAAACGACGGTAAAAATTTACAAGACCTAGAAAACTGCGGACTTGTTTTTTTGTGGATGGAACTGGAATGGCTCTGATTGCTTCTAACTTCTCAGGATCCGGCTGAATGCCTTCAGAAGAAATAATATGTCCCAAAAACTTCACCTTTGTCCTACCGAATTCAGACTTTTCCAAGTTAACTGTAATTCCAGATTCTGCAAAAAATATGTAACACGCTGTTGAGGATGCGATTATGTTGTTCCCATGAGGCTTCTGCTATCAGACTATCGTCCACATATAAGGTGATGTGACGTTTTAAGAACTCAGGTAATATGGAATTTAGCTCGGGAATGAATGTTGCTGAAGAAATATTCAAACCAAAAGGAAGTTTCCGAAACTGATAACAAATGCCGAAACAAAGGAAAGCTGTGTATTTTCTACATTTGGGATGAAGTTAGATCTGATAAAAGCTGGATCTGAGGTCAATAGAAGACAACACTTTTACACCATTAAAATTTTGAAGAAGTTCTTCCAACGTTTGCGGCCTGTCTGTTTCAGGAATGATTATAGTATTGATTTGTCTCGAATCTAAGACAAGCCTGATCGATCCATTTTTCTTCTCAACAACATGTAATGGATTGTTGTATGAACTTACTGCAGGCTCAATAATGCCATCGTCAAGCATAGATTGTATTTCTGCTCTAACACGGTCCCTATAATGTGCCGGAATTATGTATGGTCTAACACAAAATTTAGTATGCTCACGAACATGAAATTGGTATTGAAATCCCTTGATTGTTCCTGTTTCGTGAGTAAAAACTGTGGAATGTGCTTGTAAAATCTCAAAAAAGTCCTGCCTATCAGTGTCATTGCAATTCTCAATTGTTTGAATTTTATTCTGAATTAACTCATTACTATCAAATACGCCGTCGATGTCATCCCTGTCAGTATTTGCAGAGTGATTGCTAGTGTCAAGTTCCGTCGAAAATTCCGAACTGTTGTCTAACAGGAGGTAAAGCCGATTAATTTCCTCGTCATGGTTTGAGAGCCAATCTTCAAATTTCAAAGCTATTGACTTACCTTCTTTCCCTAAACTTATTTCAGCATCGTGAAAGTTTAAGATTGCTTTGTATTCATTCAAAAAGTCTACTCCCAATATAATTTCCGTCGACAATAATGGAACAATAAGAAAGTTCATAGAGAAGCTGTGGCTTTGACAAAAGATTTCTAAATTGGTTTGTTGGCGTACATCTACACTTTTCCCAAAGATTGCACCTTGTAATTTAATCTTACGTAACGGAAGTGTGGGGCAATCGTTCGATTTGTTGCATTTGCTAAAGGCTGTTTCACTAATTACTGAAATGGGACTGCCAGAGTCAAGTAATGCCATAAATTTTACGTCATTTACTGTAATTTGAATCACAGGATGTGCAATGTTGTTACGTTTTACGCCGTGTTCCTGGAGTAAGATGTCCCTAATGTCTTCCATTTTTACGTAGTTACTAGCTACGGCAGCTGCGTCGTCAGTTTCAGAAGTACGTTTTGTGGCTGCCAGCGGTATGAGTCATTGCCTATTGTCTCTTTGTTGGCGCGTGTCGTTATTGGGATTTGGAGACCTAACTTCTACAAATTCACCTTGTCGAGAGGGCCCTGCCCTGTTTGAATCCCGTCAGTTCTGATGCAATTCAGGTCTGTCGTTACGATCATATCGTCTGTCGTCATGTCGGTAGATTCCATAGTTTCTTTTTTGTCGGTCACGTGGTGGAGAATTTCTCCCTGAATCGTAACTGCGTGCTGGACCGTTGCATCTGAAGTTATTCTGTCTCCCTTGATAATAATTATTTTGGTTCCCATATTGTCTCTGTGATAGTCATTACTGTGGAGAGGTGATCTTTCCCTGTAATTATTACTACTCTGTCAACGGTTGTCATACGGGTGGTGTCTGTTTTGGTCACGATTTACGTTGTAAGAATAGCCTTTTCGTGTCCATTTATTATTTCTGTCATCGTGGAATTGTGACGGATATGACCTGTAGTTGTTGTGCTCCTGTTTTCGTGTTCCGCGATTGTCAGTGTCAATTTCCAATTCTTGTAACAGTCCCTCAAAAGCTTCAATGTCGTCTTTGCAACGTCCTGCCAAAATAATATGTCGTAAATGTTCAGGCAATTTGATTAAGCAAATGCGGATGAGTTCTGAGGGGCTGTAAGGCTTTGACAGATACTGATTCTTGTGCAACATGTCTTCAAAATGTTTCACAAGACTGGAAAATTCAGATTGTTCGAAAGGTTTCATCATTATGATGCTATGTTTTCTCGGTCTTGTGTGGCTTGAGACCAATATGCTGAGAGGAAGGCATGGTAATCTTTCCTTCACTGTGGCAATCGTGAATGACCGATTGCATTCTTACAGATGGTTCATTCTCTAAGTAGCCACACATAAATTCTAATCTGTGCTCTAATGACCAGTTGGGAGGAAAACAATGAGAGAATTGATGAAGCCACGCTTGTGGATGAATGCCGTTGCCGGAATTCTTAAATGTTTTGAATTTACATGTAGTAATAAACAGCTTATAGTCAAAATCATCATGTCAGTGAGTCGCATGTTGCTCATCTCAAAATTCGGTGTACCTTGCAAATTTCTTTCATAATTTCTGAAGTGCCCTGTGTTATTATTTTGTGGCTGTTCCGTATTTCCATGTCCCACTTCCTGTACTGGAGCGCGAGTGTCCTCTGAAATGTGTAATTCTTGTATTACCTGTGTCAGCTGATCTTGTACTAGCCGGATTTCTCTTTGGTGTTGAGTATTAATTTGATTCTGAATTTGTTTGAATTTCTTAATTTGTTCATACTCTTCTGTGTCAGTGAAAGCTACAGGTCTTGTGTCATTCAGATCATCATCCACCTTTGCAGATAAGTTAGTGAACTGATCCGAAAGTTCGCCTACTTTCCCCGATAGTGAACTTATTTCCTCAGTGTGTTTTTCTGAACCAAGTTTCAGAGTGTCCATTTGTGTTGAAATCGTATCTACTGTGTCCTTTAAGTTTTCCTGAGTTTTTGCAAGTTGCGTAACCAAATCGGTGGATGCAACTGAGTCAATCTTAGCTTGCAAGGTCTCATGATTTTCATGAACAATAGTTTGCAGTTCTTTTATGGCTGCTTTGTGATTCTGTAATGTATTTTCATGCCGCGAAAAAATAGGTTGGAAATGCTCACAAATTTGTGTTTTTACGTCATTACAGACTTTTTGACATTTAGATTCGATTTTATGTATCTCAGTGGTTAAATCTTCACGTGTTTGTTCAAATGTGGTGTCTAACCTTTGAAGATTTTGTTCCATTGCGTCTAACTTTTGAAGATTTTGTTCCATTGTGTCTAACGTTCGAAGATTTTGTTCCATTGTGTCTAACTTCCGAAGATTTTGTTCCATTGTATCTAACTTTTGAAGCTTTTGCTGTGTTTCTCCCATTTGTTGTATTAATTGTAATAACAATGCACTGGTGTCTGAAACATGTTCCTCAGTGCTGTTCGGCAGTGAATTTGTACCGGCAACATTCACATTTTGACAAGCAGAAAATGTGTCTTGACTTATTTGAGAAAACGGTGAGGACCCAAAACCTGAATCTACAGTATTTGCGAGATTGTGTTCTGTCATTTCGGATTCCTGAGGCGAGCTGTTGCAGACCGATCGATCGATAATGCTTCCCTGTTCACTAATTGGTTCACTGTCTACGCCATTATTTGCCGCCCGCTCCATTTCCCTATGCACAATTACCAAATTACCACTTTGAATGTCTGTTAATTCATTACACAGTGGTGCTGATAAGCTACGCTCGTCGTCACTATTATTTCTCAGTTTACTTTGGAGCCTATTGTTACGTTTTTCACACACCATTATTGTCACAATATTTCACATGATAACACAGAAAAGCACAATTTGAAAAGCAAAATAAGAAAACACATTAACATAGCACTGAAAATAATATCTAGTTAACTGTATGTGCAGCTGCGAAATACTTGGTGCAAATCTACATGCATGCCACAACTGTTTTACTTTACAACAATGAAAAACTACAACTACAAAGGAAATTCTCTCTATGATTACGCGCTAGCAATAAACAATAGCTACACTAGTTACACAAACTACAAGAAAAAAATCTGAAGATTCCGGTGAGGTATCCTGGTAGGGTCGCCATATGAAACGTCCCCTTAAAAAAAATTACTAAATTACTGTGCTGATAAATCTCTTACATTATTTGATTTTCAAACAGCTGAGCAAAACTGAACGTACTCAGACATTTCGTTCTTTACCTATTCTGATCAACACTAAACTGACACACAATATTTTTAGCACAACGCAATCTGACTTTCAAAAATCCCTACAAAAGAATGGCCCTGACTAACCTTTCACAAATCACTTACCTCACAAAAATCTTCGTTACTCGAACTACTGCAATACAGCGAGCGCCACTACTGCCAGCTAAATAAAAGATTCAAACTACTGAAGTCACTAACTACTGATAGGCATAGTTAGCAAATGAAAGATTTTGATAGAGAACAAACAACGTATTTACCTTAATAGTGTTCAAAAGTCGTAATATATATAGCAGTTCATAACATCCATTCTTACAAATGCACTGTTTCTGATGGACACACGTCCAGATCATCGGCTTTCAAAAATCCGCCATCTCTCTTCCCCACATCCACCACTGCTGGTGGCTCACCTCCAACTGCGCAACGCTACGCGCTGTTAACAGCCAACAGCCCAACACTACAATAGCGAATATTACAACAATGCCACCCGGCCACAGACTGCACACAGCACAGCCAGTGATTTTCATACAGAGCGCTACGTGGCGTTACCAACATAAAAACCTAAACAGCCTACTTATAAGCTGTTAATTCAAACGAAATAGAAACGATTTTGATTTAAGATAGTTGCAGGCATGATGGAAATGCAGTGTGCATATAACGTAACTGTGCAGAGAAGCAAGATGAAGTGCATGTTGCCATCTTATACTCTTGCAGATATCAGTAATGCATCTACCATCTTCTGGGCACTGTTAATTCCAACCAACATAGTGGTACTTTGTTCCAGATAGGTATTAACAGTGATTTAAACAATAATACTTTTTATTAATGATCTCGTGTAATACAAATAGTTGAAAATGACAATTTTTTGAAGGTACCTTTTAACTATTTTTGAGGATATCGACAGATATACACATAGATGTCCTATCTGCATGGGCTTTTATCTACAAGGTAATTATTACTGTGAATAAACACATCAACCCAGATTGTCTTGCAAAATTATCGAGCCTGCTGGATTCTTGTGTCGTTTTGATACTGATAGTATTCACACATGGTTTTCTTGACTCTTTTTGGTTTTATTGTAGTCATGTCATACTGTGCTGCTTCATCCTGTGTTCTCTGTCTTATACAGGTAATAAATATGCACCGAATCTGCACTAGTGAGTTTTCCAGGGCATCCGACTCACTTTGTGCGCAATAAAGGCAAACACGTAGCCCATATGAGGTACATAAGACACGGCTTCTTTTCATATTTCACAAGCTGCAAATCCGGGATAAACTAAGGAAGTAAGTAGGTCAGGGCAAATTAATGCACTAGTAGGAAGAAATTAGTAGTCCACACTAGAGCATCAAGATGTTGGACAATCAAGACGTTGCTGCGGCGATACTTAGTTTTGTTGCAACCTGAGGGAAAAATGCATTGAGCGTGTAGGGTCCGTTTTAGAAGAGTGATTGTAAAGGAATCTACACAAATATTTTTCTTGTATTAATATTTTGTTTTGTTCATTATATTTAGTGATAAATGTGATTACATCCAAAACATTATCAGTAAATATATCTGAACATTAATGTTTCAGAATATCTTTGTGTATCTTTGCTACAAGAGAGCCTGCTTCGATTATCGAATCTGAGCAAGCGAGAGATTGCTGTTGGCGTGATGGCATGACTGATGAGTGGCTTTCATGTGTGAGGACAAAGCTGAAACATTTAAAGTAATAAGTGCAGTCTCTCAATGTGAACTGCATAAAGAGAGTGATTACTATTGACTAAGCTGTGAAGTACGTGTTATGTTTCGTGATTGCAAGAGACGCATATCAAAGGGTCGCTGGTGAAACAATGCGTGTACAAGGTACCAGATATGAGCATTACGGCGACTGTACTTTGATGTGAACAAACTTTGAACTGTGTTCTGTCACTCGATGAACTGAAACTGTTGCACGGGCGCCACACAGTAGGACATTGCACAGAGAAATAGTTCGTAAATACGTCGCTGCCGCGTATTTCAAATTGTGCCCATTCTGAAACTGTTTCGGAGATGCCACGATTTAGGACATCGTATAGACAATGACGTGAAGCTCCCGACGATTGCTGGGACAATACAGGAGCATTATCATTATCTGGAACAAGTAAATAACGGATCTGTAGACAAAATTTTCGTCGTAAAATCGTCAAATAGCCGCATTGCCCTTCGTCGACCCCACGCTATCGCGTAGTATTTTTGTAAGGTGAGCTCACTCAAAGGGGCGGTTTTTCAAAAGGACTGCTTACCAGAATCAAACTGTCAAACGTAAAAATCGTGTAGTGGCTGTTTTCTCTTTAACACAGCATGCTGTTCCTCTTTTAATATTGTCTTAGACCGGCAATACACGAATGGTGGCAACTGTAATAACATATAAATGTAACGTTTCCTTCGCATTCCTCCCTATAATTTTTCTGTTACTCTGTAAAATAGTAGCCACATATGTTCTCATTCATTCAGCGAGTTTGCCTTGATCCGTAGATTCTGATTTCTCACACTGAGGCGTTGACAGATTTGCAAACTGCTATTATGTACGTCGTACGTGTGAACCTATCATAAACGTGCTTTCCTCTGACAGGTCTAGAACCGCAGAGGACACTGTATTCAAGTTTGGCATCTCATGTATACGCGTTTGAGGCTAGTTTGTTTACAATATCACGCAAGCTGCATCGACTGATCACGTCAGTGCCATTCGAGTGACTGGGTGTCTTTCTGGGTGTATTGATGTTTATTATTCAACAACATTGCAACTATACGCTTAGGAGCCCTATATTTAATGCCAGAGGGTGATTTTTCTTTAATTTTGTTGATCCTACTTTTTATATTTTGAGTAAACATACAGGAGAAGCAAATGAATGTACTTTATTGATTTTGAGTTGCACAGTAAATTTAATTTTTTCATGTTACCTTAGATCCCTTACCTGAAATTTATCTCTTGACTAACCGCTTTTATTCGGTGCAACATAGCGAGATAATGTCACCACTTGATTACACGATCACTTACTGTTCAGGTTTAGGCCTAACATCCCTTGTTTTGTTACCGTATACAGGGTGTTACAAAGAGGTACGGCCAAAGTTTCAGGAAACATTCCTCACATACAAATAAAGAAAAGATGGTATGTGATCATGTGTCCGGAAACGCTTAATTTCCATGTTAGAGCTCATTTCAGTTCTTCCACCTACGCTCAATGGAGCAAGTTATCATGATTTCATACGGGATACTCTACCTGTGCTGCTAGAACATGTGCCTTTACAAGTACGACACAACATGTGGTTCATGCACGACGGAGCTCCTGCACATTTCAGTCGAAGTGTTCGTACGCTTCTCAACAACAGATTCGGTGACCGATGGATTGGTAGAGGCGGACCAATTCCATGGCTTCCACGCTCTCCTGACCTCAACCCTCTTGACTTTCATTTATGGGGGCATTTGGAAGCTCTTGTCTACGCAACCCCGGTACCAAATGTAGAGACTCTTCGTGCTCGTATTGTGGACGGCTGTCATACAATACGCCATTCTCCAGGGCTGCATCAGCGCATCAGGGATTCCATGCGACGGAGGGTGGATGCATGTATCCTCGCTAACGGAGGACATTTTGAACATTTCCTGTAACAAAGTGTTTGAAGTCACGCTGGTACGTTCTGTTGCTGTGTGTTTCCATTCCATGATTAATGTGATTTGAAGAGAAGTAATAAAATGAGCTCTAACATGGAAAGTAAGCGTTTGCGGACACATGTCCACATAACATATTTTCTTTCTTTGTGTGTGAGGAATGTTTCCTGAAAGTTTGGCAGTACCTTTTTGTAACACCCTGTATAATGGCCGTCGTAATCACGATTAGAGACGTATTTAGGATCTGTAGACTCGTAGGTCGAGCCTCTAGTGTAGACCCGACCAAAAGAAATTTTTTGAGTAACTAATCCACAATAATAGCATTTTGAGGCAATTTCCGAACTGAAAGACTAAATCGTAGTATTTAATGTTTATTATTCAATTGTATAAAATTTCAGTACCTAATTTATCGTATAATGAATCGACATATTAAAAAATGAAGAGAAGTCTTCTGGTTAAGGTACCCAACACGATTTATTAACATCGCTATGAATTATTTTAAATACATGCTGAGAGTGAAATCCATGCAAGAATTAGCAATTCAATTTTAAAAATAACGTATTGTAACTATAAGCGAACACGTTTAATAGGGAAATGCAAGACAACAAAATGAATTTAAGAACAAAGCGCATTTTACTGTTATTATATGTGCATACATACTGCCCCACAATATCTCAAAATGGTTTTCCCCAATTTCAAGAGATCAGTTATTCGCATCTGGTGGTAAGAGGTAAGAAAAAAATTGTGGATCGTGTTTGTCAACAAATGAGGTATGAAATATAAGCAGAACTCACTTCCAACATACACAATTACATAAACTATTACTTTAAAAGTCGTTATGCTTTTCCCAACTATGTGCCATGCGTTCGTAGAGCTGCACTGGTACTTTCTGGTGAAGGAGCGCGGCGTTTGCGAGGTGCAAACTGACCTTTTCGTGTCAACTGTGCACCGAAATAGTGAATAAACCCATACCAAATAATTACCACGTTGTCATATTTTTCCATGGGGTACATTCAGTTGGGTTCCTGCTGGACCTCAGGTAGTGATCGAAGGTACCATGACAGCTGTGAATTACGTAAAAGTTATTGCGGACCTCTTGCTTCCCTTATAGCAGGATCATTGTTCGTGTCAGAATGCCAGAATCGTGATATGGTTAAGGTAGATAGGGAACTTACGTTGATATCTTGTCAGCAAATTCTCCTGATCTGAAACCGATAGAACACATCTGGGACGCTGCCGGGAGCCATATCCGTTCTCACAAACGAATGTCCAGCAGTTTGTGGGAATTCACTGACCTGTGCTTGATACCTCTGGAAACCTACCAAGAACTTGTCAGACCCACATTTCGCGGAATCGCTGCTGTATTACGTCCCAAATGTGGACCAAAAAGCTTTTAAGGAGATGGGCATAAGCTGTCTACATTCATATATAGATCTAAGCCCGGCAAGCCATTTTATGATGTGTGGCGGATGGTACTTTGTGTTCCAGTGTCACTTTCGTAAGCCTCCGTGTGATTTCGAATATCTCTGATTTTATCTTCATGGCCTGTTGATGAGATATACGTAGGAGGGTACAATATACTGGTTGACTTTCGCGCTTTTTAAATGAACCTGTAACGAAATGTGCCACTCTTCTTTGGGTCTTCACCATTACGTCTATCAATCCTATCTCGTACGTATCCCAGACTGACAAGAAATGTTCAAGTGTTCCTCGAAGGACTGTTTCGTAAACTACTTCCTTTGTTGATCGACTATATTTCCTGGGGATGCTTCCAATGAGTCTCAGTCTAGCATATGCCTTATTCGAGATTAATTTTATGTGGTCGTTCCACTTCATATCCCTCCGTAAGCATACTCCTACGTGTTTGATGGAAGTAATTGCTTCCAATGAGTTTTGTAATCATAAAATAATGGGCTCTTTCTGTCTATGTATTTGTTTATGTTGCGTGGCAATTGCCACTCTCTGTGCCAAGTGTCGAACCTCTCCAAGCCACCCTGCATTTCATTAGAAATTTCTAGAGTCGCGGCTTCTCTGCACACAACAGCATCGTCCGCAAGAAGCCTCATGAAATTTCCGGCGTTATCTACTAGATCATTTATATACTTTATGAAAATTAATCGTCGATAACACTCCTTGGGCACGCCTGGAACTGCCTTTACGTCTAATGAGTTGCCGCCATTGAGAATGGCATGCTGTTTCTGTTTGCTAGAAACTCTTCAGTAAAATCACGCAGTTGGTCTAATACTCTACACGCTCGTGTTTTGTTTGTTGGGCTGCAATGAGGAATTGTATTTAATGCATTCCGGAAATCAAGAAAAATGGCATCTGCCTAGGCACTTGTATCCATCGCTTCCTGGCTCTCGTGGACGAACAGAGCGAGCTGGCCTTTACATAATCGTTTCTTTCGGAACTCCCGTTGTTTCCTACAGAGGATATTTCGGTGTATCTTCTTGAAAACGGGAGTGACTTGTGCTTTCTTCTAATCATTAATAACGTTTCGCTTCTCTAGAGACTTACGGAAGCTGCTGCAGAAGACGGGCCAGTTTTTTCGCGAACTGGTATCCCGCTCTGCAATTTCAGCTGCTTTTCTATCCCTTGGCCATATATTTCGATCTCGGTCTTTCATTTGTCGTTCGTGTTGCAATGTAAAGGAGGAACTAAAGTGTAATCCCTGTTTGTGAAATAGTTTTGGAAAAAGACGTTTGTATTTCGGCCTTTTATGCGTCGTTCCTTCTTTCAGAGCCATTACGGCCACAGGGGGTCTGGGCAGATAGTTTTGATCCGTTTACTGATTTATTATAAGACCACGACGTCTTAGGATTTTCCGTCAATTTGGGTGATAGAGCTTCACTTTAGTATCCGCTGTACCCTTCACGCATAGCCCTCCTGACTCTAATATTTGGCTCACCCGTGTAACAAGACCAGATCCACAGTACTGAAAAGGAACTTCTTTTTATTGGACTTTGGAAATTTGTGGTAAGTTCTGTGGGACCAAACTGCGGAGGTCAAACGTCCCTAAGCTTACACACTACTTAATCTAACTTACACTAAGGACAACACATACATCTATGCCCGAGGGAGGAGTCGAACCTCCGACTGAGGGACTTTTTCATTTTAAACTAGTTAAGAATCCCGGGTATGTCTTTATTCCAATGCTCTATTGGTGTTTGTCCTCCTTTCCCTTCTCCCTATTCACCTCCTCTACCTGCACTTCCTTTCCATCTCTTTGCGCCTCTCTCTCTGTCCCTCTCCCGCTGCCCCATTCTCTGTCCATCTGCTCCTCCCCCCTCTGCTCATCTGCGCATTCCCCCTCTGTCCATTTAGTCTTCCCCCCTCCCATCTCCTGCTCCCCCTCTCTATTTACATCTCCCCCTCCTCCTCTCTTTGTCCCCCCTCTCTCTGTCCATCTCCCCCACCACCTTCTCTCTCTCCCATCTCTTCTTCCCTACTCTTTCTCTCCATCTCCCCTCATCTCCTCTTCTTCCCTCCTATCTCGGTCCATCTCCTCCTCTTTCCTCTCTCTGTTCATCTCCTCCTCGCACCTCTCTCTGTCCATCTCCTGCTCCCCCTTTATCTCTGTCCATCTCCTCCTATCTCTCTGTAAATCTCCTGGACGCTACTTCTTTTTATACGCTATCCCTCCCATCTGAATAGGAGTCTGTTGATTCTTACCCCTACATTATTTCTTCAAGACTGTAAGTAATATGTGTAAAAAACTTGATTCAAGTCGATCCAGGGCTCCAGGAGGAGGTTTTTACCCACGTCTTTGCCTGCTACAAGTCACAGGTATTTCACATATATTTAACTTATATCACACTTATTTCTACACATATTTCACCTGTAACTATAGCGAATTTTGCCCTACAATTTCATTTTCATGCAGCTCTATGTTTATGATGACGTATCTCCCGAACTAGGTGTCATACAATGATATAATTTTGCATGTATCTTCAGTTGTGTATGTGGCTACTCTCTTCGAAATGTGTTGTGAATACAGATAGTAGCAAAGAAGTAATTAAAACGTTATGCGTGATGCAGCAGTTTTTCACGAATATCAGTGTTTACGAATTCATGGCTCCTGCACTGTCTGTCTCACAATAATATATTTCTCTAAGTATACTGAGCGGTATACATGAATACTGACTGCGAAATGTGTTACGTATAGATTTAGTAGTAAAGAAGTACGTAGTAAAGTGAAACGTCATGGAAGAACGGCAGTTTTTGACGTCACATCTTCTGACCTATATGTCGTACAATGATACAAATTTGCTGGTACATTCAGAGTCAGATGTGAATACTGTGTGCAAAATATGGCTAGTAGAATTAGTAGTAAAGACGTAATAAATTAAAACGTCATGTTTCCTGTGGTAGTTTAACTGCATGAACAGCGACAGAGTAGTCAGCGATAAACTATTTCCTTTCATCATCTTTCGGGGTGTCACCGAGAAGAAGTCTTGTATAGGTTTGAAATTACGTGTAATGTTCGCTGCAAGTCACTAAGTAACCTCATTCTCGAATACTGGATGAATAAAATATGGATATTCGCGCATCTAGGACTGCACCGCTTTTCCATCCCCCAAGCAACCCTTTTTATAGGTTGGTGGTTCTTACCCCCAAGGTGATTCTTACCACATAGTAAGCAATATGTCCGCCAAGTGTGGTAGAAATCGATCCAGTAATTTAGGGGGAGATGCGGAACATACACTACTGGCCATTAAAATTGCTACATCAAGAAAAAGTGCATATGATAAACGGATATTCATTGGACAAATATATTATACTAGAACTAACATGTGATTACTTTTTCACGCAATTTGGATGCATACGTCCTGAGAAATCAGTACCCAGAAGAAGTACCTCTGGCCGTAATAATGGCCTTGATACGCCTGGGCATTGAGTGAAACAGAGCTTGAATGGCGTGTACAGGTACAGCTGTCCATGCAGCTTCAACACGATACCACAGTTCATCAAGAGTAGTGACTGGCGTATTGTGATGAGACAGTTGCTCGGCAACCATTGACCAGACGTTTTCAGTTGGTGAGAGATCTGGAGAATGTGATGGCCAGGGCAGCACTCGAACATTTTCTATATCCAGAAAGGCCCGTACAGGACCTGCAACATGCGGTCGTGCATTATCCTACTGAAATGTAGGGTTTCGCCAGGATCGAATGAAGGGTAGAGCCACGGGTCGTAACACATCTGAAATGTAACGTCCACTGTTCAAAGTGCCGTCAATGCGAACAAGAGGTGACCGAGACCTGTAACTAGTGGCACCCCATACCATTACACCGGGTGATACGCCAGTATGGCGATGACGAATACACGCTTCCAATGTGCGTTCACCGCGATGTTGCCAAACACGGATGCGACCATCATGATTCTCTAAACAGAACCTGGATTCATCCGAAAAAATGACGTTTTGCCATTCGTGCACCCAGGTTCGTTGTTGAGTACACCATCGCAGGCGCTCCTGTCTGTGATGCAGCGTCAAGGGTAACCACAGCCATGGTCTCCGAGCTGATAGTCCATGCTGCTGCAAACGCCGTCGAACTGTTCATGCAGATGGTTGTTTGCTTGCAAACGTCGCCATCAGTTGACTCAGGAATAGAGACGTGGCTGCACGATCCGTTACAGCCATGCGGATAAGATGCCTGTCGTCTCGACTGCTAGTGATACGAGGCCTTTGGGCTCCAGCACGTCGTTCCGCATTACCCTCCTGAGCCTACCGATTCCATATTCTGCCTTCAGTCATTGGGTCTCGACCAACGCGAGCAGCAATGTCGCGATACGATAAACCGCAATCTCGATAGGCTACAATCCGACCTTTATCAAAGTCGGAAGCGTGATGGTACGCATTTCTCCTCCTTACACGAGGCATCACAACAACGCTTCACGAGGCAACCACGGTCAACTGCTGTTTCTGTATGAGAAATCGGTTGGAAACTTTCCTCATGTCAGCACGTTGTAGGTGTCGCCACCGGAGTCAACCTTGTGTGACTGCTCTGAAAAGCGAATCGTTTGCATATCGCAGCATCTTCTTCCTGTCGGTTAAATTTCGCGTCTGTAGCATATCTTCGTGGTGTAGCAATTTTAATGGCCAGTAATGTACATACAAAGCTACATCTATATACACATACCAATGTACGTTTTTTTTATGATAGCTATGGATGTTTGTGACGTGGGTCTAATTGTCGTGTGCGTCCCTGGACTGCTATCTAGAAACCTTGTATGTAAATGCGACCCTGATCACGATGTCCCAGCGGGCGTGTGGTTGAGACTCGAAGCAGAACCGGTTGGAAGACGGACGGCTGTAAAGAAGCGCCTCGGCCACGTGCCGTGGCGCTGATAGTGTAACGCCGCTGACACGTGTGCCTCCGGCCGGAAGTAATCGATGTGAGGAGGTATAATGCCCGCGGCGCGGTAGGAGCGCGCGCGCCCAGGGCCGGCGGTCTGACCGCCGCTACCCGCAGCCTGATTGAGAATCGATAGCAGCCATAAATTCGTCATCCAAATGGCCAGCGGCCGGTGGCGGCACCTGGCGGGGCGGCGGGACGCGGCGGCAATCAGCGGTCCGCCGGCCGACATGTTGTGAGTTCTTATTAGAGCCACTCCTCCGGGGCGAAGCGATGGCTAGTGTTTCGAAACGCGAAGGGGAAAAGCGTCGTCTGAAATGTAGGCTGTCTGGTACTCCGACTTAAATAAGTCAGCGGTACGGTAACGAACTAGATTCCTGGACGCCCTTGCGGGAGCGTTGTCTCATTTGCCGTTCACATTGCTGCTTACACAGGCGGGGATCCAAGGATCGATTCTGTAGGGGAGGGGAGGGGGGATATTTCAGCTTGTTAAGAGATTCTCACACGCTCAATATTTATTGCGCAATACTGATGCTCCCTCCATATGTTGCGCAATACCTTTTGAGTCAAACTGAAACAGTGAGAGTGGGTCCACAATCGATTATGCTGAGATACGGGACCAATGGTCGGAAATGCATATTCAGCGTTTTATGGACTTGCACAGCGAACGCCGCATAACAACAACCAGCAGTCTAGCAGTCTCAATGCATGCTTGGCAACAGCGCATGTAGTTCTGCTGCATGCTCTCAAAGATTTAAAAAAAAAAAAATGTTTCAAATGGCTCGGAGCACTATGGAACTTAACTTCTGAGGTCATCAGTCCCCTAGAACTTAGAACTACTTAAACGTAATTAACCTAAGGACATCACACACATCCATGCCCGAGGCAGGATTCGAACCTGCGACCGTAGGGGTCGCGCGGTTTCAGGCTGTAGCGCCTAGAACCGCTAGGGCACTCTGGCCGGCTCTCAAAGATCCCTGGCGTCTGTTGCACCAGGAGACAGGCAGTTTGGACCACAGCAAACACGTCTTCATCCGTTTCTACGGGCTTTTATACACCAACCTGATGACGCAGCCGCAGAGGAAAAAGTCCAGAAGTGTGAGATCGCGCAGGCCATGAGACAGAACCTCCCCTTCTAATCCAACGATGACGGTAAGTGCTGTTTAGGTGCATAGGGACATTAAAATCGCAGTGGGCTCGTCCACCGTCGTGTTGAAACCACATCCATTTTGCGGATAACAAGGGGTACAGTCTCCAAAATACTAGATCTCGCAGCAACATTAGGTAATGTGGACCAGTCAAACTGGGAGGCAGCAGATAAGATCCTATTAGGTAATCTTGAGCAATTTGCGCTCATACGTTGACAGAGAATCGTTGCTGGTGGTCACCGATGTGGATGGCGCGGGAATTGTTACTTGTCACTTTGACCAATTACTATGAGCTACGTGGTTCTTACGTGGTGTACGCTGTGTATGTCCATAAGACAAAAAATTTCCAACCATTGGTTCCCCATCTCAATATAATTGGTTTTGGGCCCTCTATCACCTGTTTCAATTTGACCCAAAAGGTTTGAGACACCGTGTATTTTGTGCGGTGTAAGAGTAGTATTGCGCAGTAAACTGCAGTTCCTCCCGAGACCGAGAGAAATTCAGTTCGTTCCAAACTAATTTTTGTAAAGAAGTGAAGAAAGTAAACGACAAAATATTAAGGAGCGTACTGAAGGATTTACACTCACCAAAAAAAACTTTTGCATCACATCAGTTCCGAGAGTTCCGGAACCTACATCTACATAATTACTCTGCAATTAACATTTAAGTGATTGGCAGAGGGTTCATCGAACCACAATCGTACTATCTCCATACCATTCCACTCCCGAACAGCGCGCGGGAAAAACGAACACCTAAACCATTCTCTTCGAGCTCTGATTTCTCTTATTTTATTTTGATGATCATTCCTACCTATGTAGGTTGGGCTCAACAAAATATTTTCGCATTCGGAAGAGAAAGTTGGTGACTGAAATTTCGTAAATAGATCTCGCCGCGACGAAAAACGTCTTTGCTTTAATGACTTCCATCCCAACTCGCGTATCATATCTGCCACACTCTCTCCCCTATTACGTGATAATACAAAACGAGCTGCCCTTTTTTGCACCCTTTCGATGTCCTCCGTCAATCCCACCTGGCAAGGATCCCACACCGCGCAGCAATATTCTAACAGAGAACGAACGAGTGTAGTGCAAGCTGTCGCTTTAGTGGACTTGTTGCATCTTCTAAGTGTCCTGCCAATGAAACGCAACCTTTGGCTCGCCTTCCTCACAGCATTATCTACGTGGTCTTTCCAACTGAAGTTGTTCGTAATTTTAACACCCAGGAACTTAGTTGAATTGACAGCCTTGAGAATTGTACTATTTATCGAGTAATCGAATTCCAACGGATTTCTTTTGGAACTCATTTGGATCACCTCACACTTATCGTTATTTAGCGCCAACTGCCACTTGCCACACCATACAGCAATCTTTTCTAAATCGCTTTGCAACTGATACTGGTCTTCGGATGACCTTACTAGACGGTAAATTACAGCATCATCTGCGAACAACCTAAGAGAACTGCTCAGATTGTCACCCAGGTCATTTATATAGATCAGGAACAGCAGAGGTCCCAGGACGCTTCCCTGGGGAACACCTGATATCACTTCAGTTTTACTCGATGATTTGCCGTCTATTACTACGAACTGCGACCTTCCTGACAGGAAATCACGAATCCAGTCGCACAACTGAGGCCCGCAGCTTCATTAGAAGTCGCTTGTGAGGAACGGTGTCAAAAGCTTTCCGGAAATCTAGAAATACGGAATCAACTTGACATCCCCTGTCGATAGCGGCCATTACTTCGTGCGAGTAAAGAACTAGCTGCGTTGCACAAGAACGATGTTTTCTGAAACCGTTCTGATTACGTATCAATAGATCGTTCCGTTCGAGGTGATTCATAATGTTTGAATGCAATATATGCTCCAAAACCCTACTGCAAACCGTCGTCAATGATATAGGTCTGTAGTTCGATGGATTACTCCTACTATCCTTCTTAAACACTGGTGCGACCCGCGCAATTTTCCAATCTGTAGGTACAGATCTATCGGTGAGCGAGCGGTTGTATATGATTGCTAAGTAGGGAGCTATTGTGTCAGCGTAATCTGAAAGAGCATAATCGGTATACAATGTGGACCTGAAGACTTGCCCGTATCAAGCGATTTGAGTTGCTTCGCAACCCCTAAGGTATCTACTTCTAAGAAACTCATGCTAGCAGCTGTTCGTGTTTCAAATTTCATTCGTCTTCCCTCGTGAAGGAATTTCGGAAAACTGCGTTCAATAACTCCGCTTTAGCGGCACAGTCGTCGGTAACAGTACCATTGGCACTGCGCAGCGAAGGTATTGACTGCGTCTTGCTGCTTGTGTACTTGACATACGACCAGAATATCTTCGGATTTTCTACGAAATTTCGAGACAATGTTTCGTTGTGGAACCTATTAAAGGTATCTCGCATTGAAGTCCGTGCCAAATTTCGCGCGTCTGTAAATTTTAGCTAATCTTCAGGATTTTGCGTTCTTCTGAACTTCGCATGCTTTTTCCGTTGCCTCTGCAACAGCGTTCGGACCTCTTTTGTGTACCATGGGGGATCAGATCCATCTCTTACCAATTGATGAAGTAGGAATCTCTCAATTGCTGTTGCTACTATATCTTTGAATTGGAGCCACATCTCGTCTACATTTGCATAGTCAGTTCGGAAGGAATGGAGATTGTCTCTTAGGAAGGCTTCTAGTGACACTTTATCCGCTTTTTTAAATAAAATTATTTTGCGTTTATTTCTGGTGGATTTGGAAGAAACGGTATTGAGCCTAGCTACAACGACCTTGTGATCACTAATCCCTGTATCAGTCATGATGCTCCCTATTATCTCTGGATTGTTTGTGGCTAAGAGGTCAAGTGTGTTTTCGCAACCATTTACAATTCGCGTGGGTTCGTGGACTAACTGCTCGAAATAATTTTCGGAGAAAGCATTTAGGACAATCTCGGAAGATGTTTTCTGCCTACCACAGGTTTTGAACAAATTTCTTGCCAACATATCGAGGGAAGGTTGAAGTCCCCACCAACTATAACCGTATGAGTGAGGTATTTATTTGTTAAGAGACTCAAATTTTCTCTGAACTGTTCAGCAACTATATCACCGGAGTCTGGGGGTCGGTATAAGGAGCCAATTATTGACTTAGTTCGGCTGTTAAGTATAACCTCCACCCATACCAATTCTCACGGAGTATCTACTTCGACTTCACTACAAGATAAAACACTACTGACCGACACGAACACTCCACCACCAATTCTGCCTAATGTATCTTTCCTGAACACCGTCTGAGACTTGGTAAAAATCTCTGCAGAACGTATTTCAGGCTTTAGCCAGCTTTCTGTACCTATAACGATTTCAGCTTCTGTGCTTTCTATTAGCGCTTGAAGCTCAGGGACTGTCCCAGCACAACTACAACAATTTACAACTACAGTTCCGACTGTTCCTTGATCCAAGCACGTCCTGTATTTGCCATGCACCCTTTGAGATTGCAGCCCACCCCGTACTTTCCCGAGGCCCTCTAACCTAAAAAACCGCCCAGTCCACGCCAAACAGCCACCGCTACCCGTGTAGCCGCCAGCCTGTACAGAAAATTGGAATAGAGATTGATCTCTAATCCGTAGGTAGCGGTCATCCATTGCAGTAGTAGCCCCTGGGCGGCCCGAGCGAGGCTTGTCATCGACAGTTCCTGTCTCTCTGTATCTCCTCCATGTGCGAACAACATCGCTTTTGATCACTCCGAGACGCCTGGACACTTCCCTTGTGAGCGCCCTTCCTGGCACAAAGTAATAATGCGGTATGGGCCGTCTAGCCATGACTGAACTACAGACAACACGAGCCGTGTACCTCCTTCCTGGTGGAATGACTGGAATTGATCGGCTGTCGGACCCCCTCCGTCTGATGGGCGCTGCTGATGCATGGTTGTTTACATCTTTGAGCGGCCTTAGTGACGTCTCTGAACAGTCAAAGGGACTGTGTCTGTGATACAATATCCACAGTCAACGTCTGTCTTCTGGGAACCGGGGTGATGCAATACATTTTTTTTTATGTGTGTATATCAATGCATCATGCGGTACTTAGAGAAATTCAAGTCCTGACTGTAAAGGAAACGCTAGATACTTTGTTCTCCACAACAACAGAGGAAACTGAAGATCATGGTGTAATGACAGGAAGCAAAAATGTTTTTTTACTTGTATTAGTATTCAGAATTGCTAAATAAGTTCAGGCAGGCCAACTATCCAGTGAGCATACATGTGGTTTTTTTTTATTTTCTCTAGCAAAGCAATAGTTGTCACACCACAGACTTAATATCACGTAAGCTTTCAAACGAAAATCGGTAAATAATTGCTCTCTTTCGATCGAACACTTGTTGCAGTAGAGAAATACCGTACACAGAAAATAGCACATGTATATGTTACATTACGAATTTCACTTGTTTAATTTGTGATTAAATGTTGTGGTGTACGAATCTATGCTTCAGTGAATAAGCTCTTGGTCCATTGTTTCCCTCCGAGACGCCTGGACAGTTCCCTTGTTGAGATCCGTTCCTGGCACAAAGTAATAATGCGGACGCGATCGAACACCGATATTGACTGTCTAGGCATCATTGAACTACAGACAACACGAGCCGTGCATCTCCTTCTTGCTGGAATGACTGGAACTGATCGGCTGTCGGACCCCCCTTGAAGCGTTTCCACCGTCTTTCTTCCGTTCTGTGTAATTTATACTTGTGCTTTGCATGGCACGCAACTCAGTCGCGATACATACGATTTGTACATCATCGGGCGCCGACATTTTCGGTACAAAGACAGAGTTCCAACTGACGCGTCCCGGGAATAAAAATGACGCAGTAATACGCAATATATTGACTCAATATTATTATGCAATAATACTGAACGTGTGAGACGCCTATACATTTTCGAAATTAATGGTGAGAGAATAGGATCCGGAAATGGGGTCCTAAAGTTGAAGATGAGTTTTACTACTTGGACAGTGAAATAGCTGATGATGGCCGAAGGAGAGACCATATAAAATCCAGTCTGACAATCGCAAAGGAAGCTTTTCTGAAAAAAAGTTCACATCGAATATAAATTTATGTGTTAAGAAGATATTTGTCTGGAGCGCAGCCTTATGCCTAAATGAAACGTGTAGAGTAAACAGTTCATATAAGGAGAGAAAAGATATTTTTGAACGTTGTTGAACAAACGTATGAAACTATAGACCCGTATTTCTGACGTGCGTCTGTTGTAGACTTTTAGAACATGTTTTGTGCTCACGTGTTATGACATTTTTAGGGACCGAAAACCTCCTCTGTGGGAATCATTATGGTTCAGAAAATAATGATCTGTACGTCCATAGGACCCAGAGAGAAATATACACCGGCGAGTAGGTTGATGTCGCATTCCTTGGCTTCCAAAAGACAGTCGATACAGTTCCTCATTTTCGTGTGATGAACAAAATAAGAGCATACGGAATATCAGACCGGCTGTGCCAGAGGAGTGAAGATTTTCTACCAAACGGAACACAGCCATGTCATTCCGAACGGAGAGAAGCTCCAGACCTAGAAGTAACTTCGGGCGTACGCCACAGAACTGTTATCCGCCTCCGTAGTTCAGTGGACATCCGGCCCTGTCGTTCAGCATGTTCGCTAAGGGGACTGGCCACCCTCTGTAACAACAATAATAATTATAATAATAATAAGTGAGTGAAGCTTTCATCGACTGAATTTGAAACATGTCTTGCGACAACAGCACAGAACCATTGACGAACAAACGACGAAGAAACAGATCGAAAGAAAGAAGACGAAAAAAAAGTTGTTAGTATGTCTGGCACTGTCCTGAGGAAATGGATTCAATTCCTAATACTGCCAGAGATTTTACCTCAGTGGGAGGACTGCAACGGGGGGATACCAACTGTGGAGCTACACGGGTAAGAAGTAGCGGCTCCAAGACCAAGAAAGCTGACAACGAGCGGCAGAGCGGTGTGCTGACTCCACTCCCCACCATCCCGCATCCAATGACGCCACTGACAGAGGATGACTCGACGGTCGGTCGGTCTCGATTGGTCCATCAAGGCCAAAGGACGGAACTTTGCTTTTCTTTTGAAAGAGGAGTGTTTAGGACCATTAATTTTTACGCTGTACAGGGTGGAAAAGTAATACGTATACAGAATCTTAGAGTGTTTAGATGAGATAAAAAGAAACACTTTTTATAGGAGAAAAATATCACAGTTAATCCGCTCCCCTGGTAGAGGTCCATGAAGGTTTTGCACCAACGCTGTTCACAGACGGTGCTGAAACTCCGGTATATGAATCTTATCATAGAGTTTTTGCTAAAAATACGGTCCGTTTACATTCAAGTTCAATTGGGATCTGCATGCTTGTGGTTATCTAACAAGCTAAAACAAAAGTTTTTCACAAGTAATGACTGCAGCTGCAGCCAAACAGGAAAGCAGCTCCTCTGTCTCGTAAACCAAACGCTTCATTTCTCCCCACAAAAAGAAATCCATAGCAGGAGATAGGAAGAAGGTGGTAGTGACAGTACTATCCCATTCGTCTGAGTCCAGTAATTGAGGAAAACGTTGCCTGAATGTTGCCTCAAATCAACAACGAAGTGTGGTGAGGTCCATGCAATCTGGAACCATAATCGTTAACTGCCTGCTAATGGAACAGTCTTCAACCTTTCCGTTAGTATTGCACGGTAATTTCGTCCATCGAACGTGTTAGGAAAAACATACGTTCCTATCAGGTTGAGACACACAATCGCTAGCACGCATGCAATGGTAGTTAGAACACCAAGTCTCAACATTACTAGCGTCAAAACCTTCATACAACCCAAGTGGGGAAAGGGTGCACCTTTAAAAATTTTTTTGTATCCAAAAATATTTCATCTTAACTTTTCCAGACACTCTAAAGCTTTGTATACATTGTTTTGTACACCCTGTGTATAAATGACCTAGTGGATGACGTCGGAAGTCCCCTGTGACTTTCCACGGATGCTGCGGCCGTATACAGAGAAGTCGCATGCCACAAAATTGTAGCGAAATGCAGGAAGACGTGCAGAGGTTCGACGTTTGGTGGGAGGACTGGCAGTTGATCCTCAACTTTACAAAATCCTTGTTCAACCAATATTTGAATATTGTTTCTGATCCATATCAGACAGGATGGACAGTGGAAGTGGAGAAGACCCAAAGAAGAACGCCGTGTTTAGTTGCAGGTTCTTTTAATAAATGGAAAATCACAAGAGAGGCGTTTTGCGTCGCGGTGTGCTTCACTGTTAAAATTCCGAGAGTTCATAGAACAGCCAACCAAGACTATGAACGTAAAAGTAAAGAGTTTCCAGTTCACACTGAGACTTACCATCTATCGTTCTCTATGCGAACCATTCGTGATTGGAAATGGAAATGAGGGAAATGACACTAGTACGCAAAATGCCCTCCGCCATACACCCTAAGGTGGCCCACGGAGTATATACGTAGATGTAGATGAAGATGGAGTGTCAGCACATGGCACGGGAAGCTACAGGGCACGGAGTCGATGCCACACTGCTCGGAAGAGTCTATAACGGAGATGGGGGGAGGGGGGGGGGGGACGGAGGTGTGTACCAGCTTTACTTGTAAAGTGAACTCTCTGACTCTTTGTACATTAATATTTACTCGTCTGAAACGTTAGATGCAATATTACAACACTCAACATCATTAATAACCACACAAGGAGCGTGGAAACTAAGACAGAAAGAATAAGGGTTCATGGTGGGGGACTCCATCATCCCATAAATATCCAACGAAATGGCGGAAAAGCGGTCTTAATGTGCACCTTCCTCTTTTTGGGCGGGGGAGGGGGAATAGTATTACCTCACTGACAGCCACTGAAGGTGAGAAGAGGCTTCGACCTTACTTTACTGCTACGGCACGAGGTATCTGAAGAGAACCGCATAGAAATCGAGGGCAACACACTCCGAGAAGAACCTGCAGATAGAGAGTTACGGTTGCAGCTGAGGCGAGGAGCTGGATCTGACGATGGTCACTTTACAGGAACATGAAGAATTCTACTGCTGGACTCTTTACTGTCGCAGGAACCACTGATACATGCAACACATCACATTGGCATAACTTTAAAGAAATTAAAATTCACTGAAATTCGCCATTTCAAACAACACTCACGTTCAGAACAGAGTATCTTGAATATCTTGAACGACGTTCATATCTTGAAGGACGTTCATATTCACAGGACATGTACATAAGTATGCTCTGCAGAAATGATAGCATTTGAAATATACATGTTCGCAGATTGAAGGTCGATGTCGATATCGCGGCGCAGCACCACCTACCGGTAATATATGCTTGCGGCTCTCATTGTCGGTATAACCCGAAGGCAATGAATGAGTATGACTTGAACATACATACAGGATGCGTCGCAGATGTATGCACGAACCGTACCGTAAAGTCAGGGGATTTGAAAGAGAGAATGTGATGCATCCATCTTGGAAATTTCTGCTCTTGTGGAACGAAGTGTTTCGACAGTGCAACGGGTGTGTGCAGAATGGTTCACGGAAGGCCGTAGAACACGATGAGATGGGTCAGGGCTCACCACGCAGACCACCTCCCGAGAAGATCGGCACCTTATCCGAATGGCATAGCAGGACAGATCTACGTCCTCTTCGGCTCTGGCGCAACAGTGGAACAGTGGAACACATCGTACGCTATCAGGAGTGACAATCCATCGCCGTTTATTACGGCATGCGTTTCTTGCGCCTCGTCCACTTCGCCGCCTACGTTTAACAAATGTGCAGAAACATATTAGACGGCAGTGGTGTATGGCATCAGATAGTATTTTCGGAAGAATCCAGTTTCTGTTTATTTGAAAATGATGGGCACATTTTAGTTCGTCGCAGACAGGGGAGCTGCATCACAGTGACTGCATTCGCACAGAAAATACAACTCACGGCCTCATGGTGTGGGGTGCTGTTGGGTACAGCCATAAATCACAGCTGGTCGGTGTCCAGGGCAGTGTGGCCAGTGTGATCTACGTGAATGACATTGTGTGATCCGTAGCCACACCCTTTCTGCACAACACCCCAGACACCATTTTTCAGCAAGACAATGCACGACAACCTGTTGCTGCACGGACACGTGTCTTATTGGTGTCACAGGATGCATCTTTTGTGCTTCTTTTGCTCTGGGCCCCCAAATCAGCAGACTTGTCACCAATCGAAAATGTGTGTGATATGGTGAAACGATGGGTCCAGTTCTGTGAGCCGGTGCCAACCAGTACAGATGAACATTGGAACCAGGTGAATGCAGCATGGGTCGCTATACCACAGTACGCTATTCACTCCTCCCGCGTGTCTATGCCATCATGTACAGAAGAAATTAACAGGGCCCATGGTGGACCCTGTGCCTACTAGGCAATTGGACACACATTGGACCGAGGTAACTGAAATGCTAATCATTTCTACAGAACATGCTAATGTACATTTTCTGTGAATATGAACATCCTATCTCTAGTCTTTCAGAGGTTCTGTTGTTTCTGAATATGAGTGTATTTGTCGAACAATTTGAGAAGTCATGTTTCACGCAGTTTATTTATGAGCTGCTATGGTGAGGCAAAATATTACGACAACCTGCTTAATAGCGTGTTACTCAACCTTTGGAACTCAATACAGCAATGATTCCGTGTGACACGTATTCGACAAGTGCTTGGTAGTTTTCCGGAGGTATTGGCACCATACGTCTACCTGAAAATTATGAATTTCCCGTAAATTTCTGGCCAGTGGTTTGTGGACGCTGAGCTGACGTCCGATAGCAATCCAGGTGTGTTCCATAGGGAACATACTAGACGAACCTGATGGCCAGGACATAAAAGCCATTTTTCACTATCATGCTCCTGAAACCACTGTAGCACGATTCTGGCCTGTATCACAAACAGTTATTCTACTGAAAGATACTATCCAGTTTGGGGAATACGTCAAGCGTGAAGGAATGCAGGTGATCTGCAATAATTTTCACGTAGTCCGCAGCTGTAATGAGGCCTTCTGTTATTACCCAACGTCGCACTGAAGTTCATACCACATAGCATAATACTGCCCCCTCTGGTCTGCGTTCATAGCGCGGTCCATGATTCGAACAGCCGTCCGCCTGATAGGATAGCGTAATCGCACACGATCATCGATGGAGTAACTAGAAACGTGATGCATCCGATTACGCGCTACGTATCCATTGCTCCACGGTACAATCTCGCCGAACTGTGTGTAGTGCTGTGGTAACTGATGGTGTCACTGGGCCAGCATGGTAACTGTAGGACATTTCTGGCTTCGGAGGCATAACACCCCAAGCTTCACTTCATAGTATGGCTGAGATTTCATTAACTGAGGTATCACATCAGAAGTGGAGTGAGAGCAAGCAACGAACGGCACAGTGAGTATAATTTTTGTGAGAATTTCACCAATTTAGTCAGAGAATAATCTGTTCGGCAGCCACCACAGGAGCCAATGCGCCGAATCTTTAAAGTTTATTTATTTGGTAAACTATTATTCAGATTTAACTATCAGTCATGCCAATTAGTCTCTTAATATTATGCTATCATCTCTTCATCTCAGTTCTCATTTTTACAATACTTTTTAGTAGCATTATAATAACTGTATTCGGGAGAAGTAATTCGTGCATCTTCGGCTACCGCCAAAAATGCGCGCCAAGTGAAACGATTTGGGCTGACCGCCATAATCGGTTAGGACAGGCGATTCGGTACAATTCACGTTATGTGCAGCACAATTAAGATCGGAGTTGCACACCGTATAACATTACATTAGATAATAGGAACTCCGCGTGAAAAGCGGAAAAGAAAAGAGTGGATGAAGAACTCCTTATATAATATGTTGTTGATTCTGTACAGCAACCAGCCACAAACTGGTTGTACGTTACTTTATTCGAAAGTACCGTTACCGGTTTGGAATTTTTCACAATTCATTATCAGACGGTTTTTCCATGCTTTCACTGAAACAAATGATATACTGGTTTACTGTTGAGTTGCCCTAGGACAAACAATAATTCATAGTTACGAAAGTGTAACAAAAATGGTTGTGTTACAGATTTTTATTAGAATGCACCATGTCTATCTAGCGCATTTGTTTTTGCAGTGTTCTTCCAATGAAATATATTCTCAACGAGGTTCGTATTTTCACAAGCACGTACGTTGGTTTGCATTGTAAACACTTTCGTTTGGTCATAAAACGAATTTTCAATGTGCACCAGATGTTCTGATTTACAATATACGAAAACAAATAAAGAGTTAACAACGAACGTAAGTGTCAAAGTTGCTGCGGCACTATTATACAAAGACATCGCACCTTTTGGGAAAGGAAGTGTAAATTACTGTTGTATTAAATTGAAAAAAGTGTTTTACATTAAATTGAGGGCATTAAATACAGGCAGATAACGATAAATACATGGGAATTTTTGAATTATAGTTTTACAACGGTACATAACGAAAATGGACAACAACAAATGTGGACAAGAAAGTGTGCGAAATTATTATGTGCTATTTGAACACTGATGATGATAATATATTAAAACTTATTAGAATTTAGTTCTATGAGTAATACTGATTACAGTAGATACATACAGTATTATCAGGTTATTTATTCGACCTGTTGAAAGATATACAAACATTATTTATATTGGGGTATAGAAAGTACTTCCTGGAAATTTTTCAGGCAAGGAGTGTTAGCCAACTCAGTCTGCTCATTAAGGATATTATCATGGGAAGTGTTTTTGTGTGTGTGTGTGTGTGTTTCTATTTTCTCTACCAGATTCATAGTGGTTCCTTTTTCTGCTATTTGTAATATTTTCATGTCGCTCTAAAAGTTTCCCACGAAATGGTTTTCTTCTGAAAAAGGTGGCTTAAAGTGTTGATTTGCTCAAGTTTCCAAGCCTTAAAATATCATAATGTTCTTGTACCTAGTCTCGAAACTTCTATCTGTCTGATCAATGTAGAATTTTTGGCACGAACGTCATTGAAGCATGTAGATTTCTGATTTATTGCGGGGGAGCCTTGGGAAGATTGACATCATGCATCACTTTCCGCTCTACTTACTATTAATAGGAAAACTAATTTTAATAATCTTATTTTTAAATAAATTTGAAATCTAGTACGATTTTGGGCCTATGTATGAGATAAAGGAGCATTTAGGTTTGTTTTCTTAGAGAGGCTGATTTTGTTTGGATTGAATGATGTGTGAACTGCTGTTCTGTAGAGCTGTGGCCTTTGTTCGTATTTTTTGTGGAGTTTGTCTATTATTACAGGATCATAGCCATTATTATGAGTGACTGCTTTAATTAAACTGATTTCATTTTGTTGTTCTGTGGAACTCATAGGCGCTTTTTGCATTTGGTATACCATGGCTCTGAAATATGACATTTTGTGTTGTCTGGGGTCACATGCAGAGTTGTCAATGCTAACGTCTGTGGTGGTGGATTTTAAGATCAAGAAAATTTATAGTATCATTTAAATGTTTTTTTCACCAGCTGCGACATAGTCGCTCAAATGTGAATTTAACATTTTTATGCATTTTCTGAGTTCTGTTGCAACCCACCAGTTTTACAGTTTGTACCACCAAAAAGCAGGATTACGTCACCAACGTCTGTTTTGTAGCAAATTATTTTGTTTGTGGTATGCTACTTAGTTGATAAGTATCTTTGTTCTATATGGTTGATGTAAATGTCCGCTAGAATCTCAGCCAAACTAATTCCCATTGCCAATCCATCATGTTGTTGGTAAAACTTGTTGTTGAAGCTAAAATAATTTTGCTCCAGAATGAGTATGAGTATTTCCATGAGTTCACAGGTCTCTACAATACCATTTTTTATAATTATTTTACTTGATAGACTATATTCACTGTCACTGAGCTAAATGTCAGTGATATTAACTACCCTCTTCTTTCTGTCCCAATCAGATTTATTAATATATTTTAAGGCTTCTAATTTCTTTTTCTGTTTACATGATGTTAATTGTCGTTCTTTATTTACTCAATCATCTATGTGCTAGACGATGTATGAGAACTGTGAAGTCGAGAGGTTACCTGCACATGCAAGTTGTATGCGAGATTCTTCAGATTTTCTTTTTTCTTGTATTGCACTTTTATCTCAGTTTTTAGCCAAATAATTTCGCATTTTTATTTTATTAACTTGTACGTGACTTTGACTTTCACATATTCTGGGAATAGTTTTAGTGACACACATTCCTTGTTAAACTTAAGCATAAGCTTAATGACATTTTGTCAAATACAGACACGGTTGGAGACCGTGACCGTGACCGTTAACGGTTTCCAGTTTATCCTAAGGCTACTCAATGGAAAACAATGTATCATTTCTTTTGATGAAAGCATGGGGCAGCCTGCTCCGTGGCAATCAAGGGTGCCGCGAAATTATATCTCTCCACTGCACTTTTCTGTCTAATGCCTCGTGCTCACGATACCTCACCTCCAGCTTTCATACTGTTTGTCATACATAGATAACATTACATTCGGTACACGACAACTTATAGACTCCTGATTCCTATAATAGTCAAACCTGTGAATGTCCAGCCGAACTTTTGCTCCAAAGGAAACTATTGTACACTGTTTCTTAAAAACTGAAGCTGTTCTCGTGCTCATAGTTCCATAATATAGCAACGCTGCATATTTCTTAGATTGCCCTATGTTATTTTCCGGAATCTTGTTTTTTTATTCATATTTCTTAGCTTCGGTGTTGTAGATGCTCATTACATGTTAATTTGGATAGTCATTTTCTCCAACAATATACTCTATCATTTTAAGTTCCACCTCATGGTCAGAGTTTGACAAAGATAGTTTAACAATTCCGGTAAACACAATATGGAAGAAGGCTTTTTCATTTAAGTTATGGTGATTAGAATTGTAATTTAGAATAAAATCAGTATACGTTGCTTTTCTGAAGATTGCAAATCCGTGCCTCCCATTAACATTCTTTACAGTTATATCCAGAAAATTGAAAGAGCCCATTGCGCAATTTCTACAGTGAAGACGATTTTTCCATGAAGACACTAAAATATGTTCAAAATTTCATCCCATGCTTAGACCATCTTTTTGTACAAAAAGATGGTCTTCTACGCATGGGAAGAGCCGTACCAAGGCTTTTAGCAGATATTTTCATTAATCACTTAAATATGCTCTATTGGTCGAAGACTAACAGCAACTGCACTGGATAATTACCGTTCTACGTGTCGGCTGCCGTTAACAACGCAACATAAACGGCGCGTTTGGAGAGGTGCCGTGACCACCAGGAAACATGTACGGCTGGTGCATGTTGTTGCACTCTATCCAGGGATGAACTGTGGTTTCGTTTTATCTCATGTAACCATCGCCACCGAGAATGGTTCTGACATAGGGAGAGGTCCTATTCTTCCAATACTTTGGAGAGGCACCGGTGGTGTTACTATTGGCGTCATGGTGTGGGAAACCACTGACAATGACTTCATGGAGCAGCTGGTAGCAGTTGTGGGTACTCTGACGGCACAACGACGGGTTATGGACATCCTGCATCCTCGTGTGTTACCTCTCGTGCGACGTTATCGTGGTACCATTTTTCAGGAGTACAATGCTCTCTCACGCTTGAAACATGTCTCTGTGAATTGTCTGCGTGATCCCAAGGCACTTCTGTGGCCACGAAGTTTCCCAGAAATATCCTCCATGGAACAAGTGTGGTACATGCTCGAACGTCAATTTCTCGCAGCTGTAGTAACCAGGGTATCAAGGACCAATTACAGACTACTGTGCGCCAGCTTGCCTCATGTGAGGATACAACACATTTATGACACCTTTCCCCACCGAATCGATGCATGCAACCAAGTCAGAGTGGGTGCTACCTCTCAACGATAAGTGGTTTATACGGCCAATTTTTTTGTAAATTTCACTCGATTTTATAATCACTGAAACAACACCTATCCTCTCAAATCGTCAAGTTTCATTTTATCATCCCTTCAGAGTGCTTCACCTTTTTCGCTGGCAGTGTAGATCACATAATCCGCAGCAGATCGCATTGTGAACTAACTGGTGAATGCTATAAACTGAACCAGTCAAGAAATCGATTTGCGTTCATTGGAGTTAATTCGCTTTCGAGCTCCACCCAAGCCGATAGCGCGTCTGGAACCTGGCAGTCACTCACCGACGGGTCCCTTAGTCGGGCACCGAGCGAGGTGGCGCAGTGGTTAGACACTGGACTCGCATTCGGGAGGACGACGGTTCAGTCCCGCGTCCGGCCATCCTGATTTAGGTTTTCCGTGATTTCCCTAAATCGCTCCAGCCAAATGCCGGGATGGTTCCTTTCAAAGGGCACGGCCGACTTCCTTCCCCGTCCTTCCCTAATCCGATGAGACCGATGACCTCGGCGTCTGGTCTCCTTCCCCGAAACAACCAACCAACCAACCTTAGTCGGGCGTGGCCCACTGTGGGTTTACAAGTGATTTAAGTTTCCCTTTCTGCGGGCAGACCTCCGCCACCCTTCATCACCGCTCCCATCTATGTCAAAACTCCTTTTCGTCCCCTGCGCTCAAGACGGCCTGGCAACATGGCTTGGTTCGCTAAACGTTGGCCTTTCGACAGTTAGTAACTTCTCACAATCGCCCACTGTCTCCTGCGTGTTGTACTCGTCTTGGAAGCCACAATGCCGAAAACTCGACTCCAAACTCGGAGATTTTGAACCCACAGAAGAACAACTGTATTACAATATTTATCCTAAACCTACAATGTAATCTAGTTGTGAAGAGTTTTCAAAAGTATCAGTATTACTAGCGGAAGACTTTTAAGTTTTGCACTCACACCTCAAAGCTCTCACAATCTGTGTCTTCTCAATGTCGGCAGTGACAGCAGGCGGTGTGGCTCGGAATTACAATCTTTCGGTGTTATCTGTGTACTAGGGCAGCGCTCTTAGACGTTTTGGGACTGAAAAAAATTTGTATGTTATTGGACGACACGGAGTAAATTTTGTGGCAAATAACAGCCAGCTTAAGCTTTTCCATTCAATTTCATTGATGGCTTTGTACATTTTATCATCAGTACATAACCAATATCTTTTTAATGACGTGACAAAGTGATCCGTGCTTTCTTTACAATGAATGTGTTCGCATGAATGTTTGCTAGTGGATGCACTAGAGGCTAGTGATGCAGATATTCTTCAATGAAAAATCGCCCGACAGTGTCCTGCTCAACGAGCACGCGATGGTGAATAGCACATATTTTTGAGAATTCTTCGTGGGCAGGCTGCCTCCCCAAGTTTAAAAATGCAGCGTCCGGCACTCTCCTAGGAGAACATTAACACGCCTTTGAGACAGCGCTCGTATTGTCCCACGAGAGCTGCACAAAATATGAGTACGTTCTTCATACAGTTTATTTGTACACATTTCTTTGTGTAAGTTGGCCCTCTTTGTTTTCCTAGTGTTTCTTAATAACAGACTATTTTACCATAATTTTCATAATGTTCATTTGTTACTGTAAAAAGTTATTATTATCACGAAAAGCACTCCGCACAAGTACATCTAGTGGTTAGCATTCAGAACGTAAATATTTTTAAAACAGTTTGTCTGTAAAATAAATATTGGTTTATTGAAAGAACAAAAAGTCTTTCATGTGTAATTTTCTACACTAGCGTGTAAATAGTTTATAAAGAGAGCGCCGATAGCGTCCACCACAAATATGGAGCTTAGCTGCGTAAGTTTTAGTAAACAGCTGGCTCGGTTTGTATCATACACGCTAGTTGACATCTTCTTCACGATAAACATCTATCTTTGAAGTTACATTTTGTGCATGATAACAGGGTCCACCGAACATAGACTTTACATGTATTTTAGCTTCTAAAACTCAATATTATCTATTGTAAAATGGAACATATGTTTGTGCGTTTGTAACGCCGGAAATGCATATCCTCCTATTTCCATCTATTGTACTATTATTTTTTTTCCTTGTTTTGTTACCTCAAGATATGACATTTCTGTCTCTTTATATATTGTAATTGTTTTACTGTTTGTATATATATATGTTTATGCACTCATGTCGATGTATAATTGGTTTGTTTCGTAAATATTATTTGTATTTTTACGCTGGGTCTTGCCTAGGGAAAACTGCTATCGAACGATTACATCGATGGGTCGTGTGAAGAATCAAAGTGTGTAGGATCTTTGGTAGTGTTAACGCTGCCGCGTGGAGCGCGGGCAGAGAGAGTCTGGCGGGAGTAGCGAGTGGAGCAGGTAGGTGTTGTGTGACGCTCCCGCGAGTTGCCGCGCTTTCGGGGTTTGGCAGCATGTAATTGCGCTCGACTCGCGATGATAGTTTCTGACATGGTGTCGCGGACGGGAAGCATTAGCTGGCGCACATCAAGAGCCCGTTTCGCCTGGTGACCGTGTCGAGAAGAAGGCGCGCCAACATCCAGCTTCTGCAACAGCGACGGCCGACAATGAGTGACTGTCGCCACCTCCTCGATCGACGGCTTCAAACCTTCAATCAACCAACAAGGAAGACTAAAAACACGTAAAGTTTCAGAACTGTATGGCAGACCTCAGCTTTTCAAATTGTTCCATTTGCCTCGCAAAATTACAGCAACTTAGCATGAACCTTTGTTGCTCATTGTCCCAATTGCATTGCCAAGCAGGGTCCCTTCCTTTTCCGAAATGAGCCCGAGGGTCGTTGAAATTCAAACGCCAGCATCATTCGATTTCACTGCTTTAATTTCAAAGTTCAGCTGGCTACAATATTTAGATTGCACAAGCACAAATTAAGAGTGCGAGTTTTGTTACCGTATTTTAGTTACCTGTGACTGCAGCTCAGCTTGGTACGTACTAAATTTTACTATTGTTAATTGTTCAGAATCATTTAATTCAAGTTCAAAGTTAATTCTCTTATTTCTAAATTGCGTAGATTCAAGTAGCTTTTGAAATGATTGTTGAGGTAGTCCAAGACTAACCTTATTTTACTGAATGTCGATGTGCTTCAGAAAGAAAGCTCACTATTAACTTCAGTCACTAAATTAACTTTCGATTTTCCAGTTTCATTAATTCTTTTGCTAAATTAAGTCAGAGTGTAGCGAAATTTATTACTTCTGACAAACTTTCAGTTTTCACACTACACGTGTCAACCTTCAGTTGCCACGCTTCTAGTGCTAATTATGTGTGTAATTACCTTTCTTTTTCAGTTACTATAGTAATTGTCCTTAGGACTGGCGACCGTAATTTCCCCCAAATCTCAAATATCTAATTACCGCTAGTTAATTGTTAACGTAACGGCCGCACATTTACTTTCTTCATTAACTTTACCCCTTTTCAAAATTAATTTCCACCAGTTTCATTTGCATTTTTCCTTTCATTTAGATGTAACCCTTTCCTCCCTCTTTACCGACAGATTAACTTCGGTGACGATTGCTTTTCCCAAATTTCCATTAGGTACACGCGGTTTAATTTTTCACTGTCATTAAGGTCGATAAGAGAGGGGGAGGTTACACGTTGATCGTTTAGGTTTGAGTTTGTATGTTTTATTTTATTTTAGCACTGAAAGTTATCACTCTGTGATCGAAATCGATATGCAATAATAAAAAAAGGCTTCAAATTTAAATGACCACTGCCGGAGATTCTCATGTTTACGATACTCGTGCGTGGCCATGATGCGCAAACATCCTAATGGAATACAGTTTCAATATAAATAAGCAAGGGTTTTCCATGCAATCCGCTCCTATTATGCGTATAAAATGCACGGAAATTGTACCACAAACTTAGTCGGCAGGAAGTTACTCTGAGTGCATGCTGTTCGATTCTCTGTTCTGCACAGGGTTACAAATTTATAGACTTGGAAAGGTTTTGGCCAGGTACCTAGAAGTTGTAATACCACTTTAAAAATTTACGCTCAGTTCCAGACTCTGTTAACGGACTTTAACTTTCACGCAGGTCCTACACTTTGATTTGGTATACTTAAATCAAGTTGGAACTACAGATTATTTTGATTTAGATGAATTCAAGTTCAATGATCTGAACGTTTTCTTTTACATTTTGTACCATCCTATAAAATCCGGGTGGCAGCACAAATGCGCTTCGTACGTTTGAGAGCATTCATGTTTTAAGGCAAGCAACGATTTAATGGACTTTTAATATTTTCCATTCTTCAGCTGACAGGACATTAAAGTTTTCGTAGATTTTATATTAGATAATTATGAATAAGAACTGGAGCGTTATTTTCAAAAATATATTAATTATTAGAGCACTGCAACATGTAAACCCACTTTCGTATTTGCACAGGAGTGACAAAGCCGCTACACAACACAATCAGGGTGGGTATTTCACAGTCCAAAGGTGTCTTAACAATAATCAGAGAAAAAAGAACCATAAGAGGAAACGAAAACTCGCCATGTGAGTCAATCTGCAGGGAAGCAGGAAGTCTGAAACAATGAAAAGACATGCATGGAAATAAACTCACTACATGGCTGGCGCCGGTGGCTGACAACTGAGTACTCAGAAACAAGATTCACCACAAATTGCAATAGGAGATACGTCGAGGTGGAACTCAGCATTAGCATTGGGCTCCCCAGCTTACTGCAGCCCAAAAGCGAACATTTCTGTCAGTGTGTCTGCCCATACCATGCACTGTACACAGCAGGTTCCCGCACTTTCCGCTGTGTTGCCCACACCAGGTCACCTGCCTCTATCATGATGTCCACTGGTGGAGATACCCTCCCCCTGAAGAGGCCACATGGGGCTGCCAATGGCCAGACTTGGGCTCTGACTTCCAGCACAGAACCCTAAAGAGTGCTCTAGAACCCGGCAGTGAACCTACCACAAAAGGAGGCAACACTGCTGGCTCTTCTGGAAAGGCAGGAGGACATGGAGGCTGAACCAGTGGACGGTCCGACAGCAGCAGTGGAGGCGAAGTCACTCCACTGGCAAGGCAGGACAGAAGGCAGAGGGGGAGGAGAGTAGATCATAATCCATGGGCCCCATACCAGCAGATAGTGCAAGAGGCTCACTGGGGTCCAAGGCTGCAGGTGGCAGAAGGGTGACAGAAGGCAAAGAGTTGTTGTTGTGATCTTCAGTCCAGAGACTGGTTTGATGCAGCTCTCCATGCTACTCTATCCTGTGCAAGTTTGTTTATCTCCCAGTACCAACTGCAAACTACACCCCTCTGAATCTGCTTAGTGTATTCACCTCTTGGTCTCCCTCTATGATTTTTACACTCCACACTGTCCTCCAGTACTAAATTGGTGATCCCTTGATGCCTCAGAACACGTCCTACCAACCGATCCCTTCTTCTAGAGAGGGCAGCAATAGGAAAGCGCACTGCTGCAAATTGGGAGCCTGTCCCTGGGACAATGTTGAAACGAGCCATGCCACCTGGCTCACTGGAAGACTGTGGCAATGATGCCTCAGCTAGGCTAGGAAGCAATTAATATCCATGACAGTTCAGTTGCTCACTACTGACATCCATCAAAAACAATGGGCAACCTCTGTGCCCCACTGCTACACCAAACAACCATCTCTGCCACCAGCTGAAGAACATGACATCTCCATGAGGAAAACGCGGTAGGTCATGACGGTCCAGGGCATGTGACACAGAGCACATGAAATCCATGAAATTTCATCGCTGATGCCCATGCCAATGCTCTGCCAAACTGCACCCATTGGCCAGTCACTACGTACATAGCCATAAAATTAACAGTGTATCAACATGGAAAAATGCACAAACAGACTTCTTCATTTGGTGCTTTATGTATACATAAAGCACTCCACCTCAGGTTAGAAGTTGGATGAAACAGCGTGGCAGTTAGGTTTCAAATACCACTGTGAATGCAAATGTCGTCAAATTCCTATGGCGCAGACTGTCATCCTTCATCAAACATGAGGGTTCTTGGGGACCCTTATATGACAAAAATAACCGACAACATGCAAACAGTGGCAGTTGATAATGTGGAGGAAATAAACAATGCTCAACCACCAACAACCACATGCTGTCCAGAAAAGTGCCCACGAAATTGACATGCATCCTTTTCCAATGGTGCTCCAGATCTAGCCAAAGGAAAAACTGGTGCAGCAGTACAGCCTGGTTCTGCATGTAGCCCCTGTAGCCCCACACCAGATGTTTGATGTCACTGTCGATCACCAGCCAGCAGACATGAAGACACGTTAGTGCCTTCATATGAGTAAAATCCCTGTGTCACGCATGCAGCAGCTGGAGTATAGAAGGATGCAGTGCTGGGGGAACAATCACCTGGCAGCTTTGCTATTCCATGGCAAGCAAGAAGCCCCTCTGAACAACAATTAGTCGATGCTGGAGAAGAAAAATGTACATCATGCCAGATGTGCACCCAACAGTGATGCACTCTATCCAACCCAACTGGACAACTGAAATGTTTTTCTCAAAAAGCTGGTCAGTGGCCACAGCAGTCACGCACTCTTGCATGGTCAATGGAAGATCCAACAAGGTTTGCTGCGTCATGGTACTGCCTGCAGGGAACACAAAAGCCTCTTGCCGACTGGACTCTTGATCAGGTCTCACCAACAGTCATGACAGTGCCTCAATATTTGCTTGCTTGGTGGTGGAGTGATAACGAATGTCATAGCAATAATTACTGAGAAAGTGGGACCACCTCTGTAGTTGGAGGGCAATCCCATGTGGCAACTTGGAATGACGGCTGAATAAGGAAACCAGCGGCTTGCGGTCGATGATCTGAAGGAAAATAATTCTGGAAATATTAACTAACACTTTCTTTCCCATTTGTGAATAATTACGCTGTACAGCAGAAAGTGTCTTGTGTGTGAAAGTGATGGGTAGTTTGTTGCCATCTGGTTTCTTATGAAGCAGGACCACACCAATGCCATACTGCGTCATTTCACAGGCCAGGCTTAAAGCTTTACCCAGTATAAGAAAAGTCAGACAGGGAGCAGAGCACAAACACTGCTTGATAAACTGAGAAGCCTGTTGACAATCTGCAGACCAGACGAACGTAACACCCTTTTGGCAAAGCAAATATGCGTGGCCAGGGAAATAAAATGAGCACAATACGAATCTTACCCAAAAAAGAGTGAAACTCTGTTAGTTCGTTGGGCACTGGCATGTTGACAACGGCTTTTATGTAGTCGTCTGTAGAGGAAATGCCATTTTAGTTAAGCACATATATCAAAGATGCTCCTGTGGACAGAAAAAACTGTAGTTTTTCAGCTTGCAACGAAGGCCATTCTACAGGGGGCATTGGATAACTGACTGAAGATTTCTTAAATGCTTCTCCTGTGCAAAGCCCGTTATTGAGATATCATCGTGATACGTGTTGTAACAGAAAATGTCTCGAATGGGCCGCTCCATATACCGTTGATAAATTCCCGGTGTAGACAAGATTCCAGAAGGCAAGCAATTAAACTGGTAAATCCCAAAGGGGACATTGATAACCAAGAATGTTACTACATTTATCGAAAATAATGACGAAACTATACAATTCGATGAGTGTCAAGGTAATTCAGTAGTAGTATTCGATGATTTTACTCTCGACACTCAGGATGTAGTTAGAGAATATTTTACAAGCGAACGTTGCAGATGAATATTGGTTTTATTTAGCCCAGACATACTCGAAGCTATCAAAAAAATTAGTAAGAGGTCATATAAATTTTTAAAATAATTTTAGACAAGACGGCACAAACTTAAATCACATTTATCACGAATTTGTAGGAGGCGATTTAAAATTTGATGATTTTAAGGAAGCGTGTATTAAACGCGGGAATGAAGATAATTTTGCTTTTATTACAATAGATATTACAAGAAAAATTAATAATGGCACGTACAGAAATAGAAGTAAAGATTTTTTTTTTTAAGAACATAAGGGGACCGAATCATTCCTCTTGATATCATTACCACTGACGTTAAAAATTAAAAGTAAATCATTACTGTTTTTTACCCTTATTAAATATTTGTAAAATGGGATAATCCGAAAGACATTATGCATAGAAAGCAGAACTTAAAAAATGGAAGAAACAACCCACAACAGAATACGAAAAATATAAAGAAGAAGAAAGGATATTGCGGAGACATGGCGAGCTAGAACCTAGAGGATGTTTCCAGAATGAACTTTTCACTCTGCAGCGGAGTGTTCCGCAGATTTGAAACTTCCCGGTATATTAAAACTGTGTGCCAGACCGAGACTCGAACACGAGACCTTTGCCTTTCCCGGGCGAGTGCTCTACCGACTGAGCTACCCACGCACGACTGACAACTTGTCCTCACAGCTTCAACTCCGCAGGTACCTCAACTTCAACATTCAAAACTTCACAGAAACTCTCCTGTGTACCCTGCAGAACTAGCAGTATCCTTTCTTCCAGTAGTGCTAGTTCTGCAAAGTATGCAGGAGAGCTACTGTGAAGTATGGAATGTATTAGACGAGGTACTAGCGGAATTAAAGCTATGAGGGCAGGCCGTGAATTGTGCTTGGGTAGTTCAGTTGGTAGAGAATTTGCCCACGAAAGGCAAACGTCATAAGTTCGAGTCGCAGACCAGCACATAGTTTCAATCTTCCTAGAAGTTTCGAAGTTCTACTAGATGAAGCTTGCAAAAAATATGATACTGCATATAGACATCATAAACAGCAAAAAAGACATGAATCAGATAAAGAATTTCAAGTACATGCAAAAGAAAGAATTGCATACTTCTGAGGCAACAAGTGGAGAAAAATTAACTGCTACAACAGTTAGAAGAATAATGTATGGAAAGAGAAAATAAGATGTGAGTTTAGATGTTGATGATAGTGGTTGAGGATTAAAAAAATACTGATCTTTACAAAAAAATTTATCCATATAAATTAAACTCAACTTCAGCAGTGATAATAATTTTCTACCTAGTGGCAAAAATAGTTAAAATTAAACTCAATAATTATCAACTATACAGTAATGATAATTTTAACTGATGCACAAAAATAAAAGAGAGGTAAGAGTACATGTGGAAATTTGTTGATAACATTAGTTACGTCCGTTGTGAAAAAATTGTCAAATAGCTAACAAAATAGAACGAATGTACTAGATTAACAAAGTATGAAAAAGGATTTATTCCATTTTTTTGCCTTCAAGTCCATATTTATCTGCTGCCAGTACAGTAGTCGGTACAGTAGCAAAAACGGTAATACATAAAAAACAAAAAGATCAAGGATTAGAAGAAAAAAGATGTAATTTAGCAATGGAGAAGTAAACTGGAGGTGGAGCGAAGAAAACTACAAATAAATTTCCAAAAAATAATTCATATTTATTCTAATGCTTTAAATAATTCTGATATTGAAAATCTTGCTAAACAATTCAAAATCAAACACTTTTGTGGCGTCTTTTTGACTGATCAATTGCTGACCGGAAAACTTCCTCAACAGCAAACCACCGAGGCGAACCATTACAACATGAACAGAGCAACACCGAGTGGTTTTACTGCCGAGTTTCAGCCGCCATTAGGTGCAATTAACTATTTTGGTCGACTACGATTTGAGTGCACCAGTGGAATTTTCTGTCTTGTGGCCGTTAGTGTTCCGGTCACCTGCCCTGGCCACTAATGTAATTTCAGGCAGCGTCCTTCCCTCACCTCTTGTCGCTGTCCAACATGGTGTGTAATTTTGACAGCTAATGCATACTCCATTGTGGATTATCACGTTTGTAACATTGCCGGTTTGAGATCTCATGTACTGATTGACGGGAAGCAAGTCGTTGTGTCGGTCGGCCTGTGGCTGTCCCCTTGTTGGATTCTGATGGATCAAGCAAAGTTGGGCTCACCACCTGTCTCACCTAACTGAATGAGGGCAAACCGACCTCCCAGGAGGCCTTCTGAGTGCCACCGGTGTTTAATTATCTGTTTTCAGCTACTTTAAATTTTAGGCTTATGGTTATTTGTTTTGTTTCCTTAAAATTTTGCAAAATTTATTTTTAAATTTTTCTTTCAAGCTTAAACACTGTGGCCTTCTGCCTTTAAGGATTATGAGAATATGTTTTACGGTTTGAAGTTCAATTGTGGCCCTCAGCCATTGGTATTGCACCTTGCATATGTTGCTTCTTTAAATTATTTTCTTGCTGTCTTAATTCGATTTTTAACTTGTTGATTTTTAAGATTTCTTGTTGTTAAACATGCTGGTCTTCTGCCTTTAAAGGTCTATGGTAATATATTCTGAAGTTTTGAAACTTAGTTGTGTCCCTCAGCCATTTATTTTGCACCTTGCATATGTTGCTTTTTGGGGTTTAAATTATTTTATTGCTATCCTAACTGAAATTTTGATTTTTTTAAGATTTCTTGTTGGCTTTCCGCCTTTAAAGGTCTAGCTGTGGTAATATATTCTAAATTTTTGGAATTTAATTGTGCCCCACAGCCATTTGTATTGCACTTGGCGTATGTTGTTTTTTGAATTATTTTATTTCTATCTTAAATGGGTTTTTATCTTGCTAAGATTTCTTGTTGGAGGCATTCAGCTATAAAAGAGTTGCATTTGGTAAAGATTCGGCTATGTGTCTCTTTGGTTGTAAAGGTTATTAAATTACAATAAATGACCATTAAAAGCAGAAACTGACCTCAACCCTTGGCCCTTTCCACAATCCTATTCCCTGTTCTGCCCAGCGGGTTTAGTGGGCGTATCATTGGTAGCAGAGCGTGGTTACACTCATGCTTACCAACCCTTATGTGCGATCAGTTTCAATCTTGTCACAAAAGCTGATACATGAGTATTGTAACACAATTCAATAATTCTGTCAGTACAAAACATCTTAATGAGAAAGTTATGCAGATTCTTACCTTTATAACACATCTTGATGATAAGATGAAAAGCATGAATACAACTCTAGATAAATGTAATAGACTAGAAAATATAGTAAATGATAAACAAATAATTGGAATTACTTTTAAACTGGAGACAAACGAAAAATGTACAATTTTCAACACAACTTCAGGCTTAAGAGAATTATTGCACTTGGTAAAAATATAAATAAAGACTTAAAATTTTAAGATTTTGGTATTATAGGAAGTGTGTTTGATAAGCTATATGAAGTAAATTATAGTAATCAACTAAAAATGTTATGCAAATCAAATTTTCAAACTGTACAAGACACAGTTAAAAGTCTACCAGTGGATGTAAAGATAATCATACAGGGTGTTTCAAAAATGACCGGTATATTTGAAACGGCAACAAAAACTAAATGAGCAGCGATAGAAATACACCGTTTGTTGCAATATGCTTGGGACAACAGTACATTTTCAGGCGGACAAACTTTCGAAATTACAGTAGTTACAATTTTCAACAACAGATGGCGCTGCAAGTGATGTGAAAGATATAGAAGACAACGCAGTCTGTGAGTGCGCCATTCTGTACGTCGTCTTTCTGCTGTAAGCATGTGCTGTTCACAACGTGCAAGTGTGCTGTAGACAACATGGTTTATTCCTTAGAACAGAGGATTTTTCTGGTGTTGGAATTCCACCGCCTAGAACACAGTGTTGTTGCAACAAGACGAAGTTTTCAACGGAGGTTTAATGTAACCAAAGGACCGAAAAGCGATGCAATAAAGGATCTGTTTGAAAAATTTCAATGGACTGGGAACGTGACAGATGAACGTGCTGGAAAGGCAGGGCGACCGCGTACGGCAACCACAGAGGGCAACGCGCAGCTAGTGCAGCAGGTGATCCAACAGCGGCCTTGGGTTTCCGTTCGCCGTGTTGCAGCTGCGGTCCAAATGACACCAACATCCACGTATCGTCTCATGCGCCAGAGTTTACACCTCTATCCATACAAAATTCAAACGCGGCAACCCCTCAGCGCCGCTACCATTGCTGCATGAGAGACATTCGCTAACGATATAGTGCACAGGATTGATGACGGCGATATGCATGTGGGCAGCATTTGGTTTACTGACGAAGCTTATTTTTACCTGGACGGCTTCATCAATAAACAGAACTGGCGCATATGGGGAACCGAAAAGCCCCATGTTGCAGTCCCATCGTCCCTGCATCCTCAAAAAGTACTGGTCTGGGCCGCCATTTCTTCCAAAGGAATCATTGGCCAATTTTTCAGATCCGAAACGATTACTGCATCACGCTATCTGGACATTCTTCGTGAATTTGTGGCGGTACAAACTGCCTTAGACGACACTGCGAACACCTCGTGGTTTATGCAAGATGGTGCCCGGCCACATCGCACGGCCGACGTCTTTAATTTCCTGAATGAATATTTCGATGATCGTGTGATTGCTTTGCGCTATCCGAAACATACAGGAGGCGGCGTGGATTGGCCTCCCTATTCGCCAGACATGAGCCCCTGTGACTTCTTTCTGTGGGGACACTTGAAAGACCAGGTGTACCGCCAGAATCCAGAAACAATTGAACAGCTGAAGCAGTACATCTCATCTGCATGTGAAGCCATTCCGCCAGACACGTTGTCAAAGGTTTCGGGTAATTTAATTCAGAGACTACGCCATATTATTGCTACGCATGGTGGATATGTGGAAAATATCGTACTATAGAGTTTCCCAGACCGCAGCGCCATCTGTTGTTGAAAATTGTAACTACTGTAATTTCGAAAGTTTGTCTGCCTGAAAATGTACTGTTGTCCCAAGCATATTGCAACAAACGGTGTATTTCTATCGCTGCTCGTTTAGTTTTTATTGCCGTTTCAAATATACCGGTCATTTTTGAAACACCCTGTATTTTGTGAAATAATTTAAAACTTAATCTATATAAATGGACGGTCACATTTGGTACTTGAAGTGCAGAAAATTTACTGAGACACATCACCCTCAAAGAGTCACCACTAAAAGTGAAAGATAGATGATTGAAGGTCTTTGCACAGTATAAAAGATTAAAAAGGGTCAATTTGTTAAAAAAGTTTTGTAGGTGCTGTGCCACCTGGAACCTGCTTAGACCATGGATTAGGTCTGAATATTCGTGATGAAATTATTAACAAATTACATAAAACAATGAGAAAAATTCTTAAAAGAAGACATTTACTTCTTCCGGTAGAGATGATTTATAGCAAGTTGATCTAGTAGAAATGGATTTTGGAAAATTAAATGGAATTTCAAAAATAAGTAAAGGATAAAAATATTTACTAACTGTAATTGATGTGTTCTCAAAATCTGCTTGGGCTATTCCAATCAAAGATAAGACAAGTAGAAATCTAGTTGATGCTTTCGAAAAATATATTTAGAGTGAGAACTCCACAAAATTTAGAAACAGGTGATAGAAAGTATTTTACAATAAAGATCTTCAAGAAATTATGAAAAAATATAGCAACAATCACTATTGTATGTTTACAGAACTAAAAGCATCTGTTGTAGAAAAATTAAATAAGACATTAAAAGAAAAAAATGTGGAAGAGATCTCAAGGTCATTATAAATGACTAGATGCAGTCCCAAAATTAGTCGATGAATACAATAATACAGTGCATTTAACAATAAAATGTATCCAAAAGAAGTTTATGAAATAAATTATAAGCCAACTGTCTTTGTATCTAATGATAGGCCTAAATATAAACTTGGCGATAAATTTAGAATTAGTGAACTCAAAGGAATTTTCGACAAAGTTTATACAGATAACTAGCCAACAGATATTTTTGAAATTGACCCTCCAGTCTATAATAAATTTAATAGCTGGACATATTCATCATAAATCAGTGAAAAAAATGCGTAAGAACCAGAAGAATTTTGGAAAATGTCTGACACGCTGGAATTCATTCTTATTGTAACTGATATTCTGGTACTGATATTTCAGGTTCGCTACAAACCAAGGCGTTTTCTAAAGTCCTTCTGTTACATGCAGTACAGAGAAAGACGTAGCTCCAGCGATGCAGCTTTAAGGATCAGGCAGATTAAACAACGAAGACTAACGAGATGGTCGACAGCTGCTGACCAGACCGTTTAAGATTAAAGAGCCGATGCACGTGCGCTAAGCACTGCTGGCTATGAGCAACAGATTGCATCACGTGACCCCCTCTTTAATTTGGCTCAGCTCGGTCCTCGCTATTACTGCCGCAAGGTCTCGCCTACCGGAGGCAAACTCTGTCCTCAGTTTCTATAATTTCATTCTGCGTGTAAAAACTAACTTTCTAACAATGTGTGTGAATTTTCACTTATATCTAAAGCTCTTTTAGCTATGACGTATTCTTCAGTTGCTATGTCTCAGTGGCAACAGTCTGCCACACAGCTGTTGTTGGATTAAACGATGCCTTTGTTTTTCCTCGATTGCTGAGCAGTTTCGGCTGTATAGTCATTTTCAAATGGTTGAAATGCAAGTAAGATGTAACATAATGCAAGTACAAACATGTAACGACCTTCCATTGTTAACTTGAAAGGATATACTGAGGACTTATGCAGTGAAACTCATCATATGCATATACTCGTATACTTGGTTTACTACGACGCAGTCATCATATTACATGATGGAAAATCACGCTCACGTTAATCTAGTATTGAACAGGATAAAGCAAAAATGAAATAGAATTAAAATGATGGGTACACAAAGGAGAACATCATACAGTAAAACATTTTACCAGTTTACTATGATTTAAATTTAAAGATGTGACAACAAAGGTTTCTTTAACAGCAGGAAAATCTGCATCTATATCTACATCTCCATGATTACTCTCCAGTTCACAATAAAGTGCCTGGTAGATGGCACATCGAACCTCCATGAAACTATTTCTCTACTGTTCTACTCTCGAACTGCGCGCTTTGATTGAGTGTTTTAATTTCTCTTTGCTTTGTGATCATTCCTCTCTACGCACTCGTCGCCAACTAAATATTTTAACACTCTGAGGAGAAAGTTGGTGATTGAAATTTTATGAGAAGATCCTGCCGCAGCGAAAAACACCTTTTTTTTAATGACTCCCTTCTTTGAACTTTTTGTATGTCTTCCTTCAACCTTATCTGATGCGAATCGGACATTGCACGGCAATACTCATGAAGGACGCGGACTAGCGTAGTGTAAGCAGTCCCTTCAGTAAACCTGTTTCATTTTCTAAGTGATCTGGCATTAAATCGCAGTCTTTGGTTTGTAAATTGCAGCCTTTGGTTTGCTTTCGCCACAAAATTACCTATGTGATCGATCCAAATTAAGTTATTCGTAATTGTATTGCCTATGTATTTAGCTGAGTTTACAGGCTTTATATTTGTATGATTTATCGTATCACAGAAATTTAGTGGATTCTTTTTAGTGTTCATATGGACGACTTCACATTTTTCATGATTTAGAGCCCACTGCCAATTTTTGCATCGTATAGATATCTTATCATATAGTTAGTTATCTTATCGTTTTGATCATCTGATGATATTACATGATATTAAATGCAGTATCATCTGCAAACAATCTAAGAGGATTGCTCAGATTGTCTCCTAAATCGTTTATGCAGGTCGGGAACAACACACTGCCTTGGGAAACCCTACATACTACTTCTGTTTTACTCAGTGACTTTCTGCCAGTTTTTACGAACTGTGACCTTTTTGACAGGAAATCACCAATCCAGTCACATAACTCAGTCGACACTGCACAGGTACGCAATTTAATTAGAAGTCGCTTGTGAGGAACGGTGTCAAAAGCCTTCTGTAAATATAAAAATATGGAAACCGTTTCACATCACCTGTTGATAGCCCTCATTACTTCGTAGGAATAGAGAGCTTGTTGTATTTCACAAGACCGATATTTTCTAAATTTGTATTAGCTATTTGTCAATAAATCGTTTTCTTCTACGTGATCCATAATGTTCGAGCACAGTATATCTTCCAAAATCCTACTGCGAATCGACTTTACTGATATGGGTCCGTAATTCAGTGCAATACGCCTATTTCTTTTCTTGTGTATTGGTGTGATTTGTACAACTTCAAGTCCCTGGATACTCATCTTTCTACGAGCGAGCGGTTGTGTATGATTGGTAAATGTGGAGCTATTGTTTCAGCATACTCTGAAATCAACCTGATTGATCTACAGTCTGGACTGGAAGCTTTGCCTTTGTTATCTGTTTTAAGCTGCTTCGCTACACAAATGATATCTACCTCTAAGTTACTCATTTTGGCAGTTGTTCTTGATTCGACCGAGTAAGGTGGCCTAGTGGTTAGCACACTCGACTCGTATTCGGAAAGACGGCGGTTTAAACCAGCGACTGGTCATCCCGGTTTAGCTTCTCCGTGGTTTACCTCAATAGCTTCAGGCAAATGCCAGGATGGTTCCTTTAAAAAAACCACGGCGCGTTTCTTTCCCCATCTTTCCCTAATCCGAGCTTCGTCCCTAATGACCTCGTTGTCGATAGACGTTAAACAGTAATCTCCTGTTCTTGATTCGAATTCTGGAATATCTACGCGTCTTCTTTTGTGAAGGAATTTCGGAGAACTGTGTTCAGTAATTCTGCTTTACTGGAGAAATCATCAATAATATCACAAATGTTATCACGCAGGGAAGGTATTGATTGCGTCTGGTCGCTGGTGTACTTTACACACAACCAGAATCTCTTCGGGATTTCTGGCAGACTTCGAGGAGTTTCGTTGTGGAAACTACTAAAAGTATCTTGGATTGAAGTTCACGCTAAATTTCGAGCTTCTGTAAACTTCGGCAGTCTTGAGGATTTTGCGTTCTTTTTAATTTTGCATTCTTTTTTCATTGCTTCTGCAGCAGCGTTCTGCCATGTTTTGTGTGCCAGGGGGGGGGGGGGGGGGGGTTATTAATTCATTTGGTACATATATCGCAAATGTCGACGATACTGTTTCTTTGCGTTCAAACCACATCTGGTCTACGCCCACATAGTCAGATTTCAAGGAGTGGAGACTGCCTCTCTGGAAGGTGTCGATCAAATTTTCATCTGCCTTTTTTCAACTTATTTTACGTTTATTTTTGGTATGTTTGGATTTTACGGTATTCAGTCTAGCCACAGCAACCTTGTGGCCACTAACCTTGCAACTGTCATGATGCTCCTTATTTAGTCAGGATTATTTGTTGCTAAAAGGTCAAGTATGTTTTCGCAACCATTTACACTTTGAATAAGCTCCGGAACTAGTTGTTCAAAATAATGTTCTGAGAAGGCATTCAGTAGGATTTCTGCCTACCACCGACTTTAAACACGCATTTTCTCCAAGCAAAGCAAAGAGTTTCTAGAGTACTTAAGTCAATCCACTTATAGAGAGACAGAATACAACAGATATTTTCTTTTCCAGATCGCTAGCTAAATAACTGAAAGGCATCCTCTCTACTATTTGTTGGTACGAATCCCAGTTAATCAGTTTTATACGAGCTGAAACTAAACATAAATTATAATTTTACAAAAAAAAAAGAACTTTACTATGGCACTATTAATATCAGATCCGCTACAATTTAGCTATTTCTACCCCACGCCTCTTTTTGTGATGAATTCAAAAGCTGCGTGAGTTCGAAAATCTAATAAACTAATTATGACGCTCATATACTTTATAGATGTAAATGATGATAGTGGTTCTATAATACTCATTTAAGTCAATAACCAATAAAGTCTAGTCGACTAATGAAAAATACTTCCAATTCTTCAAAAATGTTATTCACTACAAGCAAACCCTGTGGCTACTTTTACTGAGGCCTGTGCTGATACGTTGTTTTATAAGACTTGGCATGATCATGTTTTTGAAGTACATGACAGGTAATAAATATAAAACTTATATATCTTAATCGAGAATTTATGACTGGTTTTGAATGTTCAAGTCACCATGGTCACATCATTAAAATTTCGTTTCAGTGTGTAATACGTCATGTGTGGTACACACACGAAATATATATCTTTAAAACCCAATAACATTGTATGTGTGTGTACAACACGTGACTAGTTACTCACTGTAGCGACGTTTGGATCGTCTGAAGATGACTGCTAGAACATTCGAAGCCGGTAATCGTTTTACTTGTGTGTGAGCATGAAAAAATCTTTTGTAATGATGCATTGTTTCAAATACAATGCCATAACAGGATACTGCCGGTGATTACTACAGTTTTCTAGTTAAAGTCTTCAGTTAGTCTTATTTCTTTATCCTGCGGAACAGAGCGAAATTTCGATATACTTGTCTGAATCAAAATTGAGAATGAAAAAATCGGTAGAAATTGTCCTCAAACCTCAAGTCCTGTACTTTGTGCTATCTCCTTATTGTTGCTTTGCTCAGCAGGTTTAAAATCGCACTTACCTGAGGCCTAGGGCAAATTTTATATTTTTGGCGCTGATTGTGAGAAAGAACAGGATGTCTTCAATGTCTTGTCGAACAATGCGTATCGCCGAGTGGCCGAGAGTCTCGTGGTACGATTTCAGTTCTTTGCAGAGATGTCGTCGTGCATCGGAACCTGCCAAGGAACACGTGGCCTCATCCACCAGCACGAATACTTCAATCGTTTACCATCCTTCGGATTATTATTTTTTTGTACTCCGACTACTAGCATGCAAGAAGAGAAAGAATAAAATGAAGAGGCAAGCTGTTTCGGTGCTGCCTTCATATCGTATGCCAACATATTGCATACCGAATCAACAAAAGCAACGAGCGTTATGGCCTATATAAAAGCAACAAGGTAAAAAATGAATGCTAAATTTATTGAATAAATAAACTATTATTTATCTCTAGGAAATAACATCAACAACCAATGAAATGACCCGCGAGTAATTAAAAGTCCATATTGAGAAAACTAGAGCCGCATTCCGTAAAATGACTAATGTGTTCAAGAGCCATCCCCTCTCATTCGAAACAAAATTAACATTCCTACGTTGCTACATATTTCCCATCCTTTTCTATGGAGATGAGACATGGTCTTTGACGGAGAGGACGGGCTAACAACTTAATGCATTTGAGATGTTGCCAGGGACGGATAAAATTACGAAGATTATATTCTCCGCAAAATTAATAAAAAGATATCCTAAACACAGTAAAATGCATAAAACTACAATATCTCGGCCATTTAATGAGGAATGTAAACAGGTATGAACTGCTGCATAACATTCTTCGACGTAGGATACTTGATAAAAGATATCGAGGAAAAAGAAAAACCTCTTGGTTCGGAAGTGTAAGGACACGAATTTCACACACGAGCGAGGTACTTTTTCGAATAAGTAAGTGGTCACCAATATCCGAAAAAGACAGCCACAAGAAGAAGAAGAAGAAGGTGACAGTGCCAATCCGTTCATCTCTTCGTAAATAGGCCTACTGCACCCGGGGGATCCTCTACAATCTTTCATATTAACGCCTTCGTCTACCCCAGCTAATTTCCCCTCTGCTGCTCCTTCCAACCATGATTTGAGTCGAAGAAACCAGTGCACAGCAAAACAAGCACGGGCCAAGCCCATGAAATAATTCCTCATTTTCAGCGAGCGGTATCTCAGTCTGCCGGCATCCAGCTAAGAGGTCGGACCTTTGACAGTTCGCAGTCTTCACGTCTACTGATCTTCGAGTTCCATGGGTCTTCTCCTGTGGAGCCGGGGTGCCGTGCTCACGCTGTATCCGCTGCTGGGGACTTGGCATTCTGCTACCGGAGCGTCTCCTGATGGCCGCTAGTTCGTGGCGGGAGCTGTGCAGCTGCTGGTCCGTTCCTACTTTTACTGGCAAACTATCTGCTGCTTTCAACGTTCGTGCGGGCCGACTGCACCGTTGGGATCTGCTGATTTTGCACTCAGTCTACATCGTGGTCACTATCGCCATAGTCTCCTGCTCCCTAGGCTGCTAGTGGCTACTGGACCGTATATAGACCAGCTATATAACAGACTGAATCGTCCGCCATGGCTTGCCACAACTCTGAAGATTCGGCAAAGTGTACCTTGTGGTTGGTTAATCTAATAACGCAACTGTCTACAATTCTTATAAAGTTTTTGGTATTGCATGAATGAATTTATCGATCATTAATTAATGGGTACAGAGGTACTTAGAATGGCCTTTTTATATAATAGGATAATTGAAATGTAATATTACACAGCTATAGAAGTGTAGGCTCGGAACTTACGTGGTAGTTTATAATATTAAATATAGTGAGTTAAGAATTCGGTACCAGTGTCCTCAAATATCGGTTCTATGCAGTGACAACCTGTGCATATTTATTAATTTTTGCATGTATTTACGCACGTTCAAAAGTGTGGAGTGCTAGGTCATAAGCTGATACTTAAAGGAATTCAGGAGTTACAGAGGGGAATTGTACCAGGGATGCAGTCAGTCCTAGAAGTATGTTTACAGTGGCCTGTTACCCAAAGCTGACATTTTATGTCATTTTTTGTTCAGTGCGTTAAATTATGTCTTGCACAGGGGGAAGGTCTGAGTAACCACCACACGTCCCCATCCCTCCGCCCAAACACCAACTGTAAATTTTGTGTGTCTTGAATTGACGCTTTTATTAAATGTCTTTATCACTAAACAAGAATAAGACAAACTTTGTTGCTTGTTGGATTGTGGTCAAAATTTATTCTTTGAAGGTTATGTTACTTGTACAGGTTCCCTCAAAATGATCAATCTGCTATAAAAATGTCTTAATTATCAGTCGTTGCACTGTATCTGTAAAGGAAATGAGGCTAAGTATTGTTTGGTTCAAATGGCTCTGAGCACTATGGGGCTTAACATCTGAGGTCATCAGTCCCCTAGAACTTAGAACTACTTAAACGTAACTAACCTAAGGACATCACACACATCCATGCCCGAGACAGAATTCGAACCTGCAACCGTAGCGGTCTCGTGGTTCCAGACTGAAGCCCCTAGAACGGCTCGGCCACACCGGCCGGCAAGTATTGTTTAGTCTATGTATGTTTATGATAGCGACATATAAGTGCATCGCAATAAATATCCCTCTCTATTTTGCCAATTACTAAAATATCTCAGGAATCGAAAAGCTTTGAGACTAACTGTTTCAGCATAGTTTTTGACTGGGGGGCAGGTGAAGAAGCGCCATTGTATAAGATTGGTTTCATGTTTATAATTTTTTTTAACATATACTTGTAATACACGGTTGAGCGCCAAGTCTTGGTTCCCAGTTGCCTCTGCTGCAATTTATGGCCAACATTTTTCTTCGTTCAGGATAACATGGAAACCTGAACAAGTGAAAACCATTTTTGCAGAGGTTAGTGCAGTTGACAGCCGAGCGGCCACTACCACAAATTCTTCAATGCATTTAATTGGGACTCTAGAACGTGAGTTATATGTAAACAAGTATAAATATTCTACACTTTGGGGAAAACATAGCGGACAGTTGAGCTCAGGTTATAGGAGTCTTAGCCGTGTAGATGGCACAGCCAGCCGTCTCAGTGGAGTCGGCAGCCCTGCAGCGTCGCCAGTGCTAACAACGCTGATCCTTTCGAGGCCGCCCGCATGCGGTTGTGGGCCACGTGCTGGCCACCGCTTAACCCGTCCTCACACTGAAACTGTCTCTCATAGCGAAGCACGCCAGATGTGTCTGTTTTGGTGGCTGCGCGCTCTGCAACGAGCTCCACACATCTCACGGAATACAGCGCCCTCACCATCGTGATTTGCTACCGCAGCATCTACATCTACATTAGATACATAATCGGCGAGCCACCGTACGATGCGTGGCGTTGGGTACCTTGTACCACTACTAGCCGTTTTCTTTCTTGTTCCACCCACAAACAGAGCGAGGTAGAAACGTCTTGTCTATATGCCTCCGTATGAGCCCTAATTTCCCGTATCTTATATTCATGGTCCTTACGCTCAGTGTATGTTGGCGGCAGTAGAATCGTGTGGCAGTCAGCTTCAAATGCCAGTTCTCTACATTTTCTCAATAGTCTTTCCCGAAAAGAACGTTGCCTTCCCTTTAGGGATTCCCTACGAATTTCCGAAGCGTCTCCGTAACACTTAGGTATTGTTCGAACCTACCGATGACAAATCTAGCAGCTCGCCTCGGAATTGCTTCTATGGCTTCCTTCAATCCAACCTGGTACATATCCTAAACACTCGAGCAGTACTTAAGAATAGGTCGCACCAAAAAATGGCTCTGAGCACTATGGCACTTAACTTCTGAGGTCATCAGTCCCCTAGAACTTAGAACTACTTAAACCTAACTAACCTAAGGACATCACACACATACATGCCCGAGGCAGGATTCGAACCTGTGACCGTAGCAGTCCCGCGGTTCCGGACTGAAGCGCCTAGAACCGCACGGCCACCGCGGCCGGCTAGGTCGCACCAGCGTCCTATATGCGGTCTCCTTTGTCTCCTTTACAGGTCAACCACTCTTTCCTGAAATTCTCCCATTAAGCAGAAGTCGACCATTCGCCTTCCCTACCACAGTTCTCATATGCTCGTTGCAATTCATACCGCTTTGCAACGTTACGCCCAGATATTTAAACGACTTGACTGTGTCAGACAAGACACTAGCAATACCGTATCCGAACATTACAGGTTTGTTCCTCCTACTCATCCTCATTAACTTATACTTTTACACATTCAGAGCTAGCTGCCATTCATCACACCAACTAGAAATTTTGTCCAAGTTGCCTTGTATCTTCCTAAAGGCACTCAGCTTCGACACCTTACTGTACCTCACTCTCTAGTGGCAGTTCCCAGCCGCATCTGGCTCTTAAAGAATACACTTTTTTTACGAAAATGGACATGCATAAAATACACTGACGGAAAAAATCGCAACACCAAAAAACAATTAATGTACAATAATGAAATTTTGGGACTACGTTTGTCTGGGTAACATATTTAAGAGACTAACATCGCAAGATTGCAGGTTAATGCAAGCGCTAGATAACCCATTTGCAAATGTCAAATACCGGAAACTTAATCACCGGTGTAACGGTCAGAATGTTGAATGCAAGCATCCAAACTCGCATGTATTACGTTGTACGCGTCCGGATGTCAAGTCTGCCTGTTGCACTTGATCGGTCGATACAGGGACGGTTGATACTGTTTGTGGATGACACTGGAGTTGCCGTCCGATGATATCCCACACGTGCTCGATTGGAGACAGATTAGATGACCGAGCAGGACAAAGCGACTTGTCGACACTCTGTCGATCATATTGGGTTAAAACAGCGGTATCTGAGTGAGTGTTATCATGCTGGAAAACACCCTCTGGAACTTTGTTCACGAATGGCAGAACAGCTGGTGGAATCATTAGACTGACGTACAGATCTGCAGTTAGGGTGCGTGGGATAACCACGAGAGTGCTCCTGCTGTCATACGGAATCTTACCACACACCAAGTGTTGGTCCAGTCTGTCTAGCGCGCGGACAAATTGTTTACAGGCCCTCAAGTGGCCTCCTCCTAATCAACGCACAGCCATCACTGGCACTGGGGCAGAATTAACTTTCATAAGAAAACACAACGAACGTCCAACCTGCCCTCCAATAACCTCTCGCTTAATTACAGTGAAGTTGCAAATGGTGGTAATTTGAGGTCAGTGGAATGCACGATACAGAGAATTTGGCTTGGAGCTGTCCGTGAAGTAAGCGTTGTATAACAATTCTTTGTGTCGCCGTGGTGTGAACTGCTGCTCAAGTTGCTGCTGGAGGTGCAGTATGATGCGCCGGAGGTATACGCCGAACACAAAGGTCTTCCCTCTCGGTATTGACTCGTGATCGTCCGGAACATGGTCTTCTTGCTACTGTGCATTCTCGTGACCACCGCTGGCAGCAATCATGTGCAGTGGCTACATCCCTGCCAAGTCTTTCTGCAGTATCGCAGAAGCAACATCAAGTTTCTAGTAGTCCTATTACAAGACCTCGTGCAAATTCAGTGAGGTATCGATAATGGCGTCTTTGTCACCTTAAACAAACTCATGATTAACATCATCTCACCACGTCCTGTCTTAGAGGTAGCTAACGCTCACGACCGTTACAGCCTGTATTAAAGCAAACCTGATTTGCTACTACCACCACCCTCATGTGACTGGCACAAAATTTAAATACATATCATTTTTCAGATGTAAAAACACACCTACTAACTTTCGTTGATGTCGCACAACTGCTTGGTGATAGTGTTTTTTTCCCGCCAGTGCATTTGCGTTAACTCTGTTATCGATTGTCGAAGAAAAACGGAGAAAAGCGAGAAGAAGATTGTGGACTCACCGATAATTTCAATGGCGAATTGCTGATATAGCATTCCTACATAATGTTGTACAACGATCTGAGATACATATACTAGTAGAAGTTATTCGTTAAATAAATTGTATCTCGATCTCATTTCCTGTTTTAAATTGAATATAGTTAAAATGTAGTGTCTAATGTCCGTTTGAACATGTATAATTTCCGCATTCTTGATGTTGTATTGACTGCCGTCACTCTGAAGTTACGTACCTTCATCGCATAGATTTCAAAACATGAATTCGTTTCGTAGTTTGAAAGAGGAGATTTTATCGAAGCTGCTCATCATCATTAGAAAAGATATTTACTGGCAAGATAGAAACATGAGGCAGTCCATGAAACCAAGAGATAGGTGTACAGGGTGTAAGGTGTCATGCAAATCCAACGCCTTCCATGAAAACCCTGACATGATAAGCAGAACCAGTAGTGTGTCACATAGCTCCGAATAAATCGTGACATTAAATTAACCAAAGTAATACGAGTGATGAGTGAGCAAATGGAATACCACAGACTAACACAAGAATGCCTAAATGCATGTCATACCTTCCACCGTGAGACAGACGCAGTTCCGAGGAGAGAAACGAGAACAGAAGCCGAGAGCAGAACCGTGTTAAGCTAGAAGGCCCTACGATAAGGGACGGACTGGACACCCACGTCGCCAGCTAACCACTAGGACCACTCCAGCTGCACGTTTTAGCGTGAGACTTTTTCGCATCTCTGTTACGCCAGGACCACCCCCCAGCCCATGTTAAAAGCTAGAGCCTTCCAGAAGAACAGTATAGATCTTACGATAAATCAAAAAGGGCCACCCCAGCCACATGTTTTAGCGTGAGACTTTTTCGCGTCTCTGTTACGCCAGAACCACCCCCCAGCCCATGTTAAAAGATAGAGCCCTCCAGAAGAACGGTATACATCTTACAATAACCCTAAAAGGACCACACCAGCTGCAAGTTTTAGCGTGAGACTTTTTCGCGTCTCTGTTACGTTGCAAACTTTAAAAACATTGCCCCACCACGAAAAGTATAACGTTTCTCATTGGATAGACAGAATTTTTGTAGGCGGAGCTTAAGGTTAACATTGAGACACTGATTGGTCAGATGAAAACAAAGCCAGATAGTTTTTTAAACCAACTTCGGTAAATTGTAGTAAGGATAAGTTAGGAAAAAGTTGCTTCTGAGACGGCGAGGTGAGCAGAGCTGTGTTGCCGCCGCCCCCTGACGAACACCGACAAGGTAATGAACGCACGCGATGCCACATAACAGCGCATAAAGCTTCACTCAGAACTGCAGAAGTCTCATCTGTTACACCCCCTATTTGCGTAATACTAGTGTCGATCGTCAATTAATGCTCATGGTGTTCACATTTCCCACTTGAAGTAAAAATTTGAAACGCGATGATTTCTCTGTTATGTAGTTATTGAGAAGCCACATCAGCCACTGCCATTTACGACAAGTTAGATAAGTAATTAAAGATAATTGAGGGTCACTGTAGACCATTTTGATAGTTTTCTCTTTTGTGAAACTTCATTTAAACCTAGATTATAGATGTGATATGGCATAGGTCATCCTTCGATCCATTGTAGAACTTGGAAACCCATTCAGGGAATATTCGTTCACATTTTTGTTGAACGCAGTTGGTTTTTACCATCCTGTATTAAAACATTTCCTTTTATCAATATTGCAATTTGTAAACAATGTTTTGTGAGTAGAATAAAATTTCCAATGGTAAACTTAACTGCTTTTTCGACGTTATTTTACCAGCTAACTAAAAATAGGAAAGCCTTGAACCCCTTCCACTAAATTTAGTTAGTATTAAGATTCTTTTACAGGGGGAGCAGTGGAGCTGACGCTGAAATCATTAAGTATTTGGTTATATCATCGCTAATCTCACTGAACTCTTCTGAACTCTACATGTAATGTGTGGTCTGGCGTCTCCTTACCAGCAACAGGTCCCAGATTCAAACTAGTCAATTCCCTAAAAAACACGCTCAGAGCGTCGTTGCGCGAAAGTGGTAGGGAGACACGACTTAGAACAAACAAACACCACGCAGAATGTTAGAAGGTTGAAGAAAAAATGCCGCACTTGGGGGTCGCTATGTATTCCTCTTCCCAATTGAAAATACGAGTGTATCTTGAAAGAATGTGCTCCCGCCAATAGGTTTAATAGAAATGCTATTTAGAAAACGAGGCTCTGGCAACGCTGTAATTACGTGCAGTGTTGCTAAGAGCGAGTAGTATGAACTCGGTGCTGTGCTAGAGCTGTCCCATCAGCTCAGCGACAATTCCCGCTTCGCAGCCGGACGAGTAGGTTCTCCTTATTGCCGCCTCTGTCTTAGCATAGCGAGAGCTTCCCTGTTTGTCCTCAGTGTCGTGTGAGTCGTTGTGTACGTTGTATCCTTTGTCTTTCGGCATCTAATGTTTGTGATTCAGTTCTGACGCGGCGTTCACTTGCGCCGTGATGTCGTCCATGGCTCTCAGGAATATTCCACGTACGGGCACCGTCAGTTCCAGTTTTAACAGATCCACGCGGCACGTGCAACCAAGTTCATTAGAAATTCATCACTGGCTTGTAGATAAAATCAAGGTCACTTCAATACAGGTTCACACGGCTTGCTTCGATTCTGAATCGTATGTGTTCTATGTCAAGTTTCTAGACCCGCTTCAGGATGACAGGCTCCTTTTGCGACTCGGACAACAGGTCCCTCTCACTCACCGCGTTGCCTCTAACGGTACGGTTGTTCTTGTGAACGCGGAGGTGGAATGGACGAATGTAACGGTGTTTAACCTTCCACCCGAATTTGATGACAGTTTCCTCAAGACCGTCCTGCTTCCGTCTGGGGACATACAGAATATATACTACTGGCCACTAAAATTGCTACACCACGAAGATGACGTGCTACAGACGCGAAATTTAACCGACAGGAAGAAGATGTTGTGATATGCAAATGATTAGCTTTTCAGAGCATTCACACAAGGTTGGCGCCGATGGCGATACCTAACACGTGCTGACATGAGGAAAGTTTACAACCGATTTCTCGTATACAAACAGCAGTTGACCGGCGTTGCCTGGCGAAACGCTGTTGTGATGCCTCATGTAAGGAGGAGAAATGCGTACCATCACGTTTCCGGCTTTGATAAAGGTCGGATTGTAGCCTATCGCGATTGCGGTTTATCGTATCGCGACATTGCTGCTCGCGTTGGTCGACATCCAATGACTGTTAGCAGAATATGGAATCGGTGGGTTCAGGAGGGTAATACGAAACGCCGTGCTGGATCCCAACGCCCTCGTGTCACTACAAGTCGAGATGACAGGCATCTTATCCGCATGGCTGTAACGGATCGTGCAGCCACATCTCGATCCCTGAGTCAACAGATGTGTACGTTTGCAAGACAACAACCATCTGCACCAACGGTTCGACGACGTTTGCAGCAGCATGGACTATCAGCTCGGAGACCATAGCTGAGGTTACCCCTGACGCTGCATCACAGACAGGAACGCCTACTATGGTGTAATCAACGACGAACCTGGGTGCACGAATGGCAAAACGTCATTTTTTCGGGTGAATCTGTTTACAGCATCATGTTGGTCGCATCCGTGTTTGGTGACATCGCGGTGAACGTGCATTGGAAGCGTGTATTCGTCATCGCCGTACTGGCGTATCACCCGGCGTGATGGTATGGGGTGCCATTGGTTACACGTATCGGTCACCTCTTGTTCGCACTGACGGCACTTTGAACAGTGGACGTTACATTTCAGATGTGTTACGACCCGTGGCTCTACCCTTCATTCGATCCCTACGAAACCCTACATTACAGCAGGATAATGCACGGCCGCATGTTGCAGGTCCTGTACGGACCTTTCTGGATATAGATAATGTTCTACTGCTGCCCTGGCCAGCACATTCTCCAAGTCTCTCACCAACTGAAAGCGTCTGGTCTATGGTGGCCCAACAACTGGCTCGTCACAGTTCCCCCGTCACTACTCTTGATGAACTGTGGTATCGTGTTGAAGCTGCATGAGCAGCTGTACCTCTACACGCCGTCCAAGCTCTCTTTGACTCAATGCCCAGGCGTATCAAGGCCGTTATTGCGGCCAGAGGTGGTTGTTCTGAGTACTGATTTCTCAGGATCTATGCCCCCAAATTGCGTGAAAATGTAATCACATGTCAGTTCTAGTTTAACATACACTACTGGCCATTGAATTTGCTACACCAAGAAGAAATGCAAATGATAAACGGATATTCATAGGACAAATATATTATACTAGAGCTGACATGTGATTATATTTTCAGGGGCAACGCGAGCCATTTCGTGATGGTCCTCGCTAATTTCCACTGTTAACCTCGCTAGGGACTTTGCCACTGTAGTTTCCGTACCGCCACCACCTCCACTTCAAAACAAGCGCAGACGGACCCACGATGGTGAAGGGTCAGACGATTCCTCTTCCATTCTCCGCTCTCCGGAACAGATTCTGTCGGAGGAGGCACTCTCCCCTCTCCTAGTTCAACCTAATGATGCCGTGCCAGTTGCTTTTCAAGAGTTGACATGGCTACGAGACCGAGACCGCATCTTCTCACTTACAAGAGGATAGGCCTGTTCCGGGGCTCTGTACTACATGGACGAACTTGCTAGCTATCCCAGAGTCTCCAATGTCTTCCCACTCTTCTTCTGCGCTTCCTGGCGAGGAAAGCCTGACACAGGCCGCCGCTGAACAGAACCAGGTGGCCACATCCGTGCCAGTGGAACAAGTGGTGACGGTAAGAGATGTATCTTCAGTTTTCATTTCTATTGATTCCCAGGAGTCGCACCGCCCACCTGTGGAGGAGTGGGGTGTATCCTCTGTACATGATACTGAATTTCCGCAGAACACCACCTCCGGTTGTCCAATGCCCCATCGTCTTCCCGCAAAGTCGCAACAAACACCGTTTTCAACCTGAGCGCGCGACATCGCGAAAAGAGAAGAAAGAGCGTGGAGCAGAGGGATCCACCTCTTTACATTATCCGTTAAATGTGCCATGGACTGTGATACACGACTTCAAAGATCACTTGCATTTAATCAACTGAATAGTTTTGGTAATAAATATACGCAGACGTATACTTTTCTCACCTTGAATGTGAACAGAAGCCGGCTGGAGTGGCCGAGCGGTTCAAGGCGCTTTAGTCTCGAACCGTTCGACCGCTACGGTTGCAGGTTCGAATCCTGCCTCGGACATGGATGTGTGTGATGTCCTTAAGTTAGTTAGGTTTAAGTAGTTCTAAGTTCTAGGGGACTGATGACCTCATCAGTTAAGTCCCATAGTGCTCAGAGCCATTTGAACCATTTTTTGTGAACAGGATTAGTTCCGAGCTTAGACTTGCGGCGCTGCGATAATTTATTTACGATTCAAGTGCAGACGTGATATTTTTGCAAGAAGTGTTATTTGACCATTTTTATGTTCCCCGGTTTTCTTCTTTCTTTACTGCGGCTCCTGAACTGTCTACTGTAAAGAGAGGGAATACCACTGACTGATTTTGAAGTTCTTGATAACGGCCGAGCAATTGGGTGCACCTTTTGTGAACTTACTTGAATCCTTCTTTGTGCCTCTTCAGGATCTGGTCGTTCCACAGATCATGCGCATTTTTGCAAAGAGCATATAGTTTATTTATTTCTAAAAACTCCGCAGAAATTTCCGTTAGGCGGAGTTTTTAATTATGTTTTGTTTCCTGTGAATCAGACCCCTAATTTTAATTTCAGAAAGGAACTAGAAGATTTGGTGCGCTCTTCGCTTATACGTGATCTGTGGCTATCCCCCCCTCGTCCGGTATTCGTATTTTACAGCTACTTCCAGCAGCTGAATCGATTGCTTTTATCTTCCTGGTTCTTTATGTGGACAGCTGTTAGCGACAGACGCGATACCCATTTGTTTCACTGATCACTGTGCCGTAGCTGTAATTTTAAATCGTGTGCCGCAACCAGTAAAACTGTATTGTCTCCCCTGGATGTTGTATACATTCCTCTTAAAGGATCCATCCCTCGAGATTATCATTCGAGAGGTTTTGGCCCGTTGCTTGTGTTCGCAGGAGGGTTATCTTTCTTGTGGAATGGTGGTCAGGGCATAACAAACCTTTGCTCCGGAAAGCGTGAATGCGTCACGACGCTGAGACGGCGAGGGGTCTCTGTCCGACCCAGGAATTTTGTTACTCCGTCTTGCGAAAACTTTATAACGTGGACAGACACGGTCCTTAAGTATTATGGATGCGCGGCATATTAAGGTGAAGCTTCGTAAGTTAAAGAGATAACAAATGGAAGGATTCAGGGTGCAATCAAAATCCCGCTCCGTCCTACAGGATGAACTGACCTCCTTATACCAGCTTATCCGGTTGCGGACGCGTCGAAAGAGTATTTATCATGTCCCTTAATCAAACCGATGATCATGTACTGACATCCCAACGTGACATTTCCAGAGCGATCAGTAATTATTCCACCTACCTATATGATATCGCTGCTACTGATACGATTGCCCATGATGCATTTTCTACTCTCCTTGACTGTGTGGTTACTCCAGCATTAAATGGTGACATCCTACATGCCCCTACTCGCGATGGTATATATCGCCTTCTTGTTCGTTCACCATTGCAAAAGCCGCCGGGACAAGAAGGTATTCCTTAGGAATTTTAAGTACATTTTTGACCTCTTATGATACCATTACGTCACTGGTAAATGAGGTAATCAGGGGGAGGAGGGGGAGGGGGTTTGATTCCTGACCCCTTCAAGGTAGGTAAAATCGTTCTAATTCCGCAGACAGCCGGTCGTCCAGACACTGATAAATTCCACCAGATCAGACTGCATAATTTGGGTTAGAAAACTGTCGCCCTGACGATTGATAGCCGTTTGCCGATACTGCTAGAGAAAACTTCTGGCTGTTCACCAAAGCTATGCACCTGACCGCAAGATTCTGACTTCTGAAGTCGAATGCGGGGACGTTATCTCTGTGGCTGCAGCGACTTCTGTCTCTGGAGTCTTGCTTTTTATTGATTTTAATAATGCATTTGACTGGGTCAGTCACGGTTTTTTGATGCAGGTGCTCAAGGCGACCGGTCTCAAACATACTACGTGCCAGGTGTTATCCAATCTTTTCACTGGTATTCATGGATCTGTCGTAGTGAATGGTCAATTTACTCCCAAGGTCACCGTCCAACGGGTCTTACCGCGGGGAAGCCCCCTCTCCATGTCGCTTTTTGTCTTAGTCTCAGAACCTCTGCTTCGCCGTATTGCTGGTTGGTTATGCGGCTGAAAGACATTAGGAGAAAACATCTCGGCACGAGATACGCGGATGATGTTCTATTGCTACGTCTTATCAGTGACATATTCCTGGTCAAGGGCATACTGGATTCTTTTTGTTCTCTCTCTGGGACCCGCATTAATGAACGGAAATGCACCCTATTGCCATTGCAGGGTTTTCAACACGCATATCACATCATGGACAACGGTGGTTGTCGCCACGAATTGTTGGGAATTACTGTGGATCGCTGCCCGATGAAAACGGCTGCACTCAGTTGGCAGGTGGTGACGAATCGAATTCAAGAAGGAATTCATTAACGCGGACGCCGTTCCCTCCGTCTTCTTCAGAGTGTCGATCTTAGATTCCTACATTTTCAGCAAAGTGTGTTATGTTGAACAAATGTGTCTCCTCCCAGCGATAATGGCGTGCAAATTGATGCAGTTGTCCGGTCGTTTCCTTTGGGAAAGTCAAATTTTTCAACTTTAGTAAGAAGTAGTTGCGAGTCCCCGTTCCTTTGGAGGGCTGATACTTCCTAATATCAAAGTGAAAGCTTCAGTATTGTTTATACCGCGTAACGTTTTAATATGCACTCGAGCTACTCATTCTATTACATCTCGCATATTTATGTGTCTTCGACCGGGCAGTCCGACTCCCCCTGGCAATAATAAGTTTTCGGGGAGCCGACATTTTATCGGTACCACCAGATATTTCCTTTCTCCTAGAGGAATACAATCAACCCCCTCCCCAGATGTAACTTCCGCGCCTTTGATATCCTGGAAAGGAGTGAAGTTTCACGTTAGTCTTCATATCCTCCAGATGGAAGTCACATAATCGTGGTACAGGTTCATTCACAATATGATCCCGAGCAACGAGCGCCTCCATCGAATCGGTCTTAGTCCGACTGGTCTTTGCGACACATGTCATCAAACTGATACATTAGCGCAAAGGCATGTCTCTTGCGGACGAGAACACTGTCAGTGGATTCACGGACAACTGACTTTCCTCACTCGATCAGTTGAAGTTGCTTTCTCGGTTAAACCCATTCAGTGTCCGGGCGCTTCTGTCTTCTCTAGGACGGAGACTAATTCAATCATATCGCTCCTCGGACACTAAGTCCAATGTGTAGATGGGTGTGACAACGATCCCGACCCACGCATTTTTCGCCAACATGTTGTGAACGCTCATTGGAAGTGGCAGAGGAGCCGGGCGGAGTAGCCGTGCGGTTCTAGGCGATGCAGTCTGGAGCCGAGCGACCGCTACAGTCGCAGGTTCGAATCCTGCCTCGGGCATGGATGTGTGTGCTGTCCTTAGGTTAGTTAGGTTTAAGTAGTTCTAAGTTCCAGGTGACTGATGACCTCAGAAGTTAAGTCGCATAGTGCTCAGAGCCAAGTGGCAGAGGCTTTCACTATATCGTGTTTTATTTTCGAATATGTAACACCTTGTATTCAGTCGTCAAGAAATTGTATAATATTTTTTCCCTTGTTTGGAACGTCCCATCATTGAGTTGTTCCTAGAGAAAAATTTTGTTTTCCTTGATTCCCGGAATAGTGATCTATCAGTTTCCTTTTCATAAAGCACTCCGTCTTCAGGCCACGAGCGGCCTACCGGGACCATTCGACCGCCGTGTCATTCTCAGTGGAGGATGCAAATAGGAGGGTCAGCACACCGCTCTCCCGGTCGTTATGATGGTATTCTTGACCGCTACTAATCGGTCGAGTAGCTCCTCAATTGGCATCACGAGGCTGAGTGCACCCCGAAAAATGGCAACAGTCCATGGCGGCCTGGATGGTCACCCATCCAAGTGCCGGCCACGCCCGACAGCGCTTAACTTCGGTGATCTCACGGGAAGCGATGTACCCACCGCGGCAAGACCGTTTCCCAGTTTCCTTTTCATAGAAAATAAAAACAAAAATCAAGAAAAATTAACGAAAGAACATGAAAAAAAAAGACAACCTAGTACTCTCTCCACGTGAGAGACCAGAACAGTTACAGGTGGGGGGTAGCCATCGCGGACAGGCGTTGGGTTTCGACCCCAGTCCACCTTGTCTCCACTCAGCCTGAAGGTGACTGTGTCCACTGTTTCCTCTAATAATATTTAAAAAAAAAATGAAACCAGGCAGAGTCGTTCGGAACGCATATGGAGACTCGCCGATGTTCGAGACCCTTTCGCGCCAAACTTTTTTCAGTTAAAGCATTAAATTATATCCAATTTACATCTCCACAATACGGTACATTGTGTATTTATTTCTGTTAGTGTTACCTTTCTTTAAACATTACGACATAACATGAACTTCTTAAAGACGTAAACGAACCATTGTGTTTCGTGCATGACACAAAGCCAATAGAAATAACAGTGGATACAGTAACATCTTATGTATTCCTTGAGGTACGAAAAACACAGTAGATAGGCTACACTAGGTTGCACATTACGCTAAACACAATAATTCTGTTATATACCTTTCACGTCCAGGCTTGTCTTCACAGAGCCGGTATATACATGTACGAACAACATTCATTTCAGAGGAGATTTTCACAGCGACAAACGTGCATTTGCAAACACTTTGCCACTCGCTAGATCATACTTTGCTGGCCCCTACGCAACACACTGCACTCACCATTGCCAAAGCGGCAAGCACGCGAGCTATTAGTCGCATACATGCATGGGTGGAGTAATACAAACTTATTCCTTTCAGTGTCCCCACAAATAAAAAACTAGCGGATGAAGGTGCGGAGAACGTAGAGACCACAACGTGGAACGTTAATGACTAGCCCATTTCCCCGGAAACGCGTCATTTAAATAGTTATGCACATTCATTCCAAAGTGTGGCGGTGCACCATCATGCTGAAACCACAGTTGTCAGCCAACACGAAACGAAACGTTTGTTTCTAATGCGGCAGGTAATGTGTTTTAAAGAAATCTACGATACAGAGGAGCATTCAACTTGTTTGACAAAAGGTAAGGATCCAAAATCACTCCTCCCACGCTTCCAGCCCACAGCTTTATGCCAAAGTGTGCCTGAAAGCCACGCCCATGGGCGACATGTGGGTTGTGTTCTGACCAATAACGGCTGTTGTGAATACTAAAAACACCTTCACAAATGAAGCTAGATTCATTACAAATTACATTATTTATAATATGTTCGTTGTCTTCCACTTGGTGCAAAAACCATTCACAAAACTGTACTCGTCGAATACGGTTTTTTAGCCGCTGGTGTTGAGTTAACGTGTAGTTATATGGATACAGATCTTCATCGTGCAACACTTCAACAACCAGTCTTCGTGGTATCTGGAATTGCTGTGCAAAATCACGGGTACATCGCTAAGGTGACTGGTGAACAGGTTCTAGAATTGCGTGCCCTGGCCGTGGAGTACGTCGAGTCCTTGGACGACCTCTGTCCATTACTTGTGGAAGAATATTACCGGTTTCCCGAAAGCGTTACTCCTGTGGACGAAAACATTCTTATCGGATTGGCGCCTTTGAGGGCACCGTGCAGCGCACGCACAAGCGGCAGACTTGCTATCAGATGCACTCAGCATCAAAAGCGCATGGACGTATTCATCGTCTGTGTACTCCACCAGCAAGCCCCTTCACATAAACTTGACAGCACCAGATACTGTTCTGCACTGTGCGGTTAGTAGGCATCCATGCAATATGACTGATCCAGCTGTCATGTCCAAGGCTTCTGTCATGAGACAAAATGATGTCTTTCTTATAAACGACGAGAACTAGAGAACGGAGGCCTAAAAATAAAAAAAATACGATAATTCGAACCATAACTCCTTGGCAGATGTGGGTTTGAGTACTCAGCGGGCTACGACAGTTGCTGCGGTACTGCGTGGTGATACACATTCCTCTCTACATTCCGATGCGCTGCGCGATGCGACAGTATTGCCAGCTCCTCGTTTTCACACATGTCTTTTCAAAATGCTCCCAATCTGATTTTGCTATATCAACTTTGGTCTTGAATCTGAATGAGGAATCGCGTGGCGACGTCGAAGCGCGGCAATTTTTGTTCATCCTGTATTTACTTTACACAAAGTTTCATAATAACAAAAGCTTTCAGAGTGTAAGCTGTGTTTATTTCCTGTCAAACTTAGTCACGCTAAGATATCTGATCACTGGTCAAACATCCCAATCGCTGGTCTACCCAACAAGAATTGCAGGAAATACACTGAAGAAACCAAAAAAAACTGGTACACCTGCCAAATATCGTGTTGGGTCCCCACGAGCACGAAGAACTGCCGCAACATGACGCGGCGTGGACTCCACTAATGTCTGAACTACCTTCAGGTCTGTCCATAAATCCATAAGAGTTCGAGGGGGGTGGAGATCTCTTCTGAACAGCACGTTGCAAGACATCCCAGATGTGATCAATAATGTTCATGTCTAGGGAGTTTGGTGGCCAGCAGAAGTGTTTAAACTCACAAGAGTGTTCCTGGAGCCACTCTGTAGCAGTTCTGGACGTGAGAGGTGTCCCAATGCCCTGATGGAATTGTCCAGGACCGTCGGAATGCACAATGGACACGAATGGATGTAGGTGATCACACAGGATTCTTACGTACGTGTCACCGGTCAGAGTTGTATCTAGACTATCAGGGGTCCCATATCACTCCAGCTGCACACGCCCCACGCCATTACAGAGCCTTCACCAGCTTGAACAGTCCCCTGCTGACATGCAATGTCCATGGATTCATGACGATGTCTCCATACCAGTACATGTCCATCCGCACAATAGAATTTGAAATGAGACTCGTCCGACCAGCCAAATTTTCATCAACAGTATAATGTCAGTGTTCGTAGGCCCAGGCATGGCGTCCATTGATTCATGAGGTTGTCTCCATGCCCGTACAGTCCATGCGCTCTATACAATTTGAAACGAGACTCATCCGACCAGGCAACATGTTTCCAGTCATCAAAAATCCAATGTCGATGTTGACGGGCTCAGGTGAGGCGTAAAGCTGTGTGTCGTGCAGTCATCAAGTGGGCTTTCGGCTCCGAAAGCCCATATCGATGATGTTTCGTTGAATAGTTCGCACGCTAACACTTGTTGATGGCCCAGCACTGAAATCTGCAGCAATTTGCGGAAGAGTTGCACTTCTGTCATGTTGAACGATTCTCTTCAGTCGTCGTTGGTCCCGGTCTTGTAGGATCTTTTTCCAGTCTGGCCGCAGCGATGTCGGGGATCTGTTTTACCAGATTCCTGATATTCGCGATACACTCGTGAAATGGTCGTACGGGAAAATCCCCACTGCATCGGTACGTCGGAGATGCTGGTCCCATCGCACGTGCGCCGACTATAACACCACGTTTAAATTCACTTAAATCTTGGCAACCTCTCATTGTAGCAGCAATAACCGAACTAACAACTGCGCCAGACACTTGATGTCGTATAAAGATGTTGCCGACCGCAGCACCATATTCTGCCTGTTTACATATCTCTGTATTTGAATACGCATGCCTACACCAGTTTCTTTGCCGCTTCAGCGTATATTACTTACAATAAAAAACATCGACTATTGTAGAAACACTTCTATTTAGCTCACAAAAAAGACCCAAAAACAAAAGGGAAATAATTAGAATAAGCTGGATGCGAACATGATACTTTCGACTTTGCAGCTTACGACACTATCTGCTACACTACAGCTTCGACATGGCAGTCGCATCTCAGTACATATGGTCTATAATAAAAAAAAGAAAACACCAAATACGGAGTTTAACTCAAAACAGAACGGCGGCCCTTATGTTCTGCTTGTGGCTTAAAAACAATGTCGCGCCTCATTGGCCTAATTTCCCGTATCTTATATTCATGGTCCTTACGTTCAATGTATGTTGGCGGCAGTAGAATCGTGTGGCAGTCAGCTTCAAATGGCGGTTCTCTACATTTTCTCAATAGTCTTTCCCGAAAAGAACGTCGCCTTCCCTTTAGGGATTCCCTATGATTCCCTTGATACAATATTGGAGGCAATAGAAACATACGTGGTGTAGATCCGAAGCCTGCTTGAAATGAGGGTTACATTCTCTGGTGTTCAGCGCTTAATTTCGTTTCTTTTTGTTGCGATCTGATCGACATAAACGTGTAAGAAAGGTATACACACAGGGTAAATTAAGTCACGTTTTGTAGGATATATTATATTGAACCAGAGATAGTCAAATGTAGTAGCGATTGTGTAGTAGCGTCGTTGCTCAATAGCGATCGCTGATTCAAAGTGTTATGAGTGATGTATTACAGGAACTTTAGATCGAGAGATGTATGGAGGACTCCCAAGTGTACAGACGTGTTGAGCTTATTCTATGCTCGATATATATACTTAGTCGCTACGGGCAGTAATGATTCTTTTAATCATCTTGGTGTTGAAGCTCTTTTCTCCGTGTTTGCTTTAACAATACTATGTTTTTGGATAAGCTCTGCCTTTAGCAAAACACAATTTTGTTTTTTAACTCAAACATGTTTCACTGCAGTTGCAGCATCTTCAGTGGGCTTTTATTTCATGGCTGTTAAAGATAAAGAATGTTCTTTACTGTTTGTATACATGTAGCTATTAGTTTTTAAATTGTAATACAGATATTTGAAAAAACACGTAAAATTATGAATTCGTACCGATTTTTTATTTTTTTTATCTATCCATACTCCGCAAGCCACCTGATAGTGTGTGGCGGAGGGTACCTTGAGTACCTCTATCGGTAGTCTCGTATTGTTCGTGGAAAGAAGGATGTCGCTATGCCTCTATGTGGGCTCTAAATCTCTTTGGTTTTATCCTCATGGTCTCTTCGCGAGATATACGTAGGAGGGAGCAATATACTGCTTGACTCCTCGGTGAAGGTATTTTCTCGAAACTTCAACAAAAGCCCGTACCGAGCTACCGAGCGTCTCTCCTGCAGAGTCTTCCACTATAGTTTATCTATCATCTCCGTAACGCTTTCGCGGTTACTAAATGATCCTGTAACGAAGCGCGTTGCTCTCCGTTGGACCTTCTCTCTCTCTTCTGTCAACCCTATCTGGTACGGATCCCAAACTGCTGAGCAGTACTCAAGCAGTGGGCGAACAAGCGTATTGTAACCTACTTCCTTTGTTTTCGGATTGCATTTCCTTAGGATTCTTCCAATGAATCTCAGTCTGGCATCTGCTTTACCGACGATCAACTTCATATGATCATTCCATTTTAAATCACTCCTAATGCGTACTCCCAGATAATTTATGGAATTAACTGCTTCCAGTTGCTGACCTGCTATTTTGTAGCTAAATGATAAGGGATCTATCTTTCTATGTATTCGCAGCACATTACACTTGTCTATATTGAGATTCAATTGCCATTAACTGCACCATGCGTCAATTCGCTGCAGATCCTCCTGCAATTCAGTACAATTTTCCATTGTTATAACCTCTCGATGTACCACAGCATCATCCGCAAAAAGCCTCAGTGAACTTCCGATGTCATCCACAAGGTCATTTATGTATATTGTGAACAGCAACGGTCCTACGACCGTTACTTACCCCAAGTCAATACCCCAAGTCAATACCAGTTCCCAGTGTGGTTTTTCTGACGTATTGTGTTTCTAAAGTGACTGTTTTGTTCCACAGTTTGTCATCTGCAACCACTTACACCTTAAAGTAGATAAATTGTTTAAGCCAAAATTAGTATTTGAAAATTGTTATTTCTTTGCCTGAAATTAAGTAATTCTAAGTGTGTGTGTGTGTGTGTGTGTGTGTGTGTGTGTGTGTGTCTATTTACATTATGTTTCACTTAAATTTTCTTTTTCCTCATCTTCATCACTGTCAAACACTACATATTGAGCTGTCATTCTCATTGTCACTGTTTCACTGTTTACCAGCCGTAAATAAATACCAAAACAAAAAAACAAAAAAAGACGGCGGGCAGTGGAACAGTTGAAGGTGTAAAAACAAGATGGCTCACAGTGGAACAGTTGAAGGTGTTCTTGGCAGTTGATCTGAATCTTTCAGAGGTGTCTGTGCATTTTGTGTGTTTGTGTGTGTGTGTGTGTGTGTGTGTGTGTGTGTGTGTGTGTGTGTGTTTATTTATCTACTTTAAGGTGTAAGTGGTTGCAGATGACAAACTGTGGAACAAAACAGTCACTGTAGAAACACAATACATCAGAAAAACCACACCATGTGGTAAAAAGGTATGAATTCATAATTTTATGCGTTTTTTTCAAATATCTGTAATTACTAACTAATAGTTATATGCATGCAAACAGTAAAGAACATTCTTTATCTCTAACAGCCATAAAATAAAGTCCCACTGAAGATGCAACAACTGCAGTGAGACATGTTTGGGTTAAAAAACAAAATTTGTTTTGCTAAAGGCAGACCCTATCCAAAAACATATATATAATGATTCTTTTATTTGCAAAATACCATGATGTTTGCTAACTGTAAAAGGATTCTCAACAGCAGTTGGAAATAATTAAGGTAAATAAAGTTGTTTTGTTACTAATGCTATGCACATATTCATTAGTGATAACTGAGATAATGTATAGCACTCATATTAAATGATTTTGTAAAGCTAATTGTTAATGTATAATCAGTTTATTGAGTTTGTTAATTGTGAGCATAATTAATTTTTAAAGAGTCAAAATACAAGCATTAAAGTTAGTGCCATATTGTTACTCACCCCAAGTCAATACCAGTTCCCAGATCTACGTCATTTTTGATTAACTATTTTTCTCAAAAAGTTATTGTCTCAGTCGTATTCGAGTTAATTAAAATGTACGCTAAGCAACAGCGTTGCACAATAGCTGTTTCCTAACTATACAATTTAAAGTACTAACAGAGAGCATTGCAAGGAGCGTTACCATTTCGCAGACAGAGGTAAGAAATTTTATTATTTCACGGGTAGCATTCATTAAGCACAGGGACAGTTATTTTCGAATTGATCAAGTTTAGTTTTATTACCAGTGCCAGTTCAAGTCAACTATGTTGCATCAGATTCATTTTTCGTGTTACGTAAGTTCATGCAGCTTTGGTTTGGTTTAAAGCTATTAACAAGTTTACATTCTTGAAGTCAGAAAAGTTGAGTACAGGTCAAAGAGCATAAGCGACGAGATTAAACACACGTTTACACGCCATTTGCATTCTAACAGTTGTGTTTGAGGCTACTGTCAGTTATGTAATTTAAATCACATTTCAAAAGGACATGTTTTACTTATTTCAAACGTACATGTTTCGGTGTATAAAGACAACCTGGTGATAGGTTGCAGAAAACTGCCACTTTATGGATTCAGAAGTCTGGAACTCCTGGAATCATGATGTGAGAAGGTATTAGATATAACAGTAGTAATGATTCGGTAATTGTTAAAGTGAGGCTGAATTTTTCCTACTATGTGACATCACCGTTAAAGCTTTTTGACACACTCTTTATAATCATGCTGCCACATGATATATCCCAGTACGATAATGCAAGACCTCATACTGCGGGTTATACCACAGACTTACTGAGGAATCTGTTCATCTGATTTGCCACACATAGAGTATATGTGCAATGTGGTGGGAAGATATGTATTTCCATACCAATCGCCATCTACAAATCTTCACGAAGTGATCCAGTGTGCCGGCCGGTGTGGCCAAGCGGTTCTAGGCGCTTCAGTCTGGAACCGCGCGACCGCTACGGTCGCAGGTTCGAATCCTGCCTCGGGCATGGGTGTGTGTGGTGTCCTTAGGTTAGTTAGGTTTAAGTAGTTATAAGTTCTAGGGGACTGATGACCTCAGATGTTAAGTTCCATAGTGAACCATTTGAATCTTTGATCCATCGTCTGTTTCAGGCACGTTAGTAGGACAAAAAAAAAATGGTTCAAATGGCTCTGAGCACTATGCGACTTAACTTCTGAGGTCATCAGTCGCCTAGAACTTCGAACTAATTAAACCTAACCAACCTAAGGACATCACACACATCCATGACCGAGGCAGGATTCGAACCTGCGACCGGAGCGATCGCTCGGCTCCAGACTGTAGAGCCGAGAACCGCACGGCCACTCCGACCGGCTCAGTATGACATTCTGAGGCTGTTTGCTTCCATGCCACATAGAATAAAAGAGTGTATTCTTACCCTTACGGGTAACATATGATACAAAGGTTGATTGTGGACATCAGTTCAGTAGGAAATGATAGTGTAATTATTTAATACCTGTTATGTGATGGAACTGCCCAAATTCTCAAACATTTGGGTTAAGCTTCCTAGTGTAGCAGTTTCATTTCCGTCAATGCATAAAGTTTATCTTTGTTGATTTTTAACTTTTTCTATTTGCAATAGGTAACGTAAATTTGTTATTTACAAATCTTTATCATAACGAAGCGCTTCAGCAACCGTGAATTGTTCAGACAATAAGAAATTCAGCCTTCAGTTGAAAGGTAAAATTGTTTTATTTTACCTAGGTTTCGATGCCAGTAATGGTATCTTCTTCAGAACCTATAAATTAACCCATACGGACATATATTAAACTTTGAAATACATCATCAGTCTAATGGTTTCATAATGGGCAATCGGGATACTTACAAAAATTAAATTATTTTGAGGGCCAAACATTGGCCATGTCACAGAATAAAACTAATGCAGAATAAAGACGCAAAAGATTATGTCTGTCAATACTAAGAACTATAAGAAAATCGTAGACAGAGCTACGCCGGGCCAGGAATAAGGGTCACACGTGAGCAACAAAGAAACTAGGCGTCGCGAGCAGTTCCGCGGCGAGGCTAGAGAGAAGCTGTCTCAAAATTACTTAGCACTACGTAAATTCTAAACAAAATGTGACAGGAAACAGTCCTGCAAATGGACAAATGCCTCCCTATGGTACAGTACATTAAACAATTTTCCTAAAAACTAGCTACTAAGTCAGAGAAAGAAAATTTACGTTCAAATATTATGATAAGAGGGCGAAACCCCACTACAGTAACTAATAAATTAGTATGGGAGACACAAGCGTGCGAAGCATGAAGTATCTTGAACATAAAACAGGCAAATTAAGGAACACCATTGCAACTCGTGTTATTACCAGTATAATACAAAATATATGGAGACGCAAGGTACAAACGCACTATAGTAAAGGGGCAAAGCAGATAGGAAACAGCATCGGCCATTCGAAGCGGACAGTGGATCAGCTCCACTGGAGTAAAGGTTGAAATCCCTCGAAATAATTTCTATTTTTTAGTTGCAGCTGATCATTAAGTAACTTTTCTCTGTCAATAATAAAATGTTTAAAAATTTGCAACTCTTCAAAGGTGTCTAACTTACATCCTTTGACTTCATTATGCAAAAGTTCTGCATCTTTCAGAGGCTTGGGAGCATGGGCCATTTGGACAAGATGTTCAGAAAATGTAGATCCTCGCGTTTCATCACCGCTTTTAGTCGTCAGATGCTCTTTAAACTTAACAGACAGGGCCCTTACTGTCTGGCCAATGTAATAACAGGGACATTCAGCACATGTGATCTTATATACACCTGTCAGGGATGATTTATCCATACCTTTTACACTGTAAAATATATTTTTTGCAGTAGGCATTATTAAACACAGTCAGTGGTTGCATCAATGACTACAAGTGTAATAAGAAATGCCAAGAAAGGAAGGAAAATATATTTGCTTAACAAGAGTGATAGGGCACAAATCGCAGAATATCTGAGTGACCACCATCAAACGTTCATTTCTGAGGAAGAGGATGTGGAACATAAATGGAAAAAATTCAGAAACATCGTCCAGTACGCCTTAGATAAGTTCGTACCGACTAAGGTCCAAAGCGAGGGGAAAGATCCACCGTGGTATAACAATCATGTACGAAAGGTACTACGGAAACAAAGAAAGCTTCATCATAGGTTTAAGAGTAGTCGAATCATAGCTGATAAGGAAAAGCTGAACGAAGCGAAAAAGAGCGTAAAGAGAGCAATGAGAGAAGCATTCAACGAATTCGAACATAAAACATTGGCAAACAATCTAAACAAGAACCCTAAAAAGTTTTGGTCATATGTAAAATCGGTAAGCGGATCTAAATCCCCTATTCAGTCACTCGTTGACCACGATGGCACCGAAACAGAGGACGACCGAAGAAAGGCAGAAATACTGAATTCAGTGTTCCGAAACTGTTTCACTGCGGAAAATCGTAACACGGTCCCTGACTTCAGCCGTCGCACGGACGCCAAAATGGAAAATATTGAAATAAACGATATCGGAATTGAAAAACAACTGCTATCACTTAGTAGCGGAAAAGCATCCGGACCAGACGAGATACCCTTAAGATTCTACAGTGATTATGCTAAAGAACTTGCCCCCTTTCTATCAGCAATTTATCGTAGATCGCTGGAAGAACGTAAAGTACCTAGCGACTGGAAGAAAGCGCAGGTCGTTCCCATTTTCAAGAAAGGTCATAAATCAGATGCGAATAATTATAGGCCTATTTCGCTTACGTCAATCTGTTGTAGAATAATGGAACATGTTTTGTGTTCTCGTATTATGACGTTCTTAGATAATACAAATCTCCTTCATCATAACCAACATGGATTCCGCAAACAGAGATCATGTGAAACTCAGCTCGCCCTATTTGCCCAAGAAATTCACAGTGCCGTAGACACTGGCGAGCAGATTGATGCCGTATTCCTGGACTTCAGGAAGGCATTTGATACGGTTCCGCACTTACGTTTACTGAAAAAAATACGAGCCTACGGAATATCGGACCAGGTTTGTGACTGGATTCAGGATTTCCTAGAAGAAAGAACACAACATGTCATTCTTAACGGTTCAAAATCTGCAGATGTAGAGGTAATTTCGGGAGTACCGCAGGGAAGCGTGATAGGACCTTTATTGTTTACAATATACATAAATGACTTAGTTGACAACATCGGTAGCTCCGTGAGGCTATTTGCAGATGACACGGTTGTCTACAAGAAAGTAGCAACATCAGAAGACTCGTACGTACTCCAGGAGGACCTGCAGAGGATTAATGCATGGTGCGACAGCTGGCAGCTTTCCCTAAACGTAGATAAATGTAATATAATGCGCATACATAGGGGCAGAAATCCATTCCAGTACGATTATGCCATAGGTGGTAAATCATTGGAAGCGGTAACGACCGTAAAATACTTAGGAGTTACTATCCGGAGCGATCTGAAGTGGAATGATCACATAAAACAAATAGTGGGAAAAGCAGGCGCCAGGTTGAGATTCATAGGAAGAATTCTAAGAAAATGTGACTCATCGACGAAAGAAGTAGCTTACGAAACGCTTGTTCGTCCGATTCTTGAGTATTGCTCATCAGTATGGGACCCTTACCAGGTTGGATTAATAGAAGAGATAGACATGATCCAGCGAAAAGCAGCGCGATTCGTCATGGGGACATTTAGTCAGCGCGAGAGCGTTACGGAGATGCTGAACAAGCTCCAGTGGCGGACACTTCAAGAAAGGCGTTACGCAATACGGAGAGGTTTATTATCGAAATTACGAGAGAGCACATTCCGGGAAGAGATGGGCAACATATTACTACCGCCCACATATATCTCGCGTAATGATCACAACGAAAAGATCCGAGAAATTAGAGCAAATACGGAGACTTACAAGCAGTCGTTCTTTCCACGCACAATTCGTGAATGGAACAGGGAAGGGGGGATCAGATAGTGGTACAATAAGTACCCTCCGCCACACACCGTAAGGTGGCTCGCGGAGTATAGATGTAGATGTAGATGTAGATGTACGTGGTCAAAATACACAAAGTATTGCAAGTTGTATGGATAAGTTTGGGGTTTAAGCAAGGCAAGAATAGGAAATTCTACTGTGTTTTAATTTTTGCGTTGCAGTATATGTCAATGTGACGATCTCTGGGTACGTGGCTTGTTGATTGCATCATGTGTAGCTTAAAAGCAGAGATGTGCTCACCTGTAACTGATCACAAACTTTAACACTATGACTAGTAATACTTTTTTGATATTGTGTATTTTAGCCATGTACTGTGTTTAATACTGCCCTTTGCATAAAGTGTAATCTACAATCTGCTTGTTTCACAACATAAGTTACTACTGCTCAGTTAGACAGTTCCAACCAATGTCATGACTTCACAAACTACGGCATCAAAACCATATAACCTGTAATACTGTGATTGTGTATTTTAATTGTTGTGTGTAATACTGTCCGTTGCCTAAAGTTTAGTTTATAATGTTAAAAAATATGTTTGTTGCACAACATAAATAAAGAGTGCACAGTTTAAGAGTTTCTTAGCCAATGTCAAGACTTGACAAAATTTAGCATTATAACGATTTAAAGTAATACTGTACAGTTTAATAATTTATTGTGCATAATATTGTTTGTTGTGTAAAGCGTAATTTCAAAGTTAGGGAACAAGTTTGATGTACAAAGCTCTATGCAGATTGATTGTATCTTTGCTTATAATGCTTGGGTCAACTCAGGAATGGGATATAACTCGTCGGCTTTGACCAATGACGTCATATTTTAGACACAGATATTAATTTGTTTATTTTCGAACCATAGATAATAAATCGGTTAACTTCTGTGGCGAAGCGTCATAATCGTAAATAGAAATAAATGAATGAATGTGTTATTAAGAAACAGATATCGTTATGCTTTTTGTCGCTTGTGGTAATTTTAAATCATTTGTGTACATGTTTTGAATTATACCTTTATCTGATAGTCATTCCAGTAGCTATTTCCTGTGCAATTGATTTTCGTTTATTGTACTATGTAGGTCACTTGAAGAATAGGATACTAATACCAACGAAAGCAAATTTAAAAAAAAAGAAAAGCTACATATTGCACTGGTGGCACCCTGTGCCTCAGCAGAACTATGAAAGTTGTATCCTATTATTCAGCTGATCTATGTGGGTCAAATTAAGTACAGAATACGTTTGTCGGTTTCTTCACCTTCGCTAGTACTAGTAACATTTTCTTCAGCTGATACCAGTACCAGCGATGGCGAAAAAACCGACGTACATAAAATTTGTACATATGTCAACTGAGATACTCTACGCCAATGTTAAATATATCGCTTTTTTTTTTGCTTTCGCTGTCGCTAGTATCCTATCCTACAGATTACCTGCATAGGTCAACTGAAGACTGGATACTAGCCTTTTCTAGTGTGAAAAAGTGATATCCGACACATTACGTTCAAAATAAGGATGTACATGATACATGTCCACGATCTGTTTTCCCTGTACTGGCATCATTTCTTTCTCACCATTCGTCTATGCTTCTCAACTTGGCAATGCATCATCTGTGGTAACTTGTGACGTCATTGCTCAAAGCCGAAGGCTTGCATCCCTTTCTTCAGTATTCCCCAATTTTTGATTACCGAAGAGCTTGTTGCCCTTTTAGTCAGTTGTTTCCTGAAGGTGACCCAATAAACCGAAAACTAGTTAGAAGTAATCAAAATTTAATAAAAAAAGTGTACTTGTTACTCAATCTTAAGCATGATCTTACCTTTCTCCGAACTTTTACCTGACTTGCCCAGTTATTTACAGAGGGAACTACAGTTTAAAGTCATCTTGTACAATATTTATCTATTTCTGTTATTCATCCCCAGTATCAAGTAAATGTTTATGATGCAACAGTTGCGTAGTGATCAGTACGATGGAGCGTCAGTAAACTTCGCCGCCGTTTTCTATGTGAAAGTGTTAAACACAGATCCACAGGTATCTATGTGAAGACGAAGCAGAGGAGTGTTAGGGAACACAGAACATATTACGAGAGGAACAGGACTCACGGCAAGCTGCTTAGCATGCGCAGGGAGTGGTGTCTACGGAAACCCGCCCAACGGAAGCGGTGCGTGCAATTTGCGTCTCCCCACCCGCGGTCGGCGCTGAATGCAGAGGCCGCCCGCCAGACGGGACGGACAGACACACGTGTTTGCGGGAGCAGCCGCGGAGTGTCGGTGTCGCTGTCGGCGGCCACTTTGAAGACAGGCGGGCGCACGTAACCAACTTTGCGCCGCTGCGGCTGATTGCGCCGGCATTCACTTTGAGTCATCAGCTGCGGCGCAATTAATACCCGCTGCGGCTAACTCGATTGGCGCCGCTTCCCCCCACCCTCTCCCATCCTCGGCCCATCACCCCCTCCGCCCTTAATCACACACGCGCCGCAAACTTGTGCCGGAAACAAAGCGGACAGCCACAGAAAAAAAAAACCACAAATCCCAGCATCCGTGACAGACCGTCAGTGGACCCAGGTGCCTGCACTGCCTCACTTGGGAGAGCGATCCAGCCATTTGTCTCCAAAAATACAGACAACGTACATTTTTCATCGTACGGCTGCAGCACTCCGAAGCTATTCGCTCCTGAGGGCTCTGTGCTGATTGAATATCACGGACAGATGCAGCCAGTAACTGCGAGATGTAGTCACGAAGTTTTACGAGGGCAAGCTGGAAAGTTATACCTCTCAATTTTTTTATATGAAAATACTCAACCCTAGCAACGCAAAGGCACTTTCCACAACGGGCATTACCAAGGGGGGGGGGGGGGGGGGGCGGCACGCGTGGGCGGGGGTACTTTGTGTACACCCTAAAATGCTTAAAACGGAAAATTCGTTAATTGATGTTCGATATTGGCAACATACTTTCTAAAGAGGTACTGATGTGTAATCAACGTCCAGAACCTGGAAATGTCTTTTAGCGCCGGCCGAGGTGGCCGAGCGGTTCTAGGCGCCGCAGTCTGGAACCGCGTGACCGCTACGGTCGCAGGTTCGAATCCTGCCTCGGGCATGGATGTGTGTGATGTCCTTAGGTTAGTTAGGTTTAAGTAGTTCTAAGTTCTAGGGAACTGATGACCTCAGGTGTTAAGTCCCATAGTGCTCAGAGCCATTTGATTTTTGAAGTACCTGCCGCATACCAATGCCGGCAACTGTTGAAGCGTTACGGAGGTGGAGGCATTACTTTTCAGTCAACCCTCGTATTATTGTCGGTCGAGGTGACTTGCAGCGAACTGTTTCTATTGCTCGTACACCGTGGAAGCATATTTACTTCCTTGATGGCGGGTAGTCACGATGCCGGAAGTCTATTGCCGTCCGCTCTATTGAAATTACACACATCAAAAAAAGTTTTGCATCACCTCGGTTCCGACAGTTCCGCAACTTGTACACTAAATTGGAATAGAGATCAACTTAACATCATTTCCGCCCTTTTTATTGCTCATAAGAAGCACAAATTGTATGTTGTACCACCATACAGCGAGACCTTTAGAGGTGGTGGTCCTCTTTGCTGTACACACCGGTACCTCTAATACCCAGTAGCACGTCCTCTTGCATGCCTGTATTCGTCGTGGCCAAGTTCATCAAGGCACGGTTGGTCCAGATTGTCCCACTCCTCAACGGCGATTCGGCGTAGATCCCTGAGAGTGGTTGGTGGGTTACGTCGTCCATAAACAGCCCTTTTCAATCTATCCCAGGCATGTTCGATAGTGTTCATGTCTGGAGAACATGCTGGGCACTCTAGTCAAGCGGTGACGTTATTCTGAAGGAAGTCATTCACAAGATGTGAATGCCTCACCAATATGCTGCCGATATGGTTGCACTATCGGTTGGAGAATGGCATTCACGTATCGTACAGCCGCTACAGCGCCTTCCATGACCACCGGTGGCGTACATCGGCCCCACATAATGCCACCCCATAACAGCAGGGAACCTCCACCTTGCTGCACTCGCTGGATAGTATGTCTAAGGTGTTCAGAATGACCGGGTTGCTTCCAAACACGTCTATGACGATCGTCTGGTTGAAGGCATACGCGACACTCATCGGTGAAGAGAACGTGATGCCAGTCCTGAGCGGTCTATTCGGCATGTTGTTGGGCCCATCTGTACAGCGTTGCATTGTGTCGTGTTTGCAAAGATGGACCTCGCCATGGACGTCGGGAGTGAAGTTGAGCATCATGCAGCCTATTGTGCACAGTTTGAGTCATAACACGACGTCCAGTGGCTGCACGGAAGGTATTATTCAACATGGTGTTATTGCTGTCAGGGTTCCTTCGAGCCATAATCCGTAGGTAGTAGTCATCCACTGCAGTAGTAGCCCTTGGGCGGCCGGGTGAGGCATGTCATCGACAGTTCCTGTCTCTTTGTATCTCCTCCATGTCCGAACAACATCGCTTTGGTTCACTCCGAGACGCCTGGACACTTACCTTGTTGAGAGCCCTTCCTGGCACAAGGTAGGAATGAGGACGCGATCGAACCGCGATATTGACCGCCTAGGCATGGCTGAACTACAGACAACACGAACCGTGTACTTTCTTCCTGGTGGAATGACTGGAACTGATCGGCTGTCGAACCGTGTACTTTCTTCCTGGTGGAATGACTGGAACTGATCGGCTGTCGGACCCCCTCCGTCTAATAGGCGCTGCTCATGCATGGTTGTTTACATCTTTGGGCGGGTTTAGTGACTTCTCTGAACAGTCAAAGCGACTTTGTCTGTGATACAATATCCACAGTGAACGTCTGTCTTCAGGAGTTCTGGGAGCCGGGGTGATGCAAAACTTTTTTTGATGCGTGTACATGCATTCTTGGAAATTTCAACCGCTTCTAGGACCTTTCTTATATAAATATTGGTTTCCTTTGTCAGCACAAGTACGTTATGAAAATCGATGTCAGAGCCACAGTTCTCATGATGTTCCGCTAATGCCGTTTTTACACTTTGTTTCAGCCGCGTGTGCCGTTCGTGTTTCTTAATGCGTTGTTTAACAGTTCTCCCCGTTTCGCCTATATACACTTTGCCGCAGCCACGTCACTTAATAGACGCCTGCATTGTGGAAGCAGCAGATACATCCGCCGGCCACGGTGGCCGTGCGGTTCTAGTGCTGCAGTCCGGAACCGCGGGACTGCTACGGTCGCAGGTTCGAATCCTGCCTCGGGCATGGGTGTGTGTGATGTCCTTAGGTTAGTTAGGTTTAAGTAGTTCTAAGTTCTAGGGGACTTATGACCTAAGATGTTGAGTCCCATAGTGCTCAGAGCCATTTGAACCAGATACATCCGTTTTTCATCGGTAAAAATCTTTTATTTAGTTTTGACTAAAGAAAACCATACATTGTTGTTGAATTTCACTCTCGACATACTTTTTAAACAGACACTGATGTATAGATAAGGTCCTGATCCTCAAAATATTGAAGATAACCTTCACTGGGGAAAGTGAGATCTGCTACGTAGACTTAAATTTTTGGGTTACGTTTAACTGAAACATACAAAATATGTATGGAATCTGGTAGAAGAATTCATTGAAAACAATAACCATTTTTGTCAAAATTTTAAAATATAAAGAAACTGACTGGAATACAACACTTCCAACACGCAGGTAAGAAAGTACCCCTTCCTTGATACTTCGAGGATTAAAGCTTCTTGAACGAAACAAATGACATTAATTGTCTACATCTTTCTTGTTCATGTCTACATATTTATTTCACAACTTTATGTCCCAGACGACTAACATATTTCACCTAACGAGAAACCGGTTTGTAGACACCCTCACTGGATTTTGTTTGACTTAGCTGACGAAGCCACAACCTCAACTTTGCTTATACCGCTTCACCGCTACCGAAGTGAAGTCCTCAAAGCTGTTCTTTTAAGTGTTGGAAACAGCTGAAAATCGGATGGGGCCAAGACGGGAGTGATGAAGGACGATCGATGACAGCGAACCCAAGGCGTCGGACTGTTACAGCTGTCGCGGCCTTCGTGTGCGGTCTGGCGTTGTCTTGCTGAAGGACAGGGCGCGCCATGTGTGTATGACGCGTTCTATCTATACAAGTTGATATTCGTTTTGGCTGAGAGTAAAGTTCGCAAATGTGCTTATCACGATAATTTAATAGTAACAGGCATAAATTAAATTCCCCAACAAAAATGCAAGTATCGCTAGAAGTGAGAGAGCAACCGATCATTTAGGTGTTGGGATTGTGGCCTTAATGACGTACAGTTGTTGCGCGTAGTATGACGAAGCAGTATTCCCAGTAAAGGGTATGGATATATTACCAACAAATACCTGATGAAGTTATTGCAAACCACCATCCGTCAGTAATGTTCAGTGGAGCCGGTGTCGGACGGGATCAAATGGTTCAAATGGCTCTGAGCACTATGGGACTCAACTGCTGAGGTCATTAGTCCCCTAGAACTTAGAACTAGTTAAACCTAACTAACCTAAGGACATCACAAACATCCATGCCCGAGGCAGGATTCGAACCTGCGACCGTAGCGGTCTTGCGGTTCCAGACTGCAGCGCCTTTATCCGCACGGCCACTTCGGCCGGCCCGGGCGGGATCGAAGCCCGACAAAACAACTGATGAGAAACGAACGACCGAATCTTTCGTATTAGTTTCTTGGATGTAATAAGCACAAGACGCATTACAACGATCGGCATTTAATCTCAGGTCCGCGATTTGCTAAGAGCAGTAATAAATTAATGACTGAACAAAACGCGCTTCCGCCATTACGTCTATTCACAATGATCCGCCGACTTCGCTATTTCAGCAAAACGATCTAAAAGAGAGTTAATTGGTGCGAAAAAATGTAAATGAATGAAATACACGTCTGCTCGTTAAGGGAGGAAGATGATGAAGATATATGAAATATGCACAAAGCTACGCTCTGTGGACAGACAAGCGAAAAACAGTTTTATGCAGGTGTTTTGTTTCCGCCACAGACTGATTTTATAACACTTATTTTCCTTTGCGATTACTTTTACATTAGATGGTTCTTGAGTAACAGAGATTACGAAAAAGTTTCATTCACTCAAATAAAATGAAGTGCACACATGAGCCGAAAACAGGTTCCTACTGAATATTACAAGAAAAATGAAACGTTTGCGCTAAGAAATACTTCAGAACGAGCTCTCCGAAATCGAAACTCGGTTCAGCACGCTGGTTCCCACGCACCAACACAGTTACGTTACACATAATTTTACACTCTATGATATCGAGCCCTCTGGCTTCGAAGGGTTTCAGATATGCAAACACGAAGAATAAAGAAGTAGAATGTTAATAACATTTGTTTTATTTATAAAGCTTTACGGGTTTTCGCATAAAATTTCGGGGCCATTACTTTTCACTGGTAATCATCACCTAGGAAAAAAATCAAGCTGAGGCCACAAAAGACGGTGATATCGTTAGTCCATCTCAGTAGATTCAGCCTTCAATGCGACACATGTTTTCCAACAATGGATGGCATGACGGCCGGCCAGAGTGGCCGAGCGGTTCTAGGCGCTACAGTCTGGAACCGCGTGACCGCTGCGGTCGCAGGTTCGAATCCTGCCTAGGGCATGGATGTGTGTGATGTCCTTAGGTTAGTTAGGTTTAAGTAGTTGTAAGTTCTAGAGGACTGATGACCTCAGAAGTTAAGTCCCATAGTGCTCATAGCCATTTCAACCATTTTTTTGATGGCATGACAGAGACTTGGGTTGTAGGAGTCTGCGTTTCGGGCGTTCAGCAAACATTCCAATTCATCATAGTGTAAATTTCTGCCGTACAGCACTTTCATCGTCCAGGGAAACAGAAAAAAGTCACTGAGTGTCTTATCAGGCTAACACGGCGTTGAGGTGAAACTATTGATAGCCCAAAAGAAGAAGCACGTATGACTGTGTATGCGCAGGATGAGCTTTGGCACTGACGTAAAGCAAGGGTGTGCAACTGGCGGCCCGCGGGCCATATCCGGCCGGCGATTGGTTTCAGTCCGGCCCACGGAAGAAATTTGTGGCGGGAGAGTGAGGCGCTCGCATTGTACCTCTCCCACGACACGTTTCCGAATATTTCCGGTCGGGTTTGCAGCTCATGAGGCAGACCAGTGAAAGTTTTGCTTAATCTGCACATGTTGCGATATTATTTCACCGCTACTGGATTTGAAGACCAATCCCATGATCAGCCCGTAACCAAAAATCACGAAGTTACTTCTACTTGCTTGTCGACGGATATTGCCTATCTCAGTGCCGTATTTCGTTTTTCTATTATTTCTTGTAGTAATATTAGTGTTGTGGATGTATTAGAAAGCCGGCCGCTGTGGCCGAGCGGTTCTAAGCGCTTCAGTCCGGAACTGTGCTGCTGCTACGGTCGCAGCTTCCAATCCTCCCTCGGGCGTGGATGTGTGTGATGTCTTTAGGTTAGTTAGGTTTAAGTAGTTCTGCGTCTAGGGGACTGATAACCTCAGAGGTTAAGTCCCATAGTGGTCAGAGCCACTTGAACGTATTAGAACACTACAAACCTTGAAATTGAAGGTAATGTACACTGACGGAAAAAATCGCAACACTATGAATTATCGATGTAGAGGAACGAAATTTCGGGTATACATTTGTCGAAGTAACATATTTAAGTGGTTAACATTGCAAGATCACAGGTTAATGTAAGCGCGAGATAAAACGTCGCAAATGTGAAATGCTGGCGCATTAATAACCGATGTAATCGCCAAAATGTTGCATGCAAGCGTGCAAACTAGTATTAAATGTCTTTCAGTTTGCGGGATGGAGTTACATGGCTGTTTCACTTGGTAGGGCAATACAAGGACGGTTAATGCTGTTCGTAGATGCCACTGGAGCTATCGTCCAATGGTGTCCCATTCGTTTTCGATAGAAGACAGATCTGATGATCAAGGAAGCCAAGATATCATATCGACAGTCTGTAGAGCATGTTGGGTTACAACAGCGGTATGTGGGTGAGTGTTATCCTGTTGGAAAGCGCCCCCTACAACGCTATACATGAATGGCAGAATTAACAGGTCGAAGCACAAGACTGACGTACAAATTTGCTGTCAGGCTGCGTGGAATAATCATCAGACTGCTCCTGCTGTCTTACGAAATCGCGCCCCAGACTGTAACGCCAGTGTGTCTAGCACGCAGACAGGTTGGCTGCAGGCCCTCAACTGGCCTCCTTCTAGCCAACACACGGTCATCACTGGTACAGGCGCAGAATCAGCTTTCACCGGAAAACACACAAATTCCTACCCTGCCATCCGATAAACTCATGTTTCACAACACTGACGTCGCAAACGTCGGTGGTTTTGGCTGAGTGAAATGCACGCTACAGAGCATCAGGCTCGGAGGTGTCCTTAAAGTAACCGACATGTAACAGTTCGTTGTGTCACTGTGGTCCCAATTGCTGTTGAAACTGCTACTGCAATTGCAGTACGATGCGCTGGAGCCGTACACCGGACACGATGGTCTTCACTCTCTGTAGAGCCACGTGGCCGTCCGGTGCTCAGTCTTCTTGCGACTGTACATTCTCGTTAACACCAATGGCAGCAGTGATGTTCAGTGCCAAGTGTTTCTGCAATATCTCAGAAGGAACCTTCAGCTTCATTTACCTCTTTTACACACCTCGTTCAAACGGATTGAGGTGCTGATAAAGGCGTCTTTGTCGCCTTAAGGCATTCTTGGCTAACATCAACTCACCACGTCCAGTCCCAAAGGTAACGACCATTATAGTGTGTATTTAAAGCAAACTTAATTTGCATCCTCCTAGCAGCGCTAGTAGGGCCAGTCGTGTACGACTGGCGCGAAATTGGAATAGACATCAGCTTTTCAGATCTAGAAACATGCCTACCAGCTTTCGTTTATGTCCCACAGCTCATTGTTGGTGTTGCGATTTCTTTCTGTTAGTGTATAATGAATTAATTGCATAAATTTCCTTTTGCAGGCGTCAGTTTTTCCTTGCTGATCTTTAAAGGTGTCTGGCACCCCATGTTCAGTTTTTCATATTTATTTACGTGTCATGAACATTGTTTTGAAGCATAGTTCGTTGGCATGTAGTGTCGGAACGGTGTGCCGTTCATACCGATGTCGTACCCTGTAAGTAGGCTGTTTAGGTTTTTATGTTGGTAACGCCATGTAGCGCTCTATATGAAAATCACTGACTGTGCTGTGTGCAGTCTGTGGCTGGTTTGCATTGTTGTTTGCAATTGTAGTGCTGGGCAGTTGGCTGTTAACAGCGCGTAGCGTTGCGCAGTTGGAGGTGAGCCGCCAGCAGTGGTCGATGTGGGGAGTGAGATGGCGGAGTTTTGAGAGCGGATGATCTGGACAGAGACAGTAAATTTGTAAGACTGAATGTCATGAACTGATATATATATATATATATTATGACTTTTGAACACTATTAAGGTAAATACATTTTTTGTTCTCTATCAAAATCTTTCATTTGCTAACTATGCCTATCAGTAGTTAGTGCCTTCAGTAGTTGGAATCTTTTATTTAGCTGGCAGTATTGGCGCTCTCTGTATTGCAGTAGTTCGAGTAACGAAGATTTTTGTGAGGTAAGAATTCATGAAAGGTATAGGTTATTGTTAGTCAGGCCCATTCTTTTCTAGGGATTACTGAAAGTCAGATTGCGTTGCGGTAAACATATTGTGGGTCACTTTAGTGAATGTCTGAGTACGTTCAGTTTTGCTCAGCTGTTTGAAAATCAAATAATAATGTAAGAGGTTTATCAGCACAGTAATTCTTTAATTTTTCTAAGGGGACGTTACAACCCCTTGAACATTAACGTTGCGTACGGTATAGTCTTGCATATTTTAAAGAATATTGTTCTTATTATAGGAAACAGCGATCTATAATTATTATAAATAAACTGGAAGCAGTCTTGATCACATAAATTTTTTAATGTGGTGACCGGTTTCGATCTTATTATAAGATCATCTTCAGACCTACAATGAACAAGAATACTTATAAACATATAAAGGACAAAATCGTATATTGATAAAAACAGTAAATAACGCTGATATACTATAGATGTCTGCCGGAGGCGGTGACGCATGGCAACCCCCTGCTTGTGGCTGGTGGTGTACTGCAACGTGAAGAACGCCAGCTGCTAATTAAATACTTGAAGCCCCGCCCACCGTCCCCAGCATAACGTCATGGATAGCCAATCACGTAAGTTGCATTTCTGCCGCTTAAGAAAGTAACGTTGTAGTTATTATTAAGTCATTATTACCATCTACAGAACTTATAAAACAAGTTGAAATATTGTAGCTTTTAAAATACAATGTAAAAAGGTAATTACTGCGACCTAAATAATGTGGTCCTCTATCATGTACGGTACTGTTATCGACCAAAGCAAAGACGAAAACAGTTGTTAGTTAAGTAGAGTTTCTGGGTTGTTTCTCCGATGTATATAAATTTCCAGTTCTTCGAGGGTATTAAGTAATAGTATAGTAATAGTAATAGTATAGTCTTGACTTTATGCAACAGATACGCTGTTGTCGTGTCACGTGATTATTCGGCCCGTGAGCTTAAGTAAGTATCCCAATCAGGCTCATGGGTCACCATAGAGTAAACACAGTCCGTTGGACAGGTTCCCGTGATGCTTCGTCTCAACTGTCTCCAGCAACCTTATCAGGAGATTTCGGTAGCATGTTCCTGTGGCTATTTAACCCCTGCAGCATAATCTGTTAGCACCGCACCATGGCACTGCAGAAAACACCAAATAGTGTATCGTCGTCCAGCGGCATCGGTGAGGTCGTGGATGAGAGTTCGACGACGACGTCGGCGTTCTGTGAGGATGTGGCACACCGATGGCGTTTCGTGAGGCATGTGGTCATGGGTGCAGGATCTGACAAGGGACCCTTCCAAGCGTCGTCGCATGAGTGACGTGATCTGCGCTTTAACACGATGCTCTGTCGTCTGACGGACAGGAGAGAATGTCATCCAAGTGCAGTCACGAAGCACAACATAATACAAGTCCATGGTGTTCGCTTGCCAAGCTTTGAAGTCTTTGCCATACCCCATCAGTGCCCTGCATAGAGCTGGTTTCGCGCAGGATAGCCATCCGGATAAGGTGGATGTGTATGCGGGGCGACGTCGACGACAGAGGGCCCACGCATTCTCAACGATCCGTCGGCAATCAGGGACAGTCAGGTGGGAAACGTTTAATCCCCACAGGCATAGCTGCGCCCTACCTGGCGGGCGAGGACATCGCAAATGTAGGCATCGTGGTCAGAGAAAGTCAGAGGCCATACTTCGGCATGTCGAGTGTTGGCAGCAAGGGAACGTGTGAGGTATATACGGTCGAGGCGACTGGAAGAATGCGCCGTATGGTATGTGAAACCTGCACGGGTACCATGAACCTTTGTCCATGTGTCAACAAACTGAAGTCTGTCGATTATGACAGAGATGGCTGCACACGGGGAATGACGTGGAAGTTGGTCAGCAGTCCCTTGTGTGGAGTTGAAATCGCCACCGAGGACCATTTCATCCAGGGGACCCACAAAAAGCGGCGATATCTCGTCGGCAAATAAGGTATGTCGGTCACCAAGTCGACTGGAGCCGGACGGCGCATATACATGGAGGATGCGGTCACCGAACAGCGTGAGAGCCATGCCTCTTGTATTAGGAAGGTACACTACATCTTCAACAGGGAGTCCAGAACGGAGGAGATGGCAACTCCATTACCATTGTCAGTAGCATTGGAGATGTGTGCCGTGTAGCCAGTGGGGGAGTAGAAATCAGCGACGATCACTTCTTAGAGGAGGGTAATGTCGACCTCAGCAGCATAAATGGTCTCTCGGAACATTGCCAGTTTTTGGAAAGCCCGAATGGTGGTCAGATTCATCGTCGCGATGCGGTAGTGTTGTGGGCGTGCTCCCACCATTGGCACAGATGTTCCGGCAGAGATGTCCGGTCGGCGTGTGACATCCGTCGCAGTCACTGTAGCCGCAATCAGTTGGTAGAAGGTAGGTCAGGCACCTCCAAGGGGCACTGCCTGGCGGGAGGGCCTTCATCGCAATCTGCTCCATCGTCGACATCATCAGCCCAGGAGACTGGAACAGGTGTAAAGCTACGATCGCACTCATCGAGAGCGAGTTGTGGTGACGCTGCTGTAGTGGGGTCTAGGGACTCTCCCTCCATGGAATCCATCGTTGTTGGATGGGATTGTTCCTCAGATGGGACATCAGGAGCGGACACTCCCATCGGCAGGGAACTCGAAGGGAGATCACTCTCTTATATCCGCTCCACTGCCTGTGATGCAACATGAAGAAGTGTGTCGTCGGATGGCGTTTGACTTCTCTTCTTCCGTTTTCGGGGCGGCCGCAGCTTTCGCAGGTGCTGTTCTATATCAGAATGTGGACGTTCAATGTCCGAGGTCGCGCCCGTCTTAAGAAAAGCAGAGGTAGGCACCGCACTCACATCGATGTCCATCGCAGCGGACGGGCTGGTCATCGAGCTCTGGTGAGTTGGTGGTGTAGTAGCCGGGGTCTTCATCTTTCTCCTCGCTGATGAATACACCCATCTGCATTGCTTACAGTTTCCTTTTGCCTCTGGACTGTAGTGGTGTATCCAGCACTCGTCCACGGAGATAACACGGCTAAGGAACTCATCTTGATCGGCCTGACACAGCTGCAAAATTTCTGCTACTGCCTCGGTTCAAAACTGGGTGTGAGCAAGCGCAAGGCGTTGACAACTGATCCGTGACTAATTTTCAATTTTACCACAGTCGCCTCGGCTGTTATACGGCGGTCTTCGAGCATGAAGATCTCCAGTTCTCTTGAGATTTCCGATTCTTCACAGCGAGCTGATCTGTCTCTTTGTTCTTCATAATTCAGACGTGTCTGACTGCACTATAAAGTGTGCACCACCTAGTCAGTCTCCCACATGGTGACGCGTTGTTGCCATCACTTAAACTAATACGGCATGAATTTTTGCAGCGTTTTTCCCATTCAGATTTAGGAAATGGTATTACCACACGATAATCCACGTTAGGAAAAGTCTGTGCCATTTTGTTTTGGCGTGCTGCGATACTGTCGTGTGCTACGATACAGTGAGTAATAGGACTGCAAAAACATACCTGCAAACAAAGAAAAAATAAATCAACTAACTCAAGGAGTAATTAACACTTTATGACTATCTCTCGTATTTTGTCACTAATAGCTTTAGGGGTCAACTGACACTTACCAAATTTGTCACAGTAGGAGTTAAAGTAAAATGCTGAAGTTCCGCGTTCCGATCGCCATCTCATCGACTACGAATGGCACCATCGGATCCGATATAAGGAGCAGGTGGTCAGGAAATCGCACTCCCGTTCGTTGTCGGGTTCCTTCACACTGAAACCGCTACTAACCGGTCGAGTAGCTCCTCAGTTGCCCTCACGAGGCTGGATGCAGCTCATACTTGTCCACCCACCAACGAAAAATCCTAGCAGTGCCAGGAATCGAAACCGAACACCGTTCATGGCAGTCATCCGCACTGACCACTCAGCTACGGAGGCATCTTTAGGAGGCATCGGTGCTAATTGGCTGTTAAGTTATCCAGATTTGGGTGTACCATATTTACCTAAATCAGTTCAGGCGGATGTATCGCATGCTCCAGTCCGTAGCAAATGGTCGAGTACTAGCGTTCCTGCCTCTAGATCACGGGATGCTGCGTTCGATTCCCGGCCGCGTCAAGGATTTTCTCCCTCCCCTCCTCCCCCCCCCACCCGGGGGCACTGGGTGTTTGGGTTGTCCTCATAACATCATCGTCATTCGGTAAAGAGGCGAGACTGGACGGTAACCACGCACTTGTGCGCCCAGCAAACCAAATATCAACATCACCAGACGTTCCCTTCCAAGAGGAACACGGTCGATTTTATTCTCCCTGCTTGTCCAGTTCAGCAGTTAGTCTCTCCTAAGAATGATTCCACGGTTCTCAAAACGTACGAGTTACGTGGCCATGGTCAATGTACACGTTTCCTCTCGATCTGTAGGAGATGTCATCAAGGAGAAAACAGGCAATTGCCACTGTAAGCATTAACTGAAGTACGTTCTAGTAACCTCAGTGCCAGCCGTACTTTATGCAAGCAGTTTTCCTTCAAAAAAAAAAAAAAAAAAAAAAAAAAAAAAAAAAAAAAAAAAAAAAAAACCATATCTGGTTCCGTTTCCGAGATCATTAAAGCACGCCACTGCAGTGCTTTACCCAAAGATAGTTCTGAATTTAGATTGCAGATGTCAGATATGGTGCCCTAAAGGTCTTATAACCAAACTATGCATTAATAAAACTGTTAAAATTCTAAACTTCTCCACAGGGCGAACACAGTGAGCTCATGTAGCACTAACAGTAATCTGTTACTTGCGAGGGTGTATTAAGCAATAAAAGCCTCTTGCTCCTATTCTATTTTATTACTTTCAAGTTTTCCTCCGATTCAATGTGACTAAGTAAGTCAAAACTAATCACTTATGAATCAGGTCGAAAACTACCACAAGACGTTAAAAATAAAAACAAAATGAAAATCTCAGAAACAAAAATATCCTGCAGAGAGTGCATGAAAAGCAGCAAAACTGACACTCCGAGAAGGCGACGTGCGTCATATATCAAGTACATGGTTGGATATACAAATAATTAGCATAGTCCCGCAACCACAAAGAGTACGCACGAGTAACATCATCTACATTCTATGTGTAAAGAGAGTTTAATCGGCAGGTTTCTCTTTCAGAAATCATATTTTAATGTTGTTTGTTTGTGAGAAGATCGTATCATCCCTCGTCTACGGAACGTCCGCCAGTATGTGATGTAACTCGACGGCGGCAGGCTCGTGGCCTATCGAAACAGCATTTTATCGTTCCGCGAGATTGCTAATCGCATTGATCAGCGTCCCACCACTGCCATACGAATGTGGAATCGATGAATTCAGGAGGACCATATTCAACACCGTTCTAGATCTCAGCGGTCGCACACGACTAGTGCTCGAGTTGACAGACATTGTTCCCTCAGCCATGGAAGATCGCAAATATTGTCTCAGGAATTGGGCATCTTTGCGGCAAGACAAATATTCCCACGGACAAAGCCACCTCGTATGAAGGCGGACTGTCAGCACGTCCATTGTTGCGGTTTCCCTCGACCCAGCTAGAGAGGTGCATCATCAGTGGTGCGTCCAACGAGAACACTGGACATACGAGTGGCACCACTTGGCTTTTCCAGGCAAGTCCCGGTGTTGCATACTGTATCACGATGGTTGCATTAGTATGTGAAGATCTCCAAGGAAACGAACATTACCAGATTGTATTTGTCATCGTTATATGAGTCCAGTGTCTTATGGTGTGCATTTGGATACAACCTCTGTTTCGCGTAGCTGATAATTTGGACAGCAGGTGATACATTTCTTACGTCCTAAGGCTAGTGGTTGTGACCTATTTCGAGGTCTCCAAGCTGTATCCCTTTAACAAGATAACGCTAGACAACATTTTGTCCCTCCTCATATGAGGTACCTAGTTACAACTGTTCCCCTTGCCAGTACGTCCCCAAAATCTCTCATGGTCTTGGGTTGCTGATCGACTTGAATGACACCACTCGCCAGCCACCAGGACTGATAAACTCTGACATAGAGTTGAAGCAGCACGAAATCATAGACATGTACTTGTCATACAAGCTCAGCTCGACTCGAAACCCAGCCAGGTCAGAACCCGTGCTATTGCTAGTGGTGGCAGTTCTGTGTATTAAATCTGATATCCTGTTTATTTCCAGATCAACTACAAATATCGTGAGGTAATCCTTGTGCTATACGGGAGCTCTGTATGTACAAAACAAAATTTAGTTATTTGTTAACTTTTACCAGTGTTGCAATTTGTATGGCCAGCACTGCTATAAAAAACCAAGCTCCAATTTTATTTTTTACAGAATGTCTGCGGAATAAGAGAGTTCCACAACTATGGAACAATGCAGTAATTGTTAGAATTCACGAGAAAGGGTGCAGGAAGTATATAGGAAACTAAAGATCAATACGCCTCCTCTCCTCAATGCATGAATATTCACTAAGCGCATAGAAAAAAAAAAGCTCATTTTAATCGAGCATTCGCAAACTCTGGAATACCAACAGGCACATAAATCCATGAACCTTTTGCAAATCATAAAAGAAACTATAGAGTGGAACAATAGGAATGAACATCACTTTTCCTCGTATTCATACATGTGAGAAACTGTCTGAATTGGTTTAAATATCGGAATTAACAGTCCATGAGAAGCAAGCCAGTGATACAATTTATGTTAGTATTATGAGAAATATACAGGGTGGTCCATTGAACGTGACCGGGCCATATATCTCACGAAATATGCGTCAAACGATAAAACTACAAAGAACGAAACTTGTCTAGCTTGAAGGGGGAAACCAGATGGCGCTATGGTTGGCCCGCTAGATGGCGCTGCCGTAGGTCAAACGGATATCAACAGCGTTTTTTTAATAGGAACTCCGATTTTTATTACATACTCGTGTAGTACGTAAAGAAATATTAATGTTTTACTTGGATCACTTTTTTCGCTTTGTGGCAGATGGCGCTGTAATAGTCACAAACATATGGCCCACAATTTTAGACGAACAGTTGGTAACAGGTAGGTTTTTTAAATTAAAATACAGAACGTAGGTACGTTTGAACTTTCTATTTCGGTTGTTCCAATGTGATACATGTACCTTTGTGAACCCATCATTTCTGAGAACGCATGCTGTTAGAGCGTGATTACCTGTAAATACAACATTAATGCATTAAATGCACAAACTGTTGTCCGTCAACCTCAATGCATTTGGCAATACGTGTAACAACATTCCTCTCTACAGCGGGTAGTTCGCCTTTCGTAATGTTCGCACATGCATTAACAATGAGCCGGCCGCGGTGGCCAAGCATTCTAGGCGCTACAGTCTGGAACCGCGCGACCGCAACGGTCGCAAGTTCGAATCCTGCCTCGGGCATGGATGTGTGTGATGTCCTTTGGTTAGTTAGGTTTAATTTGTTCTAAGTTCTAGGGGACTGATGACCTTAGAAGTTAAGTCCCATAGTGCTGAGAGTCATTTGAACCATTTGAACCATTGACAATGCGCTGACGTATGTTGTCAGGCGTTGTCGGTGGATCACGATAGCAAATATCCTTCAACTTTCTCCACAGAAAGAAATCCGGGGACGTCAGATCCGGTGAACGTGCGGGCCATGGTATGGTGCTTCGCGACCAATCCACCTGTCATGAAGTATGCTATTCAAAACCACTTCAACAGCACGGGAGCTATGTGCCCGACATCCATCATGTTGGAAATACATCGCCATTTTAGCATGCAGTGAAACATCTTGCAATTACATCGGTAGAACATTACGAAGGAAATCAGCATAGATTGCCATCGATAAAATGGGGGCCAATTATCCTTCCTCCCATAATGCCGCACCATGCATTAACCCGCCAAGGTCGCTGATGTGGATTTCCCGTTGCCCATAGTGCATATTACGCCGGTTTACATTACCGCTGTTGGTGAATGACGCTTCGTCGCTAAATAGAACGCGTGGAAAAAATCTGTCATTGTCCCGTAATTTCTCTTGTGCCCAGTGGCAGAACTGTAAGCGACGTTCAAAGTTGTCGCCATGCAATTCCTGGTGCGTAGAAGTATGTATGGTACGGGTGCAATCGATGTTGATGTAGCATTCTCAACACTGACGTTTTTCAGATTCCCGATTCTCGCGCAGTTTGTCTGCTACTGGTGTGCGGATTAGCCGCGACAGCAGCTAAAACCCCTACTTGGCCATCATCATTTGTTGCACGTCGTGGTTGGCGTTTCACATGTGGCTGAACACTTCCTGTTTCCTTAAATAACGTAAGTATCCGGCGAACGGTCCGAATACTTGGATGATGTCGTCCAGGATACCGAGCAGCGTACATAGCACAGGCTCGCTGGGCATTTTGATCACAATAGCCATACATCAACACGATATCGTCCTTTTCCGCAATTGATAAACGATCCATTTTAACACAGGTAATGTATCACGAAGCAAATACCGTCCCCACTGGCGGAATGTTACGTGGTACCACGTACTTATACGTTTGTGACTATTACAGCGCCATCTATAACAAAGCGAAAAAAGTGGTCCAACAAAAACATTCATATTTCCTTACGTACTACACGAATATGTAATAAAAAATGGGGGTTCCTATTCAAGAAAACGCAGTTGATATCCTTTGACCTATGGCAGCGCCATCTAGCGGGCCAACCATAGCGCCATCTGGTTTCCTCCTTCAAGCTAGACGAGTTTCGTTCTTTGTAGGTTTTTCGTTTGATGCTTATTTCGTGAGATATTTGGCCCGGTCACTATCAATGGACCACCCTGTATACTTTGATTTTGTAATAGACATGAAGCCTTGCCTGTAATACTGAATGTTAAAATATAGGCTCGCACAACTTTCATAATGCAAATGGAGTTAAATTTTCCACGAAGCAAGCTTTCATCTTCAACATTAAGTTGAATATAATTCATGTAGAATAATTCTGATCACGAAAATACACTGCTTCGAAACGCTTAAGAGATTAGTGATCTTGCATTGTGAAAGGTGGTTGAAATTATAACTGAAATAGGAGTCAGTGAAGGAGTTTAAGTATCATCTAGCAGTTCTAGATAAATATTTCATGTCTGCAATCTATAAATAGAAAAGGAATATCCGATAAGACAATACTCCTTAACAGTCTTTGTTATAGTGATGACAGTATGGTGTTTACCTCGAGTGCAGTTAAACTCAACTACCGCGGGAAGTAAACCTGAAAATCAGTTATAATAAGGTTAAAATAATATAAACTCACTGGACAAAATATCACGAGTAGTCGTCACATTAAAAGAGCATAGCGGCCGCTTTGGAGAGCGACAGATGGTGTAGGACTGTTACCAGGTAATTATTTGACATTCCACCGCTGACGTTAGTCACGGCAGTGAGGTAGTGTGTGTACCGCAGTTACTTGTATACGATTAGCACAGTAAGGTGCATCGATGTAAAGATGTGATACAATGCAAGAAAGTAGCTGTCCTGTTTCGACACTTCTGTGCCCACATCGCCAATGAAGTTTTCTGAGTTCTTGACGTATCAACGCGGATTGGCCAAGGCGGCTACAAGGAATGGTGACCAATCGCAGCCAAGTAGCACGGCTTAAGAAGAGAGATAGTAAAAAAAAGATCGAAACCATCAGTGACTGAAGATGATTGTAACGCTTTGTCGGGGACAATGGTTTTCAGACCAGTCAGGAATTTTTACTGTTGGTGAATGCAGGGCTACCTTAACCAGTATCCATGCGAACATCGTGAAATGAACTGCATGCAATGGACGTCTATAGTCAGGATCCTCGCAAAGGCGATTGCTCACAGCGTCAGTAAGGCTATGCGTCTTCAGTGGACCAAACAACACAGAAACTGGACATTAGCTGACTAGAGTCCGTTGGTATGGTCCGACGAGCAGCGCTTGAGCCTCTTGTTTTTAAATGATGCAAGGAGTCAAGTGCAACGACGACTCAGTTGTCCTTCCATCCCCAATGTGTGGAGGCCATACTTCAAGCCAAAGGTGGTTCTGTTAAAAATCAAGAAGAGTAATGAAACAAGAGAGTTAAATCTGGTAAGTACGAACAGAATGGCATTGTTCAGTCACACAGAAGTATCAACATGAGGCAGCCGCTGGACATAAACATTTCGATACTTTTAGTCGGTCACTGGACTGCGACATCTCCACTTCTGTGTATCAGTGCGAGCGAGCTCAGAGGAGAGTTGTTAGATGAATGCGGTCCAACCAGGCTCCGATAATCCCGTAACATTAAATAAGAAACGATAAAGAGGACGCAACAAAGCATATCAGGGGTTTGACAAAGTGGTTAAGACACTGAAACGAATTGGTTAAGCAGATGTAGCAGAATGGAAGACCACTACCAACTAGTAACGAGCGGAACCAATTCGATCATGACGAATGACGTCAAAAAGCAGAGCCTCTCCTCGACGTCATAAATACGCCACCTCGCTAGGCTAGAGTCAGTCGATGGGTTCTGGGTTCATGTCATTCGCATTCGATTCCCTGAGTACTGCACTATAACATCTTGTGTGCGAGATTCTTTCAGTACCAGTCATACTTCTGCCGCGTTATGAGATAACCACTAATTCTTGGACGATAGAAAGCTGCCTCCAGTACCAACCGCCCTGATGGGTAGTCCAGGGATCTACCAACATTTTTCCAGCTTGAGGCACAAACTGCTCTAAGCTCCAGCGTCGCTTGGGACAGACGAGGTACCGAACAGGGGGCCAGAATCAGCATGCAACACGACCTCACGGCATCCAACATCGTGGTCCATTTGATGGGACAACATGGGCAATGGCATGGGATGGAAAGAGTACTCCAATAACGGCTTGTGTGACAGCAAAAACGTGCCGTGGCCACTGTCATATCTATGCAGAGCTTCCGACGGGGAATACCTTCTACACAGTGGGCAGCAGTCCGCTTACTAGAAACCACCGGCCAGGGCATAGTGCTGATGCAGTGAACAACGGCAGCCTGAGCCAACCGCTGGGTTCAATAGGATTTTTTTTGTTTTTTTGGTAAGTTCCTATGGGACCAAACTGCTGAGGTCATCGGTCCCTAGGCTTTCATACTACTTAATCTAACTTACACTAACTTACTCTAGGGACAACAGATAAGGCACCTCAGACCGCGCGGAGGACATTCTTCACCGGTTTGCTAAGCCACTAGCCGTTGCCCTCTAGGGGCCGAACAGCACAATAACCCTGGGTTCGGTGTGGGGCGGGGGTGGGGTGGGTGGACTGTTGTAGCCTGTTGTGGGGTTGTGAACCACTGAGGGCTACGGCGGGATGAAGCCTCTCCGCCGTTTCTAGGTCCGGAAGAGGTTATCAGATGAAAATCATTGATAATGAAAGAAGAGTACCGTTATGTAGTCGAATTAAATCAGGCCATGCTGAGAGAACTAGCTCAGAAAATGAAATAGAGAAAGTTATAGACGAGATTTGCCATTTATGGAGCAAAGTAACTGACAGTGGGCGAAATAGAGAAGATAAAAATGAACATTTGCAACAGAAAGAAACTCATTTCTACAAAAGAGAATGTTTTAACAAAAAAATAGAAAAATAAGTTTTAGAAAGTGTTATCAGAAACTATTAGTCTGGAGTGTAGCTTTACGCCAAAGTGAAACGTGGATAATAAACAGTACAGATAATGAGAGAATAAAATGTTCTGAATGTGATGCTACTGAATAAGACTGAAGATTAGGTGCGTAAGTTGCGTAACTAAAGAAGGGGTGTTGAATAGAAGTAATTTATGACAAAATTTGACTCATCTAAAATATCGGTTGAAATATTGTTTCCTGGAAGCCCCAGTTGACTTGGAGTATCGGCCTTTCGAAGGGATATTCCGCTATGTTCGTATTAGTTCCTGGCCTGCAGGATATTCCTCAAAATGATTCTAACAACATTGTCATCATATAGGAAAGAGGAACGACATAAGCGAATGTTCATTACAAATTTAAGATTGCCATTAGTGGCCTAGCTGCACCAGTGATATTAACATGATCCTTAATTAAATTTATCTGGCGATTTAATTGTTTTCTGGGTCGCATCAACTATTACTCGAGGAACAACGTAGACTACACGGGTAATTTATCTGCCAGATGTTGACATTTGGAGTAAATGCTGTAGATATCGTCACTTGGCCTGATAACTACCTTCGTTAAGCTGCGATGTCACCTAATAAAATTGGGGCATTGTTTAGAATGTTTGTGAAATATTTTCCCGAAGCAATAGTTTTGTGAGTGACACTGTCGTTTCTTCTGTTACCTTGGGTTCTGAATAAAACCGCATGTCCTCCGCGTTGGCTGGGGAAAGCCGATTAGCGACTCGGAGAAAGACCGAGCTGTGCTTGATCTCTTACAATCGTGGAGTTCTAATCTACTGGTCTCTTGCAGACCGCTCTGTTTTAACGCAATGTCCTTAGACAAAACTCAGTTTTGTACGAGAAGTGCCCCATTAGTACATCACAGATCAGGTTCTACCAAAATTTCGCCACCCAGAATGAGACACAAATCACTCCAGAGTGAATGAAATACAGTATTTGAGACCCTCTATATGGCTACACTGTCTCCTGCTGCACCACTTCTCCGTGAGTACTCAGCGAACTAATGGATCCATAGCTGTCAACAGTGTGTAAACTGAGTTGTGTCGTTCAACGTTGTGTATGGCTGTGGTATGACAGGAAGCGTTGAACACATGCAGCACATGTATGGTCGGTGAAGATGAATGCGTGAATGACAGAAGGGCGATGTAGTGCAAATTGTTACATTATTTTTTTAACTGCATCATTTTCTCAGGGGACTCCACTATTTGTTATAATTTCTATTACTGCAATCTCAACTTTTAAGTCATTTTATAGTGCTTGAGGTGCTAAAAACACAGCCATCGTCAATTTTAATAAAAGATACGAAATGGAGATGAGCTTATAAATCGTGCAATCCATGTCGAAAAAGAATTCAACGAAATAGCGAACCCCATACGTCAACAATTGTCTTACACTACTTTTGGGAAGTCTGTTACACTTTCTTATGTAAAAAACAACGGCTTTGTTTCTGCGCTTGCAGAGATGAGAGGAGTAGTCTGCTTATTAAATAAATAAAATTGTGTGAACTAAGAAGAATTGTGAATTTACGTACCCAAAAATAAAAAAAAATGGTTCAAATGGCTCTGCGCACTATGGGACTCAACATCTTAGGACATAGGTCCCCTAGAACTTAGAACTACTTAAACCTAACCAACCTAAGGACATCACACACACCCATGCCCGAGGCAGGATTCGAACCTGCGACCGTAGCAGCACCGCGGTTCCGGACTGCAGCGCCAGAACCGCTAGACCACCGCGGCAGGCCCCAAAAATCATCAAAGCAGAATGAAACTCATTAAAAATCAGAGTCGAAACAGATTCCATTTATTTCCCTAAAGCTTTCTTGACAACTGAATTACAGTTAACAAATGGCTCTGAGCACTATGGGACTCAACTTCTGAGGTCATCAGTCCCCCAGAACTTAGAACTACTTAAACCTAACTAACCTAAGGACATCACACACATCCATGGCCGAGGCAGGATTCGAACCTGCGACTGTAGCGGTCTCGCGGTTCCAGACTGTAGCGCCTAGAACCGCACGGTCACTCCGGCCGTCTACAGTTAACAGTTCCATATCATAATAATAAATGATATTCCGGATAAAAATGTATGAGTATTGAAGCGGATACAAGCTATACCTAATATAAATCCATAAGAAATTGTTCAGTCTGGTTATTAAAGAATTACGTCATTACATACAGACATAGAGTATGAAAATTTCCATAATATCGGGAAGGATATCTTCTAATCTCGAGACCATTTCACAAAACTGTTTTGAGCTGAGAGTTGTTTGTTTTTTGCATTTTGGAACACGTAATTTATTTTACAATAACAGTACACTTTCACCGCATATCACTTTCGCGGAAGCAGGCTGGATGAAGGAAAAAAAGCACAATTTCTTACAAAATAAAACTCAGTACCTATAAAGAAATTGTTTATTAACGACCAAACATTCCAATTCTACCACTTTATAACATATTCTTATTGCCTACAATATAATTTACAGAGAGAAATCACAAGTTATATGATATTTGTACATCCTATGCTGCCAGGTAGGTAATGTTCGGATACATGTGAATAATTTCTATCTTCACATCTTTAGGAATTTTTGAAACTAAATGGTAGCATCAGAAATCATTGTGAACTGAGGTTACAAGTGGGCTATAAGCTTTTATGCCCCAGAGACGTTTGGCGTTTACAGTTGCAATGAGAATAATGGCTAATGGCAAAATAGTTTTGAGATTTCATGCAAATGGCTGTGGCTACATTTGCTAGTAGTTAATAGTAATATCCAGTACATATTCTGACTTTGTTCAAACTGATTCTGAACTGATAAGCCTGTATTGGTGACAGAATACAGGTTCGGCTTCAGAAGATGATTTTGTTTCTGGAGCGAGGGGGAAAAGGTCGAGCTGCCCTCCTATGTCCGTCACTGGCTACAGGTGTCCAAGGTGTTGTGCTCTGAGCTTCAGGCCGGCCTTGACAGCTAGCCAATGACGTGCGGGCCACTCACCAATACAATGCTACAGCTGCCCGCTGTGACCCTTCTGGCGCGGCACTCAGCAACATTATGTTCTGCCGTCAAAGGGTGGACTGCGTTGCTACATGGTGTGGCGCAACGCAGTGTTTCCACAGCCCAGTGCGTGACAGATGCCAATCACATGTCACGACCAAATGTATGTGTATTCCGCTTTTAACCTCCCCATGCTTTCCTGGTTTACAGGCAGGTAAGCTGCTTCACGTTATCATCAGAACGGACAGGTTACTTTCCGCCCATCCTAACCAAGATATGCCCAACCCAAGCAGGCTAAAGGAGTCTTGCTTGCCTGCTCGACTTCCCGTTGTGCTACTCTGCGTCCCAGTTTCTTCTGAGCGCTTTCACGATGATGGCAACGTGGTCGATTGCCGAAATACTTTGTCCTATGCACACTGTTGACCCGAGATGTATTTCGTCTTAAAATACGCCTGGAGAATCACATCATTTTTTACCTGAGTATCACTAGACGATGCCCAATATAATATATATTCATTCTGGGTCATTGTAGGCCAGAAAAAGCTGGCCTTTATTTTTCCTTTGCTCCTTTTTAGACGTTTTTCGGGATTACGTACGTTTGTTTTTTAGCTAAACTGTACTCTCTGGAACTTCACCTTTTTCATATAGTTGCAGGCTATTCTCAATTCGAACCATCATCAGGTCACGTCTAATACATTTTGCTGTGTTTAGAAGAACTACCTCTGAACGTAGAGAATCTTCGGTCCTAAGAAGCTGAAGATGACTATTACATTGCAACGCCAACTAAATTAAAAGTTTGGAGATACAGTTTCAGTAATCTTGGAATGTTTCAGCGAAGTATGAGCTCAGTTACATCAATTTTAATTAGGTTTTCCAGTATGTGCGTTGCGAGTTCGCTGAATTCAATGTAAGTGATCAAAGTAGTTCATTCTAATGAAATAAAACAACAAGTATTTTGTAAAATATTTTACAAAATATGACAGTATACATGTTTGGAGTGTAGCCATGTATGGAAGTGAAACATGGACGATAAATAGTTTGGAAAGGAAGAGAATAGAAGCTTTCGAAATGTGGTGCTACAGAAGAATGCTGAAGATTAGATGGGTAGATCACGTAACTAATGAGGAGGTATTGAATAGGATTGGGGAAAGGAGAAGTTTGTGGCACAGCTTGACTAGAAGAAGGGATCGATTGGTAGGACATGTTCTAAGGCATCAAGGGATCACCAATTTAGCATTGGAGGGCAGCGTGGAGAGTAAAAATCGTAGAGGGAGACCAAGAGATGAATACACCAAGCAGATTCAGAAGGATGTAGGTTGCAGTAGGCACTGGGAGATGAAGAAGGTTGCACAGGATAGAGTAGCATGGAGAGCTGCATCACACCAGTCTCAGGACAGAAAACCACAACAACAACAACATGTGATGTGTTACGACAGTGATAGGAACCTGTAACCACTGGAGATACTCTATTTTACTTATTTCATGTTTACCATTAGATGTACGTTTACTTTTTTGTCAAAAGAAACCCAAAACCATCTTCTGAAATAGTGTTTTGTTTCTCCACTAGACAGTGCCACAAGTTCCTCCAAAAATTCGTAACACAACACACACACACAAATGTCATACTAACAAACGCGTCGTGGATATAAATAAACAGTGACTGGTAACAGTAAGCTTGTTACTTCATTTAATGTCAATAACAGTCACGGTAAAGCCTAACCTAAAATATTCGCATACAAAGTTCATTATAAATTCTCTAAATGCCAACTTTGTTTTTCATACTATGTTAACCTTAAATATACTTCTCGGACAGAAGAAGCTTTTCATTCATACTTTTCTTCCTCAATACTATGTTGCATACAACCAGAATCTTATATTTTTAATTTGATTTACATTTTTCGCCCTATTTTCCAGGATTTCATTCGTAATAGGGGTGTTTTAAGTTATTTTATAGGTATTTTGAGGCAATGTACACTTCTTCAGCTTTTGAACCCTAGTTATGAGACTCCTCTTAATATACAAATGCAGGATGAAATTACTTTCCGAGAATTTGTAGCACTCAACAACAACAAAATGTTCATTTGAGCAACTTACATTCTGTATTGCCTTAATCAATAGCAAATGAAACATTTTCTTCACATAAATCAATTGTATCTGCACAGATACCACAGTAAATTGCATTCACTATGTCGGGGAGCATTTTGCTACGCATTTTATGAGCTAAGATTTGGACTTTCCTAGCTACTGTCACTCGAGAAGGCATAAGATTTTTGATATCCGCTGAGCCATAGTATTTACTGTTTCAATGAATGTCTGCCCTAAATGTAGAAATCCTTCTCTCGTATAGGTAATGGCCTCAAGTCCTTAGCGCACATTTCCACGCACTCATCACCCTCTAGGTCTGCGCTTACCAGCCACTAAATCTTTGCCCTCGTTCAAAATATTTATGAAGTGACGAAATTGCTGGTCAGATTCATATTTGAGGTTCCCGAATGACTCCTTAGTAACTCTTTTCATAATTTTCATTGCGGAGCACGCAACGATTTATTTGAAGATACCTTATCAATGGACGAAAACTTTTCTCATGCTGGACTTGAGCTCTGTTTCGTAACTACTATGTGTTCCCCAATTCTTAAATTTCTGCTCAATTTCCGTTAAGTTTGGTTTCATTCGTAATAGGGGTGTTTTAAGTTATTTTATAGGTATTTTGAGGCAATGTACACTTCTTCAGCTTTTGAACCCTAGTTATGAGACTCCTCTTAATGTACAAATGCAGGATGAAATTACTTTCCGAGAATTTGTAGTACTCAACAACAACAAAATGTTCATTTGAGCAACTTACATTCTGTATTGCCTTAATCAATAGCAAATGAAACATTTTCTTCACATAAATCAATTGTATCTGCACAGATACCACAGTAAATTGCATTCACTATGTCGGGGAGCATTTTGCTACGCATTTTATGAGCTAAGATTTGGACTTTCCTAGCTACTGTCACTCGAGAAGGCATAAGATTTTTGATATCCGCTGAGCCATAGTATTAACTGTTTCAATGAATGTCTGCCCTAAATGTAGAAATCCTTCTCTCGTATAGGTAATGGCCTCAAGTCTTTAGCGCACATTTCCACGCACTCATCACCCTCTAGGTCTGCGCTTACCTGCCACTAAATCTTTGCCCTCGTCCAAAATATTTATGAAGTGACGAAATTGCTGGTCAGATTCATATTTGAGGTTCCCGAATGACTGCTTAGTAACTCTTTTCATAATTTTCATTGCGGAGCACGCAACGATTTATTTGAAGATACCTTATAAATGGATGAAAACTTTTCTCATGCTGGACTTGAGCTCTGTTTCGTAACTACTATGTGTTCCCCAATTCTTAAATTTCTGCTCAATTTCCGTTAAGTTTGGTTTCATTCGTAATAGGGGTGTTTTAAGTTATTTTATAGGTATTTTGAGGCAATGTACACTTCTTCAGCTTTTGAACCCTAGTTATGAGACTCCTCTTAATATACAAATGCAGGATGAAATTACTTTCCGAGAATTTGTAGCACTCAACAACAACAAAATGTTCATTTGAGCAACTTACATTCTGTATTGCCTTAATCAATAGCAAATGAAACATTTTCTTCACATAAATCAATTGTATCTGCACAGATACCACAGTAAATTGCATTCACTATGTCGGGGAGCATTTTGCTACGCATTTTATGAGCTAAGATTTGGACTTTCCTAGCTACTGTCACTCGAGAAGGCATAAGATTTTTGATATCCGCTGAGCCATAGTATTTACTGTTTCAATGAATGTCTGCCCTAAATGTAGAAATCCTTCTCTCGTATAGGTAATGGCCTCAAGTCCTTAGCGCACATTTCCACGCACTCATCACCCTCTAGGTCTGCGCTTACCAGCCACTAAATCTTTGCCCTCGTTCAAAATATTTATGAAGTGACGAAATTGCTGGTCAGATTCATATTTGAGGTTCCCGAATGACTGCTTAGTAACTCTTTTCATAATTTTCATTGCGGAGCACGCAACGATTTATTTGAAGATACCTTATAAATGGACGAAAACTTTTCTCATGCTGGACTTGAGCTCTGTTTCGTGACTACTATGTGTTCCCCAATTCTTAAATTTCTGCTCAATTTCCGTTAAGTTTGGTTTCTTCATTTTGCTGCTCGCACCATTACGATAACTGACCTGCAGTGGAACTACTTACGTAGCTGACGTCAGCCGCAGCAGGCTGAACGGGTCCCGTGAATCTCGCCTGGCTTGCGGAAACCCAAGCTGGCCTGCATTAACCACTGTGCTTCAGCACACGTGCCCCAGAGGATTTCCGTCGGGACAGGCTGAGCTGCTTTAATGGTTTCGGTGGAGACAGGGACAGGCGGGCTGGAAGGAGAATTTTTACACCTCTGATCACAAAACATCCGGCGGAAGAGAGTGTACATGCTCGCAACTCGTAACGTCATTCCTTCACCATGGTTCATTCGACCAGCAGAGTTTCCGCACCAGTGACCGGTTGAATATACGGCTAAAAAAGGACGTTACGAACTTCCCCTCAGCGACTTTACCCATACTGACAATGTCTGTAGGAGACTACTATACAGACGCAGCTCTCAAACTTTTACGACAAAATCGGGTCTGAAAAATTTAGACGTGCCTGTATACTTTTTATGGTCGCTAGTATTAAAGGACTCAGCAGCCGAGCAAGTAAGCCCTTAGTTTCGTAATTGCAAGGTCACTGAATAGAATATCGCTGCTTGTACATCATTTTTGTTTCTGTTCTCACGTAAATTTAATAACAGATTTTTTATGACATTGCAAATTCCAGTATTTAATGATTCTCTTATTGTGTCGATATCTTTACCTTCAAACCCGCGTCCAGAAATCCAGATTTAGGTTTTCCATGATTTTCCTAAATTGCTTCAGGCAAATGCCGGGACGGTTCCTTTGGGAGGGCACGGCCTATTTCCATCCCCATCCTTCCTTAATCCGAGCCTGCGCTCCGTGTCTAATGACCTAGTTGTCGACGGGACGTTGAACACTAATCTCCCCCTCCTTCTCCTCCTCCAAACCTTTATCCTGAGAACAGGAGAAAAAAGATTTTCGCAAGCAGATTTGAAATCAGAAAAGGATACGCGAGAACTTTCAATCAAACCTTTCTAGTCATTTCATTTATATTACTGTATTTACCTAAGTGACAAGTTTAATGAGTAACCTGCAGAGCACTGCACGAATCAGAATTATACTGATAATTGTAAATGTGTAAAATAATAATTACTGCGACATGTGGCACATGTAATTAACTCCGAATTTTTGCATTTGCATCGTTTTTTCAATGTGTCTATTGCAAAACAAACTCGGTGTATAAACAATTCTCTGTCATCACATATTTTCGTGGTGTGCCACACATATAAAAAAATAAATAAATAATAAAAATTAAAAAAAATGTACTGACAGCGAGATTCGATGAAGATATCCCGTGTTCACGCAACTAAGCTTTTGCTCGCTTTGCTGCGGAATCACTGAATACTAGCGACCGCGCAGAGTACGAGTATGTAAGAAAGCTTAAAATTTACAAACTTGATTTTCTCCAAAATGGTTGACAATTGCGTGTTACAGTTCACATACGTTGAAGCTCTAATAATGCACTATACATACTGTCAACATTAATGAAAGGAAATTCTTACTCCTCCTGTAAGCTACTCCAGCGGTGTCGAGCAGCCTCGCCGGGCGGAGTGTCTGCGCGGTTAAAGGAGCCATGTCACTGATAGCGCGGCCCCTCCCGCCGGAGGTTAGAGTCCTCCCTCGGGCATGGCTGTGTGTGCTGTTCTTAGCAAAATTTACTTTAAGTAGAGTGTAAGTATAGGGACCGATGACCCCAGCAGTTTGGCCCCTTAGTAATTCACACACATTTGAACTCGAGCAGCGTCACCAACTAGTTGAAGCCGCTGACCTCTGAGATGTCGACTAGCTCTTAAGATTCCGACTTTCAAAACAAGATCTGCCGAGGCGCGGCCGCCCAGTGCGCGCCATTGCCTGAAATTCCAGCCAGTCTGTGATGGTTCTGGGTTCGTCGTCGGGCCTGCGCATTTCCCACCAGCGTCACAGAGCGCCGGCGGTGGTCGACTGCGCCTGGCTTGACCTGTAGCCGTCAGCACATGAACCGTGCTTTTGAATGTTGAGTGTACCGAGTTCAGCGTGCTGCTGAACGCTCAGAAACTATGCGACTTGTCTACACAGTACGTGTGCCTCAACTTGGTATACGCAACCGCAGCGAGCTCCAGTGGCAGTTATTCGCTGTAACTGGCACGCAAATTACACTGTTTTATGAAATGAACGATTATAACGCACATTCCCTCCCTTGTCCACATGCTAGTCGCGTTATTCTGTCTGTAGTATGCATAAACAAAAATTTCAATATCCATGAACATGGCATAAGGGAAAAAGAAAAGTAGTTCCCAACATCTGCAGTCAATAACAACGTCGGTTTATAAAGGTGCCTGCCGCGCGGGGTAGCCGTGCGGTCTTAGGTGTCGTGCCACGGTACGCGCGGTTCCCTCTGTCGGATGTTCGAGTCCTCCCTCCGGAATGTGTGTGTGTGTGTGTGTGTGTGTGTGTGTGTGTGTGTGTGTGTGTGTGCGTGCGTGTGTGTGTTGTCCTTAGCGTAAGTTAATTTAAGTTAGATTAAGTAGTGCGTAAGCTTAGGGACCGATGACCTAAGCAGTTTGGTCCCATAAGATCTTCCTACAATTTTTTTTATAAAGGTGCCATTACAAATACTGCAATACAAGTTTTAAATAGTTCTTTATATAAGATAAAAATCATTTCTTCAGTCTCACTTTGTGATAAAACCCTAACTTATTCTTATTTGATCACTGTCCATATTCAGTAGCAGAATGTTTACAACTATAAACTTGAAAATATCTTACTGAAATTAGTTCGAGACAGTGGCGGCTGTTGTGAAAGAGTCCAAGAGCATGTGAACAGCTTAACTTTTGACACTTTGCGAATTTATTGGCTACCGCGCGACTGCTACGGTCGCAGGTTCGAATGCTGCATGCTGCCTCGGGCATGGATGTGTGTGATGTCCTTAGGTTAGTTAGGTTTAAGTAGCTCTAAGTTATAGGGGACTGATGACCTCAGATGTTAAGTCCCTTAGTGCTCAGAGCCAATTTATTGGCTATTTTTATTTGAACGCTTCTAAATATAATCTAGACGCGATAAAATTCACGGCACCAAATCTACACCACGCTGTGCGACATTGCGCCTATAGACTCGGTGAAACTTGGCATAAGCGTCACGAGCACACCGCCACCTGTGCACGTTTTAAGAAGCTTCTGCGCATGTGCAATTAGCGTGATGTAATTGTCTTATGGTCCAAATATATTGGGATTTGATAAAAGATGTGCACGGTTCGCAGCGTGCACTGCTTGCCCCTACCACTCAACTACGAGTTTATGTCAATGTCACACTGCAGCATACTCTTATCCACATTCGCTTGGCATAAATTCCGCTAGGCGGTAGCACGCTGCGCAGATACGCAAATTCACTCACTATATAGTAAAATTAGATCAGTCATCAGTATATGTTACAGTTATACTGATATAAAAACCTATTTTGTGGGATTTTGAATAAGATATAGCAACTTAAGTTTTGGATTTTATCATACACTAATCCATTTGAGGCTTTGAGGACCATAAAGCACATAATCGTCGGTTGTGAGACTGCTGCATTTGTTCATGCTTCTGACAGCGTTGACCTTACGGTGGATCAGGTTTATCTGTGCTGTAGACCCACTTTGTACGCACGGTGTGTTTTTGGTCCTTATGGTTCTCAGAGCCTCGTTTGTATTCTAGTGAAGCGACTTTGTTGGTAGATAGTACTACTTGAATTTAATAATTTGCGGAAGAGCTGGTTGTTTACTGTGCAGGAATCGGCTTTCCTGGGCAGAGTCAATATGAACTCTGTTGAACCTGTATTAAGTGCTAACAGAAAATAAAATTACCAGGAAAAATTAGTTGCAAACACAGTTGGGCCTCCCAGACCAGATCCTTTGTCTGAAAAAAGGCCGAATTCAAATAAGCGTGACTACAAGCGAACACTTAACAAAGAAGTGCATAACAAGGGTAAGTTGTTGTGTGGGTGCAACGTACGAATGTCTGATTTTAAGCCCGGAAGTTAACGAATTAACTAGTACTTGAATTAGGGCTCTTGTACATTTATCCGAAAAATAAAAAAAGTACAAAAAATCTCACTTACAAAAAAATGCGAAACAGAGAATAGCGAAAGCTTAAACATTCTTTCGTTCTTGCCATAAATTGTATTTAATTATGTACAAAAAACAAAATTCCACAAAAACAATTCTTTCTATTTTCAGACAAGTTATGCATATTATTGTTATTATTACTGACAGCAGCTTAAGTTGTGTAAATATGTTGATAAGCTTAACTGTTGTACAGCAGATGACATTAATTTTGCATTCTGATATTTACCTGTATTTAAAAATTTTTGAACACCCAGAGTATATGCCTACGAGCCGCCACTGGTGCGAGATGTTTTGTAGATAAACCAGTAGATCAAATTCAGTCCTCAGAAAGAGAGCTCTTGTCTTTATATTATATTGAACATTAGAGAATAATCCTTTATTAAACTAATAATAAAGTATCAGAACCGATTCGAAATATTAAGGCTATTAAAAAAATTTGAATCCAGTAGGACGCAAACCAGTAATACATCATCTACTACATAACTTCTCATTACTCTACACCTATCGTATTGGATTTACGACCATACTTTGCGTATTACCAATCTCGTAAAAGCTGTAATCGTAGATAAATTATTAACTTATTTTGAAATACAACAAATTGTACCAAGGACAATGCATTTCTGATGGGTCCTTAAAATCCTGTTGCCTTGAAACGGCGTATTGTCATAATAAAAAATTACTTACTCCTTGTGCATCAATATAACTTTTCCCGTCGTTTTATTGCAATAAATCGCACAATAAACGATGGCTTTTCGAAAGATCAGCAATCTGCTGGTGCTTAGAAACGGCATACATACATACGGGCTTCAATTTGAAGCCAAAATGGCGTCTAGAGACTCTGTGCTGAAGAGAGATGGCATGATCTGACGCAGGTGGCGCTCTTCCATCTCACTTAACCATGTTGAAATGCACGTTCATAATATCGACATCCTAGGTATTGCGCTGCACGTTCGGGAATACTCCCCAACTCGCTTTTTCCACGCTGTGACGTCAAAGATTCGGCACGCTTAACGTTCAACGGTCGAATGCACGGTCCGTGTGCCAACGGCTTTACGTCAGCAGGATGACATGACGACTTCCATCGACAAGGTCGCTGCCCGCCGCCGGCCGCGGCTGCCCCAGCGTACCTCCGGAGAAGTCACTCGCTGCCCACTAGCCATGACTGGCGGCTGGGCAAGCGGTAGTGTCCAAGTGCTTTTTAGAAGGCATCAAGTAGTAGAGAACGGTACTGTTGAATAAACATTCTTGACATCGTCCTTGTCACGGATCAGTATAACCTGTACCTCATTTTCACACGCATTCAGTTATGCAACTAGCACCGGCGAGCCCATAATAAAGACATACAGAAAAAAAAGCACGTTACTTCCTGTATGAGGACCGGGGACTTGCCATTAAAACATCTCGTGGATGACAGTTTGCACAATGGTATCGCTTCGGGGGGGACGAGCATTCAGATCCGCGTCCGGCCACCCAGATTTAGGTTTCCCGTGATTTCCCTTAATCGTTCCAAGCAAATTCCGCCATGGCCGATTTCCTAGTCTGTCCCTGAAATAAACCGAGCTTGTGCCGCATCCCTTATGACCTCGTTGGTGACCGGACATTAACGCTAAACTTCTTTCCTTTTCGTGGACGACGAACACAAGCAGCGACTCTTCTTGATTGACAAGGGGAGGCCATGACGTTCAGATGACGGATTTGCTTCAGACTTTGTACAATTCTACTATTCCATTAGGTCAACATTATATCCAAGTAGTAAAGCGTACTGCATTGGCGATTTCGAGAAAATTGCAAGAGAAGTTTTACATGTCATTGACGTACCGGATCGTTGCAACACTGAGCAAGAAATTGCGGCTGTCGTGTGGTAGCGTTGAAGCTCCGTCGGTTGCGATCGCTTTATCGAGTCGCTCTCGTCTCTCTTCTACTTTATATTTTTTGATACTAGTCATATTATTTCGTACATACTACATCTGAAAGGTAACATGATGAAAAGACATGTGTATTTGAATGAGCGTTTATTGAATTTCCAAAGTTATTTGCTTGTTTGCTAATTTTTAGTATCACAAAAAATGGTGCATTTATAATTATCGACAAGTAAACGGCCAAACGCATAAAATTTTCTTAAAAATGTATGATTGTGGCTATTTCCGAAATTCCTGTTACCTACAATCGAGTAAGGTACCGAGAACTGCTTTGCACCTCGACACTTCGATGTGGGCACACAGGTTTCAAGGACGAGGGACAGACTTGGAAAGCCCAAGTCAAACATCGATAAATAAAGGTGTGAGTAACTTTATTCAATTGTACAATGAGTTACAATATGCTAGAATATGAGGGTAACGTACGACTAATCGTCGAAAGTGCTTTCGACAATACGAGTTGCAGGATGATATTTTTCATACAGACACGGAAAACATATATTCTAACGGCATCTACTATATCGAATGAATGCAATTTTCCCGTATGCATAAGGAATCTTTAGATTTTGAATGTATTTTATAGCATCTTCACCAGAAGCAATTTGAAGAGGCCTGATAAAGCTTTTAACTTGCCTGTAGAAATAAAAGTCGCATAATATTTGTAGTAATAACATAAATTAGTAAACAGCGAATTAATATTGGAAAATACAATAAAAATTCATGCAAAAATACGCGTAGTTCCATCAAAATACCTTTAAAATGTAATATGTGCAACATAAAAATACTAGGATAGAAAAAAATATAAATTAAAAAAACATGAATGGGACTGGATCCAGAGCCGCGCGGGATTAGCCGAGCGGTCTCGGGCGCCGCAGAGATAGACTGTGCGGCTGGTGCCGGGGAAGGTTCGAGTCCTCCCTCGGGCGTGGGTGTGTGTGTTCGTCCTTAGGCTAATTTAGGTTAAGTAGTGTGTAAGCTTAGGGACTGATGACCTTAGCAGTTAAGTCCCCTAGCCGGCCGTAGCAGCCGTGCGGTTCTAGGCGCTACAGTCTGGAGCCGAGCGACTGCTACGGTCGCAGGTTCGAATCCTGCCTCGGGCATGGATGTGTGTGATGTCTTTAGGTTAGTTAGGTTTAATTAGTTCTAAGTTCTAGGCGACTGATGAGCTCAGAAGTTAAGTCGCATAGTGCTCAGAGCCATTTGAACCAAAGTTAAGTCCCATAAGATTTCACACACATTTGAACATGTTTGACTCGATCCAGAACACCTGACTGCTGCCATCTCGTGCTCTGTGTCGCAACACACAGATACAACACTGACGCGTAGAACTTCTCTAACGATTTGCTCGAAATCGCCTGAGTAGTACTTGCACATGGACTATTAAACATGTACAAAGTCTGAAGTAAATTTGTGATACGAAAGTCGTGGCCTCCCCTTGTGAGTTTACCGCTCTCTGGTAGTGCAGCAGAAGAAAGCGTAACAGCTGCGGGCTGAAACTTTGGCTACTGCTCTGATGCCTGATTTGGAAAGTAGCAATCATAAGTGCGACCATTCCGTTACAGTGCTACCACAGACAAAAACTGTAGTTTTTTTTCTGCTGGATATCGAGCAATTGAGCTTCGACTACACATACGATTTCTCTAGCGGGATTCGAGTTGGAAAAAGCGCAACAGAAATGGAACAGCAGAGTCTGAGTGATGCTGTCTGCATATCGTTGGAATTCACGGCGCCACTGCACTATAAAGAGGCACATATTCAAGTACTGAAATGTTTTCTTTTGAAGGAAGGAGAAGACATCTCACACAGTCTCTAGATATTCAATGTAATGTGGTAGCAATAGAATGCTGGAACATCGTAACGAGAATTTATCGACAATCAGCGATACTGAAATGGCCTGTCGCTGAAACAGAACGGGGTAGGGAAAAATTTTCTCTTTTGCTTGTTTTCATACGATTTTACAACTGGTTGATTTTCTCCCCTGGTTTATAGAATTAGTACACCCAATTGCATTTTCCATAAAATGCATGAAACAGGAAAGGACAAAAATACATTTACATACAATTATTTTTATCGCGGTGTCGGTCACGTTTGTAAGAGCATGAACTCACTTACCCTTGCTCCGGTAAATCCGTCGCAGCGGACAGAGATATTATGTAAGTTGTGTTTAAAATACATCGTTTGCTGGCTTAAAGTAATTAAATGTAATATCTGCTAAGAACGATCGTTAAATATACTTATTCCAGAGTCGATAATTACATGACCTTTGCCATTGTATTATAAGTTACAGAGTGGAATCAGCGTAGTCGCCAGATCGTTGTATAAAGACATAATAACCGAACGCTTATTGCTATTAGTCATTAATTTGTCTCTGCTCGCAGCAATCAGTGGCTTTGAGAGTAAATACCGATCGTTTTACTGCATCTTGCAGTTCATACAAGCGATGTTGCAAATGGTTCGGTCACTAGTCTCCGAACAATGATGCTGTCGGTCTTCGCCCGTGTTTTAATAATTAGATGGGCTCCCATCTTAAAATGACGTGTTATCCTCCTGTGAAATTTCAAAGGTGAAGAAAAAGTAAAGCAAAAACGGAGAGATGCGAAAGCGTCATTGTAGCGCCAAACGTGGGGCCCGATGAAAATATTTTTGTGTGTATTATACGTTTGTCCTTTTCTATTTAATGTATTTTATCCACGAAACTAAAGGAGAAAGTGGACCAACTGTAAAATACCATGAAAGACAGAACTATTTTTTTGGGAGAAAAAGAAAATTGTTGTATGGGGAAGGTAAGGGACGGAAGCAGAGTTAGCTCCCTTTTTATGTTCGACTTCTTCCTTGAATTTTTCGTATATACCTCTTGGCTCACTTTCGATTTTAAGTGATAAATTTTATTAACGGTAAAATCATTTTTGCACATTGTTGTACGGATGTTTCAGACATGGCCGATATGCGCTACTCATTGGCAAGCTGGAGTGTTAGTCACTCTTCTGTTGCTTAAATGAGCATCCGTATCGTCTGTCTCAGTTATTCACCAATTGTTGTAGTGCGTAGTCAGTGGATGAGTGAACTCACACTTTTTGAATAATTCTGTTTTTTAAATATTGTGATATCCTATGAGATTAAAATTATGATAAAATTCAGGAAACCGGTAAAGTGGGAATGGAACACACAGAAAAGCAAGGTTATTTCGACGGCGGAAACAATGTCGATCCGTCTATGAAACGAGCAGATCCTGATACTGACACTTCAGAATCCGCAGTCGCTAATGCTAGCGATTGGTTCGAGGAGGCTGACTTACAAACGCAAGCATATGCGAAAGTTACACTGACCAGACAACCTCTCACATCGTTCGATGATTTATTTGAAAAATTAACTGAACTGATGATTTATCGGGTTGATAACTAAAGACTAAATTAGTAGGTATTAAACTAAGGAATAGTTGAATGAAAATTTTTTCGCATTACAAAAGGACAGTCTACTACAATGAATAAAATTTTTTCTTGCGTTGCAAAAGAACAGTCCGTGAAGATGAACGAAAAGTTTGACGATATAGTCAAAGATGTAAGTAATCAGATTACCACGATATAGATTCAGTGAAAAATGAAATATTAAGTCTTACAGAAGCATACCGTGAAATTACGGGTGCAGTAATCCAATTGTCCGAGGATATCAAGGAATTAAAATGCCTCAGACTAGTATGTTAAAACTGACACAACAACTTAACAATCTGTCACTTGAGCAGGAACAGACAAGAAAACAAACCCTGTCTGCTCATGGGGACCAATTTAACAAAAATTTGTCGAGTGGATTTTAGAGAAAAATACTGATATTCTCGAAAAATCCGAGAAAGAAATTCGTTCTGCGTATCATACGTTGGCTCCGAACTCCTGCCTGAGCCGGAGACTTCAGGCGAGACAGTACGAAATGATCTCGGTCATATAAACAAATATTTTAATCCCTGACTTACCTGACTGGCGTGAGAACGTTAATACGCATGTCATGATGTGAAATAGGAATTAGAGGTGATGAAAAACTCACCGCGTGAATCATTGCCTATAACGGCACATGCGAATGAAAGGTATGGAACACTAATCAGTATAATTAGTCCATTCCGCGTCATCAAAGGCCTAGTATCCCGTGTCTGGAATGTTCGTACGATGCGATGGGAGCAGCACCTACATTAACAGCCGTGCTTTTGCAGGGAAATTCGCTTAAACAGTTCCAGGTTTACACGCCTGAGAAAAAGTACCCACATCCAGTGATTTTCATTCGAAGTTTTTAGGGAATCTTAAATAAAATGTGCAGTGAGAGAAAGAAACATAGTTTGCAGTATCTTACATGCAAGGAGAGTCCTCGCTGCCATCACTGGTCATCGGGGCTCTGTTCGAAGCGGTACACATCACCAGAGACAATTTTACTCCAGTCAATGATATTCTAACCTGAAGACGTGTCTAGAGAGGCCCCGGAGAGCGGTGGGATTCCACCGTGACTATTGCCCGTCATACATCCAGAGAACCGGGAGTGATGGCTTGGGACGCCATTTCTTTTCGTAGCAGGACCCATTTGGTTGTTCGCGGCATCCTTACAGCACAGCGGTTCGTCGAAGATATTCTACGCCCCGTTCTTTTGCCCTTCATCGCAAGCCATCCTAGGCTTACATTTCAGCAAGATAATGCCCGCCCGCATACGTCGAGTGTTCCAACTGTGTATCTTCATGCTTGTCAAACCCAACCTTGGCCACCAAACTCGCCTGGTTAGGTTAAGTTGTTTGGGGGAGGAGACCAAACTGCGAGGTCATCGGTCTCATCGTATTAGGGAAGGATGGGGAAGGCAGTCGGCCGTGCCCTTTCGGAGGAAGCATCCTGGCATTTGCCTGGAGTGACTCGCCTGATCTCTCCCCAGTTAAGAACGTTTGGAGCATTATGGGCAGGGCCTCCAACCATTTCGGAATTTTGGCGATCTATAGATTGACTTGGCTCGATACCCCTCAGGAGGACATCTATATACTCTGTCAATCTAATCCATGGCAAATAACTGCTTGCATAAGGGCCAGAGGTGGACCAACGCTTTATTAACTTGCTCAGTTTGTGAAGCTCTTTCTACGGAATAAATGATATTTTTTTGTCTGTACATGTACATCACATCTATCGATTTCCGTCCCATTCGTGTAATTCCTTCATGGTACGTCGGTGATATACGGTATTTAGAAGCAACTTCACCTTCATATTCCAGTTAGGACAGCCATTGAAGATTTATCTTTGCCAAGTCTCAGACCTTTGACTAGAACGGATACAGTCTGCAATGTGGTCTCTGCCAAATATTACTCTTGTGTTGTCCGTAGTTTCATAGGCGAGGATACATGTCCAAGTGTCCTCAGTGTTGTAATTGCCAACAATTCTCACATAACTGTCAAGTACAGTAGATGTTATGACTATAATGTCAACAAAAATCAACGTTCACATCTGCTGCCCGTCCAAAATCTACCATTTACTTGGTAAAATGTGAAATGTGCATTCAACAAAACATCTAGCTCTTGATATTTTGTAATTGGGAAAAAAAATTTCGAGGCATCAAGTATTTTTTTCTGGAATCTAGCTTAGGAGATCTCCGCATAGGTTAACTGCCTCATCAGCCGTAAACACAAATTGAAGAGGTGTACTGGTAGGACAGCTGCTAGATGTTATGACTGAAACGAATTTAATGTCTGTCCTTGATTCTTTTTCCTCTTGATCATTTACTTTGAATAAATTTGAATCTCTTTCATGGCCGTAGCCTCCCACATCAGTCGATCTGAAACAGTAACTACTATCTGCCACTTACATTAAAACAATTGAAAAGAACAATCACTCACCAGTGTATTTGTTTTATAAATAACAGTTTTCACTGTAGACAGGTTGACGATTGAATTAACTAACATTTGATAATATTCAAAAATATATATCGGGATATTCCATCAGTTCCTACTGTAGGAGAACGAACTTTCCCTTTGTTGATTTGTCCATTAGTGTAGGGCGCGTCCGCAATTCCTCTGCCATCGTTGACTTCGATAACGACGAGCGAGTAATAAACATAGTTCGAAAACTGAATTGCTATCCAACGAAACACTGTCCATTACTCTTCTCGACAAGTCGCTTCTGCGGCACATCCATCTGGCTGTCTCTCTGCCAACGTCCGTCAGGTTTTCGTGCTTTCTATGGCCGGTACACTTGCTGAAAATCTTGCCGCGTTGTTTCCAGATCGAATCCCGCTGGAAAAATCGCACATATGCCGATGGCCTTAGATCTTACCTAATCTGAAGACAGAATGTTCTGCAATCACAATAGGTAATTATGTATTCACAGTAAATATTACTCATAATATTTATTTAACTGTTTGGAGCTATTCATACAGACGCTGTAAATTTTGAATAGAATGGTCAAATTTAGTCGGAATGAAATGTCAATCGACGTTACACTCGTAGAACGGAGCGCAATGTTACTCACAAAGAGAAGGCGCTCCTTTGCGATACGGGCGTGGAAGATGACTTCTCCACGGCATGAAACATTGGCTACCGGAGATAGAAGTGGACGAATTTGTGAATCTATCAATGTTCTCAAAAGATCCAGTACAATGTGGAGAGGCCTTTATTTCTCGTATGGATGGCGATGAATTCCCATCCACATTGCTAAAGGCATCAGCCACTCCTGGAGCATCACTGCAAATCGAATTAATGTTGCAAGCATGCTCTGCAACCTAAGTTATGGTTTGACTGACTGACATAAATCTGAACCACTCGAAGCAACAGAAAAGATTAATCCAACTGACTTAAAATGCGGAACTGTCAGCTTCATTATTAATTTGCCTCTGATTTACATTCATGTTACTCTCTTCTGATTGTAGTTAAGTGAAACAGTTTTAACAGCAATTCAGATTAAAGTTAATTTCGTGCTATGTTTAAAAGGATGAAGTGAATGTTGAGCAAACGGGCTGCGATTTACTAATGTATTTTAATGCTACAGTATAACTTAAGCATTCATGTGCCAGCACTTTGCATCTACGTAGTGAATTTATACTTTCGGTATTGCCAGTTTCAATGCGTATGACCATTTCTGTGGATGAATGCATGTGTAAATGAAATGTAAATCACTGACATGTACGCGTAGATTAATTAAATTTATTGTATACAGTGCAATGTGCTGGATAACTGTTGCAAACTCCAGATTTCGTTGACCATCATTGCTAGACAACTACGTTGTTATTATCGGCACTGAGGATAGTTGTATCAAAAAACTAGAGTCCTGTTGTGTATGTACAATGAAAGATAAAATAAACGATGCATCACAAAGGGGATGAAACCCAGTAAATGTGATGAATATGAACAGACAAATTATTAGAATTTCAGAAATATTGGGTGAACTGTTCAAGAGAAAGAGCATCACAAATTGAACAATAACACGTTGATCTATGTCAACCATATGCAAGCAGTTATTCGGCTTTGCATTGACTGATAGAGCTGTTGAATGTCCTCCTGAGAGATATCGTGCCAAATTCTGTCCAGTTGGTGCGTTAGATTGCAGAATCAGTAGATGGTTTGAGGGCCCTGCCCACAATGCTTCAAACGTTCTCAATTGGGGAGAGATCCGGCGGCCTTGCTGGCCATGGTAGGATTTGGGAAGCACGAAGACAAGCAGCACAAACACATGCCGTGTGTGGGCAGGCAGTATTTCGCTCAAATGTAAGCCCAGGATGGCTTGCCATGAAATGCAACAAACGGGGACGTAGAACATCATCGACGTACCTCTGTGCTGTAAGGGTACCGCGGATGAGAACTAAAGGAATCTTGTTATGAAGAGAAATGAACCCCAGATCATCACTCCTGGTTGTCGGGCCGTTTGGAGGGTGACGGGCACGTTGGTATCTCACCGCTGTCAGCAATGTCTCGGGACATGTCTTCGGCCTGGAATCTCATTCACTGGAGCACAATTGCCGTCAGTAATGAGTCCCGCTTCCAGTGTAGCCCCAATGACTAGCGAAGCCGTGTAGGGGTGATGGTCCGGGGTGTTGTTTCATTCCACAAAAAAATGATTCAAATGGCTCTGAGCACTATGGGACTTAACTTATGAGGTCATCAGTCCCCTAGAACTTAGAACTACTTAAACCTAAGTAACCTAAGGACATCACACACATCCATGCCCAAGGCAGGATTCGAACCTGCGACCGTAGCGGTCGCGCGGTTCCAGACTGTAGCGCCTAGAACCGCTCGGCCACTCCGGCCGGCTTCATTTCACAGCAGGACCCCTTTCATGGTCATCCATGGCACCCTTAGAGCACAGTGGCACGTCGACGTTATTCTACGTCCCGTTTTGTTATCCCTCATAGCAAGCCCTCCTAGCCTAACATTTTAGCAAGGTAAGACCAGCGCGCACACGGAGAGAGTTTCTGGTGCTTGTTTTCATGCTTGCCAAACCCTGCTTTGGCCAGAAAGGTCGCGGGATCTCTCCCCAATCGATAAAGTTTGGAGCATTATGGGCAGGGCCCTCCAATCATCTCCGGATTTTGACGATCTAAGAAGCCAGTTGGCCATAATTTGTCACGATATTCCTAAAGAGGACATAAAAAAAACTATCAGTTTCAAACTGAATAATTGCTTGCATAAGAGCCGAGTTGGACCAGCACGTTATTGACTTGCTCAATTTGTGAAGCTTTTTCCCTTGAATAAGTCATCCAATATTTCTGAACATGTAACCACTTGTTTGTCTGTACATATACATAACATCTACAGAATTCCGTCCCATTTAGATAATTCCTTCATAGTTAATCTCGTACACCTAGAAATCCTCTAGCTTCGTCAGTTTTATTAGGTTTACATCAGGGTGTAGCTCATTTTGTGCTTTGCTTGCACAGCAGAAGTTAGGTTCGCAGAAGGTCGATACAAGTAATCACAAGAACACTGCCTGACCAAAGGTGAACAGTTACCCCTATGTAATGCCTAACTGACCACGATAGGAGCATTCGACAGTATGAAAGGGCGCAAGGAGTATTGTGTTACCAGTAGAGAAGCAGTAAAAGCTGAATCGGTTGGTCGGAGAGCTCTGTGAATTAGAACGTGGGTTATTCGTTGGATATCACCTGAGGAGCAAATTAAGCAGGGACATTTCAACCCTCCCAAAGCAGACCAAGTCGATTTCTGTAGATGTGATTGTGAAGTAGAAACGCGAAGGCACAAGCAAAGCTAAACCAAGACCAGGCAGACCTCACGTACTGACGGAGAGGGATCGTCAAGCATTACAGAGGGTTGTTGTAAAAAATCGCATGAAATCAGCCGAAGGAATAACTCGTGAATTCCAAACTGGTACCAGTAGTCCGGCTAGCACAGTGACTGTGCGTAGGGAGTTAAGAAGAATGACATGCAGTGGTCAAGTAGCTTCTCATTAGCCACACATGACAGTGCAAAGTGACGCTTGAGGTGATGTAAAGAACGACGCCACTGAACAGTGGATGACTGGAAACGAGTGATTTGGAGAGATGAATCACTGTCTTCCATGTGTCAATCCGATGGAAGGATTTTAGTTTGGCGAATGCCTGCAGGGCTTTACCTGCCTTCAAGTGTAGTGCCAACAGTGAAGTACGGAGGAGGTTGTGTTATGATACGGGAATGTTTTTCGTAGTTGGGGTGTGATCCCCCTATTGCGCTTTACAAAACGCTTAATGCGAAAAGGTATGCAGACGTCCTGCAGCACTGTGTACAGTGTGCAGTAGAGGAACAGTTCGGAGACGTTGATTGTTCGTATAAACACGACAAAGCCCCTGCCACAAAGCAACATCTGTGATTCAATGCTTTGTCCTCAATAACATTCCTGAAACGGACTGGAGTGACCAGAGTCCCGACCTGAACAATGGGATGAGCTATAACGCCGATTTCGCTCCAACATCACTGCCTCCTCTGGTTTCGGGTCTTGAGGAAGAATGAGCTGCCATTCCTCCACTACACCTCATTGAAAGTGACCCTCCCAGAGTTGAAGAGATCATAAACCCTAAGGTGAACTATTAGGCCCGTATTTATGTCCACTAGAAGTTAGGATACTTTTGATAAGGTAGTACACTACTGGCCTTTAAAATTGCTACACCAAGAAGAAATGCAGATGATAAACGGGTATTCATTGGAGAAATATATTATACTAGAACTGACATGTTATTACATTTTCACGCAATTTGGGTGCATAGATCCTGAAAAATCAGTACCAAGAACAACCACCTCTGGCCGTAATAACGGCCTTGATACGTCTGGGCATTGAGTCAAACAGAGCTTGGATGGCGTGTACAGGTACAGCTGCCCATGCAGCTTCAACACGATACCACAGTTCATCAAGAGTAGTGACTGGCGTATTGTGACGAGCCAGTTGTTCTGCCACCATTGACCAGACGTTTTCAATTGGTGAGAGATCTGGAGAATGTGCTGGCCAGGGCAGCAATCGAACATTTTCTGTATTCAGAAAGGTCCGTACAGGACCTGCAACATGCGGTCGAGTATTATCCTGCTGAAATGTAGGGTTTCGCCGGGATCGAATGAAGGGTGGAGCCACGGGTCGTAACACATCTGAAATGTAACGTCCACTGTTCAAAGTGCCGTCAATGCGAACAAGAGGTGACCGAGACCCGTAACTAGTGGCACCCCATGCCATCACGCCGGGTGATACGCCAGTATGGCGATGACGAATACACGCTTCCAATGTGCGTTCACCGCGATGTCGCCAAACACGGATGCGACTATCATGATGCTATAAACTGAACCTGGATTAATCCGAAAAATAACGTTTTTCCATTCGTGCACCCATGGTCGTCGTTGAGTACACCATCGCAAACGCTCCTGTCTGTGATGCAGCATCAAGGGTAATCGCAGCCACGGTCTCTGAGCTGATAGTCCATGCAAACGTCGTCGAACTGTTCGTGCAGATGGTTGTTGTCTTGCAAACGTCCCCATCTGTAGACTCAGGGGTCGAGACGTGGCTGCACGATCCGTTACAGCCATGTGGATAAGATGCCTGTCATCTCGACTGCTAGTGACACGAGGCCGTTGGGATCCAGCACGGCGTTCCGTATTACGCTCCTGAACCCACCGACTCAATATTGTGCTAATAGTCATTGGATCTCGACCGACGCGAGCAGCAATGTCGCGATACGATAAACCGCAGTCGTGATAGGCTACAATCCGATCTTTATCAAAGTCAAAAACGTGATGGTACGCATTTCTCCTCCTTACACGTGGCATCACAACAATGTTTCACCAGGCAACGCCGGTCAACTGCTGTTTGTGTATGAGAAATCCGTTGGAAACCTTCTTCATGTCAGCACGTTGTAGGTGTCGCCACCGGCGCCAACCTTCTGTGAATGCTCTGAAAAGATAATCATTTGCATACCACAGCATCTTCTTCCTGTCGGTTAAATTTCGCTTCTGTAGCACGTCATCTTCGGGGTGTAGCAATTTTAATGGCCAGTAGAGTATGTATAATCGGGCATCCTCTGATATACGGCCTGTTTAACATCAACTACGAAGAAATGGCATTTGTACCCATCGTCCGTTATTTTCCGACCGGTAGGTCTGACAAACATCGAAACAATTAATAAGTGCTGGCGTCAAATGTATAAAAGATACGTAACAAACTTCGTCTCTTCTGTGTTCATAAAAGTTAATTATATGCAATAGAAGAGTGCTTACAAATGAATAATCGTTAAAATAAGGTAATCCATAAAGTTGACTTTTCCTCTTAATTTGCAGGATTTAATTTGATAGCTGCAATTGACTCATGCCGTATCTATGCAGTATACTGGTATAAAAAGCGTGACCCTCCTAAGAGACGTCAACTGCAATTCCGTTTTTACTGAAGCTGGATTCAGTCCATATAAATAGGGCTACTTATCAGGTCTTTCATGCGACGCTCATTGTCAACGGGAAGCGGCGGTTTGTTTCCCATTACACACAAGATGATTCTTAAAGCGGAACTTGACGAGCCCATTCGATACAGCGGTCCCAAATTAGTCTAGTGCGATATTCGTTTTATCGACGCCGATTAACAGGGCCATTAAAACATGAATAACCAGTACCCCAGCAGCGGCAGAGTAGCGCGGCTGCAGGGCGCCAGCAGTGAGTGTGGACCACGGCAACACAGACGTTGCTGTTGTACTGGTTGTTCTTCGTGGACTGTTCCTATTAATCTGTGTTGATAAAACGGATATTGCGCTAGACTAATTTGGGACCGATTTATCGAACAGGCACATCCAAATCCGATTTAAAAATCATTTTTTGTAATGAAAGACGAATCGATGCTCTCCGTCGACACTAGGCGTCGCATGAAAGACTTAATTGAGCAACATTTGTTTGGGCTGACTCCAGCTACCCAGTGCATAGACGAAATTGTAAATATATGCCGAAGAGCCAGAGGCTGTATACCCGATGACTTAAGAGGGACACCCAGTATATTGTTAGTGCTTCCAGCACTGTTCCAGTAATCTTCTAACTATGTAATGAATAACTTTCATTATGATTTCTTCCCTCTCTTGCACATTCTCGTATTTGTAACTGACGTAACCTGATACTAAATAGCGCCTAACTCCAAAACTTGACTCAATTCTCTTGGTCCCTCTACGTAATTACGAAAACATTTTATATCCAATCTACTTAAACCAATTATCAAACCTGTTTAGCACATCTAGAAATGGAGTGCTAAGGACAACCTCCGTAACTGAAAGGTTGGCGTCGCCACCTTCTGTGTGGATGGACCCGGGTTCGATTACAAGTACTTCCCAGAATTTTTCTCAGGCAGGGCGGTCAGCCTGCTACGTGGTACCAAATGAGGAGCTCCTTGAACGATGAAGCAGTGGAACCATCAGAATTCATCTTTTAGCAGTAACGGCTGGAAGAACTGGCGTCATGCTAATCACATGTCCCACGGTCACACATCGCTCCTCTTACTGTCTTACAGGCAGCAGTCGGCCAGTCGAATCGGGTCTAAGTTCAAATGTTTTGCTGGTGTTTAATTACTAAGCACCAGAAACCGTACGTGGATGAATGTGCGGGAAGAGATATTTTTAAAAGAATTAATTTGCAAAAGTAACTGGTCGTTACAAACGCACAGGTACACGTTGACCTTAACAAATTACAATACGAAAAAAATGGTTCAAATGGCTCGGAGCACTATGGGACTTAACAGCTATGGTCATCAGTCCCCTAGAACTTAGAATTACTTAAACCTAACTAACCTAAGGACATCACACAAAACCCAGTCAGAGAAAATCCCTGACCCCGCCGGGAATCGAACCCGGGAACCTGGGCTTGGGAAGCAAGAACGCTACCGCACGACCACGAGCTGCGGACTACAAAACGACCACACGAAGTTATGGTAGTCTTGGATGACGTTTCGTTTGCTGGTCCCCAGACCATTAAGCTTTTTCGGAAAAGCTTAATGTCCACGGATTTGCTTATAGCGGAAAAATTATAGAATTTAAACGTTCACGGCCGGAAATTTTACAGTTAACAAAATATTCTGGGCTATTCTCCATTGTTCGAACGAATTTCACATTAAAACAAAACGCGTTTCCCACACTGCAGAGGGCATTTTCAAGGCGGATCGTAACTTCTTTGAGTGTCCGATTCACACACTGGCTCGTTACTGACTGCAACAAAGTTCCGTTTACACGTGCTCCAGAGACTGGCGTGACGTCACGTGCTTTGAATACCAGGTAGTCGGACGTTGTCGGCTGCGCCGTCCACTGTTGCTATCGCCCCATGGTGGAAGACTGGTACACATCTCCTTCACCAGCGTTATCCAAATGTCATTCACTTTCACGCCCTCTTCCTTCCTACTAAAATTCCTTTTACAATCTCTTCGGCCTCGTTGTCCAGCCTTTCATGGTATCCGCTTGTGGCTGTCAGTGCATGAGTCCTCTCAAAACGAATCTGGGGTTCTCCTGGCTGCAAAACCTGATCCACAATTGCCCGTGCCCTCTTCTAGTCATTTTAATTTCCTTCTATTTTTTAGCACCCATGTACATTTCCCCACAAATACGCAGAATCCTATATGTTCCCATATTTCTGCCTTTTCCAGCGATTTTCGAGCATCATTAGCCAATTGTAGGTGATCATGTACCTTCCGGGTGGGTCTGTTGAACACTGAAATGTTCAGCTTTACCAAGACTTGTCCTGTGTGGTCAGCAACGTTCTTAACGAGAGGCCAGTAAATTTTCGACTTTAAAAAAAATGGTTCAAATGGCTCTGAGCACTATGGGACTCAACTGCTGAGGTCATTAGTCCCCTAGAACTTAGAACTAGTTAAACCTAACTAACCTAAGGACATCACAAACATCCATGCCCGAGGCAGGATTCGAACCTGCGACCGTAGCGGTCTTGCGGTTCCAGACTGCAGCGCCTTTAACCGCACGGCCACTTCGGCCGGCTTTTCCGACTTTACTGGCGCTTGTGAATCGGTATGATTTTTGGACTGCCACATTAATGGTCGTTTTACCCCAGCGGAATAACCATCCTCGAGCAATGCATTGGTGAAGTGTTTTAATTCTGTTTCAAGCAGCTCCGGCTGGTAGACATTCCTTGGAGGAGGAGGAGGCAGGTGTAAGATTAAATTTTCTTGATATGCACCCGCACCCCACCACCCATCCACCCCCACCTCCACCCCCAGATGATATCATGTATTTTCCTCAAACGACACGTGTGTTCCCACAACCTCCCATCCTCACCCCTCACCTTCCACCTCCCCATTGTTGGGAACTTCGAATTTAGTCAGGAATTTCGATTTCGGCGAGAATTTCTTCGTCCCAGGGCTATGGTTACGACCCACTCCATCCCCCACCTGGGAATTTGAGGGAAATTAAAAATGGCCGTGCCCTTTGTCAGACGCAAACTCCAGTCCTTCTGGACAGAAGCCCAAGTGCTACCACAACTGATGCAAAATGCTTAACTGTTTTAATTACACATCGAAATTGTCATGAAAAGAAAACAGAACTTGTAATCAGTGGCTCATAATGCAAGACATGGACTGGAGAAAATCGTCATCATAGAAGATAGCAACAGGGAAGAAGGGCGACAGTTGAAGGTGTCTCCTCCTCGAATTACAACCGATAACTGGTGATATTATAGGCGCTCTTCCCTCCCCTCATCCACCCCCCTCCCCCTTCCATCCCTCCCTCCCTGCATCTACAGTGAGGACACAGGCTCTTTCAATTCGTTAAATGTTACCACTCGCCGTGCATTTTTCTGTGACACTGCCATCCACCTGTAGTTGCTGACCACACCCGGCCCTCCTTGAGGCAACAGTCTAGGCACGGGACCTTCGCCAACACAAAAGCATGTAACGCCAGCTAAACTATGTGAGATGAACGAGGGCCGTCCCAAGTGCTGCTTGCTTGTTCATCTAAAATGTAGCAAAATCTAGCCCCAAACATCGCTACCACGCCATCCCTGGTTGGAACGCAGCTGCATTTGGCGACCACCCACAGTAAGCCGCCCCCAACGCCTCCAGCAATCAGTCGTCCAGCAATGGAGAACTACCTTATTTAACATCAATGTATCTCTTAGAAGTAAGCACCTATTACAAAATCACTACCTTAATAAATGTCCTCTTTCTACTAAAGTAGGCGTAGTCCAATTTCTTTTAGTTTTGCGAGCAAAATTGGTATTGTTATTAAGTTCGACTACAGGATACAATTCACATCTCTCTCCGCCACCACCACCTATTATTTTGCGACATCCAAAAAAGTTAGAAAATAATTATAGCACCTCCGCAGACCACAGATGACCAAACTTCCACTATTTTACTGTGGAAACTACCGATCACTTCACAATGTCCTCGTTATTTCGAAACCATCACTGTAGTAATCACTCAACAGAGGGAAGTCCACTGGACCAGACGTGATACCAATTCGATTCTACACAGAGTACGCGAAAGAACTTGCCCCCCCCCCCCCCCTTCTAACAGCCGTGTACCGCAAGTCTCTAGAGGAACGGAAGGTTCCAAATGATTGGAAAAGAGCACAGGTAGTTCCAGTTTTCAAGAACGGTCGTCGAGCAGATGTGCAAAACTACAGGCCTATATCTCTGACATCGATCTGTTGTAGAATATTAGAACATGTTTTTTGCTTGCGTATCATGACATTTCTGGAAACCCAGAATCTACCCTGTAGGAATCAACATGGATTCCGGAAACAGCGATACTGTGAGACCCAACTCGCTTTATTTGTTCATGAGACCCAGAAAATATTAGATTCAGGGTAACAGGTAGATGCCATTTTCCTTGACTTCCGGAAGGCGTTCGATACAGTTACGCACTGTCACCTGATAAACAAAGTAAGAGCCTACGGGATATCAGACCAGTTGTGTGGCTGGATTGAAGAGTTTTTAGCAAACAGAACACATCATGTTGTTCTCAATGGAGAGATGTCTACAGACGTTAAAGTGCGACAGGGCGGCGTTATTGGACCATTGTTTCTCACAGTATATATAAATGACCTAGTGGATAGTGTTGGAAGTTCCATGCGGCTTTTCGCGGATGATGCTGTAGTATACAGAGAAGATGCAGCATTAACAAATTGCAGCGAAATGCAGGAAGATCTGCAGCGGATACGCACTTGGTGCAGGGAGTGGCAACTGACCCTTAACATACACAAATGTAATGTATTGCGAATACATAGAAAGAAGGATCCTTTATTGTATGATTATATGATAGCGGAACAAACACTGGTAGCAGTTACTTCTGTAAAATATCTGGGAGTGTGCTTACGGAACGATTTGAAGTGGAATGATCATATAAAATTAATTGTTGGTAAGGCGGGTGCCAGGTTGAGATTCATTGGGAGAGTTCTTAGAAAATGTAGTCTATCAGCAAAGGAGGTGGCTTACAAAACACTCGTTCGACCTATACTTGAGTATTGCTCATCAGTGTGGGATCTGTACCAGGTCGGGTTGACAGAGGAGATACAGAAGACCCAAAGAAGAGCGGCGCGTTTCGTCACAGGGTTATTTGGTAAGCGTGATAGCGTTACGGAGATGTTTAGCAAACTCAAGTGGCAGACTCTGCAAGAGAGGCGCTCTGCATCGCGGTGTAGCTTGCTGTCCAGGTTTCGAGAGGGTGCGTTTCTGGATGAGGTATCGAATATATTGCTTCCGCCTGCTTATACCTCCCGAGGAGATCACGAACGTAAAATTAGAGAGATTCGAGGGCGCACGGAGGCTTTCTGACAGTCGTTCTTCCCGCGAACCATACGCGACTGAATAGGAAAGGGAGGTAATGACAGTGGCACAAGTGCCCTCCGGCACACACCGTTGGGTGGCTTATGGAGTATAAAGGTAGATGTCACACCCTTGGATGGCTTGTGGAGTATAAATGTATATGTAGATTTAGATGTAGTAAAGTAAAAGCGAGAACTGAAACTCCAAAGAAAAAAAATTATGTTAAGCGATTTCTTTTAGCTTGATGGACAAATTACTTCGCTTCAGAGGGTCTCTCCAATTCAAATTAATGTTTGTAAATAGTCATGTATGTGTGTGTTATAAACATTTCAGACACATGAAATAACATCACATGTCGGAAAAAAGACAATCATTTTATGTTTGACAACAGCAAGCTATAATTCAAGAGGACACTGTTGTTTTGCACACTATGCAAATGTCTCATTTTACCAATGCAATGCTACATCACACTGGTATTTACGAAACAAATCCTTAGAGCCTGTCTTGTAATAGAACCTCCTATAAGGTTTTACTGCATCTCTCTTTTCCTATACACCAAAAACAAATACCGCCTGTGTGCTTACATTTGACATTATTGCTCCATAACCCCCTTCTACCGATCTGCCAGTAAAGTTTGTATCATCCAGCAGACAATCTTTTGCAATAGCAGAAGATTCTTGCATTCCAGTTTTGTAAACTATTTGATCATCACAACCTGTTTCATCCAATGGCATCCAGTGGTTAGCACACTGGACTCGCATTCGGGAGGACGACGGTTCAATCCCACGTCCGGCCATCCTGATTTAGGTTTTCGGTGATTTCCCTAAATCGCTCCAGGCAAATGCTAGGATAGTTCCTTTGAAAGGGCACGCCCGACTTCCTTCCGCGTCCTTCCCTAATCCGATTAGACCGATGACCTCGCTGTCTGGTCTCCTTCCCTAAAAAAACAACAACAACAAACAATCTACTCACACGTTGGAAAAAACCATCATTTTTAGGTTTCACAACAAGCTGTAATTCAAGTTGTGTCTACTTTAAAATTATATGGATTATGTAGTATGAACTAACATAGGACTTGCGGTCAAGAAAAGATACAGAATATTTCTATTGGTTTTATGAGCAAAACTGACATAGTTTTGAGAGAACTTTATACATCCACACTTTAACCAGTTACACCACTCCTTGTAATAGAACTTCCTCTAAGATTTTACTAAGTCTGGCTCTTCTCATACGAGAATATCAAAAAACAAAGATCAAATACCATCTGCGTGTTGACATCGAGGATAGTATAAATGCACTTACTACTCAATTGGAGCAGATGGCCAGTGGTCGAAGTTGTTGCATAGACTTGCATGAAGTTTTATGGACTGTCTGGAGGAAGACTGTATCTAACACTATCACAAGAGAGGGTTCCTGTCTTGTTCCTTCATAACCAGTTTAATACATTGTTTATACATTTGTAACACATCCAGGCACTATTTGTACAAACTAAAACACTTGGGGACGGAGCGAACGTACTCACAGAAGATCTGGAGTCCTTGAATTCCTATTATAAAAAATGGCGACTCTGCCCTAATCCAACCAAGACGGAAGTGTGTGCTTTCCACTTGAACAATAAAATGGCCCACCAGGAACTGAATGTGAACTTTCGTGAACAAAGATTCAAACACAACTTCAACCCCAAATACCTTGGCATAACACTAGACCGCTCCCTGACTTACAAAAAACATCTAGAAAATGAAAGCCAAAAGCTTAAGAGTCGCAACAACATCCTGAGACAATTGGCTGGCTCGACTTGGGGAGCTCAAGCATCCACCTTAACATACTGCCGCAATAGCCCTGGTATATCCTGTTGCCGAATATTGCTCTGCTGTCTGGCATTCGAGCACTCATACTAAGAAAATCGACGCCCAGTTGAACGAATGTATGAGGATAATAACGGGTACTATTAAATCCACCCCAGTCCCTTGGCTGCATACTCTAAGCAATATCCCACCTCCACAATTGAGAAGGCAAGAAGCAGCAGCAAGAGAGTGGTCAAAAATTCATGACCCAGATTACCCACAGAATATACCAACCCATGGTGTTTTGAACGAAGTACCATCGACCCGCTTGAAGTCACGGAAGCCTGTATGGGTTAATACACAAGAATATCAACCTAACATCAAGGAGCAATGGCGGCAATTTTGGAATGATTCTAGAATTAATAAACAAGGTATCCAAGTTCCTACTCTGGAATTACCGGGCTTTGACCTGAAGAGATGTACCTGGACTAAATTAAGCTGTATCTGAACGGGCCATGCAAGACGCAATGCATATAAGTACAAGTGGGGTCTATGCGACTCACCAGCCTGTGACTGTGGAGCACCAGAACAGAACGTCCGCCATATTATTGAGGAATGCCCCTTAAGAAGATGCGCCGGACCTGTCTCTGAGGTTATATATGTGAAACCCTCTGCTTTGGATTGGCTGTGCAATCTAGATATTAAGCTTTAAATATATGAATGAGTTTCTAGTCAGTTAATTGTAATAGTGGGAAAATTTATGGAATAACTGACGCAATGTGATACTCTGAGAACAACACGGCAGGAAATTAAAATGCTTCCTACTGAAATGTCACAATATAAACTGCGCCTATATATGTGACTTCGCCAGAAGATGGGTAATATGACAGTTCCCGAAACCTACTGGAGATCCGAGAAACCTTCATCAACTGTGCGTATATAGTATCTGCAGAATTTGTAAACGTAGAGCCGTAACATCTAAAGCGAAATGCGCCCTCTCTGGGCCGTTTCAAGCACCGACTCACTGATTGTCGCGGAGATCCGCCGAAGGTTAATTCCAGGGATTCTGCTGTCGAAGTCTAAGGAGCTGGAGACCCTGGCCAATGAGAAGGGTGGCTGCGGGAGGAGAGGAGGTGTGGACAGTTCAAATGGTTCAAATGGCTCTGAGCACTACGGGACTTAACATCTGAGGTCATCAGTCCCCTAGAACTTAGAACTACTTAAACCTAACTAACCTAAGGACATCACACACATCCATGCCCGAGGCAGGATTCGAACCTGCGACCGTAGCAGTCGCGCGGTTCCGGACTGAGCGCCTAGAACCGCGAGACCGGTGTGGACAGATTCTTGGCTGTGTGTCAAATGTACATGTTGTCACCTGCTCGCCTCACAGTTGAATGCAACAGGCCAAACCGTGGCTCCACTGGTTACACACTGAGTCATGCCACACAGCTAGGGGTTGAAACTCAGTGAGAAGTGTACTAATATCTGCATACCCTTACACACACCTTGTATGCAGGAGGGGTATTCTCATACACACAGAAATCTAGTACAGTAGTACAGTACTACAAAATATATGGTAAAGAATTTTTACGATATCTGAAACATATAACGGGTGCGACAGTGAAACGGGCCATTTGGCAACACTGGAAACTACACGTTACGTTAGAAATTTTTTTTTAAAAAAAGGGAGTTGTGTCATCTGGACAACAAAACTCTGCCATTGGCCCTGATATCGATGCTCAGTCGAGATAGCGTCGTGGACCAGTGAACAACATGCTGTTGCCGTGAAGACATTATTCAAGAACGACAGGTACGTGGCCATCCGCTGTGTATTTAGTTCTCATTGCAATGTCGCACGTCATGCCCCAGTTCCGTCTGCACATGCTATCAAAGTGTGTGTACAAAGCTTTGAGGAAACTGGTGATACTGTGCGAATTATATGACAACTGATTTCAACAATTCATGGTAGACATTATTTTAAGTCGGTTCGTGCTACAATGTAACATACGATTAACAATGGACTGATTCGACGTAAAACAAGATTTACAATCAGAGTTTACGAAAACGAGTAAACAAGACGAAAGCGGAACACAAGATATACAGTGGTAGCAAATCCCAGGAGTTGTGTACTCAAGCAACTCGACATATCGGTTGTAGTGTATGGCAAATACTGCACAACGAACTAAAATACCACCCATACAGAATTTGGATATTGCAAAAACTAAATGGAGTCAACCTCCCAGAAAGATTACACTTCTGCCGGAAATTGATGGAGCTCACGAACGATAACCCAGATCTGTGCGACAATCTGATCGTGATGAATGAGGCCAATTTTTGTGTGTTAGGCATTGTTCAGCAAAACTTTAGATACTGGTCAAGCGAAAATACGGAAATGCTTCATGGAACACCAGATAGTAGTAGTGTAGTGCGGCGTAGTATTGTTTGGAATCGTAGGTGTTCTCTTCTTTTTCTTTTTTTTTTTTTTTTAATGTAAGATTATTGCGGCAATTCTGTCACTGTAAATACAGAAAGTTATGTTCGCAAGTTGAACTATTTCCTAGTGCTGCAGCTTGCTGATCTTCTTGTACCTGCAAACACATTCTTTCGACAAGACGGGGTCACATGCCATACCTCGCAGCATTCCGTTAACGCGCTACAGAATATCTTCAATTTTCATCTCATCTCCAAGAACAGGGACACTTTCTGGCCTCGAAGATCCAATGAACTTTCGGCGAGTGATTTCTTCCTTTGGGGTCATTTGAAATCTGAGGTCCTTTGGTGTGGCCCACCAAACATTATCGAGGGACTGAATAATAAAAATTCAGGAGAAAGTTAAGTGAATTCCAGTGCCAGTCCCGCTAGATGTCATGTCTGACTTCTGTAAAAGACTTTAAATGTGTGTGAAGGAAAACGGCGGTCACTTACGTATTGTCATTTTCAAGTGATGGGCATTTTAAACTGCAAACATTGTAAATTCATCTGGTATTTCGTTTATATCGCTGTGAATAAATTTGTAACGCTGGTGGAGACTGAAAATCGCCAGTTTCACTGCCGCACCTATTATTGCTGAGCATGACAAATTTGGTTATATTAACATAGGTTTAGGTTATGTTATATTTCTAACTTGGTGATAATATAATAATACACTAACATATTACAGTAAGAAGCGTAACTGTCATTTTGTAACACAACATCCCCACTTTGTTGAGCACGATAAATGTTCAGTCAGTCAAAAATTTGCAGTAGCAGATGTAACACGACCCGCTGTAGTAGTGCGCAGCAGGTCAAAATTTGTCAGCAAATAAATATTTTTGTTGTTTAAATATGCATTATTGGTGCAATGTTGTGTCGTGTGTTACGTCAAGAAATGTTCTGTGCTGCAAGTCAGGGTGTAATGAGGCCATAAACGCCAGTGACGAAAGCAGATATTGCTGGAAAACGAGCTTGCAGACAACAGTTCGAGATGTAAGCGGAAATCTGAAAAAAAATGCGGAAGGAGGTCATTGACAACTGACAGAGCTAGAGTTGTAAAACTACCTTAGGCTACTGTACACTATCATTAGTAGGCGTATACTACGGTAGCTCTCCTAGTAGCTTTGGTCAGTTAAAATCGTACCTCATTTCAATTCCTTTGTCTGCGTATGTGATCAGTGTCTTATTAGATTTCCCTAGAAACCGGCAGCGGTAGACCGTCTAGAAATTGTGTGAAGATAAAGGGCCGCTAGGCGACGGAAGGTATTTGTTCCACATAAGTTATTCTCCTGTCTGTTTCTTAAAATAAACAGTATTTATAGCAAAATTTAAATTTTCGAAGTTTGATTCGAAAATTGGATTGTTTCAGTAAAAATAAAAAGATTACAGATTGATCACATAACGGTCGAAAACCGAATTTCCTCACAAAAAGGTAAAATTAAGAAAAACCACAACATAAAAACATACCGGACTTCGCTTGGATTCTTCGTCGAGCTCTTATCAGTAATAACAGGAAACTTTTACCTTCTATCATGACGAAGAACGTTCTGCTGAGTACAAAATAACGACAATAATAGTATAGATTTTTTTATGTTTATGCATGTAAACCGTACTTGCATTACAGTAATTTCTTTGGTTACGCGAAAGTGCAGAAGTTACGCGATCAACTAGTTATAATTGCTTATAAAATGCAATGGTTCAAATGGCTCTGAGCACTATGGGACTTAACTACTGAGGTCATCAGTCCCCTAGAACTTAGAACTACTTGAACCAAACTAACCTAAGGGCATCACACATATCCATGCCCGAGGCAGAATTCGAACTTGCGACCGTAGCAGCCGCGCGGTTCCAGACTATAGCGCCTAGAACCGCTCGGCCACCTTGGCCGGCTATAAAATGCAATTGACATTTTGTAATGATACAGAATACACAATGGAGTAACACTGAACGCTGTGTCCTTCTAATTATGTGCAAAACAAACGGACAAAGAAACAAAAAACAAAGAGAAGTAGTCGGCTTCCAGTTTCTCTCACATATTCATTTATATTTCTTTCCCTATCAATGTTGCCAATAATACCGGTAATCCTACCGCTTACTACGTCGTTTATGTACTGCACCAAAACTACCAAATCGTAGTTTTGGTTGAGCGCAAGTCTAGGCAGAACTGTTGCCAGCTGTGAAGCGCGAGCTGCAAACAGCGTTACGTCATCGGTCGCGGTAGATGCCCGAAGCATCCGTGCGTCTGTTAGGTATTTCTCTTCACCGTAGGTTGCTTTGTCCGCAACTGTCGTCGCGCGCCGTTAACTGTGTCTACGCGTGCAGGGCCATCCTACGCGTTGCAATTAGCCGGCCTAGTCACTGTGCTGGTCCCAGGCGAAACGCCACAGAGACCTCGGCAAATGTTCTCGTTTGCTAAGCTCCGGCAGCGCTGGTGGCCGCGCATAGCCTGCGAACACCTGAGTGAGTGAGAATGGCTGCCGACATAGAACAGAGCAACCGGCAGCGGCAGCTACGAGCCAGCTGTCCATTCCCGCAGCAAGTGGAGCAGTCCTGTCCGCGCCGCAGAGGCCAGATCGGGAGGCGCGGCCCCACGTGTCCGCCCGTCAGCGGCCGTTGTTTGGCCGAGTATCCGCCGCCGCAGTTCAAAGGGCAGCAGCGGCGGCGGCGAGCGCCGGCTAATTAATCTGCAGCCGGCTGTTTGCTGACCAATAAATCGGCGCACCGCCTCGTGACGCGACGCGAGGCGAGGCGAGCCGCGGCAGCGCGCGGCGTATGACAATTAGGTGGCCCTGATGAAGTGCGCGCGTGCTTGCGCGTTAATGCCAGCCGGCAGCCTGCGCCACGCCCCTGCCGCTGTGCGGGCTGGCGCGTCGCGACCTGCCCTCCAGCACGACCGCCAGCCGTCTCCACCCAGGGTCTGAAGTAGCGTCTCTCCAGCTCAGGAGAAAAAATCGAGGCGCACGTTGAAAAGGGAAGCACAACACGGAGGGGCACCCATTTCTCTCATATTTCGCACGACTGTTGTTCATACCAGGGCTAATTTTTTAATTTTTTTTTTCAAACCTGTCATCGGTCGCGAAATGAAAACCACAGAGAAAATCAAAATCGCTTGATTTACAAAATTTTGCTACACCTTCCAGTTACTTCCCTTCAAAGCCGCCGCTCCGACTTAAAAGGAACCCCTTGAGTGCGAGGTTACAAACGGCCAAAGATATTTACGGCATTCGACGCTCAACATATTGTCTACCATGCATCCTCAAAATTCGCTGCTAATGGCAACAGGGAACAGGACTGGAGGTGTCCAATCGTGGTTGCGGAGTTAGTTGAACTGCTTGCTGGACGAGTGACTTACAACAGAGCTACAATGCTAGTGGTGTTGATACGAAGCAGAGCAATGACAACGGTAAACGAAGCAAACATTAAATTATACACTACTGGCCATTAAAACTGCTACACCAAGAAGAAATGCAGATGATAAACGGGTATTCATTGGACAAATATATTATACTAGAACTGACATGTGATTACATTTTCACGCAATTTGGGTGCATATATCCAGCTAATCAGTACCCAGAAAAACCGCCTCTGGCCGTAATAACGGCCTTGATATGCCTGGGCATTGAGTCAAACAGAGCTTCAATGACGTGTACAGGTACAGCTGCCCATGCAGCTTCAACATTATACCACAGTTCATCAAGAGTAGTAACTGGCGTATTGTAACGAGCCAGTTGCTCGGCCACCATTGACCAGACGTTTTCAATTGGTGAGAGATCTGGAGAATGTGCTGGCCAGGGCAGCAGTCGAACATTTTCTGTATCCAGAAAGGCCCGTACAGGACCTGCAGCATGCGGTTGTGCATTATCCTGCTGAAATGTAGGGTGTCGCAGGGATCGAATGAAGGGTAGAGCCACGGGTCGTAACACATTTTAAATGTAACGTCCATTGTTCAAACTGCCGTCAATGCAAACAAGAAGTGACCAAGACGTGTAACCAATGGCACCCCATACCATCACGCCGGGTAATACGCCAGAATGGCGATGACGAATACACACCTCCAATGTGCGTTCACCGCGTTGTCGCCAAACACGCATGCGACCATCATGATGCTGTAAACAGAACCTGGATTCACCCGGAAAAATGACGTTTTGCCATTCGTGCACCCAGGTTCGTCGTTCAGTACACCATCGCAGGCGCTCCTGTCGGTGATGCAGCGTCAAGGGTAACCGCAGCCATGGTCTCCGAGCTGATAGTCCACGCTGCTACAAACGTCGTCGAACTATTCGTGCAGATGGTTGTTATCTTGCAAACGACCCCATCTATTGAATCAGGGATCGAGACGTGGCTGCACGATCCGTTACAGCTATGCGGATGTCATCTCGACTGCTAGTGATACGAGGCCGTTGGGATCCAGCACGGCGTTCCGTATTACCCTCCTGAACCCACCGATTCCATATTCTGCTAACAGTCATTGGATCTCGACCAACGCGAGCAGCAATGTTGCGATACGATAAACCGCAATCGTGATAGGCTGCAATCCGTCCTTTATCAAAGTCGGAAAAGTGATGGTACGCATTTCTCCTCCTTACACGAGGCATTACAATAACGTTTCACCAGGCAACGCCGGTCACCTGCTGTTTGTGTACGAGAAATCGGTTGGAAACTTTCCTCATGTCAGCACGTTGTTGGTGTCACCACAGGCGCCAGCCTTGTGTGAATGCTCTGAAAAACTAATCATTTGCATATCACAGCATCTTCTTCCTGTTGGTTAAATTTCGCGTCTGTAGCACGTCATCTTAGTGGTTCAGCAATTTTAATGGCCAGTAGTGTATGTACAATAACAGTTTCCGAAGTTGACGTTTTGTCAGAAAGGAGCCCAAGCAATTTCGCAGCGTGGGAAAGAAGTGGCAAATGAAATATTAGCGTTTCTGTAAACTTAGTCAGTAGAATTTGTGACATCGTGAACGCTCGACTCCACGGACAGTAAACGTGAGGAGTACAATGATGACGATACGTGAAAGTTATACTGAAACAGGTGCCGACCCATGCAGTCCAAGGACCGTCAGCAACATACTTATAAAAAGAGCAGAAACCGTGGATATTCGAAAGAGGACAAGCCGCACTCGTTAGAAAAGCTGGTGTTTGCTCGTTTGAACGATTCTCGCTACTGTTTACTACTTTATGCACATCAAATTGCGCGCGGCATAGTTTATTATTTCAAGGGAAGCAGTGGATGGTTGCAAAACTTAAAATAGTGCTACAGAATTGGAAGACGTATAACGAAATTTCAAAAAAGGGGTCAACTTGATGATGCACAGCAAACTACGGAATCGGCCCCCAAAATTTGTAGCTGATGTGAACAAACTTACCACTTCGTTCAATAACGAACTTGTTTTCAACACTGACCAATCATGATTTGAAAAGCAAATATGAAAGGAACCCTGGAAATTTGAGGGACCAAGAGGGTTGTATCAAGATCAAATAACATCAATGCCTTAACGCATTCGTATACAATTATGCTGACTGTTAATTTGGATGGTAAATTGGCTGGAACGTTATTTATTGTGCTGTGAGAAGTTGGAGATGCTCTGTCCCCTACTACTCTTTCTCGTGTGCGTGATCTTGCAATGGCAGTATTGCAAGCAAGTATTGCCAAATGGGCGAAAGAGAACTATAACTATACCATGAGCACTGCTTTTGGCCAACAGCTGGACAAAATAACTTACTTTTGCTGCATTCCTGGTCCGCATATAAAAATCATGCTCCTTTAAAGGAACCTATCACTCCTGTAAAGTGTGTGACATTGCAGTTCATACTACCTGGAATAGTTGGCAAAATTCAACTCTGGGTGTCTTTTTTGTGCCTGTGAAACATACTGTTGCAGTATCTGTAGCTACGCCTTGAAGGATAGCCAGTTTCACGATGAGCTTCACGACAAACTGTTTCTCATTTTACACCAATATGATTCTATATGCATTCTTTAAGAGTGGATACCTGCTGAACGTCCTGCGCAGTCTGTAACTCCCGAGTTCGCCATCGATCTTTATTGTTTGCACCCTTGCACCCTTGTAATTTTTCATTCGGTGTTCATGATGCAAGTTAATGATTTGTTTTGAACATTTCTTGTTCGTCGACGATCTCCATTTTGTGAAGTGTAGTACTTACATCCTACAGAAAGCTGATCCTTGCACATCCCGAACATTCATTTTCTGTCACCCTCCTGGTGCACATGGTGAGTCATTAGCAGCTAATATTTTTCGTGTCGTAATTGTTAACGCAACACTTCCAAATGACCCTCACTAAAGGCTGAACTTGCGACCTTGCAATCAACGGGTTCCTTGATAGAAATTTGTCGTAGCGTTGTACCATATTTCCAGTACCCTCGCACATACATCTAAATCTACATGGATACTCTGCAAATCACGTTTAAGTGTCTGGCAGGGGGTTCATCGGACCACCTTCACGATAATCCTCTATTATTCCAATCTCGTACAGCGTGCGGAAAAAACGAACATCTATATCTTTCCGTGAGAGCTCTGATTTGCCTTACTTTATTACTATGATCGTTTCTTCCTATGTAGGTCGGCGCCAATAAAATATTTTCACATTTGGAGGAGAAAGTTGGAAACTGAAATTTCGTGGGAAGATTCTGCAGCGAAGAAAAACATTTCTGTTTTTATGATGTCCACCCCAAATCCTGTATCGTTTCAGTGAAATTCTCTCCCCAATTTCACGATAATAAAAAACGTGCTGCCCTTCTTTGAACTTTCTCGATGTACTCCGTCAATATTACCTGATAAGGATCCCACACCGTGCAGCAGTATCCTGAAAGAGGATGGAGAAGCGCAGTTTAGGCAGTCTCTTCAGTAGATCTGTTATGTTTTCTAAGTGTCCTCCCAATAAGACGCAGCCTTTGGTTAGCCTTCCCCACAATATTTTATATGTGTTCCTTCCAATTTAAGTTGTTCGTAATTATAATTCCTAGGGATTTAGTTGAATTTACGGCCTTTAGATTTGAATGATTTATCATAAGGCAGCCGCCTGTGATTTCCGCCAATTCGCTACGCTTTCCTGCAGCTCGCTGGCTGTGCCAAAATGTTGTCCTCATATCCAACGGTTTATGTGAGCGACGAGATGAAAATCACAGGGAGAGTAGTCCGGGATGTATGGTGGGTTACCAAACGCTGCTCTTCGAAAACGCTGCGATGTGCGGTCAATAACTGTCACGAAGAAGGAAGCGCATGTCAGTTATGTTATGTGGTCTGCATGACATCAGGTGAAACCCCGGGGCACAACTGGTAGGAGACACTCTTGTTGTAGGTATCTTTATGTGCTCACTGTGTGCTTGGAACTGAAAAGTAGGATGTAACAAGATAGACGGGTGTACTACAGACACTGTGCAAAACATCTGCACAAAGCTTCAGCGGGTTTCCACTGTAGGTTTCATTTGCGACCGATTGGAGGTCGAAAAAAAATAGCTCTCGTGCATGCAGTCATGGAAAACAGTATTCATACATCGTAGTTCATGCAGAATAACTTTATTTATTAGAACTAAAAAAAATGGTTCAAATGGCTCTGAGCACTATGGGACTTAACATCAGTGGTCATCAATCCCCTAGAACTTAGAACTACTTAAACCTATCTAACCTAAGGACATCACACACATCCATGCCCGAGGTAGGATTCGAACCTGCGACCGTAGCAGTCGCGCAGCTCCGCACTGAGCGCCTAGAACCGCGAGACCACCACGGCCGGCGTATTAGAACTAAATCTCACAAACAGAGATGTTATTTGGTAAAGGAACAGTGTGGGGTTTCCTTCCTAATCTGTACGTACAAAAGCATTAACTACATTAGCCTTATACAAGAAGTAAATGAAAGTTCTGTACCAGCTGGCTTCACAGAGCGGGAAAACGTATTCATACACTTCTAGAAACATAAACATAGAAACGACTAACGAGCTGCTTGCAGCAAGGAAGGCATTCAGTGGCGAGCTGCACCTAGTGCATGTTGGTTGTGGTGTGCGGTGAATGCCGTGCAACAGTAAAACGGACCGCAAGGGGAAGGAAAAAACTGTAGAGGTAAGGCAAATAGTTATTGCCAAATACGAAAAGAGAAAACCATTTTCAGAAATAGCTGATATTACTGGAAGAAGCCGGGTAACTGTGCTGTTCATAATATCGCGATTTAGAGAAAGAAATATTCATTAATAGTGAAAGAATAGGTCAACCACAGAAGCTAACGCAAAGAACGAAATACGTTAATAAGAATGATCAAAAAAGATCCTAAACTGACAGAATCTGCTTTGTACGCGCATGTTAATGATCAGTTGTTGAAGGAAGTCACACCAAGGGGTGCTCACTGTATTTTAAGTAGTGCTGATTATGAAGCGACAGCGCCTACATGAGAACCACACATCAACAAGAAGAAGAACAAGAAACTGCGTCTTGAATTTTCTCGTAGGGAATTCGCAAGAACACCTGCTTCTGGAACAGCGTACTGCTCACAGATGAAAGTAAATTTAACATTATTGTTAATGAAGGCAGAATTTTGGTGGGAGACGAACAGTACTGAGCAGGAGCCCAAACACATTCAGCCCACAATAAAGCGCGGTGGTGGAGAAATTACGGTATGGGGATGTGCGGTTATATCTGGTGTTGGGCAATTTGTATTTGTTGAAGATAACGTGAGTAGATTTCCGTATTAAATCTCCTAAACGAAAAACGGCAAAAAAAAAATGCTGACAGCTTGGATTGGGGCATAGAGTGCTACATTCGACAAGGCAGTGACCCTTAGCATACTCCGAGAACTGCTCGTCTGTGATGGTTGTGCCATCCTCCCCATATTCTTAAGTTCCCAGCACACAGTGCAGAATCGAAATACGAGGCAAGACTGCTCTGAAATATTGTCTACAACAAGAATGGCAAAATAATACCTCAGGGAGTGCCAAAAAACTGGTTCATTCCCTGGAAAGAGGTATAACAGAAGTTATATATATATATATATATATATATATATATATATATATATATATATATATATAACGTTGGTGGGGTGGCTTCCGTGCCTCAGCGATACAGATAGCCGTACCGTAGGTGCAACCACAACGGAGGGGTATCTGTTGAGAGGAAAGACGAATGTGTCGTTCCTGAAGAGGGGCACCAGCCTTTTCAGTAGTTTTAGGGGCAACAGTCTGGATGATTGACTGATCTGGCCTTGTAACACTAACCAAAACGGCCTTGCTGTGCTGGTACTGCGAACGGCTGAAAGCAAGGGGAAACTACAGCCGTAATTTTTCCCGAGGGCATGCAGCTTTACTGTATGGTTAATGATGATGGCGTCCTATTGGGTAAAATATTCCGGAGGTAAAATAATCCCCCATTCGGATCTCCGGGCGGAGACTACTCAGGAGGACGTCGTTATCAGGAGAAATCAAACTGGCGTTCTACGGATCGGAGCGTGGAAAGTCAGATCCCTTAATCGAGCAGGTAGGTTAGAAAATTTAAAAAGGGAAATGGATAGATTAAAGTTAGATATAGTAGGAATTAGTGAAGTTCGATGGCAGAAGGAACAAGACTTTTGGTCAGGCGAATACAGGATTATAAATACAAAATCAAATAGGCGAAATGCAAGAGTCGGTTTAATAATGAATAAAAAAAACAGGAGTGCTGGTAAGCTACTACAAACAGCATAGCGAACGCATTATTGTGGCCAAGATAGACACGAAGCCCACGCCTTCTACAGTAGTACAAGTTTACATGCCAACTAGCTCTGCAGATGATGAAGAAATTGAAGAAATGTATAATGAAATTATTCAGATAGTGAAGGGAGACGAAAATTTAATAGTCATGGGTGACTGGAATTCGGTAGTAGGAAAAGGGAGAGAAGGAAACGTAGTAGGTGAATATGGATTGGGGCTAAGAAATGAAAGAGGAAGCCGCCTGATAGAATTTTGCACAGAGCACAACTTAATCATAGCTAACACTTGGTTCAAGAATCATAAAAGAAGGTTGCATTCATGGAAGAAGCCTGGAGATACTGACAGGTTTCAGATAGATTATATAATGGTAAGACAGAGATCTAGGAACCAGATTTTAAATTGTAAGACATTTCCAGCGGCAGATGTGGACTCTGACCACAATCTATTGGTTATGAACTGTAGATTAAATCTGAAGAAACCGCAAAACGGTGGGAATTTAAGGAGATGGGACATGGATAAACTGAAAGAACCAGAGGTTGTACAGAGTTTCAGGAAGAGCATAAGGGAACAATTGACAGGAATGGGGGAAAGAAATACAGTAGAAGAAGTATGGGTAGCTTTGAGGGATGAAACAGTAAAGGCAGCAGAGGATCAAATAGGTAAAAAGACGAGGGCTAGTAGAAATCCTTGGGTAACGGAATAAATATTGAATTTAATTGATGAAAGGAGAAAATATAAAAATGCAGTAAATGAAGCGGGCAAAAAGGAATACAAACGTCTAAAAAATGAGATCGACAGGAAGTGCAAAATGGCTAAGCAGGGATGGCTAGAGGACAAATGTAAGGATGTAGAGGCTTATCTCACTAAGGGTAAGATAGATACTGCCTACAGGAAAATTAAAGAGACCTTTGGAGGAAAGAGAACCACTTGCATGAATATCAAGAGCTCAGATGGAAACCCAGTTCTAAGCAAAGAAGGGAAAGCAGAAAGGTTGAAGGAGTATATAGAGGGTCTATACACGGGCAATGTACATTAGGACAATATTATGGAAATGGAAGAGGATGTAGATGAAGATGAAATGGGAGATACGATACTGCGTGAAGAGTTTGACAGAGCACTGAAAGACCTGAGTCGAAACAAGACCCCGGGAGTAGACAACATTCCATTATAACTACTGACAGCCTTGGGAGAGCCAGTCTTGACAAAACTCTACCATCTGGTGAGCAAGATGTATGAGACAGGCGAAATACCCTCAGACTTCAAGAAGAATATCATAATTCCAATCCCAAAGAAAGCAGTTGCTGCCAGATGTGAAAATTACCAAACTATCAGTTCAATAAGTCACGGACGCAAAATACTAACGCGAATTCTTTACAGACGAATGGAAAAACTGGTAGAAGCCGACCTCGGGGAAGATCAGTTTGGATTCCGTAGAAATGTTGGAACACGTGAGGCAATACTGACCTTACGACTTATCTTAGAAGCTAGATTAAGGAAAGGCAAACCTACGTTTCTAGCATTTGTAGACTTAGAGAAAGCTTTTGACAATGTTGACTGGAATACTCTCTTTCAAATTCTGAAGGTCGCAGGAGCAAAATACAGGGAGCGAAAGGCTATTTACAATTTGTACAGAAATCAGATGGCAGTTATAAGAGTCGAGGGACATGAAAGGGAAGCAGAGGTTGGGAAGGGAGTGAGACAGGGTTGTATCCTATCCCCGATGTTATTCAAGCTGTATATTGAGCAAGCAGTGAAGGAAACAAAAGAAAAATTCGGAGTAGGTGTTAAAATCCATGGAGAAGAAATAAAAACTTTGAGATTCGCCGATGACATTGTAATTCTGTCAGAGACAGCAAAGGACTTGGAAGAGCAGTTGAACGGAATGGATAGTGTCTTGAAGGGAGGATATAAGATGAACATCAACAAAAGCTAAACGAGGATAATGGGATGTAGTCAATTTAAGTCGGGTGATGCTGAGGGAATTAGATTAGGAAATGAGACACTTAAAGTAGTAAAGGAGTTTTGCTATTTGGGGAGCAAAATAACTGATGATGGTCGAAGTAGAGAGGATATAAAATGTAGACTGGCAATGGCAAGGAAAGTGTTTCTGAAGAAGAGAAATTTGTTAACATCTAGTATAGATTTAAGTTTCAGGAAGTCGTTTCTGAACGAGTTTGTATGGAGCGTAGCCATGTATGGAAGTGAAACATGGACGACAACTAGCTTGGACAAGAAGAGAATAGAAGCTTTCGAAATGTGGTGCTACAGAAGAATGCTGAAGATTAGATGGGTAGACCATATAACTAATGAGGAGGTATTGAATAGGATTGGGGAGAAGAGAAGTTTGTGGCACAACTTGACTAGAAGAAGGGATCGGTTGGTAGGACATGTTCTGAGGCATCAAGGGATCACAAATTTAGTATTGGAGGGCAGCGTGGAGGGTAATAATCGTAGAGGGAGACCAAGAGATGAATACACTAAACAGATTCAGAAGGATGTAGGTTGCAGTAGGTACTGGGAGATGAAAAAGCTTGCACAGGATAGAGTAGCATGGAGAGCTGCATCAAACCAGTCTCAGGACTGAAGACCACAACAACAATATATATATATATATATATATATATATATATGTATATATATATATATATATATATATATATATATAACGATACCACAGTTCATAAACAGTAGTGACTGGCGTATTGTGACGAGCCAGTTGCTCGGCCACCATTGACCAGACGTTTTTAATTAGTGAGAGATCTGGAGAATGTGCTGGCCAGGGCAGCAGTCGAACATTTTCTGTATACAGAAAGGCCCGTACATGACCTTAACAGGCGGTCGTGCATTATCCTGCTGAAATGTAGGGTGTTGCAGGGATCGAATGAAGGGTAGAGCCACGGGTCGTAACACATCTGAAATGTAACGTCCACTGTTCAAAGTGCCTTCAATGCGAACAAGAGGTAACCGAGACGTGTAACCAATGGCACCCTATACCATCATGCCGGGTGATATGCCAGTATGGCGATGACGAATACACGCTTCCAATGTGCGTTCTCTGCGATGTTACCAAACACGGGTGCGACCATCATGATGCTGTAAACAGAACCTGGATTCATCCGAAAAAATGCACCCAGGTTCGTCGTTGAGTACACTATCACAGGCGCTTCTGTCTGTGACGCAGCGTCAAGGGTAACCGCAGCCATGGTCTCCGAGTTGATAGTCTATGCTGCTGCAAACGTTGTCGAACTGTTCGTGCAGATGGTTGTTGTCCTGCAAACGTCCCCATCTGTTGACTCAGGGATCGAGACGTGGCTGCACGATCCATTACTGCCATGCGGATAAGATGTCTGTCATCTCGACTGCTAGTGCTACGAGGCCTTTGGGGTCGAGCACGGCTTTCCGTATTACCCTCCTGAACCCACCGATTCCATATTCTGCTAACAGTCGTTGTATCTCGACCAACGCGAGCAGCAATGTCGCGATACGATAAACCGCAATCGCGATAGGCTACAAACCGACCTTTATCAAAGTCGGAAACGTGATGGTACGCATTTCTCCTCCTTACACGAGGCATCACAACGTTTCACCAGTCAGTGCCGGTCAACTGCTGTTTGTGTATGAGAAATCGGTTGGAAACTTTCCTCATATCAGCACGCTATAGGTGTCGCCACAGGCGCCAACCTTGTGTGAATGCTCTGAAAAACTAATCATTTGCATATCACAGCATCTTCTTCCTGTCGGTTAAATTTCGCGTCTGTAGCACGTCATCTTCGTGGTGTAGCAATTTTAATGGCCAGTAGTGTAGTAACAGTGTCACAGTGTCATTTATTTATATTTTAATTTTCTTTGTATGTATAAATACTTTTTTCCCAATGTGTGAAGCCAGCTGGTACAGAATTTTTATTTACTTTTTGCAGAATGCTAATTTAGATAATCATTTTATATGTAAATGGTAGGAAGGCCCCCATACTGTTTCTAATAAATAAAATTATTCTACATGAACAACGGTATATGGAAACTTCTAGCCATGACTATAGATGTAACAAATGCTGCGCTAGTATATTGTGCATATAAAGCTTTTTCGAGAAATCGATATTCATAATTTTATGATAATGCTGAGTACTGCACGAGAGCGCGATCTCTTGAGTAGTGGAGTTAGCATGACCGGGTACAAGTCGATTCAAACAAAGCGAAAAGCCAAAATATTTCGCAATGCATTTCAAATGGCAACATTCACACAGGCTGTAAACGGAACGGGACAGGACGGAAAAGAACGGGATTTCAACGTCAAAGCTTTTCAGGAATAAATTTCTGACTTGACGGTTGGGGTACACTGGCGTCGTATGCCATGCGGTGTTGTGATTTTATTTTTAAATATTTATCTGACCGTGAGACCTTAAACCATATAAAACAATCCTCTTAATCATCATGGAAGCTCAAGATTTGCATTCTATGTAATGTCTCTGATTCATACCAAACTCTCTTCTAAATTAATTTAAAAATGTGATTGTAGGTCCGTTTATCATCACGAGAGGAAATATCTGGTAGGAAATGTAGCAGGATGCGGACAGCTACTACCTTCTTCCGTATATGCTACAGGCGATTCCTCAAATATCTGCCTCAAAGCGGCAAGAACGTACAAGTGTAAAAAGTTCCACATATCCTACTTAATGGATCACTTTCCATTCTTGACAATATTCTGTTAGCCTTTCTATTCCTTTAACCAGACAAAAATAAATAAATCCCTCATCTAAATTATTTCCAGACATAATATTCAGCTGAACAGGGGAAGTACACATGACACTTTTATTCAGTCCGGAACAGATCTGATCATTCCTCTACAAAATCTCAATAGTAAACTGAACTGTTTACCCCTTCAGAGAATGATACAACGTCAATCTTCCTTAATAGATAAAATCATAGATCACAGGTTTTACAATTTATATTTCAGGTGTCATAATTGCTTTTGAATTAATTGTGGGAATGAAACGTTAACCGTTAGCACATTTGCAGCTGCTCGCTACAGGTCGGCCTGCGGAGGTCTCACCTATTGTCCCGAGGATCGCCAGACTTGACAAACATTTACAACATTTTTTAGTTACAAAGAAGTACATACTTTAAAACATAGTGCTGCAACTAAATTTAAAATACGTCCCATATATATACTTGGTCATCTACTGCAGAAACAAGTGTCGCGAATGATTTTGTGACGCTGCATCAGGTATCAGAAGTTAATCTATTGAAGCTGCATTTCATCACATTGTAGCAGTGGACTTCGTACTCTTGTATCTTCCCAGGTTTTATTTTGTTGTTTGCTTTGTTCTCGTGACACATCGTGAATGAAGACATTGATATTTTTCCATCATTCTCCTACCACAGAAGAGGACAGATGATAATGATTATTGTTTCACTATGCCTGGTCAAAAGAAAACACCTACATTTTGCATGAATAAAAACTTATACTTAAGAAGCACTTTTCACTGAATAACCTTTTTAAAACTGTGAAAATCTAAACTCTATTGAAGTAGTAAAACTGAGTTTTTTGATCTTATTTTAGAACAAAAGAAACCACAATGGCAAAGGTAAAAAGTCTCTATCTATTGCCTTGTAAATATTGTTTAATGTAATGGGAAACGTAAATTGTGCAATGAAACGTGTGTCCCAGCCTCAGCAGCATAATAAGATGCAATACTCACAAACGACAAACAACAAAAACACGTTCAGCTCACAAACACGAATCAACCACAGGTGAGGATAAGCCAGATACAACAGTACTGACACGGTGCACTAATTTCAGCCGGTGTCTGATTTCGGTTGGCAGCCACAGGACACACACAATGTAAAATAAAAGAAAAATCCCGTAAGGATACCACAATTGTGATGAAATATATTTTGATATTAAAGTATAACAAAAATTGGTTACTTACAAAAAGGTGGATTCATCCTTAACTATTTATTGTGCATTGTGTTTGAATGTACATATTTTCTATAGCAACTAGATGTAGATGTTTCGTTTGGACAAAACGTTTCCCCCTTTTTCACTTCTCAGGAATTTACCACTCAAATTTCGTCAGATACATACGTTATGAAGTTGGATTTGGCCTTTAATAAACTTCGTCATTGCTACTTCCTTAATTCTAGTACAGGGTTCCTACAATTTGTGTCGCGGAATGTATCCCATAACCTCACTGTTGACGTCTGGGAAGTAGCGTTGCGTTAACGACCAGACCAGTGTGAACACTCAACAATTTGATGGTTACGTCGTCTTCCGTACCGTTGATGTCCAGCATGAATCGGTCTTCAAATGGCAGACTAGAAGTCGCTCCGTAACGCGTTCGACATCTCTCTCTCTCTCTCTCTCTCTCTCTCTCTCTCTCTATCTCTCTAAGCATCCACCAAGCACTAGCATGGTGATTCTTCAATAGTCATTTAAGGCCCTGTTAATAGCTCCATGTCAAAGACACGATAGCTGAGTCTTTTCAGTACACGGTAAAGAAAGAGCATTTTGAGCGGCTAAGAACTGTTGACTAACAACTCGATCACTTCTAGTATCGAAATGGAACGGTTAGCAACATACCAGAGAGAGAAGCAAGCAAACACGGCCCATTCCACGGGACAAAGCTGTTTTCTATTGTTGGTCCAAAATCAGCAGACGCGCGAGTACTTTATTCGAAGCAGGCAGAGCCCGGAATGTCTTCACTATGATAAGCGCAAGAATGTACCTATAAAATAAATGTTCACCACGGGAGCTTAGTATACGTTGATTATACCTTGTCAGTAACGTACCGATTATTATTATTATTGTTCAATTCCGAAGAATGATTGTTCGTTGTAACTACACAAGTATGTGGTAGAAGATGGGAAAGAAGATGTAGAAGATGAGCGGAATCGTTGACCGACTGGGAGCATGTTTCCTTTGTGGGACATACAGGTGCACTGCAACAGTTGTAGAACTGAATAACTTGCGTTTTCTGTCATCTTAGAGCCTTCTGAAGGTGACGGACGTACACACAGTAACACCACAATATCTGAGCGTCAGGCTCACATTTGAAAGCTGGCGCGTTTAGAAACTACCTTATGATTTCCGTGTGACAAAATCCTCACTCTTCGCTGAGATACGCACAAAAAAATAACGAAATTTTAATTCGCTTGATCAGTTCCGCTACACGTTTTTGTTACATAGCTGTCGTGTTTGTGCCGAAACGCCTCTGTTGCTCGTAGACTTTTGTCCCTCAAAGTATTTATTTGTTACGTAGCTCAAATGGTTCAAATGGCTCTGAGAACTATGGGACTTAACATCTGAGCTCATCAGTCCCCTAGACTTAGAACTACTTAAACCTAACTAACCTGAGGACATCACATACATCCATGCCCGAGGAAGGATTCTAACCTGCGACCGTAGCAGCAGCGCAGTTCCGGACTGAAGCGCCTAGAACCGCTCGGCCACAACGACCCGCTGTTACATAGCAGAAGACTAGTAGTGCTTATAGAGTTGAGGCTTTTACTTCATTTTTAACGTACTAGTGGAACTAATCTGTCAAATTGCTTCTCGAAATGCGTAACTTCAAAAGCCACATGCACTTATCAAAGCGAAATCATCAGAACGTTCCAAAACAACGACATACGTACTAGACTGCTGTTTTCCCACGTACATGCATAGTGCCACCGCCTATATTTTTTTATGTTTGATGATTGATAGGGATATCTTGTGGCCGAAAACACGTGGTTGCTATCATAATGGTATGCATCAATTACAACAGCAAATTCACTAGACACTTAATAAAAGCATATGCTCATGTAGCTACACTAAAAAGATAAAGAAACTGGTACAACTTCCTAATATCGTGTAGGGCCCCCGCGAGCACGCAGAAGCTCTGCGACACGACGTGGCATTGACTCGACTAATGCTTCAAGTAGTGCTGGAGGGAACTGCCATCATAAATCCTGCAAGGCTGTCCATAAATCCGTAAGAGTAAGAGGCGGTGGAGACCTCCTCTGAACAGTACGTTGCAAGGCATCCCAAATATACTCAATTATGTTCATTTCTGGGGAGTTTGATGGTCAGCGGAAGTGTTTAAACCCGGAAGAGTGTTCCTTGAGCCACTCTGTAGCAATTCTGGACGTGTGGTATGTCGCACTGTCCTGCTGTAATTGCCCAAGTCCGTTGAAAACCACAATGGACATCAATATATGCAGGTGACCAGACAGGTTGCTTACACACCTGTCACCTGTCAGAGTCGTATCATGGGCCTCATATCTTTCCAACTGTACACGTTCCACACCATTACAGAGCCTTCACCAGCTTGAACAGTCCCCTGCTGACATGCAGCGTCCATGCATTCATGAGGTTGTCTGCATACTCGTACACGTCCATCCGCTCGATACGATTTGAAACGAGACTCGTTCGACCAGGCAACATGTTTCCAGTCACCAACAGTGCAATGTCGGTGTTTACGGGCTCAGGTGAGGCGTAAAGCTTTGTATCGTGCAGTCATCAAGGGTACAAGAGTGGGCCTTCGGCCCCGAAAGGTCATATCGATGATGTTTCGTTGAATGGCTTGCACTTGTTGATGGCCTAGCACTGAAATCTGTAGCAGTTTGCGGAAAGGTTGCACTTCTGTCACTTTGAACGATTCTCTTCAGTCGTCGTTGGTCCCGTTCTTGCAGAATCTTTTTCCGCCGCAGCGATGTTGGTGATTTGATGTTTTAGCGAATTCCTGATATTCACGGTACACTAGTGAAATCGTCGTACGGAATAATCTTCACCTCATCGCTACCTCGGAGATACTGTGTCCCATCGCTCCCATGCGCCGACAATAACACTACGTTCAAACTCACTTAAATGTTGATAAACTTTCATTGTAACAGCATTAACCGTTCTAACAACTGCGCCAGACACTTGTTGTCTTATACAGGGTGTAACAAAAAGGTACGGCCAAACTTTCAGGAAACATTTCTCACACACAAAGAAAGAAAATACACTCCTGGAAATTGAAATAAGAACACCGTGAATTCATTGTCCCAGGAAGGGGAAACTTTATTGACACATTGCTGGGGTCAGATACATCACATGATCACACTGACAGAACCACAGGCACATAGACACAGGCAACAGAGCATGCACAATGTCGGCACTAGTACAGTGTATATCCACCTTTCGCAGCAATGCAGGCTGCTATTCTCCCATGGAGACGATCGTAGTGATGCTGGATGTAGTCCTGTGGAACGGCTTGCCATGCCATTTCCACCTGGCGCCTCAGTTGGACCAGCGTTCGTGCTGGACGTGCAGACCGCGTGAGACGACGCTTCATCCAGTCCCAAACATGCTCAATGGGGGACAGATCCGGAGATCTTGCTGGCCAGGGTAGTTGACTTACACCTTCTAGAGCACGTTGGGTGGCACGGGACATATGCGGACGTGCATTGTCCTGTTGGAACAGCAAGTTCCCTTGCCGGTCTAGGAATGGTAGAACGATGGGTTCGATGACGGTTTGGATGTACCATCCACTATTCAGTGTCCCCTCGACGATCTCCAGTGGTGTACGGCCAGTGTAGGAGATCGCTCCCCACACCATGATGCCGGGTGTTGGCCCTGTGTGCCTCGGTCGTATGCAGTCCTGATTGTGGCGCTCACCTGCACGGCGCCAAACACGCATACGACCATCATTGGCACCAAGGCAGAAGCGACTCTCATCGCTGAAGACGACACGTCTCCATTCGTCCCTCCATTCACGACTGTCGCGACACCACTGGAGGCGGGCTGCACGATGTTGGGGCGTGAGCGGAAGACGGCCTAACGGTGTGCGGGACCGTAGCCCAGCTTCATGGAGACGGTTGCGAATGGTCCTCGCCGATACCCCAGGAGCAACAGCGTCCCTAATTTGCTGGAAAGTTGCGGTGCGGTCCCCTACGGCACTGTGTAGGATCCTACGGTCTTGGCGTGCATCCGTGCGTCGCTGCGGTCCGGTCCCAGGTCGACGGGCACGTGCACCTTCCGCCGACCACTGGCGACGACATTGATGTACTGTGGAGACCTCACGCCCCACGTGTTGAGCAATTCGGCGGTACGTCCACCCGGCCTCCCGCATGCCCACTATACGCCCTCGCTCAAAGTCCGTCAACTGCACATACGGTTCACGTCCACGCTGTCGCGGCATGCTACCAGTGTTAAAGACTGCGATGGAGCTCCGTATGCCACGGCAAACTGGCTGACACTGACGGCGGCGGTGCACAAATGCTGCGCAGCTAGCGCCATTCGACGGCCAACACCGCGGTTCCTGGTGTGTCCGCTGTGCCGTGCGTGTGATCATTGCTTGTACAGCCCTCTCGCAGCGTCCGGAGCAAGTATGGTGAGTCTGACACACCGGTGTCAATGTGTTCTTTTTTCCATTTCCAGGAGTGTATGTTATGTGGACATGTGTCCGGAAACGCTTACTTTCCATGTTAGAGCTCATTTTATTACTTCTCTTCAAATCACATTAATCATGGAATGGAAACACACAGCAACAGAACGTACCATCGTGACTTCAAACACTTTGTTACAGGAAATGTTCAAAATGGCCTCCGTTAGCGAGATCCACCCTCCGTCGCATGGAATCCCTGATGCGCTGATGCAGCCCTGGAGAATGGCGTATTGTATCACAGCCGTCCACAATACGAGCAAGAAGAGTCTCTACATTTGGTACCGGGGTTGCGTGGACAAGAGCTTTCAAATGCCCCCATAAATGAAAGTCAAGAGGGTTGAGGTCAGGAGAGTGTGGAGGCCATGGAACTGGTCCGCCTCTACCAATCCATCGGTCACCGAATCTGTTGTTGAGAAGCGTACGGACACTTCGACTGAAATGTGCATGAGCTCCATCGTGCATGATCCACACGTTGTGTCGTACTTGTAAAGGCACATGTTCTAGCAGCACAGGTAGAGTATCCCGTATGAAATCATGATAACGTGCTCCATTGAGCGTAGGTGGAAGAACTAAAATGAGCTCTAACATGGAAATTAAGCGTTTCCGGACACATGTCCACATAACATCTTTTCTTTATTTGTGTGTGAGGAATGTTTCCTGAAAGTTTGGCCGTACCTTTTTGTAACACCCTGCATGGGTGTTACCAACTGCAGCGCCGTATTCTGCCTGTTTACATATCTCTGTAGGTGAATACAAATGCCTATATCAGTTTCTTTGGCGCTTCAGTGTATTTACACTATACAAATATTAAAAAGGCCAAACTGAACACGAATGTCGGACGACTCATTCCACTAGAGCACCTGGCTCTTAACACCACCATAGAAACGTTTGTTAGCGCACTTGTAACCAGGAGGCTTTCCGGAGACGTACAGAGCACGTAGAGAAGTCTCAACAGCTGGCCCGTGCAGTCCCCTTTACATAGAGAGAGAGAGAGAGAGAGAGAGAGAGAGAGAGAGAGAGAGTCGAATAAAGTTATAACTACGTTTCCAACCACCGATTCGTATTGCTTAAGCAGCCACGTGTTCCGAGGTAGCAGGCATGGCCAATACATCAATTAATTAAAAAGTCAGCGAAATTTATCGGCTTATTTGTCCATCAAAATCTGACAAGACAAAACGGTGACAAGCAAAATCTCTCATTCACTTCTCGTCAAGCATATAGAGACTTAGTAACCCGGTCTACACTCTCATGTACTATTTGGCTCATTACCTGAATATCATCACTGTCGCACTTACTGTCGGTGTAAATGTTCCACTTGCACATGTTGTACCTGCATATACATTTCCAGTCTGGTATTTGTTAAGCTGTACTCTCGAATGATGAACGCCTGGCACTTTAACACTTAGATTCCAAATGAGTTCGTGGTTCCGGGCTTTCCACTCACGTTTCCATTCAGCGCCCCGGTTGAACCAAGGGGAGACCATCTGGACTCCTCCTTCACGTGCTGATCTTCTGGATTTTAGGGGTTTCCTGGGCAGCGAAGATGAATATCCACGAAGGGAGACAGATTCACTTTTATAAACTTCCCGGTTTTCAGAACTCCTGAAAATAGACCTTGACTGTGGATATTGTATCAGAGACAGTCCATTTCACCGTTCAGAGATGTCACAAAACCCCCCCCAAAGATGTAAACAACCGTGCAGGAGCTACAGATTATGGCTGCGAGGAACCCTGACAGAATCGTCACCATGTTGAATAATGCCTTTATGCTGCCACATGACGTCGTGTTACGACTCAAACTGTGCACAATAGGCTGCATGATGTTCAGCTTCACTCCCGACGTCCATGTCGAGGTCCATCCTTGCAAACACGACACCAGGCAGCGCGGCACAAATGGGACCAACAACATGCCGAATGGACCGCTCAGGATTGGCATCACGTTCTTTTCACCGATGAGTGTCGCATATGCAGTCAACCAGACAATCTGCCGCCCGGAGTGGCCGAGCAGTTCTAGGCGCTACAGTCTGGAACCGCGCTACCGCTGCGGTCGCAGGTTCGAATCCTGCCTCGGGCATGGTTGTGTGTGATGTCCTTAGGTTAGTTAGGTTTAAGTAGTTCTAACTTCTAGGGGACTGATGAGCTCAGAAGTTAAGTCCCATAGTGTTCAGAGCCATTTGACCCAACCAGACAATCGTCGGAGACGTGTTTGGAAGTAACCCGGTCAGGCTGAACGCTTTAGACGCACTGTCCAACGAGTGCCCAAGGTGGAGGTTCCCTGCAGTTTTGGGGTGGCACTATGTGGGGCCGACGTACGCCATTGGTGGTCATGGAAGGCGCCGTAACGGCTGTACGATACGTGAATGCCATCCTCCGACCGATAGTACAACCATATCGGCAGCATATTGGCGAGGCGTTTGTCTTCAGGGACGACAATACACACCCCATCGTGCACATCTTGTGAATGACTTCCTTCGGTATAAGGACATCGCTCGACTAGAGTGGCCAGCATGTTCTCCAGACATGAACCCTAACGAACATGTGTTTATTTTTAAAATGCGTAGTTAAAATGGTAAATATTTTGACAAAAACATCAGAGTTGCCCGGCGCCCGGCTTTATCCGGATATGTCCGACTGTTTACGGTCGTATCCTGACGAGTACATGCAAATTCGTCCTGTCCTGGTTTCGCTAGCCTTTTTAGCGATGAAACAGAGAACGTAGCTAAGGCCCGTTTCAAGTTACTGATGGTATGGGGTGCCATTGGTTACACGTCTCGGTCACCTCTTGTTCGCATTGACGGCACTTTGAACAGTGGACGTTACGTTTCAGATGTGTTACGACCCGTGGCACTACCCTTCATTCGATCCCTGCGAAACCCTACATTTCAGCAAGATAATGGACGACCGCCTGTTGCAGGTCCTGTACGGGCCTTTCTGGATACAGAAAATGTTCGACTGCTGCCCTGGCCAGCACATTCTCCCGATCTCTCACCAACTGAAAACGTCTGGTCATTGGTGGCTGAGCAACTGGCTCGTCACAGTACGCCAGTCACTACTCTTGATGAACTGTGGTCTCGTGTTGGAGCTGCATGGGCAGCTGTACCTGTACACGCCATCCAAGCTCTGTTTGACTCAATGCCCAGGCGTATCAAGGCCGTTATTAGGGCTGAGGTTGTTGTTCTGGGCACTGATTTCTCAGGATCTATGCACCCAAATTGTGTGAAAATATATTCACATGTCAGTTCTAGTATAATATATTTGTCCAATGAATACCCGTTTATCATCTGCATTTCTTCTTGGTGTAGCGATTTTAATGGCCAGTAGTGTATGTTGCGAATGGTTCATTGTAGAAGACGCAGGATAGTGCGCGTATATAGTGATATATCATAGGCTATGCTGTACACTGATCAGCCAGGATATTATGACCAGCGACATATTATCGATATGAACCCATGAAGGCGATAGCAGCGTTACCTGACAAGAAATGCCTGCTATTCAGACACGATCACGGTTCATGTAGTTTGAGTGACAGTGGTGTACACGTGTAGAATGGGGAAAGCGCGCGATCTATCTGGGTTTAACCGAGGGTAGGTTGTCATGGTTCACAGTCTCGGCACAACCATTTCCAAAAGTACACGACATGTCGGCTGTTCCAGGAGTGCAGTGATGAGTGTCTTCAACATGTGGTGAAACCGAGGTGAAACCACGCCCAGACGTCGAGGGGTTGGGCGGCCACCCGACATTACAGATGTTAGATGTAGTAGGTTGCAATGGTAAAGCAGGACAGGTGGCGGGCTGTGGTAGAACTAACACCAGACTTTAGTGGTGGGCAGAATACAAGTGTGTCTGAACACACAGTGCACCGAACACTGTTAACGATGGGCCTTCGCAGCCGACGATCCAAGCATGGCCGGCCGGAGTGACCGAGCGGCTCTAGGCGCTACAGTCTGGAACCGCGCGACCGCTACGGTCGCAGGTTCGAGTCCTGCCTCGGGCATGGGTGTGTGTGATGTCCTTAGGTTAGTTAGGTTTGAGTAGTTCTAAGTTCTGGGGGACTGATGACCTCAGAAGTTAAGTCCCATAGTGCTCAGAGCCATTTGAACCCAAGCATGTGCCAATGTCAACACCGCGACATCAGCAGCTATGACTGAAATAGGCATGTGACCATCGGCAATTGACGTTGGCGCAGTGGCAGAGCGTTTCATGGTCTGACGAATCCCGATACTTTCTTCACCATGATGATGGGAGGGTGCGAATCCGTCGTCTTCAAGGGGGAAACTTCTTGACACCTGTACGGCAGCACAGAGACAAGCTGGCGGCGGCTTCATTACGCTCTGAGAAACATTCACGTGGGCATCCATGGGGTCCAGTGGAGCTCGTGCAAGACACCACGACGGCCAAGGAATATAGTACACTGGTTGCAGACCAAGTACACCTCTTCACGACGATCGTGTTTCCCGACAGCAGTGGCATTTTTGAACAAGAAAATGTGTGATGTCACCAGCCCAGGAGAGTGATGGAATAATTCGAGGAACACAGTGGCGACTTCCAATTGATGTGCTGCACCCCCCCGACCCCCTCTTCCTAGCTCCCCAGATCTAAACCCGATCGAACACATCTGGGATGTGATTGAACCTGGCGTCAGAGCTCATCGCAACCCTCCCGGAAATTTACAGGAATTAGATGACTTCTGTGTGCAGATATGGTGCCAACTCCCTCCAGAGACATACCAAGGCCTCACTGCTTCCATGCCACGACGCGTCGCCGCTGTTGCCCATGGCGAAGGTGGACTTACCGGCTATTACGTAGGTGGTCGTAATGTTCTGGCTGATCAGTGTATATCAGACAGTCAGAGGAGAGTATTGTACATTCGTGGGTATTATGCGGGTTAAAGAAATGCTCTGAGGAATCCAGATGAAGTTCGGAGCTCAGCCTTGTGTAGAATGAAATTTTCACTCTACAGCGGAGTGTGCGCTGATATGAAACGTCCTGGCAGATTAAAACTGTGTGCCGGACCGAGACTCGAACTCGGGACCTTTGCCTTTCGCGGCCAAGTGCTTCATATCAGCGCACACTCCACTGTAGAGTGAAAATTTCACTCTAGAAACATCCCCCAGGCTGTAGCCACAGGCATGTCTCCGCAATATCATTTCTTTCAGGAGTGCTAGTTCTGCAAGGTTCGCAGGAGAGCTTCTGTAAAGTTTGGAAGGTAGGAGACGAGGTACTGGCAGAAGTAAAGCTGTGAGGACGGCGCGTGAGTTGTGCTTGGGTAGCTCAGTTGGTAGAGCACTTGCCCGCGAAAGGCAAAGGTCCCGAGTTCGAGTCTCGGTCCGGCACACAGTTTTAATCTTCAGGAAGTTTCAGCCTTGTGTACTTTGGAAGCTCTGAATAGATGTAATAATTTTACGGAATTATGAGTTAAACTTGATCACAGAGTGCTGCAAAGTAATCGTGAGCGAGCGATAAAGACGAGCACGTAAACCGTGACTACTGAATTAACTAAAATCCGCGGTGCATGTTGTGTAAGTCAGGACCGATAACTGAAAATCAAAGTGGTCGAGTTGTGGAATATCGGAACGAGCTTTCTATCAGAGACAATCCGTTTTGCAACCTTTCCGTAACAGGTTCGGTTGACTACCAAAACCCGGCTATTGTGAGTGACTGTGATGGCGTGTGAATGACAAAACGGTAACTTCGGAGTAGCATGGACTTTGCGGTGTTTTGTATAAAAGAAGTAGCAATATTTCGAAGTTTTCACTCAAAAAGCTATGCGTCCTTCAATAGCTCAGTTTAAGCTAATATCAGAAAACATTCGAAGTAACCTGTAGAGACATTTAGTGCTGTAAACTTCCGCTACAGTTTTCTCTAGCCGACGAACATCACCCCTTTTCTAACCGGTCAGCTGTGGATTGGACTGCACAGGACTGGACTACAGAAGAAGAGAAGTTCACCGAAAGGTGAGTGGACCTGTTTTCAAAAATGGTTCAAATGGCTCTGAGCACTATGGGACTCAACTGCTGAGGTCATTAGTCCCCTAGAACTTAGAACTAGTTTTTATTTATTTATTTCGAGTCAAAAACATTACAACAATATTTACAATATATACAATATAACAAATCAGGTCAAATCATAAAAGAACAAACTAAACGGTATTAGCCCAAAATTGTGCAACGGCAGCAGCATTGTCTGAAACATCAACAAGCTCTTGTGTGGAACATGATACAGGACATCTAGGACAGTTAATTAAATGTTTGGTTGTCTGTTCTTCTCCGCAGTCACACAAGGTGGAAGATTCCTTCATGAAGCCCCATTTAAACAGATTGTCCTTAGTTCGTCCGACGCCACTCCTGAGCCGATTTAGAGACTTCCACACTGTCCAGACTTGATTTCCACCAGGAGGAAGGGTCTCAGAAGGAGTCATCCAATCGTTACTGTCAGATTTTGCTGTCCACTGAGATAGTCTGGCTGCTCCAGTCCGACCGGTGAGGGGTGTAGTAGTTCTCATGAAGCTCCTCCTCAGCAGAAAGTTGCTGCTCGTAACAACATCCTGCGGAAGCTCACTGGCAGCGTTTGGGGTGCAGATCCCAAACTACTAAGAACATCAGCCTTGGCCTTGTGTTATTCCGCAGCTGAATACGCATGTCCTGTATGGTACAAGTCATCTCATGCAAAGCAGGTTGATGTGGCCCTGAACGAAACCTGCAGGACAGTAACGGGATGCCTCAAAGCTACACCTATTGATAAACTCCATAAACTAGCAGGTATTGCTCCTCCAGACATAAGGCGTGAAGTCGCAGCCAAACTTGAGAGACATAAAGCAGATCATAACACCGATCACCTGCTACATGGATACCAGCTACCAATTAGAACTAGTTAAACCTAACTAACCTAAGGACATCACAAACATCCATGCCCGAGGCAGGATTCGAACCTGCGACCGTAGCGGTCTTGCGGTTCCAGACTGCAGCGCCTTTAACCGCACGGCCACACCGGGCGGCCGGACCTGTTTTCTGTAGCAAGAATATTGAACCAAACTTTTATGTTTTTGAAATGAATTTATGACAACGAGCTGCAGCGGGCTTCTTTATAGAGGCAATCGTAGAATCAGCGCTTCATTGTCGCTGTTCTGCCCTGAATTTCGGTCGGCTTTTGTCACATGACCACGCAGAGAAGAAAAATTCTAATTTTTACCACTTTCTTAACAAACAGTATGCTAACATCCAAGTTTCGGTGGAAACACAAAAATACTGTGTTCTGCACTTTATCGATGTGGAAGTTCATAGGAACCATGATGGTGCACTTGGACACAGGATGTGCATGAAATCCGCGAGAATCAACAAAGAACCTACACACCCACTCCCTCTATCATCAAAAACAATATAATCCTACCCTCCTATCTCTTACCGTGCTTCTCCAGATGTCTCACGTTGCACCAAATTACAACCGACCTCCTCCCTGCTATCCACCAGTACAAATTCAGGATTGAGCATTGACAAGTAGTTGTTATGGCGTATGTTATAACTATCACAATATGTTACATCTAGTTTTTCCCTTTTGAAAGGAGTGTATAATGTCTCCAGTTACGGCAGATGTCCACTATTTGCGAGTTTGTTACCGATCATAACCTCTAAAAATAATGTACCATGTAGCTTCAGGCAATCAGTAGTTTTATCCCACCTTTTTCTCTCGTTCTAACAGAAATCTCTTTGATAAGCGTTAAACATTTCAATTCTTACAGGAAACTTCTGGTTCTTGTAGCGTAGATGTACAGTGTGATGAAAAATTCGGACATTTGAAAACAAATGTGTCTATAATCGGAGGTTCCATGGCATATGTTCGATCAGCCATTGCAAGGCAGCACTACATGTATTACCGACAACAAACCAAGATGCCAATGTAACAAGTCACATGACTTCTGTGACTCTGCGCAGTTCTGTATTTTGCCTGTCGTTTATATGCATGTGTTGCAGTCGCTTTTCGTGGGAAGTATCCAGGCGCCGCAGTACCAAACAGCTCAATAATAACGACGTTAAATACCAGTTTCCAGAATTGCGGATCAGTTGCAGACAAGAGGACAATGGGAGAATGGTCATTTTACCAGAAGCCTAAGTGACTCAAGAGAGGGGTGTTATGCTGTTTTCGTCTTCAAAAAGTTTGAGGAGACCAGCTGTTCAATCTCAGATTTCGCATGGTGATGGTCAGAAAGGGATGCAGAAATTAACATTTCTTGCACATAATGTTAATAGCGTGCACTAAGTGAAGGCACCGAATGAAATAAAGCGTGAAGCGTACTGTACATTGCTTTGATCATCACAGAACTGGATCATTTTTTCTTCACTGATGAGGCATAGTTTCACTTTAAGAGTATTAGTGAACAATTAAAACAACAATTTGGTCAACCGAGCATCGACATGCCTTTCATAAGCAAGTACCACGACATGATTACGTAGTTTATTTCTTTTCATGAGGCAGATGAACGATGTCGTTGTTTGCATCTGGACGGTGCCACTTGTCGAAAAATCTAATGGAACAATTCCCTTTGTAAACGAATTTTTTGGTGATTGAAGTTCCCCTGATTTAACGTCTCCAGACTTCTTCCTGTGCTGCTATCTCAAACGAGGAAGCTATAAAAATTAGCCACACACGCTCGTGGGACTGAAGATTTTAATAACCCTCCCCGATATCTGCGCTTGTTAACGCGACCGCTTCCGGAATGGGGAGGAATGCCTGCCCTCTACCGAGTCTGCCAGGCGGATTAACGACAAGAGCTCAGTGTGTTGGCCAGCGTAGATGTGGTTTTTAGGCGGTTTCTCACATCCCACTGGGTGAACAGCGTGCTGGTTCCCATATTCTGCGTCATATACATGGTATCATATACACGGTACACAAGCAATTTCTGACACTTGTACACAGACTTCTGTCCTGGGGGGGGGGGGGGGGAGGTGAATAGAACACGGCCATTCTAGGTGTTTTGCCGCCCTAAGTGAGAAGTGAGAATTGGAAAGTGACGCCCCCTCTTTCTTATTACCATCTGTCTCCCAGATATCCCTCCACCTTCCACCACCAACATCCAATGACAGAGCAGTGCAAGTTTCCTATCATACTTCCCATCGTTAAACTGAGGTGACCAGATGTCATTTTCTGAGGACAGACATTAATTTTCATACTTTTTCCTCCGTTCCTTTAAAACTGATTGAAGGCAACAAACGTCCTCAATTTCTTATTTTATATCCTCAGTTTTTTCAATTTCCCAAAATAATTGAAACACTGGTTAAATAAATAAATGACGCCTTGTTTGCCTTTTCTATTGAGTTATACAACTCTTTGTTAGCCATCCTGATGCCGCAGTGCCAAAGCAACTCACATCTGATCATTCGTCAGAGATAGGTCTGGGTTCAAATCCCTTTGAAGCAGTGATGTGTTTGAGTAAAGGTACTGCTCATTCCTTTCCCTGTAGCCAGCGGCGCTAGGTTAGGGATGAGCGACTACTTTTAGCCCATTAAGTTACTCACGGTAGTTGTTAAACCTTCATTCAAGAAAACAAAACTGTTTTTTCCATTTCGTTTCGTAGTCACTAGCTTTCTTTAGTTTTGAGGTAGGAAGAGGCAATTTGTTCGTTTTCGTCAAAGTAAGTAAAGACTTATTAAGTAACTGCTTTGTATGCTTTTGAAAACAATTCGGTACGTTAATTCTTCGACTTTTTCATTTTTCTTAATTTGCCCAATTTATAGCTGTTTGATTTGAAATTAATTTTTTCACCCTTTGCCAACGATAAAATTTTGCCGCCCTGGGCGGCCACCTACTCTTGTCTACTGGTATAAATGGCCCTGGAATAGGAAACTGATGACCTTAGCTGTTGGCTGTCGCTAAATACTTAATCAGCTTCAGTATCAACGTGCTCCGCGAAGTGACTTCAAACGTGGTAAAATGCAGTCGGAGTGTGCGGCTTTTCGATCATTCTGTAGATCTGATGACGGCTTACTAAGAAGCCTAAGCAGGTTATGAGAGTATTTGTGCGAACTAAGGCGAAAACATAATACAAAAATTTCATGTACGAGGCAGTCACCGTGTTCCCCTAATTAGTATGCCTATTCTGTATAAATGCACATGTTGAAGCAGAAGAATTTCACTGAAGTAGAACACGAAACTGTCCCGTGACCGTGCACTTCAGCTCCTTTAGTAGAGATAGACCGGCAAGTGGCCCGAGCACGGGTGCCGCTGACGCGTTAATTACCGAATCAGTGCGCCACGTGTGGTCCCGCCGGGCGGCAGTCTCTGCTAGGGAGTGTCGAGGCGTGTTTGCGCACCCCTCCAACAACACTTGGCGGATAATGACCGGCTCTCAGAGCGTGAGCTCCCGTGTTGTGCCAACCGCGGCCACAGCGAAAGCCTCTAGCTTCGGTATAGTGTAGAACGCTCGTAAACTGCCGCCGCCTGTTTGCTTTCTGTTATTGGTGCATACAGCCACTTACCCGAGCCGCTGCCACTGCAGAGAATTGCCTCATTAAACTTGGTGGCACCCTCTTGATCGGATCCTTCCTGCCGCTGCTTTCAGTCAGGCCATAATCAGCAAGCGCTTTATGTGGCCCCCACCACAGGTGTAATAAACGTACTCGAAGAACTAGGGGCAAACAGGACGTAGCTCACTTATGGGCATGTCCAAGATTAAAAACCACGAGAAAATCTGTGTGACTCGTGATTTCTTGTCAGAGAAATCACAGTCGTCTAGTGAAACGTGATGTATCGGGCTTTCCGAGCTAGTGTTATAGACCCTCTGCCGATCTTAATCTACAAGGTGTCCATAACTTAAGTTCCAGTTTCAAACCGCTGTATAAAGAGAACCGCAGCTCAGAATGACGTCACAATTAGAAAGCGTATTATTTACACAAGGATAAACGTCACAGAACAGAAACAAAAATACGAAAATGTGTCAAAATATGTTCTCCATGAAGAACCGCTCGCTGCTGGGAAAGCTCTTTTATAAGAATGGTAACTTGTGCTCCAGTAGCCCTGCAGAAGTTCCAGACACTCAAGGGTATGAGAAACTGCGTTGGTCCGATGTTTGCTAAGGATATAGAGAAAATTATAACAAATTTAGAAAAAGATAGGTTCTTTTGAACTACAAATTGGCAGAGGAAGGAAAGCAATTGGTCAGAGGGTCTGTCGAAGATGTGGCCACAGCATTGCAGGAGGGGTCGAGCGGTGGTGTACAAACATGCTGTGCACGGGGAATTGCCCGAGCGTTGGGCATGCCTGTGAACACGGTGCCATAAAATCCTACAAAACATCCTGCTTTGCTGTCTATAGAAAATCACCTATGTTCAGGAGTTGCTTCCTGCTGACCTGCCGCCGGCCGCTGTGGCCGAGCGCTTCTAGGCGCTTCAGTCCGGAACCGCGCTGCTGCTGCGGTCGCAGGTTCGATTCCTGCTTCGGGCATGTATGTGTGTGATGTGTCTAGGTTAGTTAGATTTAATTAGTTCTGATGACCTCAGATGTCCCATAGTGCTTAGAGCCATTTGAACCATTTTGCTGACCTGTCAATGAAACAAACATTCCCCCTGTAATTTCTTGCTCTCGTGGAAGTGGAAAATGAGTGGCCACGGAACATTCTGTGGACGGATGACGTCAATTTCCATCTCCAAGGAGGTGTCAATACCCAGAATTGCTGAACATGGGCAATGGAAAATCCGCATGCACATCAATGGTTACCGCTTCATTCTGCAATGTTGACTGTGTGGTGCGGGTTGACGGCATCATTTATTGTAGAGCCGTGTTTTTTAAGTAGACGATTCCTGCGGGTTCTATGTACTGTACCGTCACTTGTAAACGCTATGAGAGTCTTTTGCTCACCAAAGTCATTCCAACCCTCCCACAGCGTGAATGTGTGGGTAGTATCATTTTCATGCAATATGACGCCCCTGCGCAATGGACAGCCAGTGCAGCGGTTGCTGCAGAGGCATTTCGGAAATACTATAATTATCAACCGTCATTTTCCTATAGCATGGCCGTCCAGATGACGTGAACTTCATCCATTTGACTTCTGCCTTTGGGGTTACCTGAAAGACATTCTGTTCAGTGTTTCAGTTGCGAACGTAGCTGAATTGTAGGCGCGCGTTGCGCAAAGCATTCTGAACGTGAGCCCCGAGACACTCCGATCTATTGTGGAATAAGCTGTTTCTCGATGTCAACTTGTGGCACGAAACGGTGTACAGCATATTGAACATGTCTCGCGCCTCTCTGACGACAATTAGAAAGAGATGTCATTTTGTCTTTTTGCGGTTGTTAGCCCCAAGACAATAAAAAAGTGATGTCATTTTGCTTTTTGTGTGGTTTTTGGCTTTAGGACAGTGAAAAACAGGTTTTTCCATCCGATGTCGTGCGACCTTGTTGTGGTGGGTGGGCTTACCTAACTACCAGTGCCACAACTGTTACCGCCGAAACTGTACAGTCATGTACATGAACAGTACGGGTGGTCCAGTGGGCAACTCATATCACAGCTGTCGAATTGTGATTCATCTGTCATCCGTAGCGAGCCCATTTCTGTTAAGACGCGTTCAGCGCCATACATTTCTCTTTCTACCGTGTTTTGAAACTTGAACACTAATTATGAACTCATGTCCACGAACTACACACATCAAAAAAAGTTTTGCACCACCCCCGTTCCCAGAACTCCTGAAGATAGACGTTGACTGTGGATATTGTATCACAACCACCGTCCCTTCGACTGTTCAGAGATGTCACTAAACCCGCCAAAGTTGTAAACAACCATGCATGAGCAGCGCCTATTCGACGGAGGGGGTCCGACAGCCGATGAGTTTCAGTAATTCCACCAGGATGGAGGTACACGGCTCGTGTTGTCTGTAGTTCAACCATTCCTAGACGGTCAACACCGCGATTCGATCACGTCCGCGTTGTTACTTGTGCCAGGAAGAGCTCTCAACAAGGGAAGTGTCCAGGGTTCTCGGAGTGAACCAAAGCGATGTTGTTCGGACAGGGAGGATATATAGAGAGACAGGAACTGTCGATGACATGCCTCCCTCAGGCCGCCCGAGGGCTACTACTGAAAGTGGATGACTGCTACCTTTGGATTATGGCTCGGTGGAACCCTGACAGCAACGCCACCATGTTGAATAATGCTTTTCGTGGACCTACAGGATGTCAGGTTACGGCTCATACTGTGCACAATAGGCTGCATGATGTGCAACTTCACTCCCGACGTCCATGACGAGGTCCATCTTTGCAAACACGACACCATGCAGCGCGGTGCAGATGGGCCCAACAAGATGCCGAATGGACCGCTCAGGATTGGCATCACGTTCTCTTCACTGGTGAGTGTCGTATATGCCTTCAACCAGATAATCGTCGGAGACATGTTTGGAGGCAACCAGGTCAGACTGAAAGCCTTAGGCTGAAAGCCTTAGACACACTGTCCAGCGAGTGCCCACGGTAGAGGTTCCCTGCAGTTTTGGGATGGCATTATATGGGGCCGACGTACGCCGCTGGTGGTCATGGAAGGCGCCGTAACGGCTGTACGATACGTGTATGCTATCCTCCGACCGACAATGCAAGCATGCAATTCGAGCCCTCATTGTGCACATCTTGTGAATGACTCCCTTCAGGGTAACGACATCGCTCGACTAGAGTGGCCGACATGTTCTCCAGACATGAACCCTATCGAACATGCCTGGGATACATTGAAAAGGGCAGTTTATGTACGACGTGACCCACCAACCACTCTGAGGGATCTATGCCAAATCGCCGTTGAGGAGTGGGACAATCTGGACCAATAGTGCCTTGATGAACTTGTGGATAGTATGCTAAGACGATACAGGCATTCATCAATGCAAGAGGACGTGCCACCGGGTATTAGCGGTACCGGTGTGTACAGCAAAGAGGACCACCACCTCTAAAGGTCTCGCTGTATGGTGGTACTACATAAAATTTGTGGTTCTTATGAGCAATAAAAAGGGCGGAAATGATGTTTATGTTGATCTCTATTCCAATTTTCTGTACAGTTACCAGAACTCTCGGAACCGAGGTGATGCAAAACTCTTATTGGTGTGTGTATTTAGGAGACAATCTGAGCAGCTCTCTTAGTCTGCTTGCAGACGATGCAGTCTTTTACTTTCTAGTAAAGCCATGAGAATTGCAGAATGGTGTAGACGAGGAATATGCATAGTGCGAAAAGTCACCGTAAATAATAAAAAATGTGTGATTCTCCACACCAGTAATACAAAGTTTCCTTTAAATTTCAGTTACACGATAATCGACTCAGAAATTAAAGGTTGTCGATTCAACTAAATACATAGCAATTACAATTATGAACAACTTAAGTGTTGAATCAGAGACTTCTTTTTATTGGCAGAACACTTAGAATATGTAGCAAATCTGCTAAAGAGACTGCCTGCACTACACTGAAAGAGATGACCATCGTGATAAAATATGAGATAACAGAGCTCGCTCGGAAGGATTTATGTGTCAGTTTTCCCATGTGCTACTCGAGAGTGGTAAAATGTCCTACCTACAATACTCATTTAATAATTAAGCCAATTCCCAATCCTGAAATAGAGGAATGTTCCCTTTCTCGATGACCGTGGAATAGAAACAGATTAGTCTGGTCAGTGAACTACACTTTGCCCATGGTGTGTCCGAATATGGAAGTAGGAAGTTGTCTCAGAGAAATATGGTAGATGTCCAGAAAGTAATTTCCGATCGATCGCGAAATTGAAATCAGAGTGTAAATCCAATGAAAATTCACACAGATATTTTGAGCAGCGCCTCTTGTATGCCCATCGATTGCATAACGTTGCACTTCGCAGTTCTGAGCCCTCATTGAATCTGTAAAGTTGCCTATAAAAGTGTCTCACGCCAAGTATGGATGCCTGTAGAGAGATTTCGCTTGATTTTATGCAACCCCACGTAACGTAATTGCTATGCATGTCTTTTTTCATGATAGTTCTCGGCCTCACACTGCAGGGACAATGAAGACACTTCTGCAGCGTTTTCGATGGGAAGTGTTTGATCACCCACCGTACAGCCTGAACGTGGCTCCTCCTGATTTTCATCTCTGCCATCATGACCCACTGGTATGAAGACAACATTTTGGCACAAACAACGAGCTGCAAAACAATCGTAGAGAATTGGTGGAGAACATAGGCAGGTATCTTTTATGTCGAGGATATTGGGAAGTTGGCACAAAGCTATGACAGATGCCTAAGTCGGAGGGGCGACTATGTAAAAAAGTAGGTGGAAGGTGTAGCTAACTGTTACCAATAAAAAATTTCTGATTTTCACTGAGGTCTTCATTTCGTTAAGGATCGGAACTTACTTTCTGGACAACACTCGGACAAGTGACTATTCTGTATGCTCAAACACTGAACTGGCATCTGCGTGTCACTCCCATGCTATCGATCTGGAACCTTTATGACTAATTAGTGAAATGAGTAGGGATAGAAATGAAACTTCGTCTCACAAGCAATGAAACGATAGAGACAGTTTGTTGGTCTTTCAATTCTTGCATCTGTATAATTACATGGATAACACTGTATTAATTCTTCAATCGCCTTCTTACAACACCTTTCCACATTTTAACGTAAAACTTGGTACAGAAATCGACAAATTTACAGACAGAGCTCAACTCAAACTTACATCCATACAAAAATCTGACATTCATATTAAGAGAGTTAACCACAGAATAAAGGCAGTGAAGAAGTATAGCGTGGAGCGCATATATCAGTGCAGTTCCTGCGTTCAAGACGCCTCTGCTCAGCAAGTAATTTTACAATAGTACTTAATTACTATAAATGTTCGTTTTATATTAATATGTATTATAGTAGAGCTTGGTCACGAAAGGGAATACTACACTATACTGAACACTCGAGAAATAGTCTGAAAGTGGTTGTATGAAGAACCTGCCAAATAGTTAGGTGTGTGTTGCAGAGTAATAATGTACATGTCAATGTAGAGCATAAGCTTTTCATAACCTTTTAATTAATTATTTAGTTTCCAAATTTTATCAAGATTTACCCTCTCGAGTTGTGACAAAGCAAGCTGGGATCTCTTTACTTCCTCTCTTACTTTGCCATCTGTCTTCTTAAATTCATTTTTTTCATTTTTGACTAATTACCATAAACATAAATAAGTATAATCTCCATTTTCTTAAAAGAGAAAGGTTGGCCCTCAGACTTAAGAAATATAGCACCAGATCTAGTTTTGTGCTTAGTTTTGTTTATGTAATCAATTTCCTAAATTATTTTGACTGTTCCTAGTTAATATCTTTTACACAGCGTGAAAGCAGTAATTGTTTCGTGACTTAGATTTTATTCTTGACTTATAAACAAATACAAATTGTGTACTAATTATAAACATTTGGAAGCAGAACTACTAGGATTCTTAAAGTGTTTATCTGGCTCCATTGGAAAACATATTATCAAAGCCAGTCCATAATTAATTCCAAAGTAATTACCAGATTTGTCAAAAACATTGTTTGCGTTACTATATCTGTTAATTTGATGATTTAAAGATATATTTGGAACAACCATTGTGATAGGAGGAACTGTCAAAAAGGAGGTATTTTTCGATGTATTCAGTTAACTGAATGAGTTATGTTTTAATTGAAATTTCTGCAAATTAAACATCAAACTATGTATAGTCTCAGTACCTATTATTGTGAGGATATATAAAGGCACAATTTTTGGTCCCAAGACAGCCAGTCCATGGCCGATTTTCAGACGAGTAAAAACAATGCATCAGCTTAACAGTTGTATTACTGTAACACAAATAGGCCGTGTGTTAGATCAAGTAATGACAATGTTTGTTCAAGCTAGTTGAGAAATAGTGTCACACGTATCTTATTATTCTGCAAGAACTGTGCATCAGCTTAACAGTGGTATTTCTGTAACACAAATAGGCCGTGTGTTAGATCAAGTAATGACAATGTTTGTTCAAGCTATTTGAGAAGTAGTGTCACACGTACCTTATTATTCTGCAAGAGCTGTGAACTGTGTGGTTAGAATTTTACTACTCATAAATGATCAACAGCAAACTATTGTAGCAGTATGCTGATGTTTGCCTGCAACCTATAAACATTTACCAATCGTTAACTGGCCGTATAACTGTGTAATATTTGGGGGGTTGTGAACAGTGAGAGTAAAGAATAGTGAAACGAAACTGTGGAACTGTCGGCTACATCATTTATAGTAGTCAGTGCTGAACTTCCATCCCCGCATTTTTCAGCCCGTATAACAATGGAGTGCGTCGACACTGAGAACCATCAACGCAGAAATAAAGCAGGCGAACAACATATATGGTGCCCTTTTGGGTGAGGACTATTTTATTTGGACACAATAAACAAGGACTCGTGAACTTTGAACATCAAACTATGTATAGTTTTAGTACCTATTATTGTGAGGATATATAAAGGCCCAATTTTTGGTCCCAAGACAGCCAGTCCATCGCCGATTTTCAGACGAGAAGTCTGTATCAGTTCGAGTGAAAAAAATGCATCAACTTAAAAGTGGAACTACTGTAACTCAAATAGGCCGTGTGTTAGATCAAGTAATGACAATCTCTGTTCAAGTTATTTGAGTAGTGCCACACATACCTTATTATTCTGCAAGAACTGTGAACTGTGAGGTTATATTTTTACTGCTTATATACACTCCTGGAAATGGAAAAAAGAACACATTGACACCGGTGTGTCAGATCCACCATACTTGCTCCGGACACTGCGAGAGGGCTGTACAAGCAATGATCACACGCACGGCACAGCGGACACACCAGGAACCGCGGTGTTGGCCGTCGAATGGCGCTAGCTGCGCAGCATTTGTGCACCGCCGCCGTCAGTGTCAGCCAGTTTGCCGTGGCATACGGAGCTCCATCGCAGTCTTTAACACTGATAGCATGCCGCGACAGCGTGGACGTGAACCGTATGTGCAGTTGACGGACTTTGAGCGAGGGCTTATAGTGGGCATGCGGGAGGCCGGGTGGACGTACCGCCGAATTGCTCAACACGTGGGGCGTGAGGTCTCCACAGTACATCGATGTTGTCGCCAGTGGTCGGCGGAAGGTGCACGTGCCCGTCGACCTGGGACCGGACCGCAGCGACGCACGGATGCACGCCAAGACCGTAGGATCCTACGCAGTGCCGTAGGGGACCGCACCGCCACTTCCCAGCAAATTAGGGACACTGTTGCTCCTGGGGTATCGGCGAGGACCATTCGCAACCGTCTCCATGAAGCTGGGCTACGGTCCCGCACACCGTTAGGCCGTCTTCCGCTCACGCCCCAACATCGTGCAGCCCGCCTCCAGTAGTGTCGCGACAGGCGTGAATGGAGGGACGAATGGAGACGTGTCGTCTTCAGCGATGAGAGTCGCTTCTGCCTTGGTGCCAATGATGGTCGTATGCGTGTTTGGCGCCGTGCAGGTGAGCGCCACAATCAGGACTGCATACGACCGAGGCACACAGGGCCAACACTCGGCATCATGGTGTGGGGAGCGATCTCCTACACTGGCCGTACACCACTGGTGATCTTCGAGGGGACACTGAATAGTGCACGGTCATCCAAACCGTCATCGAACCCATCGTTCTACCATTCCTAGACCGGCAAGGGAACTTGCTGTTCCAACAGGACAATGCACGTCCGCTTGTATCCCGTGCCACCCAACGTGCTCTAGAAGGTGTAAGTCAACTACCCTGGCCAGCAAGATCTCCGGATCTGTCCCCCATTGAGCATGTTTGGGACTGGATGAAGCGTCGTCTCACGCGGTCTGCACGTCCAGCACGAACGCTGGTCCAACTGAGGCGCCAGGTGTAAATGGCATGGCAAGCCGTTCCACAGGACTACATCCAGCATCTCTACGATCGTCTCCATGGGAGAATAGCAGCCTGCATTGCTGCGAAAGGTGGATATACACTGTACTAGTGCCGACGTTGTGCATGCTCTGTTGCCTGTGTCTATGTGCCTGTGGTTCTGTCAGTGTGATCATGTGATGTATCTGACCCCAGGAATGTGTCAATAAAGTTTCCCCTTCCTGGGACAATGAATTCACGGTGTTCTTATTTCAATTTCCAGGAGTGTATGTTCAACAGCAAACTATTGTAGCAGTATACTGATGTTTGCCTGCAGACTATTAACATTTACCAATAGTGAACTGGTCATATAACTATGTAATATTTGGGGGTTGTGAACAGTGAGAGTAAAGAACAGTGAAACGCAACTGTGCATCTGTCGGCTACATCATTTATAGTAGTCAGTGCTGAACTTCCATCCCCCCATTTTTCAGCACGTATAACAATGGAGTGCGTCGACACCGAGGACCATCAACGAAGAAATAAGGTAGGCGAACGTCAGAGAGTCAAATCTGTAGTCCAGTTTTTTTCACATTTCTTTCAGCTTGTGGACAAACAAAAAATATTGTGTCAAAACATTTGTACATAGAACTAAGATACAAACATTCACCGGAAAACGTTTGACAACAATAAAAATCTTACAAGGAAGCAAACCCTAAATTATGCATGTTCTACAGCATTAATTTTATAGTCAGTCTTCAGCTTACAAGGATATCTTCAGATTGTAATAGTCCATCGTCAACGTTAAACACTAACCACCACCACCACCAGTCCATCGTCATGAAACAGGATAGGCCTACAGTACTTGTGAACAACAGTGAAAGGGATATTACACATAGAATCAAATGCAAACACAGTTATAATGTCATCTTATTTCGAGTGTAATGCTTTGCCCATATGGTCGTCCTTCTCGTACGTCTCATTCGCGCGCACACACACACACACACACACACACACACACACACACACTGATTTAACAATTACAATTATGTTACTGTAGCACTATCACATCACATTTATTCTATGTTTGCCATGGTCGTTGGCCCAAACACTCGCTTGTGGTCCCAAACATTCGCAAGTTGTGGCAGTGTTTTGATCAAAAATGCCAGCTTGAGTCATTTTCCGCTGAATCACGTTTCATTCATAAGTCTACTCCCTCAAACGATGTTTTCTTTTATATACGGTACACGAATTTTGGTTGCTATGTTTACTTTTACTGTAGTGGTTTTACTTCTGTCATTGATCCTTAGATTTCGTATCAGTCGAACTTCCAAACCTCCCTGACGAAACGCTATAAGAAGGAATGTTGAAAACTGACCAAACGTAGTAAAATATATTCTCAGCGTTTTCGGGAAGAGAACAGAGTCCGAACGTAAGTTTTGTCAGTCTGTATTAAGGAAAATTCTGGATTACGAACGCAACCTTTTCACACCTCATACTGCTCATCTTGGTTATTCTAAACCTATAACAAAAATAAATTTATATTAACGAGACGAAATGCGTCATATTACTGGATCAAATATGCATTTAAGAGAAGAAAAGTCTAAAAATGACTTCCTGGCGCTGTGTTGTTTACAAAAGAACTGTAACATTTTGTATTTAAAACAAAAACTTGCGGTCACACGACCGAAATTATGAACAGGAAGCAATCGTAATCTCGAGTCTGCTAATATTTTGGGGTATCCATGGCGGGCCGGTTTCAAAGCAACGCACATCTCAAGTCCGTGGCGACATCTTCCATTATTATGCCTCCACAGTTGTTCGCTAACACAGTATCATCTTTGATGACGATAGTCACGTATAATACGATCATGGCATTGGAAGCCGAAAACCGGATAACTAGGTAAATTGATACTGTGAAACATCCATAGCTGTCTGCTTTTCATTTGCAATTATGTTGTCACTCTACCAAACAGTGATGGAAACCAGTTAACTTGGAGACAAACCTACCACACAGGTTACTTTTTTAAATACCTTGGTAACTGTCCACGTATCGACAATTGCTTAATGGATTTTTATTTATAACGTTATGACAAAAAAAATGGTTCAAATGGCTCTGAGCACTATGGGACTTTACATCTATGGTCATCAGTCCCCTAGAACTTAGAACTACTTAAACCTAACTAACCTAAGGACATCACACAACACCCAGTCATCACGAGGCAGAGAAAATCCCAGACCCCGCCGGGAATCGAACCCGGGAACCCGAGCGCAGGAAGCGAGATCGCTACCGCACGACCACGAGCTGCGGACCGTTAATCACAAGTTCAGGTACTGCAGTCATCGGATCCTGTCAAAAGTAAAACTACATTTGAAGGAGAAGTGTTACATACAGAATGAGACGTCTAACTTTTCCACTCCTAGTTCCTTTAGAGCGGTTAAAGATATTTATAATCTGTTTTTACCTACACGAGCAGTGATTACGGGCTCATGAAACAAAAAGCAATCTGTTCCCGTAACTTCATTAATAACAGAGATACAGGCGTAAACTTCTTTTTTTTATATCTAACTATACAGTTTTTGCCGCCAGAATAGCAGATGTTGAAGAGAGGAATTTTGTAGATCTAACAAGAAATCACGGAGTAAAAGTACGCTAATCTCGACAGAGAAAAACATTGTCAAGACAAGACAGTTTTGTGTTGCCCTTCGGAGAAGATACTTGAACAGCAGTTAGACCACTGTCTATGTAGTTTTGTTATGAGGAATGCTGCAATTCGTTTACAGTGTACTGCTTGTATAACGTCAACCTAATCTAATCTTTAGTAATGCACAAATCATTTCCAGGAGTACAATGATATTTACTAATGAAATTTTTGTTGGCAAAGCGTTTAATTTACAGCGAATATCACCAACGTGCAAGAGCAGCAGAGTTGTATGCAGCACGATTCCCAGGAAGAAGCCGTGCAGTTAATCATATCTTTGTTTTGCGTATTCTTCGTAAACACGAATATCATCATTTCCTTATTTTTCTATATCAGTTAAATGGCAGTGATTTCCAACATCGGTTTAAATACTGTTAGTGGGTTCTGCAGCAAGAGAATTATTTTGTGGACAATGTATTGTTTACTGTTTCGCGGGAATGTAAATAAGAGAAACAAGTGCTACTTGTCAAGAGAAAACCCGCATTGACTGGGTCAGGTATTCAAGCAACGACGGTGGAGTGTAAATGTGTAGATTGGCATAAACGGACAGCACGTGATCGGCCCTTATTTCGTAGATGGTACGCTGAGCGGTAAAAAACGCATCACTTTTTTATGAATACTTTACCTTCGGTGTTCAAAACTGTGCCATTCAGGACTCGTCAAACGATTTGATTCCAGTATGATGGAGTTCTTATACCACTTATTTCCAAACCGATCGGTGGAAAGATACGGTCCTATTCAGAAGCATCCAGTACCATTGCTCGACCTTCTACTTCTTCTACTGGGGTCATGTAAAGCATCTCGTCTACACGATGGTCCCACAATGCCTGTGGAGGAATGAAAAAGGGAATTACAGCTGCAAAAAAACCGAGCAAAGAGTTCCTCAGCAATGCAGCGTGTGGAAATGTCTTGATGGAAATGGTTCTCACTTTGAACATACTCTTTAAAAAAATCCACCAACAGAAATGTCGTACAACATAATAACGTCTTCATTTCATTTTTACTCTTTTGTACAGTAGTGTAAATGACGCCGTATAATTAAAACAAACAATTATTTTGTAATAGTAAATTTTATCCTGCATATACAAAGACTTTTGTTACAAACAAATACTGCTTTGCGAGAATTAGATGCTCTCGTGGATATCTGATGATTTGTTGAACGTTGTGGAAGGCAGAAAAAGTAAATAGTCCCATCTTAATGTCACCTGAACGACTTCCCAAAGATACAACATTTTCTTTGGAATGAAACACTTTCGGGTTGTGGGCCATTCAACGACAGCAACAACAGCTCAAAAATCCAAATGTTCATTGTATTTGTTGGTCAAATATCTGTGTAGAGAGGAAACAAGATTCCCTAAAAATTGTACAATGGATTTTTGTCCGAATTTGTTAGCCAAATGAATAGTAGCATATGAACAAATGAATCAGACTGACAAACGTGAGGTCTAGTTTTGCAAAGAAGGATTTAGTAGCTTGAAAGTAATCAATGTAATAATGACAAAAGTAATTGGTTTAAAATCGATTTGCAGTTTGAGATGAAATTGAAATATTTAACGAACTACTGCTGGTATGTAAATGAAATGTCAGGAAACATCAAATAAAAGTATAAACTGAAACTCTTGATCTATACACTCTTGATAACAATAGAAAACCATTCGATATTTAAGTCCATTATATTTCACGCTTTCTGAAGAAAAATTTAAAATTAAAAAACTAAAATAAAAGAACAATCAATTTTTTGTGAAATGATTTGTTTAAAAGTAATAAATAAAACAGCTTAGAGAAACGTTTGACACACGTCTGAATGATGCTTGAAATCATATACAGCAAATGAGAAGCCAATTGAGAATTTCAAGTTCAGTGTTTAATGTGTAGTCTTACTTTTAAAGAGTAGTAGAAGATACTTGTCTCGTGGTGTTTCACTCAGTCGTCTTCTGACATCAATAATGTATAAACATCTCAGCTGCGTTACATGATTTCGAGCAGCGTTCAAAGCCACATCAAATGTTTCTGTAATATTCTTTTTACATCGTCACAAACCAACCAAGTACCACTTCAAATAACTATTTATATCTCTTTTCCTTCATCTTCCACCAAAACTCTTTCATTGTCTCGGAAAAAGCTCTTTCCCTCTCACCTGACCGTTTGACACCAATAGTTTTCCTGTTTGTTTTAGCTTCCTGTAAGCTTTGAATTTCTTGACTTCTAGCTTGAATTTGTCTCTGTTGAGCGAGATCTCTTCTTCAATCTGTATTTCCTCTAAATGCTTTTTTTTTTCCTTGCTCTCAATCCATTTTCTCTCCCTGTTTTCCTCTTTTGGAGGCATGTGTGGATCTTCTTTTTTAATCTCTCTTTCGTCGTGCCTGTAGAGCATAACACGTGTTTCCCTGACCTCATCTGTTATTTTAGGCCAAAATGCGTATATTCCCTTATTTTGTCTCTAAAACCAAGTTGCCATCTCTCTTCTTGATTGTACCTAAGATTTTTTGCAGGATTCTTTCTCCTATTTTTCCTAAATCTAATACTCTTTTGTATCCAGATAAAGTAGTGTTTTGAACACATAGAGAACTTCTCATTCTACAACTGTGTTATAATTCTTTAATTTAACATCTTAAGAAAAACATTGTTTATTGTACAGATTTCTCAATTTTATTTATGCTAGTTTCATTTTTTTGCTACTGATTTTAACTGCTTCTTTTACTTTTATGTTTACATTTTCACCCAGAGCTTTGAAGTGCCTGTTTTCTTGATGTTACCATAATTCTTTTCAAAAATTTTTTGTGATTTACTTTCATTGGTCATGCATTCTGACTTCTCAAACGATATTTGTAGACCTGCTTTCTCAGATGTTTCACTCGGAAGATCTACTCTTCTCTGACGTTCTATTTATCATTACAAGGTCTCCTGCAAAGGCCAAACAATTTAATGCTTTTATCTATCTGCCCAACATCATATGGTTATTAACATTTTCATTTTATTCCTCTATTTTCCATTATCTTGTAATTTTCTCCAGCATTCAGTTGAATAATAATGATGAGAATTCGTTTCCTTGGCTGACTCTTCATACAATTTGAAAGGAACTACATATTGTTCCAAGAAATTTAACTTTGGATACTGTGTTTGTAAGGGTTTGTCTAGTTATTTCCAGAGTTTTTTGTCTACTGAAAATTCCTACAGAATTTCTGCGGAGAGGGTCTCTGTCTATTCAATCATATGCTTTTTTTTTAAACTACAAATATTAACATTACCTTTTTGTTTGATGTTTCCATGTACCAAATTATTTGTTTAACCATTAGAGTTTACTCTGGACAGAATGTTACCCCCAAATCCAACCTGATTCTCTCCAGTTAGTTTATCTAATCAAAGATTTAATACATCCAGAGCAACTTTCGATGGATTTTGTAATGTAAGGATAGTAATGTAATTTCTCTGTCATTAATTGTACCTGTTTTGTCCACTTTTTATGAATTGGGTACATTAATGCAAACTTCTAGTTTTCTAAAATATTTTCAGTATCCCAGACCTTGTCTACTTTTTCTTTCGTAGTTGTGACACCTTCGTCTCCATTAGCTGTTAGAATTTCTGCTTTGAGGTAATCTTCACCTGGAGTCTGTTGTGTTCTAATTGGCTGATACAATTTTTAATGACAATGATGCTTGATTTTCATTTTGGATATTATCTTGGAATTCCCGTCGTTTGGTTGGTTTCCCGAAGTCCAATAGCTTTTAGAAATGTTCTGCCAGTAACTCGTAGTCTTCTTAAGCGTTCAGTCGAGCTCTCCATTTTCTTTTCTGAAGCACCCAGACATGCAGTTCTTGAATTGTTTGTAGTAGTCTCTTATATTACATCTTTAAAGTGTTCTGCGTTTCCTTCAAGTTGCTCCTTTTCAAAGCACCTCTTTCACGCCTGAGTAACTTTATCTGTTCGCTATTTCTTTAAACGGATAGATTTTCCGATTACTGTTTGTTTTTCTGCTACACCAGTTGTTACAAGTTTTCTTTTCTGTCTAAGTGCTTGTTCACATTTATTATTGTAACATCTGGGGTGTCTTTCCTCTTCTCTGGAGCTATTTCAAATGCAGTGTGTTAATTCTTTCTGTAAACTTGTTGGCTTCAGTATGTTCTTCCTACAGTGTCTTTTGCAAATCGCATTCTTTTTACTTCAAAGTTTCGTCATTAATTCTCTTTGTAATACCAGTTTATTTTATGGCTTTATGTTTTGTAATAAAACTCATACAGATCTCAGTAGATGAGTGATCTGAATCAAGTTCCATTCTTCTCTTGAACCTAATTTTCTAGATTTCTCGAAACTTTAAGCTCCCCATTATATGTTTCTGTATGAAACTTGGCCCAGTTTTACTTCCCTCTCTACAAAAGCCTACATCACCAAAACTATGTGCCCACAAACTGTTATCCATCATAAACTGGTAATCTAACCTTTGACTAAACAGAACTTAATTTGAATTGAACTATGAGTGGTCTGAATACATATTGACTTTATATTAAAAGCGCAACTAAAGTAAAACAATTATCTGGCCTTAATCAAAAATTCCACTTACCTCGCGTCTTCATAACATTTTTCCAGATTTTTCGAAAGCACAACAGCAAACAGCAAGCAAGCAGTGACTAAGCTAGATTTATATTTTTAAATAAAATTTCTAAACAGTAATCAGACTATTGCATACCATATGGTACAATGTGGTAATGCCTAATGATAAACCTTCTTTAAACAGTGGCATGGGGAGAATAACTATTTCTAGGAAATGATATTCCAAGACAACTATTTTAAAATGAAGTAAATATTCAAAAAGATAGAATAATATTTTGCATGATCTTCACACATAACACTGGTCTGAACAATATTACGCTTAACGAAGTGAACAATGATTTGAAAAGGGTACAATGTTAACAGGAAAACCAAGCAGCTTAATGAGCTGATATCTTAATGCATGACTCAGGGAAGTGGGTGGTGTTTCTCTCAGCTCTGAGCAAGTTAACTAGCTGACAATAATCATTCCAGGAAACTAGCTGCGCAACGCTGCAGTCTGACCCCAAATGTCTTGTTTTCAAAAGTAATAACATGACTCTAAATTTATATTCTTTTCGCCTTCCAGCATATACATCATATTCGTACCTACACTCCTTTACAATAAGTATTCCTTCAACTAACAGATACAATCACAAGTCAAAACAGCACTAGTGAATACGTCCTTCACCTAACACCCTTCTACTAAGAACGTATCAGACTACACAGAGGCAAAAACCGTGCCACAACAAGACCAAACGTAGTTTGACAGTAACATAACTTGCTCTCTCTCTGAAGTGCACATCGATTACTTTCAAAAATCATAATGACATGACCGCCTTACAAAACTTATATTTGCAGATGGTGACATGACAAACTCTGCCAAGTTGGGGTTTAGTGAAGTGCGTTGTCAAGAATTTAAGATCGAATGACTTGAAAATACCTACCAATCATTAACCATTCGTGTTAGTTCTCTTATAAGCTGGATAGTTTCCAATCGGATTGATTTCTCCTTATCTTGTTGGGTATTGAAGTATCCCATATGATTATTATGTTGTTCTTCTGAACTTTCGACAGCCTGTTTTTCAGACCTCTCCAGACGTTTTCCGCTTATTTTGTCTTCATTTGTTGGTGCAAAACAATTCAATATAGAATGATATGTAATCTTTCATTTAGTTACTAAATAGAGAGTATTTCACAAAAGGATTCAAAATCAACAAGTTTTGGATTATACTGTTGTGAATCGCGAGGGCTCTTCTTAAAATTCTGAGATTTCAGTTGAAAGTTCGACTGTCAGCTTGCCTTTAAAAGTTCGATAGTTGTCGCTATCCATTGTTAGATCAGCATACCTCGTTCCTTGGATGGCCGCCAGCAGGATATTGTTGTTTTACAATTGCTATACATGTGCGTATGTGTGTGCGCCCATGTGCATGTGCGTGTTACGTATTTTAAATGTGGAAATACTGTAAATACTTCACATATTTTTGCTAAATAATTCAAGTCATTCGTATGCTTTTGAACATGGTGCCAATTTAGGGGAAACTTAAGTTTCATCTTTTACATACTTGAGTTACTTTTGAATACGGCACAAAACTGAGATTACTTTACTCCTTTAGGTCATGATGCCAGTTTACATAACTTTGATTAAGCGTATAATACATACACGGAAATAATGCAGTCTCTTTACGTATTTTTTATGGTATATAATCACATGCTTTTGAACATGACATCTGGATTGTGATATCAGTGGCTTTACAAAGAACAGGTAGGCTAGTTCCGCCACCCTGGAGTTTTTCTTCAAATTTCCCACCATAGTAAACAGAGAAACTGGGCTAGTTCCGCGGTCTTCTGTTTGTTTAATTTCCCGAAACCACCAAACTGAATTTTGACAACTGCACTGCTGACTAGTAGCGTGCCCTTGATCGACGCGTCAAAGTCGTCATAGCTATTCTAACATCAACGGGTTTAAAACTCTTTGTCGGGCAAAGTTCTCACTTCAGACCAGGCATTGTCCCAACGCTTCTTCCATAAAATTGAATGAACAAGCGACTTAGTATGGTATAATGGTCCATGCCAGTTGTAGAAACTACAGTGCTATCAAAATTGTTAAATGAGACTCAGCTACGGTTATTCTCTAAAGACCCTGCCATTTATGAAGACTCCAATATTCCTTCCTCTTCCTTTCTTATGGTGCAACAGTTACATACGTCAGCACGAAGGAAGTAACTGGAAGGATAATACTGAGGCGTTAGTGCACGTCCATCTACTGTTTCTTACGTAAATCGACTGACTAGTTAAGTGTGCAGGGATCAGCAGTCGGTGCTATAGTAACAATACGACTAATGCCATCTTGGTACCTAGCTTCAGAAGGCACCTTCTTCCATGAGAAGAATGGCACCCACATTCATTTTCGATTGAATTCTGTTCTGGAAAATGAACTGTGTCGTAATACATGTTTGTTATGATGTTAGCTGTCGTTCTACAACCCTCACTCATTTATGTTCTTCCATTTGATATGGCGTCCCTTTGACGATTTATTCCATAACAGCTTTGAAACTGTTCTCTTCACCACTATACAGGATGGAGAAAAAAATTTGTCACGAAATTTTAACCCTCGATAGCTGATGCCAGTAGGAACCAAAATTACTAATGTTGTGTAAGCGGACAACGTACCATTTTTAAACTACGGAAACTTGGCGCCATGTGCTCCGATTGGCCATGGGATTTCCCTGTGATCTATTCGACACATGTGCGTATCACGTTGGGGGAGTGAAGGGGTGAGTGACGTTTCGTTTGTATGTGTGAACCGACAACCATAGCGCAGCCCGTGAACCGACGAACGACAAAAGGGGAACCCCATGGCCAGTCGGTGCGCGTGGCGCCAAGTTTCCGTAGTTCAAAAATGGTGCGCTGTCGACCTACACAACATTAGTAATTTTTGTTCCTACTGGCATCAGCTCCACCTTGTATAAAAGATAACTAGATACTATGATAAAGTAAACGTTAAGAACCCGTACAGACTACAGGATTCAGACTACAGGATTCATTGGTACTTCCTGTTTACCTTGTACTCGACATTATAACTGCTATGAAGAGCGATTTTGAATTTAGGAGGTATAGTTGTAATGTTTTAATTAGCACCTCGACAAAGGAATCTTCTGTAACTTATTTAGCGTTGTGTTTGCAGATGCACGCCTGCAGTCCTGGTACACACAGAATTCCTCGTGCTGCAATACCGTAGCCGACCGCTAGACGAGCGAAAACAAAGGTGGAGTAGGGGCGGCAATGTTTTCTGCATCTGAAGGTGAACAACGGTATAAAAATACAATCAGAGGTGGCGGAAGTACATGACAACAGGCATTTCCGTTGTAGTCAAACGGTTTGAAAGATGTATAGCGAAGCGGGAGATCATCTCGTTTTGAAGAACCAGAAATCATGAGAGAATTAAAAGCTCTGGTGCTCGAACGCTGGCCTATCACAGTCCAGGAGATTCTGGAAAAATTGTAAATCTGTTATGGTTCAGTTTCACGGTATTCTGAACAAGAAGAATGTCGTTGGTCGTTGGCCACTGAATTCAGCGACTTCTCACTCCTAGACATCCCAGCGTGACACAGCTGCCAGTGAAAGCGTTGCAGCTGTGTCAGTTCAGTCCAGGTACCTTTTTTAGCTCCCATTCACCGTGGAGGAGCACTGAAAGTTGCATTTATCGCTAATCTCTCGCCCAGCGCTAAGATCCAAGCGAATGTGTATATAAAAAGGCTGAAAGAACTGTCCTGCAGAAGTACACGTCAACATCCGTAACATCGATTTGCTGCAGAGTTCTTGAACAAATTCTCAGATCGAATATAATAAAGTTCCTTTAGACGGAAAAGCTTCTGTACACAAATCAACATAGTTTTAGAAAGCATCGCTCGTACGAAGGTCAGCTCGCCCTTTTCTCACATGATATCCTGTGAAATTTTGATGAAGGGCAACAGGCAGATTCCTTACTACTATATTTCTGGAATGTGTTTAACACTGTGCCCCACTGTAGACTGTTAACGAAGGTACGAACATATAAAATAGATTCTCAGATATACGACAGGCTAGAAGACTTCTTTAATAATAGAAACCAGTATGTTGTCCTCGACGGCTAGCGTTCGACAAAGACAAGAATATCGTCGTGAGTGCCCCCGGGAAGTGTGACAGAAACGCTGTCATTTTCCGTGTACGTAAATGATCTAACAGACAGCGCAAGCAGCAGTCTGTGGCTGTTTGCTGCTGATATTGTGGTGTAAGGGAAGGTGTTGTTGAGTGACTGCAAGAGGATACAAGAAGCTTAGACAAAGTTTCTAGTTAGTGTGATGAATGGTAGCTAGCTCTGAATACATAGAAATGAAAGTTAATGCAGATGAGTAGGAAAAACAGTTAACAGTGCGCGTCTTGACACAGTCCGACTGGTTAAATATCTAGGCGTCACGTTGGAGGGTGATATGGAATGGAAGGACTACGTAAGGTTGGCAGTACAGAAGGCGTATAGCCGACTTAGTTCTATTGGGAGAATTCTGCGAAAGTCTGGCTCATCTATAAAGGAGACGGCACATAGAACACTAGTGTGACCCATTCTTGAGTACTGCTCGAGTGTTTGGGATCCTCACCGGGTCGTACTAAAGGAAGACATCGAAGCAATTCGGAAGCGGATCGGTAGGTTTGTTACCGGTAGGCCTGAACAACACGCAAGTATTACGGAGATGCTTCGGGAACTCAGACGGGAATCCTTTGAGGAAAGGCGACGTTCTTTTCGAGGAACGCTGCTGAGAAAATTTAAAGAACCGGTATCTGAAGCTGACTGCAGAGCGATCCTACTGCCGACCGCGTTTATTTCGTGTAAGGACCATGAAGATAGGATCATAGAGATTAGGATTCGCACGGAGGCATATAGACAATCGTCTTTGCCTTGTTCTATTAGCGAGTGTAACAAGACGGAAAATGATTAGTAGTGGTATTATGTACCCTCCATCACGCACAACACGGTGACTTGTGGAGTATGTATGTAGATGTAGATGTAGATGTAGAGATCTTTACCAAATATGTTAAGAGAGACATAATAATAATAATAACAATAATAATAATAATGAGCGTATGACATTGGTGGCCGGGAGACCCCTCGCGGGGCGGTTCGGCCGCCGCTCCACAAGTTCTTTAACGCCACTACGGCGACTTGCGAGTGAATGAGGATGAAATGATGATGAAAGACACACAGCACCCAGTCATCTCGAGGCAGAGAAAATCCCTGACGGGAATCGCACCCGGGACCCCGTGTGCGGGGAGCGAGAACGCTACCGCAAGACCACGAGCCGCGGACAAGAGAGACATAATTAGATACCGTCAAACTGACGACATAGACTTCTTGTTTTTTTTTATGAAACCTGTTCCTCACACTATTTGCGAGTGGAACAAAAAGGGAAACTCACTTGTAGTAGTACAACATGCCGTCCGCCACCCACCGTACGGTGACTTGCCGAGTATGTACACAATGTAGACGTAGAAGTATCACAACGATAGAGAGACATAGGGAAAAAGTAAGCAATGGAACATATGGGATCAAAACCGCCGAAAAGGGCAATGTTTCAATTATCATCCAGAAGGATGTGTCATAATGGGGTGATGGCGGATTATGTTCAGAATGGACAAACCATCACAGGAGCACGCTACCGAAATCCTACGATGAGGCTGCAGGAGCCTGTCAATGTGAAGCGCCCCAAGAAGCTCTCCGAGGGACTATTTTTGTTCCGCAGCAACGTTCCAGCTCATTCTGGTCAGGGTACAGTCACATATGCATTCTCCTGATATGGCATCCAGTGATTTCTTCCTCTTTTCTCAGATGAAGAAACAATTGCTTGGCAGGCTTTTGTAGAATGACGGCGAGGTGATTTCTGAGATCGAACGTTTCCTGAGCAGCCGAAACGCAGACTTCTACAACCAGAGTCTGCGCCATATCACACAACGTTGAGGGAAATGTGTCGCATTGGAGGGTTAATATGTAGGGAATAACTATCATCATCACCAGGGTTCATGGTCGCTACTGGATTTTTGAGGTTGACCCCAAATTAACAACTGCAGATATTGCTGAGTGAAGGATTTATCATTGGCGTGTCATTAATGAATCGTCATCAACTTTCTGGCTGTTGGGCACACAATGATAACTGAAAGAATCCCAACTAACCCAATTATTTGGATCAACTCTTATTTTTCATCATCGTTATTTTAAAGCATGGGGCTTATCACAGAGTAGGTGCATCAGCCAGCCACGACTCATAAGAAGCTCCCATAATCGCAGCCTACATTGTGGCTAACATGAGACGATCAGCCTGGAACATACTCTTCCTAACACAACCTGTCGAATTTCGTACGAACTTTCTTACCATATGGCAGAACAATATTCCATTTATTTCTCTCCTTGGTATCCCTGGCCGGCCGGAGTGGCTGTGCGGTTCCAGACGCTGCAGTCTGGAGCCGAGCGACCGCTACGGTCGCAGGTTCGAATCCTGCCTCGGGCATGGATGTGTGTGATGTCCTTAGGTTAGTTAGGTTTAATTAGTTCTAAGTTCTAGGCGACTGATGACCTCAGAAGTTAAGTCGCATAGTGCTCGTAGCCATTTTTTTTTTTTTTTTTTTTTTTTTTTGTTATGCCTTGGTATGAACACAGTTCACTATCTGATCAACAGTACCCGGGCACCGCTATGTAGTGCGGAATTGAACACTGAAGGTCACCAGAGGCGGACCCTGCAGTATAAAAAGAGACGTGGTGTATTTTGTTAGCATAGAAGCAGAATGGTTAGATCTGGAGAGCTGAGTGACTTCGAACGTGGATCAGTCGTTGAATGTCACCCAAGTAACAAATACAGGGATTTTTCAAACTCTTTAAATGACGAAAAGTTCTTTTATTTAAATATTATTATAATATATTAGTTTAGTTCGGGAAAGTAATCAAGTGAGTCAAACCATGTGTGTAGAGCTTGAGAACAATATTTTTGGTGGGCCTTCAGCCAATGAGAGTTGGACAGTGGCGGAACACTGCTGGAGTCAAGTGGAGACGGACTTTTCGAGTGATGAGCTCAAGGTAGCGATTCTGCACACTTTACGTAGAGTTCTTGACGAAGGCAAATCTGCCTATTGTAATGTCCATGCTTCGGTCGTATAGTTGAGTGATTCTGAGCGGTGAACGGCTGCAAGCATACTTTAACTTTTGAAGGGATTTTGTATTTCGAGATGTCTGAACGTGCTCCAGAGTAGGACTTCAGCTTTTGCCGCTCGATTTACGCAACTGAGGACAGAGTATGAACAACTATTCCTTGTACAGCGTGTGTCAGTTTGTGAGTCATCATTTTGAACTCTGAACTGTTTTGAGCTGCTGAATATTTCGTGTATTGTGATCATTCAGTTTCTGCGAGTGTTTGATGACTATTTAGTATGAGGATTTTGCTACCATTCTCGTATCGCTCTCAATGTAACTTTACTGCATTTGATAAGGGTATTTTCTGTATGCATTTTAACTGATTATCGTAGGACCATTTTCCGTTTATGTGAGATGTTCTTTCTTCAATAAACATTATTCAGTGTAATTCTCCTGCGTCTAATTCAAGTGCAGACGTTAGAATAAAACCCTCGTTATTAAATAAATCGTTTATCTGTTTTATATTTTTCTGTGTAATGTATTAATTCACAATTCGAGCCAATGTATATATAGATTATTTGACTTCAGGATAACAGCTACACGTTATTATTCTCAGCGAATTAGCTGGGGGGCTTGAAGGCAGACGTGCGCGGCTCGACCCTCTGACTACATCGAGCTGTTCTTTTTAAACAGAGCCGTGCGTAGTCCAAAGTATCTAAAGTACGAGTAACCGTAGGTAAAGACGCAACTGGTTTGTTCACATGGACTGCTGTCTGCTAGAGCAACTACTTATCAGTAACACCGAGGTACCGTCGCACACTGCTGTAGCCACTTCTTGATATCCTGGATACTAACGCTGGGACTGGATTGACGTCTGAGCTCGTCCCATGCGTGTTCTGTTGGGGACAGATGTGGAGATCTTACTGGCCACAGGAGTACCTCACCATCACACAGACAGTTCAGAAAGACACGTGCCGTGGTTGGACGACCATGTTCCTGTTGGAAATGGCACCCTGATACTGTCGCTTGTTAAGATGCGTCAAGTGAGCTATCCCTCTGCTCAAGCTGATGGTGTCAACACTTTCATGTTCTGTTATTAATTAATTTCATCCCTTTTGACTACATGTGCGTTCGATGATTAAGTAACTTCTGAATAGCATTAAAATTGATTTTAACGCTTTGCTCGTTAACGGTAACTACACATATGGTGACTTCTCTTTGACTCTTGATAACTTCCTTGTGTCCTTCGTTGCATTAATTATTCAGTGGTGTTTCATTTAGCGCAGCATAATCTAAATGAAGTTCTTTATCCGGGAGGAAACTTACCAGCAGAATAAACCTGGTACCTTTCATAGTTAGCCCCACGTACGCCCCATGCAATCTTTGTCGTTCATTATTCTTTGCTTCCTCGCTTTCAGCGGATTCTTATCACAATAATTCTAGCATGGATGGGAAGTTATCTGTCTCAAGTAACATGTCTTTTATTACTATCAGGACACTCCCTTTGTGTGATGTTGAACACCGTCTGGCGACAGAGTTGTTTTAATCGATTTATGAACTATTCTACTAGATGAGGGTTTGTCAAACTGTGTTCCGAGGGATGTGAATAAGTGCTCCGAGAAAAACTAATAACGTGGTCTTTTTATTGTTTTGATATTTTTAAAGTTATTATGATTTCTGTGTTATTAGTTACGATTTAAAATTGAATTAAATCAGACTAAATGATAATTGAAACCCTTAGCTACCGACAGGTGTTGTTGATATACCTCGATGGGGACAGCTGAAAATGTGTGCCCCGACCGGGACCTCGAACCCGGGATCTCCCGATGGCATTTTTTTTTTTTTTTCAGTAATGTTCGTTGCGTTTGGCCTCGGCGGACGTCATAGGACATCCGTTCAAGTTAATCGTTGATTCCTTTACGCAATTTTATTACAGAAGACCAGCGCCTCTGACCGAACAAGCTGAGCTACCGTGCCGGCACCCATCTGAGCCACCGATGACACAGATGAATAGTGCGACTGTTGGGACTTATCACTTGCACGCTTCCCGTGAGACCCACATTCCCAACTGTCCAATCTACATACATAATGCACCTAATAGATGTTTGCCCATCCACTCATTACTCAATCTCACTAAAGAGTTCGGGCAACCTGTCCGCATTCGCACAGACTAAGGTCAATGGCTGGGTAGCTTTTAACTATATATATGAAGATAGTAACTGTTCTCGAAAGAACAGATACCATTGATGACCGTGCAGTTTCTCTAGACTAAATGATAATTCATTGAAGGTATATCAACAACACCTGTCGGCAGCTGAGGGTTTCAATTAATTATCATTTAGTCTAGAGAAGCTGCATGGTCATCAATGGTATCTGTTCTTTCGAGAGCAGTTACTATCTTCATAGAAATAAATCAGCTTTGTCATTTTTTAAGAATTTTATTAACCTTCAAACTAAACAAGGTGTTCAATCAAAGTACCAGAGTTCTCACACTGTTCCATCAGAGGAAACTTTTGGGAACCCCTACACTTGACCGAACTCTAGCCTCCGAGTACGCGAGTGCACACTTGCTAGCCTCCACTTTCCACGCTGAATTTAGCTAAATTTGACGTACTTTCCCGCCGGGAGATGATCTCCTCTCGGTTAGCCTTCAGCACTTTCCAACTGAAATGTATAATGCCGTCTGTTGAGGATGGAACGTGTGAATGGGTGTCCTTCTCATCTTGATATAACTGTTGACAATACAACTAAATTTTTACGGCCTCGACTTCCACTATTCTTTGTTTCGGTATAACTGACTATTTCATCACCTATCCTTCTGACAGACACTGTTGCTGATTTGTAATTTGATTTTGTTTCGCTACCAGTATATTTACGGAACCATAGTTTGTTTTCATACTGATCCTAGCGCTGGGCGATTGTCTTGACTGCCGAGTGAAGCCTTAAGGAATAAGTGATGGTCTCTGTGGAATTTAGTTAGGCGTTTTTAATTGTTTCTCCAAAAGTCAAAGTGCATATTAGGACTGTGTAATGTATGATTTGGAAACAGATGAATAACAAAGATAGCACTAAGATCGTTCGACTCCACATGGTCTTGCGAATTAAATGCATTTCCGTTATGTTTGGTTTTATTCAGTAGACGTCGGACTTTAGGACTTAAACTTTATCATTCATTTAAGATTCGGTGCGGTCTTTGCAACTGCAATGGGTGACAGTCATAAAGCAAACAAGATAAAAAAGATGTCACATGAAAGAGACTGTTTTCGACAACTTACCAGAAATTCCACTGAATTTGATGAAAGAGGCAAGACCCACAATAAGGGACTAGTCACACGTTATGTCTGCGTAAACCTAATATAAATATGATTCCCCAGCGAGTGATTAAAGCATAAAGATAGATAGGAATCATTTCTTCGTATCACAGCTGATGAAGGGCAGGTGTTAAGGAATGCAGAGTCCCGTTCCACAGTGCGCAACAAACCTCTTTTAATATTCGCAGACGATCGTCATTCAGTGTACTGCAGAAGCCAAATTCATCGCTGAAGATAATGCGAAATGCATCAGCAGTCCAAACTTCCCGGACACGTCACGACTCCAAACATAGTCGTTTGTGTTGTGGTGTTGACGGCTACGTAGAGGACAGTAATTCTCTGGTCTGACTGCTGCTAATGTCCAACAAATAGTGCAGGGTGACACAAATTGCTGCGGCTACTCCACTACTTGATCTCGGATAACAGGCGCTGATGTGCAGTGGTTATTAGGTGTTTGGTGCACAATACGGCGATCGTTACATGTGATGGTCAGGCGTGGTCGACTAGAACCTTGACGACGACTATACGTGCCCTCACGTTCCCATGCAGTGCAACATAGGGCCACTGTCACATCCAAATGCCCCACAATTCTAGATACTCATATTTGCAAGACTCGACCAGACGGCCATATGGAGACCCACAGTGATGCCCCTTTGAAACTCTTGTCAGGTGCTGATAACACATTCACACACGGGAACACAGCATCACCGTATTCTTCACAGTGCTCACTCAACAACTGACACTGTTGACGCCCCTTGTGTATCCTGCCAGGCTTTGTAAGAACCGAGAACGCTGACAACTCTAAAGGATTCTGGTGGCCTGTATACGTATCACAGAGAATTGCAACCCAAATAATTTGCGTGCCTGTCTATGGCGTGTTCGTGCACGAAATTGCATAGATTTTCGACCATGTCTTCTGGGTAATTCACTTTTTTGTCGGGTAGTGTAAACAGGACATAATAACTCAATTTATTTAAGGAAAAATGGTTAATTTGAAACTTGCCCACTTGAAATTTCGGCCGCTACTAGCAAGTGTCACACCTCACTTGCAAACCTCATTTTTCTACTGTGTAAAAAACATCTCGCCTCTTTTCTTAATTTTGTAATTCGAGAAATATTACTATTCAAAAAAGTAGCTGTGATTGCTCAACCTTTAGAACGCAAACGTTTCAGAAGTGGATTGCTACGATGGGTAGTCATAAGCTTTTTATTATCTCCTTAAAAAATTCAAGCTACGACCTTGACTTTTGATAAAGATCTTAGTTTTTCTCTACAAGTTAGCCCCTCAATGTGGAATTTTTTCCCAACGATGAATGACTTGACGGATAGCCTGGTTGTAGAAGTCTATTTTGTCTGTTGATGAAACATACCACTTCAAAGATCACTTTCTCGTCATTCAGGAAATGCCTACCATGCCGTGGTTTCTTCGTCTGAGGATACGAGAAGAAGTCACCGGATACCATGTCAGAAGAATAGGTGTAGCGAGGCAAAATTTGGTAACCAAAAGAAGCAGCATTTGAGAATGTTTCTCGTACAGAATAAGCTACGGCGTTGTCATGAAGCAAAAAGAAACCATTGGAACCCTTCCCCCGAGAATCCAGCTTGATAGCTCCTATAGCCCTCGACAGGAGATTCCGACAGAATGCTGCTGTGATGGTTTGCCCCTTGTAAGAACTATCTGTTGTTACTGCGCCACGGCAGTACCAGAAAACAGTCAGCATCATCTTGTCCGATGGTAGTTGGATTTTCTCCTTCTTCGGCGGTGGCGAATCCACATACTTCCGCTGTCTGTTTTGCTTCCTTTCTCGGGATCATACTGATGCACCCAGTACCATACTGATTATCCGGTTAAAAAATTCATCTGGAGTCATCTGATGCAGCTGTAACTTTTTCACTCCTGCCTCCGTCAGGCGGGTTTTCTGAAAGTTTGTGTACGTTCTCGGAACGTACTGATTGGCGAATTTTGTCATGTTCAGAATGTCAGGAAGACGTTGAAAACTGATCCATGACTGATTTTCACTTTTACCACTATCGGTTCGCTCGTGACATACCAGTCTTGTATAATAGGGCTTCCATTTCAATTGCGATTCCTAGTTCTTCACAGACAGATGGTCTGCCACTTCGTCCTTCGCCGGGCGGTGTGGCCGAGCGGTTCTAGACGCTTCAGTCTGGAACCGCGCGACCGCTACAGTCGAAGGTTCGAATCCTGCCTCGGGCATGGATGTGTGTGATGTCCTTACGTTAGTTAGGTTTAGGTAGTTCTAAGTTCTAGGGGACTGATGACCTCAGATGTTAAGTCCCATAGTGCTCAGAGCCATTTGAACCATTTTTTGAACCACTTCGTCCTTCACCATGCACACTTGTTCGAACACATTCGGGGCAGCTGCCACACCTAACCCCTATATCATATTATGGTGCATTGTTGATGTACATGCCCTCCAACACTGAAATGGTTATAGGAACGTTGTTTCCCTTCAACGCAGAAAACTAATTTTCGCATGATACTCCAATTTATCAACGGGCAGCGTCGTTTTGTTTTGGTTCAGTTAGCACCACGGTACGGTACCGTGACATGGAAATTTCACTGTGTACCATTACGTCAGACAGATATGCGCAGACAAAAAAAAAAAAAAAAAAAAGTGTTACAAAACTAAATTTTTTCAATGTGATAATTAAAACTTACGAGGGGCATTTAATAAGTCATGCCACGCATGTTTCTCGGCCAATTTCAGATGAAAAACTTCGGAAGCTATGGTGAAACACCGTGCAATACTCCCGCTCCAGCCCCTATTTTCATGAAGTTATGGTAGGTGGTAGTATACTATACGTAACCTTCTAAATGGTCTCTGTAACGGAGGCGCATTCCAAGCAGAGCTGTCATAGTGTTTCTTTTGGCAGAAAACCAGGACATCGCAGATATTCATAGGCGCTTGCAGAATGTCTACGAAGACCTGGCAGTGAACAAAAGCACGGTCAGTTGTTGGGCGAGGCCTCTGTCATCATCGCATCAAGGACGTGCTAATCTATCCGATCTCCGACGTGTCGGCCGGTCGCACACGGCTTTGACTCCTGCAATGTCGGAACGTGCGAACACTCCTGTTGGAGTTGATCGACGGACCACAAACACACACACCACTGCTCAATTGGACGTCTCTATTGGTACTGGTGACACATCCGTCCAAGAGCTGGGATACTCAAAGGTGTGTGCCCGCCTAAAGCCGTCGGCACACGGACCTTGAATCCGAAAGTTGAGCGTTGAGCGTGCCGAGTTTCAGACGTCATAGCGTGGAATAGCACGCTCGGGAGTATTTCCAAACGTGCAGAGCAATATCTGGCATGTCAGATATTCTGAGCGTGCGTTTGAGCGTTGACCAATGAGATGGCACAACGCCACCTACGTCACAAGCACGCCGTCTCCCTTCGGTACAGAGTTGTGAGGCGCCATGTTGGCATTCATTCCAAGCCTGTATGTACATATGCCGTTTCTGAGCACCAGCAAATTGAGAATCACTGGAAAACCCGTGTTAACTGTGTGATCCGTTCCAATAAAATAATGAGAAACATCATATTCGTGGCAAAAGAATTATTATAACTTCAGTATTATGAGAGTAGGCTATTTGAAGGCAGCGACACACCGAAGATCCACCGAAAACGCATTGTTCTTGGTACAATTTGTTATAATTAAATTTCAATTAGTAACATATCTACGAATAAGGTTTTCAGCAACGGGTAATATAACTGATTAGATGCCCGAGGCGTGATGTTAGTTTAGCGTAATGAGTAGCGTCGCTGTCCTCATTAGAATTATGTGGTGGGGCGGTGGTTTGCATCTTGACATTTCCGATTTTTTTTCCTAACATTCGCGTTTTTATTAGGTTCTGATACTTTATTATTAGTTTAATATAAGTATATATTATAATATTTGATGTTATGTAAATATAAGTTCACCTTTTTTGAGGGATGACTTTGTTCGATTGGCTTAATCTACAGGACAGCTTGCACTACTTGTATAAAGATATTTTGCTCCTTTTTCTTTTACCCTTCGTAATTCACACGTTGCAAAGATTCTGCTACTGGGTAGGAACAGTGATCAAGTAAGACTGACCATGGGGCTTTACTAAAATGTGGGAATGATGAAATAATGTTTATCTTATGCGCAGAAGTATTCCAAATTTGTAACGCACTGTTTGTAATGGAACTTTTATAAACCTGTGTACTTATTGATTGGACATGGTACTTTCCTTTTCGTGGACGATGGAGGAAATGTGCGTTTTAATAGAGCTAACGTGGGATTTTACGCTCGCCCGTTGAGTAAACTGTGTGATTTACGAACTAGAAACATCCCTCAACTGTCGCTGGAGTGCGTTGCGATCGCGCATACCACGTTGGGGCCCACGTACCGTATGCACAAGTCGCATCGTTCCTGAGCGTTCAGCAGCACTTTGAACTTGGCACGCTCAACGTTAACGTTCGACAGCACGGTCCGTGTGCCGACAGCTTAACAGAAGACCATAAAGAGCAATGAGGGACCATCTGTGCGGAACTGATTGCGCGTGACGACGCTGCTGGTGACAATATTTTGTTGAACACCGTCTCAGGCACTGAGACATAGGTTCATCACTTTGAATCGGAAACAAAACTGCAATCCACGGAGTGCCGTCACACATTACCTCTCTTCCGAAGAAGAAGTTCAAATACGCACCCTCAGCCAGTAACGTCATGGCAACGGTCTTCTGGGATTAGCTTTTAAGTGTGTTGTGCTATCTACAGGAAACTGAAGAAACAGCTTCAGCGTGTGCAAACCAACTTCTTCAGCGCAACGTAAGACCTCACACAAGTCTGCTCACCCGACATTCGAGAGGAGCTCACAAAACTTCATTGGAGTGTTCTTCCTCATCCACCCTACAGACCACATCTCGCACTTTCCCACTTCCATCTGTTTGGCCCAACAACGGAAGCACTCTGCAGAAAGTAGTACGGGGATGATGGGAAGCTATTGGTGGAGCAAGACGCTGGCTCCGACGTCGACCAGTAGACTGCTACTGCGTGGGCATACAGGCACTCCTAGTAAGGTGGCGTAAGGCCGTCACTTTTAGCCAAAACAGTGGGGAACAATATGGTGTATTGCAATCCTGAACAAAATAAATCTATTTTCAGAAAAAAAGTGTTACATTAGTTAGAAAACATGTTAATTAATGATGAAATATCTCAGATATAAACGGTCGCAGGTTCGAATCCTGCCTCGGGCATGGATGTGTGTGATGTCCTTAGATTGGTTAGGTTTAATTAGTACTACGTCTAGGGGACTGATGGCCTCAGATTTTAAGTCCCATAGTGCTTAGAGCCATTGGAACCATTTTCTCAGATATAAAATCTGGTTTCCGAAAATTTTCGGTTGGATCTATTAGGTAATGAGGAAAACCACGCGCCTTAAAACCTACTCCAAGAAATATAACCTCATATTTATGGGATTTTAAGAATATATAATACTCTATCAAAAGCCTGCGTTACCAAATGTATAAGCATGACTCATCATTGATGTCTTTTGCGTCATTGTTGAATATGTAATTGCTCTGTATTCTGATATTCTGTGAAAATCTTCTTACAGGGGAATTAAACAGGAACAGTGCACAGTGCCACAGTTAAATGTCACTTCGGCTATAGCCATCGACAAGCAATAATCATTCATTTATGAAATGATTTTTACTGCCTCTGTCGCTTTTTATTAATAATTAATAGCACGATGCGTTTTGGCAGCATGCTACCATCGTCAGGATATTATAGCTGTGTGTTCATTAATATGAAATGTGGTGAGTTTTATTTGCCAGGTGTACCAGTGACTTTATGTATCGAAATTGAACACTTCCAGAAATATTCATTTGTTTTAGTGTACACTTTAAGTGATTTGTATTTTTAAATCATTCCATTCAGGTATTTTATTGCATTTCTGCTGGAACTTTACTTGTCTGGCACACAGGAGACAGTGATAAAGACATTGTCATCACTGAGGACTTTCACAATCAGATGTTTAACTTCCACAGTCTCTTAACAGCTACGAAATCTTATTTCATTAGGTAATTTGGTACGAACAAATGCCAAGATGTCATGAGTAATAACTCTAATGAGCTGGGGCACTACATCAGTGGTATATGTTGAGAATTTGTGTCTGACAGGAGGCATGCTAGGATAGTCCGTGTGGTTCTGATGACTACTGTGTCTGGAAGACGCAGTGGTCAGTGTATCAGCCTAGTAGGCAGCCTGCCTTCGGCAGTGATACAGTGCAGACCGCGCCTGTGTTCCGCGCATGAGGCAACGCTTGCCTGTGTTAGCATCTGCCTTTACATGTGCGCTGGCTATACCCGCAATACCACATGGCCAACCAATATCGTAAAGCAACGCTACGATTTACCTTTTGCTCCGACTGAGCATGACCCAAAGCACCCTATGTGGAAAGTGTCTTAGGATACGAGATAAAGATACCAGCATTGGACATCGTAGGCATATATTTTTCCATCGTCAGCAGCAAAGTGCAGGTGAAAATTATCAGTGATGCCTCGTGTGACATGATCATCAGGGAAGCAAGTCAAGGACTCTGCTTCTCTCACGAGGATGGCAATGTAGGCATTGTGACCGTCCAGTCATGCGGGTTCAGGCGTCCGAACAATTAAAGTTTTCGAGATGCCTTTTGAGCTGCCTGCTGATCTGTGATTAGCATCTTCTGCTCCTACGGCACGGCTCTCGACCACGCAGCCGAGAAATGGGCACAGCTCAAGACATATAGAATGGTGTCCGACGTATGATCTCTGTAGTCATATGCCCTCGTACCTCAGCATCAGGGACTGCAGCACTATTATCATACATGATCGACAGTTCCGCAAGTCCTCGGGATGCAGAAGGGAAGGACATCTTCACTCACAATGTATACAACGACAGATCGCACAATTGCTCCCTACAGATTTGACGCTAGCCGGCCGCTGTGACAGAGCGGTTCTAGGCGCTTCAGTCCGGAACCGCGCTGCTGCTACGGTCGCAGGTTCAAATCCTGCCTCGGGCGTGGATGCGTGTGACGTCCTTAGGTTAGTTGGGTTTATGTAGTTCCAAGTCTAGGGGACTGATGACCTCAGATGTTAAGTCCCATAGTGCTTAGAGCCATTTGAACCATTTGATTTGACGCTCCCATCCAGTCCGACTAATCTGCTGGTGACGCAAGCAGCGGCGCTTACCGCCACCACGATTTCACGAAGCCTGCCGCTCAGCCACCTCAGAATGCCATAGCCATCAAAAAACGAAGGTTTGGAGGATGCGAAGGGGCCAATAGGCAGGGAGTCAGCCACGCATCAAGTTCCTCCACCCAGCACCATGACTGGCGTCGCCACCGTATCAGCACTGTGCTTCCTTGTGGTGCTGACGGAAGCTTTTGAAACCGGACGTCGGGACTCTTTGCCGTCGTCCGACACAGGACATGTTCACAACCATCGTTCGCCACGGCGGTACAAGTGAAGGCACAGGTCGATGCCAGGATACAGAGACAATCTGACGTTCGAGGATGATATGATACATGCAGACGACGCCCACCTCCCGATGTCTGCTGACGGCGAAAGTGATGGACAACCTTGCACAGCGATCACGCCAGCGCCTGCGCTCTCTGTGGAAGGTGTAACGAACAACGTGGAGACAGTTGTCCCTCCACTATCATCGTACAACCAACCCGTCACAGGGGAAGACCATATGGGCACTGAAGGCTCCCCCATCGCAACAGCTTGGGGAGAGATGAAGAAGACGCGTTGGCGATCCCTCTAGGGTCGAAACATCCAGCCAGTGACGTAGAAGTGCGTCCCCTGCGGTCAGGCGGGACATGGTGATGTCACCCTTTGACTAACCCCCCTTCCTCTTTGCGATGGTAGATCAACTTTCAGCGACCCTATGACAAGCGTCCAGAGTGGTCACAGTCAACACCAATATGATTAGCAGTGCAGTCAAGATACAATTACTCCGCCGGCCGGAGTGGCCGTGTGGTTCTAGGCGCTACAGTCTGGGACCGCGCGATCGCTACGGTCGCAGGTTCGAATCCTGCCTCGGGCATGGACGTGTGTGGTGACCTTAGGTTAGTTAGGTTTAAGTAGTTGTAAGTTCTAGGGGACTGATGACCTCAGCAGTTAAGTCCCATAGTGCTCAAAGCCATTTGAACCATTTTTGAACAATTACTGCGAAACTGGAATGGTTGAATCACCGTTATGTACCCACTGCCACAGTGGGGATACTCTTCGTCTCACACGTCTGTCGACGCATGATGTATGGCAACTCGTGCAATGGATATTGGCATGCTACTGCTGTGCCCTGCGAACGACTGTCAACCCACAATTCCTTCTCCTTCTAGAGGACACAAATTTCTCATTTACCAAGCACCGCGCTATCATGTGGCTCCGGGGCGTGAGACTGAATACCTCTTCAGCGACGGGGCGCATTCCAGGTACCATGCTTTGGATGCTCACACCGCACTTGAACTAGCGCGGTACTACGGCCGTCAATTTGCTATAACTTACTCAGTGTAACTTACGACCCCCTTCCTGTTCAGTTGGGGCGTACCCTACATTCGACGTGACTGACACCTCAAAACACCGTTTTTCGGAATGGTAAGGCGTAACAGCCTAATCCTGGCCAGTGGACGAGAGATGCGCCCGAAGGTACATATATAAATAAATAAAAAACAACAATTCCATACATTTCCTACATATATAAATAAATAAAAAACAAAAATTCCATACATTTCCTATCTATTGGTATGACAACGTCGTGGCCAGGCCTCAGGTTGCGAACCCTGCCCACTTCGCTCCCTAACCCTGCGTTGTTCCTCAAACCTCTAAAAACAATAAACAAAGAAAATAAAATAAAAAAGGTGGAGACCCGGGTTCGAAACTCGGTCTGGCACAAATTTTTAACTTGTCCCATTGATATATATCAATGCCCTCTGGAGCTAACGTTTTTAATTCCTTTGTGTCTTATTTCATTTAGTACTGCAGTGTGACATTTTTCGATGGGCACAACTCTTTTCAGTTCGGCAGAATCGTGAGGTCAGCGCTGTTTACCCTTACTATTTGTTGGTGGTATGAAGGACGGTCCAGTGGCTATTTGCACAAAAAGACCTAGTCTAGCGATCTATCGTCATAAGTCAATAAAAATGAATTGGAATGGCAGAAAAGAGGAACGTCATTTCTCAATATGCATTACGCAGTCGCATTTCAACGATAAGTCAGATGGGACTCACTGTTCTGTACATCAAGAAGCACTTTGTGCTAAATTTGCAGGCATCCAGCACTTGAAGATATTGGTGGTATGAATAGCAATATTTCTGACGTTTTGCGCATTATTTCACTGTCAGTTACAACAGTTTTCGATGGAACTGGACGAAAAGTATGCAGACTTTACATACTACTGCTAAATACTGCTAAGTCAGAGAGCATACCTGGAACGATTTTTCGATTTAAAACTCGCTGTTGTTGAATTTACGAATGGAGAAGGAGTGTAGGAACGAGAATTAGAACATCCGGAATAGATTGCATTTTACAACTTATTTCTGATTTGATGGGAATGCATTTAAAAAGGAAATCGCTTTATAAAAGGAACACATTCTGCCAAACATAGTCCATTTCCCTAAACTCACTGGCGTCAAAGAAAACGCGATGTTTGAAGCATTCATTGTGGCATTGAAAGAATTACAGCAATCGTTTCCTGAACGCTTTGAGGACACTGCCAATCCTACATGTTTTCTAGCTGTTTTCAAGACCGTTTGGCGCGCGGGATTAACCGAGCGGTCTTAGGCGCTGCACTCATGGACTGTGTGGCTGGTCTCGGTGGAGGTTCGAGTCCTCCCTAGGGCATGGGTGTGTGTGTTCGTCCTTAGGATAATTTAGGTTAAGTAGTGCGTAAGCTTAGAGACTGATGACCTTAGCAGTTAAGTTCCATAAGATTTCACACACATTTGAACATTTTTGAACAAGACCGTTTGTCGTTTCGCTTTGAATCCATTATATACGCATGTGCAGATGTAACTGATTGAAATGGAAGGTAATTCCCATTTTAATGACAAATCCTTTTACGTTAAAACAATTGAAGAGGTCTACGGTGTTTTCCTCAGTATAGACACCACGTCTCCATAATGAGGTTGCAACAGTGCTAAAATATTCCGATTGATGTATTTGAGTGAAGGACCTTTCTTCGTTGTGAGTGAAATTGTCTGCATCTATCTGTATGCTCGCAGTTTGTAAGAGATAGAAGTTATATTATATCTCTCGGGTGCCAAAAATAATTAAATAATACTGGAAATTTGTTTTGTTTGCGAGCTATGTTGTTGATAAATGTGAAATATAAAATCAAGTGCCTGCTGTTTAAATGCTGCGCATTCGCCGTTCCCTCTCTTCCCCCTTCTTACAGTCAACACCATGGCATGGTGGTGGGAGAAGTCTGCAGCGAGGCTGGGAACTAAGGCACTCGCGACATGGCAAGGTTCGCCAGCCACGTTCTTGGCTCCTCCTGCTTTATATTAGTATAAGAAGCACTCCACAATGGAGAATTCTTTGAAGATATTTACGTTGTTACTCTGTATCTTACCATTTAGCACTCTGTTACCATGCATCATGCTATGAAAATTTCTAGTACTTTATAAAAGTCCATTTGGTGTACTTTGTCCATTATATGTGATATATGAAAATTATTCATGATATCCTGGAATGGAGGACCAGTGTCTTTAATGCATAGCATTAGGTTGGCGTAAAAGTTAATACTATTTTTGCATACGTTTAATAAACGCAACGCCGGCCGAAGTGGCCGTGCGGTTAAAGGCGCTGCAGTCTGGAACCCCAAGACCGCTACGGTCGCAGGTTCGAATCCTGCCTCGGGCATGGATGTTTGTGATGTCCTTAGGTTAGTTAGGTTTAACTAGTTCTAAGTTATAGGGGACTAATGACCTCAGCAGTTGAGTCCCATAGTGCTCAGAGCCATTTGAACCAATAAACGCAACATATATACATAATTGAGACTTTTGTCATAAATAATATTTTTTCCTTCGCTATTTAGAACAGTCTGCAAGATTGGGGTAATTTTAGGTTCTTCAACTGTGGAAATACGTAATTTTGAGATGAAGAACTCGTAGAGTAATTTTCAAAAAGCATTTTCATAAGGAACGGAAGTTCCTTGAAGGTTGTTCGACAGAGAGCGGATAAGAAGAAGATCGAAAGGTGCATGATCAGGTGAATAAGGTAGGTTCGGAATGACTTCGCAATCCAACTACTGTATAGGGTTTTTTTTCAGTCTAGCAGAATGCGGGCGGGCGTTATCGTTGAGTAGCACCACTTCACGCAGTCTTATTCGTTATTGGTCTTGGATTTCGCCTGCAAGACATCCCAGTTGTTGACAATAAGTGTCAGCAGTGATGGTGACATCTTGGGGAAGCACAACTGGCGTAAGGTTGCCTGGGGGTGGAAGTGCCAGGCAAAATAAGGATTGAACACTATTCGTATCAAGTTTTTATTAACACTGTTAAAAAAAAAAGTAACTTTACCAATTAGGTCAACAGGACCTTGACATATTAAGACAAAAACATCCCATTAGATAAAAACAATTTAGACAAACTCTTCAAAGGTTCTTTTCCTTTGTTAAAAGAATAACTGGTGAAGTACAAAACTCAAGAATGCCCCAAATAGCAATGTTTTATAACAAGTTTAACATGATATGAAAAAAGTCTTCAAAACAGAAAGGCAATTAGAACCTTTAGAATGTGTTTCATAAAACTATAGCAAATAATTCAGGTTCATTAAAAGGATACCAAAACAATTAAAGCTGCTCGATACGAAACCCCACACATCAGGCAATGTGGTCTGGACGAAAGGGCCTGATGTGACTTAGGACAGGCCCGATACACTTCTCACCACACTCTTCCTTTTCTGAGCAACCAGTGGATACACGCCACAAGCACAACAAACAATGACAGCCATATAGAAGCTGTATGTCTTCATACGAGTGACACACTCCTCAAGTCACCTGGCCGGACGCGGGAACACGGAACAACCAAAACACGAGACTGAACCGAGTTCAGTATACAGGTAGCAAGATACAAATACATGTACGATTCAAACAAGTCACCGTTATCACGCCCACAGTGGGGAGCGAGATCAGTCTTTACCAATGCCGCATGGTCTCGGCACCGAAGCCACGAACTAAAAGTAGCTCACAGAGCACCCAAAGCCGCTGTGACAAACAATGGAAAAACTTGTATCCGCCAGGAGATGCGTGGGTGGCGACGACCCACCGCCCGCCTCCAAATGTGGGCGGTCCAACGAATAATGTGTCAAATCCCCATTCCAGTGGACGTCCTTAGTGTAAAGAAGATGCTCAGCTAGACAAACCTAGAAGTCACACGGGTGGTAAAACGAACATCCAGCCCATTACCTACAGGCCAGCGCTCTCCGCGCTGCTTCATTCACTGCTTCTTCTGGAAAAACAGCCTCACCGCCACTCGCGGCATATGTTCCACGCCTCCTTCACGCCAATGATCGTGTTCAGGAGATGTGGCACAAGCTAGCGGTAGCGGAACGGTTCACAATTCTTAGTACACCACACCGTTGCTATTTCTCCAGATACGCTCAAAATGGTTCAAATGGCTCTGAGCACTATGGGAATTAACATCTGAGGTCATCAGTCCCTTAGAACTTAGAACTACTTATACCTAACTAACCTAAGGACGTCACACACATCCATGCCCGAGGCAGCATTCGAATCTGCGACCGTAGCAGCAGCGCGGTTTCGGACTGAAGCGCCTAGAACCGCTCGGACATAAAGGCCGGCTCCAGATACACTAACGTTATCGTTTGTGTATGCGCGAAGGTCTCTGTATGGGTATTTGCTTCTTTGTTTGGGCTCAACCATTCATTTCTTTTCCTTATGTAAGCATAAAGACATCATTTCTCGTTACCAATAGCGATACAGGATGGAAATGGTCGAAGTTGCTCACGAGCAATTTGTGCTGAGCAATCTGAGATGTACATATGGCCATCCACTGATGTTCGTGGTTTTAGTGGAATGATCACTGTTCATATTTGCCAGTTCTCGAGAACGCTGATGTGAATCACTGTGGGTTAACGAGCCCTGAAGATCACCCTGAACATGGAGAGTCACCAATGTCAAAACGACCTTCCGTAAAAACGAGAAAATAATTTTCTTGCCGTGCTCTAACCTGTGGCATTATCCCCATACTCCGAGCAAATGTTTCTGTCTACCTCTGCTGCTGTATACCCTCTACTGAAGTCAAACAGAAGAGTACGTCGGAAATGTTCCGAATTTTCCACTTGGCACTCTATTTTCTAGTATCTCGACCGACTATCCACAGACGACCGAATGACAGTATGTAACCTCATAAATTAACAATGTGTGGGACGGCGGGTTATGTTATTTCAATATTTAAGTTTGGAAGGTAGAAGCCGAGGTACTGGCAGAAGTAAAGCTGTGAGGATGGGGCGTGAGTCGTGCTTGGGTAGCTCAGTTGGTAGAGCACTTGCCCGCTAAAGGCAAAGGTCCCGAGTTCGAGTCTCGGTCCGGCACACAGTTTTAATCTGCCAGGAAGTTTCATACTGACGTTAGTTTCCAGTCTGCACGGCCACATTCTGGACCAGCCCACTGAAAGAAAAGTTTCTATTCTCCTTCCACTTAGCGGGATCAGGAGTATGATTTAAATAAAAGTATGAAGTTCGAGTTCATACTTGAATTTAGTGAACTTTCTCACGTACAACACTTAGAAATTCACAATGTTCAATTGAAAATAAACCTCTCTATTCTAATAGCACAACTAACGGTTCAGAGGCGACCTCTACAATTCCTTCCTACCAGATAGTTTTCGCTCTGACTAATAATATTCTTTAAATGTTTGCACTAAATGTTCAAAATTAATGCTCGCCATAAAAGTGGAATCAATAATCGCCACTTGCCATGCGGATTTATAATTCTCACGGACGGCACACTAACAGTTACTTAGGCGAATTCCAAGCGATCCAGGACGGTGTACAGTCCTCGCGAGTTCACTATCTGTTTTTTACCGCAAATATGTGATCCGTCACAGTCCGTCTCTGACGTCATCTGAGGCAGAACCCGATGCGACGTTTAACAGCCATTGATCTTAAAAGTGGCTGAGTGCGAAGTGAATCTTCTTACTGCCTCTCGGGCTGTATTTACGTATGTGCCGGATCGGACGGTCGAGGGAACATCTGTTGTCTACGGCTTTCTGCATACTGCAGCAGCCTCCGAACGACCGCTTTCTCGGACACATAATCTTTAATAACATAGTTACAAATTTTTTCGGAAACTTCTTAGTTTTTACATGTATTCAGATAACTTCTTTGAAAGCACAAAAAAAGTTTCAGCTCGCTTGGATGTAAACTTTGCCTTCTAGAATTTTTATACTGGAACTAACGGTAGATCGTCACCTCTGAACCATATCTTTACTAAAACATGTATTTAATGTTATTAACAACTCTCAAATTTGGTACAGCTCTATTACTTGGTAGGATTTATCATCTGTCTTAACCAAAATTCTCTACTCTTAAATTTACAGGTACTTAATCTACTACAATTAGGTATGTTTTAGTTACAAAATTGGTTTTTACTTAATTACTCAAAAACTATAAGAGGTAACTTAGCGTGGTCTCTCAGTTATGATTTTTAGGGTGAACCGAAGCATAAAACAAATTTTTATGTATGTAAGTCCAATATTTAGCGCTTTTGATATTTCCTAAGAACGTGGATTCCGGTCGTAATTATTGCTTTTTGGTTTTGAAACTTGTGCAACGTATTTATGAGTTCTAAACTCACATTCAGACCAAAGTCTGGCTTTCTAGCTTTATTATTTAGCGCCACTTAGTTTTTTCTTAAAACGGCATTTTTACGTAAACTACTAAGTCTAGGTACATAAGACTTGATATTTGGAACATTATTGTACTAAACTATATTTTTAAAAAGTTTTAAACGTAAATTTTGATCTTTAATTTCATACTTAATGCTGGTGCAATACTTGAGCGCTGTGTGCTGATGCCTTAAGGTGACGTGGAGCTGCTAATAGTGAACTGGTGTAAGTCCCGGCACACTGGCGCGCCTCTGTATCTCACACATGATGCAGCGCTTGCTTTGCTTCAAGTGAGCTACAAATAAAAAATGACATCTAAAAATGAAGCCATAGCAACCGGAATACCAACATGCAAAACAAAAACGTTACGAACTTATGCACGAACCCAGTAAGTTTGGCTAAGAATTGTTTATTCCCTGTAATCATCACGAAAATGTGAAGTGACAACTGCGTAACGAAAACAAGCATTTTCCTTACAAAAGGCACACGTGAAAAAAGAAAAATGAATGCATTAAGGCAATTCACAATATTTACTACTTTTATTTATACAGAACTGGAACGTTGTCCCAGGCATACTTGACCAGATTCGCAAATTATCAAAGACATCTCCTCTACATTTTTACTTGGAGTAAAGTTCGTAATTCTTTGACTTCCTTTTCCGTATGATTTCCATAATCAGCTTAACGACGTCGAGGAAGCCTGGAAATAAGTAACGTTCACCTCATTTAGAACCCAGTCTCGTAGATCTCCCTTGATAACGGTGCACTGACTCTCATGAGCAGTTCTAAATCTTTCGATCATTTTTTCCCATTTATATAATTCATATTCAGATTTTACGAAACGGAACCGGCTTTCCAAACAGCATAACTTTAGGCTTTTCTCCCTCCTTCGTTTAACCAAAAAATTTGCACCATTTTCTTGCTCAGTCAAAGCTATTGCTGCACATGTTTTCTCTGAGCTTTGAAGGTGCTCTGTGTTTGTTCTGGACATTTAGTAGCACAAAAATCATCGTTCGAACAACAATTCGCGGAACTGTCAGTTATTTCCTGTTTCTTCAAATGTTTCCACAATTTATGACAAAATGTTGACATCATTCGAACGAATATCCAAGAAATAAAGTAATATACGAGTGTGAGTCAAACGAAAAACTTTAATTTGTAATAACAAATCGAAATTTCGCGCAGTTATCCTGTAAGTTGGTAAGCGTCTTACAAACAGCGTGCAGAATGGCCTGTAGCTGGCAGCATAGTGCAGATGCACACATACCGTCGCAGTATCAGTGTAAAGATGGACGCCGCACTTGCAACTTTCACCAAGGAAGAACAGCGTTCTGTTATTCGGTTTTTGCTTTGTGGTGTCACCGCCAGACACCACACTTGCTAGGTGGTAGCTTTCAAATCGGCCGCGGTCCGCTAGTATACGACGGACCCGCGTGTCGCCACTATCAGTGATTGCAGACCGAGCGCCGCCACACGGCAGGTCTAGAGAGACTTACTAGCACTCGCCCCAGTTGTACGGACGACTTAGCTAGCGATGCAACACTGACGAAGCCTCGTTTATTTGCAGAGAAGATAGTTAGAATAGCCTTCAGCTAAGTCAATGGCTACGACCTAGCAAGGCGCCATAGCAATTGATAGTTATCGTTTGAAGCATGTCTCATCAAGAACGATGTATACAAATGATGGATTAAAGTTAAGTATTCCAGCAGCTACGTACTTTTCTTTATAGCCTTCATTACGTATCCTGTTTCAAATCTCACGCCATCCTGCGTGAGCTTATAGCGTGCATTTCGGCCTTCTCTAGCAATACAACATGCGTAGTGAAGGTGTGAAACCTATTGAAATTCATCGACGAATGAAGGTTCGGTACGGTGATGCATGTTTGACACAGCAGCAAGTCCACGAATGGAGTAGGAAGTACGGAAATGGTGTGACTTCAGTGGAAGATGCTCCTCGTCCATGTCAGGCACAACGAGTTGTGACTCCATAGAACATTGCAGCAGTTGAAGCTGTAGTGAAGAAAAACCGTCGAGTGACACTGAATGACATTGCAGCATGTTTACAGACTGGTCATGGGTCAGCACACCACATTGTGCATGATGTGCTCCAGTTTCACAAAGTGTCTGCAAGATGGGTGCCACGGCAGCTGACTCCTGAAATAAGAGGACAACGTGTTGATGCTTGTGAAGAACTTCTTCGGCCCTCTGAACGAGAAGGTGATGGCTTCCTTGCAAGAATCGTTACTGGGGACGAAACCTGGGTTTACTTCCACCAACCGGAAACGAAGAGAGCGAGCAAGGAATGGCACCATTCCTCATCACTAAAACCAAAGAAGTTTAAACAGAACCATCAGCAGGGAAGGTTATGCTGACTCTCTTTTGGGACGAAAAAGGCGTCATTTTGGAGCATTACATGCCTAAAGTGATCACTGTCACCAGCGCATCATACACAGATCTCCAAAAAAATCATCTGCGGCCTGCAATCAAATCAAAGCAACGTGGATTGCTGTCAGCAGGTGTCCTTTTTCAACATGACAATGCAAGGCCCCACACTGCCAGTACAACAGTTGCAACAATCACAGACCTGCATTTTGAGTGTCTTTCTCATCCACCATACTCACCGGACCTTGCCCCAAGTGATTTCCATATGTTTGGACCACTCAGAGACGTAATGGGAGGAAAGAAGTTCCTTTCTGATGAAGGGGTACGCCCACGCGATGCATGAGTGGTTGCGCGGACTACCAAAAGAATTTTTTTCTAATCAATTTATGCACTTTTTAAGCGCTGGAGGACTTGCATTGAGCGTGGGGGAGATTATGTTTAAAAGTGATACAGCTCGGTATCACTTCTGCACAATAAATAATATTAAAAAAAAAATTAAGGTTTTCATTTGACTCGCCCTCGTATAACACATATGTGTTTAGGAGAAGTAGGTGATCTTAGTTGCATACTATGTTCTATAAATTGATAGTCGAGGGGAGAGAAAGGAAAGGAAAGAGAAGGAGCTACTGATGTCAGCTATATTGGGAGTTCATGAGGAATCAGCGGCTACCGAGCGAAAATGTGTTTCGCAGCGGGATTCGAACGTGGGATGTCCTGCTTACTGGGCAGTTGCGTTGACCACCGCACCACCCGGACACACTGTTTATCGCAACTGCCTGGACTATCTCGGTACGCGCTTCAGCCGACCCACATTCCCAACAAGCGCCACGTAACCACAGTCCCTGTCGATGTCCTCCATCTCTGCTACTTTGAGATTTGATATTCCCGCAGAATGCCGAACGTAAATGTGCATCCATACGGAAGGTGGTGGATTAATTGCCCATCAGTTACATCAGTGCGTGAACACCACGCATTCATATAATACAATGTTCTTCTTGTTTCTTCTTTGGAAGATTGGAAACATTAATTGGATTCCACATTACTGTGAAACTCTGCAACCGCACAAAGACAGATTCCATTAGCGACCACTGCATGTTATTATGGTCATTCAACGAGTTGCAAATTAGAGCGAGTATTAACTGTGAGTAATTGTTTCAGAGAAACTATCAACATAAACTGGAATTCGCTTTAAAAATTACGATAGCGTTGTGCTGTGTTACCTGTTTACCGATGTTTCGTCTCAACCAACTCAAAGTGCTCGTCTTGTTACGCATGCACTGTCTGCTAGAGCTACGGTAGGGGTGCCCATTTCTCCAGCTGACTAGCAAGCTGCGAATTTGGTAATTTTCAACATTCAGTAAAACAAAAAAAATACTTGCAGTGGATCTTAGTAGCTACAATTTTGACACTGTGTTTCTTTCTGTGCACTCTTCCTGGGGTAAATGAAAAACTGAGGACATGTTTCGACATGTCTGATTGGGCTCTTCCTTTGCTAGATCAAATATGTAACCACAGTCCCTAAAATGGAATGGAATACTAACGCTTAAATATTGCAGAATACTATGATTTCAAAGTTCCATTCTGATACGAGATGGTGTGTCATAGATGTATATGCCTCAAATAATGTATTATGTTTGCCTGATTCTGAAAGACTATGCTGTGGTAGTCCTATCACTGAAGAAATCGCGAACAGACAGTGCTGCTAAAGTTTGTTCACTCCGTTTGGGAGTTTAAAGTGAGACTGTTGCCGGCCGCAATCCTAGGCGGCCGTCAGCGCAGCGGTGCCTTCTCCCCGCCAGCCTGTATAATTCCCGTCTCGGCGTGGCTGCCTGTTTTCCGGCCTAGTAGCCCGCGGCTACGCCAAGACTATCAAAGGAAAATGGAAGCCTTTGTGCTTCACGCTTCTTTCTTTTGGACGAAGCACTACAGTCAGGCATAAATTGCTTTGTGGTTCCATTAACGGCGCCTCGGAGTGAGCAATTTGCTAGACTTTTCGTAGGAATAAAGCGAGCGAAATAGGTCACGGCCGCTGCTCCAGAATTTCGCGTACTCTCGTACTCATTGTTGTGCTATATATATTTTTAATTTTGAAAAGAGATGTGGTAGTCTGTTATTAATAAAATTTTAATTACTTTCTCGTACACCAGCGCTTATTAAATAATGTCGAGAAAGTATCTTGTTCTAAGTGATACTATTCTGTTAAGCTCCGAAGCTATCTTCTTTGTTGCTCGACTTCAGTCGTACTCCTTTACGAGTCGCTGTTTCTCTGGTAGCTTCGGATGTGAGCACGACTTTTCCAGTAGGAGGTACAGTCTTGCTGTTTCGTTCAAGTGCACAAGCGTTACTGCTGAGGTGAGGGCAGTCGCTCAGACTCCACGCTGAAATTTACCAAGTCGAGTAGCACCAAGAAAACATATCAACAGTCAGCAGAAAAGAAAAATTTGAGTTTGCACGTTTTCCGCCGAATGATAGGGCAGCAGTGAATGTTAAAAAAATGGTTCAGATGACTCTGAGCACTATGGGACTTAACATCTGAGGTCATCAGTCCCCTAGAACTTAGAACTACTTAAACCTAACTAACCTAAGGACATCACACACATCCATGCTCGAGGCAGGATTCGAACCTGCGACCGTAGCGGTCGCGTGGTTCCAGACTGAAGTGCCTAGAACCGCTCGGCCAGACCGGCCGGCAGTGAATGATAAATCGGTTTACTGGCGGAGGGTGTGTGTATTTGTACACTCATGTTCAGAAAAAAAACATAACACCTTGAACGACTAGATATAGGACTTCCATATTCACAGGGCATGTGCATTAGTATATTCTACAGAAATGATTACCATTTGAACTATGTCGGCCAGAGGGTTCAAGGTCAACATTGATATCCAGGGGCAAAACCACCTATCGGTAAAATGTGCTTGCGGCTTTTGTTGTCGCTATAAACCTAAGGAAATGGAACAGTATGACTTGAGCAGACGTGCGTGATGCCTCGCAGACACATGCACGGAGCGTACCGTCAAATCAGTGAGTTTGGAAGAGAGCGCATTATTGGCATGAGAGAATGTGATGCATCCATCCGGAAAATTGCTGCTCGTGTGGGATGGAGTGTTTCGGCAGTGAAGTACGTGTGTGTAGAACGGTTTACGGAAGACCGTAGAACACGACGAGATGGGTCAGGTCGCACCACCCATTCCACCCCCGGATAAAACTGAAACCTCATCCGAATGGCATTGCAGGACAGATGTGCGTCCACCTCGGCTCTGGTGCAACAGTGTAGCAGGGTAACATATTGTACAGTAACAGGAGTGGCAATTCGTTGCCGCCGTCCGGAGTGGACGTGCGGTTCTAGGTGCTACAGTCTGGAGCCGAGCGACCGCTACGGTCGCAGGTTCGCATCCTGCCTCGGGCATGGATGTTTGTGATGTCCTTAGGATAGTTAGGTTTAAGTAGTTCTAAGTTCTAGGGGACTGATGACCATAGATGTTAAGTCCCATAGTGCTCAGAGCCATTTGAACCAAATTCGTTGCCGTTTTTTACGGCATGGGTCACTTGCGCACCGTCCACTTCTCCGCCTACCTTCGACGAATGTGCAGAAACATGCTAGACGGCAGTTGCGTATTGAACGACGTCACCCGGGCAGGAATGGCGTCAGATAATATTTTCGGACGAATCCAGGTTGTTTGTTTGAAAGTAATGGCCGCATTTTGGTTCTCCGCAGACAGGTGGAGCGGCATCACAGTGACTGCATTCGCACAGGACATACATCGCCTACTCAAGGCCTTATGGTATGGTGTGCTATTGGGTACAACCACAAATTACAGTTCGTGCGTGTCCAGGACACTGTGACAAATGTGACCTACTTGAATGACATCCTGCGACCCGTATCCGTACCTTTTCTGCACGACATCCCAGACGCCATTTTTCAACAAGACAATGCACGACCATATGTTGCTGCACGAACACATGCCTTCTTGGTGTCACAGAATGTGATCTGGCCTGCCAAATCACCAGACTTGTCGCTAATGAAAATGTGTGGGCAGTGGTGAAACGACGGATGCAGCGCTGTGACCCACTGCCAACCACCACAGATGAACTTTGGAACCAAGGGAATGCAACCTTACCGGTGGCTATATCACAGGAGACCATTCGCGTCTTATACGCGTCGGCGCCATCACGCATGTAACAAATTACCAGGGCCCCTGTGCCTACTACACAACAGGATCCACGCTGAACCGAATGCCAATCGTTTCTGCAGAATATACTAATGTACATGTCCTGTGAATATGAAAGTCCTATCTCTAGTCGTTTAAGGTGTTCTGTTTTTTCTGAACATGGGTGTATATGACATCAGTGAAAAAAATCATTATCGTCCTTAGCACTCGTTAGCGGCTATTTTCTTATTTGAACAATTGTTAAGGCTACCATAAACTGTTGTAGCATGATAGTTTAACTGGGGAAAGCAATACAGCAATGGTAAACTGCAGTGTAAAGGAGGAACTAAATTTAACTATTAACATCATCATGGTGGGGTCTAACCATTGTTAGGAAGTATGTTCCTTACATACTCAACAAAAGAAGTAAATGGTGTGAACTGTTATCCTATCAAAGCAGTCCTCTTCTCTTAAAACTGAAGAATTTTAATACTCACAAAGAAAAGGGACAATTATCTCTGCAGGCACAATGGTCAGGTTTTGAATTAAGAATCAGCAAAATATAGCGGGAGGAGGGTTATATGGCTGAGAGTCGTGTATACCAAACGCCACACGTCCAAGCATCGTGAAGGCTCTTTTCAATCTACATTTCCTATCTTTAACTGTTTGCATCAAGAGTGCCCACACCCGGGGGCAAGGGTGGGACACATCCAACCCCCCCCCCCCCCCCGCCCATACCTCCCAGGGAAAGGAAAAAAATATAAAAATATAGAATAGTCACGTTTCTTTTTTTCAAGAAAATGTTTTAAGGTCAGTATTACCCAGGTTTACTTACAAGTCACCATCCGCCAACCAAAATATTAAAAATACTCCATACCCCACGTCTACCCCCCTGCCCCCCAATTACTGGTTTGCATGTTGTGTTTCACCGGAACAACAAGCAAAAATATACAGTAACGGGTGTGAGGTGCAGGGCGATGAGAGAAAGCGAATGTGCGCTGGATGAATTGCTTACAAAATCTTTTCGGATTTCCAGGAAAATCAAGCGGTTGAAACTGCACTAGCTATTAGCTGATTGCCCCTTGGTCATCATTATTGATTGCCGTGTAGTTGATGGCATCATCTGCACGTAGCACGCCAATGGTCGCTACATCACGGACGGCTAATCTATCGCCATGTATTCCCTGTATGTCCTACATGATACTGCACAGATGGACGCAATAGACAACCTACTTCAACACAAGAAAGTCAGGTGAAAGACATGTATGCCTTTCACTGTTCAGTACAGATGTTATGTACAAGTGGTAGAAAGAGCGTAAGGTGATAAAAACACTGCGTTTTAGTGGTGGCTTTTTTTCAGCCAGATTGATGGAAAGAAGTCTTTCTGATTCGTCTATGAATAGACCACATAGCTGTCTCCTCCAAGGGGCGAACATTTAAGTTCGCTGTGTCTGGGACGTTAACGACTCGGTACATTTATTTCATATTATCTTTTCATATTTTAATTATAACAGTATAGAAGTGTTCAAGAATGCGACGAGTCAGGCAATAATAATAAGTACTGCCTCACACAATCGCTTCAGCACATGGAGGAAATAATCCCAGTTCACTGTGGCGCGTAGGGCAACATTGTCACGGCGAATAATCCCCCATCATTAAAAACAGCAGCTTTGTAGATGTATTGGTTCCAACACGTTTTGCTTTCTTCTGTCATAGTGAGTAAGCAGTTTTCGACTGGTTCTATTTCTGCTGTGATTGTGAGACTTAACCATATACTTATTAGCTTCTGATTTCCCTAACAGGAAACAGGATTTGAAAGACAAATTACATGGTTTATCTATACAGTGTGTCCCAGGAGGAATGATCAATATTCAGAGATGACAGGAACGATCATTCGAAGCAAATTAGTCTAGTAAACATGGGATCTGAAATGCATACCTTAAGAGCTATAAGCAATTTATCTGCGATACTGTGAAACAAATATCTTCTACTGCAAGCTCTTTGCTTTGCGTATTTTGAGGGGCGATAGTATGGACCAAAACATGAAAAAATGTTCCATAAACATGTGATCTAAAATGCCTACCTTACGAGCTGTGGGCACTTCTTCATCGTCGCTAGTGTATAACACGTCTCTTCCGGTGAACAAATGGTCATAGTTCTTAAAGTATGTATTTTAGAGTCCATATCTTCTAGGAATTTTTTTCTTGTGTTGATCCGTATTACCTCATCCCAAAATATGGAAAGCAAAGAGCTTGTGGTAGAAGAGGTTTGTTTCAAGTATTTCAGATGAATAAGTGCCCACACCTCTTACGGCACACATTTCAGAGCCCATGTTGACCAAACGTTTTGCTTCAAATGATCATTTCCATCATTAATCCTGAACATTGAATATTAATCGTGGGACACTCGATACAGTCACTATCATTTATATCACGATTAGCTGATTTCGGCCGTTAGCCTTTTTTACGTGCATCCTCATACTATCCGACCACGGTTTTATTGCACTTGGTCTCCCGTGGTCGCTGCCAGAAACATGCGATGACGTTAAACAAGTACAGTGGTGATTAAGGAAAGCGCATCGCACTGTGAATGATTGCAAGACGATTTTCCATTTACTGACAACTGAAGTATCACGATAAAATATCACAGGCCCACCGCACTCCCAGGTGCAATAATACTGTGGTCGACTGATATACTCGTAAATTTACAACGTCATCCTTTGCGGGTGTGTAGATATGTATGGTGTAAGATTGCTATCAATGGACCAGTTAACGTCTGTGACAAACTGAAGGAAATGCAGTGTTTAAAATGTTATGAAACTGAATGTAAAAATTCTTCAGGTTACCTACACTGCAGTGTATAACATTTCTACCTGAAATACCTTTGACACCATCAGGAAAGATGCTGTATTATTTTCCGCAAAGGTCGATTTATAGATAGCCGTTTCCATCAATGAACAAACTGAATTCCTTTAGTGGACCATTAGATGTACACCCGAAATTTAGTGATTAAGCACCTCTTATTCGAGTATACAACAGCTTTGTGGATTTGAATATGGCCACACAGTACAATTAAGAAAATTAAAGTTGATTAAGTGGAAATTAGCCCACCCGGTTAGCCGAGCAGACTAACGCACGGCTTTCCGGAGTGGGAAGGAGCGCATGATCCCCGGTACGAATCCGCCCGGCGGACTTGTGTCGAGGTCCGTACTCTACCACGCAAACATAGAGGTTACACTCGTCTGGTGTGAGACGTTCCCTGGGGGGTCCACCGGGGGTCGAGCCGCACAATAACCCTGGGTTCGGTGTGGGGCGGCGGAGCGGTGAAGTGGACTGCAGTAGTCGTCGTGGGGTTGTGGACCACTGCGGCTGCGACGGGGACGGAGTCTCTGCGTCGTTTCTATGTCTCCGGATAACATACAATACAATACATACAGGTGGAAATTAATTGTAATACGAACGAATGAAGTTGAATCTGAACGTAAAAAACTGAATTAGACCAGTTGTTTGTTGTTGTTGTTGTCTTCAGTCCTGAGCCTGGTTTGATGCAGCTCTCCATGCTACTCTATCCTGTGCAAGCTTCTTCATCTCCCAGTACCTACTGCAACCTACATCCTTCTGAATCTGCTTAGTGTATTCATCTCTTGGTCTCCCTCGACGATTTTTACCCTCCACGCTGCCCTCCAATACTAAATTGGTGATCCCTTGATGCCTCAGAACATGTCCTACCAACCGATCCTTTCTTCTAGTCAAGTTGTGCCACAAACTTCTCTTCTCCCCAATGCTATTCAATACTTCCTCATTAGTCATGTGATCTACCCATCTAATCCCATTAGACCAGTATTGAAGTGCAATTGACATTATTAAAAAATTAAGGTAAATTTAGGCTACTTAGTATAATACTTGCCATTGCGTGTAATTGTGAACAAATTCTCTATCACACAGAAATACAGTCTATCTGCAAATAAAACAAAAATATCTTCTAGTATTCTCTCTAATTCCAGTGCTATTTTCACCCATTCGGTTCGTACACGCTGTGCACTGAATCATGACTTCCACTGACCAATTTTAACGCAGTTCGCAAAATCAATCGTTGGTGTTGGTGCTTTTCCATGTTACGTTTGACCCACTATGGGCAGATTTCTCTTTAGGTTAGCGGGAGGCTTAGCCCTACGTCCTGAATCATTCTTGTGTGGATAGCCTGCTTTTTGTGTGTCTTTTCATGACCGGACCTTCAGTGACTAGGCAGCTTTGGGAATAGAAGAATTGTCTATTAAGGAACAGACAAACGACCAGGTCCAGCGGTATTTTTTCCGATGTCCTTTGCGGTTTTTGGTGCTCTTGCAAAGGTTTCTTAGCATGATGTTGGATCTTTCGCCCCTTCTGTCAGTGCTCGTGGTGGTGGTGTTGTCTTTCTAACTACCGCTAACTCTCCATTGGATAGATCGAAGTGAATGGTTCAAATGGCTCTGAGTACTATGGGACTCAACTGCTGAGGTCATTAGTCCCCTAGAACTTAGAACTAGTTAAACCTAACTAACCTAAGGACATCACAAACATCCATGCCCGAGGCAGGATTCGAACCTGCGACCGTAGCGGTCTTGCGGTTCCAGACTGCAGCGCCTTTAACCGCACGGCCACTTCGGCCGGCAGATCGAAGTGAACTGCATTACAGGCAGAAACCAATATATAGCAATATTGTGGTATTGTGGTACTAAATATAATTGACAACTGTTTTTGATTCAACTAGCTAAAATAATTTTAATGTGCCAGAATAATTTAATACCATTTGTTAAATATTTAATTGCCATTATTCTTCACAATATGCAGTAGTTGTACTTTAACTTATATTTATGTCCCTACCAGAGGACTAGGAACAAACAGGCTCTGGCATACATTTGTTGCCAATAAAATAAATAAATCCTAATACTGTTTGTACAGATGATATCCTTAAGTAATTTTACGGTGAACCAGTGGTCAGTTCATGGGACCTAGCAGCGGTTCAATAGAGGCAACATCGTAACGTCTGAATGCACATCGTTAGATAGGAAGCTGCGGCAAATAATACAACTTTAAATACATCCATGAAAAATAGACAAGATTCACTTACCAATGGTATACGCCAAGCAGACCTGGCATAATCGAGGTTATACACACACGATCAAATTTGAACTCGACGCTACACCAATTAACAGAACTTTCTTCCTGCATTCATATGAGGTGTTGCCTAAAACAGTCCGCCTGCTTAGCTGGGTGGTAACGTGCTCGCCTCCCATGCAAGCTGGTTCGGGTTCGATTCCCGGTCTGGTTGGAGATTTTCTCCGCTCGGGAACTGGGTGTTGTGTTGTCCTCATCATCATTTCATCTTCATCACCTACGCGCAAGTCACCCAGTGTGGCGTCGATTGAAATAAGACTTGCACTTGGCGGCCGAACTTCCCCGGATGGGGCCTCCCGGCCAACGACGCCATACGCTCATATCCATTTTTTTCACTAAAACACATGGTAAGTCGGTTCAGCATAGCTAGATGGCATCAGTCATCGACCAAACAAAAATATAGCGATGGTCCATCTATAGAACCGGTCCATTGATGGCAACCTTACCTTGCATCTTTCGTTTTGAACCGTACCTGCTGTGATAGGAAACTCGCAAGAACAACGTTCCATATTCGACAACGCTTTAAAATAATGTTTCGATCGTAGTGCCACACATACGCAAATACGGAAACACGTTAAAACTTGTAACAACCCTTCCTGGGTTGATTCGATAGTGCACGGTACACAGCTGTTCAAAGGTATAGCTGACAAACAGTCAGAATTGTCCAGCTGACAGCACCTATCGGTATTGACGGGAACATGATGCTTCTCTATTACATATGTTTTGTCTGTGAGTCTAAAATAATATGTATTCCATCTCGCACTCGTAAATATGTTCAGGCTTATATCATGCCATAAAGTGAGTATTTCTATAGAATGAAGTCAAAACTTTATAAACAACCAATTTCGGGCTTCAGTAAAACCTTCACAAGTTTGGCGAGGTTGTAAGTTTTCCTGTAACAGCACATATGTAATATCAGACTGCCTGGGGACTTATATATCCCATTTATACCGTTCCATGTCATCAAATACTTGGCAAAAATTCTCTAAATACATTATACTACGCAGTTCTGTTTGTTTGTTCAACGTACTGTGCCACGCCCTTTTTAGCATGCGCGTATATTTCCATTGCTTCCAAATTATCCATAACCCTTCCTTCCTTTCTTGCTTGTATGTAGTATTTGTAGAACTTTGGTGGACTACGAAGCAATGTAGATTGTCTCTTTCATATATGTTGCCATTGTGGAATTATTAGTCTTAGTCAGCCTGAAGTGCCATTTAAATCTGGAGTTGAAACTATGTCCCGTCTGGCCTATACAAAAATTTCTGGCTTGCTCCACAGTTAATTTAGTAGATGCCAGATCATGATAGGTGATCCACTTGGTTGTTTGTGAGGAGTGTCAACCTATCCAATGTTTTTACCCGTCCGGCTCTATCCGAGAGTTCATCAAAAAAAAAAAAAAAAAAAAAAATGTTCAAATGAGTGTGAAATCTTATGGGACGTAACTGCTAAGGTCATCAGTCCCTAAGCTTACACACAACTTAACCTACATTTTCCTAAGGACAAACGCACACACCCATGCCCGAGGGAGGACTCGAACCTCCGCCGGGACCGCCGCACAGAGTTTATCAATATACGATATCGAGGTGCACATGGTTTTCCTCACTACTTCACCATCTTTAGCCAGGGTAATATCCGTTTCAGTTGTCGCTCTACTTGCCTTTAATTTATTTCCGTATATACTATTTATTATTTGTGAAACCGTTGTTTTGAGCTGCCTGGTGAAAGATTCCTAATTCTTTATCTACCTCATGGCTTCAGCACGGAGTGACATAAGCCTTTTTGTGCATGTTTTGGTGACATCACTTGTTATGGGTTATGACATCCGTTGTGGTGTCTCTACGATAGATCCCAAACTTGTGTTTTGCGCGACATTCTTAATTTTAGCATCTAGGAAGTTTATACTTTTGTCGCTGTCATTTTCCATTGCGAATTTCATTCCGTCATGTAAACGATTAAGGGTGCACCCATTGTGATGACGTCGTTTTGTGTTCCATTCAGTACGACGAGCTTCCTCCAGATGTGGAAAATGTAAATTAATGCAGACGAGTAGGAGAAACAATCCCGTAATGTTCGAATACAGAATTATTGGTGTGTTGTTTGACACAGTCACGGCCATTAAATATCTAGACGCAACGTTGCAAAGCTATATGAAATGGTGCGAGTACCTAATGACAATAGTATGGCAGGTTAATGGTCGACTCCGGTACATTCGGAGAGTTTTAGAAAAGTGTAGCTCACCTGCAAACGAGACCGCATGTAGAGTACTTGGGCGACTCATTCTTGAGTACTGCTCAAGTGTATGGGATTCCATCACGTGCGATTAAAGGCAGATATCGACGCATTTCAGAGGCGTGCTGCCTAGATTTGCTACGGGTAGGCCGGCCGCTGTAGCCGAGCGGTTCTAGGCGCTTCAGCCGGAACCGTGCGCCCGCTACAGTCACAGGTTCGAATCCTGCCTCGGGCATGAATGTGTGTGGTATCCTTAGGTTAGTTAGGTTTAAGTAGTTCTAAGTCTAGGGCGGTGATGACCGCAGATGTTAAGTGCCATAGTGCCTGGAGCCATTTGAGCCATTTGCTACGGGTAGGTTCGATCAACATGTGAGTGTTACAGAGACGCTTTGTGAACTCAAATGGGCATCCGTGGAGGCAAGTCGACGTTCTTTTCGTTGTACACTATTGTGAAAATTTACGGAATAGGTATTCGCAGTTGACTGCAGAACGACCCTACAGCCGCCACCGTACATTTCGCATGAGAGTCGCGAAGACATGGTAAGAGAAATTAGGGTTCGTACGAAGGCATACCGGACAGTCATTTTTACCTCATTCCATTAGCGATGGAACAGGAAAGAAAATGACCATTAACGGTACACGGTACCCTCCGCTATAACCCATAAGGCAGCTCACGTAGACGATTCACGAATCTGCTCGCCAGTGTTCCCACCAGACAGCTCCCCATAGCGACCCCGTTTCGTTGGGAATATATTTTGTCTTTGTATTTGAAATAATTGTATGGTAAGTTGTAACATGTACATCAGCTCATATAGCTCAGACTTGCTTAATTTCGTACATTTAATTCAATTGTTCTTTGTGATGTCCATAGTTTCTTTCGACTAACAACCTCGTCAAGCTTGTGAAAGTTTTACATTTTGAAGCTTCAACAATTTTTTAATCTGTAATTTAAATTTATAGACTGACTTACTTTTGACTTGACATAAGCATGAATACAGGATGAATCACCTAAAACAATGCAAATATTGCGGAAATGAAAAGTGCTATTGATGTGCGGTTTTCACAGGATGGAATGGTAGTCAGGGGCTCGTATAGTTAGCCATTAAACAGATTGGAATAATAATTAGAAAGGGTGGTTTTCGTGCAAACGTACACATGGAACATTGCCTATTGAACATTAACAAACTAAAAGTAAGGTAAATTTTAGTGCGAGTGGTTTACGAGATATCGTGTTTTGAAAACTTTCGACATCGACACTTATTTATGCCACTCAACTTGTGTATTTTGTATGTACGATGTCGTTTTTTTATTTATAGTGTGCTTTCGTGTTCTTTGTGTGCATTGCGACTTGTTAGTCAGTTAGTGCATGACAGTGCAAGCAGTAGGTCAAGAGTGGGCAAAGGGATCTACCAATGCAGAAAAAGCGACATGCTTATAGTGTGTTGAGAGCGTAGGAATAATGCAGTTTATTCTTACACGGCGCATGCGACAAGATATCCCAACAGACGTCAACCATCTAGGCAATTACTTATCAACCCCTTCAGTTAGTTACGTAAAAGTCGTAGTGTAGCACTTAGGAAAAGTAGCAGAAGGAAGCAAGTGACGACATAAGAAGAGGAAGTTAATGCTTTTGCAGCTGTTGCAGTTGATCCGTGCTTTAGCTCACGCGCAATCTGTGTTAACTCTTGTTGGTTGATTTTGGAATAACCGTGCTCAGAGACAGCCCAACAGCTAACACAAAGTGTATGAATTGGCATGAAATTTACTTACTGAGAGATAATAAATACTTGCAGTACTGGAATTAAAGCATAAACTCTTGTTGAAATTAAATTTGGTGCCATGAACAGTCTTTCTTTCAACGTAAGAAAAATACAATACGACGTACCAAAGTTAAGCAAACCGTACTTTGCAGCAACTTACTGCTTAAGAAAAAATTAATTATTCTAGTTATTACACATATATATATTTAATAGAAGTCACTATTAAGTTACACTGATGTTACCTCTAATGTTCTGTGGTTGCCACAGTCCATACATTAAACCTTGATGATTAGCAGACGTTTTGCCAAATGGGAGAAATTCCTGCCTCTTCTTACAATTGTGGGTTAAAGTCATACGTAGAAATAAAAAAGATCTTGCGTCTTTTATAAATAGTAATATATATTTTTTTCTTTTGCATTTTTACCACAGATAGCATTCACAACAATAATTGTTGACACAGGAGTGAAAATTACACGTCCTTGTACGAGATCTAAAACATAAGTACTCTCAAGCGAGACTGAAACAAAAGTTGTTAAAAAATTGAATATTCTCTTGACAATTCTCGTTTGTTACAAAGATTATTTTAAACTCCTATCGCTGCCGTCTTCTGGGGCGATGTACCAATTTCTTATTGCTGATGAGGAAAAGAAAATATTCATATTGCGAGAAAAAATAAAAAGGTATTACACAAACCGCACAAGGAAGTGGCATGAGCCAGGTAGGTGTCCTACACATTCTCCGTCGACGTAGTTTCTATCACTGTCACATCTCTGTCCATCAAGAATTGCGTTGAAACGACTATGAGAATCGTATTAATTTTTGTATATGGGCACTAAGACAGAATTCGTCACGTATATCATGTATCTTTTTTAGTGATGAAGCCACATCTACCAATCTTGGCCAGGTAAACCAACGAAACATGCAGTATTGGGCTGTTGAAAATCCCCGTTGGCTTCGTTAGGTGGAATGCCAGTCTCCAGGGAGTGTGAACGTGTGGTGTGGGATAATGAGCCATCAGCTCCTCATAGGCCTGTCTTTCGTAGACGGAACACTGAACATGAAAAATTCTCGCAGTCTCCTAGCAGAGCACCTTCCACGGATGCTGGTATACGTTCTATACAGACTAGGAGGAACCTGTGGTACCACCATCCATAGTGCACGAAGTACTGCAGTATGTGCTCAGTATTGTTTCCAATTCATGGGATTGGTCGCAGACGACCTGTATCTTGGCCGATCCGTTCCCCGGATTTGAAGCCTGTAAACTTTTTTCTGTGGGGAAAGCTGAAAGACAGCAAGGACATACTAACTACACCCGATGATATGCAAAGATGTATTACTGCAGCCTGTTCGGATATATCACCTCTACGTTGTTCTTTATTGTGTGCTATCGCAGATATTGTACTAGCGTCGGTGTGAGAACTTTTCAAAATGCCATATCTTGTAAGCGACTCGCAGTACAACCCTGAAATGAACCGCTGACATTCTAATTTACACTACTTTTAGTTTGTCAATGTCAATACGCATTGCTCCATTTAAAAAAGCGTATGTTTGCACAAAAGTTAGGCTTTCTAAGAATTATTACAACCTGTTTGTTGGCTAATACTACGAGCCCCTGACTGCCAATCCATTCTGTGAAAAGCGCACATCAATAGTACTTTCCATTTCCGCAATATCTGCGGTGCAAGTATTTATGTCTGTGTGTGTTGTGACGGGGGAGGGGGGGGGGGGGGGGGGGAGCGGTGTGGAATACGTATACCCTATATGATAATAATTTTAAACACACCGACAAAAGATATACTTTATAATATGTGAGATACCATGTCCCCGGTACCTATAGATGCCTTCAGCTGGGCAGTGGTGACTGTTTGTCGGTATATCTTTGAACAGCTATGTGATGTAAACGGAACGTTATCGAATCAGCTCGAGTAGACCAACGTACTGTACAATACATTACGTGTTTTTACGCATACTTACGTACACCACTACAACAGTAATGTCATGTTAACACGTTGTCGATTATGGAACGTTGATCTCACGCGTGTTTGCTATGACAGCGGTTAGACATTAAGATGAACAGATGTACATTTATTTACATTCATAAAGCGTAATGGTGTTAATTTACGAGAACAGAAGTACGCGCTTGAAAATGGCGAACAGCCAAAATCAGGTGATCGTCGTATAATTGGCAGTGGTTATAAAGCAACCACGGTGGAAAATGAAATTGTATTTCAGTACATTTGTGGCTATGGCATCCGAAATGAAAAAAAAAATTGTATAGAACTTGATATTAGTATGTTATTTTCACACATCCGCAACTGCAAAATCGTCGAACTTGTGAAGCAGGGCACACAACCCAGCGTTCTATGCAAAGTATTTTTCAAATAGGACGGAACTTAAACAGATGGTCAAATAGGCAGGCCTAGTAATATATGTCTTTGCAAGCTGTCTGTAAACAGGCAAACCAGGATTTTAACGTGTTTATCAGCTACGTCAGTTTCAGCTTAGTTATTGGCTCCCGTTACAAGTCAATAAAAGAAATTAAAACTAAGAAGACTTACTAGGGGTAATCATAATGTTTTAATTATCATCTCGGAGAAATCAAGCCGCGACCATGAAACTTCCCCATGGAGGTAATTATTCTCTGTGTATTCACTCTTCAATGTGACACATTTTCCGCAAAGACGGATACTTGGTGGAGATATTGCTTTTTAGCAGTAGGGAACCGTCCCCCCCCCCCGAAAATAACCTCGTCGTCATTCTGCAACTGCCTAGCACGCAATGGTTTCTTCATCCGAGGGAAGAGGGAGAAGAAGTCTCTGGGAGCCATGTCTACGTATACGTCTACATTTATAAGTGCTCAAGCCACCTTACGGTGTGTGGCGGAGGGTACATTGTGTACTAGTCTCACTCCCCCATTTCGTGTTCCAGTCGTATGTGGTTCGCGGGAAGGACGATTGGCGATGAGCCACCGTGTGAACTCGAATCTCTTTAATTTTGTCTTCATTGGGTTCTTGGGAGATATTCGTAGCAAGAAGCAATGTATTGGTTGTCTTTTAGAGAGATGACCGCTCTCAAAACTTTAACGGTCGAGCATAACGTGACACAGAACGCCTCTCTTGCAACGCCTGCCACTGGAGTTGGCTGAGCTTCTCAGTGAAGCTTTCGCGCTTACTAAATGAACCTGTCACAAAACGCACTGCTCTTCTTTGTTCTCTCTGGTATGGATCCGATACAGCCGAGCAATATTCAACTAGTAGTTGAACAAGTGCTTTGTAAGCTACTTCCTTTCTTGACAGACTACATTTCCTCAGGATTCTTCCAACGAATATCAGTTTGGCATCTGCCTCTATCACGATTAATTTTATATGGTCGTTCCATTTTAAATCGCTCCGTAATCGTACTCGTTGATAATTTATGGAAGTAACTGTTTCCAGTGACTGTTCTGTCCTTTTGTAATCATACGATAAATGGTCTTTCTGTCTATGTATTCGCAGTATGTTATATTTGTTTATGTTGAGAGTCAATTGCCCCTCACTGCGCCAAGTATCGATCCTCTGCAGATCTTGCTGCATTTCGGTACAATTTTCTAGCATTGCGACATTTCTGCTGGAAACAGCATCATCGGCGAAAAGCCTCGTGGAACATCAGACGTTATCTGCTCGGTCATTTATATATATTGTGAAGATTTTTGCTCCTATAACACCCCTCTGGGGTACTCCTGTTGTTACTTTTAGGACTGAAGACTTCTCTCCGTTCAGAATGGTGTGCTGAGATATATATGCTAGGAACTCTTCAGTCCAGTCGCACAGTTGATCTAATATCCCATACGCTTGTATTTTGTTCGCTAGGCGGCAGTGCGGAACTGTTTCAAATGCCTTTCGAAGTCAAGGAACACGGTATCTAGCTCGACGCGTTTATCTACTGCTTTCTGTGTCTCGTGCACACCCAATAGAGTGAGGACCGGGGTTTCACATGATCGTTCTTTTTCGGAACCGATGTTGGTTCCTACAGGGGGATTTTCAGTCTCCGGTAATGTCATAATACGCGAGCATAATACATGTTCCAAAACTCCACAACAGACCGACGTCAGAGATACAGGCCTATAGTTTCGTGCATCTGTTTGACGACCCTCCGTGAAAACACGAATGGCCTGTGTGATATTTTTCCACTATTCCATCTATAATTTATGTTGTAGTTATTTCGAAGTGCAGTATCAAATGATAAACGTGAGGCTTCTCTTAACACGTGCGTATAACGAACAAAATCTGACAATAAAGGTGAAGCACCAAAAGATATGGTTGGATGTCAATGCAATTACTACACGTACAAACAATCGGCGAATTCAGAGTTGCGATTGTCTGTGATAGGTAGAACAGGCCTCACGGTGCATTAGTGTTGTTCGTGATTAGCGTTATTACCTGACCTGGCAGATAAACAAGGGGTGTAAACAGCATCAGCCATTGAGTTGTCGCTGTGAAGGACATTGGGATGCCGCTACTCGTGTCAGACAGAGTTATCAGCACCTGACGAAGTTTGAAAGAGATTTCAATGTGGGTTTCCGTTTGGCCAGCTGGTCGAATCGTGCAGTACCCAGATTTTGTGGCCAATCGAATGTGACAGTGGCCGCGTATTGGGCTACATAGGAACGTGAAGTCAGGTTCCGGTTCGACTACCACGCGGCTGGATCGACGTATTGTGCACCAGGCACATCGTAATCCCTTCACACATGCGCCTCCACCCGAGAACAAATAATGGACACCCTGTAACATACTGAGTCATCCCTCGCCATTGGTCGGAGACTAGAGACAGCTGGACTAGACCATTACCGACCTATGAGTAAGCTGCCGTTAACACTACAACCAAAACGGCTGCATTTGAAGTAAGCTTGTACTGCTGATGAATGGCGTCGCATTGTGTTCAACGATAGATCGCGGCTCTGCACTTCACTGGATGATCATCGTCAGTGAGTCTTGCGGCGTCCTGACGAGAGGTCCCAATTTTCCAATGTATTGCAGAAGCGCAGTCGTGTTACTATAGGCGCCATGGTGTGGGGACCCACTGAGCATGACTTCAGGCTACGGTTGGTGACAACAGACGGAACGCTGATGCCACAACGCCACGTCACGGACATCCTGCGTCCTCACGTTTTACCTCTCATGGTACATTACCTTGCTGCCATTATTCAACAGAACAATGCTTGTCGACACATGGCACATGTCTCTATGAACCGTCTGCGAAACATTAAGCTACTCTTGTGGCCAGCAAGATCCCGAGATTCCTCCGCGATACAGCATGTGTGGGACCAGCTCGGAAGTCACTCCATCCTAGTGCCTGTGTCCAGGATGTCAAGGACCAGTTACAACGGTTCCGGGCCAGCTTGCCACAGGAAAGGATACAACAGATTTATAACACCTATCCCAACCGAACTTACCCATATCAGAGGGGGTGCAACGTCAACTGATAAGTGGGCTCATTTTGCTCGATATTGGAATCACTGAAATAATATCACATACCCTCTCAATCCATAAGTTTCATTTCGTTTCCTCCCCCCTTCTTATTTTGTCAGGTAGTGTATTTAAAACATATAGGTGGATGTAAGAGAGGCACTGATGGCCCTATTCTTGCCAAGGTAAATAAATAAATAAATTAAAGTTCTAATCTTTTTTACCATCAGACCCGAACGGTATAGATTTTATTTTTTACGGATTATTGCGACATGTCGCATTTTAAGTGTTGCGTCGATACTGTTTAGTTCACAGCTATGCAAATATTGTTCACAAGAAAATAATTTCGCCAGAAGGATGCACAATACAGCGCCAAAGGTCGATACTGGCGTTACACGGGTAGCAACACAGCGTAGACGAATGTAACAAATTGATTGTAGTTATCAAAGACAGAATTGCCCGTCTGACTGGAGGCTCGTGATCCCACGGTCCTTAACGCTTTGAGAAATGAAAAACGCCACAATCTTACATAAAATGGGAGGATCTAGATTGTACAGGGTGTTTCAAAATGGGTATACGGGTTTTAAGGCTTTGTAGCACATACAAGTTTATGTGCCAACTAGCTCTGCAGATGATGAAGAAATTGATGAAATGTATGATGTGATAAAAGAAATTATTCAGGTCGTGAAGGGAGATGAAAATTTAATAGTCATGGGTGACTGGAATTCGAGAGTAGCAAAACGGAGAGAAGGAAACAAAGTAGGTGAATATGGATTGGGGTTAAGAAATGAAAGAGGAAATCGCCTGGTAGAGTTTTGCAGAAAGCATAACTTACACTTGGTTCAAGAATCAAGAAAGAAAGTTGTATACATGGAAGAATCCTGGAGATACTAGAAGGTATCAGATAGATTATATAATGGTAAGACAGAGATTTAGGAACCATGTTTTAAATTGTAAGACTTTTCGAGGGGCATATGTGGACTCTGACCACAATCTATTGGTTATGAACTGTAGATTAAAACTGAACAAACTGCAAAAAGGTGGGAATTTAAGGAGATGGGACCTGGATAAACTGACTAAACCAGAGGTTGTACAGAGTTTCAGGGAGAGCATAAGGGAACAATTGACAGGAATGGGGGAAAGAAGTACAGTAGAAGAAGAATGGGTAGCTCTGAGGGATGAAGTAGTGAAGGCAGCAGAGGATCAAGTAGGTAAAAAGACGAGGGCTAATACAAGTCCTTGGGTAACAGAAGAAATATTGAATTTAATTGATGAAAGGAGAAAACATAAAAATGCGGTAAATGAAGCAGGCAAAAAGGAATACAAACGTCTCAAAAATGAGATCGACAGGAAGTGCAAAATGGCTAAGCAGGGATAGCTAGAGGACAAATGTAAGGATGTAGAGCCTTATCTCACTAGGGGTAAGAGAGATACTGCCTACAGGAAAATTAAAGAGACCTTTGGAGATAAGAGAACCACTTGTATGAATATCAAGAGCTCAGATGAAAACCCTGTTCTAAGCAAAGAAGGGAAAGCAGAAAGGTTGAAGGAGTATATAGAGGGTCTATACACGGGCGATGTACTTGAGGACAATATTATGGAAATGGAAGAGGATGTAGATTAAGATGAAATGGGAGATACGATACTGCGTGAAGAGTTTGACAGAGCACTGAAAGACCTGTGTCTAAACAAGGCTCCGGGAGTAGACAACATTCCATTAGAACTACTGACGGCCTTGGGAGAGGCAGTCCTGACAAAACTCTACCACCTGGTGAGCAAGATGGATGAGACAGGCGAAATACCCTCGGACGTCAAGAAGAATATAATAATTCCAATCCCAAAGAAAGCAGGTGTTGACAGATGAGAAAATTACCGAACTATCAGTTTAATAAGTCACAGCTGCAAAACACTAACACGAATTCTTTACAGACGAATGGAAAAACTGGTAGAAGCCGACCTCGGCGAAGATCAGTTTGAATTCCGTAGAAATATTGGAACACGTGAGGCAATACTGACCCTACGACTTATCTTAGAAGAAAGATTAAGGAAAGACAAACCTACATTCCTAGCATTTGTAGACTTGCACAGGATAGGGTAGCATGGAGAGCTGCATCAAACCAGTCTCAGGACTGAAGCCCACAACAACAACAACAACAACAACAACAGCACATATTACATTCACCTTACAACTATAAATAATACACCAAATGAAAGAGAAACACAAACAGTTTTTCTTACAATTATTCAGTGTGAACACCGACCACACATCGAGTCGATAGGCGAGTTGTTCCGAAACCTTGATCACTGTGTCAGGAGTAACTGTTGCAATAACACTGTTTCTAAAGTCGGATAGATCAGCTGGTATCGCAGGCACATACACGTGATCGCGACAGATCGTGTGTGAACTTGGAGGTCATGCATAAAATGCTGTGTCACTCGGACACTTGCGCCGGTCGCATGCAACGTCGTTTAGCCAGTCGCGTACTGCGTTACGCCAGTGAGGCGCCGAACCATCTTGCTCCCAAATAAAGATGCGTTGTTTAGCTTCTCCCCATTGAGGCACGGGCTGTAGCTCATCAAAATAAGAAACATCAGTTACAGTTAGTTCACCGAAAAATAAAGGCCCATAAACTTTCCGCGGGGATATTTCTTGGGGCTAAGCGTGAAAGACTGGCACTCGTTGAACACGTTTTTCAGTCACTCTTTGTCGTCCATACTGTTCCCATTGCGCATAGGTATACAAATAAAACTGATTGAGTTGCTCTTTCATTTGGTGTATTATTTACAACTGTAAGTTCAACGTAATAAATGCTACAACGCCTTAAAACCCGTATGTTCATTTTGAAACATCCTGTGTTTATTGCCTGCTGTTGGCAATCGATACAGGGTGTATCAAAAAGAATCACCCCATTTGGCTCGTCTATATTTCTAAAACTAATAAATATTTCTATTATATCATAAATATTTCTAAAACTATTAAAGATGTACAATGAATTTTGGTTTTTGATGAACGGGAAACTCAAAATGTTTTTTCATTCCTTTTTAAAGGTGTTCAGTATTCCCACTTTGAGATACACGGCATATGTCAACGCGATATTCAGATTGCTCCCACACTGCAACAAGCATGTCTTAAGTTACAGCTTCCACAGCTGCTGTTATGCGATGTCTCAGTTCATTCATGGTTGTTTGTAACGGAAGCACCTAAACAGAGTTTTTTTATAAACCCCCACAAGACATAATCACATACAGTCGTCCGGTGACCGTGGACGCCAATAATGTAAGGCTGAATCATTTGGTCCAGTGCGACCGATCCATTGTTCTGTAATCATTTGTTTTAAAAATTCCCGTACTTCCAGATGCCAGTGTGGCATTTGCCACATCCTGCTGGTAAATTAATTCGTTCGAATCAATCTCCAGCTGTGGGAAAAGAAAGTTCTGAAGCATATCGAGATATGTGCTTTTCGTAACAGTGTTCTTGGCAAAGAAAAATGGACTGAACATCTTTTCAAGTGAAAATGCACAAAACAAATTAAATTTTGAAGTGTTCCTCCCATACTGTACAACTTCATATGGTCGTTCCGTTCCCCTTATTCTCACACTATGACGATTCACCTTTCCATTTAAATGGAATGTTGCCTCATCACTAAACTGGAAGCGTGGAAGAAACCTGTCATCCTCCATCTTGCGAAGAACCAAATTACAGAACTCCACACGTTGTTGTTTGTCACCTTCACGAGGAGCTTGCAGTCACTGAATTTTGTATGGCTTCATGTGTAAACGTTGAAGCAACACAAGCCAGATCGGGGACATGTTGAGCTGTCGAGCTGCACGGTGAACGGATTTCTGCGGACTCCTTGTGAAACTATGGCGGATTCGTTCGACGTCTGTGTCAAACACTCGGGGACGGCCCGGCGATTGCCTTTACACAAACAACCTGTTTATCTGAATTGTTTATGCCATCGTCTAATGCTCTGTGCTGTATGCAGTGTAATTATGATTAATGAGATTTATGTAGGTGTATAACTTCCCACGTACAGTTGTTTGCAGTTGTGGATAAGTTTACTATTGGAAATTACCAGCAGCGACTTGAAAGCTCATCAAATTAGAGTCAGAGCTTTTCCAAAGCTAAGCCAGCATACTGCAGTATAATATGGCAAATAATTTTCTTAAATCTTGTCAAGAAACTCGCAGAATTGACGATAAATGACAGCATGTGACCTTATATGATAAACAGCTTACATGACTTGGCTTTAAAAGTTCTGACATATACAAGCATTTTCCACACGATGACTGTTGATCAATGATGCAATATACGATTAATGGTTTGGACCCACCGTCTTTTCCTACTGCCTTTGACACGAGGGCAACGACACTTTTAGTTTTTCCAGAATGTTTTTGCTATCGTCAGTTGTGATACACCTTCACTTTTTCCATTGAAGCTTGTTTTTCTGAAAAGCACTGTCTGCTCCTTTATAAATTTCTTCTTCTGAGCCCGTACCGTGAATGCTACGTACTTCAAGAAGCTCTTCGTACACTTCATAATGTACACCTATGCAGTGTTGAAACATCTGTTGACACATCCAAAACCAAAGAGAATCACTCTAAGTGTCGGGTTTTCTCAGACAATTGAGTAAATTTATTTTCAGCAATATAATTTACTCTTCGAGCCACAGAGTTTGCTGACAAACTGATATTTTTACATAGATTAGCTTTTCATATAGGGTCCGCCTTTAGCAAAACACAATTTTGTTTTTTAACCCAAACATATTTCACTGCAGCTGCAGCATCTTCAGTGGGTTTTTATTTTATGGCTGTTAAAGATGAAGAATGTTCTTTATTGTTTGTATACTTGTAAATATTAGTTTTTAAATCGTAATTACAGATATTTGAAAAAACACATAAAATTATGAATTCAGACCTTTTTACCACATGGTGTGGTTTTCCTCATGTATTACGTTTCTACAGTGACTGTTTTGTTTCACAGTTCGTCATCTGCAACCACTTACACCTTAAAGTAGAAAAATTGTTTAAGACAAAATACGATTCTGAAAATTGTTATGGTTATGCCTGACATTAATCACGGTAGTTCTGCGTGTGTGTGTGTGTGTGTGTGTGTGTGTGTGTGTTGTCTATTTACATTATGTTTCACTTACATTTTCTTTTTCCTCATCTTCATCACTGTGGAACACTATATATTGAGATGTCACTGTCACTGTTTCACTGTTTATCAGCAGTAAAAACAAACATGGCGAACTTTTTCTTTTTTTCTTTTCTTTTATGGTTTTGTGTGTGTGTGTGTGTGTGTGTGTGTGTGTGTGTGTGTGTGTGTGAGAAGGGAGAGAGAGAAAGAGAGAGAAAAAGGGTGAGTGTGACAGTAGGTTTGAGAATCTTTTTTGCTTTTGTGTGGGTGGGGGGAGGATGGGGGGGGGGGGGGGGAGCTCTATAGCTTGGTCTTATCTAATAATTCTTTGAGGGCACAGAACAGAGTTCTATTGCAGAGAGCTGTGTATTCATTTATCACGTATTTTCCTTCCGCTATGGCTTTTTGTATCTGATAATTTTCATCAGTTATTAGTTTTTGTGGGGGGCTGTTGCTGCATTTGAGAATTTTCAAATCAGGATTGATGTTTGCTCGGTTATGTTTCTTGTTCATAACGTGTTCAGCAAATGTGGAATGACAGCTGTTACTTTTTAATGCTATTCTGTGTTCTGTGTATCTGGTATTACAGTTTCTGCTTGTCTGTTTTATATATACTGATTTGCAGTCCTGACATGTTAGTTGGTAAATACCAGGTGTGTTGTGTTTGTCTGTGCCTCTGTTGGTTGTCCTTAGTTTTCTCTGTGTTATCTGTCCTGTAGGCTATTTTTAGCCCTTGTTTTTTGAGTATGTTGCCAATCTGTGGACTGCTTTGTTGTTGTAGGTGAGAGTGAACCATTTGTTTGTCATTGTGGGTGTTTCTTGTTCACATGTGCTCGTATGTGTGTTCTGTGTGTTTGTAAATTGATGAGGAGGCTTTTGTTTTTTGTGTTGTGTGTCCTTTTTAATTTTGTTTTAATTTTGTGGTTCAGTTTATCTATAGTGTTTGTGTCATATCCATTCTCTACAGATATTTGTCTGATTGTCTGTAATTCATTCTTGTAGTTGTTTCAGTGAGTGGGGTTTTGTTCAGTCTGTATAGCATATATTGGAAGCCGGCTGGTTTGTGCATAATCTGATTATTAGAATGTTTGTGAATGACTGTGATGGTGGTGGTCACTTTCCTGAATATGGAGATTTGGTGTTGGTTGTTGCGACTGCATATCGTGAGGTCAAGGACGTTAAACCTTTCGTCGTGTTCTGTTTCAATGGTGAATTTTATTTTAGGGTGTAGTTTGTTTATATCATTGTTGAGTTGTTGGATGCGTCTTGATGTTTCATCTAGAAGGCTTATGATGTCATCTACATAACGATACCAATATATTATCTGGTAATTTTTGGGTCTTACTATTGTTTCAAATATTTTATTTTCAATGTGATTGAGAAAAACATTGGCTAGGAGTCCACTGACTGGTGACCCCATTGGAAGCCCGTCTTCTTGTGAGTAGAACTGATTGTTAAAAGAGAAATAGTTTTGCTCTGTGATTAGTTTTAGAATGCTAGCTGTTTCTTTTATCTGGGGCTTGGGAATTTTGGCTTGCTCTTCTAATTGATATTTGATGTTGTGGATAGTTTCTGTGGTGAGGATATTGGTGTACATGGATGTGATGTTAAATGATGTGAGTGTGGCTGTTGTTGGTATGGTGATGTCTTTGACTCATTATATCAGCTCTTCAGTGTCACACTCACTCTTTCTTTCTCTCTCTCTGTCTCTCTCTCTCTCTCTATCTATCTATCTATCTCTCTCCCTTTTCACACACACACACACACACACGCACACACACACACACACACACACACACACACACACACACAAAATGCACTGACACCTCTGAAAGATTCAGAACAACCGCCAGCCATCTTGTTTTTACACCTTCAACTGTTCCACTGTCCGTCGTGTTTGTTTTTAACCGCTGGCAAACAGTGAAACAGTGACAGTGACAGCTCAATATATATTGTTTCACAGTGACGAAGATGAGCAAAAAGAAAATGTAAGTGAAACATAATGTAAATAGACACACACACACAGAGAGAGAGAGAGAGAGAGAGAGCGAGAGAGAGAGAGAGAGAGAGAGAGAATTAATTAATATCAGGCATAGCAATAACAATTCTCAAAATCGTAATTCTGGCTTAAATAATCTTTCTATTTTAAAGTGTAAGTGGTTGCAGAATACAAACTGTGAAACAAAACAGTCACTGCAGAAACGTAATACATCAGGAAAACCACACCACGTGGTATAAATGTATGAATTCATAATTTTATATGTTTTTTTTCAAATATATGTAATTATGATTTAAAAACTAATATTTACATGTATACAAACAATAAAGAACATTCTTCATCATTAACATCTGTAAAATAAAAACCCACTGAAGATGCTCCAACTGCAATGAAATATGTTTGGTTAAAAAACAAAATTGTGTTTTGCTAAAGGCGGACCCTATCCAAAAACATATGTATTGTTAAAGCAAACACGGGAATAAAGAGCTTCAACTCCAAGATGAATACATTAGCTTTTTCTCGACACGTTTCTTGCACTTCTGCAAACATGGAACTCTTCATTAATTCGCTGTCGTTAAACGGCTTTCCACTGAGCCAACTGGAAACTAGCAGGAGTCTCTGATTCTCTTTCAGCATTTACTTTCTTAAACAACATTTGTAAAGACTGCAGAGAGTATTTCAAAGGCGTAATTATTTTTAACTGTTGGCTTCCGGTAAATTTGGAACAACTCTGAAAAGGTTTAGTCTCGCAATGACATTTTAAATTATACTCATTGAGAACTGATATTGTTACATTGCAAATTATGCACGCTGCCTTATTACTTAACTCAGTCACCAAACACTGAAATCCTCACTGCTCTTTAAAATTTCTGCTCTCATTATCTTCCTTTCGTTTCTTTTACACATTTTCAGAAATCTACTCAAAAGCGATGTGACTGCAGATCAAAATTATGCCAGTTAATAGTATTAAAAACAAGGCTTCCGAGTAAAGAATCACACTGGATCTATCTTTAATGCAATTTTAATCAAATTAAATACTCACTGTTAAACATAGTGTACTTTGACTAAGAAACTGTAGTCCCGAAACACACTAGTTCCACTATATCTTGCTTTTCATGCCTGACATATTGCCGCTACCCACAAAATGATGCTATACAACTGCATTTAACTTCTCTCCTCTTGGCCGGCCGCGGTGGCCGTGCGGTTCTAGGCGCTTCAGTCCGAAACCGCGTGACTGCTACTGTCTCAGGTTCGAGTCCTGCCTCGGGCATGGATGTGTGTGATGTGCTTAGGTTAGTTAGGTTTAAGTAGTTCTAAGTTCTAGGGGACTGATGACCTCAGATGTTAAGTCCCATAGTGCTCAGAGCCATTTTTCTCTCCTGTTGGAAGGCGTTGCTGCTACACATTTATACATTTAAGATTGTCGGAAGTAGTCGAACCAATACATAAAGAACAGAACGCGCACCGACTATCGCCGAGGCACTGAAATGACCTGGACATTTTCCTGTTAAGTGGTAACATCAACATCAGAGTGGAGTACACCCCCACTTCCTGGCCGACCGGAGTGGTAGGCGCCGCAGTCTGGAGCCGAGCGAGCGCTACGGTCGCAGGTTCGAATCCTGCCTCGGGCATGGATGTGTGTGATGTCCTTAGCTTAGTTAGGTTTAATTAGTTCTAAGTTCTAGGCGACTGCTGACCTCAGACGTTAAGTCGCATAGTGCTCAGAGCCATTTGAACCATATGAACCCACTCCCTGGCCCATAGTCATTTCAATCACCGTCTAGTCCTGAAACGAAAATTTGAACTTAATTCAACACTGAAGTGTTTTGGTATGATGAACTATAGTCTGTTCAACTTTTTTTCAGCCATTCCAGCTGTGAGCATACATATCCCGCAGAGCTGATACCATTATGCAGCTCGCGCTAAGTTTTGACCACTTGATGTGATGTCAGTGACGCACGGAAGTAACAAGATTTAGCGAAAGAGCATTACAACGACCCTCATAAGTGATATTTCGCTGTAGCAATGTATATTAAATGAAATTAAGGCCACAGCTCAAGGTTCTGCAGCAGACTGATGTTACGGATATTGGTCTGTAATTCTGCGGGTCAGTTCTTTTACACTTCTTATATACAGAAGTCACTCGCGCTTTTTCAGTAGCTTAGGAAAAAAATGGTTCAAATGGCTCTGAGCACTATGTGACTTAACATACATGGTCATCAGTCCCCTAGAACTTAGAACTACTTAAACCTAACTAACCTAAGAACATGACACAACACCCAGTCATCACGAGGCAGAGAAAATCCCTGACCCCGCCGGGAATCGATCCCGGGAACTCGGGCGCGGGAGGCGAGTAGCTTAGGACTTCGTGCTAGGCGAGAGATTCACGATAAATGCGAGCTAAATAAGAGGCCAGTGCCGTAGAGTAATGTTTGTAAATCCGAAGTGGGATTCCATCCAAATCTGACCACTTAATTGTTTTCAGCTCTTTCAGTTGCTTATCTACTGTGTCCACGTTACGGGAGTCCGTACGATGGTCAAACGATGACATGTTTGCGCGATCCTCTTGCATGGACTATTTATTAAATACGAAATTTAAAACTTCAACTGTCCTTTTGCTGTCTTCTGTTGCCACAGCAGACTGATCAACGAATCACTGGTTACAAGCTTTCGACCCGGTTGTCAGTTTTGCGTAGGAACGAAATTCTCTCGGGTTCTCGGCTAGCTCCTTCCCTAAGATATGATGTTGGTAATTGTATGCTTCGAGTATCGACAATTTTACAGACGCACGAACCTCTACTAATTTTTGGATTGGATTGGATTGTTTCGGGGAAGAGACCAAACTGCGAGGTCATCGGTCTCATCGGACTAGGGAAGGATGGGGAAGGAAGTCGGCCGTGCCCTTTCAAAGGAACCATCCCAGCATTTGCCTGGAGCGATTTAGGGAAATCACGGAAAACCTAAATCAGGATGGCCGGACGCGGGATTGAACCGTCGTCCTCCCGAATGCGAGTCCAGTGTGCTACCACTGCGCCACCTCGCTCGGTTACTAATTTTTGGTTGTCGTCATTTGCACGTACTCGTTTGAACTGAGAGTGCAACAGTCTTTGCATCCTCAGCATTTTCAGAATTTTGTTGTTAAACCACACTAAGTATCCAATATTTTCTGTTAATGCGTTAAACGTAGTTGGCATTAATAGTACCCACGCACCAGAATCCTATAATGTGACGTAATATAATATTTTTCATTCTCTGCTCCAAGGGAGAGAGCGGCTGTTTGATATCCGGACCAATAAACGGTCGCGGTTCTTTTTAGCAAAATATCTCAGTGGGATTGGGAATGCGAAAGGGCGAATCCCAATCGGGAATATTTGGGAGGCACTTGCAATTCACCGGCCGGACTGGCCGTGCGGTTCTGGGCGCTACAGTCTGGAGTCGAGCGACCGCTACGCTCGCAGGTTCGAATCCTGCCGCGGGCATGGATGTGTGTGATGTCCTTAGTTAGTTAGGTTTAATTAGTTGTAAGTTCTAGGCGACTGATGACCTCAGAAGTTAAGTCGCATAATCCTCAGAGCCATTTGAACCAACTTGCAATTCCGGAATTTCCATGATACTGTTTTCAGTCTGAAGGCTGTTTTGATGCACCTCTTCTGTCTAGTCTACTACGTGGAAGTCTCTTCATCTTTGCATAACTACTACAACGTACATCCATTTGAAACTGCTTATTATATTCAAGACTTCTTCTCCCTCTGCTGTTCTTACACTCTCTTCCGCACACTTCCGTCTAAACCCATACAGACGATTGGATGAAGCTCCAGAATGTGTCCTATCAACCGATCCCTTCTTTTAGTAAAGTCGTGCCATAACTCGTTTTTTCTCTCCAGTTCGGTTCGTTGACTCCTCACGAGTTATCCAGTCTATTCATTTAATTTTCAGCGCCCTTTTGTAACAGCGTCATATTTCAGAATCTTCCATCCTTTACTGGTCTGAACAGTTTGTCGTCCACGTTTCACTTTCGTACAGGGGCACACTCCGGACAAATACCTTGCTGTTTGAGACTTCTCCTACTTAAAAACTGTGGATGTGCAGGTCTGTCGCCCGAATAGTTCGACCACCAGACTTTCGCACAAATTTAGGGGACCAAGTAAGTCCCCTGACTCACCTACGAGGTTGTTAGTAAATAGACGAAGCATGGCTTTCTATACAGTCGAGCCGCCAGCTTAGCCACTACGTGGCGTTAAGCGGCAGCACGGAACGCTATGATTGGCGGACACAATTTTAACGTCCTCGCGGTAATATGCTCAAGTAGTATCACGTCGTAACCTGCATGCGACTACGTAGGTTCGCGCTCGGCCCAGAGGAGGCCAGACACGTCGCGGACATCGGCTCCTATGGACCAAGAACCGCTTCCCGCAACGGACCGCGCCTGCCGTGCCCGCTGCAGCTGCCCACCGAGTTGACGTGCCGTTATCGCCGTGAGCTTCCAACAGCCGCTAAAGAGGCATCGCTCCGCCATGGTTTCCAGTGACTGCCTACTAGCTCCTCACCTCGTAGGACAGTGTCGGACTCTCTTCCCTTTTCCTCGAGATATCTTCCAGTATATACAATTTTCAGTCATCAAGTTGTGAAGATGTTCTCTTTTAGAAGCATTCTTTGTTTAGTTACTTTAATAAACATGTGTGTTGTAAAAGTGTGTTTCATCACTCCTCAGCAGTACTTCACGGGCGTGTCACCGGATAATGTTGTGAAAGCTGCGCAGCATTTCAACGAAACAGCTGCTCGTCATCTTCAAGTGCTTACTGGCGTGTTGTCGCAGCTGCTCGCCAACATACGCGCTAGCTCGCTAGAAAATCGCAGGCGCCGAGGGATGGGGCTGTAATCTCATCGTAGACGAATCTACATCTGCGAGGCGTGTTTTTAAGTAAGTACCGTTCTGAAATTTAAAAAAGACGTGCTAATATATCTCAATAATTTTATTTTTCATGAAAGCCTGTACCTTAATCTACTTTTCTACATAATTTCCGACAATATTGAGGCACTTGTCATAACGTTGTACCAGGTTTTGAATACCCTTCTCATAGAAGTCTGCCGCCTGACTTGTTAACCACTGCATCACCACTGTTTTGACTTCGTCATCGTCTTGAAGACGCTGACCGCCCGGGTGTTACTTTAAGTGCAGGAATAGATGGTAGTCACTGGGCGCAAGATCGGGGCTGTACGGAGGATGATCTAGAGTTTCCCATCGAAACACCCATGTTTCATCGCCCGTAATAATTTGGCTTAAGAAATCATCACCGTCGTTGTGGTACCGCTCAAGGAAAGTCAATGCACTGTCTAAGCGTTTGGTTTTGTGCAAATCCGTCAACATTTTCGGTACCCAACGTGAGCACAATTTTCGGTAATTCAAGTGCTTGGTCACAATGCCGTACTAATCACTACGATAAACATTAGGAAAGTCATCCCGCAAGGAGGAAATCGTAAAGCGTCTGTTTTCTCTCACTTGTTGTCCACTTCCTGCACCAAACTTTCATTACCGACCGAAGGACGCCCACTCCGTTGTTCATCACGCACATTTGTGCGGCCATCTTTAAATGTTCTCACCCACTTTCTTAACGTTCCATCACTCATAATGTTTTCTCCGTAAACTGCATACATCTCACGATGAATATCGATTGCTTTTAGGCCTTTAGCACTAAGAAATCTTATAACAGCCCGTATTTCACAGTCGGCGAAACTCACGATTATCGGAGGCATCTTAAACACTCAGTACACAACGTAAACAAGGAAGAATCAGACTGTAATGACGTCAGTGCGTAGATTAAGGTACAGGCTTTCATGTAAAAATAAAATTATTGAGATATCTTAGTACGTCTTTTTTAACTCCAAAACGGTACTTACTTTTTAAAAAAAAAAGCCTCGTATATCCACATGATTAGTCTCCATTTCAAAATCAAGTGCTTGGCAAATGGTTCCGCCCTCAAACAGCTCGGCGGAAAAACGAACACTTAAATCTTCCCGTGCGAGCCCTGGTTTCTTACATTTTATTTTTATGATAATTTCTCCCGATGTGGGCGGACGCCAACAAAATATTTTTGGATTCGGAGGAGGAAATTAGTGACTGAAATTTTATTAAAAGGACCTTCCGCAAGGAAAAACGCCTCTGTTTTAATAATTGGCACCCCACTTCCCGTATCGTTTCCCTGGCATTCATACCCACATTTCACCATAATACAAAATGAGGTGCCTTTCTTTGAACTGTCTGGATGTCCCCCATCAATCCTATCTGAGGCAGATCCCATACTGCACAGCAGTACTCCACAAGAGGACACGGATAAGCGTAGTGTGAGCAATCTACTTAGCAGATCTGTTACATTTTCTAAATGTTCTGCCATTGAATCGCAGATTTTGGTTCGCTTTCCCCACAACATTATGTATGTGATCGTTCCAATTTAAGTTATTCGTAAATGTAATCCCTACATATTTACCTGAATTCACAGCCTTTAGATTTCTGTGATTTATCGTGTAGTCGGAATTTAGAGGATTTCTTTTAGTACTCAAGTTGCTGACTTCACATTTTATTTATTCAGAGTCAACTGCCACTTTTCACATCACACAGATAATTTCTGTAAACTATTTTGCAATTAGTTTTGGTTATATGATGACTTTAAAAGACGGTTAATGACAGCGACATCCGCAAACAATCTAAGAGGGCTGCTCAGTTTGCTTCCTAAACAGTTTAAGTAGAGGACTTTGACACCCAGAGGTCCCAGCCAAAGAAATGGGCCATGGTCTTCGAATGCGCGACGCGGGAAAAGCGCGGCGGCAAATCGCAACTCATCATTGTGTATTCTCCCAGTTTAAATGTCCTGCCTTCGATTCCCCGTCTATGTTGGCCGGTTGGATTCGTTAATATGAGCCCGACGGTACCTTAGTCCACCAGTACTTGTTCTCACGCGTCGCTAAGTTGAAATTCCGGGCTATTTAGACCTACGTTGTCTTTAACAGAACCCAGCATCGCTTGCACTCTCGCTGGAGGGCGGAAGACACATTTAACACGACGTTTCTTGAATAGCCAACATAAGGAGTGAAAGCGATGCTGATGCTGGGTTCTGTTACAGACAACCTAGGTCCAAGCAGAATAATGTAAACACTTAATGTTTAAGTGTTAACCGACAAACAAATGTGCTTATGTGACAAACGGGTTTTTCGTTATGTTTCCTTTCGAACTGTGACCTGATAATTATTCTGCGTCACGCTAATCCGTCATAGAATGGAAACAGTACGCTTCCAGCCATGGGTTCCTATTCAAAATATTATGTACTCATTCCCGTCTACAAGTCCTAGAAGTTTGTAACGGGAATTTTCCAACACCCTGTATAAAATACACCGGATTAGATCTCTCAGGAAAGTCTGCTGTTGTTGACTGCGTCACGCCTAAATCAATTACTCAAGTGGAAGTGGATCAGATAAACATCTAAATTCAATCCGTCATGATATTGTGCAGACTGGAAATGGCAAGAAAAGTATTCCTGAAAAAGAGAAATCGGTAGCACTAAATATGAATTTAAATGCTTCAGTGGTTCATGGGCGTAGCGTCGTATAATGTTGCGAAAGCCGCGTAATATTTCAACGAGAAATCTGATCGTCATCTTCAGGTGACTACTGACGAGTTTCTGCAGTTGCGCGGCAACGTACGCTCTGGCTTACTAGAAAAGCACAGGTGCCAAGGAGTGGGGCTCTAGCGTCATTGTAGATGAATCATAGAGAATTTCGACACGTATAGCCCCCTGCCAGAGAAACGGGCCAAGGTCTTCGCATGTGCGACGCGGATAAGCGCCTCCGGAAATGTTGGCCCAGCGCGCGCGCGAGCGCAGAGGGTTGGTGCCAGTTTAAGTGTCCTGACTTCGACTCCCCGTCTGTGAAATCTCGTTGAATTCGTTCGTCTGTGGCCGACTATGACTTAGTACCGTCAATACTGATTGTCATGCCCTGCTAAGTTCAGATCTTGCGTCTATGTTAATTAGATCGTTATTTACCCGTATTTCGAGTGCTTCTTTGACGGAGTTCCAGTTTGTGGAGGCGGACGAAAGGATCTTTGACTCTCCGTAGTTCATGCTACGGACTTTGCACGAGGCATAGTTGGTGTCTAAATGGCTTATGGTTCTGATTGATACAAATGAGGCACCGTGGGGTAGCCGAGCGGTCTAGGCGCCTTGTCACGGTCCGCGCCGCTCCCCCCGTCGGAGGTTCGAGTCCTCGCTCGGGCATGAATGTGTGTGTCGTCCTTAGCGTAAGTTAAAGTTGCATTAAGTAGTGTGTAAGCTTAGGGACCGACGACCTCAGCAGTGTGGTCCCATAAGACCTTACCACAAATTAAAAAAAAAGAAAAGTGAAGCACGTAGAAGCGAGCGAGGAAACGAAATGGAACTTTACGGACTGAGAGTGAGAGGTTATGTGATGTTATTCTAGTGATTACAATATCAAGTCGAAATTGCGAACAACTTGGCAGTATGAGCCCATTTATCAGTACGACGTTGCACCCCTCTGCCCTGATGCACGCATTGATCCGGTTGGAAGGGGCGTCATAGAGCCGTTGTATACTCTCCTCGAACAAGTCGGAGCACAACCGTTACATCTGGTTCCTGGATCCTGGATACTGGCAATAGAGCGGGGATTTTGCTGCCCGCGGGAGCACCTAAATATCAAGCAGCTAGTTCGTAGAGCCACGTGCCGTGCCCGGACGAGCATTGGTTTATTGAGAAGTGGCACCACGACATTGACACATGAGCGTAAACACAGGAGGACGCAGGATATCCGTGTCACACCTTTGTGCCATCAAAGTTCACTCAATCACTACCAGTCGTGACCTCAAGTCATACCCATGGCTGCCCGAACCGTGAAGCCAGAAGTAACATCGCTATGCCTCTCCAAAACATTAGAAGTGTGGAACCTCTCCCCAGGGCATCACTATACTCGCCACGATGGTCATCCGGGATAGTGCACAACCGTGATTCATCGCTGAACACATTACGATGCCATTCATAGGCGTCCAAGCTCACAGCAGTACTCCGATGCAGCCATTTGTGTTACGATTATAACGGCGGTGTACGCATAGGATCGTAATTCTCTATTCCAGCTGTTGCTAGTCCCCGACCAATGATGTTGGACTAGACATAATATTCAGATAATCCATTACCTGTTGTCGGTTGGGAGGCGCAAATGTCAAGTGGTTATGAGGTGAAACTTCCTGGCAGATTAAAACTGTGTGCCCGACCGAGACTCGAACTTGGGACCTTTGCCTTTCGCGGGCAAGTGCTCTACCAACTGAGCTACCGAAGCACGACTCACGCCCGGTACTCACAGCTTTACTTCTGCCAGTACCTCGTCTCCTGGTCCCGAGTTCGAGTCTCGGTCGGGCACACAGTTTTAATCTGCCAGGAAGTTTCATATCAGCGCACACTCCGCTGCAGAGTGAAAATCTCATTCTGGTTATGAGGTGTTTGGTGAACAATACGGCGACCCTTTCTTGTGATGGTCAGACGTGGTCGACCGGAACCTCGAAGACGACTAAGTGTGTCCTCACTTTCCCGTGCAGTCCTACACCTGATCACCGTCACATCTTCATGGTCGACAAATCTGTACACTGCACGATTCGAGCAGGTTGCGAAATGGAGACTCACATTGAGGCCCCTTATTAAGTCTGTCAGGTGCTAATAACGCTGTCCCACACAAATAAGTGGCATGTCTGTGTTCTTCCCAATGATTATTCAACATCTGACGCTCTTCACGCCCCTTATATACGTTAGCAGGTCTGATAAAAACACTATTCACGAACAACACTATGCTCAGTACTAGCTGTCTTCCTTGTCACAGACACTTCAAACTCTGACAATTTACATACACTGATCAGTGTTAAACCAAGTGGAGCTAAATACTGTGTATATTTCTGTACATAGCTTAAAAATGTAGATTATATGAAGAGATCTGGTATGAATATCACAAGGCAATGCACTGTAAGTACCTAAAATATAAAACACTTTTGGGTTCGTAAATGTTTCGTCAGCGATTACTAAATTTCCGTCATTTCCGCCAGCAGCACCAGCACTGCATCTAGCTACCACAACATAATGTTCTTCTAACATTTCATCTGATGATGAGCCTGCAGTGGCTCGGAAACATGGTCATTGTTGATTAAATCGTAAAAAAAGCGAGTGTTTATGTATTTATTATTAGTTAAATCGCCAGTTTAAATCATAGTCGCAGTTTGTCATCCACAGTGGACATACTGTAATCATTTAATTACTATTCTTAATTAATTTGTTGATTCATAAAGCTATAATATGCGACTCAAAATTAATTTCGCCAAGTGCAAGAATTAAAAGGTAAAGGTAGCGTTCCGCGTCCTGGCCCTAGACGGGCAAATCGCTCCCCACCGACTCCCGTTTCATGATCGGCTATGGTGTCATTGGATGTGGTATGGACGGTGAGGTGTTTTTCTTGTTGTGGGCTAATTTTATGTGATCGATATACTGCGAGATCCGAAGTCTTTACTCGTTCCTGGTCGCCGTCTGGTTTTCTCTTGATTTTGTGGTTCTGCCATGCAGTGTCACGTATTCAACCGCTGACTTTGTTTTTCAATTGCAGAGGGGAGGGAGCTACAAGTGAGGCTCTACATTTAAACAACTCACAACTAAATCACAAGACACTGTCCCCATAATTCTTCTATATTCAAATAAGTTTTCAGCTCACAATGAACTATTAATTAATAAAGCTTTCAGACAATATGATCATACATGACACTTCAATGCTTCATCAAAACCATTAGTTCGTACTTAAATCCAGACAGACTGGCATAGACTCTACATAACAACATTCGTTGTCGTCTGGCCATTTTTCTCTTTGGAGTACACAGCACACCCAACCCAAAGCACGACTGCAAAGTGACCCCTCACTGCCAGTCTAATTTATTCAGTCGTCGTCGCATTCTGCCATATGCTCGCATTTTTCTTTATCATATACGCACACAAATTTCAACAGACCCGGGCACAGTAGATACTTTTTACGCTATTACTAATTAATGTCACGTTCTTCACATGCAGATCATTCATAGGTCTAGTAGCAACATGCACCACAAGAAGGGACATGTGGTTATCACACCAGTCAACAGGTCGTCGTCGAATTTCTTGACTGTGGAACCACTGCTAATCGATCAAGTAGCTCGTCGGTTGGACTCACGAGTCTGAGTGCGTCCCGGACCAGTCCACCCACGAAGGAAAAATGCTTGGTCGTACCGGGAATCGAACGCGGATCCCCTGCAAGTCAGTCAGGCGCTAGTCACTCAGCTACGGAGAAGTGTTGAAATTGACAATCCAAAATAATGTTCATTAAATTACTGTTCACTTATTTGCAACTACAGTTTTTGTTGAAAGAAGCTCAGTGATGAAATGGGAATGAATTTCATTATCTTTATGCGAATAAAATAAAGTTAGAACCATTACATCACAAACTCCGATACACTGCCTGTAACGTGCAACTCCTGATGCAGATGTGTGCTCTGTAGGCATAATTGCACTTCATTGTACAGTTAACGCCAGATATCGATTCTTATGTGGTTATATCTTGTGCTTGTCTACGACGAACACTACAGATGCCTCAGAACCGTTGCCAGAATTCTCAAATTACTTTTTGTGTCACATTCAGCATTGCTGTTACTGTGATTTCAGCTACGCCTGTTAGCGTCCGAAAGGTGTATTTCTGCAATGTGCTGCAAACTTTACCGATAAACCATACACTGCTTGCATCAAAGTGTGAACCCTTCTAATCAGGATGTGGCTCGCACGCACTTTATTTCAGTGGTTTTAAATCATACGGTGTGAGCCAGAACTCCAGCGGAGTCTGTTAAGAGATATTTCACAGCTATTTTTGTGTAAGATACCCATGGCCGCCGGTAGCTTATTACAAAGTACATTACATTACATTAATACTTGTTCTATAGATGGTGAATACGACCTTTTGTAGTGATTTGGAACGTGGCACTTTAACGTAATGTTTCTTTATACGATATATACGGGGTGGTCCATTAATCGTGACAGGGCCAAATATCTCACGAAATAAGCGTCAATCGAAGAAACTACAAAGAGGAAACTTCTCTAGCTTCAAGGGGGAAACCAGATGGCGCTATGGTTGGCACGCTAGATGGCGCTGCCATAGGTCAATCGGATGTCAACCGCGTTTTTTTTTTTTTAAATAGGAACCCCCATTTTTTATTACATATTCATGTAGTACGTAAAGAAATATTAATGTTTTAGTTGGACCACTTTTTTCACTTTGTGATAGATGGCGCTGTAATAGTCTCAAACATATGGCTCACAATTTTAGACGAACAGTTGGTAACAGGTAGGTTTTTTAAATTAAATTACAGAACGTAGGTACGTTTGAACATTTTATTTCGGTTGTTCCAATGTGATATATGTATCTTTCTGAACTTATCATTTCTGAAAACGCATGCTGATACAGCGTGATTACCTGTAAACACCACATTAATGCAATAAATGCTCAAAATGATGTCCGTCAACCTCAATGCATTTGGCAACACGTGTAACGACATTCCTCTCAACAGCGAGTAGTTCGCCTTCCGTAATGTTCGCACATGCATTGACAATGCGCTGACGCATGTTGTCAGGCGTTGTCGGTGGATCACAATAGCAAATATCCTTCAACTTTCCCCACAGAAAGAAATCCGGGGACGTCAGATCCGGTGAACGTGCGGGCCATGGTATGGTGCTTCGACGACCAATCCACCTCTCATGAAATGTGCTATTCAATACCGCTTCAACCGCACGCGAGCTATGTGCCGGACATCCATCATGTCGGAAGTACATCGCCATTCCGTCATGCAATGAAACATCTTGTAGTAACATCGGTAGAACATTACGTAGGAAATCAGCATACATCGCACCATTTAGATTGCCATCGATAAAATGGGGGCCAATTATTCTTCCTCCCATAATGCCGCACCATACATTAACCCGCAAGGTCGCTGATGTTCCACTTGTCGTAGCCATTGTGGATTTTACGTTGCACAGTAGTGCATATTATGCCGATTTACATTACCGCCGTTGGTGAATGACGTTTCGTCGCCAAATAGAACGCGTGCAAAAAATCTGTCATCGTCCCGTAATTTCTCTTGTGCCCAGTGGCAGAACTGTACACGACGTTCAAAGTCGTCGCCATGCAATTCCTGGTGCATAGAAATATGGTACGGGTGCAATCGATGTTGATGTAGCATTATCTACACCGACGTTTTTGAGATTCCCGATTCTAGCACAATTTGTCTGCTACTGATGTGCAGATTAGCTGCGACAGCAGCTAAAACATTTACTTGGGCATCTTCATTTGTTGCAGATTGTGGTTGGCGTTTCACATATGGCTGAACACTTCCGGTTTCCTGAAATGACGTAACTATCCGGCGAACGGTCCGGACACTTGGATGATGTCCAGGATACCGAGAAGCATACATAGCACACGCCCGGTGGTCATTTTGATCACAATATCCATACAATACGGTATCGACCTTTTCCGCAATTGGTAAACGGTCCATTTTAACACGGGTAATGTATCACGAAGCAAATACTGTCCGCACTGGCGGAATGTTGCGTGATACCACGTACTTACACGTTTGTGACTATTACAGCGCCATCTATCAAAAAGCGAAAAAAGTGGTCCAACTAAAACATTCATATTTCTTTACGTACTATTCCTATTTATAAAAACGCAGTTGATATCCTTTTGACCTATGGCAGCGCCATCTAGCGGGCCAACCATAGCGCCATCTGGTTTTCCTCTTCAAGCTAGACGAATTTCGTTCTTTGTAGTTCTCTTCGTTTGATGCTTATTCCGTGAGATATTTGGCCCGATCACTATCAATGGACCACCCTGCATATATATATATATATATATATATATATATATATATATATATATATATATATATATATATATATATATATATACAATTACTACTTCACATCTAAAAGTTCATCTATTGGTAGAAGGAGCTGTCATTCAGAAATTCTTTTAATTTGGTTTTAAATGCTTATTGGGTATCTGTCAGTCTCTTAATGCTACTTAGTAAATGATGAAATACTTTTGTCACAACATAATTAACCACTTTCTGTGCTAAAATCAGATTTAACCCCAGAATAGCGAAGATCATGTTTTCTTCTAGTGTTTGTTGAAGTTGTATTGTGTTGTATTGTGAAGGTACTGTGAACATCCATAGCCCCTTAAACAAATATCTGCAAGGTCATCTTGGGTGGGGTCCAGCTGTTATTCTGATTACACACTTTTGTGCAATAAACACTTTTTCTCTTAATGATGAATTACCCCAAAATGTGATGCCATACACAAGCAGTGAATGAAAATAGGCATAGTTGTCTAATTTAATGATGCACTTATCACCAAAATCTGCAATAACCCTGATAGCATAAGTAGCTGAACTCAGACGTTTCAGCAGATCATCAGTGTGTTTCTTCCAACTCAATTTCTCATCAATACACACACCCAGAAATTTTGAATATTCTGCCTAAGCAAACAACTTCCGTTCAAAATCTATATTTATCAATGAAGTTACTCCATTTACTATATACAACTGTATATACCGTGTTTCCTCGTAATTTATTGAGAATCCGTTTGCAGAGAACCACTTAATAATTTTCGAAAGACATGATTTACCATTTCTTCAACTAACTTTTATTGTGTGATTACTGTATCATCTTCACAAATCTAGAGTGGCACATTAAGGACAATAAGTGACCCAAGACCGAACCCTGTGGGACACCGTTCTTGATACCTCCCCAGTCAGAGAACTCTGCTGATTTTTACAGACTATCTGTACCATTAATTTCAACCTTCTACAGTCTTCCAGTTAAATATGAATTAACCCATTTGTACACTGTCCCACTCATACCGCAATACTTAAATTTATCTGGAAGAATTTCATGATTCACACAGTCGAAAGCATTTGAAAGAGCACAAAAAATCCTAGTGCGTTATGCTCGGTTATTCGGAGCATTCAATATTTGACCCGTGAAAGCATATAAATAGCATTTTCTGTTGTAAAGACTTTCTGAAAACCAAACTGACGTTATGTTAATGCTTCACTTTTACAAACCTGTGTAGCTACTCTTGAATACATTACTTTTTCAAGAATTTTAGATAGAGCTGTCAGAAGTGAGACTGCGTGGTAGTTGTTAGCATCAGTCCTATCCCCCTTTTTATGCAGTGGTTCAACAATAGCATATTTCAATCTGTCCAGAAAAATGCCCTGTTTCAGTGAGCCCTGCATTTATGGCTGAGAATCCTACTTATCCTTGGGAAGAACCTTTTAGTACTCTGATGGAAATGCCGTCACTTCCATGCGAGGTTTTATTTTGAGTGAATTTATTGTTTTCCAAACTTCAGCAGGAGATGGTCGGTTGAATTTCAATTTTATCATATTGCACTGGTATTGCATCTTCCATGTATAGCCTTGCATTTTCTAATGAACAGCTGAATCCTATCTCCTCTACAACATTAAAAATGATTATTAAAAATATTTTCTACTTCTGACTTTTTGTTAATAAACTTTTCATTGAGTTTGATAGAAATACAGTCTACCTGTGCCCTCAGTTGCTCTGTTTTATTTTTAACAATATTCCAAATTGTAATTGAATTTCGTTTGGTTTCCACCCCAAGACCCCCAACCCCACCGCTCTAACTTTGGATCTGTATAGCACCGAAAATATCTGTACAATAGTGAAAATATGGACAGTATGCGCCGTCTATCTTGTTTGGAATCAAACTTGCGCCATTCAGTCACGGTACTTGTTACTGACAGCAGTAATGTCCACTTTACTCTTCGCCCTCAACTTTGCATACCGCCCTGCTCGGTTTTGAATCAGGTTTATTTTTCCGGCAGCGTTATTTGTAAGTCAACAGTGATACACAGCGGTATTGATAGGTTTACTGATGAAGAAATGGCCAATATGCATCTCATATATGCGTACACTGAATGCATTGATAAAGAGCCCAAATTACAATGTTCCCGCAGCGACGGCAATCATTTCACGGTACTTTTGCATCTGTAGCTTTTGCATCTCTTCGTCACCAAATCAATTCACACTCTAGCGTATGTAGATCTAAATACTTGTCTATCGTTTCAAAAAAACGTGGCATAATTCCCAAAACGATTTCTCTTTGTTTCAAATTTATTATGGTCGTGGAAGCCTGGTGTTCATGCTTAATTTCCATTGACAATTATGCTCTCCCCGAAATATCGTGAGCGTTTCGATTGTTGCAGATTGGTTACAAGTGTAGGCACTTGAGAAGATATAGGAGAATGTTCGATACTAGTCGTCGGCTTTGATTAGTGAATAGAAAACATGCGACAAACGCCGTAAACAGTATGTCGACTGTAACATGAACTTACTGCCGATTTTTTCAGAGTAAGCTACAGATCAGTCTGTCACAACAACTAGGTTTTTCTTTTACAGTATCGTATTCGTTGGCCTCGCCAACTCACAAGCAGACTGTCGTCTTCCAACCTCACCTAGATCTCGGGCAAAGCTACAGATCTGTCTGTCACTACAAGTAGACTTTTTTTAGTAACACATTCGTTGGCTTCGTCAACTCGCAGCCAAACTGTTACTTTCCAATCCAACATAAGCCGTACCTAGGGCAAAGCTACAGATCAGTGTGTCACCACTACCAGTTTTCTTTTGTTTTTTTTTTTTTTTTTCACTTTCGTTGGCTTCGTCAACTAACACGAAAACTGAATATATGCAGAAAAACGTGACATCAGCCATTGTCGTTACGTCATCGGCCAAAGCCGACGACTCGTAACGAACATTCCTCCTGACCCCTTTTGCATAGTACACGAACTTCACTGAATCTTGTTGCACTTGGGTAAGTAATAGTATTCACAACATGCCAAAGCTGTGAGGTTCCTAAAATTTACTAGAGACAGCGCTACAAAACATTATCAGTTTTGCTAAGTTTCAAATGGTTCAGATAGCTCTAAGCACTATGGGACTTAACTATTGAGGTCATCAGTCCCCTAGACTTAGAACTACTTAAACCTGACTAACCTAAGGACATCACACACATCCATGCCCGAGGCAGGATTCGAACCTGCGACCGTAGCAGCAGTGCGGTTCCCGACTGAAGTGCCTAGAACCGCATGGCCACAGTGGCCGGCTTCGCTAAGTTCCTTCAGTGTTCAACGAATAAGCTAGGAACTTCAAACAGCCAGATTCTTACCTTACACCGTTTGAGCCTACCTGACAGATGAAAATTTGCGCCGTCCGATGATACTGAGCGGTGCGAGAAACCTCTCTCGCTTACGTACCACTGTTGCAGCACGCAAAGCACACGGTTTGTTCTTGTTTCCAGGATGCAGCGCTTTCGGCAGCTGTAGGTTGTAAGACTTCGTATCCAGCCGTTGCCGAGCAACACACCTTATTGTTGCCTTGGGAAATCCAAGTTCCATGCTTGCCAGAACGCGGCATGGCATTCAGTATTCGTTTCATCTGACGGCTGCGGGTTGCCAACTCTCGCGAGTTTACAAATACTACATCCGTCAATAAGACGTTTTTCTTTTTTTTTACGATAACAACTTTGTGACGAGGAAGTCTTACTTTTTTACGAACTGTACCAAAGCAAGCGATTCCTCTCCTGACGTCGCCGTGTAGCTAAAGCGATAGACCATCGTAAGCAAACATCAACGTCATCTCGCTACAGTTACTACTCGTAGTACAAGCAATCTACGGGGGTAAGTCAATTATCATCCGCAGTTTACTTACACTTTTGTTTATTTTGGTAGTTCTGTCGTTTTACGTTGATGACGCATGCTTTGTTTATTTGTTTTTACATATTTACAATTTTCAAGCTGCTAGGTTAGTTTCGTTATCGCTGCCGTGCTGTTAATCGTGGCTGCTCCGCTGTCTATTTCCACCAAAGAAAACCAACGTTCAGTGATGCGTTTTTTGTGGTCGGAAGGCATATCAGCGGCCGAAATTCATCGAAGACTTTCGGTACAGTACGGAAACAGTGTTCTGCCACAACGGAGTGTCTATGAATGAACTGAAAAATTCCGAAATGGTCGCACAAGTGTTATGCACGATGAAGGAGCCGGACGACCGTTTAGCGCCACAAATGAAGAAACCATTGATCGTTTACGTGAAATTATTCCCTTAGACAGACGATTACCTACTGACGAAGTGACACATCGTCTGCAAATGAGTCACGATTCTGCCTACTAAATCATCCATAACAGAAATGGGTTTCATAAAGTTTGTGCAAGATGGGTCCCAAAAGAACTCACACAGTTGCATAAACAAACGAGCTTGGACATCTGCAAAAAACATTTGTATCGCTATGGTAATGAAGGGGACAACTTCTTACACAGGATAATTACTGGTGACGAAACTTGGACCCATCACTACGAGCCGGAGAGCAAACGGCAGAGCATGGAATGGAAACATCCAAATTCGCCGTGTAAGAAACAGTTCAAGACCCAATCGTCCGCAGGAAAACTGATGTTTACGGTTTTCTGGGACGCACAAGGTCCAGTACTGGAACATTATGGGGAAAAGGCATAACAATAAACAGCGTACGTTACAGTGAGATGCTTACTGCCAGGCTAAAGCTTGCAATTCGAAGCAAACGCCGAGGATTGCTGTCAAAAGGTGTTGTTGCACGGCAATGCCCGTCTGCATACTGCTGCCCACACTGCTGAAACGCTCCAGAAACTCAAATTTGAAGTACTGGATCATCCCCCATATAGTCCCGATTTTGCCCCTTCTATCATTTGTTTGGTCCACTCAAACAGGCATTAAGGAGCCGTCGATTTGCCTCGGACGAAGTAGTAAAAGAAGCGGTGCATTCCTGTCTCGCAGCTCAACCGAGAACCTTCTTTTACGAGGACATCAGGAAGCTTGTACAACGATGGACCAAGTGCGTTGAAACGCAAAGAGGCTATATCAAAAAATGATGCTCTTGTAAGTTTCCTATGATTACAATAAAATTTTATAACTATTTTGCGGATAATAATTGACTTACCCTCGTAATGAAACTTTACAACTTACGGTTTCTGCTGATTCGCCAAGTGTATTTCGATAATACCCAGCTTTTCTGCAATGAATATGTGATACCTACTTTTTTTGCTTAAGAAGCCTGCAATAAATGGCTTAGTTGCAATGGCACTGATTATAGTTTTACGGAGCTGAGTAATGCGGTTATTATCGTCCGACCTAAGATTGCTCACGGTGAATGTGTTTAAATCCAATAACCTTCCCATGTGCTCATGATGTCTCCCGTGCAGCTTGCTTTACACAGCAGACTTTGGTAGACGTCATTTCCTCCCAATCCCAACCAAACCTATCTGCCCTAACCTCCCCAATCTTCCTCCACGAGCTCCACTCCGCCTCCGAGAACCCCGTCGATTATACTAGTTCTTCCTTCAGGTTCGTGACTAGCATACATTCTCACGCCTCCGGTAAAAATTACAGCACACATTAGAAACCTACTAAACGCCAAGCAACGGCGGAATTGTCACCAAGTTTGCACCAAACTTAACGCTGCACTTTCTGTAAACTGCTCGATGTTTCACCAGCTCACAGGCAACAACTCTGAACCTTGTTACTCTCGACTCCACGATTACCACCCACTACCTTACAACCACACCAAACCTAATGACTTTCTATCCTGTCTCTCCGACATCTTTGCAATTCTTGGAAGGATGGCGGAAGACTTGGTTTAACGTCCCGTCGGCATCGAGGTCATTAGAGACGGACCACAAGCTCGGACTGTGTCAAGGATGGGGAATGAAATCGGCTTTGTCCTTTCATAGGAACCATTCCGGTATTTGCCTGGAGCGATTTAGGGAAATCACGAAACACGTAAATCTGGATGGCCGAACCCAGCTTTGGACCGCCGTTCTCCCGAATTCGAGCCTAGTGTTCGCAATTTTTGATGATCCTGTTTTCGACTACTCTTTATTCCCAACAGTCTATGAAATATAGCTACAATTGCTTTACCCCTCGCCCCAGGTTTCCAGTACTTGGACAACATAGCACAGACACAAAGCCGGCCGCGGTGGTCTAGCGGTTCTAGGCGCTCAGTCCGGAACCGCGGGACTGCTACGGTCGCAGGTTCGAATCCTGCCTAGGGCATGGATGTGTGTGATGTCCTTAGGTTAGTTAGGTTTAATTAGTTTTAAGTTCTAGGCGACTGATGACCTCAGAAGTTAAGTCGCGTAGTGCTCAGAGCCATTTGAACCATTTGAACAGACACAAAAACACAACATTCACCACACACGAGATTAAACAAGCTCTCCACTGCTCCTGGCCACGACTGAGTTACCTACAGACATCTTAAAGAATGCCCTGCTTCCTTTCTAGCAACCCTTACAACTCTTTAAACACTATCGTCTGTACAGGCTAATATCTTGAACCGTGAAGTACCTTTAGAATCCCACTTTTCCGAAAACCCAATAAGTCCACTAGTGCAACTAGACTACTACTGCCTCATCACCTAAGCATTTAGTAAGATCTTTGAATCCATTCTCTTTCAACGCACCCGTAACCATCTACCTATAAACCAGTGCGGGTTCCGTCCTAATGTCTCTTTTGATGACTATCTCCTGTATCTAACTCTTCTCCTAAATTAGCTAATAATTGCAAATCCGCCGTTTTTATATCCCTTGTGCTACAAAAGACCTACGAGCATGAATGGCATTCCGGTATACTCTTCGAATTCCAGACATATACACTTCCGATTAACGATATGTCTCTAATTGGTTCCTTTCTGTCTAGACGTCCATCTTTTGTCACCATTAACAATAGTAATTCCTGTATCTTCTATCCTACTGCAGGTGTGCATCAGGGTTCTCTCCTCTATCCACTACTATATTTCCGTTACGCTGCGGAAATGCTCAAACCTCTACCTCCTGTCCATCTTATCCAGCACATCGACGACACCGCCTACCAGACCCTCTGTCCCACTCTCCAGATATGTCTACCCTTCCCCCAGATCCATCTCGCCCGGCTCACATCAGTGAAGCAACCAAATGACCCTTGATTTTAATCCTTCCAAAACCAAGGCATTAATTACAGGACGAACCACATGTAGTTTCCACTTCCCTGACTTCTAACTTATCCCATCTAATCAACTCAGTAAAATATCTCAAACTAACCCTTGACCGTAAACTAGCAGGAAATCGCACCTACCAACCATCCAACAGAAAGAGAGTGAAGCTACAAAACTACAACTGACCGAAAATGAGGATTCTGTGCCTTCACCATCTTCTGTGCCCACAGAGCCTTGATCCGACCTATACTCTCCACCCTATATATCGTATGGATGTCTACTCTATCAACTCTCTATCAATTCCCTTGAACACTACACACTTTGCCTTGCTTACCCTCCCATACAATGATACGTTACCAGATAACCTACCGGTAACAAATGTATCGGTCCGTCTCTGAATTGCTTCGATGTCTTCCTTTAATTTGACCTGGTGCAGAGCACAAACTCTCGAGCAGAACTGAAGAATAGGTCGCGGTAGCGTCCTATATGCGGTCTCCTTAACAGATGAACCAGGCTGTCCCAAAACTCTCCCAAAAAACCGAAGTCAACAATTCACCTTACCTACCACAGTCCTCACTCATATTCTCTTTCCACCTCAGATCGCTTTGCAACGTTACGCTCATATATTCAAGCGGCGTGACTGTGTCAAGTAGGACACTACTAGTGCTCTATCCGGATGTAACTGGTTTCTTTTTTTTCTGTCATTCATCACACCAACTAGAAATTTTGTCTAAGTCATCCCGTATCATCTTACAGTCGTTCATCTAAAACACCTTCCCGTCCACCGCAGTATCATTAGCAAACGACCGAAGATCGCTGCTCACCCTGTCCACCATATCATTTATGTACGAGGGTTGGAACTCAAATAGTGGTAACTATTTATTTACAACCGACAAAAAAGAGTTACATGTTTGCACCTGTTACTGTCCTTCAAAGTAGTCACCAGCGTTGTGTAGAACCCGTTGCCAGTGATTTGGAAGGCGCTGTATACCGTTAGCAGAGCCCGGTCTGTTGATGATGCGAATGGAGCGGTCTACTGCCTGTCGAATCTCTGGAACAGTTCTGAAGCGAATGCCACGAAGTGGTTCCTTCATCTTCGGAATCAAATCAAAATCACAAGGAGTTAAGTAGTATTACTGTACGTTTTTGGAGCATCATCTGCGACCAGCTTTGCGAAAGAAGCCACTACACTTTCTGAGCAACTCACCCATCATTTTGCACGACAATGTGAGGGCGAATAAAGAGCAAGCTGTGGCTGCTCCATTCGGTCGATGGGACTGGGAAGTACTGTACCGTCCACCATACTTCCCGGACTTAAGTCCTTGTGACTTTGATTTGATTCCGAAGATGAAGGAACCACTTCGTAGCATTTGCTTCTCAACTGTTAGGAGATTAACAGGCAGTAGACCGCTCCATTCGCACCATCAACAGAACAGGCTCAGCTAACGGTAAACTACGCCTTCTACATCGCTGGAAATGGGTTCTACATAATGCTGGTGACTGCTTTGAAGGACAGCAACAGGTGCAAACATGTAACTCTTTTGTATCGGTTGTGAACAAATAGTTGCCACTATTTAAGTTCCAACCCTCGTATACAGCAAATAATAGCCATCCTGTCAAACTTCCCTGGGTCACTTCTGACGATACCCTTGCCTCTGACGAACACTCGCCGTCGGGGACAACATACAGGTTTCTATCACTTAAGAAGTCTTCGAACCACTCACATACCTAGGAACATATTCCGTATGCTCGTACCTTCTTTAATAGTCTGTGGTAGGGTACCATGTCAAATCCTTTCCGGAAATTTAGGAATGTGTAACTTGCCTGTTGCCCTTCATCCAAATTTCGCAGCACAACACGTAAGGAAAGAGCAAGCTGAGATTCACAAGAGCGATGACTTCTAAAAACGTGCTGATTCGTAGACATAAGCTCTTCGCTCTCTAAGAAATTTATTATATTCTAACTCAGAATATGTTCCAGAGTTCTGCAGCAAACCGATGTTAAGGATATGGGTCTGTAACTTTGCGTGTCCTTTCTTTTGCCCTTGCCTTCTTTTGACACAGGAGTCACCCGCGCTTTTTTACAGTCTCTCTGGACTTTTCGATGAGCGAGAAGATTAGCGATAAATGCAAGCTAAGTAAGGGGCCACAGCCGTAGAGCACTCTTTGTTATACCTAAATGGGATTTCATCCGGATCTGGCCACTTACTTGTTTTCACCTTTTCCAGTTGTTTCTCTACGCAAGGATGCTTATTACTATGTCGTCTATACGAGATCCTGTTCGATGATCGAACGATGGATTGTTTGTACTATTCTCCTCCACGAACTATTCCCTACACGCGAAATTTTTGACTTCGGCTTTCGGTTTGCTATCTTCAACTGCCACACCAGACTGGTCAACGAGTGACTGGATGGAATCCTAAGACACTCTTAGCGATTTTACATAGGACCAGAATTTTTCGGGTTCGCACATAGACGTTTTTACAGAGGCACAAATCTCTGCTAACCTGTTTTGTAGACCATTGGTTTCCTGAATATACAGACCTCGGGAATGGTATACAGCTTGTATCCCCGTTCTTATTCATGTGGGCGACGGCTTTTACATTGCCCAATTGCCACAACAGTGATGTAGATGTCTTGAAGTATCCGGCGTCTTCACCAAATAATGTCACCTCGCAACCTTAATCAGGTCCATTCCGAAAGAAGGGTCGTACAATACTTAGCAATGAAAGCACGTTTATCAATGACGCCAAGGTACAGGCAGGTCACAGCTGGTCTCCTGGACGCAGAGTGTTGCTATCTACGCAGACATAGAATATTGCAAAACATGAAAACGTCACAAACATGAGAAATTTTGATAACCTTCCAGAAATGATAAATACTAAATAACAAACAGTTCCTGGTAGTCGGATTTGAAATGACGACACACAGACCACCTACCGGCGACGTTAATCGCTGGCCACATTGCAAGCAGTACGTTTCGCAGCATATATGAGACGGACTAAATATCCTTAGACTTCCAGAAGAAAAGAGCAATCCCAGTACCTAAGAAGGCAGATACTGACAGATGTGAATACTACCGAAACATCACTTTAATAAGACATATATACTGACATGAAGGATTTAAGGAAGAATGGAAAAACCGGTAGTAGTAATAATTTATTCATTTGGGAGCACGACAGCAAGGTTTTATAGACCGAAACTTAGTGGGAGCTGGCATCAGGGAAGCTCAGTTTAGGTTTCAGAGAAGTGCAAGAACATGCAAGGCAATACTGACCCTATGACTTATCTTAAAATATAGGTGGAGCTAGACAAACCTACGTTTTTAGTATTTGTAGATTTAGACAAATCTTTTGACAATTTTGACTCGAATACACTATTTGAAATTCTGAAGGCAGAAAGGATAAAGTACAGAGAGTGGAAGGTTACCTTCATATTATACAGAAACAGTCTCTCTGGACTTTTCGATGAGCGAGAAGATTAGCGATAAATGCAAGCTAAGTAAGGGGCCACAGCCGTAGAGCACTCTTTGTTATACCTAAATGGGATTTCATCCGGATCTGGCCACTTACTTGTTTTCACCTTTTCCAGTTGTTTCTCTACGCAAGGATGCTTATTACTATGTCGTCTATACGAGATCCTGTTCGATGATCGAACGATGGATTGTTTGTACTATTCTCATCCACGAACTATTCCCTACACGCGAAATTTTTGACTTCGGCTTTCGGTTTGCTATCTTCAACTGCCACACCAGACTGGTCAACGAGTGACTGGATGGAATCCTAAGACACTCTTAGTAAGGGGCCACAGCCGTAGAGCACTCTTTGTTATACCTAAATGGGATTTCATCCGGATCTGGCCACTTACTTGTTTTCACCTTTTCCAGTTGTTTCTCTACGCAAGGATGCTTATTACTATGTCGTCTATACGAGATCCTGTTCGATGATCGAACGATGGATTGTTTGTACTATTCTCCTCCACGAACTATTCCCTACACGCGAAATTTTTGACTTCGGCTTTCGGTTTGCTATCTTCAACTGCCACACCAGACTGGTCAACGAGTGACTGGATGGAATCCTAAGACACTCTTAGCGATTTTACATAGGACCAGAATTTTTCGGGTTCGCACATAGACGTTTTTACAGAGGCACAAATCTCTGCTAACCTTTATCTGTTGTCATCTGAACGTTTTCTTTCAAACCGCGGGTCAACATCCTTTGCTTCCTCAGAATTTTCCGAATTCATCGTTAAACAGCGGTGAGTCTTTTCCGTTCTTAATCTACGTACTAGGCAACTACTTCTCCAGACCACGATTTACAATCTGTTTCAACTTCTCCCATAATTCCTTTATGTGCGTCACACAGGAACTACATGAATTCAGTTCATTGTCTAAGTGGGATGCTAAAAATTTCTTATCTGCTCTGTCAGGTAGAAACACTCTCCTAGCCTTCTTGACTGATTTGTTAACTTTCTAACTGACACACTCAGTTTCAACCTCAATAGAGACAACATTTTGTCAAAGCAATGAACACTCCCCCTGCTATGCAATCTAATTTGTCCTTACGATATACGTTCCGTGACTCGCTAAATATCTCAGAATTTCCTGCTTCGAGTTCTAGTTAGCTCCTAGTCGCAAGAATAATTTGATTGCGAGAAATTTCGTGGGTCGCAAGAACAATTTGAGTGCGAGAACTTTCCTGGAGGGCAGTAAATTCTGGAAGTTTGTTACGAATACATCGATAATTTACTGATAGAATTTTGACAGTCGATGTGTCTTTACTCAACGCGATCTGGTGTCTCCAAGTGCGAATCGACAGGAGAGTGTTCATCAGAGTACGTCAAACCACCGCCTGTCCTAAAAAAAAAAAAATCTATGTGCACCCCACAAGTAGTCTGCTACCCAAGTAGCTGCTTCTTCTGTGTAGTACACTCCTGACGTATCAAGCGGTGTCCTACAACTCCTCACCCGATAACGCGGGTCTAGAAATCTACAAACAATACCGTCACAGAGTGGACGAAGCCTATAGTTTTAGAGTCGATATTGCCTTGTATGTTCCTGCATTTCTCCAGAACCCAATCTGGTATTCCCTGCTGTTGGTTTCCACTAGGTTTCGGTATCTAAGACCTTGCTGTTGTGCTCCCAAATCAATAAATTATCACTATTACCATTTTTTTCATCCTTCTGTAAATACTTCATGCCAGTATGCTGCAACCATGTCTTACTATAGTGATGTTTCGGTAGTATTCATATCTATCATCATCTGCCTTCTTAGGTGTTGGGATTACTATATTCTTCTTGAAGTTTAAGGGTATTCAGTCTTACTCATATATGCAGCGAGCTGTACCGCATGCAATGAGGCTGGCGATTGACATGGCTGGTTGGTTGGCTGCGCGTCGCCAGTCAAACCAGACTATCAGAAACTGTTTGTTATTTAGTGTTTATCATCTCTGAAAAGGACCCCAATCAATTCTGGTAACAATGCTGCAAATTAGAAACTCTGCTTGCACTCCATGCCCGAGGCCAGCAGCCTTCATCACCTCTGCCAGACACCTGTATGAACCTAGGATGGCCTCAGAACCCATGCTACAGACGTCGTTGGTGCCGACATGAGGCACAAACTTTCAGATGACTGTACCCTGCACACTCGATAGCCGCAAACAAGACAGCCCCTACATCTCAGGTAGCCGGCCGGGGTGGCCGAGCGGATCCAGGCGCTACAGTCTGGAACCGCGCGACGACTACGGTCGCAGGTTCGAATCCTGCCTCGGGCATGGATGTGTGTGATGTCCTTAGGTTAGTTAGGTTTAAGTAGTTCTAAGTTCTAGGGGACTGATGACCTCAGAAGTTAAGTCGCATAGTGCTCAGAGCCATTTGAACATCTCGGATAAAGCTCCGAGGCAAACTTACTGAGTGCACATTGGCTTTCTTTCCAGCCCTGAACACAATACTCCTAAGAGGCTCCATAACGCGCCTACCTTTGGAGCTCCTGATAACTAACAAGCCCCAGCCGACGCATGGCTACTCGGACCCTGCTGAAGTAACGGCCGCATGTTCACTCTGAGTGTGAATAGGCGTGGCCAGACGCCCAGCCTCCATACTGGCCCTCCGCCTCGAGTGACGCTAGCATATTACACCGCGCCACTTACTCTGTCGTGAACGCAGATCCACCACGTCTGATACACTAGAAGGTCCCGCGGCACCAGACTCCGTGGGCGAAAGGAACGACACCTGAGGGGTCCCATGTGACGTACCACATTCTCCGCCATTGCCATCTCCCGAGACACTGCCTGATGGCTGCTGACCATAGCCAAAGCCACATTCACCCGTTCACGAACTGCGTGCTGCTCCTCCCGCATCCGCACACAGCACGCGCACATCCTACGGCATATACATAGATGTGCGACTTATCTCTGTCCTAGCGTCTCACCAGTGGACGCTGATACCTTAATGAACTTAGTAGCTGGCTGCTCAGAAGAAATGACAACTAACTGCGTATACACTTACAAAACGCGAGAATAAACGTCGTAAGCACAAAAACATGCACGAAATTTAATCAATTAAACTACTAGGAAAATACACCGGAAAAGCTAAATACGTAACTTACTGGCATAGAGATGTGTCACAGGCGACATATGGAGCGGGACAATTCCGGGCTCGCCAATAGACTGCAGGGCGAATTCTGTGAACAAAGACAACAACGAACGGAGACGTCGCCGTGCACTTGGGGCCGCTACTCGTATGTTGTCAGCCGGCAACCGCCTGTGGCCATGTCTCCAAACTCTGGCTGTTCCACTGCTCACAGCAAACCTCCAATAATAGACCCGCTGGGAACCAAGACAACACCGAACGGTGCACACCCGGAGTATTCGCTGACGCTATCGTTGTGTTGTCTACCTGCAGCCAGTCATCGTCTTCCCAGGCCTTGGCTTCAGGCTCCGATCAGTCCGCTGTCTGGCACATGACTCAGAAGCCAACCACTCTTGAAACAAGACAAGATAGGACCGCGCACCGTCCGTGCATTACACACTGCTCTCGCTGTGTTGTCAGCCTGCAGCCGCTCATCATTTTCTCCGGCGCTGCTCCAAGTTCAGGCTAGTCCGCTACCACACAGAAGACTCGGTACAGCCTCTTCAGACATTTCGCTGGGTCTTGAACAGCGTCTCTGGAAAACACTGACGGATGCTTCATGTTCAACTGGCTTGTTACTGTTTTGTAGACCATTGGTTTCCTGAATATACAGACCTCGGGAATGGTATACAGCTTGTATCCCCGTTCTTATTCATGTGGGCGACGGCTTTTACATTGCCCAATTGCCACAACAGTGATGTAGATGTCTTGAAGTATCCGGCGTCTTCACCAAATAATGTCACCTCGCAACCTTAATCAGGTCCATTCCGAAAGAAGGGTCGTACAATACTTAGCAATGAAAGCACGTTTATCAATGACGCCAAGGTACAGGCAGGTCACAGCTGGTCTCCTGGACGCAGAGTGTTGCTATCTACGCAGACATAGAATATTGCAAAACATGAAAACGTCACAAACATGAGAAATTTTGATAACCTTCCAGAAATGATAAATACTAAATAACAAACAGTTCCTGGTAGTCGGATTTGAAATGACGACACACAGACCACCTACCGGCGACGTTAATCGCTGGCCACATTGCAAGCAGTACGTTTCGCAGCATATATGAGACGGACTAAATATCCTTAGACTTCCAGAAGAAAAGAGCAATCCCAGTACCTAAGAAGGCAGATACTGACAGATGTGAATACTACCGAAACATCACTTTAATAAGACATATATACTGACATGAAGGATTTAAGGAAGAATGGAAAAACCGGTAGTAGTAATAATTTATTCATTTGGGAGCACGACAGCAAGGTTTTATAGACCGAAACTTAGTGGGAGCTGGCATCAGGGAAGCTCAGTTTAGGTTTCAGAGAAGTGCAAGAACATGCAAGGCAATACTGACCCTATGACTTATCTTAAAATATAGGTGGAGCTAGACAAACCTACGTTTTTAGTATTTGTAGATTTAGACAAATCTTTTGACAATTTTGACTCGAATACACTATTTGAAATTCTGAAGGCAGAAAGGATAAAGTACAGAGAGTGGAAGGTTACCTTCATATTATACAGAAACACAGCAATTCTTTCACAGATGGGAAGGGACTTGGAAGAGTAGTTGAACTGATGGACAGTGTCTTGAAAAGAAGTTATAAGATGAATATCAACTAAAGTATAACGATGGTACTAGAATGTGAAATACTCGACTTAAGTCAAATGAGAGAACTAAATGAGTAAGTGAGACACTAAAAGAAGTAGATGAGTTTTGATATTTGGGTAGCAAAATAAGTGACAATGGTCGAAGCAGAGAGGATATTAATAGCAGAATGCCAACTACCAAAAAAAAGCGTTTCTGAAAAAGGGAAATGTTTTAAGATAGAATACAAATTTCAATGAATGGAAGCCTTTTATGAAGGTATTAGTCTGGCGTGCAGCCTTTTACGGTATTCGAACGTCGATGATAAACTCTTCCGACAAGTAAAGAATGAAGACTTTGAAATATGGTATTCCTACAAAAAGATTGAAGGGGTGGATTAGGTAACTTGTGAAGAGGTGGGGCTTGAATTGGAGACAAAAGGAATTTATGGCAAAATTTGAATAAAAGAAAGGATCGGTTGATAAGTCACAACCTGATGCATCATGCAATCCTTAATTTGGTAATGGAGGAAAGTGCTGTAGCGAAATTATAGTGGGAGATAAAAGCTTGACTACGGTAAGCAGATTCAAATGGATGTAGGTCGCAGGGTTGTTGTACAGAGTTAAAAAGGCTTGCACTCGACGGACTAACGTAGAGACTTGCATAAACTTACTTGTCGAACTGCAGACCACAACATTAAGCGGATTCGCATGTGTCACAAAGGGCTCTAGCTTGTGGACTGCGTCACTCATCTACTTTCACGACAACGCGCTGTTGCAAAGAGTAGAAACGGGCTATTCCTAGTGTCTTAATTTCCGTATCACTTCGCTCACTGGAGGACTAGCAGGTGCGGAAATTACCGCTCAACTGAGTCAGAATACTTTAAATATCTCTTCGGCGAGGATGAAGAATAAGGCGAAGTTCGAAGCTGTAAACAAGAACTCGGTCTTTCCACTGCAGCTGAGGAATATTTAGCTGAAGAACTTAATATTACTGTACACAAGCGTAAGAAATAATTGTCTGTTAACTACAAAGCAGTACCTGAACATTTTTTCAAAGAATTTCATTGCTTGCATCATTACCTGCGATTAAATTTGCATGGTCGATCCACTTTAAAATAGTCCGTACGTTTACAGATAGGTATTTTAGGGATGTGATTGCTTCCAGTGTTTGTCACCCAATCGTATAACCATACAATAATGGGCCTTTCACAGCTAGTTACATTCATTTATGATAAGTGTCAGTGTAATGCCTGAACCAAGAGTCAGTCTTCCTTAGGTCTTCATGCATTTTGCTATACCTCCTGACGTTGAGACTTCTCTGTATACAATAGCATCATCTGTCTGCAAAAAGCCTCATATAATTTACAACGTTATTCTCTCTCTCTCTCTCTCTCTCTCTCTCTCTCTCTCTCTCTCTCTCTCTCTGTGTGTGTGTGTGTGTGTGTTTGTGTGTGTGTGTGTGTGTGTGTGTGTGTGTGTGTGAGAAGAAAGAAGGTGAAAGGTGGCTACACTGAGCCACAGCGCCAGAGATTGCGCCAAAGAGTATTATTCAGCCGCCTCCACTGGCAGTGCTTGTCGAGGACTCGTAGTAGGCAGTGCTTGCTGAGATGTGGTAGTGAAAAGTTCTTGTCGAGATGTCGTAGTAGTGAGTGCTTGTTCCATGTTTTATGCAGTTATTTGATGGGCTAGATAGCAGATGTTGTTCTAATGGAGATGTTGTAATGATTAGAGTGCTTTTCGTCAATATATATGAAGGTAACAAAACTCGGTTTTTTTCTCATTATTTCAATGTCTTGAATAATGCGTCATTACAGGTTCAGTCAACATAGCATTTGGCTTGTGTTCTTGTATTAGAGTGTAATTCTGGTTTTCTTGCGCAATTATAGTATTTCTATTTTTTAATTACTTCAGTATAAATGATATTTAAAATTTCTTGTCTTATTGAAGAAGAACCGTGCCAGATGCGTACATTGAATCACACTTCCACACACAGAACAGTTATACTTGTGCTTTCTTGGGTTCGTAGGTTTTATAGTTGCTGGGGACTTAATTAATTGATTGTATTAACGGATATTTTCATTTCATTCTTTGTTGTTGTTCTATGCAGTCAGATTGCGTACTAAAACTAGTCAGGGCCAACCGTTTACGAAACAGCGTAATCGGACATACAGCTACTAAATCAAAAAATTAAAATTATTTGCATTTCTATATAATTAAATCCCCATGCACGTGGCGACCGCTGCTTCGGATCGTCCCTTGGAATGCTTCTGATCGTAAAAAGAGTAGACAGTAGTATTGTTGTAGTAATTCGTAGTTTAGTAATTGTAGTCTATATTGCATGTGTAGATTTGGTAATTGGCATTCTTCTAATGGTATTTTGCAAAATTTAATTTTTATTGCCTTGTCTACGGGTTTGACAATTTAGTGCAATTATTTCAATTGTTCGTTAATCGTGTTTGAGGGAAACATTTCGTGTGAATGGTATTGTTGGAGATAAAGTGTCATTGTGTGTAATTTTCATATAGTGACGAGATTTGTATGTTTTGTAAATGATTACGCGATCGATGAAAAAGGCAAAAATGATGGATAGTGAGAATGACGAAATTGTTAACATGGCGAACTCGCCAACAGAGGAAAACAGTATCATGAATAATGAAGTGGAAAACAATTTAATAAGTCGGGAAGATAGTCCGGAACCATTTCAAAATTTTTCTCAATCAGAAAATTCACAGAATACGAGATTAACGATAGAAGATTCTGGAATAGTATCGAACACAGATAGCTTTACAGCTATGACGAAGGAAACTGGTTTTGCGGGAAATGTTAGGGGCGGAAAGAATTTCGAACAAGTTAATATGGAGCAGTTGATGAGTGCAATATTAAATTTACGATCTGAATTAAAAACAGATAGGGGAACAATGGAAAAACGGTTAGACTCACTGGGATCACAAATAGGAACAATTAAAACAGAGATGGAAACAATGGAAACACGGTTAGATTCACGAATAGGGACATGTTTCAAAAACATGAAAGATGAATTAAAGAAAGAAATTAGAGAAGAAGTACAACCGATTTTGAATTCTCACAATAATAGATTAATTGCAGTAGAGATTAGACAAAGGGAACAGGATAGAGAACAGGAAGAAAGAGATCGCGTGATAGTACAAAAATTTTCAGAGTTAAGTTTACAACGTGCACACGATAAGGAGGAAATATTTGAAAGGATCGAGGAATCCGTACCAAATGACAGATTAAATAACCTAACACAACAATATGAACAGTTAACTACCAAATGTGTCAATACTGAAACCCGAGTCGCGACACTTACGGAAGACGTAAATAAACAGAAAGAAAAAATAGGTGACTTATCGGAAAGAGTTGAGGAGATTTCAGACAAATTGACAAGTCTTAGTTTAAATGGGGACAGAGATTCAGATGATACAGCACCATTGCCATTTGCAGAAACCGAAGAGTATCAGAACATAAATAAGCATGTTGAAAATCAGGGAAAATTTAATGAACGCGTGAAAAGGGAATTTGAAGCATTAAAAAAGCAAGTCAAACAAATTGAAGGCGAAATCGTAGGAAAAGACAGCAAAAGAAATTTAGAATCACAGATAGCAGAGGGGTTTGAAGAAAGTAATTTGTTTCATTTACGGGATGCAACAAGAGAGCGCCAGGCGTGCGAACTTGACAATAATCGACATTGGGACAGGAACAGTCGCGGTAGGTCTTTGTCGCCACGAGGCGAAAACTTTGACTATAAACACTTTTTGACTGTTCGGAAATTTAAGATCTTCTGCAATTCTAAGAATGACATACATCCATTTTCATGGTTAGATCAATTTATGTACGCACTTCCGCCAAATTTGCCACTAAGTCACAAACTGAAAATTACGTGCGGCTATTAAAGTCCTCAGGGGATTCACTACTCAAAGTGAATATGTGCCGTAGCGTGCATAGGGCCCCGAGCTGTAGTGGTGCTATTTCCCTTTTAGTTTTCTGCACCGCTGCCTACTCTTTTACTATTCTTTGCATCTGTAAAAACAACTCTTCGACTATCAATGTATCTAGACAGTAGGTAAAGGATAACCGGATATGACTATTTTACCCAAAAGCAATTTCAGAAATTACCATTTGGACTTACTGTACCTTCAGCAGCATTCATTCGTAGTTTAAACGAAATTTTACCTGTTTATCATCGTGACAATATTACTTCTTATGTTGACGATATTCTTATTGCTAAACGTTCTTGGAGTGACCATAACAAAATTTTGGATTCATTATTACGTATTTTTGCAAGAGTTGGCATTACAGTGAACTTGAAAAAATCTGAATTTGGTCGTTCTCAGGTGAAATTTCTCGGTCACATTATTTCTACAGAAGGTATTCTTCCTGATCCAGAGAAACTAGACGCTATTCGTAATTATGCTGTTCCTACCACAAAACGTGATGTTCGTAGTTTCCTTGGTGTCTCTAATTTTCTTAGACGCTTTGTTAGATTGGACGATTTGGCCACACCTCGTTTTTGCGAACTATCTGGAAAGTTCTTTTTAAATGAAAATCGGTCGACAACTCTGTTTGGTTAGTTTGTATTCCTGATGAGTGGGTTAATAAGCTGATTTGGTATACGCATTTCAGTTATGCACACTTTGATCCCAGAAAATGCTTTCACAAATTACGAGAAAATTGCTACTTCAGTAATATGGAAAAACGTATTCGATCTGTTCTTGCCAAATGCAAATTATGTCAAAAGGCTAAGCCGCCAACTATTTCTCACAGAGCACCGTTTTTTCCTATCATTCCAGCGAAATTAAAGGACATGGCTGCAGTCGATTTGTTCGGTCCAGTGGTTCGTTCTACTAATGGTTTTGCGTACATTTTCGTAGCAGTGGAATTGACATCAAAATATGTGTATTTTACACCTTTACGCAAAGCAACAGCTGGTTCAGTATCTAACGCTTTCATCAAACATTTTCTTAAAGAAGTGGGTCATGTTGATAAGGTTATATCAGATAATGGATCACAGTTTCGCTCTAAAATTTGGCTTCGTACTCTCCGGCGTGGTAAGATTAAACCAACTTTCATTTCACTTTTTCACCCTCAATCTAACGCTTCAGAGAGATGGATGAAGGAAATCAATAAATTGTGTCGACTTTATTGTCATCAGAATCACAGAACGTGGGATCAGTATCTTCATATTTTTCAAAACATTCTGAATGAACTCCCTAATGATTCAACTTCTGTACCGCCTATATTGATATTAAAAAACAAAGCACCGACAAATCGCATTTCTGAAATCGTTCCTTTTCCGCCTACACGGAAACTGCGGCATTCTGAAGTTGTCAACCTGGCTCTACAAAATATTGCATCTGCGGCTGCTAGAAGAGAGAAATCAGCAAAACGTCCTGGTCGTTTAAAAACTTTTTCAGTTGGCCAAAAGGTATTAATTAAGTCTCATCGTTTGTCTCACAAAGGAAAAGGCTTGTGTCGCAAATTTTTTCTGCTTTATAACGGTCCATATAGAATTCGCAAAATTATTCATGATAACACTGTTGAAGTAGAAACTCTTAAATCTCGACGCTCTAAGGGAGTACATCATATATCTAACGTTAAAATATTTGTGGAATGACATACTTTCGAGAAACCAACAGTTACACGTAAACATGCAGAGAATACAAGGATACCGCGCTGTGTTTTGGCGGCGGCACATACTCAAAGCAACAGTCAAGTCTGCGCGCCGCACAAGGCAGTCGTTGACCGCAAACAATTACTTCCTACGTCACGCGCCTACAGCTTATCGAGCGCTCAGTGCGAATGCACTGACAGCCGTAAACAAATACACAGTCTAATTTCTCCGACTAAATTCAGTATAAAGCTATAGTGACTTGATGAATTATGTTATTAACGTTCAGTATTTTTCAGGATACGGTTCTATAAAATATTTAAGAACTTCAGGTAAATTCTGTGCGTGTCCGACGTTAAGACGACTTTCTATCGAGAAAATTTCAGGAAGAATGTCATTTCGAAGAAGAAAGTAATAAACTAAAAAGGTAACTAATAATTCAGTTTATTTTTCAGATAACATATTTCCACTTAGGTACGTACTTTAGACGTAATTTGCTGCTCGCGATTACGTGATTCAGACTTTGTGCTAAATTTCATGTTCTATGAATTTACGTGTGAAGCGACGTGCTTGCGTACATTAACTGATTTTGACAATGATTGATTAATGAACAGGGTTGTTAATTATGTATATTATGCATCGCTTGGCTGCTATGCTTTTTCACTGATGTCACATTTTTTTGTGCCTGCTGTGCTTATTTATTTAAATTATAATTGTCACCTGATTAATTGTGCTGACTATGGTTATGTGTGTAAGTTATACTTTGTGATTTATCTGCTTGCGCCTTCATGTTTACTTATTAAGATTACATATGAACATTTATTTGCTTATGCTGATATGATGCTAATGACCTGTTTTATATGTTAGATAACATATTTGCTTCCTTGCTTATATATTGCATATTTATGCATTTCTGTTTGTTGTCATAACTGCTCTTTAATTTGGTATATAGAAATGCTGATGTACTGTGTACAAACATAGAGTTTAGGTCACACTATGGTATTAATTATAGATTATTCGCTTGGCAGAGCCTCGTTGTAAGAATTGTGCTGCATCCACTTGTTGACATTCTGTTCTCCACTGGTATATTTACTCGCTATTGCATGTTTTGCTTACGCTCAGTGCCTTATATTTTTAAGATAAGAAAATGAACTGCTATAATTCGACGAACGACATTCGTACAAGACACTTCATAGAAGTCACATGAGCTGGCGGTTTTATGAAAGCTGTATAAATGAATGCTAATAGGAAGGAAGCTAACGACATGACATACCAACACTAGGTTTAGACCATTGACAGTCATTACACTGCATTTTTCGTGAGCAATTGAAATAGTAAGTGACACTTGACACAAAAAATACTCCACATGTTTGCTTCTGCCATGATTCTTGAAGTGGTGTACACACTGTGAAATATTATGATCATTCACACTCCGTAATCGTACTTAATTACTGAGAGTTATTCGAACTAAAGGCTGTTAGAGGTCATGTATGCATTTCTTTTGTTTAATGATGGACAAGGTAACCAAAATGTATTTTATCATTCATAGTGAGTAGAAGATTTGGCTCAGGTGGACTACACAGAGGTTGTGTGTGGACATTGTGTCTTCGGATTGTATTGGATGATGAACTGAAGTTTGCACTAGAATTTTATCTGCACTTGTTCGAGGAGACTGACTAGAGGAAAGAGTTGTTATGGAAGTGAAATGATATTGGTAATAAGGTTTATATGTATTGACGTATTGAAGAGGTATATTGAGGTATTGAGATTGTGTGAAGTTGATGATTATTGGAGTTTTGGTGGACAAGAGGTAAGGTAAATGATGTTGAAAGCTTTATATGTGTCGACGTATTGAAGAGGTATTATTGAAGTATTGAGATTATGTGATGCTGATGATTATTGGAGTTTTGGTGGATAAGAGGTAAAGTAAGTTAGGAGCATACTTTTTTTGTTGGTTTATATGGAACAAGGAGGATGAAGATGGCAGACTAGAACACTAAAGTGGAAGGAAGATTATCTACACACACTTTGTTAAATCAATAAGCAGTATATACTTTTTTTTGGAGAGAGGAAGTAATTGCATATCTTGGCACAATGACAGATGTTCAGCAACCGTACATTTTGATCTGGCTTGGCAACCATTGGTCTTGACATGATGACTATGACGTTGACTAACTATTATTGACGTTATACATCGCTGCCACTACTACTTGATACACATGTCGAACATCAAACCTTTGACAGAATTGCATTTACACAGTTAACACTATTTAATTACACAGTAGTACTTCATGAGGATGAAAGATGAGTGAGTGTGTTTTGTGTGTTTTCCTTTCCTAATCCCAAATAATTAGTCCCAACCTATCTCCTAAATATTATCTTACTTGTTTGTAGTGGCTTGCACTGACACTCATAAATGTTATAGATTTACTGATATTTGTGCATTTGTAATATTTAATATGACAATTATCTAATATCATTTGTGTGTTTGTTATAATTTGTATGTTTAGTGTAAGAGTATTGATAATAATTTTGTAAAAGCAATTGTGTGCGCATTCAAACTATTGTTCATGCCTGAACTGTCTGATTAGTGATGGTGAATATTATGGACTGTTACCTGCACTTGTTCAACATAATGCGTGCCACTTAGAAATGATTAATTTCTGCTGATGAACTGTGTGATTAGTGATAGTGAATATTATGGACTGCTGTCTGGACCTGCTCATCATTGCTAGGTGCCACTGATGAACTGCTTCTACTGACATAATGTCACTTGTTGGTGTCTGCACCTGATCAACATTACTGGGTGCCACTGGTGGACTGCATTTATTGAAATAATGTCACTTGTTGGTGTCTGCAACTGTTCAACATTACGGGGTGCCACTGATGGCCTGCTTCTGCTGAAATGATGTCACTTGTTGGTGTCTGCACCTGTCAACATTACTGGGTGCCACTGATGGCCTGCTTCTACTGAAATGATGTCACTTGTTGGTGTCTGCACCTGCTCAACATTACTGGGTGCCACTAATGGAACTGCTTCTACTGACATAATGTCACTTGTTGGTGTCTGCACCTGCTCAACGTTGCTGGGTGCCACTGATGGAACTGCTTCTACTGAGATAATGTCACTTGTTGGTGTCTGCACCTGCTCAACATTGCTGGGTGCCACTGATGGACTGCTTCTACTGACATAATGTCACTTGTTGGTGTCTGCACCTGCTCAACGTTGCTGGGTGCCACTGATGGAACTACTTCTGCTGAGAAATGTCACTTGTTGGTGTCTGCACCTGCTCAACATTGCTGGGTGCCACTGATGGACTGCTCGTACTGAAATAATGTCACTTGTTGGTGTCTGCACCTGCTCAACATTGCTGGGTGCCACTGATGGAACTACTTCTGCTGAGAAATGTCACTTGTTGGTGTCTGTACTTGCTCAACATTGCTGAGTGCCACTAATTGAACTGTTTCTATTGAAATAATGTCACTTGTTGGTGTCTGAACCTGCTCAACATTACTGGGTGCGACTGATGGAACTGATTCTACTGAAATAATATCACTTGTTGCTGTTTGCACCTGCTCAACATTGCTGGGTGCCACTGACGGACTGCTTCTACTGAGATAATGCCACTTGTTGGTGTCTGCACCTGTTCAACATTGCTGGGTGCCACAGATGGAACTGCATCTACTGAAATAATGTCACTTGTTAGTGTCTGCACCTGTTCAACATTGCTGGGTGCCACTAATGAGACTGCTTCTACTGAAATGATGTCACTTGTTGCTGTGTGTACCTGTTCAACATTACTGGGTGCCACTGATGGACTGTTTTTACTGAAATAATGTGACTTGTTGCTGTGTGTACCTGTTCAACATTGCTGGGTGCCACTGATGGAACTGCTTTTACTAAAATGATGTCACTTGTTGGTGTTTGCACCTGTTGACCATTGCTGGGTGCTACTGCTGGAACTATCATTTTCTTTTTTTTTTTTTTTTTTTGTTTTTTTTTTTTTTTAATCATGGAAAGCATGTTATGTGAACATTCGTATAAACTGATTTTTTGTGTATTGTGTAAACTATTATGTAAAGTCACATGTATGAAAGAATTTGTATTGCTTACTGTATTTTATATATTAGGTTATTGAAAGGTCAGTGCAAAGCCAAAATTTTATCTAATTATGTGATATTTACGTATTAATATTATCTTTTATTTTTGTGTGTACTTTTTTTGACGCATTTGGTGGTATTTTCACCACCAATGCTGGCAAAAATACCATCAAATTCTGGCCCGTGGAGGAAGGGCGTATGAAAGGTGGCTACACTGAGCCGCAGCGCCAGAGATTGCGCCAAAGAGTATTATTCAGCCGCCTCCACTGGCAGTGCTTGTCGAGGACTCGTAGTAGGCAGTGCTTGCTGAGATGTGGTAGTGAAAAGTTCTTGTCGAGATGTCGTAGTAGTGAGTGCTTGTTCCATGTTTTATGCAGTTATTTGATGGGCTAGATAGCAGATGTTGTTCTAATGGAGATGTTGTAATGATTAGAGTGCTTTTCGTCAATATATATGAAGGTAACAAAACTCGGTTTTTTTCTCATTATTTCAATGTCTTGAATAATGCGTCATTACAGGTTCAGTCAACATAGCATCTGGCTTGTGTTCTTGTATTAGAGTGTAATTCTGGTTTTCTTGCGCAATTATAGTATTTCTATTTTTTAATTACTTCAGTATAAATGATATTTAAAATTTCTTGTCTTATTGAAGAAGAACCGTGCCAGATGCGTACGTTGAATCACACTTCCACACACAGAACAGTTATACTTGTGCTTTCTTGGGTTCGTAGGTTTTATAGTTGCTGGGGACTTAATTAATTGATTGTATTAACGGATATTTTCATTTCATTCTTTGTTGTTGTTCTATGCAGTCAGATTGCGTACTAAAACTAGTCAGGGCCAACCGTTTACGAAACAGCGTAATCGGACATACAGCTACTAAATCAAAAAATTAAAATTATTTGCATTTCTATATAATTAAGCCCCCATGCAAAGGTCCTACCAACATGTGTCCGGAAATGCATCGTTGCCACGGTAGATGGCGCTGACGAATGACAGTTCCTCTGAGCACGTGTCATGTGTTCCTTGTGTGTTACAGCCTGTTGATTTACGCAGCTTACTGTAAGCAGCAAAATGGTCCGCTATTCATATAGGGAACAAGCCAAAACGGTGTTTATGTGCTACCAAACAGATGGAAACGATCGAAAAGCAGCACGGCTGTAACGAAACAAGTACCCTCATAGAGACCAACCACAGCACGCAATATTTGAGACCTATTTTGGGTGTTTTTATGATCATGGGTCCTTTGAGACAGACGAATGTGAAGGGAGGTGGCGGACTGTGCGTACAGCATATTTAGAGGACCTTGTTCTACAGGATATTGAGACAAAACAACTATTATTTTTATCCTGCATGTTATGACGTGGATGCGATGCAGCTCTGTACTGTGTTCTGGGACGATTTGTTGTCGTTGCATGCACACCGTCCATTTCCGGAGACATGTTCATAGTAACTTTTCTTCCTCCATTTTCATTCAGAAACCCGTCCCTATAAGTCACCATTGGGATACACCCAGAGTTACTTTTAGATCTGAAGATTTATCTCCATTGAGAATGACATTCTGTATTGTGTTTCCTAGAAACTCTTCAGTCCAATCACGCAGCTGGTCTGTCCCGTATGCTCGTATTTTGTTCATAAGAGGCAGCGTGGAACTATGTCGAACGCCCACTGAAAGGTAACGAGTGTGGCACCAACCAGGACTGCGGTATTTATGAACTCTGGTTGATTTCTACAGAGGAAGGGTTTAGATTTCCGGAAATGCCATAATACAACAGGCTGACGTCAGTGATATAAGCCCATCACTCTGGGCGTCTGTATGACGTCTCTTCTTGAAAATGGGGGTGGCCTGTGCTATTTTCCAATCACAAAGAGCGCTTCGCTCCTCCATCGACCTATGGAAAACTGCTACACTGACGTTAGTGCGAATTTCTTATGAGAAACCACTGTACGATCTTCACCAACGAAATATTTGTGAAAAAGACGTTTACAATTTCGGCTTTCTCTCTGTCACCCTCTTTCGTAAGAAGAGCCACACGTTTCATCACGAGATCATTTAATAAACGCGAGACCATTGAGGATATGGTCAGCAAATTCCAGCGGCAGATCCTACAACAGAAACTATGTTTATTACAGTGAACTCAAAATTCCGAGAAAGTACGTTCCAAAAAAAGTCTGACAACTGGACTATGGATACGTCCAATTTCATTCCCTATCCCTTGCCTATCCAATCGCTCCCTCTTTAATAAACTCATGATTGGCTGTACGTTAAAGTACGTTAAAGCAATAATTCTTCTACATTCATTTTCGAAACATTTAGTGACATGTTTTACCAACAAATAAAAACGCACATATTTCATTCTTCTCCTAAACTGTTAGGTACTGTAACTTCCAAGATGCCGTACCAAATAGTACAACACCATATTGTGCATATACGAAACTTAACATAACTGGTATTGGCATTGTAAAAACATAATTCTCATTCTGCAGCCACGGGGCTGTGATGTGTACAGTGTAAATAGAAACTCCTCACATTGGCTACAGGTCGGAAATGAAGATTATGGTGTCTCAGGGAATGAAAAACTCAGTTTCAACTCCACATTATTTACCAAATGTGTACTTGTGGCCCTGACGAAACAGCATGGACTCAATACTGTTACGTCGGCAGACACACACACACACACACATACACAGAGCAGAAAGACCTGAACCCAACTGTACTGCCAGTTCATACCATTGCTCTTTATACAATGCAAATCAAAGTTAACACAGCGATTATAAATGGCTACAATTATTTAATGTGTATCAATACATAGGAAACAATTACAAAGAATATGAATGTTTTTTTTAATTTAATAGCTTTAGCAGTTCAATACGACGTCCCCTGGTCACATGATCAGCGTCTAAATGGATCAACCATATCACACAGTATATTGTCAATCATATCTGGATTCACTGCGCAAGCGCATTAGAAAAGCGCATTTTGAATTATGGAACTGTAATCGGCAAAGGAGACATATACACAAGATTTTTCATACAACTCCACAAAAAGAAACCCATGGGTATCAGGTCCGAAAATGTAGGAGTCAAGAGCAGAACATAGCATCATGATGTCCAATACAACTAATCCAACAGCTTGAGAAATGTTGATTCAAAAATTCGGGAACCTCAATATCTCACTGTGGGGGAGCTCCATCTTGCTGGAAGATATAATTCGCGAAATCCATGTGGCATGTACTGGTAAATGTTTGCTGAAATACTTAGTTCCATAAAGAAAAATGGATTATACAGTTTATGAACTAACATCGCACAGAAAACACTAACTTCCGGTTAGTCATACTCATGTCCAATGGAGGCTTTTCTGTACCACATATTCGCATATTTTTCAAGTTAATCATGACACTGCCTCAGCGCTAAAAATGAAACATACAAGTGTTTCTTCCTCCATGGATTCCAGCATTGCCATCGGATAATTCGTATCTGTGGCGAAATCTTCCAATTTCAGTTCTTGTAAATTAAGTAAGTATATATTTTCAGCATCGTTTTGAGCACACTTAAACCGTTAATTGAGGCGTTTGAACTTCGATTTACGTGGAACGAAAGACGAATTCTTTCAACGTTTTGTGCTGATACAAGGGGCTGCTTGGTACTTCTACCTCTGCACGAACATGCCGTTTGTTCGATGCTATTTGTGAGTGCTGTTGGCATTTGCAGCTCTCGATTCTATCCCTGACGAAATTTTCTCTGCGCTGTGATGACAGAACGGCCGTTGTTTAATACACAGAATGCTCTCTGTACGGGATCCATTTCCACTTACGACGAGGAAAGTTTCACTTATACATCATTGCGGATGCGCTGGCTTCTGATTCATTGCCCCTGCGCAACAATCGAAATTTTGAACTTCCTATTACCTCCTCTGTAATTCTTATAGATGTGTCGTTATGGATTCAATAGTTAAAGCTGTTCATGTATTCATTTTCAATTGCCCTATATGTACTTTCGAACTAAGTGTCGCACCTTTCAACATTTCTCAATGAAAGCTATCATGTGAGAGTATTGGTGCTTTGGCGGTGGCAGTAGACCTCTTCCGCAATCGAAAGCTGCCTTCGAGTATCTTCTAGCAGTTTCACAGTGATCTGTTGGCTACCTCCACGCTGTATAACCTCACAGCTTCCTGGCGTTTATTGTAGCAACAGATTTAATAGATGCTGTGTCACCAGTTTCGGCTGTGTGAAGGGATGACGCCTGAAAGAGGAAATTAAAGTTGAGGCATTCAGCAAGAGGAAATGATATTAACACTAATATATATGTTTCATAGCATTTGTAGATCTCGAGAAACCTTTTGAAAAAGGAAGATTGAATACAAAGCATAACATTCGGATAAGGAAAGGAATGAAATACAGAAGACTTGCGATTAAAACTCAAGTTGCACAAACTTGAAGTTCTATAACGATATAGTAAGTCAAGAAAGCCAAGCTTCCGTCATTAGACCTAGGCAACACAACACATTGTACGACAAAATTAAAAGGACGAAAAGAATGGCCGGCCGCGGTGGTCTCGCGGTTCTAGGCGCGCAGTCCGGAACCGCGTGACTGCTACGGTCGCAGGTTCGAATCCTGCCTCGGGCATGGATGTGTGTGATGTCCTTAAGTTAGTTAGGTTTAAGTAGTTCTAAGTTCTAGGCGACTGATGACCACAGCTGTTAAGTCCCATAGTGCTCAGAGCCATTTGAACCATTTTTTTGACGAAAAGATGAAATCTCCGTCAGAGATGGTCTAAGGCTGCCGTACATACCTACACAGAGATAAAATTTCATCGCGTGACGAAGAAAGTAGGTTCCTCAGCTACCCGAGCAACCGACAGCGCAATTAGACGCTGCCAAGGACCGCTGACTGAAAACTTCCGCTGATACAGGACCGTCACGCAAGCTGCGTGTGCGTCCCCTTACGCGCGCCCCGCACGCTGCGGAGCTCACGCCGGGTACAGCTAATTACAGGCGGGCGACCAAAGAACAATGTTTAATGCGTTTCGGAGAACGCCGCGCCACTCAGCGCTGAACACGACGACGACGTCTCTTACAGTGGCGACCTAGTACACATATCGGTCGGCAGGTGGCAGCATCGAACAGCGTTTCCAACCGCCAGGTTGCACACGTTTCCTACTGGACCGAAAGCTATTACGTAGCGATTTCACATGGAAAATTAGATCGCCTAAAATAGAGTGAATGGATCTTTACACTCATTGCGAGAAGAAGACCTAAATGCGAGAATACTAGAGGATCTACGACGAAAGAGGTAAAAAGCCTGGCGTAAAAATGTTTTAATTGTGTGGTGTTTTTCCGCTGACAGAATTTTTAGCTACACTCTTTCGTCGCTGTGTGAGACCAGGAACCATTGGGGCAGTTGGAGCATTGGGGACCACTCAAAAAAATTTAGTGACTCGAGCCTCGAGAGGACTCCCGGTGTTTGATTATCAAACAGTTATACGCAGTTTACAGAAATGCAACACAAACAGGAAATAAGGCAGTGTAATCCATCCAGCAATGTATGTGTTAATGTTGGTACAAAATTTATCGTACATTTATTTGTGATGGTTAAAAAGTTTGTATGCTAGAAGCCAATAAAAAGAAAAAAATGTATCCTTATTCTTACTCTCAGTGTTGTGTTATCCTACGTTGTTTATAAACGTGTACCTAACGTATTTGTTTGGTTAGAAATAAAAGGTAATGCGGTACACTCCATGCTTTGTACGTTATTTCATGTGGCGCAGGCTACAAGATTTACGCACAAATATAAAACAATCAGTACGAGTGTCAGTCGGAGCAAGGAAAGATAGGGAAGGAAGTTGAGTGTGCCCTCTCACAGGAACCATCCTTTCTTTTACTGAAGCGATTGAGGGAAATCACGGAAAGCCCAAATCAGGACGGTCGGACGCTGGCTTGAACCGTCGTCCTCTCGAATCAGCACAAGTGTTCAGACCTTTGTTACCATGTATTACTGTAACAACGACCCCGTACAAACCAGTGGCACTGCAATCCACTAACCTCTGAAGTGCTGTAGGCAAACTATGACCATTTTTTGTCCCTCAGCCTGCCGTCGTCTGCAGTTCGCAGTTGGCTGCTGTCGCGTCACAAGACACTTCCGGTGGTATTGGTCAACTCATTCCTCTCAAGTGTCCGCCCCTGGTAGCTGAGTTGTCAGCTCGACGGTATGTCATGCCTAACGGCCCGTGTTCCATTCCCGGCTCGGTCGGAGATTTTCTCCGCACAGGGACTGGGTGTTGTGTTGTCCTTATCATCATCATTTCATCCCCATCGACACGCAAGTCGCCGAAGTGGTATCAACTCGAAAGACTTGCACCAGGCGAAAGGTCTATCCGATGGGAGGCCCTAGCCACACGGCATTTCCATTCCTCTCAAGTGTGCGTGTGTGTTAGTGTGTGTGTGTGTGTGTGTGTGTGTGTGTGTGTGGAGCGGCGGATTTACATATCGGCCCACCAGGTTCGGGCCTAAGGGTGGCACATTAAGGGGGGCGGCATTTTTTGCTATGCACTCATTTCAACCTTTTACGTTTTAAAATAACTGTGCTTACAAATGACAATTTCTTTTAATATTGGTAAACAACTTCCTAGTTTAAATAAGCGTTAAGAACTAAATTCGACAATACAAGCTTGAAAATATACATAGTTTACTAGGTGACTCAATGGAAATTTAACGTTGCGTTTGTTTCTGGTGTCATTTCCATGATTGTTCAAAATATTTTGAAGTAAGCTGTCAGGACGGCAATCTACAGTACAATTTTTGAAATGTTATTATTCCGAGAATGTTGTTGTTGTTGTGGTCTTCAGTACTGAGACTGGTTTGATGCAGCTCTCCATGCTACTCTATCCTGTGCAAGCTTCTTCATCTCCCAGTACTTACTGCAACCTACATCCTTCTGAACCTGTTCAATGTATTCATCTCCCGGTCTCCCTCTACGATTTTTACCCTCCACACTGCCCTCCAATACTAAATTGGTGATCCCTTGATGCCTCAGAACATGTCCTACCAACCAATCCCTTCTTCTAGTCAAGTTGTGCCACGAACTCCTCCCCAATTCTATTCTCCTGATTAGTTATTTGATCTACCCATCTAATCTTCAGCAGTCTTCTGTAGCGCCACATTTCGAAAGCTTCTATTCTCTTCTTGTCCAAACTATTTATCGTCCATGTTTCACTTCCACACATGGCTACACTCCATACAAATACTTTCAGAAACGACTTCCTGACACTTAAATCTATACACAATGTTAACAAATTTCTCTTCTTCAGAAAAGCTTTCCTTCCCATTGCCAGTCTACATTTTATATCCTCTCTACTTCGACCACCATCAGTTATGTTGCTCCCCAAATAGAAAAACTCCTTTACTCGTTTAAGTGTCTCATTTCCTAATCTAATTCCCTCAGCATCACCCGATTTAATTCGACTACATTCCATTATCCTCGTTTTGCTTTTGTTGATGTTCATCTTATATCCCCCTTTCAAGACACTCTCCATACCGTTCAACTGCTTTTCCAAGGCCATTGCTGTCTCTGACTGAATTGCAATGTCATCGGCGAACCTGAAACTTTTTATTTCTTCTCCATGGATTTTAATACCTACTCCGAAATTTTCTTTTGTTTCCTTCACTGCTTGCTCAATATACAGATTGAATAACGTCTGGGAGAGGCTACAACCCTGTCTCACTCCCTTCCCAACCACTGCTTCCCTTTCATGTCCCTCGACTCTTATAACTGCCATGTGGTTTCTGTACAAATTGTAAATAGCCTTTCGCTCCCTGTATTTTACTCCTGCCACCTTCAGAATTTGAAAGAGAGTATTCCAGTCAACACTGTCAAAAGCTTTATCTAAGTCTACAAATGCTAGAAACGTAGGTTTGCCTTTCCTTAATCTATATTCTAAGATAAGTCGTAGGGTCAGTATTGCCTCACGTGTTCCAATATTTCTACGGAATCCACACTGATCTTCCCCGAGGTCGGCTTCTACCAGTTTTTCCATTCGTCTGTAAAGAATTCGCGTTAGTATTTTGCAGCCGTAACTTATTAAACTGATAGTTCGCTAATTTTCGCATGTGTCGACACTGCTTTCTTTGGGATTGGAATTATTATATTCTTCTTGAAGTGTGAGGGTATTTCGCCTGCCTCATACCTCTCGCTCACCAGATGGTAGAGTTTTGTCAGGACTCGCTCTCCCATGGCTGTCAGTAGTTCTAATGGAATGTTGTCTACTCCCAGGGCCTTGTTTCGACTCAGGTCTTTCAGTGATCTGTCAAACTCTTCACGCAGTATCATATCACCCATTTCATCTTCATCTACATCCTTTTCCATTTCCATAATATTGTCCTCAAGTACATCGCCCTTGTATAGACCCTCTATATACTCCTTCCACCTTTCTGCTTTCACTTCTTTGCTTAGAACTGGGTTACCATCTGAGCTCTTGATATTCATGCAAGGGGTTCTCTTTTCTCCAAAGGTCTCTTTAATTTTCTTATAGGCAGTACCTATCTTACTCCTAGTGAGATAAGGCTATAAGCCTCTACATCCTCACATTTGTCCTCTAGCCAACCCTGCTTAGCCAATTTGCACTTCCTGTCGATCTCATTTTTGAGACGTTTGTATTCCTTTTTGTCTGCCTCATTTACTTCATTTTTATATTTTCTCCTTTCATCAATTAAATTCAATATCTCTTCTGTTACCCAAGGATTTTTACTAGCCCTTGTCTTTTTACCTACTTGTTCCTCTGCTGCCTTCACTACTTCATCTCTCAAAGCTACCCATTCTTCTTCTACTGTATTTCTTTCCCCCATTCCTGTCAATTGTTCCCTTATGCTCTCCCTGAAACTCTGTACAACCTCTGGTTCTCTCAGTTTATCCAGGTCCTATCTCCTTAAATTCCCACCTTTTTGCAGTTTCTTCAGTTTTAATCTACAGTTCATAACCAATAGATTGTGGTGTCAGAGTCCACATCTGCTCCTGGAAATGTCTTACAATTTAAAACCTGGTTCCTAAATCTCTTTCTTACCATTATATAATCTACCTGATACCTTCTAGTATCTCCAGGCTTCTTCCATGTATACAACCTTCTTTATGAGTCTTGAACCAAGTGTTAGCTATGATTAAGTAATGCTCTGTGCAAAATTCTACCTGGCGGCTTCCTCTTTCATTTCTCTCCCCGAACCCATATTCATCTACTACGTTTCCTTCTCTCCCTATTCATTTCCCTTTTTAAATTTTCTAACCTATCTGCCCGGTTAAGGGATCTGCTCCGATCTGTAGAACGCCAGTTTTATTTCTTCAGATAACGACGTCCTCCTGAGTAGTCCCCGCCCGGAGATCCGAATGGGGGACTATTTTACCTCCGGAATACTTTACCTAAGAGGACGGCATTATCATTTAATCATACAGTAAAGCTGCATGCCCTCGGGAAAAATTACGGCTGTAGTTTCCCCTTGCTTTCAGCCGTTCGCAGTACCAGCACAGCAAGGCCGTTTTGGTTAGTGTTACAAGGCCAGATCAGTCAATCATCCAGACTGTTGCCCCTGCAACTACTGAACAGGCTGCTGCCCCTCTTCGGGAACCACACGTTTGTCTGGCCTCTCAACAGATACCCCTCCGTTGCGGTTGCACCTACGGTACGGCCATCTGTATCGCTGAGGCACGCAAGCCTTCCCACCAACGGCAAGATCCATGATTAAGGGGGGGGGGGGGGCGTTCAAGTAGCGCGGATGATATTTCTGGCACTTCAGCTGTTTTAAGGGAAGTAAATACAGACGACACAAAGTTAAAAATGAAGAAAGGCAAATTGTTCCTGATTTCGAATTTCGTTAGTGATGATTCTGCAGAATGATGTGTCAATCAATCAACAATCGACGTTCTCTTAGAACGTGGCATTAATCAAAATTGTAACGTTGATTTTTCTAGTTCAAGAAGATCAATAGGCGATAAAACCAGTTATTTGAACAAAAATGTATTTTACCGTTAACTTTTAAATGGTGAATCAACTTTGCGTGATCTTCTAGTACACTCCTGTATCCCCAGTGATGTTATTTGTGCACCATGTATATTGTTTGGAGGTAAGGTCTTGATTGCTACTAATGGTATTGCAGGTTGGAAAAATATTTCTAATACTTTATCTCATCATGAGAATTCACTTGAACACAAAAATTCGAAGTTATCACCCTTAACAAGAAAAAAGTTACTTGGAACAATAGATAACCATTTCGAATCATGTGTTGAGACAGAAAAAAAGTACTGTCACAGTGTGCTGAAAAGGGTGTTTGCATTAGTGAAGAACTAACAAGTCGTGGGTTTCCCCTACGTGGACACGTTGAAAGATTGCATTCATTACATAATGGTCAATTTATGATGTCTCTTGAACTTATAGCCGAGTTTGATCCTTTTCTCGCAGAGCACATTGAACGATATGGAAATCCAGGGCAAGGGCATGCCAGTTATCTTTCTTCAACAATCTGTGACGAAGTAATAGAGCTTCTTTCTGGACGAATAAAAAGAATTATCAAATGTGAAATAAAACAGCCAAAATATTTCTCTATAACAGTAGATTCAACTGCGGACATTTCACATATTGATCAAATGTTCAAATGTGTGTGAATTGCTAAGGGACCAAACTGCTGAGGCCATCGGTCCCTAGACTTACACACTACTTAAACGAACTTTAACTTATGCTAAGAACAACAAACACACACACACACACACACACACACACACACACACACACACACACACACACACACACATACACATGCCAGAGGGAGGACTCGAACCTCCGGCGGGAGAGGCCGCGCAATTCGTGACATGGCGCCTCTGACTGTACGACCACTCCGCGCGGCTCACATATTGATCAATTATCTTTCATATTAAGATATGTGAACGAGAATGGTGAATCTGTTGAACGTTTCCTTCTGTTTTTACAAAACCTGGAACACAAGTCCGAAAACTTAGCTGGGGCCGTACTAAAAGTCCTGTCTACAAATTGCGTTGATATTACTGACTGGTAGAGGCCAGTCATATGACAACGCAAGCAATATGTGAGGAGCCTTCACTGATTTGCAAATAAGCATTAAAGAACGAAGCGCATTATGTGCCTTGTGCAGCACATTCTTTGAATTTAGTCGGCACTAGTGCTGCGAGCTGTTGTCAGGAAGCATGTTCATTTTTCAGTGTAGTGCAAAACCTTCATAATGTTTTCTCTGCTTCTACACAGTGCTGGGATAAACTTCTTTCTTTCATGAAACCAGGAAGCAAAACGGCAAAAAGTTTATCAAACACACGTTGGTCAGCAAGAGAGGAAGCGTGCGAAGGCTCTATGAGAACTGGGACGGCGTTATCAGTCCCCTGACACAGATTGCCAATAATACGTTTGAAAAACCACTTGTGCGAAATGAGGCTTCAGCTTTATTGAATCAATCAGCAGACTAGAAACAGTATTCATGATGACAGTTTGGATGGACATACTCCAGAGATTTAATAGTGTAAATTTGAAATTACAAGTGCATGAATTATATGAATGACTTGTAGGATTTATTGCGTCTGTTCGTGGCATGTTCGACTATTATGAAAATAAATCCATGGAGATTGTGACTGATATAGACTATGAATGCACCTATAAAAGATTACGAAAACGCAAACTTCATGATGACGAAGAAGCGGATTCTGAAGAAGTTTTTCTAACTGGAAGGGAAAAATTTAGAGTCGAAACATTTCTTCCAGTACTCGACAACTTGTACGCCGAATTAGAGAGGAGGAAGGAAAGCTATAGAACACTGCTGGACTCCTTCACAGTTTTCAGTAATCTTAAGAACAGTTCACCTGACGATATTCCTGAACGTGCAGCAAAACTCCAAGCGTCATGTGACACAGATTTAGAGCCTTCCTTCCCTAGTAAATGTGTACATTTCGCGGAACTTTTGAAATCTACTGAGATTAGTTATATACCAGTCGAAATGAGTAAATTTTTATGAAAAGAGAGGTTACAGTCCGTGTTTCCTAATGTTGACGTTGCTTTTAGAATATTTCTGTGTGTGGCACTTACAAATTATTCAGCAGAACTCTCGTTTTCGCCTCTTAAATGACTGAAGTCGTACCTACGATCTATGTTGTCTGAGGAGAGATTGAACGTCTTCTCCATTCTTCACATCGAAGTGGACCTCCTAACTGACAACCGTCTGAACTATGAGGATATGATCAACAGAGTTTTCTGCCGTCAAAGCTAGACGCAAGCTTTGCTGACTGGTGAGTTCGTTTATTTATTCACATTAGTTTTAAAAATATAAGATTATAATGTTATTTTTATTACAACTTAGAGTATATTTGTTGGATTTGCAAACTGCGTATTACCTGTTTATTTTACAATTGCTGATGACAGAACGCGGAACTAAACCTCGTTAAGGTTCGGAAGTGACCGAAGGCGCCCGAAAGACCAAAAAATACCCAAATGACGCAGGCAGCTCGGCGCTGTAGTCAAGTCATACTGATACTGTAGTATATTACAACTGATGTGTATGTTTGGCGTCTGCTGAGATGTATAGTTATCGCGGAAATATACGTTATCGGAGAGTACCGGTACGCTCAAATGAAAAAGTGTTAATAAATAATGTAGTTCAGTTCTGACAATAAATACGTAAAGGCTTTGCTTATACCGTTAGAAAGAGCTATGGTGAGATCAGTAGTTGCAGTACAAAACTGTTCAGCCCTTACATGGATTAAAGGTATTGTGTAGACTTATTATGCAGCATCTAGCTTCAGAGACCCTAATGCTTTACACATTAACTATTAGATTATAAAACCAATTTTTTTTCCACACTAGTCTGTAAGACAATGTAATAGCAAATCCAGTTCAATGTTTGTTCCTCTGTATTTAGTTATTAGTTCGTGCACCGAAATCTCTATTTCAGTTTCATCTCTTACGCTTTCCTATAGTTTCATGTATTAATACCGAAAATGTTTTTCTTACATGCCACACATTCAAGTTATTAGATAGTAAAACGACAGTTTAATTTTAATTTTGAACGCATCTCTGTAAAAGGACGTATTAATATCTAATGCATGGCACGTTCGATTAAATTTTTAGATCGTAACACAACTTTTATATTTTCATTTTCAACAGTTTCGTGTAAAAGAACACATTAAAAGTGAATGTATAACAAAAAATCCATTCTCCTACTTGCTCTGCTGAATTTTTAGGCCATATAAGAAAAATTATTTTCTTTGTGTTCGTTTCTGTTGTCTTTCGACAGAAGAATATCTCAACACAATGCAGTTTTAAGTTTGTTTTATCCGCTGTTGTACACCAAGTACAGTACATTTTGATTGAGCGCGATTTGACCGCTGACGCGTTCTTCAGAACAACGAAAAGCAGAGTGCGGAAACAGCTCACAGCGCTCACATCCAAAACGGCAATTGTGAAGTGATCGGGCAACAGTTATTATTTAAAACATGTTTTCTGGGGGGGGGGGGGGGGGGTTCATATAATATGGTGTCCCTACGGACGCAAAATTTTTAAATCCGCCACTATGTGCGTGTGTGTGTATGTGTATGTGTATGTGTAGTGGTAGCAGTAGTAGCAGAGGATGCAGTATGTAATTTCCAGTGAATTAATGCCGCAGTGGTGTGATTTCAGTAGAAATTTACCAAGCCAGAAGGAAGGGAATGTTTTTAGGATTCCTACTAAAGGGAGAGGTCCACCATTTAAGCATTTTATGCAGTAACGTAGATCGTCTCGAGGTTTATGATACGTCGACAAGTATATCAGGTAACAAAGAGCTACAATATTTTTTAACTTGAACCAATTCAGCATCAGTGCTGCAAAGTTATCACGTGAAGTTACATTCCTGATGTGTCAATGCTTTTTATTTGTCTGTAAATGAATGAACAATCAGGTGAAGATGAAGGATAGTTGAACCAACCATGCCGATATTTTCATTTCGTTTCATAGTTAATGTTGCGTTCTTATATATTGCTGTTTGGTTTATTCTATCGTTTATTTGCTTTTAGTATATCTGTAAGGCTAAGAAATGATTAAAAGAAGATAAGAAAAGCAGGAAAGACATGCAAATGTAATCGAAACAGTGCAGCTGCTTTTTTATCCTCTGTATTTTATAACTGTATCCAAACAATATTATGGAATTTCAGGCTGTAATAGGAGGTAATATGTGCGATAAACCGTGTCTGTCGTATATTTTTTCACAAAGTTCAAAATCTAAGTACAGGGACTTGTACATGGCTTATGCATCAATTAAACTAAAATCGACATATTCGTGTGTGGGCTTTTGGTATCAAATAAAGTTACTATGAATACTTCATTCGTGGATGATTAATCTGTATTGAGGATTCTATTCATTGCATGCTTATTATCCATAAGGAATTTATGTTTGCACAGCTTTTTGGTGCTCTAAAAATTCCTTGTACAAAATACACTATTGTGTATCACACACTGCTTGGTATATAAAATATTGCATCTCTGTCTCTGTAATAAATGAGGGCTTATGAAGGCATTGCAGCAGGTAACCTAGGAGGTGAAAAACCACTAATCAGGTCTTAAATAATTCTTGCTGGCAGAGAAGCATGGTTTCTGTACTAGTGAATAGTTTATGAAGGTAGTCCGTTTTCATCTCGTTGGCGTAAACTGCTCCAGAGTTCTCGTGTACATCTTGCAGATGTGATTCTACTTGTAATAACGATATTTTTCTACCTGATATTAATTCCCATTTTATGCCACTGTTCTAGGAATTCTAGATAATCATTGTGAAGCTACTTACAATAGTTGGCTGCTGTAACTGGAAGTGTGAAAGCCATCGCTTCACTTTTGATGAATGGCAGCAGTATGACAGCTGAATTTTTTTCTCATTATATTTTATGTAAATATATCATACTATTAATTAATTGTTTGATGGAAGCTGCTTGTTGGTAGCAATTTTATTTCACCAGATTAGTTTTGGGCATTGCCCATCAGCAACCTTACCGATATTACAAAAGACATTTTTCTCATAATATGTTACTTAAAGTGCTGCTTTTTAGACATATGGTTTTTCATACAATTATAATTTTGCTTTGCCTTATATGTAATTCTTCCTATCATATGCCAATAACAGTGTTATGTAATAATCGTGTCATAATATGATTATATGAATTAAATAGGTGCATCTATCCAATCAGCACAAAGCATTTTATACGAAATATATGCATTTGTCACTGGCAATTGCTGTAATATAGTGGCCACATGGTTTGAGACGCCATGTCACGGACTGCATGGCCTCTCCTGCCAGAGGTTCGAGTCCTCCCTTGGGCATGGGTGTGTGTGTTGTTCTTAGCATAAATTAGTTTAACTTAGTTTAAATAGTGTGTAAGTCTAGGGACCGATGGCCTGAACAGTTTGGTCTCTTAGAAATTCTCACACACATGCAAAAACACATGCTGTAATGTAAAATTCATCTTTTTGTTATATGTCATAGAACATAAAATTATATAATGGTAGCTCCAGTTTGTATTATCCTGTTAGCAAGGAAAAGAAATATATTTCCATTAAAGAATAATAATGAAATTTACGACAATTTTTTTGTTTTTTAGATCAGTTTGTTCATTCAAAATAATATCAGGATGGTTCGTTCTATATGTGTGAATTTCTGTTTATTCCAAAAAATTTAGTAAGCTGAGTTTTTTTGGCAATTTGGTTGCTATGTGGTTTTTACTTTTAAGTGTGAACCAAATGAACATAGCTACATGCCAGTCAGGTTCAGATATGCTTTAAATATTCTTTTGAAATTTCACCCAGATTGTCCAATGTAAATTTCCTCCTAGTTCACACATTTTCATTTATAAACACCTGAACATGCAAATTATGGAATTTTTCAGTTATGACAAATTGATGAATGAAATGTATTGTGTGTTCTGTAGCCCATTTTTAGGTTGAACTTCTGAAGTGCAAGAATGATTTTATCTGAAAATTTTCCCTAACATACTATGACAGTGTATAATCTGTCCTTGTTAAATTAATGTTTCCTTTTATTTTATTTTCATTTGTATCTAGTTTTCTGGTACAAATTTCTTTTCTGTAGTAGGTTTCCTTTGTTAGTCACCTACAAACATTCGAAAATATGCTTCTTTGTGTGCTTTCAGATGAGAAGAGCTACAGTGATGATATGATCAGTGGTTGTATGTATTTGATGCATATCGAATTTGTGCATTAATCAATTTATTGTGATTTTGAGGTCTAGAACATTTATGTTATTACCATCTTCAAATATGATTATAAATGTGATATTTCTATGTAGGCTATTCTGCTCTGAGTGAAAGATGCCTATTTCATTTTCTGTCCCTTCAAATAAAATTAATGTATCATCTCCATGTCTGTGGTAGCACTGTATTTTATTAGTTCATTTTGGATTTTTTTAAATTGTCCTTTATGTAGTTAAGAAAATATTTGCTGCTGTTCCAACAAGGCAATTTCCCACTGCCAAGCCGTTTTCTTGTCTATGTAGTTGGTTATTGAACATAAAATAGTTATTAGAAAGTATTAATTTTAATAAAATATTGAAGTCCTTGGTTCTAAACACTCTTGTTTTACTATACATATGAAAGTTATGTATGATAATTTCAATCATTTCATTAACTGTTACATTAGTTGACATGTTGCCTATATCTAAGGAAATAGATTTGGCATTTTCTGTGACATGTAATTCTTTAATTGGTTGTACCAGGTCATTTAAGTTCTTTACTGTGTACAGGATATCATACACATAGATTTTAGCTAGACTGTAATTCAAGTTATTTACTAAGTCAGTGTGCTGGGCTGCTCATATGATTTACCATTGGTCTCTACACTTTTTCCCTTTCATTGAGTAAAAAATCAGTTTTATTCGATTATTTGGCTCATTTTCTATTTGAGTAATGTTGGTTTTGCTGAAAGGTTCTAATGTTTTATCTATGTTGTTTAGTTGGGACATGACCACAGCTGTTTTCCCCTTTTCTGCTGTGAGTACTATAGAATTGCTTATTTCTCTTTTTCATAAATGGTATAATATTTTTACTTTGTCTGTCATAAAATTTATTATTTTTAGTGCTACAATGTTATTTAGTATTAATTTTGGATAAGTTTCCAGTTACACCATTTCATTCTGAAACAGAAGTCTGAGCTCTTGCTATTTTTCATGTGCATTGATATTTACTATAGTACTATGAGTCAGTTTATTTGGTAAATTAAAACCTAAGCTTTATTGTAATAAATCTATTCCACTATTATTAAATTCTGCTTCTATCAAACATTTTAGTTTGTCGAATAATTTAAATTTTCTATCATTTCTGTTCTTTTCTAGTGTAATTATCATTTTGGATTAAGGTACCAAGTTTTTCCTGACATCTAAGTTAAATTTTTTATGTTCAATTTTGTCATACTCATTCATCAATTTCATAATGATGTCAAATATAGGATTTTGCAACAGCTTTTCTGCTTCTAGATGTGGTAAATATAGATTTGTCTTTAAGCATTTGCTCATTTGATATTTGCTCAGATCACTTATTTTATCCACAGCACTTCAGTTTTCAGTTTTACATGACTGGCTACCTACATCACAGGTTTTATATCCACACAAGTGCACAGTTTGGCATAACTTTATGAAAGACACATTTTTTGTTTACACATATGAGTTTGACTTTTCTTGTTATCTTTGAGCATGCCTTGCTTACATTTTGATTGTCAAGAACAGGGATCTCCAAACTATGGCCCTCAGGCCGACACTGGCCTGCAAATATCATCAGCCCCCCCCCCCCCCCCCCAGTAAAGGGTCAGGCAGGCATTCTCTGACCCACCATAATTTTCTTATTACAGTTGAACCTCGCTTGTTGGGAACAACCAATAATGAGTGATTCTGTCAACAAGTAGAAGGAAATGTAAGAACCTGACTCATTTAATGAATGATGTTTCATATAAAAACCCTGTTTATGTTATTTTTTCTGTCTTTAACAACTATTTCAAAAACCACTTTCTGGTCTATATCGGTCTGTTTGGTCTCTATACATTAACACTAAGTCAGATGTTCTCCTATAAACTACCATTCTGTAAAGCAGAAGTTTTGACAATGCTATATTCGGTCAGCAGTAACAGTCGACCAAGTATTATTGCACCTGGGAGTAAGGCTATTGGGACGGTTTGTCATGAGTCAGTGCCTAATCAGGATTGATAGTACATATACTACTGACCTGAAAACATTCAAGTGTGATGCGTTTTCCTAAGTCACCACTACTTGTTTACTGTTGCATCATCATGTGTTTCCAATAATGGACGAGTACAATTATATAGTGTTTGAGTAGAAGAGATTGTAATGCACTTCGCAACACAATTGTTGTCACCCGTATCATTGCCTGGGCTTCTGTGATGATGTTGCAAATTTTCTGCAAGGATGGTACAAGATCTTTTTGTCGCCAGAGTATGGTAACCCTTTCAGTTGCAGTATCTTTTTATGAATTCCTATTCTGATTTTGTCATCGTTAACTAACATGAATTCATTAAAGATGCATGTGAGGCAGGACCTATTGACCCTACAAATTGAATTGATGATAATACTTTTTCTCCTTTTTGTGAAATTTTGAAGCACAGGTATTAACAAATGTCTTTAAAGAGCTTTCTTCTAAAATAGGATATACTGTACTACAAATAAAAAAATTATAATGCTGTATTATAAATCTATTTGAGTGCCAATTTTTCAAAATGGAATGCATTGACCTACTCTACATGGATTCCTAAGAAAAACAAGTGTTTAACTTAAGAAGTGTTAACTATGTGTAAGATTCAGAAACGAATCGTACTCAATAAGCTAAGTAATGCTGTATGTTGTAAAATTTACGGTGAAATAAAGCATACAAAATACATACAGTTATGAATTGTTTTTATTTTTTTACCAATTAAGATACACATTGAATTAAATATATAACATAATTGAACGTTTTAACTAAAATCAGTTACAAGAGATTTCCTGAAAATTTCCTTCACCCAAGACACATACATAGGCGATTCACATAACGAAATTAAGAATTGAAATTGTGGTTAATGAGATTCATATAGCTGTAACTTTATACTTAGAACTGTTCCTTGTTTTAGATCAACTTAATTAGCGGAAATTAGCAGCAACTTCAAATGTGCATCACTTAGTAAATATTTTTTGTATATTTCTTTTTGGAGAATGTTTACTCACAGAGATATGTAATGCTGGAAGCGGAAAGAAAGCCACAAGCAAACTTACGCAACCGATCAAACTGTGTGACTTAAAGACTTAATTAACTCCATCAATGATTAATTTAAATATTTATCTCTGCAAAATCGCTACATTACAAACCAACCATTTCTGTTTGAAGTCATAATACAAGAGTTTCTGTGTCAGCTTTAAAGAGATTATAAAAAATCTTGATATTATTTTCATTTGCATTCAAATCTGTAAAAGGAGACATAAAATTTATTTTAATGCACTCAGTGTTTCAGTTGCGAAATCTACCAGGACTGGAGAGTCTGACTACTGACCGAATGTTTGGCGCATTTCAAAATGCGTGAAACATTTTTTGTTCAATTGAGACTTAAACAAAACAATTTTTTGTAGAAAGGATTTAATATGAGCGTTCAAATCAGGCAGTAACTGGTTTTATCCTTGTAATTTTAAATTCATTCATATGTTTTGCTCATACATTTAGCTAAATCCATGTTATTTCCATAACCACTCATTGTTTTGTAACTCAGCCAGAGGATGATTCCTTTCATTCAAGAAAATTTCAATTGTTCTTCAGAGTTCAACAGTCATAGCTTTCCCACAGCTAACGTAAGGCAGAGTACTGCTGTATAATATGGTAAGTCACTTTCTTCAGTCTCTTTACTAAACTAGTGGAAGTGACGACGCTGAGAGCATGTGATATATTAATTACCTATTAGCTATATTATAAGCAGCTGACTTGACTGTCATTGAAACTTTTGACATATCGAAGCATTTTTCTGCACAAAGACTGTTGATAAGTGATACAATGAATATATTGCCCTTGACGCGAGAACGACACCCATATTTTTCCTTGCTTGTTTTTTTCTCACCATTAGTTGTGGTACACATTAAGTCTTTCCATTGAAGACTGTTTTTCTAAGCACTATTTTTTACTCCTTTAAAAACTTCTCCCGTGGCTGTCTGGTGAATTCTATGAACGTCTAGAAGCTCTTCACACACCTTATAATTTTTTTTATTCCTCTAATAAAACTTAACATGTGTGCAGTATCTGAAACATCTTTTGACTCAGCCAGAGCCAAAGAGAACCATGGTAAGTGTAGAGTTTTCACAGAAAAATGAGTTAATATATTTTCAGCAATATCATTTACTCTTTTTGAATAAATTAGTTTCTTCTGGATACATTCCTTCAATTGCTGCAAACATGCTAACCGCTATTAATTAGCCATCAGTAAGTGGTTTTCCATGTCCTACTACTGAATGAGCCACCTGGAAACTTCTTGCTCAGCATCTATTTTCTTAAACAACATTTTCTGAGATTTCAAATCTCGTTTCAAAGACACATATGTTTCTAACCGATGGCTTCCACTAAATTTGGAATAAGTTTGAGAATGTTTGATCGCAAAATGACGTGTTATACAGGGTGATTCTAAAGTAACTATACATTTTGTACTTAAACAAATTTTATTAACCAATATGTAATGGCACTGCAACTTATATTACAATAGGACATAATTTCAGTACACTTCAATGTGACCACCTTGCATGTCTACGCACACCCCCCAGCACTCCACTGTAGCCCGAAAACCCGGCCCAAGCATATCTGGTGTAATCTCAGCAGCTGCGGCTCGAATCCGCTGTCTTAAGTGTTCAGTGCTGCGGATTTTCACCTGGTATACCTCAGACTTGATAAACCCCCATGCAAAAAAGTCTAAGGGTATCATGTCATGAGAGCGGAGTGCCCACATCCGTGGAGAGGCACGACCAATCCATTTGCTGGGAAATGCTTGATTCAGATAATCCTGAACAACAAGGGCAAAATAGAATGGTGCACCATCCTGTTGAAAAACAACAATATTCATAATCCCATCAGATATCAACTGGGGCTCCAAAAACTGTTCCAACATATCTAGGTATGTGGTTCCAGTAACGGCTTGTTCTGCAAAGAAGAAGGGCCTGTACACTGTTGACCTCGTTATCCCTAAATACATGTTCACTTTTGCTGTGTCCCGTTGCCACTCCTGCATCACACTTGGTTGTTCGTCTGTTCACATGTCCACAGGTATGAAATGTAGCTTCATCACTGAACAAGACATTTTGCATCAAATTATCATTTTCCACAGTTTGTAGCAGGTCATGACACACAGCTTGTCTGGCTGCGTAGCCCTCCGCTTCAAGCTTATGTACGACCTGGATATGGTACGCACTTTTGTGCTGCTTGTAACGAAGAACTCTCCATACAGTGGTTTGAGGAGTACCAAGCTCCTTACTAAGTCTCCTGGTAGATGCGGAAGGGCTATGTGTGATCGCTTCCTGCACACTCCTCACGGTTGATGACGTTATGGCCGGCCTCTCTGGACGTTCTTCATCTGCAACACTACCAGTACGCTGGAATTTATTGACGAGGGTCTTGATAGCAAGCGTGGTGGGACCTGGTTTCCGGAATCGATGGGCAAAGTCTGTCGGCACCAGTTCATACGCCATTCCACGAAGACGAGCAGAAACAACCGCGATTCGTTCTTCTTTGGTTAGCATTCTGTCGTAGAACCTGCAAGAAACAAATATTCCGTTACTATATCACTGAAATGTATAGTGACTTACTATATCACTGAAATGTATAGTGACTTTAGAAACACCCTATATTGTTTTCTTCGATAACTGATATTGTTTCATTGCATATTATACACACTGCATTATTACGTGTCTCAATACCGAAATACTACCGAGCGAGGTGGCGCAATGGTTAGCACACTGGACTCGCATTCGGGAGGACGACGGTTCAATCCCGTCTCCGGCCATCCTGATTTAGGTTTTCCGTGATTTCCCTAAATCGTTTCAGGCGAATGCCGAGATGGTTCCTTTGAAAGGGCACGGCCGATTTCCTTCCCAATCCTTCCCTAACCCGAGCTTGCGCTCCGTCTCTAATGACCTCGTTGTCGACGGGACGTTAAACACTAACCACCACCACCACCACCGAAATACTTATGTTTCCATTGCTCTTCAAAATTTCTGCAATAGCTATCTTCCATTTAATCTCCGTATTTACACAAATCCACACAAACAAATGTAATAGCAAATCAAAATGATCCCAATTAATAGTGTTAAGAGCATGGGTTCTGAATAAACAAATGCACTGGATTTATCATTAAGGCAATTTTATTGCACACGTTTCTGCTACCACAAGATGGTGTTGTACTACTGCACTTAATTTCTGTACTCTCCAGAAGACGTCACTACAATACATTTGGCATTGTCAGAAGAAGTAACAATACCTAAACCACAGACTGTGGATCAACTATCACTGTGGCAGTGAAATGACCTGGGAAGCTGCCTGCAAGTACCAACAGAAATTACAGACTAGAGTCCATGACAGCTCATTGTGCTGTAGGTAGCTTAACCATCATCTAGTAATGAAAAGAAAATTTGCGCGTAATCCAACACTATATTATATTGGCATGATGAAATATAGTCTGTCCACCTTTTATTGAGCCATGCTCAAGAACAAGAAAAGCATCACGTTGATATTTACGTCAGCTACTAAGGTCTACATCCCTTCGCGGTGTAGCTTTAAGCCTCCGAGTCAAAGCCAACAAAAGATACGGCGATTTATGGCACATTTTTTGATTCTCACAAACTCACTCATCTAAACCTATAGATCAACTATCTATACAAATGTCTGGTCTGGTAATCTAGTGGGTTCAGCTGGAAAGCCAAGTAGCACTCGCCAATATTGGCAAAATACATCCAAAGCTTAGTTTTCTCAGAACCGCCACGGTCGAGAACAAGTACGTTCCCTAGGAAGATAAAATGTACAATGTGAAGAAATAGTAAACCCATATTAAGAATCATTCAGGTCCTAACTGAAGGGAAACTAAATACCCTTATGTCAAACTTCCTCAAACTTCCCTGAGTTGTGGAAGAGATTCACAACAAACAGCTTACTTCAGATGTTAGGACACAATGGTACTAAGTCCTCCACTAAATGATTCCAATAAACATAAAATTATACTGCATCCATCTTGCGGATTCATGAATTGTGGTAATATATCTTTTCACAAGTGACCATGCACGAGCAATCCGGGAATGAACTCAACAAAAACTTGCATTACTAGTGTATCTCAAGATACAAGAAGTTGCATCACCAGACAAAATGTGATACCCCTATCAGAAAAAAACAGTATGGTAATCTGGCTATCGGGTCGATCCGTAAAGTGAAACCATCAAAAATCACCGATTTTAACGGAATTTAAGTTTAAACTGACAACATTACATCACGAACTTCAGAACACACGAAATTCCAAAACACTTTTGCAAACAACGCAAGAGCATGGTGTCGACGCATCTGAGATATTAAGAACAGTGCATAGACGGCTCAATACTCTCCTTTTAGTTCGTAATTAAGATAAATACTTTTACTCATTAGGCTCCTATGTTACTTGTCTTGTAATTACCCCATGAGCTGGAGAAGTAAGATACAGGTAGTAAGAAAGAAAATATGCTACCACAAAGGAGAAGAAAATTATTTTATTTATTCCTCTAATTTTCTATAAAAAGAAACAGGAACCTCAGTTCCTATAGATGACAAGCGATTCGATTTAGACAAAATATCGGGATTTTTTGCCATTTACAAAGAAGAATATAATTAATTTTTAGAAGGAAGAGAAACGTTAAGGATTTCATAAGATGGAAAAATTTCTTCACATTTTAAGGATAGAGGAATATACAACCATCAAAGGAGATTTCATTGTATTGTTACTTGCCTTTTCCTTACCATTTAATTCCCAATTAAAAAGAAAATTAATTTAAATAAATAACAAAAAATAATAAGTTTCTGCATCAAACGAAACAGTCACGATAGTTAATTTCCAGGAGAACTGTTATGTTCTAAGAAACAAGAGAAAATACACGAAAAAAGAAATAAACTATACACACTTTATATACTAGAGAACCCGCAATGCTTCGCAAGTGCTGAATATGTATGGGAATCGCATTTACATCCTAAATTCCTTGTCATCCCATTTGTGCCCATCATTTCGTCTCCCCTCTCTATCCGCACACCACTCCTCCCCCCACGTCTCTGTACATAATCTTCTCAGCCCTCTCTCTATCCGTTTTCTCGCCCCCACCCCGACCCCCTCCTCCTCTATGTCTAATTACGTCTGAATGTTCAGTAAAGTGTAGTGTAAAAAACTGAAGAAAATTCCTCAAGATCTTTTCGCCTTTTTTGTTGACAACGTTTCCCCTTTATATATATATATATATATATATATATATATATATATATATATATATATATATACGTAATATATTACAATAATATATAGCCTATGTCCGTCCGAATGTTCATTAGAGTATCGCGCAAAAATTGGAAGTAAATGGGTCAAGAACTTTCCAGATTTAATTTGAAGTAAATCCATCAACACCTTCTCGAGATTTTCGGTAACATCCTTTCCCCTTCATGTACTATATATGTATTATATGTTATACATATATAAGTATAAAACTGATTTGTTTTATTATGAAAACATGTGACAGCAGAACTGTAAAAATGATCGCTAAAATTTTATTTTAATTTCTTGTCATACAATAACACCATTACCATACACAATTACGAGCACAAAAAAAATCAATCAGATCGTTGGAGCTGTTCTTAAGTGATGATCTTCCACAGCTGATTTTAAATTCCGACTTATTCGACGGATTTTCCAAAAATTTTCTTTTATACAATCTTCTTCTGACAATTACGAACACAATAAAGACAAAAATCAACCAAATCTGACATCGTAGGCTTGAAAGTCTCTTTGAGTTTGATGCCGGACCCTAAAATCAACTCGATTCGATATTTCGGCGATCCAACTGGTCACCATGCTTTTGCTGACGAGTCCCGCTGAGAACTAACGCCAGACTGCCAATCGACGTCCTATTTAGGGCACAGTTCGGTACACGGCGCATGCGCCGCCCATCACAGCTGCTGCACTCCAAGGCTGGGCAGGTGGCGCCGCCCTTACAAGGGAACCTACCCATCGCACCTCCCTCAGATTTAGTTATAAGTTGGCACAGTGGATAGGCCTTGAAAAACTGAACACAGATCAATTGAGAAAACAGGAAGAAGTTGTATGGAACTGTGAAAAAAAAAGCAAAATATACAAACTGAGTAGTTCATCGGAAGATACGCAACATCAAGGATGATATGCGTGCAGGAGCGCCGTGGTCTCGTGGTAACGTGAGCAGCTGCGGAGCGAAAGGTCTTTGGTTCAAATCTTCCATCGAGTGAAAAGTTTAAATTTTTATTTTCAGTTTATGTGACAAACTCTTATGTTTTCATCACTTTTTTGGGAGTGATTATCACATCCACAAGAAAACCTAAGTCGGGCAAGGTAGAAGAATCTTTTTACCCATTCGCCAAGTGTACAAGTTAGGTGGGTCGACAACATATTCCTGTCATGTGACGCACATGCCGTCACCAGTGTCGTATAGAATATATCAGATGTGTTTTCCTGTGGAGGAATCGGTTGCCCTATGACCTTGCGATCAAATGTTTTCGGTTCCCATTGGAGAGGCACGTCCTTTCGTCTACTAATCGCACGGTTTTGCGATGCGGTCGCAAAACACAGACACTAAACTTATTACAGTGAACAGAGACGTCAATGAACGAACGGACAGATAATAACTATGCAAAAATAAAGAAAGTAAAATTCTCATTCGAGGGAAGACTTGAACCAAGGACCTCTCTTTCTACAGCTGCTCACGCTACCACGGGACCACGGCGCTCCTGAGCTCACATTGTCCATGATGTTACCTATGTCGCCCATGGACTACTCAGTTTGTATATTTTGCTTACTTTTTCACAGTTCCATACAACTTCTTCCCGTTTTCTCAATTGATCTGTGTTCAGTTTATCAAGGCCTATCCACTGTGCCAACTTATAACTAAATCTGAGGGGGGTGCGATGGGGAGGTTCCCTTGTTAGTAGAACACTGGTGGCAACGATAAATCGCACTCACGGACGATATTCGAATACTAGGTATGGCCGCACCGAAGAACGTTCTGTTTTGTTGCGGGATGGTACAGGATTCCAAATCCTGCTAAGTGGAAACCCATTGCCTCTGTTAATTAAATTATCCGCCAACCTAATTTCAGTTGTTCCTTTGTAGACACTGTTCCAAAAACCAGAAGTGTTGGCAACTATCACAGTTTCCTCAGATTTCATACCATGTCCCTCATTTAAGCAGTGTTCTGCTACTGTCGATTTTTCCGCCTGTTGTAGCTTAGTATGACGGCGATGTTCCACGAATCGAACGGTCGATGTAAGCCTTCCCACATTGACACTGAATTTTGTATACATCGGGTTTCCTTAGCCCGAAATCATCTTTCACAGAGCCAAGTAGTGCCCTAGACTTAGATGGTGGACGGAACATATTCTTAATGTTAAAATTCCTTAAAATTCTTCCTATCTTAACCAAATCTGTCGATACATCAGGCAACTGATTTTAATTTCAAACTATTTTATTGGATTTTCCTAAAATTTTCTTTCATACAAACCTTGTCCTGATGATAACGAACACAACAACAAACATCAACAAAAACGGTCAAGCTGTTCTCAGATGATGATCTTTCATACACGCGGCAACTGAACCAAAACATTATGATCACCTGTTTAATAGCTTGTTTGTCCTTCTTTGGAACTAAATATAAGACTGATTTTGTACATCACGGATCCGACGGTTTAATTGTAGATATGTGGAGATTTCTGGAGGTAGATGTCTACGCACAGGTCATACAATTCGCATAAATAACGGGCCACTAATTTGTGTACGCAGTGATGGCGCACTGTAGCGGCCCAAATGGGTTCAATAAGACTTACATCATGCAAATTTGGTCACCGAGACATCAACATGAGTTCACTACAATGCTCCTTAAACCAGTATAGCACGGTTCTGGCTCGGAGACATGGACAATTATACTGCTGAAAAATGACAAGACTGTCGGGGAATATATCAAACATGAAGGGATGCAGGTGGTTCGCAGCTGTCAGCGTGTCTTTGATTACTACCACAGGCAAACGTAGGAGAATGTCTCCTGCAACATAATACTGCTCCGACCAGTAGTAGAGAGATGGCGGATTCAGCGCAATTTTTATATCAAATTGATATGAAAATTAATTAAATTGACCAATTAATCACCCCTGCCCTCTAGCACCCCTGCCCGTGAGCACGCCGACCCCCACCCCAGATGAGGTCACGTTTTTTTCTCAGTCTGTGCGTGGTTTCCAACATAAGGAAACTGGGAGAGTTTTGAGTCATTGTGGAGTGATTGCAAACTGCTGTCCAAAAGTGATTGATGAGTCCCAGAAAGGGTATTTCCAGTTTTAGTTTCCTACCAATTCCTGGGTCAGGGATGGAGTGGAATGTCAGCACAATCTTGGGACAAAGAAATTTCCACCAAAACTCTAATTCCCAGCAATAGCGTAGGTTGGTGGGAGGGAGGGTGGGGAAGGGGGAAGGGGGCTGGGGCCCACGTGCAGGCTGAGAAAAACATCTGACGTCATCCAAGGGTGGAAGTTGGCGTAGTCGGGGGCCTGGGTGGGTGTGGTCAGGGGTGGGGGTGGTAGTGGTTGGGGGCTGATTGATTCATCAATTTAATTAACTTGCATATCAATTGGATGTCAAAATTGCGCTGATACCGCCGTCTCCCTACTACTACCACCAGCCTCTGTCTGTGGACCGCTGCCCGTTTCGAGCTGCCGTTAACCTCGACGACGGCATTTGTGGAGATGGCCAGCGACCTAATGCAGTAAAAAATGCGATTCACCTAAAGAGCTGACACGTTTCCATTGATCGAATCCTGATGATCCCGTGCCCACTGCAAAAGTAATTGACAATGTAATTGGTATACAATGAACGACGTGCTCCGAAACACTTGTGCGTGCACCAGCATTTTCCTCTTTCAGTAGAGATGCCACAAATCACGATCTACCCTACTTTACGGAGCAGACAAGCTTTTGATACCCATCTTCTGTGAAGAGTCGTGGTGGCTTCACTGTCCTTCTACCTCTTTCCATAGATTCTCACGGTAGTAATATGTAAACATTCGACCAGTTTCTCCGTTCCAGAGATACTCGTTCACAAGCTGTGCGTAATAATAACCTGTTCTTTGTTAAAATTGCTTGTATCAATGGATTCCTCCATTTGCAGCCCGTATCTTCGCAACGGTGATCCCCCGTCCGTGTCTGTTCCGCTTACATACTTTTGTTACCGTCTTATGTGCCCGCAACGCCACCATGCGGCATCCAACGTCGCGTACCGTCTTATGTGCCCGCAACGCCACCATGCGGCATCCAACGTCGCGGTAAAATTGCTACACCACGAAGGACTTGTGCGACATAAATGAAAGTTGATAAGCGTTTTTCTACATCGGAAAGATGATGTCTATTCAGATTTCTTGGCATTGGCATAAAAGTGGGGCTAGTGGTGCCACTATGACGACGCAAATTAGTTCGCTTTAAATACACGCTGTAGCATTAGTGAGCGTTAGTTACCTTTGACATAGGACGTGGTGAGTTGACAAAGACACCATTATCAGCACATTACTGAGTTTGAATGAGGTCGTGTAATACGGCTACGAGAAGCTGGATGTTCTTTCTGCGATACTGCGGAAAGAATTGGTTGGATTGTAGCCACCGTACAGGAATACTGGCGGCAATGGTCACGAGAATCTACTGCCGCAAGAATACCGGATTCTGGCCGGCCTTGTGCCACTTAGAGGGAAAACCATCGTGTTCGGCCTGTGGCTCTGGCGCATCATACTGCATCTGCAGAAACAGTATGAGCAGCAGTTGGCACCATAGTTACATAGTGAATTGTTACAAATCGGTTTCTTCAAGGGCAGCTCCGAGACAGACGCCCTGTAGCGTGCATTCCACTGACCACAAACCACCGCCGTTTGCGACTTCAGTGGTGTCAGGCGACAGCTCACTGTAGGGTAGGGTGAAGATCTGTGGTGTTTTCTGATGAAAGCTGGTTCTGTCGCGGTGATAGTGATGGCCGTGTGTTGTTTAGAAGGAGGCCAGTTACCAGGCGCTGTGGCCGAGCGGTTCTAGGCGCTACAGTCTGGAACCGCGCGACCGCTATGGTCGCAGGTTCGAATCCTGCCTTGGGCATGGATGTGTGTGATGTCGTTAGGTTACTTAGGTTTAAGTAGTTCTAAGTTCTAAGGGACTGATGACCTCAGAAGTTAAGTCCCATAGTGCCCAGAGCCATTTGAACCATTTTTGGAGGCCAGTTGAGAGCCTGCGACCAGCTTGTCTGCATGCTAGACTCATTGACTTACACCTGGAGTCATAGTCAGGTATGCGATTTCATATGACAGCAGGAGCCTTCTCGTCGTTATCTCACGCTTTCTAACTGCAAAATTGTACGCCAGTCTGATCACTCGACCTGTTGTGCAGCAATTCACGAACAGAATTCAGGGAGTGTTTTCCAGCAGGATAACGCTCGACCATATACTTCTGTTGCCACCCAACATCCTCTACAGAGTGTCGACATGTTGTGTTGGCCTTCTCGATCACCAGATTTGTCTCCAATCGAGCACATATGGGACGTCATCAGACGATCACTTCACCGTCATCCACAGCCAGCATTACCCGTCCCTGTACTGACCGACCAACTGCAAGAGGCATGGTATTCCATCCTACACACTGACGTCCCGCACCTGTACAACACAAAGCATGCATGTTTGCATTTTTGCATTTAACATTCTAGCGATTACACTAGTTATTAATTTTCCAGCATTTCCCATTTGCATTGGCTTATCTCGCACTTACATTCACCCGTGATCTTGGAAAGCCAATCACTTAAATGCGTTCTCTAGGCAAATGTAATTCCGAAATTTCAATACTCTACATTAATCATTTTTTGGTGTTGCGATTTTTTCCCGTCAGTGTACTTATGTTGAAAGTAATCTGTCTTAAAAGAGAGGTGTCTGTGGGAGGAACTAAGTACCCTAGCACGGTGAGTCAAATGAAAGTAATCTATTATTAAGGAATATCTGGGTAGGAACTAAATGAAACCAGGTGGTTGCTATTGATTCTACTAATGGTTTAAATAAGGGTCACCAGATTCTTGAACGTCAATAATTAATACGAAAATAAAGGAGTATATTATATGACCTTAGGCTTATCGTAAGCTATCTAATTTAAAATAAGATTTGCATCGTAGAATTATCATGAGATACAACGTTCATCACATATAAGTTTGGCTGACGGTCTTGGTTAATCTACTCGGCGTCTCAAAAGAAAATTTCTTTTTGGTATGTCAAAATAAAATATAGGTTGAAGTCTATTGACAACATCTTTATTTATTATTGAAATATACATTTTTGCAATTTAGTTCTTAAAACTAAAGTTATTCAAATGTAATCCAGCACGTACTGTGCTCATTTAAACGATGAACAAAATTTTGTATGACAGCTCGGCATGTAGGCACTGGGATGACTGTCACTTCGCTGCAGATATTTTCTTTCAGTTGCTCCACAGAAGTTGGATTATTGACGTTCACATTAGATTTGATTTATCCCCATAAGAAAAAAATCCAGGGGGCTCAGATCTGGACTACGTGGGGCTCAATTTATGTTACCCCACCAGGAGACCAATTTGCCAGGAAAAATTTCATGGACTCGCAGTATAGACGCATTGGACGTGTGTGCAGTGACTCGTCTTGCTGATACGATATTCTTTGTTATAAGAAGGAAAGTTTTGCAATTAAGTCACCAAAAAGTCCTTTAACGTCGTCAGATAGCGATCCGAATTCACTGTCACCGCACGTCTGCTCGCGTTCTCGAAAAGGTACGAGCCGAGATCGCAGCCCACACAGTAATTTCTGGCAATGAATGGGTTTCTCGTGCTTCTGTTTCGGATTTGCTGCATTCCAGTAGTGGCAATTTTGCTTATTGAGTGACCGCTCAGGTGAAAATGAGCCTCGTCAGAAAACAAGATGTTGTTAAATGAAGGGAACAGTCACATCATTAACGTATTGCAGCCTATGTCTGGCGTCCTGAAGCTTTAATTCTTGCAACATCTGGATACTGTAAGAGGGCAGTTTAAGATCTTTTTGTAGAATTCAGTGCATTGATGATCTATGCACATTAAAGAACCTGCACGCTTACAAATTAGGTTAGAATTGTAACGAGCAGACCGATTTACACTCTCCGGATTTCGGTTTGGCCAGTGTTGAACCGCCCTCCTCAGAAGTTTTCATCCATTTCCGGATAAGGGGAACACTTGGAACGTCATTTACATTATGCAGTCCACGATCACTGCAAAATTTCCATCGTGCTACAGTCACCGAATCAGCGTTTTTAGCACACAGAATGCGCTGCCCGCTGCCGAGAAGCACTCCATATCGACTGAATCCCTAAAGACCATATAAGCGATGAACGTACCCCCCTCTCCCCCCCCCCCCCCCCCCCCACCGCCCTACCGATTCGTTGCTCATGCACAGAGTGCTCTTCAGACATAAACTTTCTTTTGAGACATACTGTATATTCATGTGAGGTTGGGTTAACTAGCAAACGAAATTATACCCCGAGGCATTCGATTGCTGCACATTTATTTTACCAATATCTACACACATGAAAAACAATAAAACTAAACATGCTTAACGTCTTCCTTCAAAAATAACAAAAAATATGTGAAATATTAAGCTATCTCTCTTACATGTAATGCACATATAGTGCGTCCTCAAGGCACTGTGAAACATAGAGTAAAAGAGGTGTTACTTCCAGAGATAATGATTGACTATACTTTAAATGATGTGGCAGAAATAACTGCGTTACTGATGGTGCTAAGTCAGAGAGAGGTAACTTAAAGATGCACTGTAACAAATGTTGAGTCCTGAATCGCGAAAGAATTGATATGAAAAATTAAGAATTAGGACTTCGACTGTAAAATGTCTCTAACTTGATCACAAGATTTTTAAACTTCACGCGGCGCTAACCTCAATTGCAACGAGAATACTCACCAGTCTGGCAAGCGCCTTGGATCTCGAACGAAGACCAACTGCTCTCTGTCGATCTCAGAAACAGGATGCCGCTGTTCTCCGACCCTCTCCAAATCAGAACCTTCTCTCTGCCAATTTCCAGAACAGAATATTCTCTGCGTCACTCCCTGAAACCGAAAATCATCTGCACTCTTTCGTTTCCCAGCTCTGGCGTCTTAACAAAGTAACTCCGTCAAAAATCCGCGTCAGCTAACCAGGGCTCTTGCTTCTCTGTTTCGCGTATCGCAAAAGGGAAAAAATTTTCACACGTCTTCCCTTCTCTCGGCTAGCGAGTCTCAGAAAGCGCCACGCCACATATTGGGGGCGAATGACGACTCTAGTCTTGGCGTTAGCCTATGAGACATGGGCAAATACTCTTTCCTACCCCTACCATCCTGCTTATTTTTCGAAAATGTATCGACATTTCTCACGGTATTGGTAAATATCTTTGGTGTCGATAGGTCTATTGGTGGTGTAATTTCCTACTTAATGAGCACGCTGTCAACCTTCGACTGGCGCCGGTATGTCGCCTGGGGTGTAAATGGGCATTACATAATTTCTGTCTTGTCACTTCTTGGCTGGAGCCAAACCTGCAAGGGGCGTTTCTCCACTTCGAAGTGTCCACCTCGGTGCATAGCGGCGAGAACGTACCATCATGAAGCCTTGCCGTGCCTGTAAAGCGACCGTCCGAGGCAGTGTCTCTTCTGAATGCACTACGCGAACGTGCTGCATTGTCTGAGCGACACAAAGAGGGCCACCCTGTCCTAAGAGGCACACAGCTCACTTGTGAAACTCGGCCATCCGAAAATTAACTCAGACGAGCGAAAAACTATTATTTCAGTAACGTCTGATTCTCTTGCTCCTCGACCTGTTAAAAGGAGTATCAAATTGTCTATCTAAATTCCATTAAAAGGACCTAAGTACGATGGTGGCTGCAATTATTTCTGCTCCGTTCACACTGAAATTACTGGTGGAAATCAAATTTAACTGACTTTTAATTACAGCAGGTGAGTGTCTCAATCAAAGTGCAGTAGTGAGATACATGTCAACATCTTACCAGGTCCCTTTCATTAATCTACCTCTTTGTTGTCTGTTGGCAGATTGGATTTCCACATTAGCTGGATTAGAAAATAAATGGGGAGTGCGGACCCAGATTATCATTTAACAAACATGTATACCCAAAGAAAAGAACTGACACACTTCTTTGCGAGTGGATGGTTATATTAGCAGGCATTTAGCAAGTGGCAAAGGCCAATGGACAGTTTAGAAAAGCAAAAAGGTATGAGACGGATATGACATATCTCTCTCATCACACCAATGTCCCGAAAAGAAACAACGTTCTGGAACTATCTTCAGTGGGAAATTAGTTCCAAGCATTTTTCTAACAAGGTTATTATTTATTTCTTCCACAGTGCCCTCAGAATCACAAGTTTTTTTTAAAAAAGTATGAGTTTAGCGTGAATCAACTTGGGCTGTGAAAATAGGCACGAATCCGCAATATATCTGTAATAGTTATATAAGTTACATGAGTAAACATTTTAAGAGGCTCAAAATAAGTTTAAAATCCATACAACTCGTTCAATTTAATTAAAGAGTTGAACGAGCCAAGAAATGGCCTAATGATAAGAAAAAGGAAATCTCTAGAGTCTAGATATTGCTACAAAAAGAAAACTGCTATGCATACAATAATATTTGAGAATTGACACCACGAGCAGGTTATAAAACAGGCGACAACATAGAGACCAATGAAAATTAAAAGCATGTACAGCAAAACTCCGAAACAATAATTCGTAAAAGGTCAAACTGAGAGGACAAGAAATGTCAAACGTGTATGGATAATCAACGTCATACATCGAAGCTTATTTACCAAGGACATTGATTGTGCTTCTGATAAATTAAAGAAACACTTTACATGCAAGTACCAGTCAGTAACATACAAGAAACACAAGGGTAATAAACAGTGTGTAACATAGTTAATAACAAATATATAGGAAAATATCTTCTGAGTTAAGACAAAAGTGGCTAGCCAAGCAAAGGCTGTTCATAGAACACCTTAAAAAACACGAACCGGTGTTATTTAACAAGAAAAAACTACAGAAAACACACATGATACAGCCACACAAAAGATGAAACGTAATTACATATATACACGATCTAACACAACGACGCAGAAGCAACCGCTTTGCAAGCAACATCTACACATGTTCACACGAAACCTAAATCGTAGCCGGCCGGTGTGGCCAAGCGGTTCTAGGTGCGTCAGTCTGGAACCGCGCGACCGCTACGGTCGCAGGTTCGAATCCTGTCTCGGGCTTGGATGTGTGTGTTGTCCTTAGGTTAGTTAGATTTAAGTAGTTCTAAGTTCTAGGGGACTGATGACCTCAGATGTTAAGTCCCATAGTGCTCAGAGCCATTTGAACCTAAATCGTACTAAATTCGTCTCTCACACTTCACCATTCCTTTACACTCGGAGATGGGGGTGTGTCATTGGGGCAATTAGAGGGTAAATCATTCAATAGGTGACTTGGAGGTACACATGGGAGGGTTTTGTGGCTGCATCTTGGCGTAGGTGGAGCGTTGATCTACGGTGACGGCGATCGGCTCGTCCGCTCGCGTCGTACCTCAAGTCGTGTGCACGACCCAGCTCGACCTGTCCGCCGCCCAGCAAGAGGCAGCAGCGTGTCAGAGTGGAGGTCAAGTCGACGGGAACAAGTGACAACTCAGCCACCATCTTTTCTGCACAGTAAAAAATGTCGTGTGACTAGGGCCTCCCGTCGGGTAGACCGTTCGCCGGGTGCAAGTCTTTCGATTTGACGCCACAGTGATGTCCACGACAGCACCAGGAAGATGCCTTCTCCATGTCATCAAGATAGTGTTGTCCGCTACTGCACTAATGGCAGAATGGACACCTGAAGCATTAAAACCGCCACCTTAATTTTTCCCTATTTTTATTATTTTTCCCTATTTTATTATTTATCCAATTTCGAATTGTTTTGTATTAACAGGATATCAATTTAATAGTTAGCAAAACTTTTCTGAAAGTATTTTCTTCTAGTGTCGGTTTATACAGGTGTTAAAGACAAAATGGCCACATCCGAGCAGGACTCTCGCACAAAGGTTTCCGTACAAACTTAATTATATATATAGACAGCTCATCCATCCCCCCGAATCTGTTATCGATACCGATATAGGAAAGATATTGATCCTACGAATTCCAAGAGCGTATCAAAATCTCTACAGCAGTTTCCAAGACTAGCTCGTATGTACAAGTAGAAACGAACAGGGAAATTCAGTTTATGTACGTACAAAGAGAAGATTTAATAAAATAGTTATTTACTGACGAAAAGTTGACTGCAACTTACATTTTATGTTTGCATGCATAATACTTTTCCATCAGGCTTTTGACGAATGATGATGCATTGTAAGTTAAAATGGCAAAAAGATACTTTTTATGTGATATAATTACAGTTTAACAATTTTCACATTGTTTCTTTACTTGTTCTGTCAAACATTGTTTCTTGCCAAATTTCATAAGGGAAGTATCCCATAAGTTTTAATGAGTGAGATTGCGAGGATCAAAATATCTGACATGAATGGCCATATTTTTATGTGCATTTCGTTATAAACTTAATTTTTTTACACTGTAAAGCGATCTTAGACCTTAGTACTTGACATAAATTTCATCTTAATACGTCTCCCAATTCCTGAGAAAGAGGGATCTTATATGACGGACAGACAGACAAACGAATAAAAGATTAGAAGAAACATATTTATTTCGTGTGATATAAATACAGAGTAACTACGTTGGGACTTTTCCCTATATTTACAAAAAATTGTTCAAATGGCTCTGAGCACTATGTGACAACTTCTGAGGTTATCAGTCCCTGTATTTACACTGTAAAAAATTGGTTATTGCCAAATTTCGTGATTCTAGGTCAACGGAAGGTACTGTATATGTTTTGATGAGTGAGTTTGTGAGTATCAAAGTATGTAACCTAATTGGCCTTATTTTTTATTGCATTGGCTTATAAGGGTGTATGTCTTATGCCACCAAGGTACTGTAAGCCTTAGGATGTGATATAAATCTGAACTTGATACACCTACCCGTTACAGAGAAAGAGAGGTCTAACGAGATGGAGAGACAGAAAAACGGTCAAAAAAATAACAAAAATATTTTTGTGTCTTATAACTCCAAGCCGGCCGCGGTGGCCGACGGTTCTAGGCGCTTTAGTCCGGAACCACGCTGCTGCTACGGTCACAGGTTCGAATCCTGCTTCGGGCATGGATGTGTGTGATGTCCTTAGGTTAGTTAGGTTTAAGTAGTTCTAATTCTAGGGGACTGATGACCTCAGATGTTAAGTCCCATAGCGCTTAGAGCCATTTGAACCATTTGAATATAACTGCAAATTAACAATTTTCGGACTTTTCCCCTTAACTCGAGCAGTGAAACCTTGCTTCTTGCGATATTTCATGACTACAGGTCAATAGGAAGTACCATACGGGTTTTGATAAGTGACTTTTGGAGTATCAAAATGGATACTCTGCAAATCACATTTAAGCGCCTGGCAGAGGTTTCATTGAACCACCTTCCTAATTCTCTATTATTCTAATCTTGTATAGCGCGTGGAAAGATCGAACACCTATATCTTTGAGTACGAGCTCTGATTTCCCTTATTTTATCGTGGTGATCGTTTCTCCCTATGTAGGTCGGTGTCAACAAAATATTTTCGCATTCAGAGGGGAAAGTTGGTGATTGGAATTTCGTGAGAAGATTCCGTCGCAACGAAAAACACCTTTCTTTTAATGGTGTCCAGCCCAAATCCTGCATCATTTCAGTGACACTCTCCCGTATTTCGCGATAATACAAAATGTACTACCCTTCTTTGAACTTTCTCGATGTACTCCGTCAATCCTATCCGGTAAGGATCCCACACCGCGTAGCAGTATTCTAAAAGAGGACGGACAAGCGTAGTGTAGGCAGTCTCCTTAGTAGATCTGTTACGTAAATGGTCGTATCTTTTGATTGCACTGACTTAAAAGCTTAATTATTTTACACCGCTAAGGAGCCGTAGACCTTAGTATGTGTCGCAAATTTCAATTTGATACTTCTACCCAATGTTGAGAAAAATGATTCTTAAACAGTCGGACAGAGAGACAGGCATACAATAGACAACAAAGTGATCCTATAGCCGTTCTGTTTTTACTATTGATGTACGGAACCCTAATAACGATAAGCAATATAGACAAGAAGTGAACAATCGCTAGTGAAATGCGATGCTACATAATCATGATAAACAATGAAATCTCGTGTGACTAGGGGCTCTTGTCGGATAGACCGTTCCCCGGGTGCAAGTCTTCCGATATGACACCATTTCGGTGACGTGCGCGTCCACGGGTATGAAATTATGATGATTAGGACAACACAACACCCAGTCCCTGAGCGGAGAAAATCTCCGACCCAGCCGGGAATCGAACCCGGGCCCTTAGGATTGACATTCTGTCGCGCTGACCACTTTTTCTTATTATTAATCTCATTTTATTCGTTTTTGTTCGTTGTATCTGCTCGGGGCGTTTCAGTTAGTCGTTGATCCATTAACTCAGTTTTTTATTACAGAGGGCAGCTAACCCTCTGACCGAACACGCTGAGTTACCGTGCCGGCACCACTCAGCTACCGCGAGCGGAGAGAAGAATGATGATTAGATGGACAGAACAAGTAATTAACGAAAAGGCATAGAATCTAACTGGAAAGAAAAGAGCTCTGTGACTCAGCTTGACTAAGAGGAGGGACGTGTTGATAGGACACATCCTGAGGCAACAAGGAAAAGTTACTTTGGTAAGTATAAGAGGTAAAACTGCAACAAGAGCTGTGCAGATATGAAAATTCTAGCATGAGATAAAAAGAGTTGTATGAAACCAGTCTTCAGGCTGACGACTGTAACAGTAACACCTTTGTCCAACCCCATAAATTCATGCTCCATCTCTAATGATCACGGAAATGAGGTGTTGAGCAATGAAGATTTCCTTTCTTAAATGTGAGTCATTCCAGAACATTATTCTATATGACGTTGTTGAACGAAATTATCAAGAATATGTCAACTTACTGATTTGTCTCTCCCTAAGATTTGCAATGGTTCGAAGTGCGAATGTGGCTGGAAAAGCAGCTCTTTTCTTCGATTCATCTGTCTTCCTTCCTTCCGAGTTACTGTCGTATTTGCAGTTTTTCTTAAATTTATGGTAATACATCCTCGCTTTATTTTACTTTTATACCCAAACAATGTGCCTATATGTCTTAACGTCGAAAAAGAGAATTTCCCTCTGAGAGATATTGTACTTCTTGATGTACCGCACTCGCTTAACAAGTTAAGCAGGCCGTATGATGATTTGACACTTGCTTTTTTTTCTCTTTTTTTTTTCATTTTTCTTCGAGCGGAAGTTTTTGCGGGTCTGAGACTCCTATCAGGGGATCAATGTAATCCTGGCAACCGCGTCACTTAGTACTTACTACTTTTATGCGCCCGCTTCGCGGCAAGTGCGGGACCGCGACCATTTTACGAGTGACCTTAGCAGCAGGATAAGGTGGCGGGCCTTAAGCGCGCAATCTCTTTGGCCGGGATAAGCCGCGGAAATTGGAGGGCGAGCGGTGCGCCGGTTGCTTTACGGCACTGGCTAATGGCCGCCCGGGAAACCCCCGCGATGGCCGCTGCTCGCACAAGCCCTGCTGGACAGCAGCGGCCCACTGCCACGTCGTTCCCCGGTACTTCCCCCTGATGATGATCTAAATCTGATTCCCAAACCTGCTGCCATGCCGCGTCAACATAGCGTATAAGTGCTCACCTGTATCACACTGACACTCAGTGGCTGTTTCCCTTCGTCCTTAAAAATGGCAGTCGTTACTTCACTGCACAAGAAAGGTGACAAGTCTTGTCCTAATAATTACCGTCCAATCTCCCTTGTACCCATCATATCAAAAGTAGTGGAATATTGCATACAGCTCCAAATCAGTCAACATCTGCCTGTGAATAATATTCTTAGTGACTCTCAGTATGGCTTCAGGTCCGGCCCGTCAACGGCAAAAGCAGTTGAAGATGTTGTTTCATATATATTGTCATCATTCGAATCAGGATTATTAATGCCACTCTTGTGGACCTCAGCAAGGCATTTGACTCTGTCAGTCACAGGATACTACTAGAAAAACTGCACCGCTATGGTATTAGAGGCTCAGAACTATCTCTGATCAGATCCTATCTGAGCGACAGAAAACAAATTGTGCATTTTTAACAATATGAGGTCAAATGTCTTGGATATCATGCAGGGTGTACCACAAGGCTCTGTGTTTGGACCTTTACTTTTTATAATATATGTAAATGACTTTCCCAGCACCATGTTATGTAAATCCACACTCTATGCAGATGATACAACTTTTGTTACAGCAGGGAAAGATTTAGGAAAATTAAACGAGTGAGGCTCATCTCAGAGCAGCCATCAAGTGGTTCCAACTCAATGACTTGCATATAAATCATGATAAAATTGTAAATATTCTCTTTAGCTTGTGTGTTAAGAGTGATAAGATTGATTGTGTCTCAGCTAGACTACTTGGGATCCATCTTGACTCAAAATTAACGTGGAAGAGTCATACCGATTATATTTGTACTAAGTTAGCATGTGTGACATATTTGTTAGGTAAATTAAAGTCATGTGTTAGTGGTAAGTTATTACTCAATGCATACTATGCCTTTTTCCACACTCATTGAACATATGCCACTTTGTTGTGGGGAAACTCACCCGGAGCAAAACAAGTTTTCATTTGGCAAAAGAAGGGAGTCAAATGCATCCCTGGAGTCAGAAATAACGAGTCTTGTAGACCATATTTCAAAAATCTAAAAATACTAACAGTTGCAGCCCTCTTTATACTAAGTTGTCTGATACACACAAAAGAAAACCAACACAGTCACAAACTATGACAATCTACCCACCACCATGATACATGTATAAAACAGCAAATTGACATCCCAGTTGCTAGACTAAAGAAAACTCAAGATAGTTACAGGTACATGGGACTAAAATTATTTAACATGTCGCCAACAGAGGCACGTAATGTGTCACTGAATGAGTTTAAAAGTGTCGCAAAGAAATGGCTTGGAGAAAAAGCTTTTTATACAATAGAAGAGTTTATAATGTGCACTAAAGATGATCTGAAGTACCGGTACTAATATTGTTTCACTTAGATTAAACTTATACATGTAAATATAACGCAAAAACCGTGTGCAGCATCAAGGACAAATTTTTGTATCTTATTAGACAATAATGATCTACAATATATTACACCATATCTGTTAGTTATGTAAACTGTATATGTACACAAATGACGACATCAATTGGATTTTTAATGCCTAAAGATGGATAAGAAAATAACTAAATAAAAATGACTGACTGGTCATTTGCTAGAAAAATTCATCGCCTCGTGTATTATTCGGTATTCGTTTGGTGTCGACTATAAAGGTGATTTCGTTTTTTCTAACAAGCGAATAATAAAACCGAAATATAAATTAGCGATAGCAGGCTTGATAAAATTTTTGTTTTTTAAATAAAACTTTTTTTAGAAAACGAGTAATTTTTATCCGTAAAATTTACACTGCTTTGAACTGTTGCGTCATTATAGAAACTGGGAAAAGCAACCAGTGCTATTTTAATAACAACACCGATAGAAACGAGCAACGAACACGTGGCATAAGAAGTGGTACAGATTTTCTGTGTACCTGTTACCATGTGGCGTGGCCTATTGGAAGGTACACATGAACGTCCAATATGCGAGACTTGCTGTCGTCGGACATGAACTGTACTCGTATCACAGAAAGCCACCATCCCTAGTCTGGAAGTATTTTACGAAGTATAATATCAACGAAGTACAATTCCCCATTTGCTTAAAAGATCAAGAAAGGGATCGGCCACAGCTAGGGTTACCATACATCGCGGATTTCGCGGACAGTCCGCGATTTTATGCTCGAAGATGGGTGTCCTGGACGAAGAGGAAAATGTGCCCAAAAAAAGTGGCTAGTAAGCAAAAAAAAAATTTTTCGCAAGATTTGCCACTGGCCACCGATCAAGTGTTTCATAACTCCTGCAAACTTGACGACACCTGTTGAAAGCCCTGTCACTTCAGAATCGCTCGGCTATTTTCAGAACAGACTGTGGACGCAGTGCAGTAATCGATTCTCTGCGATTGTTTCAGTTTCATAGACTGATTCAGACACGGTGCGAGTTTCTTTCTTCTGTCCAGAGCTCAGAGAAATATGACTGGTTTAAAGCATAGAGTGAAAGATATATATCAATTGTAGCAGCATGATTGTGTATATGCTAATAATTTGTGTTCAGTGCTATAATTAAAAAGTTATTTAATGTCAATTGCAATTAATTTTCTTCATCATTGACCACGCCTTTATAGACACCATTAATGCTTGGATTAATTTTCCTTGTTAATTACAACTTCTTTGCTGACAGAATTACTGTTTGAATTATGATAATTATGAAGATTTGACTGACGTGCAGAAAGGTGCAAGGACATTGTGTGATTCCAGGTTTTAACCACATCTTCATAATTACCACTGTAAAGTAATGATGAAGATTCAACTGAAATGCAAACCAATGGTCACTTGCACAGCGTATTGGCCCGTGTTTCAACCACTTGCGACATCATATAAGGAGAAAAAAAACAACACAACAATTCTTTCATAATTTACAATAAAAATAGAAAGTTTCCCGTGTCTGCATAATACGCCTTCATCTTCTTGTAGCCTTTGGAAACGGACAAAGTAATATGAAAAATATAATTCTTCAATCTTAGTTTTTACCCTTTAGAACTGACTATTCGTAATGCCCAAATAGTCGATTATAACACGATTTTTGAGCAGAGTTTCAAAAAAAAAAATAGAATCAATAGTGGTGATTTTTGTTGCATTCAGCCCCTTATCTTGAAACTAATTGGGTCAAAATTTTTCAATCTTTGTTCGATTTCTAAGTTTATAACATGAAATAACGGGAATAAAAACCAAAAATCTGTTAGTTCAGAAAGGGTTATTTTGAGTGGTTTTGACATTCAGGGTAAACTAGTGTTCAAAAAAAACCTTATAACCGAAAACCGGTTGTTTCAGCAATAATCGTCATCCCTAGTCAAGTCTCTGAAATCATATGCATACTTAACTTCCTGAAAGGATTTTTGTAGCTCATGAAAGAACCTGCACAATAATTGAGCTACCAATCGCATGAGGGCCCAACTAAGGGTGATTGGTCCAAAGGTTCAAATGGCTCTGAGCACTATGGGACTTAACTGCTGAGGTCATCAGTCCCCTAGAACTTAGAACTACTTAAACCTAACTAACCTAAGGACATCACACACATCCATGCCCGAGGCAGGATTCGAACCTGCGACCGTATCTATAGCGCGGTTCCAGACTGTAGCGCATAGAACCGCTCGCCCACTCCGGGCGGCCTACTAAGGGTGAAGCCGGTTTTACACGACCAGTTTTCTCCTCAAAATCGACTACTATAATGGGTGTGCTTTTCGTGCCAGGTGTAAATCAGCAGCCAGCCACGGTGGAGTGTGTCTGTGACGTCAGCGACCCATAGATTGTTCCGAGTGTGGGGTCCTAAATTTCCAAGTACGCTGTACACTGCGTATACGTATTTGGTGGCATCTGCTAACATGGAAGCTTCTGTTATAGAAACGGATTTTGTGATTTCGTGTCGAAATCTTTATTGCGTTGTTTACGTTGTTTTCGCGACACATTAAAAAGGTTGCGCAAGGTCCTGGCATCTTTCCTGCTAGTATTCTCCTAGACCAGAGACGAAATATCTTAAATTAAATTAAAAAGGTGTTTACAATTTAGCCTACGCTATGCACAAATACGACGTATATAGATAAACGTGTTCTAATGAAAATTATTTCAACAGCAAAGAGTCAGAATTATTTGGCGAGAAAAATATTTTTCCGTTGTACTTGGCACTTAGCAAGAAAACAAGATTCAAAGTATAAAGTAAAAAGCCGCTATTTGCTGCGTGCTCGATATTGTTTCATGCGTTTGCAATTATATCATTTCTTGAGCAAATAAACATATATCTTTTAACATGTTTGGACGATACTGTTCCTGTTCTTTTCTCAGGAGTGTAGGAATTTACCATGGGACATTTAACAAGAACATCAACTACAAATTTTGCTTTGACCATTTATAGCCTCTGTTATTTTTGCTTGTTCCTACATTCTGTATTATACTTCCCATAAAGGATAGTCCCTCGTTACTTCACTTTCAACCCCCCCATCCCCTCCCACCAGACCAAAATCCTGGTTTCGGTTCAAATGGCTCTGAGCACTATGGGATTTAACATCTGAGGTCATCAGTTCCCTTGAACTTAGAAATACTTAAACCTAACTAACCTAAGGACATCACACACATCCATGCCCGAGGCAGGATTCGAACCTGCGACCGTAGCGGTCGCGCGGTTCCAGACTGAAGCGCCTAGAACCGCTCGGCCAATCCGGCCGGCCCTGGTTTCGGTTCTGGTCACAACATATGCAGTTTCGGCGCAGACGTGTAAATGCAAATGACCTCTCGAAACATACGAGATTCAGCATAGTTTGTGGCATCCTTACCACATAAGACTGACGGAGTACATCGAAAAAGTTCAAAGAAGGGCAGCATGTTTTGTATTATCGCGAAATATGGGAGGTAGTGTCACTGAAATGATACAGGATTTGGGCTGGACATCATTAGAACAAAGGCGTTTTTCGTTGCGACGAAATCTTCTCACCAAATTTCAATCACCAACTTTCTCCTCCCAATGCAAAAATATTTCTTTGACACCGACCTATGCAGGATGAAACGATCACCACGATAAAATAAGGGAAATCAGAGCTCGTAAGGAAAGATATAGGTGTTCGATCTTTCCACGCGCTATACAAGATTAGAATAATAGAGAATTAGGAAGGTGGTTCAATGAACCCTCTGCCAGGCACTTAAATTTGATTTGCAGAGTATCCATGTAGATGTAGAAATTAAGCACCAGAGGCTCCAGAAGTTTCATTTTTCTCGAACAGTCAAGTGAAACTAGAAAGTTGACAGTGTAAAAATGGCTTAACAGTGAACGGTAGACTGATGTTAGGAACAGTACTATCAGATGTATTCGAGAGGCCATTTTACACAGCTTCAGCACAATGTGAAATTACGGATATTAAAATAAAATACTGAACCGGCAGATGATCTATGAAATTAGTCCATTATCTCGGAAAAGCTCAACTACTTCTTTTATATTTAAGAAATAATGATAACTCAGTGATAATTGTTGGCTATGATTAATCTTAGACAAAGTGTAAAGCAGATCGCGCCACATTAGAAACATAAAAATACAGTTCCATGGAACGAATTTATCTCTGGGTTTATGAGTACAGCTTATTTAGAATATAAATACACTACTGGCCATTAAAATTGCTAGACCAAGATGAAATGCAGTTGATAAACGGGGATTCATTGGACAAATAGACTACAACTGACATGTGATTACATTTTCACGCAATTTGGGTGCATAGATCCGGAAAAATCAGTACCCAGAACAACCACCTCTGGCCGTAATAACGGCCTTGATTCCCCTGGGCATTGAGTCAAAAAGAGATTGGATGGCGTATACAGGTACAGTTGCCCATGCAGCTTCCACACGATACCACAGTTCATCAAGAGTAGTGACTGGCGTCTTGTGTCCAGCCAGTTGTTCGGCCACCATTGACCAGACGATTTCAATTGGTGAGAGATCAGGAGAATGTGCTGGCCAGGGCAGCAGTCGAACATTTTCTGTATCCAGAAAAGCCCGTACAGGACCTGCAACATGCACTCGTGCATTATCCTGCTGAAATGTAGGGTTTCACAGGGATCGAATGAAGGGTAGAGCCACGGGTCGTAACACGTCTGAAATGTAACGTCCACTGTTCAGAGTGCCGTCAATGTGAACAAGAGGTGACCGAGACGTGTAACCAATGGCACCCCATACCATCACGCCGGGTTATACGCCAGTATGCCGATAACGAATACACGCTTCCAATGTGCGTTGACCGCGATGTCGCCAAACACGGATGCAACCATCATGATGCTGTAAACAGAACTTGGATTCATCTGAGAAAATGACGATTTGCCATTCGTGCACCCAGGTTCGTCGTTGAGTACGCCATCGCAGGCACTCCTGTCTGTGATGCAGCGTCAAGGGTGACCGCAACCATGGTCTCCGAGCTGATAGTCATGCTGCTGTAAATGTCGTCGAACTGTTCGTGCAGATGGTTGTTGTCTTGCAAACGTCCCCATCTAATGACTCACGGATCGAGACGTGGCTGCACGATCCGTTACAGCCAAGCGGATAAGATGCCTGTCATCTCAACTGCTAGTGATATGAGGCCGTTGGGATCCAGCACGGCGTTCCATATTACCCCCCTGAACCCACCGATTCCATATTCTGCTAACAGTCATTGGATCTCGACCAACGCGAGCGGTAATGTCGCGATACGATAAACCGCAATCGCGATATGCTAGAATCCGACTTTTATCAAAGTCGGAAACGTGATGGTACGCATTTCTCCTCCTCACACGAGGCATCACAACAACGTTTCACCGGGCAACGCCGGTCAACTGCTGTTTGTTTATGAGAAATCGGTTGGAAACTTTCCTGATGTCAGCACGTTGTAGGAGTCGCCACCGGCGCCAACGTTGTATGAATACTCTGAAAAGTTAATCACATGCATATCACAGCTTCTTCTTCCTGTCGGTTAAATTTCGCGACTGTAGCACGTCATCTTCGTGGTGTAGCAGTTTTAATGGGCAGTAGTGTAATATATATATCAGTTTGCAATATCACAAATAATATCACTATAGAAGGCTATTACCACAAAAACAATACAGCATATACACCGACGTGACAAAATTCATGGTATACCTCCCAATATCATATGAGACCTCCTTTTGCCCTGCGTAGTGCAGCAGCTCGCCATGGCATTGACTCAACAAGCCGTAGGAAGTCCACTGCAGAAATATTGAGTCATGCTGACTCTACAGCCGTCCATAATTGCCAAAGTGTTGCCAGTGCAGGACTCTGTGCACGAACTGACCTTGCGATTATGTCCCATAAATTTTCAGTGGGATTCGTGTCGGGCAATCTGGTTGGTCAGATTATTCGCTCAAATTGTCTAGAATGTTCTTAAAACCAGTCACGAACAAGTAGCCGAACTTAACCATTTCCTGTCAATTATCCATTCAGTTGGTCCAGAGGATCTAGTTCATTTCATGTAAACACAGTCCACACCATAATAGAGCCACCACCACTTGCCAGCGCCTTGTTGGCAACTTGGATCCATGGCTTCGTGGCGTCTGCACCGTACTAGAACCCTACCATCAGCTCTTATCAACTGAAATCGGGACTCATCTGAGCAGGCCATTGTTTTCCAGTCATCTAGTGTCCAACCGATATTGTCACGAACCCAGGAGAGGCGCTGCAGGCAGTGTCGTGCTGTAAGTTATATATTGAATTCCCTAACGATTTCTGAAGTGGAATGTCCCATGCGTCTAACTCTAACTACCATTCAGCGTTAAAAGTCTGTTAATTGTCGTCCTGCAGACACAGTCACGTCGGAAACCTTTTCAAGTGGATCACCTGGATAGAAATGACAGCTCCGCCGCTGCAGAATATATATTGGGGCATCTAGGATTGCCCAGTCTGAAAATAGAAGTTCAAGCCATGCGGCTACGCCTTCAATAATAAAAATTGACAATAAAACAATAGCTTTTTGGTTGTCTTGTTTTTTTCTGCTTTTAAATGATTTAAAAAGACATTGGCTGAATGTTGTTTTTTATTTTTTTATTTTTTATAATTTTTTTTATTTTTTAATTTTTTTTCATTCGCTCACACATTCACACGATATATACATTGTACACACTCATACATATTACAGTGAACACATTCGCACACACATGCATTCTCTCTTTTTTTAAATAAAAAAGAAAAGTAAAATATAAAATAAATTAAAATTAATTTTAAAGATTTAAAATATATATACACAAGATGTATAGTCTTGTTATTCGCATAGGTCGCCGGGCCATCTGGTGGAGGCCAGGTAGTGCACCCTGTGTCCAAGTTCTCGTACAAGGTTGGTATCGGACTGTCGTGTGCTTTCGTAGAAGGCTTTGGCAGTGATTCTGAATCGGTCCCTCAAATAGTGTACCCCTGCGAGTTGATGAAGTTCGTACGTTGAGAACCGATATGTCAGGTGGAGTGCCCTTTTCAGAGTACGGTTCTGAATTCTTTGTAGCCGTTGTATGTGGGTTGTGACAGCATTGCCCCACACAACAGCGGCGTAGTCCAAGATTGGTCGCACCAATGCGAGGTACAATATCACCCCCAGTCTTGATGATAGTGTTGACGATAGATTTAGTAGTGGGTAAAGCTGTACCATTCTTCTCCTGGCTTTCTCTCGAATGTTTTCTATATGAGGTTGGCATGTCAATCACCTGTCAGGGGTCACATCCAGGTATTTTGCTGTTTTTGACCATGGGACTGGGGTGCCCCTTATCTCAATGGGCTGGATGTTAGGCGGAAGAGGTCTTCTGCAAATAGCAATTGCCTGCATCTTCGTGGCGTTGAAAGACAATCGCCATTTCGTCGCCCAAGAAATGACAGCTCCGCCAATGCACTACACTTTTATATCTTGTTTATGCGATGCTGCTGCCATCTGTATACATACTTATAGCTATTCTATAAATTTTGTCACCTCAGTGCAAAGCGAGTGTGTATACCCTTCAGTAATGATGTCTGTAGGCTCCATAACTAGCGTCTTCCACTCTTATTGCAAAGAAGAGGTGAAGATCCCTGTTATAGCGACTCGAGGTGAGTGTGGCCACTATGGTGTAGAGGTGGTGGAGTGGCAAGTTGTGAAGGCAGTGATACTGGCCAAGGGTGGCTGGGAAAACTCCGCTGCAAGACATAACATATTTTAATTAGTCTCAAACTACAATGTTGAAGAGTTGCGACGCCCCCACATACACCCCCAGTATGTGCCTGGTCTACCGGCGTTGCTGCTGATGCCGGAAGATGGCCATGGGAGTATGGCCATTTGACATCCGCATCCTGCCTTGTTGACACAGTTTATCCCACTCGCCACGTGCCAGAGTTAGCGCTATGTGGCCCTGGGTGAGCAGAGGCACCGACACAAACGTCTTTCGAGTTCTCGTAGGCGTCCACCGCTATCGGGATAGATGTGGATGTTGCGGATGGATGGTGGAAGTATCGTCCTGACTCTGGACCGCTGCGCTCCAAGGCAAGAGTTCAATTGCTACTGTGGAGCCTCGATACGTTTCGTCTCTTGTGTCAGTCTAAATCCACAGGTGTGGACTTAGAACTGTGAACTTCTCAGGTGGAGATGGCTACTGGGCGTCCTATAACGTGATAAAGTCTCACCGTAGTATGCCTACGAATTCTTTGGTAGAAATGATGGGTTTTTATGCTGGTTAGGTGCTCATTTGTTGTGCTGCTGTGCCGCTTCTAATCCTGTACACCGAAACAGGGTGGTGACCAGCAGGTGTGACAAATAGCTTACTGTTGCTGTGGTCAGTCTGCCTTTCCGTTGCGCCACTGATATCGTGAGCGATACCCCCTGCCTGATAACGTCGAACCGGCTGCTGGTATTTCTGTGTCTGTTGCAGCGGTGTTTTAGACCCAGTCCTGCCGTTACTCAGTAACATTAAAAAGAATGGCAGTGATAAAATACCTCCCTCCTTCAGAAGACCCAACGTCTGGGTCTCTGCCTTTGATAAATGTGCTAAGACTCCACAAATATGAACAGATGTGTACATCGTATCCGCTACTAATCTGCTTGAACCACAGGGTTCAGCGACTGCGAACTTAATCCACGACTGCAGCCCACCAGCTTTCCATCTACATCTGTTCAGTACCTCTCCGAAATCTCCACTACAACTAGCATTTTAGCGTTATCAATGCCCCACTCTTCTTTACAACTACTTAACAGTACATCAGTGCTCTATCGTACTAGTAAAGAATCTGCAAAAAAACTTAAGTACTAAAAAACATATTCCCTATCCTTCCTATAAAATAACAATCTTTAACTTTCATTTTAGGGCATCTTCTACACGATCGGTAACCCAATCTGCTGGTAGCTGGTGTACTGGGAGCACATGGGTGGGTGGCTCTGTGCCTAAGGTAGATGTAGGCTGCATGTAACAGAGTCAGAGTTGTTACGGTGCCAATACTGTGAAGCTCACGGCCAAGACCATACAATGCTGTTTCTCTTGATACTGCTGCACATGCTGAAGAACCCATTCATCAGAAATACGTCCCTTCTGGGTTGCTACAAGTTGGTTCAGGAAGAGGATGAGATCCAGTTCTAGCATACCATTGAGGTAGGTCAGATTTATTGCTGGGAGCACCTCTAGTGGTTTATCTGGCCAGTCCATTTGTGCTTACATTATGTTCATTCTTGTGACACCCGTAACAGTTACTGTGAGGTGAAATGGCTGCCCCATTATATCGCAAGTCGCCCATTGATTAGTAAACCATTACTGCATAATTCCAGTTGCTTTGCCCAACTAGTTTACTCTACTCATAGTAATTTACCACAAACGCTACAGCACTGTACATGGAGTAGATCCGGTGCAGCGCCGCTCATTGGAAGTAGGGCTGCGACTGCGGGATGTCCTCTGGACACCTGTTTTGTCAGTTTTGCCTGGAAACTGGTGAACCTCACATCTGTCTGTGCCACTCCGGACTACCCAGGTCAGGGATATCGTAATCCACTCCCTCTGACAGTGCTCGAGTTCCTCCACTGTCATTACTGCATTCCTACCCTTAACTTCCGAAATTAGCAATTTTTTGCTGTTCTTCTCAGTACAGACTTCTAGAAGCTCCCCACCTTACTAGATAAGGTTAGATGGTGAATATCTGAACCATGTGCGACCATTCGCTACTCGGAAATGCGCCAGCACATAGAGTCGAGCTTGTCAGTCACAACGTCTACTGTTTTGCTCTGCGAAGAGCCCCAGCTCCGGTAGTAACTCCCTCTGTATCTGTTGTAAGCCAACCATGTACCTCTCTGGCATTAATAGTGCTGGACTTAGCTGACAGCGCACCACGTGATAAATGGCTTCCTGGCAATCAGAAATTACTAGCCACGCACCCCACATGCTGTTGGTCAGCGATTGTAATAGCCTTGCAGTCCTGTCTGTTCTGTGTAACTCCAGATCACAGTTCACAGTGTTTATTGTTGTCTTCACATACTCTGTTAACTTCCTTGTTACGTTCTGCAGTTCGACTTTCTTTCTTAGCACTCGCTGTTCCCAATTGGAAACTTAGTGTTGCGTCATTCTGTCACCGCTTTGTTATGCCTCGTAACTTTCTTCATTCTCCTAGTTGTGCCATTCACCTTCCAGACGCTGCTGTTGTCTGCAGTCTTGAACATTGTTTTCAACATCCTCCTCCCCAGCAACCAACCAACCACTTTTGTGACGTTGCAAAGTACACGTACTACAACCACTGCTTGTTGCATCTGTCCCCATAACCGCTCATAGGATATATGCGATTTCCTATACTCCCCCCCCCCCCCCCCTCCACATTTCTTCAAACACACGTTTCTTCTCTGCTTCTTGCCATAATTGTGAAAATGTGTCCTCCAACCTCAATCCTCATCTTCCTTGCATTAAATCAGTCTCAGCGTCCATTGATGACTGCTGCAGACCACTCCTTCTGTGGGATAAATAGCACTCCGCCCTCCAATCCCTTATACCACAGCACTCGCACTCCAGTGTCGGTGAAGAGACAAAGCACTGCCATAATTAGGCTCTCTGGCACACAGCAACCTGGAACACGAAGCTGTAACTGCTTCCCCAACCCTTTCACCAAAAAATAATAACTAGCATTACAATTTAAACTAACCTATAACCTACCCCTGCTTAACCAGAACACCATGAGACACACGTACTCCTCCTTACTCTCAATCTATACAGTATCTCAAGCACAGGTGGCATACAATCTTTCTACAGCAGGTGTTGAACTGATTGAGATGGAGTGGAGTGACCATTGCGATTTCTTGAGAGCAGGGCAGAGGCTTAGGAAGTCAGTGTCATCGGCATATGGAGGAGATGAAAAGGAGATGGTGGCTTTGGCAATCAGCAGTGTAGTGGACATACAGGAGTGGAGAGAGGACGGATCCTTGGGGCACACCTGCAGTAGGATGGAAGATATGGGAGTTGGTGTTGCAAATGGTAAAAGAAAGAAGGTATGAGGTAAGGCAGACATAATTTATGGGCAGTACATGGGCATGGAGCTTGAAGAGGGACTGGAATGCCATTCACTGTCGTAGCCTGTTAGAGATTATGGGGAAACAAAACTGGTAGATTTGTGGTTATTGATTTGGTGGAGTAGGAGATGAGTAAGGTGCAAGATTTGGTCTTTGGAGGAGAAACTAGGATGGCTGCACTGTTGGACAGGAATGGATAGGTTTTCGTGTAGGTATGTGTGGATTTGCCAGGATAGCACATGCTCAAAAACCTTGCTAAACAGGCTGATGGGACAGTAGAAGGAGATGTCACCAGCAGCTTTGTTAGGTTCGAGGAAGAGGAGAATTCGATAGGTTTTCCACACCTTTGGATAGAAACCTGTGTGGAAGGTTGGACTGTAAAGGATAGTGAGGATTTCCAGGAAGGAGATGGTGCGATCTTTCAGGTGTCTGTAAATAATGCATTCGCGACCAGGAGCAGCGTTGCGTTTTTTGTGGAGTATCTGTCGAATGTCTTGTGTTATTAATGGAGTTTTGAGTTCGGCTTGTGGTATGTTGCCAAGGTACTGAAATTTAGGAGCAAGTGTTGGGAGGGAGGTGTTGTTGCGCTCATGAACTGCAGGGGATAGGGAGTAGTCAAAGACGGTGTCATCAGGGATGGTGAAGGTGTCAGAGAGACAGAATGCAAAGTGGTTGACTTTGCTTAGGTTGTCAGGTAGAGAGTGATTATTGTGCAGGAGGGGTAGCAATGAGTAGGGTTGTTGCCAGTAAAATGGTGAAATTCCTTCCAGGACCTGGAAGAGTTTGTGAGCAGTGCAGTATTGAGGTTGTGCAAGTTTACCGCCAAAATCGGCGTTCTTTTGGGTTTGGCAGATTTCTTATGTGTCATTGTAGCTGTCGGAGATACGCAAGTGTATCTTAGTCACAGACCTGCAGGAAGGATCAGTATAGGCGATTGAATTCATGAAGGAGGAGGAGGGCAGCATGTGGAGGAAATGTGGGATGGTGTGGATAGGTGGGCTTCTCAGAATATGGTGAGTTATCGCATTTGACAGATCTGTTGCAGAAAGATGGCAGCATAGTGGATGTCATTGGGTTGTTGGAAGGACGAGGGATGGCTTCCGATTTGGGTATTAACAGATTCTCTGTAGGCTTTCCAGTTAGTATGTGAGTTGTCTTTAGGAAAGGCAGAGGGAGTGGGTGACAGGTAGGGTGTGCTGTCTAGGGGATGGTAAATAGGACATGGAGTTGGTGAATTCCAGTGGGGTCAAGGACTGCTGCTGTAATATTCCCAAGAAAGTTAGGAGGCATGAGGATAACATCAAGAGTGGAACTGCTTTCATTTAGGTATGCTGTGGGAGAAGGAGTGTATCACCATGGAGAGGGGAGTCAGTAAACGGACGTCAACACTGTAGTTCAGCATGGGAGTGGCTACGGATGGTAGGATCAACAGCAATAATATAGGGCAAGAAGATATGTTACACGTGCGTAAGGAAACCATATAGGACGGCACAGTTGGGGATGCTATCAGCTGACAGGCGACTGATGGCTGACATTGTCAATGTTGGCAGTGATGGTGATGGTGGCAGCGGCGACGGTAATAGCGGCAATGCCAGCAGTGAGACGGCGACAGGACAGTGGGGTGACGATGGCGAGATGTTGACAAGACGGAGGTGAGATGGAGGCGGCGTCAGTGACGATTAACACACGTGTAACATACACAAAGGAAGTCTCAGACACAAATAAACTATGAAACCGAACAGGTACCATGCAAAGCACAGGGGAGTACCCCTACCAGCCTACGCAAAGACAGCAAGGTTGGGAATGTCAGATATACCTATAGCTCTAGACAGTAGCCTAGTCAGTCTATTTCAATAACTGTTGGGGATCTTAGTTCCACAAAACATAATTAATATGTGAAGAACGTAAATATAAGTCTGAGAATATAATCAAAAAATGTTAAATATTTAATTTAAATATAACTAACATGTTTACTTACTTGTGAGATTTTAATACCTGAATATTGCAGAAAAGTGTTGGAAAACGCATCGATATAGGACAAGCAAGAGCATAGTACGTAATGGCGTTGATGCATTCTTATGAGGGTAACTTCCATCGCACCCCTCTCCAATTTAGTGGTAAGATGACCCAATGGATAGCCCGTCAATAACCGAACATAGATCAAGTACGAAAACAGGAAGATGGTGTACCGCATATAATGGATCATATTATTTTCTTCTTTCTTCTTTTCTTTTTATACACGTACAAAGGCAAACGTAAATTATCGAGTAGCTTTGTGGCAGAGATAATGTTTCGATATAAAAAAGAGAAGAGAGAATCTCTTCAATTGATTAATTTCTGTATCTTCACCTGTTTGTTCCCATAAGTGGTAGCGGGCGGACGTATTATGACTAACTCCGTCGTACCAGTATTGTTTAAAAATGTGTATTTCAAGCATACACTAAAATGTGTTGTAAAAGTTATTAGGAACGCCAGGTTTATTCATATATTTACATCAGTCACACCCGTCTGTTCATCATTTCGCCCGCGGCAGGAGGTTCGAAGCAGACAAGAGGAATTTACGCGAACAGCGGAGGGGCGATCCTGTATCAGCATTGTCATAATCAGCTCTATGTACAATGGAACTATGTGAAGCGGTACGTAACATAAAATCTGAATATTGATTTACATGTATTGACATTGAAGGTCTGTTGATATTAGTACCAGTTAAAATTCGCCCAGGATATGTCTACAGATTTATAAATTACCTTCCAATTTCTTTCAATTACTCTTTCCAATCATTTTTTTAATTATTCAAGCAGCAATTATTAATCAGTTTCCATTATTTGCCTGCCCAACTACATGCAACTATTGATGAACTGTGAAAAAGGAAGCAAAATGGAAACAGTGAACAGTTCAACCTCAAGATGTGCAACATCGAGCGAGCTGGAATATCCAAGCCATCGTGGTTATGTGGTCACGGCGTGGGACTGCTAAGCAGGAGAAAATTGGAAATTTGTGGTAAGGACTATGGGACCAAACTACTGACGTAAAGTGACTTGCTAAGGACAACGCACACAGCCATGCCCTAGGGAGGACTCGAACCTACGACGGGGGCAGCCGCGCAAACCGTGCAAGACGCCCTATACCACACGGCTACCCCACACGGCTAAGCAGGACATCCTGCTCAAATCTTCCTCTTGTCCCACTTTTCTTTCACAATGTTGTGACCTGCCTGTCGGTCATTAACGTGTCTGTTCTTTTTCTGTAGTCTTGGTAATTGTCACACTATACATTGCTTATAAAACATCAGTCACGTGGTACGAATACATTATCGTCGCAAGTAAATGTGATGAATAGTGTGAGTAGGAGAGATGCCGCATAGACCTCTCACAGAAATGAAAACAAGAAATAAAAGGGTGTGATTTATGTGACAACATAGGAATTCAAGAGTCAAAATTTCCAAAACGGAACGCAAGAGTCACAACATGTGGTACTACTGTAGAAGAGGCAGGAGGGATCATACGTCTAGAGGCACACCGCCTTGTAATCACGGGCCGCTCGGGATCAGCCGAGCGGTCTCGGGCGCTGCAGTCATGGACTGTGCGGCTGATATCGGCGGAGGTTCGAGTCCTCCCTCGGGCATGGATGTGTGTGTTTGTCCTTAGGATAATTTAGGTTAAGTAGTGTGTAAACTTAGGGACTGATGACCTTAGCAGTTAAGTCCCATATGATTTCACACACATTTGATTTTTTTGTAATCACGGAATCCTAGTCTCAAGTACCGGTGAAAACACACAAGATCTCGGATACCAACCTGTTAGTGGTTCGGACCTCACTATAAGCAGTAAGTCTGATGCGTGATAACTGCGCCGCGGTATGAGGACGCTAACACACAAACATCGAGACAAGTACACGACGGACACCAGTTGACAACGGTGGACGGCAGAGAGAGAAATCCTGTTGATGAAGCTGCCTGGCTTGCAGCGGACTGTTTGTGCCTTTGGACATGAGCGTGTTAAATACACCAGTGATATTCCGTTAGCAATATGAATCCAGCAAATACAGCTCGGGAATTGCATAACAAGATGCAAAAACATTTTTCAGTCTTTAAACAATCTACAAGTTCCTTATTGGATCGGGTGATTGTGCAATATTTGTATGATTATTCCCTACATTTGTTGACAAATGGTAAGTGTAGTGACGAAGATATGTCGCTGTTTGCTGCGAAGCTGTATATAATACATGATGATAATGTTGTCGATCCACACGAAGAGCGCCGGCCGGGGTGGCCGAGCGGTTCTAGGCGCTGCAGTCTGGAACCGCGCGACCACTACGGTCGCAGGTTCGAATCCTGCCTCGGGCATGGATGTGTGAGATGTCCTTGGGTTAGTTAGGTTTAAGTAGTTCTAAGTTCTAGGGGTCTGATGACCTCAGAAGTTAAGTCCCATAGTGCTCAGAGCCATGTGAACCACACGAAGAGCACAAAGAAGGGATGCTACGACGTCAATCTGACTAGGTTACATCAAGCAAATGCTCCAATACAGAATATATACAAACCAAGCAAAAGACGCAAACATAGATTATGGGATGAAGTTACAAATAAATCCAAGAATGTCAAAGGGATGGAGGAAAAAAGCGCAGTTAGAAACGGTAAAGAGCTCGTGGAACGAGGGAGAACACGAAGACACAAGTCCAGTTAACTAGAAAATCATGTACACCCACAATTTATTCGAGTTAGAAATGAATTAGCTGTAATGGATGATAAGACTTACATATCTGGGAATTACCTTATGCTAAACGAATCGGTCTGGACTTCAAGGCTTCACCTCATTGCCTATTCACTTTCAACACGAAATACAGAGTGCGTTCCACAAGTAATGCGACCAATTTTTTTCTGGCGCAACGGTACACCACAGCGTGTTGTAACCGGCTGGGCTAAGTGAAGAGGGGTGTTAGCTTCAAAATGCTCTTTGTCTCATTCGGCTGCGAGCTGCCGGAGAGTTCATGGAACACGGCACAATGGATCATTCTGTAGAGCAACGGTACTCTATCAAATTTTGGGTTTAACTTGGGAAATCCGCCACCGAAACGTTTCCATTACTTCAGCATGCCTTTGGTACTGATTGCTTGTCCAAATCACAAGTTTTCCGATGGCACAAGTCGTTCGTGGAGGGCCGAGAGATCACCGACGAGCCTCGCAGCATCAACAGCACGTCGTCGAAAATGTGAGGCGTGTGCGCGGTTTTAGAACTCTGACAGACGGCTGAGCCTTATATTGATAGCATAAACTCTAAACATGTCAAAAACAACCGTTTTCCGCATTGTGACCGAAGATTTGAACATGAGAAAGGTATGTGCCATACTCGTCACATAAGTGTTGACCGACGAACACAAGCACATGCGAGTGCTTCGGTGCCGAGAAATGTTGGAAATGTGTTAAAATGATCCTCATTTTTTAAACTCAGTTATCACTGGTGATGAGTCGTGGATTTCTGAGTACGACCATGAGACAAAAAGGCAGAGTTCAGAGTGATACACCCCATCGTCGCCCCTTCCCAAGAAGGCACGCATGAGCAAGTCCAGAGTTAAAACCGTGCTCGTTGTCTTCTTTGACGTCAGAGGCATTGTCCATCACGAATTCGTACCTACCGGGACTACAGTGAACTCAGCGTTCTACTTGGAAGTGCTCAAAAGACTGAAAAGGAGGGTATCGCACTGCCAAAGTGACATCAAGGACACGTGGAAAGTTCACCACGACAACGCGCCGAGTCACAGCGCCTTCATTGTCAACGACTGCCTGGCCATGACCAAGACCCCATTGGTTCCCCAGCCTCCCTACAGTCCTGACCTGGCTCCCGCTGACTTTTTTTGTTTCCCCGGTTAAAAGGAGTCATGAAAGGAAAACATTGGGACACGATTGAAAGCATCCAGGCGCATGTTACATCAGCTCTAAAGGACATTCCAGACAAGGCATTTCAGAATGGAAACACCGCCTTCAGAAGTGTATCGAAGCAAGACGGTGCTATTTTGAAAATTTTTGATTATTTGTACGAATATATTCAATAAATGATTTTTTTATGAATTTGGTCTCATTACTTATGGAACGCACCTTGTAAAACATTACGAGCAGATAGATTACCAAATATGTCAGCAAAAATTATGCCGATAAATAGTACCAACTTGTAGGCTGCTTAAAGAAGTTTGTTACAGCAGCTAACGAAATTCCAACAGTAGGAAGTCTCATATGTCATCAACACTGATCACTCCGGTTCTGTGAAATGAAATCGTCCGCACGTTGTTGTTAGTTGGAGACGACAGCACTAAATGTAGTGTATACCAGCTGCATGCCACTTCCCACAGTTACACCATACAATAGGTCTTAAGAAAGTAGAATTTCTTTAACCTACATTTTACTTACGTTTACAAGAAAAAAATGGTGTAATTGGACAGCAAGTGCTGAACCCCCATTGCCATTGTGAAATGCAGTGCACCAGGCAAACTGGAGAAGAGACTAGTGAAAGATTTTAATAACGTGTGATTGTCACTTATACGAACAAAGATTTTACTTTACTCTTTGAGAGCTGCACAGGATAATTTCAGACGTGATTACAATTCCTCCAGGTTCTACACCTCTTCTGCAACCGTTAGATGTGTTTGGCTTTAGAGACATGAAATATTTTGTGAAAAGACTCTACAATTTTGCAAATCTGCACAGTCAAACAGAGCAGTATTGTTTACGTGATCGTGTGTGTATTATCTAAGTTCCAGCTCTCACACCAATGAACTCCGCTCTCTGCAATTCCAGGACATGTTCAGATTTGCTTGGACAGGATTTGATAGTGTACATGTCCAAAACATCAAAAACGTTAAAAACATAGTTTTGATAGAGCACAGAAAAAACTGTGTGATGCGAAACTTGCTTTCATTATTGGAGCTTATATGACAGAATATTATCTTTTCATCATTCCTTTGGGAGTGATCACATTCACATTCATAAGAACACCTAAATCAGGCAAGGGGGAATATCTGACTCACTCACCAGACGTAAAACTTTGGTGCGTCGACAAGAGATTCCTATCACATGACACAAATGTTATCCCCAGTGTCATGTATGACACTCCAGGTGTGTTTTCCGGTGGACGATTTTGCTGGCTGGTCGCCTTCTCATCAAAAGTTTGGGGTTCACTTCCTTTCGGCTGCTAATAGAGTAGTTGTGCGAAATCAACTTTCATTATAGGTCCTTTCCTTATTGTTGCAGACGGACGTTACACTACGACACAAACACAAATTTGAATACAGCGAAGAGACGGATAGTTCATAATGTGGGAAAAAAAAGTTACGTACAACGGAGTTCTACGCATCTTCCAGTCTGCAGTCGAACTCCGTGCCCGCAACCACGACGGCGTCGATTTGCCAGATCGCTTGGTGCTGCACATCTTGACCTTGAAACGTTCATTGTTTCTATTTTGCTTCTTTTTTCGCAGTTCAGTGCACATTCTTTCTGTTTTCTTGCTTGATCTGTGTTCAGTGTTTGACTATATGTCCACTGGGCCATCTTATAATTAATTACGATTGGGGGAGGGGGGGTGGGGCCGCGGTGGTCTAGCGGTTCTAGGCGCGCAGTCCGGAACCGCGCGACTGCTACGGTCGCAGGTTCGAATCCTGCCTCGGGCATGGATGTGTGTGATGTCCTTAGGTTAGTTAGGTTTAAGTAGTTCTAAGTTCTAGGGGACTGATGACCACAGTAGTTAAGTCCCATAGTGCTCAGAGCCATTTGAACCATTTTTGGGGGGCGGGGGTCTGAGGGGTGGCGAGGCATGTGGGGTTTCTCTTGTTCGATTCTTCGCCTCGACTTCTCGATATAGTTCAAACAATATAGCAGTACATACAAGGCAAAAAACACCGTTATCCCAATCAGCCTCAGTATCCCGTTCTGCAACTGGTTCACCTGCAGGTATGAGTGCTGGCCGGTTGATTGTTACTGTAATTTTAAACGATCCCTTGTTGCTATTTTTACCATTGTTACATTAATAGACCAACTTAATTGAAGTCTTATTTTAAAAATTGTTTTAACATTTCATTCCCCAATCAAATAGGCGTGCCTTTCTGTAATTCTCGGTTCTTTTGGAGCACATCCATGCAAGCTTGAAGCGAGGAAAAGAGGAATTCCAACTGGGAATGATACGTTGACATTCTGTTCTGACAGTTGTTTTACAGCCAAGAGACACGTTTCAGAAAACTTTTGTCGATATCAGAAGTTCGGAGCCAATTTTATTCCATTGCTGGAGTGGTTTGTCAAAATTAACCCTAGTTTGGAAATATTTTACTTACTCCACATATGTGAAGGGTGCAGATGGCACAGTCGATCAGTTGGTCGATATTTTGTAATGTAACAATATACACTATGCTCAGATGAACAATACCTCAGAGCACACGTGTACCAGTTAGAGATGGGCAAACTGAAACACATAATTGTTTCAAAACAAATGAAACAGTACACTGTAATGTTTCGATAGGCTGTTTTATCATCTTGAATGTCTACTGTATAAGTATGTCCATATAAACACAAATGAGGTGCGAGAGCGCTTATCATATCGCAGAAAGTATGAAACTATCACTTAGGCGTCTTGGCAGTTTCGTATTTCCTGCAGCAAACTCGCTGCTTTCGTGTCGTGTGACTTTCATACTTTTCAATTGGCTGAGGACAGCCATAGCTGAAGATAGAAGAACCACCACGAACGGAACTGGAGGTGGGAGCAAACTGCAGAAACAACGGATATGCTACTGGGATTCCCACATTCTGTTAGTGTGGGTAATATACCCATTCTGCTAATTTCCATGCATACAAAGGGAATCATTGTGTATAATAAGCACAGTGACTATAGACTCACAAATAATGCCAAATAATTCGAATAAATAACAAAATATAACAGAAAAAATTTTTTGTCTTTCAAGGTGTTTCGAACCATTACTATAAATTCACCATGCTTCCCAGCCCTTCCCGTTCACCATTACACTATCAGTAATATGTCAAACACATTGCTTGCAATTATACCTACATCAAATTTATGTATATGTCTAATAACGGTCACTCTATGCCTTTTTTATTCAAAATGTTGTAGGCTTACTTGCGTTTCTTAATATGATTACTGTACACGAACAGAGAAGCGTATGTTATAAAAAAAAGTGTAATTTAACTGAATGATTTTCACATATTTATTATTTTGAATGTGAATAGTATGCGTTGTTTTATTGTTTGGTTAGCGTTTATAAAGCAGATGTTACGCCATTTCGGAATAGGACAGTCAGCTAGAAACGAAGCTTTATTTTCGGATATCATAAGCTTCATGCTATTGCTTGTCAAAAAGATTTCGACACTCTTGAAAGTGTTTCACGAAGTGGTACGTTGTGTTTCAGTACCTGTGCCGAGTCCGAATCTCGTCCGACACAGAGCGGAATGAAACATCACTGTTTCGATACAATTAGTCCGTTCCAAGCACAGGTGGACTGAAACAGCCTTATTTTGAAACAACAATACAGTTTCTGTGTCTGGCTCGTGATCAAATCTGGTCCGGTTATCCGAGACAGGGGCGGAATGAAACACCACTTTTTCGAAACAGTGAACCACAGCCGTTCCGAAACACTGAAACAGTTCCACGTATCGATACACTGTATCGAAACGTAGAAACAGTGGCCAAGTCTAGACCAGCAGCTGTTCAGCACTTTCATTGTTTCGTTCACTGAACCTGAATTATAACGTTGGTGACGGCACTAACAGCCGTCGATAGAGAGAAAGCTGATGCATATTTTAATTTTGGAGTCACCAGATATATTGCCTTATTTGTGACAGATTGTTTGAGAAATGCAAACAATTAAAATTGCTGTTCTCGGGCTAATAAGACTATTAGTTTCTGAGCTGACACAGGGAAATTATCTCGTCGCTGCTCGCCAAACTTTTTAACGACTCGGAATGGTAAATGTCAGTAACAAGTTCTTTGATAAGACGCAAGGCATTGAAATATATATCTGCTTTCGATATGTTATAAATAAACGACGGAAAATCTCCTCTTTCGCAACAAGTTATTAGAATTATATGTTACTAAAGACTTACCGGTATTCAAAATCAGTGACATTTTCTTGTTATTAAATTTGTAATGATTATTCAATGCAATGTCCTAGTGTTACGTTTTATTATCTCTGTCCCATCAACAATTGATAACAGCACTATCTCCAGAGAAGAATAGGAGGAAGTTGTATTTATAATACAGATCCCTACAAGATATAGAGATTCTGACAACATTCAAATGACATCCCATCACGTCAAAAACCGTAAGCATTACATAATCTATTTGCTTTTAACATCAGTACAGGTAATTATTTTAATCTCTGGAGCTATTGTCGAGTTTTGTTTCGTACTGGAAGTGCAAGTCACAATTGTGTATCTTCCAGTTCACAAATAAAAATGTTCAAGCGTATCGTTCGCAAAGATTTAACCGTTTGCAGAAGCTTGACCAAAAATATGGAAACACCGCTAGAAATGAGTGCTTGAATATATATGCAGGGGTTAATTTTTTATATGTTGCACTGTTGTATTTGAGCACGAACGGCTGCTGCGCAGTGTCCGCAATACGTTACAAGTGTCATTCGTGGCCAGAGTAGCGTTCTGTGTGGTTGTGGGTGTTTTATGTCGGAGTAAAGTGATTTCCAACGCGGGCAAATTGTTGGTGCCCTTATGGTGGCTGCTTACTTAACCAAAGTAGCCGAAGTGTTTGATGTTTCGAAATGCATCTTGTCTCGAGTGATCTTGACAGAAGTTCATTGAAGAGAATTGTGACGAAAAATAAAGAGAATGACAGCTGCAAAAGTCACAGCAGAACTGAATGTCGCACTCACGACCGAACCCTGTCGGTATCAAAACAACACGAAGGGAACGCCATACACAGGGAACTGGAGGATGAGCTGGAATACGAAAACCACTCTTCAGAGGTGCAAATTCCAGTAACAGGAAAGCGTGGTGCCGAAGCCATATGAGCTGGACTATGAAGCAATAGAAGAAAGTCATTTGGTCAAATGAGTCCTATTTCACATTGTTTTCAATTTATGGCTGCGTTTATACGCCCCAGGAGTGAAACGGGGCAGTGGTTCGGTGATCATAGGGGGAGCCATATCATGGTATTCAATAAGCCTCATGGTTACTCTGCAAGATCACATTTCTGCCAAGAGTAATATGACTATTGTAGATTGTGTACCGGTCAGTTCTACCCCTTCATAGAATGTTTCTACCACAATGGTGATGTGTTTCAAGGCGACAGGGCCCCTCTTCACACAGCTCGCTTGGCCCAGGAAGTTCTGAGTTTGCGAGCAGGAGAATGGATTGTCCCATCTCCCTGGCCACCACAATCACTAGATCTCAATATTATTGAACCTTTATGGTCGATTTTGTAGAGACGAGCGCGTGATCTACCTACATAATCGTTACCTGCACTTTTCGTTATTTTGCAGGAAGAATGGTATAACACTCCCTTGAAAACCATGCAGGAACTGTATTTATCCATCCTGAGACGACTGGAAGCTGTTTTGAATACCAACAAGTTTCCTACATGGCATGAGACATGATAATGTGTTGTGTTATAGGTGTTTCCAAATTTTTGTTCGACCCCTGTATATGAGTATGAATTGTTGAGTGACATTGACCACTTGATCAGAGTGAATACCGTATTGTAGCTTTGTGAAGGAAGACTCACGATCATACATGCATTTGTCGATTCCGGTACAGGTACCCAAAATTTAGAAAGTGTGGTACTTTCATAATGTACGAAAGTGCGGTAATTTCACACTGTAAGATCAGAACTTTCGTTCTGCTGGAAGAGAAGATATTTTTTTCTGTCGTAGAAGCTGAAAATCTAGCTACAAAAGACAGAGTTCTACGGATTTTTTTTTCTATATTAAGCATTAAATGTAGTAAGACCGGAATGTTTACTATCTGTGTATTACAAGTTGCAACTATAGCAGTGAGATGCAGTATTGCCAACTCATTTTCGACCATGTCCATACACGACATGTGAAAAGTCCCTATGTTCACCTTGAAGTTCCCTACGGACGCATAAGATTCTCCACTGGAGGTGTCTGAAAAGAAAAGACTCATTTTTAGTTTTTATTTGTAATTTTGTATATGGATACTTGGGAAGCGCAGGAATACGGGTCGTGGTGCGAGGGGGTGGGGGGTGGGGAAATAGATGTTCCGCATTATACCAAGAAAGAAAATCTACTTCCAGATGAGGATTTTTATTTCTTCAAATGACTAGCTTCGGGGTTACACAAAGCCCCAATCTCCAGATTATTATTTTCTGAAGCGCTGGAACGCGTATTTTCAGAAATAAAAATTTTCATCTGAAAGCTGGCCTTTTTTTTGTATAATGGTAAAACAAGTCAGGTGCAGGATAAGCGCTGAAACCAGTACCATTGCCAAAATTCTCATGATGATCCGCAGTTCTAATAACTTAGGCAGCTCTTGATTCTTACCAAACACTTGCTGTGATTGAAAGAACACAGAGGAGTATCAGTGTTTCATAGAAGCATGTTACAGAGACGTTCATGCACATCTGCAGTAGCCTATTAGTCTCATTAGGTGAGGTAAATAAGAACGCAACACTTGCTTGTTTTTTTAGACTATTCTATTTTTTCACACCACGAGTTTCGAGTCCCACTGAGCATTTTATGCGCTCTACTAATGTAAAGCTCGTGGTGAAATAGTAAGCACTTGACAAAGTAGAGGTGATGCGCCTTTCCTCTTGCGCAATCGTTTATGCATGGGAACAAAAGGACACTCAAAAAAATTAGCAGAAAGAACACACGTAGGAGTGTGTATTCTCGTGAGCAGACATTGCCTCATTGTTCAAGCTGTCTGCTATGCTCAGTAATTAGTGCTGCATTACCTTAAAAGCCAGTAGATCATTTGCACGGGAAGCACTAAGCAACAAACACGTCAGTATTTGTCCTTTCACGTACCCTCTCCAGACAGTAACTAAAATATGTTCCTTCTGCACCTCGTTTTGACCCCGCCGTAGGCCATTACAGCCAGCTTCCCATACCAATGGAGTCAGATGTATACAATGTTTAAAATTTATATAGTTTGGTCACTTTTTCTTTTCTAATTTGTTTTGTAATTTTTGTATGTTGGACAAGAAGTTCCTATGCAGAGCGAGATGTCCCTACAGTTGGCAACTATGGTGAGGTATATCGCCTTAGAAACAGCACGCCTTAAACCCAGGGTCTTCTATCGGAACGTGGACAATGCTTTCGTGGTCTGGCCACAAGGTGAGCACATTCTAAAAGAATTTCTCAACCACCTGAACAGCGTACACAAGAACATCAAGTTCACAATGGAATTAGAAGAAAATGGGTGCCTACCTTTCCTCAATGTCCTAATAAAGAAGAAAATTGACGGCAGACTGGGACACTCAGTCTACAGAAACAAAACACACATCGTCCTGTACCTCAGTGCCTACAGCTGCCATTACCCAGCACAACGGAAATCCTTGCTCCCTGCTCTTTTCCACAGAGCCCATGACATGTGTGACAGGTACAGTTTACCTACTAAGATGCAGCACCTGAAGAAAACTTTCCAGAAGAATGGCTACTCTGAAACACCAATTAGACAAGCTCCCAAGATGAGCAAGAAGGAGAAGGATGACCTGCAGGAAGAAGAGGGCAAAATGGCCTGGTGTTCCTCCCATACACAGGACCATCCATGACAAAGATAGCCAGGATACTGGAGAAGTACTAGATCAAAACCATCTTCCATCCTCCACCAAAATTAGGAATATGCTGGTCACATTGAAGGACAACTTGAGTCTAAGAACACTGGGTGTCTACAGCATCTCCTGTGAATGTGGAAAACAATATATCGAACAGACACAGTGTTGCATTACACACCGCATCTCTGAAAATGTGAGAAGTGTTTGCCTTGGACAAAAGGAAAAATCTACAGTAGCAGAGCACAGCCTCAGTGAAGAACACACGTTTCAGTTTCAACAAACCAAGATGCTGTGTGGAGTGAATGGTTTCTGGAACTCTATTATTAAATAGGCAGTGGGGATATAAGTCAATGTTAACCTGCTCAACCACAATAGGGGCCTCCATCTTAGGATCACATGGGACACATCATCAGCAAGAATATGACGAGAGCTCACCGATGGAGACAGGATGGTGGCGGCTGATGGAATAAACAGGCCGCAATGAGACAAGATGGTAGGACACCCTGCCCGCCCATGCCCTCCCCCCCCCCCCCCCCCACCCCCTTTCACATGCTGCTGCTCTGGTTGTGCTCACATCTGATTGGTCCAACCAGTGCTGAGGATGCAGAGAAGCACATGGTCCAGCATCTATAAAGACCCAGATGAGATGTGAACCTGACACTTCGCCTGAAGATGGCAAGTAAGAAACCTGCTGAAATTTTGCTTGTGAATGATTCATTGACTTGCCTGACAGAATGGGAAGATTTTACCATCAATGAAAGGAAGTGTGTGTGTGTGTGTGTGTGTGTGTGTGTGTGTGTGTGGATGGGGGGGGGGGGGGGGGGTGCAAAATTGTAAAGGGAGGCCAAGGCTGGAATACAGTAAGCGGGTTGAAATAGACAGATGTACGTGTTGCAGTAGTTATGGAGAGATGAAGAGGCTTGGGCATGCTACGGTAGCATAGAGAGCTGTATCACACAATCCTTATAGTGAAATGCAGAACAATAGCCTATCAAAATTAATTTGATAAATTTTAGGTTCATTCTGCATCAGCAAAAGAAATGTCCACTTTTATCAGCTTTTGTAGAAATGAATATTCAGCTGAGTATTATGAAATTAGTTGTTAAATAATCGTATATCATATATTGTCTAGCTTAACCTAATAACTTGGTGGTATTTTCCCAGTGTAAATTAAAAAACTGTTGTTAAACCACTTTTCAAAAATAATAAAATTAAATAGTAGAAGATAGACAATAGTTAGTAATTTTATTACAGGCAGTATTTTCAAAAGCTTTTGAGATGATCATATACAAGTACAGTCATCATTTAAACAGAATAACACACTGTCTGGATTTCAATAATGACCATCAACTGAACTGGCTACTTTTACATTCACAGATGAGAAATTGAATCCAATAAATCAATAATTAGGAACAATTAGAATATCTAGTGACTTTGCTAAGCCTTTTTTTGGAAAAGTTAAAATATTATGGAATAGTAAAAACAGGATGTTATCTTATTTGAATGAAAGAAAACAAAATGTGTTATTTCCATGTTAGTCACATAACAATAGGAACTCAGAATTTGAAATAATCAGACATAATGCACCACAAGGTTCTATTTTAGATCCTCTGTTATTTCTTATACACGTAAATAATTTTCCATTGGCAGTTTCAGAATATGCAAATTTTACCCTCTTTACAAATATTACAAATATAGGAATTAAAAGTTTGTCCAATCCCATTACTGAAAAAGCAGTTAATGAAATATTTGAAAACATCAACAAATGGGCAAGGAAAATGGATTGTTATTGAATTTTGATAAGGCTCAGTACATACAGTGCAGTGCTTCTCATGGAACTCCATAAGTCATAAACAAACAATAGAATACATAAAGTATTAAGTTTTTAGAATTACAAATGGGTGTAAGAACTCACTTCCTAGACTTAATACTCCAACTTAGATCAGCTATATATGCAGTACTATATTATATTACTGCTATATTATATTAATATTATACTACCGTTGCAGGTTATTTAGAAATGAATAAATTAATTTATTCAGAATGTTTCCATTCATTAATGAATTATTGATTATTTTACGGTATCTCAACTTCACCGGTGGTCATACTTAGAGGTGCAAGAGAAGGTCAGCACCAAGATACCAATTCTAGGGGCCAAAAGCTGAGTGTGTGATCAGTCATTAAAGTAATTGTATGTTTCAATGTTGCATCCATGATAAGTCAAGACTGCACAAAATTTGTTTGTGTGTAAATTAATATTCTTATAATTTTTTGAATATTAGTACTGGATTATATAGTCAGCCTAACTTCAAAATCATGTAGAAGCACTGAACTAGTGCTTATGCCACGGCAGTGGATAGGCTAGCGGCATTTTACAATGACAGTGTTTTCATAATGCAGAAGTGTTTTGTAAGATGTATATGTGGTGTGAGTTGTAGAACATCCTACAGATACCTCTTCAAAAACTTGATATTTTGACAACTGCTTCAAAATATTTGTATTCATTAATGTCTTCTGTTGGTGCCCAAAAAATAGTGGAAACATTAATTTAACACTAGGGGCAGAAGCATTAATGGGGTTAACATTAGTGCAGAAGGAAGTCAGATCCAGGTGTACACATATTTTCAACAATCTCTTAGAAGATATTAAATGTAATATGCATAACGTGTTGGAGTTAGGCAATTAAAGAACTTTCTGTTGGGCAATCTGTGCTGCAGGCACTCTATCATTTAATGTTTTAGGTTACTTCATAATTATATTTAGCAGTATGACACAACAGTCCTTCAAAATGTTAAGTCATTTCATTGTGTTGCCCTAAAATTAAATGTACACCTTTGACTTCTTTCCACATCCCAGACATCACTATCTGCTGGGTCTTTGCAACACAACTAATGTAATGTAAATTTCGTGATGGCAGATGACTAGAAAAAATGCAGAAACCACATACATGTGTAAAGCAGAAGACCATAGTACTAAGGAGGCAACAAGTGTCAGTCAGCTGATGATATTTAATACATCACATATGGTTTTATATGTGACATCATCTGCAAATAAAGCAAAATGAGGTAAGATTGAGAGATTTTTATCTCCCCTCCACTCCCAGAAAAAAAGAAAAAAGCAAATGAGTAAGATGTACAGGATAATGAAATCTTTTTTCCAGGAGGCAAATTATCAGATTTCAAGAAGACAAGAAGGTAAATAGAAACAAAATATGACTCATACAGTGTGTTTCTGTTTCTGTTGCCCTGCATCTTTGAAATTCATAATGAAAATGTGTGTTACAAACAAAAATATGATTGCACTGTACCACACAATACTCAATTACGCTGTTGCAGAATAGCAGATAGACAGTTACTAACAGTTTTCAGTTGAACACTTCCCCCATGGGAATAATGGAAACAGCAGAGTTCTTTTCTGTCATATAAAGCCAGATACGTCATTTGCACCAGGTGCCCTTACAACCACCCTCATATTAAGCAGCCACCATATTTTCTCACATTTTATCTTTGATGCATTTTTCAGTCTAAAATATCAGCTCAATTTATTCACAATCAGTTTAACTAACTCTTTCATAAAAACAGGTGAGAATTTTGACCTCATTCTTTGAAGTCATTGTGTCTGCAAGTTTTGGAATTAATAAAATTGTAGCATACAATTAGAAATTTCAATATTTCATTGGTAATATAACTGCAAGTATTGTGTGTGTTAACATATATAGGTTTCAAGCAAATGCTACATATTTTGAAATACAATACATAAGTTTGTGATTGTTGTGAATCTGCTTGTCATAACTGTCTGTTACAAGGTATTGTTTCTTCAGTGACTTGTGTGTGTTTTTATAGATTCAATACCATTTAAACAACAGTCTTACATAGATTTCTGCTTTATTTGTAGATGATGTCTCTAATGAAACTAAAAGCTATTTATGAAATATATATGAAGCTATATATGAAATACCTTATCAGTTATGAGTGTTACACTCATTCATTGTTTAGTATTACTGTCTTCTGCTATACACATCTACATGGTTTCTAATGCCAAGCAAATGCCTTTAATGGCTGGTAGAAGAGACACATATCCATAATGTAAAATCATATTTATTTGACTTAAGTTATTCAAGCTGTGGTACTTTCTGTGTGAGCCAAATACTTTTTGGAGGAGAAAAAGTACGACATTTATCTGATTACCTTGATTCATCGCTTTCAGGATTTCATTTGAGAATAGAATGAGTTGATTTTTGCATGACCAATGTTTTTAGGATCCATGCTGGTTGATAGGGAGGAGATAATTTCGATACCATTATGTTTGAGCTCAGAATATGATACAGGATTCTACAACCAATGGATTTCAGTGAGACTGAACTGTTATTTTGTGGATTACTTCTGATTCACTTCTTATAGACAGGTGCGACCAGGACTTTTTGTAACTGCTGGGCATGGACTTTTGCTCAAGGACTGTATGATATATCATAGTTAAAAGAGGGGCTAAATCAGCAGCAAATTGTATGTATATTAATTTAATAGGACTTAGACCTTGTCCAGCTTTAGTGAGCTCAGCTGTATCTCAATGCTACTGACACTAATACAAAAAAATCTCATTAATACATTCATCAAGGGTTCACAGATAAAGTGTTCCTTAGGTGATAAAACCTCTTGGGCAAGAAGTGCCATAGTGGCTGCTTCTGTAAGAAGTAACATAAATGAAGGACATACCTGAATGGATTCCAGTCATTATAAAAAGGAATATAGACACTACTATTATCGAAACTTCATTGGTTCAGGTAATAAAACACAACCTGTTATTTTTGGAAACTCAAACATTATACATTTGAATAAAAAAACCTGATTAAGGGTCTGTTGCTCTAGTCTGTGCTAGTGTTGAAGCACTAAGTTCTCTATGTGATTAAGGCTACAGTCAGTGTCATCAAGTGACTCCATGTTTCCAGAGGAGATGTAACTGCAGATCAGGCAAATCAATCCAGCACTTGTTGTTTCAAAGTCATAGGCATTCCATGTCTATTTCATTTTCAACACAGTCAGCTTTGGCATCATCCAGTGTCTCTGGGATGTCCAGAATATGGACTGTTATAGTGTAGAAACATTTATCAACAGAAACAATGTCTTGAAAGTGGTCATTGCTGAGTTTTTTGTGGACTGCCTGCCAGTCTTTGTCATAAGAAGCTTTAAAATTACCCCTCCATGTGTCTTCAATAAAAATATTTCGCTGAAAATTCCAAGAGAGTGATAAACTCAACTCAAATACTTCAGAAACAGTTTTCCTGGTATGGGCCACTTCCAAGATTCAGGAGGACTGGATGTTCATAAAGGTACGTGTGTGTGAGTGATGCAATGCACTGCTCCTTACTTAGTTTCATTGTGCATGGCATGGTTTATTTCTGATTGCTTCTTGTAAGACACTATGGCTTATTAGCAGAAATACCCAGTCTCTGCCATATGCCACTGAGTTCCAGTAGTAATTTTTTATGAAATATAGAAGTGCAGAATAAATAAAATTACAAGTTATATAGCTGCTCATGAACCAAAACACTGCAACTTCAAAATAGGCATTGAACTTATAGAGCATTTATTTAGTATCTATCTTTGAGATGGAATGTCAGTATATATGTTGTAATTATCTGAACACCACATGGAAAAATACTGAAAAAGAAAGATATATCTTGATGGGTGCAAGCTGAAATCATATTCCTGGGCAACCAGTAAAAGGACAGGTTAAGTAGCAGTATATACAAAAAATTTGTTAAGTCTTCAGGTTGTTGAGTACGAACTTCTCTCTGAATGATGTGCCACAATAAGGAAGGATGAGTAAAATACACTTGCTGTTAATTATGACAGTTTGCATGTCACCAGTAGGAAATAACTTCAGCTTGAGAAAACAGCTAAAGATAGTGTTAATAATGTTGTGCTGACTGAATTAAAGAAATTTTGTTTGCAGAGACTTTAATGTTGATGTTCCATCAGATAGTACTGTTTGAGAAAAATTAAAGTTGTTGACATATAACTTTGGATTACTTGCTAGAGTAAAATTCCCATGAGGACTGAAGGGCACGTAATTATTACACTCAAGTCATTCTCAGTGATTTAGTTGTAAAAATGATGCTCAGTTAAACTTCCCAGCAGAATCAAACTGTGTACTGGACAGGGATTCAAGGTCAGAAACTTGTATTTCCTGAGCAATTCTTTTACTGACTGACCTTCCCAGGCACAACTCTTAACCTGTCCTCACAGCTTCATTTCCACCAGTACCTCTCTCCTACTTTACAGAATTTACTGAAGCTCTCTTGGAAGAAAAGACACCATGGTGAAATGGCTTAACCACAGCCTGGGAAATTGTTTTTTTCTGAATTAATTTTAGTTCACAGCAGTGTGCCCACTGATTCGAAACTTCCTATTAAATAAAAATTTTGTTCACATCAAAACTTGAATGAGGAAGCAAGACTAGAGTTCCTGGAAAAAAGATTACTGGACTGACTTAGCCACAACCTAGGAAATTATTCCCAGTATGAACTTTAAACTCCATGGTAGGGTGTCCACTGATTTGAAACTTCCTGCAGATAAGAACTGTGTGCCAAACTGGGACTCGAAACCAGAAGCTTGACAGTCACACCCTTACTGAGTGTGTATCCAAGCACAACTCATGACCCACTCTCCCTGTTCCATTTCTGCCAGTGTCTTTCTCCTACTTTCCAGATTTTGTTAAGAGGATTGCCTGTCAATAGTAACATTTGAGTTCCAGTCTGGCACACAGATTTAATGTGTCAGGAAGTTCATCCTGGAAACAATCTCCTAGGGCATGACTAAACCATTTCTTCCCATTATCCTTTCTTTCAGAAGTGTTAATCCTGCAAGATACATTAAAGGAGTTTCTGTGTAGCTTATAAAATAGAAGATACGTATTATGGAAGTGAAGCAGGTTGTGGGTTGTGCCTGAACAGTTCACTCTGTAAGAGAATGGCAAGTTTCTGGATTCAAATATTAGTCTAGTGCACTGTTTTAACCTGACAGGAAGTTTCAAAACACTGCATTCTCTGTTGCAGAATGAAAGAATTATTCTGGATAGTCAATGACTTATCTAAAACTGGGTAGTCATAGTTTATATGATCAAACTTTTACAATAAAATATGCTGACCAGTTTCAGATGATTGAAGAGAAGTACTGCCTCAGAGAACCATAATGTTAAAGAAAAACTTCAGAAAAAATTATTCTAAGATAGACAGTACAGATTGAGAATTCAGCCATTTCTTCAACACATTCTTGCAGCACTTCTGGATCTTATATGTAATTGTAGTATTACTGAGCATATTCAAATGACAAAATCTTCTCGAATGATCAGCCAAAGGCTGGCATCACATCATAGCAATGTTTCAATGAGTTTTGTACTCAGCATCTTTCCCTAAATTTGATGGGTATGAAACTCACTGAAATGGTGTAAGAGGATAATGCCACCACTCACCCAAGAAGATGTTATCACTTTTGAGTCTTATTTTACCCTACACAAAACTAAGGTAAATATTTAAAGAAGCAAGAACAAGGGGTGGGTCACTATTGAAATTTAAATATCATGTGCTTAAAAGAGAAAACTCTGCTTAATTCATATGACAAACTAGACAAGAGCTAAAACTCTAATGAGACAAATATTGTAAAATCCTCCTTTCTGTTAATAAAAAAAGTGAAATACATGCTCCATGCTCAAAAAATAAAGCCCTCCAAGAATTAGAAAACAATTTGAAAAGTATTAATTAAAATAAAAAAGCAGCAAATGCAAATGATGTCGAAAGCTCAGAAAATAACTGTGGAAGAAAATAGCACATTGGAATCATTTGTTACCAAACTAAATGATTACTTCCTCACACAGAAGCAAACATTACACCCACAGCTAGATGTGTGAGTTTTACTTTGAGTGACACTATATATACAACCAACAGGAATTAGTTTCAGTGATATGATCCCAAACCAGTTTACAAAATTCGTTAGGTTGCTAAAAATTAATAATCCAGCTTTCTGTGTTTTTAGCTAAATATTAAAAACTGTATACTTTCTTGATATGATGGTCCTTAAGATATATGTGTAATCAGTCAGTCATTCAGTGGCACATTTACTGCCAGATATAAATAAACTGCATTAATATGGATGTACAAAACTGGAGATAACCTGCGATTACAGACTTAGATTTCTTCCAGTCTTTCCAGGAGTGCTTGAGAATGTGGCCTATGACAGAATTACTGATTCATTTAACTGAAATAAGTTGTTAACTCCTTCTCAGTTTGGCTTTCATAAAGGGTCCTCTGCAGAGAAAATAATATAGTAAGAGAAAAATGAAATTATCCTGTTGGTATATTTTCTGACCCATACAAAGCTTGGGACAAAAGTATGCTTGGCAAACTACAACATCAAGGCATTACTAACATGAATGGAATCTCACCTTCAAACAGGAAACAGTCACATTAATAGACTGTGTCACAAGAATGAAATTAACCTGAGAATGTGTAAAGAAACCACGTGCAGTCCTGAAAGGATTGATACATGGTCCATTCTTGTTCTTAGCCTAAATACAATAATGACCTGAATAAAAGTCTCACTTTTTTCCTAAAATTCAGCCACAAAAAAGTAGGATGTAGCTTGTTTCCACAATCTTACTAATATCTTACTTGACATAGCAATTTCAAACATAAAAGATTTCAACCAAAATGGCCTTCATCACAATTAGACAATTGGCTCCTGAGGCCAAGCAGCAAGTAGCAGCACATGATGGGAGAAGTAACCTGGGTGGTGGGAGTAAGGAGAAGGCTCAGCAGGGAGGGGTAGGGATAGCAGGGTAGGGGTGGGAGATGATAAATTTCTGCTTCTGGGAGCATAAAGGAATGAGGTGAAGAGAGAGTAGGGAAGCTAGATGCAGTTTGGAGGTTAGACGGAGGCCAACAGGCGGAGGATGGGGGGGCGGCAGTGCAAAATGAGAGAAATAAGATGAAATAATACTGTGGGTGTGTTGGCAAAATAGATGGCTGTATAGTGCTGGATTGGGAACAGGGAAAGGGCTAGATGGGTGTAGGACAGTGACTAATGAAGGTTGAGGCTAGGAAGTTTACATAGGACATACTGCAGGGAGTGTTCCCACCTGTGCAGTTCAGGAAAGCAGTTGTTGGAAGAAAGGATCCAACTGCCACAGGCTGTGAGGCAGTCATTAAAATGAAGAACTTTGTGTTGGACAGTGGGCTCAGCAACTGGGTGGTCCATCTGTTCCTTGGCCACAGCTTGTCGGTGGTCATTCATGTGGACAGACAGCTTGTTGACCATCGTGCACACCTAGAATGTAGCAGAAAGGTCGCAGCTTAGATTTTAGATCACATGACTGGTTTCACAGGTAGCACTGCCTCCAATATATTTGTAAACGAACTGGAATAGGTGGTGGTGAGAGGATGTATGGGACAGGTCTTGCATTTAGGTCTATTAAAAGGATATGAGCCATGAGGTATGGATTTGGCAGCAGGGGTTGCGAAGGGATGAACGAGGATATTGTGTAATTCAGTGATGGTATACCCCTGTGGAAAAGATAGGTAAGATAGTGGGTAGGACACTCTCAGATGCAAGACCTGCTGCATACATCCTCCCACCACCACATACTCCAGTCTAGTCAGAAGTACCACCTATCCCACCAGAGGCAGGGCTACTTGTGAAACCAGTCATCTACAAGCTAAGCTGCAACCTCTGTGCTGCATTCTAAGAGGACATGACAACCAACAAGGGGTCTGTCCATGTGCATGGCCATTGACAAACTATGGCCAAGAAACAGATGGACCACCCAGTTACTGAGCATACTGTCCAACACAATGTTCCTCATTTTCATGACTGCCCCCCCCCCCCCCCCCCCATCCCTGCAGCCTCCTCCTTACCCTCACCACCCAGATTACTTCTCCATCATGTGTTGCTACTTGCTGTCTAGACTTGGCAGGCAGAGACTGTGCTCATGTGTGTGTGTGTGTGTGAGAGACAGAGAGAGAGAGAGAGGTTGTGCACATGTGTGTGTTTTGTCCAATTCTGATGAAGTGACTGCCAGCTGAAGTGACTGCAGAGCTTGGTTCAAATGGTTCTGAGCATTATGGGACTTAATATCTGTGGTCATCAGTCCCCTAGAACTTAGAACTACTTAAACCTAACTAACCGAAGGACATCACACACATCCATGCCCGAGGCAGGATTCGAACCTGCGACCGTAGCAGTCGCGTGGTTCCGGACTGCGCGCCTAGAACCGCTAGACCACCGCGACCGGTGACTGCAGAGCTCAATAGTTATCTTTGAACCCCATATCTATCAACACTGTGTGCTGTGAACTTAATGAAGTGAATATTCAAGGATGAGCTGTTGAACCAAAACCATTAGTGATGGACAAACAACGCAAAGCAGCATAAAACATGCCATCAGGAGCTTAAATCCTGGATGGCTGGTCAGTTGAAACACATAATATGGTCTGACTGGTCAATGTTTTTGTTATTTACAACATCGGGCTGGGTTTATGTCCAGAGAATGCCAAACTAAGTCTACAATCCTCACTGCTTCATTCCAGTGGTTAAGCGAGGAGGGGAAGTATGATGGTGTCGGCAGCCATATCATGGTATTCTACTGGTCCCACCATTGCTCTCAAAGGGTGTGTTACAGCCAATGATTATGTGAACATTTTAGGTGATAAGGTGCACCCCATGACTCAAATGTTGTTCCCCAACAATGAAGCCATATTTCAGGACGATGATGCACCCATTCACACAGCCAGGACAATACAATTGTGGTATGAGGAGCATGCGAATGAACTGCAGTGTCTTCCCTGCTCAGCACAGTCCCCGGACTTGAAAATTATTGAACCCTTGTGGGCCAGTATTGGAGCATAGACTCTGGAGCAGATTTCCACTTCCCTTGTCACTACATGAGTTCGAAGAGATTATAATTAAAGAAGGCATAACATTCCACTGGAGACTATACAGTAGTTAAATGCCAGTATTCCAAAAAGAATCACAGCTGTACTCCTAGAAAATGGCAGGCCAACCCCTTATTAATAAACCGTACAGGTGTTCACATTATTTTGCCTATCCCCTGTATTTGAATATGCATTTCTCTACCAGTTTCTCTGGTGTTCCAGTGTATTGAGAATAATTGTTGTGGCACAAAGATGGCTCAAATCATACTTGGATAACTGGGTGCAAAGAGCTGAAATTTCACTATCTCTAAAAGACTAGTAGTAAAACTCTTACGAAATCTGAAATATATTAACACAGGTGACACCCAGGGAAATGAATTGTATCCAGTCCTCTCCCTTACATATATAAATGATTTCCCACAGAGTGTCAGAATAAAATTCTGTTCGCTGATGGCATCACCTTAGTGATTACAGACAAAAATTCAATTCAGTTAGCAGAAAAATCCAACAAAGCTCTCAGAGATGTCCACAGGTGGTCATTAAGGAAGATGAATGTTTATTTTCATAAGACATATTGTACAAACATTTGACAGCATCCATACAATGTACACTGATCAGCCAGAACATTATGACCACCTACTTAACAGCTGCTATGTGCACCTTTGGCATGGTTAACACTTTAAATGTGTAAAAGAGAAACTGTATAAACTTCTGACTAAATAAAAAAACCAGTGATACTACACTGAAAGTAAACAATAGTGTACCAGATTGTGTAACTGATGCCAGATTCTTGAGGATGAATGTAGACTGTTAAATGCAATGTACAGAACATGTGATAAATTTGGCAAAGAAGCTATCCTCAGCATGTTATTCTCTGCAAATACTTGCATCAATGTGCAATATTTCATGACTCAAAGTAGCCTACTTTGGATATATGGATTCAATCCTCAGTTACGGGATAATATTTTGGGGAATAACTGCTGGGAACATACAGACTATTTTCAAAATACACAAAATAGCTGTGCGAATAGTAACAAATATCAGTAACAGGGCACACTCTAAGAAGTTCTTTTAAAAAAGCTAGAAATTCTGACAGTTCTGTCTGAATACATCTAACACAACATAATTTACATAAGAAAAAATCTTAATCTGTGCACCTTAAACAGCACAATACATGATCAGTGAACCAAATCCAGACAGTGTTTATACCTAAACAGAAAAAAAGTCAAAAACTAAAAATAGTGTATTATACCACAGAATAAAACTGTACAATAGACTGCCACAAGAAATAAAAGATGCAAATGATCCCCACACTTTTAGCCAAAGTGTAAAAAAATGTTTTCTATTATTAGCTACTACATTGTAAATGAATATTTAAAATAACCATAGATTGTAAATTAATGTTCATGAACATTGTACTATGTAACAACTTATGTTATGATTAGAAAAGTAGAAATAGGTATAGGAGCTATAAATATTGTAAGATGAATGTTTATTTTCATAAGACATTGTACAAACATTTGACAGCATCCATACAATGTACACTGATCAGCCAGAACATTATGACCACCTACTTAACAGCTGCTATGTCCACCTTTCATCTACATCTACATCTACATCTACATTGATACTCCGCAAGCCACCCAACGGTGTGTGGCGGAGGGCACTTTACGTGCCACTGTCATTACCTCCCTTTCCTGTTCCAGTCGCGTATGGTTCGCGGGAAGAACGACTGTCTGAAAGCCTCCGTGCGCGCTCTAATCTCTCTAATTTTACATTCGTGATCTCCTCGGGAAGTATAAGTAGGGGGAAGCAATATATTCGATACCTCATCCAGAAACGCACCCTCTCGAAACCTGGCGAGCAAGCTACACCGCGATGCAGAGCGCCTCTCTTGCAGAGTCTGCCACTTGAGTTTATTAAACATCTCCGTAACGCTATCACGGTTACCAAATAACCCAGTGACGAAACGCGCCGCTCTTCTTTGGATCTTCTCTATCTCCTCCGTCAACCCGACCTGGTACGGATCCCACACTGATGAGCAATACTCAAGCATAGGTCGAACGAGTGTTTTGTAAGCCACCTCCTTTGTTGATGGACTACATTTTCTAAGCACTCTCCCAATGAATCTCAACCTGGCACCCGCCTTACCAACAATTAGTTTTATATGATCATTCCACTTCAAATCGTTCCGTACGCATACTCCCAGATATTTTACAGAAGTAACTGCTACCAGTGTTTGTTCCGCTATCATATAATCATACAATAAAGGATCCTTCTTTCTATGTATTCGCAATACATTACATTTGTCTATGTTAAGGGTCAGTTGCCACTCCCTGCACCAAGTGCCTATCCGCTGCAGATCTTCCTGTATTTCGCTACAATTTTCTAATGCTGCAACTTCTCTGTATACTACAGCATCATCCGCGAAAAGCCGCATGGAACTTCCGACATGGCATGGTTAACAGAAGCAATGCATCATGTCATGTAAGAAATGACTCCATGGTAGGTCACTGGAGGGAGTTGGCACCACATCTGCACACACAAGTCACCTAACTCCCATAAATTTCAGGGAAGGGGGCAATGAGCTCCAATGCCACATTCAGTCATACCCCAAATGTGTTCAATCTGGTTCAGATCTGTCAAGCTGTGGGGCCAGCACATCAATTGGAACACGTCACTGTGTTCCTTGACCCAGTCCCTCACACTCCTCGCCTTGTGACATGGTACAATATCTTGCTGAAAAATGCCATTGTCGTCAGGAAACATGATCATCATGAAGTGGTGTCTGTGGTCTGTAACCAGTGACCAGTGTACAATACTGCTTGACCATCAGGGTGTATTGCACGAGCTCCACTGGACACTTGGATGCCCATGTCAATGTTCCTCAGAGCATTATGGAGCCACCACTAGTTTTTCATGGTCATGCAGTACAGGTGTCTAGTAACTGTTACCCTGGAAGACAACAGACTAGCACCCCCCCATCAGCTTGATGGTGAAGGTATCGGGATTCATCAGACCATGCAACACTCTGCCAATGTCCAGTGCTGAAGGTCACGGACCCATTTCAGTTATAGTTGCCAATATTCTGGTGTTAACATTGACAGAAGCGAGAAGTCATCAGATGCTGAGGCCTATCACAGGGAGTGTTTGGTACACTGTGAGTTCAGATACACTCCTACTCGGCCCAACATTAAACTCTGATGTTAGTTCCACCACAGTTTGCTGCCTGTTCTGTTTTACCAGTCTGCCAAGCCTACAATATCTGACATTTGTAATAAGTGGTGGCCGTCCAACCCCACAATGTTCGTACATGGATTCACCTTGGTTTTGCCAAGTGTTCAAGACACTCACCACAGCACTCCTCAAACACCTGACAAGTTGGGCCATTTCTGAAATTCTTGTGCCAAGCCTCTGGGCCATCACAATCTGCCATCAGTCAAACACAGATAGATCAGTGCCTTTCTCATTCTACATGTGGACAGTATGCTCACTGATACTACATGCACTGTGCATGTATCTGACTAGTGACAGTAGGTTGGTGGTCATAATGTTCTGCCTTATCAGTGTATATTGATTTATGGATGAATTAATCAATCAATCAGTGAGACAGTGGCTTTTAATGTGAAAGCCATTCAAAAATTGAGAATTTCTGAGACAGAACTGGAGAAATGCATATTAGGAATGGCAGGCAGAAACAGATTGGTTTGACTGAAGAGGAAGGTGTAATTATGATCATTATGAAAATGAAATGGAAGTGATGAGACATATTTCAGGTGAATGTATGATAGACAGATGAAGGATGTTCTTAGCTTGATTCCAAGAAATACCGGTAAAAAAAGGTAATCTAATGGAAGATGAGTAGATGATATTAAAAAACATGCAAATACCACAGAGAAAGGTATAGTTTCATCTAGCAGTGGATGTCAAAAGGTTATTTGAAATTACTGTCTAGGTAATGTACCTCTCTTTGATTTAGATAGGATGAATGTGAAATTGTGTCAAATTTGAAAGAATTAGAGAAAAAGATATAGAAAAAATGGCATTGTCTGTAAAAATAATAAAATACAGGCTTAGGACTGGACACTCACCAGAACAGTTAAAGTAACTTCTAATACAGGGTGTACATTAAGTCCAGGAACACTTTCAACTATTTACTGTACAAGAATCAAACATTGTACAGATATCATACGTATGTCATTTTGAAGAGAATGTCTGAAAGTTTTTTTCATGTACGTCACCACAGCATAGTTTGGTAATTTGTCGATAGTCACCACGAGTTGCAAACATGGTGAGTTCAGGTGCGCAGTGAGCTTTCTGTGCATTGGAGCTTGACAAAAACAAGTGTGCTACAGCTGTTCAACAGATGTTTAGAACCAAGTACGGTAAGAAGCCACCAACAAGGAATCCATTTACCACTGACACAACAAATTCATTATGACAGGTAGCTTGTGCCTGACAAAGAGAAGTGGACATCCCAGTGTGAGTGAATTGAATGTGGAGCACTTACAAGAGACATTCATAAAGAGGGTAAAGAAATCAGTATAGCATGCATCCCATGAACTTAAAATGGCTCCAATAACAGTGTGGAAAGTCCAGCAACAGAAGCTGTCTGTGAAACCACTCAAATTGGAGCTAGTTCAGAAGCTCAATGACAATGACAAAGACAAGCGTTTTGAGTTTTGTACAGAGTTGCAACAACTGAATGAGGATGGGATGGCATTTTTGATTGCTTAATTTTCAGAGACGAAGCCTCTTTTCACAGTAATGGGAAAGTGAACAGGCATAATTATTGAATCTGGGGTACAAAGCATCCATATGAATGCATTGAATTTGAGCATGGTTCCTGAAAGGGAAATGTTTTTTGTGCCTTGTTATGTCAAAAAATGTGTGGGCCATTCTTCTTCACTGAGAGCACTATCATTGGATATTCCTGCTTTGACATGTTGCAGCAATGGCTGATGCCTCTAATTCAATGAGACTCTCCATTCATCTTTCAGCAACATGGGGCTCCACCCCATTTTCATCATGAAGCTCATGGGCACCTGAACACGGACCTGCCACATTGATGGATCAGCCATGCAACAGAAGGGGAAGCTGTTTCATGAAATGGCCTCCCTGACCACCAGAACTCACTCTGTGTGACTTTTTTCTGTGGGAACACATTAAAGATCTCTACCATATGATGTAGCAGAGTTCTGGGAGAGAATACAGGAAGAAACTGCTACAGTCGACAATGCCATGCTGGGATGGGTATGGCAAGAATTCAATTACTGTATTGACATCTGCTGGGTCACTCATGGTTCGCATATTGAATGTTTGTAAAAAAACTTTCAGAGTTTCTCTTCAAACTGCAATATGTATGACATCTATACAATGTTTAATTCTTGTGCAATAAATAATTGAAAGTCTTCCCAGACTTTATGTACACCCTGTATAATAAAACCCTGTTCACAATGATGAATTATTTGAACAAGCGTACTTCCCAAAAGTTATGATAGATTTATTGCAGTTACTTTAAGCTGTTCCTGTAAAGTACACTAGTAATGAATTTTGATTAGTACTAATCAACTTGACCTGATAATTACTAATATTCCTCGTAATCTACATTATATATGTTTATGTATATTGTGAAAGAAACAGAGCTCTGATTTGACAGAGAGCCACTCACCTGCTAAACTTATACTGTTCTGTTGCTGTATTTGTTTAATACCTCAAACCAAGCATTAACATAATTTAATATACACCACTCTCAGTTGTCTGTATACTGGCATGCTCAACTTCTGTTTAATATAAACATTAACTTGTGTGGAATTTACAACTTAGAATTCAGATATTCTCAGAAATTGTAGAGTGGTTAATTAAGTATTCTTTAACTTTGTTATTGAATATATGGGGCTCTAAATTTCCTACCTCATGTCTTACTAGACTTTTGAATGAGAATACAAAACACCATTTTGAATCTCAGATAGGGATAGAGTACATAGTCTGTATGAAATTATTTTTAATTTGATTTTGTGGCTGTGAATTGTACATTTTTTCCCTACATTCACTCTAGTTATTAACCACAAATGTGATTAGGGAGTGTATGTATTGCCATGTAAGTATAAGAATGTCTAGACCCTGAAGAGTAGTCTGCGAGATGTTCGGTTATCAGCTGCATACTTTTCATAATATACTTACTGCTCACTTCTGCTGAACAAACATTTATTTACTTTAGGTGCACTGCCCCAGAAAATAAGACACCAGAAAGTGAAAAAATGCAAAATAAGCCAATACTCTTCTCTTAAGGCCAACACAAATCAGAACTGCTTCTAAGAGTGTAACATACTGAGCTGAACTTTTTGATTAATTTGATGGGAGGTATAACTGTGTGAAAAAACACTGCACTTGAACTTCTGTACAATCAAAGGCAAGATGGAACTTCAAACAGATTTATTAACTCTCCACATTCACAGTTGTGTACTAATGTTACTATATCAACAAGAGTCACAGAATCTCTACAAAAAACAAAGAATAAAAATTGGTAGTTGCTCTGCTATTCTAAGAGCAAATGTGGCATGTCGCTGCAGGCGAATCACTGCACCCCTAGCAGTGAAAATGCTCAGCATAAGGACGACATTCTTCTGTCTTCATTTCACACTCACACACAAACTTTGAAGTGAGTGATTAATGCACATGCCGACATGTGCCGACTGCAGTGTCAGTGTGTAGTAGTTGCTACAGCAGCCCTCTTGGTGAGAGCAGAGCATGATAAGTCTTCTCTGTACCTGGCAGGAAAATGAATGTGTCTTCCTGAGCAAGTCATGCATTTTGCCTCATCTTGATGTGGTTGAGGCGTTCATTGAATGGGAGGCTGGACGGTAGTTCCTTCCTTCTCCTCTCTCGAAATCTTTGGCAGTGTAGTCGGCACCTCTTTGAACAAGAAGGCCAGCTTAATTCTATTCATTGAAACTGTAGCTTGTTTGACATTAATGAGAATGTCCATGGTAAACTCCTGTGCAGCACACATTGTGCTCCAGTGTAGGGTGGTTGCAGTGGCAGTTTGATGACGTCCGTTCGAAGCATAACGTGTGTACACATGTCCAGATCCTTATGCATGAATGTCGTGTGCTGCCCATGCGTAGTGGCTTTCATTGGTTTCAAGCAGTCCATAGTCTCATGTAAAGTATGTAGGAATTGTGGTTGATCATTAATGTTGCATATCTTTGTGGCATCGATGAATTCACCCAGCAGACACAGTGACTCTCTGTGTACAAGCTCTGCTGGTGAAGCCTCAATGTCTGATTTGAATGCAGTCCTCAGACCAGTGGACAATGAACAGCGCTGAAGTCCATGTGGTCCTGGGGCACATCAGTTTAGCCTTCAAAGTGCAGTGCCATCTTTCCAGCATGCCATTGCTACTAGCTGGGTGGTAGGCAGTGGTGTTATGGTATAAGTATTCACAGATTTTGGTTAGCTGCATGAACAATTCAGACTCAAACTGCCTCCCCCTGTCGGTTGTTATATGGAGAGGGCTGCCAAATCTGGTGAGCCTTGTTGATGTAGAAGTTGCTGCTAGTGTTTCTGCCAAAATGTCATCAGTAGGTACTGCTTCCGACCAACTTCACTGTCATTAAATAGCAATGACTGGCTGAGGGAGTCAGTGGTCCTACCAAGTCTAGGTGAATGTGAGAAAAATGTGCACTGACATCCAGGAACTCCCCTATTGGAGTGTTGGAGCATGTGTGTGGTGTGCAACTTTCCATAACTGGCAGCATGGGCAAGCTCTAGTCCACTGATGACAATCTCTGTCCATGCCCAGCCGTACAAACCTCTTTTACACCAGCTTAACCTGTGCACACACTCCAGGGTGACACAGGTTAGGGAGGTTATCGAACACTGTCCTGCAGAATGTGATTGGTACATATGGTCATGATCTGCTGTGCAGTATGTTGCAGTAGATCTTGCCAGTTTTGCCCAGAATGTCAACCAGTTGCAATTTTAGCAAAGTATTGTCATTGCCTAATATTACTTGTAGTTCAGGGTCTTCTTGCTACATGACTGTTAGCTCTGTCATGTTCAGTGGTTGTGAAACACCTCATACTCTGGATAAGCAGTTGGCCACAATGTTGGTCAATCTAGAAATGTGCCGCAAGTTGATAGTGAATTGGCTTATAAACTTGAGTTGACAGTACTGAAGTGGTGAGCACTTGCCACTGTTCCTACTGAATGCCTATACCAACGGTCTTTGATTGGTATAATCTCCGAAATCATGTGCCTCGTCCTGTGGTCTGAAGTGCTTGATCGATTGGTAGATGGCCAACAGATTTCTATCATATGTGCTCCAGCGCTGCTTTGAAGGAGTCAATTTATGTGAAAAATATGCCAGTGTCTGCCATGCACTGTCTACTCATTGTTGTAAAGCTGAGCCAATTGCAAACTGGTTGGTGTCAACCTCAAAACCGAGCAGAGCGTCAAGTTTTAGGTGAGCGGGTAGGGCAGCTTGAGCAAGGCTGTCTTTTGTCGCTTTGAACACTGCATCCTTACTCTCATTCCATTGCACGGGAACATTACCTTGTTCCTTTGTGCCTGATAGTGCTGCATTTAACAGCACTTGCTGCTCGGTGGTATGTTATAAGTGATGCTGGTAAAATTTCAGCATCCTGAGGTATCATAGCTCTTTAACTGTGGTAGGCTTTGACAGTTGTAAGATGGACTCTACTTTTTCTGGTAGTGGTGCAGAACCATAGGATGCGATGCAGTGGCCCAGAAATTCAATTTCAGGCTGGCCAAATACGCATTTTGCAGTGTTTAAAATTATGCCGTACTTCTCCAGCCCTTTAAAAACCTCACATAAGTGACTGTGGTGCATTTCTCTGGTTTCTGAATAGACCAACATGTTTTCCAGTTATGCGAAGCAGAAAGGTAGCCCACACGAGATGGAATCTATAAACCACTGCCAAATCTGTGCAGCGTTCTGCAACCCGAATGTCATAAACTTCGACTCAAACAGTCCGAAGGATGTAATTATAGTCATCTTGGGAATGTCCTCTAGCATGACCAGAATTTGTGTGTAGCCCGTTACACAATCAATGACACTAAATTTGTTGAGGCGTGAAGGGCATGATTGCAGTCGCGTAATAATGGTACCAGATAGCAGTCGGGAATAGACCTGGCCTTCAGCGCTTGATAATCACTGCATGTATGCCAGGCTCCAACTTTTTAGGTACTAGGTGTAATGCTGATGCCCACAGATGGGATGATGGGTGAATAATTCCCTCCTTCAACATAAGATAAAACTCTCCTTTCCTATTGCAAGGCATCTGGGTGCTACTCTGCATGGGTGACATTACACAGGTGGTCCATCAGTACTTTTTATATGGTGGACAGTGTTGTGCAACACCTGTTGTGGTGCTACTGGTGGTCTAGTTATGGCTGGAAAATCATGCAAAATTATGCAGTACTCTTCATCTGCTACTTGCACAAGCTTGATGCTACTGGTTCTAGTATTGCAGTGATATTCAGCAGTTGTCAGATCAGTAAGGCTGTCCACAAGGCAGGCATTAGATACATCAGGCAAAAGTTTGAAATATACTAAAAGTTAGTGCCTATTATCGCCTTAGCCACATCCACTACTGTGAAATTCCATGTAAATTGTCTACACAGGCCTAGATTCCCATCCTCATGCTGCGTACCATAAGTTGGGATCTCTGTATTGTTAGCAGCTGCTAAGTTGACTGCCACGTGTGGCCTGCAGCAGTGGAGTGACTTCCTCAGTAAAATACTCAGATCTGATCCAGTATCAATCAGATATTTCCTTCCTGAGGTCTGATCCATTATAAATGGGCACCGAGAGGTGTTGTGGCAGTTGGTGGCACCTACTGACGACTGCTGTTCCCTTTTGGGAATGTACATGGGCTTGTACTCTTTTCCGCCTGCTCACTATATCTGTGGTGGTACCAGCAAACTGTGGGGCCAGGCTCTGATGTGGTGAGCTAAGTGGAGCAACTCCTAGAACATCATTGGCTATGCCCACTATGGCTGCTTGTATTACCACATGAAAGCAAAGCTGCCATCTGTTCACTTAAGAGGTCCACCTTGGCAGCCAGGGCATCATAATCAGCATGCAACACTGTAAGCATTGTGGACATAACACTGGAAGGTTACTGTATGGATCTGCAAGCATGGCGTGATGGCGTCTTGAATGTAGTCAGCGAGTTCTGTAACCATGTCCAGTGACATGTCTGACTGCATAACAATGATGGCTTTTACCTGAGCCACCAGACAGTTGTTCCAAATCATGTGCAGGAGGTTGTTGGGAACAGTGCTGATGTCTACATAGTTGCAAAGATGGCGAAGGTATTGTGAGGGTTTCCTGTCACCTATTTCTTCTTGAGTCAATACCTAGTGAATGTAGTCTACCCGTGAAGCCGCTACGCAGTGTATGAGCTCTGCTTTTAATCTGCCATAGGCATTTTCCATCAGAGGAGCTGTTATTATGTCTTGGACCTCCATAGCATATCTCTGGTCAAGCTTTCCTGTCACCTATTTCTTCTTGAGTCAATACCTAGTGAATGTGGTCTACCTGTGAAGCCGCTACGCAGTGTATGAGCTCTGCTTTTAATCTGCCATAGGTGTTTTCCATCAGAGGAGCTGTTATTATGTCTTGGACCTCCATAGCATATCTCTGGTCAAGCTGGCTTATGACCAAAGAAAATTTTTTGTTATCAGTGATTATTCCAGTGTAGGAAAAGCTTGCCTCCACCTGAGCAAACCACAATATGGGATTGTGGGGCCAAAAGGGCAGGAGGCATACTGCCAGGCATGATACCATAGATTGTTCCATCGATGTTTGCTAATTCTGTATGCCAAAATCATATTGGGGTCACCACTGATGGGAGGTATAACTATGTGAGAAAATCCCACATTTGAACTTCCATAAATTTAAGACAAGATGGAACTTCAAAGAGATTTATTAATTCTCCACATTCACAGTTGTGTACAAGTGTCACTATATCAACAGGAGTCGCAGAATCTCTACTCAAAACAAAGAGTAAAAATCAGTAGTTGCTCTGCTATTCTAAGAACAAATGTGGCACATTGCTGCAGGCGAATCTCCAGACCCCTAGCGGTGAAAACGCTTGGTGTAAGGACGGCATTCTTCTGTCTTCATTTCGCACTCACACATGAACTTCAACGCAAGTGACTATCGCACATGCCAACTGGGAAATCCGTGTGTAGTAGTTGCTACAAATTTATCAGTAAAATGACTCCCATTTAACTAATTCTCCTACTAGACACAGCAGAATTTTCACACTGTGCTTCATTCAGTGCATGACAAAAACATACGGCTTGAGTGATCTGTTGAGGATCATATAGAGTTGAGCAGTGGGAAGCTGGTTTGTTTTGTATAGCCTAGCTAGGTAATCAAGAAGGCTGGACCTCTAGCAGCATGTAACCAAGGAATGGCTTGTCCATGGACACAGCATGACACTGCGAAAAGCCAAAGGCTAATGTGCATTGTAACAAAGAAAGTGAATGCCAAGATGGCATAGCAACTGAATGTGTTACATTGAAAGTATTGTATATCTAGCCAAAACTGCCCACAGTTGATCTACAGAAAATATAAGGACATTTTTAGAGTTGGCAGAAGCCCTAAAACATAGTAAAATTATTACAATGTCTATACAACATCTTGTTTAGTAGTTATTAAAGTTTAAATGTGTATTCATTTATAACAAGTAATAACTGTAAGCTGATATGTTATTTACATATCTGATGCATCAATGAATAGGTTGTTACCACAGTTAGATGATGAGCAAACTTATGCAACGTTCATGAAAACAAATTGATAACCAAATTATTTATAATTCTTAATCAAGCTGTGATAAAACAGAGTATGATGCACATAAACACTATTATTTAGCTTCAGTATGTTAACACTGCTGTAGAGACTAGAATATAATAATTTATGTAAATGTGATTTCTTATGTTCTTAAAAAATTAAGAAATGTTCTTTGAGTCTTGTAGTGTGACAATGAAGAGTATAAAACAGACAAATTTAACTAGGTACTGTGATTTCCTTTCTGAACAAAAGCAAATCAATAAATTAAAAGGATAAAGTGTGGACACTTAGTGACAAGAGAATCTGTAAATATATGTAGATTTAAGAAAATGTTCATTAAATTTCATAATGAATAAAAAACAATTGTAATTTCAATAATGTGGATGAGGGAAAGCAACAGACTTGACTGCAGTAGTTGTTCACGTGACCAAGCTCTGGAGTAAGCAAACAGAGGAGCCTTGTGATCTTTTGTTGCTGTCGTTCATGGAGGGAAGATAGTCTTTTGATCATTGTTGTTGGAAGAGCAAAGATCTTTGTTGGTAAGGTCGGGTGGTCTAAAATCTGCTTGAGATAAAGTGATTCATGATTGTAGTAGTATGGACATCTTGCAGTTAGAATTGTACCACACTGGGGCACTGAAGTATTAAACAAGTGAATAGCAGGATTGATATCAGTGTCAAAGTTAATTTGATCTTTAACAAGTTTTAATGAAACTCTTGCAAAGGGTTGAAGTTGTGTTACATGTGCTACAAACTCTGAGATATGGTTGTGTTTGGAACATTTCCTTCAATGCTTTGTTTGCTTTGCTCTTCTCTGTAGATTCACTGAATTATCTGCTGCAAGTCTATTTAGAAATGTATGCCCACTTTTTCATACATGTTTTCTTTGTTTAATTCCTTACTTGCAATTAAATGAACAAGTTGAATTTAAACCAATGCATTAGGCTACCTCATCATCCTCTGGGATACTATGCCTCATTTCATTTCTTACAAGGGAACCTCCCCATTGCATCCCCCTCAGATTTAGTTATAAGTTGGCACAGTGGATAGGCCTTGAAAAACTGAACACAGATCAATCGAGAAAACAGGAAGAAGATGTGTGGAACTTTGAAAAAAATAAGTAAAATATATAAACTCAGTAGTCCATGCGTAACATAGGCAACATCAAGGAGTGTGTAAGCTCAGCAGTGCCGTGGTCCTGTGGCTAGCGTGAGCAGCTACGGCATGACAGGTCCTTGGTTCAAGTCTTCCCTTGAGCGAAAAGTTTAATTTTTTATTTCCACGAAGTTATGTTCTGTCTGTTCATTCATTGACATCTCTGTTCACTGTAATAAGTTTAGTGTCTATCTTTTGTGACCGCACCGCAAAACTGTGCGATTAGTAGAGGAAAGGACGTGCCTCTCCAACGGGAACCGAAAACATTTGATTGCAAGGTCATAGGTCAACCAATTCCTCCACAGGAAAACACGTCTGATATATTATATACGACACTGGTGACGGTATGTGCGTCTCATGACAGGAATATGTTGTCGACCCACCTAACTTGTACACTTGGTGAATGGGTAAAAAGATTGTTCTACCTTCCCCGATTTAGGTTTTCTTGTGGATGTGATAATCACTCCAAAAAAAGTGCTGAAAACATAAGAGCTTGTCACGTAAACTGCAACCAATAAATGCAACAGTTTCACAGTCGCACAGTTTTCCCTGTGCTCTGTCAAAGCGTATGTTTTTAATGTTTTCAAATTTTTCCGTTTAGGTGTAGCGTCCCCATACTACGGCACAGTTACCTCGCATCGGACAGATGGACGGACAGATAATAATTGTCTGAAAATAAAAATTTAAATTTTTCACTCGCGGGAAGACTTGAACCAAAGACCTCGTGTTCCGCAGCTGCTCACGCTAACCACAGGACCACGGGGCTCCGAAGCATGCATTATCCTTGATGTTGCCTATGTTGCGCATGGACTACTCAGTTTGTATATTTTGCTTATTTTTTCATAGTTCCTCACAACTTCTTCCTGTTTTCTCGATTGATCTGTGTTCAGTTTTTCAAGGCCTATCCACTGTGCCAACTTATAACTAAATCTGAGGGGGGTGCAATGGGGAGGTTCCCTTGTTAGTAATTCTGATTTAATATGCTTAATTCTACAAAATTTCACTATTACACTAAGCCACATCAGTGTTTAATTATTTGGTCCAAAAAGTAGCAGTGCACAACTGACTCTTTGATGCAGTTGAGTCAGAATTATTATAATTTGTCCACTTGCCCAATTACTACAGATTGTTATTGAGGACTTAGTGAATATGATTGGTACACTCATCACAAAGTAGACAGTGAGCTCACAAGCATATGAGCATTGATGTCTACTTTTCATCTAAAAGGTTATTATTACTTCTTTGAAACTGCATAATTTGAGGCCTTGTGATACTAAGACTTGAAATGTTTCCTGTGAACCACTTCTGCGGCTGGTCAGTTATTATCTGAGCTGTGTCTGTTATGGCTGAATTTACATCCTTGATTAGTCTGAGGGTGTCACCATGTCATCAGCAAACATTTTTTAAAATGCTGTTTAAAGGCACTAGAAGATTGTTTATGTAGTTTGGAAAAAAGAGTGGATCAAGTACCAGTCCATATGGCATTCATATGTTATGTTCCCCCATTCTGAGGTTATTTTCATGCCAGAGATACAGCCTGTCAGTGAGACCTTCTTCTTACTGTTATGGAAGTAATATTCCATGCCTGAAGAGTGATCCCATTAATTCCATAACATTTAATTTAATAAGTAGAAATTTGTGATCCATACAAAACCTTTAGCAAAGTCATAGAATACACAAACAGGATATTTTGTCTTGTTTAGCTGTGTTGGCATTTCACTTGTGAGGTCTTGCACTGCTTTTTCTGTGGATACTCAAACAAGAGTGAAATTAAGAGGCAGTTAATAAGTTCTGCTCAGTTAAATGAGTCAGTATCCTATCATAAGCTGCTTTCTGAAACACTTTTGAAAAGATTGAGAGGTGTGAGAGAGTTCTGTAATCAGAGGTGGTTTGCTTATCTCCTGTTTTATAGATAGGTGTTACCATAGCTGTAATTTGTGAATCATTATAACATTTGTGGTAGAGGGTATCTGAAAAGTTCTTCACTCACCATAGATCCCAACACCTAGTATGTGATATTTTTTTCTTGGAACAGGTACCGTGTGAAATTACAAATCATACTGTCCAGTAACTAAATGTAGGCAGCCGTCTGAACAAGCCGCATTGTGGAAGTTCTCAGAAATGTCGTAAATCAGATACCATGAAATGATTAAGTTTTTGTAAAAAAATGTCCCATGGCAATCAAATTCATTTCAGGTTCAGTAAAACATATCGTGAAACTTCCTAGCAGATTAAAAATGTGTGCCCGACTGAGACTCGAACTCGGGACCTTTGCCTTTCGCGGGCAAGTGCTCTACCAACTGAGCTACCGAAGCATGACTCATGCTTGGTCCTCACAGCTTTACTTCTGCCAGTATCTCGCCTCTTACCTTCCAAACTTTACAGAAGCTCTCCTGCGAACCTTGCAGAACTAGCACTCATGAAAGAAAGGATACTGTGGAGACATGGCTTAGCCACAGCCTGGGGGATGTTTCCAGAAGGAGATTTTCACTCTGCAGCAGAGTGTGCGCTGATATGAAACTTCCTGGCAGATTAAAATTGTGTGCCCGACCGAGACTCGAACTCAGGAACTTTGCCTTTCGCGGGCAAGTGCTCTACCAACTGAGCTACCGAAGCATGACTCAGGCCCGGTACTCACAGCTTTACTTCTGCCAGTATCTCGTCTCCTACCTTCCAAACTTTATAGAAGCTCTCCTGCTTTCCAGTCTTTGGGTATAGATTTTTTATAAAGTGAGTAGTTATATATGATTCTTAAGTATGGAGCAATTGCATCAGCATAATATGAAAAGAACTTAATTGATATACAGTCTAGGTTGGAAGACATGCTTTTATTTAGCAATTTAAGTTGCTTTACTACTCCGTAGACCTGTACCTGCTTATGGAGGATTAGAAACAAATACATATTACATTTTTCTTAACAGTGGAGTGTTTCCACAAAAAGAAAAGTTGTTTTCTGGGTCAGTATGTGACACTGAATGAAACATGGATTTAGTGCTACCCACCACAATCAAAAAAGGGTACAGAAGTTGATTCTTCAGCTCCAAAGAAAGGTCAAGGCATTGGTTTTCTTATGTAAAAGGAACTGTATTAGTTAACTATTTCAAAAAGATAAAACCATAACTATTTAATATATCTAATAGCTTTGGATACAGAGATTCAAGAAAAAGAGGCCTGGTTTGCAGAAGAACAGTCATCTTTCATCAAGACTAGACTCTACAGAAGTGCTTTAGCAATAGGAAAATTGAGGGATCTTCATTATGAAGTGTTGGAATGTCTACCCTATTCCCCGGATGTGGTTCCCTAAGACTTCATCTCTTTCCAGAACTCCAGGTCTTCCATGCTGATCAGCATTTTCCATTCAAAACAGAAGTGGTTGTAGCTCTAAGGGAGTGTTTTGCAGTACTTCCACAGGAACAATACAGCAACATAATAATGTCACTGGACCACCGTTAAATGAAGTGTACTAATCTTGAAGGGGATTGTGTTGAAAAATTCACATATATATCTATGTTCTTTTTTTTTAGTTTCAGGAATATAGACATGCCAAATTGGATGACTGTTTTTGATACACCCACAATAACTTTCTAAATTTCTAATAACTGCAGTAAAATTTGTTCATTTCTCCAAAATAAATGTCTGTCCCCACTTTAACCTCATCATTCTATGTGAATCTTTGGCCACTCAGCAGTCTCTTTAGGTTTGGGAACAAAATAATCACTTGGAGTGAAATATGGTAGATGTGGTCAAACTTCAAAGCAAATATTATTCAGCCTTGCAGCAACCAACTGAGATATGTTTGATGGCACACTACTGTGTTGGTGAAGAACCAACCTCATTGCCTAAATAGCTTCCATCAGTTTGTCCAGAAGTCAAATATAGCATTCCCCAGAGATGAGCCTGTCTTGTAGTTGTTGTCTTTGATCATGACAGCATGAGAATTGCAGAAAATGGTAGCCATATTTTTCCAACAGATGAAATTGTTTCTTTCTTTGCTGCATTTTCACATTTTCTTTCCCACTGTTTCAATTATTCTTTCATTGCTGGTTTATAATGATGAATCCATGTTTCATATACTGTTACAAAATGTTGGAGCAGCCCTCAGAATTTGTATGTTTTGTTTGCATGATCACCTTTCAAAGCAACTGTATTATTCTTTCACATCTTCACCTTCTGTAATTTAAGACCAAATATGTTTTGCTTATATTTACAAAGGATTTTCATTGGTGACTCTGTAAATATGGTAACATGTTTCTAAATGTTGTTACTTATAAAGAAAAACTGTTTTAATCTATAAGTAGCAAAATGTGGAAACATTAGGCTACTATGTTTACAAAATGACCACTGAAGATGCTTTGCAAGTAAAATAGAAAATCATCTGGTAAAATACAATCTTAAGATTTGAAAAAATAATACTTTGACATAGTATTTGTGTTTAAATGAATCTAGACAGCTTTGAACCATGTTAACTGATTTTTTGTTTTGTAAATACTTCAGGATTAAGGAGACACTCACTGAAAAGCCAGTGTTGAGTCATTGATAGGTGAACACAAAATAAGGAAAACTTGCTAGCGTTTGAAGTTATCCTTTTGATTACCAAGAGTGCACAAACACGCACACACACATAAACTCAGACAGATGCATACACATCCCTATCTGCCTACATGGTGCTGGCTAGACTGACAGTGCCAATGTTATTTTGCAGCAGGTGGGCCAGTTGTGCTGGTGGTAGTGTTGACTGAAGTGATTAGAGATAGGAAGGTGGCAAGTAAGTGGAGGATCTGGTGGTGGGTGGCTATTTGCTTAAAAGGGGGCCAGGTTTTAGCTAGGAATATGGAAGGGAGGGTTGAGAGGTATGCTTTTAGCAGCCAGTGGGAAGTAGCACACACTGAAGGCTATGTGGGGATGTGAGCTGGGAAGGATGATAGGATGGAGGAAGGGGAAACTGTTAGGTGAAGGGCACAGGGACAGTGGGTTATGTAATACTGAGGCCAGGAGATTATAAGAGTGAAGAATGTGTTATAAGGATAACTCTCGTCTGTGTAGTTCAGAGAAGCTGGGGGCGGAGAAAAGGCTCCAGATGGCTCGTGTTGCAAAGCAGAAATTGAAATCGAGCATGTTTTGCTCAGCTGCATGTTGTGCTACCAGTAGTCAACATTGTTCTAGACAAATCCTGAAGTATTTTCATTCCACAAGAATTTTCCTACAATGTTATTTAAAAATACTTTTTATTAGTTAAAGTTAATGTGGCAAAACAATATGTTACTCTCAATCTTTGTTTAAAATACACTGAGCATAGCCAGCTGAAGATAATTGAGGATGGCTTTGTGAATTTATACTATAACCTAGTTGGTTGTACAGTTTTTGGACATTCTGATTGCTCATTATCTTCCATGGACGGAGGAAGGGGAAACTGCTGGATGAAGGGCACAGGGACAGTGGGTTATCTAGTGCTGGGGCCAGGAGGTTATGAGAGCAGAGAATGTGCTGTAAGGATAACTCCCTTCTGTGTAGTTCAGAGAAGCTGGTGGTGGAGAGATGGATCCAGATGGCTCAGGTTGTGAAGTAGCAGTTGAAACTGAGTATATTTTGCTCAGCTGCATGTTGTGCCACTGGTAGTCAACATTGTTCCTACAACATTTTTTAAAAATATATTTTATTATTAATGGTTAATTGTGGCACCAATCTAGCAAAAAGATATGTTACTCTCAAATACACTGAGCACAGTCAGTTGAAGATAACTGAGGATGACCTTGTGAATTTATACTATAATCTAGTTGGTCTCACAGTTTTTTGGACATTCTGATTGCTCGTTATCCTGCATGGATGCTTGACTATGCATAAATTTGGTAACCTAATTCATTACATAAAAATGATTGAGAAGGTTCCTTTGATGACGTATTGGTTCTTCTTTCATATTTGTTGGGGGGTCAAACCTTTCAAAATAAACCGTTTTATCACAACTTATAAACATAGTGTTTCGTCTACAGAGTTATATACTCTCAAAATTGCAGTGTTTTCATCATACAGGGTGTACATAAAGTCCAGGAACACTTTCAATTATTTATAGCTCAAGAACTAAACATTGTACAGATGTCATACAAATTGCAGTTTGAAGAGAAACTCTGAAAGAGACTGTTTTTTCTTTTTTTTTTTTATTTTTATTTTTTTTTTTTAATTACAAACATTTTATACACAAACCATGAGTGACCTGGCAGACATCAATACAGTAATCGAATTTTTGCCATACCTGTCCCAGCACGGCATCGCCGACTCTTGCAGTCACTTCCCATATTCTTTCCCTGAGCACTGTTACATCATGTGGTAGATGTGGTACATACACCAGATCTTTAATATGTCCCCGTAGAAAAAAGTCACACGGAGTGAGATCTGGTGATTGGGGAGACCATTTCATGAAACATCTATCCCCTTCTGAAGAAAAGCCAGTCCATCAATGTGGCAACTCTGTGTTCAGGTACCCACAAACTTCACAATGAAAATGGGGTGGAGCCCCAACCTGATGGAAGATGAACGGAGAGTCTGATTGCATTTGAGGCATCAGCCATTGCTGTAACATGTCCAAGTGGGAATATCCAGTAACAGTGCTCTCAGCAAAGAAGAATGGCCCATAGAGTTTTTGACATGACAAGGCACAAAAAACATTTACCTTTTGGGAATCACGCTCAAATTCAATGCATTCGTGTGGATGGATGCTTTTTACCCCAGATTCGACAATTATGACTGTTCACTTTCCCATTAGTGTGAAAAGTGGCTTCATCACTAAAAATTAAGCAATCAACAATGCCATCTCGATTCTCATTCAGTTGTTGCAACTGTGAACAAAACTCGAAACACTTGTCTTTGTCATTGTCATTGAGCTTTTGCACTAGCTCCAGTTTGAATGGTTTCATAAACAGCATCTGTCACAGGACTTTCCACACTGTCATTGGAGCCATTTCTAGTTCATGGGATGCATGACGCACTGATTTCTTTGGACTCCTTATGAATGTCTCTCATATGCGCTCCACATTTACTTCACTCACACTGGGACGTCCGCTTCTCTTTGCAGGATGCAAGCAACCCATCATAACGAATTTGTTGGGCCAATGGTAAATGGCCGTCCTTGTTGGTGGGTTCTTACTGTACTTGGTTCTAAACAATTGTTGAACAGCTGTAGCACACTTGTTCTTGTCGAACTCCAACACACAGAAAGCTCGCTCTGCCTGCGAACTCACCATGTTTTTGACTAGTGCTGATTATCGGCAAATTACCAAACTATGCTGTGGTGGTATACATGAAAAAAAAAACTTTCAGTGTTTTTCTTCAAAATGACATATGTATGATATCTGTAAATTGCTTGGTTCTTGTGCAATAACTAATTGAAAGTGTTCCTGGACTTTATTAACACACTGTATTTGTGGCTTATCTATGTTAGTCTGCAAACTTTTAGAATGTTCTCATTGTTATCTTCCTGTGGTTTACAGTAGAGACAGGTGAATATTTATATACTCTGGTCTGCAAGTTGGATGCTCAAATATTCTGAGACCATTTGGGACACATACAGTGACTTATTCAAGTGCCTGCCATTGAACTTTTCAGCATTTCTGTTCCATTCACTTGGAATTCCAATAAACCTGTAGTCACCTTCTTTGTGTGGATTCAGTTTCCCCTGATAGTTTGACTTAATATGTGTTCCAAAAATAGTTGACAAGAATTGAGTATGGGCTGTAAAAGTGATTTGTTAGCTATGTCCTTTGTAGATGAAAAATGATAACCCAGTACCCTACAACTGAATCACAGTCTGCCCTTTGCTGTGACTAAACTAGGAATATCATTCCACTTCATATCTCCACACATTGTAGCTTCAAGATATTTGTGTAACATGTCGGACACCCTTGTGACCCAATAATCCTATACCCAATGGCCATGATTTCTGTGTTTTGTAAGGAGTACAGATATTTTAATTAATGAGCTGTCTTTGCTCCAGGATAATGTTTTTAAAGATATGGCTAACTATTATTACTATTAACAATTGCATCAAACTCAAACTGCAAGCTACACTGTCTGCAATTTCAAATGTGAGAGTTGCCTTAGACATCTACTCAACAAATCCTAGTATCAATCTTGTCATGTTGTATCTATCTTTATCCTTTATGACCACATTGTTTCTGTAACCAATATTTCCTGTCCCATTATCACAGGACATGCAAGTACATCAAACACCAATTTTTCTGCAAATGATGCTGAGTGTTCTGTCTGGACATGATCATCACCAACCATGGCCAATGACAAGCTTGACCAGGATACTAACTCCATTCAGAAAGACCTGGGTAGAATAAAACCAGTGGAAGGTGTAATAGTGACCACTCACTTTTTAATTGAGCTGTTGAGTGGTAGATATTCACATAAACAATATTTAATACATAGTCAAGCTTTAGGTATAGCTGCTTTGTCCCAGTCTGTGGCCATAGTATGATACTCAGCACAATACACTCATCTTGTTCACATCTACATTTTCAGTTTTTGTGAAATGGTCAGGCAGAAACTGTCAATGAGTGCCATCAACATGTTCTTTCACCAACTTCCACAGAAAGATGTTCAGTAGTATCATGTCTGGTGATTGTAGTGGACACAGATTTGATCTGCCTCTCCCAACCCAATTGCCCAGATATTTCTCATCGCAAACGAATGCGCACTGTTGGTGAAGTGTGGCAGGGTGCCCCCCTGCTGAAAAATGGTGCCTGGTTGCAGTTATGGAATGAAGTAACTCTCCAGAATGTTGAAGAATGTTGTTCTAACCACTGCACAGACATTACAGGAGAATTGTCTGGTGGTGTCAGTCCATAGTAGGTTTCATCACATATCCACCTTAGGGCTATTACACTTGTGCCCAAATGTGGAATTTCAGTTTCCCACACCTTGCAGATGTGTCTGTTCTTTTTTCCACAAATATTAAATGTTGCACTCTTCTGTACTGACTGGTAGATGTCATACTAGGTATATTCAACCAACACTGCCGACTGTTTGCCACAAGGACATTCATCTGTGCAAGGAGCACGTAGTAGTTGCAGTACGTGTCACCATAGATGCAAACATTTGTGTAGAACATCTCACAACATGGTTTTTGGTATGTATACATGGCGCAAATCAATTTCCTTGAACTTCTTACAAATGGCATCTGTACATGATCAATAGCCATCCATATGGTCTGTGATTTAAATGTTTTTCTGCTGTAATTGCTTGTCAAAATACAAGATACTGTTGTGAGCGGCAGCTCTCAGCCAAGCTCAGTGTGGTAGAGCCATTGCACATGTATGACCAATTGTGTTTCAGCCAGCCACAAAACACACTGGCTTCTCTTGCATGGGAAACTTACTCTCATCTTGGTAACTACAACTCAACTGATGTGAACAATTACAGTCCATGTTTCTCACATACACCTTTCTATGTGAACTGCCCATCCTCTTTACTGCCATGTGAGCCCCATGAGATTCAACTCACTTGTTCCTGAGATACACATCATTTTTATTTGTTCCATCTGTTCATCACCATACACCTTGTAGTAGAAAAAAGCTGTTGCCTTTCTAGTTTTGCTATACAGATATTACATAATTAACAGTTAAGTAAATATGCTTATAATGTTAAGGTGTAACAGTTACTACATGTTTAACAGTCAAGTAAATTTGCTTACAGTGTTAAGGTGTAACAGTTATTACATACTGTGAGTATGGAGAGTTATTTAAATGAATGTATCTACAGTATTCCTAGGCCTGTAAATAATTTAATTTGGAATAGCACAATAATGGTTTTAAAGTTTGGCTACAGGCCAGTCACAATACTGTTTACTCAGACTCTTATCTACAAATGGTGTGACTGAGTTCAGGTCCTTTATTAAAATATTGTCTCATTTTAGATGATTGTTTACATATAAATGCATATGGTGTAAAATTCCAACTGCTTATTCTCTGTGGAACATCAGATAAGAAAGTCTTGCAGTATTGGCATATTTAATTCCTATGAACACTTAACAAGAAAATATATTTTTATGAAACTAAGGAATAACTGTATAATGGACCAGTGGTAGAATGTGAAAATGTAGCCTCCATAGCCAAATGGTTAGCATCAGTGCCTCCAGTACAGAAGAACTTGGCTTCAAAAGAGAGGTGTGAAACAGAGTCTTCTCAGCCTTGTGAGGCCATATGATGAGCTACTTGAATACAGAAGCAACAGCATCATCAGGATTCAAATACTAGCAATAATGGCTCGAAGATATTGCAATACACTGGTCACATGTCAATGAACACAGATCACTCCTCATACTGCCTTGTAGGCAGCAGTCAGCCAATTGGGACAGGCATCAGTCCTAATCTGATAGCACTGTTTACATTTAAGAATAAAAATGTACTTCTTCATTATTAAGTGAACAGAAGATGGATGCCACAGATGTATTCTGAGTGACATGAAATAGGAAATACAACTAGGGCATAACTGTAGTGCAGAAATGATATCACACTCTTAGTAACAGCTATAAAGTGGATATCAGAGAAATATTTAAAGCCAATAAGCAGATATTGACTTGAACTTAAGATTAGTGCATAAAGAAGCTGTATAAACAGATGATAAAGTGAAGTGGAGGAATACAATAGAGGTACAATTTCATTAACAATAAATGTGTGAAACATTGTCACACTGCGCATGATGTTTAAAGTTATTACTTCTTTGCTACTAACTCTGTTCACACTGTACTTCACAGAGAGTACGCATGTATGCCACTAATTGTACCTACACAAATACAGCATTGTACAACAAACAGTTCAAGGAATGTGATATCATTAACACTGAAATGTATGAAAAAATGCCACATAATGCATGAAGTTGTAATATGCATATATATTTTACTACTAAAACACTCCTACAGTTGACTGAACTTAAGGAAATTCCTGACACCTGGTAGTACTTTTGACAGCTTTCATCTATGAAGCACAAATTGCTGTAGGTGAAAACAATAGCCATCTATAGAGCTGTGAGGAGGTGTTGCCGTGGAAATGTTTTCAAAATCACATTGTAGACATGGAAGGCAGCTGTACTCATACATTTGTACAGTTTGCATATTTCAGAGGCGTTTTACAAATACCTCGAGATATTACTCTACAAATTTGCAAATTTCTGCCTAACAGAACTCAAAGATGATTAAGAAAACTAATAAACTTTAAAAAAAGGATCAGTTAAAGCTAAACAGAAAGCATGGAGGAATGCCATATGTGAGGAAATCATAATGGAAAGAATGAGAAAGAGGAAGAAATGGAAATTCTCTAAAAAGAATTAGCATTATGAACTGTTCAAACTACAAAGAAAAATTAAAAGAGGATTTCAAAATTCACAGCTAGCAGAAACACTACAGAAAATTCTATCAGTCCTTTAGGGATAACTCAAAAAATTATCAATCCCCAGGTATTTGATTCAGATATGAAAATGGTTAAATTTGCCTTAACAATATTGAAAACTTTGAAATACTAGCAGAACACTTGGAACCCTTTTGTTGGTTGCCCAAAGTCACACTGTAAATTAGATTTTCCACAGATTCACGAAAAACTAGACCTTGATTCACCACACAGTGTTGAAGAAATTAGGGGAGTAATAAATACTCTAAGGAATAACAAATCTAGTGGAGAAGACCCTGTAATAGCTGAGCTTCTAACATAATCTGTGCCAAAAATTAAAAGTTTATAAAGACTTTCTGAAGAAGATAGAAAACAGAAAAGATCCCAGGAGAAAGGAAAGTAGCTGCAAGGTAACAAAAAGGTACAATCAAATGTTAACAATGACAGAGGTATATTCCTATTATCAATTACTTATAAGATATTCTCAAAAATAGTACTTAACAGAGTACAGTCGGTGCACCTCTATCTAGTGGGTGAATATCAAGATGGGTTTAGGTAGGAAAGATCTTTCTCAGAGCAGATCTTCAACCTGAAATCCATAATTCATCACTGGTTAATCAACTCCAAAGATATAGTTACAGCACTTATTAATTTTATAAAAGCTCTTGACTCTGTTGATAGGGAAACCCTAGATAAAATAACCCATGAATTTGGAGTTAAAACTAAGTTATTAAGCCTAATCCGAAAAACTCTGACTGACACAGTCAAGTAAAATTTATAGGTAAGATATCTCAAACTTTCGAGATAAATGCAGGCCCTTGGCAAGGTGATACTTTATCTCCACTTCTTTTCTACTGTCTCATGGAGAAAATTAGGAATTTGGGACAAAAAACTAAAAGAATGCAAAATGTTGCCACGCATGCTAGGGAGACAGAGAAAAAGTGCTGCAATCAATTACCTAACCTTTGTATATTACTTCGGCAGAGTTTCTGAAAGTCTGAAAAATGCAACAGTAAAAGTAAACCTTCTGGAGGAGAAAGACAACATGAGAGGCTTCAGAACCTTTGCAAAGAAAACCAGATTTATGACAAATATAAAAAATGTTCCAAAATGTTTAATAAGACACTGAACAAACTGAAAAAAGAAAGCCTATTCAAGAAAATTGCTTAGAAAAATATGCTGTAGAGAAGGAATACACTAGATGAACACAGTGTGTAGTATAACTAAGAATACCCCAGCAAAAGTGATCATTTAAGAAACTTTAACTAAATCACTATGGCACCAGTAGTGAAACCAGAATGCCTATATTCTAGCAAATCTCTCAGTATTGAAGTATGAGCTTGATAAATTACAAATATTAGGAAGAAGAATTATACAGAAAATTTTAGGTCCTCAGAACAATGCAGCATTTTGGAAATTAAGAAGCAACGTTGTAATTTATCAGAAAATAGAAAACATATCACAAAAATAAGGAAGAGGAGATTACTATTTTTTTAACATGTTTACGGAATGGATGATAATAGAGTCACCAAACAGGTCTTCATATATAGAATTTTTTGATGGCTGTCTTATTGCATGGATGAGGGACTTGAGCTGATGGTATACACAAGCAAAGTACCACCACAGCTGTATCTTGAGAATGTCTTTATTATATCATACAACTAGTTTTGACAGCACATTACTGCTGCCCTCAGACCCTGTTTACCAAATAACAATAACACAATGCCAATATTTAAAAACTGAACAACCATAAAACAAGCAACACATAAAACTGTGGTATTATTATGTATTATCCTTAAAGCAATATTCTGCATAGTACCAATACAGCACATTTGTCAAAACCTCCAATTTTTTTTTTCCTGCTCTATTCCAGAAATGTGTAAGCGTATAAAACATAAAAACAGAATAAACCTGAATTACAGTCACAAAACACATGGTTGTCATCATGTGTAACAGTAATGGACATCTAAAATGCAACTTTCTCTCCTTTCTAACCAAATCATTAAAAGAACACAACATTCCACATTCATAGATAAATAAGAACTTAATACTGACCAGAACTAATTAGGACTGTCAGTGAAATAACATAAATGCAGAATATATGAGAAAACAGTCCATACTACCAAATCATCTGGTTCTTGTAAATGTTATTAAGATGTCTGACTGTATATGAAGCTACCATAACTGCAAAAGGAAAATGCATCTAGAAAAACCAGGTATCAGGCCATATATTCTGGATTTATGTTATTTCATTGACAGTCCTAATTGGTTCTGTCTAGTATTCAGTTCATATTTCTCTAACAAATTCTGATCCACATTTATGAGTATCTTATCGGCCTGTCATGTGGCATTTTGCTGGTTCTTGTCCTACCATAATGGTATAATTTTGATAATGAGTTCAGCTGTGATTTTTATTTTACCAGTCACCGTGTCGTAATTACCAAGGATACTTGTTCTGTAGCACATTATGCATTCCGGAGTTTCTATAGAAGTTTTTAGGGTCAGTAGTTATTATCAGGGCATGCTGCACAGTTACTAGTATGAGGGCCTGGAACTCATAGCCGGGATGGTTCCTTTGAAAGGGCACGGCCGATTTCCTTCCCCATCCTTCCCTCACCCGAGCTTGCACTCCGTCTCTAATGACCTCGTTGTCGACGCGATGTTAAACACTAATCTCCTCCTCCTCCTCCTCAAGTTGTTTGTGTCTACTTAGGCTGTAGATTTTTATTATGGGTTAGTCTTCCCATACGCTATGTCTTACAGTGTGAAACTTTATTATTTGGCATCATAGAGGTCAAAGACCAGTTTGCATTTCTTTTTTTCCCTTTGACTTCATGTGTATTACATTGGTACATCAAAGCATGTGACATTTCAGATATTGTGGTTTACAGTTTTCATAACAAGTAATGAGTGTTTCAGAAAGGACTGCTCCACATTTTTTATTATTGTTACACCTTATCTTATGGTGTACTGACCTACATATTTATGTATGGTGTATGATTAGAGATCAGAGGATACCAGATTGTCTTAGGCACCTGTACCCAACACTGAGACAATGAAGTTGTAGCAGTTAGGTTGTAGATATTTAAATATGTTTTCAGGTTCCTAGGTTTTATTTCTACGAGGGTTTTTATTGTGAAGGAATATACTGTTTGAAGTGGGTATTTTAGTTTTGTTTCTTATGGTTAGGTGTTTATGTTTATTACACAAGGATTTAATGGTGAACACAACATTTGAGGCCTGGTATATTTGGTTATTTGAGAGTACACAGTTATCAAGGGTTTTGAGAGAAGTGCCTTTTTGGTTCTTGGAGATAGGTTGTCAAAAGGTTATGTGGTTCTTGTACAGTTGCAATAGGTCTGTGGTTAGCCTGTATCAAGTGAGATTCACTTTCACCATTAGGTTCTTACATCACGTATACCTCTTTGGCATACTGTGTTAAACTCTAATTAACATTTTTAACTGGATATTTGGGACCCTTCTTAAATTTATAACAATTGTACATTGTGTTGTTTTAATGATTTGGTTTGAAATGTGTCAAAGTTGCTTTTTACATATCCATTGTTTTTACATATGATGATAGCAATGTGTTTTGTGACTGTGAATCAAGTTTATTCTGTGTTTATGTTTTATACACTTATATATTTCTGGAATATAACAGGAGTGCTCTATAGGTACTTTGTAGAATATTACCTTAAGGGCACCAAGATGGTGAAAAATGTGAAAAATATGGAATTTTTTGTTTTTTGCATGTTAAAATTTTACCGAGTTTTCTGATTAGTTTGCTTCAAGATTCATTCATCTACCTTAATAGTATTTAAAAATACGAGGGCTATCCACAAAGTACATTACGTTTTGGAATTAAAAATAAATAAAGTATTGGAAATTTTTTTATTATGTACAGATGAAAGTCACACTTAAATACTACTTTTCTACATAGTTGCCATTTAAATTAAGGCAATTATCATAGCGATGGACGAGCTTGGAAATTCATTCAACCTAAAATTCGACTGCCTGCACCTTCAACCACGTGGCTAATCAGTAACCCGGTAGAAATATGATTTTTGTGGATTTCCTGGAAAGAGGCACTACAATAAACTCTCAAAGGTATTGCCAAACTCTGCACAACCTCAGAAGAGCAATACAAAACAAGCGCAGGGGAAAGTTGGGCTCAAAGATCTTGCTGATTCACGACAACGCCCGGGCCCACACGGCAAATGCCACTCGTGAAGTTCTCGAATCTTTTAAGTGGGAGTTGTTTCCTCATCCGCCATACAGTCCCGACCTGGCACCGAGCGACTTCCACTTATTCCCAGCAATGAAGAAGTGGTTGGCTATGCAGCGTTTTGATGACGACGCACAGCTTCAAGAAGAGGTAACCACGTGGTTGAAGGCGCAGGTGGCCGAATTTTACGACGAAGGAATTTCCAAGCTCGTCCATCACTATGATAAGTGCCTTAATTTAAATGGCAACTATGTAGAAAAGTAGTATTTAAGTGTGGCTTTCACCTGTATATAATAAAAAAAAATTCCAATACTTTATTTATTTTTAATTCCAAAACGTAATGTACTTTGTGGATAGCCCTCGTAAATAAATTAAAAGGGCCTGCGCTGCTCTTTGTGGGAGTTTCCTGACCCATTTGACAGGTTGTTTTTGTTTGTTTATCAGAGAAGGATTTTAATGTATTCTGAGCTTCCCTCTATTTTTTTCGGTGACAGGGACAGGGATTTTGCATTATGTGGATTCTGTGCAGAGATTGGCACCTCTGGCAGAAAATAAGACAATTGTACATCAAAGTTTGTTGTTATGTGGTTTTTGAGGGCGATTTTGAGTGTGTTGTTCTGAAGTGTGTTGAGTAGATAGACAAGAGTGGGTGCATTCTTGTTTGAATATCATGTTTTCAGCAAAAGTGTCACAAGAGAGTTACAGAATATTTTTGAAAAAAACAGAAAGACAAAGGGAAGAAGCATATTTGGAAGAACATTTCTGCAAATGTAGAGGTTAGGTCTGAAGCAGATAGTGAGGCTTCTTCCTCCCGGAGCAGTGCATCCAATAATAAACTGAATACTAGTGAAGACAGATACAATAAAATGTCTCATGAAACAGATCAAAACAGTGTAGCTACAATATTTGACATAAGTGTACTGTCAGATATTTTAAAAAATTATATCAGCTGTAAAAATTGTGATCAGGAAGGTCTTGAGCTTCAAGTCAAGCAACATGTTGGCCTTGCATGTGAAATAATGCTATCATGTGATATGTGTGACTACAAAGTATCATTTTTTAATTGCCACTTTGTGTAAAGTGAGTCAGGAATGTTATTTGAAGTTAATTTGAGACTGGTTCATGCCTTCATTCTGTTGGAAAAGGTGCAACCACTGGACAAATGATGTGTGGTCTTACAAACTTACAAAAGTCGCCCACAAAATTTATTGTTTACAATAAAACATTAGGGTCTCTGTAGTGGATGACATTTTTAAATACTGAAGAAAGCCTGTTTAACAACCTGTAAAAATTAAGCAGTTTCCAAGAAAACTGCACCTAAAAGTTGCAGTTTTAGCAAGGAAAGCATACTGTGTTCCATGTTACTTCAACTAATACATAAGAATATCATGATTTTATGTATTCATTGATTTATGATTGTTTAGTTTTCAAATATTGGCTTTGTATTAGTGTTCTTTGATAAACAGGGCCTGAGGATCGTGTTAATGTGCTGCTGAAAGTAGTTGTATGATATAATAGAGGCATTCTCAAGATACAGTTTTGTTTCACATAGATCTTCATATATATTAGGGAAAAGGAATTAACAGCCACCAAGATTCAAGAGATGGAAAGGACTTGGAAAGGAAGAACATGAGAGAAGAAAGAGAGGTATTGGAAGAGAGATTTTTAGGAAAAAAGTTTTAAAACTAGAAAGATTCCAATGCAGAAGTGAAAAGAAAACTGGCACTATAGTTGTCCGAAGATAAGAATAAGAAACACAGTGAAGCAATTCAGGAAAACTTGAAGTAAAGGAAAGAACAACAAACGATTATGAACTGGAACTAAAACGCACTCTCTAAAAGGACTTCATAGAACTAGAAGAAGAAATGAAAGTTCAAAGCTCCACTATACTGACCCCAAGCCCAAGACCTCATCATGTAAATGGTGAAGAAGTGCGAGTGAGGGGGTGTAACTATCTCCTAAAAACAATTAAGGTTCATCTGACATGGGTGATAGTACCCTCTAACAGCTGCTTGGTAGAGTGACAGTGAAGATCTCAGCCTTAATGATGGCAGAAAGAGTGGATTTTGGCATGGTAGGAGAACAGGCAACTCCTTTAACAAAATCCAATTTGCATCTGACTTGGAACAAGTAGCAATGTGATTGACATCTCTATATCCAGAATAGTAGGGCTGTAAATTTTATGTTTCAGAAATTTACAAACACTGGTCCTTAACCCTCAGTTGAAACACTGACCAAAATCATGATTACAAGCATTCATAATTCATGAGAACAAAAATAACTTTATCCCTGGTGGTAACCAGTACACCTATCAGCAAACGGCAATGAAGTATTTGGTTTCTGTGGTACCTGGATTACCATGATCACAGAGAAATCGTAGTTCTCTGGCAAAATACCAGCAAAGAACCCAACTTACATTAGAACCTTGAACTTCAACATCCTGATTCAACCAGGCAAACTACACAACCTACATCAACAAAAGATACAAATACTACCCCATCAGGAAATGCTCTTCACAGATGAAGATGCTAGAATTTATGATAACTGCTCTACCTTTTAAATCAAAACAGACAAGCTAGTCAAAATAGATGCCACTCATTTTTAGGTATGGCTTTTGTCATAAACAAGAAAATAGTAAATTCATTTAAAGAAGTTACAGTTGTATACAAAAGAATCATGATAATGCACGTGCAGATTGCAAATAAGTACCCATTGATTAATGCACATGCACTCACAAACAGTGATAACAAATATTGTGAAAGAGTTCAACAATTTTGGACAAAAGTGGAAGAAAACATGTCAAAAATTCCTGGCGAAGATATAAGACTTCCACTAGGTGAACCCAACTTGCAACTTGCCAGGGAAAAGAACACCAAAACCTTTTTGGTAACTTACCACTACATAAATTGACCGCCAAAAATGTGACTAGACTCATTGTGTAGTGTCAGGCATCAATTTAAAAATCATGTTAATCTCACTGAGGAAAAATCTCTGAAAGTAAAAGACCTGGAGGTCATACATACAATTGACTGGTGAATATCAAATTGGTCATGTACCCAAAACAGAAAGAAGTTCATGATGTATAAGTCTACAGAGTTGCAAATGACAGTACTTCTGTGCATCAAAATTAATTTACTTGAGAGAGAATGTACCACATGACAACACACCCCCAAAAAAATTTCAAACATAAAAGAATGAAGGAATTAATATAAAAGAGTAGTGGGAGAAACAAAAGGCAGGCACCTGCAGAACAGTTCCAAACCAAGATCATATTGAAAGCTAAAAAGCTGATCCCATCGAAGAAGAATATGACAACCATTTATAGGACTTTGAATGTGAAGACACTTTGTTTGAATGAAAGAAGGCCTTTCAGAAATGAAACAGCAAAAAATTTCCTGAGGCTAAACAACACTTTTTTCAGATAAGAAAGCAGATGGCAAAATTACACAGTCAAAATGGAAACACATGAAAGAACAATTTGACTCTACAAAGAACTTTAGGGAAAAGAACACTATGACTCTTACAGGGCACTCAAAGCAAAGATCTGCATATACACATCACAGAACATATGCTCCAGAATGCAGGTCAGCAAACTCAGTCTGACGAGTCACAACACTGTAGAGAAACAGTGCAATACTTATCTGAGCTATTCAGCTGTCCAGAACCCTCCCTCAAGATTTCCCAGGGAGATTCTTAGATATTATTACTCAAAATCTCAACTGAAGATGAAATCTTTAAACATTACCTTAGACTGAAAAACTACAGGACATATGGGAAAGATGGCACCATCACAGAATTATTGAAGCACATAGGGATGATCACACTTGAGGAAATTATACAAATCATCATTGGTATTCAGCATACAGAGAAACTTGCAGAAAATCAGGAGTATACACTTATCCACCCACTCCACAAGAAAGGTGACAGAACAAACATATATAATAATGAAAAGATCTCTCTCTTTCAATACATATAAAAGATATTCTCAGCATGTTTACTTCAAAGAACACAAACACAGCTCGAACATAAGATTGCAAGTGGCTTTGAACTAGAGTGCTCATGTGCAGAACAGATCTTCAACCTAAAAACAGTATTGAAATATAAAGCAACTCAGAACTACCCAGTCACGCACACTTTCATTAACTACAAGAATGTACATGACTTGGTTGAACAACAATCTCTTTATGACATTCTAGAATGGCAGGAACTATATCCAGAGACAGTAAGCATCAACAAGCAAATGCTCACAGACACAGAGTTCAAAGTAAAATTAATGAGGGGAATGTCACTCAGATTTCTTGCTTAGCTTTCACAGGAAATGTAGCAAAACAAGCAAACAGTGAAATCAGAGCAATCAAACAGACAGAAGCTCTCAGAGTATACACCTATAAATTGGTTTTGAAGAAGTGAGTTAATCTGCACTAAATTTAAAATTCAGAAATTAAACACAAAGTATGGGAAAATCAAAGATATGTCAAGTATCTCAGTGCAGTCATAGAACCAATTAGTCTACTGAAGGAAACAGTGTGTTCAGTTACAGAAACTCTTGGCAGTGTACAGGAGAGCATGACATTCTACAACAAAAAGCACATGTCAAGGCAAACAAATGTTGGACATTGTAACACAGTGACCAAACCTGAAGTTCTGTAGCTAAGTGAAACTATAATTTTCAACAAAAAGGTGATCTGAAAAAGATTCTAATGAAAGAATGAAGGATAATAAAGAAAATTATTGCCCCAGAAAAAAATGGAGGATAAATATAGACTGAAATTCTACAAAACAACTGAAAGCTTGTGAAGCCGTGCAGCAAACATAAGAAAAAAACAAGATTAAAATTTTATGGACATGTTCAAAGACTCCCAACATAGAGAGTTAATAGAGAGTTACCCAAAATTTTGGCATATGTAGGAAAATTAAAGGATTTAATGTGGATCCAACAAGTTAAAAGGGCCCTCGAGAAAGCTGATGGATAGGATAGCCAGAGAGTGAGATTCTGAAATGAGTAAATGAGAATGAACCTAACAGACTGGGAAAAAAAACACACACACACAGAAAAGCCCATGGAGAGATAATGAGAGCCATATGCAAGATCAAGAAAACAAACCTAAAAGCTTGCATGATCCAACAGGATTCATATACAAATAGTAATAATAATAATAATAATAATAATAATAATAATAATAACGGAAATTAACCTTAATTGATGATTTGCTCTGTTACTTTCTTCTCTCTGGCCACATATTAAATCCAAAGTCTGTTTTACCATAAATAATCAGGGATAAATAAATATTCTACTTCTCAATTCTGAAGCATAGAGTGTGAAAGAAATCTGATCTGTCAGCTTGTTTCATGAAATTCATGACACTTGCCTGCATTAAAACAATTTATTATTTTGCTACTGGTTTCGGTCACTGATATCATCTGGCACAAGAAAATTGGCTACTGGAAGTCACATATCAATCATACAGAACCATACAATTGTAATACCTGTCAGTTTTGTGAGCAATAATATACAAGACCAATACTTTTGATAAGTCAACAACCTTCATCAAATGCACACAGTAGGTTCCTGTTGTGTGCACATTGGGAAGGTTGTTGATATGAAAAGTAATGGTTCTCTATATTATTGCTCATGAAACTGACAGTTAATATGATTGTATGGCTCAGCATGATTGATACGTGACTTGCAGTAGCCTGTTTTTTTTTCATGCCAGATGATGGTCTGTGATCAAAGCCAGTAGAAAATTAATAAATTATTCTAATGCAGCTAAGTGTCATGAATTTCCTGAAACATATATCCATTGATGACAGTTGTGTATAGAAAACATCACAAACTTGTGTTTTCTTAGATTTATTTATAAATTTTTTCATTTAACAGATATCCTTGCTTATTATTTGGTCGTGTAATGTTTCTGTATTTCCTGCCCACAGTGATGTTCTCTTTCAAACAGCGAGTGAAAAGCATTACATTTCTTCGAGGTGCACATTCAGATGCAGCTGCAGCTCTTAAGAGCATTTTGTGTGAGGAGCTTAAAAACATAAAGGATGCAGATGCGTGGAAACAGGAACATGTCCTTACCTCAAGTCAGAAAGTTCCAATTACTATCGAGGGCCAAAAATCAAAGATACTGAATTTCTGTTCCCATAATTATCTTGGCTTAGCTGTAAGTATATTTAATATATCTTCTTTTACAGTAATTGTTCCTTCTACTCTTTATAATAAATAACCCAAATCAGACTACAGTTTTGTAAATTCTGTCTTTCAGTTTACTTTTACCACTTACATTCATGAAAAATCATTTAAGTGAAACAAAAAAGAATGCTGTATACATAACAGTTTGTTAAAATGTCAGTTGATAACAAAATCGTGTTCAATAGACAAATTATGAGATTTTCAGATCTTGCATTAACTTCTAACTCCTGCTAACAAATAACACTGCACATGTTGTTGAGCAGCAGACAAAAATAGCAAATTACTTTGAACGGGCTTTGTTGTGAGACACCATTACGGTATATAGTAAATGTTCAAATAGTTTTTTGCACAAAATAAAATCCAATAACTAACATCAAGTATTCAAGGCGTGTATATCTCCATACTGAAATTAGTTAATTATCACGATATTTCGAGACATAGATCACTCGGTGGTAAAGTTTGGAACAATAGTGTGAACCTGCATTTTCCATGGTCAGAATTTGTTGAGAGATTATCTCCAAATTAATAAACTTTAACTTGCTAAATTGTTGGACCTATCATCCCGGCTCTTCAAACAAAATAGCACACAGTTGTGCTTTATGATCTGCATAGTGAGTAAAGGTTTTAGAGATTTCAGGTGGAGCAGATAATGACGAGGAATTTCTGTGAGATTGCCACACTGCAGAATACATCTCTTGTTCTCCTGCGGTATTTGAAATGAAAATATTTATGTTTTCCAGGTTTTCAGGAGAGTAAAGATAAAAGGAAATAAGAAACTAAGCTAAACAAACTAAAACCAGTAACTAAACCAATAATTTAAATAAAAGCACACATAAAGAATATTTATTTATAATAAATAAATAAATAGAGAATAATTTTAATTAACTAACCAATAATAAAGAATAATTTTTAAGTAACTAATCAATAATAATAATAATATATTAAAGCTTCCTCTTTAACTATATTTGTGACAGCAAAACTCATATTCTGGTATGTGGTAATGCTTGCTGTATCCATAATAATTAAAAATCAGCACATTGAGTTATGAATAACACTGTTGGCGAGCCTTTTAGGGTGTCCAACAAGGGCTTGGTTGATTCAGATTTGGTAAACCTAGAATTCTCTGCTACAGTCCAGTTTCAGTATGGTCTTCATCTACATCTGTACTCTGCAAGCCACCGTACAGTGTGTAGTGGAGGGTTCTTTGTATACCACTGTCACTTCTGGCTTCTCCTGTTCCTGTTCCAAATGCGTCACAGGGAGCAAGATTGTTGGTAAGCCTGCCTTCATGTGAGCTCAAATCTGTCTTAATTTTACCTTTGTGGTTCTTTTCACAAGATACATGTATGAGGAAGCAATACGTTGGTTGACTCTTCGACAAATGTACAGACATGAAACTTTTAACAATAAATGATGCCATGATGTAGAATGCCTCTCTTGCAGCATCAGCCTCTAAGATAAATGAGTGCCTCCATGGTTCTTTCACATTTAACTAAATGAACCTGTAATGAAATGCACTGCTCTTTCACACACACTCAATGAACCTGTAACAAAATGCACTACTCTTCTTTGTGTCTTCTCTAATTCTTGTAAGTCCTATCTGGAGCAGATCCTAGACAGATGAGCAGTATTCAGCTATTCATTAAATGGGTGTTTTGTAAGCTAACTCCTTTGTGAGTGAACTACATTTCCTGAGGATCCTTCAATGAATCTGTCGGGTATCTGCCTTACTTGCCATTAGTTTATTCAGTGATTCCACTTTAAATCACTATGTATGCATACTCCTATATATTTTATGGATGTGACCACTTCCAATGATTGTTTGCCAATTGTATAATTACATAATAATAGGTCATTCTGCCTATTTATGCACAACTCATTACATTAGTGTATGTTGAGGATCAATTGCCGATCACTGCACTGAGCATTGATCCTTAGCAGGACTTTCTGTAATTCTCTACAGTTTTCTAGTGTTGCAACTTATCTGCCCATTAAAGTCATTTACATATATTGAGAAAAGTAATCCTCCAGTAACACTCCACTAGAGTATACCCAAATGATAATGATACATTGTATTGTGTTTGCTAGAAACTCTCCAGTCCAATCACACAGCTGATCTGATATTCTGTGCACTCCCATTTTGTGAATTAAATGACAATGTGCAACTGTGCTGAATGCCTCCCACAAGTCAAGGAACACTGCATCAACCTGAGTTCCTGTATCTACTGCTTTCTGGGTCTCGTGAATTAACAGACCAATCTTGCATTTACATGACTTTTATTTTTGCAACCCATGTTGATTCCTACAGAGGGGATTTTTAGCCTCCAGAAATGTCAGAATGCACGAGTGTGAAAGATGTTCCAAAGTCTACAACAGACTGATGTCAGAGATATAGACCTAAAGTTTTCTGCATCTGTTCTATGACCCTTCTTGACAACAGGAATGAGGTGTGCTTTTTTTCAGCCATTAGAAATGCTTCCCTCCTTCAGCAACCTACAGTAGACTGTTACTAGAAGATGGGTAAGTATTGTTGCATGCTCCTTGTAGAATTGTATTGAAATTCTATCAGGTCCAGTACCTTTGCTTTGGTGAGTGATTTCAGTTGATTTTCTGTCCCACGGTCACTTATTTCAGTATCAGTCACTTTGACATTCATGCAGTGGTTTATAGGAGGAACTGCTGTAAATCTACCTCAGTGAAATAGATTTGAAAAATAATTTGAGTGTTTTGGCTTTCTCTCTGTCATCTTCTGCGTCAATGTCATTATGGTCATAGTGTGTCTGGACAGATGGCTTTGATGTATTTCTGATTTAATAGAAGACCAAAACTTCTGAGGATTTTCTGATGAGTCATTAAATGAAAATTTACTTTCAGATTTATTGATCATTTCATGCATGGCTTTCTTTGTGTTAATTTTAGCTTTGTTCAGTTTTATTTGTCATGAGCATTCAGCTATACTTAAATTTGTAGTGAAGCTGTCTTTGCTTTTGTATCAGCTTTTTAATATGGCGGTTAAATTGTGGCAGGTCTTTCACATCCCTCACATTTTTGCACAGCACACACTTGTCTAAGGCATATTGTACAGCACCCTTGAATTTTGTCCATTGATGGTCAACATTGGCAGTGCTAGATATGAAATTTTCATGTTGCACTCAGGAAATCTGAAATTTGCGTCACTCTTGCTCAGAAGAAATATCTTCTTAAAATATCTTCTTACGCCTCTGTATATTCCTATTTGCAGTCATATTAAATGATTTTTTGTGACACCAAAGTGGAGCTTAGTAATAGAAGAAAAATAATCACAGCAGTTCATATGGCCTATCGGATACTAAAGCAACCAGCCAATCAAGTAAATTTGTGTGAATAGTCTCCAGAGTAAACAAATACTATAAAATAATGAAAATTTGTAACAAGATTCCTTCAGTGATGTAAAATAGTTTCACTAAAGATAAACAACAAAGGCATCTGTCTAAAGATGTTTTCTTTCCATATACACAAATGCCTGAAGGACCTCACAGGCCATCAATAAATCCTCCATACTGAAACTGTAATGCAATTCAAATGACTTATCACATGAAAACCAAAACACTGTGAGAATATCCAATTATAATATAACTTCACTACTCTTAAGCTAGAGTAAGGGTGTGTTGTTGTTGTTGTTGTCTTCAGTCCTGAGACTGGTTTGATGCAGCTCTCCATGCTACTCTATCCTGTGAAAGTTTCTTCATCTCCCAGTACTTGCTGCAACCTACATCCTTCTGAACCTGCTTAGTGTATTCATCTCTTGGTCTCCCTCTACGATTTTTGCCCTCCACGCTGCCCTACAATGCTAAATTTGTGATCCCTTTATGCCTCAGAACATGTCCTACCAACCGGTCCCTTCTTCTAGTCAAGTTGTGCCACAAACTCCTCTTCTCCCCAATTCTATTCAATACCTCCTCATTAGTTATGTGATCTACCCAACTAATCTTCAGCATCCTTCTGTAGCACCACATTTCGAAAGCTTCTATTCTCTTCTTGTCCAAACTGGTTATCGTCCATGTTTCACGTCCATACATGGCTACACTCCATACAAATACTTTCAGAAACGACTTCCTGACACTTAAATCAATACTCGATGTTAACAAATTTCTCTTCTTCAGAAACGCTTTCCTTGCCATTGCCAGTCTACATTTTATATCCTCTCTACTTCGACCATCATCAGTTATTTTGCTCCCCAAATAACAAAACTCCTTTACTACTTTAAGTGTGTCATTTCCCAATCTAATTCCCTCAGCATCACCTGACTTAATTCGACTACATTCCATTATCCTCGTTCTGCTTTTGTTGATGTTCATCTTATATCCTCCTTTCAAGACACTGTCCATTCCATTCAACTGCTCTTCCAAGTCCTTTGCTGTCTCTGACAGAATTACAATGTCATCAGCAAACCTCAAAGTTTTTATTTCTTCTCCATGGACTTTAATACCTACTCCGAATTTTTCTTTTGTTTCCTCTACTGCTCAATATACAGATTGAATAACATCAGGGACAGGCTACAACCCTGCCTCACTCCCTTGCCAACCGCTGCTTCCCTTTCATGCCCCTCGACTCTTATAACTGCCATCTGGATTCTGTACAAATTGTAAATAGTCTTTCGCTCCCTGTATTTCACCCCTGCCACCTTTAGAATTTGAAAGAGAGTATTCCAGTCAACATTGTCAAAAGCTTTCTCTAAGTCTACAAATGCTAGAAATATAGGTTTGCCTTTCCTTAATCTATTTTCTAAGATAAGTCGTAGGGCCAGTATTGCCTCACGCGTTCCAACATTTCTGCAGAATCCGAACTGATCTTCGCTGAGGTCGGCTTCTACCAGTTTTTCCATTCGTCTGTAAAGAATTCGTGTTAGTTATTTTGCAGCTGTGACTTATTAAACTGATAGTTTGGTAATTTTCACATCTGTCAACACCTGCTTTCTTTGGGATTGGAATTATTATATTCTTCTTGAAGTCTGAGGGTATTTCGCCTGTCTCATACATCTTGCTTACCAGATGGTAGAGTTTTGTCAGGATTGGCTCTCCCAAGGCTATCAGTAGTTCTAATGGAATGTTGTCTGCTCCCGGGGCCTTGTTTCGACTCAGGTCTTTCAGTGCTCTGTCAAACTCTTCACGCAGTATAGTATCTCCCATTTCATCTTCATCTACATCCTCTTCCATTTCCATAATATTGTCCTCAAGTACATCGCCCTTGTATAGACCCTCTATATACTCCTTCCACCTTTCTGCTTTCCCTTCTTTGCTTAGAACTGGGTTTCCATCTGAGCTCTTGATATTCATACAAGTGGTCCTCTTTTCTCCAAAGGTCTCTTTAATTTTCCTGTAGGCAGTATCTATCTTACCCCTAGTGAGATAATCCTCTACATCCTTACATTTGTCCTCTAGCCATCCCTGCTTAGCCATTTTGCATTTCCTGTCGATCTCATTTTTTAGATGTTTATATTCCCTTTTGCCTGCTTCATTTACTGCACTTTTATATTTTCTCCTTTCATCAATTAAATTCAATATTTCTTCTGTTACCCAAGGATTTCTACTAGCCCTCATCTTTTTACCTACTTGATCCTCTGCTGCCTTCACTACTTCATCCCTCAGAGCTACCCATTCTTATTCTACTGTATTTCTTTCCCCCATTCCTTTCAATTGTTCCCTTATGCTCTCCCTGAAACTCTGTACAACTTCTGGTTTAGTCAGTTTATCCAGGTCCCATCTCCTTAACTTCCCACCTTTTTGCAGTTTCTTCAGTTTTAATCTACAGTTCATAACCAATAGATTGTGGTCAGAGTCCACATCTGCCCCTGGAGATGTCTCACAATTTAATACCTGGTTCCTAAATATCTGTCTTACCATTATATAATCTATCTGATAGCTTCTAGTATCTCCAGGATTCTTCCATGTATACAACCTTCTTTTATGATTCTTGAACCAAGTGTTAGCTATGATTAAGTTATGCTCTGTGCAAAATTCTACCAGGCGGCTTCCTCTTTCATTTCTCTCCCCCAATACATATTCACCCACTATGTTTCCTTTTCTCCCTTTTCCTACTCTCGAATTCCAGTCACCCATGACTATTAAATTTTCGTCTCCCTTCACTACCTGAATAATTTCTTTTATCTCATCATACATTTCATCAATTTATTCATCATCTTCAGAGCTAGTTGACATATAAACTTGTACTACTGTAGTAGGCATGGGCTTCGTGTCTATCTTGGCCACAATAATGCATTCTCTATGCTATTGGTAGTAGCTTACCCGCACTCCTATTTTTTTATTCATTATTAAACCTACTCCTGCATTTCCCCTATTTGATTTTGTATTTATAAACCTGTATTCACCTGACCAGAAGTCTTGTTCCTCCTGCCACAGAAATTCACTAATTCCCTCAATATCTAACTTCAACCTATCCATTACCCTTTTTAAATTTTCTAACCTACCTGCCCGATTAAGGGATCTGACATTCCACGCTCCGATCCGTAGAACGCCAGTTTCTTTTCTCCTGATAAGGTGTGTAGTAACTTATATATAGGGATATTATAAAAATAATGACTAAATATCTACAAGATTGAAGGATGAGGGAACATAAAGCATGCAAAACTTTATGAACTGGATCAATGGCAGTGAATACTGTGGAAAAAATCAATTAATAGTACCTTCCATTGGTTTGCCTGACTCCACTAAGAATGGGTTTATATGTCTGAAAGTACAATCTTATATCCCAAATCTGATCAGAAGGTTCAGGTACCAAAAGTTAGGGTGCACCAATCTACCTGTGGTGGACAAGCAAAATGCAGCATGACAGCATTGACGAAAGTACATGGTGTTCGTAGCTACAAGTTTACATGAAATGCTGACAAAATAATGTAGTGTGGGGCAGAGACTGCCCATATGTAAGGGATTGATTAAGGTAATTAAAAATTCCAATTTCCACAGCTTTTCACTCAACACTGAAATAACTAAACAGGTTGCTGAATCTACACAGACACAGTTTATTAATTTAATGCTTGTGATTTGTAAATGCAGATATACATCCAGAATTAATGTTTTAATAAGCTCTGTATTCCCAAAGCACACTAGAAAATATAGCAATGGCTTGTCTTCCTCATTATGTAGAAAACCTAAACAAACTACATTAAAACTCTATGCATTGCTATTTAGACATGTACTTTATTCACCACTTGAACAGAAACCTATAAGAAAGGATGGAAACAAAGAAAATAACACAGTTCTGGAGCCATCAGACTACAGAGCTTAGCTTCTATGCGATTATGCCAGAGGGAACCAAAAAGTCTCTGAAATTTTTCCAGCTACCACTGGTTCACATCACTACACGAAGACAATGACAAACTTCACTATTAATTGGCTCCTGCACAACAGCAAAACATTGATGTCTTCAATGTACAAGTGGCAGGACTGATACTATGCAAGGCCATTTAACCTTTGTCTCCAAGAGACTCATTAGAAAGATGCTGATGCCCCTGTACTAAGGAGCCTCTACAGAAAGTATGACAATGGAGAGTGGATAGTGAGAGGTTTCTGGATGGCAAAAATCATAAAAATATTCATATAGGCTTGATTTAGGTATTACATATTAACTCTTCTCAAGTCTCTTCTTTTGAAGTGAACTTCAAGTATTGTAAGTAACTTGGACATGTTTTGTTCATCCAGTTATGCATATCATATTTGAGTTAAGTCTTGCACCATAATGAACTGCAGATTTTGTTACAGAGACATTTATATGTCCATTATTGAATAAGATTGTCATTGACCAGTCTTGACTCCGAGGCTCTCCTCAGGTCTTCAATGTGGTGTTGGAAGCTCCATGTGTACTTGCTGTGATGTAAAGGATTTTGCTGGTTAATTCCAATCACTGCACACTATCCAAGGAGTACCTCAATGACACAGTAGAGCACAAGACAAATATTTGCACTAACACATAATATCATACATATAAAAATATGTGTACTTGTATTATTTATAACCATAACCTGTAACATTGTTGCCAAAATGTTTACTCCCTTATAGATGTCAAGGGTACAGTAAGTTATGCACCTCTGACTCTCAGGGGGGAAATCCCAAATTTAATGATGCAAAGCTGAGTACCCTTGCAGTAGTATTTAGTGGGAGGGCTGCATAAAACCATAACCATAATTTTTGTATTATGTAAGTTCTGTATTATGTACAGGCATTTAAAAAATAATAGGCAAAAGTAGTTCAGTGCTGTCAAGAAATCATAGCAACTATTTTCTTTGTATAATAGTGTGTCAGTTTGCAGCAATTTGAAGAACAAATACATCAATTAATAATATTATTAATATTATTAATTAATATTAATATTATGTAATCAGACTATCACTAATGACAGTAGTTACAGTTTCATACAGATGGTCTACTTAAATATTTCTTTATATCTAAAAAGAAAGATGATGAAACTTACCAAACAAAAGCGCTGGCAGGTCGATAGACACACAAACAAACACAAACATACACACAAAATTCTAGCTTTCGCAACCAATGGTTGCCTCGTCAGGAAAGAGGGAAGGAGAAGGAAAGACAAAAGGATATGGGTTTTAAGGGAGAGGGTAAGGAGTCATTCCAATCCCGGGAGCGGAAAGACTTACCTTAGGGGGAAAAAAGGACAGGTATACACTCGCACACACACACATATCCATCCACACATACACAGACACAAGCAGACATTTGTAAAGGCAAAGAGTTTGGGCAGAGATGTCAGTCGGGGCAGATGTACAGAGGCAAAGATGAAGTTGAAAGACAGGTGAGGTATGAGCGGCGGCAAATTGAAATTAGAAATTAGCGGAGATTGAGGCCTGGCGGATAGCGAGAAGAAAGGATATGCTGAAGGGCAAGTTCCCATCTCCGGAGTTCTGACAGGTTGGTGTTAGTGGGAAGTATCCAGATAACCCGGACGGTGTAACACTGTGCCAAGATGTGCTGGCCGTGCACCAAGGCATGTTTAGCCACAGGGTGATCCTCATTACCAACAAACACTGTCTGCCTGTGTCCATTCATGCGAATGGACAGTTTGTTGCTGGTCATTCCCACATAGAACGCTTCACAGTGTAGGCAGGTCAGTTGGTAAATCACGTGGGTGCTTTCACACGTGGCTCTGCCTTTGATCGTGTACACCTTCCGGGTTACAGGACTGGAATAGGTGGTGGTGGGAGGGTGCATGGGACAGGTTTTACACCGGGGGCGGTTACAGGGGTAGGAGCCAGAGGGTAGGGAAGGTGGTTTGGGGATTTCATAGGGATGAACTAAGAGGTTGCGAAGGTTAGGTGGACGGCGGAAAGACACTCTTGGTGGAGTGGGGAGGATTTCATGAAGGATGGATCTCATTTCAGGGCAGGATTTGAGGAAGTCGTATCCCTGCTGGAGAGCCACATTCAGAATCTGATCCAGTCCCGGAAAGTATCCCGTCACAAGTGGGGCACTTTTGGGGTTCTTCTGTGGAAGGTTCCGGGTTTGAGGAGATGAGGATGTGGCTCTGGTTATTTGCTTCTGTACCAGGTCGGGAGGGTAGTTACGGGATGCAAAAGCTGTTTTCAGGTTGTTGGTGTAATGGTTCAAGGATTCCGGACTGGAGCAGATTCGTTTGCCACGAAGACCAAGGCTGTAGGGAAGGGACCGTTTGATGTGGAATGGGTGGCAGCTGTCATAATGGAGGTACTGTTGCTTGTTGGTGGGTTTAATGTGGACGGACGTGTGAAGCTGGCCATTGGACAGGTGGAGGTCAACGTCAAGGAAAGTGGCATGGGATTTGGAGTAGGACCAGGTGAATCTGATGGAACCAAAGGAGTTAAGGTTGGAGAGGAAATTCTGGAGTTCTTCTTCACTGTGAGTCCAGATCACGAAAATGTCATCAATAAATCTGTACCAAACTTCGGGTTGGCAGGCCTGGGTAACCAGGAAGGCTTCCTCTAAGCGACCCATGAATAGGTTGGCATACGAGGGGGCCATCCTGGTACCCATGGCTGTTCCCTTTAATTGTTGGTATGTCTGGCCTTCAAAAGTGAAGAAGTTGTGGGTCAGGATGAAGCTGGCTAAGGTAATGAGGAAAGAGGTTTTAGGTAGGGCGGCAGGTGATCGGCGTGAAAGGAAGTGCTCCATCGCAGCGAGGCCCTGGACATGCGGAATATTTGTGTATAAGGAAGTGGCATCAATGGTTACAAGGATGGTTTCCGGGGGTAACAGACTGGGTAGGGATTCCAGGCGTTTGAGAAAGTGGTTGGTGTCTTTGATGAAGGATGGGAGACTGCATGTAATGGGTTGAAGGTGTTGATCTACGTAGGCAGAGATGCGTTCGGTGGGGGCTTGGTAACCAGCTACAATGGGACGGCCGGGATGATTGGGTTTGTGAATTTTGGGAAGAAGGTAGAAGGTAGGGGTGCGGGGTGTTGGTGGGGTCAGGAGGTTGATGGAATCGGGTGAAAGGTTTTGTAGGGGGCCTAAGGTTCTGAGGATTCCTTGAAGCTCCGCCTGGACATCAGGAATGGGCTTGCCTTGGCAAACTTTGTAAGTAGTGTTGTCTGAAAGCTGACGCAGTCCCTCAGCCACATACTCCCGACGATCAAGTACCACAGTTGTGGAACCCTTGTCCGCCGGAAGAATGACGGTGGATCGGTCAGCCTTCAGATCACGGATAGCCTGGGCTTCAGCAGTGGTGATGTTGGGAGTAGGATTAAGGTTTTTTAAGAAGGATTGAGAGGCAAGGCTGGAAGTCAGAAATTCCTGGAAGGTTAGGAGAGGGTGATTTTGAGGAAGAGGAGGTGGGTCCCGCTGTGACGGAGGACGGAACTGTTCCAGACATGGTTCAATTTGGATAGTGTCTTGGGGAATTGGATCATTAGGAGTAGGATTAGGATCATTTTTCTTCGTGGCAAAGTGATATTTCCAGCAGAGAGTACGGGTGTAGGACAGTAAATCTTTGACGAGGGCTGTTTGGTTAAATCTGGGAGTGGGGCTGAAGGTGAGGCCTTTGGATAGGACAGAGGTTTCGGATTGGGAGAGAGGTTTGGAGGAAAGGTTAACTACTGAATTGGGGTGTTGTGGTTCCAGATTGCGTTGATTGGAATTTTGAGGTTTTGGAGGGAGTGGAGCTGGAAGTGGGAGATTGAGTAGATGGGAGAGACTGGGTTTGTGTGCAATGAGAGGAGGTTGAGGTTTGCTGGAAAGGTTGTGAAGGGTGAGTGATCTGGACTCACAGTGAAGAAGAACTCCAGAATTTCCTCTCCAACCTTAACTCCTTTGGTTCCATCAGATTCACCTGGTCCTACTCCAAATCCCATGCCACTTTCCTTGACGTTGACCTCCACCTGTCCAATGGCCAGCTTCACACGTCCGTCCACATTAAACCCACCAACAAGCAACAGTACCTCCATTATGACAGCTGCCACCCATTCCACATCAAACGGTCCCTTCCCTACAGCCTTGGTCTTCGTGGCAAACGAATCTGCTCCAGTCCGGAATCCTTGAACCATTACACCAACAACCTGAAAACAGCTTTTGCATCCCGTAACTACCCTCCCGACCTGGTACAGAAGCAAATAACCAGAGCCACATCCTCATCTCCTCAAACCCGGAACCTTCCACAGAAGAACCCCAAAAGTGCCCCACTTGTGACGGGATACTTTCCGGGACTGGATCAGATTCTGAATGTGGCTCTCCAGCAGGGATACGACTTCCTCAAATCCTGCCCTGAAATGAGATCCATCCTTCATGAAATCCTCCCCACTCCACCAAGAGTGTCTTTCCGCCGTCCACCTAACCTTCGCAACCTCTTAGTTCATCCCTATGAAATCCCCAAACCACCTTCCCTACCCTCTGGCTCCTACCCCTGTAACCGCCCCCGGTGTAAAACCTGTCCCATGCACCCTCCCACCACCACCTATTCCAGTCCTGTAACCCGGAAGGTGTACACGATCAAAGGCAGAGCCACGTGTGAAAGCACCCACGTGATTTACCAACTGACCTGCCTACACTGTGAAGCGTTCTATGTGGGAATGACCAGCAACAAACTGTCCATTCGCATGAATGGACACAGGCAGACAGTGTTTGTTGGTAATGAGGATCACCCTGTGGCTAAACATGCCTTGGTGCACGGCCAGCACATCTTGGCACAGTGTTACACCGTCCGGGTTATCTGGATACTTCCCACTAACACCAACCTGTCAGAACTCCGGAGATGGGAACTTGCCCTTCAGCATATCCTTTCTTCTCGCTATCCGCCAGGCCTCAATCTCCGCTAATTTCTAATTTCAATTTGCCGCCGCTCATACCTCACCTGTCTTTCAACTTCATCTTTGCCTCTGTACATCTGCCCCGACTGACATCTCTGCCCAAACTCTTTGCCTTTACAAATGTCTGCTTGTGTCTGTGTATGTGTGGATGGATATGTGTGTGTGTGCGAGTGTATACCTGTCCTTTTTTCCCCCTAAGGTAAGTCTTTCCGCTCCCGGGATTGGAATGACTCCTTACCCTCTCCCTTAAAACCCATATCCTTTTGTCTTTCCTTCTCCTTCCCTCTTTCCTGACGAGGCAACCATTGGTTGCGAAAGCTAGAATTTTGTGTGTATGTTTGTGTTTGTTTGTGTGTCTATCGACCTGCCAGCGCTTTTGTTTGGTAAGTTTCATCATCTTTCTTTTTAGATATATTTTTCCCACGTGGAATGTTTCCCTCTATTATATAAATATTTCTTTATTATTTCACAATTTCATTTCATGAAGTTTCCTGACTGATTAAATCTCTATACACAGTTGGATTTTGAATCAGGGTTATTAAATTTATGCATAAAGCTCTTAATGGCTGAGCTGTCCAGATGTGACTCATGACCAACTTTCACAGCTTTAATGCTCCTAGTACCTCACTCCTACCTTTCAAACTGTACAGAAGATCATTCATATACATTGCTGAACTGATACTCTTGAGACAGCATATTGTTGAGACTACAGTAGCCACAGCCTTTGGTTTGTTTCCAAAATACTTAATTCCACCACATACTGTGGTATAACATTGTGAAAGATCAAAGCTTTCCGTCAAACCAAGATTCAAACTAGGGCTCTTGCTTTTGGCAGGCAGTGCCCTTATCTGCAGGGCTTTCCAGGTACAACTCATTATCTCCTTTCACAGCTTCAGTAGTGAAAACCGTGATTCAGCATTCATTTGCAGTTCATCTAGGACTATTTCAATCCCATCTCTCAAGAGTACTAGGCCAGCTAGATCAAATTTAAGAAGTGTATGAGAAGTACTAGCAGTATTGTAGGTATGAATATTTAAAATGAGTTGCGCCTAGATATATTAGAGCATTGCTTACAAAAGGGAAAAGACCACACTCAAGTTTTGGTTAGGCAGACAGTTTAATCTAGTAGGGAGAGTGACAGCAGCACACACTGTCGTACAGATTGAAAGATTCATTTTGACCTCCTCCATGTTGTAATCTGCAGAAATTGGTGTGTAAGAGAGTAAGCAAGCAGGATTTAGCAGTAAAAGAAGATACATTTATTCTTGAGTTTCTCCCAGTGTATTTCTTGCTCAAACAGCCCACAGGTGTACTGCCGGTCAATAGTTCCCAACGGGCACAATATTTCGGCCATCAGACATGTCGCCATCGTCAGGTGCCTGTGCCTGTTGGACACTATGGTCCGGCAGTATACCCATGGACTGTTCAAGCAAGATACATTTAGCTTGTTTCATAGTTAGGAATGTAAACCTTAAGTTATTCAGAGTTTTAATGTAATATAAATCAACAGAAAAATGTAACAGAGTTGATCAGAATTGGAGGAAGTTAACAATACTTCATGGAAATCTTATAAAAGCATGACGTTTGAGCTTCCTACAATGTCTCAGCAAATGAGGTGGCACAGTGGTTAGTGCACTGCACTCGCATTTGGGAGGACAACAATTCAAATCCACACCAGACCATCCTTATTTAGGTGTCAGTGATTTCCCTAAATTGCTTCAGGCAAATGCTGAAATTGTTCCTTTGACAGGGTGTTACCAGTTTCCTTCCCCCACTCTGAAACAATCTGAGCTTGTGGTCTATCTCTAATGACCTCACTGTTAATGGAGCGGTAAATCCTAATCTTTCTTCTTTCCTTCCTTCCTTCTTCCACTGTATTAAATGCATGTGGATAACATCTTCAACAAACACTGATATTTGTACAGGTGAATGCCCTGTCATTTTCAAGGCACAAATGAAACAAGAGATCACTGTGCATGGCAGCATAAAACCCTTGGTAGGCAGGGCTATGCCAACCAGGGATCAAAAGACAGTGTATGCAGAAAGACAACACAAACTGTAGTGTTGTTAGTTGTTTATGGTGTATGTTGTAAGATGAGACAAATTGTTGTGTTGTTGGTTGTTTATGGCATGTGTTGTCTTTCTGCATATGTTATCTTTTGATTTCTGGTTGGTGTAGCTTCACTCACCCTTGAGGACTTAAGTTGCCATGCACAGTGATCTCTAGTTTCATTTGTACATTGTAAATGTTAGGTTGATCACCCATTGAAATATCGGTGGTTGGCAATTATGTTACCTGGTCACATTTCTGTAAATTATTTGAAACTACAGTAACAGCTATTAGTGGATAATAGTTGCACACTATCAGAGGGAATTAAACCACACTATACCAATAGATGAAACTTAAATGATTCTTTTCTTCCAGTTTTGGTCTGTGCAGCTGGTTCAATCTTCAGCACCTTGTTGTCAGCCTCTCCATGGATTTTCTCCCTGAAGGACTGTAATACAGAATTTTCTCTGAAATTCTTGTCTCTGGCATTTGTAGAATGTGTTATTTCCATTTAATTTAGACCTCTGTAACACACTAATTATACACATAATGTAACTTTGTATTTTGTGTGATGTATTTCAGGAGCAACCCCTGCCTCCCTTAAAAACCTATTTTCTGAAGGCAGGCATACACTCCTGGAAATGGAAAAAAGAACACATTGACACCAGTGTGTCAGACCCACCATACTTGCTCCGGACACTGCGAGAGGGCTGTACAAGCAATGATCACACGCACGGCACAGCGGACACACCAGGAACCGCGGTGTTGGCCGTCGAATGGCGCTAGCTGCGCAGCATTTGTGCACCGCCGCCGTCAGTGTCAGCCAGTTTGCCGTGGGATACGGAGCTCCATCGCAGTCTTTAACACTGGTAGCATGCCGTGACAGCGTGGACGTGAACCGTATGTGCAGTTGACGGACTTTGAGCGAGGGCGTATAGTGGGCATGCGGGAGGCCGGGTGGACGTACCGCCGAATTGCTCAACACGTGGGGCGTGAGGTCTCCACAGTACATCAATGTTGTCGCCAGTGGTTGGCGGAAGGTGCACGTGCCCGTCGACCTGGGACCGGACCGCAGCGACGCACGGATGCACGCCAAGACCGTAGGATCCTACGCAGTGCCGTAGGGGACCGCACTGTCACTTCCCAGCAAATTAGGGACACTGTTGCTCCTGGGGTATCTGCGAGGACCATTCGCAACCATCTCCATGAACCTGGGCTACGGTCCCGCACACCGTTAGGCCGTCTTCCGCTCACGCCCCAACATCGTGCAGCACGCCTCCAGTGGTGTCGCGACAGGCGTGAATGGAGGGACGAATGGAGACGTGTCGTCTTCAGCGATGAGAGTCGCTTCTGCCTTGGTGCCAATGATGGTCGTATGCGTGTTTGGCGCCGTGCAGGTGAGCGCCACAATCAGGACTGCATACGACCGAGGCACACAGGGCCAACACCCGGCATCATGGTGTGGGGAGTGATCTCCTACACTGGCCGTACACCACTGGTGATCGTCGAGGGGACACTGAATAGTGCACGGTACATCCAAACCGTCATCGAACCCATCGTTCTACCATTCCTAGATCGGCAAGGGAACTTGCTGTTCCAACAGGACAATGCACGTCCGCATGTATCCCGTGCCACCCAACGTGCTCTAGAAGGTGTAAGTCAACTACCCTGGCCAGAAGATCTCCGGATCTGTCCCCCATTGAGCATGTTTGGGACTGGATGAAGCGTCATCTCACGCGGTCTGCACGTCCAGCACGAACGCTGGTCCAACTGAGGCGCCAGGTGGAAATGGCATGGCAAGCCGTTCCACAGGACTACATCCAGCATCTCTACGATAGTCTCCATGGGAGAATAGCAGCCTGCATTGCTGCGAAAGGTGGATATACACTGTACTAGTGCCGACATTGTGCATGCTCTGTTGCCTGTGTCTATGTGCCTGTGGTTCTGTCAGTGTGATCATGTGATGTATCTGACCCCAGGAATGTGTCAATAAAGTTTCCCCTTCCTGGGACAATGAATTCACAGTGTTCTTATTTCAATTTCCAGGAGTGTATAAAACAAACATGCATTAGCATTTTTATGAAAGTGCAGGTGGCACACTGCAGTGACAACCATTTAATTGATTTTACACAGTTGAAACAGAGAGCTTGTTGCTATAAATGACAAAATACTGGTGTACAATGATATACTAAAAATGCTGTTTGCTTAGCTGATAGGAACAAGCCAGTACTGGATGGCATCTATTAATACTTACATACAAGACAATCTCCATAAAAAGAGTATTCCTGGAATATTTTCTCCATTGAAACTGTTCACCAGTATCAGGAACTATGTTTCAGACATTTGATATTTCTGTAAGACCTGCATTGTGAGTTATCCCTCTGAGTTGTATAATGATTTAAGATCTGTCACCACTTTGTGCAGTTTCATTATGTCTCTATGTCTCTGTCTGCACTATGCAAACCACTGTGAAGTACATGGCAAAAGCTGCTTCCCATTGTACCAGTTGTTAGAGCTTTTCCCTATTGCATTCTCATGTGGAACACAGAAGGAATGATTGCTTAAATGCCTCTGTACATGCTGTAAATAGTCTAAATTTGTTTTCATGATCTCTATGCAAGTGAAACATAGGAGATTGGAGTACATTCATGGATTCGTACTGTGGTATGAGGGCCAGTCAGATGAAAACTGAACTGCTGCAACAGGACCATGGAATGGTTCCATCCAAAAGTAATCACCAAACAAGCTAAAACATTTATCCCATAGGGAATTTCTAAGTTGCTGCTGACAGATCAACAACCACACTGACTCATCTGGCTAAAACTGAGGTCCACATTTGTTTTTCTTCAGGTAGCCAAAGATATGAAAAACAAATTGTGATAGATCCAGGCTGTACAGAGGATGTTACAGTGTTTCCCAGCCAAATCGCTGAAGAGTAGCCTTCATTCATTTGGCAGTGCAGGATTGGGATTATCATGCAACAGGATGATTCCATTCGATAGCATTCCTGGGAATTTAGATGTTATGGCACGCCTCACATTCTGCAAATTGTCTTCATAGTGCTGTACATTGATTGTGACCACACACTTGAGGAACTCAATGAAAAGAGGGCCTCTGCAGTTGAAGACAGAAGGCCATCATGACCTTACATAGTGCCACCATTCTGAGCCCAAGAGCAAACTGTAAATCCAACACTGGAAACATCTGACATTTCCCCCACCAAAAAAATCCAAAGCCGTTCACACAAGTTCTGGTAAGTTGTTTGATATCACCAATTCCCATAATCTCAATCAGACAAAGGCTGCATTGCAGAAATTTCACTGAGAAACACGGCACCATCCTCTATACAGCCTGTATCTTTCACCATCGGTGGCCTGGAGAAAGACATGCATGAATGCCTGTTTCAGTCAGACAAGAAAGTGCAATAGTAAGTGGTTGTGAATCCATCAGCTGCTGACCACGTTCTATGGAACAGGACTTGATCGTATCTTAACATTTCTGGTGATTACTTTTGAATGGAACCATTCCATGATCACATTGTGTGGTTTATGCTTTTCATTTAACTGCCTCTTATAAATGCTGCGCTGGGGCGGTGTACCCAGGCAGGTTCTCTTCCCAAGGATATGTCTGCTCAGACAGAACAGAGACAACAAAGCCACTCTTTCCCTTTTGTTTTAATGTTTCTTGATGTACCTTCATTCGTTTTTAATGTATTTTTGCTTCTGTGCTAGTTCTTCTTGATGAGGCAGCCTATTTGTGTTTATTGTACACTCACTGAAATTATGTGTGACTAGGGCCTCCCGTCAGGTAGACCACTCGCCTGGTGCAAGTCTTTCGATTTGACACCACTTCGGCGACTTGTGCGTCGATGGGGATGAAATGACGATGATTAGGACAACACAGCACCCAATCCCTGAGCAGATAAAATCTTCGACCCAGCCAGGAATCGAACCCGGGCCCATAGGATTGACCTTCTGTCGCACTGACCACTCAGCTACCGGGAGCGGATGTACACTCACTGTCACTACTGCAGTGTGAGTGTGTCCACCTGTGTACTAAGTATGGACTATGCCTTTCTTGTGTTCCATGCCTCTGCTCATTGGTGTAGTTTTCTCACTTGAGGTAGATGTTTGCTTTGCAATTGGTATTCTTGGCAAGCTACTCTCTTCAGCATAATTTGGGCAGTCCATTCATGTCTCGTTCCATGTAGCTTCTCTTGCTTGAGGTTGTTGGTCTGTGTTGTTTCCAGTAGTTTGTAGGCGTATTTCTTGTCTTTCCATCTACCACGTCTGTTCAATAACCAGATCTATCATTGCAAAGGTCATTCCAATCTGAGGTCAGGCAAATCTGGATTTACTAAGGAGCATCTCTCTACTTTCTTAGGTTCTACACTCTTTCCCACAGTGTTTTCACAGAGTTCTCCAGATGTCTCTCCAGTATCAGCTCAGCCCTTGAATGTAATGCCATCAGACATTGACTTCTCCCTGTCAGCCCTTTGATGTCAGTTTAATTGTCACCAGGTCAGTTGACACTTGACACCCAGTCTCTCACCAGCGCTGTTGCAGCAGATCCTCCTGCCATCATCAGCCCTATTGCAGCCAGTCATATCATGGTTTGCCTCGTGATACCATTCCCAAATGTTGCCACCATTGCTGCCACCTCCATGGCTGTTTGAATGGCTGACCCAACTGATCCTACTTGCAGTGAAACAGCCATCCATGCAGCCACTTCCACAGTTGTTGTCAACATTGTCACAGCCAGCCCTCTTGATACCTTTCCCAGCCACCACCTCTACCTCCTCTGCAGCTGTTCTGGCCGGCGTCGCTGGTACTGGCAATCCCGTCACCTATTTTTATGGGTCTTGGGTTGCGGCTCTTTGTTAACTCCCCCAGCCCTTCCTATGCCTGGCATTCCTCATTATCATCTATGTCCATTACTGGTTCTCATCCGTGTATTCATGCAACTTACACTGCGCATTTGAGTCTTATTCTGCATAATGTTTTGTTTGAGTTACAGTACTCAGCATGTTACCGTTGTTTCCTAGTCACACATTTACCCATTGACTGACTGTCCTTTTTTTTTTCAGTCTGCTGTGGCAACTGGCCAGTGACTCATCCCTTGGGTGCCATGCTTCTCTGAGATGTTTTCAGCATCTCTCTTAAGAGAGGAGGGGTGTAGTGTATGCACAGATGGCCCCCCATATATTTGGCAGCCATGCTCGTGAATGTGCCTTGCAGGCTTAACCTCAAGCAGTTGTTTTTCAATGGAAGATTTGCTGGGCTGCTTACTGCCAAGCCTTCTACAGCTGCCGCCGTGTGTGGGGGTGTAAGCTATGCCAAAATGTGACACATAGATCTTGGTAATCAGACTTGCAGTGACAGGCACCTATCTACATACACACCAGCATTTGCCCATGTGACACTGTGCATGTATACAACTGCTGTCTGGTATTTACGTCACTGCTCAGTCCCTTGACAACCATTTCTGCTCCAGATTCCAACCCAGCTTGACAGTGCCTTGAGTCTAGTGTCGTCTCGTATCTTCACCAGGATCATCAGCCACTGGACACCTGTCAGTCATTCCTGAAAGCCAGACCAGTGTCTTGATGGTCCACAAGCTCACAGCCAGATGATACAGTGCTGCTGATCATCCTCGAGACCTCTTAGCTTATCACTATGACCAACGACTGTAGACTTCATCATAGTGGGAAACGGCTACACATTGCCAAGAGGGACTTTTAAGCTGTACTCAAGGGTGGACTTATGTCCTCTAAAGCTATCATGAGTTTGTTCATGGTTAATAAACAAATAGTTGTTATTACAAAATGTGAATTCAGTCACTTCCTCTTATACCAATTGACTAATTTTATAACACATCCCTTAAAGTAAATTCTAAAAAACTTTATAAGTTGACTTTCATGGGATAGTCTGCATCTGCCTTCAAGAGTCTGCAAGTTCATTTGTTCTTTCAGCATCTCTGTGACACTCTCTCTTGGGTGAAACAAACGTATGACTATTAATGTTGCCTGTTTTCTTCCAAGTGATCTACCTATAAACCAAAGTCTGCTACCTGCTTTCTCTATGACTGAGCCTATGTGATCATTCTATTTTATATCCTTACAGTGTGCTACACCCAAGTAGTTGTATGAGTAAATGGATTCCAGTTGTGTCTCATTGATACTGTAGTCATAATATGTGATATTCTTTCATTTTATGAAAAACAAAATTTTACATTTATGAACTTTTGAAGCAAGTTGCCAATCATTGCACCTCTTTGAAACTTTATTAAGATCTGATTGAATATTTTTGCACCTTTTTTAGAACTGTATTCATTGTACAGCATCTGCAAAAAATCGAAATGTACTATTAACATTGTCTGTAAGGTCATTAATATACAACATTAACAGCAAGGTTCCCAGCACACTCCCTTGGGGCTCATTTCAAGTTGCTGATATATTTGCTGATGATTCTCCATTCCAGATAACAAGTTGTTTCCTCCCCACCATGACATCCTCAGTTCAGACACAAATCTCACTCAATAGCCCATATGGTCATACTTTTAATAACAAGCATATGTACATTATTAGCAAGGTAACATTCCTAAGTGTAAATAAATTATCTTGATGAAACTTGGTGGATGTGTAGAGGGGAAAAATAATGCAATATGTATTTTTTTTTTTTTTTTGCACCCAATTTTGATTTTAAGGGGTGGAACGCACCCCATAAAGGTAATTTTGGCACAACAGACGTAGAGGGAATTTCTTTGAAATGATGATATTGTATCCTCGCCCACAATTACTTCTCCTTTGAAGGCATTACCTACAAACAAATCCGGGATACGGCTATTGGAACCTGCATGGCACCATCCTATGCCAAACTATTCATGGGCCATCTAAACGAATCCTTCCTAGAAACCCAGAATCCTAAAGCCCTCACCTGGTTCAGATTCACTGATGACATCTTTGCTATCTGGACTGAAGGTGAGGACACCCTATCCACATTCCTCAAGAACATCAACAACTTCTCCCCCATTTTCTTCACCTGGTCCTACTCAACCCAACAAGCCACCTTCCTAGATGTTGATCTAAAGCTCAGATATGGCTACATTAGTGCCTCCATCCATATCAAACCTATTAACCACCAGCAATACCTCCACTTCGACAGTTGCCACCCTTTCACACCCAGAAGTCCCTTCTGTACAGCCTAGCCACCTGTGGTCATCGCATCTGCAGTGACGATCAGTCCCTCTAATAATATACCTAGGGTCTCAGTTATAACTTCAAGTTGAACAAATATATTTCAAGGAAGGCGCAATACATGAAAGTCACAGATCAAGTAAACAGAGTAAGACGTGTGTACGCTTTAACAGTCAAATCATAACTGAGTCCGAGTCTAGCGTCCACTGGCTGGCTGGCCACCTAGGTGGCGCTGCTGCTGCATGGCTGGCAGACAGCACCGCATGTAGAGGACGCGCGTAACTGCACAGCGGCACTTTGAAAGATCGGCAAGTCACAACGCATTCCCCCCCCCCCCCCCCCCCCCCCTTTGAAGTTTTTGCACAGGTCTTGATGGAGGTGGCCTGTAGATTGCTAACGTCCATAGGTGTTGTTTGACTGGCCGTAAAGTGTCGAGGAGGAGGCTTTCCGTACAGACGGAAGTGTCCCTGATGATAACGAGTCGAGATGACAGGAGACGTGGGGGTCGAATCTGCTGGGTCCCCATGCACCAATCTGCCTGTTGTGGCAAGTCCGGTTGGTATAACAGGAGACATGGGCGATGTGTCCACGTCCGTAGGAGAAGGAGGTGAGTAGAGTTGCTCCAACAGATGATGGTCATCTGGTTCCTGCATGGGCACATCTTCTGGTGGCGTCAACTAGCGGCATCCGGAACAGGCGTTGCCAGCACACGAGGTCGAAGCTGGTCCAAATGACGCACTGCAACACCCGTGTCCATCTGGATTTCATACAGGCGTTGGCCACGGTGTTGTAAGATGCAGCCAGGACTCCATTTTGGCCACCTGCCATATCCCCATACCCATACAAGGTTGTCGGCGGTGAATCGGCCAAGCGAAGGCACCCGCGGCCGTGAGGTGGAAGGCCGCAGAAGATGAAGTAGCATTCGGGGTTGTTGGCCATGTAAGAGCTCAGCTGGGCTGTGGTCGCCCATGGGGGTAAAACGGTAAGAAGCCAGAAACTGGAGAAGCGCATCAGCAGCAGCAGAAGAAGTCAGGAGTTTCCTCATCTGAGCCTTAAATGTGCAGACCAGTCGTTCAGCCTCACCGTTTGACTGTGGATGGAATGGAGGGGCCGTGACATGTATGACGCCGTGATGGGCACAAAAATCCGCAAAATCAGAAGAGGCAAATTGCGGACCATTATCAGTAACAAGAGTAGAGGGAAGGCCTTCCAAAGAGAAAATGAGAGCTAGAGCATTGGTGGTTGCCACGGTGGTAGGCGACATGCAACAGACAATGAAAGGAAAGTTAGAGTAGGCATCAATAATGAGAAGCCAATAAGTACCTAAAAATGGTCCAGCGAAGTCAGCATGAATACGCTCCCAGGGCTTCTCAGGCGAAGGTCATGGTGACAAAGATGACTTCAGGGCAGCGGCCTGTGATGCACAATTGCCGCAGGCAGCGACCATGTGTGTGATTTCAGAGTTGACGCCAGGCCAGTACACATGACGGTGCGCCAGGGATTTGTGCAAGAGACACCCCAGTGCCCTTGGTAAGCAAAGACCGAAGTAAGCAAAGTCGCAGGTATCACAACACGCGGCGAAGCATTTTCAGTGGAAAGGGGGATAACACCATCCCTAGCCGTGAGGTGGTAACGCAAAGAGTAGTAGTTCCGCAATGGATCAGAAGTCTTAGTGGACGGACGATCTGGCCAACCCTTCTGAATACAGCGTAAAACCAGGGAGAGGGTAGGGGCAGAACCCATAGCACCCGTCAGCTGGTCCCCGGTGAACATCCAGGTGGAAACACAAAAGTTCATCCCTATCGAATGCCAGATCAGGACCCATGGGAAGGCGAGACAGTGCATCAGCATTTGCATGTTGAGCCATCGGCCGGAAATGAATCTCATAATTGAAACGAGACAAGTAAAGAGCCCAACACTGGGGGCGGTGTGCAGCCTTGGCAGGAAGTGATGTTGATGGATGAAACAAGGAAACAAGTGGTTTGTGATCCGTGACAAGATGAAATTTGGATCCATAGAGAAAAACACCAAACTTATGAAGAGCATAAATAGTGGCCAAAGCTTCTTTTTCAATTTTAGAATACTTTTGTTGGGCATCCGTGAGTGTTTATAAGGCATAAGCAATGGGTTGTTCATAACCTCCAGAAAAACGGTGCGCAAGGACTGCACCTACCCCCTTACTGAGAGGCGTCTGTGGCAAGAACAAGATCTTGGCCAGGTCAATAAGAAGCCAGGCACGGGGCCTGTTTCAGCATAGTCTTCAATTTCTGGAAAGCTGCATCACATGACACGGACCAGTGAAAAGCACGTTTTTATGCAACAGGCGATGCAACGGCTGAGCCACCAAAGCAGCAGACAGTAAAAACTTGTGATAGTCTGCTATTTTCCCCAAGAAGGCCTGCAGTTCCTTAACAGATGTAGGGCGAGGAAGAGCATTGATCACAGTGACAGTTTGCTGAAGTGGACAAATACCATCCCGAGAGAGTTGAAACCCCAAGTACGTGATAGATGCCTGAAAAAATTTTGATTTCTGAAGATTACACTTAAGACCGGCAATCTGTAAGACATGAAAAAGCGTGTGGAGATTTTGAAGATGTTCGTCAGTGGTGGAGCCAGTGACAACAATGTCATCCTGGTAATTTATACACCCAGGGACAGTGAGCAATAATTGTTCCAAGAATTGCAGAAAGAGAGCAGGGGCACTGGAAACCCCAAATGGCAATCGTTGGTATTGATAGAGGCCAAAAGGTGTGTTAAGGACCAGGAAGCAGCGTCGAGAGGAAGTTGATGATAAGCTTCTGACAGGTCAAGTTTAGAAAAATACTGCCCTTCAGCAAGTTTAGTGAACATTTCTTCAGGTTGAGGCATAGGGTAAGTGTCGATAAGGCATTGAGCATTTACAGTGGCTTTGAAATCGCCACGGAGACGAGTATTGCCATTTGGTTTAGCAATGACAACGACAGGAGAGGACCACTCACTGGAAGTGTCAGGAAGCAAGATCCCTGAAGCAGTGAGACGATCCAGCTCCCATTTGACCTGATCACGAAGGGCCACAGGAATGGGCTGAGCCCGAAAAAACTTAGGCCGAGCAGTGGCTTTGAGTGTGATATGAGCTTCAAAGTTGTTTGCACGGCCTAACCCAGGAGAAAAAAGGGACGAAAATGTCGTTTACAAGGCATCCAATTGAGCATAAGGAATAGCATCAGAGACGATATTGACAGAGTCATCTATGGAGAACCCAAAAACGCGAAAGGCATCGAAAGCAAAAAGATTCTCTGCGTTACTATGGTCGACCACTAATATGGGAACAGTGTGATCAACAGATTTGTAAGATACCTCAGCATCTAATTGTCCCAAGAGAGAAACCTTCTGTTTATCGTAAGCCCATAATTGCCTAGTGACATGTGACAGGATTGGAGAACCCAAATGAAGATACATCTGAGAATTGATGACAATGGCTGCAGAACCAGTATCCACCTGCATGCGAACATCTCGACCAAGTATTTGGACAGTGAGGAATAACTTCCCTGAAAGGGAAGAAGTGGAATTGACAGACAACACAGAATCAGAATCAGTGTCATGTTCATGAACATCATGTATGCGGTTGGATTTGCAAACGGATGACACATGGCCCTTGTTTTTGCATTTGTGACACACGGCCCAACGTTGTGGACAATCTTCTCGTGAATGTTTCGTAAAATACCGTGGACATGAAGGAAGTTGCCGTGGGTTTTGCTGCAGTTTCTTAGAGGTTTGTTTACGGTTAGGCCGAGGCTGCGCTTGGGAGCGTACTGCGACCACGTCAGCCGGTGGGGACATGCCACATGCTTCATCAACATCACACAGACGTTGTATTTCCCCGACGTCACCCCACGCCTCTATTTGCGCTCCAGTGGCACGAGAAATTTCAAAAGACTGAGCGATGGATAGGACTTCATCTAGAGTCAGATTTTCGAACTGAAGGACACGTTGCCTAACTTCTTTGTTGGGTGCCGATCGGATAATAGCATCCTCTACCATGGAATTGGCATAGGATTCTTTGTGAACTTCAGTAATAAATTGACACTTTCCACTGAGGCTGTGAAGTTCAGCAGCCCAAGCGCAATAGGATTGATTCGGTTGTTTTTGACAACGATAAAAGGCAACACGAGAGGCTACCACATGCGTTTGCTTTTGAAAATAGACGGACAGAAGTGAGTACATTTCAGCAAAGGACAAAGTCGCAGGATCTTTCAAAGGAGCCAGTTGTGACAACAACCGATACATTTGAGGTGAAATCCATGAAAGGAACAGAGACTTACAGGTTTGTTCATCTGTGACATGAAATGCCAAGAAGTGATGTCAAAGACGTTTTTCGTAATCAGACCAGTCTTCCTCCATCTCATCATAAGGAGGAAAAGGAGGTAGAGACAACAACGAGAGAGAGCTCACATTTGATGCCTCGATGAAATCAAGAATTGCATTTGTGAGAAGCATTTCCTGTTCTAAGAGACCTTGCAGTAGTTGCTCTAAAATAGCCATGGAAACATGTGGGTCAACGATGGAAAAGAAAAATCCCATTCTCGTTGCCAATTGTTATAACTTCAAGTTGAACAAATATATTTCAAGGAAGATGCAATACATGAAAGTCACAGATCAAGTAAACAGAGTAAGACGTGTGTACACTTTAACAGTCAAATCATAATTGAGTCCGAGTCTAGCGGCCACTGGCTGGCTGGCCGCTTAGGTGGCGCTGCTGCTGCATGGCTGGCAGACAGCGCCACATGTAGAGAACGCGTGTAACTGCACGGCAGCACTTTGAAAGATTGGCGAGTCACAACAGTCTCACTGAAGCCTTCACTGACAGTAATTATCCTCCCAACCTTGTATAGAAACAAATCTACCATGCCTTATCGTCCCATTCCCCTTGTAACTCAGTACCATCCAGGACTGGAGCAACTGAATTACATTCTCTGCCAGGGTTTTGATTATCTCTCGTCATGCCCTGAAATGAGAAATGTCCTGCCCACTATCCTTCCCACCCCTCCTACAGTGGTATTCTGCCGTCCACCTAACCTACACAATATACTCATCCATCCCCACACAACCCCAGCTCCCAATACCTTACCTACATCTACATCTACATCAGCATACATACTCCGCAATCCACCATACGGTGCGTGGTGGAGGGTACCTCATACCACAACTAGCATCTCCTCTCCCTGTTCCACTCCCAAACTGAATGAGGGAAAAATGACTGCCTATATGCCTCTGTATGAGCCCTAATTCCTCTTATCTTATCAAGAGGTCTTTCTGTGAAATGAAGTTGGTGGCATTAAAACTGCACTGCAGTCAGCCTCAAATGCTGCTTCTCTAAATTTCCTCAGTAGTGATTCATGAAAAGAACACCTCCTTTTGTCCAGAGACTCCCATCCAAGTTCCTGAAGCATTAGCAAAACACTCGTGTGATGATGAAACCTATCAGTAACAAATCTAGCAGCCCGCCTGTGAACTGCTTCTATGTCCTCCCTCAATTCAACCTGATAGCTATCCCAGACGCTCAAGCAGTACTCAGGAATAGGTCGTATTAGTGTTTTATAAGCGGTCTCCTTTACAGATGAAATTCTACCAATAAACCAAAGATGACTATCCGCCTTCCCCACAACTGCCATTACATGCTTGTCCCACTTCATATCACTCTGCAATGTTACGCCCAAATATTTAATCGACATGACTGTGTCAAGTGCTACACTACTAATGGAGTATTCAAACATTACAGGATTCTTTTTCCTATTCATCTGCATTAATTTGCATTTATCTATATTTAGAGTTAGCTGCCATTCTTTACACCAGTCACAAATCCTGTCCAAGTCATCTTGTATCCTCCTACAGTCACTCAATGATGACACCTTCCCGTACACCACAGCATCATCAGCAAACAGCCACACATTGCTATCCACCCTATCCAAAAGATAATTTATGTAGATAGAAAACAACAGCGGACCTAATACACTTCCTCGGGGCACTCCAGATGATATCCTCACCTCCGATGAACACTCACTATCGAGGACAACGTACTGGGTTCTATTACTTAAGAAGTCTTCGAGCCACTCACATATTTGGGAACCAATCCCATATGCCTGTACATTAGTTAGGATTCTGCAGTGGGGCACTGAGTCCAACACTTTCCGGAAGTCAAGGAATATGGCATCCTTCTGATACCCTTCATCCATGGTTTGCAAGATATCATGTGAAAAAAGGGCAAGTTGCACTTCACAGGTGCGATGCTTTTTAAAGCTGTGCTGATGCATGGACAGCAACTTCTCTGTCTCAAGGAAATTCATTATATTCTAACTGAGAATATGTTCGAGAATCCTACAACAAACTGATGTTAAGGATATTGGTCTGTAATTTTGAGGATCCCTCCTTCTACCCTTCTTATATACAGGTGGCACCTGCGCTGTTTTCCAGTTGCATGGGACTAGATTCACAATAAATGCAAGCTAATTAAGGAGCCAATGCAGTAGAGTACTCTCTGTAAAACCGAATTGGAATCCCATCAGGACCTGGTGATTTATTTATTTTCAACCCATTCAGCTGCTTCACAACCCCAGGGATGTCTATCACTATGCCCTCCATATGGGAATCTGTACGAGACTCAAATGGCAGTATGTCTGTACGATCGTCCTGCGTGAAAGATTTCTCAAATGCTAAATTTAAAATTTCAGCTTTCGTTTTGCTGTCTTACATTGCCAGGCCAGACTAATCAGTGATTGGCTGGATGGAAGCCTTCTACCCGCTTATCAATTTTACATAAGACCAGAATTTCCTTGGGTTTTCAGCAAGATCTTTTGCTAAGGTGTGATGGTGGTAGTGGTTGTTTGCTTCGCAGATCGCTCTTTTTACAGCAGCATGAATCTCTACTAACTTTTGCCTGTCCTCATTCTCCCAATCTTTCTTGTACCGTGAGTGCAACTGCCTTTGCTTCCTGAGCATTCTCTGAATGTTGTTGTTGTTGTGGTCTTCAGTCCTGAGACTGGTTTGATGCAGCTCTCCATGCTACTCTATCCTGTGCAAGCTTCTTCATCTCCCAGTACCTACTGCAACCTACATCCTTCTGAATCTGCTTAGTGTATTGATCTCTTGGTCTCCCTCTACGATTTTTACCCTCCACGCTGCCCTCCAATGCTAAATTTGTGATCCCTTGATGCCTCAAAACATGTCCTACCAACCGATCCCTTCTTCTAGTCAAGTTGTGCCACAAACTTCTCTTCTCCCCAATCCTATTCAGTACCTCCTCATTAGTTACGTGATCTACCCACCTTATCCTCAGCATCCTTCTGTAGCACCACATTTCGAAAGCTTCTATTCTCTTCTTGTCCAAACTGGTTATCGTCCATGTTTCACTTCCATACATGGCTACACTCCATACAAATACTTTCAGAAACGACTTCCTGACACTTAAATCTATACTCGATGTTAACAAATTTCTCTTCTTCAGAAACGCTTTCCTTGCCATTGCCAGTCTACATTTTATATCCTCTCTACTTCGACCATCATCAGTTATTTTGCTCCCCAAATAGCAAAACTCCTTTACTACTTTAAGTGTCTCATTTCCTAATCTAATCCCCTCAGCATCACCCGATTTAATTTGACTACGTTCCATTATCCTCGTTTTGCTTTTGTTGATGTTCATCTTATATCCTCCTTTCAAGACACTGTCCATTCCGTTCAACTGCTCTTCCAAGTCCTTTGCTGTCTCTGACAGAATTACAATGTCATCGGCGAACCTCAAAGTTTTTACTTCTTCTTCATGAATTTTAATACCTACTCCGAACTTTTCTTTTGTTTCCTTTACTGCTTGCTCAATATACAGATTGAATAACATCGGGGAGAGGCTACAACCCTGGCTCACTCCTTTCCCAACCACTGCTTCCCTTTCATGCCCCTCGACTCTTATAACTGCCATCTGGTTTCTGTACAAATTGTAAATAGCCTTTCGCTCCCTGTATTTTACCCCTGCCACCTTCAGAATTTGAAAGAGAGTATTCCAGTTAACGTTGTCAAAAGCTTTCTCTAAGTCTACAAATGCTAGAAACGTAGGTTTGCCTTTCCTTAATCTTTCTTCTAAGATAAGTCGTAAGGTTAGTATTGCCTCACGTGTTCCAACATTTCTACGGAATCCAAACTGATCTTCCCCGAGGTCCACTTCTACCAGTTTCCCATTCATCTGTAAAGAATTCGCGTTAGTATTTTGCAGCTGTGACTTATTAAATCTCCGAATTGTGCTGTTAAACCACCATCCGTAACCCACTTTTTCGGCACATACTTGTCCAATGCGTGATTTACAATGTGTTTAAAATTTGCCCATAATTCTTCCACATCCATCGTATCAGAAGTAAATGAAGTCAATTCATTTACTAAGTGGGATGCTAACAACTGCTTATCTGCTCTTTCTAGTAAGAATACTCTCCTAGCCTTCTTGACCAACTTTTTAACTTTTGTAACCATAGTCGTAATGACAACATCATGATCACTAATCGCTGTCTCAACACTGACACTGTCAATGAGGTCTGGTCTGTTCGTGGCTACCAGATCTAAAATATTTCCATTACGCATTGGCTGTCGATTTAGCTGCTCAAAACAGTTTTCGGATAATGTGTTCAAAAGTAATTCACACGGCACCTTGTCTGTACCACCTGTAATGAATCCATAGACATCCCAGTCTATACTAGGTAGGTTAAACTCGCCTCCGACTAATATAGCATGATCCGGGTACTTGTCCGATACAGAGTTTAGACTCCCTTTGAATGATTCTAGAACTGTCACGGTGGAACCTGGTGGCCAGTAATAACACCCAACAATTAACTTTATTTCTCCTAGCCCTGTTAAACGTGTCTAGATAACTTCACAATCACACACTACTTCGACCTCAGTAGAGACAATATTTTTGTCAACTGCAATGAAGACACCACCTGCTATGGAGTCTAATCTCTCTTTCCGATACACGTTCCAACCCTCACTAAATATTTCGGAACTTCCTATCTCAGGGTTCAGCCAGGTCTCAGTCCCAAGAATAATTTGCATGCCACACGCTTCCTGGAGGGCAGTAAATTCAGGAACTGGCTCATACTCCCGTAATAGACCTAGATGCAAGAACGGTCCCATGCATAATGCTACCACTACCTACTCCAGCCCAGTCGCTAACATCACCTATCCCATCAAAGGCAGGGCTACCTGTGAAACCAGTCATGTGATTTACAGGCTAAGCTGCAACCAATGTGCTGCATTCTATGTAGGCATGACAACCAACAAGCTGTCTGTCAACATGAATGGCCACCGACAAACTGTGGCCAAAAAACAAGTCGACCATCGTGTTGCTGAACATACTGCCAAACATGATATCCCTCATCTCAATGACTGCTTCACAGTCCATGCCATATGGATCCTTCCCACAAACACCAGATTTTCTGAATTGCGCAGTAGGGAACTTTCCCTGCAATACATCTTACATTCCCGTAACCCTCCTGGCCTTAACCTTCGTTAGTCACTGTCCTCACCCATCTAGCCCCTTCCCTGTTCCCATTCCAGCACTGCACAGCTGTCATTTCACCGCCACATCTGGTCTTTTAATTTCTTTTCATTTCTCTCCTCTCTGCTACTTACCCCCCCCCCCCCCCCCCCCAACAATCTTCTCTTCTGCCCTCCATCTAAACTGCAGCAGCACTTCACTGTCCACCACCCTCACCATACTATCCCTCCCCCTCCCCACCCCAGCCTCCTCCTTACCCCCACCCAGTCACCACTCCCATCATGCACTGGTGCTGCTGCTTGCATTGTGGTTTCAGTTGTGTGAGACTGCAGACATGTGTGCAAGTTGTGTCTGCGTGAGTGAGTGTGTGCATGTGTATCTATTGCTGACAAAGGCCTTAATGGCCGAAAGCTAAATTAGTGTGAATCTTTTTGTTGTAGTTACCATGATTCAGCATCTCTGCTATATGGTGAGTAGCAACTTCCCTTCTCTAATACTGTTACATTCCGTCCTGGATTTTCCATTGTTTCATTTTGGCCTCATGGCTTTTCTTCAATCTAACCCTGTGCTGTTTTCCTTTGTTACTACTTTCCTTTGTATCACTATACTCAATGGCTATCATTCTTTCTTTTCATTCCTGTGTTTCTCTTGTTGCCTTACAAACTGCACTGCATGCTCTGCTTATGAGCCACACTGTATCAACCATGTCGGCCGCACACAACAGACAGCCTCAAGAGCATGCTGATTGTTGGTGTATCATCTTATGTCCCACATTACTCCCGCTAATATAATTAATCCTATACTAACTCCATCTCATCCAGTCACATTGTCGTCCCCCTTCTTCATGCTTATATGCCCTCATACCTGCTACCCACAGTAATATACATACATTTATGAATTATTAGTTATTCTCTACTTTGATCATTGTAGTTTCTCGTCAATTTTAGTGAGTTTTCGCCTTCCACTATCATTGTCTTCCTCAGATTTCATATCGTTTTTTCCCCTTGTGCATCCATTTCGTCCTTTTTGTGATTTTTCACAGGTATTTGGTTCTATTTTTGCATTATTTTTCGGACGTAATTCTACTTGTTTACGCAATTTTTTGCATTTTTTTACTCCACCATGGATCCTGGCTCATTCCATCTGCATCAGTACAGAAAAGTTTCCTTATCCCTAGCCATATCCCTGTCCCACATACTGTTCCTGCATTGTTGCTTGTCTCTCGAAATCCTCCCAATGGCCTTACCATCAAATTACCCATCTCTGGTTGCCACCCCTCCTTCCACAATGACCTCCACCTGTCCAGATTTTGCCAGTCCTTAGCCCTCACCAACATAGTCCTGCAAAACCATATCAGCCAAACCCAATCCTCCTTGCAGTAACTTCTCTCCATACGCAAAATTCTCCTGCTATGTAATCCCAAATAACTGGAACGCATAACACACACTGAAACTCTTGCCCTGCAGGAACTTGAGCAACATGCACAACACCACCTCAAAAAGCTCCCCATCCTTCTCACTTCCTATTCCCACTCCACCACCTCTACAACAACCTCCAAACCTCCCCCACGTCCCCTAATAGCTGAAAACCCTGCCTCGTAGACCTACTACACTTACCCCACCCTCCAAAACTCCCTCCCATCTCCACACAGAACCCAGAACCTAAACAGACCCACAACACAGTCATGAACCTTTCCTCCAAAAGTCTTAGTCCCACAGAAATATAAATCCTTTCCAAAGGCCTCATCTTTTGCCCCACTCCCAAATTCAATCATGCACAACTTGTTGAAGACCTTCTGTCCTTCTCCCAGGAGTCCTGGTCCCTACAGTTGAAACACTTTTTCGCCCGCAACCCGACCAATCAGACTCAACCAAATACCAATACTGAACCTCGCCTAACACAGTTCACTCCTCTATCCATTCGTGATCCACCCCCACTGCCTCCAAGCCACCCACTGTTAACTATCCAGAATTTCTTAACCTTGAACCTTGCCTCACCATCATTCCCAAAATCCCTCAACATGCAAACTAACCTTACATCTGCAGAAAGAGCCACAGTCCACCATCTAAAAACTGATCCTGACCTTATAATCCTACCTGCAGACAAAGGCTCCACCGCAGTTGTTTTGAACCGCAAGGATTACCTGGCGCTCGAGGGACTCTGTCAGCTGTCAGATACTTCCACCTACAAAACTTGCCACAGTGACCCCATTCCAGTAATCCAGCAGGATCTCCAGTCACTACTCAAATCATTAGGCCCATCCCAGAACCTCTCCCCAGAGTCCATCTCTCTACTTACTCCTACCACTCCCCGCACTCCCACCTTCTACATGCTTCCCAAAGTCCATAAACACCATCACCTAGGGTGACCCATTGTGGCTGGCTGCTGTGCCCCTACTGATAGAATCTCTGCTCTTGTAGACTAACACCTTCAACCTATTACCCAGAACCTGTCCTCCTATATAAAAGATGCCAACCATTTCCTCCACTGACTCTACACAATTCCTGTCCCTTTACCACACGATGCCCTGCTCATCACTATTGATACCACCTCCCCGTACATTAACATTCTTGCTGCCCATTGCCTTACTACTATTGAACACTAACTTTCCAGATGACCTAAGGATTCCAAACCAACAACCTCCTTCCTACTCGCCATGGCCAACTATATCCTCACCCACAATTACTTTTCCTTTGAAGGCATTACCTACAAACAAATCCAGGGTATGGCTATAGGCACCTGCATGGCTCCATCCTATGCCAACCTTTCCATGGGCCATTTAGAGGAATCGTTCCTAGAAACCCAGAATCCTAAACCTCGTGCCTGGTTCAGATTCATTGAAGACATCTTTGCTATCTCGATTGAAGGTGTGGACACCCTATCCACATTCCTCCAGAACATCAACAACTTCCCCCCATTTGCTTCACCTGGTCCTACTCAACCCAACAAGCCACCTTCCTAGATGTTGACCTCCACCTCAGAGATGGCCACATTAGTACCTCCATCAATATCAAACCTACTAACCACCAGCAATACCTCCACTTCAACAGTTGCCACCAATTCCACACCAAGAAGTCCCTTCTGTACAGCCTAGCCACCTATGGTCATTGCATCTACAGTGCCAACCAGTCCCTCTAAAAATATACCGAGGGTCTCACTGAAGCCGTCACTGACCATAAAAATCCTCCCAACCTTGTACAAAAACAAATCTCCCATGCCTTATCTTCCCAGTCTCCCACCACCTCCCAAAGTCCCACAGTCCAGCCACAGAGGAGCATTCCCCTCGTAACTCAGTAGCATCTGCAACTGGAGCAACTGAATTACATTCTCTGCCAGGGTTTTGATTACAGATCGTCGTGCCCTTTTAACAGACCTCTTCCTAAAATTTCCACAGTCTATAAGTTGTCCTACTCCTTCATCCACATGGTGACTTCATGAACTGCAGGAGATTCAAATCTATAGTCCGAGGTCGTTAACAAGTACGAACAGTCTGGTACTTAACTCATATCGATGGCTGCGTTGTTGTCTTCGTGAAGTCTAGAGGTGATTCCACTGCAAACTTCCCGTGGTTTTCTTTGTGTTTGGATGAGACTAACTGGTTTGTAGCGTGACGTGGTATTTTGATATTTAGGGAGCAAGCATTACATTAGTTTTGCACATCACTATTTAATTCATTTATTCACATTTAACACGTCTACACTAATATGAACTAAGACATTGTTTTCCACCACATCTGAATCACCACCTCCTCCAACCCACGCTCCAGATCAAAAGACCGCCAACCACCTCTTCCAAAGATCCACCTCCTTCCCGCATGACCAAAGATAACAGTCTCTTAGTTGTTAAACTTGCAGTCAAAGGCTATATTTACATAAAACATTACACGTAAAGAAATTACTGACATACATGATTGTACGTTCTGTTATACCCTGAAATGAGAAATTTTCTTGCCCACTATCCTTCCCACCCTCCTACAGTGATATTCTGCCGTCCACCAAACCTACACAATATACTCATCCATCCTTACAGAACCCCTGCTCCCAGTCCCTTACCTCATGGCTCATACCCATGTAATAGACTTAGATGCAAGACCTATTAATGGATATTTTTTTAGTGTTTCAAGTACATGTATTTTGCTAATTGAAAACAATAAGTAACTCATTCTAATGATACAAAATTATTAAAATAATTATTATCTGTAAAGAAATGGTTAAAACAACATATTTCTTACACAATACACATAAAATGAACAAAATTTCTGCACATAATATGCACCATGGGAAAAACAATATGAAACAAAATTCAGCGAGATTTTCTACAAACATTCAGATTGATCATCACCATCATCATCATCATTTAAGACTGATTATGCCTTTCAGCGTTCAGTCTGGAGCATAGTCGCCCTTATAAAATTCCTCCATGATCCCCTATTCAGTGCTAACATTGGTGCAAGTAAGGCTAGCAACCTGCTTCGCTGGTACTTTAAATATGATGCTGGCAACAATCAGAGCAAAATTCAGATTGATATAAGATATATTTCAGTTGAGTACATACTAGTGACTGCAGCTTGATTGTGTTGTTTCTCAAGTGGAGATTTCAATTTTATTTATTCAACGGAACTATATCTGAAAATCTTCTCACAAAGGTCTTCCAATGTCAGAAGTCATATCTGCTGCTTCACTATATCTGTGCCATTGAGCCCTTTGGGATCAGTGGTTGAACAACTTTCTTATAGAGTGGATACCAGACATCTTGCAGAGGTCTTGTGAAATATCTTGGAATTCTTAAAATAACTTCCCAGCACATTTACTCCTTCATGGTTTTTTTGTTTTGTTTTGATAATAAAAATCAGTTTCATCTCAATCTTGAGTGGTAAAACACAGTACTAGTGACAAAAATTATGTCCATCTAGGTTTTGTCTCCAAGTCTAGGGATTAGAAAGATGTTATTTTTTTTTTTAGTGTATATCTCAACTTGCTCTCCATCCCTGAAGGTTCTCCTCCTTGATGGAATCTGTGGAGCACAGTGAACAAATAAGTATATGTAATCCTCCCAGCTTCAATCTCTGCTAGTTCCTGTACCCCATTTGCTCTTCCTCCCATTTCCTCTCTTCTTCTCATCCCATTTCAGCTCCTGCTCCACGCAGCCCATCCCCCACACCCACCCTATCCCTCTTGCACACAACATTGGTCCTTTTTTCATCTGTCTCCTACCTTCGAACCTTTTCTATCCATTTTTGTTTCTGTTACTGTGTGTTCTTCCCTTGGTACTCTGCCCCTTTTTCCCTATGTTTTTCCAGCACACCTTACCCTTTTTTTACTGCCCATCCCACCTAAACTTGCTTCACACTCCAGTCAGTCTCAGATCAGGAGACTGAATTTTCTGTTTGTGTGAGAGAGGGGTTTTGTTAGTCAACAATGAAATTTATAGTTCAATTTTGCCACATTTTTTTACATGCCTGTTCATTGGCCAGCATCTTTAAAAAAATCATTTAAATATGAATTCACAGTAGAAAAAGAGAGGATAAACCTTCACATTTTGTTAAGATTTAGTTTCAAATTTTGTGATAAATAATATATCATAAGAAGTTAGTGATTTCTGAAATTTTGGAAGAATCTAATTGTCAGTTGCTGCAATATGAACATTCATCACTGGGCTTGAGAATACTGACATAAATGTGTTAATTATATTTAGTAAGTTAAAATTCTGTACTGTGCTGTGATGCATACCTTTAGGAACACTTTGGTATCAAGCACAACTGATAAGCATGCCTCCTTTTTTAATTTAAAGCTCATTTATGAGTATGTCCTTCTGCCAATCCTTCTACATTTGGAAATACAGTTTTCAGCCCTTCAAACTATTCCATTTCCATTTAATAACTTAAAAAAGTTTGTATAGTTAATTACCTGAAATAAGAAGACAGAGAGGAATGGGGAAAATCATTTGAGGATAAGGAAAGTTGGTCTTAATTGTAGTAGAGATACAATGGACAGGAAAGGAGAAGTAACAAAAATGATCTTATAATACCTTATATTTAAATTCCAAAGTATAATAACAATAAGCTGCCAGCATTTCATAATTGCATACACCCACCAAACAGCAAAGTAAAAATGGAGACAGATCTTAGATAATATTAATAGGCTGTGGCGCTTGGCCATTTCATCTGATGCTGATAGAGACCATTAATGGCAGGACTGATGAGCAAAACACAAGACCTGATTTACTCTATAAAGTTGGTCATACAGTAGACCACAGATAGACAGTATGTTTGAATAAAGCCTCTACTAATTATCTATCAGCAGTGTAATGATAACAACACTGGCTAGCATTCTTGGTATAATACTGTTATTTTCTGACTATTATTAATTTTGACTTTTACTTCTGGTTGTGAAATGGTTACAGTTGGTTCTGTTACTTCATATCCTAACAACAACCTGGTACAAATAGTGGCACTTAATGTATTCTTACCCAACATCTGTTACGAACTCAGTGTTGCAAAAGCAGTCTTGTTGTCCTCAACAGGCTTATACTCTGCAACTGCTGCCTACATTACAAGCTCAGTGATTGTGCCTGCTTGGCACAATAGATAGGTTGGAGATGAGAGGTAAAACTGAAAAAGTATTCTTGAAACATAGACAAAAATGAAATATAGTGCTGGAGAACTATTTAAAAGTTTGAAGTGAGGAAGCAGTGCAAAAAATAAGACAAGGCAGGAGGGGTGAAAAGGCAAAGAGTGTAAGAAATTATCAAACAATAAGCATAAAGTTTCTATACACTATTTTCTTAACTTTTTCTCTGTTTTACATTCTACACCTATACCGCTGTCTACATGCATACTCTGAAGACCTCTATGAGGTGTATTCCAGAGGGGACTTACCAAAGCATGGTTTCCTGTGTGCATCTATAATTAGTCTAATCTTGGCTTCACAATCCCTATTGTAGTGATATGTAGGGAGCTATTGTGTACTCTTACATTCTTTATTCACTATTGGTATTCTGTCTCTTATTGTCAGTTTTTAAAGTAATAAACCCTTCAGTAGATTTGGATCTTTCCCTTATGTTTCTCTCTGTCAAAAGAACTACCTCCCTAATTGTTGTCATTTGTATGCCCATCTGGTGTAATCCAATTGTTACTGCTACATGTAGTGCTAATTTTCAGTTCAGTCATTTTTATTTTGCATATGTCCTTTGTATAGTATCATGCACCATTATATTTTATTTCAACTACAGACTCATCCTGATGTTATATGTGCAGCTAAAGCTGCTCTTGATGAATTTGGTGCTGGACTTGCTTCAGTTCGTTTTATATCTGGAACTCATTGTTTACACAAGGTAAGTATTTTGGTCTTCACTTACAGAAAAAATCCTTGATGAAAAGATTATCTGTTATATTAAAGGTACCTGCATCTGTTTCCACAGGAACTTGAAGCAAAACTTGCAAAGTTTCATTGTAGGGAATCTGCTTTGCTCTACATAAATTGTTTTAGTGCAAATGCTGGATTTTTTGAAGCCCTTCTTAAGGATAAAGATGCTGTTTTTTATGATGAGTTAAGTCATCCTTCTACTCTTCAAGGAATACGCCTTTGCTGTGCTCAGAAGTGTGCTTTTAAACATAATGATATGGCAGGTATTTGAGACACATGTCTTACTTCATTGCATAAACTTAGTTTCACATCTTGTATTATTTGTAGTATTTGTTATTGGTAGTGAGAGTATTTTCTTCCACATAAGGTTACTGGGGAAATGTTGCATTACATAGGTCACTGACACTAAAAACATGATAAATATTTGGATCTATTTCTTCCTCAACAAATAACAAGAGAGAATGTATGGATGAAAGGTGGGGAAGTAAACAGCTGTGGTAGCTGAAATGCAAATGATAGTGCTTTTAGAACACAAGAGTAAAAGAACTGACCTCAAGTTAAGAACTGATTAGATAGGAAACTCTTAAAAATTGGTGAATAGCATTTGGAGAGACGATATTGGTAAATAATGCTTTCTGAGCATAGTATAGCTGTCATGTCATGTTTCATTTGATCTCATCTCTCAACAGCAGTGAATTGTCTACTTTTAGCATAAAAGTCCACTATTTTTTTAGTTTTTTACACAACTTTGTTAGTACAGTCAACCTCAATAGCTGAAAAGATCTCCCAAAGCTCCAGGGAATCAGTAAATTTTATTCCACAGTTTTTCTTCTTATAATGTAAAATCGTTTTTGTGTGTGTTAGTTGCTTGAGTTCTTCAATGAAACTTCTACAGTGAGGTGAAAAAAGTCTTGGGATACCTCCTAATATCATGTTGGACTCCTTTTTCATGCCATAGAGCAGCATCTCAATGTAGCAAGGACTCTATAAGTCACTAAAAGTCCCCTGCAGAAATATTGATGTGTGCTGTCTCTACAGCCATCTATAATTGCAAAAATTTTGACAGTGCAGGATTTTGTGCATGAACTGACTTCTCAGTTATATCCCATAAACGTTTGCTGGCATTCATGTTGAGTGATCTGGGTGACCAAATCATTCACAAATTATCCAGAATGTTCTTCAAACTAATCATGAACAACTGGGGCCAGGTGACATAGTGCATTGACAGCCACAAAAATTCCATCCTTGTTGGGAACACAAAGACCATGAATGTCTGAAAATGATCTCCAAGTAGCCAAACAGAATCATTTCCAGTCAATGATTGGTTCAGTTAGACCAAATGACCTAGTCCATTCTATGTAACCACAGCTCACACAATTATGGGGCCACCACCCACTTGCACAGTGCTTTGTTGACATCTTGCATCCATGGCTTCATAGGATCTGAACACTTGAATCCTACCATCAACTCTTACCAACTACAAACAGGACTCATCTAACCAGGCCACAATTTTCCTGTTATCTAGGGTCCAACTAACATGGTAATGAGCCCAGGAAAGGCACTGCAGGTAGTGTTGTTTGTCTGCTGCTATAGCCCATTAATGTCAAATTTTCCCATGCTGTCCTAATGGATACATTTGTCATGCATCCCATATTGATTTCAGTGGATATTTCCCACACTGTTGCTTGTCTATTAGCACTTACAAGTCAATGCAGACATTGCTGCTCTTGGTCATTAAGCGAAGGCTATCAGCCACTCTGTTGTCTATGGTAAGAGCTAATACCTGAAATTTGATATTCTTGGCACATACTTCCCACTGTGGTTCTCAGAATATTGAATTCCCTAACCATTCCAAAATAGAATGTCCCACACATGTAGCTCCAACTACCATTCAGCATTCCTGTCATGTGGCCATAATCATGTCAGAAGCTTTTTCACATGAATCACGTGAGTACAAATGACAGCTCCCTCAATTAACTGATCTTTTGTATTTTGTATATGTGATTCTTCCACCATCTTTACATGTGCATATTGCTACCCCATGAATTTTGTCACCTCTTTGCAATCCTTGTAGTGTAGCAGGACTAGAAATTAAAAAGAATCATCAAGCTTTAAACAAAGTTAGTTTTTTAATGTCCAGTAATACATTACACCAGTGATGTTGCAGCACCTACTGCAAATATTGCTTGATGACAAGAGAAGAGTTAGTTGCTATTTGTGAGTAGCTGGAAATCATCATGAGTGCTGTCAACAGCTGCAACATGCTATAAATTAGTCTGCTTGAAGGGCACTCAAGAGACATGTGTGAAAGATACCAAAGGTACCTCAAATTCTATCCTGTCCCTTGGGTACTGTCACCTCTGTGGTGTCACCGCCAGACACCACACTTGCTAGGTGGTAGTTTAAATCGGCCGCGGTCCATGTAGTACATGTCGGACCCGCGTGTCGCCACTGTGATCGCAGACCTAGCGCCACCACCAAGGCAGGTCTCGTGATACGAGAGTGGACTCGACCCCAGTTGTACGAGAACCAAGCTACCGCCCAGTTGTACGCGAACCTAGCTATCGCCCAGTTGTACGAAGCCTTTCTCTCTCATTAGCCGAGAGACAGAATAGCCATCAGCTAAGTTAATGGCTAAGAACTAGTAAGGCGCCAGTTGTATCAGTGACTATAGCTTACGAGTATTCAAGAGAGATGTATTCCAAGGAAGCAATAAAAGAAAAGATAAGTAAAAAGCATCTACATACTTTTCTTCTTATTCATTCATAAGTTCTCATGTTCCAGACTTCACGCCCGTCTGCTGTATGCCGTGCACTATCGGCTACCGCGTTAGTCAAGCTTTCTTTTTCAGCTAAACTTCACGGTGTCGGTCCAGCTATCGATACTACAACCTCTGTAGGAAATAAAGGACTTCTTGCCACTTGCAACTTAACTCTGAGTGATGTGTCAGTGTTAGGTCTAGGAGGGATCCTGCATAGTGGTTGCACAGACTAGAGAGAATGCATGGTGATCTGCCCATTTCCATAATCAACATGTTAGAAGTGCTGTCTCCCTTTGAAAATTAAACTGAGTCAATACAGTACACTTCACTGTGTCTGGGGAGAGTAAGTGCAGAGGGTATGGTTCACATAATCTTGGAATTTCAGACAGACAGTGAATAATGTTATCCCTTACCGAAATGGCAGCAAGAGACAAGAAGGACCACCATGTAAACTAAGAGTGTGCTCCTAAAGGCCTCATCCAACCTGTAAGTGATATTCCTCCAGCCACTGAGGGAACAGAATGCAACCAGATGTAGAATGTGGCACATGCTGTAAGAAACAATACATGTCACCTGTGCCCTAGTTTAATATTTAAATCATACAACTGTCTGGCAGAAAATGTTGAGATCAGACTTGCACATGGAATTTCAATGTAGCTCACAGTCAGCATTATCCCCAGAACTGATCAGGCACCACGCTCTGAGTTGAGTGGTAGGTTTTAATTAGATACTTCAAACGTTCTGCAACAAGCAAAACACCATATGATTGAGAACTATAGTGTCAGTAGTGTGCTACACAGAAGAGCTGAAAGTGTGTAAAATGCACAAATGTTATTTAAATGAGATGATTTTCCAACAGTCCAGATAATGATAGCCATAGGAGATCTTGAAGTATTAGTGTAGGACTCAAAGAAATGACCTACCAGGAATGAGATGATTATAAAATTTTAGTGATCAACTTCCAAAGCATTCACAACAAAGTTCCAGACTTTAAATTAGTTCTAAAAACAATGAAAACCATATTAAACTAAGTAAAGAAATTGGGCTAAAACTGACAGTAATGAGATTATTTGGGCAAATATAATGTACACCAAAAGGATATTCTAATGGAAAATCAAGGTATTATATATTTCTTTGCAGTTGACAAGAAACACAAATACATTGAGACATAAACTGAAGTTGTGCATGAAATTGACATAACTCAGTATCAAGGATGGGAACAAACTTAAATCAGGTTGTTCTCAGTATCAAGATTGGGAACAAACTGTCAACCATGAAATGCAGCCTGGGATGAATCCAAAAACTTTATAGAAAACCGCAGCTTGTAATTACATATGTTCTGCATTCATACTGTATTTGTTGGATAAGATTTTTATCATCAAACAGTAGATTGGCATGATTAAGTTTTGTAGGTGGTCAGTGTGGCAAGCCACCCTAGAAAATAATATGTCCATACTCTGCACACCAGTGTGAAGTGCATGGCAGAGGGTACTTTCCATTGTACCAGTTATTATGGCTTCTTCCCATTTCCTTCACCTAAGGAGCACAGGATAATGACTGCTTAAATGTCTCTCTGTGTGCTGTTACTAACTCAGTCTTATCATCATGATTCCTATAGAAGTGATACGTAGGGGGATCTAATATGTTCCTAGACTTGTCATTTAAGGCTTGTTCTTGAAACTTTGTAAGTAGGCTTTCAAGTGTCTGCCAGTTCTGTTTCTTTCAGCACCTCTGCAACATTCTCCCATGGGTCAAACAAACCTGAAACCATTTGTGCTACCCTTCCAGAATGAAATTTCCACTCTGCAGTAGAGTGTGCTGATACAAAACTTTGTGGCAGATTAAAAATGTATGTCAAGCTGAGACTTTGCCTTAAGCAGGCAAGTGCTCTACCACCTTAATCACCCAGGCATGACTCATGATCCATCCTCACAGCTTCACTTCCACCAGTAATTCATCTCCTACTTTCCAAACGTTACTAGAGCTCCCCTGCGAAACTTAAAAGACTAGCACTCTTGGAAGAAAGGATACTGCAGAGACGCGGCTGTGTCTAAGCCGCATCTCCACAATATATGTTCTTGCATGAGTGCTAGTCTTGCAAGTTTCGCAGGAGAGCTTCCGTGAAGTTAGAAAAGTAGGAGATGAAGTACTGGCAGAAGTGAAGCTGTGAGGATGAATCAGAGTCATGCTTGGGTGTCTCAGTCAGTAGAACACTTGTCTGCAAAAGGCAAAGGTCCCAAGTTTGATTCTAGGTCCAGCACGCAGTTTTAATCTGTCAAGAAGTTTTGTGCTGCCCTTCTCTACATACGTTCAATATCCCCTGTTAGTCCCCTTTGGTGTGAGGCCCACACACATGAGCAGTACCCTAGGATGTATTGCACAAGTGTCTTGTAAACAATCCTCTTTGTAGACTGATTGCATTTCCCTAGTACTGAAGCTTGCCACCTGCTTTACCAATGACTGAGTCTATGTGATCATTCAATGTAGACAAAAGATACCATGAGGGGTGACAAAAGTTCTCAGCCCACCTAATAAAAGTTATCAGTAGTCCAAATGTAGATGGCTATTTTTTAACATAGTCACTTTTAGAACCACACACTTTTACTGCTGATGCTGCAAGTCCATTATGCTCTTCTTGTTGAATCTTTTGCCATTATATTATCAACTGATCAAAAATGGATTCCGGTTAGATGTTTTTTGAACTTAGGGAAGACATGAAAGAAGGGGCCAAATTGGGCGAATAAGTTGGCTGCAGAAGCAATTCAGAGCCACAGGACTCGATGACAGACATCACAATGGCAGCAATTTAGTATTCAGTCATATGCCAGTCCAACATGGTGATCTCCTGGATTGCAGTGACTTTTCCTCCAAACTGGCCATTACTGGTCTTCCACAGCAAGGTGCATCTTGGACAGAGGTATTTCCATGCTTGAATTCCATCACCCACTTTTTCACAGCAGAATAAGGAGGAAAATCCTCCTCTAATGTTCCCAGCATGCCATTATGGATCTCCTGTGCATTCATTCCCTTTTCAGTAGGTATTGAGTGAGAACATGCTTCCACACATTTCTGAACTTTTAAAGGAGGTTGCCAATTTTTCCATCACTTTGAAATTTTGTCAAGCCTCAGCTGAATTATTGTCCAGCTTTTATTGGACAGTATTTCATTCTAGACAACTGCAGCTTCTTTGGAAAGCTTAAGCTTACTATTAAGCCATGAGTGGGCATGACATTTTTCATAACATGATCTGGTGTATGATGTACTTTGTACACTTGTAAAGAACAGCTGTCTGTATGTTACCGAGGTAAACATGTATGAGCAAAATCACATTTTAATCTTAGTTCAATTAAACAATGATTAAATAAACTTACATAATATGAGCTAAAGCACTCTTTAATTAAACAATAATGAAATAAACTTTCATTATATCAATCTGTTGCCACAGACATGTGTTACCACTCAGTAATGACCCACACTAAGCATTAAACAGTGCAGCTGTATCAGATCCAAGCCAACCACTTATTTGATTACTAATTATCTCATAGACAACTGCCTCATTGTGGGACTGGCTGCTGGCTCATAATCTGGGTCATTTTCTTGCACAGATTGTAAATACCTAACTCACTGTTTATTTTATATTACTGCTGCTCACTTGAACTTATGATGGCATAATTTATCATTGTGTTAGCTGAAGCAGTAATGAAGGAATTGGTGTGAGCTCACAATTGTGAAACATTAATGGAATGGTGAAAAATAATGTTTGCGGTTGTCATACTTTGTACATAGGCATACCTGCCCAATGGTTAATATTGTCTTCAAGATCATTAATATACAACATAAACAGCAAGGCCCCCAACACACTCCCCTGGGGGACACCCAAAGTTACTGTTGATGACTCTATCCAAGATAACATACTACATCGTCTCTACCAAGAAATCCTCAAACCAGTCACATATTTTTCTTGATATTTCATACGATCATAGTTTACATGTCATAAATCAAGAAATACTGCATCTATCTGACAGCCTTGATCCATGGCTTTCAGGATGTCATAGAGAAAAATGCAAGTGAATCACTTAGAACAGACAGCTCAGAAGCCTACTCATGACAGAAATACATAAGAAGAACTGAGGCTATAACTTTGGAGAATCCATACTCGAGATAACAGAACAGTTCATGATGATGTAAGGGACTCACCATAGTATAAAGTCAATGTAAAGAAACTTCTAAAAACCAGTGATTATTGCACAATAGGTGTAACATAAAGCCTAAGGATATACACAGCATGCAAAAAATTGAAGCACCCCTATGGAGGGAAGGAAATGAAATGAAACTCCATGGGTTGTGTGGGTATGTGATGTTATGTAAGTCATTAGAAAACAAGTCAAATTCACAAAGAACTTTCCAGTATGAACTCACTGGCAGTATGATGCAACCCTCGTGGCCTGGTTACAAATACTAATCCAGTTGGAAAGGTGTCATAAAGCTGTTGTACCCTCTCCTGAGGCAAGCTCCAAAAACTGCTGTAACTGGTCCTTGATATTCAGGATACTGGCACTGGGACCAAGTTGACATTCAAGCTGGTTCCATAAATGTTCTATCAGGGGCAAATCTGGGAATCTTACTTGCTACCTCAACATCACAAAGACAGTTCATAGAAACATGTGCCAAGTGTGGATGAGCACTGTCCTGTTGAGAAATGCCATCATGATACTGTCGCATGAGAGCTAACAAATAAGGATGCAGGATGTTTGTGTCTGTCACTACCAGCCATGACCTGAAGTAATACCCAATGGATCCCCAAACCAAGGCACCAGGAATAACACTTCTGTGTCTCTCCAAAACATAGGAAAAATGGGACTTTTCCTCAGTTTGCTACCATTCTTTCTGATGACCATTGTTTGGGTAGTGCAAAACAAGTGATCCATCACTTAACACAAAGCTGTGCCACTCATCAGCAGTCCATATTTCCTGGTAATGCCACCATTCCAAATTCAGCCATTAGTGCTGGGGATTTAACAGCAACCTAAACAAAGGACATTATTTTCCTAGTCTGCCTTGTTGGTAGTTTTTAAGAATGGTGTGTGATGACACCAAATATTTCAAGGAGTCCATTACTAGTTCTCAGGTGGCAGATTCAGATGTAGATGATTATGATGAGCTTGGTGCAGAATACACCAATCTTAACCTTGTAGTTGTCAGATCTGTTTGTACTGAACCCTGACTATGAGTATGCCCACCCTCAGGTTCCCTTGCTGTCTAACACTGGGCCTCTGTCACATCAAGATGTCTCAAAAATCTGGATATTGCTTGGTTCATCCAGTCAGCCAAATGGAGACTCATAATGAAACCACTTTCAAATTGTCAGTTGCTATAATAATAATGCCATGTGACTGTCAGTTGCTGATAACACTGTATCATATGTGTATGCAGTATCTCCACGTCTTCCACATTGATCACTCAACATACAACACTGTTCACTTCCCTTACATGCCCTATCAGACCTGGTAACAACATTAAACACAAACAACACTGGTTCACTCTGTTTCCTGTCCTACTTCTCACAGAGAATTGTAACTCTACTTATTTACATACCTGTTAGTGGTGCATATGTGTATAAAGTGACATTGATCCAACCACTGTTTTGTCAGGCAGTGTAGTCAGAGAACTTCTAAATGAAATGCATTTGGCTTTCAAAACAGTGGAGCCTTCTATTTCTACTGTGCAAAATCTTTTCCTCTCATAAAATCCAAGGAAATTCTTATTGTATCAGAGGCTATAAGTGGCACCAAAGAAAATGTGAAGACACTCCTGGATGACACAATAACTTAAATTGAGAAGTAGCAAGGCAAACATAGAAATGGTGAATTCTGTTTTTAAATGTTCCTTGCAAATGAAAAGATAAGAGTACAGCCCCAGTTTAATTCCTGCATCACTGCAAGGATCAGTGATGTAAAGATTGGCATTAGTGATGTTGAGAAACAGGTGAAATCACTCTAAATGAACAAAGCACTAGTGCCAAATGGAATCATATACATAATTTGTGTCCAAGTTAGCATGTCTTTCAACCACAATATATCATAGATCCCTTGAACAGGAAACTGTGCATGGTAGTTGGAAGAAGGTATATGTCACACACTCATACAATAATGGTAGCTGAAACCGTACACAAAACAACCGGTCCCTATCTTCGACATTCATCTGTTGTAGAAATATAGAACATATTCTGCAGTCAAACAATGCAGGTATTGAACAGAAGGACTCTGTCCATGCTAAGCAGCAAGGATTATTAAAACATCAATTATATGAAGCCCAATTCTTACTTTTCTTACATGACATCCTTAAAACCATGGAACAAGGAGTAGAATCTAAGCATGAATGGGCACTTACTTGTTGGTGTCCACCATAAAGGAACAGCCTTGTGAAGCAATTCATGGAGAGGATGGGCCAACATGGCCACATTCAGAATGAATTTGTGACATTAGGCAATTTTCCCTAAAAATGTTTGGAGTTCTTTGACTTTAGAAGGGCGAAGCAGAGCTGTGTTAGTGGTGACATGGTGTCAAAAGGCTGTACACCATCCTGAGAGATTTCAAACCTCAAATGCACGATGGATGAGTGAAAAAAGTGGAACTTGACCAAGTTGCAATTCAACTCTGCAGTATGGAAGATCTGAATGAGGAGCATTAGTTGCATAAATGCTCTTCTGTGGATGCAACTGTCATGACAATGTCATCAAGATAGTTGATGCACAGCAGAACAGACATGACTGACTCTTCCAGAAACTGCTGAAAATTCACATGGGCACTGACTACACTGAACGGGTGCTGATATTGATACAACCCAAAGGGCTTGTTAATCACAAGGAGCCTTTTCAAATCACCATCCAACAGAACCTGTAAATAAGCTTCAGATAAATCAATTTTAGAGAAGAACTGGCTTCCCATGAGTTTGGTTAATAACTCATCCTGATGGGACAAAGGGTAGGTTCAATCATAGATTAAGCATTAATGGAAACTTTAAAGTTGTCACAGAGGGGAAACTAACCATTCAGTTTTTTAATAACCATGATGGGTATAGATCACTTACTGGACATGATAGGTTGTATCACTCCCAACAATGTCAGCCTGTCCAATTCTTATTTAACTTGATCATGCAAAGCCACTGGAATATGGTGTGTATAGAAAAAATGTGGCTACGCCATAGGTTTCAAGGTAATGTGGACCATGAAATTGTGGCACAACCTAACACAATCAAGAAAAAGAGACAAATACTCGGAACACAGGACTCTAACTGTTGGTAAGGGACCTGGTTGGAAACAAGGTGCACCACATCCGCAAACAAAAAACCAAAAGCATTGAAAGTATCCAGACTAAACAAATTATTGGTGCCAGAATCGTCTACTACCAGAAAAGTTAAGGGACAAACCACAGACTTATACACAGTGGGAGCTATAAATTGCCCCAAAATTGGGATATGCTGCTTCTTGTAACCTACCAAACATCAAGTAACCAGCGACAATTCCAGAGACTGCAAGTACATGTTAAGTCTGTGACTTTAGCAATTTCATAGCTACACTTGTAATATGAGCATTTAGTCCATCACTCGCACCACATCAAACATTTTGTTTTATTCATAAGCACTGGAGACACACAATTAACATCCACATCCATATATACAGGAGACGGCTGGAAATGACACACAGATACGATATACCCCTTTCTCCTACAGTTGTAAATCACCTAGTGCTTAGGGCACATGGCCTATCTTGTTGCTTGGTGCAGTATGGGAAAGATGGGAGTGCTGAACACTGCCACTGCTGTGGTCGGTGTTGTTTGCTAGACTGCTGTCCAATGTGATTCAGAGACAATGTTTGTATGGCTGCCATGTCATCCTCCCCCTGAGAAGTAATTGATGCACCATAACTAGGAACAGGAGCCATCACACTGATGTCACAATGAGTCTCAGTCTGATTACCTGTAGTATGAGATACCTCGAAATGCTAAGCAATATTCAAAACTTAATGCAAAGATGGAGTCTCACACTGTAGTGCATGTTGATGCACCACCTCAGAAGCCAACTGAATTATGGTGTCACAGGCCATAGAATCAGCATAGGAATCATTATTAAAGTCAGTAACAAATGGACATTCATGACTGAGACTGTATAGTTAGGCCATGCAAGCCCAGTAGGACTGGTGGAGCTGTTTATGACAATGCTAGAACTCAACACTTATTGCAATGACATATGTGTGCTTATGATGATAAGTGAACAAAAATTTACACATTTCGTCAAATGAGAGTGATGCAGGTTCTTGAAGAGGGACTGACTAGCACAATACCTAGAAAATCCAAGGGGAAATCCAACAAAGGAACAAAGCCTTGCACACATTAGCAGCAGTGGCACCCAAAGTGAGGAAGTGGTGTCAAATCGACTTCTCAGAAGCCTCCCAATCATAGGCTGCATCATTGTAAAGGAGAAAAGGTGGCATGTACACCAACGGTATAGAACCTTGCATAGCCAACGTGGCTGAAAAATATGTGATATCAATAGTAAGAGCCAGATATTGCTTGAGCAGAGATTTAAGCAATGCCTCCATGGACATGAGAGCCAATGGAACAACCAAATAGACTGAGCACACAGAAGTGAACACCACACTCGTTGCTTCAGTGTGGGGCGGCAGTGGGGTGAGTGGACTGCTGTAGCCTGTTGTGGGATTGTGTACCACTGAGGGCTACGGCAGGGACAGAGCCTCTTTGTTGCTTCTAGGTCCCCAGTTCCATACAATACAATACAATACAGTGCTTTATAATGTCTGCCTACCAATGAAAACAAAGAATTATAGATGAAATGAGTTGACTGCAATAACTTTTTAATATGCACATGAATGCACTGATAAATGAATGTTCATTTTACCATGATTCCGTATTGTACCTTGGGATGACTGTGTTACAATGCCTATCAATATTACTGTTCTCCTTTTTGAATAAACATGGTTCATTGTAGTGAGATTAGTGGTTGATGAAAGATTATAAAAAAATTATGACATACAAGGGCAGTACAGGCAGAATTCTAGTCCGCTCCCTTAGCCAGTTTTATTAATGCTGCTCAATAGCTGACTCTCTCACAAACTTTTAGAAGTTGGACCTTGACATTTTGAAAATGCTTGAGAAGTGCTTCGTACTAGAGTAGCAGTTGGTTGCACCTGAGTATGTAGGCTACTATAATTGTGCAAAATAGGAGCAAAACTGTTGAGTGTATGCTTTCCTTGTTTGGTAAGATTTATCCATTCTAATTTTGTCTATAGTTCCAGGATTTTATTGTTGAGATATGTAATGGAGCACATGCCTTAAATGTGTATAAGAAATTGACAGTTATTAATACAACATTACATAATAATTCCTGTCATCCTAATGTCTGCAAAGTCCTATACTGTTAGTAAAAAGTGAAACACTCAGAAGAAGTGGTCTGCAGCAGGCCACAATAAGAGGACATGTACAACAGTGGAACTATAATAAATGATTTAAATGGCAGAGATGTGGTGTAGAGGTAGGCCCAACAGTGCCTCTTTTGTGTGGATAGACATGTCATTGTTATAGAATGCTCTGTCAGTATGGAGTCATCATACAAAGTGGAAACTTGTAACCAAGTGCCACTATGCACTGCCAACATTGCAAGGTGGAATATCAACATTTGAGTGGGTTCAAATGGGGCATAATAATTGGACCCCAGAGTGTGGATCTGTCAATGCATGACAATGTGACTCATACAAGTCATGCTGCTTCAACAGTGACGCATATGTGGAACTGGTGAAGAGATGAGGATGGGCAGAACAGCTTCATCCACAGTGTTGGTGCAATGTTTGAGCATTGCAATGAGTGTGGACAAGTCTACATCGATGGTTCAACATTGTCTACTGTAGACGTGCCATTGCATCAGCTTCCATTGATCAGAATCCACCAATGATGCAGACTGCAATGATTTCAGATGAATCCCACTTCAACTTGTTCCATGTTGATGGCCACATACGTGTTTGATGACACTGTGGTGAATGCAATCCAGCAGACTATATTGTAGAGCAGCAAATGCAATGGTTTGGAGCACCATTGCCTATAACACAGGATCTCAGCTCTGACATCTTGAGGGAAAACTGAATAGTTACTGCTACATCAGGGAGGTTTTGCAGCCCAGGGCACTGCCTATGCTGCAGGCAGTCCCACATATTTCAGGAGAACAATGCCTGACAACATATGATGAGGAATGTACAAGCCTTTGTTGAAGAATGATCAGTACCACTGCTTCCCTGGCCTTTCCATTCACCTGATATATCACCCATCGAACATGTCGGGGGCACTGTCAGTTGTCAACTTATTCATACAGGTTCTCCTGCAGCCACATTTGATGCTTTGTAGATGTGCTACCAAACTGCTAGGTGCAATATTCCCCAGCAACAACTTGAGGCGCTCAAGTGCCACAACGTCTAGAGGTTCTGATTGCAGTTCATTGTGCCATTTCTCAATTTACACAGTTCCAGTGCGTGTACACATCTGTAATGCTAAACATTTGTGTAATGTCATGTCTCTAATTTATGGAATGCATTTCATTGTGATCACATTCCTCAGTATTGGTGTTTCACTTTTCCAAACAGTAGTCTACTTGCATTTAGAAATTTAATTGACTGGCCTCTTAAACTTGCAATGTCCAACTAAGACAGATAGCCAGAGCAAACAGTAATCAACAGAATGTTATTGATGATCTGATCTGGAGGTGTAGTAAGAAACAGAAAATGCATAAGAAGGAAAACTACAACTTTATTTTCTTTACAACAGTATTTCACAAAAAGTAGTAACATTTTCAAGGAGATTTAATTGACTGGCCTCTTAAACTTGCAATGTCCAACTAAGACAGATAGCCAGAGCAAACAGTAATCAACAGAATGTTATTGATGATCTGATCTGGAGGTTTAGTAAGAAACAGAAAATGCATAAGAAGGAAAACTACAACTTTATTTTCTTTACAACAGTATTTCACAAAAAGTAGTAACATTTTCAAGGAGATTAGTGTTAAAGTGATATTCACAGCTGATAACTTACTGAGGCTTAAATAACAAAATGACAATCTTAATGAATATAATAAATTGAGCATGCTTATACAGTGAAACAAAATACATGATGGAAAAAACTTTAAAGTGAGACACAGTGAGCACAAAGATACATTCAAACTGAGCAATTTCAACAGGTCCACAGTAGTGAGTCACATTCATAACACTGACATCCACTAGCCAGAGTACATACGCTGTATAGAGGGAAGAAAACAATTATTTGAAGAGGTAGAAATCCTTGTGCATAGCAAAAAAGCACAAGATTGTTTTAAATGACAAAATATAAATCACTTGAGTAGTTCCCTTAAAAGATTCGTGTAAAAGTCACAATAAACTACTGTATGGTTTTTAACAGTTCAATACTTTATAATCCAATGACGTGTGAAAGCTTTATTTGTGTATCAGTGATGTGTGTACATTGCTGATACCATAACAGGTAGTGATGTCAATGCAGTGCTGGCTCTTACCATAGGTATGTTCAAGGGCCCATACACAGCTTCTCAATAAACAGATCATGAGACCTGAGAACAGTGTGCTGTACTGGCAAACAGGACTGGACACTGTATAGAAAAGACAGGCAGATGGATTTGACAGAGCTCGTGGTACATGAAGAGGACTAATTTTAATGAAATATCAAGACTGTTCAGTCTAATGTTTCAGTGTATAACATTTTTTAACATTTAATACTGTGAATATTCTTGTATACTTAACCTGAAGCTGAGAATTGCTTCTTGAAACATGCCATCTGACATACAGTTTGTCACTAATTAATGTTGTAGAACCAAAGATTAATATTCTACTAATGCCTATAACTGAATTCCTATGCTTCCTCTTCATTCCATTAATCACTAATGGTTCATTTGATTTTATTGTCATTAGCACAAAACTTGTCTTATTGACACCTGTACAAGTTGGCACTCAGCAACATCAATGACATAACTTCGAGTAATAGAGAGGTTAACAGTATGTGAGACCATATGTGTTGTTATCACTTCATTTTCCTATATAGAGAGATTAACAGTGATACATAACAGAGAAGGTCAAATTTGAGATGAAGAGATAAGTTAGAAGGGTAACTGCTGATTTGTATGAATGGAAATCAGTAGCTCTTTTCAAAGTAACAGACTTCTGCCAACTAAAATGTTTACTTAAAATCATTTTAACCTTAAGTGGAGTACATTTAATGCCCTTAAGTAAATATACAAGGTGCTCAAAAGCTTGTAAGGGTGTCACAGGGTAGGTTGTGCTGAGAAACATTTGTTGAAAAAAAATTGATGTTTCACCATTTCTGAGTTAATTACCAATGAAGTTAGCAAACAGCTGAGTGCATGCACAAATTCAAGTGACCCACCAAATACAATTAGTATCAGTTGCTCTCGTAGCATAGATGACAGGGCATGAGACTGCTCACCCTTTAGCTCATGTTTGATTCTTACTATCATCCACGACCACTCTTTGTATCACTCACTTGCTCAGTTCTAGGAAACCAAATGAAGAACATGTTTGGCAACACCATCTCTGCAGGCCCAATCAGATTTGTGTGCAGTGGTGTGATTCGCTAACTTCAGTACTAATTAACTCAGAAGTGTGGCTCAGTGTATCAATTTTTTTTTTTCAATTATTTCTCAGTACAGCCTACACTGCATCGCCCTTACAAGCTTTTCAGTCTGTTTATAACCACCCTGTATAAAAAGGCTAACATTACTGATATGTGATGCTAATGATCTTACTGTCAGTGACCCAAATGCCAACAGTTAATTACAGTTATTTCTTAGCTTTGAAAAGAGACACAGTGTCTACTTCTCTTTGACATTTCAGTTTTTGATGTGGTCTACATTCCTTGAGCTCTGTAAAACATGACATATGAGTAAATGGCCATGTCTTCTGTATTTTTGTTTCTCTCCTTTCAGATGTGTTGTGATTATGTGAACATACCTTCAAATCTGTATTCCATACTTTTTAAAAAAAATACATATAAATTAATTCATTCAGAGCTGTAAAAAAATAGCTAGAACTACTTACAGAAATTTTTGATGCTGTAAAACATGCACAAAATTGGATAGTTCCATGTCTCTCATATACATCACTATTTCATGTTAGTACCTGCAACAGCAGTTTAGTATTTTTTGTCACAGATCTTGAGCAGCGTTTGCAGCAGTTGAAGTGTGCAAGACTGAAGGTGATTGCTACATGTGGAGTATTTCCAATGGATGCAGACGTTGCTCCCTTAACAGATATATGTAAGCTGGCACAGAAATATGGTGCTCTGATGTACTTAGATGATTCCAATGCAACGGGCTTCATAGGAAAAACAGGAAGGTACAGCAGCTATAACTTTCACATAGTAATTCATTCATAGTAATTCATTCATAGTAATACATTCATAATTTATGGAAAATATATTTAAGACCAAACAATATGAGGTAATTTGGTTGCTGGCTGCAGATCACTTTGGGCCAGTCAGCAGAGAACATTGATGAGTATGTCACTTAAATACTGGCGGTCACTATCAGGTTATTCAGTCCTCAGGAATTGGCAGATTTTGTAAATGACTATTTGTCTGATATAATATAGAAGTTGTGACAAAATCTTCTCAAAACATAGGTAGCTCTCACAATGACTTGCACAGCAATTACAATGATGATTCCCACAGTGCAGCTTGAAATCAGAAGGACAGTATAGAAATTGAAGAAATGAAGAAGTCAGCAGGCATAGATGAAGTTCAAGTTTCTGTTCTGAAGGCATGCATACACAGCATATGAACACCATTAAAAAAAAAATTAAATGAGTCCTTTACTTCCAATATTTTTCAGAGTACCTAAAGCATGTATGAATTGTGCCCACACAAAAGAAATATAATACAAAGTGTACAGATAATTACAGGCAATTCCTCTACTGTCTGCATTCTCAAAAATAATTCAATCAACCATGAACAATAGACTAATGAGATATGAATAAAAAGAATCTTTTTAATGAAGCACAGTTTGATTTCTGAAATTGGAGACATACAATATTGCCCTTTATCTAGTTCACAGAAGTGATAAGTATGACAGTGTAATAGGTATTCTTAGACTTGTCCAAGACACCATTGACCATAAAATACCACTACACAAGCTGTAAGTACTAGGTGTATGAGAAATAATGAAAGAATGTTTCCAGTCTCATTTGAAAAACAGGCTGCAAAAGGCAGAGATCGTTAACATATTTGCTCCCAATAAAATTTTAGTAAACCAGTTGTCAAACAAGAAACATACAGACTTATGAGCTCCTCGGGATAGTGTATTGGGCCGATTTCTGTTCTTTGTGTGAGTGAGTGTGTGTGTGTGTGTGTGTGTGTGTGTGTGTGTGTGTGTGTGTGTGTGTGTGCCTATATATATCAGTTACTTTCAAGGTAGTGTAAGACATGACAAAAAGTTCCCTTTGCTGTTGACAACATCATAGTCACTCATAAAACATGAGAACTCCTATTATAGAAAAGAAATGAAACCATCAAGAATGTTTACAATTGGGCATTATGTAATAAATTAACATTTGACACAAAGAAAACAAACACAAAGCACTACAGCATAAAGAGGGAGAAAGCGCTGTCACATTCAGCACAGATAACAATGTATAGAATGTGTAACAAACACAAAGCTTTTAGGGATGAATGCTGAGTGTTAACACGCAATGAAGACATAAATATACTGGCAAAAAGAAAGTCATTAACATGTAATACTCTTGGGTTCTGTCATCTGCTGGTAACAGACAACGTCCTGTGGTAGCACACTATTTGATTCGATTCAGTTCAGTTTTCACTCCATAGACCAAAAAATGAGATAATTCTCATGGGTGTGGAACATGTAAAAGTGTAACATAAAACATTTGAATATAATACCTACTACACTGATCAATTGTCAGGAGAGTGTCGAAATAAGTGAATACAATGTGGTACACTGGAACAGCTAATATTTAACGAATTAATGCACAGTCAGAATGAAACATTGTGTTGCACTATTAATAAATTTATCATACACAAAATACCCAATCTTGACTGTTGTGACAAAGTGCTGTCAAAACTGAAATCTAACAGACATTCTTACTTAAGCTGGCTTAACAGTCTCTGTTAAGATATCCATCTATAGAGTAGAAGGAGTTGCCTATCCAAAAGACTTTCAAACTCTGTTTAAACGATGCTTTATCTGAAATCAAGTTTTTAATTGTTGCTAACAATTTATTAAAAATGTGTGTTCCTGAATATTGGGCTCCTTTTTGGACCAGGGTGAGTGATTTTAGGTCTTTATGTAGATTGTTCTTATTATTAATACTGATACTATGTATTGAGCTATAGGTTGGAAATAGAGATGTATTACTTCCAACAAATTTCATTAAGGACTAAATATACTGGGAGGCAGTGGTTAGAATACAAAGTTCCTTGAACAGGTTTCTACTTGATGTTCTTGAATTTACACCACAAATGATTCTTGTCACATGCTTTTGCACCCTAAAAACTTTTGCTCAGTTTGCTGAGTTACCCCAGAATATAATCCCATATGACATAATAGAATGAAAGTAAGCAAACTAAGCAAGTTTTTCATATTTACATCTCCTACATCTGACATCATTCTCACTGCAAATACAGACTAGTTTAGGCACTTAAGCAATTCTATGGTATGCACTTCCCAACTGAATTTATTATCACGTTGTACTCCCAGAAATTTAACACTGTCAATCTTTTCAATCTGCATGTCTTTGTATGTTATGCAAATTCTGGAAGGAAATTTCTTACAGGTTCTGAACTGCATATAGTGGGTCTCCTCAAAGGTTAATGACACTGAATTAGCTTAAACCAATTACTAATGTCAGTGAAAATTTGATTAGTAGCTATTTCTAAATCTGTACTTGACTTGCTACTTATTGCAATGTTTGTATTGCCTGCAAACAAAACAAACTTAGCATTTGGCAATGTAACAGATGAGAGGTCATTAATGTACACAAGAAAAAGCAATGGACCCTAGATGGAACCCTGAGGAACACCACATGTAATTAATTCCCAGTCAAATGAAGATTGACTGCTTACTGCACAGGTATTTCACAATGACAATTTTTGTTTCCTGTTACATAAGACTCAAACCATTTCGCAGCATTGCCAGTGACACCATAATATTCTAATTTACTTAAGAGAATGCCGTGGTTCACACAATCAAAGGCTTTTGACAGGTCACAGAAAAGGCCAGTAGCCTCTAATTTATTATCTAATGAATTAAGTACATTCTTAATGTAAGAGTAAGTAGCTTTCTCTATATCAGAGTTCTTCAGAAATCCAAACTGTGACTTGGACAATATATTATTTGCAGTCAGATGCTTAAGGAGACGCCTTAACACAACCTTTTCAAATATTTTTGTGAAAGCTGGCAGAAGCGAAATTGGTTGATAGTTTGATGGTATCTCTTTATCCCCCTTCTTGTAAAGAGGCTTAACTTCAGCATATTTTAGCCAGTCTGGAAATATTCTGCTGATAAGAGACTGATTACACAAATAACTTAGATAGATAGAACTCAACTCGCATGAGCAGTCTTTGATTAACTTCATTGATATGTTATCATACCCACTGGAATACTTAGGTTTTAAGGATTTTACGATGGATGCTACTTCTTTGGGAAATGTGTCATTTCTATTTTACTGAAGTTATTTTTAAAGACTGGTCTCAGATATTGCATTGCACATCCTATTTTTCATTCTTTCGAAGTATAATAACATATGGAATTATTTTGTGGGGGAACTCTAGCTGTGTACATGACATTAATACTGCAAAAAAAAAAGCTATTAGGATAATTACTGGTTCTGCATATAAGGCACACTGTAAACCATTGTTCTGTGAACAAAAATTCGTGACTGTTATAAACTTGTACAAATACTATGTTCTAATTTATACGAAGAAGAAATTACCAGAAACAAAAACCAGAGAAAATGTTCATAGCCACAATACAAGAAGGAATAGGTGCCTCTATATTCCTTACCACAGATAGTCAAAGTCACTCAACAGCTATGTAATCATGGGGTATAAATTATTTAATAATCTTCCTCAATCTGTTCAAGAATTACCTGAACAATTATTCAAACAAACAATTCATGACTGGCTAGTCCTCCACCCATTCTATGATATAAGAGAATTTATTAACTGTAACATAATACTATAATGTTAACAACAAACCTGTTGTTTCTTTCAAACTATTAATTGTATTTTAGTATGTATATGACATTGTCTATTGCTGTAATGGCCAAATGACAATAAAATTATTATTATTATTATTATTATTACCAAACCTGATAACTCCAAGATGTCAGTAATAGAATGAAGCACTTATTCAAGAGGTTTGCAACACTACATGCACTTGTTACCATGTCTCATTTATTTTTAGCACTATCTGTTCCTGTTCCTTTTTGACACCACCTGTCTCTGACTTTGTACATTTTTATTTTAGCTGTGGAATTCTTTTTTGTTGGGTATAAAAGGCACAAAACAGACATACTACTTTTTAAACTGCATAAATAGGCCAAAAGAATAATAACTAGAAGTAATAGTTGGGCTCACTGTAAAGTACGAGTACTATTAAATAACTGTAAAGATGAACATTGATTTGCAGACATGCAAAAAAAGACTGTTAGAATTTGAGCTTTCAGTCAAAGCCTTCTTCAGAAAGAAAACACGCAAATACATTCACACAAGCAACCACACCTCATGCACACATATCCACTATCTCGAGCCAGATCTGGAGTGACTGGAGATAACAGTAATGTGTGCATGAGGCATGCTCGCTTCTGTGAAAGTGTATGTGTTTCCTTTTTGAACAAAACCTTGGCTAAAAGCTCATTGTGTAATAGTTTTATCATTGTACCTGTCTGCAATACAATGTGTCATCTTTGTAGTGAGTAGTAATCTTATCCTCTTCACAATATAGTCAATATTCCAACCTGGACTTTCAATTGTTTGATTTTAAAAAAACAGGGCATCTGTACTACACGAAGAGTACATCTACTGATGTGTTGTCCATATAAGGCAAAACAGAACTATGAATTTCACTAATATTTCTGTACTTAACCATAGGCCAAGAGCCAGAAATCAAAACAACATTTTCTGTTAGGGAATAAAACTGTATAACAAATTGTCCAAGGTGTTGAAAAAGTTTACTTAAATGAATCTGTTCAAAAAGGCAGCTAAAGCATTTTTCAGAAGTAATACATACTATGCAATGAAATATTTATTAAAGGAGTCAGAGAGTGTAGCAGCAATACTTTGAGAAGAAAATCATGTGCCAAGATTTACTGCATGATGGTAATTGTCTTGTCATTCTCAAAAGCTCAATATCTCAGTCATTACATGGGGGTGGGCGGAGATGCTGAATCATTTTTCAGGCAGACTGAGGGAATGATATGAAGGCATGCATGACACATAGTTGCATGTTCATGGGTCTGGAGTTAGTTTACCAAACAGATTAGATTTTGTGTAGGGCCTCAGCAGTATGCTCCTGGTCAAGGATTCACCAGTGATTCGGTGGCAATCTATCTTTTTCTATATGGTTAATATTCCTAAGTGGAGTTTCCATAGTTAACTTGTTGAAGGCACTTATATTTTAGAGGCTGTTTTTTGATGAAATCAGTCATCTTACTGATATATGCACGTAGTTGTGAATATTTGAAACTTGTAATTTTCCAAACTTCATGTAAACTTTTCCAATACCATTGTACAGAATTTTCCGTGGACCTAAATAAATAAATATATTGGATGTCCTTGGTGTGTGCAGTGATGAAATGCATATATATGAGCTGGAAAAAAATTGTGTAAATCAGAGAAAACTACTGGGGATACTCAAAAACTTTCTGTTTGAGGGTGTTGCTGCAGCGTATATGCAACAAAGCATGACTCTGATGTGATTTTATAAGCACTGACATATAGACAAGTGGTTAGTATGGCATTTGTGTCCTTCCAACATGTGTACGGTAAATATGGAAAAGTGAAATATGGCATTGTTATTACCTAATGAGTACAAACAGAACCAATATGTTGTTATTCTCTTCTGGGCTGCTGAAGGACAGGCACTGTTATACACCCATCAGAGAATGAAGAATGTGTATGGGGCAGCATGTCTGTCAAAAATCACCTTTGTAGAATGGTGTTCCAAGTTCATAATAATGCATATCTCCATATCGCAAATGATGTAATGCAGAAGTTACACCAACTCAAGGGAGAGAAACTCGAGCATCCCCCCTCTAGTTCTGATCCCTCTCCATGCATTTATCACACCTTCAGTCCCTTAAAAAAGCCTTTAAATGTTGAAAATGTCAATGGAACTGACATTTTCAAAACCTATAAATAATGGAAAATAATATAGGAATGTAGGTGAGTTAGTATGAACAGCATAGTGAACGCATTGTCATAGTGAAGATTGAAACAAAGCCCATCACAGTTGTATAAGTTTATATGCCTACTAAATCCAAAAATGACAAAAAGAAGGAAAGAATATATGATGAGATAAAAGAAGTTATTCTGTTAAGCGATATGAATTTATTTGTGATGGGTGACAAGAATTTGGAAGTAGGAAAAGGAAGAGAAGGAAAAAAACAGGAGAACATGGACTGCAAAAAAGGATGAATAAGGGACCAACCTGCTAGAATTTAGCACAGAGCATAATTTAATAATCAATGACTACTGGTTTAAGAATCATGACGGGAAGTTGTATACCTGTATATGGAAGAGAACTGGAAAAGCTGAAAGGTTTCAGACAGAGATTTTGAAACCAAATTTTAACCTGCAAAACATATGCAGGACCAGATATGGACTCTGGCCATAATTTATTGGTGTGAGCTGCAGAATAAAACTGATGAAAGATAATACGGATGCCTAAAATTCAGACATACTGTGTGCAGTATGGCAAAGCAAGAGTAGCTACAAGAGAAATGAAAAGCACTTTTGACTATGGGAAAAATGGATGCTACCTGTAGGAAAACTGAAAGAGGTAATTAGAGAAAAAAGCAGCACCTGTACAATTATTAAGAGCTCATATAGTAAACCAGTTCTAAGTATAGAATCAAAAACTTAAAATTTCAAGGACTACGTAGAAGGGATATACAACGGAAGTGAACTTGAAGACAGTTGTGTGGAAATGAAAGAAAAAGTAAATAAAGACGAGATGATAGATACAGTAGTTGAGAAGAATTAAAGAATGCGAAAAGACCTAAGTTGGTACAAGGCATCTGGGTAGACGGCCCATCCTCAGTAGTAAGGAGATTCCTGAGAAAACACGCCTTGCCAAAAGTGTTCCACCTAGTATTCAAAATATATGAGACAAGTGAAATATCCTCAGGCTTCACGAAGGATGTTATAACCCCAATTCTAAAGAAGGTATGTGCATGCAGGTGTGAATATTTTAACAAACTGCTTACAAAATTAATGGACTGTTAGAAACTCACCTTGGTGATGATCAGTTAGTGTACCAGAGCAATATGGCGGCAAGTGTACACGTAACTTTAAACCGCTCTGCAGTTTTTGAGGACTTAATTTCAATCAAGTGTATTGTTTGTGACGAAACAGTGCTAAATGGAGTTAGAATATGCGTGTTTAAACATAAATGGTGCCATTCACGCTGTTATGCTCAAGAAGATTTGCAAATACAGTGTAAACGTGACATAGAGTGTAACGGCCGCGAGATCGCGAGTGAAAAGTGCTACGCGGGAATAGAAGACAGCGTGCATGACGAACTTCAAAAAGAACTTGACATTATAAAAAAATATATAAAGACAATGGAAAATTTGGTACTAACCACACAGGAACTGTCTGAATCGTCAAGGCAACAAGATCTCATTAATGCTAGCCATAAAATTTGTAGGTATGCACAACCAAATGTACAAAGTGTAAACAGTACGACTGTAACTAGAAATATGAACGAACTGATCACTCTAAAAGACACAAGTGAATTAAACGCAAGAAAAGAAAGTGTTAATAGTGCATCTATGGATAAAAATATGAACAAACTATCCACACAAAAATATACAAGTGGATTAAACGGAGAAAAACACAAGGTGAATATTCATAAGGGAAAAAAAAGTAAACAACCACGTTATGCATAAGCAAGGATACAAGCAACAGACATATATTTTTGCAGATAGTCATGGGAGAGGAGTTACGGAAATTATAAGAAGAAATCACCCAGACCTTAATGTAACAGGCATCATCAAACCAGGCGCGCCATTACGCGAAATTCTGAAAAACAGTGACAACATATTAACGACGGGTAACAGCTGCATCATAATAGGAGGCGCAAATGATGTTTACTGTAATGAATCTTGGCGTGCAACGAGAATCCTAAAGGAAACAATCAAAAGGATGCCTCGAGTGCATTTCTACATTGTTAGTACCCCCAGGAGGCACGATCTGATGGAAAACTCCTGCGTAAACATCGAGATTGTTACAGCAAACAGGCTATTTGAGAAAATATGTAGAGGTTTCCAGAATACGACTTTCTTAGAGATAAACAGTGTTCAAAGACAGCACTTCACAAGACATGGTCTCCACATGAACGTAAAAGGGAAAAAGATTATTAGTGCCGAAATACTTAAATTTATTAATGAGTCATCTGTAATGGAAGTGTCTCCAATCCCAATTCCGCCAAAACAAGAGTTGTCTGTAACAGTGGAACCATCATTATCTGCAGTAGAGCTACAACAAACACCAGTAGCAGAAGCAAAGGCTCAGATATTCTCAGCAGCAGTGTCAGATAAACCAATAGCAGCAGAATCACCACAATCATCAGCAGAGCTGTCGTCATCAGCAACAGCATCCAGAACAGCAGACCCCATAATACTACCTCAAAGCAATGAAAATGCATGTGAGGAAAACATACAAAGGTCATTAGCCGCAGCAGCTAACAAAGAAGGGCAGTCACCAAGTCGGGGAGCACAGGAGCCACCAGCAACAGCAACCACACAGAAGAGGTGCCTGAGGCCTGGAAGATCAACAGCAGAAGCAGCTTCCAATCAAGACAGATGCCTGAGAACTAGGAGACCTGCTACACTAAGTGAGGATTTTTTATGGTACCGAGTAAGCAGAAAGAGAACATGGAAAAAGATGTAAGTAAAACTGTCCATCTTAAATACCAGTGTGACAATAGTGAGAGGAATATAAACAACGGACAAAGATACGATCCAGGTTTAATGACACAAACCGAAAAAAATCACTGCATAGTACCAGAAGCAAAGGGAGCAAGTGAAGTGCTTAGTATATTACAGGAAGGGGAACTATTACATTTAAAGCCAACTGTTAGAATACTTCACCAAAATGTTCAATACATAAACAATAAAACAGAGGAACTAGAGGTAATATTACAGGAGTATAGGCCAAACATTCTAGTAGTTACAGAACATGGGCTAAAAGAAAATCACATAGGAATTTACAATTTGAAGAATTATGTGAAAGTAGCCAGTTTTTGCAGAACTTCCTATAAAGGTGGTGGGGTTGCCATTTTTTCTAACTATAAATCAACTAAAGCCATAAATATAACAAAATATGCTATAGAATTGAGCTTTGAAGCTACAGCACTGGAAACTAAAATTGCTGGGAATTTATGTTGTGTATTAGGTTTGTATCGATCACCAAATGGTATAATTAAAACCTTCTTTGAACAGCTGGAAGATATAATCCAACACCTCTCAAAAACATACACTTATTTGATCATTATAGGAGATCTGAACATAGACACGAGTAAAAATACAGACAATACTATGACCCTACTGGACTTATTGTGCATATACAATCTAAAAATAAAAATAAATAAACCAACCAGAGTAACAAAGCATAGTGAAACTATTATTGATCATGTAATAACAAATATTCCTGCATGCTATTGTGACACACAGGTAATAAACTCCACATTAGCAGACCATTTTGCAATCATGATAGACATAAATATAAAGACTAGTGATTCAGTGCAGAAGATATGGGAGATGAGAAGACAGAACTACCCACATAACATCAATCTGCTAAAAAAGATGTTAGAGGCAGAAAACTGGGAAACAATATATGCAGCTAAAGATGCAAACACCAAATGGAACCAGTTTTATTCTTTATTCAATTATTATTATGATGTTACATGTCCTGTTAGTAAAAGGCTTGTCAAACAGCAACAAAAAAAGAAAAGCTGGGTGACTGGAGAAGTAATCCATGCCAGAAATAATCTGAGAGTGTATTATGACCTCTCCAAACAAAAAAATAATGAGGCCTACAACACACTGTATAAAATAAAAAAGAAAGAGTACTGTAGTTTTATCAGAGAAACTAAAGCATCATTCATCAGGATGTCTATAGATAAGGTAAAGAACTACTCAAAAAGTTTATGGTCGTTCATTAATGGAGAGAGAGGAAAAGTAACAAATCGGGCAGAGGACATCTGCCCACTGATGAGTGGGAAAAGCAACGCAAACCCTCTAGAAGTAGCCAATACTTTTAACAGATATTATATTACTGTAGCAGACGAATTAATAAGTCAAAATAAAACAAATGCAGTAAGTAAATTGTTAAACCCCCCACATACAAATCATACTATGGTTTTCATACCTACAACAGATGCAGAAGTGTCAAACCTAATAAAACAACTTAAAATTAAACACTCTTCTGGCTTGGATGGTGTTACATCACATCTCATAAAAGAATGCAGAGAATGTATATTAAAACCATTGACACACATGCTGAATGCTGCGATAGAAGAAGGTATATTTCCAAATTCACTGAAAGTAAGTAAAGTGAAGCCAATATTTAAGAAAGGGAACAGGGATGAATTAGGAAATTACAGGCCAATATCATTGATCTCAACATTTGCTAAAATCTATGAAATGATAATAAAGAATAGAATTGTAAGTTTTATAACAAAGTACAGTAAACTGCATTCATCACAACATGGTTTCAGAGAAGGGAAGTCAACAAAAACAGCATCAACAGACATAATTGAGCACATTCTTAATTTACTTGACAGGCAACAAAAGACTTGTGGGATTTTTATGGACCTATCTAAGGCATTTGATTGTGTGAACCACTCAAAATTAATGATGAAATTATATCAGTATGGAATTAGAGGAAAATGCTATGACATACTTAAATCATACATTACAAATAGGAAACAATGCACAGAAATCAGACATACTAGTGGGGGAAATCAGAATTACAAACAGTTAAACACGGTGTGCCACAAGGATCTGTGCTTGGGCCAATACTATTTATACTCTACGTAAATGACTTCCCTAGCTATATAAATCAGAAACTTATAATGTATGCTGATGACACAACAATCATTTGCACAGCTGACACAAAGGAGGAGCTTGAGAAGGAAGCACTCCTGACTATTGAAAATGCAAATAAATATTTAACACAAAACAACCTGTTTATGAATCAGTCTAAAACAATGAATGTAGTATTTCAGACCAAGCATAGTGAAAATTATAATATAAATGTTAATATAAATGGAAAGACTATTAAAGAAGTAACCAGCACAAATTTTCTAGGAACTATAATAGACAAACATTTGGCATGGAGGGAGCACATAGATGCACTGTGTAAAAAGATAAACAAACAGATCTTCATCATGCATAAAACAGCTAAGACTGTGGATGATAAAGTCCTCAGATCAATGTATTATGGACTTGTCTTCCCACATTTGTCTTATTCAGTTCATATATGGAGAAATGCACAAGCTGGCTACCTAAAAAGAATATTCACAATTCAGAAAAGGGCAGTGAGATGCATTGCAAAAATACCACCAAGACCGACCTGTAGGCAAGCTTTTGTACACTATAATATTATGACAGTATATTCACTGCATATATACCAAAGCATATTGGTGGTAAGGTCAAGTGATAAACACCTCCTAAATAAAGATGTACACAAACACAGTACAAGAGGAAATGAAAATTACTCATGATAAACAGAAATCTAAAACTGTCTATGACTGCCCCAGAAGAAGCAGGCAAAAGGTTTTTTAATAAACTCCCCAAAATCATTAAAAAAGAAACAGATCTAAAATGTTTTAAAAATCATTTGAAACTATATCTCACAGAGAAATGTATATACAGTTTGAGTGAATACTAAGATGGTGTTTAAATATATCATTACTGAAATGTACCTGTAAAAATTATCATTTCTGTATGTTTTTTTGATTTGTGTGTACGTATAATGTGAAATATGTAAAACCTTTGTATGATTATGGACTATTTCTGTTTAATCATTTGTTTCATTTATATATATATATATATATATTGAAATCAAGTTTGATGTTAAAAGGCTATTGTATGACACACCCAATACTCTCAGCTGGATTTTCAGCTGGAGTCCATGGGCAAAGAATAAATAAATAAATGTAGGAACATGCAGGGCGATACTGACCCTACAACTTATCTTAAGAGACAGAGTGAACAAAAGGAAATTCTGGGTTTATAGTGTTTCAAATTCTGAAGCTATCTGGGAAAAATGCAGGGAGAAAACAGTTATCTAAAACTTGTACAGAAACCCTACTACGGTTATAAGAGTCAAAGGACATGAAAGGGAAGCAGTACTTTAATCAAGTAGGGAGTGAGACATGGTTGTAGCCGATCCCTTGTAACAAAGCGAGCTAGAACCAATCCACTTGTTCTTATACCATGCCTAACAGTAATATATATATATATATATATATATATATATATATATATATATATATATATATATATGTATATATATATTTCTTTATTTGATCTAATTGTATGAATAACACATGTATGACTGTTTTGTATTCAGAGTGTCTTGCAGCCTTCATGTAGTTGATAAATGAAATTATTTGTACACATACACAAGGAAAAGGCTGCTTACTTTTTTATATTTTTATTTTCATAGAATGGTATAGAGTCTTCAGCATTCCTACGGAAGGTAGATAGTAAATACAGAATGCTGTAAGCTATAGACTGTATGTTACAGGAGTTAGAATGTGTTCATAATTTTGTGTATTTTCTGTTAGAATGTCTAGTACTAGCTTGTATTTTATTGTTATGCCTTCCTTGAAATTTTACAGATGTTTATGAAGATGTTCTATTAATTTTATTTGGTGTCCAGAATTTGATGTAAATTTATTATTTTGTTTCACAAGCAGGGAATTGTAGCCTGGTTATTCACAACATCATTTCCAGATTATTGATACTGACAACCTAATTGAGTGCCAAAAAACAATTTATGAGTAAATATTCTTAATTTGATGATCAGTATAAATGAGTGGTGATAGAATTTGGAATGAAATAACAAGTAACTCCGAATGCAGCAACATATTTCGTATGAAATTCCTTTTAAATAAAAATTTTACTCTTTCCAAAAAACTCTTTTAAATAAAAATTTTACTCTTTCCAAAAAACTCTTGTTTCAAAATTTATTCAAAATTAAAATTTTTGTCTTCCAGGACATACCATTTTTAATGGGTGATTATATCCAAAATTCAGTTACCTAGTTTTGTAGCCCTGATGTTTCTGATTATAAAAATGCCCTTTTGCACTAGGAAAACATGTCAGTTTGTCAATTACTCAGTACAGAAAATTTTATATGTTAGCCATTTTTGATAGGAATTGTGAATCCTGTCAAGTGTATACATAGTATTCACAATATTGTCCATATAATGTTGTCATTTTCCAGTTATCCAACCCATAGTCAAACAAGTTTGCACTCTGGCTCACTGTAATTCCATACTCACTAGTTTTGCCTTTTTTTCGCCACTATAAATCAAAATGTATTTACAAATGTGAACTTCTATTACTGCACAATTCTATGAATAGTTGTACAGGACAGTAGTTCAGTCAGTCAGCATCCGGTAATAAAATTGCATACAATTATGTTATTATAGTGCGTATATCTTTGTGAGCTACTTTCAGGCAGTTCTCCTTCTGCTGTCAGTATGTGAACATCTCAGTGTCAGAGATATTATCAATATGCAAACAAATAGCCATGTGCAATTATATTTTTTTTAAATCATTCATTTAGTCAACATGTCTGTGAACAACTTTTATGTGTATTTAATATGCAAACAAACCTAAATTCATGTTTCACTACTGTAAGTGCATTCAAATGGATGTAGGTTGTAGTTGTTATGCAGAGATGAAAAGGTCTAAACAGGATAGTTGTATCAGTCTTCAGAATGAGTAAAATAATATAAACTATCTATCAATATTATGAAAAATTGCTACTCACTGTATAGCAGAGATGTTGAGTCGTAGATAGGCACAACAGAAAGACTGTCACAAACAATAGCTTTTGGCCAGTAAGGCCTTCATGAGAATTAGATGACAAACAAACACATACACACCTCACACACACATTACTGCAGTCTCAGACAACTGAAGCCAGTGTGGTTTCATAAGTACATTTCACTAATTAGTACTGTAAGTACATGGAAAAACACACAGAAATTTTAAAACTTTGTGCTAATGTGACAGTGAAATCGATATTCCTCACTAGACTTGTTAAGAACTAACTTATGTATATGGTGATGGATGAAGTGATTCTGAGAGCAATTGTATAGTACAGAAAGGGGATTCAACCAATCCATTGTCTACTGAATAAAATAATGATTAGGTCTCTTATTTTATTTGCGTATGATAACCTGTGTATGCATTTATATTTTGTAATATTTAGAATTACCATCAATCTATTCCAGCACTGCATTGACAATGATTATGTGCTGTAGGGGTGCTGTCTTCCTTAATGATGACAACTGTCATGTAATTTTAAATATGCTTATGGTCTTGTAAGTAATGTGCATATTTACCTTAATTTTGCCAATATAACCAACATGTCAACCATGCCACCTGCAGTTGACATAGTTGCATTTAATTCAAAATAAATTTTCTGACAATGAACATCTTGGCATTGGCTCTGTTTGGTACAGATATACTACTCATTAGTGAAATATGAAAGTTTGTACCAGACCAGGATTTGAAACTAGATTTCTTGCTGCAAGCATTAACTGATAGTTGATTATAGTATAGGGATGTAGAGATTGTGTCATATGAAAGTTTGGTTTGGTCCAGGAGGCATGCAGAGATAGCTGAAGTGGTTAAGACGACCACTCATCATAATTGGGAAATGTGGGATCGTTCTCGGTCTGGCACAAATTTTCATATGTCACTAATAGGTGAAATATGTATGTCCAGCACAGCTGAAGACAAGATATTCACAGTCAGCATATTTATTTTGATTTAATTTAAGATGGCTGTCAGTCATCATTAATATCTGTTCATCCAGACATTAACGTAAGTATAGTTGTATTTGTAGCATCTATTGAGCAGTTACACTGCTGTCAAAAATTAAAGCAACAAACAGAAATTTTCCAATGTTGCATTTATTTTGCCACAAAATGGTATAGATAGGTGATAGTAAAGTAGAAAAATGTAAGAAATAAAGAACATAACAACTGCAACATGCATAACAGTACAAAGATGTTCTTTATTTTTTTCCAACTTAATGAATTTGCACACATATTCCCACAACTGGTTAATGTGCTCAGTATGGGGTGTGACCACCTCTGGCAGCAGTAGAGGCCTGACAGTGACAGGGTCTGCTGTGAATGATGTCATTAATCTCATGTTGAGGCAATAACGCCCCCTCTTCTTGCAGAGATGCTCACAGGTCTTGTAGAATGGTTGGTGGGTGCTGACACAATGCAACCCATTTTTCTACTGCATCCCAGCCCTGCTCTGTGGGATTCAAATAGGGAGAGCGAACGGGCCACATCATGTGTGCAGTATCTTTTGTCTCCAAGAAACAGTCACACACCCGTGCTCTATGAGGTCGAGCATTATCATCCACCAAAAAGAAGTCTGGGTGCAAAACACTTCATAACAACAGTGTGTGAGGCCCCCAAGTCTCATCAAGATATCTGACAGAAGTTAAACCCTGCCAATTCACTTGTATAATTTCATGAAGTGTTCGAGTGATCAACATAATCCCTGCTCACATCATTAGTGATCCTCCCTGATATGGGTCTCTTTACACAATGTTTGGGTCCTGAAATTGTGTTTCATGTTCCCTTCAGAAGTGAATCCATCAAGAATCACTCTCCAGAGAAAATTCTGACTCATCTATGAAAAGAACTTTGGCCCACTGATCGACCATCCAAGTGGCACGTTGACAATTCCACACTAGATACTCCCTTCTGTGAAGATGCATTAGAGGTAACGTACTACAAGTCTCTGACAATAAAGAATGCTCTGCCAAAGCCTTCTGTACACCATTTGCCTTGATACAACACATTGTGATGTTACAAAATAGAAGTGATGTTGTTATTCAATGGAAAGTTGGAAATTGAGATTTAGCTTACTGTTTTATCAATCGCAATTGGCGTAAGAATCATGGATTGACCATTGTCATAAAATATTGCATTATGAGATGTGAATAGTTTTTACTTCCGGTTTCGCGTGGCTTGAGGCAGTCTCAACTAGCGTGCTATTGATTAAGAAGTTGCGTTATCGTCTTTCTAATTACTTCATGATCGTAGATACGGTCATACCCGGTTGTGAAGTTATTGTTATGACAAAACAATTTCCTAAGGGACCAGAAAGTTCTTAAGGGCGCAAAAACAACTGTAACATCACACAAAAGGGAAATTCGATATTAAAGCTGATGCAAGAAGACGATAAAACAGTTTTCTTTTTATCAATGTAACACGCACATTGGACTGCTGATCTTGGAGTCTGTAATATTAGCAAAATGCATAATTAAAATGAAAATAATACTGAGGAGATAATAGAAATGAGCACTGCTAAATGATTCAGTATTCCCAGAACAAATATTTATTATAACTAAAACATATATCGTACCTTAAGCTTAATACTACAATGACGGTAGATTTTTATGTCCATATCATGTCCATTTAGCGCTCTTTTATATAGCCATTGTCTTCTTTGAGTCGCTCGTGCATCGTCACGGTAAGTTATAACAGTTCTTCTTCCTACACTTCACTCAAAACTTAGACGGAACACGTTTTTATTTATTTAGTAAAAATAATTAGATCAGACCGCCACAAATCTGCGTCCGTCTTACTTCAGAAAAACAGTACAAGTCTTCTTAGCGCTCCAGGCTTCATTTGTTCTCCCTCGAACAAAATAGTGAAGGATCGTATATCTATCCGTATTTTTCTGTTTTTATTGCCGCCCAAAGACGACAAATTACATCACTAGAAAATTCCACCGTCGCTATGCGACGCCTCATTATACATTAATCATTATTTACAAACAAGTATTTGCCTTCTGGCTGAAAGGATTAACTACTCGTATTTGCTGTTTTAATGAAGTCAAAAATAGCGAATATCACATTGCCTCCCATGAGGAGAGAGGGAATGCCGAAGGATTACCTCGATCCTCATGTCCTCATGAGATATTCGTGATTTTTGGTGTGACATTTACATAACGTTACTGGCGTACAAAGTACATAAATTGAAATCACATTTATAAACATATATCAGATATTTATCATTTTTCAAAATAAAGTTTTTCATTCTTTGTTCATCAGTCACTTCATTCCATAATACCAAGATTAACATTTATGTGCATATTTAAGTTTGGTCCATATTTGCTTATAACAATAAGTGAACGTTCATTTCGCACTTCAGGGGATAGAATTCAGGAATTACTTTCTCTTGAGCTTAACAACTAATACATGAGTACAGTGAGTGCTTATTTTCACTAAACTAGGGTGGACAATGTTCGAGCATCTGTTGACTCATTGTGGTTCAATTACAGTTTAATAACGTAGCACTACACTTCGTGATGCTTTCACTTTCTGTGTTAGCTGTCTACGGCGTTCATCATGCAGTACATCTGTCCTTTCCACTGTGGTGCCAGGAATTCAAGTGGCTTCCCGGGTTTTTATTTACAATATGAAACAGAAGAAGTGGAAAATTATTAGTATGACTTACAAGCTACTGGATACATTTGTTAAGGATCGGGACTGGTCTGGAGTTTAGGGTCTTCCTATAGTGCACATTCATTTTCTTTGTCCATCAAGAGACAGGATTATAATTCATTTTAGCAGTGTTCAGGAGTGCCGGTATTAATGGCTTTAAGGCCTGAGTAATCTAACAATCTACTTCTCACTCATCTTAACTTCAACTCAAGAAAATTGCTTAATTTACATATGAAAATGTAGTCACACAAGTGTACAAATGTCTTTCCTCCAGTATGTACGATTGAAGTCATGGCGGTTAGCAGTTTAAAGTTTGGATTGTTTCGTCAGCCACTCACAGCGGCTGCACAGTGTTGCGTGAGCTCCAATACTTAGTATCCGTTCGCGCTCAGGCTGTAACAGAGCTGCTGGTCGTCGATTGCTCCCTTTTTTTGTGAACTTCGTATCACACGAGTGCATCGATACAAACACCTCGCGCGCGTTTTCCATCGGAGGAGCCAGACACTGAAGCTGCCTCCATACTTCTCTGTCAACTACCTCCCATGAGGCTCACAGGTAAGTGACGACGAATGTTTTAGCTGTCGCTGCACTTAGAACAACACTGAACTTTGCGTTGCACCTGTTGTCGTAGCCTTGACTTCTCTTTTTTACACTTGCAGTACAACACTACCACTAGTATACAGTGAACAGTTATTTTTATTATGCGCGTCGCACTTTAGTGTGCATCTTCACACAGCATTCGTGCTTAGTTCCTTCGCCGATGGAGTTCATTTACAAAACAATCAATTTTGCACGTTTCCTCCACTGGTATAGAAAGACTTATATTCTACTATTTACAAAATATCACTTACGAGCTAATATTTACAATTAATGGTCACTCCTTTTGTTAAGTCCAGTGAACAACTGCTTTATGAATGGACTCTTTATATCCCAAGGTTTACTTTCACTAGTGAACCTAAAAATATTCTTTCAAACTTTCTTTTAAGGGCTCATCTCCTCATTATGAGAACTACAGGCTTCGCAACACTCGTTGCATTTATTCTTTAGTGCACCTAAGATCATTTTCTACTGCCACGCAGCATATCTACTACTTAACGAGTACACATTTAACGCTGAATATTTTTTTTTTCTTTTTGTGCTTTCCTTTGTGCTTGCCAATTTTTTTTTATATTTGAGGGCAGACTGGATAACAACAGTTCTCCCTCTTCGCTTCATGTACTCAGCAATCGTTCTCTGTTAAAAAAAATAGGGTAACGCGTGTCTACTATTTTTCGCATGAATGGAATTACCGACAGTTCACTGGGTTTACGCAACCGGTCCATAACAAACATTACCAAAGCTAGCGAAGTTCATCACGCAACGTGTCTCATTTCTCATAAGCACTGCTTTGCCCCGAAGCACACGTGCCTTTTACAAGTCGACCCTTGGTCTGGGTTAATGAACCAGGATCAAAAGGAACGGGCACAAGGAAAATGGATTTCATAAGAGGAGTGTCTCAGGAGACATTTTTGCAATAAAATCTGCATGTAAATAAAATTATCATAATAAACATAGGCACATATATAAATTTCAACCTCTTTCATTACAGCATGCTTTGCTACTTCTACGTCTTACTCTGGTTATAGTCAGTATTAAGTTTAAATATCACTGAATTGCTTGTTCTTTGGATTAGCCTCCAATTAGGGTATTGAATGGTCGCTAGATTACACTACAAATCTTCTGAAGATCTTTACTTGGACTTATTTATGATACAGGGGGCTTGCTGTGTGGTTATTTAGTACCTCGATTCTACTGAAATCCATTCGTCAGCTAACATTCCTCATATACTCTTTACATTGGGCTCAGATCACAGGGAAATAGTTTACTTTCATAGCAATTAATGGCCTCGTGGAGTACTTACGCTACATTATTGATGCTTCATGGTTTGCCTCTATTTGTACTGTATTTCACCTAACTTAGTTTACTACAGCTTATTGTCTCCTTGCGTGAACACATGTGGGTTACCACTTGTTTTTCCATTTAACAGCACGCTTTAACTGAACTTTAAGCTATTTCTTCTACTCCTGTCCACTGTCTGGACTGTTTGAACATGTACCCTTTTTTTTTAAGCAGGTAATTTGGGCGTTTACTACAGAACTTCAAGTACTTACATTACTAAAAATAAATCTATAAATATTCTTGTACCTTGAGAGAAGTGCTTATTTACGCATCCTCCTCCATTTCTCACCTTTACATATTTTATTTAGCTCCGGGCAATCACCTCGCAAGCACTTTTTTTCTTATCACTAACTTAAAATTAAATTGAAATTCTTGGTGCAACCTCAATTTCCTGCTTCAGCTTGTTGAAGAAATATCAGTTCATGTCCATCACTATAAACAATTTTTCCATACATAGCATTTAATACTTACAGATGACATGTAGTAGCCGTTACCATGTAGTCAGTGCGCTGTTCAACACAATACTTATCATTAACAGTTCACACAAGGAAATTTCCAGTAAGCAAGAGGCAAGAAACCAAAACATTTTCTATCTGCAGTTGAGGCTGTGTCTGTAAACTAACTCTTTGTTTCAATGGACCAATCGCTCCCGATATGGAGCAGCCCTGATTCGGCAATGATAAAACTTTTGAAACAGAAAACACATGTCTGAAGAGACATGGTGACATGACATTGATGTTTGCTCCTGTATCAACAACGGCTGTGAAAGGAATGTTGGCAATAGAAATCTTAATCGCAGCCTGGACCTGTTCATCATAAATGTTGTTAATGTCTTGAGCTTCTTTGTCACGTGCAAGGTCATCTCGTAAGTCGGTCTCATGGTCGTACCGTATCGCATTAACATACTCAGAATCAGAGTATTCGTTAGTACCCCCACTCAAAATCCGCAGCGACCTCTTGGAGGCTGAAAGGCGCTGCCTCTAATTTTCCGCAGGATGTTTAACCTGTTTGTCATTCATAGCCTTAAGTGTTTGTTCCGTTTCATATTGGTGCTGGTTATGTGGTACAAATGCCGGTGTAGAGGGGTAAAATCTACTGGGTGCATTCACTTGTGAATAAAATACTTGAGACGGCTGCTGTCGCCCGATCTTTTGGTTGCCGGCAGAATCATTTCCTTGTGAAGGAAAGTTCGCATTTGGTACCGTTTGAAAATTGTTCCGCGGTCCTCTATTCTGTGAAAAGTTGTTCTGATGTGCTGGGTGGCCTCCGCCTTGCCCATGCCACTTGCTATTTTTCGACCTATAACTTTGATTGTACACTGGTCCATTTGAAAAATTACCAATCGTTTGTGGAGAATTTCCATACTGCTCAGGCGCAGAATTAAAGGGTGGGTTTCCGTACTGATGTTGTTCCTGGTGGTTGTAAATTGGGTGGTATCTCTGCTGATTACTGTAATTGGTTTTCTGCTTCCATTTAAAGTTATTGCCATTTGCGTTTTCATAACGGCTGGCAGGTTGGCAACAGCGGTCGCAGTAGCTCGCTCTCTCCTTCGGCGCATTGGTGTCCGCGTGCGATGCATTCTGCTGGCAGCCAGGGAAGAATTTGCCGCTGCCAACCTTGGAGCGCACATCCTCGCTAATTAAATCTAAGGAATCCAGCACAGAAAGGAATACATCCGTGTCTTCTTCGGACACATTTACTAGTTTCTCTCTAATAGACACAGGGAGTTTGCTTTTGAGAATCATAATTACGTCCTTGGAAGAAATCAGAGAATCCCAGAATTTAATTTTTGCTAGATACTTCTCGAAGTATCGCCGGAGACTTCCATGCTTCTCATTGAAAATTTCCGCACCATACACCTCCTTCCTTAATCTTTGCTGTACCCCATTACTCCAAAATTTTGCCAAGAACATTTTCTCAAACTCTTCATAATTCCTACACGTGTCTACCATTTCCGTTCCCCATAATGCTGCATCACCAGAAATAAAGCCAGTGACGAACTGAATACGCTGTCTGTCTGTCCAGCTCCTGGGAAATATGCCGGAAAAATTCTTTAGGAACACGATGGGGTGTATTTCTCGCTTCTGCGGATGAAAAACAGGAAAAGTGCGATGCTTAATCACACTTTCCTCTTGCATTAAACTCACAATTGTGGGCGGATCATTTAGTTTCCCTACTCGGGACTCAACAGGACTGTTGTTTTGCATGTAATCAGGCGGTGAACAATAAGGAGTTGACTGACATTCGTCACCGTCTAAAGAGTTGTTCCCTATAGTTTGCGTATGCGTGTGCGGATTTTCTACACAGTTTCTCAGCATTCTGACTTCGTCCACTACTTGCTGCTTCCACTCGGGAAGACCCCGTGTAAGTGTCCTCCGAATCTGTCCCAATTCAGAAACCACTGTGTCTCCAGACTTACCAGGAGCAGCTAAGATTTCATAAGTTACATCCTTGACAGTCTCCCTAAGCTCCTCCCTGACCTTCTTTTCGATAAAAATATCTTTACCCTTTATCCATTCACCGTAGTGTTCCGACAATGCCTCCGTGTGTGCTTTCACGGTGCTCTTAACCTGTTCTTCAATATTGATTGAGTCTATCTGCCTCGACAGATCCTCCACTACACCTTCAATGTCAGATACTGCATTTCTAACTGAGTTTATTTCTTTGGTAGCTGCCTGAATTTTTGTGTTTAATGTTCCAGATACTTCAGCTATTTCACTTTTCACCTGTTTCTGCATTTTCTGAATTTGATCACTGATCTTAGTTTGCACCTCACCCAAATGGGTATTTAATTCAGCCGTAATTTCTTTATGCAGATCTGTTTTGATTGTGCCTAGCTGTGTTTTTAATGATTCGCTTACAGCATCTAATCGGACGTTAACAGTCTCATTTTGTGTTTTTATAGTCTCATTTTGTGTTTTTACTGATTCGCTTAAAGCATCTAATCGGGCGTTAACAGTCTCATTTTGTGTTTTTATAGTCTCATTTACTGCGTCAAACTGTTGTTTCAGCATTTCCATTAACGCACCGAGGTCATTTGTAGCTGCAGCGGGAAGAATTTGGACTTTAGGGTCACTTTCCCCTGTTACAGACATGGTTAGTTCAGTTTCCACACGGGAACCTACCGTTCGCGATCGTAAAGGGTATGGGATACTATTAACGTCTTCACTCCCGTCTCCTGTTGTCACCTGTCTCTGTTTACTATCTGCCATTTTCGTCAGTTAACCACGTGCTACGCAAGGCTTTCGTCGTTTGTCAGTGACGTGGTGAGTCCGCTAAGAGCACCGCTCTCGCGTGAGCAACAAATGAAATTCTATCTGGCGAGAAGACAAGATGGAATCTAAACGTTTCAGACAAATGAATGAAGATGCTCTTCACTGCAAATTGCACACACTATCCACCATGTTGAAAATGCAATACAGCTCTACTAACAATGGGGAGAAATAATTTCTATTATCAGACTACGAATAATTTTACTTTGAAAGATAAAATAAAGCAGATTTTCTATAGCGGGAAGGAGATAGAAAGGATGTGGATCGACTTGGAAAAGCAACGTTGCTACTGAAGCACTACACTGCGTATGCAAAATTCTGACTTACTTTTTGATGGCTTGAATACCGCTATGTTGTCTCAGCAAATTCACGTCTCTTTTCTTTGCCTTTCTCTCGATAATTAAACTGCGTTATCGACCAGCGTATTTTCTGTCATTCTCACAGAGAGATGATGTGTACATGAAACGACAGAACATATATTAACACAAGCACATAGAAATTTTCCAAGAATTTGAACTAATTTTTGGTCAAGTCCCTGTTCGGGCGCCAAGTGTGATGTTACAAAATAGAAGTGATGTTGTTATTCAATGGAAAGTTGGAAATTGAGATTTAGCTTACTGTTTTATCAATCGCAATTGGCATAAGAATCATGGATTGACCATTGTCATAAAATATTGCATTATGAGATGTGAATAGTTTTTACTTGCGGTTTCGCGTGGCTTGAGGCAGTCTCAGCTAGCGTGCTATTGATTAAGAAGTTGCGTTATCGTCTTTCTAATTACTTCATGATCGTAGATACGGTCATACCCGGTTGTGAAGTTATTGTTATGACAAAACAATTTCCTAAGGGACCAGAAAGTTCTTAAGGGCGCAAAAACAACTGTAACATCACACAAAAGGGAAATTCGATATTAAAGCTGATGCAAGAAGACGATAAAACAGTTTTCTTTTTATCAATGTAACACGCACATTGGACTGCTGATCTTGGAGTCTGTAATATTAGCAAAATGCATAATTAAAATGAAAATAATACTGAGGAGATAATAGAAATGAGCACTGCTAAATGATTCAGTATTCCCAGAACAAATATTTATTATAACTAAAACATATATCGTACCTTAAGCTTAATACTACAATGACGGTAGATTTTTATGTCCATATCATGTCCATTTAGCGCTCTTTTATATAGCCATTGTCTTCTTTGAGTCGCTCGTGCGTCGTCACGGTAAGTTATAACAGTTCTTCTTCCTACACTTCACTCAAAACTTAGACGGAACACGTTTTTATTTATTTAGTAAAAATAATTAGATCAGACCGCCACAAATCTGCGTCCGTCTTACTTCAGAAAAACAGTACAAGTCTTCTTAGCGCTCCAGGCTTCATTTGTTCTCCCTCGAACAAAATAGTGAAGGATCGTATATCTATCCGTATTTTTCTGTTTTTATTGCCGCCCAAAGACGACAAATTACATCACTAGAAAATTCCACCGTCGCTATGCGACGCCTCATTATACATTAATCATTATTTACAAACAAGTATTTGCCTTCTGGCTGAAAGGATTAACTACTCGTATTTGCTGTTTTAATGAAGTCAAAAATAGCGAATATCACAACATCCAGTGGATGCTGCAAGGTCAGATGCAGTTGCTGTGTTGTTATGCCCTTACAGCCAAATAACAGTCCTCTTTTTTCTGATGTCACTTGTGGTTGGCCCTCCCCTGGTCTTGGGACACAGTTTCATTCTCTGTAAACTGTCACCTCATCTGAGAAACAACACAACAGTTCATATTAAGCCATGGGGCCACTTTAGTTTGTGATGTCCTGCTTCCATTCTTCGTACAGTCTTCCACCACAGAGACTCTCCTTCTCTGTACCTCACTACACTGTCTGTAACTGTGCAAACAGCTGTTCTAGATGTGGGACTACCCAGAAACACTAGCCCATTTGATAGGTGTCCTAACGTTGTCATTGGCATGGTTGCCCGTTGACTGGAATGTCATCTTCCATGCAGAACATGATTGTACGGACATCTGTTGACAGTTTGTATGATTATATTGTGAATTAGACAAAGGATGGGGAAATAACAGTTTGTTACTTTAATTTTGGACACCAGTGTAGTTAAGTTAAAGTTATACTAATGGAAAAGTATTTGAGAGACTACTTACTTTAGATTTTGAGCTTATTGTGCTAACACTATTCTTACATCTATGTATTTAATGTTGTACATGTATAGTTCTGTTTATAAACTATTTTTCAGTTACTGATTATCATTTTACTCAAAGAACCACTAGAAATTTGTGAATATATACATTACCTGATCAATCCAGCTGACATTTACTGACCCCATGCCTGTTTTATTGTATACATGGTGAACATTAATAAAACTGACAAGCTGCAGGGATGGATTCCTGACTGGAAATGAAGGAAGAAAGGTCCTGTGAACATGTGTCTGGAGAATGCATTATTGCCATGTTAGATGGTGCTGATAAATGACTATTCTTCTGAACATGTGCTCTGTGTTCCTTGTGTGTTACAGGGTGTGTGATTGACACAGTATACCTAGACCAGCAGAATGGTCCAGTATTCATGTTGGGAACAAGCGAGGATGGTGTTTGTGTACAGCTAGGCAGCATGGCTATATCAAAACAAGCACCCTCACAGACACCAACCACATCACACAACACTTCAATTCTTTTTTGGACGTTTGTGTGACCATGGGTCCTTTCAGACAGACAAATGCGCAGGAGGTGCTGGGCTGCATGTACACCACATTTGGAGGACTGGGTTCTATAGGATATTGAGACAAACCCGAGTACAAGCTCCAGGCAAGTGCCCTGCCCCTTACACCAAATTACAATTATGTGTATCCTTCATGACAACCACTAGTATCTCTATCACCTGCAATCCTATGGAGGCCACTCTGAACATGTGAAACATGGATGTGCTGCAAGTCTTTTCTCTATTTCATTGCAGTTTGTTGTCTTTGCATTGCACCATCTCTTTCCAGACACATGTTCATAGGATCTTTTTTCCTCCATTTCCAGTCAGAAACCTGTTCCTGTATTTTGTTGGATTTATTAATTTTCACCCTGTATATCTGTGTTTGATTTGATGCTAATTATGCTGTAGACAAGAAAGATCTCTGATGTGAAATTTGCACAAGTTTTATTCAAAGGAGATGAATATGGATGACTGGTCCCAGGAAATGAGAAACAAAAAGGAAGATAAATGTACTGCATATATAATAAAAGATAATACAGTTAGGTTTTTGTAAATAACACTGTCACATACTCTTTGCAGGAACAAGTAAAGTCACATCATAATTCAGTTTGGCCAGTGTCTAGATGACTTTCCACATCTATTACTGTTTGGATTTATCTTAGACTTGTTCCATTGGATTTCTATACTGGCAGAATCTCTTGCATAAATTTTATACATGAAATTCTCTATGTTATGTAACAGCCATAGATTTTTTAATAGAATTTGCAAGTAGATTCTTCTAGTGAGGAACATGATACACATTAATTTCGTTACACAGCTACATATTTATAATCATCTCTCAGTTTTCAACCAATAATAATCATTGTTAAACATCATTTGAAGCAACATACATATATATAAATATTTTGATGAAATATCTGACCAAGCCTTGTAAAAATATGCAATCAAGTGTTCAAAATCTAAACACATAGTATATTGTTCGTCTTCTATATAACTCAAAATATGTTATATAAAATGATAAAGCTTTAGCATATGACACATTGATGAAGAGACAGTTGGCTGAGTGGTGATCATATGAAGTTGGTCACTTCATGATGACACACAAGCCGAATTCAGAAATGAAGATCATGTCCATCATATCAATAATAGTTTTTTCTGAATCACAATGCACCACCTCTCAATAATGTTCTTGTGCACCAGTTTCAGCCATATTTCTCATATTTGGCCCCAGTAGACTTCAGGCTTCTCCTCAAACTCATATCTGCTCAAAGGGGAGCACATTGTGGATATTAAGTCAATTCAGCGGAATGTGTCAGAGATTCTAAACAACACTTCACTTGAAGCTGTTGTCAACATCTTCCAGAGCCTCAACAACCAATACTGTGTGTGTGTGCGTGGTTAGAAAAGGGATGTTTTATTATTATTATTTATTTTCAACATCCTTGATTACAATATTTGTACTACTACATGTGTGTGTGTGTGTGTGTGTGTGTGTGTGTGTGTGTGTGTGTGTGTGTGTGTTTGTGTGTGTGTGTACATGTGTTTGTGTGGAGTGTAATGCTTGCATTGTGCGATGATGATGATGATGATGAGAGAAGGGAGAGGGAGAAACCCAGTGCCAGCACATAGCCTTCGTATATAGCACCTAGAAGGCCACCAAGCTTAGCATCCCCATCTGACAGACAGATCACCATCACTTAATGAGACACTGTGGAGACATTTCGTATTTAAACCAGGACATTGGCATCAAGTTTGGTTATGAGGAACTGTATGCCACCATGTCTCCTCCCCTTACTGGCTAAATACTGACAGGGCACATTTTTTCCACCATCAGGATTTGAATGGGGTTACCTCTGTGTTGACAGACACTGCAGAAGTGTGCATTAGCAATGTCGGCCTCAGAGGCAGGTGGTGAATGGATGTATAATGAAAATCCTTGTACTGTAACAGGGAGTAGTATGTTTAGACATCTAGCTGTGACAGGTCGGAAAACATCCTATTTTGGTGGTCTCTGCTTGACATACAAGTTTTGTAGTAGTAAGCTGACAGAAAATTGAACTCAGTATACACGCACAGCTTGTAATGTCCCACTGTGTGTTGAGCCATATTTCCATCAGCTTCACAGAATATACTTTATTTGCTCAATACTTTGTATACAACTACTTGACTCATTTCATGAGACTATATCAGTAAATAACTGAAAAAAGTTAAGTTGATCTCATTAAATTTACTTGTTCTGAAAGACCAATGGGAAAACGTACCCATTTTTTCTTGTGAGTCAGCTGTCAAGCATAAACTAAAACAAGTAAGAAACTTGTACCTAATACAATTTGATTTTCTTGCCCATCTATTTAGTCTACAAATTATGAAAATATTACCATATGGGTTATCAAATGAAATTTATGATTGGATTCAAATTTCTCAATAGGGAGGATACAGCATGCATTCTTGGATGGAATGTCAGCAACAGAAGTAGAAGTAACTTCTCGTGTGTCCCAGGGAAGGGTATAGTGACCCTCATCATTCATGCTGTGTGTTAATAACCTGGCAAAATATGTTAATATTAAACTCAAACTTTTTGCAGATGATGCAGTTATTTATTGTGAAGGACTTCCTCAAAAAGCTGCACAAATATTCTGCCAGATCTTGATGAGACTTCAAGGTGGTGCAAAGATGAGCAACTTGCTTTAAAAGTTCAAAGTTCAAAGTGCACATCACAAAACACAATGAAGTAGCATCCTAAGACTACCATATTAGTGAGTCATAATTGGATTCAGTTAACTCATACAAATACCTGGGTGTAAATTTGTAAGAACATGTAATGGAACAGTCACTTAGGCCTTACTGTAGTAAAGCAACTGGCTGACTTTCATTGACTGGAGGATACTGGAAAAATGCAATCAGTCTACAAAAGAAATTGGTTAAAAACCACTTACACATCCCATCTTAGAATGTTGCTGAAGAGTGTAGGGCCCATACCAAATAGGACTAACTGTGGACAATGAATTTATAAAAGAAAGGCAGCATGAGTGGTCACAGCTTGTTTGATTCAAGGGAGAGTGGCTCAGAAACACCGAAAAACCTGAACTGGCAGACACCTGAAGCTAGATGCCAATTATGTCATGAAAGCCTATTTACAAAGTTTCAAGAACCAGTGTTAAGCGAAAAATCTTAAGAATATACTGCAGCTATTTATGACTAAGTTAGACTGGTTCTTCTGATGCTCCATTTGTTAATAGACTGGGAAGAAAACCTAATATTTGGTACAATAGCAAGCATCATACCCTATACAATGGTTTGCAGAGTCTGTATGTAGATGTAACTCAGTAGTTTTCAAGAGAGTGAATATAATTCATATATTCACATATTTATAAAGGTTAAGTTTTGGATGTTGGAAAATGTATGGACCACCTTCTAGGAGAGCTACATATTTACTCACAACTACTAAGCGGAAAAAGTTCTTACTACATGTTGGTAGGAATATTTTACATCTTTTAGATTAATAACTAGTTAAATAGGTTTGGATTACAAATAAAGGCAGAGTGTTATAATGTAAAATAAAAAGATATTAATTCTTCACTGGTGAAAATATTTTCTCACAATCCTTCCAGGGGAACTGAGGAATTGTGTGGCATGATGGGTGTAGCAGATGTGATTACTTCTACACTTGGAAAGGCATTAGGTGGTGGAACTGGAGGATATACAGCAGGTTCAAAGGAACTGATTTGTTTCCTGAGACAATCTAGTCGAACATATCTCTTCACCAATGCAATACCACCTTCATCTGCTGCAGCTGGAATAAAGGTAATTAAGTCAAGTGATTACTTAATTTTTTTTCATTATGTTACTCATTGGGTCTGGACAAATCTAGAAAAAACAGAAGCCAGCCATTTCCACTTATGACGCTTTAGGTAGAAGTTTTTATGTAACAAAATAACAGAAATTCTCCTTTACTTATTTCAAGGGTACTATACCAAGATCGCTATTTACCTAGGATTCCAAATCATGTCCTGATTTTTTGGCATTATGTGGACACTATATTGTGGCAGTTTTAGATGGGGAGTGTGATACTGGTAGAAGTCGGGTCTGAACTACTACTGCCATCTGTAGCAAACAGTTGTGCTGTAGCCACTACAATATGCTTTCTGTACTTCAGTTTGCTTTGTGTTGTGGATTGTTTTCTTTTTTTTATTTTGAAATGGGTGAAGAGACTAATCCTGGTGCATAAAGGGATTCGAAAGCAACTCTCACCACAACAAAAGGAATCAGTAATCCCTGTGACTATTGTGTCAGTTCTGCTTTCGTAGAAGCACAGAACACAGATGTAGGAGGGCAGCCCTTCAAGATAGAGGTGGGGCTTATTCCTTCACATCACTCTCCTCCACTGGGACAGCCTGAGTTCTCATTTGTTTACGGTCATGGTCAACTGCCATGATATACTGTCCACATAAAATTTTTCTAGTAATTTTTCATCACATGGAACCATTTCCCTAGGATTTATAATTCCTGGATACCTTTTTATTGCACCCAGCTAATATATCTAAATATTCTCAGTGTATGTTCCCCTTAATGTGTCCCTAAAAATATTGCTTTGCTGTAACAAGGAAAGAACAAGAGGTGAGGAATGTATATTGAAAAAAAGGACTGAATGGTAATGTAGTTTAAAGTTCCAGGTATCTCATCCTAAAACTATTCGTTCAGGTGCACCAAAATTCAAAAGATATCACCCTCAGATAGCAGACAGGATGAATTTACCATTAATTAGAATGGCAGTATTTTTTGAAACAGCATTACAGCATATCCTTTACCTCAGTGACACTAGGTTCTTAATAAATGCAAAGTGAATCTTATTTCATTAAAATTCTGAAATACTGGTTTTTCATCTGTTTTGATGCATTCCAAACATAATTTTATCACTTCAGAAAAAAAATCTATGAGCTTAAAATCCAGTGAACCAATGACTGAATTTTAATTGCATCTTAATTTTTAGATATTTTCTGCTTATTCTGTAACAATTCAGATGCACCACCAGTTTTCTTAATTACATTTTTGACCTGCTGATAGAAATAAACATCATGTGAGGGACACAAATACGTACACTTTGGATTATAACTTTCATAGGGCATGTAGCCTTTCCCAGTGTTATCTGCGGTGAACTCATTGTACAGTGTAGTATTGATCTGACCATTCCATGAGTCAACTAGTAATAAAAGGTCATTTTCTCCAACATATGATTTTATAACTAACTACAATATTTGTTTTAAAGTTCTTTCATTAATTTTTCTGACTTGTAACAGGAAACTACGACATTTCTGTACTAACTACAAAAATTCAACTTCATTGCTGAGTCTCAAACCAAACTTATTCCTGGCTTCTTCGAACAGAAAAATGCACATGGAAGAAATTCTCCATTGAGTGTCAGCAAGTAGTGTGCTGTATAGGTGTATGTCTTTTGGACAAGTTCTCATTCTTGGTTTTCAGTCCTGATAGCTCAAAAAGCTGTTATCATATAATCATAAGTGCACGTGCATCCATTTGCTCAGTATTGGTGATGAATATCAGTCTATAATTACCTATTGTAACTAGTGGTTGCACTCAAAATCTCTCTGCTTCATCAACAGTTCCTTCTGGTGTTGCTATCTCATTTTTGCTTGTGAATTTAGTAATTTTCTTCATGAAAAGGAAAATACCATATAGTGGTGATGCTGAGTCGCTGAGACACAACAAAAAGACTTACAAATAAAGCTTTCAGCCATTATGGCCTCCATCAACAATAGACCACACACACAGACACACACACACACACACACACACACACACACACACACACAAACACACACACACACACACACACACATACACACACACTTCACTTCAACAAGAAATACAAAGAGGTAAATGAGTTGCATTGCAACAGATATTCCAGTTAAAGTGGTGTTTGAAGCACATTCAAGACCACAGAAGGTGAAAGAGGAAAATAAATGCAAATCTCACAAGAGATGTCTATTTTTAAGAGAGTCTGACTTAGCTGGGACAGTTGAAAATAAAACATGTGAACCTTCAGATTGCTCAGACAGTGGAGATATCAAAAGTCAAACTGATGATAAAGAAGAAGAAAACTGCCCAGCTATTCAAAAAGATTACATTGCAGTAGAGATACCCGGCAAGAACTCAGTTCACTCCATTGGTAAAGTCATCAAGTACGAAGATAACGATGGGGTTATCAAGTGACATTTCTCTGTAGGGGGGCCAAAAATCCCAATGCATTTGTATGTCCATTTGTAGCTGATACATCATATATGTCAGAAAAAAGTGTTGTAGTGATCTTACCAAAACCATGCTTGTTACACTGTACACTAGTATGTGTTACACTGCCCCACACTGGTGCACACTGTAACAGTTTGCAGTCACACTTAATATTATGACTAAATACATTAGTTTCATAACCAAATAGAGTGTGTGCAATTTAAATTATTGTTTAAGGTTCCTTAAATAAAGACATGAGGAAAGACAGCATTTTCACAACTTTTTGTCTTTTTTTTCAAAAGATAACTTTTCTGTTGCACTGTGCCCCACCTTTTTCTACTTTATTTTGGTTCTAAGCACTTAAGAAGACCAGTCTCTTTCTTCTAATTGATGTAATCATAGTTATGTTTCATAAGTTTTCTAAACACACACAATACATTATTTATATTCCTTTTGAAAATTTTTGGTTCTATCATGCTCAAGGAGCTGCTAACTGCAAATCTCAGATATCTGTTATGTCAAGCATATATGGAAACACCTCTGTCATAAATTGGCACTATCCAGGTAATTTCTTTGTACTCTGCCCATTTGGAGAACTCTTTGCATATAATAACTACAATTACTTCACAGTTTCTTATCCCTGTAATGACTGCTTTTACCTTCTGTAGAAAGTTACCTCTCAATCACCTATCATCCTTACAGTGCTAGTGTCCTCATTCCAGTCTTAACCCCTAAAGTGATTTTGGTCATCCCGTCAATGGGCTCACCAAACCTACACTACACATAGGCCATCCCTTTAATGGGTTCATCTTTTTTTCCCAATAGTTCAGCTCTATGAGATACACTGAACCCCAAAAACCAATAATAATTAAGATATCCAACCCTTTTTCCATATTCATTTATTTGAGTAAATTTCTCCTTGGAGTTTTAGCTTCCCCTTGATACCTATAAACTGACATTTCAAAACCCGCTATAAACACACTTTCACCTATACTTCCTTTTCTGTGTTAATGAATTCATAAACATCCCACTAACATACCTCTAGTCACCTTCTCATGTTACTGTGTGGTAAATTCCTCTAGTCTTTCATTTCTGTTCTATCTCTACAGTTACTCATTACTTCTATAACTTCAGATTAATATATATTATACAGATTTTTAATGCATCCTAGCCAAATATTGTTGCATTTATGATAGATATTTTATATGTTCCCTAACACATACATACTTATCCCTTTCTGTCCGTTAAGGAGTCTATAAATATCTACAAATACAAAGTAATTGCTTCATTAATCTCTAAACCCCTTGGATTAATTATCTGTAATAATTTATTTTGTCCAAATAAACCTTTGAGAACAAATTTGTATTAAGTTTCTTCTCCTGCCTTTATACAATGAGCACAAATATTATACCTCCCAAAATTTCCCTTTCCTTTTTAAAAGCTCAGTATTTTTGCATATTAAAATAGGTAACCATTCCACTTATTCATAGGTATGCTCTCCACAGATATAATGATAGTCTTAGCATTATTTTATTGTTACGGTGGCAAAACAACTGACCTGTCAAACTATTGCTTTTTCACTTGCATGTTAGCATGTCATACTACACTTGGGGAATGGTTTTCTTTCCATTCCTGCTTCCCTGTTCACATAATGTTGCTAATATGTCATAAAGAAAAGGTACAAAATCCCTTATAGGAAACATACAAATTAACCTTTCAATAAGTAAAGAAAATTTTTGCAGAACAGAACCTATGTTTTATTGCACATGTGTGTGATCAAGCACACATAATCACCCTTTAAAAGAAACCTTGAATATTTATGTTGCTTGTAAGCACTATTGACTAATGTATGTCTTCCACACTTAGATCTTAATTAACACACTTTCACTGTTGCCTTACACCTTATAGACGTATGTTTAACTCTCATCAGTCTATTTACCTCTATGATAGGGCAGAAGAAATTGGATTTAAATTAAAGACAACAGGATATGAAGAGTAGAAGAAATGCTCCAGGGAGAGTGAATTGTGGCATACTGAAACTGTTAACCCAGACATCCAATGAATGTCAACCCATTGAAGCTGCAAAGATCACAGATTCTCCTGTGGATTTAAACTTCTTTAACATCATATCAGTATTATATAAGCCTTTTCCTTTTTCTTCAGAAGCTTATTTTGATAAGGACCACCTGTCATCCACATGACTTTCCCCGTGTGTGTAGTCATCTCATTCTTTATTTAGTGCATCTAATCCTCCAGTGAAAGTCAATACATTGTTAACATTAGTCCATCCACAATGTCTGATCTCCTTTCTTACACAACAAGAAAATTTTCTTACCAATAATTTTAATACATGTGCATCTTCTAATTGGCCATTCAACTATTTTGACTTAGTCAAATGCCACTCTTTCTTGTAATTACCCCATGTATAATATTTATTTATGTATTTATTTATTTATTGTCCTCTGAATCAATACTGTACATGACATGCACATGGTGATGCACAAACATACATTTGATGTTGGACATTATGATAATTTGCTGGCATGAAGTAATATGCCAAAAGTTTGCGCCGATTATCAACTGCAAGCAATCAACTGACTCATCTTTGAACTAACTTCATTGGAAAAACTGTGTAGGTTAGTGTTCGCCATGTTGTCGAATCAAGCGACTGTGGATTTTTAATGTGTCACTTTGTGTAGCTATTTCTAGCAACAATAAAAGTATTCAATCAATTAAGTGGTATGTTTCAGTTCTACAACCTCTATACCATCCAACTACCACACTGGTGACCCCGAAATTTTGTTTTTTCGTGTGCTTCTGATACAACTCAGTGTATAAACAATGTGGCCAATCAACAACATGAGTGTGCCTACGATTCCGCTGTCCTGTGTAAGTGCGAGTGAATCCTCACGAACGGCTCCAGGACAACTACCGTTTATGCCGCATCCTATGTTTGCGTCTCTTACGAATTATTACACTCCAGTCACAGCTTGCGACAGACTCTTGTGTTGTGACAATGCCACCTGACCGTGTTTGTGTGAAACACGACATCGACAACGCATCACGTGCTGTGTATTCTGTGTTACCTACATCGTATGGCAAACTGACCACACAATACTACCAGATCACCTGCTCGTGTGTGGCAGCACCGGCCGTCCCTGCCGCACCTACCACGACATACGCTGATCGCATTTCAGACTGTTCCATGTTTACAGCAGCACCGGCTGTTTCATCCGTGCCAGCAACACATCACGCGTCTTCTGTGCCAACTGTGTCGCATCACTTCGCACCTTCAGCTGCCACACCAGACGACGCATCTCATTCCAAGCTGGATACCAGTTTCCGGGCCCCCTCATTGTCTCCAGTCGCACAACCGTCGAAGCCCCAAAAACTGCCACCATTCAATCGTGATAATCCTGTCACTTTGTTTACTCTAGTCAAGCATGTGTTTGAATTTAATGGTGTTATCTCGACCGACGCACGATACTCCAGTTTGATTACTCATCTACACGATGAGCTCGTGATGGTGAGTGATATAATTAATTCACCACCACCTCTGCCACGGTATATTTCGGCGAAGAAAATTATTGTGGAATGTTTAGCATGCACTACAGATAAGGCGCTGCAGCAAAACATCCATGTCGAGCAAATTCAAGACAGATCACCGTCTCAGCTGTGGCGACAACTACCTTCAATGGTCAACCAGCAAACCCTGTCGGATACAGCCCTGTGGGCCATTTGGTCAGTCAAGTTACCATATGACATCCAAATGCAACTGCTCGCCCTCTCGACGGCACCTTTGGACCAACGCCTATGGTTCGCTGACAGCATGCATCGGCTGTATTCGCACAGACGCCTCGTCCCTGCAAGCCATGTTCACACGGTGCCAACGGGTGGCACACCTGCAAGTGTCAGTGCCTCACTATCGCCGCCTAGGATCAGCCGTGCGAACTCCAACGCATCGTGTGTGCCGACGGCATCCCCACCTGGGAGCCACACCAGAAAACTACTTGCGCTGCCTGTCCCCACCATGGCTAACACTCCCAATGCTGGCACCCTGCACAGCCCTGCAACGGAGGTGGGAACTCCTTGCCCAGCTTTCCCTCCCACTCATCAGCTGTGCTGGTTCCATGCAACACCCGGCGATGCCGCCCGCAAATGCCAACTGCTGTGCGCGGCGGAAAACTACAGGCGTGAGCCACTTTAGGCGCCTCATCTCGTGCCGCCTCTTCAGGGTGTCTCCAATGCACAAAACATTCTACACAGAACACCAGCTGTGCACCCGGCCGTCTGTACATTCTCGACAAATGCTGCAAACTCCACTTCCTCATGATGCAGGCGTGGACTCCAGCATTCTGCCACGAACACTTGCGCCATCGAGCTTGCTACCTACTGTTTCCACACACCGCGTGGCGAATAATTCCAATATCAGCATTCACGGAACAGTCGAGATTCAGCTTCAGCTCACACCCGACATACTGCTCCCGTGGACGTTTCGCATCACAGATATCGATGAGCTGCTGCTCGGGATTGATTTCCTCCAACATTATGGACTTTCTCCAGACCTACAGTCTGCAGCACTGGTGCACCACGCTTCCGGTACACGCATCCCTGGCTCCTTCACGCCACGTGCTACAACTCTGCCTCTTAGTTATGATTCACTCATCAACACTTCTGCCGATTGCTCAACTCGTCACCTCCATTGCCGAAGTCATCTGCAAACATCATGAAATAGATGCTATTTGTAACAACAACAACAGACTACGACAATTGGTTGCGGATGCATCACGCGAGCTGGCACGCGCACGCAGCATGATTGCCAAACTCACACATGTTTCCCTCGCTCTCATGTCGAGCGACCTGCTCACATTGAGCCGACACACGAGCCCGCCTCATCACAGGTCACAGCCACGGACCACAGATCTCTTCCTGCGACAGCACGCCACCACAGGTCAGTGACTCTTCATCTGTCAGGGCTGTGAGTGATTCGACACCCTCCCATCACCCCCATGTCACGGTGATTTCAAACGGCACATGCCACAGACTGAATACTACCAAAGGCCCGCCAGTTCGTCACAAAGCCAGGCCCACAAACTTCGCCAGGCAAAAGCTATCATACAATACCTATTAGATGCCCGTATTGTCCATCTGTCCTCCAGCAACTGGTCTTCTCCAATTCACTTGGCTTCCAAGAAAGACGGTTTGTACCGCTTATGTGGAGATTACCACAAATTAAATGTACGCACTGTCATTGACAATTACCCGATCCCACATATTCAAGACTTTGCACAACAACTACATGGTGCATGCATTTTCAGCATTATTGATTGTAAAAAGGTGTACCATCAGATCCATAAGTACACTGATGACATACCAAAAATGGCTATTATCACCCCCTTCGGCCTCTATGAATACTGTACCGTGCCGTACGGCCTCAAAAACGCCACGCAGACCTGACAACGCTTCATTGACTCACTCCTTCTCCCAGTCCGTTTTTGCTATGCATATCTCAATTATGTCCTTGTTTTCTCAGCGTCCGAAACAGAACATGAAGAACATTTGTCATGTGTGCTACAAATTCTCTCAGACAATGGCGTTGCGATTAACAAGGATAAAAACCAGCTCTGCCGCTCTCGTGTGATGTTTCTGGGTCATGAGGTCACCCCTGATGTCATACGGCCTACATCCGAGTGTGTCGCCATTATTAACGGACTGCCACTTCTGGAAACGTACCGTGACCTCCGTCGTTCCTTAGGAATGGTCAACTTTTTCCGCCGATACATCCCGCTTGCAGCTTCACTCCAGGCACCACTCACAGACTCGTTCGCAGGCAAGAACACTTCGGGTGCACGCCAAGTAGTTTGGTCCGAGGATATGACACATGCGTTCGACAATCTCAAGTCCTCCCTCACCTACGTGGTTACACTTGCGCACCCACTTGCCGATGCACGCATCTCTATTGCTATGGACACAAGCGACGCCTGTATCGGCGCCATGCTTTAGTGACACGTCGGTGATACCTCTCAACCACTCTGATTCTTCTCTAAAAAACTGTCCACTTCTCTACACAAATGGTCCGCGTTTGATAGAGAGTTAGTGGCCGTTTACAAAGCTGTCAGACACTTTCGCAAAGATATCGAAGGTTGCGAGGTCACTATTTTCACCAATCACCATCCGCTTGCAGATGCCATTCGTAATCCTGCTACCAACCTCCCACAGCGTAGGTTCTGGCATACGGATCTCATATGCCAATACACGACGGACGTCCGCTATATAAAAGGTGCAGAAAATGTCGTCGCAGACTATATGATTAGATTAGATTAATACTTGTTCCATAGATCATGAATATGACACTTCGTAATGATGTGGAACGTGTCAGGTTAATAAAAGATGTCTGTACAAGATAGTACATTACACAAAATATTGCATGACACTAATGTTTAAGTTGGTTTTTTTTCTCCCTCCCTTAATTTATATCTAAAAATTCAGCCAATGAGCAGAAGCAGTTGTCATCTAGAAATTCTTTTAATTTATTTTTAAATGTTGGTTGGCCATCTGTCTGGCTTTTGATGCTGTTTGGTAGGTGACCAAGGACATTTGTGGCAGCATAATTTACCCCTTTCTGTGCCAAAGTCAGATTTAACCCTGCATAGTGAAGATCATCCTTTCTCCTGGTGTTATAGCTATGCACACTGCTATTACTTTTGAACTGGGTTGGATTATTAACAACAAATTTCATAAGTGAATATATATACTGTGAGGTTACTGTGAGGATCCCTAGATCCTTAAATAGATGTCTGCAGGATGACCGTGGGTGGGCACCAGCAATTATTCTGATTACACATTTTTGAGCAATGAATACTTTTCTACTCAACGATGAATTACCCCAGAATATGATGCCATACAAAAGCAGTGAATTAAAGTAGGCATAGTAAGCTAATTTACTGAGATTCTTATCACTAAAATTTGCAATAACACTAATAGCATACGTAGATGAACTCTGACGTTTCAGCAGACCATCAATGTGTTGCTTCCAGTTTAACCTCTCATCAATGGACACACCTAAAAATTTTGAAAATTCTACCTTAGCTACAGACTTCTGTTCAAAGTCTATATTTATTACTGGAGTTGTGCCATTTACTGTGCGGAACTGTATATACTGTGTTTTATCAAAATTTAAAGAGAGTCCGTTTGCTGAGAACCAGTTAATAATTTTGTGAAAAGCATCATTTACAATTACATCACTTAGTTCTTGGTTTTTGGATGTTATTACTATACTTGTATCATCAGCAAAAAGGACTGACTTTGCATCTTCATCAATGTGGAATGGTAAATCGTTAATGTATATCAAGAACAGTAAAGGACCTAAGACCGAACCCTGTGGGACCCCGTTCCTGATAGCCCCCCAGTTTGAGGAATCAGCTGTTGTTTTAACATTACATGAACCACTTATTTCAACTTTCTGCATTCTTCCAGTTAAGTATGAATTAAACCATTTGTGCACTGCCCCCCTCAAACCATAATGATTTAGCTTGTGTAAAAGAATTCCATGATTTACACAATCAAAAGCCTTTGAGAGATCACAAAAAATACCAATGGGTGATGTCCGGTTATTCAGAGCATTTAATATTTGATCAGTGAAAGCGTATATAGCATTTTCTGTTGAAAAGCCTTTCTGAAAACCAAGCTGAAATTTTGTTAGTACATTGCTTTCTAAAAAATTTTTGATAGAGCTGTCAGAAGAGAGAGTGGGCGGTAGTTATTGACATCCAACATATCCCCCTTTTTATGCGATGGTTTTACAATGGCATATTTCAGTCTATCGCGGAAAACACTCTGCTCCAAAGAGCTATTACATACGTGGCTGAGAATCCTACTTATCTGTGGGGAACAAGCTTAAAGTACCTTGCTGGAAATGCCATCAATTCTGTAAGAGCTTTTACTTTTCAGTGAGTTTATCATTTTACTGATTTCAGAGGGAGAGGTTGGTGGAAATACAGTTGTTTCAAACTGCACAGGTATGGCCTCTTCTATTAGTAGCTTGCTTCTTCTAGTGAAGATCTAGATCCTATTTTCTCCACAACATTTAAAAAATGATTATTGAAAATATTTTCAATTTCTGATTGTTTGTTAGTACACTTGTCATTCAGTTTTATGGCACTAAAGTCTTCCTGTGCTCTTGGTTGCCCTGTTTCCCTTTCAATAATATTCCAAATAGCTTTAATTTTATTATCAGAGTTACTGATCTCAGACATGATACACATGCTTCTGGACTTTTTAATAACTTTTCTTAGTACCGCACAATAGTTTTTATAATATTGAACAATTTTGGGGTCAGTACTCCCTCTTTTACGGTTGCAAGATATTCTTATTCCTTTAGTTAGCCAAGGTTTTTTATGTTTTCTTGGAATTATGTTTAACTATTTTCTTGGGAAAACAATTTTCAAATACCCTTAAAAATGTATCGTGAAATAAGTTATATTTCAAGTTTGCATCGGGTTCCTTATACACTTCATCCCACTCTAGCTGCTGTAGGCTTTCCCTAAAGTTTGCAATATTTATATTGTTAATTGAACGCAGTGCTTTGAAATTCTGATTTGATATACTGCATGGGCTATGTCATGTACTGTAACTAGCTGTGCACCATGATCTGAAAGACTATTCTCAACAGGATAAGCATTTATGTCCTTAAACTTATCTTGGTCTATAAAAAAGTTATCTATCAATGTCCTGCTGTTCTTTGTTATCCGAGTAGGAAAATCAATGACGGAGCTGAAATTGAAAGAACTGAGTAATACTACAAGGTCATTCTTCCTATTACACTCTTTCAGGGAATCAACATTGAAATCCCCACAAATGATAATTTGCTTCCCCCTGTCTGACAGATAGCACAACAAAGCATCCAAGTTTTCTATAAATAGCTGGAAATTCCCTGAGGGGGACCTATACACTGTTACAGTTATGAAAGTGCCATCATTTAGATTTAGTTCAGTGGCACATGCTTCCATATGTTGCTCTACACAAAATTTTTTAGTTTCTACATTTTTTACACTGTGGAAGCTTCTGACATATATGGCAACTCCTTCTCTCATCATATTATCTCTACTTACATGTGCAGCTAATTTGTACCCATTGATGCTAACCTTTTGCATATCAGTGACAATGTGATGCTCAGACAGGCATAGTACATCTATTACATTCTCAGTTTCTATATCTTCTAAACAAAGCAGAAGCTCATCAATTTTATTCTTCAATCCCCCAATATTTTGATGAAATATACTAACATTATTTTTCACTTTACTTTTGTGAGTATCTTGAACTCTTTTAACATCTTTAGTACTTGCCTGGCTGAGTTTCCCACTGGACACTGATCTTACACTAAAAAAGAGTTTATGTCGCGCATAAACACCATTACTTCGCAGTTTGACATGGCTAATCTGGCGTGCCTTCAACAACAAGATCCCAGCATACAGGACTTATTACAGGACACCAACATTTACCTTGGAGAATCGTCACCTACCGGGATCCGACTGCCCGGTCATATGTGACACTTTTGCTGGTACACCGCACCCGATCGTACCTGCCTCCCTCCGTCGAGCAGTTTTTGATACCCTCCATGACCAAGCCCACCCTGGCGTTCGGGCTATGACATGCCTTGTAACCAAACGATTTATATGGCCCAATCTCAAGCATGACTGCAGTGACTGGGCCTGTGTGTACATACCCTGTCAGCCCAGTAAAGTCGGATGTCCTGCCCAGCCGCCACTCAGACAGTTGATGTTCCTAAGAGTCGCTTCCGCCACATCCACCTCGACATCGTTGGTCCCCTCCCCCCTTATGAGGGCTACAGATACATTTAATCTATGATCGACCATACCAGCAGGTGGGTGGAAGCTGTACCACTTATTGACATTTCAGCTGCTGCGGTGGCTCGCACCTTTGTCCAAACGCGGCTCGCCTGCTTCGGCTGTCCATCCGCGATTACTACAGACCAGAGCCAGCAGTTTGAGTCTGTCCTTTTCGCCAGTCTTTGCCAACTATGTGATGTCAATAAATTCCATACAACCGCTTATCATCCACAAGCTAACGGTTTAGTCAAACGCTGGCACAGAACACTAAAAGCAGCCGTCATGTGCCATGTGGAACAGTGGTCAGAGGCCCTTCCCTGGGTGCTTTTAAGCATGCGATCAGCCTTCAAAGAGGACCTGCAAGCATCATTAGCAGAAGGGCTCTACTGTGAGTCCCCTGTTCTTCCTTGTGAGTTCATCGAGGATTCACATCCCCTTTCATCGGACGTGCTCCCCCAATTTGGTCGAGAGTGTTCGCACGTGTATTTCACACATCCGTGTACCACCTCCACATGCACACACGGTCCTATGCATTTTCGTACACAAAGACTTGGCTTAATGTGAGCATGTAATGCTCCGGGATGACACTGTGCGAGCCGCTTTACAACCTTCCTACACAGGACTTTACAAGGTACTGTCACGCTCCCAAAACACGTTCCAAATCTCCATCAATGGACAATCACACATCATGCCTGTGAACCGTTTAAAGTTGGCATGGACTATCTCGGAAGCAGCATCTGTTATTCCGTGTGACTTCACCACTCCAGTCGAGTGTACTCACCCAAGAGACAACAGTGTTCTAAGTGATGTGCCGTGTGACGCCCACACTCCAAGCGCGTGTTCCGACTCAGGTCATAGCGTCCCGTGTGACGTTTCTCCCCCTCAGTGCAACACAGCTACGCCCCCCTTTAGATCGAGTGATTGTGTCTCACCCACACCATCGCCAGCAACTCAACTTTCACAAGCTCCTCGGTCGAGCATCTACATCACAGTCGACGTCTCCATGTATACAGCTGACAATCTAGCAGTCCAGGTCCGTGACGGCTTCCTTTTCATCCTCCACACCCCTCCCCACTCTCTCGACAATTCACATCCCTCTGTTACATTCCTCAGGCATCTCTCCCTTCCTCCCGAACCCGATGTTGATAGCATTACATCGTTCATTGACAGGGCCAGTACCCTTACTGTCACCATCCCCATGTGTCCCTCTTTGTCAACATCACTGCCTCCCTCTCCCCTCCCCTAGTCTAGAGCAGGTCATCGTCTTCTGCCTCCTCTCTGGCATAGGGACTATACCTTTTCCTCGCCTAACTGTCCCCCTCTCCCGGATCCAGATACCTCACCGATTACACCGTGCTCTGCACTACCGGTGGGGGGCTCTGTGGTGATTATCGAACACAAGCAATCAACCGACTCTTCTTTGAACTAACTTCACTGGAAAAATTGTGTACGTTAGTGTTTGCCATGTTGTCGAATCAAGCAACTGTGGATTTTTAATGTGTCACTTCGTGTAGCTATTTATAGAAACAATAAAACTATTCAATCAATTAAGTGGTATGTTTCGGTTCTACAACCTCTATACGACCCAACTACCACAAGTTTACACAAACATGAGCTTACATACATATTTTCTGAGAAGTTATGAACACACAAATTACATACTCAGCTACACATTTGTACTTTAGTGGTGTATTCCTCTAACACATATACACAATAGTACCTGGTTGGATATTCTTTCTGCACTTAATTTGCTTAGTAGCAGATGATATAGATGCAAGATTTTTGCACATACTTGCATTAATGTTTTACTCTTTACAAAATTCTTTGCTGCAATTTCTTTCATGTTTCTTTCCACCCATGTGGAGCAGAAATTCGCTTGCACTGCAGAAGCAATGATCAAGTAGAAATGATTTTAATTTTTTATTAAATACAGTCAGGGACTTACTGTTTTTTATTTCTGATGGCAGGCTATTGTATATTTTAATGCCTTTGTTGAAGGGAGAGTTTTTAAAGGCAGAGGTGCACATTTCTTTAACATGGAGTTTCATTTTCTGTCTAGTACCATAGTCATGAACATTTACATTTTTATTAAATTTTGTAATATTACTTTTTACAAATTTGCATAGTTCCAGTACATACAGGCTGCCAAGGGGTAGGATGAGCAACTTTTGGAAGAGAGGTCTGCAGCTATCAGTTGGCTTTGCCTTGTTCATTATTATTATAGCTCTCTTTTGGGTTATGAGAATGTTCAGGCTATGTGTAGAGTCTCCCCAGAGTATAATACCATACTGCATTACACTGTGGAATTGTGCATAGTAGGCTGTGTGAACAGTTTCTGGGCTTGTGCAGTATGCGAGGATTCGTAAGGCGTAGCACACTTTGTTTAGTTTACTATTAGTTTTACTAATGTGTGTTTGTCATTTTAGATTATCCTGGATCCATAGGCCCAGAAATCTTGTTTCTGTATTTGGGGATATTTGGGAACTGTATAATTTCATGTCAGGCATAATTTTATTTGATCTTAGGTGGAAGTTTAGGTAAGTGGTTTTCTTTGTGTTAGCTATGAGCTTGTTTTTCTCAAACCAATCCCCAAGTTCATCTATATTTCCATTTATGGCCTCTTGGAGTTCATGTTCATTTTTGCTTGTTATGAGTATACTGGTATCATATGCAGAGAGTACACTGGTGCTGGCTTTGATGTTTGACAGTAGGTCGTTTATGTACACAATGAAGAGCACTGGTCCAAGTATTGAGCCTTGGGGCACACGTTGTGTAATATTCCAATAGTCAGAGTAGTATGTTTCGATATGTCCTTGGTTGTTATGTTTTATTGACACTTTTTGTTTCCTATTTGTCAGGTATGAGCTGAACCAGTTTAGTAGGGTGCCTCTGATGCAATATGGCTCCAGTTTGTTGAGAAGAATTTTGTTGTCTATGACATCAAATGCCTTGGACAAATCTAGGAAGATCCCAACTGCTTTTTGTTTTTTGTCTAGAGCATCTACGGTGGAGTGTAAATACTCATATATGGCAATTGTCGTGGATTTGTTTTTTCTGAAACTGTGATGGGCATCAGATAGTATCTGGTTCTTATCAAGAAAATTTATTAGTCTTTCGTGAATTAATCTCTCCAAAAGCTTACCAAACACAGGTAACAGCAATATGGTTCTGTAATTTTCTGCGTTGAGTTTTTCACCTTTCTTAAAGATTGGGATGACTTTAGCCACTTTCATGCATTTTGGAAATGTACCTGCCAACAACAATGAGTTGTACACATTTGAGAGTGGGAGAGCTATTTTGTTTATGCACTTTTTTATGATAAAATCTGGGATGTCATCGATTGCAGATGAGAATTTATTCTTGAGGTACTTTGCACTTAGTACAATTTCTTCAGGAGTAGTTTCCCAGAAGAATATAGATTCTACAGGAGTTGTTATTTTGTTTTGTCTGTTGGGTAGGGGTTTGTTGATGCTTTGTAACAGATTTTTAACAATATTTTCATAGTAATTGTTCAAAATATTTGCAATTTCTTGTGGATTAATGACTCTGGTGTTGGGATAGTGTTTTCATGCTTACGTGGCTGTTGATTCGTTTCGTTCCTTATGATGTTCCACACTGCCTTGGTTTTGTTTGAGGATGTGGCCACATAGTTTTCATTTGCTGTTTGCTTTGCTAGTGCTATGATTTTTTAAAGGGATTTTGACATATTGCTTGATATATCTTTCTTGAGATGGGGTGGCGATGGTGTTGTTATTTTTTAGGTACTTCAACAGAGCTCTCTTCCTTCTGCAAGAAATCTTTATACCAGTTGTTATCCATGCCTTCTTATTGGGTTGTTTTGATGTGGTGCATTTGAGTTTAAGAGGAAAGGCAATGTTGAAGTGATATAGAAATGTGTTTAGAAATGATTCCATTTTGTTGTCTGTATCGTCTGCTTCATATACCTTGTTCCATGTTTCTGCAGCTAAGGAATCAGTGAAGATTTTCATGTTTTCATTGCTGTAGTTTCTTACTTTAGTTGTGTATTTGTTGTTGAAGTCTAAAGAGAGAACATTGGTAAGGTATAGGACTTGGCCACAGTGATCACTATAGCCTGTGTCCAGAGGTTTGACTCTGTGGAGGGACAGTTTACAAATATCTGGTCAAGTATGGTTTTGGAGTTGTTTTTGCATCTTGTGGGGAATGTTACTGTGGGATTCAGACTGAATGAGTTAGTGAAATTCAGTAGGGATCCTTTCACATGCCTTGTAGACTGGAAATCAACATTGAAATCGCCATATAAAAATAGTACCTTTTTGTTTTTGTGAAGTTTGTTTACCAGTATTTCAAGGTTTTTAAGGAAGACACATACATTGCTTGTTGGAGAACAATAGATACATATTATGATTATATTTGCTTCTAGAATTTTGATTTCAACTGCCTCAAAATCGTTTTCTTTATTTCAGTGGTCAAACTGGTCAAAACTTCTATAGTTTACGGAATTTTTTATAAATATGGCAGCACCTCCACCTTTCTGGCTTTTCCTGCAATAGTGGAAAGCCAGGTATGCTAGCAGAACTAATTTGGTATTTTTCAGCCAATGTTCTGTAATGCAAATGACATTTACATATTGTAGGACTGTTGTGAATAGGAGTTCAATTTCTGCAAGCTTGTTTGTTATTGACTGCACATTTTGGTGGTATATGGAGAAGCTGTATGTATGTGGACACTGACAGCTCTTTTTTATCGCCTCTGCAGAAGTAGAACATCCTACCATCGTTGGCGTAACCTGTATGGTTTACACTGGTTTTGTCTTTGGATGAAAGGTTTTTTACAGTTATGTTTTGTTCCTTAAATCTAAGAGGTATTATATGATTGCTGTGTCCTTTCTTTTGCTCTACAGATTGTGATATGTGATTTGCAATTTCTCTTCTGCCAAGGTTGTTCAAGTGGAACCCATGTCATGTATAGTGTTCTCTGCGAAATTTGCTACCTTTGGTTACGGTGACATTTGCAAATTTTGAACAGAGTTTATAGATTTGTGAGTTTGTGTTTGTTACGTCTGTATTTACACATGACCTGTTTGGAAGGTCGTGTCTAAATGGTATGTCAACTAGGAACACTTTCTTTGCTGAAATGCACAGTAGTTTGTTTCTTAGTGTTTTTAGTAGATTCTGGCTGTTTTTGCAATCTACATCATTCGTTCCTGCTGCAATTACAACAATGTCAGAGGTGCATGTTTTTGGAGGGTTTTGATCAATGTTTTTTAGGACAACACTTGCATTTGCTTGGTGATAGACGTAACCAGAACTTTGAATGTGGTCACGTTCATTTAGGAACCTCGATATATTGCGGACTTGGCTGTCGCCCAAGATGATTGCATGATTGCCTTAAACTTTTGTTCACTCACTTTTTTGTTTTTCACGGAATTTTGTAACCATTTCCACTTTTGTTTTTGAGATCACTGGTGGTTAAATATGGGTTTGAAAGTTGTGTTTGCGTCGTTTTCTGACATATAATTGTCTTACCTGATATTAGACTTGGTTGCTCTTTACCTTTTGAGCTGCTGGTGCTACATACATTGTTACTGGAGCGATTGATTGTAGCACTAAAATCACATTCCTTATTTCCAATAACAAGCCTGTTATTTCCGGCATTTCCAGTCACACGTGTGTCACGTGAACACAATACACAAGTATTTTGTTGATCACTTTTGACTGTAGCCATTTTCTTCTTTATTTCTTCATGTTCCTAGTGTGCTGCAGCCAGTTCTTCCCTTAAAGCATCGTTTTTCCCTTCCTGGGACACCAACAGATCCTCGAGATTGCTGACTGTTATGTACTCGGCAGAGAGTTTATCCTTCAGTATTTTGAATTTGTTCAAGAGATCCTCGTGTTCAGAGTGTATTGCAGCTAGTTCTTCTTTTAATGTGGTAATTGCCTTTTCTTGAAGGGTTATGGAGACTTTTTAGATTGTTTTCTGCTAAACATTTGACACATGTATGGCATTGCCACTGGTCTCCATCGTTTATGAATTTCAGATTAATTTTGATGCACTTATCGTCATACCAACACATACATTCCATGCACAGGATGCCTCTTGCTACCTTTTTCGAGCATATGTTGCATACGGAATGGACACATAACAACAAAACCAGCAGGATGTAATAATTCCACAATCAGTTTCTCTTACGCATTTGATGACCAGTACTTTTAAATTTCTCTTGGAAATCATTCCTTGATTTGAAATCCTCAGAAAGAGCTATTCCCCAGTCTGCTGTGTCACCTACCAGGGAACTAAGCTATCTTTCTTGAGCCTTTCCACTTCTTGGGTAAAGATCAGAAGAACACCCTCAAAATTAAGTTCAAAGCACTTCCCCATCTGACTTAAATTTCGGAAATTGTTTAGAAAAATTCATTCTATTTCCTAATTTTTGTAACTTCTGTTTTAGTTTTTTCTAGTTCATTCTACAGCTTTTGAAACTCCCTTTGATTTTCTGTAGTATCCCCAATTAAGTGTGGCATTAAAAGAGCCAAACCTTCCTTGTATTCCTTGTACTTTCTGTTCCACTAGTTCTCATAACTGCTCCTCCAAACTAGTCAATGTATTATGTGCAATTAATGCTCCATTACAACTGTTACTATGCTCTAACATTTTGTCCTTTCACATCTGAGGTTTTGCACATTAACATTCTCAGATTTATGTTTTGAGAAACTTTTTTCACAGGTGTCCAAAATTAAAGCAACAACTGAAAATTCCACAAAGTTGCATTTACAGGGCGTTTCAAAAAGAAAGAGCAGATTTCAAACATTTATTTCTCAAAAACTACAAATGATAGAAACACAATTCAAACGTTTCTTGTCAGAGAAAGGTTCAAAGTTTTTCAATGGTCCGCGCAGAAGTTCCATGCAAATCCGCAGTGGCGCTGGCGTTTGTTTGTAGGAAAATGGCGACGACACCACAGGAACGATCATTTTGTGTGCTGCAATTTGCAAAGTTAGAGTCCATTGTTGGTGTGCAACGTGCATTCCGCCGTCAATTCAACAAACAGCCGCCTCGTCATAAGCAAATTTATGAGTGGCATCACAGATTCGTAGAAGATGGTTGCATCTGCAAGCGAAAAAGCACGGGTCGTCCACGCACATCGGATGAAAATGTCGAGCGTGTCCGTGCAGCTTACGAAAGGAGCCCTAGAAAATCCACGACACGGGCAAGTCACGAACTAAACATGTCTAAAACAACGGTATGGCGCGTTCTGAGTAAGCGTCTGCACATGAAGCCGTACAAACTGCAGTTATTGCAAGCATTGCGTCCTGACGACCACAACAAAAGGTTCGAATTTTCAACTGCAATTCTACAGGACATGGAAGAGGACAATTTTGCCGAACGATTAATTTTTTCAGATGAATCAACGTTTCACATTTCTGGTAAAGTTAATCGGCATAACGTACGAATTTGGGCGAGTGAAACTCCGAGGGACGTTATTCAACATGAAAGAGACTCACCAAAGGTTAACGTCTTTTGTGCAATTTCGGTAAACAAAGTTTATGGACCTTTCTTTTTCATGGAGAAAACTATCACAGGAACCATTTACCTGGACATGTTAGAAAACTGGCTATTTCCTCAACTTCAGGAAGATTCAAATCACTTCATCTTCATGCAAGATGGCGCCCCACCACACTTCTCTGAACCTGTACGACGGTACCTAAATAACACCATTCCAGGACGGTGGATTGGAAGAGCAGGAGCACAAGATCAATGTCATCGTCTGTGGCCTCCCAGGTCACCAGACCTTACTCCCTGCGATTTTTATTTGTGGGGGTACATAAAGGACTGTGTTTATGTCCCACCTATGCCCGCTACTCTTCAAGAGGTACGACATCGAATTGTTGCGGCCGTGAATTCGGTAACTAAAGACCAGTTGCGTCGTGTGTGGCAAGAAATGAGATACCGGTTTGATATTTGTCGTGTAACAAATGGTGCTCATATTGAGGTACAGTTTTGATATTTGTTGTGTAACATTTGGTACTCATATTGAGTGAAGGACCGTTGGAATTGTGTTTCTATCATTTGTAGTTTTTGAGAAATAAATGTTTGAAATCTGCTCTTTCTTTTTGAAACGCCCTGTATTTTGCCACAAAAATGCATGAACTGGTGATAGTAAAGGAGAAAAAATGTGAAGAATACAGAACGTAAACAACCACAACATGCATAATAGTAGACAAAAATATTCTTTGTTTTTTCCGACTTAACAGGTTTGCACACACATTCTGACAAATGGTTAATGTGCTCAGTATTGAATGTGACCACCTCTGGCAGCAACTCAGGCCTGACAACGATGGGGCATGCTGCAAATTGCGTCATCAGTCTCATGTTGAGGCAATAATGCCCATTATTCCTGCAGAGCTGCTCACAGTATTGGAGACAACCATTAAACATTGCAGATTCACCCATACAATTTCATGAAAGGAGTTGGAGTGATAAACATAATCCCTGTCCACACTATTAGGGATCCTCCCCAATATCGGTCTCTTTCCACAATGTTTGGACCCCGAAATCATATTCCACATTCCTTCCAGATGTGAATCCATTAAAAAACACTCTCCAGACTAAACTGGGACTCATCTGTCGAAACAACATTGGCCCACAACTTGACTGTCCATGTGGCATGCTGTGACTCCACTCTAGATGTTCCCTTCTGAGAATACACATCAGAGGTAGACATGCAGCAGGTCTCCAAGGCCACTCTGTGAACACTTTTGCACACCATTTGCCCTGATACAACACATCCAGTGGATGCTGCAATCTCACATGCCAGTTGCTGTGAGGTACTGAGGTGGTACTGTTGTGCCCTTACAACCAAATAATGGTCCTCTATTCCGAAGTCACACATGGTGGGCCCTAGCCTGGTAATCAGGATACAGTTTTGGTCTCTATTAACTGTCACCACATCCAAGAAACAACAGAATGATTCACAATAAGCCATGGGGCCACATCAGTTTGTATCTCTCCTGTTTCCTTTCCTTCCATGGTCCCCCACTGCAGAGAGTGCATCTTCTCTGTGCCATACTGCACCATCTGTGAAAGTGCACAAAGCTATTCTGGATATGGGACTACCCAGAAACACTACCCCATCTGATAGGTGCCCTGTCAGCGTCATTGGCATGGTTTCCTGTTGACCGGAGTGCCACCTTCTGTGCAGAGCATGATTGTACGGATCTCAGGTTGACAGTTTGCATCATTATATCATGAATTAGGCATGGGATATGGAAACAGCAGTGTTTTGCTTTAATCTTGGACACCAGTGTATTAGTTTAATTTTCTTGGTTACCTATTTAACATGTTCTTGAACTATATTCCTGACTAAGTCACTTTGTTTAATTATCTCCATTTGTACCTCCTTCTGTAGGGATGATATTATTGCTTTGAAACTTTTTAACTCTTCTCCTTGGGCTTTATTAACATTTGATAACTCTTCCCTATGGGTTTTAATACAATTAAACAAATCTTCCCCTTTGGGCTTAAGACTATTACATAACTCTGTCTTTAATAGAATATTGCTGTTAGTCAACTCTCTTTTGGTGGCTTTTGTTAAGCTGGTCAAACCTATTTAAATGATATCAATATGTGGTTAACTATGTATATGTATCTTTGACTGTGTTTTACATCTTTGTCTCCACATGCTGTTCCCAGTCATTCCCAGTTCGTTTACTTGTGTGTGTAAGCTAACATGTAGCGAAGTGTACCAATGTGAACTGTTACAATAAATTATATAATGTGCACAAGTTTATCATGTTCTCAATACTCACAGAGCCTCAACAGGTTATGGGCCCAGATATGCAGATAACTGATTGTTAAAAGTATCAGGAATCGCTGTTTAAAACCCATGTGTTGTGATTGAGAGTCCAGTGTACTGTTGTTCACAAAGAAGAATCATTCGAGTTGACATATATGGTGACTAATTATATAATTAGTGTGCCAAAGCTAAAAGGATGTGAGAACTACAGAGATTGTGTGTTCACTATCGAAATTGTGCTTATTCTTGAAGGATTAGCAAAGTGTGTCTCAGAAATAGTTGCATCAGAAGATTCGAAGGCCAAAGCAAAGATAATTCTTACAATTTATCCATCTTTATATGTGCACATAAGAGAAGCAAAATCAACAGTGGGCTTGTGGAAGAAACTGAAATCAATGTTTGATGATTCTGGTTTTGTGAGAAGAATAAATTTATTGAGAACACTGACATCAACACGTCTATAAAAATGTGATTCAATGACATGGAACAGGTTTTGCTATTAATGATGAATGGATTGGTTTGTTATTGCTAGCAGGATTGCCAAAAAATATTCTCCCAAGATAATGGCAACTGAGCACTCAGGAATTCCAATTGCAATGGACGCAATCAAAAGTAAGCTTCTTGACATGGAAGAAGAGGTCACCACAACTGGTAGTGCTTTTAGGGCCAAAAGTTGGCAAAGTAAACCAAAGTTTTCCTCACCGAAATGAAAATGCAGTGGGAAACCAAAACAGAAACGTCATTGTTTGCTATAAATGCAAGAAACCAGTACATTTTAAAAGTAAGTGCCCTAACAGTGAAAATGATACAAGACAAAACAAAACTTCAAATGTTTTCAGTGCTGTATTTATAAGTGGTACTTTTGACAGAAGTGACTGGTATTTTGATTCAGGTGTTAGTGTGCATCTGACAGCAAATGAAGAATGGAGAAAAAATAAAGTGAATAATGTTAACACTCAAAAGATGATGGCTGCAGATCAGACAGAAACCCTGTGCTGTGCTCTAGAGAAGTTGATTTAACAATAGTGGCCAGGAAGAACTTTTTTGATATTACTGTAAGAAATGTTATGTGTGCTCCTGAACTAACTACAAATTTGCTCTCTGTGAGCAGGTTGATTGAACAAGGAAATTTTGTTAAATTTAATAGTGATCAGTGCAATATTTATAACAAGCATAAGGAACTAGTTGCAATTGCAGATCTGATTAATGGTGTGTACAAGCTAAACGTTGATGGAAGAAGTGATTTTTGGGGAATGATCACAGCATTTGATTGGCATAGAAGATTAGGTCACCTAAATGCAAAGGATCTTATTAAAATGAAAAATGGTGCTGTAGAAGGAATGGTATGTGAAGACATTAACATCAACATTAGCAAGAAAAACTGTGTAGTATGCAATGAAGGCAAACAAACAAAACAGCCTTTTCCACTTGGAGGCACTAGAGCCTCTAAACCACTTGAAGTAGTACATGCAGACCTGTGTAGACCAATGGAGGTTATGTCATTAGGTGGTGCAAAGCATTTTTTCATTTTGGAAGATGATTACACCAGTATGGGATTTGTGTATTTCCTGAAAACGAATGAGACAGAAAAAATTCAAGAATTTAAAAAAATGGTGGGGAATCAGCAAGAAAGGAAAATCAAAACAGTAAGAACACATAATGAAAAAGAATTCTGTTGTGTGGATTTTGACAGTTTGTTGAAAAAACATGGTATTATACATTAGTTATCCAACAGCTATACACCAGAACGAAATGGTTTGGCAGAAAGATTAAATAGTACTGTTGTAGAAAAGGCAAGATGTTTACTGTTTGATGGAAATCTTGAAAAAAGATTTTGGGCTGAAGCAGTTAATAGTGCAGTATACTTGTGAAACAGGTCAGTGAGTTCAAGTTTTGGGAATAAAACACCCTATGAACTATGAACTGGCAAGAAACCCAACATTGGTCATCTCAGATTAATTGGAAGCAAGGTCATGGTGCATATTTCCAAAGTCAAGAGATCAAAATTAGATAAAAAGGCAAAAGAAATGATGTTAGTGGGATACAGCAGTACTACAAAGTCTATAGACTCTACGACCCTGAAGCAAATGATGTTGTGATAAGCTGAGATGTGACTATAATGGAAAATCCAAGTGATGCAGAAACCAAAATAAAGAATTGTGAAGAAATCACCACTTCAAGGAGGGATGATGAAGAAAATGAAAAGTCTGATACTGTATTAACAGAGGAATTACATGATGTCTCAAAAGAAGCAGTCACATCAGAGAAAGAAACTTATGATAAAAAATGTGTTATGCAAGAAGATAAAGTGAAAAATATCAGAAGATTACAAAGGCAGCCCAAACCAAATAGAAGATTTGAAGATTACAAGGTTTACTTTTCTGCTGGAACTTCAGATCAGCTCGAGGATCCAACAACCATGCAGGAGGCCATTAACAGACCTGATGCAGAAGAATGGAAATGTGCTAAGCATGAAGAGATACAGGCATTTGAAGACAACAATGCCTGGGAAGTAGTAAACGTTCTACAAAGTGCAAGTGTTGTGCAGTGTAAGTGGGTGTTTAAGAAAAAAAATCAACAGTAAAGGTGAAGTGCAGCATCACGCTATACTAGTGCAAAAGGATTCGCTCAGAAATCTGGGGTTGATTATGATGAGACCTTTTCTCCTGTGGTAAGGCATGCAACACTTAGACTTCTAATAGCTTTATCCCTTGAACGAGATTTGAACATTATGCATCTTGATGTTAAAAGCGCTATCTTAAATGGTATTCTCAAAGAGGATATTTTCTTACAACAACCTGAAGGATTAAATCTTTGTAATGATAAAATAAAGGTTTTGAAGTTAAAAAGGGCTACATATGGTTTAAAACAATCATCCAGAGTATGGAATGAGAGAGTAAATAATGTCTTAAGCTGTCTAGGTTACAAAAGATCTGATTTAGAACCTTGCTTGTTTGCAAAACACAAAGATAAATGCTTAGTTGCTATGGTTGAATTAGATGTGGATGACTTTAATATTTCTTCAAATGACTCAACTGAGACTGAATTTTTGGAAAATAAGTCAAGTTCAGGGTTCAAAGTAAAGGATTTAAGAATGGCTAAAAATTGTTTGGGGATGGAAATCAAATATGTTAAAGCAAATGGAGTATTAGCTTTAAGTCAAGAGAAGTATATTGATCAGGTATTGAAAATTTATATTAAAAATGAAGAAATACTTCCAGCTGTATTTAAGGTGTCAATTTTATTTTGGCAACTAGTTTCAACATTGTAACATTTACTACCTACCTTCCACACACAGCACGTCCATATCTCACCACTGACTTCTAGTATCAGCTGCACACAGTTGATGTCAACAAATGTATGGGCCTGAAGATGATGATGTTACAATGTTGAAACTAGTTGCCAAAATAAAATCGACAGCTTAAATACAGCTGGAGGAATTTCTTCATTTTTAATATAAATTTATACCAGCAGACATCCCACTATTCTCCATTTCAACTATGGATGTATGAAAGTTATTGAAAAAGTTCAACATGACAGGTTGTAAAACTGTAAAGACTTCTGTTGAAATGAAGCTTGATTTTCTAAATGAAAAAGAAACTAAAATTAGTGATGTACACTAATGGCCATTAAAATTGCTGCACCAAGAAGAAATGCAGACGATAAAAGGGTATTCATTGGACAAATATATACTAGAACTGACATGTGATTACATCTTCATGCAGTTTGGGTGCATAGATCCTAAGAAATCAGTACCTAGAACAACTACCTCTGTCTGTAATAACGGTCTTGATACGCCTGGGCATTGAGTCAAACAGAGCTTGGATGGCGAGTACAGGTACAACTGCCCATGCAGCTTCAACACGATACCACAATTCATCAAGAATAGTGACTGCCGTATTGTGACGAGCCAGTTGCTTGACCACCATTGACCAGACATTTTCAATTGATGACAGATCTGGAGAATGTGATGGCCAGGGCAGCAGATGAACATTTTCTGTATCCAGAAAGGCCTGTACAGGACCTGTAAAATGCAGTTGTGCAGTATCCTTATGAAATGTAGGGTTTTGCGGGGATCGAATGAAATGTAATGTCCACTGTTCAAACTGCCGTCAATGCGAACAATAGGTGACCGAGATGTGTAACCAATGGCATCCCATACCATCACGCCGGGTGATACGCCAGTATGGAGATGATGAATACATGCTTCCAATGGGCGTTCACCGTGATGTCGCCAAACATGGATGCAACCATCACGATGCTGTAAACAGAACCTCGATTCATCGGAAAAAATGACGTGAAAAAATGACGTTTTGCCATCATGCACCCAGGTTCGTCATTGAGTACACCATCGCAGGCGCTCCTGTCTGTGATGCAGCGTCAAGGGTAACCGCAGCCAAGGTCTCCAAGCTGATAGTCCATGCTGCTGCAAATGTCGTTGAACTGTTTGTGCAGATGGTTGTTGTCTTGCAAACTCCCCCATCTGTTGACTCAGGGATCAAGAGTGGCTGCACAATCCGTTACAGCCATGCAGATAAGATGCCTGTCATCTCAACTGGTAGTGACACGAGGCCGGTGGGATCCAGCACAGTGTTCCTTATTACCCTCCTGAACCCACCGATTCCATATTCTGCTAACAGTCATTGGATCTTGACCAATGCAAGCAGCAATCTCACAATTGCTATAGGCTACAATCTGACCTTTATCAAAGTCGGAAATGTGATGGTACGCATTTCTCCTCCTTGCACGAGGCATCACAACAACGTTTCACCAGGCAATGCCAGTCAGCTGCTGTTTGTGTATGAGAAATCAGTTGGAAACGTTCCTCGTGTCAGCATGTTGTAGGTGTTGCCACCGGCACCAACCTTGTGTGAATGCTCTGAAAAGCTAATGATTTGCATATCACAGCATCTTCTTCCTGTTGGTTAAATTTCACGTCTATAGCATGTCATCTTCATGGTGTACCAATTTTAATGGCTAGTAGTGTACTTTATCAACCCCTAATTGGTAGCTTAACATATTTATTGGTACTTACAAGACCTGACATCTCTTTCATGTGAGCTATTTAAGCCAGTTCAATAATTCTTATACTGAAAAAAATGGGATAAGTGCTAAGATAATTTTGAAATATCTGAAGGAAACTAAGAATCACGGTCTAAAGTTTAGGAAAGGAGATTCAGAATTATGTGCTTATGTAGATGCAGATTGGGCCAATTGTCCTTTAGGCAGAGAATCCTACACTGGTTTTATTTTCAAACTACACTCCTGGAAATTGAAATAAGAACACCGTGAATTCATTGTCCCAGGAAGGGGAAACTTTATTGACACATTCCTGGGGTCAGATACATCACATGATCACACTGACAGAACCACAGGCACATAGACACAGGCAACAGAGCATGCACAATGTCGGCACTACTACAGTGTATATCCACCTTTCGCAGCAATGCAGGCTGCTATTCTCCCATGGAGACGATCGTAGAGATGCTGGATGTAGTCCTGTGGAACGGCTTGCCATGCCATTTCCACCTGGCGCCTCAGTTGGACCAGCGTTCGTGCTGGACGTGCAGACCGCGTGAGACGACGCTTCATCCAGTCCCAAACATGCTCAATGGGGGACAGATCCGGAGATCTTGCTGGCCAGGGTAGATGACATACACCTTCTAGAGCACGTTGGGTGGAACGAGATACATGCGGACGTGCATTGTCCTGTTGGAACAGCAAGTTCCCTTGCCGGTCTAGGAATGGTAGAACGATGGGTTCGATGACGGTTTGGATGTACCGTGCACTATTCAGTGTCCCCTCGATGATCACCAGTGGTGTACGGCCAGTGTAGGAGATCGCTCCCCACACCATGATGCCGGGTGTTGGCCCTGTGTGCCTTGGTCGTATGCAGTCCTGGTTGTGGCGCTCACCTGCACGGCGCCAAACACGCATACGACCATCATTGGCACCAAGGCAGAAGCGACTCTCATCGCTGAAGACGACACGTCTCCATTCGTCCCTCCATTCACGCCTGTCGCGACACCACTGGAGGCGGGCTGCACGATGTTGGGGCGTGAGCGGAAGACGGCCTAACGGTGTGCGGGACCGTAGCCCAGCTTCATGGAGACGGTTGCGAATGGTCCTCGCCGATACCCCAGGAGCAACAGTGTCCCTAATTTGCTGGGAAGTGGCGGTGCGGTCCCCTACGGCACTGCGTAGGATCCTACCGTCTTGGCGTGCATCCGTGCGTCGCTGCGGTCCGGTCCCAGGTCAACGGGCACGTGCACCTTTCGCCGACCACTGGCGACAACATCGGTGTACTGTGGAGACCTCACGCCCCACGTGTTGAGCAATTCGGCGGTACGTCCACCCGGCCTCCCGCATGCCCACTATACGCCCTCGCTCAAAGTCCGTCAACTGCACATACGGTTCACGTCCACGCTGTCGCGGCATGCTACCAGTGTTAAAGACTGCGATGGAGCTCCGTATGCCACGGCAAACTGGCTGACACTGACGGTGGCGGTGCACAAATGCTGCGCAGCTAGCGCCATTCGACGGCCAACACCGCGGTTCCTGGTGTGTCCGCTGTGCCGTGCGTGTGATCATTGCTTGTACAGCCCTCTCGCAGTGTCTGGAGCAAGTATGGTGGGTCTGACACACCGGTGTCAATGTGTTCTTTTTTCCATTTCCAGGAGTGTATATGGGTCTGTAGTGTCATGGCAGAGTGCTAAGTGAAAAACTGTTGCTCTTTCTAGCACAGAAACTGAATATATGGCTCTTTCAGAAGCTCATCAGGAGGCTATTTATTTGAGTGACTTGTTACATGAACTGATAAGCTATAAGTATGTCACATTATTCAGTGATAATCAGAGTGCACTGACCTTATCTGTAGGTACTTCCTATTATAAAAGGTCAAAGCACATTGATGTTTGACATTTTATAAGGGAAGCTGTGCCCAATAAAGTTGTAAAAACTGTTTACTTACAAACAGTTGATATGCCTGCTGACATGATGACAAAGGGATTGAAAAAAGAAAAACATTATGATTTTTTGGACTGTATGGGTTTAGGTTTTTTAAGAAAATCATTTAAATGTTCTGAAGTGGGGGTGTTAATATGGTCAGACCTATTTAAATGATATTGATATGTGGTTAACTATATACGTGTATCTTTGACTGTGTTTAAATCTTTGTTCCTACATGCTGTTCCCAGTCATTCCCAGTTCATTTACTTGTGTGGGTAAGATAACACGTAGCAAAGTGTACCAATGTGAATCATCTCAATAAATTATATAATGTGCACAAGTTTATCATGTTCTCAATATCCACAGAACCTCAACAACTTTAATACTACTAGATAACTCTTCTAATTTTTTTTGAATATTTTTGGTAAACCACCTTCCATACTGAGAACAGTTACCAGCATTCAGTATCACATTTTGACGCCACTACACAACACCAGTAACTTTTGTTTGTCTGACCACATAATGAACTAAGGAAACCCAGTTTTGGGCAGAGTAAGGCTCATCAGATAAATCAAGCAGCTCAGTGCACTGGGATGCCAATGCAAAGCCAATTTAATGAGATGATGAGGTGTAGCACCATTGGTGTGTATGTTTCTCAATCTCCCAGTGCCATTGGATGGTGAGCTGCCTTCATGATAACAACTGTAGCATTTTCAGGAACTAATGACCCAACTGTAGTCCTCCAATACCAAACAGGAAATCCATGTCATCAAACAAATTTTTTTTCTGTTGCCATGCCCAGTCTTGACCTAGCAAGTTCTTGATCATGTTTTTATAGTCAATCAAAATGTTAGTTATTGAATCCTTCATTAAAATTAAAAACTCTTTCTTCTTATTTTATATGATGTTAGTTTCTTTTACATTAAATTGGTATGTTGAACTACACCTCATGTACACTCCAATGTTTTTTTCCGTTGTTGATTCCAGTTATCCAAAGCAATGATATAATTGAATACAATCTTTTCTGAAATATACTGTAAGCAGGGACAAAAGGATGTTCGTTGCAGTGGTTATTCAGGAATGAAAGGATAGACTGGCATGGAGAGCTGCATCAAACCAATCTCCTGGCTGAATACAACAACAACAACAAAACAGTAACTCATTGCTTCCATTTACAATATCTTTCACAGTCTTCAAAATATATTATTATGTCAGGCTGATCCATACATCATCTTAGTTCAGATGAGACACAATTGACAGTACATTAGATTTTTACTTGGCATGCCACTTACATTGTTGTCATGACAATCCTTTTCTTTGTGGCTGCAAAACACCTCCAAATTGTGACTTCAAGTAACAAGCAGCCTCATAGCAGTTGTAGACACTAACATAGTAGCCCACCTCGTAGATGTGATGTGCCCATGTCGTTCATCACATCTGCACATATCGCAGACCATTCCTCCCACAAATATCAAGTAACAAGTGGCCCCACAGCAGGTGCAGACACTTAATTTGCTGTCCCACCTTGTAGATATGTTGTTCCCCTATCTTCCATAACACCTGCACATCTCGAAAACCATTCCTCCATAACGTGATACCTAAAACTTAGCTACTAATAAAATAAACTTTCTTCAAATTTCACAAGCATCATTCATTGTTATATAGGCTTGAGGCATGTAATATATCCTTTATCAAAATTGACCTGTCACATTTCAGAACTTAGAAAACGTAGTTCATTCACGAAAAATCATTCAGTAACTTTTACAAAAAATCATTTACTAATTTCTGTGTGGACGACTTTTTGCAGAGCTTCATAACAATGCTTAAATTATCTGTAATCAAAATTAATTCTGTCTCCTAATTCAGTTAAATGTCATATCATTAAAATGAAGCATGAACAGTAGTGGGGCATTATTAAACCCACTATAATTTTTTCCCATGCAAATGATGTGGTTTCTCTCTTTGCGTCACACAAACAAACTAGGATAATTTTCCGCTTTATGCTTCTTAAGAACTAAATGGCTAAGTACCTAATTACTCCACATGTGGATAACAACCCTGTAGTACATTACCTCCTCAAAAATTTTAGAAAAATAGAGAAAGGAGTGACAATGGACAGTAGTTATTGTAAATATCTGTATACATGAATTACTTGATTTTTCTTATTTTCAAATTGTATACCAAGACATGTCCAACATCCTTGATTCAGGATGTAAAATGGCAGCAAGTAGAAGTACAACATTCCTTAGTCCTCATAAAAACTCTGATTTAGATTATGAAAAGCATATAAAATGCAAAAAAGTGTTGAAAACTGACATCAGCTGTATGGAATGTAAACATTCTTTCTATTTTCAATGTGCTAAAATTTATCCATCAGTGAAAGAAAGCCACAAATTCATGACAAGCTGCAACTGTATTCAGTGTTGCCTCAAAAACACAGGTAAAATATCAGACGCTAAAAATTGTGACTGTAAGTGCAAATTTTCAACATTAGTTGAATACTGAATAAGTGATATTCAGTGTCTAAAGGCTGAAGTTTCTCTACTAAATAAAAAAGTGAGCACAACTAATCAGCAGTGCCTGCTCAACAACTGTAGGCCTATATCTAAAACAAAAGAAAGCTCTCTGGCCATTATTACTAAAAACAGGTATGAGACGCCTCATGAAATAGCGGAAGATGTAGAATTTAAATTGGTGCAAAGAAAGATCAATATTCCAAACTGCAAAAAAAAAAAAAAAAAAACTGCTGGAATAGACATGGGCATGGAATAGCGCAAAACATCACTAGTATCCAGTACGACTTTACAACTGTGACTCACATTCAAGCTGGATTCTCTCTCAGCTCTGGTGAAGCCATATATGAAAAATAGGGAGTCTTTTCCATTACATGAATGTCTCGTAATCATGGGAGGTACAAATGATATAGCACAAAATCAAGCAAATAATGCTATCAGGGACATGAAAGTGACACTCAGTATGTTGATTAACACTAAAGTAATTATTGTTAATATTCTACAGAGACACAATCTAATGAAACAGTCTATAGTGAACTTGGAAGTGCACAAGACAAATGTTTGGCTTAAAACAATATGTAATAAGTTTCGCAATGTGCCCCTGGTAAATGTCAGAAATCTCTCATGGTATGGTATGGTAAAAAAAGAGATAAAAAGACTGTAAGCAAATTAATTGTTGAGGAAATTAGATGAAATTCTCCACAAAGCAAAGAAAATGAGTGTGTTGCCGCATAATTGCACAACCAAGCCTGGGAAACTTGTAAAGCCTGCTGTATGATTTGGTAGCCCTAAATCATCCTTAATAGTTCAGCAGGAGAAACTCAGAATTAATCTCATACACCAGAATTTCATTAGTCTTTAAAAACAACCACAATGATCTATATATTATTACATGTATTGATAAACTTGATACTTTAATCATAACTGAGCATTGGTACAATGAAGACCTAATTAGCATTTGTCAACCACTCTCCATGAAATTTTGTTATGCCTTTATTAGGAAAAACAAGTCTGGTGGTGGCATAGCAATCTTCACTATTAAAGCAACTAATTTCAGAGTTATTGATGTAAGTGCATTCTGTCTAGAAAGAATCACAGAATTTTCTGCAATAAATCTAAAATGGGGTAGAGAGAATATAGCAATTATTGGTGTGTAAATGCCACCTGGGGCATGTATGGATACATTTTACAGAAATCTATCTGACATGCTGATATATATTTAAAAACAAAGATGATGTGACTTACTATACGAAAGCACAGGTCAATAGAAACACAAACAGACACATACATACACACAAAATTCTAGCTTTCGCAACCACTTCCTCTTGCATAATACAAATATCTTTAGGTCTTTCTCCAAAACATACATCAGTATCCCCTTCAAACAGGTCCTTAACAGCCTGAAATATTTTAATTGTGGATGTTTAGGAAAGGAGGAGGCTGATTATGATTTGAGTGATTGGGTGTCCTATGCAAAATTACATAAAGCTTTGATGCCTGAAGAATGGGGTAAAATAAAATTTAAAATTGCCAGAAAATTGGGAGAATTAAGTGAAGAAGAGAATGTTGAGTGAAGAAAAGAAGATATCAGACATGTTAAAAAATAACTTAGTAAACTGTCAACAGTTTTTAAATCAGCTGATATTAAACAACAGGAAAACAGTTTCATTAAATTTCAGTAACTGTCAAATCAAAGTCTTGCATTATCCAGAGACCACCATCAACCAAGACTCCACTCTGAATGAAGAGGCAACAAAATTTCTTGCCATTTGGATATAAAGTAATCTAAAATTGAAAAGATTAATGCCAAGCTAGTACAGTATGTTATCTTCATAAGGGCTCAGAGGAATGCCTAAATGAGCAGTCACTAATGTGTGCCTATTTTATTGCACACTTGGAATATATTCTGGCAAAATTCCCCAGCAGCTCTGGTGAACTTCACAATCCAAACTAAAACCATTTGGATTATTACATGGAGCAGAGCTAGATAGTCATGTAATCCACTGTTTAAAACACTTAAAGTTCTACCACTAACGTGCATGTCTACTCTAGGCACACTAATGTACACTGCCTGACAGAATGTGAAACAACCACAAGGGAAAGAGGAAACAAAATCAAATTTCATGGGTTGACAAGGAATGTGATGTTAAAAACCTTCAACATCGCAGTGCATCAGCAATCGTTGGTTAATATATTAAAAAACTAAAAACCTGCCTCGATTGCAAAAAAAGCACCTAGTGTTAAGTGTTAACCCAGGTTTCGGCGTAGATAACTACACCTTCTACATAACAACAAAAAAACTTGTAGGTTTTATTGTTGTTCTGAAGAAGGTGTAGTTATCTATGCCGAAACCTGGGTTAACACTTAATGCTAAGTGCTTTTTTTGCAATCAAGGCGGGTTTTTAGTTTTTTAATAAATGTTATGTTATTTTAGTGATTACAATATTCAGTCAAATTTATAAAGAACTTGTCTGTATAAGCTCGCTTATCACTATGACATTACAACCCCTCTGACATGGATGTATGCACAGATTCAGTTAGGGTGGATGTTATAAATCTGCTGTCTCCTCTCCTAAGGTGAGTTGACCCACAGTGTTGTAACTGGTCCCTGATATCCAGAGTGCTGACACTGGGACAGAGTTGACATCTGAACTAGTCCAACACACATTCTATCAGGAGTAGATCTAGGTATCTAGTTAGCTGTTGCTGCACCTCAACATCATGCAGGAAATTCATAGACATACGTTTCATATGCGATTGAGCATTGTCCTGTTGAAACCTGGCACCACTATATTTTCGCATGAGTGATAACACATGAGAATGCAGGATGTCCATGATGTGCCATTGTGTCATCAGAGTTCTCTCAATCAACATGAGCTATGACTTGAACTCATACCCAATGGGTCCCCACACCATGATGCCAGGAGTAATACTACTGTGCCTCTTCAAAATGTTGGATGAATGCAACCTTTCTCCACTTCACCACCATACTTGCTGATGATGGTCTTCATGGACAGTGCAGGACCACAATTCATTGTCGAACACAGTGCAATGTCACTCACCAGCAGCCCATACTTCCCATCCATGCCACCACTCCAAATGTAGCCATTTCTGTTTTTGAGTACAGTTGACCCTTAGTAAGGTGAGTGGTGGTGACATCGGGGTAGGAGAAAGAATGCTGACCAAAAAAAAAAGGCATTTATTCAACCTTAATTACACACAGCATCATTAGCTCAGTGGGCCTCAGTCTGTTGACCCTAGCTGGCATTGGCTCATGTCTGGCTGCTTCCATCCAAGTGAGGGGATAGAGGGGATGCTTGCATAGGCTCGCACATGATGCTGCCAACAGACTGGAGTGCAGCTGGCAGCCTCAGTAGCTGCTGGCAGCCTCAGTAGCTTACAGCCATGGCACCAGTGTCACTGTGTGTTGTGCTGCAATGATGTTCCACCAACAAATGGCTTATTCTTGTGGAACGCAACTTGCTGCCCCTTTGGCAGAAGTTGGATGGTAGCTTGTGCTGAGGCATCAAGTCTTACAAGGAACTCTCTGGTGGCAGTAGCTAGTGCAGCTGAGAGGTCAGTGGTACTGTGGCACCAAGACCCACAAGTAATTCGGTGCTTGAAGTGACAGGCTCTAACTGGATTCAAACTCATGGCTGCTACTGCTGATGCCCAGTCATCTCATCACCCAGTATACCCCAGGTGTCATGGTGCTGCTGCTGGAGTCCAAAGAACTACCACTGTCCATTTATTCACCTCTGACACCCACTTGTTACACCAAAACCTGGCAGCTTCTCATGTAGCCCATAACAAGAGTCTTGCTGTAGTGTGATGACATCAACCCACTTACTATAGCTATTACCACTGCATAGTGTGGTGTTTCACTAGCCCATCTTGCAGTCCTTCTGCAAACATGTTATTTTGACCACCATGCCACCACATTGCAGCTAACAGCCCAAGGCCGATGTTACAATAAACATTACATTGATCCTCTCTTATGGTGGTCAGAAGTGGTAAACCCAAACGTTTATGACAATTATACCTGTCCTAATGTCCTCTTGCAGTCCAATGTTGGGCCACTGACATATCCAAATACCCCACAAATCTGGATTCTGGATTTTGCACAATTTCACCTCCACCCAAATGGAGATCCATGATGAAGCCACTTTCAAACTTGTACGGTGCTAATGACACACACTCACATAAGTAAATGGCATCGCCAAGCCCTTCACAGTGATCACTCCACATTTGATACTGTTTGTGCCCTTTATATACCTTACCAGCCACGGTAACAACATTAAACACAAACAACACTAATCCACTATGGTGGTTGTTCTGTCAGAGAGAACTGCAACTCTAATCATTTGCATACTGAACAATTGTTTGTACATGTATGTAGTTCCATTAACATCTCACCATGTGTTCTGGGTGCTCCACATTTTTGTCAGACAGGGGAAAAAAAAATTTAGAAAACTCTGTGACATAAAATTGCAACACTAAATGTAAACTGCATGCACTCCCAGCCAATACAAGTTTGTATCTGTAAAGGTACATGTTATATGGGAATAAAACTATTCTAAGTTTCCAAATTATATATGTGATAAATAAATAAAACTAAAAATAGAAACAAAATAGAGAGGGAGAAACTAATCAAATTTTGATTTTCAGAATATATTAAAAACAATGAGTTAAACCAGGCTGAATAAGCCTTGAGTTTACTGTCTCAAAAAATGAAGATCCTACATGCACAGACATAAGGAGAAATCCTTTAAAAAGGTACTTAATTCAAAAAATCAATATATTATCTAACTATGATGGAAGTAAAGGTAAAGAACATGTAAACTGGAAGAAGACAGCTACTAAGAAAAAGGTGAAAGTTTCAAACAGTTGATAATAAGAATGTAATAGAATATTCAGAACTAAATAAAACTGTTCAGAACTGTCTTCCAGAGAAGAGAAACTGAAAATTTAGTAAGGGAAACAACTGGAAACAATAATAACCTGAAAATCAGAAGAGGAACTTATGTTTGGCACATGTAACATTCCACCACTTACGGTGGGAGGTGGCACAGTAACTAACAACAGAGTGGAAATGTTAGAAGCATTTGATGATACAGAAATACTGGTAGTGAAAATAAAGGTATTCTGGAAGAGATGCCAGGAGAGGTATATAAAACCATTCAAGGTATGAGCAAAACGAAGATGCGAGGAGTTGATAGTGTTTGAATGGAAATGGTCAGATGTAGAGGAAAAGAAATATTAAAACTGCTTACCAAATGTTTATACAGGAATATAATTCCTCAAAATGGAAACAATGTTGTAACTATTCTACTAAACAAGAAAGGAGATACATTAGAAAAAAAACTGTAGGCTTAAAAGTCCTGTGTGGAATACAAATAATGGAATGAGTAACAATAAACACTTGAGTCACTGAGCAAGCTACAGGCACATGAACAATATGAACACATTGCTGAGGATTCAGGTAAAAAGTTTCTTCAGCTAACAAAGAAACCCACACACACAAACAGTCACATTCTCTCACCCTTCAACCTTGTCTTAGCCCACTGGATTGTTCCAGTGGTGCAGCCCCTCTGAGTTGAGGGCTGAAGTGAGTTAAAGGGGCAGGCAAGAGGGATAGGAAAGGGTTGGGGAGGAGGAACGTGATACCTGGAAGGGAGAGGCTGCAAGAGAATGTGGTAGGATTTTGGTGCAGGCAGAGGACGTTGGAGTTGGGGTTGGAAGGGTGAGATGTAACAGGGAAAGAGAGAGACCATGAAGAATAAAATGTAAGTGTATATTAATGGTACATATTGGGAGGTGAAAGGGGCAGAAGTGGTTATGGGACAGTCACTAGCAAAGACGTAGGTCAGGACTGCAGGACTGAAAATGTTTTGTAGGGGCCGTTCCTTCCCACACAATTCAGAAAAGCTAAGTAAAAAAAATTTGTTTGCATTTTCTGTAACTTTGTCTATATGTATGAGGTGAATCACCTAAAACCTGCATCACAAATATTGCAGAAGTGGAAAGTGTTATTGATCTCCAGTTTTCATAGAATGGGTTGGTAGTCAGGGGCTCATATTGTAAGCCAACCAACAGATTGTAATAATACTTGGAATGCATATTTTTTGTGCAAACATAGTTTTTTTAAATGGAACAATGCCATTCACAAACTAAAAGTGGGGTAAATTAGAATCTCAGTAGTGTTACTTGCAGGATCCTAGTGCGAGTTATTTATGAGATATCGTATTTTGAAAAGTTCCCACATTGATACTTGTGCAATACCTGTGGTAGCACGCACTAAAGAACAATGTAAGTGCATACACTAGTCATGTCAATCCTGACAAGTAACAAGACAATTGACCATAACAGGCTCTGTTCAAAATGACCACTCGCAGCAGCAATACATGCCTCCAATATGGTGTGGGACAACAGCTGCACCCCTGTGGAGGTGAAATAATGGGTGAACCATGGACCTTGCCATTGGTGGGGAGGCTTGCGTGCCTCAGCAACACAGATGGCCGTACCGTAGGTGCAACCACAACGGAGGGGTATCTGTTCAGAGGCCAGACAAACATGTGGTTCCTGAAGAGGGGCAGCAGCCTTTTCAGCAGTTGCAGGGGCAACAGTCTGGATGATTGACTGATCTGGCCTTGTAACATTAACCAAAACAGCTTTGCTGTGCTGGTACTGCAAATGGCTGAAAGCAAGGGGAAACTACAGCTGTAATTTCTCCCGAGGACATGCAGCTTTACTGTATGATTAAATGATGATGGCGTCCTCTTGGGTAAAATATTCCGGAGGTAAAATAGTCCCCCATTCAGATCTCCGGGCGGGGACTACTCAAGAGGACGTCGTTATCAGGAGAAAGAAAACTGGCATTCTACGGATCGGAGCATGGAATGTCAGATCCCTTAATCGGGCAGGTAGGTTAGAAAATTTAAAAAGGGAAATGGATAGGTTAAAGTTAGATATAGTGAGAATTAGTGAAGTTCGGTGGCAGGAGGAACAAGACTTTTGGTCAGGTGATTACAGGATTATAAATACAAAATCAAATAGGGGTAATGCAGGAATAGGTTTAATAATGAATAAAAAAAATAGGAGTGCGGGTTAGCTACTACAAACAGCATAGTGAACGCATTATTGTGGCCAAGATAGACACAAAGCCCATGCCTACTACAGTAGTACAAGTTTATATGCCAACTAGCTCTGCAGATGATGAAGAAATTGATGAAATGTATGACGAGATAAAAGAAATTATTCAGGTAGTGAAGGAGACGAAAATTTAATAGTCATGGGTGACTGGAATTCGTCAGTAGGAAAAGGGAGAGAAGGAAACATAGTAGGTGAATATGGATTGGGGGGAAGAAATGAAAGAGGAAGCCGCCTGATAGAATTTTGCACAGAGCATAACTTAATCACAGCTAACACTTGGTTCAAGAATCATGAAAGAAGGTTGTACACCCGGCAGAATCCTGGAGATACTAAAAGGTATCAGATAGATTACATAATGGTAAGACAGAGATTTAGGAACCAGGTTTTAAATTGTAAGACATATCCAGGGGCAGATGTGGATTCTGTCCACAATCTATTGGTTATGAACTGCAGATTGAAACTGAAGAAACTGCAAAAAGGCGGGAATTTAAGGAGATGGTACCTGGATAAACTGAAAGAACCAGAGGTTGTACAGAGTTTCAGGAAGAGCATAAGGGAACAATTGACAGGAATGGGGGAAAGAGATACAGTAGAAGAAGAATGGGTAGCTCTGAGGGATGAAGTAGTGAAGGCAGCAGAGGATCAAGTAGGTAAAAAGACGAGGGCTAATAGAAATCCTTGGGTAACAGAAGAAATATTGAATTTAATTGATGAAAGGAGAAAATATAAAAATGCAGTAAATGAAGCAGGCAAAAAGAAATACAAACGTCTCAAAAATGAGATCGACAGGAAGTGCAAAATGGCTAAGCAGGGATGGCTAGAGGACAAATGTAAGGATGTAGAGGCTTGTATCACTAGGGATAAGATAGATACTGCCTACAGGAAAATTAAAGAGACCTTTGGAGAGAAGAGAACCACTTGTATGAATATCAAGAGCTCAGATGGCAACCCAGTTCTAAGCAAAGAAGGGAAGGCAGAAAGGTGGAAGGAGTATATAGAGGGTTTATACAAGGGCGATGTACTTGAGGACAATATTATGGAAATGGAAGAGGATGTAGATGAAGATGAAATGGGAGATAAGATACTGCGTGAAGAGTTTGACAGAGCACTGAAAGACCTGTGTCGAAACAAGGCCCCAGGAGTAGACAACATTCCATTAGAACTACTGATGGACTTGGGAGAGCCAGTCATGACAAAACTCTACCATCTGGTGAGCAAGATGTATGAGACAGGCGAAATACCCACAGACTTCAAGAAGAATATAATAATTCCAATCCCAAAGAAAGCAGGTGTTGACAGATGTGAAAATTACTAAACTATCAGTTTAATAAGTCACAGCTGCAAAATACTAACGCGAATTCTTTACAGACGAATGGAAAAACTGGTAGAAGCGGACCTCGGGGAAGATCAGTTTGGATTCCGTAGAAATGTTGGAACACGTGAGGCAATACTAACCTTACGACTTATCTTAGAAGAAAGATTAAGAAAAGGCAAACCTGCGTTTCTAGCATTTGTAGACTTAGAGAAAGCTTTTGACAACGTTAACTGGAATACTCTCTTTCAAATTCTAAAGGTGGCAGGGGTAAAATACAGGGAGCGAAAGGCTATTTACAATTTTTACAGAAACCAGATGGCAGTTATAAGAGTCGAGGGGCATGAAAGGGAAACAGTGGTTGGGAAAGGAGTGAGACAGGGTTGTAGCCTCTCCCCGATGTTATTCAATCTGTATATTGTGCAAGCAGTAAAGGAAACAAAAGAAAAATTTGGAGCGGGTATTAAAATTCATGGAGAAGAAGTAAAAACTTTGAGGTTCGCCGATGACATTGTAATTCTGTCAGAGACAGCAAAGGACTTGGAAGAGCAGTTGAACGGAATGGACAGTGTCTTGAAAGGAGGGTATAAGATGAACATCAACAAAAGCAAAATAAGGATAATGGAATGTAGTCATATTAAATCGGGTGATGCTGAGGGGATTAGATTAGGAAATGAGACACTTAAAGTAATAAAGGAGTTTTGCTATTTACGGAGTAAAATAACTGATGATGGTCGAAGTAGAGAGGATATAAAATGTAGACTGGCAATGGCAAGGAAATCGTTTCTGAAGAAGAGAAATTTGTTAACATCGAGTATAAATTTAAGTGTCAGGAAGTCGCTTCTGAAAGTATTTGTATGGAGTGTAGCCATGTATGGAAGTGAAACATGGACGATAACCAGTTTGGACAAGAAGAGAATAGAAGCTTTCGAAATGTGGTGCTACAGAAGAATGCTGAAGATAAGGTGGGTAGATCACATAACTAATGAGGAGGTATTGAATAGGATTGGGGAGAAGAGAAGTTTGTGGCACAACTTGACTAGAAGAAGGGATCGGTTGGTAGGACATGTTTTGAGGCATCAAGGGATCACAAATTTAGCATTGGAGGGCAGCGTGGAGGGTAAAAATCGTAGAGGGAGACCAAGAGATCAATACACTAAGCAGATTCAGAAGGATGTAGGTTGCAGTAGGTACTGGGAGATGAAGAAGCTTGCACAGGATAGAGTAGCATGGAGAGCTGCATCAAACCAGTCTCAGGACTGAAGACCACAACAACAACAACAACAGGCTCTGTTCAAAATGACCACTCGCAGCAGCAGTACATGCCTCCAATATGGTATGGGACAACAGCTGCACCCCTGTGGAGGTGAAATAATGGGTGAATTTTTTTAAAAAATAAATCATTTTTAAAGAACTAATTAAGTATTTTAAAGCTGTATCAACGAAAATTTGTATTTGAGCTCTTGGTTAGGAATTAAAAAAATACACATTTAATTGTCTTCCGGAAATTCAGCACCTACTAGCAGGTGATAAACTTTTTATGGAAATATTTCATTATGCTAGCATTTTTAAAGCTAAATCCATAAAAATTGGTATTGGCTTCTTAGTTACAAATAAAAAAACATGTGTTTCACTGTTTTTGCAAAATCAATACCCAAGTGGTGTGAAATGGGGCCAGACTGATTCACTGGCTCATCATTGCCCAGCCAAAACTGCTGAGAATAGAAACTCGAACTTTGGGGAGTGTGTGGATCTTATACTGTAGGCATCATTGAAGAAGAGATCATTCAAAATTCCACCCCTGTAGTGGTGAAATATTGGATAAAAGCCTTTTTGAAAATATAACATCACTAAGAAATTTTTAAATTAGAACTACAAAAATTGGTATTTGGTTTCTCAGGCAGAAATAAAAAAAATGTATTTCAGCATTTTTAAGAATTTAACCACTAAGGAAGTCAAATAATGGGTCAAAGTTTTTTTTAGAAAATAAGACGTTATCAGACAACTACTAAAACATTTATAAAGTTACATCATGGAAACTAGTATTTGACTTCTCTTGTTAGAAACACAAAAAATGGGTTTCAGTGTTTTTGAAAAATCAGTCCTCTAAAGGGTTGAGGTATGGGATGAAAAGTTTTATGAAATTATTTTATCATGAAAGCATTTTCAGAGCTAAATCTATGAAAATTTATATCTGGTTTCTCTATCAGTAATAAAACAATATGTGTTTCCCCCATAATGGGGGAAAATAGGACATCAAAATTTTTAAGAAAAATTTTGTTATATTAGAAAAATTTTAAAGCTAAATCTATGAAAACTGGTATTTCTCTTCTCAGTTAGATATAAAGAAATATGTAGCAGCAGATGAAACTTTCTATGGAAATATATTAACAGAAACACAAAAGGCATGAATAACAAAAACCTTGAACTTAAGCTACCATAATCACTTTTTCGTCAGAAGTACATTTGGAAAAGACGATGCTTCCATGGCCTCAATTAGTGTGAAGAGTTTAGAAGGTGTTCCAAATTCGGAACATAAAAATTTTGCTTACAGAAAAATATATATGTGCAGATCATATAGTCTGTATAACAGAAGGAGCAGGCACTAAGCTAGTAAGCCATTAAATAAAAGTAAGTCTATATATTGCTGCAATAATGACATTCTTCTTTTGAGCCGCTGTTCGGAAACATTTACTTATGTGTGTTTACAGCATTTCCATGAATATTGGATACTAACAGATTTATTCTTTTCTTTTTTTCTGTTTCAGGCACTTGATCTAGTTATTAATGATGGATGTTTTATATCACGTGTACTCAAAAACACAGAAAGATTCCGATGTGCTATGGTTAAAGCGGGATTCAGAATTGCTGGAGAAAATCATCCCATCTGCCCAGTAATGTTATGTGATGCAAAACTGGCACACAAAATGGCTTCAGAATTGCTGTGTATGTATCTATTAGTGAACATACAATCATTCAGTCATAATTAATAGACTCAAATGACCTCAATGTCAATGGCATGTTAAACCCTAATGACTGCCAGAATAGGTTCAGAAAATGGGTTAGTGGTACCAACAACAATAAGTTAATTGTGATACCATTGAATAGAACCTGTTAGTAGGTATATGTGCTGGTTGGATGCAATGTTGTGAGATGGTATTGACTAAGTATGGTTCATACAAGGCAAGATATAAACACATTTGGGAATAATGACAATGAAAGGTGTTGGCAACGTGGAAAAGACAAATTGAGATTTTGACTTTTGGACTGATAGGAGCTGTTCAACACAAACAAAAGTGGGCATATTGTACCCGAGAGATGTCTCCTATAAATTTGACATCAGGGTAGCTATGAATTCATCGTAAAGCAGTTTTCATTTCAATTTGTTTTTCTGGGCAGAAATAATTGAAAATCACTGCAAATTCCTTTTTATTATGCATTACTCCTCTCAATGAAGTATCTTTACCCAGTGATTTTACATATTTCAGTTCCCGTAATGCACTATAAATTCTTAACCATGAAAAGGGGGAGGAAATGTACTCCCAGCAACATGTGAACCAATCTCTTTTATACTCTCCCATTTTATCTGAAAATCTTTAAACACTCTTCTGATCACATTTTCAATGGATTGATGTTCCAATGTAGCAGAAAGAATGCCATAGACTATGTGCTGAATTAATTATTTTTAATACATTAAAATTGTATATTGCATCAGAATTTAAATGTGCTTTGTGCTCTTCTATCTCCTTATATGCCCCAGAAACTGTGAAAGCCTGAATTCCAGCTTTGGATCCCATTCCCTAATTTTAGTCTATAAGGGATGTTCATTTTAGTGCATATTCTGTGAAAGAGAGACTTACTGTGGAAAGAACCCACAGCCTGCTGTTAGAGAGTCTAAAGCACATAATCCCATCTACAGTGTACATCCATACTTCATTACTGTAAGTATTTGTGGAGTTTGGAATGACAGGAGAAGGTCACTGAGAGGTTGAATCCTTCTGGAGGTTCCTAAAGCAGGTATAAACATTTCTTTTGGAGCAGCACTGCTTGCAAATTTGATATTCCAGTCAACTGGGTAAATTGTGTGAAAAGATAAGGGGTAGCACCTTTGATTAGTAATCAAAGTCACAGGTTTGATACCAACCACAACTCAAATTTTGAATTAATAACAGAGTTGTGGATACTGGTTCAGGTCATCCTCATGCCATTAGTCTGAGAACCTGCCACAAAATGCAGAAAAATCACCAATAATAAATGGAATGACAATGCAGAAGAAAATAGAAACCACTGCATTAAAGAGGCTTAGAGTGTATCCAGAAGATATGGCCTCTAAGGGAAGAATGTGTATCCAGAAGACATATGGCCTTTAAGGGAAGAAGAGTCATGATGATCTCTCCATTAGCAGAAGCTTCTGATCTCCATGTGGGGACTTCCAACTGAGTAGTGAACACGAGAAAAAGATTAAATGACTAATGAAATGTTAACATTCTGTAAGTCAGTGTGTGGACTGTCAGAAGTTGAATATGGTAGGGAAGCTACAAAATTTGAAAAGGGAGATGCAAAGGTTCAATACAGATATAGTTCAGAGTAGGAAGGAAAGGCAGAGAGTGAGTTACTTTGAACAGCTGAATGATAGGATTATTTTCATCAGAACTAGCAGCAAAACAATAGCAACAACAACAGTACATGTGACATGCTGATGCAACAAGCAAAAGATGAAAAGCTAAAGAGAGAATAGGAGGGTATTGAATGGATAAATGTCGTGATAATGATGATGATCTAATGATCATGGAGGATTGGAATGCTGCTGCAAGGAAAAGGATAGCAGGTGATGTTATTGGGTGAATATGGGCTCAGTAGTATGAATGAGAGAGAAGAGAGACTAAAAAAAGTTGGCAGTAAACTTCAGTTGGTAATAGTGAAGCCGGCCAGGGTGGCTGAGTGGTTCTAGGCACTTCAGTCTGGAACTGTGTGACTGCTATGGTCGCAGGTTCGAATCCTTCCTAGGGCATGGATGTGTGTGATGTCCTTAGGTTAGTTAGATTTAAGTAGTTCTAAGTTCTAGGGGACTGATGACCTCAGATGTTAAGTCCCATAGTGCTCAGAGCCATGTCAACCATTTTTTGTAATAGTGAATATGCCATTCAAAACTCACGAGAGCAGAAGCCATATTTGGAAAAGGATTAGAAACACAGGAAGATACCATCTGGATTACATCATGGCTAGATAGAGATTCTAATATCAGATGTTGGATTGTAAAGTGCTCCCTGGAGTAGATAGATTCAGACCACAATTTAGCAATGTTGGAGAGAAGTCTGAATCTTAAGAGAAGCTTCAGGAAAAATCAACATGGGGAGATGTTCTGGGGAATTGAGGATGTGTGCTAGAAGTTTCCTGAGCTGTAGATGATGCAGTGATGAATACCTCATTGGGGAGTCCTGTTGAAGAGGAATGAACATCTGTAAAAAGAGCAAGCTCAGGAATTGGACTAACAAATATAAGTATAAGGACAGTAATTATGAAGAAACCTGAGGTAACAAAAGAAATACTTTAACTGATAGATGAAAGAAGGAAGTGCAAAAATTCTCAGGATTCTAAGGATCCCACACCATGCAGCAGTATTCTAAGAGAGGATTCACAAGCAGATCTGTTACATTTTCTAAGTGTCCTACCAATAAAATGCCTTTGCCTTCCCCACAACAGTTTCTATGTGTTCCTTCAAATTTAAGTTGTTTGTAATTGTAATTCCTAGGTATTCAGCTGAATTTATGGTGCTTATATTTGACTGATTTATCATGTAACCGAATTTTAATGGTTTCTTTTTAGCACTCATCTGAATAACCTCACACTTTTCATTATTTAGGGTCAACTACCAATTTTCTCACCATATTGTTATCTTTACTAAATCATTTTGCAATTTGTTTTGATCTTAACTGTGTTCATAAAGTATGAATTAAATACAGTTAGTGATGGAGTGTTTATGCTGTCAGGAGCAGTTTACCTTGTAGTGAAATTGAAGTAGACAGTTATTGTGAGTTAATATGTGCAGAAGTTGTACCTGACAACTGGATCAAATTTATAACTGGTCCAATTTACTGACGCCAGACTCAGACAATACAGCTGCTGAATAGTTTTTAAAAAAATCTCATTTTAAATAGATAGACAATTCATACAATTACAGTTGGTGCTGACTTCAATGTGCCCTACAGATTTTGGTGAAAAATACATGTTTAACATCAGTGGTAAACATAAAATGTCATATGAAACCACTCTGGATGTGTTCTCAGAAAATTATTTTGAACAGTTAGTTCAGGAGCCCACTTGAAGTGTAAATGGCTGCAAAAATATACTTGACCTATTGGCAACAAATAGTCCTGAGCAAATAGGGAACATCATGATGGACACAGCGATCAGTGGCCACAAGGTTGTTGCAGCAGGACTGAATACTGTGACATCCAAAGCCACCAAAAATATATGCAAAATGCACCTACCATACTTAAAAAGGCAAATAAAAATCCACTTGATGTCTTCCTAAGAGAGTCTCCACTCATTCCAATGTTAGTATGTAAGCATAGACTAGATGTGGTTTAAATTCAAATAAATAGTATCAACAGCAATTGAGAGCCATATAACAAACAAATTAATAAGAAATCATACTGATCTCCCATAGTTCACAAAACAGCTGAGAACTTTGTTGCAGAAGCAACAATAAAAGCATGCCAAATTTAAAAGAACGCAAACCCCAAGATTGACTAAGTTTTGCAGAAACTTGAAATTAGCACAGAATTCAAAGTGAAGTGCTTTTAATACTTTCCACAGTGAAACTCCATCTTGAAATCTGGTAGAAAATCCTAAGAGATCGTGGTTGTATGTAAAGTACACCAGCAGAAGGACGCAATCAAAATCTTCTCTGTGCGATACCAGTGATGATGTTACTGATTACAGTACCACTAATGCAAAGTAATTAAATACAATTTTCTGAAATTCCTTCACCAAAGAAGATGAAGTAAATATTCTAGAATTTTAATCAAGAACAACTGCCACCATGAGTAACTTAGAAGTAGATATCCTCAGTGTAGCAAAGCAGCTTAAATCACTTAATAAAGGCAAGGCCACTGGTCCAGATTTTATACCAGTCATGTTCCTTTCAGAATATGCTGATACAATAGTTCCATATTTAGCAATCATACGCAATCACTCACTTGGCAAAAGATCCATACCTAAAGACTAGAAAGTTGTACAAGTCACACCAGTACTCAAGAAAGAAAATAGGAGCAATCCACTGAATTACAGACCCATTTCACTAACATCAATTTGCAGTAGGATTTTGGTGCATGTACTGTATTTGAACATTATGAGTTATCTTGAAGAAAAAAATTATTTACAAACTGCCAGCAAGAATTCAGAAAATATCATTCTTTTGAAGCACTACTAGCTCTTTATTCTCATGAAGTAATGGGTGTTGTTCATGGATATGTAAACCTGATTTCATATTTTTAGATTTGCAGAAGGCTTTTGAAACAGTTCCTCGCAAGTGACTTCTAATCTAATTGTGTATCTATGGAGTACTGGCTCACTTGTGTGACTGTCAAAAAGGTCACAGTTTGTAGTAACTGATGAAAAGTTTAAAACAGAGCTAATATCAGTTATTTCCGAAGTTCTGTTATTCCTGTTCTATATAAATAATTTAAGAGACAATCTGAGTAGCCATCTTAGATTGTTTACAGATGATGCTGTGATTTACCATCTTATAAAGTTAGCAGATGATCAAAATCAATTGCAAAATGATTTAGGTAAGATATCTGTATGGTGCAAAAAGTGGCAATTGACTCTAAATACTAAAACATGTGAAGTCATCCAAATGAGTACTAAAAGGAATCCACCAAATTTCAGCTACATCATAAATCACACTTATCTAAAGCCTATAAATTCAACTGCATAGATAGGATTGTATTTACAAATAACTTTAATTGGAACAATCATGTAGATAATGTTGTGGGTAAAGCAAACCAAAGATTGCAATTTTTTGATAGAAAATGCAACAGTGTTGGAAAGAGATTTACACTACACTAGTCTGCCCTCTTCTGAAGTACTGCTGTGCTGTGTGAGACCTGAATCAGATATGACTGATGAAGGACATCAAGAAAGTTCACATAAGGGCAACTCGTTTTTGTATATCATGAAATAGGGGAGTGAGTGCCATGGATATGATACACGAATTGGGGTGACAATCAAAAAACAAATGAATTTTTCATTGTGGCAGGGCCTTCTCATGAAATTTTGACCACCAACTTTCTCCTCAGAGTGTGAAAATATTTTGTTGGCACACACCTACATAGGGAGGAATTATCATCATAATAAAATAAGAGAAATCAGAGGTTGCATAGAAAGATTTAAGTGTATGTTTTTCCCGTGCACTGTTCAGAGTGGAAAAAAAGTGTTAAACAGTGTAAAATGATGCAAGACATTAGAAAGTCTCAGAAAAATGTGTGTAAACTGTAGAGAGAGATGGCTGATGTAAAAAGTATACCTATAATAAACAGGAAGGAGTAATAAAAATGGAAGATCAAGAACAAAGTGCTCAGATTAAAAATTGTGTAAGACAAGGATGCAGTCTTTTTCCACTACTTTTCAATCCATATCTCAAAGAGGCAGTGATGAAAGAGAAAAAAGAAACATACTGCTGTTGAATTAAAATCCAGTGTGAAAGAATGTCAGTGTTGTTGACATTGCTATCCGCACTGAAACAGAGGAAGAATTACAGAGTATACTGAATGGAATGAACAATCCACTGAGTGCAGAATATGGACTGTGAGTAAACTAAGGAAAGACAAAAGTAATAGGGAGTAGCAGAAATAAACTTAGTAATAAACTTAACATCGCAATTGGGGTCCATTAAGTAGACAAAGTGAAGGAGTTCTGTTACTGTGAAAGCAAAATAATGTATGTCAGATGAAGCAAGGAGGATATATAAAGCAGATTAACAAAGGCAATGAGGGTGTTACAGTGGAAAAAAACTGTTGGAGAAAGACAGAGAATGGAATACATCTGGCAAATAATTGAGTACATAGAGTGAAAGAGCTACTCTGAGATAAAGAGGTTAACATGGGAGACGAATTCATGGTGGGCCACATCAAACTAGTCAGAAGACTGGCGAAGGTTATGGTATATTGCACCATTCATGTAAAGCAAATAAGCTTGGATATGACAAGTGTAGAGAAGGAAATGAGCCTTGTCTTTCTTCATCTACATATGTACCCCACAAACCACCATACACTGTATGGTTGAGAGTACGTATCAAAATTCATTAACATACTGTGTCATTGTTGTCATATTACTACTACTACTACTACTACTACTACTACAATGTCTGCTACTTTTATAACTATCTGCCTACATTATTAATATTTGTACAATAATTATTAGCAATAATCACAGAACTGACTGTCTCTACTGTACTTGGGTAATCAATTCTGGCTATTAAAACATAATTTTAGTGTAAGATATCCAGGGTGAATGTGTGCTATGCAGGACATGTTATAAAATCTACTTCTGACATTCATTTTTGCATAGTAATCATTCATTGTGCTTCTTTTTTGGGTCTTTGCAGGAGAAATACCCTTCTGCTACTGGCTTTTTGCCATATCTGGTGTGGACAATAAGTGTATGATCAACAGTACCACCCTCCCCCCTTACCCCAATTCCCTCTTTCAAAATCCTATGGTATGCAGGTTATTGGTGTTACTGTTCAACAATAAATATTTGTGTGGTGCTCCCAAGCTTTTGGGTTATTATTTTAGCAATATTGCTCATGATCTTCTTTATTGAGCCATATGACATTCCACAATGAGTCAGCATATTATGTTGTTCATTGCTTTTCTACATCTGTTATCATTTTTTGTATATTAACATGGAAATTATGTTACATTTTCCCAAACGTGTCTAAACACTTGGATATAGTTTTTATTTGTGTATGTAGTTTTTCAGGATTCTGCTGATAACTATACTCTTTGGCACCACTTGTACAATTCTTTAAGAACTCCTGCTTCTGTATATGTTACAGCATTTACCTTTATGAGAATGATGAAATAATCAGTGTGTGTTACCAGATCTATGTCTGCATTGTTGTATTGCATCTTTCCTAGGTATATGTCCAATATCAAACACATGAACACACGACCACAGACAAAATCTCTTCAACAGCCATTTCAAATCTTTTTGTTTAAGCATTTACCATGATCTGAGAATGTTGTATCTCTATCCTAGCAACTATGTTTCAAAGTTAATTCTGTCCAACGAAATTTGTGACTAGACTGAGTATTTGTTGAGAGTGACAATGGAGAACATTCTTTTGGATAAATAGAATTCAGTGATCACTAAAACTGAATCTGGTTTTACATCTGACAACAGAAGCATTATTCCAGAATGAGATTTTCACTCTGCAGCGGAGTGTGCGCTGATATGAAACTTCCTGGCAGATTAAAACTGTGAGCCCGACGGAGACTCGAACTCGGGACCTTTGCCTTTCGCGGGCAAGTGCTCTACCAACTGAGCTACCGAAGCACAACTCACGCCCGGTATTCACAGCTTTACTTCTGTCAGTACCTCGTCTCCTACCTTCCAAACTTTACAGAAGCTCTCCTGCGAACCTTGCAGAACTAGCACTCCTGAAAGAAAGGATATTGCGGAAACATGGCTTAGCCACAGCCTGGGGGATGTTTCCAGAATGAGATTTTCACTCTGCAGTGGAGTGTGCGCTGATATGAAACTTCCTGGCAGATTAAAACTGCGTGCCCGACCGAGACTCGAACTCGGGACCTTTGCCTTTCGCGGGCAAGTGCTCTACCAACTGAGCTACCGAAGCACGACTCACGCCCGGTACTCACAGCTTTACTTCTGTCAGTACCTCATCTCCTACCTTCCAAACTTTACAGAAGCTCTCCTGCAAACCTTGCAGAACTAGCACTCCTGAAAGAAATGATATTGTGGAGACATGGCTTAGCCACAGCCTGGGGGATGTTTCCAGAATGAGATTTTCTCTCTGCAGCGGAGTGTGCGCTGATATGAAACTTCCTGGCGGATTAAAACTGTGTGCCCGACCGAGACTCGAACTCGGGACCTTTGCCTTTCGCGGGCAAGTGCTCTACCAACTGAGCTACCAAAGTACGACTCACGCCCGGTACTCACAGCTTTACTTCTGTCAGTACCTCGTCTCCTACCTTCCAAACTTTACAGAAGCTCTCCTGCGAACCTTGCAGAACTAGCACTCCTGAAAGAAAGGATATTGCGGAGACATAGCTTAGCCATAGCCTGGGGGATGTTTCCAGAATGAGATTTTCACTCTGCGGCGGAGTGTGCGCTGATATGAAACTTCCTGGCAGATTAAAACTGTGTGCCCAACCAAGACTCGAACTCGGGTCCTTTGCCTTTCGCGGGCAAGTGCTCTACCAACTGAGCTACCGAAGCATGACTCACACCCGGTACTCACAGCTTTACTTCTGTCAGTACCTCGTCTCCTACCTTCCAAACTTTACAGAAGGACTCCCAGGCTGTGGCTAAGCCATGTCTTCGCAATATCCTTTCTTTCAGGAGTGCTAGTTCTGCAAGGTTCGCAGGAGAGCTTCTGTAAAGTTTGGAAGGTAGGAGACGAGGTACTGACAGAAGTAAAGCTGTGAGTACCGGGCGTGAGTCGTGCTTCGGTAGCTCAGTTGGTAGAGCACTTGCCCGCAAAAGGCAAAGGTCCCGAGTTCGAGTCTCGGTCGGGCACACAGTTTTAATCTGCCAGGAAGTTTCAGAAGCATTATTATTTCAGTAAAGTGAAGGCTGTAAGCATATGGTTTAAATAACTTGCAACTTTTGATGTTTAATTCACAGAATAGTATATTTTGTCATTGTCCTACCAATGCCAATGGCGAGCCATCTTCTTGCGTCAACAGCAGTTTGGATGGTGTAATACATCTGGATGCCAGTGGACTCAGTAAAGGGTATAATGAGGTGTGGAGCATAAGACGCTTGTATGTCCACCAGCGGTTGTGAAGTAGTGTTTATAAACAATGGTGCATTCCATGTTTATCAGTTATATGTTAGCATTATAATAACACCAGTGTGATGTGTAAACATGGTGTTCATTCAAAAGAGATTTTGAATAAGACTTGTAAACCACATAAAATTATGTACACAACATTTAAGTGTATGGAATTACTTGTTATTACTTACTGCACAAAATACACATTTTAACAGCAAACTGGACTCAACTGGAGAAAGGGATAAAAGTTCATACCAAAGATAAAACACACTACTGTTGATTGTTGGATCAGTTATTTCAGCAGTCCCCTACCACCCTTCCCCTCAGTGTGCAGCACCAAGACTCTAAGGAAATTGAAATCTTTTTTGCTGACTGACTCTTGTGCGGATTGCTGGCTGTAATGTTGATGCAGCTAATGGCTGCAGTGATGATGCGGCTGATGGCCAGTGGAGAGGAGTGATAACTTTGGGTAAGGTCTGCATCAGTGCTTCCTGGTGTGATGAGGCTTCCAGCATCAGAATGATGCCTGGTAAATTTGAAAGTAGGACCTATGCTGGGTCGACTTGCTTGTCATGAGACCTTTGTGGGTTTCCCATCTTGCAGTATCTCTGTGGTGTGGTTTCCTCATCATAACTCTAGAAAGGGGTCAGTGTACAGTGATTGGAATGTTGATCTGATGAGATCTGTGCTGAGCATGATGCGAGTGCAGTTGTTGACAGTTTCATGTTTACTGTGGTGCTAAGAAGGCAGCCATTGTATCTTGACTACATGGTCTCAGAGCTGTTGAATCAATTGTGGAAGTTCCACTGGGGATGACAGTGGTTCAGAAGTGATATATTTTGCTGAAATCCACAACAGGTCCCCATACACCATTTCTGTTAACAGTGCTCTGATGTCCAACTTGTACACCATGAAAAGCCCTAGAAAGACAAAGGGAATGGCCTCCATCCATTTATTGTAGTGGTACATGAGAGCCATCTTTAGGATATGGTGCCACCTTTCTACTATCACATCGCTGGCAGGATGATAGCTTGTCATATGATGATGCTGGAAGATGCATAACTTGGATGAGTATTGAAAGAAAATAGATTCAAATTGCTGGCCCTGATCTGTAGCAACATGGAGGGTACAACCAAATCATGTTATCCATGTGAGGATGAAGGTTTTTGCTGTTGTCTCAGCAGAAATGTCCATGGTGGATGTAACTTCTGATCACTGAGTACACGTGGAACTCTGCTATGAAAAGGTACCCGCAGCCATCTGAAGGTGGAAAGAGGCCTATGAGATTGATGTTGAGAAGGATTAATGTTAATGAAGAGCTGAAGAACCTCCAAAGTGCCAAATGTCAACATGTATGTGTCGGTCCACTTTACATTGCTCACACTGAATACTTACACAAGCCCATGAACAAGCATCTATTTTAATCAATGGCAGCACAAAATGGTCAGTCACTAACTTGATGGTTGCATTTGTTCTTGGATGTGACAGACTGTTAACAGTGTTGAAAGCAGCTTTGTAGGGTCTTGGTGAAATGTAGGTCCTTGGCTTCTGCCAGGCACAAGACATGCCATGGTGTCAACCTGGTGCTTGGCACCAGGGTTTGGGTGAGTCAGAGTTCTATGTAAGGGTTGTCCCATAATCATTGTAGTTGTGGATATGGAATTTGAATGGTGGTGTGTTCTTTGTAATCCATGGTATTTGCCAAAACATAGATGCACAAAAAATTATCAGCAATGAAATGTTTTACTTCTTTCATGAGGTGCCCATATATCATAAACAGGCTAACAATCTGCATGTCTGAACTGCTGCTTGTCACTAGTGCTCTAGAAAACAGGAACTGTCAGTTTGTGATCAGTTTAAATTCTCAAAGGGCAAGCTGCAATTTGTGGTCAAAAATGTCTTAAGAGCTTTGTAAATTGCAAGCAGTTCTCTCTCATACACATTGCTGCTGCACTGGTTGCAACATTTTGGAAAAAAGTTAGTAGTTGCCATTGTTCATTAGTCTGTTGGTTTAGGGCTGCACACATTACTGTGTGGCTAGTGTCAACTATTGCCAGGGGTGCAGATGGCAATGGATGAGTGATAAATACTTCACTACTATTAAGGTTCAACTGAATATTATGTAAAGCCTTTTTGATTTCTGGGATCCACTTTAGAGGTCACTGGTCCATCCTGTCACATACTGTGAGTCCTTCTGGTAGCAACATTTGTATTCATACTGTTGCCAGGAAGTGGTGGCAATAAATATTGACCATTCCCAGGGAACATCTTAACTGTTGGTTTTCTATCAGCTTTGGAAGGGCTTGTGGAGCTGCCATCTTCTCCAATAATGTACATATGCTACTTGTATTCCCTAGGAAGGTCAATTCTGCTTTGCTGTAATTATGCAGTTGCTCACACACTTCTCGCTTCTTGCACATATTGTTCCCATAATCAGGTGTTTGGTGAGAGCACTAGAATGTCATTGAGGTATACAAAGCAAAATGGAAGTACCTTCAGCACTATATCCACAAAATGCTGCCGTGTTGTGCAGCATTTTTGAGACCAAATGGTATAAATAAAAATTCAAACGGGCTGAAGGGCATGATACCATTGTCTTAAGGACATCCCATGGTGCCACAGCTGTTTGATTGTTCATCTTGTGGTGGTCTATGATGCTGGAAACTTTTGAAGTGGTTAATGTGCAGGAAAAAATCTTGAATGTTCAATATACGTTACCTGTTGGGACTGTCATGGCATCTGAAGCACGGTAATCATTGCTTGGCCATGAGTCGTCATTATTGGGTACAAGTTCTAAGGTGAAGACCATGGACCTTCAGAATGACAGATTATCCCAGCTTGGAACATTTATCCAATTATGGTCTTTTTCTATTAGGACACTGGGGCAATTCTATAAACATACTGCAAAGAGGCTGGCGAGGTGTGTTACAAACAAGATCTACATCATTGTGCTTGCTGTGCTATTCTGTGCTGCTATCTGTAAATTTGTCATAAACTTCTTTAATATCCTAAAATGACTTGTGGGCATGAGCACTTTCTTTTAACAGCTTTTCTATTTCCATCTTAGATGCCTTCAAGTACTTCCTCCTGGAAAACAATCTGAATTTTAAATCTGAGTTTCCATCATACAGTTCCTGTTTTGTCATTTTCATACTTCTTTTTACAGCATTTAGAATAGATTGCAAAGTGCAGCAGTTATTACTTAACTGTAAAAGGTCTTCTAGATCACATTCTGGAGGTTCAGCTTCACGAGCACGAGTAGCTTCTCTGTATTTTTCTGTAACATTTTGGATGAGGTGACAATAGTTACTTTGTTCTTGCTCATAACTAATGTCAGCTTTGGGTTGTTTTCGATGTTGTTATTGTCTGTTTTCTGTACCTTGCTGTAAAATGCCCATGTCAAGATGGTGGCAAGGCTGACATCAGTAGTCAGACCTTTGTGATCATAGGTGGTGGCCACTGAGTGCATTTTTATTATTGGTGTGTGACAGTGTTCTGTCTGGTGATTATCTTGCATCTGTGGCTTTTTGTTTAACTTGTGATGTGTCACACCTAATCCATATCATGATTGTTCTTTGCATGGGCACCTGCTGATATTGTACTTTTCGATGTATGTTGACTAAAATGAATGTGATAGAAGCAAACATTAATTAAGTTGCCTTCAGGTTGTAGGTACATGGTTTGTAGCTGTTGGTCCATCCCATTGCTGCTGCACCCAAATTTGTCTGGCCAAGGTCTCAAAGGTAACACACACACACACACACACACACACACACACACACACACACACACACACACACACACACCCTACACTTCTTTGAACTGATTATTCTAACAAGGTCATCCAAGGCAGATATGCCAGCAGTATTATGACAGAAAATTTTCCTGCTGAATACATACCCTATTAGACATTATTTTCACACCAAAACCACACTTAAAATACACGCATACTCTTAAATTTATCCATGCTGTATGGATCTGGTTGAAGTCAGAGACTGTGTTATAAATTTATCAAATAATTTTTACTATTTATATTTCAAACATTAATCCAGTTTACTCATACAATTGCTCATATAAGACATATTTCTCACCTATTACAGTTTTAAAAAATTATGTGATATCTGAAAATTAATCTCCTCACAGAATGAGATTTTCACTCTGCAGCAGTGTGTGCACTAATATGAAACTTCCTGGGAGATTAAAACTGTGTGCCAGACTAAAACTCAAACTCGACACCTTTGTGTTTCACGGGCAAGTGCTCTACCGACTGAGTTACCCAAGCATGACTCACAACCTGTCCTCACAGCTTCAGTTCTGACATTACCTTGTCTCCTACCTTCCAAACTTCACAGAAGCTCTTCTGTAGAGATAGGAGATGAGGTACTGGCAGAATTGAAGCTGTGAGGATGGGTCATGTTTCATGCTTGGGTAGCTCAGTCGATAGAGCACTTGCTCTTGAAAGGCAAAGGTCCCAAGTTCGAGTTTCAGTCAGGGACACAGTTTTCATCTGCAGGACATTTCAGTCTCCTCACAGTTTTCCATTGTCAACTATTTAACTAATGAATGGTTTCACTATTGCAATGACCATTCATTGACTAGTTAGTCATAGGGTTATTCATCACTTGTGGTTCTTGTTGTTGTTGTCATGGTCTTCAATCCAGAGACTGGTTTGACGCAGCTCTCCAAGCTGCTCTATTCTATGCAAGTTTCTTCATCTCTGAGTAACTACTGCAACCTACATCCTTCTGAATCTGCTTAGTGTATTCATCTCTTGGTCTCCCTCTATGATTTTTACCTTCCACACTTCCCTCCAGAACTAAATTGGTGATACCTTGATGCCTCAGAATTTGTCCTACCAACCAATCCTTTCTTCTAGTCAAGTTGTGCACAAATTCCTCTCTCTCCAGCTCTATTCAGTACCTCCTCATTAGTCATGTGATCTACCCACCTAATCTTCAGCATTCTCCTGTAGCACCACATATCAAAAGCTTCTATTCTCTTCTTGTCTAAACTATTGGTCATCCATGTTTCACTTCCATGTATTGCTACACTCCATACAAATACTTTCAGAAAAGACTTCCTGACACTTAAATCTCTATTCGATGTTAACAAATTTCTCTTCTCCAGAAATGCTTTAATTGCCATTGCTAGTCTACATTTTATATTCTCTCTACTCTGACCATCATCAGTTATTTTGCTCCCCAAATAGCAAAACTCATCTACTACTTTATGTGTCTCATTTCCTAATCTAATTCCCTCAGCTTCACCTGATTTGACTACACTCCATTATACTTGTTTTGCTTTTGTTGATGTTCATCTTATATCCTCCTTTCAAGACACTGCCCATTCCATTCAGCTGCTCGTCCAGGTCCTTTGCTGTCTCAGACAGAATTACAATGTCATCAGCAAACTTCAAAGTTTTTATTTCTTCTCCATGGATTTTAATTCCTACTCAGAATTTTCCTTTTGTTTCCTTTACTGCTTGCTCAATATACAGATTGAATAACATCAGGGATAGGCTACAACCCTGTCTCACTCCCTTCCCAACCGCTGCTTCCCTTTCATGCCCCTCGACTCTTATAACTGCCATCTGGTTTCTGTACAAATTGTGAATAGCCTTTTGCTCCCTGTATTTTACCCCTGCCACCTTTAGAATTTGAAAGAGTGTATTCCAGTCAACATTCTCAAAAGCTTTCTCTAAGTCTACAAATGCTAGAAACACAGGTTTACCTTTCCTTAATCTATCTTCTAAGATAAATCGTAGGATCAGTATTGCTTTGTGTGTTCCAAAATTTCTACAGAATCGAGGCTTATCTTCCCCAAGGTCAGCTTCTACCAGTTTTTCTCAGCTTCTACCAGTTTTTCCATTCATCTGTAAAGAATTTGTGATAGTATCTTGCAGCTGTGACTTATTAAACTGATAGTTTGGTGATTTTCACAACTGTCAACACCTGCTTTCCTTGGGATTGGAATCACTATATTCTTCCTGAAATCTGACTGTATTTCACCTGTCTCATACATGCCAGATGGTAGAGTTTTGTCATGGCTGGCTCTCTCAAGGCTATAAGTAGTTCTCATGGAAATGCTGTCTACTCTTGGGGCCTTGTTTTGACTTAGGTCTTTCAGTGCTCTGTCAAATTCTTCACACAGTATCATGTCTCCAATTTCATCTTCATCTATGTCCTCTTCTGTTTCCATTATATTTCCTTCAAATTCCTCACTGTTGAATATACCCTCTATATACTCCTTCCACATTTCTGCTTCTTGTTCTTTGCTTGATATTCATACAGGTGGTTCTATTTTCTCCAAAGTTCTCTTTAATTTGCCTGTAGGCAGTATCTATCTTACCTTTAGTGATATGTGCCTCTACAGCCTCACATTTGCTCTCTAGCCATCCCTGCTTAGCCACTTTATACTTCCTGTGAATGTCATTTTTGAGACATTTTTACTCCTTTTTGCCTGCTTCATTTACTTCACTTTTTATATTTTCTCCTTTCATCAGTTAAATTCAATATCTCTTCTGTTACCCACCAGTTTCTACTAACCCTTGTCTTTTTGCCTATTTAATCCTCTGCTGCCTCACTATTTCGTTCTCTCCAAGCTACCCGTTCTTCTTCTACTGTATTTCTTTCTCCTGTTCTTGTCAATTGTTCCATAATGCTCTCCCTGAAACTCTCTACAACATCTGGTTCTGTCAGTTTATCCAGGTCCCATCTCCTTAAATTCCCACCTTTTTGCAGTTTCTTCAGTTTCAATCTACAGTTCATAACCAATAGATTGTGGTCAGAATCCACATCTGCCCCTGGAAATGTCTTAAAGTTTAAAACCTGGTTCCTAAATCTCTGTCTTACCATTATATAATCTATCTGAAACCATCCAGTGTCTCCAGGTCTCTTCCACATACACAACCTTCTTTCATGAGTCTTAAACCAAGTGTTAGCTATGATTAAGTTATGCTCTGTGCAGAATTCTACCAGGTGGCTTCCTCTTTCATTCCTTATCCCCAGTCCATATTCACCTACTACTTTTCCTTCTCTTCCTTTTCCTACTACTGAATTCCAGTCCCCCATGACTATTAAATTTTCATCTCCCTTAACTATCTGAATAATTTCTTATATTGCGTCATACACTTCCTCAATATCTTCATCATCTGCAGAGCGTGTTGGCATATAAACTTGTACTACTGTGGTAGGCATGGGCTTTGTGTCCATCTTGGCTACAGTAATGCATTCACTATGCTGTTCATAGTAGCTTATCCATGCTCCCATTTTTTTTATTCATTATTAAACCTACTCCTGCATTACCCTTATTTGATTTTGTATTTATAACCTTGTGTTACACCCCATGACATATGGTCAGGTGTCATTATTTGACTGTAAAGGTATGCTTTCTCTCTTATCTGTATACCTAGGTATGCTATGCATGTGTATATCTGTTCTGCTTCTGATGTATTTTCTGGGATGTTATTTTCACAAATATTAGGGCATGTTCTTGTTATAAACTTTAATCACTAATAAATTGCATGGATATACAAACGTAGAAACAATAGCTGGTTACACGCTACCAATTCTGTATCGGTCATTCGACTGCCGTGCTGTGACATGCAGCCGGCGCCATTCGTAGCTAGGTGGCGCTCCCGCGCTCAGCCGAGTTGCGGAGCGCCTCTATCGCCGTTTGCGCGTACTGACGTGGCGGCACTATTAAATGTCATGGCACTGTCACAACACTTTTCCCCCCTTGAAAGGGCGGATGGAAGGGCGGTGCTGTAACATGATGAATCCCGTGTCCAGTACAAAAATCACGGAAGGCCTGCGAAGAGAACTGAGGGCCATTGTCCATGACGATCGTGGATGGAAGACCTTCTAGCGCAAAGAGTTTGGACAAAGCCAGCATCGTTGCCACAGTGGTGGGCGACGGCCATCGAACAACAAACGGAAACTTCGAGAAGGCGTCAATCAACAGCAGCCAATAAGTGCCGAGGAAGGGGCCGGCAAAGTCAGCGTGCACTCGTTCCCATGGCTGCACCGGGTCAGGCCACGGAGAGGGCATTGTACGGGGTGCAACCAGTTATTGAGCACACTGATCAAACGCAGCGACCATGTGGGCGATGTCCGAATCAATACCGGGTCAATAAACGTGCCTGCGGGCCAGGGACTTAGTCCGAGAAATCCCCCAATGGCCTTCATGCAACAGTTTGAGAACATCTTTGCGAAGAGAGGCTCGCACCATGACCCGTGGATATGTGCCATCCGTGGCCAGAAGAACAACACCATCACTAACAGATAGACAAAGGCACAAGGCATGGTAGTTGTGAAGGGGGTCCGATGCCCGGCCCTTGATCCTGTCCAGCCAACCCTGTCGAATAAAAGCGATCACCTGACGCAGGACCGGGTCCTGCGCAACAGCCAACGTGACCTGCGAACCTGTAAGCGGAAAACCCTCAACCGCACGACGTTCTGCCTCATCAATGTGGAAACAGAGTACTTCAACTCAATCGAAAACCGGGTCGGGGCCCATCGGCAAACGCGACAATGCGTCAGCGTTGGCGTGCTGGGCCGTGGGGCGATAGTGAATCTCATAGTGAAAACGAGACAAGTATAAGGCCCAACGTTGCAGGCGGTGAGCTGCCTTATCCGGAAGTGATGCTGATGGGCTGTACAGAGAGACCAGCAGCTTGTGGTCGGTGATGAGGTGAAACTTAGAACCATACAAAAAAACGCTGAACTTTTATAGAGCATAAATGATAGCGAGCGCCTCCTTTTCGATTTGAGAATAATGCCATTGCGCATCATTGAGGGTCTTGGAAGCATAGGCGATGGGTTGTTACAACCCATCCTCATACCGATGGGTGAAAACAGCCCCTAGGCCATACTGGGACGCGTCAGTCGCCAGAACCAAGTGCTGACCTGGACGGAATGTGGCAAGACAAGGCGCCGACTGCAAATGAGCCTTCAGGTGGACAAAAGCCTGCTCACACTCGTCAGACCAACAGAAAGGAACGTTTTTGCGTAACAGCTGATGCAGAGGATGAGCTACCGCCGCTGCGGATGGAATGAATTTGTGATAATAAGCAATCTTGCGTAGAAACGCCTACAGTAGATGGCCGGGGTAGAGTGGTAATGGCCGCAACATGCTGACGTAGAGGACGTACACCCTCACGGGACAAGTGGAAACCAAGATACACGATGGAGGGTTGGAAGAACTGTGACTTGTCCAGATTGCACTTCAACCCAGCCGAATGCAGAACCCGAAACAGTGAACGCAAATTGCGAAGGTGCTCCTCAGTGGAGGCCCCCGTGACAACAATGTCATCCAGATAGTTTATGCAGCTGGGAACGGAAGCCGTGAGCTGTTCCAAAAACCGCTGAAAAATGGCTGGCGCACTAGCGACGCCAAACAGTAACCGCTGGTACTGATACAAACCACAAGGAGTGTTGATGACGAGAAATTCCTTGGAAGACACATCCAATGGCAACTGATGGTACGCCTCCGATAAGTCAAGTTTGGAAAAGAATTGGCCCCCAGCGAGCTTGGTAAATAACTCCTCAGGACAGGGAAGAGGATAAGTGTCAATGAGGCTCTGAGCATTGACAGTGGCTTTAAAATCACCACACAATCGCAGACTCCCGTTTGGTTTAGAAACCACCACGATTGGCGATGCCCATTCGCTGGAGGTAACAGGAAGGAGAATCCCTGAAGCTGTTAACCTGTCTATCTCAGCCTTGACAGGTGCACACAACACCACTGGAATAGGGCATGCCCGGAAAAATTTAGGGCGAGCTGTAGGTTTAAGAGTAATGTGGGCTTCAAAATCCTTGGCACGACCCAGACCAGCAGAGAACATGGACGAGAATTCAGAACACAATCCATCCAGCTGTTGATATGGAATATCCTCAGATATGAGGTGCACATCATCATCAATGGAGAACCCGAACAACTGGAAAGCATCATAACCGAACAGGTTTTCAGTGCCCGCATGATCCACCACATAAAACGTGAGGGGCCTAATAACAGACTTGTAGGCAGTGGAAGCATCAAACTGGCCAATGATAGGAATTTTCTGTTTATTATAAGTTCTCAGATTTCGCGTAACTGGAGACAAGGGAGGGGAGCCCAACTCCAAATACGTGCAAGAATTAATGAGAGTTACTGCAGAGCCAGTGTCCACTTGCATGCGAATGTCTTTATCCAGAACATGAACAGTAACAAACAACTTATTTGTTTGAGAAAGCACACAGTTAACATCCATGTCCGATGCCTCATCCTCGTCGACAGGAACTTTAGGGGACTGACACACAGAAGCAATGTGGCCTTTTTTCCTACATGAATTACACGTGGCCCAACATTTTGGACACGCGGCCCTGTCATGCTGTACAAAACAACGTGGAGAAGAAGGAAGTGCGGAACAAACCTGCTTCTGTGGTTGCTGTTTTCGCTGGGAGCGTGGTGGCCCAACGCGACGTTGTTGATGCGAGTGAACCGCTGCCACATCGTCGGTCCCCTGGGAAACAGGCAAATTGTCTATGTTGAAAGTGGTCTGTATAGCACCTACATCACATCACACGTCTATTTGCGCACCAGCAGCGTGAGATACTTCAAAAGATTGAGCGATGCTTAGAACATCCGACAATGATGGGTTTGGCAGTTGTAAGGCACGTTGCCAAACTTCTTTATCAGGAGCAAGCCGTAGAATAGCATCCCTAGCCATTGAATCAGCATAAGACTCATGATGAGTGTCCGTGACAAACTGACATTTCCTACTCAGACTGTGTAGTTCCGCCGCCCAAGCCCGGTAAGATTGATGGGGCTGTTTACGACACTGGTAGAACACCACGCAGGCGGCAACGACATGGGTGTTTTTTTGGTAATGGTTAGACAATAAGTCACACATTTCTTGAAAGGACAGAGAGGCAGGTTCCCGCAGCGGGGCTAACTGAGATAGCAGCTGATAGATCCGTGGGGAAATCCAAGATAGAAATAACGACTTACACATAGGAGCATCGACAATGCTGAAAGCCAAGAAGTGTTGCCGCAAACGCTTCTCATAATCCTCCCAGTCTTCAGCGGCCTCGTCGTAAGGAGGGAACGGAGGCGGAGAAGAGGAAGACAGACGATGAGTAAGCGACGTCGACAATGCCTGAATAGCAGCTGTCAGCTGTGTTTGTTGTTCAATGAGCGCTTGCATAAGCTGTTTCATGTCTGCCCTGACACGAACACACAACGCAGGAACAAAAATATCCGACCTCGTCGCCAAAAAGTGTTATAACCTTTAATCACTAATAAATTGTGTGGATATACAAACGTAGAAACAATAGCTGGTTACATGCTACCAATTCCGTGTCAGTCATTCGACTGCCATGCCGTGACATGCGGCCGGCGCCGTTCGTAGCTAGGTGGCACTCCCGCGCTCAGCCGAGTTGCGGAGCGCCTCTATCACCGTTTGCGCGTACTGACGTGGCGGCACTATTAAATGTTGTGGCACTGTCACAACACTTCTGTTGGACTACCTAACCATTGTTTTTGTTAAGTCCCCATTTTTCATTGCAGTTGTTTTTATAAAGTTTACTTTTTTGCATGTGTATCTTCCATTTTAAAGGTAGTGTGTGTGCCCTATACAACATGAACCTTAATGAAGAATTATTTGTGTGTGTTTGACAATGTTGATTTATGTATTGTTATTTTGTATTGTTACATCAATGTAGGTTGGTTTCCTGTAAATGTAAAAACTGTGTTGCTGCTGTTCATTAACAAATATTAGGTATAGGAAATGTATTGTGAAATGGATTAAATACTGGTAGAAGATCATCAAGTTCCTTTTTGGTGCCATTAAATAAAAGTAGTGAACATATATCTTATTATAAATTATTTCTTTCTATTTTTATTTTTACTTCTTTTAGTGAAAAAAATATTTTCAGTGTTAATTAAACTCTCAGCCAGGAAACCTGACATGCCGTTGTCCATGGCTAGACGTTTTACCTCAGGTGAACTTTGCCACTAAATGAGAAATAATCATGAGAAAGTACCAGTCCCAGTATCCCTATCAACTCTGAAATTACAAGAAGGACCAGGTTTTGCTTTTAATTGGGTTATGTGTGACAGTTTCTATTGTCTCACTGACAGCTACATTTGTTGATAAATTAACAATATCATCTTAGGCAAACATAGCACATTTTGGGATTTTTACATCCTGTTGATAGCTCATTTGCGTTTTTTAACTGAATTTTTGGCTTCAAATGGGTTAAAGGTTTTGAGAACCATTCAGGAGTTCTGAAATTTTGTAAGCTGTTTTTTTCTTGGAGTTGAGAATAGATCTGCTTGGAGCATCGTGTTTGCAGATTTTTTGTTGTGTCCAAATTTTTATGCATTTAGTAAAAGCTACATTTGTGACTGAAAGATGCCCTTCTTTTCTTTATATTTTACAAATGTAAATAAGCCACAGCTAGAACAATAGCCACTGTGGACAAAATTAAAAATCACATTTCACTTGCTTTTCCTGTTTGTGTCACCATATTGCATGCAACCAAAAATAACTCACAATCACTAATTAGATATTTTTTCCCGTAGGTAAAGGAATTTTGGTGCCAGCTTTTACCCATCCTTTAGTACCAAAAGATAAGCCAAGAATTCGTGTGCAGATAAGTGCAGAACACTGCGATGAAGACATTGACAAAGCTGTGTGTGCATTTACTGAAGTTGGCAAGAGTTTGAATATAATAAAGTAATTAGTTTGAAGTAAATGGATAACATTTAATTTAGGTCATCATTATAAAAGTTTCAAACTTTTATTAATGTCTCTGTCAGCTGTGAAAATGTGCAGTAAATAGTGGTGTGAAATTTGAAATGAAAGATATAGTTATTATGTTATTCCAAGTTCTTAAAAATAGCCATATTTATTGACTACAATTGGAGTGTTTAAAACAGAATATTTCTTATGTTGATTATTAAGCTTTGTGAAGGAACATCCCTTCATAGGAAGTACAAATATTTGGTAAGTTCTCTAAACTGACAGTTAAAATTACAACAGATTTTTTAAAAATTTAAGTATTGTTGATTCTCCCAGCAAATGAACAGACAGAACAATGAGTCTGTCAAATTTATTATGAAATTAAATTTCTGAGATGAAAGCAACTAGATAGATACACATAACAGGTAAGTTTTAGGATTCTAATATTTTCAGTCATTTCACTGCAAGTAAACTATGTCTTACAAGTAAGTATAAAAATCTGTTGATAATATGGGTACAGGAGAACATAAAATGAATTTAAGGTCACTATATTACAGATGTTACATGTACAATATCATCCCTACCAGATGATGAGTTTTTTAGATATGTAGGTTTATGAACTCATGACACTGATTGAATTATTTATCAATAAGGAATTTTTTTCTGTCATCTCTTAAATGATGGCATTGAAAAGTTCCAAAGAGACAGAATTGCTGGCCAATATTACCATCAGGAAATGAAATTCTAGTACAGTAGAGAAATAAACTAATTTTTATCTTTAAAGTTTCTACTGGCAGGAAGGAAATTTTGCTCTCTAATATTGGCTTATGGGTTTAGTGTTGTAGGATTGCCGGATCCCATGATGTACACCATACCACATGTAATAAGCACTACTTTATTGGTCCAAAGCACACATATACAGATATACACATCTCTTGATTCACAATACATTTACCATTTCGCATGTGAACACAGACTGCTCACGAAGAGCTTGCAAAACAAAGATGTTATATGCTACTTGGTCTATAGTCGCCACATTAGCCCCCCCCCCCCCCCCCGCCCCCCCCCCCTGCAGAGTGGGGAGCACAATGGCAAATATGAGGACATATTTGTAAAGGAAGTACCTATGGGGAGGGGGGGGGGGGCAGGAGGAAGGATGTTTAAACAGAAATGATACATTACATATTAGTATATCAAGCCTTTAGCCAGCGAGGGAGACAGATGGTTCTGCCTGACCAGGCGAACCCCGTACAGCAGTGGAGGGATACAGGGAGGGGACGGTGGATTGTTAAAAGCTGGAGTAGCAAACCTGAATGCCTGTTGTGGTACGAATGGTATGAAGGACTTTTACGGTTGATGGGTCAGTACCAACAGGCAAGAGGACAGACTGGAGAAGGTGAATGTGGGTCAAGTTGTCATTGGGGAAGCTGGCTTGTTTGTAGAATACAAACACATTATCTGGATGCACAACAAAAAACACTTTAGGACTGCAAATGAAATCAGTGTTGACATTAAATAGCACTTCCGTTTAGGGGTTGACAGAATCTCCACACATGTCATCATCGGCAATGTCACACGTTCCGAGGCTAGCCCCTGATATGTCACTAAATCCTATACGGGGTTGACAGAATCTCCACACAAGTCATCATCAGCAATGTCACACGTTCCAAGGCTAGCCCCTGATACGTCACTAAATCCTAACAGGGGAGAGGCGGGGGGCTGCCTGTAGGAGGGGGAGTCATCACATGCATCTCTCTGCAGGGGGATGTCACATCCACCCCTGCAGCACTGTCACACAACTGGGAATAGGTAACATCAGACATGCAGGAATGGTCATCATTCACCTGTGGACAGTCAGTAGATGTCTCATGCGAGGCAGGTGTGGCAGGGTGGGAGCAGTCTCGGTGGGGTATGAGGCAGTTCTCCCAGAGACCATGCTGGTTTGAGGCAGCAGACAGATACAGTTTGAGGTGTGCCGTTAATAAGCACTTCGAATATGTTGTTACACCACAGTATGACTCTGTGAAGGCCCAAGTATGGAGGGATGAGTGCCAGTCAGACATTGTCATCACACAGCACAACGCCAAGTCCTTACGCAGAAGTATGGGAGGAAGTGAGTGCTGCCAAGCAGGGGTACACGAATGTTAGTGATTAACTCCTTAACATGCCTGACAAATGTCGAGTTGCAGATTTGATACAGAGGGAGTGAAGGCTTGACTAGCTCTGCTGGGAGTGTGAGAGGTTCTCCATGTAGTAATTCTGCCAGAGATGCGCCAAGGTCCTCCTTTGCACGTGGCCCAAGTGCCTAACATCACCCATGGTAAGGTGTCGGCCCATTCGCCTCTGTGGCACATCAGTGAGGCTTTAAGCATTCGGTGCCAGCTTTTGACAAGCCCGTTGCTCTGGGAGTGGTATGCTATTGTCCTAAATCATTTCACCCGGCACAGTTAACAAAGCTGCCAGAAGAGGGCAGACTCGAACTGGCGATCATGGCTGAAGTGCGTGATCCACATTAATAAAAGGGCTCGGGCCACTGCATCGGCTGTGATAGTAGTGAGGGGAATTACCTCTACCCAGTGGCTAAACCTGTCAATGACAGACAGTATGTAACGAAAGGGGCTTGAGAGAGGTAAGGGCCTGATGATATCGATGTGTATGTGTTGAAATCTGCCACATCGAACATACCCATGGGGGGCTGTGTGTGGCATCCTACTTTTGCACATTGACGAGCTGCACACACTCGCATCCAACTGCAACATTGTTTTATCACCCCGTTCGGCTACAAGATGTGTGGTGGCATGTATGCTAGGGTGTACCAAATCGTGAATACTATTAGAAACGTCCCGGCGGAGAGGTGCGGGGATCACTGGACATATGCATCCCGTTGAAATGTCACACTAGATGGGCAATGATTACCCAGGAAGTGTCCATAACTCGAGTTTGAGTCCTGTTTCAGAATTAGAGTGCAATGCAGCAAGTTCAGGATCATTTGTTTGCAATCTAGGGGATTTGCTGAGGTCCAGTTGTGAAGATATTACCGACACACGAGATAAAAAATTGGCGATGACATTGTCTGCCCCTCAGACATCACATATTTCATTTGTAAACTGGCATATGAGGTCCATATGATGGAAAAGTGTTGGGGATGAGTCCTTACCTGGGTTGCGGAAAGTGTATACGAGCAGTTCATGGTTGCTAAATACCACGAGATGGCGACCTTCGGTATCGTCTTGGAAATATGTGACTGCAATGTAAATAGCAAATAGTTCCCACTCGAAGGTCAACCATTTGTGTTGGGAAGCAGACAGTTTGCTGGAGAAAAATCTGAGTGGCTGTACAACAGAACCCACAGCTTGCTGAAGTACTGCCCCCACTGCTGTATCACTCGTGTCTGTAGTAAGCAAGATGGGAGCATCAGGGATGGGATGAGCAAATGTAACGGCCATCTGTAAGGCTGACTTGAGATTATCAAATGCCTGTCACATGTCAGGAGTCCACGTGACTGCCCAAAACCCTGAAGTGTTGTTGCCTGCCAGAGCATACGTCAGTGGAGCTTCTATGTCAGCGGCATGGGGAATGTGTTTGTGGTAGTAATTTACCATTCCTAGGAACTGGCAGAGACAAAGGCACCATATTAATAGCCTTGACCTGTTTGGGTAGGGAACAGATTCCATCAGCAGAAACCATGTGGCCCAGAAAAGTGAACTAGTGCGGCGGAGTTGTGACTTAGCGTTGTTCACTGCAACACCATTTGCTTGTAATAGTTGTAACATTGTATTAAGGTGGATTTCATGTTCCTCGAGTGAGGAAGAGAAAATTAACAAGTCATCCAGGTATGCATATGCAAAGTCCAGTTTTCCAACCAATGAGTCAATGAACCATTGCCATGTCTGTACAGAATTTTTAAGGCCGAACAGTATAAACAGATACTCTAACAGTCTGAACGAGATGATGATGGTGGTTGTTTCAATGTCCTCAGGTGCCACTGGCAGTTGGTGGTATGCCTTGTAATAGTTGATTACACTGAAAATTTGTGCTCCGTGCAGTTGGGAAGCAAAATCTTGAATGTTTGGGATGGGATAATTATCTAAAATTGTTCCAGTGTTAAGCACCCAATAGTCACCACAGAGGCGGAAAGTGTCATCTTTCTTTGGCACCAAATGAATGTGTGATGACCAACTAGGGCGAATAGCCTTACTGTCTAGTAGTTCGTGTATAATAGCTTTGGTGTGTTTAAGTTTTTCCAGATTTAAACACCTAGCATTCGCGGGTACCGGTGGACCATCCATGGTATTGATTCTATGGACAGTACCATTGTTGATCACAAACACCGACGAGGATGATGGACCCACACCCGATGCAGTATGACTAACCTGCAATGCACATGCTTTTGTGTGTCCCAGGCCGACAGATGGAAACTGCCGCACAGCTGTGCCAGCCCCTGAGCCCTGAGGGCCCCCTGGGGTGGTATGCAGGGGTGGCAGAATGTTGTAAACCTGGTCTGCGATCTTCAGTATAGTGTCCAGTGGGGCCAAAGTTAAATGGAGAGGGTGAATTTGAACTTACAGAGGAAGTCTGAGCAACCAGATGGTCCAAAGTGTAGTGTCCAGCATATTATGTGTGTCAATCACAGTGCAGAGATGATGCCAGTGCTTTGATGGGGATCTGGAACACAACAACTTGTGACTGACGATGAGGTGAATAGCTTTCTCTGTAGATCTGGATAGGCACTTGAGGATGGTGTGTCAGGTGAATGCATATTTGTCTGCAGGAGGAGGCAAAGCCACAATATCGCAGATCAGGTCCAGTTCATCATGAAGGTGACATAGTAAGCAAAGGAATTTCAAGTTGTCATCACCAACACCGTGTAGATACAGGACGTGGTCAAACAAGGCAAACCAAGTTTCGGAAACTGTCACTCTCCGTCCATAGCTCTGCAGCATAGCTGGCTCAGGTGCAGTAGCGGTGTACCAGTTCACAACACTATCAGTGGTAGACGGCATGGTAGGCTTGGTCAAGAAATCAACAAGTCGGGCATTTGACGGAGTAATGCCAACAGGCATAGAATGGACCAGGGCAGAAGAGATGACCGTAGTTGACCGATGTGCGGAAAATGACAGAGTACAGTTTCCACGTCCCTCCCCTACAGGTGCATTAAAATTGTTAAAATCACCTAACATTTGTGGAACACATGTGGCAGATGTGGCCAGAATAACATGTGCCATCGGAAACACTCATAAAGTGGGCACTGGTAGTGTATGTGTGTGTGGGGTGGGGAGTGGGGCTGGTGCAAAATCCAGAGTTCCGGGATAAACATCAAATTTCTTGTCTTGAGCATCCGGCTCCATTTGTACTGCCACTGACTTGCGTGGAAAGTTCACACTTGAAGTTGGGAAACTTGCAAACATATTCACTGAGGTTTGAGCACATTGTGTCGGTCGTTGCTAAGCACTCGGAATACGTGGAAAGTTCACATTCAACGTTAAACCTTCACATGTGAAGTTTTGTGCAAAAAAAAACATTCTGTTGGTACAGAACACTGCCACATGATTGCTGATTCCTGTATGATAACCAAAAGTTATTGTTCATAACTGTTCAAAAAGCAAACGATATTAAATTAGAGGTAAATGATGAGAAAACAGAATTCATGAGAGCAGAAAGAAATTACAGGTTATGAAAGTGGAAAACCATCCAGGTTGCAACCACATGGTTGAAGATGCAGATGAGTTTGAATATCTGCGCATTGTAGTAAACAACAGAAATGATGAGAAACAAGAAACAGAACTGAGGATCAAAGCAGATCCAGAATGTCATACTCATGGAACAAATTGCTGACATTCAAAGCTTTTCAAGAAGAGTCATGGTAAGAATTACTAAAACTATAATTAGACAATTATTGCTGTATGAGACAGAAATACTGAGAATAGATGAGAATATAGAGAGAAAGATAACAGTTTTTGAAGTAGTGTGCAACTGAACTCAGGCTTGTTCACTACCTATTTTTCACATGGCTCTTCTGCAAAGGGGGTTGGTAGTAAACAGTTGCATTTGTGTCCCTATTATTGAGTCAGATATTGGCTAGCTTTAGAACAGCAGTAAATTGAACTATACACGTTCAGATTGAAACTTATTTATTCAAATAAACACTTTAACTTTGTGGCCATGCATTTTTAAGTTCACAAATAAGTCCAATCTGTACAAATAATAATTGGTGCAATTTGTATACTGTTTGTCCCACACCTACACACTTTCACGTTGTTCCTTCTCATACACTGGCGTCCATGCTTGGACTTGGCACTTTGCCGCTCCCAACATGCCACCACAACGGACCAACAACAAAGACCCAATTTTCTCACTCATATCCACAGTCCTGATTTGGGTCACATGACACCATATTAGTCAAAATAATTCCTAAACATGGCCACAATTTGTTTACAATATTTTATAATATTTAAATACTTAAATCTAAATACACTCCTGGAAATTGAAATAAGAACACCGTGAATTCATTGTCCCAGGAAGGGGAAACTTTATTGACACATTCCTGGGGTCAGATACATCACATGATCACACTGACAGAACCACAGGCACATAGACACAGGCAACAGAGCATGCACAATGTCGGCACTACTACAGTGTATATCCACCTTTCGCAGCAATGCAGGCTGCTATTCTCCCATGGAGACGATCGTAGAGATGCTGGATGTAGTCCTGTGGAATGGCTTGCCATGCCATTTCCACCTGGCGCCTCAGTTGGACCAGCGTTCGTGCTGGACGTGCAGACCGCGTGAGACGACGCTTCATCCAGTCCCAAACATGCTCAATGGGGGACAGATCCGGAGATCTTGCTGGCCAGGGTAGTTGACTTACACCTTCTAGAGCACGTTGGGTGGCATGGGATACATGCGGACGTGCATTGTCCTGTTGGAACAGCAAGTTCCCTTGCCGGTCTAGGAATGGTAGAACGATGGGTTCGATGACGGTTTGGATGTACCGTGCACTATTCAGTGTCCCCTCGACGATCACCAGTGGTGTACGGCCAGTGTAGGAGATCGCTCCCCACACCATGATGCCGGGTGTTGGCCCTGTGTGCCTTGGTCGTATGCAGTCCTGATTGTGGCGCTCACCTGCACGGCGCCAAACATGCATACGACCATCATTGGCACCAAGGCAGAAGCGACTCTCATCGCTGAAGACGACACGTCTCCATTCGTCCCTCCATTCACGCCTGTCGCGACACCACTGGAGGCGGGCTGCACGATGTTTGGGCGTGAGCAGAAGACGGCCTAAAGGTGTGCGGGACCGTAACCCAGCTTCATGGAGATGGTTGCGAATGGTCCTCGCCGATACCCCAGGAGCAACAGTGTCCCTAATTTGCTGGGAAGTGGCAGTGCGGTCCCCTACGGCACTGCGTAGGATCCTACGGTCTTGGCGTGCATCCATGCGTCGCTGCGGTCCGGTCCCAGGTCGACGGGCACGTGCACCTTCCGCCGACCACTGGCGACAACATCGATGTACTGTGGAGACCTCACACCCCACGTGTTGAGCAATTCGGCGGTACGTCCACCCGGCCTCCCGCATGCCCACTATACGCCCTCGCTCAAAGTCCGTCAACTGCACATACGGTTCACGTCCACGCTGTCGCGGCATGCTATGAGTGTTAAAGACTGCGATGGAGCTCCGTATGCCACGGCAAACTGGCTGACACTGACGGCGGCGGTGCACAAATGCTGCGCAGCTAGCGCTATTCGACGGCCAACACCGCGGTTGCTGGTGTGTCCGCTGTGCCGTGCGTGTGATCATTGCTTGTACAGCCCTCTCGCAGTGTCCGGAGCAAGTATGGTGGGTCTGACACACCGGTGTCAATGTGTTCTTTTTTCCATTTCCAGGAGTGTACATTATATAATTTTACATATTTATCACCACACTTCTATAATTCATTGCAATTAAAAGAAAACCAAAACACTATGCAACAGAACTACAACACCCATCAAAACACAAAACAAGTATTTTCCGGTTTATTTTGCCCAGCATATTATCTCTGCTGCAATGCTTTAAATTTAAATTATGAACTACTTGAAAGAGCTCCATATTATCCCCTGTTACCTTACATACCCCCACTTCATGGAAATATTACCTTAGTAATGGCAACATGAAGTAGCACCAAATGGAGCCAACCCATATTACTTTATATATTAAACATTTTAATTATAACTATAATTGCACCAAAACCTGTAGAACAGTGTTATAGTGGTGAGTTAATCAGTGTAAGTACTGTCATCAGAAAACATACAAACATTATCCCACAATGTATCCAACTCAAATATACAATTAGATAGTCTCCTATTGAGTCTGATTGGGCTGGCAAAATGCAAAGAAATTTATATTATATAATTGCCCATGTTAGTCTATATGTAGGTTGCACACTCACTGCACATTAACACTTCCACTTTTTACACAGTTGTTTCTGTCTATCAAAATTTAGTCAAATTCTCATAAATCTTGCCTAGACATGCAGACCCACATTTCCCAGGACTCAGGCTATCCAAACCCTCCCTGGAACATCCTGTGTTCACTGATCAGTTCTTATTGATGTTTATACAAATGACAAACATGCATACAAATCAAACACAAACATGGCATAGTTAAATATATTCTATTTCACCCTTCAAATTTTCCCAGATCAGGAGCTCTGACATTTCTACCCCCTGCACTAAGAGAATTTATTCCCAGATGCAGATTCTTATGTTTTAAGCACCCATACAGCTATATCACTGTACATAAATAAGCTCATTTTTTTTTCGTGAATTTCTATTTCAATTTTCACATAATATTTGGCAATATCTTGAAACCCATTCTTTTCTGCCATTTCAATGGCTAACTATATTCAGTCATAAATGGCAAACAAACTCACTAAGGTCATAAAACTTTTACAGGCATCCACTTAGCCATTAGTGTTCTTTCCCTCACTTCCCTCATGAACATCTTATAATACGCAAGTTAATTATTGCCCATATGCCTCTACAATCTGCATATTTATTGAGTGCCCTAGATGACTGTCCCAGCAAGAATCATACCCCCACGCACCAGTATCAACATCAGGTGCCACAGATACATTAGAATTTTTAATAAAATCTCAACTATTTTTAAACAAACTATTTGCAGATTTCCTCCCTCTTATATTCTCCACACATTTATACAGAAATAGAGATTATATATACAGTAGGTTTCAGTTCCCATATGACTTTTCCAACAAGGCTTCCATCACACCCATACCACCACACCAGTTGTGCAAATCCATTGGACAACAGATTCCCTTATTGCAAATACATACAGTATAATGAAGTTTGTTGACCACCAACAATGGCATCGCAACATACACAGTTGTTGTTGTTGTGGTCTTCAGTCCTGAGACTGGTTTGATGCAGCTCTCCATGCTACTCTATCCTGTGCAAGCTTCTTCATCTCCCAGTACCTAATGCAACTTACATCCTTCTGAATCTGCTTAGTGTATTCATCTCTTGGTCTCCCCCTATGATTTTTACCCTCCACGCTGCCCTCCAATACTAAATTGGTGATCCCCTGATGCCTCAGAACATGTCCTACCAACCGATCCCTTCTTCTGGTCAAGTTGTGCCACAAACTTCTCTTCTCCCCAATCCTATTCAATACTTCATCATTAGTTATGTGATCTACCCATCTAATCTTCAGCATTCTTCTGTAGCACCACATTTCAAAAGCTTCTATTCTCTTCTTGTCCAAACTATTTATCATCCACGTTTCACTTCCATACATGGCTACACTCCATACAAATACTTTCAGAAATAACTTCCTGACACTTAAATCTATACTCGATGTTAACAAATTTCTCTTCTTCAGAAACGCTTTCCTTGCCATTGCCAGTCTACATTTTATATCCTCTCTACTTCGACCATCATCAGTTATTTTGCTCCCCAAATAGCAAAACTCCTTTACACTTTAAGTGTCTCATTTCTTAATCTAATACCCTCAGCATCACCCGACTTAACTCGACTACATTCCATTATCCTCGTTTTGCTTTTGTTGATGTTTATCTTATATCCTCCCTTCAAGACACCATCCATTCCGTTCAACTGCTCTTCCAAGTCCTTTGCTGTCTCTGACAGAATTACAATGTCATCGGTGAGCCTCAAAGTTTTTATTTCTTCTCCATGGATTTTAATACCTACTCCAAATTTTTCTTTTGTTTCCTTTACTGCTTGCTCAATATACAGATTGAATAACATCGGGGAGAGGCTACAACCCTGTCTTACTCCCTTCCCAACCACTGCTTCCCTTTCATGTCCCTCGACTCTTATAACTGCCATCTGGTTTCTGTACAAGTTGTAAATAGCCTTTCGCTCCCTGTATTTTACCCCTGCCACCTTTAGAATTTGAAAGAGAGTATTCCAGTCAACATTGTCAAAAGCTTTCTCTAAGTCTACAAATGCTAGAAACGTAGGTTTGCCTTTCCTTAATCTTTCTTCTAAGATAAGTCGTAAGGTCAGTATTGCCTCACGTGTTCCAGTATTTCTACGGAATCCAAACTGATCTTCCCCGAGGTCGGCTTCTACTAGTTTTTCCATTCGTCTGTAAAGAATTCATGTTAGTACTTTGCAGCTGTGGCTTATTAAACTGATGGTTCGGTAATTTTCACATCTGTCAACACCTGCTTTCTTTGGGATTGGAATTAATATATTCTTCTTGAAGTCTGAGGGTATTTTGCCTGTTTCATACATCTTGCTCACCAGATGGTAGAGTTTTGTCAGGACTGGCTCTCCCAAGGCCGTCAGTAGTTCCAATGGAATTTTGTCTACTCCAGGGGCCTTGTTTCGACTCAGGTCCTTCAGTGCTCTGTCAAACTCTTCACGCAGTATCGTATCTCCCATTTCATCTTCATCTACATCCTCTTCCATTTCCATAATATTGTCCTCAAGTGCGTCGCCCTTGTATAAACCCTCTATATACTCCTTCCACCTTTCTGCTTTCCCTTCTTTGCTTAGAACTGTGTTTCCATCTGAGCTCTTGATGTTCATACATGTGGTTCTCTTATCTCCAAAGGTCTCTTTAATTTTCCTGTAGGCAGTATCTATCTTACCCCTAGTGAGATAAGCCTCTACATCCTTACATTTGTCCTCTAGCCATCCCTGCTTAGCCATTTCGCACTTCCTGTCGATCTCATTTTTCAGACGTTTGTATTCCTTTTTGCCTGCTTCATTTACTGCATTTTTATATTTTCTCCTTTCATCAATTAAATTCAATATTTCTTCTGTTACCCAAGGATTTCTACTAACCCTCTTCTTTTTACCTACTTGATCCTCTGCTGCCTTCACTACTTCATCCCTCAGAGCTACCCATTCTTCTTCTACTGTATTTCTTTCCCCCATTCCTTTTAATTGTTCCCTTATGCTCTCCCTGAAACTCTGTACAACCTCTGGTTCTTTCAGTTTATCCAGGTCCCATCTCCTTAAATTCCCACCTTTTTGCAGTTTCTTCAGTTTTAATCTACAGGTCATAACCAATAGATTGTGGTCAGAGTCCACATCTGCCCCTGGAAATGTCCTACAATTTAAAACCTGGTTCCTAAATCTCTGTCTTACCATTATATAATCTATCTGATACCTTTTAGTATCTCCAGGGTTCTTCCATGTATACAACCTTCTATCATGATTCTTAAACCAAGTGTTAGCTATGATTAAGTTGTGCTCTGTGCAAAATTCTATCAGGCGGCTTCCTCTTTCATTTCTTAGCCCCAATCCATATTCACCTACTACGCTTCCTTCTCTCCCTTTTCCTACACTCGAATTCCAGTCACCCATGACTATTAAATTTTCGTCTCCCTTCACTATCTGAATAATTTCTTTTATTTCATCATACATTTCTTCAATTTCTTCGTCATCTGCAGAGCTAGTTGGCATATAAACTTGTACTACTGTAGTAGGTGTGGGCTTCGTATCTATCTTGGCCACAATAATGCGTTCACTATACTGTTTGTAGTAGCTTACACGCATTCCTATTTTCCTATTCATTATTAAACCTACTCCTGCATTAGCCCTATTTGACTTTGTGTTTATAACCCTGTAGTCACCTGACCAGAAGTCTTGTTCCTCCTGCCACCGAACTTCACTAATTCCCAATATAGCTAACTTTAACCTATCCATTTCCCTTTTTAAATTTTCTAACCTACCTGCCCGATTAAGGGATCTGACATTCCACGCTTCGATCCGTAGAATGCCAGTTTTCTTTCTCCTGATAACGACATCCTCTTGAGTAGTCCCCGCCCGGAGATCCGAATGGGGGACTATTTTACCTCCGGAATATTTTACCCAAGAGGACGCCATCATCATTTAATCATACAGTAAAGCTGCATGCCCTCGGGAAAAATTACGGCCGTAGTTTCCCCTTGCTTTCAGCCGTTCGCAGTACCAGCACAGCAAGGCCGTTTTGGTTATTGTTACAAGGCCAGATCAGTCAATCATCCAGACTGTTGCCCTTGCAACTACTGAAAAGGCTGCTGCCCCTCTTCAGGAACCACACGTTTGTCTGGCCTCTCAACAGATACCCCTCCGTTGTGGTTGTACCTGGTACGGCTATCTGTATCGCTGAGGCACGCAAGCCTCCCCACCAACGGCAAGGTCCATGGTTCATGGGGGGGAGGACATACACAGTAACACAAATAATACTCCAATTATAAATCCTCATATACATAGCCCCCAATAATTATTTTATAGCTGCATATAGTAGTCATAATACCACACACACATACACAAAAAAAATTTTTTTTTTTTTTTACGAGACAATAGTATACATGGGAATCTCGCTTCCTTACCCTTCATTCTTTCACCACAAATTTTTCCATTTCTCAGTCCAAATGGATTTTTGAACACTGGATATACCAACCTATATGCATTAGGATGTGGACAACACGTTATCTCAAAGGGTCCATGGTATAATTCAAATAACTTTTTGATTTCGCCATCAATGCCACTGGATTTTTTCTTATACCTTTATCCTTGCCTCCTCTGTCTCTCATGTCCTTTCTTTAACATTTGCTGTCTGACCATCTGCATCTTCTCTTGACTTGTCAAGCCTTGAGATGGAGGAAAATCTATGAGTTCTGCTATTAGATTGTCTGGTTTGATATCTTTCATGAGCTCATAGGGTGAGAATCCTGTCACACAACTCCTCACTGTGTTCATAAGATCCTCAAACACAGTTATATATTCTGCCCAGGTACTACGCTTTTTACTGCAATATTTCCTACATAGCCTACCCATCTCCCTCATATACCCCCTACTGGGTTTCCTGCAGGGTGATACACTGAAATCCTTATATGCTTGATCCCAGATCTTTGCATAAACTTCCCCCACACACTAGATACAAATTGTGCTCCATTATCAGACAGAACATTGTCTGGTTTTATAACATTCACAAAGTAATCTTTTTCTAGCTTGTTAATTACATTCTGGTTATTGGTCTTTTTCAATTGATACAGCCTTACAAACTTTGAGAATACATCAACAGCTAAAAGAACATACTTTACACTCCCTCGACCTGTTGGCAGCCTCCCAAATAAATCAATAGCCAGCAGTTCACCATTTCTTTTAGGAACAATATTCTGCATCTCTCCTTGTACTGCAATAGTATTATACTTCACTTTTTGACATTTGTCACAAAAATCCAACTGTCTCTTTACTCTCCTGGTCATGTTGTTAAAACTAACATAGTCCTGCAGTATTTCCAAACATTTCTGAGCCCCCTAATGCCCATGGCTAAGGTGGATGTAATTGATTAATTTTTCCACGTGCTCATCTGAAAAACATACCTTCCACTCCTCTTTGTCCAAATTTCTTCATCCAAATAAAATCCCCTTATATTCTATAATATTTAGCTATTCTTTCATGTTCTTTATTTCCAAAGTTTGTTTTGATAAACTTCAAGTTTTGGTCCCCATTCTGAAGTCTCCTTTTGTCCTTACAGATGGATTTGATTTCCTTCTTTCCACCCACTCCTTTCATATATAATATCTGTAGTTCTTTCTCGTCTCCATTGCCTTCATGTTCTTCTCCAATGAAAGGTAACCTTGATGATAAGGCATCAGCAACATTGTTGTCTGTGCCTTTAACATATCTTATCTCATAGTTAAACTGCTGCAGAAACATGGCCCATCTCATGAGTCTGTTATTTAACAGCTTACATTCTTGCAAATAGCTCAGAGCCTTATGGTCTGTGTAAACAATCACTTTCCTACCTTCCACATAGATCCTCAACTTCTGAAATCCAAGAACTATGACTAAAAGTTCCTTCGCTGAGATACCATACATTAATTCATGTGCGGACAGCAAGCTGCTTGCAAAAGCGGTTGCCCTGTGCTCGATCTTTCCATCTACTATCCTCTCCTGAAATAGCACTGCCCCTATCCCATAATCTGAGCTGTCTGCCCTGATACAGAAAGGCAAAGACAAATCTGGGTAGAACAAAATTTTGCTATTTTTTAAGCTATTATTTATGGCTTTAAATTCCCTATCACACTCAGGTGTCCAGCACCGGGTTACACTTTTCTTTAATAGTCTACATAAGTTAGGCGGATTCAGGCTATAATCACCTATATACTTCCTGTAGAATGAACATAGTCCTATAAATGATTTCAGCTGTTTCCTGTTTGTTGGCACATTGAAGTCAACAATAGCCTTGATTTTCTCTTTATTGGGCAAAATGCCATCAGGAGTTAACTGAGGACCAAGAAATAGTAATGTTGCTTGAAAAAATTCACACTTACTTAACTTAAGGGTCATTCCCCCTTTACTTATACCCTTGAATACATCCTCCAACAGCTGACAGTGCTCTTGCCAATTGCTACTCATAATCAAAATGTCATCTACATACACTGTCGCCGGCCGGAGTGGCCATGCGGTTCTAGGCACTACAGTCTGGAATCGAGCGACCGCTACGGTCGCAGGTTTGAATCCTGCCCCAGGCATGGATGTGTGTGATGCCCTTAGGTTAGTTAGGTTTAATTAGTTCTAAGTTCTAGGCGACTGATGACCTCAGAAGTTAAGTCGCATAGTGCTCAGAGCCATTTGAACCATACACTGTCAATTTTCTCATTAGTTCATCACCCAGCACATGACTTAAAACCCTTACAAAAACTGCTACAGATATTAATAAACCCAATGGCACAACTGTAAACATTTAAGTCCTGCCCTCAAATAAGAAAGCAGTGAACTTTCTGCTCTCTTCAGCCAATTGCACCTGCCAGAACCCTGAAGTCAAATCAACACTTGACAGAATTTTAGCATTATAAAATTTTTGCAACAGCTCATTCATGTTCTCTGGCTGATCATTTTCTTTGAGTATTATTTTATTTAGCTTTCTTGCATCCAATACTATTCTTGTAGAACCATCCCTCTTTTTCACCACTACTATTGGATTACAATACTCACTCCTCCCCATTTCCAGTATGCCCCACTTCAACATCATCTGTATCCTCGCCCTTACAGCCTCTCTATTAGCTATTGCTATAGGATAAGGTTTGGCCCTTATTACTTCATGTGGCAATACCCTCAAACCATACCTGAAATCTATAACTTTTCCAGGTCTGTCAGAGAACACATGCTTATGTTTACACAATAAATCTGTAAGCTGCACCTTTTGTTCCTCATTTAAATGTCCCATTTCATTTACTTTGTCATATATCTGCTGTTCAGTGCACATTTTGTCACCTACCTCATCTACCCTTTGTAAATGAGTCACTGTCTCACCTTTTAATTCCCCTTTAAATTTTATTCTTCGTCTCTTTCCACCAGCATCAAATTCTACCACTCTGTCCTTTACAAAGATGCTACAGTCATACTTGTACAAGAAGTCCATACCAAAAATTACATTCAGTGCCAAACCCTTCACCAAAAAGTAACTAATATCAAAACAATACTCATTACTATTAAATTCCAGTAATACTCCTCTGCTGATGGGCTTGCTACATGTCCCAGTTGCTGTCTAAATTTTGAATCCTGTAACTGGTAATTATATTAATCCTAAACCTTTAATTTGCTGCCAGAAAGATTCAGAAATTGCAGATAAACTTGAGACAGAGTCTAATAATGCTATATCTGTAATTCCTCCCACATTGATATCAATTATTGGCTGTATCACCTCTATTTCTACTCTGTTCAGCCCTGAGTCCCGTAATAAATCGCTTTCTACTTCACTCCTGCTTTCCTCTTGCATAATTCAAATATCTTTAGGTCTTTCTCCAAAACATACATCAGTATCCCCTTCAAACAGATCCTTAACAGCAAACTCAACATTCTCTTCTTCACTTAATTCTTCCAATTTTCTGGCAATTTTAAATTTTATTTTACCCCATTCTTCAGGCATCAAAGCTTTATGTAATTTTGCATAGGACACCCAATCACTCAAATCATAATCAGCCTCCTCCTTTCCTAACCATCCACAATTAAAATCTTTCAGGCTTGCATTCTCATCAGTTAAGAAAACATAGGTTTCAATTTTATCTTCTGGGCAACCTACAGCAACATTCTCCATATCATTATACATTTCCATTACCACATTGAAGTCATTATCACTACCACAGTTAACACCTGCACCCACAAGCACGGTAACATTATCAGTAGGTAATTTACCAGCATTTTCCACATTGTCAAATACACCACTCATATTTGCCTTTACATCACACTGAATAACCCTCTCCTCACCTTTTCCACAATTCTCCATACTATTTTCAATAGACATCTCTACCCATTCATCACATCCATTATTACTGTGAACATTGTGCCCCTTAATTCCATATCCACTTCTGTTTCCCCTTTTGATGAAACTACCTCTGTCTCTGATTTTTCAATTAATTTTGCTGCACGCAAACCAATATTGTCCTCCTCTGCTTGTAATTTCTCTTCCCTCTTAAACATGTCATCAATGATAAACTCACACTGTTCATTGCTGATGTTAGCCTTGTTCCACTTTTTCCTCTTATACCTTTTATCTGTATTTCTATAATTGTTGAAACCTCCCCATAGATTTTCATTTCCTAAGACAGCATCCATATGACACATCCAATTTCCCTATTTTCATCCCATCATGTCCTTGTCTGGCCCTGTTCACATAATTACCAGCCCCCCTGCAGGCCTTAAGTGAGGCATAAATTAGTTTTTTGGTTGCCTATCATGTCCATTTGCATCTGGCATTCCTATTCTCATACCCTCTCTATCACTCCTCATCTGATCAAAATTGTCTCTTCTCCCCCCAAAATTTCTGTTATATCTTTGTGGCCTGCTTCTCCAATCTCTATCCTGATTATTCTGATCACTTCTATCTTCTCTCTACCTCTTATGATTATTACTGTACTCATAATTAATACTGTTTCCCCTTTCATGATACCTTCCACTCTCCCTTTGTTCCATGTATTCAGGTCTGCAACACAATGCTCTGTGCATATTATCCACAAAATTAAGAAATTCTTCCACTGAATCTGTTGCACTGTGAATCAAATCCCATTGCAAATGCTCTGGTAATCTTCTCTTTATTGTAGATATTTCTGTTAATACACCCAGTGGCCTATCCAGATGATTTAATTTATTCAGTTCTCTAACACAGAACTCTCTCATACTTTCCTTTCAAAAAATCGTTTTGCAATCTTAATTGTTTTGCCTAGCCCCAGTATTTTTTCAAGAACATGTTTTCAAAGGTTTTAAAATCACAAAATTTATCATCATTTTGGTTTGCCCATGTCTGATCTCCCCCTTCCAACTGCCTCTTAACATATTTAATTTTTGCCTGCTCACTCATCCCTGTCACAAAGTTATCCTTACACACAGCTAGAAAGTCAACTGCATGGTATTTATTCTCCTCACTAAAAGGTTTCGACTGAAATCCGTGCCCTGTAGGATATCCCAACAATAAATTTCCATTCCCTGCTGCCACAGTATTAACTGTTTCCCTCAAGACATTTATTTCCCCGTCTAATTCCTTCTTATTGTCAGTAATCCCCTTATGGCAATCCAGCACTCCTCTCTTACCCCTCAGGGGGCTCAGTATTTAGTTGCTGGGTAAGGCATTGGCGGCCCCAGGGTCCCTGAGCTCGGGACTGGGAAGCACCACCAGTCCTCAAGACCGTAAGCTCTCAGTGTGCTTCAGCGACCACCGTAAGGCATGACGGTGGAATATTGTATGGTACAGAGCCTGGTGATCTTGGCTTAACTGCCTGGGTCATGAGGATGACATAAACCTCTATAAAAAAAAACCTCAATCTCAAGGTGTGCTGTGCGCTGAGGAGACGGATGGCTGTTGAGGTAGAACAGTTGCTAGCGGGTGACCTCTTGAGAACCTGCCACCCCCCGGTTTTATTAGGCTTACCCAGGCAAGCGGGGCTCTGTCTGGGTGGACATTCCTTCCCCTAGCTGCTCGTGGCACCACCATGAAACGAAACACGAATAGTGCGTAAGCACAAGTCTCTAAGAAAGGAAAGTTCAATGCTTTACAGTATGACCCCCAATCGTTCCCTTCCCCGTCCACACCAGGGGAGGAACAGCGGTCTAAATTACTTGGTGAGATGTATTCTCCTCGACTTCTGGTTTGCAGCTGAACAGATGGGGACTCATTCCTGACCACAAAGCCTCAGTTTTTTGTGGAAAATTTAGAGGACAAGTTTGGAGAAGCTGAGGGCATGTCTAAAATGAGGTCTGGAGCAGTCCTCATACAGACAGCATCCCCAGCACAGTAATGGGCATTGCTTGCTTGTGACAAGCTTGGTGATGTTGCAGTCTCCATTACGCCTCATAAGAGACTCAATATGGTTCAGGGACTTATTTTTCATCGTGACCTGTTGTTGCAGTCTGACAACGAGCTCCATGCAAATCTGGAACACCGCAGTGTCCACTTTGTACTACGTGCCTTCAGGGGACCTAACAATAGTAGGATCACCACCGGTGCCTTCATCTTGGCTTTCGAGGGAGACACCCTGCCCGAGAAGGTCAAGGTGATGATATGTCAATGTGATGTTAAGCCTTACGTCCCTCCTCCCATGTGCTGCTTTATGTGCTGGAGGTTTGGGCATGTCATCGAGATGTGATGCCAACCCAACCTGTCGGGATTGTGGACGTGCCTCCCACCCCAATGTCCCATGTTCGCCGTTCCCTGTTTGTGTCAACTGCAGACAGAAACATTCACCTTTGTCATCAGACTGCGTGGTTTATTAAAAAGAATGGAAGATTATGGAGTATAAGACCAAGGACAGGCTCTCTTACACAGAGGCTAAACGCAAGTATGACCGACTTCACCCTGTGCGCATTTCATCAACATTTGCTGCAGCAGCTTTGATGTCGCCATCCCTGGTGACGAGCCCCAAAGCTCAGCCACTTTTTGTGCGCCCTTGAGCCTGGCTGTCTATTCCTGCCCCCCAGGTAGTTGGGGGAACACCCTCTTCCATTGCTCCTCTTTTATCAACATCAGGAGTAACAACCCCTCCTTCTTTGGGGACTTCAGTCCCACCTCTGAGCCAGAGAAGTGGCCGCCTCCTCCAGCTCCCCTCACACAGAAGGGATCGCTTGGTGCCCTCCCTTACACAGTTACTGCCCCTCCAGATGTCAGCCAGTGGCTGAAAAAGCAACCACCTGAGGGCCGTAGGGCTTCCAGGTCTTCCTCGGTCCATGAGACTGGGTCGGAAAAGCCCACTCAGCCTGGTAAACCAAAGGACAAATGGGACCCAACCAAAAAGAAGAAAAAGCAAAAGGAGAAGGACATAGAGACAGAAAAGTTCACCACTGCACCTGAAGATGATATGGAGCATCAAGCATCCCCTCAGGAGCTAGATGTTGCTCTACCTGCAGCTCCTATGGAAGTTGATGAGGCTACTTTGCAATCGGTGGCGGCGAGTACTTCTAAGGCGTAACGTATCCCCCCCCCCCCCCCCCCCCAGTTCTTTCATGTCTTCACAGTTGGATACAATTATCCTTCAATGGAAATGCCTGGTTTTTTCCACCACCTTGCTGAGTTGAAAGAGCTTTTGTGCTGCTTCCCTGCCACTTGTCTGGCCCTACAGGAAACCTGGTTTCCTGTTCGGCAGACCCCCTCCCTCTGTGGCTACCAGGGTTACTATAAGAACCGCGTAGAATACAACAGGGTGTCTGGTGGTGTCTGTGTTTATGTTCTTGCCATTGTTCCTAGTGCCCCAGTGCCACTTCACACTGCTCTCAAGGCTGTGGCTGTTAGAGTCCGGGCAGGAATGGAGCTTACCATTTGTTCCCTCTACCTTCCTCCGGATAAGGTTGTCCCTCTTGCTACCTAGCTGCCTTTTTTGCCCAGCTCCCCCTACCATTCCTCCTTTTGGGGGACTCTAATGCCCAGGGTGGGGTGGGGCCCAGATCTCGGGCCAGGGTAGGAACGTTGAGGCTCTCTTGGCACAGCAGGATATTTGCCTCCTTAAAACTGGTGCTCCCACATATTTTAGCTTGACTCATGGCACATACTCGGCCATTGACCTCTCTCTTAGTAGCCCAGGTCTTCTTCCATATCTCAGTTGGAGGGTCCACAGTGACCTATGTGGTAGCAACCACTTTCCTATCCTGGTTTCTCTTCTTAAATCCCAACCCCCTGACCAGCTGCCACGATGGTCTCTTCATGGAGCTGATTGGGCAGCCTACACCTCAGCTACTATGGCCATCGCTCCGCTTCCTGGTGACATTGATTTGGCAGTGGACGAGGTCACTATGGCCATTGTTTCTGCTGCTGAGGCAACTGTCCCCTGCTCTTCCAGTACCCCAAGACATAAGTCAGTCCCTTGGTGGACACCAGAGATTGCAGAAGCTATCCAGGACCACCAGTAAGCCCTGCAACGACACTGGCATCATCCTTCCCTAGAGAATCTGGTTGCCTTTAAACGGCTGTGGGCCCGGGCTCGGCGGTCAATCCAGTGGTGCAAACAGGACTGCTGGGAACAATATGTTGCCACCATAGGATTTCACACCTCCCCATCTCAGGTGTGGTGGGTTCGGCGCATTTTTGGCTTTCACCCTCATGTGTCTGTCCCTTGCCTTTCTCTTCGGGGTACACTTTGTACTGATCCAATCGCCATTGCTGAACATCTGACAGGGTACTTCGCTCGTATTTCTGTGACAGCAGGCTACAGCACAGAATTCAGCACCATTAAAGAGCAGGCTGAGCATACGCAGTTGTCGTTTTGCACGCACTGTTGGGAATGATACAATGCCCCGTTTAGTGAATGGGAGTTCCGAAGTGCCCTTACAGCTTGCCCTGATACCTCTCCAGGTCCAGACCGAATTCACAACCAGTTTCTTCACCATCTCTTGGCGCACTGTCAGGGTGAATTACTTGCCCTGTTTAACCGCATCTGAACGGGGGCATTTTCCCAACTCGTTGGCGGGATAGCATTGCCATCCCAGTGCTGAAACCTGGTGCAGATCCGCTGGTGGTTGATAGCTATCGCCCTATCAGCCTTACCAACATTATGTGCAAACTCCTGGAATGGATGGTGAGTCAGTGGCTCACGTGGAACCTCGAAGCTCGGGGCCTCCTATTCCAGCAACAGGGAGGCTTCCATCAGGGCCGCTCAGCGATCGACAACTTAGTCTCGCTAGAGTTGGCTATTCGTACAGCTTTTACTCTACGAGAACATCTAGTTGATGTTTTCTTTGATCTTCGGAAGGCGTACGATACCACCCGGCACCATCATATCCTTGCTACGCTGCATGAAAGGGGCTTACGATTTTTCTACGGAATTTTGTCTCCAGTCACTCCTTTCGGATTAGAGTTAGCACATATTTTAGCTCTGCTCATATTCAGGAGAATGGTGTAGGGCTCGGTTCTCAGTGTTCCCCTCTTTATGGTGGTGATTAATGGTCTTGCGGCTGCAGTGGGCTCATTGGTCTGTTCCTCTCTATGTGCCGATGACTTTTGTCTTTATTACAGTTCCACAAGCATCAGTGTTGCTGAATGGCGGCTGCAGGGAGCTACCCGTAAGGCACATTTTTGGGCATCCAACCATGGTTTTCAGTTCGCAGCCTCTTAAGACCTCCATCCAGAGCTCTACCTTGCCAATGAACTCCTTCGTATTGAGGAGATGCATTGCTTCCTTGGCATGCTGTTTGATTCTCAGCTCACTTGGACACCTCATCTTCGCGAGCTTAAACAACGGTGCAGGCGGCACCTCAACATCCATCGCTGCCTCAGCCACATGGTTTGGGGGGTGCACAAACAACCCTCCTACAGCTCTATAAGGCCTTAGTCCAGCCCCGTCTTGACTACGGGAAAGTGGTGTACGACTCAGCAGCACCTTCAATGTTGCAGATCCTCGTCCCGATTCTCCATTGTGCCATCAGACTGGCGACAGGTGCCTTCTGCACTAGTCCGGTGACTAGCCATCTTGTAGAAGCTGGAATCCCTCCCCTACAATTCTGCCAACAACAGTTGCTTGCGTCGTACATTGCCCGCGTCCATGCCTCACCCGACCACCCAAACTGCAGGCTTCTTTTTCCATCTTCTGCACTCCCCTCCCCACGACAGTGGCCTAGGTCGGGTCTCCTGATCACGGTCCGTGTTCATTCCCTTCTCTCGTCATTAGAGTCCTTTCCCCTTCCCCCATCCTTCTGGCCCTCTTCTTCTACCCCTCCTTAGTCCCTCCCTCACTTGCATCTTTGCTTGGATTTGTCCTGCGACTCCAAGTCCTCCATTCCACCTGCCAGTCTTCGTCAACAATTCCTGGCTCTTCTTGCCTCATTTCACGATGCAGATGTAGTCTACACCAATGGTTCTGTGGTTGATGGACACACTGGGTTTGCTTTCATCCACAGTGACTACATTGAGCAACATTCCTTGCCTTGTGGGAGCAGTGTTTTCACTGCGGAGCTGGTTGCTCTTTATCGTGCACTCGCTCACCTTTCCTCCTGCCCTGGAGAGTCATTTGTGATATGCAGTGGATTGCAAGCACTCAACCAGTGTTTCTCTCGGGACCCTTTTGTGCGTGGTATTCAAGATGCTGTTTCTGCTCTCGCCGAGTGTGGCCATTCAGCGACGTTTGCGTGGACCCCGGGCTACATCGGCATTCCAGGAACTGAACGTGTTGATTGGTTGGTCAAGCAGGCCACCACTTCACCACCCCTGGAGCTTGGTCTTGTGGAAAGAGACCTACGGTCAGCCCTACATCGCAAGGTCCGCGATGTATGGAGCTCTGAATGGTCTGTCTTGAACACGCCAACTAAGCTCCACATGGTCAAGTTGTCCATGGCCATATGGAACTCATCCTTGAGGGACAAGTGTAGGGACTCAGTTGTTCTCTTCTGTCTCCGAATTGGACATACGTGGTTGACCCACAGCTATCTCCTTCATCGTGAGAACCCGCCCAAGTGTCGTTGTGATGCAGGGCTGACAGTGGCCATCTTCTGATGGACTGCCCCCTTTTATCCCCCTTGCGGCAGTCCTTTAATTTACCAGCTGCACTTCCTTTAATTCTCGGTGACGATGCCTCTATAGCTGACTCAGTTTTACATTTCATCTGTGCAGCTGGGTTTTATCACTCGCTCTAGTGTGGGTGCTCTCACATGATTTCTCAGGCTACACCCACTCCAGTGACTTTTAATTGTGACGTGGATACCAAAATAGTGTCTTTTATGGTATCAAGTTGTGTTGGTACCTCTATCAACGCTTTCCAGCTGGAGGTTCTTCGTTTGTAGTTGAGTGGTTGACCTTTTACCTGATCCATCAATCACTGTAGTCTGTTTTACTCTAATCAACTATTTGCTCTGCTCCTTTTAAGTGTCCGCTATTTTGAGTTACTGTGGTGTCTGTTTTAGCTCTGTACCCCTCGGTGTTCCCTCCCTCTGGGTGCAGAGGTTACGCTTTTACTGTATAGGCCTTTTACAAGTATGTCTGTTTTTAACTGGGGACTGAAGACCTTGATGTTTAGCCCCCATCAAACCCCAAAACGAACCAACCAACCAACTCCTATCTTAATGGATTCAATGTCTGCCTCTGTTTGAAATAATGTGCATTTCTGTTCACGTATCTGAATCTGCCCCACAAGATTACTTTGCACAGTGTCCACCTTGGCTACTAGTCCTCTTTCAACCTCATCAACTCTCTCAATAATTCCCTCAACAATTTTAACTGTGTTTTCGACTTTATCTGTAATTTGAGTGAATTTGAGATCAGGTTGATCAAATTTTTCACTCACTGTCTTTATTTTATCACTAAGCCTCAATTCCATATCCCCTATTTTTGAATCCATTTCTCCAACTACTGCAGTTTTTATATTCCCTATTTTTGAGTCTATTTCTCCTAATTTACTAGTAAGTTTTACAAAAAATGTAGTCAGGTCACTTCCTGGTATCCAGCCTATTTCTTTTGGCATGCTAGGGGTTCTACAATTACTCCTAACATTCACTGATTCACCTTCACTTTGAGATTCATGCGTCTCATCAGCCATGGCTAATGAAACGGCACAGTTTTGCAATGTAGCTGCTGGCTGTACTTATCTTTTATATCCTCGTGTGATGCGATGTCTGCAGTGAGCTCCGCACCACAGCTATGCAATAAATCGTTGTCGGCGGCGTGGACAGGCAGCAAACTCGATCAGGAGCGAGAACACATTGCGTGGGCCCCTGGCAGCATGTAGTCATGTTGGTCAGTGGCACGGGTGATGGCATGGCATTGATCATCGGCAGCTCATGGATACAGCTTTGACTGCTTTACCCGGAGCAACGCATGGACATGGCATGGACGACGGTTCTTTCCCGCGGCAACACGTGGACACGGCACGGACATTTGTTTTACCAGTGGCAACACGTGGACATTGCATGGATGACTGTTTTAACCATGGCAACACGTGGTCAACTCATCAGGCTGTGTAATGACTGCCTCACAATCGTGTTGGCCTTATATCGGCATAACCAAGGGATAGCGCGTACCTTGTCCAGCACAAACACTCCGCTACTGCTAATGCACTGATTTAGCTCAGAGCCCCCACACTGACTGTTCAAAAGCCTAAACATCAGATGGACACCCGATTCTGAAATACTCTAGAATAGAGAAGAAAGTCCTGTCCCAGACAAGCCCCCAATTGCAACTGAACTCGGGCTCGTTCACTACCTATTTTTCACGTGGTTCATCTGCAAAGGGGGTTGGTATTAAATGGTTGCATTTGTACCACTATTATTGAGTCAGATATTGGCTAGCTTTTGAACAGCAGTGAATTGAACTATACACGTTCAGATTGAAACTTATTTGTTCAAATAAACACTTTAACTTTGTGGCCATGCATTTTTAAGTTCACAAATGAATCCGATATGTACAAATAATAATCGGTGCAATTCGTACACTGTTTGTCCCACACCTACACACTTTCACATTGTTCCTTCACATACACTGGCATCCATGCTTGCACTCATGGTGCTTTGCCTCTCCCAACTTGCCACCACAATGGACCAACAACAAAGACCAGATTTTCCTGCTCATATCCACTGTCCTGAGTCGAGCCACATGACACCACAATAGTCAAAATGATCCCTAAACATGGCCACAATTCGTTTACAATATTTCATAATATTTAAATACTTAAATCTAAATACATTATATAATTTTACACATTTATCACCATACTTTTATAATTCTCTGCAGTTAAAAGAAAACTAAAACACTACGCAACAGAACTACAACGCCCATCAAAATACAAAACAAGTATTTTCTGGTCTGTTTTGCCCAGCATATTATCTCTGCTGCTGTCCTTTAAATTTAAATTATGAACTACTTGAAAGAGCTTCATATTATCCCATTACCTTACAAGCGGAATGACAAAGGAGGAAGAACAAGGAGATATTCTGTATCACGAAACAGATGATGTTGTGGAAGCCATGACAAAGAGATTGAGATGATCTGGCCACACCTATAGGAGAGACAGGATTGAGATAGAGAGAAGTGTCAGAGAAGAAACCCAAAGGACAAGGAGCTTTAGGCAGACTGAAAGTATGATGAGGAGACCAGGCAGCCAAGGATCTTCAGATACTTGGGCATGAGAAGAAGATGCCAAGTACTTGTGCATAACACTGTGGAGACTGGGGCCAGGAGAGGAAGAGGAAGAATATAAGTAAGTTATGTGAGGAAGCTGAAAATTCTAATGTGAGAATGGTGAACAAATTTATAATAGATTTATACTTTTTAGGCTACTGTGCAAGTCATATTTGGGTTGTGTATTGTAGTCATGGTGGGTAGTATCAGGTCTGAATAGTATGCAGCATGTCACAGGAGGAATGGTGAATATCCAGGGATATGAGAAGAATGCTCATTTGAAGCAAAATGCTTCATACAGACATTTTCCCTATTCCAAATGATGTGTCTTACTCACCCATCCTCTTTGACATTTTATTCTAGCCCAACCTACCCTGTTGCTTTCAGCCTCATTACTCAGGATGTCTTTCTGCAATTATACTAGCCTGTTTAACATGGCTCTATCCCTGGGGTGTTGAGTGAAGTAGTATGAAGGGCTGAGAGTCTATCAGAAAGAAGAATTGATTAAGTCCATTTGTACACAAGCTTGCTAAAATTCCATACATTTACACTAATGGAGAATTTGCAGATATGGTGTATGTTTACAGCTTCTGTAATAGTAGTATTCCTGCTGCTGTCAAAGAATATCATGAGTGCTACCTGACACATCGAATTCCTAATCATAGATGATTACCAGAGTTCTCAGAATATTGTGTGATACAGTTATTCTTCCAAATTCCCATTTTTCGTATGAATGTGTAGTTCAATGACATGTTCAGGAACAGTAATATATTATTGACATTGTTCAAATTAGTCTTGCTACCAGCACACAGCAAATTTCTACACACATCAGTTTCCCAGGAACACATGTGTGGTGAACATTACATGCAGAAAACCCATTTCACAAGCAGCATGTCCACAATATTCACATTGGTGACAATGCCACAAGACTTGAATTTTGTCATTTGCTAAATGACAGTTCTCATTTCCTTCCATTAATACTATTCACTGATGAAGCCACATTTACATGAAATTGAAGCACATGTAGTGATCATCAATGTGTTGTTGTTGTGGTATTCAGTCCAGAGACTGGTTTGATGCAGTTCTCCATCCTATTCTGTCCTGTGCAAGCTTCTTCATCTCCAAGTAACTACTGCAACCTACATCCTTCTGAATCTGCTTAGTGTATTCTTCTCTTGGCCTCTACAATTTTTACCCTCCATGCTGCCCTCCAACACTAACTTGGTGATCCCTTGATACCTCAGAACATGTCCTACCAACCAATCCCTTCTTCTAGTCAACTTGTGTCACGAATTCCTCTTCCCCCTAATTCTATTCAGCACCTCCTCATTAGTTATGTGGTCTACCCACCTTCTTCTGTAGCACTGCATTTCAAAAGCTTCTATTCTCTTCTTGTCTAAACTACCAGGTGTACCAGTATGAAATGAGCATTAAGATACAAATTTGTCGATAGGGAACATTTGCTGTGAATGAGCCTTAATTTTTTTTTTGTTTGGTTGGTATGACATCTGTCAAAGATATTTAGTATACATCAAGTCATGGAACAAACAACATCATATGTTTTCATCATATTAACAATGTCGAATTTTGTACCAGAAAGTGATGATTTGCAGAAAGCATTAATTTTTTGTTTTCATTTGAAAAAAGTGCTGCAGAGTCGCATCAAATGCTTGTCAAGGCTTATCATGACCATGCTCTATCAGAAGCAACATGCAAAAGATGGTTTCAATGGTTCAGAAATAATGATTTTGATGTAAGAAATGAAGAATGTGGAAGACCACCAAAAAAGTTCCAAGACACCGAATTGCTAGCAATATTGGATGAAGATGATACTTTGAGTCAGACGCAAATGGCAGCAATGCTAGATGTTGCACAACAAACAATTTCTGACCGTTTGAAAGCTATGGGAAAGACCAAAAAGTGTGAAAAATGGGTGCCACATGAATAGAATGAAATACAGACGGAAAATCGAAAAACCATTTGTCAAATTTTGCTTCAAAGACATGAAAGAAAATCAATTTTGCATCAAATTGTTACTGGTAATGAAAAATGGATTTATTTTAAGAATCCTAAATGGGAAAAATCATGGGTTAATCTGGGACAACCATCAACATCGACTGCAAAACCAGACTGATTCAGCAAGAAGACAATGCTCTGTTTTTGGTGGGATCAGAAAAGTGTGGTGTATCATGAGCTTCTAAAACCCAGTGAAACTGTGAATACTAATTGCTACAGACAACAAATGATCAATTTGAACTATGCATTGATCGAAAAAAGACCAGAATGGGCCAGAAGACATGGCAAAGTAATTTTTTTACGCAACAATGCACCTGCACACAAAGTAAAACTGGTTCAGGATACAATCAAAACACTTGGCTGGAGCTGCTACCCCACCCGTCGTATTCACCAGACTTTGCCACTTCTGATTACCATTTGTTTTCATCAGTGGGACATGTATTGGCGAGGAACACTTTGATTTCTACGAAGAACTCGAAAATTAGGTGTCTGATTGGTTTGCTTCAAAAGACAAACATTTCTATTGGTCTTGTGTCCACCAATTGTCAGAAAGGTGGTCAAAATGTATAGAAAGCAATGGTCAGTATTTTTAATAAAATGTTTTTACTTTTCAGTTCAAAATTAGTGTTTCATTTTCACAAAAAAAATGCTCATTTCATACCAGTACACCTGGTATCTATCGTCCATGTTCCACATTCATACATGGCTACATTCCATACAAATACTTTCAGAAAAGACTTCTCAACACTTAAATCTATACTCAGTGTTAATAAATTTCTCTTCTTCAGATACACTTTCCTTGCCATAGCCATTTTCTTATACAGCATTTTTCATGTTTTCCCATTTCTTTGCGTGTGTGCTTCTATTTAACTAAGTTTGTCCACATCCGTTTCTTTTAATGTGTGTCAGGGCGCTGATGACCTTGATATTGAGCACCCATAAACCTCGACATTGAGCACCCATAAGCACCAACATGCACACTGCCATAGTCAGTCTACATTTTATATCCTCTCTATTTCGACCATCATCAGTTATTTTACTTCCCAAATAGCAAAACTCATCTCATTTCCTAATCTAATTACGTCAGCATCATCTGATTTTATTAGACTACATTCCATTATCTTCATTTTGCTTTTGTTGATGTTCATCTTATCTCCTCCTTTGAAGACACTGTCCATTCCATTCAGCTGCTCATCCAGGTTTTTTGCTGTCTCTGAACAGAAGAATCATCAATAGTCACAGGAAAATCAATGTGCGACAGTGGAAGCCAATTTCCAAGATCATCTTTTGATCAATGTTTGGTGCAACATGATTGGTAACATGTTGATAGGTCCAGTCAGTTTAAAAGAGCAAATGATGGTACAAAACTACTTACATTTTTTGGAAAATTCCTTTGCTAAATACCATGGGAGTGTTCCTTTGGACACGTGGACCTGCAGTGTATTTCCAGCATGATGAAACCACTCCACATTTTACAATACGCGCAAGGCAACATCTCAACCACACTTATCCTATTCCCTGTATTAGTCATTGTACAAGAATTAACTGGCCACCAAGACTGCCAGATCTTAAGCCATTAGGCTGCTGTTTGTGGGGTTGGATTAACTCTGATATGTGCAAACAAAAGATGAATACATGAGATGAGACAAACTGCTCATTTGCAAGCTGTTCTCATTAGTTAACTCATAGAGCAACTCACACAAACAACACATGTTCTCCCAAGGACACCCAAAAGAACTGTAGTTGACAGGTGGGATATTCAAACATTTATTTTTAACTGTACATGGCTGTAAAATGACGTGTATGATAATACATAGTAGTACATGTGTTAAAAAATATGTATTTTTGAATTGATACTTTGTAAAACACATGCTGTAATATTTACTAACTGTTGTACTTAAGTAAACCTGACAAGTATTGAATAATACAGAAAATAAATAACATTGTACATTAACTGTGTTCTATCTCAGAAACCACTCAGAATAAGATATACATCCAGATAAAGTTTTTTGCTTCAAATTATCATTCCTGTCATACCTCTGAATGCCAACTATTCCTCCTGTGACACCTTCTACAGTGTGAAAGATGTAAAAGCCTGTCGTGTGAGTATTTGTAGTTTTTGGAAGAGATTTCTGCATGAATATTTTGCATGTGTGTGTGCGTGTGTGTGTGTGTGTGTGTGTGTATGTGTGTAACATGAATCTTAATACAACATTATTTGTGTGTTTTATCATATGTTGACTAATGTATTGTTATGTCATTGTAGGTTGGTATCCTGTAAATTTACAAACTTTATTACTGCTGTTGATTGACAATTGTTAGGTCAAGGATATCCTAGTGATTCACTGCCGAAGCATTTGAAACAAAGAGCCAGAAATTTCAAGCACTTCTAGAAAGTAGTAGAGCTCACATAATTCTAGATATTGAAGGCTGGTTTAAATCCAAAATTGACAGCAATGAGACTTTTGGGGAAAATTGAAATATATATCAAAAGAATGACTAATAGTAAATGGAGGGGGCATTTGTCACAGTATGCAAGAAACTCACATCCACTAACTCAAAAATTCAGACTGCATGCTAGATTGTCTAGTGAAGACTCATTGTCAAGGCTGGGAAAATCTTATAATCAGATCCTTCTATTGATTAACAGAATCATCTCCCAGTGTAACTGAACCTCTACAGAAAACCCTCATTTCACTAGCACTTGAGTTCTCCAGTCACACTGTCTTCAATGAAGGAAACATTAACCACCCGACAGTCAATTGAGAAAATTACAGCTTTGTACATGGTGAGCAGGACACAACATGTAGTGAAACAATACAAAATGCTTTTGTTGAGAACCGCTACCTAAAGCAGGAATCTACTCATGATGGAAAAATACAAAATTAAATAGCAATGAATAGGCATGATCTCTTACAGGACATCCACATAGAAACTGTTTTCAGTGACCATGAGACATTTGTAGTAACAATGATTACCAAAATGCTAAGGGCAACCAAAGGAGGAAGAAGGATTTATATGTTCAGCAAACTAGCTATAGAGACAGTAGTGTCATATGTTAATAAGGAACTCAAAACATTCATTTCAAGAGGAGTATCTAGAACAATTGCATTTCATGTTTACAAAAATAGTTTACCATAAACTTGGCAGATTGGTACCTATGTTTATTACCAATGGAAATATTGTATGAGATATCAAGCAAAACTCATGAATGGATTGGGGATTTCTTGGTAGGGATGGTGCAGCATATTATCTTGGATGCAGGGTTATTGACAGATGTAGAAGTAACTTCAGGTGTAATCTAGAGAAGTATGTTAGGACCTATGCTGTTCATGTTGTATATTAATTACCTTACAGGTAATGTTAATTAACAGTGACCTTTTTTTTTTGATGATGCAGTTATCTATAATGAGGTACTGTCTGAAAGAAGCTGCATAAATATTGAGTCAGATCTTGATAATATTTCAAAGTTGTACAAAAATTGGCAATTTACTTTAATTGTTCAGAAATATAAAATGGAACGTTTCACAAAATGAGAAAATGTGGTATTTTATGATTATAACATGAGCGAGTCACAACTGGAATCAGTCAAATCATATAATTACCTATCTGTAATACTTTGTAGTGATATGAAATGCAAAGACCACATAAATTCAGTTGTAGATAACATTTAGTGGTGCAGTACTAGACAGTTCAGCCAATCTATAAGTATAAAGAAGATTGCTTGCAAGAAACTCATTTGACTGACCTAGAATACTGCTCAAGTGTTGGAAGTTGTACCATATAGGACTAACAAGGGATATTGAACATATACAGAGAAGGGCAGCATTAATGCTTACAGCTTTGTTTGACCCATGGTATAATGTTACAGAGATACTGAAGAAAGTGAACTGGCAGACTCTTGATAGATACAAACCATCCTGTAAAAGCCTACTTACAAAGTTTTAAGAACCATCTTTTAATGATGAATGCAGGAATGTAGTACAGCCCACTACATATCACTCCTGTAGGGATTACAAGGACAAAATCAGATTAATCACAGTATGCACAAAGGTGTTTAATTAGTTGTGTGTGCCACATACCATACATGAATCAAGCAGATGATAGACAACAGGCAGATTCCATATTTCTAGATTTCCGCAAAGCATTTGACACAGTGCTCCATTGCTGGCTCTTCTTGAAGGTATGAGCACATGAAATTAGATCCACAGTGTCAAGAATGTAATGAGAATATCAAATTTCAGACGTTATCTCTTACCATGGACAATGCAATTGTCAACATTCATTTAAAAACTGAGAGTAGCAACATTTGCTTAGAGTTGTCAATGCCAACAGACAAGCAAAACTGTATGAAATAACCACAGAAATCCATGTGGCACATATGACAAACATATCCTTTAGCACAGTGTTGTGAAATTCAGCATTAATGGGCTATGGCAGTAGATGACCAATGTGAGTGCCTTTGCTAACTGTACGGACTCACCTGCACCGACTCTCCTAGACTCGTGACCATTTTGATAGGGCCCTAGACAACTGGAAAACTGTGGGCTGGTCAGATGAGTCTTAATTTCACTTGGTAAGAGCTGATAGTAGGGTTTGAGTGGGTAAAGGGACACCCTCCTCTAGCATTACTATTTTTCAACAGAAGTAGTAGATACCAGAACTAATTTTTGAAGTTTGAACATGTCAGTTATTATCTCAGCTGTTTTTCTAAATAAAATTCATATGATTTTGTACACAATGTGTTATATATCAAGCTAAAATATACAAAAAGAAATTACTTTATTTTCTCTGTTACAAGCGATATGTACTGCTCTGAATGTACAGTTAAAATTATTTTTTTTAGCAACATTTAAAATTTCGAAAAATTTGGCACGCTTAAAATTTGTATTATTAATTACACAATTTGGTACTGTGTAATATGTTTATTTCTGGATTCATTTATAAAATAATAATAAACTACTAGAAACTCATTTGTCAAGAAAGACTGTAAACCCATTGCCATGCCTCTGATGTGGTCGGACGTGTTGTTGTACTTTGGTACGAACAATGTAATTTTGGCTTTGTTAATGTGAAAATTCAAAAGACAGAGTGATACCATAAACTGTGAGACAATAAATTATCGTGACAACAAAAAAAATTGCGCAGGCATTCTTCAAAGTTAATTATGTCCATTGAAACCATGAGAGCCAAAATTGCCAAACATTTCAGTTTCAGTAATCAGCCCCTAGACATGAAGAACTGGAACCAACTACAAGAAAAGAAGAGAAGTAAAAAGTTTATTGTAAAACTTACTCCTCAAGTTTTTCTGAAAAAAAAGACTTAACCATCAACAACAGTGGTGACATCAATAAATTGTGGGAGGGGGAGATTACAGGTGTGATGCAGACCCCATGAAGCCATTGACGCAAGTTGTCAAGGAAATACTGTGAAAGTTGGTGGTGGCTCCATAATAGTGTGGGCTGTGTTTACATGAAATGGACAGATTCTCCTGGCCCAACTGAACTGATCATTGACTGTAAATCTTATGTTTATATACTTACTCTGAAACAATGATGAACTGGGCCACAGTTGTTCATGGTTGGTTGGGAGAACATTCTGGACAATTCAAGTGAATGATTTGGCCACCCAGATTGCTGAACATTTATGGCACATAATTGAGAGATCAGTTCATGCATAGAATCCTCCAGTGCCAACACTTCCATAATTGTGGATGGCCATAGAAGTGGGGACTTCCAATGACTTGTTGAGTCCATGCCATGTTGAGTTACTACACTATGCTGGGCAAAAGGAGGTCTGACACAATATTAGGAGGTATTCCATGACTTTTGTCACCTCATTGTAGATTTAGATTGCCAAAATCAAAACTAGGAGTAACAATAATCTACAATAGTTAAAAAGGGTTTGGTAACATACAATTTTAGTAACTTCCAAATGACCATTCAATATGTGCCTAAAGGATTATTAGTGACCAACTTCATGTACTGACTTGGTGATTTATTAGCAGAATAACTGATATATGTATTATTAGTAACATAAGCTAACATAACATTCTCATCAGAAAACACCACCAGTATGGAGCACGGAAAGATGTTCTACACCTAATGCAATCTTACTTGAACAATAGAAAATGGGTTAGTGAACATACATAATCAGGAGTCAGTTGTCTTCCAATTACAAACAGCATACCTCTGAAATCTATCTTGGGTCTTTTGTGTTCATTATTGATATAAATTATTTACCTATAATGAAGTCACTTTCATTATTGTTTTGTTAGTATTGCATAGCTGACACAATGCTCAATCCATTTAACAGTAATTTTGCAAATGTGCAACAAATTATGAAATACTATATTACATAATCTGATTATAATAGAGGGAAACATTCCACGTAGGAAAAATATATCTAAAAACAAAGATGATGTGACTTACCAAATGAAAGTGCTGGCAGGTCGACAGACACACAAACATACACACAAAATTCAAGCTTTCGCTACAAACTGTTGCCTCATCAGGAAAGAGGGAAGGAGAGGGAAAGACAAAAGGATGTGGGTTTTAAGGGAGAGGGTAAGGAGTCATTCCAATCCCGGGAGCGGAAAGACTTACCTTAGGGGGAAAAAAGGACGGGTATACACTCGCACACACACACATATCCATCCATACATATACAGACACAAGCAGACATATTTAAAGACAAAGAGTTTGGGCAGAGATATCAGTTGAGGCAGAAGTGCAGAGGCAAAGATGTTGTTGAATGACAGGTGAGGTATGAGTGGCGGCAACTTGAAATTAGCGGAGATTGAGGCCTGGTGGGTAACGGGAAGAGAGGATATATTGAAGAGCAAGTTCCCATCTCCGGAGTTCGGATAGGTAGGTGTTGGTGGGAAGTATCCAGATAACCCGGATGGTGTAACACTGTGCCAAGATGTGCTGGCCGTGCACCAAGGCATGTTTAGCCACAGGGTGATCCTCATTACCAACAAACACTGTCTGCCTGTGTCCATTCATGCGAATGGACAGTTTGTTGCTGGTCATTCGCCACATAGAATGCATCACAGTGTAGGCAGGTCAGTTGGTAAATCACGTGGGTGCTTTCACACATGGCTCTGCCTGTGATCATGTACACCTTCCGAGTTACAGGACTGGAGTAGGTGGTGGTGGGAGGGTGCATGGGACAGGTTTTACACCAGGGGCGGTTACAAGGGTAGGAGCCAGGGGGTAGGGAAGGTGGTTTGGGGATTTCATAGGGATGAACTAACAGCTTACAAAGGTTAGGTGGATGGCGGAAAGACACTCTTGGTGGAGTGGGGAGGATTTCATGAAGGATGGATCTCATTTCAGGGCAGGATTTGAGGAAGTTGTATCCCTGCTGGAGAGCCACATTCAGAGTCTGGTCCAGTCCCGGAAAGTATCCTGTCACAAGTGGGGCACTTTTGTGGTTCTTCTGTGGGAGGTTCTGGGTTTGAGGGGATGAGGAAGTGGCTCTGGTTATTTGCTTCTGTACCAGGTCGGGAGGGTAGTTACGGGATGCGCAAGCTGTTGTCAGGTTGTTGGTGTAATGGTTCAGGGATTCCTGACTGGAGCAGATTCGTTTGCCACAAAGACCTAGGCTGTAGGGAGGGGACCGTTTGATGTGGAATGGGTGGCAGCTGTCATAATACAGGTACTGTTGCTTGTTGGTGGGTTTGATGTGGACGGACGTGTGAAGCTGGCCATTGGACAGATGGAGGTCAACATCAAGGAATGTGGCGTGGGATTTGGATTAGGACCAGGTGAATCTGATGGAACCAAAGGAGTTGAGGTTGGAGAGGAAATTCTGGAGTTCTTCTTCACTGTTAGTCCAGATCATGAAGATGTCATCAATAAATCTGTACCAAACTTCGGGTTGGTAGGCCTGGGTAACCAAGAAGGCTTCCTCTAGGCGACCCGTGAATAGGTTGGCGTACGAGGGGGCCATCCTGGTACCCATGGCTGTTCCCTTTAATTGTTGGTATGTCTGGCCTTCAAAAGTGAAGAAGTTGTGGGCCAGGATGAGCTGGCTAAGGTAATGAGGAAAGCATATCTAATTTTTATGAATATGTGCTGCATTATTTCTTGTACTTATTTCATTTGTGTAATTATTTTTATTTATTATATATTATATTATATTATATTATATTATATTATATTATATTATATTATATTATATTATATTATATTATATTATATTATATTATATTATATTATATTATATTATATTATATTATATTATATTATATTATATTATATTATATTATATTATATTAGTCATCTGCGACTCAGCATCTCTGCTGTATGGTGAGTAGCAACTATCCTTTCCATTATATTGTTACATCCCATATTGGTGTATTTTTCTCTTGCACTTACTGTCATGTAAGTAATTATTTATTTGAAGATATCAGTTGGATGTTAAAATATTCAAACATGAATAAAGCTTTTGACATTTGGATCCTGTAAAGCATTCAGTTTCTGCAAACATGAAATGCAGAATTATGATCAGCTTCTGTAAGTTCTTTTTTTTCTGACTAGTAATAACATTAAGGAGGACCACCTCCTGTGTATGTTATGCAATGTATGCAAAAGAAGGTAACAACTTTGTTTTCATGTCAACAGAATTAGAAGGTAAGGCATTCATGGTGTGGGCTGTTTCTTGAGTTTCTTGATATATCTCTATCAAGAATTTAACTTTGTTAGGCATCAAGATATGGATTTTTTATGAAGGTCTTTAAAAATTTGTGTCATTGTTTCAAAAATATTTTTATGATCAAACTATGATTTATAATGAAGGTCTTTAAAAACCTATATAGTATTTTAAAAAATAAAATTATGATCAAACTACGAGTGCCATCTCTACCATTGTAGATCCACAAAAACATAATACTGCTGTGAATAAGATGTAAAAATTTTAGAGCTTTAGTTAAGTTAGTTTAGTAAGTTGAGTTAATCAGAAACAAATAAAAAAGTATTGTAAAGTAAAGGAAAACTCACTATTAAATGAAGAGACAGCCTACAGCTCTCCAACTTTGTACTCTTTATCTCCTTCAGACTCAAGCTGACACAATCTCTTTCTTTGTCTGAAGGATCTTGCTGCTTCTGCTGTATTTTTGACCATAGTTTCTGCCTCGTAGATACACCGTCTGTACCATTCATGTAGGGTTGCTTCTGTAGTACGGCCAGACTTAATTTCAAATTGCTTCAGAACTGCTATTCTTACAGCATTTCCATCACTGAATGTGATCACAGCACCATTGACTCGAAGCTTCCGTGTTTTAAAACCCACAAATAAGTTTTTAGGCACTCTGGTTCATATAACATTGTTGAAAGACACATTTAGATTTTGAGTTTTTCCTGTGAGGAATTTCTTCAAAAGATCTGGATGTGCTAGATCTCTATATACTGTCTCTATTACTGCTCCAACAACTTTAGAGATGATGTTTCTATGGTACATTCAGTTCCTGATGCTCAGCTTTGCAATAATTACACAATCAATTTAACACGTTGTGTATGGGCTTTTCACCACTTGATGTCTTATAGAAAAACATTGACCATTCTGTTTTTCAACTTTCTTCCAGCTTGTATTCTTTCTAATGATTTGGCCATAGCTGACTGATTGATTTGTGAATCAAAGTTTTTGCCATCTTCAAGCTTTTCAATAGAAAAGTTCTGCCTGATTTTACACAGTCAGGTACCCATTCACTTCTACACAGACAGACACATCTAGCTTTGCTGTTAGGTCACCATAGGGCCTGCTGTCAGTTATTGATTTGAATGAACTGGAATCATCATCACAAATGAATTTAGCATAACGAATCCCACATTGTTTTTGGGAGCACAGAATACATCATATGTTTTCTGACTGTTGTTTTCATGCAGTTGTTTCTTTTCATTAGTGGCACACACTTTCATGCATCCATGGTAATGTTTTGACAGTACTTCAACTTCAAGCACCTTCTCAGTATTAACACTTGTAGCAGCTTCACAAGAAATTTTAGATCACTTCTTTTTTCTGCCATGATCCATTAATGGTATGTAGATGTTATTGTTGCCATCATTTTCATCAACCGCTTCAATTCTTGCAGGTTTCATGAATTTTTCTGCAATTACTTTTACTCTTTCCCCTAAAGCATCTATATATCTTGAAAAATTAGTAGGGAGGCGTGACAGATTCATAAGATCACATAAAGTTTTCCAGCCCTAGGGCCTTTACAGATGCACCTCAGCTCACAGAAATATTTAATGTTTATCTCAAAACAATTATTATTTTTACATTTTCAGATGTCTAAAATTCCTTCTCATTCTCACAACTCAAACAAGCGACTTCCAAACTAAGAACTAAACTGTTTCTTTTGAAGACATTTTCAGAAATTATTATCTCTCCACCACACAAGTTACAGCATTCACTTTGATTAAATATTGTTTATAGTACACTAAAACTAAATATTAAACTGCTATCACTGGCACTGGCTTCATGTACACCTCATTACTGTTCACAAACTTATTCTGGGAAGCACTTGACAGTAAACAACTTTCTTAGTGTTCATCTTGAGTACTAATAATGGCTTCAGCTGTATGTTGGTCCTTTACCGTACCACTACCTGTTTCATGGCATCAAAGACACATCTTTAGGTGGTATATGATTAAAACATTAGAGCGGGAAATCTCAGAAGCTTTTTTCCTAACATTTATTGTCTGTCAAATAAAAAACACTGCTACAAGAGGGTCTGATGGATTTTTCAGTGTTGCTTGCCCTAACGTCATTCTCTGAAAGTAAACTTCAAACATAACATGTTCTGTAGAATCTATTTGTCTCATTTCTTCTCTTCTCAAATATTCACTTTGATGGTGTCATATTAACAAGAGAAACATTTCAGTGAGCAACAAGTCCAAATATACACAACGAAAGGTGTAAATTAATTTCTGTGCTGCTCTTCAAGTTGGTTTCTATCCTACTTCTGACATATTTAAAGCTTTGCACATATCCTAATATTTCTCCATTCAGCTTTACATTTACCCTTGTATTACCTCCTAGTACCATTACCTTTGTTTTCTTCATATTGATTTTCATTCCATAAATCTTTCCTTTATCTTCTTTGGTATCCACTATGAGTATATCCTGTAATTTCATCTGTTTCTAGAAAGACATGTCATCTGTAAACATCAAACACTGTATTCTTCTCCCTCCAATTTTTACTTCTTTGTCATCTGGTTGGCTGTAAATGTGGAATCAACATATCCAGTCCCAGATTTGGACCTTCCTTGGTTTGTGCTGCCCATATCTGTTGGTAGCTCCACTGTGAGGCACTGCTGTCAATTGTTAAAGATGGCGGTTGTGCTTCACATGTCCAAGGCATTAGAGCAAGTAATAAGTGTGATTCATTTTTATGGAGCAAATGATGAGCACCCATCAAGGTCCACAGGGAAATGCAGCCCACATATGGGGAAAACCATCTTGCTTTGAGAACTGTGGGGTGGTATTGTGCATTCAACAAGGGCTGTGAAGTCTTGCATGGCAATGAACAGTCGGGGAGGCCACATTCATTGCTTACTGACAACAACATTTCTCACGTGGATGCAATGGTGAAAGCAGATAAGCATGTGCACATCATGGCCATTTTCTGGGAGCTTGGCATATCATATGGGAGTGCTTATGACATTGTTCATGGGTCCTTAGGGTACCAGAAGGTTTCATGTTAATTGGTGCCTAACAGGTTGGATGATATGATGAAAGGCAAGAAAATGCTGTCCTCATTGAATCATCTGGAATGGTACTCCAAGGAGGGTGAAGGTTTTGTGGACCACATTGTTATTACTGATGAAATGTGGATACTGCATTTCATGCCAGGATCCATGCAGCAGAGCATGGTGTGGAGACATCCGGGTTCACCTGTGACAAAAAGATTCTGTTCAGCGCCATCAGTTGGGAAAGTGGCACTTATGCAGTTTAGCAGGTACGGAAAAAATTTGTCAATTTTTTTCAAAATTTGATCGATTATAGACAAATTTGATACGCTGATTACGAATACGATATTTATTTTCGCCCCAGTCAATTATTTACATCAAAAAAATTGTTTTAAATTTTTTTAAATTTTTTTTATTTTTCAATATTTTGTCGATATAGTGAATTCTGATGCGCTGATTTCGAATATAACATCCATTTTCATTTTGCCTTGACCGTCGGCGATATCTTCTGCCCGATAAGCGCGGCGCTGCCGATGACGCAACATTGCGTAATACACTAACTAATCAGTATTTTAAAATCATAGGCGGCCGCTGCCGCTGCCGCTGCCGCAGCCGCATTCCAAAAAAAAAACTCCCAACCTAACCTCAAGTGGGCTACGCTACAGATCACTTTATTTATGAAAATACAAAGTACAATCACCAACAAACTTTACATATTCACCCACAAAGCTCTCCAAGCCAGATACATTTGGAATGAAAAATTTTTTCCGTACCTGCTAAACTGCATAAGTGCCGGGAAAGTGATGTTAACAGCCTTCTGGACCACTCCTGCCATATTCCATGCCAAAAGGTGCAACCACCAATGGTGACAGTTATTGTTCCACACTCACACATGCTCTGTATCAGATACTTCTATACATCTATATTCTATCTTTTGGCATCATGTTGTACACCATTTGGCAAACCATATAGTATGCCACAAAATATTGTAAACTCACTGTTTCAAAATTTTGTGGGAGGGATATTGCAATGGGACACTCTCCTCTAGCACTACCTTTTTTTTATATAGAAATAGTTGATACCAAGTAACTTGAATAGGTAAACATTATCTCAGCTGTATAACTAAAATAATTTCATATGATTTTGTATATGATGTATTATATTTCAGGCTAAAATGTATAAAAAAAATTAACTTGTTAAAATTGATACAGATAAAATTATTCTTCTTTTAGAAATATTTGAAATTACGAAATATTTGGCATGCTTAAAATTTATGGTATTAATTGCACAATCTAATGCTAACTATTAAATTTATTTCTGGACTCATTTATAAAATAATGATGTGGCTTGGTAAAGATTCTTCTTTTGTCAAGAAAGTTTGTAAACTCTTTGGAATATTGTGAGTACCACAGAGTGTTAGGAGTAGTTGGCATGTCTCTGATGGAAACAGACATATTTTTATGATTGACACTGACAGTGTAGTTTGTGGTGTTATAGAAATGGAAATTGTAAAGTCAGTGTGATATTGAAAAATGTGACAAAAAATAAAATTCAAGAGTAAAACAAGCAAATCTTCCAACATTATTCAGATCAACAGGAAAATACAAAATCAAAATTTTAGCCCCAAGAATGTACCTCTAGATGCACGAACTGCAGCCAGCAACAAGAAGAGAAAATGAAGATAAGTAAAAAGTTTTTCTTTTGTATATCTTATGCCTCTCGAAGTTTTCAAAAATTTTAGAGACCAAGAAATTTAATGGTGATTTGTGGGAGGGTAAGATTACAGGTGTGGGCATTAGCTGGGGTCTGTTGACTGATAACGAAGTTTTGTCTGTTGCAGAAGAAGAAAGAACAACTATCTGTGTATTTGCAGTTTTTATGTAAATGCACTTCAATCACTCAACAAAAGAAGACCCGAGAGCTGACCAGCAAATTCGTATCAACAATGATGGACCAGATCAATTGAAAGAGGACTTTACAACTATGACAAGGGACCTCATAAAGGAAAAAGATAAGTACAAAACATTTGTGAAATCAATTTTTTTTTTTTTTTTTTTGATGAACTCGTATGATTGCTAGGAAAATGAATAGAGGCAAGAGTAGTAGAATGAAGTGAAAGCTGTAGGATCCAGCCAGAACACGTTTGAACCAAGTGAAAGTGTAGTCAGCAAAGAAATAGTGAAAACTGCAATTTTTCAGTTGATTTTAGCAAAGTTAAAGGAAATGAATGACAACAATAGCAAATTTAGTGCAGTAAATGATCAGTTAATTGAAAAATTTTCTTCACTGCAAGGACAATTAAATGACCTGAAAACTGAGAACAATGATAAATTGGACAGGGTACAAGACCAAATAGAACAACTTAGTAACCAGGTTTTGGAGCTAACAAAATGGGCTGCCAGATGGATTAAAAGGTGTAAATAAAAATGTCAATGTCCTAGAAAGTAAATTTATTGTTTTCAAAAATGAGCTATTAAATGAATCTGCACAACAGGAGAAGAATGTTAATGATGTCAGAGTTCAACAGAAGTTCATAGAGGAAAAAATGGAAAAGAACTTCAGTAATTTAGATCAAATAATTTTAAATTTTGAAAACAGTATACTAAATAATGTAAATGTTTTAGATAAAAAATTTCAGTAGTTCAGGAAAATTGGGTTCACAAAAATCTTTATTTAAACAATGGTATTGCAAGGTCCAATATTCCAATCAAAAGTTTTCCATCAGAAAATTTACATCCAGTGGATTTTCTACACCACCATAGAGATAGTTTTGTGCCAGGCATGAGTGATGATCAAAACTTAAATTTGTTAAAAGATGTCTTCAAAGTGAAGCTCTGTCTTGGGTAAATCAAAATCTAAGTCAGTGGGAAGCATGCCAATGTTTCGAAAAAAAATTTTAAATAAATTTAGTCAGAAGCTGAACAATGGATAATTAAAAGTGAATTTCTGAAGGGTCCAAATTATATAAATAGAGATGGTACCCTGAAAGAGTTTTGTAAGAATCAACTTAAGAAATTAACACACCTTGACAAACCGTTTGATGAAATGACATTCACTGAGGCACTAATGAATAATGAGCATATGGCATTGGTGGCTGGGAGACCCCTTACAGGGCGGTTCAGCCACCGCTCCACAAGTTCTTTAACGCCACTACAGCGACTTGCGAGTGAATGAGGATGAAATGATAATGAAAGACACACAACATCCAGTCATCTCGAGGCAGAGAAAATCCCTGACCCCGCCGAGAATCGAACCCGGGACCCTGCGCGGGAAGCAAGAACGCTATCGCAAGACCACGAGCCGCGGACACTGAGGCACTAAAAAGTTTGATTACCAGAAAGGATGCAGTGGGATTTAGTACACAGACCTGATAATTGTCTTGAACAATATTTATGGTATGTTGACAGGCTGGATAGGGCAGTAGAAAGAAGCATGTACAATCATAATTGAAATGATAGAGATCACAATGGTAATAACTACAGAAACAGAGATAATAGTAATTTCTGTCAGGGAAAAAACAGAAATTTTGAACATCAGCAGAATAGGAATAATAGTGATAACAATGGGCAATTTAATAAGGGAAACAATCATAGACGAAACTATTCGGGAAACGGCAGTCTGCCTCAAAGAAGGTCCACAGTTTTGGGGTGAGGAAACACAACAAGTACAGCATCCCCAATTTACACTTCCATTTAGACAATAATAACAGTATTAATAATGTAGCACAGGTATCTGAACTGAACAGAAGGAACATCAGATTTCTCATTTATCTTTTGATCAAAAGTTTTGGAATACTTTGTTTAATTACAATGATGTAGATACTAATCACAAACCAGAATGTCAGAATGTGAGAGTAATGAGAATTTTGGTGTATTGTGTACTAATGATTTCTTCTCTTGGTCAGAAAACAGCGTTATTGATATATGAAAACAAGTGATGACTGTATTGGATCTGAATTAGGTGGTATTTTTTATACAGATGTGAATGAGAGCTGTGAAATGACTGAGGTTGGTAAGTCTGAGACTGATAGATTGTTGCAAATGAATGTAGATGAGGTGTGTGACTTTGACAGTAATGAGACTTACATTGTTAATTATGTTATTGATGAAGTAATTTTTGAAGAATATTATGATGATGATGATGATGCCGATAATATTAATGATGATAATGCATATCAGGTTCTTGTGGAGTTTAAGAATAATGAAGTTTCAGAGTTATTTGAGAATGCAGATAAGGTAAGTGATGTTTGTGATGATGTAAGTGAGAGTCATGGAATACCAGTCCAGTCAAAGCAGTTTTTCATTAATGTCATGCAGAGTAATGATCCAAACAGTAAAGTTGAGTTATCTGTACACCTAGAGAATAAAGGTGAGAACTTTTTGAAATTTGATTGGGACCAGATTGATGATAACATAGATAAATGTGAATTCTGGAATAAGTTAGCTGTGCTTACTCAAAATTTGTATCCAAATTGGTGGAATGAAGTGAAAGAAGATCTAAGTAGGATATGTAATTTTGACAGTAATATATTTTGTGTTCCTTCTGTAATAAGTGATGTTAGTTGTGCTGTGGAACCATTATAGTGTGTTCAATCTTTAACTGAGAACATGTGTAACCAAAGTACTGCTATGACACCAGTAAAATTGATAAAACTCTGCAAAAACAGTATGGATGTAGCGTTTGATGAAATTGAAAGTGAGCTTTTACATGAAGTGTCTAATAACAGAGATGATAATTCATATTTTGGATCCAGAATGAGATTTTCACTCTGCAGCGGAGTGTGCGCTGATATGAAACTTCCTGGCAGATTAAAACTGTGTGCCCGACCGAGACTCGAACTCGGGACCTTTGCCTTTCGCGGGCAAGTGCTCTACCAACTGAGCTACCGAAGCACGACTCACGTCCGGTACCCACAGCTTTACTTCTGCCAGTATCTCGTCTCCTACCTTCCAAACTTTACAGAAGCTCTTCTGCGAACCATGCAGAACTAGCACTCCTGAAAGAAAGGATATAGCGGAGACATGGCTTAGCCACAGCCTGGGGGATGTTTCCAGAATGAGATTTTCACTCTGCAGCGGAGTGTGTGCTGATATGAAACTTCCTGGCAGATTAAAACTGTGTGCCCGACCGAGACTCGAACTCGGGACCTTTGCCTTTCGCAGGCAAGTGCTCTACCAACTGAGCTACCGAAGCACGACTCACGTCCGGTACCCACAGCTTTACTTCTGCCAGTATCTCGTCTCCTACCTTCCAAACTTTACAGAAGCACTTCTGCGAACCATGCAGAACTAGCACTCCTGAAAGAAAGGATATAGCGGAGACATGGCTTAGCCACAGCCTGGGGAATGTTTCCAGAATGAGATTTTCACTCTGCAGCGGAGTGTGCGCTGATATGAAACTTCCTGGCAGATTAAAACTGTGTGCCCGACCGAGACTCGAACTCGGGACCTTTGCCTTTCGCGGGCAAGTGCTCTACCAACTGAGCTACCGAAGCACGACTCACGTCCGGTACCCACAGCTTTACTTCTGCCAGTATCTCGTCTCCTACCTTCCAAACTTTACAGAAGCTCTTCTGCGAACCATGCAGAACTAGCACTCCTGAAAGAAAGGATATAGCGGAGACATGGCTTAGCCACAGCCTGGGGGATGTTTCCAGAATGAGATTTTCACTCTGCAGCGGAGTGTGCGCTGATATGAAACTTCCTGGCAGATTAAAACTGTGTGCCCGACCGAGACTCGAACTCGGGACCTTTGCCTTTCGCGGGCAAGTGCTCTACCAACTGAGCTACCGAAGCACGACTCACGTCCGGTACCCACAGCTTTACTTCTGCCAGTATCTCGTCTCCTACCTTCCAAACTTTACAGAAGCTCTTCTGCGAACCATGCAGAACTAGCACTCCTGAAAGAAAGGATATAGCGGAGACATGGCTTAGCCACAGCCTGGGGGATGTTTCCAGAATGAGATTTTCACTCTGCAGCGGAGTGTGCGCTGATATGAAACTTCCTGGCAGATTAAAACTGTGTGCCCGACCGAGACTCGAACTCGGGACCTTTGCCTTTCGCGGGCAAGTGCTCTACCAACTGAGCTACTGAAGCACGACTCACGTCCGGTACCCACAGCTTTACTTCTGCCAGTATCTCGTCTCCTACCTTCCAAACTTTACAGAAGCTCTTCTGCGAACCATGCAGAACTAGCACTCCTGAAAGAAAGGATATAGCGGAGACATGGCTTAGCCACAGCCTGGGGGATGTTTCCAGAATGAGATTTTCACTCTGCAGCGGAGTGTGCGCTGATATGAAACTTCCTGGCAGATTAAAACTGTGTGCCCGACCGAGACTCGAACTCGGGACCTTTGCCTTTCGCGGGCAAGTGCTCTACCAACTGAGCTACCGAAGCACGACTCACGTCCGGTACCCACAGCTTTACTTCTGCCAGTATCTCGTCTCCTACCTTCCAAACTTTACAGAAGCTCTTCTGCGAACCATGCAGAACTAGCACTCCTGAAAGAAAGGATATAGCGGAGACATGGCTTAGCCACAGCCTGGGGGATGTTTCCAGAATGAGATTTTCACTCTGCAGCGGAGTGTGCGCTGATATGAAACTTCCTGGCAGATTAAAACTGTGTGCCCGACCGAGACTCGAACTCGGGACCTTTGCCTTTCGCGGGCAAGTGCTCTACCAACTGAGCTACCGAAGCACGACTCACGTCCGGTACCCACAGCTTTACTTCTGCCAGTATCTCGTCTCCTACCTTCCAAACTTTACAGAAGCTCTTCTGCGAACCATGCAGAACTAGCACTCCTGAAAGAAAGGATATAGCGGAGACATGGCTTAGCCACAGCCTGGGGGATGTTTCCAGAATGAGATTTTCACTCTGCAGCGGAGTGTGCGCTGATATGAAACTTCCTGGCAGATTAAAACTGTGTGCCCGACCGAGACTCGAACTCGGGACCTTTGCCTTTCGCGGGCAAGTGCTCTACCAACTTAGCACTTGCCCGCGAAAGGCAAAGGTCCCGAGTTCGAGTCTCGGTCGGGCACACAGTTTTAATCTGCCAGGAAGTTTCATATCAGCGCACACTCCGCTGCAGAGTGAAAATCTCATTCTGGAAACATCCCCCAGGCTGTGGCTAAGCCATGTCTCCGCTATATCCTTTCTTTCAGGAGTGCTAGTTCTGCATGGTTCGCAGAAGAGCTTCTGTAAAGTTTGGAAGGTAGGAGACGAGATACTGGCGGAAGTAAAGCTGTGGGTACCGGACGTGAGTCGTGCTTCGGTAGCTCAGTTGGTAGAGCACTTGCCCGCGAAAGGCAAAGGTCCCGAGTTCGAGTCTCGGTCGGGCACACAGTTTTAATCTGCCAGGAAGTTTCATATTTTGGATGTCCTTACATTAAGATTAAGACTGGTCAGTGGGAAGGGATCTGTTTGATTGAAACAGGTTGCCTGGTTTGTGGCATATTTGAAAAATTTAGAGACCAGATAAAATTTAGTAAGAATTTTGTGGAAATGCCCATTTTAGGTGTAAAGATAAGAGGAACTATATATCTTATGCCTCTTGAAGCTTTTGAAACTTTTAGAGACAGAGAAATGTAAATTTGATGTTTGGGAGGGTAATATTACAGCAGTAATAGTCAAAAAGACTACAGTTCCATGACAATACCTCTGATATTAAAAATGCACAGGGATTATTCATTTTATTATGAAAATATTTGTTTTCTGACATTTCTTATGTCATTTACGCTTCCAGAAACAAAAAGAATGTTCCAGCACTTGTTACCCTCATATATTAAGAACTGCTTTTATATTGTTATTCTCTTGTCCCTTGATTCATATCTTATGAATGCAGAAAGTTAGACTTCAGATTTTGCAAAATAATTGAAAAATATAAAAAATGAAGAAGCTCTGCTCAAATTTTAAATTAATATTTGGTCACAAAGCGACATGGTGCAGATTGTGATGAACAAGATCATAAATACTGATCACATGTGTTATGAATACTGGGTTGAATATGTTACTGTTAATCAAACAAAATCAAGATCTAACTTGTCAGAAACACAAGGAGGCAGATACAAAGACTGTTAATTATGTTTGTCAAATTAGTCACAAGGTCAAGTAACAAAGGAGGGTACTCAAAAGAAGCCGAACTCATTTATTTACATATTTTAAACGTTTTGAGCACAAATCGTCAATCCTGTTCAACGCACTCTTCACTTGCACTAATACACTTGTCTAACCTTTTATTCCATTTTTCAAAACATTGTTTAAATTCATCTTGATGCTTGACAGCATGTCCATCATTTCTTTCTGTGAGCAGGAGTATTGTCATGATAGAAAACCCAGTTACCTGACCATCACAAATCAGACCACTTTTGCCACACACTGTTACCCAATCTTCTAAAACTGCCAAGTAGAAGGCCTAGTGTACTGTCTGACCCTGTGGAACAAACTCTGAATGGACAACTCCTCTCACAATGAAAAACCAAACAGCACTGTTTTAATGTTTGATTTCACCTACCAAACTTTCTTGGGGTGAGGCAAACTTGATGGCTTCCACTGGCTTGATTGTTGCTTTGATTCAGGATTGTAAACATAGCACCAAATTTCACCATCTGAGATTTTTTTTTTTTTTTTTTTTTTTTTTTTTTTTTTTTTTTTTTTTTTTTTTTTTTTTTTTTTTTAAAGTTTGGATCCTTTCGAGACCCTTCTTTCAAAGTACAGCATTCTTGATTGCAATCTTGTTTTCATTGAACAGTCAGCAGTCATGGCACAAATTTGGCAGACACCCCTTTCATTCCCAAATCTTGTCACAAATCACTGCACTGAACTCCAAGTCACTTACAACAGTTTCACATTTCTTCAATGGTCCATCATCGATCTTCTTCAATGACTGAATTAATGTTTTCAACTTTTTAATGTATTCAGGCTGTGGCAGGATGACCAGAATGAGGTATATCATTAACTGACATTTCACCATTTTTGATATGGGAAAACCACTCAAACGCTTGAGTTATCCCAATAGCATCATCTCTGTAAGCCTTTTTTTAATGTTTCAAGAATTTCTGTTCCACTTTTCCTGAGTAAAAAGCACAGTTTCATCACTACACACTGTTCACAATAATCAGCCATTGTAAGAGCAACAATTGCACAAAATAGTTAACACTACAGACTCTGCCAAAACTAATCCTCACCTCCTTCAGTGACAGTACTCATCTTACTGACTCTGGAAATGTTTGCCTTATGCACTCCCAGTGATAAAATGTGGCACTAGAGCTCTTACTGCCACATAATTAATTTGATTTCTTTTGAGTACCCCATCACATTTGATATTCAACACTGAAATTTTAATAAAAATGGTTGTAAATATGGAATTTGTAAAAAGTTCCACAAAGATCTGGACAGATGTTGGCATTTGTAATTCCTGACACTACTGCTTTACATGCTATGACTGGCTGCATTTAAAATTCTGCATTCTATTGCAAGAGAAAAGTTTGATGTCTGGAGGTTGGTAGGTAGTCTGTATTGCACACAATGATTGTGATTCAGCAGATATTTTGACATCTGGTATTTGTTGCTGCCTCATAGCAAAAAACTCCATATAAGAAAATTATAGCTGAAATTACCATCCTATATCAATATGAATATAGCAACATCAAGAAATTATTGTTATATGGATCATGACACAGCTCATGATGTAATCATTGCTGTGCAACTACCCAATAGCACTGGTTCCCAGGGAGATCACTGATGGCTTCTGAGCAGCATAGCAGACTGAAGCAGCTTGGTGCAGTGTCAGCAGTGCTCCAATAGATCGGACGCCATCGGCACCAGGCATGAGTGGCATAGAGTGCAGCTGCAACTAGCCATTTACGTACACCATGGTGGAGAAATATCTGTGAGCCTTCAAAGATCATGTGCTCCACAGATGTAAGGTACTCCATGACAGCAGTGCTGTGCCACCAGAAGCAGAGAGGCAGTGTGGAGGGTGACTTTGGGGGAAGAGGTGCCAGTCATCATCATGGAAGGTCAGCTGGGCTGCCAAACGCAATAGGAAACAAGCATTGAGGTTCATGATGGAACTTCCATGATGACAGCCCTGTGAGTGCCTGAGGGAACTGGTGGTGGTTGGGGATGGTGGTTGGGTCAGAGCAGTGCTGGATGAGGTCCCGGGGAAGGCATGGTGCATGCCAAAGAGCCATCTATTGAAAGAGAAAAGTAGGCCATGAGAAATGGCGCCAATGTGGCATGAGGGAATGTGAAGGATCATGATGTGATAGCAAGGGGCACTCAAGGAAACAAGTTTAATCCCTGGCAGTGCATGTGCACAAGATAAAATGTGGGAATGCATGGAAGCACATGTTGGTGTGCAAGAACATGTAGCTGCACCCAAACAGATGCAGGTTATGTCTTAAAGTCCACAGTTCCATGATCACATGACCCAATGCAGTGTAGATTCTTGGGACACTATTCCATTCTGTGATCATCAGTTTTAGTTATCTTCTCTTCATCTGCACATTGTGTCACCTATCCCGGATGGCAGCATGCTGACTTATGGATGAATGCCTTCTGAAGTCTCCCTTGGCCTTTCTGGATACTGCGGCTGCAGTATTGTCCAAGATGCAACAAGTTGACTCACTCCATCAATGCTGCTTTGGGATCCAACATCCTTAATACCTAATGTCCATTACCTACCACATCTTCCCAAGTGCACAGTCCCACAGTGTGTGTTCTGGTGTGCCCACACTGCCACAGGCACATCTATCTTCATCTGCCTTCTGATTTTGTATAGGTATGTAGCATACAGGCCATGGCCAGTCAGGTAATGTTTCAATCTCATTTTCAACCTCTCCCTGATGTTAGAGAAAAATTTGCATGTTCTACTGCCAGTGCCTGAAGTGTCCCATTAATTTTTCCACAGATGTAATAATCTATCTTTTACTGCCTTTTTCGAATTGGCCTCTGTTCAAAGCACATGTTATACTTCCATTTGACTGCCTTTTTTTAACCAGTAAATGGCTCCCTTCTTCATAATTTCCATGTCCAGTTGGCGTATTCCTAGAATTACTATCAGTACATCATTTGGGGTAGTGCAGTGGGTGCCCATTTATCTTAGTCGCACCCCTTGTTGAAATCTTCCCACTAACAAGGCTGGCTTCACTACCTGCATTTTTTGAGCCCAAATGCTCACATTATATTCTACAACTGATGCTAATATGGATTAATGGAATACTCTGATTGTTTTCAAGGGAAGCCAAATTTGCCTGTTTACAGTGGTTATAATTTTATGCATCACATTTGTACCTTTCCTGCCTACTTCGTCTATGTAATGTGCAATTTTATGATGTTCTTCCATGAATACCACTTGGTATCCCATTAGTGCACTTCTCCTAGTCGTTACAGCATTAATTTAACTGAATCCCTTTCAGCAAGAGGAACATTGTTTTGTGAAGTGCTAGTGAGAATTTAACACTTTCACTTCATCTCTCAAGTTCGCGGAGCACTGTATTACATTTTCCTTCTATAATTCTTCTAGAGTCACCACTTACAACAAATAATATGTCACCTGCAAATGCTGCAGGTCTGCTTATGTTACCACTGTCTTGTAACTTCTGTAGTATGGGCTTCAGTGCTAGATCCCAAAACTCTGAACCACACATTGATCCCTGCAGACAGTCTTTTATTATTGTATTCGTTATTTTCTTTCCTGGGCATGTTAAAGAAGCATGTAACCCAAGACAATAATCTCTCAGGCAGTTGTACACCACTCCTGGGCATTCCAAATCCCTAAGGTGACCACAAAAGAAGGCCATCTTAGGTTTTTGAAAGCGCCAGCAATATCAGCTAGAATGAGTATCTGTTGCTAGCAAAATAACCTTATTAATTGCGTCTTCAGTTATCTTACCTCTTCTAAACCCATACTGGTGAGGGTTCTTTGTGTGTAGCAATCTAGGATCTTGTAATTCTCTGCATAATAATTTTTCAAATATCTTGCTGAGAATGTTCAAAAGATAAATTGTTCTGTAGGATCTGGGTATCATTGGATCCTTATCTTGCCCTTTACTACTTGCGTTCTCCATGGCGCAGAGACTTTTCTTGTATGAGACACTTATTGTACAACCCACAGAAGTAACTATCTAACTGCTCACATAGGGCTTGTATTACTTCGGCAGGGATCCCATCCCATCCTGTAGATTTTTTCTTTTTTAGTCTTAAAATTATATGTAATTTCTTCTTTTGCAAGGGGGTACACAAGTTTATTGTTTCTATAGTCTTCCCATAACATTTTTGTAACCTACACTGATCATTTGTCTTGCCTTCTTCCCCAATGTCAGGAATTAGTCTCTCCACTAGCAGGTCAGCTGACTGTTCCCAACTTTCTGTTACCATCTCATCATCCCTTCTGATGTGGTCAGGATTGATAATGATTGTATTTAGACTATTTTATATGTTACACCCAAGGGATTGGTTTGTAAGTTAGCTTCCATGATTTGCTTCCATCGTGACATTTCTTTTTTCCATATCTCTTCTCTAAAAGTTTTTTAATATACCTGTATCTATACAATCTTCAGACTTTTTTTTCTTGACTCATGCTGCTAAGGTATAGCTTCCTGGCTCTTCTTGTTGCATGTCTTAATTTCTGCAGTGCTTCATTCCAGATGCAAGATACTCCTTCAAAATGACCTCTGCTGGCAAGTATCAATGCCTCCATTGCTCTATGTATAGCCACTGTCAGTTCTTGTGCTTTAACATCTACGTTATCACCCAGTGATGGACTTCCAGTAAACTTAACAGCATCCTTGATGTTGTATTTGGGCCTTAAGCTTGCATTTTCTGTGGCATCTTGGATTTCCCTTCCAGTGATGGTATAGTGTATGATATTGTGATCATGTGATGCCATTCCACTCTCAACCTTCCAATTTTTCACATGGTGTACCACTGCCACATTTGCTAAAGTGATGTCAATATTTGAGGTTGCTCTGTCCCTTCCTTCATAGACTGATGGATTGTGAAATGCATTCAGTACCTGCAAGATGAGTTCCATAATGGCTTCTTCTAGTTGTCATTCACAGTCATCAATCAGGCAGCTATGCCACACTAGTGACTTGACATTTGTATCAGTGCAGTACACAAAAGGATTAGTTCCTCCTACGTGATTAATATCCTTTAGTCTCAGCAAATACAATCTCATCACTGAACTGAAAATACATGGAAAACCAGGATGCAACTCTCCCTTCTGGTTAACATTTCCAGACACATTATGCCATCTGAACAGTACTGTGATATTTTTGCCACTGTTATTGCTGCCATAAGACGTTGCTATTGCGTGACTACCTGAGCATTTATTGTTATACTGGGGATTTTCCTGACTTCGTATACCGTTCTTGGAGGCACAATACATATAGCTGTGACTCCTCTAGCACTCTTCTAGCCTTAAGCAATACACTGACATTTCTCATGGCTTAAGCTGTCCTATCTTTATCTCATTAGGGATGATGGGTATATATTCAACAATCTTGCCCTACTCACCTGTAATCCCAAGCTATACAACAATGGATCATCACAAAGTCCTTGTACAATGTATCTAAGGAGAACGATTCATTTCTTCTAGCAGAAACCTGCTTCAATAACTTCAATTATTCCACTTCTGTTGAGAGACTGTTCACTCTGAGATGGATTCAGTCTATGAAATCTGGTACAGGAAAAATAATATAATCCTCCCCCCCCCCCCCCCCCTCCAGGATGCTTATGTCTTACTAGATACTTTCATAAATCTGTCACAGATGTTTTATTGCTTACTTCTTTGTAGTAAATGTTTGTTTCCCATACAAACAGGCTCTGAGTCTTGTACTGTTTTTGTTGCAAGTTCATGTGCTGCATTAACGAATCTTCTTTTACATCCATAGTCAGAGCAGTGTATTCCTCAGGAGTGTGCTGTCACATTCTACATACAACTTCCCAGTTTGTGTCACCAAATTCTAATCACCTGTATCATATGTCATCCCTACATCTGAATCTGATCTTGCTCCTCTATTATACCACATAGTTCTGAATTTTTGCCAAAAACTTCTTTCCTGCTTTTTGTCTGTGCTTGATGCTTTACTTCAGTCTGTATCACATGCTCTTTTCTATTGTACTTATTGCTCACTTTTTGCTAGAAATTCCTTGCTCTTTTGGCATCTCTCCTCCTCCTTGATGGTGACTTATGTTTCTTACACATCATTAGAATCCTCATTGGTTTCTAGTATTATGAGATGCCTACCCATCATCCATTCCTAAAATGTGCCTTGTTAGGAGGATTTGATATGTTTGACATTCATCTCTGTTCTCTGTGCACACTTTACCCCTATATTTACGAAGTTTGTCTGGAAAATACATATAAAAGTTGAACAATAACTTTATTTTACAATTATTCAGGTATTACAATATGGTCTCCTTCAAAGTACTCGCCCTGAGACGCGATACACTTCTGCCAATGCCATTTCCACTGTTGATAACATAGCTGAAAGTCTTCAGTTGTGATGTTGTTCAGTTGCCATGACGTTTCCACCTTGATGGCTTCCACATCTCCCAAGTGCCCCCCCCCCCCCCCCCCCACCCCCACCCGAAGCACCATTTTGCATTTCGGGAACATGAAGTCACACGGGGCTAAATTGGCTGAATAAGGCGGGTGGTCTGTCATGGTGATTGAGCTTTGGGCCAAAAACTCGCGCACAACGAGCGATGTGTGAGCGGGCGCATTGTCGTGATGAAGGATCCACCTGCCCCCTTTTGCCAACTCCAGTCAAACTCGGGCCACACGAGCTCTGAGACGTGTCATAACTTCAAAGTAAAAATTTCCGTTCACTCTCTGGCCGGGAGGGACAAATTGCTTGTGAACAATGCCCCTAGAATCAAAGAAAACAATCAATGTTGTCTTCACATTGGACCTTAATTTTCACAACTTTTTTGTTCTAGGTTCTCCTGCTAGTTTCCATTCCTTGCTTTGAGATTTGAGCTCCACATCGAATTCGTAAAACCAGGACTTGTCTCCAGTGATGACTCGGTTGAGAAAGTCCCTTCATTCCTCTGGTTCCAACCAATCCTCACAGCACTCAACCCTCTTTGCTTTCTGTTCTGGCGTCAAGAGCTTCGGTACGATTTTCGCACACAATTTCTTCATTTCAAGTTTTTTTGTCAGGGTTTCGTGAACGATTGTTTTGGGGATTGACAGCTTGTCAGCAATCATTCTGACTGTCAATCTACGGTCTTTAAGAACACAAGCCCGAATTCGTTCAACATTTGCATCGGAACTCGATGTCGACAGGCATCCTGGGCGAGGGTCATCATTCACTTCCGGAACCTTTTTAACAACTTGTTCACGGTTGGTTCCTTCAGAGAATTGTCTCCATAAAACTGTTTCAAACACTCAAAAATCTCACGGCCATTCTTGCCTAGCTTTGCAAGAAACTTGATGTTGATGCGCTGTTCCTCAATCAGAGAGAGCTCCATGCCGACGGCAGGTGAAAAAGGGTAACTGTCAACATGCTGCCGCACACTCCCACCTTCACGCAGAGTGCTCTGACTCTAACTGAGCGTTGATGGGATTGATTACAGCAGTAGTCCCACCTGACAGTGACTGCAACTTGTAACATAAAGACATTATTCAACTTTTATACGTACTTTCCGGACAAACCTCATACAAGACACACACACTGCCACTTCTTTGATTTTATGCAGTCTTTTCTGATATGGCGTTCATACCCACAATAGCCACAAATCACTACTTGTTTATCACAATGTTTTGAGTAAAGAAAATTATAGTTTTCATTGATAAATATTGATATTCTGCTGTATAAAAGAATAAAACACATTCAGTTGCAAGTTCAGTGTGATTCTTGTTGTTCCTTGCACATATTGAATCACCTTATCAATGTCTATTTTTATCACTGCAATTATAATTGAACTTTGCAGATTAGTAGCACATATTTATATGCAGAGTTTTTTTCCATTAATTTAATTTTCTGCGTACTTGCCAGTGGATATCGTGTGACTGGTATTTCACCTTCTTTATTTCTGTGAAACATCCTACTTGTGTTTGTATTTTTTCCTGCATCAGATTTCATCTCTGGTAATGGTCATAGGTTCACAAATGCATGATTGTCATGTACAAGAGTTTTTTTCTTTCATGGAGTGAACTTCTTACTTGTTTTGGAGGAACCCTGCCTTGCACCATGTTTTTCATGTGAAATTACTAATATTACATGGTAACAGGCACTGACAGGTTCACAAACAGGATTTATTATCCCAATTACAAATCAGTTACCTTCCAATTGACATTAACTTCTTACAACCAGTAACGAGAACAGTCTCTCATAATGGTTCTGAGTCAAATTCAGTTCTGCATTATATGTAGATCTTCTTAGTTACCAAGTCCCACAATCGCAGAACTTCACCATTATGAAGTCCCATAGCACACCCGCTACTCTGCAGATTCTGAGCCCTGCCTACTCTGACACCATGAGCAACCATCCAGCTTCATTTTTTATTTTTTCAAATGGTTCTATAAGTTTGTGCTACATTACAAGCATCTGAAAAATGTGTTTGTGGTATCTTAAAGCTACCGGTCAACTACATTCCAAAACTCAGACGTATTGCTCTGATGCAGTTTGGTAAAATTTGTTGATACCATTTGAAAATGTGGTCAGATCAGACTAATGTGAAAAAGTTCTGAAATTAGTATTGTTTGGTTTAAGGTAATCGAATCTACTGATCTTACATAGTTTTGGTGATGCTGCTACAAGTGCTACTGGTGGTGGACTGTTTTACTGTCAGTTGAGAGACAAATATGCAGACACACACACACACACACACACACACACACACACACATGGCCACTATCTTCTCTGGATGTTGTGGTGAATAGCGATCTCTGTTGGGATGGATACAGAAGATGGGGATGGGGTGGGATAGCAGGGTAGGGGTGGGAGAAAATGATGTAGCACTGCCTGGAAGATTGTGCAGAACATGACAGGAACAGAATGGTGGGCTGGTAGGTGCAGCATCAAGAGTACTCTGCTGGGAGGGGGATTATGGAAGCAGAGAAGGAAATGACTATGCGGGTGAGTGGGGGGAGGGGGGGGTGGGGGTGGGGAGGAGGCCGATGTGAGGCTGGAGTAGAAGGAGGGGAGGAAAGGGGATAGAGACAGGTAGGGGAGAAGGGTATGTTGCAGGGACAGTTCCTTTGCAATTCAGAAAACTGGATTGATGGAAGAATCCAGATGGCAAGGGCTGTGAAGCAGACACTGAAGTCAAGCATACAGTGTTGTGCTGCTTGCTCAGCAACAAGGTTGTCAAGCTGTCTCTTGGCAACAATCCAGCAGTACCAGTTCATGAGGACATGCAGCTTGTTAGTAGTCATGCCCCATACAAAATTCTGTTGTCTGCAAGTAAGTTGGTAGGCTATATGGCAGCTTTCACAGGTGGTCTTGCCTTGACATGGTATGAAGCCTGTGTCAGAACTGGAGTAGGTGGTACTGGGAGGATGTATAAGATAGGTATCGCACCTGGGCCATTTTGCAATCACATGAACCATGAGGCACTGAGTTGGGAGCAGGTTTGGGATGGGGATGGACAAGTATAATATGTAGGTTGAGTGGGTGACAGAATACCACTGTAGGATGGGATGGGATGAGTCTAGCATGATAGAGTGCTTTACTGTCAGCATTCTCTTCCAGCTTAAATACCCACTTCTTATCTACAATACCTTTACTCTTTGGTGGGTCAACAAGTTCCCAAACACCATTATTCTGGAAACAATATATTTCATCTTTATGGCCTTTATCCAATCTTCACTGTCACTCCTCAACATGGCATCCTCCAGATTCAAAGGATCTTCTCCCAAACTGTAAAAATTACTTACCAAATAGGTGACATAATCCAGGTACTCTTTATGTTTGATTCATGGTTTGACCTTCTGACTGACTGGTCCTCTTCTGAAGCATCAGGGTCTGCTGGCAGCATTTCAGGCTCTCCTAAGTCTACCATAGACTGAGCATCTGGGATGTGATCTGGCTCTTGATTCATGCCAGCACTTTTACTACCATCACTGTTGACTTCCACTGCTTCTTCTGTCTTGGCCCATTCAGCACACTGTTCATTCTGCCAGAACAATAAATCTGTGCAGTGAACTATGTATGTCGTGTGGGTAGGAAGGTAAATAACTGAACAGGCATATTAGGTTATGTGACCACATTGTGAGAGATACTTGTTTTGGTTTGTGTTTTTTATTCAAACTCATTGGTGTTTGAAATCATATTTTTGGAAGAAAACTTGATTTAGTGCCTATGAATTTGTATTTCCAAAAATGTCTTCAAATGTAAGTTTGACAAAAATTGCTATTACCGGGGTAGACAAACAGAGAAACAATGATGATTACTACACATGAATGCTCGGAGTGAAACTCACCCTAGCACATTCTTTTGCACGTATATTCACATATAGGAATCAAAACTAAAGGCAAAGGAAGCTTGGGATAGCCTGAGAAACCTGCACGCTGGTAAGAAGGAAACTAAGTGGATAAATCTCGGGACGCTCTGTTAGATATTACATTATCCAAACTTGGAGGAAATGTTTAGAATTATGAAACACATATTCTAGCTAATAAACTGCGGAGCACAGACAAACCAGTTGAGGATGGACTAATTGCACTCATTATGCTTGAGAGGTTAGCCAAAGTATTGTGTGCCTTGCCAGATGGGTACAAGTCCAGTTCAATGGAGAAAAATTTTGCATCAGAAAACATCAGAGCAAGGTTGCTAAATGGAAGCACAAAAGAATACCTCACACTGGATGAACATGGCAGTGATAGTGCTTTATTCACAAAACATTGTAATAAATTACAGGAGGGTTTTTCCAAGGATGAACTAGAGAAGAAGAAAATAAAATGTTTCAACTGCTGGAATTATGGTCATTTCCAGTCTGACTGTCCCCGGAAACAAGAATCATCAAAGAAAGGATTCAAAGGGAGAACACAAGTCATTGTTTTGTGTACTTGGTGTATGTTGGATTTCAACCAGAATGAGTACATCATTGATGGCTTCAAGAATATGTACTAGAAAAATGTGAACAAAAAATTATGAATTGTGCTGATAATGTTCAGTTTGTGAGTGAGGGAAATGAGATGTTATTGTCAATTCACCAGATATAACTTCAATCAATTGGACCACCCAGTTGATGAACATGCGGCCAAAACAATCTGCTTTACTTCAAAGGCTGCTTTAAAGTCTGCACCATCTGGATCATTCCCACCAACACCAGCTATTCTGAATTGCATAGGTGAAATCTCTCCCTGGCCCCAACCTTCTCTAGTCCCTGTCCTTCACCTTCCTATATCCTTTCCTGCTCCCACTCCAGCACTACACATCCTTTTATTCAACCAATGCACTTACTACCCTCTTAACCTCTCTCTATTTTCCCAACCCTTCACCTGCCCCTCAAACCTCTCGACTGCCACTAGCAACCCTACCTTGTCCCCACTACATCCCTCAATGATCCTGCAAGCTGAACTACACCTTTCCCCACATCTCCGCTGCTATCCGTCCTCTACTAACGCCAGATAATCCTAGCCTCTTCCTTACCTCCACCATCCACTCCAGATTGTTGCTGCCACCAGGCATAGCTGCAGCCCTAGAGAGAGAGAGAGAGAGAGAGAGAGAGACAGAGAGAGAGAGAGAGAGGGGGGGGGGGGGGGGGTAGAGAGAGAGAGAGAGAGAGAGAGAGAGAGATTGTGTTGTGCTTGTGTGTGTGTTTTGGCCAAAAGCTTAAATGTATAGCACTGCCTGTCTGCAATTCAGTGTCTCCTCTATACAGTAAGCAGCAATCTATTCTTTTCGTAATATTGTCATTATTCAACAAGGAATATTATCCTTGCCCATGGCTTAACTGCTAATTTGTTGTCAGTTACTGCTTTGGTTAAGAAAGGCATAAACAATTTTTTGACAAAGATGGGTATAAGATGTTCAAAAAGTGTGAGCTACATTGTTCGTACTGGAGTCAAATTGCATTTAAATTAAAAAATGGTAACTTGTGTTGTCAAATGAGCATGCTATCTGTTAGAAACCTTAGTAATATGGAAGATCTGTGGCACTATAGACTTGGTTATGTTAAAGTTGACACTGGACTTAAGTTACATTTACATAGTGGAGGTATAAAGTTGGAGTGTTGTAGCTCTGAACCTGTTGACGAGTGTAAACCGTGTGTGGTAAGATGTCTAAATTTCCATTTCCTGCATCTGAAGGATGTGTGTGACCGCTGTAGCAGGTGTCACATGTTGATTATGCAGAATAACATGTTCCGCTTCTAACCACTTAGGCTGACAAAAGATGTTCATGGAAACTGGAAACACTGTTTAGGTAGTTCTTAAATGTGGAACATCCCAATGTACATGTTCTTGTTTGACATATGTGGAGATGGATGCAAACAAAGCCACCCCAGAAAAATAATTGAAAACATTGTGATTATAATACAGAAGACTTACCACAAAATTGATTATGTCATTTCAATAGCTTGAATAGATCAAAGTTAACTTTCAACAGCTGCCCACTGCAGAAGGTCAAGCCACCCATCACAGTCTAGTGGCACTGCATATCAGGTTCACTATAGCAAATAACTGCAAGAACACGGCTTGACATAGTAAAACCATTCATCCAACAGACTTCAACAGTATGGCTAAGTACACGTATTACCTGGGGTTGATTATTACAGAAGTACCTTCTGTCGGATTCTCAGGTGTAAAGTACAAATATTTGATTTTTTATTTGAGTTTAAAACTTGGGCAGAAAATATGGCTTGTACAAAAATCGAAGCTGTTAGGGTAGACCATTAAAGTGATTTTGTGAGCTCTACATTTGATTCGTTTCTTAGAGAGAAGGGACAGAGCTTCAGATTAGTGAGCTCTGTAGTCCAGAACAAAATGGTGTAGTCAAAAGGACTAACAGATCAATTTGTAATACAACTTTATTTATCTTTACCATCACAAATTCACACTATGCTAACAGATGTTTTGTTCTCTCCCATCCCTTCAATATCCTGTGTGAATTTGACCATTTTAAATGAACTGTAGAATGTTTTGAAGCTCCATTCTGTTCTATCCATCAAGTATGAATCAACATAAATGGAGGGCTGAGCAGCACATAACAAAGGTGGGTCGAGAAGCTGAGAGAGGTACGGAAGTCTTGAGCCTTGGCCAAATGATATGAGGACCAAGACTATAAATAAATCAACAAAACCTGGTTGAGTAGCTAGATATCAGGACAGATTTCCAGGCCTAGAATCTGTCTTCACACTAGCTATTCATATACAGAAACAATCAATTCAAGACCTATGGTGTCAAGTGGATGAATGCAGAGTGGGAAGAGAAAGCAGCTCTCCCTAACAGAAGTTGCTCAGTTCTTCGACAGTGGTGGGAGAAGATGCACAAGACCAGTAAATAGCTTTTCTGATTGTCATGCTAGTTGGGGGGGGGGGGGGGGGGCATGAAACTCATATAGGGACATACAGTAGCATGACCTTGGTTCACTGACAGGCCATTTTGGAGCAGTGCAGGTTTATCAGTCTATCATCTCAGTTTCTTATTGGGTGATGTAAAGTCTTCCATATTTGTTTTGGTTTCATAGCATTGCATTCCTCAATACAATTGTGTGTCTTTTTGTACTTTTTGCATTGCATTGCAAGTATGTAGCTCATATTCTGGTTGACTTTTGCTCACATCTGTAATAGTGGAATTCCATAGTTGCTTTTGTTTCATATGAAACTTGTTGATTTTCAGCGCATAGTATTCTGTGGGCATTTGTTCCTGCTTATGAATCTTTGTGTGAACTTCTTGCCTTAAATGCTTTTTGAGTACATTCCTTGTATTTTATTTTATTTTTGTTTTCATGCATTTTTCGTGCTTCCTTGCATTTAGTGGAGATCTCAATAGCTTTTGACAGAATTGGTATTCAGCTTTATTATGTATTGTCATGTAATGAATATGTATTTCTGCTTTGAATTGTGTTGCTTCTTGTCACCAAGTGTGCTTTGTAGCACTAGTGACAGTATGTAGTTATTGTGCCAGATACTATTATGGAGTGAAAACATTCTACATCTGATTGTGTATTTGTACATGAGATTGTATAGTATAGTCTGTACATACAGGGTGTACATAAAGTCTGGGAACACTTTCAATTATTTATTTCACAATAACTAAACATTGTACAGATGTCATACATATTGCATTTTGAAGAGAAAAACTGAAAGTTTCTTTTTTTGCAAACATTCAATTTGCGAACCAATCTCATTCAATTGTTGCAACTGTGAACAAAACTCACAACACTTGTCAAATGAATGTGGTTAAAGTTTTAAAGTTATGTGACTTGTCCAATGTTTTTATCAAGATTTTAGGGAGAGAGTCTTAATTTGTTCACAGGATGCCTGGCGCACCCATATTTTGAGTAAATGGCCAGCCACTGACAATTTCCTGTGGCATCCTTGATGCTCCTTTCTCATTTTCCTTACATTTTATTTTCTTATACAGCATTTTGCATATTTTCCCACGTTCTTTGGGTGTATGCTTCCATTTTACTAAATTTGTCCACATTCGTTTCTTTTAATGTGTGTCAGGGAGCTGATGACCTCGACATTGAGTGCCTGTAAGCCCCAACACACACACACACACACACACACACACACACACACACACACGCACACACACACACACTTGTCTTTGTTGTCGTCATTGAGCTTCTGCACTAGCTCCAATTTGAATGGTTTCATAGATAGTTCCTGTCGCAGGACTTTCCACACTGTCATTGGAGCCATTTTGAGTTCACAGAATGCACGATGCACCGATTTCTTTGGCCTCCTTATGAATGTGTCTTGTATGAGCTCCACATTCACTTCAGTCACACTGGCATGTCCGCTTCTCTTTGCCGGGCACAGGCAACCCGTCGTAATGAATTTGTTGTGCCAGTGGTAAATGGCCTTCCTTGTTGGTGGCTTCTTATTGTACTTAGCTCTAAACATCCATTGAATAGCTGTAGCACACTTATTTTCGTCGAACTCCAACACACAGAAAGCTCACTCCCCACCTGAACTCGCCATGTTTGCGACTAGTGCTGACTATCAGCAAATTACCAAACTACGCTGCGGCCATATATATGAATAAAAACTTTCAGGGTTTATCTTCAAAATGACATACGCTGTGGCGGTATACACAGAAAAGTCTTTCAGGGCTTCTTTTCAAAATGACATATGTATGACATCTGTACAATAATTGGTTCTTGTGCAATAAATAAATGAAAGTGTTATCGGACTTCATGTACACCCTGCCCTTCCACCATACTGAAAGCTACTGCGTTTAGTAAACTCTAGGTATAAGGAATTGACTAACAGGTTGTAATGGTTCTTTATTCGCGAAACCATTACCACCGGCCAACCCTACTTTTCAATGCCGTAGATTAATGAATATTTTTCTACGTAATGTCTCATATTTTTCACTCTATTCAAATTTGGTTTCATTTTTATATATATGTACGTTGATATTTTGAGATGTTGAAATCGATATAATATCTAGTGTGAATATCTTTGTACTTGAAACTTTCTAGCAGATTAAAACTGAGTGCCACACCGAAACTCGAACTCGAGACCTTTACCTTTTGCGGGCAAGTGCTCTACCAACTGAGCTACCCAAGCATGACTCGCGTTTTACTTCTGCCAATACCTCGTCTCCTACCTTCCAAACTTTACAGAAGCTCTCCTGCAAACCTTGCAGAACTAGCACTCCTGAAAGAAAGGATATTGTGGAGACATTGCTTAGCCACAGCCTGGGGTATGTTTCCAGAATGAGATTTTCACTCTGCAGCGGAGTGTGCACTGATATGAAACTTCCTGGCAGATTAAAACTGTGTGCCAGACCGAGACTCAAACTCGGGACCTTTGCCTTTCACGGGCAAGTGCTCTACCAACTTCGAATCTCAGTCCGGCACAAAGTTTTTATCTGCCAGGAAGCTTCATATCAGTGCACACTCCGCTGCAGAGTGAAAATCTCATTCTGGATCTTTGTACTTATTGTTATCTTTGATGCTGGTTTGTGACTTTTGGCGCAGAAGCGTACAGAGTAGTCAAGTTTTTGTGCTGAATATGAACAGTCTTGACTTTGTGTTGAAAAAGATGAGTCTGAGTTGTGGGCAATGAAAAATGTTGTGAGTTTTATTAAGAGCAGTAACGGCTGCGAAACTGTACGATGAAGTAATGTTTTGAACATTCGAAAGTATAAAGAAATTAATAAATGTGAATTTTTGTGAAAATTGAGTGTCAAGAATTATTTTCAAGTGATCATTGTTTAAAAAAGTATAAAGCACATTGAAATGAAAAACATAAATCATCAAATTAATCCTGAAAGATTGTCTTCATAAGTTCTTCAAGTTGGCATAATTAACATCCAAGTGCCTTTCGCACCAAATGCTACGTAGACAACATTTTAATTATGAGCCAAAGCCAGAGCGAGATTGTCGTTGGATTGCAAATACAAGATAAGTGATATTATTGTTAATTTTCTTCAGTGACTGTAATCGATTGATGTAGCAATACCTGCCACATTCAAGACCTTTTAGTTGCGCAATAAAAAGATCATACTCTGAGTGTGCAACATGATAATTTTTGAACTAATTAACTGTTGGTGGAGGTATTGTTATAAGACCCAGTGATGAAAGCATCAGAGTGTGCATTATTTGCTTTTAAGTTTTCATTTGGGTGGGAGGATGGTTGTAGTAGAATGACTTTAGCTAAAATGTAGGCTATTGTCTGTAGTACAGGTGTCAATAACATGTGAAAAAGTTTGTGTAACTACTCCAGCATTTTTACCATCTACAAGGAAAAATGCCTTAGTCACTAAGACCACAATAGATAAGCAGTGGCAAGGAGCAATGCAATTCAAAGCAGAAATACATATTCATTCTGTGACAAGATACAATAAAGTTGAATACCTTTACCTTTATTATTTCCTGTATTACCAATTCTATGTCATTCACCAACCACAGCTGGACAGACAGCGTCAAGATAACATTATCGAAATACATGAATACAACTCTACTATGATAGTAATTTAATACTGCAAGACATATTTAAGTTATAAATTAGATTATAATAATATCACAAGTATAAAATAGATACAAGTATATAATTAAATTAAATATAACGGTTGCTGCTGCAGTCATGGAACTGAGCTGCAACTCAAATAAACACTATGCTATTACTAGAGAAGAATTCTTCAATATTGTAGAAGGGTTGCTCTTCTAGCTTACACAAAATAGTAGTTTTAAACTGCTCCCATGTTGAAGACTAAATGTGATCAGGTAGAGCATTAAACAATTTTAGGGCCACCATTGGGAAGCTGTTTTGTGTCTTTGCTAATCGACACCTTGGCATGTCGATGCTGTCTGTTGCAAGTGCTGTATTTGTGAACTTCATTTCTCTTTCTGTAAATATTATGGTTTCTCTTTATGTGGAAGAGGCAGTTCAATATATACTGGCTGTAAACAGCCAGAACTCCTAACCTGGTGAAAACTGGTTTACAGTGATCGCAGAATGGCCCCAAAACAACAGCCCATAACTGAGGTGGCTGTGGAACATTGCATAGTACACAGTTAGAAGGTAATGTTCTGGTACTATACTTTTCAGTTTCCTCAAGAGTTACAGGGCCCGTGAAAGTTTGGAACAAACATATTTGGTGTGCTGTTGCCAGGTTAATTTGGTATCAATGAGAAAGCCCCAAAGGTTTAACATCTGCTGCGTTACCCAGTGCTACAGTATTGCTGAGGCTGCATATCATCCTCTGAGTTTTTTCTTCATTAATTTTCATTTTGTTCATGATAAACTAGGCCTCAGCTTCATTGAACAAGACTTCTGCTTGTTGGATTACCTGTTCAACATTCTCTCCTTTTGAGAACAAGGTTGTATCATCCGCAAACTGCATGGTGTTCCCATTGGAGCCTACGTCATTCACAAAGATAAGGAACAGCAGGGTCCCTATTACTGATCCCTGTGGCACACCATGCTGTAGCTGCTTCTCACCTGAGAGTCTTGCATGAAGACAATCTGTCATCTGTTTCTCACTTAGAATTCGAGTTTGCAGGGCAGATCCCCCTATAATTTATGTTTTTAGCTTTCTGAGCAGGGCCTTATGTGGTATTCAGTCAAATTCCTTACTAAGGTCACAGAGTACTAGTGCTATAGACTCGTCTTCAAAACCCTTACTTACGTTTGTAACTAAGTCAAGTACAGCTGTTGTTGTTGACCTACCCTTCTGAAAGCCATGTTGCGCATCATAAAAGAGACTATTTCTTTCAAAGTAACTTAATAGTTGTTCTTTCATTCTCGATTTCATGCCCTCGCTGGTACTGGTGTTATATATATGGGCTTGTAGCTTGACACTTCATGTGGACTGCCTTTTTTGTAAATAGACACTGTGCATGCTACTTTCAGAAAGTCTGGAAATTCCCCTGTACGGAGGCTTTTATTTATTACTACTGCTGAATGAACTGAATTGAATTGCATTGAATGAAATTTTATTGTCGTTTAGCTATTACAGCAATTGACAAAGTAACATTACATATATACAAGTTATACAGCATATATACATGGGCTGAAGATCAATATGTCGCTATTGGTTTTCCATATAATACAATACTTAAAATCAAATAATATGAAAAACATTGCATCATAAATTACTCAGTTAAAGAAGTTATGGTGTACTCTCCAAACTAGTAACACTACGATACTTTACAGTCATAAAATTCCTGAAGTGAGTAGCAAGGATATGCAGCTAACCAACCGAATGATTTGTCTTTAAATAAATCAAATGGAGCCAGCCGTTGTGGTCGAGCAGTTCTAGGCGCTACAGTCTGGAACCGCGCGACCGCTACGGTTGCAGGTTCAAATCTTGCCTCGGGCATGGATTTGTGTGACGTCCTTAGTTTAGTTAGGTTTAAGTAGTTCTAAGTTCTAGGGGACTGATGACCTCAGATGTTAAGTCCTGTACAGCTCAGAGCCATTTGAACCATTTGAAATCAAATGGACCTTCTACCCATTCTAGTGGCAGATTGTTAAACATCTACATACCCACCACTTTGTAGTTGTTCAGTGACTTGGATAATCTGTAGTAAGGTATGTCAGGATGACTACTATTTCTGGTTCCACGAGAGTGTACATCTCTTCTACACTGGTATTCTGATAAGTTGCTCTTTATATGCAGTAGGGCAGTGTAAATATACATGTTTATAACAGTTAATATTTTTAAGTTGATAAACAGTGGTTTGCAGTGGGCCAGTTTATCACTGTTTGTGATAATTCGAATTACTTTCTTCTGAAGTACCAAAATGTCCTGAAGGTGTGAGCGATTGCCCCATATTAAAAGCCCATAAGATATAATACTTACATATGCTGCAGGCACATGGTTTTTTAAATTCCTTAACATACACACCACTGTAGACAGTCTTGCACTAATGTATTTAATATGTGGCTCCCAAGTCAATTTACTATCAATAACAATACCTTAGAAATTAACACTATCCATGAAATCTGCTACTGGCAAATCTTTTAAACTAAATACAATCTTTTGAGTTTTACTCACATTAAGCAGGAACACATTAGCTCGAAACCAGACTGATGCTTGTGATATTGTGTCATTTGCCACAGTTTGGAGCATATCTATGTCTGAGCTGATATTGAAAAAAGTGGTATCATCTGCATAGAGAATGGAGTGAGTATTCATATATTAACTTCCAATTGAACAAAAAACACAATGCCACTAGAATAAAAGTTAATAATAAAGAATTAGAATGTGTAACAAGTACCAAATTCTTAGGGATGAATGTAGACAGCCAACTGAAATGGACGAACCATGTCAATATTTTGGCAAAGAAATTATCCACAGCATGCTATGCTCTTAGAATCCTTGCACCAGTATGCAATAATACCTGTCTTAAAATAACACATTACGGATATCTACACTCAGTCCTCAGATATTGGATCATGTTTTGGGGAACAAGTGCCAGTAACATACAAACTGTGTTCAAAGTACAAAAAAGAGCCATAAGGATAATAACAAATAGCAACAACAGGGCCCACTGTCTAGAATTATTTAGAAAGCTAGGAATTCTAACTGTTTCTTGTGAGTATATCTTTCAGAACATAATGTTCATTAATAAAAATCTCAACATGTACAACACAAACAGCTTAATACATGACCATGAAACAAGAGCTTGTAACCACCTCCACCTAGATAGAAAGAACAAGGCATAGACGCAAAAAAGTATATTTTACAATGGGATAAAACTGTACAACAAATTACCACAAGAAATTAAAGAAATAAATGAGCCCCTCACTTTCAGACAAAAGCTTAAAACCTTTTTAGTAAGTAAAAGTTGTTATACTGTAAAAGAATATTTAACATAGATGTAGATTATTAGCAACATATTACATTATCACCAAACTATTATGTAATTATAAATATGTGTATGACTAGTTATAAAAACTACACAAAATATGAGAAACCTGTTTAAAAATATGAGAAACCGTTTAATTGTAAATGTAAATGTGTGCTCATGTGTTGTAATCTGACGACATCCATACAATATTTATTTTTCCACAGATGAATAAAATAATAAAAATAAAAAAATTAGGATAAGTAGCAGAGATCCTAATACTGACCCTTGTGGCACACCGCACTTAACTTCAGCTAGCTGTGATCTCTGTTTACCAACACAAACAATTTGTTTACGGTAGCTGAGGAAAGATTCGAAAATGTTGTGAACTTCACTGTTTGTGATTCTGTAATAAACTAGTTTGTTGAGGAGTGAAATATGCTCCACACAATCGAAGGCTTTGCTAAGATCACAAAAGGTAGCCTGACAAAATTTTTTCCTGCATAAGCGTTAAGCACTTTTTTAATCAGGGAGTCAATGGGATGGACTGTGGGTTTGCCCTTCCTAAAGCCAAATTGTACCGCAGTAATAATGTTATTACAAGTCAGATAATCACACAACTGGGAGTTGATGATGGATTCCAAAACTTTAGGTAAAATAGGTGTCAGAGATATTAGGCAATAGCTAGAGGGGCAATTTTTGTCTCCTTTCTTGTAAATGGGAACTACCCTGGATAATTTAATACATCTGGAAATACTCCTTCAATTAGACATCTGTTTATACATTTAGTAAGACGATATACTATGTGCCCAATGATCTTTTTTAACATACGGCAAGAAATACCATATATATCTTCACTATCAGAGGGCCTAAAATTATTTACAATAGTTAAAACAACATCTGGTGTGACATCTGTTAAAAGGAATTTATCTTTCAGGGTGTAGTCTACATTATGATATTTAATGAGATCAGCTACAGTTTCTTGTGGCCTCCCAATGCTTTCCCTAACTTGGTTAACAGATTTTATACAGTAGTTATTAAATTCATCTGCTGAAATTTCTATCTCAGCTTCCTGCTTGCTTTTGGCCATGCTTTTTTGCATTTATTTTTTGATGACTCAATGCTGACTAGGTTATGTTTTTTTTTTTTTTTTTTTTTTTTTTTTTTTGCCTCATTTAAAGCATACGTATATTCCTTTTGTGCTCTTGAATACCTTTGTTTAGCCATATCAGTTTTCTGAAGTCTGTAAGAATCTCTATACAACAACAATCTCCTTTTCATATTGGCTAGTTGAGTGGTATACTGTGGATTCTTATTCCTATGTCTATTACTCTTACTTTTAGGCTTAACTTTACATTTGTATTGAGGGCAGTTGGTCTCAAATATATTTAAGAAAGAATGAAAAAATCTGTCAAACAATGTATTGGCAGAGCCCTGGGCATTATTGTTAAACATATGTGACCAGTCATAATTACTGAGTGAGACCATGAAATTAGACAATTTTTCTTGCGTTATTGGTCTTTTGATGACTATTTTATGCTCTTTAAGCTCCTTATAGTCCATATTAGGCCTACCTGTACCTATTTTTACCCAAACTTAGTCATGGTCTGAGAGATCAAAGACAGCTACATCTGAATACAGTAACTCTCTATTGACATTTGTAAGTATGTCGCCGAGACAAGCGGACTATCTTGGTTTGCATGTCTTTGTTTACATCAACTGAGGCATTGATGTCACCACCAATCACTATACTATATTTCTTCCACTGAGTACTAAGAAAGAAATGTAGTAAAGTCTCAATTTTTTCTAAACGTATTAGTAGACTTCCGTCAGGTGATCTATAAAGAGATACAATAGCAATTTTTAAATGATCCAAATGATTCAAAATGTATCTTACTGCACAGAAATCCTAGATCTAGTTCATTAGTGTAATTTATTAATTCTTTCTTAATGTAAATTGAGACACCCCCATGAATATGCTGCTCTCTGCTAAAGCTGTTGGCTAAGTGGAAATCATCTAGGCACAGTACATGAAAACATATTTCATTTCCTTTACACTAGTGCTCACTTAAGCATAAAGCATCAAATAAGTTCTAATTTGCAAATTCATTTAAAAATACGTGTTTTCCACTTATACTTTCAATATTGAGATAACCTATCTTGAGAGACAAATTTGGTGAGTATTTTTTTCCTTTTTTTTTAACGGGTGCAATCGTCATTACTGCTATATTTCTCTCTAGTGTTACCGACATTTATTATATTATTCTTATCTTTAATCTGGTTGTCCAGTGTGAATCTGGGCAAACCTGTTAGTCTCGGTCCTTCTTTGCTATCTCTATAAAAGAGTTTTTCCTAAATCTAAGTGGTACTGACTCAGAGCTACCGATTTTTGGCATGCCTAGCTCATTGGCTAATTTTATGATTTCATTATTCACATACATCTTTCCGAGTTGCTTCATATGGAGACCATGAGCAGTGTGGAATCTTGTACCTAAGTTAGTTATGTTTGCAAAACAGACATTTTAAAAGTATTTACAAACTTTCTTCATTTACTTTTCTCACTTCAACATTCACACAAGACCAGGATGGAAGATCATGCCGACATAGTATTGAAAATATGAGGATTTTCGTATTTGTAGTTCCTGCAGTTTCTTCTTTAATGACAACAAGAAGTCTTTTCCTTCATTTCTCGCTACGTCATTTGATCCAGCCTGAAAAATTGCCAGTTCCATAGCTTCTGCTGATGAAGAACCTGCTACATCTTTCAATTTTGCGTTAGGTTTTATTGTGGCTGAGATATGGTGGCTTGAATTGTTCTCAACTATATCCTTTAATTTCCTTCCTTGATTGTTTGCATATAAATGTATTTTCACAGGCCTAGGTCTGCAATTGCGGCTTGCTTTCTTGAGGTTTCATTACTTCTATTGACAGTTGACGTAATATTTTTACTGCACCCATTATTCACTTCACTTCTATTGACAGTTGATGTAATATTGTTGCTATGCATATTCCTCACTTCAGTTTCATTAACCTTTCTTGTGTTACGCACCTTGGCTTGTGAGTCTACTTTATTGTTTTTTCCTGTAGCATCAACCTCAAGGACACTAAATCTGTTTTCCAAGGGTGGAAAGTTTACACAGTCTCTATCGCGTTTCGTGACATGAACAGCCTGCCATTGTCTTTGTAGGCGATCTACTAGCCAACATTGATTGCTTGGTTCTGTGTACAGGACGCTAACCTCTTCTTGGGAAATTTCTTTAATGGTTTTCGGAACAGGAACAGCAAAACACGGAATTTGAAGATCTCCTTGTTGAAGTTCAGAAGCGGTAGTGCTTTCAGGAAGAGTTACTGTAGCATTCGATGACTGAGAATGTTCTGTTTGAGCTTCAAGAGCATCATCGTTACTATAAATAAATAAATAAATCTACATCGAGCACTTCAAATCTGTTTGTTAGTGGGATATTTGCGGCCCTTCATAGTATATCGGTAGGCCTACACGTATTAAACTTCCACGTTTTTGTAAATTTATCATTTCCTTTCAATGAGCAGTCCACCTTTGCGCATCGAAAGTGAAATTTTGTTTCACATTTTACACATGCTGTACCACTTTTAGCGGTTTTCCCGCATTTTTTGCAGTTGGTAACATATTTGTTACAGTTGGTTCTAGTATCATTATCAATTACAAGATCACTGTTTGTTTTATATTCACATTGACTGTTATTGGTATATTTGTATTTCAAGGCGTGTACCTCTTCTAAGAGCAAAGCAATAATTTCGACTTTGCTGTCGCTCTTCTGTAGTTCTTTGTCTAGGCCATATTCATTACACCTTCTGCAAAACCATAGTTTTCGTCTTGGATTTTCCATTACACACGCGAAATGGTGGACAGTTTTACAGTTTGTGCACGTTATGCCCTTCACAGCCTGCGATTTGCTGTAGCAAAGTCTTTGTATTGGCTCTCGCGATTCGTAAGACGGGGTACTAGCCCCATGTGCGATTTCAATTTTGGGACACGCCATGTCTTCCTTCTGAAATTTTTTTAATAACAAAACACGCGATACACGTATCATGCTGCATTTATTCTCAAATTTCACAGCAGCAGCAGGAACAATTCCAAAGTCAGAAACGTCATCTACTGTGTTTTCCACTATTTTTATAAAATAGTCATTAAACTCATCTGGACTGCAAGAATTAGAGCAAGATGTGGGCTTTTTTCTGTACTCATTAACCAGGTCCCATGCTGCTTTACAAGGATTGTGAGTTTCTTCAGTAAATCTAGCATTACTTTCCTTCTTTTTCTACTTCCTTTCTGTAGATCCTTTTGGTCCATAAATAACTAGAGTACAGTCTATCCTTAATATCTATATCTGTAGCAGCTTTGACCTTGTCGTTTAGTATTTGGACAATACATTTTATTTTGGCTAGTCTAGGAGTATACCACCTCTTTACTTTGTTAGTTTTTTGTCTACATTTTGATTTAGCATTTGAATATCTCTTGGGTTTTAATGGGAAATGGTCATCAAATTTCACTTTAAGGGTCTGGAAACTGTGATCGAATGCAGAATTTGGTTGCAATTCATCAATTACTTGGTGCCAATCGATAGAAGACACTGTAGTTTTGAAATCATCTAAGCTCTTCTTTGTAATAACTCTATTTCTGAATACATAATTTGAATGCCAGCTGGGAATTTGTCGTGTACTTACTGAGTTTGTCCATAACTTCATGATTACTGCATGGTGATCTGCTAGTATAGGGTCCACTACACTTACTTTGTTGTCCCAACTATTTGGGTTTGTCACAATTGTCTCAAGACAAACAGCTCCACTTGTTGGTAGAGAGTTTCCTACGAATAGCTCATAGCTGCTTACTAAGTTCATGAAAGCTCTTTCTTTACCATTACCTTCTCCAATATGGATGTTGAAGTCTCCACATAAAGCAATTTTTCTCCCTAAGTGCACTAGGTGATACAGACAGCTTTCCAACTGATTAAGGAAATTTTCAAAATTTCCATCTGGGGAATGATAGACAGAAACAAGAATTAATTTGGCACCTGACAGTCCCGAAGCAGCTAACTCTAGGTCTAGATCTACACAAAATTTACTTAAGACAATTTTAATTGCACTGAGTTTACTATATACATATACTGCCACACCACCATGGATAGTAGTTTCTCTACACCATTCATTCACCATTTCTAAATATTCAATGTTTCTGCAGTATTCTGTTTGTGGGTGGGCTAGCCAGTGCTCACATATACATAATACATCAGGTCTCACTTCGTCAACAATCAGTGATAATGTATCAAATTTTGTTCTGAGGCACTGCACATTTAAACTCGCTATAACTAAGACAGCATTTTCTTCAATGATTTCATTTCCTTTTTCACTGGAATGTTCTTGGTCTTTGGAGTTTATCACACTGCTGCACTGGGCATCCTCCGGAATGATTCAAATGTCTCTGAGCACTATGGGACTTAACATCTAAGGTCATCAGTCCCCTAGAACTTAGAACTACTTAAACCTATTTAACCTAAGGACATCACACACATCCACACCCGAGGCAGGACTCGAACTTGTGACTATAGTGCCTAGAACTGCTCGGCCACCCTGGCCGGCGCATCGTCCGGAATAAAAAACGTTTTATCACAATGTTCTTTGGCCATATACTGTTGTCCATTATTTTATCTTTTAGGTCGAAATCAACACCAATTTTGAAGCTATTATTTAGTCTCTTTGTTTCCAGTTTTTCAAATGTAAAATTGTTGTGATTTTAATGTTGTGTAATAAGTTAGTTACAGTTTCAGCTGTGATGCCACCTCTTAGTTTGCTTAGGTGGAACCAGGCTTTTTTGTCACCATACAGCATTTATTTTTCATTGCCAGTACCTATTATGGCTTTATTTCTGTTTTTAGTACTGGGATTCACAAACGTTTGTATAGTGGGCCTCAAACACTGTTCACCAGATTTTCCATTTTGTGGCACAGTCTTGTAAGATATTTTGTTCTCTTTTTCTGTGTCTTCACTGGTTTTGGCCAGGTCATTTTCTTGTTTCGCTACAGTCGAATATCTTCTGCCTCCTCGCTTGTTTTTCACTTCTTGCCACTCTGTATTGATGCCTTCCGAAGAGTTTTCTTCCATCAGATTGTTTACGTCTGTATTTGGTTTGTTTTTAATGTGGGGTTGAGTTTCACTGACACACTCATTGTTTACATTTGTACTAGATGCCACTCTAGCAATGTTTGGGTCTTCAATGTTATTTATCACTGGAAAATTACCACGTGATGAATTTGCAGGCTTTTTGCTGCTGTTGTGATTGGTGATGGTGGTAGGTGCTGCTTCTCTGGCACACTCCAGACCAGTATTTGAACTTAGCCTCAGATTAGCGATGTTTACCTCATTATTTCCAGCTATAATTGTTGTGGTTGGCAGGAGAGCCAACACCGTGTTACTAGAGGAAGCCGAAAGGCACGCGTTTTCACTTACGCGGGCTGGCGTGAGGTCTGGAACAGGATAAGGAAATTAGAATTTAGAAAAAACGGACGTAGCTGGTGGAATACTTAACTTTAATCCATTAATGGTGAACGTCGCTCTTGACGGTACATGATTCACAGTATCAATAGTAACGTAATGGCACCTTGCTAGGTCGTAGCAAATGACGTAGCTGAAGGCTATGCTAACTATCGTCTCGGCCAATGAGAGCGTATTTTGTCAGTGAACCATCGCTAGCAAAGTCGGTTATACAACTGGGGCGAGTGCTGGGAAGTCTCTCTAGACCTGTTGTGTGGCGGCACTCGGTCTGCAATCACTGATAGTGGCGACACGCGGGTCAGACGTATACTAACGGACCGCGGCCGATTTAAAGGCTACCACCTAGCAAGTGTGGTGTCTGGCGGTGACCCCACATTCCCCCCCCGCAAATCGGCGTACAGTTGTGGCATAAGGCTTTCGCCCGCCGTGGGGAGGACCCCATGTTGACGTATGCTACGAGGTGAAGAGCCTAACAACAGGCGAGGCTGTGCCACCCGCACCCTGCCATTCGGACCGAGGGGATCTAGGAACGCCTTAAAAACTGCTCCAGGGTGCATACCAACATGTGGTGTATGCGCCCGCAGAGAGACAGGAGGGGCCGAAGGTCGACCTCCATCGGGCCGGGGCACCCGACGGGCGGAGACGACATATGGTCCGGAGCGGGCAAGAGTTCCATGTCGGAGGACAACGGGTCACGGGAAGCAATCGGCGGCGCGTGACCCAGGGAGGCGCCTGGCGGTTGCAGCGACATGTCCACTGTGGGCATCGCCAGCGGGAGAACAGGCGGCGGCGGCGCGTCGCCATGGGGCAAAATGGAAGGCAGTGTCGGTAACACCTGGGGCTGAGGTGAGCCAGTAGATGGGTCCCCAGGGCGCTGACTGGATGGCACCGTCGCTGAAAGCAGACGGGGAGCAGCAGATCCCGTGGGACGACAGAGGCGCAGCTGATTGAGATGCCGACGCACCTCACCAGAGGCCCCCAAAACCAGATACATAGCGCGGCCGAGGCAGCGAAGAATGCGCCCTTCGAGCCAACGCCATAAACCTCGATAGTGGCGGTAGTAGACAACGTCGCCTGGGGCATAAGCAGGTGTCTGCCGCTGCACAGGAACCTGATGCAGCGGATGTAGCAAAGACATCAAGGTTCGATGAGGGCGAACATGGAGCAACTCAGCTGGCGAGTGACCATCTCGGGGCTGAGAGCGATACGAGGACAAAAAGAGCAGTAACGCGTCCTCCCGAGAATGTGACTCTTTCAACTTCAACATCTGTGACTTGAAAGTCCTGACCAATCGTTCAGTGGCACCATTTGACTGTGGCGAAAACGGCGCGGACGTCAGATGTTGAATACCATTGGCCTTGCAGAATGACTGAAATTCTGCAGACATGAAATGTGGGCCATTGTCGGAAACAATAGTCCGTGGAAGACCTTCAATGCAAAAGATAGCAGATAACACTTGGATGGTGGCAGACGACGTCGTGGAAGACATCCAGACAACAAAAGGAAAATTACTGAATGAATCTACCACAACCAACCATCAAGCAATCCAGAATGGGCCAGCAAAATCGATGTGTAAGCGTTGCCAAGGGGAAGTGGCTGTTGGCCATGCAAAGATTGTCTGCAGTGGTTCTGATTGTTGTTCGGCACACACCATGCAAGAAGAGCACACATTCGTAATCGTGGCATCGATTCCGAACCAAGTACAGTGCTGATGAGCAAGTTGTTTCGTTCTCACTATACCCCAATGTCCTTGGTGGAGAAGCTGTAAGACAGAGGACTGTAACGAATGTGGGACCACGACCCTGGACTGATGATTATCAGAACGCAACAGCAAAACACCACGCCGTACAAAAAGTCTCATCTGGTGAGCAAAAAATTGGCGAACCAACAGATCCCCGATCCATGACTTTGACAAGGGCAATTGCGTAGCAACAAAATGCAGAATGGTAGCAAGGACAGGGTCGGAAGCTGTGGCTGTAGCTACACGACGAAAATCAATCGGAAACGATTCGACCACGTCATCGATTTCCGAATCAATGAACATGCAAGCAAGTTCAGAGGAATCAAATGCTCTATCCTCAGCAACAGGCAAACGGGACAACGCATCGGCGTTGCCGTGCTTAGCAGTGGACCGATACAAGATATCGTAGCGGTACTGCGAGAGGAAAATAGACCAGCGAATGAATTTCTGCGCTGTACGTGGAGGTACAAGCTTGGGCGGATGAAAAAGCGATGTCAAAGGTTTGTGGTCTGTGATGATGGTAAAGTGACGACCATGCAAGAAATCATGAAACTTTGTAACACCAAATACGAGAGCCAATGCTACTTTCTCGATCTGTGAATAGTTTCTTTGCGCAGACGAGAGCAATTTGGACGCAAAGGCAATAGGGCGATCGTGCGATCCATCTTTGTGCCAGGCACAGCACCAATCCCGAAATCCGATGCATCCACCATCAACAAAAGGGGCTTCTGGGGATCGAATAGCGTAAGGCAAGTATTGGAAAGCAACGCCGATTTCAGCTGGCGAAAGGCGCGTTCACATTCCGTCGTCCAGATAAACGGAACACCTTTACGGCGTAAGCGATGAAGCAGAGCTGAAATGGAAGAGGCATGCAGCACATATCTGCGATAATAGTTAATTTTTCCCAGCACACTCTGTAGCTGCTTCAAATTCTGCGGCGAAGGTAAGTCTTGTATGGCACGGAGGTGCTCAGGACTGGGATGTATGCCTTGGGCATTGAGTACATGTCCCAGGTAGGGCAAGTCACGAGCAAAATACACACATTTGTCCTTCCGCAAGCGAAGACCATTTTGTTGCAAGACCTGAAATAATGTTCTGAGATTGGTTAAATGTTCTTTTTCCATCTTTCCGGAGATCACAATATCGTCCAGATAGTTTGCTGCAGTAGGAACCGACGCACAAACAGTTTGTAGATATTGCTGAAACAATGCAGGGGCGGATGCACATCCAGATGGCAGTCGTTTGAATCGATACAAACCAAGATGCGTGTTAACCACCAAAGTGCGCTGGGATTCTTCGTCCACCAGTATTTGCAAGTACGCATCCGCTAGGTCCAACTTCGAAAAATATTTACCTGTGCACAGTTTGTCAAAAAGATCTTCCGGGCGGGGTAAAGGAAAAGTTGCAGTCATTAGTTGTGGATTCACTGTTGCCTTGAAGTCCACACAAAGTCTCAATTTTCCGGAAGGTTTTGGCAAAATTACTAAGGGTGACGCCCAGAGAGAAGCCTGCACACGTTCAAGGACACCTTGTGATTCCAAATCGTGTAATGTTTTTGCAACCTCATCACGCAATGCGTGGGGAACATTGCACGCTCTGAAAAATTTTGGTTGCGCGTTTACCTTCAGTTCCAAATGTGCTTTATAGTTCTTAGCGCAACCGAGGCCCGTTGCAAAAATGTCTGCAAATTCTTCACATAGACGAGAAACACTGTCTAAAGGTACAGTCTGGTTCACTGAGTGGACCTGATTTACTATAGACAAGTTAAACAACTGAAATAAATCGAAACCAAACAAGTTTACTGCAGAAGAAGAATGAAGGACGTAAAATGATACAAGTTTTGTTTGTCCCTTGTATGTTGCAAGAAGAGTGCACTGTCCTAACACAGGGATCTCTTGACCTGAATAGCTAGTTAACAGTTGCGGCACGCAACGGAGGTTTGCCCAACAGTTTGTAAGTGTCTTGATTGATCAGTGAAACTGCAGCCCCGGTATTGAGCTGAAATGGTATCACTTTGCTGTTAATGTCCAAGTCCACAAAAAGTTTATTGCCCTGCTGACGACAAGAGCGACTGTCTTGTGCAACGTGAACTGACACTGGTACAAAATCACTTGCGACTTGATGGGAGTTTCGGCGATGTCAACGCACACTATTTGTGGGACGAACACAGTCACTGTTAGAGAGAGTGGCACTGGGCGGAGTGGAATGGACTATATGAATTTCCATGGGCGAAGTTTCGTGAGCCTGAGTATCCTTGGTTCGATTCCGATTCCGGCGCGAAGTTTTGAGTTTCTGAGTGGACCGATCTGAACTTTTTCTGGCAAACACTTTGAACATGTCCTTTTTTATTACAGTAAAAGCAATTAGCTTGGCGTGACAGGTAATTCTCATGCGAATGTCTAGTAGCACACTGCGGGCATGATTTTAGCACTGCATTTGCATGCCGGCCCAGTACACGTGGCTGAGAGCCTGGCGGCAGTGGCGTGGCCGGGTGCGAGGGCTGTTTACTGTTCCGTGCAGCTCGCCCGGTGGGCCGGTTAACCTGACACACGGCTGGCGAAGTTTCAACTGATTCCTGAGTAAAATCAAGTGTGTCCTGCTGATCCAATGCGTCCATCACTTGTTGAAGGGAAGGATTGACTAGTTTCAAAATCTGTTCCCTTATATGAACATCAGAAACGTTCTGTGCAATTGCATCATGTACCATAGTATCTGAATAAGGGAGTCCACATTGACAGTCAAAAGCACAATCCCTAGTAAGGCCTTGCAAGGTTGCAACCCACTCAGGATTAGTCTGACCTGCCGTACGTTTTGTGCGAAAGAAGGTATACCGTTTGGGAACTACATTGACTGATTCTTTGAAATATACATCTAATGCAGACAAAATTTCGTCGTAGGACAGAGTTGCTACGTCGCATCGGGGAAATAATTTGACTATCACTTGGTACGTTTGTACGCCGACCGAAGACAACAAAAATGGCTGCCGCTCGTTACCTTGAATTCTGTAGGCAGCGAGATGGAATCCAAATTGGCGTGACCACTCCATCCAGCTTTCCAGAGCAGCATCAAAAGGACGAAAAGTTGGTGCAACTGCGTGTTGTGGCTGCGTTAGCGGTGGAGCGGCGGCTGCCGCATCGTGTTGCATCGCACGTTGACCCTGGACGAGCTGTCCAAGGACATCCAGTAAAGCCTGCGTCTGCTGATTCTGTAAGCGATAAAATTCGGACAGTACATCTGGAGATGTTGGCGAAGCCATTACACAAGTAAATCAGGGCAGTATAGTTAAGAACACGGTTTTGCCTCGTCGCCAATGTTAGCGATGTTTACCTCATTATTTCCAGCTATAATTGTTGTGGTTGGCAGGAGAGCCAACACCGTGTTACTAGAGGAAGCTGAAAGGCACGCATTTTAGCTCACGCAGGCTGGCATGAGGTTTGGAGCAGGACAAGGAAATTAGAATTTAGAAAAAACGGACCTACCTGGTGGAATACTTAACTTTAATCCATTGATGGTGAACGTCGCTCTTGACGGTACATGATTCACAGTATCAATAGTAACCAGTAATGGCGCCTTGCTAGGTCGTAGCAAATGACGTAGCTGAAGGCTATGCTAACTATCGTCTCGGCCAATGAGAGCGTATTTTGTCAGTGTACCATCGCTAGCAAAGTCAGTTGTACAACTGGGGCGAGTGCTGGGAAGTCTCTCTAGACCTGTTGTGTGGCGGCGCTCGGTCTGCAATCACTGATAGTGGCGACACGCGCGTCCGACGTATACTAACGGACCGCGGCCGATTTAAAGGCTACCACCTAGCAAGTGTGGTGTCTGGAGGTGACACCACAATAATAGATGGCATATTGTTTACTACATCCTCTGCTCACTGTCTTGCTGTGTTTCCCGATGAATGAGATTCCTCTTCACTTCGTGGTGCCAATATTTCTAACTTAAGTGTTTGTAGCAATCACAGTGTCTAGTTTTTCTTTTATTTGTTTGTTATCACTCGTTAGTTTTTTCACATTTTGCGTAAGATTATTCACTGATGCAACTAGATCAACACTGCATTGCTGCTTAGAGTACATGATTTGTTCATGTTTCGCTGTATTAATGTCTTCTGAGATTTCGTCAGCTAACCTCACTACACAGTTGTCACAAACGTATTTTAAGCGACCTATTGAGCACTTTAGAATGCGATCTTCGCTGTTGGTGGGCCCCACACATTCCGTGTGAAACGATTTTCCACGCCACAGTCCACACAAAACACTGAATTCCTTATTTTCAACGTTTTTCTCGCACTTAGCACAAAGGATGCTTTCACTGGACGCCATCTTTCCAAAGATACCAATACTGACAGAAGCTTTTAATATGGTGTTCTCCATTAAATGTGAGGAAGTATAAAAATGGATGTGAACTAAAATAAAGTAGAATAAGAACAAAATACTTACAACTTTAAGTCTAGCAGTTCACAAAGGACTCATATATGAGACCATAGAACATTAAGCAGTGAAATCAGCTTCAGTTTTATAAGAAACAAAACCAAATATGGAATCTATATGTATATGATGTCTATTCTTTCAGACATTTCAGAAGGAACAGACACCATACATGTACAGGGTAATTTTTTTCACTGTGTACAAACTCTGAGTATTGATCGATGAGAGGATACGGAACAAAAATGTCGAATGCACTTATGTCCAGAAATGCATGTTTTTCATGCTGGAGACAACTTATACAATCTTGCTTTGTTACAGAGACTGCCATCTAATACATGCTGTACCACACAGCCACAGTTACAGTACGGATGGTTTCCTCCTAGATGGTAGTACTGTTCCTCATACATCGTGCCCTACCACCCTCTGCTGACATAGTAATTGGTAATCATGTGTCTGATTCACTTCTTTTGCTGACTCACCATCTAATGGATGTGATACAGCATAGTATGCAATGGCCATCTTCAAATTGAGAACTTACCGACATGATGTTTACTCATGGAAATGAAAATGACAATGCGTGGTGGGCAGCAAGGTTGTATCAGGAGACCTATCCCTGTCAACAACAACCACAGCAGTCAATGTTTGAAATAATGTTTCACAATTTGCCTGAGACAGGGACTTTTGTGGAAGCAGGAAATGATGAAGAACGTATCAGAAATGTTCAGACACCATACTTGGAGGAAAATATGATTAACACTATGGAAAGTGACCACCATGTCAGTACCAGGCAGTTGGCCCTCCAGTACAGGGTAAGCCATAGGACCACGTGGAAAATTCTCCATGACAGTTGTTACTACCCTTATCGCTTACTTTATGTGCAGGGCTTAAAAGCGACAGATCGTCCACAACAGGAGTAGTCTTGTCCCTGGTTTCTTCAACAGGCAACCATGATTCTGGGGTTTGTGTTCACCATCTTGTTCACCAATTAGGCCAATTTTATGCAGAGTGGTATCTTCAGCTTTCGCAACAGTCATCTGTGCGACAGTATGCAGAATTCCCATGGTATGATAACAGCAAATCATCAGCAACGGTGCAGCCATAATGTGTGGGCCAGGATAATTGGTGACCATAATTTGGGACGAGTCGTCCTTCCATATCACCTGACAGGCTGGAACTATTGGCATTTTTAGCAGGTGACTTTGCCTTCCCTGCTGGAAGAAGTGCCATTGATGATTCAAAGGGTTTGTGGCTGCTACATGATAGTGCTCCAGCGCACTTTGCTATTAATGTGTGGACACATCTCAATCATGTTTTCCCTGGCCGGTGGATTAGACAAGAGGGTCCAGTTGCATGGCTTGCTCATCCACCAGATCTCAACCCGTGTGATTTCTGTTGATGGGGCCATCTCAAAATTATCATTTATGCAGAGCCCAGACCAGATGTGGAGACATAGGAGCAGTGTATTCATGTTGACTGTGTCACTGTTCAGATGCAGCCTGGCCAATATGAACATGTGAGGCAGAACATGCTATTGCACATACTTGCATGTGTTGTGGCAAGTGGAAGCCATTTTCAACACAAACTGTAACTGTAGTTGCATGATAGAGTGTGTATTGACCACAATCTCTGTAACAGTGTATAATTGAATAAATGGCTTCTAGCATGGAAACCATGCGTTTCCAGAAAGAACTTAATTAGACCATTTTTGTTCCATGTCCTCTCATCAATCAATCCGTAGAGTTGGCACATGGTGGAAAAATCACCCTGCATAATTAAGGTCAAGACTGCCAATGACTTCAGTGCGGATGCACACCAGGCTCTAACTCATCAGGTATTGAATTACGTCATTATGGACTTACATGGAAGAATTTATCAAATCTTTGTCTGATAAAAATATTGAAATTGTTGATGAAAAGTGTTTGGATCATTTTCAAATTTAAAAATGAAATCATGACCACTTATGATAGAAAGTCTGAACCAAGCCAAAAGAAATGGTGTAAGTATGTTGAGTCATGTAGTAATGAAGAACAGTTTAGTGAATTAATTAAAGTTGCGCATTTTTTTCTTTGAAATGCCATCCCATAACGCTTGCATTGACAGATTTTTGTCCTTAACACAACTGCATTGGGCAAAGGAGAGAAATAGACTGATAGTTGTAATCAGTCCAGCGAAAAATACACAAGGGATGTGAGATATAAAGTAAAGTAGGTAGAGTCTGCACAAAATATCATGGCTGGTAGATGCGCAGTCAGCAGGGCACATGTGGGAAGAGCAGTAGGGATGAGGGTTACGAGCATATGCTGTAGAAGAAATGAAAGTGCTTGAGAGGAACTGCCATTCTAAACTGAAGCTCACATTTTTTTGTAAATATTAAATAGGGTCCCTCCACGCATGCACATGCATGGTGACCATTCAGAAAGAGCTGTCACCTCTTCTCTGGTTAGTATCAAAAAGAATTCTGTTGAAAATGCAGCGATTTATTTACCGCTTGGCTTGTAAACCTTTTGTAACTTTCAGAGAAGCATCGTGAGTGGCGATTTTTGAGTAAAACCTGCACGTTTTTCTCGTCCTCATGTTAAAATTAGTTTCTCTTGCCGAAACACTACAGAGTTTACAAAATGTTACCTCACTAATATGTTGTGCAGACACAATAGTGAGAGACTTTTGAAACATTGGTTTATTAAGTTTATTAAGTGAGTAACTAAGGAAGAGTAAGATTAGTAACTTATGAAAATGCACATCCTTGGTACAAAATAAACGTGTAATGTCTTGTATACATTGTTCTCATGGCATTTCTCTTTTCACCAGATATCGATGACACTTCAATTCTTTCATTGAAAAGTCTGTAGTTCGTGAAATAACAAGATAGATAATGAAGTTTTGCATAGTTAACATATGGCAAAATACTCTCCTCTTTGTGTGTTACCATTTGACATAAATCTCTTTTCGATATATCAAACTGTTTATGAAATATGAGTAATGTTTTTGATATTTCACTCTGGTTTTATCGCTGGCTAGGCGTGATCGTAAATGAGTGTGGTAGCACACTCATTTAGATTAGTTCTCTCGAGACTGGTGACAGGTTGAGAGCTCCAAGTCTAAAGAAAAAATTGGTATGTTAGCTAAACTTCATATGCAGCAACGTATTATGTAATATGCACCAAACGGAGAATAATAGTGAGCCCTATTTTTCACTGCAAACGTTTTCCAATTGCTCGAAATATCTTATTTCCATATAAATGCCACAATAACCATGACCATTAACGAAATGAACCTGACATATAAAGCTATAAGTAACGCCAAAATGATGTTTTTTACCAAATAGTTTCTGTGAAACCATTTGAGAAAAACTGCAGGGCGAGCACCTCGATTCTGTCATCGCCGACCAACCTATCAGAAGTACAAAGTATTCGAGTGTTGCAGATGTCATGCCTCCAATGAACAATGCAGCTTGCTACTGGGCAAGTGTTAGCTACTCATTTATTTGGTTTAGAGATTTGTAAGACTTTTTTCAGTAATGAATAGGCAGCACACATGTTCAGGTACCAATAATTTAATATTCTTCATTTTTTAAAAGTGCATTCTCCCTGTTTTTCTTCTTCTTCTGTCTGTATGGTGTCATCATTGCTTTTAGGAAAGAACAAAAAACATCATATTAAGTGTTAATGAACATTTGGTAAGTAAAGGCCAATTGGACTTGTATGTACTGTCTGGCTTTTACTGAGTCACAGGCTTCTGCAGAAAAACACAACAGCATTATGAAACTTCATTATCTATTAGTATTAACCAAGATCTGCAATATAGTGACTTTAATGGTGGTGATCTCCGCCCCGATAGCTGAACAGTCAGTGTGACGGACTGCCGTCCTAAGAGACCAGGGTTTGATTCCCTGCTGGGTAGGGATTTTCTCCATTCAGGGACTGGGTTTTGTGTTGTCTTCATCACCATTTCATCCCCATCTGGCGCGCAGGTCACCCGAAGCGGTGTCGAATGTAACAAGACCTGCACCAAGGTGGCCAGACCTGCTCCGTAAGGGGCCTCCTGGCCAATGGTGCCAAACGCTCATTTCCCCTTCCATGGTGGTGATTACTGTATAAAAAATGTGCTTGAAACAGTTCAGTGGTACTTCCAATACTAAAACTCTTAATAGTATCAGTGTACCATGGTTTAATAGTGACAGTGATGTATTTACACAGGTTTAAGCAAAATGATCTTCCACTTCGGAAAATCATGCAAAACATTAACCTCTGGAGATATAAACACTTAAATAAGGCTAAAGAGATCTATACTGATTTTTCTACCAAATATGTTAAGATCACATGATTTACGAGGGTTGCCCAGAATTTATTTTCTTCAACAATTCTTTATTGAACATAATGAGAATTGTACGTGCAGAAGAATGGTATTTTATCTACACACCCTTCTTTTCCACATAATTTCCGTCCCATTCTATGGTCTCCCTCCAAAGCGAAACCAGGCCATGTATGTCCTGTCAGTACCGATCCTTGTCCTTGTTGTGGGGCCAGTGCTTCACCACCTCATCGTCCGCAAAATGTCTTCCATAAATGACATCCTTTAATGGCCCAAATAAGTGGAAGTCTGAGGGGGCTAGGTCAGGGCTGTAGGGTGGATGGAGTAACACTGTCCAACCATGTTTTGTGACGTGTGGGCCGAGCGTTATTGTGTTGCAGCAAAACGTCTCCTGGGTTGCTGTGGCACCAAAGTCACTGGAAGTGCATCTTGAGATTTGTTAGTGTGTTGACATATGCTTTTGAATTAATGGTACTGCCTCTTGGCATAACATCAATGAGAATCACACCTTCACAGTCCCAGAACACGGTGACTCAGATATTACCAGTGGAAGCAGTTGCTTTGAATTTTTTCTTCAGCGGGGAAAGGGAATGGTGCCATTCCATCGACTGCCGTTTTGTTTCAGGCTCAATATGGTGAATCCAGGTTTCATCACCTGTTACAATCTAGGACAAGAAGGTGTATCCCTCAGCTTCAAAACACTGGAACAAATGAAGACAAATGTTTTTTCAGTGCAATTTGTGATCCACCGTTAGGCATTGCGGGACCCATCTTTCACACACTTTTGAATAGCCAAGAGTACAGATAATTGCATTCACACTTCCTTTGCTGACTGACAGATGCACTGCCAACTAACTGCTTAGTGATAATGCATATGTCCTCGTGAATGACATAAGTTCGCTGCAACATGTCAGATTTGACAGCCATGGATGGTCTCCCCGACCGCTGCAAATTGTGGAGCTCCACCACACCACCTTCTGATTACCTCAACCTCCATACTCAATGACTAACTATACTTCTGCCGACAGCATGTGCTCCATAGACTTTGAATAAGCGTTTGTGAGTATTCCCCACAGTTTCTTTCTCTGCAGTGAGAAAATCAATGATGGCATGTTGCTTGTAACGTACATCACCTACATAAGCCATTTTGAAACTGTCCTGCAGCTACGCTATCTGCCGGAAGTGGCGGAAACTTGGCATCCTCCCTCAGGAGACTTCAAATAACTCGTATGTAAAGTTTCGTAGGCGTATCACTGTTTTCGGCTGAGAAAAAAAAAGTGGTGCATTACTTTCTGGGCAGCCCTCGTATATTGCATTCTAAACAATCCAACAAGGCAGACATCCTGTACTGATGTCATCACCTATGATGAAAAAGATCTGTATGATTTAGGATTGTTCAATAGTTACTTTCTTTCGGACAATGAAGGTATATGGTTAATATTAAAAATTAACAAGCCTATATCTGACTGCCTCAAAGCAACTGTACGATCAAAATATTCCTGTTTGAAAGTGAGAATGTTGAGGATGCATTTGCAGTTTTTATCAATGTACTCACAGGCGTTTTTAAAACCTTTTACCCAATGGGTCTGAAAAGAAGTATGGCAACAGCCTGAAAACATGACTTTACATCTGAGTGGTTCACACCCACTCTGCAGAGGCTTAGGTAATTAGCTATGATTTACTATGATAAATACAAACTTTATGATACAGTCAAAGCTAGTTACAATGAGTTAAAGAGTAAATACAGATCAGAAAAGTGTAAAGCAAATGACAGTTACATTAGTAAGTCCACCAACAAGTGTAAAGGTGCTTGGAATGTTGTAAAGACTGAACTGGAGAGAAGCAAGAATTATAAAAGTGATGACTATAATGTTGATATCACCCCAGATGAATTCAAAGCCTATTTTGTTAATGCTTGTGACATAAGTCCCTCTATTGTAACTGAGGCTAATAGTGAATATGAACAGGACCTGTGTAAATAATTCACTGTCACTACTTAAAGTATGGTTTATTTATACTATTAAGAGTTTTAATGGTGGAAGTAGCACAGAGCTGCTTGAAGCTCATTTTCTATACAGCAATCAGCAACATTAATGCCACTGTATTGTATATCTGGGTCGCTATTAACATTTACCTTAATTAAGCTTCACCACTGATATAAGGCTAGAGAAATCAAAGGGTTTTATCTACAACATTCTGTGCACATTTCTTTTATATGTTCATGGAAAGACGTTCATTTAAGTGGTATCATGTAATCAACTGCAAAATAAGGAGCTCAAAAGCAAAAGACATTTATGGTTTATGTAATTAAAAAAATAGGAGACTTAATAGCATACCCACTCTATTGACTTGTAAATAGCATATCTACTAGTGGTTGTTTCCCACCATATTTAAAAATGACCACAGCAGGCCACTGCTAAAAAAAGCAGATGTCATGTCCAAGTAATCATCGACCAATTCCTCTAATACCAATTCTAATAGAAGTTGTGGAGCACTACATGCAATTCCAAATCCATAAACACCTATCTGCCAATGACATTCTTAGTAACTCTCAAGGTGGAGTCAGACCTGGGTTATTAACTGTGAAAGCACTGGAAAACATTATTTCTTTCACTTTGTCTGCTGTGGCGTGTGAGTATTGTGGTTTGATTGTGTGTTGCACAATTTCAGCAAGATTACAATAAAACTAGTTACTTAGTATCAATGTAACATGTGGTTTTATTTAAACACTGCTTTTCCTGGCTAATGATCGTTATTTTGTTAAAGAAATCTCCACCTGCGAACATGTAACTATGTTGTCTGTCAAGCACTGTAAATAGCACTAAGTTGCAAATCGTTTATCGAATTTAGCGCTACTGTTTTTCGAGGTGGCAACACTTTTCTTCAAGCAAAATGAACAGTTTTGTCACAAGTACCACATGCTCACAACACTAATGTATTTTTCCTGTCAAAATATTTCATTAAAGTTATTACGAAATAACAGGCTTCATACATCAGCAGATAAGAATTTATATCATGTAAGCTGCTATTTTCACTATATTTAAATATTATTCTAACTCTGAGTCGAATTTAGTTCCTCAGAGTGGGTTCTGGGCCACCAATACACAATTATTATAGCAATTATGACCAACAACATTTATATCTCTAGAGAAAATCAATTTAAAACTGCCACTGCAGTATTTCACTAAGATGGCGGCTAACATAAGACAATCACATATCGATTATTCTTCAGGCCCTGTTTTATTACTAACAAACAATATATATTAAATGTTTTTGTGCCTTCACTATATGCATTAACATTTGACAATATTTCTCAATGTTCCCTGCTTATTATTGAGCATTTACCAGTAAACCGCGCTATAGATCAATATTGCTAATGGCTGTGCTCCTTTTGTAGCTGAGCAGAAAACTTAACATTTATATACGACGAGAATTACAATAAAACAAGAATTTAAACAAAGAAAATTCATTTCAATGACATAGAAACTCTATTTTTCAAATGTTAATTAACAGCATAATACAGTTTTTTTTACAGACCTCTGTGTTATGAGACATCATTTCAACGATGTTTATGAATGATAAGTGGGAACAGTAAACGGCCTAACAGAAAAGTCGAGAAACTGTCTTTTACTATGTTATGAGAGGTGAAATCCTATACTTCAGTGGGTTAAATTTTTATGCGTCAGAAATCTGAAACGACGTTCCAGACCGATGACATTCCCAGTGGTTGTAAATGAGTTTACGTGCACTATTCTAGCCACAATCAAAATGTTCTGTGGCTTTTAGCTCGTTAGTTTGCTTCAGTACTATATGGTCTCACTACGTACCTTTTTGTATGACAGAAAATTGTCATGCATTTCGAAAAGTATCTAGAAGTTAACTTAACAAATTGAGCAGTTATCGGTTTAGCGAAGAGAGTAGAGAACATCAGCTGTCGGGCACAGTACATTGCTGTAAAACGTGTAATGTTATAAAAAGACTCTGCGTGTCCGTAAATTCAGTCTAGAAATAGTGAACTACTGGTATGTATATGAAGTCAAATGAAATGGCTTACAAATGTGATGTGCGCAATGTTCTACCACACGGAAATACAGCCGTTGAAAGTGAAAATATACCATGTAAAAATGTGTAACAGATATTGAACATTTAAAAGAGTGTATCATAAGTATGCAAGCAGCGATTAAGAGTTTAAAGAACGATTTAACGAAACTTCGAAATGAAAATACCGAACTGTTAGGTTATCTGAAAGCGAGTGCACCAATAAAAACAAAACCGCCAAAAACTGTAAATAGTGAGAAACAAAAGTAGCATGAATGGATCAGAAGCAAAAATACTACAGCGAAGGACTCAAGTGCTTGTGTTATGAAGTGTCCTGGCAAAACCAACAGCATTAATACAAATGAAAACTGTAAAAAAGCGATCTACCAGTGCCCTAAAAAATGATACACAGTGATTATAAGAGGCAGAACATATTAATTCTTTCTGACACTCATGGTCGTCACTGTGCAAAAATTATGATCAGTTCTCAAAATCAAAAACAAAACATCTCTTCTGTAATAAAACCTAACGCACAATTAAACGACAGGTTTGTAACATAGACGGGAAGACGAAAGAATATACGAAAAATGATAGTGTCATCATTCTAGGTGGGAAATTTCAAGATTTCAAATGTGCCTTAACAGATTCTCTTCATAAGACAACCCACACAAAAGTTATCTTGTGCACAATTCCGTACAGATACAATGTACCAAAACTGAACAATAGAATCTATGCCGCAAAAGAATTCTCAATGAGGACTGCAAAAAATTATGAGCATGTAATGGTAATGGACGTCAATACATTCCTCAGTACAAGCGATTATACAAAGAATGGACTTCACTTGCAAATGGAAGGGAAAGAGAAATTATGTAGACATTTACAACTAGCAGTAGGTGCAAATACCGGCTCTAACATACATACAATGTGAAGACCTTTCAGTAAAAGAAAAATCAGGAGCAGAAACGGATTTATCCAACTCAATAGTTATGAAAGATAAACGAGGAGGCGCAAAAAAGAACTGTACTACACCTTCGTCACTCAAAGAAGACACAGCGAAACAAAACTACCATCGACTAAACCTGGCTGTTATACCAACAAAAGCATCTAACGCAAAAAAAGCAGCAGAACCAAGTTCTACACCCGAAGATATTAAAGATACAACAAGAAGAACTGGGCACTGGCAACCAGAAGCAGTACCTACAGGAGACCCACTAAGGGCATGAGCAGATCCAGTCTCAAAAGTATCACCAAGGACATCTAATTTTACATGTATCAGTGAACACCAACAATCAACTACTACTACCCCAGCAACAGGAGGAAGTTCAGCAATTCCAGTGAGAAGAAATGTAAGGCGACCATGTCATCTACAAGATTTTTTATTCTCAGAAAGCATCAAGACCAAATTAGGATAACTATTGCACCTATCAACACCACCCTTGCAGCAAAAACAGAAACCACCTCAACATCGACCACACAAGTAAAATGACCAGAGAGATGGAGAACTGCACCTTTGCACCATCAGGACATTTTCTTATGAGTAATGGAAAAAACCAACTCACGCTTCTAGATGAGAATGAAGATTTCCCACACAATTTAAATTCAGAAATAAAGGTATGTGGTCAACCAAGTACAACCAGAACAAACCTAAAATCTCACCAGGTCACTCTTCTTCATCAGAATATACAGTCACTTAGGAATAAAGTAAGAGAGCTTGAAATCTTGCTATCAAGTGAACTCAGATATGTTAATATACTGTGCTTAACTGAACATTGGCTGAAAGAAGATGAGTTAAAGACAGTGAAAATAACAGATTATGTGTTAGCAGCACAACTTGTAGAAATCAGTTTACACTTGGAGGGAACTGCATATACATAAAGAAAGATATCGAATTCAATAACTTAGACAATGTTTAATTCTTAAACACTGAGAAAGGTTTTGAAAGATCAGGCATAGAAGAAATTCCAGCATTCAACTTAATTGCAATATATTTATATACATCTCCACATACCCACCTAAAAAAATTCAACACTCGGCTTGATACTTTCCTAAATAAAGTAGTAACAAATCGAAAAACAGTTCTTATATGTGGAGACCTAAATGTAGAATTTAATAAGCGAAGCAATTCAAAATCTGAGCTGATGAACATATTAACAGCCAATAATTTGGAGATTACAATCGACTCCCCTACACATGAAACTAATCATTCTAGTACTACCATAGACCAAATAATAATTAACTCCAAAACAAAATATGAATCAGCTGTAATTAAAGCTGTACCGGCAGACCATCATACACAGGCTGTAAGCCTTTGTGTAAACACTAATCCATCCTATAATTGAGGAAGACTACACACATGGGCAGAACTTTCAGTAATACTACAATACAAACATTGCAGAATTATCTCCAACAAGAATCATGGGATATAGTGATAGTACAGAAAATATTTCTGATAAGTTTCAGACATTCATGAATATTTTTAAATATTATTTTGATCTTGCTTTTCCATTGAAAGCCAAAACAACCCAAACCACTAAAAGCAACAAGTGGATTACTAGTGGTATAAGGAAATCTTGTGCTAGAAAACGGTACCTTCAAAATATTGCAAGAAGCTACAACACAACTCAGGAGTTTGATAGCTACTTTAAAAAATATAAATTTACCTTAAATAAAATAACAAAGGAGGCAAAGAAACGAGACAATAACAAATACATAGAAGATGCTTGAAACAGAACCAAAGCAATCTGGCAAGTCGTAAAGAAAGAAACCAAATCTTACAAAAATAGAGTTAATAATATAGTATTAAAAGCTGGCTTGGAAAACATTAATAACCCACAGGAAGTAGCTAATATGTGTAATAACTATTTTATAAATGTAACAGAGAAACTACTACAACAGACCTCTAACAGAAAACAGCATACAGAAACAGGGAAAAAAGTCTCAAGCAGATTAATGTTTCTGTACCCAACAAATATAGAAGTAGTACAGGTTACAATAAAAAGTCTCAAAATGAAACATTCTGCAGGTGTAGATGATATACCTGATTTCATTATAAAGAAGTGTGGGGACTTGATTACTAAGCCATTAGCACACCTATGTAACCTATCTTTTGCTACAGGAACTTTTCCTTCATGTTTGAAAATAGCAAAATTAAAGCCATTATACAATAAAGGAAACAAAGATGATAGTTCCAACTACAGACCACTGGCACTCCTGTCTGTTTTCTCAAAAATATTAGAAAGGCTTTTCAATAAGAGGCTAACAGACTTTTTAGAGGAAAATGTCATTCTGTCAGAATCTCAAATGGATTTAGAGCAAACCACTCAACCGTATCAGCAGTTCACTCCTTTCTATTAGAGGTACTGATAGCATTAGACAATAAAAAACTTACCATGGCCATATTTTTACATTTGTCAAATGCATTTGACATCATAAATTATGAAAATTGCTACACAACATAGAAAATCTTGGCATCAGGGGAACAGCTAACAACTGGCTCAGCTCTTATCTTAAGAATAGAGATCAATATGTGGAAATACATCAAGAAAGGGACAATGTCATTAGGAAATATAATTCCAAGCTACTGGCTGTTAAATATGGAGTGCCACAAGGATCTGTAATGGGTCTTGTTCTGTTCTTACTCTATGTAAATGATCTAAACATGAGCAATGACAGCAGTAAAATATTTCAATTTGCTGATGATATGAGTGTTCTAATTACAGGAAACTCAGAAGAAAGTCTTCTAAAAAACATAAGAGAAGCCACTGGCAGGCTAACATGTTACTTTGATGACAATGACTTAATAATAAACACTGAAAAAACTGTAGCTATGAATATACACACAGCACAAACAATAAATCTGCTATCACCCAATCTAGAGGTATATGGACAGACAATTGCCAAAACAGCCTGTACCAAATTTCTTGGACTTCATCTACAAGAGAACTTGAAATGGAAAGCACATATTGAGCAAATGAACAAAAAATTAAGTCCTTCTTTTTTTGTGTTACATACATTAAAAAATTGTAGCAGCTACAACAACCTTCATTGTGTATATTATGCAGTTGTACACTCTCACCTCTGGTATGGGGTTATGTTCTGGGGAAATTCTGGAGAAGCCATCAAAACATTCAAAATTTTAAAAAAATTATAAGAATAATGGAAGGGGTAGATAATCACAAATCATGTAGACCACTGTTTCATAAAAGGATGATCCTGCCACTTCCTTGCATATATATACTTGAAAATATAATGTATTTAAGGAAAAACTTACATACAAAAAGACCACTCATCACTCAAAATCACGCAATACACAGCTATGATACAAGACAAAAATTGGATGTAAATGTTCAAAGCGCCAACACAAAATTATTTCAAAATGGCCTTATCCATCCTAGTGTCAAACTATACAATGCCATACCAGATACCATTAAACACATACAAAACATTGGTCAATTCAAATCTAAACTGAAGTCATACTTGGTTGATCACTGCTTTTATACAGTAAATGAATACCTACAAAACTAAATTGTCTGTGTTAACCCAATGTAGTCTCATTCAGAAGAACACTTGTATTTTATCTCTCTGTATATAGTGTAACAACATTATTTTTCGGATTCATCATTAATTGATATATTAATGTGTGTTATTATGTACAAAGGTATATTATATAAAAAAACTGTTAATATTAACATAAAAATCCAAATACTGGATCAATAAGTCACAAAAAATCAGTCATGTCTGATAATTGCAACAGTTCAAACAAGAAGAAGAATTATTCTAGAAGACTCACAGATAGCAAAAGATGGCTATTTTCATTATCATTTTCCATGAGTTTTGTCTGAGATATGATTTTCGCAGAAAATTAAATTATGTCACTGACAATAATTATTTATGATTATTTTAGTATCAATTAAGTCCTTTTTTTATTAATATCACAAGAATGTTTGCTCAAATTCCACACACAATGCTGTCATAAATATTGTTCTTAATAAAATATAGTCGTGGATATTACCCTGCATTCGAATCCAAACTTTTTGCCAATGCCACTCTGTCACCAACAGAATACTATTCAAAAGGCGCTACTCTTATAGTTTTAAAGTCAAAGTTCTGTATCTGATTACATCTTCTCTGAATGACAGAAGACAAATGTTACATTTTAACAAAAACAAATCAGAAACGCTGGGTTTAACACAAAGTCTCCCAGAATGTGCCTCGCTTGGACGCTTGATTTACCATTATATATAAATGATTTGCTCAATAAGATATCATGTAAGTCCATATCATGTAAGTCCATACTACCACCTTGGTAGTAATTGATAGTGGAAAATATGCAGAACAACCAAGAATACCCAGTATATGGTTCAGAGCAAATGAATTACAAATTAACCATTCTAAAACAGTAAATATTCGTTTCAGTCTATGTAACAATGACAACTGTAGTGCCTCGTTTAACCTATTTGGCATTCATCTTGATCGAAAATGAACTTGGGAAACTTACACTAACTATGTATATAAGATTTAGCTTGAGTCACCTATCTGCTAACTAAACTTAGGTCTTGTGTGTCTTTTTTCACGGCTGCCTCATATATGAATTGTTGTTACAGGGCAACAAATCTGGGGCAAAATAAATTTTTATTTGGCAGAAAAAGGCCATTAGGTGTGTTGCTGGAGTAAGACGCCATGTATGAGAGAATACTTTAAGGATTTCAAAATACTGACATTTGCATCAATGTTTATTCTTAGTTAATTGGTGCATATCAGGGAAAACCACAACAGCCAAATTCATTTAAAGAAATCCAAAATATATAAATATTCAATATGTTACCACCGACAGCGCACAGTGTGTCACTGAATGTCTTCAGGAATATTGCAAAAAGTTGGTTTGAACAAAAGACTTCTATATGATATAAAAATTAAAATGTGTAATGAAGATGATGTAATCTACTAAGGCTGCTGTATGATATGACCACTATGTCACTTGAGCTAGTCCAAAAATGTTGTCATGTCATACTGTTGTATTTTAGTTATGTGTCTATACTTAATGATTAACATGTATTAGGCATATCCCATATTTGTTAAAATGTTTTCCCAGCATCTGTATTATGTTACACATACTGTTGCTCCTTTGTCATTCTGGATAACTCATTTAATCATTACTGAATGCGTACTGTAGAAACCACATAAATTCCTTGCACATGTTAAATATGTATGACTTAATATGTAGCTATGTATTTATAGTTAATCATTACTGAATGCGTCCTGTAGAAACCACATAAATTCCTTGCACATGTTAAATATGTATGACTTAATATGTAGCTATGTATTTATAGTTAATCATTACTGAATGCGTCCTGTAGAAACCACATAAATTCCTTGCACATGTTAAATATGTATGACTTAATATGTAGCTATGTAAAATGTATGTAGCTAAGTAAAATGATGACATTAATTAGATGGAAAATGCATGAAGATGAATCAATAAATCATGTCAAATCATGGCTGTACTTTGGTTTGAAATGTGTTAAATAATATATCAGTATATTTATATAATTACCTGGTAATTTCTAGCCTTAACAACATACATTTCACGATCATTTGTTATTTACTAAGTATAAGCCCACCATTTTTTTACCATTCAATTTTTAGAATATTCGCCAAAGCCACACAGAGGGCACAGATTCAAAAGTTTCAGTATGAGTCATGCAAAAAACACATACTCTGCACTGCAACCACTCTACATTCAAGGTTTTAATTACTTCTACCATACAAAATCAAATTATACTTACATACACAAAATATAAAATTTCACAGCGAATCTTGGTTTTGTGGGGGTATGAACACCCATTTCGTATTTCACTGGTGCACAATGTTTATGTTGCAATATACAGATTGAATGAATTTCCCACTACAACATTAACCCTTAACTGCCCGAATTTTTCAAAATTGGATATTTAAATTTATTTTCAATTTTTTGACTTCTTGTGCATCTAAGTTGTGCATATAAGCTATTATTTGACTCTTCACTGTCGTACTTTGTCTGTAACATAACGTGTCCATATGGACATGCTGGGCACTCAGATGCATATTTGAAATATTTTCTGTGATACTGAAATACATTTGAAGATATGTTTTATTAATCAGATTTTTAATACAAGTAAGCCAAAATTTGAACAAAATAATTCTTACAAACCAATTTATAACACCATACACAAAATAATTCACAACGATTTGTTTTACTGACTTTCATGGTACACTTCAAACCATTCTACACACAGTCCTACATCACATTTCCCACATTTTGAGCGAATAGCTGATGATTTCCGTTTGCAGTACTAACCTACACATCTTCTCTTCTTCTTAGTTTTCTTGATATAGTGCTTTATATTATCATATCTGATATCACTTGGGACACGCGATTTGTATCCACACATAGGACTGATAGACGGCCTGCCTGCTCCTTTTTCGGGATTCATATATCTTTTTAGGTAAACTTGTACAATTTCTCTTCTGAATTCAAGTTGAGTAGTCCTAGGTCCTGTTCCTTTCTTCAGATGCCATGCATTATGTCCAGATACGTCAATCAGCCAAGAAAGTAAAGCCCAGTACAACTTCTTTTTTCGAATGTTTATTCTGCACATGGCAATGTTTTCAACCACCCTGTCCACTCCTCCCATGTGTTTATTATAGGCTGTGATAATTTGAGAGCGTTGTACTCGAACTGTCTTCTTCTCCTTTGCGGAATATCTTTTTACAAATGATACAGGTTCAACTCCTTCACAGGTAGAAGCTGCAGTAACCACTGAATTGTCCACCAATTTTGTGACTATAACACCATCATCCTTGCAAAGTGAGGATTCAAAATATCCCCTTTCCTTTTTAACTAGCGCTTTCTTTGAGGAAACTGGGCACGATTTGGGAATTTTCTTTTCTCTGATAGTGCCTGTTGCTCCATAGCCCTTTTCTCTCAGGTATGACAGAAGAGAAAAACCTGTAGGACAGAAGAGAAAAACCTGTAAATAGGTTGTCAAAGAAAAAGTGGAATGGCAGTAGCTTTACATCCAGTGTCAAATAATCTATCACCTGAATGAGTTGGGCAGTAGCCTTACCAAACTGTGCTTCATATACTGTATTTGGATTGGGTGATTTTCCTTGATAAAAGGGAAAGTTTACCAGATATCCAGAAGTAGTGCATAAACACCATCCTTTATATCCAAATCATATCGATTTCCTCCTGATAAATTGCTTGCAAGAGTGTCTCCCAAAATATTTTAGCACTAAATCATCGTAAGACAGATGTTGCTGAGGAAGAAACAGCTTATTACATTTGTCTCTTACTATTTCAATAAAGGGTCTAATTTTTCACATCTTGTCCTTTTCATCAAATTTTTTATTGTCGTTAAAGTGCAGAAATCTAAGAATTTCTTCAAAACGATTTCTCCCTATGGCATTGCATACAAAATCGTTCATGTGTCTAAATTGGATTCCCAGTATAACCTTTTATTAGGGAGAGAGTTATAACTACTTAGAATGAGGATCCCCAGAAAACACCTCATTTCTTCACAAGTTATATTAGGATTTGGAAAGTTCTCGAAAAGTGCATAGTTGTTTGACTCATGAATTAGGAATTGTATCAGATCGTCATCAAAAAATAACTCGAAAAATTCCAACATACATGTCAAAGCATGGATCAGGAAAAGACTTCACCACCATGAACCCAGGTTTTTTTGCATATTTCTGTTCCTGTAATCTATATTTCTGAAATCTGTTTCTCTATGTGTGTGTCTGTTAATCTTATTTCAGCTTCAGCCTGGAGTTGTCTAGGATTGAGATTATCTGCTATTCCTCCTTCATCCTCATCACCCAAATCCTCATCCGTGAGGACTGCTGGATCAGGGGGCCTGATGTAAATTCCATCAGCCTGAGGAACGTTTGAATCCTCAAACAGGATGTCTAAAACATTCTGCACAGTCAAACTAGGCTGTAAAGATTCTGCCAGATCTCTGTTATGATATGAAAAGAGAAAAAGAAACGAAATCATTTGTGACCCTGCAAATGCTCAGCATGTCCATATGGACATGGCTGAAATAATCACTTCATATACAGAAAGTGAATCGATGGATAACAACGTTTCTCAAATGAAAATCTCTATAAACATATTTATATATACTGCAAACAGTTTCACATGCCAGAATGAAGAAGTTCTTTACGAAATATTACTTACTTTACATCAACATGCTCCATTGTGGACGTCAAAGCACTCCCTGAAATACAGGCTGTCGCAATCACAGTGTGAATGGTAACAATGAAGTGTTAACATAATGTACGTAAAATTCAAACCCTCCCTGAAAACAACATGTGACCGCCAACGCTAAAAATAATTGTAAGCCAACAATGAAGTAAAAACAAAACTAGTCAACAATTGTGTCCATATGGACACGCTGGGAAGTTATGGGTTAACGAACATTGAATATTACATGTCAAGATGAATCATGACTTCAGGGGGTTAAGAGGAGGCAACAAATAAAGTTTGAGTTTGCAAGAACTGGTACTATTTGATGCTTTTGCAACTCCCAAACGTTTGGTAGCGAATATTTCTTTTGTTTCTCCAATGATCATTGGCACAAAACTGTTTTGTAAACTTCAGAACTTAATTTCCAGTCGATTCACGCCGAACGTTTTCATTGGTTGACGGTAGCTTCGTTCTCATTGGTTGATTGCACTGTCGAATCTTAACTTTGGAATGGAATGTATTTTTGGTCGAGGAAATAAGCGCTCGTCGATAGTACACAGTACCTCCCATTTTAAAACAGAACGTATATGACCAATACAAGATTATTAAAACTACCCTTGTGGCTGCAAATATCATGTAACTATTTCAGCCAAGTGCGAACTAGTGTGCATAACATATAGATGTAGAAAGTGTGATCTCTTGTATCCAATAACGACGAGGGCTAAATAGGATTGATGCGGAAATCTTCCACTGCACAGCACTGTAATCGTTTTGCGTGCTGTGTTGTCTATGTTTACTAACGCTGTATTGTGTGCTTCGTTGCTGATTTTGGGATTTTTTTTCAGCTAGATATGTGCAGTTCTGCAGTTTTACAGATTATTAGTGGTGCCTGATTATAAATTAAACCGAAATACGTGGTTGCCAAGCCAATATTTCGAATCGAATTAAAAGCTGGATCTGTAGTCTCCTAAACTGAAGTGACGATGCCTTGCTGTTTTGTGCCTGGTTGCAAGTCAGGTTATAGAAGTTGCAAAGAGGTAAGACGCTTTTTCAAGCCCCCAAAAGATATAGAAAATTTTTAACAAATGGAAAAAGAGAAGACAAGAGAATGAAAAAGAGAAGACAAGGAGCTATCAAGAAACTTATACATTTGTGATACTCTCGCCACTGGTAATTTAATATTGAAAACAAACAAATTCATTAAAGATGGAAAGGAAGCTAAACTGCCCATAATTAATTGGCACTCACAGCCAAATTCAGTTCCTCACATTTTCCCGAATTTGCGCAAGGATTTGTCTATCCCATTAAAGCAAAGAAAATCTCCACAAAAATGAAAGCTTCATGCAAAATTGTGTATAAAACACCAACTAAGTGTTTAAGAATTTGTGACAGTGATACCACCTTCTCCCTTAAGCAGAATCAAGTTGTTTTATAGTACTATGTTAGTTGATCCACTTTACAAAGTACCAGTATTGAAATTACAAAAAATCTTGGCTACAGCAACCAATAAACTCAATTCAGAGAAGGCTAGACTAATTGTGCTGCAGGCAGAAGTAGGCAGACTAAAGAACTATACTTTTAAATATAATGGAAGCTAATCTAATAAGAAAAAAATAACCACACACATCATGCTGCAGAAGTGGCAGAAAAACGATCCAAAAGGAATGTGATGCAATAGTGAAATTCTTCTAGATTGTTTTTTGATGGATATTAAATCCTCTTAGGGTAATAGGCACTGCTTGAAACATAATATGTTACCTCTTCCTTCAGGTGTGCATTTGAGGAGACTCTTAATAGGTTTGAAATGCACATATGATATTAACAAGACAGCTGTAGATGCTATTAAAGAGAATTTTCGAGAAGAGACTGATGAAAACAGAAAGATAGGGGTAGTTATCTTGAAGTTAAACTGAGAGAGGGTATTCAGTTCAATGGGTCCTCTTCATTCATACATGAATTTGTAGTCTTTAGCCACATAACACCTGCAGATCAAATTAAAGTATTGGCTGATCATCCCATTGTTTTCATATTTGTATCTCTGCTACACAGTAGTGTACAACAAGTTACAGTCTATGCCAGTAAAAATGCAACTCCTGGAGAACAGTTAGCAAAAATTTTAATTCAGGGTATAATACAACTGGAGCAGGCAGATTATAAAATTGTATTGTTTATATTTGATGGCAGCAAAGCTAACAAACAAGCCTGGAAACATTTACATATATCAGGAATGAAGGGGAATACTAAACGCTATTTTCAAAATCCTATGTTTTCTTTTCTTATGTTCCAACTTCTTGGTTTTTATATTCTGCCTTATTTTCTTCTTTATATTGTTTTAAATATCTTCCTGTCTATTTATGTCTCTCAGCTGAAGAGCAGCTGCCAGCCCACCCCTGATGGGGGTTGGAAATTACAATAAAGGGAAAAAAATGGACCCCCATTGGCCTCGGCGATCATGGACCCCACAACGGAGGATAGGAGCGGCCCCGGTGGCATCCGTCAAAGGAAATTGCACACCCCAACCCAGAAACCATATTTTGTGCCACCCATTATCTCCCCACAAGAGCAGCTGCAGGACGAACCATTCCTTGATGACGATCACCAATCAGTCACAACAGAAGAAGTAGAGATTTACCAACAGTTATCTGACGACTGTGTTGGACGCTTCTGGGAAGAAGAGTGCGATCTTACTACTGTCCAATGTAAGAAGCACCACAGGCAGAGTGCAGAAGAACAACACAACCCATGCAAACGACTTGTTGACGATATAGGGATGACGAACAGATACCAAGCCATTGCGTCAGCAGAGGCATCGTTGAGAGAGGCCAAGAATCTGAAGGGGCAGCAGCGACTGAAAGACAAAAAATTAATCATCTCAAACCAACTGTGGTACCACTGGTGACCATTTACCATACACAGAATAACCTTGAATTCAATAAGGCTCTCAATTCCCTTCTCGATGGCGCTCTGAATGCCCTTTACGAATGGGACAGAATAAAATGTCACTTCGACATATTTGCAGACTAGCAACAAGCCATGTCCTTTCCCCCCCAATCACAATGTCCACTTTTTTACTCATGAATCTCCTGAGGATCGGAACCTCAAACTCGTCATTAAAGGCCTGCCAGAAAAAATTCCTGATAAAGAAGTGCTCAGAGCGCTGCAAGAAAAAGGCTACATCATCGATCTACAACACATCAGTACCACAATATAGAACGAGAAAACAAAGAAACTGGCTCCGCAATCGGCGTATTGCATATGGCTACCGAAAGGAAAAGGAGTATTTCCTCCACTCGAGAGTGTTTGTAGAAACCTACAAATTTAAGGAGGGCCCAGTCCAGTGCAAATTGTGCCACTAGCAAGAATTCACAGCCAATTACTGCTGCCTCCCATCGAGATGTGTCTGACGTGGCGGCCACCATAAATCAGCGGACTACCAAGTACCAAAACAGAGAAACTTAATTGCGCTAATTGCGACATTCGCTGAGGACCCAACACCCCATAACGTCTTACTACTGGCCTCACTACGTCAAAAACTGAGCACCGTTCTCTCACTGGTAGAGTATCTCATCAAAGAATTCATTTCACTCTATAACGCACATCAAGATCTGCACATGGAACGCGAATTGTGTCAATACAAAGAAGATGGAACTAACGGACCTCCTGACATGCCACACGATTGATGTTGAGCGCAATTTGGAGGCACATTTAAAGGAGTCGATACAGTTCTGCATATGGAATGTGCACATGCACCATACAGATTGGGAAAGTCAAAAAGGATGCAGGACTGTCATCCTAGGCTGAAAAGAAATTCGTCAATGCGAGGAACGATATCCAAGGCTATAATTGGAAGCTATGGTGGTCACAATCGTCACAGCCATAGGAAACATCACATGTGTTGCTGCATATCTCGGTCCAGACAGGCACTTATTACCTGAAGACCTACATGACCTCTTCGATCGTTTCGACAGGGTAGTGCTGGGAGGCAACCTCAACAGCATGCACACTGGTTGGAACGTGAGAAAAACGAATCCAAAGCGTCAACAACTATTCGGTCTAGAAGAGGACCTCAACATTACTGTGATCGGTCACAGGGACCCTACGAGAGTATCACGTTTTGTCCACCAGCAAGAAGACGTCTTTGATATAGCGGTTCTCAAGAATATCAACGTCAGCTACTAACTCCAGGTGATCAATGACTGATCATCAGATCACAATCCCGCAACAGGAATAGTGGAGAGGGCACACATCCCACTGCTGCCACACAACACAAGGCGGACTGACTAGCCACAGTTTCAGTGTTTTCTGGACATCAATGTTCAGCAAACACAAGATGTCTCATTGAGGGTCACCACTGATGCAGTGGTAGACATTAACGGCAAAAATCCAAACCTCGAAATCCTTGTCAGCAACACGAATTTTTCAACCAGTCAGCAGCTTTGAGCAGTTTCCCCAACGTCTTCAACCCATCAAAATACGAACTGGAGACGTTGGCTCCACTCTAGAAATCCTGAGGATAGAAGACTGATGTACCAACTAAACAGGGAACTCCACAAAAGTGTCTTAGAATGGCGTCAGGAAGTGTGGAAAACAAGATGTCCGAATTCTTGCTATGAACACGAGATGAGTGGCAAGTGATGAAACTGCATCACCAAAAACCACAAAAATAGAGCGATACATGATCCAGATGACCCACTGGCACAGGCGGAACCGTATGCCGACTCATATCAGCAGCAGAATGATAACTCCACATCCTCTGGCACAACATGACGAATCCTCCACTACGAGGGGAAGGCCTGGACAGCACTTATGATCTTCCAGAAAGCACCAATATGCAATTCTGGCCTCAGTTTGCCACTCCAGTGGAAATGAAACAACTCATCCATAAAATGGCCAACAACTCAACATGGATACTTCCCAGAGGTTTAGAAAACGGCGAGGGTAATGCTACTGTCGAAGTCCGAGAATGATCTCTTCTTTTCACACAATTACGGCGCAATCAGACCTCTACCAATGCTGGGGTATTCTTTGAACGGGTATTACTCGAAATACTACAAAAAGCTATGGTACAGGACAACATGATGTGACCGGAGCAGTTCAGATTCCAAAGTAAACTCTCCAGCAACTTCAGCTCCTCTCGGTTACCGAAACCATGCAAGACAACTGTACAAGACAACTGTAATAAACGTTATTTGGCAATTGGTGTGTTCTTGGACCTCGAGAAAGCTGAACCAGAACACCACCATAAACGACTGTTTTGTAAAACTACTTGATAACTTCCTTCAAGACAGGAAATTGTATGTGTGCATCGACAACAAGAATTCTGGGAAGAAACCAATCATCACTGGTATCCCACATGGATCTATAATCTCGTGAGCAATATTCAACGTCGATATTAAGGTCAATATCAACGACATTCCGACAGTTCCACATGTGTCAATTAGCCTTTATGCTGACAATACAGCGTTTTAAAACGAGGCAGAAAATCAGGTCAAGGCATTGTGAGATTGCAACAACTGGATCTTATGAAGCAATGGTCACAACTACTCAAGATAACCATCAACCTGGATAAATCAGTAGTACAAATTGATGCAACTACTTGATGGAACTCAGGATCCGTGTTGCTATGATAATTTAAATGTAATTCAAGAATGATGAGTGTGAGAAAGTCAAAACTGCTAATCGCCATAGTTGTAAACTTTCCCTTTGCGACAAATGGGAAACATACTTTGGAGAAAGCTATGAGGTTAAAGAAAAGCAGTGAATGTCATTTATTTCCTTCTGTGTTCACCCAATTATCTTCAACTACCATAAATATAAAAACTCACTCTTAGATTCTATGACTTTCATTGATTTTATGCTTAAACGTTGCTTTAGTCTTTCTTTAATTGAATTTCAAGTCTACTTTTTAAATTATTATTTTACGTTTGTATCTCGCTTCTTCAGGCTGAACACTATCAGCCAAAATTAAGCAGTCAGATGATGAAAAATTCCTTACCTGCATGTTTCGTCTTACCCAGTGAACCTTGCTGTGTTATCAAACTGCCAAAGAGTGAGCAGCTTATGACCTAAAGTACAGGCAAAAACATTTTTAAGAATAGTTTACAAGAGATGGCCTGGGATAAAATTGACAGTGAACCAAATACTGCCATAAAGTTTAATCTGTTCCATGATATTACATATCATTATTTAATAACATCTTTCCACATAAGCTAATCAAAAAAGACATTAAACAGAAATTAGAAAAAAACATGAATCCCTAGAAGGATTAATGTTTCTTGTGAAAGGGAAATGCAAATATATCTTTTGGGAAGAATAAGTAGAGATTCTACAAAAACTACTCAAAATTACTAAGAAAAGTTATCAAAAATTAAGTAACATGCGCATAATGTCAGAAATTAGTAATTCCGGCAATAGACTTATGGCTATATGGAATTTAATGAAACGTGAGACTGGACAACCAGCCACATAACAAAATAATACCACTATTCAACTGGGTGGATGGTCCATAAATGATGTATCACAGATATCAAATGTATTTAATAATCATTTCTTAAATATAGAACAAAGTATAGTGACAAACAGTTTAAGAGAACCTGAAATTAAGAAAGAAGATATGCCCCTGTAAAATAAGCCTTGTCTTATTTGAAACTTGTAATATATCTTTAAGAAAGGTGATAAGAGAGATTCAGTACTACCACTTTCCAAAACTGTTCAGGTGATGTATTCTAGAATAGTATCTCACCTGAGCTACAATAAGATCCTCAGCAAATCACAATATCTTCAGTAAATCACAGCTTGAATTTCAGAACAGTTGCTCCACTGTGAATGCCTTGTTGGTATTTTCTGCAGTCTACCTAAGGCATTTGACTGTGTGAGTCACATTATACTCCTAGATGAATTGTGGTTTTATGGGACTGATGTTATAGTTAATGAGGGGATAATGTTGTACCTAACCAAGAGAATGCAAAAAGTTGTAGCTAGCAACTCAACCAGTGTAATTCAGCGAAATTATTCTGACTGTGAAGAAATAACAAAATGAGGTTCCTCAAGGCTCAAACTTATATCTGCTATTGTTCGCCATATATGTAAACGATCTTCCTTCTAATGTGTAACAAAAAGAATTAGTTCTTTTTGAAAATAACAAAAAGAATTAGTTCTTTTTGGAAACTGAATAGGTATGTGCAAATGGAAAGGTATTAGTAATTGCTTATACAAATGGAAAAAAAGATTGGAAAGAATAGTTGAGAAAATTTTGAAGGTAATTTATGAATCTGTGCGCAATCTTGGCGAACTTTAACTGATACCAATATCAACAGAACTTGAATATCTTTACATTCAAGGTCAATAAACATCATTTGCATTATGTACTGCTGCTCCCAGTAGTGTGCGGTACCAAATAACCACCACAACCATTGAAAGTATTGATCTGTTCTTAAAAACACGAAACACAATAATTTTAGTGTAAGTAAACCTAGTTCAATAGTTGCCCATCAGGTCTGAGTCATTACCTTCACATTAATTCCATTGTGTTTAGTTTTGAGTGTCACAGTGTCAATGCAGGAACAATCCTCCAGATATGGCGTTAATTATTGTTGTCTGCACTGAACCTCTTGACGCAGAATCACAGCAGCTAGTGAAATGATGAACAGATAGGAGTTCAACTAATAACTGTGTGAATAAATATTTCTTTTCTAATAACTTTTTACAGTACTTTTAACGAACAGTTAAAATACATATTTTAACAATGCTGGTACGACATATCCAAGCATACATCCATACGCTACCACTTCCCAAGCTGGCCAGAATGGCCAAGCGGTTCTAGGCGCTACAGTCTGGAACCGCGCGACCGCTACCGTCGCAGGTTCGAATTCTGCCTCCGGCATGGATGTGTGTGATGTCCTTAGGTTAGTTAGGTTTAAATAATTCTAAGTTCTAGGAGACTGATGACCTCAGAAGTTAAGTCCCATAGTGGTCAGAGCCATTTTGAACCACTTCCCAAAACAAAGGGGTGAAGATACAAGAATTAATAAATTGAAGAGCATATTTCTTACTTCATTTCTTTAATGATGTATCAAAACATTATCCTTGCCACAAAACAACTCGTTAATTTAGTTTTGGCGGTGTCTTTGGTTATTTAGTTTATTCAATTTACATGTAGCAGACATACGAAAAGAAAGAAAAATAGTATTATTCAATACAATTGCCCTCCACTGTGTATAGTAGTCATATGTAGGTGCACAGTGGCTGTGCTTATTTCTCTTTTTGAGGTTTGATAATCCTGTCTGCCTTTATTTTCGGCCATTGGGGTTATCTGGGATGGTTATCAGTTTATATGGGAACCTACAAATACACACACACACACACACACAAACACACACACACACACACACACACACACACAGGGTGGTCCATTGATAGTGACTGGGCCAAATATCTCACGAAATAAGCAGCAAACAAAAAACTACAAAGAACGAAAGTCGTCTAGCTTGAAGGGGGAAACCAGATGGCGCTATGGTTGGCCCACTAGTTGGCGCTGCCATTGGTCAAACGGATATCAACTGCGTTTTTTAAAATAGGAACCCCCATTTTCATTACATATTCGTGTAATACGTAAAGAAATATGAATGTTTTAGTTGGACCACCTTTTTCGCTTTGTGTTAGATGGCGCTGTAATAGTCACAAACGTATATTGCCAGTGCGGACGGTGTTTGCTTCGTGATACATTACCCGTGTTAAAATGGACCGTTTACCAATTGCGGAAAAGGTCGATATGGTGTTGATGTATGGCTATTGTGATCAAAATGCCCAACGGGCATGTGCTATGTATGCTGCTCGGTATTCTGGACGACATCATCCAAGTGTCCGGACCGTTCGCTGGATAGTTACGTTATTTAAGGAAACAGGAAGTGTTCAGCCACATGTGAAACATCAACCACGACCTGCAACAAATGATGATGCCCAATTAGGTGCTTTAGCTGCTGTCGTGGCTAATCCGCACATCAGTAGCAGACGAATTGCGCGAGAATCGGGAATCTCAAAGACGGTGTTGAGAATGCTACATCAACATCAATTGCACCCGTACCATATTTCTGTCCACCAGGAATTGCATGGCGACGACTTCGATGGTCCTGTAAAGTTCTGCCACTGGGCACAAGAGAAATTACGGTACGATGACAGATTTTTTGCACGCGTTCTATTTAGCGATGCAGCTCATTCACCAACAACGGTAACGTAAACCGGCTATAGCGTGCCCAGTGAAATGATAAGCAAAGACTTAAAAAACGGTATTTATAAAGAAGAGACATTTAAAAATTGAATAAAATACATTTTTTCTCATGTATCCGTATTATAATAATTTCTCTGTGTAAGTTTCGAGGGCAAAGAAATATAACAAAATGATGTAAAGAGGCTACAAGATACGCTCTTTTGTTAATTATTTAGTCGTCTTCACTTCTTCTCTTGTCTTGGTTGCGTGTAGATGGACGTCTTGCAAGTGCTGGCAAATGTAAGCATATTTGTACTAATTAAACAAATAATACATTGATTTAATATTGTTGTGCACTTTTAATTTGTAAGAGGTGATCCCGATTTCATGTCCACCTTCCTTGAATTAACCTGCATTCGAGTAATTTACAGTGCAACAATCGCAGCGGCCGATGCAGCTAACGACGCCATTACGTGGCGATATTAACTTACAAAAATTAGCGGAAGCGAGAAACTCGCCCGCTATTAACATAATATACATTTTTCTCCACAGCCGCCCGACGCTGTAGAAAATACGTAGTTTTAAGATTCTTATTTTCAGTACAACAGCCGAGAGCCAGAGCCAGGACTCCGACTACAATGCAGTGGTTAACCGAGGAAAGAAAAAATACTCTCGCGCGTGTGTGGGCCGCAATTGTAATTAATAACTAAAGATTTTTTGCTTTAAAGCGAGCTGACTAGCAGAGGAAATTAATATGAAAAGTTTATTCCATTGTTCAACTTATATGCCCATGTTTTAAGATTCAGTGAGTCTAACGTTCAGTAACGTAACAAGTAATTTATATTGAAGATTAATATTGTTAAAAAGAGAGTTTCACGAAATCATTTAATTGTAAATGAAAATTGAATGAAATATCATTTTATTAAGGCCCACCACGTAAGTCGGCAACAATCAACATTATCAGTAAGTAATATATTAAATTACGACGGCCGACGGACGCGAGACTGCATAATATGCACTATTGGACAACGGAAATTCCACGATGGCTGTGACAAATGGAACATCAGCGACCTTGGTGGGCTAATGTATGGTGCGGCATTATCGGAGGAAGGATAATTGGCCTCCATTTTATCGATGGCAATCTAAATGGAGCAATGTATGTTGATTTCCTACGTAATGTTCTACCGATGTTACTACAAGATGTTTCACTGTATGACAGAATGGCGATGTACTTCCAACATGATGGGTGTCCGGCACATAGCTCACGTGCGGTTGAAGTGGTATTGAATAGCATATTTCATGACAGGTGGATTGGTCGTCTAACCACCACACCGTGGTCCGCACGTTCAACGGATCTGACGTCCCTGGATTCCTTTCTTTGGGGAAAGTTGAAGATATTTGCTATCGTGACCCAGCAACAATGCCTGACAACATGTGTCAGCGCATTGTCAATGCATGTGCGAACATTACAGAAGGCGGACTACTCACTGTTGAGAGGAATGTCGTTACACGTATTGCAAAATGCATTGAGGTTGACCGTCATTATTTTGAGCAGTTATTGCATTAATGTGGTATTTACAGGTAATCAAGTTGTAACAGCATGCGTTCTCAGAAACGATAAGTTCACAAAGGTACATGTATCAAATTGGAAGAACCAAAATAAAATGTTCAAATATACCTATGTTCTGTGTTTTAAATTGAAAAACCTACCTGTTACCAACTGTTCGTCTAAAATTGTGAGCCATATGTTTGTGACTATTACAGCGCCATCTATCACAAAGTGAGAAAAGTGGTCCAACTAAAACATTCATATTTCTTTACTTTCTATAAGAATATGTAATAAGAAATGGAGGTTCCTATTTAAAAAAACGCAGTTGATATCCGTTTGACCTATGGCAGCGCCATCTAGCGGGCCAACCATAGCGCCATCTGGTTTCCCCCTTCAAGCTAGACAAGTTTCGTTCTTTGTAGTTTTTTCGTTTGATGCTTATTTCGTGAGATATTTGGCCCGGTCACGATCAATGGATCACCCTGTATATATATTCAAGGTTTGGAGAAATCAATAGTTTTGTGGTAAGTTTTCTCTCCTAACAAAGCGCATGCTGTAACTGCCTAGTCCCATTATTGTTAGTCAGCATCCGCACAGTGTTTAGCTTGCGAAGTATGAGCACGCAGCCCAAGGTCCGTTATCATCACAGTTCACACTCACATGACCAGTACAAGGCCAGAGTGTCCGTGCCATGCGTTTACAGTGGCTTCACTGCACAAATTCGTGAAGCTCACGTTCAGTGGCGTGATACTTTGTGAAATCTATGATGCGGTGTCAACTGGTTTCCGTATCAGGAGCCTGAGGAATTTATTTCACTTCGTAGCTCTCACTTATTCAGTCGTGACACCAGTTGTACATACGTCAACCATCGACAAGGTAAGTGCCTTGCTGCTTTTACGATGTTGTCGAGCAGAGAAAATTCATGTTACACGAAGTATTGCCATTTCTATTTATCATGCGCACACCCATGTATTGTTTTAACACACGTACACTTAACATTTTGCAGCCAGGTTTCAGATGTTTTTGAGAGTCTATATATAAAGTTTCTGTAGTGTACGTTCCACATACTGTACACATAACGTCATAAAATACAAATAGAATTACAAAATCACTTAACTTATTCATTTACTGACATGCCATGATCGTCGTTCATATACATTACAGTCTGTAACATATTCTCTTCTCTTTATATGTATAAGGTCATCACTTATGATTTGGTTTTAGTACATTTTGTCAGATTTCGTTTTCGTTACATTATTTGATTCCAATTATATGAGTACACATTTTACGCTCATTTGGTTATACAAGCATCATACAATATTCAAACAATAACAGATTCTGTTTTCATTTATGGCATATATTGACGTACATTTTATTGCACTTTACAATGACGTATTGTTGGAGCATATTTATCAATTCAAAAAGAATCAAAGAAGCAAACAATAATCGATACAATAGATACTACGCATCACTCAGATAACTTCCCATGGCCTCGCCTCTGTAGCATTCTTAGCGAAGGATCTACACACTACAGGGTTGTGCACTTACGCGCTCAGTTATGTCTCGTTAACAGACTTAACTGTGATCCCAAGAACAAAATAGTTTGTTGTTGCCAAGCACAACTCAAATCTGATGATACCGATTGTATCAAATACATATTCAGTGTTTAAAAGTGCAACTCAATATTTGTTTGTTATGTTCATTGTATAAAGGATAACTGTTTCATGTGCTGAGGTTTACAAAGTTGTATCATCAATACAACATGTTACGTATAATGAACATAAAACAATGTTTACATAAGTAACAAACATGCATAAAAATTTCAATGTAATTCAGATGTTTGACGCTCTCATGGGTAGTTGACACTCACAGTAGTTCGATTTTGACCCCTTCATTATTTGGTAGTACTCAACTTTAGTTCAGTTTCATGATACTTGACATACAGCAACTGGTATACTTGAAAAAAGAGACAGCATTGGTCGTATATTTTTTACTATTGCAAAATCGATTTTCTGTCACTGAGTGACCATCTTCAGTGCTAGAAGTTATAAAATTTTTTCACGTTACGATCAGAGAGTACAACATAGAAAATCACAATTACATCTGCATATGAACATAACACTTGTTAGAAACAAACCTATATTGTATAACTTAAATTGGGATGCACTGTTGTCAATAAGCTTATGGCAATCACATAGACTGAGGTCGCTGTTTACCTGCACTTGTTCAGCAGACCTCGGTGTGATGGGGCTTGACACGCCCTCTATGTGACATGTGTCACGTGAAGACATAGTATTATTGGTTTTGCGAATTATTAACACTAAATAACTCTTGTACTTTTGTGAATGGTGTAGTAATTCAAATTTAAAATGTACGTACAACACATAGCAGACACAGGAGAATATCTAAAATACATTGGCATATTGTTTTCTATAAACTATAAAACATAAAATAGATCGATGATAAGTTGTTAGAGTGCAGAACATATAAAAAGCAAAAGATAATGCCAAAGAATAATAAATGAACAACATAAAAAGAGGCGCAACACAGGTCTTTCTTAAAAAACGTAACACCCACGATCTGGCGTGGGAAGTCAAAAGTACAACGTTCGTAATTTATGTAACAAACGTTAATACCAAGGAGTCAATATATAAAAAATAATAACGTTAATACCAAGGAGTCAAATATATAAAAAATAATCACAGTACGAAACTGCCGTTACTTAATAATTAAAATGCCATGCAAATGTAAGGTGCGAACAAGTAGTATACATCAATCATCGAGAAACCATCATGAGGAAGGACAAGTAATAGTGTCACTTATACGAAAATGTACATCGTACTTTAGAGAAATTGAACATATACTATGCACGATATCCAGCACTTATTCAAATAGCAAAAGAGTTGTTAACATACATTAAAAATAATTACGTAAAGTGATAACCGGTTTGTATTACTTTGTGCCAACGCCTACGAGATGTCGACTGTCATAAAATTATTTTAATAACATTACTAATTTCGGTTTTTAAAAAGATGCTTCTTTCTTTTTTGTTCTGTAATTTACAGAACTTATGGACGCCTACTGAACATAATTTTACGACAGTCGACATCTCGTAGGCATTGACACAAGTTTATTTATTTGTTTACAACTGGGCTGTGTGCAAGGCTAAGCGTTGTATTTAGATCTGGGATATCGTCATCTCTAGACACATAAAAGTAAAATTATTCCTTGTAACAACCACTCATCGTTTACACATTTGAAATATAAGAAAAATACAAACAAAAATTTTCCTTAACAGCTAACAACATAAATTCAAGAATGTGACTTTCCAGCCGCCTAAATCTAATATTATTATACATTTATACAACTTAGAGGGTATACTGCATATCTTCAATATATAAATGTTCTCAAGTCTTTGTGTGGGTATAGGGTGTCTTTACCTATTTTTGTGTGTACCAATCTGTATGCTCCGAGGTAGTAGATTTTAGTAATTATGTATGATCCAGTGTATAGTAGTTGCCACTTATGGCTCAGTTTCCCAATTTTGTGGATTTAGGATATGTTCTAAGTAACACCTTTTCTTCTATATAAAATTGTATTGTACGTTTCTACTTTCTGTCGTAAATTCCTTTCCTGTTTTAGCCCAGCTTTCAAGGTTGATTACTGCTTGTCATATTTTATCGCCTAATGATAATTGCTGTATCGGTATTTTGCGCAAAGGTTTCTCCCACTTGCCTACCTGTTTGCAATTGAACATCAGCTCAATTGGTGTAAATCCAGTAGATGTTTGGGGAAGGTTGTTAACAACATGTAAGAAAGGAGTGACATATTGAATCCACTTGGTATGTTTATGAGATATGTGGGTTCTTACAAACCTCTTGAATTCCTTAAACACACTTTCTATAGGAGGTGCTTCGAGATGAAATCTGGATACTAAAATGTATTTGATGTTGTTAGAATCTACAAACTCTTTCTGTTTACATTCAACAAAATTAGAGCCATTATCTGTTAATATGACTTCTGGTTCTCTTGCAAAATAATCCTCTTTAATTCGTCTTATAATTCAACTGGCTGTAATGTTCTGTACAGTGTGCAAGTTTACATTTTTAATGAAAACTATCATACAGGCCTACTATGTACACTACTGGCCATTAAAATTGCAATACCAAGAAGAAATGCATATGATAAATGGGTATTCATTGGACAAATATATTATACTAGAACTGACATGTGATTACATTTTCACGCAATATGGGTGCATATATCCTGAGAAATCAATACACGGTCTTGATACGCCTGGGCATTGAGCCAAACAGAGCTTGGATGGCGTGTACAGGTACAGCTGCCCATGCAGCTTCAATACGATACCACAGTTCATCAAGAGTAGTGACTGGCGTATTATGACGAGCCAGTTGCTCGGACACCAATGGCCAAACGTTTTCAATTGGTGAGAGATCTGGAGAATGTGCTGGCAAGGGCAGCAGTCGAACATTTTCTGTATCCAGAAAGGCACGTATAGGACCTGCAACATGCGGTCGTGCATTCCTGCTGAATTGTAGGGTTTCGCAGGGATCTAATGAAGGGTAGAGCCACGGGTCGTAACACATCAGAAATTTAACGTCCACTGTTCAAAGTGCCGTCAATGCGAGCAAGAGGTGACTGAGACTTAATCCGACTACATTCCATGACCCTCGTTTCATCTTATATCCTCCTTTCAAGACACTGTCCATTCCGTTCAACTGCTCTTCCAAGTCCTTTGCTGTCTCTGACGGAATTACAATGTCGTCGGCGAACCTTAACGTTTTTATTTCTTCTCCATGGATTTTAATACCTACTCCGAATTTTTCTTTTGTTTCCTTTACTGCTTGCTCAATATACAGATTGTATAACATTGGGGAGAGGCTGCAACTCTGTCTCACTCCCTTCCCAACCACTGCTTCCCTTTCATGCCCCTAGACTCTTATAACTGCCATCTGGTTTCTGTACAAATTGTAAATAGCCTTTCACTCCCTGTATTACCCCTGCCACCTTTAGAATTTGAAAGAGAGTATACCGGTCAACATTGTCAAAAGCTTTCTCTAAGTCTACAAATGCTAGAAACGTAGGTTTGCCTTTCCTTAATCTTTGTTCTATGATAAGTCGTAAGGTCGGTATTGCCTCACGTGTTCCAACATTTCTACGGAATCCAAACTGATCTTCCCCGAGGTCGGCTTCTACCAGTTTTTCCATTCATCTGTAAATAATTCGCATTAGTATTTTGCAGCAATGACTTATTAAACTGATAGTTCGGTAATTTTCACATCTGTCAACACCTGCTTTCTTTGAGATTGGAATTATTATATTCTTCTTGAAGTCTGAGGGTATTTCGCCTGTCTCATACATCTTGCTCACCAGATGGTATAGTTTTGTCAGGACTGGCTCTCCCAAGGCCGTCGGTAGTTCTAATGGAACGTTGTCTACTCCCGGGGCCTTGTTTTGACTCAGGTCTTTCAGTGCTCTGTCAAACTCTTCACGCATTATCGCATCTCCCATTTCATCTTCATCTACATCCTCTTCCATTTCCATAATATTGTCCTTAAGTACATCGCCCTTGTATAGACCCTCTATATACTCCTTCCACCTTTCTGCTTTCCCCTTTTTGCTTAGAACTGGGTTTCCATCTGAGCTCTTGATATTCATACAAGTGGCTCTCTTTTCTCCAAATGTCTCTTTAATTCTCCTGTAGGCTGTGTCTATTTTACCCCTAGTGAGATAAGCCTCTACATCCTTACATTTGTCCTCTAGCCATGCCTGCGTAGCCATTTTGCACTTCGTGTCGATTTCATTTTTGATATGTTTGTATTCCTTTTTGCCTGCCTCCATTGTGGTTGCACCTACAGTACGGCCATCTGTATCGCTGAGGCACACAAGCCTCCCCACCAATGGCAAGGTCCATGGTTCATGGGGAGGAGGTTTTCTACTGTACCTACATAAATCTTATACTCTGACACTACCTTTTCAGCAAGGGTGCTGCTATTATCAAGTATCCCAGCTTCACCTTTGTCAGTTGTTTAGTTTAAATCTGCACATATCTTATCTCTCTGATTTTTGACAAATGTTGACTCTAAACTTACCTGGTCCACTCTTAGACTTAAGTTATGTACTTCTGTAGGTAAGTTTTTTTCACACATCTTACAGCTTGCTGACTGCATCTGTCACATTTTGTTCCGATGCATCCAGTTGCGATTGCCTCTCAAGTATTTGAGAAAATGCTTCACTAAGGTTTTGTAACCCATCTGCAGGTTGTTCCTGTGTATCGTCTATGGATGATACTCTTTCCATTAACGTATTAGTTCGTTACCTAGTTCTGTCACTTCCTGGATAGTTCGTCAGAAAATTCATTGCGTATAGTTTTGCTCAACTCACAGAACTGTAGAGTAATTCTTGATTTTGCAGTGTAAACTTTTGTCTCATATTTTCCTGATGTTTTGTGAACTGCTGTGCCATACCCTTAAGTTGTTGTGTTACACTTTCCTGAAATTCCTGTTGTTTTGTAAACTGTTGTCTTATTTGTTGTATGGGTTGCGTCAAATTGAGTGTATCACTAGTATTTAATTTTTTTTACGAACTGTTTCCTGTTCTTGCATTCACGATGTCATGAGCAAGTAATCAAAGGGAATTTTGATGTCGCATCCATCAGTTTCACTATTTGAAACAATGTTTCCTGGTGAGAACTGAGAAATTGTCTCAATGAGCATCAAGAAAGTGACATCATGATTAGTTATATCACTAGTGCCATCAATTTTTAATAGTGGAACGCCAACCTGGTTGTTTTGTTAGCCATCGGCCAGATCATGAGTTGGTACGTAATCTTCAACTGTAGCCATGCTCATATTTCCGACATCTTGGCATATTGCATTTTGTAATGAATTTTCAACAATGGCCATTTCCTTTGACCCCATTGTGAATAGTTTTTAATAAAATTATGAATACAGTTTTTCGAAAATGAAATTTTGTCTGTATCAGTACTTTTCAATTAAAGTAGGTTTACCTGCATATTCCTAATGAACCTGGGTATTATCTGACACAGTTTTATAGGATTTAAATGACTTATCTTGAACTTTAATGATGAGTTTCTACAAATTTTCGTCTTTCCTATAGAAATGCACTTTCCATAAAGGATATTAATTGGAAGGAAACGAGATTATATATTGCCAGAGAGATTGCGCCAAGCACACCCATATAAGCATACAGTGTAGCAGCTTCCTACCTTTACTGTTGTAATCAGCATTCCTGGTCCATTATGTTTGTAGGCAGAATTTAATTTTAATTTGCTCCTACAATGGTATTATCATTCCCAATCTCATAGACATGTAACAAATTCAATGAAGTTTTCATTAGTTTCTTGAAGCAATAATATGAATCATTTATCTCAAAAATTTTTATCTCAACAATTGAAAGTTCTGTTTATATGTTGCTTGGCGCTGTCCTGTCATGGTCGCCATTGAATGGGTATGTGGAAATTGGAAAAATTGATTGGAAAGAAAAGTAGAAAAAATTTTGAAGGTAATTTATGAATCTGTGCATAATCTTGGGTGAACTTAATCTAATAACAGTATCAACAGACCTTGAATATCATTACATTCAGGGTCAATAAATATAATTTGCATTATGTATTCCCACTTCCAGTAGTGCGCACTACCAAATAATCACTGCAGCCATTGAAATTGTCGATCTGTTTATAAGAAGCATAATATTTTTAGTATAAGTAAACCACATTCAATAGGTGCCTATCAAGTCTGAGTCATTAACTTTACATTAATTCCACTGTGTTTAGTCTTGATTGTGACAATGTTGATGCAGGAACACTCCTCCAGATACAGCATTAATTATTCTTGTCCTCACTGAACCTCTTGCTGCAGGATCTCAGCAGCTAGTGAAATGATGGACAGATTGGAGTTGAATTTATACTGTGCAAATAAATATTCCTTTTCTAACAACTTTTTATAATACTTATATCGAACAGTTAAACATTTTTAACAATGCTGGTATGACGGATACAAGCATATGTTCGTATGCTACCACTTCCTGAAACAAAAGGGGTGAAGATACATGAATTAACAAATTTAAGATTGTATTTATTACATTGTTTCATACAGATATTTAACGATGTATCAAAACATTATCCTTGCCACAAAACAACTCGTTAATTTAGTTCTGGCGGTTTCTTCGGTTTATAGCTCATTCAGTTTACATATAGCTTATATACATATATATATATATATATATATATATATATATATATATATAAGAAAAGAAAGGAAAAGAATATGATTAAATACCAGATGACACTAGTTTTGTAATCAATCCAAGCATACATATAGGAAAAGAAGAATTGCAAACAAAATTCTTAAAAGTATCATTGATTGGTTTTCTGTGAATGACATCACTCTCAATTTTAATGAGACACAGCATATTCAGTTCTGCACATCTAGGGGTACTACACCAATGATATGTGTAACACATGGCAAGGAAATAATAAATAAGGTGAAAACTTCAAAATTCTTAGGTATGCAATTGGGGCCATCCATAAATTACGTCACACTGTAAGGCAAAATGGTGGGCTCAATAAGGTGTGAAGTTATGTAACAAGAGGGGCAAGAGTCACTAGCTTCATGATGTTTGATGTATATATCTAAAGTGTTACAACTATGAACTTAAACTCCAGCAAGAAAACTTTATACTATCACCAAATCTATCAATATTATTAAATAAAGTTTAAAATGTTTGTATCACTTTTTGGCATGTTGCAGCTGTGCTAGTTCACACTCACTGTACCTACCCCACCAGCCTCTTTTGACACGCACTGAAGGTCAGCCTTCAAGGATTTATACATCTACAAGTACATGGATACTCCGCAAATCACAAGTATGTTTCTGGCAGAGTGGTCATCGAACCATCATCACAGTAATTCTTTATTGTTCCAATCCCCAACAGTGCACGGAAAAAACGAAGACCTATATCTTTCCATGTGATTTCTTATTTTCCTTATTTTATTGTGATGATAGTTTCTCCCTATGTAGATTGGCGTCAACAAAATATTTTCACAATCTAAAGAGATAGTTCTTGATTGAAATTTCGTGAGAAGATTCCGCTGCACCGTAAAACGCCTTTGTTTTAATGATGTCCACCCCAAATCCTGTATCTTACCAGTCACAGTCTCTTCCCTATTTCGCAATAGTACAAAACGTGCTGCTCTTCTTTGAACTTTCTCGACATACTCCGTTAATCCCATCTGTAACGATACAAGACCGCTCGGCAGTACTCCAAAGGAGGTCGCATCTTCAATGCCCCATTTACCATTAGGTTAAATTGGCTTCTGCACAGTTCAGAACAGAACAGCAGAAATTGGCTCGCTGGGCACCCAAAGAATCACGGTAGTGTCACTGTAGATGCATCAATCGGATTTCTCGGTAGTTGAGCGTCCCCATTTCTGTTGGCCCTAGATTCGTGCGAGATACAATGGCAAAGACATCAATGCGTTGGACACAGGTATTCTCCTAGTTCCCGTGGTTTCTGACATGGTGAAAGCTGTTAGAGTTGCGGCGATGAACAGCTGCAACTATTTTCGACCGATCAGAGGAAACTCCACTGACTGGTTCCAAAGCCTTTAATAAGCCTCCACCAAAGAGATCAATGTGCGTATGTGCAAAGCATTTTGTGTCAAGACTCGTAAGTTTCTCATCCCAGATAAGAAGTTCTAGGTTCCTGCTACCCTATTAAAGGAACTGTGTGGCTCAAACTTGAGAAAAATTAATATATTCTACTTTAATTTTATTCCCTTGAGAGATTTTTCCGTAGAAATGTTTTGCATATATAGAACCTAGGATATCATAAGTAAAAGGATCTCTGTGTACCGTAAAGTCACTTTCAAAGTGAATAACTTTTTTCCCTCTTTCATACAAGGATCCGTTCACAAGAGCCGATAATTGGGAGTCACATACTATTGTCATTCGTATAAATGACAGGCGAACATTAAGTTGGATCACTTTAAGGGGGATGTCGCATATGTATAAATAAACGTGCTGTGATGTCACACATACATTACTGAAATCAAGCTAATACCAGATTCTTAACCAGTGGACACACTGCGGCCCCACTCTACCAGCTGAACCAAGAATAATTTTTCTTCAGATTAGATAATTTCTGGCATTTGTAATGTTAGGGCATTTATTACATTGTTGTTTATTAACACTGGTACTAATTATCTGCAATGTATTGTCGATCAGCAACAAAATTTGTGTTACAAAAATCAGTGAAACAAGCTGATCAAATTTTATCATCATATGCGTGTAATCGAAATGTAAAGGAAAACAGGATGTTGGTGAAGGAAGTATTGTCAAGAATAAGTATAAACGTCTTCAGTTAACATTTTGTATCACTGGTTCTCCAAGAGGTGCCGATTTGAAGTGGAAGGAAACGTTTGACTCAGTTACATTTATCATAATCGACGTTTTTCGAAATCATGGCACTCTCAATCATTCTTTAAATGCAGTAATGATGTACAGCACCATTTTCGTAATTTTTCATGTTTCGCAGGACGCATTTCGAGATTTCTCATCGTCATTATCAAATACGTACATTAGTGTATGTTTGTGCTTTGCTGCCTCTCTTGCACTGTAGCCGTCTTCTTGTGGTTATAATATGTTTTGCTTTCTCCATTACGCAGAAAACAAGACACACGCAAACCATCATCACCCATACTGTTTGTGAAATTACACGGTGTGTATGTTTTCCGCATAGTGTAGTAGGCACAGTGACGTACCGTACCTTAACCTCAAAAAGACTACACAATACAGTGCAAGAGACCAACAACACACAAACAGCATACAAAATACTTACGTAAATATTGTACTTTAAATTCTCGAAACGCGTAGTGCCAAGCATGAAAAAACTACACATCCGATACACTGTTTCCATACTTAATTCACTAACATTCGAGCAACACAAAGTGAGTTGAGATGTCAACTAGCGCTACATACTGTCAGACAACGAAACATTCGGAAATAAACGTTCGAGAAAACCCAACTGGTTCAGATAATCACTCACGAAGCAGCGCATGCGCAGTAGAGACAGTTTGAAAACGGTTGCGCTTGCCTGTGATAGCTTTGCTTTTACTCGAACGAACCTCGTCGACCCCTGTGCCTCGACGCAGAGATTTCGCCCAGTCGCAAAGCATGGTAATTGGGCGAATGCCTGTGTCGAATGCTTTGGCGTGATTCCTGCGGTTGCGACCGGTACTCCAACGAACCTAATTTCGAATGTCCAGCAATAATTTCAGTGATTTGCAAGTTACAGGTACATTTGTAATATACGAAATACAACATGTTTGCATTATGAAATCGGTCAAATTACGGTTTCGGCGGGTTTCACGTGATGTGTAGGTGTTCGTATTAGCGCTAAGAATCATGGGAAATGAACACGGCCAATCATGAGTCAGATGCAGATAACAAATGACAGTGTAGTTGAAAGGTAATTGCAACGTAGGAAAAGTCATCATAATCTGATGCCCTAAAACGTTTAGCCAACGTATTACAATATAAAACATCAGATGGACAATCATGGTAGTAATGTTGCATAGGCACATTTCCCTCTCATTTTGTATTTACAACATAAAATTATTTGCTTAGGCCCATACGTAAACTACGAGGATTGCAAGAGGCTATTATGTAACATATGGATGTAACATTATCAGATTTTTTTATTGCTTGAGTGGATTTCCTGTACATATAGTGTGTAAAATTGACCAAAAATTCACAGCAGTTTGGCAGCACCTACCTTCAACACGCCAGATATATTTCTCAGATTTGTTCAAATATCAGTATCACCTGACTAGTTGCTGTACACGCCTAGCTGCAGTGACGAAGTAGTTGATTACAATCCAATTTTGCATTCAGTCCTTATCTCATTTATTGTTCAATTTTGCTTTCAGTCCTTAACTCATTTATTGTTTGATTAATCTGTTTGGTCACTGTGAGTGACTCTCTTCCTATATGCAAACTATCTCTCTCTCTCTCTCTCTCTCTCTCTCTCTCTCTCTCTCTCTCTCGCTGGTAACGTCATGTCAAATCAACAAAGAAAAGTACAATTTTCGACAATATCTCCAACTTTTATCAAATTTGGCGTGTTTATTGTACACGAGAGAATGAAAAGTGCCAAATCACAGAATTATGGCTACAACAAGGAATTCTGAAACCAAAGTTCGGATAATGTGCTTCAAATTCGACAAACACTGCTGACAAAAACAGATGCAACTACTGTTCTAATAGAGGCAGAAGAGTGAAACAGGTATCTTTGGAAAGGGCCTGGAACAAGCTTTCAGATGATACCCAACAAGGGCATATTTAAACACTGTACACAGTAAAGGTCCCTGACCTTGACCTTCGAATTTGAATTACATAAAACATGTCACCATAATTTTTTTTGAAAAATTTTATGTGCTTCATATTACACTACATAACATACTATAAAATAAAGTTGGGATGACAGTTGCAGTAGGATATATAAATTAGTACTGTATGTGCAGCCATGTGGTACAATGAAACAACACCAGTTATATGCAGACTACAACAAATTACTGAAAAACATGGTAACTGTTAAAACAGAGATGTGACAGCAACGCATAGTAAGGTAGCAGTGTGAATAGGCCAATAGCAATCATTTTATTTCCACCAGTCACAGTTAAGCTGACAATCTGAAGAGGCCAATAGCATTCTTGTTTTGAACAATTACTGCTAAAATTGCAAGACGAGAAGGCCAACAGCAAGCATTTTTATTTTGACCTGTGAAAGGTTAGCTTGTAAAGTGAAAGGCCAACAGCAGCCGTTCTTGTTACATGACAGTAAGTCAGAAGATAGGAAATCATACGAGTGAAGTGTTTTCTTTCAAAGTCTGGATGTCAATGTGGATGCTACATGTACAGATGAAGTTATAGCAGAAGTGTTGTGTTTTGTGACTGTACAAATCTAATGGTTGGAGTTTGAGAGGGTCATGTACTGCTGTAAATCCTTCAGGAAAAATAGACACAATAGATACAAGAAAAATGTGTAAAATGTGAATGGTTGATATAATCAGTGGCATAATGGCAGACCACAAAATATATGACAGATGTAGGAAAAAATTGACACCAAAACAAAGGCCTGTGGCCGAACAAAGTACATTGAAGTGGATGGGAATCACAAACCTGCATAAGTCCTCAGTCGAGTGAGGCACATCTGACGCAACTGACAGCATCCATACATTTTAAAATGTCCACGGATGGCTAAATAAATTAAAAAAAATAGTAATAAAAATAAATAAACCTCAAATATTGCTTTAGTTCCATTAGTTGGCATTCTTGTATCTGTTAAGAAGAGACTGAGAGGTATTCAAAAGTAAATATGTACCCATTGTGGGAGAAAATGCAGTGGATGAAACAAATGTGAAATCTGAAATTATAATGCAATTGAAAAAGAAATTTAGTACTAGCATCACGAGCAGTGAGAAGATCTTCCAAAAAGTTGGAGCATTTGAAGAAATAAAAATGAATTTGGAGCCTCAAACTATTTAGTGAGAAAGGCAGAACAATTAGTTAAAGAATGTTATGTATCTTAGCAACACCTAATGCAAGACCTAGGCGTGCTCTAAGAGAAGACACTGTGAACGATGCCATAGAATTTTGCGACATAGCAGATAGAAGTTGCTATTTGCCTGGGAAGAAGAACTTTATTTCTATGAAGAAAAACAGATCCAGGGTTCATACACAAAAACACAGGTGTTGGGAAACCTGTATGAGTTGTATGAAGCATTCAGAGATGTACATCCAGGACTGAAAATAAGATTATCCAAATTTTGCCAATTACAATGCAACAATTGTGTTCTGTCTGGTGCAACCAGTACCCATAGTGCGTGTATGCTGCATTCACTAAAATGTGAAGCTTATGTTAAAAGGTTGAAGACTGAAAAAGTTGGCATGTGATGCTGACTGTGAACTTAACACATATAAACAGTCTGGCACAAATCATTTTTAACACTGCACAGCCAAAATGTCATATGTCAACCTGTGATAACTGCCCAGGTACACCCTCTTTCATGACATATGTAGGACAATTGTTTGATGAAAATGGAATTGACGAAGCGGCATACAAACAATGGAAACTCCAGGTAGGAATATAAGCAATGTAGGAAAAGACACATTTGCTACTTACCGTAAAGAAGACACTTCAAGTTGCAGACAGGCACAATTAAAAGACACTTACATATAACTTTTGCCCACAGCCTTTGTCAGTAAAACATGCATCTCGGGCCCGAGATGCTGGGGTTGGCGTCATGTGTTCATGAGGTGTGTTTGTGTGTGTGGTTTTTTTTTTTTTTTAGTGACGAAGGCTGTGGCCAAAAGATATATGTGAGTGCCTTTTAATTGTACCTGTCTGCAACTTGATGTGTCTTCTTTATGGTAAGTAGCAATCTGTGTTTTCCTAAATTGTGGACATGTACAGGCAGAACAATTTTCAAGACATGTCGGTCTTCTGTGGGACTTCTTGGAAAACCTTGCTGACAAATTAAAAATGCTCCTGCTGTACTCCTTCATAGCCACCCACAACCTGTATTTCCACAGAATGTGAAAGAGACACTTTGTGACAGTGAATACATCATTATTTGTTATTTTACAGGGAATTTAGCATATTTGCTGCAGGTTGAGGTCTAAGGGTTTCACTGGAACAACACACGGGCATCCAGAAACCCATGAAATTGATGACATTTCATCTGTTATTGTGTCAGAATGCTTTAAACATAACACTGTGACCATTTGTCTTTTCCAATATCATTTGGTTAACTTCATGATAACCCATTTCTGTATAATACCTAAGTACATTTATTACTCCTCAGATGCTGCTGCAGTCCAGCATATAAAGTGCAAGAATTTTGAAAACATATATTTTCATCTGAGTGATTTTGATGTCTTTGTAGAGCAGCATTTCTTTGCCACATCATATTCCAAAGGACTGTGTCATGTATCCCTGGTACCATCAAGAGACTTGCTGCTTGTGCCAGTTCACAGTGCATCTACAACTCTTAGATAATGGTACCTAGACAGTTGTTTGAATAATATTCCAAGAACATTCTAGTGGTCACTTTCATTGTACAATTAACAGTGAGTATGATGAAGAAGAATCTGCCCTTCAAGAGGGGTTTGCGCAGATATGCACAATTGCAGATATCCACAAATTAGACTGTATTATTGCCACTAGCCATAAAAAATCCAAACAAAGATTTTCTACAATTCACCAGACTTCAGAAATGAAAATCTAATATGGACCCAACAAGACTCATACCTTGGTGATATCACAGGGTTAGTTGCATGCACGTGCGAAGGTCACTGGTGGCTTGGATGTATTTTGAATGTTAATAATGATACAAGTCTAGTTACAGTTAGCTACCTACATCCTCATGACCTTTCCCTTCTCTTGTGTACCACAGAAACCTGACATATTTACTGTGAATAAGAAAGACATTCTTACAAAGATTGGTGTGAGAACACCAAGACGTTGAACGTTGCCAAAAATGCACAAAAAGTGTTGTATCTTGCTATCCAGTATTGAGGGATGTAACCTGTGATGATAAACTTGTCACTGTGTTTGTTGGTGTGAATCTAGTGACTGTCATGCCTCCCTTCCTCCCTCCATTTCTTACTTTTGTAAATCAGCCTCAGTAATGGTGCTGATTTCTACAGTTACCCACACTGTGACTGTTGAGTTTTCATTGTTATGAAGAATGGGAACCCAGCTTTTTTATATGTATTCCAAGAAAAATTATGATCTGTGCTCACTACATAACTTTTCATCTGACTCCCTCCAGCATTTTTACTTCTCTGTGTATTTGTTCTTTTAAACACTAAACACATGCACACTGTATGATAGAATTACATTCAGTGTCAGGTAAAACAACTTGTGACTTGACTGAATGACAGAAAAGATGTAGATGATGAAGGATTTGACCCTATAAAATGAGAGAGAGAGAGTAGTATTTTTTAATCAAAACTTATGTAATGCATTAATTAATTAGGTCACCCAAACCTTTGACACCAGGTCTTGTCTTCATACTGTTACATAATGACGTGATTTTCAGTTAATCTGATTTCTCGAAAAGCTGAAGTAGATGCATAGATATTCTTTGCATAGTGGAAGTGAAGGATCATAAAATGGCATATGTTATGTGGAAGCGTGATAGTAGTTAAAAAGAGCTATGCCAAATATAAATTGCCAAGGGAGGTTTTCATAATTTATTTTCCATATATCCCATTTCAGCAGTATAATGTGTTGTCACATTCATGGAAACTGCTAGCTTCCTTCAACAGCTGCTGATTGCTACTGTGTCCTCTATCTCAAATGTTAAACTTACATGTCACCTCTGAAATACATCTGGGATTTGGTTCATTGATGAATTGTTCATCATAGACATGTTGATGTTTCATGGACTTTTTATGTGGGAACTGCTATGGGAGAGATTCCCCAGGGATACATAAAGGCTCTCTGTAATTCCATGTGGTGATTAGAGGCTCTGATTGCTGCACTTACTGGCTTCATAACATATTGAGTTCTCAAAGCCAGATACATGTTGTGGGACGTGAATGTATGCTGTACACTTTGCTTTTAGAACAGTAATTTATCCATATCATGACTCTATTGATCGAAGTCGTAACAGTAGCGTACACTGAGGTGACAAAAGTTGTGGGATAGTGAAGAACACATTTACAGATGGGGGTAGTATTGCACACACAAGGTATAACAGGGCAGTGCATTGACAAACTGTAATTTTACTTAGGTGATTATGTAAAAATGTTTCCAATGTGATAATGCCCACATGACAGGAATTAACAGATGTTGAGTGCAGAATGGCAGTTGGAGTGATACACTTGGGACATTACATTTCAGAAACCATAAGGGAATTAAATATTCTCAGATCCACAGTGTCATGAGTGTGTGAGAATACTAAATTTCATGTATTATCTCTCACTTCAGACAAGGAAGTGGCTGGTGGCCTCAGCTTAAAGACTGAGAACAGCAACATTTGTGTAGAGTTGTCAGTGCTGCAGATAAGCAACACTGTGAAGGAAAACCCTAGAAATCAATGTGGAACACTTGATGAACATATCTGTTAGGACAGTGCAAGGAAATTTGGCATCAAGGGGTATGGAAGCAGACGACCAATGCGAGTGCCTTTACTAGCAACATGACATTGCCTACAGCACCTCTTCTGGGTTTATGACCATATCAGTTGGAACCTAGACAACTGTAAAACCATAATCTGGCCGTATGAGCCCTGATTATAGTTGGTAAGAACTGATGGTAGGGTTTGAGTGTAGCACAAATGAAGCCATGGACTGAAGTTGTTAAAACAGTGTGCAAGCTGGTGGTGGCTCCATAATGGTGTGGGCTGTGTTTACATGGAATGGACCGGGTCTTCAGGTCCAACTAAACTACTTAGAGATTATCTGCAGCCATTCATGGACTTTATGTTCCCAAACAATGAAGGAATTTGTATGGATAACAATGCACCATGTCACCAGACCAGAACTGTTCACAAATGGTTTTAAAAACTTTATGGACAATTCAAATGATTGATTTGGCCAGCCAAATTGCCCAACAAGAACATTTATGTGACATAATTGAGAGGTCAGTTTAAGCACAAAATTCCATATGAGCAATACTTTTGCGACTATGTACAGCTGTACAGGCAACCGGCTCAATATTTCTGCAGAGAACTTCCAGTGACTTGTTGATTCCATGCCATGTTGAGCTGCTGCACTATGCTGGGCAAGCAGAGGTCTGATATGGTATTTGGAAATATCCCATGATTTTTGTCACCTCAGTGTATATGGAAAAGTGCCATAAATTCAGTTAGGGGAAATAACATGATAAACATACCAACCATCTTCCTAAAATTAATAAAAGTACTCCGCGCCTAGTATTAACGTTTATGTTTATTAACTATGCAGACTGATAAATGTTACATAATTACAAGAGGATGAGCACAGATAGTTAGGATACAAGTAGTCTTTGTGATCAAGGAGGCGTGGAGAGCAGAGGATTTGGGCTGAGTGAAGTGTGGGATGCAACCATATGTATTGAAGATTTATTTGTTTAATCGAGTTGACCAGAGAATTATACTGTACATCAGTTTAATGTCACATCAGTTAATTATTGTTGTCTTGCAAAAGCAAATTAATATTCATTTCACTTATCTGCACCTTGAATTCGTCGTCATACTCCTTCGATAATTGGACACATGGAGATCTGGTGCTAGACTGGTAATAATCTTGCCCTGACAGGTCTCTTGGCTGTTGTTACTAAATGAAAGAAACTCTTATCTCTGCAGGATTAATAATAATAAGGGCTAAAGGGCTAACATATCCTGAGAAGACAAAAAATTGTTGCCTGCTGCTCACTGGGAGATTGAATACCACCTGACACTGTTACAGGCTTGTGACACAGTAAGAAAAGTACATAGGCTGAGCAGAGACATATGGCGAATCATTCCAGTGTTTATATGGGCTGGAAACAGTGAAATTAATTGGGATAAGTGAATTTGATGAAGGCTGTATTGTTGTTGTGTGGCATCTTAGAAGCGGTGAAGCTAGTCAGTTGTCCACATGCCACAGTTGTCAGCATCTATAGAAAGTAGTTGAACAGCAATGAAACCATGAGTGGATGACAATGTATTGGGAGTATGACATTCAGTGCTTATTGCTAAGCATGGGGTTCTGGAGCATACGTCCCTAGTGTGTTTCCTTGTTAATGCAATGGCATTGCAAATTAAGTTTATCTTGTGGAATGAGATTGTCAAGTTTTGACTTGGTCCTTTGGAACTGGTTTGCCTAGTTGGTTGAATTATGTTTCATGTTTTCACTGGTACCTCATCATCCAGACAAATGGCTACTCAAAACATGCACTGCGCCGTAGACACAGAAATGTGGGGACAATTTTACCCCAAGGGGGACATATACCTGAGACAGCTGTGGACTACATGTTGTAAACGTTATCCTGCATCCCTTCATGCTTCATCTCTTCCCCTGTGACTATGGCATCTTCCAGCAGGATAACTGCCCATGCCGAAAGGTCAGAATCGTACTGCAGTGGCGGTAATGAACTCGTATTGATGTATTGGCCACCAAATTCTTCTGTCTGAACTTGATGGAACATATCTGGGATGCTGTTGGGTGCCAGCTCTGTACTTAAAAATCACTGGCCTATAATTTATGGGAATTGTGTGACTTGTGCATAGACCTCTGGTGCCACATTGTACGGGCTGAGATTGATATTGTGCTGTGAGTTTGATCACTGCATGGTTCTCTGTTGGATAATTAATTTCCAGCCAGAATGAAGAAAGATATCTTTGTTTTTATTATCTTTGTAGACATGATTGTTGTCTGCAATGTGATACAGTTTTTTAGGTGCAACCCCAAATATGTAATGCGTGAGACTGATCACAGTGTAGCATAATACAGATACTGCAATGCATACGTATGTATCTAGTAATCAGTCTGAAAGATAATCTTGTTAGTGTCCTTGCATGTAATGTATTCAGTTATGATGAGACCAATGCCATTAACGACCCTGGAAAATCACTTGATTAGGGACTTCTCCCCTCTCGCCCCCCCCCCCCCCCCAACCATTTTTTTATGCAGAGAGAATCATATTAAGAAGCTACTTTGGAAAGAAAATGTTCCCATAGGCCATTCTTGTTGTAACAAATCATGTGGCATTGCTGGGGTTGATACAGTTGTACTATGCATCATTGGATTTATATGGCAACATATGTGGAGAATCCTTTAGAAGAAGCTTTTCTCTCAGATGTGAGGCATCTGGAAGCTATAAAGTCATTACTATTTCATTTCAATTAAGAGGCTTTTAATCTCTGCAGTGTTTATGCTAAAAGTTGGTTTTTACGTCAACAAACGAAAGAAAAAAAAAAAACTGTTAACTGCTTGCAGTTGCTTTCTTCATGCCTAGGAGATATGTGTACACAGAAGAGTCTGAGGTGGAGTGGTTGTCAGCATATGTGAGTGAAGATGATGTGTAGTATAGTGAGGGAAAAGTATAAACAGGTTAAAGAAAGGTTGATTTGTACTTGTGACATTTTTGGGAAGCCTCTAGAAAAAAAGAACTAGAGTACAGAACTGTGTGCATTGTACTGGAAGTTCTGGAGGACCAGAAAATAAAGGTATTAGGAAGAGACAAATTTCCTCCGATTCCCACAAAATATTTAGAGTGGAACAAACTGACATCTCAATAGAGCCTATGAAGAACATATTTATTTTAACAATACCTTCTGTTGAATGATACAATTGTTTAAACTATACATATGCAAAGTATTTTGATGTTAAGGAACAGACACCCTTGTTGCTGTCAATATTTCAGTTTCTCATTATTAATTTTGATGTTATTCCTTCAACATACTTGAAATAAAAAAAAGATTAGAGTGATTTTCTGTTCCAGTTTATCATATTACACTTACTGTTTTACCCACTGTCTTAGCAATGTCTGAACCGAAATTGCTGAGATTTTTTTAGGTATCATTTTTCATTGCTAGTAGTCTCTATACATGACAAAAAGTAGATGTGGCTAATTTACCTCAAAATAAGTATGAGACTGGTATATAATTTGCAAATCATTTCTGAAATATGAGGTTGATCACTCATTATTTTTTCTAGTCCTCTGATAAAAAGTATTTTAATGTGTTTCTGTTGATGCCTTTCACCTGCACTCTCCACATGCTGAATTTTGAATGATCATAACTGAGCATAATTTGGGTGTGGAACCGAAGATCTTAAAAATAAATAAATAAGAAGTGCTCATTCTCACCCCATTTCACACTACCTCCAGAAATATACCATAGCCCTGTCAGATCCATGCCACACTGAATCACTGCTGTATTGCATTCCAAGCATGAACAAACAAACCATTAAACAGCTGGCCATAGTGTTTTGACTCATCAGTGTGTCTTAGGTAATTGCACTTGTTCACAGGATTTTAGTGTGACACAGATTTCACTTTCCAAAGAACTGTCAGATGGTTTGTGTGCAGTGAAAGATGATGGATACATATCCATGATGTGGACATTAAGCTGAATGAATCTTTGCATATGGTATGACTGAGTAAGAATACTATGGATTTATGCCAGATATCACAACTTTTCTCTGGGTTAAATTGTGTTAAAATATAGTTAAAATTTGCACCTGAAGAGACACTGTTAACACTAAACAGTGAGAATTAGTCTAAATATTGTCAAACCATGGGTGATGCAACAGTGGGTGAACATTACATCGTTTGAGCATTTGCGAAACCTTAGACAAGTAATTGGAAAAATAGGCCTTCCTTGTGTGTGCCAAAAATATTAAACCTCATCAAGAAGTGTGGCCCCTATTTTTTCAAGCAAAAAAAACAATCAGCAAGTTTTTTTTTTCACATAATAGTTTAATATGAAAAAAGTATACTACATGGTGATGAACTCTGCACTGCACTATGACTTGGTGCTACAGCAACTGGTTGCTGAAAGTGATTACATTTGAGGAAGGTATGAATGACATTTGAATGATTCATGTAATATCAATGAGATGTTAGACGTTTCCACCTGTATGAAATGCATAAAACACGAAGAGCTGAACATCAGAATTTTCTTAAATAAACTACAATTTTACAGCATTAAAGGGCTTGTTTCATAATTTATCAGTAGGAACGAGACCACAACACATGATCCCCTGGCCTGCTAGTGAAACAGCGCATGACTGTCAGTGTGTTAAAAAGTAATGCACAGAACTTACAACACATTTAATATCTTGGAAAAAAATAAAAATTAACACACTTAACACAATATTTCTCTTGGTATGAATGGAATGTAGTCTAATTAAGTCGGGTGATGCTGAGGGAATTAGATTAGGAAATGAGGCACTTAAAGTAGTAAAGGAGTTTTGCTATTTGGGGAGCAAAATAACTGATGATGGTCGAAGTAGAGAGGATATAAAATGTAGGCTGGCAATGGCAAGGAAAGCGTTTCTGAAGAAGAGAAATTTGTTAACATCCAGTATTGATTTAAGTGTCAGGAAGTCATTTCTGAAAGTATTCGTATGGAGTGTAGCCATGTATGGAAGTGAAACATGGACGATAAATAGTTTGGACAAGAAGAGAATAGAAGCTTTTGAAATGTGGTGCTACAGAAGAATGCTGAAGATTAGATGGGTAGATCACATAACTAATGAGGAAGTATTGAATAGGATTGGGGAGAAGAGAAGTTTGTGGCACAACTTGACCAGAGGAAGGGATCGGTTGGTAGGACATGTTCTGAGGCATCAAGGGATCACCAATTTAGTATTGTAGGGCAGCGTGGAGGGTAAGAATCGTAGAGGGAGACCAAGAGATGAATACACTAAGCAGATTCAGAAGGATGTAGGTTGCAGTAGGTACTGGGAGATGAAGAAGCTTGCACAGGATAGAGTAGCATGGAGAGCTGCATCAAACCAGTCTCAGGACTGAAGACCACAACAACAACAACATCATTTCCTAATGCATCATGTCTGTTGATACATTTTTCCAATAGAGAACACGTTTCAAACTACCCATTTTACAGTCGTCATGCAGCTGTCCATGAGCAGTGTGGCTTGGCACTGTTCCTTAAAGCCTTTCTTCAGTGTGCCAAATAGAAAGAACTCTGGAGACACAAGGTCATGACTATATTGTTAGTACTCGTGTAACACTCAGCTGAATTTTAGTGTCAAATATTATCATCTAGTAGGCGTCCGCTCCCGGTAGCTGCGTGGTTAGCGCGACAGAATGTCAATCCAAAGGGCCCGGGTTCGATTCCCGGCCGGGTCGGAAATTTTCTCCACTCAGGGGCTGGGTGTTGTGTTGTCCTAATCTTCATCATTTCATCCCCATTGACGCGCAAGTCGCCGAAGTGGCGTCAAATCGAAAGACTTGCACCAGGCGAATGGTCTACCCGATGGGAGGCCATCGTCACACGACATTATATTATTATCTAGCAGGCAAATGTTAGTACCCTTTGGTATTTTTTTAAATTATACACCTAGTTCCATAGGACCAAATTGAGGAGCGAATCTCCATGGTCATGGAACATATCAGTACATAAAATTACAACAGAAAAGTCATAATAAATTAAATAAAATGTTTTGACTCCTAAAAAGACAACAACCTGTAAGTTTATATGAATGCAATCAACAATCAATATAACATAGGAATCTGATTAATTTTTCAAGGAACTCCTCAACAGAATAGAAGGAGTGACCCATGAGCAAACTCTGTAGTTTAGATTTGAAAGCATTTGGATTGCTGTTAAGATTTTCCAGTTCTTGTGGTAGCTTACTGAAAATGGATGCAGTAGAATACTGCCCACCTTTTGCAAAAGAGTTGAGAAGGTACAATCCAAATGCAGAGTTGATTTCTGCATAGTATTAACTGGACAAAAGTTGCTACATAAAAAAACAAAGATGATGTAACTTACCGAACGAAAGCACTGGCATGTTGATAGACACACAAACATACACACAAAATTCAAGCTTTCACAACCAACGGTTGCTTCATCAGGAAAGAGGGAAGGAGAGGGAAAGACGAAAGGATGTGGGTTTGAGGGAGAGGGTAAGGAGTCATTCCAATCCTGGGAGCGAAAAGACTTAACTTAGGGGGAAAAAAGGTCAGGTATACACTCGCGCACACACACACACACACACATATCCATCCGCACATACACAGACACAAACAGACATTTATAAAGGCAAAGAGTTTGGGCAGAGTTGTCAGTCGAGGCGGAAGTACAGAGGCAAAGATGTTGTTGAATGACAGGTGAGGCATGAGCGGCGGCAACTTGGAATTAGTGGAGGTTGAGGCCTGGTGGGTAACGGGAAGAGAGGATATACTGAAGGGCAAGTTCCCATCTCCGGAGTTCTGACAGGTTGGTGTTAGTGGGAAGTATCCAGATAACCCGGATGGTGTAACACTGTGCCAAGATGTGCTGGCCGTGCACCAAGGCATGTTTAGCCACAGGATGATCCTCATTACCAACAAACACTGTCTGCCTGTGTCCATTCATGCAAATGAACAGTTTGTTGCTGGTCATTCCCACATAGAAAGCTTCACAGTGTAGGCAGGTCAGTTGATAAATCACGTGGGTGCTTTCACACATGGCTCTGCCTGTGATCATGTACACCTTCCGAGTTACAGGACTGGAGTAGGTGGTGGTGGGAGGGTGCATGGGACAGGCTTTACACCAGGGGCAGTTACAAGGGTAGGAGCCAGAGGGTAGGGAAGGTGGTTTGGGGATTTCATAGGGATGAACCAAGAGGTTACAAAGGTTAGGTGGACGGCGGAAAGACACTCTTGGTGGAGTGGGGAGGATTTCATGAAGGATGGATCTCATTTCAGGGCAGGATTTGAGGAAGTCGTATCCCTGCTGGAGAGCCACATTCAGAGTCTGATCCAGTCCCAGAAAGTATCCTGTCACAAGTGGTGCACTTTTGGGGTTCTTCTGTGGGAGGTTCTGGGTTTGAGGGTGTGAGGAAGTGGCTCTGGTAATTTGCTTCTGTACCAGGTCGGGAGGGTAGTTGCGAGATGCGAAAGCTGTTTTCAGGTTGTTGGTGTAATGGTTCAGGGATTCTGGACTGGAGCAGATTCGTTTGCCATGAAGACCTAGGCTGTAGGGAAGGGACCGTTTGATGTGGAATGGGTGGCAGCTGTCATAATGGAGGTACTGTTGCTTGTTGGTGGGTTTGACGTGGACGGATGCGTGAAGCTGGCCATTGGACAGATGGAGGTTTTTTTTTTTATATATATATATGTCTACTTGTGTCTGTATATGTGCGGATGGATATGTGTGTGTGAGAGAGTGTATACCTGTGCTTTTTTCCCCCTAAGGTAAGTCTTTCCACTCCCGGGATTGGAATGACTCCTTACCCTCTCCCTTAAAACCCACATCCTTTCGTCTTTCCCTATCCTTCCCTCTTTCCTGATGCAGCAACCGTGGGTTGGGAAAACTTGAATTTTTTGTGTATGTTTGTGTATATTTGTGTGTCCATCAACATACCAACACTTTCGTTTGGTAAGTCACATCATCCTTTTTTTTTAGATATATTTTTTCCACGTGGAATGTTTCCCTCTATTTTTTTATATATATATATATATATATATATATATATATATATATATATATATATATATATATATATATATATATATACACACACACAGAAGTAAAACAAGAATTAAATCTGGTGATAGTCAGGGAACTGAGTTAGGAACTGAGACACTGAAAGTGAGAAGAAAAATAACTGACCTTTGCAGAAGTATTAGAAAGATTTTTTTCTGAAAGTATTTGGAGTGTAGTCATGAACAGAAGTGAGATGTGGATGACAAATGGTACAGACAAGAAGTGAATATAAGCTTTTGAAATGTTGTGCTGCAAAAGAATACTGAAGATTAAATGGGTAGTCAGATAATTAATGAAGATGTACAGAATAGAATTAGAAAGAAAAGAAACATAGTACAACTTGCATAAAAGAAGGAAATTTTTCACAGGACACATCCTGAGACATCAACCAAAAGACTCCTTGGTTATGGGAGACCAAAAACTTAGCAGGAGCATAAAAATAGTAGATCGAGACAAAGATTTGATTACAGTAAGCACCTTCAAGTGAATATAGGTTGCGACAGTTATCCAGAGGTGAAGAGCTTTGCACAAGCTAGTGTTGAGACCTGCATCAAACCACCTGCAGATTGAAGACCTCAACACCAACATTGCAATGTTTTGCACATTCAGTGGTATTGTCAGACATACCAGTCAGCTAAAGCATGGCTCACATGCAAGCTCAACATGGTTTTCAGCAAAGCAAATATGCCACTTGAAGATGTTGCTATAATGCATGCAGTATTCCCTAGCATCTTAAACTTTTTAATATTAATTCACTTGAACTGAGTCCTTTCACCCAAAAAACACACTCATTGGTCCAACTTTGTGGGTATCCCCATTATATATGCTCTGTTGGCTGGTCCTGATTATTACATTTCTAAACCCAATAATACAACAGAAGAACTGTTTGTGGTATATTGTATAGTATTTTATGGAACTGGGGACCTAGAAACGACAGAGAGGTTTCGTCCCTGATGTAGCCTTCAGTGGTTCATAACCCCACAACAGGCTACAGCAGTCCACTCACCTCGCTGCCACCCCACACCGAAACCAGAGGGGACCCCTCCCCCCAGGAATGTCTCATACCAGACGAGTGTAACCCCAATGTTTGCATGGTAGAGTAATTATGGTGTAAGCGTACGTGGAGAAAGTGTTTGTGCAGCAATCACCGATGTAGTGTAACTGAGGCGGAATAAGGGGAACCACCCTACATTCGCCGAGGCAGGTGGAAAACTGCCTAAAAACCATCCACAGACTGGCCGGCATACCGGACATCAACACTAATCGGGCAGAGTCATGCCGGTGACTAGCACGCCTCCCCGCCTGAAAAGCAGTACGTTAGAGCGCACGGCTAACTGGGCAGGCTACTCTTTGTGCTACTTATTGATATACTCATGTTATTTAAATTTGTCTCATTTTCTGCTGGAAAATATTGTTTGATGTAAGATTCCCCTATTCACCATTACCAATTGGCGGTATCATGATCAACACTGGAAAGAAAAAAGAGAAGATGGCTGTAGATGAGTCATGAAGCAATGATCCTATATGTCTAAATAGGAAGACTGAACCAGTGACACATGTTGCTCTTATTCAGAAAAATAACACTTTAATTGCCTACTAATAGAATGGTGCATCTCAGGGATTCCTTGAAGAAAGTAGTCAGAAATGGAATTTTACTTACTTTATTGTGAAAAGGAAAGTTGCTACTCACTATACAGCAGAGATGCTGAGTTGCAGATAGGCACAAAAAAAAGACTGTCACAAATAATAGCTTTCGGCCAGTAAGGCCTTTGTCATAATCAGACTGCAAACATACACATACACACTCAAGCAAACACAACTAACATACACATGACTGCAGTCTCAGACAACTGAGACCATACTGTGAGCAGCAGCACCAGTGCATGATAGGAGTGACAACTGGGTGGGGGTAAGGAGGAGGCTGGGGTGGCGACGGGGGAGGGATCGTAGGGTAGGCGTGGCAGACAGTGACATGCTGTTGGTGAGCACAGAGGGATGATACGGAAAGAGGGTAAGGTAGGTATGTGCAGTTGGGAGATAAGACACAGGGAGCAGAGAGGTGGGGAGGGGAGGGGGGGGGGGGAGTGGCAAAGGAGAGAGGTAAGATGAAGGAATTAGAGCTGTGTAATGCTGGAATGGAAACAGAGAAGGGGCTGGATGGGAGAGGACAATGACTAACTGACTAATGAAGGTTTAGGCCAGGAGGGTTACGGGAACACAGGATATATTGCAGGGAAAGTTCCCACCTGCACAATTCAGAAACGGTATTGTTGGTGGGAAGGATCCATATGGCATATGCTGTGAAGCAGTCATTTAAATGAAGGATGTCATGTTTGGCAGCATGCTCAGCAAAAGGGTGGTCCACTTGTTTATTGGCCAGAGATTGTCGGTGGCCATTCATGCAGACAGACAGCTTTAGTTGCAGCTTAACTTGTAGATCACATGACTGGTTTCACAGGTAGCCCTGCCTCTGATGGGATAGGTGATGTTTGTGACCGGACCGGAGAAGATGGTGGTGGGGGAATGTATAGGATAGGTCTTGCAGCTTGGTCTATTACAGGGGTATGAGCCATGAGGTAAGGGATTGGGAGCAGGGGTTGTGTAGGGATGGATGAGTATATTGTGTAGGTTTGGTGCACGGCGGAATACCGCTGTGGGAGGGTGGCAAGGATAGTGGACAGGACATTTCTCATTTCAGAGTATGACGAGAGGTAGTTGAAACCTTGACAGGGAATGTAATTCAGTGGCTCCAGTCCTGGGTGGGACTGAGTTACGTGGGGAATGCTTCCATATAGACTTGCCAACCTTGCTCGCCGCATCTGCAGTGACGAGCAGTCCATCTGGAAGTATACTGAGTGTCTCACTGAATCCTTTACAAACCGTAATTATCCTCCCAAACTTGTGCAAAAACAAATCTCTCGTGCCTTATCTTTCCAGTTTCCCACCACCTCACAAAGAGTCCCACTATCCAGCCACAGAGGAGCATTCCCCTCGTAACTCAGTACCAGCCCGGACTGGAGCAACTGTATTACATTCTCTGCCAGGGTTTCAACTACCTCTTGTTGTACCCTGAAATGAGTAATTTCCTGCCCATGATTCTTCCAAACCTACATAGTATACTTGTTCATCCCTACACAACCCCTGCTTCCAACCCCTTACCTCATGGCTCATACCCCTGTAACAGACCTTGATGCAAGGCCTGTCGTATACATCCTCCCACCACCACTACTCCAGTCTGGTCACAAACATCACCTATCCCATCAAAGGCAGGGCTACCTGTGAAATCAGTCATGTGATCTCCAAGCTAAGTTGAAACCAATGTGCTGCATTCTATGTGGGCATGACAACCAACAAGCTGTCTCTCTGCATGAATGGCCACCAACAAACTGTGGCCAAGAAACAAGCGTTTCTGAATTGCACAGGTGGAAATTTTCCCTGCAATGTATCCTACGTTAGTCATTGTCCTCTCCCATCCAGCCCCTTCTCTGTTTCCATTCCAGCACTACACAGACATAATCCCTTCATCACACGCAGCATTTTTACTTCTTTTCTTTTCCACTAACCACCCATTCCCTCCCCACCTCTCTGCTCCCGGTGTCTAATCTCCTGACTGCACATAGCTATCCTACCCTCTTTCCACCTCATCACTTCACTTTCCCCATGAGCACATCACTGTCTGCCACGCCTACCCTACTATCCCTAACCGCCCCTGTCCCAGCCTCCTCCTCACCCCTACCCAGTCACCACTCCCATCCTGCACTGGTACTGCTGTTCACAGTGTGGTCTCGGTTACCTGAGATTGCAGTTGTGTCTGTGAGTTGTGTTTTACAATATTTTTACATTCCATCCTGGTTTTTCCTTTGTTTGACTTAACTTTACTAATTGGCTGTGTAAAAATATCTACATTTGTTTTGTTGTTCAGGAGACTCAGTGAGAACAAATAGCAGATTGACAGTGTCACAATCTACAATAGTACTTAAAGATAACATAATTGAGACACCATCTGTAACCTTAAATACCTAAATTAATCTCAGCTTGAAGAATCCAGCAAGTCCTCCAAATTACTTTCTGACGATAGTGCCCTGATGACTTAGTAATTATTTTACTCCGGATAGCATTTATGAACAGTGATGGGGTGTTATTTCTTTTTTAGTAAATACTAAATTAGTGTAATGGAAGTTTTTCCCATTTCATCTACATCTACATTTATACTCCACAAGCCACCCAACAGTGTGTGGCGGAGGGCACTTTACGTGCCATTGTCATTACCTCTTTTTCCTGTTCCAGTCGCGTATGGTTCATGGGAAGAATGACTGCCAGAAAGCCTCCGTGCGCGCTCTAATCTCTCTAATTTTACATTCGTGATCTCCTCGGGAAGTATAAGTAGGGGGAAGCAATATATTCGATACCTCATCCAGAAACGCACCCTCTCGAAACCTGGCGAGCAAGCTACACCGCGATGCAGAGCGCCTCTCTTGCAGAGTCTGCCACTTGAGTTTGCTAAGCATCTCCGTAACGCTATCACACTTACCAAATAACCCTGTGACGAAATGCGCCGCTCTTCTTTGGATCTTCTCTATCTCCTCCGTCAACCCGACCTGGTATGGATCCCACACTGATGAGCAATACTCAAGTATAGGTCGAACGAGTGTTTTGTAAGCCACCTCCTTTGTTGATGGACTACATTTTCTAAGCACTCTCCCAATGAATCTCAACCTGGTACCCGCCTTACCATCAATTAATTTTATATGATCATTCCACTTCAAATCGTTCCGCACGCATACTCCCAGATATTTTACATAAGTAACTGCTACCAGTGTTTGCTCCGCTAACATATAATCATACAATAAAGGATCCTTCTTTCTATGTATTCGCAATACATTACATTTGTGTATGTTAAGGGTCAGTTGCCACTCCTTGCACCAAGTGCCTATCCGCTGCAGATCTTACTGCGTTTCGCTGCAATTTTCTAATGCTGCAACTTCTCTGTATACTACAGCATCATCCACGAAAAGCTGCATGGAACTTCCGACACTATCTACTAGGTTATATATATATATTGTGAAAAGCAATGGTCTCATAACACTCCCCTGTGGCATATCAGAGGTTACTTTAATGTCTGTAGATGTCTCTCCATTGAGAACAACATGCTGTGTTCTATTTGCTAAAATTTCTTCAATCCAGCCACACAGCTGGTCTGATATTCCGTAGGCTCTTACTTTGTTTATCAGGTGACAGTGCGGAACTGTGTCGAATGCCTTCCAGAAGTCAAGGAAAATGGCATCTACCTGGGAGCCTGTATCTAATATTTTCTGGGTCTCATGAACAACACACGATCGCTGTTTCCGGAATCCATGTTGATTCCTACAGAGCAGATTCTGGGTATCCAGAAATGACATGATACACGAGCAAAAAACATGTTCTAAAATTCTACAACAGATCGATGTCAGAGATATAGGTCTATAGTTTTGCGCATCTGCTCGACGACTCTTCTTGAAGCCTGGGACTACCAGTACTCTTTTCCAATCATTTGGAACCTTCCTATCCTCTAGAGACTTGCGGTACACAGCTGTTAGAAGGGGGGCAAGTCCATTCATGTACTCTGTGTAGAATCGAATTGGTATCCTGTCAGGTCCAGTGAACTTTCCTTGTTGAGTGATTTCAGTCGCTTTTCTATTCCTTGGACACTTATTTTGATGCCAGCCATTTTTTTTGTTTGTGCGAGGGTTTAGAGAAGGAACTGCAGTTCAGTCTTCCTCTGTGAAACAGCTTTGGAAAACGTGTTTAGTATTTCAGCTTTATGTGTGTCATCCTTTGTTTCAATGCCATCATCATCCCAGAGTGTCTGGATATGCTTTTTCGAGCCACGTAGTGATTTAACGTAGGACCAGAACTTCCTAGGATTTTCTGTCAAGTCGGTACATAGAATTTTACTTTTGAATTCACTGAATGCTTCATGCTTAGCCCTCCTTATGCTAACGTTGACATTGTTTAGCTTGTGTTTGTCTGAGATGTTTTGGCTACGTTTAAACTTGCAGTGAAGCTCTCTTTGCTTTTGCAGTAGTTTCCTAACTTTGTTCTTGAACCACGGTGGGTTTTTCCCATCCCTCACAGTTTTACTCGGCATGTACCTGTCTAGAACGCATTTTACGATTGCCTTGAACTTTTCCCATAAACACTCAACATTGTCAGTGTCGGAACAGAAATTTTCGTTTTGATCTGTTAGATAGTCTGAAATTTCCGTTGTTATGAATTCTTATACCTGTATGGTATATTATCCATGAATAATGTCTCAATGTGTGGTAAGGAAACTTGAAACTGTTGTTCTTTCTGATATTGTACACATTATGTTGACCTCTGTGAATGACTGGTCTTTGAATTATGTGTGTTTATTGACCCCTCTCTCCCCTGCCCCTGCCCCACTCTATCACACACACTCTCTCTCTTCCATTACTTATGGCATACTCTAAGTAGCAGTGATACACTATAATTTTCATGTCAATATCAGCTTCACAGGACTTAAGTTTCATCATAAATAAAATATAAATATTTTTCTGTACAGCTGTATTCTTTATCGTTCTGTCCATTTGACAGTGCTGCCATTTTCATGATTGTATAATTCCATCTTTAGGTGCCTAGAGAGACGCATAGTGTAATCAACTTCCACAAGATTTATGTACCAGTAATAGATTTTTTTAAACTTTGTAATAAACATTTATTCTGTCCTACTCTGCTCTTCTGTATCAGCTATCATGTGTCAGCCCGAGAGGTTGCCTCAGCTGATTCAATGTCTTCCTGTAACCCAACATTATGAGGAACCCAAACACTCCAGCAGTACTCAGTAACTGTCCATACAAATGATCTATATGGAATTCTGAAGAATATGCCATAGGCAACAGAAAAAATGTCACAAATTGTTCACAAATTTTGTTTACAAAAATAACAAAACTATTCATAATTATTCATCTACTCTGATGAATAATGACACCAGATTTGCAAGCTGAAAATCTGCCTGAAGGCTATAGTTTAGAAAACAAGTTTGTCACACATACGAAAATGCTGTCTTGCTGAGACTCTCTTGAAGCAAAGTTTGAGGTCTTAAAATTCAGGAAACAATTTAACTTTTTCCTTCCAAGCACAGAGTTAAAATTCCCGTGGAACAGTCTACAGCCAATGTACTACAAGAATAATTTAAGCGAAGATTTACAACATATGTAACCACAAAGACAGGTTTGTTGATGTTGGCACAGTGACCCAGGGCATTTTCCTTAATGACTGTGGCTGGTTGGTGCCAGAGGTGGTGTTGTTGGCATAGACCTGGATGTCCAAACTAGAGTCTTGGCTTATAGAGAACTGCTGATGGATGACCATGTGCTAACCTAAATATCATCCAGTGGCAGGATATCTTGAGATCTATTTTTGGTCATGTAGATGGTAAAAGGAAGCAGGTTCCTGCAACCCGCAAACTCTGGTGTTGCTGCTAGGGCCACCCTGTGGATCACTAGGAAATTACCTTCCACGAGAAGTGATTGCCTGTGAAGTGGGCAACCCTTGGTGCTGTGAGATATGATATGTTGTTGACCTTGCACACATAATGTCATAACATGCCATCCCCCTCCCCCATCCACTCAAAAGGGGCATAGAGGACAAAACTTATTTCAATGTCTCCTTGCTGCCTTTGGTCGTTGGTGGTGGTGGAAGGGGAGGTGGGGGGGTGGGGTGCAGGGGTGGAATGTTGTCCACTACCATCAGCATCGGTTCCGAGGGTGCAAGCTGGTCCATGAATCTGGTTAATGGCTACAGTTGGGATGACCTTGTGCTGATTTGTTGCTGCCTCTCTTTTGTCCCCATCTCTGTAAAAAGAAAGAATGGTAATCCTTCTGTGTTTGCATTTTTATCTTTACAAGGTCGCATTTGGTTTATATGTTTTCAGCAGACTATGCCTTTTGTCATGGTGACTTTGGCCATGGCCCTGCCAAGGAGTTTTGTTACTTTTGCTGGTAGTCAATGTTGGTGCCCCCTAAAAAAGTACAAGGGTCCAAACAGGATCCTGAAGGATATGATATTGGCAATAGGTTCCCTGTGATAGCCCCTGATTGACTTATGGATGTGTGATTGAAAGTTGTGACCTGTGTGGTTGGCCATGTAATTTTTCTACTGGCAAGGCTTTGTCTTGTGGAGTGGCATGATATGAATCTAAAAACAAGGTCAATAATTCGTCCACAGAGTGAGTGCAGTGTAAATTTTGATATTTGATTTTATAACATGCAGACAAAGGTTTATGTTAGGCTATTGGAGGCCAGATGAAAAGGTGGCATTTGTATTAATTGTATTCCATTCTTTTCACAAAAGGAAATAAATTTGTCTGAAGTGAATTGTGGCCCATTATCAGTTACCAGCCCTTCCATTGAAAAAATTTTTGCCGATGTCTGGATGGTTCAACTGGGTGAGGTGTTTGATATATGGGAGACATAAGGAAAATCTTTACCTTCATCAATGGCTATGAGCCAGGTATGGCCCAGAAACAATCCAGCAAAATCCGGTTGCAGTCTTGATCATGACACTGAAGTGTCCGGCCATGGGAAGAATTGATGAGGTGCTGTGGCCTGCTTGCTCTGGCAGGTGGCGCAAGCTGCAAGCATCTGTGTGATGGCAACACTGAGACCACACCAGTACACATGCTGGCAAGCCAACCTCCTGGTAAGGACCACCCTCCAGTCTCCCTTGTGGAGCAGGGCCAGCAGTCGTTGCTGTAGTGACATCTGAATAGCTGCTCTTGTCTGGTGACTCTTGCTCTGTAGGAGTTGCATGCCTTGGATGGTTGAAAGCTTGTGTCTTCTGCACCAGTATGCCTGGGTTTCTGGGTTTTTGATGTGTCTTCAATTGGAGGTTCACCCTTGCTGGGCAAATCAAAGGAGTTCCCAGATGATGAGTTGTTTGTGAAGTGTGTGGTCACCAGCATCACATCCAATGGGAGGTTGTTGGCTAAGTGTGAATATCCTTCTGCCTCCTAGTTAAATTCTGAGTCCTGACGTACTGACAATCGGGACAGAAGATCGGCATTAATATGTTGTGTGGTGGAATGAAATTGGATGCCATAATTATAAGCAGGTAAAAATAGTTCCCATTGCTGTAGGCAGTGAGCTGTCTTGGTGGGGGTGGATGCCGAAGCCTTGAAAAAGAGCAACAATGGTTATGAAGAGGTCCTGTAGTACAAATTTCCAGTAATAGCTCAATTTTCATAGTATGAACTTAAGTTGGTCTTTATCTTTTGGTGTGGGCAATTTTTGGACCACCTCCACATATTGAGGTGTGGGATGAATGCCTGTAGCACTGAGGACATGCCCCAAGTATTTGACCTGTTCTGTATAGAAGCTACACTTTTCCAGTTTGCTATATCTGGCACTTCACAAGTGAGATTTTAGATATCTCTTTGGAAAATGGCTGGGCTGCTAGCCACTCTGAATGGTAGATAGTTGTGCTGATGAAGTCTGTAAGTACTGATTGCCAGCTTCTTCTTGTACTCTACATCCAGGTGGAGCTGAAGGTATGCATTTTTGAGGTCAATTTTAGGAAAAATTTGCGCACCCGCTATACAGGTCAAGATGTCCACCACCTTTGGAATTGGGTATGAGTCCACCACGGGCTGAGAGTTTATTGTGTGTTTGAAATCACCACCTGTACATAAGGCACAGTTTTTTTTTTCTGTGACTATAGAAGTGACTCACTGACTGTTTGAGCTAGGGGTAAGCATTCCTTTATGCTGCAGTCATTTCAATTCAAGTTTCAGCTTGTCTTGTAAGGCAAAAGGTACATTATGTGCTTCAAAAAATTTGAGGTGGCAGATGAGAGTTGGAGTATATGTACTTCAAACTCTCTGACACGTGATCCTGGTTGATAAAAAGCTGAATTGAATTTTGCAAACAATTTGTGATGGAACTTGGAAACACTGACAGAGTGGATTGTGGGTGTAGAGTCATGTGTCTCTAGTCCCAATGCATTGAAGAGATAGGTTTACTGCTCCTGGAGTGTCCACTGCAAGGATATGAACTCTGCTAGTCTGGGCAGCGTACTATACCTTTGCGGTGAATTGCTGCAAAAAACACAAAATTCCATTGCTATTAGTCCTCATCTAAGAGTCCATGGGCTGGAAGGTTGTGGTGCCCACCCGCTGTTAGGATTGCCAGTTAGAGGAACCTGTGGCAGAGGAACCTGTGTCGATTTGCAATCCAAGTGGCCATCATCAGTGTAGATTGTCAGAGAGATTCTGTTTGTGGTGGTTGGGAACACAGATTTGATATATGGTATGTTCGGATAAGGTTTTGGTCACTGTTTCTCCTTTGAGTGAATTGCCCCTGTTGTGGTCCACTGACAATTTGCACAGTGATTGACATAGTTTTGCCCAGTGACCTGACTTTCCACATGTTGTACATTTTGCCCTGCGATAATGACATTGATGACTGGGGTGTGATATAAAACACTGGCTACACAGTGGCAATTATCTGGGTCGGCATTTTAGTGCCTGGTCTTTTTGTGCCGTCTGTCATTGCATTCTGACTGGTGTTCAGAGTCTACGGGTTGTCCTGGTTGCAGAAACTTGTAACAGGTCTTGCCTAGTTGCTTCTGAATGCAATGATTGTTCAAAAGCCCTAATGATGACAAACGTGCTTCTGACGTAGGATCTTTCAGTTTCAACAAGTCCGTTCAGAGTTCATCATCCAGAGGATCCACTAATATCATGTCCCTGACAAATGAAGCTGCATATGACTGTTTGGAGACCTGATTACTGTGCACAAATCTACAGTCCCTGGATAGCCATTGCAACCATGCAATCCATTCTCTGTATGATTGTGTGCTGAGCTTATGACAACTGAAGAACTTACATCTATCTGCAGCTGCATGAACTTGACAATCAAAATATTTAAGGAAATTGGATTTGACCCTATCATATGGGAGGGCATGGGGCTCTGTCTCAGGATAAAGTTGTTGTACAAGACAATGATATATCTCTGGTCCTACATAACCCAACAAAAAAGCACCAGGAAGTGCTGCTGCATCCTTGAGATGTAGTCAGCCCATTGTTTAACCTTGCAGTCAAATGCCTGGAATGACAGGGCTGCTGTACAGAATGCCTTGACCATGGTGTCAATTCTGGAGAGATGGTTGGATACCTCTATCATTGAGGTTGAAACTGCAGCTACTGCCTGCCATAGTTGCAGAGCTGGTAGCATATGCTGGAGCATCAGAAAAACTTGTGCACTAAAATCTGTTGTTTCAGACATTCTAAAAAACAAAGAGAAACTATACAGTGTCTGAGAGCACATGCAACTCACTAAATGTTGCTGTTGGTACACACATGAAGCTTTTAATAATCCTTGTCACCACTGAAAAACATGCCGTGGTTGGCAAAATATATGGCACAGATTCTTCAAAAAGTTTGTTGACAAAAATAAGAAAACTGTTTGACACTCTGATGAGTAATAATACAATATTCACAAGCTGAAAGTCGCTGGCTGGAGACTCTAGTTTAGAAAACAAGGTCATTACACAAATGAAAATTCTAAGTCTCACTGACACCATCTTCAAGCAAAGCTCAACTAAGAGTTTAAGCTCTTCTGTCCTGGGATGGTGTTAAAATGCAACAAACAATTTAAGTTTTTCCATCTATGCACGGAGTTAAAATCCCCTGGGAACAGTCTACAGTCAGTGTACTACAAGAATAATGTAAGTAAAGTTGTTCAACATCCACAACCACAAAGATAGGTCTGTCAACAATGGCGAAGTGATCCAGGTGTTGTCTGTTGTGGCAGCTGGTCGGCAGCTGAGACAGCAAAGTCCACATGGAACTGGATGTTTGAACTGGAGTCCTGGCTGGCTTGGAGTGAACTGCTGATGGATGGCCACGCACCGGCCTAAATACCATCCTGTGGCAGGATATCTTAGGATCTATTTTTGGTCATATGGAGCATGGAAGCAAGTAGATTTTCGCAACCTGCAACTTCTGGCAGAGCTGGTAGAGTCACTTAGTGGAATGCAACGAAATCTGCTTTTCAGTGAGTAGTGGATGCTTGGGAACTAGGCAACTTTCAATGCTGGGAGGTATGATGTTTTGTCAACCTTGCAGGCATAACATCACAAAATGTCAGTCTCTTTTATAGATGAGTTACACTTCCCTAGATTTTACACACTAAACCAAAGTCAACCATTTGCCTTCCCCCTGGCCTGTTTGATATTCCTTAGGAACATTACCCCTAGATGTCACATCAATGTGATGGTGTCAAGCAGCACACCACTAATGCTGTATTCAATCATTACAGGATGGATTTTCCTCCTCATTTAGAGCAAGCTACAATTTATGACATCAAATACAAATTCTGTCCAAGTCACTCTGTATTCTCTAAAGTCACTCAAGGATGTCACTCACTTTCCCATACATTACAGCATCTTGGCATCGCAAATGGTTGCAGATTGCTGCTTGCGCTATCTGTTAGATCATGCATGTATATAGAGAACAAGGAAGATCCCATCACAGTTTCCTGGGGCACTTCTGACAATAACCTTGTCTCTGAAGAACACTTATCATCCTCGACAACATATAGGGTTCTATTCCCTAAAAAAGTTATCTAGTCAAATATCTATTCCATAAGTTTGGATCTTTGTAAACAATCTGCAGTGCAGCACTGTCTCAATTACTTTCTGGAAATCTAGGAATACGGAATGTGCCTATTGTGCTTCATCCATGGTTTGTAGGGTATTGGGCAAGACAAAGTCAAGTTGAGTTTTACATGAGAGACACTATCTAAAGCCATGCTGATTTGTGGACATAAGCTGTTCTGTCTCAAGGAAATTTATTCTATTTGAACGTGGAATATGTCCAAGAATTTTGCAGCAGACCAATGTTAAGGCTATCGATCTATAAGTTTGTGGATCTTTTCTTTTATTCTTCTTATATACTGTGGTCACCTTCACTTTTTCTGGTTGCTTGGGACTTTGCACTGAGTGAGAAATTTGTAATAAATGCAAATTAAGTAAGGGGCCAATGCTGAAGAATACTCTTTATAAAACTAAACTTTGGCTCCATCTGGAACTGGCAACTTATTTGTTTACAGCTCCACCCCCTCCCCAAACACTCCCCCATATTGTTGTGTATGACATGCAACTTCTCTTGCCTGCACAAAGGCTGGTTCCTCAGTGCCACTTTTATCTAGCTGCCTTGCTGTCTTTTCCCCATAGCTTTCACCTTTTTTTCCCCTCAACACCACCCTTCCTCCTTGTTCCTCTCATCTACTCCATAACTCTGTCAGACTGCAGTGCTGGGATAATGTGACCAGGGTAAGGCAATGATGCAATGATTCTCTCTCTCTCTCTCTCTCTCTCTCTCTCTCTCTCTCTGTGTGTGTGTGTGTGTGTGTGTGTGTGTGTGTGTGTGTGTGTGTGTGTGTGTCTTCTTGATCCCCATTGAGTAGGAGGTCACAAAAGGCCGATGATGTTTATGGTATTCTATGCCCCACGTACTGTCTACCATGCAACCACAATATTGGCTGCTAATGGCAACAGGGTGAGCACAACTTGACGTTACATAGCATAGTTGAACTGCTTTTGACCCTGAGAAACTCACAACAGTGCTAGAGTGCCAGTAGTGTTGTACAAAGCAGAACAATGGCAATGATTAACAAAGCAAACATTGAATTATACCTACAAGGAAAGTTGCTGAAATAGACATTTGGTCAAAAAGAAACCAAGGAATTTTGCAGGGTGAGAAAAAAGTAGCAGATGAAATATTAGTGTTTCTACAAGATGAATCAGTGGAATGTTTTGTGTCATATACAATCTACTGTACAGATAAAGTACATGAGGAGCACAATGACAACGATATGAGCTTAACAAGTGAAAGTGATACTGAAGTAGGTTTTGAGTCACTTAGTTGATCATCCTTGCCAGACAGGAGCCACATATCCTGTCTTCAATCTAACATAGCAAAGGACAATCATTCTCCAAGGAATGGATACTAAACATAATTACATACATAGAAAATAATCACAGTAAAAATACAATTATGAACAGATTTTGAATACGTCTGCAGCAATATAACCATGTAGTAAATAAAAGAAAATTATGGATATTCAAAGGAGTACAAGGCACACTTGTTATGTTATGTTCATCGTATTTTGCATGATATAGATTAGAGTGACTTCAAGGGAAGTGGTGGATGATTGCATAACTTCAAACAGTGCTACAGGACTGAAAGACTTAAAATAACAAAATTTGAAATGAAGCTCAATTTGATGATGCACAGCAAACTGTGGAATTGGCCTGAAAATTTGTGGATGAGATGAACAAACTTATCCCATTGTTCTGTAAGGAAGTTGTTATCAACTCTGACCAGTTGGGATTTGAAGAGGAACTCTGGAAATTAGAGGTACCAAGATAGTTGTATCAAGATCAATTAACATCAATGCCTTAATGCTTTCATATACAATTATGCCGTCTGTTAATCTGGATGTTAAATTGGCTGAAAAGTTACCTATTGTGCTGCAAGAAGTTGGAGGTGCTCTACTCCCAATGACTCTTTCCTGTGTGAATGATCTTGTAACAGCATTAGGGAATATTTACATGACAGCAAGCAAGGGTGGGAAAATGGCTGTCAGGGAACTACAACCATGAGCACTGCTTTTGGCCAATAGCTGGTCAAAATAACTTGCTTTTGCTTGATACCTGATCTGTGCATAAAAACCATACTCCTTTAGAGCAAACTATGCCTCCTGAAAAATGTACGACATTCCAGTTCATACTGCCAGGAACCAATGGACAAGTTCAGCCTCTGGATGTTTGTTTTCTTCATACCTATGAAACATATTATCACAATATTTGCAGCTATGCCTTAAAGGATAGCCAGTTTTACAATAAGCTCCATGAAAGACTGTTTTGCTTTCAGTTGCATGCCATCACATTCAGTCAGTTCTCATCACCTCATTGCACCAATATGGTTGATTCTATATGCATTCTTTAAGAGTGAATCCTAGCTGCAAATCCTGCATGGTCTGTAACTCTCAAGGAATTAGCCTTTGATCTTGATGGTTCAAATCTTTGTGATCACTGTGGTATGCCATTATTCATTCAGTGTTCATAGTGCAAGTTAATAGTTTGTTTTGAACATTTCTTGAATGTTGATGATATCCATTTTGTAAAGTATAATACATACATTCCATAGCAGGTTGATCACTGCATCTCCCGGACTCCCATTTTGTCACTCTTGTTATGCTCTTGGTGAGTCATTAGCAGCTAATATTTTTCCTGTCATAATTATTATTAACACAAAACTTTCAAATGAGCCTTACTAAAGACTGTACTTGTGACCTCACACTCAAGGGGTTCCTTGCATGAGGATGGGCATAACCCAAAAGCAACAATTTCAATCATGAAACTTCCTGCTAGATTAAAACTGTGTGCCAAGTGGATACTTGAACTCAAACCCTTCCCTGTCATAGGCAGTTCTCTTATTATCTGAGCTATCCGAGCATGACTCTTTACCAATCTCCATGGCTTAGTTGTGCCTCTACCTCTCTCCTACTTGCAAAATTTCTGTCTACTCTCTTGCATATTTTTCTGGACTAGCAAGGTTTAAAGTTGCAAAATAACACACACACTCCTTTTCAGAGTGAAACATTAAATCTGGTAACAACCACCTATGCTGTTACTATCCATTTCGCCATAATATCCTTTCTACATCTACATTTACATTCATATTCTGCAAACCCCTTATGATGTGTGGCAGAGGATACCCTGTACCACTACTAGTCATTTCCTTTTCTGTCCCATTTGCAAATAAAGTGAGGGAAAAACAATTGTCTATAAGCTTCTGTATGAGCCCTAATTTCTTGTATCTTATCTTCATCCCATTTGAGTTCCCAAATCATCTCTGTAATACTTCTGTGTTGTTCGAAACTATGGGTGTGGTCACAGAGGCCCCAATATCGCTGGATTCTGCCGACGACCGAAATCAGCCAGAGGCGGCCGATCTTCTAATCAGTATACCACTATGTGTGCGGACACACTATAGCCTATCTAATCTCCTGGACATACAGACTTCAGGTGGCAATTGGTGAAATTGACTGACTTACTCACACAAAATATGGAGCATGAGAAACATAAGTTTAGTCCATGAAAGAGTGAGTTTGCGGCGTCTGAGGATGCAAATATCATAGTCAGGATATAGATTGGAATTTATGAACTGGAATCACAGGTTTATTCAAAACCTCAAATAGGTAAAATCTGTATTGGAAATTTTAGGCATACCTAGATTATAACCTCAAAAATTAATTTGTTCAAGTGAAAAGAGTGGCATATCTTACATGCTTATAGCTACTATACTGGACCTTTTTTGTGGACTTAACCTAACTTCCTTGAACCTGCCAAAGACTGAGTAGTAGATCAGGCTCACTATGACCATGCTGTCAGCCAGTGTTATCAGGTGACCTCTGGCGACGGTGTCTGATGATCGTTGTCAGTGCCACTGTGCACACCGTGTAATGGTAACAAATCTATCAACCTGCCTTCAAATTTCTTTGATATCATCCTTTAATCCATTCTGGTGTACACCCCAAAAACTCAAGCAGTACTCAAGAATAGGTTGCATTAGTGTCCTATATGCGGTCTTCTTTACAAATGAACTACAATTTCACAAAGTTCTCCCAAAAAATGGAAGCAAGGGGTGCAGCAGAACTTCAGTGAACTATGGAAAGTAGGAGAGAGGTGCAGAGGTGCTGGCAGAAGGAAAGCTGTGTGAGCAGGTCAATATTTGTGCTTGGATCTCTCTCTCAGCAAGAGCATTTTCAACAAAAGGCAAGGTGCTCGGTCCAAGTCCCAGTCAAGTAAACAGTTTCAATGTGACAGGAAATTTCCAAACACCACACTCTCTGTTGTCTACTGCAGAATGGAAGATTCATGCTGTAAATTTCAGTATTGATTATGTTCCCATCGACCACTCAGCATCTCAAGTATACCATGAGTGCTTACTTTTTTTTTCCTTCCATTTTTTCATTCATTCATCTGTCCATCCCCATCTCATACTCCATAGATACCATCGTGAAGGGGAGCCTTTAGGAATATGCAATGAGCAAATTATACATTAACAGGCAGAGGCAATGACAGTTGGCTGCTTCTGTAAAGTGTACTAACAACAGATGATGGCTTGTGCTAATCTAGTCACATTGTTATTTATAGGAATTACTTATATATGTGTATTAGGGAAAACAGTTCCTTTGGAAAAAGCCACTGCTCTTTCTCCTAATTGCTCAGCAGATGTTTTTGTTTAATATTTCAAACAAAGTAGTTATGTTGCTTTACAGAGGACTGTCAGCTATCTGTACACTGAAAAGCTCAAGGTACATGTAATAAAAATGTTAGAGTTATCTGGAATTCACGTCCCTGAGTCAAAATATTGAGATAAATTGCAGGATGATTGACTAATAAAGTATTCTTTTTGAGACTTTGGGTATTCTCAATTACCTGTCTAACATCTGCCATTAACCTGTTGTAGGCTTGTATGACAGAGGATAAAACTCCATTCTGAATCCTAGCTAGTAATATATATTCTGCATGCAAATTATTTTTACTTCTAGTATTGTGATTATGAATTACAGAGTTCAACCAAACTTTACTTTGTTACTAACTAAAAGAATATCAGTTGGGGATATATGCATTCATACATAAGTGTTATTATTTGGTGATGTATTCCAGATGGTACACTTCCTGTTTTGTAGATTTTGGTCACTAAATCAAATAACATGTAATTTCAACTAATTGTAATAATTTCACAGCTATCTCACTGACTCCTGAATTGACAGAATTTTTAAGTTCAAGCCTTAAGAGTGCCATCAAATTATAATCACATGCTTTTTTCCTCATTATATAGCTTATATTTTTTCACCTCACTACAAACATACTTTCCCCTAACAGACTTTTGACATTGTACTGAAATTTAATCAACCTATCCTTTTTTACATGTAAGTGAAGGCACACATGAACATTTTGTATATTATCATTTTAAGTACTGCAGAATTATAGTTAACCTTTCTGTGTGCTGAATGCACTTTTCTAAAAGCAATAACTTATTCAATGTTTTTACCTGTTGCACTCATTCTTTTGATTTCTCCCGTTTTTGCACTTTCTAAGCATCCATAAAGCTTAATTTGTGTTGTATCATTCCATTTCAACCTTTCAGCAATAATCTGGTATATTTCATCATGTTTCCAGGAAGTTTTTTCCTTTGCCTTGATGACTTAATTGACATAAATATCTTTTTCTCATATTGTTGATATTCTAACCTGAAGTTTTCATTGTTTGATTTAGCCTGCAGTTATTGTGAAATGTCCTGCTATTCATTGTTAATAGATACTACAGCATCATCATTCAGAAACAGCTGTTGTTGTCTAATTTCTTTTGGCTTAAGAAACTAGAAGAACTCATAGGAGGCCAGCTCATATGAATAAAATGACTGAGGCAGCACTGAAACATATTCTATTAATTAAAATGTCAGCAAATTTCATTGTAGTGTGGGACAGTATATTTTCACTTTTCTGAATGTAATGACTTTTCCTTTGAATTGAGGTGATTTGAAGTCCAGAAACAAATGAATTGAGCAAGAAATGCATCACCTATCATTAAGGTGACCAAATGAATGTTGGCCTTGGTGTGAACTGGCTCCAGTGAATCTGATTTATTATTAGTAAAGCTGATAAATTTAGAATTAATATAAGGCATATAATTTTAGGCTGCTTAATAAAACTTTGTTCTGTTTTTCTTGTTTTTCTTTCTGGATTTTTCATTACACGCTCATTTTTCTTTGTGGCTGTCAGCCAGATGCCAGTCTCTGCTGCTATTATTAGATAATCTGCTTTCCTTTCTCCTTATAGGACTTGCAGTTGTCATTTGCGTTACATGCATTTGGAGTCTTTTTTTGCGCTGTTAATTATTCCTCTTCAGATATTACAAGTCTAGCAACTCTGAAAAGCTAGTACTCCAGCTCATTTATAACATTTTATTATATTGTTTATAGAGTTTCAATTAAAAACATGTGATATGTTGGGGAATTATTATTAAATGTGGAAATTTTGTCGTAAATAATATCAAGTGTTTATAGCTACATTTTATGATATAAGTTATATTTTCTCCATACTTACCTGTGCCTTTCTAAACAGGTTAGAGCACAACTGAATGTCCTATAGAACAACCCACTACTTACCATGATGACTTTTTATAAGACGACAATATTTCTCTGTGAGTATCATGATAGATGATCATTTCCTTCTGCAGTGTGGAAGTACAGTGAATACTCAAATGTGTATCTCTTTTCTTAAGGTGTTATAATTGTTCCTGCAAGAAGAAGTTGTGAACTGGAAGCATACATTGATTTGATGTCTCCTCCAGTAGGTCCTCTAAACCATTTTTGGGACAGCACTGGTTTCAGGTTTGTATAAGATTATTAGAATGATATCTTTCCTGTCCAGTTTGTAACAGTTTATCTAATGCATATAAATAATGAAAAAGTTTATTTTAAAATATTCGTAGGGAGTATGGAGTCTCAAGTAAATTTGTGAGCATGGTGAGAACAAGCACTGCAGAAACAAGAGCAAAGGTGAAATACCAGGGAGAGATATCCTAGTAGTTTGATATTTATGCAGGTCTGTGTCAAGGTGATGCTATCTTACTAATATTATTTAACATTGTGTTCAAGAAAGGCATCTGATAAAAGGACAGTAATGATCATCATCATTTTCCAACTCCAATTTCCCGGAGTGCTCGCCATCTCCTTCTGTCTTCATATATTTTCTGTACCAGGACAGCTTCCCATGTGTGTCCTTTCTCCTCCACATCTGATCTTACAGTCTCTACCCAGCATTTTCTTGGTCTTCTCCATGGTCTTCTTCGTGCAAGGTTCAGGTTGAAATACCTTTTGCCAAGTGTTCGACTGTTCATCTCATTATTTGCCCATACTACTGAAGCTTGCATTTCTTTATGACACTGGTAACAGGAACCTCAACACCAGCTACCTTTCTATTCACCTCATTCCTGATTTTGTCGATTCTAGTTGTTTGGTTCATAGTTGTCATAAATCTCATTTCTGTTGCCTGAATTATGCTGAGGTCTTTGTTTAGTAGGGTACATGTTTCTAAACCATATGTTAGGATTGGTATGAAATAGGTGTGATACACAGTCACTTTTGTTTCTCTTGGCATTTTATCATCCCAGAGAAGATTTCTGATTTGTCTGTAAAAATTGGATGCTTTCTGTGTCGTTCTGTGTGTAATATCTGCTTAATGGTGTTATCTTTTGAGATCATGCTTCCTAGGTACTTGAAATGTGAAACAGATTCCACTTTGACTCCTTCTAGAAATACACAGGGTGATTATAATTAAAGTTAAACTTTCAAAACACTGTGTAGACATAACACCACTGGTCAGTGTGACTTCAAATTGCAATGGAATATTATCGGAGAAGGGGAAAACATATGGCAGAAGGAAAAGAAATAGCATGAAAATTGATCAGTAGATGTCACTGTATGTGTCAGAATACATAAATGAAAACAAGGTAGATATTGAAATAGATGACAGAGGAATAGAAAAACAATTAAAATCACTCAAAAGAGGAAAGGCCGCTGGTCCAAATTGGGGAATAAATAGTAGTCCGTAGGAGCCAAGTCTGGAGAAAAGGGGGATGTGAAACGAGTTGGAATCCTATTTCTATTAATTTTGCGACCACAACTGCTGAGGTGTGTACTGGTACATTGCCGTGATGGAAAAGGACTTTTTTGCAGTCCAATTGCCGGCGTTTTTCTTGCAGCTCAGTTTTCAGACAGCCCAATAACGATGAATACTATTCCCCTGTAATAGTTTTACCCTTTTCCACATAGTTGATGGGGATTATCCCTTGCGAATCCCAAAAGACAGTCGCCATAACCTTTCCGGCTGAAGGAATGGTCTTTGCCTTTTTTGGTGCAGATTCTCTCTTGGTAATCCATTGTTTAGATTATTGTTTGGTTGCAGGAGTATAGTAATGTATCCATGTTTCATCCACAGTGACAAAACGATGCTTAAAGTCCTGCAGATTATTCCTGAACAGCTTCAAACTGTCCTTGCAACACTTCACACGACTCCGTTGTTGGTCAACATGAGCAATCGTGGAACCCATCTTGCGGATAGCTTTCTCATGACCTAATGTTTATGCAAAATGTTTATGTCTAAAATTGTCATATATTCCCACAGAGACAATCTTATAATTTTTTTATTATATAATTCAACCTGGTGTCATGTGAGAGGTAACTTTACTGGTCTCGACTTATTACCAAGTCTTTGACTCCTTCTACAAATACACAGGGTGATTATAATTAAACTTTCAAAACACTGTGTAGAAATAACGCCACTGGTCAGTCTGACTTCAAATTGCAATGGAATATTATCAGAGAAGGGGGAAAACATATGCAGAAGGAAAAGAAATAGCATGACAATTGATCAATAGATGCCACTGTATGTGTCAGAATACATAAATGAAAACAAGGCAGATATCGAAATAGATGACAGAGGGATAGAAAAACAATTAAAATCACTTAAAAGAGGAAAGGCCGCTGGTCCTGATGGGATACCAGTTCAATTTTACATAGAGTATGTGAAGGAAATTGCCCCCTGCTTGCAGTGGTGTACTGTAGGTCTCTAGAAGAGTGTAGTGTTCCAAAAGATTGGAAAAGGCACAGGTCATCCCTGTTTTCAAGAGGGGACATCCAACAGATGTGCAGAACTATAGCCCTATACCTCCAACGTTGATCAGTTGTAGAATTATGGAACATGTATTATGTTCGAGTATAATGACTTTTCTGGAGGCTAGAAATCTACTCTGTAGGAATCAGCATGGGTTTTGAAAATGATGATCATGTGAAACCCAGCTCACCCTATTTGTCCATGAGACTCAGAGGGCCATAGACATTAGTTCCCAGGTAGATGCCGTGTTTCTTGACTTCCACAAGGCATTTGATACAGTTTCCCACAGTCATTTAATGAGCAAAGTAAGAGAATATGGACTGTCAGACCAATTGTGTGACTGGATTGAAGAGTTCCGAAATAACAGAACGCAGCATGTCATTCTCAATGGAGAGAAGTCTTCCGAAGTAAGAGTGATTTCAGGTGTGTCGCAGGGGAGTTTAATAGGACCATTTCTATTCACAATATATATAAATGACCTTGTGGATAACATCGGAAGTTCACTGAGGCTTTTTGCGGATGATGCTGTAGTATATTGAGAGGTTGTAACAATGAAAAATTGTACTGAAATGCAGGAGAATCTGCAATGAATTGACACATGGTGCAGGGAATGGCAATTGAATCTCAATGTAGAAAAGTGTAATGTGCTGTAAATACATAGAAAGAAAGATCCTTTATCATGTAGCTACAATATAGCAGGTCAGCAGCTGGAAGCAGTTAATTCCATAAATTATCTGGGAGTAGGCATTAGGAGTGATTTAAAATGGAATGACCATATAAAATTAATCGTCAGTAAAGCAGATGCCAGACTGAGATTCATTGGAAGAATCCTAAGGAAATGCAGTCCGAAAACAAAGGAAGTAGCTTACAGTACACTTGTTCTCCCACTGCTTGAATACTAGATAACTCCAGTGGAAAACTCTACAAGAGAGGCACTCAGTAGCTCAGTACAGGCTTTTGTTAAAGTTTCGAAAACATACCTTCACCGAGGAGTCAAGCAGTATATTGCTCCCTCCTATGTATATCTCACAAAGAGACCATGAGGATAAAATCAGAGAGATTAGAGCCCACACAGAGGCATACCGACAATCTTCCTTTCCACGAACAATACGAGACTGGAATAGAAGGGAGAACCGGTAGAGGTACTCAAGGTACCCTCTGCCACACACCGTCAGGTGGCTTGCGGAGTATGGATGTAGATATAGATGTAGATGTCCTGCACACGACTGACCAAAGTTGGTATAAACATGCCGGGTGCACAGCTTTTCCTCCTTTCGTGCCTGCGACTTTCACCATGGCTGTCTCAATGCAGTATCGCGCTCTGCTTGTAAAGCTGATGAAAAACTGCTTTTGAATGTAAAATCTTGGGAAAGATTTTAGGTTCATTGTAAGAGGCAGAGAGCTGGAGAGAAAGGAAGAGCAAGGAACTGTATGAAATGATGCGGCAACCAACCATTGTGCAGAAAATTAAAACTAGAAGACCTTGGTGGCTAGGATATGTAGCTCACATAGCTAAACACCATAGAGCCAAAGTAGTGCTAGTGGGAAGACTTATAGAAAAACTTGCACTTGGTAGACTCAGGGAGCTGTGGATGGACGAAGCCATGAAAGACCTATGGCAGCTGGGAGTTAAACAGGGTACTGAAACAGCTCAAGAGCACAGTCACTGAAGGCAGATTGTGAGGCCAACACATGATCCAGAAATGCTGGATAAATAGGTAAGTACATATTGACAATGAATAGTCCCGCATGAAATACAAATAATGGAAGGAACAAAGGCAACCATTCACTTTATACTTGAGGCTCAACTATTTTTTGGATGCTTACCTTTACTCCTTCAATTATGTATGACATTTCATTGAAGTTTGTGAGAAATCTCTCTCAAGTAGAATACCTCAGAAGGATGCAAACTTCGAGTATGCTTGGAACAGTGTTCCAGCAAATTATGACTGCAACAGAAATAAGGCTGTCAGCAGAGTGGTAGTTTCTCTTGTGGGACTGAGACAGGGAGGTCAGACCTACTCCAAGTTTATGTTGTGAAGAGCCATGCAATAATGTGGAAATTTGAAAGCAAGTGTCAGTCTGTCTTAGTGCAGTCAGATGATGCAATACCAACAAATGAGTGACTTCAAGTGGAGAAAAATGATTGGCCTCTGGAAATTGGTTTTATGATTCACTGACATTTTGTATTGTGTTACTTCCAATTTTGACTTGCTTTGCACTTTGGTTTGTAATGCAGCCCTTATATGTCTGCCTGTACTTGAATGTGGATTTGGTTACCTTTTTCTCAGGAATTCTACCCATTGTTGTGACAGGTTAGCTTTACTAAGATGATCTCTAAACAAGATCATCTGCTGTCTTCTTCTGAGGAAATGTTTCCAGTACAGCTAACAGTCCAGGTACATTATAGCATCCCAGGTGCTGGTATAATTTGGCTATTTCCATATCCAAATCTGTAATTTATGCTGTGACATCCTTGCTGTGCCTTTGTGAATGATCTAGTCCTAAAAATAAATAGCATGTTGTGCACATGGGGTAGAGGCTTGTGGACATTGATAGCAGGGAGACGTTGGCATGGAGTATGTTGCAGTCTGAGTTCTCACTTGCACATTCAAAACTGGTGATGCTGGGTGAAATCCAGAGACAGGGATTATGAGGCTGCTTCATTGAAGTCAAACACATTGCATTGTGCACCATGCTGTGCAGCTAGATGGTATGATTGGCTTTTGACCACAGTTCAGAAATGGCCACTCAGGGTGTATTTGCAGTACCACACCTCTGCTTATTATCAAAAGTATGATCATATGGGGTATCAAGTGAAATTTGTTACTGGATTGATGTTGTTTTGGTAGAGAGGAGGCAGCATGTTATCATGGATGAAGAGTCATTTGTCAGATGTAGAAGTAACTTTAGGTGTGCCCAAGAGACCCTTGCTGTTCATGTTGTATATTAATGACCTTGCAGACAATATTAATAGTAACCTCAGACTTTTTTATCTGTAATGAAAGACTGTCTGGAAGAAGCTGCATAAATATTCAGTCAGAACTTGATGTAAAATTGTGCACTTCACAAAAACCTGTGTGTGATACTTTGAAGGGATATGAAATAGAATGCTCATACAGTCACGGGTAAAGCAGGTGTTAGACTTTGGTTTACTGGTAGGATACTGGGGAAGTGCAATCAGTCTACAAAGGAGATTGCTTACAAACCAGTTGTGTGACTGGCTCTAGAATACTGCTCAATTGTGTGGAACCCAAAGTAAATAGGATTAACAGGTGATATTGAATGTATACAGAGATTGGCAGCATGAATGACCACAGGTTAGTTAAATCCATGGGAGTCTCTCAGAGATACTGAAGGAACTGAACTGGAATACTCTTGAAGATAGATGTAAACTATACCAAGAAAGTCTATTAACAAAGTTTCAAAACCAGGCTTTAAATGATAGCTCAAGTAATATGTCACAACCCCTTACATATTGCTCACATAGGTATCATGAGGATAATATTAGACAGTTACTGGACACACAGAATCATTCAAACAATCGCTCTTCCCACACTCCATTTGTGATTGGAATGGGAGGAAACCTAGTAACTTGTACAATGGGATGTTCCCTGTGCCATGTACTTCATGGTGGTTTTGCAGAGTATAGATGTAGATGTATTGTTTGATGTATAAGTAATGACAGTGATTAGGCTGGAGGAAATTATAGGTGAATGTACAGGACAGGTCTTGCACCTAGATCTTTGATAGGAATATGACCGATGTGGTTTGAATGTGGAGTTCGAGATTGTACATGGGCAAGTCAAGGATACTACTTTGATGCACTCATGGTGGAATGCTACTTTGAGATGGATGTGATGAATTATAGTGAGGGTATTTCTTGACTCTAGTCTTTATGGCAGAGAACACGATTTAAGTATTTCATTCTTGGGTGGTATTTAATACGAACTGGGGAACTATTTTTTGTAGGTGTTCAGGAAATGTAAATTATTCAAGTGTGTAGGATATAGAAGATGATCTTTATGGGCATAGGCAAAACAGCAGTTTGTTCTGCTGGTGTATTGGCATTTCTTTCAGTATACTGCTTGAGGAATTTCTTAATACTGCAGTTGCAGCATCTGCAGGTGACATGCTTGTATGGAAGGGATTCTTTGAAATGCAATTGATGAAGCCTGTCCAAATGGAGGGAATGCTGGTGATCAGTAGGTTTGATGTGGACAGAGATTTTTTTGGAACCATTAGTGCAGTTCCTCACTGATGCTATGACTACTTAATGTTATCTATTCCCTCCACCCCCCACCCCCATGCATATTTTTCAAACTAATGACTGTTGGTATTATAAACAGTAAATAGTAAATATAATGCATTTGTATCTGTCTGGTTTTTAGTACTGTAGATGCAGTCTCTGGTGAAGTAATTGTTGAGTTTAAACAATGGAAACTTGATATATCAGTAATGTAGGAAGACAGATTGCTACTTACGATAAAGAAGACATGTTAAGCTGCAGACAGGCCCAATTAAAAGACACTAATGTAAAGCTTTTGGCCACAGCCTTCATCAGTAAAATAGACACACACACACACACACACACACACACACACACACACACACACACACACACACACACACACCATTCATACACAGAAGCAAGCACACCTCATGCACACATGACCACCAATTCCAGCATTTTGGACCAGAGATGCCTGAGGGGCCAAGATACTGGAGTTAGCGCCATGCAGTGTGCTTGATTGTGAGTATGAATGGTGTGTGTCTCTCTTTTACTGATGAAGACTGTGGCTGAAAGCTTTATATAAGTGTCTTTTAATTGTTCCTGTCTGTAACTTAACATGCCTTCTTTACAGAAAGTAGCAGTCTGTCTTTTCCTACATTGTTAATTATTATTGAGTTCAGTTGCCAACTGATTGTGAATGTATCATCAAGCGTGGTACAGCAGTTGTGTGAAAACATAATTACTTTCAACACATCATTTTCATCTGTTTCTTGTTACATAACGCTCCAGATCATCTTTGCATTTATTGTTGTGGTGTTTAATCTGTTATGCCAAGTACATTTTTTCCCTTATTTGCTGTGGTGAAAAATATTACCTAAAGTGCTGCAGGAATATGGTTATGAAGAGTTAAATTTTTTATCTGTGTCATATGGTTTCTAAGTATATTTCCATTGTTCCTATCTCTAAACAATGTGTACGAGTCACCGGTTATGATTTAATGTTCATTTTTTGTGATCTGAACCTAGTCAATCTGTATGTTTCACTGCTAACATTGGAATGTAAAGTTCAGATAAACCATGTAGTACTGCTTTTTCATCAAAAATAGTCTAAAAGCAAGCTGCCAGCGATTGCTGAACTATGATCTTCAGTCTTTGTTTTGAACTTCACTGTAGAAAGTAACCTGAATCAGAAAATTTACATGAAAGTCTCTACAAATAATCTCCAGTTAAGTGTCTCTAAATATTTCATTAAACTCACAGTATTCCCATTTGGTTGCTTGTTTGGTCCTTGTGTGGGGATGATACATCAATTTGTGTTAGTGATACTGCATTCAACTGTGACCGTTAAAATAGTGCTGCACTCCTGTACAGTTCTAGAACCATTGATGTGCAAAGCAGCTATTTACCTGTTCTGCTTAAATCAGTAGACTGGTTTTCTCGTTAACAAGTTATTTTTTTAACAGACGAAGTCACGAAATGTACAATACCTCTTGTGATAATCTCATGAGAGAACTCTATCCTGAGACTTCAGACAAAAGACTCTTTCAAATATACATCAAAGTTCAATGTTCTCTTCAACAGTATTGTTTGTTCAGATTCAAGAAATCTTCTATCTAGTCCTTGGAGCTGTGGTTGGCATGAGGTCTTTCTGCACTTACTTTGACATTGCAACATCAGCTGCTATGTCCCAATGCTGCCTTTAGCCCCACGGATACTTCAAACAGAATGTGCATGAAACCAAACGGAGACAAATATCTGTAATACAAAAGTTAAACATGAGTTCCTAGAACATCATCATATAAGATTAATCAATACCAGAAATATTGCTATAACTTTACACATTTACTCATTAATATACATCATCAAGGGAGCAGAAACTTTAGTGTGATAAATTCGCACATGCTTCATGTTTTTGAGTCTTAAAACTTCTGCGCTTTTGCACCCTTTCACTAGCCCTACAGTTATGACAAAGCATTCAAAGAGTTCTTCAGTGAAATATTTATTAACCTGAGGTTTCTCTTATTTTTGGGTTTATAGCTATTCCACCTTTTTTTCTGTTTGCTCCACACTATTATGATATTACTGACACTATCTTGTATTCATGTAGATGTTGTAGTACATCTTCACTTTGAGTGATTCCAAATTAACCTGTGATGACTATGATGCTTCCTTTAATATCCATTGACCCTTTCGTTATTATTTATTTGTGTTAGAAGTTTTTTATTTATATTTGTAGGGTCTCATATGTTTTAATGGAACATACTAAACGAATATTCCTTTTGATCCATGGTTTTATCCAAAGATATTGTTTTTCTTTGCTAATAGCTCTTTCAGCTTAAATTATTTGTTTTATGAATCTTTAACTTCCAAAAAAATTGACCATCAAAAAGAAATCCCTGATATGGGATTGGTAATGCTTTGATCAAACTGGAGCCTGCCATTATCTGTATAGATGATCTCTTACTAGGACCAATAAGATGTAGACCATGCCATATGTGATGTGAGCAAGTGAGAGGTGATTCAGTAGTCACACTGATGTGTGAGCATTTTTATCTCCTGATTGGTTCTCCAAACTGTCATGTAATATTCTCAGTAGTGTGTTTGCTGTCATCCTCGTATGTATTATTGAGGTTGCAGTTCAAACTGTTGTCTATGACCCCAACTGTTTTTGAATGATCTGCTGTGCCAAGTTTTTTCCCCAATGACCCAAAATGACAGGTGACATAACTGAACTTTACTTCTGGTTCGAAAACTCTAGTTACCGCCCAATCTTCACCCAAAGAATTCTTGCCAGTTCTGAGATTCTCCTTCCATGATTAAATCTTAGAAGTTATGCTGTCTTCATCTTGTTAACTCTTTACTTTCTAGCCTTAATTTCAATCTATTTCTCTCTACAGCAACTGTTTCTGAAGTTTCAGGATTGTTTGTGTGCTTTTGTCTACAGCCTTACAAGCACTTGAAGCTGTTGGGAATTTCTAGGTTGAATCAGACTGACTTGCAGTTCTTCCTCTATGTTTTCACTGATTTTGGGAGGCCTGACTGTAATCCACTCATCTGACCTCCCCTCTCCTACTTCCCTCTCCCAAAAAGGTGCTTTTCATGTTACTGCTGTTAAGTAAAGCTATTTGTTGTGCTAATTATTCCAGTGCAACTGTCAAAACAGTTTGTTTCACATCAATTCAAACTGCAAAAAAACTGCCAGTAATAAGTTCAAAAAACAGGTCCTAACCTTGCGTGCTAACCTAAGTGAACATAAACAAATTATCCAAAATAACAACAGTGAATCCATGAAAGTTTGTGGAACAAAATGATCCAAGCGAGCACTAGAAGAAGCTAGGTGAATCAGAAACACAAGTAGGGATGGATCCTACTGTATGGATACAGTCACAGTCATGGAATAGTGCAAAAGTCACGAGTATCCAGGACGATTTTACAGCTGTGGCTCTCATTCAACCTGGAGCACCTCTTTATGCTGTGATGAATGCGTGTGCGCAAGATAGTGAATCTTTTTCATTAAATGATTGTGTTGTAATCATGTTGTTGTTGTTGTGGTCTTCAGTCCTGAGACTGGTTTGATGCAGCTCTCCATGCTACTCTATCCTGTGCAAGCTTTTTCATCTCCCAGTACCTACTGCAACCTACATCCTTCTGAATCTGTTTAGTGTATTCATCTCTTGGTCTCCCTCTACGATTTTTACCCTCCACGCTGCCCTCCAATACTAAAATCATGGGAGGTACAAATGACGTAGCAAAAATCAAGCAAATGTCACTATCAGGCACATGAAAGTGATTAACAATTGCAAGTAATTATCACTAATATTCCACAGAGACAGGATCTAATGGAACAACCTATAGTGAGCTTGGAAGTGCACAAGACCAATGATAGGCATTAAACAGTATGTAATAAATTTCACAATGTGTCCTGGTAAATGTCAGCAATCTAGAATGAGACATACTCATGACTCATAGTTTGCACATGAATAAAAGAGGCAAAAAGATTGTCAGCAAATTAATTGTCAAGGAAATTAGATGAAATTCTCCACAAAGCAGCGTAAATAAGTGCATTGCCATGGAATTACACAACCCATCAAATCAGAATCTGCCACTAAAACAGTCACAGCAGGCAAGCCTGAGAAACTTGTAAAGCCTACTGGCCAATTCGGTAGCCCCTAAATCAACCTGTATAATCCAGCAGGAGAAACTCAGACTTAATGTCATACACCAGAATTTTGGACAATGATTGGCTGTGGAAGATTTTGTGGAGAGATGAAGCCCACTTCCATCTGACAGGATATTTCAGTATACAGAACTGTCAAATATGGGCAACGGAAAATTCACACACAAATAAACCAGAACCACTTCATCCTGGAAAGGTCACTGTGTGGTGTGGATTTATGGCGTCATTTATCACAAGGCCAAGAGGCAGGTGCTTCCAGTCCTGTTACCCGTACTGTCACTGGTAAGCGCTATGAGTGTCTTTTGTGCAACCACGTCATTCCAGCTCTCCAACAGCATGGATGCGTGGCTGGGATCATTTTTATGCAAAAATGACGCACCTCCACACAATGAAAATCCAGTTAAGCAGCTGCTGAAGTGCCATTTTGGAAATGCTAGAATCTCAGCCTGACCGTCCCGATCACCTGATCTTAATCCATGTGACTTGTGACTATCTGAAAGATGTTGTGTTCAGGGTTCCAATGGCAAACTTAGCTCCATTGAAGGCATGCATTACGCAACACATTCTGAAGGTGACCATGGAAACACTTCGATCAGTTGTGGAACATGCTGTTTCTCGATTTCAACCAGTTGCATAAAATGGTAGACAGTATATTGAACATGTTTTTGCGAGTCACATAGAAATTAATAATACAATTTGATTTTGATTGATGTTTTTTATGCAGTTTTTGGCCTCAGGACTATTAAAAACTGATGTGAGTGATGCTTTTTATGTGGTTTTTGGCCGCAGGACAATTAAAAATTGATTTTTCCCGTCTGGTGTGGAATGGCATTGCCTTGGTGGATGGGCTTAGGTTACTAACCGTATCACACCTGTACACCCACGCACGCTGAGTAGCACAGTTTGTTTAATGTCAAATGTACACCTTAGGCATTTTTGTATGATTCATTTGTCATTTGTAGTCAACCACTATAAAATTATGATGCTAGAGCGCCATCTAATGCAACATTTTGTAACTATCTATTTTTCGTCTGCCATTCGTTTTCCCCATTTCCCAATAATATTCTGTTGCAATTTGATGCCATTCTGACTAGTGGGTTTATTTCTACAGCTGTTTGAAAGTTTAACTTTAATTATAATCATGCTGTATATACAGTACATTTTCTGGGTTAAATGGCTTTGTAAATACTATAATGAAAATGAGGTAAATATAGACTTATTAACCAATGGCGCCAACTCCAAAAACCTAGACCTCTTACTCAATGAATTCACTCTGACCCCACTTATCCTTGAGCCAACTAGAGAAATTTGGCAACGGGAAAAAAGTTATGGATAACATGATAATGAACATGATCCATCTTTCCTACAGTACATCTGTTGTAAAACCAGCCATCTCTGATCACCATGGAGTAGAGCTTCAATTGGAGGCAAATGAGATGCTCTCTATCACTAAAAAGAAACTACACTACTGGCCATTAAAATTGATACACCAAGAAGAAATGCAGATGATAAACGGGTATTCACTGGACAAATGTGTTATACTAGAACTGACATGTGATTACATTTTCACGCAATTTGGATGCATAGGTCCTGAGAAATTAGTTCCCAGAACAATCACCTCTGGCCATAATAACGGCCTTGATATGCCTGGGCATTGAGTCAAACAGAGCTTGGGTGGAGTGTACAGGTACAGCTGCCCATGCAGTTTCAACACGATACCACAGTTCATCAAGAGTAGTGACTGGCATATTGTGACGAGCCAGTTGTTCGACCACCATTGTCCAGACGATTTCAATTGGTGAGAGATCTGGAGAATGTTCTGGCCAGGGCAGCAGTCGAACATTTTCTTTATCCAGAAAGGCCTGCAACATGCAGTTGTGCATTATCCTGCTGAAATGTAGGGTTTCGCAGGGATCGAATGAAGGGGAGAGCCACGGGTCGTAACACATCTGAAATGTAACGTCCATTGTTCAAAGTGCCGTCAATGTGAACAAGAGGTGACCGAGATGTGTGACCAATGACACCCCATACCATCACGCCGGGTGACACGCCAGTATGGCGACGACGAATACACTCTTCCAATGTGCGTTCACCGCGATGTCGCCAAACATGGATGCGACCGTCATGATGGTGTAAACAGAACGTGGATTCATCCGAAAAAATGACGTTTTGCCACTCATGCACCCAGGTTCGTCTTTGAGTACACCATAGCAGGCACTCCTGTCTGTGATGCGGCGTCAAGGGTAACTGCAGCCATGGTGTCCGAGCTGATAGTCCAAGCTGCTGCAAATGTCGTCGAACTGTTTGTGCAGATGGTTGTTGTCTTGCAAACATCCCCATCTGTTGACTCAGGGATCGAGACGTGGTTGCACGATCTGTTACAGCCATGCAGATAAGATGCCTGTCATCTCAACTGCTAGTGATACGAGGCCATTGGGATCCAGCACAGCATTCCGTATTGCCCTCCTGAACCCACCGATTCCATATTCTGCTAACAGTCATTGGATCTCGACCAACGCGAGCAGCAATGTCGTGATATGATAAACCGCAATCGCGATAGGCTACAATCCGACCTTTATCAAAGTCGGAAAGTGATGGTACACATTTCTCCTCTTTACACGAGGCATCACAACAACATTTCATGAGGCAACGCCGGTCAACTGCTGTTTGTGTATGAGAAATCAGTTTGAAACTTTCCTCATGTCAGCACATTGTAGGCGTCACCACCGGGGCCAACCTTGTGTGAGTGCTCTGAAAAGCTAATCATTTGCATATCACAGTATCTTCTTCCTGTCGGTTAAATTCCACGTCTGTAGGACGTCATCTTCATGTTGTAGCAATTTTAATGGCCAGTGGTGTATATGCAAGCAAAAGAATTATGTATAATGATAACATCAATAAACTGTACTGCATGTTAGTACTCATACCAAAGTTTGGGAATGACAGCTTTTCCTATGATAGATTTGTGCTGAATTATGCTGCTGTTCTGATGCCACATGCCCAGTTGTAGCCACAAAAGTCATTGCAACTACAAAAATGCGTGATTTTCTTCACCAGACGCAATTCGCTTTATTGAGGTAAAACATCATCAGTGGTCTGTAATTAAGTTATTTACATTTTGATTTGCTTTTAGATTGAAAAACAGTTCTTTAAGAATAAATTGATTTGTACTTATGGTGATTTTCGGTTGATGTATTGCTTGCATCGGGAAATGCCGCCTGCTAGCACATCGTTATTTTTTTTGCATTAGACACTGATAACTTTGGTCTAAGTTTTAGATGTTCTGTAGCACTATGCATTTCTTATGGTTTTCACAACACACTTTTATGCACATCACTATATTCTGTTTGTTTTTGTACTTTAGTTATGTGTTATGGTTTGTATTTTTAGTGTTGCCAACAAAACCTTTCTACTACTTTGTCTTTGACATATAACATTTTTAAAAAATTAAATTATTGTATGTGTGTAATTCTATTTAATTATGTTTCTTTGTATTTATACTCTGTGTAGGAGTAGAGAAGAACTATTGGAAACTAGGCTCTATATAGAATAATTGATGAAATTACATGAAAAGAAAATAGCCTTTTCCATTCTTCACCCCCTCCCTCTCTCCCGCAAACCCCCCCACTAACAGTTTCATTTCACTTCTCGCTCCTCACCTTCTCCTCTAACTCACACTACATCACACTGCTATATACTTATGCCCACTCATCGTGATTTCCTCCTCCCCTACAAAAAATTGCTATTCCTTATTGTATTATTTATATAATATTATTTTATTATTATTTTATTAGTATCCACACAGAAATGTCTGCATTCCTCATTTGACTCAAAGCACCAGGGTTTCCTCAATATACATGTAGTTCATGAACAAATTGTTAGTAGTAATCTTTTTCAGGCGATCATATTTTTTTGAGGTGGGTGTGGGCATGTGTGGGGAAAATAGGATCTTGAGAAATAAGTTAAATAGTAATTAATTATTCTAACAGCTTTTGGCTATTATTATTTGACAGAAAGTCAACGTTAAAAATTCCATATACAATAATATTGATGTTATTCATATTCATATTTAAGAATTATTATTAACTGTTCACTAAATTTTTAGGATGTTTCATATTCATAATTGTGAAGAGCTATGTTTTTATTCTACTTTAGCTACACACAGGAGTGTGGCTTAAGAGTGTTGTAAATTAAATTGCCACACTTTTAAAAGTAATATAATCCTGTTACAAAGAGAAATTATTTATTGCTTTCTAAAGGCATCCATTCAATACCTCTTATTTGTTAAGGCAAAGTAAAACAGTAGATGTTTAATTTAGTTTCACCATTTCTTGAAAAGGAGTCAGAAATACTTCTTTTTACATTTATTTTGTGCAGACTCAGCTGGCTAACATTACCAGTTGACATCTGACAGCTTTTCATGAATCAGTTATACTGTCAATTGGCTGCTTTCTATTTCTTCTATCCCAAAAAAAGTTTGCTTTCAATATTCAAAAACACAGAGGTTGGACCGAAGTTGTCCTGTTTGTATGCAAAGATTTTATGGTCTAACAGTGGAAGTAACATTTTTTGTGCTGAGTTTTAAAGACAGGCTGTACATGTGTGATTGGAACACCATAGCAATAATCTAAGCTTCATATTGACATCTTCTTCATACAATTTCATTCAGAAATGATAGAAATTCTGGACAATTGAACATATGTTTCACCTGCAATATTTAAAAGATCTTAGACCTACAATTTTGAAACTGTGCTTGTAGTTTAAGATATTCACAGTGCAATACTATTATTATATGGTCTAGATAAAAACAAAGTTTTGCTCAAGGAGCCAACATATTGTGCTTAAAGATAACTAGTTACTTGATAGACCATAACTAGAGAATCCTTTGACAACTCTGACATATCCTTATCATGCCTACTGCCAAGCATCAGAAACTTTATGATCTTGTTAACCATATTAATGTTTTTTTGTATTGCTGGCAAATCTTGTTAGATTGCATTACCTCTATGTCTACATCTACATCCATACTCTGCAAGCCACCTGACGTTGTGTGGCAGAGGGTACCTTGAGTACCTCTATTGGTTCTCCCTTCTGTTCCAGTCTTGTATTGTTCGTGGACAGAAATATTGTCAGTATGCCTCTGTGTGGGCTCTAATCTCTCTGATTTTATCCTCATGGTCTCTTCGTGAGATATGCATAGGAGGGAGCAATATACTGCTTGACTCCTCAGTGAAGGTATGTTCTCAAAACTTCAACAAAAGCGCGTACATCAGAGTGTCACTCTTGCAGAGTTTTCCATTGGAGTTTATCTATCATCTCCATAACGTTTTGTGATTACTAAATGATCCTGTAATGAAGCGCACTGCTCTCTGTTGGATCTTCTCTATCTCTTCTATCAACCCTATCTGGTACGGATCCCACATCAGTAAGCCGTATCCAAGCAGTGGGTGAACATGTGTACTGTAACCTACTTACTTTGTTTTCGGACTGCATTTGCTTAGGATTCTTCCAATGAATCTCAGTCTGTCATCTGCTTTACCGATGATTAATTTTATATGGTCATTCCATTTTAAATCACTCCTAATGCCTACTCCCAGATAATTTATGGAATTAACTGCTTCCAGTGCTGACCTGCTATACTGTAACTAAATGATAAAGGACCTTTCTTTCTATGTATTCGCAGCATGTTACACTTGTCTACAATGAGATTCAATTGCCATTCCCTGCACCATGCGTCAATTCGTTGCAGATCCTCCTGCATTTCAGTACAATTTTCTATTGTTACAACCTCTCGATATACTACAACATCATCTGCAAAAAGCCTCAGTGAACTTCCGATGTTATCCACAAGGTCATTTATGTATATTGTGAATAGCAATTGTCCTATGACACTCCCCTGTGTCACATCTGAAATCACTCTTATTTTGGAAGACTTCTATCCATTGAGAATGACATGCTGTGTTCTGTTATCTTGGAACTCTTCAATACAATCACACAATTGGTCTGATAGTCCATATGCTCTTACTTTGTTCATTAAACAACTGTGGGGAACTGTATCAAATGCCTTGTGGAAGTCAAGAAACATGGCATCTACCTGGGAACCCATGTCTATGGCCCTCTGAGTCTCATGGACAAATAGGGTGAGCTGGGTTTCACATGATCATCATTTTCAAAACCCATGCTGATTCCTACAGAGTAGATTTCTAGCCTCCAGAAAGTCATTATACTCGAACATAATATGTGTTCCAAAATTCTACAACTGATCAACATTAGAGATATAGGTCTATAGTTCTGCACACCTGTTCGATGTCCATTCTTTAAAACAGGAATGACCTGTGTCCTTTTTCAATCTCTTGGAACGCTGCACTCTTCTAGAGACCTACAGTACACTGCTGCAAGAAGGGGGGCAAGTTCCTTCGCGTACTCTGTGTTAAATCAAACTGGTATCCCATCAGGTCCAGTGGCCTTTCCTCGTTTGAGTGATTTTAATTGTTTTTCTATCCCTCTGTCTTCTATTGCGATGTCTACCATTTTGTCATCTGTACAACAATCTAGAGATGGAACTACAGTAAAGTCTTCCTCTGTGTAACAGCTTTGGAGAAAGACATTTAGTAATTTGTCCTTTAGTCTGTCATCCTCTGTTTCAGTACCAATTTGGTCACAGAGTGACTGGACATTTTGTTTTGATCCACCTACCACTTTGACATAAGACCAACAGTTCTTAGGATTTTTGCGAAGTCAGTAAATAGAACTTTACTTTCGAATTTGTCGAACACCTGTTGCATAGCCCTCCTCACACTACATTTCGCTTCATGTAATTTTTGTTTGTCTGCAAGGCTTTGGCTATGTTTACGTTTGCTGTGAAGTTCCCTTTGCTTCCGCAGCAGTTTTCTAACTTGGTTGTTGTACCACGGTGGCTCTTTTCCATATCTTATGATCTTGCTTGGCACGTACTCCTCTAATGCATATAGTGCGATGGTTTTGAACTTTGTCCACTCATCCTCAAAACTATCTGTACCTGAGATAAAAATTTTGTGTTGAGCTGTCAAGTACTCTGAAATCTGCTTTGTGTCACTTCTGCTAAAAAAAAAAAATCTTCCTACCTTTTTTAATATTTCTACTTATGGCTGAAATCACTGACGCTGTAACCACTTTATGATCACTAATTCCCTGTTCTGCATTAACTGTTTCAAATAGTTCGGGTCTGTTTGTCGCCAGAAGGTCTAATATGTTATCGCCACGAGTTGGTTCTCTGTTTAACTGCTCAAGGTAATTTTCAGATAATGCACTTAAAAAACTTTCACTGGATTCTTTGTTCCTGCCACCTGTTATAAACGTTTGAGTCTCTCAGTCTATAGCCAGTAAATTAAAATCTCCACCCAAAACTATAACATGGTTGAGAAATCTACTGAAAATATTTTCCAAATTTGCCTTCAGTTGTTCTGCCACAACAACTGCTGAGCCAGGGGGTCTATAGGGACATGCAATTACCACGTTTGAGCCTGCTTTAACTGTGACCTTCACCCAAATTATTTCACATTTTGGATCTCCGTCAATTTCCTTCGATACTATTGCACTTTTTATTGCTTTAAACACACCTCCCCCTTCACTGTCCAGCCTGTCTCTGCAGTATACATTCCAATCTGAGTTTAGAATTTCATTACTGTTTACATCTGGTTTCAGCCAACTTTCCGTCCCTAGTACTATGTGGGCATTGTGACCATTTATTAATGAGAGCAGTTCTGGGACCTTTCTATAGAAGCTCCTGCAGTTTACTATTACCACATTAATGTTGTCATCCCCTGTTGTGTTTAGTCTACTGCTACCTTGTTGCATCTCAGGAGGCATCTTGTTGGGCCTAGGGAGTGAATTCTCTAACCTAAAAAACCCACATGTACACTCCACACATACTCCACTACCCTTGTAGTCACTTCCTGCGTGTAGTGCATGCCTGACCTATTCAGGGAGACCCTAAATTTCTCCACCCGATAGCGGAGGTCGAGAAATTTGCACACCAGATCTCTGCAGAATCATCTGAGCCTCTGGTTTAAGCTTTCCACTTGACTCCAAACTAGAGGACTGCGATTGGTTCTGGGAATGACACTACAAATAGTTAGCTGAGATTCCACCCCATGAGCGAGGCTTTCCGTGTTCACCAACTCTGCCAACCGCTTGTAGGAACTGAGGATGACCTCTGAACCCAGATGGCAGGAGTCATTGGTGCTGACATGAGCAACAATTTGCAGTCGGGTGCACCCAGTGCTCTCTATCGCCGCCGGTAGGGCCTCCTTCACATCTCAGATGAGACCCCTGGTAAGCAGACAGAGTGAACACTGGCCTTCTTCCCTGACCTTTCTGCTATTTCCCTAAGGGGCTCCATCACGTGCCTAACATTGGAGCTCCCAATCACTAATAAACACCTCCCCCCGTGTGCATGCTCAGACCTTGCTGAAGGAGTGGCCACATGTCCATTCACAGGCAGAGCAGGCAATGCCACACGGGCAGCCTCCACACTGACCCACTGCCTCGTGCGACATGAACGCCGTTGAACCCGCACTCCCCTTGGGGAGAGGGTGCCCCAACCATGCCCAGTACCTACAAAGATGTCTCGACAGCAGGGACTGTGGGTGAAGCATGTAACACGTGGGGTGTACCATGCGATGCACCAGACTCCCCACTGCCACTACACTTCGAGGCAGCAGCCTGAAGACGGCTGACTGCGGCCATCAGCATGTTCAGCTGTTCGCGAACAGTGGCCAGCTCCTCCTGCATCTGTACACAGCAGTCACACATCCTATCCATCCTAAGGAATCAACAATTTACTGTAGAGAGTTGAGTAATCAACTTTTAACTAGACTGTTAATTCACTAAAGGTGGCTGATAGCTGACTAAACTGTGGTTACTAGACCATTTTTGTTGGAAACAATGAAAATAAGCACTAACTGTCTCCAGACTGTATTTAAAACAAATACGAAATCTATGGAACACTATTACCAGTACTCGAAAATTAAAGCTTCCAAAAAGCAAAAACATACGGAAAAGGAAGTGACAAGTAAGAAAAACACAGTTAATACTTAAATTTACATAGCTTGCTGCACAGGAGATGTGAAGCAGACGGCAGTACTCTCAATCAGTATTCTGTGTATCATCACTAAAGAATGTCTTCAACATTAAAATTTTTGTGTAATGCTATTTTAGAGAGTCTAGCACTGGTAGATCATATACTTGCATAATGGATGTTCATGTCACAACTGAGATAGTTCCATGTGTCACAACATAGGAAGTCAAAGCTGCCATTCATAACAAAAAAAATGAAAAGACTCTAGGACCAGAAGACCTTCCTGCAGACATATGGAAAATTGAGGGACTTAATGACAAAGCAACCCCAGCATTAATTTTGGTAATGTACATCTATGCCTACATCCATATCCTGCAAACCACTGTGAACAGCATGGCAGAGGGTATGTTCCATTGTGCCATTTGTTAGGGTTTTTTTCCATTCGATTCATGTATAGAGTGCAGGAAGAATGACCGTTTTAATGGCTCTGTGAATTTTGCAATTAACCTAATCTTGTCCTCACAATCCCTGCTGGAGTGACATGTAGGGGGTTGTCGTATATTCCTAGAGTTGTCATTTAAAGTCAGTTCTTGAAACTTTGTAAGTATGCTTTTGCAAGATAGTTTACTTCCATCTTCAAAAGTCTGCCACTTCAGTTTCTTCAACATTTGTATGACCGTCTACCATGAGTCAAACAAATCTGTGACCATGTACTGTCCTCCTCTGTATATGTTCAATATCCCTTATTAGTTGGTATGGGCCCCACACAATTGAGCAATATTCTAGAACCAGTTGCAAGAGTGATTTGTAAGTTATCTTCTTTGTAGACTGATTGCACTTCCCCGGTATTCTAGCAATAAACCAAAGTCTACCACCTGCTTTACCCATAACTGAGCCTATGCAGTCATTCCATTTCATATCCGTACAAAGTGTTAAACCCAGGTATTTGTACGAGTGGTCAATTCCAACAGTGATTCATTGTCAATACAGTCATAGGATACTACATTTTTAAGTGCACTATTTTACATTTCCGAGCATTTAAAGCAAATCTCCAGTCTTTGGACCACTTTGAAATCTTACCAAGATCTGACTGAATATTTATGTAGCTTGTTTCAGACACTTCTTCTTTACAGATAACTGCACCATTTGCAAAAAATCTGAGGTAAAAAAAATTTAAAAAATAAAAAAAAAATCATCATTCCAGTTACATATTTACTTAATATCCCATGTTACCACAATTTGATAATGAGCATAGATGTGGTACTGAGTAAAATGCTTTTTGCAAATCCAGAGATACTGAATCTAGTGGACTGCCTTGATCCAAAACTTTCAGTCTGTTGTGTGAAAAATGCAAGTTGAGTTTCACATGAGCAATTTTTTTGGAATCCATGCTGGATGGCATGGAGGAGGTCATACTGTTTGAGATACCTCTTGAGATGAGAATATGTTCAGAGATTCTACAACTGATGTCATGGATACTGGATGGAGTGTTGTGGCTCACTTTGCTACCCTTCCTGTAGAAGGGTGTGACCTGTGTTTTCTTCCAACTGTTGCACGTGGTTTATTGTTTGAGGGCCCTGTGACAGATCAAAGTTAAATGAGAGGCTAACTCAGCTGCAGATTCATTAAGAAATCTGATAGGAATCCATTGGGCCCTGGATCTTTGTTCAGTTTGAATGATTTCAGCTATTTCTGAATTTCACTAACACTAATACTTATTTCACTCATCTTTTCAATGGTGCATTGATTAAATAGGGGTGATTCTCATCAGTTTTCCTATGCAAAAGAACATTTGAAAGTGAAGTTAAGCATTTCTGCTTTTGCTTTACTACCCTTGATTCAGTATCTGTTTCATACATGAGTGACGGGCTGCTAACTTTGGTGCCCACTGATTGGTTATCTAGTATCACAGTACCTATTTAAGGGCAAAGGTGACCCTTTGAAGTAATAATTACTGGCCAAGCTGGCATCTCTCCCACACTATGAAGATAATACAAACATATCTTTGACAGTGGGCAGAGGAACATAGTCCACCTCTCAGTACGTCAATGTGGTTTTGTGGAGTGTGGCATTATAGGTCAATTTTTGCAGTGTACCAGATGGTAGAGGGAGTCTGCAAGAAAAGGAGGTCACTATATCTTGCCTTTCTGAACCTAGAGAAGCCATTTGATTGAGTATTACATCAGAAGATTTGGCATGCTATTCACAATCATCACATTCTAGAAACTGACATAAAGATAAAATTGCCATACGGCAACACCAGCAACTAGATGTGATATTCTATGCAGGGCTGACTGACAGCTTCCCTGTGACAGTTGGCATTTATCAAGGCCCAGCTCTGTCTCCAAATTGATACCATAATGCATAACCTACAGAAATGTGTACTATGGATGATTCTATATGCTGGTGACATAATGCTTGTGTTGGGTACCAGGAAGGAACTCGAAACTCAAATACAAACATGATATGACTGTCTGCAGAGATTTGGCCTCCATTTAAACATCCATAAGTCCTAGTACATCCAAATGACTCCATTGTCTGGACTATACAGATTAATGGAGCTCTTCCCACCTAGGTGGATGCATTTCTATACCTAGGTTCTCAACTGCAGAGTGATGGCTATGTGACTGAAGATTTGTGAGAAATAATCAAAGGGACCTAGACGTGATTCAGAGATGTCATAGGTGTGCTTTGTAATAAGAAGATGCCTATCTGCCTAAAATCAAATAAATACTTCACTATGGTGAAGCCAGTTGCATTACAATATTTGGTACTGAATGTTGGCCTGCACCTAGAATTACTGAACACTAGTTACATGTGATGGAAATATAGATACAAGAAGGTCATTCAGTATTTCTATACCCAATCACATCAACAACACATTGATCTGACAACTAGCTGGAATGGCTCCAGTCATTGAGAAGATGCAAGAATTGAGGATTTCTTGGTACGGACACATTCTATGGGCACCACCCAACTCAGTCATCAGCTCAGCTTATCACCTCACTGTCTAAGGCCAGATAAAGCATGAAAGCCGTAAATTATGGTGGCTGGACACTGTAAATACAGATCTTAGGTCTAGAAACATAAATCCACAGGAAGCATTAGAAATGGTGTGTATTGACCCTACAAGCATACTCTGTTCCAGCGGGAAGACACCATGAAGAAGAAAAAGAAAAAGACTAATGTTCATTTTATAGAAATGCATAGAAAGCACAGTCTATTCTGTATTGAACTGTTGGCTAGTTTTAATGATTCCTCATTACAAGTTACCTCAGTTGCAGACTTACATTCTCCATCTCACCATTCCATAACAAGTTTTTCGTTACTCATCTTTGAGGGATCCAGCTTATTACCTGGGAATTGAAATATATTGATATTCTATTTACATTTAGCACCAGTTTTTACACTTTTAGAGCACTGTTCATAAAGTTCAGTGCTAAAAGGAGTATTTCAAGAGATGCACTGAATGTTTTATTCCTTTGTATGCTTTCTTTGTTATACATATTGAAAGAAACTAAACCCTCTGGAAGGAAATAAACCAAGAAAAGGAAGAGTCAAACAATGGAAAATCAAGGATGGAATGTAACAATATTGTGAAAAGGAAAGTTGCTCCTCACCATATAGTGGAGATGCTGAGTTGCAGATAGGCACAACAGAAAGACTGTCACAAATAATAGCTTTTGGCCACTAAGACTTCATCAAAATTAGATGGAAAACACACACATACCCACTCACACAAATGCAACTCACATACACGACTGCAGTCTCAGGCAACTGAGGCCATACTGTGAGCAGCAGCACCAGTCCATGATGGGAGTAGCGACTGGGTGGGCATAAGGAGGTGGTTGGGGCCAGGAGGGGGAGGGATAGTAGGGTAGATGTGGCAGACAGTGATGTGCTGTTGGGGAGCATGGAGGGATGAGGTGGAAAGAGGGTAGGGCAGCTATGTGCAGTTGGGAGGTTGGACAGATGGAGCAGAGTGATGGAGAGGGGAAGGAGGGAGGGGGCGAAGCAGAAGAGGAGAGAAGTAAAAGGGCTGGGTGCAATGGAGGAATGAGGGCTGTGTAGCGCTAGAATGTGAACAGAGAAGGGGCTGAATGTGAGAGGACAATGACTAACGGAGTTTGAGTCCAGGAGGGTTACGGAAACATAGCATATATTGCAGGGAAAGTTCCCACCTGCACAATTCAGAAAAGCTGGTATTGTTGGGGAAAGCTCCATATGGCACAGGCTGTGAAGCTGTCATTGAAATGAAGGATGTCATATTTGGCAGCGTGCTCAGCAACAGGGTGGTTCACTTGTTTCTTGACCACAGTTTGTTGGTGGCCATTCATGTGGACAGACAGCTTGTTGGTTGCCATGCCCATTTAGAATGCAGCACAGTGATTGCAGCTTAGCTTGTAGATCACATGACTAGTTTCACAGGTAGCCTGGACTTTGATGGGATAGGTGATGTTTGCGGCCAGACTGGAGTAGGTGGTGGTGGGAAGATGTATAGCACAGGTCTTGCATCTAGGTCTATTTCAGGCATATGAGCCATGAGGTAAGGTGTTGGGAGCAGGGGTTGTGTAGGGATGGACGAGTATATTGTGTGACCTTCGTTAGTTATTGTCCTCTCCCATCCAGCCCATTCTCTGTTTCCATTCCAGCTTTACACAGCCCTCATTCCCCCATCACACCCAGCCTTTTTACTTCTCTCCTTTTCTGCTATACCCCCTGCCCCCCCAACCTCTCCACTTCCTCTGTCTAATATCCTGACTGCACATAGCTGCCCCACCCTCTTTTCACCTCATCCCTCCGCACTCCCCAACAGCTCGTCACTGTCTGCCACACCTATCCTACTATCCCTCCCCCTCCCTACCCCAGCCTCCACCTTACCCCCATCCAGTCACCACTCCCATCATGCACTGGTGCTGCTGCTCGCAGTGTGGCCTCAGTTGCCTGAGACTGCAGTCATGTGTGCGTGAGTTGCATTTGATTGAGTGGGTATGTGTGTGTTTGCCATCTAATTTTGAGGAAGGCCTTACTGGCCGAAAGCTATTATTTGTGACAGTCTTTTTGTTGTGCCTGTCTGCACTCACTATCTCCGCTATGTGGTGAGTAACTTTCCTTTTCACGATATTGTTAAGAAAAGGAAGAGTTTTTTTTTTTTTTTTATTTTATTTTATTTTTTTTACCTCTGTTTAGTATACAGTGAAATTTGGGTTATTATACTTTTTCATTTGAATTAAATGTAAGTTCCGTGGTGCCATACATGATGTTGGTTTAATTTTCTTTCTTTTTAATTGAACCATATGATGTTCCCCCTGTAACAAATATAACATCAGCACCCAATATTCATTGGGTTCCTCTGGGAATAATATGGAAGGAATTTCATCACTTACTAATTCACAGATGGGAATGGAAACATGAATCTACAGAGGTCAATTACATTTAGTAACACGTTATAGTTAATTTGGTGTGTAGGAACATTGGTAGATGAGATATTTGTGTGCAGTATGAATTAATATCCATAAACAGATTCTAATTCTCTTAATTTGTTGCTGCATGAGAGATTTTTTGCTCACAAAGGTTAGTATGTATTTGAAACATTGATTTAAAGTAGATGGTGATATCAAGATTACTTGAATTGAAACTAAATTTATTAGTATTATATGTATTTATGCCCTTGAAAAATTTTACTATAGGTAAAATACTATGCACACTGAAAGGAATTTTATGATTGATGTTTTTGATAATTTTTGACTAGCTTTAAATACGAGTGGTAAATATGTGATACGTATTGTACTATACTATAACAATTAAACTGAGAATAGGCAGGGGGAAAACACATTTTTTTATTCTTTCCTTAAACATTATGTTCTACTTCAAGAGCAAATCATCATCATCAGTATTCTTCTCTATTACCAGGTCCTTTGTGTCTTCATTTCATCCAATCCATTGCTTCCTTCTTAATGCCAGTTTATGTGATCAATCATCCATTATCTGAAATCTCTCTCTCCCTCACCTCCTCTTTCCTTCCACATACCTTTCTAAGACAGTTTCTGTAAGCCCCTTCTTCATTCTTAATATATGTCCAATACAGTTTCATTTCCAAGCACAAATGTAAAATGTCTAGTGGTATTATATGTTTTGTGATACATTCTTCTATGGCAATCACTACTCATTCCTTTCGCATATGTGCATTGCAGCATGAAACAAAATTTGCTAAGTTGGAAATAAAATAAAATATTTGTCATGAGCCACAAAAAATAAAAGAATTCTGACAACTAGTTCACTGTAAATCAAATCAAACTGATTTTGGGCAAGTTGCTCACAGGTGTACTGATATTGATAGACACCAATGGAAACCTGTATAATAGTTAGTTTGCTTGCTGAGTAAGTATACAAGTCTGTAGGTGCCAGAACATAAATTGACTCCAGCAGTCTCGCACACAGGTGCGGTCGACATGTACAGTAGAGCAGTCTGATTTGTCATCCAATGTAGTCCTTAAATATAGGATATTCCTCTGGGAAATTGAGTGTTGAATTAACCCAGGTAGGGAATTTTTCTGTGTGAGTGGTGAGATGCGATTTATGTTTATGTATGTATGCCACTGCAGCAGTAGTTACGTGTCACATATACGTTTTTATACACCCACAAAGGGTGCTGGTGCAAATTGAGGATATGTGCTTAAAAATAGCTAGCAGCTCAACTCAACTGACTGTGATATAAATAACAGTGATTCTATAACAGCCAGGGTGAAAAATGGAATTGTCCTTAAATCTAGGGAAATGTCAGTTAAGATTGGAGCATGGTGTTGGATGACTCACAGAGAATGAGAGTGAGCTTGCAGCTGGGTACATTCAATATTTTGGGTTACATTTTATTATCCTGCAACTGCATTTGCATCTATACTCTGTGAACCACTGTGAAATACTTGGTAAATGGCAAATTTTGTCACACTGTGTATTTATGATTCTTCCCATTCTAGCCACAGATGAAATGTAGGAAAAAGGACTGCTTGTATCTCTCTGTGTGAGCTGTTGTTTGTCTAATTCTTTCTGTCTGATCTGTATGGAATTTCTCATAGGGACTGAAGAATGTTAATAGTGTCTGCTCTGAAAGATTATTCTTGCACACATTGTTAAGCTTTAATTTTCGTATTACTTGACTGGCCATATTTGTGATTTAAACTTTCTTATTTTGTGGAAAATATATACACTACTGAGGTGCATTATTGTAAGCACCTCTTAGGTGTAACATCCACAGTGTGTAGATAACTAGCTTAGTCACATGATGTATGTTGTGTCTAGACAAGACAGCCTAGACACAATGAGAGGAAGCCGAAAGGCACGCGCTAAGCTAAAGCAGGATGGCGAGAGGTCTGAAACAGGATACGTAATGAATGCTATAAAGAAAAGTACGTAGCTGCGGGAATACTTAACTTTAATCCATCCTTGTGGTACATCTGGAGATTGTGGTGATACAAGTGAGACTCTTTAGATACATGCAATGTTACTAATGGCGCCTTGCTAGGTCGTAGCCATGGACTTAGCTGAAGGCTATTCTAACTATCTGCTCTGCAAAGGAGCGAGGCTTCGTCAGTGTAGTCGCTAGCAAAGTCGTCCGTACAACTGGGGCGAGTGCTAGTCCATATCTCGAGACCTGCCTTGTGGTGGGGCTTGGTCTGCGATCACGCAGTGGCGACACGCGGGTCCGACATTTACTAATGGACCGCGGCCGATTTAAAACTACCACCTAGCAAGTGTGGTGTCTGGCAGTGACACCACATTCCTCCCCCACAAATCAGCGAATGGTTGTGTTATAAGGCTTCCGCCCGCCGTGGGGAGGACCCCATGTTGACGTATGCGATGAGGTGGGGAGCCTAACAACAGGCGAGGCTGTGCCACCCGCACCCGGCCATTCGGTCCGAGGGGATCTAGAAAACGCCTGAAAACCTAGTCCAGGGTGCACGTCAACATGCGGTGTATGCGCCCGTAAAGAGACAGGAGGGGCCGAAGGGTCGACCTCCATTGTGTCGGGGTATCCGACGTGCGATGACGTCATGTGGTCCGGAGCGGGCAAGAGTTCCATGGAGGAGGACAGCTGGTCACGGGAAGCGATGAGCAGTGCGTGACCCAGGGAGGCGCTTGGTGGCTGCAGCGAACCGTCCACTGCGGGCGGCGCCGGCTGGAGGACAGGCGGCGGCGGCAGAGGCGGCAGCGTCGCGTCGCCATGGGGCAAAATGGAAGGCATCGTCGGTAACACCTGGGGATGAGGCGAGCCAGTAGATGGGTCCCCAGGGCGCTGACCGGACGGCACCGTCGCTGAAAGCAGATGGGGAGCGGCAGAACCCGTGCGACGACAGAGGCGCAGCTGATTGAGATGCCGACGCACCTCACCAGAGGCCCCCAAAACCAAATACATCGCACGGCCGAGGCAGCGAAGAATGCGCCCTGCAAACCAACGCCGTGAACCGCGAAAGTTGCAATAGAATACAACGTCGCCTGGAGCAAAAGCAGGAATCGGCCACTGCACAGGAACCTGATGCGGCAGATGCAGCAAAGACATCAAGGTTCGATGAGGATGACGGTGGAGCAACTCAGCCGGCGAGCGACCATCTCGGGGGTGAGAGCGATACGATGACAAAAAGAGCAACAACGCGTCCTCCCGAGAATGCGACTCTCTCAACTTCAACATCTGCGACTTGAAAGTCCGGACCAATCGTTCAGCGGCACCGTTTGACTGAGGCGAAAATGGCACGGATGTCAGATGTTGAATACCATTGACCTGGCAGAATGTGTGAAATTCTGCGGACATGAATTGTGGGCCATTGTTGGAAACAATAGTCTGCGGAAGACCTTCAATGCAAAAGAGAGCAGACAACGCTTGGATGGTGGCAGTTGATGTCGTGGAAGACATCCGGACAACAAAAGGAAAATTACTGAAGGCATCTACCAGAACCAACCATCGAGCATTCCAGAATGGACCAGCAAAATCAATGTGCAAGCGTTGCCAAGGGGAAGTGGCTTTTGGCCATGCAAAGACTTTCCGCGGCGGTGCGGATTGTTGTTCGGCACACGCCATGCAAGAAGAACACATATTCGCAATCGCAGCATCGATTCCGAACCAAGTACAGTGCTGACGAGCAAGTTGTTTCGTTCGCACTATACCCCAATGTCCTTGGTGAAGAAGCCGTAAAACAGAGGACTGAAACGAACGTGGGACCATGACTCTGGACTGATCATTATCAGAACGCAGCAACAAAACACCACGTCGTACAAAAAGTCTCTCCTTGTGAGCCAAAAATCAGTGAACCAACGGATCCTCGATCCAAGACTTTGACAAAGGCAATTGCGTAGCAACAAAATGCAAAACGGTAGCAAGGACAGGGTCAGCAGCTGTGGCTGTAGGTACACGACGAAAATCAGTCGGAAACGATTCGACCACTTCATCGGTTTCCGAATCAATGAACATGCAAGCAAGTTTGGAAGAATCGAATGCTCTATCCTCAGCAACAGGCAAACGGGACAACGCATCGGAATTTCCGTGCTTAGCAGTGGACCGATACAAGATATTGTAGCGGTACTGCGAGAGGAAAATAGACCAGCGAATGAATTTCTGCGCTGTACGCGGAGGTACAGGCTTGTTCGGATGAAAAAGCGACGTCAAAGGTTTGTGGTCTGTGATGATGGTAAAGTGACGACCATACAAGAAATCATGGAACTTAGTAACACCAAACACGAGAGCCAAAGCTTCTTTCTCTATCTGTGAATAATTTCTTTGCGCAGACGAGAGCAATTTGGACGCAAAGGCAATGGGGTGATCATGCGACCCATCTCTGTGCGCAAGCACAGCACCGATCCCGAAATCCGATGCATCTACCATCAACAAAAGGGGTTTCTGGGGATCGAATGGCGTAAGGCAAGTATTAGAAAGCAACGCCGATTTCAACTGGCGAAAGGCGCGTTCGCATTCCGTCGTCCAGACGAACGGAACACCCTTACGGTGTAAGCTATGAAGCGGAGCTGAAATGGAAGAGGCATTGCGCAGAAAGCGATGATAATAGTTAATTTTACCCAACACACTCTGTAGCTGCTTCAAATTCTGCGGCGAAGGCAAGTCTTGTATGGCACAGAGGTGCTCTGGACTCGGATGTATGCCTTGGGCATTGATTACATGTCCCAGGTATGGTAAGTCACGAGCAAAAAACACACATTTGTCCTTCCACAAGCGAAGACCATTTTGTCGCAATACCTGAAATAATGTTCGTAGGCGTGCTAAATGCTCGTCTCCCGTCTTTCCGGAGATCACAATATAGTCCAGATAGTTCGCAGCAGCAGGGACCGACGCACAAACAGTTTGTAAATATTGCTGAAACAATGCAGGGGCGGATGCACACCCGAATGGCAGTCTTTTGAATCGGTACAAACCAAGATGAGTGTTAACCACCAAGACGCGCTGGGATTCGGCGTCCACTGGGATTTGCAAGTACGCATCTGCTAGGTCCAACTTCGAAAAGTATTTACCCGGGCACAGTTTATCAAAAAGATCTTCTGGGCGGGGTAAGGGAAAAGTTGCAATCACGAGTTGTGGATTCACTGTTGCCTTGAAGTCCACACAAAGTCTCAGTTTTCCGGAAGGTTTTGGCAAAATTACTAAGGGTGAGGCCCAGAAAGAAGCTTGCACACGTTCAATTACACCTTGTGATTCTAAATCGTGTAATGCTCTTGCGACCTCATCACGCAATGCGTGAGGAACATTGCGTGCTCTGAAAAATTTCGGTTGCGCGTTGACTTTCAGTTCCAAATGTGCTTCATAGTTCTTAGCGCAACCAAGGCCCGGTGCAAAAATGTCTGCAAATTCTTCACACAGACGAGAAACACTGTCTGAAGGCACAGTCTGATTCACTGATAGGACCTGATTTACTATAGACATGTTAAACAACTGAAATAAATCTAAACCAAACAAGTTCACTGCAGAAGAAGAACGAAGAACGTAAAATGACACAAGTTTTGTTTGTCCCTTATATGTTGCAAGAAGAGTGCACTGTCCTAACACAGGGATCTGCTGTCCTGAATAACTATGTAACTTAACATCTGCGGCATGCAACGGAGGTTTGCCCAGTTGTTTGTACGTGTCGTGTTTGAGAAATGAAACTGCAGCTCTGGTATCGAGCTGGAATGGTATGACCTTGCCATTAAAGTCCAAATCTACAAAAAGTTTATTGTCCTGCTGACGACAAGAGCGACTTTCGCATGCAATTTGAACGGACACTGGTACAGAAGCACTTGCGACTTGACAGGATTTCCGGCGACGTCGACGCACACTTTGTGTGGGACGAACACTGTCACTGTTAGAGACAGTGGCACTGGACGAAGTGGAATTAACTGCATGAATTTCCATGGGCGAAGGTTCACGAGCCTGAGTATTCTTGGTTCGATTCCGGCGTGAAGCAAAGGGCCTGGAATGGTTGTGATTGTCTGATCTGAGCTTTTTCTGGCAAACACTTTGAACATGTTCTTTCTTATTACAGAAAAGGCAAATAGCTTGGCGTGACGGGCAATTTTCACGCGAATGTCTAGTAGCACACCGCGGGCATGATTTCACTGCAGTTGTATGCTGTCGCGGCACACCTGGTTTAGAGCGTGGCGGCAGCTGCGCGGACGCGTGCGAGGGCAGTTTACCGGGCCATGCAGCGCGCCCGGCGGGCCGGTTAATGTTACACACGGCTGGCGAAGTTGCAAATGATACCTGAGCAAAGTCAAGTGTGTCTTGTCTATCTAATATGTCTATCACTTGCTGAAGGAATGGATTAACTAGTTTCAAAATCTGTTCCCGTATGCGAACATCAGAAACGTTCTGTGCTATTGCATCACGTACCATAGTATCTGAATAAGGGAGTCCACATTCACACTCAAAAGCACAATCCCTTGTAAGGCCTTGCAATGTTGCAACCCACTCCCTATTAGTCTGACCGGCCGTACGTTTTGTATGAAAGAAAGTATACCTTTTTGCAACGACATTGACTGTTTCTTTGAAATAGGCGTCCAGTGCCGACAAAATTTCTTCATAGGACAGAGTTGCTACGTCGCGTCGGGGAAATAATTTCACTATCACACGGTACGTTTGCACCCCTACACACGACAATAAATGAGGCTGCCGCTCGTTACCTTGAATTCTGTAGGTGGCGAGATGAGATCCAAAATGGCGTGACCACTCCGTCCATGTTTCCTTAGCCGGTTCGTAGGGACGAAATGGGGGTGCAACTGCATGTGGTGGCTGCGGTAGCGGTGAAGCGGCGGCGGCCGCATCGTTTTGCAGTGCACGTTGACCCTGGACGAGCTGTCCAAGGGCATCCAATAACGCCTGCGTCTTCTGATTCTGCAAGCGATAAAATTTGGACAGTACATCTGGCGAAGCCATGACACAAGTAAATGTAAGCAATTAGAAAGAACAAGACCCTTTGTTGACTCGTCGCCAAAAAATGTTGTGTCTAGACAAGACAGCCTAGACACAATGAGAGGAAGCCGAAAGGCACGCGCTAAGCTAAAGCAGGATGGCGGGAGGTCTGAAACAGGATACGTAATGAATGCTATAAAGAAAAGTACGTAGCTGCGGGAATACTTAACTTTAATCCATCCTTGTGGTACATCTGGAGATTGTGGCGATACAAGTGAGACTCTTTAGATACATGCAATGTTACTAATGGCGCCTTGCTAGGTCGTAGCCATGGACTTAGCTGAAGGCTATTCTAACTATCTGCTCTGCAAAGGAGCGAGGCTTCGTCAGTGTAGTCGCTAGCAAAGTCGTCCGTACAACTGGGGCGAGTGCTAGTCCGTATCTCGAGACCTGCCTTGTGGTGGCGCTCGGTCTGCGATCACACAGTGGTGACACGCGGGTCCGACATGTACTAATGGACCGCGGCCGATTTAAAACTACCACCTAGCAAATGTGGTGTCTGGCGGTGACACCACAATGTATACTAGTAAAGTAGGCATATAATGGGCCTGACATTCTGTCTGTGCGCAATTAGCTTACCTTTGTCTGGTGTAAAGCAAGTCATTTATCCTGGTTGATAGGCCATTAAGAGAGTACTTGTAAAGTACACTATGTGGTGTACACCGGCAAAGTAGATGTACATAGTGTCCAAGGAGGAATGGTCAGCATTCACCAAAATAACAGTAATAGCCATATGAAAAAAAAAAAAAAACCGCTTCATGTGGACATATGCTCCATTTCAAATAGTTCATGAGATAGAAAACATTTAATGTATAGGGTTATTTATTTTCTGTGTTATTCAGTACAGCCTATTTTCAGGTTTACACATGCAGATGTGTTGCATGTAAATATTAAACATGCATTTTACAAAATATCTGTTGAAAAGTGTGTATTTTTTACACATTAGCCTCTAAGCATTATTGTACACATTGCATTACAACTGTTGTACAGCACACAATAAATTTTTGAATATCTTACCATCAACTTCAGTGTGTTTGTGCACTCTTGGGAGAATGTGTTGTGTTGCTCGTCTGAGTGCCTCTGCACATTCCCTAATGAGGGCAGCAGTGTCCATGAGATGACCAAAGCTGTTCATCTTGTGTATTCACCTTTCATGTGTACACTTCAGTCTTCATCCAACCTTATAAACAAAAATCTATTGACATAAGGTCTGGTGATCTTGGTGGCCCATTAAGTGTACTATCATGACCAATCCACCAAATTGGGAAAGTGCACTACTGGCATGACAGCAAATGTACATTAAATATGTTCTGTCTCAGGAACCATTCAGAATAGGGCATACATCCATATGAAGTTTTTTTGCTTCAAGTGAGTGTTCCTGTTGCATCCCCGAATATTGACCATTACCCCTGAGACACCTTGCATAACTTGACTGACAGACTGTCTATATAACAATGGAAACTCCAGGTAGGATTATCAACAATGTAGGAAATGATAGATTACTACTTACCATAAAAATGATACAATCAGTTGCAGACAGGCACAATTAAAAGACACTTACATGTAATCTTTCTGCCAAAATCTTCATCAGAAACAGAGAGAGACACACACCATTCATTCACACAAGCAGGCACACCTTATGCACACAACACGACTAAGTCCGGCTGCACTCTAGCCCGAGCTGGCAGAGTTGGCAGTCATGTGTGCATGAGGTGTGCTTACTTGTGTGAATGAAATGTGTGTTTATCTTCTTCTGACAAAGGTGATGGGTGACTTTTAATTGCGCCTGTCTTACCTTTATGGTAAGTAGCAATCTGTCTTCTCCTATCCTGTAGACTGTCTGTATGTATTTAATTTATTATAAGTTGCTTCAGCTTGTATGCAGTGAATGTGTAAAGCTCATATTCAGACCCTTGAGAAAAAATGCTCAACACAGATGTCCAGAGCTGCAGAAATTTCAACATTATTGATTTCATATGAGCAGTGCTGCTGATCTGAGCACCAAACCTGTCATCTGATAGTGGAGCAAAGCCTCCAGTTGTGGCAGAAATGAATAATAAAAGTTTAATGACTGTATAGAGTATGTTTTTAGTTATATATAATTTAAACATGCTGTCAGGAAAACAGCCTATAAATCTGTAAATTTAACTTACTGCTGTCACAGGACTAGGAAATCATTTACCCTGATTGCATTATAAGATGATCATAGACCAAATGGGGCAGCATTCCTAATGTGTCTGCGAACTTTGTCTTGATTTTGTGGTGTCAGTGTATAATGAGAGGACTAATAACAGTGAAAAATAAACCCTGTATAACTAGACTCACCACAAACATTTAGAAAATCCTTCTGCATGTGAGGGCTCCAAAGCAGATGAATTGTCTGTGTATACATTTCAGAGGCTGTGTGTTCTTGGGAAAGACTGCAGTTTACTCAAGACTGTCACAACTGGTTTGCTGTTCATTAACAGTGGGTAGCCTTCTCAAATGAGTCACCTTTTCTAGTTCGTAGGATGGATGGGCAGCGATGTTCCAGCAATAAATGCTAAGAAATTAACTTTCCCAGTTATTTCCACAAGGACTCAAGGCAGTATGAGAAACTGGATGCTGCTTTTTTTGGAATGTCTAAGGTTACTTAGCTGTCTAAAACTTAAAAATTGGTTTGAAAACCTCAGTGCTTTGCTAGGAATGGCTCTATCAGAAATGGTATGCAATTGCCTCCCTGCAGCCGTTGAATGATTTACCCAACCTTTTATAGGGGAGACTGGTGGAGTCTGACCCACAAAGCAACTTCACTTTTTTCACATTAACAGATCACTGTGAGAGCTGAAAGAAAAGATAAATGACAGAATATCTTTAAGACCAATTGAGGATTGGACCCAACAGTTTGGATTTTTAATTTGGCAGTTACTCACAGAGCCACTGAGAAACTGTTGACTGATTTGGCTACAAAACAGTCCTCAGAGATCACATTCAGTGATTAAATTTGTTGTTTTCATTGCAGAGAATGGGACCTTTAACCAGGATAAATCAGCATTCTATATAAATAGAACTGTTTACAAATGGTTGAAAGAGCTCAATAAAGTCTTGAAAGTCTTTCCATGGCTTCCAAATTTCCATGATTCTAACCCACTGGAACATCAGTAGTGCCATTTTGATCATCATTTTCCCTTCATGAATCCTTCACTACAATTCTGAGACACACTGTAGACAGTGTCCCAGGTAGGAGTGGAGGTTTATTAGCATCAAACTGAATCACTCTTGTTTTATCTAGGCACAGTTTCTACTGAATCATCGCATAACATAGATACTGAGAGTTGATCTTAATAATGTCACTTGACAGTGTCAATTTCAAATAGATGTTAATAAATTCATTCCTGTTTCATGTACTACTTCAAGTTTTTACATTTACTTGTCTGTATAAAATATGTGCGCACATTTTCATATTATATTCTAATTACTGATAAGTTGTATTCATATTATTTGTTATCAGCCCTTCTTCACCATCAGAAGCACGCTCTTTCCTGCTGTCTTATCCTGAAAAGTTGAATTTAGTGCTAATTGGGGCACTGCCAAACTCTGCCATAAGGCATGTTCGTATTCACTGGATGCTTGACCTGATTGATTACAGGTAAAATGGATCTTTACTGCTATATTTACACTTAAGAACATAAAAATGTAATAGCAACTGTGGTTATTTTAGAGACATTAAAATAGTGACAGTCATGTACTAGTCAGATGCAATTCTTAAAATTAAATACGAATCTTAGGACAAGTGTAGCTTTACCTCCATTGTGCAACTCTGTTGCAACTGGAAAGAGAAACCTTAAGAAATTGTGGTTCCTAAGAGATTTTGTCAAGAGCACTTTTTCTCATTTTATCACACTTGATATGTTTTCCTTGATGTATGTTGTTTCAGTTACATGCTCACAACATCCCAGTTATTAGCACCCTATATGAAGTAATATTTGAGTCAAAAGATGTGCAGAATGGAAAGGGTGGTTGATTAAATCAATTTGATGACCAAGTTAATTGGTCTTTCCTTACTGTGTGCAAAATTGTTGTAGAAAATGCAGGACTTGTTTTGTCATCAGCTAGAATACAGAGGACATTGGGGAAGTCCCCAATGCAATGAAGGACTGTCTTCTAAAATAAGGCTTACAGATATAAATATGAAGTTAGCACCATGTATTTATGAGTTCTCTCAAAGGTGGATGAATCCATGCCCAATCTGGAGACATGTTTGGAACACTTCATTTTGCCTCTGTAACTGGAGGGACCTATGTCATGATCAGACAGTTGGTTGTACTGACTGCACCTTGTTATCCCACACTCAAAGCCACATATTCTGCTCTCTTTGACATTGAAATCATCACATTATTCAAACTTAAAATGACAAATCATTTTCAATTCTTATGTCAGCACCACTGTTACCAAAGAAGCATGGCAACATGTTAAAGAACTAACTTTGAGTTGTTCCTCCATTAGACCTAAATAGAATTTTTATTCATTTGTGTGTGCCTGTATTTTTTTATTTTTTATTTATTTATTTATTTTACATTGGTGATGTATTTGTTCCCAAGAAAACCCGTCATGGATTTACCTGCTGTTGCTACAGTCCAGAGATATAAAAAGCTTCCCTATCAGATCTCTGTGGAGGACAGCCACATGAAAAGCTATGAACATCCTTAGGAATATACAAAATATTGTAACTTCAGATGTGCAAGGATTGTGCCTAATTGAAAATTACAAATTGTGGAAAGAGAACACCAGTGCCCTAAAACTGGAATACTAGGATTAGGAGAGACTCATTGGAAAGCCAGTGACATTTCAGAACAGTTGATGGGAATTCAGTATGTTTTTCTGATAGCTCGTATAATTCCATTAATGGTGTTGCTTTGTTAGCACACAAGGGGTGGAATGTTGCAGTGCCTGTGTACAAGCCTACTGTGAGTGAACAATACTAGTGAAATCCAAATACTAGCCTCGCAAGTTAAATATTATACAGGCATATGTATCAAATTCAGCAGCTGATGGTAAAAATGGAATGAAATGAGCATATGCCATCATTGGCCTGGAGGTCCCATCCAGGGAAGTTTGGCCACCAAGTGCAAGTCTTATTTCAGTCGATGCCACATTGGGCAACTTAAGTGCCAGTGATGAGGACGAAATGATGATGGGGACAACACAACACTCAGTCCATGAGCGGAGAAAATTTCCAGCCCGGCCAGAATTGAACCCAGGCCCACTGCATGGGAGGCAAGCATGGTACCACACAGATAAGCAGGTGGACTGATGGTGAAGAGAGAAGAATTTTGTGAGACCCTTCCCAACTTCCTTTGCAATGGTACTTAATGGTTATTCCTGAGTAGTTGCTCTTCCAAACAGCATCCCATGCAAGCAAACCTGTTGGGACTTTGCCTGATATTGCTCGTTCCTTAGTACTCAGGCTATGCACAGCTCTGTTTAAACATAATAGCTCAATGCAGTCATAGAGCTGAATTGTGCACATCTGCTTTCATAACACCCAGCTAATTTGCTGCAAATAATAACCTGTAGCTGAGATCCTGCAGTCAAATTGTCTACGCAATGGCCAGATTTGTGAGTTAATAAAATACACATAAATGTAAAAGAAAAGACAAATGAATAATGTATAAAGAGGGTTCTACTCTAATGTCTGTAACAGATGTAGATGACGAGATCTTTCTGAGTGTGCCAAATTCTGATGTTTGTTCCATTGCAAACATATGGATTGTACATCTCGTTTCCTACCAAAAGTGTAACGCTGAGCTTGTCAGGAGGGGCAGTCTTGGCATTTGTGCCAGGAATAACACCTAGTGTAGTAACCAAAACCAACTGCGGGAGTGCTTTGGGCTGTGGATCGGGGCCACCAGGCGGGGGAGCCGCCGGCGGTGGAGCATGCACCACGGGGTAAACACAAGGACGAGTCGGATGACAGACCAATGACAACTGACAACAAACGACCACGACCGACTATGACCGACACAACAAGGAAGAGATAAACAACGGAGGCTTGTGGAAACTATAACACCAAACACCAACAATAAATCCATTCGGAACCAGAGCGAGGCAAATGTTAACAACGAGCAACGACCAGAACACAGTACCGCCGAGATAGAAACGCATTCCAGAGCAAGTACCAGACTGACTGGACTAGGGTAGAACAGGTCCCTATATACGAAACCAGAGGGAGCAGCTATTGGCCGCTGTCTGCACATGGCGTAGCGGTGCCGCCCTCGCTGCGCGGAATAGCTGCCACGGAGGCGGAGCCCTCTATGGGCAGACCATGTCCATTTGTTCTGGTGTGTGTTCAACTTCTGCAGCAGAAGGTACTAGACCTAGGGCAAGACTTAATTCTGCTCACCTGTGTAGCCGCCTGTTTAGTGAACTGTTGATGCAGCATGGTACGTTGTTTACTTGGCATGGCTAGTGCACACTGCTGGTGTGGAATGGGGCGATCACAACTAAGGGACTCAACCTGACAAATATGAGCTGACAAGGCGCTGGAATTGTGCTGATGTAATATTTGCACTACCTGCTGAAATGATGGATCTGACTATTTCAATATTTGTTCCCTTAGTGTGACATCAGGTACACTGTACACGATCGCATCACGCAACATAACATCTGAATATAAAGCACCGCAAACACATTTGAATTTGCATTTCCTTGTCATACCCTGCAAATCTGTTACCCACTCGCTATAAGTTTGTCCTGACTGTTTTTTGCAATTGAAGATTGATACCTAGCTGCTACCACATTCACTTGTCAGTCATAATAGTTAGTCAGCGAATCAATAACACTGTCATATGCAAGTTCACTCGGAGTGGCGTTAGGAAAGAGTTTTTGAATTGATCTGAACACTGCACTTTCTACGGTTGATAATAAATGTGGGAGTTTTACAGTACCTGGTACATTATGGACAACGATGTGTGCCTCGAACTATGCTAACCTCTCTAGCCATTCCTCTTCTTGGTCACACAACTGTCCAAAAGGTGGTATAGCAGCTGTAGTAGGTGGTGCTTGTTCTGTCGGGCATGCAGCGTTGGTGAGTAGCTCCTTCACTGTGTTGAGCAGTGCTGATATTTGCTGCATCTGAAACTTTAATATCTGCATTAGCTGTGTGGCATCTAACACTTGCAGCTGTGGCGCCTGAGCAGTGGGTGGAACAGGATTGGTGGGCATTTTGGAAGACACAAATGCGAAAAATATACAAGGCAAGCAATCTAAATAACGACAAAATCAAAGAAATTTTCTGCATCGCCCACCTGAAAACACTGATTGAACAAAAACGACAAGAACCTGTGAAAGCAATATGCATCCCTGCAAAGGAAAGTCAAGAGAAATTAAGGCAACAGCAACAAAAAACACAAATTTCTGTGACTGATGGCACATAGTTCATTTGAAGACTCATTACCAATTGTTGGGTCCTGCCCACTAGTATGCTGCATTCTCAGACTGCTATACAATAATTCAAGCAAATCACATTAGTAGTTTTATTTCTATAAAGCAAATTGACTATACTTAACTTTAATGTATAAAGGTGTCACAAGGGAGAGGTGACATGCAAACAGTAAAGTTCTTTCTATACACAATGTTCCTGCAAGCTGACACATGTCACTGATAACTGATCTGCGAGTGCCGGTCTGCAACTGTGCCTATACTGTCCTCTAATGTCCATATACTGAGCCAATCTGAAGAGCCGGGGCTGGCAGGAGCACACCTCTTGCAAGGGGCAGTCCTAATGAGCGCACCATTGGCTGATGTCATATCACTGCCTTCTCTGGTCTTACATTTTCGCCTTTGTTCTGGCACTTGTGCTTATGCAAGAACAAATATGACAGCCATTGCATGTGCAGCCTGCTGACTGTGCCCCCTGTTGGAACAAATGAATATATAGGCAGGTGTGCAAGGCTTCGCCAGCCACTTGTGTATTGCTTATTGTACTGGACTTTGTCTTCCACATGTATGTACTGTTCAAGCAATAAATTACAGTGTTCTTGGTTTTAGAAACTTTTTGGTAATAGGATAGAATTCAACTCCACGTGTTCCACTTCAGTAATTAGCCCTTTGAGTTTAATTTCCATGGAGGCAGTGCTTAAATCTCCTCTTAAGCAACAGCAGGCACCGACAGTCATTATTTCCAGTTTAACAACTATATTGGCACAACTTGGGGACCCGCCAACAATGTATCCATGGCCATTCTCTGTGTATGATGATGCAGCAGAAGACTGTGATGCTTATGAAAAATTCTACAGGCATTTAGACATTTAGGGCAACAGACATAAACTTATGCAAGGCCTTTTTTATGTCATGGATTTCACATACAGAGATCAGTTGTTGTGTCTGCTCGCCCCCTTACAAGAACCTTGTATTCTTTCCTTTGATCAGATGTGTGCGTTACTTTCCACCTATCAGTCTCACGTTATTGCTGCTCGTGTGGAGTTTTACAGCTGCCAAAAACAGGCAAAACAATCATACAGAACATGGGCACCAGAACTGCGTGGACTTAGCTCTCATTGTAATTTTGTGGCAAATGTTTATAAGAAAACCTAAGCTGATCATATGGCTCGTGATACAATCACATATTTTGCTCCTGATAAGGAAGTTTGAGAGTGGGCTCTACAGTGTGAAAATCTTACACTTGTGGAAGTATTGAACATAACTTGGTCGTTGGAAGTTTCATGGGCTGCAGAGAGTCAGATAAAAGCCTGGTCTGAAGTTTCAGAAATCAGTTCCTCTAACCCCTCCCAGCATTTAGTCAGTTTGCAAGGGAATGTAGATGTTATTGCAGCAGTGCAGCAGACATCTCAGCATTGTACAGGTAATTGGCATTCACTGGAACAGTAGTCCACATCACAACAGCGACATCCTTATGCTTCGCTATCTTCATGCTAATACTGCTTCATTCAACACAAACGGACTGCATGTCCCAATTACTGAGTGATGGGTAATAGGTTCCATAAGAAAGGACACATTGCTTCTGTATGTAACACCTTTTTAACCCTGAGTGAATATGAAACAAACATTGATGTGAATAGTTTGTCAACAGTGATGGAATCTCAAAGCAAGTTGTATACTAAACTGTGCAAGTAATTGAGAAAGCAGGTGGATATGGGTGCAGCAACAATGTTGGTGAGTTCTCAGACAAATGTGGATTTGGGCTCTCCCCCTCTGACTTTAGTCATGGAGGATGGTGAGTTATAACAAATAACAGATTCCCATTCTGGGACAGTTTTCACCACCTGTGGCTTATAAGACTGTGGTTCATTCCTTAACATTCTGAGCTGTGGACAATTTATTTGTTTTGGATGCTTTTAAACTGATGGGATTCTCCACTCATGATGAAGTGCATTTGGTTTCCATTCAAGTTCCATATCAATGGTTAGATGCTCTCTGTGCCAAATTTTTCCCTCTATTTTCTCCAGAACTGGGTTGTGCAACAGAATTTTGTGCTCACATTACAATGAAACAGGCTGCCTGCCCCCATTTTTTACTGGGCCCGCCAAGTACTGATGACTTTATGGGATCAAAAACCTACTGGTAAATTACACGTCTGCCGTGATTTAAAAAAATCTAATAACGCACAGTCAATCATTGATACCTACCCCTTTGCCATGCCCTAATGAGCTGTTAAAAAATTATTGGGAGACCAATATCTTTCAAAGATTGACTTGGCAGAGGCATATTTACAGCTGCCACTTGATGAGGAATTTAAGTGCCTTCTAGTTATCAATATTCCATTTGGGTTTTATCAATACCAGCATTTGCCTTTGCGTGTGTTGTGGCATCCATTATTTTTCAGTGGTTTTTAGAGCAACTTATTGCATCAATTCCAGGATGCATCAACTATTTGGATGACAGAGTATGGCAGTGTCTGGTGCCTCTACAGAGGAATATTTGCAGAACCTTCATGCTCTATCCTCTGTTCTACAGTCTGCAGGGTTAAAGTGCAATTTGGACGGGGCACATTTATTTCAATCATCTATTATTTGTTTGAGTTTTGAAGTCTTGCAGGCTGGCATTAAACCATTGCACCAGCATATTGATGCTATTGCTGCAGTGCAATACCCCACATCTGTCGAGGAATTACAAGCATTTTTAGCCAGAATTGCGTACTACCACAAATTCATACCAGTCACTGCTACTGTGGCACAACTGCTCCATACATTATAATGTAAAGCTGTTCCTCTCCAGTGGTCCCTGGCTTGTGACTGGGCATTTGAGTTGTTGAAATCAAAGCTGCAGTTGGCCCCTTGTGTTTGGTCACTTTTCAGCCAGGCCAACACCTTGTGCTAGTGATGGACACATGTCGGTTGGGCCTTGGCACTGTGTTTGCTCATAAGTATGCAGACAGTTCTGAACAGTGTATTGAATATGCCTCTAAATCCTTAAATTCAGGGCAACAGCACTATTCTCTGATAGAGAAAGAGGTCTTGGCAATCATAAATGCTCTAAAAAAATTTCATGTTTTTCTACAGGTCTAAGTTTCACCTGTCATGATACAATTATGAGATACATTTTCAACCTACAGCACAACATGCAAATGCTGACACCCTATCACCAGTTGGTCCAAATCTAGAGTTTGATAAAGAGGAATTACTTTGTTTTCAGTTAGAAATGGAATTTCAAGAAGTTGTTGGTTTTCCTATTACTAGCACTAAAATTACAGCCACAGTAGCTACGGACCCTGTTTTAAGTAAATTTATTTGTTTTGTGCCATGTGGCTGACTGGACAAACCTCCAGGCTGTGCTTCTGACCATTTGAGAAATTATTTTGCAATACAAAAATCATGTTTCTGTTTGGGATGGAGTGCTGCTGTTAGCTCCCCAGGTTGTAGTTCCAACACTCTTCAGCATGGGGTTATGCATTTATTACATGTGGACAACTGGGGTGTGTCACATACGAAGTCTTAGCTTGTAGACATGTTTTTTGGCTGGGAATCGATGGGGGAAAGGCACGAGTTGCTGTGGCCCGCCCACAGTGTGCCACCCATCAGGTGGCTTCCCTTTCTTCTTTGTCACTGTAGCCAGATCCACAGCGGGCTTGGGAATGAATTCATGTAGATTTTGTGGGACCTTTTTTGAATTTCTTGTCATAATTTATACTTATTCTAAGTTTCTGTATGTGGTGTGTTGTCTGTCTACTTCTGCAGCAGCAACAATTTCAGCTTTGTCAAAAATTTTTGCAATGGAAGGTCTTCCATATACATTAGTTACTGACAATGGCCCCCAGTTCATATCTCAGGAATTTGAAGATTTTTATAAGTGGCATTTGCCATGTCAAGGCTCCTTCTTTCCACCGCCAGTTGAATAGAGAAGCAGAACAACTAGTACAAACATTTAAGTCTCAGATGAAAACATACAATTTGGATGTGTCACTGGAAGTAGGTCGTGACCGGTTACTCAGTTCTTATAGATTCATCCCAGTCAGCAATAAATTCCGGCAGAGCTGTTGCACATTCATCAGCCCTGTACTCTGTTTTGGCCAACATCAGGCTGTCCACCAACACTGGCACCAGCACCATGCCACAATGCTTCTGGCCTGACACTGCTGTTTGGGTTTGCAGGTTTGGCTGTCAACTGAAATGAGTGCCGATGATAATTGAGAGTAGCCATGGCCGATGTCTCTGCTTTGTCCGCATGGCTGTGGGTAGGGTGTCATGTCACATCAACCAGCTGTGACCTCACATGGGCGACTGTGCACTGGGTGCACCTTCGCTGACCCTGCATCCTCCATCTGCCCAGCGGTCTTCTACATCGTGGCCGGTGCCCTCGCATCCTCCTCCGCTGCTGCTGCTGCTGCTGACATGTTCACAACTGTCCCTTCCACTGTGGTGCTCACTTCAGGTGTTGGTGGCTAAGGCAAGACCCTGGCTTCTGCACTGTTGCAACCGATGCCTCCATCACTGCGGTGTCCATCGCAGCCAACACTGCCTGTTCCACCACCTGCATTGCAACCTCCTTCCCTGTGGTTGGATTCTGATGTGGAAATAGATGACGCACCAATGTCTTCCTGTCCTACCATATGGCCTCTCATGAGCGCAGTACTCACTTCTTTGCCAAGGAAGAGGAGTACCGTAACTACCAGTTTTGTGTGTGCGCTGCTTCATAGTTCACACATGAAGTTTGTGCTCGATTCGGACAGTAGAGGCCATTCCACCTGTTAACATGACAGCAGTTGTGGGCACAGCCAGGAGGCCAGAGCATATGGCTCAGCCAGCCACTTGCGTATTGCTAATTGGAATGTACCTTGTCTTCCATGTGTGTGTACTGTTCAAGCTATAAATCACAGTGTTCTTGGGTTGGAACAGAAATACAACCAGAACAGCTGGATTTGTGCATAATAAAAGAACATGAGAGCAGGTTCTTAGCATCAAACTGTTGAATGAGAGATGTAGAGAATTCAATACCCCTTTAGTTCTTTGTTTCTGGGACTATTGCAAGGCCTCGAATGATGTTCTGTGGAAAGAACTCCGCAATGTGTTATCAGAAATGCATCTTCCTGATCGTCTTATTATCCTTAATAGAAATCTCTACTCCGATAGCAAGGCAGTAATTAGCCTATATAAGACAATTTCAAGTCCTTTTTAATCATGTAACGAGTTAGACTGGGGTTCATTCTATCAGCAGTTATATTTGACACCCGTGGAGAATATGTTATCAGGAAAAGATCTCGTAACTGGACTGGTGGTATCTGAATTGTAGAACGGTGAATCAGTAATTTAAAATTTCCTGATGATACTGTGCTGCACGCACAATCACAAGTGAAAACTGGAACTACTGGACAGAATTAAGAGAGAAAGCGAGAAGTTTTTGTTGCCAGTAAATAACAAAAAGCCCAAGATCATGATATTTGACAGAGATGAGGCACTACCAACTAGCTACTGATCTACTATCAGAATATGAGGAAGCTGATCGCTTTGTCTACCTGGGCTCAGTGTTTCAGAAAGAGGGTGGCTCTACTCAGGAAATGTGGCATAGAATTTCTATGAGCAGGGATGCTGCATCAAAACAGATATTTATGCGGAAAAACTGAGTACTAACAAGGTTTACTAAACTGAGAATGCTGAAATCTCTGGTGTTTCCAATTTTCCTATACAGTGCTGAAACTGGGATAATAACTCAAAGGGACTGAAAAAGAGTTGATTCTCTTGAGATGTGGACGTACAGGAGGTTTTTGAGAATATCATGGTTGGACAAATGAACCAACAAATCAATCCTTCAAGAACTCACAGTGGGGAAGCTATTGTCCAGTAGTTGTTTCCAGTGAATTCTGCAGTTCTTCGGTCACATAGTTTGATGAGAGAAGGATGACTTGGAAAAAAATTACCATCTAAGGCAACAGTGAAGGAAAAGGATTACAGGGAAGACCACTGAGACAATGGCACAGATAACGTAAAAGAAAAGCCAAATATGGAGCCAGATACTCCAAATTGTAGAAGTCTGGGAACAATGGAGGCAGATTGTTAAGAGGATTGTATGATGGGTAGTCAGCTTTCACCTGCAAAAGACAGAACAGTGATTGTGATATTAATGGCGATGATGATGATGATGATGATGATGATATATATGATGATGATGATGATGATGATATATATGATGATGATGATGATATATATGATGGTGATATATTTGTTATCTGACCTCAAAGAGGTGTACTTATAATGGCTAACTGGCACTCTCAGACACATCAGAAGTGATGTGGAAGTAAAGAAGTAGATGGTATTCTGTCCTACCTTGATGTCTTTACCATACAAAGAGTTACATAATTTCCCTTAGTTGTCGCTATCCACTACAGAAGGACATTGTTTTGAATACTTTAATTCTTCTAAAGTTCAATTATGTAGACATGATGGACACAAAACAAAGGAAAATTCTTGTTAGCCCCCCCTGCGGGTTCGGGGGTAAGAATAGGCCCGCGGTATTCCTGCCTGTCGTAAGAGCCGACTAAAAGGAGTCTCACATGTTTCGGCCTTATGTGATGGTCCCCTCTCGGGTTTGACCTCCATCTTTCTAAATTATTCCGAAGAGCGAGCCAATTGGGGAAGGGCACCTTACATGGTGCACTGTATCCGTCGTGCATTGAGACCTTTAGCCGGCTTTTTCGTCGTTGCAATGGTGTCCTGCTCGTTTTCCATCTCTTGAGCGAGGATACATCCCTGGGTGCGATTCCCACGCTGCACTCTGCAGTGTTGCTTTTAACTGCGACGACGACCTTGGACATTTTTGCACCTAAGATCCAGCACGGTAGCCAGTCCGTTGTGGTGGGGCTGCCACGTACCCTCTTGGTTGTAGCCCCCTGACAACACAGGGATAGCTCTACTGATGCCTGCGCCGTTAACTCCCCACGTATGCCAAGGAGTAGATGCCCATCTCCCTGGGGCATCAGGACTCCCGGCAATGGCCATCCTGCCAGGTGGCTATTGCTGAGGCTGGGTGGCGCCCGTTGGGAGGGCCCTTGGTCGGAGTAGGTGGCATCAGGGCGGATGACCCGCAATGAAGCGTGATACATCATCTCTTGCTGGCGGCCAGCCACCAACAGTCTCTAAGCGTTCGAGGGGTCATTTTAAAGCTAATGTTTATGACCCCAAATTGTTCCCCTCCCTGGCCACACCATGGGAGGAACGAAAGGCAATGAATGACAGTGACGTGTATTCGCCCAGGTATCTCGTCTGTACCAGAGCTGATGGTGACTCGTTTCTATCCGTGAAGCCTCAGTTCTTTGTAGAGCATTTAGAGGACAAGTTTGGGGAGGCTTGTCCAAAATGCGCTTTGGGTCAGTTTTGATAAAAACGTCATCTTCTGCCCAGTCACGCAGGTTACTTGCTTGTGACAAGTTGGGGGATGTTAACGTTACCATCACCCCACATAAGAGTTTAAATATGGTCCAGGGTATTATTTTCCATCGGGACCAACTTTTGCAGTCTGATGACAAGCTGCGCGCCAATTTAGAGCGCCGTGGTGTACATTTCGTCCGGCGCGTTCATCGGGGTCCGAGGTACAATCAGGTAGCTACCGGTGCCTTCATCTTGGCCTTTGAAGGTGATACATTACCAGAGAAGGTCAAGCTGATGGTCTACCGATGTGACGTCAAACCCTATATCCCTCCCCCGATGCAGTGCTTTAAGTGCTGGAAGTTCGGTCACATGTCCTCTCGCTGTACTTCTAGCCTCACCTGTCGAGATTGTGGATGCCCATCTCATCGCGATACTCCATGTGCCCCGCCTCCCATCTGTGTCAACTGCAGGGAGTACCATCCACCTTGCTCGCCAGACTGCAGAATCTTCCAGAAAGAACGCAAGATCATGGAATATAAGACCCTGGACCGACTGACCTACACTGAGGCTAAGTGGAAATTTGAACGGCTACATCCCGTGCGCATGATGTCATCTTATGCCTCCACTGTCACTCCTGCTCCAGCTCCTTCAGCTGCAAGTCATACCGTCAGCTCTCAGAGTCAGAGGACCTCACCTGCCCCCTTGACGATGGGGGCCCCTTCTCTCGCTGTTGCTCCCACACCATCTACCTCGGGAGCAGCACCCACTAAACCGCTGGGGACACCAGTCCCCACTTCTAAGCCGGAGAAGCGTAAGTCTTCTTCGGCTTCTCTCGCTCGGAAGGGATCCCTTGGGTCACTCCCTTCCCAGGTTCCTACCAGCGGCACAGCAGACACCAACCAGTGGCTGCAGATGCCACAGGTCGTTGGTCGACGGGCTTCGCGATCCTCTTCAGTCCCGGAGACTGACTCCAATAAGCCCTCTCAACAACGGCAACCAAAGGAACAGCGAGAGAAAACAACTTTGAAGACCCGTAAGACCAAGACCCCTGCAGTGGCACCTACTCCACCGCTACTTAAAAGCTCTGCGTCTGACGATGAGGTGGAGATCCTTGCGTCCGCTGAGGACCTCGATCTCGCCGGTCCTTCAGACGCAATGGATAGCACTTGCACGGGTGCTCCATCGGAGGCAGCAGGTGACCCAGCGGCGTAATCTGCATTCCCAGTCCCGTCACGCCTTTCTCCGCCATGGACAATACCATCCTCCAGTGGAACTGCAGCGGTTTCTTCCACCATCTAGCTGAGCTTCGCCAACTTATCAGCCTTCACCCTTTCTTCTGCATTGCTCTTCAGGAAACTTGGTTTCCAGCAATGCGTACCCCCACCCTCCGTGGCTATCGGGGTTATTATAAGAACCGGGCAGCATATGAAAGGGTGTCTGGTAACGTCTGCCTCTATGTCCTTCACTCTCTGCACAGCGAGTCTGTCCCTCTCCACACAACTTTAGAGGCTGTCGCTGTTTGGGTGTGGACGCCACAGGCTGTTACCGTCTGCAGTCTTTACCTTCCACCGGATGGTGATGTCTTGCAGCATGTCCTGGCTGCGCTGATAGCCCAATTGCCGCCACCTTTCTTGCTATTGGGCGACTTCAACGCCCATAACCCTGTGTGGGGTGGGTCAGTGGAAACAGGTCGAGGCGCCATCGTTGAGCATTTATTGTCGCAGCTCGATCTCTCGGTTTTAAATGATGGTGCCTTCACACACTTCAGTGTGGCGCATGGCACATACTCCGCCATTGACCTTTCAATCTGTAGCCCTAGCCTCTTACCGTCTGTCCAATGGAGTGTGCATGACGACCTGTGTGGTAGTGACCACTTTCTGATCTTTCTGTCACTACCACAGCGTCACTCTTCTGGGTGCCCTAGCAGATGGGCTATGAATAAGGCTGACTGGGACTTGTTCTCCTCCACTGCCGCTATCGAGCCTCTCTCTAATGATGACATTGATGCGGTGGTTCAATCGGTCACCACCGGCATCGTTACTGTCGCCGAATCTGCCATTCCCCGTTCCTCTGGGTCCCCTCGGCGGCGGACTGTGCCTTGGTGGTCGCCTGAGATCGCTGCAGCGATTAAAGATCGCCGGTGGGCGCTACAGCATCACAAGCAACATCCCTGCATTGAACACCTCATCACCTTTAAACGGCTGCGAGCGCAGGCCCGCCGCCTTATCTGCCAAAGTAAGCAGGAGTGCTGGGAGTGGTATGTGTCCACCATTGGCCTCCATGTCTCTCCATCACAGGTCTGGGCCAAGATCCGACGCCTCTATGGCTATCGGACCCCTGTCGGCATCCCTGCGCTCTCACTGAATGAAGCAGTTTGTACCGACTCCGGCGTCATTGCAAACCGCTTAGCAGAGCATTTTGTTATTAGTTTCGCTTCTGCGAATTACCCCGAGGCCTTCCGCTCCATTAAAGAGCAGATGGAACGTCGGAGCCTTTCTTTTCGCACCCACACTTCTGAATCCTACAATGCTCCATTCAGTGAGTGGGAATTTCACAGTGCCCTTGCCGCTTGCCCTGATACCGCTCCTGGACCAGATAGCATCCACTGTGAGATGCTGAAACACCTTTCAGTGGACTGCAAGCAACACCTCCTCGACCTGTACAACCGTCTCTGGGTCGAGGGTGAGTTTCCGTCGCAATGGCAGGAGAGCATTGTCGTCCCCATTTTGAAACCGGGCAAGAGCCCTTTGGAGGTGGACAGCTACCGCCCCATTAGCCTCACCAACGTTCTTTGCAAGCTTCTTGAACGAATGGTGAGCCGGCGCTTGAATTGGGTACTGGAGTCTCGGGGCCTTCTGGCTCTGTCCCAGGGTGGGATCCATAAAGGCCGCTCTGCCGCCGACAATCTAGTGAGCCTGGAGTCGGCCATCCGTACTGCCTTTGCCCGCCGTCAGCACCTGGTCGCTGTCTTTTTCGACATGCGGAAGGTGTACGATACGACATGGCATCATCACATCCTTTCCACGCTTCATGGATGGGGTCTTCGGGGCCCTCTGCCGATCTTTATCAGAAATTTTCTGTCGTATCTTACCTTCCGCGTGCAAGTCGTGGCCTCATCTAGTTCCTCCCACGTCCAGGAGACCGGTGTGCCACAGGGTTCTGTTTTAAGTGTCTGCCTGTTTTTAATAGCCATTAACGGGCTCGCTGCGGCCGTGGGAAATTCTGTCTCCACTTCCCTGTATGCTGACGACTTCTGCCTTTACTACAGCTCTACTGGCATTGCAGCTGTTGAACGTCAGCTACAGGGCGCTATCCGCAAGGCGCAGTCTTGGGCTGTAGCTCATGGGTTCCAGTTTTCGGCAGCCAAGACCTGCGTTATGCATTTCTGCCGGCGACGTACTGTCCACCCGGAGCCGCGGCTTTATCTTGCCGGCGAACTTCTTCCAGTGGTGGAATCACGCAGGTTTTTAGGGGTGGTTTTCGATGCCCGGTTGACTTGGCTGCCTCATATCCGGCAGCTTAAACAGGCGTGTTGGCGGCATCTAAACGCTCTGAGATGCTTGAGCCACACCCACTGGGGCGCCGAACGATCTACCCTGTTGCGGCTCTATCAGGCGTTAATCCAGTCCCGCCTGGATTTTGGGAGCCTGGCTTATGGCTCAGCATCCCCATCTGCGTTGCGGGTGCTGGACCCCATTCTCCACAGCGGGATACGCCTTGCCACTGGTGCTTTCCGCACCAGCCCTGTGGACAGCATACTAGTGGAGGCAGGTGTCCCTCCACTGCGGCTACGACGCCAACAATTACTGGCTGCTTATGCTGCCCATGTTTTTAGCTTGTCCGGGCATCCAAATTACCGTGTCCTGTTCCCGCAGTCAGTCGTCCATCAGCCAGTCCGTCGGCCCCGGTCGGGTTGTCCGATCACCGTACGCATCAAGGAGCTTCTCTCAAGGCTTGGGTTTTTCCCTGTTCCACCTCCTTTCCGGGCACCTCTGCGTACACCCCCGTGGTGTGTTCCTCGCCCTTGCCTTCGGTTCGACTTGGCACAGGGCTCAAAGGACTCAGTCCCTCCTGAAGCCTTCCACCGCCTCTTTTATTCCATCCTGGCCACATATCAGGGCTCTGGAATTGTCTACACTGACGGTTTGATGGTTGCTGGTCGTGTCGGGTATGCGCTAACTCTAGGGGACCATTCTGAACAACGTTCCTTGCCGGATGGCTGCAGTGTTTACACTGCTGAGCTGGTCGCCATCTTTCGTGCGTAGAGTATATCTGCTCCTGCTCAGGTGAGTCCTTCGTTATCTGTAGCGATTCCCTGAGCGGTTTACGAGCTCTCGACCAGTGTTTTCCTCGTTCTCGTCTGGTGATGGCTATCCATGAGTCCCTGCATACTCTTGCATGTTGCGGCCGCTCTGTGGTCTTCGTGTGGACCCCAGGCCACGTTGGGATACCTGGCAATGAGAATGTTGACCGCCTGGCGAAAGAGGCCACTAGTAAATCATCTCTGGGGATTGGCCTCCCGGAGACTGATTTGCGGGCAGTCTTACGCCATGAAGTTCTTTCGGTTTGGGACACTGAATGGCACAATCTGCCCACGCCCAACAAACTCCGTCCAATCAAGGCGACGACGACTGTGTGGCGGTCGTCCATGCGGGTCTCCCGCAAGGAGTCTGTTGTCCTCTGCCGGCTGCGCATTGGGCACACTCGGCTTACGCATGGCCACTTATTGCGCCATGAGGACGCACCTCTATGTCGCTGCGGCTCAGTTTTATCTGTGGTCCATATTTTATTGGAGTGTCCGCTTTTAGCTGTGCTCAGGCAGTCGTTCGCACTGCCTGACACGCTCCCTGCCCTTTTAACAGATGACTCTGCTACGGCTGACTTAGTTTTACGTTTTATTCGGGCAGGGTTTTTTTTAAATTAAACTAAGTGTTTCTGTTTTATTTTATTGTTTTGTGTTGATTCTGGCCTTTGGCCTCCGGTTTTACACTGATTTTTTTATGTGTATCAAGTGGTTGGCTTTTCCTTTTTTATTTCTATGGTCGGCCAACCACCGTCACACACTGTGTGATTTTAGTTCTTTGTCTCAGTTTCTCTTGTTCTGTGTCGTCTGTGCTCTATTCTGTTAATCGTTTTTATTCTCTGTGGGTGTTTTTAGTACTTGGACAAAGGGACCGATGACCGTAGCAGTCTGGTCCCTTTAATCCCACAAACCAACCAACCAATTCTTGTTAGCCACCAATGGCTTCATCATTATAGCATAGCCAGCAGATTGGCTACATTAATAAGCTATTCACACCTGGAATTAATCTTTAACAATTGTTTGCATTGACACAAATGCATTGTAACACATTACGTGAACTCTTCTTTACAATCTCAGTTGGTAGCAAGATGTAAACAGTTTATTTGTAATTGTGGCAGACCCATATAATTAGATTACATACAATTTTTGTTCCCTAAATCCATAGTGAGGAGATCATCAAGGATACAGATCATTTCATTAAAGAAGACTACGTATTTACAAAACGAAAAAAATGATACATCTCAGTGATTTATGCAGTTCACAAGCCATCAAGTTTTTGGAAGCAGAATATGTCTCCATTGGAAATCAGTGATTGCATAAAAGATGTGAAAGTTTTAATTTCACTATTACATTACGCAATTTAAATGATCAAAGTTCTTCTTTAGAATCATTTTGCAGCAGGGTTTTCCAGATTTTTAATTGTACGTGAATTCTGAAGGAATCTTTCGTAAAGAAATCTCAAATTGAGTCAAGAAAATTTTCTTCTTTTATTGTGGAGGTATGAAGGTGGAAATGTCACTAGTCTGAGTCACTGGTAGGTTTTCAGATTGATTTTGTGTGATTTAGAAGCCAAAAGATTGTGAGTGAAACTTGTGTGCCTTGTTGTGAGTGTTGAAACAAATACTCCTCCATTGCATAATGGCTCACAAGGAAAAGTGACATCAATTGGAAGAACAATTGTTTGGGATGCTGGTGTTGTTATCCACATTGGTTTTTTTGTGACTCAGCTTATTTTCTGAAAGGGTGCTTTCAAGATGGTGAACTTGCAGTGACAGTCAGAATGTGTTACTACACTATCTTGCACTTCAAATCAGCAAGTAATAAATTGATAATTCTGTCACAATTTGCAAGACTTTTACATCTCATGTTGTTGTATCTTAACTGCTCTAAAAAACTTTGTGTACAAACATATATTATGGTGTTAGAGTCAAATAGAGCAGAAAATGAAAGAAAAAGCATTATTAAAACATAGCTGTGGAGTAATATAAAAACAATGACCACAAATGACGACAGCCTGTTTTACAGTGCTCACTTCTCCACATCTTTGAAATCAAAATCTGTTCCGGGATAACATTCAGTACTGTGTTGCGCTACCCCACGTATTGTGCATACTATTGTGACCCAATCTTTGGGCAAAAGTTTATAAATCTTTAACAAAAATAAGAAGAAGTAGCTGCGGAAACACCGTAGAGTGGTTTGTTTAACAGCGGCGGGTCGGTAGTCACTGGTGGTCACAATGACAGACTCACAGCGAGGATCAATAAAGGGCACTCCGCAGCAACAACTGTGTAACAAGTTGGGAGATGTCACCACACCTTGTTATGGAAATGTGACTAGATGCTGGGTGTTAGTGAAACAAATGGGTACTGGAGGCACATAAATAAGTCTGTATTTTAAGGCAGAAATCACTTGTCATCACTGGAAGGCAGCAGTACCACCACAATGTCAGAGCAATGCTGAACAGCGACTCAAATGGCCTCTACCAGCTGCAGCCAGGGGTGAGAGACCAGACTGCACCTGCCTTCTTCACTAAGTCCTGATGTCCATGTCTGCCGCCACCAATGTTGAGTGCTGCGGCACCAGCTACCGGCCACTTCTGTCAGAGGACAGCAGGTTGTATCTCACACGCAACAGACTCTACACGTCAGTAATGCGACCACTTCTAGAGCCAAGGAGCCATCTCCCAAATGAGAAACCATTGTAGCACTACACAGTGTGACACTGACATCAGTGACCATGTCCTACATAGGCTGTTGACCTCAGCACACCAAGGTGCTGGTTCAGCAGCATGAGATGAAAGCTGCAGCTCATACATCAGCCCCAGCCAGGGTCAATGAGGAGAGGTGTTCCTACCTCTCTTTGCCATGTATTGAGATCAATAAAAGTTCTTTGTAATTGTTAAGCGTTTGCCCTAGGCCCCCACAGCCTATCAGCATCACCCAACCTCCTCATGTGATATAGTTGATTCCCCCTTGGATGGTGTCCACAGGGTGGTCGACACATTACTGGACAAGCCTGTCCCACTCTCCTGAGATGATCATTTATGTGAGAAGAGTTCCAGCAAAGATATATATCATGGGTTGTAACTGATCCCAAGCATGGTCAATGCAGTTTTCTCTTGCACTATTGTCTTGAAAGAAGATCCCATTACCTAAGTGTTGGATTTATGACTGGGAAATAGATCGGAGGATTCTGTTGTGACACTGCATCAAATCAACCTTGATAGTGATGAGAGTTGGCTGATATCTTTACATGATACAGGCCCCAAGCAAGACTGATACACCAGTGTGCTGGACTCATGGGGCTGAATTCCTGAGGTGTCCATTGATAACTGCCTGCTTCTTCACTATTGTGTGTTGGTCATCAGGCATCCAACAAGACTTCCACTTGTTGGTGAAGAGAAGACAATGGGTTTTAATCCAATTTCCATTTTGATGTTCCCATGCCCATTCTTTTCACACACATGGTACCAAAGTGTTGGTACCGTTTTTCATAATGGGCACCTAGAGGTCATATTTACCATGTGGATATGTTTGTATGCTGTCTGAGCCAACACAACTATCCCTTTTCCCTCCAAAAATGCAGCACATATTTTTGTTGCATTCTCCTAGGTCTGTCTCTGCTGACCTCAATGTCAATGGGAAGGTAAAACATATTCTTCCTTCCTTCTCTTTGGGGCACCTATGAGCTATAATTGTAGACAGAGATAATCAACTGATGTTGTTAACTAAAGGCAGCCTCTGTGTGGCAGATCTACTATTTTGTGTCTAATGATAGAGGCTGAGAGGTTGAATGTCCAGACAACATTGTGCTGTATGCCAGTTTGATGTGTGTGTGTGGGGCAGGGGGGGGGGGGGGGGGGAGAAAGAAAAATAAATAAATAAAAAAATCACAGCTGAAGCAGTTGGCGTTGTCAAAAATTCACCCTCCATTGCTGGTGATGGACTGGAGTCAAGCTCACAGCCGCAGTTTATGAGTACCAGGTGCAGCAAAGTCCAAGAACTTTTCCATGGCCATTTATGGTGCATTGTCCCCTTGCTAGCTGCATTGGTCAGTCACTGTGGCACAGGAAACCAAAATTCATTCACCACGAGGCTTTCTTCTTTCCTGTTGGAGCTATGGAAATACACAGACATGACAATGGTTTCTACAAGAAACCGTCAAGATGAATGGATTATGGATTCCCATGCCACAGCGAAAGACCATCGCAGGTAGCAATGGGAGGAGCACACCAGAAATTATCATGGAAAAGCCCTTGGTTGTTGGTGTGCTGGGTATATATAATCTGCAGTTGTGATCCTGACTCCAGTCCACCAGCAGAACAACGGGTGAAGTTTTGACAGTGCCAGTCATTCATGCTGGTGGGACATAAGAAAAATCATTACAGGCAGAAGCCAACAGGTACTCTGTTTTCATGAGCAGTACCCAAAATTAAGCTTTAAAGAAGAGAAAATGGAAATCTTCATATTAACTAGGCAACAGCCAACTGCAGAAACACACACACACACACACACACACACACACACACACACACACACACACACTCATTATTTTTGTGCATTCTATCATTCTATTGCTTCATGGAATTTGGCTAAACTAATGATAACACAAACCTCAGAAGTCCAGCTACTGATTCTGCATTTTATTTAGGGACAGTAAATAGCAGAAATGTCAGATCCAAATATAGGTTAGTGGAATTCAAAAAGAAAGTACATAAAAGAATTTGAAAAATTATGCCTGTGAAGAAAAACAGTGTTACACAACTGAAATAATAATTTACCTACAAGAATGAAAAATGCTTATAGCACAAAAAAAGACAAGTATGTCCTAGGCAGAGTTAAGGATCTAAGAGAAGAGCGTATCTTTTGAATTTTCTGGTAGCTTCAGAGACACTTAACTCAAAACAACTTCACATAATCATTCTTTTTTACTTGTCAGTCAGTGTCGTAATATAATCCATCATGTCAAGTAAAGTAAGATGGTACATGATGTCATGTCATATAACATGACACAACCATCATGTCCTCCAACATAGAATTTGTCATATCATGCAATACGACATATAACATGCCATATATGTTTAGGATGCATGCGTCCCCTCTCTGGAATACTTCCTATTGTAGATGCACCCCCACTCTCAGGTACTTCCTATTGTAGGTGCATCCCACACCCCAGAAGCATATCAATTGTGTCTGTTTGTTTGTACACCTCTCACCACATGTAACAGGTGTGGGCTGGGCGAAAAAATGGTCCCATCGGGGAAAAAAAATCAGCCTCCCCCCACCCATTAATCAAAGTATTGTTTTGTCATACCCCGAAACAAACCCGCTCCTCCTGCAGGTTCGGGGGTAAGAATAGGCCCGTGGTATTCCTGCCTGTTGTAAGAGGCAACTAAAAGGCATCTCAAACGTTTCGGCCTCTATGTGATGGTCCCCTCTTGGGTTTGACCTCCATATTTCCAAAATTTTCGAAAGAGCTAGCCAATTGGGGAAGGGCACCTTGCATGGTGCATTGTGTCTGTTGTACATTCAGATCTTCCGCCTGCTTTCTTGTCATCGCATTGCAGTCCCACTCTTTTTCCATCTCTTGGGTAATGATATATTCCTGGGTGCGATTTCCGCCATGCACTGTGCAGTGTCACTTTCTGCGGAGACGACGACCATGGCCTTCCTTGCACCTAATATCCAGCACGGTAGCCAGTCCATTGTGGTGGGGTTGCCATGTGCCCTGTTGGTTGTAGCCCCTGACAACATAGGGATCACTCTGATGATGCATGCTCCGTTAACTCCCCACATATGCCAAGGAGTAGATGCCTATCACCCTGGGGCGTCGGGACTCCCAGGAATGGCCATCCTGCCAGGTGGCCCTTGCTGAGCCGGGGTGACACCCGTACGGAGGGCCCTTGGTCGGAGTTGGTGGCATCAGAGTGGATGACCCACAATGAAGTGTGGTACATCATCTCTTGCTGGTGGTCAGCTGCCAGCAGTCTCTAAACGTTCGAGGGCTCAATTTAATGCAAATACGTATGACCCCAAACCATTCCCCTCCTTGGTCACACCTTGGGAGGAATGAAAGGCTAAGACTGATAGTAAAACTTATTCAGCCCTGTATCTAGTATGTACGAAATGCGGTCTGGGTCAGTCTTCATAAAGACAGCATCCTCTGCCCAGTCCCAGGCATTACTCACTTGTAAGAAGCTACGGGATGTTTCTTTTATTATCATGCCCCATAAATGCTTAAATATGGTCCAGGGCATTGCCTTCCACAAAGATCTTCTTTTACGGTCTGATGATGAGCTGCACACCAACTTAGAGCGATGAGGTGTCCATTTTGTCTGGTGCATCCACCAGGATCTGAGGGATAATCAGGTTGCCACCCGTGCCTTCATCTTGGTCTTCGAGGGTAACACATTACCCGAGAAGGTGAGGGTGATGGTATACCGCTGTGATGTCAAGCCATATATGCCTCCCCCCGATTCGGTGCTTTAAGTGTTGGAAGTTCGGCCATATGTCTTCCCACTGTGCTTCCAGCCTCATATGTCGAGATTGTCGACGTCCATCCCATCCCAATACTCCATGTGCCCCACTTCCTATCTGTGGTAACTGCAGAGAGCACCATCCCCCTTGCTCACCCGACTGTAGGATTCTACAGAAGGAAAGGAAAACCCTAGACCGACTGACCTACATTGAGGCTAAAAGGAAATTTGATAGGCTCCATCTCGTGTGCATGACAACATCTTACGCCACTACTGTCACTACTGTTCCAGCCCCATCTGTTGAACCAATTGTAGTCAGCTCCCAGAGCCATAAAACCACTCCTGCCTCCTTGATGGTGGGGGCCACTTCCCTCCCAGTTGCTCCCGCACCACCTACCTCGAGAGCAGCACCTCTCCCCCCCCCCCCAATGATGGGACACCAGTCCCCACTTCTAATCCGGAGAAGCATAAATCTTCTTTGGCTTCTCTCACTAGGAAGGGATCCCTTGGGTCACTCCCTTCCCAGGTTCCTACCACTGGCACAGCTGATGACCGCCAGTGGCTGAAGAAGCCACATGTCACTGGTCGTAGGGCTTCACGGTCCTCTTCAGTCCCAGAGACTGAATCAAAGAAGCTGCCCCTTCCCCCCCCCCCATTCCACACATGCCATCCTGAATCGTACAATGCTCTGTTCAGTGAGTGGGAATTCCAAAGTGCCCTAGCCACTTGCACTGATAGGGCTTCCGGACCAGATTCCATCCACTGTCAGATCCTCAAACATCTCTCGGTGGACTGCCAGCAACGCCTCCTAGACCTTTTCAATTGTATCTGGGTTGAGGATGAGTTCCCGTCGCAATGACGGGAAAGCATCATAATCCCCATGTTGAAAGCTGGCAAGAACCCACTGGAGGTGGACAGCTACCACCCCATTAACCTCACCAACGTTCTTTGCATGTTGCTCGAATGCATGGTGAGCTGGAGGTTGAGTTGGATACTTGAGTCTCGGGGCCTTCTTGCTCTGTCTCAGGGTGGGTTCATTAAGGGCCGCTCTGCCACCAATAATCTGGTCTGCCTGGAGTCTGACATCCGTATGCCCTTTGCCTGCCGTCGGCATCTGGTTGCCATCTTTTTTGACATGCGGAAGGCATACAATACGATATGAAGACATCACATCCTTCGGGGCCCGCTCCCGATTTTCATAAAAAGATTTCTGTTGCTTTGTTCCTTCTGCGTGCAAGTTGCGGCCTCCCTTACCTCCTCTTGAGTTCAGGAGAATGGGATCCCGCAAGGATCTGTCTTGAGTGTCTGCCTATTTTTCGTTGCAATTAATGGGCTCACTGCAGTGGTGGGAACATCTGTCTCAGCTTCCTTGTATGCTGATGACTTATGCCTATACTATAGCTCCACTGGCATTGCAGCTACTGAACAGCAGCTGCAGGGCGCTATCCACAAGGCGCAGTCTTGGGCTGTAGCACTTGGCTTCCAGTTTTAAGCTGGCAAGACCTGCATTATGCATTTCTGCTGGCGCCGCAGTGTCCACCCTGAGCCACAGCTTTATCTTGATGGCGAACCTCTTTCTGTAGTAGAGATGCATCGGTTTTTGGGATTGGTTTTTGATACCCGGTTGACTTGGCTCCCTCATATTCGGCAGCTTAATCAAATGTGCTGGCGGCATCTTAACGCTCTTCGTTGCTTCAGTCACACCAACTGGGGTGCCGATTGGTCTACACTTCTACATATGTACCAGGCATATTATTATGGTAATGTGGCTTATGGTTCGGCATCCCCTTCTGCGTTGTGGTTGCTTGACCCCAGCCTTCACAGTGGGGTCTGACTCGCCACTGGAGCTTTCCACACAAGCCCTGTCAACAGCATACTTGTGGAGGCTGGTGTCCCTTCATTGCAGATCTGGCGCCAATGATTACTGGCCACTTATGCTGCACACGTTTCTATCTTGCCGGGCATCCCAATTATGTCTGCTGTTCCCCAACTCAGTTGTCCATCTGCCAGAACGGCAGCCCCAGTCAGTGTGTACAATCTCGGTTCGTGTCTGGGCTCTTCTCTCTGGGCTTGAGTTTTTACCTCTCCCACCTGTTTTCTGGGCTCATATCTGTGCATTTCTGTGGTGTGTGCCGTGCCCATACCTTCACCTTGATTTGGCACAGGGCCCGAAGGACTCAGTCGCTCCTGAGGCCCTCCACCGCCACTTGCTTTCACTCTTTGCCATGTTTCAAGGCTCTGACATGGTCTGTACCGATGGTTCGATGGTTGCTGGTCATGCTGTGTATGCACTTACTCTAGGGGATCATTATGAACAATGCTCATTGTCAGCTGCCTCCAATGTTCTCACTGCCGAGCTGGTAGCCATCTTTCGCGCCCAAGAGTATATCTGCTCCAGCCCAGGTGAGTCCTTCATTATCTGTAGTGACTTCCTGAGCAGTTTACAAGCTATTGACCAATGTTTTCCTCGCTCTCATCTGGTGATGGCTAACCAGGAGTCCCTCCATACTCTTGCCCATTGTGGCCGCACCGTGGACTTTGTGTGGAAACCAGGCCATGTCGCCATCCCGGGAAATGAGCGGGTACACACGCTGGCCAAACAGGCTGTCAGTGCCCTGGCCTCGGAGATTGGCCTTTCGGAGTGTGATCTCTGGTCAGTTTTGTGGCAGAAGGTACTAGGTTCCTGGGATGATGAATGGCGCACCCTGCCTTCACCCAACAAACTTAGGTCATCAAGGAGACTACAGGTGTGTGGCGCTCCTCCTTGCAAGCCTCCTGCAAGGACTCAGTTGTTCTTTGCTGGCTCCGCATTGGCCACACCTGGCTGATGCATGGTCATCTTTTGTGCTGTGAGGACCCACCTCTCTGTTGCTGTGGATCAGTGTTGACAGTGGTCCACATCTTGTTGGCCTGTCCATTTTTAACTGCACTCAGGCCAACATTTGCGCTGCCTGATATGCTCCCTGCACTTTTATCGGATGACGATGCAATGGCAGACCTAGTTTTGAGTTTTATTCATGCAGGGGGCTTTTATCACTTGATGTAAGGGTTTGTGTCCTTTTTTGTGTTGAGTCTGGCCTTTGGCCTATGGTTTTAGATTGTGGTTTCTAGTGTGTTTCTTGGTGGTTGGCTTTTCCTGTTTTGTTTCCATGGTCAGCTGTGTGGCATCGACTAATACAAACAACATATCTCTTCCATCACAAGATCTTTGACTCTCTAAGCTAATGGCCTGTGCCTTCTTGCCTATTCTGTTCACTGTATGACTTGCTGTAATGTGGACGTTTGCACTTACCAGTATAAAGTGTGTTTTCCGTGGGCTACAACCCAACCGAATTCCCACACATGCATGCTCTTCAGCAATTTGATATTATTTATTATTTACTATGGCTGGTGAATCTTCTGGATTTTAGGCTCAGAATCAGGGACCTTAGCCTATAAATTGCAAGATGCAGGTTTGCCAACATCTTGCAACTAAGAGAGAGCTCACTGTGCTGGGAAGTAGGTTTAACTCATAAAAGAGTGTGAATATGTCAAGATGTTTTGATTTAGATGTCTTTGAAACTGCCAGATAAATCAAAAAGGTAGTTCCTTTCTCTTACATTCCTGACTCTGCCTAGGACATATTCACCTTATGTGTGCTCATTTTTCAATATGGTTCCCAACTTTTACTCTACCATACTTTTTACATTAGATTCCTTAGCTGGGCAACCAATGCAGACTTTTGTTGACTTGGATGATGAATGATGATGAATGATCTGGTATATGTTTTTCTATTGCCTTTTGAGTCATGTTTATTATATTGTGGCAGTTGATAAAGCTTTCACTAAACGACTGGATATCCATAAATTAGATGCATTTGTCTATCTTCTTACAAAATTTGAACCAAGTCACACAGGTTTGAGACATAGAAGTGGTATGTGTAAAAAAACTATCATAAATCAACAATGAATGAAGATTATTGGATCAAAAAGATTTCATTTTGACTTTATTCATTTATCTACCTTCCTGCAACATCTGAACCGTTTCATTCAAGCTTAAAATATAGAAGTGGTGTGCTTCATAAACTTCCCAGATAATATGTTTTTTGCACGTGAAATCTGAACGTAGCAAGATTTTCTCAAATAGTTAAAACTTATCTTAAATCAAGGTCCGATACACTGGTGGACCCAATTTGAACCATCAGTCTCATTCCAGTAGAGAATTATTTAAGGACGATTGTTTTTTCATGTAAAATCTGAACAAGGGTTACTATTTTTGCGTATAAAATTTGAATGGTGCGCATACAAATTGTGCCAGTAGCCAAGTGTTAATTTCTGCCCAGTTAAAATCTTTTGCAAAAGGAATTAATCAGTTCACACAATTTGCCTGGGCAGCAGGTCTGGTTTATCATTCGAACCTTGCTTAATATACTTTAACATAGCTATAGTAAGACCGATGTTTGAATGGCTGTACAAATGGCCTCTGATCCTGACTACCAAACACTTTTTACCCCATGTTCCTAGCTCAAATAGGAACCAAGCATCAAGACCCCCAAACCATGATTCTGCATGCAGCCTTTTCATACATATTTGTTACAGCACTTCCAAACTGTACAATTGTATTTCACAAGAAAGAAAGCAGAAAAGGCATAAAACACTGCAGTTGTGTAATCTATGAAGTACAAGATATAACCTCACCATTGGATTCATAATGATTACCACTAGCTGCATAGGAAATATGCTGAATTTAAACCAAGCAAAGGAACAATCTGGCTTGTGGATATGGCACTGTACCAGATGCACTCAGGACCCAAACATGAGAAATTTATGTTAGTTAAATTTTTAAAAAAGACAACCTTTTTATCTATCTTTGTTCTGCTGATGTGTCAAAAGTCAACTGGTTTTCACCAGAATAAGCTGAATCGTCTGCAGCAAATTCAGACTGCCAATCAAATCATGCTGCACTATAACTTCACTTGTGAGACACAGGGCTCTTGGAGCCATGGCCACAAAGTGGAACTGCTTCTGTTTTGAATTGTTGCCCAGAGGAGCCACTAAACAGCTTGATCTTCTTTAACATTTCACTTCCCACTTCCATTTTCCTCCAAGGTTGGCCTGGAGCTACGGGAGCTACCTTCTCTTATCCCATCTGGCAATCCTCGCCATGTGATCCCCATATGAAAATAAACTGATTTGGTTTCTTTTTTATGAACAGGAGTGTCTTATTTACAACCCCACACTACTTTTCAATCCTCATTATAGCCATGCTCAATAGATATGTGTGCAAACTGGCATCAGAAATGGGATGCCAGGTTTCTTCAGTCTTTGAGATGGTGTATGTGTTTTCCTATGCATTAAACCATTGCTTGGGCCTGTAAAGCTTCACGCAGATGGGTAGTGGATGAATGCTTCAGTCAGCCCAAGCTACCTGCTTTAGTCTACCCAGCACTGCTATTGCCACTGCTGCTGTTGCACAAGGTTGTCCAACACTGCCCACTGCTCTTTGCCACCTTTGCACAAGTCTACGTCATGGATATGTTGACCGAACACTGCCCTGACATGGGGCAACACCACCCTGTGAACGGACATGTCATGAGCTTTGCTTCTAGGGAAAAGATGCCACCGGGGCCAGTGCTGCTAGAGATATTACTGAGAGCTACCACAAAAGATGTTTTGTTTGTTTTGATGCATGTAGTATAGATGCTTAATCCATGATATCAACAATATTATGAAAAGGATAAATTGCTACTCACTGTAAAGATAACACTTGAGTTGCAGGAAGGAAAAAAAAAAAAAAAAAAAAAAAAAAAGAATCTTGGACACTGAGCTTTAAGTGAAAGCCTTCTTCAGAAAAGAAAACATGCACACTTTTACACAAGCAAGCGCACCTCATGCACACGTGACTGCTGTCTCCAGCCGCTGCAGCCAGAATGCAACTGTTGCTTTGAGCAATAGCAGCAATTGAGAGTGGATCAGGGAAGTGAGAGGGATAGCAGGGTATGGGTGGGGGAGGAGAGAAGAGTGCCATCTGGCAGAGCATGAGGGGACTAGATGACAGCAGGACAAGGCTGCTAGGCACAGCTTCAGGAGGCTGTGGTGGAGGGAGGGAGGGGTGGGGAAACGTGGAGCAGAAAAGGAGCAGAACAGAGAAGGGGAAAAGACCAGTGGGAGCATTGGCAGAGAGTGGTGCACAGTGAAAGTGAGGGGATGTGAATTGTGAGGAGAAGATAGTTCAGAGAGCTGGAAAATGTTAGGTGGAGTCTGTGGAGACAGTAGGTTATGGTAGGATGAGACCAGGATAATTTTGGGGGCAGAAAAAGTGTTGTAAGAGCAACTCCCATATGTACAGTTCGCAATAGGTGGTGGTGTAGGAGAGGATCCAGTTATGAAGCAAGATAAAGCACTAAGAACTTCAGCTTTGTAACCAATGTGCTTTTGGAGGTACATACCTTTGTCATCTGGCCTCATGGATATGATGCTCTGAAGAGATTTTTGGACCACTTTAGTTGTCTTCATCCCAGCATTAAACATACCATGTGGGTTGAAAGTAATGGGATGATTACATTTTTGGATATCATGGTTTACAAAAAACACAATGGTACTGTAGGATATAGTGTTCATTGAAAGCCAACACACACAGTCGGTATCTGCACGATAAGAGTTGCCGTCCACTGTACCAATGCAATGCAGTGGCACCCTTAGGACTCTGGTATACAGAGCATATGCCATTTCCAGTGCAGACAGTTTAACCCAAGATCTTGCACATTTTATGGCTGCTTTTAGCGAAACTGGATACTCTGAGAATCAGATTCATCAGGGTTGGAGTTTGGACCATCCCCGGAGGCACTGAAAAGGTGCATAGATCTGTGGCTCTTATTTATTATGGTGGAAGCATATCACTTAAGATTGGGAAACTTCTAAGGAGTTTTAAAAAAAGGGTATGTTCTGTCCACTGTCCAAGATTAGGGCACTACTCAGCTCTGTGAAAGAATGATTTGGGCATTAGGAAACTTGGCATGTATAAAAATTCTGTGTCATTGAGGGAAGACTTACATTAGCCATTCAAACTGCACACTCCAGGACAGGTGCATAGAATATTGCCATCATACGAGGCTACGGCAGCCGTAAAAATTGGCAGTAGCAGAACATTGCTTGAACGAGGGACATGGGATGAAATTTGATGAGATTGTGACAGTTGCCAAAACTTTCGATGTTTGGGAAGGTGTTTATAAAGACATAATTGACATTGGGGTGGCAGACAGTTTGATTAATAGAGACAATGGCTTTCCTCATAGCAGGATGGGGAGCCCTGTACTAGCCCACATCAAAACAGAACTTTCTTTGGTGCAGCCAGATAGAGTGTGAAAACAGTCTTTGAGTGCAATATATCATTGCCACCAGTGTTTTACAAGGGGCAGCACCACCTTGCCAGCCTTGAAGGGCAGCAACATGATGTGTGGTGCATGCACCATTTACAGTATGGAGGCCTATTTAGGATGACAATCTGCAGCCTTGGCATCAGTTTTCAGTAGGACTCAGCAGCAGCAGCAGCAGCAGCAGCACTCTCCTAAAGATGATGAATAGCTGGATCACTGAAATTTTGGATCAAGTTGATTTTAGAATCTGTCCCTTAGGATGCAGACACTGCTGGGTACACCTCAGTTAACTTGCAAGTCGGTGCAGCTAGTACACATTACTTGCAAGGTCATGGCTGTACAATTAAAATTTAGGTTTTTCAGCACCAGTACGAGTCTCAAAACAAGTGTTAGCTCAAGCTATATGCATTTTATTTCTAACTAGCTGAAAAGAACTCGCTTTGCTTGACTTTTCTTTTCCATTTGTTTTCTGAATTGGAAAAAGATGTGCAATGAATCATTTAATTTGTATAGCATTGAACTTATTCATAGGATATTGTTATAAAACACATTTAATATTTTGCTTTTGTGTGCAACTATAAGTAATGTGAACATGGTACATGTATTTGTCCATGTGAAAAACAGAATTTTTAAAAATTCGCTCCACAATCCTGGAATGTTTACCATTTTGCTTTACTGCTATATCTTAAGAGAAAATTGGGTTTTTAAAGCTGAATGGTAAGTTAGTTGAAAGAAATGGAATTTGTGGTGTGATTATTGATTTGCCTTTTTCTTTTCATTTAATGTTTCTGCTCCTGTGATGTAGCTTAGAAGGTTTCTGTGAAGACATACCAAGAACAAAGATCTGATTTAGGATTTCTCTTGGAAAATTAATATTTTTGTCTTGGTTCATTATTCTGTCAGTGGATTTAAATATTTTTCTTCCCATAATATCACATTCTGTATTTGCAGATTTGTTGGTCAAACTACATCATTTTTTGTGCTAAAATTGTTCACTCACACAACCATTCTTTGTTTACATAACTTCTCTCTCTGTGTGTATACCTTTCTTATGAGTTGTTCCTCTGCAGTTACCACCTGCACAACTAATTGCTTAGATGATTTTCCCAAAGTGTGGATCAGTGTAATATAGTCCACTTCCAAGTTGTACCCTAGAAGACTGGAGAATATTTTAGAACTTTTGAAAATGATAGTTAATACTCAAGAATATTTGTAAAAGCTAGTGAATATTAAAGAACAACCTTCAATTTTTCCCCCTTGAAAAATATGTTGATGCGAAAGGTACAGAAGGTGCCCTCATCACCTTCATGATGTGAAGGCAACCACTTCAAATACTCTTATCTCCGCACCCACAACAGCTACCACCACACAACCACTATAGTGCACAACAGGGGACTCGAGGGGAGCACCAGAAAAAGAAACAAACACTGACTTATCATCGGGTGGTTTTGAAGATGTCATCAGCTTCACTGAAAGTTGCTAATAATTAGTAATTATTGCTCTGTGTGTCTCTAAAGTGAATTGCAGAAATATGAGGCGAATCTGTGAAGTGTTGTAAGCAAAATTATCAAATTAAAAGATGTGCATGAAAACATGCCTCACCAGGGAGAATCTAAAGACCTAACGGCAACATCTCATAAAATGCCATATTGCTAACATTTTGTAATTCAGTGTAAGCTTTGTAGAGTAATGAATGGTTGTTTTATGATGAACTGAGGTTCAAAATGCATTGAAATGTGTTTTTATTAGTAATAAAATGTGTACATGAGTTGTTTTGTGACTGGAATTGTTATTGTAGAAAACTCATTTTTAATATTGAAAAGCAAAATATCAAATGTGTAGGCCTGAAAATCAATTATAATTAGACTTAAATAATGTGCAGTTAACACTATTAAAGAATGAAGTTTTAAAATCAGTTGATTGTTGCTGAATGCTAATGTTACATGGGTTCATTTGACTCACTTGAAAGTGCATGTCCAATTTTCTATCCCATCTGTATCCTTCTCCATTCCTATCATTCCCCAGTCTGTGCTCTCTAACAATGTCATTGTCAACAGGATGTCAATTCCTAGATGTCATTTGTGTTTGGGTGAACATAAAAAGAAATAAACATGAAAATAAACATAAAATGAAGTATTTTGCTAACCTAAATGTACTGTACTCAAAACCGATTTACTGTATTAAAATCTAATTTTCTGATTTCTTTGAAGCAGTCTGTGTGTGTCATCAGTTTTGAACTATGGCATGGGCACCAGAGGCCTTGTTCTTCTCATAATGTGGAAGATATGCCTGAGCTATATTTGACACTTGTGGAACAGAGCTGTTGACTTGTAAATTTAGTATAACACTAGGCTATCAAATATACAGTCACAGATCACGCTGCTAATAATTAATATTTGAAATGAATTATAATAATAAATAGTAATATATTAATTTTAATGTTTCCTTTCTGGTAACAGGAATTCTGAGTATGACTTCACTCTGCTGGATCAGTTCATTGGGTGGCTACAGAAGTTAGGAATTTCTCCAGGCTTTGAGTTGATGGGTAATCCTGGTCATTTGTTTAATGACTTTGACAATGCAACTCAGGTTCATATGTGGCAAGATGTAATAGAAAATATAGTTCGAAGATATGTTGGTAAGTATTGTAATGCAACAGTTTGAATAATCACGTAATGATAGTAATTGAAGATTATTTGTGGTAGGGAGACTCAAGGAGTAGCATGAGCATTACCAGTAATATTAGTACCGTTAATATGTTTAGAAGCATTTATAATTTTTTTGAAAGCATATAGTTTTCAAATATTTTAGAAAAAAATTTGTTTAGTCGTGTTTGAAACTCCAACTGATGTTCAGTTTCAAGTGAGGAGAAAAACAGCTATTTATCAATCAAAACAGTTGTGATGACTGATCAGATCTTAATTATTAACAGTACATATGATGTGTCTCAGATGTCTGTGATGACTAAATTCTGTCTTGGGGAGAGAAAAAAATAAGCATCCGAAATGATGTGTAGAAATGGAACAACTCATAACAGAGGAAGTCATATCTGATCTGCATGTAAAGATGCTTTAGCTACGCAATAAAAAGGCTGGGAAATGTAATGTTATGTGGCAAACTTTACTCTAAATAAAGAGAATGATAATTGGAACATAAATAGAAAATCATGCTAAGTAAGATTGTAATAGAGGAATGAAGGATGAAGAGGCCTGTGTAAGTTAGGACCAAGTGGATGGAAATAACCTGGTGTTGGAAAGAACCTAGTATGTGCTGGAGGATGTGTTTCCATCTCTGGGGAGAGACTTCAGCTGACCCAAGTGGTTTGACAGACAACAAAGTCCCTGTTATTATGTTCAATATACTTTCAGTGGTATATACAATTTATCTGGTGTAGATGGTTCATCTGTCACCATTCATTCTCACTGAAATTTCAGGGGTATTATGTCAAAATGAAATTCTGGTCAGAATATGGGTTATTTAGATTTAAAACATACATGCTCTCCCAGGCCCCTTGATAATGTATGTTTTCTTGGGTGGTTACAGGTAGGGTGCATAGAACAGATTTGACTATGTACAACCTATTATTTCACCTTGTTCTTCTTACTAATTTGTGTTTCATCAAATTAATAAGTACCAGTTTGACTCTCATAAAATGGTTCAAATGGCTCTGAGCACTATGCAACTTAACTTCTGAGGTCATCAGCCGCCTAGAACTTAGAACTAATTAAACCTAACTAACCTAAGGACATCACACACATTCATGCCCGAGGCAGGATTCAAACCTGCGACCGTAGCGGTCACTCGGCTCCAGACTGTAGCACCTAGAACCACATGGCCACTACGGCTGGCGACTCTCATAAATGTCTCTCTACTGAGAAGTTCCTCTTTGCAGAGTCACACATTATAACGTATCATGTTGGCATATTCTGAAACAATTCCAGAAAATTTGATTGCATGGTCATTATACTTGGGAAACCAAAATATTTGGAGGGAATGACATCCTGTTACATTATGGAAGAGGGTGTGAGAGAGACACACACTCAAAAATGTTGGTACAAAATACAATGTTGATAATGCTTCATTTAAAAGGCTGCACTTACCTGAGTGGACAATTGACATTAGGGGGCTTTGCGTAGCTAGCCAACAGAGAGGACAGCTATGAAACATCAGGAATTGGCAAGAAAGTGAATTACTGGTGGGTTCCTCTCCCCCTCCCCACCATGCATTCAATAATCACCTGATCTCAGCAACCATTTATGTTACATTCAATCTACACAGCATGTTAACACATGTCTGAGAGATGAGTACATCTATATAAGCAACATAATTGTACTTTACAAACTAATAAAGTTACAGCATATGTAAATTAAACAGACAATAGACAGCAAATTATTAAGATTGACAGCTGCTAAATGCATGAAGCTACAGAGCCATGTAATACCTTAAATTAAAAATCTCAGTTGGAGCTATTATGTATTAAAATATGACAACTGGCCTCATGGTTTGTCTACGTGGATCAGAATAATATAATAACAAACCTTAAACATGCCAGTGACACAACATAGACAGTAATACACATATAAGGCGATCGGTACAACTTACCTCATTCCTGTCCCCTTAAATCATAAGGTAATATAGTTTAGTTAGGAACATTGCCATTTTATTAGAGAGGATGTTACACAATTCTTATTACAGGCTTCTAGTCACTGGAGAGGATACTTAGTACATAAAACTTTGATAAGGAACCCATATCTGGAAATGTACCATTTTGATATAAAATAAGTTTGAAGATTGGGTCACTTTCAAATCACTTACTTCATGGTATGCCACAAACTGAGAAGAGGCATTTGTCATCAGTCCCTGTGGTAATAATGAAATCACATACAACTTTTGCCCAGCTACAGCAGTGGCTGCAAGAAACTGGTATGTTTGCATCTAGGAGGTTTGACTGTAGTACAAAATGATGCAAGTGACAATCAGATGAACAGTTCCATCAGATAGCTTGTTTAAAGGCAATGTTAGAACATATCATGAAGTGGTGAGGTGGTGCAGAGGTTACCACACTGAACTCGCATTCGGGATGACATGACCTCATTGGGATTCGTCGCAGCTAGTCGATCAGGCAGCTGTGAAATATCAGGAGGTGGCAGGGAAATGACTTACTGATGGGTTTTCCTCCACAGTATCTGGTAGACAATGGATAGCTAAGGCCTCCAGCAGCCTCATTGGTGCACAAAGCGTGAAGGTCAAATTTCTGTCCAGCCTTCCAGATTTAGGTTCTCTTTGACTTCCTTAAGCTAATTAAAGCAAATGTCAGGATGGACCCTTTGAAAAGACATGGTTGATTTCCTTTGCCAGCCATCCCTAATCCAAGCTACTGCTCTGTCTCTAATGACTTCATTGTCAATAGGACTTTAAACCATATTCTCCCTCCCACCTTATCACATAACATACTTGCATCAACAGCATAATTTAAAGAGAAATCTTTATTGTGTAATTCAGTTTATCAGCACTTGACAGAGATTGGAAAGGGCATCATTGCCAGCCAGTTGAATCATACAATATCCAGATTTGTGAGGCATTCAGTGTGACTGTGGCTCGATGTTGGACTGCATGAGAAAGTGAGGACAGATGTTGTTGTCATCAGGGTTCCAGTCAACAACATCTGATGATGACAAGGGAGGAGCATCATCTCGTGTACCAAGCACATTGTAACCTCTTCACATCAACACCTTCCATCTGAGAACAAGTAATGGATTCCCTTCAGCATTCTGTGACTAGCAGCATCTGGACAGAGAATTAAAATCAAGTGTGTAAGTGACCATTAACACTAAAACAATAAAACATAAATGGCTGAGTTTGGATTGGTGCCCTCAATCCGGAATTATGGATGGGTAATGAACAGCATTGTATTGTGTTCAGTGACAAATTGTTGTCGTGCGCTACCCTGGATGACCAAAATTGTGGAAAAAAATAAATATAAGCTTATGTTTTGCTACTACCATACCAATATTATCTTCAGAATTAAGGTATTGGTAATTATTTATTATTGTCGTATAGTTTTCTTTGTGGCCATCATAGGTAGTGCAGCAAAAATGTATTGCAAACCGACATTGAAATGGGATAGACTGCTTCTCACCACATAGAGGAGGCACTGAGTAACAGACATGTACATGTACAGCACTGGACACAGTCCTTCCTCAGATGTAGAAAAACACACACACAAAACCATATAAGCACGACTCAAACACACAGCCACTGTTGTTTCTAGGTGCTGAGGCCCAAATATGGTGAGCAGTGATCTTGGCTGGGCATGTGGGGGGGGGGGGGGGGGCGGTTTACATGTGAGGTGTTGGGTGGGGAGGAGGAGGAAAAGAAGTAGCAGGGTAGGGGTGGAGTAAGGTGCTGCCTTTGGGTTTTTTGGATGGAGCAGGTGGGGGGAAAGGGGGAGGATCATTCAAGTGCACTGGGAGGGGGGGAGATACAAGGCATGTCTGATGCTGAACTGTATCAGGAAGGGAATAGATGCAGTTGAAGCTTGGGGCCAGGGGGTCAAAGGACTGAAGGATACATTGTAGAGAGATTTCCCACATACATAGTTTAGAAAAGCTAGTGTTAAGGGGAAGAATCCAGCTGCCACAGGCTGTGAAGCAGTCACTGAAGTCAAGTACATCATGTTGTGTGGCAAGCTCAGCATCTGTGTGATCCACATGTCTCTTGACCACAGTGTAGCAGTGGTCATTCACACAGACAGACAGCTCATTAGTGACCGTGCCCAGGTAGAATGCCACACAGCATTTTCAGCTACATTGGTCAACTGACACTTTCACAAGGCATTTTATTGGGTAGGAGATGCTTATGATACAACTGGACTAGGTGGCAGTGGGATGATGTGTGGGATAAGTCTTGGGATATTGGTGTATTACGGGGGTCTGCAGCTCATGGTCCTGTGGTCGCGTTCTCGCTTCCCGAGCACGGGGTCCTGAGTTCGATTCCCGGCGGGGTTGGGGATTTTCACCTACCTCGAGATGACTGTTTGTGCTGTCCTCATCATTTCGTCATCATTCATGAATGTGGTGAGACTGGACTGAGCAAAGGTTGGGAATTTTTACGGGCGCTGATAACCGCGCAGTTGAGCACCCCACAAACCAAACATCTTAATTATCATGTTACAGGGATATGACTTACCTTAGAAGATAGGTTAAGGAAAGGCAAACCTATGTCTGTAGCATTTGTAGATTTAGAAAAAGCTTTTGCCAATGTTGACTAGAATACGCTTTTTCAAATTTTGAAGTTGGCAGGTGTAAAATAGAGAGAGCAAAAGACTATTTACAATTTGTACAGAAACCAGATGGCAGTTATAAGAGTCAAGGGGCAGGAAAGAGAAGCAGTTATTGAGAAGGGAGTGAGACAGGGTTGTAGCCTATCCCTGACATTATTCAGTCTGTATATTGAGCAAGCAGTAAAGGAAACAAAATAAAAATTTGGAGTAGGAATTAAAATCCAAGGAGAAGAAATAAAAACTTTGAGTTTTTCCAATGATATTGTAATTCTTTAGAGACAGCAAAGAACCTGGAAGAGCAGCTGAACAGAGTGGACAGTATCTTGAAAGGAGGCTATAAGATAAACATCAACAAAAGCAAAATGAGGATAATGGAATGTAGTTGAATTAAATCAAGTGATACGGGGGAAATCAGACTAGTAAATGAGACACTTAAAGTAGTAGATGAGTTTTGCTATTTGTGGAGCAAAATAACTGATGATGGTCAAAGTAGAGAGGATATAAAATGTAGACTGGCTATGGCAAGGAAAGTGTTTCTGAAGGGGAGAAATTTGTTAACATTGAATATAGATTTAAGTGTCAAGAAGTATTTTCTGGAAGTATTTGTATGGAGTGTAGCCATGCATGGAATTGAAACATGGACAATAAATTGTTTGGACAAGAAGAGAATAGAAGCTTTCAAACTGTGGTGCTACAGAAGACTGCTGAAGATTAGACAGGTAGATCACGTAACTAATGAGGAGGTACTGAATAGAATTGGGGAGAAGAGAAATTTGCTGTAGAACTTGACTAGAAGACAGGATTGGTTGGTAGCACAGGTTCTGAGGCATCAAGGGATTGCCAATTTAATATTGGAGGGAAGTGTGGAGGGTAAAAATCGTAGAGGGAGATCAAGAGATGAATACTTCAGCAGATTCAGAAGGTTGTAGGTTGCAGTAGTTATTCTGAGATGAAGATGCTAGCACAGGATAGAATAGCATGGAGAGCTGCATCAAACCAGTCTCTGGAGTGAACACCACAACAACAACAACAACATGAGCCATGGTACAAGAGCTCAGGAACAAAGATGGATTAGGGATGAAGAGGGATATTTTACAGGTTGAGTGGGTAAATGAATACCACTGTTGGTGGGGTGTAGAGGATATTGGGCAAGAAATTTCTCATTTCAGGGTATGGTGAGAGAGAGTCAAAAATCTCACAGAGAGAATGATTCAGTTGTTCCAGTCTTGGGTGGTATTGAGTCATGAGGGGGCACTTCTTTGTGCCTGTCAGTGGGTGTATGGGGGATGGTAGTTGACTGGAGAGAGAATTGCAGTTTGCGAAGGCCTGAGCAAGACCATTGGCTTATTTGGAGAGAGACTGCTCTTCACTGCACATGTGTTGATCATCAGTGGCTTGGCTGTACTGAAGGAATTTATTGGCGTCGAATGGGTTGTGGCTGTCGAAAAGGAGGAATGGGTGAATGGTAGGTCTGATGTGGTCAGAGGTACTGATGTAGCATCATTGAGGTGGAGGTCAACATCATGGGAGGTGTCTTGTTGAGCTGAGGAAGACCAGCTGAAGTGGGTGGGGAGAAGGTGCTTGAGTTTCTGGAGGAATGTGGGTAGGGTACCTTCACCCTCGGCCCAGATAATGAAGATATCATCAGTGAATCTGAAGTAGATGAGGGATTCGAGTGACTAATTATTTATTCACAATTACAACATATTATTTGGGATGCTAACACAGGCTGTACAACTCACATTTTTGTAGATAATGATAAATTTGTATATTAATTATTTATTCCAGATACTTAAACATTACAAAAAATGCTAATACTGTAGAAATGCTAATACTACAGAAATATTAATACTACTATTTTCTACCACTACAGAACTACTATAAACACTGTTAAACTGTTACCCAACTATTAATACTACTGTTGGTGCTACAGATTCTGTTCTTTTTACATTCATGTACTAGGGTGCTTCTAAACTACATACATCTTGCACACTAGGTGGAATAGTTTTATCTTCCAGCATTCTGTCAAATTCTTCCTACAGTTGTACTGGTTGTTATCTTACTCGTTTCTTAGCTGACTCAAAAATTGTTTGTGGAATCTTACGTTGTATATTGTGGTAGGACAACACTCACCAAGTGTTTTTGAATGGGAATAATATGACCAGTTCCAGCGCAATTTCATCAAGAATTATTTTTTAGTAGCTGCTGAAAGATTACACACTGCATATCTCGTTTGTCTATGGCAGGGACGGCCACGGCGTGCCAAACTGCATATGTGCCATCCAGGGCTCAGTCTGCCTCGCCACTACTCGGCTTTCCTCGGTCTTTCACGGCACTGCTCGGCACAGCACGACATTAGACTAGCAGTGAGATGCGACATCTTTTCATCCGGCATAGGGTGCATTAGTTGATTCATAGTGGCAGCCATGTTTATTTCTCGCTATTTGTTAGCGATTTGTAGGAAGTTTATAAGTACTGTACAGTGGTTGTTGCAATGGAACACACATTCACAAAGAGGCGGGGTAGTGACACAGCGTCACGAGCCTTCAGAGCTGAATGGGAACTGCAATATTTCTTCGAAGAAAAGAATGAAAATTCTCAATGTCTATTATGCAGTCGCATACTCGCTGGGCACCGCAAATTTGCAATAGAACCACAAACGACTTAATGATTTAGTTGGGTTGATAGATCAAACAAGTTGGCAGAATGAAGAAGACGTAATGGTATGCAGCGAGACGGACCGAACACGAGTACCACTTACAAATCTTTGTGTTTCTGATGTTTGTATTTGTACATATTTGTCGTTAAAATTTGAATTTAGAGTTCACTCAATTTTTGTTTCCTTTTTTTAGCCTGCAACCGAACATACCGACCTGTCTTTAAGAGCAAGCTACAAAACAGCACTCAAAATTGCAAGAGCAAATAAGCCTTTCATGATGGTGATTTCATCAAGGAGTGTATTGTTGAGGCGATGGAACTCTTGACGCCACTGGAAGTAAAGAAGTGTAGTGAAATTAGTCTTTCCAGACAGACAATAGCTCGCCGCATAGCTGGTATGGCAGCGGATGTCTACAGGCAGTTAATTGATAGTGCCTGCAAGTTTATTGCATTCTCTATTGCTTTGGACGAGTCAACCGACATTTCGGACACAGCACAACTAGCGATTTATGTTGGTGGAATCGACACAAATTTGCACGTGACGGAAGAACTGTTAGATTTAGTACCAATGAAACACACAACGAGGAGTACCGACTTGCAAAAGCAGTTGAAGAGGCAGTTGAAGCCGTTGGCCTGAATTGGAAAATGTTAGTTTCAGTCACCACGGATGGAGCGCCAGCAATTCAAGGTGCTCAGAATGGGCTTGTAGCATTGTTGCGTAAAAAACTAGGACGATAGACAGCAGATTTGTATGGAATTCATTGTTTTGTACACCAAGAAGCTCTTTGTGCTAAGTATGCAAATTTGGAGCACGTGATGAAGTTGGTAGTCACCATAGTACATTTTTTGAAGTCGCGTGGCTTAGTACACAGTCAGTTTCAACAGGTTCTCATGGAACTGAGCGAAGAGTACGGAGATGTTATTTACCACTGGGAGATACGTTGGTTAAGTCAAGGATCATGCCTCAAAAGATTTTTCAATTTAAGACTCGCTATTGTTGAGTTCCTGAAGGAACAAGGAAAGGCAGAGCCAAAATTAGAAGATCCAAAATGGATTGTAGACCTCGCCTTTTTAGTTGATCTGACTGCACACTTGAACGCTCTCAATAAGACTCTGCAAGGTGAGTAGCAGCTTCTTTCTGATCTGATGAAAAAAGTGGATGCCTTTAATAAGAAACTTGCATTGTGGAAGGAACAACTTCTGAAAATGAATACGCCCATTGCCCTACGCTCTCTAAAGTCAGAGAGAACGCAACTTCTGACGAATTTGTTTCTGTGTTGGGGGAACTGTAGGCACAATTTTCTAAACGTTTTCAGGACACTGTCAGTCTGACATCTGTTTTTGAAGTATTTTCTAGACCCTTTGCTGTTTCAGTTGACAGTACTTCAGTGCATTTGCAAATGGAATTGATCAATCTGCAGTGTAATTCCCGTTTAAAGGACAAATGTTTTTACGTAAAAACTGTCCAGGAACTTTATGAAGGTTTTCCTCGGGAAGAGTTTCCCCGTGTCCACAATGAGGTTGCAAAAGTTATATCAGTGTTAGGATTGACATACGTGTGTGAAAGGTTTATTTCGATTATGAAACTAAATAGGTCAGGATTACGTGGCAATCTGAGTGACGAAAATAAGAGAAACTGTCTGCATTTGTCCGTGTACCGTCAGTTTGTGCCGGATATGTACTTTATTATGTCTACAGTGAACAAAAAATAATTAAATTAATGGTGATAATTTTGTTGTATTTGTCATATGTTTTGTTGAGAATTGCGGTTATTGCAAATTTTGTACAGTAGTTCCAGAATATAAAATTTGCTTGTTTCACATGTAGTTGGAATCACTTATTCCACATCATACTGCATGCTGTAGACTACTTTCAAGTCTGTTTCTATATCTCAGCTTAAATTCTGTAAGAATTTTACGAGTGATGATGTGAGAAGCACGATATTGTTGGTGTAATGCAGTTTCAAACCCAGCGTTATTGTTATTTTTCTGTAGGTGTACAAACAGCCAACAAAGATTCAGTATTGCTCTACACGATGTGTTGTACAGAGCTTAATATTATCAGATGTCGTAATATGAAACTAAGCCGCATGCTAGCAGGGCGGTGTTCCTTACGCAAATGCACTGTCGCGTGCGGTGTGTTCGTAGTTCCACGCATGCACGTGCAGTCAACTGATGTGGCAGTGGGGGACGTGTGACATCAGAAGGGAGCGATCTGCACGCGTGCGAAACCTCAGCACGCGTGCATGCACGCGTGCCGTGTTCTTGGCCATCCCTGGTCTAGGGGTTTTTCATAGTTTTGTCTGCAAAATAATCTTTCCAATATCAAGCATGGCCTGGGTTTTCTTCTGATTAAAATAAACTCCACTGGATCTGAAATACTTTCAGCTAAAAATTATATTTATTCTTATTTTTTTGTTAGGAACTACATCATTTTCACTCTCAACAATTGATAATCTAAATCCATTAGATTACTCTTGTCACAAAGCACATCCGTTTTCCTCCAATATTGACAAAGAAGTGTTGGGCAAGCTATCATATGCCCGGAAGTTGCAGACATTCCTGCTTCCTAGATTCTTTGGTCTACTGAACTTATAAACTCCAAAGAAAATATTCATAATTAAATAAACTAAACACATTTTCTGGCAACATAATACTATAATGAAATTACCTAACTCTTTACTGGGGGCATCATCCTTTTCACTTCAGATAAACTATATCTCTGACAGTTGATTATATTACAATAGCCCACCAGGACTTACAAGTGTACCCTGATCCACTTGTCAGTCCGATACAGAAATTACATCACTGTCTTGGCTTGTATACAACTTTTTATCACAACTCTAGTAAATTGTTCATTCTTACATCACCCATTGACTCCCTCCTTTGTCTCACAACATAAATTATGTAAACACATATATCGGTTTGTTGCCCAGAAACTTACTATAAAATAATACCAAAGTTAAAACATTTTCTCATATTAGAATAAACATAGCACTAACTCCTATATCATCACTGATGTTACAAAAGTATTTCAGTTCAACAATACTATCCTCTCACGAACCTTGTAGATTATGTGATAGATGTCACAATTGAGAGGTGAAATAAGCCAACATAAAGTATCTGTTCTGTATCTCACCAATTTAGTATTGGAGGGCAGCGTGGACGATAAAAATCATAGAGGGAGACCAAGAGATGAATATACTAAGCAGATTCAGAAGGATGTAGGTTGCAGTAGGTACTGGGAGATGAAGAAACTTGCACAGGATAGAGTAGCATGGAGAGCTGCATCAAACCAGTCTCAGGACTGAAGACCACCACCACCACCACAACAACAACAACAACAACAACAAAGTATCTGTGCTGTGTGATCAACACAGCCAAATAAAAATGGTTATTCATGGCGAACATGATGTGAAACAAAAGCACACTTGCATATACAAGAAAGTATAGTCTATTACCTATAGAACATATTTTATGAGCATTATGGGCTATTTAAGTGAGTGAGAAAGATTTCCAAAATTATGAGATTTGCTATTCTCAAACTGTCGGGGTGGATGACATGTATTGTCTCCTAGCATCATCAATAAAATAAAATCCCTCATTTATCAAGTTTACATATTTTGCAATTCATTAAGTACTGTACAATTACTTAAACAAGCACGTTGGAATCATGGAATCTAATCTTATAACAGAATTAAGTGACAATCAGCCTAGATACAACACCATTTTGCATGAGATATATTACATGGCCTCAGTATGGTGATTGCAATTTGTTCCTGTGACTTAAGCTCACAGCATTTCATTTTTCCAGTAAAATTATTTCCAGATAAAGGCATGTTTGTAGGCTCAATTTGCCCTTTTATCAATATATGGCTTCAAAGAAACAACTTTCCTAAGACCAAACAGCTTTCTCGACTTGGGATATACTAATCGGTATGCATTTGGATGGGAGTTCTCAATAATATCAAATGCCCCAATGTAAATATCAAAAAAACTTATTGAGTTCTGCTGTTAGTAGCTTTGATTGATCGTGGGATTTCACTTAAGACATGGTCGCCTACTCTGCCTACTCCTAGCTTCACCTAGTTTATTCATGGTTTTATTTACAATCTCTTCACGTCCTTTCATTGATATTAAGGCACATTGTGGAAAGTCTATTAATTCAGAAATAAGATTCACTGGTCTGAGATGAAACATAATTTCATATGGTGAAAATCCAGTAGAGCTGTGCTGCAAGCTGTTCATTATATCCTCAAAGTCGTTTACATGGTCGGACCAAATAGGGTGTTTGTGACTACAATACGTCCTTCAAAGTCTCCCCATGTCCCTCATGTACCTTTCTGCTGGGTTTGAAGACAGGTTGTACAAGGATATCAATGTGTTTTGTGTTAGTTTTTTCCATGAATGTTTTCCAGTTTTTTGAAACAAATTATGAGCCATTATCAGATAGTATGGCTTTAGGTTTCCCTATGCTATTGAAGTAATCTCTCTCAATCTTTGTAATGATCTCTTTACTCATAGCTTTTTGAACAGGATAAAGTTTAACTAATTTGGAAAATACATCAACCATGATGAATATAAAACAATGACCATCTTTACTTTTAGGTAAGGACCATAAAAGTCTACAGCTACTAAATCTAATGGCTTATCTAGAATAATGTTCCTCATTTCTCCCTGACATGTTCTGTTACTTTTTTTTTACTCTTTGACATTTGTCATATGTTGATATTTCATTCCTCACCTTCTTTACCATGTTATAAAAGTAGATGTTTTCTTGTAACTTTTGTACACATTTCTGTATTCCACAGTGACCATAATTTTCATGGGTGTACTTTATTACTTGTCTGCCTCACACTCTGGCCAACATAGCTTCCAATTGTCAGAGTCCACATCTGTTCTTCTAAAGAGTGTTCCCTTAAAGACCTTATAGTATTTGTCAAGTTTATCATACCCTCTTTTGCCTAAACAGTCCTTAACCAATTTCCAAGTAGGATCATTACTTTATCCCCTCCTGATGTTATTGCAAAGTGTCCTTGTGAGCTTTTCATCTTGGATTCCCTTCATGTATCTTATTTTAAATTATTTTTCTTCCTCTTGATCAAAGACTTCCTCATCTCCTCCTACTGGTAACCTGGATAAAGCATCAGCTACTACATTTTCTGACCCCTTAAGATACTCAATTTCATAGTCAAACTGTTGCATGAACATTGCCCACCTGGTTAATCTATTATGATATAGTCTACACTCCTGTAAATAACTTAAAGCTTTGTGGTCTGAATACACTTTTATCTTGTGTCCTAACAGGTATGTTTTAAATTTTGTAAACACCCAGTGTACCACAAGTAATTCTTTTTCTGTGACTGTGTAATATCTCTCATGTTTAAGTAACATTCAACTGGCAAATGCAATAGTACAATGAAGATTTTTTTCCATTCACGACTTTCTCCTGAAATAGTTCTGCTCTTAGTCCATAATCACTACTGTCAGTGTGAAGACAAAATGGCAAACTAAAATCTGGTCTGTGTAAAAGATTGTTCTTATAAAGTTCATTCTTAATTTTCTCAATTGCTTTCTGACACTCTTTGGACTAATTCCATGTAGCATTTTTTCTAAGGAAGTTACTGAAACATGTTACATTAAGGCATTGTCCATTTATATATTTTTGATGGAATCCACAGATTCCATAGAAAGATTTCAATTGTTTTTGGTTTCTAGGAGATGGAAAGTTAACAATAGATTTTATTTTCTCAGGGTCTGCACTTATCCCTTCCTTAGTAATGACATGACCTAAAAATGTGAGTTATGACACAACAAATTTACATTTTTCTAGTTTTAATGTCATTCCCCCTCCTCTGTGTTTTTCACACACCTTTTTCAATAACTTCAAATGATCCTCTCAACTTTGATTTGACACTAATACATCATATACATAAATGGTTAATTCTGACACAACTTCTTGGCCAAGTAAATAGTCTAGTGCTCTTATAAATTCTATGACTGATGAGTTTAATCCGAAAGGTACTACACAGTATTAGTAACATCTCCCATTGTATAAGAAAACAGTATACTTTCTAGAACTAATTGCAAGAGGTACTTGATGAAAATCTGAAGTTAGGTCAAGGCTTGAAATAATTTGGATATTTTTAAATTTATATAACAACTCATCGATGTTCTCTGGATGGCCAGTTTCTCTGTATAAACATTTAACTGTCTGGAATCTAGTACTAATCTGACTTGTCCATTAGGTTTATTTACAATGACCAAGGGATTATTATAAGGGCTTATACTCCTCTCAATGATTTCACACACTTCCATCTTTTGTAATTCTTTCTCCACTGCTACCCTTTTCGAGATTGGAATACTGTACAGTTTTGTAAAGAAAGGTTCATGCAGCTTCAGCTGCAAAGTACGTTGGTATCCAATTACTTTACCTGGTATGTTGCTAAATACATCACTATATTCCCACAAATATAATTTCGAATCTTGTTTCTGGTTCTCAGTTAGTTCTCTAGCTTCGGCTACTTTTTCATTTACCAAGTTTTCAAACTCTATCTCATCTGTATAAAAATCTATGACATGGCTTTCAATGTACTTACCTTCTTTTGTAAATTCAATACTGTTTACAGTCTTATTCATACATGGCACATTTGATGTAAGAAATTTCGTAGCAATGACTTCACGACATGGTAGAGTCATCATTAATTTCTGTCCTACCCAATCAAATGCTACACTTACTTTCGTTATCCAAGACATGCCTAGGATAAAATCCTCTGTGAGATCAGAAATGGCGAGACACCCATGTGACCATGATACTCCTTCAATTTCAAAAGTAATAAAAGCCTGACTCCTTACTGATTTACTGTGCCTCCCAGTAGCACCTCTTATTTTAATTCCTACTACAGGTAAGTTAGATATAGTGGGAATTAGTGAAGTTCAGTGGCAGGAGGAACAAGACTTTTGGTCAGGTGAATACAGGGTTATAAATACAAAATCAAATAGGGGTAATGCAGGAGTAGGTTTAATAATGAATAAAAAAATTGGAATATTCGTAAGCTACTACCAACAGCATAGTGAACGCATTATTGCGGCCAAGATAGACACGAAGCCCATGCCTACTACAATAGTACAAGTTTATATGCCAACTAGCTCTACAGATGATGAAGAAATTCATGAAACGTATGACGAGATAAAAGAAATTATTCAGGTAGTGAAGGGAGACGAAAATTTAATAGTCATGGGTGACTGGAATTTGAGAGTAGGAAAAGGGAGAGAAGGAAACATAGTGGGTGAATATTGATTGGGGGAGAGAAATGAAAGAGGAAGCCGTCTGGTAGAATTTTGCACAGAGCACGACTTAATCATAGCTAACACTTGGTTCAAGAATCATAAAAGAAGGTTGTATACGTGGAAGAATCCTGGAGGTACTAGAAGGTATCAGATAGATTATATAATGGTAAGACAGAGATTTAGGAACCAAGTTTTTAATTGTAAGACATTTCCAGGGGCAGATGTGGACTCTGATCACAATCTATTGGTTATGAAGTGTAGATTAAAACTGAAGAAACTGCAAAAAGGTGGGAATTTAAGGAGATGGGACCTGGATAAACTGACTAAACCAGAGATTGTACAGAGTTTCAGGGACAGCAATAGGGAACGATTGACAGGAATGGGGGAAAGAAATACAGTAGAAGAAGAATGGGTAGCTCTGAGGGATGAAGTATTGAAGGCAGCAGAGGATCAAGTAGGTAAAAAGATGAGGGCTAGTAGAAATCCTTGGGTAACAGAAGAAATATTGAATTTAATTGCTGAAAGGAGAAAATATAAAAATGCAGTAAATGAAGCAGGCAAAAGGGAATACAAACGTCTCAAAAATGAGATCGACAGAAAGTGCAAAATGGCTAAGCAGGGATGGCTAGAGGACAAATTTAAGGATGTAGAGGCTTATCTCACTAGGGGTAAGATAGATACTGCCTACAGGAAAATTAAAGAGACCTTTGGAGAAAAGAGAGCCACTTGTATGAATATCAAGAGCTCAGATGGAAACCCAGTTCTAAGCAAAGAAGGGAAAGCAGAAAGGTGGAAGGAGTATATAGAGGGTCTATACAAGGGCGATGTACTTGAGGACAATATTATGGAAATGGAAGAGGATGAAGATGAAGATGAAATGGGAGATATGATACTGCGTGAAGAGTTTGACAGAGCACTGAAAGACCTAAGCCGAAACAAGGCCCCGGGAATAGACAACATTCCATTAGAACTAGTGATGACCTTGGGAGAGCCAGTCCTGACAAAAATCTAGCATCTGGTGAGCAAGATGTATGAGACAGGTGAAATACCCTCAGACTTCAAGAAGAATATAATAATTCCAATCCCAAAGAAAGCAGGTGTTGACAGATGTGAAAATTACGGAACTATCAGTTTAATAAGCCACGGCTGCAAAATACTAACGCGTATTCTTTACAGACGAATGGAAAAACTGGTAGAAGCCGACCTTGGCGAAGATCAGTTTGGATTCCGCAGAAATGTTGGAACACGTGAGGCAATACTGACCCTATGACTTATCTTAGAAAACAGATTAAGGAAAGGCAAACCTACATTTCTAGCATTTGTAGAGTTACAGAAAGCTTTTGACAATGTTGACTGGAATACTCTCTTTCAAATTCTGAAGGTGGCAGGGGTAAAATACAGGGAGCAAAAGGCTATTTACAATTTGTACAGAAACCACATGGCAGTTATAAAAGTCGAGGGGCATGAAACGGAAGCAGCAGTTGGGAAGGGAGTGAGACAGGGTTGTAGCCTGTCCCCGATGTTATTCAATCTGTATATTGAGCAAGCAGTGAAGGAAACAAAAGAAAAATTCGGAGTAGGTATTAAAGTCCATGGAGAAGAAATAAAAACATTGAGGTTCGCCGATGATATTGTAATTCTGTCAGAGACAGCAAAGGACTTGGAAGAGCAGTTGAACAGTATGGGCAGTGTCTTGAGAGGAGGATATAAGATGAACATCAACAAAAGAAAAACGTGGATAGTGGAATGTAGTTGAATTAAGTTGGGTGATGCTGAGGGAATTAGATTAGGAAATGAGACACTTAAAGTAGTAAAGGAGTTTTGCTATTTGGGGAGCAAAATAACTGATGATGGTCGAAGTAGAGAGGATATAAAATGTAGACTGGCAATGGCATGGAAAGTGTTTCTGAAGAAGAGAAATTTGTTAACATCGAGTATAGATTTAAATGTCAGGAAGTCGTTTCTGAAAGTATTTGTATGGAGTGTATCCATGTAAGGAAGTGAAACACGGACGATAAATAGTTTGGACAAGAAGAGAATAGAAGCTTTCGAAATGTGGTGCTACAGAAGACTGCTGAAGATTAGATGAGTAGATCACATAACTAATGAGGAGGTATTGATTAGGATTGGGGAGAAGAGGAGTTTGTGGCACAACTTGACAAGAAGAAGGGACCGGTTGGTAGGACATGTTCTGAGGCATCAAGGGATCACAAATTTAGCATTGGAGGGCAGCTTGGAGGGTAAAAATCGTAGAGGGAGACCAAGAGATAAATACACTAAGCAGATTCAGAAGGATGTAGGTTGCAGTAAGTACTGGGAGATGAAGCTTGCACAGGATAGAGTAGCATGGAGAGCTGCATCAAACCACTCTCAGGACTGAAGACAACAACAACAGGTAACTCAACATAATCCTTAATTAGTTTCAGTTTTTTACTTAATGATTCTGATATCTCAGATACTTGACTTCCTGTGTCCACTAAACACTTTCCTTTCCATGATCCTATCTGTACATCAATAAACGGACTGGTTACATCAAAGTCAACTTTTTTTATTAATATTCTCATGTAGTAAGTCATCTTCAATTTCACTACATCCATATCCCTTTCTAGTGTCCTTACTTGTATCATTACTACCAGAGTTATATGCTGTTATTACCCTAATTGCATTTTCTTTGTCCTGATTACTATTCCTGAATATTTCATTAAACCAACTACATTAATTTGTTCTATTGTTCGTCTCTCCTTTATATTTCTCTCTTAACATTTGTGCAATGTGGGACTTAATTCTATGCCACCATTCTGGATACAAAGTTTCACATATATCAAGTGTTACCTTTCTGAAATTTTCATCATTCTTAATGGCACTAATGTTAATTCGTAAGTTAAACAGAAATTGCTCACTATCTGACATGTCATCGTCTACTCCCCTAATGCTGTTAAGATTACCTGCTGTCAATTCCCTCTCATTGTTTTTCTTACATGTATTAAGATCAAATAGCTCATTGACTAAAATTCTGGCATCCTTATCATTCAAATTGTCAACTGTGTTCATATGTACCTCACTAACTTCATTACTATCCTCTTTTATATTAGTAATCTCTAAAGCTTCCAACTCCTCACTTACACCAATAAAACATCTTTCTTCACTACTATCCTCAATCTCCTTTTCGTCCCAATCAACATCACAAAAATTATCCTCTTGATCCTCTGCACCCTTGCATTCAGTATGCTGATACACATTTAAATCATCTTTACTAGATGCAATTTTCATTCCTTGCCCACCAGACTCTTCCATAAAGTCTCTAATTCCTAACACACTTTGATCATTTGAACAACTATTTTCCAGCAAGGTGTCCCTCTCAGAACACTCATAGAATAACCCTAAGTTTGATTCTTCTTCACAGTTCTCTAAGCTATCAGTGTCTTTAAATAACTTACATTTGTTTCTGGTTTATTTGTATGACATATACTATTTGTAACAGATACCACAGCAATGGGATAACACTTCTCTTTAAAATAATTACTCATTATGTCACTGATATTTTTCTGTTTAGTTTGGCAGTTTGGGTTGGCCCTTCCCATTTGTATATAAGTAGCTCCTACCTTGCGAACCGCCAGTGGAGCCCTATTCAGTTTTTTATTTCCTATATAGTTGCCTGTTCAGTTCTCCCTGTACCATTATGACTATGTCACTCCTTTGGTTTATTTCCAAAGTGTCTGTTACCAAATTGATTATGATTATTTCCATATTGACCCTTGTAATAGAAATTGTTTCCTTGTGATCCCTTGAAGTCATACTGGTGATTTCTCTGATGAGAATCATTACTTCCAAAATTGTGTGGATCTTTTTTATCATGTTGTGTGTTTCCCCAATTTGTATGTCCTGTCTTTTGAAAATGGTTTTCACTATGGTGTGGTGGCATACTCGTTTTGTCAATAATTATGTCTAGTTTGTCTACATACTTCAAAAACTGATCTATTGTGTCATCAGGTCCATAAGCTAATTCCCACTGCAATTCATATGGTAGCCTTCTTTTTAGTGCATCGATTTGAGTGAGTGCATCAAAAGGTTTGCTTAGATGAGCGAGTTTCCTTAACTGATTTTTGCGAAATTGCTTCATGCTACCAAACTCATGTTTATAAACAGGTCCATTCAAGAATTCACTTTTTATTCTAGCTTGTTCTGTCCCTGACCAGAATTTACTTGAGAACCTCTCCTCAAACTCTCCAAAAGCCATTCCCTCAATACAATAATTATTAGTCCGTGATAGTGCTTCACCTTCTAGAAATCTTCTCACAAATTTAATTTTCAAAATATCATTCATATTTGGAAAAAAGTTATCTTGCAATGCTGCAGTAAATCTACCAGATGCATACTGCTCTCATCTGAAAAGTTTTTACTGGAACGTTGCACCACATAGTGCCAATATTGTTCGCCAAACTATTGGTGACCATATTGCTACTAACACTTTCAAGTTTCTTAGTGATGTCATTAATACTATTTTCTAAACTCTTGACTTCATCTTTGCTTATTTGCTTATTTACATTTGTTTTTTCAGTAATGATTCCTATCTTTTGTTCAAATTTGCCTTCTACTTGAACATTTTTATTGTCTACAATAGAAATACGATCAGATAGTGTTTCTTCTACATGTTTGATATCTGCAAGCACAACTTTAAACGCATTATGGATTTTCTCTCTACCTATGCTAATTTCAGTTTTTAGATTCTTTTACTTTTGCATCTACATTGTTAACCTTTCTCCCAACATAATTGACCTTACCAGTGATCTTAACCATATTATGACTCAAACTGGAAATTTTTATTTCTACTTTTGGAAAGTGATCATCAGTTTTCTTTTCATATTCTTTGAACTGTTTTTCAAATCTATCACTGATGTCCATAAGATTCTGGTTTAACTGAGCTACGTTGTTTTGCTCCATTTGATTAAAATGAATCTCATTATTTTTTTCCATTTGTTCCAAACAAATCTCATTAGTGCCAAATCTGTCTTTAATATTTCATAACCACTCCCCATTTTGTCTGTTAGTGTCATCAATTGCCTTAAATTTTTCCTCCGTATAGTTCATTATTGTTAATAACATGTCTTTAACTTCATCCTGTCTTTCAGTACGAGTTTCAACTTTCTCTACAGGATCTAGACTATTCCTGTTGCATTCACTTTCATATGATAAATTTACATCAGTACTAGCATTGGCGATAGCATCATCAATACTTTCCTCTTTTACAGGAATAAACAAATACAATAAATTTATCTTTGCTAAAGGATAATAAATTATCTTACTCACAGTTTACTGATTTTCTTATCTTATAACATCTTCTTTATTGATTGGTGCCTGATGGAATCCACAACACTGAAACAATACACTTGTATGAATATTGCTTTTTTGTTGCACAATACTTAACACTTTATTCTTCTTTCTTGACTTAATGCGCCATTATTCTTGCCCCAGTAACTGCATTCCATTGTCTTGAAGGTATCAGCATACGACTTTCTTGAACATTTTCATCCAGGATGTACAAATTCTGTCATTGTCTTCGCAACCTCGGTGGTAATTTATTTTGATAACTTTTTCAGTAATCCTGGACTACACCACCATATTGTACTGGTTGTTATCTTACTTGTTTCTTAGATAACTGAAAAATTGTTTGTGGAATCTTACACGGTATATTGTGGTAGGACAACACTCACCACGTGTTTTTGAATCGGAATAATACGACCAGTTCCAGCACAATTTCAGCAAGAATTATTTTTTAGTAGCTGCTGAAAGATTATACACTGCAGATCTCGTTTGTCTATGGAGTTTTCATAGTTTTGTCTACAAAATAATCTTTCCAATATCAAGCATGGCCTGGGTTTTCTTCTGTTTAAAATAAACTCCACTGGATCTGAAATACTTTCAGCTAAAAATTGTATTTATTCATACTTTTTGTTAGGTACTACACCATATTCATAATTAAGTAAACTAAACACATTTTCTGGCAACATAATACTATAATGAAATTACCTAACTCTTTGCTGTGGGCATTGTACTTTTCGCTTTAGATAAACTGTATCTCCAACTGTCGATTACGTTACACAGTACACTATGAAGAATACACGTAAGCTGCATACAGGCACAATTAAAAGACACTTACATAAAGCTTTTGCCCACAACCTTCATCAGTAAGAAAGAGACACACACCATTCACATACAGATAGTACGAGGGTCACGCCAAAAGAAATGCACACAAATTTTTTTTTAAATCCATCTTTTATTCTACATGTTTGAAATTTTACACTGTGTAGATACATCCTTTAGGAATAATATTTTCATTTCTCCACGTAATTTCCATCCCTCTCAACTGCCTTACACCATCTTGGAACCAGCTCCTGTATACCCACACGGTAAAATTCTGGACCAACCTTTTGGAGCCACTGTTTGGCAGCATGCACAAGGGAGTCATCATCTTCAAATCTTCTTCCACGAAGAGAGTCTTTCAGTTTCCCAAAGAGATGATAGTCACATGGAGCCAGGTCAGGACTTTAAGGCAGGTGTTTCAGTGTTGTCCATCCGAGTTTTGTGATCGCTTCCATTATTTTTTGACTGACATGTGGCCGTGGATTGTTGTGCAACAGCAAAACATCCTGCTTTTGCCAATGTGGTCGAACACAACTCAGTCGAGCTTGAAGTTTCTTCAGTGCCACCACATTTGCATTAGAATTTATGGTGGTTCCACATGGCATGGTGTCCACAAGCAAGAATCCTTTGGAATCGAAAAACACCGTAGCCATAACTTTTCCAGCAGAAGATGTGGTTTTGAATTTTTTTTCTGGGGTGAATTTGCATGATGCCACTCCATTGATTGGCTCTTCATCTCTGGTGAAAAATGATGGAGCCATGTTTCATCAGCTGTCACAATTCTTCGAAGAAATTCATCTCCACCATTCTTGTACTATTCCAAAAGTTCTCTGCATACTGTTTTTCTTGTTTCTTTGTGAGCCACTGTCAACATCCTGGGAACCCACCTGGCACAAACCTTTTTTAACACCAACACTTTCAGTATTCTGCAAACACTTCCTTCCCCTATCCCAACGTAGCGTGAGAATTCGTTCACTGTGATGCCCCTGTCAGCAGTCACCAATTCATTAACTCTCTGCACATTGTCTGGAGTGTGTGCAGTACAAGGACAATCCTCAATATTGCCGTGCCTGCTTTCATCACGTAACCTGCTTGCCCACCTACTAACTGTACTGCGATCGACAGCAGCAGCTCCATGCACCTTTTTCAACCTCTTGTGGATGTTTCTCACTGTCTCGTTTTCAGAGTACAGGAATTCTATGACAGCAGTTGCTTCTGATGAATGTCAAGTGTAGCAACCATCTTGAAGACATGCTGTGACGGCGCCACACATGACAACAGGTTGAACTAAGTTTGAAAGCATGTGGGAAGAATGTATCTACACACTGTAAAACTTTCACATGTGCAGAATGAAAACTGTATTTTTACAAAAATAGTGTGCATTTCTTTTGGAGTGACCCTCATAGCATTCAGGTGGGGAGAGAGCTGAATGCTGTCTGGTGGGGTGTGGAGCAACTAGACTGCTAACAGGCACAGTGTCCCGAAGTTGTTGGATAGAGAGGTGGGGAAAAAAGCAAAAAAGAAGAGGAGTGTAGAAAGATGGATGGATGTGTTGGGAGACAGCTTCAAATAATAAGATGGAGGTGAAAATGTGAAGGAGATGATAGGATAGAGGGGCTGGAAACTGTTGGGTGGAGGGTGTGGGGACAGTGTGTTACCATAGGTTGAGGCTGGGATAATTACAGGTGCAGTGACTGTGTTGTAAGGATAACTCCCATCTGCGCAGTTCAGAAAAGCTGGTGGTGGAGGGAAGGATCCAGATGGCTTGGGTATTGAAGCAGCCATTGAAATCAAGTGTGTTATGTTCAGCTGCATGTTGTGCCACAGGGTGGTCTACTTTGTTCTTGGCCACAGTTTGATAGTAGTCGTTGATCCTGATGGACAGCTGATTGGTAGTCATACCAATATAAAAAGCTGGTAAATGGCATGGCTGCTTTCACAGGTGGCCTGGCTCATGGTGGGAAAGGATAAACCTGTGACAGGACTGAAGTAGGAAGTGCTGGGTGGGTGGATTGGGCAGGTTTTGCACCTGGGTCTTCTACAGGTATATGATCCCTGTGGCAAAGGGTTGGGATTGGGAGTAGAATAGGGACTCCCCACAAAATGTAGAGCCAAAACATTCCCATAACACTGCTGTTAAGCTTTACACCAAAACCCTCAGCTCCACAGAAGATTCATTCCAATCCAAAGGCCTTACCTTTGGCCCTACACCCAAATTTAACCAAGCTGGACTTGTCAAGACTTACTCTACACCTACACCATTTCCCCTCACACCCCCAATCTCCCAATGACCCCCAAGAACCAGCCACAAAGGAGTGTCCCCTTCATCACCCAGTACGACTGCAGAGTGGAACAACTGAACCACATCCTTCACCAGGGCTTTGATTACCTATCATCATGCCCTGAAATGAGAGATACCTGGGATACTCCCCACTCTCCTAAAGTGGTGTCCCGTCACCCACTCAACCTTCACAGCTTTTGAGAAACAATATGTGGGACTGGGTTTTAGCCATGGAAAACTATAGTTTTCTGAACTGGTGCAGAAAGATGGAACAAGAGTCCATTGTGGGAGGAATGGTGTAAAGGAAACGGGAACGATGCAGAAATGGGCAAAACAGGTGTTTATGGTTGTGACAGGAGCTGGATAAGAGAAAAGACACATAAAGATGCATAAAAAATTTGTAATGACATGCAGAAACACGCACAGATATGTAAAAGTACACACAAATGTGTAAAAATACGCGAAACCCTGTGAACTCACATAAAAATATGAACAAATACATCAAAAACATACAGAAACGTAGGTGAAAAGGAACAGTGATGTATGGGAGTGTGTGTGTGTGTGTGTGTGTGTGTGTGTGTGTGTGTGTGTGTGTGTGTGTGTGTGTGTGTGTGTGTGCGCACTTCCTAGCTGTGTGTGTGTTGTCTTTTATATGGTATTCCTTTTGTATGTAAATGGTGTGTCTTTGCAGATTTTAGGGTATCTATTCGTGTGTGTGTGTGTGTGTGTGTGTGTGTGTGTGTGTGTGTGTGTGTGTGTGTGTGGGCGCGCGCGCGCGCGCGCGCGCGCGCATGTGCATGTGGGCGTGTGCACGCGCATGTGTGCAGATGCATGCGTGCATGCGTACGTGCGTGGGTGCGTGTGTACAAGCATGTGTGTGTGTGTGTGTAAACTTTATCTGTTTGTGCTGTTTTTATTTGTAAAGTTCCTTTAATGTGTTAAATATTGTGCCCTTGCAGAGTGTAATGTATTCGTTTAAGACCTGTTTTCCTTCTGCTATTGCCTTCTGTATATGGAAGTTTTCCTCAGTGGTCAGTTTGCTGTATAGGCTGTGGCTGAGTTTTAGTATTCTTAAGTCTGTTTCTATTGTGGTTGGCTGGTGATTGTTGGCTACAAGGTGGTCAGCAAATGTGCTATGGGAGCTGTTGCTTTTTAAAGCTCTGAGATGTTCTGAATATCTTGATTTGAAGTACCTGCATGTTTGTCCTATGTACACTGATTGGCAAATGTTGCATGAGAGTTCATATATTCCTGATCTGTTAAATTTGTGTTCTGATATTTTTCTGTGTTGTGTTCTCCATCCTGTACCCTATTTGGAGTCACTGTTTCTTTTATATGTTGCCTATTCTGTGAACAATCTTGTTATTGTAGGTGAGTATGTGCGATTTCATTTTGTGTGTGTGTTGTTGCTCTGTTGTGTCTTGTGTTTGGTCACTGTTTGTGTTTTGTGTTGTTCTGTGCTGGGTGAGGATTTGTGTGTGTGTGGTGTGTTCATTTTTGTACTGTTTGCATATTTTTTGATTTAACTTGTCTGCCAACTGGGTAGTAAAATCATTTTCTACTGCTATTTGTTTTATTCTGTTTAGTTCTTGTGTTTAGTACTTGTGTGTAGTTCTGTTTGTTCATGGGTGTTCTGTTTAATCTGAAGTTTGCATCCTTATGTGTCAATGGGTGGTTTGATAGGTTGTGAATGGTGGTGCTTTTGGTTGTCAGTTTCCTGAATATTGTGAAGTCATGTGTGTTGTTTGTTTTTTGTATGGTAAGATCTAGAAAGTGTTGTGTTGTTGTTAGTTTCTGTTTCTAATGTGAAGTTCATTGTAGGGTGTAAGTTATTTATTTCATTGTGTAGCTGTTCTATGTGTGTATGTGGTTCATCAATCAGGCATAGGCCGGCCGGAGTGGCCGAGCGGTTAAAGGCACTACAGTCTGGAACCGCATGACTGCTACGGTCGCAGGTTCAAATCCTGCCTCGGGCATGGATGTGTGTCATGTCCTTAGGTTAGTTAGGTTTAAGTAGTTCTAAGTTCTAGGGGACTTATGACCACAGCAGTTGAGTCCCATAGTGCTCAGAGCCATTTGAACCATTTTTAATCAGGCATATTAGGTCATCAACATAATAGATATAATTATAACTGTTGGAGGAAAGAATCTGGGGCATTAGAAGTGCAGTCATGATGTCTGTCTTATGCATGGATGATCGTTGATACAGTGTGGCACAGAAGTAGATGCAGTATGGAAGGTGGTGAATAAATACAGGAAAGAAAAGAAAGAACAGACACTGAGAAGAGTAATGCTATAGAGAAGAGTAACTAAGGAAAACTCTCAGGGTTGTAGGATGGAAGAAAGCTGTTTGGCAAAAATCAAACAATGAAAATGCCAGGTAGGCTGTCAACAATGTAGGAAAAGACAGATTGCTGCTTAGTGTAAAGAAGACACATCAAGTTGCAGGGAGGCACAATTAAAAGACACTTGCATAAAGCTCTCAGCCACAGCCGTCATCAGTAAAAGAGAGACACACACAAGCAAGCACACCTCATTCACACATGGCTGCCAACTCCAGCATCTTGGGCCAGAATTCAACTTCCCTGCCCCTTCCAGACTGCTGCTTGCATCTCACATGATAGCTGTTGATATTCCAGCCCATTACCTGTTATTCTGGATCATTATGGGGAATGATTACACTGTATCAACGCCTACAATTTCAAAACAACCTGCTATGCAGGTGAAGTTTGAAGAGGTATATTTGGCCTCTGTCCTTGCACTCTCTTGAACGTAATTGTCGTCATCAGAATCCACATTCGCCCCTGAAAATATCTTACATTTTAAAATGTGGTTCTCAAATCACTGTCTTACTGTTACGTAAACAACACAAAACCTTCCAGTGTCACATATACAGCCTTCTTTTGTGATTCTTAAACCAAGTGTCGGTCATGATTAAATTGGACTCTGTGCAAAATTCTTCCAGGTTGATTCCTATTTCATTCCTTTCCCCCAGGCCATATTCTTCTATGAGGGAAGATCAAACATGAACCGGAATTGGTTGTTTTAATCTTTATTGAATCAAGTAAAATAAAAATACATCCACCTGATTTTTCTACATAGTTTCCTGTCTCCTCAACACCTTTTACTCATTGCATTGGAAAGAGAAGGGTCTCGTGCACAGACACTTGTGCACAAACTCCTCTACAGCTGTGTTCTCATCAAAGAAAAGACACAGTTTATGAGCACAAAGAAACTCTCATCTCTGAACATAAAGTACAGCATGATTTACAAAATGGCAAACTTCAAAGACCTTGGTGAAACACTACAAATGAGCAAACATAACAGAGACTCAAACGAAGAAGGAAAAACTAAACTGGACAAGGCATACAAAGTAGTGTGGAATCATTACAACAAGAAGTCTATCCCACAAAAAGCCAAATTACCTCTCTACGACACAGTAGTGCTCCCCAAAGCACTGTATGCAGCAGAGACCATACTAATCCTAGGGTATACAAGTTTCATGAAAAATACTTAGGAAAATCTTTGGCGCAACTAACAACAATAGAATATGGATCAAGAAACCTACAGATGAACTATACAAACATACAGAGACAATCACAGAAAAGATTAGAAAACACAAACTACAATTCTATGGATACCTATACAGAATGTCATCACACAGACTGACCAAACAGGTCTTTGACTGGGAGTACCACTAGAAACAACAAATGGGTGGCAGAGGTAAAAAATGACCTGAACCAACTCAACATCACACCAGACACAATAAACGACAGAATAAAATTCAGAAACACCATTAAGAAAAGTAAAATACATGAAGTACAATGTGACAAATGAACAGGCATAAAATGGACCAAAGAATGCAAACAAGATCACAGCTGGAAGGTGAAAGAAGTATGGGCAACCAAAAAGGCAAACAAGATGAAGCTGAAGACATGAAGCTGACAAGAAGCATGGACAGAGGACCAAAAAAAGAAACACAGTGAGAGAATGAGGGAAGTTTGGGCAGCAAGGAAAGCAGCAAAAGGAATTAGCCATGTAGTTTAGTCTAACTGCGATCTTTAAGGGCAAAACTCCAATAACAATAATAATAATAATAATAATAATAATAAGGGGACTGATGACCTCATATGTTAGGTCCCATAGTGCTCAGAGCCATTTGAATAGTAATAATATAGGGTGTCCCTTTATCTTGACCGTCCTATATAACTCCTATATAACTGTTTGTCCAGATGCAAATTACAAAATGTTTCAAGCAAATGTTCCTTAGCTGATTGCCTTCATTGTAGCTTTGTTTTTTACAAAGATATGAACAGCGGTATGACTTTTTTAAATGGCACCCTGTATTTTTATTTGGGAATCCATTTCCTGTCCTAAAGACCTATTCAAAAATGCATCACAGTGTACCATTCACAGGAACACAACATTATTAACTACATAATACAACAATGACTTTGAGCCTGGGATCAGAAACTTGTCCACTTGCTGGAGTTGTCAGAAATGAAAACCAAGTAAGAACATAACATAAAATTGACTTTGACTCTCCTGTACCATTGCACAGGAGTAGAACATTCAAAGGTGCTTGAAGTGGTGACCCTCGACACTGACACACTGGTGCACTCATTGAATGAAAGAATTATTTATGGCGTCCAGTGTTTCCTGCTGAAGAGAATTACAAGCAAGCACGATATGTTCCAGCATGTCCTCTGGAGTTGTTGGAATATCGTGATAGACAATGTCTTTAATGTATCCCCAGAGAAAAAGTCCAGAGGATTTAAATCAGGAGACCTAGTAGGACAAGTAACTGTTCCTCCTCGACCAATCCATCTGGCAGAATACCTTCGGTTCAGAACACCACGTGCACGCAAGGCATTATTTGCTGGACATTCAGCTTGTTGATACCACATAAGCATTCTGGTTCTTAGCGGCACTTCATCCAGAAGAGGAGGAAGAATTCATCTGAGGAAGTTGGCATACACTGTGCCATTTAGACCACCATTGATGAAATAAGGGCCAATAATTGTAGTACCAAGCATCCTGCACCAGACGTTAACTCTCCATTGATGCTGATGTTCCACCTGTCTAAGCCAACATGGGTTGTCACTGGACCAATAATGCATGTTCCTTGTATTTACCTGTCCTTTGATTGAGAAGGAACATTCATCGGTAAGTAGAACATTGGAGGAGAAGTTTGGCTTGGTGAGGATTTGCTGCTGTGCCCACTGACAGAACTCTACACGATTCTGGAAATCATTCCCATGCAATTCTTGATGTAGGTACACATGGTAAATGATGGAGCCAGTGACATGTAAGAATATGATGTACACTGGTTATAGGAATGCCAATCTTGTGTTCAAGCTGTCGTGTGCTAACATGTGGATTTATAGCAATGGAAGCGAGAACAGTAACTTTGGCAGCTTCATCTGTGCGAGTGCTACGATGCTTGTATTGTCGTGGGTTGAAACTTGCCATTTCCTGAAGCATTGCAACAAGACAAGAAAACAGCATCGGGAAGGTGGGCTCTTGTCAGTATATCGCTCTCTGTGTGGTTCCGCGGCCTGCGTAGCAATTCGCCTACCTTCAACAACAACAAAGACAATAAGAGAAACATTGTATCGATGCAGTTTGTAGGAAGGACAGCCTTTACTGTATGCCTGCTCTACACAACAGTATTTAAAAGGTTTAAACTACTGTACTAAATGTACCCGTACATAAGAAAACAGTACTGCAATTACTGTTCTGCTAACGTAATTCCCCATTGATGAGTAGCGTTTCTACCTTCTCTTCATTGGTGTACATTCTATTCACACAACTCTTCAACTGATGATGGTTGACAAAATGACAGTTGTGCATTCTACATTTGTCCTTTGTCAACATCAGCACGTGGATATGTTCCATTACCCCAAGTACCTACACTAAGCGCTGTTATCGTCAATGTCAATGTTGTGTTATGTAATTAAAAATGTTATGTTTCTGTGAATGGTACACTGTGATGCAGTTTTCAATAGGTCTTTACAAGTGAAATGAATTACTGAATAAAAAATACAGGGTGCCATTTAAAAAAGTCGTGCAGCTGTTCATATCTTTGTAAAAAAATAGAGCTACAATGAAGGCAATCATGCTGATTGATGTCCTGCTGATGGCTAAAGAACATTTGCTTGAAACATTTTGTAATTTGCATCTGTTTACATTATGGGGGTGGCACTCCTGGAACAAAAGACATTCTATATTTACACCTACATCAATACTCTGCAATCCCCTGTGGAGAGCACAGCAGAGGGCCCTTTCAATTGTAGCAGTTACTGGGGATTCATCTTCTATTCCATTCATGTATGGAGTGCTGTGTGCTTTGTGATTGATCTAATATTGTTCTCATGATCCCTACAGGAGCAATACATAGGTGGCTGCTGGCTGTAATAAAAATGGCTCTGAGCACTATGGGGCTTAACAGCTGAGGTCATCAGTCCCCTAGAACTTAGAGCTACTTAAACCTAACTAACCTAAGGACATCACGCACATCCATGCAAGATCCGAACCTGCAACTGTAGCAGTTGCGTGGTTCCGGACTGAAGTGGCTAGAACTGCTCGGCCACTGCGGACGGTCTGGCTGTAATATATTCATACTGTCATCACATAAAGAATGTTCTTGAAACTACATGAACAGTCCTTCTCAGGGCAGTTTGCATCTATCTTCAAGTGTCTGCCAGTTCTGTTTTGTCAGAATCTCTGTGACACTCATCCAAACAAACCTGTGACCATTTGTGCTGTCCTTCTCTGTATCAATTCTTTATACCCATTTGTCCTGTATGCTATGGGTCCCACATACCTGAATGGTATTCTAGAGTGGGTTGCAGCAGTGATCTGTAAGGGATCTCATTTGCAGAAGGACTGCATCTCCCCAGTATTCTACCAATAAACCAAAGTCTGTCACCTACTTTACCTATGAGGCTATGACTAAGCCCATGTGATTATTCCATTTCATATCCCTGTAAAATGTTACACCCACATATTAGTATGAATTGACTGATTCCTCTGTGACCTATTGATACTGTAATAATAGGATACTAAGTTTTTTTCCATTTTGTGAAGTGTAAAATTTTACATTTTTTAACATTTAAAATAAGCTGCCAATCTTTTTTCCACTTAAAAACCTTATCAAGATAAAACAGTATTTGTGTAGCTTTTTTCAGACTGTAATCTGTTATAGATAACTGCATCATTGGCAAAAAGTTGGAGGCTACTTTTAACATTATCTGTAAGGTTCTTAATATACAATATGAAGAGCAAGGGTCCCAACACACATCCGAGGGCTCACCTGAAGTTACTTCTACATCTGCCGAAGACTCTCCAGCCAAGATAGCATGCTACATCCTCCCTGCGACAAAACACTCAATCCAGTTACAAATTTGACATGAAATCTCATAAGGCCATACTTTTGATAATAAGCATAGATGTGGCACTGAGTCAAATGCTTTTCAGAAACTGAGAACTACTGCATCTACCTCATTGCCTTTGTCCATGGTTTTCGAATGTTATGGGAGATACGATACTGCATGAAGAGTTTGACAGAGCACTGAAAGACCTAAGTCAAAACAAGGCCCCAGGATTGGACAACATTCCATTAGAACTACTGACAGCCTTGGGAGAGCCAGCCCTGACAAAACTCTACCATCTCATGAGCAAGATGTGTGAGACAGGCAAAATACCCTCAGACTTCAAGAGGAATATAATAATTCTAATCCCAAAGAAAGCAGGTGTTGACAGATGTGAAAATTACTGAACTATTAGTTGAATAAGTCACAGCTGCAAAATACTGACATGAATTCTTTACAGACAAATGGAAATACTGGTAGAAGCTGACTTCGGGGAATATCAGTTTGGATTCTGTAGAAATGTTCGAACACGTGAGGCCATACTGACCCTACAAATTATCTTAGAAGATATACACTCCTGGAAATTGAAATAAGAACACCGTGAATTCGTTGTCCCAGGAAGGGGAAATTTTATTGACACATTCCTGGGGTCAGATACATCACATGATCACACTGACGGAACCACAGGCACATAGACACAGGCAACAGAGCATGCACAATGTCGGCACTAGTACAGTGTATATCCACCTTTCGCAGCAATGCAAGCTGCTATTCTCCCATGGAGACGATCGTAGAGATGCTGGATGTAGTCCTGTGGAACGGCTTGCCATGCCATTTCCACCTGGCGCCTCAGTTGGACCAGCGTTCGTGCTGGACGTGCAGACCGCGTGAGACGACGCTTCATCCAGTCCCAAACATGCTCAATGGGGGACAGATCCAGAGATCTTGCTGGGCAGGGTAGTTGACGTACACCTTCTAGAGCACGTTGGGTGGCACGGGATACATGCGGACGTGCATTGTCCTGTTGGAACAGCAAGTTCCCTTGCCGGTCTAGGAATGGTAGAACGATGGGTTCGATGACGGTTTGGATGTACCGTGCACTATTCAGTGTCCCCTCGACGATCACCAGTGGTGTACGGCCAGTGTATGAGATCGCTCCCCACACCATGATGCCGGGTGTTGGCCCTGTGTGCCTCGGTCGTATGCAGTCCTGATTGTGGCGCTCACCTGCACGGCGCCAAACACGCATACGACCATCATTGGCACCAAGGCAGAAGCGACTCTCATCGCTGAAGACGACACGTCTCCATTCGTCCCTCCATTCACGCCTGTCGCGACACTACTGGAGGCGGGCTGCACGATGTTGGGGCGTGAGCGGAAGACGGCCTAACGGTGTGCGGGACCGTAGCCCAGCTTCATGGAGACGGTTGCGAATGGTCCTGGCCGATACCCCAGGAGCAACAGTGTCCCTAATTTGCTGGGAAGTGGTGGTGCTGTCCCCTACGGCACTGCGTAGGATCCTACGGTCTTGGCGTGCATCCGTGCGTCGCTGCGGTCCGGTCCCAGGTCGACGTGCACGTGCACCTTCCGCCGACCACTGGCGACAACATCGATGTACTGTGGAGACCTCACACCCCACGTGTTGAGCAATTTGGCGGTACGTCCACCCGGCCTCCCGCATGCCCACTATACGCCCTCGCTCAAAGTCCGTCAACTGCACATACGGTTCACGTCCACGCTGTCGCGGCATGCTACCAGTGTTAAGACTGCGATGGAGCTCCGTATGCCACGGCAAACTGGCTGACACTGACGGCGGCGGTGCACAAATGCTGCGCAGCTAGCGCCATTCGACGGCCAACACCGCGGTTCCTGGTGTGTCCGCTGTGCCGTGCGTGTGATCATTGCTTGTACAGCCCTCTCGCAGTGTCCGGAGCAAGTATGGTGGGTCTGACACACCGGTGTCAATGTGTTCTTTTTTCCATTTCCAGGAGTGTATTAAGGAAAGGCAAGCCTATGTTTCTAGCATTTGTAGACTTAGAGAAAGCTTTTGGCAATGTTGACTGGAATACTCTCTTTCAAATTCTGAAGGTAGCATGGGTAAAATAGAGGGAGCAAAAGGCTATTTACAATTTTTACTGAAACCAGATGGCAGTTATAAGAGTAGAGGGGTATGAAAGGGAAGCAGTGGTTTGTGTCCTACAAATATGCAGTGGGTGGTCAAATCATTTGTTTGAATTCTTCAGAAAGTTCTTCAGACTAATCGGCAACAATTGTGGCCTAGTGACAAGGTGCACTTTTGTCCACAAAAATCGCATCATTGTTTGGGAAAATGAAGTCCATGAACAGCTGGAAATGGTTTCCAAGTAGCCGATCATAACCATTTCCAGTCAATCATCAATTCAGTTGGACCATTCCATGAAAGCATGGCTCACACCATTATGGGGTCACCACCAGCTTGCCATGTGCATTGTTGAAACTTGGGTTCATGGCTTTGTGGAGGCTGTGCCACACTTGAACCCTTCCATCAGCTCTTACAAACTGAAATAAGGACTCATTTGATCACGTCACAGTTTTCCAGTCATCTAGGCTCCAAAGAATATGGTCATGAGCACAAGAGAGATGCTGCAGGTGACGATGTGCTGTTAGCAAAGGGACTCGCATCAGTTGCCTGGTGACATAGTGCATTAATGCCAAATTAAGTCTCACAGTCCTAATAGATACATTTGTCATATGTCCTTCTTCGATTTCTGTGGTTATTTCATGCATTGTTGCTTGTATGTTTGCACTGAGAACTCTACACAAATGCTGCTGATAACGGTCATTAAGTGACAGCTGTCAGTCAATTTGTTGTTCATGGTGAGAGATAATACCTGAAATTCAATATTCTCAGCACTCTCTTGCCATGGTGGCTCTCAGAATATTGAATTCCCTAATGATTTCTGGAATGTCCCATGTATCTAGCTCAACTACCATACCACATTCATAGTCTGGTAATTCCTGCCATATGGTCATAATCACTTTGGAAACATTTTCCCATGACTCACCTGAGTACAAATGAGAGCCCCACCAATGCACAGCCCTTTCATATCTTGTGAATGTGATACTAGTCATCTGTATATGTGGGTATCACTATCCCATGACTTTTGTCACCTCAGTGTGAATCGAATCTGGGCACCATACAAATATTCATTAATAGGTGGTACTGAGGAATAGCTGAAATCACTAAAATTGGCCAGATGGAATCCCTATCAGATTCTTAACCAAATTTGTAAATACACTCCTGGAAATGGAAAAAAGAACACATTGACACCGGTGTGTCAGACCCACCATACTTGCTCCGGACACTGCGAGAGGGCTGTACAAGCAATGATCACACGCACGGCACAGCGGACACACCAGGAACCGCGGTGTTGGCCGTCGAATGACGCTAGCTGCGCAGCATTTGTGCACCGCCGCCGTCAGTGTCAGCCAGTTTGCCATGGCATACGGAGCTCCATCGCAGTCTTTAACACTGGTAGCATGCCGCGACAGCGTGGACATGAACCGTATGTGCAGTTGACGGACTTTGAGCGAGGGCGTATAGTGGGCATGCGGGAGGCCGGGTGGACGTACTGCCAAATTGCTGAACACGTGGGGCGTGAGGTCTCCACAGTACATCGATGTTGTCGCCAGTGGTCAGCGGAAGGTGCACGTGCCCGTCGACCTGGGACCGGACCGCAGCGACGCACGGATGCACGCCAAGACCGTAGGATCCTACGCAGTGCCGTAGGGGACCGCACCGCCACTTCCCAGCAAATTAGGGACACTGTTGCTCCTGGGGTATCGGCGAGGACCATTCGCAACCATCTCCATGAAGCTGGGCTACGGTCCCGCACACCGTTAGGCCGTCTTCCGCTCACGCCCCAACATCGTGCAGCCCGCCTCCAGTAGTGTCGCGACAGGCGTGAATGGAGGGACGAATAGAGACGTGTCGTCTTCAGCGATGAGAGTCGCTTCTGCCTTGGTGCCAATGATGGTCGTATGCGTGTTTGGCACCGTACAGGTGAGCGCCACAATCAGGACTGCATATGACCGAGGCACACAGGGCCAACACCCGGCATCATGGTGTGGGGAGCGATCTCATACACTGGCCGTACACCACTGGTGATCGTCGAGGGGACACTGAATAGTGCACGGTACATCCAAACCGTCATCGAACCCATCGTTCTACCATTCCTAGACCGGCAAGGGAACTTGCTGTTCCAACAGGACAATGCATGTCCGCATGTATCCCGTGCCACCCAACGTGCTCTAGAAGGTGTACGTCAACTACCCTGCCCAGCAAGATCTCTGGATCTGTCCCCCATTGAGCATGTTTGGGACTGGATGAAGCGTCGTCTCACGCGGTCTGCACGTCCAGCACGAACGCTGGTCCAACTGAGGCGCCAGGTGGAAATGGCATGGCAAGCCGTTCCACAGGACTACATCCAGCATCTCTACGATCGTCTCCATGGGAGAATAGCAGCCTGCATTGCTGCGAAAGGTGGATATACACTGTACTAGTGCCGACATTGTGCATGCTCTGTTGCCTGTGTCTATGTGCCTGTGGTTCTGTCAGTGTGATCATGTGATGTATCTGACCCCAGGAATGTGTCAATAAAGTTTCCCCTTCCTGGGACAATGAATTCACGGTGTTCTTATTTCAATTTCCAGGAGTGTATCTTAGTCCCTTTTTTAACTATATAACTGTAGATGCCTAAAACAAAAATACGCACCCAGTAGTCAGAAAAAAGTACATATCACACCCATCTAAAAGTAAGGTAGCAGAACAGAAGTGACCCATATAACTACCGTCCATTATCCGTGATGTCCATTTGCTGTAGAATCTTAGAACGCATTCTGATTTCAAATGTAATGAGGTGTCTCACACAGAATGGCCTCCTTCATGCCATCCAACATGTTTTCCAAAAACACTGATAATGTGAAACCCAACCCGTGTTTTCTAACATAACATTCAAAAAACATGGACAAAGGCAATGAGGTAGACACAGTAGTTCTCAGTTTCTGAAAAGCATTTGCCACAGTGCCACATCTATGCTTATTATCAAAAGTGTGGCCTTATGGGATTTCATGTCAAATTTGTAACTGGATTGACTGTTTTGTCGCAGGGAGGATGCAGCATGCTATCTTGGCTGGAGAGTCTTCAGCAGATGTAGAAGTAACTTCAGGTGAGCCCTCGGATCTGTGTTGGGACCCTTGTTCTTCATATTGTATATTAATAACCTTACAGATAATGTTAAAAGTAGCCTCCAACTTTTTGCCAATGATGTAGTGATCTATAACAGATTACAGTCTGAAAAAAGCTGCACAAATACTGTTTTATCTTGATAAGGTTTTTAAGTGGAAAAAAGATTGGCAGCTTATTTTAAATGTTAAAAAATGTAAAATTTTACACTTCACAAAATGAAAAAATGTAGTGTCCTATTATTACAGTATCAACAGGTCACAGATGAATCAGTCAACTCATACCAATAAGTGGGTGTAACATTTTATAGGGATATGAAATGGAATAATCATATGGGCTTAGTCATGGCCTCATAGGTAAATAGGTGACAGACATTGGTTTATTGGTAGAATACTAGGGACATTCAGTCCTTCTGCAAATGAGATCCTTTACAGATCACTCCTTCAACCCACTCTAGAATACCATTCAAGCGTGTGTGACCCATAGCAAACAGGACTAATGGGGTACATAGAATGTATACAAAGAAGGACAGCACAAATGATCACAGGTTTGTTTGGATGAGTGTCACAGAGATTCTGAAGCAACAGAACTAGCAGGCGCTTGAAGATAGATGCAAACTGCCCTGGGAAGGTCTGTTCATGTAGTTTCAAGAACATTCTTTATGTGATGACTGGATGAATATATTACAGCCAGCAGCCACCTGTGTATTGCTCCTGTAGGGATCATGAGAGCAAAATTAGATCAATCACAAAGCACACAGCACTCCATACATGAATGGAATAGAAGAAGAAGCCCTAATAACTGCTACAATTGAAAGGACCCTCCGCCATGCTCTCCACAGGGGTTGGCAGAGTGTGGATGTTGGTGCAAATATAGAATGTCCATTGTTCCAGGAGTGCCACCCCCATAATGTAAACAGATGCAAATTACAAAATGTTTCAAGCAAATGTTCTTTAGCCATCAGCAGGACATCAATCAGCATGATTGCCTTCATTGTAGCTCTATTTTTTTTACAAAGATATGAACAGCTGCATGACTTTTTTAAATGGCACCCTGTATTTTTTATTCAGTAATTCATTTCACTTGTAAAAACCTATTGAAAACTGTATCACAGTGTACCATTCACTGAAATATAACATTATTAATTACATAACACAACCTTGACATTGACGCTCTCAGCGCTTAGTGCAGGTACTTGTGGTAATGGAACATATCCACGTGCTGACATTAACAAAGAACAAATGTAAACATAATTAGAATGCACAACTGTCATTTTGTCGACCATCATCATTTGAAGGTCTGTGTGAGTAGAATGTACACCAATGAAGAGAAGGTAGAAATGCTACTCATCGATGGGGAATGTAAGTTAGTAGAACAGTAATTGCTGTACTGTTTTCTTATGTGTGGGTGCCTTTAGTACAGTAGTTTAGTCTTTTTAAGTACTGTTGTGTAGAGCAGGCATACAGTAAACGCTGTCCTTGCTACAAACAGCATCGATATAACATTTCTTTTATTGTTCTTGTTGTTGTTGTTGAAGGTAGGCAAAATGCTTCGCAGACAGCGGTACTGTACAGAGAGCGATATCCTGACAAGAACCCACCTTCCCAGCAAATGTTTCCTCATCTTGTTGCAGCACTTTAGGAAATGGCAAGTTTCAACCTATGACAACGCTAGCATCGTAGCACTCGCACAGACGAAGCTGCCAAAGTTACTGTTCTCGCTTCCATTGCTATGAATCCACATGTTAGCGCACAACAGCTTGAACACAAGATTGACATTCCTAAAACCAGTGTACATCATATCTTACACGTCACTGGTCCCATCCTTACCATGTGCACCTATATCAAGAATGCACGGAAATGATTTCCAGAATCGTGTACAGTTCTGTCAGTGAGCACAGCAGCAAATCCTCACCAACCTAAACTTCTTCTCCGATGTTCTACTTACTGATGAATGTTCCTTCTCAAAGGACAGGTAAATACAAGGAAAGTGCATTATTGGTCCAGTGACAACCCATGATGGCTTAGACATGTGGAACATCAGCGTCAATGGAGAGTTAACATCTGATGTGGGATGCTTGGTACTACAATTATTGGCCCTTATTTCATCAATGGTGGTCTAAATGGCACAGTGTATGCCAACTTCCTCAGATGAATTCTTCTTCCTCTTCTGGATGAAGTGCCACTAAGAACCAGAATGCTTATGTGATATCAACATGCTGGATGTCCAGCAAATAATGCCTTGCGTGCACGTGGTGTTCTGAACCGAAGGTATTCTGCCAGATGGATTGGTCGAGGAGGAACAGTTACTTGCCCTACTGTGTCTCCTGATTTAAATCCTCTGGACTTTTTTCTCTGGGGATACATTAAAGACATTGTCTATCACAATATTCCAACAACTCCAGAGGACATGCAGGAATGGATCGTGCTTGCTTGTAATTATGTGTTTACTTGGTTTTCATTTCTGACAACTCCAGCAAGTGGGCAAGTTTGTGATCCCAGGCTCAAAGTCATTGTTGTATTATGTAGTTAATAATGTTGTGTTCCTGTGAATGGTACACTGTGATGCATTTTTCAATAGGTCTTTAGGATAGGAAATGGATTCCCAAATGAAAATACAGGGTGCCATTTAAAAAAGTCGTACCACTGTTCATATTTTTTTTTAAAACTTAGCTAGAACGAAGGCAATCATGCTGATTGGTGTCCCCCTGATGGCTAAAGAATATTTGCTTGAAACATTTTGTAATTTGCATCTGGACTAACAGTTATATAGTGTTATATAGGATGATCAAGATAAAGGGGACACCCTATATTATTATTATTATTATCATTATTATTACTATTATTATTGGTATTTTCCCTTAAAGAGCACAGTTAGACTAAACTATATGCCGAATACCTTTTGCTGCCTTCCTTGCTGCTCAAACTTCCCCCATTAGCTCGCTGTGTTTCTGTTTCTGGTCCTCTGTCCATGCTTTGTGTCAGCTTCATCTCTTCGGCTTCATCTTGGTTGCCTTTTTGGTTGTCCATATTTCTTTCATCATTTGGTTGTGATCTTGTTTGTATTCTACAGTCCATTTTGTGCCTGTTCATTTGTCACAGTGTATCTCATGTAGTTTACTTTTCTTAATGATGTTTCTGAATTTTATTTTGTCATTTATTGTGTCTGGTGTGATGTTGAGTTGGTTCAGGTCATTTTTTACCTCTGCCACCCATCTGTTGTTTCTAGTGGTTACCCAGTCAAAGATCTGTTTGGTCAGTCTGTGTGATGGCATTCTGTATTGGTATCCATAGAATTGTAGTCTGTATTTTCTAATCTTTTCTGTGATTGTCTCTGTACGTTTGTATAGTTCGTCTGTAGGTTTCTTGATCCATATTCCATTGTTGTTAGTTGTGCCAAATATTTTGCTAAGTATGTTTCATTCTACTTTTTCTAGTTGTCTGAAACGCGTATGCCCTAGGATTAGTATGGTATCTGCTGCATACTGTGCTTCGGGGAGCACCACCATGTCGTAATGGCATAATTTGGCTTTTTGTGAGATAGATTTCTTGTTGTAATGATTCCACACTACCTTGTATGCCTTGTCCAGTTTAGTTTTTCTTTCTTTGTTTGAGTCTCTGTTATGTTTGCTCATTTGTAGTGTTTCACCGAGGTATTTGAAGTTTGCCGTTTTGTAAATCATGCCGTACTTAACGTTCAGAGATGAGAGTTTCTTTGTGCTCATAAACTGTGTCTTTTTGTGAGAGATCTGTAGTCCAGTTTTGGAAGAGATTTCGTGTAGTTTTTCATAGAGAGAGAGAGAGAGAGAGAGAGAGAGAGAGAGAGCGAGCTGGCAGTATTGTCTTGTGAGCCTGAAATTTAATTGGAGCAAGCAGAAATCCAATGATTGAAATTGGAAAAGAAGTAATTTAAAAAGGACTTGCAAAATTATTAAGAGAATGTCTGTAGAGTAAGACAGTTTCTCAAAACTGGAACAGCGTGGTTATCACTGTAACTGTTACTTTACAATGACATAAAAATGTATAAACCAGATGGTTTCCTCTTGTAATATGTGAGATATTCACCAAAATTATTGGCAAATGTGTAGAAAAGGCATTCACCAAAATTTGGAATGGAACATTGTTTGTAAATCACCATGTTCACTGGTGATCATAGATTTTTTAAAAATCTTATGATTTAATTTCAACAAAAATCTGTGTTAACAGCTTATGAGAATGAAGATATTGATTTAACTTATGTTAGTATACTGAAGAATGTATAAATCATGCAACAACTTCTGTTAAACCTCAGCATGTGGGCTTCCAAATTAAACGAAATGAAATGGTGTTGTGTGGTGGCCCTCAAGTACATACCCTCTGATTCAGTGTTGAAATATTAAAAGTTCTGGCTGGTTTTGTTGTCTAGGGGCCAGGACACATAGTTGCCACATTAAAAGCCAAATACTGCTGAGTCTACAGTATACGATATGAATATACACATGAATCGAATGGTCAAAGGTTCCTATCACTCGGCAGTTGCGAATTTTATAAATGAAAGATTGCAATTAAATAAATTCTGCAGGTACTATCTTAACAACTTTAAATGATGAGTACAATAGTAGAAGTATTTTTGAGAATGCGATATATTTTTACAAGATACTTATTGGTGTCGATGGTCCAGCAATTAAATAAAATATAAGTTGAATAACAGGGAAACGATAGATTCCTACTGCACGTAATTAGCTATGAATAACAACATAGCTCACAAAATATTCACTTCTAAACACACACTACGTCTTAACTGTAGAACCCTTGGAAATCTCACAAGGGCACAATTCGGAACTCCGAAGTATTTCTATCTTCTGTGACCAGGCGCAAACTGCTCCACACTCTCCAAGTCTCTTCCGTGACCGTGTGTCCATCGCACCGTACTGTCTCAGACTCTCCATGTCCTGTGCAACTGTCCCTCATGCCACACTGTTCCACACTGCCGTGTCCTCTCTCGAAATGATGCTCTTCTCCCACTTCCATCCAGTCTCCCCATTCATGAGTGCTGTGATTGGCTAGACTGCTCCCGCCATGGCTTCAAGCCAACACACATTCATAAACATAATGAAACACTTTCAAAATACTGGATTTACATTTAAATGACTTGAAATTAAATAAATATTTCTTCAGCTGGACCTTAAACACACTCTAACACACATTATTGAATACATAAACAAATAGATATAAATCAAAGTAATAGCAAGCAAAGGTAGGCCAGTAGCCTAACTTCTCTGTGCTTTCTAAAACACAGTACCGAGCGAGGTGGCGCAGTGGTTAGACACTGGACTCGCATTCGGGAGGACGACGGTTCAATCCCGTGTCCGACCATCCTGATTTAGGTTTTCCGTGATTTCCCTAAATCGCTCCAGGCAAATGCCGGGATGGTTCCTTTCAAAGGGCACGGCCGATTTCCTTCCCCGTCCTTCCCTAATCCGATGAGACCGATGACCTCGCTGTCTGGTCTCCTTCCCCAAACCAACTAACCAACTAAAACACAGTAAATAATTGACCAGTTTCTTCATGAATAGCATATATCAGATATAAACAAAGACATAGATTAATAAATATATTTATAAGCATGCTGCTACTGTTTTTTTGTGTCACTGTGTACTTATGGCCTGACACAATCGATAGTAATTGGCCACTTTGACCTCCAATAACTCATGTACTATTCAAGTTACATGCCTGTAATTTGTACCAATTTAGGTTTACACTAATAGCTTTCTAAAGACATGTCGATCGACAAAATCAGATGAACCATTTAGATTTAGGAAATTCGTTGCTGGGTGCTACTTGTATAATTTACAGTCAGATACAAAGCTTTAAACTAATAAAGATATTGAAAATCTGATTACACCATCAGAATTGTTGTGCAAATAATGGTAATGTACATGTTTCTTTCTAAGGTATCATGATTCATCTGGCTATTATTAATTTCTATACGAACTGCGAAATTCCTGCATTATGGTCTCACAATGTCCTCCATCTTTCGCACTACCAGCATACAAATCTCCTTCATCAACACAAAGCACAGTCCTCGTCACAGCGTCAGCATGGAATTCCCAGTCACATGCTCCCTGGACCACATGCTTTGGCCGTTGTGAGCCACCACACGGATACTAACGAGGTCGGGCCTGCTGCGCACCCCATGCGGTGTCCGCCAACTCTGAACTTAAAATATTTCCAGGGCGCCACAACTCGCTTGTTACCTCACAAGCAGGACAGCAGAACTTGAAAGAGGAGTTGTGCAAGGAGATTCTGTATTGTTAAAGCTATTCTCAATGACCATAGAGGAAATTGCCAGAACCCTATGCTGTGCAAAATAATAAACCAACAATTTATTAATTTTTGTTGGTGCTGCAGCCATTCATCAGTTAAAAAGGAGAAGCAATACACATGAATGGTACAGTACCTGCAACATAAATTTGGTATTTTTTTTTAATTTTTTTTTTAACCAGAGTGAAAGTATCATCCAAAGTTGGTATTTTTTGCAGTCACTGCCTGAGTTACTTTGTGCCAAGACTTTGATTAAATATACTATGCTTCAGTATTAATACCATTTATGTAGCAATTCCCCTGAAATTATTCTTACAGGTCAATATGGATTGGATACTGTTTCCAATTGGCGATTTGAGACATGGAATGAGCCTGACTTGAAAATGTATAATACTCTGAATTTTACACTTTCAGGTAAGTTAACAATATGGACTGCAATTACATATGGATTTTGACTATTGTTTTGCAACTATAGATTGTTATTTATATATGAGTTTACATATCTTTACAGAATAAGTGTATGTGGTTTTCTTATCAATAGTTTTGAAATGCAGTAAGAAAGCTTGCAGCCCATTCTACAGAGGTATTACTATCCACAGCTTGAATTTGTATTTATATATATAGCTGGAGAAATGTTGTTATATGTTAAAAACTTGTGTATGATGTTATGTTCTTTACGCAGTCTATCCTACAAAAGTTCTGTTGTATAAGTAACTGTTCAGTTATGGAATGTATCACTGCGCATGAAATTTACATTCAGGCATTTAGAATCAGACTGTTTGCACACCATTCTGTACATCCAGTATGAACAGTCTCATCTAAGAAAAAATTAATGTATTTTGTGTAACAGTCACTGTTTTATCTTTCAAGTGATCTCAGTGAAAATTCTTGTCCAGAAGAGGTTACAGTACATTAACAAGGACTATTAAAAAGAATTTCAGACTTGTGTTTTGAGAAAGTATTTCAATTTTACAGGTTATATAAATTATTTCTCTGCCACTACTGCAGGAATTTCAAGAGCAGCAGGACAAAAAATTCGTGTTGGAGCCCCAGCCGGACTTTTCAAGGCAGAATCTCACCATCCTCTTTGCTGGGGATTGCTAAAACACTGTGAAATAAAAGAGTGTCCATTGTCTTTCTTATCTTTCCATAGGAAAGGTAACAGGACAGCAAATCTTGTGACTAAAGGAAGTGTTGATCTAATAAAAGATCTGAGGCAGAAATTTCCCAAGCTTTCAATGATACCATTAGCCAATGAGTAAGTACTTGTCTTAGAAAATAGATTTACATTGAACAATGTTACAAAAATGGGAAAAGTGTGTTAAGAGATGTAGGATATAATTTCCTTGGAATTACAGTTTATGGGAAAACTTGACTGTCTCCAGTAACAGTTCATAGTGAATGTGATTTCATTTACAGCACATTGTTTGTACTCAAGTTACTGGTTATGCAGGCCATTCTCACATTTTGAAAATGTACTATTCATTGTGCTGAATATATTTATCATATAGTTTCTATTAACTTCAGGGAAATTGGCAGAGCAATATTTTTAACTAGTCATTGATTTATTCTGATAATCAGATGTAGAGTTTAATGTTCTCAGAAAGCTAAAACACCCATGGCAGTTGAACCCATTCCCCTAAAAGTCACTATATCTCATTGTCTGTAGCTAACCCTACATACATTGTTTGCTTCAAGGAGTTGGCCATTATTTTAAGCAACTTAAGTTTCCTAGCCCCGAAAAATTTTATATGTTCAACTCTATAGATGATATACTTTATGTAAACATTTATAATAACTAGCTTATAAATACCACAATTAGTTTTACAGAATTTTCTTTCTTACAACCTGCTAAGATCAGAAATACTTTCTCAAAAGTCCATAATTTCAAGAGATTCAATTTTTTTACCATCTATAGCATATCATTAATGCTGGAAACAGGAAAAAATCTAGCAAAAAATGTCATAAACAGGGTGTATATGACCCGGGACAACTGGCAGATCTGGGAAAAACCTGGGAATTTTTTCATCCGGGAGAAAACCTGGAAAAACCCAGGAATTTTTTAGAAATCTGGGAATTTTTCATTGTTTTAGTTTTCAGTTAACCTTTTGTAATTTCGGCAGGTGAGAACCCATACTATAACAGAGGATATTACTGTATCCCATTACTACAGAATAATACTGTAATAATAAAACATGAACAAGGGAAATTATGAAAATAAAACTTCAGTTGCAAAGGAAATGCACCACATACATTAACAAAACACAGTGCTCATACAAGTGTCTGCCACCAACAAAACGTGTCAAAGGCCCTCAGGAAGACTATGCACTGCTTCATAACAACAGATTTCCTCCAATGAGCGTGACGTCACAACTGTTTACATTACAATCGTTCGAACAGTTGTGAGCGGGCTCATGCGCAGCTGAGGTGCGTATCAGTGGTACCTTCACCCACTTCTGGCTACTGAAGTCTGGCTATTAGCTGTATAAGCAGTAGCAGCAAGCAGCCAAATGCTACCCGTAAAAACTTTACTGGCGCGCCCAAGCTGCCAGATTCACGCACGCATACCAAGCCCGGATCTAGGGGCCTTGGTGGGGGGTGGAGGTGCAAACCAGAATGTCTCCCCCAGGTGGCAATTTCAGGTAGAGGGGAGGGGGGAGGGGCAAGTGGGGGCGCCAAATTCATATTCTTGGGGAGAGAAAACCTTGTTTCACAAAATATCTAGCGTCCAGCACACGTTGGTCTGTGGATTATTCATATGATTTTGAAACACATATGTACTACAATATGAAAATTTTTTGAAAAGGCAATTTTTTTAAATTTTTGGCATGCTATCTCAAATGCTTGGGGCGGGGTGGGGGGGTGGGGGGGGTGGGGTGGTTCAGAAATACCGTAGATCCGGGGCAGATGCGTGGAGCACTCTGAGTTGTAGTGGGGAGTTGGGTAGTCTAAACGTGACCTGTGTTTATGTTTAGTGATTTTGGTGTTTCCTCTTCATTTACAGCTCTCACGTCAAATGAAAACAAAATGGATTTCTGTGGCCGGGAGCTATCGAGTGAATTAAAATACATTCACATAATTACAGAGGGCTAAAATGTTATTAGTTTCAGATCTTATTTTATTTCCAAATGAAGTTATTTTTGTCTGTTTGTTAAAGAGATTTGGCTTTTATTAATCTTTTCCGGTGAGACAGTCAATTTATTTGAAATGAAGTGTTTAATTCCATGCTATTGGCTAGTTTCAACTGTTCACTGCATTTCAAGTGCACGTTTTCATGTTTTAGCACATATGGCATTATGCCATAATAAAGAACCAAACATGAGATAGTAGAGTACTGGTAGTCCAAGGAAACTGCACTGAAAAGCTTAATGTCAGGTTGAGGAATCTGGACATGTGAATGTGCACTGTAAACTGAATTATGCATTGTAATATGGTTCACGTAATCTCGATGCTCTTGGAGTATCCTCTGATCTTTTGTTTCTTTTATGGCAAAATGTAAGATCTTTAAATGTCTTACACGTATCAACATTTGGGCTTCCTACATTATCATAGGTGTGCAAGAACGGTGACGCCTGTTATCTGGCGCTCTCTGGCAACTGCTGAAACTGATTTCTTAAATCACAGGGTGTTTGACTCTCATTTAAAAATCAACTCTTTGAGGACGAACTATTAGAAGAATTTCGAGCCCAGATAATTACATTTGTGTGATGTATCTTAAAGTGTAACACGTGCAAAAGAGATCAACATTATATGTGAAAACTTAGCTTCTCTTGGAGCTTCTTAATCTATAGGCAGTGGAGAGCGGGTGTGGTAATTATGATGATAATCAGTCGCATTCCTGTCACTTACTATGAATACTTTTACTCTTGCAGTGTATATACAACGCGTGTAGCATGTGTGTACTACAGAGAACTGAGCTGGTAAAGATACAGTTGTTCTCACTGCCGTAGGGTAGCAATATTATTGTGGGGCTAGCCAGTGGTTCTATGACCCCACAAATCTTAGAGACCAGTATTATATGTGAAAACTTTGCTTTTCTTGTAGCAACACTGTGTATATTAATTTAAACCATTAACTTTTCCTATTTGTGTGTTCGTGCCACTTAACAACAATGTTCCTGTTGGCTAGCTGACTACATCACGTGTCCTATGCTCTGAATATCCACTGTCGTCAGATGGGGAGATCATGTGACGTGAGCTTACAAAAGCACATCGCAATCTCGACTTCAAGACTTCGGAAAGTAACATGCAGTGTTTGGTGGAATTCACTTTTATACTTTCATAATGCGAAAATATGCAGTGTACATGTTGGTACACATCAAAGATTTTTCCCCCCTCCTGACTTTCGTTCTCTATAGTGCCGAGAAATTCTAGGCCAGTGTATAAAACCATAGCCATTCAAAGGATTTATAACTTTTACAGTTCTGAGGGAAAGTATACTGCCACTTAACATGGAAAAAGTGTATTTTACCCGGGAGAAAATTTATTTTTAACCGGAAAATCCGAGAACAATCCGGGAATTTTTTTTCCTTGTCCACGTGTACACCCTGATAAAATATATATAATACAGGAACATTTACGACTGATAAATGCCTGAACACTAATTATCAGATTCTGACCTTGGATACAGTAGTATCTGTTAAATAATAATTTATGCAAATCTCATAGGCCAGTATGAGGGTTGACCATATGCCATGAAATAACAATGGCACAAAGTGTCAGACATTATGATGATTTCAGTGTCAAGATCATATCTTCACTAGAATGAGATTTTCACTCTGCAGCGGAGTGTGCGCTGATATGAAACTTCCTGGCAGATTAAAACTGTGTGCCCGACCGAGACTCGAACTCGGGACCTTTGCCTTTCGCGGGCAAGTGCTCTACCAACTGAGCTACCGAAGCACGACTCACGCCCGGTACTGGCAGAAGTAAAGCTGTGAGTACCGGGCGTGAGTCGTGCTTCGGTAGCTCAGTTGGTAGAGCACTTGCCCGCGAAAGGCAGAGGTCCCGAGTTCGAGTCTCGGTCGGGCACACAGTTTTAATCTGCCAGGAAGTTTCATATCAGCGCACACTCCGCTGCAGAGTGAAAATCTCATTCTGGAAACATCCCCCAGGCAGTGGCTAAGCCATGTATCCACAATATCCTTTCTTTCAGGAGTGCTAGTTCTGCAAGGTTCGCAGGAGAGCTTCTGTAAAGTTTGGAAGGTAGGAGATGAGGTACTGGCAGAAGTAAAGCTGTGAGTACCGGCCGTGAGTCGTGCTTCGGTAGCTCAGTTGGTAGAGCACTTGCCCGCGAAAGGCAAAGGTCCCGAGTTCGAGTCTCGGTCGGGCACACAGTTTTAATCTGCCAGGAAGTTTCATATCATCACTGATATCCTCTGGACACAAGAGACAGTCAGAATTGAAACTCAAGGACTTATGGGTAGGGGATGGAGGGTGCTTCGGATGGAGGTTTTTTGGGAGAGAGGGAGGGATAGGGTGGGCAGGAGTGTGTTGCAAGTAAGTGTGGTTCAGCAAGCAATTAAACTAAGCACTTTTAAGATATCTTGTCTTCTGGAACTGCAATCTCTTTATATGGAGCTAAAGAAGGCAAGGAGACTGTTAACATGATGTCTAATGTGAAGTAAGCTTAGACAAAAATTCATTCCTTTTGATAGTTGATTTCACTCACTGCTATGTATCTCATTTAATCCACTATTATGAATAAGGTACTCCTTCACAGTGCATATCTTTGTAGTATTTGTAGCACACTGACTGTTGTAAATGAACATTTCATAATATTAAGCAGTAAATAATTCTAGAAATTTTGTGCAGAAATACTTGTGTCATAGTTGACACTTTTCTTTACTGGCTGCAATTTTAAATTAGTCAAATCATTCAAGAGAATTCCTGATTTTTAAAAATCTATAAGAATTTATAACTCTACTCACCAAATGGAGGCTGCATTGAATGACAGTGCGACACATTTCATAATAACAATAGTAGCATCTTATTCAACAGTGACAATTAGTTCTGGCATTTGATTTGACTAGATTTGATTTGATTTTTATTGTTCTGAGAAATCTGTTTGTGTTATTACAGAAGGGCATGCAACAAGTCACAATTACAATTTGTATAAATGTTATAATTAACTCATAATAAGGAAAGACAATTTACATTTGTAGAGAGAAGTAAATCTGCTAAAAGCTTATGGTATTTAGAAAAACATTTAACTTGCTTATTTTAGACTCATAATAATAAAAACAGTTACATCTGTAGAATGAACTAAATCATCTATACACTTCTGGTACATAATAAAATATTTAACTTGATTATTTGAGACTGGCATTCATAATTTCTTCTGCTGTATGGAACCAGTTCTTCCAAAGCTGTATTTTTACTTTTGTATTGAATCTTCTCTGTTTGACTTTAAGCTTTTGGGTAGCTTGCTATATAGAACTAATGTGTGCCTTATGCTGCTGCGTCCTTTAAATAGATTTTGACATAACTGGAATGATGTTTTTTATGGTGTTGGATACAGTATATACAAAAAAGTGGTGTAGATTCTTGTAAATGTGTGTATAAATAGACAACACTTGCAGGATATTGGGTTCCAGATATAGATGTTTAGCAGTGAAGAAGCGAGACATTTATTTCATTATCTTGACTATCCTCTTCTGCATATTAAATATCTCTCCATGTGAGACAACCAAAAATGGAATGGAATGCATGAGTACTGGGTATACAAGTTCAAAGTGTGCACACTTTAGTGTTTCATTATCACAGCCTCTACTCAGAATATTAAATGTATAGCATGAACTCCTTAGCCTATGTACTAATTTTTTTTATATATGTCCTGCCGTAGAATGTCATTTATCCAGATTGCTAGGAACTTTGTGGTTACATCCTGGTCTGCAGGCACATTTTCAAATTGACATTATCTGTCTCTCATGAAGCTGTATATGATGAGTGAACACTTTTATACAATGTTTTGTCTATGTTTAGTAACAGTTTTTTATGTTTAACAATTTCCTGGCTTAGAGTTTGTATCAGAAATTATGTTATAGGGTTCATTATCACAGTGATTTGAATTTTGGTGTCATCAGCAGACATTACTGGTAGACTTTTCTCTATGCTTTGGGGCAGATCATTGGTAAATGTAATAGAAGGTGGTGGACCAGGTGTGGAATATTCAGGAATACCTTGTCTCATGTCTTGCTCCTTTGACTGTGTGGTTTCCAAATTTTTTGAAGTACTTACAACTCTTTTATCTCAGTCTTAGAGATGACATTTGAACCAGTTATTGTATTTTCCCCTAATTCCATACTGTAGCAGCTTCTTCATGAATAATTCAAAACTGATCAGATCTAGTGACTTTTTGATATCAAGTATGCTTTCTGTCACAGAGCATACTATAACCTTAATTTAGAAATGAAATATAGGGCTCCATTAATTGATCTCTTTTTCAAAACCCAAACTGGTGAAGGGTCAATATATACTTGTTTTCCATGAACTTCATCACACAGGTTTACATTGCTGTCTCAAGAACCTAGGATATACTTGGTAGGATGAAGAAAATCTGGAGACTACTTAAGACAGGATCAACTGTTAAAATGTACTTGCTAATGGGAAACTATTTTATGTGAAATGTGACATTCTTCAAATAATAAAGAAAGGTATAAATATTACAAAATTTAAAATGTTGGAAATCAATGATTTTATGATGCAGAATGCTAACATAATATTAAATGAACATACACAATTTATTTTTTCATTGTCTCTTAAATTAAGTTTTATTTATTAATATATGAAGGAACTATATAAAGGCAACAGAAAAATCTGTTTTTAAATGTTAACAATTTCTTTTGGTATGAAATCATACTTCTGTATAGCGGTGTACTGTGCTTGAATGTTAGGAGCTATCCCCTTGAGGAATATGTCTTGTGTTTGCCCTCAGTCAGTGCTAACCTCCTTAGCTTTAAAGGTAAGAAGAGGGACATCTTTATAATGACCAGTTCATTATTTGTTTTACATTCTACATAAATATGAATGACCCTTTATGATCTGTCGTATGCCCACTGTTTGAAGTTAAAATGATCGACAGACATAATTTGAGATGTAGGATCTATTAAGGGTTTTATAATTCTCCAAGGGATTAAACTACTGCATACACTTAATATACAAATGAAGTTTCAGGTAGTCACCCTGAAAAATATAATACACTGTAATTAGAATATTTATAAGTGGTTACTGTATGAGTTTCAGTCTCAAGCTTAAAATTATTATTAGTAGATTATCAATGTATATCAGCATATTTTATACCAAGACTGAAAACAGTTTTCTTGATATAAGTATCATTTGAAGTTTTGTTTTCAATCTTCTGACATTTGTTGTAGTGGATGGTATGATAATAGTATACATACAGATTTAGATTTCTAGGCATTTTTTTAAAAGAAGAATAGAAATTTCAGACTTTCATGTAAAGACAAACCAGAAATTCTTTAAAAACAGAGTGATTGTTTGTGTATCCCATTCAAATTACAGTTTATTTTGTATCTTTTGATTTTTTTTGCATGAGCAGTGAAGCTGATCCGCTGTCTGGATGGTGGAAAGATGAGGAATGGAGAAGTGATGTGCGGTATGCAGCAATGATAACTCACATAATTTCCAACTTTCAAATCAAAGTGATTGATGAACTGAAATTACCACTGTCATTCATTAGCAATGATAATGGCTTTCTGAGTTCACAACCTCATAGTTTCACTCAACGCAGTTTGTTGGCAAGGTACGGATGTTTTATCTATATTTCCTAAGTTTTGTTTTATTAATGAAAATAGTTTTCCTGTTCTAATAACGAAGCAAAAGCAAAACATAAACTAGACAGGTGAAAAGTGTCTAAACAAAATTACTGAAAAATACTTATGTGTGCAGTATTTTTTATGATCTTATGTTCCAAAATGATCATACTTTTATGATAATTTTTGTTCCACTTACAGACACAAGTAGGGTGGTCTATAATATGAAGTATTTTTTGTTACAGAACTGCATATAATCAACTATCAAAAATGATGTAATATGTTATTCTTAAGTTAATTTGGAGATACATTTTGAAACATTTGAAATGAAGAAAGGCTTAATTAAATCCCTCATTCATTGATTAAAATATGACTCTTAGTAGGATTAATTGGATCATACATGCTGAAAACTTTTGTTTACATGCAATAAACATGAAAATAACAAAGAAAGTAATTTTACGATCAACACAATATTAGTGCCCTGAATATACAGTGAAGTGAAACAAGCACTGTATCATGAGTGAGATACAGAGGCGAGTAAGTGTGCCGGGACTTACCCCAGTTCACTGCTGGTAGCACCACGTCATCTTAATGTGTCCGTGTATAGCGCACAACTATTGCACCATAATTAAAAGTAAAATTAAAAGTCAAAATTTTATATTCAAGCTTTGTCAATATATATTTTATTGTAATAACATTTTAAATATCAAGCTAATAAAGCTAGAAAGCCAGAATTTGGTCAGAATGTGCCTATGGAGGTCATAAATAAGTGATGCAAGTTTCAAAGCAAAAGAATTAAAATTACAGGCAGGATCCCCATTTTTAAGAAAAATTGAAGGCACTAAATATTAGCCTTAGAAACGTAAAAATTTGTTTTATGCTTCAGTTCAATCTAAAAATAATAACTAAGAGACCATATTAACCATGTTAAACCACCTCTTATAGTTATAGAGTAATTTAAGGAAAACAAAACTTGTAACTAAAATACACCCATTTTTAGTAGATTAATTACCTGTAATTTTAATGATATAAAATTTTGGTTACAGCCCATGATAAAATGATAGAGCTATAACAAATTTTAGACTCATAGTATTAATAACAGCCAACACAAGATCTATTAAAGTTATAGTTCAGAGGTACCTATCTACCATTAGTTCCACTGTAAAAATTCTAGAAGGGAAAGTTTTTATTCAAGCGGGCTGAAACTTTTTCTGTGATTTCAACCATGTTACCAGAAGACATGTAAAAATTAAGAAGATTCTAAATTAAATCATAAATTTGTTATTAAAGATTGTGTGTCCGAGAAAGCAGTTGTTCAGAGGCTGCTGCTGCGTGCATAAGGCAGATGACATCAGATATTCCCTCAGCCATCCACTGCATCACATATATAAATACAGCTCAAGAGGCACGCAAAAGGTTCATTTTGGACTCAGCCACTGTAAGAATTGTGTCTGTTAAATGTCGGATTGCGCTTTGCCTCGCATGACGTTAGAGAAGGACTGTGATAAAACGCGTATTTTCTGTAATAACTCATAGTGAACTCATGAGGACTGTACACCATCCTGGATTGTTTAGATTTCACTAAAGTAACTGTTCATGTGCCATCTGTGATAATTATAAATCTATGTGGCAAGTGGTGAATATTATTTCCACATTTGTGGCGAGCATTTATTTCAAACGCTTATTTAAGTATTGTTAGTCAGGGTGAAAGACAATGTGGTAGGAATGTACCATAGAAGTCGCCTCTGAACTGCTAGTTATGCTGTTTAGAATATAGAGATTTACTGTCATTTGAACATAGTGATTTTCAAAGTGTTGTGTGTGAAATACTTTACTCAATATATGTTTGAACTAGAACTTTATACCTTCATTTATAATCATAGTGCTGATCCCCGCTAAGTAGAAAGAGAATAGAAACGTTTCTTTCAGTGGGCTGGACCAAAATGTGGCTGAGCAGACTGGAAACTAAGGTCAGTATGCTCTCCATTGCTTTCTGGCTGACCACAAAAATAGTTGCCAGACTCATGTGAGAAAAATGGCAAAGACAGAAATAGACAAACATCATCACATTAAACCTGCTGCCCCACAACAGAGCCTGTGGTAGGGCACTAAGGGGCATGAACAGCATGAGATGTTGAGTGATCACTGTGAAGGACATGAAGATGCCACATATTCATGTGAGACAGTGTTATCAGCATCAGTTAGAGTTTGAAAGGATCTCTATTTGGCTGCTGGGTTAAATCATGCACTTGTGGTGGGATTCAGATGTGACAGTGGCCTGATGTTGGACTGCATGGAAACACGAGGGCAGGCATACTCTTTGTCAAGGTCCCAGTCAACCACCACATTCCCTACTACAATCCCTACTGTCATTCACCTTTCTTATTACAATGCTTAAATGCTTACTCCATTCCATGTCACTTTACACCTAGATATTTAATCAATGTGGTACTGTCAAGCAGCACACTACTAATACTGTATTCAAATATTATGAGATTGTTTTTCCCATTCATCTGCATGAACTTACATTTTTCTACATTTAGAGCTAGCTGCCACTCATCACTCCAGCTACAAATTTTGCCTAAGTCATCTTGTGTCCTCCAGAAACTCAACAACAACACCTTCCCACACATCACAGCATCATCAGCAAACAGCTGCAGATTGCCAGTCATCCTATCCTCCAGATCATTTACGTGTAACAGCTGTCCTATCACAGTTCCCTAGGACATTCTGGATTACATCCTTGCCATCGAGTACATTGTACCGGGTTCTCTTACTTAAGAAGTAAGGGGCCAATGCCATAGAATACACTTTGTGAAATTGAATTGGGATTTAATCTTGGACACAACATTTAAAACTTTAGCTTTCCTTTTCCTGACTTCTACTGCCACACCAGACTGGTCAATGAGTGACTGGATAGAAGCCTTAGACTCAATCAGAGATTTTATATTTCTCGTGTTCTCAGTGAGATCTTTTGCTAAGATATAACAGTAGTACTTGTTGTATGTTTTGTGAATCAATCTTATTACGGATGCATGAATCTGTACTAAATTTATCCTGTTGTAATTTCAATGATGTCTTTTGAACTGAGAGTGCAACAGCTTTTGCATCCTCAGGATTTTCTGAATTTCATTGTTTAACCATGTGGATATTTTCCACCCATAATACTTTTAGTCTGCACATAGCTCCAGAGCAGTATTTCCTTTTAAACTCTGCATATAATTCCTCTATGTCCATCATATTGTAACTTAATGATGTGAGCTAATTGTCTTAAGTTGGATGCTAACGTCTGCTTACCTTCTCTTTCTAAGAGAAATACTTTCCTACCCTTCTTGATTGATTTTTAACTTTAGGAACCGTAGTCTCTGTGATGACATCAGGGTCACTAATCCCTGTCTCTACGCTGCTGCTGTCGATAAGATCTTACCTGACATCTTGGATATTCTGGAATCCAGCCGGATGTTCGCGTCGTTCTCGCACGATATTTCAACAGCATGCCTCGCTGTCTTCTTCAGGTGCTACCTGAGACAGGTAGCACCTGAAGAAGACAGCGAGGCATGCTGTTGAAATATCATGCGAGAACGACGCGAACATCCGGCTGGATTCCTGAATATCAAAGGTGTCAACAGATCGCTGGGAAAGGATGGAGAATTACACAAGATCTTACCTGTTTGTAGCTACAAGGTCTAAAATATCTCCATTGTGAGTGGTCTCTGAACTAGCTGCTCAAGACAGTTTTCCTTACAAATCAAAAATAGTTTTGTACTGTGATCCCTTGTCACAAATTCAATGACTGAGTTATGGTGATAGGGAAAGAAGGCAAAAGTTACACAATCAGTAAATAAGATAATGAAGTCTGTTTTCTGTAGTTATAGTGCAATTTATTGATGAATTTTAAGGAATAAAATAGCAAGAAGTTGGTCAAATATTATAAATACCTCATTGTGCTACTTTGTGTTGCCATAAAACAGAAGAGATACACAAACTTTCAAGTTTCGGGTGAAAGAAAAAAATCAAGTAATATGGTGAACCTGTAACCTTCCTTTCTTTAGGAACAAGACCAATTGCAACTATCTTGTCTTCACCTTGCAACAGTCACCTGAATGTAAGTAGGCTTAGAATTTGGTTTGAACAGTCTACTTCTAAAGACTATCACAGAAATTTCGATATTGCTAAACCATGACAGGTTCTGCTGCACCAAATATTTAGAAGTAATACAAAAATCAGAAAAAATGATTTTGCATTGTGAATACCACCAGTATAAGTAAAACATTAGAAATGTATTACATATGCCTTAAAAGATCCATGCCTTATAGCCCCTGCACGTATCTTCTATTAGAATGTTTTTGTAAATGGAAATCTCAATATAAAGATTTCAGATGAGTGCAACTACACCTCCTCACCAGCAATTCTTCCAGAAACCTGTGTATGCAGTTATGGGACTCTTATCCCTGCTTGGAAAGGCTGAAATGAGATCTAGGTTCTTAGAACCAGACAAAAAGTAAGTAAGTAATTAAGTTATTTCTTCTTTTCTTGTGAACATTATAACTGCTTGTTAAGTTCTAGTATCACATTTTTTGCTAAAAAACTCTCTGTCTCTTAGGAATAATGCTAAATATTTTCTCAGAAGCCCACTCATCATGGGGATAAATTAGATCCCAAGGCAGTAAGTAGAACTGACCTCTTTGTTGGTGTCCCTAGCATCAGTGAACTTTAGGTATTTGTAGCAACAATAATTGTATGAATATAAGAACAAAGGACAACTAAAACATCTGAAAAGATTTACATGTTCCATAAGCAGGATAAAGAGGGAGCCATATTGTTTCACAAAGAGAAAATAAGTATGTATTTACCTCTGAAAAGGACTATCTAGAAGAAATGTGTCTCAAGGTTAAAAGAATGATTGACAAGCACTGGATAGATATGAACATAGCAGAACAGTACACAATAGGTGTGAAACAAATCAAGGGGCTATAGACCCAGAGATGCTACATGAAAGATGTTTAGCTGTCAAGAGAGTAATGTGCAAAGCCTTCAGTAACTACCATAGAAGAAATGTGTAAAGAAATAGTGATTAATGTATCATAAATGTAATACAAAGCTTACCTTTGACCTCCTGGACTCACCTCACACCATAGAGGTTAGTACTATAGAGTACTCTTAAGTAGTTCAGAGGTACATTACACTTCATCCTTTTCAGGTGGCTGATAGTGTGTTTAGCGGACACAAGGGCTTTATAGCTTAAGTGACTCTTCATCCAATCCAGATAATGACAGCTGTATGAGACCCAGAAAAAATAGTGTAAGACCCAAAGAAACAACCCCTTGGATGAAAAAATTAAAATCCTAGTAATTAAATGTTGAAGTATTCACAGCAAAATCCCATAGTTCAAAACAGCCCTGAAAAGCAGTGGAGCTGATATACTACATCTACATCTACATCTACATCTACATACATACTCCGCAATCCACCATACGGTGCGTGGCAGAAGGTACCTCGTACCAAAACTAGCATCTTCTCTCCGTGTTCCACTCACAAACAGAACGAGGGAAAAATGACTGCCTATATGCCTCTGTACAAGCCCTAATCTCTCTTATCTTATCTTTGTGGCCTTTCCGCGAAATATAAGTTGGCGGCAGTAAAATTGTACTGCAATTAGTCTCAAATGCTGGTTCTCTAAATTTCCTCAGTAGCGATTCACGAAAAGAATGCCTCCTTTCCACTAGAGACTCCCACCCACGTTCCTGAAGCATTTCTGTAACACTCGCGTGATGATCAAACCTACCAGTAACAAATCTAGCAGCCTGCCTCTGAATTGCTTCTATGTCCTCCCTTAATCTGACCTGATAGGGATCCCAAACGCTCAAGCAGTACTCAAGAATAGGTTGTATTAGTGTTTTATAAGTGGTCTCCTTTACAGATGAACCACATCTTCCCAAAATTCTACCAATGAACAAAGACGACTATCCGCCTTCCCCACAACTGCCATTACATACTTGTCCCACTTCATATCGCTCTGCAATGTTACGCCCAAATATTTAATCGACGTGACTGTGTCAAGTGCTACACTACTAATGGAGTATTCAAACATTATGGGATTCTTTTTCCTATTCATCTGCATTAATTTACATTTACCTATATTTAGAGTTAGCTGCCATTCATTACACCAATCACAAATCCAGTCCAAGTCATCTTGTATCCTCCTACAGTCACTCAACGACGACACCTTCCCATACACCACAGCATCATCAGCAGACAGCCACACATTGCTATCCACCCTATCCAAAAGATCATTTGTGGAGATAGAAAACAACAACAGACCTACCACTTTTCCCTGTGGCACTCCAGATGATACCCTCAGATCCGATGAACACTCACCATCGAGGACAATGTACTGGGTTCTATTACTTAAGAAGTCTTCGAGCCACTCACATATTTGGGAACCAATCCCATATGCTCGTACCTTAGGAGTCTTCAATGGGGCACCGAGTCGAACGCTTTCCGGAAGTCAAGGAATATGGCATCCGTCTGATACCCTTCATCCATATCATGTGAAAAAAGGGCGAGTTGCGTTTCACAGGAGCGATGCTTTCTAAACCCGTGCTGATGCATGGACAGCAACTTCTCTGTCTCAAGGAAATTCATTAAATTTGAACTGAGAATATGTTCGAGAATCCTGCAACAAACCAATGTTAAGGATATTGGTCTGTAATTTTGAGGATCCGTCCTTCTGCCCTTCTTATATACAGGTGTCACCTGAGCTTTTTCCCAGTCGCTTGGGACTTGATGTTGGACAAGAGATTCACGATAAATGCAAGCTAAGTAAGGAGCCAATGCAGTAGAGTACCCTCTGTAAAACCGAATTGGAATCCCATCAGGACCTGGTGATTTATTTATTTTCAACCCATTCAGCTGCTTCACAACCACAGGGATATCTACCATTGTGTCCTCCATACGGAAAACCGTACAAGACTCAAACGGCGATATGCTTGTACGATACTCCTGCTTGAAAGATTTCACAAATGCTAAATTTAAAATTTCATCTTTCGTTTTGCTGTCTTCCGTTGCCAGGCCATACTGATCAGTGAGTGACTGGATGAAAGCCTTCGACCCGCTTGCTGATTTTATGTAAGACCAGAATTTCCTTGGGTTTTCAGCAAGATCTTTGCTAACGTATGATGGTGGTAGTGGTTGTATGCTTTGCGCATCGCTCTTTTTACAGCAGCATGGATCTCTACTAACTTTTGACTGTCCTCATTCTCCTGATCTTTCTTGTAGCGAGAGTACAACTGTCTTTGCTTCCTGAGCATTCTCCGAATTGCACTGTTAAACCACAGTGGGTCTTTTCTGTTTGTAACCCACTTATTCAGCACATACTTGTCCAGTGCATAATTTACAATGTGTTTAAAATTTGCCCATAATTCTTCCACATCCATCGTACCAGAAGTAAATGGAGTCGATTCATTTACTAAGTGGGATGCTAACAACTGCTTATCTGCTCTTTCTAGTAAGAATACTCTCCTAGCCTTCTTGACCGACTTTTTAACTTTCTTAACCATAGTTGTAATGACAACATCATGATCACTAATCTCTGTCTCAACACTGACACCGTCGATGAGGTCTGGTCTGTTCGTGGTTACCAGATCTAATATATTTCCATTACATGTTGGCTGTCGATTTAGCTGCTCAAGACAGTTTTCAGATAATTTTTTCAAAAGTAATTCACACGACGGCTTGTCTGTACCACCTGTAATGTATCCATAGACATCCCAGTCTATACTAAGTAGGTTGGAGTCGCCTCCGACTAATATAGCATGATCCGGGTACTTCTGCGATACAGTGTGTAGACTCCCTTTGAATGATTCTAGAACTGTCATGGTGGAACCTGGTGGCTGGTAATAACACCCAACAATTAACTTTATTTCTTCTAGCCCTGTTAAACGTGTCCAGATTAGTTCACAATTACACTCTACCTCGACCTCAGTAGACAATATTTTTGTCAACTGCAATGAAGACACCACCTCCTACGGTGTCTAATCTGTCTTTCCAATACACATTCTGACCCTCACTAAATATTTCAGAACTTCCTATCTCAGGGTTCAGCCAGGTCTCAATCCCGAGAATAATTTGCACGCCACACGTTTCCTGGCAGGCAGTAATTTCAGGAACTTTATTCCGAGCACTCTGAAAATTTACTGCTAATATCTTGATAGCTGAAGTGTCTTTACACTGAGTGCGTACTGATTTCCCTGCCTGCATGTCGACTGGTGAGTGTTCATCAGGACACCTCGCACTACTGCCTAGCCTAAAAAAAACCCATGTGCACGCCACAAGTACTCTGCTACCCAAGTAGCCACTGCCTTTGTGCAGTGCACCCCTGACCTATCTAGGGGCGTCCTACAATTCCCCACCCAATAGCACAAGTCTAGGAATCTGCAGCCAAGACCGTCACAGAATCGACGAAGCCTCTGGTTGAGACCCTCCACTCGGCTCCAAACCAAAGGACCTTGATCCACTCTGGAAACGATGCTGCAAATAGAGAGCTCTGCTTGCACCCCGCATGCAAGGCCAGCGGTCTTCACTAAATCGCCAGCCACCTGTACGAACTGAGGATTGCCTCAGAACCCAAGCGACAGACATCATTAGTGTCGACGTGAGCAACAACTTGCAGACGACTGCACCCCGTATGCTCGATAGCCACAGGCAAGGCCGCCTTCACATCATGGATGAGGCCCCTGGCAGACAAACCGAGTGCACGTTGGAATTCTTTCCAGCCCTGTACGCTATTTCCGTAAGGGGCTCCATCATCCGCCTAACATTGGAGCTCCCAATAACCAGCAAGCCTTTGCCCCCGTGCACCTGCTCGGGCCCAGCTGAAGGAGTGGTCGCCTGCCCACTGACAGGATGAACGGGCGAGGCCAGCCAGCCAGCCTCCACATTGACCCTCTGCCTCAACCGACGCAAACGCGTTGCAGTCTGCCACTCACCCTGAGGTGAGGGCGGCCCCAGTGCGCCGGGTACACTAGAAGGTGCCTCGGCGGCTGAGTAAGCGGACACAGCAAGCGACACCTGGGGTGTCTCAAGTGACATGCCAGACCCTCCGCCATTGCTGCACCTTGAGGCAGCAGCCTGAAGGCGGCTGACCGTGGCCAACAGCACGCTCAGCTGCTCGCGAACCATGGCCAGTTCCTCCTGCGCCCCCACACAGCACACACACACCCTATCCATCCTACTGCTAATATCTGGGTGTATAGAGTTGTGACAAATAAAACAGCAATATGTGACTGCACAGTTGCGTCACCAGCACCAGATTGAGCTGCGATATATGAACAATTACTTCCGAACCAAGCAATCAAATGACCAAGACTATGCCACTATACAGATATTATAATGCGGTCCTACCCTGTCTTAGTACAAATGAGAACTGCCTACGCAATGTTACACTCTACTGTTATTAAAATTTGATACTACCCCTTTCTAATTCGAAAATATGTGAAGAACCGATAAATTTCACCACATAAGCACACAAACACACAAAGTAATTTGAATTAAACCTGCAGAACTAATATGAAAAACTGAATATACGACTAGTTTCTGCTGCTGCTGCTCGCACACATCACTCTGCAAGCACAGATGAAACAGCACTGGCCTCTGTCTGCTGCTAACTGACTCTACGAAATAAACAGAAAGCACTGGCTGTCCAAAACAAACAACTGACTAATGACTCCGCAAATTTATGTTTTACAGCTATTAATAAGCAATATAACTCCTCTCAAATACGAGAATACACAAGGATTTTATGTAATTAAATATGCAAGCGCACAAATATTCGGAAATAAATCCAGAATCAAACTACAAAAGAAATATGAAAGCTGAATATGTGACTCGCTACTGCACTGCTGCTCCACTACTGCTGCACTGATTCTTCACCAGCGGCTGCTCAAGCCTGGCTAGGTACAGGAAGCTGTCTAAAACCCAACATTGACAGCAGTGAGATTTTTGGGGGAATTCTAAGTATATAACAATATGATGGGCTAATGTAAAGTGGGGAGATGCTATATTATTTTACAGTACACAAGAAACTCAAATACAATGAGATATAAACTGAAGCTGCCTGTGAAATTCTATGGTCAAGACTTAATACAAAGGACGGCTATAAACTTTTAATTGGATCTTTCTATCAGCCAACACACGCACATCCAGATGAAACTGAAAACTTCAGATAAATCTTCAGTTCACTAGTGCGAATGTTTCCAAATCACACCATCATGGAAGTTTTTAGTTACCCAGCCTTTGTTTGAGGTAAATACAGTTTTGCAAGTGGTGGACATGACAAGACATCCTGCAAAACATTAGTCAATGTCCTCTCTGAAAAATAATTAGAACAAACAGTTTGGAAGCTCATGCATGATGGAAATACAGGGTGATTCAAAAAGAATACCACAACTTTAGGAATTTAAAACTCTGCAACGACAAAAGGCAGAGCTAAGCACTATCTGTCGGCGAATTAAGGGAGCTATAAAGTTTCATTTAGTTGTACATTTGTTCGCTTGAGGCACTGTTGACTAGGCGTCAGCGTCAGTTGATGCTAAGATGGCGACCGCTCAACAGAAAGCTTTTTGTGTTATTGAGTACGGCAGAAGTGAATCGACGACAGTTGTTCAGCGTGCATTTTGAACGAAGTATGGTGTTAAACCTCCTGATAGGTGGTGTATTAAACATTGGTATAAACAGTTTTCTGTGCCATTTCAGCCAATAAAGTTTTTGGTCCCTTTTTCTTTGAAGGTGCTACTGTAACTGGACTACAGTATCTGGAGATGTTAGAGAATTGGCTGTTCCCTCAGCTCGAACAAGAAGCACAACAATTCATATTTCAGCAGGATGGAGCGCCACCACATTGGCACTTATCTGTCCGTAACTACCTGAACGTCAACTACCCGAGGCGATGGATCGGCCGCCAGGCAGCCCGTGACAGAGCACTTCATCACTGGCCTCCAAGAAGCCCTGATCTTACCCCCTGCGATTTTTTCTTATGGGGGTATGTTAAGGATATGGTGTTTTGGCCACCCCTCCCAGCCACCATTGATGATTTGAAACGAGAATTAACAGCAGCTATCCTAACAGTTACGCCTGATATGCTACAGAGAGTGTGGAACGAGTTGGAGTATCCGGTTGATATTGCTCGAGTGTCTGGAGGGGGCCATATTGAACATCTCTGAACTTGTTTTTGAGTGAAAAAAAACTTTTTAAATACTCTTTGTAATGATGTATAACAGAAGGTTATATTATGTTTCTTTCATTAAATACACATTTTTAAAGTTGTGGTATTCTTTTTGAATCACCATGTATATTAGACATAATGGTAACAAATAGCTCTGCCCTCTTTGAGGCTGCCCATATTGAAAAAGGTGTCAGTGACCACGAGACAGCTGCAGCAGGAATGAGTAAAAAAGTACAAAGAGCAGCTAAAACAAGTGGGAAGATTTATATGTTTAGTGACATGGTGACAAAGGCCTTAATGGCCGAAAGCTATGAGTGCGTGAATCTTTTTATTGTGCCTATCGCAACTCAGCATCTCCACTATATGGTGAGTAGCAACTTTCCTTCTCTGGTATTGTTACATGTTTAGTAAGTTAGATAAAGTAGCAGTTGTGTCATATCCCAAAGAGGAATTCTAAACATTTACTTCTGGGCAGTAGTATAGAGAAGAAATGTGGTGCAAATTTAAAGTGGGTCAAATGGCTCTGAGAATTATGGGACTTAATATCTGTGATTAGCAGTTCCCTAGAACTTGGAACTACTTAAATTGAACTAACCTAAGGACATCACACACATCCATGCCCGAGGCAGGATTCGAACCTGCGACCGTAGCAGTTGCGCAGTTCCAGACTGAAGCGCCTAGAACCACTTGGCCACAGCAGCTGGTGCAAATTTAAAAGATTGGCTGCCTGTGCACTAGATAATTTGTAATTAGTAGAAGAGTTCATAATCAGAAGAACTCTCCATAGTATACAGACACTGTAAAGAAACTCATAATGAACAATGATAGTTGCATAATACGTGTGAAACAAATCGGTGGGCTATAAATCAAGAGATCCTGCACGAAACTTGTTTAGCTCTCAAGAGGGTAATGTCCAAAGCCTTGAATAACTACTGTAGAAGAAGAGAATCAAAAGATTTCTTTCAAAAACCTAAGAAATTATAGTCACTTGTAAAGGCTGTCAGTGGTACCAAATAGAGTGTCCAGACTCAAGGATGAGACAGGAACCAAAACTGAATGCAGTGAAGCAAAAGCAGGAACATCAAACTCCACTTTCAAATGTTCCTTTACAAAGGAAGATATAGAAGTAGTGACCCAGTTGCGTTCTTTCACCACTGCAAAGATGAGTGGTATAAATATTAGTGTCAGTACGCTTGAGAAACAGCTAAAATTGAAGAAGGCTCCAGTGCCCAGTGGAATCCCTGTCAGGTGCTCCCTGTGGCTAAGTTAGCTCCCATTTTAACCATAATATACATTAGATCCTCAAATAAGAACTTGTGTCTAGCAGTTGGATGAAAGTACAGCTCGCACCCATCTGCAAGAAGAACATCAGAAGTTATTCTCAGTACTAAAATTCAGTCTCATTAATGTCCGTATGTCGTATAACATAATCTGAGCTCAAACATAATGAGGTATTGTGAAGTGAATGACCTCAACTATGTTTCCCAACACTGATTCCAAAAACCCTGGTCATGTAAAAACCAACCTGCACTTTTATCACTTGATTTCCTGAAAGCCAGATGGATACTGTACTTTTTTACTTCCAGAAAGCAGTTGATTCAGTACCACACAAACATTTATTTACCAAAATACCATTACTTGCGAAATCAAGTGAGATATGTGGTTTGTTGAGGACTTCTTGATGGGGAGGACACAGCATGCCATCTTGCATAGAGATGTGCAGGTGTGATCCAAGAAAGTGTATCTGGATTCTTGTAGTTCATGTTGTATGTTAATGACATGGCAGATACTATTAATGGTAACGTCAGACTTTTTGCTGATGATATAGCTGTCTATAATGAATTACCATCAGAAAAAGTTGCACTTATATCCAATCAGTTCTTGATAAGATTTCATAGTGGTAGAAAGATGGCTAACTTGCATGAAATGTATAGACGTGTAAAACTGTACACCCCTGGAAAGGGAAAAATGTAGTATAATGATTGGTATCAGGCAAACTATACAAATACCTGGGTGTAACCATTTGAGTGGGTCTGAAATGCAATGATTATATAGGGCCAGTCATAGGTAAAACCTGTACCCTGTGCAGGTAGGACTGCAGTACATTGACAGGATACTGTGAAAATGCTGTCAGCCTACAAAGGAGACTGCTTACAAAATATGTGTGTGTCCCATATTGGAATATTACTCAAAAGTCTTGAGACTGCTTACAAAGTATGTGTGTGTCCCATCTTGGAATATTACTCAAAAGTCTTGAGACCCATCCCATGTAGGACTATCAGTGGATACTGAATGTATACAAAGAAGGTGTGCATGTATGACCACAGTTTTGCTTGGCTCATAAGAGAGCACACAGTAATGATAAAAAACCTGAGAGGTGAACAGTTGATGACAGACATCAATTACCCAATTAAAGACTATTTACAACTTTTCAAAGACCTGCAATAAGTGAAGAAGCTACACTACATGACCAAAAGTATCTGGACACCCCCAAAAACATACATTTTTTTCATATTAGGTGCTTTGTGCTGCCACCTACTGCCAGGTACTCCATATCAGCGACCTCAGCAGTCATTAGATATTGTGAGAAAGCAGAATGGAGTGCTCCGCGGAACTCACATACTTCGAACGTGGTCAAGTGATTGGGTGTCACACGTCTGAATGCAAGATTCCTGCACTCCTAAGCATCCCTAGGTCCACTGTTTCCAATGTGATAGTGAAGTGGAAATGTGAAGGGACACGTACAGCACCAAAGCATACAGGTCAACCTTGTCTAGTGACTGATGGAGACCGCCAACAGTTGAAAAGGGTCGTAATGTGTAATAGGCAGACAGCTATCCAGACAATCACACAGGAATTCCAAACTGCATCAGGATCCACTCCAAGTACTATGACAGTTAAGCAGGTGAGAAACTTGAATTTCATGGTCAAGCGGCTGCTCATAAGCCACATATTACACCGGTAAATGCCAAATGATGTCTCGCTTGGTGTATGAAGCGTAAACATTGGATGATTGAACATGTGGAAAAACATTGTGTGGAGTGCTGAATCATGGTACATAATGTGGCAATCAGATGTCAAGGTGTAGGTATGATGAATGCCCGGTGAATGTCATCTGCCAGCGTGTGTAGTGCCAACAGTAAAATTTGGAGGTGCTGGAGTTATGGTGTGGCCATGTTTTTCATGGAAGGGGCTTGCACTCTTTGTTTTTTTGTGTGGCACTAACAGAGCACAGGCCTACATTGATGTTTTAAACACCTTCTTGCATCCCACTATTGAAGAACAAGTAGGGGATGGTGATTGCAATTTTTATCACGATTGAGCACCTGTTCATACTACACAACCTGTGGCAGAGTGGTTACATGACAATAACATCCCAGTAATGGACTGGCCTGCACAGAGGCCTTGCCTGAATCCTATAGAACACCTTTGGGATGTTTTGGAATGTCGACTTAGTGCCAGGTCTCACCAGCTGACATCGATGCCTCTCCTCAGTGCAGCACTCCGTGAAGAATGTGCTGCCATTCTCCAAAAAACCTTCCAGCACCTGATTGAACGTATGCCTGCGAGAACAAAAGCTGTCACCAAGGCTAAGTGTGGGTCAACACCATACTGAATTCCAGCATTACCGATGGAGGACATCATGAAGTCATTTGCAGCCATGTGTCTGGATACTTTTGACCACATAGCGTAGAAACACACTTCAGCTTTCTATGTATCATTAATTGGGGACTAATTACAGCTTGCACAGAGGCATTTAAGCTGTTCTTCAGTATACATTACATATGTGATTCAAATGGAAAGAAATCCCTTACACATGGTACAGTGATAAATATGCCCTTCCATGAAATATACATTGTCGAATGTGATTTATATTTTTAAATGAGCAAAAATTTTAAATGTTAACCATTGGATTTTAATATTTAATTTTCAAGCTCTTATTCTGTCAAGTAAACATCATTAGCAAAATACTTCTGATTTTACATAAATAAAATTGTAATTCTTACAAACCAACCAGTAATATTTCCACAGGAACTACATAAAACAATGTTTTCCACATGAACTGCATAGCAAAAAATGTTTGCAATATGTAAACTTTATTTAGTGTCCCTTACTATAACTGTACTTCATTGTTTCTGACTGTGCTCTGATATTTAATTAAATTTTGTGAGTTGGAAGCAGATAGACAGACCATGTGCTGAGCCTTACAGGATACAATATCTGATTTTCATCCTCTTCAGATATAATTTGATTCCTGTGTTGCATGCTGTTGATGTTACTTTCAAATTTCTGGTAGGAAGAAAGAAAGGTTACAGTTTAATGCATTGAAGAGATTGATGTCATAAGATGCAGAGCACTGGAATGCCTCACAAAGGACCAGAAAGAAATTTTTGGGGGTTTTTGGGGAGAAACCAACCCAGCATTCACCTGAAGTGATTTAATAATACCGTATGAACCTCAATCAAGATTATCAGAAGGACATCCAAACTCCTGTTTGAGTCCAGAGTCCATACAACCATGTTGGATCCACTCACTTTATTAGTGTTTTCTTCTGAAGTGTGGTTTTGTTAATGGCATCCAGTCAATCATGTATAAGCAAGAGCTGAAGGGAATAGTAATATTTTGTTGCTTATAGAAGCATCCCACTTACCCAATATCTTACTTATATAGGTTCAGAAAGGTCTTCTCTCATGCCATTCTAACAGCCATGTATCTCACTGAAAGAGATTAATGAAAAGATTGAAAGTAGGACAAGGAATGCGCACATAATTAAGAAATAATGTCTTTCATCATAATTATCTAACAAAATTAGAGTGCAAAAATTATACTTACTTAAAGAAGTCTGTCCATTTTTCTGTTGTGGTACTTTGAAAATATTTGTTAGTCTTGTTTATCTTTTAAAAAGTACTGAGTGACCAGTATGCACCAAAAATCCAAAAAATCTGTGGGTTGTCTCTAACAAATTTATAGCTTCTTGCTTCTTTGGGAAGGGCATTTCTTCCTCAGCAAAACACTCATTTGTTTGATCATTTTCGTCATTACTGCCATATGTGTCCTTGGACATAATGACACACTTTGCAACAGTATTGTTCTTGAAGTGTACTCTGAGTTTGGAGAAATGAGTTAGATGCCACTTCCTCAGTAGACACAATTTCTTATGGCTTTAAATCTTGGTTGCCTCTATCAATCCAAAGCAAGCTTTTAGGCAATTCTTGATAGTAATGTCACTAACTGCCAACTATACTCTCCTAGGCAAGAAGAATATTTATCTCAAGGTCAATGTCCTTGTCCTGGCCACTCAGAATATGCCAGACCACTTCTTTGTGGTAGTAACATTTAAAACTGTATGACACTCTGGTTCTCCAGTTGTAACTTACTGGTGATATTTTCAGGTAAAGAAATGGCCTTCACATTCATGAATGCTTGTAAATCCATGTGCTCAGAGCAGTTGTCATAAAGATAGTGGTTGCTTTTCTTTTTTCAGTTAATTTTCTTTAGGTTTGTGTAAATATTTTGCTTGTAATCCAAGGCTGTGTGTTACTATGATAGTCAGTGGATAGAGTCTTTACATCTACAAAAAAATAAATTAAATTACTCTACTGTAAATTTAACTCATCCCTGTCCCCTCCCTTATTATAAGAAGTTAAAAGTTAACCCCATTAGAAAATTAAAATTATTTGGACAGAAGTAAAGGTATCTCATTCAGCACAAGACACTGGTAGCAAAAATTAGTCTCTACCTGCACATGCCCTAAACCAACCTGGCTGCCAACATATGGCATTCATAACCTTTCACATGAGCATGTGACTTGCATGAGTGGCCACTACAGCCATCCCAGAGTTAGCTCATTTGGTCTTGGTGTCATCATTGTATCTGATGGTCAGTGCTGAGCTTTGTCTCTTCATGTATGATACAGTTATGTCAAACTTAATGTTGTAGATATTATAACATCTACATGTCTCCCATCCTTAGCAAAGCTGCAGAATACAAAGTAATAAAAGAAATCATGAAACCATGTACATGACTGGCAAAAAAATGAAATGAGAATGTTATATTTTATCAGAAGATTAACAACTATGTAAAATGAAATCTTCATACCACCAGACTTACCAGCAATGAGTGCTTCTGTGACTGATGTATCATTAAATTCATAATGAATTATCTAACTGCTGCACTGGAAAGCACACCAATCTGTCATTCAAGTAATTGAGGCTATGATTTACATCAGCAATTCTGACATTGACTACAGCTTCTGACAACACAGTGTACCTGTGAATTCTTCATGATTGTGTGTATATGTTTCCTACTCAAGTCTATTTGTAGAGTTTATGTCAGCATCTGGTACATTGCTATGTCCTTCAGTGTTCGTGACAATCATAGATCACAACGACTAAGTCCCAGAATTGATTAAGTATCACACGAGTTACTTTTCCCTCATGTATAATATCTGTTTTGTTGTCTGGCTAAACGATAAATGTTCTATCACCTTTCTTCAGAACTTTGACTAATACATCAAGACGATACTTGAAAAACTTTAAAATTCCAGATAGTTCTGAAACAATCTAATATCGGTCAGTAAGCGTGCTTCTATTGCGATGTCTACAAGAGAGCGAATTAACATCTCCATTGAAGTTTTTCATTGTAGTCGCAGCCAACTTACAGCTTGATGTGGCTACAACTCTTTTCTTCAATAAATTTTATCTCTGATCACTTTATCGCATCTGGATTTTAACATTTGTAAAGCATATATTTAGAATTCTTTATTTAGAGTTTCATGCTTTGTAAATTATGTGATCATCTGATAGTCTTTCATTTAGTTCTTTCCATGGAATAGATGTTGTTAGTTCCCTAGTATTTCTTTTGGTCAAACTTTCAATAGTGTTACTATTTTGTTGCCTGTAGCTACCATCAAGGTCAGGATAACGAAATTTTGTATCTTTTGCTGTTGAAACGGATGTCATTAGGGGCTCCATATTTAGGGTGTTATAGTTCCCGTAACCCTCCTGGCCTGAGCCTCTGTTAGTCATTGTCCTCATCCATGTAGCCCCTTCCCTGTTCCCATTCCAGCACTACACAGCCCTCTATTCCACCGTTTCATGGTCTTTTTACTTATCTCTTTTCCAGCTACCCCTGTCCCCACCCCCCACCTCTCCCCTGCCCACTGTCTACCTTCCTGATTCCACTTAGCTGCCCTATGCCCTCTTCACCTCGTCCCTGCATGCTCCCTAGTGGCGCTTCACTGTTCCGTACCCCTACCCTGCTACCTCTCCCTTCCCTGCCCCAGCATCCTCCTTACCCACACCCAGTTGCCTCTCACGTCATGCACTGCTGCTTTTGCATGTGTGTGTGTATGTGTGTGTGTGTGTGTGTGTGTGTGTGTGTGTGTGTGTGTGTAGAGAGAGAGAGAGAGAGAGAGAGAGAGAGAGAGAGAGAGAGAGAGCGATATCTATTTCTGATGAAGCCCTTGTTGGTTAAAAGCTTATTTTATGACATTTTTGTTGTGCCTATCTGCGACTCAGCATCTCCTCTATATGATGAGTAGCAACTATCCTTTTCATAATTTTGTAAAACTGGCATTGATGTGATGGGTTTTTGCATTACAAGAGGAATGCCTCTGGGAAGTGTTAACCCAGAAGGATACAGGAGACGAGAAATCTTTCCAATATTTACAGCATTGGTGCAGCGAGGTGAACATTGGGGCCATGCGGGACATCCTTCTGCACATGTTGTGGAACAGCCATTTGATGCCACATCATGGATGGAAATGCCTTTGGATGCAGTGGCTGATTTGGCTGACAGGATAGTGAACACTATAGCTCTGATTATTTGTGTAAGAGGGTGCCAGCAGCATCGAGTAATCCAGTACCATCGACAATGATCTCTAACCCAACTAGTGCACTGGCTGTGACATGTCATTTACCTAATGTCAACAATGGTCACACAGGCAGATTTATGACAGTCTGACAGCTGAGGTTGAGGCCTTTACCAAGTGAATTAATGAGTTGCTATCCCGGTTTGGTAGCAGCGACAACAGAAACCTGCACCACGGGATCTCTAAAAGTTGTTCCTCTGCTCCCTCATTAACATCCAGACACAAACAGCACTCAGTCTGTAGGTATCACAGAAGATTTGTGGACCAGGCACACAAGTACACATCACCATGCACTTACCCAGTGTGCCTCGTGCTGATGCCAAAATACACTGTGATCTCTCACCTGGATAACAAAGGCCTCCTTGATGGTAACATTTTGCAAGCCCATCTTTCACAACCTGTACAACTTAAGTAATCCTGGCATCAGGTCAACAGTTCACCTAGCCTCCCACCCCTTTGTGTGACTGAGAATACAAAAAGACTACCATGAATGGGCCCACATATGTGTAAATGCCAGTGGAGCAAGATCAACCATCAGGTACATGTGCCAGATGGGAACTTTCCAATTACTAATGCATGATTTACTCATGTCCACATCGATTTTGTGGATCCACCACCTCCTTCAAGAGGCCAATGATATATCCTTACCATGATCAATCATCTTACATGTTGGCCTGAAGGAACCCCAGTGGATAACATGTTTGCAGAAACATTGGGGCCCTCCTTCATGTCAAGTTGGATTTCTTGCTTTGGTTGTTTGCCGTGCATAACAACAGACCACAGCCACCAGTTTGAGTCAGAACTGTTCCCTCAACTAACAAAGTTCTGTGGGATCACAGGCTACCAGTTACCACCTGGCTTGTAATTGTATGAATGAAAGCTGATATCGCTCACTCAAAGCAGCAGTCATGAGCCAAGATTCAGATTGGATGAGAGCATTACCAATGATATTACTGCGTCTCTAGGTGACATGTAAATGTGGCATATAAGTGTCTGCAGCAGAAATTCTTTACTGTGAAATCCTGCACCTACGAGTATAGTTCGAATAAGTGCAACTGTCACAGTTACCTGGTCTCGATTATAGTGATTTCATACTTTGACAGAGGGAACTTGCCACCCAACTTCACCCACACCAAGCTCCAAAATATGGCAACACTGATATCTATGTGCATCAGGATCTACCCATATGCATTAATGTCATGCTTGACATGGACAGCATCAGACCTTCGCTGCAACCACTACACACTGGGCCTCACAGGGTATTGCAATGAGGTGAATGCACCTTCAAGATATTGTTAAATGGCAAGCCTACTAACAGTCACCATAGACAGGGTATAACCAGTGTACATTTCACACAATTATCAACCATCCAGTGGCCCATGACCTCACCCACTAGCATCACACCAACACTGGCACCAACTTCATCACCACCCATCACATGACTGTTGTTGACAAGATCTGGATGGCAAGTACACTTTCCGGCATACCATCTGTATGATGCTCCACTTCTCCAAAGGGGCTGATGTAGTGACCAAGCTTCACTCTCTATTGCAGTGTAATGCGGTACAATGCCAGTCATGTACACATGAATGTATCAGTATCATAGTGGTGCAGCTGTCAATCAGCTTTCCATGTCAGCCACCAGGAGCACTGGTATCGATGGTGAATTATTCCAAGCCATCAGAGAGTCTTATGGTTTTTATGAGTGTTCTTGTGTTTTTCTTATCTTAACAGCAAGAAATAGTTTTTAGTTCAGATACATTTTATCTTTACAAAGACTGTGTATCATCAAGCTATTAGCTTGTTATTTCTTTGTAGAGAATTCAACTCCTTAGGTGAACACAATAAAAGGACAGTTAGCTTATGCAATAAGTCATTTCATGCATCTAACAGTACAACCAGATCTCTGTGGAACTATTCTTCTTAAAACATAAAAGTTTTATAGAGAACACTCATGAAAAACAAACCACTCTCATCCTTATACATTATACTCTTTTAAAGAACTTGGTATACCTTCAGTCCACTGAGTACAATTACCATGATTCACAGATTTGTTTTCTTTAGCTGCTTCCTTAAACACCAAGAAACACTATTTTTCAAACCATTTATCAAGTTGCTGCTAGCTGAAAAATTCTATATGCCCCATGTTTTGACAATGTCATGAGCTTTTTCTTTTAAGAATGGTCAATCTGCAGGAATATCTTTATCAATGGTTTGTTTGATCAATTCCCTGACAGACTTCTCAGTGTCAAGAAATTCAGCAGCTTTATTTCTCTTAATATTTTGTAGTCCTCAGAATGATGGGCTGCTATCATATCTTTCTCTTTTATAATCTTTTGAATCTCACTTCAAGACTTTCTGCTCTCTGCATACTCAAAATACTAAGGTTTTCTTTTAACAAAAGAACGTTTATTTTTCACTTTGACATCCTAAATGCACACTGCACCTTCTTCAGAGATCAACACCTGTCAAATAATTTGTCTTTGTTTCCTAAAGCATTGTCACCATGCAGAGAAACAATAATTTTTTGTATTTTTGGCCTATAAAATGTCCACAATGCATAACATTACTCATGGTATGTACAAGTAATCAAGTGTTTGGTATAGCCACACTCTTATAATGTATGAGGCTTGTTCCAAAAGTGTTCTAGATTATTATAATTCTTTTTAGAAAAAGTGTATTAAAAATTATAAGATATTGTTGATTCACTTGTTGACTATTTTTGCACATGATCCGCATCCCATTCAGTGTGTATGCTGAGCTGTGGCACAAACTTCTTTATGCCCTCCTCGAAGAACTCACCTGCCAGCTTCTTCCCCCACTTCAGACCCACTTTCTTCACCTGCTTGTTGATTGAAAATTTAATTGCACTCCTGTGTGTCTCCAGGGAAGTGAAAAGATAATAATCCAAAGATACCAAGCCAGGGAAAATGGTGGGTGGTTCAGAGCATCCCAACCAAATGAGTTCAAGAGCATCTCGGCTGCTAAGGCTGTGTGAAAATGAACATTGTCATGTAACGAGCTCAGTCCTCTCATTGCATTCCCCTCCTTTTGTTTTGAATCCCCTTTTGAGTTTTTTAGTTTGATTTGATTTGATTTATTTCGTGTTCCATAGGTCAACTGTGTTGAATACACAAGGACGTGGAACGAGTCAGTTTTTTACAAATACAGTCTGATAATCTTATAGCATATACAGAAATTTGAGTACATAATTATATAAAAACTTATACAGTAAATTCTTTGGGCAGCAATATAGAAAAAGAAAATACATATTTTCTTAGAATTATTAAAACACTACAGAAAACAGATACGGAGCACACACAGATACAGATCTCAGGTTAAATAAAATTCGTAGTGGCATTATGTCAACTTGTATTATATAATATTAAAATATTACAATTTATTTAGTTAAAAATTCATCTAGACTGTAAAAAGCTTTTTCTAGCAGAAATATTTTTAGTGCTTTCTTAAACTCGCTATTGTTATGAATCTTTGTCTTTATTTCGGGAGGAAGAGCATTGAAGAGTTTTGCTCCAGTGTAATGGACACCCTTTTGTGCCAAGCTCAAATTTCTGAGTTCACTGTGTATGTCATTCTTCCTCCGTGTGTTATGCTCATGATAATTACTATTTGGTTGAAATATATCTATATTTTTACAAACAAAACACATGAGAGAAAAAATATATTGGCATGTAGTTGTGTATATTTTAAGATTACGAAAACTATTTCTACAAGAGTCTCTTGGGCGCAATCTACATATAATTCTTAAAGCTCGCTTCTGTGCAATGAACACTTTCCTTGCTAATGGCTGGTTGCCCCAAAAAATAATTCCGTACTCAATGAGACAATGAAAATAGCCATAATAGGCCACTTTTGCAGTGTTAGGTTCAACACATGTAGTGACAACCCGTAAAGCATAGGTAGCAGAGCTAAGCCTCTTACAGAGATCAATAATATGTGAAGACCAGTTCATTTTCTTGTCAATGTGCACTCCAAGAAATTTTGTTGTTTCCATTCTGACTATTGGTTGATTACCACATGTCACACTTATCTCTCTCTCTTTTTCTGTTTTTGTACAGAATTGAATAAAGCTGGTCTTACTGGAATTTAATGAGAGACCATTCACCTTGAACCAATTAACCATATCTGAGAGTATGTGATTACTGAGTTCCTCAAGATTGTTGACTGTTCTACTGCTCATAAAAATTGTGGTATCATCAGCAAATAATGTAAATTTACACGGCAGGCTTGTACATGATGGTAGATCATTTATAAAAATCAGGAATAATAGTGGCCCAAGAATTGAGCCCTGGGGCACTCCACATGTAATGGAACTCCATTCAGAATCTGAGGAAGTGTCACATACTCCACCCGAGCTATTCAACACAACTTTTTGTTTTCTGTCTTGGAGGTACGACTGTAGCCAATTGCCTGCAACACCACTTATTCCTACTAATTTTGCTTTTTGCAAGAGAATCTGGTGATCAACACAGTCAAACGCTTTGGATAAATCGCAGAAGACACCAAGTGCTAGCATTTTTTCATTAAGGGTTTCTAGAACTTCATTTGCAAGTGCGTAGACTGCGTCTTCTGTTGAACGGCCCTTTTGAAAGCCAAACTGGCTTTTGCTGAGAACTCCATTCTTCATGAGATGATCAGTAATTCTTACATGTATTAGCTTTTCTAGAATTTTGGAGAAAGCTGTCAGCAAAGAGATAGGTCGATAGTTAGTTAGTTCAGCTTTATCCTCCTTTTTGTACAGGGGCTTCACAATGGCATACTTAAGTCTACTGGGAACAACACCTTTCTGAAGGGAAGCATTGAAAATATGACAGAGAATGTCCCTTATCCACACACAAGAATATTTCAATAAGTTACTAGATATATTATCAACCCCTGCAGAATTCGTACTTTTTAGAGACATGATGATTTTTTGAATTTCTTCTACAGTGACAGGATTAAGGTGCATTTCTGAAATTGTGTTAGAATATACAGCTTGACAAAGAGTTACAGCTTCATCAACATCGGGCTTGCAACCAATCTGTTGAGATACTGATAGGAAGTGTTTATTAAAAATCTCAGCCACCCTTTTGGGGTTATCTATTAGGATACCTTCATATCTGATATTATTTATATCTTCTTTACTTGTTGCATCTCTTCCAGTTTCTTTTTTTACAATGCTCCAAATTGCTTTTATTTTATTATTAGAATTATCTATTTTCTTCTCATAATAAAGGGCTTTTGATTTCTGTATTAGTTTCTTCAAAATTTTACAGTATATTCTATAGTGTTCCCATTTTTCTACATCTTTACAGAATCTTATTGCAGCATAAGTTTCCCTTTTGGTTTTACATGACTGTTTTATACCTTTTGTAATCCAAGGCTTGCTTACAGAATTGGAAGCACTGTTTCTGACCCATTTCTTGGGAAATATTTCTTCAAAAAGAGCACAGAATTCATTTATAAAACAGTTAAATTTAGTATCAACATCATCATGGCTATATACTAAAGACCAATCCATTTGCTGCAACCTGTGGTTGAAAGTTCCTTTCGCCTTTTCATTAATTACTCTTATGACTTTCCATCGAGGAAATTCGTTTTTGAACAGATTAACGTCATAAATAGTGAGAATTTGTCCATCATGATCTGAAAGCCCACTTATAACCTGCCTGACAATATAGTTCTGATGTCTATTTACATCTAAAAAAACGTTATCTATCATAGTTTGGCACTCGGATGTAATTCTTGTTGGGAAATTTATTACTGAAGTCAGATTGAGTAAGTTCATCACAATCTCAAAGTCTATTTTATTCTTATTTTCTGTCAAAAAGTTTATATTAAAATCACCTAATACTACAATATCCTTCGCTTTTGAAAGTAACCATGACAGAAGGAGTTCCATTGAATGCAGAAAAGTTTTTATGTCACCTGAAGGAGCCCTGTAGACAGCCAACACTATTATTGGATAGAATTTAGTTGTTATTTCTGTGGCACATGCCTCAAATTGTTGTTCCACACAATATTTCTTAATATCTATAGCTCTGTATGCTACACTATCCTTAACATAAATTGCTACTCCACCTTTATCTTTACTTTCCCTACAGTAGTATGTTACTAAAGTATAACTTGCTATAGATGGCAAGGCACATTTATCAGTAACATGGTGCTCAGTTAAGCACAAAATCTGGGCATTATTTATACTGTCCTTTTCACTAATGTTAATAAGGAGTTGATCTATTTTGTTTAAGAGGCCCCTTATATTTTGATGAAAGAAAGAGATGCCTTCCTCTTGCTTTTTCATTCTATTAGTGCTGTTACCTGACTGAGAATCCATTGGAGTCTGCCTTGAGACAGGAGAGAGGAGACACCTGACACTACCTACTGTTGTCCCTTCTTTTTCTTCAGGCCCACACATAAAAAATCGTTGAGATGAGAAGGAGGCTCAGCATTTCTTCTGTCCAACAGCCTTCTATTTGTTGTTGTTGATGGTGGTGCTATTTCTGACACTTCAAATGTTGGTTCTACCACTACTGTTGTGTTTCCTTGTGAACTTGGAGTCTTCTCGTTTTTGTTATTTTCGTCTAAAATAATACTTGGCTGATGAGGAACAGTAGTTCTTTTGTTGTTGAAATAGATGTCCACTGTTCTTTCTGTTAAAATTTGGTCTTTTTTTACATGTTTTGCTGCTGCTGATGAAGTTTCTAATGAATTTTTTTGAAGTGTTTTAGTAATGGAGTCAGGCGATGGCAATGCAATTATCATTTTGGTTTTGAATTTGTTTTGGTGGTTTTTTATTACCCTGGTTATCAGGCTTGTCAGATATTCTTTCCCCAAGCCATTCAGGTGAAGTCCGTGTTGCGTGTGGAATCTACGTCCAATACTGCTTATATCAACACATTTCACGTTTTTAAAAGTCTCACAATATCATTATTCATTGATGGTGTCCCCCTGAGGCAAAATTAGATTATCCCAGCATTTCTGTGAGTACCTCATATAAGAAAGTTTCTGGATAATTGTGGAAACACTGCAGAAATTTTATCCACTGTCAATCGGCAGTCTTCACAAACAGATTCTTCAATGTTATTCACCAACTCATCAACCAAAATGGAAGGCATTCCATTCCTCTGTTTGCCATGAAGATTTTTTCTGCCTCCACCATACTCCCTACATCACTTTAACACACTCATTCTGTTCATAACACCTTGACTGTTAACCATTTTTATTTGCAAAAAAATTCAGTATCTGTTATTCCTTCTGCTTGGTAATATTTCTTACCAAAGTATTTCGCACAACTGGACACTAAAATATGAATTTGCAGACTACCATGTTCCTGCTCTGCTCACTGTGGTCAGGGGATTCCCGTTTACCACTCAGTGTTGCCAACCCCAAAAGAACAAAAAACCATAGTCCATTATGATCACAGTACACTTACTTTCTGAACATGCCTGTTATCCAGATTTGGAAGTGTGTAACAGTAAACACACATTTATACAAACTGTTCAGAAAACTCTTTATTGTGGAGTAAAAACAGAATGATAACCAAAAATAAAGTCAGTCTACATCTACATCTACATTTATACTCTGCAAGCCACCTCATGGTGTTTGGCAGAGTGTGCTTTGTGTACCAATGTTGCTTTCCCCTTCTTCTGATCCACCCGTGAGGAGTTCATGGAAAGAACAATTGCTGGTATGCCTATGTGCAGGCTCTAATATCTCTGATTTCATTTTCATAATCTTCTCATGAGATATACATAGGAAAAAACAATATATTGCTTGACTCTTCCAGGAATGTACTCTCTTGAAACTTTAACTTTAAACCACACCAAGGTGCAGAATACCTATCTTGCAGTGAATGCTACTGGAGTTGGCTCAGCATCTCTGTCATGCTTTTGCACTTACTAAATGAACCTGTAATAAAATGTGCTACTGTTCTTTAGATCTTCCCTATTTCTGCTATCAGTTCTACCTGTTATGGATCCCATAGTGATAGGTAGTATTGGTCAAATGAATGTTTTGTAAGCTATCATTTTTGTTGATGGATTACATTTCCCGGGAATTCTTCCAACAAATCTCAGTTTGACATCTGCCTTTCCAGTAGTTAATTTTATGTGGTTGTTGTGATTCAAATCACTCCAAATGCATACTCCTAGATAGTATTGCATCCAGTGAAAGTAACTGCTTCCAGTGATTGTTCTGCTATCATATAATCATAAAATAATTAGTCTTTCTGCCTTTGTATTTGTAATGTGTCACACTTGTCTATGTTCAGGAGCAACTGCCACACCCTGCAGCAAGTGTTGATTCTCTGCAGGTCTTCCTGAATTTCACTGCAGTTTTCCAGAATTGTGACTTCTCTGTATACAACAGCATTATCTGCTAAAAGTGTCATGGAACTTCTGATATTGTCTACTGGGTTGTTTATACACATAGTGAAAAGTTATAGTCTTGTAATACTCCCTTTGGGTGCATTCAAAGTTACTTTTAGGTTTGAAGACATCTCCATTGAGAATGAGATGCTGTGTTCTGTTAGCTAAAAACTCTTCAGCCCTGTCAAATGGATGGTCTGATATTCTGTACACTCACATTTTGTTCATTAGGCATTACCTCTGCACCTGTATGTACTGATTTTTGGGTCTCATGTACGAACACAGCAAGTTAGATTTCACATGACTGTTGCTTTTGGAACCCATGTTGATTCCTACAGAGGTGATTATCGTTCTCTGGAAATGTCATGACACATGAACGTAAAGAAATGTTCCAAAATTCAACAATGGGCAATGTCAGAGATATAGGTCTGTAATTCTGTGCATCTGGTTAATGAGGTTTCCTGAAAATGGGAGTGACCTGTACATTCTTCCAGTCATTATTAACAGTTCACTCCTCCAGAGACCTATTATCCACTGCTGCTAGAAGAGGGGTAAGTTCCTTGCATACTTCATGTAGCATCAAACTGATATTCCAACATGTCCAGTGGCCTTTCCTCTGTTGACTGATGTCAGGTTCTTTCTTTCCTATGGTCAGTTATTTTGATACCTGTCATTTTGACATTTGTGTAATGATTTAAAGGAGGAACTAACTGTGATCTTCCTCTTTGAAGCAGTTTGGAAAAAGGTGTTTAGTATTTTGGCCTTTTCTGTATCATCCTCCATTTTCCATTATCATCACAAAGTGTCTGGACAGATGGCTGTTGTCTATTTACTGATTTAAGACTGAAGCTTCTTGGATTTCCAAAAGTGAACACCTTATTTCATCTCTGAAATCAAAAGTTCCTGCTGGGCGACATACAATACATTGTGTTGACCAACATGGTATTGAAACATTCTCAGAGTCTCCTTAACATGCTGTCTCAATGCATTTCAGACATTGCTCTTCTTGCCTGCCCTACTCTTTTAATGCAGCCTTCCTGAGCCCATCTAGGTTTCCGTGATAGAGCACTGCAAATTTCAACTGGTCCCAGGCATTCTCAATTGTGTTCATGTTAGCAGACACTGCAGGCTATTGCATTTAGTTGATTCCTACCTCCTGGAGGAAGGTGTTCATGAGGTTGGCACAGTGTGCTGATGCTTTATACTGATGAACCCTTCTACTGCAACCCTGGGGTGTGAATTGGTACCAGGCCACCTCGAAAGTCTTCTATAAAGATTATTAGGTGTCAGACAAATTCTGCGCTTCTAGAATGGATTTCTTACCCTGCAGTAGTAGAGTGTGCACTGATATGCAACCTCCTGACAGACTAAAACTGTGTGCTGGACTTAAACTCAAACTTGGGTCATTTGCCTTTCATGGACAAATGTTCTACCAACTTAGCTACCCAAGCACAGCACAGGACCCATCCTCACAGCTTTATTTCAGCCAATACCTCATCTCCTACCTTCCAAACTTCACGGAAGTTTTCCTGTGAAACTTGCAAAACTAGCCATTCTGGAAGAAAGATTATGGCAGAGACATGGCTTAGCTGTGGCCTGGTGTGCTAGTTCTGCAATTTTCACAGGAGAGATTCTGTACAGTTTTAATGGTAGGGTATGAGGTACTCATGGAAATAAAGCTTTGAGGATGGGTCCTGAGTTGTGCTTGGGTAGCCCAGTCAATAGAGCACTTACCAACAAAAGGAAGGCAAAGGGTTCAAGTTCGAGTCTCTGTCTGGCACACTGTTTTAATGTACCAGGAAGTTTCAAATTCTGCACTTTTGCTGAAGAGAAGCATATGCCACTGTCCCAAGACCCATTCCATGTTTTCCCATGTACCCATTCCTTGTATACTGTAGTGCTGTAAGTTATGGCTTTTTTCATACTGGATGCATAGAGTTCAAATTGATTGTGTAGAGATGTTTGCATAGTGTCTTGGTCCACAGTGTCTGCACAGGGCACATTCAGTTGCACTCGACTAAGCAATAAATTGTAGACAGCAGTCAGCGGGCATTCATGTTGGCTGTGGGCAACCATGAAGAGGCAGGTCAACAATGTTATGTTTCTCATGATGCTAGTTGAATATATGATTCTGTTGTCACTGTGTAGGCATATTCAGTGGACAATTTCTTGTGATCACAATCCCTCTTGCTGTAAAATAAGAATGAGCATGATGTCCAAAGTTGAAGTGACCTTTGGAGGTATTTGACACAATGAACAGTGTACACAGGTTGCATTGTCCCACTCACATTCAGAGACACAGCATGCTTTACATTGCGCTGCATTGTGAATGCAGATTAACATTTACTTCAGTTACACAGATGACTGCATGTAACAATTTCTTGTGGTCAAAAGGATATTGAGAAAGAAGTTTCCACTAAAAAACACAATGCTACTTGTGCAGATGGTGCAAAACAGTTTTTGAGCAGTTTATATTTAAATCCTGAATAAAATGATTGTTTAGGAAAGCTGTTTCCCAGCATTTCCTGGAAGTAACTCTTACCTGTAGAGGTGGGAGGTCAAATGGTCTCACTTCTAGGGACAGGAAAACAGTTCTTAATTACAGAGGTTTTTACTTTTTCACTATAAAGGTTTTAGGGAGTGAAAGTGCCAAGGCCTGGTGATTAATCTCACATGTAGGGAGTTATCATGTGGGTCTGACTGCCATCAATAAGCTGTAATTCCATTTGTGATGAATCTTTAGTTTTAGTTATTTCATTGCAAAGAGCTTAAGAAGCACATGATACAAGGTAAACTGTTTCAGCAGCAGTATTATCCAAATTTGGTATTGGAACCATAATGCCATTTAAATTATTGTTTGCCAAAATAGAAATTGATACTTTTATAAAACTAGTGGTATCTTATTACTCATAAGTGGTAGTAGTGTACTTGATTATTTGAATTTATATTACTGTCATCACTTGCTCCAGAACATGAGTCAATCAAGCTCTGATTTTTAAATGAAGTGGTAAATCAATCAATCAAATTGGCGATCAGGGACCCTGTAGATAATGTGCCGGCCTCACAATTCTCCTCCATAGAAGGCAATTTTGTGCACTTTGGATCCAGTTGTCATGGACTCCTAGTTGGCAAAGGTCTTTCTGTAGCTCATCCTCCCATCACTTCCTGGGTCTTCCAATTGGATGGGTACCATCAGGTCTTCCCATAAGTACAGCTTTTGCCCAAGAGGTGTCTGGTCTCCTAGCAATGTGGCCTGCCAAGCCTATTTCCGCACTTTCAGTTTTTGAATGATGTTCACTTGCCTCATCAGCTTGTACAATCCTTGGTTTTTTTCTACATCTCCAAGAGTTCCCTTCCTGGACAGGTCCAAAGACCTCCTCATAATGTTTCTTTCGAAGACCAACAAGCTTTCTTCATTGTGCTTAGGGTTTCTGTCCCATACAACAATACTGGCACTATCACGTCATTGTATGCTTTAAGTTTGATCTTAATTGACGGATTCTTGGATGACATTATCTGCTTTAGACTGAAATAAGTCTTAGGCCCATTCACAATACATTGGTTTATTTTCTGTTTTAAATTATTTTACCTGTTGAACCATGTATCGAGGTACTTAAATTTTCCACTTTAGCAAATTTCCATATCCCTACCTGTAATGGGATGTCATTAGGGTCTTCTCTTGATGCCTCCATTACCTCGGTCTTTTCCGCATTAATCTGTAACCCGATCTTACTTGCATTTTGTGCTGGGTCTTCTACAGTTTCTGCCATCTCTTCCTCTGAGTCTGCTAGAACTGCAATGTTGTCTGCATAACCTAATAAATCTGCCCTACCATTTAGCGTCCGAAGTGGTAAAAGTTTCTGAAATTAAAATGTGAACATAAAATATTAATTCTAAGATATAATAGTCATGTTTATGTGCTCCCAGGAGAACTATGATTAAAAATTAAAAATTATGTAATTTTTCCCACACTCATCAATTTACATTTTGTTGAATGTTGTCTTGGATGGCATAAAAACAATATGAGCATTAATATCTGTGATAAATTGTTCAAAGTGACCTAAAGTGAAATAACCACATAAAACTGGTTCTAGGGATAGCAAAAGCGAACCTGAAATTTGGTAGAAGAGTCCAAATGAAAGATAAATAATCTATGAAACATGTGACTTACAAAAAAATCCTTCCACCAATTCCTGAGTATTACTCATCAGTTTGGCACATGTACCAAGTAGTGTAGTATTAACAGAAATCTGACTTCTGTGTATATTCACTTCAGTAATGCAATCATTGTGAATAAATGTTGTAAAACGATTTTTCTATTTGATGATACATGGCGGCAAGTTTTGTGACAAGTTATTTATTACCTTTAAATAAAAATATGTTCAATATATTTATATCTTGTCCCACATTCATGAGGACCATTTGCTTGGGATCTGTGGAAGGTACATTAGCATATTTATTTTTCTTTGTAAATAGGTATTGTGTATTCCTGTTTGTCCAACTTCTTCTGCTTCCTGGAGGATCTCCTCACTATGGATGTATTCAAACAAAAATCACCTAAAGAATTGCAGTAACTTTTGTCAGTAGGCTATTCATAAAGCCCATTAGCAATATGGCTCTGGTGGCAGGTGCTAGAAGAGAGTCATTGTGCAGTATGGAGAGGATTGCTGTTAAAATTGCAAGAGCATACTTTCCAAGAAGAATCAGATAATTGTTTTACTTCCTTCCCAACCAGAAACTGGTACAGCGAGAAAATCAGAGAAATTAAAGCTGATACAGACGCTTACCAACAGTTGTTCTTCTTGGGTGCCATTCATGAAGGAAACAAGGAAGAGACTAATTATAATGGTGCCACACACTACAGGATAGTCAGTGGAGTATAATTAAAGATGTAGATACAAGAGACTTGATATAATTATGAAATAAAACAGCATTTTTAAACTTATTGACAAGAGTCACAAAAACTGGAATAGTCCAAATAAATTGTCCAATAATGATTATACTGTCATCAGATTTAGAGTTTCATAAATATTGATACAGCTCTTAATATCTCTCTGTTCTTGAATGAAACCCAAAATCAAGCTGGACAGTTTATGTATTATTAATTGTGTGAACAGAACATGCAGTACAATGAAGGTAATTACCACCTTGCAGTGTGACTGTTATCTTGTAATCATGCAAGGAACATCATTTAGAATCCTGTCACTATCTATAAATGTTTATAACATTTTTGCAAGAAATGTTTAGTTTAAATATATTGCTTCAAATGTTACTGAAAATAGACTTTTTGTGGTTATGTCGAGGCAGTTGTCCAAATTTAGCATTTTTTCTTATGAATTCCAGTAACTGCTTTGTTACTGTTTTACATCACCATTCGTTTTTCTCTTTCTTTGATAGGGTTTTTTTGCTAGCAAGTACTGACTATGAACCACAGTGGAGTGCTTCAGTTTTAATCACCTACAGTGATGATATAAAAACAGAACCACCCACCATAAAAAATCTTACACTGAAGATAAATAATATTCCTTATAATGAAGGTAATATAATTATGCTTTCTTTTTTCTTACTAGTTGTTGTCAATATCATCCTTCCTTAGTTTTAATTTACCAGTTGTTTCTGTTGAAAATCACATGTTCCACAATAGCCTTTCCAAAACACACACACACACACACACACACACACACACAAACACACACACACAATTCTGGTGGCAGATGTTTAATTCTATGGCTCTTCATATACACTCCTGGAAATTGAAATAAGAACACCGTGAATTCATTGTCCCAGGAAGGGGAAACTTTATTGACACATTCCTGGGGTCAGATACATCACATGATCACACTGACAGAACCACAGGCACATAGACACAGGCAACAGAGCATGCACAATGTCGGCACTAGTACAGTGTATATCCACCTTTCGCAGCAATGCAGGCTGCTATTCTCCCATGGAGACGATCGTAGAGATGCTGGATGTAGTCCTGTGGAACGGCTTGCCATGCCATTTCCACCTGGCGCCTCAGTTGGACCAGCGTTCGTGCTGGACGTGCAGACCGCATGAGACGACGCTTCATCCAGTCCCAAACATGCTCAATTGGGGACAGATCCGGAGATCTTGCTGGCCAGGGTAGTTGACTTACACCTTCTAGAGCACGTTGGGTGGCACGGGATACATGCGGACGTGCATTGTCCTGTTGGAACAGCAAGTTCCCTTGCCGGTCTAGGAATGGTAGAACGATGGGTTTGATGACGGTTTGGATGTACCGTGCACTATTCAGTGTCCCCTCGACGATCACCAGTGGTGTACGGCCAGTGTAGGAGATCGCTCCCCACACCATGATGCCGGGTGTTGGCCCTGTGTGCCTCGGTTGTATGCAGTCCTGATTGTGGCGCTCACCTGCACGGCGCCAAACACGCCTACGACCATCATTGGCACCAAGGCAGAAGCGACTCTCATCGCTGAAGACGACACGTCTCCATTCGTCCCTCCATTCACGCCTGTCACGACACCACTGGAGGCGGGCTGCACGATGTTGGGGCGTGAGCGGAAGACGGCCTAACGGTGTGCGGGACCGTAGCCCAGTCTCATGGAGACGGTTGCGAATGGTCCTCGCCGATACCCCAGGAGCAACAGTGTCCCTAATTTGCTGGGAAGTGGCGGTGCGGTCCCCTACGGCACTGCGTAGGATCCTACGGGCTTGGCGTGCATCCGTGCATCGCTGCGGTCCGGTCCCAGGTCGACGGGCACGTGCACCTTCGGCCGACCACTGGCGACAACATCGATGTACTGTGGAGACCTCACGCCCCACGTGTTGAGCAATTCGGCAGTACGTCCACCCGGCCTCCCGCATGCCCACTATACGCCCTCGCTCAAAGTCCGTCAACTGCACATACGGTTCATGTCCACACTGTCGCGGCATGCTACCAGTGTTAAAGACTGCGATGGAGCTCCGTATGCCACGGCAAACTGGCTGACACTGACGGCGGCGGTGCACAAATGCTGCACAGCTAGCGCCATTCGACGGCCAACACCGCGGTTCCTGGTGTGTCCGCTGTGCTGTGCGTGTGATCATTGCTTGTACAGCCCTCTCGCAGTGTCCGGAGCAAGTATGGTGGGTCTGACACAGTGGTGTCAATGTGTTCTTTTTTCCATTTCCAGGAGTGTATTATTTGTACTTTTTTCTGGAGCTGTATCCATTCTTGATTATTAATATTAAACATTATTCTGTGGGTCTAGTAATTCAGTTACCTTGGAAAAAATATGACAAATGAGAAATACTTTGTCTTTTAATTGGCACTACGTTAATATTGTCCTATGTTAACCTGGAGATACTAACTTGTCAAAAACATTTATTCTATAAAATTGAATCCCATATTTTTGTTGTGGTCACGGACTCATGATAAAAGTTGTGTTAACCTGGCATCATTGTAGTGGTCATCTTATAGTTCTATTAAAAATTTGTTATTGTTTGCTACAAAAAGCACCAGAAGATATATTTGATAACATGAATGTAAATAACCTATGTCCACAGTCCAGCCATTTATTCATTCATTCATACATTGTGTTCCATGGACACCATCATAAGGGAAAAATCTCTACAATGTGAAACAAGTCCAGATAGTTTTTTAACTCTTAACATCTAGTGTCACAGATGCTATCTCCTGTGTACTAGTCTAACAACTATCATTGTATTGTAACTGACAATAAACAATCAAATAAAGACACATTAGATTTACTCCTGCAGACATTGCAATACATCACTAACTAGCTTAAGCAAATTACAAAAATCACATGGTGTTTATTATGGTTTTGGTGATGTTTACAACAGAATATTAAAAACATGTGAATCATGGCACATTTCCTTTTAAATGTAAATGTACAATAGTAAAACATGTTTATAAAAATGGAGGTAAGAAAATCAATTCTAAATACAGAGCAGTTTGCCCCTTCCCATCTGTTAAAATATATTTGACACAATGACCTACAATTTGATTCATTTGTCATTGCATGACGTGTAATCTGCCTCTCACTTTGTTTGTTGTAAAAGATTCTCCACATAGAAATCCATATATGACTTACAAACATTAATTTCTGACAGAGCTAACCAACAAAGTCTATTGTGTTTGTCAATTTGATGACCCTTCTATGCACTTTTATTGTATCGACCATAGCATCCTACTCAACAAAATGAAATTCTATGGCATTAATGCTATCTGTCTTGCACTGATACAGTCACACACTCATAAAAGGAAGCAGAGACCACATTGGCCATCTGCATCAAAGGAATAAAACTAAACTCAGAATAAATTAACATAAAATATGGAGTCTCACAAGTTTGTGTACTGTGTCTATTCTTGTTCTTAACCTATGTAAATGATCTTCCCGTGACTGTAGTAACTATTTAAAAACTGTAAGCTACTTAGTTCCATGTTCAGTATATCATATTCATGATTTATATTATGTGCAGACAAATGGGTTGCAAGATGTCCCTTAAAATTTCTCCTAATCTCACACTCTTGACTGGTTCTCCTATAACCTAGTTTCAGTCAGTGATGAACATGATAGTTATTTTCATCAGCACATGTTGGTGATGCGGTCACACTGCAGGACTGAAAGAGGATTGAAATGTTGACTCTCTACTGCTAGATGCTTCAGCATGGCATGTCAAATGCTCATCCCAAATGCAAGTCTACAGCCAGAAAATTCAAAGCAATGTTAAATTAAGGAAGAATTTTTCATGAATATATTTTCTGTGTGTATTATACTTAATGTCATATTCATTAGTGCTCCATGCAGAAATAAATGTTGCAGTTAAACTACTGTCCGTGTGTGTCATTTTTAATACAGTTTTTTTACATGTGTAAATGGTTGATCTAAAGAATGGTGTGTAATCGAGAGAAATGGTTTGCATATTGTGAATCAGTAAGTTTCAGCTGTCTTTGTAAGAGTACTGGATACCAAGATATCTACAGAATTTTTTTTCCTCTCTTTTTCAGTGAAGGCAAAACTACATGCTGTAGTAATTGTAGTAAACAGTAGGCAGTATTATATAAAGAGTAATTATGAGCTTTTCTTCAATGAATTCTGGCTGTATCTGCAGCAGCAGAGACAAAATGAGAATCATATCCCTCTATCTGTTTTTATTGAAAAAACCAATGAACAAAAACATAGCTGATGTTGACAAAGTAGTTGAAACAAAACAAAAGTATGGATCCCACTTTGGATCTTATATCTTTTCCACACAAGTCTCTCACTTGAGAAAGTCCACCAAAGAAAAGGAAACAAAACTACTAGAGAGTGGTCGGCACAGCATTACCATGAAGCTGTCCAGAGAGGCCAGACCACCATTACACAACACTCTTGAGCCACAGTCCAAAGCTGCCACTTCTGATGATCTGGGCGAGACTACCAGCAGGTGAGATGCATGGATGTTGCAGTTGGGCTGGGAGATCCCTACAAGTCCGGGTGTTGTGTCGAACGGCCTTCTGGCCAGTGGTGAACCAGCTTATAAGGGCGATTAGTGGATGGCTCTTCTGGGACTATTTTTGATAACGTGAGTGGTGTAGGAAAATAGTCTGCTTGTTGATTATGATCTCTGGCACTGCTGTCAATCCACAGTGCTTGGGTAGTGGGCCCTGATGTCCAGTGGCTAAGACATGAGGCTGTGTTTTCGTCTTTGACAGTAACCTTTGTCATACCATAAACATTTGCTCTGATTTCACCCACTGTGATTAAGGCATCCTGCATCACTGTTCCCTCATGTGGGATGCTGATGTCACAGGCAGATGGGACAGACTCTGCACAGGTGATAAAGAGTAACTAATTGTGTTACTATGTTTTAATGGAACTATTTGATTAGTAAGTGCAACTTAATCTAGTCTCAGTCTGTGCTGTAGCACTAGGTGATTCACTTTTGGAAAATGTCATCTGTAATTGGAAACATTTTAATCATAATTTATTGTTGAACATCCATCACTAAATAATCTTTCTAAACTAAAAACTGTCACAACACTGTAGAAGAGAGTATATAGAAATGTTTCAGTTTTTTCATACTTGAAGCTGTGAAGCAAGCAGTTTGATTCAAAATGTGAGTAGCTTTTGGCACTATAGTAGCTGTGCATATCATACCATGGTTATGGAGAGGGAACAAGCTATCTTAAAACTCAGTTCTGATCTGGCAGTTGCGCAGGTAGAATTAGACCAGTTGAGATCTGATACAAGTATTCAACATCAATATTTCACTCTGAAAAAAAATATGTGGATCACAAATGTATAAAACACAAAGTAATGGACCACTGTGTCTTATAACAACTATGTGTTAAATAAGGTTGTGAGAGATGGTGAAGACCCATTGCAGTTCAATACCTTTGTTAGAAACTTGCTGCAAAAGCAGAGTCTTAGTCCTGATTTAAATGAAGTGAAAGTGTAGTAGGCAAATAAAAGCTGAATGAAGCCAAAGTGAGCATAAATAGAGCAATACAAGAAGCATTCAGTGAATTTATGATGTATTCTCCTTGATTTTCAAATAAACAAGGAAGCAGCTGAAGATATTGAACTATGTCATATGACAAGTCTTTAGGCATGAAACTCACAATGTTCTAACTGAAGTTACTACAAACACTTGTCTGTTGGATGCAAATAAACACTCTGAATATACAAGTTTGACATAATCTTGACTGAGCATTGACATGGCGACTGTGGAACTTGAACTCTTCTCCAATTGGAACCCAAGAAGGAACTTGTACCTTGTGACCATATTTCATAAATACTATGCAGCAGTGATACCTCAGAACTCTCAGGGCACATGGGACAAGGCTCGTCTGGATTGGTGCCATCAGTAATGCTGTAGGGATATGCACCATCTTTGTGACAGCTAGTGTGATGTAGTCAGTGATTGACAGTCTTTCTCCCTTAAATATGCATGGGTGTAGTGTATGGATGTGGAGCACAATGGCAGGCAGGAGGATGGAATGCCAACTCAATTGCAGGACAAGAGCTGAGACTATAATTGGCATCAAGCACCTGCCCACAATCTGACATTTGCCCCGAACATGGCCAGAAACACCGACCCGAAAACCAACCACAGGGTGTGCACCAGCATTTGTAGGTGAAGACAAGGGCACTGATGCAGATGAGGCATCAAAGACAGTGATAAGACTTTCTGAGGTGCCCAACCGGATGACTGGAGGCAACTCCTCTGCTGGCTGTGGCACAAGGTTACTATTGCGGCTGTGCACAGAAGGCAGCTGCAGATCGGCCTCCATAGATGTCCCCAGCTGAGGAGATTACCATGCTATGGCAGGTAACAACTGCATACTTGACAGCAGCTGCTACAGGCCCTGGGAACAATCTGGGTCCATGAACATAAACGGAGTTGCAGTATCTTGAGAAGTAACACGCCTAAGCTGGTTTTGATGCTGCCAGTGCAGCCCCATTGAACTGCAAAAGCACCTCAGACATCATACCACATTCATATCCATAATTCCTGCCAAAGAGCCCAGTTGCTTAGGGCAAAACTTAGAACTAGGCAGCAAGACAGAGATCAGTTCGGGTGGACACAGGAGATGGAGCAATGTCCATGCAGGAGTTCCACTGGTGACTTGCCACCTTGGGCAAGGAACAACAAGATGACTAAAAAATTTTGAGGGCCTGGTCCTGTGAGTGTGTGGCCCACAACTTGTCCATCTATGACTTGAAGGTTCGGACAAACTGTTCCACATCGCCATTGGACTGTGGTTGGGAGAAGGCTGTGAGGATATGCTGTGTGCCACTATCACGCAAAATTGTTCAGATTTATGTAACATGAATTGTGGCTCATTATCAGACACTGTTACTTCTGGCAAACCTTCATTACAAAAAAATTGAAGTCAGGGTCAACACAGTACTCACAGACATAGTGGAGGTCATGGGTTTGATGAAGGGGAATTTGCTGTAAGTGTTCACCACCAATAACCAGTGGGTATTCCAATATGGATCAGAAAAGTCAATTTGCAGCTGTTACCATGGTCCAGCAGGGCAAGGCCAATGAAATTAATACTGAGCAGGAGCGGCCTGATGCCCTGCTCACATAGAATACTGTAAGTCATTGTCTCTATCTGAGAGTTTGTCTCTGGTCATGTACAATGGCGCTTGGCTAACTGTTTGGTCCAGATGACACCCTAATGACCCCTTTGTAACAGTTTGAGTACTTCCTGCTAGAGGGACTGAGGAACCATTACACAAGAATCTCCACTTTCTGAATGAAGGAGGAGAATAACCATCTGCACTGAAATGACTTGACCATGTGCAAAGTAGTGGTGTACTGTAATGTGGCAGATACGACAATGCTATGAGACCACCCTTGGCAAACAAAATCAAGAACCCCACTCAAAGCTGGGTCCAATGCCGTTGCACTGCCACTCAATGAAAAGTCACCAGAAAGTCTTTCAACATGAGCATCTTCTGAGAGTCGATATGGAAACCCAAGTCCTCCAATGAATCCAAGTTGGCATTGGAGCTTACTGGTAGGGACAATAGCAGGTCAGAATTGAAATGCTTAGTGGTAGGCTAATATGTCAACTCATATTGGTAATTAGACAACAATAGGGCCCACCGTGGTAACTTCTGCAATGTACGAGCTAGGACAGGTTGCGAGGAACCAAACAAGGCCATCATCAACCTGTGGTCCATAATCAAGTAAAATTGGCATCTGCATAAGTGTTGATGGAATTGAGTAGCCCCATGAATGATAGACAGAGGCTTTTTTTACCAGCTGTCTGTAATTGAAATGTTCCTTATACAGTATCTTTGATGCAAAGGCAGTTGGCCTGTCTGTGGAGCCCACATGGTGTGACAACACTGCACCAATACCATAAGAGGAGGAGTCCACTGCAAGATTAATAGGATTGGAGGAGTCAAGGTGTATAAGACACTGGTCACTTAATCACTTAGTAGTGAACCCTTTAAGCACTGAAAAATGATCTGAGAATCACATGTAGTGACTGTATGTTACAGTGATGTGTATTCTGGCATCACTCACTGCTTGAAGTATTTATTCTTGGTGATGTGTTCATTGACATATCTTTATTCTTTGTTTTGTAGTAATTAATTGTTCCTTGCTCTTGTTGAATATATGTTGTATGCCACATGGATACCTTGATTTAACAGTATTAATGCCTGAGGGTAACTCTAATAAACAACACACTAGACCAAACAAAAGAAATGCCCTTGCAGTGCAAATGATTCAGTGGAGCAACAATGTGATGAGCATTAGGTATGAAACAAATGTAAGATGTCAATTTTCCCATGACTGTTTGTAGTTCTGTCACATTTTTGGGGGCAGGCAAATCATGAATCGCACACAAATGCCAGCAAGATGTATGAATGTCACACGCAGTAATCACATGATCCAGATGATCCAGCCACTCTATTTCTGTGTTAAAAAATGAATATTTGAAATGGTTACTCTTTAAACCCTCCTTCGATAACACTTTGACCACTGCTTCGAGGTTCTACAAATGTTCATCCAGCATACAGCCAGAGACGACTGTGTCAGCCAAGTAATTAGCATATGATGGTGCTTCTGAAGTAAGTTGCTCCAAGTACCTCTGAAATATTGCTGAGACCATTGCACTACCAAACAGTAACCAATGACACCAAAACGGATTCAGATGGGTGTTGATCACAAAAATCTTTTTGGATGCTGCCTCCAAAGGCAGTTGCAGTATGCCTCCTTTATGTCAATTTTTGAAAAAACAAGAAGGAACAACAGTTTGTGGATTGTCAGTAACTTTTAAAGTGCACAGTCTTAGATGATCCAATGGCTTTGGTAGAACAACCAAAGGGGATGCTCAGTGCTTTGCAGACACAGCTTGCCAACACTGCAGATCTGCTGCTGCCTGGTTCCATAGAGCATTTGGGACAGGTTGAGCTTGAAAAAATGTTGGCTGTACATTATCTTTTTATATAACATGGGCCTGAAGCACTGATGACACCATCAAACAAAGAACTGTACATGTCACACAATGCATTGACACTAGCAAGTGGCAAAGCTGAATTTACTTGCAACACATTCCTTTGAATTGTCAAACCAAATAAATCAAAACTATCCATTTGAAAAATGTTTGTATTGTCTTGTGAACATAGGACGTGAAAGAGAAACTATTTTCATAGAACCACAGAAAGTAGCAGGCAAACTACACTCACCTAAAACAGGAATATTGTGACCAGTAAATGCTGATAGCATGGCACTTGGCTGCTGGAGCTGCAGGCTACTTGAACATTCATATTATATGTGGATGAGCAGTGTAACAGTCACCCCATTGTCTAACTGAAACTTCACATTCTGATTTGCCACATGCAAATGTACAAACAATTTGTTAGACTGCCTGTTGATCACTGAAGACTGTCCTAGTAATCAGGTTGAACTACCAACATGTCTGTGTGCACATACATGTCCTGTGGGAAAGAGTCTGGCATTGACTGAAAACTGTGTGGCACCAGATTGCTGAAGACACATTGGATGTGGCCTGCTTGTCGCATGTGAAACACTTTGCCTGCTGGAAAGGACTCTGTGCCCTGTCTTGTGCACTATAATAACGTGGGCAATGCTTCCGTGTTTGTGCAGCACTGTGCACCAACAGAGGGACTTGTTAGCATGAAACTGAGTCCTCGGGCCACGTCCACCCTGAGCAGGTGGGTGGGGGAGACGGGGGTGGAGGCTGATGTCTGAAGTTGCTCACTCTTCACCATAAAAATAGGTGTAGCTCTCATATCAAGTTCAGCAATGTCTGCTATTCCTGAGACTCAATTATTGACAACATAGTTTTCAAGTCTGGGTTTGGGGTTAGGAAGCTTCAGAATAAAGGCCTGAATGCATGCATGTAAAACAATATGAATGATAGCATGTTGAAGCATTACATCACTATAACTTAAGCCACAGAAACACCTGAACTTACTCTGTCTTGTTAACCTGTTTATAGGATTGCTCAAACTTCTGTTTGAGCCGAAAGAATGTATACCTAGCAGCTCCTACATGTATTTGAAATTCAAAATGATCAGACAGTTTGGACACTAGTTCATCATATGGCACTTTGTCAGGACGAAAATCTTGGAATAATTTGAGTGCCAAATGGAACACCTCTGCATCTGCTGTGAACAACAAATGAAAAATGTGCTAGTTACCTGTGATGGCGGCATGAATGTGTGCTGTAAGCTGGGCCACATGTTCTGCCCAGATTTCACTTTGCCCCGCAAACTTTGGAACTCAGGTACCTGAGGAACTTGCTCCACTGGTTGAATGTGAATATAGTGTTTGTAATAACTGGTCAATACACTGTCCCCATAACTGTAAAATTTTGGTTGATAACAAGCCTGGCACTGGGGTAGTGACAGATATAATATTCACTCTTACCCAACTAACACACAAAACAAGACTGAAAAAGTTGACAAATTAGTACGAAGTATTCTCCTTTTGTGCACATAGGTGGACAAACAGAAAATTAATTTGAATTAATAGCCAGATAATATAACCCTTTATTTAATGCTGAAATACACTTATCTTTGTAGGAATCCATTGCTATAACTGAGTTAACCACACATGGAATTATGTACACAAGTATAACTCTTAAAACTTCCTGGTGGGTTAAAACTGTGTGCCAGACTGAGACTTGAACTCGGGACCTTTGCCTTTTGTGGACAAATGCTCTACGAACTGAGTTACCCAAGCAAGACTCATGACCTGCCCCACCTCTTCACTTCCGCCAGTACCTCATCTCCTACCTTCCAAACTTCACAGAAGCTTGTAACACCAAAAATGCAGGGTGCATGGCACCTGCTACTAATATATAATTTTTTTGCTGAATTTTATGTAAATATTTGTAATTTAAATGCTTTCTTTTAATAAGTAAGGACATTGTTTCACTGTATGTGTAAATTTAGGTAGAAGTCTGTTGACATTTCATTGTATTTATTTTTGTCTTACTGTGAAACTTGTAAGCTCTGGGGAAAAGCCAAAAGAATTGTTATTTGCATTGACTAGCAACGATAATAGCAGTGCTTGTGCATTGTAACATCTTTGGGTAGGGAGTTGCACGGAGCGTGAGGAGAGAGGGAGATAGGTTCCAGTGCTTGTAGTGTGCGGAAGTGTGGTGTTAACACTCTCGCAGTAGAGTGTACCATTTCGGCGGCATCATGTATGCGTGCCAGCCAGATGTTTAGTAGCAGGAATAAGGACAGTGGATGAGCAGAAGAGGTTGTATTAATTATGATTGCCCACTCCTGTAATTAACTGTGCTCCACAAGATGCTACCGTCTTCAACAACAGCAGCAATTCCAGCAACACAGATTCATCGTCAGCTCTGAGTTTCATCGTTTGCACAGCACTGAAGTAAGACTGTTCATTGGTAGAAAGTATTAATGGCTAACCCAACAGCACAACTGAATGTGATTTGATTAATAAAATTTGTTTAAATAATAATCAGTTAAACTAAGAAAAAAAGGTGACAACCTTCAGTTGCCACATCAGTGTTTAACAATACATGTTTTTCTTTCCCGTCATCTTGTACAGGATTTTGGATGTAAATTGCCACAGTGGGCTGTGGGCTGGTGACTGTTAATTATTTCCTTTTCGTTCATTAGTGTAACTTCTGAATTCATGATCTGTGGTATACCCCTTTTCTGTCCAGTGTTGTTCGTGAGTGAATGCACAAAATAACTTTCATTTTTCCAAATTGTAACCCTGTTCAGTTTAATTACATTTTAATTTTAGTAGACTTTTGCACCAGAAGGGTCTGTTGTACACTTTCCTCCTACTTATCAGTATTATTTCTTTGGGAAAGATAGCCTTATCCAATTAGGCATACACGCAATCCACTGTCATATTTTATATTGCAAGTAGGATAGGTCAGTTAGTAAGGGGGAGGTTACAAGCTCTCCCATGAAACTTGCAGAATCCACAAAAGGCAAAGGTCTTGGGTTTGAGTCACGGTCCAACACACAGTTTTAATGTGCTAGTAATTTCATATCAGTACACACTCCACTGCAGAGTGAAAATTTCCCTCTGGAAACATCCCCCAGGCTGTTGCAAAGCCATGTCTCTACAATATCCTTTCTTCCAGGAGTGCTAGTTCTGCAAGTTTTGCATGAGATCTTCTGTGAAGTTTGGAAGGTAGAAGACAAGGTATTGGTGGAAGTGAAGCTGCAAGGATGGGTCATGAGTCGTGTTTGGGTAGCTCAGTTGGTAGAGCATTTGCCCATGAAAGGCAAAGGTCCTGACTTCGAGTCTCAGTCCAGCACACAGTTTTAATCCACCAGGAGGTTTTATATCAATTAACACTCAACTGCAGAGTGAAAATTTTGTTCTGGAAACAACCCCCAGGCTGTGGAAAGCCATGTCTCCACAATATCCTTTCTTCCAGGAGTGCTAGTTCTGCAAGTTTTGCAGGAGAGCTTCTGTGAAGTTTGGAAGGTAAGAGATGAGGTACTGGCAGAAGTGAAGCTGTGAGGACATCTTGTGAGTCATGCTTGGGTAGCACAATTGGCAGAGCATTTGCCCGCGAAATGCAGAGTTCCTGAGTCCGTGTGTTGATGTTGCACACAGTTTTAATCCACAAGGAAGTTTCCTGTTGTGATGAAGCAAGCTGGGATGATTTTACTTCCCCTCTTGTTTTCCCATCTGCCTCCTTAAAATTCATTTTATTCTTAACTAATTACCATTAACATATATGAGTATAATGTGCATTTTCATAAAAGAGATCGGTTGGCCTTCAGGTTTAAAGAAACCAGATCTAAATTTGTGCTTTGTTTTATGTATGTAATTGATTTTCTAATTTAGTTCGATTATACCTAGTTAGTATCTTTTGTTATAGGATGAAATCAGTAATTGTTTCATAACTTAAAATCTATTGTTGACTTATAAACAAATATAAATTCCATAATAATTATAAACATTTGGAAGACAAAACACTAGCATTCTTTAAGTATTTATTTGGCTCTAATTGAAAACATTTTAACAAAGTCAGCCCCTAATTAATTCCAAAGAAATTAAAAGTTTTGTCAAAAGTATTGTTTGCGTAACAATATTTGTTAATTTCATGATTCAAACAAATAATTCATCTTAACCCTCTCAGTAGGAGAAACTGTTAAAAAGAACCAATTTTATGATGTATTCAGTTAATTTAATGAGTTAAGTTTTAATTGTAATTTCTGTAAATTAAACTTTGGACAATGTGTAGTCTCAATACCTATTATTGTGAGGATATATAAAGACCCAATTTTTGGTCCCGAGACACTCAGTCCATGGCCAAGTTTCAGACAAGAACATGTGTTGGTTGGAACAAGAACAACAATGCATCAAATTAACTGTGAAATAAGCGTAACACAATTATGCCGTGTGTTAAAACAGTGACAGTGTTTGTTCAATACATAACGCAATGGTGTTTGCTTGCAAACTATTAGTGAGGCTTATCGAAAGTTAAACAATAGTGCACTGGCCATATTAAATGTGTATATGGGCAGTTGGGAACTGTGAAAGTAAACAACTGTGAAATGCAAATGTGCACCTGTTAGCTAATCATTTAAAGTAGTCCATGCTTGACTTCTACTCCCCATTTTTCATCCAATATAGCAATGCAGTACGTCAACACTGAGAACAATAAACAAAGAAATAAAGCAGGCAAACCATCACAATATCAGCTCGCACTCTGTTGCAGAGTGAAAATTTCATTCTTGAAGTATAACTCTTGATTTCCAAGTAAAGAAGGAAGCAGTTGAAGACATGGAACTGCACGATATGCAGGTACTAGGAACAATTATCCACTAGATGCAAGTAGACACTCTGAATATACATGCGTAGCATAAGCTCATCTGAATGTTGATGTCATGACTCTGTGAAACTTGAACTCCTCTCCAGATGGAACCTAAGACAGAACTGTCACACTTGTTCCTTGCAGCTGTATTTCATAACCACTACGTGGCCATGGTGCCTTGCAACTGTAGGGAGGTGTGCCACAAGCTTCATTGGAATGGCAGCGTCAATGACGATATTTGTAGTGGTTGACTGTTGGTCTGATGCAATTATTGACTGACAACACTATAATGTGAAAGTAAAATTTTGTCACATGCCCTGACTAAAAATTTTAAGAAGTGTTGGTGTTATATAAAATCAGTAAACAGATTGGAATCATGTACAAGGGGGGGGGGGGGGGGGGGGGGGAGGTCGAAAAATTTTCTAACCTGACAAATAAAAAATGACAGAAATTTCATAATACCAATTTGTTTTTCAATATAACACCTGTGTACACTAATGTATTTGTGGGCATGTTCAGATAACTTCTGCAAACCATTTAAATAAAAGTCTTCAATTTCAAGTCCAACCAAGTGTTCACTGCATCATCGTTGTTAAACTGTACTCCTTTGAGGTCCTTTTTTTAGGTTTGAGAAAGGATAAACGTCTGATGGAGCCAAATCTAGGGAATATGACAGATGATGTAACAATATGAACCTGCAATCATGCAGGGTTTCCAAGGTTGTGAGGGCTTTGTGTGCTACTGGATTGCCCTGATGCAAAAGCACTCCATGCATCAATTTTTCACACGTTTTTTTCTTTATCTCTTCTCTCAAATGGTGCAGGAGGGTGTAACAGTATGATGCATTGACAGTTACACCCTTCTGCAAGTAATCCACCATAATTACCCCTTCTGCATCACAGAAGACTCATACCACCACCGTACCGGCTGATTTTTACACCCGGAATTTCTTTCGGGTTGGGGATGAAGGATGTTTCCATTGTTGTGACTGTTGTTTTGTCTCAGGATCAAAGTGGTGAACCTGCCATACCCCATATACATTGCAAGACAGCTGTCTTCATCCACTTCAAATTGATGGACGATTTCTTCACAGCACTGCACAACTCCTGTCTCTGATCTGCATTCAAGTCTTTCGGGATCCACTGAGATGAAACTTTCTGCATTCCCAAAATATCCACAACAATGTCATAAGCACACCCAAGGGATATTCCAAATGTGGTTTCAATGTGCTTCAATGTTGTCTGATGGTCCTGCAAAATTGTATCGTGAATTGCAGTCACTACTTCATCAGTGGCTATGGTGACAGGTCTCCCACTCCTTGGCACATCTTCTGTACTCATTCTTCCACATTTGAAGTTGGACACCCAGTTTTTCACTGTTGCATAAGACAGAGAACTGTCCTTAAGTGCATTCCACATGTCCCCTGCAATTTTCTTGGGTGTCATTCCCTTCCAATGAAGATATTCAATCACAGCACAGTTCTTGATTCTCTTGATATTCACCATTTTGCTTACACTATGGTATACAATGCAGCCTAGCAGCAAAACTATCGAAGCTGGAGCTACAGAATTTGAGTTGCTTACCCACAAAGGGTTACCATAAAAGTAGGTGTTGTTGTTTGTGCAAGACATTGTGGTAAGTATCTCAAGCTAGAAACTTTTTGACTGTCCCTTGTACTCTGTCACTCAATTATCCTACAGGCACTGAAAAAGAATCATATCTCCTGTGCCCTGTCTCTCCAGTCACCTACCACCTCCCACATACACACTAAGGAACACTCATTTGGTGACAAAGTACCATCCAGGACTGGAGCAACTGAATCACATTCTCTGTCAGGGCTTTGCATTCCTCTCATTGTGCCTGAAATAAAAAATATCCTCTCCCTATTCATCCACCCTCTCTGACAGTGGTATTCTTCCACCCATTGAGCCTACACAGTATCCATGTCTGTCCTTGTTCCATCATATCCCTGCATCATCTACCCCAGTCCTGTTACGGGCATCTCCTACCACATCACTGGCAAGCATACCTGTGAAAACAACCATCTGATCTACAAACTAAGCTGCAGCCATTGTGCCACATTCTGTTTGGGCATGGCACCTAACAGGCTGTCTGTCTGCATGAATGGCCACCATAAAACTGTGGCTAAGAAACAGCTTGATCACCCAGTTGCTGAACATGATGCTCAACATGCTTCACCTTAATGACTGATTCACATCCAGCATTGTGTGGATTCTTCCTACCAACACCAGCTTTTCTGAATTACACATGTGAGAACTCTCCATACAACATATTCAATGTTTCCCAAACCCCCTGACCTCAACCTTTACTAGTCCCTGTTCCCTACCCACTTATCCACTTCTCCTCTTCTACTCCTGCACTATACACTCCGTCTATTCCACCAGTGCTCTCACTAGTCTTTTCCCCTCATATACTTCTTTCTTCTTCCCCTCTTTTTCCACCTCCCCCCCCCCCCAATCTGCCAATCCCAGTACAGCCTTCTAACACAGCACCTAACATCCCTATCCTCTCCCCACCCTATCCCATCCCATCCATGCACACTCCCAAAGGCAGCTCAGTATCTTCCCCATGCCTACCCCCACCTTCCTAACCACCCCCATCCCTACCCAATGCCTCCTCTTTATCCCACGCCCCTACCCCAGTAGATTGTTGTTAATATTAGATCATGAGGATATGATTAGAATAATTACTGCAGGCACAGACATATTCATACACTCATTCTTCCTGCACTCCCTACATGAATGGAACAGCAAGAAACCACAATAACTGATATTATGGGACATACTCTCTGCCATGCACCTCACAGTGATTTCCAGAGTATATATGTAGATGAAATGAGATGTAGGTGTAGATATGATTGCAGCTAGAGGTCCAGAGCCAGGAACTGTGGCCATGTGTGCGTGAGTTGTGCTTGTGTGAATACTTGTGTATTTTCTGTTTTCGAAGAAAGAGCATGTCGGAAACCTTAATATTTTAGCAGTATTTTTCTTTGTTCTTGGCTGTGACTCAGCACCTCCTCTATGTGGTGAGTAGCAATCTAGCATTTTCATATTGTTGTTATTCCACCCAGGCCTTTCCATTGTTTGGTTTAATTCTGCACACATATGAACATGAGCATAGTTAACATGCAGTTCAGCTGGAATTTGTCTTAGCTGCAATGCGCAGTGGAAGCTTAAGAAGTAATTCTTAACTGTTGGGTCATATGATAAGTGGTATTCTACAGAGAAAGTACTACTATTTGGATGTGAATGATGATTGGTTTTCTGTGGGCTTCACAGCAACATTAAGCAACACAGTTCAAAATCCAGTTGTAAGTGTTTTAGTGTATGCTTGAATAAGCTTGAACAGTAGATCAGCATATTCATCAGCTGATATAATTGCAACATTGGCAATGTCTACAGCAGTTGTTGCATGTAATGTTGGAATGATGTGAGTTCATTGTGTAACTTCTGACACCCTTTCTGTTTCTTCTTGCACTTGCAGATATAAACCCACCACAGTACTTGAAGTATTTAGAACCCACTGCTCTTCAGACAGGTATATTTCTCAGATAAACTAGACAGCGTAACACACAAAGTCAGACACATAAAGACTGCAATTAAAGAGGGAGTGAGACAGAGACAGACAGATTAGTGTCAATCTTTGGGTTCATACATAACTTTAGGTAACTAATAACAACATGTTTTATAAATATTTCCTCAAAATTCTTGCATTGTTCTTCTCTGAATTCTTGCCTTCTCTTCCCATTGTATTTACTTTTTTATCACTTTTTGTACCTAATATCAAAAACTGAAAATTAATTCCAGATGAACTGCAATGTAGTCACCCACAATAAAAGGCACACAAAAAATTTTCAAGTAGGCCACACTTCCTTTCAAGTGTTCACAGTAGAATTTACATTCTACTACAAAGACCCTTAAGATTTGCAATTGAATGAGTTCAGTTGCAACTTGATGAGAAACTTAAAACTGCAATTGTTTGTTTGTTTTGAGTAATCTTCATGTCACTATTTTCCGATATTGTATCCTCAGATTAACAAAAACACAAATTGAAGACAAGTAACAAAGCTTAAAATGGACATAAAAAAAAGTTTACAGTATAATTATTATTAGATATTTTTATATATGTTTTGGGTACAGTTGATATGATTTGTTTAATATACCCTACCAAAAAATGTTGAAGCCATTTAAATAACTTGTTGCGAGCTATTAATAAGGAAATAGATTTTTCTATAAGTAATACAGTGGCATATCCAATACTGGAGTTTTGCTGTCTAGTAAATGTCACATATTTTTGCATTTCTCTTCCTGGCATCTATCTCTCTTTGAATTTTTAAATTTTTTCTTTATAACTGAGTATATGATATTATTATGGCATTTAATAATATCTGAAATATTCTTGTGCACAACAATTGAACAATTGGTTACCCTGTGTTTTGTATTCTATTATTCCACTCCAAAGGTTAATGGAGGACACTGATAAGAAATGGTCTTCTAAAAATATTTAATTGCATAGGCAAGTTCAATTGGTCACTTTCCAAGCTTCTGAAATGAGTGGGTTATTTCAAAAGATAAAATACCGTCAGTACCTTTCAGTTTTTTCTACTTTTTGCTATTACTTTGCTTACTTATTTATTTATGTATGTATTAAGCTGTTTGTACCTTGTCATTTTTAGCATTCTCTGTCCTGATGTCAGTGTCATTAAATTTTTAAAATTATTTCTGAATTGAATGAAATTGTTCTAGATTCCAACACCAGTTATGCCATCTACATTTTGAATAATTTTGAAACAAATCCATATCAGATTTGGAAAGATGCTCAGTTTCCCTCTTTCCCTGATTATGAATTAAGAAGACGGATGAGAGATGCTGAGGTAATTTGTTGAGTTATCTTAACTTTGTGTAATAATAATATTCATCTTAGAAAAAATAGTTAAAACACAGTTTGATGTCAACATAGTTACACTAATCTGCCGCTTATAATATAGAATGCCTTGTGATGTAACGAAATTCCGTTTGGTAAACACAGTAATTTGAGTGACTTTACATTTTAAAATTATGTTCTGATTAATTATGCTCTGATTCCCTGCTGCAAGATCCCAAGTTTTTAAATTTTTTATTGACTTTTCATTACATTAAGAAATTAACACACCCTAACATTTCTCAATTTGTGTTTCTTTTATGGTCAATGACATTGATTCTCTCCAACAAACTCAAGAAGTATGAATAGTTAGAATTACACTGCAACGCATCTCAGCTTTACACAGACTACATTTTACCATTAATTTGTATTCTTAAATATAAGAAACTTTAATGCTTCACCACCTGTTTTTCATCCACTGATTCATCTTGCAAAAAAATTTTAGGGACCAAAACGACTGCAGCTAGAAGCTGTAAGCAACAGGAAGTCGCTACAAATTTTTCTTCCATTGACATTACCAACAGTCGCTCTTATATTTTTTTGTTCATCAGAGAATAACAGTCCTTCATTTGGACAGGTAAGCACTTTTAGAGAATGTGTTTAGTCATGCAGAATTATGTGAATTTTTAATTTACAGACACTAAAGCATTGAAATTGTATTGTTTGTGAAAAGATTGAGAAATATGTATTTGAAATCTTAAATATTAAAAATCTCTTACCCACAATAAATGTTTCTTATACTTTTCTCCGGCAGTGATTTAACTTCTTGTTAGTTTATGTAATGCCAACTGTCTTCACCCATCTCCCCTATGAAATATCCAATTACTTTCTTTTTCTTTGTCAAAATATGACTTGATAGGCAGATCAGATTAAATCTTTGATTATTTGAATTTTATATCTGTCTTTTTTAACTGTCTGGGGAAGTAATTTTTCTCTTTTATAAAAATTATAAGAAAATAATGCAACCGTGTTCAATTTTATGAGTGGTCTCTGAAAATATGTAATAATATACACATGAGACCTTTCAAGAGGAAAATTTCATGATGTTCTCTTTGTAAATTTATATGTTTCTGGGTACTTTGTAACTAAATTTGTTTAAAGTAAGTTTGTTGTAGTAATTTCTTTAATCTCCTTAGGCAGTTTGTTGTGTGATTTTATTCCATGTTATGAAATGCTGTTTCAAGTTTTTTATATATTATTTCATGGTAAATGCAAGTTCATACTAGATCTTGTTACATGGTCATGGACAGAGCTGTTGAGGAAGTAATTATCAAGTCTTTTTTTTATACGATTAAATGACTGGTAAATGTACTCTTATGGTGTAGTTAAAATTTCTCATATTTTGAACAGAATTTTACTATGAGCCCAATTACTATTTAGGGTTATTATACTTATATCCCTTTTCTGTGGTTTCAAATATGTGTTCAGGGCCAGTTTAAGGTCCAAGTGACCCTCTTGGGACATCGAGATGAGAGGGGCAGCAGAGGTGCCACAGTGGGAAGTTTCTATACATGGCAAATCACTATTCATGGCAGCCACTTCGTGCACCAAGCACCCAAATGCAAGCTTTGTTTTCAGGACATACCACAATGTGTAGTGGAAACTGACAGGAGTGAAACAGTACCAGCTAAAAGAGGGGGAGGGGACATCAAATGAAAAGTTGCTTGTGTGAAGTTCCTTAAGTGGCTCTTCCTGTGTTCGTATTTTGTGCATTTGTTCCCTAGAAAAGAATTCTGTGGATGAAAATGGAGTGTATGTGTGTGAACAGTATGTAACAGAAAAGAACTAACCGTTATACGCTGATGGTTGGACTCTTATGGACATACTGATGACATTCTCTTTGTAAGTGTCTGTGTGTGTCCACACTACTTTAGCTGAGGAGTACTATTCCTTCATAGAAATTTTATTATACAGTCTGTGGGGTTACTGTCTACATTTATGTTGATGTCATTTTCCCTTTTTGGACTGAAATTCATGGTAACTATTACATTAAGTTGAACAGTATTTATTAAACACAAATAAATGTTATGTTTCAACAGATTAAAATTGTCTGTGAAACCAAACAATAATAGATTTTACAGGAATAATATGAGCAATCATTCCTCATGGAAACTGAGATGAGCCAGAGCACTACTACTCCATTATCCATGCATATGGAAATTATGATACTAAGCATAGTTCCACTTAAATCATACTGTGATGGAAACCATACAGCCATCAGCTAAAACATTATCCAGCACATGGCTAAATTGGGCAAGTAAACAGCAATGGTGGTCATAGCTCACTTGCAGAGGAAAATCAGATACTAGCAACTGAAGTGATCTAGCTGCTTGGCAGACTTATTTTGCCTGCTACAGAAGTTCATCTGACTGACCTGCAGTGTCAGCTGCTTTCCCGCTGCAGATGCCCTCACTAGACATGTATGATGATATGCACATTGATACGCTTGTAGCTTCCATTTGCACATTTGGCGGGGTCACTAAACGTGACATTTATTTTCTTTGTGTTCAATGTAAGTTTATTGCGGATCAACGAATTGTTAATTGCTGGAGGGTTTCATTTGCATTATTTCTCAGGAATACTCTTGTTTTCTCAGTATGTAACTATAATGTTGTAATCAGCAAAGAGAACTTCTTTTACTGTGACTAACACTACTGAAAAAGACATTCATATGTATCAAAAACAGTATTGAGGAAGTCCCACATTAATGTATTTGCATTCTTATAGGTGTTTCACTAAAATATTGCCGTATTTGAGGTTTGTGTTACCTCTATACTGTATGTCCTATCTGTTATGTATGACTAGAACCAGTTGTTAGCTACACCTCTTATTCATAAGCTTATTTAGTAGGATCTTACGGCCAGTAGGATCAGAAACCTGGGACATATCTAGGAATATGCCTGTGTCACACTGATCCTTGTCAACAATATTAAGTACCACTTTTGTAAACTAAAAAATGGCAGATTCTGCACTTCTGAACCTGCTGTGTAATGCACTTTAGAAAATTTTGTTTATTCAAGTAAGTCAGTTAGCTATTTGTCATAACTGATTTTATTATTTTTGGGAAGGATGATAACAGGGAGCTGGGCCTGTACTTTTGTACATATTTTTCATTATGTTTCTTTAGCAGAGGAACAACTCTTTCTTGTTTTAAATACTCTGGTAAGTTTAATAATGACTCATTTATTAAGCTTATTGACAGAACTTGTGCGCTCTTCATACATTTGTTCAGTATGCAGATTAGTATGTCATCTAGGCCTGCTAACTTTTTATTTTTAGTATTTGTACTCTTCTGCTAATATCATGCTCTGTGGTTGGTAATAAAATAATGTACGTTTTGCATAATTATTTATGGTTGCTGTACATATTTGGGATTTTTGTTGTCTTTCTCTCCAATACTTGGAAAAATCCTCATTTGCAAAGTTTGCCTTGTGGTTTGTATCATTGATTACTCTATTTTTGTCCCTTATCCTTATGTTGTTATGTCTTTGTTTGTCTTTCCCTCTTTTAATCCTTCCAGATGTATCCATGGACAGTGCCATACTATCAGTGTGCTTCATTACATCTCTTTCCCTTACTGTATGTAGTTATGTTTTTGTTTGTCTCTATCTTTTATAATCCCACCAGGCATGTCAATGGATGATGGTGTTCAGTTGATAAGTCTCACTATATATACATACAGTCGGATCATTGCAAACAGTGAACAACATATCATTTTTGGCTGGCAAGTCAGATGGGCCCTTCAGCCAGCTGATTTCAGGCCATGTGGCTACAGACCCTGAGCAACATCCATTTGCTAGCTCATGTATTCCTCTCTGCAGCCAATTGGAGTATCAACAATGACTCTGCACTATGCTTTTTATGCTAGGACTTAATGTTATGACTGGACCTTCTTGAGATCTGAGTATATTACCATCCACTTATGACTATTAACCCTTTCAGACCCTCTGGCTACAATTGTGTACTTTTGTGTATTACCTGCAACACAGATATTTTTCTTCCATGGAAACCCTGTGCACATTTGTGAATGTTCAGTCTTTCCCCCATCCACAAGTGCTTCTACTTGTTGGGCATAACTATAAAAGTATCAACAAGTGAATGTAGTGATATTCAGCAGTTTGTGGGCACCAGAATAAGCAGAAGTGGTTTGTTAGTTATATTCCACTGTATAACTCATTATTGTTATTGTTACATTGCATGGCAATTATTGAATGGTCAGTTTATTTATTTCAATAGTGAACATTTCAAAATTAATTATTTTAGTTTGTAGAAAGAAGCCAAGCGTACAAACTACATTTTGAAAATTGGTACATATATGTGTATAAAATTTGCATCAAAAATCATTAAAAAATCGCCTAAGAGCATTAGAACACAAGAAAGAAAATAAAATTCCTTCCTTCAGAAAAAAAATTTGGTCTGAAAGGGTTAACTTGTACTTCTTCAGTCTGTTGTACCATTTAGCTATCATACTAATTTCAGCTTCACTCATGAGCGGTTTCCATCGCCGTAATTGAAGTTGTCCTTCTGCCAACTGAAAATTTGTAGTCCTAGACAAAGCATAGGGTCATTTGTTCTGTATTTCAGTATAATCAACAAGTGTTAATAATTGTCTTTTGCTCTAACTCAGGGATTACAAAACTCTCCATTTCAGACAACTGAAAATCTAGGATTGAATAACAACAATGTTATGAAAAGGATAGAGTGCTATGGTGGAGACACTGCATCACAGACAAGCACAACAATAAGACTGATAAAGGAAAAGCTTATTTGTTTATCAGACTTTTTGTGCCTGTCTCTGACTCCTCATCTCTACCTTATGGTGGACAGCAACCTATCCTCTTCATAATGTTATCAAAACTCTCCATTTTCTATTTTTTTATTACATGGCAGACTAATATGCTTTATTTTTTGTATTATAAATTATTCTGTCATTACAGGATTGTTTTGCGTCTAGCCCAAGAACAGCATGGAAAGAAAGAAGAAGAAGACTACACAGATGAAGAATGGGATTGCATTAAATATGTTATTTTACTAGTTGCACAAGGATTGCCCCACCAAAATATAAGAGCAGAGTAGGATTTCTGCAGTGAAAAGAGAACAGCAAAAATATGCAGAAGAAAAAGGGAGCAAGAAGTAAGAATGAAGACAAAGCAGATGGAAGAGCACTGTCACTCAAATGAAAGAAGGAAAATCTACAAGAAATTAACAGAAATGAGCTACGAACACAGACCATATGTTGCAAAATGTAAGGATGGAGGATGGACAATAATATATGTTGACTGTAAAACAGGAAATTATGAATAAATGATAAAAATACTTAAAGAAAATTCATGCAGGTGTCTCATACCAGAATGAAGTACTGCTGTACTACACAGCAGAAACACAAATTGATGATATGAGAGTTCAAGAAGTACAAATGGTAATCCAGTGCTGAAAAATTACAAATCAACTGGAACAACATGAGTATAGCCAAGCTCCTGAGAAGGGAGAAATTAAACTTCACAAAAGAATGTGCCATCTTTTTGAGGTTCGCCGATGACATTGTAATTCTGTCAGAGACAGCAAAGGACTTGGAAGAGCAGTTGAATGGAATGGATAGTGTCTTGAAAGGAGGATATAAGATGAACATCAACAAAAGCAAAACAAGGATAATGGAATGTAGTCGAATTAAGTTGGGTGATGCTTAGGGTATTAGATTAGGAAATGAGACACTTAAAGTAGTAAAGGAGTTTTGCTATTTGTGGAGCAAAATAAATGATGATGGTCAAAGTAGAGAGGATATAAAATGTAGACTGGCAATAGCAAGGAAAGCGTTTCTGAAGAAGAGAAATTTGTTAACATCGAGTATAGATTTAAGTGTGAGGAAGTCGTTTCTGAAAGTATTTGTATGGAGTGTAGCCATGTATGGAAGTGAAACATGGATGATAAATAGTTTAGACAAGAAGAGAATAGAAGCTTTCAAAATGCAGTGCTACAGAAGAATGCTGAAGATTAGATGGGTAGATCACATAACTAATGAGGAGGTGTTGAAGAGGATTGGGGAGAAGAGAAGTTTGTGGCACAACTTGACTAGAAGAAGGGATCGGTTGGTAGGACATGTTCTGAGGCATCAAGGGATCACCAATTTAGTATTGGAGGGCAGTGTGGAAGGTAAAAATCGTAGAGGGAGACCAAGAGATGAATACACCAAGCAGATTCAGAAGGATGTAGGTTGCAGTAGGTACTGGGAGATGAAGAAGCTTGCACAGGATAGAGTAGCATGGAGAGCTGCATCAAACCAGTCTCAGGACTGAAGACCACAACAACAACAACAACAACAACAACATTGGTTTATTATTGGTCAATGAGAAAATTGCAACAGCATGGGTGGACACTTGGAGTTGTCCAGACTATACATGAGATCAGGGATAAGATGCACTGGTCTAGTTATAGAATTACTGCTGAATATCACATAACAAATGTGTGCTGGGAGAATCTTGTATAATATTGGCTGTTCTACATCGACAAAAGAGATTTTGGCAAAGTACCAATATCATCTTCAGCAGAACAGGTCTATGATAGAGAAGATGTTCATAGCACCACTTAGCATATTTTGACCAACTAACTGATGATTTGAGCCCATCTAGTTAGACATAATTGGGCTATTATCATCATCTGAAAGTTTACTCCTTTACAGTCATCGACCGCTTTTTGAATTGGGCAGAAGCCTTCCCTATGATTAATATGACCACTGAAACTGTGGCAACTATATTCTTTTGAGGATGGATTGTACATTTTTCTCTGCCTCTTCATGTTTCCACAGATCAAGGCTACACAATCTGAATTGTATTTATTTATAGCATTCACCATCCTCCAAGGCATGAAGCATATCTGCACTACTGCTTACCACCCAGGAGCTAATGGACTCATGGAACAACAGCACCAGCAATCGAAGGTAGCAGTAAGATGTCACATATCACAATATTGCCCAAGAAAGGCAAATGTCCTGGACTTGAGTTCCAATATGGCACATGGTTTCAATCTGCTAGGAAGTTTTGTGTAGGGATGTGATTGTCAGATTAGCACCCAACTCTGAGGTCCAAATCCAGGCATTGGCCTTGTCTGGTTAGTTGTGATCAGTACTGCTGGGCCTTCTGAGGCTTTCCAGATGGAGTTTGAGTTTCCAGTAGGTCATGGACGGGCGACCAACTGAGTTTCAGGTCAACACTGTGGAAACAGGCAGCCTAATTAGCTCAGACATGTCTAGGTTCTTGGGCTGCCCTGTGTTGCAATGACTGCTATGCCAAGTAGTATCTTATAGTAGATAGCATATTGCATTAATGGAGGCAGTTTTGCATCTCAGCCTGTCATAAGAATGGAGAATCACAACTTATGTTGTTAGAGGTAAATTCACCATTTGGGCAAATTATTTTTCAGCTGGACATTGTTTTGGTTTTTTGGATTCCAGATCACTGACACAGTCCAATTAGTGTCCTAATCAGTCCCCTTTCTATACTTGGATGCTTTACTGTAATTGTACAACCAATTTGTTTGTTTAGAGAATACCTTAGACAGGGTGGAAAATTTCAAGCCAATGTCACCATTAAGCCAAGAGCATTACCTAAATTTTGTCGCCCCACCCTATTCCCTTCATCACACATGACAAGGTCAGTGGTGATTTGTTGCATTAGCCAGAGCTCAACTTTGTCCCTCCTATTTCACCCAGTCATTAGACAAACCTTTTGGTGGTGATTTAGAAGCCAGATGGTGCTATGATCCTTTTGTGGCAATTTTAAATAGATAGTCAAAGTGCAATGTATCACAGAATTGTACGCCATTCCACATACAGAAGAGCTGGTGTTTTTATCAGGGGGCCATGATTTTTACTGCATCAGCTTGCACAACACGCACCTACAGTTGCCATTGGATGCCACTTCTCAGTGTTTCTTAGTGCTCAGCATCCCCTTTGGGCCTTACCAGTGTAAGCACTTGGTTCTTAGAATTTTGTCTGTCCCAGGAATCAATCAAAAATACTTGTAGCATTTGATTAAGGACATTTGTTATATTGTTAACATTCTTTATGGCATCTGTCTCATGGGCTACTGATGACAGGAGCATTTATGCAATCTGAGGGTGGTTTTCCAATGCCTATTGGAAAACTGCCTTCATAGAAAATTGGAAAAATGTAGTTTTCTGCCCAAAAGGTACATTTTTTGGAGACATATGCTTAGTAAAGATTGCCCAAGTAAACCAAAACCACAGTCTATCTGCCAGTGCTCAAGAACCTGAAGGAGCTGCAGTCAATTTTGGGCAACAGTTCTTATTGTGCTAAGTTTTTGCTCCAGCCTGTTCACATCTGCCATCCTCTTAACCAGCTTCACCAAAAGGGTGTGAAAATTGTGTGGTCTGTGGAATTTAATGGGTTTTTCAGTTACTCAAGCAGTGTTTGTACTCTGTGCCCTGTTTGGCTTCTTTTATGTCCAGTAAACCTAGACTGTGGTCTAGAGGTAGTGACTTTGACTAGTAATCAAAATGTCCATGGTCCTGGCTTCAAACACCATCATTGCTTAAATTCTGAATAAAAATGACAGCCGAAGACTTCTTGCATAAGAAGTAACCCTCATTTAGCCAACAGCTTTGTGAAAGGGGATGGAGGAGTAAACAGAGGCTCAGGCCACTCTCTTGCCCTAGGGGTGGGAAACTGGCTCTGAAGGTGGAAGAATCAGCAATGATCAACAGCTTGAGGATTCAGAAGGCAATGGAAAACACAGCATTAAGGATACATAATATGTATCCACAGGACACGTGGCCTGTAACTGAAGATGTGTCATGATGATCTCTCCATTGGCAAAAAATTCCAGACTAGTCCCCCATTCAGATCTCTTGGGCAGGACTGTCAAAGAGGAGGTAACTATGAGAAAAAGGTTGAACACTCAATGCAAGGATAAAGTTCTATAAATCAGGGTGTGGAATGTCAGAAGCCGGAAGGGAAGTTAGAAATTATGAAAACATAATTGCTAAGGCTCAGTCTAGATATAGATCGGGGTCAATGAAATGAAATGGAAAGAAGAGAACGATTTCTAGTCAGATGAGTATAGGGTAACATCAACAGCAGCAGAAAATGGTACAACAGGAGTAGGTTTTCTTATTAATGATAAGGTAAGACAGAGAGGGAGTTACTGTTGTTCTCGTCAGATTCAACAGCAAACCAACACTGACAATGATAGTTCAGGTGCACATGCTGACGCTAGAATCTGAAGATGAATAGATTAAGTTTATGACACTGAATTAGTAATTCAGTACATAAATGGAGATGAAAATCTAATAGTCATGAGGGACTGGAATTCTGTTGTAGGAGAAGGAGTAGATGAAAGGTTACAGAAAAATATCGACTTGTTACTAAGAATGAGAGAGAAGAAAGAATAAGTGAGTCCTGAAATAAATTTCAGCTAGTTCAAGAATCACAAGAGGAGGAGATATACTTTGAAAAGGCTGGGAGATATGGGAAGATTTCAGTTAAATGACATCATGATCAGGCAGAGATTCCAAAGTCAGATACTAGATTGTAAGGTGTATGCAGGAGCGGATATAGACTCAGCTAACAATCAAGTAGTGATGAAGAGTAGGCTGAAGTTAGAGAAATGAGTCAGGAAGAATCACTGAACAGTAAATAGAATAAATAAATAACATAGAAATGTTATTTACAATTAACAAACTAAAATAAAAAGACTGTCACTGAAGAGACTCAACACGATGTTAATACAAAAATATGAATGAAAAACTAGTGTGGTTCCCACTGTACCACCACAACACTGCAACAGTCCACTCTGTATACGTATACTGGCATTTTTGGGACATGTGTGACTACTATCGTGATGGATACACATTTACCAGAATATGTACAATTAAAGGAATCAGACAAACTAGTTTCATAGCACAGATTAATTAAAATAGAGAAACAAGTGAAGCATGTTTGCATGTAATTATTTTGGAATTCATAAAATTGCCATTTAACTTCAACTATTACAGTTGTATCAGTAATTTTGTATGATGTGATACTTGGTTATATTATTATATTGAGTGCTGAAGAACAGAGCTCCAGGAATTTATGAGTCGTTCTTTAACTCGATACAGGTAAAAAAGTTCAAATAAATATATGACCAGAAATGCTTCATTTATCTGATATTTGCTCTGTTTTGCTCTTGAATGTGCATGACTATCAAAATGAAATTGGTGTAATGTTATTTCTTCATAATTGTTACTTTATCAGTAACTGATGCTAGAAATATTAGTGTCTCAAGCAGTCTGTCCTTAACACTAAAGGATTTATGCATAATAGTATATAGATTGGCAATTTTGGGCCCAGTTTCAAAGAGCATCTCTAGATATCACTACATTATTTACAGCTGTAAACATGCCTCCACTACCACCATCCAGCCTATCTTCAGTATTTTTTAAAAATTTCTGTTCATACAAAAACCTGTGTCATTCTAAAAGCAGATTCTATTTTATTTCTGCCAGATTATAAATTTTCCTTTCTTCCTGTTCCCTTTTACTCTGGAAGAAGTGTTTGAATATTAATTTTTGTTACTTTCCTGTGTTACACTTCTGCCACTAGTTAATATTGGTACAAAAATGCTTTTCTGTTGTTGGTTACTCTCATTTTTGGCTGCTGTTCTAACTTTTTGATTACAGTGTTAAAAAAGTCAGACTAAATTAATATGTTTATCCATTAGGTTACGAAGTTAAAGGCATTTAATATTACATTCAATGAAGTACTTCTCACATGGAGCGATAAAGAAATAAACACAAGGTAAGTATATGCAGCTCGCTTTTATCACAGATCAGTGATGAACTTAAATTAGTTTTTGTTTGAAAGCAGTCTTTGAATACTCTTTGTATCAAAATATTTCATTACATCTGCATCTCATAACCAACATGCTGCCATTTTGGGAGCCACCACTAGACATTTGTTGCAAAGACTTTGAAATGCCCTGTGTGTGTGTGTGTGTGTGTGTGTGTGTGTGTGTGTGTGTGTTTAGTGACACTGTTGTCAAAATACTCAGCTATCTAAGGGGATTTTGCATAATGTTCTACATACTGTCCATGTAAGTTGAATTTCTCAGAGCATGATTCCATAATGCATTAGTGAATTGATATATGCAGAATTAACTGGTTTCTTGATTTTTAAAGCACCTTTAACAGAAAATAAATTTACTGTAAAATAGCTAAACTAAGGTGCTTCATTAATTCTAGGTGGTGGTTTTCCAAACAAGATTGCAGCTTATCTGTTCTCCAAAAACTCAACATCCTCTAATTCTTGTATTTCATTATTTAAGAAACTTATTTTTATAATTTATGGAGTTCACTGAGTCTTGTCAAAAGTAAATAATAATACATTTGCCTTGGATGTTTCCAAATATTTCATTAGCTGCAAGGGGATTGGTACCATTTTTTACTTCTGTACTTGTATGTTTACAAAAAGAACAATATTTGTATCTTGTGAAACTATATCAGAGACAATAGAGGACCCAACATTGAATCTTATGGTACATCATGTTTGATTGCTTCAGATTGTGATAGCATATTGTTCTGATTGACATGAAACTGGTATGTGTTACTTTTGGTCAAATGAAAACCATGAACATGTTGTCACTACTGTTCAGTAATATTTTAACTTTTGCATTAGAACTGAATAGTTCACACAGTCGAAACCCTTAGACAAGTCCAAAATATTTCATATTTCCAATTGTAGTAATTTGTGGTTTATTGATTCTAATAAACCAGCTGTCAAGGTAAATACAGCCTGTTCAGTTGACAGTCCTTTTAGAACTCCAAACTGTTTGCTACTGAGTGTGTTTTCTTGTACTAAATGTTTATAAAGTCTATAGTACATAGACTTCTTCAAAAATTTTTGAAAATACAGGCAATAATGAGATGTGTTTTTACCTCTTTACCATTGTTTTATCTTCTTTTTATTAAGTGGCTTGACAACAGCATATTTTAGTCCCTCTGGGAAAGCATCACAGCAAAAAGATTAATTGTGTATGAGACTTCTGGAATATACCAGGAAAAACTCAACTTTATTCTGTACCTCCTACAGACATTTTCAGTGTTATCAACTCTCTTAAAAATAAATATGTAGTGGTTATGAAGAAATCAGTGGTAAAATAATGAAATCTGTTCAGCTGAACTTCGTAATATTATCACACCATAACCATAATCACAATTAAGTCCACATCTGAAATTTGGGTCGTTAATGAAATATAATACTTAGCACTGAAAGCATGTTTATTAACGTCACCAATATATAGACAGAACAGAATTGCATCCTGAATAGAGATTGGTGCTGTTTATACAAGCATATAATATTCCAGAATATGCAAACATTACAAAGATAAGGAATTTAGAGAACCTTCCAGAAATGACAGATACTAAATATCAGTTTGCCAGTGATCAGATTTAAACTTCTGACCTGCAGCTTGCCAGCCACTAGCTCGTGGTCTTGCGGTAGCATTCTAGTTTCCTGAACACGGGGTCCTGGGTTCGACTCTCGAGGGGGTCAGGGATTTTCACCTGCCTCAAGATGACTGGGTGTTGTTGTGTCATCTTCATCATTATCATTCATCCTCATTATGGTTAGAGGAAGGCAATGGCATGTCACCTCCATCTGGATGTTGCCTAGTATAGCGGCACAGGTCTCCTGTGTCGTTCCCCTGTGCTCTGTCAGGGAGTATGGGATTTCATCATCATTGTCATCATCAATTCAATATATTGCTGTAAGCTGTGCTGCATGCAGTGTGGAGTAGCAGTCTGTGTTCTGGCTGGCAAGCTACAAGTCAGAAGTTTAAATCTGATCACCGGCAAATATTTGATATTTTGTATTTATCATTTCTGGAAGGTTCTCAATGGCTCAAATGGCTCTGAGCACTATGGGACTCAACTTCTGAGGTCATTAGTCCCCTAGAACTTAGAACTAGTTAAACCTAACTAACCTAAGGACATCACAAACATCCACGCCCGAGGCAGGATTCGAACCTGCGACCGTAGCGTTCTTGCGGTTCCAGACTGCAGCGCCTTTAACCGCACGGCCACTTCGGCCGGCGAAGGTTCTCTAAATTCCTTATCTTTGTAATGTTTGCATATCCTGGAATATTATGTGCTTGTATAAACAGCACCACTCTCCATTCAGGATGCAGTTCTGTTCTGTCTATATATTGGTGACCTTAATAAACATGCTTTCAGTGCTAAGTATTGTATTTCATTAACGACCCAGCTTTCAGATGTGGACTTAATTGTGATTATGGTTATGGTGTGATAATATTACGAAGTTCAGCTGAACAGATTTCATTATTTTACTGCTGATTTTTTCATAATCACTACATATTTATTTTTAAGATACTTGATAACACTGAAAATGTCTGTAGGAGGTACAGAATGAAGTTGAGTTTTTTCAAGCTTGTTTCAGAAGTCTTTTCTTCGGAGCTATTGACTGTCTGCCAAGGAAGTGTTCAAGTCTAAATTATCTGGTATCCAGAATAAAAAGTTACAAAAAGTTCTACAATTTTGGCACTATCTTTAATAAGTTGATTGGTTACCTTTAAAGAAATTTCTTCATTTTCTTAATTTCTTTTCCCTGTATCATTTCTAACTGTTCCTAATAGTTCTTATCTTTTTGATGAAGGAGCTTATTTTTTCTTGGAGTTCCATACAGACTGATGACTTCAGAAGTTAAGTCGCATAGTGCTCAGAGACAATTCCATACATTTTAATACTCTGATGACTTGGTTAGCACACTGGACTTGAAATTAGGAGGCTGATGGCTCAAATCCATATCCAGCCATCCAGATTTGGTTTTTCTGTGATTTCTCTAAATTGTTCCCAGCAAATGCTTGGATGATTCTTTTCAAAGGCCATGGCAGATTTCCTTCCCCATTCTTGAAACATCTGAGCATGTGCTCTATCTCTAATGACATTCAGTGCTGACAGCACATTAACCCTTGACACCAAGTAGATTCTTCTGTTGGTTTTGTATGATATTCTGAATCTATTTGTAATGCAGGGTTTAGGCATGTTTAGTCTGCTTCTACTGATTAATCTCCTGTGAAAACGATTGTCAAAGTATCCTATAACTATATTATAGAATAAATTATAATTTTCATTAATGCCAAGGTCTTATGCAAATCTTTCCAGTCTGTGTTCACAAACTCTTCTTGAATTCCTCAGTCCCTTTTACTTTAATAATCTTGTAGTTTTCCATTCATTTTTATTTCTGTCATTCATTCTGATGTTAAATGTCATCAAGTGACCATTGTGGTCTGAGAGGCCTTTAACTGAGGGAATTACACTATGACTTTGGTGTCTTGACAAATCTATAAAAATGTTGTCAATAACAATGTTGCTGGTCCCCATAATTGTTGTTGCAAAACCACATAAGAGGAGCTAAATTGTATGAAGTGGCAAACGGCTCATATATAGCCCTAAAATAGATAAGCTCTGAAAAATTTAAATTTCACCTTAAAATTACCAAATGATGCTGGGAATGAAGAAGTTCGATAATGCATCGAGTTGCTTCATAAATATTTCAGAATTACCAGATGGAGTCTTAGACACTCTATTTCAGCAGTGCAATCTTCAAATTGTTGATTGCTACAAAAGGTATGGATATCAATATTTTTGTACATGGATCCCTTCTTAATGTAAGTGGCAACTCCTCCTTTCTCCATACCTGACCAGCAGTAATGGGGCACTAAGCTATATCCATCACTATTCAACATACTACATTATGTGATCAAAAGTATCCAGACACCCTCAAAAACATATGTTTTTCATATTAGGTGCATTGTGCTGCCACCTACTGCCAGGTACTCCATATCAGTGACCTCAGTAGTCATTAGACATTGTGAGAGAGCAGAATGGGGCACTCTGCAAACTCATGGACTTCGAACGTGGTCATGTGATTGGATGTCACTTGTGTCACATGTCTGTATGCTAGATTTCATTACTCCTAAACATCCCTAGGTCCACTGTTGCCAATGTGATAGTGAAGTGGAAATGTGAAGGGTCATGTACAGCACAAAAGCATACAGGCTGACCTCCTCTGTTGACTGACACAGCCACCAACAGTTGAAAAGGGTCATAATGTGTAATAGGCAGATATTTATACAGACCATCACAAGGAATTCCAAACTACATCAGGATTCACTGCAAGTACTATGACATTTAGGTGGGAGGTGAGAAAACTTGGATTTCATGGTTGCGCAGGTGCTCATAAGGCACACATCACACAGGTAAATGCTAAACGACACCTCCCTTGGTGTAAGGAGCGTAAACATTGGACAAATGAACAGTGGAAAAACATTGTGTGGAGTGATGAATCATGGTACACAATGTGGCAATCCGATAGCAGGTGTGGGTACGGTAAATGCCCGATGAACATCATCTGCCAGCGTGTGTAAAAATTCAGAGGCGGTGGTGTTATGGTGTGGTCGTGTTTTTCATGGAGGGGGCTTGCACTCCTTGTTGTTTTGCATGGCACTACCACAGCACAGGCCTACATTGATGTTTTAAGCACCTTCTTGCTTCTCACTGTTGAAGAGCAATTCGAGGATTGTGATTTCATCTTTCAACATGATCAAGCACCTGTTCATAATGCACAGCCTGTGGCGGAATGGTTCCATGGCAACAACATCCTTGTAATGGACAGGCCTGCACTGAGTCCTGATCTGAATCCTATAGAACACCTTTGGGATGCTTTGGAATGCCGACTTCGTGCCAAGCCTCACTGACCGACATCGATACCTCTTCTCGGTGCAGCACTCCATGAAGAATGGGCTGACATTCCCCAAGAAACCTTCCAGCACCTGATAGTACGTATGTCTGCAAGAGTGGAAGCTGTCATCAAGGCTAATGATGGGCCAACACCATGTTGAATTCCAGCATTACTGATGGAGGGCACCACCAACTTGTAAGTCATTTTCAGCCAAGTGTCCGGATACTTTTGATCACATAGTGTATACCTGTGGTCAAATAATTTCCAGAAACACATATTACTTCTACTTGATTGCAGGCTGCAGATCTTAACATATCAGAAGTTCATTGATTCTATTTCTGATCCTCCCATATTGTGATGCAATAAGTTTGCTTTAATCTCCTTTTTCATCTCCACTTTTTTTAGGCTCAGAAATTTCAGTTGTCCTTACTTGTTTTGATAATGGTAACCTGAAATCTGAGTTAACTCTAACAAAGGTGCTTCCCTCCCACTAGTGAACACAATGTTATGCCCATGAGTGTGTCCCCCCCCACTGCCCATAAAGATTCAGCAAGCAGTACAGACAATTTCCTTTCCCATTCTTGTTGAGAGGCAGGGATGCCTTGTAAAACCCTACCTGTGAATGACATCAACAGCAACCAACACCCTGAAGAGGCATTTGATCTCTGTTCAGTAGGGGCTGGCCAGAACACCCACAAACAAAAACAAGTCATCATTTCTAGAGTTGATTGCCAAAGCTGTCTTTATCAGGTCACTCTCAGTATTGTAACTCCAGTCACTGTTAGTACTGGTTCCTGCTGCACCAACTATTACAACATGATTATCCTTTCCAGTACCTTTGTACAAAGAACTATGCCATTATCACTTGGTTAAGTGAATTAATGTGTGAGATGCTACTTGTTTCCCATTTTTTATTATGGCAGCTGACCTAAACTTCTTCAATGATTTCTACCTAAGAGCAGGATGTTCCTTCTTTTTCCTGCTTTTTCTTAAAACTGAGAACTTGCTGTGTTTTGGGTAGGTTCAGAACAGTGTTACACCAACGCCCCTATGCGCAGGCTTCACATCTCATGGCTAGGGAGGGCAAGCCAGATGGCTATTAAAACCTGTTGCCAGGGCTGGAATATTGTTGACACAGCATGTGCAAGACCAAGCTCACCCTAGTAGTGAGCTGAATGAGATCATGCCATAGCCCAGTGCTGATCCACCTTGGTCAATTACATGTCACCTGGTCCTAACAAAACTGGGTCAAGCAACAATTAATACTTGTTGCTGGAATCCTAGCAGTATCTTGTCCTCAAGTGCTGCAGACACCGAGACATACTCCCTGTCGCTCAGTGGTGCCATAGGGGGCTAATCTGCTTCTAGCTGCTGGTGTACAGGCTGCTTTTAGACCTGATGCTACTGGATCCTGAATTAGCACCATCCAGGTGGCCTCTGGGCATCTCCAAGGTGTCTTGGGTTTGGTGCCAACATGCTGTGTGCTTGGCCAACTGCTGTAGCAACCAGCTGACACTCACCACACATTGCTGCAGCCACGTATGCCACATTATGCTTTGCTAAGGTAGCCACAACTGCTTGGGGGTCAGAGAATGCCTTTGGATCACTGTCAAGATCAATTGTATGAACATCTCAAAGAATAAAGATTTTATGTGCTAATGGAGCATTTCTGATTCTACAAATGCCGAGGAACTGGTAGTACACACCCACCGTCCAGCATGCCATCCTGAATTGACCATTCTGGCACATAATAATGTCTGGACTCCTGACACTACTGCAACTGCAGTGTTGTTGTTGTTGTTGTCTTCAGTCCAAAGACTGGTTTTGTGCAGCTCTCCATGTTACTCTAGCCTGTGAAAGCCTTTACAGCCATTTTAACTGGCTTACTGTATTCATCTCTTGGCCCCTCTCTACAGTTTTTACCCTCCCACAGACCCCTCCAACAATAAAATGATGATTCCTTGATGCCTCATAATGTGTGCTATTAACAAGTCGAATTGTGCCACAAATTTCTTTTCTCCCAAGTTCTGTTCGGTACCTCTTCATTAGCTACATGATCTATCCATCTAATATTCAGTATTCTTCTGCAGCACCACATTTCAAAAGGTACTGTTCCCTTCATTCTCTGAATTGCTTATTGTTTACATTTTACACTGCAAAATGTATTGATATGAAATTTTCATATTTTTGTATCCCTTTTTATTGTAAGTGGCAACTCCTCCATACTTGATACTTGATCTTCAGTAACTGGATGCTAAGATATATCCATCAATATTCAGCATCCCTCTATCATTGCTCAAGTAATGTTCAGAAACATATATTACATCTACGTGATTGCATGTTGCACTTCTTATAAACCAATTAGAAGTTGTATGAAGGCTTTCACGACCGGATGACATATCTTCTGGTAAACCTTGCGGGATGTAAGGTCGTGGTCCATGAAACTCTTCAGCTCCTAACGTTTCGTCCAGTGCTTCGCTGGACATCTTCAGAGGGGTGTTTCTCCTCCGGTGAGTCTTGCCGACTGACGGGTTGGACGTCTGAGAGCGACTTATGTATCGTAGAAAGTGGGCGTGACCAGAGTTACACGTGATATGCAGAGATAACCTTTGTCAGAGATAAAACTTAACTATCGATCGTAATCTTGTCATGGATAAAACTGTCTATCAATTCTGTAGTGCTACTGTCCAAATATCACTAAGTTTCATGGTCTCTTCCTTCCGATTAAAATTATCCCTATGTTTATATATTTCAATTGCTTCTCTACAAAGCCGTGGGTAGTAGTTCGTCGTCGTAGATAAAATTTTTGTTTCGGAAAACTTCACTTGATGATTTCCTGGCTGAAAAGCGTGTTCTGCTACAGCCGATTTATCTGTTTTTCCTAATCGGCAAAGACTTCTGTGTTCTTTTAACCGTGTATTTACGCTTCTTTTTGTTGTTCCAACATAAACTTTACCACATGTACACGGAATTTTATATACGCCACTGGCTGATAGAGGAGCGCGTTTATCTTTTACAGACCGAAGAACATGACAAATTTTCTTCGTTGGTCTAAAAACTAACAACTCGCTTACAACCATATTTAGGAAAAACGGACTCATATATAAAGGACTCACGTCATTTTATAGAGAAAATTGAAGGTTTAATTCTGACTCCTGAAGATATTTTAGTAAGTTTCGATGTAGTATCTTTATTTACTATGATTCCAGTTAATGAAGTTATGGATTTTATAACGGATATTTTTCCAGAAGATCTGACTGCTCTTTTCAGACACTGTCTTACTTCCAGTCATTTCCAATGGAATAATGAGTTTTACGAACAACTTAATGGCGTAGCAATGGGTAACCCATTGGGTCCTGCAGTAGCTAATTTCTACATGGAGAAATTCGAACAGTCAGCCTTGGAAAAAGCAGATAAGAAACCATCTCGCTGGTATCGGTATGTAGACGATACATTTGTGGTCTGGCCACATGGTAGAGAAGCCTTAGGCGAATTTTTTGATTACCTTAATAATATAAATCCAAGAATCCAGTTTACCATGGAGAAAGAAAATGATAACAAAATACCGTTTTTGGATGTTTTAGTTATGAGACAGACGGATGGAAGCTTGAAACAACAGATTTTTAGAAAAATAACGCACACAGACAGATACTTACATAAAAACTCTAACCACCATCCAAAACAAAAAAGAGGTGTGATTACAAGTCTCATTGACAGAGCCAGACGGATTTGCACGCCGGAGTATCTAGACGACGAATTAAAACATCAGAAGCACGCTTTTGAGAAAAATGGCTACTCAAAGAAAGAAGTAAGCAGAATTCTGCACCCAAACAACAAAAAGCTTAAGGACAAGTCCGAAAAACGATGGAAGAATACAGTCTCTCTCCCTTTTATAAAGAAAGTAACGGATCAGATTGGAAAGATTTTAAGTAAACATGATATTAGACCTGTTTTTAGACCAACGAAGAAAATTTGTCATGTTCTTTGGTCTGTAAAAGATAAACGCGCTCCTCTATCAGCCAGTGGCGTATATAAAATTCCGTGTACATGTGGTAAAGTTTATGTTGGAACAACAAAAAGAAGCGTAAATACACGGTTAAAAGAACACAGAAGTCTTTGCCGATTAGGAAAAACAGATAAATCGGCTGTAGCAGAACACGCTTTTCAGCCAGGAAATCATCAAGTGAAGTTTTCCGAAACAAAAATTTTATCTACGACGACGAACTACTACCCACGGCTTTGTAGAGAAGCAATTGAAATATATAAACATAGGGATAATTTTAATCGGAAGGAAGAGACCATGAAACTTAGTGATATTTGGACAGTAGCACTACAGAATTGATAGACAGTTTTATCCGTGACAAGATTACGATCGATAGTTAAGTTTTATCTCTGACAAAGGTTATCTCTGCATATCACGTGTAACTCTGGTCACACCCACTTTCTACGATACATAAGTCGCTCTCAGACGTCCAACCCGTCAGTCGGCAAGACTCACCAGAGGAGAAACACCCCTCTGAAGATGTCCAGCGACGCACTGGACGAAACGTTAGGAGCTGAAGAGTTTCATGGACCACGACCTTACATCCCGCAAGGTTTACCAGAAGATACAATTAGAAGTTCATTGATTCTATTTCTAACCCTTCACTATTTTGATGCAGTAAGCTCACTGTAACCTCCTTTTTTACTGTCTTATATTTAGGCTCAAAATTTTCAGTTGTTTTTACTTCTTGATAATGGTAGCTTGAAATCTGAGTTTACACTTAAAAGGTTCTACCCTCACTTCAGTAAACAGTGTTATGCCTATCAGTGTCAGTGTCCCCATTCTCCCCCCCCCCCCCCCTTTCCCACCAGATATTCAGTTATCAGTACAATCCATTCCTGTTGAGATATATGGGATGCTTGGTAAAAACCCCCTCCCAATAGCATCAACAGCAATGTAAACTGTGTTTGACCCCACACTTGAAGGCAGCAACTGGGGTTGACTCCATGTTGACCTAATTCACAGAACTGTTCAACAGAGGCTGACCCCAAACTCATCATTTGTAGAGTCCATTCCAACAGTTATCTTTACAAGGTCCTCTCAATACTGTACCCTAATCACTGTTAGTACTGTTACCTGCTACATCAACTATTACAACATGATCCTTCTTACTGAAACCTTTGCCTTTTACCGTTTGGCTAATGCTTGCATCTGGCTTGAAGTAATTTGTGACCTGTACTTGTTTCCCAATTTTTCATACTGCAACTGACCTACAATCATTCTGTGATAACTATCTAAGAGTAGGATATTCCTCCTCTTTCCTATTTTTCCTTAAATCATTGGTGTCCTACTGAAAGCCTGCTGTGTCTTGGCTACACCTATTTCCAGTCAAAATGTTGTAGTAATATGTTTAAAAGAGAGTAAAGTTTTTCAGCTACAGCAGCTGCTTTGTAACTTTCCCCACAGCATTCTCTGTTATGTTTTGAGTAAGTAATAGGCTACTAATTTGTTTCACATTAATTTTAATTTTTGTGATTTAAACCTATTTGGTCCTCATGTTTTATTATTAACAGGTGACTATTATGTTCTGATAAACTAGTTACCATCCCGTTACATATAAATATCTGAATATCACTGGATCTAAGAACGATGTGTTAATGACTCTTACACTGCAACCTTCCATGCTCATTATAGTGAAAACCTTATCACTACTCTCTCGACCTACTTAATCAGACTTAAAGACATCTCATGCTGGTTACTTGTAAACTGTCTGAATTCCTAACCTTAGGGTTTGTAGGTATGATGTTGTACCACAGTACATGTTGAGCTCTTCAACACAATATTCATTAATAAAATTTTTATAGCTTTCCTGGCCACTTGTTGACAAACTGCTTATTGGTTTCTGTCTCGGGTTCTTCAGCTGATGCTCATCTGAAGATTTTTCTGATGTTTCGTCAGCATGAGTGGTTGGCATTGTCATAGTTTCACCCTCCATTGCTGGTGGTGGACTGGGGCCGAGCTCATGGCCACAGACTACATGTACCTGGCGTGCCGACATCCAAGGGCCTCTCCACAGTCATTTCTGGTGCAGTTCTCTTGCTACCTGCGACACAGTTTGTCCATGACATTACATGCGAGCAGTTCTTAAGATTGTTGTGCACCAAAGTTGATGGAGAACCATACCTGGAGGCCTTGCTTGGAAGGTTGGAACAGGTTGGTATGCTCTCACAAATGACACGAAACTCTGATTGATGCTGTGTTGCATTTGTGAGAGAGTTGGAGTCAATGAATTCTCCAGGCAGATGCCATGTCTTGCTGTAAACAAGCTCCATTGCAGATGTACATGCCAGGTTTACAGGTGTTTCATATGCAGAGCAAAGCTATGGGAAGTGCAGACATTCATGAACTTACTTGGCACATGAGCACTGCCTTCAGTGTTTGATGCTATTGTTCAGTCATGCTGTTGCTGGCAGGATGGTAACATATTTTGTAGGTACAAAATTTTGCCAGCTGGGCAAACAGATACAATTAAAACTTTCAGCCCCTGTCAGTGGTTATGTGCAATGGGCAACCAAACCTCACTAGTCGTGTCAATGTAAACATAGAGGCTATAGTTTCTGCTGATACGTTATTGGTTGGAACTGGCTCCAGCAGATGTGTATACTTGTCTATCGTAGTCAGTAAATATTGTTGGCTGTCTAGTGGAGGAAGCGGTCCCACCACATTGAGGTGAACATGGGCAAAGTGTGAGGACACATCTGGAAAATCACCTATCAGCATGTGTACATGATCTAAGATCTTACAGAGTTGCATGTTCATGTCCACTCACAGCAGTCCTGTTCCATTCATGGCCACAAAAAACGTTGTGACTCCAACTTGAATGTCAGTCAAACTCCGAGATGACAGAGATTGTGTAGTCTGTTGAACACTTGTCTTCAGAACACTTCACAGTACAGTTGAAAGTCTTCTCCAGTAGTGTCAGCTAGTTGCAACTGCAGGTCTGTGGTGTCATCTTGCAGCAGTGGATGTGATTTGGGATCCTCTTGTTGAGCCTTGGTGAGTACCGTAATGCTCACGGGCTGTAATATGCTGGCCACCACAACTTTGTTAATGTTGAATTGGCTAATAAATTCCTGGCAGTTATACAACCAAGAGAGAAGATGATACTGTTCCTCTTAAAAGCGTAAGTCAACAGCTTGCATTCCATGTATATGGTGAACTCTCTTGCTTCAATCTGCAGTCGGAAATACTTGGTTGCATCATAAATAGCCAAGAGCTCTCGAACATAGGTACTCTATACCTGTCGTGATGGTGATAACTTATGGGTAAAATATGCCAGTGGCTACCATGCATTGTCTATCCATTTTTTAAGAGCCATGCCAATAGCCAACTGACTGGTGTCCACCAGTAATGCTAGAGGAGTGTCAAGTTTGGGATGTGCCAACAGTGATGCTTTTGCCAAGCGTTGTTTCATCATTTCGAATGCCAGATGCATTTCCTGAGACAACTGCACAGGGAAACTGCTCTTGACTTTCGGCCCAGCTGGTACTGTGGTCAACAGTTCTTGTTTTTCCAGTGGTAAATGCCAACAGTAGAAATTAAGCATATCTAAGTACCTATGAAATGCTTCAATTGCATTCAGTCTAGGCAGCTGCAGAATGCCTTCAACTTTTCTGTTCAGTGGCAATTAACCTGCAGAAGATATTCAGTGTCCTAGAAATTCAGCTTCTGGCTGCCCAGACATACATTTGATCATGTTCAGCATGACACCATAATGTTCCAAATGCTGAGATGTTGGCCGTGTAGGTCCTTGGATGATGAAAACACAAGCATATTGTCTTAAGTACAGAAAAAAAAGTGGTAGCCCATGCAAGGTAGAGTCAATTAATAGCTGCTGGACGTGTGCAGCATTGTGTAGACCAAATGTCGTGAATTTTCACTCAAATAACTCGAATAACATTAAGCTCTGCTGCCACAGGAATCTAGATGTAAGCCTTTGTGAAGCTGAGTACACTAAATATTGTCACCTCATGAAATGTTTGGTTGTAGTCCATCAACTATGGTATGGGGTAGTGCCAGGCTCCTCCATTCATTTGAAATAAATGCAGGGCAGATGCCCATGGGCTATTTGGTGGTCTGATGATACCCTCTCACTGCATCACGTTACTCCCCCTTCGTGATGGCAAAGCACCCTGGCACTAACCTCATAGGCCTACAAGACACAGCTGGTTCATCCGTGGTCCCTATGTATTGTACAATGTCATGTAGGACTTGTTCTGGTGCACCTAGAGGTCTCCTCAAGGTCAGAAACTCTCAGAGCAACGAGCAGTATTCTTTACCAACAACTTATATTGCCTTGACATCATGTTCTGTGGTGTTTCAGGGTGCCCTGTGGCCATAAGTCCTGTAACATTGTCCATTAATTGGGCATCAGCCACGTTTGGCAAGAGTTTGGTAGTGTAACAAAAAAACCTGCTCCAATGATCACCTCACTGATGTCCGCTACTGAAAAATCCCACAGAAACTGACAACATAGTCTCAAGTTTAATTTTTCTCATTGTGTGTCATTCATTGCAATGATAGAATTGTTTGCAGTGAACAGACGTAATGTTGTTGATCACCTACAACAATGCAGTGACATCCTGCACAGAATACTCAGGTTGGAGCCTGTATCTATTAAATACTTCTGGGCAGATACTCTGTCAGATATAAACAGGCACCATGACATGGTCAGACAGATGGTGGGAATCAAACCCGGGCCGTTAGGTATGACATTCCAACCCACTGGCCACTCAGCTACCAGGGACGGGATTGTCCATACATAGATTGGGCTGATGATCAGCTCCTAGATCATCTGCAGTTATTGTTTTGGTTCATCTTATGACAATAATGTACCAATCTGAGCGCACAGCATGTCCACTTTTGTTGACAGAGCATTAAAATATAAGTGCTAGGCTGTAAGGTGTGCAGTTGCGCAACTACATGGCTCTGACACACAACTAACCTGGCTTGAAGTGATGGCTTCTAGAAAGCAGTCCACCAGTTGCACCACAGTGTCCAGGGGCATCTCCATTTCGGAGGCTTTGATCACTTTTACTTGCAATGGCAGCTGGCTGCTCCGTAATGTGTGTAGAAGATAGTTGGGTGCTGTCCCATTGTCAGCCTTACTCCTAAAGTGCCACAGGTACTGTGACAGTTTCCAATCACCCGCATCTTCCTGCATCAGTACTTGCTCGGTGTGGTCCTCCTGAAATGTGGTGACTCTACGAATCAGTTTTGTTTCTAGCCTGTCATATGCATTCACTAAAGACAGAGCAATATTGCTCTCTTATACATCTGATGCATAAGGCTGGTCTAACTAACTCTCTGCAAGTGTGAATTTGGTTGTGGGTGCTGTGATACCAGCATAACAAAAACTGGCCTCCACCTGAGCAAACCAGAGTACCAGATTGTTTGGCCAAAATAGGGGCAGATGAATTGCCAGTCGTTACACTGAGGATTGGTCCACCTGAAATAATGTTCAGTTACATATACTGGATTCAGTTTTATTGTAATGTTGATCAGTTAGAGAGATAGGTATGTTTAGTTGCTAAGAGCAACTCCAAAACCAAACAACAAAAGAACATAGACCTGTGTTATCATGTGGAGGCCTGTAGGACTCCCCCTGACGGGTTAGGAGTGCACTACACAAAGGAAGCAGCTATTCTGGCAGCAGAGTACTTGCGGAGTACTCATGAGGGCTTTTAGGCTAGATGGTTGTTTGAGGTACTGTGATGAACACTCACCAGTCGGTATGCAGCAAGAGAAGTCAGACCGTGGTGAGAGTAAAGACACCTCAACTGTAAACATTTTGTCAGCAAACTGTCAAAGTATTCATAATAAAGTTCCCAAATTATTCTTGGGACTGAGAGCTGGCTGAAATCCAAAGTGGAAAGCCCTGAGATATTTAGCGAGTCATGGAACGGATATCGGAAAGACTGATTAGAGGCATAGGAGGGGTAGTGTTTATTGCAGTTGACAAAAATATTGCCTGCATTGAGAGTGTGACAGTGAAGTTATGTGGTCATGTATAACAGCTGTAGGTGAAATCAAGTTAACTGTTGGATGTTTTTACTGGCTGCCCAATTCTGCTGAGTCATTCCTAGAGTTCTTCAAAGAAAGTTCATATCCAGTAGTGTATAAATACACTGGTCATGCAATACTATTTGGAAGTTACCTTAACCTATGCAGTACAGACTGGGATTTCTGTGTCTGGTACAGACAGACAGTCATGCAAAATACTTTTGAACGTGTTCCTGGAAATTGTCTTGAGCAGCTAGCTCAGCAGTCTAAATGCAATGGAAGTATTGTAGACCTTGTAGCTACAGATAGACAGGACCTTCATGACAGTGTCATTATAGAAATGAGGATTAGTGATCGGGATGTTATTATAGCAACTATGGTTACGAAAGTTAATAAATCAGTGAAGAAGGCTAGGAGAGTCAACCTGCTAGATAGAGCAGATAAGCAGTTGTTAGCATCTCACTTAGAGAGTGAATTGATGTCACTTAGTTCCAGTAAGACAGACATAGAGGAATTGTGTGCAAAGTTCAAACAGATTATGAATTGTGGTCTGGAGAGTTATGTGCTCAGTAAATGGACAAAGGATGGAAAAGATCAACTGTGGTTTAATAATAAAATTCAGAAGGTGCTGAGGAAAGCAATGGCTATTGCACACACTGCTCAAAAGAGAATGCATAAACGACGACAAGCAAAGGTTAGTAGAGATTCATGCATTGGTGAAAACATCTATGCAAGAAGCATACAACAACCATCACCAACATACCTTAGCAAAAGATCTGGCAGAGGACCTGAGAAAATTCTGGTCAACTGTAAAATTGCTAAGCATGTCTAAGGCTTCCATTCAATCTCTTGTTGACCAGTCTGGTGCAGCAGATGAAGATAGCGAAACAAGGGTTGAAGTTTTAAATTTTTCATTCAAGAATCCTTCACACAGGAGAATCATACAAACATACTGTCATTAGACCATCGGACAGACTCCCATGTGGACAACAGAGTAATAAGCATAGAGAAACAACTGAAGTTAGGGATATTGGTCTGTAATTTTGCGGATACATTCTTTTACCCTTCTTTTATACAGGAGTTGCCTGCACTTTTTTCCAATCACTTGGAACTTTGCGCTGGGTGAGAGAGTACTGATAAATGCAAGTTAGGTAAGGGAACAATGCCATAGAGCACTCTTTGTAAAACTGGATTGAGATTTCATCCTGACCTGTTGACTTATTTGCTTTCAAATCTTTTAGTTGTTTCTCTATGCCAAGGATGCTTATTACTATGTTGTCCACACGGGAATCTGTCCAATGGTCTAATGACAGTATGTGTGAACAATTCTTGAATGCAAAATTTAAAGGCGAAGTTCTTTTTGAGGAACACTATTGAGAAAATTTAGGGAACCAGCATTTGAAGCTGGCTGCTGAATGATTCTACTGGCACCAACATATGTTGTGCATAAGGACTATGAAGATAAAATTCGAGAAATTAGGGCTCATATGGAGGCATATAGACAGTTGTTTATCTCTCACTCTATTTATGAGTGAAACAGGAAAGGAAATGACTAGTACAGAGTACCCTCCACCCTGGTGACTTGTGGAGTATCTGTGTACTGTAGATGTAGATGTAGATACAAAAAGGTTACAAACTTAACATCGGCAGAGTGAACAGAAAGCATTTTAAATATAGGTAAATACAGCACTCTTGGTGGCAAACACACAACTCAGCGGTTGCTGTGACTCACTTGTTAATAAATATCACAATTTCACGGACACTAGACCATTTCACAGCATCAGAGTTGCTGAATAGCATGAATGATGTTTACGTGTGCAACTATGACAGTCGATGTGGGTAGTGGTCACTACACGTGTGTACCACATTCTCCAACCATGGGCCATGAGCAAAATTTGAGCCCAGTTAAATGGAGACTTAATCAAGAAGTTTCCATCGCAAATAAATTTCTACTAACTAGGATAATATTTATTACTGCAGCCAGTGGTAGCTTGTAGTCACACATCCACAATTATTTCACAAGTGGCTCATATGTGAACTTATGTTTATTGGAATGTTTTTGCTTCTATTTTCATGTACTTTTGACAGTGTCAGTTTTCTCTGTCAGTTATAGATTGACTGGGGTGGGGGGTGGGGGGGAATTATTTCAGCTAATAATACTAATATTGTGTTACAGCTCAGAAATGTCTTCAAGAGCAGCAGAAGTCCTCAAACAGTGTCATAAAGTAACCTCTACTTATGGTAGGACAGATTGTATGAATACTGAGATGACACAAAATAAGTAATTGCAAAAATATATGTGCTTAAACTACCATTGTTGAACTATGTAGTTGTGTCATAGCACTCACTATTTATTATACCGATATCTATTTCTTAGATTACAGCATGCTAATATTTCTGTAGCTGTAAAACAATATGATTTAGCTTTCATAAGTAGACAATTAATGTATATGATTTTAGAAACACTTCAATAATGAAACAATCTTTCTAGTGTCAACAACCACATTTTTCAACTGCAGGTGTCTTCTTTTGCATCTATATTTGAATAAAGGATATGTCATTAAAATGTAATTACCTATTTACATATCCAGTGTTAGTAACGAAACTAACGTTATTTGTTGTTCTAGGTGCATAAAAACTTATGAAATTGAATTTATGCATGTGTCCAGAGAGAATAAGGGCACCAGTGTGTTCAGAAGAATTAATACAAAGGATAGCATTTTTTTATCCTTTCATTTTGCTCCACTACTGCATCTTGGCCCTCAGAACGGTGAGATACTTCTCAATACTGGCCTATAATTTACAACAATAAAGGAAATTATGGTATGGAAGCAACAAAAATAAAAAAAAGGCAAACTCACTTACAGCTGACTGTTGTGTAGTATATAGACACAGCTTACTGATCCACTTTATTAACATATATTTTGAACCATCCATGTACCTAAAGGTTCTCCTTAAGGATGGGATCTATGGATCAAAATGAATGAATTTTATGCTGACAGGTTTGTGCCTAGTGGGTAGGTCTTGAATGAGGTACCTGAACTGATGTTTTTTTAATGTTTATTCTAATTACAATGGATGTTGTAACTATTATTTTTATTTTATTTCACTGTGAGAAAGTTCAGTTTGTACAAATGAATATTGTTGTGAAGAATGGTAGATTCCATGAAATTTTTGGAAGACTGGTTTCTGTCCATACCCTGCTGCCACAGTGTTCTTTGTCTAGTCTTAAACTGTAGGGAGACATGTGCAATACTGGCACTCTACAATGTACTTCTTAGTATTGCATGTCATCTGTCCAGCTTAAAGTGATCTTTCACTCTTCATCTAAGTTATCAGTGCTACTAGACTCACCAGACCTATATAAGGCAGGAGTTAACAGAACATTATCTGGAAGTGGCAACTCATGTATAAAGCAAAACATATGCATCATTCAGCAACATACTATAAAACATGAGCCTATGCTCAACTGCTTCAAGCCAATAAATTCACTACTTCAGAACACTGAATTTCTGTGGGTTATTTTAATAAAAGGCAAAAAGAACTGTTGTCCACACGTACAGTTCTTGGGACTTAATCATGGGGGTATCAGTGGAAAAATGATCTTATCAACTGGGACAGTGGAATACAGTTGGACATTACTTGGAATCCTGTCATTAGGAAACTCTATTCTCTACATAATGAGCAATTTCCTGCCAATTCAACAAAGAAGGATGACTGATTTGATATCAAGAAGGTGAGCATTTTTCCAAAGAGAACTTATTGAATAACATTTCAATTACACTAGTCTTATAACTAATACAAACATACATACAGTAACAGAAGAAATGGTAAATAATGTTCTTAATAGTTTTATTGAGTGGGTTTCTGCAAATGGTCTCACTCTCCATTTCAAAAAGACCCAACACATTCAGTTCTGCACATCAAGAGATACTACACCAGTGATGCATGTGACATATGGTGAGGATTAATAACTAGTGTGGAACCTTCTAAAATTTTGGGTGTCAACACTGATAAGAATCTAAACTGAAAAAAAATGCCTTTTGGGACTACTACAAAAACTTAGTTTAGCTACATTTTCACTTTCACATATGGGGAGAAACAAATAAGTAAGTTGACCTATTTTGCACATTTTCTTTCAGTAATGTCATATGGAGTAATGTTCTGGGACAACTCATCTTGGAGAAAGAAAGCCTTGTTGCTCAAAAACACACTGAGAACGATATGTGGTGCCCACCCATGATCATCCTGTAGACATATGTTTTGAATACTGGTTCACAGTACATTTGTTCCCTCATGAAGTTAGTTGTTGATAATCCACTGCAATTCAAAAGAAACAGCAATGTGTATAATTACAATAGTAGAAGAAAAAATAACATTCATTACTCCACATTGTCTCTGGTACAAAAAGGGGTCCAAATGCTGCCTCCAAAGTTTTTGATCACCCAGCCTATAATATATAATGTCTGACAGGCAACAAAGTTAAATTTGAAAATGAACTGAAAAAGTTTCTCCTTAACAACATCTTCTATTCCACAGAAAATTTTCTTTTTGTGATATGCAAAAGGTGGTGGTTAGGAATTACTAACTCACATCTGTAATTAATCCAATATAGCCCTTTTAAATGATCAGCTTGTAGCCATGTTTACATATGGAAGTGTAACTTGAATGTAAAACATCTCATTCCACATCATTATGACTAATTGTACAAATGATCCATTGCACATGAAACTAACTAAATAACTACAGTAAAAATGTGTGTGCTCAAGTAACACATGTGCAGAAAATTGTGAATTTACCATAAATGTGCTGATGGGGACTTGATAGAAAAACTCGGTGTACTTTTTTCCAATTTACTCCTGGAAAGTGTCAAAACATTTTTTGCTAAATTATAAGGACAGCAAGTTATGGATAGCTGGCAGTTTTATTAAAAATATCTGAAACATTCAGAATGCTATGAATGTATTTAAAGTAACATCAGAGTACAGGGAATTTATTTTTTTGTTAAACTGTATGCTGTGTCATACAGACTGACTGTGATGGTTTATTCATATTACATAAGATACAATAAAATAATAAGGTGGTTTGTGAATGTGCAGTATAATTTGCATAGGAAATAAATGCACCAGAATAAGGAGCAACATGCAACATCTTTTTGACTGCAGCACGGTCAGTGGTTACACAAAAAAGTAAATACCAAATCTTGATCTATGAGATCCACATGCATCTTTTTCCAAAGCCTAAAAAGAAGAAACTGAGGCAATGGTTAATAAAATGTATGAACAATTAACACCATTTTGGAGAAAATCTCTTGTGGAAATAGAACAATCACTGTACCCTGTGAGCTGTCAATTACTGGTACAAAGGTTACTGTAAAGAGTACCTGTGTCACCATGGTTCTGGAAGAGAGAGTTGTTATGCCGTCTGTTGTGGGTGTCCTCAGTATTTGGTGTCATTTGGTTTCTGAGCAGCCCACTGTCAGTGTGACACTGTCTATATGTTTAATTTTCCTGCAAGTTACATGGCATGGTTTGAGCTTTTGGGGTATTTTGTGCTGGAGTATGGTATTAACTGGGCGGGTCACTGATGTGGACCACATGGTGTATGGGAACCAGAACTGAAGCTTGTTTAATGGCTAAAAAAAGAGTCAACATTATGACTGCAAGTAATGTGAGTTGAAATCTGATTAACAAAGCCATAATCATCTCAAACCATAACACTTAATCATATTGAGTCCCAAGTCCAGGCCCACGAAATGAGGTAACAGTTGCATTGAATAATCATTGCTTCAAGGCTTCAGTAACAATGTACAAACTGCCATTCCATCTCCAGATTAGGTACTTATTTCCTGTAGAGGTCTTACAGCCATCCCAGTGTGACATGGTGGCCATGATTCCAGTGGTGATAGCTGCTGAAGACTGTACAACACACTGAGGTGACAAAACCTCATGTCAGACCTCATTTTGCCTGGCACAGTGCAGCAACTTGATGTGGCATTTGAAGTATTCCTCACTCCAAATGCTTGCACAAAATTACAAGTAGATGTAATTAAACTTTGCTCATTTGGACAAGTAAACTTCAAACACAAACATTCTGCTATTTTTGGTGTGTACAACAAAAGATAATGAATGTTCTCTAGAAATTCTTCTTAGTAATACGAAGGAAAAGTTCATCACAAACAGCTGTCCTTCAAAAAATGAAAATAGGTTGTTGACAGCTTAGATTAAGTTCTCTTGACCAATGAAAAGTCTATCTTCAAAACAAAGTACATATTCAAAGTTCTGTCTCACAAGCAGCATGACTTATTCATGGTGGAGAACACCAAGGCTCAAAGCAAAAGCCATGGGAGTGCATCTGTCCAGGTGAGGAAGGTGATGTCCAGATGATGATGGTACGTCAGTCACAGGCTGGCTAAGACAGAAATGACTCTAGCTAGCTTTGTACTGGGAGAAATATTCAGATGGTGGAAGGTTAAAATTTTCATATTGGCAATGAAAGTTACAGCAGATGCAGCAAGAGGTTTATGTCTGGAGTGACCCACGTTACTATCTTCTGTGCTGTCTGGTTGGTTACCAGAAGGCCAAATCATTCACTAAAATGGCCCAGTATGTTCTTCAAACCAACTGCAAACATTTGTAACCTGGTGAAATGGTGCATTGTTATCCATAAAAATTCCATTGTTGTTGGGGATCATGAAGTCCATGCATGGCTGCAATGGTCTTCAGGTAGCTGAACATAATCATTTTTAGTCAATCAGCAGTTCTATTGGACCAGAGGACTCAGTGCATTTCATGTAAACACAGACCTCACCATTATGGAGCCACCACCAGCTTGCACAGTGCCTTGTTGACAACTTGGATCTGTGGCTTCATGGGGTCTGCACTACACTCGAACCCTACCATCAGCTCTTAGCAACTGAAATCGGGATTCATCTGACCAGTTGTCTAGGTTCCAGCTAATATGGTTATGAGCCCAGTAGAGGTGCTGCAGGTGATGTCATGCTGTCAGCAAAGGCACTTGCATCAGTTGTCTGCTGCCATAGCCCATATTCATCGTATGTTCCACATTGATTTCCATGGTTATTTCAAGCAGTGGTGTTTATCTTTTAGCACTGACAACTCTAGGCAACTGCCACTGCTCTCAGTCATTAAGTGAAGGCCATTGGCCACTGTGTTATCGATGGCGAGAGGTAGCAACTGAAATTTGGTATTCTAGGTACACCCTTTACACTGTGGATCTCAGAATATTGAATTCCCTAACAGTTTCTGAAATGGAATGTCTCACGCATCTAGCACCAGCTTCCAGTTTGTATTCAAGTTCTATTAGTTCCTATAGTGTGGCCATAATCACATCGGAAACCTTTTCACATGAATCAAATGTCTACAAATGACAGCTCCAGCAGTGCACTGCCCTTTTATACCCTGTGTATGTGACACTGCCGCTGTCTGTGTACATGCCTATCACACTCCCATGACTTTTGAACCTCAGCATATATTTCCACCTCTATCAAAGTCACTAGCATGACATGATACTAGATGCCTTCCCCCTTTAATCAGCCCATTATGGCAATAAAGCCCATGATGGAATCAGGGTTGATGACATTGGAGGGGAGAGGAGGTGAGGCACCACTGCCAGTGGCTCAGTTACAATTGGTGACATGGGAAGGGCCACTGGGACTTTCTCCTCCAGTTGGAGTGAAACTTCCACAGCTGGGGACAATGGTTTGAACTCCATGAGCTCCTCATAATCCATTGCCTTTATTCTTAATGCAGCATTTCATTTTCTGTTCTCACCTATGAAATTATATTTATGAGACTCACACTTTTTTCATTCCCAGAATTTCTGACTTGTCTTAATATATCTTAAATGTGTATGTTTTCAGTCAATTACCTTTTATTTTAATGTTACAATGTATGATAAATTAAAAATTTATTTGACTGCCCCAGGCATCCTTATTATTATCACATCGTATTAGTTTTAGTGATTATGATAACAAATTATAAAACAAAATAAAACACTCAAATTATTAACCAAATGGGTTAATTGTTTATTCAAAACTGTACATCCAAAATCCTAAAATGACTGGGAACACAATCAAAAATATGGTTGTATCAGGGTCTTCGCTAAACATTGACATCATGAAATACGTTATGAACTGTCTAAGGTAGTTACATTTCACCGGACATAAAATCATGTAGTCAAGCAAATCAAAATTATGCTGACCAGTCAGTATGTACAGAGAAGCTATCCAACATATACACTCAAGAGCCAAAGAAACTGTTACACCTGCCTAATATTGTGTAGGTCCCGCACGAGCACGGAGAAGTGCCACAGCATGATGTGAAATGGACTCAACTAATGTCTGAAGTAGTGCTGGAGGGAATTGACACCATGAATCCTACAGAGGTGTCCTTAAATCCATAAGATTATGAGGGGGTGGAGATCTCTTCTCAACAGCACATTGCAAGGCATCCCAGATATGCTCAATAATGCTCATCTCAGGGGAGTTTGGTGGCCTGCAGAAGTGTTTAAACTCAGAAGAGAGTTTCTGGAGCCACTCTGTAGCAATTCTGGATGTATGGGGTCTCAAATTGCCCTGCTGAAAGTTCCCAAGTCCATCAAAATGCACAGTGGACATGAATGGATTCAGATAAAAATGAAATGATCATATGGCATTTACTGGCCGGGATATCCCCTTGAGGATTCGACCGCCGTATTGCAAGTCTTTTTAGTTGACGCCACTTCGGTGACTTCCGTGTCAATGATATTGAAAATGCAGGTGATCATACAGGATGCTTATGTATGTGTAACCTGTCAGAGTTGTATATAGACATATAGACTGCCCGTGCCCCATGCATTACAGAACCTCCACCAGCTTGAACAGCCCCCTGCTGACATACAGGGTTCATGGATTCATGAGGTTGTCTCCATACCCGTATGTGTCTGTCCACTCAATACAATTTTAAATTAGACTTGTCTGACCAGGCAACATGTTTCCAGTCATCAACAGTGTAATGTCGATGTTGACAGGTCCAGGCAAGGCATAAAGCTTTGTGTCACGCAGTCATCAAGGATACACGAGTGGGCCTTCAGCTCTGAAAGCCCATATTGAAGATGTTTCATTGAATGGTTTGCATGCTGACATTTGTTGATGGCCCAGCATTGAAACCTGCAGCACTTCCATCAAGCTGAATGATTCTCATCAGTCGTCATTGGTCCCGTTCTTGTAGGATCTTTTTCTGGCGACAGCGATGTCAGAGATTTGATGTTTTACCACAATACACTCATGAAATGGTCGTATGGGAAAATCCCCACTTCATCGCTGATGAAGGGACTTAGTTTCACTGGTCACCAGCTTGTGAATGTAAATTTTCCACCCTTAAGACCATGTTGTTGTCTGCACCCTGCTTAGTGATGTACCAACCAGGCTTGCACATGGTCCTTGCGACAGACACTTCTGAGTATGGGTTGGAGATGATAATCAATTGCTCATAGATCTCCTGATCGCTCCAAGCGACCTATTGCTTATGCCTCAAAAATGATGACTCCTGCTCAAACTAGGTACTCTTAGATAGAAAAGGAAGCTTTGGACATTGTATATGCTGTGAAGGAATTACATGTTTTTTCTATGGTACCAAATTCTATGTGGTCACCAATGACAAACCACTGGTTTACTTATTCAGTCCTTCTGCAGCATTACCAGATAAAGCAGCACATTGAAATCAATGATGGGTTCTTTTCCTTTCACATTACAACTTCGAGATTCATTTCTGCCCTACAAATCAACACACAAATGACAATGCTTTGTCCCACCTGCTGGTCGATCCAGACCCAGGATTTGATCAGTAGGAATTGCTTTGTTCCCACATTGATGTCGCTGCCCAGCAGACAGTTGATGGTTTTCCTGTAACTAGCACATGGATCCTGAAGGCTGTAACATTGGATGCTGTTTTGTGGAAGGTCATAACATTCGTACACTGTGGTTGGCCAGATTCACCACCTTCTCATGTGTCTGACCCCCTCTGTGATTACTACATCTTTCAATGTCAATTCTCTGTTGTGGATGATGTTTTGGTTTTAGACATGGATCACTAAGCCCCTTGAATAGTGATCCCCTCAGTGCTTCATCTGGAGATTCTCTGTTTATTACATGCAGATAATTGGGGTGTATCACTCACAAAAGCATTGGCCCATCGACACTTGGCCCAGTTTGGATGGTGACATTACCCAGCTGGTAGCTTCCTGTTGACAGTGTGTGATGCACCAAGCAGCTCCTCAGGTGTCATTGTTGCCTTGTCTGATGCTGTCACATGCATGGGACTGTGTAAATGTGGATTTCATTGGCATCTTTCTTAATGCTTATTGGCTGTGGTTGTTGATGCATATTGTCTTTTTCTATATATAATACACTGTGATTCCACATCCACAACTCCCATCATCATAGCCTTGTCCAAACTTTTTTCACTTGAAAGTTTGCCCACAATGTTAATGTCCAATACTGGTTCACAGTTTTCATCACAAGGGTTTGCGGCATTTTGTGATTCCTGTGGTATCCATTACATTTTTGCCCTGCTGTTACATCCACAATCTAAAGGTGAGGTGGAAAGCCTACTGCAAATGTTCAAAACTAAGATGAAAATGTATGTTGCTAACTCTTGTCTGACATTGCCTTTGATTGGTTTCTCTCATCATACCACTGTTCTGCAAGAGGAGCCTGGTGGAGCTACTCCACGGATGGCAGCCGAGGGCATTGCTACACCTCCTGTGGCCTCCACCTGGACATCAATCCATGCAGCCGCCAAGCCTCTTCTGGCTGGGTCTGGCCATCAGGGCATCTGGTTCCAGACATCACCCTAAATGGATTACAGCTGTCATCACCAGATGCCGGGAGCAGCATCTCTGTAACATTTGTATGGGGAATGGCTTCTGCTCAAGGCACTGTGATCAGCTTCACCTCTGTTTGGACAGCCCATTGACATTAGGTGTCATGTCACCTGCTGATGCCAGTTCTCCAATCCCTCATGGGCAAGGCCATCCATCTTCAGTGGCCCAACCAGCATTAGAGAATGCTTCCAACACCATTGTCAAGGATTCTGTCACCCATTCCTGTGCAACCGCTGATACCAGCTTCATCAGCACCATGAGCACTGTCATCAGAACTGATGCCCAAGGGTAATACGGAAACAGCTCTGGCATCACCGATGGGAAGGTGGGTGCAAAACGTGTCCACGCGTGAAACACATCAGACCTTATGCTCCCACTGAAGCAAACCACCTTAGCCTGAGCCCAATAGATGAGGAGGACAACATGGAAATCTCAATAATCTGTGATCTCCCTAAAAGAGGAGGAATGCAGTGAAGTGTGTGTGTACTTTCAAAAGGCCACATGTGGGGCAGTGCTATGGCCTCGGTTCGCTATGTGTTCTGCTACAGCTCTTTGTATACATAACTGGTTCCTACTGAATGTTACTTAAATGCTGTTTCAAGTTGTTAATGTTTCTGTGGAATAAAATTGTGTTCAGTCTACTGGCCTTGTCATACTTATACATAATTACAACAAGAACTATTGAAATCATATCACCTTATGGGATGCAATATGTCAATGTACACTTCTTGAATAGTCATTTGGACTCTTTCCTGTATAATCTAGTGATGGACATGGAAAATGATTCCACTAGGACATTTCTCCAATGGAAATGCTTTGTCAACGTAAATGGAGTCAGACTACTGATGGTCCTTATGAAGATATGTTCCTTACCCAATGTATTGCAGGAAATTGCGAAAGAAAATTTTTAGATATGATTCTTTACTTTTGTTTACTCTTATGTTACACATTTCTTTGATTTGTTGTCTACTGACAGATATTTAGATGTTTGGATTTGGAAATCTTATTGCAAAACCACATCATTTTGCCAGATACATAAAATACATGAGGTGTCATAAGCATTTGCTAGAACCTTTATCATATGAAAAAAGCATCTTGTACAGAAATTCTGAAATTAGATCTGGATTTAGGAGTAAAGAATCTTCCAGAAACAGTGTAGATTGTTCTTGAAAATGAAGTAAATATTTCTTTTATTGATCAGTATAATTTGTGAATGAAAAATGATTAGGGAGACCAAAAGTTTAGAAGAAATAAGAAGAAGATACTGAGATTAAAACTGAAAGTGGAAAAGGAAGATGAAAAGAAATACATGGGGTGTTGAATCAGTAATGCAACAGATTTTTTTCTGAAAGTATGTTGGTTTTATTCAGGATTCCAATACACCATATTGTTCCCCACTCTTTTGGCTACAAAACCCTATTTTTCAACATAATCTCCATTCATTGTGATGGCATTATGGCACCTTACTGGGAGGGCTTGTATGCCCACATGGTACCACTCTACTGATCGATGTCAGAGCCAATGTCTTGCTGCATCAGTAACATCCCCATCATAAGTGTACTGCTCCCCGAGAAGTCCACCCATTATTGGGCTGAACAGTTGGAAGTCAGAAGTTGTGAGATCCAGGCCATTGGGTGGATGATTAAGAACAGTCCATTGAAGTTTTGTGAGATTCTCTCAGGTGCGCAGACTTGTGTGAGACCTTGTATTGTCATGTGGAATGAGAAGTTCATTTGCATTTTTGTGGTGATGAACACACTGAAGTTGTTTGTTCAATTTCCTAAGGGTAGCACAATACACTTCAGAGTTGACTGTTGCACCACCAGGGGGACATCAAACAAAATAACCCCTTCAGAGTCACAGAAGACTGTTCCCATGACTTTACTGTCTGAGGATGTGTCTTTGAACTTTCTCTTCGGAGGGGAGGTGATGGGTCACCACCTCACGGATTGTCATTTTGTTTCCAGTTTGAAGTGATGAACCAGTTTTTCATCATCTGTGATGATGTTCAACAAAAAATCATCATGATCAGTCTTGTAACCTACAATTAGTTCCACACAGGGGGTCCTTCACTGCTCTTTATGGTCTTCTGTTAAGCAGAAAGGAACCGAGAGGGTCACACCTTTGAGTATCCCAACTGATGGACAAGTGTCTCCTCACTACAATTAGAGATGTCCAATTGTGCAGTGAAGTGTTTGATTGTGACCCATTGATCACGTTGAATGAGTGTGTCTGCACATTCCAACATTGCAGGAGTCACACCTGTGTGTGGCTAACTGGCATGCAGGAAATCAGACAGGTTTGCACAATCTTGTGATGATGATGACAGATGCCATGCCTAATGACTCACCATGTTTTTCTTCACTGCCCAATCTCCATAGACATTCTGCAAGCTCATATGAATGTCTGTAATGCTCTGGTTTTCTGCCAAAAGAAGCTGTAAACAGTGCTCTGGTTCGAACACACCTTCATTACAGACACCATTTTGAAGACTACGTATAGTGTTGCCACTTATTGTAACTTCATGAAACTATAAGAAGGACATGATGAGCCACAACAAATTCTGCATTTTTTCAACTGAAATTGGCTGAGGAAAAAAAGGTGTTCCATTACTTATTTAACACCCCTTGTACACTGTGTTGTTATAATGAATCACAGTCATTGTTATTGCATTGAATCTCCAACAGTTTGAATTAAAGTAATCATGGTGCAGCTGTAGCACCTGCTGCAGGTATACTCCATGCGGAAAACTCTATCTCTTCCATTGCATAGAGATGACAGAGAACACCTTCATCCATATACTCAAGAACAATCAGGACTCAAATAATAAAAACATGAATGGCAAAAGTTACCCACCCTGATAGTTGTGAATGTTAACCCTTTAACTGCTCTGGACATGTTAACACGCACGCCTTTGTACCTGTTCCTGTGTGCTCTGAACATGTTTACGCACGCAACCAGTCCTTCTACATGGTACTCTGAACATGTCTACACGTAGACACATTCAGAGTACCAGATAGAAGACTGGTGGTGCGCGTAAACACGTTCAGAGCATACAGGGACAGGTACAAAGGCGTGTGCATTAATATGTCCAGAGTCCAGAGCAGTTAGATTTAAATCTCCGCTTCCAGGAAGGGAAGCTGTGCTGACCCTGGATCAAATCTGCCTCACAGATTAACAATGAGGGCCAGCCAGGATGTGATTTTTAGGCAGTTTTCCACACCGCACTGATTACTGGGCTGGTACCTAAATCCTGCCTTAGCTACATGATTCGCAAACATTTAGAGAAGAGTTGGGGTACACACATTCTGTCTGTGAGGGGAGGAGGGGGAGGTGTAAAAAATCGTGGTAACCTTTGCCAATGTGGGGCAAAGGCATACAGAAAAGCAGAAAAAGAAAAATGTTAAAAGTTAACAAATATCGAACTACTGAAACTGATATTTACTTTGAAGGAGCATATAATGATAAAAATAATGAGACGTTAAGAGAAATATGAAAATACTGTAGCAAAGTATACAAAAACCGTTTGGAACTCTGGATTGAAATGATTGCCACTGTGTGTTTTTCTTACAGCTGAGTATGCTGATTTATATTTCTACCCCAGATGTATCAGCTTCAGTTATTGACAGTTATACACATTACATTCTCTCTATTATTAGTAGCTTGACAGAATGGGTTTAAACTACTATTTTTCAATTATCATCATCATCATCATTGTATAGAGTTTTCTTATCATTGGCAGGGTCTGCTTGGAAGACAATCTCTCCATCCTCTCTGTTGCTCTCTCACATTCTTCACCTCTCTTCTGAATGCTTTCTTCCAGTAATTTTAACCACTTGTCCCGCAACCTTCCTCTTGATGTCCTGTCTGCTATCTTCATTTCATGCATATTCCTAGGCATTCTGTTCTCATCCATTCTCTATATAAGTCCATACCATTTGAATGTCTACTGTTGTAACAGTTTCTTGTGTGTTATCTCCCTTTTCCTTTTCCTTCATGACCCAGGTTTCTGCAAAGTATAACAGACATGTCTGCTATGTTTGGTATATCACCTTACTGTTCTGGGAGTCTTCTTTGTTCCTCATCATTCCTCTCACACTTCTGTTTTTCAGCATCTTCAGGTCATTCTAATACCATTAACTTCTTTAGGAAATGTAACCTTCATAGAAGCCACCAATCTGAATTTTGTGAACACGAAGTAATTGAATTAGTTGCTCATAATTTCCCCATTATTTACTTCAGTGTTTTACTGTATAATTTCTTAATGTACCTGTGTATTCTGGATTAATGAATGAAGCAAATTTTTGTTGTTGTTGTTACAGGTGATGAAGAAGTCCGGGGACTCTACCGAGTTCGTCTAGTAGATTTTTGGCAACACGGTGGACCTTATTCTGATGTAATTGAGTATCCTAAAAGCAGAGCTTAGGATGTGATTTCATCTTCTTTAATTAAATACTTATTCAGGGTATGTGTACAGTACTAGAAATAAATTAATAGATGTGTTTCCACATTGTGAACATGATATGAATGTACTACATATACACATTTGTAAAATGGAAATGTGTTTGATGTACTTTAAATAACATAGATTGTTGATGAATTATTGCTGTGCACACAGCATGTAAATAATTGTGTATTGTATAATTAAACTGTGTAACTGTAAGAGTATTTATCTTATAGCAATTATTGAAAATGAATGAAAAAGGAACATAAATAAAAATTTAAAATGGTAACACAATGTAAACAATCTTTTTAATACCATAACAGTATGAAGATACATCACTTTTTTTATGGTTCAAAAATCTTGAATAAAGCTGTTTCTAGTTAGTTAGTTAGTTTTATATTACATGAATCATTTGCATGTCTTTTGTACACAAACAAAATGGACTGCAGATGTCCATCTCGAGATGAATAAACCAAAATTCCATGATAAATCATAGTGATATGGAATGAGTTATTTTACATTCACAACACAAATTAATCTGTAAATATGGCTACATCCTGACACATTACAATAATAGAAATTGAATAATAGAAGCAGAAAGTTTGATTTACTGAGGTATTATTGTGAGGATGTTATTGTTAGCCAGTGAGATACCATTCTAGAATTCATCACCTTAAGAATTTTGGAGAATGATGTCAGTAGTCAAACAGGTCATTAGTTATTGATGGCTCTACTTTCATCTTTCTTATAGAGGGTCTTACAACTGTGTCTTTAAATCTCTATGGAAAAATACCTTGAGTAAGTGATGCATTACATGTTTCAGGACAGGCCATGTTACATAGGAACAAATCATTAGTACTCTGTTTGAAACACCATATCCAGAAGACCTTTTATTTTTGAGAGAATGTCTTATTTTCTCAATTTCAGAAGGAGAGGTTGATGATACCTTCCTATAGTTGAATTTCATGAGAGTTTTGTTTCTGACATACTACTATGATTTTTCTCTTATTCTGTTTGTCACTATATTTTCTGCTGTATTTAAGAAATGATTACTAAACACATTTTCTATGTGTGACTCATCATAGCCCTTCCATTTAAGTCAATAGTGGTGTTGTCCTGTTCTGTGGTCAGTTGTCCTGTCTGTCGTTTAATTAAATTCTGTATAACCTTATGTCTGTTGTTGAGATTACTGATTTCTGATGTAATATACTTGTTATTTTATTTTTTAATAGCTTTTCTTAGTAATTATGAGTAGTTTTGGTAGTGTGCAACTACTGGAGGATTTCTACTTGTTCATGCCAACAAGTAAATTTGTCTTTTCCTTTCAGAACATGCTTAAACCCTTCTGGTGATATATGATTTTTACATGGGTGTTTAATATTCTTTTTGATTAGCTTATGTGGAAAGCTGTTTTTAAAAATGATGAAATTATTATGGAATAGATTAAATTTTATATCAGCATTTCATTTGCTATAAATTTCATCTCTTGCATTTGTTATTGTTATAAATTTCATCTCTTGTAAACTACTCTTAAAAATGTTTGTACTGGAATCATTAATTATTCTCATTTCCACTGAGGAGTATCAGTACTGTGAACCACTGCTTTATTTATCCTGAGTGACTGTGCAATATTATCAGAGAGAGTATTTGTTACTGGGTACACAGTCATTTTCTTGCTATAAGTTTCATCAAAGAAAACATTGTAAATTGGGCCCTTACTGTCTTTATCCACCTGTACTGGAAAGTTAATCACTGAGATCAAATTTTAGGTTACAGACAACATTTCCTGGTCATTTTTCCTATCAAAATCCTCTAGGAAATATACATTGAAATCACCAAGGACTATTAACCGCTTGTTGCTGTCTGAGAGATAGCATGGTAAGGAATCCAAATTTCTCACAAATATTTCAAAATTTCCCAGTTACAATTAAAAGTGAACTTTTTTTCATTGTTAATTCAGAAGCACACACTTTTGTGTGTTAATAACTACAAAATCTACTTCCCTCAGTATTTTTGAACTTGTGTTCTGTCTCAATGTATGTAACAACTCCTTTTCCATATTAGTTCTTCAGGAGTAAGATGCTAAAGTGCTGTCTTTTATATTTAGAGTCTCTAACATTGTGCTTATATGGTTGCATAGGGAGACACCGGATGTCAACCTTTCCACAACTCTCCAAATTTTCCTAACAGACAAGAAGCAATTCTATTTTATTGCTTGATCCTCTAATTTCTGATGAAATAACCTCACCTTACTTTTCTGTATATTCTTTAGCATTTCTGTTATTTTAACGTCTTTCACAAGGTGTCTGAATCCTGATTCTAACCTAAAAAGGTACCACTCTGTCTCTAGTAAGCAGAGGGATCTTACTTTGTGTGATGCAAAAAGAAAGAAGTTCAGCTCAGCCAACCTTTCTTTTGCTCTCTTATTCAAGAGCAGGCCATGTTTAATGCAACATGTTAATACAGAGTTTGAATACTTGCCGAGGGTAGAGGATCATCCACACACACACATGGGCATGATTAATGTATCACCCCTAATTCATTTGCCCCATATGCAGCATGATTTGCATCTAAATGTTTCTGGTAAAAGACTGTTTACCCCTTAGTGTCTCAAGTATTTTGTGGCATTTCTGTGGAAAAATGGCAGTGCAGCACTGCAGAAGCCATTGACAGCTGGCAGTGCAGGATGTCAGCATACTGGTTACAGTAACGGGACTGTTTATGCATAGCTAGACAGGCTTGGCTCAGCACCACAACTCTCCAGGGCAGTGTTAAGATAAGGATCTTGCAGAACAACCCAAACAGTTTCAGCACCAGCAGACCATGCAATTATTGCCTGGAACATGACCACAAAAGGGGCCTCACTACAACAATGAGCCACTATCTTTTGTAAATAGCTCTGACTCTTTAGCAAAAATGTTCACAGACTGACTACAACAAGGAGGTTATGCTGGGCACTGCTGCATGATGAGTTAGTCCCATTTCACACTGGGAAACTAGTGATGGTCACCAGTGATGGTCACTGGTAATTATGGTGAACACCCCTGGATCACCAGTGTCCGACACCACAGGTATTGCCAACTGACTAGTTAGTGAAATGGACTCAAGCGAGGAGGAACTTTTGTTGGTACTTCTAAGCAGGAGGAGGCGGAGTAGAATGAAGACAAAACGTTCATTACACGTACATCCACTGCTACATGATGGCTGGAGAAAGGATTGTTTTATACTCTTTATATTGATCTGAGACAAGACGAAAAGAAGTTTTCTCAGTATTTTCGAATGTTGAAAACTTCATTTGATGAACTGCTAGGAGAAGAGAAAGAAGAAGTCACAGGAATGGACACTATGCTGCATAAGGCTATCCCAGCAGAGGAAAAACTTGCTCTCACATTAAGGTAGGTACTGTAATATTAAATTACTTTACTGAAAGCTGATTTCAGCTTTAGTCTACTTTCACTGTTGCTCTGCCTGTGCGGTTGAAAAGTATATTAAGGATTCGCCACTGTACTCAGGTCATTGGCAAACACACAGATGGTAACTGATCGGACAACCTGGACTGTCCTCTAGTGTAGCCATGAACTGTTCCATGATGTGCACGGTCATGATATGGACCCCCAGTAGCATAATTTGCCACCAGTAAAAATCGTGTTTGGGATGAAGTGGAAGTGCTGTAATATTATTGGGCATTAATAATGACATTCATCAAATCAGATTTAACTTTCAGTCTTGTGTGATTGGGACTTTTTTTTTTTTAATTCAGGCACTATAGAGTACATAAACAAGCTATCTTCATCTGCTTGCTATGTTGAATTGTGTTTTGCAGTGTACTTTTCCTTCAAAATGTTACACAGCAAATCATCTTCTTCTTCAAGACTCTTCTTCTCATGAGGCCTTTTTTGTGGTCACACAGTAGTTCTTTTGCGTGCCTCCTGGTCTAAATTTTCTCCTCCATCAAACTCATATCTGTCACTATCATCATCATTCTCAATACTAGAGGTAGTGCTCTTACAGTCAGTTGTTAAGAATCGCAGCTGATCTATGTAGATTACTTCTTCCTACCAGTAGCTGCAGAACCACTCTTTTTGGTCTTTTGCCTTAATAACTTTCTGGTATAACTGGCCCTTAAGCTCTTCCATTTTGTTTGAAGGATTTTCCCAGCAACAAATAAAAACCACCACAATATTGTAATATTATCCTTAGTGTGTACGTGTGCGTGCGTCTGAATGCGTGTCTGTAAACCATATACTTTTGTAGTTTTGCTTCATAAGCTTTATCTTTTTGTTACCAATACTAGGGGGCCAGATCATCCATGATAGACTTACACTTTCAGTACAGAATTGATGTATCATCTATCTTGTATATTATACAAGACGTTTGCTCTGCCATATGGTGTAAAATGAAGTCAAAATCTTTTCACTGCCTCTTGAAAGAGTCATGGCTTACCTCAGCTGAAGGATTCTATAAAAGGGCCAACTTTCCTCATTATGTGGGTGCAGTGGACAGAAAGCACATCAGAATTCACTCTACTATAATTATAAGAACTACTTTTCCATTTTGTTGTTGGCTGTTTGTGATTCAATGTTCAAATTCTTGTTTATAGATGTTGGAGCATGTGGCAAATCATCCGACTCAACTGTGTTTCATAATTCAGTGTTAAATAAAAAAATACAAGATGATATTCTAGATTTCCCTGCACCCAAACAACTGTCATTAACTTTTGAAAGACCCATGCCATTCATGTTAGTAGGTGATGAAGGTTTTGGGTTGTCAAAATTATTCTACACCCTTTTGGAGTAAAGTATTTAGATGTTAAAAATCATGTGTTCAACTATAGACTGTCCAGAGCAAGAAGGTACAATGAGTGTAGTTTTGGAATTCTTGCAAACAAGTGGCGCATTTTCCATAGACCATACAATGTTAAATTAGATTTAGCAGTGTCTATTGTAAATACACGCTGCCTCCTCGAAAACGTTGTGCATGATCATTATGGAATAGAGTTTGAGGATACGTTAACCATTCAGGAATTGCAGGACATGTCACCTTGCTTAGTCCATGGAGGAAATATTGCGAACGGTATCAGAGATGATTTTGCAAACTACTTCATTAGCCTTGAAGGTGAAGTGCCTTGGCAGCTGCAAAAAATCTAATTTCTGGAAATGTTATGTGAACATTAATGTGGTTAGGCCTCATTGTTCATCTAGCATTGTATTTGTGATTTGCATTGTGCAATTATAACTATGTTAACTGTAACAAGTCATATTGTTGCGTTCACTGAACTGATTGGAACTTACAATTAAAATTTTCGAGTGTCAGGAACTTGTACCTCAATAACATTATGATCAATAAATGAAAGTTGCTCTTGTAGTAGCCACATATGTGTAAATAATTGTAACTAAGAATAATATTTTAACTGTATTTATCGGACCATAGAGCCTTAAGACAATGATAAGACACATCCTTAATTTTGTTATGAAAATTTTGAAATTTAAGTATTTTTTTAGATTTTCTCTTCATGCACACTGTAGGGGTGAGTTCATGGTTTCCACACTCATCCATTTTGTCCCTTCTTAAGTCATTAAGACTGCATAACGGTACACTTGATACTGGTTAACGCAAAAGAAAAGGGGTGAGGGATGCAAATGTGCTTGAAAGAATACCCTTCTAGCCTCATACAGGGGTGGCAACTAAATTTCACTAGTCTTTTATGGTTCGAAAAATAAGGTATTAAATTTGAAAAAGGAACATACAACTTACCATTTCTGTTTTACTCATCCATGCTCTTCTCATTGAAATCAGACACAAACTTCATTATAATTTCTTGCCATGCATTTGTTTTCACCACATTGTTGATATAGTCATCACTTTTGACATCCCAAAGAGCAGGATGACTTTCTACTTCACTTATAAAATCTTCCGTCTTAATGAAGTCTAAACTCATGGCTACAATGTGTACAGTATAATATACAATTAATGTTTTGTGGCACTGTCTCAGAAAATGACTGCCTGTCTGCTGGCAAATCTGCAGCGCTGTGTCTGTGATCTGTTTTCCTGTGCGAACACTTCAATTGAAACTCACGTACGTCCAGCGGTGACTGCTATGAACATCCTGACCGTGACCGTCACGTGTGGTGAGGGTGAGTCACTGCTGCATCACAGTAGCCCGGTGAGACAGTGTAGTGTCCCAGTGTGAATGCCCCATTTCGAACGAATATATCTCTGTTGGTGACCATCACTATGACCATCACCTGCGTCCCAGTGTGAAATCGGCCTTAGCAAGCAGCCACCACTGACTCAGCCAGCTGCCATGAGGACATCATCCACTAGTACAAAGCTCACCTGCCAATACTTGGTGCTGCTACACTGATGGTCCACTCCATGCTCACCAAACAGCAGCTCAACTCCTGCCCAGGGGACAGCAGATTGTGAGTGGGATGGGTGCGGGCACCATGGCACCTTGCCTGTCACTCGCAGAGGTGAGACTTTGTGCTGGATGGCTGGCATCCTCTGCAACTGTTCTGATAAACAACTGTACCACTATGGTACTCACACAGAGTGACATGCCTAACTAGAGTGCATGCCACTAACAGACTGTGGGCATCTGCATTCTATGGTAAATATATCAGGACCTGCCAACTGTTTGTCAGCCGCCAATATGTCTACTTTGGCATATGCCATAATGGGCATAGCCATCACACTGCAGCATCTGAGTGTAGCCTCATGAGTGGTGATAAATTGATTATCTTGGTGGTACCATTTTAATGAGGTGGCGCTGGCCTGTATCCTCACCAAGATGCACCACCATCACCCAGTCCTGTGCAGAAGTGGCCTGCCACCACTGGGTTGATTCCGATTAGTGACAGAATTGAGATTGACAGTTCCTGCAACCACCATCCGTGGATGAAACTGATGACTTGGTAACTGAAGGGTTGCAGTTTTGTAAATATGTGGTGAGGTGAATACTGCTTTTTCTCTTTGTCTTCTTCTTCTTTTTCATTGTCTGTGTTGGCTGGTTGATTTGGGAAGAGGAGAGAAAACAGTGAGGCCATTGGTCCCCTCAGATTAGGGAAGGAAGTCAGCCTTGCCCTTTCAAAGGAACCACCCTAACATTTGCCTGAAGCGATTTAGGGAAATCACAGAAAACCAAAATAAGGATGGCTGGAATGCATGTCCAGTGTGCTAACCACTATGCTCCCTCACTTGGTCATTGTCAAGGAGTACATGTGTGTGTGTGTGTGTGTGTGTGTGTGTGTGTGAGAGCTGTAGCAGCTGGTGCATTTATGTTACAAATGAATGAAGCAAAAATTGTCTGAGAGACTGGCAGTATTTCAAGCTAGGGAGAAGGAAATAGATTTTCACAGTCCTCCATGGTATGCAGAGGAGGTGCAGAGAAGACTTGACAACTGATGGGTTAAAAATGGACTTAAGGGCAAAAGAAATAGAAAAATTTTGGGGAAGACTTGTAAAAGAGAAGTGAGGAAGTAGGGAGAAAGGAGAAAGGGAAAGCTGAAACGGAGAGGAACATGTGTCTTGGTTACCTATTCCTACAAGACGCCCAACCATCATTGTTGTAGTTAAGCCTGACAATACTGTGAAGAGTAAGTCAAAACATAACAACTGGAGGGATGATCTTTTAAGTGAGAAAATTAAGGTAGTTAATGATTTGGGTACTAGCATTGCACAGATCCCTTGAAAATGTATGCAACATGTGGAGTACTAATGTTGTGGATGTTCAGTGCAGTAGTGCAGTAGTATCAGCTCCAATATCACATGCAATTGTCAAGTCTGAAGTAGCTGTGGTGCCAGACAATGTGAGTCTGGGTTGTACCAAAGTGAACAAGTGTGTATTGTGCAGTAATATCTACCGTATTGGGTGATAATGGGTGTTGTTTTGAGGCCTTGGAGCATGGACTATATGCACAGGGAAGTCCATGTCCCACTGATTTTTGCATTATATGGAGTGGAACTGCTAAGATGATGTCATAAAAATAAATGTCGTGTGGCTAGGGCCTCCCGTCGGGTAGACCGTTTGCCGAGTGTAAGTCTTTTGATTTGACACCACTTTGGCAATTTGTGCATCAATGGGAATGAAACGATGATGATTAGGACAACACAACACCCAGTCCTTGAGTGGAGAAAATCTCCAACCCAGCCAGGAATTGAACCCGGATCCTTAGGATTGACATTCTATCGCTCTGACCACTCAGCTACCGGGGGCGGACACGATGTCATTATAGGTACCACAGGGAATCTACATGAAGCTTGGTGGTGGTAGTTGTGTTGCAGATGCTGTGGAAGAAATGATAAAGATAACAATGTTATGAAAAGGATAGATTGCTGCTCATCATATAGAGGAGATGTTGAGTCACAGACAGGTACTGTAAAGAGAATACTATATACATTCAAGCTTTTGGCTAAAAGGCCTTCTTTCAGAGTTGAAAACATACAAACATTCAAACAAGCATAATACACACACACACATTATCACTGCCTGTGGCTGTTGTGGTCAGAGTGTGGACTGCAACGATCCCCGATGGGAGCAGCAGTCTGGCATAGATGGGATTTGCTGTGGGGAGCAGGAGAGATAGAAAATGGATGGGGGGGATGGTATAGTGCAGATTCTGGGAATGTGGAGGGGCATGGTGGGGACAAGGTAGGGCTGCTAGGTACGGTTGGGAGGTTTGGGGGATTGTGAGAAAGGGAAGTGAAATGGAGGGAAACAAAAACAAGGGGAAAAAGGCTAGTGGGTGTGTTGGTGGAATAGAAGACTATATAATGTTGGAGTGGAAGCAGGAGCAGGGAAGGGGATAACTACGTAGGTGGAGAATAAGAACTAATGAAGGCTGAGGCCAAGGAGAGTTATGGGAACATAGGATGTACTGCAGGGAGAGTTCCCAGCTGTGCAGTTCAGAAAAGCTGGTGTTTGCAAGAAGGATTCAGATGGCCCAGGCTGTGAAGCAGTCATTGAACTGAAGCAGCCACGTAGCCTACAAACTGCAAACACTGTGCTGCTTCTTACGTGGCCATGGAAACCAACAAGCTCATGCCCACGTTGGGCAGCATGCTCAGAAACTGTGGGGCCATCTGGCTCTTGGTCACAGTTTGTGATTGGTCATTGATGCAGACTGAGAGCTTGTTGGTTTTCATCGGCACATAGAAAAAAGCACAGTGGTTGCAGTTTGTAGGTCACATGTCTGCCTTCACACGTATCCTTGCCTCTGATGGATTGGAGATACCCGTGACCAGGTTGAGGTGAGGAGGGTCTTGGGAGGATGAATGGGATGGGTCTTACATCTATGACTATTGTAGGGATAAGAGCCATGCGGCAAGGGGTTGGGAGCAGGGGTGGACAAGGATATTGTATAGATTTGGTGGTTAGCAGAATACCACTGTTGATGTGATGGGGATGATAAGGGGTAGGCTATTCCTCATTTCAGGGCATGATGAGAGGTAGTTGAACCCTTGGTTGAATATGTAATTCAGCTGCTCCAGTCTTGGTGGTACCAAGATGCAAGAAGAGTGCTCCTTGGTGGTCGGACAGTGAGTATGTGGGATGTGTTAGGTGACTGGACAGACAAGGCATGGGGAGGGGGGTCTGTTTATGTACTAGGTTGGGAGGGTAATTTCAGTCTGTGGAGGCCTCAGTGAGACCCTAGGTATATTTGAAGAGGGACAACTATCACTACAGATGCAATGACTACTGGTGACTAGGCTGTATGGAAGGGACTTTTTGGTATGGAATGGTTAGTCATTGTCAAAGTGGTATTGCTCATGGTTGGTAGGTTTGATATGGGTGGAGATACTGATACAGCCATCCTTGAGGTGGAGATCGACATCTAGGAATGTTGCTTGTTGGGTTGAGTAGGACCAGGTGAAGTGAATTTGGGAGATGATGTTGAGGTTATATAGGAATGTGGATAGGGTATTGTCACCTTCAGGCCAATCACAGAGAGGTTATCAATGAATTTGAAACAGGGTAAGCAGAAGTACCATAAAGCTTAGCATTCTAGGAAGAATTCAGCTTGTGACTAGAATTATAGTGAGAAATATAAGTGGGATAACCTGTCAACATATTTTGATTGCTAGTACCATATGTGATTCATGTATGAGGGTAGGTTTGGCAACATATTTTCCAGGAAAGAATAAGGGGAACTGGTTTCACAGGGACAAAGCACCAAGTGATGTTACAAAACAATGAAAAACCACTGGAAGGACAAAGGAGACGCTGAGTATAAGGGTTTAATCAAGTCAAACGAGATTTGCTAGGGTTAATTTATGGAGAGGGAACATGTTTGCTGTAGCATTCTTAATTTGTAAGTGGGAAGTGGGTGAGAGTTAATTGTTGTGTGTGGGAGGCAATACAATGTGATTAAGATATGTACTGTCTAGATTTAAGAGGGCATAAGGCTACTGAACTGTCAGTGCATGGGGCCCTTGAGAGAAATGTGATGAGGTGTATTGCAAGTTACCAGGACTAGTGTGATGTTACTAGTTGTAAGTTGTGGTGTGCTTTCTCATGAGAACTAATGAACTCTTAATAAGTGTGACAAAGATATAATCTTGTAGTTGAAAGTAAGGATCTAAATAAATAAATACTTTAGGAATTATTTGCAACCTCAAGCTACCTAGAATTTATGGAGTGTAAATTTTTTTCAATATTGTACATTGTTGGCCATGTATGTTGAGTTTTGTCGTAGACCAGTCGAGAGTAAAGACCTGGGGGCTGGTTCTTCAAAAGGAGGGAGCTGTTGTTGTGCCACCACTATTTTCTGGAGAGTCTGCGGATTCAAACAGTGAGGCATTGCAGAAGCTGTAGGCAGCCAGCAGGATGTTGGTTACGGCAGTTTAGCCATTTATACTCTGTGAGACAGAGCAGACCTGGCATCATGAATATGCTAGCATAGGGGTAGGATGGGGTTCTTACAGCATGGGCCAAGTGGTTTCCCCACTGGCCGGCTGCAGAAATGTTGTCAGAAACACGACCAGGGTAGGTGCCTCAGCACAACAAATGAGCAGCTGTCTCTTATAAGCAGCTGTTACTTTTTAGCAGAGATATTCACAGCGTGGCAGACTGACTTAATATGAGGGGCCAATATGGGGCTGTGCTGCACCATGATCAGCGAACAGCCACCACGAGCCTGACCAACTACTACCATGGCACCATCTACTAGTGTCAAGCCCACCTTCCAGGACTTGGTGCTGCTACACTGGTGGGCCACTCCAGACTTACCCAGCAGCAGCTTTACTCCTGCCCAGGGGCAGAGGATCATGATTCAGGTGGTATGGCCATCCTCTCCTCTGCACCAGTGTGGGTGCTGTGGTGCTTATACAGGCAAGACTTCCCACTCGCAGGCTGGCATCATCTGCAAGTATTACAGACATCTACTGCACTGCTGACGGCACTTTCAAAGCATGGCTTGCCTAGCTGGGTGCATGCCTCCAGCAGGCTGCAGGCATCAGTATTCCAGGGTGCTTACATCGAAATACTGACACCTGCAGCCTGCTAGTGGCATGCACACCAGTTAGGCACCTGCCAATTCTGTGCACCACAGACCTACCACGCCATGATTTTCTACTGCATCTCTTTTCTCCTGTGATTTTTGAAGAAAATGTCTGCAGCATAAGTAGTTTGTAAACATTGGAGAATTTTGGAAGCACCTTTTTGTTACATTTCTTTGACAAAATGTTGCAATGCCTAATTTTATGTTTTTGCTTTCCTTCTGCTATTGCCACTTTATAATCACCTATGACTGACATTTACTATCATTTTCTGATATTTCATTAATTTGCTGTCATGTACTATTTGATCAGTTCCCAAATTTAATCATATATTCTCTTTGTTTCATCATCTGAAGGTCATAAAATAGGACAAATAAGCATCATATTGGTTTTCCTCATATTCTGAGATGAAGAATTCTATCACTGCCTTACTCTCAATAACTCAGGGTGCGCTGTACTTTCAGATTTTAAGAAATTGCAGGGTATGTTTCTTCATTAATCGATTATATTATTTTCTTGGTTGTGTTAGTTGTCCAACAGAAGTAACTGTTTGCTCTTCCTATTTATGATGCTAATGCCTGTTGCTTCTGGCATTAGTCTTTTCAATTTTTGTCCTGTGTCTCCAGTTTTCCATGACAGTTAATAATAAAAAAATTAATGTTATATTAGGACTTAGTTTTTTTTTTCATTTTACTCTTTATCCACTACTAAGTACACTTATCCTATCCTTTCATGTATGGGAGGAAAAGGGGCCTGATATTCTTCAGAAATTTGCTGTATGAAATAAGGCCATGATGAACTTAAGAATATATGTGTATTGCGGGAACATTTTGTGTCACTCTTGGAATGGTTTCTGTTGTATTCTGCATCTGTAAGCCATTGATCATTGCTAGCACCCACTATCATGTACATTTTTCATGCTAAAACTACAGAAGGGTGCCTCAATTCTCTATATCCATCTTATCTCTCTTTTTGCAAGAAGCCACTGTCAGTTTGTGATGACACTTTATTATGAAAGTCTTCAGGTACTAGAGCTCTGTATTTTTAAGAACATGAGGAAGAAGCACCATAAATGCCACTAGAGCATTTACAGGAAATATAAGCACCTCATTGGACTAAGTTGCAAATGTTTCAGGAATATTGTGTGGTCTAATGGAAGTCTTTGATCCAGTGAATCACTCATTACTATGTTACAAACTTAGTAGCTATGGTGGGCCAATTATTACCTGATAAAAAAGAAACAAACAGTTATTTGAGCATCAAATTCAGTTAACTGCCACTCTGAATGGAAAACAATTTTCTAGACAGTCCTGAGGGTTCAGTACTAGGTCCATATGTGTTCTTGTTATATATATATATGATTTACCATTAAATATGGGTGCTCATTTGGGCTAAGTCATAGATGACACTTCAGTTCTGATAGAAAGTGGCACTATAGAAAAAATTCCAGACTGTGTACAAAATGTTCTAGTAAAACTTGTATCCTGGTTCCATAAAATGGACTAAAACTGAATGTTGCAAAGAACCAGATAATTCAGTTTATATCTCTGCTATAACTTATTTTGAATCTGTTACTCAATATGGTATAATTTTCTGGGGAAATTCCACAAACAGCACAAGGTTATTAAATCTTTAGAAGAAAATCATTAGAAATGTGTGTTGCCCATAAAAATGAGTCATGACATCTGTTATGTAAGCAATTAAAAATGCTAACCATTCCTTCAGTGTACACTTCTGAAATTTTGATTTTTGTATTCAATATCGAATATAAATTTGAAAAGTACTGCATTAACCACAGCTACAGTACTCATCATAAAGAGAATTTCAATCTTTCCTCATATCAATTGAAACTTCATGCTCAGGCACCACTATATAGGGGCTTAAAGTATATAAAAAAAACCACAAGGAATAAGCATATTAAATGTGGATCTTGGCTCTCTGGAGAGGTAATTCCACAGCATTTTAGTGGAGAAATGTTACTATACCATTGAAGAATTCATGGAAGACAATCTGACACTTTGAACAGTAGAAATATGTAGACTGTTTATCTGTAAACTCTTAATTTATAAAAAAATATATTGTATTTTTATTAAATGCACATGCATAACTCTTGATATATAATTCATAACTTTCTGAAAATAATATGGAATGATCTTTAGTAAATCATTATATTCTTTTTGAACTTGGCATGTCTCCTGTACAGTGATCTAATGAGCTGTACATTGTATGTAATGAGACTAATAAATCATATTTCACATAAGCAGTGAATGGTTCCATCAGTGCCTATGAGTTTATGACCAATTGTAATAATAACTAAAGCATGATGACACTGATACAACTTTTTAAACTGCAATGTCCATCCGAAAAATTAGTCTTCTGCAGGAATTTGTTTATTTTCTATTATTTTTAGGTACAGGTATAAATGAAGGGGTTGGTGGAAGAATGTGCTAACCCTCAGTTTAAAAAGGATTAGTCTGCTCACATAATCTGTGGTGTTTTCAAATGAACTAGAAAGCACTCTTTATTTATAAACTATTTTGTCTTGTGTATTTATGTCCTTGTCTTTGAAACTAATCAAAATTATAACAAGCAGTAACACAAAATACACTTGTGGGTTAGCATTTACTTCCAGCAACACCTTCAAATTTGATAATGGTTGTACTGACATCGTGCAGTTCTTGAATTTTTTCTGAAGTGTAACAACTGGTAATACTTATTTAGGTGTATTATCTTCTACAATAATGTTATTTTCAGTCTATAAATTTAAATTCTGAGCCTGCATACAACATGGCTAGATATGTATTAAGTTAGACCCTGCTTCTGTATATTTGGCAGTTTTTTACAGGACCCCTTCAAACTTCAACAGTGCACTCAAACTGATGTTTAGTTACATGTTGCACCAGTTGTTAATTTTGTCTTATTGATTCAAGGAAATGGTACATCAAATTAATTTTATCTTTTCCCCTTATGCTAAATGTGGTGTGCTGCTTCTTTCTAGTTTGACACAATTATCTTACAGTAATGTCATGAAAAAGTTTTTACATATGTGTATGGTCCAAAACAAAACATTACTGAGTTATTACCCTGTATACTAATTAACATGAAAATGAAATATACAGTATTTCATGAATTTTGTTTTTCTGATGTCATAGACATCCAAGAGGCCTTCCTCATTATAGGATTGTGGTGTTAACACCATGTACTATAATGTGTTTAATGTACATATAAAAATTAGTCAGTCTATAGAGCTTGTATTTCTGATAATTACTTTTGCATACTTCCGTGTTTCTACATTGTTCTCAGTTGACATGAGATAAAGAGGGGGTGGGGGACACCAAAAAGACAAAGTATCAAGATTCACTCTACATAATCTTTTTCCACTTACCACGTGAAGGTTTCAAATCACAACACATCTTGTGACAGGACACAAAAATATCAATCCCTGGAAGCAATTTGCCCTATTTCTTATGCAAAGTAAAAAATTCATTATGCAAAGTACTTTATGAAGAAACAATAAATAACTGTTGCCTTCTGTTGACAAAAAGGGTGAAATCCTAGTTCAGTTTATGAAATAACACTCATAATAAGTTCATCAAATATTTTACATCTTTGAAGAAATTAGAATGAAACTGTGAAAACAACAAAAATAATCTAGGTTTGGAAGTCTCCCAAAAAGTGTGTGAACACAATAAGAAAAAAATCTTTTATGTTGTTCTCATTATGTGCTTTTTCTTTTCTCTTTTTCAGCCTGCAGTATTCTTTTTTGATAAATGAGGTCTGTGTGTAATCATGTAAATTGCAGCTGCACATCACAAAGTAAATTAGTGAATAGCAGGGAATACCATAAGGTAACAAACTATAGCACACGCTCAGGGCAATCCACTCTGATAGAAGGAGCAGACAGTAAATTAACATGTAAATGTAATACAAGTAATAAAATTTAACATGATTTTATCCTAAATGGATTATAACAACAAAATTGTTTATGCAGAAAAGTAGTCTGCACTCGTATTACACTTCAAAAATTTCATTCAAAGAACTATGTTTCTCAGTGTATGAGATCATCTTCATAAAATCTCCCCTGGAAGCATGAGAAAACTCCAAAAACTTTCAAACATTTTTTTCCAGTGATATGAATATTTGAATATATTTTAGTCCTTGATGACTGGAAAATGATGATGCATTTATGAAATAATTCTATTGCATTCTCCACTTTTTTTGTAAATCTGAGACTGATTGTGACCACTCAACAGGCATCTAATCAATCACTTTTGATGAAAACTCCTTTGTAAAGTATAAAAGAACATTTTGCATAATAAAAGTTGGTTCTCATGTAATGTAACAGAAGCTTTTGGTTAGTACATTAGATTGCTAGAAATTCTATATATCTGTTTATATTAATCATTTTATTTTTATTTACAGTATCAGCTCACATAGTGTAATTCAAAATTTTGTTTTGATGTGCTTTTAAGAAATTGTACCTAACCCAGTGAACACTTATTGGAAATCAGAACCACCTCTCATTCACAGTGATGTATCACTAACTTTGCAAAGCCTGAGAATGCTGCTCATCTTAATTTTGGCTCTCATCTTTCAGAACAGTCCTTTGAAGAAATTTAGGTATTTCACTCAACGCACTAAAACAAAATACCTTTATTCTAATGAAACAGTGGAAACTTGTGGTTGGAATATCAAAAATATAAGGAAAACCCACCATAAAGGTGGTATGTTGAGTTGCAGACAGTCACAATGAAAAGACACATACACATTAACTTTTGTCCAAAGCCTTCTTCAGAACAGGAACCACACACACATTCATTCACATGAGAGAGCACATCTCAGGCACAAAAGACAGCTGTATGCAGCAGCTTGGACTGGAATGCAGCTGTGATGTTAAGTGAAAGCAGCAATCTGGAGGGTATGGGGAAGGGAAAGTGATAGCAGGGTATGGGTGGGGGGAGAGAAGAGCATTGTCTGGTGGAGCATGCAGGGACTAGACTACGAACAGGTGAAGTGTTAGAGGAGGCTGCATGGCAAGAAGGTGGGGAGGGGAAGGAAGAATGGTGGGTGAAAAAGAAGTGGAGCAGGGAGGGGGAAAGATGGGCGAGGGTGTTGACAGAAGGTGGAGGGCGAGGGAACGAAAATAGGGAGGAGATGAGAGGACAGAGTGGTGGGAACTGTTGGGTGCAGGGTGTGGGGAAAGTAGGTTGCTACAGGTTGAGGCCAGGATAATTTTGGAAGCAGAGAATTTGTTGTAAGGATAACTGCCATTTGAACAGTTCAGAAAATCTTAGGGGAGGATCCAGATGGTGTGGGTGGTAAAGCAGCCATGAAATCAAGCGTGTTGTGTTCAGCTGTATGTTGTGCCAAAGGTGGTCTACTTTTCTCTTGGCCACAGTTTGGCAGTGGCAGTTCATCCTGGTGGACAGCAGGTTGGTGGTTATGACTATATAAAAAAGTTGTGCAATGACTGCAGCAGAATTGATATATGATATAGCTGCTTTCACAGGTGGCCTGGTCTCTGAAATGGTAGGATAAGCCTGTGACAGGACTGGAATATGAAATGCCAGGTGTGTGGGTTGGGCAAGTCTTGCACCAGTGTCTTCAGCAGGGATATGATCCCTTGTGGGAAGGGTTTGGGATTGGGAGTGGCATAGGGATGGACTAGGATGCTGTGGAGGTTGAGTGGGTGAAAGAACACTGCTTTAGAAGGGATGGGAAGGATCTTGGCAAGGATGTCCCTCATTTCAGCGCATGATGATAGCTAATCAAACTCATGATGAAGAATGTGGTGCAGTTGTTCTAGTCTGTGGTGGTACTGGGTGATGAAATGATTAGTCCTTTGTAGCTGGTTCTTGCAGTTAGTGGGAGGATTGGGGATGTGTGGTGAAGTGATATGTGAATGTACTGGGTGATGAAGAGAGCATTCCTTTGCAGCTGGTTCTTGCAGCTGATGGAAGGATTGGGGTTGGTGTGGGGAAATGACACAGGATGGTACTGGGTGATGAAGGGAGCACTCCATTGTAGCTGGTTCTTGGAACTGCTGGGAGAATTGTGGGTGTATTGGGAAATGGCACAACTTCTTCTTTGAAGGGAAGGTGTACAAACAAATCCGCAGCATAGCCATAGTCACCCACATAGCATCATCCTATGCCACTTTGTTTATGGGCTGTCTAGAGGAGACCTCCCTAGCTCCACAAAACGCCAAACCCCTAGTCTGGTTTAGGTTTATTGATGATATCTTCATGCTCTGGTCTCAGGGCCAAGACACCCTATCCTCTTTTCTTCAAAACATCAACACTTCTCCTACCTGGTTCACCTGGTCCTCCTCAGTCCAGTGTGCCACCTGCCTGGATATTGACTTCCTCCTCTCTGATGGCTCCATCCACTCCTCTGTCCACAGTAAACCCACCAACCACCAACAGTATCTGCATTTAGACAGCTGTCATCCTTTACATACCAAAAAATCCCTCCCACACAGCCTGGACACTCGGGGATGGCATATCTGCAGTAACAAGAACCCCCTTGTCCAGTATGCTGAGGGTGTCACCAAGGCCTTTACAGACAGGCACTGTCCCAGACCTAGTCCGTGAACAGTTCTCCTGTGCCATTTCCCCACACCCTTCCCCCAATTGTCCCACCACCCACAAGAACCAGCTACAAAGGACTGTCCGGTTTATCACCCAGTACCACCCTGGACTGAAACAACTGAACCAGGTTCTTCATCAGGGCTTTGATTACCTATCATACCCCAAAATGAGGGACATCCTACCCAAGATCCTTCCCACCCCTCCTAAACTGCATTACTCACCTACCTTCACAATATCCTAGTCCATCCCTATGCTGTTCCGAATCCAAACCCTGTGGAAGACCCAGGTGCAAGTTGTGCCCAACCCACCCAACCACCACTTTGTATTCTAGTCCTGTCAGAGGCTTATCAGACTCCACCAGAGGCTGGGCCACCTGCGAAGGCAGCCATGCCATATACCAACTGTGCTGCAATCACTGTACAGCTTTCTAGTTTGGTGTCCTGTCACCAGGATGAACAGCCATTGCCAAACTGTGGCCAAGAGCAAAGTAGACCACACTGTGATGCAAAGTGAAGCTGAACATAACATGCTTGATTTCAATGGTTGCTGCACTACCTGAGCTGTCTGGCTCCTCCCATAAACCACCAGATTTTCTGAACTGTTCGGATGGGAGTTATCCTTACAAAACATTCTCCACTCCCAAAATGATCCTGGCCTCAGCACCATGGTAACCTACTTTTCCCACAACCTCCACCCAACAGTTCCCAACTCTCTATCCTATTACCTCCTCCCTCTTTTCATTCCTTCACCCTCTTTGTGTGCCACACTCTGCCAACACACCCACCCATCTTTCCCCTTCCCAGCTACACTCCTTTTTAGCTAACCATTCCCCCCTCCCCACCTCACATTCGTGCCCCACAGCCTCCTCTGACACTGCACCTTATTGCAGTCTAGTTCCTGCACACTCTGCCAGACAGTGCTCTTCCGTACCTGGCACCAATACCTTACTGTCACTCACCTTCCCCACCCCTTCCAGATTGTTGCTACTGTTCTACATGACAGTTGCATTCTCATCTTAACTGCTGGAGATGGCAGTCACATGTGTGTGACGTGTGCTTGCTTGTGTGAGTGAATGTGTCTGCGTGTTTCCTTTTCTGAAGAAGGCTTTGGCTGATAGCTAATTGTCATCTTTATGGTGAGTAGCAATCTATCTTTTCCATATATTGTTTCTTCAGATGAATATTTGTATTTAAAAAATGATTTTTTATTTACTGTGAATTAACTGAAACCATATATATATATATATATATATATATATATATATATATATATATATAAAAAAAACAAAGATGATGTGACTTACCAAATGAAAGTGCTGGCAGGTCGACAGACACACAAACAAACACAAACATACACACAAAATTCAAGCTTTCGCAACAAACTGTTGCCTCATCAGGAAAGAGGGAAGGAGAGGGAAAGACGAAAGGATGTGGGTTTCAAGGGAGAGGGTAAGGAGTCATTCCAATCCCGGGAGTGGAAAGACTTACCTTAGGGGGAAAAAGGATGGGTATACACTCGCACACACACACACATATCCATCCACACATATACAGACACAAGCAGACATATTTAAAGACAAAGAGTTTGGGCAGAGATGTCAGTCGAGGCACAAGTGCAGAGGCAAAGATGTTGTTGAATGACGGGTGAGGTATGAGTGGCGGCAACTTGAAATTAGCGGAGATTGAGGCCTGGTGGATAACGGGAAGAGAGGATATATTGAAGAGCAAGTTCCCATCTCCGGAGTTCGGATAGGTTGGTGTTAGTGGGAAGAATCCAGATAACCCGGACGGTGTAACACTGTGCCAAGATGTGCTGGCCGTGCACCAAGGCATGTTTAGCCACAGGGTGATCCTCATTACCAACAAACCTTCGTAACCTCTTAGTTCATCCCTATGAAATCCCCAAACCACCTTCCCTACCCTCTGGCTCCTACCCTTGTAACCGCCCCCGGTGTAAAACCTGTCCCATGCACCCTCCCACCACCACCTACTCCAGTCCTGTAACCCAGAAGGTGTACACGATCAAAGGCAGAGCCACGTGTGAAAGCACCCACGTGATCTACCAACTGACCTGCCTACACTGTGACGCATTCTATGTGGGAATGACCAGCAACAAACTGTCCATTCGCATGAATGGACACAGGCAGACAGTGTTTGTTGGTAATGAGGATCACCCTGTGGCTAAACATGCCTTGGTGCACGGCCAGCACATCTTGGCACAGTGTTACACTGTCCGGGTTATCTGGATTCTTCCCACTAACACCAACCTATCCGAACTCCGGAGATGGGAACTTGCTCTTCAATATATCCTCTCTTCCCGTTATCCACCAGGCCTCAATCTCCGCTAATTTCAAGTTGCCGCCACTCATACCTCACCTGTCATTCAACAACATCTTTGCCTCTGCACTTCTGCCTCGACTGACATCTCTGCCCAAACTCTTTGTCTTTAAATATGTCTGCTTGTGTCTGTATATGTGTGGATGGATATGTGTGTGTGCGCGAGTGTATACCCGTTCTTTTTTCCCCCTAAGGTAAGTCTTTCCGCTCCCGGGATTGGAATGACTCCTTACCCTCTCCCTTAAAACCCACATCCTTTTGTCTTTCCCTCTCCTTCCCTCTTTCCAGATGAGGCAACAGTTTGTTGCGAAAGCTTGAATTTTGTGTGTATGTTTGTGTTTGTTTGTGTGTCTGTCGACCTGCCAGCACTTTCATTTGGTAAGTCACATCATCTTTCTTTTTAGATATATATTTCCTACGTGGAATGTTTCCCTCTATTATATATATATATATATATATATATATCTTTCTGAACTGTTCGGATGGGAGTTATCCTTACAAAACATTCTCCACTCCCAAAATGATCCTGGCCTCAGCACCATGGTAACCTACTTTTCCCACAACCTCCACCCAACAGTTCCCAACTCTCTATCCTATTACCTCCTCCCTCTATCGACCTGCCAGCGCTTTTGTTTGGTAAGTTTCATCATCTTTCTTTAAGATATATTTTTCCCACGTGGAATGTTTCCCTCTATTATATTCATATATATATATATATATATATATATATATATATATATATATATATATATATACACACACATTGATAACTCTCATAAAATAGGGGGCAGCCAAATGAAAATGAGGCAGATAAAAAAAAGTAAGCAAATTATTTATTATTTAAAAAGTAAAAGCCATAACTGTTAATACAGTTATACCACTGTGAGACAAACCAGTCAATACTTTAAGTGAAAAATGTTTGGTTGCCTACAGAACCATACACTTCTTTGTCCAAAGCAAACTGAAGCCCACAAATATCTTTCCTCAGGGTTTCAAAAATATGGAAATTGGGACTGTAGGCAGGATGTGTACAGGCATCCCAGCAAAACTTCTTAAGCATACTCGAAACAGCCTTGGCAATGTATGGATGAGCCCACATGTTTTGACTGTGCTGCAGAAGATTAACTGGGAGGCCCTTACACATCCTCCATACAGTCCCAATCTCTCTACATATGATTCCCACACGGCTGGAGCTCTGAAGAAAAACATTCATGGCTGTTTGCTGATTTGCTTCAGATGTAGAGGTGCACACCTGTGTACAATCATGGTTCCATGACATTATTCCTTAAGGCACGAAGCACTTTGTTTCACAGTGGGATAATTGTATCAATGGTTATGGCAAGTAATTTTGAAATAATAAATAGTGTACTAACTTTTTAGGGTTCTGTATCTCAATCAGTAAAAGCAGAACCCTGATAATATCACTCTGTCATCTGTCTGTCTCTATTGGTCTGTCCATCTAACTGTTAAAACCCTTTTCCTCAGGTGTAGGTGGACATACCAAATTGAAATTTATATCAGATGTGAAGGTCTATGGTTCCTTGGCAGTGCAAAAATCTGGATCTTCTAAGTCAATGGAATCAAAAGACATGGTCATTTATGTCACATATTTTGAAACTTGCAAACTCACTCATCAAAACCTATAGGGTACTTCCCATTGACTAGATCAATGGACTTGGCAAGAAGCAAAGTTTAACAGTGCTTGTAAAGATAAAAATCTGAAAGGTGTTAATGATTATCTATATCACACAAATACTTTTTTGTCATTTGTTATCTGACTTCAGATAATTAAAACATTCTTGAATGTCTTGGAATTCCTGGGAGCGATATCCTGCCAGTATCAATGTCAATAACAGGAAAAAATTGTCAAGATTCTTGATTTCTGTGATGGGTATACAGTCTGTAGGCCTATATATAATTTAGTCTGTATGGAAAACTAAGTCCACATCCACGCCCATGCCTGTGGCTCTTTGACCCTACATCCTGCCAGCTGTACACACAGTGTAAGGGTAGCATTTTCGCAGGTGGAGTAGGGGTTATGTTAGATGAGGTGGGTGGAGGGAGAGAGGAGGGAGGGAGGAAGAGGGGTTGAGGATGGGTAGCTAGCAGCTCAGAAGGAGACAGCAATTTTATTGGCTTGAAATGTGGGAGGGAGGGATGGCAGATGTGTGGACTAGATATGTGGTGCACAGACACTGGACCCAGTGAGGTGTGGCACACAATGAAGGTGAGGTGGAGATGTGGCTTGAGAAGGGGTGGCAGGGCAAAGGGGGGGAGGGGGAAGCTATTGGATAGAGGGAGTGGGGACAGTGGGTTAATGGAGACTGAGGCCAGGAGTGTTGGGGGTAGTGAAGGATGTGTTGCAAAGTCAACTCCCATCTGCATAGTTCAGGAAAGCTGGTGGTGGAGGGAATGATCCAAATGGCCTGGGTTGTGAAGCAGCCATTGAAATTGGTCATATTTTGCTCAGCTGTGTGCTGTGCCACTGGATGATCAGCTTTGCTCTTGGCCACAGTTTGGTGTGGCCATTCATTCTTGTCAAGAGCTGGTTGGTTGTCATACTAACATAAAAAGCTGTGAGTGATTCCAGCAGAGTTGTTATATGACATAGCTGCTTACACAGATGGTTCTGCCTCTGACAGGATAGAATAAACCTGTGACAGGACTGATACTACTGAAAGAATTTCCATTCATGTTCACCAACACCTCCAACCAATTGCCGAAACCTAGCATCGTACATCAGTAATGCTAACCACTTCCTTCACTGACTCTTCACAAACCCAATCCTTTTACGAGTGAGATGGTGCAGTCATTAACACACTGGCTCGCATTTGGGAGGATGAGGGTTCAAATGCACATCTGGCCATCCTGGTTTAGGTTCTCCCTCGTTTCCCTATATCACTTTACACAAATGCTTGAGTAGTTTCTTTTAAAGGATATGGCCAATTTCCTTCCATATCCTTCCCTAATCCAATGGGACCGATGACCTTGCTGTTTGCTCCCCTCCCCTCAAAATCAACCTACCAACCACCCCTTTATTTTCATTATTCCTGCTCATCACTGTTGAAGCTGTTCCAGTACATGTTAATGTCCCTCATGCCCATGGCCTTGCCACTCCTATTGTCCTTCCGACTCCAAACCCAGTACCTCATTCCTTGAAACACCTTACCAACAATATCATGATAAACAACCCTCTCAGTAAACCCCAAACCCTTTGTCTTGTTCAGGCCCATTGATGACATCTTCATGATCTTTACTCATCACCAAGACACCTTATCCTCATTCCTCCACAACGCCAACACCTTCTCTCCCATATGCTTCAACCTGTCCTCCTCAATCCAATGTACCACCTTCTGGACCTGGAACTCCCTTCTCTGATGGCTCCATCCAGCTCCCTGATGGCACCATCCACACTCCTGCCCATATTAAACCCAACAACCACCAACAGTGCATGCAGACTGACAGCTGTCATCCCTTCCACATTAAAAAATCTTGCCAACACAGCCTGGCTACCTACGGATGGCATATCCCAGTATGCTGAAGGCCTCATGATGTCAGTCAGGCACTGCCTCCCAAACCTAGTCTGCAGACAGATTTCCCCTAGCATATCACCATGCACTCTTAATCCTTTAGAAAACATCGTTCCTGTGAAAACAACTAGCTCTTTATTCACAGAAGTGTTGAGTGCTATTGACAAGGGATTTCAGATCGATTCTGTATTTTTGGATTTCTGGAAGGCTTTTGACACTATACCACACAAGTGGCTCATAGTGAAATTGCGTGCTTATGGAATATCTTCTCAGTTATGTGACTGGATTTGTGATTTCCTGTCAGAGAGGTCACAGTTCATAGTAATTGGCGGAAAGTCATCGACTAAAACAGAAGTGATTTCTGGCATTCCTGAATGTAGTGTTATAGGCCCTTTGCTGTTGCTAATCTATATAAAGGATTTTGGAGACAATCTGAGCAGCCATCTTCGGTTGTTAGCAGATGACACTGTCATTTATCGACTAATAAAGTCATCAGAAAATCAAAACAAACTGCAAAATGCTTTAGAAAAGTTATCTGAATGGTGTGAAAAGTGGCAGTTGACCGTAAATAACGAAAAGTGTGAGGTCATCCACATGAGTGCTAAAAGGAACTCGTAAAACTTCGGTTACATGATAAATCAGTCTAATCTAAAAGCCATAAATTCAACTAAACACCTAGGTATTACAATTACAAAGAACTTAAATTGGAAGGAACACATAGAAAATGTTGTGGGGAAGGCTAACCGAAGACGGCATTTTATTGGCAGGACACTTAGAAAATGTAACAGACCTACTAAGGAGACTGTCTACACCATGCTTGTCCATCCTCCTTTAGAATACTGCTGTGCAGTGTGGGATCCTTACCAGATAGGACTGACAAACTACATTGAAAAAGTTCAAAGAGAGGTGGCATGTTTTGTATTATCGTGAAATATGGGAGAGAGTGTCACAGAAATGATACAGGATTTGGGCTGGAAATCATTAAAAGAAAGGTGTTTTTTGTTGCGACGGAATCTTCTCACAAAATTCCAATCACCAACTTTCTTCTCTGAATGTGAAAATATTTTCTTGACACCGACCTACATAGGGAGGAATGATCACCATGATAAAGTAAGGGAAATCAGAGCTCGTATGGAAAGATATAGGTGCTCATTCTTTCCATGCACTATACAAGATTGGAATAATAGAGAAATGTGAAGGTGGTTCTATGAACCCTCTGCCAGGCACTTGAATGTGATTTGCAGAGTATCCATGTAGATGTAGATGTAGAATCCTTCCACCACATCCAAGAATCCGCTACAAAGGTGCATGCCCCCTTGTCACCCAACATCGCCCTGCACTGAGACGGATGAATCATATCCTTCATCAGGACTTTGAATATCTATCATTATTCCTAGAAATGAGGGACATCCTACTCAAGATCATTCCTGCCCCTGCTAAAGTGGTATTACATTGCCCACCCAACCTACACGACATTCTGATCCATCCCTATGCCAGTCTCACTTCCAACCCCTAAGCACAGGGATCATATCCCTGTGGAAAACCCAGAAGCGAAACCTGTCCCTCCTACACCACCCACTACTTCCCACTCTAGTCCTGGCATAGGGTTATCCTATCACATCAGAGGCAGGGCCACCTGTCAAAAATGCTGTGTCATGTAACTACTGTGCTGCAATAAGTGTACAGCTTTTTATATCGGTATGAGAAGCAACCGGCTGTGCACCAGAATGAATGGCCACTGCCAAATTGGGTGACCAAGAACAAAGTTGACCACCCTGTGGCACAACATGCAGATAAGTAGAAAATGCCCAATATCAATGACTGCCATTTGGATCCTTCCCAGAACCCCAGCTTTTCTGAACTATGCAAATGGGAATTTTCCTTGCAAAATCTCGTTCACCCCTGTAACCTCCTGATTAGCCCACTGTTCCCACACCATCCACCTAAAACATTCCCCTTCCTCTGTCCTGTCAACCCTCTCAATCCATGTCCCCATGTCACCTTCATCATGCGCCAGACCCCACCGACTACATTACCTGTGCATCACATGCTTAGCCCTTGCACCTGCCATCCCTCTCTTCCACATTCTTAACCACTAAATCTGCTGTCTCCCTCTGAGATGCTAGCTGTCTATTCTCTACCCCTCCCTCTACCAACCCCATCTGACACCATCCCTACTCCACCCTAGTCACCTGTTGAAACGGGCACAGAATAGGTGTGTGTGTATATGTGTGTGTGGAAATGACTGCTCTAGCTCAAAAAGGATTTGTTGTTTCTCTTTTATGTTTACCTGTTGACAACACAATGCTTCTGCTCCTTTGCTCCTAAGTTATTTACATTCTACTAGAACTTTCAAAAAATGTGTTAGTGCAGTAGAAGAGACTGATGTTCTCCTATTGTATACTTTCAACAAACTATTGGTAGATTTGAACTCAAAGAAGGCAATTTGTGTCACTAAATTACTCTAAAGTGTATATAACTGGTGGTGATTAGGAACTGTAAGGCTTTTTCATTTTAACACATTATCACACTTTTAGAAAAGCATGATTTACATCAAAACTGAGAGCCTCTAGCCTGCAGTTCTTTCAACTTCAGAAAAGGTAAAAAGATCAATTAAGCACTTCTGACTTACTAATTGAAGGCCTAACAAAATATAACCAAGAATGGGATCTGTGAATTTGGGAGAATCTTCAGTGACAAGAAGTGAATACAGATTTCTGGAATTCCAAGAAAAATAGAAGTGAAAAACGTAGTAAGGGTTGAAATTTTAACACAAGTGGGACTAATAAAAAAGAAAAACAGAAATAATTCTGGTTAAGGTGAAGAAAGATGTAAGTCAGAGCAATATTATATCAGCATACTGATATAAATGTGGAATGGTTTGCAATGGAAGTGAAGGAGAATGTAATAACAAGGATAAAATGACCTGATGCCAGTAAAAATGTGACACTGTCCTCCCATTGAAATGCAAGGAGTGATATGGCTACTGATTATCACATTAATGACAGACAAATACAAACATTAGTCATGAGTAACTGCTCCAAAAGGGCTATCAAACTAAATATGTGAGTTCTGGAAGAATTAATGCTGGCATCAGATTTACTGACATTAACGCCTTACGGCTCAACTGAAACCTTCAATCCATCTGTACCTCTCTCCATCTTTCTAAACTCCTAATCTGTACTAGGGAATCTGATATCATTCCCAAAATTTAATTTCATGAGGCATTTAATTTATGAGACGTGTTCTAGTTCTAAGGTCTATGATTTCTTTTTTCACAAACGGTAAACTCTTGTCATATCTCAATGTGTAATCTCCCTGCAACTTTACACACTTTTCACATCAGTACCATAATTTTATAGCTGCTGCAAAAACTTCCTTAGGAGTCTGTTTTCACCATTACAAAGTCGTAGATACAATAGTGACACAGCTGGAGAATGTGCAAGTACAGTGTGCGTTTTTTATTGTTGGAGAAACTAAAAAATCACCAGCAGCCATGTCAGGGAAGAAGCATGAGAAACCCTTTCAAAGTTATCTACCCATTACACTCTTGTGTTGTCTTGATGAAAAACAAAATAACTGTCCCCAATTGTGTGACTATGTTGTTTGACTGGCTGGTGTGAAGCCAAAATTATTTTGTTTCATTGTCACATGGCAGTTTGCATTCTTTGACGTGTTGTACTGATGGATGCACATTCAAAGCAACATCACCATAGGTTTAACTCAAATGGTAATGAATTTCAATGGGTGTCACAACATGCAAGTGGAGAAAACAAATGATTACTTGCTATTTTGCTGTTTCTGTGATGAAAATGTCACCATTTGTAGTATCAAAAACACTTCTCATTGCAGCCACTAGAGTTGTGTGTACAGTGCAATGCTGCCTTTTTTTTTTCTTTTTCCGTACAAATGTGCCCGCATATTTGAAACCGAACTGTATGTTTCTATCTGCTCCCAGTTCTGAGAAAGAAAATCTGAGGTATTAGAACCTGAGTGCACCTTGTACTTATCTAATTTAGAACCTCTATTCATTTGCCCTTTCTTTCTTTTTTACTTTTTTTATGTTCTTTGTTTGCTTTGACTGTTTTGTTCCTCCTTCTTTTCTATGTGTAGTTTGTGACTGTTACAGAATGATGTATAGGAACTGTAAAAGAGAATTTAATTTTAGAAATAGCCTTGGATTCATAAATGTCAGTTTGATGGTTTTAGTTTTGTTGCTAGTAGTTAAAAATTTTCTCTCCTTAATTTCTTATTGTGCAAGTAGATTAAATGAAATTTGATGGATCTCATATTTACCTTAAAATATGTTATTGCAGATGCAACAAACACTTTATTCTTGTCACATTATTTTATATAGGCATAAAAACAAAGGTACACACTGACACTGATGCAAAAGGTTGCTTTTAAAATGAAGGACAAGTTAATCTATTTGACTCCCTCTAATTTTCATTACATTATTAAGGATACATATACAGCATATCGCAATTCTTTAACTTCAAGCAACTACAGAATACAGTATAGTCATCCAGTCTATGTTAGTTTTGAACTTGCCACATTTCTGAGCAGTACATTTGGTTTTTGCTTGTACTCTTTCTAGAAGGATCTTGTACATAATATTTACACAAATAATAAGCATTTTCTTGAAAAGAACTCAATCTCTTTGAGTACATATGCCATGGTTGTAGACATCAGATAATGTGCATGCAGTGTGGGATTAATGTTTAGAGAAAAAACATCTGCGTTAGTCATCATTGTTGTTGTTATTTTTATTATTCGAAGAAACTCACCCAGCTTAGAAATGCATTTACTTCTATTTTCAAGTTTAAAAACGTCATTGAAGCAGTCAGTTCAGATCCAGTGTGTAGTTTTTACCTTATTGTGCTGAACAAAGGAACAAATTTACTGCAGCTTGCCAAATTAATTTCTGTATAAAATAAACTGCATCTGTGCCACCTTTGTTTCTTTATACTCTGCCATGTTCACATATTGCACTCTTCCCTTTAAGTAAATTAATATAATTGTATTTTGAAAGCAGTTTGAGAGACATATAAAATTCTGGAAAAACATTTCCAACTTTCATAATGTACACAACAGAGTTAAATGGAAACATGAAACCCTTGCCTGCTCTGAGGGCTGCATGTATGTGGCTAGTATTCATTAATCTCCACTGAATGCACATAGTCCAGTATCTAAGCCACAGAAAAAAGATTTAGTACTCAACAATAGCAACATTTTTAAAAATATATATAATAAAAATTGTTAATAATGTCTTAAATTGTCAATAATTATAATGTAGGATACAATACACAGTTTATTATCAGTAAACATCAGAATTTTTACTGTATTTCATGAAGGAAGTCACTTACATTATTATAACACAGGTTGCCTCAAACAGAATAATTTCCTTACAATCTATGACTAGAAGAAATGGAGGACAGCTGGTAATATGCCCCTATATTTAAACTGTGGAAAACCTTTCAGGACACATTAACATTTGTCACCCAAGGTTATTTCTTTGAGACATATTGTCAGTGAATCCTGGTACAGGCAAAGATAAAAAAGAAGTGTGAGGTAAAATATTTCAGTTACTGCCATTCGCTTTTAAATAGTTGCAATATATTCATAATTATAAATTAAGTCAACATTGATCTGAGAAAAATTGTTTTTTTTTCCTCTTGAATATGATAATTTACATTAGCATGTTAAAAACAGCCAGTGTAGCTGTTTGTGAGAGACTACATAAGTCTTCACACATTCATCATTTTGTAGATATACTTCAGCAGTACATTCACAACTGCAAATACTCCACGCTTGAAATCTATGCGAATGATGTTATATTTTGCTGTGAAAATACACTCATTACACTACATTTATTAAAAACATCCAGAGTAGTTGCAAACAAGTAAGTTTTGTTTAGAACCTTGCTGGCAAATGAAAATTGTACACTGGACTGGGACTCAAATCCAATTGAGCTATCCCTCTACAACTCATGACCTGACCTCAAAGCTTCAGTTCTGCCAGTACATACCTCCTTCTTCTCAAACTTAATTATGTAAGTTTTGCACTTTCACCTTAGTTATATTGTATTATGCACATATGTGTTGAAATGCAGAAACCAGAAGTAATCACAGTGCAACCTGAAAACTTGCGTGTTTGTATCACAACTGCACAGAAGGAAAAAGAAACAGTAAAGTCTATGGTGCGCAGCCTGTGATTGGGCTATTGGCCTCACTGTAAGTATAGTGTGACCTTTCTTTGTCGCAGTACTTGGAGGGAGAGAATGGCATGCCCATTCTTCTAGCTGCTCTTTATTCTTGGTGAAGATCACCAGTACTCATTTGCACATGCCTGTCTCAGTCGACTGCCAGCTCTTTCTTGGCCCATGATGTGTACTAGGGTGAGGTGGGGGTTGGGGAGTACAAGTTGGAGTGGGGTGAGGGATGGAGAGAGGCAGGAGGCAGGGAGGTGATTGGGGGTAAGTGTCTAGCAGCTTGTGGGAAAGTGAGGAGCCATCTGTAGGCTAGCTAGAGTTGTAGGTAGAGGGGGCAGATGGCAGGGAACACAGTTTCACAGACTAGGGTGAGAGATGGCGAACTGCAGCACACAACTAGCTGATATGTATTGGATGGGTGTACTGGGACAGGGAATGGTGTATGTACACACACACACACACACACACACACACACACACACACACACACACACACACACACACACAATATTGGGTGGGCAGTGGAAGGACAGTGAGTTACCTTAGGTTTAGGCCAGTGAGGTTACAGAGGCGGAGGATGGGCTGTAAGGATAGCTCCCACCCATGCAGCTCAGAAAAGCTGGTGGTGGTGTGGAGGATACAGATGGCATGGTTTGTGAAGCAGCTCTTACTCCAGTCCCATCACAGACTTATTCTACCCCATCAGAGGCTGGACCACCTGTGAAAGCAGCCATGTCGTGTACCAGCTCTGCTGCAACCACTGCACAGCATTTTATGTTGGTATTACAATCAACCAGCTGTCAACTAGAATGAATGGCCAACACCAAACTGCTGCAAAAAACAAAGTAGAACACCCAGTGACACAACATGCAGCAGAGCACAACATGCAAGATGTCAGTGGCTGCTTCACAACCTGTGCCATCTGAATCCTCCCCACCATCATCAGCTTTCCTGAGCTGAACAGATGGGAGCTATTCTTACAACATGTACTTTGCTCCCGTAACCTCCCTGGCCTAAACCTAAGGTACTCACTGTCACTCCCCACCCAACAGTTTAATAGTTTGTGTGTGTGTGTGTGTGTGTGTGTGTGTGTGTGTGTGTGTGTGTGTGTGTGTGTGTGCGGGGGGGGGCAGCACTTCTGTTATATACAAGAAAATATTTTGTACTTTTTCCATAAAAAGGCTTGGAAGAATACTGTAAGAATGATATGTATGTAAATGTAAATATGCACCTTGAAATTAAGTGGACACAAATCAGCATCAAATGAAAAAAGCTAAGGTAATAAGATAAGCTATTTGAAAATTGATAGTAAAATTACATCATTTAAGACACTGAAACAGTTAGGGAAATAATTTTCAAATTGTTCATCCTGACATTTAGGTCAAAGTAAATGACATTTCTTCATTTATTACCTTGCTTAGAGGAAAAAGTGGCATGCCTTTGACATATCACTGTGTTTCCAGTGATAGTAGACTCATTACATTTATTTTTGAGCTTATGTAAAAATAACTTTACAGTGACAGTGTTGTGATACATGTTTTAAAAAACAAGAAAAAACAATTTTCTGTGTGAGGCAACCTGTACAAGTTATTGACAAAGATGTTTAAATACCTCCAATTCTTTTTAATTTCAAATCACTTTTGCCAACTTCATAATTATGAACTATTTGCCCCAAAAACTGGCCACAATGGACTGTATTGTCTCTGAATCCTATGATGATTCCTGGCAATGCCTACAGGTCATTTCCATGCTGCCAGGTGTGGAAGAGGTCACCTGCAACATAATTTGCATACTGGTAGTCAATAATTTAGTTACGTTCCAGTAACAAATAGAGATTACTCTCTTTATAAAATGTTGTTTTTATTATCAGTAAGCCTGTTATTGTTATTACATGAAATAAAGGTGATCAGTCAAGATAATGGTATTACAATCAATAAGACTGTTATTTTTATCAAATGAAATAGTGGTGAGGTTTTGTGAGCTATGTCGTCTCTCGAAAAAACTGTAGAAGGCTATTATTTTCATAGAATATTTAATACATCAATTGCTATTTTCATTCGCAAGTTGTAATCAAATACATGAACCACTTTAAATTTTTACGTAATGGTGCGAAAGGCAACAACAAAAAGTATTGGCTAACACATAGATGTGTAGATGTACAACAAATTATTATTTTCCCACTAACTATGCTCATGTGATATGTACCCTAAGATGTCTGGTATCTATCTAAGAAGAAATGTAATCCTACATTTAGTAAGCTACATTGACTACTACTTGAACACAGTAAGATTTGTTTTGTTTTATTTTACAAATACTATAAAGGCAAGCATCCAAAATGTATCAAGAAATGAAGGCTAACCTAATGTTTTAGCTTTGCCAGGAACATCAGATGTTCCACCCTTCATTGCTGTGAGAAGTTCATAACTACATATAATTATGTAGGAGCTCATGGTTTCTGATAGTGATGCTGCACGATGTCTTCTTCTGTACTCTGTCAATTCCTTCTGCCTTCATATCACAGTGTTTTTGGAATGTTTCCCACTTCTGCAAGCATCAGATGCTCTCTGATGTACTGAGTCAGACAGCTATTGTTTATTTATATGTGCTGATTAGCCCCTCCTATCATCTTCCTTAGTCTTGTATTTGAATTTCCATATGCTGTCAATTCTCAAAAGCTTCTGTTTACCCTAAATTTCTGTACAATATGCAATCCTTGGCTTTTTTCACCTTGTAGCATGTATTTGTGTTGATAAGTTTTACTGGAAAATTTTATTGGACATAAAATTCAACATATCAGCCTAAGTGAGAAATAACTGACAAAGGTGAAGGTAATTTCAGAAGTGCCACAAAGAAATGCTTACAATAATGAATGGCTTAGTAGATAGTGTCAGAAGCTACATGAGGCTGTTTGCAGACAAAACATATGACTACAAGAAAGCAGGTATAGCAGAAGACTGCAGAGGATTGATGTTTGATGTAAGGACTCGCTGTTGATACTGAACATAAATAAATATAATATACTGCACACAAATAGGCAGAGAAATTCAGTACTTTTTGATTACACTGTTGGTGACGCATATTAGGAAACAGTAACTGTGGTAAAATACCTAGAAGTAAAAATCTGAAGCAATCTAAAATAGAATGATAGTATAAAACAGGTTGTAAGATGTGTAGATGCCAGGCTGAGATTCACTGAAAGAATCTTAAGGAAATGCAATTCATCCATGAAAGACATGTGTTACTAAACATTTTTTGGCTAATTCTCAAGTACTTTTCATCAATGTGGGATCCTCACCCCACTGGATTAACAGAAGAGATAGTGATGGCCCAATGAAGAATGCTGCATTATTAAGTCATGGGATCATTTAGTAAGTGTGTGTGTGTGTTACAGAGATGCTCAACAAATTTCACTGGCAGTTGCTAGAAGAGAGACATCATGCATTATGAATTTACTGTCGAAATTCAGATAGTCAGCTAACATATTACTGCCACTCCTGTACGACTCACAAAATGATGACAGTGAGAGAAACATTTACAGTCACAATACTGTGTGCTAATTAGATGTCCAATAGTTCCATAGAATGTCATCATCATACTGCTCTACAAAAATGACATTTTTTCTCGGTAAAATACAGAAAATTTCTCCAAGAAGAATGGGTTATCAAGTAATAATGGTTTTGATTCCTTTTTAAAATTGTTTCCATTATGTATCAGAACTTCTAATTCGCTGCAAATGTGGTAAAATAGCTTCATGACAGCATAATTTGCTACATACGCATAAGGGTAAGGTTAAGTTATGAATTGTGGATGTTATTTGCATTTGCAGTGCTATTTTTCTAATGTAAAAATGGAACTCACACAATCTTGCTCTTGGAACCCTGTAGGAAGTTTCAGAGGAACAATTTTTGTCATTTTCAAACATTGTTTTAGTAACTGACATCATTTTTGTGTTTGTTGCTCATGTCATGTGGACACTATAATGCTTGCAGTGCCAAGAGCTGATATATAGTCACCATAAGATGTGTATCTTCAAAGTGTTAAAACGTACTCTTCCAAATCAAAAATTCTACTTCATAGAATGTTACATGTTTGCTATGTAATCAATAACTTCGTGTGATAATAATTAGGGAATTTATTTTAGAGAATACCCTCAGAATTCCTAAAGACACTCTACCTGCTGCAGGAATTATCAAAACATTTGACCATTTTACTCACCTTGGTTTTGTGTATACTGAGGTCATCTTGGAACTAGACTAACTGTGAACAACAAATCTCATTTTCTGTCCCAGCCAGATGAATTATAAAACCAAGATTCTTCTCTGCTTTTTGCCCAAGAAGTCTCTAAGGAATTTTCCTGGAACATGCCATTAGTGGACAATTAATAACTATTTAATAGTTTACGCCCGTATTTTAAAAGATGACACAATTATGAACAATGAATTTGAGATAGTGTTCCATAAAATATTTCTGCTTTTCACAGTTGAACTTGCTTCATCAAACTTTATTTTCAGTGTCTTTAACAAACACAAAAACAAAAGAAAACAAATCTTGGGTGTTTATGTTAAATGCACAAATCTGCAAAAATATGCAAATCTACATTTATACTCCATTATAAGGAAAAAGAAAACTGGCATTCTACGGGTCAGAGCATGGAATGTCAGATCCCTTAATCGGGCAAGTAGGTTAGAAAATTTAAAAAGGGAAATGGATAGGTTGAAGTTTGATATAGTGGGAATTAGTGAAGTTCAGTGGCAGGTGGAACAATACTTTTGGTCAGGTGAATACAGGGTTATAAATACAAAATCAAATAGGGGTAATGCAGGAGTAGGTTTAATAATGAATAAAAAAATAGGAGTGTGGGTAAGTTACTACAAACAGCATAGTGAATGCGTTATTGTGGCCAAGATGGATACGAAACCCACACCTACTACAGTAGTACAAGTTTATATGCCAACTAGCTCTGCAGATGATGAAGAAATTGTATAATGAGATAAAAGAAATTACTCAAGTAGTGAAGGGAGACGAAAATTTAATAGTCATGGGTGACTGGAATTCGACAGTAGGAAAAGGAAGAGAAGGAAACATAGTAGGTGAATATGGAATGGGGGTAAGGAATGAAAGAGGAAGCCACCTGGTAGAATTTTGCACAGAGCATAGCTTAATCATAGCTAACATTTGGTTCAAGAATCATGAAAGAAGGTTGTATACATGGAAGAAGCCTGGAAATAGTGGAAGATTTTAGAAAGATTATATATTGTAAGACAGAGATTTAGGAACCAGGTATTAACTGTAAGACATTTCCAGGGGCAGATGTGGACTCTGACCACAGTCTATTGGTTATGAACTGTAGATTAAAGCTAAAGAAACTGCAAAAAGGTGGGAATTTGAGGAGACGGGACCTAGACAAACTGACAGAACCGGAGGTTGTAGAGAGTTTCAGGGAGGGCATTAGGAAACGATTGGCAAGAATGGGTGAAAGAAATACAGTAGAAGAAGAATGGGTAGCTTTGAGAGATGAAATAGTGAAGACAGCAGAGGATCAAGTAAGTAAAAAGACGAGGACTAATAGAAATCCTTGGGTAACAGAAGAAATATTGAATTTAATTGATAAAAGGAGAAAATATAAAAATGCAATAAATGAAGCAGGCAAAAAGGAATAAAAACATCTCAAAAAATTAGAGCAACAGGAAGCGCAAAATGGCTAAGCAGGGATGGCTGGAAGACAAATGTAAGGATGTAGAGGCGTATATCACTAGAGGTAAGATAGATAATGCCTACAGGAAAATTAAACAGACCTTTGGAGAAAAGAGAACCACTTGCATGAATATCGAGAGCAACAAAGGGAAAGCAGAAAGGTGGAAGGAGTACATTGAGGGCCTATACAAGGGCGATGTTCTTGAGGACAATATGATGGAAATGGAAGATGACATAGATGAAGATGAAATGGGAGGTATAATGCTGCAAGAAGAGTTTGACAGAGCACTGAAAGACCTAAGTTGAAACAAGGCCCTGGGAGTACACAACATTCCATTAGAACTACTGATAGCCTTGGGAGAGCCAGCCCTGGGAAAACTCTACCATCTGGTGAGCAAGATGTATGAGACAGCTGAAATACACTCAGACTTCAAGAAGAATATAATAATTCCAATCCCAAAGAAATCAGGTGTTGACTGATGTGAAAATTACCGAAATATCAGTTTAATAAGTCACGGCTGCAAAATACTAACGTGAATTCTTTACAGACGAATAGAAAAACTGGTAGAAGCCAACCTTGGGGGAGATCAGTTTGGATTCCATAGAAATGTTGGTACACATGAGGCAATACTGACCCTACGACTTATCTTAGAAAGAAGATTAAGGAAAGGCAAACTTACATTTCTAGCGTTTGTAGACTTAGGGAAAGCTTTTTACAATGTTGACTGGAATACTCTCTTTCAAAGTCTGAAGGTGGCAGGGGTAAAATACAGGGAGCGAAAGGCTATTTACAATTTGTACAGAAACCAGATGGCCATTGTAAGAGTCGAGGGGCATGAAAGGGAAGCAGTGGTTGGGAAGGAGTGAGACAGGGATGTAGCCTATCCCCGATGTTATTCATTCTGTATATTGAGCAAGCAGTAAAGGAAACAAAAGAAAAATTCGGAGTAGGAATTAAAATCCATGGAGAAGAAAAAAAAACTTTGAGGTCCACTGATGGCATTGTAATTCTGCCAGAGACAGCAAAGGACCTGGAAGAGCAGCTGAACCGAATGGACAGTGTCTTGAAAGGAGGATATAAGATGAACACTAAATCGGGTGATGCTGAGGGAATTGGATTAGGAAATGAGATGCTTAAAGTAGTAAATCAGTTTTGCTATTTGGGGAGCAAAATAACTGATAATGATTGAAGTAGAGAGGATATAAAGTGTAGACTGGCAATGGCATGGAAAGCATTTCTGAAGAAGAGAAATTTGTTAACATTGAGTATACATTTAAGTGTAAGGAAGTCGTTTCTGAAAGTATTTGTATGGAGTGTAGCCATGTATGGAAGTGAAACATGGATGATAAATGGTTTAGACAAGAAGAGAATAGAAGATTTCGAAATGTGGTGCTACAGAAGAATGCTGAAGATTAGATGGGTAGATCACATAACTAATGACGAGGTATTGAACAGAATTAGGGAGAAGAGAAATTTGTGGCACAACTTGACTAGAAGAAGGGATTGGTTGGTAGGACATATTCTGAGGCATCAAGGGATCACTAATTTAGTATTGGAGGGCAGTGTGGAGGGTAAAAATCATAGAGGGAGACCAAGAGATGAATACACCAAACAGATTCAGAAGGATGTAGATTGCAGTAGGTACTGGGAGATGAAGAAGCTTGCACAGGATAGAGTAGCATGGAGAGCTGCACCAAACCAGTCTCTGGACTGAAGACCGCAACAAGAACAACTCTGCAAACAATTTTGAAGTACACTTCCGTGAATACCTTCAATTTTACTACAGATTAAGTTTATTTTTTAAATTTAATAGTTTTGTAAATGAAGTATTGTACTGTGTAAATATATCTAGCATCATTCATAATTACTATGAATTACTATGAATTACTAGTCTTACATTAAGCACAATTTCATCAACAAGAAATAATAATGCATAACACAGTATTACTGAGAGCATTTTTATGAATAGGACACCAAATCTTGGAATAATTTCACTGTTCTAGATACTCTCTCACAGCACTGAAATGTTGTTCAACCAAGAAAGTGTTACGACATGCACTTACACTGGCTTTGCAGGGTCCACTAGCAGACATCAGTTTTACCATATCATCTGTTAGAGAGGTCACAAAAAACATTATGTCACTGAAAAGCAGAAGCTCTTCTGGCTATAATGACATTTAAATCAAGTACTACATCTTGTGCTGACTTGGTACGTCCAACTTCAGTTCCTTTTGTAAACACTCATTGACTCAAAGGTGTGTTTCTTAGGCTTAAGGTTAAATTAGTAACATCCATTTATAAAAGTGGAGATAAGTAAGTGATCTCCAATTGTGCACCCATCTCCATAATTTGTGTGTTCTCAAAAGTTTTTGAGAAGATAGCTTACCATCTCTTTGAGAATACCTTTCTAAGAAGATTTCAGTTCCCCCTCTACACTGAGAAAACATTTACTGTGATCTTGCCAAGGGCTTCGGCTATGTAGATCACAAAATTCCAGTAGAAAAACTAAAATGGTATGGCGTTAAAGACATAGAAAATGTAGATTCAAATTAACAAACAGTGTGACAGGAATAAGAATAAGTTCTAAATTAGGGCACATTAAATGTGGTGGTCTGCAAGCTTTGGTGCTTGAACTGCTCTTGCTCTTGGCTCATATAAATGATTCACCTGGGACATTGTAGAACTATTAAAAAACAATCATGTTTGCTGTTACACTAGTATACTAACAAAAGACCAAAACAAATCCATGCCTGACACAGCCAGCAGAAAAATGGACCAGGATTACAGTTGGTTCACTACAAACAGTATAGCCACCCATCTTACAAAGTAATCATTATACGCCATTTCAAGCAAATAGAAATAACTTATAGGCAGCCGAAATAAACATAAATGAGCACTCAGTGGATGAGGCACCTTACATGAAGTTCCCAGGCATCCAGGTGGATGTGACAATAGCACTTGAATAAGTTAATCTGAAAGCTCCGTTTTGTCCCCTTTGCACTTACAAATCTCTGTCATTTTGTTGAACTGCAGATGAGATTACAAACATACTTTCACTAAAAGGCATAATCTTCTGGAAGAGTGCAGCTAAGGCCAAAAAACTATCTATTCCACGGAAATACAGAAGTGTGCAATGAGAATGTTGTGTAATGTTGATAACAAATATCTTACAGAAGCCTCAACAGGTATCAAGGGGTTCTTACACTTAAATGCCAATATAAATGCTCCATTATAGCATTTTCAATTAATAACAAGGGTGAATTTAGGATGAATGTGAGATTCACAACCACAATACTAGAAGAAAAAGAAATTTTCATATAGATTCTCTAGGGCTCAGAATGGAGGTTTATATTTTGGTGCAAAAATCTATAATAGTTCACCAGCAGTCATCAGCTAGGAAACTAAAAGTCCCTAAATAATCAAAAGCAACTAAAAGAATGCCTCATTAGCCATTCTCTTCTACAACTAATCATAATCTTTGGACTCAGGGATGTAAATGACACACGAGTAATATTTGTATTAAGCAGATCTTGATTTTGCCAATATACAGACAGTTGAAAGTGGTATGCGTAAAGTTACAGTCATTATTCAGTATTAGGTACAAACAATATATGTTTTGTAGAAGAGGAGAAGTAGTGGCTTTTCTGGAAGCTCATGTTTTTCTCCTTATATATATAAATATAATTATATCAAGTAATTAAGATGAAAGTCTCCTAATAAGTAATATGAGTAGATTAGAATTAGTCATAATTCATTGTTAGTAAACTTTAAATAAATAAGTATCTCGTAGAATGTACTTATTCCTGTTAATGTGTAATCTCACTCTTTGATGATGCCCATATTGAAACTGGTATCAATGACTATCAAACCACTGTAGCAACAGAGACTACTGAAGTTCAATTAAAACAAGTAGAAAGATTTACATGTTCAGTTGCTGGATAAAGAGACACTTGTGTCATATTTAAAAGAAAAACTTCAAACATTTACCTCTGGGCAGGAACATTTAGAGGAACAGTGGCTTATGTTTAGAAAAACAGTTGACCAAGCACTGAATAGATAAGTACCTAGTAGAACAGTTCTTAATGGGAGGGTCCCTCCATGGTATATGGTCACTGTAAGGAGACATACACCCACAGTTGGAAACTTCCTCTAGTACTGCTAAGAATAGGTTAGGTAATATGAAATCTCCTTGCTGACTCCTCCATCAGTTTCCCCGTTACTGACTCACTTTTGTAGCCAGGGTGGTTAATTCGTGCCTGTGTGATGGCACCTAGCTCAGAGGTAGCCAGTTGGAATCCTGGTTGTGGAAAAAAATTTTCACCACCAGTGTTTGACCATAAAGGGGAGGGGGATGGAGGTGGTAGCTTGAAGTTCCTGATCATCAGACTTACTGCCAGTGTCCTGGATTAAATTCCAAACCTCTCGGCAGTATCTCCGGAAGTGAGGTCATGTGACACTGCCCGTTCATTGGGGGTGTTAAACTTGGTGGTCCCTTTGTTTGGGAGGTGAAATCTGTGAGCTGGCACTGGGTTTTGCCCTCTCCGTCCTATTGTCATCAAACAATATCAACATGACACCACACTATATGTATTCCCCTTACAATCATCTTCACTAAACAGGTAAATAGACATGCGTAAGATAGAATTCTCATGCAAAGTCTTGGGGGGAGGGGAGGGGGGGGGGGGGAGGAGGAGATAATTGCACATAGTGAAAGAAAACTTTTCTGCTTAGCCTGCTGACAAGCCAATGGGATCTCCCAGTCAATAATGCCATTAAGCTATTTTCTGTTGCCAATGTTTTCACTTCTTTTGAAGAAATGTAACCTTTCTTCTGCAATACAAGAATCTTTTCACATACGTTTTCAAGCAGTGGTTTTAGAATACTTGCTTAGTATTCACCAGTTATTGATTTTCTGTTTGACAGTAATTAATAGGAATCATCTCTTTTTATATCTCAGAAAAGGTTGGCTGTAATCTTTCCAGCAGAATAAAATTGACTGTTCATCTTTTTTATGCAGGGCCTGCAGTTTCCACTGTGTCTGCTGTTTTGTGTTAAACGTAAAGTGGGGACATTTTTAATAACAAATGGGCTCATAAAATCAGCAGAATTATTTTTATTTTAAAATACATCAAAAACTGTGAAAAATTATTTTTAATTTGCTTTTGACCAGCATTCAACTTATACAGAAAACTTTCTCATAATTGATTCACCAGTCAAGATGCATTGTACGCTTTCTTCCAATATGTCTGTGGGATTAACTAAAGTGCCTTAAAAATGTTTCTCCCTATCTGTACACCTGGGAACAAATGCCGGTTTAGTTTCTTTGAAATTGTATTGCTCCACCCCATGCACTGTAACATGCTTGGATCATTTTGGCATGCTGTTCATGAGCTGCCTCATTCAACAGTGGCCTCCTAAGTTATCCATTGTGTGAGGATGGTTCCTCTGACAATACACTGCATGCCCATTTAGGTTCACATTAGCAGGTACTGCAGGGCATTCCATTCAGTGTTCATTAATATTTTCACTAATCATGTATTCATATCCTATAACTAACTCATTCAACACCATTTCAATAAAAGAAGCATTCAAATAAGAGGCTTCCAACATCTGTATATGTTACTGACCCAGAACATGACTGACCCAAAACCCTGCAGCCAAATCCTGCACTAATGACTCAATCGACTCAGGTTCCATCCCAGTATGTCCTTGTCCAAATCCTGTGTGCATCGTGGTGATTTGGAGGGGGGCGATAGACATAGGCCTGCCAAAATAATCGTGTAGAATCAGAGTAACAGTTCTGCTCTGTCTAAGACTGGTCAGGGAGACTCAGTGCACACAAAAATGGGATACAGAAGTATTAAGGAATGAAGACAATTGCTTGAAATTTTGTGAGGAAAATATTACGATAATGAATAGGTCAGTAGGCAGTTAAGTTAAAGAGGAATGAACAGCTCTAAAAATGGCAATCACAGAAGTTGGAAAGAAAACCTTAGGTACAAGGAAGGTAACTGCGAAGAAACAATGGCTAAAAGAATAAATACTTCAATTGATCGAAGAAAGAAGCAAGTACAAAAATGTACAGGGAAATTTAGGAATACAGAAATACAAGTAACTTAGGAGTGAAGTAAATAGGAAGTTCAGGGAGCTAAAGCGAAATGTTTGCGTGAAGAATGTCAAGAAATCGAAAAAGAAATGGTTGTTGAAAGGACTAACATGGCATACAGAGAAGTCAAATAGCATTTGGTGAAATTAAAAGCAAGGGTGTAGCATTAAAGCGTTCAATGGGAATTCCACTATCAAATTAGGAGGAGAGAACGGACAGGTGAAAAGAGTTCGTTGAAGTCCTCTGTGAGGAGGAGGACTTGTCCGATGGCGTGATAGAAGAACAAACAGAAATCGGCAGGGAAGAGATGAGGGTTCCAATATTAGAATCAGTATTTAAAAGAGCTTTGGACGACTTAAGATCAAACAAGGCAGAAGGAAAAGATCACATTCCATAAGAATTTCTAAAATAATTGGAAGAAGTGGCAACAAAACAACTATTCACGTTAGTGCCTAGAATGTATGAGATTGGCGATTTACCATCAGAATTTCGGAAAAACGTCATCCACACATTCCCAGAGACAGAAAGAGCCGACAAGTGCAAGAATTATCTTAACAACTCATGCATCCAAGTTGCTGACAAGAATAATATACAGAAGAATGGCCAAGAAAATTGAGGATCTATTACACTGCTGGGCATTAAAATGCACTATTGACCATAAAATTGCTACACCACGAAGATGACGTGCTACACACGCGAAATTTAACCGACAGGAAGAAGATGCTGTGATATGCAAATGATTAGCTTTTCAGAGCATTCACACAAGGTTGGCACCGGTGGCGACACCTACCAACCGATTTCTCATACACAAACAGCATTTGCCGGCGTTGCCTGGTAAAACGTTGTTGTGATGCCTCGTGTAAGGAGGAGAAATGCGTGCCATCACGTTTCTGACTTTGATAAAGGTCGGATTGTAGCCTATCGCGAATGCGGTTTATCGTATCACGCCTGCGATGGTGTACTCAATGACTAAACTGGGTGCACGAATGGCAAAACGTCATTTTTTCGGATGAATCCAGGTTCTGTTTACAGCATCATGATGGCCGCATCCATGTTTGGCGACATCGTGGTGAACGCACATTGGAAGTGTGCATTCGTCATCGCCATACTGACGTATCACCCGGCGTGATGGTGTGGGATGCCATTGGTTACACGTCTCGGTCACCTCTTGTTCGCATTGACGACACTTTGAACAGAGGACGTTACATTTCAGATGTGTTACGTCCCGTGGCTCTACCCTTCATTCGATCCATGCGAAACCCTACATTTCAGCAGGATAATGCACGACTGCATGTTGCAGGTCCTGTACGGGCCTTTCTGGATACAGAAAATATTCGACTGCTGCCCTGGCCAGCACACTCTCCAGATCTCTCACCAATTGAAAACGTCTGGTCAATGGTGGCCGAGCAACTGGCTCGTCACAATACGCCGGTCACTACTCTTGATAAACTGTGGTATCGTGTTGAAGCTGTATGGGCAGCTGTACTTGTACACGCCATCCAAGCTCTATTTGACTCATTGCCCAGGCGTATCAAGGCCGCTATTACGGCCAGAGGGGGTTGTTCTGGGTACTGATTTCTTAGGATCTATGCACCCAAATTGCGTGAAAATGTAATCACATGTCAGTTCTAGTATAATATATTTGTCCAATGAATACCCGTTTATCATCTGCATTTCATCTTGATGTAGCAATTTCAACGACCAGTAGTGTAGATGACGATCAGCCTGGCTTTAGCAATGGTAAAGGCACCAGAGAGGCACCTCCGACGTTTGGTTGATAACGGAAGCAAGACTGAAGAACAATCAAGACACGTTCATAAGATCTGTCGACGTCGAAAAAGCATTCGACAGATTTCTAAATTGTGAGAGAAATAGTGATAAGCTACTAGGAAAGACTGGTAATATACAATATGTACAAGAACCAAGAGAAAGAGACTGGAAGATCAAGAACGAAGTGCTCGGGTAAAAAAGGGTATAAGACAGGGATGCAGTGTTTCACACCTATTTTCCAGTGTATACATCGAAAAAGCAATGACGGAAATAAAAGTGAGATTCAGGAGTGGGATTAAAATTCAAGGGGAAAGGATATCAATATGATTCGCTGATGGCATTGCTATTCTCAGTGAAAGTGAAGAAGAATTACGGGACCTGTTGAACTGAATAAACATTGTAATGGGTATAGAATATGGACTGAGAGTAAGTCGAAGAAAGACGAAAGTAGGCTAATGAGAAATAGCAGAAATGAGAACAGCGAGAAACTTAACATTAGGATTGATGGTCACCAACTAGATGTAGTTAAGGAATTCTGCTACCTAGGCAGCAAAATAACCAACGACAGGCGGAGCAAGCAGGACGTCAAAAACCAGACTAGCACTGGCAAAAAGAGCATTCCTGACCAAGAAAAGCCTTAATTTGAGGAAGGAATTTCTGACAATGTGTATTTGGGGCACAGCATTGTATGGAAGTGAAACATGCACTGTGTGAAAACCGGAAAAGAAGAGAATTGAAGCATTTGAGATATGGTGCTACAGAAGAATGTCGGAAAATAGGTGGACTGATGAGGTAAGGAGTGAGGAGGTTCTCCACAGAATCGGCGAGGAAAGGAGTCTGGCAAGAAGGAGGGACAGGAAGACAGGACATCTGTTAAGACATCAGGGAATAACTTCCATTGTACTAGCGGGAGCTATAGAGGGTAAAAATTGTAGAGGAAGGCAGAGATTGGAAATCATACAGCAAATAATTGAGGACATGTATTGCAATTGCTGCTCTGAAATGAAAAGGTTGGCACAGGAGAAGAATTCGTCGCAGACCGCATCAAACTACTCAGAAGACTTATGATTGAAAAAAAGATCTGCCTGGGTCACCACAGACGACCCAATTCCCTCGAGAACGGCAGCATGCAGATCTGTTGCGTTATATTCAGGGCATCTATGAACCATAATTTGTAGGTATTGGTCATTAGGTGGTGATGTTACTGCGGGCAGTCACTAAGAGGCAGGTTTTAAATGTTATTCGTCTCACGATAGTGGCTGAATTTTCAAATTAAGTCGGGGAAGTGAACTTCAATTCGGTGAGCAACTACTCGTTCTGACATCTGCTTCCGTAAATTGATAATGTGCACACTATATAAGTTTGATATGACCATTTGAAGCAGTTGGCAGATTGAAAAGAGTGCATAAGCCTCATTCTCATTCACAATGGGAAAGACAGCACACTATACTGAGAATATAGCTTTACTATTACCTCCATTGTACCGTTGGCTGTATGTAGCCATTTCCTGTGGTTAAAAGAGCAATGCGTAAGAGATTTCCGATGTACGATGGCGGTTTTTTTCCGAGGTTCAATCGGTTGCGAAATGGAAACCATAGTGAAAACCAAATTGTTTTATTTGCATCATTCAGCTAATGTGCCGACTACTTCTCTACATAGTCGCCGCTCCGATTTAGAAATTTGTCGTTGCGTTGTGTCAGCTTCCCAATACCCGAGGCATAGAAGGCAGCCGTCTGTGCTTTCCGGCAATTCTCTGCGGCGGTCTGCAGCTAGTTGTCTGTGCCAAAATGCTGTCCTCATAGCCAGAGGTGCATGTGATCAAATAGATGAAAACCAGAGGGAGCTAGGTCCAGGCGTTATGGTGAGTGACAAAACACTTCCCACAGAAAACACGGGAGGGTCGTCTTTGTTGCGGCTGCAGTGTGCTGCCGTGCATTGTCACGAAGAAGAAGAATGAATGGCTGATGATAACATTCCTCTTCGCTTGATCTGAATTGCCCTTCGTAGACGATTTTCTCAAATTGCCTGATCCGCTCGTTTAACAAGATCGTTGGTTGGCACTCGCTTCCTTCCCTGAATGCCTGCATCATGAACGTCTGTACGTCCTGCTTCAAAGTTACTGCACAGTTATGTTATGTGGGCTTCATGGAATCGGACGGAACTGCATGAAGAATAGAATAACAACATACACTTCACACTTGGCGGGAGACTACTGTTCTAGGCATCTTTACGTGATCACTGTACGCTCGGAACTGAAAAGTGCGACATGAGACACTGCGTAACACATCTGCGCAAAACTTCATCAGAATTTCACTGCGGTTTAAATTTCACAACCAATCGGATCTTGACGAAAAAGAGAGAAAGAAAGAAAGAAAGACAGAACAGCCTTCGTATAGAGCCTATAAGGTATAGTCACGAACAGCTGTGGGTGAAACGTGTGTTAATAATGAAGAAGACACTAACTAGAAGAAGAGACAGGCTGATAGACCATCTGTTAAGACGCAGGGGAATAAATTTCATGGTACACTAAGGGAAATGTAGAGGGTAGAAACTGTAGTGGTAGTATATACAGAGTAGTTCCAAGTGAACATAGCGATTGTGAACGGTTATAACTTTCTAATGCATAGTGATACATCGATAAAAAATACAGAGAATGTAAAAGAAAGTTCAAGATTTTGAACCTTGCGCTAGTGTGGTGAATCGATACCGAAAGACTGCGTAAAATGTAAAAATTATGCTTCGACAATGCTAGAAGCTACAGAGGTTGACTCGGTGCCTCACTGCAGACTCCTAACTAAGGTACGAGCATATGGGATTGGTTCCCAAATATATGAGTGGCTCGAAGACTTCTTAAGTAACAGAACCCACTACGTTGTCCTCGATGGTCAGTGTTCATCGGAGGTGAGCGTATCATCTGGAGTGCCCCAGGGAAGCGTGGTAGGTCCGTTGTTGTTGTCTATCTACATAAATAATCTTTTGGATAGGGTGGATAGCAATGTGCGGCTGTTTGCTGATGATGCTGTGGTGTACGGGAAGGTGTCATCGTTGAGTGACTGTAGGAGGATACAAGATGACTTGGACAGGATTTGTGATTGGTGTAAAGAATGGCAGCTAATTCTAAATATAGATAAATATAAATTAATGCAGATGAATAGGAAAAAGAATCCCGTAATGTTTGAATACTCCATTAGTGGTGTAGCGCTTGACACAGTCACGTCGATTAAATATTTGGGCGTAACATTGCAGAGCGATACGAAGTGGGACAAGCATGTAATGGCAGTTGTGGGGAAGGTAGAATTTTGGGAAGATGTGGTTCATCTGTAAAGGAGACCGCTTATAAAACACTAATACGACCTATTCTTGAGTACTGCTCTAGCGTTTGGGATCCCTATCAGGTCGGATTGAGAGAGGACACAGAAGCAATTCAGAGGCAGGCTGCTAGATTTTGTTACTGGTAGGTTTGATCATCACGCGAGTGTTACGGAAATGCTTCAGGAACTCGGGTGGGAGTCTCTAGAGGAAAGGAGGCATTCTTTTCGTGAATCGCTACTGAGGACATTTAGAGAACCAGCATTTGAGGCTGACTGCAGTACAATTTTACTGCCGCCAACTTACATTTCGCGGAAAGACTACAAAGATAACATAAGAGAGATTAGGGCTCGTACAGAGGCATATAGGCAGTCATTTTTCGCTCGTTCTGTTTGGGAGTGGAACAGGGACAGAAGATGCTAGTTGTGGTACGAGGTACCCTCCGCCACGCACCGTATGGTGGATTGGGGAGTATGTATGGGGATGTAGATGTAAGAATAAACATTTACTGCACGTCTAATTTTGAACGATGAGACAACCTTCCACGTAAGTGGCAAGGTTGATCGGTAGAAGACTTGAATATGGGATGCAGGAAAGCCTTCGTGCGTAATTTCACATTGGTTTGACCTACCGAAAGTTAATGTGGTCTGGTGTTGTCAGTACAATAATTACGCCGCCCATTTCTCTTCATTGAGCTAAGTGTTTCAACAAACACATACCTAGACACGCTTGAGCAATGGCTGATGCCACTGACGGATGTGGATTCCACGGATTACGTCTGCCAGCAAGGAGCACCCCACACTGGGTTATGGGGGTTCACAAAATTTTCAACCAACGTCTTCCAGGTCGTTGGATCGGTCGATTTGGACACGACGACGTTGTTTTCTGGTCTCGGACACCTAGATTTACCGACCTGACATCCATGGATTTCGTACATTATGTATGTGCTCCCTTTGCCAGAAACAGTTCCAGAATTCAAAATGCGCATTGCTAATGCTCTCGCGTCTGTGACTCAACATATGCTTCAGAAGTGTGACGCGAAATGACTTAGCGCGTTGATGTCTGTGTGACTAAGGGGAGTCAGGTGGAATGCCTATGAAGTACGTAATTTTTTTTCAACTTTCTACAACTGCATCTATATCCGTAGGTCACTTTACCGTGTAAGGCTGAGGGTGTTTTTGGTAAGTGTCCCAGGTTGATGAACAATATTCATGAATCGGTCGAACGAGTATTTTGTAAGTGGATGAATTACATTTCCTTAAGATTCTCTCAGTGGCTCTCAATCTGGCACACGCTTTTCCTGTAATTTCTTTTATATGGTCATTCCACTTCAGGTGTTTCTGGGTGGTTACTCCAAGATATTTTACGGTAGTTATTGTTTGCAGTGATTTGCCAACAAAAGCGTAATCGTACAGTAATTGATTTATTCGCCTATTTACCAACAATACGCAAAATTTACTAATGTTCAATCTCTGCAACAATGGCTGCAATTGGTCATTTGTATATGTTTTAAATAGAACTTCTTGTCACACTTTCTTGCTGTACTCCTGAAGCTACCTTTACATGCGTCAATTTTGTTCCGTTGAGAGCCAATCGTCGAGTTCTGTCTGGAAGGAAATGTTGAAGCAAGTCGAAAATCTTATCTGATACTTAGTAAGCTCGTATTTTTTTCACTAAAGGACAGTGAGAAATAGTATCAGGTGCCTTCCTGAAGTTAAGGAACACGTCATCAACCTGAGCGCCGATGTCTACGGGCGCTATGGATCTCATGGCGGAACAGAGCGAGCAGAGTTTCGTAGGATCTATACTAGCGGAATCCATGTTGATTTTTATAGAGGAGATGATCATTCTCCAAATACTTCATAATATGTGAGCATACGCTGTCTCGTCCGGTCCGGTCCATATGACTTCTCACTATTAGGTCAGTTTTCTGTTCCACGATCACTTATCTCAATACCTGCAATTTTTAAGTTTATTTTTAAAATTGTGATCCACATCTTTACATTCTCCGTAATTATTAAATTATTATAAATGTATCGGTAATATTAAATTGTTACATTCTCTCGTAATGGCTATATTCATTTTGAACTGCTCTGTAGAACAAATAATTCGGGATGTTGGGTATAAATGCTACTCTGAAATGGAGAAGTTGGCACTGGAGAGGAAATGCAAACAGGATAAAAGCAACAAAATCAGAACACATACTGGAAAATAAAGGAATAATGAACAACCTGCCATAATGAAAAGTGGGGTTTATAAGATCATCCGTCATGAGTGTCAATCCTGCTATACAAGACAGACTGTGCGGTCACCCTGTACAAATACAAGGTGATTCAAAAAGAATACCACAACTTTAGGAAATTAAAACTCTGCAACGACAAAAGGCAGAGCTAAGCACTATCTGTCGGCGAATTAAGGGAGCTATAAAGTTTCATTTAGTTGTACATTTGTTCGCTTGAGGCGCTGTTGACTAGGCGTCAGCGTCAGTTGATGCTAAGATGGCGACCGCTCAACAGAAAGCTTTTTGTGTTATTGAGTACGGTAGAAGTGAATCGACGACAGTTGTTCAGCGTGCATTTCGAACGAAGTATGGTGTTAAACCTCCTGATAGGTGGTGTATTAAACGTTGGTATAAACAGTTTACAGAGAATGGGTGTTTGTGCAAAGGGAAAAGTTCTGGACTGCCGAGAACGAGTGATGAAAATGTAGCACGCATCCAGCAAGCATTTGTTCACAGCCCAGGAAAATCGACTCGCAGAGATAGCAGAGAGCTGCAAATTCCACAATCAACGGTACGGAGAGTCCTACGAAAAAGGTTAGTTATGAAACGTTATCGTCTGAAATTGGTTCAAGCACTGTCTGCAGCTGATAAGATTAAAAGAATCGATTTCTGTGATTTTATCCTTGCTCAAATGGAAACAGATGAATCTTTCGTTTCAAAGATTGTGTTTAGTGATGAAGCAACTTTCCACACTAACGGGAAAGTCAACCGTCACAATGTCTGCATATGGGGCACTGAGAATCCGCGGGAAACAACTCAGTATGAACGTGACTCGCCTAAGGTGAACGTTTTCTGTGCCATTTCAGCCAATAAAGTTTTTGGTCCCTTTTTATTCGAAGGTGCTACTGTAACTGGACTACAGTATCTGGAGATGTTAGAGAATTGGCTGTTCCCTCAGCTCGAACAAGAAGCACAACAATTCATATTTCAGCAGGATGGAGCGCCACCACATTGGCACTTATCTGTCCGTAACTACCTGAACGTCAACTACCCGAGGCGATGGATCGGCCGCCAGGCAGCCCGTGACAGAGCACTTCATCACTGGCCTCCAAGAAGCCCTGATCTTACCCCCTGCGATTTTATCTTATGGGGGTATGTTAAGGATATGGTGTTTCGGCCACCTCTCCCAGCCACCATTGATGATCTGAAACGAGAAATAACAGCAGCTATCCAAACTGTTACGCCTGATATGCTACAGAGAGTGTGGAACGAGTTGGAGTATCGGGTTGATATTGCTCGAGTGTCTGGAGGGGGCCATATTGAACATCTCTGAACTTGTTTTTGAGTGAAAAAAAAACCTTTTTAAATACTCTTTGTAATGATGTATAACAGAAGGTTATATTATGTTTCTTTCATTAAATACACATTTTTAAAGTTGTGGTATTCTTTTTGAATCACCCTGTATATAATGTATGTAGGTGCTCTACATTTAAAAGGCAAGCGTGCAAAGCTGATTCAATAAGAAATTTAAAAAACTGATATCCTTACTCTCACAACGACTACTGAGCAAACAGCCTCAGTTCAATTATTCACTCAACTTCTACATATGAGTGCAGCTTCCACATAGGAGTAGAACCTTGGTACCTTCATGGGTACTCACATAAATACCCATTCCTGTGCACACAGCTCTAGTCCAATGTATGTTTAGTTACAGTTAGAGCAAATATTATTTTAATGAATGTCATAAGGTTGTACAACACAAATGTAACTGTGCCAAAATAGTCAAGAAAGCTAACTTTATATTTTAAGTTGAGAAGCGACAGATTAAGAAGTAAGACCTGATGTCATCAGGTAACAGAGGTAAATGATGTGATGTATTTCTAAAACTTTTATTTAAAATTTTATAATTTTTTTTAATTGTCTGGATCGCAATGATACATTACTTTACAGTTTGTAGCATTTATAGATTTGGAGATACCTTTTGATAATATCGACTCGAATAAACTCTTTGAAATTCTGAAGATAGCAGGGGCAAAGCACATTGAGCGAAAGGTTATATTCAACTTGTACAGAAACCGGATGGCAGTCACAAGAATCGATGGACATAAAAAGGCAGCAGTGGTTGAGAAGAGTGTCAGACAGGGTTGTAGCATATCCCTGATGTTATTCAATCTGTACACTGCACAAGCTGCAAAGGAAATTTAAAAAATTGGAGAAAAGATTTAAAGTTCAGGGCGAAAAAAATAAAAACTCTTACGTTTGCGGAGAACACTGCAGTTCTGTCACAGACAGCAAAGGACTTGGAAGAACTATTGAACGTACTGGACAGTGTTGAAAGAATGGTATAAGATGAATATCAAGAAAAGCAAAACAAAGATAATGGAATGTAGTCGATGCTTAGGGAATTAGAATAGGAAGCGAGAAACGAAAAGTAGTACATCAGTTTTGTTAGTTGGGCAGCAAAGTAACTGATGGCGGCCCAAGTGTAGAGGATATAAAATGTAGACTGACAATGGCAAGAAAAGAAATCTGGCAATATCCAATATAGATTTAACTGTTAGGAAGCCTTTACTGAAGGTATATGTCTGGACTGCAGCCCTGTACTGCTGTTTAAACGTGACTGTATACAATTAAGAGAAAAAGAAAACAAGAGCTTTTAAAATGTGGTGCTGCAGAAGAATGCTGAAGTTTAGATGGGTAGATCATGTAAACAACGAGGGGGCAGTGAGTACAATTAGCCGGCTGCGTTGGCCGTGCGGTTCTAGGCGCTTCAGTCCGGAACCGCGAATCCTGCCTCGGGCATGGATGTGTGTGGTGTCCTTAGGTTAGTTAGGTTTAAGTAGTTCTAAGTTCTAGGGGACTGATGACCTAAGATGTTAAGTCCCATAGTGCTCAGAGCCATTTGAACCAGTACAACTATCGAGGAAAGAAATTTGTGGCATAACTTGACTAGAAGAAAGGATCGGTTGATAGGACGCGTTCTGAGACATCGAGGAGTTACCAATTTAGTATTGGACGGAAGTGTGTGTGTGTGTGATTGGGGGGGGGGGGGGGGGAAGCGAAGAGATGAATACAGTAAGCAGATTCGAAAGCACGTGGGTTGCGATACTTATTGGGGGATGAAGAGGATTGCACAGGATAAGCTAGCACAGAAAGCTGCATCAAACCAATCATGCCAACTGAAGTCCACAATAACCACTACAGTCTTACAGTCTTACTGCAACCATAACCATAAAAAAAATTTGTATTTTTTTATATAACTTTTATGGAATTGCCAAGTGTTTATCTTTGATTGATTGCCATCTTTCGAATTAGGTGTGTACAGGAAAATGGGCGTACAATGTGAAACCTAGGACATGCGAAGATAATAAAGTTTTGTGAAACAAGGCAAAAAAATCATTTCATTTAGTTAGTAGAAAAGGAAGATAAATCAAAGTGAATGTAAGTCGACGTAGAAAGGTGTGTACCGGCACGTTTAGCTGCGAGTGAGACATCGCTACCGGGCTGAGGTAGTCCATGTTGGTGTAGTACGCGCCATAGTTTTGGTGCGGGTAGCAGTTAGCGGCCTGGGCGGCGGCAGAACCCGCGCCGGTGCCCGCGGTGGTGGCGCCAGGGGCGGCGTAAGGTTGCTGCGGAGGCGGCGGGGGTGGCGCCGGGACGGCCGGGCGGTGGTGGTGCGGCTGGTCCAGGCAGGAGTCGATAGCGGCGGGACTCCAGATGGCGGCCGGGTTGTAGCCGCCCCCCGGGGGCGACGCGGACAGCTGCAGCGGCTTGATGTAGGCGCCGGCGCCGGGCGAGTCGCGCGCCGCCGCCACGCTGGGCGAGCTGGTGGCCGAGCCGTCGCTCGTCGTCTGCGGCGACACCACCACCGCCCCCGGCGGCTGCGGGGCCTGCTGCACCGCGCCCGGCCCCGCCGCCGACCCGGGCGACGGCGACTTGTTGCTGGCGCCGCCCCCGCACGCCGCCTTGCCGGCCTTGGCCGCGCCGCCCCCGCCCGAGCGGCCGCCGCCCGTACCGCCGCCTCCGCCGCCCTTATCACCGCCGTTCTGTTGCTGCTGCTGGTGCTGCTGCTTCTGCTGCTGTCGGCATTTGGCGCGCCGGTTTTTGAACCACACCTGTCGACAAGGTTGTTCGTCTTTCACACGGGTAGCGACTTTGCTAGAACTCTGCAACATCCATCAAATCACAGACCAACATACTAACACACTGGACGAAGAGATTATTCACTCCTACGAGATGTCTTGGTGATACCGTGCAAAGATCGCGCTAAATGACGTGATCCTGCCCAGAAACGCATTCTGGTCCGGTGCGTTGCACCAGTCCACTCCATTATTCCGAAACTGCCTGTCGACTGCCGACCTGCATACTTTGAACGTTGCGGTTGCTGTCTCTTTATTATACAGGGTGTTGCAAAAAGGTACGGCCAAACTTTCAGTAAACATTTCTCACACACAAATAAAGAAAAGATGTTATGTGGACATGTGTCCGGAAACGCTTGCTTTCCATGTTAGAGCTAATTTTAGTTTCGTCAGTATGTACTGTACTTCCTCGATTCACCGCCAGTTGGCCCAATTGAAGGAAGGTAATGTTGACTTCGGTGCTTGTGTTGACATGCGACTCATTGCTCTACAGTACTAGCATCAAGCACATCAGTACGTAGCATCAACAGGTTAGTGTTCATCACGAACGTGGTTTTGCAGTCAGTGCAACGTTTACAAATGCGGAGTTGGCAGATGCCCATTTGATGTATGGATTAGCACGGGGCAATAGCCGTGGCGCGGTACGTTTGTATCGAGACAGATTTCCAGAACGAAGGTGTCCCGACAGGGAGACGTTCGAGGCAATTGATCGGCGTCTTAGGGAGCACGGAAAATTCCAGCCTATGACTCGCGACTGGGGAAGACCTAGAACGACGAGGACAGCTGCAATGGACGAGTCAATTCTTTGTGCAGTTGACGATGACCCTAATGTCAGCGTCAGAGAAGTTGCTGCTGTACAAGGTAACGTTGACCACGTCACTGTATGGAGAGTGGTACGGGAGAACCATTTGTTTCCGTACCATGTACAGCGTGTGCAGGCACTATCAGCAGCTGATTGGCCTCCACGGGTACACTTCTGCGAATGGTTCATCCAACAATGTGTAAATCCTCGTTTCAGTGCAAATGTTCTCTTTACGGATGAGGCTTCATTCCAACGTGATCAAATTGTAAATTTTACAATCAACATGTGTGGGCTGACGAGAATCCGCACGCAATTGTGCAATCACGTCATCAACACAGATTTTCTGTGAACTTTTGGGCAGGCATTGTTGGTGATGTCTTGATTGGGCTCCATGTTATTCCACCTACGCTCAATGGAGCACGTTATCATGATTTCATACGGGATACTCTACCTGTGCTGCTAGAACATGTGCCTTTACAAGTACGACACAAGATGTGGTTCATGCACGATGGAGCTCCTGCACATTTCAGTCGAAGTGTTCGTACGCTTCTCAACAACAGATTCGGTGACCGATGGATTGGTAGAGGCGGACCAATTCCATGGCCTCCACGCTCTCCTGACCTCAACCCTCTTGACTTTCATTTATGGGGGCATTTGAAAGCTCTTGTCTAGCAACCCCGGTAGCAAATGTGGAGACTCTTCGTGCTCGTATTGTGGACGGCTGTGATACAATACGCCATTCCCAGGGCTGCATCAGCGCATCAGGGATTCCATGCGACGGAGGGTGGATGCACGTATCCTCGCTAACGGAGGACATTTTGAACATTTCCTGTAACAAAGTTTTCGAAGTCACGCTGGTACGTTCTGTTGCTGTGTGTTTCCATTCCATGATTAATGTGATTTGAAGAGAAGTAATAAAATGAGCTCTAACATGGAAAGTAAGCGTTTCCGGACACATGTCCACATAACATATTTTCCTTCTTTGTGTGTGAGGAATGTTTCCTGAAAGTTTGGCCGTACCTTTTTGTAACACCCTGTAAAGCATGACGTCACAGTCTTAGTGCACCTCAGTTTCGGGAAAGTTCTTCATAATCAGGCCCATGTGATTATATGCGATCCCATTAACTTTACACTGAGATGACGAAAGTCATGGGACAGCGAAAGGCATGTATGGAAGTGTCGCCTACGCAAGGTATAAAAAGGCAGTGCAATGACGCAGCTGTCATTTGTACTCGTGTGGTCCAAGTGAAGAGGCGACCGACGTGATCCACAGACTTTGAACGTGCGTTAATAGTTTGTGATAGACGCATGAGACTTTTCATTTCGAAAATCGTTAGGTAATTCAGTATTCCGAGATCCACAGAGTCAAAAGTGTGCCAAGAATACAAAATTTCAGGTATTACCTCTTACCACTTCGAAGAGTAGCTGAACGGAACGGACAGGGTCTTAAAAGGAGGATACAATATGAACATCAACAAAAGCAAAACGAGAATAATGGAATGTAGTCGAATTAAATCGGGTGATGCAAGAATTAGATTAGGAAATGAGACGCCTAAAGTAGTAAATGAGTTTGCTATTTGGGGTGTAAGGTGTCAGGCAAATCCAACACCTTCCATGAAAACCCTGACATGATAAGCAAATCCAGTAGTATGTCACATAGCTCCGAATAAATCGTGACATTAAATTAACCAAAGTAAGACGAGTAACGAGTGAGCAAATGGAATACCACAGACTAACACAAGAATGCCTAAATGCATGTCATACCTTCCCACCGTGAGACAGACGCAGTTCCGAGGGGAGAAACGAGAACAGAAGCCGAGAGCAGAATCGTGTTAAGCTAGAAGTCCCTACGATAAGGGACGGACACCCACGTCTCCAGCTAACCGACAGGACCACCCCCCAGCCCATGTTAAAAGCTAGAGCCCTCCAGAAGAACAGTATAGATCTTACGATAACACTAAAAGGGCCACACCAGCCGAAAGTTTAGCGTGAGACTTTTTCGCGTCTCTGTTACGTTGCAAACGTTAAAAACATTGCCCCACCACGAAAAGTAACCGACAGGACCACCCGCCAGCCCATGTTAAAAGATAGAGCCCTTCAGAAGAACAGTATAGATCTTACGATAACACTAAAGGGGCCACACCAGCTGCAAGTTTTAGCGTGAGACTTTTTCGCGTCTCTGTTACGTTGCAAACTTTAAAAACATTGCCCCACCACGAAAAGTATAACGTTTCTCATTGGATAGACAGAATTTTTGTAAGCAGAGCTTAAGGTTAACACTGAGACCCTGATTGGTCAGATGAAAACACAGCCAGATAGTTTTTTTTTTAAACCAACTTCGGTAAATTGTAGTAAGAAGAAGTTAGAAGGGAGTTGCTTCGGAGACGGCGAGCTGGATGGAGCTGCGCCGGCCGTCGCCCCCTGACGAACACCGACAAGGTAATGAACGCACGCGATACCGCATTTTTGAGCGCATAAGGCTTCACTCAGAACTGCAGAATACTCATCTGTTACATCCCCTATTTACGTAATACTAGTGTCGATCGTCAATTGAAGCTCATGGTATTCACATTTGCTACGTAAGTTAAAATCTGAAACGCGATGATTTTTCTGTTATATAATTATTGAGAAGCCACATCAGCCACTGTAATTTACGACAAGTTAGATAAGTAATTAAAGATAATTGAGGGTCACTGTAGACCATTTTGATAGCTTTCTCTTTTGTGAAACTTAATTTAAACCTAGATTACAGATGTGATATGGCATAGGTCATCCTTCGATCCATTGTAGAACTTGGAAACCCATTCAGGGAATATTCGTTCATATGTTTGTTGAACGCAGTTGGTTTTTATCATCCTGTATTAAAACAGTTCCTTTTACCAATAGTGCAATTTATAAGCAATGTTTAGTGAGTAGAATTTGGTTATATCATCGCTAGACTCACTGAACTATTCTGAACTCTACATGTCATGTGTGGTGTGGCGTCTCCTTACCAGCAACAGGTCCCAGGTTCAAAATAGTCAATTCCCTAAAAAACATGCTCAGAGCGTCGTTGCGCGAAAGTGGTAGGGAGACACGACATAGAACAACAGACACCACGCAGAATGTTAGAGGGGAGCAAAATAATTGATGATGGTCGAAGTAGAGAGGATATAAAATGTAGACTGGCAATGGCAAGGAAAGCGTTTCTGAAGAAGAGAAATTTGTTAACGTCGAGTATAGATTTAAGTGTCAGGAAGTCGTTCCTAAAAGAATTTGTATTGAGTGTAGCCATGTATGGAAGTGAAACGTGGACTATAAATAGTTTAGACAAGATGAGAATAGAAGCTTTCGAGATATGGTGCTACAGAAGAATGCTGAAGATTAGATGGGTAGATCACATAACTAATGAGGCGGTATTGAACAGAATTGGGGAGAAGGGAAATTTGTGGCACAACTTGACTAGAAGAATGGATCGGTTGTTAGGTCATATTCTGAGGCATCAAGGGATCACCAATTTAGCATTGGAGAGCAGCGTGGAGGGTAAAAATGGTAGAGGGAGGCCAAAAGATGAATACACTAAACAGGTACAGAAGGATGTAGGTTGCAGTAGGTACTGGGAGATGAAGAAGCTTGCACAGGATAGAGTAGCATGGAGAGCTGCATTAAACCAGTCTCTGGACTGAAGACCACAACAACAACAACCTCTTACCACAGACAATGCAGTGACTGACAGCCTTCACTTGACGATCGTGAGCAGTGGTGTTAGTGTAGAGTTGTCAGTACTAACAGACAAGCAACACTACATGAAATAACCGCAGAAATCAACGCTTGACACACGACGAACGTAGATATTAGAACAGCGCGGCGAAATTTTTCGTTAATGGTCTATGACAGAAGACAACCGACGTCTGTGCCTTTGCTAACAGCACGACATCGCCGGCAGCGCCTCTCCTGGGCTCATGGTCGCATAAGTTAGACCATACACGACTGGAAAACCGTGAGCTGGTGGGATGTGTCCGGATTTCAGTTAGTAAGAGTTTATGGTAAGGTTCGAGACCCCACGAAGCCATGGACACAAGATGTCACCAAGGCATTGTGCAAGCTGGTGGTGTCACCGCCATCGTGTGGGCTGTGTTTACATGGAATGGGCTGGATCCTGGTTCTATTAGGATACTTGGAGACCATTTGCAACCATTCATGGATTTCATGTTCCCTAACAACGATGGAATTTTTACGGATGACAATTTACCATGTCACTGGGGCACCACTGCTCGCAATTCGTTTGAAGTCCATTCTGAACAATTTGAGGACATGAATCCCATCGAACATTTATGGGTTATAATCGAGAGCCCAGTTCTTGCGCAAAATCCTGCGCTGGCAACGTCTTCGCAATTATGGACAGCTATAGAAGCAACGTAACTCAAATATTTCTGAAAAGGACTTCCAACGACTTGTTGAGTCCACGCCACGTCGAGTTGCAGCACTACACAGAGCAAAAGGAGGTCCGACACGTTATTAGGTGGCGTTCAGTGGCTTTTGCCACCTCAGTGTATTATGGGGCTCAAGGAGCCGCCCGTAATACCACACTTCGATCTTGCCATAGTTTAGAAGCGTAGGCCTATGTATATAAGTAGCTATATCCTTGACTTGTTTTGTATTTGGAACAACAAAATCTTGCTGCAGTTTTTTCTTATTCGCTGCCGATATGCAGAACTTTTCCTGGCGTCACAATGTACTACCATAAGGTGATGTTCAGGGGGCTGCTATTGGTGGGAACTACTATTTCTATGGTACATACAGATCCCAGTAACTAAATAAGAGTCCGTAACGACCAAATATCATCAGGACTCTTGATATGCCTTCTTTAGTTCTATATTACGTGATGAAATGCACGTAAGGTTTTGAGATGAAAACTCACTTAATTTATGTCACAGCGCATTCTGACGTCCAAGGGGACCTTCTTTGATGCTACACATTGATTATGCCAAAAGCCGAGAAGCGTATACATGTAAGTAGCTATAACTTTGATGTACACTATGTGATCAACAGTATCTGGACACCTGGCTGAAAATGACTTACAAGTTCGTGGCGCCCTCCATCGGCAATGCTGGAATTCAATATGGTGTTGGCCTACCCTTAGCCTTGATGACAGCTTCCACTCTCGCAGCATACGTTCAATTAGGTGCTGAAAGGTTTCTTAGGGAATGGCAGCCCATTCTTCACGGAGTGCTGCACTGAGGAGAGGTATCGTTGTTGGTCTGTGAGGCTTGGCACGAAGTCGGCGTTCCAAAACATCCCAAAGGTGTTGTATAGGATTCAGGTCAGGACCCAGTGCATACCAGTCCATTACAGAGATGTTATTATTGTGCAACCACTACGCCACAGGCCGTGCATTATGAACAGATGCTCGATCGTGTTGAAAGATGCAATCACCATACCCGCATTGTTCTTCAACAGTGGGAAGCAAGAAGGTGCTTAAAACATCAATGTAGGGCTGTGTTGTGATAGTGCCACGCAAAACAATAAGGGATACAAGCCCCCTTGTAAGGGGTCCGTAGGCCCTTACTATAAGTTTTGCGACAGCACAGGTCGACAGGACAAACAATCGATAGTGTGCGTCGGGTGGCGAGAGCGAGAGCGAGTGTTGAGACAGTAGAGTGGGACCCAGGCTGCGGGCCGGGCCGTGGGGCGGCCGATGGCCGTAATGCAAGGCCGTACCGACAAAGGGGGTGGCCATCGCCGCGGTTTAACCCCTTTTGTGTTAGAAATATACGGGAAAGTGAACAAGTACAATTACTAGAGTGATTCAGTGATATTTCAGTGCCGATATTTGTATTTTCGCGTCTACCGCGCCGGCATTATTTGGATTGCAGTGTTGGATTGCAGTGTTGGATACAGTGATTAAAATTTGCGTGTGACGATAATGACTAACAAAGAGGCCTGTGCTGAGATTAGCCGTTATTAATTTTGTACGACGAAGGCAGTGGCTGTCTCCTTACTTTGTGTTTTTGGTGATAAATATAGGTTGTTGATTAATGAAGCTGTGTTGTTGTTCTTCTTGGCACCAGACATATCATTATTACAGCATTTGAGAAGGACAAAATGGAATGTAACAACTCCGTAGCAGTCCAATCCGATTGCCAGCCCCATTAGGTACACGGTCACATTAATTATTATCTACACTCCTGGAAATGGAAAAAAGAACACATTGACACCGGTGTGTCAGACCCACCATACTTGCTCCGGACACTGCGAGAGGGCTGTACAAGCAATGATCACACGCACGGCACAGCGGACACACCAGGAACCGCGGTGTTGGCCGTCGAATGGCGCTAGCTGCGCAGCATTTGTGCACCGCCGCCGTCAGTGTCAGCCAGTTTGCCGTGGCATACGGAGCTCCATCGCAGTCTTTAACACTGGTAGCATGCCGCGACAGCGTGGACGTGAACCGTATGTGCAGTTGACGGACATTGAGCGAGGGCGTATAGTGGGCATGCGGGAGGCCGGGTGGACGTACCGCTGAATTGCTCAACACGTGGGGCGTGAGGTCTCCACAGTACATCGATGTTGTCGCCAGTGGTCGGCGGAAGGTGCACGTGCCCGTCGACCTGGGACCGGACCGCAGCGACGCACGGATGCACGCCAAGACCGTAGGATCCTACGCAGTGCCGTAGGGGACCGCACCGCCACTTCCCAGCAAATTAGGGACACTGTTGCTCCTGGGGTATCGGCGAGGACCATTCGCAACCGTCTCCAGGAAGCTGGGCTACGGTCCCGCACACCGTTAGGCCGTCTTCCGCTCACGCCCTAACATCGTGCAGCCCGCCTCCAGTGGTGTCGCGACAGGCGTGAATGGAGGGACGAATGGAGACGTGTCGTCTTCAGCGATGAGAGTCCCTTCTGCCTTGGTGCCAATGATGGTCGTATGCGTGTTTGGCGCCGTGCAGGTGAGCGCCACAATCAGGACTGCATACGACCGAGGCACACAGGGCCAACACCCGGCATCATGGTGTGGGGAGCGATCTCCTACACTGGCCGTACACCACTGGTGATCGTCGAGGGGACACTGAATAGTGCACGGTACATCCAAACCGTCATCGAACCCATCGTTCTACCATTCCTAGACCGGCAAGGGAACTTGCTGTTCCAACAGGACAATGCACGTCCGCATGTATCCCGTGCCACCCAACGTGCTCTAGAAGGTGTAAGTCAACTACCCTGGCCAGCAAGATCTCCGGATCTGTCCCCCATTGAGCATGTTTGGGACTGGATGAAGCGTCGTCTCACGCGGTCTGCACGTCCAGCACGAACGCTGGTCCAACTGAGGCACCAGGTGGAAATGGCACGGCAAGCCGTTCCACAGGACTACATCCAGCATCTCTACGATCGTCTCCATGGGAGAATAGCAGCCTGCATTGCTGCGAAAGGTGGATATACACTGTACTAGTGCCGAAATTGTGCATGCTCTGTTGCCTGTGTCTATGTGCCTGTGGTTCTGTCAGTGTGATCACGTGATGTATCTGACCCCAGGAATGTGTCAATAAAGTTTCCCCTTCCTGGGACAATGAATTCACGGTGTTCTTATTTCAATTTCCAGGAGTGTATTTGGGCTGCTATCAGATCCCGATCGAGCGGGATAAGTAAAGTAAAATAAACCGGAGTGTTACACCCTCCATGAAAAACACGACCACACTATAACATCATCATCTCCGAATTTTACTGTTGGCACTACACATGCTGGCACATGACGTTCACCGAGCATCTGTGAGTTCCGCGGAGCACCCCATTCTGCTCTCTCACGATGTCTAATGACCGCTGAGGTCGCTGATATGGAGGACTTGGCAGTTGGTGGCAGCACAATGCACCTACATGAAAAATGTATGTTTCTGGTGGTGTCCGGACACTTTTGATCATATAGTGTATATTATCTTCGGAACTATGTGACCTTGGTCAAGCTGTTATCTATCTACTGGTAGGAAAATTGCTACTCTGCGGAAAGTACTCCGATGCATCTTAGCCGGCCGTTGTGGCCGTGCGGTTCTAGGCGCTTCAGTCTCGAACCGCGTGACCGGTACGGTCGCAGGTTCGAATCCTGCCTCGGGCATGGATGTGTGTCATGTCCTTAGGTTAGTTAGGTTTAAGTAGTTCTAAGTTCTAGGGGAATGATGACTTTAGATGTTAAGTCCCATAGAGCTCAGAGCCATTTGAGCCATTTTTGATACATCTTAAGGGCATGTGCTAGTCTTGTTTACCTGTTTTAGGCTAACTTTACCAGGTATGACGTGTTAATGGTCTAAGAACTTTTAGTGTTGTACTCGATAATGGCGTAAAAGACGAAATCTACATTGCGCAGAAGGAAAATACAGTAATATACAATCAAATGGCGGCTTATTCTTTTTTTTTTAAAAAAAAAGCGTCAAGAAACGTTTTCCCATGACTTGCATAGCCTAAATAGCTGACCACAGGCAATTTCCGGGTACAGTATTCTGTGTAACTGAGGTAAAGATAAATCTAGATTCTGACTGCAGATCAGTAAAGTAAGATCTCCAGTCTCGAACAGGACAAGGTTTGTGCGCAGTGTTCAGTTGACATCTTTGAACTTTGGGTACCCGAAACGCTGTACAATATTTTCCTCGACTATTGTAAAAACAAGGTAGCAGCCAGACAGGCAGGCTCCCAAGGACTAGTCAAAAGGATTACAAAGGCATGTCCCCAAGGCTCGATGTGCAGTCCCATCTCCAGGGATATCACTTTTGAAACTCTCCTATATCTACAGTGAGGTGCCAAAAGTCATTGGATACCTCCTAATGTGATGTGTTCAGTTGGACCAGAGGTCTTAGTCCATTCCATGTAAACACATCCCGCACTATAATAGATCCTACACCAGCTTGCACTTGTGTCCAAGGCTTCGTGGGGTCTGCGCCATCAGCTCTTACAAAATGAAGTCGTGACTCGTCTGATAAGGCCACGGTTTTCTAGTCGTCTAGGATGCAACCTACATGGTCACAAGGCCAGGAGAGGCGCTGCAGGGGATGTCGTCTGCTGCCATAGGCTCTTAATGCCAGATTTCACCGTACTGTCCTAATGGCTACGTTCGTCGCACGTTCCAGATTAATTTCTGCGGTTATTTCACGCAGTGTTGCTTGTCTGTTAGCACTGGCAGCTCTATGCAAATATCGCTGCTCTTGTTCGTTTCTTGTGAACGCCGTCGGCGACTGCGTTGTCCGTGGTGAGAGGTAATCTCTAAAATTTGGTATTCCCGGCACATCCTTGACACTGTGGATCTCTGAGTGTAGAATTCCCAAACGAATTCCGAAATGGAATGTCCCATGCATCTAGCTCCAACTACCAGTTGGCGTTCAAATTTTGTTAATTCCTGTCGTGCAGTTAGAATCACGCCGGAAACCTTTTCATACGAATCACCTGAGTAAAAGTGACAGCTTCACCAGTGCACTGCCCTTTTACTTCTTGTGTACGTGATACTACCGCCATCTGTATACGTGCATATCGCTGTCCCATGACTTTTGTCACCTCAGTGTAATAGAAGGGGACGAGCGCACGACGGAGTCGTCGACTACGCTGATGACCTGGTGGTAGTGGTATTAGCAGACACAAGATCGGCATTAGAGAGCAAAGCCAGTAGTATCGTGAATACAATACAAACAAATTTACTGACGCGGCACACACAGCAGCTTATATACCAATGAAAGGCACACTACAAAGACATCCAGCGACGAAAATAACCAACACAAATATCAAAAGAGAGACAGTTACACGATACTTGGGAGTACATGTTCAACCAACACATAAAACTAACTACAAAAATGGGCGAAAAAATATTACAAAAATTAGCCACACAGTGCAGACTAACCATCACGCACATCAGAGCACACCACTGGTCTCTCTGTAAGCAGTATGTTTCGTGACAAGTGAGTGAGCACGTGGACTTGTCCCTGCTATGAACAGGCTAACTGTCAGGCGCAGACAAGGGAGTGAGCTCCTGCGATTGTCAGGAGCGTTCCGCGCGAGCTCAGGAGAAGCACTGTGTTGGGTGCCTTTCTAACAAATATATCAAATTTGAGCTACAGCCTACTGCCTGTAGAAGGGAAGATCCGACGAGGCCGGGGGAAATTACAGGACAAAATATCGAGCAGAAATGCCAACTAAACATAGATATTAGAACAGTTACGTGAGAGATGCATCGACTAGTGACATCCGAGACGTGAATATCTCATGTAATAAACTACCAGTGGGATTTGCGGTTCAGGGACGTCTGGCTCAAGGACATATTCCGAGACCACCTCCATGAGTAGCGCCGGTGAGCGGATAACTATCTCCAACACGAATATTTCCTACCGTCGTTTTTCTTTTTAAAAATGCAAATTTTATAATTTTCCCCTTCTAAATTTCGTGTATAATAATTTCAAGAAGTAATCACAGCTGTATCTTAAACAAAGAAAGACAAAGGACCTCCACTCAGCCCCAAATACTGTACTGTTGCGTCGGGGGGTGGGGTTTATGGGTACCGGCTAAGTGGAGCACTACGGCCCGTATAAAATTTATTATCAGATGACGGGCCCTGGTTGTCTAAATGCAGCCTTGAAAAAAAGAAAAAATGTAACCTTGTTCAGTCCATCAATATACCTTGAAGGGTCATTTCAAGCTTAAACCATGTGAGCACATTCACTTTCGACTAGAAGTATTGCAGAGAAGGGAAATTGCTGGCCGAATTGGCATGCACAACGGCGACGTCATCCAAGTATTCAGCCTTTATCGTGAGACAAAAAACGTTGAAGATTTGTCCTGCAGCGTCGCTCGCGATCAGAACACCGTACAAATTACGGCTATTAGGTACCCTAAGAAGAACGCAACATAGCTGCACGCTGCTTTTTTTGGAAGCAACTTGGAGGAATATTCGATCCAAAGAGTACGCAACTACCTCCTCTCGACGAATTTGGCCTCTTAGGCATCCATTACGAACAACAGTACCAACATGTCCCCCCCCCTGACCCCCCCCCCCAATCCCCAGCACCAGGGGAGCAAGGGAACAAGTGTAACGGAACTAGGATCATAGACGTGGGCTTCTCTCCATCGACAAATGCAGGATATGTGTAAAGGAAGATGATTGCCATAGGGAAATGTGGAATGGCCAAGTGCACACGCATTTCTCAAGAATGCAGCCTCACGGTTTCAGCAATGAGGTGGATCAGGCAAGTTTGTGACCGCAACACCTACGAACATCGGACACCTCTCATGGCTGCATAGCATAATTTCAGAGCTGCGCCGTATCGAGGCAAAAATCCTTACACTTACTGACCAGCCCCACAGCTATCGTTTCATTTTACAATACGATAATGTCCGAGCACACCACTTCCCTTCGTGAACATCTTTCTCATTGACGCACGAATCAATGGATATGAATGGCCAGCGTATCTGCTGAAATTAACCCACCTGAGTATATCTGTGGTCAGTTGAAATCTACAGCGCGTTGCCGCAGGAACAGTCATCATCACTGGATGATCATAGCAGGGCCGCAATAGAAATGTGAGGTTGGTTTGAACAGCAACGTCCAAGCACGTAACGATGCACACGATAGGGCAACACACTATGGAATGTTACCCAACAGCAGGATTTTATTTAACGGATGTACAAAGCGTGAAATTTTGAATAGAATGGCTTTATTTTGGTTATTGTTTTGTTTTTCTTTTAAAATATTTACTTTCAATTTCAGCCGTCTTCTTAATCAATTTCTTGCTACTCTTGCGTCAAAACTCCCGTAAGTCGGCGGATGCGTGGCGAACAGACCAATTGCTCTGAGCCTCTGATGCACAGTTTGTCGAGATACTACAGCTCCTCGGACATTTGTGCGCTATACACACTCGTGTATTGCAAATTACGTTGGATTTTGTCGTGCAGTTCAGTACAGATACCAGTCGTATCGTGGAGCGGGTATTCTTGCTCGACTTCGTATCGGTCTATGAGGAATATTAACCTATGCCTCGGAAGGCCAAACGCCTAAAAATGAGCGCTGCTGAGTCTCCGATCATTCTTTGACCTGCTTGAAGATGTTCGACGATTCCATCCTGTCAGAAAACGATCCTTATGAAGTTTTCGTGGAATCACACTGCAATCTTACACAGTGGACGAAGGATTGCTCCGTTGAGAACGATATACTATGGATGCTATGTTGTCCCACATTCTTTAAAGGAGGGTTAAACCGCCATTGGATTAAGGCATACTGCGGCATTAAAGAAAACGGCCTAGAAGAGTGTTTTGGCTACGGAGGCATCCCAAGATGGAGAAATTAGCCGATGTGGAATCCCAGATACGCATTTACGATGATGACTGTAAACTTCAGCCATGGATATGTAGGGGAAAGAGTAGCAGATGTCTTCCAGAAGTAGGAGAAGATATTCACTTACCCTCTTCACATGCAATACGTCATAGGTCTGACAAACGCCGATGTCCAAGAGAATTCAGAACCACATCTGAGTTTCCATCACACCTACTGTGGATAAAAGGTGTCGCATGAGTTTTCCACCGTCCCTGCAGTATGGATGTGCTACGAAAGTGGATGCAAAACATGTCTTCTTTTGTGGCATAAACCTGCACGATTCCATGAATGTTTTGTTGCGAGATCTGCTAAAATTGATGTTTGACCAGGGAAAGAGCACCATTCCTCGAATTCTGTTCTCTCTGTGCACAAAGATCAGATGAAAGAGTTGATGCTAAATGTATATCCGTTGGGTGTGAATATTCACGAACGATAACTCCTGACGTTGGTCATCTTTGGTTGTGTGGTGGCGCTAGTTGATTTACGGTACGTATGCTGTTTTTCAGCATATTCCATATTATGGACCTTTTTCGGCGTTGCCCCGTCTACAAAAGCAATTAAATTTCCTTGCAAAGCGATCTCTCGCTACATTTGTGCTTAGGAAATGACAGGGTGTTCACCTGTCGAATTACGGGCGGTTGTCGCAGACGTCATCCGGCTGCATTCCCGTAAGTGTTCGAGTCTTCACTGCTCGTCTCTAAGGTGTATCTCCAATCAACCACGTGAACTGTGTGTCCTGATATGTACAACTGGGATAGTTCTTAATTCATGCGTTCATAGAAAACTTTGCAAGTGCTTTCTCTTTATCAGAAGCCTGGCCAGGATTTTCGTCAGCAACAGAGGATTTCGATTTTCTCTCGTATGTGAGGTAGCAATCCATTATCGCAGCCAACTTCGTGTTTTCAAGAAGGTGTCGAAGGACAAGGCATCACATTTCTTATATTCATTGTACTAGGAATAGTTTTTCACTAGAATAAGGGAACAAATGAGAAAAACGGTTATCGTTGCTGACTTTTCTCTTTATTTCTAATTTAATAAAGAACATCGAGTATTAAAATTTAATTTCCCCTCGAGGATGGTGGGAACATAAGTTGGACTGGTCACGGTCAGGGAAGGAAATCAAGGTATGCCCTTTCCAAAGGAGTGCCGACTGAAGTGATCTTGTGAAACCACTAAAAATCACAATTTGTATGGTCGGAATCTGTATGCCGCAATCTGACTACTACAGGCCCTGTTGTTTTGCTATTAAGTACGCCAATCAGAAATGCGCACTGCGATGTTCTACTTCCACTTAAGCCACCCAGTGATGGTATTTTCCTAAAGCAATGGGCAAGTGAAACGTCAGAGAACAGTCTGAAAATACTGTTGACCTATTTTATATGAGTAAGCATAATTTGTTGTATTTGCGTTATTGATGGGGGCGAGAAAGAGGATGTTGCGGGGGGGGGGGGGGGGGGGGGCTGTTGAAATTCAATGCTGGCACATAGCTTACTCTTCTCGCAGAGAACATTGTTTTTAGGTTTGGAGTGTAATTAACAGAGTGCGTCATAATTTTGTGATGGGGAACTTTACACCATTGCCTTTTCTATCATTAGGAGCGCGCGAGTTGGCGCAGTGCCCTAGTCTTGCATTCGAATGGAGCGGGATTTACCCAGATTCAGGTTTGCATAAATCAATGAAGGCGAATGCTAGGATGGCTCCTAGTAACGTAATCTTCATGGTTTGCTCCATTATATTTAAACTATCTGACCCTGTGTTCCGTCTTTAAAGAATGCGGCACCGACGGGACACTAAAGCGTGTGAGGCAAAGCTTTGTTACAGTCTTGCAAAATGGACCTGGCGCGTTACCTGCTAGCTACGCGCCTAACATGTGATTGACATGTGTTAAAAAGACATTTGCATCTCAAACTGTACACATTAACAGTGATGCAAGGACTGAAATACACTAACAGAAATGCTCGTAAGGCCTTTTGGGGGAAGTGTTGCGTCTATTCGATACAGATCAAGATTTCATTGGAAGCAACTTTAGTGATGAGTCGACTTTTCGCTTACTTGGGGAAGTCAATAAATACAACTGTAGAATTTGGAACAGTGAAAATCTGTAAGGTTTTCATATGTTTTCTGCCGCTGTAAGTAATTCACCTTTACTGTACTGGGACAAACATGGACGAGCGCACTGAATGAGTAGTGAATAAGATCCTCGACCCTGTGTTGAATGTAATCTGTGGTGCGCTTGGTTGCTAGTCGTTTGTGCACCTATGTGACATCATTTGAGGCATAGAAGAGAGCAGCTGTGTTGTCAGAGGAGGAGATTTGATACTTGTGAATCTGAGAACATATGTTATTGATACTTGTGATGGAGATTTTTGGAAGAATTTTTCAAGATAACCGATGAATGTGCAAGAATGAAATGTTCGCTTGTCAGAACTATTGATGGAAGGAAATCTTTATCCCTCAGATAGATAATAAATTCCATGATCAGTGTTAATCTGATCTCTTTGTTTTCATTATGTCAAAAATATCGTAAACTGGTTGGAATGTTTGAAATTTTTGGACTGAGAGAATTTCGTAATTGTTAGGGTGTTTTTATGTTGTACTGTCTTTTTTGTCAATAATCAGAGTTTAATTTTTCAAGAACGACTTTCTTTAAAGTAAAACCCCCTCCATCATTCTTAGCAAAGTTTTGAAATTTCATCGTGCGTGGATTGCACCTTGCCAAGACAGAGATTGTTTATGATAAGCAGAAAACAAATTTTGTAATGAGTAGTTTATTTCTTCTTTAGCTGCTTTATCTGTTGATTTCTATTTGCTTTCGAGAGCGCCAGTGCCCCAGATACAAAACAACATGCTCAGTACGAGGTAAATTACTCTTATTTCAGGGCAGATCTCAGCTTTCATTCTTATGAGGAAACAGTTCGTAGTCAGAGTTATCAAGTGTGCTCCTTCCCCGCCTCCAGAAAACACATACAGTAATATAACGTTATAGAATTTACTCAAATAATAGTATATTCTCAGGAAAATCTTCTTTATCTTGGAGACCATTTGGCACCTAGAACCTGACAAACCCTCTTGCCGCTGCCCCCCCCCCCTCCCCTTTTCCCCTCCCTAGGCCGCTGGTTGTGCTAAGTAAGCATATTACTTTACAGTGAACATTGTAGCTGATGTCAAACATTTATATTCCTTCTGAGTAGAGCAGCATTTTATTTTTATGGACATTTCAAGTCAGAAATTGCACTTCATGTCACGCAACTTTCATAATGCACCTCACTATCGAGTTTCAGTTAAACATATTTTACTGAATACATTGTTAGTTAACTTGGCATTTAATTAGAGTAGTTTTCATTATTTCAAATTCAGTATTTCCTCAAGTTTATCACACTGTTCACATGCGCAACACAGGGCCAAGCAACAATCAGTATTATTCAGCAGCTGAATACGATATCTTAAGCATACGTTACGCGAGGAAGAAATTTTTCAAAAAAAGAATATTCATTATTTTCATTTGTGCATAAATTTTTATAGACAGCTAAGAAATCCACTATAAATCTTGGAACGTGGCTGTGATAGCCAAAAACTTAATGTCTTTTGCCACTGAGCAAGAACAGTTTCTCTTTTTACGAGAGATGAGAGTCAACTGAATTTCTTCTCGTGTGGTTCACAGGAAAACTTCCTTGAAGTATGACAGAAGAAGAATTTCCAGAATGAGACTTTCACCCTGCAGCGGAGTGTGCGCTGATATGAAACTTCCTGGCAGATTAAAACTGTGTGCCGGGCCGATACTCGAACTTGGGACCTTTGCCTTTCACGGGCAAGTGCTCTTACCAACTGAGCTACTCAAGCACGACTCACGCCCGGTCCTCACAGCTTTACTTCTGCCAGTACCTCGTCTCCTACCTTCCAAACTTTACGGAAGCTCTTCTGCGAACCTTGCAAAACTAGCACTCCTGAAAGAAATGATATTGCGGAGACATGGCTTAGCCACAGCCTGAGGGATGTTTCCAGAATGAGACTTTCACTCTGCAGCAGAGTGTGCCCTGATATGAAAGTTCCTGGCAAATTAAAACTGTGTGCCGGGCCGAGACTCGAACTCGTGACTTTTGCCTTTCGCGGGCAAGTGCTCTACCATCTGAGTTACCCAAGCACGGCTCACGCCCCGTCCTCACAGCTTTACTTCTGCCAGTACCTCTCCTCCTACCTTCCAAACTTTACAGAAGCTCTTCTGCGAAAGTCTCATTCTGGAAACACCCCCCAGGCTGTGGCGAAGCCATGTCTCCGCAATATCCTTTCTTTCAGGAGTGCTAGTTCTGCAAGGTTCGCAGAAGAGCTTCTGTAAAGTTTGGAAGCTAGGAGACGAGGTACTGGCAGAAGTAATGCTGTGAGGACCGGGCGTGAGTCGTGCTTGGGTAGCTCAGTTGGTAGAGCACTTGCCCGCGGAAGGCAAAGGTCCCGAGTTCGAGTATAGACCCGGCACACAGTTTTAATCTGCCAGGAAGTTTCATAGAAGAAGAGTTACTGACGGAAGTAAATGCGTAAGAGTGGGTCACGAGTCGTCCATGGATAACTCAGTCGGAAGAGCACTTGCCTGCCAAAACAAAGGTTCGAGGTTCGATTACCGATTCGGCACACAATCTGCCAAGAAGTCTCAAAACAAAGCACACTCCGCTGCAGAGTAAAAATTCATTCAGGTAGTGTACTCTGCTACTCTGAAAAACTATTGACGAGGCTGACCAAGGACGCAGCCTACGCTTCATGAAAGATGGCGCACTGTCGCACTGTCTCGCCGGCGTGGGGGATTTCCTCGATAACCGCTTTCCAAGTAAGTGGACCGGTCGACAGGTGCCGATGCATGGGTCTCACGTTCACTGAAATGACAATTGTTGATATTTGTGGTAGAGATTCAGCAAAGATACTGTGTTTGTACCACCCTTACAGGGTTCTCTATAAGAGCTTACACATAGAGCAACACCCTACGACGTTATTGAACGAATTACGCCTAACACTCTGCAACGATTTTGACTAAAGCCGACAGTGCTGGTCGTACCCCACATCTAAATCTACATAGATACTCCGCAAACCATCGAATGGCGCATGGCTGAGGGTAACCTGTACCACTAATAGTCTTCCCTTTCCTGTTCCACTCGCAAATAGAGTGGGGGAAAAACGACCATCTATATGCCTCCGTATGATCAATAATTTATCGTACCTTATCTTCGTGGTCCTGGTGCACAGTGTATGTTGGCGGCATTAGAATCGTTCCGCAGTCAGCTTTCACTAAATTTTCTTAGTAGCGTTCCTCGAAAAGAACGTCGCCTTCCTTCCACTTCCGTAACACGTAAGTGTTGTTCGAACCTACCGGTAACAAATCTAGCAGCCCATCTCCGAATTTCTTCGACGTCTTCCTTTAGTCAGACCTGGTATGGATCCCAAACAGCCGGCCGCGGTGGCAGGACGGTTATAGGCGCTACAGTCAGGAACGTGACTGCTACCGGTCGCAGGTTCGAATCCTGCCTCGGGCATGGATGTGTGTGATGTCCTTAGGTTAGTTAGGTTTAAGTAGTTCTAAGTTCTAGGGGACTGATGACCTCAGATGTTAAGTCCCATAGTGCTCAGAGCCAGTTTTGGATCCCAAACATTCGAACAGCACTCAAGAGTAGGTCGCACCAGCATCCTATATGCCGTCCCCTTTACAAATGAACCACGCTTTCCCAAAACTCTCCCAATAACCAATAAACCAATGTCCTACCACAGTCTTTACTTGCTCGTTCCATTTCATATCGCTTTGCAGTGTTACGGCCACATATTTTAAACGACGTGAGTGTCTATTACGGGTTTATTTTCCCTACTCATCCCTATTAACTTACATTTTTCTACATTTAGAGCTAGCTGCCATTCATCACACCAACTACAAATTTTGTCTATGTCATCTTGTGTCGTCCTACAGTGATTCAGCTTCTACGTCTTACCGTACAGCACAACATCATCAGCAAACAACCGCAGATTGCTGTCCACCCTGTCTGCCAAATCATTAACGTACATCGAGAACAACAGTGGTCCTATGACACTTCCCTGGGGCATTCCTGATTATGTACTCCAGTGGCGAGAGCAGGGAACACATAATGCACCCAGGAACATTGTTGAACGTGATCATTTAGGTAGTCCAGGTGTTATGGCGTGGGGAGGCGTAACGTTGCGTGGGCGTACTAACACGGTTCACTAGCCGGTCAGCGTTATTCTGGAACTGTACTACGTCTTCTTAGGCGTGCATGCGGCCCTGACTTCATCTTTATAAATGACAATACGCGACCCCATCGGAAAGCGCAGATGGTGGAGCTCTTGGAACGAGAAGGATATTCGGTGAATGAACTAGCCTTACATTTTAAATGCATCGAGTGCGTATGGGATGCGTTGAAGGGACGTTTCGCAGCACGTCCTCATACACCAACGATCGCCCAACAGTGGTCATTCGCGCTGGTGGAGGAATGAAACGCCTCGTCACAAGCACCCCTTACCACACCTGTGGCCAGCATGGGAACACGTTACACAGCATGCACTGCCGTAGTTGCGATCGCACATCTTATTAGGAACCGTGTTCTGCCTTTTGTAATGTCCAAGGACCATCATAAATCGCGATTACTTCAGTGTAATAACTGTCTTTCAACAGCGGTATTATTTATGTTCTCCCATTACTTATTTCTTTCAACTACCTTCTGTGCTATACTCTAGGAGTTCTTTCTGTGTGTAGGCCAAGCTTCATTGAGCTATGTTACTTGGCTGTGACACATAATGCATAAGTTACTTTCGTCCTTAAGTTTGGCACACCAGTGTGTTGAACGGGTGACAGTTACCAGTGACCGTTGAAATAGGTTAATCACACAATAACATGTTTTTCCGCCATACATTACAGTTCTCTGACTTCCTGTTAAATTCCGTTCAGCTACCGACAACCGAGAGTGTCGCCTACTTTGGGTTTTCGAAACGTTGTAAGACTATTTCCAAGCACCAGACCAAGAGAAAGATATGCCGTCTTAAGATCAGAATAACATTCGATGACTGCGAAATACACAACAATTTCGGTACATGTTACTGCGCTCGGTCAATTACTGGGTTTGTAATGAAGGTCAGTTAAGTATTTCTCTGCCTCGTGATGACTGGGTGTTGTGTGATGTCCTTAGGTTAGTTAGGTTTAAGTAGTTCTAAGTTCTAGGGGACTGATGACCATAGATGTTAAGTCCCATAGTGCTCAGAGCCATTTGAACCATCAGTAAAGTAGTGAAATGTTTTTTAGAGATACCTGGACGATGATGCTAGAAAAATCAGAGATGCTGAAGCGGGCTTTTTAGACTCTTTTCATAAAAGGAAGCCTGGAGGAGAGTAGCACTACAAAAAGGTTTTTATTTTATTTTTTAGGAAGAGGCGTTCCTTTGCCGTAAAATCTCAGCGTTCAGAGAATATCTTTGCCACGGATCGACTCTGAAAAGGATGAGGAGTGACATCTAATAAGCGTAAAGAAATCGTAGAATAAGAAATGTAGATTTTTGTGAGCAGAGTGACGAAGCAGAGATTTTCGCACTATAAAAAGAGAGCAGCAGCCGTGTAGCCTCGTAAGCGCACACGTTGTCGCTACGGTGTGAAACGGAGAGAGAGAGAGAGAGAGAGAGAGCGGGTAGGCAAGGGATGGAGCGAGGCCGTGCGGAAGCCGGACGAGTGAGCGCTATCGACCCGCTCCTCTGCCCGCCACGCCGCGCCTCGCCTCGCTTCGTCTCGTTTGCCTCGCCAGCTGCTCGCTGCTGCTCCGGCACCAGACCGCCTAGCCTGCTACTGAACCATTCCTTTCCTCGCGAGAAAACTCGAGTCCGATGCACACCGAAAAGTCTACAACACGGCTTAATTTTATCTCCGTATGTCCTCTAATATTTAATTCTGAATGCGTAAAACGTTGCGCGCTTTTTCCTGCATCTTGATTGACGCCTGGTGCAACACTTTTAACGGCCACAGCCCAGTCAGTGAAAAAAGGGATATTCTGTCAGTGGAAGTGTAAGTAGGCTGTTTAGGTTTTTATGTTGGTAACGCCACGTAGCGCTCTGTATGAAAATCACTGACTGTGCTGTGTGCAGTCTGTGGCTGGTTGGCATTGTTGAAATATTCTCTATTGTAGTGTTGGGCAGTTGGATGTGAACAGCGCGTAGCGTTGCGCAGTTGGAGTGAGCCGCCAGCAGTGGTAGATGTGGGGAGAGAGATGGCGCAATTTTGAGAGCGGATGATCTGGACGTGTGTCCATCAGAGACAGTTAATTTGTAGACTGGATGTCATATATATATAATGACTTTTGAACACTATTAAGGTAAATACATTTTTTGTTCTCACTCTAAAAAAAAAAAAAGCATATGAAAGGTCCCCTTAGAAAAATTAACGAATTACTGTGCTGATAAACCTCTTACGTTATTTGATGTTTAAACAGCTGAGCAAAACTGAATGTACTCAGACATTTTTCTCTTTACTTATTCTGATCAACACTAAACTGACACACAATATTTTTAGCGCAACGCAATCTGACTTTCAAAAATCCCTACAAAAGAATGGCCCTGACTAACAATAACCTATACCTTTCATGAATCACTTACCTCACAAAAATCTTCGTTACTCGAACTAGTGCAATACAGCGAGCGCCAATACTGCCAGCTAAATAAAATATTCTAACTACTGAAGGCACTAACTACTGATAGGCATAGTTAGCAAATGAAAGATTTTGATAGAGAACAAACAATGTATTTACCTTAATAGTGTTCAAAAGTCATAATATATATATATTAGTTCATGACATCCAGTCTTACAAATTTACTGTCTCTGATGGACACACGTCCAGATCATCTGCTCTCAAAACTCCGCCATCTCTCTCCCCACATCCTCCACTGCTGGCGGCTCTCCAACTGCGCAACGCTACGCGCTGTTCACATCCAACTGTCCAACACTACAATAGAGAATGTTTCAGCAATGCCAATCAGCCACAGACTGCACACGGCATAGCAAGTGATTTTCATACCGAGCGCTACGTGGCATCACCAACATAAAAACCTAAACAGCCTACTTACAGCAGTAGTCGCCAAACTCTTTGCAGAAGAGCCAATACTGACATTATAGGACGCCATCTCAAGCCACATATTTACTGTCCTTGTTATTATTTGGTAACCTACATAAGTTAGTATGTTATGAGCCCCCTCGCCCCCACCCAGTGGACTAGCTGGAGTAAGGGCCCGGTACGTTGGTGGCCGGCTCCCCGAGTACTGATCGGTAATAGTCAGCAGCATTCGGAACACTTGGAGTCAACTGTTCACTTTTTCAGCGGCCCCAAAGTTGTGCCTATGTAATTGCCTGATGAAGTGACATTGTTTTGTTAATAACAAGCCGGCCGGGGTGACCGAGTGGTTCTAGGAGCTACAGTCTGGAACCGCGCGACCGCTACGTCGCAGGTTCGAATCCTGCCTCGGGCATGGATGTGTGTGATGTCCTTAGCAGAAGTTCTAAGTTCTACGGGACTGATGACGTCAGATGTTAAGTCCCATATTGCTCAGGGCCATTTGACACGCGAGCTCTTTTATCTTCTCTCCCTCTCTCTCTTCTACCTTCTTTTGTTACTCAAAATAAGTAAGATCTAGGCGATTTTTTAAAAATCTAGTTATGCATTTTGACCACTGTCTCAATGTTTTGAGTTCCTCTTCGATGCAGGGCCTATTTCGGGAGTATTCCTTTGTCTCTTCTAATTGTGAACGTGCTATATTTGCTATTACCCAATTTATTGCGTTATTTTTGTCGCTAGGATAAAAAGTTCCTTCTGATTTCAACACTACCTGTATGCGAATGTGAAAAACATCTTTTATATGGGTTATCGCTATCTCATTTTTAGTCAATTACTACCAATTCTTCTAGCTTTCTCCACACAAAGACTTGTCTGACTGGCTATAGTAGAGATCTGCTCCCCACACCCGCAAGTTCCTTATCGGAATCCGGTAGGTACTTCGTGGACATTAAAGTATTGTAAACCACTTCAATCCGTTTGCTGCGGTAGCATAACGGCGCTGGGCATTCACCTGGCGTTAATTTTCGCTTGCTGGGTCCAGCCACGTATTACACATTCCATAGGCAAAGAGCATAGAGGGCGATAATTGACCACATGTTGATACGATATAATCCGCCATATTCTTGATATGTCTCTTAAGCTACAACTTTCTATCGTAATATCTGATATAGGTTCTGTGAAATTATCTGCGGAATATCTCGTCAGCATTGAGAAGTGAAAACACATCATTTTAAAGGTTTTTGTCGTGTGTCGTACACCGTATAAATTTAGCCATATAGTTCGTTTACAAATGTACGTCAATTAATCATAATGTTAAACGATATTAAAGTGTAACGGTTCCCAGTGTAATAAATATGGTGTTATTTACTTGTAATATTAGTAAGAGAAACGTTGACAGCATCACTGATTTTATACGGAGCACTATGTCTTATGTGACTGACCTCGAGCGAAGATTCGAATGGATGGCTTGTCTTAGAGGTGCCTTCATGTCGCTTTTCGGCAACTGTCGGTAACTACGCCAGAAATCTCTGTTAAAGTAAACTAAACAGGAATAAGTTAGGCGTAATTTAGTTGCAGGTACGGTGAAAGCAAGATGTACGTCTAATTGTGTGGACTGTCAGGAAGATCCGTATGTCACCATATTTAGCCTCTGCAGATGTCAGCAAAGCATGTATCTTCTCTGGGATACTACGCATTTAAACCTATACAGTGGCATTCCGTCTAGAGTGGGTGATAATAATGACTTGAACATTAATAATGATCAATATCAATCGCTTGTAGTGGAAAAATAAACAAAAATCGTAATATTGAGACTGTGCTTCAACTGTTAACGAGGTAATTATTAATGCGGATATCTGCAGACACGCGGGGATATCATCCACATCGGCGCACATTTAGATCAGAAAGTGAATATTACTGCGGATATATGCAGTTGCTTAGACCTCTAATATGGGTCTCCCAAGGTCCTTTATCACTCCATCAGGTACTCAAAACAGGTCGGGAAACAACGGCTTTCGCTTCATGTGATGGACTGAGAAACGAAGCACTCGTAATTTTACGGCCGTTGCAGAATTAGCGAAGCCGTGATAATAGAGGGCACACTCGGTCGTGGAGCTTGAACGTGAAGAGGAGAGGAGGGGGAGGTCGCACGTTATAAATCACATGTCGCTGTCCGTATGGAGGGGGAGGCCGTTGGGGGCGGGGCCGTGTGGGGCGGAGTGGAAGGGGGGAGGGGTAATGGCCCGCACGTGAGGGAATGCGGCGGCTCGCGTATGCGCTGGCACGCGCCGCCCACAAAGGCCGGGGTTCGCTTTCAGCTGGCGCGGCGAATTCATCTTCCGGCGTTCGTTACAAATTGCGTTATTCACGCGGCGCGCGAAGAGGAATCGTCCGCTGCAGCCGAACGGCCGGTGCAGAGTGCCCCGCGGCCCAGGTAGCCCGGGCGGCGGCTGGTCGCGGCGCGTTACCTGCTCACGGTGGCAAAATCAAATCTGTACCAGTAACCGGGAATTTATCAGCTCAAGTACAGCACATTATAGGATGCGGCGACCTGGCCACCGACGATCGCAACTGTACACTAAACAGCCAATAGGAAATAACTGCTAAACAGGGCCGTTGCGAGAGGACGGCGGAGCACGCCCTCAGTAAAGCCCGTTCTACACGAGCGACTTAGTGGTCAAAATCGGCTCCTCGAAGTGCGCGCACCTTTTGTACCTGCGTGTAAATTAGCAACCAACTACGACGCGAGAGTGTTCAAATTATTCAAATGGCTCTGAGCACTATGGGACTTAACTTCTGAGGTCATTAGTCCCCTAGAACTTAGAACTACTTAAACCTAACTAACCTAAGGACATCACACACATCCATGCCCGAGGCAGGAATCGAACCTGCGACCGTAGCGGTCGCGCGGTTCCAGACTGAAGCGCCTAGAACCGCTCTGCCACTCCGGCCGACCCGCGAGAATGTCTTTGACGTCAATGATATATAGATTGTGTCGAGTCTGGAGTTCTAAATTTCCGAGTATGCTGCACATGCTGTGAAACAAGGAGCTATGACGGCGTCTTCTGACATCGTAGTTAAACTATTCTGGGCGAGCTCACTCCTACTATAGAAATGGCTATTATGCTGTTGGGCCTTTTTAATTTTAATTGTATTGCTTGCTTCTTTTTTCGCCACACACTGGAAAGCTACACATGGGTCTGGTACTTTTTTCCTACTAGTGTTCCCCCACAGAGAGACGCAAGACTGAGAGCGCCGGCCGAAGTGGCCGTGCGGTTAAAGGCGCTGCAGTCTGGAACCGCAAGACCGCTACGGTCGCAGGTTCGAATCCTGCCTCGGGCATGGATGTTTGTGATGTCCTTAGGTTAGTTGGGTTTAACTAGTTCTAAGTTCTCGGGGACTAATGACCTCAGCAGTTGAGTCCCATAGTGCTCAGAGCCATTTTTGCAAGACTGAGAGCAAAACCGTATTTACGTCTTACAGAGAAAAATCGTACACTATGTATAAATAAAAACACAAATAGAGAAAAATGTTTCAATCAAAATTAATGCAACAGTGAAAATGGCAGGATTATTTGCCGAGAAAAATAATGTTCGATGTTATTTGCCGGCGGTCGCCGTGGCCGAGCGGTTCTAGGCGCTTCAGTCTGGAACCGTGCAACAGCTACGGTCGCAGGTTCAAATCCGCCTCGAGCACGGATGAGTGTGATGTGCTTATGTTAGTTAGGTTTAAGTAGTTCTAAGTTCTAGGGGACTGATGACCTCAGATGTTATGTCCCATAGTGCTCAGACCCATTTGTTATTTGCCGCTTAGCCAGAAAACAAGATAGAAGGGATAAAATGGTGGTGGTGATGGCGGTGGTGGTATAGACCACTCAACAGCGAGGTCATCAGCGCCCGTACTGAACTAACAAACACAAGTGTGGTTATGAGTTGTAAGAAGGATACAACACAAACGATAAAAAAGGCGCTATTTGCTGCATTCTGGATATTGTTTTATGTGTCTGAAAGTGTGTAATTTTCTCGACCAATTAGATGTATATGTTCTGAAATATTTGGCAGACCCTTCTATTCTTTCAGTTCTCAGGAGTGTAAAGAATTACAACTTTTGACAAGGACTTCCACTAAGAGTTCTGATTTGGCCATTAACAAACTCTATGATCGTTGCTTGTTCCTACATTTTGTTAGTATAAGAGGTTTGTTCAAATTCCGGAACTTTGTCAACAAAATTTTTCTACGCTTACCTTTTAAATATTGTACATGGTCTTCGAAATACTCTCCTCCACAACTAATACACCGCTCTATTTCCGGGAGCAGTCTTAGTACGCCTCTTGGTGGTTCGCCGTTGCGTTATCGTGATGCAAAAGCCATAAATTGTCTCGCCACATTTTAGGCCGTTCCCTTCTCACATTTTCACACTGGCATTGCAACACGTCCGAATAGTACCATCGAATAACACTTTGTCTCTGTGGCACGAATTCATGATGAACTAATCCTTCAAAATCAAAGAAAACTATCAGTACGTCTTTGACATTCGACTTAACCTGAGGAGCTCGTTTCGGTCTTGGAAAACCTTTCCCAACCCATTGTGAAGGTTGAACCATGGTCTCAACAATACAACCGTTGACCCTCGTCTCATCACCAGTTAAAGATTGTCTTAAGGAACATCTCGTTCTCAAGTGCGCGATCCAGAAGCTCTTCACAGCTAACTGGTCTGGACTCTTGAGCCGTGGAACGACCTTGGCGGCAACACGATGCATTCCAAGACGCTGTGTCAGGATTTCATGACATGATACAACTGAAATGTTACGTTCTTCTGCAATCTGTCGGACAGTCAGTCTTCTATTAGCACGCCCAATTACTTTGACGTTCCTGTCATGAGCGTCGCCGGTAGATGCCGAAGGGCGTTCTGCAAGAGGTCATCTTTAACTTCCGTCCAGCCACTTTTAAACCGTATGAACCATTTCGAGAAAGGCTCAAGCACTCATCACCGTAGGCCTCCTGTATCACTTGGTATATCTCTGTAAACGTTTACTTGAGTTTCACGCACTCTGTCATCTCGAAATTCGCAAACTGTGCGTCACAACGTTCTACTCAATACAGCATTGAACAATAACTAACAGACATACCACAGTGAAACTTCCGGCAGTTAAACATTAAACGCAAGCGTGTGCAGGGATGCCAACAACATTCCGCATCAATACACCACTGGCGCGAAATTACGAATGTTCTGGAACTTTTTGAACATACCTCGTGTATGCCAAACAACAGACAGTTCTCACAACACACTCAATTTTCGCACTGACGTGTAAATGAAAATGACCACTCGAAAAAGACGAGATTCAGTACAGGAATAGAACGACAGGGGCGCTCCATTAGACTCATTAGTGTCGAGTTGTCAAGTGAGACAAAATGCCCATCATGTAAAAGTTACGTAAGTGAGCGGGCACACAAGAGGCGCAAACATTGACTGAAAAAGCAAGAAAGGAAGATGGTTTAACAATTAACCGAGAGAGAGACGTTATTTTTCTTACCTCTCGTGTTGCTACCATCTGCCTACGAGAGAAATCTTGCTACCGTAAACGCACACTGTCGGAACAGTGTCATTTCTAAAGTGTCATTTCGTCCAAGTAGCATCAAAAGAAACTACTCCTAACGAACGAATGTCTACCGCTAACATGGTTCATGAGGCTCGGTTCACATAACTGCGGCCTACAGAGCTCGCGCATTTTCCTCATTGGCGGTTTGTGGGTACCGCCACAATGACACATACTGCTGCACTAAATTAAAACATAACTGCATTTCCTATTCCTTACTCCACAGACTTCAACAGTATAACTTGTAATGCTTTAATAACGCATATTTTAACCATGTACTATGTTTAATATTGCCCATTGCGTAAAAATGTCACAATGTGAAACATGTTTGTCGCTCAACGTTAATTTACTAGTGCCCAATTAGATAGTTCTCAGCCAGTGCCACGACCTCAAAAATTGTGGCATCATAACCTGCGAAACTGTAAGATTGTGTAATCTAATTAATGTGTATAATACTGTCCATTGCCTAAAGTTTATTTTATAATGTTACAGACATTTTTATGTTTGTTGCACTAGCCAATGTCAAGATCGAAACAAAAGTCACCGTTTTACCTGTAATGTTGTGTATTTTAACTATTTTCTGTGCTTAACATTGTCCATTGCACAAAGTGCAATTTAAGCATTAGAAACAAGTTTGATGCACAACGCTCTATGCTAGTGACTGTATGTTCATCTGTAATGTTTGGTTACCAAAGAACCTGTGTCCCTTCCAGATGCTAGTCAGTTGTTTTGTGAAGGTCGTGTAACAAGCTGAAAACTAATTCGATATAAACAAAGATCAGTAGAGCAAAAACAGGTTATTCGACCTTAAACATGGAATTGTTCGATCAAGAAAACGGAAGAATCCATAAATAAGGTTATATTTTTATTTACGTCATGGTTCGGCGGCTTTGTTCCATTATGGATGCCACTTCAAGTGTTTGCCGGGGGGGGGGGGGGGATGGGGTGGGGGGTGCATTGCTCCCGGAAAACTAATATCAGCACTCCTGCACATCTTCGTTGCGCACGCAACTGCTGTAGATATTTCGACGTCGTTGGCTTCTCAGGAGCACTGCACCAGAGCTAAACACCGGAACTACCACTAGATGATGGAGCATCGATACGTGGATTGGTCGTGATTATATCTTTCACATAGACCTCTAGAGGTACCGCCGTTAGAATTTTTATAGGAGAAAAACGTAAGCTTGTGATGAACTGATATCGCATCATGGATGCTGCTGCCCACATAAAGGAATGTAGCATCGTACTGCAACAGGCTACGTAACGTGTTTCCAAGAAGCTTCAACTGAACTGTTTAAAACTGGCCGCGCCCGTCGACTTGTGCTGGTCGCTATTGCAAACAACAGTGCGTTCCGGTTTTCTTGTTTCCGGGGAGCGATTCTCCAACCTGGAGGTAATGAGTCGTTCTGCCAATAATCCGGCTAAATTTGTGGTGCTCTGAGCCGTCCACGCTGTTTTCAAACTAGAGTCATATCCACATGATGACTAGTATTTCGTAATACCCTTTGTAAAAGAGACTTCTGAAAGTGTTGGTAGGAAGCAACACCTTACAGCAAATAAGGAAATGACCAATTGAATTGCCTACACCGTGCTGCCTAACCAATTGGCCACAAACCCTGAGTGTTAAAATAATTTTGTGGAGCGGTTTTGAAGCCCGCAGAATCGCGAACTAGCAGGTAAAAGGCAGGTAAAAGGATAGGGCGGGAGTCGTGCGCCCTGCGGGGCGGAACTGGGGTTTCAGAAGTGATGCGTCTATGAAGTCGGGAGTGAGTGATCCTCAGTGTTGGATTGTTTTCCTGTTTTTTTTTTGTGAGAAATGGATTGCCTAGGTAGACAGAGGTATCATAAAAGAATATGGAGACATCAGCTAGCTCGAGGTAGTATTTGACGACAGTGAGGCGGACTTGGCGAGGTCTTATAGAAGACAATAAATTCCGTTAGTTCCAGTGCAAACTTGCGGTGTTTTATCGTGTGGCCTTCTCTCTTTTCACTTCATATTATCACTAGCTGATCAACCCGGCGTTGCCCATGTATTTATTTATTTCAGTCTTCTATTATCCCACCTCTTTCTCCCTTTTCTCTCTGTCCATCTCCCCTCCCCCTCTCTCTCCATCTCCTTTTGCTCCCTCTCTCTGTCCGTCTCCTTCTGCCCCCCTCTCGCTGCCCAACTCCTCTTTCCTTTCCTTTCTATGTCCACCTCCTCCTTTTCCCTCTCTCTCTCTATCCATTTCTCCTCCCCAACTTTTGTCCATCTCCATCGCCTCCTTCTGTCTGTCGTTATCTCCTCCCTCCCCCTCGCTGTCTGCCCATCTCCTCGTCCTCCCTTCTCTCTCCCCGTTACCACACTCACCCCAGAACGAGATTGGTAGTTCTTACCCCAACAGCATTTCTTTCCAGATTGTAACTAATATGTATACCAAATTTGACTGAAATCGTTCCAGGGGCATAGGATGATCTTTTTATCCGTGACTTTGCTCTCTTATGCACATGTCAAATATATTTCACACATATTCAACATATTTCAAGAGTATTTGTGCACGTATTTCACCTGCATGTCTAGTGAATTTCGCCTTGCAGTTCCATTTATTCGCAGTCGTCGTATTCCCTGAACTAAGTGCTGTACAATGACATATTTCTGCAGGTACATTCAGCGGAATATGTGGAAGTTTCTCACACGTCTCCATAAAATTATGTATTGTTCTAGGTACATTCAGTGGCAAATGCGGTGCTGTTTGCGAAAAGTGTTGCGAATAGAGTTACTAGCAACGAAGTAACGCATGTAAACGTCTGCGGTACTTTTCTACGCATTCAGTGTTTATGACTTTTTATCTCCTGAACTAAGTGTCATACAATGATGTATTTTTTTCTGCCACATTCAGTGGTATATGTGTATACTATCTACAAAATATGTCCGAATACAGTTAATAGTAAAGACGAAATAAATTAAAACTTCATGCTTCAAATGGCAGTTTTACTGAATGGACATTGAAAGTGTAATAAGCGACAAACTTTTTTCCTTTCATCATTCTATTGGGGTCGTCAGAGAGAAGAGGTTTCGTAAATGTTTGAAATTATGTGTAAAGTTTGTTGCAGGTCTGAAAAACCGGCTAACTGAACGACCCCTTTGATAGGTAGACGCTTATTAACCCCACAGTGATTCTTTCCAGACAGTAAATGGCACACACACACACACACACACACACACACACACACACACACATGTGTCCGAGGGAAGACTCGAACCTCCGACCGGGGAAGCCACGCGAACCGTGGCAAGGCGCCGAAGACAGCGCGGCTACCCCGCGCGGCGAAGAGATAATGCAGAGGGGTTGTAGACGGTGTAATGACTGTTTTCAGTGCCCGTTTTCCAGTCCAGTGGCTGGATTTGGGAGTCTTTTGAAAATATTTGGGTCGCTACGGGACATTGGTTATCGGTACAGAGGAATTGACTCTTGAAACCCTGTCTCGCCAATCAGAACTACGCTGATGACCCTTTTTTATCATGGCACTTTTTCAACATGTCTGTATATCTATACCAGTATATTAACAAACGTTTCGGAGGACGTCTACGGAGAAGTACGTCGCGTGACACGTTCCGCGCTTCACACGGCGTCGACGGGCCGCGACCGTTAGTGGGGCTTCGCCCGATGCCGCGGAAGCTCTAAAGCACAGGCGAGAAGGAACGTTTCAAACTGAGATCGAAGATTCTCGCGACGATACCCTTGTGAAACAGACTGTTGGATTACTTGCCGCGTAAAATCTGTGTAAAATCTCGAGTTTTCGAGGGGGTTTCCATCGTGTTCGTCAGGTAAAACTGACTGTCATGGCTGTTGTTGTGGTAAGCGCACTTAAAACCTACAGACGGCTTGCGATTAGTCAACTTACGTAATCATTACGTCATGCAAAATTGGTGGTGTCTTGGGAGAAAGGGGTAAGACCTAAATTAAGACAAGCCAAGAGGATAATGGAGATGCTGCGCCCACCTAAGAACAGTCTCTGTCTCAAGGTTCTTGCAGTTCGTAAGGTTCCTTGTACATGCAAAAGCAACTACATCGATCAGTCTGTCCATATCGTTACCGACTGGTCAGTAAAACACCAAAAGCACATTAAAAATCAAGGGTCTGTCTCACAACTAAGTGCAGATACATTTTGGTGAAACTAAAATCTTGCCCCACGCTTCTACATACTGGGATTCTGTTATTAAGGAAGCAGCAGAAATTAGAATGTGTGGGAACAGTTTTAACCGGGACAAACGCTGTAATCTTGCTACTGCGTGGATGCGGGCCCTCCACGATAATAAGGCACGGTGAAATGCGCCGAATTGTTTACGTACCTACGAGAACGCCGGCGTCGCCACTACAGATACGGACACAATCTCTGGCACCATGACGTAATGACAACGTGCACTGACCAATCACAAGCCGTGTATAGGCTACAAATAATCATCACAGCAGCAGCCATGACAGTCAGTCGTTCCTGACGAAAAGAGTAGATGAATTCGTCGAAAGCTCGAAATTGTACCCAGATTTGAAGCGAAGTAAACCGCGGATGTTTTATTCACGATTGTAAACTGTTAAAAACCTATAGTGAGTTGGAAACTGTTGGAAACTTGTAAACTGTTGCTAAATGCAAGTCAATCGTAGAAGTCCGATCGTCAATGCAAAAGACTTCTACATCTTCCCCCACGCTGCATCTATGCTGGGGGACGCACAGTAAGTGGTTTTATGACGCACAGTATGTGGTTTTATTTGCGTAGCATATTGATAATTATCAGAGTGTTACATGAATCGAGAAAACTAATTTTTTCACAGGAGCACACGCTACATCGAAAAAACGGATGAAACTGGCTCGCAACACTGAAAAACAATTTGTTGCAGCGCATTAGAACGCGGCTGTTTTTGGACAGTGAACTGTGTCCTTCCACTGGGACCAGTTTCATCAGAATCGACCATCTCTCTTGTAGCGGACGAGCAGTTTAATTTGTGTAATTACCAAATACCTTTAATTAGTGGTGGTCGTCTTCAAAGCAGGATCCATTGGCTTTCACACACATCGCCATTCACTCTGCCACTGCTGAAAACATTGCTGCGTTCTTTTTTCTTTCCTTTTTTTTCAGGCCGCGTACGAACTCTGTTGGTTTTGCTTTCTGGCGGATCAGAAGAACGTGTCTGAAATAAACTGTTCGTCTACTGTGTCTGAATTTGATGAAATTTAACATAATGTAACCATTCATCTAAAGACCGAAAACTAGTCGTACACTAAAAGACTACGAGAAACAGTTCCTTTGTATTGTGTGCAGTGTCATTTATTTTGTAAAAAAGTAATGGAGAGAACGTGTGAAAGGTAAAAATAACTGAACTATATCGCCTGTATCACATTTCTTTTGGTTGTAGTGGTTCTTTTTTTTTTAAATTAGATGTGTTATGTTCAGTTTTCATGTATTTATTATAGGGGCGTATTGAGACTGCTAAGATGAGATGCAGATTCTGTGGTCATACGGTGTTTCCTTGTCTAAAGTTGGTGATCCCCTATTTTAGGCGAATACTGGGCGGGCAACAGGTGATATGAAAATATCAGTGTAAAAGAAAGTGTTACTGTACGTATTAGGTGACTTGAACAGTACTGCAGTTTCTTTTCAGTGGCAATGGCGTATTTCATGATCACTCTGCAACTATAAGCACGTACTGTGCAGGAATGGTTCGAAAAGAGGTGCTCAGACGTTCATAATACAAAATATCCGCCAAACTCATCTCATCTAATAATAAATGACCGTTTGCGAGACTTCATGGGGCCATATTAGCTACCTTCATACATGCATAATGTCTACACTAACTCCGAAATCTCAATTCCACATAAATACGAGAGGTATTCAAGTTTTCATTATCACGTTGATAAAATAAAGTTGCTTGTTTAACGTTTTGTTTGTTTGTGCATACGCTTCTACATCGCCGAACACAATGAAATCACTGAGCCACACTATCGTAGCACGCCGCTAATGATGCCAAAAATCATATGGCATAACCCACTGATAAAGCGGAGTACATACCAGGGGCAGTCCTAAAGGTTTATCACTTCAAAATAATTAATAATGTAAGTTTATTTTTTTGATGTGATAGTGAAAACATGGGGGTAATGAAATCAAGATTTAAGAAAAATGAAGGACACGTTCACAGCATTTATCAGTCTAGGACACGTTCACAGGATTTATCAGTCTAGAAAAGCATTCGACAATGTGAAATGGTGTAAGATGTCGGAAATTATCAGGACAATAGTTGCAAGCTTCAGCGAAAGTTGAATAATATGTGTGAGGTACAAGAACCAAGAAGGAACAATAATAATGGAAGACGAAGAAGGAAGAGTTCGATTAAGAAGGGTGTAAGACAAGGTTGCTGTCTTTCTCCCCTACTGTTCAGCTGCACATCGAAGAAGTAATGTCGGAAATAAGTTCAGAACTGGGATTAAAATTGAGGGTGAACAATACCAATGATAAGATTCGCTGATGACGTTGGCATCCTCATTGCAAACGAGGGAGAATTACAGGACATACTGAATGGACTGTACAATCTATGAGCACAGAATGTGGATTGAGAGTAAATCAAAGAAAGACGTAAGTAATAAGCAGTATTAAAAATGTGATAAGTGATAAACTTAACACGGGAGTTGAAGACCAAAAATACACGAAGAGAAGGAAGTCTGCTGAGTTGGACTCAAAATAACACATGACGGACGAAGCAAGGACGTATAAGCAGCACAGGAAAGGAGGGTATTCGTGGCCAAAAGAAGCCTACAGGTAGTGTATCAAACATTGGTCTTAGTTTGAGGAAGAAATTTCTGAGAATATGCGTTTGGAGCTCAGTACTGTATGACAGACATGGACTGTGGGAAAATGGGAAAGGAGAGAATCAAAGCGTTTTGAGATGCGATGCTACAGAAGAAAGTGAAAATGAATTGACCTCATACGAAATGAGGTTCTCCATAGAATCAGAGAGGACTGGGACATGTGGAAATAACTGGGAAGAAGAGGAGTTAGTATTGTAGGGCATGTTTCTAAGACATGAAGGAATAACTTCCATGGAACTTGAAGAAGCTGTAGACTCTGTGGCGGAAGCCACAAAAAAAAAAAAAAACAAAAAAAAAAACGGATAAGTGCGAGTAGGACTCACGCACCGAGAGTTCCCTCAAAACTTAATTATGTATGTGGATAGTTCATCCATCGCGGCAGTAGAGAATTTCGACGTTTTTTTCCTATTATCGATATCGATAGTGCCAAGATATGAAATTATGTGACATAAATGGCCGTATCTTTTGATTACAATGACGCAGAATGTTATATTTTTTACACTGCCAAGAGAGTGATGACTTCGGAATATAACGTAAATTTCAACTTGAAATATGGTGAGAAAAAGGGATCTTAACAGACGGACAGTCGGAGGGATAATGTAACAAAAAATGTTTTTTCCTGCGTGATACAACTGAAAATTAACAGTTTTCGGATTTTATTCCTTTACTTGCCCTGTGAAAGCTTACTTTTTGGAAAAAATTCGTGATTCTTGGTCAATAGGAAGTACCGTACAGGTTTCGAGTGCCAGTGTCTAAATACAGGGTGGCAATTATTGAACTATATGAAATAAAATCGTCATAACTTCTGAACGGTTTGCCTTCGGACGTTCAAACTGCACGGTTGGCCTCGGGGCATGATGGAAATCTACATCTACATCGGTTACTCTGCAATTCACACTTAAGTACCTGGCAGAGGGTTCATCGAACCATTTTCATACTACTTCTCTGTCATTCCATTCTCGAATGGCGCGTGGGAAAAAGGAACACCTAAATCTTTCCGTTCCAGCTCTGATTTCTCTTACTTTATTATGATGATCATTTCTCCCTACGTAGGTGGGTGTCAACAAAATATTTTAGCATTCGGAAGAGGAAGTTGGTGATTGAAATTTCGTAAATAGATCTCGCCTTAAGAAAACCTCCTTTGTTTCAGTGACTGCCACCCCAACTCGCGTATCATATCGGTGACACTCTCACCCCCATTGCGCAATAACACGAAACGAACTTCTTAGCACTTTCTCGGTGTCCTCCGTCAATCCTACCTGATAAGGATCCCACACCGCGCAGCAATATTCCAGCACAGGACGGACAAGTGTAATGTAGGCTGTCTCTTTAGTGGGTTTGTCGCATCTTGTAAGTGTTCTACCAGTAAAGCGCAGTCTTTGTTTCGCCTTCCCCACAATATTATCTATGTGGTCTTTCCAATTTAAATTGCTCGAGCCGGCCAGGGTGGCCGAGCGATTCTAGGCGCTACAGTCTGGAACCACGCGACCACTACGGTCGCAGGTTCGAATCCTGCCTCGAGCATGGATGTGTGTGATGTCCTTAGGTTAGTTAGGTTTAAGTAGTTCTAAGTTCTAGGGGACTGATGACCTTAGAAATTAAGCCCCATAGTGCTCAGAGCCATTTGAACAATTTTTAAGTTGCTCGTAATTATAATTCCTAGGTATTTAGTCGAATTGACTTGACAGCCCTTAGACTTGTGTGATTCATCGTATACCCAAAATTTATCGGATTTCTTTTAGTACCCATGTGGATGACCTCGCACTTTTCTTTGTTTATGCCAATTGCAACTTTTCGCACCATACAGAAATTCTCTCTAGATCATTTTGTAACTGGAACTGATCGTCTGATGATTTTACTAGAGGGTAAATTACAGTGTCATCTGAAAACAATCCAAGATCATTTATGTACATCAGGAACAGTAGAGTACCTATAACACTACCCTTGCGGAACGCCAGATATCACTTCTGTTCTACTCGACGATTTATCGTCTATGCGCATGTAACGACGAAACCTACTTTCATTTGGATGGGTTCGTCAATAAGCAAAATTGGCGCATTTGGGGAACTGTGAATCCACATTTCGCGATCGAGAAGTCTCCTCACTCTCAACGGGTGACTGTGTGGTGTGCAATATCCAGTCATGGAATAGTAGTCGGTGCGGTATTCCTTGATGGCACGGTGAATGCCGAACGAGACGTGAAGGTTTTGTAAGAAAATTTCATCCCCCTTATCCAAAGTATCCTGATTTCGACAAAATATGGTTCATGCAAAATGGAGCTCGACACCATCGAACCAGGGAAGTGTTTGATGTCCTGGAGGAGCACTTAAGGGGGTCGCATTCTGGCTCTGAGGTACCCAGCGGCCAGTGGCATGGCCCGAATTGGCCGCCATATTCTCCAGATCTGAACACACACGGCTCGTTTTCGTGGGGCTATATTAAAGAAAAGTGTACAGCAATAACGCCGAAACCATTGCTGAGCTGAAAACAACCATTCAGGAGGTCATCAAGAGCATCGATATTCCGACACTTCAGCGGGTCATGCAGAATTTCGCTATTCGTCTGCGCCACATCATCGCTAAGATGGCAGGCATATCGAACATGCCATGACCTAAATTCTAATACCTTTAATGACGTCTACATGTTGAATAAAGTGTGTGTACGCCGTAATCTGTAACTAATTTACGTTTTCTTTTCATACAGCTCATTTCACCTTGTATGTGACATAAATAGCAGTATCCTTTGAATGCAGGGGTTTAGAAGCTTTGTTCTTTTACACCACCAAGAGTTTTTAGATCTTAGTATACGGCATAAATTTCAAGATGATATGACTATTCGTTCCTGAGAAAAGGGATTTTAACAGTCGGGCAGATAGACAGAGAGAGACAAACAGCGAAGCGAACCTACAAGCCAGGGCCGATCACGGCGTGCCAGACTTGACGCGTGCAGTGTGCAGGCCAAGGATCGGCCGGCTTCGGCTTTCCTCGGTGATTCTCGTAAGCACAACGCGACATTTCTTTAAGTATTGCGGTGCAACGTTTTTTCGTCGGCACACCTCTCTTTGGTTCGGCAGAATTGTGGTGTCAGCGCTGTTTATCCTTCGCTATATGTTTTTGTCTTCGTGAGGCTATAAAACAGAGAGAACACAGACACGAGAATTCTCAGTATCTATTGTGCATTGCGTGAGAGACGGGTACTGCAAAATGTTCAAATGTGTGTGAATTCCTAAAGGACCAAACTGCTGAGGTCATCGGTCCCTAGACTTACACACTACTTAAACTAACTTATGCTAGGAACAACACATACACCCATGCCAGACGGAGGACTCGAACCTCCGGCGGGAGAGGCCGTTCAATCCGTGACATGACGCCTAAACCACGCGGCCACGCCGCGCGGCTACCGGTATTGCAGATTTGCTGTGAAACGACATTGCAATGCCATGCACAAAGGATTTAGAGATTTACAAGTAGTTCACAATGAAATGGCACAAAATTGCAACAATGGACTGACGACATTCATTTTTCTGTACATCAAGAATAACTATGTGCTAAATTTTCAGCCAAGGTGCGCGTGAAAACATTGGTGGTACTAACAGTGAAATTTCTGAATTCGCACGTTTCATTCCACTGTTTAAATGTGTGTGACTCGTGTCTGTGTTCTCCATGGAACTGAACTAAGAGTATGGAAACTTTACGTGTTACTGGAAAGTAGGTCGGTTAAATCAGAGGACATGTCTGGAACGATTTTTCAAATTGAAGCTCGCTATTGTTGGATTTATAAAAGTAAAAGAAATGCAGCAACGAAAATTAAAACATCTGGAATGGATGACAGATCTCCCGTTTTAAATCGACTTGACTGCACACTGTCCACAACAAGATACCGCAAGGTGGGAACAACATAATCCTGATTTCATATGGATGCATTTAAAAGGAGAATCGCGTTATAGAAGGGACAGATTCTGGCGAACATAGTTCAGTTTCCTAAGTTCACTGCCGTTAAAGAAAACGTGAGATGACAAAAATTCATTGTTGGCTTACAAGACTTAAGGGATAGTTTCCTAAACGTTTTGAAGACACTGCCAGTCTTGTATTTGTTTTCGAGCTGTTTCAGTTGACAGCGCCCCTGCGCATGCGCAGATGTAACTGAATGAACTCCAAGATCATTCATATCTTACAGACAAATTCGTCAAACATCAAAATTGTCCAGGACATCTACAATGCATTCTTGAGGTACAGTTTCCACGTCTCCTTAGTGAGACTGCAAAAGTGCTGCAATATTTTGATCAATATGTGTGTGAGTGTGTGAGAAAGACCTTACTCCGACTGTGAAGCTAAATAATCCGCGATTATGTGGCAACATAAATGCAAAAATCTATAAAATTGTCTTCAGCAGGACAAAAATAATTAAATAATACTGAAGATTTGATCTGTTTTTGCCCCTCCTCACAATCAGACAGTGTGGCGTGGTAGTGGGGAAATAGTTCCAGCCAGGCAGAAAGCTGTGGTACTCGTGCCAGGCCATAGCTTGTGAGTCGAATTCCTGGCCAACCCTTCTATAAGACTTCCATTTTATTGACTGAAGTACCGAACCCTAGAAAGGACTGCCACTTGTATATTAACTCGTGATGTACCTCAGCTACACTGACACATAGGATCACTGGCATGCAGAAAGTGGAAACTGGACTAACAGGGCACTAGGAAGCAGAACATAATTTAGTTAGCCTATCTCGTAGTGAAGGAATGAATTATGGAGGCGATGGAGAGTGATGTGTACGGCAGGTGCGGGAGTTGGGTGATGCATAGTTGTGGAAATCCTTCACTGTCGCCCTGCACCGGTGGAGATAGTTTTTCAGAAGCTCTGACGTGTTCTGAAGCTTCACGGATGTGTACCTGTGGCAAATTTCCTACTCTTCTCGGGGATACCACTCTCCCACCATCAGAAAATACTGAGAGGTTTGGATTTCAACCTGTGTTCCACTGCTCCCCCCCCCCCCTCCCCCCTTGCCGGTGAAGCACACTGACGGAAAAAAATCGCAACACCAAAAAAAAAAAAAAAGTAATTGATGTAGAGTAATGACATTTCGGGAATACATTCGTGTGGACAACATATTTAAGAGAGTAACATTGCAAGATCACAAGTTAATGTACACGCGAGATAAGCCATTGCAGATGTGACATACTGGTACGTTAATAACCGGTGTAACCGCCAGAATGTTGATTGCAAGCATGCATATGTGCATGCATTGTGTTGTACATGAGCTGGATGTCGGTTTTGTTGGGATGGAGTTCCATGCCTCTTTCACTTGGTCTGTCAATACAGGGTCGGTTAATGTCGGCTGTGAATGACGCTGGAGTTGTCGTCGGGTGATGCCCCGTATGTGCTCCATTTGACACAGATCTGGTGATTGAACTGGCTATGGCACCACGTCAACACTCCATAGAGGATGTTAGGTTACAACAACGGGATGTGAGCGAGCATTTCCTTGTTGGGAAACACCCCTAGAATGCTGTTATTGTATGGCAGATGAATAGGTCGAATCACCAGACTGACGCACAATTTTGCAGCCACGGTGCGCGGGATAATGACGAGAGTGGTTCTGCTGTCATACGAAATCGCACCCCAGACCCAGGTGTGGGTCCAGTGTGTCTAGCACGCACACAGGTTGTTTGAAGGCCCTCGGCTGGTCTCCTTTTAACCAATACACGACCATCACTGGCACCTCGGCAGAACCGGCTTTCATCAGAAAATACAACAGACCTCCACTCCGTCCTCCAAGGAGCTCTCGCTTGACACCACTGAAGTCGCGAATGGCAAACTGCATCCATTATAAACAGATGCGTGCAAAGTGTCGTCGCATTTTTCGGGATGTCAAACGAGCTACCTGCCTTTCATTCACCAGTTCTTTTAGCAGTTCCACACCTTCCTCTGTAATGTGGGCCAACCTCCGACGGCTCTCTGCGACCAAGATCCATTCCCCCATTTCCGGCCTGACGGTCACAGACAGTGTTATCGTGGACCCTATTGCTATCTCCAACACCTTGGGCCACCATTTTGTGGAAGTATCGAGCTCTTCGCATTATCACTCTGTCTTCCTCCACCGGAAACGAGTGGAGGAGGCTCGGGCGATACCCTTCCCTTCTCCGAATCGTGAGTGCTACAATGCTGTCTTTACTATGAGGGAGCTCGATCATGCTCTCAATTCATCCTGATCCTCCGCACTAGGGCCAGACGCCATCCACATTCAGATGTTGCAGCACCTTTATCTTGTGGGCAAGCACTTTCTGCTTAATACGTACAACCGCCTCTGGGCAGAGGGCACATTTCCTTCACGCTGGCGTGAATCCACCGTCGTACCCATACCTAAACCCAGTGAGGACAAAAACATTCCACGTAGCTGCCGCCCCATATCCGTTACCAGCTGTGTTTGCAAGGTGATGGAACATATGATTCATGCCCGGCTGGGGTGGTGGCTCGAGTCTCGCCATTTACTAACGAATGCACAGTGTGGATTTCGAGTGCGGTGTTCTTCAGTTGACCATCTCGTTACTTTGTCCAACAACGTCATGAATGGTTTTCTGCAGAAATCCCAGACTGTGGCCGTGTTTTTCGATCTGGAGAAGGTCTGCAACATCTGCTGGAGAACTGGTATCCTCCGTACTCTACACGTGGGGCTTCCGTGGGCGCCTGCCTGTTTTCTTGAGGCATTTTTACAAGACCGAGTTTTCAAGGTGCGTATGAGTTTTGTCTTGTCGGACACCTTTATATAGGAAAATGATGTGCCTCAGGGTTCCGTGCTGAGCGTCATCCTCTTTGCGAACGCCATTAACCCTATAATGGCCTGTCTCCCACCGGGCATCTCTGGCTCTCTTTTTGTTGACGATTCTGTCATCTATTGCAGTTCTCCACGGACCTGTCTCACTGAGCGGCGTCTTCAGCGCAGTTTTGATCATCGACAAAGGCTTTCGCTTTTCTTTGATGATTCCTTTGATCATCAGTATGGGGCTCGTCCCTCTTCTCTGTTACCTCTTGGAGTCCACTTTCGGCACTTGCTACAGCAGCTTAACTTCACTCTACATCTACATCCATACTCCGCAAGCCACCTGACGGTGTGTGGCGGAAGCTACCTGTAACTTTCCCGGTGGGTGTGCACGCTTCACCACCTTGGCTTCGTGAAGCGGCCCATGTGGACCTTGACCTTCATTCGCTTCCTGAGGACACTACTCCAGCCTCGGTCTATCCCCTTCAGTTTCACGACCTAAACATGGAAGTTTGTATACATTGATGGCTCTCGGACTGATCGTGGGGTCGGGTGTGCCTTCGTCTTTGGCACCCGTGTCATTCGATATTGGCTTTCGGCACACTCCTCAGTATTTACAGCCGAGCTCTTTGCGTTGTATCAGGCCACAGAGTAGATCCGGTGACATACACTTTTTAATTGTGCTCAGACTCACTCAGTGCCCTTCAAAGGCAATGTGTGCTTTACACTGCCTATCCCTTAGTGCAGCAGGACCAGGAAAACTATCACTTGCTCACTCTTGGTGGAGCCAATGTGATGTTTGTGTGGGTTCCTGGCCATGTCTGTCTGCCAGGAAACGAGGCTACTGATACTGCTGCCAAGGCTGCGGTCCTCGTACCTCAGCCTGCGAGTACCTATATTCACTCCGATGATCTCGGCTTTGCCGTCTGTCAGGAGGTGGTGTCCCTTTGGCGCCGCCAGTGGTCCTCCATTCACGTGAATAGGCTTCGGCTTATTGAACCTCTCACAGCGCCTTGGAAGATCACCTCTCGGCCCTCCCGCTGTGAGGAGATTATTTTAACTCGGCTGCACATTGGGCACTGCCTTTTTAGCCATCGTCATTTTCTAAGTGGCGCTACCCACCACTTTGTACAGCTTGTGCCCAAATTTTAACTGTCCGCCACTTCCTGATGGAATGCCCTTTTTTTATAGTTCCAGCTTGGGTTTACCGTCTGATTTATCAGCCGGTTTAGCGAATTACGCACGGGCTGTCGACCGCGTTTTACTTTATATCCGCCGAGGCAATACGGCGAAGGCCATTTAATTTTTAGTTTTGGACCTCTGTTTCTGTATGGTGTCTTATTTTGTACTTTTTCCATGTGCCTGTTTTTAGCTGTCTTCTATTCTGTCAATTGGGACTGCCGTATAGTCGTTTTTCTAACTCGTCTCCGTTTTCGTGTACTATAGTTTTGACTTGGGCGCGTACGGCCCCAGTTGTTTTTTGGGCCCTAAAGCAAAACAAAACAACACAAACTCCTTCTTGGTGTTGACATTTTATTTTTCCGTCAACGTAAGAAAATACATATTATCACAATGTTGCAGACTGGCTCCCTCGGACTTGGGGACGTTGTATACGAGCGCGTTGGCTGTCTGGAATAGGGGGTTTATTTTGACAATCTCTGAATTTAGCGCTCATCGTGGAATATTTTGTGGTTTTCTGTGTTTATTGCGAACGCCTACCCCAGCAAAGTGGTCCGGAGTAGTACGGATTGGCGGAGCGATCTATGTGGACGTGGAGCTGAAGTCAGCCCGGCTCTCCACAGTGGTACAGGATGAGGGTGGAGCGGGGGTAGGGGTAGGGTGAGGGGGCGCAGAGGCAGCGCTATCGGCGATCAGACGGGAGGTCAGCTGGCCGCCTGGCCGCCTAATCGCCGTGATTGCCAGGCCTGGCCGGCACGCATTAGCCGCAGCGGCGATGACGTAATTGAATGGCGAGCGCGACGCACCGAAGGCGCTCTATTATGCGCGCGGCCCCGCGCGTGCCTATCGATTTTGGGCGCACGTGCGCTGCCCGTTCACGTCCACGTCCAGTTCTCATCGGCCGAGCGGCCACCGGAGGCTGCGGACGCTCTGCCAGCTTTCGCCCGTCTCACTGCTGTCTCCAAGTGTCAAAGCAAAACTGGCTGTAAAAGTGTTTGCGCCAGTCGTGAATCAACAAATATTAACAACTAAGTACACTGCCTGCTATTAAAACTGTAACATCATGAAGGAGGCACGCAACAAATTTCAATTGACTTGAAATGTAAAGGAAAGTTGGGGAATAATGCGCAGTTTAGCAAAAATTGTTTTAATTCATTAGTACTATAATAAGTACTATAATAACCAACTCTACGTAGTTTCTATATTTGTGGTGTGCTTACTGTTTGACTTGTCGCTCTAACGAAGTAGGCGAGTGTCAGCAATATGTCTCGTGGTCTTATCGTGGCGAGTTTATCTTCTGCCGTTAGGTCAGACGATAGAAATGCCACTTGCACGCTTAGAGTAGCAGATTGACGGTGACCAACTTTAAACAGAACTTGATTAATTTTCACACACATTTATTAAAATAATAATCATAAACCTTACTTAACTTGATTCTGGATGCTATTTACAATTGACAATCTCAAGTTCCTATGGTCTTGGTACGTTAATCTTATTCTCACATATCTCTGATACTTGACAAAGTGTCTATTCATTTATCTTCATGGCTATGTACAGGCATATGGTAATCTTATTAGGTGCAGACTGAAACTTGACTATAGACTGGTACAGACTAATGCAGACTGGTACAGACTAATGCAGACTGGTACAGACTAATGCACACTGACTAACTGGAGGTCTGTACGCTCGCTATAATACCTTGCGCGTTCAGGTATCACTGCGTGAGTGTGATCCGTGAGGAGAAAAGGTTCTACGTTATCAGCAATCTCATTGGCTGTGTTACATATTAATACGCGAATAGGCAGAAGCAGAATTTGGTCCGTCTCTAAGGCAGTGCCACCTCGTAGTGCGGAGACGGACGAGGGTTGCGCCTGCGCTGTTGTGCTTAGCGGGACGCGCTCTAGTACGAAAGTTGTGTACGCACTGACCACGCGGAACTATGTACACAACAATATTATGCTATACTAAATCGATTTAAATGTATAAAACAGAACAATGAAATTTAACTGCAAATATCACAGAGATGCCATTGCAAATGTTTTGCAACCCCATGGAGGAATTATATGGAGTGGTTGTGGTATTTTGCACTTGGGAAGAGAAGCTTATCGTTTGTATAAAGCAGCATGTATACTGAAAGCCCAAAACATTACGAGCGCTGCCCACCGCACTGGATGCAGCATGGTGGCATGGAGGGCACGTGACGTAGTAACGAAAGTATGTAAGCGGAGCAGAAACGGAAGGGGAACCCCCTTAGCGAAGATATGGGCTGCGGATAGTTAAATCCATTGAGATAAGCGACTGTGACAATGAACCGATTATTATTACCCAGAGCCTGAGAATGAGTATCTCGGAAGTGGCGAGACTGGTCGAATGTTATGATCATCTACGGAAAGAGGTAGAAGGACGGTGAAAGCACCACTAGGTGCCAAGTGGTTGGACGTCCACGACTCTTCGTAGAACATCGATTTCGGAGACTTGTCTGCTCTGTAAAGTAGAAAGGATGGAGATCTGTGGCATCTCTACCGAAAGAGCACAACGCTGGTCCACGTACAAGTGTTTTGTATCACACCGTTCATCGTACATTGTTGAACATAGAGCTCCACAGTGGAACACGCCTATGCGTTCACATCTTGACCCACAACCATAGATGGAAACATGACAGACCAAAGACACTATTAGCAAGGAACTAAACATCTATGGTCCATAACACGCTAACACAACAGTACTGCAACACAGCTACTACTGGCAACCCCTGATGCTCGACCCGCCGAATAACAGGCAACCGCAGGGAAGCCGTACTGTACACAACACGCAAACCAGCCAAACCCCACCTTCCCCCCCCCCCCCCCCCCTCTTACACTGTGACAACTGATCTACGGCCGATCGCCCACTAATGTATGACGACCTCGGACTGTTACAGGGACGAAGCCGCTGAAGCAGGCCCAGGAGAATTCACAGGAGCCCAGCTGCAGTGCCCAGACTGACCCATCTAAAACAAACACCTGCAGCGACAAAGGTAACGATGCACGATACCTCGCACTAGCCGCACTAACGTCACCTCACCTTGCATGCACTGTTGCAGCTAGCAAGCCGCTACTGCCCTTACTACCCGTCCTACTGTCCCTTACTACCCGTCCTCCTGGCGCCTTGGCACTTTTTTCCCTCTGCCCTTACAAACCGCTACCCTTCGATCGCTTTCGTCCACTCTCTGTCTCCCGATGGACCATGTCAATGAGTAATCCTATCCAGACGCATGGACAACATCACAGCCCGCATCCTGAGACTCCTGATTCGAAAACTGACATGTTATACGGAGGTGACAGTAGAACGTTTGGTTTGGTCACCACGTCGGTGTGGGCGTGGAGGGGCCCCATCCTATATAAAAACATCTTGACCCAACGACATCGTCAATTACGCTTGCAGTGGACGCAGGACCATCGGGATTTGATGTTGATCAATGGAAACATGTAGGCTCTTCGGGTAAAACATAGTTTTACTACACTAGGTTGACGGTCAACTTCATAAACGCCTTTATCAAGGTGAATGGCGGCCCGAAGCGAGCAACGCGCACGGACGCAGGCTGGTGGGATATGTATTATGTTATGGGAGACAGCTGCAAACCACCTGCATTCCTCATGTTTGCTGTCTTCCCCGAGGTGCAAAACTGTCCGTATCTCGGAGTGGTGCTACAGTGATTTGAGGAGCAAAGCATTATAGTGAACTCACGTTGATGTCTTGGTGACTAAATTCGCCCGATGTGAATCCTATGGAAGCCATCTGGGTCGCTATTGGGTACCATCACCGTGTACGCAAATCAGCAGCCCCTTATTTAAGAAAATTACGTGACTTGTATGTAGACATCTGATGCCACATACTTGCGCAAACCCACCAACAAACTGTCGGATCCCTCCTGATATGCAGAATCAGTGATTTATTTCGTTCCAAAAATGGACAAACAAGTTATTAAGCAGCTGGTCATAATGTTTTGGCTCAGCGGTGTATGTATGTGTTTATATTTTTGGGACCTCCCAACAAAACCACAGCATAGATTTCGACCAAATTTGTTACACAAACAGCAAACTATAGGGTTTATAATTTTCTAGCTGCAAAAAGGAGCAGAAGTAAGGACGAAAACGTGTTTTTTTTCAGCCAGTACTATACAGGATTCCCTGCTCGACAGACATGTGTGACAATAGCATTGATCTGCTTATCGACCTACTCTTCAGGGTAGCTTACACATTTGGGACAATAAATAGTATAAAGAAGGTTGATGGTCTGATAGAATGGTTGTGGACTTCATGAGATGAATCGTTGTTCAAACTGTATTTTGATGGTGGAAGGAAAGAATCGCTCAGGCAGGCCAAGATATAAGTATACAAAGCAGATTGTCGTTGATATGGGATACAGCTACGCTGATATGACGAGGATAGTTGACAACAGGCAGGAGTGGAGAGTTCCATTAAACCTATATTAGGGATGATGAGTGAAACAATAACAGATATGAAACTTCCTGACAGATTAAAACTGTGTGCCGGACCGAGGCTCGAACTCGAGACCTTTGCCTTTCGCGGGCAAGTGCTCTACCATTTGAGCTACCCAAGCACGACTCACGCCCCGTCTTCACAGCTTTACTTCTGCCAGATATGTTCAGCAAGATGAGCAAGGTACCCATCGGATATGCAGCCTTGACACGACTTGGTCGGGTCAGTCAGCGAGGGCAGTAAAATCTCCTGCATTCCAAGATCGCCAGACCTCTCTGCCTGTGCTTTCTGCATCTACATCTGCAGGTATATTCCGCAAACTACCGTCAGGTGCATGGCAGTGGACACCTTATATCACTGCTAGTCATTCCTTTAGCCGTTCTATGGAGCGAAGAAAAAACGTCATCTATATGCTTCCGTTCAAGCCCGTATTTCTCTTATCTTGTCTTCGCTGTCCATATCCACGAAGTGTGTTGGTGGCAGTAGAAGCATTCTGCAACCAGTCGCAAACGCCCTTCCTCTAAACTTTCTAAATAGTGCTATGTGAAAAGAACGTCTTCTTCCCTCTAGGAATTTCCATATGGATCCACCGAGCATCTGCGTAATATTCACTTGTGACTGGTAACAAATCTAGCAGCGCGCCTCTGAATTGCTTCAGTGTCTTTCTTTAATCCGACCTGACGTGGATCCTGCACACTCTAACTGAACCCCAGGAATGGGTCGCACAAGTGGTCTGTTTGCGTCCTCCGTTACGGATAAGTTATATTTTCCTAGAACTCTCTCAATAACTCGAAGTCCCATTTCCTTTCCCTACAACCAACCTTACATGCTCACGACATTTCATGTCGCTTTGCAACACTATACCTCGATGTTTAATGAAGTGACTATGTCAAGAAGCACATCACTAATTATCGAACGTTAGAGGATTGCTTTTCTTACTGATCTGTATTAAATTACATTTTTCTACACTTAGAGCTAGCTGGCAATCATCATACCAAGAAAATTATTAGTCATCCTCTATCTTCCTACAGACACTCGTCCTAGGTTGCTGCTCACACTATTCATCAGATCGTTTAGGTATACTGAGCACAAGATCGCTCCTATCTCACTTCCCTGGGGCACTTCTAACGATAGCCTTGTCTCTGATGAACACTCGCCGTCCAGGGCGACGTACTGGCTTCTGTTGCTTAAGAAGTCTTCTAGTCACTCGTATATCTATACCCCGTGTGCTCGGACCTCCGTTAGCAGTCTGCAGAATGGCATTGTGTCAAGAGCTTTTAAGAAAACTTGTAGTACGGAGTCTGCCTGTTTCCCGTCATGCATAGTTTTACAGGATGTCGTGCGAGAAAAAGGCAAGCTAAATTTTGGCTGATCGAAACTTTCTTAGTCCTTGCTGATCTATAGGGAGTAACTTTCCTATCTCAAGGAAATTTATTGTATTCGAACTTAGAATACGCCCAGGAATTCTGCATAAAACCGACGTTAAGAATATCGGTCAGCAATTTTTCGGGTCTGTTTTTTTATCCTTGTTATATACAGACCTACGGGGAAAGTTGATGGTGTACTAAAGTAACCCCGCATACCAGAAGAGCTACAGTAGAACACTAAAATCGCTATTTCTGCCATCTTTCAAGCAAGATGCCACTACCTTAAGAATATGTAGTACGCTGGGAAAACATTAAACATCACAGTTGGCTATATCGCACACAGCGCTATACCACTGTCAGCGGTGGCTATTTTCAGTATCTGCTGCGAGGAGCAGTTCTCATGTTCACCAACTAGAGTAATTTATTTCTGACCAGGTTTATAAATGTGTCACACGTATTGACACTTCTGCGCCATATTTATTTTGAGAACCCTGTACGTATATTTACATCTGAACTGCTCCTCACCTAACGGCGTGCGACGGAGGCTATGCTGTGCACGAGTATTGAGTCTCGCCTTTCCTTTTCCAATCGTGATCTGGAGCAACGACTGTCGATAAGCCTCCACGTGAGCCCGAATTTCTCAGATATTACTGCCATCATCATTTCGCGTGGTCAATGTAGGGGACAGCAACGTGCGGCTTGGTCCTTCTTGGAATTTTAATAGTAGACCACATCGTGACTCACCGCGCACTCAGGCAGTCTTCCTCACTGGAGATCTGCATCACGCCTATTAAACGAAACCATGAAGGAACATGCTGCGCTTCTTTGATTTTCTGTATTGCCTCTATGAACTCTACTTGGTAAGGGTCCCAAACTGATGAGTAATCCTCAAGAAGAATCGAACCAAGGTTTTGTGAATAGGACAGCAGTTTATGTTCTGGGACAGGTAAACATCGGGCGATGTGTCTCTTCCGGTGATCAGTCTTTCCAAAACCCTTTGACAGGCATCATAAGAGCTGCAGGATCTAGGCAGCCTGCAGTCATCTTATCAATATGGGCTACCTAGATCCTGTAACTTTTCTCGATTTCTTTCAAGGAGTTTTGGAAGGACTGATCACCGGAAGTGATGCATCGCCCGATGTTTACCTGTCCCAGAACATACATTGCTATCCTACTTTTATAAGCTAACTCCTTCGTGGGTGAGTTACATTTTCGTAGGGATCATCCAAAGAATTTAAAACTGGGATTTGCCTTTTCTACAGTTTATCTTACATGATCGCCCCACTTTAAATCGCTCTAGATGCATACTCCTATATATTTAACGGTTGTAATTGTTTCTAACGGCTGTTAGTCAATATCGTAATAATACAATCTATTTTCCGCCTATTTATACGCTTTTCGTTAAATCTATTTAGACTGATGGTCAGGTGCTAGGCTTTTCACCAGTACTCTGTTTTCATCAAGGTCTCACGCATTTCGCCAAACTTTTTAGCGGTGTTATTTCTCTTTATATATAAGGGTATTAACAGCGAATAGTCTCATGGAGCTTCCTATATTATTCATCATGCAACGAGTCAGCACATAGTTTACAGAATGTTGATTAGAAAATTTACAAACAACGACTTACAGAATTGATAAAAGAGGAAAAAACAGAGTATACCAATAAACACGACAATACAGAGAAAAGTTCTAGATTAATGCGAGGAACTTCTGCTCAAAATAGACAGAGTGTGCCAGAATGAAACTTTCCTAGTTGGATTTAAATACCTGGGGATTATCATCCATCTTTGCAGTTCTGATGGAAGACTACTGAAAACGAAATCCACTGAATAGAACACGCAACACTTGCGGAAGTGTTATCCATGTGGATATCGTTTCTTCATCTAGTGTTCGCTGAATTAAGGTTGAATTTCCTATGGATCGAGACAGTATTGTCAACAACATCCCAAGACAGAATATATGTACAAGGACGAGCAGGATTATATCTCCGTGATTCCTGAACAACGGCCTACTCGAAGTTCGTGAACTGACCCCGCAGATCAGTCTCACAGCCAGTTCCCGGGCTAGAAACGTTCTTAATGAGAGCAAAGAGTTAACACAAAATACTAAACAATACTAGGTAATCGAGTGAAAGTGAGCAAAGTAGGCAAGCCTGCGTGTTTCAGAGACAGGAAAGATCACTCATGTAGTGAATATGGCAGCATTCGGTTTCTGCACAAGATATTCAACGTGATACTCCAAAAAAGGCCTTCCATCTACCTTCAGTCTTAACAATTTAAAGTGTTACGTTCGTCTAACTATATTACCACCTTCGGGAAGTAAAATTTCGCTTTTACAACAGTTTCGTATCAGAAACTGTGAGCATTGCTTTTTGTTGAAGCTAAGTGTCAAGATATTCTACGAAAGCCACAGGCTGATGTACTGATATTAGCTACATCATTTATATTAAGTTTCACGCCTTTCAGTATAATTTTGTGTCATCTGCGAAAGCGAACAGTTTGTGTCATCTGTCATGTTTAGTGGCAGACCATTGGTACATATCACGAAAAACAACTGACACAGAACAGAACCCTGTGGCACACGTACTTTACGTCTCTCAAGAAGATTCAATCACTTTTCCTGTTTCTTGACACTAGAAGACAACCTTCTGCTCCTGCTACCAGAAATGAAACGAAAGATTGTTGAGCTTCTTCCTAATCCATAACGTTCCAACTAATGAAAAAATATTGTTTGGTCAACACAGTCAAATGGTTTTGTTAAACCAAAGAAAATACATACTGTCGTGAACCTCTCCTTTAGCCTTGTTAGTGTCTCACACACAGGGGAATAAATTGTATTTTCTATGACTACTCACTTTCTGAGGCAAAGCATAGTCTGTCAGTAAATTACGTGTACTGAGATTTGTTACTACTCTTATAAACATTGCTTTCTCAAAAACTTTTGAAAACACTGGTAGCAAAGAAACTGGCTACTAACTGCCTACGTTGTCTCTTCAACCTTTTTTATTAAGTTGCTTCACTAACCATTCTGTCAGGAAACTGACCACACCTGAAAGATTAATCGCACAGGTGACTAACTGTACAAATAATATATGGTGCCCTAAACTCCATAACGCTACTTGAAATTTCGTCATACACAGTAGAGAGTTCACTCTTCAACTGCGTAATAATTGGTAAAATTTTACCTTTACTTGTTTCCTGTATCTGCATGTGATGTAGTGGTCTAGGAGGACCACCTTTAAAGTGTTCTACATATTTACCTGCACCAATAAAATTTTGATTTAACTTTGCCGGGTACTGACAAGAAATAACTACTAAATATTTTTCACAACCCAGGTAGAACATTAACAGTTTAATTCTCTCATAATAGATGCACAATACGCTGAGCACCTACATTCTGCCCTGGTACCTCTTTTAAAATGACTATGCAGCTTTAATTTTGTTCTGAGAACTTTCTGTTCCCTGTTACGTGCTTCCCGCACGGTGAGCTGGCTTTGCAGTAATTCGGCAGTTTGGTATATTTGACACAGTTCTTTATTTTTCATGCATGGAACAATGCGAAGAAAAGAGACATATTTTTATTACAGGTGAAGCTTTTGGCGGTATGGCGTAAGGGATCACCAAAACTCTGTGACAGTGGATGAAATGCCTTCTTGCAGTCTGACGTGGTGATTTTCATTGTTGATGGGAGACTTACGTAGTGTGTTAATTGTCGTGGCAAACCACGAGTGCACATGTGCACAGTTAATGACATCTTCTGCTGATAATTTGCCTCGTCATCTGATTAGCGACTCCTTCCAAAGGAACGCCAGTGAACCTCGGCAAAACGTAGTACGTCGGGAAAGCATTAAACATCATATGCTTTATTTTCAACGATTTCTGCGATACAGGTATGAAACTCAACGAGCTTTCCATGTTGGGCACTTGACACTTTAAGTTCCTTTGGGGGCAATATTTGTAATGTATTTGCAATAGTTTGGAGCGCGATCCGATCTTTCTCCAGAACTTCGGTGTTTGTGCGATCACTCGTATACAAGCGTCTACAAAGTAGAAACAAAAAATATGTAGGTTTTTCACGTTGATATGGTTGTGCATGGACTTAAGAAAAAGATAAATCGCCATTTAACAGTTCATGAGCTGTAAAACCCATAACAGATGGGAGAGATCTTAACGTGAGTTTAAAAGGGAAGGTGATAGCAAAGCACAGCAGTAACAATCCGTTATCACCATACACACTCAGCGTTTCTTACTATAGCCCACTGAAGATAGAGCATGTGTTTTGCGATTGTTGTCAATCGGAATAAGCATTCCGTCACCTCTTAACGTACTCTCATTTTCGTTTGCTCATGAAAAATTCCGAAGAACACTACTTTCCTCTTTTATGACGATCAAAGAAACCAATGAGTTTGTGTCAAACTCACTGAGGCGCTATCAACTCTACATCTATTTTGGCGCCAGTTGGTGTGGGAAGGTGGTGGGAGAATAAAATACACATGGCATTTCTGAAGGTACCATCTCACATTTAGATTGAGTGATCTAACCCTGCCTTTAAACTACCAGTCCGGACACAATTTTTTTCCTCCCGGAGAAAAATTCATAAACTCAAATTACTTTTCTGTCGTTTTGCCCATGATTCACTCGTGATACAGAGCAGTTCTGTAAAATTTTATACTGCTGAAAATACAGCTTCAGTACTTTTACTATTGTCTGAAATATCGATGTCCTATGGATCACTAAATATGTTGCAAAAAAGTCAGCTAAAGGGCCATACAGGTTTGTCCACAGCAAGAGGAAACGCGACACAGAAGCTAAGTCTGTCTACAGTAAGCTATGGCTTTTCAGATATCGAGCAATTGCTGTCCAAAGAGAACGGATTGGTGGCCAAGATTCGTCAAGATAATGATGATGTATGTGGCTAGGCCGGGAGCCCCACCTCTGGAGAGTCAGGCTGCTTGCTGCAAGTCTTTCTAGCTGACGCCACTTCAGCAACTTGCATGTCGATGAGGGTGAAATTATGATGAAGACAACGCAACACCCAGTCCTCGAGCGAAGAAAATCCCCGAGCCGGCTGGGTGTCGACCTACTATGGAAAGCTTTTAGCCTCGTCTGAGTACAACGAAATAGTAAATTATATAACGTTGCAAGCGAGAAACATACTTATCTACTTCAGATCAGCCTAGCAGATTGACAGATGAACACACAGATATCTGCATTAAAACGTCTGTAGACTGAATAGTTCCTCAAAGTTCGTTGATATCTGAGCAGAGCTACGGGGTCGAATCAATATGAATTTATTCTCTTGTAAGATAAGACTGCCAGTTAACACACTGGATTGTATTTGCCAGCTTGGACTGTATTAGCAATTAAAAATCGTGGAAACCCTTGAACACGAGGAGATTTATTGGACGCAACTGTCTTCTTCAGTAATCTGCATGCCTTCTGACCAGTTTCAACTCCATGTACAGAAAACTGATCTGATAAAATTATTTTATGTAGCGGAAACTGACCTCCTGTTTATGGAAATTTAGCACCTTCATTGAACTGTAAGTAAAATCCGGAAAAGTGAAAAAAAATGGCTCTGAGCACTATGGGACTTGACCTCAGATGTTATCAGTCCCCTAGAACTTAGAACTACTTAAATCTAACTAACCTAAGGACATCACATACATCCATGCCCGAGTCAGGATTCGAACCTGCGACCGTAGCCGTCGCGCGGCTCCAGACTGTAGCGCCTAAAACCGCTCGGCCACTCCGGCGGGCTGGAAAAGTGAAGTATGGAACCGAGCAATACAAGCAGACGTTAGAAATTCCAGAAAGCTAAAGCTGCATTCTGGAGATGGAATCACTATTTTCAGAAGGTGCTTCAGATTACTATAGCTTCGGGTTAGAGAGGCTGTCGTTGGATGCCTGGTGTATTGAAGGTCACAATTCGGTCCAGAACTGTGTGGAGCTGGTGTGGATCATTGGATAATACAAGTTGACTTGTGACTATTTCCTAAGTGCATTTAATCATAGCCATCAGTGGCAATGGGCCTATCAAGGAAAGAAAAACTATAGATGTGTTGCAATGCATGGTAGCAAGCGCTAGGCAGAACTGATTTTGGCTTTGGGTATTTTTGGTACAGAAGAATGGTGTTATTTTGGTATCGCTAATTTCGTCACGACCGCAGTTGCTGTCAAGACCTGGAATTCTTAGCAGCCAAGACAGCCGGTAACACCCTAAGTGTATTTGTTACTCACTCATACTACTTGTCTAATATGATGTTCAAAACGCATGATGCAGTGTAGCAAATTGCTCCCTATAGTGCAACACGTACCCTTTAGCCCAGGGGCGGCCAACATGCCCAGACACGAGTGCTAAAGCGCTCAGCCTCGCTACACATTTCCCCCGCCGCCACGCCACGCTGTCTCAGCACGAGGAGAGGTAAGAGAGGAGAAATATGAACGCGCCACATTTAAATGGCAGTGCGTCGCACTGCAAAATGGCTCAAATGGCTCTGAGCACTATGCGACTTAATTTCTGAGGTCATCAGTCGCCTAGAACTTAGAACTAATTAAACATAACTAACCTAAGGACATCACACACATCCATGCCCGAGGCAGGATTCGAACCTGCGACCGTAGCGGTTGCTCGCTTCCAGCCTGTAGCGCCTAGAACCGCACGGCCACTCCGGCCGGCGCACGCACTGCATATCACTTGATTTTATATTTCATATTTCTTCACAACACAGATCACAAACAAAATACACTCCTGGAAATTGAAATAAGAAGACCGTGAATTCATTGTCCCAGGAAGGGGAAACTTTATTGACACATTCCTGGGGTCAGATACATCACATGATCACACTGACAGAACCACAGGCACATAGACACAGGCAACAGAGCATGCACAATGTCGGCACTAGTACAGTGTATATCCACCTTTCACAGCAATGCAGGCTGCTATTCTCCCATGGAGACGATCGTAGAGATGCTGGATGTAGTCCTGTGGAACGGCTTGCCATGCCATTTCCACCTGGCGCCTCAGTTGGACCAGCGTTCGTGCTGGACGTGCAGACAGCGTGAGACGACGCTTCATTCAGTCCCAAACATGCTCAATGGGGGACAGATCCGGAGATCTTGCTGGCCAGGGTAGTTGACTTACACCTTCTAGAGCACGTTGGGTGGCACGGGATACATGCGGACGTGCATTGTCCTGTTGGAACAGCAAGTTCCCTTGCCGGTCTAGGAATGGTAGAACGATGGGTTCGATGACGGTTTGGATGTACCGTGCACTATTCAGTGTCCCCTCGACGATCACCAGTGGTGTACGGCCAGTGTAGGAGATCGCTCCCCACACCATGATGCCGGGTGTTGGCCCTGTGTGCCTCGGTCGTATGCAGTCCTGATTGTGGCGCTCACCTGCACGGCGCCAAACACGCATACGACCATCATTGGCACCAAGGCAGAAGCGACTCTCATCGCTGAAGACGACATGTCTCCATTCGTCCCTCCATTCACGCCTGTCGCGACACCACTGGAGGCGGGCTGCACGATGTTGGGGCGTGAGCGGAAGACGGCCAAACGGTGTGCGGGACCGTAGCCCAGCTTCATGGAGACGGTTGCGAATGGTTCTCGCCGATACCCCAGGAGCAACAGTGTCCCTAATTTGCTGGGAACTGGCGGTGCGGTCCCCTACGGCACTGCGTAGGATCCTACGGTCTTGGCGTGCATCCGTGCGTCGCTGCGGTCCGGTCCCAGGTCGACGGGCACGTGCACCTTCCGCCCACCACTGGCGACAACATCGATGTACTGTGGAGACCTCACGCCCCACGTGTTGAGCAATTCGGCGGTACGTCCACCCGGCCTCCCGCATGCCCACTATACGCCCTCGCTCAAAGTCCGTCAACTGCACATACGGTTCACGTCCACGCTGTCGCGGCATGCTACCAGTGTTAAAGACTGCGATGGAGCTCCGTATGCCACGGCAAACTGGCTGACACTGACGGCGGCGGTGCACAAATGCTGCGCAGCTAGCGCCATTCGACGGCCAACACCGCGGTTCCTGGTGTGTCTGCTGTGCCGTGCGTGTGATCATTGCTTGTACAGCCCTCTCGCAGTGTCCGGAGCAAGTATGGTGGGTCTGACACACCGGTGTCAATGTGTTCTTTTTTCCATTTCCAGGAGTGTATTTTCAGTATTATTTAATTATTTTTGGTGCGCTGAAGACGTAATATAATTTTTACCTGGTACAAACTGTCAGGATACAGACAGGTGTAGACAATTTCACGGAGTTTCGCACTCAAGCTGGCACGTAATTGTGACTTATTTAGCTGGATAATCGGAAAAAGATCTTTCACACAATTGCATCGATTGAAATATAGTAACAATTTGACAACTTTACTATGGAGACTTAAAAACTCTACCTGAGGAAACCAATGTAGACTTCCTCGACAGTTTTAACAGAAAAAGATTCGTTATTAAAACTGGAATCACTCTGCAGGCCAATCAGTTACATCTGCACATGTGCAGGAGCGCTTTCAATTGAAACAGCAAAAGGTCTCCAAAACAGATGTAAGACTGACATTGTTCTCAAAGGCGCTATAAAACTATCTTTGTAATTCTTTCAAGGATGCAATTAATTGTTCAAACCTCATGTTTAACGTCGGTGAGCATAGGGTACTGGGCTGTCTTTGTCAGAATGTACCGCTTGTACAATTCAGTTTTCTTTCTAAAGCCATCTCCATCAAATCAGAAAGAAGTTACCTCGCAATGACTTATTGTGGGCAGTATGTAGTCAAGTCTAGTAAATATGCAGAGTCTGCAATCCGTTCTAGATCTTATAATTTTGGATCTGGACACCTTTTTCCGGCGTAAATTCAATTATAGTCAGTTTTAAATCGAAAAATCTCTCCTGGCTTGTCTCTTAACCTAACCAACGTATTCCATACTCTCCATTCAGTTCCACTGAAAACTGTTGCAGCTGACAATGGAATATTGCATTCGACTTCAGAAATTTTACTGTTCGTACCATCAATTTCTTCACGTGCTTGCAAATTTAGCACAAAATGCTTCTTGATATACAGAACAATGAGTCCCATCTATCTATCATTGTACTTTTTTGCTCGTTCATTGTGAACTAAATCTTTAAATTCTTAAGGCATGGTATAGTAATGTCATTTCATAGCAAATAAGCAGTACCTGTCGCTTATGCAAATTGAGAATTATCATCCCTCTCTTCTGTCATTCCCATTCATTTTAAAGGACTGTGACGATAGATCGCCTCTTTTTGTGCAAACAGACGCTGCGTATGTGCAAGTCCTTCATATAATGAATAAATAGCAAAAAATAAACAGTGCTGACACCACTCTTCTGCCTACATCTACATATATACTCCGCTAGCCACCAAGCGGTGTGTGGCGGAGGGCACAATTCGCGCCAATGTCATTTTCCTTCCCCCCCCCCCCCTTTCCCCTCTGTTCCATTTGCGGATCGCGCGAGGGGAAAACGACTGTCTGAACGCCTCAGTACGAGCTCTAATTTCCCTTATCTTTGAATGATGATCATTACGCGATTTGAAAGTTGGTGGTGATAATATATGCTCTACATCCTCGGTGAAGATTGGATTTCGGAATTTAGCGAGCAGCCCCTTCTGTTTAGCGCGTCGTCTGTCTGCAAGTGTATCCCACTTCAAACTTTCTATGAGATTTGTAACGCTCTCGCGATGGCTAAATGTACCAGTCACGAATCTTGCCGTTCTTCTTTGGACCTTCTCAATCTCTTGAATGAGACCCAACTGGTAAGGTTCCCATACAGACGAACAATACTGTAAGACTGGAAGAACTAACGTATTGTAAGCTATTTCTTTTGTTGAAGGACTGCATCGCCTCAGGATTCCACCAATAAACCGCAACCTAGAGTTCGCCTTACCCGTTACTTGTGTAATCTGGTCATTCCATTTGAGATCATTTCGAATAGTCACACCAAGATACTTGACTGATGTTACCACTTCCAAATACTGATCATTTATTTTGTACTCATACATTAATGGGGATTTTCGCCTTGTTATACGCAGTAGGTTACACTTAATAATATTGAGAGATAACTGTCAGCCATTACACCACGTATTTATTTTCTGCAAATCCTCATTGATTTGTTCACAACTTTCGTGTGATACTACTTTCCTGTGGACTACAACATCATCGGCAAACAGTCTAAGGCTGCTGTCAATACCATCAACCAGATGGTTTATGTAAATCGTAAAAAGCAGCGGACGCATTACGCTGCCGTGGGGCACACTTGAAGTTACTCTTGTTTCTGTTGAAGTTACCCTGTTCAGGACGACATACTGCTCCCTGTCTGTTAGGATACTTTCTATCCAACCGCATATCTCATTGGATAAACCGTATGCGCGCACTTTTTGTAGCAAGCGATAGTGCGGAACTGAGTCGAACGCCTATCGAAAGTCGAGAAATATGGCATCAACCTGGGAGCCGGTATCTAGAGCCTGTTGTGTGTCATGCACAAAGAGGGCCAGCTGTGTCTCGCATGACCGCTGTTTCCTAAAACCGTGCTGGTTTCTGCAGATGAGCTTCTCAGAGTCTAGAAAGGTCATTATGTCTGAACACAAAATATGTTCCATGATTTTATAACAAATCGAAGTAGAAGCTGTGCAGCGGAAAAATGCCGCACCGCAATGCTAAATGAAATGCTGCTCTGTTCCGGAACTTCCGACGAGGACCGAGCAAAGCAGAGCGACAGGCCACGCTGTGGCCCACTGACGGCCCACACGCGCTGCACGCTTCAAGTCTGGCACGCCGTTTCCTCCCCTGCTTGAACCTAAGTAGTTGAGGTGGAACGCGACTGATCCAAAAAATATGATTTGTTACACAGGTCACTACAAGTGTTGAAAGACAAAGTCACATGATGTTATTCCCTGGTCGTCATAGCCCAACCGTCGAATTTACTGTCTGTCTTTCGTGGAAAATTTTGGGAAATTTGTGGTAAGTTCCTATGGGACCAGAGCACTGAGGGCATCGGTCTCTAGGCTTACACACTACTTGATCTAACTTCAACTAACTTACGATGTCTCTCTCTCTCTCTCTCTCTTTCTGTCTCTAGCACGCTTGCAATTATGGTTTATTCGTGTTTTTGGTCATGGAGACTTCAGATGAGTGAGAGGGGAACCCAGTGCTGTCAACTCTTGAATTCAGAATATGTACAGAGATCTGAATACAGCTGTAGTATTCTTTACGATGGAAAATGGAAATGAGCGTTTGGCGTCAGTGGCCGGGAGGCCCCTCGCGGGGCAGGTCCGGCCGCCATATCGCAGGTCTTATTACATTCGGCGCCACATTGGGCGACCTGCACGCCGGATGGGGATGAAATGATGATGAACACAACACAACACCCAGTCCCTGAGCGGAGAAAATCTCCGACCCAGCCGGGAATCGAACCCGGGCCCAGAGGACGGCAATCCGTCACGCTGACCACTCAGCTACTGGGGCGGACTTCTTTACGATAAATAAATGTCGTGTGACTATGGGCGCCCGTCGGCTAGACCGTTTGCCGGGTGCAACTCTTTCGATTTGACGCCACTTCGGCGACTTGCGCGTCGCTGGGGATGAAATGCTGATGATTAGGACAACACAACACCCAGTCCCTAAGCGGATAAAATCTCCGACACAGCCGGGAATCGAACCCGGGCCCTTAGAATTGACATTCTATCGCGCTGATCACTCAGCTACCGGGGGCTCATTTCTTTACGATATTGGCTGCATACTAAAAAGTTCACCGTTGGATACTCACCTTCGGGCGACTCTGAATACAGCCTTTCGACAGTTGACACAACAGTTGTAAAGAATATTGAGCAATGGGTCAGGCGGTACTGAGGTGTACTCTGTTCATGGTATTGTCTACCGTCAATCCCAAGGGCTCTGGATAACAATAGGAAACCTGGGGAAATATGAGAAAGCAGGCTTTCTCGGCTAATCTCGATGATAAAATCTTCTCGGGTTGACAGCCGAGTCAATGTGTTCTTTTCCAGCAACGTTTCATCAAGTTTCTTATTTGCCACCTTCAGGCAAAGATGGCAAGTAAGAAACTTGCTGAAACGTTGCTGGAAAAGAACACATTGACTCGGCTGTCAACCCGAGAAGATTTTATCAACCTGGGGAAAGTCTCTAAACGGGAATCAACTTATTTTTAAGGTTCAGTGCCTCCATTGCCGGTATAAAAATTTTAAGCTTCTAAGTCAGTTGAATCAAAAGACGTGTGTTTGTGTGTGTTGTTTGGGATCTTATGGACCCCTAATGGCGAGGTTATCAGCGCCCTGACATCGAGAATCAAAAGATAAGGCCATTTATGTCACATAGTCTCATACTCGAAAACTCTCATAAAAACCTATAAGCACTTTCCGTTGAGCCAGAATCATATAATTTCGCAAGAAGCGAAGTTTCACATTACAAATAAAGGAAACAATCCGAAATTGTTGATTTGTAATTATATAACACGAAAAAATATTTCTTTCTTACTTGTTATCAGACCTCAAACTTGAAACTAAAACTTTCTTCAAAGTCTTGGAATCCCTGGGACCGATATCTTCCCATTATCAATGTCGATAACAGGCCATAATAGTCAATATCCTCAATTCCCGGAATGGATCAACTTTCTATATACATAACTAAGTTTGTGCGGAAGCCATAATGCGCGAATCCTACTCGCGCCTGGTCTTTTTATTTCAGCATGTGACCGATCTGTGTCCCCAGAAAGGTAGTATCCGCAATATTCTATTCGCCTTTCCCATTGCAGTAAAAACAGTTTCTGTACCAGTCAGGTATATCATTAAAATGTGTGTGAAACATGGGAAAATACCTGCAGCAATTGGTAACAATGTACTCTCGATGCAATCGAAGCATCGTGACAGTATAATCTGGAATGCAGTCATTTCTTTTTCGATTAGATGTCATGATGTTTAGAACTTACTGTATAGTTATTAGTTGTTCCTAAAATTACTGTTTTTTATCTCTCTAATGTGGCTCTTTTCCTTGAAAATACTGTTGTTCTGTATCACAATCATAAATATGTCACATAGTATTTCACTTTTTCAAATTATTATTATGATTATTTTCAGAAACACGATTCAGCTGCGTGAAACAATTATTTGGAAGTATGTTTTTCTTTCTAAACATTGAATTGAAAATTGATGGAATATACACAAAATCGGCGACAGGATATCTTGCGTGATAACTGAGGCAGAAAGAATAGCTATGTCCACAAAGTAAGTTCCGTTTGGTTATATAAAACAAACGTGTACAGATAGAGAAAAAATATTTATTGTACAAAAATTTACAACTGTTAAACTACTTTTCTACATAGTTTCCGAAATTTTGTAGGCACTTGTCACAGCGTGGAGCAATTTTTTGTATGCCTTCTTCATGGAAGGTTGTCGCCTGTCTATTCAACCGTGTGGTAACATGTTCTTTCAGCTCGTCATCATCGTCAAAGTGTTAACCACCAAGGACAGATTTCAGGTGTAAGAAGAGATGAAAGTCGCTGGGAGCGAAGTCCGGGCTGTACGGAGAATGATCAAACGCGTCCCAGTGATTCCCGTGAGAGTTGTTTGGTCACATTCGCCGTGTGAGGTCGGACATTATCGTGGAAAACAACACATTTTGACAGTAATCCTCGGCACTTGTTCTGTATTGCGCGGCGCAATTTCTTAATGGTCTCGCAGCAACCATGTGCATTGATTGTTTGGCCTTGTGGTAAGAAATCCATCAGCAAAATGCATTTTCTGTCCCAAAAAAACGGTGCACATGATTTTCCGAGGTGTCACGATTTGCTTAGGCTTAACCTTCGTTCGGGATGAAGTGTGCTTCCATTCCGTTGATTGCCGTTTTGTTTCAGGGGTGTCGAATGACACCCAAGTTTCATCCCCCATGAGTGTCTGAGAAAGAAAACCATCACCTTCTTCATTGTAGCGTGTCAAAAACTGAAGTGCACTGCCCATTCGTTGTTTTTGTGTTGTCCAGTAAGAATTTTGGGTACCCAGCGTGAGCAAAGTTTTCGAAATTTCAATTTTTCAGTAACAATTTCATGAATTAGTGATCGTGAGATTTGCAGAATTTCCTTAGCAAGGGCACTAAGTGTGAACTTACGGTTGTGCTTAATCTTCTCTTCAATTGTATGAACCAGTTTATCAGTAAGCAAAGACGAGCGTCCACTTCGTACTTCATCGTGCGCTTGATCACGTCCTTCATTGAACAGTCTAACCCATCTTCTAACCATTGAATCACTCTTAGCATTTTGTCCGTATACCTCGCAGATTTGCTGATGAATTTCCTTTGGTCAAACTTTCCGTGCATTTAGAAAACGAATCACATATCTGATTTCACACATGGTAGCATTTTCAATTACGGTTGACATTATAAAGCAGCACTACAAAGCACGCCGGCAGCAGCGATCTGAAAATAGCGTACATGTCTTCTCCTTGAGTCAGAGTAGCCGCCGCGCATGATCGGAACTGCGATCGTGGCGCTGCCGTGGATAGAAACAGAAACGGAACTTACTTTGTGGACAATCCTCGTAACTTCTTTGCCCACCATCAGGAAGGTACTCCAAGAAGAAAAAGATAGAGAACAGGTGCACATATGGCCCTTAGGGTACGTCTGAAGAACACAAGGGTGCTCGCAATTCACAGGTTTTGCTAATAACAGATAAAACCTACTTAAAAGATGATGGGAGATTCCAGAAATATAAGGAATATGAAGTTATGGGCAGAATGGTTAATAACTGAGGAAAAGGGAGATTTAATGTCCACCCCAAGATTCGTAATTTTTTCAACAAATAAAAATGTCCGTAGTCATAGTGTCAGCTTATAGAGTAATAATTTCATAACTTAGTATAAGCTACGCCCGGTTATAAGTACGTCAGTGGATGACGGCCTTCGAAGTTCGTGTTTCCAGATGCCTCTTTGAGACCAGGTTCTGGTCTTGGAAAGCGACAGAAATTCGGACAGAGTGGAAGAACTTTTAACCTAAGAGTTATTTAATACATTACTCCGGCGGTAGGAAATGTTTATGAGCCTTAGCTGTTGCACATCTGAAACGCAGCACATAAGGAAAAATAACGGGAGTTTCTGGGTGTCCGACGAATGTAAGTTTTGTTTTTGCGAGGAATTGGTTGCTGGTTTTTCCTGTCAAGTTCTACATCGTGACTGCCTGACGTTATTACGAGTTATTTGTTTTGGTGAAAATGCTTTAAAATCTAGATTTAATCTTTTGATGGAATGCTAAATTTTCACGTTGCCGATTTGTGTCTACCTCACGTCTACCTCAAAACCGTTGCAACTGTTGCACTATTTGTCATAACAGAGAGGCTAAAACAATATCTTAACTGTAAATGTTCATGCCATATACAGTAGCAGTGTATTAAAAAATGAAACCGATCATTTATAATGTTGCACGTTAAAACCAAGGACACCTCTCATAAACAGAAATAAACTTAGCTAAAAAAAATGAGAAACAGTTGCCTAACTGGGTCAACAATCTATTATACTCGCATGCATATCAAATACGTATAAACAACTGTTACGCGTTCTCTGCGTTGACTACACATCGCGAGCTGCCTTATACTACAGAAGGAAGGAAAGACTAACGATCTGTCTACATCTACGTCTACATCTATGTGATTACTCTGCAGTTCACAATTAAGTACCTGAGAGAGGGTTCATCGTACCACCTTTAAGCTACTTCTCTCCCGCTCCACTCTCGAACAGCGCGCGGGGCAAAAATCTTTCCCTGCGATTTCTGATTTCTCTTATTTTATTATGACGATCATTTCTCCCTGTTTCGGGGGCGTCAACAAAGATTTTTTATGCTCTGAGGAGATATTTGGTGATGAAATTTCATGAGAACGCAACAAAAAAGACCTTTATTTTAATGGCAGCCACCCCAGTTCGTGCATCGTATCAGTGGCGATCTCTCCCCTGTTTCGTGAGAATACAAAACGATCTGCCCTTCTTTGATGTCCTCCATCAGTTCTATCTGATGCGGATCATACACTGCACAGCAATACTCAAGAAGAGCGCGGACAAGCGCAGTGTAACCAGTCTCTTTAGTAGACCTGTTACATTTTCCAAGTGTCTTGCCAATAAATCGCAGTCACAACATCATCTATATGATTGTTCCGATTTAAGTTATTCGTAATTGTAATCCCTAGGAATTTAATTGAATTTACAGCCTTTAGATTCGTGTGATTTATCGTGTAAGTGAAATTTAGCTGATTCTTTTTAGTGCTCATGTGGATGACTTCACACTTTTGAAGATTTAGAGTCGACTGCCACTTTTTGCACCATGCAGATATCTCGTCTAAATAAATTTGCAATTCATTTTGATCATCTGATGACTTTACACAACGGTAAATAACAGCATCATATGCAAACAGTTTAAGAGGATTGCTCAGATTGTCTCCTAAATCGTTTATGTAGATCAGGAACAACAAAGAGCCTATAACACTTCCTTGGGGAACGTCAGATATTACTTAAGTTTAACTCCATGACTTTTCTTCAGTTATTACAAACTGTGGTCTTTCTGACAGTGATAGTGGGCTCTAATTCAGCAGATTATTACTATTTTCATTCTTGGGTATTAGCGTGACTTATGCAATTTTCCAGTCTTTGGTTATGAATCTTTCTACGAGCGAGCGGTTGTATACGACTGCTAAGTATGGAGATAGTGTATCAGTATACGCTGAAATAGACCTGTCTGGTGTACAGTCTGGACCGGAAGCCTTACGTTTTATAGAAGAGTTTTGAGCTGCTTCGCTACACCAGGGATATCTACTTCTAAGTTACTCATGTTGGTAGTTTTTGTGGAGTATTTACTTCGTCTTCTTTCGTGAAGGAATTTCAGAAAACCGTATTTAGTAACTCTGCTTTAGTTGCGCTGTCACGCGGAGAAGATATTTATTGCGTCTTGCCATGTTCGTAATTTACATATGGCCAGAATCTCTTTGGGTTTTCTGACGCATTTTGAGACAGAGTTTCGCTGTGGGAACTATTAACATCTCCCATTGAAGTTCGCATTAAATTTCTACCTTCTGTAAAAATTCGCCAATCATGGGATTTTGCGTTCTTTCAAATTTGGCATGCTTTTTTCGTTGCTACGGCAATAGTCTTCTGAGCTATTTTGTGTACCACGTGGTATCAGTACAATCGCTTATTAATATATTTGGTGTATATTTCTCGACTGCCATCGACACTGTTTCTTTGAATTTAAACCACATTTGGTCTACGCTTACAGAGTCAAATTGGAAGATATGCATATTGTCTCTTAGGAAGGTATCAAGCGAATTATTATATGCTTTTTTAAAAAGATTTATTTTGCGTTCATTTCTGGTGGATTTGGATGTTACACTGTTCAGTCTAGCTACAATAACCTTGTGGTCGCTAGTCCCTGTATCCGTCATAATGCTCCTTACTTAGTCAGGATTATTTATTGCTAAGATGTAATGAGATCTTAGAGGTTGGGCATAATATCTAAGTGAATAAAAATGGTGAAGGACGTATACCACTTCCTCATATAAGGAACCGTCTTGGTATTCGACATGTGTGGTTTAGAAGATTTGAACCTCGTTTCTGATGACAGCCTTAACCACTATCAGGTCACTTGGTTTTAGAAGGAACCACGCGGCGACTTGCCTGAAGTGAACACTGAAGTGAAAAACAGGACAGGGTGTAGATCCCTGCCCTGTATGACACAAGAATCCAGTGTTGTCTCGTCCCAAACGTGAGTGTTGTTTGGGGCTGGGTGACAGGGCTCGGGAAGAAGGGAAATAGTCGGTTATCTTAAGTGGGAGGAAATGTTGACCTGACAGTGTTATTAAAATTGTCTTGTTATAAAAGACAAGGGTTAGAATAAGTACTGGAATGACAAACACTATGAGTGTTTTACAACTTCTGCCTTTATTCAGAAAACATTATCATAATAAAACTGTCAGTACTAAATGAGCCCGCATCCACAACACGACACGCAAAAGTCTCTAGCTAACAGACCTGGATTCCACCAGCTGCATTGCAGCTACTGCATATAACTCTGTTTAGACCTGTCTGGCTGCTGTCTTCGGCTGCCCTGCTGATACTACTATCGTTTTTCTACTCTGACTGCAACAGACTTCTCGGAGCGTCTTGCTTCCTATTTTATTCAGTTTTTTCCTTCGCCCTCACCACTCGCTGACGTGCTTGTCGTCGAAGAGCCCTCACCGTATCATTGGCTCTAATTGTGCACTGTGCCGGCTGTGGTGGCCGAGCGGTTCTAGGCGCTTCAGTCTGGAACCGCGCGACCGCTACGGTCGCAGGTTCGAATCCTGCCTCGGGCATGGATGTGTGTGATGTCCTTAGGTTAGTTAGGTTCAAGTTGTTCTAAGTTCTAGGGGACTGATGACCTCAGATGTTAAATCCCATACTGCTCAGAGCCATTTGAACCATTTGAATTGTGGACTGTTGTTCGAAGGCTGAGTTTAGGTTTGCTAGAGGCTCTTTATGAAGTACATATGCCCCTTCCAAAGACTCTCTCCCTTTATCCCTCTCTTACCCTCGCTCCTTGTATGTATCACTCTTGTTTTTACAGCTTATAGTGTCATCGCGGTCTCTAGCAGGATGACAATGCAGTGGCAAGAAGTCAGCGGTTTCGAAGAACATCGCCTCAATTTTGGGATTACAGGGTAAATGGATGTGGTACACTGCACCCTAATGAACGTTGCCTGCAGTAGTAGTCGAAGTGACCGGATGTTTTATTTTGTGACGTCATCACGCATTCATACGATTCTTTCCAAACCCTCTTGGCCCATAGATGTCTGCGCCTCTAAAGTACTACAACAGTGTGCTGATGAGCCGAAACATTTTGATCACTGCCCAGGGCGAGACTGAATGCCGCCTGGTGGCGCGGGGGGCACGTGACGACATATAGAATGTATATATGTGGTGCAGAGAGGAATGGGGGATCATTCCAGCGACGATGAGGGCCGCAAATGGAGAAATCCACTGATATAGGCGACTCTGACAAAGGTCAGCTTGGTATGATCCTAGGAACGAGCACCTCGGTAACGGCGAAGCTGGTCAATTATTCGCGTGCTTCTGCAGCAAGCGTATATAGAAAGCAACTGAAGAACGGCGAAATCACAAGCGGGTGACAAGGTGTTGTACGTGCACGCCGCATCACAGAAAGTGGAGGCCATAGCCTTGCTCGAAATGTAAACAGGGATACGCAGCGATCTGCCAACGCTAGTGTAGGCGCAAGTACTTCGGAGTACACTGTTGTGCATCGGGCTCCATAGCAGTCGACCTCTCTGGGATCCTGTGCTGACTCAACGACGTCATCAGTTACCTTTGCGGGATGATCGAGATTGGACCATGAATCAACTGAAATTTTTGCCTGATTGTGTGAATCACGTTTCTTGTTACGCCAGGTCGGATATCCAGGCGAATCGCTGCTCGAAACATACACCGTGCCATGGACACAGGCAGGTGGGGGCAGTATTGTACTCTGGCTGACACTCGCCTGTGCTTTCATGGAACCTGCGAAGGCATCGACAGCTGTTGACTATCTGAACATTACTGTGGATCACCTCCATTCCTTCTGGGTTAATGTCTTCAACGATGTCGATGACACTTTACAGCATGACAACTGCCAGTGTCACAAGGTCAGATCGTGCTATAGTGGTTTAAGCAGCATGGTAGTAAACTCATGTTGCTGTCTTGGCCACCAAATTCTCTTGAACGGAACCAGATGAAACACATCTACAACACTATTGGGCGCCAGCTTCGCGTCCAGAAACTCTGGTCCGTAATTTACAGGAGTTGCGTGACCTGTGCGAAAACATCAGGTACCGCGTAAATCCGGAAATCTACCAAGGGCTTGTTGAATCCATGACACGCCGTATCGCTGGCGGATTGCTTTCCAAAGATGAACCAAGAAGTTAATAAGTAGGTGGCTTGATTGTTTTGGCTCATCGGTGTATATTTAGTAGTATTTTGAAGGCAGGTACAGGACGCGGTGGTGAGTTCCTATGGGACCAGGGGATGGCGCACGATCTATCTGAGTTTGACCGAGGGTAGACTGTGATGGCCCGAAGGCACAGCACGAGCATTTCGGAAAATGCACGACTTGTCGGGTGTTCGAGGAGTGCTGTGGTGAGTGTCTTCAAATCGTGGTGAAAGCAAGATGAAACCACGTCCAGACGTCATGGGGCTGGGCGACCACCTCTCATTAGCGATGTAGGACGTCGTAGACTGGGCAGACTGGTAACACAGGACAGATGGCGAGCTGTGGCAGAACTAACATCAAACTTTAATGATGGACAGAGTGCAGTGTATGTGAATCCACAGTGCACCGAACACTCCTAACGATGGGCCACGGCAGCCGACGACCTATGCATGTGCCAATGTTAACACTACGATATCGGCAGCTCCGACTGAAATGGGCACGTGACCATCGGCAATGGACGTTGTAGCAGTGGCAGAGAAGTGCATGGTCTGATAAATGGAAATGCCGTGTGGCTAGAGCCTCCCGTCGGGCAGACTGTTCGCCTGATGCAAGTCTTTCGAGTTGACGCCATTTCGGCGACTTGCTTGTCGATGGGGATGAAATGATGATGATAACGACAACACAACACCCAGCCCCTGAGCGGAGAAAATCTCCGACGCAGCCGGGAATCGAACTCGGGCCGTTCGGTATGACATTCCGTCGCGCTGACCACTCAGCTACCAGGGGCGGACAGCATGGTCTGATGAATCCCAGTGAATCCCAATACCTACATCATGCCCATGGAAGGGCGCGAATCCGACGTATTCCAGGGGAACAGTTACTTGACACATGTGCTGCAGAGTGGTGACAAGCTGCTGGCGGCTCCATTAGGCTCTGGGGAACATTCACATGGGCATCCATGAGTCTACTGTAGGTCGTGCAAAGCACCATGACGGCCAAGGGGAATCATACACTGGTTGCAGTCCACGTACAACAGATCGTGACGATCAAGTTTCCCGACGACAATGGTATTTTTCAACAAGATAATACGTCATGTTACAAGGCCTGGAGCGTGACGGAGTGGTTCGAGGAACACAGTGGCTAATTCCTGTTGATGTTCCGGCCCCCCAACTCTCTAGATTTGAACTCGATCGAACACATCTGGGATGTGACTGAACGTGGCGTCAGAGCTCATCGCCCCCCTTCCCGAAATTTACGGGAATTAGGTGACTTGTGTACGTATGTGGTGCCAACTCCCTCCAGCGACTACCGAGGCCTCATTGCTTGCATGCCACGACGCGTCGCCACCGTAATCTGTGTCAAAGGTGGACATACTCGCTGTTAAGTAGGTGGCCGTAATGTTCTGTCTGATCGGTTTATTACCTGACTGGCTATGACCAACGTCAACGAATAGCCAACATCAGCATGCAACGCAAAATCTACTGACACCATAAGTGCACTATAGACAAAAGTAATACACTATTGACCATAAAATTACTACACCACGAAGATGATGTGCTACAAACGCGAAATTTAACCGACAGGAAGAAGATACTGTGATATGCAAATGATTAGCTTTTCAGAGCATTCACACAAGGTTGGCGCCGGTGGCGACACCTACAACGTGTTGACATGAGGAAAGTTACCAACCGATTTCTCATACACAAACAGCAGTTGACCGGCGTTGCCTGGTGAAACGTTGTTTTGATGCCTCGTGTAAGGAGGAGAAATGCGTACCATCACGTTTCCTACTATGATTAAAGTCGGATTGTAGCCTATCGCGATTGCGGTTTACCGTACGCGACACTGCTGCTCGCGTTGGTCGAGATCCAATGACTGTTAGCAGAATATCGAATCAGTGGGTTCAGGAGGGTAATACGGAACGCCGTGCTGGATCCCAACGGCGTCGTATGACTAGCAGTCGAGATGACAAGCCGGCCGGAGTGGCCGTGCGGTTCTAGGCGCTACAGTCTGGAACCGAGTGACTGCTACGGTCGCAGGTTCGAATCCTGCCTCGGGCATGGATGTGTGTGATGTCCTTAGATTAGTTAGGTTTAATTAGTTCTAAGTTCTAGACGACTGATGACCTCAGAAGTTAAGTCGCATAGTTCTCAGAGCCATTTGAACCATTCGAGATGACAAGCATCTTATCCGCATGGCTGTTACGGATCGTGCAGCCACGTGTCTATGCCTGAGTCAACATATGGGGACGTTTGCAAGACAACAAACATCTGCACGAACAGTTCGACGACGTTTGCAGCAGCATGGACTATCAGCTCGGAGACCATGGCTGCGGTTACCCTTGACGCTGCATCACAGACAGGAGCGCCAGTGATTGTGTACTCAACGACGAACCTGTGTGCACGAATGGAAAACGTCATTTTTTTTTGGATGAATCGAGGTTCTGTTTACAGCATCATGATGGTCGCATCCGTGTTTGGTGACATCTCGGTGAACGCACATTGGAAGCGTGTATTCATCACCATACTGGCGTATCACCCGGCGTGATGATTTGGGGTGCCATTGGTTACACATCTCGGTCACCTCTTGTACTCATTGACAGCACTTTGAACAGTGGACGTTACATTTCAGATGTGTTACGACCCGTGGCTCTACCCTTCATTCGATCCCTGCGGAACCCTACATTTCAGCAGGATAATGCATGAAGGCTTGTTGCAGGTCCTGTACGGACCCTTCCGGGTACAGAAAATGTTCAACTGCTGCCCTGGCCAGCACATTCTCCAGATCTCTCACCAACTGAAAACGTCTGGTCAATGGTGGCCGAGCAACTGGCTCGTCACAATACGCCAGTCACTACTCCTGATGAACTGTGGTATCGTGTTGAAGCTGCATGGACAGCTGTACCTGTACACGCCATCCAAGCTCTGTTTGAGTCAATGCCCAGGAGTACAAAGGCCGTTATTACGGCCAGAGGTGGTTGTTCTGGGTACTGATTTCTCAGGATCTATGCACCCAAATTGCGTGAAAATGTAATCACATGTCAGTTCTAGTATAATATATTTGTCCAATGAATACCCGTTTATTATCTGAATTTCTTCTTGGCGTAGCAATTTTAATGACCAATAGTGTATTACCTACTTGCTAACAAAATAAATCACTCGAAAGTTATGTGTGCAACGAAAAACTCACTGGGAACATTTAACTTGTTGCCATTCCGAAACGCAATGTTGTTTGACTCATGATCGGGTGAGTGGTCTTGATCCCCCATAATTAGTATTGCAGTAGCGCGAAGGTGCCATCACTAGCGATTAAGTTAAAAAACAGCTCTTGTCCGTCACTGTCTCCTTGCTATCCTATACCACCCGACCTTGCGGTAGAGGCGAGTAAAAAGCGGCGCTCTTACACCTGGCGTGGCGAGTTGAAATATCGGTGAATCAAATTCTGCAGAAGGGGAACGAAAGGGAAGCAAAAGCATGCGATGTCGCATAATGGCACCGTGACGTTGGAGCCGGAAAGAGGAGAACAACGGACTGAACGTGATGAAGCCGTACAAATAAAAGAAGGGGGGCGCGTGCTAATTACGGTATAAGTAATGGCCTATTTGTCCGACGAGCTGCGAGCATTTTAGCAGCAGCAGCAGCAGCAGCAGTACGTGGCTGAAACAGGGCACTTCGCGGCGGCTGTAAAGAGCAGAGGGGTGGCGTGGGGCGGGGTAGGGAGGCAGCAGTCCGGCGGTTGCCAGGAGTCGCGTTTCGGCCGCGTGGCGCTCAATGGCCCGCCGGCCGATATCGAATTTCGTCCAAATCCGCTCGATAGGCCCCTCCTCGGTGCCGGCAGCCGATCAGATGGAGATGAGCCGGAACAACCGTCTCCGCTGCTGGCCGCGTTATCAATAAACCGGCAGCGACGTGCTGCGAACGCTGCTCAGACTTAGGTTGCTCGCTGCCAGCTGGAGGACATTGGGCGGTAGATGTGAGTCCATCCTTATCAACATTTTCTTTTATATGAGTGCGTGGTGCCTGTTCTTTCGGACATGTCGAAAATACATACACCTCGCGTTCATACACTCCTGGAAATGGAAAAAAGAACACATTGACACTGGTGTGTCAGACCCACCATACTTGCTCCGGACACTGCGAGAGGGCTGTACAAGCAATGATCACACGCACGGCACAGCGGACACACCAGGAACCGCGGTGTTGGCCGTCGAATGGCGCTAGCTGCGCAGCATTTGTGCACCGCCGCCGTCAGTGTCAGCCAGTTTGCCGTGGCATACGGAGCTCCATCGCAGTCTTTAACACTGGTAGCATGCCGCGACAGCGTGGACGTGAACCGTATGTGCAGTTGACGGACTTTGAGCGAGGGCGTATAGTGGGCATGCGGGAGGCCGGGTGGACGTACCGCCGAATTGCTCAACACGTGGGGCGTGAGGTCTCCACAGTACATCGATGTTGTCGCCAGTGGTCGGCGGAAGGTGCACGTGCCCGTCGACCTGGGACCGGACCGCAGCGACGCATGGATGCACGCCAAGACCGTAGGATCCTACGCAGTGCCGTAGGGGACCGCACCGCCACTTCCCAGCAAATTAGGGACACTGTTGCTCCTGGGGTATCGGCGAGGACCATTCGCAACCGTCTCCATGAAGCTGGGCTACGGCCCCGCACACCGTTAGGCCGTCTTCCGCTCACGCCCCAACATCGTGCAGCCCGCCTCCAGTGGTGTCGCGACAGGCGTGAATGGAGGGACGAATGGAGACGTGTCGTCTTCAGCGATGAGAGTCGCTTCTGCCTTGGTGCCAATGATGGTCGTATGCGTGTTTGGCGCCGTGCAGGTGAGCGCCACAACCAGGACTGCATACGACCGAGGCACACACGGCCAACACCCGGCATCATGGTGTGGGGAGCGATCTCCTACACTGGCCGTACACCACTGGTGATCGTCGAGGGGACACTGAATAGTGCACGGTACATCCAAACCGGTACATCATCGAACCCATCGTTCTACCATTCCTAGACCGGCAAGGGAACTTCCTGTTCCAACAGGACAATGCACGTCCGCATGTATCCCGTGCCACCCAACGTGCTCTATAAGGTGTAAGTCAACTACCCTGGCCAGAAAGATCCTCGGATCTGTCCCCCATTGAGCATGTTTGGGACTGGATGAAGCGTCGTCTCACGCGGTCTGCACGTCCAGCACGAACGCTGGTCTAACTGAGGCGCCAGGTGGAAATGGCATGGCAAGCCGTTCCACAGGACTACATCCAGCATCTCTACGATCGTCTCCATGGGAGAATAGCAGCCTGCATTGCTGCGAAAGGTGGATATACACTGTACTAGTGCCGACATTGTGCATGCTCTGTTGCCTGTGTCTATGTGCCTGTGGTTCTGTCAGTGTGATCATGTGATGTATCTGACCCCAGGAATGTGTCAATAAAGTTTCCCCTTCCTGGGACAATGAATTCACGGTGTTCTTATTTCAGTTTCCAGGAGTGTATATCTGATTCGCTTCGATGGGCGATGAATCCTCAACCTTCAGCAACGTTCGACCTCCAGCGGAAATCTAAAATTACCTACCACGCAGGGCATGGACGGGGACTGCGGACAGGTGGTGCTACATGTGAACATGAGTTGGCTGGCGAGCGTGCCGAGACAAACGTTGTTTCTGGGTGGCACATTGGTTAACGCAACTGCCTCGTAAGCAGAAGATCCCAGTTCGAGTTCCAGTCCCGCACGTATTTTCACTCGACTCCGCTGATTCCGCCTAAAGTCCCGATGCAGAAGACATCATTAGTCCCTTTCCTTTCCCTCCCCTCCCTCTTCAATTTACAAGACTTTTCCTTCTGATTCAGCTCCTAGTACGTTATCCACGAATGCGAATATTTTAGGTCAGACCTAGCTCTGACTGAAGAGGCACCCGAGGCGCGAACCCCTTGGTGAGAATAAAAGTCTGTTAAGACGATTAGTAGCCACGACTGAAACTCGGAGCGAGCAGACGACGAGGTGGTGTGGCGAGGATGGTTCAGAAAACGTGGTAGCTGTCCACTAGTTCAAGAGGGCTACGAACGTCCAAATCATTTTTTTAATTGCGCTGCGGTATTAATAGGTGCACTGTTTTCAAACGTCACAGGCTAGCCGAAACGCAAAGAAACAGTCCCTTCCAGTCAAAACAATTGGACTGTATGGACCGTCCATACTTTTGCGTAAGCTGGAACATCACTGGATTGGGGAAAAAGTTGAAAAATGGTTCACTTTGTATCACGAAAATAGGAAGCAGAAGGTTTTCCTCTGTTGCCTGTAAACAGGAAAGAGATTTGAATCTGACTGGGGTCACGCAAAAAGGGGGTTCCTCAGGGTTCAGTTCTGGATCCGTTGTATTTCTTGATGTGTATTAATTTTATGCAACTAAATACTACAGATGACCCACAAATATTTCTCTTTGCTCACGACACAGTGTTAACTGTGAACGACGTGCTATGCAATATAAATTATGTAGCTAATACGATAGCCACTAACATCAGCACGTGACTTTCAGAGAACAAATAAAAACTTGAAACTTCTTATTAATTTAAAACTGGATGCCGGACCGAGACTCGAACTTTTGCCTTTCTCTGGCAGGTGCTCTACCGTCTGAATAACCCAAGCACGACTCGCGACGCTTCCTCGCAGCTTTACTTCCCCGAGTACTTCATCTCCTACCTTTCAAACTTCACAAACTTTACTTCCTGGAAGAAAGGGTATTGTACAGAAATTTTTCAGTCTGCACTCCCTGGCAAATTGAAACTGTGTGCTGGACCGTCCATACTTTTGCGTAAGCTGGAACATCTCGCGTTTCGCGAGCAGGTTCTGTACCGACATTTTCTTTCTTTTTCTGTACCCGAGCGCACAAATGAGCCGTGCTGCCACTCAGGTTGGGGCTATTTGTAGGTTTCCGCCCTCTGTTGGACGCCAGACGCTATCGTTTAGTTGGCATGGTTGCGGTTGTTTGTCTTCTTCTCGTGTTGACTGGCGCCACTCGGTTCCGCAAACGTTGCCTGTCCGCTGGTGGCAGCAGCGGCCGTTATCGATATGTACTAACTGTTGCCCTATCTTTGGGGCGACGTCGTTATTTTTCCGGGTAGTGTGAGTGGGCAAGTTCGTTGGGGACTCAGGAGGAGCCAGGTCCACACAGTGCCAGAACACGCCGGGACCGCTGGCGGCACGCATGGACTGCCGGATGGAAGGGCTGTGGTCATGACATCATCGTAAACCGGGTCGAGAAAGCTTTAAGATGAGTGAATTTCAATCCCAGTAGAGAAATCTCCACCATTGTGATATCTCGCGACTCTCCAGTGACTCAGGTTTGTGATGCTGCTCGTAGTGTCGCCGAGGCGAAGAGCAGGGGTGATTCTTCTACTCTGGTTGTAGTGGTTCCTTTCTCGTTCCGGGCGCTCTAAACACAGTATTCTGGACGTAGTGCAGACCGCCGGTTCCGGCTTTGGCGTATTGTTCCATCGTTGCATTTGGTTTATCCGACATCAGGTAGCTTCAGCAAGATTATCATTAGTCATTCGTTAGACTGCCACTAGTCTGAGTTACCATCTTATGAAGTGAATGCAACTCTTGGTTGCCTATCTCATCACTCGCGAAAGTGTTTGTTGCCGGACCTCCTCAGAGGTCGATTCCTGGAGTACCGTCTGGATCAGTTGCTTGTTTTCTTAATTAACTTTTGTTATTGTATTTGCTGATTTACAGCAGGTTTCTATTTTTTTATATTATTGCCGTTTCTGGAGTGTAAGGCCTTCAGACGTGATTGTGGTCATTTGCCTTAAAATTCAAAATTGGTATTTGTATTTTAGCAGTAAGCCTTAAAACCTTATTTGCCCCCATTCCTGGCGTCTGATGCCTTCTGCTGTGTTTGTGGCGAATTACCTTAATATTTCAATACCTGTAAGTTGTAAATTGCAGCGAGTTCTTAATCAATTCTTAATTTATTGCCATTCTTGCCGTGTAAGGCCTTCAGCCGTGATTGTGGTCACTTGCCTTAAACTAAAATTTGGTATTTGTATTTACGCAGTAAGCCTTTAAACCTTATTTACTGCCATTCTTGGCGTCTGATGCCGTCTGCTGTGTTTGTGGCGACTTGCCTTTAATATTTCATTACGTGTAATTTGTAAGCTGCAGAGAGTTTTAAACAATTCTTAATTTATTGCCATTCCTGGTGTGTAAGGCCTTCGCCCAGATCACAGTGGCTTGCTTTTAAAACATTATCTGTTGTATCTGTATTTAATGGTGATTTGCTAAATTTAACTCACTGAAATCACTATTATTTACACTGTTGTTTATTCCTTCATTAATAATGTGTGGTATTTTTTATTTATTGTTGAGTCTGGAATTACTGGTTTAAAATAAATTGTGTAACTGTAAAAGGCAACTAATAGTAACTGATTACGGCCCCGTCCACAATCGTAACCGAATCCTGCCTTCCCTTGACTACCACCACATTTCAACAAAATATTTGGTAAAGTCTACTGTCCCATTGTTTTTTGAGGTTGGCACCGGCAGTGTCAAACTAAGTAGCTCACTTCTGTAGCTCATCGACTGACCTACGAAAACACGACTCACGACCAGTTCTCACAGCTTTACTTCCGCCAGTACCTCATCTCCTACCTTCCGAACTTCACAGAAGTTCTGCTGCGAAACTTGCGCACTAGCGCTTTTGGAACAAAATATTTTATGCAGACAGAACTTAGCCCCACCCTGGGGGATATTTCCACAATGATTTTTTCACTCTGCAGCCGATGTTAGAGCACCTGTCCGAGAAAGGCAAAGGTCCTGAATTCGAGTCTCTGTTCGGCACACAGTTTTAAAGTGGCAGGAGGGTTCTTATTAGAGCACGCTCCACTGCAGAGTGAAAAATTAATTCTGGAAATTAATAATTACCAGCAACAAAACGAAATGCATAAAGCGTGTGACGTGGACCATTGTAAAAAGCGAAATTTTTCTGTCCCAAAGTGGTTAATCAGTCACTGCGGTCGACCATTTGAAATTCTTAGGACTGAGAGTAGATGGAAGGCTTTTTGGGAAGTATCACGTGTTCAAGATGATGTGCAGAAACTGAATGTTATTAGATTCACTACAAGAATGATCTCCACTCTGTCTGACAATGAAATCCGAAGGAAATATGGGTGGGGGGGGGGGGGGGGGGGGAGGAGGCGTCGCAAATATGGAGTTTGGTCCGGGTGCCATTTATCTTAGTTACGCCACTTCGTGATTGTTAGAAATACACAAATAACTGTAACTAATAAGATTTACAAAAGCAGTCTACATGCCGTAAGGCACAGAAGGACAGCTGCCCTTCCTAATAATAACAATAATAGTAATAATAACCTCGCAAAGCGAACTCCTACGCAAACAGAAGTATCAAAGCAGTACCGGTTTGATGAAAACCAGAATATGTAACGCATATTGGCTGACAACTAATGTAACTAGATGCATTTGTAGTGAGGTCTGATAATTATTTCAACATACGTCAATATTCTCATTGCAACCGAAAATGACATATGGCCTCAAGTCCTCAACGCTTCCAATAGCATTGTTCCTTCAATTTTCAATCCGCAATGTATTTTCTCGTGTTACGGGACGCTATCAAAAACTACTAAAACGTGATTGTTTTTGACTAGTAATCAAAATGTCCTCGTCCCGGGTTCGAACTAGCCGCTGTTTAAATTATGAATAATAATCATCAGTAACGATGGCCGAAGACTACCGGCATAAGGAGTCACCCACGATTTGCCAATGGCGTTGTCAAAGAGGACGGAGGAGAGGCCAGAGGTTTAGGGCACTCTCTTACCCGTGGGTTGGGAAACGGACGCTAACAGGCAAAGAATCAGCAACAATCAGCGGCATGAGGATGCAGAAGACAACGAAAACTACTGCATTAAATGTATGTGTGTTCACGTGTCAAGTGGCCTCTAATTGAAAAAAGTGTCATGATGATATTTCCATCGACAAGAAGTTCCAGATTAGTCACTTATTCGTACCTCTGGGAGGGGACTTCCAAGGTGGAGGCAACAGTGAGAAAAAGACTGAACAATCAACAAAAGGGTAGCATTCTATGAGTAGGAGCATGGAAAGTCAGAGGTAGGAATGTGGAAAGGAAGGTGGAAACTCTGAAAAAGGAAATACAGGGGCTCAATCCAGACATAATCGGGTTCAGTAAACTGAAATGGAAAGGAGACAAGGATTTCTAGTCAGATGAATCAAGTATAATATCGGCAACAGCAGCAAGTGGTACAACGGGAATAGGATTTGTTATGAACAGAAAGGTAGGTCAGAGGGTGAGTTACTTTGAACAATTCAATGATAGAATTATTATCAATGGAGCCGATAGCAAACCAACAGCAACCATCATGGTTCAGGGATATATAATTTGATGCTTATGGGGTATTCGAATGCTGTGGCAAGGAAAGGAATTGAAGATTATGTTATGCGAGAATATGGACCTGGTAATAGGAATGAGAGAGGAGAATTACTGATAGAGTTCTACAGTAAAATTGAATTGGTAATAGCAAATATGTTGTTCCAAACTCGCAATTTGTGAATTGATGCTTGGAAAATGCCTGGACATATGGGAAGATTTCATCAGGATCACATAACTTTCCTACAGAGATTCCGAAATCAGATGTTGGATTATAAGACGTACACAGGACCAGATATACCCTCAAACCACAATTTAGTAACTATGAAGTTTGACAATCCCGTGGAAGAATAATAGTGGTAATAAATAGGATACTGTATTATTCAGCAACGATGAGCTACGTTTGTAGTTCTCTAAGGCTAAAGATACTGTAATTAATAATACCACGATAAGCAGTACAGTTGAAATGCAATCGATGTCTCTAAAAAGCGCAATCACAGAACTTGGACGGACGAATATAGGTAAAAGAAAGATAACTGAGACGAAATCTTGGATGACAGAAAAAAAATACAACTGATCAATGTAAGAAGGAAGTACAAGAAACTTCAGGGAAACACAGGAATGCGGCGACGTAAGTCACTTAGAAATAAGATGTGTACTGTACGATGAACGGAGAAGCCAAGGTGAAATGGCTGCAGGAAAAACTTAAAGAAATGTAAAAACAAACGATCATTGGAAAGAGTGATTCAGCTCACAGAAAAGTTCAAACTATTTTCGCTGAAATTAAAAGCAAATGTGTCAACATTTAGAGTGCAGGTGGACTTCCGCTGTTAACCGTTCACGAGAGAGCACGTAGGTGGAAAGAACGCGCTGAAAGATTCTACAACGGAGAGGAATTGCCTGATGACGGGACAGAAGAAAAAATTTTTGGTTGAGATGGAGGATATAGAGCATTCAGAATTATAGTCAAAGTTTAACAGAGCTGAGGAGGACTTGCAGTCAAATAAGGTAGACTGCATATATAACATTCCTTCGGAGTTTCTAAAATCACTGTCGGATGACAATTCAAGTAGATGTGTACAATCTATGAGACTGGAGACAAATCATCGCTTTCGGAAAAATACTATCCTTAAAATTCCAAAGGCATCAAGGACACATGAGTGCGAGAATTATCACGCAAACAGCTAAACGGCACATCTGTCCAAGTTACCGGCAAGAATAATACGCGGAAGAATGGAAAAGAAAGTAGGGGATCGTTCAGGTGACGATCGGTTTGTCTTTAGAAAAGATAAATGCACCAGAGAGGCAATTCTGGCGATGAACCAGATAACGGAAACAACAGTTAGGAAAAAATAAGACACTTCCGTACGATATGTCAACTTAGAAGAAGGGTTCGACAATGTGAAATGGTTCAGTTCTCAGGAAAGTAGGTGTAAGCTATAAAGAAAAACGATTAATACGTATACAATATGCAAGAAGCAACAATAAGAACGCAAGACGAAACAGGAAGTGCTCGGATTAAAAGGAATGTAAGATACGGACGTAGTCTTTCTTCTTTGCTGTTGAATATGTACATATAAGAAACAATACCGAAAATAAAAGATAGATACAGTGGGGATTAAAATTCGGGTTGACGGAACGCCATTGATAAGTTTCCCTAATGACATTGCTACCCTCAGTGATCGGAGTGAACAGTCTAATGAGCACAGAATATGGATTGAGAGTAAAACCAGGAAGGATGAGAGTAAAGAGGAGTAGATGAAATTTAGTGAGAAACATGTGTTGAGTTACGTTTGTTGCTGTCTGCTGTCCGCTCCCTTCGCCCGTAAATAGGGTACACATACCCTTTACTGTCAGGCAACAATCGCCGTGGGTGTAAGAACCACCTGTCTACTACAGTTCATGAGATATGACGTCGTAAACGTGAGATGCGTGATAAACTGATAAACTGCCGCACGACGCAGGACGTCTAAATGTAAAACTTCTATGAACTGTATTCGCAATAAGTTTCTCAGCCAGTATCCACGTGTGCAGCTAAATGTAACTACAAAAGTTCATCACCATACCACAAATATTTCAGGGGATATCATTTCCCAAACAGTACACATATATGCCGCTGAATGTACCTACGCAACTCCATCATTGTACGACCCTCAGTTCAAGAAATTTGTCATAAAGACTGAGATGCGTGAGAAATTGCGGCGTTACGCACGAACTTTTGATACATTTATTCTTTACTACTAAGGCAATCGTACAGTCGAGTCAAATTAAGAAGCTCCCTGACACTTGGCAGCGCTTTTGAAAGCTTTCAACTACGAAGCGCAAACGGCTGTAGGCGAAGGCAATAGTAGCATCTGTAGAGTTATGAAAAGGCGTTGCCGCAGAGACGTTTACAAAACCACGTCGCAGAGAAGCGAAGCAGCTGCTCCCATCGTACAAAAACTGTCTGGGGTCATGTTTCTTGATTTGGTACTGTAACTATACATTTGTACTTTATACATATTTCTTTGTACGGTTCTCTCGCAAGTTCGAAGACGTTTTCAAAAATACATGGAAATGAAATTTTTTCGATACTTCACAACAAACGGGGTTCATTTTCTGTTTTCGTTTTTAATAGAGAATGAGTACCCCGGCAATGCCGGCCTGTCAGCTAGTAATGATCCATAAAATGTATATACGAGGGCTACTTTTTCCTCTACTTCCGATCGGTCGCGAAATGAAAACTGCAGTGAAAATCCGGTTCATTCTGAGCAAAACGGTTGCGCAATGTCTCTAATATGCCCGTATATCGTGTCACATTGCACTTTTCAGTTCTGAACGCACAGTGAGCACATAAAGGTGTCTACAACAATGTCTCCTTCCAAGTGTGAACCGAGCGGGGAGGCGCAGTGGTTAGCACACTGGACTCGCATTCGGGAGGACGACGGTTCAATCCAGTCTCCGGCCATCCTGACTTAGGTTTTCCGTGATTTCCCTAAATCGCTTCAGGCAAATGCCGGGATGGTTCCTTTGCAAGGGCACGGCCGATTTCCTTCCCCATCCTTCCCTCACCCGAGCTTGCGGTCCGTCTCTAATAACCTCGTTGTCGACGGGACGTTAAACACTAATCTCCTCCTCCTCCTCCAAGTGTGAAGTGCCTGTTGAAGGGTTGTGCCTGATTTCACGCAACCCACATAACGTAAATGTCATGCGTTTCTTCCTGTAGAGCTTTCGATGGCAACTGTTTGACCACTCGAATACAGCCCGAACTCGGCTCTCTGATTTTCGTCTCTTCGCTCACATGAAACGTTGACAACGGGTACAGCACTTTGGCACAGACAATGAGCTGCAGACCAGCTTAGAGGGTTGGTGGAAATCACAGGTGGCTGCCTTCTGTGAAGAGGGTGTTGGAAAGTTGGTCCCACACTACGACGAATATCGGAGCACCGACTATGTAGAGAAGTAGCTGGAAGTATAGCTAAATACTGCAAATAAAACATTTCGCTACCGATCGAGGGTTGAAAAGGAGAATATCCCTCATACTACACAAAGTGTTTCAAAGTTTTTGCATCAGAACTGTAGGGGTGATAGATAGTTTTTGTTAGAGACATAATGAGATTTTCACTCTGCAGCGGAATGTGCGCTGATATGAAACTTCCTGGCAGATTAAAACTGTGTGCTGGACCGAGACTCGAACTCGGGACCTTTGCCTTTCGCGGGCAAGTGGTCTACCAGCTGAGCTACCCAAACACGACTCACGCCCCGTCCTCACAGCTTCACTTCTGCCAGTACCTTCGTCTCCTACCTTCCAAACTTTACAGAAGCTCTCCTGCGAACCTTGCAGAACTAGCACTCCTGAAAGAAAGGATATTGCGGAGACATGGCTTAGCCACAGCCTGGGGGATGTTTCCAGAATGAGATTTTCACTCTGCAGCGGAGTGTGCGCTGATATGAAACTTTCTGGCAGATTAAAACTGTGTGCTGGACCGAGACTCGAAAGTTTGGAAGATAGGAGACGAAGGTACTGGCAGAAGTGAAGCTGTGAGGACGGAGCGTGAGTCGTGCTCGGCTAGCTCAGCTGGTAGAGCACTTGCCCGCCAAAGGCAAAGGTCCCGAGTTCGAGTCTCGGTCCAGCACACAGTTTTAATCTGCCAGGAAGTTTCATAGAGACACAACGCTTTCCAGAGATGCTAGCTGTCCTTTAGTATTCGCCGGTCCTCACACGGCGAGACTACACTGAACTAGTAGTGTCTGCTTATCAGGTATGCTACATACTATGTACCGTAAATTGAGAGAGCGTTTTTCAGTAAGAAAACCATAAGTACGAGTGTCTTTAAAAAGAGAAAGATATTTTAGAAGCGAATCAGAAACTTTAATTTTTCTCGGCCCAGTCCCTTGATTTGCCGTGCAGATGACTGGACTGTAGGCAATACACATTGCCTACTCACACAGCAGAGTACTTATCTTCTGCCGCCTCTCAGTACAACAGAGATTTTCCTAAAGTTTGCAGCAGAATTTGTAGACTGAGATATGTAAAGATATAAACATTTGTGCTAAAAGTTTTATGGAGGGGAACGGGGTGATGACCCCAAAACCATGCCCTTGGACGCCGCACCTGCCTTACATCACATTGCGAACGTGTCAGCTCTGCGGACGTTGAGCAATATGGTGTTCTCGTCTTGGGCGACTTCATGACGAGAGCGTGTCCACTACAGGATTTATTTATTTGGCCGAACGTGACGGTTGTGAGGGAGGGAAGGAGGGGGTGGGGTGGGGGGGAGGAGAGATGTTTCCTACGTCCGCACGATATAATAAAACAACGTATTGATTGGGTTTTAACGCACAAACAATCTGCCAACATTCCCTCACACTGTGCCTCCGGTATATGACCTATCGGACACAAGATCGATAACAAACGTAACTGTTGCAGGTTGCTGACGGTGAACGAGGACTCTGTACCAGCACCCAGCGCCAGCCGCCGAGCAGCACAATCGCACAACGTCAAGGTATCGACATGCATGATACCCACTACTAACAAAGCCTATCCTTACACAACCTATCGCAGGCAGCAAGACAACCGCTACTGCTCTTGCCGCCCGACCTAACTTTCGCAGAGGTTTTTTTCCCTTGGCCCTTGCCTTGGCACTTTTTTTCCTCTGCCCATCAAACCGCTACCCTTCGTCAGATTTCGACCAATCTATCTCCAGATGAGCGCGTATTAATGGTTAATCCTAACCAGACGTACGCAAACATCGCAGTACCACATCCTGCGACACCTCACTTTAGTGAATACTAACCCTTATGCAGAGATGGCAGTAGACCTTTTGTGTTGGCCATCATGCCGGTGTGGGCATTAAAAAAAATGGGTTTTATGGTTTTTAAAGCTATGCGCTTACCTGTACCCTGGACTCTGGGAGGTTGATCTTCAGGGCGACCTCCTCCCTCATGAAGATGTCCGGGTAGCGCGTCTTGGCGAACAGCGCCTCCAGAACGTCCAGCTGGGCGCGCGTGAACGTCGTGCGCTCCCTGCGCTGCTTCCGAGGGTTGGCAGCTGTCGGCAAGAGGAGGAGGTGAGCTAAAGCAAGCGAACAAAAGCGGCCCTATACTAAGAGCAGGGGGCTTGTACAAGACACAAATGCATCTAAACATCTACACCACACATGAATGGTCATTAAAAGGGGTCAATCGCAGCAATTTGTACTCAGCATGCATTACAATCTCTATTCGACGTTGTCACCCGGAGAAAACGAAGAAGAAAGTTTTAAAATTTTTGTTTTGGTTCTGTTTCTTCTTCTTTGCGTGGTGCGATTTAATAAACTCTCAAAAGTGTAAAATAACAGTGACATCGAATGATTAACTCGTTGGAGCAGTATGAAAGGTGCTGATTTTGTACAAATTTAATACTGGTTATCTTACAGCTTCCAAGGTGACAGTGTACGGTGGAAAATAAATAATACAGGGTGTTAGGGATATAAGTACAGATATTTTTATTGGTGACTGAGAACAGTGTACTGAACAACATTACATCACAATTTACTTTGTTTGCAGACTAATAATTATAGCTATTAGTAGTATCATGTTTTCAGGTTGGTTAGTACCTCCAAGTGCATGTGGCGAGAGAAAGCCATTAATGCTTATTTTCCCCCGAGACACGTGTGGAAGTGTGAATGCGTGGGCACAAAACGGTTGGTCTATACTGACAGGCATAGTCTTCTTAATGGTGCAGCTATGATCACGTAGAAAACATCAGGTAGTAAATTATTTTGCAGGAAGACTGTTAGACACAGAGAACAAACAAGTAACACACTAAAGTGGGTACGTACTAAAGCACTTATAATCGAAACACTATGTATGTATTTTTTTTCTTTACTTCTGTCCAGACAGCCACATTTTAAGGTTCCGTCCTCAGGTACATGAAGCAGGAATCGATGTGATCGACATGCGGTGCACAGCCTATACAGGAAATAATGACGAAAATTGTCACGGTTCGAAGTACACAACAATACTCGCAAAAGCAAAACCGTTCCGATTAACATTGGTCCCCGAACGAGTCATTTGTGAGAGTACTGCGAATGTGTCATAACGAACCGCTACTCACTTCAGTATGATTTATCGTCCTATTTAGTGCAAATGTACTTGAAATATAAACTTGCAGATTAAGTCCCAAATCCAGTTTTATATCATCTGCATCGCACCAAAGCAACCACTTTGTTCTTTAAAGTGGGCGACCAATATTTTGTCGAGTGAACTCATATTTATACCGAACTGATGAATGAAACTAATCGTAGGCAGAATTATCGATATAGCAGAGTTTAGTGGGGTGAAGACGTCATTCCAAGACATCGATACTTCCCTGGGAATCTCCCATCTCGTGGTTATGTAAGTTATAAGGCTGTCGAACGTGTTATCGACCAAAGTTATCTCTCAAAAGTTTAATGAAAGACAGGCATGGCGAACATGAAGGCCTGACAAGCAACGCTGCCCTTCGTTCTTCGAAGGAGGCTTCAACTTTTCCGCCTCTTGCGTCTGGTCAGTCTCGCTTTCCTAGCGTTTACCTTGTAAATTCGCTGTTTTTAATGATACAGCAACTTTTTTAGAACATTTTGCTACAAGATGCCCCTCCTGTGGCCACAATTGTCAGATACAACATAAAGGAGAGAAGTCGTGTGTCCCATTTGCCTGTGAATCGTCCAATGTTGGTGTTTTTTATCGGTCCGTGCAGGACAGTCCACGGTACAAATATGCTCCAAAAGTCCACTCACGAAAATTTGATTTTTCATGGGTCATATCTCGAGCGCGAAAATGCGATATTTCAGGTGTCATATCTCGAGTTCTATTGATCACGGAGATAAGGGGTTAAGTGTTTTGGATAGTCATTCGCCTAGCGACCATTTGTATAACTACTGGAAGAATGGGTGTCCTGTAGCTATACTACAGTACAGAGTCAAAATTTAAACGTTACACTCTTTCCAGGCCAGACAAATTGAACAAATCGGTGGGTTCTTTAGTATTAGGTGTAGTCTAGGTTAAACCTTAGATAGTTCTTAAAAGCACCATTTCTTCGTCGGTGGTTCCTGAGAAAATCCCGAAATATCATGATTTTTGAGTACGGAAAGTGCCAACTACGGGTATGGGCACTTCTATAATTTCCATTCATGGTAGACAGTCAAAGCTTTTACTATATGCTTTTAAAATGATGTTCTGGAGCAACTTTGAAACTTCTTTTCGATATCATTACCCGTTACCGAGATACAGAGGTTCAAAGTGATGGCAGTTATGCACGTAAAATACGCACGTAATATACGGTCTGTGGAGTAAAAGTACTTTAACTGACGTAGTGAACATGGGTACCGGTTTTAGGGTCACCACAAGGATTCAGGGGTCATCAAAATATGTTTTTAGTCGTCAGTTTTCCACCGATAGAATTTTTTTAACGCGCTGTCACTGCATAATGGACATTTGACGCCTGTACAAATATGCCCAAAATGGTACTTTAGTGACCAAAAATGTGCTGAAAAGAACTTAAAATGACTGCCAAAAATTATGTAAAACTGGAAAGACTGCAAAAACAATAAAATATTTCTAATAACATTTTTGTTCTTTTAAGATACAAATCATAAGCAAGACGTTTTCGATAAATTGCAATAGATGATCGAAGTATGCAGGAAAAATGTAAGGCAAACGATTTTGTGTTAACCTTATATTATGCGTACTTATCTTTTGTTTATATGTGTCAAAGTATATAAATAAATTATCAAAACTTCATTGACCTAAAAGTTCAAGTGGCTCTGAGCACTATGGACTTAACTGCTAAGGTCATCAGTCCCCTAGAACTTAGAACTATTTAAACTTAACTGACCTAAGGACATCACACACATCCATGCCCGAGGCAGGATTCGAACCTGCGACCGTAGCGGTCGCGCGGTTCCAGACTGTAGCGAGTAGGACCGCTCGGTCACTCCAGCCGGCACACTGACCTAAAGAATTCGTTGTATATAAGCAGCACACCCTGCTGTTGCAAGTAAAAAAAGAGAATCAGCTGAAAAATAATCCTACCGGAGCATAAAAAGGCGAATACGTTCCTCTTTAAAAGAATCTGGCAGAAATGTGGGAAACTATCTGCCTCCATCTTCATTCCACCCTCCTCGTCAAAAATTTTGGCATGCGCACATGCTTGCGCTTTTTCGTGCTGAAAGAGAGTAACAGAAATGCAGTAACGGCGGAGGACAGAGAAGACAGTGCCAACCGGACAAAAAGAGAGAGAAGAAAGTGATGGCGGGATAGAAAAAGCGCCAGTGAAAGAGACAGAGATGGATGAAGGCAATAGCAAAGAGAGAGGAGACATTGCTGGTCAGTGAGAGACAGTGGCAGTAAAAGAGAAAGAGAGGAGATGGAAGCAGTGGAAGCAAAAGAGAGAGGAAACAGTAGATCTGAAAAAAAAAACAGATGCGTGGGGACTATACATAGGGTTCGGGGGTCTGGACCTTCCGCGACCGACGAAATTTAACACGAAGGTATACTGAGGGCGCATTTTAGACTGAAATTTTACACACGTGGGTGTACGGGAAAAAGTAAGTTGGACCTCCCAGAATTTTTGAGCTGCCGAGGTATGATGAAGACATTGACAGTGGGGAAGAAAGCGGAAAGAAAACAGTGTAAGTGAGAGACGGAGCAGTGGCAGTGGAATGCACTGTAAATCAATGGAAGGAAAAGGAGACAGTGGGAGAGAGACAAACGAGATGTAATCAAAAGATAACGGAAATTATTTTAATTTTGTGGGCTTCATACACCCGATTTTCAATTTTGTTATCTTGCTGGTACACATATTCCCCATATATGTTTGCATTTTCAATTTTGTTATCTTGCTGGTACACGTGTTCCCGATATATGTTTGCATTTTCAGCTGTTTTGAATATTCAGTTTATTGTGGACACTCGAAAAGGTTATACGTGTTTTCGAGTGTTCGGTGAATTTTTACTTTCGGAAAAGATGGATCAAAGAATATGCATTAAATTTTGCTTGAAAAATGGAATAAACTCAGCACCACATTCGAAATGTTGACTGGATTTTGTTGAATCTATCATGAGTAAGACAGCAGTGTGCGAGTGGTAAAAATGTTTCAAAGAGAGTTGAAAAGATGTCGAAGACGATGATCTTGGACGTCCTAATACATCAGTTGCGATGGAAAAAGTAAAGAAAATGGTTCTGGAAAATCGCCAAATCCCTATTAGAAAGGTTGCTAATGATGTCGGCATATCTTTTAGCTCATGCCAAGCAAATTTTTCGGATGTTTTTTGCGTGAAACGTGTAGCAGCAAAGTCTGTTCTGAAATTGTTGAATTTCCACTAAAAACGAAGTCGCATAGACATCGCTCAAGAACTGCTGAATGAAGTCAACAGCGATCCAGAGCTTCCTAAAAGAAGGTGATAATAGGTGACGAACATGTTTATATGGGTATGGCGTCGAAACCAGACGCAATCGTTCCAATGGAAACTGCGTGAAGTGTCAACACAAAAAAAAATTCGGCAAGTTAGATTATGTATGAAGGTTCTTCTCACTGTTTTCTTCGATTACAACGGAATAGTGCATCATGAGTGCATGCTTTATGGTCGTACGGTCAATAAGGTATGTTACGTGGAAGCTCTGCGCCGTTTGCGTGACTCAGTCCGAAGAAAACTACCAGAACTGTGAAAAAACCACTCGTGGAAATTACATCACGATAATGCTCTCACTCACACCTTAATGCTTATTTGTAATTTTTTGGCAAAAAGCAAAACTGTTATGATGCCTCAGCGATCGCATTTACCGGACATGGCCCCCTGCAATTTTTTTCTATCCCCGAGGCAAAATATTGTCCTTCCATGGTTCTCTTCAAACTATGAAATGACGACGTTTCGCCGCCATTGATAAGATAAAAACAGAATCGCTGTAGGAGCCGAAAACTATAACGAAAAGTGAGTTCCAGAAGTGCTTTCAAGATTGGAAAAAGCACTGGCACAAGTGTATTTTATGTGAGGGGGACTACTCTGAAGGGAACAAAGTTGATGATGATGACTGAATAAAGATTCTTTTAGAAAAACAAAAATTCCCGTTGCTTTTTGATCACACCTCGTATGTAGACCGTGGCAGTGAGAGGGAGTTGCTGAGTATGAAGGTTATTTACACAGAGAGACTGAGTAAAAGGATTTAGAATCTTCTGTGTTAAAAGAGCGCGAATATGTTCACATGTAAAAATTTTTGGTGACTGAGGCGGAATGAAGATTTGGCAGTTAGTTCCGCATTTTTCTGTCAAAGTCTTTTAAAGACGATTATGTTCGCCTTTTTTGCTCTCCGACAGGAGCATTTTTCAGCTGGTGCTATCTTACTTCAAATTTGTATTTTACTTTCCGACGCCGAATTTGGTGACCACCTCAGAATTTGCATAACCGAGCTTTCAAAACACTTTTGGCCGGTCATTGTCTTGCTGGAAAAATATTTTTAGGCCGTACATCTCCCTGACGTAGCGATTGCTGTTTTTTTTCTCGAAACCTCATCAGTCACGAAATGGAAACCACGGTGTAAATAAAAAATATTCGTTGGTTTCCATTCCTACGTAATATTTCAGCATGTAAAAGATTGTGGATTGCTGCTTCTTGATAAAAAAAAAATGAAGAAATAAAAATAATTAAAAAAGTGTAAGGATGAAGGCTCAGTCAACGTAGTAGTGTATAACACATATGCTGGCATTACTGTAGGATAGTCTGAAGCACTACGAATTGCCGCTTTACATAGTAGTTGAGCGTCAGCTATGTGGTGCTAGTCGCCGATAGCGTTCATGTGTCCTTAGCAGTCTGAGGCAATCTCGATTTATGGACTGTGGAAGCCAATGCGGGAGCTTATGTGCCACCAGGTCAGCCCGCAACAGATGCTGTCGGATCATCGACACCTACCGTCCACACCTGCTGCAGTGTTCCAATGTCGAACCAACATTGTGGACGAAGTTGCACGGTCTTCTATAAGGACATCCTACATCACAGCCACATGCTGGGTCTAGCACCTGCTCGTCGTTGCGTATGATCTTCTATTCAGTCTATCGAGACTGTGTTGTCAACACACTCTGTACAAACCAGAATGCAACCACAGAAAGAATCTTTGCTGGAGACCTATCATCCTGTCCCGTTCGAACACAGCTCATAGTGGCGTTGCGCTCCTTGCCGACGGCGAGACATACTGACGCTAGCTTCTTTCTTTGACGTTTTACTAGTTGAGCTTTGTGATTATGGGGAGGAGGGTCCTCTGCGGCATGATAATCCTTTGGTCCCCAACGGACAGAAGACTGTCAATGCCCCGCTTGCTGGGCTGCTTATCTACCTGGTTTTTATTATCTTCCCGTTTTTTTAATGGAAGCCAGGGCATCTGGTCACCCTCTATCACTAACATTGCCACATCCAGATTAACACGCCGACGGCGTGAAGACGCGGGATAAGGTCAGGAAAAAGAAGAATATGCTTCTCCTAATATGTGTGCTAGTAAAAACATCTTCCGTTCGTCTTCCCTACAACATTTCCTATGTTATTATTTGAATTTAAGTTGTTCGGAATTGTAGTTCCTAGCTGTTTCGTTGAATCGACAAGCATCAAATTTGTATGAATTATTGTGTAACGAATTTTTTAAATACTGATTTGGAGGGCGTCACACTTTCTGTTACTTAGAGTCACATGCCACTTTTTTCACCATGCAGATAACTTGTCTACATCACCTTCAGTTCGTTTTGAGGTTCTGATGACTTTACCAGTCCCCTGCAAACAATCTAAGAGGGCTGCTCAGAATGTTTTCTAGATCGTAATCATACACTATGGGGCGCTGATGACCTCGACGTTGAGCGCCCATAATCCCCAACACACACACACACACACACACACACACACACACACACACACACACATACACTATGTGACCAAAAGTATCCGCACCCCCCCAAAAACATACGTTTTTCATTTTAGGTGCATTGTGCTGCCACCTACAGCCAGTACTCCATATCAGCGACCTCAGCAGTCATTAGACATCGTGAGAGAGGAGAATGGGGCTCTCCGCGGAACTCACGGACTTCGAACGTGGTCAGGTGATTGGGTGTCACTGGTGTCATACGTCTGTACGCGAGATTTCCACACTCCTAAACATCCCTACGTCCACTGTTTCCGATGTGATTGTGAAGTGGAAACGTAAAGGGACACGTAAAGTACAAAAGCGTACAGGCCGACCTCGTCTGTTGACTTACAGAGACCGCCGACAGTTCAAGAGAGTCGTGACGTGTAATAAGCAGACATCTATCCAGACCATCACACAGAAATTCCAAACTGGATCAGGATCCACTACAAGTACTATGACAGTTAGGCGGGAGGTGAGAAAACTTGGATTTCACAGTGGAGCGGCTGCTCATAAGCCACACATCACGCCGGTAAATGACAAACGACGCCTGGCTTGGTGTACAGACCGTAAACATTGGACGATTGAGCAGTGGAAAAACGTTGTGTGGAGTGACGAATCATAGTACACATTATGGCGTTCCGAAGGGAGGGTGCGGCGTGGTGTGGCCGAGCGGTTTGAGGCGCAATGTCACGGACTGCGCGGCCCCTTCCGGCGCAGGTTCGAGTCCTCCCTCGGGCATGGATGTGTGTGTTTTTCTTAGCATAAGTTAGTTTAAGTAGTTTGTAAGTCTAGGGACCGATGTCCTCAGCATTTTGTTCTAAGAAATTCACACACATTTGATGACAGGGCGTGGATATGATGGATGCCCGGTGAACGTGAACATCAGGCAGCGTGTGTAGTGCCAACAGTAAAATTCGGAGGCAGTGGTGTTATGGTGTGGTCGTGTTGCACCCCCTGTTGTTTTGCGTGGCACTATCACAGCACAGCATCCTGTTGCTTTCCACTTTTGAGGGGGATGGCGATTGCATCTTTCGACACGTCGAGCACCTGTTCATAATGCACGGCATGTGACGGAGCGGTTACGCCACAATAACATCCCCGTAATGGACTGGCCTGCACAGAGTCCTGACTTAAATCCTATAGAACACTTTTGGGATGTCTTGGAACGCCGACTTCGTGCCAGGCCTGACCGACCAACATCGGTACCTCTCCTCAGTGCAGCACTCCGTGATGAATGGGCTGCCATTTCCCAAGAAACTTTCCACCACTTGATGGAACGTATCCCTGTGAAAGTGGAAGCTGTCATCAAGGCTAAGGGTGGGCCTACACCATATTGAATTCCAGCGTTACTGATGAAGGGCACCACGAACTTGTAAGTCATTTTCAGTCAGATGTCCGGATACTTTGGACCACATAGTGTAGAATAAAGGGTCTGTTTCCCCTATTTATGCGTAATACGATACATTTTTTTTTACGTTGAGGGTCAACTGCACCAAGCGTGGACCCTCTACAGGTCTTGACGCATTTCGCTAAAGTATTCTGGCGTTGAGACTTCTCTGAACGCCGGCCGCGGTGGTCTCGCAGTTCTAGGCGCGCAGTCCGGTACCGTGCGACTGCTACGGTCGCAGGTTAGAATCCTGCCTCGGGCATGGATGTGTGTGATGTCCTTAGGTTAGTTAGGTTTAAGTAGTTCTAAGTTCTAGGGGACTGACGACCACAGCTGTTAAGTCCCATAGTGCTCAGAGCCATTTGAACTTCTCTGAACAGTACAGTATTATCCGCGAATAGCCTCACGGAACTTTCAGCAACTTTTCTACAGAAGTGGGCAACTCGGTTCAGTCAACCGACGCTAGCGGCTGCGTGATCGTGTATCCGTAGTCACGTGCGCCATTCTATATTGGCGATAACACAGCCACTGTGAGCACGGGATAAGAGGGAGGTGAGGAGTGTACGGACGGACGGACGGAGCCGCTGAGCCGCCGGCGCCGGCTGCGGTTAAGGCGATTAGCGGCCAATCGGCCGGACGGGCAGCCGCGCGCCGCTGCGCCCGCCGAGTGTATCTCCGAGCGCCAGGCGAGCAACATCGCGGGGGGAGGGGGGCGCGAGGGGAAAGGCACGATCTCGCTGATTCCTGCCCCCACCCCCACCCCAACACCTCACGCAACCAGACCGGGGACTCCCTTGTCGATTTCGTGCTGAGCCGGTCACATGAAACTGTCTGGCACTTTTATTTCGATTTACTTCCGCTTTCACCCTGCTTAGGCTACGCCGTATTGATATTCATTACCGAAAGCCCGTGGGAGGCCCCTTATCTCTAGCTGCGACGTGACTGTTTGAAGTGGACTCGGCATCATCCCTTTGATACAACTCAGTGTCTTTCAGCTTTACGCTCGCGTAGTTTTCACGTCTAATTAATTAAAAAAGAATGGAAAAACTAGAAGAAGTTGACCTCGGGGAACATCAACTCGGGTGACAGCGAAATGAAGAAATACGCGTAGCATCATTAATTCTAAGACTTACCTTAGAAGACAGATCAAAGAAAAGCAAACCTGCGTTTCCAGCTTGCGTAGATTTAGAGAAAGCTTTTGACAGTGTTGACAGGAGTACAGTCTATGAAATTTTGAAGGTAGCGGGGAACAAAAGCCGGCCGAAGTGGCCGTGCGGTTAAAGGCGCTGCAGTCTGGAACCGCAAGACCGCTACGGTCGCAGGTTCGAATCCTGCCTCGGGCATGGATGTTTGTGATGTCCTTAGGTTAGTTAGGTTTAACTAGTTCTAAGTTCTAGGGGACTAATGACCTCAGCAGTTGAGTCCCATAGTGCTCAGAGCCATTTAAAACAATTTTTGGGGAACAAACTACGGGGTGCAAGAAGGTATCTAAAACTTGTACAGAAACTAGACTCCAATAATAAGGCTCAAAGGACATGAAAGAGAATCAGTGTTAAGAAGGGTTGATGCCTACCCCCAGTGTTATTGAATCTGTACATTTAGCAGATACTAAAGAAAACCAAACAGATATTTGGAGAAGGAATTAAAGTTGAGGAAGAAGAGAGTTTGAGGTTTGCCAATGACATTGTAGTTTTGTCAGAGAAAGCGGAGGACTTAGAGGAGCAGATTAACGCAATGATTAGTGTCTTGAAAAGAGATTACATTGTAAGAGGTCCGAGCAGATGTAATTTCGATGTATTGCTCATGCGCTGCCTGCGATATGCAAGGACTCTAACCAGAGAGCAGTGTTGACTGCAGTAGGAACTGTGTAGCTGTAGCAGTAAGTTGTTGCTAGTCTGGAGTCTGCTCTGGTCTGGTCTGGTGTATCGTGTTGGCTGGCCCGGTCGCGGTGCAGCGATGCCGGAGCCTGAGTATTATTGTATAAGGTAAAAAGCAGCCTCGCGCATATGTAGTAATGTTATCTCAAGTCGCATGTAAATGTTTTAAAACTCTCGTAATAATATCTTCCTCATAAAAAGTAACTTTTAACAACCATTCATTTCAATTTAAAGAATTTACTAATTTCTCCCATCCATGATCATCCCGATTATTGCAATAGAAAAATCAGTTGCTCCCTTTCATAAATGACAGATAGGTCGGGCAGCATTGTACAGAGCTGTGCCGGAAAAATTTATTGTAAGAGCAGATATATCCGGCGACTTCATTGAGGTAAGAATTTTTCCTTTCTTTATTCAGAATGATCTTTCAGGGCCATGACGCAGCACTGCTGTCGTCCAAAATTTACCAGGTTACATTCACAGTGAATTATTGAAAAGTCATAAGTGAGCGACAATTTAATTGAGAGGTTAGTTACATTGTTTTATTACCAGGTTACTGAATTTATTTTTTTATTGGGACGTTACACTGAATGTGAACGACATAATTATAATTTTTACTGTTGAGAGGTTTAGGAATTTTTCTGTTGTGAGGTTACACTAAATGTGAATGAAGTTTGAGCTTAGATTAAATCAGAAAGAATTTTGTGGGTGGATCAAATGTAAACGAATTTTGTGTGGAGGTTAATGTGAAAAGAATTTTTTAGGGAGGTTATAAATGTAAATGAATTTCGTGGGGAGGTTACACTGTGAAAGAATTTTGTTTTGAGGTTACACTAAACCAGAATCATTATCCATAATATTTATCAATATTTTGTGGGGAGGTTACAACATATAAGTTGAATAACAAAAAAAAAGCGTAATGGACTGTAATCGAATTAAATCAGGCGATTCTGAGGGAATTACGTATATTGGGAAATGAGACATTAGAAGTAGTAGACAGCTTTTGCTATTTGAGCAACAAAACAATTGATGGTGGCTGAAGTAGAGAGAGTATAAAATCCAGACTCTGCAACAGGAAGAAAAGCATTTCTGAAGGAGAGGAATCCATCAACGTCTAATATAAATTTAAATGTTAGGACTCTTTTCTGAAGCGGTTCAGCTATGCAAGAAAGCAAAACGTGGACGATGAAGAGTTCACGCAAAAAGAAAATAGAAGCTCTTGAAATCCAGGACTACAGAAGAATGCTGATGGTCAGATTAGATGGGTGTGTCGAACTGCTAATGAGGAGATACTGAATCGTATTGGGGAAAAAAGAAATTTATGGCACAGATTGACTAAAAACTGGGGTCGGTTGATAGAACAACCCCTACACGTCAACGAATAATGGTAATGGAAGAAAGTGTAGAGGGTAAAATCTGTAGAGTCAGCCCTAATCGTGAATACAGTATGTAGATCTAGGGGGATGTATGGTTCAAATGGCTCTGAGCAATATGGGACTTAACTTCTGAGGTCATCAGTCCCCTAGAACTTAGAACTACCTAAACCTAACTAACCTAAGGACAGCACACACACCCATGCCCGAGGCAGGATTCGAACCTGCCACCGTAGCGGTCGCGCGGTTCCAGACTGTAGCGCCTAGAACCGCTCGGCCACTCCGGCCGGCCCAGTGGATGTAGGTTGCGGTAGGTACGCAGATATGAAGAGGACTTCTGATGAATGACTGGGGTGGAAAGATGCACCAAACCAGTCTTCGGACTGAAGACCGCAACAACATTTGTCGTAAAATTTTAGAACACGCACTTTATGGCCGCGCTTCTTGACTTTTCTGGACACCGAAAATCTCACCCGTAGAAATCAACATAGAATCTGCGAGACACGATCGTGTGAAGCCGTGCTCGCCGTGCCGTCTATCAGACCCACAAAGCAGTAGACACTGATGGTCACGTTGAAGCGATGTTCCTTGGCTACCGGACCGTTCGCTACGTCACCTAGTAAGTAAAACACGGGTGTACCGAATATCAGAACAACGTTTGATTCAGTGGAAGGTTAATTACAAATGGAACACAGCACGCCATTCTGAATGAAGATCAATCTTCACACAGTAGCTTCAGTTTGTGACTAGGGAGGGATATAGGACTATCAATTTTCACAATATTTGCGCAACAGCAGAAAAAATGGTTCAAATGGCTCTGAGCACTATGGGACTCAACTGCTGAGGTCATTAGTCCCCTAGAACTTAGAACTAGTTAAACCTAACTAACCTAAGGACATCACAAACATCCATGCCCGAGGCAGGATTCGAACCTGCGACCGTAGCGGTCTTGCGGTTCCAGACTGCAGCGCCTTTAACCGCACGGCCACTTCGGCCGGCAACAGCAGAAAACTGCAGTAAAATGCAAGAGAACGTACAACCTGTCGACACTTGCTGCAAGGGTTGGCAGCTGAGCCTCAAATAAAGAAACACGTTACGCATAAATAGGCGGTAATATCCGGTATTGTTTAATAACACGATTAGCGAACAATCACTTTAAACAGACACATCCATTGAATATCTGAGAGCATGCTTACGAAGAGATTTACAGTGGAGTGACCATATAAACTAATCGTAGAAAATGAAATATTCTCTGACTTGTCTTCCACAGCTTTAATAAACCACATTTTCTTGTATAGCCACACCAAAAACTGATAAAATCTGTGCTTTGCTCCAACTACTTTCATATATGTGATGTCTGTTTTTTCGGACATATAAGACGATGACGGCCAATGATCGCTTCAGTGCAGACGCATACCAAGCTCGAACTCTTAAGGGCATCAGCGAGATGCCGTGATTAGTGAGACCCATGAGCAGGGGCATTAAGTCAGTAGCGTGTAGTATAAATGTGAGAATTTCGGTCTCGCGAGGGCGTGCTAGGATAGACCGTGCGGTTGTAGCCTCCACCATGACCGGTGGCGTAGTGGTCAGTGCATCTTCCTTAGCATGCAAGACCCGTGGGTTCGAATCCCGGTCTAGCACAAGTTTTCTAATTGCCCCATTGGTATAAGTCACTGCCCACTGGCACCTAATGTCCTTTGTGTCACAACTACTTTCGACAGTACGCCATCGTATGCCAAGCTTTAAAATTAAATAGACATCTAACATATTTTAAAATTACTGACACGTATACACCAGTTAAAAAAAGTTGGTCTGCCTGACAATGAGTTGCTGTCGAACCTAGATCAAATCATATTAGCAGCTTTGTGGTGGCAGTACATCAGAACGTCAGCTGTACGAAAGGCAGATGCCAGACTGGGATTTATTGGAAGCATCCTCAGGAAGTGTTGTCCACCCACTGAGATAGTTACAAAAACCCTCATTCACTTGATGCTTGAGTATCGGTAAAACCGGTAAAAACCAGGAAATTGTCTGATTTCATTACAAAATACAATAAGCGAACTGTATACAATTAACTGAAAAGCTGTGCGAGATAATTAGTCTCACTGTATCATTACGGCCAAAAAATTTTAGAATACAGTCAAAAAAATGGTGCAAATGGCTCTGAGCACTATGGGACTTAAACATCTGAGGTCATCAGTCCCCTAGAACTGAGAACTACTTAAACCTAACTAACCTAAGGATATCACACACATCCATGCCCGAGGCAGGATTCGAACCTGCGACCGTTTCGGCCGCGCGGTTCCGGACGGAAGCGCCTAGAACCGCTCGGCCACACCGGCCGGCAATATAGTCATATGTATAATGAAAGATATGGAAATCTCCTCACATTTTAATTATCCCTTTTTACGAAGACGTAAAGGGCAAAGACGTACATTTGGGAACAGGCACATTCGTGAAACGTAAAGCTACTATAATAATGGATAACTTTTAAGATATTTTGCAAAGTAATTGTTGAAGTTAAAATCTTCTGGACTGTTAGGCCGCATTATATTTCTTGTAAACGATCGACATTTCGACCCCTCTGCTGGGATCTTCTTCAGGACCTTGTGGTACCTACCGTTGACTGAACACTGTCAGAGACCAGTGTCGCGTTCTCTTGTAAAAGGCACTTCTCCCGCGCTTGTGCTGGAGAAGTGGGAGAGAGGGTAACTTAGGTTTTCCCGTATCGTTGCTCCCCGCCATCAAGAAAAGTGAACACGTGGCAATGGCTTGCGAACAATTGAAACAACACTCTGGAGGCCACCTATGCGGAGAATAATATTTTGGATAAACATTCCTCTTCTCTTCCTCTGCTCGTTTCGCATTTACCGAATGATGATGGTCCATTAACAGCAGCAAGAGAAATTTTAACGAATAACTATGCTCCAGCATAAGTGAGGGAACGATCCCTTTCCAACCAATGACGGTGACCCACAAGAGATTTAGCAAATAACCCCCTTCTTCGGCGTTCGCGCGGGGTTTCTTCACTTACCATCCAATGATACCAATGATCTTGTATGAATAGTATATGAATCAGTTGGCGTGGCACCTTTACTCTGATAAGATTTTTCCGTACGTAGTGTGTCATGGGATTTACAGCTTTTCCTTCGGCTGTCCTTGTAAGAGAAGGTGTTTTTGTTTTGTTTTTTGCAGTTTTTTCTTTTTTTGAGTAATCAGTCTTGATTCGTTTGATGAGGCACTGGATATGTTTGTCTCTATTTTCCCCTACAGTTTTTATCCTCTACAGTTCTCCTTATCACTGCGGAAGTTAGTCCGTGAAGTCATAACACGTGTCTTATCATCCCGTCCCCACTTGTCAGTGTTTTCCATTTGTTCCTTTCTTCATCAACACTGCGGAGAACCTCCTCATTCCTTATTTCATCAATCCACCTAATATTCAACATTCTTCTATGGCGCCACATCCCAGACGCTTCGACAGTCTTGTTTTCCAGTTTTCCCACAATCAACGATACACAACAATAATATGGTGTGCTGCAGACGAACACTCTCAAAAATTTCTTTCTCAAATTAAGGCCTATGTTTGACATAAGCAGACTTCTTTTGACCCAGAGCGTCCTCTTTGCCGGTGCTAATCTACTTTTAATGTCCTCCATGCTTCGCCTGCCATGTGTTATTTTGCTTCAAAGTTAACAGAATTTCTACTTAGTCTAATTAACAGCAGGAAAAAACCATAAAAGACGTAAAAGATATTCAAACTGAAGTCAAACATCTAAACGATATATGCGAAGCTGTTGTCACTCAAGGAAAATCTTATCGGTCAGTTCATGACTCAATAAAAGCACGTATTACTGTAATTGAAGGCAAAGTTAACACTATGGGTAAACAACTTACAGAAGAACTGCAATAACACGCTGCCCACCATTTTGCCAACATAAAGAAAGAATTTCATGACTGGGTTGATCAGAAAAATAAATATTTCGACCAATGTATAGAGGAAAAGTTACCGACGATTGTGCACGACACCGTAGCCGAATTTGTTAAAAATAATAAACACGTCATAGCTGAGGCAGCTCAACTCAACGCAGCACGACAGAAACAACTAAACAATAAATGAAAAAGTCTTCCAAAGCTGTGTTAAACTTTGTAATACTGGGTGCCCTATGTCTTCTATACCACTCGCAGTTTTTTTTCCGTTCGCAGCTCGTGGTCTAGTGGCTAACGTTGCTTCCTCTGGATCACGGGGTCCCGGTTCGATTCCCGGCCGGGTTTGGGATTTTCTCTGCTCGGGGACTGGATGTTTGTGTTGTCCTCATCATTTCATCACCATCATTCGTGACAGAGGCTACATTGGACTGGGTAAAAAAATTGGACTGTGTAAAAATTGGGACTTTGCACAGGCGCTGATGACCGCGCAGTTGAGCGCCCCACAAACCAAACGTCATCGTCATCAGTTCTTCTTTTGTAATGTCATTAACTAAGTTCTCCCCCTCGTAGAGGTATTCATTGTATTCTTCCAACTACCTGCTCCCCCCTCAGCGTTTAACACTCTTAATGCTGCATCCCTTGATTTTAATTTCAACGGAAGGGTGTTTAAACTTTTCAATATGCTGAATCAGTCCTTCCGACGATCATTTATTTTTCGATATTTCCTGCAGCCATTTGGCGTTTGCTTCCCTGCTCTTCTAATTTACCTCATTCCTAAGTGACTCATATTGCTATATTCCTCTCTTTCACTAAACATTTTTATATTTCCTCGTTATTCGATCAGTTGAAGTATTTCTTCTATTAATCAATATTTCTTTGCAGTTACCTTCCTCGTACCTGCGTTTGCCTGTCCAGCTTCCACGAATGCCCTTTTTAGCTATGTTTATTGGTCTCAAGTGAACTGCCTATTGTAAGTTATAAAAAGGGACAAAACTATGGAAACACCAAAAACACAACAGATTACCACGTCCAATACGGTGTGGAAAAACCGCTGGCATTTAAAACAGTTTCCAGTCGTCTCGTAATGGATAAATACAGTTACGTTTGGTTTTCAAGGAATCTTATATCATCCTTCCTGCAAAATAGTGGCACGTTCAGGTAACGATGATGGAATTGGGTGGCGACCACGCACTATTATGTCCAAACTAGACCAAAATGGCTAGATAATATTGAGATATGATAACTGTATTGCCCAGGGGCGATGCGAAAATCCATCATCGTATTCACAAAACCTGTCCTGGACGATGCAAGCTGTATGAACAAAGGCCCTGTCGTCTTGGAACATAGCATCAGTATTGGGGTATAAACATTGTACCATGGGATGGACCTGATCAGCCAAAATGATCACATGACCCTTGGCATAAAGAGATTTGGCAGAATAATTATGACACCCATGGATATCACGATATGGATGCTGAACTCCCGCCATGTTTCACTCTTGGGACGTAAACTCGGCCGAAAGGTGGGAGCAATCTGAAATAAGACTCACCTGTCCAAATAACTTCCGTCCATTGCTCCATAGTCCAGGTTTCATGGCTTCGGCACCACGTTTTTCTGTTCAGGGCATTTACAACACAGACGGAGTGGTTCTCAGATTGCAGCTATCACTGCAATTCACAGCTTATAGCGATCCCTTCTCGTTGTTTTTATGATGACAGGGTTAGGAGTGCGACATTCAATTGTGCAGTGACTTTTGCAATGTCGTCCTCTTATTTTTCGTCGCCTTCCTCTTCGATGACCGTCTGTCACGGCCGCCCAACACACACTTTCGTCCACGTTGTTACTTAGAGGATGACGTTTTCCCGCTTACCTTGTATCTCGTTCAAATGGTTCAAATGGCTCTGAGTACTATGGGACGTAACATCTGAGGTCATCAGTTCACTAGACTTAGAACTACTTGAACCTAACTAACCTAAGGACATCACACACATCCATGCACTAGGCAGCATTCGAACCTGCGACCGTTGCAGCAGCGCGGTTCCAGACTGAAGCGCCTTGTATATGGAAACGCCAAACACTTCCCCTACGTTAGTTAGGAAAGCACGAGCACCAACAATCTGCCCGTGTTCGAATCCGCTTAGCTCGGACATAATGCACTCACAACTACACAAACACTTTTCTGCTATGACTGAGACTTGGAACATGTTGTTGTTGTTGTTGTGGTCTTCAGTCCTGAGACTGGTTTGATGCAGCTCTCCATGCTACTCTATCCTGTGCAAGCTTCTTCATCTCCCAGTACCTACTGCAACCTACATCCTTCTGAATCTGCTTAGTGTATTCATCTCTTGGTCTCCCTCTACGATTTTTACCCTCCACGCTGCCCTCCAATACTAAATTGGTGATCCCTTGATGCCTCAGAACATGTCCTACCAACCGATCCCTTCTTCTGGTCAAGTTGTGCCACAAACTTCTCTTCTCCCCAATCCTATTCAATAATTCCTCATTAGTTATGTGATCTACCCATCTAATCTTCAGCATTCTTCTGTAGCACCACATTTCGAAAGCTTCTATTCTCTTCTTGTCCAAACTATTTATCGTCCACGTTTCACTTCCATACATGGCTACACTCCATACGAATACTTTCAGAAATGACTTCCTGACACTTAAATCAATACTGGATGTTAACAAATTTCTCTTCTTCAGAAACGCTTTCCTTGCCATTGCCAGCCTACATTTTATATCCTCTCTACTTCGACCATCATCAGTTATTTTGCTCCCCAAATAGCAAAACTCCTTTACTACTTTAAGTGCCTCATTTCCTAATCTAATTCCCTCAGCATCACCCGACTTAATTAGACTACATTCCATTATCCTTGTTTTGCTTTTGCTGATGTCATCTTATATCCTCCTTTCAAGACTCTGTCCATTCCATTCAACTGCTCTTCCAAGTCCTTTGCTGTCTCTGACAGAATTACAATGTCATCGGCGAACCTCAAAGTTTTTATTTCTTCTCCATGAATTTTAATACCTACTCCGAATTTTTCTTTTGTTTCCTTTACTGCTTGCTCAATATACAGATTGAACAACATCGGGGAGAGGCTACAACCCTGTCTTACTCCCTTCCCAACCACTGCTTCCCTTTCATGTCCCTCGACTCTTATGACTGCCATCTGGTTTCTGTACAAATTGTAAATAGCCTTTCGCTCCCTGTATTTTACCCCTGCCACCTTTAGAATTAGAAAGAGAGTATTCCAGTCAACATTGTCAAAAGCTTTCTCTAAGTCTACAAATGCTAGAAACGTAGGTTTGCCTTTCCTTAATCTTTCTTCTAAGATAAGTCGTAACGTGAGTATTGCCTCACGTGTTCCAGTGTTTCTACGGAATCCAAACTGATCTTCCCCGAGGTTGGCTTCTACTAGTTTTTCCATTCGTCTGTAAAGAATTCGTGTTAGTATTTTGCAGCTGTGACTTATTAAGCTGATAGTTCGGTAATTTTCACATCTGTCAACACCTGCTTTCTTTGGGATTGGAATTATTATATTCTTCTTGAAATCTGAGGGTATTTCGCCTGTTTCATACATCTTGCTCACCAGATGGTAGAGTTTTGTCAGGACTGGCTCTCCCACGGCCGTCAGTAGTTCCAATGGAATATTGTCTACTCCGGGGGCCTTGTTTCGACTCAGGTCTTTCAGTGCTCTGTCAAACTCTTCACGCAGTATCATATCTCCCATTTCATCTTCATCTACATCCTCTTCCATTTCCATAATATTGTCCTCAAGTACATCGCCCTTGTATAGACCCTCTATATACTCCTTCCACCTTTCTGCTTTCCCTTCTTTGCTTAGAACTGGGTTTCCATCTGAGCTCTTGATATTCATACCAATCGTTCTCTTATCTCCAAAGGTCTCTTTAATTTTCCTGTAGGCGGTATCTATCTTACCCCTAGTGAGATAGGCCTCTACATCCTTACATTTGTCCTCTAGCCATCCCTGCTTAGCCATTTTGCACTTCCTGTCGATCTCATTTTTGAGACGTTTGTATTCCTTTTTGCCTGTTTCACTTACTGCATTTTTATATTTTCTCCTTTCATCAATTAAATTAAGTATTTCTTCTGTTACCCAAGGATTTCTACTAGCCCTCGTCTTTTTACCTACTTGATCCTCTGCTGCCTTCACTACTTCATCCCTCAAAGCTACCCATTCTTCTTCTACTGTATTTCTTTCCCCCATTCCTGTCAATTGCTCCCTTATGCTCTCCCTGAATCTCTGTACAACCTCTGGTTCTTTTAGTTTATCCAGGTCCCATCTCCTTAAATTCCCACCTTTTTGCAGTTTCTTCAGTTTTAATCTACAGGTCAGAACCAATAGATTGTGGTCAGAGTCCACATCTGCCCCTGGAAATGTCTTACAATTTAAAACCTGGTTCCTAAATCTCTGTCTTACCATTATATAATCTATCTGATACCTTCTAGTATCTCCAGGGTTCTTCCATGTATACAACCTTCTTTCATGATTCTTAAACCAAGTGTTAGCTATGATTATGTTGTGCTCTGTGCAAAATTCTACCAGGCGGCTTCCTCTTTCATTTCTGTCCCCCAATCCATATTCACCTACTATGTTTCCTTCTCTCCCTTTTCCTACACTCGAATTCCAGTCACCCATGACTATTAAATTTTCGTCTCCCTTCACAATCTGAACAATTTCTTTTATTTCATCATACATTTCTTCAATTTCTTCGTCATCTGCAGAGCTAGTTGGCATATAACTTGTACTACTGTAGTAGGTGTGTGCTCCGTGTCTATCTTGGCCACAATAATGCGTTCACTATGCTGTTTGTAGTAGCTTACCCGCATTCCTATTTTCCTATTCATTATTAAACCTACTCCTGCATTACCCCTTGGAACATAGCGACGACATTTTACAGCGGCCGTTCGTGACGAGACACAACAGCGCAACCTGCAGCCTTGGCTAGGACCTGCATTTATGTTCCAGTATGCATTCCTCGCGGTGTCCCCTAATTTTTGTCCAGCCCTTGTATCTACAGCCTTGGAGAATTTCAAAAGAATCTCATCATTCCACAGCACTTTTTAAGTTTTGTGCAACATGCGACTTGTTGCCTAAAATTTTAGGGCGATAAGATTAACGCATTTGTAGTGTGACTGGCTCATATCTGTTTTTGCAAGTACATACTCCTGTGAATCTGCGAAGCCTTTTCTTTTTTTTCAATGTCTGATCGGTCACGAAATGGTAGCCACAATTAAAAATGTTGCATTCGCAACGTTTGGCTACACCTTCTAGCTGCACTGTCCAATCAACGCCTATCAAAATGTAAATATCTACCTTTGAAGCACCAAACGCTGCGAGACGTGCAAGAAGATAGTTAGTGAGGTTTTGGAAGATACCAACAGGGATGTGGAGCCATGCCAACTCTAGTGCCATGATTAGCGGTGCTAGATTTCTCGACTGCGGATCCATTGCACGAACAGTCCAATCGAGGTGGTCCCACAGATTCTCGGTTGTATCTAAATACGGAGTATTTGGTGGCCAGGGGAGAACGGTAAATTCATTCTTGTGCTCTTCAAATCACACACATACAATGTGAGCTGTGTGATGCTCCGAATTGTCTTGCTGGTAGAAGCAATCGTGCTGAGGACAAACAAACTACGTGTAGAGATGGAGGTGGTCCTCAAGGATAGATGCATACTTGTGTTGATTCACTGCCCCTTCCAGATTGACGAGATTACCCAGGGAGTGACAAGAAAACATTCCCAAAACTATAATGCTCCCTCCTTGCTTGCTTTCAGACGTCTCCCATCGTTGACGCCAACGGCCATCTACCCGATGGAGCATAAAACGTGATTCATCTGAAAAGTCCACCTGTCGCCACTCAGTAGCCGTCCAGTTGCGCTGTTGGTGTGTAAATTGCAGTCTTCGTCGCTGATGAACAGCAGTCAGCATAGGTGCGTGAACCAGGCGCCTGTTGGCTGGCTCTGAGCACTATGGGACTCAACTGCTGAGGTCATTAGTCCCCTAGAACTTAGAACTAGTTAAACCTAACTAACCTAAGGACATCACAAACATCCATGCCCGAGGCAGGATTCGAAACTGCGACCGTAGCGGTCTTGCGGTTCCAGACTGCAGCGCCTTTAACCGCACGGCCACTTCGGCCGGCAGGCGCCTGTTGAAGGAGCCGATACGTAGCAGTATCCGCTGAAACGTCGTTGAGGAAACTCTACTGGTAACTCCTTGGCTGATCTGGGTGGTCAGTTGCTCAACAGCTGGACGTCTCTTCGCCAGCACACATCCCCGTAGCCGTCATTCACCCCTGTCATCTATGGCCCGTGGTGCACCACAGTTGTCTCATTGACGGTTCTGGATAACGCCATTTTTCCATGCACGGTATACGTTAACCAAGGAGGCATGCGAACAGTTTACAGACTTAGCCGTTCAGGAAACGCTTCCACCCTTGGCCCGATAGCCAACGATCATGCCCTTTTGGATGTCAGATAAATCTCTCCATTTCTGCGTTACAATAACGATTGCACTGTTATTAGTGTTCCCCTGTAAGCTTTATATACCCTCCACTGCTAGTGCTGCCACCTGCCGTCTGTGAGTCGTTATTGCACGTTGACGTGCAACATAGGCGGTGGTCACATCAGTGTCACTGGATTGTGTACTTCTCTACTAGAATGTAGGCACTTCAATAAGCCACTTCGTGATAATGGTCAAAGTACGATGGCTATTTTTTTTCAGTCTCCGCTCGGTCTTGTAATGGAACCACAGTGGAAATCAAAAATTTTTCTTTTGCAACATTAAGCTACACCTTCGAGCTATTTCTCTACACACAATCCAACTTCAAAATTTGTCGTAGCGTGGCATTGTCTTTCCAATACCTTCGTAATAGAAGGCAGCTGTCTGAATTCCGCAATTTTCCTATTCTGGTCTGCAGTTGGTTGTCTGTGCCAAAATTCTGTCCTCATAGCCAGCAGTTTACGTGAGAAAATCAGAGGGAGCCAAGTTAGTGTTGTATGATGGGTGATCAAACATGTCCCATCGAAAACGCTGCAGAAGCGTCTTCTTTGCACCTGCAATGTGTGGCCGAGAACTGTCATGAAGAAGGAAAGGCATGATTGTTACTTTACGTGGACTGTATGAATCAGGAGAAACCCCTCAACAGGTAATTCACACTTGTCGCAAGACAATATTCTTGTAGGCGTCTTTGCGTGCTCATGGTGCCCTCAGAACTGGAAAGTCTTACGGGACGAGATAGAGCGGCGTAACTAGAGACAATGCGCAAAGCTTCACCATATTTTCACTGTGGTTTTAATTTCCTGATCGATCGGAGGTTGAAAATAATAGCTTTCGTATTTTAGATTTCGTCTTGTCTTACTTCTGTTTTCATTGACAGATTTAGAACATCTCACCATTTTTTACGCGAGCTAGTGGGATTTTGTGAGTGGTCATGGATGAGATTGGGAGAGAGTGAGTGTGATTTTATCTCAGACTGCTTTTTATTTCTTTTAACATATTTTCTACGTTTTTATCACAATCGTTTCTACTAATCTTCGTACGGGCGCTGATAACCTCGTCGTTGAGCGTCCCTACATATCACACGCACACACACACACATCAAAAGTGGGGACCACGAAGCTGACAAAGTGAAGGACTTTTTCTCCTTTGAAATCAAAGTAAAACATAACGGACGAAGCAAAGACGACATTAGAGGCAGACTAACACACGTAAAAGTGACAGTCCTGGTCAAAAGAAGTCTCTACTATCAAGCATTTGCATCAATTCGTATTAATTTGAGGAAGAAATTTCTGAGGATTTACGTTTGGAGTACAGTATCACATCGAGGTAGATCATGGGCTGTGGGGAAAAGCGGAGAGCCAGAGAATCGAAGCGTTTGAAATATGGTGCTAGTGAAGGATAATGAAAATGACGTGGACTGGCAAGATAAGGAATAAGAAGGATCCTCACAGAAACAAAGAGTAAAGCAATATGTGGAAAAGAGACAGGAAGAAGAGACAGGATGATACGACATGGGTTAAGACAGGATGATAGTGCATCTCTTAACACAACAAGCAATAGCTCACGTGTTACTTGAGGCTGCTGTAAACGTAATGCCGGTAGGGGATGATATAGATCTAAACACATCCAACAAAAAAAAGCCTTTCCTGTTGACTTACACTAACATGCAATTTAATTGCGGCAAGAGGATTCTTTAACTATGCACATTTATTACTATATATATATATAATACAGTTAGTAACTTAATGACTATTAATAACTGATGCGTCCTTTTGTTTTAATGAGTTCCTGAATACGTCGTGGCATAGATTCGAACAGGTTATGGCTCGATGGCTCTGAGCACTATGCGACTTAACTTCTGAGGTCATCATTCGCCTAGAACTTAGAACTAATTAAACCTAACTAACCTAAGGACATCACACACATCCATTCCCGAGGCAGGATTCGAACCTGCGACCGTAGCGATCGCTCGGTTCCAGACTGTAGCGCCTAGAACCGCACAGCCACTTCGGCCGGCTCGAACAGGTTAAAGGATATATTTCGTTGTTCTTCGTCAAGAAACTGCATTTTTACCACATTTATTAACATGTAGTCTTTTGTTGAACTGTCCATTTTACGAAGACACCTTTTCACAATACTCAAGAAATTCTCGATGGTATTTAAGTCTGGTACCTTACCAGGCCACTGAAGCCCATTCACGTTGTTATTCTTCCATGAGCATGTAGACTGCTTTAAAAGTGTAACACGGGGCTAGATGATGATGAAATGATGAAATGTTCCTCCACCACCTGCAAATCCTGCGCCTAAGAATTTCCATGTATTTGATTGAATTCATCGAGTCATCAACTGGAACCAGTACCCCAGGGTCACTTGCAGTGAATAAATCCAAATATTTCCTTTTGGGAGGGTATTTTAACAGTCTGTTCAGGATGCTTAGTTCTCACTGCCTCATGGGTGCTCCACCTGATACCTGTAACCTTGGACAACATAATGTGACTAATCACTGAAAATTGCAGTCGTTCGATGACCAAGATTTGTGTATTTTACGCAATGCCATCCGTTTTTCTTCATGACAGGTGTTAACAGGTACTTTTTTATTGGCTTTCGTTGGCTTTCTGTCCACGTCGTACCGTTGAAGAGCTCAAATGGTGCAAATGGCTCTAAGCACTATGGGACTTAACATCTGAGGTTATCAGTCCCCTAGACTTAGAACTACTTAAACCTAACTAACCTAAGGATATCACACACATCCATGACCAAGGCAGGATTCGAACCTGCGACCATAGCAGCAGCGCGGCTCGGGACTGAAGCGCCTAGACCGCTCGTCCACAGCGGCCGGCCGTTGAAGTGTCAATGTCAGCTCCAGTAGTAAATAAAATACTCTGAAGTTCCTTATTTGTCTTGTGTGGATAAATTCTACTGTTTCTAAGTGAGGTCTGTCAATTGTTGAGGTGGTTTTTCATATTCGTGCACCTCTGCCTTTTCTCTTTGGAGACAGTGAGGCGGTATCACAATATGCCCTAAAAAGTCTTGAAACACTAGATTTTCCCATACTAACGACAGTCACAACGTCTCCTATAGTTATGGACGTGTGTTCATGAAGAGAAACTGTTTTCGCCCTATTACGTGAAATGTCAATTTTAATACAAAACAAAGTTCTCCCGTCGAGAACATTGAAATTACACATGCTGTTGCTACATATACAAGTACTCAACGAAAGTGGAGGGAAAGTACAATTGTTGTTCATAGTCAAGGCAACAATAGCCCGCCAAGAGTCCAACAATCTGGTGGACAAAATTGGTTACAGATAACCACTTCAATTCCTCGTAAAATACTCTACCGGCCATTAAAATTGCTGCACCACGAAGATGACGTGCTACAGACGCGAAATTTAACCGACAGGAAGAAGATGCTGTAATATGCAAATGATTAGCTTTTCAGAGCCTTCACGCAAGGTTGGCGCGGGGGCGACACCTACAACGTGGTGACATGAGGAAGTTTCCAGCCGATTTCTCATACAGAAACAGCAGTTGACCGGCGTTGCCTGGTGAAACGTTATTGTGATGCCTCGTGTAAGGAGGAGAAATGCATACCATATCGTATCTCGACATTGCTGCTCGCGTTGATCGAGATCCAATGACTGTTAGCAGAATACGGAATAGATGGGTTCAGGAGGGTAATACGGAACGCCGTGCTCGATCCCAACGGCCTCGTATCACTTGCAGTCGAGATGACAGGCATCTTATCCGCATGGCTGTAACGGATCGTGCAGCCCCGTCTCGATCCCTATGTCAACAGATGGGGACGTTTGCAAGACAACAACCATTTGCACGAACAGTTCGACGACGTTTGCAGCAGCATGGACTATCAGTTCGGAGACCATGGCTGCGGTTACCCTTGACGCTGCATCACAGACAGGGGCGCCTGCGATGGTGTACTTAACAACGAACCTGGGTGCACGAATGGCAAAACGTCATTTTTTCGGATGAATCCAGGTTCTGTTTACAGCATCATGATGGTCGCATCCGTGTTTGGCGACATCGCGGTGAACGCACATTGGAAGCGTGTATTCGTCATCGCCATACTGGCGTATCACCCGGCATGATCGTATGGGGTGCCATTGGTTACACGTCTCGGTCACTTCTTGTTCGCATTGACAGCACTTGGAACAGTGGACATTATATTTCAGATGTGTTACGACCCGTGGCTCTACCCTTCATTCGATCCCTGTGAAACCTTACATTTCAGCAGGATAATGCACGACCGCATGTTGCAGGTCCTGTACGGACCTTTCTGGATACAGAAAATGTTCGACTGCTGCCCTGGCCAGCACATTCTCCAGATCTCTCACCAATTGAAAACGTCTGGTCAATGGTGGCCGAGAAACTGGCTCGTCACAATACGCCAGTCACTACTCTTGATGAACTGGGTACTGATTTCTCACGATCTACGCACCCAAATTGCGTGAAAATGTGATCACATGTCAGTTCTAGTATAGTATATTTGTCCAATGAATACCAGTTTATCATGTGCATTTCTTCTTGGTGAAGTAATTTTAATGGCCAGTAGTGTACTAGCTTGTCACAGTTAATTTGGACACTACTCTACACCCCATTACTTCACCTTTATTAGTCAGTGTAACAACTTACACGTGTGTAAAGTAGGATCTAGTACGATGTCCAGAGGCTACATGGGACGAAATTACCTTTCTATGGCTTCGACTAGTTAGTGGAACTAATGAGTTTGTTTGTTGTACCACCAGAGAACGTTAATGAGGAAAGCACATTTGCTTGTTGAATTGTTAGGTAATACAAGGGTCTCCCCACAGCTAGTGGGTGGCGTTTGGCGCGTGGCTCGTAGACCGCAAGCTAATGAAATAAGCGAGCGTTGCAGCGGAGGGTGCGAACGAGGCCCCGGGGAATGCACGGAATGCCCCAGGCCTGTAGGCGGGCAGTGATTGGCAGACGCGTCACGCCTCCGGACAAGGGGCGCCGGCTACCGATCAAACACCCTGCTGTTTGCCTTGCGTTCACTTGTTGCGGCTCTGGCTGACTTGCTGGACACCCCCTTCCCCCTCCCATCCACCCCTCACACTTACACTGCATGTATTTGCATTCCACCTGGTAGCCCCATCAACGGAGAAGGGGTATTTGAGGGGCAGGTTTCGCTACGTAAACCTATTTCAGTAACTAACTCTGTCGATTTGGAACGGTGTTTTCAGCTCGGTTCATAATTTACTACTTTCCTTTATCTTCTTGAGATTCTTAATTGTCTTACAAAAAATATCTCAAGAACTCTGAAAGTACGCTCTCCCTTCATGCCTCAGAACATATCCTACCAACCGGTCCCTTCTTCTTGTCAAGTTGTGCCACAAACTCCTCTTCTCCCAATTCTACTCGATACCTCCTCATTACTTATGTGATCTACCCCTCTAATCTTCAGCATTCTTCTGTAGCACCACATTTCGAAAGCTTCTATTCTCTTCTTGTTCAAACTATTTATCGTCCATGTTTCACATGCATACGTGTCTACACTCCATACAAATACTTTCAGAAACGACTTCCTGACACTTAAATCTATACTCGATGTTAACAAATTTCTCATCTTCAGAAACGCTTTCCTTGCCATTGCCGGTCTACATTTTATATCCTCTCTACTTCGAACATCATCAGTTATTTTGATCCTCAAATAGCAAAACTTCTTTACTACTTTAAGTGTCTCTGTCAATCGCTTCACGCAGTATCGTATCTCCATGTCATCTTTATCTACATCCTCTTTCATTTCCATAATATTGTCCTCTAGTATATCGCCCTTGTATAGACCCTCTATATACTCCTTCCACCTTACTGCTTTTCATTCTTTGCTTAGAACTGGGTTTCCATTTGAGCTCTTGATATTCATACAAGTGGTTCTCTTTTCTCCAAAGGTCACTTTCATTTTCCTGTAGGCAGTATCTATCTTAACCCTAGTGAGATAAGCCTCTACATCCTTACGTTTGTCGTCTAGGCATCCCTGCTTTGCCATTTTGCTCTTCCTGTCGATCTCATTTTTGAGACATTTGTATTCCTTTTGGCCTGCTTCATTTACTGCATTTTAATATTTTCTCATTTCATCAATTAAATTCAATGTTTCTTCTGTTACCCAAGGATTTCTACTAGCCCTCGTCTGTTTACCTACTTGATCCTCTGCTGCCTTCACAACTTCATCCCTCAGAGCTACCCATTCTTCTTCTACTGTAGTTCTCTATTACTCCACTCTCGAACAGCGCGCGGAAGAAACGAACGCACATATCTTTCCGTGCGAGCTCTGATTTCCCTCATTTTATGATGAAGATCGTTTCTCCTTATGTAAGTCGGCGTCAAAAAAATATTTTCACATTCAGAAAGAAAACTGGTGATTGAAATTTCGCGAGAAATTCCCGCCGCAACGAAAAACACCTTTGTTTTAATGATTTCCATCAAATTCCTGTCTCATGTCCTTGACTTTCTCTCCCCTACCTCTCGATAGTACAAAACGTGATGCCCTTCTTTGAACTTTCTCGATGTACTCCGTTAATACTATCAGGTAAGGATATTACACCACGCTGCAGTACTCCAAAAGAAGACATACAAGAGCAGTGTAGGCAGTCTCTTCAGTAGATTTGTTGCATCTTCTAAGAGTGCTGCCGAAAAACGCAGTTTGTGGGTCGCCTTCCCACAACATTTTATATGTGGTCTTCCCTATTTAAGTTGTTCGTAATTGTAATTCTTAGGTATTAAGTTGAATTTACGGCCTTCAGTCTTCAATCTTTGTGGATGGCCTCACACTTTTCATTATTTAGGGTCAATTGCCAATTTTTGCACCATACAGGTTGTAAGAGGTCCGAGCAGATGTAATTTCGATGTATTGCTCACGCGCTGCCTGCGATATACAAGGTATAAGAGAACCTCAGACCAGAGAGCAGTGTTGACTGCAGTAGGAACTGTGTAGCTGTAGCAGTAAGCTGTTGCTAGCGAGCAGTCTGGTCTGGTGTGGTGTATCGTGTTGGCTGGGCCGGTCGTGGTGCAGCGATGCCGGACCCTGAGCATTATTGTATAAGGTAAAAAGCAGCCTCGCGCATATGTAGTATTGTTATCTCAAGTCCCATGTAAATGTTCTAAAAATCTCCTAACAATAATCTTTCTGATAAAAAATAACTTTTAACAACCATTCATTTCAATTTAAAGAATTTACTAATTTCTCCAATCCATGATCATCCCGATTATTGCAAAAGTAAAATCAGTTGTTCCTTTTATAAATGACAAATCTATCGGCCAGCATTGCACAGAGCTGTGCCAGAAAAATTTATTGTAAGAGCAGGTATATATGCGTTATCCGGCGACTTCATTGAGGTAAGAATTTTCTTTTTTTATTCGGAATGATCTTTCAGGGCCATGACGCAGCACTGCTGACGTGCAAAATTTACCAGGTTAAATTCACAGTCAATTATTGAAAAGTTATAAGTGAGCGACAATTTAATTGAGAGGTTAGTTACATTGTATTATTACCAGGTTACGGAAATTATTTTGTTGGGACGTTACACTGAATGTGAACGACATAATTATAATTTTTACTGTTGAGAAGTTTAGGAATTTTTCTGTTGTGAGGTTACACTAAATGTGAATGAATTTAATTATGTGGGGAGGTGACAAGGTATCTTACCTATTTCAATTTCTAATTGTTTTTGATCTACTGATGAATTTATTAGACGATAAACGACAACATCATCTGCAAACAACCTAAGACGGATGTTCTGATTCTTTCCTAAATCGTTCCAATGGATAATGAACAGCAGAGGGCCAATAACACTACTTCGGGGAAAGCCAGAAATCACTCCAGAATTACGCAATGACTTTCCGTCAGTTACTACAAACTGTGACCTCTGTGACAGGAAATCACGAATCCAGTCGCATAAGAGACGATATTTCATAACCACGCAACGCGATTACAAGTCGCTTGTGAGATACGGTGTGAAAAGCCTTCTGAAAATCTATTGTTGAAATACAGAATCAATTTGAAATCTCTTGTCGATAGCACTCAGTACGTCGTGTGAGTAAAGAGCTAGTTGTGTTTCACAAGAACTCTGCTTTCTAAATCCATGTTTACTATGTGTCAATAGAACGTTCTTTTTGAGTTAATTCATTATGTTCGAGCACAATATACGTTCCAAAATCCTGCTGCATATCGACATTACTGATGTGGGCCTGTAATTTAGCGGATTTCTCCTATTGCGTTTCTTGAATATTGGTGTGACCTGCGCAACGTCCTTGTCTTCGGATATGGATCTTTCGTCGAGCGAGCGGTTGTATCTGATTGTTAAGTACATCGAAGAAGTGCTTTTTCAAATGGAGACTCTAACCAAACCCAAATAAACAAAGGTACAGCTTTACATCTCCGTAATAAAGAGTCGCACAGGAAGTTTCACGTGTTATTTGACGAGGGTCGAAGTTTCCTATGTCTATTTCTGAATATTCAATTATTACATATCATTTCCAAGACTCCCAGGTGTTGTAGCTCCGTTTCGGTTTGGTCTTCTCGGGAGGTTTCCGACGGCCGGAAGAAAAGAGCTTTTGTTCGGTCTGAAGAAGAGCGGCGGGATTTTCCCTAATCCTGCAAAACCGGGGCCGTTTGGAGCTGTCTGTGCCACAGATAAATTTCCCCATGACGGCTGTTGCAGGAAAGGTTCCTAATGTCTTGCTGCCAGGGAGCACATTGTAAAAGTGCTGTCGGCAGGGAAAGGGTAGCGGCCAGTGACAGTGGCTGTCACAAAACACCAAAAAATCAGAAGTGCAAGACCCAAGTTACGATATGGAAACAGAGACCGACAGTAGCGCTCCGAGTGGCTGACAGTGAAGTTCGAATTCGGGAAAATATGATATGATAATACATATTCTTGCAGAAATAACTTCTGGTTTATGAGTGTTGGACGATAAAATTTTTCCTTTATACTTTATGGGTGGGTCTGATAGTCTGGTGGTAAAGTATATTTATTTGTAAAACCGAATACTCCAGTTTAGAGTGTGTGGCTGTTATCAAGTGAAGATTATATTCCTGATTGCGACCTTCTTGTTTATTGTCCTCTCTGAATTGCGTTGTAAATATGTTTCCCGTGTTCTGATTTTGGCTAACGGAACCTAGTACTTCGTACAAGACAATGAATGTTCATCACGAACGAAAGTAAGAGCTAATGAGCTACAGGGAGCGTAATAGGACCTCTGAAGTTTTCTGTATAAGTAAAAGACTTATCAGATACGCTCAAGATCACAATCAGATTGCTCGCTGAAGATACTGTCGCTGGACGATTTAAGTAAATGCAGAAAGATTTGGAGACAATTTTCCATTGACTTAACGATTGAAAGCTCTCTCTAATCCAAATAAATGGGAAACAGTGCCTCTAACCAAGACAAAGTGCCGGATGATATCCGATTACAGGATTAGGGGTCATATTAAGAAACTATATGAAATCTGACGAACTCATAAAATCAATATTAAGGAAGACGAATAGAAGACATAGATATGTGGGAAGGGTTCAAGGGAAGTGCGGTGAGTCTATCAAGGGAATCGCTTGCAAGATGCTGGAGTGACCAACTCTAGGATATCGTCCAGGATTCAAAGCCGTTGCGAAATAGGCGTGACAGCAACATTGAACGAATTCGTAGATGCACTGCTACTATTTATTTGATTTTGATTTGATTTTATCAGGGAAGCAACTGATACTATAGTAATAGACCACTATAGGCGCTATCAAAATGTAATGTAAATGATCGGGGAACTTTCATAAGACACTCTGGAAGTGAAATGATAAATGCCGCGAAATCTTTTTGGGTACATTTAGAGAGCTTGTATTCAGGACAGACTGTCTGACTATTCTGCTGACACAATCGTGTATCATGTGTAGGGATTACGAGAGAAGAAAGAGATAGATTAAGGCGCGTAAATATGCACACAAACAGCCATTTGTCTCTGTCAACACGGGATTGGTATAGGACAGAATATCACTGACACCATGTGCTGTGCAGTGGCTTGGCTGTGGATACAGATGCTTCTGTATACATTCTCCATACTCTCTGTTTCCCAGATAAATCAATCGTTTCACAAACACATTCGTCGCGTAAAATAAAGAAAAGATATTTTTAGTCTAAATGTTCTCCATGCTAGCGTAAAATGTACCCTCTAAGTCAGACGAAAAGATGGCATTATCCTGTGGTACATTGTATACAGAAAACCTATACAGTAATATAATTTGTATTTGCGTGTCTCCCGTTGTAATTACAGTTCATACTGTGAAAATTTCCTTGCTTAATTTAGACCGTTTGCCACACACCCAATCAGACCAAAAAAGCCTGTCGACTGCGTTGAGCTACCTCAAGACAGCATTTAGAAGAAGCGTCGACGGGAAGTGGCAAAGACGACGTGTTTTTCGACAGACGACAGAGGACTATGACATATAAGATATGAAGACAAGAGCGTATCTCCAATGCTTTCGCACGTATCGAGTATAGTTAGAATCATTCCTGGACGCTGGAACATTTCTGTGGACCCTAGAGCCACTAGTATTAATGAAAGATGACCTTGAGCCCCATCAACAGAGGGATTAGTGCATACGCTGCCAATGTAGAAAGTCTTTAATTATCAGGTGCCAGGAACGCAGGCAGCACACAAAATTCTGCCAACCCACGAAGTCAAGCGCTGCATTGCGGTGCATTGCTTCCAGATGGGTCATACGAGGATGAATCAAATGAAAACATTAAATATTTTTTTAAATATTATTTATTGTGCAGAAGTGGTACAAAGCTGTATCACTTTTCAACATAATCTCCCCCACGCTCAATGAAAGTTCTCCAGCGCTTACAAAGTGCATAAATTCCTTTAGAAAAAAATTCTTTTGGTAGTCCCCGCAACCACCCATGCATCGCTTGGCGTACCTCTTCATCAGAACGGAACTTCTTTCCTCCCATTGCGTCCCCATGGAAGTAAAATGGTTCAAATGGCTCTGAGCACTAAGGGACTTATCATCTATGGTCATCAGTCCCCTAGAACTGAGAACTGCTTAAACCTAACTAACCTAAGGACATCACACAACGCTCAGTCATCACGAGGCAGAGAAAATCCCTGACCCCGCCGGGAATCCAACCCGGGCGTGGGAAGCGAAACGCTACCGCACGACATGGAAGTCACTTGGGGCAAGGTCTGGTGAATATGGTGGATGAGGAAGACACTCAAAATGCAGGTCTGTGATTGTTGCAACTGTTGTACGGGCAGTGTGGGGCCTTGCATTGTCATGTTGCAAAAGGACACCTACTGACAGTAATCCACGTCGCTTTGATTTGATTGCAGGCCGCAGATGATTTTTTAGGAGATCTGTGTATGATGCATTGGTGACAGTGGTCCCTCTAGGCATGTAATGCTCCAAAATGACTCCTTTTTCGTCCCAAAAGATAGTCAGCATAACCTTTCCTGCTGATGGTTCTGTTCGAAACTTCTTCGGTTTTGGTGATGAGGAATGGCGCCATTCCTTGCTCGCTCTCTTCGTTTCTGGTTGGTGGAAGTGAACCCAGGTTTCGTCCTCAGTAACGATTCTTGCAAGGAAGCCATCACCTTCTCGTTCAAAGCGCCGAAGAAGTTCACAAGCATCAACACGTCGTTCTCTCATTTCAGGAGTCAGCTGCTGTGGCACCCTGGACGAGGAGCATCTTCCACTGAAGTCACACCATTTGCGAACTTCCTACCCCATTCGTAAACTTGCTGCTGTGACAAACATGCATCACCGTACTCACCTTTCATTCGTTGATGAATTTCAATAGGTTCCACACCTTCACTACGCACAAACCGAATAACAGAACGCTGTGCATCCCTGGTGCAAGTCGCAAGTGGGGCGGCCATCTTTATACTGATACTGGGACGGTATGTGTGCATCTGCACTATGCTGCCACTTACAGGCCATTCTGCACGCTGTTTGTAGCACGCTTACCAATTTACAGGATAACTCCGCGAAATTTCGATCTGTTATTACAAATTTTAGGTTTTCATTCGACTCACCCTTGTATAACAGCACGTAAGAAATCGTGTTTTAAGTTAGTCTTCCTCTCCCTGGGACTTTATGACAATACAGGCTGAATAAAAAACATTTGAACAAGGAAAGTGGGTTTCAGACTGGGAAGACGTGAGCTCTCTGCGTGGTGTGTTGCAGCAGCGGTGTTATGGGAGTGGAACACAGCGACGGCAGGACGACATCTGCAACTGGGAGCAAGAAGGCCGACGGTGAGATACAACCCGACTCCACTGAGGCATTTTAGTGTCATGGTGGAAGAACCAACGTTGCTATAGAGGGTGGTCAGAAACCAATCTGAAAAGCTTGTAAGGTTGTTGCAGGGTAGGCTGCGCTGAGAAATAACTGTTGAGAAAAACATTCGATACGTTGCGTCATTTCCGAGTTAATTAGCGTTGAAGTTAGCCAATCAGGTCGTTGCGGTCGCAAATTCAAGTGGCCAGACAGATACAATTAGTGTCAGTTGCTCTCGTAGCTTAGGTGGTAGCACCATCAGACTGCTCAGCCTTCTGTTCGGGCTCGATTCTTACTACCGTTCCATGTCCAATTTTTATATTGTTCTCTTGTTCGGTTTTAGGAAACCAAACAAAGAGCACGTTTGATGACACCGCCCATGGCGGGGGGCATCATTTTGCGCGCACAACGGCCTGATTCGCTGACTTTAATGCTAACTAACTCGAATTCTTTCCTTACAGATTGTTTCTCAGTACTATCTACCCTGCAACAACCTTACAAGCTTTTCACAGTGTTTCTAACCACCCTGTGCTGACGTGGACTTCTATAACCTGCAAAGTCGAAAGAGCTACGAAGAGGTTATAAGTCACGTTGCCGGAATAACGCGGATAATCATCGGGATAGTCTGACAAAACATCCGAGAAGAGCTGTTCTACTATTTATGCTCCCTAACTGTATTGTATTGTATGTTAACCGGGGACCTAGAAACGACGGAGAGGCTCCGTCCCCGCCGCAGTCGCAGTGGTCCACAACCCCACGACGACTACCGCAGTCCACTTCACCCCTCCGCCGCCCCACACCGAACCCAGGGTTATTGTGCGGTTCGGCCCCCGGTGGACTCCCCAGGGAACGTCTCACGCCAGACGAGTGTAACCCCTATGTTTGCGTGGTAGAGTAATGGTGGTGTACGCTTACGTGGAGAACCTGTTTGCGCAGCAATCTCCGACATTAAATGAGGCGGAATAAGGGGAGCCAGCGCGCATTCGCCGAAGCAGATGAAAAACCGCCTGAAAACCATCCACAGACTGGCCGGCTCACCGGACCTCGACACAAATCCGCCGGGCGGATTCGTGCCGGGGGCCAGGCGCTCCTTCCCGCCCGGAAAGCCGTGCGTTAGACCGCACGGCCAACCGTGCGGGCTCCCTAACTGTACTACACACTCTCTCTTGTTGCCTCCACAGCCATTTAGAAGCAAACGGAACACGCGTAATCTAGTGCATGGATCGAAATTTCTTCGAAAGCTGTACTGTTAATGGAAAACATAGCAGCATTTACACACAAGGCGAAATGTAGAAATATCGGAAGATGATCAGTAGTTGGTACAAAGACTGAATTGACCGTTAACCCCTACAAGTGAAATGTTACATCATATGCTTAAAGAAGATAAAAGAAAAAATCTGATATTATCTGACTGTACCGCCGAGTAAACTCTGGAATCACTCACAACCAATTAATATCTAGTGATATCAGTTCTGAGTGGTTTAAAGTGAATTGAGCTCACAAATCTGCTTGCGCAGAAGACAGACACCTGACTGAAATTCTTGGGAACAGATGAGTAACTCATCCATGAAGAAGAGAGAGAGAGAGAGAGAGAGACAGACAGACAGACAGAAAGAGAAGACTGAAGGAAGATTTGCGCTTTCTAAAGTCAGTATGGAACCGATACAGAAATGCTCAACGAGCTCGAGAGGGGGACGCTACAGCAAAGACACTGTGGATTACTCAGGGTTCACTACAAGACGTGACAGCTGATAGATCACTTAATCCGCAATGCGTCCTACGATGACCGTAAAAATCAAGAGATTCAGCCATATGCAGAGGAGTAGCATTACCGAACAGAATGGGAGAGAGATCAGATAATACAGTAGACTATGTTCACTTCAGAACACAGAGTGGATAAATGATATTGTTGTTGAAGAGCTACAAAATTCCTATAGAGGCAGAAATATGTTGCCAACGTCTCAGAGCTTGCAGTGACTACCAGATCATCTAACCATACTCTTGATTTCTCAATGACAGCATAACCAATACACGTGATTGTCTATGTCTTTCGGCAACTGTAGACTTTCCTCGCCAGGAAAACTGAGAAATTTCAATTAGGACAGGCAGATAAAACGGAAAGCATGCAAACTGTGAGATAAAAACAAGGTGTAATGAAGGGCTCGCTTTCGGATACGTACCGGAGGGGTAGCCCATGCTGGAATGCAGCGAGTCCATGGATGGCATGGGCAGGCCGATGCCGTTGACGGAGTAGGGCGAGCTCTTGAGGTAGGCCATGCTGGTGGCGCTCGAGCCCGAGCCGCAGGGGCTGCTGAACGGCGGGAACGCCAGGTCGCCATCGGGGTTGCACCTGCAACACACCACGCCACGCGCGCGCCGTCACCATCATGTCGCTAGACCCCATCTCGCGTCTGCGCCGTCGCTGCCTGACCGTAGAAGGCCTGCTGCATTAGTGTAAGTCATTCCTGAGCTCAGGGATTGAGGGTTACGGACTCAACGCGGGGGTTACATGTTGCACTCATACACAAGTTCTTAATGGAGAAGGTTTGCCGTTGATTTCCTCCATTGTTTTTTACGTACTTCAGCTGTGCATGTGTACCGTTTGGATGTTTCTGATGAGTTCCTGGGCAGTGTAGTGTTGAGGCTGTGGCTCTGAGCACTATGGGCCTTAACTTCTAAGGTCATCACTCCCATAGAGCTTAGAACTACTTAAACCTAACTATCCTAAGGACATCACACACATCCATGCCTGAGGCAGGATTCGAATCTGCGACCGTAGCGGTCGCGCGGTTCCAGACTGTAGCGCCTAGAACCGCTCGGCCACCCCGGCCGGCTGTTGAGGCTGTATTGCTTTGGAAGACTGTGGGATGAAAGGCAGGGAGAAGGAGAAACTTTATGTCAGCATGAAGCCTATTACTCTGGACTAACATCAGCAGGGGCAACAACCATCAACAGTGCCACATGCCATTACTCCAAACCGTTGTGAGACTGCAACATATCATTCGTGGCAACGCTCGACGGCTTATCGTTAGGCTATTCCGCTTTTACATCTACATGACTACTCTGCAGTTCACACTTAAGTGTTTGACTGAGGGTTCATAGTACCAATTTCAAACTATTTCTTGTCATTTAGTCCCTTAAACACTAGGTGGGGAAAACGAACACCCCCCGTCTGAGTCCCGATTCCTCATATTTTATTATGACGGTGATTTCTCCCTATGTAAGTGGTAGTCAAGAAAATATTTTGACATTCGGAGCAGAAAGTTGGCGACTGAAATTCTATGAAAAAATCTCGACGCCACTAAAAATGCCTTTGTTTTAATTATTAGAACATCAAGTCGTTTCTCATGTCCTTCACATTCTCAAGCCTATTTCGTGATAATAATAATAAAAAGAAACGATATACCCTTTCTGAACTCTTTCGACGTCCTCAATCAATTCTACCTGGATCCTATACCGCACACCAACACCCGGAAGAGGACGGACAAGCGTAGTTTAGACAGTCTCTTTAGTAGATTTATTGCGTCTTCAGTGTGATCCGCCAATGAGACGCAGTCTTTGGTTCGTCTTCCCTAGAAGAAACATTTTCCATGTGATGGCTTGAATTTAAGTTGTTCGCAACTGAATCCCTAGTTATTTAATTCAATCGACAAGCAATTTGTTTAGTGTAAATAAGTTATACAAAACTGCAACCAGTCACTTTTTTGAATAATTATGTTTTATTCCATCAACCGCCTGCCGGGGTGACCGAGCGGTTCTAGGCGCTTCAGTCTGGAACCGCGCCACCGCTACGGTCGCAGGTTCGAATCCTGCCTCTGGCATGGATGTGTGTGATGTCCTTAGGTTAGTTAGGTTTAAGTAGTTCTACTTTCTAGGGGACTGATGACCTCAGAAGTTAAGTTCCATAGTGCTCAGAGCCATTTGAACCAATTTTATTCCATGAACCGGTTTTCCAACCTTTTCGGGTTCATATTCAGATGGTTTCAGGAAGTTACATCATTATTGATAGCATATCGGTTCATGGAACAAAACATAAGTATTCAAAAAAGTGACAAGTTGCAGTTTCGTACAACTTATTTACATTCAATATACAGTCATGGTTCTAAAATATCCTTAATGGATAAGCATTTACTTTTTCTTGTTTACAGCCAATGGGCACTTTTTCACTAGATGGTAAACGACACCATCATCTTCAGCCAATCTGACGGCAGCTCAGATTCTCTCCTAAATCTTTCTTCTCGATTAAAAACAGCAGCGGGATTGTAATGCTTCCCGGGGAAACCTCAGACATTACTTCTGCTTAAATACATAACTTCCAGTTAACTATCACAAACTGTGATGCTTCTGACAGGAAATTACGGCTCCAGTTGCACAACTGAGGTGATACTCCATAAGCATGGAACTGGATTAGAAGCAGCTTGTGAGGAAGGTGTCAAAATCATTCTGGAAATCTATGCATCTTAAGATCTCCTGTGGATGACGTTCATCACTACGTGTGGATAAAGGGTCAATGAGTTTCCAAAAACTACATTTCTGATTCCTTAGTGATTATGACTCAATAGACCGTTTTGTCGAGAAATTTAATAATGTTCGGACGCAGTATAAGTTCCAAATCCGACTGTGGTCACCAATGCCTGTTTCCGTTGTAAACAGGAAGTGAGAATTGTTCAGCATGGAGATAGTGCGTTGGTCTTTTCATAATCCTTCTAAATGTGCTGTAGTCAGGGACTATTATGCTGTGTATTCGCGTGGTGGCAGGTGTTTTCTAGCTCCTGATGGAAATAAGCGTTTGGAAAATCCTTTCAGGAAGCAGCACTTTGTTGAGGAATGATATAAATGGGAGCAGAAAATGACCAGTGAAGATATCTCCATTCTGCTTCTGACGCTGATTGGTTGAAAGGCGTGGGTGTTGAAAAATTGCGTGGAGCAGGTTTGGAATTCGTGAGATATGAATCGATGAGCAGCCATCGGGGGTGTAGGAGAGGGGTCTTGGGCCGAGTGAGTGGGAGGTGACAAAAGTCATGGGATATCTCCTAGTATCGCGGCGCATGTCCTTTGTCGAGCGTAGTGCGGCAACTCGAAGTAGCATGCACTGAAAAAGTTGTTGGAAGTCTCCTGTAGAAATATTAAAACCATATTGCCTCTATAGCCGTCCGTAATTGCGAAGGTTTTGCCAGTGCAGAATTTTCTGCACAAAGTGACTTCTCGATTATGTCCCATGAATGATCGATGGGATTCATGTCAGGCGATCTGGGTGGTCAGATCATTCGTTCTAATTTTCCAGAACGTTCTTCGCTCTGTGACATGGAGCTCTCTCATCCATAAAAAATGCAAGGTAGTTTGGGAACATGGAGTCCGTGAATGACTGCAAATAGTCTCCAGGTAGTTGAACATAACCATTTTCAGTCAATGATTGGTACAGTTTGACCAAAGGACTCTGTCCATTCCATGTAAACACAACCCACACTATTATGGACCACCACCAGCTCGCACAGTGCCTTGTTGACAAATTGGGTCCAGGGCTTCTAGTGGTCTGCGCCACACTCGAGCTCTACCATCAGCTCTTACAAGCTGAAATCGGTGTTCATCTAACCAGGCCCAGCTCTCCAGTCGTCTAGGGTTCAACTGGAGAGCCGTGGCCTGGTCAGATGAACACCGACATGGTCACGAGCCCGGGAGAGGCGCTGCACGCGACTTCGTGTTGTTAGCAAAGGCACTCGCGTCGGTCGTCTGCCGCCATAGCACATTAAGGACGCATTTCTCTACGCTGTCCTAACGGATGCGTTGGTCGTGCATTCGACATTGATTTCTGCCGTTATTTCGCGCAGTGTTGCATGTCTGTCAGCACTGACAACTCTACGCAAACGTTGCTACTCTCGGTCGTTAAGCGGAGGCCGTCGACCACTGCGTTGTCCGTAGTGAGAGGTAATGCCTGAAAATTGATAATCTCGACACACTGTGGATTTCTGAGTACTGAATTCCATAATACTTTCCTAAACGGAATGTCCCATGTGTCCCATGTGTCATTCTGCTTTCAAAGTCTGTTAATTCCCGTCGGACGGAAACTTTTTCACATGAATCACCTGAGTACGTATGACAACTTCGCCCATGCGCTGCCCTTTTCTACCTTGTGTACGCGACGCTATCGCCAACTGAAGGTACACATTGCTATCCCATGACTTTAGTCTCCTCAGCGTACTTCAGATCTTGTGAGTCTGAAGTCGAGAGTGAATAACATTAGTGATCAATAAAGTTGTTCTGCCATTGGCGAAATCTCTGAAGTACCACAAGTACATCCTAGTGCGCAAGTGTGGACTCCTGCTAGAACTGCCGGTTATCTGCGCGAGTGTTGAAGTTCAGCGAGCTTTCATGTGCTGAGTAGGGAGAGGCCGCGCAACAGAAAGTAGACTCATTAGCTAGGTGGAGGTCGCGTTTAATGAACGACATGGACATGGCGAAGCCTAATAGAAGAGAATGAATTTCGTTTGTTCACGTGGAAAATTGAAGTGCGATATTCTCGTATGCATTTTTTCTTTTTTCTTTTGAACTGTTATCGTGAAACTATTATCATGTTTTTTTAATGGATCAGACTGTGGGGGGCAGTTGCTAGAATCAACTCGGAGGCGATCTAATGACTGCAGCACGTACATACAAGGGTCACTCAAAAAGTAATGCACACTATTTTTGTAAAAATACAGTTTTCATTCTGCATGTGTGAAAGTTTTATAGTGTGTAGATCCAGCCTTCCCGCTTGTTTTTAAACTTAGGTCAACCTGTTCCCGTGAGTGGCGCCGTCACAGCATGTCTTCAAGATGGCTGCTACACTTGACGTTCGTCAGAAGCAACGTGCTGTCATAGAATTCCTGTGCTGTGAGAACGAGACAGTGGGAAACATCCACAAGAGGTTGAAAAAGGTGTATGGAGATGCTGCTGTCGATTTCAGTACAGTTAGTCGGTGGGCAAGCAGGTTACGTGATGAAAGCGGGCACGGCAATATTGAGGATTGTCCTCGCAACGGCAGGCCTCGTACTGCACACACTCCAGACAATGTGCAGAGAGTTAACGAATTGGTGACTGCTGACAGACGCATCACAGTGAACGCATTGTCACGCTACGTTGGGATAAGGGAAGGAAGTGTTTGCAGAGTACTGAAAGTGTTGGCATTAAAACAAGGTTTGTGCCAGGTGGGTTCCCAGGATACTGACAGTGGCTCACAAAGAAACAAGAAAAACGGTAGTTGTGGACATCATGCCAAGTGGAACCACCATAAATTCTGATACATATGTGATGACACTAAAGAAACTCCAAGCTCGATTGAGTCGTGTTCGACCACATCGGCAAAAGCAGGATGTTTTGCTGTTGCACGACAATGCACGGCCACATGTCAGTCAAAAAACCATGGAAGCGATCACAAAACTCGGATGGAGAACACTGAAACACCCGCCTTACAGTGCTGACCTGGCTCCATGTGACTATCATCTCTTTGGGAAACTGAAAGACTCTCTTCGTGGAACAAGGTTTGAAGATGATGACTGCCTTGTGCACTCTGCCAAACAGTGGCTACAACAGGTTGGTCCAGAATTTTACCGTGTGGGTATACAGGCGCTGCTTCCAAGACGACGTAGGGTAGTTGGGAGGGATGAAAATTATGTAGAGAAATGAAAATATTGTTCCTAAAGGATGTATCTACACACTGTAAAACTTTCAAACATATAGAATAAAAGATGGATTTTAGAAAAAATAGTGTGCATTTCTTTTGGAGTGACCCTCGTATTTCAGTGTAGCGGTCGGATCTGACAAGGAACTCCTTAAGTGCGAGGTCGCAAGTTCAGTCTTCAGTAAGGCTCATTTGAAAGTGTTCTGTTAACAGGTACGACAGGAAAAACATTAGCTGCTAGTCACTCACTATGTGCATCAGGAGGGCGACAGAAATTGGGTGTCCGGAAGGTGCAGAGACCTACCTTCTACGGGATGTATATATTACTCTTCAAAAAATGGACGTCGCCGACGTTCAAGAAATGTACAAAGCGAACCATTAACTTGGACCATGAGACCCGAATGAAAAATGGCGCTCCACAATTATCAGTAAGGTTCCTACCATACAGATCGAAGGCGAACTCCTTGTAAGCTACAAAGCGTGCAGGGCGTTCAGCTAGGTATTCATTCTTAAAGAGGGCATATAGAATTACATTGGTGTAACGAGGCGACGAAAAGTGATGGACTGTGATGGCATGCAGCCAAGTGCAAAATAGACTATCGTGAAGCTTATGATGAAACTGCTACCCTTTAAGGCGTAGCTGCTGATAGTGCGATAATGTGTTTTATAGGCACGGAAAAAAATCCAGAGGATGAATTTGTTCAGTGGTTCCAGGTGGTATGAACTGCAATGTCACACACTTTTCAGGCGGGTAGTTTGCTCTAAAGGGGTATGGTTTTTGTAAGCAGACCAGCAATCAAACAAAGGCAAGTTATTTTGACAAGCTGTTGGCCAAAAGCAGTGCTCATGCCATAGTTGTAGTCCTCTTACGCCCATTTTGCCACACTTGCTTGCCGGCCGATGTGGCCGTGCGGTTATAGGCGCTTCCGTCTGGAACCGCGTGACCACTACGGCCGCAGGTTCGAATCCTGCCTCGGACATGGATGTGTGTGATGTCCTTAGGTTAGTTAAGTTTAAGTAGTTCTACGTTCTAGGGGACTGATGACCACAGATGCTAAGTCCCATAGTGCTCAGAGCCATTTCAACCACATTTGCTTGCTGTGACGTCAATATTCCCTACTGCGTTTGCAAGTCACGCATACGAAAAAGAGTAGTAGGGGACAGAGCACCTCCAACGTCTTGCAGCACAATAAGTTTCCAGCCCCTTTAACATCCAGATTAACAGCCGACATAATTGTATACGAATGTGTTAAGGCATTGAAGTTGTCTGCGATAACGATGGTAGCAGAAGAAATGAATTAAAACTTGTGCCACAGCCAGGATTCGAACACGGGTCTTCCAGTTTTCTAGGCAGAAATGATAACCATTAGACTACCGCAGCATTACGGTCAATATTCCTGCTCGAAGTACACAAGTCGAGTGCCCTCCTCAACACATACTTCACGTCTTCAGCTTATTTTCCCTCTACATTGTCACTATTGCCAGGGTTCTCTGGCACTGGAATGGCTGTGGCACAAATTTTAATTCATTTCTTCTGCTTCCATCATTAACGCAGATAAAGATCAGACTTAAATGTCTCAAGGAAAAGTTTAATTATAAGGTCTAAAAGCACTGCTGTTAGTTGATCGTGGTACAATTTTCTTTGTACCTCAAATTTCCAGGTTTCATTTCACATACATTTCGTCTTGAAATCCCACCTGGTCGGAACGGAAAACAAATTGCTTATTGAACGAAGGGACAAGTTTTTTTAGCTCATCTACAAATTTTCGGACGGATTCCGCAGTTTACTGTACATCGTTAAGCTGACGCTTTGTTTGCTTTCCATTATCTTACGTCTTCCAATTCGGGAGCACTGTTTGAAGTTATGCAACCATCCACTGTTTCTCTTGAAATCAGTGTAATATGTGTCGCACGCAGTTTAATGTGCATAACGTAGTTGGTCACTATCAGGCATGTCTTGTAAACTGTATCGTGTATCCCTGAAACGCACAAACACATTTTTGTAACAAGTGCGCCTCGGTTTCCCTTGAATATCCACGGTTTGTCTAACGCACTACACGCTCATATTGCTGCGCATGATCTTCCATGTACGTAATTTTGTTCAATAGCCGCTCCTCGGATACCAACTGTCCTATACTATGTTTCACTGGAGATGGGATTTGTGGCTCCCTGTCCGGCAAGGATGATGAACTACATGGCTCGTCACCTCTTTCAGTATCATTTTCATTTTCTAAGCACTTATCGTCATCATTGACTCCTCATGTACATTGTCTGCACAGTAGAAGGTATACGACGCCACACATTCCACTGACCCATCTTGCCCGAAACGCTAATATTTCATCCACTACTTTTTTCTTACTCTGCGAAATTCCTTGCCATCCTTTCTGGCGAAATGCCAGCTTCGGAAACTTGTTGTAGATAAACACGAAATGAAATGTTTATTTTCTTTATCGCTGCCATTACTCTACTTTGCATCAGCACCACTTTCACTTGCGAGTCACCCGTCGATTAAGCAGTTCAACTACACTCCGTAGCCTCATGCTCTGTTCATCAATGCATACCCCCAGTTCCGCCCCCAGTTGACATTAGCAACCAAGATTGCAGCTGCATGGTAGACAATATGTGGGGCGTCGAATGCCGTAAGACATCATTGGTCTTTTGCAAACCTCCAACTCAAGGGGTTTCATGCGAGTATCTTTTTGAGAATAACTAAAATGCTGTGAGGTATTTAATGGGGTTAAAAAAAATATGAAAACACTGCAAGAAATGCATGCCTCAACATAAACACAGATGCTAGCCAAGCCGGTCGCGAATGCCAACTGTGCAGTGTCCTCAATACGTTGCAAGTGTGAGCCGTGGTGGAAACAGTAATATATCTAGTTGTGAGTGAATTAGGTCGGAGCTAGGTGAATTCGAACGTGGGCAAATTGTTGGTGTTCGTACTGCGGTTACTTCGATAACCAAGGTAAACGAAGTGTTCGGTGTTTCAACAGGCACGAAAGCGGAAAATTTCATCCGCTAGGTGAAACGCGGACAAAAGTATATACACTACTGGCCATTAAAAATGCTATACCAAGAAGAAATGCAGATGATAAACGGGTATTCATTGGACAAATATATTATACTAGAAATGACATGTGATTACATTTTCACGCAATTTGGGTGCATAGATACTGAGAAATCAGTACACAGAACAACCACCTCTGGCCGTAATAACGGCCAGCTACTCCTGGGCATTGAGTCAAACAGAGCTTGGATGGCGTGTACAGGTACAGCTGCCCATGCAGCTTCAACAAGATACCACAGTTCATCAAGAGTAGTGACTGGCGTATTGTGACGAGCCAACTGCTCGGCCACCATTGACCAGACGTTTTCAATTGATAGATCTGGAGAATGTGCCCATACAGAACCTGCAACATGCGGTCGTGCATTATCCTGCTGAAATGTAGGGTTTCGCAGGAATCGAATGAAGGGTAGAGCCACGGGTCGTTACACACCTCACACGTAACGCCCACTATTCAAAGTGCCATCAATGCGAACAAGAGGTAACCGAGACTTGTAACCAATGTCACCCCATACCATCATGCCGGGTGATACGCCAGTATGGCGATGACGAATACACGCTTCCAATGTGCGTTCACCGCGAAGTCGCCAAACACGGATACGACCACCATGATGCTGTAAACAGAACCTGGATTCATCCGAAAAAATGACGTTTTGCCATTCGTACACCAAGGTTCGTCGTTGAGTACACCATCGCAGGCGCTCCTGTCTGTGATGTAGTGTCAAGGGTAACCGCAGCCATGGTCTCCGAGCTGATAGTCCATGCTGCTGCAAACGTCGTCGAACTGTTCGTGCAGATGGTTGTTGTCTTGCAAACGTCCCCACCTGTTGACTCAGGGATCGAGACGTGGTTGCGCGATCCGTTACAGCCATGCGGATAAGATGCATGTCATCTCGACTGCTAGTGATACGAGGCCGTTGGGATCCAGCACGGCGTTCCGTATTACCCTCCCGAACGCACCGATTCCATATTCTGCTGACAGTCATTGGATCTCGACCAACGCGAGGAGCAATGTCGCGATACGATAAACCGTAATCGCGATAGGCGATCTTTATCGAAGTCGGAAACGTGATGGTACGCATTTCTCCTCCTTACACGAGGCATCACAACAACGTTTCACCAGGCAACGCCGGTCAACTGCTGTTTGCGTATGATAAATCGGTTGGAAACTTTCCTCATTTGAGCACGTTGTAGGTGTCACCACCGAAAAGTTAATCATTTGCATATCACAGAAGCTTCTTCCTGTCGGTTAAATTTCGCGTCTGTAGCACGTAATCTTCGTGGTGTAGCAATTTTAATGGCCAGTAGTGTATGTTGAGTGATCGTGACAGACGGTCATTGAAAAGGACTGCGATAACAAATAAGAGCACAACAGTCGGTGAAGTGACTACAGAACTGAATGTTATGCAAAAAAAAGAAAAGAAAAAAAAACAAAAAACAAAAAGGCAGCTCCATAAGCTAGGAATTGCAGGGCGAGATGGAATTCGAAAACCACTCACCAGTGCTGCAAATGCCCGTGACAGTAATAAGTGTTGCCGAAGTTATAAAACCTGGACTGTGGAGCACTGGAAGAAAGCCATTTGCTCGGATGAGTCATTTTGCATTTTGTTTCCAACTTCTGTCCGACTTTTAGTCCCAGGAACGAACATAACGGGGATTTGACTGGTTTTTTGAGCACAAGGTCAAAGTGTCAAATCTCCCCTGGCCAACAAAGTCACCAGAGCTAAATATTATTAAGCCTTTGTGGTCTATTACGGAGAGAAATGTGTGTGATTGCTACCCATGTCGATCATCTTTATCCGAACTTGTCACTGTTTAGCAGAAGAATGGTACAAGATTCCCTTGAAAACCTTACAGGACCTGTGTTCGTTTTCTACACCGTATTAGGCACGGCGACGTGCTATGGTTTTGGTGTTTCTGTATGTTTGCCCACTCCCTGGATTAGTGGTGAAAAAGTGATCCTACCTTATAGCATAGCCCGCTGGAGTATCTGATGTGTGGAGTGATACTTGGGAAGAGATGGGATGTGTTGACATTTCTGCGGTGCCCAAGACACTGGAGGTGGTTGTCTTTTTTTTATGCGAGAACTCTCAATTAGACTGTAGACTGTTACCTACTAACCTAACATAGATCTTGGGCTAAGCTATAGATTCTTAGTGTGCTTGTATGTTGCTTGCGAAAAGCTACTTATCGCAGAAAGAGCCATAGGCTCTGTAGAAATGTCTCTCCCCAAAAGTGTCAATTCGTACAAGTCCTGCAACCTCACACGCAGCAAGATAGCGTGCGAGGCAGAGCAGTAAACCAGACAGGGATCGAACTCGCGTCGCAGATTAACGACTGTGGATCTGGGAGCCTGACTATTTTTTTTTTTAGGTGCTTTCCCGCGCTCCTTGTCCTCAAATTTCCACATCAGAGGAAACGTCACGAAAACAGTTAAAATACGATAACACACAGGACAAAGTTTACACTGTTCAGAGAAAGGTGGAGCCCACAAATTTCATCCTTCATATTAGCATGGCAACTGTGACCCAAGAAGGCATCCGGGCACAAAATTAAATAATAAAATTTGCCAAATCCTGACAAAGCAGACCCCGCAGTAGACGGGATGAATATAAGGGGAAGAAGAAGAACAAGAACAAGAATTAGCGGTGAAAGGATAGTAACAATTGTAAATCTGTGTCGCGCTTCAGAGCGAAGCTGTTGACGTTACTTATACTGACTGAATAGCGTGGCAGTGTTCAGGATCAACCTGTGGTCGCCAACAAACGTTTCTGAGTAAATCTGCGGGGCAACAAGTCGTATAATTTGTCTCATGCACTGCACATTGTCATGAGTACGTGAACTGTGGTTCCAGGCGCGAGGGGCTTATCATGACGCCGAGGAAGCTCCGAGAACGAAGGAACATTTCAGAGTGCACACTGATTCAACTTCTACACTTCATGCATTCGTCATGCTAACGAACTTCTTCCACCAACGGCTTACTTCTACGTCTATCGTCCTCCAAGATAAGAGTTCCACCTTCATCCATTAAAAATGGAATATCTGTCATTGTACCTTCATGCTGACAAAAAGTCAGTTATCACAGTGACGAGTTTACTGGGTATGCCGTGTTGTATCTGTTCCCTGTAAGAAACACAGCGCAGCAACTATGAGATCTGCCTTCTAAATATCCGCTTCAGGAGGTTCAATTCGGCCAGCAGGCACTTTTGATCTGCTGTGGTGTGTGCCTTGCGGTCTCTGCTGTTGCAATGGACTTACACGTTATGAGGTGTAACGACAACAAGAGACACGCAACTGCAAATCATCTAGCTCTATAGCTTTACTGTGCAGCAAGCGCCAAAGAATAACGTCATCCAAACATCTAATCTAAAACACTTTTTCCAGTGACTGTAGTCATTGCATATTAGTTACAGTGCCAATATTCTAAAATGTAGTATTAATTATTTTTTTGGTAAGCTGTGTGTGTACATATATACTTGTGTGCACATTCTATGCCTACTGACGCAAAACGCTTGTGTTATTATAAAGACGTGATGTAATAAATAATAATGGCGTGTGACGAGGGCCTCCCGTCGGGTAGACCGCTCGCCTGGTGCAAGTCTTTCGATTTGACGCCACTTCGGCGACTTGCGCGTCGATGGGGATGAAATGATGATGATTACGACAACGCAACACCCAGTCCCTGAGCGGAGAAAATCTTCGACCCAGCCGGGAATCGAACCCGGGCCCTTAGGATCGACAGTCTGACGCGCTGACCACTTTTTTTTTTAACGTAAATACGTGGACTTTTTCTTTACATAATGGAGTAACAATAGCAAACATAAACTGCTGCTAGCACTTTTTTATATAAGACGATGACCTTTATAAAATAAAATATTTCTGGGAAACGTAAATATGTGGACTTTTTTTTTTACATAATGGAGTAACAACAGCAAACATAAACTGCTGCTAGCATTTTTTTTATATAAGACGATGACCTTTATATAATAAAATATTTCTGGGAAACGTAAATAAGTGGACTTTTTTTTTGCAGTCTGGTGTAACAATAACAAACATAAACTGCTTCTAGCATTTTTTAAAGTATATAAGACGATGACTTTTATAAAATAAAATATTTCTGTGAAACATAAATAAGTGGACTTTTTTTTACATAATAGTGAAAAAAATATCCTGCTTCTGTCAGTACAAAACAATAACGGTCTATATTCCTCTTTTGGGCGCGTACCTCGCTAATCCCGTTATACCTCGCGTTGGTGTCGGGTACGTCTTCACGTGTGGTTGTGGATCCTCTCCACTCTCCTGGTCCTTTCTTGTTCTTATACTTACAGTCAATAATTATATTCTCCTACCCGGGACACCCCAACTGGGTGGGGGATCAAGCAAGGCACTCCATAAAAAATTTGCGTAATATGTTCGATATCTCGGATGTCTCATAAGCTGTGAGTGATGTTCTTGTAGTAAGGCCCAAAAGTCGAGCATATTCTTACTGCCGTCTCGGAAAAGATAACGCACAGTCAAACCTCGAATCCAAGTCACTGCGTTTGTCTCTGTTCGGGGATAATATGTCCTATCTTGGAGAAGTAGTATCCGTAGTTCTACTGCTTGCGGCCCCACCCGAAGGAGGAAGGCAATCATTTTTTTGACTAAACACCATACGTCCGCCGAAGATCCGCATATCAGGCGATGCTCCTCTGTGTCTATAACATTGCACTGCGGACACAGTGGCTCGTCCGCCATATGAATTGTATGCAACCTGGAACGAGTCATGTATTTCCCATTTACCACCTGATACCACAGTGCGCGCGTTCCCGTATCAAGGTGTGGGTGGTGCACTGAACGCCATAGCACTGACCACGTAACTGTTGGTTGGCGGCGCTCTACGGCATTATTCGGCCGTCGTCGAGTCAAGATGTGATATATATCACGTGCCGTTGCCGTCCTAGTTGTCGGTAGTTCCATATGTAAATAACTGTGTTCCACGAAAAAAATGGTGAGATGTGAGACACCGCTACCGGAGCCGAACGAGAAGGTGGAGCGAGTTCGTCAACCAAGGTGCACGTCAGACTTGTCTGGTGTCGTGTCCACATCTTTATCATTGTGGTTACATAAATAGCCACTGCTCGGTCGCGTACGCGGACTTGTCCAAGACCTCCACGACTACGAGGAAGGGTGAGGGTTTCGTAACCGACCTTAAAAAGCAGACCTGTGCTCACAAAATATCCTAGTGCCGCCAGGATTCGGCGGGCCAACACCATCGGCATAGGAAGAACTTGTGCCAGAAGGGGGATGCGAGAAGCTGGATAAGTGTTGGCAAAGGTGACCCGTTGTATCATATCCAGTGCCCTTAACCTGTGACTTCGGACACTCGCACGAATTGTTTGCAGAAGATGTCTGTAACCCAGTGCCGCCGTGCGTCGAACCGCTGTAGTGAAGATAATTCCTAGGCATTTCATCTTGTTGATCGGCTGTAATGGTGCTACACTTCCTGTCGGGAGTCCTCTCCCGATGTTTATCGCTCCCGACTTTGCCATGTTCAGGCGACTTCCCGTAGCCATACAATACAAATTAATCCAATGCAAGGCCACTCTTGCCTCGTCGCCTGACCGTGCTGAAAACACTAGGTCATCCGCGTATGTTCTGCATGTAAACTTGTTGTGCCTGATGGTCATTCCTTGGAGTCGATTCCGGAGCCCGCAGAGCAGCGGCTCGACAGCGATGGCATATAATATCGTTGACAGCGGGCACCCTTGTCTGACCGATCGTGAGATGGTGATGGGCCCCACCAAGCGTCCATTGATGAGCACTTTGGATGCGGCTCCGTGGAGTAGTCTCATGACGTCGGTGACAAAACTTTCCGGAAACTTCATTTGCATCATCACGTTCGTGAGATAAGCATGGCTCAGCCTGTCAAATACGCGATCGAAGTCTATCGATACCAATGCACCCCGGAGACGAACCACTCAGATACCGGGGGCGGACTAGGACGTGAGGTGTTGTACATATTCCCTCTTCAGTCCGCAGACTGGTTTTGCGGCAGCTCTATATGCTGGCTTACTCTATGCAAGTCGTTTCATATCTGCATAACTACAGCAACCTAAATCGTCTTGAATATACCTACCGCGGTCATTCCTTGACGTCGTTTTACAATTTTTATCCCCACTCTTCCCTGCATTACATTGATCCCTCAGGATGTGTCCTCTTCTTTTAGTCAAACTCTGTCATAAGTTGCGCCATATCTATTTACCTGGCATGGCTGCATAAAATAAAGACGGATAGTACAAAAGCCACATGGAAGCTGTTCACAGCGGAGCGGGAAAGGCGAAGTTACATCAGGAGCGACCCGCTGTACTACCCCGGGTGAACATCGTCAGCGAGTATGGCAGCGACCTGGGGAGAGGTCTCATTCTTTCAGTGTTTCGGAGGAAAACGTGGTGCTACTCCTGGTGCCTAGGTGTAGGGAGTCATTGGGTATGATTTCTGGTCATATGATTTCTGGTCTCGGTTAGTGGCGATTAACGAAACTCTGCACAACAGTATGTCACGGACATCCTGTGTCCTCGTGCGTTACCTGTCATCCAACAGTATCGTGGTGCCATTTTTCAACAGGACAATGCTTGTCCACACATGGCACGTCTCTCTATGAACAGTCCGCGTGATGTTGAAGTACTCCCGTGACCACAAGGTCCCCCGATCTGTCCCCGATAGAAGATGTGTGAGACAGGCTCGGACCTCAACTACGTCCCAGTGCTACTATCCAGGATATCAAGGATAAGTTACAAAATTTGTGCGCCGGTTTGCGTCTGGAGAAGATGAAACTGCTTCCCAACGGAATCAGTGTAAGCATCCAGGCCAGAGGTGGTGTAGCATCAGACCGATAAGTGGGCACGTACTGGGAAGGTCTTTGTCAGAGTAACATCAGACATCCTCTCAACCCGTTTAGTTTCATTTCGTTTCCTCCCCCCATTATAGGTACTTCAATTTTTTGTCAAGCAGTGTATATTGATGAGTCAGAAATCTGCGTTAATCCACCTTTGGAGCGCAATACGGCAACGATTCTGCATGACACGGTTTCAACAAGTCCTTGGTATTTTTACGGAGGCATGTGGCACCAGATGTCAAGGCGCAATTCCCGTAAATTACGGGACGGTGGTTTCGTGGGCGCGGAGCTGGCGCCGCGCAGGGTCACAAACGCGTTCCATCGGATTAAGATAAGGTGAAGTTCCTTACCAAGACATCAACGTGAGTCCACTACCATGCTCCACAAACAATTGTAGCACTATTCTGGCCTTATGATACGGACAAGTATACTGCTGGAAGAGGTCTCGGGAAAGACATCCAGCATGAAGAGGAGCAGGTGGTCTGCTATAATGTTCTCGTACTTCACAGTTATCATGGTGTCTTCGATTACCACCACAGTTCTCATGGATGCCCAGGTGAATGTCCCATATTACTGCCACCGCCAGTCTGAGTCTGTAACGTACTGCGTGTTTCGAACAGCATTCGCCTCGATGACGGAGTATCCACATAAAACTATCGATCTGATGCAACAAGATACGCGTTTCATCCGACCAGGCGACGCGTTCCACTGATCGAAGTTTTAACCTCGACTACACCGTGCCCACTGCACTCGTAATTGACAGTGTCGTTGGGTCGATATGGCAACACACAGTGGTCGTCTACTGCGGAGACCCTTGTTCAACAATGTGCGCTGAGTGGTGTGCTCCGAAAACTTGTGTCTACACGATCACTGTAGTCGGCTCACACACAGATCGCCATCTATCCTCCTTCACATATCGGGTAAATCTCTGACCTGCACGTTCTCTAATGAGGCGTGGACGTCCGAAACCTTGCCACCAACTCTTGGTTTCACCATCCTTCAATCACATTCTGTAGATGTTCACGAAAATAGTACACCAAGCAAATGGTTCAAATGGCTCTGAGCACTATGGGACTTAACATCTGAGGTCATCAGTCCCCTAGACTTAGAACTACTTAAACCTAACTAACCTAAGGACATCACACACATCCATGCCCGAGGCAGGATTGGAACCTGCGACCGTTGCAGCAGCGCGGTTCCAGACTGAAGCGCCTAGAACCGCTCGGCCACAGCGGCCAGCGTATACCAAGCACCAGTATCGCTGGACCATATCAACCTGCATTTCGTCGAAGTCACAAAATGTAAGTGGATTTCCCCATTTGAGACCCATATCACCGCCAGAATGATTCGCCACTTGTCTCTTTTCCGCTTATGTACTTTCCTTGACCTGTCGCGTGCCCTCAGCACCACCGTGCAGCTTTAATCTTTGCGGTGGGCAATGGTCATCAAGCTGCCATAAAGCTCTGGCTCATCACTGTTTATGTTCACTACCAATAGTACGAAAGTGTAACGAAGTCTTCCTGGAAATCAGAACACACAATGTTACCCTGAGCCCTGCGATCTACTGCCCTGTGGATCTCAGGAACGAACAGAGCAGGCTAGGTTTCAGTAGGCAGGCTTTTGGGAAGCGATAGCCAGGGACCATCCGGAAGCTGCCGGTGGGCTGACTGGTGAAGGGTCGGCAAGTATCGCGGCTTCACAATGGGCGGCGGAGCACAATGGTCGTACCTGGCTTGTGGCGGCAGTGTGTTTGGAAAACAGGCGGCAGCGGGCTCACGCGCGATTACGCGCCGTAATTGGCCAGCTTTGTGCCGACAGCTGGCATTCCTCACACCCCCAGGCGCCCACTGACAATCGCCTGCTGCGAGCAAAACATCGCCGCTGCAGTCGTCATACAGTCTGCTCAGTACCTCTCCTCGCAGCGCCAGCTTCCTCGATGTACGCGAAATGTTCTTCTTCTTCATTTAATGGAGTATGTTTCCAATCCGTTACGTCTTCAATGAAGACATATATTCCTCAGTCTCAATATCTGTCCTATTGGTTTACAACTGACTAGCGAACCCGTCAATGATTCGCAGTTGCTGAATTTGTATGGGTATTGTATGTACGTATTAGTTTGCTTCTCCCTCCTCTCTCTGTCCATCTCCTCGTCCCTTCTCCCTTCGTCCATCTACTCTTCCCTCCTCTCTTTGTCCATCTCCTCTTCCTCCCACTCCCCCTTCCTCTCTCTGCCCATCACCTTCTCTCCTCTCCCTCAGTCCATCTACTCCTGCCTCAAATCTCTCCCCACCTCCTCCTCCAATCTCTCTCTCTCTCTCTCTCTCTCTCTCTCCATCTCCTCCTTCCCTCTCTCTATACTCATTTCCTCCCCCCTTTCTTTCTCCTCTTCCACTTCTCTCTGATCTTCAGCCTTGCTTATTGTTAATGGCAAAGAACCGGAACTGAAGTCGCTTAAAATGAATGGATAACACGGTTGGGATCACTGGTATACAGACTAAACGAGAGACCTCTCCTGCTTCTGGGTCTGCGAGAGTAGTAGCTTCATTAACAGTATTTAGCATAGTTTTAATCTGCAAACGTCTAGGATTACAAACTTTCGGACTATTCAGATTCCATAGTAATATTCTAATCATAAGCCGATGAGCCATAAATGCAACTTCCCTGCTCTCTGTGAAAGCCGACTGCTAAGAAGAAAACAAAATAGCACGTAGTTGCGTCCACAATTTATGTTTAAAATTATTAATGGAGAAAGAATATACATTGAAGAAACAATTTGTCTTACTTATTAGAGTACTGTGTAAAAAAAATCAGTTAAATAGGCCTAGAACTTTTCGAGGTATTTCCTTACAACGTTTCCCCTTTACACAGTACATAGATATTTATATACTGAGCGAAAATTAATTAAAGTATAGTGTAAAAATTTGAAGTACATCGATTAGTAACGTTTCAAGATTTTCTTCTGATAATCATTCTTCTTTATATATCGTTATATATATTTACAGACCATATATGTTGAAAACTATATAGTCTATGTCGTCCGAACGTTTATTAGAGCATCGTGCAAAAATTTTAAGTATATCGGTCAAGACGTATCGAGATTTTTGGTTACAGCGTTAAACAAAAACTTGAATTTATATAGTGTGATTATACACGCATATTTATATGCCACATACATTAAAAACAATGTAGCCCATGTCCGTCGAACGTTTACTGGAGTATCGTGTAAACAATTGAAGTGAACACTTCGAGATTTTTTTTTCTCGAGATTGTTTGCTAATAACCTTTCCCCTTTGTATATGTATAGATATTAGAGTATCTTTTAAAAATCTGAAGGAAATCAGTTCAGAACTTTTCGAGGTTTTTGGTTAACAACATTAAACAACAACTTCTCTTTATATAGTAGTATGTAATACTTGCTTAGCTAATCTGTTTTTTCCCCATTCAGTTGATATGCCGCATTGTATGCATTCTTACTCCGTTTTCTGATACATGTAGAACATATAACTTCTTATCTTACCATACTGTTTTATCTTTGAGCTCTGACGGTACCTTTTAGCCTTCCGTCAAAATTTCATTTCAGCTGACTGTATTAATCTGTTGTCTTTCTGAGCTTCCGTATATTAGAATAGGAGTTGCCATTACTTTGTAAATCTCAGCTTTGTATCATTCCTTTTCTGGTCCCTCCACGTACTGTGCAGTGTGCCATACACCGTCAGGAGAGCGTGTGAATTTTAGCCAATCACAGCTTCATTTTCTTGTTTTCTTTTTCTTTACTTTTCCTCAGAAAACATTTTCATTAATTCACTGTGGATTTTCTTCCTTTCGTCTGTCTATTTTTTCCCTGTTATTTCTTTCGTCTAGAACTGTTCTAACTTCTTGTTTTCGATTTTACTTCTGAATTGTTTTCCTTCCTCAATTACTTCTTTTGAAATTTTCTATTGTTGCAGTTCTATTTCTTTAACCCAACAGGTCTTTAATTTTCTAGGATTAACGATGTTAATCATTTTCTTTGTGAGTCTGTTTCCATCCATTCTATGTAGGTGCCCATAGAACTGTTGGCGTCTTTTCCTGAATTCATTTGTGATTTTGTCTGTGTGCTCGAGGAGTTCCTTTTCAGGTCGTCTGACCCAAGTTCCGTCTCACAGAACAGTCCCGCAGATATGTCTAAGAATTTTTCGTACTTGTGCCATATATTAATTGAAACTTACTAATTTATTAGTGATGTTTTCATATTCGTACCTAATTTCACAGACAAATTGCTGAAAATGAGACACCTAATTTATGCACAACTATTTTGCGCCCTACTGGAAATTTCCCTGTGAAGGCCGTTACTTTAGCTTTCTCTTTAATTTAAATAAATTGCAACTCTTTACGTATCTGGTTTCGGCGATGTATTGTTATTTGGTTCCGGCGATGTATTCTTAACTGGAGGTCATTTTCTGCCTTCTGAATGATTATTTCGCCATTGACGAAGCGCAGAGTATTTATATGTGTGTGTCCCGATACTGTATTAATCTGACGTCTTGTTTATTTTCCCGTTTCCTCTGTCTAACAACGTACTGAATATAGTAGGTGAAAGCCTACAGCATTATCGGATTCTTCTGTTGATCTTTACTGGTCCTGTATTCTCTTTCCCTGCAGTTATTACAATTTCTGTGTACTGGTTCAAACTCTTTATTACTTGAAACTTCCTGGCAGATCAAAACTGTGTGCGGGACCGAGACTCGAACTCGGGACCTTTGCCTTTCGCCGGCAAGTGGTCTACCGATTGAGCTGCCCAAGCACGACTCACGCCCCGTCCTCACAGCTTTACTTCTGCCAGTACCTTGTCTCCTATTACATGTATTAAATGTCTCGGACATCCTTGATTTTTCATGTTATTTCAAAGCTTGCTTCTGTTGACTCCGTCGAAAGCCATTTCGCAATCTATGTATGCGATGTGAGTCTCTAGGTTGCAATCTCGTCGTTTTTCAATTAACTGGAGCTCATTAATAGCGCTGTCACTGTAAGACCATTCCTTTCTTAAACTATTTTGTTCCTACATATTAGGAGAGCGTCAATTATTTTTCTCATTTTGTTGTTAATAATTATTTCGTGGAGTCTGTAAGAAGCATTCGGTAGGTTTATTCGTCTACAGTTCCTCCCTTTTAATAGAGTGATATCACCACCGCTGTCTTCCACGATTAAGGTATCACCCTCTTCTTCCAGCATCTAACGAAATTAACATTATTTATCAATATTCTCCAAAAGGGACACAGACGTTATCTCTGGTGAGATGTGGAAGTTCCGTGACTTCATGACGTCTCCGTGATATATAATTATACATCACGGACTATGATAAGTACCACATGGGCTGCAAATAACTGCTGACGGCGATGATGGAGGAAGTCGTCGAGTGGAGGAAGTCGTCGAATGTTTGAGACTGCATACAAAAATGACGCGGCAAGAAATCTGTGAAGCATTTACCCAAGAACATCAGCGTGATAAACTACGTTCTCAAGTATTGTCTTTGTTACGCGCAATCTGTTGACAACAATAAGCTTCATATCTGTTAAACAGCCTCGCATTCGGGAGGACGACGATTCAATCCAGTCTCCAACCATCCTGATTTAGGTTTTCCGTGATTTCCCTAAATCGTTTCAGGCAAATGCCGGGATGGTTCCTTTGAAAGGGCACGGCTGATTTCCTTCCCAATCCTTCCCTAACCCGAGCTTGCGCTCCGTCTCTAATGACCTCGTTGTCGACGGGACGTTAAACACTAACTACCTACCTACCCTGTTAAATAGCGCTGCGTTTGAGCGCGCCTCTATCAGTTCAAACAGTTTACGTCACAGTTCGGGAATTCTCGGGTTCTGTTCGAGCTTCCGATTGGCTCGCGACCTAGTGACTGTTGTTGGTACTACGTCTACAATTTGTGTTCGCGGTTTTTAATACACTATGGAATTTTAGTAATAAAAATAACTGCGAAACACTGACTAAATTGTCTTATAGGATGTAGGGCATTTGCAACAACAGCATTTAATACATAAATATGAGATTGTAATCATGATCCTGTCCAGTTCTCGATCTTTCGCTCGTCCTGCGTTCTAGTGACGTCTGATATAACTTTCTCCAAGACTAGTCTCGTCACTGTAATTTATTCTCACGATAGTAATCACAGTATATTTACCGCGATATATTTCATCTGTTTGGCATTTAATTCTTGATTAATTTTCGTCCTTGTTTCATCTGAATGCAGTCATCTTGTTTTTAAGCTGATAAAATCTGGTGACGTTTTTACTTTCTATTGTATTTTGTGGACAGTGACTGAAGTGTTATTTTGCAACCCACTTGGTAAATCATCATTCTCTCATAACCAAATAAAACACTATAACAAAATGAAACGCTTACAGCCGTCCTTACGATCTTATTTATTATGTACCTACCAGTTTCGGCGCTTCATTGCGCCAACTTCAGGCCTTAATTGATGCTGAAGGGGTTATCACGAGCCATATATGGCGCATTGAAGCGTCGAAACTAGTGACCACAGAATAAATAAGATCATGTTTCATTTTCTTGCAATACTGAACGGCCATGGCCCCCAAGACCTTCAGTCAATACGGATGGACATACAAAAAATAAAACATTGTTCTGTGTCCAGTAAAGCAATTTTTTTGGAGGACGACATTTACTTAAAAATCAGTATAAATGTTTATACTGCATATGCACGCATAACGGTACTGTATGACAACTCTATTGTAGATTCGTTTAAATACAACGGCAGTTTGCACAGTGAGTGGATTTAATGCTCCTTCCTTCTGAGTTTCACAGCATTGTCAGATTTTAAGTAGAGCCGTAGATTGTTGTAGTGGTAGTTCGTAGTTACTTGCGCATCCCTTGCACTAGCGCCGCGTGAATCCAATGTGACGTAATTATTGGAGCAGGCTAGATACTGTATCGAGTACTGCGGCGTGTCGAGAACTCCCGAACCCATTCGAGTGTGATTATTGTTTGCCCAGCACTACTGTTGAGAAACAGACGCAAACTGAATGAATTTTTTGATTCGAAGAGTTACATTTCTTCATTTTCTATACTTAATAATTATATAGAATCACCTGAAAGTGAACTGGCCGCCACAACAGTAATCGACATATAATAAACCTCATATATTTCTTTGAATTTAGAAATATAACAGCTGCTCGGTAGCGACAAAATGATTTTCAATTACAGGTTCCAACCAACAAGTTGTTAAACCAGCGATGCATGCAGCGCATTGATTGGTTCGATTCGCATGGCCTGACTTGGCTCCCGTCTGCGCGCGCTCTGAAATTTCGCCGCTTCACGAGGACACGGAAAAGCGAAATGGCGGTTGCATCGCGCTGCACTCGGTAAATAAATTAAAAGTCGTGAATTTTAACGATATTCGGTAACCGGAAATAATGAATTGCACATTAAATAATCGAACAGTAATTTGAAAATAGCGTTAATAAATTAAAATTATCTGCACATCATTAGTAAAATATGCAATGCGCGGCCAAATTAGTAATTACTGATCGTATTAAAAATTCATTCTTCAATTAAACCGATTAAATTGAAAATAGCATTTACTTTTGCTTTGATGGAGAGCTGGGGTGGTGGCTGTGCCCGCTAAACTTTGCTTACCGCTATCGGTTTGCGGCAGATAACAAAGCCAGCCACAAATAATTATCGGCACGTAAATTGCTTATGTTGGAAGCCTACTTCTGGTTACTTGAGCGAATACGCACGCGTCACGTGTACCGGATGATAGGTTAACTTCCGACGTCGCTGGGACGATTTTTTTCTGCTCTGAACGTGGCTTTCCCCATATATATGTTAAAAATGCTGATTTACTTCTCCGATTGAGGTGGTGCATTGGTTGAGCCACGAGATTCGTAGTCAGGAGCTAAGCGGTTCAATCTACGTCCAGCCATTTAGATTTAATCTTTCACTGCGCTGATTTGCAGTTGTGCAAGCCGAAGTTTCAACTTTATTTTCATCGTTGTTCTAGAAGTTTAAGACTGGAAACAGTCTTGAAGGTGGACAATGTTGTTTTATAAAGGTAACTGCAAAGAATCTGCCACTAGAATTTGCTACTGAGCTTATGACGCGAACAATGTATGTTGCTCTGTGAAGCAATCTGACACGCATCGCTCTCTTGTGATGGTCGTCGTTGGTAGTTGCAAGCAAGAATTCGTGAGCCTAAAAAAAAGTGTAGTGTTTTTACCATCTTTGGAAAGTAAACTGTCCAGTTCAGCTTGTATTTACGCTAATAAATACGTAAGTACTACATGAAGCGATTTTGTTTGGATATGCGCTATAGTGTGTAGTAATGCTCCTACCCACACTCGAACGATGACAAATTAGTGTTTCCTTTATTCTGCTTTCTTCTAGTTTCCCATGCTAGTTAGAGTGTTATAATCGACTCGTTCTCGTATTTTTACGACGGACGGCGTAAAGTGATGAGTTATATAGAATATCGGCCTGCTGGTGAAGATGAGTTCGATTTTGAAGATTTGGATGAAAATCATGCTGTAAGTGGTAAACGATCTGGAATCTGCAGACCTGAAACCAGTGTAGGGACTAAAAAACATGTAAACAATTTTTTGGAGGATGATTATAATGCACTTGTTGCTGATATACCAGTACTATTAGATCTGAAAAACACCCAACGATATAGAAAAATCGAGTCATTTCGAAAAAAAACGAAGTGTTTTATTTGTAAATGACCTTTTTAAATCCAAAGGAAATACCACACTACTCCAGTTAATGCCAGAATTGTCTACACCATAGCAGCTATGTAAAAATATTTTTATTGACTAACGAATGGCTAAAATTGTAGGTGAAACTAATCTTTACAGATCACAGAAAACCCAAAGAAAACATTTAAACTCAATGCTCATGACATTTGTATATTTATAGGCATATGCATTATTAGTTCTTTGGTTGCTCCCACCGCTGTTCCTGATCTCTCGAATGGTGATATTAGTATTGAGCTAGTAAAACAGACTACATTGCATTCCACTGACAATACAAAGCGATCATACCCTGAGAGTCAAGATCATGACAAATTGTCCAAAATTAGGTCCGTAATTCACTATATTAATAAAAAATTACTTTCAGATGCAATGAGTGAGCGTTTGTCACTTGATGAAAAATTTATGCAACGAAAGCAAGTCACCTCATGATGTATATGAAAGACAAACCATATAGATGGGAATGTAAACTTTTACTTCTGTGTGTAGAAATTGGTTTTTCATCAAAACTGAAATCTACAGTGGGCAAGCATATAATCCAAAATTCAGATTAGATAATGAACCACATACGCAGCATTTGGAAACGTGATGCGCCTCGGAAGAAAAATTCCAGGGGACCACAACTACAAGGCCTATTTTGACAGATATTATACCTCTGTAGATGTGCTTTTCGATAGTACCATTCATTCTATCAACACTGTTCTTCATTCGACTTTTAAAACTATGTATTCATACTTAACAAGGGTTTATTAATGATGTACGTTTCGCATGGGTTTGCGTGAGTGCAAAGTGTCGCGTATGATACGTTTCATATAGTTTCGCATAAATGAATTGTGCAAAAAAATTTTTTTAGAGAATTAAAAACGCAATTTTTCAAAGTTTTTCCAGCCTTCCTTGAATACATACAAATACAAAAAAGTTATTTGGAATTCTAAAAAATGCATAATGAAGGACTAAGTTTTTCTCTAAAGCGATTGAGGCGAATCGCACAATGGTACCTAAATGAATCTTACGTGCCGGCCGGGGTGGCCGAGCGGTTCTAGGCGCTACAGTCTGGAACCACGCGACCGCTACGGTCGCAGGTTCGAATCCCGCCTCGAGCATGGATGTGTGTGATGTCCTTAGGCTAGTTAGGTTCAGTTCTAAGTTCTAGGAGACTGATGTCCTTAGGCTAGTTAGGTTCAGTTCTAAGTTCTAGGAGACTGATGACCTCAGAAGTTAAGTCCCATAGTGCTCAGAGCCATTTGAACCATTTTTGAATCTTACGCCGATTTCCTTCCTTATATATCCTATATGAGCCTGTGCTACATGTCTAACGATCACATCGTCGACGGACGCTAAATCGTAACGTTCTTTCTTAAATTCCAAGTTATTTCGTGGTTCGTGTTTCTCGTTAAAGTGTACAATTTCCCACAGCTCACTGACTGGACTGGTGCTGTGATCTGAAGACCAATAGCGTCATTGCAAATGAAATAGTGTATGCTGAAACAAAACTTTGCGAAATCTTTTTTGTTCGTCACCTTCCACTGAATATCCTTATTGCAACTAACGTAAAACACCGAAGGATGTGGCTTCTCTCACAATTACAAGCGCCGGCGCTGTGACCGAGTGGTTCTAGGCGCTTCGGTCCGGAACCGCGCTGCTGCTACAGTAGCAGGTTCGAATCGTGCCTCGGGCATGGCTGTGTGTGATGTCCTTAGTTAGATTTAAGTAGTTCTAAGTCTAGGGGACTGATGACCTCAGATGTTATGTCCCACAATGCGTAGAGGCATTTGAACCATCTGAACCACAATTACAAGCTGTTTTGAGAAAAACAGCTGAAAAGGGAACTGCCCAGCGAGCCATCTAAGGAGTGCTTCGTTGTCAGAACAAGTTGGCACAAACAGTAAAATACAGGGTGATAGAAAAAAGTCATCAGATTTGACGAATGGGTGAATTTTAACCAACACATCGACATTAAAAGTTTACCTTCGCGCCAGATGTAAGTTTCTAGTTACGTGGTTGAAGGTTGGGGTCTCCCTGGTGCAGTTAGTGCGCTCGCTCGCTCGCTCGTACATTACTCAATGTGAGTCGTGTTCAAATGGCGATAACACAGGGACGAAAGGCATTTTGTGATCCCCGTTTCAACAGGAGTAATATAGTTATAATTGTGAGGCGTGATTTGTGTCGAAAGAAAGGCACCGCTGCTCCAAAATTTTGATTCTAAATGTAAAAATAAACACTACCCTCAAGGTTGTAAGTTGTAATAGAACAATGTGTGAAAAACTTATAAGCCTGACAAATCTCAGATAACGTTAAAAATATTTTTAAAATATGTAGACTGTGACAGAAATTTCGTTCTGATTTTGTTTGCAGTTCAACTGCGAAGTCTTGGTCAAGGTTCCTGCATCACTCTCTCCTTGGCTTTCTCTATGTGAACAGCTAACATAAGGTGTTTATTTCCTTTGTATTACTTAGACTAATAACATTTGTTAGAAAGATACAATGTTTTCAATTGAAATTATCGTTATTCCCTGTCCTAACTTTGATTTTGTAATGTATTAGCAGCAGCATTTAACGGTGAGCGACGAGTTAAGCTGGACATTACTAACATGCCGATACTGTTGATCGGCTGCGATTGTTGCAGTCTTGAATGCACATCACTTGGTCGATAAGAGAACCCACATTTACTCTAAATTCATGTTAACAAGTCTGATACTTTTCAAAAAATAATTGCAGTGAAAACCAAATTCTGAAATTGAATTACTGATATGTATTCTCACGGTCATGCATCACCCTGTTTGCAACGACCCAACAATAACTGATTACGCTGATTTCCGACTCAGCTCCCGTCATTAAGATAATTCCGCTTTCTCCTCTAGCTAGTAACCTGATACAATCAACCCTTAATATTCAGTTCAAGAGAAGGAGGAATTATAATGTGTTTGCATGTGAAAGACAGATTCTTATAAAATCTGGTTATTCTGTCTGAAATAAAAACTTTTCAGTCCTATACATAAATAAAAATTCATCCTAAGCTTCTGTCTTCATGTATGTAGAAAATATAACCTTAAAAAATCGGATGAATCTTTCTGAAACACTGTAGTTGGAGCAGATCAGTCCAGCAGCTGCGATTACCAATGTTCCAAAGTATATACACACAGTTGTGAATTTATCCCAAGCCGAATAGTACCATAAAATTTTGGAGAATCAAAAATGGTTTAAATGGCTCTGAGCACTATGGGACTCAACTGCTGAGGTCATTAGTCCCCTAGAACTTAGAACTAGTTAAACCTAACTAACCTAAGGACATCACAAACATCCATGCCCGAGGCAGGATTCGAACCTGCTACCGTAGCGGTCTTGCGGTTCCAGACTGCAGCGCCTTTAACCGCACGGCCACTTCGGCCGGCTTTGGTGAATCGTTAAACAATCAGTATCTACTCCTAAATGACCAGCCGAGGGATAGTACGCATGTAACATTGCAAATGTGGTATCTGCATGATATCTATCTGGGTGACAGAACTTGGAATGGTATTCTAGAGAGAAACTCTGGGAATAACCGACGCACGAAAGATAAATATTCACGAAACGCCAAAATTGATCAGCTAAACGATGTCCTGTTAACGACACCAAAAAAATCACCATCATTAACAACAGCAAAGACAGTAACAAGATAAACTAACTTTCATTGTGGAATATTTAGTTTACAGTATTTTGTATTTGATGACTGTAGATTCTTGATGTAATCGAATTCGCAGTGATTTAAATCATTCTATAACTCCATTTTTTCTGTACATTCCGCTTTCTCTGTTTGCATTTTAAATTAGTATAGATACAGAATTGCAAATGTAGCTTTGTTGCAGTAAAATTAGAACGTAGAACTTGTTAATCACAATAGATATTTGCTAACGCATCCAATATATTACCCCCACTATGTTTCGCGGGTCAGAATTCTTCGCTGAATACATATAGTATACCATATTCTTTTAGACCGTGTGATTTCTGCTTCTTCATTTACATTTATACACCGCAAAGACTTTACAATACATGTTGAGGAGGAGGGGAGGGGGCGGTTACTTATCACCAGTATTGTTCGTTCTCTGTCCCATTTCATTTATGAATGAAGCGAGCAAAACTGGATTTATGCCTTAGATGTACCCTGATCTCTTATGTTATATTCATGGTGCTTACGGGAGTAACCAGTAGAAATGATTCACATTCTACCTTGAATGGGTGTTCTTTCTCTGTATACGACTAATGTATTTCTTCGTGGACTTATGAATGTGGTTTTTATTAGACACATTTCCAGATTGTATAACACAGCAGAAATATGATTATATTGCCCTACAAATGTACGCTACTGTAGAAATGAATGTCCAGGCTAAAAATCATTGCAGAAGAAATAAATTGTTGATTTTATGAAAGAGTACCTAGCAGTTGTTTGTTTTCCTTTGTCTTTAAAATATCACTTGTTTGCTGCTCAACCTGTGCTGTAACGAAAATCAATATAGGGGCGGATGAGACTAGACGGTATCTTCATCAATAGCGCAACGGTTTGCTACTTCCTTCTTGCTAACGCGCAGAATACTGCGTACCGAAGTGAAAATCAGTTAAAAACTGTGAGGAATGGCCTTTTGGCAAAAGGTGATGCTAGAGCTTCAGTGCTCACAGACAGAAGCGAACTTCTGAAACAACACATAAGCGAGACCAAGGTGGAAGCGAAGCCACCGTTGCAGAAGGACGAAGAGAAAGAAAACGCAAGTGCCCAACTTTAGCGGGAAGGAAAGAATATTGAAAAACGAGTAATTAGAAAGAGTGTAATATAGAAATAGACAGGAAAGGAGGTAAATCGGTGAAGTATGGCTATTAGAAGACACAAAATGGCGGAATACATCTTGTGATAGGAAAGGCTGAATACGAAAATGGTGTTCGGACGACTATGAGGCATTGTACGTTACCGTCCTGGACAAATTTCTACAGCGGATAATCTGAAGATGAATGTATTATATTATAGGGCATTCTACACGATTTGACCTACAAAATCTTTTTTTAGGTATGACAATTTTGCTAGTTCAAAGCATTTTTTTACTGCTGATTGTAAATACATTCCAAGACATCAAAAAATGTGCAGACAAACAATCCTTCATAATTTCTGAAAAACTGGGTGATTCATTTACGAGAAAGGGCTTTACGAACTAAGCAAGTCAGTAATGCGTTGGTCCACTTCTGGCCTCTAAGCAAGCAGCTATTCAGTTTAGCATTGACTGACAGAGTAGTTGGATGTCCTCCTGAGGGATATTGTGGCACATTCTGTCCAACTGGTGCGTTAGATCGCCAAAAGCTCGTGCTGGTTTGAGGGCGCCTGCCCAAAATACTCCAAACGTTCTCAATTGGAGAGAGATGCACTGACCTTGCCAGCCAAGATAGGGGTTGGCAAGCCGAAGACAAATAGTAGAAACTCGCCGTGTGCGATTGCTGTGCTGTAATGCTTCCGCAGATGACAACCAAAGATATTCTGCTATGGAATGGAACGGCACCCTAGACCATCACTCCTGGTTGTCGGGCTCTATGGTTCGTGAAAGTCAGGTTAATGTCTCACCGCCGTCCAGGGCGTCTCTAGACACATCTTCACTGGTCATCGGGACACAATTCGAAGCAGGATTCATCACTGAAGACAGTTCTACTCCAGTCAATGACATTCCAAGCGGAAGACCCGTCTGGAGAGGGCCCGGACAGTGATGGGATGCCAACCTGACTATCGCCCGCTATAAGGCCCAACAACCAGGAATGATGATCTGGAGTGCCATTTATTTTCATAGCAGGACCGCTTTGGTTGCCGTCCATGGCTTCCTTACAGCACCGCGATACGTCCACGATAATCTGCACCCCGTTTGGTTGCCCTTCATAGCAAAGCCATCCTGGGCTTGCATTCCAGTACACGGTGAGTGTACCTACTGTTTGTCTTCGTGCTTGCTAACCCCTACTTTGGCCAGCAAGATCGCCAGATCTCTCCCCAATTGTAAACATTTGGTTCATCCCAGAATGAGATTTTCTCTCTGCAGCGGAGTGTGCGCTGATATGAAACTTCCTGGCAGATTAAAACTGTGTGCCGGACCGAGAGCACTTGCCCGCGAAAGGCAAAGGTCCCGAGTTCGAGTCTCGGTCCTGCGCACAGTTTTAATCTGCCAGGAAGTTTCATATCAGCACACACTCCGCTGCAGAGTGGAAAGCTCATCCTGGAAACTTCCCCCAGGGTGTGGCTAAGCCATGTCTCCTCAATATCCTTTCTTTCAGGAGTGCTAGTTCTGCAAGGTTCACAGGAGAGCTTCTGTAAAGTTTGGAAGGTAGGAGACGATGTACTGGCAGAAGTAAAGCTGTGAGGACGGGGCATGAGTCGTGCTTGGGTAGCTCAGTTGTTAGAGCACTTGCCCGCGAAAGGCAAAGGTCCCGAGTTCGAGTCTCGGTCCGGCACACAGTTTAAATCTGCCAGGAAGTGTCATTTGGTGCATTGTTTAGGCCCTCCAACTATCCTGTTCCTCGAACAACTGCGGCACAAATTTGGCCTTGTAATACGCCAGCTAGAAGATACCTTCGCTGTTGGGGAAATATCAAACATGAAGAAATCCAGGTTCTCCGCAATAATATTCACGTAATCCACAATTCTCTAACTTTCGGTTATAAGAACAAGCCCCACGGAAGCCCAAGTAAATGTCTCCCGTAGCATAATACTGCCTCCACCGGTATGCAACCGTGGTGTGGTCCATGTTTCGAGCAGCCGTTCGCCAGGATGAAACACAAGATCATCGAACTGGTGTAACATTAAAGGCAATCCCATAGAAATACACTATTGGCCATTAAAATTGCTACACCACGAAGATGACGTGTTACAGACGTGAAATTTAATCGACAGGAAGAAGCTGCTGTGATATGCAAATGATTAGCTTTTCAGACCATTCACACAAGGTTGGCGCTGGTGGCGACACCTACAACGTCCTGACATGAGGAAAGCTTCCAACCGATTTCTCATACACAAACAGCAGTTTACCGGCGTTGCCTGGTGAAACGTTGTTGTGATACCTCGTGTAAGGAGGAGAAATATGTACCATCACGTTTCCGACTTTGCTAAAGGTCGGATTGTAGCCTATCGCGATTGCGGTTTATCGTATCGCGACATTGCTGCTCGCCTTGGTCGTGATCCAATGACTGTTAGCAGAATATGGAATCCGTGGGTTCAGGAGGGTAATGCGGAGCGCCGTGCTCAATCCCAACGGCCTCGTATCACTAGCAGTCGAGATGACAGGCATCTTGTCCGCATGTCTGTAACGGATCGTGCAGCCACGTCTCGATCCCTGAGTCAACAGATGGGGACGTTTGCAAGACAACAACCATCTGCACGAACAGTTCGACGACGTTTGCAGCAGCATGGACTATCAGCTCGGAGACCATGGCTGCGGTTACCCTTGACGCTGCATGACAGACAGGAGTGCCTGCGATGGTGTACTCAACGACGAACCTGGGTGCATGAATGGCAAAACATCATTTTTTCGGATGAATCCAGGTTCTGTTTCCAGCATCATGATGGTCGCATCCGTGTTTGGCGACATCTCGGTGAACGCACATTGGAAGCGTGTAATCGTCTTCGCCATACTGGTGTATCACCCGGCGTGATGGTATGGGATGCCATTGGTTACATGTCACGGTCTCCTCTTGTTCGCATTGACGGCACTTTGAACAGTGGACGTTACATTTCAGATGTGTTACGACGCGTGGCTCTACCCTTCATTCGATCCCTGCGAAACCCTACATTTCAGCAGGATAATGCACGACCGCGTGTTGCACGTCCTGTACGGGCCTTTCTGGATACAGAAAATGTTCGACTGATGCCCTGGCCAGCACATTCTCCAGATCTCTCACCAACTGAAAACGTCTGGTCAATGGTGGCCCAGCAACTGGCTCGTCACAATACGCCAGTCACTACTCTTGATGAACTGTGGTATCGTGTTGAAGCTGCACGGGCAGCTGTACCTGTACACGCCATGCAAGCTCTGTTTGACTCAATGCCCAGGCGTATCAAGGCCGTTATTACGGCCAAAGGTGATTGTTGTGGGTACTGATTTCTTAGGATCTATGCACCCAAATTGCGTGAAAAAGTGATTACATGTCAGTTCTAGTATAATACATTTGTCCAATGAATACCCATTTATCATCTGCATGTCTTCTTGGTGTAGCAATTTTAATGGCCAATAGTTACATAGAGGTAGTTTGTTGCGGAATCCATGTTTCCGTTGAGCGGTGTGCTCCCAAACACTGGCGCTTGTACCAGTATTGTGTTGTCATTAGGACTGTCACATATGGCCGCCTATCCAGCTTTAAAGAGCGGACCGGCCTCCAGCCTCCATGTTCTGTGATAATGCGTGAACCATGGACCTCCATCGTCCTGTCGCTTACACGTGGTTTCGCCGTCCTTCAACCAGTACCCAAAGATGCTCAAGACGGTAGCAGATGAACAGCTGATCAGCTTCGTCGTTTCCAACATCCTCTTTCCCAGGGACGGATCATACAATATGCTGTTTGTCAAAGCGGCTAAGTGATTTATTTCACTGGATTTGATCCAGTTGTGGCTTGTGTCGTCGCTAGAATGATTCCCCATTCGTCTCTGTTCTGCTTACGTACTTTCCTTGTCGCGTCGTAGGCTGCAGCACCAGCAGCTGGCACGCAGTCTCGGAAAGGGGGCTAATGTTTTGACTCTTCGATGTACGTACGTCAACGCTAAAGCTTTCGTTATACTTCATCATGATGAAGAAAAATTTGGAAATTAAAGAGGTGTGAGGCTAGAAGGATCTGTGACATGGACCAGTTTCATAACTATTTCGTCGAAACTGGAATTCCGACGGCACCACCACCCCAAGAAAATTTCAGCACAAGGGCGAACAGCTAATGTAAACACGAAATGTGACTTACGCTTGAACATCCGTTTGAAGATGAACCTGTCGGCTCGAACCCTGTAACGTCGCTAGTTGTGTATACAGGGTGGTCCATTGATAGCGACCGGGCCAAATATCTCACGAAATAAGCATCAAACGAAAAAACTACAAAGAACGAAACTCGTCTAACGTGAAGGGGGAAACCAGATGGCGCTATGGTTGGCCCGCTAGATGGCGCTGCCATAGGTCAAACGGATATCAACTGCGTTTTTTTTAATAGGAACCCCAATTTTTTATTACGTATTCGTGTAGTACGTAAAGAAATATGAATGTTTTAATTGGGCCACTTTTTTCGCTTTGAGATAGATGGCGCTGTAATAGTCACAAATGTATAAGTACGTGGTATCACCTAACATTCCGCCAGTGCGGACGGTATTTGCTTTGTGATATATTACCCGTGTTAAAATGGACTGTTGACTACTTGCGGAAAAGGTCAATATCGTGTTGATGTATGGCTATTATGATCAAAATGCCCAACGGGCGTGTGCTATGTATGCTGCTCGGTATCCTGGACGACATCATCCAAGAGTCCGCACCGTTCGCCGGATAGTTACGTTATTTAAGGAAACAGGAAGTGTTCAGCCACCTGTGAAACGTCAACCACGACCTGCAACAAATGATGATGCCCAAGTAGGTGCTTTAGCTACTGTCGCGGCTAGTCCGCACATCAGTAGCAGACAAATTGCGCGAGAATCGGGAATCTCAAAAACGTCGGTCTTGAGAAATCTGCATCAACATCGATTCACCCGTACCATGTTTCTATGCACCAGGAATTCCATGGCGACGACTTTGCACGTCGTGTACAGTTCTGCCACTGGGAACAAGAGAAATTACGGGACGATGACAGATTTTTTGCACGCGTTCTGTTTAGCGACGAGGCGTCATTCACCAACAGCGGTAACGTAAACAGGCATAATATGCACTATTGGGCAACGGAAAATCCACGATGGCTCGACAAGTGGAACATCAGCGACCTTGGCGGGTTAATGTATGGTGCGGCATTATGGGAGGAAGGATAATTGGCCCCCATTTTATCGATGGAAATCTAAATGGTGCAATGTATGCTGATTTCCTACGTAATGTTCTACCGATGTTACTACAAGATGTTTCACTGCATGACAGAATGGCGATGTACTTCCAACATGATGGATGTCCGGCACATAGCTCGCGTGCGGTTGAAGCGGTATTGAATAGCATATTTCATGACAGGTGGATTGGTCGTCGAAGCACCATACCATGCCCGCACGTTCACCGGATCTGACGCCCCGGATATCTTTCTGTGGGGAAAGTTGAAGGATATTTGCTATCGTGATCCACCGACAACGCCTGACAACATGCGTCAGCGCATTCTCAATGAATGTGCGAACATTGCGGAAGGCGAACTACTCGCTGTTGAGAGGAATGTCGTTACACGTATTGCCAAATGCATTGAGGTTGACGGACATCATTATTAGCATTTATTGCATTAATGTGGTATTTACAGGTAATCACGTTGTAACAGCATGCGTTCTCACAAATGATAAGTTCACAAAGGTACATGTATCAACTTGGAACAACCGAAATAAAATGTTCAAACGTACTTACGGTCTGCATTTTAATTTAAAAAACCTAACTGTTACCAACTGTTCGTCTAAAATTGCGAGCCATATGTTTGTGACTATTACAGCGTCATCTATCATAAAGCGAAAAAAGTGGTCCAACTAAAACATTTATATTTCTTTACGTACTACACGAATATGTAATAAAAATGGCGGTTCCTATTTAAAAAAACCCAGTTGATATCCGTTTGACCTATGGCAGCCCCATCTAGCGGACCAACCATAGCACCATCCGGTTTCCCCCTTCAAGCTAGACAAGTTTCGTTCTTTGTAGTTCTTTCATTCGACGCTTATTTCGTGAGATATTTGGCCCGGTCATGATCAGTGGACCACCCTATATAGATAGCGTTATTTAGCGTGGCTGGTTGCCGTCTTTTTCTTTGCAAGAATCAACTTTCAAACAATTCTCATCAGTTCTAGAGGAAGGTTTCTTATTCTCAGTAGAAAAACAAGGAAACATTACGTACTAATAAAACTTACCTAACCTACTTTGTTTTGGTGGTAACATTGAAATGTTTGTCTCTAGACCACACCAACTTGAACGAAAATTGATAAAACTTAATACAGCAGTTGGACTGAAAATCAATTACAATAAGACGAAAATAATGTTCTGTGAACACTGAAAATGAAGTAGACAAATGAATAATGAATTTATAGAAACCGTTCATGAGTTTTTTATTCGGGGCGGAAGGACAACGACTACATGGACAGCAACATAAATGGAAATAATCGCCGAAATGGCGTGGAGTTCTACTGGTAAACTAAAGAGAATTTTCGATGTGCCTGAAGCTGAAAGTTTGCTATCAGCGTGCACTAGCAATTCTTGATATTTAATGTCAAAAATACTCAGAACTGATCAGTTAGGGACGGGCTACCAGGAGACATTGGCTAACAAACGAATGGATCTGAGAGCAGAATGGGTTGGAAGGCGTAATTATGGCTGTAATACAAACGAATTATTATTATTGTTGAAATTATATTTGTCGCGGTTAGATGCAATAAGATCGGATAGTATTAGATAACAGATACTTTCTGACAAGAGCTGTTTCTAAATGTACCGCTAGTGACGGCATCTGTCGCAGCTCTGCACTTACAGCTACAAGACCGCTCCCATTATTCTGAATCAAAACAATAGTGCGTTTTTACGTGATGTGAATTTTAAGAGTTATTCGTTTCTAACGGGTTTTGCCGTGCACGAACTTATCTGCTGAGTGTTGTGTTTTGTTTGCATGTAGCTAATATTTCATTTTTATTATATCTTTTAATACAGTTGATATTATTCCTTATATTGTTGATTGAGTCAACCATAAAAACTCGAAATTTGACGGTCTTTATTTTTTCACCAGGTAAATATGAAGAAGTCAGAACATAAGTGGGATGAAAAGTAGCATGAAAGGGCCATGGAATAAGCAAGATTTGTTGAAACCGCAATCAGGGAAGCGAGTGGTAAATATACAGCTCCAAGAAGTATGTTAGTTGATTGAGGCAAAGTTTTATGGATAAACGAACAGGTGACCAGCAAAATTTTACTAGGAAGTAATAATTTTTTTGCGAGAACATTCAAAGACGAATTGGAAACACTATTGCATGATCATATTAAAAATTTAGATAACCAGCTTACACTTTTCAATAATGATGGGTTCTTAACTGCAGCGTACAAGGACGCAGAGCAACTGAAAATAAAACATGGGCTCAATAAAATGAAAATAAATGCGGATTAAGATTTTTAATGTGATTTTATGAACAGACGCGAATACTTAACGCCGAGGACATCTCAATCCATGAGTTCGCAGCGAGCAGCAGGTTTCAGCAAGGGGTAAGTTAATAGTTTCTTTAACAAACTAGGTGAGCTGATGGGGCAAGCTCAAGTTGATGACCATTTACGATCCATTTAAAACTATTTTGGAACAAAAATCACTTTTTTACACATTAAAATTTCATTTCCGATACAACCTTCCACAAATTTGAACGATCAAAATGTAAGGGGTGGAAAAAATTATTAAAAATCAAAGAACTTGTATTATTATGAAATAGAGTTTAATTCTATGAAGTAACAAATTGTAGTATTGTTTAGTGTGAAAACTGTTCCAGTTCAACCTTACAAAGCCTACGTATCCGACACTACGTGACCTTCTCGAATGTCTAACTTATTTGTCCCGATTTAGTCAGAAGAGATTAATGATGCTGACTGCCGGCTGAAACAGTGGGAAAGTATTCTTTAGATATGGAGATCACTGCACTCACAACTCGTCAGTCATTCTGAAGGAGACCTTAGAATCGGAAAGCCGTGGTTAAAGCGGTATAAGAGCTCAAGAGTTTTAATACTTGTGACGTACCGAAGATTTTCGTAAATTACGCTTTTTCCCGCAGTTCACGTCTGGGCTAATCACGGCTCCAGCACTCCCCCAGTAACGACCTCAATGTGGATCCGGCATGAAAGCCGTCGCCAATCGCACTGCCGTCCTTCTGAGCGGACGAGAGGCGAGGGCGCGTGCGTCCTTTGTGGCCGGGGCGCGTCTAGACTCTAGAGGCGGGTTGTCCCCTCCCGTCGCTGCGGCCGGCGGAGAGAGACGGAGACCGCTCTCGTAATATCTCGTGGGAGACGATTATTGCGCCGGAGACCCGCTCAAATATTTGCATAGCACGGCCGATTGACTGCGAGTCAATGGCGGCGCGGCCCGCCTTTCTGCTGGCGAGTTCCCGGCGCGGCCGCAGCCATCCAATATTCGGGGTGTGTAATAACCTCTCCTCTCGATCGGCGGGCAGTCCGGAGCGCCCCGCGCTGCGCTTGTCCCCGCCGCTCGCCGCTCGCCGCCCGCAAAACGCGAATAAATGACGACTGCGCCGCGCAGCGCCGCGCCGGGGAAGTCCCGCACCCTCTCTGCGGTCGACTATTACGCACGCTCCTTCCTTGTTCTGCGCTCGCTCTTGTGGAAGGCCTCGCAATCAACTGCGGGCAGGGGCCACTGAATAGCAGTCGCCACACTACCAACAATGAGCGTCGGAAACTCGCCGTCACACGATGCAAACAGCCTCTTTTTTTACACGCGTACTCCTGGTTGAAAGAAGTCAAGATCGAGGTCGTACCGAAGGGGTGGCGAGATAGGCCTCCGCCAATACCATTTGTACAGGGGAGGCGCAATAACTTGCCGAAAAAAAAAAAACCAGGAAAGAAAGTTTAAAAACTGAGCAGGAGAGATATGAGGTGTGTTAGAAAAGTAATGAGACTGATTTTTTATCAATCAATCTTTAACTTTTTTCAAACTACTATGTTGTTCCCTTCAACAATATTGGTTCCTTCAAAGTAGTTCCTTTCGGCAGTTAAACAACGGCGGAGTCGTTCTTTACAATCTTGGTAGCAGTGCTGAAAAGCTTCAACTGGTAGGGCGTTTAACATGTCGGTCACAATTTTTTGAATGATCTCCAGAGTCCTTTTAAGCCATTTTTCAATTCTGGCCAAAGAAAAAAGTTGCAGGGATTCAGTTCAGGTGAATAGGGTGGCTACGGAATAACAGGAATGCCTTTTGAGGTCAATAATTTCGTGATCGAAGTGGCTGTGTGAAATGTGGCGTTGTCGTGATGCAGCGTTCTCTTGTCTGCCACGTCCAGTCTCACTCGTGTCACCCTTTTCCTCAGCCTTCATGGGCTTTTTAATAACAATTGGTTGACAGTTTGTCCTGGTGGAACAAATTCTTTCTGATCTTATAGGAGCACGCAAATGTTTGGCGTTTTCGTCAGTTGTTGAAGATCTCCCTGAGCGAGGTTCATCTTCAGCTTATTCTCGGCCTTCCAAAAGTGATCTGTGGCAGTGAAATCGTGTGCTCTTGATAAGGAATGTTTCCCATAGGCTTATTCTAACTTTTCAAAGGTCACGTTCGCATATTCCCGAAGTCTAACACAAAACTTGACATAGCGTTGCTCTATATTCCGTTATTCTATTTTGTAACACACTCACACACAAACCAGTTTCACTGGTGGTTGTACGGAGCTGAAACTCGGAGGGAGCGTCTGGAAGGGATGAAACACAGGTCTACACAAACAGAATAACACAGGGTTGCCAGATCGCTTTTTCGTAACTCTAGTATTCCTACTTTCTGCCTAGGAGAAGAGGCCTTTTCATCAACATGTTACTGTAAACGCATGTTGTTCACAGTGCCATTTCTACAGTCATTTACCCCGAGCAGCATCATAAAGAAACGACCAATGCGAATAGACGCAAATCACTAACATAATTATGTGGCAACAGTGCGCTTTGTTCACATGGATCGCTAAATTTCTGGATATGAGTTCTTACTGCCAATTCGCTCCGGTGTTGTAGTATCTCAACCTGAAGCAGTTATCCATTTTTTCAAAGTATTGATTAATAGATATTTATCCAAACATCGAAATAGCGTTGAGGATATTTACGTCAATGTTAGTGATTGTAGCGTTTTGAGGTGCAGGTTCAATAAATAAAAAAATCAAGCGTGAGTGAAAGCCGACGTTGTACCTTATCGATACAATGCGACACAGCTGCTAGACCTCACCTGAATAACATAATGAATCAGTTCGCTTAGTTCAAATACAGGAAACGGAAAACACAATATATGGAAACAGATAGTCCCTCTACACTTAAGTACAGCCCTTTTTAATTTATTTCTGTTAAATGATTTAAGCACTGCTAATAAATTTACGGAGGATAAATAAAATCTGATCCCAGTTATACATTTATCAATCCAGTGTGTAGTAGCAGTCATAAAGAATATGGTACAAATTTTCTTTTCCTTGTATGTTTTTACAAATTTTATGCAAGTTGTAAATTTAAAACTATGACGGATTTAATTTGTTGTGTGCAATATTTCCATCAGTATATATCATTTAAGTAACACTATTAAAAACTCTTTTTTTCTTTAAACCCTCGTATCGAATTATAAAATTTGCTAAATCTGTGTAGAAAATATTTCAGACAGGTAGTTTTCGAGGAAAGCGAGTGGCGCAACTTTGGCAGTTCTGTCAGGACCACAGGACCACCTCAGTACGCTTCTTCAGCACCGTGCACTTTTCAGACAGCCACAACTTCGTCCTGTGATAATGACAAGCTAAAACATCTAGTATGTTACTTCTTTCTTTGCACGTTAAGTGCAAAATATTCGCTTGTAATATTGTTGGGAAGTCTTTTCTGAAGGTACACTGAAGCGCCAAAGAAACTGATATAGGCTTGTGTATTCAAATACAGAGATATGCAAGCAGGCAGAATACGGCGCTATGGTCGCAACGCCTATATAAGACAAGTATCTGGCGCAGTTGTTAGTTCGGTTACTGCTGCTACAATCGCAGGTTATCAAGATTTAAATGAGTTTGAAGTCTCGCCTACTGCCTGAAAGCTAACGAGGAGAATAAATGAAAGTAACGAGAGGATGGTATTGATTTGACAATCATACAGCCACAAACACGTTACACAGTTAGAGCAAAAAGTAACTTGGCCTGCATCTGCGCAAACGGCGCGTTAGGGAAAGGGACTGTGGCAGTGATACGGGCTCCGCTGTGAACGACCAACACGCGGTAAGGGACTGCAGTTCAGCATTGGAGCCTATGAACGGAAGTAAATCTTACACAACTTGGGAGATACAGGTAGCAAATATGCAAGTGATCATGTTACCAGATTATGTCAGTATAACCAATAATTCGAAGGCCAGTTGTTGTCACTAGTGTACTGAAACGGAAATAACTGCATAAAAAAACACAAAGTCCACACATATATGACCATACACTGTCAGTAGGAAATCTCATACACAAAAAAAAGGGATAAAAGTGTAACATAGTGGACGATGTCACTACAATGTTGACAATGTAAAATAAGGAATATACTTCAAGTGGAAATTTTGTGTCGCTGTCCTGATAACCCGTTCAGGACTATTATCTAAAAATAAAGTTTTCTTCTACTTCTGCATCTTGCGAAGTACTTGCAACTATGCTCTATAATATTAGCACTGTCCTGCTGGAATTGCCCAAGTCCCTCAGAATGCACAATGGACATGAACGGATGCGGGTGATCATGCTTACGTGCGTGTCACCCGTCAGAGTCGTATCAGACTCGTATCACTCCAACCGCACGCGCCCCACACCATTACAGAGCCTCCACCAGTTTGAACGGTCCCCTGCTGACACACAGGGTCCATGGATTCATGAGGTTGTCTCCATACCCTTACACGGCCATCCACTCGATACATTTTGAAACGAGACTCGTTCGATCAGGCAACGTGTTTCAAGCCAACGGCCCAATGTCGGTGTTGACGGGCCCAGGCGAGGCGTAAAGTTTTGTGTCGTTCAGTCATCGAGTCTACGCGAATGGACTTTCGGCACCGATAGCCCATATCGATTATGTTTCGTTTAATGGTTCGCAAGCTGGTGGCCCAGCATTGAAATCTGCAGCAATTTGCACTTCGTCACGTTCAACGGTTCTTTACAGCTGTCGTTGGTCCCGTCCTTGAAGGATCTTTTTCCGGCCTGGCCGCAGCGATGTCGGAGATTTGTTTTACAGCGATGTCAGAGATTTGTTTTACAAGATTCCTGATATTCACGATACACACGTGAAATGGTCGTACGGGAAAATCCCCTCTTCATCGTTACCTCGCCGGCCGGTGTGGCAGAGCGGTTCTAGGTGCTTCAGTCTGGAACCGCGCGACCGCTAGTCGCAGGTACGAATCCAGCCTCGGGCATGGATGTCTGTGATGTCCTTAGGTTAGTTAGGTTTAAGTAGTTCTAAATTCTAGGGGACTAATGACCTCAGATGTTAAGTTCCTTACCGCTCAGAGCCATTTGAACCATTTGTTTTCATCGCTACCTCGGAGATGCTGTGTCCCACCGCTCGTGCGCCGCCTATAACACCACGTTCAAACTCATTTAAATCTTGGTAACGTGCGATTGTAACAGCAGTAACCGAACTAACAACTGCGCCAGATACTTGTCGTCTTATATAGGCGTTGCGACCACAGCGCCGTGTTCTGCCTGCTTGCATATCTCTGTATTTGAATACACAAGCCTATATCAGTTTCTTTGGCGCTTCAGTGTACCTTCACAAAAGACTTCCCAACAATATTACAAATTACTCCTTTTCAGAAAGGCTTTTCGTGCTGCAGCCAGGCTCCATTTTATATCCTCCTAGTTCAACCGCCATCAGTTATTATGTTACCGAAATAGGAAAAGTCATCTTCCACTTTCAGCTTCTCATTTCCTAGTCTAATTCTCGCAGCATTTCCCGATTTAAGTCGACTACACTCCATTACTCTTGTTTCATGTCTGTTTACGTTCACCTTATAACCTATTTTGAAGACACTCTCCATTTCATTCAGTTGCTCTTTCAAGTACTTGGCTGACTCTGACATCGAAAATGTAAAAGTTGTAATTTCTTCTCCGTGAATTTATGTTCCCTGTCCAAATTTCTTCTTTATTACCTTTATCGGTTGTTTACTGTGCAGATTGAATAAAATGTGGGATAGGTCACAACCATGTAACACTCCCTTCTCAACCATCGATTTCATTTTACGTTCTTCGTCTCTTATAACTGCAGTATAGTTTTTGTACAAGCTGTAAACAGCCTTTCGATCCCAGTATTTTATCTATGGCGTCTTCAGAATTTCGATGAGTGTATTCCAGTTAACACTACAAAAAGCTTTCTCTAATACAGCGTGTATCGTACTTCTATCTACTCTCTGCAGCTTGTTTTTTTTCTAATTTCTACAAAAAATGTATATTTCACCTTTAGTGGAGCTGACTGTTTCACTGTTGAAGTAATTTTTAATGTAAAATATCTTTAGCTATTTACGTTCTTAATTTTATTTTTATTAATTTAATTTAATTCTCACATTGCTGTATAGATTAAGTAACTTTTTTGCTTTCGGATGTCGGGTCCCTTTTGGTGGAGAACACTCGAAGAAAAAACAGCAAAGCCTCGTGCAACTTTTGCAATGTCTTAAAATAAATGAAGCAATAAAGTAAAAACTAAGAATAAAAAAGTTGAAACTCACTGCTATAACACGAGTGCACGCGCCCGCGCCCAGGTGAGGTCAGGTGGCACTAGTGTCAAATCACGTTTGCGTAGGGAACAACAGTCAGTAGCGTAACACAGCCGCACTGCCCCGATCTGCATGCAGAAAAATACGGGTTTCCAGTCCTACCGCCTTAAGCTATCCTCAGACGGGTCGTGAAACCGTTCGTGGAAGAGGTGCTGGTTTATTTTCCTGATAATGCAACATGGAACTTCACATTCCACAACAACCCGCATGAAGACAGGTCAGGACATGAGATGCAAGATCGCGTTCAACGCCTTTATTTATTTTCTTTATTATTTTTATTAATTTAATAGAAGTATGTACAGTAACATTCGTATTATACATACAAAACAGCACTCTCTCTCAGGTTGAGTTTGTGAGCATGCCAAGGAACATGTGCCAATAAACTGCAAATTGCTTTCTGCGACACTGCCTGTCTCGATTGCAGTTAAGTGTTTATATATTTTATTCATTCAAAAAACTCACCAGATTATGTGATACATAATTCCTCTTTAAACTGTGTATGACTAGCTTAGCACCCGCTGCTTTAGTCGCTTAGACTATATGGTCTGCACATATTTGTTTTGATTTTCTTTAATCGAATTTTTATGTTGCTTAGCAATTGCAACACCACGCTAATTAAGACAGTAGAAGCTTGGTGTTTCCCGAATGTACTTATGACCAAAAAGCGATTCTGGTAGCTGGGATCCAAGGTGTTTTTTAATCACGCCTTTCGCTGTATTGTGATGGTATTTCCATGGAAACTTTCATCCCTTAACGCATATTTCTTTATATCTAAGAGAGAAATAAAAATTTTCATACATTTAGCTTTAAAAATTTTCAATATGACGGAATATTTCCTTAAAACTTTTCATCCCCTCTTTCACAAGCTTAGGTGGTTGAATTGCCAAAAACACTGAAATACGTATTTTTTAAATCTAACTAAGAAGTCAGATACCAGTTTTCATAGATGTAGTTTTAAAATGCTTTAGTTGTTCTTTAATAGCGATATATTTTCAAAAAAACTTACACACACTATTTCACCCCCCATAGAGGTTAAATTTCCAAAAATGCTGAAACACGTAGACCTATTTCTTTGTTTCTGACTGAGTAAACTAAGTGCCAATTTTCATAGGTCTACCTTCAAAATTGCCTAAAAAGCGAAATATTTTCGAAAAACATTTCATCCCCTATTTTACCCTCTTAGGGGTGGAATTTCGACAAACCCCTTCTTAAACGATGCCTACAGTATAAGATCAACATCCTCTCGAAATTTCAAGTTTCTACACTTAGGATTGTGCTCGAGTGATGATTACTCAGTCAGATTACTGCCTTTTATACATGTAGATCGTGTGCAAAAACACACACACACACACACACACACACACACACACACACACAAACACACACAAACGCGCGCGCGCGAAGCATAGGTAATGCAGAAGTAATACTGCAACAAATAAATGATTTCTTTGGATTTATCTGTGAGTAAGATGAAATAATTTTATCTTATAGGTTTAATATGTTAAATGGTATATCTAATTATTTGTAGTGAAGTGATAAGAGCTGGTATCCTTACTGATTGGTCATAGAAATTACCTTTTTGCCTTGTATCGTGTTCATGGATATATAATTTCATGGCTACCATTATGGAGAAGAGAGGAACTGTGCCATTTTTTTAGAGCTAGTGAAGGAATTTTACGAGTGCCCATTTTCGTAAATAAACTGTGTGATTTGCGAGTCTCGTACAGTGCAGGAGAGCGCTACAGTCGCAAATCATTACGAGGAGCGCGTTTCGTGTAATGTACCAGCTCACTGGAAAACGTGTACCAACCACGATGGAATCCTTGTCTAGCGTGCTGCACGATGACAATCACTTCCCGTGTGATGACGGCTTTACAGACAGCCAAGTATCGGGCAGTGGTCAGAGAACGTGCTCACCGCCATACGAGCCACACGCAAGCTGTGTCGAACACTGGCAGCGGGGTTCGTGATTTACCTCGCTCGGCTGATGGGAGGCGATACGTGCAATCAGTAAATGGGTACGCCACTCTCATCGTGTTTCCCGGCCCGCGGCCATTGCTCGCTTGCCGGCAGGCAACGAGGCCTGTTCATTGTGTCGGGAACAAAAGGCATTACCGACCGACTGCGCGGTCGCCGCACGGTAGGCTCTCGCCTGCGGGCAGAGGCGGGAACTGCAGGGCGACGTCACTGCTCAGCGAAAGCAACCTCGGCGGTGGAGACGTGTGCGGTTATTCCACTCAGGAAAGTGACGCATCATTTATGCGGGAAAAAAATATCTAAATAAAAAGAACCTTTCGAGATGCTTCGACCACCCAGAAATTCGCTTACGAAATTAAAGGCTTGCCAAGGGACCGCGCCTACCCGTTATCACAAATTTCGTCCAAATTTGCAGTTTGGTCAGAAATGAAAGTGACACAAATGGAAGCTCCAGATGTCCAGGCGTTTAGAAAAAGTAGCGTTTTTGGCACGGGTCTGACGATACATGAGCCATCTGCGCTGGCATAGTTTCCAGGCACCGGTTGGAGCAGCGGAAACAGCGTAGGCCAGTAATACGAGGGTCTTGAGATCGACTCCCTGTACGGAAACTTTCCTTTTAACTTTTACTTTACCTACACCGCAAATAAACAGAGATAATGTCCAATGTATTGTATCTGATGTGACGAAACCTTATGTGCAGCAGGACAAATTTCTTCTGTTAACTGACTCGTGAGTCCGCAGCTCATGGTCGTGCGGTAGCGTTCTCGCTTCCCGCGCCCGGGTTCCCGGGTTCGATTCCCGGCGGGGTCAGGGATTTTCTCTGCCTCGTGATGACTGGGTGTTGTGTGATGTCCTTAGGTTAGTTAGGTTTAAGTAGTTCTAAGTTCTATGGGACTGATGACCATAGCTGTTAATTCCCATAGTGCTCAGAGCCATTTGAACCATTTTGAACTGACTCGTGAGGAGGACAAACAAATCTACAATTACGCTACGAGATTTTTAAAGATGAATAATTATTGCCATTATGCTGTATTAATGTGATTACTGTCCGCCCCCGGTAGCTGAGCGGTCAGCGCGACAGAATGTCAATCCTAAGGGCCCGGGTTCGATTCCCGGCTGGGTCGGAAATTTTCTCCGATCAGGGACTGGGTGTTGTGTTGTCCTAATCACCATCATTTCATCCCCATCGACACGCAATTCACCGAAGTGACGTCAAATCGAAAGGCTTGCACCTGGCGAACGGTCTACCCGACGGGAGGCCCTAGTCACATGACATTCATTCATGTGATTACTCCTCCCCCTCCCCCAGATTCACCCCGCTAATAATAGTGTGATGCCTGTTTTTATCGTCAGCTAATGAATTTGCTCGAAAAGCTTCAAAATTGCTCTTATCTCATCGAAAGAGAAAAAGAAATCACATCCCGAAAGACTGTATCAAAATACATTTCGTTGTTCATCACCAGCTATCCTCTGCAAAATTTGGCGAAGTTATGTGTTACGCGTGGTTTGATGCCAAACTGTCCTACGACAGAGAGCCTTTTATGGATGTAAGCCAAACTTGTTTTTGTATAGAAACTGTAAAACAACCACGTGATTGTAAAAATATGCCGTATATAACGTTTCAAAGATGTCAAGAAAATTACTGCTTCTCCTGCTTTTTATGATACATATCACCGTAGCACCTGTAAATCATCACTGTAAAATAACAGAAGTATCTAATTTTATGTATGAGGTTCTCGTGTACAGCTTAAAATCCCTTTCTGGGAATGTGTTTGGAATACCAAATTTTCTTTTGCCTTTCCTTTTCATGCCTTCTACAAAATTATTAACTTTAGTTTATTTGCAGTGTAAGTAACATGAATATTGAAAACAAAAAAGTCGCCACATAGAGACTCAAATCCAAGACATGCGGATCACCATTCTGTACTCTGTCCCCTACGCCGACTGTCGTCAGAAAACTACTCCAACATAAGTGGCTCATGCCTCGCCTGGCTCGCACCAGTAAATGCTACTTTTTCTAAATGCTTGGTCATCTGGATTTCCCAGTTCCTCCACTTTCATTTGTGACCAAGCCCGGAATTATCATTCATGGGGATGAAATCGGCGAAGAATAGTAGGCGCGGTCCCTTGTCAGTAGATATGGAGCAAGTAGCGCAGTCCTGCTACAACAAGCGATAACGTTCGTCTTCCTCAACATACTAAGTAACTGTGCAGTTTTTTATTGATATGAAATACTGTTCACTGTAGGTTAAGAAAAAAAGGAAGACACGATACCACAAACAACACACCAGTTTTCTGACAGTGCAAAGTGTTTTCATGAAATACATGTAGATTTTCACTTGGCCTAATTCTGGTGTTTTGATTATTCACGTGTCGATTGAGGTGAAATAACGCCCACGTAAAAAAAAAAAAAATCTTTGCCCATTTCTGCGATTTCATGGATGTAAAAAAATGACTGAAACCATGTACAGTACAAGTAGACACATTTGTTTATCCAGCGCCTACAATTTTTGTACACTACGAACATGACGTGCACGAAATTTAAACCTACGCATCTCTTTCTGAGCAATACCATACGAAATCTAATATTGAACACATGATCTCCTTAAACCTTTTGAAGACGAATGCAGCATCACAAGCATCTCACGAGCCAGTTTAGCGTATTAAAACTGACCGGTCTCCCGGTTCTCTACTTGTCTGCAAGTGATACGCATTCCTGGAAACAGACGATTAATCTTGTTATTGTTGAACTGTTTAGCACTGTACCATCTGGACATTTCCCAAGAAATGTGTCTACAGTACGTATATACGAATGAGTGGCGAAATATTGCTCAACAATGAAAACTCGTTGCTCTTGGGAAAGCGACATGTTTACCAAGCAATGAACTACGCAGTGCTACAGGCGCCACGTGAATTACACTGGAATCTTCGTTTGTTTTTAACAATTATGGTGCTGTCTTGCGGTGGCTGAATGTACGAATCCAGTGCAAATCCTGTTTACAGAAAATCTCATTTTTATGTGCTCGTCTTTCGATCGAACTGTATTACGGACAACCGAGGCTTAGGAACATTCCTGAAATTGGCAGAAGACTTTGTAAGTATCAGCGTTACCATAGTTAGACGATAAAATGGACGTGTCTTTTTTTCTGAAGTTCATAATGTACCATGACGGAGTCTACATTTACGTGCGTATTTGCAAGATACTCCAAGATAAGTGACGGAGGGTGTTTCTAGTAGCATTATCCCTTTTCCGCTTTCTTGTTACGTTTGCTGATGGTGCATGGAAAGAAAGGTTGTCAAAAAACCCTGTATGAGGTCTAATTTTTCTGGCAGTCTCGTCAGTCATTTAGCAAGACATTTGTGGCAGGAAGCAACATGTTGACTGATTTTTCTTTGAACGTACTCTCAGAATTTTAACAGTAACCATCTCTGTGATCACGGACCCTCTCTTGTAACGTCTGCAACTGCAGTGTGATGAGCAAGTCCGTACTGCGCTTACTAGACAAGCCTCTGAGGAAACGCACAGCTCTTCTCTGTATCTTCACGAATTACTGTATTAATGTTAACACTCAACAATCAGTAGTACTTGAGTTTTGAAAGTTACTGTTTTGCAGATGAATTACGTTGCCTTAGGATTATTTCATTGAATCTCAGTCTGCCATCTGGTATTTCTACAGTTAGTTGTATACGATAATTCCACTTTAGGTCACTCCAGAAGGTTACCTCTAGGTAACTTTCGGTTGTTATTGTTTTCGGTGACTTATTGCCAATACTGTATTGGAGGAGTAATGAGTCTATCATTTATGTGCAGTGATATACATTTACTAGCAACAGCTTCACTCGCTTGTGCGTTCATTTGCGCAAATGTCATGCACATCTCCTTCTCTCTCCCCCCCCCCTCCACCGCCCCACTCTTGGTCAGACTCCACCTGGACCGTCTGCCTATCTCCTTCCCCCATCTCTCTCGCAGTCTCCTTCATCTCTCATCTCTGTCCTTAACCTTCTCCATTCTCTGTCCATTTCTTCCTTGCCTTCCTCCTCCCAACTGTCTCTACCCATCTCCCCCCCTCTCCCCCTCTCTGCCCATCTCTTCTGCCTTCTCTCTGCTCATCTCCTCCTACACTGTCTTTCTGTCCATCTCTCTTCCCTCTCTCTGCCATCTACATGTCCTCCCACTTTTCTCTCTGTCCATCTCCTCTTCCCCCTATCTATATCAATCTCATTCTCCCCCTTTCCATTACCATCTCCTCCTCTCCCTTTCTCTGTCCTCCCTCCCCACTCTCTGTCTATCCCCTGCTCTGTCTCCTCTCTGTCCATCCCCTCCTGCCCTCTCTCTCCCTATCCATCACCTCCTCCCCCCCCCCTCTCTGTCAGGCCCTCCTCTACCTATCTAAACCAATCTGCTTGTGTAGCCTCTGCACAACAGGTTAATGAAACAGGCTGATACTATTCTCAATACAATTTTGTCATGCAGGGTAGCCTATATTTCAAGGGCCCACTGGCAGAAAGCCAATTACTGCTCGTATCTCTGCTCTTGCTGAAGCTAGAGAGTTGTAAACCACACAGTACTGATACTCATGAAGTTTGCTATCTGTTTGTCAAATTCGGTTGAAATCGATCCTGATGTTTGGGAAATCTTAGACGTACATACACACATACATCCAAACTGCTTTGTATATATATACTAGTGTGTTCCCCACAGTTCCACCCACTTGTAGATTTGACACATGTATTGAACATCTCCTCCTCACACTCTCTGTGTTTACCTCTTCCTCCCTTTGTCTGTGCATCTCATCTTCCCACTCTTAACTATCTCCTCCTCTCCACTCTCCCTGTCTCTTCATCCCTCTGTTCCCTCTCTTAGACCATCTCCTCCATTCTCTCTCTTTCTGATCATCGTGCGTGGGACCACAATCAATGCGCAGCGCTATGAAGACACTTTGCAGTAACTACGACGCGCTATAAAGTCAAAACACCCAGGAATGCTACTGAATGAAATCATTCTGTTGCTTGTTAACGCCCACCACCACACTGCCAACTGCACAAGGACGGCTACGCTTCAGCGATTTAGTTGGGAAATACCGCAATATCTTCGGTACAGCCCGGATCTATCACCGTGTGATTTTCACATCTTCGGTGACCTGAAAAAGACATGTGTTTACGTCCGTTTCAGTCGGACGAGGAAATGCAAGAGTTGGTGTGGCTGTGGATCCGTCAGTGACCGACCGCCATCTACGAAACAAGAACTGATTGTCTTGTTTCCCAGGGGGACAAAAGCCTTAACGCGTATAGTGATCACATTTGTGTGGATTGACTTCATATTCCCGCTGTGGCGGGTGTTTTGTTCTCATTTGATTGCCCCTTATAAGGAATATAAGTGTAGGATTCAGGCCATTTTAACTGTGTTTGTGTGATTCAATTGTCACCTAACAATGGCCTAAGAAGCCGGTTCGTGACCAAATAATATGTCGCAGAACATTAGGAAAGTATTTTCTATTTATTAAAAAATAGTTCTGTAACCTGTTTTCAAGACACCGTCCTTTACGTTAACTGATCTTCGCAGTCCTCTGCCGTCTCTGGCACAATAGTCATCTTTCAATAGTTGAAGAGCTCCATGAAACTAGCCTTTCGTCTGAAGACTACAACAGCACGCAAGCTAATTCACTGTATTTCTCAAAGAGCGCTGGCAAATTTTTCGTGCGAGCTTCATTGCCGGCGCAAGGCGAGGTGTCGCAGCTGGAGATGGGGTTAGATGAGTGCGAAGTGGCAGCGGCGGCGGCGGCTCTCGGCTGGCCAAACAAGAGAGCGTGGCAGGCGATGCGGACGCGTGCGCGCCACGTGTCGGCTAATGAAGGCAATCTACTCACCCGGCCGCCAGGCTGTTGGGCCACATGGGGTCGGACCTGCGGACAGCGGAAAACTCATTTCAGTGCAGGCCACACATCTGCGACAGTAATGGAACACACACACACACACAGAAACACACCCTCATACATGCGGGCCCAGGCGCCAAGAGGAAGTCCGGGTCGCCACTGCTGCCGCGACACCTGTACATTAAAAGCGAGGACACATGTGTGCATGCCGCTGCACAAGTCGTCAACAGGTCAAGACCTCGCCTCTCTCGTCATGTCTCCGTCGGTGAACGTCAGAATAGAGGAGCTCCATTTCCTCCCACAAACATAGTTTTGAAATTGTGACACTAGAAATAAAATTGGAAAAGGAATCCTGTAATGTTTTAATACTCCATTAGTAGTGTAGCGCTTGACACAGTCACGTCGATTAAATATTTGGGCCTAACATTGCAGAGCGATATGAAGTGGGACAAGCATGTAATGGCAGTTGTGAGAAAGGCGAATAGTCGTCTTCAGTTCATTGGTAGAATTTTGGGAAGATGTGGTTCATCTGTAAAGGAAACCGCTTATAAAACACTAATACGACCTATTCTTGAGTACTGCTCGAGCGTTTGAGGTCTCTATCAGGTCGAATTGAGGGAGGACATAGAAGCAATTCAGAGGCGGGCTGCTAGATTTGTTACTGGTAGGTTTGATCATCACGCGAGTGTCACGGAAATGCTTCAGGAACTCGGGTGGGAGTCTCTAGAGGAAAGGAGGCGTTCTTTTCGTGAATCGCTACTGAGGAAATTTAGAGAACCAGCATTTGAGACTGACTGCATTACAATTTTACTGCCGCCAACTTACATTTCGCGGAAAGACCACCAAGATAAGAGAGATTAGGGCTCGTACAGACGCCTATAGGCGGTCATTTTTCCCTTGTTCTGTTTGGGAGTGGAACAGGGAGAGGAGATTCTAGTTGTGGTATGAGGTACCCTCCACCACGGACCGTATGGTGGATTACGGAGTATGTATGTAGATGTAGATGTAGATATCGGCACAAGTAATGTAATTTTTACCTTCGACATTCAATTTACCTCTCTTTTACTTTGACATAAAATAAATGAAAATGTTTGTGGTACATTTCACTGGTAGCCCAAACTGTAGACTTTATTACTTTACAAATATAATTTTAACGTATAAACAGTAGTTAACAACTAAAAGTTTGTTTGGGTATGCTCGCTGAGTGTCTTAATATTAAGTGGTTAGTGCAGCTTCTCATGGAGTTCCAGTGTAGGCTGTAATTATCACTTCGCAACGAAACTTGGTAAATAAGCTAATGCGATAATGGGGAACCAATATACCCTAGAAAAAAAAAATTAGTTTCAATTATGACCACCAGGAGCAAATCTGGCGCTGTATACTGTTTGTATGACATCCTCGCTGTCATTTGATAAGTCATAACGTGAGTGAACAGTATGGCTACCGAGAATAGAGGCTATGTGCTGTTAGTGAAACTATTTTATGTGAACAGCAGCAATTATAGTTCTTCATTGAGAAAGTATAACCGACTGAAAAGTCTGAGGAGAGGCCCGGTATCATTACACGGTTTAAAGATGATGATGATAATGAATTTCTATAACGCATGAGCCACGGATAGCGCCTGGAAGAGGAAGGTGTCGTATATCGATGGAAGTTATTGACGAGGTCGCTGTTGTCGTAGCTGACCATGCAGCACGTCCCCGGTTAGTGCTAGGGCTCATGCAGTGCCACGAGAATGGACCATTCCATGGTCAACAGCGCGGAAAGTATTGCGATATATATTACACTGGTACCCGTGCAAGGTTCACTTGATGCAGCAACTCAAACCTCATGATCCGCAGCAACGTTCTGAATTTGCTCTTCAGCGTCTGGTACGGATCGAAGTGGCCCGCGCAATATTCTGTGGACGAGGCACATTTTACATACAGGGTGCAGTGAATACACAGGACTGCTGAATATTGGGTACTGTTAAACGGCGTCTTGTGCACGGAGAGCCATTGCACTCACCACATGTGACTGTGTGGTGTGGATTCGATCCACCTTTATTCTCGGTCCATTCTTCTTTGAAGAGAATACGCCCAGAGGACCCGTCAGGTGTACCGTCAACTATGCACGTTATCAAGCCCTCCTTGTGCAGCATGTGATTCCTGTTTTGGAAGAGCGCAACTGTGTGGAAACCACTGCTTTCATGCGGTGGGGGCTAACACCTCATGTCGCTCGCCTAGTGAAAGATCGGCTTAAGGCAACCTTCCACGAATGTGTTATCCCCAGAGGTTTTCCAGATCCACAGTCTGCAAGTTCACCTGATCTGAATCCATGTGACTTTTGGCTCTGGGGATGTTTAAAAGAACGCGATTACCAGTAACACGTTCGGTCTTTACCTGACGTGAAGGCCAGTATACAGAAACACGCTGACACGCTGCTGGCCGGCCGAAGTGGCCGTGCGGTTAAAGGCGCTGCAGTCTGGAACCGCAAGACCGCTACGGCCGCAGGTTCGAATCCTGCCTCGGGCATGAATGTTTGTGATGTCCTTAGGTTAGTTAGGTTTAATTAGTTCGAAGTTCTAGGGGACTAATGACCTCAGCAGTTGAGTCCCATAGTGCTCAGAGTCATTTTTGACACGCTGCTCAGATTCCACCAGAACTCAGATGGTTCAAATGGCTCTGAGCATGACGGGACTTAACATCTGAGGTCATCAGTCCCCTAGAACTTAGAACTACTGAAACCTAACTAACCTAAGGGACATCACACACATCCATGCCCGAGGCAGGATTCGAACCTGCGACCGTAGCAGCCACGTGATTCCGGACAGAAGCGCCTAGAGCCGCTCGGCTACAGCGGCTGGTCCACCAGAACTGCTGTGAGCAACTGTTGATCACGTCTTTTTACGGATGCAGTATCGCGTCGACGTCATCGATACTCATGTTAAACAAATTGTGTAAGCGGCAGTTAGTAATGAAACCAACGTCATGCCTTTCTCACTTGTTTGGCCTTTTCTGCCCACGTCTCGTTCCTAATCCATTACATACGGAAACATTTCTATATGTCTTTCTCGCATTCACAGCATCATATTTGCACGTGGTGGCCAAAACTGGAGCTATTTTTTATTCCACTGTAAATCGGTTTCACATTAACGCTTTAGAATATCTACCAAGTTTCGCTGCCATACGGTAATTACAGCCCATACTGTCTTTCGTAAGTAGCTGCGCTTTAATTATAATCAGCCAGTATAAGTACTTAGTGGGCTTTACTTGTACTTCGACTTTTAGTATTGTGACCCATCGAGTGAGATAGTAGATGCTAGACTACAAATCCAAAGGCACAGGGTCCGTGACGTTAGCTCGTGATATAATTGTCGCCGACTGCCTGCTGGTAGGGTACAGTCTTTCCATTCGCCGCGACCCTACGATGGGGAGGGGGTGGCGGATACCTCTTCCCTGCCGTCTTTTAACCCCGGGAAAGGCCCCGGTACTCATTTTGACAGGAGGCTCAGTGGATTTGGGGCCTTCCTGGAGGGAAGGATTGAATCTAGAACCACAAGAGTGCAATCTAGTGCTCTACCCCCCAAGTACCACCACGGCCACAAGGTACGGCGTGTGATCCTAAATTTTTTTCAGTCACTAAATGCTTTTTTTCAACTACTTAAAGCGATTTGTTAATGTGAATAATGCCAAGTTGCACCATGGTATGAAATCCATGTTAATAGTGTGAGTTGTCCTACGATATGCTGGGTAAATCAGTTCAAAGATCGGAGGAAGGCAAGGGCATTTCACCCTCAGTAGGATAGCGCCTAATAAAGCACCGGTATTCCAACTAACCTTCGAGGTGACGGCAGCTGTATTTACTTCCTACTAGCATTTTGTAGTTTATGCCGTGAAAAAAATGCCCTCATATTGCAAAGACGTTGATGTGGTCTTTTCATATATGTGTGTGTGTGTGTGTGTGTGTGTGTGTGTGTGTGTGTGTGTCCATCTTAACATACAAAAGAAGATAGCTGAACAACTGCTGCGGCATTCTAGAATATTAAGTCGGCACTGGAAGAAGGAATGTATCTACGACAGTTTTTTTATCCCATTGGATATAAAACACGAATTGTTCTTAACGCCGTCCTCCCGAATGCGAGTTCAACGTCTTCCCTACAGCATCTCGCTCGCTCCAACGACTTGAAATTGTCCTTCCGATACTCTAATGTAATGTTTCACGTGTGTTTCAGAGCGACACCAGTCAAAAATCATCGGAAGGAAGGCCGCTACGACTGTACCAATAAGGAAGTCTTAAGGGGCGACCCAGAAGAAAGAGAATGGTCGACTTCGATTTATTGAGAGAATTTTTGGTATGTGTAGCTCGTCCATAAAGGAGATCGCGTACAAAATACTAGAGCGACCCATTCTTGAATACTGCTCGAGTATTTGGGATTCATACCATGTCTGATTAGAGGAGGATATCGACGGAATTCAGAAGCGGGCTGCTAGATTTTTTACCGGAAGGTTCGATCAACAGGCGAGTATTAGGGACATGGTTCGTGAACTCAAACGGGAATCGCTGGAAGGACTACAACGTTCTTTTCACGAAAAGCTACTGAGAAAATTTAGAGAAGCGGCGTTTGAAGCTGACTGCAGAACGATTCTACTGCCGCCAAAGTAATTTCCCGTAAGGACCAGGAAGATAAGAGAATTTAGGGCTCTTGCGGTGGCTGATAATCGTTCTTCCCTCTCTCCATTTGCGTGTAGAACAGGAAAGGAAACGACTAGTAGTGATGCAAGGCACCCTCTGTCATGCTTCTTACGGTGGCTTGCGGAATATGTACGTAGATGCAGACGTAGAAGAACAAACGCCAAGGATTTCCGCTAAGATCACGATGGGTGTGTCCAGTGTGGCACCTGTGCTGACTTGGACCAGTTGAAGTCCTCCGCGCTGTGACGTCGTCCTGCAGTAGTGAGGCGACAGCTGGTGGTGTATTTATTTGCGGGCGCTGCAAATATTTATGCTGCGCGTCGGACGGTGGTCGCAGGGAGCGGCGTGCTGCCAACTCGAGTGTTTCTGTTTGGCTGCAGGGCGCAGTTGGACAGGACAGGCGCGCGCCGCTGTTGACACGGAAAACACTCCAGCCCGCACCTGACGTCCACTCCGGGGCCCTTCAGGCTGTCGCTGCCGTTAGCCGCCCTTTACAGAGTCCGGAAGCTGAGCGAGGATTAGGAGCGGAGCGGGGCCGGATGTTAGCGGACCCCGCGGAAGCGGAGGACCTCCCGCGCCGTGGCCGCAGGACTTCTGCAGTCGTGTCAGGTGGAGCTGTGTTGGGCACAACGTTATGAAGTTTATTCCTCTGCCTGAGCTGAAGGAGATACATCTTCGTCTACATCTGCACTCTGCAAGCCACTGTGAATTGCATTTCAGAGGGTGGTTTCCATTGCACTCGTCATTAGGGCTGCTTTCCGTTCCACTCGCGTACGCAGTGGGGGAAGAATAATAATTACTTAAAAGCGTAAGTGCGCACTGTAATTAGTCTAATAAGAGGTGCGCCCTACCAAAACTAAGGTTCTGTAGTTACCATAAGCGATCTAGGGAAATCACGGAAAACCTAAATCTGGATGACAGGACACGAGTTTGAACCGACGTCCTCCCGAAGGCGAGTCCAGTGTGCTAACTACTGCTCTACCCCGTTCGGTATCTTTCTCTTTTATTTCCTGTAGTATTGGTAGCATTGGCATGGAAAGAAACATAAATGAATGTGTGAGAGAAACAGGGAGCGGAAGACTTCTTTTTGTTTTTTGTTTTGCACACAGTTAGAATCTTAAGTCGTTCATTGTTAGTCCATTATGTATATTATACACTTACACAATATAAATTGCATTTTATTAGTAATAAAGTTTTATTACTCTTCCCTTTTATGCAACCAAAGGAACTGCTTTTGATGTAGGTACAGGTTTACGTGCACAAACATAAAAACCACGGAAATTCTTTTTACATGTGTAACAGTTGAAAATGGCCGAAGGCTGAAATCTAGATCTTGTAATAAAAGCATATCAAACTGTCCAATATCGCTTATATGTTTCCGTAAGTGTTATATGACTGGCTCCAAACAGAGAAAAATAATGTGCAGTTATAGCTGTTATTTTGTACTCGATAAAACGTTTTTCATCATAAACAAGGACAAGAGTCTGGAAGTTCTTTATAAATGGCAGAAACATGTATTATGTAAGCTCGGCGAAGTATTGAAGCGATATTTGATATTTTTTGTTTACCATTCTTTCGAGGAATTTGCCTTTTATAGCACTGTATGATAAATCTGTAATTTTTTTTAGTTTTACTAAAACAGTCACCTGTTCCATGTTACAAATCAAAAGTTTTCGAATGTAATGTAAATTAAACATTTGACAATTTAATTTTGCTACGAATAATGCTTATTTTTAAGTAACGCACAAGAGGATAATTATGGAGAATAAAAATGTTCCTTAGGTTGTGAGGCTTATTATACAGTGTGTTACAAAAAGGTACGGCCAAACTTTCAGGAAACATTCCTGACACACAAATAAAGAAAAGATGTTATGTGGGCATGTGTCCAGAAACGCTTAATTTCCATGTTAGAGCTCATTTTAGTTTCGTCAGTATGTACTGTACTTCCTCGATTCGCCGCCATGATTTCATACGGGATACTCTACCTGTGCTGCTAGAACATGTGCCTTTACAAGTACGACACAACATGTGGTTCATGCACGATGGAGCTCCTGCACATTTCAGTCTCAACAACAGATTCGGTGACCGATGGGTTGGTAGAGGCGGACCAATTCCATGGCCTCCACGCTCTCCTGACCTCAACCCTCTTGACTTTCATTTATGGGGGCATTTGAAAGCTCTTGTCTACGCAACCCCGGTACCAAATGTAGAGACTCTTCGTGATTGTATTGCGGACGGCTGTGATACAATACGCCATTCTCCAGGGCTTCATCAGCGCATCAGGGATTCCATGCGACGGAGGGTGGATGCATGTATCCTCGCTAACGGAGGACATTTTGAACATTTCCTGTAACAAAGTGTTTGAAGTCACGCTGATATGTTCTGTTGCTGTGTGTTTCTATTCCATGATTAATGTGATTTCAAGAGAAGTAATAAAATGATCTCTAACATGGAAAGTAAGCGTTTCCGGACACATGTCCACATAACATATTTTCTTTCTTTGTGTGTGAGGAATGTTTCCTGAAACTTTGGCCGTACCTTTTTGTAACACCCTGTATACCCTTACGTAGTTTATAGACGGCTGACCGCTTGCAGTTCCAGGGGAATTTAGTAAGACAATGATCGCACAAAAAAAAAAAAAAAAACGATAAAAATGGGATAACGCCCAATAGGTATTCAACACACCTAACGTGCGCCTTTACGATCTTAACTGACGAAGGATACTGGGAAAACCACCGTATACTACACTTACTTAGCAGTAGCATACGGTAGTTTTACAACTATATGTCTAATGTAGCCCTCACGATGCCAGCGGGAACGATACGAACGGTGTTATAGTACATACCTAGATACCTCGCTTAAAGATGGTTTTTACAACTCTGTAAGCAAGTTATTTCGGAATAGTCTGCATCTATCTTCAAGAGTCTGCCATTTCAGTTTCTTCAGTATCTCTGTGACACTTTTCCATGGTTCAGACAAATCTGTGACTATTTCTGCTCCCCTTCTTTCAGCACATTGAATATCCCTCGTTAGTCCTATTTGGAAAGGGTCCCACACATATTCCACGATGGATCAGGTGAGTGATTTATAACCACTCGTCTTTGTAAACTGATGACATTTCCGTAGTAGTTCACAAATGAACCGCGTTCTGCTCATTGTTTTACCTACGATTGAGCCTGTGAGGTCGTTCCGTTTCATATCCCTACAAACTGTTACAGCCAGGTATTTGTATGAGTTGACCTGTTCCAGTTGTGACTCGTTGACATTGTAGTTTAGGATACTATGCTTTTCGTTTTTTAAAAGTGCAGTTTTGCATTTCTGAACACTTAAAGCCAGTTGCTTATCTTTGCATCGCTTTGAAATCTTATCAAGATCCGATTGAACATTTGTGCAGGTTTTTTTCAGACGATGCTTCATTGTAGATAACTGTGTCATCTGCGAAATTTCTGAGGTTACTATTTATATCATCTGGAAGTTCATTAATATACAACATGGTGCACCATAGATTACCCTGAAGCAGACTCGAAGTAACATCCACGTCTATAGACAATTTTTCATCCAAGATAATATGCTGCGTCGTCCCTACCTCAGTTCAGTAGCATATTTCGCTTGAGACCACATATGAATGTAGTTTCGATAGTGAGTGTAGGTGTGGTAATGAGTTCAGTGCTGAATATTTCGTGACATTTGAAAGTTTATGGCAGATAGGGACTCTAAATTACATTTTCAGGTCATTCCGAGCTTAGGCATTAGGCTATCCGAGAACGCCTGCACGGTTAATGGGTAAGGCAACTGTGAAATCGAGTTCGAGTCCCGTATGGCGCAGACTATCTATATTCACCACACCTTCATTACATTACAGGATGAGCATATTCGAACAAATCGCACTGACATCATTTCATGTCGCGACATCTAGACAGATTTCATCCCCATTGATCCTTGCATTTCATTTCAGTGCTTTTAGATCATTTCATAAAAACGATCTTCAATGAAACTTCAAATTGTTTTACGACTGTGTCATAAAACCTATCGTTTTCCTCAGGTCTCTGAATTGACTTACCCAACCAGTTACAAGGAAACCTACATTCTAGCGTAGACATGATGCCGAGCCAATTTATTGATCAGTCAGTATTTGATAAAAGTCATTACGGCCCATCTCGATCAGCAACCCCGTCAGCAGTCACCGTTGCTGTTTATGCATCAATTAATGTTCACGTTTCTCCTGAGAATGACGTTAATGTGTGACAACGCTCTCCTCGCAAAAAATGATCTAATTTGTGGTTGCAGGGTTGCAGGCTGATATGTAGCACTGGATGAAGTCTAGGTTAGATTGGAAGATGATATGCCGTGAAGCGGTGAGGCCAACGATGTGAATACGAAATAAAGTTAATCGGGACAGACGGGTCTGAAGCGTAGACCGAGGTCTACACTAGTCGTTGGCGATATTTACTTCAAGAACCCGTCAGGGCCAACAGTCAATCCATATTTAAAGCAACTTACACCTATTTACAAATGTTCAAATCTACTGTGTTAACTGGTGTGCTACTCGTATTTTTGTTAGTAGATCATCTTCATTTTTCCTTACTTCGCATTACAATTATTGTAGCTGCCAAATAAAGAATGTTTTACATGAGATTTATGGAAATTTTTATCTACACAGGCAATATCTAATCCTTGCTTTTTAGAGGACGCTCGTAGTTTCTGTGATTGTTTCGGCTGTCATCTGGTATACGAGGAGCGTTCAATAAGTAATACAACACAATTTTTTCTCGCCCGATTGCGGTTGAAAAATTGCAGAATATGTTGTGGGAGGTCGTGGAATATTACCGCTTCAGCTTCTATTATTACATGAAGTTCGAATAGATGGCGACGCTGTACGTAGCCTTCAAAGCGGCGTCTTTAACGGACATGCGTTCCAAGCAGAGAGCTCTCACTGAGTTTCTTTTGGCGGAAAATCAGAGCATTGGAGCGATACATAGGTGCTTGCAGAATCTCTACGGAGACCCTGCAGCGAACAAAACCGCGGTGAGTCATTGGGCGAGGCGTCTGTCATCACTGCAATGAGATCGCGCAAACCTGTCCGACCTTCCGCGCGCCGGCCGGCCGACAACAGTTGGCATTCTGGTAATGTTCGAGCGTGCGGATACTCTCACCTGAGGTGATCGACGGATCATAAGCACCTCGGTCCTCAAATGGAATGTGTCTGTTGACAGTGCCGACAAACTAGCACACCAGTTGGAATATTCAGAGGTTTGTACCCTTTGGGTTCCTCACCTTCGACTTCATCTGTTTGGCCCAACAAAGGATGCACTCCGCGGGAAGCAGTGGGTGGATGATGGGAAGGTTATTGATGTAGCAAGCCGTTGGCTCCGACGTCGACGAGTAGATTTGTACCACCTGTGCATACAGGCACAGTAAGGTGGTGTGAGGCTGTCGCATTGAACGGAGATCATATTGAAAAATAGGGTTTTGTAGCCAAAAGAATGGGGAATAATACGATGTATTGGAATTCTGAATAAAACCAACCTGCTTTCAGAAACATTTGTGTTGCATTACTTATTGAACGCCCCTCGTAATTGTAAACAAAACCTCCAAGGCAGGAAGGAGGAAGGCGGGTCTGGAGGAAGGGGTCTCAGCCGCCCTCTACCAAGAACATTACCAAACCCAGGTTGACATGCCGAGCCTGTGAAGAAACGGAATAAGGCTAGGAAAAAGAAGACCCAGAATTAACAGATTAGTGGTGAAAGTGCTATGGTGGATGCAATTAAGGAAATAGGTTGGAAATTTTAAAGAAGATGATCAAAATATCCAAGACCGAAGATAGGTAGGCTTTAACGCATCGTCGACGTCGATACTATTGGAGATGGAGCACAAGCGCTACTTTTACGGGAATTGACCAAGAAGACTGATCCATTCGCCTGGATGGTGTTTGGAGCCATTGTAGACCTGAATGCAAATCCATTGTCACAACTGTGTCACAAGTTCAGCGCCTTGACCATTTTGTCACCAAAGCTGGTGTCTGTAATTACATTTCTAACCTCTTACTTATATATACGTACAATAGTTGTACAGCACATGCTGGAAGTTGGGGGATTTAAATGACAATATGTATTAATACTTATAATTGGAAGACGTAAATCCGTGGCCAGAAGCCAAGTAAAATGGAAGGTGGTAGTTAGATACGAACTAGAATGCAGCCTGTACTGTTGCAAGCCGGCACCCAGCAAGACACTACGAAAAAAAAAAAAAAAAAAAAGATGTAGCTTCCGTTTGCTTCATCTGAAAAGTAAGCTCTCCACGCTCATAAATAGTTTATGGGGATAAACTGCCTGCCAAAAATTTGAAGAGTCCAGAGACATGATCGGATATAAATGCAATTTCATACACGTGCACACCACCGGGGAGGGGTAGGGGATACGTAAATCATTAGAGTTGCAATTCTGTGTGACAGGTAAAAAGGTCACCAGAAAGCGTTAGTGATGTTCATGTTTAGTATTGTTAGCAGTCCTCGTACGGTGTATAACAGACACGAACAGCGCGGGTGTCGAGTGGTCACTGTGGAAGACGCGGAAATGCCCCATACTCGTGGGATACACCGTTATCAGCACCTGACAGAGATTGTAGGGGGCCTCATTGTGTGTGTCTCCATCTGACGAGATAGTCAAATCGTACAATATCCACATCTGTGGGACATTCGGATGTCACAATGGCCCACGTAGGATTGGATCTAAGGGGAGAGATACCGGTTGTCAAGCTTCCGGTTGGCCACGCCTGACCATCGCAAGGGGGGGGGGGGGGGGACGTTTTATTGTGCACGGGCACATCCTAACCCTTTCACACGTGCACCAGCCCGAAAACAACTAATGAACTTCCTGCGGCATTCTGTGTCGTCCCTCACCATTGATGGGAGACTTGCAACAGTCGGATAGGGAATTTTCGTTCGATGCGTAGGCTTCCGTTAGCACCACAATACAGACGGCCGTTTTGAGTTTTGCCGTGTGTTGGAAGCGTGGACTGATGACGAATGGTATCGTATTTTGTTCAGCGTTGAATAGTAGTTCGCCACTATCCTGATGGAGCATCGTCGGTGAGTATCGCGCTGATCTGAGGATAGGTCCCTTTTTTTCAGTGTTGTAGAGAAGCACAGAGGTGTTACTCCTGGCGTCGTAATAACTCCAGGTCACGGCTGGCAGTGACTGAGGAAACTTTGACGGTACAACGGGACGTCAGGGACATCCTGCCTCCTCGTGTCTTACTCATCTTGCTTCTTACGACAGCAAAATATTTGTCCACACATGGCACGTGTCTCTGTGAACTGTCTACGTGATGATGAGGTACTCCAGTGACCAGCATGATCCTGAGGTCTGTCTACGATAGAACATACTGTATATGAAACCAGCTTGGACGTAAGCTCCATGACAGTGCCATAATGGAAAATATCAAGGACCATTTGCAACTCCTGTGGGCCAGCTTGCCTCAGGAGAGGAGACAACGGCTTTATGCTACTCTTCGCAACGGAAAAAGTCCATACATCCAGGCCAAGTGTGGTACAATATCATTCTGATAAGCGGGCTCTCACTGCCAAGTTCTTTGTAAATTTGACTCAATGATGTAATGAATAAAATAACATAATTACCCTCTGAAAGCGCGAAGTTTCATTTCGGTTCCTCTTCATCCATTGAACGCTTATGCTGTTTGCTTTTCGTATACAGGGTGATCCAGTTGCCCTTACTGATAGGTTTTATGCAACCCGCAGAGCCTTCAAAAACCACGTGCGAGATTTTCATATTCTCTTGCTTGCTACGCACCATGGTTAATCTAGTTAAATTTTGTACTGGGATACGTTTTCGCTAGAGGCTGTAGTTTTCGAATTATTCAAGACATATGCTTTCGAAAGTCACTTTGTTAGGCTTTTCTTGAAAAACTCGGAAACTAAAACCTCTAGTGAAAACGTATGTGAGTGCAGAAGTTAACTACATTAAATTTACTAGAAAGAAGTCCTGTTAATTTTTTCTATGGGAATGATAGTTTGAGCGTAGCGAGCGAAAGAAGTGAATATCTTGTACGTGGAATTCGAATGTGTTGTGGGTTGTATAGAGCCTATTGATGGGGGCAGCTGAATCACACAGTATGATTTAAAGAGACAGTGATGAAAACATTTACGGAAACAAATGCACAACGATGACCACCCGAAAGATGCCGTCGCCTTCAAATAGTGGCTGTAGGTGTGGTAGGCACCCAACGTTGCTTGGAAGCCCGAGCGGGAGCACTGAGTTGCATTGCGGTGCGCGGCTCTTGGCTGCACAGCCAAAGCGGCCGTTGCTGGGGCTGCCCCGGTTTATCGCCTCTGACCACCAATTCAGATGGAGAGCAGTGAAGTGGAGTGGGCGGAGGAGCTGCGTGGTGCGTGACGCACGCAGCGTAATCCGCGCCCTCGAGCGCGCCTCGGCGGTCACTGTAGGGCCCAGATTACTGCGCTTGCGGGCGCAGCGGCGCGGACGCGAGGGCCGGCGCTGCCGCTAGGGCTAGGGCTGGGCTAGGGCTGTAGGGATAGCAATAAAGAGGCCGCCTGCTGCGCTCCCAAAACCTCGCGCTAACAGGTGGCCCGAGAGCTGCGCAAACAAAGCCGCTCCTCATCAACTCGCCAGCCGCGTTCTTGACATTCGTACGCCGCGATTCCGAGAGCGACAAGTGGCCGCTCCCCGCCTGCCCTTGATACACTACAGCTCACTTGGAATTTTGTCTTGTGGACTCTATGCGTCGCCTTCTCTGCAGGTCAGGCGGCACGCCTAGCCGCGAGCGCGATTGTGACCCAGGCGCCACACATCACTTTCAGTCCACCCAGGCCCTACCTTGTGAGTAACCTGTTTGTTCATTTTTGTATTCATTTAGGCAAGGGCGGACCCAAGGTCCTACATTCAGTGTAGATTGCCGTCACCAACAGTTTTAACGCGCCACAGAGACCTATGACTTTTCCGACAGTCTTGTTATACAATAAAATTTTCAATCTACAGCGGAGGATTCATTGATATGAAACTTCCTAACAGATTAAAACTGGTGGAAATACAGTTGTGGGAAAAGGTCGTGAGTAGTGCTTGGGTAGCTCAGTTGGTAGAGCACTTTCCTGCGAAAGCCAAAGGTCCCGAGGTAGAGTACGGCTCGGAACACAGTTTTAATCTACCAGGAAGTTTCAGTCTTTTTCCTACTCTTTATCCCCTACTTTCACAGGATCTGGGTATTCCAATGTTAGTCATAGAGGCTGGTCGGATGACCTTCCTGTCGTCAAGCCCCCCCCCCCCCCCCCCCCCGCCTCGCCCACCCCCCAAAGGAACGGAATTTATGTACACCTGTTAAGTGACCACATCTAGTGTTATCAATGTGAAAGTGTGCGGCTGTCTACGATGACGAACGCATGTCTGCAATCTGTGGATAATCCACCGCATAAGTGAGGAGAAAGTAGTCAGATTCAGCTTCAGTAGCTTCTGCCTACATGTGAGAAGCCAGTCACATATTTCTTTCTTAGTGTGGAATCTTTCCCTTCCGGTTGGGCTTACTCAGTTTCCTGTGATTTGTCTGTACGACCTGTACACTCAAGAATCATATCGGATTTGTTGCGTCAGCAGCCGTCCGTTGTGGCCGATGGGTTCTAGGCGCTTCAGTCCGGAACCACATGGCTGCTACGGTCGCAGGTTCGAATCCTGCCTCGGGCATGGATGTGTGTGATGTCCTTAGGTTAGTTAGGTTTAAGTAGTTCTAAGTTCTAGGGGACTGATGACCTCAGATATTAAGTCCCATAGTGCTTAGAGCCATTTGAACCATTTGTGTCTGCAGGCACAGTCAGCACCTGGTTGGAATGTTTGTTGCAGCCGGTCAGGGCTCAAGCCTATCTACGTCAGCCGTCTCTCAGGTAAGGAACAAGGTAGTGTTCTGTGGCAAACATAGCTTGTAATTTTCTTTATCCTTACCATTTCCTAGTTCTTAGTTTTCTTATTACTTTAGTCTTCAAAACTTGGCAGAGGAACTTGGAAACTGATAAAGGTACCGTAAAAACATAAATGCCTTTACTAAAATTTCTTGTGTGAATGTGGGAGGAAGGAGGGGAGAAGGAAGGTTAATTCCATCTCCTCTCCCTTTGTATGCGCGCCTGCACGTAAACGTGTTCCAAACCCCGTACAGATATACACTTAAGTAACGGAGACTTACATACAATTAATATACATAAGGGAACACAACATGGATATAATGGCATAATATCATTCCTTTTTCTTTTGTTTGACCTTGCATTTCATGCAACAGATATTCAATTGATAACACAGACACACATGCTGATGATATAAAACAGTGACTGGAACAAAGTAATAGTTCCAAGGTTTACGGATGTTACATCACATCATGTATCCTCTAAGGCTTTCGCGGTACCATGATTGAATGAATCGTCAAAGTTTCGAACAGCGCAATTGAGCTACAGTTCTCGACCTCTCGAAAACTATCACCGTCGTCATCTTCAGGAGTTAAGGCTTCCGAAAGTTCAACAATTATCACACATTTGTTGTTGCTTGAAAAAGCTCTATGATTATTTCGGATCACATTAGAAAGCAGTTATGTAACACCAGAATACCTCCAGGCGCATTATGGATAGTGCAAACACTGGCAAATGTCTCATAATATACAAAAAATCTAAAACAAATAACCCACAATACACAATAATCTTTGCATACTCTACTGTCAGTCCATACTGGAATCACTCAGAGCCGTCAAGAAGGGGTATCCAATCGTAGTGACTGGAGGTGAAACGCTCTCTTAAATACGGAGGTAGAAATGTAAACTCAAGGTCGAAGATAAGGATTTACAAACCCGTCGACGACAGATTGACTTGTCGAGCTTTCATTGGCCTAGGTGAAAAAGGACTCTTCCATTGTGAAGACTGCTGCTCAGTTTAAGAGCCAAAGCAGTAAAATTAACTTTCGTAGACAGTGACAACCTCTGCATAGAAGTTTGGATCGTCTTGAAGCAGTTGTTCGAGTTCTCTGCAGGCTTCCGCACGATGGTGCTTCTGACCGTCTTGAAACAATCGTGGCACGAAGTTCGCCGAATTCATTCCCACGTTCAGTTCTTCCGACAGAAAGCGTTCACATGCACCATAACTTATTTCCAAGGTGTTGCGGAGGCCGTGGGTGGTCTGCCCTCGATCTTGCAGAAACAAGTCTCTCACGTTCTGAATATTTTTTGTTGTGTTGTGTGATAAGTTGATTTTCACCTGTTTCTGAAACTGTGTTAGCAGTCGTTAGTCTCTGTCTGACCTAAAGCGTGGTCACCAAAAGCTTGCTTCAACAACTGGATTTGGTGAGTTTCTGCTGTGGTTTTCCAAAGTTTAAAACGATGTTTTATTCCGACACGGAGCTTCTTCAGGTCAGAAATCGCAAAAAAGCAAAGTCATGCAAACACGTAAACGGAATATCATCACTAACAACAGCTAACCAAAGCACTCAACTCACAGTCGTTTGTCACATCGACCCAAGAAAGACACGTGTGAAGTTACGTAGCTGCATTGCAGTGTATTTGTAGCCGTTTGAGTACCACCTCGTGAGGAGACCGCAGCGAGTCAGTGCGAGGCACAGAAGGCAGTGACAGGCGGCTCTCGAGTGGAGCAGTGGCACACTGAGAGAGCTCGCCTAATCGCCGCCCATTGTGCGAGGTCCTCATCCCCTGGAGGGCCGGCAACCCGCGACGCTCAGATGCTTGCGCCTACGCTGCCAGCCAAGCGCCTCGCGCCACGCACCGACTGGCTCAATGTGGCGATCGCAGCTCAGCTGTCATATTTTATTGACGGACAAATATCTTCTACATATTTTTTCGGGATACTGTATCATCAAAAGGAGGCAAAAATGTCAAGAAATCTGCAACGAAAATGGATCGATGTTAATCACCATTTTTGATTATGTTAAATGGTGTGGGCAAAACTGTGGGTAAGAACGCAGTGACTTGAGACTCCATGTGTATCAATCCCAATAAAAAGATTATTTTTTTAACTGTTGCTGGAAAATGAAGTCGAAATCCAACATTGTTACCCAACTGAATAAAATATAAAAATAACCAAGCAAAATGAATTACCTACCTGTGCAAATGGGCTAAAATTATAGCGTTGTAAAATAAATCTACACTAGCATCAGAATTTGTCAGCGAAATTATTCTACAAGACTTATCTACAATCATTACTCAGGGTGTAAAACATCGTATTTCAAAAACAACGACGACGCATCTAACAATCTAAACAAATTTCAAACACTTTGTAAGAAGAAACAACAAAACAGGGAAAATAAAGAGGACGCATAAATTAAAGGAAGTGTTATTTTCTGCGATGCCATTCTCTCCGTTTTTTTTTTTTTTTTTTTGTTTTGTTTCGATAGTAACCTACGTCGTCATCGTCGGCATCTCACTGCCATAACTTGTTGCTGTGGTTGCGTTTTATACGTACTTATGGGATGAATTACGATGGCGATATTTTACGCAAAGTCTCAAGAATTTACGTGTAATATCAGAGATAACGTCGATACTGCTTTGGAAAGATTCTGATAGCGTCACCACTCTTGTTGGGAAGTAGTCAACTCGGCACATTACTCTGGAGCCTCTCATTCTCAGAAAACACAACATACGTTTCATGGCACCAAAATCCTGCCTCATGTATGGAGTCCCGGCAGGATTTTGTCTTCCAAACCTTTAACCTGCTCAGCGGCTGAATCCTCCACGAAATATGGTACTGGGTACTAGAAGTCTCCCTTCGCAAACATCTACGTAATCTTTGGTAACGTAAGTAAATTCTTGTCATATTCACATGATGCCGTCACGATATATTTCGGTCGACTAATACATACAAAATGCCAGCACAGCACCAGCAACGATACCCAGCTCCTATCGATGAGGGCGGATAGCTCATCATTCGGACTTACAGAAGCGGGAAAAGAGACAATTTCAAATAAGACTTTAGTTCCACAAAATTGGTACAAGTAGTTCCTTAATTTGTGAAGGCGAACATAGATATTAGTACGGAAAATAGATTTTACAGTATGACTCTGGATCGCAAATCATTATTTTTGGAAATATCGCTGTCGCTTCTTTCTATAGTTCACAAAAGACAAGTTGCAAAAACATAAAACTAATGCTGTTCATAAGTAAAGTGGTCACATTACAAAGAATTCGGGGAACTGCATCGTCTGAACGAGTGATATTGACTTTAAAATGCACGAAAAGTTTCAGCAGCGAATGTAGGGAAAGAGGCTCGCAACTTCGACAGCAGAGGTACTTGTCACGTAAAACTGCACGTCTTCAGTGTGCCAAACAACACAGAAACTGGACAACTGCTGACTGGAAGTGGGTAGCGTAACGCAACGAGTCCCGATTTTGCTTCTTTTCAAATCGAAATACGAAGGAGAAACTTCATACAAGAACTCCAAGAATTAATCTCATCAAGGAGACCTTCTGCTAATTCCGCGCAACATTTCTTCTAATATTGATAATGGCGTAAATTCGATGATGAAGAGAGTTCAGTTATGTAATATCCACCTGAAGGTACCCACTGATGACTGCTTCCCGAAAAGCTATCTAATTGTGGATATGCTGACTGCTACATTTCCACCGCTGTTCTAAATAATTCCAGGCATTTTCTGTGGGATTAAGATTGGATGGTTTAATGAGCTAGCAGGATAAGTTTCAAAACAGGAACGTATGCTTCCAGTTCTGTGAGCCGTTGTTATCTTGGAAGACGGGAGAGTTCGCAGATCACTAACCATAAATATGTACAAGAAAAGGGAATACCTGCTGACCGAGAATATTGAAATAAAAACCTTGGTTCATGTTCATAGCAACCTTCCATTGTGTGTATATATATGTGTGTGTGTTCGTTTATGAGACACACACAAAGAGAAAGAGAGAGAGAGAGAGAGAGAGAGATAGAGAGCGAGAGAGAGAGAGAGAGAGAGAGAGAGATAGAGAGCGAGAGAGAGAGAGAGAGAGATAGAGATAGAGAGCGAGAGAGAGAGAGAGAGATAGATAGAGAGCGAGAGAGAGAGAGAGAGAGGGAGGGAGGGAGGGAGGGAGGGAGGGAGGGAGGGAGAAAGCGTTGAACTGTTATTTCTGTCACGATACTCCTATAATCTTGCGTACTTCTCTATATCTGTTATACAAAATTTATAGAGTTCATTATTTTTTGCTGTAAAATTATGCCCAACGCACATTGTTTGTTCATGGTGCTGAAGAAGCACCACCTGATCACAGCTACGTACTGCGTCTAACTTAGTCCTTGTTCTGACCAACTACTTCTACAATTTGCGCTTATCCTGATAATTTATATGTTATTGGTTGGTTGTTGGTTCATTTGTGGGAGGAGACCAAACAGCTACGTCATCGGTCCCATCGGATTAGGGAAGGATGGAGAGGGCTGTCGGCCGTACCATTTCAAAGGAAACATCCCGGCATTTGCCTGAAGCGATTTAGGGAAATCACGGACAACTTAAATCAGGATGGCTGGACGCAGGTTTGTACCGTCGTCCCCCCGAATGTGAGCCCAGTGACCTAACCACTGCGCCACCTCGATCGGTAATTTATGTGTGCTTTCCGATCCTGACTGATCCATATCACGAGCAAGTAACAACATTGCCAGAAATCTGTAACGCATTATTATGTATATCCTGCATTTACAGGTGCACCGTACCTCAATATCATGTCCAAATTGTCATAAGATTCCATGTACCAGCGAGTTTCATTCGTGTTGTCACAACGTTTCGATGAATTTCTACCAGTCATCTTCAGGTGATGATGACTTCGCCTGCGTGGGAAATTCGTCGAGACGTGCGACAACGCGACGCCACGGCTCGGACGGTAGCCCGAGGAAGCTTCTTCGTAGCATAGAGCGTTTTCATCAGAAAGTGAACGCAGATAAATGTAATGTGCTATTCCCTGGTCGACGGCAAAGAGAGTGGGGAGGCGCGTGTGGAGCCGTCGGCGCCGCGCTGTCAGTTGTCGCCTGTGTATCGCGTGTTAGCCCAGCGTCGCGGCTCCCAGCGGGGCTTCCCACCACGAACGACGCCCGGCGTCAGCGTCATGTAGCCGGCGGGTGGTCCCTCTGATCCCACTGTCCTCTAGCATGAAAGACACTGATGAGCCAACACGTTATGACCACTGGCCACCACGAAGTTGGATACCGCCTGGAGGTGTTGTGAGCACATGACGCGGTGACAAAAATGTGTAAGCGGAGCAAGCACTGATGGGAGATCACCCTAGCAAAGATATGGCTGTAACTGGGAAAATCCATTGAGATACGTGACTTTGACAAAGGGCAGATTACTATTACACAGAGGCTGTGAACGAGTATCTCGAAAACTGCGAAACTGTACGAATGTTCACGCGCTATTGTCGTGAGCATCTACGGAATGATACAGGACAGTGAAACTACCACTAGCGCTAAATGCCTGGAGGTTCACGACTCTTTACAGAACGTAGGTTTCGGAGACTTGTCTGCTATGTTAAGTGGGATAGACGGTGGCATCTCTCCCGAAAGAGCACAACGCTGGAGCGCGCTCAAGTGTTTTGGAGCACGCCGTTCATCGTACATTGTTATAAATTGAGCGCCGCAGCAGATCACCTCTATGTGTTCAAATGTCGAGACAAGGACGTTGTCAATTATGATTGCAGTGGGAACATGGCCATCGGGATTCGGCCGTTGATCAATGGAAACGTGTCGGATCTTCGGGTGAATCACATTTTTGCTATACTAGATCGATGGTCGTCTCTACAAACGCCGTCATCGAGTTGAACGGCGGTTCGAAACGCGCAGCGCGCCACGGACGCAGCCTGGTAGGAGCAGTATTATGCTATGGGAGACATTCTCCTGAGGATCCATCGGACCTGTGGTAGTAATGGAATACAGACTGACAGCTGCGAACCACCTGCATCCATTCATGCATGTTGTCTTACCTGACGGCGATGTAACCCATCTGGGTCTCTATCGGGCACCATCACAGCGTACACAAATTAGCGGCCTGTTATTTAAGAGAATTCCGTGATCTGTGCAAAGACATTTAATGCCACATACATCTACAAACCTACCAACAAACTGTCGGATCCTTGATACGCAGAATCAGTCATGTATTTCATTCCAAAGACGGGCAAACAAACAGTTAAGCAAGTGGTCATAATGTTTTGGCTTATCAGTGTACTTTGTGCTGCGGTGCACTCGTCTATCCGTTTAGACGCTCTGAACTATAACGTAACTGCCACCAAAGGCCTATAGGTAGAGGACTGTGCTGATATCTGCGGGTTTATTTGCTCATATGTCCGCCTCGCTAGGCCGGTCGTATGCTGGCAGGGTGTTCAGACAGGGGGCTAGTCACTCTCTGTAATAAAAGGACTGAGTGCTGCACTGACCGATGGAAGTTCACAGGTGACGTGAGACAACTGCACAGAAACGACGACGAAAAATGATGAGATAGACAGCCAGAACGATTACAAAAAATGTGGTCAGCGTAGATGGCTGCCTCCTTGGTAGGAGAATAGGTGCGGAGTGTAATCAAACTCGTGCTGCCATTTGAGGAGTTACTTGATTGAAAGTCGGCAATAGAAACGGAGAACGGTGTGCTGACTAATACCCCTCCACACCACATCTGTATGATGCCGCCTGGCAGAAAGTGACACGGCGACCGGTCGACATCCTCTGGGCATTCAGGATCTGGATGAGTAGCTCGTATTTGCTGGTATCCGGAATAACAACTAATTTTTAGTCAAAAGTTAAAGGACAAAGTCGATAATATGACTTTCGTCTACTTGTATTATACGAGGTGATTCAGCAGCCTCTGCCTATGAATTTTATGCTACCCACAACACCATCAAAAGTCATACGTGAGATTTCTTCATATTCACTCGCTCACTACGTGCAAACTGTCAGTCGTACAGAAAAAATGAACGAGACTGTTTTGTAGGAAATTTGATGCAGGTTTTGCTCTGGGATGCGTTTTCGATGAACGCCGCAGTTGGAGGATTATTGAATAAAAACGAATTTGAAGATCACTTTTGTAAGTTTTTATCAATAAATAGAGAAGTAGAGGATCTATCGAAAATGTATCACAGTGTAAAATTTAACATTAGCTTTCACACAAAAAGGTCCTGTTCATTTTTTCCACAGGATTAACTGTTTGTGCATAATGAGCAAGTGAATAAGAAAATATTGTGTGTAGTATTTGATGGCATTGTGCATAAAACTCACATGTAGTGGGCATTCAGATACACAAAAATACTTTCTGGTGTAAGTCAGTGAATGTACCAACATTTATCTTATATATATTTACAAATATACATTGCAACGTTTCTACGGTCGCAAGTTCGAATCCTGCCTCGGGCATGGATGTGTGTGATGTCCTTAGGTTAGTTAGGTTTAATTAGTTCTCAATTCTAGGCGACTGATGACCTCAGAAGTTAAGTCGCATAGTGCTCAGAGCCATTTTGAACCATTGCAACGTTTATTTCATTGAGAAGTGTAACACGTTAAAATGATTTTCCATTATGGTGAGTTAAAGCACATTTTTGAAACCGAGTGTATGACTAACATTTAACAGTATCCAAGAAAACAAAAACTGTGACAACAGGAGTGAAGAATAACGTTGTGACAGAGACATCATTGAGGAGTTCGATAAATATATGTTTTAGGATGTACGGTAGCACAAAGCAGTTCCTACACTAAGAAAATAAAAAAGAAGGGTGCAACTTGGTAAGTCCACTGCAATTCAGTTAGGCATATTGCCAAAAGAAAGCAAACTATCACTGCTGAACAAAATATAAATTGCTGAAACTTTGATGTTAACCACAATTTTGTATGGATGAAGTGGTGGACAATGAAAAAAGTGTGTCGCAATAAAATCGATGCTTTTGAACTATGGGTGTGGAGAAGGATCCTGAGGATTTCATGGACCACTAAAATAAAAAATAGAACAGTCCTAGAAAAAACAGTACCAGAAATATCTTTGAAGGCTAAAATACTGCAAATGGAATTAAGATACTTTGGACATACCATGAGCGCTGAGAACTCACTACAAAAAACTGTAATGCTCGTAAGAATAGAAGGTGAAAGACGTACAGGAAACCAAGGAAAAAAGAGATAGGGAACATCAATGACCCACTGGCGTCACCTTGGAAGAAATGAGGAGTAAAACAACGTCCAGGAATGTATGAAGGGACATACTTCATCGTGTCCCCAGGAGTCGGAGACGACGTGATGGATCATAGCAGCAACAAACTTGTGACGACAACGTGCAAAACGAATGTTGTGGAATGATATCAAGAAACATACTAAAACCGATGTTATTAAACTATCGTCATGATTGAACTTTACTTTCTATCTCTGTGGAATGTAAGTTACAAGGCTCGACCTCAACAAATGAAAATTTAGGCCAACTTTCAGCGTCAGAGTCCGGTGTGTGTCCAGGTTAAAGCAGTTTAGAAAATTTCCACATTCACTGATTTTGATGCAAATAATGGACATGCGGAAGTGATAGAATTTTTATTATTCAGGTAGACTGCTAACTACGGAGAAGTTGTCTTCTGATGTGAGGGCGATATGTTCAAGAATTTGCTTAGTGCACTGATTCCCAACTTGGAGGTAAGTACCACCTCGGGGGCATAAGGAAAGTATCAGGGAGGAGAAACAATAAGAATTTGAGAACAATTCAGTTACGTAAGTAACTTATTTTTCAAAAGAGTATCTGTATTATCATTATTTCGGTAAACTCTTATACTTATTAGACATTTATATTTGCATATTATGACATTTCTGGGAATCGGGGATCTCCTCTGTGGGAATGAAGATGAGTTCTGAAAATAACAAGGAGAAAGAGGACAACAATCACAATTTTTATTTGAAGCCATGTTTCTGCATTTCAGCGATATACCTGAAGAGGAGAGACTTTTAATTGTAAGCCTAATTATGAATGACTCCGCTCTCAGAAACCCGTGTAAGAATAAAAATGTGACAGACATACAAAAGAAATCGCTGGTAAAAAGTATATGCCAATTATGTTCCATGAGAGGCACTTCACTGGATTAATTCCGTAGGGATAAAAGACCGGGAGAATTACTGAATATTCTTTGACTCATCTCAATATTGCTGTCTATGTATATTTCGATTAAACTGAATTTTAGCTGGCTGAGCTGACAAAGCGATATCTGATAGGCAACTAACCTCAGATGTAAGAGGGTCCAACGCAAAATTTTATCCGCGGACGAGACTGAGAAGAGGTTTTTGCTGTCCCGGCAGTCGAGTTCCTTTTTTCCCATCGTCTCACATTCATCCGTGTGGTCTCCGCGCCGCCCCACCGCACAATACAAACATATTAAGAGGAGCAGCGGAGAAGGTCCCGCGTCATGATATCACAGTTGTAAGGGGAAGTAGCTTTAAAGCTATTCTTAGCCTGCCTGCACAGATGATGGAACTGTGTGCCCTCGTATGGGTAATTTTCATACTGTAAATCGTATCCAGTTTATAAGCTTGGTTTGGTGCTATATTCCTGGCAACAGAACGACAAGCACATATAGGATTAAAATTGTTTATCGAATTGGACCTCCAAATACAACCAGTGCTCCGTAGGATACTCCATCATGTAATATACGAGTATATTTAACGTGCGTCCGTTTTCTGGTTTTCCAAGTCCCACACAGGTGCTCAACTAGTAATTCAGTATTTGTTCTTCTGGTCGAGAAAGCGTGGCGGAGAATCCCTTAGGCACAACTTAATATGGTGTTCGATAGTGTCACAGCTAAAAGTCTGCTTCTAAAATTAACAAGAGCAGAACACAGATCTGATGGAACAAAAACTTCAGGTAAATTTCGTTGGCGTGTGGCCCAAGAATTCCCTACAGCAGTTTCTACTTAGCGGACAGAAAGGTGATGCGAGCTTCACTCCCTCTTCCACCCTCTCCCTCTCTCGCCGTTTCTTTCTGCACCTCCACTCCCATTAATTTCCCGAACTTTTCTGCAAAATTTCTTCTCAGGGTATGTAGGGTGTTATTAAAAACGTGTCCTTTAGCGTGTTCGTCGTGAAAGAGACGACCACGTAGTACTTACATTGAAATTAATTATAAAATAATCCAGATCGCAAGACACGTTTATTAAAACGTGACCGGTTTCGATCATAACATAATCATCTCCAGACCATCAATCATTTTGATACACATCGGCTGCGTGTGGGGCAGGAACCGCTGAATGACGATAGTTCACTCTCTAATAAACAAACGTTCCTTGTGATTACGACTGTTTCATGGTTACTTTGAAGTACTACATTGTGATAGTTGATTTTCTCCAGCAATGTTTTCAGAGTAATTATTTCTGAGGATTATTTACACATCTCCAGGACGTGTTCCTGTCAGATTTGTCTTTGCTTAACTTCCTACGACCGCTGAAGTACCCAGTTGTGAGATTTATTGGAGAGGGGGAGGGAGGTGCCGGGACAGGGAGCGAGAGAGGTGACTAGAATTTAACGTGTAAGATGAACTATGATGCAACTTAACATTTCTACGCACAGAAAGTGCTGCCACAAAAAGTAATCACATTAGGCGCTGAAGAAAATTTTCTAAACACGGACCAACACTGGCTTTTCTAGATAAATAATGTGACACGTGTCAACCATTGAACCACTAAGTCAAACTTCTGCAACTTTCAATTGAGAGATTTTTCTGTCACGGCTTGGATTTCAAGGGGAGCCAAAAAGTAATGCAATGAAAAGTTCTTCGTTCGATTGCAAATAGTGATTAAAAATACTTTGCAACTGCAACAACTAAAAGTGTCATCAGTTCAAAGGCAGATAATCCAAAATATCTGTGTCTCATAATCAACGGGAAATTTTCATTCAAAAAAACACGTTCGACGTACAGCCGACAGACGCACGACTTTAATTAACCCTCTCTCTAGGTCAGCTAAAGTCAAATGGAGACTACGCTCTGCAGCACTAAGAAATATTTGTAAAGGAGCGTGTCGTCTGATCGGATGAATCAGGTTTCTTGTTACACCAGGTCGACGGTCGTGTCCGGATACGCCGTCATCCAGGCGAACGGCTACTCGAAACATTCACCTTGATGCGGAAGCAGGCCGTTGGGAGCAATATTATGCTACGCCAGACATTCACCTAGACCTCATGGGACCTGCGGTAGTAGTGAAAGGCACGATGACATTTATTCACTACGTGAAGAATACTGCTGACCGTCTGCATCCCTTTATGCTTGAAGTCTTCCCCGACAGCGATGGAATATTCGAGCAAGTTAACTGTTCGTGTGAAGAGTTAGTCACGCTGATGTCTTGGACGCCAAATTCGCATGCTCTGGACCAGATGGAACGCGTCTCGGACGCTACTGGGCGCGAGCTCCGTGGCCATAAACAATCGGCGCGCAATTTGCAGGAATTGCGTGATCTGTGTGTAGACATACGTCCTGAATCGACGCCACGTAAAATCGCTCCTTCGTTGCCTCACAAGTTTTGGCTTATCTGTGTAAATAGTGTATTCATTTTAATCATCATTATACTAGCAACGAAAGGGTATTTTTCGCAGTGCTTAAAATACAAATAAAATTTATACACTGCTGTAAAAAAATCGTACACACTTTTAGAGGTTTCAAATCCACTCAACATTTACTGTTGCAACAGTGCGTATGGAGTACGTGAATTGATTACGTATGTAGATCAATAGCCGAAGCTGTTCTATCCCCCTTGCTGAATCACCAATATAAGTACGTGGTGGAGCTTCAATGGGCGGCAACGAAGGCGTTTACTCTGGTATCCAGTCGATCGTACAGATGGCCAATACTGTCCTGGGATACGTTATGCCAAGCCTTCTCGACTTGTTCACGTAGTTCTGTAAGAGTTGCTGGGCGATGAGTCGTATGAGTCACTTCTCGTCCCACCATATCACAAGTGCCCAATTGGAGACAAGTCCTGAGATCGTGCTGGCCAGGGAAGTTTGTGCACGTCGTGCAGAGCTCTTGATTGTCACGGGCAGTGTGTGTGTGGGCGAGCTTTGTCCTGTTGGAACAACACTTCACCTTGCTGTAGCAAGAACGCAAAAGAACGGATCTAACAACATTCTGCGCTCACCAGGTCTACACTGTACGCAGAAGCGATCATCGCTTACGTATAGGCAAAATCTGCTTTCACCACTGAAGATCACAGCGCGTCATTCCATCTTCCAAATGATCCTCTGACGGCACCAATCGAGTCGTGTACGTCGATGCTGCAGCGTGAGTGTGTAAGTAGGCAGTTTGGGTTTTTATATTGGTAACGCCACGTAGCGCTCTCTACTAAAATCGCTGACTGTGTTGTGAGCTGTCTATGGCTAGTTGGACTCGTTGTTGGAAGTGTTGGGCATTTGGATGTGAACAGCCCGTAGCGTTGGGCAGTTGGAGGTGAGCCGCCAGCAGAGGTGGATGTGGGGAGAGAGATGCCAGAATTCTGAGACGTTAATATAAGCGGACGATCTGGAAGTGTGTCCGTCAGAAAAAGAAATTCGTTAAACTACATGTCACGAATTTATACATATATTATGACCTTTGAACATTATTAAGGTAAATACATTGTTCGTTCTCTACCAAAATCATTCATTTGCTAACTACACTACTGGCCATTAAAATTGCTACACCACGAAGATGTCGTGCTACAAACGCGAAATTTAACCGACAGGAAGAAGATGCTGTGAAATGCAAATGATTAGCTTTTCCGAGCATTCGCCCAAGGTTGGCGCCGGTGGCGACACCTACAACGTGTTGACACGAGGAAAGTTACCAACCGATTTCTCATACACAAACAGCAGTTGACCGGCGTTGCCTGATGAAACGTTGTTTTGATGCCTCGTGTAAGGAGGAGAAATGCGTATCATCACGTTTCCGACTATGATTAATGTCGGATTGTAGCCTATCGCGATTGCGGTTTATCGTATCGCGACACTGCTGCTCGCGTTGGTCGAGATCCAATGACTGTTAGGAGAATATCGAATCAGTGGGTTCAGGAGGGTAATAGGGAACGCCGTGCTGGATTCCAACGGCGTCGTATCACTAGCAGTCAAGATGACAAGCATCTTATCCGCATGGCTGTTACGGATCGTGCAGCCACGTGTCTATGCCTGAGTCAACATATGGGGACGTTTGCAACACAACAAACATCTGCACGAACAGTTCGACGACGTTTGCAGCAGCGTGGACTATCAGCTCGGAGACCATGGCTGCGGTTACCCTTGACGCTGCATCACAGACAGGAGCGCCTGCGATGGTGTACTCAACGACGAACCTGGGTGCACGAATGGCAAAAAGTCATTTTTTCGGATGAATCCAGGTTCTGTTTACAACATCATGATGGTCGCATCCGTGTTTGGTGACATCGAGGTGAACGCACATCGGAAGCGTGCATTCGTCATCGCCATACTGGCGTATTACCCGGCGTGATGGTATGGGATGCCATTGGTTACACGTCTCGGTCACCTCTTGTTCGCATTGACGGCACTTTGAACAGTGGACATTACATTTCAGATGTGTTACGACCCGTGGCTCTACCCTTCATTCGATCCTAGCGAAACCCTACATTTCAGCAGGATAATGCACGACCGCATGTTGCAGGTCCTGTACGGGCCCTTCTGGATACAGAAAAAGTTCGGCTGCTGCCCTGGCCAGCACATTCTCCAGATCTCTCACCAATTGAAAACATCTGGTCAATGGTTGTTGAGCAACTGGCTCGTCACAATATGCCAGTCACTACTCTTGATGAACTGTGGTATCGTGTTGAAGCTGCATGGGCAGCTGTACCTTTACACGTCATCCAAGCTGTGTTTGACTCAATGCCCAGGCGTATCATGGCCGTTATTACGGCCAGAGGTGGTTGTTGTTGGTACTGATTTCTCAGGATCTATGCACCCAAATTGCGTGAAAATGTAATCACATGTCAGTTGTAGTATAATATATTTGTTCAATGAATACCCGTTTATCATCTGCATTTCTTCTTGGTGAAGCAATTTTAATGGCCAGTAGTGTATGTGCCTATCAGTAGTTAGTGTCTTCGTCAAGGACTGTGCGGCTGGTCGCGGCGGAGGTTCGAGTCCTCCCTCGGGCATGGGTGTGTGTGTTTACCCTTAGGAAAATTTGGGTTAAGTAGTGTGTAAGCTTAGGGAGGGTGTTGTGTTGTCCTAATCATCATCATTTCATCCCCATCGACGCCCAGGTCGCCGAAGTGGCGTCAAATCGAAAGACCTGCACTAGGCGAACGGTCTACCCGACGGGAGGCCCTAGCCACACGACATTTCCATTTCAGGGACTGATGACCGTAGCAGTTAAGTCCCATAAGATTTCACACACACAGTTAGTGCCTTCAGTAGTTAGAATACTTTATTTAGCTGGCAATACTGGCGCTTGCTGTATTGCAGTAGTTCGAGTAACGAAGATTTTTGTGAGGTAAGTGATTCATGAAGGGCTATTCTTTTGTAGGGATTATTTAAAGTCAGATTGCGTTGCGCTAAAATATTGTGTGTCAGTTTAGAAACGATCAGAATAGGTAAAGAGAAAACAGTCTGAGTTCGTTCAGTTACACTCTGGAGTTTGAAAATCAAGTAACGTAGAAGTTTTAACAGCACAGTCATTCTTTTCATTCAAAGGGGAAGTTTCAAGTGAAAAATGGACTAAAGGTCCAGTTCCAGTCCTAATAACCGGTTTCCAACAGGCTGTGTTGACACATCTGGGCTCACAACCTCTCTTATCTGTGCTATGGTAGCTGCGCAATCTGCCATGCTCGCCCTTGCTGTACGACGATCCTGACAGGTGTTCAAAAATGGTTGAAATGGCCTTGAGCACTATGGGACTTAACGTCTGAGGTCATCAGTCCCCTAGAACTTAGAACTACTTAAACCTAACCAACCTAAGGACATCACACACGTCCATGCCCGAGGCAGGATTCGAACCTGCGACCGTAGCGGTCGCGGTTCCAGACAGTAGCGCCTAGAACCGCTCGGACACTCCGGCCGGCCCCTGACGGGTGTCTGCGATGTAGGACATCCAGAACCTCATCTACGGGTGTGCGGATGTTCACGTGACCACTGACACGAGCATGGTTGGAACACTGTCACAGCACGTCCAACATGTGAGGCAATTCTCCGAAAGGACCATCCTCCCATTCGGAAACCCACAATCTGACCTCTTTCAAACTTGCTCAGTTGCCTGTAGGAAGCACGAGTGCGTCTCTGCGGCACGGTTGCCTGCTTGCTTCACACATAGACACCGATGGCGGTCTAGTAGCTACACCACTATGCTATCTGTTAAAGGACAACGTTTCAACCATTATCAGCACATCCACTATTCCCCAATAGCATATGCCGTATCAGATCAAAATGGGCGTTATCTTTTCACGTGTACTAATTTTTTTCCGGCAGTATACGATGTAATTACCGAATACTTGGTTTCAATACCATTGTCATAGATGTTGAAAGAAAACTCTAGATATAAATTCTTATCAATAACATTTGAAGTCCATATTCCCACCTAAACAAGACATCCTGAAGTTCCATGTGTCGCTGTTAATTTACAGGTCAGGTGAGAGGTACTGTCACATCACCTCCAACAGGATTATGCAGAACGAAGGAGTGCAGTGTTCCAGTATATCTGTAGGATGACGACTGCGGAGCGTTTTTACCCTTCCATCGACATTGACACTGGAAATTTGAATGCGTCTGAATAGAAAGGATGCCAAGTGTAGTAGTTGGCAGGTGAGGGTGAAAACTAGAAACCTTCCAGTGAATGGCATGTCCCGCTTTCCCAGTGCGTGCCGGAAGGTGTGCTGTTTGTCGGCACGTGAGACTCCGGCAGCTGCAGAACGGGAGCTGAGCTGGGCAGCGGGAGAGGAGCGGCAGCCCGGCTTAGCGGCGACAAAGAGCCGGCCGGCACAGGTGCGCCGCCGGCCGTTGAGATATCGCGGAATAATTGTTAATAAAGTCGGGCCCACCTGGGCCGCGACGGCCACAATGCCGCCCGCTAAGCCGCGCGCCCCTCCTACAAAGGCGGGGGCGGGGGCGGGGTGGGGGCGGGACGGCTACAATCGCTTTATTTATTGGCACCGCCCGCCTGGGCTGCATGTCCGCATCAGTCAGCGCCCAAGTCGGGCCCGCATTCCAGGTGTACACAGCGCGGCGCACTCGGTGGGGGCTGAATCGTTCAGCGGGAATTCCAAGTTTCTGTGTCGTTCTTTCATCTCTTCTTGTCTGACGAATAACGGAGATGACCCGATGGAACACCAGTTAAAGAGTCAACCACTGACTTCAATCAAAACACTGGAAATCATTCAGAGCAACTAGGATAGGTCAGACAGCGGGTGTCTAGTGTAAACATCTACATATGTACTCTGTAAGTCATCGTGCAGCATGTGACGGAGCGTACAACAAGTACCAGTCTCTCCCCATCCCCCCTGCCCTCTTATTCGCTTTACGGATAGTATGCGACGCACGTTGTCTCTCTTCTGACGTGTCCCGCCGCATATCTTGAACACTCCCGTTACGTTGACGTACTGTTGAACAAATCCATAGTGAGTCTATTTCATCCTAACCGCAGCGACTGACGGAAGAAATCTTTCTATTTCCTTCTGCTACTACAGGCCGTATATAACTTATACAGTAAACTCATACAGTTAGAAGTATACGATACTAGAAGCAAAAGAATCCCTCATGCCCTCTAAAGCGCATGCCTTAAGAGCTATGAAAAATCGTTCATCTTCGATACTGTGAAACAAAACTCTTCCAGTGCAAGTTCTCTGCTTTCCATATTTTGGGAGGAGGTAGTACTGACCAAAACAAGAAACAAAAGTCCAGTAAACATTACCGAGCGAGGTGGCGCAGTGGTTAGCACACTGGACTCGCATTCGGGAGGACGACGGTTCAATCCCGTCTCCGGCCATCCTGATTTAGGTTTTCCGTGATTTCCCTAAATCGCTTCAGGCAAATGCCGGGATGGTTCCTTTGAAAGGGCACGGCCGATTTCCTTCCCCATCCTTCCCTCACCCGAGCTTGCGCTCCGTCTCTAATGACCTCGTTGTCGACGGGACGTTAAACAATAATCTCCTCCTCCTCCAGTAAACATTGACTCTGAAATTCGCACCTGAGGACCTATCAGCATTTGTTCATTAGAAAAGATGTCTTTCGCAGTAGCGAATATGATTAACTGCTCATACCACATAAGGTATGCGTTTTAAAGCCTATGTTTACTCAGACTTATTTGCTTCTAGTATCTCTTACTTTCAACTGCGCGCGCTTACGCCATTAATTATGATATATCCTGTAAAAAGATAAATTAATTGGATAGATTATTAATTAACGTAATTCGCACCACTGTACTTTGAAACAGTCCATTTATTGAGCTAATTTGTTACAAAAACGTGTGTGAGCCTCTCTTGCGTCCGCCCAGTTCAACGCCCGTCAGGAGAAAACAAAATACATTTCCCTCTCGACTTTTAATGTATTTTAAGACAATTATGATTCACCACAGAGATGAGACAAAATTCAGTGTATTGCCACAGAATGTTTTATTTGTGTGTACTTTCTATTATGGATCGTTGAAGATACTTAGCATGAATAGGCGATACGTGATTCGTAAACACAAATAAAACCCTCAGTTACATGAAAGTGAATTTTTTCTTATCTATCTGATCAAGCATATCTGAAGTACCAATTGAGGAAAAATGTATGAAATATCAACTATATTATTTTAAGAGAACATAAATGGAAATGCTGAAGTGGGCGCCTAATTGGTAGTGAAGGATTCAGAATGAGAAAAATAAAGCTGAAAAGACACAAAACTACAGCGTGGACGGGGAAGGGCAGATGCGTTATATTACATCGTGCAACTGTTCTTTGAATTTTTTATATCCTTTCCGATAACGTTATTCCATACACTGAGGTTGCAAAAGTCATGGGATAGCGATATGGGATATACAAAAGGTGGTAATCTCGCCTACACCAGTTATAAAAGGGCATTGCATTGGCTGAGCTGGCATTCGTATTCAGGTGGTTCACGTGAAAAGGTGGCCGCACGACGGGAACTAACAGACCTTGGGCGTGGAACAGTAGTTGGAGCTAGACACAAGGGACATTCCATTTCGAAAATCGTTAAAGAATTCAATATTTCGATATCTGCAGTATCATGAGAGTGCTGAAAATACTAAATGTCAGGCATTACCTCTCACCACGGACAACGCCATGGCCGATGGCTTTAACGTAACAACCCAGAACAACAGTGTTTGCGTAGAGTTATCAGTGCTAACAGTCAGGCGACTCTGCGTGAAATAACCACATAAATCATAGTGGGACCTGCGACGAACGTATCTGTTAGGAAAGTGAGGCGAAATTTGGTGTCAGACGACCGACGCGAGAGCCTTTGCTAAAAGCTCGACGTCGCCTGAAACGCCTCTCCGGGGCTCGCGACCTTACTAGTTGAACCCTAGACGACAGAAAAACCGTGGTCTGGTTAGATGAGCCCCGATTTCATTTATTAAGAGCTGATGGCATGGTTAGACTGTGGTAGAGACCCTACAAAGCCATGGACTCAAGTTGTCAATAAGATACAGTGCAAGCTGGTTGTGGCTTCATAGTGGTGTGGACTGTGTTAACATGGAATCGGACCGGGTCTCCTGGTCCAATGCAACCGATCACTCACTTGAAATGGTCATGTTCGGCTGCTTGGAGACCATCTGCAGCCTTCATGGACTTTACGGTCTCAAATATCGATTGAATATTTATAAATGACAACGCACCATTTCACCGGACAACAGTTGTTTGAAATTGATTTGAAAAACATTCTGGACAATTTGAGTGAATGATTAGGCCGACATGAATCCCATTGAACAATTATGAGAGATAATCGAGAGGTCAGTTCGTGCACAAAATCCTGCACCGTAACACCTACGCAATTATGTACGGCTATAGAGGCAATATGGGTCTATATTTCTGCAAGGGACTTCCAACGGCTTCTTGAGTCCACGCCACTTGGAATTGCTGCCTACGAGGGGCAGAAGGGGGTCAACAAGATATTAGGAGGTATCCCATGACTTTTCTCACCTCAGTGTGCAGGTCCCACACAAGAACAATGCCCAAGAATTGGTCGAACGAGGGTGTTTGTTATAAGCGACGTCTTTCGCGTCTGAATTACACTTCCTCAGCAATTTTCCAATCAATATGACAAGTGAATGGTCCAGTCCATGGTGAAACCTACCCTGATATTCTTCACCGAAAGAAATGCGCTGTCAGAATTTTCTGCAAGTACTTAAACATTTTTTTAAGAGTTACTCAGTTTTGCTGCACGAAGAGCCGCTTATAACAGCGGTTTGTGCAGTTCTTCCTGCCTAGCGTACGATCCGAGGAATGAGCAAACACAGCTGTGACAAGAGAATGTTGCGCCGTAAAGCCCGATGTCCAAAATGCACACTCACGAATTTGAAGAACTTAAACCCTACCAAAAAAGTCTGAAATCGTTAATTTTTCGAATAATCTACAGTTCATATTGACAGCTAAACTGTGTCAGACCTGACTGTAACACAAGCGACTGTCAGAGGAAACAAAATTAAGGCAGTGTGTCATGTTACGCTGCAGACGACTTCCATCATTCGGGTCTTTAATTCGTCATGAAATATTTTATAAAAGTTTTCTGTAGCACAGCTCTTACGATAATTTTTGAATAATGTGTATTTTACTAACAATGATGCAATTGCTTGTTTATTCACTGTAGTCGTAACAAAAACGTGAAGTGTATTGGATGAAGAAAAACATTTTCCTTTCGCAAGCCACACCTGATAAAAGAAAAATTAATTCATTCAGGCACTAATTACTAGTTTTATTTAGATAAAATTGGGACGAAGTAATAAAATGTCGTGGCTGTTGTTCTGTGTACCATACATACTTAATCAAATTCGTAAAACGTAATAATGCAAACTGACAATTCACAAGTGACTGAAGTTTAACAGTATTGTTACTCTGATAAGCCTGAAATGACAAAAAGCTATCAGAAATTACATTGTCCAACAGTTTTCTAAAAAATTCTTTTTACGCTGCTGAAAAATTTCTTTATTGATGACCTGAATCACACTGTTAGTTCCCGGAGCAATCCGAATTCCTCCTCTCAAAGACAGGGGTGTCGTTATGTCCAGTTCAAGAGTCCAAAGGAATGAATTATCTCCAACTTGTAAGAAGAGGCCGGCCGCTGTGGCCGAGTAATTCTAGGCGCTTCAGTTTGGAACGGGGCGGCTGCTACGGTCGCAGGTTCGAATCCTGCCTCGGGCATGGATGTGTGTGATGTCCCTAGGTTAGTTAGGTTTAAGTAGTTCTAAGTTCTAGGGGACTGATGACCTCTGATGTTAAGTCCTATAGTGCTCAGAGCCGTTTGAACCATTTTTGGTAAGAAGACGTTTCCGATGTATTGTAAATTATTCTGTCTCATTTTTCCAGAGTTTGCGATTTTTAATTTTTGGCTCCAATTCGCCAGAAAACAGATATAAAGCTACGGAAACAGTAATCCAGTCATAGCATTCATTGACAGTACACGCGACCATGTGTCACTTTTTTTTCCGAACTGATAAAGTGGGGTTTGCACAACGCTCTCGCACGAAACCTGGCTAATTGGCTTTATACACATTATTTTAGGGGATAACAAGAAGGTGCAAATTCGTTTATAGTGCTACCTGTTAATGACATATCCTCTACACGTTTACTTGAAGTGAACTTCGTAACTTTCTGACTTCCTCTTCAGTATAATTATCCGAATCTGTGTAACCAGGTCGAAAAAGCTTGGAAGTCAGTGATGTTCATGTCACTCGCAGTTCAGAGAGCCTAGTCTCGTAGATTTCCCTCGGTAACAGTGCAGTTCAAAATCTTTCGACTAGTCTCGTAGATTTCCCTCGGTAACAGTGCAGTTCAAAATCTTTCGACTCGTCTTTTTTTCATACTTTTGCAAGTTTCATTTTGACAGATATTTCGTACTGCGTGTAAATCTTTGTTCCATTTACACAGTTCACGTTCAGATTTTGCGAGACGAAACCGGCTTTGCAGACAGTTTAACTTTTAAGAGTTTTTTCCCTTCTTCATTTAACCAAAAAAATTACAGCGTTTCCTTCGCCCGAGTAAAATGAAGCTGTTAGTATATCGCTTGTAGAAAGGTGACAGTCTAGCACAGCCTGGAATACGTGCACGAACCGAAAATCTGATACTTCCCTGTTCTTTTGTGTCACACTTGGTGGCAACTAATAAGACGAGGCCAAATACCACGGCCCATCGATTGCTCTTTAGTTTCAGTACCCTAGCCTGGAGACACAAAGTGTCCAAAAATAAAGTCGAGTCAAAGGTCATGACAGGGATCTGTTTCGGACCAGGTGGACTCTTTGGGATCCTCAAAAATAAAGAAATTTTATTTATACATATTAGAAACAACAGAATCCCGAAAAAAATTGAAGAGCGAGTGATTTTGATCGGTTGCAGGACTACCTGAAGAGAAAATCCGCTGTTAACAGTGGCATTCGCCAAGATAAAAGGAAGGAAGGGATTAGGGTTTAAAGTCCCGTCGACATCGACGTTGTTAGAGACGGAGCACACACACGGATTGCTTCAAGGAGAGGGAAGGAAATCGGTCATGCCCTTTCAAAAGAACCAGCTCAGCATTTGCCTGGGGCGAATTTGGGGGAAGTCGCGGAAAACCTAAATCAGGATGGTCGGACGCGAATTTGAACCATAGTCCTCACAGATGCGAGTCCATTCTGCTAACCACTGCGTTACCACGCTCGGTCATTGACCAAGCGGCGTAAGGTCTGTTTTCAGATCACAATCATCGTCTGTTCTCGAAGATTCGGTTCGTGATTTTTGCCATTTTTCTTACTTACGAGAGAATTAAAGTTGTAGCGAAATTTATGTATTGCAATTTTGCGTAAAATAAACTGTATTGTGAACGAGAAAAAAGGTGCTCTATGTAGGTGGTTACGAACATCAAAGACATTTATTTGATGCTGGCTGCAAACTGTACATTTTTCTGTGTGTTTTACCCAGAAGATGAGGATGAAAAATCCTCGAAAAGTGTTAAGCAATTACTGCTATAATCTGTCTCTCTGCTTCTCTTCCCGGAAGATTTGTGGTAATCTTCACCGTGCCTCGAATAGTATTCATGATAGAGGTAGGGAAACCAGAGGACACCAAGCACAATGGATGAAAGCTATTTAGCAACACGCTCACATTTCCCGTCCCGTATGCAATGGAATCGAAACTTTACTTTTATGAAAATGTAGTATTTCTCTTGATAGTTAATTTCTTCGTGTGTCATTCGTACGACAATAAAGTGTGAATTATTAGGTCTGAGAAATGATAATACACAAGGTCTTACATCTTACGACACAAAATTGCAATAATCGCACGAAAATTGTTTGTGAGCTGCACACAGGACAGATGTAAGGCCTTGTGTATTATCATTTCTCAGACCTAATAATTCACACTTTATTGTCGTACGAATGACACTTTCACGGACGTACTTTCGAGTGGACTAGTATACAGAAACTCGTGAAAATGGGTGGGTCACACCTCTCCTTGTACGTGGGCCTACTGAAATTCATTCCTGGGAAATGGAATTAGCAGGAAGAGCAGTCACTGGCTGTGGGGCGCGCGTACGTCGGTACGAAGCGTCGCGGCGCCGGTCCCCCAGGGCCCGGGCCTCGGGCGGTGGCGGGCGCAGCGCGAAGCGGCACCGCTAGGGCGTCGCGAAGCCTGCCAGTGGCCACGAGCGGCGCCCCTTCCCGGCATTCCGCCGTCGCTTACGCAACCGCAGCAAATGCTATTAGCGCCGGGACCGTCGGCATTGCGCTGCACGTACGTACGTGTACGATCCGCCAAACCGCGGCTGCTAGCGCCCCAACAGCATTAACGCACCCTACAAAATGGAATCGGCACACGCCGTTGCTACTCCAGAGGGACTGACTCTTGAAGCTAAAGCAACGACACATGCGGTGTACCGTAGGTCTCTAGAAGAGGGAAGCGTTCCAAAGGATTGGAAAAGGGCACAGGTCATCCCCGTTTTCAAGAAGGGACGTCGAACAGATGTGCAGAACTATAGACCTATATCTCTAACGTCTATCAGTTGTAGAATTTTGGAACACATGTTCGAATATAATGACTTTTCTGGAGACTAGAAATCTACTCTGTAGGAATCAGCGTGGTTTTCGAAAAAGGCGATCGTGTGAAACCCAGCTCGCGCGATTCGTCCACGAGACTCAGAGGGCCACAGGCACGGGTTCCCAGGTAGATGCCGTGTTTCTTGACTTCCGCAAGGCGTTCGATACAGTTCCCCACAGTCGTTTAATGAACAAAGTAAGAGCATATGGACTATCAGTCCAATTGTGTGATTGGGATGAAGAGTTCTTAGATAACAGAACGCAGCATGTCATTCTCAATGGAGAGAAGTCTTCTGAAGTAAGAGTGATTTCAGGTGTGCCGCAGGGGAGTGTCGTAGAACCGTTGCTATTCACAATATACATAAATGACCTTGTGGATGACATCGGAAGTTCACTGAGGCTTTTTTCGGATGATGCTGTGGTACATCAAGAGGTTGTAAAAATGGAAAATTGTACTGAAATGCAGGAAGATCTGCAGCGAATTGACGCATGGTGCTGGGAATGGCAATTGAATCTCAATGTAGACAAGTGTAATGTGCTGTGAATACATAGAAAGAAAGATCCCTTATCATTTAGCTACAATATAGCAGGTCAGCAACTGGAAGCAGTTAATTCCATACATTATCTGGCAGTAGGCATTAGGAGCGATTTAAAATGGAATGATCATATAATGTTGATCGTCGGTAAAGCAGATGCCAGACTGAGATTCATTGGAAGAATCCTAAGGAAATGCAATCCAAAACAAAGGAAGTCGGTTACAGTACGCTTGTTCGCCCACTGCTCAGCAGTGTGGGATCCGTACCAGATAGGGTTGATAGAAGAGATAGAGAAGATCGAACGGAGAGCAGCGCGCTTCGTTACAGGATCATTTAGTAATCGTGAAAGCGTTACGGAGATGATAGATAAACTCCAGTGGAAGACTCTGCAGGAGAGACGCTCAGTAGCTCGGTACGGGCTTTTGTTGAAGTTTCGAGAACATACCCTCACCGAGGAGTCAAGCAGTATATTGCTCCCTCCTACGTAAATCTCGCGAAGAGACCATCAGGATAAAATCAGAGAGATTAGAGCCCACACAGAGGCATGCCGAGAATCCTTCTTTCCACGAACAATACGAGACTGTAATGGAAGGGAGAACCGATAGAGGTACTCAAGGTACCCCCCGCCACACACCATCAGGTGGCTTGCGGAGTATGGATGTAGATGTAGATGTAGATGCATGCTACAGCAAGCGAACCTATTATTTTCCGAAACGCCGCGTTTAAAAACGGGATTTTCTGGTGCTCATATCTTGGGTTCCATTGGTGATAAATAGGTAGGGGCAACTGGCTTTTATAGCCTTCGGGCTAGGGATCATTTGCATACCCAATAGAATGATCGTTTTAGTGTCACTACCCTACAGTATAGGCTCAAAGTATGAATACTACACACTTCCTCCTGCTTAGGCAAACAGGGCAAATCGGGTGGTTCTTTTTGGTTTTGATGTAGTCTACGGTGGGCTTCATGCGACTTGCGGAGTAACAATTAATTCATGTGTGGTTCCTTGGAAAACCCCACAAAATGGTTTTTAACTATATTTTTCCCGTCATCATCGGACAAAAATTTTCCGAGGATTCCAAGATGTCTAGGCATAGTAAGTGGCTGAAGCTCTTGTGATACGAGGGTAATCCCAAAAGTAAGGTCTCCTATTTAAGTACATAGACCTGTTTATTTCTACAACGGTTTACATCAGTTTACAGCTTCAACATTTAGCTATTTTCCGACATAATCATCATTTCTGTCGATGCATTTTTGTAGACGCTGTGGCAGTTTTTGTATGCCCATGTCATACCAGCTTGCCGCCATACTGTTCAGAAAGAAATCTAACCGGAATTCAACCACCAGAAGGATTATTCTTCTATTTCAAGAAGTGAATTATATTTTGTTTCAATCCACGTAAGAGTGGACATGCTATTAATATTTGATAAATAAACTTGTTTTGTCATTGCTATCTGGATATTTTTTGTGCTACCATTGGCGGACATATCATTATGGACATAGGTCATACGGTTACTAGCATATTTTTGGTATTCAGTGAAAGTAATGTGAGCTCTCTTTTCTTTCAGTGTGTCATACTTCACATATTTACACTAGATATTTTTCAAACAGAGGTCTTCAATAGTCGATATATTACACCTCAGAGGTTCCGAGTACAAGCAATATGATCTTTGGTTGTCAGTAGCATTGTCATTGCTAATGTCGTTTTCAAATGACAAGTAAGTGAGGCTGTCGAGTGTTGGTCACACTGCTGACCAGTCTGGAGGGAACTGGCAGAATGCAAACGCAGAGGACGTTGCTTTTTGGAAATACAATTTTGTAAAGATTGATTTGAAAAGATTCAGGTAATATTGTCGCTGCACTGCTTGCTCGCGCATAATTTATCATGAATTTGAAAAAACAAAAAAACAAAAAAACTTTAGCATTATTTTTCTTTCGGGAAGTTGGTTGGGTTGTCGAGACGTGATTAAACAAAGTTATCTGCTCACATAGCTTGGACTCAGAGTTATAGATTCACCACTCCTTTAGCATTTGATAAACCAGTTTCATGCCAGAGTCATATTTTTATAAGAAATGAATTTTGTGAAGATGGAATCAGAGATTCACAATACAGTTTTTGAATGCTAGTCTCTTTTGAATCATTCAGTAAGTTTAGTTTCTTCCACAGTCTCCTCGCGAAAGCTTAATTTTGTAATTGTGTTTTGCCGTATTGCATTTAGTGGAACACAGCTGCTAAATACACAGGGTGAACATTAATAAAACCAACAAACTGCACGTACGGGTTCGTGACTAGAAATGGAGGAAAGAAGGTCCTATGAACATGTGTCCGAAAAAAATGTTCAAATGTGTGTGAATTTCGATGGCCAGGGTCCCTAGCCTCACACAATACTTAAAATAAGTTAACCTAACTTACGCTAAGGACAACACTCACACCCATGCCCGAGGGTGGACTCGAACTTCCGGTGGGAGGGGCCGTGCGATTCGTGTCATGGTGCCTCTAACCGCGCGGCTAATATGTATTCGCAAATGCATCGTTGCCACGGTAGATGGCGCTGACGAATGACAGTTCCTCTGACCACGTGCCGTGTGTTCCTCGTGTGTCGCAGGCTGTGTGACTGACGCAACGTCTGTCAGCAGAATGGTCCGGTATTCACGTCAGGTACAAGACGAGGTGGTGTTTCTGCACCGCCAAGCAGATGGAAACGGTCGAGAGGCAGCACGGCTATAACAAAGCAAGTACCTCACAGACACAAACCACGTCACACATTTCAATCCCTGTTTAGGAGTTTCTGTAATCATGGATACTTTCAGGCAGAGGAACGTGCAGGGAGGCGGAGGACTGTGCGTACATCAGATGTAGAGCATGTACTAGGGTTCGTCTCATTATCAAATGGTTCAAATGGCTCTGAGCACTATGGGACTTAACATCTGAGGTCATCGGTCCCCTAGAACTTAGAACTACTTAAACCTAACTAACCTAAGAACATCACACACATCCATGCCCGAGGCAGGATTCGAACCTGCGACCGTAGAGGTCGCGCGGTTCCAGACTGAAGCGCCTAGAACCGCTCGGCCGTCTCATTTCCTATAGAACCCAGTCCTCCAAATCTGGTGTACGAACAGTCCACCACCTCCCTGCACATTCGTCTGTCTAAAAAGACCCATTGTCACACAGACGCCCAAAAATGGTTCGAAATGTTGTGTGATGTGGTTTGTGTCTGCGAGGGTACTCGTTTTGTTATAGACGTGCTGCCTTTCGACCGCTTCCATCCGCTTGGCCGAACACAAACACCATCTCCGCTTATCCCCGACATCAATATCGGACCATTCTGCTGCTTATACTACGCTGCGGAATCACTCAACCTGCAACACATAAGGAACACATGACACGTGGTCAGAGGAACTGTCATTCGTCAGCGCCATCTACCGTGGCAACGATGCAATTTCCTGACACATGTTCGTAGGACCTTTCTTCGTCCATTTGCAGTCAAGAATCTGTGCCTGCAGTTTGTCTGTTTTATTATTGTTCAGGCTGTATAAAGTGTAATGTGCTTAGAATAGGCTTTTTCTTTAGCTGGTTTCCTGCGACGCAGTATTTTAATATTCATCAGTACCTAATTTCCATTGCCACGGGGTAAGTCACGAAAATTTATTAGAGCCAGTTTAACGTCACAGCCAGGACTCAGTAAGATCATTCCTAGTTAAATTCCAAATTATCTTCAGGGTCAGTTTAGCTATAGTTCAACGCAGATCTTTTCTCTTTATGCAGACATTCTTATTCTTACAATGCAGTGTTATGTGTTTGCGTGTGTGTCATTTAATGTTTGAAATTTTATTTTGTCAGTTTGGGCACGTAAATTTGCAGGGCAGTTTAACAGAAGCATGTTGGACAGTTATTCTTTCAAAGTTCAGTTTGTAATGTTACGTATGATTTTATCTCTGTCAGTTTGTGGGTTGAAATTGCAAGTCGCGTACTGTGACATCACGCGTTGTGAAAGAGTCAACTGTACTGCACAATACTGAATTTCACAGGAGAGCTTATTTAGTGCCCAGTTTTAAATTTTCTAATTATTTTCGGTAAAAGGTAATTCCAATACAGTTACACAGTTTCAGATGAATTTCATGACTCTTTTTACCAGATAGAGTTAACGTAAGCCCATCACTTGCATTGTTCAGGTTGACATTACAACACAGGCACACACTAAAGTTGAGAATAGGAAGCCAGCTTACCTACACGACAAAATACTCAATTAAGTAATCAGACACAGTACAGATTCACAGCACCTCTCTTCCAGTATAGATCAATACTTTTCCTAAGGAAATACCTTTTGTACTGAGCAAGCCTCTGAACAGAGCATGGCGAAAGGGGCTACCTACCAACATCAGATACTTTCTGTCGTATTCCATTCCGTAAGAACCTTGAGAAAAATGACGTATGCGTTATTACGCGCCCTACTCTTGGTTGTATTTTTCTCGTGGTCCCTGCGCTAAATATTCGAAGGAAGCAGTAGAAATGTCGCACGGTCTTCCTCGTATATCGATTCTCTAAATTTACGCAACAGGGTCATGTGAGAATAACGCCTTTCTTACAAGTATTCCCACTTACGTTGTGTGGACAGTTCTGGTACATCTTCATATTGGATGTTCTGACCTGTTGTTATGTCAGCAGAGTGTGACCTTTCTGTCGTTGCTACTTGACGAAGACTCCAAACGGTGAAGTAGTGGGCTATATGTAATTTTCATATTACCTGCACCGCACTTTCCCATAACTTTTCCAACAAATGTTAAGTCCTCCATTCACCTTTAGTGCCACTGATTTCACGTGTTTATCCAAAATCAGTTTACTTCGTGGTGTCACTCTCAGATATTAGAAAAGTACAATGGGCTCTAGAAACATACAACTGGTCTTGTAATCGAATGCTACCGTGGTTTTCCTCTTCATTTTGGGCTTCATCTTGCATATATACGTATCTAAAGAGAGCCGTTACTCACTACAACAAGAGAAAATACTGTCCTTGTCGTCCTCGGTTTCTTTACAACCATTTAGCGATGATATTTTCTGCAGACAAAGTGTCAATAGCGAACACTCTAAGAGCGCTGTTGATAAGACACGATAAGCCATGCATATATACTGAGAACGTTAAGCTTTCTTACAGCACTGGATGTCACTGTCATATCGGATGAACATTCTGTGATGAGTAAACTGTTACACTCCAGGATAGTATCCCCGGCTGACACTAAAAATTCTATCCTGACAGCTCCCGAAAGCCGAACCGCCTGTGTCAAATGGCTCTGAGCACTATGGGACTTAACTTCTGAGGTCATCAGTCCCCTAGAACTCAGAACTACTTAAACCTAACTAACCTAAGGACAGCACACACATCCATGCCCGAGGCAGGATTCGAACCTGCGACCGTAGCGGTCACGCGGTTCCAGACTGAAGCGCCTAGAACCGCACGGCCGCACCGGCCGGCCCGCCTGTGTCAATAACCGGTAGACTGCCAGCTAGGGGAAATGCTGAGCGAGTTGTGGCCGACACGGAAGCCATTGCAGCACGGGGGAACGACCGAGAGCCCAAGTCTGCAAGCGGAGCACAATGACATCATGGATGCCGAGTTATACCGTCATACTAGTGACAAAGCAGAGAGTCGTAAGGAGGCCTAGGAACAACGCAACAATATGTATTCAGGTGTCGAGCCAGCAGAAAAGAACCTCTGAAAGGAGAAGTGCCGGCGGAGGTGGCCAAGCGGTTCTAGGCGCTACAGTCTGGAACCGCGCGACCGCTACGGTCGCAGGTTCGAATCCTGCCTCCGGGCATGGATGTGTGTGATGTCCATAGGTTAGTTAGGTTAAGTAGTTCTAAGTTGTAGGGGACTGATGACCTCAGCAGGTAAGTCCCATTGTGCTCAGAGCCATTTGAACCATTCCTGAGTGTAAACCTTCGAAGTCAACGAGAGCGCTTTGGAGATCGATACGTAGAGACGGATGCCAATCGTTTCCAGGGGTCGACGGCTGCCCCGTGACATAACAGCCCTCACCCAACGCTTCACTGCGCTGTGGAACCGCAAATAGAGGACATATTGGCCCTCTTCTGTTAGCGAGGCCACTACTGTGTTACAGCGCTTTGCAAGACAATCCTGTATTACTGATTAATAAATGCGTTACTGTTGTAAGTAGGCTGTTTAGGTTTTTATGTTGGTAACGCCACGTAGCGCTCTGTATGAAAATCACTGACTGTGCTGTGTGCTATCTGTGGCTGGTTGGCATTGTTGGAGTATTTGCTATTGTAATGTTGGGCAGTTGGATGTGAACAGCGCATAGCGTTCTGCAGTTGGAGGGGAGCCGCCAGCAGTGGTGAGATAGGCGTGTTCCATGCGGAACATGGAACACGCCTATCTCTCCACTGACTACTAGACACATACTGTTGCAGTCAACAAGTATGGGCCTGATGATGATGTTGTAACAACATCGAAACTAGTTGCCAATAAAACCAACACCTTAATACAGCTGGAGGAATCTCGCCATTTTTTAACATATATTATACTAGCTGACGTCCCAAGTTGTCCGTTTAAATTATGGATATACGAAGATCGAACTCAAATTTCCCGCTTATCGCGAGTGGTCGCCTCACAACTGACACCAAGACTTAAACTTCCATATGACGTCAGCCATGTGTCTAGAACCTGCACTCGTACATTCATTGTGTATAATCCGTTACAAGGGAGACATTTTAATTGAAAGTCGCTCGCCCGATGTCGACGGGTAAATACGATATTGCTTGCCTGAGTTGTTCAGAAATACGATGCAAAGTTCCTTCGGATATGCATGCATGCCTGACGTACATCCGGGTTCGAGTCCCAGATCGGCATACATTTTCATTGTCGTCTTTCCATTATACAGCTGACGATTATCTACATCCCAACTGTAACTCAGAGAAAGCCAGAACATTTGGGGTTTCTTTATATCATGATCGATCTATATGTTTGAAGTACAGAATCATTGTTAACTCAATTTTGCCACAACATGAACATATGGGGTTTCTCAATATTGCCATTCACTTACAGAATGACGCGGAGCTACGGAACACCCTTACTAAACACACACTAAACATTTAATATAATCCACTATGGAGTCGAGGTAGCAGTTGTCGTTATACTGGTTATCGCAGTTAGCATTCAACCGCGATTCTTATACATATATTTTAACAACGCGTTTCAAGAGACAATGCTCTCATCATCAGGTTGTAAAGTCTATGTCATGAAATTAAACGGACCAAAAAGACAAAATACCATCACAAATAGTTGGGAAGTCCATAGAGTAAAACAGAATTAAAAGTATATTGAACTGTGGGTCCTCGTCTTACATTGAAGTTGTTGACACAAGTCGATGGCCGTCCCATAGCTACCAAGTATGCTGTCGCACTGTGCCGGCTCGGGAGCTGTTGTGGACTGACGTGCCTAGGTGTTGTGGCGTGGTTACAGCCGTCTGCTTGATTCAGAGCCTATAACCAGTACGAATTTCTTCACCGCGTTGGGTTGCAGCCTGTCTTCTATAGCCGGCCGCGGTGATCTAGCGGTCCTAGGCCCGCAGTCCGGAACCGCGCGACTGCTACGGTCGCAGGTTCGAATCCTGCCTCGAGCATAGATGTGTGTGATGTCCTTAGGTTAGTTAGGTTTAAGTAGTTCTAAGTTCTAGGGGACTGATGACCACAGTAGTAAAGTCCCATAGTGCTCAGAGGCATTTGAACCATTTGAACCTGTCTTCTATAGTGGTCGTAGGATCCAGGACGTGCTAGGCTCCACTAAGGACAAGGTGGATGCATTACACATTGCAGGCGTTCAAAAAATGGTTCAAATGGCTCTGAGCACTATGGGACTCAACTGCAGAGGTCATTAGTCCCCTAGAACTTAGAACTAGTTAAACCTAAGTAACCTAAGGACATCACAAACATCCATGCCCGAGGCAGGATTCGAACCTGCGACCGTAGCGGTCTTGCGGTTCCAGACTGCACCGCCTTTAACCGCACGGCCACTTCGGCCGGCATTGCAGGCGTTTACAAGGTGGAATGCGAATGTGGAGAGGCATACATCGGCGAGGCTGGTAGGCCAATAGCAACGCGCATTCGGGAACACGAGCGCTATATTCGTCTACGGCAACACAACAAATCCGCAGTGGCAGAACATCAGCAAGACTGCGGAAAAGAAATAAAATTCAGCGAAGCCTGTGTTGGTAAAGCAGCCAATTACGACGAAACGCAAAATCAGAGGGGCCATCGAAATACGTAAACACCCTAATAATATGAACAGGGAGGATGGACTCAGGGTTGCCCCATCTTGGCTGCCAGCAATGAGAACCAACAGACCGCACAGTCAACACGAGGCACGAACACTATCGGCGAGTAACTGCCGCCGCGTTGCCGACGTCCAGCAGTTTGTAAACAGCAGCCAACTTCTCATTCGACGGTGACCACCAATCATGGTACACAACACAAGAGCCAATAGCCAACAGAGGGCACGTTCTCCCTCCACCGCATAACCCGTTAAAATAAAGTTCCCTCTCCTTCTTCCTTAAGTGACCAATGAAACTAACTACCCTTTTAAAATTATGACGTAATGGCATAAGCAGGGAACAGTAACAACAAAATATAAGAGACACTGCGTAGCTAGAAAGCACCATTAGACCCTAGAAAGCACCATTAGACCCAGAAGAAGGCCGCTGCAACCGTGGCCGAAATGTTGGTTTTTCTCCAGCAGCAGTATTTTTTTTTTTTTTTTTTTTTTTTTTTTTTTTTTTTTTACGTTATGACGCGATACCATACCCCGAAAACTTTTATGTCGACTGATTCTGGCCGCGGAAGCCTACGCAATTATATGAATTTCTAGTTAATGCATCTGTGTAGCGGTATGTTCTAGCATTAAAACCCTTATGCGGGAGGAGGGTGGGGAAAACGTGAAGAAAAAAGTAGTTACAATCCGGCGCGGACGAGAAGGACGGATTCCCGTATGTGATGGGCAGCCGCCCAAAGCGCTCTTCAGCCACGTGGATGAAGCGTTCATCACGGCTCCACCCTTACGTGACGCAACACTTAGCTGGCTGTCCCCTACTGGCTGCATATGCGTCGGTGGAGGTGGGAGCAGCAGGTTCAAGGACCGGAATGGGTATCAGCAGAACAAAGGCTTCATCAGCTGTCCAGGTGGCCCCGCTACCCTCTCGTATTGACAACGAAGCAGCTTATGTGATCGGACATAAAAAGAGATCTTGTATCTGAAAGTCGGTTCGTTATTCATTTCTTGGAACTCCAACAGAAAATTTTTAATGTTGATTGCGATGAGAAGTGTACATGTACAATAAAATAACCGTAAGAATTAAAAATGGAATCTTTTCGAGTGTTACAGGTCAAATGATAGTTATTTTCGTAACGAAGTGTGTAGAAAAATTCGAAATAGATCTATAAGACATGTTCTCGACATATTGTCTGTTGAACAGCGACTAATGCAGTACTGAAGAAGTATTGTTTTAGTCTGCAGTCGTAATTTATTTATTTTGCCGACTGGTTACCGGTTTCGGTGCACAGTACCATCTTCAAGCCATCCTATGATCAAAATATATGATTACATAGCTCGAAATATAGTGCAAGAGCAATTTACAAAAATATCATCCTCTATGACAGCAAACGTATGGTATATAGTGAACCTTCAAATGTATAGATGGGCTCTTACCCCTAGCACGCAGTTTACCCCTAGCACGCAGTCGTCACACTCCTTCGCAAGTAAGTGTGTCAAATGCTAAAAGAAAAGGTCAGTTTTCATCTTTAAATGGATGTAAATTTCGACCAGCAGTGATAAGAGTGCACCCTATGTACAAAGTTCATTTTATTTTATTTTTTACCTTTTATAAAAGCCCCAATGTAAAAGATTTCTAAAAATGCTATGATTCGAAACTGGGAAATTACATAACAAAACAGTCCTCGCTATAATAAAACATTAAACGCAAAATCAGTGTCTCCTTCTCCAATACCCATTGCGTCGCTCCTCCCTTTTGTATCCCCTCTTTTGTACCCCTCCCGTCCCTTCCTTGATATAATCCTTAAGATATTACTCTGTGCTGATGTATGGTGTTTAGCTTAATGTATCCCACTGCTCACTATTTTGTAAATGGTTGACGCAGAAATTTGATTTTAAGATGACAGGGGCCCTACCACCGTGATATTATGACATTTTAATGCATGTGACTCACTGTTTTAATACGTGGTTGCACAAAGTAACTATGGACTTAAAATCACCTCATCGCTTACAGACATAAAGCACCGCCAGATTTAGAACGTAATAACTGGATTACAGTGCCACAATAGGATAACATTCACAGTACGGCACGTTTATTTGTGGTCGTTTGTGGTCGCCTAATATCAAAGCCCATTTATGCCGCCTTCCATAACGGCACGTTACCACGTTACCCACGTGGGGCAGTTACCGCGGCCGTGGCTTGTCGGTGAGCTGCGATACGGCATGGAGAACGCACGATGCAGGTCCGCTGAGAACCTCAGCGTACACGTGGTCACTGTTTGAATAAACATGAAACTTGACATGCGGCCAAAGATCGTCAACTGTCGGTTGCAAAGTAGTACGTAGCCGTGGTATGTCACTATTCCCTCTGGACGCTTGATTTTTTTCAGTAAAAATAATTTTTTAATTTTGATGTAACGCTATCGTTACGACAAAACTTCTTTAATTTAAAGATTCGTGGTAAGCTCGATGTTTTATAACGGTATAAACTGTATACAACTGTAACATGTAAACTTGTCTAAACACATTTGCGATTTTACTTTCAATGTTATTTTATAGTGGGGACTACTTTGTTACGTAATTTATCAATTTCAAATCTTATGCTTTTTTTAGATATCTTTTACGTTGTGACTATTTTAAAAGGTAAAAATAAAAATACAATAAACTCTGTATGTAGGGGGCACTTGTATCACTGTTGGCCGCAATTTACATCCATTTAAAGCCGGACGTCGATCTTTCCTTTTAGTATTTGACACACCTACTTGAGAAGTTAGTGTGCAAGTTTTAAGAGGCCACCTATAAATCGTAAGGTTGTCTGTACACCATACGTCTGCCGTCAGAGAATATTATTTTTGTAAATTGCACTTGTACTACTGTTCCATCTACGTAATCGAATTTTTTGATCATAAGATGACCTGATGATGGCAGTCGGCAAAATAAATAAATGGCGATTATAGACTAAAGTAAACAGTTCATATCTGCAAGAAGGGAGCCAAAACATATTGAGTCTACATGTGAACACTAGATGTCTGTTCAACACACCGCTGAACTTATTTTACTTAGTGACACCAAATATGTGGCAGTAAAAATTAGTCAGGAAGTCAAGATAACAGAAGTGGGATACGACCCTGAAGTTTTCCGTAAGTAATAGATAGATTTATTTATTACGTTTCGCAAAAATGTGTATCTTCAAATAAAATGTGATCTGGTTGTACTTCTGAACAATGGATTTTTGACAACACTGTTTGTGATGTAAAAAGAAATACACACATCAAAAAAAGTTTTGCATCACTCCAGTTCCCAGAACTCTGAAGATAGACGTTGACTGTGGATATTGTATCACAGACATAGTCCCTGTGACTGTTCAGAGATATTACTAAACCCGCCCAAAGATGTAAACAACCATGCATGAGCAGGGAGGGGTCCGACAGCCGATCAGTTCCAGTCATTCCATCAGGAAGAAGGTACACGGCTCGTGTTGCCTGTAAGTCAACGATGTCTAGACAGTCAATACCGGGTTCGATCCCGTCCTCCGCATTGTTACTTTGGCCAGGAAGGGCCCTCAACAAGAGAAGTGTCCAGGCGTCTCGGAGTGAACCAAAGCGATGTTGTTCGGACATCGAGGAGATACAGAGAGACCGATACTGCCGATGACATGCCTCACTCAGGCCGCCCAAGGGCTACTACTGCAATCGATGCCCGCTACCTACGAATTATGGTTGGAAGGAACCCTGACAGCAACGCCACCATGTTGAATAGCGCTTTCGTGCAGCTACAGGACGTCTTGTTACGACTCAAACCGTGCGCAGTAGGCTGCATGATGCGCAACTTCACTCCCGACGTCAATGGCAAGGTCCATCTCTGCAACCACGACACCATGTAGCGCGGTCCAGATGGGCCCAACAACATGCCGAATGGACCGCTCAGGATTGGCATCACGTTCTATTCACCGATGAGTGTCGCATGTTCCCTCAACCAGACAATCGTCGGAGACGTGTTTGGAGGCAACGCGGTCAGGCTGAACGGCTTAGAGACACTGTCCAGCGAGTGCAGCTAGGTGGAGGTTGCCTGCTGTTGTGGAGTGGCATTATGTGGGGCCGACGTACGCCGCTGATGGTTATGGAAGGCGACGTAACGGCTGTACGATACGTGAATGCCATCCGCCGACAGATAGTGCAACCATATGTATGGGTACGTACGTACGTTTGTAAGTATGTTTGTTTGTGTGTGTGTGTGTGAGAGAGAGAGAGAGAGAGAGAGAGAGAGAGAGAGAGAGAGAGAGAGAGTGAGTGAGTGAGAGAGAGAGAGAGTGAGTGAGTGAGTGAGAGAGAGAATGTGTGTTTTCTGGACTTGACATGGTACTGCAGAATTGTGTAAGCCTTAAAACGGATTTACGCAGATGCCATTTGCAAGTGATGCAGAAGATACTCGAGATATAGTAACGATTTTGCAGAAGTTGCACGAGTAGTAAAACCACCACAGTTCTGTATTCGGATCATGACGAGAGAGAAAGAAAAAGGACCAAGGCTCACAACTGACGATTCGAACGGTTCGAACGGGAAATAAATAGTGCGTTGGTAATGAGGTGGCTTTGAGCGGAAGAGGATCCAACTTATGTAACATAATAAACTTTAAACTGATTACAAAATGCAGATTTCATCACCGGTGCATACGTTTTGGTAACATGCCGTATCTGTCGGTCTCGACCATGATATAGGTCATGATCATTTGGGTAATGTTTCGGATCCTTAAGGGCGACGAATTCCAAGAGTCTGTGGGCATTGATTCGATTAAATCATCGCTTTCTACTTTCTACTACTGGATGCAGCGAAAAAATATTCTGTTTCCTCGCATACGCGCAATGGCATCTGCGTCACGTAATCATCTAACAAGGTGAGTGCACCAAGGTAAAAAAACAAGCACCAATCTTTAATGAACGAAAAAAATAATGAACAGGAAATCAACGTTAACAGAAAACACATCATTTATTCATTTTGTCTTCTAAGGGTGAGTACAAATACAAGTTATCTCCTGCATCAGCTACCGTCCATGTTCAGAGGAATTGCAGGTCGAATGAACATTGGTTTCAGTACGAACTATATAGAAAAATGTGAACTAGCTCTACAGGAACCAAGTCAAAAAATTCTGAGTCTGAAAGTTCGTGACAAATTAGAAGTGTATGCCAGCCCGAGATTCGGACTCAGGACCATTGCTTTAATGGGCAAGCGATCTACCAACTTCTTTCCACTTTTTTTTTCTAACCATTTGCTTTGTGGGGTGGACAAATCTTCTTAACTAACTAAGTTTAATCTCAAAAGAGAAAAATCAAATCTACCCCTACTTGACAACGTCACTTTAACCCTACTATAAAAATAATTAACTAACCCTCCTCAGGCGTTGTCCCTAACTATTTCCAAAAATTCTTCCAAGGCGAAAGGCTCCAGGGGTCTGTAACCTGTTTTTTTTTAAAAATATGCTTTTTAAATGTCACAATCTTAAACGTTTTAGAAACAAACAAACAAAAATTAAACACTAGGAGTCGTTATACAGAGTATATGATCTTCACTCCTGTTGTTTTTTTTTTTTTTACGTGGTTACCAAATGGCTGCAATAGCAAAGCACATGAAAAACAAAAAAGACTGCAGATGCACAGCCATCCGCGAGTAAACTTCTGTAGGAGAAAATATTTAGAAGATGAAGAGAAAAAGGAAGTTAGGGAAACTAGACAGTATCCGTTCTGTCGTCGGAAGGAGGACGGGGCTTCGTCCTGTCTTGGATATACTTTTCGACGTGATTCTATCTCCTGGGCGCGTTGGTGAAAATACTCTGTTAATAGTTCATGAAAGTGGCCCAAAAATGTTGATTTCGGCGCATTTCGCGGCGTTGTGCTAGGAGACATGTGCAGAAGTCCACCGGATCGACGATGTCGTCCCGGAAGAGGTAGCTGATAGCTCTGCCACTGATCCATGTGATGGCGTGCCACTTATATGGTGGAGAGTTTGTCGCGTCAGGATACACCAGCACGGTAGGAGAGACTTGATGTGAGGGTACTCGCAGCCTGAAAGCCACGATCTTCGGTACAAGGGTTCAGATAGCTTCTGCTGCCCCGCACTTGAAACGGTGCGCCGCGCGGAATTAGCCGAGAAGTCTAGGCGCTGCAGTCATGGACTGTGCGGCTGGTCCCGGCGGAGGTTCGAGTCCTCCCTCGGGCATGGGTGTATGTGTTTGTCCTTAGGATAATTTAGCTTAACTTGTGTGTAAGCTTAGGGACTGATGACCTTAGCAGTTAAGTCCCATAAGATTTCACACACACACTTCCTGACAGGAAATCACGATTCCAGTCGCACAACTGAGGCGATAGTCCGTAGGCACGCAGTTTGGTTAGAAGACGCTTGTGAGGGTCGGTGTCGAAAGCCTTCTGGAAATCTAAAAATATGGAATCAATTTGACATTTCCGGTCAATAGCACTTATTGCTTCATGAGTATACAGAGCTAGTTGTGTTTCACAAGAACGATATATTCTGAATCCGTGCTGACTATGTGTCAATAAATCGTTTTCTTCGAGGTACTTCATAACGTTCGAACACAGTATATGTTCCAAAACCCTACTGCAAATCGACGTTAGTGATATAGCCCTGTAATTCAGCGGATTACTTCTATTTCCCTTTTTGGGTATTGGTGTGACTTGAGCAATTTTCCAGTCTTTAGGTACGGTGTCAATGGTTGATGAATCGTTTTCCAAACTGTAGGTGATGAAACGTGGTGGTGGCGTGCTTCAATGGGGTTTCGGGGTGGGAAGGGTCGGAGAAGGCGGTAGGTGTGGCGGGTGATGGTCTTCCTCGTCCTGGGCAGCTCCGTACATATGTAGCTGTATTCCAAAAAGAACAGGCTGAAGTGCGGTATCGGAGGTGGGATATGTATCAACGACGTCGGCTGGCACCTCGAAATAGGTGGGAACTCGGTGATCAACATTCCGATGAAACTAATATCCTGACTTTAGCATAACCGGAGCATAGTGTTGGTATAAAATGCCGTTGTGCTAACCAGATCGAGGCTACCATCCCACTGCGATAAGGTGAGGGCATCATATTGGCCTTTAAAGATGTGCCCGCAGTCTGGCCGCCATTGTCGCAATGATGAGGAGAATCTGCGCGATGTGGGGTACCCGAACTGCCATGTGTGTACTGACAAAGGTGACCCTCTAGGATAGTAGGTGGTTGTGTATGTTTGACCGGATACGTTGCAGTGGAGCCCTAAAATTGATCGCCAAGGTAGGGCGAATGTCTCGCGTGTATACTACTCCAAGAGAGCGCAGGGTGTCCACCAGTTGAAAGGGGGCTACACTGTCTGTGGGAAGGTCACTGACGATCTCCAAAGCGCATGATTTTCTGACATTTATAGCGCTCCCTGCCCATTGCATCGTAGCTTGTACTTCGGCCGCTGAAAGGACGACGAAGATGGAATACCTGTCAAGCGTCGTCGTAATGGCGTAAAGCACGGTCGACAGTGGACAACCCTGCCGTACCGAGCTTTCAATCTGTACAGGTTCTTTAAGTCTTCCTTTGACGAGAAGCCTGGACGTCGCCCCTCGAAGCAGCCGCATAATCACCTGCTTGACCGTCGGGGAATCGCTATCCGGCCCATCACTGCGTCGAGGAATGCATGATTGACACGGTCAAGTCGATGGAAATTAAAACGTCTGGCAGTTGGGACTGCGTTGCCACAGGGATCACATCTCGATATTCACTGACAGCAGCCTGGATATTATTATTGGCACCTAAGGATGTGTTTTCATGGGACAAAACTTGTTGTAACACATTTTTGAATCACATAGGTAGAAGGCGTGCGAAATACTGAAATCGGAATTTAGTAACTACCAAGTTCTGTCCTTCCAGCGAGTTTCGGGAGTATTGTAAGTAAACCTTCCATGAAAGATGGTGACGGGGGTGCCGCACCGAACAAAAATTCCCAGTACATGTTTCTCCATCATGACAACATCAATCTTGGGAGGTTCTGTAAAAATCGAGCAGTAAACCATCCGGGCCAACAGACCGATTCACTTATCCTCTGGCCACACCTGCAAGGACATCGTCGGTGGTCACTTCCGTAGTAAGGAGTGCTGCTGACGCGGCGTCTGGTGAAGTACTAAATGCCTCTGAGCACTATGGGACTTAACTTCTGAGGTCATCAGTCCCCTAGAACTTAGAACTACTTAAACCTAACTAACCTAAAGACATCACACACATCCATGCCCGAGGCAGGAATCGAACCTGCGACCGTAGCGATCGCGCGGTTTCAGACTGTAGCGCCTAGAGTCGCTCGGCCGCCCGGCCGGCAGCTACACAAAATCTTGACAATATTTTAACAAGTAGACTGCAGCGAGGCCGCAAGCGGAAACAGTAGGTGGTACAAATTTCCTTCAAAATTGTTAAAATCTGCTAAAAAAGCTTCGGGAAACAGCATTAGTGGTTGATAATCCTTTATTCCAAGGATATACAATACTGATTTCGCGGTGTTGTAATCACACCTTCAGGAGAAGAATATACACAAAAACTTGTGTGTGGTTTAGGATCGACTTAATAATACGAAAAATGTGCGGCACCTAAACTAGACTATGAGGGAGTGAAATACTCACATAGCTGATTTAACATTAGGCTTTTGAGATAGGGACGTCTCCCAACGTTCGGATGGCAGGTGTCATTATCGCTGCCAGTTCAAATGAGCATTAAGTAATCTAGAAAAAGAAAACCAAGGATATGTGGTTGTAGGCCGTGTAACTGAACACTGCGTGTCGCGCTTCTAGACCCAAAAAGTAGGACAGAGCGTAAGAATCACAAAAAACTATGGGGAAACTAACTTACGCTAAAGGATGACGACTCACCAGAGCTGCAAGACCGGTGAAAACAACAAAAATCCACATTAGTGATCGAGGCTATGCTTGCAGCAGGGAGGTCATATCACCGCAGGAACGTGCAGACACGGCCAAGTGTTGGAGAAAACTGACGTTGGACAATGAGCCACGGGAGGGCAGTTGAGAAGTAGTGGAATATGTCGATACACGACGCAAAAGTGGCGAGGTAGTAACACTGGTACATTTTTAAAGCCAAGACTGGAAGCTGGTACGTAAACAGGAATGTCTAGACAGAAGATAAAGCAAAGGTAAATAACAAAAAAACCGTGTATATAAAACGACGAAATTACGGCAGTATTGTACGAACTGCTAAAATAGAATTTTTAAAAGTTATTTTGATGAAGCGCCAATGCTGCTAAAATTACAAAACACCTTAAAAATAGGTTTGGTTAAAATCATTAAAAATTATAAAAGTTGTTAAAAAAGTTGTAAGAGAGAGACAATGAAAGGGGACAAATAAATGCTCGAATAGTATAAAATATTAGTTAGACATAAAAAGTACAAATATCGAAAAGATAGCATGACAAATGAAACGGAACTGGAACGGACAGTAACCTACAAAAGAGAAAATAGAAGAAAAAGAAACAAGATATCTAAAAGTTAAAAACACTCATGATTAGAGAGATTACGGTGGGAATACCTATAGGGAGGGAGATGGGGGGGGGGGGGGGGGTACATAGGCAATCAAAATATGAAAGGATGGCACGATGCCTAAGTGCCAACTGACTGTTCAGTGTGCGGTCAGTAGAGGATCACGCCTGACGCCATGTACCCGTCGACAGCCACGCGTTGCACTTTGTTTAGAACAGTATATCATTGCATAGTGTATAATGTTGAAAAAATAAACAAAACTACAAACGTTGAGCAAGATCTTGTACCTGATTTCCTGTACACAGGCGTCAGCTCAATAGATAAATAGAAACTATGCATAGTTGTGCACTGTAGACAGTACTAAACATTGGAGCGTATGCTCGCCGGCGGGCACATGACTTCAGGCGTTAAGCTGGCCGGCCGGACGGCCGTGTCGGTATATTCTGCAAATGTGTACTCAAACATGTTGCTCTAACACTCACAGACACGTAAGTGAGGCTCAAACCAGGTCAGTGAGGTAAGATAAACATCAAATAACAGCAGCCAATTCGCCTTAACTATCCCTGTCCTTGAGTACCCTGTTTCCAAATGGCAGTAGCACAGAAGAGGTACGTTTCCGGACATGGGTTCAACATTTTCGCAATTATGAAAGGGTATAGAGGCAGCATCGCTTAATATTTCTGGGGGGGGGGGGGGGGGGGGGACTCCCCTCTACAAGTGCTAGAAGTTTGGTAACGGGAATTTCCGAGCATCCTGCATGTGTAGAAATATTCAGGACCCGAGGATATGTTCGGAGCAATACGTCGCGTAATTTGTCTAGAGAACAACGTAATGTTAGCGACAGCCCCAGACGGTGCACAAGTCCCGCCCAATCACCCCCCCTCCACACCAATCCATATCCTAAGCTCCGCCCATGGTTTGCCGCATGTTCCAACATCAAAGTTGTTCGTATCACACATATGCCAGTCATAACAAGGGAGAAAATCGGTAGTTAGTACGAAATACAGTTTTTCCGGTACCATTTTGAAAAGAAATAGAAATATGTTCATTAATATGCGAGTTGAAAAAACATCAATAAGAAAGAAAAAGAAAAATGGTATCCACCCTGTCTTTTTTATTTCATGAGCTTTGATCTGCACTATATCAAAAAATCTGATATTTGTTAACTGCAGTGAGCGCAAATTTCCGTCACGTCGCGTAGTGTAAGAATTTCTGTTGGGAAATATTAATTGGTAGTATCGCCAAGGATGCTGTCCGTTATCTCGATTGTCTAAAGTCAATGTTGTGCATAAACAAGGCAAAGTCGATGTCTTGGTTTGTTTCTGATTACCTCATTAAAACTAAAGAATTTAAGAATGGGATAATGTAGAAATGCGTAATGCAAGCAGTCAGATGTTTATACAGTGACATTCTTCATTAATATTTGCCTGTGTAATGGGTGAATTTTTACTTGTGAACTCTTATGACTGCTTGCTTATAGCAGACATAAGATTACTTTGAGTTGTTCTTCAGTGTTTGAGAGCTTTAGAGCTGCCTGGTTAAACATATGTACATAATTTCGTCAGTGTCATTCCAACACATCTTATCGTACTTTAATGTCTGTTAGATATCAGTTTTGACAGCAGTTGGCCACAACAGTCAAGATTAGGTACCTTGTGTATGATAACATTATTGAGAGTGCATATGTATGTTTCATTTTGACAGTATTACACAAACTGCTAAGAAGTACTAACAGCACAACACTGCTAGTATGAACAACCGCGGTAAAACAAAAAACGACGAAGAAAAACACGACAACGACGAGGACTACCAAAGATCATATTGATGCGCTCTTGGTTGGTGTGGGGGGGGGGGGGGCGGGGGTAGGTGTGGAGGGGGGTAAATGAGCGGGGCTTATGCAAATGTCCGGGGCTGTCGCTAACGTTTCTTTAGAGAACAACAGGGCGCTAAGAGTGTGTGGATGCTGACGGCTACCGTGGGTGGATTTTAGGAAGAGCGTAGGGAAGCTGCGTGGACAGGACAAGGAAAACACATCTCAGCAGTTGCTGCGAACAGTCGATTGGAACAAGAAAGTCGTTCATGTAGTAGGGGTGTAAGTCTTCACAGAAGATAAGGGGAAGTGGCGTTCCCGTCGAGAAGATAGAGACGTGAGCGCGGATGTAGTTTCCTCAGGCTTATCACAGCAACGTATTCTTAGATCCTGGGTAGACCAGAGATGTTCTTAAAACGAGTACACAGCATAAATCCGAGTCTGCCGACTTGTGATCGAGGCTGGGGGAGCCGCGCATACCTGACCTAGCAGCTAGCGCGGCAAGCACGCGTCCCCGCGAGCCCCGACAGCCGGCCTCGCCTCCCGCTGCGCCGCCTTCTGGGCCCGCATGTGTCACCGGCAATCGGATTAGCTCCGGTCACCGCCGCCTCAATGGAACGCGCCCGGCCGCCGCCTTCTTACGCGCATAAATCGTGGGCCTTGCGTCGCTACTGTGCGCCGCCTGCTAACCCTTACTGATGCCGGCGCCGCGTCAGAGCGCGCCGGCCGCGGCCGCGGGCCCGCTTATTAAGAAGTCGCGCCCTCGCGCTGGTGACGCGAGTAATGCCCGCCGCGGTCCCCGGCTCTCCCGATTAATGTCCGGTCTGCCCTGAGTTACGCGGCCGCCTGCATTCTGGTGCGGCCAGACGACGGCGACTCGTCGTAAACTGTGCGGAGAAACCAGCCGTGGCACTCCGGGAACCGGTAGCTCGTGGCCCACGACGGGCGAGCTCACGTGCTTCGCTGCGTGTCGGTACGACGGTCAATCCCCCACTTCTTTCTCCCCTCCCTTTCCTACCTCATCATCTCTAATACGACACTTTTCATCCGTCTGCAGGTATACGATTCTTGTAAACTTCCCTGCGTACTAGTATGGTCTTCAGTCCGAAGACTGGTTTGTTGCAACTCTCCACGCTGGGCTATATTATCCGAGCCTCTTCAGTTCTGCCTAACTTCTGCAACCTCCATCCTTGTGAACCTGACTGTCGTACGAAAGACTTAATGCTCTCTACAGGATGGACATTAACCCTTTCGTGAGCCGTGGGAAACATGCTTCCCACTACAATGAACTCGCTCCTAGTCCCGTGGGATTCACAGTTCCCACCTCTGTATGGTGCTACTACCTAGTGAACAGTATAGGGTACTACTTCCAATCAGAAGTTCCCGCCGTTTTTGCTGTACCTTCGCACAGAGGCATTGTATAGCTGAGTGTTGCTCTGTAGAGGAGCCTTTCAGTACTGTTTGCGTGACATTTTGTGATTTTTTCCCTCAAAGCTATAGTATAAGGTAAATACTTTTGATTTACCCAAATTTATGAAGGAAAACGTAAAATTGGTACGAGGAGAATTCCAGTTTGAAACAAAAGGAGCCATTTCTGCAGTAAAATGGATGGATAACCATCCAGTCGTTTTCCTGTCCTCAGTTCATGACCCATGAGAAACAGCCACAGTGAAAAGGAAAAACAAGGATGGTACTAGTACAGGGATTTCTTGTCCTGAAGTTGTGGCAGAATACAACAAAATAATGGGCGGTGTCGTTAATTTTCATCAATTACGGGAAAGGTATGCTATTGGCAGACGTTCTACGAAATGGTGGCACAGAATATTTTATTTCCTGGTGGACGTTGCTGCAGTGAACAGTTTTATCCTGTGGAAAATAAGTAAAAGACAAAGTGGACAGCATGATCAGCTCACATAAAGGATCCATCTAGCCATACAATTGATCGCTGGCTTCTCATCCCAAAAAAGGCGTGGGCAAAAACCTGTCTTTCTGGCAAAAAGGGGTAAAGTACCTGAAGATTTTCGTCATGTGGCTGTAGGGTAGCATCAACTCAGTTTAGAAGAAACCTACTGCACGTGCCGCCATTGTAGTACCAAAGCTGCGTAAAAGAGCACTCGCTGTGTTTGTACATATTGTCAAATACCACTTTGCTCAGACCCATGTTTCAGAAAATTTCATGGCAAGTAATTGTGAACAATCATTGTAACAAGAGAAGTAAATTTATCAAATAAATATGACATATATTGAAAAAGTTTTTTTTGTAATTTAACTCCAAAGAAGGGCAGTGGGAAGAATACTTCCCACCTTGTTGTGTGACCTCACTTTCACAGTTGGAGCAAATTTGATATTCTGTATGATAAATATACCTATCTGTTAACTACTATCTGCTCTCCATTCATTAAAAAAAACGGCCCAATAATTTTGCCCACGAAAGGGTTAATAAAAGCGGCAAGCTGCAGAAACGGACTCCTTACTGGAAATAGATGAAGAGAGGTCCTATGAACATGTGCCACGGTAGATTGCACTGACGAATGAAAGTTCCTCTGACCACGTGCCGTGTCTTCTTGTCTGTTGCAAGTTGTGTGACTGACACAGGGTACTGTAAGCAACTGAATGGTCGTCGGGAACAAGCCGAGATGGTGTTTGTGTACGGCGAAGCTGATGGAAACGGTCGAGAGGCAGCAAGGTTATAGCACAAAAAGTATCCTCACAAACACCAAGCCGGCCGCTGTGGCCGAGCGGTTCTAGGCGCTTCTGTCTGGAACCGGGCTGCTGCTACGGTCGCAGGTTCGATTCCTGCCGCGGGCATGGATGTGTTTGATGTCCTTAGGTTAGTTAGGTTTAACTAGTTCTAAGTCTAGGGGACTGATGACCTCAGATGTCAAGTCCCATAGTGCTTAGAGCCATTTGAACCATTTCTGAAGTAACACCAACTACGTCATACAATATTTCAAGCCGTTTTTGGGCGTTATTCTGAAAGGTCTCATGCTCACACAAACCCCCTAAAAAGCCCTGAAATGTTGTGTGATACAGTTTCTGTCAGGGTACTCGTCGTTTTAGTATAGCCATGCTGCCTCTCTAACGTTTCCGTCTGCTTGGTCGTACACAAGCACAATCTCACCTGGTTCCCGACAGGAATACCGTACCATTCAGCCTGCAACTCACAAGGAACACACGGCACATAGTCAGAGGAACTTTCATTCGTCAGCGCCATTTCCCATGGCGAAGATGGTTTTCCGAACACATTATCATCGGACTTTTTTTCCTCCATTCCAGTCCCTGCAGTTGGTGGTGTCATTAACGTTCACACTGCATAGTCCCCGCCACATTCGCTCAAGGACTAAACTGACAGTTCCTTGATGCGTCAGCATGTGGGATGCTATCCCGGCCCTTCTTTTTGTCAAGTTCTGAAACAAATTTCTTTTTCTCCTGTTCGGTTCAGCAACTCCTCATCAATTATTATATCTACCCACCTAATCTGCTTTGGTACTACTGTCCAGAAGCTTTTATTCTTGACTCTTCCATACAAAGCTGCGCTCCAGACAAATACCTCCACAAAAGATATTAACAGATCCCTCTTTTTCAGAAACTCTTCTCTTGCTGCCGCCACTTTGCATTTTATATCCTCTTTACCTAGACCATCGTCACTTATTTTGCTCACCAAATAACAGAACTCATCTACTACTTTTAATGTTTCTTTCTTTCGTACAGTGAGGGATACCTCCCAATATCGTGTCGGACCTCCTTTTGCCCGGCGTAGTGCAGCAGCTTGTCGTGGCATGGACTCAGCAAGTCGTTGGATGTCCCCTGCAGAAATATTAAGCCATGCGACCTCTATAGCTGTTCATAATTGCGAAAGTGTTGTCCGTACGGAATTTTGTGCACGAAATGACCTTTCGATTATGTCCCATAAGTGTCCGACGGGATTCATGTCGGGCGATCTGTGCGCCCAAATCATTCACTCGAATTTTTCAGAATTTTCTTCAAACTAACCGCGAACAATTGTGACCCCGTGAGATGGCGCGTTGTCATCTATAATTATTCCATCGTTATTTTGGAACATGAAGTCCATGAGTGCCTCGATATGATTTCCAAGTCGCCGAACACAACGATTTCCAGTCAATGAACGGTTCAGTTGGACCAGACGATCCAGTCCATTCCATGTAAACACAGCCCACAGCATTATGGAGTCACCACCAGTTTGCACAGTGTCTTGTTGACAACTTGGGTACATGGCTTCTTGGGGTTTGCGCCACTCTAGAACCCTACCGTCAGCTGTTACCAACAGAAATCGGTACTTATCTGACCAGCCATGGTTTTCAAGTCGTCTAGGATCCAACCGATATGGTCATAAGCCGAGGAGAGGCGCTGCAAGCGGGCCCAGAGGATTCGAATTTCTCTACGCATTATACTGGTCGACACTTCTAGGAAAGTACACTGTCTGAATTTTAATAGTAAACTATAACTTGCCGCAGAGCGCCTCTCTTGTAGGCCTCTGCCAATGGATATGGCTGGGCATCTCCATGACGCTTTCATATTTCTTCTTTGGATCTTCTATATTTCCTGTATCAAGCCCGATCACAGAATGACGAACAGTATTCAAGGATTCGCCGAACGAGGGTTTCTTAAGGTATCTCTTTTGTGGATGAACTATATTTCTTGAGGATTCTTCCAGTGAGTCTGTGCCTGCCTCCCCTGCGATTAGTTTTATTTGGTTCCACTTAAATCACTTCTTGTGCATACTACTAGGTATTTAACGACTGTGACTGCTTCCAATGATTTTTCTACAATCGTATAATCCTACAGTAATGGTTCTTGCTGCCTATCTATGCTCATTATGTTATGTTTGTTTTTATTGAGGCTCAATTACGTCTTCCTACACCAGGCGTAGACCCTCTGCAAGTGTTCATTTCGTCACATTTTTCTAGCGTTGAGACTTCTCTACATAAAGCAGGATCATGTACGAAAAGCCGCATATAATTTTCAACATTGTCCACTAGGTCATATACACTGCTTGACAGTTGCTACGGAATACACACATTAGTGGACAGGAATAATCACAGGCAATGATAGTCGATGTGAAACACAGTAAATATGTAATAGAGGTGGGGTGGTATATTTATAACTAAAATGTGACAGGTTGTAGCACATGGAAAAGCAGGATAACAGACATAAATAACTTTCAAGTTTGACACAGCTCAGACTCCCAGAAAAAAGGTTGATATCGGACTCTCAGTAAGGAATATGGCCTCCTCGTGCACTAACGCACATTTTGCACCTGCTGGCTACCAAACTGTTGAATAGTCCTTGGAGGATATTGCTCCACACCTCGCTTAAGGTGGTTTTCAGTTCTTACACGGTTCGGACAGGGATTGGGGGGAGGGGGGGGGGGGGGGTTTCGTTGACAAAAGCATCTGCCACGAGTGTCAAGGCATGCTCAAAGTGGTTCAGGTCCGGGGCATACGCTTACCATTACATACGTTCAATATCTTCACCTTCCAGTATGTCCGACATCTCAGCGGTACTGTATAGGTGGACATTGCTGTCCATAAACAGAAAGTCGGGACCTACCACATCCGTAAACAGATGGACATGATCCAAAATAATCTCCTTACAGTGCCCCTGTGCTGTAACGGTACCTCGCGCAAAGATTTGCAGCGGTATTCGGCCATTGTGGTTAACGCCTGCCCACACCATAACGCCTTGGCCATATCGATGATGTTCATGAATATTCTGTGGTATGTAACGTGTTCCTGTCTCTTTCTCTCTCTCTCTCTCTCTCTCTCTCTCCACACATCAACTGGTAGCCACAATCACTTACTACAGTGAAGTGAAATCCGACGGGGAACATCACTGTGGATCACTGTTGCTGACCCCAACCAAATCTACATCATAATCTATAATCCGCAAGCCACCTGACGGTTTGCGGCGGAGGGTACCTTGAGGACCTCTATCGGTTCTCGCTTCTGTTCCAGACTCGTATTGTTCGTGGAAAGAAGGATTCTCGGCATGCCTCTGTGTGGGCTCTAATCTCTCTGATTTTACCCTGATGGTCTCTTCACGAGATATACGTAGGAGGGAGCAATATACTGCTTGATTCCTCGGTGAAGGTATGCTCTAGTCTTCCACTGGAGTTTATCTATCATCTCCGTAACGCTTTCACGATTACTAAATGATCCTGTAACGAAGCGCGCTGCTCTCTGTTTGACCTTCTCTCTTTCTTCTATCAACCCTATCTGGTACGAATCCCACACTGGTGAGCAGTATTCAAGCAATGGGCGATCAAGTGTACTGTAACCTACTTTCTTTGTTTTGAATTGCATTTCCTTAGGATTCTTCCAATGAATCTCAGTCTGGCATCTGCTTTACCGACGATCAAGTTTATATGATCATTCCATTTTAAATCACTCCTAATACGTACTCCCTGATAATTTATGGAATTAACTGCTTCCAGTTGCTGACCTGCTATATTGCAGCTAAATGATAAGGGATCTTTCTTTCTATGTATTCACAGCACATTACACTTGTCTACATTGAGATTCAATTGCCATTCCCTGCACCATGCGTCAATTCGCTGCAGATCCTCCTGCATTTCAGTACAATTTTCCATTGTTACAACCTCTCGATATACCACAGCATCATCCGAAAAAAGCCTCAGTGAACTTCCGATGTTATCCACAAGGTCATTTATGTATATTGTGAATAGCAACGGTCCTACGACACTCCCCTGCGGCACATCTGAAATCACTCTTACTTCGGAAGACTTCTCTCTATTGAGAATGACATGCTGCGTTCTGTTATCTAGGAACTCTTCAATCCAATCGCAAAATTGGTCTGATAGTCCATATGCTCATACTATGTTCATTAAACGACTGTGGGGAACTGTATCGAACGCCTTGCGGAAGTCAAGAAACACGGCATCTACCTGGGAACCCGTGTCTATGGCCCTCTGAGTCTCGTGGACGAACAGCGCGAGCTGAGTTTCACTCGATCGTCTTTTTCGAAACCCATGCTGATTCCTACAGAGTAGATTTCTAGTCTCCAGAAAAGTCATTATACTCGAAGATAATGCTCCCTGCACCAACGAAATCTTTCTCGACGATGGAGCGGTTGAAGTGAAATGCATTCAACAGGCTTCCGAGTCACAAAACAGCTTCATTTAATCGTCGCGAAATGTTGTGACAAAGGCATGTGTACTGGTATCGGTTGCAAGGTCTGAAGCCATTTGCCTAGGAGTGAGATATCTGTTCCTTTTCGCCGCTATGTCTACGTATCGATCCTCTTGCGGTGTACCGACCCGTGTAAGACCACCGGTATGCTTTCGCATAGCATTTCCATTTTCAGCAGCGTTTTTTAATCGCGAGATGACACTTTTGGACGCCCGTTACTGTTGCTACAGTAGTGACACTTTGACGGGCTTCAAGCCGTCCAGCTGCTCGTCTACTATCGCAAGCACTCAGAAGACGTCTCGCAGACATGTTTCCATACCACACGGAATGTCGCACCAATCGGTTCTACATCAACCTTCGTCAAACATCGTACAGCATAAACTCTCCAATGCATACAGAGCGTCAGTACACAGGCTTCGCTGCATTTAACACGTCCCGCATTATTCATTTTCTTTTCTTTTGCGATCATAGGTCGGGTGTTCCGTAGCAATTGTCGTTTGTTCCGTACCAATTGTCACTATTTCCTTAGGAAGTGTCAGTTGTTCCTCAGTAACTGTCAAGCAGTGTATATTGTGAAAAATAATGGTTCTCTCCATAGTTTGCCAGGAACTGCCACCGGGGACTACTCATAAGACATCCCTGAAGCACCTTCGAAATTTTATCAGTGGAATTCGGGCTTACCTTATAGGTACAACTATTTTTCGCGGAGGAATGAAAGCTTTTTTGGGACAGACATTATTTGGAGCACGTTACAACGACAAGGCGCAGTTCTCTCAGTTTTTTTCGAACAAAAAAAGTAGTTGTGCGCGAGAGCAGCTGCGGGGGCAGCGACTGGCTCGTCCCTTGTCACTGAGGCGCGGTCACCGGTTGTTTATTCAGGCCGCGGCGGTCGATGCGAGCCCGCAGTTCCGGACTACCGAGGGATTGCCGGCGCGGCGTTCAGATCGGCCGGCCCACGATGTAGGTTCATTTATAAAACAGCATTTGAAAATTTAAGCCCCTCCGGCGCGGCTTCCTTGGGAGGATCAATCCGGCTGGAGGGGGCAGCGAAAAAACGTTGAATGGCTAACGACGGATTCCCCATGGCGGCGCTGCACGACTGCTAAATACCTCGCCGTATTGGCGGCCGCCGATTACCCCGTGCAGTGCGGTCTAGTCGGGGATAAAAGTCCTTCCTGCCCTCACTCCTTCCCTCCCGGAAAAAAGGGCTTTGTCTGAACTCGTGATTAACGGGTTCGTTGTGCGCGAGACTGACCAAAACGTAATTCGCATTTCTGGTAGATGACTTTGTTTCCCTAAAACCGTCAACAGATTCTTTGAAATAATTTTACTGCGCAACATTAATAACCATAAAAGATGTTACACCAGCTATACTTTTCCAACAGTACCCAGCATTTTCTCCTCGACGGTGAATGTTCGTCAGAAACAGGGGTATGGTCAGTATTTTCCCAGGGAGTCTGATAGGACCGCTGATATTTTCTATATACGTAAATGATCTGGCGTAATAGACGTACAGTCCTAGCAACCATGTTTTAGTGAAACGAATATTTTGATTACTCACCTAAAGGGTGAATGGGTGATATTGAGACAATATTAGGTATTTATAGACACATATTTTAAAAGTTTCGATTACATGGGCGAGGGAGATGGTAGAGGATCGTCATGCATGATGTACATTTTGCGACACATGACATTTGGATGCGTGTCTGGTCGATTTGACCAATGGTGGCTTCTTGGGACAGGACGTGAGAGCGAGGTCGAAGAAGACACGGATAATATCAGTCTCAGGCCTTGTGCCAAATCGACCCAACCAGGAAACGTAATAGAGACCAGTTTTTCTGTTCTTCCCGTGGAGCAGCATGGCTACTGTACTAGTTGAGTTGGCAACCTGGATGAGGTCAGTGCAGCAGATTCTCTGTTGCCAACCGTTTTTGAGCCGTTACAAGCGCTCACTTCCAAACTGGCAGTATTAGAGAGAAGATGCGTCGTGCAGCCGCATCCACTGTGGCTGAGACGCTGCTTCCAATACGGGACCCATCTGGCACTGAAGTCATTGTCGCCGCACCAACCCACGTTGCAGTATGGACATAAATTATCAGCAACTGCAAAACTTTGGCGCAGTTGTTCCTCTACTTTCTGAGAATTTTTATCATTATGGTTGGGTAGTTTGGGGGAGGAGACCAGACAGCGAGATCATCGGTCTCATCGGATTAGGAAAAGACGGGGAAGGAAGTCTGCCGTGCCCTTTCAAAAGAACCATCCCGGCATTTGCCTGGAGCGATTTAGGAAAATCACGGAAAACCTAAATCGGGATGACCGGACGCGGGATTGAACCGTCGTCATCCCGAATGCGAAAAAAAAAAAAAAAACTGTTGGTGATTGGAAACATATTACCTGGACGGAAGAGTATCGCTCCAAATTGTATCGAGTGGATGGACGTATTCGGGTATGGAGACAACCTCATGATTCCATGGACCCTGTATGTCAGCAGGGGACTGTTGAAGCTAGTGAAGCTCTGCAATGGAGTGGGACGTGTGCAGTCGGAGTGGTATGGGACCGTTGCTGCATTCCAGGAGGTGGTCCATTGTTTGGGTCTGTCCGCACTGGCACGTGTCCGTCCCGTCTCGGTATCCCCATTTACACATGTTTACGTTGCATCTGCCCACCGAAGTTCGTAGGCGGTTGAGGGTTCTCCATAATGGCTATTTTAGTTCATTTCCAGAGGCCAATTGTTCGTTGGGTGAGATTAGAGATGCCTGGTCTCCCGTAGGCAGTGTTGCTTTCCATTTTGACAATCTGGCCTTTTGTTTTGAGGTTTCGATCGGTTGAACTGAGGTGAGGAAACTCCGTCTTGATTTTAGACGTGTGTGTGGAGGGTTTTGTCCGAAGAGAGGATGGGGCTGGTCGCGCAGCTGCTTGAGGCGCTCTGCTTCGCTTGCTATAGCTCGTCTGATGTTGGGTGGAGCTATGCCACTAAGCAAATAAAGTTGGCTAACCGGGGTGGGTCTTAGGCATCCCGTGATTACGCGACAGGCATCGTTCAGCAGAGGATCCACTCGTTTCGCATGCGCTGATCTTTCCCAAACTGGGGCAGCTTATTCAGCAACCGAGTAGCAGAGTGCAAGTGCCGACGTACGTAAAGTATGTGGGTCGGCACCCCATTTTGTGGAGATGAGCTTACTCAGAAGATTGTTTCTTGTTGATAGTTTGTCCCTGACCTTGTCTACATGATGTCTGTAAGTGTGCGATCAAGGGTGACGCCTAAATAACAAGGAGTGCTGCTCAACGCAATCCGTTGGTTGTTCCACGTGATGTTTAGTGTATGTTTGGCGTCTCGGTTTCGAAGATGGAATAGGCAGGATAATGTTTTTGCTGCATTCGGGCGTAGGCAGTTGGCTTCGTAGTATGGCGTTAGACCGTTGAGGGTATTCGTAAGGCTAATTTCTATGTCGTTAAAGTTCCGACCCTGCACGGCTATTGCAAGATCATCCGCGTAACCAAAGCTCCTAGTCCCTGGTGCAACTCGTTGATCATTCACATATATGTTGAAAAGAGTGGGTGCGAGGACACTGCCTTGGGGTAGTCCATTTTTCTGGATACGCCATCGGCTTCGCTTCCCTCCTAGGTTTACGATGAACCGTCTGTTGCTGAGAAGAGTTGATATAATTTGTATCAGCCCAAAATCATTAGTCATAGCGTATATTTTAGTGAGCAGCAGTTTGTGATTTACAGTGACGAATGCGGATGAGAGGTCGACAAGTACGGCTCCAGTAATTAGACGGTTCTCGTACCCATGCTCTAGAAACTGGGTAAGATTCAAGACCTGTCCAGTGCAAGTTTTCCCAGGGCGAAACCCCGCCTGTTCCGAAATTATCTGATGATCAATATTAGGCACAAGTCGATTCAGCAGCATGCGCTCGAACACCTTGTACAAGCAACAAAGTAATGTTACCGGTCTAAAATTTTTTGGCTCGTCCAATGGTTTGCCGGGTTTTGGAATGTCTATGACCTTGCCCTTTCTCCAGATTTTCGGGATGTTGTTTAGCCGGATACAGGTATTGAAAAGTAGGAGCAGCCAGTTTTTCGTGTACTCGCCAAATTTAAGGATCTGTTCATTCCTAAGGTCGTCTAGCCCTGCTGCTTTGCCAGGTTTCAGAGATTTAAGTGCGGACTCTAGCTCTTCGATGGTAAATGAACGGCTGTAGTAGTTCGTGTCACTTTCGCCACTTCTTATTGGGATGGTTTTTGCTGGAGTCTTCGTTTTCTCGTTAAGAACGAGTTGGTGCGCTATTTGGTTGGCTGTTACTCTTGGTACTTCCGTTTGCTGCTTAGGGTCATTATTTAGCTTCTTAATTGTCTTCCAGGCAATCCGACTAGAATGTTTCATGTCTACACTTTCAATTAGATGTTGCCATTTTTCTCGGCGCTTCTCGATTAGCTGGTCTGTAAGTGCATTTGCAAGTTCAAGAGTTTCTTCAGAGAATGGGTTCTCCTCATACTTTTCCTTATATGCATCGTATAGTTGCCGGCAGTCTTTCATTAGGCCCGGTACAAACTCCGTTCTGCAGCCCCTAGGGATAGACTTTCTTGATACATTCTGGACGATTTCTATGAACTTATCGTAGTTGCTGGGTGTTGGTTCTACAGTTTGCTGCTTTTCGTCGATTCCAATTGCGAAACCTTCCCAGTTTGCCCTCTTGAAATTAAATCTTCGTCGAAATGGAATCCGCACTGGCACTACTGCTGAAGTAACTGTGAGTTTGATGGGTCTATGTTGGGAGTGTGGAATAGGACCTAGGACATCTTTCACGCACTCAGTTACCAAGTTCTGGCTGACGAAGACGAGGTCAGGGTTGTATCCCCTTTGCCACCTGCCGCTGTTAAAAGATGGGGGGAGAGTTTGGCGTCGTGTATGAGACAGAGTGATTCAGCATCTGCCCATGTCTCCACCTTGAGTCAGTCTTCATTAGATTTATTGTATCCCCAGCGTGTATGGTGACTATTGAAGTCACCCATTACAATACTGCCCGTGGGAAGGGGAATATTGCGCGGCAGGTCATATTCGAATGGCGTATTTGGAGGCTTATATATTGATGTTATTGTCATACGATTAGTCTCAACTCTGAGAAGTTCAATGTTGTTTTTGTCTGAAAGTTGAAACCCGTCGTAGGCTACTCCCTCTCGTATGAAAATTGCACTTCCGTATTGATCGTCAGGCCGTTCGATTGCCAGTTTCATGCCCGCAATTTTAGGTCTATTGCTGTTTGGGCCTCGGTGCGTTTCCTGTAGGCATAGGACGTGACATTCGTTCGATCTGCATAAATCAGCCAGTATATCCTGTTTGGCAGGTGATAATCCCTCCACATTTATGGAGATGATAGTCAAACGTGGTCTTAAGAAGGACCGATGATGAGAGTCGTCATGCATTTTGTTCTTCCTTGTAATGGCTTGGTGGTAGCAGAATCAGCAGGACTACAAGTAGTCCTCCCAGGGCCGCGACGTGGACGCTTCTGCTGTGACAGATGACACATACGTAAGCTTCCTTCCATGTCTATTGTGCATTCCGACGGACTTGGGCAATTCTAGCAGAACAATGCGACACCCCACACGTCTAGAATTGATACAGAGTGACTCCAGGAACACTCTTCTGAGTTTAAACACTTCCGCTGCGCACCGAACTCCCAAGACATGAACATTACTGAGCATATGTGGGATGCTCTGCAACGTGCTGTTCAGAAGAGATCTCCACCCACTCGTACTCTTGCGGATTTATGGAGAGCCTTGCAGAATTCATGGTGTCAGCTCCCTCCAACAGTACTTCCATCCCTCCAACATTACTTCAGACATTTGTCGAGTCCATGCCACGTCGTGCTGCGGCACTTCTGCGTGCTCGCGGGGGCCCTACACGATATTAGGCATGTGTACCAGTGTCTTTGGCTCTTCATTATATTGCAACAGCCTTAATTTTATTTCATATTCATTGCCACAAACACGTGCCGTATTTGAAAATGATCGTCTCTATAATGTGCACGCAAGAATCAGTTATGCTTCCGTTGAAATTTGTACCATAGTTGCTGACCGGTGCGAGTTGCCACTGCCGTAAGTTGTCAGCACTAGAAGAGCAGTAAGAAATTATTCTCTGTCACATCCTCTAACCACGTAGTAACTGGTCTTCCTACCGCTCTGCCCCTAAGGAAGGCAGCCGACTTTACTTAGCTCAAGCCCTAATTCACAAAGTCAGTTAAAATTAAGCACGCCTTAAAACAGTACTTTCTCTCTGTACTTCTGTTTGTTACTGAGCAATAAAACTACGCTCTTAGGAAGCTCTTAACATCGGTTGACGTTTCTCGATTCGACTGTCAGTTGTTAGTTGTATATTATTACAAAATTAGGCTGAGAACCGAGGACTGCCCGAATATCTGACTCGGGCAGCGTGCGGCCCGCGGGTCGCAGTTTGACGACCTTTCTTCTCGTTGCGATTATGCAGGACCAGTGTTATTCTGATTACGGTGCAAAGTTCCTCTCGACATGCAAGCGTGCGGCAACTATAGCCTTTATGGAATACATTATGTGAAGGCGCAATTGCGAATAAAGACAACCATTGGCTGTAGAATGGAATGACGACAGTGAAAATTTATGCCGGACCGGGAATCGAACCTGGCTTTCCGCAACCGGGCGCCTTACCATTTGTCTATCCATGCACGACTCACTGCCAGACCCAAGCCTCAACGTGCTGTCAACCATGAGTCATGCATATATGTCCAAAGGAACTTTTTATCGTAATCAGAATAACACAGGCACTGCAATATCGTATTTATCTGCAGATACCGGGCAAGCGATTTTCAAGTACAACGTCTGACCTGTACCGGAATATACATAATGGATATACGAGTACAGGTCGCAGATGCATGGGTAATGACATATGGCAGTTTGATCTTCGTACATCCATATTTAAATTGGATGATGGTGGGACATCCGCTGGTATAATTTGTATTAAAAATGAAACTCCTCCAGCTGTACTTAAGATTTCATATTTATTTGGCTACTAGTTTCGACGTTGCGCCAACGCCGTCTTCAGGCCCGTACGCTTTCAATTGTGTGAGACCTAGTATTATAAGTCCGCGGTGAGGGCAATAAGTGTTCCACATCCATGACAGTAACTAGTCCGGGCTTCTAGAACTCAGCCACACACAATTGATATCATCAAAGTGCAAGGACCTGAAGGTGGTGCTGACGCAATGTCAAAACTAGTAGCCAAATAAATGTGAAATCTTAAGGACAGCTGGAGGAGTTTCATTTTTAATAAACATGTGGCAGTTTGTGTCTGGCCACGATTCGTATTCGGTACCCAAAGGGTAAGGCGGCCGCTCGTGAAAAGCGGGAAATCCGAGTTCGAATCGCGGTTCGGCACAAATCTTCACTGCCGTCATTCCATTCTACAGCTGTGGTTGTCCTCCTTCGCAAATGCGAATTCATTTAACGTATACTGTTGTAGTTGGTCAGCCGGCCGTTGTGGCCAAGCGGTTCTAGGCGCTTCAGTCTGGAACCGCGCGACCGCTACGGTCGCAGGTTCGAATCCTGCCTCAGGCATGGATGTGTGTGATGTCTTTAGGTTAGTTAGGTTTAAGTAGTTCCAAGTTCTAGGGGACTGATGACCTCAGATGCTAAGTCCCATAGTGCTCAGATGCTCAGAGCCATTTTTTTTTTTTTTTTTTTTTTTTTTTGCAGTTGGTCAAAGCTAAAGTATCGCCACAAGTAGTTTGTTACTAGCGTACGTTCACACGGTCAGTAAGGGAAGTTGGCGTGGTTTAATGCGGCGCTGGAACGTAAGAGAGCTTGCGGGCGCAGCTGATAGTAGGGGATGGCCGGTGTAAGCCGCCGTTAGGTAGCGGACAGGCCGCTTCCTCATCCCCTCGGGGAAAGATGGCGCGCTAAATGGAAAGCAAGCAGGCTGCGGTGTTTACCCATAAAAGTCGGGCCGGCGCGTGCCGCAGCCCGATAACACGCCTGGCGCGCGACCACCACCAGCAGGAGCGCCACTGTAGCAGGCCGGGGCCACGGCGCTCGAGTGCGCCGACACCGAAGATAGCGGGGAGCCAACGGACGTGGCAGCAGGGCTCGCGCCCATGGCGGCCGCATGGATGCTGACATAAGTACTCATTATTCGTCCACTATACACGATGAATGACTCTAGGAGTTTCTGCTCGTTTCAGACGTCAAAGACACGAAGAATAGAAGCAAGACGGTAGACCGCTAGCTTGAGGCCTACGTGAAACGAGGCCTCCGACTGCCCCTAGCGACATCATAGCCTGAGTGCTACATAAACGGACAGGCGATATGGCGCTAGCAGGTGACGGGATAGTTTCTAATCAGAAGTACTGGTGCAAACCATCATGTATTGCAAATGTCACGCCGGTCGGTGAGGCCGAGCGGTTCTAGGTGCTTCAGTCTGGAACCGCACGACCGCTACGGTCGCAGGTTCGCATCCTGCCTCAGGCATGGATGTGTGTCACGTCCTTAGGTTAGTTAGGTTTGCCGGCCGAAGTGGCCGTGCGGTTAAAGGCGCTGCAGTCTGGAACCGCAAGACCGCTACGGTCGCAGGTTCGAATCCTGCCTCGGGCATGGATGTTTGTGATGTCCTTAGGTTGGTTAGGTTTAAGTAGTTCTAAGTTCTAGGGGACTAATGACCTTAGCAGTTGAGTCCCATAGTGCTCAGAGCCATTTGAACCATTTTTTTGGTTAGTTAGGTTTAAATAGTTCTAAGTTCTAGGGGACTGATGACCTCAGATGTTAAGTCCCATAGTGCTCAGAGCCATTTGACCCATTTTTGCAAATGTCACGCACATTACATTACACTGAAAGGGTAAAGAGAAGGGTAAATAAAAGCTGTAAACACTGCTTAGCAATATTAGTATTAATTCAAATTAACAGTTACCTGCCTCGTGTTCGAGCTTTTGTAAATAAGCAGCCTTGGAGCTTAATCAAGTCTCATCAATAAACCTTCAGGAGCGAAAACTACTCCGCCTGACAGAAAAAGTTAAGTACTCAGAAGGGCAGAAGGAAACGAAGTGAAAATTCGCGAGTTGAGAGGGTATGTGTTCTTATTTTGGTGATTACAATACCGAGTCAAATTTATGAGGAATTACCAGTATGAGCACACTTTTCAGTATAGCGCTCTATCGCCTGGGGCCAGGATGCATCCACTATTTCGGTTGGGAAGGATGTCGTAATGCCGTTGAATCCTCTCCTTTGGCAAGCTGGTCATCAGCGATTGTAATTGGTCCTTGATATCCTTGATACTGGCAGGACGACAGTGGTTGGGATTTTGATGGTTATGGGAGTGCATCAACATGAAGCGGACTGCTCATAGAGACAGGTACCATGTGTGGAGGAGCAATTTCCTGTTGAAATTGCCACCACATTTCTATTGCGTGAGAGGTAACACGTGAGGACGCAAGACGTCGTGACGCATGACTTTGCGGTTGGAATTTCCGTAATCACTCCGTAATGACTTGAAGTCATTCTCGATGCCTCCCCACATCATGACGCCAGCGCTAACAACGCTGTGACTCTCCAAAACTGGAAGACTGGGATCTCTCCTCAGGTCGCTGAAATTCTCGCCGACGAGAATGATCCGGGGTAGTGAAGAACGGCAATTCGTCGCTGAAAACAATGAGACGCCATTCATCAGCAGTCATTGCTTCCCGGTCAAGGCACCGCTCCAAAAGCAGCCGTTTGTGTTGTGGTGTTATGGGTAGCTTAAGCATGAGACGGCAATCCCCTAGTCCGGCTGCTGATAGTTTGCGTCCAATGGTGCACGATGCACAGAATGTTGCACAGGGAGTCATTAGCTGTTCTCAGATGTGAAGATGTGAACTGTTATGATGTGATTGGTGCGCAATATGGCGATCCTCCCATGTGGTGGTCAGACCAGAGACCGTGACGACGAGAATGGCTGCTCTCACGTGCCCATGCACTCTAACATCGGACTACTGTCACTTCCGAATGGTCCTCAAATCTGGATATTGCACGATCCGACAAGCCGGCGAAATGGGGACCCACAAAGAGGCCCATTTCCAACTCTATCAGCTAGTGATAAGGTTCTTTCACACAAGTATGCAGCATCTCTCTTTCCATCACAGTGATCAGACAACACCAGACACTATTAACGGCCCATATATGCCTTCCCAAGCCTAGTAACGACCCTAAACGGGTGGCCGTTCTACCTATTACAGAGAATTAAATGTCTAATCATTTACATACCCATCGATAGTGTGTGCATGTACGAGGCTACATCGAGGTACATCGACATCAGACCATATTCTCTGCTTCACCTTTTTGTCCGGCAGTGTAATATGAAAAAACGAATGGCTCTGAGCACTATGCGACTTAACATCTGAGGTCATCAGTCGCCTAGAACTTAGAACTAATTAAATCTAACTAACCTAAGGACATCACACACATCCATGCCCGAGGCAGGATTCGAACCTGCGACCGTAGCGGTCGCTCGGTTCCAGAATGTAGCGCCCAGAACCGCACGGCCACTCCGACCGGCCATGAAAAAACATATTACTACACATAAATCTAAATCTGTTCAGAAGCAGTATGTAGCTTGTATCTAAAGCCGTTTACAAAATGATTACATATTTGAGAATAACTTTTTGTGAAACTACACTATGTGATCAAAAGTATCCGGACACACCCAAAACCATACTTTTTCATATTAGGTGCATTGTGCTGCCACCTACTGCTAGGTACTCCATATCAGCGACCTCAGTAGTCATTACACATTGTGAGAGAGCAAAATGGGGCTCTCCGCGGAACTCACGGACTTCGAACGTGGTGTCAAGTGATCGGGTGTCACTTGTGTCAGCGTCTGTACGCGAGATTTCCACACTCCTAAACATCGCTAGGTCCACTGTTACCGATGTGCTAGTGAAGTGGAAACGTGAAGGGACACGTACAACACAAAAGCGTACAGGCCGACCTCTATCGTTGACTGACAGAGACCGCCGACAGTTGAAGAGCGTCGTAGTGTGTAATATGCAGACATCTATCCAGACCGTCACATACTAGTTCCAAACTGCATCAGTATCCACTACAAGTACTATGACAGGCGGAAGATGAGAAAACTTGGATTTCATGGTCTAGCGGTTGCTCATAAGCCACACATCAAGCAGGTAAATGCCAAAAGACGCATCGCTTGGTGTAAGGACTGTAAACATTGGACGATTGAGAAGTGGAAGAACGTTGCTTGGAGTAACGAATCATGGTACACAATGTGGTGAGCCGATTGCAGGGTGTGGATATGACGAATGCCTGGTGAACGTCATCTATCAGCGTGTGTAGCGCCAACAGTAAAATTCGGAGGCGGTGGTGGTATGGTGTGGTCGTGTTTTTCATGGAGGGGCTTGTACTCCTTGTTGTTTTGCGTGGCGCTATCACAACACAGGCCTACATTGATGTTTTAAGCACCTCCTTGCTTCCCACCGTTGAAGAGCAATCTGGGGATGGCGATTGCATATTTCAACACGATCGAGCATCTGTTCATAAAGAACGGCCTGTGGCGGAGTGGTTACACGACAATAACATCCCTGTAATGGTCTGGCCTGCACAGTGTTCTGACCTGAATCCTATAGCACAACTTTGGGATGTTTTGAAACGCCGACTTCGTGCCAGGTCTCGCCGACCGACATCGATACCTCTCGTAAGTGTAGCACTCCGTGAAGAGTGGGCTGCCATTCCCCAATACACCTTCCAGCACCTGACTGAAGGTATGCCTGCGAGAGTGGAAGCTGTCATCAAGGCTAATGTTGGGCCAACACCATATTGAATTCCAGCATTAGCGATGGAGGGCGCCACGAACTTATTACTTATTTTCAGCCAGGTGTCCGGATACTTTTATTCACATAGTGTATTTCTCAAAAATGTGACATGATTCTGACGTGATATGTTTCACACCTTACCACAAGTGCTTGTCCAGAAAAGAGAATAAAGGCAGCTATTGTTTCTAGAAGACACTTAAACATTTCTCTATCACTTGTGCAGCTGGTTGATTTAAGGTGCCTCGGGACGGACAGAGTAAATATGAGTTATCGTCACTGTTTATCCCATTTGCAACAAATTCATCACCACTGACAACAAATACTTTACGTTTCTCGCAGCTAGTTATAAATATTATCAACAATACAACAGCAGTCTCCAATGTCGAACAGTACACTTACGTCATTCTGAAGGGTCTCTGTTTTTCTGGCAAGTTTATTAATGTGCTCTATATTGTATGTCTAATAGACACTTATTCATCACACATTTCTACAATATCAAGTCTGTTATAAAGAAGTCCCAAAACAACGCAAATCACATTTTTAATACACCTACTATTTTCAGTTTCTTTTCAGAGAATCTAAGACGTGCGAGACTAACACATGGTAACATACATTACCCATGCGTTTATATTATGGTCTCTATAGTGACCAAACCTATTCTCTGGAGGAAGTGTCTGAAACTAATCCAATTAATATTAGCGGCTCACAAAAGCGCTAAAACCATATTGAGTTTAATGGGTGCCTGCGGTTGTTATATGAAGCTAAGAAAGAATTTTTAGACGTAAGTTCTTCATTACGTCAGGAAGGACAGGTAATGGCAAACTTTTCCAGCGCATTTTGAACTTGACAAAATTTCTCAATTAATGAGTACTGCGGCGCATTGCTTCTTGCAACGGATCTCGTCGGCAAAAACCGGTATTAGGTGAACGAACCTTCAAAATTTTACACCGCGAAATAATAACTAACTCCGCAGTCGGCCCAGAGGACCACGCAACGCTAACCGCCCATTGTATCATCCCCTGCTGTGTGGTGTAATTCGGATGCGGTATGGAGCGGCATGTGGTCAGCACACCGCTTTCCGGCCGTTGTTGGCTCTCCAGACCTTGGAGCCGCTACTTTTCACTCAAGTAGCTCCTCAGCTGACGTCACGAGGCTGAGTGCACTCCGCCACAAACCTCCCACTAATGAAAAAATCCCTGGCAGTACCAGGTGTTATCGTTTTCGAATATCGAAATGGGCGCGTAAAAAACACATCAGTCGATTTCCTTCCTTCATCTCCAATCCGGGACAATACTCTTTCTCTAATGACATCGACGAAGAAGGGATGTTAAACTCTAATATATCTTCCTTCCTTTTTAAGGTCGTGGCTTCAAACATTGTTAGATATGTTATAGTATAAGTGATTCTCTTTGTTTATGCAAATTTTACATGAATAATAAAAGAACTTACTTGGGAGTGATAGGAAGAAAATTATGTTCAGCTTCCAGGTCTCGACAGGTTGCTGTGATATTGAAATAACGAATGATGCGAAGTCGATAATAGAACGATTGGCTGCGTGAGTCGTAATTTAATGTTAAGTACTACAACGGCAAAAAGTGAGAAATTAGAATGAATATAGGGACGTGGGCAGCTCAAAGCCCAAAACGCACAAGGGAGGAAGTAACTAATGTGCAAAGCTCCGTCTTGAACAGGAGGAGAATAGCTGTAGATGTGTCCAAATCTCTTGCTCGTGAGTGTCAGATAATTCGCTAATGTTTCTCCAGTTCTCTCCAGGCGAAAGAAATCTCTCAATTATTTATATCATATTGAACTCTAGATCATATTCTGCCAGAATTTCTTAAATTGGGGCAGTGGTAATCAAACGATTATTCAAGTTATCATGCAGTATATTGTAAGTAGGCTGTTTAGGTTTTTTTATTGGTAACGCCACCTCTGTATGAAAATCACTGGCTGTGCTGTGGGCAGTCTGTGTCTGCTTTGCATTGTTGTAATACTCGCCATTGTAGTGTTGGGCAGCGGCAGCTGGATGTGAACAGCGCGTAGCGTTGCGCAGTTGGAGGTGAGCCGCCAGCAGTGGTGGATGTGGGGAGAGAGAGATGGCGGAGTTTTGAAATTTGTCATGAACTGCTATATTTATATATGATGATATCAAGGTAAATACATTGTTCGTTCTCTATTAATATCTTTCATTTTGCTAACTATCCCTATCAGTAGTTAGTGCCTTCCATAGTTTGAATCTTTTATTTAGCTGGCAGTAGTGGCGCTCTCTGTATTGCAGTAGCTTGAGCAGCGAAGATTTTTGTGAGGTAAGTGATTTGTGAAAGGTATAGTTTAATGTTAGTCAGGGCCATTCTTTTGTAGGGAATTTTGAAAGTCAGATTGCGTTGCGCTAACAAAATATTGTGTGTCAGTATAAGCACAGTCTTGTATAATTGTTGAAAGGGGACGTTTCATAAATATAGGGACGTGGGCAGCTCAAAGCCCAAAACGCACAAGGGAGGAAGTAACTAATGTGCAAAGCTCCGTCTTGAACAGGAGGAGAATAGCTGTAGATGTGTCCAAATCTCTTGCTCGTGAGTGTCAGATAATTCGCTAATGTTTCTCCAGTTCTCTCCAGGCGAAAGAAATCTCTCAATTATTTATATCATATTCAACTCTAGATCATATTCTGCCAGAATTTCTTAAATTGGGGCAGTGGTAATCAAACGATTATTCAAGTTATCATGCAGTATATAATCTACGAGACTGGAGATAAGTGATCGGACTTTCGGAAGAATACCATCTACAAAATCCCAAAGATTGCAAGAACAGATAAATGCGAGAACCACCGTATAACCAGCTTAACAACGTATACATTCATGTAACTGGAAAGAATAAAATGCAAAAGAATGGAAAAGAAAACTGAGGATATGTTAGATGTCTATCAGACTAGCTGTAGGAAAGGAGGAGGTAGCGGAGGGGAAGTTCTGATGCTGCGCTTGATAATGGAAACAAGGCGTACACTTTCGTAGGATTTATCAGTCTACCAAAACCGTTCAACAACATAAGGTGAGGCGCGGATGATTAAATTCCTCAGAGAATGTGTGTATTATTCATGATTTCGAACAAGTTTAAGGTTATTTGATTTTAAAACGCTGACCATGGCACGTATGTGTTTTTATTTAGAGACATATGTTAACCTATTATAAAGCAATGTCCGTGGTGATACGGTGACAAAACCCGCACGTGGCTTGCACATTTTTGTTCTCATGTGTAGAACTTCACAGATTTCGAAAATATTACACGATTTCATGAGAACATGGTGTGCCAGAACTTATTGTTCTTCCCTCACTGCCGCGTGGGTTAGGACATGCTTGAAGCATGTGACGTAATTTTTGATTGATAAAGCCCAAGGTCGGAGGGTTAGGTGGCGGGAGGAGGAGAGAAGCATGGGGTAGTGGACTAAATGGGGAAGGTAGTGAATTTAGCTACTCACAAATGAAATAGAATGTTTATTTCAAATGAAGCCTCGGGCGGGAAAATGGCTTCAAGTTCAACTGGAAAGCTTATTTTGATGTCACCTCGATCGCTCTGCGGTTACGACGTTCCCTGGCGTCGCACACTTTCTCATTTACATTCATATTTTCTAGGCTTCTGCTCAGATCATTTCAGAAGTTTATTTCTACCTTTCCAACCGAGCGAGGTGGAGGGCTACCAAATTCACTGGGCTCGCCATTTTTCGCACTCTTGCAGTCGCAATGACAATTAATTAATCATCAAGGATGATCGTTTTTTGTTGACTAACGGTTTCCCAGTCTTACTTAAAAAGTAACTAGAGGCTGCTACAGAAAAGTTTCATGAAAAAGGCCTCTTTTGGATCACACGTACGTCACAACGGTCTGTGTGAGAGTCATGATACATTTATACAGCGTGTTATCGTTTTTTAACTGTTTGGGTATAGTATTTTCTGAAGTAGAGATTAGGGACGAGTTTAGCACTTCTCTAAAAGAGCGTGGGAACACACTTAGGCTCTTTGGTGTACCAGCCCAACGATCGTTTCCTCCGCGCGGATTCCATCAGTGTTTGTATGGCTCACCTTACTGTCTTGTAAGCTAGCGCGCTGCATTTAAGGCAAGCTATACGAGCAAGTCCGGGAATTGTAAACTACGGATTCGAAGTTTTCTCTGAAGAAAACTGCATAAAAATTTCCATGTATCCACAAAGATCGAGATGAAATTAGAGTAAGAAAAAAAAAACTTTAAATTTATAGTTCGAGAACAGTGCACTTAGCTACAAGAGAGGCGTTGTGCTTCACGGTGCAGTTTACTGTCAAATTTCCGACAGCATATGTTTTCTAGAAGAGTCAAAAAACATTATGTTCTCCTACTGTATCTAGCGACAAGTGCACGAAGTCAAAATTGGAGGGATTCGATCTCTCACAGAGGGCCACCAACAACCGTTTCTCCAGCGGAACATTCGCGAGTGGAACAGGAAATGGGGAAAGCACAATGGTACAGAAAGTACTCTCCGCTAGACACCATAAGGTAGCTTGCGGAATAAACCGAATGTTTCAGGAGAAATAGTCAATATTCAGGGACATGACAGAAACAACCATTCGAAAGAAAAAAGTCTAGTAAACATGATCTCTAAAATGCGTACTTAAGAACTACGTATGAGCAAATCTCTTCAGTTGCAAATTCTTTGCTTTCTATAATGTAAACGGGTGGGGACCAAATCAAGAAATAAATGTGCAGTAAAAGTGAGAACGTGTTCACGTTCGCTGTTATGCCGGCCTGGTTGGCCGAGCGGTTCTAGGCGCTTAAGTCTGGAACCGTGCGACCGCTACGATCGCAGGTTCTAATCTTGCCTCGGGCGTGGATGTGTGTGATGTCCTTAGGTTAGTTAGGTTTAAGTAGTTCTAAGTTCTTCTAGGTGACTGATGACCACTTTACAGCTCATGTTTACTGGACTTTTATTTCTTGTTTTGGTCCACACTCTCTCAAAACATGGAAAGCAAAGAATTTGCAATGGAGAAGTTATGTTTCACAGTAGCGAAGATGAACAGATGCTTATACATCTTTTAAGTTATGGGTTTTTGAGCCCACGTTTATCACACATTTTTTTCCTTGTTTTCGTCCACACTACCTCATCCCTGAATATAGAAAGCAAATACCTTGCAGAAGAAGAGGTTTGTTTCACAGTGTCGAAGATGAAGAGGTGCTCATACCTCTTAAGGTAAGCATTTTAGAGCCCATGTTTGCTAGACTGTTGTGATTCAAATGATCGTTCCTGTCACGCCCATGAACACTGACCATTCCTCCTGGGACACCCTGTAGTTGTAAATGTAGTTAGAGATATCGCATCTAACATGCAGCTTTCTGAATTATCCTCTCGCCGGAGCATTCTCTGACGGTAGTCGTGTCCAAAATTTGCCCCTTCTCCTTGTCGTCTGATGCTCAACAGCAATAGCTAAGTACTCCGACATTTCCAACGAATTTGTTCGGTCCGTCAGTGGTACGGGTAGCGGTAACGAAGGCCGGCCGCGTGCATGCGGTCGCAGAAACAGTCGCGGTGCTGGGGGAGGAGGGCAGTCCTGTGTGTAGCGGAGAATTCGAGCTGCCCGGCGCTGCGGCGCACTGGTGGGGTTTCCCCAAGTCGCGCCCGACAAGGGAACCCCGAAATCGTTCCGCTGCTCAGCCCGGCTCAGCCCAGCACCGAACAGCGCAGCACGGCAGCGACTGCTGCGCCCTGGCTCGTCTGGCTCCGTTCCAGCGGAACAGTTCTCCTTCCTATGCCGGCACTACCTAGGATATTACGTGTTGCCAGTAGCTAAAGTTTTTGGGATTTCTTCTTAACTGCTACACTACCGTACGTTTCTAGCATTTGTAGACTTAGAGAAAGCTTTTGAGAATGTTGACTGGAATACTCTCTTTCAAATTCTGAAGGTGGCAGGGGTAAAATACAGGGAGTGAAAGGCTATTTACAATTTGTACAGAAAGCAGTTGGCAGTTATAAGAGTCGAGGGACATGACTGTGAAGCAGTGGTTGGGAAGGGAGTGAGACAGGGTTGTAGCCTCTCCCCGATGTTATTCAATCTGTATATTGAGCAAGCAGTAAAGGAAACAAAAGTTCGGAGTAGGTATTAAAATCCGTGGAGAAAAAATAAAAACTTTAAGGTTCGTCGATGACATTGTAATTCTGTCAGAGACAGCAAAGGACTTGGAAGAGCAGTTGAACGGAGTGGACAGTGTCTTGAAAGGAGGGTATAAGATGAACATCAACAAAAGCAAAACGAGGATAATGGAATGTAATCGAATTAAATCGGGTGATGCTGAGGGAATTAGATTAGGAAATGAGACACTTCAAGTAGTAGATGAGTTTTGCTATTTGGGGAGCAAAATAACTGATGATGGTCGAAGTAAAGAGGATATAAAATGTAGATTGGCAATGGAAAGGAAAGCGTTTCTGAAGAAGAAAAAGTTGTTAACATCAAGTTTAGATTTAAGTGTCAGGAAGTCGTTTCTGAAAGTATTTGTATGGAGTGTAGCCATGTATGGAAGTGAAACATGGACGATAAATAGTTTAGACAAGAAGAGAATAGAAGCTTTGGAAATGTGGTGCTACAGAAGAATGCTGAAGATTAGATGGGTAGATCACATAACTAATGAGGAGGTATTGAGCAGAATTGGGGAGGAGTTTGTGGCACAACTTGACTAGAAGAAGGGACCGGTTGGTAGGACATGTTCTGAGACTTCGAGCGATCACCAATTTAGTATTGGAGGTCAGCGTGGAGGCTAAAAATCGAAGAGGGAGACCAAGAGATAAATACACTAAACAGATTCAGAAGGATGTAGGTTGCAGTAGGTACTGGGAGATAAAGAGGCTTGCACAGGATAGAGTAGCATGGAGAGCTGCATCAAATCAGTCTTAGGACTGAAGACCACAACAACAACAACAACATCGTTTATAAATCCCCTTTTACTCTATCTGTTACTGCTGTCACAAAATGTAGGAGGAAGTAGTGATAATAGGAATTTGCATTACTGCTGATACTTGTTTTATGGGCATACGGCCGTGGGCCTAGGCATAATTCTCTGCCTAACATTTCGTCTTCCAATGCTGGAGATTTCATCAGAGGCTTTAACTACTCAGAAAGCTTGTTTGAGACCGTAACTGCTTTCTGAGTCGTTAAAGCCTCTGATGATGGCTCCACCATTCGAAGACGAAACGTTAGGCAGAGAATTATGCAGTGTACGATGGCCTTATTCCCACAGAACAAATTGTAGAGAATGGTCTTGACGGAATTCGTATGGCAAATTCTCCATACATCTTACAGCTGAAGAACAGGGCAAGTTTGATCACGACGGTTACATTGAAGTCCAGATCCGATAGCAGTGCCGTCAACGAAGCACAGCACTTAGCACCGAAAACATGTTAATCGAGGAACACCAATGCTATGTCATACAATACCAGGACTGGAGATGATGTATCGCCTCCTTAAGGAAAGAAAAGATCTTTCTTGTACCTAGTTCACGGAAAGTTTGGTATCTCATTGGGGCAGTTCTTGCAAAGGATGTACCTTGGTGCAGAAGTCCATGACGAATTGCCGGTAGTACAAGCACATTTCGGGAAATCTCACATCACGAAGCGCCAAGGATCGGAAATATGTGCTCTGATCGGCTTCTGTCATATTCAGATTCACAATATGGCACAGGGACAAAAAATGCTGTACATAAGACCGAGTCGTTTTCCCATGATTTTGGTCCCTGTTTTTCAATTGTTGTTCTGCTAAGCGGACTTGCTGCTGACGGCCACCAAACTTTTCTTTTCACTTGTGGCTGGAATTCGTCCTACCTAGTGAGCTTCTCTTCATTGTCCTCGAACGGGCTGTGCCGTTGCAGTAAAGGTATACATTTGCCAAACATCATATCATCCCACCTATTGTATACGGCTTCTTCTTTCACCTTGTACTGGCCAGCGTCTCCGGAAAACACTGATAAACGCCTGGCGTGCACGTAATATGTAGCTGTTTTGAAATGTGCTGGTTTCTTGAATATTCAGACCTTGGGAACGATGTATTGCTTGAATTCCGGTTCCTGTCTGTATAGGCGAAGACTTTTGCATTATCTGATTGGAGTCAAGGTGACATAGATGGTTTGAAGTATCCAATGTCTCCACGAATGAGTATCACGTCGTGACGGCAATCGAGTCCAAATCCGGAAGTAGGATCGTCAATGAAGTACTACATTTAGCACTGAAATCCGTTTGTTACGAATAACAAAATGCAGATAGAAAAAAATGAACTCCTGGACGGTGTGCACTGCTATTCATATACACTATTCTAGAATAAACAACGGTTACTAACATGAATTCCGAGAACCTTCAAGAAATGGGAAATGGTAAACAACAAATTATAGCTCGTGGTTGGGTTTGAGTTGGCTACCCGCAGAACGACAAACAAATACACTAACCGCTACGTCACATAGAATGCAGCGCAGCTCGCCGCAACATATATTTACAAACAAGTCATTTATAGTACGTTTAAAATAAGTTGCTGCTTTTGACAGTTCAGTGGAGGGAAGCGTAGTTGCCAGCGTGTGCTGGCCGCGTCAGCAGGTGATCGCAGTATAACGCGGAACCTGGAAGGCTAGCTGGACTGCGTGAACAGCAAGCCGGCCGATATGCGCTTTTTCTAAAGACAACTTTAAAGAAACTGTTCTGTAAAAAACTCTGATTCTCGCACATCTTACAGTTTAATTCGTCAGCTTCATGATGAACCCCTTATCATTTCGTTAATGGTCGTGATATATCCTAGTAGATAAACTCCTGCAAGAAATCCCTAGTTTACAGCGAAAAATAGGTGTCCAAAGAATTTGTATTTTGTGCGTGTTAGGTTGCACGTTGCTGTGTATTAAATGAAGACAATATATTGAATTATTCCTTAAATTTTGAAGGAGAGCTGTCATGAATTGCAGTGTATGTAAATCGCTCCGTCACGAACTCGTGCGTGGGTTAAAATGAAATATTCAAAAATTCCTCGTATCTCATAAATGGTTTGAGATTTCGAAACAAGATTTTGGCAAATGATAGCGCGCAAAAGCAAGAGTGTTTCGACATATGAGTAATATGCGAAACTTCCATATCTACCGCGATATTCAGGCTACTACAGATTTTTTTCAGTGATTTAATGTAATTGCTTAGGGCCATCAATAGCTGGTGAAACGAGAATTGCTGTGGGTTTTGCAACAGTATAAGTGAGAAGTCGCGTGTTTATTTATTTATTTTTACTGACAATGGGCTGTTTCATAAACTATTGACATGACTTGCACTCAATTGTCAGTTTAATAATACACTATTTCAGGATTCTGTCGTAATTTCAACTGCATTAGAAAATTAGTGACATGAATGTTTCTAAAGTCTGCTGTGTTTTGACAAAAGAAGCAGATTTTAATAGGGTAACAAGATAAGTTACGTATTATTTCCTCAAAGATCATCACAGTCCTTCATGAATCAATGTCTCCTCAACCACCTTCTTGGTATGCCAGACAACTCAAGACCATTTCTGTCGTGTAACATTTGCAGTGGCTTCTTTTGTCAGCATTTCAATCTCAGTGAGCGTACACTGTTAGTTGTTTTTTGCCACATTACTTTTCACTTAGGCCCATCTACTCTGTCGGATTTAAATGAGAATGATACGGAGGATGCCTGATTAAACTATGCCCTTCACGTTTAGCCAATTTGTCGACCTGGTAGCGTGAAGTTTTGGCTTATACGGTACTAAAAGTCCCATTAACTTCGCTTTATACATGTTGGTTCAACTTTATCTCAGGCAACATTTCTTTGTACACAGAGCAAAACATCTCTTTCCTCCACTCCATTGTTGGAGATTTATGCATCACAGCAGTGTGTATGGCGTTCTGTCCGTTACTATTGTCAAATTCCGAGGATGTTTTGCACCACAACGTTGTCTCCCCAGCCGGCCGGTGTGGCCGTGCGGTTCTAAGCGCGTCAGTTTGGAACCGCGTGACCGCTACGGTCGCAGGTTCGAATCCTGCCTCGGGCATGGATGTGTGTGATGTCCTTAGGTTAGTTAGGTTTAAGTAGTTCTAAGTTCTAGGGGACTGATGACCTCAGTAGTTAAGTCCCATAGTGCTCAGAGCCATTTTTTTTGTTGTCTTCCCAGATGTTGAACGGTGACGCTGGACGACACTTTTATTGCAAATCTCTTATTCAGATGTACTGTGCTGTTGCTGTAAGTGCAACGCAAACACAGAACACTTCTTCGCAGTATACGACGACTACAGAACGTTTCAGTGCCATAAAACACGACTGTACAACAAGGTCTGACGAGCGTTGACGCATCTACTGGCTGACTCCGCTGGTGCTGTTTACTCATGGTTTGGCAACAGAGGCGCTTTACCAGCCAGACCGCTTGCGGCGTAGCAGAGAAAGCAGGCTCGGCACTTGGTGTTATCCGGACAACGGCATCACGTCCCCCACAAGTCAGCCAAACGTCAAAAATCGCAACAAATATTAAACGCAGTATAGAAGGCAGTATGGAGCGCCTTATTACTTTACACCTTGTATCTTGTTTTCTTTTTAAGTACCAAGTCACACTGAATATTATTCATTCGTTAAATAAATTTCAGTTTTCAACAGCTGAAATGATTTTCATTAAAAATGTTAATCAATTACTTTCTTATTTATGTGTAGCGGAGGCTTTTTCTTTGTCCGGGTACTGTAATACATAAATACGTGTTTACGTTCAGATATTTCTTCTCCCATGTGGGAGAACAATAACAGGAGAAATAAACAGGCTCTCGTGTAACCTTTACATTGTGTCACGAAAGCAAGCAAACAACACAATAAAGACTAAGAAGAAACAAAAGCACAAAATACATTATTGTGATAGAGATAAGGTCGGCGAGAACAGGGTAACTTCCGATGTTCACAGACGCCGCCACAGTTCCCTTTTTCTGCGCAATACACCGTCTGCAGCATACTCAATTTTTAGAACTTGACAGTCAATTGATCGCTCACACCACTGACCCACTCCCAGCGAGGCTGTCTGCTTGCAAGCGATCACGTGTCGTCCACCTACAACCAGTAACCGATTTTGACCAGAATGCAGCTCGTGTAACAGTGCCGTAAGTCCTGCTTTTCTTACGTTAAAATTTGTCGATATGAAGGAATATTTCTGGGTTGTGTTAAGGGCGCCACGTGCTTGAGATCTGTGACTTCTTGGAATTGTTGGCTAAATGTTAAAACCAGTAGCATTACACGTATTTAAGGAGGCAGATAGAAACAAGTGCGAAATTTAGCATAGAATAGGAGTACTCAGTACTATTTTACATTATATATGAAGAATAGTGAGCGACAAAATCGGCCCCATACCTATGTCAGTTAGTTGATCAACAGCAGGGTTTCACATATCGAACCGACACACCCTTGAAAATAGTAGTCAACCATCCAGCCAAAGGCTACTTAACAAAGTTTCAAGAAACAGTATTGGGGAATCAGGATTAGAGTAATTATAGTGTGCACATAGGTATTTAAACTGTAATTATTTCCACGACCCATAAGCAAACAGAACAGGAAGAAACCCTAATACGTCATTCAATATGAGGTTTGGTCTACCATTCGCTTCGCAGTAGATATCAGATTGTAGATACAGATGCAGAGGTGGAAGTACGACACTGATCACATACAGCAGTTGACAAAAAATTGAAAACACCACAAACACAACACATTACCAAGCCTAATATGGTGTAGTAAAACTTTTGGCGTTCAAAACAACTGCCAGTCGTCTCGAAACGGATAAATACAGGCTCTGCATGGTTTTCAAGGGAATCTTACACTATTCTTCCTGCAAAGTAGTGACAAGCTCAGGTAACGATGGAGGAGATGCTAGCGATTACGCACCCATCTGTACCAAGAAGACCACTAAGGCTCAACAATATTGAGATCTGGCGACTTTAGTGGCCAGCAGAGGTTCGAAAGTTCATCCTTGTGCTCATAGATTCGAGCTCTGGCATCTGTTTTCGGTGAATAGGGACAGCAGCGCCATTGCGGAACAGATATTGTACCATGGGACAGACCTGATCAGCCACAATGATCATATAATCCCAGGTGGTAACGCGACTTTAACCGTGGGTCCATGGAATACCACTGCATGGTTGCCCAACACATCGCCATCGCCGAACCCCCCCCCCCCCCCCTCCCCGCTTAACTCTTGGGGTGTAAATTCAGTCAGAATTTGGAAACAGTGTGAAACAGCTTTACTTCTGCCAGTACCTCGTCTCCTACCTTTCAAACGTTACAGAAACTCTCCTGCCAACCTTGCAGAACTAACACTCCTGAAAGAAAGGATATTGCGGAGACATGGCTTAGCCACAGCCTGGGGGATGTTTCCAGACCAGAATTAGATTTTCACTCTGCAGCTGAGTGGGCACTGATATGAAACTTCCTGGCAGACTAAAACTGTGTGCCGGACCGAGATTCGAACTCTGGACCTTTTCCTTTCGCGGGCAAGTGCTCTACCAACTGAGCTACCCAAGCACGACTCACGCCCCGTTCATAGGTCCCGAGTTTGAGTCTCGGTCCGGCACACAGTTTTAATCTACCAGGAAGTTTCATATCAGCGCACACTCCGCTGCAGAGTGAAAATCTCATTTAGTGTGAAACAATTCTCACCGGCCCAAATGACAATTTTCCTTTGCTCCGTACTCCAGATTTTGTGGCTCGGCATCGCATTTTTCTGCTACGGGAATTTGCATCACTGATGGCTGTTTTGTAATTCCAACTCGCCCGGCACTTCCTTTCTTATGGAGCCCCCCTTCGTGTAGTTTTGGTGCTGGCAGGATTCACGAATGCGACATCTATTTCTGCAGTGACTTTTGCAGCCGTCGTCCACTTATATTTCATCACAATTCAGTACACATTTTTGTCCACGTTGTGACTTAGCGGATGGCGTTCTTCTGCTTTCCCTGTATGCGGTATAAATCTTTGACACGGTGCCTCTTAAAACATCAAATATTTCGGCTGCCTTGGCTACGGAAGCGCCCTTCATATGAATACCAATAATCTGACCATGTTTGAAGCCGCTGATGTGCGACGTAATGCACTCACAAACAGACAGAACACTTTTCTGACCACTAATGACACTTGCAACGTGTTGATTATGTCGCACAGGTACCGTTCGTGATCAAATTCGGCAGTGCGGTGCTTATGCTCAAGAACGTATATCTCGCTGTTTCCATGTTTTTGACCAACCCCTGTATTTGTATTGAAATATTTAACTGACGATAAGGAGTGTGATAATGGTCTTGTATTTTCAGATACAGTAAACGCTTTCGGTAGTGGATATTGATAAAAAGTGAATGCGGTAGGGCACCGATTTAGCGATAATACGTAAAACGTATACCCAGATGGTCAGGTGTGGATTTGTAAGTCCCTCCTTCCGAATGCGTACGTATAGCGCCGCGAGGGAATTGAAGTTTTTGAGCACGCTGATACACACTTAATACATAACGATAATACGAGAAAAAGAGGACGACAGCCAAAGACTTACGTACAGTCTGCATAAGTTATTGGAGTATGATCTAAAATTTCAGAACAAAAGACGAACATCATAACTTTCAAAGGAGAAGAGTATAAAGGAGTCCGCCGGCCGCTGTGGCCTCACTCCGGACTTCACTCCGGACCCACACTGCTGCTACGGTCGCAGGTTCGAAACCTGCCTCGGGCATGGATGTGTGTGATGTCCTTAGGTTAGTTAGGTTTAAGTAGTTGTAAGACTAGGGGACTGATGACCTCAGATGTTAAGTCCCGTAGTGCTTAGAGCCATAGAAAAGGACTCCCAAACCATACTTTGAACCAAGGTACAGTTTTGAATATTTGGATGTGAACATGTACAAAAGATAGGAAAATATCTGACCACAAATTACACGTATTTTACTGAAGTTAAAATATAAACGAAGAAAAAATTGGACAAGCCACATCCTGAATGATGGGCTATTTGAACGTACGTAGTCTCGGGACTGGGGCCATCTTCTGATGGCAGCGAAGATCTCTCGTACAAATTTCACGTGTTTGTCCTTTAATACAATTTTTAAATCATTTGTTCAAGAAGTGTGACTGGAGTTTTCCGTTCAGAGATACCTGCGAAAACAGCAGCGGCGTTCTCAAACCTTCATGGGAATATAATAAGAAATTTAGCGAAGAGGGCACGGAAGGTTACGCTCTTGAATTCTATAATACTGTAGTTTCAGCAGTTTTCTAAAATACGACACTATCGAAACGGGGAATTCTAGAAGGCAGAATGTTACGCCGAGATCGAGGAAGCTATTGGATCCCAGTAAGAGAAAAATAAATACGCAAAGGCACTGAAAAATCTCCAAGTCCATAAACCAAGCATCGGTAATCAAAACCTGCACACATTTGCTCGAAAAGCTGCATGTGGGTATCAGTCCACAAGGGACTTTAAAGACTTTAATGAAGAAAAATTACATTAACCCAACACTCTAGCACCGTCAAAATTCCACAGGCAATAAATCCTCTTTAATCGCCGCATCCAATCCAGTGTTGCAAACTGATTTATGGTATTCGAAGCAAATAAACAGAGACATGTGACAAATTGCTGTGGTGGGAGAGAAAAACGGGCTGCGAGTGACGCGAAGGCTTCGTCGCGTTATTCAGGGGACGAGGTGTGAAATGAGATTCATGCGGCCACTTCTGTGCTAATTCGCTTCTTCCGCCGCAGAAATTCGTGACGAGAGACAAGTGTCGATTACCCATGCTTTCAGTGATCACTATGCCTGTTAATTAATATATATCTGTTTTGCGCCTGCTCACTTCCTCTCAAGAACGCCTGAGAAAGGAACACCAGAGATAATATGATTGGGTTTCTTAACAAAGCTTTGTGATGGACCTCTAATGAGTTTCCCGCCGGAACATATTAAAATGAGAGAGTCGTCGACGCAAAGCTTATCCAACTAATGAATTCCGTTTGGAATGTATTTTCTTTTATTTGAAGACCCAGCCAAGATTCAGGCTCTCTCTGGCTGATGTTTCTGTAATATACAGACGACTATCAAGCATATTGTATCGCAATAAAAGGTACCGCTTTCAGTAGCTACATTCGAAGATTCATGAGCTACTAAGTTTGAAAAATGTCTAAGTTTACTCTGATAAGAGATTTTATTCCTAGTGTTAGTCATTCACCATTCATCATACTAATCTCAAGAACACTTAATTTTCCTGACAGATTTATTATCACTTACGATGCTTTATTCTGGCGCATTTTCAACGAGGTGCAAGTAATAGGCCTTGTTCCTCTCCGGGACGCCAAGAACACGATATCTGGAAATATACCTGTACGAAGGACAATCTTTCTTACATTGGGGACACTGACCTTAGCTAATTCGTAAGCTCTTTTAGCACTCAAGAAGAAATAAATTAGACACGTGTATCTGGTACCTTGTAGGATCAGCAACGACGCAGCTTGACATGGACGCCACGTGGTACCGAAAACGCTGGGGAGCCGCCCTAATTTACAAAATCCCAGGCACCGCCAGTATCTCACTTAGAGCGATCACAGCTAGGTGAAAGGCGAGCACGTCATTTGAATGGGTAAAGTAGCCTGGTAATCCACGTGGCCACCTTCCTGTCTGTGTTCTGGAACCGTTCAGACACGGTTCGGCAGCAACGGTTTGGTATTTGTCTTTTTAGGTGAGAGGTCGCCTGTAGAGTGCTGAAGGAGGAATAACGGATGTATGTAATTAGATAGTAGGTAAATGGACCGTTCGCCACTGGCAAGTGACGGCAAAAAAGACGTTGTTGCCGAATGGAATGCATAACCCTACGTTGGAACAGCAAGTTGGCGTAATGCACTGGATTTTAAACAAAGTGCGAAAGTTTTTTTTTTTCTATATAATTAGGTGCATGCTGTCGAACGAACTTGCAGATGACATGATGTACGCTGAGCAAAACGGCAACAGAAAAAACACAAAAAATATGCCGCAAACAGCGACAAAAATGAGATTTTCACTTTGCAGCGGAGTGTGCGCTGATATGAAACTTCCTGGCAGATTAAAACTGTGTGCCGGACCGAGGCTCGAAGTCACGACGTTTGCCTTTCGCGGGCAAGTGCTCTACCAACTGAGCCACCCAAGCATGACTGACGCCCCGTCCTCACAGCTTTACTTCTGCCAGTACCTCGTCTCCTACCTTCCAAACTTTACAGAAGCTCTCCTGCGAACCTTGCAGAACTAGCACTCCTGAAAGAAAGGATATTGCGGAGACATGGCTTAGCCACAGCCTGGGGGATGTTTCCAGAATGAGATTTTCACTCTGCAGCGGAGTGTGCGCTGATATGAAACTTCCTGGCAGATTAAAACTGTGTGCCGGACCGAGGCTCGAAGTCACGACGTTTGCCTTTCGCGGGCAAGTGCTCTACCAACTGAGCCACCCAAGCATGACTGACGCCCCGTCCTCACAGCTTTACTTCTGCCAGTACCTCGTCTCCTACCTTCCAAACTTTACAGAAGCTCTCCTGCGAACCTTGCAGAACTAGCACTCCTGAAAGAAAGGATATTGCGGAGACATGGCTTAGCCACAGCCTGGGGGATGTTTTCAGAATGAGATTTTCACTCTGCAGCGGAGTGTGCGCTGATATGAAACTTCCTGGCAGATTAAAACTGTGTGCCGGACCGAGACTCGAACTCAGGACCTTTGCCTTTCGTGGGCAAGTGCTTGGGTAGTTCAGTTGGTAGAGCAGTTGCCCGCGAAAGGCAAAGGTCTCGAGTTCGAGTCTCGGTCCAGCACACAGTTTTAATCTGCCAGGAAGTTTCAGTGACAATAATTTTTAAAAACATGCCATAACGTATAATAAATAAGATTTAAAGAACACACTGACGATTGCGATATTTGTCGCTGAAACCAGCTTGGGAGATAAAAAGGTAAATAAACAACAAAGTGTTTTGCATCAAGGTGGACTCAAAATTCCCATATTGTTGGGGTTTACCATATATTCATACCTATCTAGCGGTAAGTATCGACGTGAATCTTGATTTGTTAATCCAGCCGAAATGTCTCCTTTTTTTGAGCTATTAGTGGTTGTGTCGCATTGACCTCATACTAATCTACATCTACATCTACATCTACATTGATACTTCGCAAGCCACCCAACGGTGTGTGGCGGAGGGCACTTTACGTGCCACGGTCATTACCTCCCTTTCCTGTTCCAGTCGCGTATGGTTCGCGGAAGAACGACTGTCTGAAAGCCTCCGTGCGCGCTCTAATCTCTCTAATTTTACATTCGTGATCTCCTCGGGAGGTATAAGTAGGGGGAAGCAATATATTCGATACCTCATCCAGAAACGCACCCTCTCGAAACCTGGCGAGCAAGCTAAACCGCGATGCAGAGCGCCTCTCTTGCAGAGTCTGCCACTTGAGTTTATTAAACATCTCCGTAACGCTATCACGGTTACCAAATAACCCTGTGACGAAACGCGCCGCTCTTCTTTGGATCTTCTCTATCTCCTCCGTCAGACCGATCTGGTACGGATCCCACACAGATGAGCAATACTCAAGTATAGGTCGAACGAGTGTTTTGTAAGCCACCTCCTTTGTTGATGGACTACATTTTCTAAGCACTCTCCCAATGAATCTCAACCTGGTACCCGCCTTACCAACAATTAATTTTATATGATCATTCCACTTCAAATCGTTCCGCACGCACACTCCCAGATATTTTACAGAAGTAACTGCTACCAGTGTTTGTTCCGCTATCATATAATCATACAATAAAGGATCCTTCTTTCTATGTATTCGCAATACATTACATTTGTGGGGCGTTCAATAAGTAATTCAACTTTTTTTTCTCGGCCGATTTCGGATGAACAAATGCCGAGTTTGTTGTTGGACATCGTGGAATATTCCCGCTTCAGCCCTTGTAGTTTCATGAAGTTCCGGTAAGTGGCGGCGCTATACGTAGCCTGCTAAATGGCATCGGTAACGGAGGCGCGCTCCAAGCAGAGAGCTGTTATTGAGTTTCTTCTGGCGGAAAACCAGAGCATCGCATATATACATGGGCAACTGCAAAATATCTAAGGAGAGCTGGCAATGTACAGAAATGTGGTGAGTCGTTGGACGAGGCGTCCGCCAACGTTGCAGCAAGGTTGTAAGTAGCCTGTTTATATGTATGTCGGCGGCGCTTTAGTCTGCGTTAATATCACTGACAGTGCTGTGTGCGCCCTCTGTAAGAGACTCTGTGGCTGGTCGGACTCGTTGTTGGAGGTGAACAGCCAGCAGCGATGGAGGTTGGAAGTTAATAGTTAGCAGTGATAGAGGCTATGATTATATATATATATATATATATATATATATATATATATATATATATATATATATATATATAAATTTTTTTGTTTTCAGAGTCGCATCGAATGCTTGTCGAGGCATATGTTGATCATGCTCTATCAGAAGCAACATACAAAAGATGGTTTCAACGGTTCAGAAATAATTATTTTGATGTAAGAAATGAAGAAAGTGGAAGACCACAAAAAAAGTTCGAAGACACCGAATTGCAATAAATATTGGATGAAGATGATACTTTGAGTCAGAAGCAAATGGCAGCAATGCTAAATGTTGCACAACAAACAATTTCTGACCGTTTGAAAGCTATGGGAACGATCCAAAAGTATGGAAAATGGGTGCCACATGAATTGAATGAAAGACAGATGAAAAACCGAAAAACCATTTCTCAAATTTTGCTTCAAAGACATGAAAGAAAATCAACTTTACATCGAATTGTTACTGGCGATGAAAAATGGATTTATTTTAAGAATCCTAAACGGGAAAAATCATGCGTTAATCCGGGAGAACCATCAACATCGACTGCAAAACCAGATCGATTCGGCAAGAAGACAATGCTCTGTGTTTGGTGGGATCAGAAACGTGTGGGGTATCATGAGCTTCTAGAACCCGGTGAAACTGTGAATACTAATCGCTACAGACAACAAATGATATATTTGAACTATGCATTGATCGAAAACAGACCAGAATGGACCAGAAGACATGGAAAAGTAATTTTTTTCCGCGACAGTGCACCTGCACACAAAGCATAACTGGTTCAGGATACAATCAAAACACTTGGCTGGGAGCTGCTACCCCACCCGCCGTATTCACCAGACTTGGCCCCCTCCCACTACCATTAGTTTTCACCAATGGGACACGCATTGGCTGAGGAACACTTCTGTTCGTACGAAGAAGTCTAAAATTGGGTGTCTGATTGGTTTGCTTCAAAAGACGAACATTTTTATTGGCGTGGTGTCCACAAATTGCCAGAAAGGTGGTCAAAATGTATAGAAAGCAATGGTCAGTACTTTGAATAAAATGTTTTTACTTTTCAATTCAAAATAAGTCTTTCATTTTCACAAAAATACGCTCATTTCATACCGGTACACCTGGTATATAATTTTGGCATGTACAGAAAGAGTAGGGAGAAGAGAGTTCGAAATTTCCGTGACGGTAGTTCTAGCTTGCAAAACTGGGCCATTTACCGGCCGGGAATGCAGAGATGTAAAGCGAGCAGTTGAAAGCGTGGCCCGTGCTTCGCGGAATTTGAACGTGAACTTGTGTATTAGTCGGTGCCGCTGCCGCTGCCCGCCGCGGGCGCTGCAGATACGGCACGGCGGTAGGACCCGCGCGGGCCCTCGGAAGCTCCACGCACGTCTGGGCTTACAGCGCAAAACAGGATTACGTGCGCCGCCATTCACCGGCAGCCAACGAATCTGCGGCTCGTAAATGAAATTCCCGTACATCCATCCTCCCTCAAAAAACGAAAAAAAGCGCCGCATTTCACGATATACAGCGATAAAAAAAGAGAGAGGAAACACTAAATCCCGGAGCACAGTGACAAAACGAGCAACAGTCTGATCGTTTTTATTGCATCACGTTTAGATGAATCACACTTGCCGGACAAATCCAATATAAAATCCCATTACTTTTTGCCATTACAAGTTGTCTGCGCAGATATTAAAATTGCGGGGAGCAGAGCTGCCCGGAGGACGAGTGTTTTCCAATCCCGCGCGCTCGGCTCGCGAGAGATGGAGCGCCGAATTCGCGATGAGTGAGCGACAGGCGGCGATCCAGCTGCCTGTACATTCCGTTAAGCCGCGTGTCCCTCACTGTCCGCCATAAGCACTGCACATTTAGGTCTGTACCGATAGCGCAATTCTCTGCGACGAGAACGTTATCTGTAAATTTTAAAGGTACACTTGTGTTAGTCGGGAATGATTTATGATCAGAATACAGGGTGCCCCAAAATGGGCATATGAAATCTGCTCCCAATGATTTTTATAGCAATACAAAAATCTGAGAAATCTGGCCCGAGAATTCCAGGAAATACTCTGATGCCCATATTACGACCTACCTGAAGGTCGTCGAGCAGATGCGCAAAACTATAGGCCTATATCTCTGATGTCGATCTGTTGCAGAATTTTAGAACATGTTTTTTGCTCTCGCATCATGTCGTTTCTGGAAACCCAGAAACTACTCTGTAGGAATCAACATGGATTCCGGAAACAGCGATCGAGTGAGACCCAACTCGCTTTATTTGTTCATGAGACCCAGAAAATATTAGATACAGGCTACCAGGTAGATGCTGTTTTCCTTGACTTCCGGAAGGCGTTCGATACAGTTCCGCACTGTCGCCTGATAAACAAAGTAAGAGCCTACGGAACATCAGACCAGCTGTGTGGCTGGATTGAAGAGTTTTTAGCAAACAGAACACAGCATGTTGTTCTCAATGGAGACACGTCTACAGAGTTTTAAGTAACCTCTGGCGTGCCACACGGGCGTGTTAAGGGACCATTGCTTTTCACAATATATGTAAATGACCTAGTAGATAGTGTCGGAAGTTCCATGCGGCTTTTCGCGGATGATGCTGTAGTATACAGAGAAGTTGCAGCATTAGAAAACTGCAGCGAAATGCAGGAAGATCTGCAGCGGATAGGCACTTGGTGCAGGGAGTGGCAACTGACCCTTACCATAGACAAATGTAATGTATTGCGAATACATAGAAAGAAGGATCCTTTATTGTATGATTATATGATAGCAGAAGAAACACTGGTAGCAGTTACTTCTGTAAAATATCTGGGAGTATGCGTGCGGAACGATCTGAAGTGGAATGATCATATAAAATTAATTGTTGAGATTCATTGGGCGATTCCTTAGAAAATATAGTCATGCAACAAAGGAGGTGGCTTACAAAACACTCGTTCGACCTATACTTGAGTATTGCTCATCAGTCTGGGATCTGTACCAGATCGGTTTGACAGAGGAGATAGAGAAGATCCAAAGAAGAGCGGCGCGTTTCGTCACAGGGTTATTTGGTAAGCGTGATAGCGTTACGGAGATGTTCAGCAAACTCAAGTGGCAGACTCTGCAAGAGAGGCGCTCTTCATCGCGGTGTAGCTTGCTGTCCAGGCTTCGAGAGGGTGCTTTTCTGGATGAGGTATCGAATATATTGCTTCCCCCTACTTATACCTCCCGAGGAAATCACGAATGTAAAATTAGAGAGATTCGAGCGCGCACGGAAGCTTTCCGGCAGTCGTTCTTCCCGCGAACCATACGCGCCTGGAACAGGAAAGGGAGGTAATGACAGTGGCACGTGCAGTGCCCTCCGCCATTCACTGTTGGGTGGCTTGCGGAGTATAAATGTAGATGTACCTATCTCACGAGGGCTCTCGTCCACCAGCAACTCTTCCTATTAGTCAAGGTCCATCTGCTCTTCAGTTCTCGTCCATCTCTGGAGATAACAGCTTGATCAGTCACACTTAGCACAAATCTAACTTTCGTAGTGCCCAGTTCTTCTTCCTTGTGTGTCCGTGTATTTATACGGGGGTCGATCAATAACTAATAAAACATACTTTTTTCCTAAAAGAAGGTTGGTTTTATTCGGGACTCCAATACACCATATTATTCCCCACTCTTTTGGCTACAAAACCCAATTCTTCAACATAACATCCGTTCAGTGCGACGGCCTTAACTTCACCTTACTATGAGGGCCTGTAGGCCCCCATGGTACCACTCCAGTGGTCGACGTTGGAGCCAACGTAAACTACTGGCCATTAAAATTGCTACACCAAGAGGAAATGCAGTTGATAAACGGGTATTCATTGGACAAATATATTATACTAGAAGTGACATGTGATTACATTTTCCCGCAATTTGGGTGCATAGATCCTGAGAAATCAGTACCCAGAAGAACCACTTCTGGCCGTAATAACGGCGTTGATACGCCTCGGCATTGAGTCAAACAGAGCTTGGATGACGTGTACAGGTACAGCTGACCATGCAGCTTCATCACGATACCACAGTTCATCAAGAGTAGCGACTGGCGTATTGTGACGAGCCAGTTGCTCGGCTACCATTGACCAGACGTTTTCAATTGGTGAGAGATCTGGAGAATGTGCTGGCCAGGGCAGCAGTCGAACATTTTCTGTATCCAGAAAGGCCCGTACAGGACCTGCAACATGCGGTCGTGCATAATCCTGCTGAAATGTAGGGTTTCGCAGGAATCGAATGAAGGGTAGAGCCACGGGCCGTAACACATCTGAAATGTAACGTCCATTGTTCAAAGAGCCGTCAATGCGAACGAGAGGTGACCGAGAAGAGTAACCAATGGCACCCCATATCATCACGCTGGGTGATACGCCAGTATGGCGATGACGAATACACGCTTCCGATGGGCGTTCACCGCGATGTTGCCAAACACGGATGCGATCATCATGATGCTGTAAACAGAAACTGGATTAATCCGAAAAAATGACGTTTTGCCATTCGTGCACTCAGCTTCGTCATTGAGTACACCATCGCAGAAGCTCCTGTCTGTGATGCATCGTCAAGGGTAACCGCAGCCATGGTCTCCGAGCCGATAGTCCATGCTGCTGCAAACGTCGTCGAACTGTTCGTGCAGATTGTTGTTGTCTTGCAAACGTCCTCATCTGTTGACTCAGGGATCGAGACGTGGCTGCACAATCCGTTACAGCCAAGCGGATAAGATGCCTGTCATCTCGACTGCTAGTGATACGAGACCGTTGGGATCCAACACGGCTTTCCATATTATCCTCCTGAACCATCGATTCCATATTCTGCTAACAGTCATTGGATCTCGACCAATGCGAGCACCAATGTCGCGATAAGATAAACCGCAATCGCGATAGGCTACAATCCGACCTTTATCAAAGTCGAAAACGTGATGGTACGCATTTCTCCTCCTTACACGAGGCATTGCAACAACGTTTCACGAGGCAACGCCGGCCAACTGCTGTTTGTGTATGAGAAATCGGTTGGAAACTTTCCTCGTGTCAGTACGTTGTAGGTGTCACCATCGGCGCCAACCTTGTGTGAATGCTCTGAAAAGCTAATCATTTGCATATCACAGCATCTTCTTCCTGTCGGTTAAATTTCACGTCTGTAGCACGTCATCTTCGTGGCGTAGCATTTTTAATGGCCAGTAGTGTATTGGTGCACCACTAACCTTCTGATTATCAACGTGCTGCTTCCTACATTGGGTCAAAGAGATGGAAGTCGGAATTGCTTTTGTTAGGCAGCAAGGAACCCAGCGGGCACACACCTTTGAGCATACCAGTAGATAGACGAGTGTGTCGGCACTACCAACAGAGTCGTCCAGTTGAGCAGTGAGCTGTTTGATTGTGTGATTACGTAGGCTTTCCCGGAGTCTTGAAAGTCTCTTCGGGTTTGCTGCCGGATCCTAAAATCAACTTGACTCCATATTTCGGCCATCCAGCTGGTCGCCATCTTCAGGAAAATGCTGCTTCTGCTGATGAGTCCCTTTGATAACTGACGCCAGGCTGCAAATCGACGTCCTATACAGGGCACGTTTCAGTACACAGCGTATGCTCCGCCCATCGCGGATGCTGCCCTCCAAGGCAGGGAGGTGGCGCCGCCCTTAGTGGAACACTGCTGGCAACAATATATCGCACTCAGGACCGCACCGAAGAACGTTCAATTTTGATGCGAGACAATACAGGATTTGCTAAGAGGAAACCCATTGTCTCTGTTTATTAAATTATCCGCCAATTTCAATCGCCTCTTTATAGACACTGTTCCAAAAACCGGGAATGTTGGCAACTACTACAGTTTCATCAAATTTCATACGGTGTCCCTCATTTAAGCAGTGTTCTGCTACTGCCGATTTTTCCGGCTGTTGTAGCCTCGTATGACGGAGATGTTCCACACACCTGTCATGCACTGTGCGAATCGGACGGCCAACGTAAGCTTTCCCACACTGACACGAAATTTTGTATACACTGTGTTTCCGAAGTCCCAAATCATCTTTCACAGAGCCGAGTAGTGCCCTTATTTTAGAAGGTGGACGGAACACACACTTAATGTTAAAAATCCTTAAAATTCGTCCAATCTTAAACGATATGCCTCCAGCATAAGGAAGAAAGGCCACCGATCTATGCTCCGCTTCATGCACCTCCGGAGATGGTCCAAATTCCATAGCCCGACGAATCTGCTTCTCGGAGTGTCCATTTTCCTTAAAAACAGCCATCAAATTCGCAAGTTCTTGAGTTAAGCTAACCGCGTCGGAAATGGCATATGCTCTCCATACCTAAGTCCTAAGGACGCCACTGCGTTGGTGTGGTGGATGACAACTCTTAGGATGCAGATACCAATCCGTGTGCGTCGGCTTTCGGTGAACACTTTTTATAAACCATAACGTCTAAAAATCGTAGCATCCCATCACTTTCAACCATGTTATTTAGTGATCAGCGAACAGCCTTCCGACATTATCCATTGGATCATATACACTATGTGATCAAAAGTATCCGGACACTTATTAATGGATATTACTACGGGATACGTCCACCCTTTGTCTTTATGACGACTTGAACTGTGCTGCACTTTCAGTCGGGGATCCGAAGGACTGTGGACGAATGACAGTCTACTCTTCTTCAAAAGTCGAAACCAGAGCAACTTCGACAAACTGTCGCTTCAAAGATGCTGCTTTATAACAGCGTGCACTGCCACGCTGATACAAACGATTATCGTCTCCGAACTGTTCGTTTCCACAGTGCGCAGTATACGAAGCTGCAAAATCTGTTCATATCCTTCCGCATTTAGTTATTTTTAAACGCAATAAGGAGACCACACTCTAAACACGAAAAGCACTGCTACATCGTAACACCGCCTCCTCTGCTCGTCGCTGTTGACACTAAACAAGATGGCAGGTAACGTTCTACAGGCATTCTCTTAACCCAAACCCTTCTATCGGATTGTCACAGGATATACCGTCATTCATCACTCCAAGTCACTCGTTTCCTGTCGCCCACTGTCCAGTGGCGTCGCTGTTTACACTGCCTCCAAGTATCGCTTAGCACTGACTATCGAGGTGTGTGGCTTACGAGGAGCTGCTCGAATAATGTACCCCACGATTTTTAACTCTCTACGCAGTCATTGTTCTACGTGGACTGCTGGTAGCACTCGGGAACTCACTAGTCATTCCTCCCGCTGATTTAATGTGATTTTGTACAGCCACTTTCTACAATACTGGACGGTCCGTGTCCGTCCGTCCATGAGGTTTGTACGGCTGGTCCCGACGGATGTTCGAGTCCTCCCTCGGGCATGGATGTGTGTGTTTGTCCTTAGGATAATTTAGGTTAAGTAGTGTGTAAGCTTAGGGACTGATGACCTTAGCAGTTCAGGCCCATAAGATTTCACCCACATTTGAACATTTTTGAAACACGAGGTTTGCCTGTTCTTGCCTTAGCTGTGGTTGTTCCATCGAATTTATACTTCATAATAATATCGCCATCAGTCGACCTGGGCTCCATTTCAAGTCACAGAGAGCTGACGAAGACTCTCGACAAAGTTTTGTTGGCGCAGTGGTAATCGAAGAGATGACATTAGATCGTTAGGAAGAAGATTCCACAGTAGGAGCTTGTTAACTTTACAGCGAAATGCTCACATCAAATAATACATTCTGGGGCCTACTAGTGGAATAGCAGTTGCATCCCTATCGTAAATAACTTGTGCAAACAATGAGATCAAATGAGTCTGTATCCTGAATTTAGTTCAATCAGTGGGTTACACAGCGACGAACTGCAGTGCTGAACTTGCTGTAGTTTTCACTGTTCGTGGGTGAGGGCTCTTTCAGTCGGCCGGCCGCTATGGATGAGCGGTTCTGGGGGCTTCAGTCCGGAACCACGCGGCTGCTACGGTCGCAGGTTCGAATCCTGCCTCGGGCATGGATGTGTGTGATGTCCTTAGGTTAGTTAGGTTTAAGTAGTTCTAAGTCTAGGGGACTTATGACATCAGATGTTAAGTCCCATAGTGCTTACAGCCATTTGAACCATATTTTAGTCGCCAAAGTGTTTTTTATTTCTAAAATAGTGTAGACAGGTTCGTATTATATGATATGATCGTTTCAGATCGCCAAGAACGATCCTCTATCAACATGTGGCTGAAACTGGGCAAGACGAACTGACAGGGCCTCATTTGTTGCCATCGCGTTTGAATGGTGCTAGTTACACGGCGTGCCATTTTCTGACGCCTTGTAGTGATCACCAGCTGGAATTTATTTCGCCTTTAATCTGACAATGACAGTATACCAAAAAATGTTAGGCAAAAAGTTTGCTGACGTTCCTGCTGTAATGAGACCTTTTATTTTTTTGTGGAGGTAACGATACGACCGTTTCATTGTTTTTACGCTCTCCTCCGTCTCTTTTAATATTATGCCAGTCTTTAAATCTCTACATACGACCGTCGATCAGTGTCAAAGCTCTCGAAAATCTCTCTGAAACTGTCTAGTTTTCTCCACGCTTTGCAACGTGTACTCCCTAGAGCTCTGTTTCTTTCGACACATTATTTTCTTCTGATACCGTTTCATGTATCCTATATATATACACTTTATCTATAGAAACTGACTCAAACAGCAGTCTTGCTATCCTGATACAGATCTTCGTGTGTTCTGAAGATTGCTTTAAGGGATTTCCATGATTGTCCCTTTCAACTAGAACTTGACCTATCATCGCTGAATATCTAAGCTAGTCTTTCTTCTACATCTACATGGTTACTCTGCAATTCACATTTAAGTGCTTGGCAGAGGGTTCATCGAACCACAATTATACTATCTCTCTACCATTCCACTCCCGAACAGCGCGAGGGAAAAACGAACACCTAAATCTTTCTGTTCGAGCTCTGATTTCTCTTATTTTATTTTGATGATCATTCCTACCTATGTATGTTGGGCTCAACAAAATATTTTCGCATTCGGAAGAGAAAGTTGGTGACTGAAATTTCGTAAATAGGTTTCGCCGCGACGAAAAACGTCTTTGCTTTAATGAGTCTCCCCTATTACGTGATAATACAAAACGAGCGTCAACTGGGACCTGCCACACCATATAGCAATCTTTTCTAAATCGCTTTGTAACTGATACTGGTCTTCGGATGACCTTACTAGACGGTAAATTACAGCATCGTCTGCGAACAACCTAAGAGAACTGCTCAGATTGCCACCCAGGTCATTTATATAGACCAGGAACGGCAGAGGTCCCAGGACGCTTCCCTGGGGTACATCTGATATCACTTCAATTTTACTCGTTCCTAATGACATCATAATGAAAAGGTCTGAAACCGACATGCTTTTTAACCCATGCATGAGGTAGCGAAAGCTACAGAATACCAGATGTAACAGTTGTATGACAATTTATACACTCTTGTAGTTTAAATATTATAAAACTTCGTTAGGAATAATAACACATGCGTAAAAGTGAGTACAGGACATGCCTGTGCCATTCATTTGATAATTTAATGAAAAGAAGGTACACAAAAGGGAGCAACAGCAAGTATTAGGTTGGTGCGTAAGTTCGTAGCGTTTTTGTTTTGCATGTTCATTTCCGGAGATAGTGGAGATAGCGAGTGGAGCTGTGGACGCTAGGAAATGGAGTGCCAAATGGAGAAATCTGAAAATATCTGAGATATCCTTCTGTTTGAGTTCAATAGAGGGATGGCAGCAGCGGAGGCAACCAGAAACATTTACGCTGTTGGGAAAAGCACGGCAAGAAAATAGTTTTATCTTTTTAACGAGAATTCTTTTGACATTAGTGACTCTCCATGTTCAGAAAGACCTTCAGCGTCTGATGAAGATCGTGTAAAGGTATTAATCCACAATTATCTACGTCATTGTACTCGAGAACTGGGAATGACGATGAACTGTGATCCTTCGACACTCGTGCGACATTTGCATGCAATGGGGAAGGGTCAAAAATCGATGCTCAAGCCAAAATCATAAAAATCGGCGGGTGACCGTAAGTGCAGCTCTGCTTGTTGGTATCAGCTGGCTCGTGAACAACGCGACCATTCCCATCTTGTATCGTTACTGGTTATGAGAAATGGTGTCTTTATGCTAATATAAGGAAAGTAAAGGGATGCTTGGGCCCAAACAAAGTAGCAACTCCCCCTACAAAGACATCTACAAAAGATAATGTTATGTTTGTGGTGGAATAGCGACGGTGTGGTGTACTACGAATTGCTTCCCCGAGGTGTAATCATCACTGATGACATTTATTGTCAACAACTGAGACGTCTTGCAGACCCAGTCCAAGAACAACTACCAGGAAGACTGCGTGAAGTGTTGTTACTCTACAATAACGCCCGACCGCCTTTTTCTAGACTGACAAAAAATCACTAAACCCGGAGTTGAGTTCGGAAGTCATTCCGTACCCGCCTTATTCACCTGATCTTGCGTCCTCAGATTTGCACCTTTTCCACTCTGTGTCGAACAACCTTCAAGGAACTTCCTTGCCAGATAAAATGTGCCCCGAACATGGTTCGTTGCCCCAGCGTAGGCAGACTGTCGTAAACGGCGAAGGAGATTACATTGTTGATGACTTAAGTCTCTGTTATGTGTAACTGTTGTGTTTATTAAACTTGCGGAACAACGCTACGAACTTAAGCACCGACTCAATGTTTAATGTCAGAAGTTTGTGACTTGTTAAAAACCTATCGACAAGCATATGATTAAGTTTTGAAAGCTTCATAGTTCAGCTGGTCGAAATGGTGAAAGAACTGAAGAAATAATTTACACAGCGTCTTCACAGTCACACCATCATTTTGAGAGTTTATGTACACTAGGACAGTGGTGAAGCACAAAAAATATTTGTTACAATATCCACAGATGATACATTTTAAAATTTTAATTTTCAAAGTTCATCAGTCGTAGAGAAGACCTGTTGGTATAACTGAACGCGCAGCGCGCTGGCTAACAAGACACGGAGGGGCGCCAGACCTTGAATCCACGATCTTTTGTCTAGTACATCGGTCTACCCTAGAGTGGTTTTTACAGCATCCTCCATGTCCTTTTAGGAAAATGTCACACTGCCACACCGTTAACAAAAACTGCCAAATCGTGAAATAGCTGACCCAAATACAGACGAATCCCGTGACCACGGAACAATTGTCAGCAAGACGAGAATTCATTAGTTGCAGAGAGCTATAATCAGTAGCTGCACGCCAAGGGATGATAACACGAAAGTGTTAACATGGTAAGAAACGCTCAGAAAATGAATATGTTTCTTACACAAGTTTAATACGATTTTATAATAATAATAATTGTTATTATTATTATTATTCACGGTTGGGGCCTACTGGACCACACGATGTAGAATAAGGGACGTTTTTAGCGCTTTGTTTTAGTTTTCCTTTGTATCCATGTATTACTTTTATTCTCTTGGAATTGACTCTTTTCCACTCGTAAGAGCACGTTGTTACGCTTTCTTGGGTCTTTCTGGCAGACTTTTCAATTTCTTTATTTAATCTTTGTCTGTACGTCCCTTCTTCAATATAATTTGTACATTAAATTTTCCTAATTACTATTCATTATCTCTTTAGGATTTCTTCAGTATCCCTTTTTCCGTTCAATTTCTCTTTTGGATTTCTTCAATGTCCTTCCTGTTGAAAACGAGTGTTTCAACGCCATAACGACACTTTGGTTTTATGGTTCAAATGGCTCTAAGCACTATGGGACTTAACATCTGAGGTCATCAGTCCCCCTAGACGTATAACTACTTAGACCTAACTAACCTAACAACATCACACACATCCATGCCCGAGGCAGGATGCGAAACTTCGACTGTAGCAGGAGCGCGGTTTCGGACTGAAGCCTAGAACCACTCGGCCACAGCAGCCGGCTTGGTTTTATGACTGTGCTGTAGTGTTACCACCTGATGTATTTTGAGATGCATCTTTCGTTGTTAAAGATATCTCTTGCAAACCTGAGAGTTGTAAAACTCTTTCCATTTTGTGGCAGTGAGTATTGTAACCAGTCTTTTTCAGGGCAGTTTCAAGAATGGTTTCGCCAAAATTTTTGGACTGGGAAACTCTCTTGTTTTCTTATTTTATTTGGTTTTTAGAATATTGTGCGCCAGATCCTTGTTGCACTTGTATTTTTTTTTTTCAAACGGTATTTGGAGCCGTGCTCTTTCCTCCTTTTCTTCAAGAATTGCTGTTCACTTTTATGGTGTCTGAGATTCCGGGTATACAATCACCGGGCCACCTGTAAGAGCTAAGCTGCCTATCTGGACATTGGTTCTCCTTAATTTGATAGGCTCATCAATTATTAGCTCTGATTTTGTTGTCCGCCACGCTTGGATCACTTCTTGCAAGACCACAGTTATAAAGCAATGGTGAGAATCCATCATTTTGTCTCACTTCTGTTTTAATTTCAAAATGTTCCGAAATTTCTTCACTGAATTTTACCTTACATTTTTCACCATTTAATTTTTCACTAATAATTGCAATGGTTTTGGAGTCCAGACCTTGTTCATTCAAAATTTGGAAGAGGGACTTACGATCAGTTGAGTCTCTAACATGTTTAAAATCTGTGAAAGTACAAGCTACCTTATAATTGTAAGTTTTTTAATGCGGAGTATTAAAGTCAGATCTAAAAACTGTTCTGAGCAAAACCTTTGGTTTGAAATCTGCTTGATTCTCGCCACTTTTGCATTTAAATTGTTATCGACCATGGTCTGCGGTGCACTGAGATAAGAGTTTTGTATGGTCTGGAAGAAGATAAATCCCTCTATAATTATTAACATCCGTTCTGTGTCACTTTTTACGCTGTTGATGCATCAATGCAGTTTTCCAGTCATCCGCAATTTGTTCAGTTTGTCAAACGTTTCGAAATTTCTTTCAGTTTTTTTTTTTGAGCTAGCTGATTTCAGGAGTTCTGCAACAATTCCGTCTTCATCAAATGCTTAGTTATGGATAACATTATATAATTTTTTTGTAACTGTAGAACTATTAACAAATAAGGATGTGACATCTAACGATACATATTTTACTATTTTGAGTACAGTTTTCCATAAAGGAGAAAAGCCATCGGCTTCAGTGAAATTGAAAAATGCAATCCCAGACGTAGACAGTTATGAACAGAATGACAAACACTACCATAAAGCCGATAGAGAAATTTAAGCGAAAATAAAGGAATTGAAGTATGACTCATGTATCCAATTGTCACGTTCTCGAAAGTGCGACTTATCGTTGCCAACAGAAAGAAATATGAATAGCAAATATCGATATTTCACTTGGCCCAATACGTCTTAATTCTGTTTTGAAAGTTTCTCATTTTTGTCACACACCAAGACAATACAAAATCTGCTGCTTATCCGGATTCAAAGTGTCTACAAACGAAAATGGGTCGTCTAGATTTTACTCTAATTACATTGCGATTGCGTATCAGCTAAGAATAAAATTCTCCAGGTATCTCTTTTGTTGACGGATGCCCGATTATCAGATTTATTTTTATTGTTATATTTTTTTATTCTTTGTTACGTCAGGTCTGAAAGCGTCTGCACTGCGGTAATCACATGTGTAAAAATATAAAATTGGACGTAACTGTGACTGTGCAGAAATCATAAAGCTAAATAAGCTTAGAGCGCGTTTCCACGAACACAGTAGCTTATGTCATGAATTATTTGACATATTGCTTCGGAGGTTCACTATGAAGCATTATCGGGCCTCTATGTTCGTTATCTAATTAAGTTTGATCACACATATGAAAGCCGCCAAAGAATGGTGAGGAAGGAAAAAAATGTGAAGCGGTCACACGTGAGAAGAACAGGAGAGTCGCAGTCAAATGCGGATCATTTCATGAGCTATCAAACGTAAGAAGAAAGTATCGGACATAATGAGCAGGTGAAGTTCCTTTTGTTTAATCGCTAGGAAAATGCTAGATATTGAAAGTCTCCGTGTAGAATCTTATCGACGGTAATTTTTTTATAGTGGTTCATTAGATGAACAGTTTGCCACAAAGAAGCACGTTAAAAGACTACTTCTGTGGCACGTTGCATCTTGTACAACTACAGTAGCGGCGTGTGAGCGGCGCGTTGCAGATTAAATCGGCTGTCAAGCTCTTCACTTAGACCACGGAAACGTAGGAGCAGCTTCACTACCGTGAGAACTCTGTATCCCTTTCTGTCACGTTAATCTGCCCTTTCATTTAGGTTCCATACATCTGCGAAGAATGCAATGAATTATTTTTATTTCTGCTACATTGAGCTTTACGCGAGATGAATACAAAGCTGCTCCATACATTCAATGCAATGACTTGTGTTGGTACCGCATCCAGAATGGAGTAATATGTTTTCTTTTAGAAATTCGTGCGTTCAGTTATAATACACAAGCGTTTACAAGGAAAGAAGCACAGATAATTAATTTAATGATGCTGTTACGCCTTCTCTTTCTTCACTAATATCTTTGCTAGCATTGTTGGTCGTGGAAATATCCTGGCAGTATTGTTACCCAGCAACGGCGTTCGAAATCGTTGTGGTGTCCGTTTCCGATGTAAATGTTTCTCTAACCGTGTAATGCGTGATCTTCACTGTCATTGTACCTACGAATGAATACCAGCTCAGGGCGTTTAGCATGTTTGCGGTCATGTAAGTAGTTCCTGCGATTTTAGTATGTTACAGCTGTGCCAACCACGTTTACCATAAATCTACCAGACCAGCTCAGTAGCAACTGTTGGACGTGATGTAACTGTGGATCAGTTTATTAAAGTGAGTGAGCTCTTTTATCTACCTGCTCGATGTAACAGGTCAGTAGGTTGTACCTAATAGCATTGTGAAGTATTAACGCATTTATCTGCCTGATTTTGTTATTTAGTTGTGCTCTTTTGGCGTAAGTGGTATAATTTATTAATTAACTTGTTATGTCATGATTTAAATGTCGCTAATTATAAGCAGATAAAACGTAATCATTGCTACAAATTTCATTAATTACATTCGGAGGAAACATTCCGTTTTCGCGACTAGCAAATCTGAGTGTTAACTGCATCAAATCGCCAGTATCCAGTTCATATTGAAGTCCTTACTGACAGAAATATGCTTATGTCGTTTCAGAATACGTGGAACAGAAGCATGTTTATCGTTTTGTTGTTTGCAAGGAATGAAAATGCTACATAACGATCATATAGGGCAGGGGGGTGGGGGATCAGCAGTATTTTGCATTGTATGTCTTTCAGATATTTTTTTGATCAAACATATAAAAACTAACCATTATCAGATAAAATAGTATTCGAATTGTGGTAACTTAACATTCTACAACAATTCTGCCACAGAATTAAATGAAGACCAATGGGACTTTCATCATAGTAATTTCTCAGTTTCAGTACAAATATCGAGCGCACACCATTTTTTATCGCGTAATATACAGGTGTTGCTTGATTTAATTGGTAGAGCACTTGAACTATTGGAAGCACTTTTTCGAGATCTTGCTAGTGAACGAACACCATTTGAACAGCTTTATGAAATGCCCGCAGAACCAAGAAAATTATTTTCATTTATAGAGTGAGACAGTAATCTCGTTCGTGCCCTGCATTCCCAGGCTCTTGCTGATGGTGATTTTCTCAGTAACACTGAACTACTAAACTTAACAACAATGTTTTACTCTCACCTATGCCAGCACAAGCGGGGAGTGGATCTTTCGCCACGTGCTAGCGAAGTGCCAGAAAATCAACAATCATTACAAAAGAACTCGACAATAACAGAATACACATAGTTTAGCGGCCATATATGCTTTGTCTCTATTACCAATCTGCACATTTCACTGGGAAATATGTGTATTTCGTTAACAGATTGTCCCAATTTCGGCACCCTACCAGTAACTGTAGTTAGGACTGTTGTATAGCTAGGGAAGGCCGAAATGCACGCTATAAGCTCACGCAGGATGGCGTGAGGTCTGAAACAGGATACGTAATGAATGCTATAAAGAAAAGTACGTAGCTGCTGGAATACTTAACTTTAATCCATCATTTGTATACATCGTTCTTGATGAGACATGCTTCATACGATAACTATCAATTGCTATGGCGCCTTGCTAGGTCGTAGCCATTGACTTAGCTGAAGGCTATTCTAACTATCTTCTCTGCAAATAAACGAGGCTTCGTCAGTGTTGCATCGCTAGCTAAGTCGTCCGTACAACTGGGGCGAGTGCTAGTAAGTCTCTCGAGACCTGCCGTGTGGTGGCGCTCGATCTGCGATCACTGACAGTGGCGACACGCGGGTCCGACATGTACTATTGGACCGCGGCCGATTTAAAGCTACCACCTAGCAAGTGTGGTGCCTGGCGGTGACACCACAAGGACAGTCCATTTGCAACGTACAGGCCAATACTGCATCAGATTATAAATGGAGAATAGTAGCTGTAACATGTTTGACGTAGACGGATGATCAACAACATTACGAGCAACCTTATAAACTTATTCTCAGCAAACACCGTCATATAGATTTTTGAAACGCTGTAAAATAGAATATAATCCTCTTAAAATTTAGAATTCCGAAGTCCGTTACCTCCTTAGGAAGATTTTGCGGAAGACGCAGTGTGCCCGCCTATGAGCAGTGTTACGTGGAGACAGAGTGCATTAGATGTACGAAACTATAAAATACAAGCACTTCTTAATTTCTTCCTCTTGGTAGTTATCTTCCTCTGGTAATTATGTTCATTTGAAGAATCTGTCTAGCCATTACCACCACCATGGAGCCAAAACACTCCTCGTAAATTCATTTTACTACTTCATTTTCGTATACCTTGCTATTACATACTTTCCCTCACTAAAGAGTTTCTATTTTTCACTTGAAGAGCTGCATTTCCGGCTTTATGCTCTCAATTCTGCACATTTCTATAGGAACAACAGGAGTTTAAATGTCACAAAAGTAAATAAAGGCACTCTTTGATTCGGAAGCAAAAATATGTAACTATTGCACTGCCATACTCTCAGGAATCATAGAAAGCCACGACTACGGATAATTTTTATAGATCATAGACGAAATTGCATCACAAAATTATCGAAAGCGAACAAAACCGGTTAATGGACGGAAAAAATTAAAGACCCAAAAGGATAAAGAGAAACATGAACATAAAACTATAAATGACAGTTTTATTTTCTTCTGCTCCGTAATGCAGGAATATGGAAATATTTACACCACTTAATAGAGTCACTGCTGATACTAAATGACCTGTATAACTATCATAAATTACAGCAAGAAATCCTGTACTCAAAGAAAGTGTAAACCAAACACGAGAAGAGCCGGCCGCAGTGGCCGTGTGGTTCTCGGCGCTTCAGTCCGGAACCGCGCGACTGGTACGGTCGCAGGCTCGAATCCTGCCTCGGGCATGGATGTGTGTGATGTCCTTAGGTTAGTCAGGTTTAAGTAGTTCTAAGTTCTAGGGGACTGATGACCTTCGATGTTAAGTTCCATAGTGTTCAGAGCCCGAGCCAAACCCGAGAAGAATTGTAAAGGAACAAATAGTAGTGTCGGTACTGATCTATTTATGGGAAACGTAATTATTACTTCGTATGTCGTACTTTTATTGTGTAAAGAGGGTACGCGTGGTCCAGGGGTAGCGTCTTTGATTCATAATCAAAAAACATCTTCGGTCCCGGGTTCGATCCCCGCCACTGCCTAAATTTTGATAAATAATCAACATTGGCGGCCGAAGACTTCCGGCATAAGAAGTCAGCCTCATTCTACCAACGGCCTTGTCAAAGAGGGCCGAGCAGCGGATAGAGGTTCAGGGCACTCTCTTGTCCTAGGGGTGGGAAATTGCCTCTAAAGGCGGAAGAATCAGCAATGATCAACGACATGAGGATGCAGAAGGCAATGGAAACCACTGCATTAAAGACACGTAACGTGTATCCACAGGACATGTGGCCTGTAATTGAAGAAGTGTCATGATGATCTCTCCATTGGCAAAAGATTCCGGAATAGTCCCCCATTCGGATCTCCGGGAGGGGACTGCCAAGGGGGAGGTTACCATGAGAAAAAGATTGAATAATCAACGAAAGGATAACGTTCTACGAGTCATGGCGTGGAATGCCAGAAGCTTGAACGTGGTAGGGAAACTAGAGAATCTGAAAAGGGAAATGCAAAGGCTCAATCTAGATACAGTAGTGTCTGCAGCTCGTGGTGGTGCGGTAGCGTTCTCGCTTCCCACGCCCGGGCTCCCGGGTTCGATTCACGGCGGGGTCAGGGATTTTCTCTGCCTCGTGATGACTGGGTGTTGTGTGATGTCCTTAGGTTAGTTAGGTTTAAGTAGTTCTAAGTTCTAGGGGACTGATGACCATAGCTGTTAAGTCCCATAGTGCTCAGAGCCATTTGAACCATTTTTGAAGATATAGTAGGGGTCAGTGAAGTGAAGTGGAAGGAAGATAAAGATTTCTGGTCACATGAGTATCGGGTAATATCAACAGCAGCAGAAAATGGTATAACAGGTGTAGGATTCGTTATGAATAGGAAGGTAGGTCAGAGGGTGTGTTACTGTGAACAGTTCAGTGACCGGGTTGTTCTAATCAGAATCGACAGCAGACCAATACCGACAACGATAGTTCAGGTATACATGCCGACGTCGCAAGCTGAAGATGAACAGATAGAGAAAGTGTATGAGGATATTGAAAGGGTAATGCAGTATGTAAAGGGGGACGAAAATCTAATAGTCATGGGCGACTGGAATGCAGTTGTACGGGAAGGAGTAGAAGAAAAGGTTACAGGAGAATATGGGCTTGGGACAAGGAATGAAAGAGGAGAAAGACTAATTGAGTTCTGTAACAAGTTTCAGTTAGTAATAGCGAATACCCTGTTCAAGAATCACAAGAGGAGGAGGTGTACTTGGAAAAGGCCGGGAGATACGGGAAGATTTCAATTAGATTACATCATGGTCAGACAGAGATTCCGAAATCAGATACTGGATTGTAAGGCGTACCCAGGAGCAGATATAGACTCAGATCACAATATAGTAGTGATGAAGAGTAGGCTGAAGTTCAAGACATTAGTCAGGAAGAATCAATACGCAAAGAAGTGGGATACGGAAGTACTAAGGAATGACGAGATACGTTTGAAGTTCTCTAACGCTATAGATACAGCAATAAGGAATATCGCAGTAGGCAGTACAGTTGAAGAGGAATGGACATCTCTAAAAAGGACCATCACAGAAGTTGGGAAGGAAAACATAGGTACAAAGAAGGTAGCTGCGAAGAAACCATGGGTAACAGAAGAAATACTTCAGTTGATTGATGAAAGGAGGAAGTACAAACATGTTCCGGGAAAATCAGGAATACAGAAATACAAGTCGCTGAGGAATGAAATAAATAGGAAGTGCAGGGAAGCTAAGACGAAATGGCTGCAGGAAAAATGTGAAGACATCGAAAAAGATATGATTGTCGGAAGGACAGACTCAGCATACAGGAAAGTCAAAACAACCTTTGGTGACATTAAAAGCAACGGTGGTAACATTAAGAGTGCAACGGGAATTCCACTGTATATGCAGAGGAGAGAGCAGATAGGTGGAAAGAATACATTGAAAACCTCTATGAGGGTGAAGATTTGTCTGATGTGATAGAAGAAGAAACAGGAGTCGATTTAGAAGAGATAGGGTACCCAGTATTAGAATCGGAATTTAAAAGAGCTTTGGAGGACTTAGGTCAAATAAGGCAGAATGGATAGATAACATTCCATCAGAATTTCTAAAATCATTGGGGGAAGTGGCAACAGAACGACTATTCACGTTGGTGTGTAGAATATATGAGTCTGGCGATATACCATCTGACTTTCGGAAAAGCATCATCCACACAATTCCGAAGACGGCAAGAGCTGACAAGTGCGAGAATTATCGCACAATCAGCTTAACAACTCATGCATCGAAGCTACTTACAAGAATAATATACAGAAGAATGGAAAAGAAAATTTAGAATGCGCTAGGTGACGATCAGTTTGGCTTTAGGAAAAGTAAGGCAATTCTGACGTTACGTCTAATATTGGAAGCAAGGCTAAAGAAAAATCAAGACACTTTCATAGGATTTGTCGACCTGGAAAAAGCGTTCGACAATATAAAATGGTGGAAGCTGTTCGAGATTCTGAAAAAAGTAGGGGTAAGCTATAGGGAGAGACGGGTCATATACAATATATACAACAACCAAGAGGGAATAATAAGAGTGGACGATCAGGAACGAAGTGCTCGTATTAAGAAGGGTGTAAGACAAGGCTGTAGCCTTTCGCCCCTACTCTTCAATCTGTACATCGAGGAAGCAATGATGGAAATAAAAGAAAGGTTCAGGAGTGGAATTAAAATACAAGGTGAAAGGATATCAATGATACGATTCGCTGATGACATTGCTATCCTGAGTGAAAATGAAGAAGAATTAAATGATCTGCTGAACGGGATGAACAGTCTAATGAGTACACAGTATGGTTTGAGAGTAAATCGGAGAGAGACGAAGGTAATGAGAAGTAGTAGAAATGAGAACAGCGAGAAACTTAACATCAGGATTGATGGTCACGAAGTCAATGAAGTTAAGGAATTCTGCTACCTAGGCAGTAAAATAACCAATGACGGACGGAGCAAGGAGGACATCAAAAGCAGACTCGCTATGGCAAAAAAGGCATTTCTGGCCAAGAGAAGTCTACTAATATCAAATACCGGCCTTAATTTGAGGAAGAAATTTCTGAGGATGTACGTCTGGAGTACAGCATTGTATGGTAGTGAAACATGGACTGTGGGAAAACCGGAACAGAAGAGAATCGAAGCATTTGAGATGTGGTGCTATAGACGAATGTTGAAAATTAGGTGGACTGATAAGGTAAGGAATGAGGAAGTTCTACGCAGAATCGGAGAGGAAAGGAACATGTGGAAAACACTGATAAGGAGAAGGGACAGGATGATAGGACATCTGCTAAGACATGAGGGAATGACTTCCATGGTACTAGAGGGAGCTGTAGAGGGCAAAAACTGTAGAGGAAGACAGAGATTGGAATACATCAAGCAAATAATTGAGGACGTAGGTTGCAAGTGCTACTCTGAGATGAAGAGGTTAGCACAGGAAAGGAATTCGTGGCGGGCCGCATCAAACCAGTCAGTAGACTGATGGCCAAAAAAAAAAAAAAAAAATTGTGTAAAGTGTACAGATTTCATATAACTACAAATAGAATGGAAAATTTGGGCCGAAGTACTCAGGCTTATTACTCTTATTGTCTGTCTTTGACTAGAATAGATTTAAACAAATTATTTTTTATAGCTCTAGTACATATTCCAAAGCCTTGGTCACGCGAAGTATGAGTGTAAGTCGCTCTCTTCCCAAGAGTTTAGAAGCGTATGAATGAACACGTATACATAATCCTACGCATATCGCCGTTTGATGTGTCAGCACAACGCCACCCGATAAAATCCGATTAGGAAATGACGTTGTTAGAAGAGGCTTCAGCATTAACACCCATGTGGGACTTTCAAGTTATTGGTTTACATTTGAGCAGATCCTGTTGTAAACCCGTTCACAAATATAGCGTATACGTGGACAGCTGGAACCCTTAAATCCAGGGGAGTTTACTGAATGTTGACAACGCTAGAACCGGAGCACACTAGAGAGGAAAATTTGCAGATTGTTTGTAGTTGATATAAATAATAGCTGCCCAAGAAAGTTATTTTACAGGCATTATTTGATAAACAACTGTAAAATCTCAGACCGTTAAAGCAAAGAGTCATAAGCAAAACCGACGAAGTGGGCTAACAGTGTATCGACGGAGAATTGAGAATTAATAGATGTTAATGGCATTAAAAAAATTAAATATAACCACATGCGTAGTATAAGAGTCAAATACTGTATAGCGCGGAGAAAAAAACAAACGAAAAATATCGAAATAGGGAGAAGCTGTCCGTGATCCGGATAATTACAGGTTCCTCTATAATCGGATAGTTTTGATTCTACTGATCTGACTCACTGCTTGTATTTGAAGTTAAGAAGAACATTTCAGAGCAGTACAGAATTATAGGTTCGGTAAAATAAAGTAGTGAGGCATAGCGATCGAAATTATAACAGACTGAAACGACAGAGAAGTTAGCAAAGAGCGACTCGTGAATAATTAATGGGTCAAACAATGCAATATGGTGAGAGTTTTTGCACAATCACAACCTGATTTCAGCGTAAATCATTAAACGAGCACTGAAAAGATCAGCAAGTTATATCAGACAATCCATAAATGAGGCACTGTTGGCCGCAAAGCACCTGGTTTTTTTTTTTTTTTTTAAGGACGTAACACATTTTGATTTTTTTAGGTGCACGCCAGCAATTTATTTAAAAACTCAAGCAGAATGTTAGGTTCGTGTAGTGAACGACAGAGTAATGTTAGCAGAAGGTCAGCAATTTCGTAAGGTGTCTTCGACAAGTGATCTACGTCTTCCAGTTCGGCAGCAAGAATCGTTCGGTGTTCGGAATTTGTACTCGTATATGTCCATTAAAGGCAACGACAGCAAGGTCCTGATTAATCGTATGTAATAACATTTGCTGACATACTTTTTATAACGATATGAAAATCAATACACCTGCAGCTGTCTCTTTTGCATTTAATTTATTTACGTAACCAATTTTGGTGTTCGTTCTGCCATCATCACGTCCGTTGACCAACTTAAATAGGGAGGAAACCAATGTCGTGTGCAGTCATAACAGGACACGATATTAAATAACCACTGTTCGTAGATTTCCGTTCTACACGAAACTACCCCATCATTCATCAACGGTTGATGAACTGAGGGATAGTGTCGTGTAAACCAGAGAAGTACGGACACCTGTTATTTAATATTGGCTCCTATTACGACTTCAAACGAGATTGGATTTCTCCCAATTTTTGTCGGCCAAGATGCCTGAAGAACACCGAAACGGGCTGCGTAAATAAATCCAGTGCAAAAGAGACGGCTGCATGTGTTTTAATTTTCATTTCATACTGATCAGCTGAAGTCCCTGTAACCATAAGCTACAAGGAGGGGCATACAAAGATACTTTTCCTGATACCCATTACGCAAATGAAATATTTGTAACTATCGGAATCATTATTTTATTATCTAGTTGTGTAATATAGCTACAAGGTCCGATGTTAATGCAATGGTAACCAGTTCGGTTTCAGTTCAGTTCAGTTCAGTTCCATATAGCATAATCGTCTGTAAGAAGTATACTACGATAATTATATACAGCGTACCAAGTAAACGTTTTCTTTGCACGTTGCACAATTTTGGAACGTTTACAGTGGTCTCTCGGCTCGGTCGAATGCAAAATTAAACAATACTTTTTGAAAAAAATAAACTGCACACGTTTGAACCCTTAAAGAATCCTTCTTGTAACTGTATGATGAAATTCTGGAGCAGGTCCGTTTGTTTATGTATGTATCAGACCTACTCGTTTTGATCCCAACATGTATTCAGCATGTTATCAGGTAGTACTAACGGCACTGAATCCACCCTGCACGAAAATAGTAAGAAAAACCTCATAAACAGTTTAAAAAATTTCATCTGGGTGTGCGACCGTCCCATGGTGGAAAATATTTCAATGTTTCGGCTCGCTGGCCATTATCAAGATGACGAGTTCGATTACTGCAACCGATTATGGCTGCGGGAGCACCAGAAAGTAGTTCTTTTTATACATCATTCCGCGACCAGAGTCAGTTAACGTAAAAACTTTCTGGGTGTAGAGTGTCTCTTCACAAAAGAAACTTTTATGTTATTTAGTACAGCGTGTATGAAACATATGTGAATATGTGACGGAGATCACGACATAATACAAGTAGTTACAGACTAGTACCGTTGCCACCTCGAGCCGCACGGAGGGCTTACATTTCTTGCTTTTAACCGAGCCAGTACAGCATTTCATAATCATGAGAATCTACATTAATAACTTATTGAATCTGCATTTTCATTTTACTGACATAATTCATGTGGACATGAATGTGTCAATGTAGCGCAACTTGAGCATTATTATCTAGCTGTTATCATAGGTAATTATCTAGATCTGAACCTGCGTGCACTCTACCGTGTAGCATAAGTCTCTTCGCACCGTTGTCTCTCCTTTTCCTGTTTAATTCGATGAACGATGTGTGTCTCAGCCCGTATTTTATTCCCTTTTATTTTGTTTTTATCCTAAATATTCCACTGTAGCGATTGGTTGATTTACGGTCTATGTCGATATCAAGTCTTGAAATTAACCATATGATTCTCATTTAAAATTCAATAAGCATCGTTACAGGCCTCTGGAATAAATTCAATGCCCCCGCCCCCCCGCAGCACTATATCTGCAAATATTTATCTTTACGAACTTGAAGATAATTTAAAAAAACAGATTTGCTTATCGAAAACATCAGAATTTCCTTTGCAGATATTGTCCAACTGATTTAGTGTGTGCATTCCACATCGATTCACTATGTGGTCTAAGTAAGTGCGATTAAATCAGGAGCTCGTCACTCGGATGTGTTTTATTCCAGTCCAACAACAACCATGTTGCTCTGTCAATTACTTTCCAATTAACAGGGGTTAATGCGAGCCTACATCCAATATATGGGCTTTATAACTGATTTTTAACTCGAGAATAATAACCGCAAAGCCTGTAGCAACCGCGTCTCTTAATCTTTGGATAACATCGTCTTACCCACAGCACTGTACCTGTGTCAACGGTAATAAATATGTTTCCAGCGATTGTCGAGCAACAAAACCCAACGTAAGCTCTTCATAAGTGTTTCGCTAAAAGCCATTTAGCAAGGAACCGGATAGTTTTATTTACTTTCAGAGAGTATTTGATTCAGCTCTGTGACGCCACGTACCACACTGAAACACGTTGTATGAAAAATCAAGGCACGTAGGCTTCAGAGAGAATTATGTGAGAGGCAGAACTTTACTTGCTTTCCAAGATGGAAATTCTGTTACATAAAGCTACAAAATTGTGGTATGATAACTACCATCAGCATTTCATATCAACGAATTTCTTGCAGCCAGACACTTTTTGCATATTACACAGATAACTACGATGAAGTACGAAAAAGATCATATGGACATATAGTCTGCTTTTTTAATAACATTTCAACCTGGACGAATGACTGAAGTCTAGCTCTAAAAGCGGAGAATTACCAAACCGTCATCTGCATAGAGCGAAATGTAATAATCCTTGACTGCAGAATTAAGTCAAAAGTCCTCAATGTTTCGAGTTGTTTGATACCGCGCTCCGTCTTTTCCATCTTATGACAGACGCATCGGCGCACGTCTACTGCAACCAACATCCTCGGTAGACAGTTTAGCATATTCTGAGTCTAAATAAACGAAAGGAGTACCAGATACACAAAATTCAGTTGAATCACGTCAATGAACATCGTTACCATTTTCCGAATCTTCTCTGTCGCTTTCGTTTATCCAACTTTATAAATACCAGGACGACGAATAACAGTTAAAATTGATCAAATGAGGGTTTTGTATGCGACCTCCACCATGCATGGATTTCATTCCCATAGCATGCTTCCGACATATCTCAGTTTTTCATTTCACTTCATCAAACTAGATTTATATTGTCTTTACACTTTAAATCGCCCGGAAATATACGCCTGTATTCTTGACGGTTATTGACTGACCCTGGTGACTAGCTCCCAATTTGCATTTTAAAATACTGTTTAGATATGAGCATCGCAATACCTTTCCTGTTTTACTGCTGTTCTGAATCAGCTTACGGCAGATGAGTCCAGCTTTGAACATCCGCGAGTGTTTTACTTCTCATCTAAATCGACAGAGAGTACTTCGCATCGTACCGTTTATCAAGGCTTCCTGCTGTTCCACTCACGTATGGAGCTCGTGGGGACTGAAAGCTTGTACATCTCTGTTGTGGTCTGATCTCGTCTTTGCTGTTCCTACGGGACCGATACGTAGGGCTCTGTAGAATATTCCTCGTTTCCTCACTTAATGCTAAATTGTTTAAACTTTCTTAGTCGGCCATCGCGTGATAACTGACTTCTATCTTCGAGCGACTGCCACGTCAGGTTCTGCATCTCGGTGACGCTCTGCCGTCGGTCAGACAAACCTTTATTCATTGATGCTGCCCTTCTTTGTACACATTCAGTATCCCGCGTTATTCCCATTTGGTATGAGTACCACACAAATATTCTCGGAAAGTTGCATATTCCCAGGATCCTACCACTGAACCGAAGTCTGCCACCTACTTCGCCTCACTCCATTTCATATCCCCACAAATTTTTGTATCCAGACATTTTATGAGTTGACTGATTCTAATTGTGAGTTGCTGATATTTGCTGCGTTTTTTGAGGCGCACAGTTCTACAATTCTGAATATTTAAAGCAAGTTTCCGATCTTTGCGTCACTTTGTAATCTTGTCAAATCTGACTGAATATACGTGCAGCCTTTTTTTTTCTTAGATAGTATTTTCGTTATAGATAACAGCACCACCTGCAGAGGTCTGAGATTGCTGAAAATATATATACAACATGAACAACATGTGTCCCAACATACTTCCCTGGGTCGCGTCTAATGTTACTTCAACATCTGTTAATGAATCTACGTCCAATGTAACATAATGCGTCATCCCTATCAAAAGTTTCCCAATTCAGTCATAAATTTCGTTTAACTGGCCATATGATCATACTTTTGCTAATATACGTTGGCGTGGTATCGAATGAAATGTTTTCCGAAAGGACGTATGTTGCCACCTGAAAACATAACCTACCCTGTTTCCTCTGCAGTCCACCAATAGTATTGTGAACACCTCGTACATCGCGAAACTGTGTTTCGGAATTCTCACGTCTCGTAGAGGGAGGGGACGTTTGTTACTGCCCCCCTCCCCTTCGTTCAAGTATAACTTGTCACCTTCATTTTTAACATGCCACAGATACCTATGTTTTTAATAACAATGGCATTAAAATGTATTAAATGTTTAATATAATAATAATGATATGCTTATTACATCCCTTTAACATAACTTCTAATAAATCACAATTCAAAGAATACAGAGCATTCGTCCGAAAAATTGAAATTTATGTGTGTCATTCAACTGATGTAATATCTACAATAACAGCAAAAAATCACAACTTTGACAACGTCGTAATTTGCACGATACAAGGTTGCCATGAGCACTGGTAAATTCGAGTATTTTACTTAGCACTATCAATGTGAACAGAGGCCTGCAGTTTACGGCAGTACACCTGTGTAAATTGTGGGGATGCTGTTTCTTTCAGCCGCTTTCACATAAGTTCGGGAAAGTCGTTTTTTTTCCCCTTATAGGAGACTCTTACTCTATGTGTTGCGCCTTCTTGAATTACTTGTAGGTTCCCAGTTTGCCCTTTGGCTCATGAACCTTGTTCGATTTGTTGTTGACAATAGGTTCTGTCAGCACGTGGTTCGGTGTCTTTTTCCTAGTTGCAGGCGGTCAAGCTGCAAGTCGATGCACATGAACAAATCCTCATGCAAGCTACTGAAAAAAATCCTACATCTACATCTATACTCCGCAAGCCTTCTTACGGCGTCTGGTGGAGCGCACTTCTGCACCCGCTGTCTGTCCTCTCCCCCCCTCCGTCCCACCTCCTTGCATTCGCGAATGGCGCGTCGGAAGAATGATTGTCGGTTAGCCTCTGTATTGACTCTAATTCCTCGGATTTTCTCTTTGTGGTCAGTTCGCGAGAACGTATATGAGAGGAAGTAATATGTTGTCCGACTCTTACCGTAGGCTCCCGGTATTCCAATAGTAAAATCTCTCCGTTATGCACAACTCCTCTCTTGTAGTGTATGCCATTGGAGCTCGTTGTTTATCTCCGTAATGCTTTCGCGCCGACTAAAAAATCTTGCTGCGAAACGCGTCGTTCTTCGTCGGATCTTGCCTGCCTCTGTTATTAATTCGACTCTTTAATGGGCCCATGCTGATGAACAGTATCCAAGAAAAGGTTGAAAAGGTGATTTGTAAGCAAATGCTTTCACAGATGACTTTTTTCTTTTTTCTTCCTGTGGATCTGAATCTGACAGATCGCTTCCTGTGGTTACTCCTAGGAATTTTACGGCAAAATTACTGTACTGGTTTCTTCGCCTATTTATGCATGATACGTCACATTTATTTATATGCAGGGTCAACTACCAGTCCCGGCACCAATCATCTACCTTCTACAGGTGTTTCTGCAATTCGCTACAGCCTTCTGTCATAGATGTCGTCCTATAGACAACTTATTCATCTGCAAATGGCTTGTAATTTCTACAATTCCTTACCATTTTCGAGAGTCTTAGTTTTCTTGCTACCTTATTCTCTGAAAGTTGCCTGAGAAATTAGGAAATTGACATACGTAAAAATGTAATCGCCCTTAGCTAAATGTTCTTGGGGGACGAGTCATGTCCTCCACAAAATCCCCTCCCTTGGGTTCGCCTCAGGCCAGAGACCCAGTTTGCAGTCAGAAATGTTCTTAAGGCAACAAAGTATGTCAGTTTAAAACTTAGACGCCTATCAACCTGCACAGAGTTGTACTCCCCTCTCTAAAATCCGTGAACGGTATGGGAAGAAACCTAAGTATGTTACAAAAAGGACCCTCTTGGACAGGGGTTTGACAGCTGGAAGTGGGGTTGTGTTAGATAAGCAGGATGACTGGAGGAATGGTGCAGACGATCCCCCGCCAGCCGCCTGACTCGCAAGGTGTTGCCCCGTGCGGTTGCCGCGGCAGACAGGCGGCGTGGATATAGGGTTGCCGGCGCACAGATTAGCGGGCTCGGGTTTCCCGTCCCGCCCCACAGCACGCAGCGGGCTGCCATCTGCGGCCGCGCACAGCGCCTGCCGTCTCAGCCGCACGGCGCGCTTACGCATGTTACCGGCCCACGCTCGGATCCCGAGCCGGAGCGAGACGGTCGGTCAGACTCTCCTCAACAGCGAGTCTCCCAGGGACGTAGAACCCTAATTGTTGCTTATTATCTACAGTTACATACGTACTCAGCAAGCCACCAAACGCTTCTTGTCGGAAGGTACCTTGTATCACCGCTAGTAATTCCCTTTCGAGTTCCACTCGTAAATGGAGCGAAACAAAAACGACGTCTACATACTTCCTTACAAGCTCTAATTTCTTTTGTTTCCGCCATCCTTCCCGATATACCGGGTGATCAAAAAGTCAGTATAAATTTGAAAACTTAATAAACCACGGTATGATGTAGATAGAGAGGTAAACATTGACACATATGCTTGGAATGACATGGGGTTCCATTAGAACAAAAAAAAAAAAAAAAAAAAAAAAAAAAAAAGAAAAGAAAACCTTGCTAGACGCGTGAAAGACCATTTGCGTGCGTCGTTTGGTGATGATTGTGTGCTCAGCCGCTAATTTCGTCATGCTTGGCCTCCCAGGTCCCCAGACCTCAGTCCGTGCGATTATTGGCTTTGGAGTTACCTGAAGTCGCAAGTGTATCGTGATCGACCGACATCTCTAGGGATGCTGAAAGACAGCATCCGACGCCAATGCCTCACCATAACTCCGGACATGCTTTACAGTGCTGTTCACAACATTATTCCTCGACTACAACTATTGTTGAGGAATGATGGTGGACATATTGAGCATTTCCAGTAAAGAACATCATCTTTGCTTTGTCTTACTTTGTTATGCTAATTTTTGCTATTCTGATCGGATGAAGCGCCATCTGTCGGACATTCTTTGAACTTTTGTATTTTTCGTTTCTAATAAAACCCCATGTCATTCCAAGCATGTGTGTCAATTTCTACCTCTCTATCTACATTATTCCGTGATTTATTCAGTTTTCAAATTTATACTCACTTTTTGATCACCCGGTATGTGTCGGTGGCAGTAGGATCGTTTTGCTGACTGACACAAATGCCAGTTCTCTAAACTTTCTTAATGGTGTTTCGCCGAAAGAACGTCTTCTTCCTTCCAGGGATTCCTATTTAAGTTAACGGAGCATTTCCGTAATACTCGATCCTACCAGTAACAAACTGACTCTCACGACTCTAAACTACTCTGTTATCTTCCTTTCGTCCTACCAAGTAGGGATCCCAAACATCGGAGCAGTAATCGAAAATGGTTCGCAGAGTATTCTGTACATGGTCTCTTCCACAGATGAACTTCCTACAATTCTCCCAGAAGCCTATCAATCACCTTCCCTACAACCGACCATAGGTGCTCGCTACATTTCATCTCGCTTTGCAACGTTACGACTGGATATATGAGGTGTGATAAAAAATACTGTGAACGATTTTTTTAGCAGTAACTGCTTAAGTTACAACCATTTGATGTACCTGATCCATTGAGACAAGCAGCGTGAAGTTGGAACACGTTCTGACTTGTCAGTCAGCTGCCAGAGACGCTAGAGTGGGGCTGTGTTTTCTGTGTCTGTCGTGCATAATGGATTTCGAACAACGCGTGAACATTATGTTCTGCTTCAAGTTTCAAAAAGGCGCTAAAGAAACTCGTGAAACGTTGAAATTGGTGTATGGCAGTAATGCTGAAGCACTGAAGACTGTTTATAAGTGGTATGCGGGATTGAAAACCGGAAACGAGTCTGTAGGAAAAGAGCAAAGTTCTGCACATCCATTAACCTCAAAAACAGAAGATGTGCAAAAAGGGGCGAAAATTGTTCTTTCAAACAAGCGAGTAACTATTCGAGAGCTTACCGAAGAACTTAACATCTCATACTGTTCGGTGCAAAGTATTTTAACCGATAATTTGCAAATGAGACGAAGTGAGAGGGAAAAATTGTCGCCAGACTTTTGCGTGATGAACGGAAGGAAAATCGTGGGTAAATTTGCACGGAGTTGAAGGATCGCCTTCATTTATATCCAGACTTCATGCCCAAAATTGTAGCTGGATAGTAAACTTGAACTCAGATGAACATTCAGAGCTCGCACTGGAAAACCAGTGAATTTCCTCGACCTAAGAAAGCCACTCAATCAAAACCGAATTTCAAAGTCAATCTTATTGGGTTTTTTTCGATATTGAGGACATAGTGCAATCAGAGTTTGTTCCAAGGGGAACAACTGCAAACGCCGAATTTTACAAGGGCGTACTGCAACGTTCGCGAAACGATGTACGCAGAAAGAGGCCAGAAAAATGGGCCAATAGCTTCCTTCTTCCTCACGACAACGCGCTGTGCCACAATTGGCTTTTGGTTTGCGAGTGTTTGGCCAGAAATGTGTTCTGTCTGTCCACACCTGCCTTACTCACCAAATTTAGCACCATGACCCTTCTGACTCTTCCCAGAAAGTAAAACAGTGCTTAAAGAAAAACGTTTTGACACTATTCCTGACAATGAGAGTGCCACGACAGAGCAGATGAAACCCCATCCACAAGAAGTCTTCCAGAAATGCTTCTACTCAAGGATTCGACGTTGGGATAAGTGCGTTGCTAGCCAAGGACAGTACTTCCTTTGTTTCTTATAAAATTATTCACCCTATTTTGTGATCATATCTCGCGTCTAGCAACACACCAATAACACTGTATTTGAACATTACGGGTGTGAAACTTCCTGGCAGATTAAAACTGTGTGCCCGACTGAGACTCGAACTCGGGACCTTTGCCTTTCGCGGGCAAGTGCTCTACCAACTGAGCTACCGAAGCACGACTCACGCCCGGTACTCACAGCTTTACTTCTGCCAGTACCTCGTCTCCTACCTTCCAAACTTTACAGAAGCTCTCCTGCGAACCTTGCAGAACTAGCACTCCTGAAAGAAAGGATATTGCGGAGACATGGCTTAGCCACAGGCTGGGGGATGTTTCCAGAATGAGATTTTCACTCTGCAGCGGAGTGTGCGCTGATATGAAACTTCCTGGCAGATTAAAACTGTGTGCCCGACCGAGACTCGAACTCGGGACGGGTGTGTTTCACCTACTCACCTGCATTAACTTACATTTTCTCACATCTATAGAAAGCTGCCATTCGTCACGCCAAATAGAAATTCTGTCAAAGTCATCCTGTATCCTCCTGCAGTCACTCAATGATGACACTTCCCGTACTCGAGGTTCACCTTGTCCGCGAGATCGTGTATGCACACACAGAACAGGGTCCTATCACACTTCCCGGAACACTCTTGATGGTTCTTTTGTCTCCGATGAACATTGTACTGAACAACGTACTGGGTTCTATCACATAGAAAATATTCGCGTCACTCACAACAGAATTACCCTACCGGTTTGAAAAATGTGGTTAGATTAAATTTCTCTACTTTACGTGGAACTGGATCAGGCCTACGACTGTCTTAGAAAATTCATGAACAACGTAATTTTCTAATTCAGTCACGTTTTAATGGTAATTTATGCTTTGACGCGAAGCAAATTTTATGGGAAGTTATAAATAGCACTCGATAATACGTATTCGTTCTTTAATATAGTCGTTAGGTAACTACATCTGCTGTCTACGACAGCGCCGGCTAGTAGCTTCGAAATTGACGTGTGAAATTTGAAATCACCGGACTGAACGAGTAACGTTTAAGACTAAGGCTTCGCTAATCCACAGTGTTAACAAACGCTCTGCTGCCTCCTTCATGAACAAAGCTGGAGACTTCATTCCCAGTAGTATGTACATCTCTAATGCGATCCATTATAGCATATCAGTTTCACCTTCTGTCTTCTATGTTTTCACAGCATCATGAATAGTTTTTTAGCAACACTTTTTAAAATTACGTATGACTCCCTCGTCTTACTGTGCAAACTGTGAAGCACAATTGGCAGTACCTGTACTTTCAGAATTAGCAATTATTCACTTTCCCAGTCATTTTTGGATCACTTAGTCACTACGCGATATATTGAAGACTTACGTTATTCTAGGTATCAACTCTCCAGCTTCGCCCACGGCGGGACTAGGGACGGTATAGTAACATCGTGGATCAGTGAAGTCTGGACTCTTAAATTTTGTGATATTAGTGCTGGAATCACAGAATTCATGCTTGTTTTTCGACTTTGTGAATTTGCGTTGCCGTCGAAAACAGAGCCAATTTTCTTACTATCACGTAAAATAACGCTTAAATATTGCTCAGTACTAGTCTTCATATAATTTAAAATATTCATTATTACCATAATTTCTCCAGGAAGTTGTTGGAGCATAGTTTTTCAGCGACAGCTGTCCATCTTCCTCTTTGCCTTCTTGTCATAAACGCCAACGAAAGAAACAGAGCGATGTGTCCAATCATTTCTAATGTAAGGGTACAAGAAACAATAGGACCTCGATAAGAAGAGCCTCTGGTAAACAAGCAAATGGAATTATTGTGAAGGCATTGTTTCGATTAAAGAAGGGGTTCTTTTCCTTCCTGAAATTGGTCGCCGCTATAATTTTACTCTCTCTATCGCCGATCTTATGAAGATGAATGGAATTACGGAAATCCCTACGACGAAAAATTTCTTTTCTCTACTGCTTGCACAAGCGAGTAGAGTTCGCTATATCTATATCTACATCCATACTCCTACATCCATACTCCGCAAGCCACCTGACGGTGTGTGGTGGAGGGTACCTTGAGTACCTCTATCGGTTCTCCCTTCTATTCCAGTCTCGTGTTGTTCGTGGAAAGAAGGATTGTCGGTATGCTACTGTGTGGGCTCTAATCTCTCTGATTTTATCCTCATAGTCTCTTCGCGAGATATACGTAGGAGGGAGCAATATACTGCTTGACTCTTCGATGAAGGTATGTACTCGAAACTTCAACAAAAGCCCGTACCGAGCTACTGAGCGTCTCTCCTGCAGAGTCTTCCACTGGAGTTTATCTATCATCTCCGTAACGCTTTCGCGATTACTAAATGATCCTTATCTAGCAAGTTATAGCTTACTGAGCTGAATATATGTAAGAGGTTGGAAATATTTTTGCATCTGAAACTACACTGGTGCCCGAAATCTCTCCGAAACCAAGATCACCAGCTCGGGGAAAAAAAAAAAAATATATGCAGTCAACCATCCTAGCTTTTTTTTAATGGACTTTTCTGTCATAGTGATTAAAGAGCTCTCCATTCCAGTTTAAAGCGCTCTTATTTGATGTTATATGCGTCACCTTTGTTTAACATTTGACAGGATATCAGCAGTCAGTTCTAAGATAACGGCAGGTATCGGTTTTTGTAGAAGTTCATTGCTGTACTCTGTTCCTAGTAGACGCTGAGCCCTAAAATTATTGCATTTTGGAAAAGAACGTAGCTTCATCTGTTCTCGTTCCTGCATGCGGAAGTTAACTTGCATAAGTCATGCAACACTTAGTTAACTGACCTTCGGAATAATTTACATTTGTTCTTCCAGTCTGATTTCTGCGAAACTACGCAAGTGAATTGTGGTCCCTCACACAGTCCTGGTTTGGATTTCTTTTCTGATCTCTATAAAATTTCAGGAGCACTTATTTCTCTGATATTCTCATTTCGGAAAGGAATTTGAACAACAGCAATGTCAGTAAAAATGTTAATGCACCAAAGAAACAAACGTACTCTTTTCATTCTTCGCATGGGGAAATGAACACAATAAGCAACTGAGTGTCTTATAGCTAATTATGACTGTGTCTGGAATAACTAGCTATAAATTGCTAACAGTTGCTGTATCTCTCCACAGACATTATGTCTGTAACACCGTGCCTGTTTCTTCTTTCCAAATGTAATTACTGGTCCCCCTCTCAATCTCCTTGGAGTTCTCTTCATTACTACGGGTCGCTGCGTGTGCAAATGCGCGTGTGTGTGTGTGTGTGTGTGTGTGTGTTTGTGTGTGTGTTTGTGTGTGTGTGTGTGTGTGTGTGTGTAAGAGAGAGAGAGAGAGAGAGAGAGAGAGAGAGAGATGCGGAGACAGCGTAGACCTTTATGTGCAACGTTTCTAGTTTCACCGCCTAGTTAACGAGGTAGTACAGTGGCCAAAACAGCCTTCTCGACCGTTCAAAAGGAGCCGGGTTCAATTCCCTGCATGACCATGGAGCTCTATGGTTTCCCACGTAAAATCACGCTCGAACTGGAATGGATTGTTTATTAAGGATTCAGCTGACTAGCCCCTCATCCTTGCCCGACGGAGTTTATCCACCGTTTCTAATTATGATACTGTCGATGGGCTGGGATATTCATACAAGAAGGGAAGAGTAGGTGCCTAAACACATCTTCTGAAATTAGAGCTCTGTTACGATTTTGGGGACGCTTTCCACCTTACAGATTTCAAAATTTCAGTGTGGTCAGTTCTCGTTAGAGATCCTGCATTACCTATTGGAGGAACATCCTTATGTAATCCTATTGTTAACAAATACTGGTAACTTAAACGTTGTCATCGAAACAACGATTTCATAATGTCATTATACGGTTTTCTGCTACTCAATTTTTAATATTGCTGTACAAAAGAAAACTAGAAAAAAATATGGTGCCCTTATTACATATATGTTTATTAAGTTACGTGAGATAAATTAAGAAGAGAACCTGCTGCTGGTGACGTTTTGGTATTTACTTAGGTCGTCGTGAAATAACAATTACATGACTGAATACTGTATTCAGTTTGTGCTCTTTCCTTTGAGAGCGTTAAACATCCCGAATCAGTGAGAGAAATCAGCCGTTAGCTTTCTAATGTGTGACCTGCAATATCTGTAGGAAAACAGTATTTACCGAGCGTGATTAATAGCCGATGTAAAAAAAAAAAATGAAGAACGGTTGTCGGTCTAACACTTGTGAATATTTAATGCGATGACTAAATAACAAACTGGATTCACAAAACTAATATGGACATTCTTTTAATGGACAATTTCGCGGACCATCTTACATCAAAGAACTATGAAATTCCTATTAACTGTGACTTATGGAGAGCAGTACGAACTAACACAAAAGAAGATGTAAGAATTATGATTATAATATTCTACCAAGAACAGACGGAGCAGCCAAGCAGTGGAGGATAAGAATTGTTACATAAGATATTTTACCGTGGCTAAGGTGCTAATAATAACATGCAATCCAGAAGACATGAAGAAATCATGATGATGTAAGTGTTAATTTGTGCATTAAAAGAAACACTACTCGATATTTAAAAAAATACAGTAACAAACAGCAATTTACCTTTAGTTACCTGGTACAGTCGTAAGTATAAGTGTGACATTTTTATGCCGCTAAAAAGAGTACTGCATAAAAAATTGATATATACATAAGGCACAGATAAGTGTGAAAAATTTGGCACAAGCATTTTTATGCTTGCGTTCATTCACTGTCTAAAATAACATCAACATAGATTGTACATAAAACAGTTATACTAATATAAAGTTTGTTTATAGCCTACATATTTTTACCGTTACAAAAGAATAATATTTTATTTGTTTATCGCTCACGAGAAAGCTGCCAAAAGAGAAATTTTAAACGATTGTTCCGAGCAAACACCCGCCTCACCTAAACAGATGACTAAAGGCGATGGAACTTTCGCAACTTACCGAACAGCTTCAAAAATATTCGCTGCTATCGTCATGAGAGATCACTACAATCATTCACAAGCGTTGACGGCATAGGCACTGTCCTTAAATTTACAAGTAGTGGCGGCAACAGTCGCTGTCAGCACATTCTTGCTAAGACAACCGACCTATCGTCAATGCTTGGTACTATTCTGTGTGCTTTGCGTGCATATTCTGTAGCTCCACAATTATTACGAGATGCTTTCTATCGATAGTGTTAAAGCTACTCCTTTTTCTCTACCGTTGGCTATTATCTAGTAGGAAAATTGTCTTCCGACTATAAAAATTCTACATTGCGTATGGACACGAGATATTCATTACTTGAGCAAGAACCGGTGTGTAATTTAATCTTGATGAGATGTATACAACAAATGCACGTGGGCGCACTTCATTCAGCGACACGGAACGGCTTCTAAAGGCACTCGCGGTGGAGTTATTAACACTACGCGACCAACAAAAATATATTTATGCGGCAGTAATTCAGCATTTCGCTACGACTGGACCCTAAAATACGACGCGGGCGCGCCACGGCCAAGCACGGAGTACGCCACGCGGCGGAACATAGCAGGGCGCTAAAGATTTCACACAGAGATGACAGCTGCCGGCCCTGAGAGCACACGCGCTTAGCACACGGGTGGCACTGCGAACGTTAGCGGGCACACAGAACAGACACTTTCCTGCGCCGGGTAACGGTAGCACAAAAAAAGCCCGGCCGAGGCGGGCGTTGACGGGTCGCGGGCCCGGCGCCGACGCCGGCACACGTGGGCGGCAGCTCGGCGTCGCGTCGCGCGTATCCGGGCTCACGCATCGCACACACGCACCGCCGGCAGCCGGCACGCACTCGCGTTTGCTCTCGGGCTGGCCGGGAGACTGCCGCCAGCCGTCCGTCACGCCACAAAAATTGCCGTCCCGGGCCGCGCGCTCGCCGCCGACTTGCGGGCGCCTCGCCTCCCGCGAGGGAAAAAAAATATAACCGGGTTAGCCCCGTTTAAAAGAGTTTTACCGTAATGGCATTTGCTGCTTAAGTAGGCCGGCGCCGCTGAGCGAACGACGGCGCCCCGTAATAATCGGCAATAACACATCACACGAGATCAGTCCCGGGGTAATCTTCTTAGCTCCCGAGGCCGGTGTTTGAACATTTAAAGGAGATAAAACACAATAAACTCACCTAAGCTGTCAGAAATCTGTTACTGAATGCAGAGGCCTTCCAGATAAAACAAGCCTTAAGCCTGTTACAGAGCAGCTTAGACCGTCTCAAACCGTATTAAATAAGACCACGATTGATCCACTGCAATCCCCAACTTTTCAAACACACACACACCGGCACACGGACGCCGGCGCGCACACACACACGCACGCGCAGCGAGCGCTCCTAATGGCGACTTTTCCTGACCTCCCCTCCACCGGGCGCAGCGCGCAGGCGCGGTGGTCACGTGGTGCGCCCGCCGGCCAATGGGGCGTGGGCTCGGCCCCGCCCCCCGCGACTCGCCCGCCGCTGCCGCTCGCGTCCCCCGCTCGCCGACAAGCCCGAAGACGCGAGCGCTATTGTGGCCAGCCCGCGCCGCCAAACAAAAGGTTTTGCTCGGCACTGCGCCCGCCGTACCGTACGTGAGCGTGCTCCCTCTCCCTCTCCTCTCCCCCTCCCACTGCTGCTCCTTCTCCTCTCGCCTCCTCCCGCCCCTCTTTCCCGGCGGTGGAGCGTCGAGCGTCCTGACATCGCGCGCACCCTGGCCGCCGCGTCCCTCCGGACGCCGTGCCACCCACCACCCTCTTCCCTAAGGTTTTGCAAGACAGAGGTAATCAATATAACACCGCGCCGCTCCAGAACGCACCTTCCCTGCTCATTAGAAGGCGCCACCAGCTCTTAAGTGCCATCTCCAAACATAAGTTGCCCAGCAGTAAAGTAATGTCTCTCAGGATGATGCGTAGTAGCACACAAGAACACACACATTTTAGAATAGCTTGTGAAACTGTTGCTATACTTGAGACTTTTCCACACGCCTGGTGCCCACAGCTGCGATCTTCATAATATAAGGTACGGACTCACGGCCTGAGTACTGCCTTGCTATTCATCGCGGCACTAGAAGGGGAAGGGGTGGCGAATCCCTAGCCGCGGCTGCTATTTATCCTGGGAAAGATTCCCGGTCCTCATTTTTGATAGCACACGAGGTGGACCTGGGGCCGCCCTTTAGGGATTGTATCTTGGAAAAATCCTCGCCCCTACCCGAGATTGGGGTGCAGGATCTCCAGGGCCGCAGTCTAGCGCTCTACTCGCTAGGGCACTACGATCACGATCTCCATAGCCTAAGGGAAAAAAACTTCATCAAGCAGGTACTAAACATGTTCATTTGTCTAGCGCGTGCAGAACATTGTAGCTCCCTTTTCAATGCAAATACAGGTTGTTTCAAAAAGGATATACGTATTTCGAACGTGTATATTTATTAAACTGTAAGACACACAACTATGAAACTTGATATACATAGTTACGAGCATCTTAAGTTTAGATTACAAATGTTCAGTATGTCCTCTACTAGCGACACGAACAATGTCACATCGATACTCGAATTGCCGGCCAGAGTGGCCGAGCGGTTCTAGGCGCTACAATCTGGAACCGCGCGACAGCTACGGTCGCAGGTTCTAATCCTGCCTTTGGCATGGATGGGTGTGATGCCCTTAGGTTAGTTAGGTTTAAGTAGTTTTAAGTTCTAGGGGACTGATGACCTCAGAAGTTAAGTCCCATAGTGCTCAGAGCCATTTGAACCATTTTTGATACTCGAATCCCTCCCACACTCGGGTAAGCACGGTTGACTGGTTGATTCGGAGGAGTGGACCAAACAGCGAGGTCATCGGTCCCATTGGATTAGGAGAAGGAACTCGACCGTGCATTTTTAAAGGAACCATTTGGACATTTGCCTGAAGCGATACAGAAAACCTAAATCAGGATGACCGGACGCGGGTTTGAACGGTTGTTCTCCCTAACGTGAGTCCAGTGTGCTAACCACTGCGCCACCTCATTTGGTGAGTAAGCATAGGCTGTCCATCTTCACTGATGTTATTGCGGTAGCATCCGGTTCCTCAACTCTTCTATGTTCTGCTATAGTGTTGGTGCATAAACGTTTTTCTTATGCAAAAAGTCACAGAGCGTCAAATTCGGAGATCGTGGAGTCCAGATAAGAAGTTTGACGACCAGTCTTTGACGTCCCGTCCAACGGCTCGGGAGAGTTTCTTTCAGATATTCACCCACTTGGCCGTCCTCGTTCAGCCTCGGAAACATCCTATTTTGTAATATAGCAAGATATTGTCGGCCATTAACCGTGTTTCCATCAAAGAAGAATGGGCTGTAAACAAATAACTGAGATATCGCACAAAACTCACTGACTTTGGGTGAATCTTGTACGTGTTCAGTGTATGCATATGGGTTCTGTAGGCCCAAAACTCGACAAATTGTGTTTGTTTAACTTCCCTCTAAGGTGAAAAAGAAGCTTAATCACTGAACGCGATGCGTTGTGCGAAAGTATTATCATTGTCAATAGCATTCTGAAGTTAGTAAATGCTACACGTTTGCATTTGTCGTCGTGACGTAGAGACTGTAACAGCTATAACTTGAATGGCTTGATGAAATGTTGTGGACTGGCAAGACAGCCAATCCACAGTGACGGGTAACCGAAAGGCACGCGCTTAAACTCACGCAGGCTGGCGTGAGGTCTGAAACAGGATACGTAATGAATGCTATAAAGAAAAGTACGTAGCTGCTGGAATACTTAACTTTAATCCACAGTTGGTGAACATTGGTCTTGTTACTGTACATGCTTCATTAGATACATAGCAAAGGATAACTGGCGCCTTGCTAGGTCGTAGCAATTGACTTAGCTGAAGGCTATGCTAACTATCGTCTCGGCAAGTGAGAGCGTAATTCTCAGTGAACCTTTCCTAGCAACGTCGGCTGTACAACTGGGGTGAGTGCTAGTAAGTTTCTCTAGACCTGCCGTGTGGTGGCGCTCGGTCTGCAATTACTGACAGTGGCGACACGCGGGTCCGTCGTAAACTAGCGGACCGCGACCGATTTAAAAGGCTACCACCTAGCAAGTGTTGTGTCTGACGGTGACACCACATAAACAATCGATGTCTCAAAACACGCCAAATTGTTGTTATAGACAATTGTAACTCCCGACAGGCACGACGAATTAATTTTGTAAACTACACTGGAAAGCGGTTTGTATTCGTGCAACATTTTCATCGGAAATACGAGAGCGGCCAGAGCTCTTTCCTTTACACGCACATTCTATGTCTACCTGTCGATACCATATGCGAATGTCCCGTCCATTTGGATGATCAGTTTGGTTCCTCAGCCTGAAACGTCCTTGGACTGTAATCACGAAATTAAGCTTCGCAAACTAGAGTACATAAAATAGTTTCTGGTGCGGATTAGCCGTTTTGCAACATGTGATGGTAACCAAGCAAAGACAAGAGAACCAACATCTAGCGGCAATGAATATAAAGTAAACGATGTATTCGTTCCTCCAATAACCCAGCCGTGAAGCGGTGACCCATAGTTTTGACAGAATAATACTTTCCAATACGTATATTCACCTTGAAACACCCTGCAGTGGCCGGCCGCATTGGCCGAGCGGTTCTAGGCGCTTCAGTCTTGCACCGCGCGACCGCTACGGTCGCAGTTTCTAATCCTGCCTCGGGCATGGATGTGTGTGATGTCCTTAGGTTGGTTAGGTTCAAGTAGTTCTAAGTTCTAGAGGATTGATGACCTCAGATGTTAGGTCCCATGGTGCTCAGAGCCATTTGAACCATTTTTGAAGACCCTGTAGTCCATTTCATTCCTTTGGAGCTCTGCAAGCAGCGCACAAACATCGTGTCACAGCGTTGTAGCGACTGCAGGGTAGTACCGAAGTGGTGGCGAAGTGGGAACCCGCCAACGACGCAAACATAGAAGGGGCTCAGAAATTGAGCGAATAGGAAAAAAGGACGGTACAAACGTTAATCGGAAGGGATACGTGAGTCCTCCTACGAACAGGAGAGTTTATACGGATAGTAGAGTTCACTCTCTCCTCCCCGACGTGAAGTCCTCTTAGCCATGAAACATCTTATACAAACACAAGATGTGATACATTATCTCATAGGTCATGGACTTTACTCGGTTTGCCTCCGCCGGTCTAGATGATATGAGAAAGGCAATGTGCCACTGTACGTATTCCAGTACTGACAATTCACGTGCATGCGCGACTCGTAACGATCAGGTGCTATGATGTACGAGGACTTTGGCATTGAAGTGGGGTAACATGGATTCGTGAACGCTCATTACAGAGATGGTCAGATGGTCATTTTCAGATGCAGTTCTTAACTGGTAGAAACCGACCTCGGGGAAGAGCAGTTTGGATTCCGGAGAAATGTAGAAACACGCGAGGCAATACTGACCCTACGACTTCTCATAGAAGAAAAGGCAAAAATACGTTTGTAGCATTTGTGGACTTAGAGAAAGCTTTTGACAATGTTGGCTGGTATAATCTCTTTCAAACTCTAAAGATGACAGAGTAAAATACAGGGAGGGAAAAGCTATTTGTAATTTGTACAGAAACCAGATGGCAGTTGTAAGAGTCGAAGGCCACAAAAGGGAAGCAGTGGTTGAGAAAGGAGTGAGGCAGTGTTGTTGCCTATCCCCTATGCTATTCAATATGTATATTGAGAATGCAGTAAAGGAAACAAAAGAAAAATTGGGGGTAGGAATTAAAGCCCAGGGAGAAGAAATGAGAACTTTGAGGTTTGCCGATGACATTGTCATTCTGTCATAGACTTGGAAGAGCAGTTCAGCGGAATGGACAGTATCGTGAAAGGAGGATATAAGACGAACATCAACAAAAGCAAAACTAGGATAATGGAATTAAACCAGATGATGCTGAGGGAATTAGATTAAGAAATGAGACACTTAAAATAGTAAATGGGTTTTCCTATTTGGGAAGCAAAATAACTAATTGTGGTCGAAATAGGGAGTATGTACAATGTAGACTGCCAATGCCAAGAAAAGCGTTTCTGAAGAAGAGGAATTTGCTAACATCGAGCACAGATATAAGTATCAGAAAGTTGTTTCTGAAACAAAGTGAAACATGGATGATAAATAGTTTAGACAAGAAGAGAATAGAAGGTTTTGAAATATGATGCTACAGAAGAATGATGAAGATTAGATCGGTAGATCACGTAACTAATGAGGAGTTAGTGAACAGAATAGGGGAGAAGAGAAATTTGTGGACAACCTGATTAAAGGAGGTGTCGGTTGGGAGGACACTTTCTGAGACATCACGGGATCACCCATTTAGTACTGGAGGGAAGCGTGGGTGATAAAAATCGTAAAGGGAGACCAAGAGATGAATACAGTAAACAGATTCAGAGGGATGTAGATTGCAGTAGTTACTCGGAGATGAAGAGGCTTGCACGGAATAGAGTAGCATCTAGAGCTGCATCAGACCAGTCTTTGGACTGAAGACCACAAAGACAACAACAGCACTTATTTGTAGCAAGCAACACTAAATTAATTAAGGCTATTGTAGCATTACGCAACGAGTAGAAGAAAAATTACATAAAAACATATAAACATTGTTTCATATCGCATAATGCTTAGAAATGTAAGTAAAGTCAATGTTATTAATCAATTAATCACTCGCTCACACAGGCAACATAATAGTTCGTCAGGAAATCACAGTGTCATAACTTTGGGGGTCGCTGAGGATAGCAGGAATCTGAAACAGAGAACAGTCGACACGACTGGCGCCGACTTTTAAAAATCAGTACTTGGGGGGGGGGGGGGGGCTGCCAATTACCACGCTCTATCTGTTGGGAGCTCGTAACACCCAAATTTATGTAGGCTAGCAACTAACGAGATCAATAAATGTGCGGCCCGAAGTGCCACTCTAGGTCGGTCGGTAGTGGCTTTTGAGTAAAATGGTTTCACGGCCACTGATATAGTCAAAGACATCAACGACGTTGAAAACGAAAGATGTCAGACCTTGCGTTGCTAAGACCACCCACTGGACAATACCAGAACAAGAGGCATGATCCGTCTCAGCAGCGGACGGCCCTTGGGTTCGGTCTACGCTGGGAACTGATTGGCTCCTTGACTGATGAAGTCAAGAACAGTGTGGGAGGCAGGGAAGGCGGTGATGGTATAGCTTCCCATCCAGTAACACTGGCTGTTGGGAAGTTAGGGCGAGGTTTGCTATAGGTGGTTGCGGGGGCACTACGAATTTAGTGCGGGACAATACGTTGAGAATGTGGATTTTCGCGGGAGGCGTGCCAGAGATAAATCCCTTCAGTCGCGCTATCCTCTGTGTCCTCGATGGCTAGCCGGCACGGTAGCTCAGCGTGTTCGGTCAGAGGGTTAACTGCCCTCTATAATAAAAAAAACTGAGTTAATCGATCGACAACGAACTTAAACGGATGTCTTACGACGTCCGCCCCGAGCAGATGCAACGAACGAAAGCGAACAAAATGAGATTAAAAAAAAAAAAAAAAAAAAAAAAGATGGCTCAGATGGATAGAGCGTCTGCCACGTAAGCAGGAGATCCCGGGTTCGAGTCCCGGTCGGGGCACATATTTTCATCTGTCCCTGTTGACCAATGTCAAAGCCTGTAAGCAGCTAAGGGTGTTCATTTCATTATATAAGCGCTGTTGTCAGTAATTTCTGTTTACATATAGTATAATGACATAAAGTATATATATAGAGGGGGTGAAGGGAGTAATTTAACAGGCGGTGCTAAGCAAAGATGTAAAGGCCTACCACGTAGTGAGTAGGGACGGGCAACTTTCGGGACTAGCTCTTGTCGGCTAAGTGGTCATTTGTACTTGTAAAACACTAACCTTGTTAAGTTATAGTCAGTAGTACCACATTGGTAGCTTTTAGTCAAAGTAGAATTGTTTACCAATAAAAATGTTAAGACATTGGGCCACATTCCAGCTTTCTGAGTGCAATAAAAAGCTGTTTTCCTCGGTCCGCGATTGTAAATGCACACTGTTATCACTGTGTCATTTCTATAGTTATGTCTCGCCAAATAGCGTAATAAAGACTCGACTAATACCGAACAGACATCTGTCGATAACACGATTTATGTGGCAACAGTGTGTTTGTTAAACAGGGCTGCCGCGTACACAGCTCGCTCATATTCAGGAATGTTCATGCTGTTGGATATCAAAGGTCGGCGAGCGACTGCTTAAGCGAATGTTCTATTTCACTGAAAGCAATCGTTTTTGCCCGTCTCTGCGAGCAAAGGACTGCTAATAGTATATGGGAAGTAAGTAAAATCTGTTCATTATTGCACAAGGCATCCGATTTTAGGCGATATCTGCCAATAAAGGACTAATAAGACTTTTTCTTAAGTTTATACAATTCATAATTATTTACAATAACATTATTTCACATTTTGTGTTCAGTAGTTTCATCAGTACTCATCATTTAATTAATGTTTTTTTTTAATCTGCCTATCTCATTTTCATTAAACCTATTCGAGAAATTATAAAATTTGCTAAATCTGTGTAGTAAAACTTGCATAAAGGTAGTTCCACAGAAGGGGGACGGTGCTTCGTACGACTCTGCCAATCAGTAGTCAAAAAGAGTACACATGACCTTGAAGCCTAGCATATGTTGCTCCAAATAAGTACTGGAATGAAAATAAAAAAAGGAAACACTGATGGACAATTCTAAATATATATGAACGACAGATGTGATTGACCTATCCTGTTGACCACCACAAAAGAAGATGATTGCGTATGGCTTAATTGATTTGCTAAATAATGAAAGTTTTGTGTCTGAATCCCATATACGTGTACAGAGCTATAAATGCGGAAGTTTGTGTGTATATGTTTGTTACTCCTTCGCGCTAAAACGGATTTGAAAGTGATTTGGAACGGAATTAGCTTATACCCTGAAATAACATATAGGCTACTTTTAAAAGATATTTATTGATTTGAAGAATAAAACGTGAAGTGTGGAACAGTAATTACTCTTAGAATAAGCTACTTACTCTTTGGCTTTTGAATTGTATTGTTTTTGTGAAAAAGCTTTCATTGTTTAATATGTTTCACATACTACGATTCAAAGTAATTAATACAACGCTTATACAACCCTCCAAGTCTTTAATCCATACTTCCATACAAGCCCTTTGCATTTTAGCCACTGAGCGTTAAGCGTATCTTATAGCTTCAGAGACGTTTGAAGATTCACAGCGATGGAGTCATTTAAACGTTGTACGACAAACAGACGTTGGACCTTTACATGAGGAACGTGGTACGCTTTTAGTGAGGCTGGATTTGATTATAATGTGCGAGCGTATCTGCTGGTAACAGGCACGCACGTGAGGGTAGATGACGTTGCTGAACGTACAAATATTATAAAATTTGTGCAGAACTAAGAACTGATTATTTTCTTTCTTCGTATGTTTGTTACTCTTTCACGCTGAAGCATCTGGATATATTTGGATGAACTCTGGAATGGAGATGGCCTATACCCTGAATTAACATATAGGCTACCTTTCTTTTATTCTGAAGGGAGTCACAGTTTCCGTGGACGGTCAAGGTGACTACTGTTCCCGTGGGATGGGTAACGTGGCTAACAAGTCATCCATGAAAGTTAACTATCAAATGAATCCGTTGATTTTAGTAGGCTACAGAGATTAGTTTTTAACTCTTTTAACAAATGAAATTATTGACGCCACGAATTCCTATTATCCCAACAAACTTGCCTTTCCATATCAAATGCTTGCAGCTCTCTTTTTAGAGTGGCCATCTCGATCAGTATAAATAAGAGCCAAGGTTCGAATGGCCCTGAGTACTATGCGACTTAACTTTTGAGGTCATCAGTCGCCTAGAACTTAGAACTAATTAAACCTAACTAACCTAAGGACATCACACACATCCATGTCAGAGGCAGGATTCGAACCTGCGACCGTAGCGGTGGCTCGGCTCCAGACTGTAGCGCCCAGAACCGCACGGCCACTCCGGCCGGAAAGAGCCAAGGACAAACATTAAAAGTGACAGGTATTCATCTGGGCACACCATGTTGTTTGCTCGGACAGTCTACGTTGGCTGCTCGCTTGTATTGAGAACCAGAAATCTCTAGATATACCGGAGAGAACAAGAAGTCTCGGAACATTGTTTATAGAGGCGTATTACAGTAGATTGACTATTGACCTTCAACGTGAGCAAATGTAACTTACTGTGCATAAGTAGGCAGAAAGACCCATTGTTGTATGATAACACGATTGAAGAACAGCCACTGAAAATCACATCCATAAAATATGTATGAGCCTACGGAGCGATTTGAACTGGAACGACCACATAAAACTAATTGCGTGTAAGGCAGATGCCAGACTGAGATTGACTGGAAGAATACTCAGGAAATGTAGCTCTCTCACAAAGGAAGGAATTTACTAAACGTTTGTACGACTGATACACGAATATTTCTCGTCGGTCTGGGAAACGTATCAGCTGCGACTGAAAGAGGAAATAGAGAATATGCAAAGAAGAGTCAAATGTTTCCTTACAGGTTCATTTTATAAGCGAGAAAACGTCTCGGAATGCTCATCCAACTCCAGTGGCAGACGCTGAGACAGAGACATACTGCATCTCGATGTGCTTTACTTTTAAAGTCAGTCAATATATTGCTCTCTCCTAAGTACACTCCTGGAAATGGAAAAAAGAACACATTGACACCGGTGTGTCAGACCCACCATACTTGCTCCGGACACTGCGAGAGGGCTGTACAAGCAATGATCACACGCACGGCACAGCGGACACACCAGGAACCGCGGTGTTGGCCGTCGAATGGCGCTAGCTGCGCAGCATTTGTGCACCGCCGCCGTCAGTGTCAGCCAGTTTCCCGTGGCATACGGAGCTCCATCGCAGTCTTTAACACTGGTAGCATGCCGCGACAGCGTGGACGTGAACCGTATGTGCAGTTGACGGACTTTGAGCGAGGGCGTATAGTGGGCATGCGGGAGGCCGGGTGGACGTACCGCCGAATTGCTCAACACGTGGGGCGTGAGGTCTCCACAGTACATCGATGTTGTCGCCAGTGGTCGGCGGAAGGTGCACGTGCCCGTCGACCTGGGACCGGACCGCAGCGACGCACGGATGCACGCCAAGACCGTAGGATCCTACGCAGTGCCGTAGGGGACCGCACCGCCAGTTCCCAGCAAATTAGGGACACTGTTGCTCCTGGGGTATCGGCGAGGACCATTCGCAACCGTCTCCATGAAGCTGGGCTACGGTCCCGCACACCGTTAGGCCGTCTTCCGCTCACGCCCCAACATCGTGCAGCCCGCCTCCAGTGGTGTCGCGACAGGCGTGAATGGAGGGACGAATGGAGACGTGTCGTCTTCAGCGATGAGAGTCGCTTCTGCCTTGGTGCCAATGATGGTCGTATGCGTGTTTGGCGCCGTGCAGGTGAGCGCCACAATCAGGACTGCATACGACCGAGGCACACAGGGCCAACACCCGGCATCATGGTGTGGGGAGCGATCTCCTACACTGGCCGTACACCACTGGTGATCGTCGAGGGGACACTGAATAGTGCACGGTACATCCAAACCGTCATCGAACCCATCGTTCTACCATTCCTAGACCGGCAAGGGAACTTGCTGTTCCAACAGGACAATGCACGTCCGCATGTATCCCGTGCCACCCAACGTGCTCTAGAAGGTGTAAGTCAACTACCCTGGCCAGCAAGATCTCCGGATCTGTCCCCCGTTGAGCATGTTTGGGACTGGATGAAGCGTCGTCTCACGCGGTCTGCACGTCCAGCACGAACGCTGGTCCACCTGAGGCGCCAGGTGGAAGTGGCATGGCAAGCCGTTCCACAGGACTACATCCAGCATCTCTACGATCGTCTCCATGGGAGAATAGCAGCCTGCATTGCTGCGAAAGGTGGATATACACTGTACTAGCGCCGACATTGTGCATGCTGTGTTGCCTGTGTCTATGTGCCTGTGGTTCTGTCAGTGTGATCATGTGATGTATCTGACCCCAGGAATGTGTCAATAAAGTTTCCCCTTCCTGGGACAATGAATTCACGGTGTTCTTATTTCAATTTCCAGGAGTGTATATCTCGTGGAAAGACCGTGAATATCAAACGTTCACACGGAGGAATACCAGAATCGTCCCTCCCGTGACCCGTTCGCGACGACTAAAACAGGACGGTGGCACAAAAATACCCTCCACACTCCATAGGTTGGCTTGTGGAGTATAGATCTTGCTAGAGCGGGGTGCCAGTCCTTATCTGGCCATGCAGATTTAGTTTTCCCGTGAGTTACCTAAGTCGGTCCAGGCAAATGCCAGGATGGCGCATTTGAAAAGAATACGACCAACGTCCTCCCGTATCACACTATTCGAGCTTATGCTCCGCTTTTAATGATCTCGTCGTCGACGTTACTTTAAGCCTTTACCTTCCTTCCTTCATTCTGAAGTAAGACTTTCAAATGAGTGTCAGCTGTGTCGTCAGTTTTCGCTTCGGCATAAGACAATATGGAACAAAGCACACACTCGTTTCGTGTGCCCATCTTGTCTCCAATAATGGGGTAAATCTTTCAGATACTCGTCTCTAATATTTTACTTGACAGTTCCTGGAAAATGAATCGCAAAACACAAGTTTTAATCTCTATTTCTTGTCTAAACACGTCCTGAGATCATGTCTTCGAGTGACTGCTAATGGTCTTATTAATAATTGTACGAAGCAGCTAGTTCGGACCAGAAATTCATCGCCGTTTGACATTTAGGAACGTTTGTGAAGTTAAACGCATCTTTTTCTTTTCATTTCAGAGGCAACTCATTATCGCAGTCTATGTGGTATCTTAGAAGAAAGATTAAGGGAAGGCAAACCTACGTTTCTAGCATTTGTAGACTTAGATAAAGCTTTTCACGATGTTGACTGGAATACTCTCTTTCAAATTCTGAAGGTGGCAGGGGTAAAATACAGGGAGCGAAAGGCTATTTACAATTTGTACAGGAACCAGATGGCAGTTATAAGAGTCGAGGGACGTGAAAGGGAGGCAGTGGTTGGGAAGGGAGTGAGACAGGGTTGTAGCCTCTCCCCGATGCTATTCAATCTGTATATTGAGCAAGCAGTAAAGGAAACAAAGGAAAAGTTAGGAGTAGGTATTAAAATCCATGGCGAAGAATTAAAAACTTTGAGGTTCGCCGATGACATTGTAATTCTGTCAGAGACAGCAAAGGACTTGGAAGAGCAGTTGAACGGAATGGACAGTGTCTTGAAAGGAGTGTATAAGATGAACATCAACAAATGCAAAACGAGGATAATGGAATGTAGTCGAATTAAGTCGGGTGATGCTGAGGGAATTAGATTAGGAAATGAGATACTTGAAGTAGTAAAGGAGTTTTGCTATTTGAGGAGCAAAATAACTGATGATGGTCGAAGTAGAGAGGATATAAAATGTAGACTGGCAATGGCAAGGAAAGCGTTTCTGAAGAAGAGAGATTTGTTAACACCGAGTATAGATTTAAGTGTCAGGAAGTCGTTTCTGAAAGTGTTTGTATGGAGGAAGTGAAACATGGACGATAAATAGTTTGGACAAGAAGAGAATAGAAGCTTTCGAAATGTGGTCTACAGAAGAATGCTGAAGATTAGATGGGTAGATCATATAACTAATGAGGGGGTATTGAACAGAATTGGGGAGAAGAGGAGTTTGTGGCACAACTTGACTAGAGGAAGTGATCGGTTGGTGGGACATGTTCTGAGGCATCAAGGGATCACCAATTTAGTATTGGAGGGAAGCGTGGAGGGTAAAAATCGTATAGGGAGACCAAGAGATGAATACAGTAAGCAGATTCAGAAGGATGTAGGGTGCAGTAGGTTCTGGGAGATGAAGAAGATTGCGCAGGATAGAGTAGCATAGAGAGCTGTATCAAACCAGTCTCAGGACTGAAGACCACAACAACAACAATATGGTGTGGTGTAGCACCAAGTAGCACGGATGAGATAAATATTTCTTACACCCAGGGAGACAGAAGCGAGAAACATTATCGTGTACCCCCAAATGGCGCCGCTAGCTTTTTTAGGACAAAGAAACTGTCAGTCAACGATCGTTTCGAACTACCGTTTTAGCTTTTGACAGTTATGGCATCAAGACTTTTTAAGAATTTTTAACACTGTGCAGCCCTGTCAGCAACTGTGATAATTGAACATGTAACACGTCAGCCTCAGTGGTAAATAAAAACCAAACTTTATCCAGGTTTCAGCCAAAATAATTTGGCATTCTTCAGAAGCTAGTGACACTAAACTACTGCATGCCAAAGTTTGGCCATGTCAGTGGGGCCTGCAGTTTCTCTTCAGCCCAAGTAATGTAGATTATGACTAGCTACTACAGTGCTACAGTTTTATACTTGACATGGCCAAACTTTGGCATGCAGTAGTTTAGTGTCACTCGCTTCTGAAGAAGGCCAAATTATTTTGGCTGAAACATGGGTATAGTTTGGTTTCTATTTGCAGCTGAGGCTGACGTGTTACATGTTCAAGACTTTCTATTATTACTAGTTTCGATTCTTCCCTTTTAAGAGAGCAATTGAACTTGAGTAGTCATGATTTCTTCTTCTTCCTTCGTTGTTCCCAAATTCTTTCGATACGCTCGCTGTGCTCTCTCTTGCGTTCTTCTGACCATTTATTTCCTGTTCTTTTCTCGGTGTGTTTCTTTAATGTATTTCTGAACTGTTTTCCATTGTATACGTCGTCTTCTATGATTCCCAGTTACTTAATGTCTTTCTCAGTTTCAGTGATCCATTTTGTCTTGTTTGCTAGTGTTTGCTGTCTCAAAGACGTACCTTGTGAGCACGTTCTTGTTCATCCTGCTGAAATGTCCACAAAATTTCACCCTTCTCTTTCTAAAGGTGTTCTTTGTAGTTTCTGTCTCTATGTAGATCTCTCATGTTGGCCTGTTTATCCAAATTCCTTCACGAAACACTGGTCCATATATTATCCTCAGAACTTTTCTTTCTTGTTTATGGATCTCTCTGATTTTGGTATGACCACGAATCACTGTCGTTTCTGCAGCGTAGAGTACTTATGGTCGAATCACTTTGGTGTAATGCCCTAGTTTTGTCTTGACAGAAATAGATCTTTTATTGTAGTGACTCCAAGTCAGTTTTATGCTTTCTGTAATTCGGAGAAACTTTCTTGATTGGCCGTGGAGTTCAGTCCTGATGGTTGGGTTATCAACTCGAGGCACTTTCCCGTACTGGGTTGCAGTGGCGAGATTATCTGCACACTTCCTTTCCATGTATTTAGTCTTCTCGTAGGAGATTTGTAGGTCAGTTTTCTGTGAGATCTCCGGTGCAAGTTTGGATTCTTTTCTATTTTTGGTTAGAATGGCAAGGTCATCCGCGAAATCGAGACACTTTGCGGGCCTCCGAATAAAAATGTGACCCTCAACCACGTGTAATCAGACTCAAGTTGAAATATTAAAAAAGTTTTGGCTGGTTTCGTTGTCTAGGGGCTGGGATACGTAGTTGCCGCATTACAGGCCAAATACTGCTGAGTCTACAGTATACAATATGAATATACACATGAATCGAATGGTCGAAGGTTCCTATCACTCGGCAGTTGCGGATTTGAGTGTAACATAGAAATTTATAAATGAAAGATTGCAATTGAATAAAAACTGCAGGTCTATTTTAACGACTTTAAATAATGAGTATGATAGCAGAAGTACCTTTAAGGATGCCATTTATTACTGTAAAACACTTATTGGTGTCGATGGTCCAGCAATTAAATAAAATATTAGTTGAATAACAGAGAAACAGTAGATTCCTACCTGACGTAAATAGTCATGAGCAACAACATAGCTCGCGAGATATTCACTTCTAAACGCATGCTACGTCTTTACTGCAGAAGCCACGGAAATCTCACAAGCGCACAAGTCGACACTACGAAATATTTCTATATCCCCCGACCACGCGCAAACTGCTCAACACTCTCCAAGTATTTCCTGCTACCGTCCGTCGCGCCTTCCCGTCCAGCACTCCTCCGTGTCCTGCGCAACCCGATGCTCCTCCCACACTTCCATACAGTCTCTCCATTGACTTCGATAGTCGCCTACCGTAGTAACAAGTGCTGTCATTGGCTAGAGCGCTCCCGCCGTATCTCCAAGCCAACGTACAATCACAAACATATTGAAACACGTATGAAAAACTGGATTTACATTTAAATAACTTGAAATTAAATATATATTATCCTACAGCTGGACCACAACAGACTGTAACACACATTGTTAAATACATAAACAAATTAAACAAACATATATCAAGGGAACAGAAGCAAAAGTAGGCCAGTAGCCTAATGTCTCTGTGCTTTCTAAAAGACAGTAAATATTTGACCAATTTCTTCACGAATAGTATACATCGGACATAACCAAAGACATAGACGAATAAATATATATTTATAAGCATGCTGCTACCGTTTTTTCGTGCAACTGTGGAGTACTTATGGCCTGACTCGGTCAATAGTAATCAGCCACTTTGACCTCCAATAACTCATGTACTATTCAGGTTACATGCCTGTAATACATACCAATTTGGGTTTACACTAATAGCTTTCTAAACACATGTCGATCGTCAGAATCGGATGAATCGTTTAGATTTCGGAAATTTGTTGCTGGGTGTTACTTGTATAATTTACAGTCAGATACTAAAGTTTAAACTAATAAAGGTATTGAATATCGGATTACGCCATCAAAATCGTCGTGCAAATAATGGTAATGAACAAGTTTCTTTTTAAGGTATAATGATTCCTCTGGCTATTATTAATTTCTACATGAACTGTGAAATGTCTGCCACTTGGCACTCCCGGCATACAAATCTCCATCATCGACACAAAGCACAGTCCACGACACAGTGTCAACGTGGAATTCCCAGCCACGCGGTGGGTCTGGGCTACGCGCTGGGGCTGCCCCTCTTAACTCCGGCTAGTGTTCAGCACCACGCGGTTGCTGGCGAGCCCCGGTTTGCCGAAGGGCCCGTGCGGCCACGCCAACTCCGAACTTAGAATATGTTCAGGGCGCCACCACTCGCCCGTTACCTCGTACACCTCCACTTATTAACATTCTGTCTTGTCAGAATATTCAGAAGTAGACCCTTCAGTTCCTACAAGTACATATAAAACAAATTACAAGGAACGGAATTGAATGATTAGAACGCCAGGCCGATAGTGTTCACAAAATTTTTGTAGTGATGTGGGAGCAGCATGAATTTCGAAATAAACTAACACAAATTATGAACGAAACAGCGCATTAAATAAATGCCTGCATTTCAGTTAAGCATAAACAATTTTTTGGACTAGAAATAATTTTTTTTCAATACACTTTCACTAATGTGCGCGTTTGTAAGCACTTCCTGTGCCGCTTATTCAGCGCTGAGGCGCCTTCCTGCGCTAATTTTTCCGTCGCACTTCACACGCTCACACAGATTTTAGCACGAAGTCTTTTGACCAAGTGACTCGCAGGAATCGCGTCTACCTCTGAATTCCGAGCTCCACCATTTATCGTGACAAATCTGTCTACAACGAAAACCAAAAGTAGAAACCCGTCGACAAACCATTTCCCAAACCCTACTAGGATCCTCGCTAAAGATTCCCTCCAGCGGAAAACGATACTCCAGGAACAAAGTCACAAGGCAAACGACTGAATCAGAGTAACCTCAAATTCCCACAAGTTCTACTTAATTGACTCTAATAAATCCTTCCTACCTCGATGCTCCAAAAAAAGCGTGCACATACAATTATAATTTTAATACCCTTCAAACTGACCACTAAATTCTTTTCCACACTCTTATACAAAGCATAAGTCAATACATATTTTACTTAATCCACGAGGTTACTGACCTTCACGCACCCTTAGTGCCTAAACTTCCCCCTCTTGCACAAGTACAGTGCCACAATAAACTAACAAATTACCAATGAATCACCAAAGTAAAACATATAAAATTATCCCTCCAAAATTACTACCACTAATTACAAATTAGAACAGCTTTTCATTTCTCTCCTTTCTCTATATACAGCCTCAGCTCCGTCACGTTTCTTAGACGCAAATGTCTTCCTGAGACAGGGTACTTTAAACGGTATGCATTTGGGTGAGGGCACTCTGCCACAACAAATGGTTCATAGTATAACTCGAATAATTTCTTAATCTCCCCGTCCACTTCCCTGGAGCGCTCTTTGGTGCGTACAAGCACTTTGTCCCCCACTTTGTACTTGATCGGTTTGTATCGCGCATCGTGTCGCCTTTTCCTTTCAGCGGCTAACTTTTTCATGCGGGCCGTTACTTCCTGCTCTGTTTCAGCAGCCGACTCACCTTTTCGCGGCGGGAATTCTACTGTTTCTGTGAGTAGGAACTTTGGTTTCATCCCGTTCATGACTTCCAAAGTTGAGTTCCATGTAGCCATACTTTTGCGCTGTTGAATACGTCCTCAAACGCGCTCACGTACTCCACCCACTTGGAATGACGCTTGCTTCCATACGTCCTACATAAACGTCCTACTTCTGCATATACCGTTCACACGGGTTGCTCGCTGATGGGTTGACGGATATACGGACATGTTGCACACCCTGGTCGTTCATGAACGTGTTCCAATCGTTCGAAGTAAACTGTGACCCGTTGTCAGACAACAGCCTTACTGGTTTTACGATATTCTTGAAGAAATCCGTCTCCAGTTTGGCGATCAGTTTTAGTATTCACTGTCCTTATCGGATACAATTTAATGAACTTAGAGAATACGTCCTCCACATCAAAGATGTACTTCATGCCGCCGTGTCCTGTGGGTAGTGGGCCAAAATTGTCCACAGCCAGTAACTCGCTCACTTTAGTAGGTATAATGCTTTGCATTTCCCCCTGTTGCGCGGCCGTCCAGTATTTGACCCGTTGGTAACGGTCGCAAGCAGCCAGCTGCGCGTGGACCCATCTGGACTGGTTATTTACGTGGGCGTATTCCTCGATGATTTCAGTTCACTTTTCGGCCCCGTAATGTCCGTGACTTAAATGGACGTAGTCTATTAACTGTTCCACATACCTATTGGGAAAACACAGTCTCCATTTGCCCGTCTCTTCATCTTTCCGCCGGTATAACACTCCCTTGTGTGTCTTAAAATATTTGGGTACTTTCTCGTATCCCTTGCTGTCAAAATTCACGTCAATTTGTTTCAGTTCAGGATCGTCGTTTTGCGCTCGCCGCGTATCTTTGCACACCGCACGAATTTCTTTCTCCCCCGCTACCCCCTTCATATACAGTAGCTTAAATTCGTTCGGCTCCCTTCCATCGTCCTCCGCCCCCATTGCTAATGTGGACAGAGCATCTGCAACACAATTTTCTGTACCGTTGATGTAGCGGATTTCGTATTCGAATTGCTACATGAACATTGCCCAACACATTAAGCGATTGTTCAGTATCCTGCAGTCCTGCAGATAACTCAGCGCCTTGTCCGACAACACTGTCACTTTTTTGCCCTCTAAATACATGTGAAATTTCTTAAATCCGTGCAAGATCGCGAGCATCTCCTTCTCCGATATGCTGTATCCCCATTCGTGCTTATTTAGCATGCGGCTGTAGAATGCCACACTACGGTGTTCAGTTTTTCCATCGACTAGCTTTTCCTGAAATAGCTCACAACCAGTTCCACAGTCCGAACTGTCCGACGCTAAACAGAAAGGGAGATTCGTATCTGGGTAGTACAACATCTTACTAATGCACAATTTGTCTTATATACCCTGGAATTCCGTTTCACATTCCTCGATCCACCTCCAAGCTGCATTTTTCTTCAACAATTTGCTTAAATTCGGAATATTCATTCCTCCCTCCCAAAAGAATTTTCTGTAGAAACAGCACAAGCCCAAGTATGACTTCAGTTGTTTCCTACTTTTGGGTCTATTACATTCGGCAATGGACTTTAATTTTTCTGGATTAGGTAAAATTCCTTCCGAAGTAAGGATATGCCGCAAGAATTGAATTTCTACTTGAACAAACTCACATTTTGCGAGCTTTAAACTCATCCCACCTCGTCTCAGAGCCATGAGTACCTCCTCCTAAACTCGACAATGCTCATTCCACGTTTTGCGCGGTATTAGCCAAGCAGTCTAGGGCTCTGCAGTCATGGACTGTGCGGCTGGTCCCAGCGGAGGTTCGAGTCCTCCCTCGGGCATGGGTGTATGTGTGTGTTTGTCCTTAGTATAATTTAGATTAAGTAGTGTTTAAGCTTAGGGACTGATGGCCTTAGCAGTTAAGTCCCATAAGATTTCACACACATTTGAACAGTTTTGAACATTCCACGTTTCTGTAGCGATCAATATATCATCTACGTATATCGCGAGTTGGCTCGTTAGACTCTCCCCCAGGACATGACTCAACGCTCTTACAAAAACTGTCACAGAAATTGTAAGTCCGAATGGCACTACCCTAAACCAGTAGCTTCCCCCTCAAAAAAGAAAAGAAGTGTACCGTCTGCTTTCCTCTGCCAACGGGATCTGCCAAAGTCCCGAGGTCAGATCAACACTGGACATTAAATTGATATTATTAAAATTCTGCAGCAGTTCCTCCATATTGCCAGGCTGGTCTGATTCCCTTATAATTGCATTATTTATTTTTTTCGCATCTAATACAATTCTCACGGAGTCATCGCGCTTTTTAACAATAACGATAGGACTGCAGTAATCGCTCCTACATTGTTCGACTATGCCCCTATCCAATATTTGTTTTAATCGAACTCTGACGGCATCCCGATCAGCTATAGGTATTACATACGGTTTGCACCTGGTTGGTCCGTGAGGTTTCACTTTTATAGAGTACTCGAAATCGGTAACTTTACCAGGTAGATCCTAGGACACGTCCTCTTAGCGGCACAACAACCCACACAACTCTTTCTTTTCCCCTTCTGATATACCCTTGAGTGCATCAATCACTTCCTTAATTCTGTTATGCACATCGACTTCCTCACTCCAACTCTCAGTAACTATGGCATGAGCAATCTGATTTTCACCTGTTAAAAGGCTTTTAAATTTTACTTGCCTTTTTTCATTCTGAAATTCAAATTCTAGGCATTTCCCTACACAATTAATCGAAGTATTGTATTTGCACATTAAGTCAGTTCCTAAAAGTACCTCCTTCACTAGACACTCACTAAAAAACATTCCATCTCGAATTTATTTTCTTCACATTTAAATTCTAAAAGTATTTGTTGTCTTATTGGCTTACTCATATTACCAACTGTCGTTTTAATCTGAACGCTAGTGACTGGGAAGATTACTAGTTTCCTGTTTTTGATCATGGTTCAAACGGCTCTGAGCACTATGGGACTTAACATCTGAGGTCATCAGTCCCCTAGAACTTAGAACTACTTAAACCTAACTAACCTAAGGAAATTACACACATCCATGCCCGAAGCAGGATTCGAACCTGCGACCGTAGCAGCAGCGCGGCACCGGACTGAAGCGTCTAGAACCGCTCGGCCACACCGGCTGGCTTTTGATCATGTTCATAAAACATTCCGACACCACTGACACATTTCTACCTGAATCTGGAAGTGCATCTACCATTCCTTTGCCAACTTCAATTTCAGTAATTGGCTGTACATTTACCATTTCCTTTCGTTCTAAATATTTCTCTCTTAATAAATCATTTTATACGTCTCATCGCTTCTCTTCCAATTCTAGCGTACACACATCTTGTTCTATCCATCCCTCAATCTCATGTTCATCCCAAAATACACTACTGGCTATTAAAATTGCTACACCAAGAAGAAATGCAGATGATAAACGGGTAATCATTGGACAAATACATAATACTAGAACTGATATGTGATTACATTTTCACGCAATTTGGGTGCGTAGATCCTGAGAAATCAGTACCCAGAACAACCACCTCTGGCTGTAACAACGGCCTTGATACGCCGGGGCATTGAGTCAAACAGAGCTTGGATGGCGTGTACAGGTACAGCTGCCCATGCAGCTTCAACACGATACCACAATTCATCAAGAGTAGTGACTAGCGTATTATGACGAACCTGTTGCTCGGACACCATTGACCAGACGTTTTCAATTGGTGAGAGATCTGGAGAATGTGCTGGCCAGGGCAGTAGTCGAACATTTTCTGTATCCAGAAAGGCTCGTACAGGACCTGCAACTAGCGATCGAGCATTATCCTGCTGAAATTTAGGGTTACGCAGGGACCAAATGAAGGGTAGAACCACAGGTCGTAACACATCTGAAATGTAACGTCCACTATTCAAAGTGCTGTCAATGCGAACAAGAGGTGACTGAGACGTGTAAACGATGGCTCCCCATACCATCACGCCGGGTGATACGCCAGTATGGCGATGACGAGTACACGCTTCCAATGTGCGTTCACCGCGATGTCGCCAAACACGGATGCGACCATCATGATGCTGTAAACAGAACCTGGATTCATCCGAAAAAATGACGTTTTGCCATTCGTGCACCCAGGTTCGTCGTTGAGTACACCATCGCAAGCGCTCCTGTCTGTGATGCAGCGTCAAGGGTAACTGCAGCCATGGTCTCCGAGCTGATAGTCCATGCTCCTGCAAACGTCGTCGAACTGTTCGTGCAGATGTTTGTTGTCTTGCAAACGTCCCCATCTGTTGACTCAGGGATCGAGACGTGGCTGCTCGATCCGTTACAGCCATGCGGATAAGATGCCTGTCATCTCGACTGCTAGTGAAACGAGGCCGTTGGGATCCAGCACGGTGTTCCGTGTTACCCTCCTCAACCCACCGATTCCATATTCTGCTAACAGCCATTGGATCTCGACCAACGCGAGCAGCAATGTCGCGATACGATAAACCACAATCGCGATAGGCTACAATCCGACCTTTATCATGGTGAGTAGTGTAATCCATTAAATATTTCCTTCGTCCCAAATTCCTTCCTTCCTTTATGATGCAGTAACGACCGTAACGTTCTACCGTACCAATGCCAATCAGTCATACTAAAATCACACTCCTCCTTATATACCAATTCGTACGAACTTCACAACACAAACTATCCCCATCCACACTATTTACTTCAGCCCTCTCTAAGTTTTCTGTTAGTTCTTCCACATCTTTCAGCGATTCACTACGCACAGAATGCACACCTTTACTGTTTTTCCCCTCCAAAATATCGACGCTTGCAGCTTCAACAAAATTACACATCAATTCACTGTTAAACACTTTATCTTCCTGAAATAATACATCGATGCCTAAGCCATCATCACCATAAATATTCATCTCGGCAACCTTATCTGCTGATACACCATTTAAATCACTACATAAATTCACACCAGAGACCTTACTTTCCTCTGTCGACAAATTAACTTTACGTGAATCGTACACAACTTTATCCTTCACCGCTGCATTACACTAATTGCTGCTAAGTTGTACAATTTTGGGACTTCCAGACTTGCTACATTCCTCTGTGATTGGACAAAAATCAGCACACACTGCCATTTCTACACAATTTTCATTCAGATTAACCCCCGATCCTACTTTACATGCATTCTCCCATTCATGCTCTGACAAACGTTTTAGCTCCACACATTCGTCAGTAAGTTTCGTTTCGCCTTCATTCGTGACTGGAAACGCGTAAATTCCTTCCTCCGAAATATCAATACCAGTAGCGTTTACATCATTACATAAATTACCATTACTCTGTTCCTTTAAATGGAAATCATCTACCTCCGCCGATTCATGTTCCTATCACTCGACTATTGCTAATTTTGAAAGTAACGTAGAAATTTATAAATGAAAAATTGCAATTGAATAAAAACTGCAGGTCTATTTTAACGACTTTAAATAATGAGTATGATAGCAGAAGTACCTTTAAGGATGCCATTTATTACTGTAAAACTCTTATTAGTGTCGATGGTCCAGCAATTAAATAAAATATAAGTTGAATAACAGAGAAACAGTAGATTCCTACCTCACGTAAATAGTCATGAGCAACAACATAGCTCGCGAGATATTCACTTCTAAACGCATGCTACGTCTTCACTGCAGAAGCCACGGAGATCTCACAATCGCACAAGTCGGCACTACGAAATATTTCTATATCCCCCGACCACGCGCAAACTGCTCAACACTCTCCAAGTATTTCCTGCGACCGTCCGTCGCGCCTTCCCGTCCAGCACTCCTCCGTGTCCCGTACAACCCGATGCTCCTCCCCCACTTCCATACAGTCTCTCCATTGACTTCGATAGTCGCCTACCGTAGTAACAAGTGCTGTGATTGGCTAGAGCGCTGCCGCCATATCTCCAAGCCAACGTACAATCACAAACATATTGAAACACGTATGAAATACTGGATTTACATTTAAATAACTTGAAATTAAATACACTCCTGGAAATTGAAATAAGAACACCGTGAATTCATTGTCCCAGGAAGGGGAAACTTTATTGACACATTCCTGGGGTCAGATACATCACATGATCACACTGACAGAACCACAGGCACATAGACACAGGCAACAGAGCATGCACAATGTCGGCACTAGTACAGTGTATATCCACCTTTCGCAGCAATGCAGGCTGCTATTCTCCCATGGAGACGATCGTAGAGATGCTGGATGTAGTCCTGTGGAACGGCTTGCCATGCCATTTCCACCTGGCGCCTCAGTTGGAGCAGCGTTCGTGCTGGACGTGCAGACCGCGTGAGACGACGCTTCATCCAGTCCCAAACATGCTCAATGGGGGACAGATCCGGAGATCTTGCTAGCCAGGGTAGTTGACTTACACCTTCTAGAGCACGTTGGGTGGCACAGGATACATGCGGACGTGCATTGTCCTGTTGGAACAGCAAGTTCCCTTGCCGGTCTAGGAATGGTAGAACGATGGGTTCGATGACGGTTTGGATGTACCATGCACTATTCAGTGTCCCCTCGACGATCACCAGTGGTGTACGGCCAGTGTAGGAGATCGCTCCCCACACCATGATGCCGGGTGTTGGCCCTGTGTGCCTCGGTCGTATGCAGTCCTGATTGTGGCGCTCACCTGCACGGCGCCAAACACGCATACGACCATCATTGGCACCAAGGCAGAAGCGACTCTCATCGCTGAAGACGACACGTCTCCATTCGTCCCTCCATTCACGCCTGTCGCGACACCACTGGAGGCGGGCTGCACGATGTTGGGGCGTGAGCGGAAGACGGCCTAACGGTGTGCGGGACCGTAGCCCAGCTTCATGAAGACGGTTGCGAATGGTCCTCGCCGATACCCCAGGAGCAACAGTGTCCCTAATTTGCTGGGAAGTGGCGGTGCGGTCCCTACGGCACTGCGTAGGATCCTACGGTCTTGGCGTGCATCCGTGCGTCGCTGCGGTCCGGTCCCAGGTCGACGGGCACGTGCACCTTCCGCCGACCACTGGCGACAACATCGATGTACTGTGGAGACCTCACGCCCCACGTGTTGAGCAATTCGGCGGTACGTCCACCCGGCCTCCCGCATGCCCACTAGACGCCCTCGCTCAAAGTCCGTCAACTGCACATACGGTTCACGTCCACGCTGTCGCGGCATGCTACCAGTGTTAAAGACTGCGATGGAGCTCCGTATGCCACGGCAAACTGGCCGACACTGACGGCGGCGGTGCACAAATGCTGCGCAGCTAGCGCCATTCGACGGCCAACACCGTGGTTCCTGGTGTGTCCGCTGTGCCGTGCGTGTGATCATTGCTTGTACAGCCCTCTCGCAGTGTCCGGAGCAAGTATGGTGGGTCTGACACACCGGTGTCAATGTGTTCTTTTTTCCATTTCCAGGAGTGTATATATTATCCTATGGCTGGATCACAACACGCTGTAACAAACATTATTAAATATATATGCTTCTGTTCCGTTGATATATCTTTATTTAATTTGTTTATGTATTTAATAATGTTTGTTACAGCGTCTTGTGATCCATCCATAGGATAATATATATTTAATCACTCCAACTGCACACCCCCCACAACGTTACAGAACCTCCACCATGATGAGCATTCCCCTGCTGACATGCAGTGTCCATGGATACATAAAGTTGGTTGTCTCCATACCCGAACACGTCCAGATGCTCGATGCAATATGAAACGAGACTCGTCACAAGGAACAACATGTTTCCAGTCATCAGCAGTCCAGTGTCTTGACGGGCCCAGGCGAGGCGTAAGGCTTGTGCAGTCATCAAGGGTATACGACTGGACCCTCATCTCCGAAAGTCCATATCGATGATGTTTCAGTGAATATCTCGCACGATGACACTTATTGATGGCCTGGCATTGAAATTTTGCAACATTTTGTGGAAGGATTGCACTGCTGTCACGTTTAAAGAATCTCCTCAGTCGCCGTTAGTCCCGTTCTTGCAGGATCTTTTTCCGGCCGCAGCGATGTTGGAGGTATGATGATTTACCGGATTCATGATATTCAAATATTCACGGTGCACTCGTGAGGTGGTAATACGGGAAAATCCCCACTTCATCGCTACATTGCAGATGATGTGTTCCATCGCCCGTGCGCCGGCTGTTACATCAAGTTCAAACTCATTTAAATCTTGATAACCTGCGATTGTAGCAGCAGTAACCGATCTAACATCTACGCTAGACATTTGCCTTAAATAGGCGTTGCCTACCGCAGCGCGCTATTCTGCCTGTTTACATATCCTTGTATTTGAATACGCATGCCTATATCAGTTTCTTTGTCGCTTCAATGTAGTTGGTCCGCCTGTTCTTCTAGTCGACTTAACAGTGCTTTTAAATGAATTTTGCATACTATAGGGAGTAGTGAAATTCCCATGTAATTATTTGGATCGGCTTTCGTTGCAGCTTTGTAAAGAGGATTTCCACTCTGCAGGTATTTTTTCAGTTTCCCAATTGTCTGATATAATTCTGTGAGTTGCTTGTGTGAGATTATTGTAATTTAATTTCCATATATCTGCTATAATTCTGTCTTCCATGCGGGACGGGTTGTTCTTCAAAGAGTTGATTATTTCCTTTACTTCTTTAAGAGATGGTGGTTTTGAATCTGGGTTGGATGGGATATTTTTCGAAATCTAGTCATTCTATCGGAGGTTCGTCGTTGAGAACTGATAGAATATATTTAGCTAAAATTTTACAGTTATTTCTCAAGTTGGTTTCCAGTGATCCGCGAGACCGGTGAAAGCACAACAGGTGGTTGATATCCTATCAGTTTTTCTATGAAAATTTTGTGAACATTTCTGCTGCGGTTCTTGGTAATCTCTTGTTAAATTTCTTTAAGCCGGTTTATACCTTATCTGCGTTTCTGTCTCCGTGTCTTAGGTGAACTTTACTGTATTTTAGAAAATTCGTGCCATTTTTCTGGAGTTTTGTTGCTGCTCAAAGTTTTTCAAGCCTGTATTCTCTCTTCTATTGGTTGATCTCATGCACTGTCCCATCACCTGTGTTTTTCTTGACGGTTTTCGTAATCTCATAGTCTTTTCTGCCATAGCTGGTCCCAAGCCTGGGTGAGAAAAAAGGAGGGGGAGGAGCAACACCTCGTTGTTCACCTTGGTTCACCTGGCCCAGGTGATAGTACCTTGTGAGGGCTCTTTGCCAGGGTATCAATGGAGACCTCAACGGCAGTGAAGGCGGAGATGAAGATCATCGGTACGGCGGAACTGGCGGAAGAGCCCAGGTCCACTAGCTTGTTCCGGTATCCAGCGGTTAGTGGTCATCGTCTGTTCACCTAGTTGGTGCGGCTGATACGTGCTCTTCTTGATCTCAACAATCAAATCATAGATATGTGACCCTCACAGAAGATCATCGCAAAACAAGTTTCAACTTGAATAGGCATGATGGAACGAACTCCTTCAGGCATCAATCTCTAGACTGAATTTTCCTGCTCATCGGATTTTGGGGAACCAGGAACATCATACATAGAAGAGTCGGAGCTTCTCAAAATCTCTACGACCAAAACAGAAAAACATCATAGAAAGTGTCAACACAGACACTCTTTCCAGAGCAATTAAACTCAAACTGCTCACAAACACGATGGAAAAATTCCACATAAAAGTCTTTGCGATTCTGCGATTCAAGAAACACGATTTATCGATGAAACTAATTTTGATTCAGGAAACTTCAGAATCTACAAAGGAAAACCTGCAGTCCAGCTGAATAATGGACCCAAATAATTTGTCGCAGCTTTCGTTGTGCACAAATCTATTACGGATTCAGTAATAAACTTCCACTCAACATGAGAAAGAATCTCCACATTCCCAATAAAATCTGAAAACAAGGCATACACAGGGAGAAATGCACATGCTCCTTCAAATGACTACAATAGAAGAGATTCGCAGGTAATGGACGACTTCTGGGAACTACTGGAGGAAATCTCAATTCACGTCCCTGCACATCACGTGAAAATTCTGTTAGGAGACTTCAATGGACAAGCCGTTAGCGGTGGCCGAGCGGTTGTAGGCGCTTCAGTCTGGAACCACCAGGCTGATGCGGTCTCACGTTCGAATCCTGCCTCGGGCATGAACGTGTGTGATGTCCTTAGGTTAGTTAGGTTTAAATAGCTCTAAGTCTAGGGGACTGAAGACCTCAGATGTTAAGTCCCATAGTGCTTAGAGCCATTTGACCCATTTGAACCTTCAATGGACGACTCGGAAAAGAGAAAAAAAATCAGGAAAACAACAGGAATTCATAGGCCTCACAAGAGAACAAATAAAAATCGTGAGAAACTAATCAACTTCTGCGAAAATTTTGATCTTAAAATAAAACCATGTCCACATAATTCCCTAAACCTGCAAACAAACTTACAACATGGAAATCACCAATTTCGACTTTGGGTGAGTTTGAGATAGACCATGCTGCTATACCCAATAAGAATACGAAAGAAGTACTCAACATGTGAACAAGAAAACGGGTTTTTTGAGTCAGACTACCATTTGTTGCAAATAAAGATTAGATTTCAATCTAACAAAAATAACCAAAAGTGAATAAAACGTTCAGAATTGATCCAGAATACCTGAAACTCAACAAGAGGGAAATTATTCAGGAAATTAGGCAATCAAACACAACGAATTGGAAGGAACTTGCAGAAATATAGAAAAACCTTTTATTCATTACTAGCTCATTACCCAGCATTGCAGCTATATCTATTTAGTCCAATTTTCTGTTAGTCCTTCTCTTCTTTTCACCTCTCTCTGTCCGTCTTCTCCTTCCACCGCTCTCTTTCCGTCTCCCCCACCCCATCTCTCTGTCCACTTCCTCCACCGCCTCGTTCGCTTTCCAACTCGTCCTGTCCCTCTCTCTGTCCTTCTCCGCTTCCCCTCTCTCTGTCCACCAGCTTCTCCCCCTCTCTCTGTCCATCTGGTTCTCTCCCCCGTGTCTATCAGCTCCTTCACCCTCTATGTACCTCCTCGTCCCCCTTCTGCCCATCTCCTCCTCTCCCTCTCCCTTTGTCCATCTACTCCTCTTTTATTTTCTGGCTATCTCCTCCTGTCGCTCCTCTCTATTTCCCCCTTCCCCTTCCTCTGTCCAGCTCCTCCCCCTATCTCTGTTCCTCCCCTTCTTCTCCCTCTCAGCCTTCTGTTTCCTCCTTCTCTTTCTCTCTCCACGTTATCACCCCCACTCTAATAGGAGGGTGGTGGTTCTTATGGTTCAAATGGTTCAAATGGCTCTGAGCACTATGGGACTTAACTTCTGAGGTCACCAATCCCCTAGAACTTAGAACTACTTAAACCTAACTAACATAAGGACATCACACACATCCATGCCCGAGGCAGGATTCGAGCCTGCGACCGTAGCGGTCACGCGGTTCCAGACTGTAGGTGGTTCTTATCCCCCACAGTATTTCTTTCCTGATTGTCACTAAAATGTCTATCAAATTTGACTGAAATATTTCCAGGGGCTTAGGATGAACTTTTTACCTGTGGCTTTTCTCGCACACGTACATCTCAGATATATTTCACATCTATTTAAAATATTTCACACGTATTTGTCCACACATTTCACCTATATCCATAGAGAATTTCGTCCTCATGTTTCATTTTCACACAGCTCAATGTTTATGATGTCATATCTCCTGAAATACACTTATATCGCTAACAGCCTGTATGTTGATACTGTCTGAGAAATGTGTTGCGAATAGAGGTAGACGTAACGAAGTAATAAATAAAAATGGTACAACGGGAGACCAGCCAAAGTTGCAAATACCGCTATTTTCATTTACTTTATGACTAGTTTCGGACCGAGATCTATTTTCAAATCATACTACAGCACAGAAAACAAAATTTTTAATCATGTACAATAGAGGCATTACCACCGAAAATACAGAACGTATCATTTCAAGATTTATGTAGCAGGTAGTCAAAACGGTATTTCTAAAAATACGAGAACCACGTCCAGGTAGATATAAACTTATTATGAAGTGCAAATGAACAGCTACAGCGCATACAGATAACTGGCAGTCCAGTCCTCCAACTGCCGTAAGGAAACCACTATCAGGATACACGAAATCTTTTGCAATTATTACAACAGTATCCGATCATAAAAAATACAACAATTAATACAATAACAGTACAAGTCAAAAATATAATTAATGCTTTTAAAATCTTTACCAAAAACTTAACTTTAAAGCACAGCAGCGCCACATACGGCGCGTATGACAACGCTGTATGCCACATTTGCACATAAAAATCATTAATGGGAACTACAGCATAAAGGAAATCCGTTAGCCGTTTTGTCGGAGGTAATGTACAGGGATAAGGTCCTGACCTGGATTTTTTGACAAATAAATGTATGCGACAGATTGATAAAGACTCAACAAAGTATGTGATTATAACTTTAAAAAAGAAAATTGATGGTTTGGAGTTCTTGACGGCGCTAGGGAAGAAACGGGGACTGATTTGTATGAATCCCAATTTGGCTGCTCTTAAAGTACAGATGAAGGTACACAAAAGTGAAAAACGTATGCGTGTTATAATTAACAGCAGAGGTTCTCCACTTATGCTCTGGACAAGTTTCTTTTTCGGAAACTGATAGGGGTGTATAAGTTCCCAAGTAATTATAGTGTACTAAATAGTGTAGTTTTTGCGGCTGAATGCCAGAAACTTAAAATGTCACATGATATTGTGAATTTGTACATCAATATCCCATTCGATGACACTCTTTCCCTCATCAAGAATAATATTTTGCATAATGCTGCTATGAGTAATGGGGAGCTAATTGAGTTTCTTGATGTCCTCCGGTTCAGTCTATTATATAATTACCTAAGTTTCGATAATATGGTCTACCAACAGCCAGATGGCCTTGCTATGGGCAATTCCCCGTCCGAACTACTGGTTGATATTTTCATTAATAATTTGCAGAGTAGAACTTTTAATCTGAATCAGGATATCTGTGATGACATTGTTTTTTATAAAAGATATGTTGATGGCGTTTTCATGATTGTGAAGGGATACTTATGATAAGCTTGTGTCCATTTTCAATGTATTCGTAGAGCAGCATCCGAAGATTAAGTACCATGGTAGCACGACTGTTGAGTTTGTCTCTAAATGAGGACGAAATTAATAAAGATTAAAACATTTTGATGCGAGTTGTGATGGCTAGAAGCAATAGATGGTTTACGAATTGTATATAAAGCATTGGCAGACGAAACCACCATGGACAGATGCTGACCGTATGTTACAATATACAGGATCAGACTCTGAAAAGTTGGCCCACTCCTGCCCATAAACATTTCTACGAGTGGACAACTAAGATATAAGTTGAAACATAGGCTCGGAAATCGGGGAGGGGTTAGGGGGAAGGTAAATAAAATCTATCAGACGATACGATGAGTATCCTGTGAATCATTTTTTTATTGAAGAAACGGGATGAAGTTTTGTCACCCGTTTTGAAGAACATGTTGGTCTAATAGGACTGCGCTTGGACAGCATTTAAAAAACAGAATTGGTATTATAGATAACACTCTGAAGGTTTTGCGTCATGTATCGAGAGGTATGCAGTTAGATATTTTGGAGGAACTTGAGATATTAAGAGCAAAATAATAGATCCGGATAAAGTTTTGAAGACGAAGTCGATTTTCTGTTTAGTCGGGTCTTTGCTTTATTCCAAAATGATGTATAATTCCAGAATTAGATTTCCATTTTGCAGCGGAGTTTACGCTGATATGAAACTTCCTGGCAGATTAAAACTGTGTGCCGGACCAAGACTCGAACCCGGGACCTTTGCCTTTCGCGGGCAAGTATAATTCATACTCTCTTCCCCTACCACCGTCCCCGTTGTCATTTTCGCCAATCCCTTGATCATAAGCTCCTATGTACCCCGTTTACTCCCTCCCATGTCTTCTCTCCCTTCTCCCTCCCCCACCTCTCCCTTTCCTAATATTCTCGTAATGACTATTTGTTCCGCAGGTTGACTGTCATGTACTGAGTTCAGTTCTCGGCTCTTTCACCAATCTGACTGCGGCCCGCAACTCGTGCCCCCTCCCCTTCCCCCCCTTCTTCGTACCTTTGGGTTTGCCACCCCCCCCCCCTCCGCCTCGCCCCTTCCATCTTCCATTCCCCATTGTATAAAAATACATTGCACATTATACCGTCTGTAAATCTGTGCTTGCAATTACCATTGGTTCGTCATGTGCTCCCGGTCATTACTGTGTTCCATTGCCGATATACTGAGGAGTACAACTTCTGATTTCAGTATGCACTATTGTCAGTGGCGCCCATTGGTTTCTCCTGGTTGCATAATAAAGTTTCTGTGTTTGTTGTGCTTTACGCAGCATATGTTGTATGACGCGTATGACAGATTGTGAAACTCGGTTTACCGGTTGGTTATGTGGTCTGCACCACTAAATTATTTAAAAAAATTGTTTTGGTTATTTTTTGTCAGCAAATATTACTCTTGATTAAATATATGTATGGTTGTATGGTTTCTCTATTGAATCAGTTAGTCTATGGTATTTCTTACTTATTTGTTTAAAAAAAATGGAAAAATAGTTGTTTCTGGTACAGTTTCAGCAAGTGTTTATTAGTACCACTGATCCACTTGCTGAAACTGTACCAGAAACCCAGAAACAACTCCCCCCCCCCCCCCCCCCCCCCACTGATGTCCACAGCTCGTGGTCTTGCGGAAGCGTTCTCGCTTCTGGCGAACGGAGTCCCGGGTTCGATTCCCGGCGGGTCAGAGATTTTTCTCTGCCTCGTGATAACTGGGTGTTGTGTGTTCTTCATCATCATTGACTCGCAAGTCGCCGAAGTGGCGTCAGCTAAAAAGGACTTGCAATACGGCGGCCGAATTTCCCCGCATGGGGCCTCCCGGCCAACAATGCCATTCGATCATTGCATTTCAGTACCACTGATAATATACTATTTACATTCTTCCCATATTTCCCACTTGAACCCCTTTCCATGCCCCTCCTCGTTTCATAGCCCTCCATCATCCCCCTATCTCCTCTTCGTCCCCCCTCCCTCTACAACCCCACTCTCACCCCATACACCGATAAGTGGTTTTATGTTGTTATCTTCCACCCAGGGTGGTAACAACATTTTTGATGCTTTGTGAAAAACATGTTTTTGGTATAATGTCTGTTTTGACCTTGGACATGTCAGAAAAATTGTTTTATATTCATATAATTTTGTAAAGTATGTTATGGTAAGGTTTTACGTTTGTAAAGGGCTGGAAATGATAAAGATTATTTAATGCCCTCTTAGTTGTTTTATTTTTAATTCTAATGTTATGTTTTACATTAATTAATTTTACGTGCCAAAATAGTATACAACATTGTCATAAGCGGCGTATGTAGCGCTGCTGTGCTTTACTGTTCAGCGATTTTGAGTATTTGATTGTTTTTGATGGTTCAAATGGCTCTGAGCACTATGGGACTTAACATCTATGGTCATCAGTCCCCTAGAACTTAGAACTACTTAAACCTAACTAATCTAAGGACAGAACACAACACCCAGCCATCACGAGGCAGAGAAAATCTCTGACCCCGCCGGGAATCGAACCCGGGAACCCGGGCGTGGGAAGCGAGCACGCTACCGCACGACCACGAGATGCGGGCTTGATTGTTTTTGGTAAAGCTTTTAAAAGTATTAATTTTATTGTCCACTTGTACTGTTATTGTATTAACTGTTGTATTTTTGATTCTTGGAGAATACTTTAACAAATACAAAACGTTTCCTAAATCCTGATAGGGAGGAGTAGACTGCAGTTATCTGTGTGCGCTGTAACTGTTCATTTGCATTTCATAATATTTATCTTGACATGGTTCTTGCATTTTTGGAAATAACATTCTGACAATTTGGTACATAAATCTTGGGACAATGCGTTCTGTATTTTTGGCGTGCACTTAAAAATTTTGTGGTACCTGTATGGTACGTGAATGTAAATTTGGCCTTCTGTCCTGTAGGATGAACTGAAAATGGGCCCGGCCCGAACTAGTCATCAGGTAGATAAAAAAGTGAAATCAACAACTTTGTCTGGTTTTCCATTGTAGTGATTGACAGAAGCTGTTCACCTATAATTATTCCCGCATGCTGGAAGTTCATACACTAAAACGCCATGCACGATGCGACAGTTTTTCGCACATATTAGTATTAGACGTCATGTCTCCTGAACTATGTGTCGTATGATGATGTATTTTCGAAAGTACTTTCGGCAGAATATGTGGATACAGTCTGCAAAATGCGTTGCGAATAGAGTTAGTGGGAAAGAAGTAATAAATTTAAACGACATGCACCATGTAAATTAAAATGTCATTGTTCATAAGGCTTTTTTACTGCATAAGCATGAACAGCGAAAATTTAGTAAGCAGTATACCTTTTTCATTTCATAACTTTGTGGGGTATGTTAGGGAGGAAAGGTTTCGTAAAGGTTTAAAATTATATATGATGTTTATTATTAGTCACTAAGTGCGCTCATTCTTAAGTGAATGAAGTATGGGTATTCAAAATGGTTCAAATGGCTCTGAGCACTATGGGACTTAACATCTGTGGTCATCAGTCCCCTAGAACGTAGAACTACTTAAACCTAACTAACCTAAGGACATCACACACATCCATGCCCGAGGCAGGATTCGAACCTGCGACCGTAGCGGTCACGCGGTACCAAACTGAAGCGCCTAGAACCGCACGGCCACACCGGCCGGCTTATGGGTATTCGTGCGTCATGTTCTTCACTGATTTTTCACCCCCATCCTCACTCCTTTGATAAGTATGTGGTTCCTACGCCGAAAGCGATTCTTTGCAGACCCTAAGTGATATCTGTGCTAAGTTTGGTTGAATCGGTCAGTTGTTTAGGAGGAGATGTGAAACATTTATGGTGGGTGTATAAGTTTTGGCGTTTTCAGTAACATACACATAACAAAGACTTTAGTCATCAATATTATACTCTCGTTCGCTATTTACAACAGTGTGTCAAAGCTGCGGTACCTTTTCGCTTCCACGACTGTAGAAACCACGTGGTTTTGAGGCGAAGGACTCGGGGAGCCACGTTCGGAGCGCAATTTCAACCGGAAAGTAAGTTCTTTGAAGGTTGAAACTTCCTGGCAGATTAAAACTGTGTGCCGGACCGTGACTCGAACTCGAGACATTTGCCTTTCGAATGGAAGGTAGGAGACGAGGTACTGGAAGAATTGAAGCTGTGGGGAGGGCTCGTGAGTCGTGCTTGAGTAGCTCAGTTGGTAGAGCACTTATCCCCGAAAGGCAAAGGTCCCGAGTTCGAGTCTCGGTCCGGCACACAGTTTTAATCTGCCAGGAAGTTTCATATCAGCGCACACTCCGCTGCAGAGTGAAAATCTCATTCTTTGAAGGTTGTTCGATAGACAGCGGAAAAGATGAAAATCTGACGTCCACGAAAAGGTGAAAACATGGTTCAAATGGCTCTAAGCACTATGGGACTTAACATCTGAGGTCATCAGTCCCCTAGACTTAGAACTACTTAAACCTAACTAACCTAAGAACATCACGCACATCCATGCCCGAGGCAGGATTCGAACCTGCGACCATAGCAGCAGCGCGGTTCCGGACTGAAGCGCCTAGAACCGCTCGGCCACAGAGGTCGGCACAGGTGAATGAGATGAGTATGGAATGACTTCCCAACTCAAATCCAGTAGAGTGTTTTTAGTCAGTCTAGCAGAATGCGGGCGGCCGTTATCGTGGAGTACCACCATTTCACGCAGACTTCCTGGTCGTTGTTGTTGGGTTGTGTCTGCAAGACATCTCAGTTGTTTACAATAAATGTCAGCAGTTATGGTTACACCTCAAGGAAGCAATTCGTAGTACACCATACCATCGTTGTTCCACCAGATGCAAAACATTATTATTTGTGTACGTGTGTAGGTTTTTGTACAGGGAGTTCCTGCTTCTTTGAGCTCAGCCATTTCTTTCTTTTACTTTCTTCTACTTTTAGCATAAAGACACAATTTCTTGTCATTAGTAACGATACAGTATTGGAACGGTTGGCTGTTCACAATCCAGTTGATACGAGCAAGCAGAGCTGCACACATGGCCAATCGCCGATTTTTGTGATATTGGTTTAGAGCGTGCGGTAGCCATACACCCGATTTCTGAATCTTCCCCACTGCTTGCAAATGCCCCACAATGGTGAAATGATCACAGTTCATCAAACAAGCCCGTTCTCGGGAGCACTGGCATGGATCATTGTGGATTAACGCGTTTAAACGATCTTCATCAAACTTCGAAGGTCCTCCTGATCGTGGAGAGTCACTAATATGGAAATGATCCTCCTTAAAACGAGAAAACCATTTTATTGCTGTGTTATGCACAATGGCATTACCCCATACACGACGCAAATGTTTCTGGTTGCCTTCGCTACTGTCACCCCTCTACTGAAAGACAGAAGAATCTGTCGCAAATGTTCCGATTTTTCCACTTGGCACTCCAGTTTTAGCGTCCATTCCTCCACTCAGTATTTCCAAATGACAGAAAGGACAATATGTAAACTTAAATGGCAACAGAGAACTACAAATAAAAAACGACATCGATAAATAACCCCATAGCATTCGGAATACCAATATGCAGAACAACAATGAACTTATGCACCAACGTAATACACCCATACATTTTTGTAAGATGTGTGGATTATAACACCGAACAAACATTTGGTCTTTCAGTTAAGTTTGTCACTTTAGTTTTTAACTTCCTTTATCTACTGGGGCTAACAACTACACCGTGACTGTATATCGAACAAAAGGGTAGCTTCAGTTACACGTGAATTGCTCTGGATCTTTTAATGGAATAGATCATATACACAGGCCGTTAAAAAAGAGGTATTCCATATTTCGAGGTGGTATAGTATGGAACAAATGAAAAAATGTCCATTAAATATGGGCTGTACGAAGCATACCTTAAGTGCTGATAGCAGTTGTTCATCTTCGCTACTAAGAAACACAAATCTTTAACTGCAAGCTCTTTGCTATTACGAACGATCTATAGAAGACAGTAAGCAAATGAGAACACATTCTGTAACTGTGCAACAAAAGAGCATCTAGTACTAGTTCCAGGTTCTTCTTCCACTTGTTGCAATACTCGCTCCTCCACAACAGGACCACGAATGGAGTAGGTCTGTCGAGGTCCACCGTGATAGGAGCGTCGGAGCCAGAGTCTACCAGTCGCTGGAAAAGACGACTGAACATTTATGCTTTACGTATATTTTTCAACACACATTGACGTAACAAAAGGCATAGGATACCAATGTGACACAAATGGCGGTAGTACAGCGCACACAAGGTTGGCGGAGCTGTCATTTGTACTCAGATGATTCATATGTAAAGGTTTCCGACGTTGTTGTTGTCGCACGTAGGGAATTAGCGGACATTGAACGGGGAACGTAGTTGTAGCTAGAGCGTGGGACATTTCATTCCGGAAATCATTAGGGAATCAGAGAACCACAGTGTCAAGTGTGTGCCGAGAATACCAAATTTCAGGCATTGCCTCTCACCACGGACAACGCAGTGGCTGACGACCTTCACTGAACGACCGAGAGCAGCAGTGTTTGCTAGAGTTGTCAGTGCTAACAGACATGCAAGACTGCGTGAAATAACCGCAGTAATCAATTGAGACGTACGGCGAACGTGTCCGTTAGGACAGTGGGGCGAAATTTGGCTTTAATGGGCTATTTCAGCAGACGACCGACGTGAATGCCTTTGCTCGACATCGCCCGCAACGCACCTCGTGGGCTCGTGACCATATCGGTTGGATCCTAGAGGACTGGAAAACCGTGGCCTCGTCATATGAGTCCCGATTTCAGTTGGTAAGAGCTGATGGTGGGGTTCGAGTGTGGCGCAGACTCCACGAAGCCATAGGACCAACTTGTCACCAGGGCACTGAGCAAGCTGGTGTTGGCTCCCTGATAATGTGTACTGTTTTTGCATGGAATGGACTGGGTCGTCTGGTCCAACTGAAGCGATCATTGACTGGAAATGGTCATGTTCGGCCACTTACAGGCCATTTGCAGCCATTCATGGACTTCATGTCCCAAACAGCGATGGACTTTGTGCGGATGACGATGCACCAGGTCGTTGGCCACAGTTGTTCGCTATTGGTTTGAAGACTGTTCTGGATAATTCGAGCGAATGATCTAGCCACGCAGTTCTCCCGACGTGAATACCATCAAACATTTTTGGGACGTAATAGGGAGGTCAGTTAGTGCACAAAATCCTGCACCTACAAAGTTTCGGATTTATTACGAACAATTTAAATTGTAAAGAACACATAGAAAATATTGTGGGGAAGGCAAACCAGAGACTGAGTTTTATAGGCAGAATATTTACAAAATGCAACAGATCTACTAAAGAGACTACCTACAGTGCGCTTGTCCGTTCTCTTTTTGAGTACTGCTGCGCGGCCTGGGATCCTTACCAGATAAGATAAAAAAAAAGCCGTGTGGTTAGGGCCTCTCGTCGGGTAGACCGTTCGCCTGGTGCAAGGCTTTCAAGTTGACGCCACTTGCCGATCATTGTGGCCGAGCGGTTCTAGGCGCTTCAGTCTGGAACCGCGCGACCGCTACGAATCCTGACTCGGGCATGGATCTGTGTGATGTCTTTAGGTTAGTTAGTTTTAAGTAGTTCTAGGTTCTAGTGGGCTCACAGATGTTAAGTCCCATAGTGCTCTGAGCCGTTTGAACCATTCTGACGCCACTTCGGCGACTTGCGTGTCGATGGGGATGAAATGATGATGATAAGGACAACACAACAACCAGTCCCTGAGCGGGAAAATTTCCGATTCTGTCGGGAATCGAACCCGGGTCGTTAGGTATAACCTTCCGTCGCGCTGACCACTCAACTACCAGGGGCGGAGTACATGGAGTAAATCGGAGTACATCTAGGAAGTTCAAAGAAGAGCAGCACGTTTTTTATTATTATGAAATAGGGAAGAGAGTGTCAGGGACATGATACGGGATTCTGAATGTACACCATTAAAACAAAGCCGTTTTTCGTTGCGGCAGAGTTTTTTCACGAAATTTCAATCGCCAACTTTCTACTCTGAATGCGAAAACGTGTTTTTGACCCGAACCTACATAGGGAGAATCGATGATTATAATAAAATAAGGTAAATCATAGCTCGCACGGAAAGATACAGGTGATCGTTTTTTCCGTGCGCTGTTGGACTAGTAGAGAATTATTGTGAAGGTGGACTGATGAACCCCCTGGCAGGCACGTAAATGTGATTTGCGGAGCATCCATGTAGACTTAGACGTAGATGTAGATGAATGGCTGTAGAGGAAGCATGGGTCGATATTTCTGCAGGTGACTTCCAACGACTTGTTGAGTCCGTTCCACATGGAGATGCTGCACTACGTCAGGCAAAAGGAGGTCCGACACGATATTAGGAGGTATCCCATGACTTTCGTCACCTCAGTGTACAAGACATGGGTTCGACAATTGGTTTCCTTTACCAGACCACAACACAATATGGTGTTTGCCATTTCCCATATGATACAATAGGCTTATATTATGCTGTAAGTGCAAAGATAAAACTATAATGTAAAAGCATTTGTCAAACTTATCAAAACACAGACTCGTCCCATTAAAACTGATGTATGACCTGCCCTTGCCCAGAGCTACGAATACGGTTTACAGAAACAACACTAGCAGGTATTTTACAACATGGTACACTCATGAGCAATAACCGAGAAATATGTCTTTGAAAGTGGTTGCTTCCTTTAATCATAAAAATATGTCCAAGTGATGCTAAATGTTGTAATCTTTACATAAAGAAAAGTATTATCTTCTCAACAATTTTCGGATCGTGAGCAGCACCCTTAATTTTTGTTTTGTGAATTTACTCATGGCGCATGTTTTGTCTATGTCTGCGATCGCTTTCAGAACTCCAGTTATCAAACTAATTAATTTAGTACGATTGCATTCTGAATTGCTGGTGTATCCATGTACCACCACGATAAAATAAAAAAGTGAATGGCTGGGGGAGTGTGAATGAGAGCAGTGGCGTATTTAAGTTTACAAAAATAATGACAAGTATTTAATCATCTTTTTATAGCTATAATCCAGCTGATAAATCTTACAAAAAATGACAAACATAAATCAGGAAAGGGATGGGGCTTGATTGTCGAAGTATTCTTTGGGGTGGAGATTATACAGATTCTCCCTTGAATTGATCCCATTTTACAACGCAATCAGATTTTGTTACATGAATCCACTGTGAGACCGAATTCTGTTCAAATGGAATCAACTACGACTAGGTACACCACAATCTATGGTTCAAGGAGATTAGGGAATTGCGAATACCATTTAACAAGCCTACACTGGCGCAGCAATACTTCGACCTTTCACTTTGATTCAAGCGGCAGCAGAAAACGGCATGCTGTGGGTGAGAAGCGGAGCGCGGCGGCAGCTGTAATGTTGTGATGCGTCCATAAATACTTACAAACTGTGTGGACTGATTTCTGATTACTAGAACTCGGGAAACTTCCCTATCAGAACCCTGAAATCCCGGCAGATTTCAGTGTGAGGTGCACCTGTTCGCCGGTCTGACCAACCAATTTGACTCACAGACACCACGGTGTGTGCTGGAATTTTCAAACGTCAGATGGCCGACTCAGGATGAATAAATTCACCTTTTGTGACACACGACCCAACGGCCTTGCCGCAGTGGTAACACCGGTTCCCGTCACACCACCGAAGTTAAGCGCTGTCGGACTGGGCTAGCACTGGGATGGGTGACCATCCGGTCTGGCGAGCGCTGTTGGCAAGCGGGTTGCACTCAGCCCTTGTGAGGCAAACTGAAGAGCTACTTGATTGACAAGTAGCGGTTCCGGTCTCGTAAACTAACATACGGCCAGGAGAGCGGTGTGCTGACCACATGCCCCTACATATCCGCATCCAGTGACTCCTGTGGGCTGAGGGTGACACGGCGGTACCTTTGGGCCTTCATGGCCTGTTCGGGAGGAGTTGTGTCATACGATATGTCAGAGACTATATACAGTTCCACTGTTCGTACAGTTGGAAACTGCCACTGGCTCTTAGTCCGCCACAAGCTACAGTCGCACCCACTAGGGAAAGACTTGAAATTTTCCACCAGGGGAGAACCATTAGGCGAAGAAGGCAAGGAGTCACAATCAGTTTTCACCAAGCCCTGGTACGTGAGTCGAATTAGCAGAGAAAACCCGTCTCCACGTTGTACAAACCAATCGAATTATCCTCCACTAATTGAATCTCTCTTCTTGACTGATCTGCTGGCCTGGTAACGCTGTGGTCCCCATGCTGGGGGAGAAAGCCTCTGCTTTTCATATCCTGAGGGGAGCCAATCAGCGACTCAGGATTTCTCTTGTCTGAAAAAAGAAGATTTTTAGCTAGGCAGGCGTCATTCTCATGCTAAGCATGAGGCGTCATTCTCATGGTAAGCATGGCCATGTTTCAACCAAAAATGGCTACCTAGATGGGACAGAAGTCCCTCGTTTATGGAGAGATGTAATCTTTCCAGGGCGACCATTTCCAATTTCTGAAAGAAGGCTGTTAAGCTTCCCAGACAGGCGTGCCCATGAAATATTTGTTTTTGCCGCTTGCTCAAAGATCCTGGCAAGTTCCTGGCGTTAGGGGAGTTACAGTCTCGTCTCCACTAAACATGTGCACAAGCTGCTCTCTTCGTATCGTCCCAGCTTCTAACATGAGAATGCTTGTAGTTTTATGACCCTCCTGCCATTTGCAGATAAGCTCAGATTACAGCAGTCTCTCTTAAATGGCCTCCTCCACCCACTTTCCGCCAACTGGCTGCCTTTGCGACGGTCTGTCGCCTGGCCCACGTAAGATGTTTTATGAGCTGGCACCCTCCTGTTCTGGTATTAAGTGGGAAGAGTGGAGTGCCACAGCCTGAAGTTCTCCTGCAGGTGCAATTCATAGTGCGCTGTCTCCCTCAACAACTCGCACAGCCAGGTCGCTGGACACAACATTTATGGCCTACATTCCATCCTTCTTCATGTTCTCCGTCACTTCCACTGTGGCCCCTCGGGTTATATGAACATTCTGCCCACAATTTCCTCGTGTGAGAAAGTCATACCAAATATAGTACTGGGGAACACGGAGATCGTGACCTACAATATGAAAATTAATCTGACCAACAGTGTAGTTAAAGTGAGAGAGTGGCGTTCCACCTTTCATCCTTATTTGTTTACTGCATTCTGTAGAGGTTGCAGTAGAGTAGATGTGTTTCATTGTAATAAAGATGAACAACTAATTATAGCTCTTGAGATACGCATTTCAGACTTCGTGGCTAATGGATATTTTTGTCTTGTTGGGTCCATGCTACCACCTAATATGGAATACTTTTTTTAACACCATCTTTAAGGAGGCAGCATACTTAATGTCAGGTGCTCCGCGTGCGCTCAAAAGCGACGTGAGGGCTAATACCGGGGTGGAGAGTTCGCCAACTAGGCCCAGCAAGGGAAGAACAGAATATTCCTATGTGAATGAAATGAGATTTCGTAGATGAGGCAGCACCTGGCATAACCACTGACGACCTGGGGGTGGGAGTCCATCGTCCAGCTGGGCTTCCACGTCTAAAGAATGCCGAGTCTGTAAAAAGACGGAACCAACGAATCATAGCCCTGCATTTCAATTATGTATGTCCTATTTAATATAAAATTAATTCCCAAATTCAACACATATAATCAAAGAAGGTCGGTTGCTGCACAGGCTTCATGCAGAATGTTGGATGTATCCACTGCGTAACAGGACACAGAGGTGAAGATACAGGCGGGGGTCAATTGCACTTAAGTAATACAAAGAAGACCTCGATCCTCTGGATTTTACAGGTTACGGAATCCTCACGCGCAAGCGTAACACAACAGCTGCATTTCAATTCCTAACGTCACAAGCAGCTTAGCCCGTAGCAATCTACATAACTGATTATGAGCCCCAGAGAGGGGGTCATTAACGGGACATGTGCTCGTACATGTGCTTTATATAAATTCTGTTAGAATGCTCACTTGTAATTTCCGTCGGCATGTTAGCTGGAGGATTATAAAGAAGTTAGTGTTGTACAACTAACGAATTGCGGATCGATCTTACAGGTCACATTTCGGTACTGCACCTGGTGTGTAAACTGGTCGAATTAAGTGTGGACCTTGCTAAGACTCAGCGAGCGTATTCGCTGGTTTACAGGTCAGGTACGTTACGCTAGTATGGCTTAGATGATCAACCTCTCGTTAGTTTGCTTTTTAAAAATGGCTTTGGCAGGAATATACTATCACTTCACGATATATCTGATAAATTGCTCTCAATAATTGAGAAAGGCCACGAGAATCTTATGTCGAGAACGCTAGTTAGTGATTTGGACTTCGTTCCTTCCAAATACGAGTCACTACCTCAGCCATCGTCCTAACTCACTCTGTTGCTCATAGGGCGTGTCTGCAGTCAATATATGTAGAATAATGTCCATCGCTTTTGTCATGCGCCAGTGTTATTCAGCAAGAGGAACATGGAGCGCAGTTTCTGACACAACAACTAACCAGCTACTGAAATAAAAAAATAAATAAAACTCTTGGAAGTGGTAGAGGGAATTAAAATCTCCAATCGGATCAACGGACTCTTATGTCCATTGTCCAGGAGCGATGACAAAGAACCTGTCACATTGATACGTAATCAGGAATTGTATCCTAGTATCCCTTCGCTTCTAGAAGCCCAAATTCTGCCAGTAACAATTACTTACACCAACGCGCAACCACCTAGTGACCTCTGGATCGGGATAGTTAGGCACTACGCCCATCGAAGCACGTTGAATTTCTGTCAACATATGTGAACTACAACTAATATTTCTCTCTTTATATTTTGAAGCATATAGGTTCATCTATAAGTTATGATATTTGGATGAATGCAAAACGCAGTGGGTAAATTGTAAGCAGTCACATTACGACCCGCCGACCCCTCGCTGAACAACGGAGATTGTCACGGGACTGGAAAAGACGCAGATCATTCCAATGTATAAGAAGGGTCGGGAGATGGATGTCAAGAAGTGTAAAGCTGTCACCCTGCAAAAATTTCTGATAGCATTAAGGCATATGTATTAAAGAGACAAAGCATCATGAGCAGTGCCCACGACGAGACTGAATGCCAATTGATAGCGTTGCAGGCACGTCACATGGTAAGGGAAGTTCAACAGTCATGCAGAGACAAATGGAAAACCATTCTAGTGATGATAAGGGCCGAAAATGAGGAAATCCGCTAATAAATTCGACTTTTACACAGGGCAGGCACTTGGGAATGAACATCTCAGAAACGACGACGCTGGTCGACTGTTCGCGTGCTTCTGTCACGAGGATCAGTCTAAAACGGTTGAAGGACAGAGAAAATGTAAGTAGAAGATGATGTGTTTGAACGTCCATGCCTCATCACAGGACGTGGAAGTCAGAGAGTTGCCCGCTCTGTTAAGCAGGATAGTCGGTGATTTGTGGCAGATGTGACGACTGAGTTTAGTGCTGGTGAAAACACAAATATTTCAGAGCTCACTGTTGAGGAAGCATTGTTGATCATGGAACTCTGCAGTAGAGGACCCCCGACGTGTTCTCATGTTGACCAAAGGAATTGACACCTTCAGTTATGATTTCAGCGGACGTGGGATGATTTTGATTTGGCCATAGGTCAATAGTAACGTGTCATTTGGTTAGTGGGGGCTGAATGCTCTGGGAACATTAACATGGGATTCCATGGGACCTGTGATAGTAGTCAAATGTACCTGAAATCCGGAATCGTAGGAAAAAGCGGATCAGGTTGTGGAAAGGGGCCAAGATCAAGTACTGTTAGTTACACAAGAACACAGAACTTTATTCCACGAAAACACAATGCACATTTTTCTCTTTAAAACAACAAGGATCAATTCACGGCTGAGGGTCGAAGTAACTTCTCAATAATAAGGTTTAAATTATTCCTTTTAAAACACAAGGATTTAGAGAAACGGCTGAAGGCCTTACTTTAGTAAAATTAAAATATCCTTAAATATTTCCGTTTAAGGCACAAAAATTTAGACGAACGGCTGAAGGCCTTACTTAAGTAAAATTAAAATATCTTCTCGGCTAAAGGCCCGAATAATATTTCAGATCAACAAAGGAAATTCTTTAAAAGGCAGTATTTACCAACTTCGGCTGAAAGCCATATTAAGGAAAATTTGAATTAATTCCTCGGATGAAAGCCCAATAATATTTCAACATAACAAAAGGCAACCTTTAAAGAAAAGCATTTACACTATACAACAGAAAACCGTCTTAAGAAAACTTGAAATATCTTAACGGCTGAAGACCCAAACAATTATTCAAATTAATTAAAGACAAACCTTAAGACAAGCATTTACACAGAATGGCTGAACGCCATTTTAAGAATTCACGGTATTAAAGATAAACCTTACAGTCAGGAATTTACACATTATGACTGAAAGCCACAAATTATAAAACAAATGCTGCTGAAGGCCTAAATATAGAGCAACCAAGAATTTTAAATAAAACACGGCTGAAGGCCTAATCGTAAAATACTTCACATAAGGTTCGGCTGAAGGCTATATACTGAGCAGACAAAATTAATACACGGCTGAAGGCCTGGCACAGTACTTGCGACAAAAGAAAATCGCAATCACAAACAACAGAACAGTGGTGCTCAGAAGTGTTCCAAGGGTCGGCCTAGTAACTCTAACTTAAGTATAGGTGAGACAGACAGCCAAGCGTAATACTAAATAAACGGATTGCAACCCGACCCAGGGACGGCTGAAAAAACGACCAACAACCTAATCAGTTCACTTCCGCCGACCAACGGCACGACAACCGAACAGGACAGGGAGGGCAAAGATACGAGCAGCACTACGTCTTCAAATATGGGCATCTAAATACAGCCAAGGCACCATAAACACTGACAAATATGAAAAAAGACAAGACTGTTGAACTACACGCCGTGCCGGACAACATCAACACGGCGAGGAAACATACACACGCTATTCTCTGTCGCAACCGTTCCGACTGGCTACTCCAGTACGCAGGCAGCACTGATAAGCTCAGTGGAAATCAAGGAAGCTACCCACAGTTCCACGTAAACACTTGCACTAAGAACTCCGACAATCCTAAAACCAATCACCGTGGAATAACAAGGAGAAATAACAAGTCACATACACTCATAGTTTCCATAAGCGCTTTAGTCATGGACTGTGCGGCTGGTCCCGGCGGAGGTTCGAGTCCTCCCTCGGGCATGGATGTGTGTGTCTGTCCTTAGGATAATTTAGGTTAAGTAGTGTGTAAGCTTAGGGACTGATGACCTTAGCAGTTAAATCCCATAAGATTTCACACACATTTGAACATTTTCCATAAGCGGTCGGCGACCAAATACACGGTGTCCGATGAGACGACGGACCGAGCGATCAACCAAAGTCGTCCCCACTCAAGTTATGAGTGTCGACAACGGTCGGGTGACTCTTGGCTGTCTGGAGCTCACTGCAGCTCCAACTCGACTCAACTCGATGTCCGTTCGGAACTCGGAGACACGGCAACCCGGACACACTGGCTCGGACCCAACCATGCAGATGTGGCACTTGCCCATTAGCCACCTCGACATCTCTGCACAAGGAAGGAACCGACCCACGTCCGGCAAGATGACCAACTGACGAGGCCCAGAAACGGTCAAAAGACCAAATACACGTCGCCCGACGAGACGACCCACCGAAAAAACCAACCAACGGTCGTTCCCGCTCCAGTGTCCTTCCGTCGGAATGTACATGTGTGTGGCCAGCGGTCGGCAAATACTGGCTGTCCGCGCCTCACTGGCGGTCCGTCCCCGACTGAACTCGACGGACGACGACCCGGAAACATTAACGGTCGCTCCAGTGATAGTACGACAGTGCACTTATCGATAAGCGCTGCTGCTGCCACTCACGGGCAAGCAAACCAGCAACTTAGTGACGCCAAAAAAATTGAATAAGATAGAGGCAACAGAACCATAAAAACAAGATGACGAGCAATAAACGGCATGACCGCGAGCCGCGCGCGGGTCAGTACCATAATTGTCGTGAACCACGTGAATGTCATTGCAGACCACCCGCATCCCTCCATGCTTGATGTTTTCACTGACGGCGATGGAATTTTTCAGCAGTATAAGAGTCCCTGCACAAGGCCAGAATCGTGCTGCGGTGGCTTAACGAACATGATACTCACTCGGATGTCTTGGCCGCCAGAATCACCTGATCTGAACTCAATGGAACATAGGCCCTATCTGGGACGCTGTTATGCGCCCAGCATCCAGCGGCCCAATTGCGTGACTTGTGTGAAGACTTCTGGAGCCCCATACCTCCGGAAAAGCAACCGAGGACTTGTCGCGCAGGTGTCATGCAGAATTACTGCTTTACTGTGTTGTAAAGGGTGACTAGCATGCTGCTAAGGAAGTGGTCATCAGTGTATTGTGCTCGTGTGTGATGACTGTTCTAAAGAATAAACAACTGGTATGTAACATTCAACACCTAACATTTACACAATATTTATTCATTAATAAGGAGTTGGGCAGCCATTGGGTTCGGAAACAGCTGCAGTTCTTCACCGAATGAGTTTGAAGATCGACTGAATAGTTTCCAACAGAATGTTGTCCTGATCGTGTACCATAAACATCCTCCAATTGCTTCAACGATGTCGGAGCTGGAAATGTGCTCCTCAGTCTCTGCTCTCTCCCCATAACGTTTCGAAGATGTTGATGCCTGGCGGCTATAGTGTTCATGGAAGATATTTGATGATATTCCGATGCTCCACATACCAAGAATGAATGTGTGTATGGCCGTATTATCATCTTGGAATATGACAGTATTTGGCATTAATATGCTAGTTATAGTAAGCACTTCACTGCCGAAGATGACGAGATATTCATTGTCAGCAATCCGGGCAGTGAGGGTAATGATAGAACCAAGTGAATATCACGATATAGTCGCCCAAATCATAACGGAACGTCCCCCATAATTGACCGTAGGAAGCAGGCAGGCCGCATCATGGGTTTCTGTTGGGGTTCTCTATACATAAACCCGGCCGGTTGTAGGAAACAATGTAAACGGTGATACATCAGACCGTACCACAGTCTTCCAGTCAACAAGTATCCAGGTTTTATGATCGTGACACCACTTCCTTCGCAGCTTTGCATTGGCTTCCGTTATTAACAGTTTCGCAATTGCAGCACTTCCATGAATGTTAGCCTTGTTAAGCTTCCACTGTATTTTTTTGTCGACACAGTATTACACACGTGAGCATTTAATTCTGATGTTACTTTTGTCGCCGTAGTTTTATGTTGCCTGGTCACAACACTATGCTCGGCGTTTTCTGTGGTCAGTTGACTTGGGTTTCGCCCACTGTTCCTCTTCGCCGTTGATGTTTTAGCATGTTTTGTGTTTGCTGTAATTTCTGTCACCACAGCATACACAAAACATGGTAAAACATCATCGGCGAAGAGGAACAGTGTAGCTTTAAGCAGTTCAGCCGTTTGCGTCACATGTGCTCAGGCTAACCACGCATCAACGTGTTGCCATTTATTGAAGTCTGAAAGGTCACACATTTCACCTATCGCTTGTGTTAACCGTCCCAGAGCAAAGTATGTAATACACTGAAAGATAACCTCCAAGACTTGGCACGTCATTTGTGCACTGCAGCCACGTCGCAATATTTACACGTACGCAATGGGGCCAACTTGCAACAAGATGTACTCCATTGCACGGCGTTCATATTATTTTGCCCGCCCCCTGTATATCAATGTAGCCTAACACTTTTCTTAAGCACACACTGTACAACCAGATTCTTCCATTTCAGTGTAAAGTGCCATAAGCTTCTATGTTGGGGCAGTGTCAGTTATCAGAAATTTCTCTGTACCTGCACTGTTAATTGTCCTGCTCATTTTCGAGAACTGCTTGACTCATCTCACATGTATTCATGGTTTTCACATGTCCTTTGCAAAGCTATGGCATGAGTCACACCTTATGGTAGAAGAGGTGTTTTCTCTCGTCCAAATGTCGCACACTGCCCTCTTTTCTTATTGGCAGGCTCATCAGTTCTTTCAACCAGTCGTTCTTTGTATTTCTCGAGGAAAGTTGTTATCTCTGCAGAAAGTGAAGGAATTTTAGCTCCTTCCACTAGCTGAGGCTTCATAAGGAAAGAGGCTAAGTCTTTCAAGATAATCCTTCTCTTTTTTTCGTATTTACCTCATTTGCATGTAAATTATTTGAGCATTGAGTCCTTCTTGTGTTAACCGTCGCAGAGCCAGTTGTCATCTTCTTCTCACCTGTGGGAGAGAATACGCACCTCCCAGTTGATCGACTCCGTCGACCCTTCTCTTTGTTTAGACAGACCTTTGGTTTACCTGTAGGTTAGTTAACGGTTTCAAAATCGTGCATAGTAGAAAGCAGCAAAACTGCATTTCTTTCTATACATACGACACTAACGTCATATCATTCTGGAAACGAAACAGAGGACCGCCCTACGTTTCTCGGACAGAAATCATTGTGGTATCAAATGTTCAAATGTGTGTGAAATCTTATGGGACTTAACTGCTAAGGTCATCAGTCCCTAAGCTTACACACCACTTAACCTAAATTAACCTAAGGACAAACACACACACGCATGCCCGAGGGAGGACTCGAACCTCCGCCGGGACCAGCCACACAGTCCATGACTGCAGCGCATAAGACCGCTCGGCTAATCCCGCGCGGCATAGTGTGGTATCTCGTGCTTGTTTTCTATCAACGTACCGATGCATGTTAGCATCTTTTTCAGCAAGGAGGTGGCTCAGCAATTGCTGGTATACTAGTTATTCATTGTGATGTTTCTTGCGAAGCCTTCATTATGAATAACAATCGTATGGTCCTGTAGGTTGTCTCCCACAATACACTTCAGTATTACTTGTGAAGAACGTATTAGCATCTGCTAAAACAAAACTCTTTATACCGTACTTCACCGGTTTGTTCGGATGTACTGAACAAAAGATCAGCAGCCATGGAAAGTTTGCAACTTTTCGTCTATTGTTACAATTTTTTCTATTCTAAGTGTTCTTGCAGTTCACCGCTAAGTCGTTTAATATTTGCCTTATTGCAGCAAATTTATCAGATATTCTTCTTTCTTTTCTTATGCTCTTGTCGTAAAAACGGCTGGAACGGAAAAGAAACAGAAATCTTCATTAGCTTATCGCAGCTCTCGTAGTCTCCAGACCTATGCCATCTGCTGTCCACAATTCAGTGATATTAAAGTGGTTTGCTTTCTTAGTCCCAGAAAGACTCAGCATTCCCGACAATGACATTATTTCACACTTCTTTAGCAACCCTTTCTCAGGAATATTGTAGATTTTTTCTCGTAGACTGAATATATAAGTTCGTGTATACCTAATATATTTCAAAACGCCGCGCATAAAAACGGTATTTTCCTCTGCTCATATCTCTTGTTCTATTGGTGATAAAAAGATAAGGTCAAGCGTTCTGGATAACCCATGGACTAGAGACCTCTTGTACATCAACAGAAGGATAGTCTTAGTGGCGCTATAATACAGTACAGGGTCAAAGTACGAATATTATACACTTCCTCCTGCTTAGGAAAATGGAGCAAATTGGTAGGTTCTTTTTGCATTTGATGTTGTCTACGGTGGGCTTGATGGTACTTGTGGGCGGTTTCTGGAAACCCCACAAAAGTTTTTTTTGCTATCATTATTTCGCCTTTACCAGTGGACCAAATCCCAACTGAGGATTCCAAGACGACTATGCACAGCAAATGGATTAAATTTTTACAGTATATTCCTAAGATCCCGAGCTCGAACAACCTTGAAAATTTTCCAGATATATTCATCCGTTTGCAAAGTACAGAGATTCAAAGTTGCCCTACTTCTACAGGTAAAATCCAGTATGAGTGGAAATTTAAATAATAAATAACCGCAGAAAATTACTCAAGTTTGTACGGTATCTTCTCTAGGAATTTCTCTAGAAGAGCCATCTCCCTGTTTTCAAAAAGCTGCATACATTATCGAGAAACTCCCCAAAAACATGTCTTTCGGATACCAAATCCCAGCCTCGGATTTCGAGAGGGCTATGCACAGCAAATGGCTGTAATTTTTACGGTGTATTTCTAAGATCCCGATCCCGAAAACAATTGAAAATTTTCTATGTATCTTTATCCGTTTCCAAGGTTCAAAGTTACCCTGCTTGTATATGCAAAATACGCTTGTCAAATCAGGTATGAAGTGAAGACGTAGTTTATGAAGTAACGTAACACGGAGAAATATGCTGTAAAGTGTCTCCGTTATCTGGGAACCCCATGTTGTAGTAGTGAAGCACGTGAAAGATTTTTCTGCACGTAAAATCCAGTCGGAAATGTAAAAGTAGTTTTTCTTTATTTCAGTTCACTTAAGTAAACTATCAAATTTTTACCGACCCAGAAGTTCTTTTCACGTGAGTTGCACGCCCTGCTGTGCCGGGAAAAGATGGAAACCAGCAGAAAAATCTCCTATCGGAGCACAAAAAAGGCGAATATGCTCCTGTTTAAAAGACTCTGGTTGAAAAATGGGGCACCATCTGTTTCATTCTACCTTCCTCAGCTCCTTTAAAAACATTTCCAAAAATTTTGACATGCGAACATGTTTACACTTTTTTATGCTCAGAGAGAAGAAGATAGTGGGATTGGGAAAGAGAAGGAAAAGTAGTAAGTACTCTACTGAAAGATAGTAGATAGGGTTGTGGTACAGGAAGAGTGAAGGAGACAGTGGCAGTGTGAGAGAAACAGAAGGACACAGTGGCAGTGGAACATAGCTGACAGTGACAGAGTAGTGGTAGGAAAAAAACTGAAGAAAGTAGTGCCAGTGGAAGAGGAAGAAAGAGAGAGTGGAAGTGGGTGAAAGCCCGTGATAATGAGAGACAGAGTCTGTGAGATAGTGAGGGTGAGAAGAGACACAGCAATGGGTAGGAATGAATCAGATAGTAGCAGTAAGAGAGCGGAGAAACAGTGACAGCGAAAAGACACAGCAACAGTAGGACAGAACGAAGGAGACTTTGGCTACCAGACAGTAGACAGTGACAAGTTAAAGAGATAGAAAGAGATAATGACAATTTGGTGGGCTGAATGAGTGTGTGAGAATGGGCAAGTGGAAGTGGATGGGCGTGAGCGGCTTACAGCGATGCGATGTAGTAGTGCGTGTAAGCGTGTTACAGCTAGGGGAGGTTGTGGGACTGAGAGGTGAGTTGAATGTTAAAAAGAGCGCGAATGTGTTCACGCGTTAAAATTCTTAGGAAAATTTTTAAAGGTACTGAGGAAGGTAGAATGAGGCAGCTGGTGCCCCGTTTTGAGCTAGAGACTTTTAAACAGGAACATATTAGTATTTTTTGTGCTCCGATAGAAGCATTTTTCCGCTGGTGTTACTATTTCGTCAGTCATTTCCAGGCTACGTATTGTCCACAAAATCTATGTTTCTCTTGTGATATCTCTGGAAACACATTTAAGCTCAGGAAATACTTTTACTATATTCTTTCTTTCGGTTTTTATGGTCACATTAGCAAATATTTTGTTCTGTTTACATGTTTTATCACTCCCATTGAAAATATCGCCAATGGAGAGTGACAGGGCACCATCATCATCTGAATCGTGTACTTGTTCAGAATCTGAATCGTGGATACTTTGTGGGAAAGTTCCTCTTCTTCATCAGAGATGTAATCATTTTCATTGTCTGGTACGGTGTTGAACGCTGGGTCCTTGCTGAGTAGCCATTCAAGCTCGTTGTCGGTCAGTTTTGATCTCGGTGTGCATGGTGTGACACAAGAACCCACTTGTTACGCGCTGTATTTTGATGCGCATAGAAGGCAACGAAATAAAAGTGAAGGAGATATTACTTACATGACATTGCGTGTGGCGCTTTTTCTACACGAAGATTAGATACTTAGTGTTTACTTTATATTACACGCATGACAAAACAACTTATCACTATGTTAGCTGAAGCAATAACGAAGGAATAGGTTCGAGCTCGTAATTGTAAAACAATTATGTAACGGTACAAAACAGTGTTATTTGTGGTTCGCGCACTTTATTCACAGTCGCGCCCGCTCGTTGGTTAACTGCTCCGTGACTCGTGGTTGCTCAGTCTCTTTCCTTAGCTTCTCTAAATCAGTCAGAGCTAGACAAGCTCGTCAGTTCCTTAGCGTTGAAATGGTTGTGTAGCCTCAGATTCATTTTGCTCCTCAAAAACCTGCATTCTTTGGGATACTGCGGTGTCCGTTTCCTCTACAATCTTCAATCTTTGAAAAAAAAAAAAAAAGAAGGAGGTGTTTGTTTCCCCTACTGTCTTCAAATCTGACACGATCTGAGTCCGATGTACTGCTTTTGAAACCTTGACTTGCTTTTTGTCAACAGATTTCAGTCGTCGCGTCATTGACTTCGCTGTGTAGTGCTGCAATCTCATCCGCAAATCGTTTTATGTCCTCCCGCGCTTTGTTTCTGTCTGCCTCTGCTTTCTCGTCCTTCTCTTCTTTTTGAACGGCGTCCTCAGCTTTATTATCTCTCTTCTGCTCTTCTTTCCTATCTGATTCTGCTTTATCTAGCATTTGTTTGACCCAGAATGGAGTATCCTCACAAGTCGGGCTACTTTCGCTCCGTTTGGTTGTCAGTGCAGTTTTCTGAGTTTCACCAACGCAACTGTTGCTGTTGCCTACTCCCCAGTGAATTCCGACGCGACGTCCCTGTCTAAAATATCTCCCTACCTAACTACATCGCGCCCGACTGGCCCTGTCCATGTATAAAAGAAATGATATCAAGTTCTTCTTCACACATATTGCAAAAATCTTCACATGCAATGTAAATTTCCCCGATGCAATCCCCCAAAATATATGCAAGGATCATCTTATAAATAACACAGTTCGCATGCGCCACGCTAGCATATGCTGCAGCTGCGGATTAATAAGTAAGCTACAGAATGGGACAAAAATGGTTTCTACAACTTTCTGCACGCAAAGAAATGTCTCACTGTACCGTCATAACTGCAGGGTATCAAGAGAAACCAAAGGTAAGATCTTGAATAAGGGTCAACAAGAAAATTTTTGCTTCCTGTGTGAGCAGTTACCCTGGACCTGCTTTATGCTATGACGTTGCTACAAAATGTTGTTGCTTACTACGTCTGAACACTGAAAGGTTGTTAGCCAAATAGTCATGAAACAAAACACAGAAAACTTACAAACATAGGGAAAATCGACAAAGCCCTCCCTAGTCACTAAACAGGTAAACGAGTGCAATGTTCGGTACATTCATTAAATAACAGAAGGGTGATCAGTGAGTTTGGGCTCCTTAGGTCTACTTGAAATTAGCTACAATTTTCTGTTTTTACGACTTCCTTATGTGCACCAACGTCATCAGTGAGAAGCGTTATGCAAAATCTGACGTTATCTTCTAGAATGATCACTGAATTTGGCCACTGTGCACAACGATAACACTGTCCCAGTGAGAACAACCAACTAAGGTGTGAAAGGGTTGTATTTATTATTAGCGGGTCCTCTAATCATGTAAAATCTGTAGCAAGTTTAAAGAATCATCTAATTTAAATCAATTCTGAGTATATCAGGTTTTTATTTGCTCTAATTATTGGACACCACATGCAAGTAGTTAACACAGAGTAAAGTTTTATAAAAATCTGGATCGAGTCCACACAAAAATGACGCTAACATTGAGCGGTGGGGGGGGGGGGGGGGGGGGGGGGGGAAAGAGCTACCCCACCAATTTATATAGAAGAATGCACGAAGAAAATGCAACACGTTATCCGTATCTGGGAAGTTTGCAAATTCAACGTTAATGAGACAAGTCAGAAATCGAATGATCAACTCAAATTGTGTGTCAGTACAAATAAGTAGCTGCGGTAGATAATAGAAACTTGTGTCTGAGAGACAAGTACACTGCAGCCAGAACACGAAGTCCACCAAACGTAGTTCTCCCTCCTCAACTCTGTACTTTCAAACATATGTACGTGTAGGGGAAGGCTCATTGCTGTTAGCAACTTGCCGAACGAGAATATCGTCTGTTTCATGGAAAAGCAGGAACACCGAGCAGAAACCTCAAACTCTTCGCATACAAAGCACACATTAAGAAACACAAGATTGGTACTGGCCTAGAGCAGTGTCGCATCGAGTGGTCGGACTCTTCACGCCAAGCATGGCTGGGAGACTCAATTCGATGGTGGAACAAAGTTTTGGAGGGAAAGAAACCGTCTGTCCCACATTGTCTGAGTAGCGCCGCGACGTGTCCAACTTTGTTGTTCATCTAGCAAATGCAAAAAGTCATACTCAGCTATGCTCTGGGGCAGCGGTGTTCGTCCTCAGCTATGCTAGGTGCTGGCTGTGCGCAAAAAATCATGAAGTATGCTGCAGCCTCACTTCTGCAAAGACTGTCACTCTCCTGTGGAGGCTCCCCTGTCCTAATGACATTCACTGACTACCTTCTGCCGCCAACAGGACCCCGAGACCATACAGGGAATGCATCTTCCTAGTGCGAAAAATGCAAAGCATTCCTCCCAATCCCATGCTAGCACCCTCAATAAAATAACCACGAAAAAGAGGCAGAAGCTGAAACAACATCGCTTAGTAATACGTGACAATAATATCACAAGATGAAAAGAGCTGTTACGGTCAGGATAGCAAAACCTGGTGCGGGCTCAGTCACGCAGGTGGGCCAGAAAACCTAAAGTTATGAATTTTCTACAGCTTGAATACACAAGCCCTTCGGCTCGTGGCAACAAAAGGTTCCAACGTGCTGACCGTCTAACACGCATACTGCACTAAATATAGGATGACCTGTGCAAATCAACGGCTGGAGCGAGGACTGGCAGGAGGCCCTGAACGTAAATGAATAAAATACGTTGCGCATGAATAAGTGAAGAGATCCACGTTGTTGGAGTACACTATTGGAAATAATTCACTGGAAACAATAACGTCTGTGAAATAACTAGTGAAACGTCCCCTTTTAAAAATTATGGATGGCAGTGCTGGTAAACTTCTACATTTGATTTTCAAACAGCTAAGCAAAACTGAACGTACTCAGACATTTCTCTCTTTACTTATTCTGATAAACACTAAACTGAAACACTATTTTTAGCGCAATAATCCCTACAAAAGAATGGCCATGGCTAACAATAACCTATACCTTTCATGAATCACTTACCTCACAAAAATCTTCGTTACTCGAACTAATGCAATACAACGAGCGCCAATACTGCCAGTTAAATAAAGGATTCTAACTACTGAAGGCACGAACTACTGATGGGCATAGTTAGCAAATGAAAGATTTTGATAGAGAACAAATAGTGTATTAACATTAATAGTGTTCAAAAGTCATTATATATATATATAAGTTCATGACATCCAGTCTTACAAATTTCGTTTTCCTGACGGACACACGTCCATATCGTGCGCTTTCAAAATTCTGCCATCTCTCTCCCCACATCCACCACTGCTGGCGGCTCACCTCCAACTGCGCAACGCTACGCGCTGTTCACATCCTACTGCCCAACACTATAATAGCGAATATTCCAACAATGCCAACCAGCCACTGACTGCACACAGCACAGCCAGTGATATTAATACAGAGCGCTACGTGACGTTACCAACATAAAAACCTAAACAGCCTACTTACATAGGCCCCATGCTCCCCACAAAAATTTTTACAAATCCACATCCACTACTGCTGGTGGCTCACCTCCAACTGCGCAATGCTACGCGCTGTTCACATCCAACTGCCCAACACTATAATAGCGAATATTACAACAATGCCAACCAGCCACAGACTGCACGCAGCACAGCCAGTGATTTTCATACAGAGCGCTACGTGGCGTTACCAACATAAAAACCTAGACAGCCTACTTACACTAGGAGTAACTGTCTAGAGTGACTTAAAGTGGAATTACTACATAAGACTAGGAATAGAAAAAAATAAATTGCAGGCTGAGATTCATTGGAAGACGCTTAATGGAACATAATTCATCCATGACAGAAGTTGCTTGTCACACACACTTCAGACCAATTATTGAGTATTGCTTATCAGCTTCGACCCTTACGGGGTTGGATTAATAGAAGAGGCAAATAGGAGCCAATGGAAACCGGCGAGTTTTGTCATGAGGTTGTTTTGTAAGCGCGAGTGTTCAATGGTTCAAATGGGTCTGAGCACTATGGGACTCAACATCTGAGGTCATCAGTCCCCTAGATCTTCGATCTATTTAAACCTAACTAACCTAAGGACATCACACACATCCATGCGCGAGGCAGGATTCGAAACTGCGACCGTAGCGGTCTCGCGGTTCCAGACTGAAGCGCCTAGAACCGCTCGGCCACATCGGCCGCCTGCGCGAGTGTTAACAGATATGTGCAACAAGCACCCATGGGAGACGTTGTAAGAGAAGCATTGTGCACCATGGACAGATTTATTGTTGAAATTCCGAGGGGATACGTTGTAAGAGAAGTTGGAAATGTTTTATTTCCTCGCAAACATATATCACAGTATAACCAAGATGATAAAATTAGAGTTCATCTAGAGGTTTACCAACAGGTACTGCTCCCACCCACCATTCCTGAATGAAACATGAAGGAGTAAATGGTAGTCGTGCCAGAAGAACACCCCAGCCGCAAACCGTAAGGTGACGTGCGGAGCATGGATGTAGCTGTAGATACAGATGTACATCTATTTAGCTCGATGTATGGTCCGATACCTAAATTGCAGCATGTGTCAAATATGACATCCAAATGTGCGAGGAAAGAGATGACAGTAAGTTCCACATTGCGGCCAAAACATAAAATTTAAGCAGCTATCTGCGATGCTGGAACCTGTGCACAGATTACAAGCTGTAAACAGAAAATTTGTTAATAATTGTTTCCATCACCCTTGGAACAGAAAGGAATCTCTTAATGATACACAAATATTGGATCGTCTGTGAAGAACTATAGGGAACTGAGTGGAAGACTTAAACCAGAGGCTACATCAGCTTTGTGATGATATTGGATGCAGATTTATTGATGTGCACCATCCGGTAGAGAACTGTAAGGTCCTCATGAAAAGGTCAGGCACAGAACCTATTCAGTAAACATCGCAGACACCAGAGTACATGTGGCATGCATATGACGTTTTTGTGTTTCTTTTGAGGGGGGGGGGGGGGGGGGGGGGGTATGGGCACTTACATGTAGGAATGATGATTAGTCAAATATCATACGCCACAGAATCCTGAGTCATTCACCTTTGTTTGTTATCGACAAGAATATATGTCGTATCAGCCCGAAAAATTGGGAATTTATACATATTAGTCCGCGGCTCGTGGTCTCGCGGGTAAGGTTCTCGCTTCCCGAACACGGGGTCCCGTGTTCGATTCCCGGCAGGGGTCAGAGATTTTCACCTGCCTCGAGATGACTGCGTGTTGTTGTGTCGTCTTTATCATCATCATTCACCCCATTACGGTGGGAGGAAGGCAATGGCAAACCACCTCCATTAGGACCTTGCCTAGTACGGCGGCGCGGGTCTCCCGCGTCGTTCCCCTACCTTTCTTCAAGGAGTATGGGACTTCATCATCATCATACTAATTAATTGCAAGAACATTCAGGGGAAGGCACCAGAATTTTATTCGATTATTACTGGTATTAAAGCATACTCTAGAAATGTGGCAAAAAAATTGGATAAAACTAGAAATATGCAACAGTGAAATCTTAAGTTCTGAATGGAATATACATGACGGAACAAAAACATACCGACAAACTCAGATGGATTAAACAGGGTATTTTGAGAAAGAAATGAGGGTAAGATCTCACGTCTGGGAACGGCAAATGACGCTACAGGGCGTCATAGATACAGAGGAAATCGCTTGTGGCCAGACCGTACCTTCAGCAGGAAAATTCCTCAAGACATACTCTACAACCGCTTGACGTCTATCAGCAGATTTTTGTTACAACCGGTAAATCAAAAAGATATGATGCATACGAACGATGGTTGTGTATTTATTGCCGGAAAACGTCTGCTCTTTATTTACTGAATTATATGAAAGAAACGTAAATTAGTTACAAACTACGGCGTGCACACACTTTACTCAACATGTACACGTCACTAGAGGTATATGGATTTACGTTATGGCATGTTGGCATACCTGCCATCATTGGCGACGATGTAGCGCAGACGAATAGCGAAATTCTGCGTGACCCGTTGAAGTGTCGGAACATCGATGCTGTCGATAACCTCCTGAATGGCTGTTTTCAGCTCAGCATTGGTTTTGGGGTTATTGCTGTACACTTTGACTTTAGTATAGCACCACAAAAAATGAGTCGCATCTGTTCAGATCCGGAGACTTTGGCGGCCAATCGAGACCCATGCCAGTAGCTTCTGGGCACCTCAGAGCCAGAATGCGGTCCCAAAAGTGCTCCTCCAGAACATCAAACACTATCGCACTTCTATGGGGTCGATCTCAGTCTTGCAAGAACCACATACTGTCGAAATCCGGTCACTTTGGATAACGGGGATGAAATCGTCATCCAAAACCTTCACGTACCGTTCGGTAGTCGTCGTGCCGACAAAGAATATTGCTCCGATTATCCCGTGACTGGATATTGCACAGTCACCCGTTGAGAGTGAAGAGACTTCTCGATCGCGAAATGCGGATTCTCAGTCCCCCAAATGCGCCAATTTTGCTTATTGATGAACTCATCCAAATGAAAGTGGGCTTCGTCGCTAAACTGAAGCATACCATGCGCATACAAACTCTCATCATGTCCCGCAGCCAACCGTACAGTTTGAACGTCCTAACGCAAACCGTTCAGAAGCTACGACGATTTTATTTCATATAGTTCAGTAAGCGTCATCCTGTAAGATAAATATTGAATCAGCATGTGACATAACATGTGTAACCGTAAAAGTCCAAGATGGATCAAAAGTAGTAACAGGATATCTCCATCAATCATCTCCATCAATTATCGACATTGGTGAAATACTTCAGAAAATAGTTGACAAACATCACACGTGAATCCCCACCATGTGGTACCTCTAGGGGACGATCATGTTGAAAAAATACAGCATTTAAAGTGGATTATAGAACCAGAAATTCTGCGGACATTGTACTAAACGGCCCATTGGAAAGTGAAACAGTAAACGTAGAAACATAAGGGGCGATCAGAAATTTTCCGTTTGAGGGTGTAGCTGCAGCGTACATGCAATCTAGCGCGACTCCGTTGCGTGTATGTGAGCACGGACATGGAGGCAAAGTTCCAGTATGGTATTCGAACAGAAACTTTTTGATTGCTCCTTAATAGCTGAGTTGTAGTCGGAGGGATTGTTGAGGTTTCTGGATGTTTGGATAGAAGGCTACGATGGCACGTAACCGGTATACTGAAAGATGGAGGCAGAAAGTGGATTCTCGGCATATTAGAAGCCTGAAAGGTGCATAGAAATTGAGAGAGGGTGGACCCTTGGATCACACGTTAAGTTAAAGGTATGATATTGTTGATGGATACATCAGATCGACGTTTGGTTGTGAAGGTTGCGATATGGCAGATGTAATAAATCTTGAATACTTGGTGCTCCACAGCTTGTAAAGGACATTTTGCAGGCACCATGAGCTGTATTTAAAATGTTTAATAGCCAAACCGGTATTCGAGGGTATAAACCATCGTCAGTGGCACACATTATGTGTGCCAGTTATAAATTCTTAGCGATGTTCAACTCAGTGTTCATCCCTCAGAACAGGTTGTCGTGTACGCTACTGTTTTCAGGTCTTAAACAGTGACATTTCTTGGCCACACTGGACACAGCAGTTAATCTGCGAAACAATTAAAATCGCTTGGAGCTAGGTCCCAGAACTTGATTGATTGGATAGAACAGTCATCGGTTTTTTGCACAAACTCAGTGAACGAAGAAGCTGGTGTTCAAAGGCGTTTTTAGGATGATGCAGTCATGAATTGTTTTGCAACAACTGTGTTTATACGAATTTTAACACACAAACTTCTCGCAATGCGATAAATGCAAGCCAAGTAAGGGCTCAATGCCGCAGAGTTCTCTTTGTAAAACTGAGTTGGGATTCCGTCTGGACTTATCTGTTTTCTGCTCGTTCAATTGTTTCTCTACTCCCGGGATGCCTATTACTATGTCCTCCATACGGGTGCCTGTTCGACTGTCAAACGACGATATGTTTGTACGATTCTACTGCGTGAACGATTTCTTAAATACCAAATGTCCGCTTTCCTTTTGTTATCTTCTACTACCGCATCGCCGGCCGGTGTGGCCCAGCGGTTCTAGGCACTTCAATCTGGAACCGCGCGACCGCTACGATCGCAGGTTCGAATCCTGCCTCGGGTATGGATGTGTGTGATGTCCTTAGGTCAGTTAGGTTTAAGTAGTTCTACGTTCTAGGGGACTGATGACCTCAGATGTTAAGTCCCGTAGTGCTCAGAGCCATTTGAACCATTTGAACTACCGCATCAGGCTGCTCAAAGATTGACTGGATAGAAACGTTAGACCCGCTTTGCGATTGCAAGTAGGACCAGAATTTTCTAGTGTTCTCGATAAGATCTCGGTCTTCGATTCATTCGCCAGGAGACCAACCTTGCTCGCTGCAGCCTCCAAGCTGTCATTCATCTGCTTCAGACCTCAGACCTCCCTTAGACCTTGTAAGGCGGCAATATCTTGTCTCTAGCATACGCGGATCGAGAAGTATAACATCATACAAGAGAAGAAGGCATTCTTTTAATAAGGAGGAATGCACGGGGATCACGGGCGATGGACGCGAGTTGACCTTCTGCACATCTTCTCACGAGTTACGGCGAGCGACGTTTCTCGCCAAAAAAATAGACACGGGAATTTGATTGGTTGTGTCCATAGCCGTAGGTGGAGTTTTATAATGTTCTAGAACAGTGTTATACAGGGCCTATAGCTGGCAAGAGTGACTATGCTTTGCTTGTCTGTGTACTCTGAGGCATACTTTGGTGCTTTTCTCACAAACGATTACTTGAGTTTCTATTCCTAGCTTTTGAGCAAACAGAAACCTTGATCGTGTTCTGTGCCGTACTGAACTTGTAAGATGGCAAGAACTATGCCCCTTACATGAAGTCATTAAAGATCACCTAACTCACGTTGGGCGAACAGTAGGGCTGAACAAAAATGACTGACTAGGCACAATGCGTCTTGTAGAGGGTACAGTATGGACGTATTGGAATAATTAATGTCGGGTGATGGTTTTAAAGTAATTCACATGACATGAAAACTTTGTGGAAACACGTCGATTTACTGGAGGCTAGTTTACCCCGGGGAAGTATTCGAGTTGAGCACAGCGCGCGGCTGGGGAGCGGCGAAGGGAAGCGACAATATGCAGCTTAGGGCGGCTCAAACTCTTGAGAAAGTGGTAACGGGGCGCGGCCTCCAGCTGCCTTAAGATGAGTGACAGTGAGGGGGGGGGGGTGGTTGACCCCATGCTGGTGTACCGGGAAGCAGACGGAGAACTTGTACGCCTGTTGATAAATGTCCGCCGTCCCGTTTTCAGTGAAACATGCGAGAAAGCCACGCAAAGCTACGGTGGAGCGGTCAAGAGAGGTCAAAATATGCGTGTTCATGACTATAGCAACTTCACGCTGAATTCACGGTCCACAGACTCTGAAGTAAATCAGGTGAAGAGCGACAGAATCAAATACGCCGGCCTCCGATGGGAATGTAGGACCAAGGAATTTGAAGTACTCTCCTAGGAGTCAGAATTCCGGAAAACTTGATGTTTCTGCAGATGCTAACCTTGATGGGTGGCCTGGGAGGAGCTAAATAGCAAAAGTATAGAGGAAGGGAAATTTTGTGGGAATTTGTTCACTTCCCAGAGCAGGCATTGGTCGGCACTGGGAAGCGATGCATAATTAACGCGACTTGCGCTGCAATTGGCGTAAGTGATTTTGTTGGAAGGGAAACTGAGGCGAAGAGCGGACTGGGAGAAGTCCCCGTAGAGGTCTTCCGTTCCTAGCTTGCCTAGAGCACGGATGTGGCGTTCTTTACTCAGCTTGCCTGAGAAACAGTGAGCATCTCTGCAGTTTAGGACTTAGCAAATGGAACGATTGAGCTTGGAGATAGGAAGTTTTGGTTCAGCTATGTACTGAGCAAGATAGCTAGGAGTGAAGAGACGAGTACAGCCTTGCAGCACCACGAGGTCGGCAGACGTCCGCACAAGGACACCGCTCTGCCACACTGAATTCGGTGGTATTGCGCCCGCTCCGGCCACTGATTAATTTGTTGGATCATGTCGGCAAAGTTTCCATGAGAATTTCATGGACCGTGTATTGAAGAATTCTTCTCGCACTTCGCATTACGCGTGGGTCAGTCGATAGGAATTACTTTGGATTTATCACGCTTTACTCCACGCAAATGCAATTTATTACCACTGCCTGTTAGGAGAGTCATGTAATGTGATGATTGAAGGTCGTGAGTTAAAATAAATCTGTGCTAATCGACTGCATCTGTTTTCAATCAAGTAGTTGAAATCCCAAGTCACCTTCTTAATTAATTTTATGTTCAACATTTGCATCTGGTGTTCAATAGCTGAATATAACATCAATGTCCACCCCTTTTTAATTAAAAGGGATCAATTCTGAATCAATTAATGTCAACACTGCCACCACAGTTCAATCAGGAGTCGCAGGGCCTTATTACTTTCTTTGCGTTATCCGACATTGCGGCAGTTTTGCACTCTCTGTTGATCTGTTAGTCAATTACCTGGGGTGAACACACACCAAAACCAGATAAGTGACGGGTGGGGTGTTACAAACTAGTTTCAGCTTCAAGGGTTTGTGGGCAGTATATTACGTCCACTATATAGACAAAGTTTTTAGCTAGTCAACGTACGTCCCCTGCACGTCGACTAACTGCATCGAACAGATCGACACTGAAGTACCACGTCTCCCAGTACTGTAGTCGCTGATACATGCACCACAGCTCGGCAGATAGGGAAACAATCATAGTAAAAGTGTTGCGTTTCATTTTCTTGTTCTCTGAGCGCTTTACTGTCAGTGTTAGTCAGGGTGGAAGTATTCTGTTTCATGGGGCTAAGCAGTATCAACGAACTCAGTGAGTCCGTCTAATAAACAGGGGCGCGATTTTGAGGAAAGTCATAGATGTTCTCCCAATCTCAAAGCTAGATTAAGGGTAGGATTTAATATTCTGTATTGATTTTATACATTTATTTCATTTCACTATTATCTGAAAATAAATAATTTTACGGTATCTAGTTGTATTCATTCCAGTAGGATATCTGTTCAACATTATCGATCTTCTAATTAAGCTAGAGTAGAATATCTTCACGAGGAGATATCTAATGTATTTCTCCACGTGTATGTTGTCAATGGGACGCTGTTTTTAATTTATTTATAGGCATTCGGGAGGACGACGGTTCAATCCCGTCTCCAGCCATCCTGATTTAGGTTTTCCGTGATTTCCCTAAATCGTTTCAGGCAAATGCCGGGATGGTTCCTTTGAAAGGGCACGGCCGATTTCCTTCCCAATCCTTCCCTAACCCGAGCTTGCGCTCCGTCTCTAATGACCTCGTTGTCGACGGGACGTTAAACACTAACCACCACCACCACCACCATATTTATAGGCATGATATTTTCGTTGCGGACAGAACATTAGCAACCACTCATACACACGCCGTATGTACACCATAAGCCGGGCGTTTACAACATGGACAATAGGATCACGTCATTTGCAAAGGCGAGGTGCGGGATTTTCTCACCTTCGGCCTCGATGTACGACTGATGATCAAGACAAAAATTCTTCTCGATGTGGCCGTAAGAAAAGTAACTAGCCACAGGAAGTGCCGGCCTTGCTGCGCACCCGCGCTGCAGAGTTTTCGCTTTGACTAGTACGCCGCTGCTGGAGGTGTAATCCCGAGCGACGCGCGGGATGAGGTGCGCGCTTTGTTGGACTCCCTCGGGGTCAGTTGGGCAGCGCGGCGGCTGTGAGCGGGTTTGTCCGCCGCGGCTCTCCACGTAATGAAGCCGCTCGGCGCGCCGTTTGAGTCACGCGCTCCATTAACAAATTTCGGTTCGCCGCCTCCCGCTTTGTACCTGTGAGTCCTCCGATCCGGGGTTACTGCCGCCCACCCTTGTAACCAACCCACAGGTTACGCCTCTGCCGCTAAAGACGCAATGTTAATTAAAAGGTAAGCCTGCAATTCCATTAGCGCGGCAGGTCTCCGCAAAAATAGGCTTTCCCGCGGTCGGCCTACGCTATTTTATTACTCTGAACGCCGACAAAGAGGATATCATTAGAGGGCCATCGCAGAGGAAACGAAAAGTGGGAGTTCGTTCCTTACACGTGTCGAGCAGCGCTTATGCCCCAATCTCTTAAAGCTGTTTCCTGACACTGGTGGTAGGAATAACGGATGTTTTAGCGACTAAAGTAAACAAGACCACTTTCTTGCTTTGCAAATGTTATCCATTAATTTCGAAAATGAGGTATTATGTATATTGTTTAATAATGCAAACTAGGGGAAGGTAAAAATAATCCGTATTTGCCAACTTAGGACACAAGAAACGTAATGCTCCTACGATGTTGTTGTTATTGTGGTCTTCAATCTGAAGAGTCGTTTGATATAGCCCTCCACTCTAGTCTGTCCAGTGCAAGTCTCTTCCTGTCAGCACAGTAACTGCCACCTACATCCGTTTGAATGTGCTCACTGTAGTCAGAGTTTGATCTTCCTCTACAGTAGTTACCCCTCATGCTTCCTTCCATTATCTAACTGACGAGACCTTGATGCTTCAGGACGTCTCCTGTCCCTTCGTTTGACCAATTTGTGCCATACATTATCTTTCTCTTAAATTCGATTCAGTACCTTCTCAGTATGAATGCAGTGACGATTCTGAACTAAATATGACCTTTCATCTTTTACATTGACATTGACACACCAAATCTCCTCCATATTCTATCCCGTCCCATTCCTTCCGCAGTTCTAAGTCATGCCCCTTCTATCCTCCCCTGTCCCGTTTCCTAAGCCACACCCCCTTTTTTGGTAGTAGGCTAGTCAGAGAGTTTCTAAACCAACACACACAATGCCAGACAAGAAAGTGAAACACCAAGAAGACAAGATCAGATGTCAATCTAACTTTGTCGATGTTCGCACCACTGGCTGGTATGTAGAAGTATTAGAGTTGTAGTTCTCTCTGATGAGTAGAACAGCCCCATAGTGGATTACTGTTGTTCGTAATTAGTGTTGTTACCAAGTCTGGTAAGATATATACGGGGCATGAACAGTGTCAGATATTGAGTGATCACTGTGAAGGAGTGCCATGTACTCATACGAGACAGCATTATCAGCTCCTGACAAAGTTTTAAAGCGACTTTATTGTGGGTCTCCATTTGGCCAGCTGGTAGACTCGAGCACTAAGCAGATTAATGGGGCAACTGATGTGAAGGTGGACCAGTACTGGACTGCATAGGAATGTGAAGACATGCATAATAGTCACCAAGGTTCCAATTGACAATGTCTGACAAACACAAGGGAGGGTTGCCTTATTGTGCAGCGAACATATCGTAGCCCCTTCACATCTGCACCTGGAATACAAGAACAACTAATGGGCTCCCTGCAACATATGGTGTCATCCCGCACCTTTGGTCGGAGTTTAGTAGCAGCTGGACTAGGAAACTAGCACCTGACGCATAGGCTGCCGTGTTAACACCACAATAAAAATGGCTTTGTTTGGAGTGGTGATGTGAACAGAAATCATTGACTGCTGATGAACAGAATGGATTGCGGTTCTGCATTACTCCGGATGATCATTGTTGGCGAGTATGTTGGTGACTGGGGGAGAGGCCCCATTCTTCCAGTGCGTGGGAGTAGCACAGTGATGTTACTTCTGGCGTCATGGTGTAGGAGTTGTGAGAGAACTCTGACGCTATAATGGTACGTCATGGACATCTTGCGTCCTCGTGTGTTACCTCTCATGTGACAATATCGCGGTGCCATTTTTCAAGAGGATAACGCTTACCTACACGTGGAACATGTCTCTATGAACTGTCTGCGTGATATTGAGGTACTCGTGAGGCCAGAAAGGTCCCCAGATATATCGCCGCTAGAAAATAAATGGGTGGAGCTCGAACGACAGCTCCGTCGCAGAGTCACAGTATCCAGGACGTCAAGGACCAGTTACAACAATTTTGAGCCAGCTTTCCTCAGGAGAAGATACACCGTCTTTATGACACCCCGAGATAGTGGGAGCCATGCTAGACGGGGAGAAACGTCGTTCTGGCAAGTGTGCACATTTACCAAGTTCTTTGTAAATTTGTCTCGATGTTCTTATCACTGAAATAACATCACAATCCCTCTCATCCCATGAAGTTTCATTTCGTTTTGTCCTTTCCTTCAGGATACTTCAGTTTTTTTGTGATGTAATGTAATTAGCTCTCCATACAGCAGTTCAGTAGTTTGCCATTTAATCACATTTCTCAACTCTTTCTTAATTCATGTCCCTTGCTTGGAATTAGGCGAATCACGAAGCTTCTAAGCGGGTTTTGTTACACATTTTTAGATCTTCCAATTGCTGCTCGATATTTTGCTGTCACAAACATGAAAAAGACAATCAAAGAGCTTCCCATAGTAAGGATGGACAGGACATGTCATTATTCTGATCCAGTGGTGCTGACAACTGCGTAATGGTCCGCTGTGCAGGTTGGAGCAGGCATATATTTCGCTTATCTGCACATAGTCAAGTCCCGACACATGCAAGCTATATCTAGCTCATAGTAGGATTTTTTGCCAATGTAGAATGAAATCATGAGAAGCAGCTACACTGCTATCAGCAGCACATAACATCTGAAAAGCAACTTTCTTTGGAGCAAATGGATTTCCTGTGGCATGGAATACTTGGAAATCAAAAAGGACATTAGTTCAAAAGGCTCTGAGCACTATGGGACTTAACTTCTAAGGTCATCAGTCCCCTAGAACTTAGAACTACTTAAACCTAACTAACCTAAGGACATCACACACATCCATGCCCGAGGCAGAATTCGAACCTGCGACCGTAGCAGCAGCACGGTTCCGGACTGAAGCTCCTAGAACTGCTCGGCCACAGATGCCGGCAAAAAGGACATTGTACATATCTCTAGAATAATAATCATTGCAGGGAACAGTCTTATACCGCCAAATAGCCTACCTCCCTCTGAGTCACGAGAGAACTTTCCTTTACCTTTTTTAAGATATCTGTGTAGTGCAACGTACAGACAGCTGTTGTGAGAAGAGTACTGAGATGTGAGTACAGTCACAACTTATACATATAGGATGTAACGGGTATAAGTGCAGATATTTTTACATGTACACAAATCAGTGTGTTTGTCCTTTTTTATCTGTCTTGAACAGTCTTCCCACAAACGCATCGCCAACTCTACGACCTGATGTTTTCTGAGTGGCTGCGATTGCACCACTTAGCGGGCTACACCTGTCGGCATAGACTAACTGTTCTACATCCACGTGGTCATATTTCAACACCTGACCTGTCGAACAGAGGGGAAAATAAACATTATTGGCTTGCTCTTGCCACATGTAGCTGTGGGTACTAACCAACCTCAAATTATACTGCTCCTGACAGCTCTAATGATTAGTCTCCAAATGAAGTAAATACTGATGTAATGTTGTTCAGTACTCCGTCCTCAGTCACGAGTAGAAATATCTGCACTTAAGTCTGTTACATTCTACATATAAAACTTCGTCTCTTGCTGTTTCTAGAGTTGTATTGAATTTAATATAATTTGCCATGTACATGTGCTAATTTCTGGTGAAACACTTTATGTTAAATCCAAATGACGAAATGTGAGAATGAGATTTCAATCATTATCAAGTATTTTTTTGTTATCTCTGGGACAATCGAATTTCTGGCATTCCTCTGTACATTTTTTCGAGCACAATTTTCGATGTGGCAGCTGCTTTATCCGAGATATAGTGTCTCGTCTGCTGCGAATCAGTTCAAGTTCATGGGGAGCTTTTAAAGTAATCTTCCTCTAGTTCTGTGTGAACCCAAGTACATACAGGATGTAACGGGTATAAGTGCAGATATTTTTACATGTACACAAATCAGTGTGTTTGTCCTTTTTTATCTGTCTTGAACAGTCTTCCCACAAACGCACCACTTAGTGGGCTGCACCTGTCGGCATAGACTAACTGTTCTGTATCCACGTGGTCATATTTCAACACCTGACCTGTTGAGCAGAGGGGAAAATAAACATGCAGAAGCTGATACGTCCATCACTATCAACATTTGCTGTTACCTTATCTCTCGTTCTCCAATCAACATCTGAATCTTTCCATTAGAGCTGAAATTGTCAGATTGCGCACATTATCAATAATTTGGTTATTCAAACGATATTACATTTCTGAAAACAAATGAAGTCCACAAATTTTGTTTAAGCTAATGTCAGCAGCTTTCAGAACTCCTTTTTCATCGAGAAGTCTTCCTTCTACATAAAAACGACTCCTGCATGGAATCGTCGTGATTGAAAGCTTGTTGGCCAAATGATTTATACTTACGAAATTCGAACTGAATAATAGGGTTGTCAACGAGAATTTTTACACTCACATTCAGTACGTAACTCTTCTTCTACATGCACCACAATTTCGAATGAGAAACAGAGAATGATGCTAGTATTTACAGCATTGTGTATCCTAGGAACGATAGTATTTGTCGAGGAGTTTATTCACATTCTTCTTCTTCTTCCTCGCCTTCTTCTTCCTTTCAGATATAATATGCTGCATGTATACAATACCCATCACGTTTCCTTAAGTGTAATCGAATAGTTATTTCTTCTCCGTCGAAATCCACAAGATTTTCATCTTGATCTCTATTTGATATACTTAATTCTGGAACGTATCTCCCGACAACTGGCATGTCAGTGAGTGAATTTAGTAGTTCCACAACCTTCTATCCAGATGGCTCTGCACGCTATAACTGCTGTAACGTGTGTGAGGCAGCAGCAGACTGTCACAGTCAACGCACAGCACGTCAACGTTCTACGCTTTGCTGGGTTTGAGTACTGATATGATTTTTGATTGTTTCAGTTTCTGTGTGATTGAACCATATGTCATAATGTCAGAGAAGAAATTCGCCAGCCGTCTTTTCGTATATTTCCCACTATGCAGAAGAGATAATGGATGGATTCCATCATTTCCTGGTGCCTTTACAGGTTTTAGAGTTTTAAGAGCAGCAGTAATTTCAGATTGTGAGAACTCAGATTGTTCATTAGTGTTATTTTTCAGCAATCTGCGTTTACGTCTGATGTATCTTGTGTGAGTTTTAGCACTTGGTGCTCTTGATGTGGACAATAATTGTTACCTGAGTGCTGTCTCTTACTTTAATTTTGTTTCCACCCAACTTGCTTAGTAATGACAGTGTTTCTTCATCTGATGTTTGAAAACTGAGTGACTAGACGTCAGCGGCCGTTAATGTTAATTCTTCAGTTACATTCTCTCAAAACCTTAAACTAATCCTATAATTTTTTCCAGCCTAAAATCAACGCATAAATTACTCCACATCTCGCATCGTTGGAGCTCAGTTATAACTGATGTTCAGTTTTACATTGATTTTTTCATTTTTCTCCATCACTTCGTTTTGATGACATGTAAATCTGTCCCTCAACAAGACGGAAAGAATGCCATGTAGTTCTGTACAGAATTTTCTGACATCTGTCCGATTTTAGAGGTAGAAGTTATTGTTTCTTGATGTAATATTCAGTATGGAATACTAGATAAGTAAGTTGAATATGTCAATTTCGTACGCGTGGTCAGACAAATTTAGCATGGGGTTAAATAAAGCAGTTATAATCGGATTTTTACCTGATTGGCTAAACGTTACACCGTGTACAATGCGATCCATTGTGATACTGGCAGTATGTGCTAAAAGACCTGCTAATTAATCTAGAGATCAGGAACTTTAAACAAAGGTGGCCGCACCTCTGGCTTTAGTCTGATCCCTTCAATCCCTCAAACCAAACAACCAACCAACCTCTGGCTTTCAGGTGACTGAAACGCATTGTAATAATACTTAATTGTTTTGTTTTTTAAGTACCTCACTCTTTCCGGAGAAGGCTGTAAATTGCCGAAATTATCAAAGAAATACAGGATATTTGATCTACAACTACATCTACATCTACATGAATACACAGCAATTCACATTTAAGTTTCTCGCAGAGAGTTCATCGAACCACGTTCAGACTAATTCTCCACCGCTCACTCCCGCGCGAGAAAAACGGACGCTTAAATCTTTCCATGTGAGTTCTGATTTCTTATATCATTTTATTACGACGATCATTTTTTCCTATGTAGGTGGGTGACAACAAAATATTTTCACATTTAGAGGAGAAAGTTGATTATCGAAATTTTCTGAAAAGATTTCGCAGTAACAAAAACGCGTTTTAACAATTGCTGCCCCAATTCGCGTATCATATCCGTGACACTTGTCTCCTCTATTTCGCGATAGTCAGAACGAGCTACCACTCTTTGAACTTTTTCGATGTGCTGCGTCAATCCTATTTGGTAAGGATCGATTGCAATGCAACATACTCGGGATAAGCGAAGTGTAGGCAGACTCTTTAGTAGCTCTGTTGCATCTTCCAAGTGTTTGCCAACAAAACGCAGTCTTTGGTTCTCCTTCCCTACAACATTTTCTATGTCGGGGGCAGTCAACCTTTTTTACTTACCGACCTCTTTTGTATCTCTGTTAGTAGTAAAATGTGCTAACTGACAGATAGCTCCGCAGTTATGGTGATTTATAAAGTAGGGAAATAACTTTACTGTATAAAAATTACAAAGCAGAGTTACAGCAAGTTAAACCATGTAATAATAGTTACGTACCAAATAATTTGTCAAATTTTTATGAAAACCTAATTAAAATAATTTTAAAACCGATACCACCTACCTCCCATCATGAAAGCTGAAACGCCAACTAGTGGGCGGCAGGGACCAGGTTGACTACCATGTTCTGTGTGACCGTTCCAATTAAAGGCATTCGTAGTTAAAATTCCTACGTATTTAGTTGAGATAGCAGCCTTTATAGTGATCTGGCTTATTGTATAACAGAGGTTTAACAGATTCCTTTTATTACTCGTGATCACGCACTTCTCATTATTTAGAGTCATTTGCCACTTCTCGCATTATACAGATATCTTGTCTAATTCATTTTGGAGTTAGTTTTTGTCTTCTGATGACTTTACTAAGGGGTTAACAGCAGCATCATCTGCAGAAAATCTAATAGGGCTGCTCAGATTGTCCCCTAAGCCGTTTATATACGTAGGAAGCACACGGCCCATAACACTTCCTTGTGGAACGCAGATATCATTTAGTTTCACACAAGGACTTTCCGACAATTACTACGAATACAGGAAATCACGAATCCAGTCACACAGCTGGGACGATAGAACGTAGGCATGCAGTTTGATTAGAAGCCGTTTGTAAGTAACAGTATCAAAGGCATTCTGCAAATCCGGAAATATGGAATCAATCTGAGATCCCCTGTCGATAGCACTCATTACTTCATGTGAAAAAGGAGTTAGTTGTGTTTCGCAATAACGACATTTTCTGAATTCACGCTGACTGTCAAAAATCTGTTTTATTCGAGGTACTTTATAACGTTTGAACACAGTATACTCGTATGTTTAAAAATCCTGCTGCGTACATGGGTCTGTAATTCAGCGGGTTACTTCTGATTCCTTTCTTCTGTATTGGTGTGACTTATGCAACTTTCTAGTGTTTAGGTACGGATATGTCGTCTAGCGAGCAGTTGTTTATGATTGCTTATTATGGAGATATTATATTAGCGTGCTTCGAAAGGGACCTAACTGGTATACAATCTGGGAGGGATAACTTGGCTTTATTTCGTGATTTACGTTGCCTCGCTATGCAGGGTGAGGCAGGTAAGTCATAACACCCCTTGTATTTCCCCAACCGTAACAGATACAAAGATGCCGTTTGGACAGTTAATTGCAGGAACAGGGGCTACTTGAATACATCACAGTTCATGTTTGTGCTATTTTTTATTACAGAGATATGAGGACATCTTTGGTTTTTTTAATGGAACTTTATGTTAAATTTTAGAGTAACATGATGGGCTAAAAAGACGGTATGAAGTATGTGTATATCATATTATTTAGGCGAACAATTTTTGAGACACAGATATGTCCTCGTTTTGTGTTCGTCCTTCGAAGCGGCGTTGTTCAATGTGACCTTTCCTGTTGTTTAGAGTACATGGTAAACGTCGCGAGTCCGTTCTTACACAAACACGCCCATTTACCCGACAATAGGAATACATACTGCGATATTTTGCGCAAAAATTAACTGGTGATGCCGCGCAAATATTGTTCAGTTATTTGACAACTGTGATACCAAAATAGTAGACAACAGACAGTATTAAAATACTACAAGATGTTAATACATTTTAAGTAACAGAAATACAAATATGAATGAAGAGGCCCTTATTGGTCCCACTTATTTCGTACGCATTTGTTTTTTTATTTGAAAATATTTGCTATTGATCACAATACGATGCAAATACACACAAAGATGCAAAATACATACTGTACATGATACAAAACTTTACTGAATCATGTGCTCAAAATGCTTCCCCTCTTGTGCAATGCACATTTGTAGTCGCCGTTCGAATGATTTGTGCACGGCTGCGAGGGTGTCACGTGAGATATCAGCGCACGCTTCTATGATACGTTGCTTCATATCGTCTGGCGTAGTTGGTATTTGATCATACACTTTATATTTGATTGCTCCTCACAGAAAAAAATCAAGAGGGGTCAAATCAGAAGACCGGGCTGGCCACTTCACTTCAGCACCTCGTCCTATCCAACAATCTGGGAGCTATTCATTTAACAGCTCTATATCTACACGGGAAGAGTTAGCAGAACAGCCGTCATGTTGGAATCACATGCACTGACGCGTAGTTAATGGTACCTCTTCCAGTAAAATCGGCAGAGCGTTTCGCAGGAAACGCCATTTAGTATACCCGGAATGACGTACGGCCCCATAATGACATTTCTGACGATGCCGCACCACACGTTAACACACCACAGTTGCTGATGCTGTACCTGTCGAAACCAATGAGGGTTCGCTATTGACGAGTAATGCATATTATGCAAATTCACATTACCGTGGTTGGTGAAAGTCGCTTCATCAGTAAAAAGCACCCCTTGAAAAAACGTTGGATCGTCTTGTAGGCGCTGCAGAGCAAACCGGCAAATTCCTGGCGCCGTTCGAAATCCACACCGGAGAGTGCTTGATGTATTGAGAGGTGAAACGGGTGAAATCTATGCCGGTGCAATGTGCGTAGAACACTTCTCTGACTTATATCACATTCCGAGACGATACGTTGCGACGAAACAGTAGGGTGATTATGCGCCAACGCTAGAACGCCCTCTTCATGTACCTCGCCAGTTGCAGTTTTCTGCCTTGTCCTCTGTATTGCATTTCATGATTCCGATTCAACTAGTTTCTTGCAAATACGTGCAAGAAGCTGGCGCGTAGGACGCTCACGATCAGGATATAGCTCTCCATATCGCTTTATTGCTCTAAAAGCATTTCTTCTGATTTCACCACACACTAGAAGCATATCTAACATTTCTTCGTTGCTGTACATGTCTGCTCCAAGAAACTGTGACGGAAATGCGATGTCTCATTATCCCAGCAGCACATTTATACCTTCTCTCCAGCTACCTCGTGCGTCACCTTGCGGCGTTATCGAAATGCAGGAAAAGAACGCCTTCCCTGTTAAGTTCCTCAGGGGTCAACAGGAAAGGTCGCATTGGACAACGCCGCTTCGAAGAACGAACACGATACGAGAACATATCTGTGTCTCAAAAACTATTCGCATAAATATTATGGTATACACATATTTGAAACCGTATTTTTAAGCCCATCATGTTACGCTAAAATTTAATATAGTGTTCCATTAAAAAAAAAAAAAAACCAAAGATGGCCTCATATCTCTGTAATAAAAAATAGCACAAACATGAACTTCGATGTATTCAGCTGTCCAAACGGTATCTTTGTATCTATTACAGTTGGGAAGATACAAGGGGTGTTATGACTTAGCTGCCTCACCCTGTATACCGACGGTATCGACTTCTTTCTCATAATCACAGCTGTTGTTGATTCGAATTCTAGAATATTTACTTCATCTTTTTTGGTGAAGAGTTTTCGAAAAACAGTCTTTAGTAACTCCGTTTTAGCGGCACTGTGATCGGTAACATTGCCATTGCTCTCGCATAGGGATAGCGTCTTGTCACCGGTGTACGTTACATACGACCAGAATATCTTTGGATTTTCTGCCAGTTTTCGAGACAGATTTTCGTTGTGGATAGAAACATCTCGCACTGAATTCCATGATATATTTAGAGCTTTTCTAAAACATTGCAAATCTAGGAAATTTTATGTTCTTTTAAATTTGGAATGCATATTTCGTAGCTTCTTCAATCGTGTCTTTAACTGTTTTGTATACGATTGGAGATCAATTCTGTCAATTATTAATACACTCCTGGAAATGGAAAAAAGAACACATTGACACCAGTGTGTCAGACCCACCATACTTGCTCCGGACACTGCGAGAGGGCTGTACAAGCAATGATCACACGCACGGCACAGCGGACACACCAGGAACCGCGGTGTTGGCCGTCGAATGGCGCTAGCTGCGCACATTTGTGCACCGCCGCCGTCAGTGTCAGCCAGTTTGCCGTGGCATATGGAGCTCCATCGCAGTCTTTAACACTGGTAGCATGTCGCGACAGCGTGGACGTGAACCGTATGTGCAGTTGACGGACTTTGAGCGAGGGCGTCTGGTGGGCATGCGGGAGGCCGGGTGGACGTACCGCCGAATTGCTCAACACGTGGGGCGTGAGGTCTCCACAGTACATCGATGTTGTCGCCAGTGGTCGGCGGAAGGTGCACGTGCCCGTCGACCTGGGACCGGACCGCAGCGACGTACGGATGCACGCCAAGACCGTAGGATCCTATGCAGTGCCGTAGGGGACCGCACCGCCACTTCCCAGCAAATTAGGGACACTGTTGCTCCTGGGGTATCGGCGAGGACCATTCGCAACCGTCTCCATGAAGCTGGGCTACGGTCCCGCACACCGTTAGGCCGTCTTCCGCTCACGCCCCAACATCGTGCAGCCCGCCTCCAGTGGTGTCGCGACAGGCGTGAATGGAGGGACGAATGGAGACGTGTCGTCTTCAGCGATGAGAGTCGCTTCTGCCTTGGTGCCAATGATGGTCGTATGCGTGTTTGGCGCCGTGCAGGTGAGCGCCACAATCAGGACTGCATACGACCGAGGCACACAGGGCCAACACCCGATGTCATGGTGTGGGGAGCGATCTCCTACACTGGCCGTACACCACTGGTGATCGTCGAGGGGACACTGAATAGTGCACGGTACATCCAAACCGTCATCGAACCCATCGTTCTACCATTCCTAGACCGGCAAGGGAACTTGCTGTTCCAACAGGACAATGCACGTCCGCATGTATCCCGTGCCACCCAACGTGCTCTAGAAGGTGTAAGTCAACTACCCTGGCCAGCAAGATCTCCGGATCTGTCCCCCATTGAGCATGTTTGGGACTGGATGAAGCGTCGTCTCACGCGGTCTGCACGTCCAGCACGAACGCTGGTCCAACTGAGGCGCCAGGTGGAAATGGCATGGCAAGCCGTTCCACAGGACTACATCCAGCATCTCTACGATCGTCTTCATGGGAGAATAGCAGCCTGCATTGCTGCGAAAGGTGGATATACACTGTACTAGTGCCGACATTGTGCATGCTCTGTTGCCTGTGTCTATGTGCCTGTGGTTCTGTCAGTGTGATCATGTGATGTATCTGACCCCAGGAATGTGTCAATAAAGTTTCCCCTTCCTGGGACAATGAATTCACGGTGTTCTTATTTCAATTTCCAGGAGTGTATATTTGGTACCAATATCTCAATTGACGTTGATACTATTTCTTTGAATTTAAGCTAAATCTAGTCTACATTTACATGGTGTGAAAGGAGTAGAGAATGGTTTAGAAGGACTAGATAGGAGTAGGAAAGCTTCAGGCGAATTTTCATCTGCCTTTTGAAATATATTCTACGTTTATTTTTTGTGGATATAGGTGTTACTGTATTCATTCTCGCTACAGAGACCTTGTGGCTAGTAATCACTGTATCCACCTTGATGCTTTCTGTTTGCTGAGGATTGTTTATTGCTAAGAGGTCAAGTATGATTTCGCAACTTAGAGCGGCGCATGAGTTAACTGCCCAAAATAATATTCAGAGAAAGCATTTAACACGATTTCTGACTACGTTTGGTGCCTATCACCGACTTTGTATATAGTTTGCCAACGCCTCGAAAGTAGATTGTGGTCACCACCAACTATAATTGCGTGAATGGGCTGCCCGTTTGAAATGAGGCTCAAGGTTTCTTTCAACCTTTGAGAAACTGTATCGCCTGAGTCGAGGTGTCGATAAAAGAAACTAATTATTAATTCATTCCTCTTGTCAAGTATTACCTATATCCAGTCTAGAACTACTTTAATTATTGTGTTCATTTCATTCATGATGATATTCTTTCTCAAAGCAGTGCACATTTTAAATTTAGCTTTGATTGCACCAGTCACTGCTAAACCAACTAATTTCTCATTGAGCTTAGTTCCTTATCCTTTCGCCCTTCACCACGCTTTTTCAGCCAGAATCCGGTCTGCTCGGTGCCCGCCTGACAAACCGTCTGGGAGTATTGCGTAAGTGATGTATCCCTTGCACGAATCACCTACTGTGTTTACTCCATCTCTTTTTCTAGTATCCTCATCAACTTTGTTTCTGGAGTATGAATAGCCAGACATACAAAGTTCTGTGAGTAACTTGTTAATAACGTGATTAAGCAGAGATTCACCTTACTTCTTCTTTTTCTCTTTCTTCATTGCTTGAATTGTACCTTTGAGTGGTGTATTAGATTCTAGGCTGTGTTCTTATACTATGACTACTCAGGAATCCACAGTTAAGCGGCTGGCAGAAGGTTAATCGAATTGCCTTCCCACTATTTCCCTACTGTTGTACTCTCGAACAGTGTGTGAGCAAAACTAACACTTAAATCTTTCCATGCCAGTTCTGAGAAGCGCCTGCAATTTTCTGATTACAAGGAAAGACGGTGAGTTAAATAATGGACATTATTATATTAATATTATATTAATTATGATTTTTATTTTTGTATTTAATCTACCATATCGAATCTCAGGAGTAACAAAAGAGGAAAGACGCTTGAAAGCAATTATCCACAACTTCTGAGCAGTTACATATAGTGCTTTAAATTGAGATGCTTGCTTATTATCAATTCAGATACTGATTGAGCTGCAGTTGTCAACAAGCGCAACACGATTTTTAATTACATTGGACTGAAGATTAGTCTTAAAAATCGCCTGGTGTAATCTCGATGAAAAATCTGCAAGAAGCTGTATAGTCTCACAAATGGTTTGGTTTATGCTTATTATTCGGGAACTTGGGCAGTCTTATACCGATAATGGTAAAATAAATTACACTGAAAATTGGATTCACCTTAGCAAGAAGAATTTAAATGTGTTGACGCACATTACGGAATCGTCTGACAAAATTATGGTGCTTAAAGTCTGTGATTAGGTGGACTGCCAAGAAAAAATTAGTGGAGGGATGGTCTGCAATGTTAAAGAAGAAAGTGTGCGGTGCATTTGACAATTATCTACGTAGTAAATTCTCCCAGTTTGTCGCTGCAAAACACGTCATCAAGATAAAAATATCATTCCTCTTACACAACAATGACAGTATGACAGAGAGAGCAATAACGGAAAAAAATCAGCTAGGAAGCACTGTAAAGCATTTTGAGGAGATATAAAACTCCTGTGACTACACCATATAAAGTGGAATTCGTTGACATCAAAATAGATCGACCAACACCCTCGAATAGTGCAGCAGCTCCGTGTAGATGACTGTTACATTATGAATATACGAGAGTCGACTTAAAAGCAACGCCTTCACCTTCGTAACTCTTCAACAGTTGGCAGCAATGGTATGCGGCAGGTACTGGATTGTTCCGTAGCCTCTTCTCTACAGCTCCAGTTGGCGGAAAGCCTCAGCATTTACTGGGTAAAATATGAAACCCTGCGCAGACGGTCGGTCAATGCGGTTTAAGCAACGTGCAGTCATTGAATTCTTGACAGCAGAAGGTCTCACCCGAAAGGAGATTCATCAGAGAATGAAAGCAGTTTATGGTGATTGTGTTGATGTGACTAGTGTGCTTAGTTGGGCGAGTAAGTTTAGGTGGGAACATCTGACCTGCGTGAGAAACAAAGAGTTGGACGTCCTGTGACAGCAACCACCGAGTTTCACAAGCAAAATGTTGATAGACTGATTCAGGACGATCGTCGTATCACTCAGAGAGAAACTGCAAGCACAATCGACATTTCACAAGAACGTGAGGGTCACACATTTTCCTGCAGCCTGACAATGCCAAACCACACACTTCACGTGCCACCACAGTAGAACTTCAGAGACAAAATCTCACCACCGTACGACATCCTCCGTACAGTCCAGACTTAGAACCGTCTGACTTCCATCTGTTCCCGATAATGAAAGACGATCTGCGGGGACATGATTTGCTTCTGATGAAGACGTTGAGAGAAATGTGGTTGTGGAAACAGTGTGTCGACTTCTTCAGTGACGGCTACCGAAAATTGTTCATTGCTGGCAGAAATGTATCCAATTGCCTGGTGATGATGTGGATAAGTGAACATTGGTAATTAGAGATCACATTCTGTCGATTATTTCTGCGTTTGATTTATTAAGAATATTCCCCTCCAAACCCAGTTAACGAAGGTGGAGGCATTACTTTTCATTCAACCCTCGTAGATGTAGAGCAAGAGTTTGCTGGGATTTTTAACTAACGATTCCTGTATGGAAGGACACTATGGACGAAAGCCGCACGGGATAGCTGCGTGGTCTTAGGCGCCTTGCCACGGTTCGCGCGGCTGCCCCCGTCGGAGGTTCGAGTCCTCCCTCGGGCATAGGAGTGTGTGTTGTCCTTAGCTTGAGTTAGTTTAAGTAAGATTAAGTAGTGTGTAAGCCTGGGGACCGATGACGTCAGCAGTTTCGTCCCATAGGTACTTACCACAATTTCCAAAATTATCGAGGAAACATTGATGTAGAGCATTGTTCTGTAAAATACTACCTTATGTAGGTGTTGCCAATTCGAATTGGTTCCCATAAATAACGTGACTGCACTGTTCGTAAGAAAAAGAACTAATTTATAAAACAGACTTAAGTCGTGCCCTATAAAGAAATTACTGCTTTAAGTGCTGTTAATGTCTTACGTGCACAAAAAAGAAAACTGGAAGAGATCAAAAGAGAGGAACTAAAACTAGACTACTTGATGAAAACAACTGCCATGAAGGAAGACTATAAACTGCTAATGGAAGAAGAACAAGTCATTGCCGATGTGCAAGCAAGACATACCATTTACTTTAAACACAGTACACGGAGAAATCTGAATGGGGAATACAAGATATCAGCATCTACCATCAGTAGCAATGGAAAGTGGCCACAATTTGGAGTACTTGCAGGAAGTAATGGATTCAAGAGCATTTACTTCAAAAAAATTTGTTTATAAAACTCCATTGGTGTGTGGATCCGCTTAAAAAGAATGGTTGTATTGTATCAACATGTGGTGGACTGGACATTGTGCATCTAGCGACTGAAGAGCCTTTTGCAGAGTTTAAAACTGATGAAATAACTGTGTTTAACGACCATTCATTTGCTAAAGTGACAAACTTAAAAGTTCTATATGTGAACTCCACAAGAATTCGTAGGAGAAAAGTTGTCAGCATACACCCAATAACATGTGTAATGTCTTGACAACAGTGTAATGCAGGAAATAAAATGCAAAATTAAATGCCGGAATGCTCTCGGTCAGAAGAATTGCAAGGAGGAACGGAGCTAGCTATTAAGGCCATACAAGACATGTTTATAGGAATAAAATTAGATATGTGTTAGAATGTGAAAACGTATCCTCTTTGTTTTTATCGAATTACTGGCTGGAGAAGTAATTAAAAGTTTTGGATGTAGATTTAAATTATAAGTTCATCTACACCACCCAAAAATAAAGAAAGAGCTGTTTTATGTGATAATGCAGAAGGAAAAATTAATAAATTCTTGTGCAGGAATATCTGTTATCTTATTCGTTACTCAACCAAAAATCCTAAAAACAGTATCCCACTAAAATTTTATTAGTTTTATAAACTGTTGTGACATTCGTCTTCTTGACTGAAGAACATGGTACTACCAGACTGGAAGCTACTATTTGTAGCTATTAGTTTGGTGCAAAAGTTCGTAATATTTTTCCACAAGTTTAATAAACACAACAGACGCACCTAACAGACGCTTTAGTCACCAATAATATATTCTGTGTGACTATTTACAACAGTCGCTGCGGTAACATTTCGATTCCGCGACTGCAGATATCACGCGGTTTTGAGGCGAAGAACTCATCCAGTCATCTTCGGAGCGCATTTTTATCCGAAAAGGAAGTTTCTAGACGGCTGTTCGGTAGCGAGCGGAAAAGCTGAAAACCTAAGGGCGCAAGATCGGATGAAGAAGGAGGATATAGAATGACTTCCCAACCTATCTCCTGTATGGTGTTGTCAGTGTACAAGAATGCGGGCGGGCTTTATAGTGGAGTAACATCACTTCACACAGTCTTCCTGGTCGTTGTTCTTGGACTAACTTTGCAAGACATCCCAGATGTCGACCTCGGGGGAGTGATTCGTAGTACATCAAACCCTCGCTGTTCCACCAGCTGCTTAACATTATCTTTTATGGATGCGCGCAAGTCTTCATACAAAGAATTATAACTTTGTTGGGCTCAACCATTTCTTTTGTCTCCTTATGTTAGCATAAAGACACCATTTTCCGTCACTAATAATGATACACGATAGGAACGGTCGATGTTGTTCACGAGCCAATTAATGACGAGGAAGCAGATTTTTGAACCTTCCCCACTGCATGAAAATGTCTCACGATCGTGGAATGATCATAGTTAATCACATTTGCCAGTTCTCGAGTACATTGGCGTGGATCGTTGTGGATTAATGCGCTTAAACGATATTCTTCAAACCACAAAGATCTTGCTGAACGTGGAGAGTCACTAATGTCAAAACGATCCTCCTTAAACTGAGAAAACCATTTTCTTCCCCTGATCTGTCCAGTGGCATTATCCCCTTACACAGCGCAAATGTTTCTGGTTGCTTACATTGCTGTTACCCCTCTATTGATTTCAAACGGAAGAATATGTCGAGAAAGTTTCGATTTGTCCACTTGGCACTCTATTTTATGGCGTCCACAGCACCACTTACTATCACCAAATGACAAGATGACAATTTATCAACTCAGATAACAACAGTGAAATACAAATAATAAATGACAGTCAATAAATAAACCCATAGCAACCGGAATACCAACATGCCAAACAAAAACGCCACGAACTTATGCACCAACCTTATACATTGATCAACCTTTCACATACACGGTTGTCACATTAATGTAACTATCGGCTATGTTCAATATCAGTGTGCAGATGGCAGCACAAGCAATGGAGAGTGTATAAATCGTGCAGAAGGAACGCGGAAAATAGTACAGTCGTTCTCTTAATGCGGGAACGGAGTGATTCATCTGTTGTCTTAAAGGACATGAGTATTGGCCTTTATGCCAACGGCAGAAGCATTCCAAAAAGTTTGTAAATTGTTTATGTGCAGCTGTGGTTAAAGTATACCACGCATGGCACAATGGCGTTATTACAAACTGACACAGAGGCAACTTTGGTGCACCGCGGACAATAAATGACAGGGGTGAACGAAACCTGCGGAGATGTGTACAGGTAAATAGCTGTGCAATTGTTGAGCTATTGAACACCCGGACGAACCAAGGGGGCTCATAACAGTGTGTCCTCAATGACCTGTCAGCGAACGTTGTTGCGTATGCAGCAAGTTCCTGGTTCATGCATCCATACTGACTGCTGTTCATTGGCGACGAGAACTTTTGCACTCCAATACCGCAACAGGACAGTCACTGGCTGGCGGTAGGTGGTCTTTTCACATGAATCACGTTTTATGCTCCTTTGGACAGACGGCCATTTGCGTATATGGCAATGCGACAATCGTTGCAAGAGTCCAGGCTGGAGAAGGGTGCGTTGTGGTCTAGGGAATATTTTCATGGCATTCCTTTGATGATATCGTCGTTCTGGAAGGTACAATGGATCAACACATTTATGCGTCTATCCTTGGGGGTGCGTGCCCACCCTTACATGCAGTTTGCTTTTTCGCCAATATGATCACATCTACTAGCAGGACAATGCTATGTGTCACACTGCTCACAGTGTGTGTGTGTGTGTGTGTGTGTGTGTGTGATTTGAGAAGCACCAGGATGAGTTTACCATACTCCCTTGGCCACCAAACTTCCCGAATTTAAACGCAGTCAAGAATCTCCGGGACCACCTCAATCAGGCTGTTCGGACCATGGATCCTCAACCGAGAAACCTAGAGCAGCTGAGCACAGCACTGGAGTCGACATGGCTCTGCATTCTACCTAAACCTCAGGGTGAAGAGTTCTATATAGGTGACCCTTGCTAGGTGAATAAGTGTCACACACTAAACACAGATTTCGTACATGGGAATGTTAATGTCACAGTCCAGATGACTAAGATGCCATAAATAGCACAGTTCTAAATATATATAATGTTTAAGTACAAAATGGTGTAGTTTTAGGAATACAGGATTATGTCGGGGAAAGGATGCAGGGTGCAGTGGGGGAGGGGAGCACCCTCCACAGTGCATAATAGGTGTTTTCCTACATTCACAATTGACGATGTGGCACTGACACTTTCATGTACACATAGTGCAAGTAGAAACTGGACCACTTGATCCTGCATCTTAGTTAGGGTACTAAAAGGTTGTGTCCAGATCGTCCTCCCAACATGAGAGCCACACGATGCACAAGTCCGCTGGCAGCACTCAGTGTGTCCCAGCTGATGCAAAGTGGCTCTGGTGTCCAGTAGGTGGTCAGTGCACGCAGACTGCTCGTGGGGACAGCAGCGGTGGCATGGAACAGATCTCCCAGTGCAGTATTTGTTTTGATAAATAAATGATCCTGTACTACCCTATCCTACAAAACACACACACACACAAACACAAACACACACACACATGCACCCAGCATTAATTGTTTAAGCATTACAAGTCTCATATTTACGATAGGCTACATGTTTCTTTGGATGGTTATTTTGAGAAGTAGTTGAAATTTGGCGGTTGGGTGACAAATGAAAAGTATTCGAAACTCAACAGTTGAAGGCAATGCATGTCACGTTTCTTACCTATATGGGCCCAAATACAATGGGGTGTATCGAAGAGAATGACCTACTCCATGAAAATCAGCACGGATTTCGAAAGCATCTATCATGTGAAGTTGCAACTCACATTTTTCTCACATGAGATCCTGAAAGCCGTGGATAAAGGCAGTCAGAGAGATGCAGTATTTCTCGATTTCTGAAAGGCATTTTTCCTGTTCTAAAATTATACTTGCTGTAAGAGCGGAGTTGATAATCTACTTTCTAAGTTCTAGGGGACTGATGACCATAGATGTTAAGTCCCATAGTGCTCAGAGCCATTTGAACCATTTTTGATAATCTACTGTGGCAGGGTATCAGCCCATACTGAACAATAGATATTTACCTACATTCGAAACTTAAGGTATACGCTCATTAGCGCAGAACTCCTGCCAGCCATTCAAGTGAGAGGCCGCATAAAGCAAGGCAGCACATGGTGGAGGTGCCATGCGACAATTTTTCTGAGCTGTGGAGTTAGTCGGCCTTTGTGTGCTGAGTGTTTGTGTCTCCCTGGTGGTGTGGTGGAACAACAGCAGCGAGGGTTCCCACTACAACCTGGGGGTTCCCCAGCAGTTTGACAGCTAATGATCGCTAAGTTCTGGACATATGAGTGTCATGACTCTTGGGGGGGAGGGGGGGGGGGGGGGGCGCGAGCAGCGCTGCTACACTCGGCACTGCACATGGGTCAGCTGGTGATCACCATGTCTTGAAACAGTGAAGAGAAAGCATTCTCCAGTATTTACTCCAGTATTTATTTAAATAAAGATGCAAGTGTATACATAACCCATTCCTGTCGTCCCACACACAACAATGTCTGCCAACCATACATGTAGCACTAGTGGCCTAGACAGTTTTAAAGTTAAGATAAGGAGTCTGATTCTGACAAGAATTTCCATCATATTAAGCTTAGAGTAAGTGAATTTCTCACAATTATAAGCTTAGAGGAAGTGAATCTTGCGGCCGGCCGCGGTGGCCGTGCGGTTCTAGGCGTTCCATTCCGGAGCCGCGCTGCTGCTACGGTCGCGGGTTCGAATCCTGCGTCGGGAATTGGTGTGTGTGATGTCCTTAGGTTAGTTAGGTTTAAGTAGTTCTAAATTCTAGGGGACTAATGACCACAGCAGTTGAGTCCCATAGTGCTCAGAGCCATTTGAACCATTTGAAGTGAATCTTGCATTTTCCCAACATTTAAAACTTAGGAGAAGTGATCTCTTTGGTTTAAAATGTAAGATAGCTGGTGTGGATCCAATTGTTTAAATCGTGTCATCAGATGGGGAATTGCTTTAACATTGGACAGTTGAGTTTAAAACATTTTTAAATTTAGCACTTGCGGGCTCACGATTTTTGAATTGAATTCAACAGATCCAGACTCAGGCGAATTGGACTTTAACTTAGGAAAAACAGTATGTGTGTGATGTCACCGAAAAGCCCAGTGGTCATCTTTAATCCTGTGTGTTACCCGACTGCTACTAAAATAGCCGTATACGTTTCAGGAATAATAGCTTGGGAAGAACATGTTAAGCGGTTTCTCGTGTCACTTAGCCAACAGGCTCAGACTGGTATCCTTTGTGTAACAGACAGGCTTTGAGTTGCAGGGGGGGGGAAAACTTTTGTCGTAGCTGTGAATAGCAGTACATGCACACTCAGGCTGGTGTGCTGTTCCAAATATTAGAAAACGTAGTATTAGAAATGGCCAACGGCCTTGCCGCAGTGGTAACATCAGTTCCCGTCAGATCACCGAAGTTAAGTGCTGCCGGGCTTGGCTAGCCCTTGGATGGGTGACCATCCAGTCTGCCGAGCGCTGTTGGCAAAGGGGGGTGCACTCAGCCCTTGTGAGGCAAACTGAGGAGCTGCTTGATAGAGAAGGAGCGGCTCCGGTCTCGTGAGCTGACATACGGCCAGGAAAGCGGTATGCTGACTACATGCCCCTCTGTATCCGCATTCAGTGACGCCTGTGGACTGAGGATGGCACGGCGGCCGGTCGGTACCGTTAGGACTTGCAAGTCCTGTTTAGACGGAGCTTAGTTCAGTATTAGAGATGAGATAGTCCTTAACGCTTGTAAACTCACCTTTATTAGAATAAGAGCTTTTTCAAAAAATATCACCATACTCAAAGGAATCTGAAACTAACTCTTTCATATATTTCATTATGTAATCAAAAGTAAATATTTGAATGAACAAGAAATTTTAAGACAATGTCCGGACTCTTAATATTGTATAACAATTCGGCTTACTTTTGCTGATTAGAAGGTCTTCACACCATATGATAAACGAAGTAATTTCACTGTTATCATGTTTCACATTATGCTACTTGCATTATATTTTAACTTTAAAATAAATCGCCAATTGTTTTGTTCTGTAAATGAATTCAAACCCAGAACCTATAGTTGTTTTGTTAACCAAACAATCACGGTATCGGTCTTCACTGCCGAGTAGCATAAAAAGATGTGAAACATCGAAGTTTTCATCAGTATCAGTTATAAAGTCTGAACTTTAAAATAAATGAAACTGAACTGGAAATCCTATCAACACGCTTATCTGCCTGTTAAATAACCAGGAAAGACGTTTTAAATGGTTCAAATGGCTCTGAGCACTATGGGACTTAACATCTGTGGTCATCAGTCCCCTAGAACGTAGAACTACTTAAACCTAACTAACCTAAGGACAGCACACACATCCATGCCCGAGGCAGGATTCGAACCTGCGACCGTAGCGGTCACGCGGTTCCAGACTGATGCGCCTAGAACCGCACGGCCACACCTGTCGGCAAAGACGTTTTAATTTTATTCACAAGTAAATAAGTGTGCACGGGTTTAAAATTGTAATGCCGCAATGTAACGTTCTTAGACGGGGATTCGAACCCAGCACTTAATCGGATGGTTTAATAAGTAAAATCATATGTTAGACATAGAATTTTATCACCAGTAACAAGAGGTTTGAACAGCAATGATGTTACAAACTTTTTACCTAACCGGTATTCCAACTCGGCACCTTCACCGTTGGTTTCCAGCCATGAATAAATATTGACTGTTTGTTCACCATTAGCGAGATGTGCGCATGCTTGACTCGAAACAACGCGACAATACTTTTTGCGCTGACTGAGAATCCAACGCTGCACACATGGCCACGAAGACATGTTAACTATCAAATTCTTTTTCACGATTAGCTAGGAGTGGTATGTTTGACCTTCTAATAGCGTTATGCGAAATTCCATGCTGACCAGGAGTCGAACCCTGCACATACTGTCATTCTTGGTTACAAGCGAAGAGACGTTTGCCATATAATACTCGTTCACTAGTGGCTTATTGTAATAAGGTTAAGGACTGTCTCATCTCTATAAAACGTTTCCTAATACTTGGAACTTCATGGCATCGCTGCGCGGAGTGGTCGCGTGGTTTGAGGTGCCAAGTCACGGACTGCGAGGCCCCTCCCGTTGGAGGTTCGAGGCCTCCCTCGGGCTTGGGTGTACGTGTGTTGTTCTTAGCATAAGTTAGTTTAAGTAGTGTTTAAGTCTAGGGACCGATGACCTCAACAGTTCGGTCCCTTAGGAATTCATACACATTCGAACATTTTTCATGGCATTAATTAATGTCTCTAAAGGTTGCCATACAGAGCAGGTTTTTCAACAAATCATATGAAGTAACCATTTTCCTTGTCAAACGACTGTACCGCAAAGAGCTATGAGGACTTGCAGAAGATTACGTTATGTGGACTGCATGCAAATTGAACAAAACTCATTTCATATCGTTCGGATGCTATTATGCATGATAGTACATTTTTTCACTTACATGTAAGTACTGTTCCTACATAGTGATACATCTATATTGTAGGTGGTTTGTTTTTATCACAATAATTAGAAATATAGCATAGACACTATCTACATCTCGTACCTTTTAGTAAGTTTTAATACTATGCTGATCACATGGTAAGATATTTTTTTTAAAAAAAAGTAACTATGGATATTCTGATGTATTTTGTGCAATATGACAAATGATACGTTTGCTGCATCCAAGGGCCTGTAGATAGTGTACAGTAAAACCGAAACTGGCTCCTTAGGAATAAAACCAGTAAATACGGCTAATGGTGTTATCCTTACTACATATACAGGGTGCTCCATTGATCGTGAGCGGGCCAAATATCTCACGAAATAAGCGTCAAACGGAAAAACTACCAAGAACGAAACTTGTCTGACTTGAAGGGCGAAACCAGATGTCATACTGCACAAAATACATCAGAATATCTATAGTTACTTTTTTTATGTTAGACTTAACCAATTCCACTTACCATGTGATCAGCATAGTATTAAAACTTACTAAAAAGTACGATATGTAGATAGTGTCTATGCTATATTTCTAATTATTGTGATGAAAACAAACCACCTACAAATTAGATGTATCAGTATGTAACAACTGTTGTCCCAATGTCCATCAGATGATGACGTGCGGAATAAATCTGGGTGGTCGGTCAGGATTTGAACTGGCTGCGTGCAGAGTGAGAGCCCAAAATTTTGTTACTTTATCACTTCGCTCAGTGAATATAAGAATTTAAATGTTTAGTGGCTACCAGAATGGTGCAAAGCCTAAGATTTGATTCCGCGTCGGCGGTGCACTTCTAATTTGCTGAAGTTCTTGTTGTTTAGAGAGAATCAACTGATCCAATTACAGAGTTTTCTATCAGAGTTGTTCAACGAGAATCGATTTATGTGTCAGTAACCAGCAAGAATGCGAAATACATGAGGGAGTTGGTATGGAAAACGAGGGGTGTTCGATAAGTAACGCAGCACACTTTTTTTCTTTTTCTGAAACCAGGTACGTTTTATTCAGGATTCCGGTACACTATATTACTCTCCACTCTTTTGGCTATAAAATCCGGTTTTTCGACATAACCTCTGTACAATGCGACGGCCATACGCCGCTTTCCTTGGAGGGCTTTTATGCCCCCATGGTTCCAGTCTACAGGTCGACGTCGGAGCCAACGTCTTGCTGCATCAATAACCTCCCCGTCATCCACGTAATGCTTCATTGGTCAAACAGATCGAATTCGGAAGAGGCGAGATCCAGGTTGTAGGATAGATGAGGAAGAACAGTCCAAATAAGTTTGGTGCGTTCCTCTCGGGTGCGCAAACATCTGTGAGGCCTTGCGTTGTCATGGGGAAGGAGAAATTAGTTTGTATTTTTGTGGCGACGAACACGCTGAAATAATTTCTTCGATTTACTGAAGCTAGCACAGCACATTTCCGAGTTGATCGTCGCACCATGAGGAGGGACATCAAACATAATAATCCCTTCAGAGTCCCAGAAGGCCGTCGCCATGACTTTACCGGCAGAGGGTGAACGTTTGAGCCGGCCGTTGTGGCCGAGCGGTTCTAGGCTTTCAGTCCGGAATCGCGCTGCTGCTACGGTCGCAGGTTCGAATCCTGCCTCGGGCATGGATGTGTGTGATGTCCTTAGGTTAGTTAGGTTTAAGTAGTTCTAAGTCTAGGGGACTGATGACCTTAGATGTTAAGTCCCATAGTGCTTAGAGCCATTTGAACCATTTTGAACATTTGAAGTTTTTATTTGAAGCTGAGGTTCTGTGGCTCCCCTCTGGTTTCAACAACTACGGGGGATATTATATATTGAGGAAGCTCTGCGTTAAGTGTTGGAAAGTGCCTATAGACGTGGCATTATTGATAATAATCACTGAATACACTATGCTATAATCTTAGAATAATCCCTAATACGTGTATGAACTCTCACGTACGAGCAATTCCAGAAGAGGCACACTCAATCTCTTGCGCGTCACGTGGATGAACACTGAGCGTGTCAACTGGACAGTCGAAAATATGAAAGGAATTTGTTGGTAGCTTCCTGAAAATTCTTCAGAATATTTTTTGCTTATAGCTGTTTGAGGAATGGAACTCAATACTGAATTACATGAGAGCTGACTTCAAATTGCCAGTGAAAAAATGTAGTGCTAAACATGGTTATATCAGACATTTATATCATTAGTATCGCATTATTCGTATTACACATATTCTACAATGAGGATGTATTTCTTTGTCGATCTTCGATTTTCAACACGATACGCCCCCGCCCCCTCTCCGTAGCCGGCCGGAGTGGCCGAGCGGTTCCAGGCGCTACAGTCTGGAACCGCGCGACCGCTACGGTCGCAGGTTCGGATCCTGCCTCGGGCATGGATGTGTGTGATGTCCTTAAGTTAGTTAGGTTTAAGTAGTTCTAAGTTCTAGGGGACTGCTGACCTCAGAAGTTTAGTCCCATAGTGCTCAGAGCCATTTGAACCCTCTCCGTACCCGACGTCGGTAATCCACGCTAATGTGGTGGCGCACCACTCGAAAAAGCCTGTTCGCATCCCGACGCTGGAAGAAATTTTAACGCCTTATAGGCGGAGAAGAGATGATGATATAGAGTTCATGAACAGTAAACTTGGGTTAAATAGCGAACACATCCGCAGCGAGTCAGTGAATGAGGACACGTAATGCTGTTCATGTTTGACAAGCCCTTGGTGCTGTAAAGGTGGAGTGGGCTATTTGATGGCACCAGATTTATCCCACCCTTCTCTCTCTCTCTCTCTCTTCCATAACACAAACTCTCTCAGTCATCCACATTTAAAACCCAAACGCGACTCTAGAAGTCTACATGCACTCATGATAATCATGTAATTTTATTTATTTATTTATCCTGTCAAGGTTAGGGTCATCAGGCCCTCTCTTAGTGTAATCAGGAATTGTACGTATTTTATACTACATGCGAAGTATTATGATAAGAACATTATACTTTACGTCTAATACAGAATACAGTGTTTGGAAATTACAGACTGAAATACTGATATATACCACAGTAAATACACATTACGGAAAGGTAGATTGAAACTGTGAGCGCTAGCACCAATAGACATGAGAGGAAGGGCTGAAAGATGGAGAGAAAGAGAACAGTGATAATACATAATTAATGAAGATAAAGAGGAAGGAAGTGGCGTCACTTGAGAGAGGGAGAGAGAGAAGCGTAACTAAGAGAAGATAGGAGCATTGGCTTTACTGTTTGAAAGAAGGAAAATTTGTCACATACATTAATTCAGATATATACACTATGTTTACACTATGTTTCATAAGTATCTGGACACTTGGCTGAAAATGATTTACAAATTTGTGGCGCCCTCCATCGGTAATACTGGAATTCAGTATGGTGTTGGCCCACCCTTAGCCTTGATGACAGCTTCCACTCTCGCAGGCAAACGATCCATCAGGTGCTGATAGGTTTCTTGGGGAATGGCAGCTCATTCTTCACGGAGTGCTGCACTCAGGAGAGGTATCGATGTCAGTCGGAGAGGCCTAGTACGAAGTGGTCGTTCCAAACTATACCAAAGGTATTCTATACGATTCTGGTCAGGACTCTGTGTAGACCAGTCCTTTGCAGGGATGTTATTGTCGTGGGACACCGCAACGGGCCGTGCATTATGAACAGGTGCTCGATCGTGTTGAAAGATGCAATCGACATCCCCAAATTGTTGATCAACAGTGGGAAGCAAGAAGGTGCTTAAAACATCAATGTAGGCCTGTGCTGTGATAGTGCCACGCATAACAACAAGGGATGCAAGCCCCCTCCATGGAAAACATTACCACACCATAACACCACCGCCTCGGAATTTTACTGTTGACACTACACACGCTGGCTGATGACGTTCACGGGGCATTCTCCGTACCCACACCCTGCCATCGGATCGCCACATTTTGTACCATGTTTCGTCACTCCACACAACGTTTTTCCACTGTTCAATCGGCCAGTGTTCACGCTCCTTATACAAAGCGAGGCGTCGTTTGGCATTTACCGGTCTGATGTGTGGCTTATGAGCAGCCGCTCTACAATGAAATCCAAGTTTTCTCACCTCCCGCCTAACTGTCATAGTACTAGCAGTGGATCCTGATGCAGTTTGGAATTCCTGTGTGATGGTCTGGAAGACGTCTGCCTGTTACACATTACGACCCTCTTCAACTGTCGGCGGTCTCAATGTCAACAGACGAGGTCGGTCTGTACGCTTTTGTGCTGTACGCGTCCCTTCGCGTTTCCACTTTACTATCACATAGGAAACAGAGGACCTAAGGATGTTTAGGAGTGTGGAAATCTCGCGTACAGACGTATGACACAAGTGGCACCCAGTCACCCGACCATGTTCGAAGTCCGTGAGTTCCGCGGAGCGCCTCATTCTTCGCTCTCACGATATTCGATAACAACTAAGGTCGCTGATATGGAGTACCTACGATGTCTAATGACTACTGAGGTCGCTGATATGGAGCACCTGGCAGCAGGTGGCAGCACAATGCACCTAATATGAAAAAGTACGTTTTTGGGGGTGTCCGAATACTTTTGATCAATAGTGTATAAGGGTAGGAAAGGAAACTTTCGCAAATTAGATAGCTGGTCCGAAACTCCGGGAGCTCACAGCCAACAAATCCGTAACACTATTTCTTTCTTTTTACTTGATTTTTAAAAACTCAGAATTGGATATTTCATACTGGAATCTCCAGAAAACACGTGCGCTGGTACTTATCCTGCAGTATTCAGTTTTTTTACATTGCTAATGATTTTGGTAGAGGTGGTGAGAATATTCTTTCTTAGTGCATAGAATGATCATTGTATGTTTATTCGGACAAAAGAAAAACATCACAGTACTGTTATCCTATATCACACGACCCTAACAGACTGAAAGAAGGCAGCTTACATTTGGTTAGAGAATTCTGTATCGTTTTCCGTGTAAACAATTAATCGCGTTTGTAGCTCAATTTTCAGAAACTTCATTCTTATTTCCAGAAGCTTCATTCGTTCACGGTTACCCATGCAGATACTGCATTACTCACATTTCGCCCACTGTCTCTTTGCTTATCAACATCAAACACACATGAGACACGATACATGAGGGACTTACGTATTATTACGTGTTTCTGTGCTTTGTTAATAGTTTTAGTTCTGTTGTATACTGCTACAGAGATCCTTTCCTTTCACTAACGTAAACTGAAAATGTGCTACATTTGGAATTAATTGGTTGTTGAAAAGAAATCCATATTATTATTAGGTCTGCCGTCGCTCAGATATTTCATTATTAAGAAAGACTTGAAAACGAAATTTGTGGCTTTCTGGCATGTAACGAAATTACCAGTGGCATAACAGAGATGGTGTTTAGTAATAACACACACACACACACACACACACACACACACACACATACACACACACACACTGAAGAGCCAAAGAAACTGGTACATCTGCCTAATGTCGCGTAGCGCCGCCGCGAGCACGCAGATGAAGTGCCGTAACACGACGTGGCGTGGTCTCGATTAATGTCTGAAGTGGACGAAACTGACGTCGTGAATCCTGCAGGGCTGTCCATAAGTCTGTAAGAGTACGAGAGGGTGGAGATCTCTTCTGAACAGCACGTTGCAAGACATCCCAGATACGCTCAATAATGTTCATGCCTGGGGAGTATGGTGACCTGCGGAAGTGTTTGAACTCAGAAGAGTGTTCCTGTAGCAAATTTGGACGCGTGGGGTGCCGCGTTGATCTGCTGTAATTGCACAAGTCCGTCGTAATGCACAATGGACATGAATAGATCCAGGTGATCAGACAGGATGCTTATGTACGTGTCACATGTCAGAGTCTTATTCAGACGTATCAGGGATCACACATCACTCCAACTGCACATGCCCCACACCATTACTGAGCCTCCACCAGTTTGAACAGTTCCCAGCTGACACGCAGGATCCATGAATTCATGAGGTTGTCTCCATACCCATACACGTCCATCTGCTCGATACAATTTGAAACAAGACTCGTCCGACCAGGCAACATGTTTCCAGTCATCAACAGTCCAATGTCGGTGTTGAAGGCCCCAGGAGTGGCATAAACCTTTGTGTCATGCAGTCATCAAGGGTACACGAGTGGGCCTTCGGCTCCGACAGCCCATATCGATGATGTTTCGTTAAATGGTTTGCACGCTGGCACTTGTTGATGGCCGAGCATTGAAATGTGCTGCAATTTGCGGAAGGGTTGCACTTTTGTCAAGTTGAAAGATTCTCTTCAGTCGTCATTGGTCCCGTTCATGTAGGATCTTTTTCGGGCCGCATAGATGTCTGAGATTCAATGTTTTACCCGATTATTGATATTCACGATATACTCGTGAAATGGCCGTACGGGAGAATTCTCAATTTATCGCTACCTCGTAGATACTGTGTCCCATAGCCCGTGCGCTGACTGTAACACTACGTTCAAACTCACTTAAGTCTTGGTAACCTGTCGTTGTAGCAGTAATAGCCGATATAATAAATGCACCAGACATTTGCAGTCGTATGTAGGCGTTGCCGACCGCAGAGCCGTATTCTACCTTTTTACATATCTCCGTATTTGAATAAGCATGCCTCTACCAGTTTCAAATTCAAATGGCTCTGAGCACTATGAGACTTAACTTCTGAGGTCATCAGTCCCCTAGATCTTAGAACTACGTAAACCTAACTAACCTAAGGAGATCACACACATCCATGCCCGAGGCAGGATTCGAACCTGCGACCGTAGCGGTCGCGTGGTTTCAGACTGTAGGGCCTAGAACCGCTCGGCCACTCTGGCCGGCTCTACCAGTTTGTTTGGCGTCAGTATGTATATGTTTTTTAACTGTGGCTTCGTTCGAGACTGTTTCTAAACAGTATAGCGCCCCAGAATAGTATACCAGGTCATATACCGTATATTTGTGCATTGAATTTCTTAATTTTGTCGGAGAAAGACTCTACTGATTCGCCGCGTTTCTGAAACAGTCCACTGAGTTTCTGAAAACCCTCGCACTATTCTGCATACGATAGCACTGGACGAGACTGTTAGACAACTCATCAGGATTCGGTGCTCTACTAAGATTCGCATGATAAAAGAATTCTGTTTTCTTGTCTCGTAGTAATCGTAATTTAGTCGCGTTCAAGGCCATTACGTCCGACCACTTTTCCATAGCGGTGGCAGACTTCGTCAGCAATAAAAGCTGATACATCATCGGTTGCTTTTCCCGAAAATATCAGTGTAATATTAGCTGCTGCGGGATCAGTGGAAGGGGCGGGTACATTCAATATAGTTTTGATTTCCCCTTAATCAGAACCTACCTGCCCACAAATGGCTTCCTATGCCTCTACTCTCCTATGCAGTGCCTTGTTGTCCTGATTATGTTGAGCTGCATTCTCCAACAACGCATCTAGTTGCTCCTTCAGTGCTTCTACCGTTTCATTTAAGGTCGCTGTCCATGTGTCTGGCATTTGTGTAACCTCTATCCGCCGTTATAGAAGAATAGTAAGGAAACAATACACCCAATACACAAATAAGAACGAAACTGCATTTAATTTTTGCTCCGTATCATATCCCAACGGGACTCTGTGCACTGCTGTGCCTCGTGACCATAGCTTCTACACATGCTACATGTATCTGACACAGCCTGAACACATGGCAAGTCATGCCTGGACAAATTACAATACGGACACAATATGGACATCTCACTGGCTGCTGGTAAACGCCCGTAGAATTTCTACAGAACAAATAAAGATCTGCATGTTATTTTGGACTGAAAAGCGACACATTTGACGTACCAAGGAGGTCCCTATGACTCAACATGGCCACTACAAAAGACACAAGAATAAGGCCAACAAGTGCCAGTGGATAGGGTGTTTCCGGATGCCATGAAGAATGCAGGGGTACAGCCAACTGCAGGTGGTGGCCCATGTTGGTACCAGTGACGTGTGTCGCTTTGGATCTCAGGAGATTCTCTCTGGTTTCGAGCGGCTAGCGGAAAAGGTAAAGAAAGCCAGTCTTGCTTGCGAAATTAAGGCGGAGCTCACCCTTCTGCAGCATCGTCGACGGAACCTACTGTGGTCCTTTGATGCAGAACCAAGTGGAAGGTCTGAATCAGAGGTTCAGGCGGTTCTGTGACCGTGTAGGCTGCAGATTCCTTGACTTGAACCATTGGGTGATGGGTTCCCAGGTTCCGCTTAATAGATCAAGAGTTCACTACACACATGAAGCGGCTACACGGGTAGGGGGAGGGGGGGGCTGTGTGGAAGGAAATGGACTGTTTTTTACGTTAGAGTGTCTCAGGAAACTACAGAAAGGGCGTCCGTTTAAAAGGGGGCAGGTAAAACACAGTAAGGTAGTTGTAGAAACGATCAGTTTTGTAGTTGTAAATTGCCGTAACTGTGAAACTTCCCGAGAAATTAAAACTGTGTGCCTGATCGAGCCTCGAACTCGGGATCTTTGCCTTTCGCGGGCAAGTGCTCTACCAACTGAGCTACTCAAGCACGACTCACGCCCCGTCCTCACAGCTTTACTTCTGCCAGTATCTCGTCTCCTACCTTCCAAACTTTACAGAAGCTCTCCTGCGAACCTTGCAGAACTAGCACTCCTGAAAGAAAGGATATTGCGGAGACATGGCTTAGCCACAGCCTGGGGGATGTTTCCAGAATGAGATTTTCACTCTGCAGCGGAGTGTGCGCTGATATGAAACTTCCTTACACATTAAAACTGTGTGCCTGACCGAGACTCGAACTCGGGATCTTTGCCTTTCGTGGGCAAGTGCTCTACCAACTAAGCTACCCAAGCACGACTCACGCCCCGTCCTCACAGCTTTACTTCTGCCAGTACCTCGTCTCCTACCTTCCAAACTTTACAGAAGCTCTCTGCGAACTGTCTCTTCGAACTCGGCACCTATGTCTTTGGCGGGCAATGCACTTAACGACTTGGCTACTCAGGCACGAGTGTGATACTGCTGGAAGTAAAGCTGTGAAAGCGGGTCTTGAGTGGTGCCTGATATCTCAGCCGGTAAGAGAAAATGGTTCAAATGGCTCTGAGCACTATGGGACTTAACATGTGAGGTCATCGGTCCCCTAGAACCTAGAACTACTTAAACCTAACTAACCTAAGGACATCACACACATCCATGCCCGAGGCAGGTCGCGCGGTTCCAGACTGAAGCGCCTAGAACCGCTCGGCCACAACGGCCGGCCCCGGTAAGAGCACTATGTACTCCTGAAAGGCAAAGGTACCCAGTTCGAGTCCCACTCCGGCGCACAGTTCTAATCAGTCAGCAACTTTCACAACATGTACTGCACAGTGAAACATTTGTTCTGGAAAATATCGCCTAGGCTGTGGCTAAGCCTATTTTCCTCTATATCCTTTCTTCCAGGAATGCTAGTCCAGCTACTTATGCAACAGAATTTCTGTGACGTTTGGAAGGTAGTTGAGGAAGCAAAGGCGTGAGGTGCGGTCTTGAATCATACCTGGAACAATACCTGCGAAAGGCAACGGTTCCTGGTTCAAATCCAGGTTTGGAATACAATTTTAATCTGCTAGATAGTTTCAAAACAACGCCCACTCCGCGGCAGAATAAAATTTTTATTCTGATAATTACTTGTTGAATGCTTTCTCTTTACACGATTTTTTACATTTTAAAACTTCATGTTTGTCCACAGACATCGCTGTGCCACTTTTGATACTTTCGTCCCTTACCAAGGCCGCCCTAATATCTTTGAAGACGAAGGGCGAGGTAACCAAAAAAAGTTCCATTTCTGACCTGTTGAACAACCTGGTGCAATGTTCAATGCAATACCTACTTTTCAATCTTTTTCTTGTAAGATAAACACCTGGTTACATTATATTTTTTTCTTTCCCCTGAGAACTAGGGAACAGATACGACTTCCTCTTGCCCCCAGGTATGGGCGCCATTGTCTCTTACTGAGAAATATCCAAACTGCTGTGGCCTCTGTAAGATACGGAACACACACATACACAGAAGAAGCTACAGGACCGTATACATTTGTAATTAGTACTCCTTATTGATCTTCTTTGACAAGAATTCATAGTGCAGTATGCCGTTAAAATCGAAGAACACAGTGAAAATAAACTTCACATTTGACCGGACTTGTAGAGCGTTTTCCGGTCTTTGCGATCCAGAACGCTTCGGCGATTGAGGCTTAGCTGTCGACGTCACATCCGTAAACCAATGCCTTTTATAACACGTTTCAGTAGTTCTGCATCGAAATTGACTTTATATAGCGGCTCCTGAGCAACTTGCATGCCGCCGTTTTTTTTCTTCGAAATTCAACTGTTTTGTAAAAAATGTTTTTGCTGCCAGAGTTTTACTACCCAAAACATTCGAAAACAATTTAATACAATGAGTCAGTTGATATGCCAGCATTATCAGCGACGTCTCTGATTGTGACTTGCTGATCTTTCACAACCATTTCTTTCATTTTTTCTGTAATTTCATCGACTGACTCGCACTCGTCATTTTCAACGTCTTCGCAGTCTTCTTGGAAACACTTCCATTCGTAATCAATGTTCTACTGATAGCAGACTGCCCAAAAGCAAAATTTAACATTTCCAAAATTTGCTGCACTTTATTACTTACTTACAACAAAACAGAGTACAAATTCTTTGACTCATTTTTATACAAAATAAATAGCAGATGTAGATGTAGAAAACCCGACACTGCCAAACCACGTCTGACTTGTTTTACAATAGATAACAGACTAAATGTCCTATATGGCTAACACTCTTTTTAGATACGTTTACCGACATAAGAACAACAAAATCGAGCGATTTTAACTAATACAAAATCTGAAATTGCAAAATACCCGTTACTTTTTCAACACATCTCCTATATTAACATTAAAAGTGATTTCCTTAACCACATAAAATACTTACAAAATACTGCTACAATAACGCGAACTACTTCGCTCGTTTCAGCATGCTTCACGACTTTCCAATAATTTATAGGTTTCTGGAACCTATTACCACGTTTCAACTGTAATGTTTTAACTTCTCCTTCTTCTTAACTTCACCGGATAGACTTACAGCCCATCCCTTCTTCACTGAAGCTATCTGTTTCTCGGTGGTGTACATCTCTCTTTCCTACCAATTAATAACTGATTACTTGTTTAACTATTTTGTCTTCCCTCATTCTTCATAACTGACGCTGTGTCTCAGGTACCATGATTTTAGGTGCTGTAATAAATGAAAAAACACAGACACAATATTTTTTATGAACGATTACCTGTTTCGAACTACCCTTCAGATGATCTTCAGATTTGGCGCCTTAAAGTGCAATCTGTCAACAATGGTGTGAATGACATAGTTTTATCCAGTACAGGTCTGAATGACGGTTTTATTCCATTCATACCACTGTTGACAAAATGCACCTTGTGGTGCAACGTCTGACAATTATCTGAAGAGCAAAAAAGAACTGGTAGCCGTTAATAAAAGATATTGTATTCCAGCAGTGTTTGCGATTCAAGTAACAATGAAGTACCTAAAAAGTGTAGATAACAGCAACGTTAAAAATCATGTTGTTACCTTTTTATAAGAGATACTTATAAGTGGCTGCCATTGCCATTTTGAGACAGTGTTGCACTTTACAAACAGTTCAACTAGAGATTATTAATCGGCACGTGAGGCCTATCGATTTTTTGTGGTATCCTTTTTTTTACTGAAAGTCTTAGATGGTAGTTCTTACACTCAGGATGTTAAACTGTCACATATTCTACAGGCTCTATTATTGGTCAAAACTGGAAGGAAAGTCTCTATTATGATACGTCCGGAACTCAGTCTCTGTTGAGATATGGACCATTAAAGATCCGCAGTTAATAGTGTGCATTTTTGGTACAGACTAACTGTACTCAGTTGTGGCTCTGTCTGCTTAAATGGAAAAGAAAGAAACGGGAAAACACATGTTTCCAATATGTTTGGGAATTGGACAGATGCCCTTCTCTTCCCTGTCTCTGTCCTTCTCCCCTTGCCCCTTACATTGTCCACCTACTCCTCCTTCCCCTGCTCTCTGTCTATAACCCCTTCCCCATCTCTCTGTCCAGTTTATACTCCCCACTCTCTTGCTCCTCCTGCCCCCTCCCTCTACCCCTCTCTCAGTCCATTACGTCCTCTCCCCTTTCTCTGTCCATCTTCGACTCCCCCCTTCTCTCTCCATCTCCTCCTGCCCCCTCTCTCTGTCTGTTTCCTCCTTCCACTTTCCTATGTCCATTTCCTCCCTCCCCTCTGTCCATCTCCTCTTTCCCCTCTCTCTGAGCGTCAGACTTGTTTGTTGTAATTGAAAATTCAGATTCCGCAGTAGTATTCTAATCAGAAACCAATAAGCCATAAATACAACTTTCCTGTTTGCTAACAACGGTTCCCTTAAAAGTATATAGTCTATATGCGTCTAAAAGTTCATTACAGTAATGTGCAAAAATCTGAAGTAAATTGGAAAGGTACATTTTAAGATTTTTTGTAATAATGTTTTCCCTTTATCCATTATATTTATATATGTAGGGGGATTCGTGACGTTTTTCAATTTGTCCAGTGAGCAAGCAGTAAAGAGAATGAAATAAAAATTTGGAGCAGGAATTTAAGTCCATGGAGAAGAAATAAAAACTTAGAGGTTTGCTGATGACATTGTATTCTGTCAGAGGCAGCAAAGGACTTGGAAGATCGGTTAAGCAGAATGAACGCTGAGAAACAAGGATAATGGAATGAAGGCGAATTAAATTAGGTGATGCTGACGGAATTAGATTAGGAAACGAGACACTTAAAGTAGTAGACGAGTTTTCCTATTTGGGCTGCAAAAAAACTAATAACGGCCGAAGAAAAAAGGATATAAGATGTGGACTGGCAATGGCAAGAAAAGCGTTTCTGAAGAAGAGAAATTTGTTAGCGCCGAATATAGATTTAAGTGTCAGGAAGCCGTTTCTGGATGTTATTTGCACGGTGTGTAGCCATGTATGGAAGTGAAACATGGACAGTAAGCAGTTTAGACGAGAAGGGGATAAAAGATATCGAAAAGTGGTGCTACAGAAGAATGTTGAAGATTAGATGAGTAGATCACGTAATTAATAATGGCGTACTGAATAGAACTGGGGAGAAATAAAATTTGTGACACAACCTGACTAGAAGGAGGGACTCATTTTGGGACATCAAGGGATCATCAACTTAGTATTGGAGGGAGGTGTGGGGGTGGCAATAGAGACTATTGAGGGAGACCAAGCGATGAATAAAATAAGCAGATTCAGAAGGATGTAGGTTGTAGTAGTTCTTCGGAGACGAAGAGGTTTGCACAGGATAGAGTAGCATGAAGAGCGACACCAAACCAATCTTTGGACTGAAGACCAACACAAGAACAACAACATTTTATATGTATTAACATATACACATGTTAAAGAATAAGGTACCTAAAACATGCACATATTAGAATTAAAATAAACCAGATGACGTTCCAGTAGGTATGCAGAAACACTTAAGTATTCGAATGCAACGTTGTGTCAAAATTTCAAAGTAATCCGCAAAGAATTTTGATAGATCTGAGATTTTGAAGAATCGAACAAAAAATGGTTAAAATGGCTCTGAGCACTATGGGAATTAACATCTGATGTCATCAGTCCCCTAGACTTAGAACTACTTAAACCTAACTAACCTAAGGACATCACACACACATCCATGCCCGAGGCAGGATTCGAACCTGCGATCGTAGCGGTCGCGCGGTTCCAGACTGAAGCGCCTAGAACCGCTCGGCCACTCCGACCGGCAGAAACGAACAAACTACGTTTGTACTTATACAGAAAATGTTGATATTCCTAATCGCAAATCTCCGGAAGATTTTGACCGTTTGCCTTGAAATTTTGACACAAAATTTCATTGATTTACAGTGTATACAAAACATAAATTTATATAAATTTAATAATAGTGAAACGTTGATACAAAAAAATCTCAAAAAGTTACGTATACATATATTATACATCATATGTCAATGAATTGGGTGCCTAAAAACACGCCCATATTATAATTTAACGTTGTGTCAAAATTTCAAAGAATTTGGTTAATAACTTTCGGAGATTAACGAGTCTGAACGAACGAACATTTACCTTTTTACTTATGTAGGTAAGGCAAGATTCACAAGAGACTGTATAGTAAATTACCACAATACGCACGTGCGGGTAGATTAAAATCCTCGAGCAGTCATAGAGGTGATATATCAGGATCGCTTCAGTATCAGTGTGTGGACAGCAGTTGTCTGTGACAGACTCATAGGACCATACACAATACCAAACACATAAACAGATGTTGTGACCACCATCTTTTGCGTGATGAATTACCAGCGCTGTTGGGGAGCGTTATCTTTGCAGAAAGACAACGTCTATGTTTTATCTACTACTGCGGACCACCGCATCTTCTACTTGTCGTGCGGCAGTATCACCACAACGTTATGTGGTCGATGGATTAGTCAAGGAGGTCCGATAGTATGGCCTCCCCGTTCACCGCCATGAATCCTTTAGGTTTACGGCTATGGGGACATTTAAAGCATTTGTGTATGCCCAACCCATCGGCAGTGTGCAGACGTTACAGGAGCGGGTGACCAATGTATGTGACGCAATCACTACGCAGCCAAGTGCATCTGAAATAGCGCTTGATTCATTCCGAGGAAGGGCTGGACGATATGTTAGGATGTGTGGCAACCACATGTAACACTGCCTGTACTGTCCACTTCTGCGTAACAGACAGATGAGAATGAGGGGACAATTTAACCCATAACTCAACAGGTATTGATTCCCATACATGTCATTATAGCAATTTTCCTGCTGGTTTTGATGAACAGTATTTACCGTAGAAATATGTGACACTTCCTTTTAAACACCCTGTACTCTTTTAGAAGGCCATTTTCTGTCTTCTGAATAATTATTTGGTCATAAACAAGGAGCTGTGTCTGTGTGTGGCTTGGTATTAATCTGACACCTTGTTTCACTTCCCGCTTCTAAAGTTTAAAAATTCCTGCTAAAAACACAATCATTAATCCCCCACGTTCTTTTGGGAGTAAAAGAACGGAGAGGAGGAGAGAGAGAAAGAGAAGAGAGATGAGAAAGTGATTGGATTCTTGAGTAGCTAAACAAAGACAGCACGAGGAGCCGAGTTACCAGGAGGCAGTGTGGCGGCCGAGGTTTCTTCGCCGTGTAGTGGGGGCGACCGCGGCACACTCGGCGCGTCCCCGGGGCAGCCGGAGCGGCGGCCATGCTGGTCGCGCGGACGCTCTTCTGTCAACGTTAAGCCGCCTCCCTCGCTCCTCCCTCCCTCCACCTCTCTCTCTCTCTCTCTCTCTCCTCTCTCTTCCTCCGCCTCTCTCCGCCGGCCGCGTCCCTCTCGTCTCAGGTTTTCATTAATATTCAAGTCGACCGCTCTAACGTTTCATCTCGTCGGACAGACGCTGCAGCCGGCGCCATTTTTTGCCTCGCCGCGGCGGCGGCGGCAACTATCTTATTTCTTATAATCCAGGTATTAGGTCTGCGTGTCGCGGGGGCGGGGCAGCCGCCGGGACACTGTCGCGTTCGCCGTGTGCGCTCTCAGGAAAGTCCATCTCCACTGTGTATTCTTATCTAACAAGCAGCGGGGCTTATAAGGCATTACGGTGTGCCATTTGTTTATTGACATCAGTATCTGGTGCTGTACGATTTTCTTTAATATTTGTAGGACGCGCCCTAAACTTTAAGGAATCGTCAGTTTGGTAATGAAAGTAGGCCTTGGGGAGAGGAGAGGGGTGGGTTGGAAATTCTAGAGGGAGACCACGGCTTGAATACAATAAGCAGGTTCAAGTGGGTGTAGGTTCCTTGACTTTCGGAACGTATACGATACGATTTTGCACTATCGTTTGGGTGGACAATATAGTAACTTATCGAGTGTCGGACCAGGTTTGTTGCTAGATTTGGGAACTTCTGGCAGATGGGACTCAACACGTCGTTCTTAACGGAGCAAAATCGACAGAGGTAAAAGTAATTTCGGGAGTACCCCAAGGCAGAGTTATAGGGCCGTTACTGTTTACGGTATATATTTATTATCTAGTACATAATGTTTACGGCTCCTTGCGGCTATTCAAGGGCTATGGCAACCCCAGAGGACAGAAGCGAAGTGCAGAAAGACCAGCAGAGGATCAGCGACTGGTGCAGGGACTGGCAACTGAGCCTCATAGTAAATAAAAAAAATGGTTCAGATGGCTATGAGCACTATGGGACTTAACATCTGATGTCATCAGTCCCCTATAACTTAGAACTACTTAAACCTAGCTAACCTAAGGACATCACACACATCCATGCCCGAGGCAGGATTCTAACCAGCGACCGTAGCAGTCGCGCGGTTCCAGACTGTAGCGCCCAGAACCGCTCGGTCACACCGGCCGGCCAAAGTAAATAAATGCAGCCTATTGAGCATAAACAGACGAAAGGATCCACTGCTGTTCGACTGCACTAATGGTATCCAATAACAGGAAACGGTGATTACTAGAGTTGTAAAACTACTGGAGGATACCGTAGACTATCATAATTAAGCGTAGACTGCGATAGTTTTCCAGGTAACTTTGGTCACTTAAGGACATACCCGCATTGCCAGTACGATACGTGTGTTGCATACCAATTGGGCGTTACCTCGTAACGATCGCTTTCTTAACATACGCGATCAGTGTCTTCGTAGATTCCCCTAAAAATCGGAAGAGGTAAACTGTCTAGAAACTGGGTGAGGCTATATAAAAGGCCACATAACCTACGAAACATTTCTGTTCTACATACAGTAGTTATTCTCTTGTCTGTTATTTAAGAATAGCCGGCCGGAGTGGCCGAGCGGTTCTAGGCGCTACAGTCTGGAACCGCGCGACCGCTACGGTCGCAGGTTCGAATCCTGCCTCGGGCATGGCTGTGTGTGATGTCCTTAGGATAGTTAGGCTTAAGTAGTTCTAAGTACTAGAGGGCTGATGACCTCAGAAGTTAGGTCCCATGGTGCTCAGTGCCATTTGAACCATTTTGAACTTAAGAATAAACAGTACGTATAGCAAAACTGAAACTTTCAATATTAATTCAGGTTTTATTCGAAAATTGTCGATAAGAAACGTGAAATAGTGGGATGTTGTAGTAAAAAATCGCAAAACAATACATTTTTTTCAGAATGAGATTTTCACTCTGCAGCGGAGTGTGCGCTGATATGATACTTCCTGGCAGATTAAAACTGTGTGCCTGACCGAGACTCGAACTCGGGACCTTTGCCTTTCGCGGGCAAGTGCTCTACCATCTGAGCTACCGAAGCACGACTCACTCCCGGTACTCACAGCTGTACTCCTGCCAGTATCTCGCTTCCTACCTTCCAAACCTTACAGAAGCTCTTCTGCGAACCTGCGAAAAAATCGCAAAACAAAAATATATTAAACATCACTTCAATACTACGTCGAAGTTATACAAAACACGTTTCTATTGTTCATAAACAGTTTCCACAATTATCAATAATAACAGTAACTCTTGTCTTTGATCATGATGAAGAACGTTGTACTGAATACAGAATAACAACAATAATTACATGTTTTTTTATATTTGCGCATGTAAGTTGTACTTGAATCAAAAGTAGTTGCTTGGTTGTATAAAATCGCAGAATTTACATGCTCAACTAAATTTTGTTTCTTATAAAATGCAATTTATATTCTGTACGGATATAAAATACACAAACTAACACTGAATGACGTGCGGATATAATTACGTGCAAAAAGAAAAAAAAATAGTCGGATCCCAGTTTCTCTCTTACGCATTCATATGTTTCTTTCCTTACCAATACTACCGCTAATCCTAACATTTATGTTGTGTACCAAAACTACCGAACCGTAGTTTTAGTAGAAAGCATCTCTAGTGACTACTCTAAAATGCTTAGGCGTAACCATCCAGAACGATTTGAAAGTGGAACGACCACATAAAACAGTAGTAGGAAAAGCAGATGCCCAATATGAGATTCAGACAGAGAATATTAAGAAAGTGTAACACATCTACGAATGAGTCGTTCGACCGATTCATGAGTAGGTTCATCAGTCTTGGACCCTGATCATAGGATTAATAGAAGAAAAGGAGAAGATGCAGGAAGAGCGGCGCGTTTCGTGACACATCCGTTTACTCGGCGGGATACGGTGATGGTCAGCGAACTCCAGGGACAGACGCTACGAGTGAGGCGCTGTGCACTAGAGAGAGGTTGACTTTTGAATTTTCGACACTGTACGTTCCAAGATGAGTCGGAAAACATATTACTTCCTCCAAAATATGCTTCACGAAATGATAACGACGAAGAAATTAGAGGTCTTACCGTGGTTCAACAATAGTCGTTCCTCCACTCGCCGTATGCCGACGGAACAGGAAAAGTAGGGAAGACAGGGTATCGCTAGTAATGTCGATGCGGGTGCGAGAGAAGACGCACTTTCAGTTTTCATACTTGCCGGTATGTGGCAGCACCAGTCTGTTGATAGCGAGATAGGAGTGTTTAATGCTAGTCAGACGTTTTTCCACAGTAAAGGCAAGGTGCATCTTCTCTACAGCCTTACGACAGCTGATGATGATGACGATGTTTGGTTTGTGCTAAGCGGTCATCAGCACCCGTATAAAGACCCAATTTTTACATAGCCTTTTTTTTTTTTTTTAGTTCAATCTAGACATGAATGATGAGGATGATGAAGTGATGAGGACAACACAAACACCCAGTCCCCGGGTAGAGAAAATCCCCAACTCAGCCGGGAATCGAACCCATGATCCAGAGGCAGCAACGCTAGTCACTAGACAGGACAGCTGATGAATAAAGGCGGTAGGAGAGAAGACGCGAACCTAAAACGGGTATTAATTTCATCTGTTGCAATTTCGCACTTACAGTGTGTTATACTTTCTCTAAATAAACTGTATTGCGCTCCTAAATGAAATACATCAAGCTGAGTACATATAATGATCGGACAACAAGTGGAGCTTCTCGAAGTGAAGATGATATTGATGTAAGAAGCCAACACAGTCATGGATGAAGCTCTTTCTTAGCCGACAGCGGAAAAGCGATTCAATGTTGCTGCGAAAATTCTAAAACTAGAAAAAAAATCAATAATTTCACTAAAGGAAGTCTCGGACCTCCATCACAATTAGAACCTGGAGCAGATAAAGAAGGTAAAACATGATGTTGAACTCCAGACGTAGGATTTGTTCCATCAAGGGGAAATGTTAGGGAGATTGCCTATAATATGGCGGACCTGCTAGAATTAAGAACAACATTTAATAAATATGAGAAAAAAGAGAGAAAGGTGTGGCTATGATCCATTTTAAGAAGAAATCCTGAGCTCTGTATAAAGAAAAGTAAATCTTATTCTCGGCCCAGAACGAAGGCATGAACAAGAAAGAATTATGCGTGTACTTTGAACTTTTGTCTGTAGTACTGATATAATCTTCTTGACAAACCTGGATTCATACGGAATGCTGATAAAATGGGACTCCAGATGAACAAGTTGATTGCTCATAAGGGTAGCAAAGATGTTAAAATACTTTCAGAGAAAGGCGAGACAGTTACTGTTTTCGCTTTCTGCAACGCAGAAGGCCACTTTTTACCCCCTTACTGCATGATGAAAGGTGAGTATAGCAAATCCGAATTTCAAGGGGGGTGGGGGCACTACCAGGGACAGTTGTCAAAATGAGGTCTGAGTCAGCCTTTGTTAAAGCAGGCTTGTCCATGGATTGGTTACTAAGCCATTTCATTTCCAGAAAGCCTTGAGAGCAAATCTTCTTATCTTAATGGCCGAGTTTCGCATATGAACAATGCCACATATTATCTTCAGTCTCTAGAGTGTGTTGCTTCCAAACCACTAAATACATATTGGAAAGACGCTTGCCAGAAGCTCATGAGGTGAACAGCGGCATCAAGAATACACCCGGAATGCTGGGGAACTATTGAATTCAGCGTGGAGTCAATTTCCTAATGGTGAGAATGGCGTTCCAGCATTTAGTGCAGTTAATATGGACGCTATTCCAATTAACCTTATTTTTCATCCTGCGATTAAAACCATTCTGATCACTCATCTTCAAGCACACCTTTTTCATCTCATTTTTCTGTTTCCACTTCTTCTCAAACAGGTACAGTATTTCAATAGTTTCTCCTAACATGAGTTCCTCATCTTATTCTCCTGATCCCATTTCTCCTCAACAAGATGCAAGTACAACATGTCCTACTAGTGGGTCTTTAGTAATTGAAACCTAATTTCCAATCCCTCCTTCGATTACCAACCAGAATGTGCAGTTACCACCATCCAATGTTCTGAGCATTATCTGGCCTGTCCCGTCAGACTTAATACCATCTGGTTCAAAAAGGAAGCAAAGTGCTGTTAACATAACGGATACAGCGTACAATGCCAAACAAAAAATGAAATAAGAAAACAAGATAAAAACAAGTAACAAAAGGCATGCTGAAAAAGCCCCTCATAAAACGGACAGAAACGAGTCTGTGTTGACAAAGAACCTTGCGGAGTTTCCAAGAAAGCACAAAGAAGGTAGGAATTAGAGTCCTCACCAGATGATAACGACCAGGAAATTGTTCTTCACTGCGATAATGAGTGAGTGGAATTCATGGAGATAAATAGCAACACTGCAATGAGCTGCTGTCATTGTTAAGTATGATTCCATATTTATAAAAGGTTCATAATTACTTTCCTTTCAAGCGTGCACATGTGTTTATACATGGACTAATAAAACGAATAGTGATGGAATACTACTGTTGTGTCAAAACTTCATTGACACTAGCCGTTTGATAGCGTATGGAGTAACATTGTATTTAAAGCAGTTTTGGGTTTAATACCACATAGGAAAACTGTCGTTAGTGACAATACTTCGTGCTGCAGACTAGCAGTTTACAGAGCTTATGTGCTTCTCTCCACTAATTTCTAAATTGGGAACCGTAGACTTCTTTGTATTAATGTTTACCCCGACAAGTTCCAAATTCATGAAGTATATTCTAGACGCTTGGATTTAAAGAATGTTTATTTCATTGAAATTAGGCGTTCACTTTATTTTAATTTAATTTCTTAACCGGGAACTATAGTGGAGTAATGGCAACCTAGTTTCTCGCACGTTTCTGTATATGGCAGCAATTTCTTCCATTTGTGATGACGGTTCTTGTGAAACACCTCTCTCTACTTCCGTTCGGCCTTCCGGGCGCTAGATACACTATGTGATCAAAAGTATCCGGACGCCTGGCTGAAAATGACTTACAAGTTCGAGGCGCCCTCCATCGATAATGCTGTAATTCAATACGGTGTTGGCTCACCCTTAGCCTTGATGACAGCTTCCACTCTCGCAGGTATACGTTCCATCAGGTGATGGAAAGATTTTTGGGGAATGGCAGCCCATTCTTCAAGGTGTGCTGTAGTGAGGAGAGGTATCGATGTCGGTCGGTGAGACCTGGCACGAAGTCGGCGTTCCAAAACATCCCAAAGGTATTCTATAGGATTCTGGTGCAGGCCAGTCCATTACACGGATGTTATTGCCGTGTAACCACTCCGCCACAGGCCGTGCATTATGAACAGGTGCTCGATCGTGTTGAAAGATGCAGTCGCCATCCCCGAAATGCTCTTCAACTGTGGGAAGCAAGAAGGTGCTTAAAAAATCAATGCAGGCCTGTGTTGTGATAGTGCGACGCAAAACAACAAGGGGTGCAAGCCCCTCCATAAAACACACGACCACACCATAACGCCACCGCCTCCGAATTTTACTGTTGGCACTACATACGCTGACAGATGACGTTCACCGGACATTAGCCACACCCACACCTTGCCATCGGATCGCCACACTGTGTACCGTGTTTCGCCACTGCACACATCGTTTTACCACTCTTCAATCGTCCAGTGTTTACGCTCCTTACAACAAGCGAGGCGTAGTTTGGCATTTACTGGCGTGATGTGTGGCTCATGAGCAGCCGTTCTACAATGAAATCCAAGTTTTCTCACCTCCTACTTAACTGTCAAAGTACTTGCAGTGGATCCTGATGTAGTTTGGAATTCCTGTATGATGGTCTGGATAGATGTCTACCTATTACACATTACGACCCTCTTCAACTATCGGCGTTCTCTGTCAGTCAACGGACGAGGTTGGTGTGTACGACTTTGTGCTGTACGTGTCCCTTCACGTTTCCACTTCACTATCACATCGGAAACAGTGCACCTGGGGATGTTTAGGAGTATGGATATCCCGCATACAGACGTATGACGGAAGTGGCACCCAATCACCTGACCACGTTCGATGTCCGTGAGTGCCGGGGAGCGCCCCATTCTGCTCTCTCGCGACGTCTAATGACTACTGAGGTCGCTCATATGGAGTACCTGACAGTAGGTGGCAGCGCAATGCACCTAGTATGAAAAACGTATGTTTTTGGCGGTGTCCGGATGCTTTTGATCACATAGTGTGCATTGATGTGCCACTACATTAAACGCACATCTGGGTGTTCATGTAACAAATAACGCTTGAGATCTAGACATGAGCTGTAGACAGTGGTAAACTCTATCATGGACACACTGCAGCCTATTATGTACGGTTTTTCAATAGCGCCACTAAAGTCGATGCGGCAATTGTTATGACACATAGACGCAGACGTTTCTCACAAACATTGCTCATTAAAGACCTCATACCCCTGGAACTATTCATTTCGTACCATCGGTTCATTATCTCAAAATACTACATCCTCGTTGATACTGTACAGACGTCTTTGAATTTGTGTTATGTATTCCAGTTGCAGAGGAGGCGTATTTGTAGGCCAAGACATTAACATGAGTTCAATATCATGCTTCTCAAACCATTGTAACAAGATTCTTACCTTTTTACACGGACGGTTAGCTTACTGGGGAGATGCCATCAACACGGGAAAGACATCAAGCATGAAGGGATGCAGGTGATCCTGAATAATGTTCGTGTACTCCAGAGCTATCATGGTGCCTTCCATTACTAGCACAGGCCTCATGGAAACCCAGTTGAATGTCCCTGATAGCAAAACACTGGCACCACCGGACTGAGTCCGTCGCGAGGTGGATGTTTCCAGCAGCCGTTCGACTGGATGACGGTGTATGTGGACGCGACCAGCGATGTGGTGTAAGAAGAAAAGCATATTATCTGGTCAGGTGACATATTTCCATTGATCCACGGTCCAGTCTCAGTGATCCAGTGCTTGTTGGAATCGCAATTCAAGGTGACGTTGAGTCAACACAGGAACACGTAAGGGTCGTCTGTTATCCAGCACGATGTTCATCAATGTGCACTGAACGGTATACTCCGAAACATCTTTTCCTGCACGAAAATTGTACTCTGTCATCGTATCTGACGCAGATCGCTACCTGTCCTGCTTTAGAGAGCGACCAAACCTCCGATCTGCACGTTCTGTTAAGACGCGTGGACGTTCAATACTTTCGCCCCTATTTGTGGTTTCACAGTGCTTCAACCATTTTCCATAGTTGCTAGTATCAGCAGTACGACATCAGCCGACCAGCTTCGCCGATACCGAAATGTTCATTTCCAAATGCCAGGCCATAACAATGTGCTTGTTTTCAACGTCGCTTATCTCAGTCGATTTCCTCGTTTGTGACACATCTCCTTGTTAGAATGATTCCTCATGTACATACATACGTCTGCTTCTTCTACGTCTGGTGAAGCAGAGTTGTATGTGTAGCAGTATTAACCATAGGGCAATGGTTCCCCATCCGTCCCTGCTCCACTTACACTGATGAGCCAAAACATTATGCCATCGTGCGCCATCACTGCCGGATTGGAAATTTTCTCCGCTCGTGGAGTGGCTGTTTATACTGTCCTAATAATTTCTTCTCATTATAATCGCCGAAGTAGCATCAGATAGAAAGACTTCCACTAGGAGGAAGAGGATTAAACCGCTGAATTACTGACCGATATCAATCACCACGATTTCCAGTAAAATTTTGAAACGTATACTGTGTTCTAACATTATGAGTTACCTCGGAGAAAACGCTTTATTGATAAATGGTCAGTACGCATTAAGAAAATGGCAACTAGCTCTTTATTCTCACGAAGTAATGAGTGTATCGACAAGCGATATAAAATTCATTCTGTATTTTTAGATTCACTCAAGGCTTTTGACACTGTTCCTCACAAGCGACTTCTAATCAAATTGCGTACCTATGGAGTATCGCCTCAGTTGTGCGACTGGATCCGTGAGTTCCTGTCAGGAAAGTCACAGTTCGTAATAATTGACAGAAAGTCATCGAGTAAAATAGAAATAATATGTGGCGTTCGCCAAGGAAGTGTTACAGGCCCTCTACTCCCCATGATCTACACAAACGATTTAGGAGGCAATCTAACTAGCACTGTCAGATTTTTTGCACATGATGCTGTCATCTACCTTCTTGCAAAGTCATCAGATGGTCAAATCGAATTGCAAAATGATTTAGACAAGATATGTGTATGATGCGAAAAGTGACAATTGACTCTAAGTAATGAAAAGTGTGAGTACTAAAAGAAATCCTCTAAATACCGGTTACACTCTAAATCACAGAAATCTAAAAGATGTAAATTCATTGGACTACAGTTACGAATAACGTAAAATTTTGAGGGGAAGCAAACCAAAGACTGCGATTTATTGGCAGAAAACATAGAAAATGGGACAGGTCTACTAAAAAGACTGCTTACGCGACGCTTGTCCGCGCTCTTCTGGAGTACTGCTGTGCGGTGTGGGATCCGTATCACTTGGGACTGACGAAGGACAGGGAAATAGTTAAAAGAAGGGTAGCTCTTTTTGTATAATCAACTAAATAGGGGAGAGATCGCTCTGACATGATACATGAATTTTACGGCACTCATTAAAACAAAGACGTTCTTTGTTACGGCAGGATCTTCTCGCGCTATTTCAATCACCAGCTTTCTCTTCCGCTACGAAAATATTCTGTTGGCGCCCCCGTACACGGGGAGAAATCGCCCTCATGATCAAATAAGAGAAATCAGCTCTGGCACAGAAATAATTAAGTTCTCACTTTTCCTGCGCGCCGTTGGAGAATGGAACGATACACAAATAGTTCGAAGATGGTTCGATGAAGCCTCTGCCAGGCACTTAATTGTGAATCCTAGAGTAATCGTGCAGATGTAGATGTAAATATAGATGTAGGCGGCCGAAATACAAAAGACGGCGTCTCCCGGCCATTAATTCCATACCGTCATTTCAATGATGTTGTGACCATAGCATACTATAATTTTTTTCGTTTTGTGATGTAATCAGTTTTACATTTTTGTACAGTTAAAGCGAGCTCCGAATGTTTGCACCACTCTGAAATTTTATTTAGGTCTGACTGATATTTGTGCAGCTTTTTTCAAGCAGTACTTCGTTGTAGATAACTTAATCATTTACAAAAAGTCTGAGATTACTATTGACATTGACTGTCACGACGCTGATGTACATCGAGGTGACAAAAATCGTGGGCCAGCGTTATGCACGACCACAGATGTCGATAGTATCGCGTACACAAGGTATAAAAGGTCAGTGCATTCACAGAGCTGTCATTTGTTCTCAGGTGGTTCGCGTAAAAAGATTTCCGACGTGGTTATGGCCGTGCGACGGGAATTAATAGACTTTGAACGTGGAATGGTAGTTACAGTTAGACGCATGGGAGATTCCATTTCGGAAATCATTAGGGAATTCAATATTCCGAGATCTGCAGTGTCAAGAATGTGGCGAGACTATCAAATTTCAGGCATTGCCTCTCACCACGGACAACGCAGTGGTCGACGGCCTTCACTTAACGACCGATATCGCCTTCAGCGCCTCTCCTGGGCTCATAACCGTAACGGTTGGACCCTAGACGACTGGAAAACCATGGCCTCGCCAGATGAGGCCCGATTTCAGTTGGTAGGAAGTGATGGTAAGGTTCGAGTGTGACACGGACCCCACGAGGCCACAAGACACTGTGCAAACTGGTGGAAGCTCCATGATGGTGTGGGCTGTGTTTACATGGACTGGGTCCTCTGGTCCAATTGGACCGATCATTACTGGAAATATTCGGCTACCTGGAAACCATTTGCAGACATTCATGGACTTCATCTTCCCAAACAACGATGGAATTTTTATCGATGACAATGCATCATGTAACCAGACCACAATTGTTCGTGACTGGTTTGCAGAACATTCTGAGCAGTTCTAGCTAATGAGATTGCCACCCAGATCGCCCTACATGAATCCTGTCGAATATTTATGAGACATAATCGAAATGTCAGTTCGTGCGCAAAATCCTGCACCGGCAACACTCTCGCAATTATCGACGGCTGTAAAGGTAGCATGGCTCATTATTTCTGCGGGGGATATCCAACGGCTTGTGGGGACGAGCCACGTCGGTTCCTGAACTGTGATAGGTAAAAGGAGGTCCGACAGGATATCAGGAGGTTGTTGTTGTTGTGGTCTTCAGTCCTGAGACTGGTTTGATGCAGCTCACCATGCTACTCTATCCTGTGCAAGCTTCTTCATCTCCCAGTACCTACTGGAACCCACATCCATCTGAATCTGCCTAGTGTATTCATCTCTTGGTCACCCTCCAAGATTTTTACCCTCCACGCTGCCCTCTAATACTAAATTGGTGATCCCTTGATGCGTTAGAACATGTCCTACCAACCGATCCCTTCTTCTAGTCAAGTTGTGCCACAAAATCCTCTTCTCCCCAATTCTATTCAGTACCTCCCCCTTAATTATGTGATCTACCCACCTAATCTTCAGCATTCTTCTGTAGCACCACATCTCGAAAGCTTCTATTCTCTTCTTGTCCAAACTATTTATCGTCCATGTTTCACTTCCATACATGGCTACACTCCATACAAACACTTTCAAAAACGACTTCCTGACGCTTAAATCTATACTTGATGTTATCAAATTTCTCTTCTTCAGAAACACTTTCCTTGCCATTGCCAGTCTACATTTTATATTTTCTCTACTTCGACCATCATCAGTTATTTTGCTCCCCAAATAGCAAAACTCCTTTACTACTTTAAGTGTCTCATTTCCTAATCTAATTCCCTCAGCATCACCCGACTTGATTCGACTACATTCCATTATCCTCGTTTTGCTTTTGTTGATGTTCATCTTATGTCCTCCATTCAAGACACTGTCCATTCCGTTCAACTGCTCTTCCAAGTCCATTGCTGTCTCTGACAGAATTAGAATGTCATCGGCGAACCTCAAAGTTTTTATTTCTTCTCCATGGGTTTTAATACCTACTCCGAATTTTTCTTTTGTTTCCTTTACTGCTTGCTCAATATACAGATTGAATAACATCGGGGAGAGGCTACAACCCTGTCGCAATCCCTTCCCAACCACTGCTTCCCTTTTATGCCCCTCGACTCTTATAACTGCCATCTGCTTTCTGTACAAATTGTAAATAGCCTTTCGCTTCCTGTATTTCACCCCTGCCACCTTTATAATTTGAAAAAGAGTATACTAGTCAACATTGTCAAAGGCTTTCTGTAAGTCTACAAATGCTAGAAAGTTAGGTTTGCCTTTCCTTAATCTTTCTTCTAAGATAAGTCGTATGGTCAGTATTGCCTCAGGTGTTCCAATATTTCTACGGTACCCAAACTGATCTTACCCGAAGTCAACTTCTACCAGTTTTTCCATTCATCTGTAAAGAATTCGCGTTAGTATTTTGCAGCTGTGACTTATTAAACTGATAGTTCGGTAATTTTCACATCTTTCAACACCTGCTTTCTTTGGGATTGGAATTATTATATTCTTCTTGAAGTCTGAGGGTATTTCGCCTGTCTCATACATTTTGCTCAGCAGATGGTATCAGGAGGTATCCCACGACTTTTGTCGCCTCGGTGTACAACATGAACAGCAAGGCCTCCAATACACTTTCTTGAGGCACGCTGAACATACTTCCCTTCTGTCGACGACTCTGCATCCAGGATAAGACCCTGAACACCCTGATTGTGGTCCTCTACCTTTTGCACAATTTCCACCCTATATGTTTAACGCGGGGTGTGTGTAGCAGCGAGACGCGTGGCTGTATACCTGAGTGCCGCGGCAGCAGGCGTTTCCGCTACGGCAGGCCGACCGCCACGTGGTGTGGCCGTCGTGTCGCTGCACGCCAGCTTACGACTCGCAGGTCGCAGAGACAGCGAGGAGAGGTGGCTGCTTCTTTTATTTTCCTCCTTTTTCGGGGGAAATGCTTACCGGCCCCCACCGTCCGCGGCCGCCAGAATCGATACGGCTTAGAGCGGCGGCCGTCCGGGCCTCCCTGTTCCGTCTCCAGCATCCGACCTGCTCGCCTGCCAGCATTTCAAATAGGACCGCCACCGCCACCGCCACCCCGCCCTCATATTCCTCACCTCGCTCTTGGCGATGCCGGCATTCTCAGGGGCGAGTTCGTGGCGAGGGCGCGTAAAGGAAACTGTGAAACATTACCAATATCACTACAGAGCTACTGTAAATAATACACTCGTTTTCAAAGTTTTATGTTTTCCAGTGCGTGTTATGCGCAAATATATGATTGACGTATGAACCGTAACTCACCGAGTTTGATTGGGTCCACCAGTTGGTGTCACGAACGCAGTGTTTTCACAAAATAACGACGTAACAAGAGAAGCGGCTTTTTTTTTTTTTTTTTTTTTTTGAGTACGCCACATGTTTATATTATGTATAAGAACTGCCATGTAAACAGAGCATTGTTCTCATAGTTCTTTGGTGTCGGCAGCTTACGGACACTGGTTGTGTCTGTAAACAGAAAAGCGCCGGCGGACCAGTTGGTATAGCGCAGTTAACTGTACAGAAGAGTCTGCGATCGCGGTTACATTTCAAACCGTACCGTCTGCAGCTCGTGAAACTAGGCGGGCGTCTTCAGTTTTGCATCACAGTACAGGAAGCATCTGAGAATGAACGTTTTGCTTCCAAGCTGATATTCAGCGACGAAGGAATCTTTTATTTATCTGGTGAGTTTAATCGCAATAACGTGAACGTGTGAGACACTGAAAATCCTCATGAAATTGTGGTACTTGAACGAGATTCGCGGAGGGGTTAATGTCTCCTGTGCAGTATCACAGACGAAGCTGTATAGGCCCTTTTTATTCTGTGAGAAGTCTCTGACGATTAGCTCTTACCTTGCTACGTTGCAGTAGTGGTTGTTCCACAACTGACTGCTGGTACTCAGAATTCCGTGTTCCAACAGGAGCCGGCCGATGTGGCCGAGCGGTTGTAGGCGCTTCAGTCTGGAACCGCGCGACCGCTACGGTCGCAGGTTCGAATCCTGCCTCGGGCATGGATGTGTGTGATGTCCTTAGGTTAGTTAGGTTTAAGTAGTTTTGAGTTGTATGGGACTGATGACCTCAGCTGTTAAGTCCCATAGTGCTCAGACCCATTTGAACAATTTTTTTCCAACACGACGGAACACCTCCTTATTGCATGATCGATGTTCGTCGCTGCCTAAACAACGAACTACCGCACCGCTGGATAGGGTGTAGTGGTGAAGATAATTGGCTCTGCTCCCTTGCTCCTCCCAACCCCCCTCCCCCGTCCCTCAGGTCGCATGACCTAACCCTTTATGACATTTTTTTGGCGTATATTACGTACCTCCACTGCCAAGAACACAGAAACAGCTCAGAGAACGTATCAGTGCTGTTGCGAAAACCATTCAAGAGTTTTGCTACGTAAGATGTGGAACGAATTTTCCTGCTGCTTAGACATGTGTCGTGTGATCCGAGAGGCAGCCATAGAATATTTGTCGAGTTTAAAATGCGAACGTGGCGATTTTATGACTCCATTCATACATCAGCCATATTTGTGTATGTGTAAATGTAATACTTTGTAAAATACAGACCTTTGAAACGAATGAATCGTTTATAGCAGTTCTGTTTCTTTCTGTATCTTAGACGGAACAAAAATATTTCTGCTGGATAAAACTGAATGTAATTAAAGAAACTCAGTAGATTATCAAGAGTTACGATGAAATTTATGTGCGTCTTGATGAATGAGAGGTGTTTGTAAATAATAGCAATATAATAATGGATGAACTACAAAACACGCTAAAAAACTAAAAATAGGAGATCCGCAGTAATAGATTGTTCAAATGCAGAATTAATCAAATACACAAGAAAAATCTTTTCATTTCAGATTCGTATATCTTACCAATATATTCTGGTAAAGGTGCAAAATACCAAGGTTTTTGAACACGCGGAAGTTACCTCCCTGTTTAAAAAGGGCGGTACAAACGACTATGACGCATTACCGACTAAGCAGCGCCGTTGCATGGAGGCAGCAATCAACTCGGGCCAGGGCGTTGCTCATTCACTGCTGGACTTCTGGTTATTTTCACTGTTTATAAATAGCGGTAAAACGACTATCGAACTAGACTAATTTGGAACCGCAACATCTGAGCAAGTAAATTCCACTTTAAAAATCATTTTGTTCGAAACAAGAAACAAACCGACGCTTTCTGTGACACTGGGCGTCACGCTAAAGACTTAATTGTTTGTGGAGACTCGTGTTACACATCGCGAAAACCACACCCGTCGAAACACTTGAGGAAATGTTCCTGGTGACTCATAGGAGGAACACCCGGTATATAGAACGATAGAAAGGAAGGCAGCAGGAATGGTCACAGGTTTGTCTGTTCCGTGGAAGAGCTACACTGAGATACTGGAAAAACTGCGTCGGCAGGTACTTGAATAACACGGAAACTATCGCGTGAAAGTGAGGAATGTAGAAGTATATTACAAGACCATTCTGAAAAGCAATGCCTCGAATTTTCTATGTGAAAACGCTTCAAGCTTTTTATATAAAGCAAACGTTATTAACATTCTATTTCTTCAGTTTTCAAGAGTACATATTTGCAGCCTTCTGCCGCTAGAGGGCTACGAACTGTAGCGTGTAACTTTGTCGGTGCGTGAGAAACAGAGGCTGTAATCGAGTTGCGAGTTTTTGGGGTATCCTCTCCTTCAGAATGACAATGTCAGACCACACACGAGCGCTGCGACATCAGCATCAATCCGATGCCTTGGATTGCCTGTCATTGGTCATCGTCCATACTTTCCCCAGTTGGCCCCATCCGATTTCCATCTGTTTTCAAAATTTAAAGAACCCCTTCGAGGACTTCACTGTGATAGTGATGAAATGGTGCAAGCACAGGTGAGGTTCTGCCTCCATCAACAAAGTCAAACAGTCTAGGGTGATGGTGTCATCAAATTGGTCTCTTGATGGAAGAAATGTTTCGTCGCCAGCGTGACTTCGTTGAGGAATAAATAGATATACACGGTGAATAAAGTTGTAGAATATTAATATCGTCTGTTTTATTTAAAAACGATTTAAGAGATTCCACATTAAAAAATTCGAAGGCACTACTTTTCACCACGTCCTCGTATAGTTCCCTTCGTATCGCGGCTGTGCAGACCAAGGCAAGGTTAGAGTAATTAAGAGGCTTTTAAGCGGTCATTGTTCCCGTGTTTCATACGTGGATGGAGGGGGAACAATCCCCAATAACTGATACAATGGGAAGTGCCCTCTGCCGTGCCCTTCACAGTGGCTTGCAGAGTGTAGACGAAACTGTAGATGCAAAATACTGAGCGTTGTCCGGTTACTCATTTATTTTAATCAAACAGGAAACGAAATGGAATATCTCTATAGCGTAAAAACAAACTAACTTTATTCATATTTTTTGAAGCTAAAAATACATCATACCTATTTTAAATTTTGTTCACATTCACTGTAATGTTAATTTAAGACAATACTTGATTAGCTACTATTTTTAATTTCCTCTTGGATAACCCCTGCCCAATGATAAGCGTGCAAGGGGTGGCCTAATCCCAAGGCCTTGTATTTTCCCTAATATTCAGCCATATGTGTACCAAGTTGGTTGCAGTTGCTCCAAACGTTCCAAAGTTAAGCTTTATATACGACCCCTTACACTGCTACCGCGACCCTAGGTTTTGAGTGTCCTGAATGCTGTTGCCAATGAGCCTATCGAGCCTGCAAACAATAGATTCGATACTAATATCGGCCCTTTCTGATTATGTTTACATTTCACCCACTTCGCCCTGACATTCCATGTACCAAGTCATATAGGTAACAAGTTTGGTTGACTTTGCTTAGACGTTCCTGAGCTGTGCTTACCTTTCACTGTTTTCATACTTCCCGCCCTCACAAGTAGCGGTACTAAGGTCATCCCACCTTCCATGGTAATTGTCCCCTGTCAGTACGTCATACGTGTTCTACGTTTGGTTGAAAATGCTTCAGAAGTACCAGAACTGTGTTAGAATATACATGTATACATCATCCTACATTTTTTCTGATCTTTGTCTCTCCCCACAATTCCTTATTTCTACTACTTCTTTCAGCACCAAATAATTATTCCTCTGCATTACTGCATGTCCGATTAAGCTGCACTTTTATATTATAATTGGGTTTCCACAGTCTTTTGTCTTCTGTTTTCAGTACCTCTTGTTTTCGTACTTTAAGTGACCACTTACTTTGCAACGCAATACTCTAGCGTCCTATTTCAAAACATTTCCTTCGCAGCTCGTGGTCTCGCGGTCGCGATCTCGCTTCCCGCGCACGGGGTCACGGGTTCGATTCCGGGGGGGGGGGGGGGGGGGTTAGGGTTTTTTCACCTGCTTCGAGATGACTGGGTGTTTGTGTTGTTCTCAACATTTCATCGTCATTCATGAAAGTGGGGAGAGTGGACTGAGCGCAGGTTGGGACTTTGTACGGGCGCTGATAAGTGCGCAGTTGAGCGCCCCACAAACCAAACATCATCATCAAAACCTTTATTCCGATTTTGTCTTCTCAGTTTTTCCCGAAGTCCATATTTCACTTTTATCCAATGTGTAGTTCCAGAAATTTCTCCCTCAGTTCCATGCCAGTATCTGCGAACAAAAGAGCTATTTTTATTGAAGAACCGACATATGGTTAGAGTTTAACTTTCCACTGACAACAAGGTCATTAGAGGCGGAACACGCGATACAATTGGAGAAGAATGTGGAAGAAACTCAGCCGGTCCTTTTTTTCGAAGGAGCCTTCCTCGCATTTGACTAAATCGATTTTTGTGACAAATTTAAATCTACCTGGTCAGACGCAGAATTGAACCCCAGTCCTCTCTAATGTGAGTCTAGTATGTTTACCAGTGTTCCACCTCGCCCGGCGTCTTTTTTTTTTTTTTTTTTTTTTTTTTTTTTTTTTTTTTTTTTTTTTTTTTTGCAGAAATCCTTTTTACCAGTGACAGTTTGGTAACCGTACGGCTTCACATATCCCCTGTAAACGCACTTCATTTATAATCTCTCTCACACTTTGTTTGTATTTGATTAAGTCAAATCACGAGGTATGTTTATAGTCTACTAACGTTTGTTACAGGCCTGTTTTACGAGTCATGCTTGCTCCTTGGCGCTACGTCGTTGGCTTCTCGAGTGACAGCAGCAGGAAATTACAACTATACAGATTCCGCATCTCTTGTTACTTAAACATGCTCTGCATCTGAAACACATAAAAAACGTTTCATAACAAGTAATTTACTTATGTAATTGCTTAGGCTTCTGCGGCCAGAGTCAGTTAACATAGTATGGTAGCGTTATCCAGTGGTAGTTTTTTTACAATATAACGCGGCATTGTACCCAGCAAACTTTTATGTTAAGTACGCTAAACGTTCTTTTAACAATCGTTAAAAATCAACGAAGAGAGCACACAGTTATCATGGATGATGAGTCATCAACAAATGTAGAAGTAATTCCAAGTATGCCACAGGGAAGCGCGGTGGGACTCTTGCCTTCCAGACAATATTGACAGTAGCCTCACACATTTCGTAGAAGATGCGGCTATCTACAATGAAATTTCGTCTCAAAAACCTGCACAGATATTCAGTCAGTTCTTGATAAGATTTCAAAGTGGTGAAAAGATTGGCAACTTGCTTTAAATGCACAGAAACGTAAAACTGCGTATTTCACAAAAAAGAAAAAACAAATGTAGTGTCATATGATTACGACAATATCTATGAGTCTCATAAAACAATATCAGTGAGTATCGGTCGAGTCATACAAACATCTACGTGCAACAATTTGTAATAATATGAAGGGGAACAATCATACAGGTTCTGTTGTAGGTAACTGATTTGTTTGACTGGAGAACGTCACGAAGATTCTGAAAAAACTGAACTGGCATACGCTTCAGAATATATGCGATTGTGCTGCAGATCCTACTTATAAAGTTTCAAGAACCAACTTAAAGCAATGGAGCTAATAATATGCTGCAACCCCCTAAGCATCGCTCCCGTAGGTGTTGCGAAGTCAAGATTACACTAATTACAGTGTGCACAGAGTCATTTAAGCGTCATTCTTCCCTCGCTCCATATGTGAATGGAACGAGAAAACGCCGTAATAACTGGTGCATTGGGAAGCACGTTCTACCATGCATTTAACATTGGATTGTACGATATGGATGCAGATGTAGGGCGTGTGTGCATTAGTGTGGATGACAAGCATGCGGTAATCTTTTTAAATCATACTGCAGGCAGCGTTACGTACATGTGTATGTGGGTTGTCAGCTGGATGGTCGTCGGGATTACTAAGCAGGCATGCAGTATAATACATCTTAGCGCACGTCTAGCTGGTTACAGAAGATGTGCTTCGTTCCCTTTGATGTGACAGCTACCTTCCACCGTCCACCTACTCAGGTCACTGCAGTAGTTCAAATCCTATTCACACCTTAATAAACATTAACTGGCCTTCCATTGTAGCCTAAAGATCATTACTTTCTCTTCCAGAATCTGACCTACTGTGGGAAGACGTTATTATTTCTCATGTAATCCTTCCCAATATTTTTGTTTTTTTCTAGTCCACTATGGTCACTGCGCGACATGTACTGTCCATGTAGGGTCTTGTATAAGACGCACCGGTAGCCGAGTCGCAAACGGCACGTATAGTGCGTCGGCGCTCGACCCTGTGGTAGACGCTTCGAATCTTAGTAGTGGAAGGCTTTTCATTATCAGCTTTTAGCCGCGACAGAGGGGAAGTTCGACAGAGGAGAAGTTGGGGTGCGAGTCTTCATAAGAGTAGTTGATTGGTTCATTGGGGGAGGGGACCAAACAGCGACGTCATCGGTCTCATCGGATTAGGAATGGATGGGGAAGGAAGTCGACAGTGCCATTTCGAAGGAAAAATCCCGGAATTTGCCTGAAGCGATTTAGGGAAATCACAGAAAACCTAAATTAGGATGCCCGGACGGGGGTTTGAACCGTCGTCCTCCCGAATGGAAAAGCAGTCTGTCATGGAATAACTTTCCGCAGCGAGATCTGGAGTGAATACTTGATGATGACCTGCTCATCATTTGAGGCCTTCAAACTTGTGGTAGCCAAGAAGCGTACGAAGTGTTCTCTCTCTCTGTCTTTTTATCTCTCTTTCTCTCATCGTCACCAACAACAGGATAGCTACATTAAACCCTTTATGTACTCGTCAATGTCATCTACCTCAAACAACTACATTTGAGGCACAACAGTCACATTTTGTCAACGGAATGTGCCAACGTACGTAAATAAACAAAATCTACAATATACCATCTGAACACACGCCTTACCACATTCCAGTCAACAACCCGTTACGACTTTTCTTCTGAAACTTCTGTACACTGTTTTTTTTTTCGAAATTTTAAAAGTAAGTTTTCGCTTCATGCACGACGCCATTTTTTTGTCGTCAGTGTTCTGACTGGTTTGATGCTGTTGCTGTTGCAAAGTCTACATCTCAGTATATCACTGGCACACAAAATCCTCAGTTATTTGTTGGATATAGTCCAGTCTCTGTCTTCCGACAATTTTTTACCTTCTACAGCTCCCTAAAGTACAATGAATGTTATTCCTTGATGTCATAGCACATCCTATCACTTCTTCTTGTCAATGTTTTCTATAAGTGGCTGTCCTCACCGATTCTGAGGAGAATCTCAGTTTTTGCGTTTTCAGTCCACCTAATTTTCAGCATCCTTCTTCTATAGCACGACATCTCAGACGCTTCGCTTCTCGTCTTTTACAGTTCCTAGAAATCACGAATTCCATCGCAAATCGTGCAGTTTTCCTTGAACTTCTTAAATTTATTCGTGTAGTTCCATCAGAATGACATCAAACAGTAAACTCGGCAGAAATTTGGCATCATTCTATTAAGCACGTAAATAATTTCTGTGAAGTATATTTTCTTCAAGTTAACTTTTCTTCTTGATTCGTTATTGTCATTTAACGACATTGTGCTTTATGCGATTTTTTCAAATTGCGAAACATTGTGAAGACCGTGAAGGCACTAAAACACTTAAGATGATGACCAATAAATAAGTGTGCGATCAAGACTTTGTAGCAATTGTTAAGTACTAATCTGCTCTGATATACGTAATTGATTGACCATTCATAGAGTACAACACAGCTGTTTACATACAAGTGTTAAGACGTTAAAAACAGAAAACTGTAAAGTTCTTTAGGCCACAATAGTTGTATTTATTGAAGTCGATTAGAGACTCATAAAACCGGTTTCGCTACTTTTAATTTGCATCTTGTGGTATATATCGCAACAGGTTTTTTTTTTACAAATTAATGTCTTGGTAATGTGGAAATGAAGTTACCTGAGATATTTTGAAAGTATTGACTAACAGATTTAAATAAGGAAGAGTATATTATGCATCTGCTTAGGAAATTTCCAGAATGAGATTTTCACTCTTCAGCGGAGTGTGCGCTGATACGAAACTTCCTGACAGATAAAAGCTGTGTACCGGACCGAGACTCGAACTCGGGACCTTTGCCTTTCGGGGGCAAGTGCTTTACCAACTTTTTTCATATTTTTTTATCTCATTTTGTTCTATATATTGTTCGTTGAATTTGTTCGTGGCGGACGTCCGATGACACTCGTTCAGGTTGCTCGTTAATCCGTTCAATCAGTTTTTTTTATTGCAGAGGGTATCTAAACCCTCTGACTGAACACGCTGAGCTACCGTGCCGGCACCAACTGAAATAACCAGGCACGACTCGTAACATACCTATTAAACGAATGGGGGTGAGGGTAAAAAAGGCAGCGTAGTCCTTGAACCGCGAATACCCTTACGTTAGTCATCCAGTATATGAGAATGAAAGAACTTAGTGACTTGCAACACCTTTTACACATAATCTCAAACCTTTACGGAACTTTTTTTCGTGGGCAACCCCTACAAAAGAATGAATGGAAAAGAGTTTATCGCCAACGAGCCAACTACTTTTTCGCTGTTCAGTCAGTAAAACTGCTACATGAAGCACCACGTTATAATTGATGACTTATTTACTACAAACTGTATTCACGATACATGTTACAGACAGTATTCACATACACCACCGAATGTACTAACAAAATTATAATATTGTGCGACGCATAGTTCAGGATGCGTGATAAACTGCCGCATCGTGCACGATGTTCAACTTTGTTACTTCTTTGCTACTAACTCTACTCGCAACACATTTCACAAACAGTTCCACATACAACGCTGAATGTACCTACAAAAAAATATCATTGTACGAGACACAGTTCAGGAGATATGGCATCAAAAAGTGAGATTCGGAAAAACTGCCGCATCGTGCAAAACGCTTGAATTTGTTCCATCTTTGCTACTAACTATATTCAGAAAACATATCGAAGACAGTATCCACATATATATCACAGGATGTATTTGCAAAATTATATCATTGTAAACACGTAGTTCAGGAGATATGACGTCATAAACAATGAGGTGCATGAAAATAAAACTACAGGACCATATCCTCCAGAGATATAGGTGAAATATTGTACAGATACGTGTGAAATATGTTAAATATATGTGAAATAAATCTGAGATGTGAGTATGCGGGAAAGCCACAGGTAAAACGCTCATCCTAAACCGCAGGAATGATTTTAAAATTGGTACGTATATTTGGTTCGGGAAATGAAAACTGTGGCGGCAGTAACAAACCACCTCCTATTGTGGAAAGGGTGATAAATGGCAAGAGAAGAAGCAGAAGGAGATGGACGGACAGAGAAGGGAAAGGAGGAGATCGGCACAGATAGGAGGGAGGAGGAGATGGATAGAGATAGGGGAAGGGGTAGATGGACAAAGAAATGGGAGAAGAGGATAAGAACAGAGAAAGGAAAGAGGAGATGGTTAGAGACAGGGGGAGGAAGAGACAGACGCATATAGGGCGAGGACGAGATGAACAGAGAGAAGAGGACGAGGAAATGGGAAAAGAGAGGGAGCAGAGGAGACGGAATTAGAAAGGGGGGGGGGAGGAGAATATGGAGAGAAGGGGATGAGCAGGTGGGCAAAGGGGAGGAAAGCAGATAGAGAGAGGAGGAAGCAACAGATGGGTGGAGAGAAGGGTGGGTGTGGATTGACAGGGAGAGTGCATAAAGAGATGGTGGGTGGGTGGGGTGGAGGTGGTGTGCAAAGAGAGGGGATGGAGAAGACGGACGGAAAGAGGAGGAAGGGGTATATTGGACTAGTAGAAGATTTGAATGCATACTAGTACATAACCGGGTATTCAACTAGTATTCCATAAAAACAAATAAATGGCTGATTTTTTTATTGCTGAAATACCCTGAATCCAATACTCCGTTCAATTAAAGCGCTCTTGAAAAGGAAGGTATTGTTACTCCTTACTGCGTATGATAGAACTAACGTTATATTTTTTGCCTTATGGAGACAGACAGAAATCTGACCTATCTGGAGAAAGGGAAGGACGTGGTTGTGACCTTTTGCAGGAAATATTTCGCCATTAGTCGGATAAAAGACAAGTATGAAGAATAAATTGAAACAATAGTGAAACTGAATACTTCTGAAAATTCCTCGCCAATATTTACTATAAAGCGACGGAATAACGCGTTCTCAGCGTCTAACGATCTTTAGAGGGATAGTAGTTTTGTCGATCGCTGATGAAGTTCGATAGCTTTGTAAAATAGGAAGACAGACAAGAGAGTCAAAATCCTTAATTACTTGTAAAGACAAACATCATTGGCTTGCAGAAAGACGTATGTTAATGTTTCCAACAGAGTACCTTTGTTGGCATTTCACAACTTTTCGATGATTGTCATACTTTTACAGGGTGGAAATTAGTGGTACTGCTTTCGCTGTACTGTAACAAAATAACTTCAAGACATCTGCTGAATTTATATAAAAAGAAACGAACATAGTTTGCCCACCGCCAATGAAGAACGAGAATTAATACAACGTGTTCATACTGTTTACATAAAAATTTGGTCAAGTTTATTAATGAACACGAAGTTACGCATAATCTCCGTACGGTAGCAGGAAGCATGGGTAGCACAGCGAACTCAAAGGCAGAGCCCAAAGCGATCGTTTTTGGCTGAAAGAGCTCTTACGACTTACACACTGTTTCAGACAGAGGAAGGGTGGCTAACATTCTCAAATAAAAGCGGGGTTGAAGTACTTGTTAGCGGCTTGTAAACAAAGCGTAATTACCTTCTCGTAGAAGCTTAGGCATTAAATAAAGAAATGTCAAGAGGTGTCAAGTGAGCAGATATAAAACTTGAAAGTTATTTTCTGTTCAAAGGTGAAAGAATAATAATATTGAGGCCTTGGTAGGTCGTAGGAGGGAGCTGGCACAGCATCTGCACGCGCAAGTCACGTAATTCCCGTAAATTTCGGGAAGGGAGACGATGAGCTCTGACGGCACGTTCAATCACAGACCAGATGTGTTCGATGTGGTTCAGATCCGGTGAACTGGGGGGCCAGCACATCAACTGGAACTCGCCACTGCGTTCCTCGAACCACTCTATCACACTCCTGGCCTTGTGGCATCGCTCATTATCTTCTGTAAAATGCCATTCCCGTCGTGAAACATGTGCGTCATGAAGGGGTCTGCCACCAGTGTATGATACCCCCACGGTGGTCATGGTGCTTTTCAAGAGCTCCACTGGACCCATGGTTGCCCACACGAGTGTTCACCAGAGCATAATGGAACCACCGCCAGCTTGTCTCTGTACCGCAGTACAGGTGTCAAGATGCTGCTCGCCTGAAAGACGACGGATGCGCGCCCTCTCATCAGCATGATGAAGAAGGTATCGGGATTCATCAGACCATGCAACGATCTGCCACTGCACCAAGAGGGTCAACAGAAACATCCGATCTCACGCGTCGGCTTTGACCCGTGACGTAAGGGTGTTGTGGTGTGTGACGTCATTACGGCGCGGAGTTTGGTTTGTGAGTGTGGCGTGTTTGTAGATGTTGCCTCGTTGACGTTACCTTAGTAGGAGTTTTAGGGCCTGTAATATATAGTTTACCTTTTTACTGTACTTTTTGTTTTAACGTCGTCTATGAGGCTTTTATCAGTTTGCCATTAGATTGTTCAATCTTTATGGTCTATATGTTTTGTCGCTACTCGTTATGTCTAATGAATCAATATTGTTTTTTTTCTTTTTTTTTATTTGTTTCTTTTTTTTATCTTTTGATTGACCTACACATTGATCTGTAGCGTAGCCCTGAATACGAGGTTAGGTTGGGAGTTTTTTTTTTTGGCGGGGGAGGTCAGGGGGGGCGCAGCCCCCCCCCCCCCTGCCTGGCCTTGAGTACCACTTGTTTATTATTATCTTTGTTTGCTATCAATGTTAGCAGATTGTTCTTGTGAAACCTTTGTGTGTGTTGTTTTTCTATGTGTTTTCGTCTTTGTGATACGTATGCAACGTTTCTATATCCGCCATATTGGAATTGTCGTTTCCGCTATATTTGTGACGTCATGGGTCAAAGCCGACGGGTTAGATCGGACGCTTCCGTATTTCCCACCAAGATCCAGTGTCGACGATCACGTGCCCATTTCAGTCGTAGTTGCCGATGTCGTGGTGTTAACATTGACACAAGCATGGTCGTCGGCTGCGGAGGCCCATTATTAGGTCTGTTCGGTTCACTGTGTGTTGAGACACACCAGTACTCTGCCCTACATAAAGTCTGAGATTACTTCCGCCACAGTTCGCCGCCTTTCGTGTTTCACTAGCCTGCCAGCCTACGACGTCCGACATCTGTAATGAGGGGTGGCCACCCTACTCCACGATGTCAGGACGTGGTTTCACCTTGGATTCGCCATGTGCTGATGACACTCACCACAGCACTCCTCGAACACCCAAGTCGTGCTGTTTCTGAAATGCTCGTGCCGAGTCTCTGGGCCATCACAATCTGCCATCGGTCAAACTCAGACAGAATGAGCGCCTTCCCCCTTCTACACATGGACATAACGCTCAATAATACTGCATGCACCGTGCGTGTGTTTGACTAGCAGTCATTCCTCTCCAGGTGAGGCTGCCATAGCCTGGAGGGGTTTATATCGATAGTAGGTCGGTGGTCGTAATGTTCTGGCTGATCAGTGTATGTGGGAGGAAGCAATATGCGTCCCGACTTTTCCGGAAACGTACTCGCTCTGACTTTCAACAGAAAATCTTTCGGTCGTGTACAGGGTGACACAAATGTCTGTTAACATTAAAAAATACAGACTAATATAGGTAGAGAGGTAAAAATTGACACACGTGGTTGCAATGACATGGAGCTTTATTGAAACCAAAAAAGTGCACAAAATGACCAACAGATGGCGCTTCATATGATACAAAAGCGATAGTTAGCATCACAATTGGTTTGTGGAAAACACGATACTTTTGCTACAAATGCTCAACATATCGGCCTTCATTCATCAACTGTACCTGTAGCCGAGGGACAATGTTGTGAACAGCACTGTACAGCATATCAGTACGTAAGGTGAGATATTGCCTCGGATGTTGCCTTTTAACATCCCGAATAAGGTCGGACGATCGCGCCAGACTTGAGACTTCAAATAAGCCCATAACCAATAATCACACGGATTGAGATCTGGGGACTGGAAAGCCCAGCAGCTCGGCACGGGATCCTCGCCAAATGACGTGCGAAAGAGATCTTTCATATGTGTAGCAATATGGGGTGGAGCGCCATCCTGCGTAAAGGCCGTACCATCCAGCAAATATTTATCAGACAGGCTAGGCATGATGTGATTGTGTAATGCATGGGCGAATTTCGCACCAGTGACACTGTTAGTTTGAAAAGCAGCCTCCCGCATTTCCTCGAAGAAGAAGGGTCCGATCACGATTTATATGGTGAATTCGCAGCACGTTGTGACTTTCTCCTCATGCAACGGCTTTCCACGACAGTTCTAGGATTTTCGGTACACAGAATTCTGTAGTTAGGATGTTAACAGACCCACTGACTGTGAAATGGCCTTCGTCGATCCACAACACGTTACACAAGCAATCGTCATCTTCCCTCATTTTTGAAGTGCCGATACCGCAAATGCCCTTTGCGTCACAAAATCGGTGGCCAACAGTTTTCGTGATGACGCTGGATTTTGTACGGACAGCATTTGCTCTCCAAAAGTGCGGCTTCACTAACGCTGACTTCACCATCTGGAGATGAATTGGCTAAAATCCTCATTTCTTTCTGCACTGTGCGAGCAGCAGGAGCACTTGTGTCTGGTCGCCCACTACGGGGCCGATCATCTTAACAACCCGTGCTTCGAACATCGTGGTCATTTTCTTCACAGCGACACTTATCACAGGACCTTCACCCGTTTGAATACCCTTCTTATGGCGACAGGATCGTAAACGTGCAGTAGCCGATTCTCCATCCTGATAGTAAAGCTTCACAAACAATCCTTTTTTTGATATAGTCAATACGTCCCGACTGCTAGCGAATCTGACTCCCTATTCTCATCCGAGGTTACTCGTTTGGTGCTATCCAGCGCCATCTGTGGCCGGTTTTTGCACTCTTTTCCGGTTTCAATAAAACCCCACGTCATTTCAGGCATGAGTGTCAAGTTTGCTTCTCTACCTACCTTATTTCGTGAATTAGTGCATTTTCAAATGTTAACGAACTTTTGGGTCACCCTGTACAAGGCCTCTCCTGTAGCGTCTGTCACTTGAGATCGTTGAGCATCTCTGTAATGCTCTATCGCCGAACAAACGATCCCTTGACGAAACGCACCGCTCTTCGTTGTATCTATCAAACCTGGTAACTGTCTCAGATTGATAAGGAGTACTCTATAATCAGCTGAACGAGGGCTTTATTGGGCACTATTTCGTACACGAATTACATTTCTTGACGATTCTTCCAGTGAATCAAACGCGTCCTACATTTTGTTTTATGTCGTTTCTCCAGATGGTTACTGCTAAGTATTTGACGGTAGCTACAGGATCCAGTGATTTGGATTAGTCGCTTGCTGTAATAGAACGGGGGAAGGGGGGGGGGGCGTTCTATAAATAATACAACATCTTTTCTTGTTTTCGGCCATTTTCGGTTGAAACAATGCGGAACTTGTTGTGACCCATTGTGGAATAGACCCGTTTCGGCCCATACAGTTTCATCAAGTTCCGTCAGGTAGCGGTGCTATACGTAGCCTTCAATGTGGCGTCTGTAACGGAAATGCGTTCCAAGCAGAGAGGTGTCACTTGAGTTTCTTCTGGTGGAAAACCAGAACATCACAGATATTAATAATGCTTGCAGAATGCCTACAGAGCCCTGACAGTGAACAAAAGCAAGGTGAGTCGTAGGGTGAGTCGTCTGTCATCTTAACAAAGTCGCACAAAACTGTCTGATCTCCCCCGTGCTGGCTGGCCGCACACAGCTGCGACTCTTGCAAAGTTGGAACGTGCAGACACTCTCATTCGAGATGATCGGCGGATCCCAAACAAACACCTCGCTGCACGAATGAACTCCCGTGTTGGTAGTGCTGACACACTCGTCCACTAGATGTGAGATTTAAAGGTGTGTGCAAGTTGGGTTTCTCGTCGTCTGACACAAGACCATGAAGAGCAACGAAGGACCATCTATGCGGAATTGCTTGTGCGTTACAAGGCTGATTAAGACAATTTTTTGTTGAATACCGTCACAGGCGATGAAACATGGGTTCATCACTTCAAACCGGAAACAAAACGGCAATCCATTCTACGGTGCCACACCATCTCCCTTCCGAAGAAAAAGTTCAAAGTCGGTAAAGTCATGGCGACGGTCTTCTGGCTCTCTGAAGGGTTTATTCCGTTTGATGTCCTCCCTCATGATGCAACGATCAGCTCTGAAGTTTTTTTTGCTGCCCTCAGGAAACTGAAGAAACGACTTCAGCGTGTTCGTCGTCACAAAAATGCAAACGACCTTCTCCTTCTCCATCACAAAGGAAGGTCTCACGCAAGTCTGCGTACCCGAGAGTAGCTCACATTGGACTGTTCTTCTACATCCGCCCTACAGCCCGGATCTCACTCCTTCCCACTTTCATCTGTTGGACCCAACGCGAAAAACAGTATGTTGATGACGGCGAGGTTATTGATGCTGCAAGATGTTGACTCCGACGTGGTCCAGTAGAGTGGTACCAAGCAGGCATACAGGCCTCCCCGTATAATGGCGTAAGGCTGTCGCATTGAACGGAGATTATGTTGAAAAATAGGGTTTTGTGGCCAAAAGAGTGGGAAATAACATGGTTTAAGGAATCCTGAATAAAACGAACCTACTTTCAGAAAAAATGTGTTGCACTAATTGTTGAACGCACGTCTTTCTTTGTCTATTTGCGCGCACTACGTTACATTTACTTACTTCCAGGAGATCAGCTGCCAGCCATTTGATCAGTCATCCATAATCTGAAGATATTCGTGCAGTTCGCTCCCGTCTTCTGGTTTTACTGCGTCCTTATAGACATCTGCATCATCTGCGGACAACCTTGTGGAGCTTCCGACGTTATCTGCGAGATCAATTAGTATATGTTGTAAACAGTAGCGATCTCATCACATTTTCTGGGGTACACCTGAGGTTACATCTGTCGATTTTGTTCCGTTAAGAGCGAGTCCTGAATCAAGTCATAAATATGGTCCGATACTCGCGAAGCTCGTATTTTGTACGCCAAACGACAGTGTTGAATTGTATCAAATGTCTTTCTGAAGTCAAGGAACACGGAATCAACTTGAACTCCAATGTCTAGGCACCGATTGCTGCTACGGTGAGATACGATCAATTACTGCTGGCAGATGAGTAAGTCACTTTATTGATGGGCAGGAGGCTGTGCATGCAGCAGGAACCGCTGAATGACTATAGTTAATTGCTCGTCGTTCAGCATTTTCTCCTCCATACACAGTCTTTTGTCCATCAGTATGGCTGAAGCTGATCATGTGATAAACGAAACCGGTCAGCTGTTAATCAACATGCCTTGCGATCTAGACTGTCTTATAATTAATTTCAAATATTACACTGTAAACGCTGAGTTTCTGCAACAATGTTTTCATAAATACTCCCTATATAATCTCACACTACATGATTTCCTAAGGGTAATACAGTTCATTGTGTAAGAGAGACTCAGACATTCGAGCGTCAGTTCAAGCGATATTAAGGAAGCACTCAAACTTTTTTAAGAGGAAGTTCCGACGTATTGGGCAGAACCTTGCGACGAATTAAAGCTATAAGTCAGTTACTGAAGCATGGCGCAATTGACAGGTTGCTAGCCACAAACGGCAAGAATCCGGGTTCGAGTCTCGCTCTGATACACAGATTTAAGCTGTCATATAGGAGGTGTCGCTGTAAAATAACGGGCCCGATGCGCTGAAGAACAATGATCAATAATTGTGAAGTGTGAAGCCTACTAAGTCGAATGTGGTATCTCTAGCGGTTCGAGACAAATCAGTGTAGCCATCGTGTTCGTTTTTGTAAGTGCTGTTATTTTATTTCGCCGGAAAAATGAAAAAGTGTGATACTAGAGCAACGAATCGTCGTGAAATTTCACATTATACTTGGAAAACTGCTACTGAAACTCGTATTTTATGGGGAAGACTGTTTACCACGTACGCGAGTTTTTGAGTGGTTCAAGCGTTTCCAGTGTGATCGAGAAGACGTTGAAGATGACTCACGCCCTGGATGCTCTTCGTCAAAAGCAGATGAAAACATCGAAAATGTAGGTAACCTGATTCGATTAGACCATCAGCTGAATATTCGATCGGTCGCTGAAACTATAAGAGTTGGCATAGAAAACATAAGGCAAATTTTACATAACCAATTTAACACGAGAAAAATCTGTGCGAAACTCATGCCGAAAATTATCACGCTTGGAACAGAAAAAATCCCGTGAAAATGTTTGTACTGACTCTTTGGATACCACTGAAAATTATCCTAATTTCTGGAAAACAGTAATGACAGGCGACGAGTCGTGGTTTTTCACTTATGATCCACAAACTAAGCGCCATTCCATGCACTGGAAATGCCCAAATTCACAGAGAGCGAAAAAAGCTCGAATGAACATATCATGATTCAAAGTGATGATAACTGTTTTTTTTTTCGATATCCGTGAATTTTTGTATCTTAACTTGGTTGCTGAAGGTCTGACTGTTGATCCCCATTAGTACCTTGAGGTTCTTACCCATCTCCGTGAGAAAATAAGGAAAAAACGAGCCGAAATGTGTAAGAACAAGTCATGGGATCTTCATCAAGACAACACACCAGCTCGTGCCGCATTGTCTGCTAGGAAGTTTCTGACGAAGTACAGCATCCCAGTGTTAGGCCACCCACCTTATTTGCTTGACCTCACTCCGTATTACATTTATCTATTCCCCAAGGTCAAATCTGCATTCAAAGGAACAAGATTTCATTCCGTGGATGCAATGAAAGGAACAGTGGCAGTCGTCGTCAAGGAATTCACGGAGGAAGACTTACAGCACCGTTTCCATTAACGGAAAGTTGTCATGGAGCATTGTAGTAACTGAGGAAAGGAGTATATCGAGGGTGACAGTAACTAAAAGTGTATGTTTTTGGAAAAAAATGTTTTCCAGCAATAACAAGAGACTTTGAATTTGAAATATATAAATTATGATCACTTCCGATTGAAACATTCTTGGCATTACAGTTCCTTCACATTGAATTTTCACTGTGCTGCGTAGTGTGCGCTGATTTGAAGTTTCCTGGGAGATTAAAACTGTGTGCCGAACTGGAACTCGAACCTGGGACCTGGGGCTTTCCTTTCTTTCAGGAGTGTTAGTTCCGGAAGGTATACAGAAGAACTTCTGTAAAGTTTGTGAAGTAGAAGATCAGATATTGGAGGAAGAAAAACTATGAGAAGGGGCGGTGTTTCGAGCTTGAAAAGCTCAGTCGTAGAGAACTCGCCAACTTGAGGCAAGAAAAAAAAAAAAAAAAAAAAAGTTCAAATGTATGTGAATACCTAAGGGATCAAACTGCTTAGGTCATCGGTCCCTAGACTTACACACTACTTAAACTAACTTAAACAACTTATGCTAAGAATAACACACACACTCATGCCCGAGGGAAGAGTCGAACCTCCAGCGCGAGGGGCCGCGCACTCCGTGACATGATGCCTCAAACGGCGCTGCCACTCCGCGCGGCAGGCAGAAGTCCCAGGTTCGAGTACCGGTCCGGCAAGCAGTTTTAATTTCCCAGAAAGTTTGATGACACTTCTTGTCTGAACATCTTCAGTCGTCTTAGTTATTAGCCGTTATACACTGAGGTGACAGAAATCACTGGATAGTGATATGCACATGTATAGATGCCGTAGTATTGCGTACACAAGGTATAAAAGGACAATGCATTGATCGAACTGTGATTTGTACTCAGGTGATTCATGTGGAAAGATTTCAGACGTGATTATGACACGCAACGGGAATTAACAGACTAAGAAAGCGGAATGGTACGCGGAGCTGGATGTATGGCACATTTCATTTCGGAAATGGTGAGGAAATTCGGTATTCCGAGAACCACCGTGTCAATATTGTGCCGAGAATACCAGATTTCACGCATTACCACCCACCACGGACAACGCAGTTGCCGACGGCCTTCACTTAACGACCGCGAGCAGCGGCGTTTGCATAGAGTGGTCAGTGCTAACAGACAAGAGACACAGCGTTAAATAACTGCAGAAATCAATGTGTGACGAACGACGAACGTATCCGTTAGGAAAGTGCGACGAGGTTCGCCGTTAATGGGTTATGGCAGCAGACAACGGTCGCGAGTGCCTTTGTTAACAGCATATCATAGCCTGCAGCGCCCTCCTGGGCTCGTAGCGCCCTTCTGCACCTTGATCATATCGGGTGGAAAACCGTGGCCTCGTCGGATGAGTCCCGATTTCATTTGGTAAGACCTGAAAGCAGAGTGCGAGTGTGACGCAGACCCCACGATGCCATTCACTAAAGTTGTCAAGACGGTACTGTACAAGTTGCTGCTCCGTAATTATATGGGCTGTGTTTACACGGAATGTAATGGGTTCTTTGGTCCAACTGAACCGATCATTTACAGGAAATGCTTATGTTCGGCTACTTGGAGACTACTTGCAGCCATTTATGGACTTCATGTTCCCATGTCATGTCACCGCACTTTTGTTTGCGATTGGATTGAAGAACGCACTGGACGGTTCGAGCTAATGATTTGGCCACTCAAATCGCCCGGGACGAATCCCATCGAACATTTGTAGGACGTAATCGAGAAGTCAGTTCCTGCATAACATTCTGCACCGGCAACACTTACGCAGGAATGGGCGGCTATAGAGGCAGCATGGTGCAATATTTCTGCAGAAGACTTCCAACGACTTGTTGAGCCGACGCCACGTCGAGCTGCTGCACTACGCCGAGCGTAAGAAGGTTCAAGGCGATATTAGGGCGTATCCCATGACTTTTGTCGCCTCAGTGTAAAGTAAAACACCACAAGGCGTACTCTGCTCTTCTACTTGACCGAGAAGTTGTGAAGTTTCGACAGAGGAGGTATTGGATCGTTTCTGGGTGCAGACTTCACTGGAAACAGTTTACAGGACACTGTCTCGCGCATCGAGGGTTTGATCCTGGCGGAGGTTCGAGTCCTCCCTCGGGCATGGGTGTGTGTGTTTGTCCTTAGGATAATTTAGGTTAAGTAGTGTGTAAGCTTAGAGACTGATGACCTTAGCAGTTAAGTCCCATAAGATTTCACACACATTTGAACAGATTCTTTTTTTGCATCGAGGGTTTAACGTGCTATGCAGAGTGATCTCGTATTTCATTTGTGCCTCCATAATGACAAGGCGTTCGCGTATCGGAAAGTCGGCGCTTGTCGAGAACGGCATCCGCATGCGTTTCCGTAACTTATTTTAGCATTCGATTCGCCGGGAGGGGTTTCAGTTCGATAATACGGAAAGCATTTTGTGGGCTATTACGTTCATCGCCATTATATCACCGAAATGTTTTTAAACTGCATGCTTCGTTGTTCTCTGAAACACGTGCTTGTAGCTAATGCGAGCAGAGTAACAGAGAGCGGCCGTCTCTGTGGCCACGTGTTGGTAGATAGGTAGGTAGGTCTACTGCGTAAGTTCTGCGGCGGTGTGGGAGGAGGGCGGCAGAGTGCGCGCGCCGTCCTGGGAGGGCGCGTAAGGTGCGTGTGCTTGTGCGTGCGTCTGCTTGAGCGTGTGGGGGCGGAGGGGATGGAAGCTGGGGTGCGCAGACGCGGAGTCAGCCGCACACTCGGCTCGCGGATCGATGCTCCGGCCTCTGGGAGGCTCCTTGCCGGAATCTGCGACGGCGTGTCGCTGCCCCGCTGCCTGCAAAAATGGCCGCCGCAGCAGAGAGCAGGCGGCTTCTCTCAGACGCGACTCGCTGCTCCGCACTGGCGTCGCTCTACACAGCCATTATTTGCCCGAGCCTATAATTAACTCCCAGGTTCCACTACACAGTGTGAACATCAATAAAACCTACAAACTGCGGAGATGGATTCCTGACTGGCAACGGAGGGGAAAAGGTCGTATGAACATGTATCCGGAAATGAATCGTTGCATCGGTAGATGGTGCTGACGAATGACAGTTCCTCTGACCACGTGCCGTGTGTACCTTATATGTTGCAAGCTGTGTGATTGACGCAGTGTACTTTAAGCAGCCGGATGATTCGGTAGTCATCTCGGGAACAAGCCAAGATGGTGTTTGTGTACGACCAAGCAGATGGAAACGGGCGACAGGCAGCGCGGCTATACCAAAAGAGGTACCCTCATAGACACCAACCACGTTACACAACATTTGAAGCCCTTTTTTGGCGTTTGTGTGATCACTGGTCCTTTCAGATAGACGAATGCGCAGGGAGGCGGCGGACTGTGCTTACACCAGATTTGGAGGACCTGGTTCTGCCTCCCGACCGTTTCCATCTGCTTGGCCGTACACAAACATCAGCTCGACTTGTTCCCGACGTGAATACCGGACCATTCTGCTGCTTAGAGTATAGCCTACAGGGTGAACAAAAATTCCAGCGATAAAGTTTCAGAGGAGGTACGAGGCGTATTCTAAAACTAAGGTCCGTTCGATCGTAAATAAACTCTGCCTCCTAAAAGTGAACCAATTGGTAGCACCAGTCTTAAGTTTATTGTCCTTTGGAAATCGTTATCCACCCAGCCACGTATTCAAGGAGAGGTAATAGTTGCCCGATGCGAGGTCGATAGTGTACGGGTGCTGATCAGACAGTTCCCAACGAAAATCTTGAATCTTTTCTTTGGTTTTGGCAGCGATGTGAGGGCGTGCGTGATAGTGAAGGAGTACTGTGCCAGACTACAGTTTCCCGAGACGTCGATTTTAAATCTCTCGCCTCAGTTTAGTTAGCGTTTGACGGTTTACGTCAGATGTAACTATGGACCCACGACCCACGGAATCAAAAGGACGACCTTTCGTCGCAATAAAAGGTGACCACCATTTTTCAGTTCGAGAACGGAAATTGCTTAAGGTTTTTTGATTTGGGTGAACTTGAATGGCAGCAATGCATAGGCTGTTATTTCGGTTCTGCGTTGGTACACGATATCCACGGCTGGACGCAAGAATGTGAGAAAATGTATCATCTCCGCCTTGGCTATAGCTCTCCAAAAGCTGACACTGGACTCTCATTCGGGAGGACGACGGTTCAATCCCGAGTCCGACAATCTTCATTGAGGTTTTCTGTGATTTCCCTAAAATCGCTCCAGGCAAATGCCGGGATGGTTCCTTTGAAAGGGCACGGCCAACTTCCTTCCCCGTCTTTCCATAATCCGATGAGACCGATGACCTCGCTGTCTGGTCTCCTCTCACAAAGAACACCCCTCCCCCCATCCCCAACCCCCCTCTCCAAAAACTGTCGTGCACAACGCATTTTTTATTTTTGTGCAGATCAGTGAGCATTTTTGGAACCCACCTCGCTTGCAGTTTGTGATATCCAATCTGTTCAGTTAAAATCCTGTAAATTGAGGTTCGAGCAACATTTTGGAATTCATTAGCCAGACGCATTCGGGAGGACGACGGTTCAATGCCGCGTCCGGCCATCCTGATTTCGGTTTTCCGTGATTTCCCTAGATCACTTCAGGCAGATGCCGGGATGGTTCCTTTGAAAGGGCACGGCCAATTTCCTTCCTCATCCTTCCCTAATCCGAGCTTGTGCTCCGTCTCTAATGACCTCGTTGTTGACAGGACGTTAAATACTAATCTCCTCCTGTCCTCCTCCATTAGCCAGACCACTCATAGCCAATCGCCGATCGCTTCGAAGGCGACTCCGCCGTTCATCTTGAACATTTGTGCGGCCATTTTCGAACTTGTTTATCATTCATTATTTCAGGCCCATACAGTATGAATAATTCACAATGGATTGTGGCAGCTGAAGATCCTTTCTCCAGCAAAAATCTGATCTCAACTGGGGAGCCGTGCGGGGTAGCCGCGCGGTCTGCGACGCCTACTCACGGTCTGCGCGGACGGAGGGAGCTCCATCGGAGGTTCGAGTCCTCCCTCGGGCATGGGTGTGTGTGTTGTCCTTAACGTAAGTTAGACTAAATAATGTGTAAGATTAGGGACCGATGACCTCAATAGTTTGGTCCCATAAGATCTTACCACAAATTTCCAACGACTGGCGAGATCTACGATTGTCAGCAGTAGTTTCCTAAAGAGACCATGTTTAGTGGACTTTTCTTCTTGTTTTGGTCCAAACTACCTTTCCATCACTATCTGAAATTCCTTCCTCATGTCAACATCCTCTGAAGATATCATTTTAGCTCGAACTTTTAACTTTTTGGAGTTCATACTGTTATATCTATACCCAGTCCTAGTAGTGAACTGCCGTTCAAAAAATTGGTACAAATGAGTTCATTATCTCATATTAAGTTTCACATTAATATACTACCCGATGTATCCTAACAATTAAGGAGAATAAGAGGTTTGTTAATAATCCAGCTACAAAATTCGTGATATGAACTGCGCAGTCATGTTGCGCGACATATTCGTGAAAATTTGCCTCTCCCCTATTTCTGAAAAGCTACGATGTTTATTCGTTATCATCATCTAAACTTATAGGTAATTGGGTTGTAATTGACTAAAACACAATTTATATTATTGTACTTCATATTCTTTGGAATTACGCGTGGAACTATGTAAACTTCTCCTAATTACATATCAGACCTCATACAGCAATATGTGGCTCAATATTTGATACATGTAACAGAATTATCACATGACTTTTAATTTGGCCGGCCGGTGTGGCCGAGAGGTTCTAGGCGCTTCAGTCTTGAACCGCGCGACCTCTACAGTCGCAGGTTCCAATCCTGACTCGGGCATGGATGTGTGTGATGTCCTCCTTAGGTTAGTTAGGTTTAAGTAGTTCTAAGTTTTAGGGGACTGATGATCTCAGATGTTAAGTCCCATAGTGTTCATAGCCATTTGAACCATTTGAACTTTTAATTGTTATTTTATTAATTCAAATTCAATAATGTATTCTATTGTTTTGTTTTATATTAAAGGAAGTGGCGCATGAGCCACGAGATCCGACTGTCTGCATTATTGTCTTTCGGAAGCTACTTGTGTTTGTCTTTCGGAGGCTGTCGGACGGCCAATGTATATTCCGCCTATGTACTTGGTAATCAGGCACAATACATGACAAGAGAAGTATTAGACTCTGTGTTTTATTTCAAAATTAGTAGTACAGCGACACAAGGATCGAGGTCTTTCTGAACCAACAACCCCAGAGGACATCAAAGTTTAGCATCTCATTATATGGAGCTGCTAAGTTATGATTGAGAATTCACTATTACACTTTCCAACTATACTCATAATTTGTACTGTATATTTTTCTCACTCAGCGTCAGTGGTAATTAGGGTGCTTCCTTCCTCTCACTATTAAGAGTGGCACTTTACTGCCTGCCCTGAAAGTTTGGCGGTGGAATTCTGGTTCGGCCTGTGTACGGTATGGTGAGGAATAGTTCGAAAAGATTGTAAGGTTGTTGCAGGGTTGATTGTGCTGAGAAATAATTTTTAAGAGAGAAATTCGATACGTTGTGCCGTTTCCGAGTTAATCGGCATTGAATGTAGCCAGTCAAGCCGTTGCGAGCGCGTATTCAAACTGTCCGCCATATAAAAATAGTGGCAGTTGTTCTCACAGCCTTAGTAGCAGCACACGAGACGGTTCAGCCTTTGGCACGGGTTCGAAGCTCGTCCCATGTCAATTTTTGTATCGCTCTCTTCTTTGGTTTTAGGAAAACAAACAAAGAACTCGTTTGTCGACGTCTTCTTTGGAGGGGCCCATTGAATTTGTGCGCTTCACGGCCTGATTGGCCAGCTTCAGTGCTAATTAACTCGGAAACGGCGCAAATTATCGGATTTTTATCTTAACAGTTATTTCCCAGCACAGCCTACCTGTAACATCCTTACAAATTTTTCGGGCGGTTTCTGACCGTCCTGTATATATCTGCAATTCTTCTCATAGAGGTCGGAATTTTTCTGCTCAGAATTAGACATACAAAAATGACATACAAACTACAGCGAGATAAGCAGAGTTGATCAATTCAGTGATCTAGGTGAAATCCTCGAACCTATAGTAGGAGAGAAGAGAGCGTATGGCGGGACACAACCCACGTATCGTTTTCATTCACACAATGATGAGACTTTACAACACAGTAATTAAGCTGGAAATACTGTATGAATGCGAGACATTAAGACTCCATACGAACAGCGGCAAAGGAAGGGTAGTAATGGAAGAACACAAAGTCACGAGAAAACTTCTCGGCCCAAAGATGACAGAAGTGGGATACAGAATAAACTGTAGGCGAACAGTAGAAAAGCACTGTTTAATACACTGAAGACAAAATAAACGAAGCACCAGGAAGGAACTATTCGAATGGGATGGAAATCGTTATATGTGATGTACACGTACAGACAAACAAATGACTACAATTTCAGAAAGAATTGGATGATTTCTTCAAGAAAAATAGCTCCATAAATTGAGAAAGTCAGTAACGCATTGGTTAATTTCTGGCTCCCTTGTGCAAGCAGTTATTCGGCTTGGCATTGATTGATAGAGTTGTTACATGTCGTCCTGAGCGGTATCGTATCATATTCTATCTTAACACTTTTCTCTGTTTTTTTATTAAACCAGCCTTGAAACTCTTTCGATCGGCGGAGTAGAAGACATTAAGGTTTCCGGGAAATGTAGTCCTTGGCTATAATGGTGGTGAAAGTAACACACTTGTAGGTACTTATATTGAAATTGAAGTGGATTAAAAATAGCGAGGAAGAGCTTGCGCAGGAAAGATGCTTTCAAAAGCTATTTACTCTTATAGGCCAATAGCTGCACTTGCACTCGAGAACGGCGCAGCGAAGATAAACTATGTTGGCTTCAACCTGCAGTGAAGTGCGCGATGTTTTGAAAGATACGAGCAGATTAAACCTTCTCACCGGATTGCTATTCGAGCTCCCATGCTTTTCGCGGGTAATGCCCTTACCGGCTGACCTATCAGGTAGTTAGTAAGTCATATTTTCCATAGATCATTTGAACGATTATTCTTTCATCAGAAATGATGTGGAAAGAGTCAGTTTACAGTTTTTAAGTAGAAGCTCGTCAATCGAATAAAAGGTGTTGCCCGGGAGAAATGCTCTTAAATTAGATTTAAAACTTGCTTCGCTAGCTGTCAGACATTTATGTTATTGCTTAGGTGATAAAATAATATTTGTTGCTGCATACTGAACTCCTTGCTGAGCCACTGACAGCTGTAGCAATGAGTAATAAACGTCAATCTTCCTTCTAGTGTTGTAGATATTTGTACATCACCGTTCTTCTCAAACTGTGATGGATTATTTATGACAAATTTCATTACCGAATATATGTATTGTGACGGCGCAGTTAAAATGCGTAGCTCCTTGAAGAGCTACCTACATGACTTCCGTGGATGAACACCACATGTTATTTTTATTTGTCGCTTTTGTGCAATCAACACTTTCTTTCTAAGTGATGGGTTACCCTAGAAAATTACTCTGTAATACATTATCGAGTGGAAATATGCAAAATGTGTCTGGAGGCTGATACGTTTGCCTCCAAGATTAGCAATTGTCCGAAGAGCAAAAGCAGCTGAACATAATTGTCTGAGAAGCACCGTAATGTGCATCTTTCATCAATATGTACACCCAAAAATTTAGAACATTCTATTCCATTTACTGACTCCTGCTCATGTGCTACATCAGCTGTTTGTATGAGTATTTGTTGTACAGGACTGAATGTCGTGCTTTCTTTTTTTTCTAAATTTATGGAGGGTCCATTTTCAGAGGACCACTTGATAATTCTTTGGAAAATATCGTTTACCAACTCTTCTGCTACTTTCTCTCTAATGGGATTTATTATAATACTGGTATCGTCTGCAAAAAGTACCAATTTTGCTTTTTGAATTTTATGTGGAATGTCATAAACATTTGCAAGAAATAGTAAAGGACCCAGAATTGAACCCTGTGGGACTCACTTTGTGAGAGGGGGGGGGGGGGGGGGGGGTTCCCCCAGACACTAAAATTTTCTATCTTTCCTGATATTGTCTGAATTATTCACACGACCTGTTCAATTCTGTTTGCTAATTGTGATTCAAACTAACTATACATAAAGCCATCAGTTTTATAAGACTTGGGTTTTTGTAAGAGGCTGACATGGTCTAAACAATCAAATGCCTCAGAAAGACCACAAAAAATACCAACTGGCGATGTATTATTATTAAAAAAGCTCGCAACGCGCCATCAACGCTTCCTTCTGGTTTCCATACTCCACTGAAAATTTACTGCTAAACTTGCTAGACAATCATTGGCCATGGGTTCGAGTTCCGAACTCGCACACAGATTTGACATGCGAAGAGGTTTAAATTTGTTTACGTTGCGCGACAGTTGTAAAACTGTTGCAAGCACGGTTTGGTGTATTTAGGGGAGTACACCTGGCGACTCCTCCTCGTGACGCCGTTAGAACAGTCGCGAAGAGCAACAGTTTCTGTGCGTCCGCCGGCAGACGGTGTGGTGCGATGTGGCATCGGCTTAGGTGGCGCGGCGCGGCGCGGCGCGGGATTTGTCTGCGGGCTTAGGGCGTCTGGCGCGCGCGCCTAACCCTTGCTTATACGCCATTACCTCAGCGTCTTACGCGACTCAACAGGTCCTTAATGCTGGCGCCGCAACCGCCGCCAGAGCGCTCCTTTCTTTCTTTGTGTAGCTGCCTGCCGCGGCTGAGCCGTCAATCCCACTCAAAAATATCGGTCGCCTTCCTCCGACAGTAAATGCAGCCACTGCTTCTACACAGCCACGCGCCACCCTTTACATCCAGTGTCAGTGTCCAGTTTCTGATATTCCAGCTTCATCTAATCGTTCATCTACATCTGCGCTCCACAAGTCACCTTACGGTTTTTCTTGGGGTGTGTGGCGGAGAGTACATCTGGTGCTACTATCGTATCCTTCATTTGTGTTCTGTTCGTGAACGGTGCATGGGAAGAATGATTGTCGCTATACATCAGTATGTGCTATCATTTCTAATTTTTTTCATTTCGTATTTAATCATTTCGCGAGATGTGTGTGAGAGGAAGTAATGTGCTGCCCAACTCTTCTTGGAACGGGTCGTACGTCCTCGCAGATCCAACAGTAAAAGCTATCCGCCGGCAAACCAGGTGGTCAAAACAATACATCTACACCTACTTACCTGCTCTGTACAGCACAGTACAGTACATGGCGTATCAATATCGGCGATTTTCTTTTTATTGCATTCGCATATCGACCGAGGAAAAAATGACTTCATATGCCTCTGTCAGCGCCCTTATCCCTCCTGTCTTATCCTCATGATTTTTCTCGACGTGTACGATGACGGCAGCAGAATTATCGCAAAGTCTTCCTCCAACACCGCTTTCCTAAATGCACTCAGCTTTATTGCAAAAGGACGTCACGTTCCTTCCAAACACACACTTCTGAATTTTTCAATAAACTCTATTACACTTTCATGGTGCTATACTGACCTGTCGCCGTCCTACATCTAAATCTACATAACTACTCTGCTATTTATACTTAAGTACATGGGAGACGGTTCATCGGCCCACCTTCAGTCCGTTTCTCTACCTTACTATTCACGAACAGCACGCTGGAGAAACTAACACTTAGATCTTTAACAAACTGCCTATTGGCTTCTGTCTCGGGTTCTTCGGCCGACGTTCGTCTGATGATTTTACTGACGTTTCGCCAACACGAGTGGCTGGCATTGTCAAAGCTTCACCCAGCCACTCGTGCTGGCGAAACGTCAGTAAAATCATCAGACGAACGTCGGCCGAAGGACCAGAGACAGAAGCCAATACGCAGTTTGTCAACAAGTGGTCACTAAAGCCATAGCCTTAACAGCTTAGATCTTTCCCTGTGAGCTCTGATTCCTCTGATTTTATTACGATGATCATTTATCCCTAATTACGTTCAGATCAAGAAAATATTTTCGCATTTCGAGGAAAGGATCTTGTAGCAACGAAACACGCCTTTGTTTTAATAACTGTCACCCCAACTCACGTGTCATATTCGTGACACTCTCTTCCCTGCTTCGAGGAAAGACAAAAAAGTTTTCGATGTCCTTCGTCAGTCCTGGCTGGCAACAATCCTATGGCACGCAGCAATACTCGAGAAAAGAATGGACAAACAAGTGTAGGCAGTCCCTTTACTGGATCTATTGCGGCTGTTCTGTCTTCTGCCAATGAAATGCTTTCCCCACAATATATTCTGTGTTATCATTACAATTTAAGTTGTTCGTAATTGTAATTCCTTCGTATTTAATTGAACTGGTACACTTTAGATTTGTGTGATTTATTGTGTAATCGAAATTTAACGGATTCTTTTTAGTTTTCTTGAGAAAGACCTCACACTATTCATTATTTAGTGTCAACTGCCACTTTTTGCCCCAGTACAGATGTAACGTCTAAGTTATTTTGCATTGGGGTTTGATTTCTTATTACTTTACTTAACGGTAAATGACAGCATCATCTGCAAACAGTCTAAGAGACGTCTCCTAAATCGTTTTTATGGATTAGGAAAGGCAGAAGACAAATAACACTTCCTTGGGGAACGCCAGATATCACTTCTGTTTTAGTCGAAGATTTTCCATCTCTTACTACGAACTGTCCCCTTTCCGACAGGAAATCACGAATCCACGGGCCCAACTGGGATGATTCTCTATAGGCATGCAATCTGATAAAAATCCGCTTGTGAGGAACAATCTCAGAAGCCTTCTCGAAATCTAGAAATACGAAATCAATTTGAGATCCCCTGCCGGTAGCATATATTACTTCGTGAAACTAAAGAGCTAGTTGGTTTCCACAAAAACGATGTTTTCTGAGCCCGTGTTGAATGTGTGTCAACAGACCGTTTTCCTGGAGGTAATTCATAATGTTCGAACACAACTGATATCCCAAAAAACTACAGCCAGTCGACGTCAGTGTACGGGACTGTAATTCGTCGGATTACTCCTACTTAATTTTCTTCAGTATTAGTATGATCTTTGCAATTCTCCAGTCCTTAGGTACGAACCTTCCGTCGAGCTAGCGGTTGTATATGATTGTTCAGTACAGAGCTATTATATAAGCATAATCTGAAAGGAATATAATTGGTACATAGTCTGGACCGTAGGACTTGTCTCTCTTAAGTGATTTAAGCTGCTCTGTTACGCCGAGGATATATACTTCCAAGTTACCAATGTTGGCAGAAATTCTTGTTTCGAACCATGGAATATTTTCTTCGTCCTTTCCGGTGAAGGAATTACGATAAAACTTTTTATATAGTAATTACCCCTTCGTGGTACTGTCACTGGTAAGATGTCCACCGTTATAGCTCAATGAAGGTAGCCATCGAGTCTTGCCGTTGGTGTACTTTACGTACGACCAGAATCTATTTGGATTTTCTGCCAGATTTCGAGGCACTGTATGAAAAGCATCTCGCAGTGAAGTCCGCGCCAAATTTAGAGCCTCTGTAAAACATTGCTAGTCCTGGAGATTTTGCGGTCTTTTAATTTGGCGTATTTTTCACTTTACTTCTGTAACAGTGTTATGGCCTGTTCCGTGTGCCATGGATGGCCAGTTCCATCTGACATCAATTTATTTGGTATAAATTTCTCATTTGCCGTTGATATTAATGGAGATTGTTTCTTACGAAAGCACAAATCAGCTTTTTTTATCTGTTGTTTTAAGTAGATTCCAGCATAGCGTCTTTGAATTCGTTTGAAGTAAATCATCATACCTACTTGAGAAGTGCTTCAAATGGTCAAGCAGAACACTAGAATTGGTCGCACTGACGTCTTGTATGCAATTTTGTTGATAGGTGAAATGCACTTTCCCAGAGGCCGAAAACATGAAGTCGCCATTCGCCTTATTTAGTAATGATTTTCCGAGATCGTATCTGTTCATACTGGTACTTAATATTACCCTTAAATGTTTACGCTGTGCAACATGTTGCGGTAGTGATCAGTTGCGACAAGAGTGGGATCGGTTTCGGCTACTGCTTTGCTTAAGGAACCATTCTGTCGTGTAGTAGATGCGAGTAGGTGGATGGTAAAACATGTGAATTAGTAAAAGAGAGAAGGCTTGAGTCTTTTTAGTTTGATTAGACTTACGATTCACGTTAACCTTTAACCAAACACTGCCAAACTTAGGCAGTCATGTAACACAAAGAACGATGTGTAGAAATTATATACACGCAAGTTATTTGATAGAAGTCACAAAAAAAAACCAGTTGAATCTGGCTTATCTACATCTACATAGATACTCCGCAAGCCACCGTAAGGTGCGTGGCGGAGGGTACCCGTACTGTTACTTGTCATTTCCCCTCCTGTTCCACTCGCAAATTGAGCGAGGGAAAAACGACTATCTCTACGCATCCGTATGAGCCCTAATTTCTCGTATCTTATCTTCATCGTACTTACGCGCAATGTATGTTGGCGAGAACAGAATTGTTCGTCAGTCAGCTTCAAATGCCGGTTCTCTAAACTTTCTTAATACTGTTTCTCGAAAAGAAGGCCACCTTCCCTCCAGCGATTCCCATTTGAGTTCCCAAAGCATCTGCGTAACACTTTAAGTTTTGTTCGAACCTACCGATAGCAAATCTAACTGCCCTCCTCTTAATTGCTTCGATATCTTCCTTCAATCCGACCCGATACACATCCCAAACACTCGAGAAGGACTCGAAAATAGATCGTACCAGTGTCCTAAATGCGGTCTCCTTTACAGGTGAACCACTGTTTCCTAAAATTGTCCCAGTAAACCGAAATCGACCATTTGCCTTCCCTACCACAGTTTTCACATCTTCGTTCTACCTCATACCGCTTTTCAACGTTACGCCCACGTATTTAAACGATTTCACTGTGTCAAGTTCTACACTAGTAATACTGTTTATAACTAAAATGTCAATTTATTTCACAGTCTTGTCTTCATAGGGCAACACCCATGCCGCAGTGGATACACTGGTTCCCGTGAGATCACCGAAGTTAAGCGCTGTAGGGCGTGGCCGGCACTTGGATGGGTGACCATCCAGGCCGCCATCATTCGATATGCACTGGGTGCAACGAGTTTGCACGTATTTTATTCCATCGGAAAAACGATTTGTGAAACTGAAGTGGATTAAGTGCAATATTTTAATTGAAAGCAACAATCACTTCCTTATTTGATTTCCTCTCACCGAGTCAGATTTCCAGCGTATAGAACAGGAAACAGTTCCGTGGAGCTAAATCAGGAGAACAGCGTAGACCAGGAAAAGATGTAAAGCCTAATTCACGCACTTGTACCACCATCGTACAAACAGCTTTTTCATTTAAGTTTTTCACGTGAAGTATTGTGTACTCGTCCAGTTTTCTATGGACTTTAATTAGCAGTATTACGAATTTGCATAACTCAGTTTTGATAATCTCAATTGGGCGGCCAGAGTAGTTTCTGTCTTCAGTGCTTCTACCGCCACGTTTAAGCTCATCAATCCGAAAGTATTTGGCTTTCGGAATATATTGCTCCTTGTAGCAGAAACAGGATTAATGATACAGAACGATCAACAGAGATTACCAACAATGGAAAATAAATTCATTAGAGGAAGGTACCGAACATTGAGACTACAAGGGAAAGAAATAAAATGGGAAATGGAGGGGGACGGGCTAGAAAAGTGGTGTGCTCTGAAGAAATGGATGAGCATAGGTTGAAATGGTATCGCCACATAAGGGAAATTGGGAGAACTCTTCAGTTAAGAAACGTATGTGAATAGCGACCTCAAGGGAACAAAAAACATTGAAGACCAAGAGAGGACTTAGCGAAACAAGACTCGTTAGCAGTAGTAGGGAGAGGGAACACAAGGAAAGCTTAAAAAGGTGCTCTAGGTACAGCTCCCATGAACTTCATACCCACTCCTTCTTTCCACGTTCTACAGCAGTTACTATACGACCACTTCTGATGGCTTTCAACAGTTAAGTGCCTGAAGCATCTCATTGGGCGTTTGTTTTCATCTCTTACAAGAACCACACTTGCCGTCTGGCAAAATAGCCCAGTATTTGACATAATTCGTCAGATGTCTAAAACGTTCCCACCAATGTCACAAAGTTTGAAAAATACAAGCTTATCATAACAGTCTTCGTGTTTTACTTGAAAACTGTACAGAAAACTGGTTTTTTTATAGCTTAAAAAATACGTCTTGCATATGATTGCCTAAAATTTTTCGCTTACGCATCGCAGTTAATAGATGTCAAACTTACTATTGCAGGGCGGCCTTCGATGTAAAAATCTTTCACGTATTAATAGAAAAAAATTTGGTTTTATTTTATGTGCTTCATACACGGTGAAAGTCATCATTACACCATGAATATCTTAAAATAGGGAACATCTCATACCTGACATGCAAACTTGAAATCCTTCTACGTATTAGCCTGTCTACGATGATGTCTTAACAGTTGTCAGACTGAGTGTCATTTACTTATTGCCTTATGTCTCCTGTTTCGCCACTTTTGAGAGGTGCTGTACGACCAAAGTGTGTTATTTGACTTACAGAACTATACTATGGCATCACAAAATAACAAAATAAACATATAATTTCTATTTAAGGAAGTTCACTGCGTTTCGTAGATGTACACTAATCTCTGTCTTGTGCAAGGGACGAACGTACCTACGATGTAGTAAGGCCACAAATAACTAGTCTGCTTGTAGTAAGAACTATTAACGAACATTCCTCCTAACATTATTTTTTATCCGTACAGAAACGGTGGAAACTTGTGCTTTCCACAAAAATTGAAACAGTTCTTCATCTACGTTCAAAACGAAACCCTCTTTGCAGTTTAAGTAACTCTAATCAAATAGGATATTTCTAGATGAGTGTGTGTTAGGAAAGAGACCAGCGTGTGAAATCAAAGTTTCTCGCTACGAATTTCTTGAATAAATCTTTTTAGAAGTTATTACTGCTTCAGTTCTGGATAAAACCTCAAACTTTCGACGATTACAGCCATCATCTTCCTTATGAGCAACTGCAGTCGGTTTTGAAGGAGACGATAGAAGCAACTGTCGAAAGTGTGCGGTTTTATCTACAACTAAAGCGTCAAGAAGTCTGAGAATGTTTTATCCAAGATCAGTGTATGTTGAAGAAATATTATCGCCGCATTAGTTAATAGTCCAATTTATTTCAAATAGGTAGTCCACTTATGTAAGCAATAATTTTCTTGTTTTATTGAGATTGTTGAAAACAATGCATAAAGGAAATTACTGTCAAAGAAAAGTGGTATTGTATTGTTATGATTCACAGTGTCTATCTTATAGCTTGGGTTTTTAGTTTCATACTTGCTCCCATAGAACCATATGATAATTCATTCGTCTGGAAAGTAAAGACTCGATGATTAACATCTGACGACGTGCAGCTAAAACTTGATAATAAATTCATCACATTCAGTTTCACACAGAAAGGATATATCATCTTTTCATACCAAACATTTACTACACCGTATTCTAAAGACAATTAAATTAATACTAAGGCATTTACAATGTGATTTCTGAAATTAGTGTTAGTATGTTAGTAAAATAAACGTAAAGGCGCGTTCTAATCTAAAGTACGTCGTTTCAATTTTTCTGCGTATTTCGCTCGGTAATTTATTTGCTGGTGTTCACATTTCTGTTTTAGTCTTCACTTTATCTGTTCGTGTGTTCATATTACGAAATTTTCGTTATTTATGCATATTTTTTTATCAGTTTTTGCTATTGCTAGCGCTAACAAGCCATTTTCAAAATGCAGTTTTCTTCCTTCAAATTACCGAACATTCTAGATGTATTCTGGCATATGCTTTATTGTGTGAAGTGTCACTAATATTTTCTCGCGACTTGTTCCTCAAATATCGTCTAGTTTGTATTCCTTCCGTGTAGCACAACAATTTAAGTGTTAACAGTAATAGTCCACTGAAAGAATCAATTGCAATTCTTAAGCAAGCGTTCTAAGTTGTTTATTTTTTATTAAAATAACTACGAATGAACCAGAAGCAGCGCCCTACTTTACTGAAAATTCACCTGTGCAATGTGCTTTACAAAATTACGAGCATTCTCAATACTCCAACCAGTAACCGAGTCCATTCAGTTTCTTGTAGTAAGTTGAGGGAGACGGATATCACAGAGAACCACAGGGAGAAAGTTTTGCTATTGGCCACTTCAACGGAAAACAAAGACTGATATCTGATTCGTCATCAATACGAAACCTTAAGGAAACTTTTTTGTTGGTACATAGCATTTACGACGCTCTCTTGGTACGGTTGACAAGTAAGAAATTAATAAAAACTGCTTTTGTTTTTGGACAAGATTGTTTATTTTTGTAACAATTTTCTTCCATGACCTATTACTAAGGAAAATGCTAACTGACTGGAGAGCAATGATATTTACCAGGAATGAGTGAATGACAATGCACATGTCTCCGCGCGCTCCACAACCACAAGCGATCACCTGTTGTACAGGAAGCCTACAAGCACGGCGAAGACTGTTACCCGCCCCGCAGCATTATAACTAGCAGCCACACCGCAGGATAAGATGGAGGCGCACTACTGTTAACTTCAGAACAAACTTACCATTAACTGAGTGTGGTACGCTGTGGTGTCATCCGGATATAAACACATCACAATACGACTGGTAAAGATTTAATTATCTCCTCGAAAAAATGGAGATACGTAGTCAGTTTTATGTTTGTTTGCAGGTACAAGCCTGGAGTTCTGGTGCACCTTGAAATCCTCGCGTCGCAGTACTGTATCGCACTGCTAGAGGAACCAAAGCAACTTCTGTGAAAATTCTATTTTGTCTGAGGACTTTTACGTCATGATTGTTAATGAAGTAGTTCTTGAGAACAAGAGGGAAAGTCAGACTTTAAATTCCTGTCAACGATAGCGTCAGTAGAGAAGAAACACTTCTCCAGTGAAGCAAGAGTGAGAAAGGAAATGGAGTATGGCCTATTACGAGGAGCCACCCTGACGTTTTGCGTGATGTAATTCAGGGTAGCATAGGAAAGAAACTTGGTGGCCCCACTCTCATCAAATGCGAATCCAGTCTGAAACACTACATCAGCTCTTACGATCTCCTCCAATTAGTCCAGCCTAACCACTCACTGTATTATTCACCAACAGTTATATTAATGACTGCTCTATTTACGAAGAGAGAATGAATTTCAGATTCTCCAGAAAATTTATGCCGACTAATTATAATTCTGTATTTCCGGAAAGAAGAGTTATTGCTACATGTTTCTCTTGACGGGATATCCAAAACTGTTGATATTCGTCATCAGTAATAAGATCCGTTATAGTTGTAAAAAATTGTATTTCCTAAAAGGAAACCAGAATCCGGTTTCGGGACCTATGTCCCATCTCCAGATGCACGAAAAACGTGAATCCATAAATGGCGATTAACAGAGATAAAAACAGTATAGCCCTGGTACAGCAATAACAAAGGTTAAATTAGGTTAAAATAGTACAACCTTGGTACTCACATCTTATAGGCAACTGAAGATGGGAGAAGGATCCCTAACCCAGGTTGTGCATTCCTTTTAGGAAATAAAAAGAATTTACAAAATGGTTCAAATGGCTCTGACCACTATGGGACTTAACTGCTGTGGTCATCAGTCCCCTAGAACTTAGAACTACTTAAACCCAACCATCCTAAGGACATCACACACATCCATGCCCGAGGCATGATTCGAACCTGCGACCGGAGCGGTCGCGCGGTTCCAGACTGTAGCGCGGTTCCAGACTAGAACCGCTCGGCCACTCTGGCCGGCGCAAAAATTTACAACTGTAGCGGATCTTATCATTGATAATTAAAAATAGTTTTGATGATTTTGTTACCAAATGGAAGGATTGCTCCTCTTAAACGGTTTCAAAATGACCTCTTATATCGGCAAATGCCTCACTCTCACTTTGAGAAGGGAACTTGGAAGCAGCTACATGTACTGGAAAAGTTGCCGATCATCCGAGGCGAGTAGTATCCTCGCTTTATCCTTGCCACTCTCGGCGCTGAATGCTCGTCGCTCTCCCTCTTTTTCTCTGTGCCGTTTCTTTCTTTCCTTCCCCTCTCTTTTCTCTAAAACAAACGAAATCCTCTCTGTGCTGCGAGCGCGCTCCGCTCTGATGTCGTTAAGTCACGTGTTTGCTCCATTTAAGCAGAGGTAAGCCGCGAAATCCGGCTCATCCGCGATACGGCGGCGATAACTGACGCTTGCAGGAGCAGAGCACAGATTCCGAATAACGCCGATCGATGGCGCACCGTCTCCCCGCGCCGTCCCCGCCGCTGTCTTCATTTGTCGCGGTCTTAAAGCGGCGCTGCCGCGGCCGCGGCCGCTATCACCCTCGCGGTTGGGGTTGCCATCATCACCAGCGCAGTACAATTTCTGGTGCTCACGCGTGACATAAAAATTCCATAACGTAGCATGAAACGAATCTACCTGCTAGCCACCCTTATCTTATTTATTAACTTTCATCGATATCTTTTAAGTGACCACCCGTTCGTGAGCTAGAGTACCGTAAACAGGATGTATCGTAAATAACAGCGAACAGACACGGAAGAAAGTATACGATAATAGAAGCAAAAGCACTGCGATGAAGTTACGACTGTAAACGAGCTGACTGCGAGGCAGTTGCTATTAAGTGGCTTCGAGCTGCCACTGCCCTCAGTATGGAATATTATTCCACTCAGTTAAAATGTAAACATTTCGCTTAAGTTGCCATACTTTGAGGTGAGAAAAGTCATGGGATATCTCCTAAAACAGTGTCGGGCCTCCTTTTGCCCGGTGTAGTGGCATGAACTCAAAACGTCGCTGGAAGTCCCCTGCAGAAATACTGATCCATGCTCCCTCTACGGTATAGGCGTCCATAATTGCGAAAGTGTTGCCGGTGCAGGATTTTGTGCACGAATTGATCTCTTGATTATGTCCCATAAATGTCCGATGGGATCCATGTGGGGCGATTTCGGTAGCCATACTCTCCGCTTGAATTGTCCAGAATGTTCTTCAAACCAATCACGATCAGTTGTGGCACCGTGACATGGCACATTGTCATCCATAAAAATTACATCGTTATTTGGGAACATGAAGTCCGTGAATGGCGGCAAATGGTTTCCAAGTGCCCGAACATAACCATTTACAGTCAATGTGCGGTTCAGTTGGACCAGTGTGCCCAGTTCCATTCTACACTCATGCTCATAAATTATGGATAATTGCAGAATGTGGTGCCACACAACGTGGCACTACACAAAACTGGCGCTAATAGCATAGGCACATAGGGAACATACACGACACAGATATTTAAGTCCACGGTATTGGTGATAAGTAGAGAAAACCGTCTCAAAACACATGTGCTACAAAACGCCACTGTTTCCTATGCATGTACCCCGACATCAATGTGGGATATGATCACCATGCACACGTACACAGGCCACACAACGGATTGGCATACTCTGGATGAGGTGGTCGAACAGCTGCTGGGGTATAGCCTCCCAGTGCCTGTCGGAGCTCTGAAGTGTCGCGGGGGTTTGAAGACGTGCAGCGATACGTCGGCCGAGAGCATCCCAGACGTGTTCGATAGGGTTTAGGTCTGTAGAGCAGGCAGGCCACTCCATTCGCCTGATATCTTCTGTTTCAAGATACTCCTCCACGATAGAAGCTCGGTGGGGCCGTGCGTTATCATGCATCAGGAGGAAGGCGGGACCCACTGCACTCCTGAAAAGGTGGACATACTGGTGCAAGATGACGTCCCGATACATCTGACCTGTTACAGTTCCTCTGTCAAAGACATGCAGCGGTGTACGTGCACCAATCATAATCCCACCCCACACCACACACCATCAAACCACGACATCCATACAGGTCCGTTTCAAGTACATTAAGGCGTTGGTATCAGGTTCCTGGTTCACGCCAGATGAAAACCCGGCGAGAATCACTGTTAGGCTATACCTGGACTCGTCCGTGAACATAACCTGGAACCACTATTCCAATGACCATGTACTGTGTTCTTGACACCAAACTTCACGGGCTCTCTTGTGACCAGGGGTCAGTAGAATGCACCTTGCGGGCGAACAAACCATGTCTGTTCAGTCGTCTGTAGACTGTGTGTAGACAACTGCCCCAGTGGCTGCGGTAAGGTCCCGAGCAAGGCTACTTGCAGTACTCCGTAGCCGTCTGCGGGCACTGATGGTGAGATATCGGTCTTCTTGTGGTGTTGTACACTGTGGACGTCCCGTACTGTAGCGCCTGGACACGTTTCCTGTCTACTGGAATCGTTGCCATAATCGTGTGAACACACTTTGTGACACACGGAGGGCACGTGCTACGACCTGCTTTGTTTGACCAGCCTTTACCAACTGAAGTCGGAACTCTTCTGACCAGGGCACGGTTTTCCAGTCATCTAGAGGCGCTGTGGGCCATTTCGTGCTGTTAATAAAGGCACTCGCGTCCGTCGTCTGCTGTCATAGGTCATTAACGCCAGAGTTCGCTGCACTGTCCTAACGGCTACATTCATTGTATATCTCACAATCATTTCTGCTGTTATTTCACACAATGCTGCTTGCGCGGTAGTAGTGACAATTCTACGCAAACGCCGCTGCTCTCGGCCGTTATCCGTGGTGAGAGGTAATGCCTGAAATTTTGTATTCTCGGCACGCTCTTAACGTTGTGGATCTCGGAATTCCCTAACGATTTCCGAAATGGAATGTCCTATACGTCAGGCTCTAACTATCATTCCGCGTTCAAAGTCTGTTAATTCCCGTCGTTTGGCCATAATCACGTCGGAAACCATTTCACATGAATCACCTAAATTCAGATGATAGTTCTGCCAATGAATTGTCCTTTGCCCTTTTATACATCGTGTACGCGTTACTTCCGCCGTTTGGGTATGTACATACCACCATCCTGCGGCTTGTCGCCTCACTGTAAAGTTACAACTGCAAACGTTCGGTTGGGAGGTAGCTGGTCATGTGTGCTTCGAACCAGTGCTGTCTTCAGTATGAAAGATTGTACTACTTAGTACGTATGGAAATATTGGATTAATTTCCCAGGTAATTGGACTCAAATTTTACCCATGGTCCGCCTCCGTAGCTGATGGCCGGCGCGTTTGACTGCCATTGGAGGACTCGGATTGAATGCTGGGTATATCCTGGGATTTCTCATTGGTGGGAGGACCACTGAGGCTCATGTGCCAATTTAGGAGCTAGTAGAATGTGGAGTAACGGCTCTAAGGTGTGGAAAGACAATGGCCAAAGATCTATGTGCTGATCCCATAACTCTGGATGCCTCATCGAAGTGATACCATATGGCAGGCAATGATACGATCTGTTATCCGCATGGCTGTCCGTCTGATTGCCAATAAAAAGTCTGTCGACACCCCAGTTACGCGACATGCCACACTGTTCCATTAGTCGTGCTGATAAGACTGTCCTCTCTTCAGCTCAACAATGCAGCACTATTTCTGATTCAGATGTTTGCGGGAGTTTTATATACCCCATCTCCTTGTAAGTTTTTTCTCGCATACACAACTTTCAAAACTGACTTTCTTCCACGTGTTCTTAAATCGCAGGTGCTCTGTGAAGATACACGGTCCGGTCACATTAATGTGGCCACCGCCTATGTTCGAAGTCAACGTGCATGCAATAACGGGGGGGGGGGGGGGGGGGGCGGGGGACGTAGAAAAGAATGCTGTCGTTCCCAGAATGAGATTTTCATTCTGCAGCGGAGTGTGGGAGTGTGTGCTGATATGAAACTTCCTGGCAGATTAAAACTGTGTGCCGGACCGAGACTCGAACTCGCGACATTTGCCTTTTGCTTTTTTTTTTTTTTTTTTTTTTTTTTTTAATCTCATTTTGTTCTACATTGTTCGGTGAATTTGTTCGGGGCGGACGTCCGACGACACGACACCCGTTCATGTTCTTTGTTGATCCATTCACTCAGTTTTTTTTATTACAGAGGGTAGCTGCTTCAAATGGTGCTGAGCACTATGGTACTTAACATCTGAGGTCATCAGTCCCCTAGAACTCAGAACTACTTAAATCTAACCAACCTAAGGACATCATACACATCCATGCCCGAGGCAGGATTCGAACCTGCGACCGTAGCGGTCGCGCGGTTCCAGTCTGAAGCGCCTAGAACCGCTCGGCCACCCCGGCCGGCGACCGACTGAGCTACCTAAGCACGACTCACGATCCGTCCTCAGAGCTTCAATTCTGTCAGTACCTCGTCTCCTACCTTCCAAACTTCGCAGAAGCTCTTCTGCGAACCTTGCAGAACTAGCACTCCTGGAAGAAAGGATAAGGATATTGCGGAGACATGGCTTAGCCACAGCCTGGGGGATGTTCTCAAAATGAGATTTTCACTCTGCAGCGGAGTGTGCGCTTTTCGCGGGCAAGTGGTCTACCGACTTCTGCAAGGTACGCAGAAGAGCTTCTGTGAAGTTTGGGAGGTAGGAGACGAGGTACTGGCAGAACTGAAGTTGCGAGGACGGGTCGTGAGTCGTGCTTGGGTAGCTCAGTCCGTACAGCACTTACCCGCGAAAGGCAAAGGTCCCGAGTTCGAGTCTCGGTCCGGCACACAGTTTTAATCTGTCAGGAAGTTTCAATCCTGTCGTTATCGTAATGCGGTAATGTATTGATTTTTCGGGCCAAGGGTGTAAGCATTTTCCGAAAGGGATAAGTTTGTGAAGTGCTAGTGCCGCCATGGTTAAAGTATACCGTACATACCAAAATGGTGCTATCCAAAACCGGTGCCGAGGCAACTGTGATGCACTACGGGCCATAGGTGGCAGGGGTGAACAGCATCCGCGGAGACGCGTACGGGGGAACAGACGTGCAACTGTTAAGCAACTGGCCGGCCAGATGAACCAAAGGACTACCAACAGCGCCTCCTCAACAGCCGTTCAGCGAACGTTGCTGCATGTTGGCGTCCGCGGCATGCGCCTGGGAGCAAATGCCTTGCAACAGTCGTCGGAAGGGTCCAGGACGGAGGAGAAAGCGTTATAGTCAGCGGAATGTTTCGTGGCATTCCGTGGGTGATCTCGTCTTTCTGGGAGGTCATCTATCCTTGGGGGTCATGTTCACCCATACATGCAGTTTGATTTCCCCCGGCACGATGGCGTCTAGCAGCAGGACAAGCGCAATGTACCACACAACTTCCAGTGTACGTGCGTGGCTTGAAGAGCAGCAGGATGAGTTCACCGTGCTACCCTGGCCACCAAACTCCTATAGTTAAGCCAGATGATGAACTTGTGGGACCATCTCGATCGAACTGTTCGCACCATGGATCCTCAACCGCAGCTGGCCGCGGCACTACAGTCGGCGTGACTCTGCACCCATGTCGGTACCTTCCAGAACCTCCTTGACTCTCTTCCTGCAGGTCCTCCAGCAGGCTATACTGCAAAAACTTGTTATTCAGGCTTCTGAGAAGTGGTCAAATTAATTTGACTGGACTGTGTATATTTTATATCGAGCTATTGATTTCTCCAGCCATAATTTTCACAACATTCAGAAAGTTGGCAGATGGTTGCTCTTTGAAGTTCCGGAATCCACGAGCCAATGACAAAGGAGCGCGGCACATGGGCTGAGCGCGTGCGGAGTGTTTGAATAGACAAAGCAACAATCTTACAAGGGAATAGTCCAAGAAGACATGTCGCAACCTATCCTAAAATTTTTTACACAGGAAGAATGCAACGAAAGAAATGCACCGCCACAATTTTAGCTGCTAAGTGGCACTGCAAGTGTTTTGTAAAAATTGTTGAAGTTACACATTTTTGCGTATCCACAATTTCAATGTTCATGCACATTGGTTTGTGCAGCCCTGCCCACGTAGCGCGCGACTCGGCGAATCACTCGCGTAGCGTCCGGAGTTGAAAGACACCAATTTTAAGCACCAGCAGCCTGGTTTACAATGGAGCGAATGGAAGCGAATACGTGCGAATGAGCATTTGCAGAAAATTCACTACCATTCGCTTGTATATTGGTAGAATTGTTTATACTAGAGGGAACAGAATAGAACACGAGGTAGCGACCATTGCCTATGAACGCTGCATTATTAGTTTTTAGTTTTTGGACCTAATATTCGGCATACAGCTTACTAGAGCCACAGTGCGAAACTTTGCTATTCAGTGAGGATTATTTTGCATGGCGAGCGCACTGTTCTTGACGGAGTGTGCAAAATGGCGCAGGGAGGGAAGAATTTAATGTCTCAGTTTGCATGGAAGCGTGACATGTCTCGTGCACTTTACACGGAATTGCATCTTCATCGCTGCTTAGCACTGGTCCGAAATTTTCCTTCTATGTCGGCTGCCAATTTTCCCTGGCTTCTCATTACCATTGAGGGAAAGATTATAAACAGAACACTAATTAAGGACGTTGAGCATCGTCTCAAGAGTCGACACAGCAAGCGTTTCCAATACGCGTGTAAGGTCTAATGGTCAAATTCTTCTTCTTTTCTTTTTCCCAAAACAAAAATGGTCTAGTGGCAAAGCCCGCGCTTCGTGATCCAGAGAGCGCCGGATCAAATCTGCTCAGACCACGACTTTTTCACTATGATTTTTAACCGAGCATTCACGTCTCACAGATGTTGGAGTGTGTACGAAAGACACGTGTTTCGGGTTCCAGGTTAAACTGCAGGTCTCCATTTTCCGATTAGGTAACTGGGGAGGGTTAGGAAGACGTAAGTAGCTGCATTGGCGTCCAGTTGAAAGATCTGCAAGAGGCCTACCGGGTACACGAGACAGAATTTTCTTTCGCTCGTGCTTCTTTGCTCTGGTGAAAACTTGGCTTAAACGATACAAACATTTTTTTGAATAACTTCATATCGACAGTTCAATTATTGCACAAGTAATGCTGATAAAAGCGGCCAGCAGAGAAAATAAAATCATGGTCGTGTTTGGTGTCACAGACGACTTCTATCAATGACGACTTCTAATTTGATGAAATGAAATGTGTCTTGCAGTACTACATTTTATAACAATTCCTGTAGGCCATTCCTTATTATAATGTTTGAATGTTGTGCATTTGACTACTGTGAAACAGTTATTTGTTTATTCCCTTTAGTCGTCACAAAAATGCGAAGTGTCTACTGAATGACAAAAACTGACATTTTTTTTGTACCGGGTGCAGTCAGGCACTTCGCAGTAACCACTAATTTTGTTTAGACAGAACTGAGATGGAGTCAGAAATAGTCCCGGCCGTTGTTCTGCATATTGCGCTGCATACCAGGCATACTTGATCAAATTCGTAAAGCATGAGAAGAAGACTGGTAATGCACAAATGATTAGAGCTTAAGAATACCGTTACGCTGATAAACCTCAAATGAGAGAGGTATCGGAATTATGTTTTCTGATGATTTCCTGAAAAATACGATTCACTGTCGAAAAAATTCTTTATCGAGAGGTTGAATCGCACTATTAGTTCCAGGCGGAATCCACATTACATTTACAGATTTTTCGTCGTCCTCCACAAAAACAGCGGAGTCGTTATGTCCATACCATGAATCCAACAAAAGTAATGAATTAGTTTCTTCAGCTGGTAGGTATGCGTTTCGAACGAAATGTTGAAAATTGTTCTTTCCCGTTCTTCCAGATTTTGATACGTCGATTACAAGATTTTTGCAACTAAACAGTCCGTTTTTTATTTTTGTCCCAATTTTCTATGCAGTTCTTGAAGTCAGATATACAGCTGCGGAAACAGTAAACCACTCATACTTATCGCTGTCGTTATCGTATATGAATGTGTCATTGCATTCATTGATTGGGCAACCAACTCCGTCTTTTTTTTTACCCCGAAATGATCAGCGTTATAGACAGCAATTGCGGGGATAACAGCAAGTTTAGTCTTTACGTCAGCTATGAATTCCTCTATGGCATTGTCACTGGCAGCTGCTCTACATTTTTACGTGACGTTAAGTTGGTAATTTTGCGTAGCCAGATCAACGAAGCCTGGAAATTAGCAATGTTCATGTCAGACGCAATTCGGAGGGTCCACTCATGTAGACCTCCGCCGGTAACAGTGCATAGCCTCTCACGAGCAATTCTAGAAGTCTTTCCAAACAGTTTTTCATTCACATGGTTTCGGGTTTCCATTTGGCGCATATTTCTTACTTCATGTAATTCATTCTCCCATTTGTACAATTCACGCTTCCATTTTGCGAAACGAAAACGACTTTGCACACTGCGTAATTTCAAGCGTTTTTTCCCTCCTCCGTTTAAAGAATATTTCTCTGCCTTTTCTTTGCCACTGAAAGCTATTGCATTACGTGTTATTTTTAGGCTTGGAAGATATCCTTCTTCAGAAAGAACTGTTACTGACACAACTGATGTCGTCCGAACCACAATTCATGGAATCGTCACAGCTATTTCCTATTTTTTCTAACGTATCCACAATTTCAATCGAAACGTCGATATTATTCGAATGAATGTCAAGGAAATCAACTAACGGATGACACATATGTATGTCCTCAGGAGAAGCAGGTGATTTCGGCTGGAAACCACGCTCTTCATATTTCATCATTGCTAAATTCAGAACGTTAATTGGATTCCACATTACTGTGAAACTGGAAGGTAAAAAAAAAGTACTATTGGCAGGTATGCCTTACGAAAGCACAATAAATAGTAATTCAGCTTTATCTGTATTGTCAGTACTTACCAATTCTGCAAAAAGCAACCGATAATTTGTAATAGATGTTACTTGAATGGCTAATTCGAGAGAACAGTAACTGTGTACTGTAGTGTCAGAGAAACTATCAACGAACGGTAACCTGGAACGTCCTTTACAAACTACGATCGGGTTATGTCGTGTTTCCTGTTTACAAATGTACCACCGGCCTCGGGTGTGTGAGCTCCTAGTTGCGCATGCGCAGTTGCTACAGCGACAGTAGGGTGTACATTTCTACGGCCGCCTGGCGCATTACGAATTTGGCAATTTTCAGCTATTTTTTTTTTTAAATACTTGCAGTGCCTCTTAGCAGCTACAATTTTGACAGTGCATTTCTTTCGTTGTCTTCTTCCTGCGTAAAAAAAATTCACGGTGGGTTTCGACATGTCTTATTAGACCATTCCCTTGTTAGAGGAAGTGTCTGTTGGGGCGCAGATGCTCCATAGTCGTATAAGATTTGAGGACAGATGAAGTTAGAATAGGCTGTTCAGGCGCAGATATTGTATTATTAATGGGTGCCTATTTTCTGGTTCGTACTGGCAGCCTCTCATGTTGAAATTCACTGTATTCAGAACATTATGAAGTGATTTCTGTGTTTAGATGTTACGCTCGTGATTTTGTAGGTAAATGCTTTTAGGAAGAAAGTACAAAATCGAGTTTCCAGTGACCCATCCGAATAAGGGAGACACTTAAATTCGTCACATTCTCATTTCATGAGCTTCTTTCTATATTTCTTGAGGTATACGGATGTTCTTTTGTGCAAACTTTTCGTGTGTACTGTGTTTTTGTTCCATGTCCTGCCGTATATGCATGTATGATGTATGCGCCAGGTTGGCTTAACAGTACCTTAAAGGGATTTATAATTTTTCTGCTCGAATATTCTACAAAGTCATTGGTTGCCGTCATAGTCAAATCTAGTGCCTTTACGGCCGAGATGCACTTTGCGATCGGTATCAGACTATTCCACGGGATGTGCATTTTGCCCAGCAAAGATAGAAATTCTGAATTATCACTGCGATCAGTATTAAATAGTTCAGTGATAACGGTGAGCAATTCGTTCATCCTTGTCTCTGTATGCTTTTACAGAGTCATCTGCTGTGTTTAATGAGGTAGCTGGCAGTCATCATTTACGTATAAAAGTGCGGTTGGTTTACTCATTGCATTTTCAGTTTCAGCATTGTAAACTTATTCTAACAGATTGGAAAAAACATATCCATTCTATGCGACTACGACATAAGCATAGTCGCTCACACATTATTTATGTAAATTCATGTGTTTATCACAGCTTAGCAAAGTTAACGAACTTCATTTAACTATTTACTTATACCCTTTATAAATACGCTGCCGAAAATAAGTTACTCCTGTTCTTTGTCATATTTTTGTTAATGTTGCAGTCGGAACGCGTTATTGTATAAATTGATGAGTCTATTCTGTACGCTATATATGAGACGGCATATCTTATCAGGGCATATATCAGGTTACACATTGTAAGTAATCCGAATTTTATAGAAACAACAGGAGGCTTACATGTTTTTTAGCGTTTTATTAGTAACTGTATGAGCTCTTGTGTAGAGCTTAAATTACTCCTACCCATTTTCGTCCTACTGTATGGTAAAACTGAAAGCGAACATATAGCTCATTTGTACGGAGTAGGTCTCGATCAATTAAATTTGTGAATTGATGAATAATTAAATCATTTAAGATTACACTGAGGCATTGGAAATGTATCTCCCAGATTTGATTAAATTCGAGTTCCAAACTCTCAGGTTAACGAATAAAATATTAAAGGATCAAATCGTCATTGGTTATCAGATGGCTTTGAAGAAGCCAGTGTGAAAGGTTGGGTGAGTTGCAATAAATATCGTTAGTATCACGATTTAGAAACTATTGATCAATTATTCGTGGATTTGAATTATAAAAACGGCATAAAGTAAAATCGTAGTAGCGAAGGAATGCTTGATGTTCATTACTGTATCTATTTCATAAACCATGTGTCAACACATGCGAAAAACGTAGGATTAATAAGAAAGGAAGGAGTCGTCAAACTATACGCACGCGCACATTCTTACCAACAATCCAGTCACAGGAAGAAGAAACGATAAGGATAAAACTGTACACCAAACTCATGCATGATAGGCCAGAGAGCAGCTACCTTTATCTGTCAACCATGTGGTCAATAACTCGTTTCGGAAGTACGAAAAGTAACGAAACTATTAAAAATGAAGCAGACTGGCACACGATTTGAAACACATGCTGAACGACGAACCTGAACAAATAATATTGAACTGAGGGCTCACCACATGGCAAAATGCACGTCGTCTAATTCATACAATAAACACAGTGTAAAACACATAATTCTCGAAAGATATTCAAATAAATTAAAACTGCACTAGCACAGGAGGATATTAAAGGACATTACAGTGAAAGAAGATGAATTATTAGAGTTGAAGACTTAATATATCAATTGAGAAGCATGCGGTTGCTATCATTATTTCACTTGCTAACAAGAAACACCAATACCCACTAAATGAAATAAAATCGAACTACGTAAAAATAACTCCAACATGTACTACAGAAGACACAAAAACACATTCGCAGATAAAAGACTCACACTGACTGAAATGAGATACAGATGGGTCAACACATTCACCCATCGCTAAGTTTCGGTAGACAACTAATCAAGTTAAAGGAATGAAATATTAATAAACATGACGGCGCTCCCTAATTGAAAATAATTCTACGGCATGATGTATCACGATTAGACTGAAAAACGCTTTAGCGCCTCAAACTGACCAGGATCTTAAATATTATCACTTCTTAACTTAGATCACTGGAGGTGACCACAACAGACACTCTCATTTATCGAAGACCAAGCGAACAGAATCGTTACACGCAATCAGACTTTGTCCACAGGTAGCAGCGGAAATAGTGGGAGGAAACACTTTCTCGTTACTTGTACCAACCAATACAATTGCTTCTTGCCCTAATGTCTCTTTGGCCCAGCATAATACAGTGTATGGATGCATTACACAAAGACGCTCACACTCTCTCTCTAGCATACGAGATAAGGAATACGAAAAGGTACACAAAAGTACAGCAAAGGACCCAGAAATATAGCGTGGGTAAGAAGAAATGTAGTTATAACAGTATACATATATTTACTATACAAATAGAGGTGTGAAATGTAAAATATAAGTTTAGAAAACACAATATCTGAATCTTAATATGCCGTTGTTTCTATTTAATGAAGCACTCTGCTGTTCATACTTCTCTCAGAATCAAAAACAAAGATGGACAGACAAACAGAAGTGCCACGAAGTATAGAAAGGCCGCTGGCATCTCAACAGAGCCAATGGAGCGGTTCACATTGACACGTTTCAAGCTGAATCAGCATGGGACGATGTGACTGCATCTGTCATCCAAGATCATTTCGAATCTGTGCTCAGCCGCACGAGGTACACTGTTGCTGCCGGAAGTTTCAGCTATGTGGACTACCCCCAAATCACCTACTAATTTAATAATGTATTCTTCCTACTGGACCCTACACCCACAATAACTAAATTCGTTGTTTTTTATCCTTCCTGGTGTTTCAGTTTTAATAAGCAGGGGTGGGGTAGGGGGGGTGTATAAACAAATATAGCAGTTTTCCTATCTTTCGAATTCACAGGTTCTTTTCTTCAAAGGAGAGGGGAGGCAGACGTTTGTGGGAGTTGTGTATAATAGTGTGAGTACTGAAGTTGTAGATTCAGTCAGCACTACTTTATTGTCGTTTTCTTATCTATCACTCGTATAAAATATTTGACGGCGATGTTGTGGACATCGTCTGTGACATCGTCTCAGAAACATTGATGTATGAATAGGTTCAAATGGTTCTGAGAGCAATGGGACTTAACATCTGAGGTCATCAGTCCCCTAGAACTTAGAACTACTTAAACCTAACTAACCTAATCTCATCACACACATCCATGCCCGAGGCAGGATTCGAACCTGTGACCGTAGCGGTCGCGCGGTTCCAGACTGAAGCGCCTAGAACCACCCGGCCACACCGGCCGGCTGTGTGAATAGGATTGGGTTAAAATATTATTATTATTATTATTTAGCAAATGTGAGATAGCAAGTAAGTTGCAAGAAGAGATTGGTTGTTCTTTAAGAGAGGACAGCTTCTGTTTTGGCGTGAGATTGTTTTAATGCTTTCTTTGAAAGAAAACGCTTTCTGTACAAACAAGGTGTGGCTGATAGTTGAGGTTTACCAGGAGGGGAAGTTTAGAGGTCTCCCAGCACCAGTATAATGTATGGAATGATAGACGTTGCTACCGAGAATTGCTAATCCCCGCAGAAACTATGAGAACATATTTCAAGGTGGCAAGGACTGTAATCGAACAGAGAGAATCGAACAGAGATAGATGGTTTCGTATTTTGCTTGTGAATGTGTAGTAGATATAGCATGGGAAGCAAGGCATTAAGTCCCAACCTATTTGTACTACGTCACACGTGTGTTGACTTCTGTTTATAGATTTTAGACTTAGTGACAAGACATGGCTGATATATTTTTGTAGATATCAGAGTTGGTAACTACACGTGACTGACCTGTCTTCATAGAACTCCATTAAAATGTTTATTGGAACTGCCCAGCTGTAATGTTATTCACTTCCTTTTAATCACAAAACTTATTTCCTAGTAACATCTACATTCCTGATGATCATATATTCAAACGCAATTGATTCTGAAATCGTTAAACTTCATAATTGATCTCCGTTGCAGGCGCCATGAAATCATCAATGACGCAAATATTTGTTCAGAAATACAATCACCTGTAACATCCAGTGTATTAGATATACTGGTAATCACCAGCATGGAAAGAAAAACTTCTTTTGTTACTACTACTGAAATGATCAAGTGATCTGTAACATGGAGATCATCGCGCTGATTAATCAGGATATTTAGTATGTGGATGTTACATGCGAAGCTTAGTGCTTCAGGAATCGATCGTGTGTGAGTGTGTGTGTGTGTGTGTGTGTGTGTGTGTGTGTGTGTGTGTGTGTGTATGTGGGTGTGTGCGCGCCGCATCTCCTCCTAAATAATCACTGGACCGATTTCAACTAAACTTGGTACACATACAAGTATGCCTTACTGTCAGGCAACAAACCACCTACCTGTTATGGTTCGGTAGATATGACCTCATAAACAATGATATGCGTGAAAAACTGCCGCATTGTGCATAATGTTTCTCGGCTACTAATTCTATCCGCAAAACATTTTTCCGTCTGTATCCACGTATGTGCGTGGATGTACCCACAAAATTATATCACTGTATGACACACAGTTCAATAGATATGAGTTATTGTGCCCATTCAACCATCTCATTAGTGAAATGTCAGTGTTGACGGTAGGAACGTAAGGACAACACAACTCCGGCCCGACCTGGAATCGAATTCGGGCCGGGCCCCTTCGCTTGGCAATCCGTCACGTTGACCACGCAGCTACCGAGGAGGACATAATGCATTTATTATTTACTAATAAGTCACTCCTGCAGATGAGTCAATTGAAGTAAATCGCTGACACCTGCCAGCCCTTTACACAGCCTTCAACTGCGAAGCGCAACGGCTGTAGGCGAAAAAAATGGCCATGTAAAGAGATATGAAGATGCGTTGCGACAGACACGTTTAGAAATTGCGCTGTAGATACTCGAAACACCTATGCTCAGCGTACAGAAACTGTACGCTTCTAATAGAAAACGCAATACGAATTCCCAGGAAACGCAGGGTATTCAGCTAATACTAATTGTTGTTGTTGTTGTGGTCTTCAGACCTGAGACTGGTTTGATGCAGCTCTCCATCCTACCCTATCCTGTGCAAGTTTCTTCATCTCCCAGTACCTACTGCAACCTACATCCTTCTGAATCTGCTTAGTGTATTCATTTCTTGGTCTCTCTCTACGATTTTTACCCTCCACACTGCCCTCCAATGCTAAATTTGTGATCCCTTGATGCCTCAGAACATGTCCTACGAACCGGTCCCTTCTTCACGTCAAGTTGTGCCACAAACTCCTCTTCTCCCCAATCCTATTCAATACCTCCTCATTAGTTATGTGATCTATCCATCTAATCTTCAGCATTCTTCTGTAGCACCACATTTCGAAAGCTTCTATTCTCTTCGTGTCCAAACTATTTATCGTCCATGTTTCACTTCCATACACGGCTACAATCCGTACAAATACTTTCAGAAACGACTTCCTGACACTTAAATCTATACTCGATGTTAACAAATTTCTCTTCTTCAGAAACAATTTCCTTGCCATTGCCAGTCTACATTTTATATCCTCTCTACTTCGACCATCATCAGTTATTTTGCTCCCCAAATAGCAAAACTCCTTTACTACTTTAAGTGTCTCATTTCCTAATCTAATTCCCTCAGCATCACCCGACTTAATTCGACTACATTCCATTATCCTCGTTTTGCTTTTGTTGATGTTCATCTTATATCCTCCTTTCAAGACAGTGTCCATTCCGTTCAACTGCTCTTGCAAGTCCTTTGCTGTCTCTGACAGAATTACAATGTCATCGGCGAACCTCAAAGTTTTTATTTCTTCTCCATGGATTTTAATGCCTACTCCGAATTTTTCTTTTGTTTCCTTTACTGCTTGGTCAATATACAGATTGAATAACATTGGGGAGAGGCTACAACCCTGACTCACTCCTTCTCAATCACTGCTTCCCTTTCATGTCCCTCGACTCTTATAACTGCCATCTGGTTTCTGTACAAGTTGTAAATAGCCTTTCGCACCGTGTATTTTACCCCTGCCACCTTTAGAATTTGAAAGAGGGTATTCCAGTCAACATTGTCAAAAGCTTTCTCTAAGTCTACAAATGCTAGAAACGTAGGTTTGCCTATCCTTAATCTTTCTTCTAAGATAAGTCGTAAGGTCAGTATTGCCTCACGTGTTTCAGTATTTCTACGGAATCCAAACTGATCTTCCCCGATGTCGGCTTCTACCAATTTTTCCATTCGTCTGTAAAGAATTCGTGTTAGTATTTTGCAGCTGTGACTTATTAAACTGATAGTTCGGTAATTTCCACATCTGTCAACACCTGCTTTCTTTGGGTTTGGAATTATTATATTTTTCTTGAAGTCTGAGGGTACTTCGCCTATCTCATACATCCTCCTCACCAGATGGTAGAGTTTTGTCAGGGCTGGCTCTTCCAAGGCCGTCAATAGTTCTAATGGAATGTTGTCTACTCCCGGGGCCTTGTTTCGGCTCAGGTCTTTCAGTGCTTTGTCAAACTCTTCACGCAGTATCGTATCTCCCATTTCATCTTCATCTACATTCTCTTCCATTTCTATAATACTGTCCTCAAGTACATCGCCCTTGTATAGACCCTCTGTATACTCCTTCCATCTTTCTGCTTTCCCTTCTTTGGTTAGAACTGGGTTTCCATCTGAGCTCTTGATATTCATACAAGTGGTTCTCTTTTCTCCAAAGGTCACTTTAATTTTCCTGTAGGCAGTATCTATCTTACCCCTAGTGAGATAAGCCTCTACATCCTTATATTTGTCCTCTAGCCATCCCTGCATAGCCATTTTGCACTGCCTGTTGATCTCATTTTTGAGACGTTTGTATTCCTTTTTGCCTGCTTCATTTACTTCATTTTTATATTTTATCCTTTCATCAATTAAATTCAGTATTTCTTCTGTAACCCAAGGATTTTTACTAGCCCTCGTCTTTTTACCTACTTGACCTTCTGCTGCCTTCACTAAATTTTGTAAAAAAAAAAAAAGTTGTGAATGTGTTCATAGATGTCAGGGTGAGGTGTCAGGCTGATGTGTGTTCGTGGATGGCATGGTCAGTAAAAAGAAATGACTGACCTGTATTCGTAGATGTTAAGATTAGTTATAGACGATACTGACGCATATTCATACACGCCAGTAAAAATGGCAATACAAGAAATGCAACAGTATCAAGATAACGTGGCCAACAATGAGCATAAGCGGTATGAAACTTTGAGTGGATTTTTTGAGTGCCTTAAACCGTAACAACTTAGCTTATTTGCCTTTAATAATTTCATAAAAATCTTTATTCTAAAAAATATAATTCTGACATTCGGAAGTACTTACTCGTATTTTATTACTAGATGAAAATTGAAAAAAAAAAAGATACGGCCTCTTTTCAAAATACTAGGTGTCAGGTCGTCAACTACTTAACATAAACATGAACATGTTCTTGAACCGGCGCTGTAATTATTCCATATAAGAAACAACAATTGCCAATTTTCGTACCTGCTACATGGATTTGTGCTGTAAATACGAATGTAGACCTGTAGTTACTCTACACTGCCTTGACATTAATTCTAGGTACAATTAATGTTTAAATTTAATGGTAACGCCCTCGCTTAGTGAGTGTGTGGCTGGCAGTATTCTTTGCACATTTTGCTGGTTAGCGCTATATGGTGTACCGTATCTATAGATATTATTTTCCTGCTGGATTAGGTTTAATGGAACTGGAGATTCTCGCATGTTGTGTTGGGGTCTCTCTCTCTCTCTCTCTCTCTCTCACACACACACACACACACTGGCGCAGCGACCTGCGCTGAACACGGGCCCGGTGTCGCCGTACCGCCAGACCAGAGGAGCGCCTCTCCTGGCTCGCCCGCTATCAGATGGGCGCCGCCCTGCCCACACAATGCTTCCAATCACCGGACGGAATGTCGCTGCGTAACTCCCGGGGCGCTGCCCATCTCACAGCACCACAAATTTCTCTCTTTGCCCTGTTGCTGAATACCTGCCACTGCAGAGCAGATGCGAAGCAGGGACGTCCTTTTACCTGCCGTCTAGCACGAACCCAGAGTTTCTCTGCAGAGAGAAGATTATTTTGATAAGTGAAACCACAGCAGTCGTCGATCTGCAGGTTGGCTTGAACGCTGTTGGTTATTACGAGGGTCACTCCAAAATAAATGCACTCTTTTTTTTTTTTAATCCATCTTTTATTCTACATGTCTGAACGTTTTACAGTGTGTAGATACATCCTTTAGGAACAATATTTTCATTTCTCCACATAATTTCCATCCCTCTAAACTGCCTTATGCCATCTTGGAACCACCGCCTGTATACCCGCACGGTAAAATTCTGGACCAACCTGTTGCAGCCACTGTTTGGCAGCGTGCGGAGTCATAATCTTCAAACCTTGTTCCACGAAGAGAGTCTTTCAGTTTCCCAAAGAGATGATAGTCACATGGAGCCAGGTCAGGACTGTATGGCGGGTTTCAGTGTTTTTCATCCGAGTTTTGTGATCGCTTCCATGGTTTTATGACTGACATGTGGCCGTGCATTGTCGTGCAACAGCAAAACATCCTGCTTTTGCCGATGTGGTGGAACGTGACTCAGTCGACCTTGAAGTTTCTTCAGTGTCGTTACACATGCATCAGAATTTATAGTGGTTCCACTTGGGATGATGTCCACAAGCAAGAGTCCTTCGGAATCGAAATACAACGTAGCCATAACTTTTCCAGCAGAAGGTGTGGTTTTGAATTTTTTTTTCTTGGGTGAATTTGCATGATGCCAGGACATTGATTGCCTCTTCGTCTCTGGTGAAAAATGATGGAGCCATGTTTCATCACCTGTCACAATTCTTTCAAGAACTTCATCTCCACCATTCTCGTACTGTTCCAAAATTTCGCTGCATACCGTTTTTCTTGTTTCTTTGTGAGCCACTGTCAACATCCTGGGAACCCACCTGGCACAAACCTTTTTTAACGCCAACACTTTCAGTATTCTGCCAAACACTTCCTCCCCTATCCCAACGTAGCGTGACAATTTGTTCACTGTGATGCGTTTGTCAGCAGTCACCAATTCGTTAACTCTCTGCACATAGTCTGGAGTGTGTGCAGTACGAGGCCTGCCGCTGCGAGGACAATCCTCAATATTGCCATGACCGCTTTCATGACGTTACCTGCTTGCCCACCGACTAACCGTACTGCGATCGACAGCAGCATCTCCATACACCTTTTTCAACCTCCTGTGGATGTTTCCCACTGTCTCGTTTTCACAGCACAGGAATTCTATGACAGCACGTTGCTTCTGACGAACGTCAAGTGTAGCTGCCATCTTGAAGAGATGCTGGGACGGCGCCACTCACGGGAACAGGTTAAACTAAATTTGAAAACAAGCGGGAAGGATGTATCTACACACTGTAAAACTCTCGCACATGCAGAATGAAAACTATATTTTTACAAAAATGGTGTGCATTTCTCTTGGAGTGACCCTCGTACTAGGTATTGTACAACCGCAGGCGATATGATCTTATCTGTTCTTCTGAACTACAGTTCTGTTTAAATTAGTTGGTGCTGTTTTGTCGAAAACTAACGTTTTGAGACCGTCGCTGTATACAAAATATAGGTTTATCCTTGCAGAGAAAAAAGAGCCACAAGTCACTTTTAATAGGCTATTTGTTCACACAAGTAGAACCGTTACCAACTAAGAACTGAAAGTTTCATATTTAGAATGCTGCTCATGTTTAGATTACATGTATTGTTGTTTACCTTAGTTGTCAGCTGTTTTCCTCCCAAGAAAATATCGCCACAAGGAGGAAAACACGGCTGGACAACAAACGTAAACAAAAATGTAATCTAAACGTGAACAGGAGCCCGAAGGAGAATCTGTCATCGGTAACGATGCTATTTTTGTAAGTAAACAGAGATTACTCATGATTGCTTGCGTTTCCTTCTTGAAAAACTCAAATTGTAAATTAGTTGCCATTTGACAGTGAACGGACTGGACTGCCCCCGTCAGCAAAAATGAAATATGCGTATGGCATATTTGGCCAAGAATCCCCTTTCGAGGCGTTCAGCCATCTCATGCAAATATTTTCATTTGACATCACTTCAGCAATTAGCACGTCGATGACGATGACATGATGATGAGGACAACGCGACACGCAGCTCCGAACGAAGAAAATCTTCAATCGTCCGGGAATCGATCCCGAGATCTTCGCATGGCATTCAGCAGCGCTAAGCACTCCACCGGGACATCCCCGCCGGCAATTGTAGGGTGAGAGCTTGGCGTTGTCGGCTTCTACTGTTTTTCTACTTCCGCTACGCAAAGCATTGTTTCTATCAGTTCTCGGGTAGGAAACTTTTCTAGACGCGAAAATTTCAATTTCAAGGAAAAAGCACAATTTCAAGGAAAAAGCAAAACTTAAGCACTAATTAAAGTTAATACCTATTTTTGACATATTTAGAGACGTAGAGATTTATACCATAGGTGAATTACTGAAGTCTTGCGTTTTTTTTGGGGGGGGGGGGGATGGAGGCATTAAGCTTCATGCTTTTTACGATTTAAATACTGACAAATACAGTAAAACACAATATGATACCAAAATTAGGAAAGATCCACTGCCGTGTGATATATTCTGGCTGATATCTAGGTATTCGCGTGGGAACGGAAGGACTGGTGACCCAAACAGCTCCTTCAGCTTTCTTCATCCTTCACACATAACTTGCCTTTATTAAAGTAAACAAGTTTTAAAATCAATTAACAGTCAAATTGACTGAGCAGACAGTAAAAAAATAACTTTTAAACAGCTGTCGCTAATTATGAGCCACCAACCATTACCTATATACCAAAAGTACAGAATTTTTAAAAACAATTAACAGTCACTGAATAGTTAGCTACAGTTGACCAAAACTGCCTGATCAGATTTTAAGCAAATTACTTTTAAACAGTAGCTATCAAATTTAATGGTGGTTGCATAAACCCCACCGGGAGGGGGATGGGTGAGGGAGGGAAAGAGCGAGAGGTAAGGACGTACATGGAAGTTACTTAACTTGGACAGGATGGCCGTCATCTTTCCACTCCTTAAAACTGCAAGAGACCGGATCACCTTCACTAGCGTCGAACCGGCCAAATAACCTAGTCGCTGGCGTGTTTTCCAAAATATCATGCCCACTCACGGAGACCACTTCACAGGATAGACGATAACCGACAGTGAAAACCAGGCTCGGCCCCTTCACAGAGTCGATTCATTCTCTCGTGTACCATTCCAGAATTCCAAACTTCTCGCGCCCCCGGCCGACTCGTCCAGCACACCACACGCTCGCTGTCAAAACCTTCGTGCTTGCGGCTTTTGTCCCCACCGATGGCGCCACCGGAGTACCTTCAAAGTTATCCAGACAAGGATCATCAACGATGGGCGAAATCGATAGAAGACCGAGCCCGCACGGCTCACTAGTTACCAACGAAAAAATTTTTTTCAGTGAGTTCAACAATTTTTTGAAGGAATAGTCAATTTGCTAATGGAAGGAAGTGGGGGGAGGGGGATAAAAATTGTTGAAGGAGACCTATGAAAGAATGCAAAAAGCAAATTCACTAGTTTCATATATCTATTGGTAGCAGTAGGTATTGAGAGAAGAGGCTTGCACAGGATAGACTAGCGTCGAGAAGTGCACAAAACCAGTCTTCGGACTGAAGATCACACCAACGACAGCTAGTTTTTTCCTCGTTGCCTTGCTGCAGGACGTTTTCATTTGTTAATCGATCAATCCCTCCGATCTTCAACAGTATCCTGGAACGCGACATTTCATACATTTCTAATCGTTTCATTTCTGTCTTCTCCACTGTCCACGTTTCGTAGGCGTACAGAGTTGTGCCGCTAACGTGACGTTAAGTTCTAGTCTTGTCACGAATAAGTGAAGCGTTTAGCGAGTGAAATTGTGACTGGTTGAAGCTTTTTTTTTCATTCAGTGCACTCACTGCGAATATTATGAAGTATTCATTTACCTTTTGAATCTCTTTTAGCTTTACATGCCGTTATCAAGTAACAATTCCATACGTCGATTTACTAAAGTCCAGCTGGATTTCAGATACATAAAAAGTAATTCGTGGCGTCTGAGAGACGACAACATCAACTTACTACATTTGACATGAATTAGGAAAATCTGTTGGTCCTGAGAAGGTAACAGGTTTAAACGTCCGTGTTACTCTTTCGCTACATTAATAATATACTAGGTTCACAGAAAAAGGTGTTACTCTCAGTTTTTTTCTAATGCTTATTTTTATTTCTATGTTTGGAGCTGAAAAACATCTGCTTACGCGAGACCCGAATAACTGCGGTGGATACATTAATTTCCTATCAACGCCTCGGAAATGTTAGATATATTTCAAGTCAGTACGAGCTGATGATTCCCGTAGAATGCTTCGATAGCCTCCATGCACAAGGTAAGTAGTCCAGTAAAACTGTCAGAAAAAAAGCCTGCGCCTTGCAAAAGGTGGGGTAGAAGATTTTATTTTTTTAACTCTTTCATATTGTTGGAAAGGTTAGAAAACCAAGTTTTGCCAACAAAATTTTCCTTGGGGAAACTTTCTGCAGTCAAAAAACTTCGAAAATTTTGGACTTTTTCAGTTTTTTCAAAATATTTCAGTTTATATTTGCTCCTATCGCTTTGACATCTAGTTTCTTTTTTAAAGAGCACAAAATTCTCTACACATTTGATTCTTACCATTTTTTTCTACTCCCAGCATCTAAGGCGCTACGGCGCGTCAAAAAATACCAATTTTTCAGATTTCGAGCAAAGTGGTAAATTACCTAATTGTTGAACACTATTATTTCGGTTTCTATTTGTGTAGTATAAACATATTAATCATCATGTTATTCATTGGAATTTACCATCTCACTCTGCTGCAGGGCCAGGACAAACAGCATCATATTCAGTAACTACGAACATATTCACGTCAGAATGCGTGAAGTTTATTTGAGTCACAATATGTAATACGATTGCATGCGGGTGCCGTACGTTTTCTACAGTTGATTGACGTTAATGATCAGTTATAAGAAAAAGTGTGTAGGAATTGTTCTTTAGCGGACAAAAGCGTATTTATTCTTTGGTGATTGTTCACAGCGCGCTGACAGCTATTAGCACACAACAATAAGGGTCCTACAGTTTGGAGTCGCTTCCATTCAGTATATGTTGTGGTGCTGAAAATGAGTATGTCTGACATGAATTTGTGTTTCATTTGCGAAAAAACTGTGGTGAGTGGTGGACGCAATGTGAAAAAGAAAGGACTGAGCACTCCTTGTGGTGAGTCATAACTGTCAGTTGGCCAGGATACCAGTGTTCTCAGGGAACAAGTCATAAAAAAATTTGTAACTGCCCTGAAAACGATTAAAAGTAAGGGACCCACAGCAAAATTATGGGCTCAGTAGTACAAGATGGTCACTCTCACGAAACAATTTATTGAAGCAGATCGTTCAGGCAATTGGAAACTTCATCTTGAAAGCGTGCGTAAAATGCTTCCCTACTTCCATTCAGCTGGACATTTTATGTACGCTAAAAGTGGCCACCTCTACTTACAGGATATGTTGAGACTCGAGGAAAGAATGGATTTATCCGAATATGAGAAGTTCACAACGAAAGGACATTTTACAATCCAGCGATCAGATTAGTATTGGTCAGGGGTTCCTTCTGACATGACTATAGAACAAACATTGATGAGAACCATGAAGAATTCTGGAGGACTTACTTCTGGCCGAGGAATTACGGATAGTGTATTAACCAGATGGACATTGGGTATGATTCACATGCAGAACATTTGTGAAGAAATTGAGTCGTATTGCGAAGTGAGCGCAATAACATCAGAACAGCATGTAGATGCAAGAAGTTGTCGCATCGAACGAGATGGCATAGACTTGCGTAAACTGCGTGATTGGTTTTCAATGCACCCTCCCTTCCCTGAAAGCGATTGTATCATGCCTATCAGCAGTGGTATTCTCGGAACGGAGGATGTTAATTGTCATATGTGTCGCGAAGAGGGGGAAAAAGGCATGAAAAGAATAGTTGGTGACAATTTCCATGATGTAAAGTTCCGTAGAAAAGATAAAGTTGTGACTCCTTTCTGCGTTCAAAGTTCCGTAGAAAAGATAAAGTTGTGACTCTTTTCTGCGTTCAATTCTGTAAAAGCTGGGAGCACTAAAATTACTCCTGTTGATCCTTTAACTCTTTTCCAAAGGATGTGTACAGACCCTGAATCCGTAACTCAAGGTATTTCTGGTGACACTGAGGAACTTGGCCCATAAAAACTTTGGAAGTGATAATCTATCTGTCTCAAGTGCGCTAAAGTGCGATATTACAAGTATTACACACCCAGAACTGTCAACATTTTTTAGTAACTGACAACACATTTTAATTGTAATAAAGCTGCTTATTTTTAATGTCAACTGTGTGGCTTTTATACACAAGAATAATTACCTACCTAATTAGGTTGCCTATTGCAGCTAATAATAGTTCAGTTTCCTAAGACAATTTATTTTGTGTGTGTGTGTGTGTGTATGTCTCTTAATGATGTATTTTTATATTTATAGTTTTACAAATACCAAGGCTGAGCTGGCCCATAGCGAACTTCAGGTAGTGATGTAAGAATCACAATAGTTGGGTGCCCAGCAATCCTCATGTTGCATACAGAAAAATTGAATACCTGAAAGTGAGGTGGTAAATTCCAACTTATAACATGATGTATAATGTATTTATACTACACAAACAGAAACTGAAAAAATAGTGTTCAAAAATAAGGTATCTTGCCACTATGCTCAAAATTTGAAAAATTGATATTTTTTGAGGCGCTGTAGCGCCTTAGATATTGCGAGTAGAAAAAAATGGCAAGAATCAAATTTGTAGAGAATTTTGTGCTCTTTAAAAAGAAAATAGACGTTAAAGCGATAGGAGCAAATGAAACTGAGATATTTTGAAAAAACTGAAAAAAGTCCGAAATTTTCGAAGTTTTTTGACTGCAGAAAGTTTTCCCAAGCGAAATTTTGTTGGTAAAACTCGGTTTTCTAATCTTTCCAACCATATGAACGAGTTGAAAAAATAAACTCTTCTACCCCACTTTTGCAAGGTATATTTGCTATTTGACTGGACTAAAGATGTCAGCGGAGAAACTCTTTATCTGGAGCAGTCTTTTCTGGTTCACATTGTGTAGTCTCGAAAATACTTGGTATTCGGGCGAAGTTAATAGTCGCTCGAGCAGTACTGCTGGGTTAGGGTAGGGGAGGTGTTAAGGTGACATGTTTTATTGAAATGAACGTGTAAAAGTAGTTGATCGATGTTCGTTTATTACTGTACCATAAGAAAACAGTGCTTACTTTAGTCAAGTTACAAGCTCGTGGTGTACTCCAAGAGGATGCCTCATTAACCTTGCAAAAGACACGAACCATCTTACTACGTAGTTCAGGAATATTTTACAGCTCTGTGGGTATTGCATCGCCTTAGGGTCTGTGGAAAAAAAGGTTAAATAAACTACTGCAGAGCAAATGAAGCAGCTTTACTTCGTACGCTCCGTTAAGAAGTGGAACACGAAGGAAATTAACAACTGAACGTAGCTTATGCCATCTAACTAATTTGCGAAGTGTACATATAATGAAATCTATACGTACAAGGTGACAATTATTGAACTATATGAAAAAAACGTAAGTTAGTTACAAGCTACGGCGTGCGCTCACTTTATTCAACTTGTAAACGTCACTACAAATATTCGGATTTACATTATGATATGTTAGATATGCCTTCCATCACTGGCGATGATGTGGCGCAGACGAATAGCGAAATTCTGCATGAGCCGCTGAAGTATCGGAACATCAATGCTGTCTGATGATCTCCTGTTTTCAGCTCAGCAGTGGTTTTGAGGTTATTGCTGTACGCCTTGTCTTTTATGTAATCCCACAAAAAGGAGTTGCATGTGTTCAGATCCGGAGAATATGGCGGCCAATCGAGGCCCATGACAGTGGCCTCTTAGTACCCCAGAGCCAGAATGCGGTCCCTAAAGTGTTCCTCCAGGACATCAAAGACTCTGTCGATGGAGTCTTGCATGAACTATATCTTGTCGAAATCAGGGTCACTTTGATAATGGGGATGAAATTATGTTCCGAAACTTCCTCGTACAGCTCGGTAGTTACCGTGCCGTCAAGGAATGTCGCACCGATTATTCCGTGACTGGACACTTTACACCGGACAGTCACCAAATGACGGTGGAGATATTTCTCGATCGTGAAATGCGGATTCTCAGCCCCCCAAATACGTCAGTTTTGATTATTGAGGAACCCATCCAAATGAAAGTGGGCCTCGTTGCTAAACCAAACCATACCATGCGCATACTAATTCCCATCATGCCCCGCGGCCAACCGTGCAGTCTGATCGTCCTAATGCAAATCGTCAGAAGTTATTACTATTTTATTTCATATAATTTAATAATTTTCATCTTGTATTTGTATATGACACCCTTTAGCGAATTTGTAAGCTGATATTCTCGTGATCACAAACGTTTCTTCAAGGATCTGCCATTATGATTCATTTCTGTGACATTTACCGGTGGATCTAACACATTTGTGAACATTCGCTCTACCCTTCATGAAGCCATTCGATTTGTCATGTGTTCATTTGACACGAAGACTCATGATCATCAAGTGCCTCTTTCTAATTATCTAAAATGACGTGCTAGATAGGGCGTCTGACTACAGGCGTAACTGTCAAGAGCTGCTGATTGGAGCCGTTTTTTTTAGCACGTGTGAGTTTCTGTGTAACGAACCACTCAAAGCTGCCAAGTACCCAACACTTCTTAAGACCAAAATAACAAGAAACGTCTACGACAAACAAATTTATGTGTATTTACATTACAATGAAACTAAAAAATGCAACGGCAGTTCACAATGATTTAATGTCACATTTTGGGTATTGTAACGAAGGAAGGAACGATACAAATTTTTTGGCGTTATCTCAGTTCTCTGTGTTATTTATTAGTGTACTGCTTTTCTTTCACTTATACGCTAATTCAGAATAGTCTGGCTTACTCTGATGCGTTCAGCGCTCTTGCTTCTAAATTCCTTATTGTGCTCATTCAGCTTGCATGCAGTGACACACTGTTCATTATTGAATAGCTTATTTGTTAAGTATTGTGGTATACTAGGGATAACCAAATGAGGCAGCACTGTTTAAACAGACAGGTATTGTATTCGGGAAGGAGGAGGTTCCAGTCTTCATCCAGACATCCTGATTTAGGTTTCTCGTGGTTTTCCTAAATTATTTCAGGCAAATACCGAGATGGTTCCTACTATAAATCTACGTTCTGTCCCACCCTTGTCATATTATTAGACCTATGAGTCTGTAAATGGCCATATATGTGAATTACTTCACTTTGTGGCTCTTAAATTGTAATACCAAGGCATGTCCAATATCCTTATAAAAGAAACCTATGGACAAATAAAACTACTATTACTGCCACAACTACTACCTGTTGCAGTACTATATATTTTCTGACCAGGTAAATACCATCAGAAAATTTCGGTTCATCATGTAGATAAGAAAAATTCCATTCTTTTGCAATTGAATTTATTCGCTTGCCTAATACGTTTCGCCTATTCATGCTAGGCATCTACGGTGGTCTATAATTCAAACAAAGTTATTTAATTATACATATTTTGGAATGAAAAGGTTTCCTAAAACTCAAATTTGTGTTACACTTTAATGATCTTTTTCCTTTTTTTTTCTAGCTATTGTCAGACGGCACTCTACATCGGCCACCATCAGTTATCTTGCTATCCAAATAGGAAATCTCATCTGCTACTTTTAGTGTCTCATTTCCTAACTGAATTCCTTCCGCATCACTTTGCTTTTTTCAGTCCATTACTCTGGCTTTACTTTTCTTGATATTCATCTTATAACTTCTTTTCAAGACACTATCCATTCCGTTCAACTGCTCGTCCTAGTGCGTTGCCATCTATACCAGAATTACAAAGTCATCAGCAAACCTCAAAACCTTTATTTCATCTCCCTGAACTTTAATTACATCTCGTAATTTCTCATAGGTTTCTTTTACTTTCTTTGCTTCCTCAATATACAGAAAATAATATCGGGGAGATGCTACAAGGGCAATCTCAAAAGTGAGGTCTCCTATTTTTTATAAATAGATAGACCTGTTTATTTCTACAATGGTTTACATCAGTTTACAGCTTGAACATTTAGCTATTTTTCGTCATAATCACCATTTCTGTCGATGCATTTTTGTAGGCGCTGTGGCAGTTTTTGTATGTCCGTGTCATACCAGCTCGCTGCCATGCTGTTCAGAAAGTTATGAACCACTTCTTTCACCTCGTCATCGGAGCTGAATCGCTTTCCGGCCATACGTTCTTTTAACTTAGGGAACAGGTGATAGTCACCGGGCGCCAAGTCAGGAGTATAGGGTGGGTGGGTGTTTATGTTCCACTGAAACTGTTGATGGAGAGCAACGGTTTGCCGAGCGATGTGTGGGCGAGCGTTATCATGGAGAATGTGTTCGCCCTTGCTCAACACGCCTCTTCTCCGGTTCTGAATTGTCCGATTGAGTTTTTTTCAGAGTCTCACAGTACTTGGCAGCGTTAATTGTGGTCCCAGTGGGCCTAAAGTCGACCAACAATACCCCTTTCCGATCCCAAACAACGGTTGTCATGTCTTTACCGGCAGACTGTGTTCGTTTGAATTTCCGCGGCTTTGGCGAAGAAGGATGCCACTACTGGCGTGATTGTTGCTTGGTCTGTGGTGTAAAGTGGTATGCACAAGTTTCGTCACCCGTGACAATTGAGTCCAGAAAGTTGTTCTGTTCAGCTACAAGGCGGTGAATTAATGCGCGGGAAGCATCAGATAGCTGCCGCATGGGATCCTCAGTCAGCATGCGTGGCACCCATCTTGCCCACACCTTCCGGTAGTTCAATGTTTCGGTTAAAATTCTGTGAGCGGTGCTTCGGGAAACCTCAGGAAAGAACTTGCAAAGATCATCCGGGTGATCCGCTGATCTTCACGCATGCTTTGCTCAACCTTCAACACCGTCTCCTCAGAAACTGACGGTCTCCCGCTCCTTTGTTCGTCATTAATTTCGGGACACCCAGCTGCAAACTCTCTACACCGCTTACGAAGATTTTTGACATCCATGCACGACTCACCATACACTTCCGTCAATTGGCGATGGATTTCAATCGGCACAGTGCTCTTTGCGTTCAAAAACCGAGTAACTGCGCGCAATTCGCACTTGGCGGTAACATCCAACGGGAGCGCCATTCTCAACGGCTGCCAAGCCAAGACTGAGCGCCTCAGCGCGGCTTGCGCATGTTTACACACAGCGCGTGAAGCACTCTTCATAACAGTGTGACCAACTGCCACACAAACAGAGTACTGTACTTATAAAAAAAAATAGGAGATCTTACTTTTGGGATTACCCTCGTACAACCCTGTCTCACTCCCTTCACATCTGTTGCTTCCCTTTCATATCCTTCAGTCCTTACAGCCGGAGCCTCGTTTCTGTACAAGTTGTTGATAATTTCTCGCTCCTTATATTTTATCCCTGCTATCTTCAAAATTTTAAAAATGTTTAGCCCTATGAAGGACATAACCAAACGAATAGCTGGTCAAGCGTATGTTACGACCAGATTCGCTGCTAAAAAGTAGTTAAAAAGTTGATAGAAGCAAAGAATTGCCGAAACAGGCCAAGATAGGAGTAAATAAGGCAAATTGTGGATGATATAGGATGCAGCAGTCGTACTGAAGGCATAGCGCTTAGAAGGACAGGTGCTGTTACGTCTGTTTTCATGATATGTTTTGTAACGGTAATTGCTGCGCCTTCCGACAGACTGCGCAGTAGTCGCTTGTGACTACCTGAAGTAGATTTCTAACAATGGGGCACTAAAACACATTAAGAGTTGTTGATGTGTTTCGTCGTGTTAAAAAAATTTCTATCAAAAAGTGACAGTGAAGTAATATGTACGTGTGTGTTTGCAGACTTCTTACGCATTTACTGGTAATTTATGTGTTGTATTGAATTATTGTCATCCGACAAAGAAAACGGCGTACGCCGTGCTGTTTCGCTCCCGGGTGTCGATCAGGATACAAGTCACCTGCAGCAGGTAGGCTCTTGTTTAGACCGCCAGTGATTTTACTAATAGGACTAGAACTATTCCGAGGAAGGATATTTGCTGAACAAGTATATCATACGTCTGTGACAAACATTTCACTGATGATTTTTCTTGTTAAAATTGACTCATTCGATATAGTAGGAAACAGGATCGAAATACCGAGAACGAGGTGGAATTTAAAGCCAGGGTCAGTGCCTCATATTTTTCTAAACTTGCCAGGTTATTTAACAACTCACTTGAAAGTGCCCAAGTCGCCTCCAAAGAGAATAGTGAAAAAAACAGTTCCATTATGTACCAAAACTCCCGCGATTCGTACACCAGCTGCAGCACATAGTGTTGCCCATGTAGCAGACAGTGAGGCTGATTCCGTAACAATTACTGAGTCTCAAACGCAAAGGCAAAAATCTTAAAAGAATGCTAGTGAGAACACAGAATCAGCTTCTGAAAGAGACGGAGAGAGTAATTTTGTTAGAAAAGAAGATTTCTACTGTAATACCATCCAAATTCTGTGCATGTAGTACGTCGAATTTCTTTAATAAAAAACGGAAGTTAGCCATAGACACTACGCTTAAGAAGTTCCAAACATCCCCAACTGGTATTCGATAAAGTGACGAATTCATTTTGGATAACTTGCTTCCCAAAATTAAATCACCTAAGGGCCACAAGCATCGTCGAAGGCACGACTTACTTCTGAAGATCGTTTAAGAAAGCTCTGCTATGGATTCAAATGCTCATATGGCACGGTCAACACACATGCCATAAATGCTATCAGAGAAGTATTTAAAAACAAACAGGACGAAAATGAACGTTTAGCTGTGTAATTTTCGACGAAGTTAAATTAAGGGAAGACGTTCGATTTAATTCGTCCTTACTCAAAGCGGATGGTTTTGTAGAATTAAGTGATTTAATTACAGACGGAAAAAAGAATACCTTGACCAACCATGCTTTGATATTCATATTTATTCCTCTCCTTTTGTAGCTGGATACAACCGGTTACGACATCCTAGCTAAAATATTGACATGGATAATCGTACAGCTGGGACATGCTGGAGCAATAATGACAGGTTTCACAAGTAATGGAATCAATCAAATAAAAAGATTTGGATTAATCTAGGAATTACCAGCAAACCAGGAAATGTTAAATGTAGTATCCAAAATCCAGCTAATCAGAACAGAAAACTTTGTACATTTTCAGACTATGTACTCGTATTAAAATGCATAAAGAACTATTTTCACGATAAAGTTCTCTGAAGACGGGCAAAGGGCTGGGTGCGGCATTCAGTCGTCAAAGTTGTGGATAAGTGAAGTGTTTGGTTCTAATAATTGTAAAAAATGTGAAATTCTACATCTACATGTACATTCCGCCAGCTATTTTGCGATGTGTGGTGGAGGGTATAGCTTCATCCCCCCCCCCTCCCCTTCTTTCTTTTTCCACTCGAAAATGACGTGGGAAGAATGACCGTCTACTCTCTTTGATTTTCTCGACTTGATCATTTCGAGAGACATTGGTGGAAGGAAGTAATGTTTTGCCTGACTGGTTTTGGAACTCTCCGTATTCCAAAAGTAAACCTCCCGTAATAACTCCTCTCTTCTAGCGAGGGGTCTCTTCTGTTGAGAGTCTCCGTAACGCACCCGCGCCAAGTAGCCAATCCCCTGATAAAATGCGCCTCTCTACGTTGGATCTTCTCTCTCTCTTATATTAATCCTATTTGGCAAGGATCCCAGACTGATGAAAAGTGCGCAAAAACCGATCGAACGAGAGTTTCATAAGTCTTTTTTTCGTGGATGAACTACATTTCCGTAAGATTCTCCAGTGAACCTGTATCGCATCTGCTTTTCTCACTATTTGTTTTATGTGGTCATTCCAGTTTAGGGCGATCCAAACGGTTAGTTCAAAATTGTTCAAATTGCTCTGAGCACCATGGGACTTAACATCTGAGGTTATCAGTCCCCTAGAACTTAGAACAACTTAAACCTAACTAACCTAAGGACATCACACACATCCATGCCCGAGACAGGATTCGAACCTGCAACCGTAGCGGTCGCGCGGTTCCAGACTGAAGCGCCTAGAACGGTTAGTTACGTCAACGTATTTTACTGTAGTTGCTTTATCCAGTTATGTGTCGTCAATAGCATAATCGAAATCCACTAAAGAGACTGCCTACAGTACGCCAGTCCACCCTCGCCTGGAGTGTTACAGTGCCGCCGTATGTGATCCTTGCCAGTTAAGACTGTCGGAGGACATCGAAAAAGTTCAGAGTAGGGCAGCTCGTTTTGCGTCTTGGCGAAATTGGGGAGACAGTGTCACGGATATCATAAGCGAGATGGGACGGCAATTATTGAAACAAAGGCGTTTTCTTTGCGGCGAGATTATTTCACGAAATTTTAAACATCCTCTTTCTCCTCCGAATACCAAAATATTTTGTTGATTGCTACATCCACACCTGTATCTTCAAGATTAATCCGCAATTCACAACTAAGTGCCTGGCAGAGGGTTCATCAAATCACCTTCAAGCTGCTTCTCTACGTTTCTACTCTGGATCAGCACGTGGGAAAAACGAACACGTAAATCTTTATGTGTGAGCTCTGATATCTATTATTTTATTATGATGATCATTTCTCCATATGTAGGTGGGCGCCAACCAAATATTTTCACACGCTGTGGAGAAAATTGGTGATTGAAATTTCATGAGAGGGTCCTACCGCAACGGAAAACACCTTTGCTTTAATGATTGCTGCCTCATTTCGTGTATCATATTTGTGGCACGCTCTCCCCGATTTCGAGATGATACAAAACGAGCTGCCCTTCTTTGAACTTTTTCGCTGTCCTCCATCAATCCTCTCTGATGTGGATCACATAATGCACAGCAATACTCCAGAAGAGGGCGGACAAGCGTAGTGTAAACAGTTTCTCTATTAGATCCGCTACATTTTTAAGTGTTCTTACAACAAATCGTTGTCTTTGATTTGCTTACCCCACAACATTATGTGTGAGAACGCTCTAATTTAATTTATTCGTAATTATAACCCTAAGTATTTAGATGAATTAAGAGCCTTTAGATAAGTGTGATTTACCGTGTAACCGAAATTAGAGGATTTCTTTTAGTACTCATGTGGATGACTTCATACTTTTCATTATTTTTTGTCTAAATCATTTTGCAATTGGTTTTAATCGTCTGATGACTTTACAAGACAGTAAATGATAGCATCATCTCCAAACAATCTAAGACGGCTGCTCAGGCTGTCTTCTAAATCGTGTATGTACCTTGGAACAGTAGAAGGCCTGTGATACTTCCCTGGGGAACACCAGATATTACTTCTGTTTTACTCAATGGTTTTTCGTCAGTTATTACGAACTTTGACCCTGCTGACAAGAAATCGCGAACACAGTCAAACAATTGAGAGGCACGCAACTTGATTAGAAGACGCTTGTGAGGAACGGTGTCAGAAGTCTTCTGGAAATTTGGAAATGTGGAATTAATCTGTCATTCACTGTCGTTAGCACTCATTACGTCAGGAGAGTCCGCAGGTCGTGGTCTTGCGGTAGCGTTCTCGCTTCCCGCACACGGGGTCCCCTGTTCGATTCCCGCCGGGGTCAGGGATTTTCTCTACTCATGACTGGGTGTTATGTGTCTTTCATCATCATTGACTCGGAAGTCGCCGTAGTGGCGTCAACTAAAAAGGACTTGAAATACGGCGGTCGAACTTCCCCGCATGGGGCCTCCTGGCCAACAATGCCATACGATCATTTCATTTCATTTCAATTTAGGAGAATAAAGTATTTGTTATGTTTCGCAAGAACGATATTTTCTGAATGATTCTTGGCTATTTGTAATTAAATCGTTTTATTCGAAGTAATTCATAATGTTTGAACGCAATATATGTTCCTAAATCATACTACAAATCGACGTATTTATATGGGTCCATAATTTAGCTGGTTACTCTTTATTTCCTTTCTTGAGTATTGTTGTGACTTGTGGAGCTTTCCAGTCTTTGGGTACGGATCTTTCTACGAGCGAGCGGTTGTATATGATTGCTAACAAGGGAACCTCCCCATCGCACCCCTCTCAGATTTAGTTGTAAGGTGGCACAGTGGATAGGCCTTGAAAAACTGAACACAGATCGATAGAGAAAATAGAAAGAAGTTGTGTGGAACTATGAAAAAATAAGCAAAATAGACAAACTGAGTAGTCCATGAGCAAGATAGGCAATATCAAGGACAGTGTAACCATACGAGCGCCGTGGTCCCGTGGTTAGCGTGAGCAGCTGCGCAACGAGGGGTCCTTGGTTCAAATCTCCCCTCGAGTGAGAAATTTACTTCCTTTATTTTCGCAAAGTTATGATCTGTCTGTTCGTTCATTGACGTCTCTGTTCACTGTAATAAGTTTAGTGTCTGTGTTTTGCGACCGCACTGCAAAACCGTGCGATTAGTAGACGAAAGGACGTGCCTCTCCAATGGGAACCGAAAACATTTGATCGCATGGTCATAGGTCAACCGATTCCTCCGCAGGAAAACACGTCTGATATATTCTATACGACACTAGTGACAGCATGTGCGTCACATGACAGGAATATGTTGTCGACCCACGTAACTTGTACACTTGGCGAATAGGTAAAACGATTCTTCTACCTTGCCCGACTTAGGTTTTCTTGTGGATGTGATAATCACTCCCAAAAAAGTGATGAAAACATAAGAGTTTGTCACATAAACTCAAAATTAAAAAATTAAACTTTCCACTGGATGGAAGACTTGAACCAAGGACCTCTCGTTCTGCAGCTGCTGACGCTAACCACAAGACCACGGCGCTCCTTACAGCGTCATCCTTGATGTGGCATATGTTGCAGATGGATACTCAGTTTGTATATTTTGCTTATTTTTTCATAGTTCTACACATCTTCTTCCTCTTGTCTCGATTGATCTCTGTTCAGTTTTTCAAGGCCTATCAACTGTGCCAACTTATAACTAAATCCGAGGGGGGTGCGATGGGGAGGTTCCCTTGTAAGTAAGGAGCTATCGTATCAGCACACTACGAAAGGAAACTTGTTGGTATACAATCTGTACCGGAGGCCTGCCTTTATCAAGTGATTTCGCTACACCGTGAGCATCGTAGTTACTCATGTTGGCAGTTGTTCTTGATTTGAATTCTGGAGTATTTACTTCGTCTTCTTTTGTGAAGGAATTTCGGAAAACCGTGTTTAGCTAATCTGCTTTAGTGGCACTACTTCCAGTAACATCACCTCAGTTATCGTGCAGTGAAAGCATCGATTGCGTCTTGCTGCTTGTGTATTTCACACACGACCAGAATTTCTTTGGGTTTTCTGCCAGATGTCGAGACACAGTTTCGTTGAGGAAACTGTTAAAAGCATCTCGCATTGAAGTTAGCACTAAATGTCGAGCGTCTGTAAAATTTCGTCAGTCATTGGGATTTTGTGTTCTTTTAAATTTGGCGTACCTTTTTTGTCGCTCCTGCAACAATGTTCTACCTTGTTTTGTGTACCATGGGGGATCAGTACCACCTCTTATTAATTTATTTGGTATATATCTCTCAATTGCCGTCGATACTGTTTCTTTGAATTCAAACCATATCTGGTCTACGCTTACATAGTCAGACTGGACTTCCACCTCGATAGGGAGAAATGACCATCGTAATAAAATAATCATAGCTCTCTCGGCTAGATTTAGGTGTTCAGTTTCCCTCGTTCTGTTGGAGATACCAGTGGTCGAGAAAGTCCGCAAGTAGTTCTATGAACCCTCTGTGAAAGACTAAAGCGTGAATTGCAGAGTAATACATGTAAAGTCGTGGACAAAACAAGCCTCGCCTTTTCGTTATGCTGCTCCGCACAGCTTTAAAGTCTGCTACACAGCGTAACAGGCAAGGCGACGAAGTGCTACCAACATACTACGCACAGGCGTGAAATTGAAAACCTATCAGAACTTTGTCAGTCTGTTTTCAATCCTTGTTATGACTATATTGACCTGATTAGTGTGTTAAACACAACACGTAAATATAAGATATAAATGGAAGAAGAAACGCTAAGTAGTATGAACCGTACTAATAAAAATGAATTTCAGCTTATCCAGATAACAAAACTATTTTAGTAAGGCAAAGTAACCCAGATCGCTACGAAGTAGCAAAATATTATGCGTATTCGGCCACGAAATGGTCTTTGTTACGTCCAGACCAGTCATACTGGATTACCGTTGCTGACCTACCATGAAAGTGTGCAAATTAAGCAATGCGTGAGGATTCATAACGAAATTCAGTTAAAACTCATTCAGTGCCACACGTAAGTCAATTCAGTTATTGACAGAAGCGGAAAAAGTAGGCAGCAACAAGTACGAAGTTCTACAAGATTTTCATATTTACACCCACAGGGCGCCGATACAGAGTAAAGGTAGCAATAAAACGTATTGGTGGCGCGAGAATTTCTTAAAATTGTCTTACTGATAGTCTATCTGTCTCACTCTAGATTAGAACCGGAAACAAACCAGATCTCGCTTGCAGTAGCAAACACGTTTCACTACGCTAGCAGACAACCCAGACAAACAGCCCTCTATTTTAACCCCAGACATGAATAAGCCGGCAATTTCGCAATGGAAATGGCAAAATGATCTCCAGTTTCTGTTGCATAGAGCTTTCTGGACTCAAAACCAAGAATTTCCTACCTTTATGTCACAGCTTATGTGACAATCATTCGGGATGTTTATCGAAATAACAAAATACTATTACTAGCGAGTAAATTTGCGAGTAAATTTAGTAGGATAATTCTGCACCACCCCAGGAAATAAACGGCTGCATAGCTGCCAAACGTATTCTACAATGTTTCGAATTCTCCATTAGACTCGTCACAGCCAGAAAACGTTCATTAGCCGAAGTGTTTCTTAAGCTAGCTAGCAATGGGAATGCTCGCACTTCTAAAACGTGGCGGCATTAATACTGCAACTAGAACATTTCGAATAAAGAGTAGGGGGAATTATTTATGCGGCCCTCATCTTCAGTAACTGTCATAGCTATTTTAGTTGTTAGGATTTCGTCACCTAAATCGGTAAAAATGGAACCCTTGTAGTCTCACTATCTTGACCGTCTATCTGTCTGTGCATAGTATGTTGGTAGTGCTTCGTCGCCTTGCCTGTTGTGGTGTGGAGCAGACTTTAAAGCTGTGCGGATTAGCATAACGAAAAGGCGAGGGGTCTCGCTCGTTTTGTCCACGACTGTACATGTAGATGAAGAGCAGTAATGGACCTCTTCGCCTACTAATGCGTAGAAATAATAATTTAGAAGCGTTTGAGAACAGCTATAGCTCATTAAGTTTTCCTCGCTCTTTGAAGCAGTCTCGTGTTGCCATTCGCCGATAGCTCTTGATGTGGCCGCCGCTAGCCTTGTCCTGCGCCGCCCTGGTCTCGGCGATACCTGCCGACTCGTTACTTCCGCCAGAAAGGCGCCCGCTTGCTGTTCGCACGTCCCGCGAGGAGAGGACAGGACAGGGGAGTGGGCCTTTTCTCGCCGCCCGGTGAATATGGGCCTTTCCTCTTCCCTACCTGCCGCTCACAAAGGCGCCCAGATGCCTTCCGGCGCAGCGCAACGTCGCGAACCAACTCCAGCCAGATGGGAATTCCCTGACACGTAGACGTGTAGCCCCCCCTAATTGAGTCCTAATAGGGGCGCTAACTTTGTCACTATTTGGCGTTAGCCGGATCTGGGAGACTAACTGATAAATGGGTGCAGGACTACATCGTGTGAGCTTGTAGTTTTTCACGGTGGTCTTCATGGATAAAATCTTCTCTGTTGTTAAAGATGCGTCAGTACGGTTTTAATTCAGAGTTTTCAGTAATTTTTTCACCGCCGCTAAAGGCGGAACGGCCGGAGTGGCCGAGCGGTTCTAGGCGCTACAGTGTGGAACCGTGCGACCGTATGGTCGCAGGTTCGAATCCTGCCTCGGGCATGGATGTGTCTGATGTCCTTAGGTTAGTTAGGTTTAAGTAGTTCTAAGTTCTAGGGGACTGATGACCTCAGCAGTAGAGTCCCATAGTGTTCAGAGCCATTTTTTTAGAGGCAGAAACTGACCTTTTTTTCGTTTTTATATAGAGTGTAGAGTGTCTTGGCTAGAGGTATACACAAACAAATACTTATAAGGAAAGATCTCGACATTTTATGTTGTTGGGTAAATACGCAATCGACAGAGACACTCTTCAGTATGTGATCCTCACCATTTCATGAACTGTGCTGAGTCGAATGGTCCATGAACGCGCGTGCGCGCAATCGTCTCTGTGCAACAGGCAGGCGCACTCCTGACACGTGAACGCCAGAACGAAAGGCGCAGTGTATGCTATAGTTAGTAGAGCTAAAATCTGTAACACGTGTTCAGAGGGATGCAAGAGGAGAATGGAAAGTGGATCCTCCACTTAACATTCCACTTAACTTTCAACAAGCAAAATTGGTACTCCTGTTAGAGAGAAAGCAGCAGAACCATTATTAAATGGTTCTCTGAAACTGGACTTCCTCAAAATTTTGAAAAAGACTCACTATATTCAGTTCTGTACAACAAATAGCGTCATAACAACAACTGATGTAGGACATGAGCAAGGGTCAGTAAATAGGGTAGACTGTTCCAAATTTTTTGTGCGTACGTTGATTAAAACTTGAACTGAAGAAGCATATCACTAAGCTTCCCAAGCAGTTAAGTTCAGCCACTTTTACATTCCGTATAATTGCTAATCTTGGAAACAAACGTATCAACATCCTGATATGTTGTTGTTGTGGTCTTCAGTCCTGAGACTGGTTTCATGCAGCTCTACAAGCTAACCTATTCTGTGCCAGTTTCTTCATCACCCAGTACCTACTGCAACCTACATCCTTCTGAATCTCCTTAGTGTATTCATCTCCTGGTCTCCCTCTACGATTTTTACCCTCCACACTGCCCTCAAACACTAAATTGGTGATCCTTTGATGCCTCAGAATATGTCCTACGAACCGATCCCTTCTTCTAGTCAAGTTGTGCCACAGATTTCTCTTCTCCCCAATTCTATTGCCATCTAATCTTCAGCATTCTTCTGTAACACCACATTTCGAAAGCTTCTATTCTCTTCTTGTCTAAACTATTTATCGTCCATGTTTCACTTCCATACATGGTTACACTCCATACAAATACTTTCAGAAACGACTTCCTGACACTTAAATCTATACTCGATGTTAACAAATTTCTCTTCTTCAGTTACGCTTTCCTTGCCATTGCCAGTCTACATTTTATATCCTCTCTACTTCTACCATCATCAACTATTTTTCTCCCCAAATAGCAAAACTCATCTATTTCTTTAAATGTCTCATTTCCTAATCTAGTTCCCTCACCACCACCCGATTTAATTCGACTACATTCCATTATCCTCATCTTGCTTCTGTTGATGTTCATCTTGTATCCTGCTTTCAGGACACTGCCCATTCCGTTCAACTGCCTTTGCTGTCTCTGACAGAATTACAATGTCATTGGCAAACCTCAAAATTTATATTTCTTCTCCATGGTTTTTAATTCCTACTCAGAATTTTTCTTTTGTTTCCTTTACTGCTTGCTCAATATACAAATTGGATAACATCTGGGAGAGGCTACAACCCTGTCCCACACCCTTCCCAACCACTGCTTTCCTTTCATGCCCCTCGACTCTTATAACTGCCATCTGGTTTCTGTCCAAATTGTAAATAGCCTTTCGCTCCCTGTATTTTACCCCTGCCACCTACAGAATTTTAAAGAGAATATTATAGTCAACATTCTCAAAAGCTTTCTCTAAGTCTACAAATGCTAGAAACGTACATTTGCCTTTCCTTAATCTATCTTCTAAGACAAGTCATAAGCTCAATATTGCCTCACGTGTTCCAACATTTCTACGGAATCAAAACTGATCTTCCCCGAGGTCGGCTTCCACCAGTTTTTCCATTCCTCTGTAAAGAATTCTTGTTAGTATTTTGCAGCCGTGACTTATTGAACTGATATTTCGGTAATTTTCACATCTTTAAACACCTGTTTTCTTTGGGATTGGAATTATTATATTCTTCTTGAGGTCTGAGGGTATTTCGCCTATCTGATACATCTTGCTCATCAGATGGTAGAGTTTTGTCAGGGCTGGCTCTCCCAAGGTTATTTCTAATGGAATGTTGTCTACTCCCGGGGCCTTGTTTCGGCTCAGGTCTTTCAGTGCTTTGTCAAACTCTTCACGCAGTATCGTATCTCCCATTTCATCTTCATCTACATCCTCTTCCATTTCCATAATATTGTCCTCAAGTACATCGCCCTTGTATAAACCCTCTATATACTCCTTCCACCTTTCCGCCTTCCCTTCTTTGCTTAGAACTGGGTTTCCATCTGAGCTCTTGATATTCATACAAGTGTTTCTCTTCTGTCCAAAGGTCTCTCTAATTTTCCTGAAGGCAGTATCTATCTTACCCCTAGTGAGATAAGCCTCTACAGCCTTAAATTTGACCTCTAGCCATCCCTGTTAGCCATTTTGCACTTCCTGTCGATCTCATTTTTGAGACGTTTGTATTCCTTTTTGCCTGCTTCATTTACTGCATTTTTATATTTTCTCCTTTCATCAATTAAATTCAATATTTCTTCTGTTGCCCAAGGATTTCTACTAGCCCTCGTCTTTTTACCTACTTGATCTTCTGCTGCCTTCACTAAATTTTGTAAAAAAAAAGTTACCCATTCTTCTTCTACTGTATTTCTTTCCCCCATTCTTGTCAATCGTTCCCTAATGCTCTCCCTGAAGCTCTCTACAACCTCTGGTTCTTTCAGTTTATCCAGGTCCCATCTCCTTAAATTAGCACCTTTTTGTAGTGTCTTCAGTTTTAATCTACAGTTCATAACCAATAGATTGTGGTCAGAGTCCACATCTGCCCCTGGAAATGTCTTACAATTTAAAACCTGATTCCTAAATCTCTGTCTTACCATTATATAATCTATCTGATAGCTTCTAGTGTCTCCAGGCTTCTTCCATGTATTCAACCTTCTTTAATGACTCTTGAACCAAGTGTTAGCTGTGATTAGGTTATACTCTGTGCAAAATTCTACCAGGCGGCTTCCTCTTTCATTACTTACCCCCATTCCATATTCACCTACTACTTTTCCTTCACTTCCTTTTCCTACTATCGAATTCCAGTCACCTATGACTATTAAATTTTCGTCTCCCTTCACTATCTGAATAATTGCTTTTATCTCATCATACATACATTTCATCAATCTCTTCGTCGTCTGCGGAGCTAGTTGGCATATAAACTTGTACTACTGCGGTAGGCATGGGCTTTGCGTCTATCTTTGCTGCAATAATGCGTTGACTATGCTGTTTGTAGTAGCTTACCTGCGCTCCTATCTTTTTTATTAATTATTAAACCGACTCCTGTATTACCCCTATTTGATTTTGTATTTATAATTCTGTATTCACTTGACCAGAATTCGTGTTCCTCCTGCCACTGAATCTCACTAATTGCCACTATGTTTAACTTTTACCTATCCATTTCCCTTTTTAAATATTCTAACCTGCCTGCCCGATTAAGGGATCTGACATTCCACGCTCCGATACGTAGAATGCCAGTTTTCTTTCTCCTGATAACGACGTCCTCCTGAGTAGTCCCCGCCCGGAGATCCGAATGGGGGACTATTTTACCTCCGGAATATTTTACCCAAGAGGACGCTATCATCATTTCTCCATTCAGTAAAGCTGCATGCTCTCGGGAAAAATTACGGCTGTAGTTTCCCCTTGCTTTCAACCGTTCGCAGTATCAGCACAGCAAGGCCGTTTTGGATAGTGTTACAAGACCAGATCAGTCAGCCATGCAGACTGTTGCCCCCGCAACTATTGAAAAGGCTGCTGCCCCTCTTCAGGAACCACATGTTTGTGTGTCCCCTCAACAGATATCCGTCCGTTGTGGTTGCATCTACGCTACGGTAATCTGTATCGCTGAGGCACGCAAGCCTCCCCACCATCGGCATGGTCCACGATTCATGGGGGGAAGCCTCCTGATATGTTTTGCATATTTCCACCCAGTACTAACTTACGGAATAATTTTTTGTAGTAATTCATCACTTAGAAAGGAAGTACTGATTAAAAAAAAGCGAGCAGTAAGAATAATACGCGCTGTTCACCACCGAACGTCATGTAGGTCACAATACGTATATTCGCTAAGAAATTTGTCAATAATCCATCACAATTTGAGAAGAACAGTGATATCCACACCTACAACACTGGAGAGAAAAAATGACGTTTGTTACCCACTGTTAAAGCTGTCAATGGCTCAGAAAGGAGTTCAATACGCAGCAGCAAAAAATTTGATCAGATATCGATAGAAAATTCGTTCAAATGAGCTATGGAACATGTAACTAACTAACGTAGATCCATTTATCAGTGGGACATAACTCGTAGAGAAACGGGAAGTTTGATGTCTAATGCTGGAAAACATTCTAAAATGAATGTGACTGAAGAGACGTTCACAGTAAATCCATTAGACAAGATAGTACGGAACCAGCCGTCTCGCGTTCGACAGTGTACGTCGTTGTACACAAAAGTCTTTAATTGCGTGCATACAGATTCCCACTTTTGCGTCACATTAAGCTTGAGGATCACCACAGACGAAGAGATTTTACTGTTGAAGTACTGGATTGCATAGATGAAAACAACAGATACCTCAGTACAGCGCAGAATTTACTTTCCACGTCTGTGGCAAAGCTAATCGACGTAACTGTCGAATATGGGGAAGTGAGACTCCAGGAGGAATCAATAAGTACGAAGAAGAAATCAGAAGTTAATATGTGGTTGGGATTACAAAACGTGGTGGATTGGTCCTTTTTTAATGGACTCTTTGTGATGCTGCACAACAGGGTGTTTCCTGAGAGCTGGATCAGAAGTGGGGTTCCACTGCCTGGCCCCCTTGATCTGACTGTCCAGCTCCGCTGGATTTCAGTCCATGGGGGTTTATCAAGGACATAGTTTACACAACAAAGGTTCGAGATCTGGTAGATTTGAGACAGCGGATCTGCGCCGTAATATAGGCCACAACACCTGTCATCCGTATGATATTGTGGCGAGAAGTGGAGTGCTGTTTCGATATATGTCGAGCTATAAACAGAGCTCACTCTGAGCTATACTAACAGGCATGAAAATGTTTGGCTTCCTGTGTACAATGTTGGACAAATTTATTATAAAACTTCATAGTACTAAAATATAGCCGGCCGTGGTGGCCGAGCGGTTCTAGGCGCTTCAGTCTGGAACCGCGCGACCGCTACGGTCGCAGGTTCGAATCCTGCCTCGGGCATGGATGTGTGTGATGTCCTTAGGTTAGTTAGGTTTAAGTAGCTCTAAGTTCTAGGGGACTGATGACCTCAGATGTTAAGTCCCATAGGTCTCAGAGCCACTTGGACCATTTTAGTAAAATATAAACAAATGTTTATGTATAGCTCTAGCCGAACACCATATATAATGCAAAAACGGCCTGTTTTCTAGAAAATAGGCGAAGAAACACACAGCTGTACGATTAAACTATGAAAATCACTTGAAAAAATAACTACCTAGCAATAACAATTTAGATCAACCTAAAGTAGAATCAAAAAGTAAAACAAATACTATTAAAAGCAGATGTCAGGGTGAGGTTCAAAGAAAGTATCGCAAGAAAAAAATGTAATTCTTCCAGGAAAAAGAAGTGGTTTGCAAAACACACTGCCGATTCGTTCATGCCTCATGGTGTCCTGTCATCCAGTCCCTTCTTTTTGTCAATTGTCCCATAAATTTCTTTTTCTCCCATTTCTATGCCTTACTTCTTCATACTAATATGGTCTACCCATCTAATCTTCGATGTTCTTCTGTAGAACCACAGCTAAAAATCTTCTATTCTCTCCTTGTCTGAGCTGTTTATTATCAGCTTTATCTTTTCGTACACGACTGCGCCCCTGAGAAAAGAAACTGCACTGACTGTCTTCCATCGATTTCTGTTGAATATTGTATACATTGTCAATGAAAACACACACAAAACGGGTGTAATATTCTACAATATTTGCCGCGCGGGATTAGCCGAGCGGTCTGCGGCGCTGTATTAATGGACTGTGCGGCTGGTCCCGGCGGAGGTTCGAGTCCTCCCTCGGGGAGGTGTTTGTCCCTAGGCTAATTTAGGTTAAGTAGTCTGTAAGCTTAGGGACTGATGACCTTAGCAGTTGAGACCCATAAGATTTCACACACATTTGAACATTTTTCTACAATATTTATTATTTATTTCACAAACCGGTTTTCGAATGTTGCATCATCACTAGGTACAAAGTTAAATATGTGGTGCAGCGAAATTTTATACGGTCAAAGATATCAAACTTGTCCATCTACAGTGAAAAATGTTGATGTTGGATTTATTAATAAAACGAGAGGAATTATTTCAACAAAATTACAAAAAAAAATGGTTCAAATGGCTCTGAGCACTATGGGACTTAACATCTGTGGTCATCAGTCCCCTAGAACTTAGAACTACTTAAACCTAACTAACCTGAGGACATCACACACATCCATGCCCGAGGCAGGATTCGAACCTGCGACCGTAGCAGTCACGCGGTTCCGGACTGAGCGCCTAGAACCGCTAGACCACCGCGGCCGGCAACAAAATTACAATGCACCACATATATATCTTCGTACCTGATGACGACGTAACACCCGAAAACCAGTTTGTGAAATAAATAATAATTATTGTAGGATATTACACTAGTGTTGTGTGTGTTTTGATTACTAATACCAGAGAAATTCCTTAAGAAAACGCTTCCTAACATTTAAATTTATATTCGATTTTAACAAAATTATCTTTTTCAGAAATTCATCTCTTCTTCCTGCCTATCATAGTTTATATCCTCTGTACTCCGGCTATCGCCAATTATTTTACTGCCTGAATTACAAAATTCATACCACTTATAGTGCATTAGTAGCTCAAGTAATTTCGTCAGCATGTATTCGATTCGACTACATTACATTATCCTCGTTTTACTTTTGTTGAAATTCATCTGTTGACATTTGATTCTTTAGTGATAGTTGGACAAATGCTACAGTTGTCGTGTTTGGCATTGCCCTGTAGTTTGTTTGTGTGATGTATGACATGCACGTTTACAAACTTTCAGGAATAATGGAGAAGGTTAAATGTATCAATTTGAGGGATTCTGATCCGAAACGACGGAGTCCTAAGTTATAAGCGACAGTGGATATCTTCTGCTGAAAGCTCTTTGCTTACCATGTTTTGAGAGGTGGTAATACGGACCAAAACAAGAAACAAATTCCAGCACACAATGGCTCTAAAGTGCGTACCTCAAGAGCCATGCGCACTTCTTCAGTAGAAGAAATGTGTTTCACAGTAGCAAAGCTGAACAAATGCTTATAGCTCTTGAGGTATGCACTTTAGATGGTATGTTTCTTGGACACTTTTTTCTTCTTTTGATTAATTACTACCACCTCTCAAAATATGTAAAGCAAAGAGCTCGCAGTAGAAGAGGTCCACTGTCAGAGGCATCAGAACCATTTTCGCTTGTAGCTTTCGACTAGGCCGTTACCAGACCAGTGCTCCTGACCTCAAATTGATACATTTACCCTTCTCTGTTATCCCTTAAAGTTTGTATCATCACCACGGAGTCATTCTGTATAATAGTAAAGAACAAATACTATGCTAATAAATTAACAAGCGAGTTATGGAACAATAATTTCCCGCACAGTACAATACAGTACACGGCGAATGGCACTAAAAAGGTTATTAGCAATATTTCGAGTTATAAGTGATATAGCTTTACAAGTTTTTGGGGTATAAATAGACAATTCATAAGCCGATATAAGGAACAGAAATGATAGTAAAATAAATGCTGAGAGGTGGTGGTTAAGGAGTGAGTACTATTGAAAGCTAGTCCTGGATTTATACACAGGGCGAATCACTTGTAACTTGCGTCGCAGATATTAAGGAAATGGAAAGTACTACTGATGTGCGGTTTTCACAGAATGGATTGGTAGTCAGGGGCTCGTATTGTTCGCCAATAAACATATTGCAATAATACTCGGAATCAGTATTTTTTGTGCAAACATACGATTTTTAAATGAAACAATGACTATTGACATTAACAAAATAAAAGTAAGGTTAATTAGAATGTGAGTGTGTTTGCTGCAGGATACTATTGCTAGTAGTTTACGAGATATCGTATTTTGAAAAGTCTCCACATCGACACTTGATTGTGCCGTTCAGCCTGCTAGTTGCTAGGTATGATGCTGTTGTGATTGCTTACAGCGTGCTTGTGTGTTCCTTGAGTGCAGTGCGAATTGCTAGCCATTGTGTGGCAGTCTAAGCAGTAGGTCGTGAGGGGGCGATGGGATTTACCAATGCAGAAAAAGCCAACATGCTCATCGTGTACGGAAAGTGTAGGAAGAATGCAGTTCCCTCTTGTACGGCGTGTGCGGCAAGACATTTCAATTAATGTCAACCATCTCGGCAGTTATTTATCAACCTCTTCAACCAGTTATGTAAAATTGGTAGTGTAATACCTAGACAAGGTAACAGAAGGAAACAAGCGGCGACAGAAGAGGAGGAAATTAGTGTTCTTGCTGTTGTTACAGGTGATCCACTTGTTAGTTCTCGCACAACCGCACAGGGAAGTGGTATGTATTAGGGAAGTGTCCTACGCATTTTCCATCGGTACAGGTTCCATCCCTGTCATATCTCTCTCCAGAAAGGCTGCATGGGAATTTGTATCCTGCCTGCTCGTCGAATATGGCGTGCCTAGGAAATCTGCTTTCTCGGATCGCTAGACAACAATTCAAGCAAATGGTATTAATGAATTTTATTACAGAAAATAAATGACAATGCTTAACTTTGAGAAATACGTAGATGTGTCGCAAACAAAGGGCGACGTGCAATATAATCAATGTCCAGTACAAGTGAAGTAATATAGTGGATGCTTCTATCCAGGTCGCTGGTCTTCACGCTTCTGTAGAGCTCGTAGAACTGGGGCCACGAACAGTCGGGAGCGGCGTTTATGTTCTCTTCGCCTAGAGGCCGCTGCTGTCGCGTTGTCGTCCTAGAGAGGGGTCGGTCGCGTGCTATTGGCTGACGTCTCTGCTCTAACAATCCTAACTGGCGATGCCGGCTCTTGACTTTACGCTGTGACAGAAACGATTATGAGAATCGTGATAACCTCCATACATGGACCTTAAGAAGGATACCCCAAATACTCACTTTACTAAGGTTTGAACTTCTCTTCTCGTTCTTCTGTGTTTGCGATTTAAAAACTGGGTTATTTCGGAAATCAGCCGTATGCAAACACAACTAGTTATTTTTATATTTCTCCAGACATGTTTCGACGCCAGTGTGTCATCTTCTGTGGCTTAACTTTCGTTTTCTGTAAAGTACAATATCACATTTGTAATAATTTAACTACTGTAGGCCTAAGAAATATAATATTTGCAATTTGCTTCGTTTTGTTTGGATACACACCTTAAAATAACATCGCTAATTGAACTTTATTATTAAACACCGATTTTAGTGCTCGTTTTCGTCGTTTTTTTGACAGCGTATCATCTGCAAACTAGCCATGAAGAAAATTGTTGCGTATTTGTGGAGAGCTGTTTCGAGGTTAGAGGTTAGAGATTATGTACATTTCTGTACTTACATTTTCCGTCCTGTTTCATGTCCCTGGTTGGTGTCTCAATCAGCTACTATTTAGTGCATTGCTTTCACTCAGTTCTTCATAAATTTCCGCTCAATACTTCACTTCACAAGCATTTACACAAAATGTGGAGAAATGTGATCTGAGCTGATCTGAGCAGACACTTGTGGCAAAACACTCAGTGAGATGTGTCATGTTACTGTCGTTGCTCACTTGTTCATCTTTCGTCTTGTGTGTGTTATGGAGCTGATTTTGAATGTGAATGTGTGTGCAATCGTCTCTGAAATGGCTCTGAGCACTATGGGACTTAACTTCTGAGGTCATCAGTCCCCTAGAACTCAGAACTACTTAAACCTAACCAACCTAAGGACATCACACACATCCATGCGCGAGGCAGGATTCGAACCTGCGACCGTAGCGCCTAGACCCGCTCGGCCACGCTGGCCGGCCATTCGTCTCTGACTTCATTTTTATTGATGACAGTGAGTGACCACAACGCAGGTGACTGAACTCTTGGAAAGAGGGGATATTCGGCGAATGGACTGGACTGCCCGTTCCCCCGACTTAAATCCCATCGAGCACGTGTGAGGTGGGTTGGGGAGATAAACTGCAGCACGTCCACATTCACCGACGACCCTGCAGCAGTTGTCAGTCGAGCTGCTGCAGGAACCAGGAGAACTCCTTACCAACCTTGTGGCCAGCATGAAGCAAGTTGGAGAGGATGCACTGTCATTCGTGGTGATCACTCAGTCTATTGAGAACCGTATCCAGCCTTTCATAATGTCCAGGGGACCACCATGAATCACGGTGACTTCAGTGTAATTATTGCCTTTGAATAAAACTGTCATTTCTTTTTCGTTCTTTGCCTATTTCTTTCACTTTTCTTCTGTGCTATAATGTGGCAGTTATTTTGATGTGTGGTCAAAGTTTCATCGAGCAATATTACTTGGCAGTGACACATCATACGAAAACTACTTTCGTCCTTAAATTTTACATGCACACCAGTGTACTCGCGGTGGTAACATTCCTTTCAAAAATTCTTTTTGGGCTATTAAGTTAGCGTCGTTTTGGTTTACACACGCTTCGAGGTTCGTGGTAGTGACTGCTCTAGTTTAACGTCAGGCTACAACACTTGACCAAATTCTGAGTATTATCACCTCATTTAAAAACGAGCCGAAAGGGGTGGGTACAAGATGGTCTGAATCGGTCATTGGTGTCATTCTCCCGCCTACACACACTCCCTTCCCCCGTTCACACAACATTTTAGGAAAAGAATTTATATTTTTCTTCTAAAAGAGTACAAGCACAGATGATACATTCCTATCGCGTTCCCAAAGGTTAGTTCACAAAAATTGGTTTGCGGTTTGATTGACTCGAGAAATCGTTACAGCAGGAATAGGCGCCCATTTATAAGCTGCTGCCAACAACAAATATGGCGCGGTTCGTTTCTGCGGTGCTGGAAATAGAAACTCACCGGAATATGAGAGAAGGCAAGGGTGGAGAGAGAGAGATGACGTGCTACAGAAGCGAAATTTCACCGACAGGAAGAAGATGCAGTGATATGCAAATGATTAGCTTTTCAGAGCATTCACACAAGGTTGGCGCCGGTGGCGACACTTACAACGTGCTGACAAGAGGAAAGTTTCCAACCGATTTCTCAAACACAAACAGCAGTTGACCGGCGTTGCCTCGTGAAACGTTGTTCCGATGCCTCGTGTAAGGAGGAGAAATGCGTACCATCACGTTTCCGACTTTGAAAAAAGGTGGGATTGTAGCCTATCGCGATTACGGTTTATCGTATCGCGACATTGCTGCTCGCGTTGGTCGAGATCCAGTGACTGTAAGCAGAATATGGAATCGGTGAGTTCAAGACGGTAATGCGGAACACCGTGCTGGATCCCAACGGCCTCGTATCACTAGCAGTCGAGATGACAGGCTTCTTATCCGCATGGCTGTAACGGACCGTGAAGCCACGTCTTGATCCCTGAGTCAACAGATGGGGACGTTTGCAAGACAACAACCATCTGCACGAACAGTTCGACGACGTTTGCAGAAGCATGGACTATCAGCTCGGAGACCATCGCTGCGGTTACCCTTCACGCTGAATCACTGACAGGAGCGTCTGCGATGGTGTACTCAACGACGAACCTGGGTGCACGAATGGCCAAACGTCATTTTTCCGGAAGAATGCAGGTTCTGTTTACAGCATCTTGATGGTCGCATCCGTGTTTGGCGACATCGCGGTGAAAGCACATTGGAAGCGTGTATTCTTCATCGCCATACTGGCGCATCACCCGGCGTGATGGTATGGTGTGCCATTGGTTACACATCTCGGTCACCTTTTGTTCGCATTGACGGCACTTTGAACAGTGGACGTTACATTTCAGATGTGTTACGACCCGTGGCTCTACCTTTCATTCGATCCCTGCGAAACCCCTACATTTCAGCGGGATAATGCACGACCGCATGTTGCAGGTCCTGTACGGGCCTTTCTGGATGCAGACAATGTTCGACTGCTGTCCTGGCCAGCACATTCTCCAGATCTCTCACCAATTGAAAACGTCTGGTCAATGGTGGCCGAGCAACTGGCTCGTCACAATACCCCAGTCACTACTCTTGATGAACTGTGGTATCGTGTGTAAGCTGTATGGGCAGCTGTACCTGTACATGCCATCCAAGCTCTGTTTGAGTCAATGCCCAGGCGTATCAAGGCTGTTATTAAGGCCAGAGGTGGTTGTTGTGGGTACTGATTTCTCAGAATCTATGCACCCAAATTGCGCGAAAATGTAATCACACGCCAGTTCTAGTATAATATATTTGTCCAATGAATACCCGTTTATCATCTGCATTTCTTCTTGGTGTAGCAATTTTAATGGTCATTAATGTATATACATACATAGCAGCAGTCTGCTGACTCTCGTTCACAATCTTAGATCTGACAATAAGTGAAATACTGATAGTGGTCAGCACACTCTTCGGTTTTATACCATCTAAATTATGAACGTGTCAAAATGTGAAAGTCTGTTGCTATTATACGAGGGATGCCCAATAAATAAGGAAAATTCTTTCTTGGCCTGTTTCGGTTGAAAAATGCGGAATTTGTTACAGGACATCGTGGAAAATCCCCGCTTTAGCCCCTATAATTTCATGAAGGTCCAATTGGTGGCGGCGCTGTTCCTAGCCTTTAAAATGGCGTATGTAATGGAGGTGCGATCCAAGCAGAGAGCTGTAGCTGAGTTTCTAATGGCGGAAAACCAGTGCGTAGGCGCTTGCGGAATATCTACAGAGACCTGGCAGTGACCAAAGCACGGTGAGTCGCTGGGTGAGGCGTCTGTCATCATTTGAACAACGTCTTGCAAACCTTCTGATCTTCCGCGATCCAGACAGTCACATACAGCTGTGACTGATTCAATAGCTGTGACTGCTTCAATATTGCAACGTGCCGACACTCTCATTCGAGATGATCGATGACTCACAATCACAATCAGACACTTCGCTGCCAACTGGAAGTCTATGTTGGTAATGCTGACACACTCGTCCAGCAGTTGGGGTACTCAAAGGTATGTGCCCGCCCTACAGCCCCGATCTCCCACCTTCCGACTCCCATCTCTTTGGCCCTATGAACGATGCACTCCGCGGGAAGCATTACGCGGATGACGGGGACGTTATGGATACAGGAAGACGTTGACACCGACGTTGACCAGTTGATTGGAATCGTGCGAGCATACAGGCCCTCGCGATAAGGTGGCGTTGGGCCGTCGCATTGAACTGAGATTATGTTAAAGTAGGGTTTTGTAGCTAAAAGAGTGGGGAATATTATGATGTATGGAATCCTGAATAAAACCAAACTTTTCTCAGCAAAAAGGTCTTGCATTACTTACTGAACGCCTTACGTACTTCCTGAAACAATTACATGACAAAAGTTATTTTCAAATTTTGGACACATACTTTTCAGATAGTTTAGTTATCTGAACTGTAGTTTCTTGGAAATCTTGCTGAAGTCTATACTAAGCATTGATGTAAAAATTACCTAAATTGTTTAATACAACAATTGTTACTGTTTTCTAAAATCTTTGGCATCTGTGGTTCATCAAAAGCGACAGTGACTTTAAATTTTGTTTGTTGGGAGGAGGAAGGGGGGCAGGGGGGGGGGGGGGGAGGGCACACTGACACACTGTGACGTCTTCCAGGATCGGACCCTTGATCCGCGAAGGATACAAGACACAAATGTGACATATTATAGAATACCGCGCAGTAGCTATTTATATAAATGATATGCCCTCTATTATTACGGGCAACTCTAAAATATTTCTATTTGCTGATGACACTAGCTTGGTAGTAAAGGATGTTGTGTCCAACATTGGCTGGGTTTCAAATAGTGCAGTACATGACCTCAGTTCATGGCTTGTAGAAAATAAACTTACGCTAAATCACAGTAAGACTCAGTTTTTACAGTTTCTAATACACAATTCAACAAAACCTGACGTTTTAATTTCGCAGAATGGGCATATGATTAATGAAACTGAACAGTTCAGATTTCTAGGTGTTCAGATAGATAGTAAGCTGTCGTGGAGGGCCACGTTCAGGATCTTGTTGAAAGACTTAATACTGCCATTTTTACTATTCGAACGGTATCAGAAATGAGTGATTGTTCGACACAAAAATTAGTCTACTTTCTTATTTTCATTCGCTGTTGTCGTATTGTATTATATTTTGGGGTAGCTCTTCCCATTCTAAAAGGATATTTTTGGCTCAGAAACGGGCGTTTCGGGAAATAAGTGGTGTTAGCTCACGAACCTCTTGTCAACCTCTGTTCACGAGTCTGTGTACTTTGACATTGGCCTCTCAATACGTATATTCCTTATTGTCGTTTCTTGTTACCAATATTAGTGTATCCCCAAGAATAAGCAGCTTTCACTCGGTTAATACTCGTCAGAAATGAAACCTGCATTTGGATCGGACTTCCTTAACTCTTGTGCAAAAAGGTGTGCAGTATACTGCTGCATCAATTTTCAGTAAGCTGCCACTCGAATTCAAAAATCTTAGCAGTAATCCACGCGCTTTCAAATCGAAACTGCAGAATTTCCTCATGGGTCACTCAACTATTGTGTAGAGGAGTTCCTTGAAAAATTACGCTGATATTTATTGTATTGCTGATAGTGTTTACTTCAACTTATGGAGTTACTTTGTTAAGGTTCATGAGCATTTATTTTTATCTGTTATTACGTTTATGTTGTAATTGCATATACTGAAACGTTCCATGACCTTGGAGATCTGCTCTTCAATTTGGTCCTACGGAACTTGACGGGTAAATAAATAAAATAAATAAAAGCGTTTGAAGTCCTGAAGTCTGAAGTGGCAACAGACTTCGGGAGAATTCAGAGCCGCTCTGCTGGGATCGGAACGGGTCAGTATACTCTAGACGAAAGTCACTGATTTTGATTTCTTTTCTTACTCGGACGGAAAGCTCAATACGCTCTGCTGCAGAATGTAGTATTACTTGCTGAGTATGTGTGTACTCTCACATTCACTTGAGAGGCAATCGAACAATTTCCAAACCTGATTGTCTCGGTAAGACTGTGGCGCTCTGCGGTGTACTTGCCGAGCAGTGGCTGGCGTGGCTGGGTCCTCCGCCCCACGCAGCGCAGTGACTGGCAACGGGCGTTGCGGATCATTTGTCACGGCCGCTAAGTGAGACGTGCGTGGGGACAGATAGCATCGCGCTGCACGCCCACCCGGCCCCACCCCAAACCCCAGCGACGCCCTCAGCGCCTCGCCGTATGCAGTAATGAGCTCTGATTCAACTGCAGCCTCACTGCGCGCCTTTCCTGCCTCCTACTACTTACGGATTACCACACGATTTCTTCAATACACTGCTGATGAGCAATGGAAAGTATAGATTTAACGTATACTCTTTTACCTTTAACCAACACAAACCGTTCAAAAATTTCGAGACTAAGTTTATTCCTGGCTTAAAAGCGACTTCAGCGCAGTAACTACGATGGCGGCTTCAGCTAACAGCTGTAAACAGATCTGCATTTGGCCAGTCAGTCCTGAGCTGACATTATTAAGTAGTGGACTTGCGGCCATAGTATGTCATCTTTGTTGTGGAGCAACATCTCTAAACTAAGTGTTCAAGACATTCTCCACAATGTTTTGAAGACAAGTATGTGCAAATTTTGTTCTGAATCCTTGACTTCCGAACAAGAACGACCACGCGTGGACGCCTCTTGCGGCCTGCTTGAAATGCAAAATGCGGACAATTCCTTTCGGAAAGAAATCGTAATGGGTGACGAGATTTGTTATCAATACGAACCGACTACCAAACGGCAACGTGCAGAAATTAACATGAGAGGTCAACACTTTGACGACATAACCGATATTGAAACCAGTTTTAGGCGCGATTTGAGCAACATCCCAAAGGAGGACGTTCCTGACAGTTTCACATGGTTGTATAAACATTGTGTGCGTTATACACAAGTAGGCGGGAAACTATGTAGAACACCTGAAGCATTACAAACTCTATCTTAGGTTTTATTTTTCGACTGAAGGCGTTGTCCTCTCTACGCACTATACAAATGTGGCAAAAACTTACAGAGATGAGGAAGTAGGGCAACTGTAGTAATTTGAGGCACAGAAACACAGTCGGCACGGTGCCACAATTTGATGTATTACGATTCCCTCTCACTAACCCTTGCTCGCTGAGTCCTCTACTATTTCGTGCATCGCAATCCAAATAGCTCAAAATCATGCGACACGCAAGGCTTACACTAATTTCCATCATTAAAGCATATCCTGCCTGTATGTCTCTCAGAATTTTGGATATTTAATCATGGCATTAGACTATCGGTATTAGACTATTATATGATTTCAGTTTTCATTTAGATTCTGTACTCATCTTAATAGGCATGCTTCGAAATTTGTCAGAAAACTGTGACAACAGGATGCAATTAGTGGAAGCTATACTTTAACTGTTAAGAGTATCCTACATGTCTAGTTCATTGTTTTGTTGTTCCTCACCAGATCACTGACTTAAGTAATGAATCCGCTAGTAAATTATCAGTCCGAACAGTTTTTACTTTCGCACGCAGAACAGTGATATCATCTTAACTCATTTCACTCTTAGTTGTTTCCAAGAAGCCAAATGTGTAGTTTATAGAAAGAATTCCAGCTGTTGCTTTCGTTTTGCTCGTGTGATGTTACTCTATCTACCCAACACTAGAGTGTAACGACATGGGCTCAACTACAAGCAAAGATCTTCGAGGAGAAGTGCTTGACTCTCTCTCTGGGTTCCCACTTTAAGCATCTTTTAGAGTATTCTTGACTGTGTTTCGCCATTGATTCTAGACAAAGTTTTGCTGTGCACATTCGCCTGTCTAGCAGCGAAGTACACTGTCGTGATCTGAGGAGCTGGGATCACTTTGTGTGCAGCAGGCTGGGCACGGAGTGTGGGAGGGCAGCCCAGAATACTCCTGAAGGCATGAGCAACACAGCAGTGTCTGCAAAAACATGTTTTTTCCAGGATAAGTTTACAGAGTTATAAAATGTCTCAATGCGTTCGACGGCGACTGGGAGTAAGCGCGAGGCGCGAAGAAAAGCTGATGCACCGCCGAGGCCCACGAGAAAGACAGGCCGGGGCGCGTACGTCACGAAGGCAGTCCTGAACTCGCTCACTCGCTGAGCTCAGCAGACAAAATGCGTCTCTAAATCTGCTAACTCGCAGCTGGGCGTGTTAGTACTAACGAGAATTGTATCTTCTACAAGAATCTGCTATTACGAAGTCTTACTGATTACTATTCGTACAACAAAATTTAAGATCAATTCTCAACATAAATAGTATAACGGCTTGTTTGTCGCATTTAGTTTGTTCTGCGTAACTATCCTCATTTAATACAAGATGTGGTACCTAATGCAGCTGATAATCATTTTGACATGATTTTAATCTTATTGTACCCCATTACAGCCGTAACAAATAATTAGTAGACCTATGCACTTTCTATCATTGTAGGACTAATAATAGTGAGATTCCATAACAATCGATTCCAGAAGAAGATGCAATTCTCGTTTGTACATACACACCCTGTTACTAGTTAATAGGTCTAGAAACGCAGTTTTTCTGCTGCGTTGGGCGAGCAAGCTGGGCCTACCTTCGTGACGTACGCGGCGCGGCCTGTCTTTCTCGTAGGCCTCGTGCACTGCGTTGTGACTTCGGAACCACAGATCAGTGGGCTGTAATTGTGTGTGTGCCGGTGGCAGCGGGCAGTCACCGCCCGTCCAACCGTTCTTGGTGCAGTACGGTTCACACCTCACCACCCTCTTAGACAGCTCTTTGTGTGCTGATGTTAGGAAAAATGACTGCATGGTCCGGGATGTCAGTTGTCGTGAAGACCACCATGGATTGGCCAGGACTGCAGCTGATGTTCACGAACACGCCATGCCTAGAGGGTGTGGAGATGACAGTTTGACCCTCAGTGGACGAGGCCCGGCTACACACCAGTCTTCTCCTCGCCCGTTATGTCCCAGCAGGCAGCAGTAGCAGACCGCAGCTGTGACTTGCATCAGATTGGGTGCGTCTCGGGGTCGAAGCAGGTAGCAGGCAGACCATTGTTGACCAGCTTGTCGTGGTTTCACTGAAACTCAATAGACGGTTATCCTTTCTGGTTCTAGAGACACAGACAGAACGTCCGTGAGCTTCGAAAGCCTTATTATTTAAAGAGCCGAGTGTGCACCTATGATGTGAGTCTGGCGCATGATCGAACTTGCTCTGCCGGCCGTGGTGGTCGAGCGGTTCTAGGCGCTTCAGTCCGGAACCACGCAACTGCTACGGTCGCAGGTTTGAATCCTGCCTCGGGCATGGATGTGTGTGATGTCCTTAGGTTAGTTAGATTTAAGTAGTTCTAAGTTCTAGGGGACTGATGACCTCAGATGTTAAGTCCCATAGTGCTCAGAGCCATTTGAACCATTCTTTTAATTTGCTCTCGTTTATTGGGTCTTTTCAGCGCCAGTTGACTCTCTTTCGTAATGGTTATTTAATAATTATTCTGCTCGCCGAGCTCAGATCTTTCTGCAACATATGACGTAAGCAGTGGCACCCTTGCGCTGAATACTATCCTGTTCTGTGACACTGCGGCGTTGGGGCTTCTGCTTCCCTCGCTCGGATCTCGTGTGGCAATGCTCGTCTGGTGCCCTGCCTTCTGCTACATCGGTGGTACGCCCTGTTCACATCCCGATCAGCATACCGGACTCGAGCTAGCCTCCTCGGCTCGGAGCTCGCCGGGTAGAACTTTTAAATTCGCTCCCAATCTTGCCTCTGATTATCCTCTGCAGCAATCTTATACATTTACATATATCATTGTGAATCGTGCCCATCGCACCAACTTTTTTGCTCATGGGTGCTGACTCACATGGATTTTCTCCTTTTTCCTAGTTCTACAGCGTTTTCTTAAGTTTTGGCTTATTGAACCCTTTTCAAAGTTATCAAATTTGTAAGATTCCTTATTTTGTGAGGTGGTTTTTTAACCCGCTGTCTTGGTACATCATCTGGAATTAAATTTGTAACATTCCTTATTTTGTGAGGTGGTTTTTTAACCCGCTGTCTTGGTACATCATCTGGAATTAAATTTGTAACATTCCTTATTTTGTCAGGTGGTTTTTTAACTGTATGTCTTGGTACATCATCTGGAAATATGTCTTTGAAACAAAAGTTTCCCTTACATTTTCTCAAACCACACATCCTTAAACATATGCTTACAGAAAAACTACTTGCAGTACTTCCACATACACTATACAAGTCGGTAGCTCCAGTTATCTCTCTTACTCTACATCTGATTACAGACTGAGTACATTTGCAATTGCATTTTAAAGCAGACTTCCTTGTACCTCTCGGCACTGTATTGTGTGTACCGAATCGTAGGGACGACGATACTACACTGCCTGTGATATTCAGGAGTACGATGCAAACAACAAAGTTCTGTCCAGTCTCAAGAAAAAAATTTAATAAGCAATACTTGTCAGATCAAATGATAGGAGACTGCGCCAAGAAGCACAAGCCCTGACGCTAAAGGAAGCTTTCCAGTCTATGTAAGTGGTAACATCGAGTGGAAACCTATAAAAGAAATCGAACATTAAAATGTTTTCGTATCGAAGGAGCCAGTTGATGGAAATATCCCGAACGGCTATTATAGAAAGTCAGCTCGACTTAGAACAGTATATAAGCGAGAGATGCCGAGAGAGAATTCAGAGAGAGCAGTAGTGGCCGCTTTGAGGAGCCACCGTGTAGCTACGCCAGGCAGCAGCAGCAGCAGAAGAATGCAGAAGTGATATTCTCAGCGAGAAGTCGGTGATCAGATCTGGTGACACGTACATCAACTGCAAGATAAGTAATCATTATCTATTCTGGGGAATAGCTTTGAACATAGACGATCTGTCTTTGTTTCAAGGAATAGATAGCATTAGTACTTTCGTTGAAAGGGTACAGTACCACCCGACATTGAAAATAGGTACAACATTCTTCGTTATTCTTGTCAGAGCAACATATTTTTTGTAATAATAACTCAATTTCACTTAATACACCGAAGCTGGATACCAGTGTAGGAAAGAATGACAATTTATTTGTTTAGTTGATCACATGTGCACTCCCACAAAATAAATCCCTACATCCAATTTGGTGAGATCTGGGAAATGGTATGGTCGTCTGCTAACTGCAGATAGTGAATGTGCAATATATGATCATCTTTGGTCACGTTTGGTGGAACCAAAGAGATGAAATTTACCTGAGCTTTGAGCGCCTGAAATGTGGCTGACCAGTACGGTAGCAAGGTGCTCCCCCACCTCGGCGGAGGTGCGAGATGACCTGAAGAACGGCCATGTTTCAGCACTCTGGCGCTGGATCTTGTGTTGGTAAGACCTGTCTTATATGTGCTCCATAAAGACAAAAGAGTGGAGAAAATGATATGCATGTGAAACACTTAAGAGTAGTTTGCAATAATTATTTCTCTATTTCAGGAACTATTGGGGGAGAATTAAATGACAGGCAGGTAATATTAAGGGGATCGTAGTAATCTTTGGAAGTGACCAACGGTCACAATGAAACCACGTGTAGCAATAAGTTGAAATACTTGCGAGTGCTAGTACTAAGTGCTAAAGTTAGCTGAATTACTGGCGTGTGTACTATAAGTTGGAAATATTTAAGAAATGTCGTGTGCAGGACTTGAAATTAGAGACGAGCACTTCCACGTGGTGAGTACTGTGTGAGTCTCAATCTGTGTATGAGACAAAGGATAAAGAGAAGTACTCGTCCAAGGTATCAGTTGAGGACTCGCGTGTGTGACGAATATGATCTTAATATTACTTTGCGTGTTACGTTTTCGTGTGCCGCTAGATTCAAACTCTAATACTCTGAGAGAGAAGCAAGGTGAGTCAGCCGTCTATCCAGCAACGCCACTTGGCTTGCATTGCACAGGAAGACGTGCGTATATGCTCCAGAGTTCGTGGTAGGAAAGATGAATATGATATTAATATTACCTTTGTGTATTTTGTTTCCGTGTAACGCTAGATTCAAACTCCAATACTCTGAGAGTGAAGCAAGGTGAGTCAGCCGTCTATCCAGCAACGCCACTTGGCTTGCGTTGCACAGGAAGACGTACATATATCATCCAGAATTCGTAGTAGGAAAGAAAAGTTACGAAGTGGGGCAGTGTCGTGTGAAACTGGGATGAATACTAATTGAAGTGGGAAAGCTGAAAGTGATGTGATTATAACGTTGTGACTATTCTTTGTGTTGTATTCTATGTTGCCAGTGTGACGTATTTCATGTAATTTAAGTGTGTGTGGTTTGCATCGGAGAGTAGCAAGATAGGTTCTGAGGCAGTGGGTTATGCATGTTCCTTTTTGTACCGCTCGGTCTGGAGGAAATTTTCGTGATGATGGGTGTGAGAGTCGAAGTGTGACATATAGCAAAAGATCCACCATCCTATCCAGAAAGTGCACTGTAGCGTTAGATAATTACGAGACCATAAGATAGAGAATCACCAATGTAAAGCCATGCCCACTGGACGGAGTTTCTCATGTGTAATTGTTGTGTAAAATGTAACGGTGTGTTTAGGTTATCTTTGAATCATAATAGAATTTATCGAAATAAAAAAGATAGTGAAAAGAAGTAGATTGGTGGCCTTGTTCTTCGTATAGTGTGTAGTCATGATATCCAGAATTTATAATGTGTGCGCCATTCATATTCATTGCGGTGGCCACGTGTTGATCAAAGCCGTTGGTTAAGAAAGAAAATGTGTTATTGCCAGTGCGTAGTGAACAATCAGAGTTGTGTAAATTACTAATGGTCAGATGTGCGTTATCCGTTTCCGTTGCGTAGTATTCAAGCAGGAGAATAATTTGTAGCTTAATTGTGAGTACTAGAGCTCATAATCAGTCATTGATGTTACTCGATAAATAAGAATAAATCCACTCGCTTGGCCGACCACGCATCTTGCAGGCCTGACTGCTTGATGCCACAGTGTGAGCAAGGCATATGGATGCCTCTCATCGTAATTAACAAGAACAATTTACGGAATAGTAATTTTCTCTTGTAAACTGAGGCAAGTGGCCTGTTGATAAGAATAAATTGAGTCTGACATTTATTAAAGAAGGGTTTAGAAACTAGCACCTCTTTTATAAGTTATCAAAGAGATAACGTGGTTCAAATGGCTCTGAGCACTATGGGACTTAACATCGGAGGTCATCAGTCCCCTAGAACTTAGAACTACTTAAGCCTACCTAACCAAAGGACATCACACACATCCATGCCCGAGGCAGGATTCGAACCTGCGATAGTACCGTCGCGCGGTTCCAGACAAGCGCCTAGAACCGCTCGGCTACTGTGGCCAGCAAAGAGATAATAAATGAATTAAATAAATAGTGAACTCTTCAGCATACCCATAGTGTCATTAATCCTAAAAGATGACCACAGCAACCAATAACCACAGTTCTACCTCGGAGAGCTTTCTCCCTCTCATCTCCGACAGCAAAGGTGGGCACCCCAACAACCCTGAGATTGTCGTCAACGTTCCTATTGCTCTACAAAACTGTGCTGGGACGCGACAGTTCCTTCGGGCAATGCATGCATGTCCGAAGCAACTTCGCATCGTCCTTTTAAACAATACAGGCACTGCAGTATCGTATTTATCCGCCAACACCGGTCAAACGACTTTCAGTTGAAATACCTTCCCCGTACGGGAATACATGTTGCAGAGGAAGTACGAATGCAAGCTGGAGACACATGGCTGAAGATATATATGAAAGTTTGGGTCTGGCCGCGAAACGTCCTCGGATAGCCTAATGATTAGGTGACTGCTCGCGGTAAGTGTGAAATACGGGTTCGAGTTCCTGTACGGTACAAATTTTCATAGTCGTCATTATGTTATACAGCTGATGGTCTTTGTTCGCAACTGCGAATACATTTCATGAATCGCAGTGATGTTGTACATAGTTTAGGTGGTTCTATTTTCATGATAATAGACCACTGCGACTATGTAACACCTACATCTGACTCCTTCGGCAAAAACAACGCGTTCTCGAATTTGAATGTGAGTTTAAGAGTAATTACATAATATTTTCTCTTATCCCCATTATATGTAACATTGCAGGTATCGCCATATTTACCCTGATCCTCAGGCACAAAGTCCTGAAAGGACTCAACCTTGTCCGCTCGAGATTTATGCTTACAAGCGTTTCCCCTCCTTCTTCCCATCCTTGAAGAAGGTGGTGCTACCCCGAGTGGCGACGAAACTGCTTAAAAAAAATGGTTCAAATGGCTCTGAGCACTATGAGACTTAACATCTATGGTCATCAGTCCCCTATAACTTAGAACTACTTAAACCTAACTATCCTAAGGACAGCACACAACACCCAGTCATCACGAGGCAGAGAAACGAAACTGCTTCCTTCGGAAGGAAATGTGTCTCTACTACTTCGTTATCAATAGCATTAGCAACACAGCTAACATCATAAATACCTTCCTGTGCACTTTCCATAGCATCTACCTTAAAATGACCGTCTGCAGTTATACTCTGCACGAGGGAAAAATAAGTGGCATATGCACTTCCCCGTACAGCTGACACAAGGCCCATGATCTCAAAACAACAACCATTATCGCCCAGTGGCGTAGATATTACTGCACCAAACCAGTACCACCCATGTCCGCCTCCGGTAGCTGAGTGGTCAGCGCGATAGAATGTTAAGCCTAAGAGCCCGGGTGCGATTCCCGGCTGTGTCGGAGATTTTCTCCGCTCAAGGACGGGGTGTTGTTTTGTCCTAATCATCATCATTTCATCCCCATCGACGCGCAAGTCGCCGAAGTGGCGTCAAATCGAAAGACTTGCACCCGGCGAACGGTCTACCCGACGGGAGGCCCTAGTCACACGATATTTTTTTAGTACCACCCATGTTGATACTCAACACACACTTTTGTATTGTATGGAACTGGCAACGTAGAAACGGAGGAGACGCTTCGTCCACGCCGTAGCCCGCAGTGGTACATAACCCCACAACAGGCCACAGCCGTCCACTCACCCCACCGTCGCCCCACATCGAACCCATTGTTATTGTCCATACGAGTATAGCCCCAATTTTTGGGTGGTAGAGTAATTATGGTGTACACGTACGTGGAGAAAGTGTTTGCGCTGAAATCGCCGACATAGTGTGACTGAGGCGGAATAAGGGGAACCAGCCCGCATTCACCGAGGCAAATGGAAAACCGCCTTAAAAACCATCGACAAACTTGCCGGCACACCGGACCTCGACACTAATCTGCCGGGCGGATTCGTGCTGGGGACCGGCACGCCTTCCCGCTCGGAAAGCAGTGCGTTAGACCGCACGGCTAACCGGGCTGGCCGCACACACATTTCCTTCGTTCTGCACTTTCAGATACGTCAGACTTGGCATTTTCATAAGATATTAGAACTCATACCATTGCACTACTCTCCATTACTTCCACAGCTCTAGTATTTTGAGCATCAAGTAAACTTTCAAGAACTTCCACAACCTCCGATTCCTGACACCTATTCGGCTTGTCTACTTCCTCACAAACATCTTTCAGCGATAATTCCTCCTGCTTTCACCTCTCTACTGCCTCTCCATCACTCCTCTCCATCGTCTCTATAGCCTTCCTATTCCTCATTTCTTAGGCCCGTTTTCAATCAACCAGTCGTCACGACTTTTTTGTACCTCCACTACTTACTCTCGCGCTTTACGATAAGCTACTTCTGTCTCCTCTCGTCTTCGATCTTTTTTTCCTCCTCTAAAGCTGCCGAGTCTGCACCTTTAGTTTGTCAGGCATACCTTTAGTTCTCGCGATCTGCTCCGCACAGCTCTCCTATACATAAGCTACTGCAGTTGATAAAATTATCCATGTTTGCTCCAGGGTCGATACCTGTGGTGTCGACAACGACGTAGTTGACCTGTTAACAATTATACAGATTCCACCAGAAAAGAAATATCTAAACCGGCGTTGCAGATATTTAAATACACTACCATCGTAGCCTTCCGACAGAATGACTACTCATGAATAGCACTATCCCATACTTAAAGACAACGAGCGTAACTCGCAAGAAAATACAGTACCCGCTCAAAATAGTACAAATTGATACACACAAGCCGGCCGGTGTGGCCGAGCGGTTCTAGGCGCTGCAGTTCGGAATCGCGCGACAGCTACGGTCGCAGGTTCGAATCCTGCCTCGGGCATGGATGTGTGTGATATCCTTAGGTTCGTTAGGTTTAAGTAGTTCTAAGTTCTAGGGGACTGGTGACCTCAGAAGTTAAGTCCCATAGTGCTCGAGCCATTTGAACCATTTGATACTCAGAATCTCTGGTCATTTTCTGCGTCCACTTCTTTCATCATGTACATATCAACACAAATAGACACTTGGAAAAAAATTTATCGACTACTTAATACCCTTGCAGTCAAAAAATGACATAAAAATTGCTGCACTCACGATACCGCTGCTGAGATAACTGCAACGCTGAAGTAGTCCAGCCATCTTCCCAAGAGTGGCAGCAGGCGATGTTTCACTGTCACCAAATTTCTCAAGTAACAGCCATTCCTGACACCAAATTTACGAACCGGACAGCTGGAGTCGCGTTTTGTACAGGAGACCGGCTGCGGGGTGTTAGACAGAGGTCCAGAATACCCCCGGAGACGCTAGTGGCACAGCGGTATCCTTAATAATATTTATTTTCCAGGATGAGTTTATAGAGTTATAAAGTGTTCCAGCGGGTCGGAAGGCGGCAGGACCTAAGTGTGAGCCGCGAAGGAGTGGTGACGCTGGTGATGCAGTTTACTGAGCCTGCGCATGCATGCTGTGCCAGGAGTCGCTCGTCCATGTGTTCTGTGTTACACTATGGCTCACACTTAAGCGCTCTCGTAGGTAACACGCCGCTTGCTCAGGTGAGGACAACCATGTGGTTCAGGATGTCAGTTGTCACGAAGACCAGGCACTGGTCGTCCACGAAGGATCGACCAAGGCTGCAGCAGATTTTCACGAGTTGGCCAGGGGGCTGCGAGGACACGCAATACCTGGAGAGTGGAGATGACAGCTTGCAGAGTAGGGCTGGCTGCACAACAGTCATCTTCTCGTTCGTGATGTCCCAGAGGCAGCAGTGACAGTCCCCAGCTCTGATTTGCATCATGCTGGCTGTCGACCAGTTTGTCGTGGATTCACTGATAATCAATAGACCGTCAGTCTCTCTGGTTCAAGCGACACGACCAGAATGGCAGCATGACTAGATGATCGAATGCCTCGTTTCTTGTAGAGCCGAGCCCCCACCTACGACACGGTAGCTCTGGGTACGTCATCGCATTTGGACGCGTTTATTCGTCATGACAGCGCTCCTTCCTTACTGTGGTAAATCCATCAACTGCTGTGGGTCGTCGAGTTCTGGCATTTCTGAAACGTGTGATTGAGAGGCGCCCTGGCGCTGAAGTTACTGGGAATTACTTCACACTACCCTGTTACGTAGCTCTGTGGTGTTCACACTTCCACTTCCCACGCTTTGAGCTGGTGAGGCAATGCTCACCTGGTGCCCTGCCTTACGCTACATGAGCGGAATACCTTTTGGACATTCTAATTGGTATACTGGTCCGAAGCTAGCCTCCTTGGCTCTGGCCGTCCAGATAGAACTTTAAAAAATTGATGCATGTACTACGAAATATTCTGTTCCGTAACAACACCAAAATACTGGTGTAGGGTACCAATTCTTCCCTGGGCGTAGAACATGAAGTGTATACTTATGGCGAGTAGATTACATTTATGAACACTTTTGTACTCTACTATTCATTCGTGTAGCTGTGGATGATTACGGAAATCAGAGGAATTGGGAAAGAAATGATAAAACAGTCTCTTTGTCTCTTACTTTCAGTACAAGGAGGGCTACGGAATTTCACATCGCCAGCGCACCATCAGTCATCAACAGTGTCACTTTAGCTCACTGCATGAGACAATGTGGACAGGTCTGTAATTCAACGAAGGACACTGATGCGTAAGCCAGCAGAGAGGAATCGTAAGTCAGCAAACATTGTATTAGCTCAGTTCTGGTGATACATATTTCTTCCACAATGAGAATCATAATTGGACATCGTTCTAGTTTCCGTTAGTGAAACTCAGCTTCAAATGTAAACGTAATTAGCTATATGGGCTGCTTATTCGACTGATATCCCTGGCCATACATGGGTGTGTCCACGAATTTTCCCGTTTAAGGTTCATACTAATTTTTCTCCAGAACTAACATCTTGGGTACTCTGTGTGGCTTGAGATACATATAATAGGCTAAATTTTTGATGTTGCACCGTAAATAAACCTCTATATGGATCACCTCTTCTTCTACTTCTACTTCAGTCCAAAAAGTTTTGAGGCTGAATTAATAAGAAATAGAAAAAAATGAAGATAGTGGCTTTAATGCTTCTGCTGTCCTACATAGTCCCCCCCCCCCTCCAACAGTCCCCCCTCACCAACTTCACTTCAACGCACAGAATGTACACACAACCACATAAAGCTGTCACAGAAGTCCTTCTTAGGGATGTTGTTCAACTCGCGCGTCGCATTCTCATCCTGTCTGGCCTTGGTAAGCGATCAGACACCCATTCTGCAATTTATAGGTTCGTATTGATAACACCAAGTCTCGTCGCCCGAATGATTTTTTCTGTAAATGAACTGTCCCCGTTTTTTAATACCAGTCAGTTGCTACAAGCGTCCACGTGTCGTCGTTTTCTGTTTGGGAGTCAAGTTGTGCGACAAAAACTTTGAATACACTTTTCCCGTCTTCAAAACATTCAGGAGAATATCTTGAACATTTGATTTAGAGAAGTTGGTCTGCTGCGATTTGTGACCAAACAACGCTGACACACTGCGGTCGCACGTCCACTACATAACACTGCCTCCTCACAACTGACAGTCGAAAGCAAATTTATTGTTTACAGTTGTTAGGATTAAAGTAAATCTCGGAATTTTTGGACAAACGGTGAAGTCTGCAAACAACTACGCAATGCGTGGCGGAGAGCACATCATTCAAATATTATCGACTTTCTTTCCTAAATCATTCGCGTATCGAGTGAGGTCGAAATGACTATCTGTATGGCTCTTTACATGCCCTACTATCTGATTCTTACGATATCTATACGAGGTATACAGTGGGGGCAGCAAAGTGGTCGCACGGTCTTCTTGGAATACACGCTCTCTAATTTTACTCAACAGGTTTCTTTAGAGCTACGTCGTCTTTCTTCCGAGGATTCCAGTTCAGTTATCCCGAGTATTTGTGTTGACTTAAGTTTGGGCTAGAGCCATCTGTTTCCCGTCTCCTTAGCTGAGTGGCCAGCGCGTCTGCCTGTCATGGAGGGAATACAGGCTCAATTTCCGGTAATGTGGAATTTTCTTGCTAGGACTACTGGAACGGATCCACTCACACTCTTGATGCAAACTGAGGAGAAACTTGAATGAAAAATAGCGGCTCAAAGATCAACATAGCCGATAACGGCTAGGAGAGCAGTGTGCTCACCCCATACCGCTCCTTACCGCATCCGAATATCGCCTTGTAGCTGGGAATGCGACGGCCGTTCTACAGCGAGCGGTTCCCGGTGCCTGCTAAAATAGCAGTCTAGGAGCACGTCGCTGAATTCGTTCGATGTCTCTTGTTATGCCTAATTGGCAAGCTCTTCAAACACTCTAAAAATAATCTGGAATTAGTCACTGTCGCTATGTATACGATTTCCTTAGCGGATGCCTTGCCATTCCCATAACTTTTCCAGCAACTGAAGTTTTCCATTCCCATTCCTGAATAATAATTTCACGTGATCGTTCCGTTTTATATTGCTTCACAGCAGTACCCCTAAATACAATGACGGGAAACAATCGCAACACCAAGAGGGAGTTGTGCCACATAAACAAATGTTAGTAGGTGTGTTTCTACATCTGAAAGATGATGAGGACCCAAATCAAGTTTGCTTTAAATATACGCTGTAACGGTCGTGAGCGTTAGCTGCCTTTGAGATTTCTCGTCGTGGATTTATGTTAGTCAAGAATGCCTTTAAGGCGACAAAGACGCCGTTTTCAATACCTCATTGAGTTTTAACGAGATAGTTAATAGGGCTACGAGAAACTGGATGTTCCTTCTGCGATATTACAGAAATACTTGGCGGGAATGTGGCCACTGTACATGATTGCTGGCAGCGGATGTCACGAGAACGTATGGCCGCAAGAAGACCGGGCTTCGGACGGTCACGTGTCACTATCAAGAGGGAAGACCATGGTGTTCGACGTCTGGCTCTGACGCATCGTACTGCAGCTGCTGCAGCAATTTGAGCAGCAGTTGGCACTACAGTGACACAACGAACTGTTACAAATTGGTTACTTCAAGGAGAGCTCCGAGCCAGACGCCCTGTAGCGTGAATACTACTGACCTCAAGCCACCCCAATTTGCGCGTTCGGTCGTGTCACAAGTGAGAGTTCATTGGAGGGCAGAGTGGAGGTCTGTTGTGTTTTCTGATGAAAGCTGGTTCTGCTTCGGTGCCAGCGATGGCCGTGTGTTGGTTAGAAGGAGCCCAGCTGAAGGGCTGCAACCAACCTATCTGCATGACAGACACACTGGACATACACCTCGTCTTATAGTCCGCAGTGCGATTTCGTATGATAGCAGGAGGACTCTCGTTGTTCTCCCACGCACCCTGACTGCAAATTTGTACGTCAGCCTGGTGATTAGACCTGCTGCACTGCCATTCATGAACAGCATTGCAGGTCTTCTTTTCCCAATAGGATAACGCTCGCCTATATACCATTGTTGTCATCCAACATGCTCTACAGAATGACGACATGTAGCCTTATCCTGCACGATCACCAGATCTGTCTCCAATTGAGCGCGTATGGGACATCATGGGACGACAACATTAACCGTCGCTGCGTTGACCGACTAAGTGCCACAGGCGTGGACAATCATCGCACAAACTGACATCTGGCGCCTGTACAACACAATGCATGCCCGTTTGCATGCTTGGATTCAAAACGCCGGTGGCTACACCGGTTATTAATGCACCAATATTTCACACTTGCAATTGCTTATCTCGCGCTTGCATTAACCTGTGATCTTGCGATGTTAATCTTTTAAATATGTTACCTATACAATTATATTCCCCATTTTCGTTACTCTACATTAATTATTTTTTAGTGCTGCGATTTTTTTTTCGTCAGTGTACCTATACCAACTTACGTGCTAGCGATAATAATCACTAATCTTGTAATCAGATGGTACTGAATTCTCTCTCTTTGTTACATACATTATCTGACATTAATCTACATTTAAAGAGAGTGCCACTAATTACAACAAGTGTAAATTCGTTTCGATCATCCAATGGCGATACGATAATTTAAGGGTGTTTGTTCAATTTGTTTTCTACATCTGTGTTTACATCTACTTACATACTCTATAAGCCACGGTGTGATGGATAGCGGAGGACATCTCGTTTAAATGTTCTAATGTGTGTGAATTCCTAAGGGACCAAACTGCTATGGTCATCGGTCCCTAGTAAGTGCTAGAGATTCTCTTTCCTGTTCTATTGAAATGAAGCGTTGGAACAACGGCTGTTAATATGCTTTCTTACAGCCCTAATTTCTTTTTATCTTATCTTCACTGTCCTTACGAGAGCTGTATGTTGGTGGTAGTAGGATCGTTCTGCAGCTGTCGCAAAAATGGCTCTCTAAACACTGTCAAAAGAGTTTCGTGAAAAGACTGTTTTGTAATCTCAAGAGGTTCTCATTTAATTTTACGGAGAATTTCCGTAATACTCACGTATTGATCGAATCTGCCGGTAACAAATGTAAGAGGACGCTTTTAAATTTCTTCGATGTCTTCCTGTAATGTGACCAGGCGGGGATCCCAAACAGTCGAGCAGTACTCTAGAATGGGTCGACTACTGCTCTGAACGCTGTTCTACACTTATCCTAGTATTTTCCCAACAAACCACCTTTCCAACAAGCGAGCTTACTCGCTCGTTTCATGTTTGCAACGTTACACGTAAATACTTAATCGAAGTTTCTGTGTCAAGCAGTGAACCACTAATACTGTATTCATACAATGTGTCCCATTAGGAATGGTCAGTATTCAAGGATACGACAGGAACGCACATTTGAAGGAAGAATTTCATATGGCCATATGCCCTATTCCGAATGGCTCCGGGATAGAACACATTTAATGTACATTTGTTTTTGGACCAGCGGCGCGCAAATATGGGTCCTACCCACGCAACGTCTTTGACGTTTTATTCTAGCCCAACTTGTTGCTTTCAGGCTCTTTGCTCGGGTTGTCTTTCTGCCATTGAAGCAGGCCGTTTGAACGCTCAGGTGTTGGTGGTCTGTTGTGAATGAAGCAGTACCAGGGGTTGACAGTGTATCAGAGAGAAGCATCGTTAACTGTGTTAGTACCCGCGTTGGCTAACATGCCACACATCTCCACTAACGCAGAATATGCAGATATGGTGTGTGTACGGCTTCTGCGATGGTAGTGCTCCTCCTGCTGTCGAAGAAAGTCTTCAGCACATTGTATGAAATACGTATTCTTCCAAGTTACAATTTTTCTTCTGAATATTTACTTCAACAGTCCTTGCAGCAACAGCAACATATTTTTGAAATGGGCCAGCGTAATCCTATTACCAGCACACGGTGACTTTCTGCAGACATCCATGTCCTACGAACGTATCGAGATCAATACATGCAGAAAACTTGTACCATTTGACATACAGCATGTCCACGACCTTTCCACTGGCGACAATGCCGTAAGACTTGAATTTTATTACTGGTTAAATTACAATAATACTATTCACTGATGAAACAACGGTTATACGTAATGGAGCCAACAACATAGGTAATAATCATCGATGGTGGCAGGAAAATCCATACGCTGCAATAAGAAACCAGTTTCAAAATTCGTTATCCGATCAATATGTGATGCGGTATATCAGTAACATGTTAATACGTCCAGTCTATTTAGTAGAGCGAGTGATGGAAAAGAATTATTAGCATTTTTTTTGGAAAATCCGTTCGTTGAGAACGTTGACGACGTCCTTGGCCACGTGTACTGCAATGTAGCTCCACGGAACCCCTCCACATTTTACCAGACGTATGAGTGAACGTATCAACTGCACTTGCCCTAATCGCTGGATGGGTCGTGGTTGTAAAATTAATTGATAACCAAGCTCGCCCGACCTTACACCTATAGCCTTTTGTTTTTGGGGTTGGATGAAGTCTGAGATGAATACGCGACATGAATGCCTGCTCGGCTCACGGACGCTGCTGCCCTGCTTAGGGAACGTGCAGCGGCTCTCGACGAACAACACAACCTTTTGTGCCACGAGCACACAAACGCATTGAAGTTGACAGTGGGACATTTATTATGAAATGTATAACAGCTGTAATGTGACGTGTATGATAATTCTTAGAGATGAAAGTTTTACAATACACATTCTCGATTGGTGCTTTGTAAATGATATGTTGCAATGTTTACTAACTGATGGTTGGTTGGTTTATTTGCGGAAGGGGACCTAACAGCGAGGCCATCGGTCCCGTCGGATGAGGGAAATATGGGGAAGGAGGTCGGCCATGCCCTTTCAAAGGAACTATCCCGGCATTTGTCCAGAGCGATTTAGTGAAATCACAGAAAACCTAAATCAGGATAGCCGGACACGGGTTTGAACCGCCGTCCTAGCGAATGCGAGTTCAGTGGGCCAACCACTACGCCACCTCGCTCGGTTACTAACTGATGTATGTGAGAAATCCTGAAAATGTATTGAATAGTACAGAAAATAAATAACAATTTAAATTAAATGTGTTCTGTCTCAGAAACCATTCTGCCTGAATGAGGAATATGTCCGCATGAAGCTCTTTATTTCAAATGATTGTTCCTGTCATATGCGTGAATAATGGCCATTTCTCCTGGAACAGCTTGTGTATACAGGGTGATTCAGCAGCCTCTACCCACGGGTTTTATGCAACCCACAGTGCCTTAAAATACCGCGTGCGAGTTTTCATACTCTCTCGCTCGCTACGTGCAAACTATTAGTCCTATAGAAAAAATAAATACCTCCTCTTTGTAGGAAATTTAATGTAGTCAAATCTTGTACAAGGATACGGTTTTGCTAGAGACGATACTTTTCCAATTATTGAAGAAAAACCAGAAAGTGCCCTTCTTGAACAACCCGAAAACTATGACCTCCAGTGAAAATATATCCCTGTAAAAAATTTAATCGCATTAAATTTCCTACAAAAAGCGCATTTTTGCTGCAGGACTAATGATTTTTGCCTAGCGAACGAGAGATTACGACGATCTCGCACATGGTTTTTGAAGGCGTTGCGTGTTGCATAAAAGCCATCGGTAGGGACAGCTGAATCATCCTGCACAGAAAAAGAGCGTTCCTGTCACACCGTCGCGTCTCAGCACAGCCTCACTATACCAGAATGAAGTAAGTGCGAACTGCGTAGCGCAGTCGGGACGTTAACGACAATGGGTTGGTTATAAATTGCTGTCAACCTTTATATCGGAGATGAGAGGGAGAGAATCTCCTTGGTTAGATGCAAATAAGTTTTCTGAAAATAGGTTACAGAATTGCAATAGGCAGAAAAGATTGGTTAGTTTCTATCAAGTTTATTCTCGCATATACTTATGTGAGGTGTTGGACCATAAACCCCTTAGTAAGATTCAGTCTATTTTTTCGGACTTGCTACTTGAAAGCTAATTGCCGGTACATATAAGAAACAAGTACAAAGCAATCACTTGTTCTTGGTTAGCACTGAAATCTCTCTAAGTAATTGAGACAAAGACTGACAGCCTCTGTTCAACACTGTTCCAATGAAACTCTAAAAAATCCTATTTGACCTGCAGTTCCTGAGCGCCCACCACAGTCTGTCACCATCTTCTCGTAGTTGAAGTCTGTATCAGCTGTATCAGCTGCTATAGGCCTACTCGGCCCCGCTGGCGTCTCGCTGCGGAATCTCCAAACTGCCGGCACTAGCTCTGAATCTGCATCTGAATCTCTGCTCCTAGCTATTCCGCTGCCTCGCCTTTTATTTTGTTTCTCATGTACTTGGGTGCACACGAGTAAATTTCTTTCACACGACCCTTCCATTTCTAAGTGTTCGGAATGCACAAGAACGCCTCTGGTTCCACACGACACTCTCGTTTCGAATTGGTCGGCTTGTGCAAGAATGCCTTCTGTTCCACACGACACTTTCGTTTCTAGCTGCACACAACTTAATTTGGTTCCACACGAGTCTTTTCCGCACATGACTGACACTCTCTCTTGCTGTATTATTGCCCTTTGCGCAAGTTCGATTCATGCAGCTTCCTCTGGCAGGAAGTCAAACACTAAGTTATTGGATCAACCAGCCATACTTGGCACGCTCCGCCGCTTATCTTGTCCCTACGTCCTGGTGGACTATTTCTTAATGTCGGCTGGCTGTTTGCCTATGAAGCCTGGACTCTTATTGTGATCACAAAAGCAAGAATAAAAATTAAAATTTTCTACGGTGCAACAACACTTCTCTGAAGCACATCTGATGATACCTTTGTCTTCGATGAACACTCGCCATCCAAGACAACGTACGGCGTTCTATTGCTTCAAAAGTCTTCGAACTACTGACATATTTGAGGACCTATTCCATATGCTTGGACTTCTGTGGTGGTGGTGGTTAGTGTTTAACGTCCCGTCGACAACGAGGTCATTAGAGACGGAGCGCAAGCTCGGTTTAGGGAGGGAGTGGGAAGGAAATCGGCCGTGCCCTTTCAAAGGAACCATCCCGGCATCTGCCTGAAACGATTTAGGGAAATCACGGAAAACCTAAATCAGGATGGCCGGAGACGGAATTGAACCGTCGTCCTCCCGAATGCGAGTCCAGTGTGCTAACCACTGCGCCACCTCGCTCGGTAGACTTCTGTTAACAGCCTGCTGTCTTGCGAGGTATCTAACGCTTTCTGCAACTGTAGAAATATGGAGTTTGCCAGTTGGCTTTCATGTAGGCTTCGTGGGATACCTTGTATTTTTGTGGATACGCTCCACAGAACTGGATAGCGATACAAGCCGCGGCTGCAGGCCGTCCCACGCGGGATGAATGGGCAGATCGCGGCGGCGTGAAGGCGGTAGCCGTGGGCGGCGCTATCAGCGATCTGGGCCGGGCTGCGGGCCAGGTGCGGCGGCGGCAGATGGCGGGCAGATAGCGGCGCCCCGCGGGCCCTCATCACCAGCCAATTTGTCCCGAGCGCCGGCGGTCAACGCCCAGCCGGAGAAGCGGAACGCGCCACTGCTCACAGGCTCCACACCTGCTCAGTACGAAGGGCGTTCAGTAAGTAACGCAACACATATTTTTCTGAAAGCTGATTGGTGTTATTCAGGATTCCAACACGCCACATTTTCCCCACTTTTTCGGCCACCCTGTCTTTCAAAGTAATCTCTGTTCAATGTGACGTCGTTACGCCACCTTGTTGCAAGGGCCTGTTAACCCACATGGTATCACCCTGCTCGTCAACGTTGGAGCCAATGTCTTGCTGCATCAATACCCTCCCCACCTACGGAATATCAGACCAGCTGAGTGTCTGGATTGAAGAGTTTTTAACAAACAGAACACAGCATGTTGTTCTCAATGGAGAGAAGACTACAGACGTTAAAGTAACCTCTGGTTTTGCCACAGGGGAGTGTTATGGGACCATTGCTTTTCGCAATATATATGAATGAGCTAGTAGATAGTGTCGGAAGTTCCATGCGGCTGTAGTATACAGAGAATTTGCAGCATTAGAAAATTGCAGCGAAATGCAGGAAGATCTGCAGCGGATAGGCGCTTGGTGCAGGGAGTGGCAACTGACCCTTAACATAGACAAATGTAATGGACTGCGAATACATAGAAAGAAGGATCCTTTATTGTATGATTATATGATAGCGGAACAAACACTGGTAGCAGTTACTTCTGAAAAATATCTGGGAGTATGTGTACGGAACGATTTGAAGTGGAATGATCATATAAAATTAATTATTGGTAAGGCGGGTGCCAGGTTGAGATTCATTGGGAAAGTCCTTAGAAAATGTAGTCCATCAGCAAAGGAGGTGGCTTACAAAACACTCGTTCGACCTATACTTGAATATTGCTCATCAGTGTGGGATCCGTACCAGGTCGGGTTGACAGAGGAAATAGAGAAGATCCAAAGAAGAGCGGCGCGTTTCGTCACAGGGTTATTTGGTAAGCGTGATAGCGTTACGGAGACGTTTAGTAAACTCAAGTGGCAGACTCTGCAAGAGAGACGCTCTGCATCGCGGTGTAGCTTGCTGTCCAGGTTTCGAGACAGTGCGTTTCTGGATGAGGTATCGAATATGTTGCTTCCCCTACTTATACCTCCCGAGGAGATCACGAATGTAAAATTAGAGAGATTCGAGCGCGCACGGAGGCTTTCCGGCAGTCGTTCTTCCCGCGAACCATACGCGACTGGAACAGGAAAGGGACGTAATGGCAGTGGCACGTAAAGTGCCCTCCGCCACACACCATTGGGTGGCTTGCGGAGTATAAATGTAGATGTAGATGTAGATCGTCCAGGAACTGATTCCTGCGGAGTGCATCCTTCATTGGGCCAAACATGGAATTCGGAAGGTGCGAGATCCTGGCTGTAGAGTGGATGAGGAAGAACAGTCCAGTGAAGTTTTTTGAGCTCCTCTCGGGTGCGCATACCTTTGTGAGGCCTCGCATTGTCATGGAGAAGAAGAAGTTCGTTTGTAGTTTTGTCGCTACGAACACGCTTAAGTCGTTTCTTCAGTTTCCAGAGGGTAGCACAACACACTTCAGAGTTAGGACATCAAATAGAATAGCCCCTTCAGAGTCCCAGAAGACCGTCGCCATGACTTACATGGCTGAGGGTGCGGCTTTGAACTTTTTCTCCGGAAAAGAGGTTGTGTGGTGCCGCTCCATGGATTACCGTTTCGTTTCTGGTTCATGATGAACCAATGTTTCATGGCTTGAGACGATTTTCGACAAACAAGTGTTACGATAAGCTTCCGCTGATGGTCGTTAGTTACTCTTCACGGTCTTCCGTTGGCGGCGAGGAACCCAGTGGGCACACACGCATGCGCACCCCGAGTAGTGGACGAGTGTATCAGCAATACGAACAAACACATCTAATTGAGCAGGGAGGTGTCTGATTGTGAGCTGTCGATCACCTCTAATGAGAGTGTCCGTACATTCGAACATTGCAGGAGTCACAGCTGTGTGCGGCCACCGGGCACACGGGAGATCGAAGAGGTTTGCGCGAACTTTTGCAATGGCGACAGACGCTTCGCCCAACGACTCACCGTGCTTTCGTCACTGCCAGATCTCCGTAGATGTTCTGTAAGCGCCTATGATTATCTGCAATGCTCTGATTTTCCTCCAAAAGAAATTCAATGACAGCTCTCTGCTTGGAATGCACCTCCGTAACATACACCATATTGAAGGCTACGTATAGCGCTGCCACCTATCGGAACTTCATGAAATTGTAGGGGCTGAAGCGCGAATATTACACGATGTCCCACAATACATTCCGCATTTTTCCAACCTAAACTGGCCGAAGCAAATTAATTTGTTGCAGTACTTATTGAACTCCTCTTGTACTTCATATCAGCAGCAGGAGTTCTGAAACTAGGCAGACTTTACGCCGAATGCCCAACCTCACAAAAAAGAAAACACGTTAGATCTTGTCAAAAGCGCAACACTTAGACAGAAAGGTTCGAATGAATCCAAAATTAGAGGAGAACTAGAACACTGTCCCATCTGCAAGCCATTACATTTTCAAATACAACGCGTCAGTGGACTGTAGATCAATAGGAAAGGAAGAGAATCAAAACCTTTGAGATGTGCTGCTATAGAAGGACGTTGAAAATTAGATGGAGTGATAAGATAAATATGATAATGTATCCTCCTGTATCGGTGAGGAAAGGACTGAAGGAATAACTTCTGTAGTACTTGAGGAAGCTATAATAGAGAACAACTGAAGAGTAAGACAGAGATTGGGTTACACCCAAAAAAAATTGGAAACGTCGCTTACAAGTGCTATTCTGAGATGAAAAGGTAAACGCGGTAGGAAATTTGCAGCTGAATGTGACGTCAATCTGTGTTCAATGCAAAAGGCGCTCTGTGTATTCCCTCCTGTGTGTTACAGTCACGTCTCAGATGCGAGTATTGCTTGATAATGGGTGACAGGGTTCGTGACAAGAGAACTAGGCGGTTGGCCTGTGTGATGGAGTCTTCACATGACTGTGTTAAGCCCAATTTTACAAAAGGTAAGGACTGGAAAATGAAATGAAAATAACATCAAGTAGAACTAGCTTTTAACTTCTAAGTTTTTTCGGAAAGAGTGTTAATCCTTGCTGCTATGAAATTGCACTGTTACTGTGACGCTCACCCATGACACCACACCCAGAGTTTCTCAGCTTTTTGCCTATGATCTCATCAGCTATGCCGATTTTACTACTGCTGCTACTTCTGCCCAGCCATGTATGGCTCCTGGTACTCCTGTTTTAGCCCTGCCTTGCTCGTCATACCTCTGATCACCTCATACGGAGCACCCTGCTACCCTACCCTGTGCTAATTACTCAGCTTACTAATATGCTCTGCTTGGAGCGCCCTGCTGCCTTACTCTGCTCGGAGCGTCGTGTTCCCTTTAAGTCAACGGCACACCGATGGTGCGCTTGAACGTTGAGAGTTGAGCGTACCGAGTGTCTGACGCCCTAGCGTGGAAAATGCACGTGCAGGGCAATATCTAACATATCAGATGTCTTGAAAGTGCGTTTGAAAGTAGACCAATGAGATGGAAGAACACCACCTTCGTCAGATGACGTCATCTCTCATCAGCACAGAGTCTCGGAACGTCATTTTGGCTTAAAATTGAAGCCCATACGTATAGTTGCCGTGCCTAAGCACCAGAAAATTGCGGATCGGTCGAAAACCCATCGTTAATTGTACGATTTGTTGTACTAAAATAATGGGAACGTCATATTGATGGTTACAGAATTGTTGTAATTTGCGTATTGTGGAAGTACGCCGTTTCAAGGCAGTGGAATATTGACGAACCACCAAAAACACAATGGTCTTGGTACAGTTTGTGGTAATTAGATATCAGTTAATAACTTGTCTACGATTTAAGCTTTCTGGAGATTGTAAGATGCAAAGTATCCTGGTAAATCAGTTGTGGCTGGTGTGGCATATTGAGTAGAGACGCCGATTAGTATTTTCGCTCATACTATTGTTGATTCGCTCCCCACTGGATCCAAACATATTTTTTCTAATTTCCCCATTTCCTAATGGGTTCTGGTACTTTTTGTGAGTTTAATAGGGAAATATTCTACAATATTCGGTACTGTGTTAATGTAAGTGCACTTTTTTATCTTATGTGGAGAATTATCATAAATTTACTTGACGCTACTTGTATTGTAAGTTCTATAAGGCTGATGACCTTATTGATTAGACGTGGTATTTTTCTTTTTGCCTTATTTTCATGGATATTGATATTTTATTTTTATATACTACAAGCAGAATAACGTGAGTAAGATATGGACAAGGAAGGAAATGTGTAGTTTAATAGAGCTAACGTTATAATTGTATGCCCGTCCATTTCGTAATCAGTGTGGTTTGTGAGGCAGTTACAGGCGACAGCTGCTGCAGGAGTGTATACAACGTATACCACGTTGAGGCTCACGTACCGTATGCACAGGTCGCAACGTTTCTGAGCGTTCTGCAGCACCTTGAATTCGGCACGCTCAGTGCTGCCTTTTAAATGCATGGACCATATGCCAAGGGCTTCACTCTCGGCTCGAAGCGTCTTGCTCCCATACTCTGCCCTGGAATGTCCTGCTCCCCGAGTTTGAATAGAGTTTTTCCTTTGATTCTTAATTTTCCCTCGTCATACCACCTGTTCCGTACATGAAGTGATCCTGAAGAGACATCGCCATTTCATTAGCTCTGATTATGCATTGTCTTCGGTATGTGCTTCAGAGGCTGGGTGGAGGGCGAAAGCGTCTTTCCTTACATGGTCACATTCTCCAGTCTACGCATGTCATTGACTCGTCATGACATGTAAGTGTCACTCGCAGAGACCATCCCTCTGTATCCCTCTCCCCATGCTCTCTGTCTAGTCATACGTGCCGTGTGTTATGATCACTTGGAGCTATGTCCGTTAAGGGTGCACTGTAATTACCTTCTTTATAGCTTACAGCGTAACCGCTCGATGGACTGACACCTGGCACCCTGTTGTTATTAGCCTCGTGGCTCTATCACAATCTCTGTGTTACTATTTTCCACACAAGACCAGGCTTTTTCTGTGTGGATGCTACATTACCAAAGACAGCACAAAACTGTCCCCATTTGTTCTGTAATGTTTAACGTGTGAGGAGCCCATTTGTACTCTGCCGCATCAAGGCAGAACACAGAGATTTTGAAACTGTCCACCCACCTGGAGTCTTGTAACGTCGTTCAAATGGTTCAAATGGCTCTGAGCACTATGGGACTTCACTACTGAGGTCATCATTCCCCCACAACTTAAACTTAACTAACCCAAGGACATCACACAGATCCACGCCCGAGGCAAGATTCGAACCTGCGACCGTAGCGGTCGCGCGGTTCCAGACTGTAGCGCCTAGAACCGCTCGGCCACCCCGGCCGGCTGTAACGTCGTATTTGTCCCTATATAAGTAGCGCTGAAGTCGGAGAGCCGTTGTTCTTGAGGTGAAGCTTAAGATTTACTCCAGGTTCGCTAACACTCACTACGTTTCTAAATGAATATTTAAAGAAGATAGGGATGCCAATAATTTTTTCTTTTATTAAAGCCACACGCTGCAATAAAAGCTATAAAACTTGTGACAATCGGTTTAAGAAATGTACGCCTAAGAAGTAGTAGCATGCAACACAGTTCAAGTGTGTAACACATATAATCCTGTTGCATTACGTAATGGCGGCGAAAACTCTGCCTATGTTTTGAAAAATCGGAGATAGTGCAGTATCAAGCGACCATAGGTCACGAAATCAGCCAACAACATATAAGAAAGCACTATAATATCAAAACCATGAGAAGCTGTAGTTTGTGTAGCAGAATAGCTACCAACATAAATGTCCAAAAGCATCGTGTAAGTACGAAAATAAAAAAATAACCCACTGAAGATAGCACAAAAAGTGCTGAAACGTGTCTGGGTAAAACAAACCTGGAAAAGGTGTCTTGCATAAGGCGAAATTCCTAATTGTATTTTCATAGAAAGCACGGACATAAGAAGAAAAACTGCAATAGCAGAAGATGATTATGGTGTACGAAAACTGTTGGCAATCAAAACTGCTTCCAGTCGCCTCGAAATGTATAAATACATGTCCCATGTGTTTGGAAGGGAATCATATACCATTACTTCTGTAAAACTGTGGCAAGTTCAGTCAACGATGATGGAGGCGGATCGCGACCACACACCCTTCTCTCCAAAGTAAACCACAAAAGCTCAATACATTGAGATGTGGTGACTGTGGTGGCCGGGGGAGGTATGTCAATTAATCCTGGTGCTCACAAAACCAGTCTTCGACTATACGAGCTGTGTCTGAAAGAGGCGGACCTGCCTTCTTGGACCGGAGAATGAAACATCGGGCCCTGGGATGGACTTGATCAGTGAAAGTAGTCACACAGGCCTTTTCAGTAATTCGATCTTGCAGAGTACCCATGGGGTTCGTGGAATATCACGATATAACAGTTCAAATCATCGCAGGACCCCCGCCATGTTTCTTTCTTGGGACATAAACTCGGCCAAAAGTAGGAAACAGTGTAAAACAAGACTCATCTGACTGACTGACTTTCTTCCATTGCTCCACAGTCCAGATTTTATGGCTTCGGAACCACGTTTTCTCGTTACGGACGCTTGCGTCACTGCTGAGCGATTTTGTAATTCGAGCTCGCCCTGCAATTCCCCGCTTAAGCAGCTCTCTTCGAGTCGTTTCTGTGCTGACAGGGTTCGCCAGCGCTACATTCAGTAGCTGTGACTTTTGCAGCTGTTTTCCTCTTACTTTTTGTCACACTTCTCTTCAGTGATCCTCTGTCATGATTACTCAACCACAATTTCGTCCGCGTTGTGATTTAAGAGATGATATTTTTCTGCTTTCCCCGTATGTGATATAAATCTTATATATGGTGCCCCTTGAAACACCAAAGAGTTAGGCCACCTTGGGTAAGGAAACACTCACCACACGAGCACCAACAATTTGCCCACGTTCGAATTCACTCAGCTCCGACATAACGCACTCACAGCTACACAGAACACTTTTCTGACCACGACTGACGCTTGCAACGCATCGAAGACATTGCACAGGTGACGCCCGTGGTCTAATATAAAAGCGCAACCTGCAGGCGTAGCTAGCACCTGCATTTACGTTCAAGCAGACGTTTTCGTGCTGTTTCCATATTTTTGCCCAGCTCCCGTATGGACATAAAACGAAATATGAGTGTAATGTGTGATAACTATTACGACTGTCAATTAAATGCGATTTATATTTTAAAGTGAGACAAATAAATGAAATTTGTGTGCAGCTCACTCTACTCCTTACGTCGTACATGAGCTAGTGCATATCCTCTCAGCATACGCTGAGGGCTGAGGAAATGTGTGCGCTGTATGTGACATATGCATAACACTGTTGAAGCTGTGGGTAAAAAGATAGCATGTATACAAATAATTATTTAAATAACAAAATTAATCTCATCAAAATGTTTAATATCTGTTGGGAAATTTCACACACGTAAGACTAAAAGACTATACGATTTATTGTCAGATTTGTAATGATAAAAGTGGGACATATACAGCAGATAATAGTTGTGAGATGAAATATTCATGCATCTGTTATCTATTACATACGCCATACGCTTTTCGTCATAAATCTTACAATGTTGTCATAACTACTAAAAATTCAGAAACGCTCATTTTCAGAGTTATCTATATGGAGCTAGGAGAAAATATTTTATTCTTTTTTCTCTGGTTTAAAAACGTGTTTCATTAAAATTTATTTTTATTTAAGTAATTGTTTATTAGCGACAGTGCAGAACTGTAGACAGTGAGAACCGGTATTTACTACCAGTGGCCATTAAGTTCAAATTCGGCGAGGAAGACAGAGATATTATCAGTTTCATTCCTAATCCAAAATCGACCTTGTCATGAAATGTAACAGAGATAAATTCTTATGTCGTTCCTACGGAGAAGAGGGCTTACAACACCTGTTAGGTCAGGAATTGGAAGGAGCCAATGCACACACATTATCCGATTAGAACAATGGAACAACGTAAAAAAAATCGTGGTGTAACAACAGACCACTAGTAGACGGGTAACGTTACTCAGTAGATATGTTGTGTGGCTATCTCCACATCATCCTTAACATTGTGAAAGTGTGCAGTGATACCGAAAAGGATCTGTTAAATCTCTTTCATATCGAGATGTTCGACTGCTTATGTCTGCATGTTTGAGACTGTAGCTAGCTTCGAGGAAGGAAAAGAGTCTGCACATCTCAACAGTATGCATACGAGTTGGCACAATCCTTTTATCAAGAAATTATATGCCGTATCTATGAAATGTTTCTTTATTCCAGTTTCATAGCTGTTTAATGTTAGATTGGCCAGGATGGATTTTAAAGCCTTGAGTTTCTTGTAATGTATGGCGATAATGCCCCTAGATCTCCTTCTGTAAAAAAAAATGTCTGCATGAAAATAATTTCGTTGTAAAGCACATGTAGAAATATTAGCACTTACGTAAGAACAACGATACAAACTATTCTCACGAAAGAGAGAATTTTGTAGCCTCAACAGCTTTGCCAGGTACCTTCAAACAGATCTCCTATCGTTGATCATTCATGGTTCAGCATCCGGCAGTAGTCACAGCTTCGAATTCGTCTTGCACCCTAACACAGTTGCCTTCAAACTATTCAGTATTTCTTTGTCCTGTAGGGAAAGTTGTCCCCAGAAGCAAGATCCTCCTCTACATCTTCGGATATCTCTCCTGTTCTCAGATTTCGTCAGCAGGATAACCGGATTTAGTTCTTTCATGATCTCATATTGGGTGGTTAGAGGGAGGTCATTTAACATGCATACCCTGACTACGCACATGATGCTTCTGACTTCTGCAATTGTCTTCTACTGCTGAAAGAAATAAGATGTATCGACTGGGATTTGTTGTAAATATCCTGACATTAAGGGCTGTGTCTCATTTATAGCATTAACAGTATGTGGGGGACAGACGGATTTAGTCGAGACAAGCGTTGTGCCTTCCACTGTGCTGAAGCACGGAGCGAAGGGTGATACTCTAAGAAGATCGAGTTATTCACTATCACTGCGATGTTATTAATAAGCTCCCTTAGCAAGCTAAGTCACGCACAGCCTTAATCCAAATCAACTGCGGGAATGATTTAAGACTAAATTTTAATTCCAGATAATCCTGTGTATTACAATCTATAGCAGATATGCCCTCTGGATAGTATGCAGCTTCTCATTCACGTTTCTGTTTCACAGATCGTATACACACATCCGTATTTTGTCACTTGTCGCTGAAGAAAATGCTATAAGAGTATGGTGAAAAATACAGAACCTCGCCAATGAGGAGTTCCGACAACGAATAGTTCATTATATCTGCGAAATACGGCGCCACAGAGAGAGAAGAAAAAGAAGGAAAGCGCAACCTCGATGCGTCTTCAAACGTAATTTTGTATTGGGACGCGTCAGGTATGAAAGTCGATTTATCACTGGCAGCAGAATAAACCGGGCCAGACAGCCCAAGTCATTTCATTTCCCCAGGGGATGACGCCGGCTCCTCCTCAGAAGACGCGTTTCTTCTCTTTGGCATAAAACGAAGTTGCAAGTCACTGTGCCGTATGCATTAGCATGCATTAGCCAACCACGACGTCGTGTTGCCCTCATACAACAGTATCAGAATTGATATTAATGGTTTTTGAAAGCACGCTGTGAAGGAATTAGCATCCCGTTACGAACTGTCCGAAATGTTTACCTATTGTCAAGTACAGAAGCAGAACTTCTGTGATCTTACTCACGTGTCAAACTAGATGAAAAAATATTATTTGGCACAAAGTACAACGTATGTCTTCTCATATCTTTGATGCTTTTTGCACACCATGTGATAGGAATTTTATTGGCAATAACAAGTTTCAATTCCCAGACATAAAGCATTATATCTTTCGTTTCTTGTTGTAGTACCGCCATCAGTGGCATAAGAAAAGGAACTTCGAAACGAATCGTTCGCATCTAACGTGGCTTGTAGAAATCATGAGAGCACGCTAATTTTTGATTCACCATACTTTTAAGCCGATACCATCAGAAACAGGTTCAGCCTGCTATCAAGTTCCACCTTATACGAACAAATAACCTCATTTCATAGGTCGTACTTCAATGCAGTTAGGTTATTCAGAGTGTATTCATTTGTAGGTAAGCAGTTTTCTTTTCTTTAAACTGCAAGAATAAATTTTTTCTCTTTTTTAATTTCTTATGTGTTGCATCGTAAAATGAATCTATCACTTTACAGCGGTGTGTCGTAAAGTAAAGTAAAATTCGTCGTTCTGGCCCTGACTGGCCAGCAGGACCCGACCGACCACACGGTCATCCTCTGCCAGTGGCGTTTTCGGATGCGCTATGGAGAGGTAGGTGGTCAGCACGCCGCTCTATCCATCTACATCTACATCTACGTATATACTCCGCTAGCTACCAAGCGATGTGTGGCTGAAGGCACAATTCGCTCCAAAGTCGTATTTCCCCCCTCTGTTCCACTCGCGGATCGCGCAAGGGAAAAACGACTGTCTGAAAGCCTCAGTACAAGAGATTTGAGATCATTTCGAGTAGTCGCGCCCAGGTACTTGACTGATGTTACCGCTTCCAAAGACTGATCATTTATTTTGTACTCATACATTAAGAGGGATTTTCGCCTTGTTATAAGCAGTAGGTTACACTTACTAATAATGAGAAATATCTGCCAGTCATTACACCACGCATTTATTTTCTGCAAATCCTCATTGATTTGTTCACAGCTTTCGTGTGATACTACTTTCCTGTAGACTACAGCATCATCGGCAAACAGTCTAAGGCCGCTGTCAATACCATCAACGAGATGGTTTATGTAAATCGTAAAAAGCAGAGGACCTGTTACGCTGCCCTGGGGCACACCTGAAGTTCCTCTTGTTTCTGTTGAAGTTACCCCATTCAGGACTACATACTGCTCGCTGTCTGTTAGAAAACTTTCTATCCAACCGCATATGTCATTGGATAGACCGTAAGCGCGCACTTTTTGTAGCAAGTTGAACGTCTTTCGAAAGTCCAGAAATATCGCATCAACCTGGGAGCCGGTATCTAGAGCCTGTTGGGTATCATGCACAAAGAGGGCCTGCTGTGTCTCGCATGACCGCTGCTTCCTAAAACTGTGCTGGTTTCTGCAGATGAGCTTCTCAGAGTCTAGAAAGGTCATTATGTCTGAACACAAAATACGTTTCATGATTCTACAACAAATCAATGTCAGGGAAATTGGCCAGTAATTATGTATATCCGATTTTCTACCCTTTTAATAGTTTGCTATGACCTGGGCCTTCTTCCAGTCCCGTGGAACTTTCCGCCATTCTAATGATCTCTGATAGATGACGGATAAGAATGGTGCTATATTTGTAGCATAGTCAACATAAAATCTTACGGGGATACCGTCTGGGCCAGATGCCTTTCTACCGTCTAAGGATCTTAACTGTTTTACAATCCCAGATACACTAAACACTATGTCAGCCATCCTTTCATTTGTTCGATAATTGAAAGGGGGAATGGTGGTGCAGTCCTCTATCGTAAATGAATTTTTGAGAGCTAGGGTGAGAATTTCGGCCTTCTGTTTATCATCATCAGCTACATTACCCGTACTGTCAGCAAGAGAAGGCATTGAATTATTTGTAGCGTTCATAGATTTTGCGTACGACCAAGATTTTTTGGTTTGTCGGGTTTCTTGACCATGGAATCGCTGTTAATCGGGCGAGTAGCTCTTCATTTGGCCTCTAAGCCTGTGTGCACCCCGTACCAGTCTTCCCACCAACGAAAAATCCCTGACAGTACCGGGAATCGAACCAGATCCCCCTTGTGGCAGTTAGCTGCCTTGACCCCAGTTATGTTGGCGGACATGTTGTTATGTAACTTTCTTTTAAAAACGTAGTTTGGAAGGAGTTTTAGAACCTAGATCCCTGAATTGCATAGGAATCACTGTACAATCTGAGACACGCGAGAACGTCTAGCGCCTCTAGACAAATTAGTCCATTCCGCCCCGGTCTCTCCTACTGGGAGAAGGGATTCTGTGGAGTAGGCCTAAACAATGCCTTTGCGATGCCAACAGAATAATTACTTCACTCTCCAGAGGAATGCGTCCTTTTCTGAAACTTCCTAGGAGATTAAAAATATGATTGGCGAGAGTATTTCTGACGACAGGGGAAACTTTGGACTTAAGTGTCACTCGAATTCACAATTTTTGTCTGCCGTCACATTTAGAATCTTTTCTTCTTAGCACCAGCAATATTTGAATGAAATCAGGTTTCAACGTGTTAGTTTCAGATTCTTCCTATAAATATCTAAAGTGCGCTGCATATGATGTAAGGTGCTTACATAATAAGAGATCTCATAAACGTTTACTTTAAAAAAACTCCAAAGCTGACACAGTGATTTTTTTTTCATAATTTCAGATGGGATTCCTCATCAAGACTTCTTGTTTGACCGGTATTCGTTCACGTCTAAAATGATTTATCATGAAATAAATGGTCTTCAATTCTGGGTAGCATTTCAGTGTCCAACTAAGATTTCATCTGAACACCAGTCTCCTGAAAATATACTAAAAGGATCGATTAATCACAATATGGGACACTTTTCCCGCCAGTCTCTAATACAATCATTATTACCTTCTTTTTAAATCCAGGTTCTGTCTTGTTGTTACCTGAAAACTTGTTGTTACAGGCAATACGCAAAGGAGTGTTACTATCCAATAATTTACTATTTATAAGCCTGAAGTGTATGTGTTTTCGCAGTCGTTTGTTATCCTATTCGGCTTTAAATTCAGGGGGTGGTTTTTAGCTATTTTAAGCGTAGTACGAGAGACCAGCTCATACAATTGAAGCAGATGCTTTGTTGGCTGTCAATGGGACGACGCCTTACAAGCTGTGTCAGTTATATACGAGTACATCTCCCCTGTCGCGACCCTGACTTGGGGAATGATTTTCCTAAACTGAAACCAGTTAACTGTGGGAAAACATCATATTCAGCTGTATAGGAATATTAATTAAAAAGTTCCTTGGGTGCTCTAAGTTCAGACAGTTTTGCATGGCTCCACTCGATGCTTTTCTGGACAACGGAAGAGTGAAACTAGTGGTAAAAAAGCCAGAACAAATGAAAATGTCAATTAAGTGAGAAAAACGTAACGCAGTCTAAAGTCATATTGACTGAGTCGGAACTCTGACTATTTGTCAGAGATAGTAAACTCTTTTTACAGTAACTGCAACCAGTCACACTTTTTTGGTATCCAATCCACAATTTTATTTTTCGACGTATTTTTAGGGATAAATCTCGTCTTTAGGCTATCATGACGATACGAAAGCGTTTATTAGAATACAAAACAATTTTATTCGGGTGAATCATCGCCTTAAGGGAACAGCAGAAAATGTTAACTGCGGTTCTAGATTGAGCATCTGGCGCAGTAACATTGTTATGACGCTTCTGCGCCGACAATTAAACAGTTGAACACAAAATGTGAATCCAAGGGGTAAATGATTGTCATAGCTTCACGCAGCGATATAAAAGTTGTACACCACCCAACATCAATGGCATTTTTTTTTCTTTCTCTTCTCTGTTATCTGGATGTAGAAGTAGAATTAATCCTACCATCATACACAAGTAATTGGGTCATGTGAGGAGTGTAAAATATAATATCCGTTTTATTTCTAAATTTCACATATTCGCAAAAAGATTCCACAGCGATTCAGGAAATATTTATTTTATTATAAATCCAGCCGAAGAGAATAGAAGCTTTCGAAATGTGGTACTGCAGAAGAAAGCTGAAGATTAGATGGGTATATCACATAACTAATGAGGAGGTATTGAATATAATTGGAGAGAAGAGAAATTTGTGGCACAACTTGACTAGAAGAAGGGATCGGTTGGTAGGGCATATTCTGAAGCATCAAGGGATCACCAGTTTAGTATTGGAGGGCAGCGTGGAGGGTAAAAATCGTAGAGGGAGACCAAGAGATGAAAACACCAGACAGGTTCAGAAGGATGTAGGTTGCAGTAGGTACTGGGAAATGAAGAAGCTTGCACAGGATAGAGTAGCATGGAGAGCTGCATCAAACCAGTCTCTGGACTGAAGACCACAACAACGACAACAACATAAATCCAGTCAGGGACCACAAAATTTTATTAATCAGGTAATTAATTTCGGTCAACGATGAGCATCTTCAGACCTGAGTAAATGCAGTATTTATGATGAAATTAATATTTGCAGATTTAATATAAAACTAATACCTTTAAACATTTTGCCAGTGCGCAACATGCAGCTTCAACTCAGTGACATGCGTCATATCTGTATACTGTATGTAAAGTAATGTAAAATATTTGACACCTAATGATCGCTCTCCCTCGTGCAAATATGAATATTTTTGAGTCAGAGTTCATACGACCTACACAAGAGGATAACATGTAACAAGAATTATTCTGGAAGAAAATAAACAAAAATGCCACTGAATATAACACATTATTTGCTGGAGCATGTATGGATAAAACAAAACTAAAACAATGTCTTGCGTAAGGCGGAATTCCTCTCTAGTTTATCTTAGTAAGCGCAGAAGTAAGAAGAAAGATGATTATTGACTTACTAAGCTGCTCAAGCAGTTTGTTGGGCCCACCATCAAAATGTTTTTTAAGTATTCAAATGGTTCAAATGGCTCTGAGCACTATGGGACTTAACATCTCAGGTCATCAGCCCCCTAGAACTTCGAACCACTTAAACCTAACTAACCTTATGACATCACACACATCCATGCCCAAGGCAGGATTCGAACCTGCGACCGTAGCGGTCGCTCGGTCCCAGACTGAAGCGCCTAGAACCGCTCGGCCACCAGCGGCCGGCCTTTTAAATATTGGTGATGGCGAAAGTGATATTAACATTTGTATTTTCAAATAGGTTAGCAAATTTTTTCTGAAATAACTGTGAAATGCATTGATGAATATCACTACCGTTTGTCTTAGCTGCTGGTGAATCTGCCTGATTATACGATCGTCTTCCGAGAAACATTTTTGTTCATCACGATTCGTCCAGCGCTGCGTTGGACATCTTCAGAGGTGCTCCTCACCAGGCTGAGCTGTGCCAACTGACGGGTCTGATCTAAACGGCTACACGTAAGGTTAGGCTTATGCGCTCGGCAGCGACCAGGTATTCCCGCGTGCCGTCAATTTCGAGGAGCGGTAGCAGCGCGAGTCGTATTCTCATGTTCGCCTTTTGCACTATACCACAAAAACTAACAATAGTTTACGAAAACTGACGGAACTGTAGTGAATTAGGGGAATTATAGAAACATACATACGCTTGGACTGAAGTTACTACTTCCTACGCTCAATAAAGTCAATTGTCGCTTTTCTCGTAACGACAAGAGTGAAAGTACCCTGTCTGATAAAAAAAGTGAAGGGCTCAGAAGGGAAGGAGGAATCGAAATCAAACTTCGTGGGCTAAGAGGGTACTTGATGTTATTTCAGTGATTGCGAAGTCGAGTCAAATTTACAAAGAAGCAGGCAGTATGACCACACTTATCACTACGACGTCTCACCCTATCTACCCTCGATGCACGCACTGAATCGGTTGGGATGGGCGTGACGAAGCCGTTGTAGCATCTCATGAGGCAAGCTGGTCCACAGCTGTTGTAGCTGGTCCTTGATATCCTGTATAATGTCACTGGGACGTACGTGACTTTCCAAGCTGCTCCCATACATCCTCTATTATGAAAAGATGTGAGGGTCTTGCTAACTCAAATGGCTTTGAGCACTATGGGACTTAACATCGAAGATCATCAGTCCCCTAGAACTTAGAACTATTTAAACCTAACTAACCTAAGGACATCACACACATTCATGCCCGAGGCAGGATTCGAACCAGCGGTCGTAGCAGTCGCGCGGTTCCAGACTTAAGCGCCTAGAACCGCTTGGCCACCGCGGACGGCAGGGTCTTGCTAGCGATGGAACTAGTTCACCATCACGTAGATAGTTCTTAGGCACACGTATCATATATAGACGAGAACTCTTCGGTTGAAAAATGGCACTACGAGACTGTTGCATGAGAGGTGATACATGAAGACGCAGGATGTTCGTGGCGTCGGAGTTCCCACAATCACTTCCAGTCGTCACTTGGAGTCATACCTCATGGGTCCCAACACCATGATGCTAGGAATCACACCACTGTTACTCTCTAAAACATTGGAACAAAGGAATCTCTCGCTAGGTCGCTGCCAGACTCGCCGAGGATGGTCATCCGGGCTAATGCAGAACAGCGATTCATCGCTGAACACAATGTAACGTCTTTCATCTGCAATTCGTATTTCCCTATCACCACGGCAGGCTAGTAAGTACCTAGTCGGTTGTTGCTAGTTTCCGGCGTGGGTGACGTAGAATGCTGCAGGGAGTCCATTACTTCTTATCGGATTTCAAGCGCAGATGTAAAGGGTGACAATGTGCTTGGTGCACATATGGCGTCCCTCCCTTGTCATGATCAGACGTGGTCGATTGGACGTTTGACGACGGGTATGTTTGTCCTATGTATTCCAACACCGAGTCACTCTCGTATGCAAATGCTCAAGAAATCTGGATATGGCACGGTTCGACAAGCTGGTCAAATGAAGATCCATAATGGAGCCTCTTCTCCAACCCTGTCAGTGGCTGATGAGACTGTCTCACACAAGTACCTGGCATCTCTGTGTATTTCGCAGTGATCACTCAATATCTGACGCTGTTCACTCCCGTTATGTACTTTACCAGGTCTAATAACAACACTAAACACGAACAAACTAATCCATTCTGGTGGCCACTCAATCTTTCACAGAGAATTGCAACTCCAATCAGTTACATACCCGCCGATGGTGTGTACATGAACGAAGATACTTAGACATCTGACGATGTCTTCTACGTCAAGCAGTCAGAACATACGGATGGCAGATTTTTTATTATCCTTCCGCTGCTATGGTCCTTTATACGCAGTGGCTCACTTCTTTGTCAGGTAGATTATGTATTACGTCTGCTGTTGACATAATCGTATATATTTTCTATTACTAAATGAAATGTCAGATAATGTCTAACCTGCTGTCCTGGATTTTCAATAGCACTGCATACGCAAAACTCAAAAGAGCTATCAGTGTAGTAAACTAATTTTGCACGTCCCCATGTTTTTCATGCAGATATGGAGTAATAAGAAAACGCCATAGTTCCCGTTACTTACGAAAAATACGGAACCTTGAAATTAATCGACAACCATTAATAAAAATTTCTGGATCACAAAGAAAATCATGTTTCTTACATATATACAAAGTTTTCCTGAACAAAAAGTGTAAAGTGAAAGTTCTTCTGACAGCTTCCCGACTCTAGAAGGCTTTCTCCTTCTAACTGATCAGACATTTAATTTGTGTGTCTGTAAAGACTTTTTGTAACGTTTAGTCTACTTTAATCATTAGTTTAAAACTACGTCGAAACGAAAGGCTTTGACATTGCTTCTTCTGTCAGCGTAAAGCATGAGGCAGTATTAGGTAATTTTTTTTCAGCAAATAGTTTTCTGTTTTCATACGCTGATTTTTTCTTTCAATAGTGATAGTTCTTTGTCAGGTTCATTTATTGTATCCACGATGCCATCTTTGTTCTGTGTCTGGACTTCGATACAACGTTGTCTCCTTCAGTGACAGTGAAGTGTGTTAGGCGCGCGTTTACGAGTTTCAGGAGCATTCCTTGCAACGTGTCTTTGGGAAATCTGTTGGGTAGAGGATGGAGTAGGAGCTGAACTGGCTTTAATAAGGTGCAATATAGGCACTGCAGTCAATTATAAGACTTTCCTACTTGGAAGTTTCAACGATTCTGCTGGGAGATTCAGTAAATAATCGACCTCTTTAGAATATATGCATCAGGTAATAGCATTTCCAGTGTGAATTCCGTCATCGTTCTGCAGAGCACAAGCATGGATTGAAAACTCTTAAACAGGACGACAGCCCTTATCACAGACACATGAAACAGACTTTAAAAATGCTGTGAGATTGCTCAAAAGTACCTCTGTTTTTTTGTGAATTTTCTTATTATTTCTTGTCATGATGCGTTTCGGGATTAATAAACTTCAGAAAGAACTATCACTATTGAAAGAAAAAAGTCTGCGTTTGAAAATAGAAAACTATTTGCTGAAGAAAAAATAGCGTATCATGTGGTGACTTGATAAATAATCAGAATTTATTTTTATACGGAATAGACTTTTTTATTGGTATTTCAGTCTCCCACGCTCCATGTATGCGGGGGGAGAGGGGAGGTGGAGGTTGGCAGCGGCAGTACAGATAACCCACTCTTCAACCAGTAGAACGTAATGCTAAAATAGATGCTAATAACAGAAAAACAAGGAGACACATGTACTATGAATTTAGGGAGATTTGATGAAGGGTACGTGGTCACTGGAAGTGGTAGATATTTTGAAGGATGATACTAAGGAAATGGATGATGTCTTCACCAGTGGAAAGCAGGTGAAGGAAGTCGTTGGGATGGATGGGATGCTCAGTAGGATTGACAGGCACAGTTAACTCAGGTTTGATGAATGGAGGTTTGGCCTTACACTTGGCAATGGGTAGAGTTAATCATTGTCAGATTAAACTTAACTTTCAAACTATTGTCTGTCAAAGAAAAAAAATTATGTATATCGCCGTGAATAACTGTTCGCCATCTTAAAAAAATTTTAGTTTCGGAAGCCTCTGGATCAATTTCAACCAAAATTCATACACACATCACCCAGACTGTGTGGGTGAGAACCACCTATTTCTCAAATTGGTAAGGTTGAGGTTGGAAAAGAGTGTAGCTCACGCCAGACTACATTAATACAGTATTTCAAAATGAGTACATTAGTGACTCGCAGCAAGCTTTACATGTAATTTCAAACCTTTCTCGAGACTTTTTCTCGCTGACATCCCTCACAAACAGTTGAAAGGAAAAAAGTTAATCGCTTACTACATTTTTCATGTTCACACAGTAAAACTGTCGTTTCAGGCATGGCCTTTTAATTATTTACTTCTTTATTACTGACTCTGTTTGCAACAAATGTCGCAGACAGTATTCACATACACCACTGACTGAATGTGCTTGGAAAAATGTATCGTTGTTTGATCCATAGTTCAGGAGATATGACGTCATTAATACGCCGAGACGGCGGAAGTCATGTGATACCTCCTAATATCGTGTCCGACCACCGTTTGTCCAGTTTAGTGCAGCAACTCGACGTGGCTTGGACACGTGCATATTGTCAGGCCATGGATATGGGCACTATCCATGACGTCCCTGCATTCTGACGGCGTTGGCCTGTGGGCTGCCGTTGCTGCTTCGACAAATGCCAGAAGTTTATTCATAAGGTTGCTCAGCGCCCTCAGTAGCGTACTGAGTCCGTTGGCGTTCGATCCGGTGGCTGCGACGTTCTTCGTCGCTGGGGTGCTGTCTATTGGCCGTTGCGTGTGCTTTGCACGCTGCGAGGTGGCGGGTTGCTCCTTCTGATGTCTGACGTCCGCGCCCTTCTCCTGTGACCTGGGGAGGGGGGGGGGGGGGGTAGTTGCCAGTACAAGCGTGTTCTCGCAGATGGCAGTTTCCCCCTGGCGGCGTCAGCGAAAGTCCGTCCGGCCGTCCGGACTGGACGCGTTTGGTGGCTCTCTTGCGGGGGAAGGCATCGCATCCGCTGTATCTTGCCACATGTGGCTCGCCACAGTTGCAGCAACTCGGTGGGCCTTCTTTCTTCTTGCTGCACTCTCTAGTCTGGTGCACTTGGCGCAGCGAGCTGGTATGTGACAGTAGAGCGCCACATGCCTTAGCAGGAGTAGCACTGGGCTCTCCGATCTATTCCACGAAGGGGCCCAACCTTCACCGCAAAGTCCGCGGCCTTCTCCACCTCGAAAATTTTCCGAGTTTTCATTTTGTAGACCAGGACAACCAGGAACAGAGACATTTTTCTGTGGTCCTAGGCGACTTGACCAGGCCGGTAGAGCGGACTGGAAAGCCCTGAGCTGCGAGCTGCTGCTTCTGGAACTCAGACTCCATCTTGATTGGAAGGTGGTCGAAGACCGCCTTCATTTTTCTTCTTCCAGAAACTTCATGAGCTTGGAGTAATCAGAAATATTCTCCGGTCGGACCTTGTACAGGCCGGAGTATCCGCTGCGAACGCTGTGGAGTTTGACGATGGAGTGGATCTTCTTAGCCTTCTGACCACTGGATGGTGATTTCTGGTGGCTGAGGCGGTGACTGACAACCGACCAGCCGCATCAGTCGCTTTTGCGTCCGATGCGGCTGGTCCGTCGTCAGTCACTCCAAGAGCAGCAATCTGAGCCCAAGCGGCGGTGGTAGTGAGCGTGCAGGCGTCACTGCTTGCTGTGTACCTGGCTCTCACCGTGATGAAATTCTCGTTCCCTGTGAAGTGGAACGGGTTGCTGTGCCGAGACGATGCATGGCAACTTCGCAACGTTTGGCATTGGCAGCCATGGCCACCTCAGCTGCCCAGTTGCTCAGGGTGGTCCTCGCCAACTTGGTGGGATTCGAAGGCTGGGAGCGGGCCGGCAGCGCTTCCATCAAGTGCCGATCACCCACATCCTTCGTGTCGCAAAAGCGACTTTCTCTTTCTGGTTTCTTGGCCATGGGTTTGGGTCGTCCCCTGAGCACGACACTTTGCTTTCCGTGAAAGCACAACAATTTTGTTCTTTTGTGAAAGGGGACGACATGCCGACGTCGATCTACCTGTTCGGAGTCCCTAATTTCCCTGCACTGTTTACACACAATGGTAGTAGCCAGGACGAGGTGTCTTCTTTCTGTAAGAGAGAAAATGTGGCGGGTCCCTAGACTCCGGGGAGCAGTTGTTTCTGTCGTTGTTGGGTGAGCAGAAGTCACTGAGCTCCAGTACTGCATCCATGTGTTACCCCTTTCGTGGCGGAGCGCTATGCGAATCTCAGCTTATTTGCGACTATCGCGGTGTGATTATCCTCTGGGAGATACTATGATGTGTTCTGCCGCACTAATGAATGCTGCAATGACAGCTCCGCCGATGCACTGCCCTTTTATACCTTGTGCACACGGTACTACCCGCATCTATATATGTGCATATCGCTATCCCATGACTTTTGTCACCACAATGTACTGGGATGAGTGAAACCTACCGCATCTTGGATGACGTTTTAATTTATTACTTCTTTACCACTAAATCTTTCGCAATATGTTTCGCAGACATTATTCACATATACCGCTGGATGTACCTGCGGAATTATATCATTTTACGACACATAATTCAGGAGATATGACGTTGCAAACATTGATCTGCGTGAAAACGATACAGCAGGGTGAAATTCTCTAGAGATAAGTGTGAAATATGTGTACAAATATGTATGAAATAAGAGGTGGCCAATGGGGTAAGGAGCAGATGGACAGAGAGGAGGGCAAGAACAGATATACAGGGAGAAGGAGTGGAGCAAATGAAAGAGATTAACAGGAGGAGATGGAAGAATCGAAGGTGTAGGAGGTGGGTAGAGGGAGGAGATGGACAGAGAAAGAAAAGGCGAGGAGATGGACAGATGGAGGGGGATGAGAAGTCGAACAGAAACTGGTGGTAGGAGGAGATGGTCAGAGTTATGGGGTGGAGAAGATACACAGAGCGAGGGTGAGGAAGAGAGAGAGGTGGAGGAGGACATGGACTTACAGGGATGAGGAGTCGAAGGACAGAGAGAGGCAGAGGAGGCGATGGACAGAGAACGAAAAGAGGAGGAGATGAGGAGATGGACAGAAAGAGGAGGGAGAAAGAGATGATGAGAAAGAGGAGGAGGAAACGGACAGAGCAAAGGAGAGGAATAGTGGACATAGAGAGGGAAAGAGGAGATAGAGAGAGAGAGAGAAGGTGAGGAGGAGTTAGAGGGAGCAGGATGAAATGGACTTAGAGGGGAATGAGAAGATGGACAGAGGAGGAAGGAGAAAATGGATAGAGGAGAGAGGAGTTGAAGGACTCAGAGTGGAGGTAGGAGCAGATGGACAGAAAGAGGTGGGAGGAGCTGATGGACATGAGAGGGCTGATGAGCAGATGGAGAGAGAGATAGGCAGGAGGAGATGGACTGAGAGTGGAGGGTGGAGGAGATGAACGGAGATGGAGGGGTGGAGAAGATGGGCAGAGAGGGGGATAAAGAGCATATGAACTAACAGGATTGAAAAAAAGGGAAACTTAGCTCCTTTTATGCTCTGATGAGTCACGTTAATGTGACAACCTGTCAAAAACCTGGACAACCACATTTTGCACTGAGGATCACAGTGAGACATCCAAGAAGAAAGTCAAAGAGGTTCTGGATGATACTGACACCAGTGCCTTGGCCAGCTGTTCTCAGTTTCTGGGCTGAGGCTCCATAGCACGAACAGCCTGATCGAGATGGTCCCACAGATTCTCGACTGGGTTTCAATTGGGAATTTGGTGGCCAGGAGAGTACAGTAAACTCAGTCTGGTGCTCGTTGAACCATGCATGTACACTGCATTGTGTGACATATTGCATTGTCCTGCTGATAGACGCCATCGTACCGAGTGCTTGAAGGGGTGGACATGGTTGATCCATTTCGGCTACCAGAATGACAAGATCACCCAGGGAATGCCGTGAAAACATTCCCCAGATCATAACTCTCCCCCCACTGGCCTGGACCCTTCCGCAAGTTGTTACAGAGTGTTTGCTTCCAGACTTTTCACACATACATGCCAATGACCTGTCATCTGAAAAGGCCACCTTTCACCATTCAGAGGACGTTCAGTTTTGGTACTAGCACACAAATTTCAATCTTTGTCGCCGAAAGACAGCAGTTAGCATGGGTGCATGAACCAGGCGCCTGATGCGGAGACCCGTACACAGCAAAGTTCGCTGAACAGTCGTTGAGGAGACACTGTTGGTGGTCCCTTGTTTCATCTGGGCGGTCAGTTGCTCTACAGTTGCACATTTTCTCACCCATACACATCTCCTCAGCCGTCATTCACCCTTGTCATCTATGGCTCATGCTGCACCACAGTTGCCTTGGCGCCGTTTCTGATAGCACCATTTTGTCATGCAAGGTGTACCTTAGCCATGACAACTCGCAAGTAGTTTACAAACTTACAAGTTTCGGAAATACTTCCATCCTTGGCCCGAAAGCCAATAACGATGCCCTTTTGGGCGTCAGATAAATGGCGCCATTTCCGCATTACGACAACGAATGGACTGTTTTCCACGCCCTCCCGATATGCGTTATATACCCTCCACTAATAGTGCTGCTACCTGCCGTGTGTGCGTGGTTATTGCACGTTGGCGTCGAACATAGGTGATGGTCACATTAATGTGACAGAACCGTCAAGATACTGCAAGCTGGCAGAAAATATTGTTTATATTTTACATCTCTGAGACCTAAATACACTAATGAAAAAAATAGCAAACCAAAAAATAAATAATGTAGAGCAATGACATTTCCGGAATACATTTGTCTAGGTAATATATTTAAGTGATTAACAATGCAAAATCGTAGGTTAATGTAAGCGCAAGCCGCTGCCAACGTGAAATGTGGTACGTTAATAACAGGTTTAGCCGCGAGGCTGTTAAGTGCAAGTACGCAAACGTGCATGCATTGCGTTGTACATGTGCAGGATGTTAGTTTGTGGTATGCAGTTGGTTGCTCAATACAGGGAAAATTAACGCTAGTTGTGAGTGGCGCTCGATGATGATGATGATGATGATGATGATGATGATGATGGTGATATTTCGGATTGTGGGGCGCTCAACTACGCGGTTATCAGCACTCGGTGGCGCCTGAGTCGTCGTCCTATGGTTTGCCATACGTGCTCGATTGGAGACAGGTGTAATGATAGAGCTGGCCAAGGTGACATGTGACGCTCTGTAGAGCATATTGGGTTACAACGGCTGTATGTGGCCGAGCATTACCCTCTTGGAAAACACCTTCTGCTTACGAATGGCAGGACGACAGGTCGAATCACCACATTAATGTACAATTTTGCAGTCAGGGTGTGTGAGATAACCACGATAGTACTCATGCTGTCATACGAAATCTCTTTCCAGACCATAACTCAGGTGTAAGTCTAGTGTGTCTAGCATGCAGACAGACTGATTGCAGGCCCTCAACTGGTCTCCTCCTCACCAGTTCATGGCCATCATTGACACCGAGGTAGAACCAGCTTTCATCAGAAGATACAGGGCGATTATAATCAAAGTTAAACTTTCAAACCGCTGTAGAAATAACACCACTGGTGAGAGTGACATCAAATTGCAACTGAATATTATCGGAGAAGGGGGAAACGTATGGCACAAAAAAAAAAAAAAATAGTTACAAAAGGTAGCAATAGATGGCGCTGTAAGCATCATAATTTAATAGTGGTTGACTACAAATGACAAATGAATCATACAAAAATGCCTAAGGTGTACGTTTGACGTTCAGCAAACTGCACTGCTCAGTGTGCATGGGTGTACATGTATAATACTGTTAGTTACGTAAGCCCATCCACCACGGCAAAGTCGTATCACATCGGATGGGAAAAATCTGTTTTAATTGTCCTCAGTCCAAAAACCGCATAAAAAGCACCAATCAAAATCAAATCGGATTATTAATTTCCGTGGACTGGAGCAAAACATGTTTAATATGCTGTCTACCGTTTTCTGCAACAAGTTGAAATCAAGAAACAGCATGTTCCACAACTGGTCGAAGTGTTTCCGGGGTCACGTCAGAATGTGTTGCGCAGTGCTTTCCTTCTGCGCAGCTACGTCTGCAGTCGTAACACTGGACACAACGTCTTTCAGATAGCCCCACATCCAGAAGTCACACGGATTAAGATCAGGTGATCGGGATGGCCAGGCTGTAGTTAATGGCGGCTGATAATTCTAGCATTTCCGAAATGGCGCGTCAGCAGCTGCTTAACTGGATCTGCAATGGGCGGAGGTGCGCCATCTTGCATAAAAATGATCCCATTCACACATCCACGCAATTGGATAGCTGGAATGACGTTGTTTGCCCAAAGGCCGCTCAAAGCGCTTACCAGTGACGGTACAGGTAACAGGATCGGAAACGCCTGTCTCTTCGAAAAAATACGGCCCTATGATAAATTATACCGTAAACCCGCACCACACAGTGCCCTTTTCAGGATGAAGTGGTACTGGTTGATTTGCGCGTGTATTTTCCGTGACAGCAATCATGTACAGTGGCTACATTCCTCCCAAGTCTTTTTGCAATATAACAGAATGAACATCAGCCTCTCGTAGCCATATTACACAACCTCTTTCAGAGTCATAGAGGTGTTACTAATAGCGTCTTCGTCACCCTAAGAACATTCTTGAGTAACGTCAACCCACCTCGTGCAGTCTCAAAGAAAACTAACGCTAACTACCTTTACAGCGTGTATTTAAAACACACATGATTTGCTCTTCATAGTGACGCTGCTAAACGCTATTCTTATACGACTTGCGCGAAATTTGGAAAGACATCATCTTTCAGAAATGTAGAAACTCGCCTACCAAGTTCCGTTTATGTCGCACAACTGCCACTTGGTGTTGCGATTTTTTAGTCAGTGTATTTAATTAATGCTGGGAACGGATAAATTTCCTTGATTTTAGCTACTTGAAAATTTACGCAATCTTGCTTATAATTCATTAGAGACGTGTCAGGTTTCATCCATTGTTATTAGGTGAACACCAACAGTTCTAGCAGTAGTAAGATTATTGGGAGGAGGGGGGGGGGGGTGGTCTGTTTAGTTAGAGTGGCAACATTATTTTGGATATTGTTTCTTTTTGTGTATGAAAAAGTTGGTCTCCTTCACATGTATAGTAACCATTTTTTATGTAATGCTTTTGATGATGTCGATTTCTTGTAGAATCGAGCTACTACTGGTGTTCCACATCTTCCAAGCACGATAATTAGACGTCGTAACGTCTTCATCAGATGTTTCCATGTGTAAGAAATCATGTCGATTCCTGTTTTACGATTTGCAGTAGTCAATGTAAATCAACATACTCTGCTCGAAAGAAATTTGAATGATACTTGTCTTTCAATACCAAGTGAAATGACGGTAGTCTGCCAACTGAACTTCTGAAGAAACCGGATTCGAACTCCCATCCGACTTCCCGATTTAGTTGAAATACTTTCCTTAAATTGGTGACGTCAAATGCCAGAATTTTTCCTTTGAAAAAGATTCTTTCTATTTACTTCCCTATATGTGATCTATTGACCTTGTGCTCAATCTCAGATGACTTCGTCATACATGAGATGTTGAGCTCTAATAGACGTTTGTTATATCCCAGTCCTCATAATGAATGCTATGAAGATAAGACAGCAGTCACGTACAGTGCATTAAAACGATAATAACGTTAAACGTTCAATGTATTCTCCAAAACATCTGCTAACTTGTTCGTAGACGAAAAGCTACACCCTAATCATTATTATGGCCTTCTTTAAAATTTTTAAGCAGGTTGCAGCTCCAAAAGAGCGGGATTTGATCCGCAGTAAATTAGAGGTTTTTCCATTAGTTTATAGTTCTTTCGTCTCTGCTAATGCTTTTAATTTGCGAAAAATGTTATGACGCGTTTCAAGTTGAACTGGAGGTCTACTTACTAACTGGTCAAGTCACTTCACAGATCCAATGAAGACACAGGCATACTGTCTTCAGCAGGCAAATGCCTGTATTCCATTCACCCAAAGAAGTTCTGTGACGGATGGCAGCGCAGTTGCCAGATGTCACCCGTGAAACCGGTGAGACTGAATCAAAGCTTCTGTCGCGTAGAACGGCAGCAACAAAGGAACGCTGTCATAGAAACGTGAAGAAAATCGGTTTGCGTGATTGTTTGTGTAGATGTGCGGAGCAGCCGCACCAAGCTCACTTTCACGGTCGCGGATCTTCTCTCGATGAATGGATTCTAGGAAACCGCTGTTTTATACGAATGGTAGTCATAATGTTTCTAATTGTCACCTCGAAATCGCAAATCAACTAATTATTTTTGTGTGTTTGCTATTACTTGTCTGCAGTCCTGTTGGACATTGAAAGCCTCATGCTACAGTACCGTAGCACACCAGTAGAAGAACCATAACGAAATAGGAAGCCCATTTTATAAATTTAATAACTGTGCTGCAATTCGTTCTCTGCACTCTGTGTAGATACTTAGTGTATCACCACCACCGAAAAATGCACTGACTCAACCGTCGTCGGTCAAGATGATAGACTGCCATTATGTGATTCTCGCATATAATGTTTGTAAGAACCAAACCGCCACAAAGACATACTACCAGAGTTTCCGCACGAAACTGCCAAGACGAAGATGAAGATATCATTATGTGACAGGCATTCCCAGACTTACAACGACTTGATTTTCGTGGTGGGACGTATCTTTAACAGCCATAATGCTGACTGCTACAACCAAGAACTCCGCCAAGTCATCCATCGTTGGGGATACTTGGTGCATTGAAGGATGAATAGGCCTCCGTAGAGAACGACGCCTGAGGCATTTTCTCCGCCATTTTAGAAGAAGTAGAGATGCACTACCACAATCACCAAGCTTTTCGAGGTGAATTATTCCTCGCAAAAACCAACTTCAGGTTGAGGATGTATCCATTGTTTACTAGTTCCATGTTTGAAGAACGCTGCCGGTCCGTAACTGTGTTCTGAATTGATAAATAGCCGTTCCGGTTGCTTAACAGTTCTTTGTTTTACTCTCCCATCGATTTCGGCTTTTATACGGAACCCATTGTCTAGCACAGTCTGAAATTGACATTGTGAGTGCAAACAAACGCTGTAGATAATGGTATAATGAATATTTAAATATTTTACCTAAAAGGAGAGGATGAGTTTCTACACGAAAAATGTTTAAGACTACACATGTATGGTATAAATACAGAAAAAGGTAAAATGTGGCTTACATTGTGCAAAGGCTAAGCGAAGTCACATGATTCCTAACGCCCGGTAGATTTAAAAGTGATGTGCCCAAAAACTCCGTAGGAAAAATGGGCATGTCATGATCATAGAAACTGCATATTTTGATACACTGAAAATAATGGCATTATACAGGCTGCTTCACAATTCTTATTACAAGGTACTAGGGGTTATACATGAGACTTACAAGGGGATAGCGCCTATTCGTCTTTCCTGGTTTCCTCTACATTGACCAGAAATGAAAGTGACAGAAGTGGGATCTACAGTCGGAAAAAAAAAAAATTGGCGCGGTTCGGACGAGGGGTTCAGAACGGCAAACGAGAAAACGAGGATAGTGAGATAGAGTCCCTATATGGAAAGTGTTCTTTATTTTCAATTTGTATGTTAACTGCAAAAAACCGAAATAATGCTCAGTATATTAAATGTACATAATTTTCATGAAAGATATGAAAATCATTGCACAATTTGACAGAAACCACGCGTAACGTATCATTTCGCCATTGGCGAGGATAGCTGGCGCTGTACAATGGGAGGTATTTTGATGAATTCTTTCTGGGACGTGATTTCTCTCTCTCTCTCTATGAGACAAGAGCAGTTCTGAAGCTTCTTGGCCATAGTATTTACCTCACGATAAAAATAGACATCGCAGCGTTGCACTAGTGGCCGGTATTGGGGAAGGGGGGGGGGGGAGGGGTGGAAGATCGCTTTAATACTTCACGATGGCAATGCTTCTTCATATTGAAAAATCTCGTCGTATGATTGTGGATTTGTTTTTCTCTGCCATGAGTCAATAAGTTTGTTCTCTTGCACGTAGGGCGTCATCATATAAATCAGTCTTTTTTCTATAAGGCGGCACTATGTCCCCCAGATTTTATGAAGTAATTATGACAATCCAAAGTTTGCCTCGTATCCATCCAACTTTTTCTGGATTCTCGTTACAAAATTTTAATGGGTCTTATGAAAATATTAATAAAAACAATACATTCAACATTATTTCGGTTCATTTTTAGCGTAAGTAATGTAAAAACTGAAAACAAAAAAGTTTCTGTACGGGGCCTCGATCCCACGACAGATTACCGTTCTGTATTATTTCCTTTGCGTCAGTCACTGTCTGGAAACCACGCTAACACAAATCGCTGATGCCTCGGCCGGCCCGCGCCAGAAACGCTATTTTTTCGAAACACTGAAGCTCTCACTTCTGTCACTTTCATATCTGGCCACACCATAAATCTGGGCGAAAGCGGTGATGACGAGCAGGCGCGGTCCCCTTTCAAGAGATAAAGTTTTGATGTGAAATCCATTCCTGGAATTTGGATATCGCTTTCGCATCTACTACTTCAACGATACGCACAGAAACTGAGAAAAAGGCACCGTAGTCAATACCTGACATAATTACGACATCACATACCATTTTCGTCCTACTGCAAAAACGAGTGCGAGGAACTGGTAGTTTCGCAGTTAGGAAGCTGCTCACCCTCGACTGCCCGCATCTCGTGGTCGTGCGGTAGCGTTCTCGCTTCCCACGGCCGGGTTCCCGGGTTCGATTCCCGGCGGGGTCAGGGATTTTCTCTGCCTCGTGATGGCTGGGTGTTGTGTGATGTCCTTAGGTTAGTTAGGTTTAAGTAGTTCTAAGTTCTAGGGGACTGATGACCATAGATGTTAAGTCCCATAGTGCTCAGAGCCATTTGAACCATTTCACCCTCGACTTGAAGAGAACGTCCCTCGTGACGTAGAAGAGACCTAGGCGACGAGTTCTCGGAACACTGCCTATTCTCCCGTAGAGCACACAGATCAGAACTCATTGTCTCCGCTGTGAGCGTAATGTGAAACGGGAGATTTGAAAGTGAGCCGATCTTCAAACTTATGTTGCATCCAAACGGTTCGTTCCCGGACATAGGATCCCAATCAAAACTATAGCTACCACATTCCCTCTACAGTCCCTAGAAGAAAGGTAGTGGTTTAGATTTAATGACATTCTAAAATATAACAATGGCGGTGCGTCCAAGTTAAGTAAAAACAGGTAGGAGAGTAAAATAACGAAATTCTAAGCAACTACCCATTTTTTACTTAATGGTGTAACTATATCACGTTCCTAAATCGTGTCGGAACTTCTTTTACCTGGTGATGTGCAGCCTCTCGACGTGACATGGACTCAACAACTCGTTGGAAGCCCCCTGCGGAAATATGGAGTCATACTGCTACTAAAGCCATTCATAATTGCAAACTGATACCGATGCAGGATTTTGGGCACGAATTGGCCTCTCGATTATGCTCCATAAATATTCTATGAGATTCATATCGGGCTGTCCGGGTGGCCAAATCATTCGCTCGAACAGTCCTGGATGTTCTTCGAAACAATCGTGAACAATTTTGGCTCGGTTACATGGCGCATTGTCGTCTGTATAAATTACAAACTTGTTTGGGAACACGAATCCCATGAAAGGCTGCAAATGGTCTCAGTTGGTTTAGTTGGACCAGAGGACCCAGTCTATTCCCCGTAAACACAGCCCACAGCATTATCCACCAACTTGCACAGTGCCTTGTTGACAACTTGAGTCCATGGCTTCGGGGGTCTGTGTCACACTCGGAACCCTCTCAACAGCTCCTACCAACTGAAATCGTGCCTCATCTGATGAGGCCACGGTTTTCCGTCTAGGGTCCAACCGATATGGTCACGAGCCCAGGAGAGGCGCTGCAGAAGATGTCGTGCTGCCAGCAATGACAGTGGCTTCGGTTGACTGCTGTCATAGACCCTTAACGCCGAATTTCACCGCACTGTTCTAACAGATACGTTCCTCGTACGTCCCACGTTGATCTACGATTATTTCGTCCAGTGTTGCTTGTCTGTTAGCACTGACAACTCTGCGGAAGCGCGGCTGCTCTCGGTCGTTAAGTGACGGCCGTCGGCCACTGCGTGAGAAGTAATGCCTGAAATGTGGTATTGTCGGTACATTGTCGGCACTGTTGATCTCAGAATATTGAATTCACTAACGATTTCCGAAATGGGATGTCCCAAGCGTTTCGTTTCTACTACCATTCCGCGCTCAAAGTCTGTTAACTCCCGTCGGGCCTCCATGATCACTCCGGACGTCTTTGCACATGAGTCACCAGAAACCAGTTGACACTCCACGAATGCACTACCGTTGTGTACGCGACAGTACCGTCATCTGTGTATGTGCGTAGTGCTGTCCCGTAACTTTAGTCACCTCAGTGGACACAGCCATGTTAGCATCGGTTCTTGCGACGTCGGCAGTTTCTGTATTTACGCTGTATCTGTTGTAGTAAGTAGCCTAGGCGAACGCTCTAGACACAAGTTTCATCCAGCGGGATGTCCCAAGAGGCGTCCTCAAATGCTTAGTAGCACTGACAGAATGTTACGGAACAGCGCAGCTTGTCGTCCAAATCGGATGGAGGATGACGTTTTATCGAAAGGTGGTGTAGGTGGGATGGAGTCGTCCCGCGAGTGTTTATACGTTGACATCTCAAAACCGGGGAGGGGGGTGGGGGGGGGGGGGTGGCAGTGATAAAAAAGGGCCGAGGCGTCCCGCGTGAGTTGTCAGGCGGCGGTGCGGGAGACGAGGCTTATCTGGCGCGTCCATTAGGGCAGGTGGGCGGCGTGGCAGCGCGGACGCTCGGTCCGTCACGGCGTGCTGTCACGGCCCGCCCGCTACGCGACAGCACAACACAGCGGGCTCAGGCGAAGGGCTGCGGGGCACGCCACAAAGGGCCGCGCTGACTCCACGCAGCTGATACCTCGAGGGCTGGCTGGAGGCGGCGAGTGTCCCGTCTCTCCACGTCACACGCCTACAAAGGCGCGGATTGTGTTACGGCGTACGGTGTACCGGAGCTGGCAATCACCCAGCCTGAACGCCGTGTGCACGGCTAGCGTTCCAGTACAACACGAGCCTCACCACACCAGAAGAAATCGCAAAATTCTGACTTCGTTAAGACAGCAACAAACATGATTTGAAACTGTTCTTCTCAGTTTAATCTTCTACCTATACTTCGTGTTCGAGTATTACAGGTGCAAATGACAGGGGCAAATAGGGGACAATAAACAAACAAATAATCCCAATTAACTTAGGTCCGGAAACCAACGGTTTCCTCGAAACGGCCGGCCGCCGTGGCCGAGCGGTTCTAGACGCTTCAGTCCGGAACCACACGGCTGCTACGGTTGCAGATTCGAATTCTGCCTCGGGCATGGATGTGTGTGTTGTCCTTAGGTTAGTTAGATTTAAGTAGTTCTAAGTCTAGGGGACTGATGACCTCAGATGCTAAGTCCTATAGTGCTTAGAGCCATTTGAACCATTTTTCCTCGATACGACGTATGTCCAAATGCCAGTTATGTACAGGGTGTTCGGAAATCGTGTTACAAACTTCTGGAACGTGCAGAGGGGAGTGAGTAGATAATATTTTGAATTGGAATGTACCGTTTCCAGGCTACAACCATTTGAAAATATGAAACTTCCTGGCAGATTAAAACTGTGTGCCGGACCGAGACTCGAACTCGGGACCTTTGCCTTTCGCGGGCAAGTGCTCTACCAACTGAGCTACCCAAGCACGACTCACGCCCCGTCCTCACAGCTTTAATTCCGAGTTTGAGTCTCGGTCCAGCACACAGTTTTAATCTGATAGAAAGTTTCATTTCAGCCCACATTCCGCTGTAGAGTGAAAATTTCATTTGAAAACATGTTGGTAACACGACTACTTTTACAATTAGTAATTAGTTAGGTGTGACGTAGTACATCGCTTGTTTTACAATTCCACTCACTCATTAGTAGCCAAAGAAATTGCTCGTGTACTTGTTGACGGATTCATTTCAACGTGACGCAATACAGCCTCTTCCATTTCGGGCATGTGGCATCTCTTTGGCGCAGTACAGTCTCTGTTGCTGATGGTAAAGGTACTCTTTCTTGCAATCGTTGCATATCTGTGCCGAGAAGGGTATGTGATGGAGGCGGACGTTATGGAGAACGATCTTGATAAAGGTGACAAGCAGCTCTTCCATAACCGTGAGCTTCGCCAAACAGAGGGATCATGTCGGTGTATTCTGCAAACGTGTACTGAATCTTGTTGCTCTAACACTGGCAGACACGTGAACGAGACCCGAATTAGTTCACTGAGATAGAATAGACGTCAAATGACATCAATCGATCCGACGTGACCATGCCCCAGTATAAGGGACAGTCAAATGAAAATCGAACACGCGCTACAACGGAACCATGGAATGGTTCCGTTCTAAACTAATCACTACAGGCTTTAAGACATTTATTCCACTAGGAATCGAGGCAGTCAGTTCCTGTTTTGTAGAAGGCGGTCGGCCTCTGACGTTTCTACAGCCGCACCCATTCTTGCAATTCCTCGTCCGACCGAAACCGACGTCCACGTATGTTTCTTCAGGTCGCCAACGACGTAAAAACCACACGGTGGCAGATCTATGCTGTACAGAACATGTTGCAGTGTTTCCTAACCAATCACTGATGCGTAGCCTTCCTCCGATAGGCAGTGTGGGATTGCCGGTTATCGTGCGGCAGGATGATTCCGTTCGACAGCACTGCAGGGTGTTCTGACTGTATGGCGCGTCGCAGTTTATGCAAAGAGTCTAAACAGCGCTGTACACTTATTATGGTTCCACGCTCGAATAACTCCATGAGCGGATGACCTTGCTGTCGAAGAAAGTCGTCGTGACGTTATCGGAACTTGTGTGAATAGCTTTGGATTTATTTGACGGGGGAGATGTGGGATGTTTCCACTGTTGGCTTTGCTGTCTGCCTTCGGGCTTCGAAATCCCGCCAGACCGAAGCTTGCTATTGCACGATAAAACCCGCCCCCACACTGCCAATCGGATGGTTGGTAAGCTTCATCGATTTCGTTGGAAGCACAGCAACCTCTTCGGTACAGCCCGGATCGTGCTCCGCGTGATTTTCACATCGTTGTGACATGCGTGAACGTCGGTTTCAGTTGGACGAGGGAGTGCAAGAGTTGGTCCGGTTGTGGATCCGTGAGTAGCCGGCCGCGTTCTACAGTACAGGAATTGGTCGTCTCGTCTCGCAGTGGGATAAATGTCGTAACGCGTGTGATGATTACTTTCGAAAGGAACCATTCCATGGTCCCGTTGTGACAGGTGTTCAGTTTTCATTTGAATGCCCCTCATGCAAGATAATCACATCTTTGGATGGTTTTTCTTGCGGTGAAAGGATGCGTATGTGGTACATGCATGAGAATGCACTGGCACACTTTCATGTGGCTGTTCGCAAATATGTAGCACGAAGCTTCGACAGGAAATGTATCAGTCGTGGCTTGCCACTAACATGTGTTTAAACATCGCCTGTCTTTGAAGTTGTTATTGGACCTTTTTCAGTGGCGATACTTAAAATATTTGATGTAATATGGTCTTGTTGATACCGTCGATGAACTCCAGTAACATGATGAGTGTCGTTACCAATGCTTTCAGAACACGCTTGGTATGTTTGAACGTGTACGGGCATCAATGAGGAAATGTGATGAAACCTGGTTTCACATGAATTATTTTCATGTGGAAAATTTATTGTAATCTGTTTGCCCTCAAGTCCATATTTGCTGTTTGGATCCTCAAAGCCTCTGTTATAAAGTGTTCAAGAACTCAGCTGTAGAAAAACGTTTTAAGGGGAATCATTACTTTCTGTACCTATGTTCATTAGGATAATTTACATGTTTTATTGTTCTCTACTCGCCTCTTTCATTTTTGCCCACACTACTCATAAATCCTGTATGTTTATTATCATTGTATCTGTATATTTTATGTTCCACAACTCCTTCTAAGTCAAAGAATCGACTTCACCCAAAATTGGAACATAAATCAAAATGGTTCAAATGGCTCTGAGCACTATGGGACTCAACTGCTGAGGTCATTAGTCCCCTAGAACTTAGAACTAGTTAAACCTAACTAACCTAAGGACATCACAAACATCCATGCCCGAGGCAGGATTCGAACCTGCGACCGTAGCGGTCTTGCGGTTCCAGACTGCAGCGCCTTTAACCGCACGGCCACTTCGGCCGGCTGGAACATAAATCATTTACTGTTTGGAAAGAAGCACAGTGTGGATACGAACCAGCCACCTCGCATGGGGTGTTGGGATAGAGCTTTCAAATGGATTCTCGTTGAAGCAGAACTCAGAAGCGTCTTGAAAAATTTCCACGAAATTCATCACCATCCACCATCATTGCATAGTTTGTATAGAAATTCCCCCTTAAGAGTTGGCGATGTGTGTGAGATGCCGTGAGATGTAAAAATATCTAACAACGGCCGATAGTAGTACTGAATCTAGAGTTTTTGTAGTAGGCTCATTGATAACAGTCTCGATAATGTGTCGTCACTAAGCGTACGAGGGGAGGAGGAAGGGGAGATTGACTTATCAGCATTTATCTACGTAATGTCTGAAGCAGTTTCTACCAAACGTCCTACAAGCTTATTGTGACAGTGAGAAACTCCTGTAACTCCCGTGGTTAGGAATGGGAGGAGTAAGGCATAAATACTTGACCCATTACTTGTATAAAAATTCTGTGGGAGAAAGGCACCCCTAGTACCCCTGGCAGAGTGAGCAGTTTATGTGCGGGTGAGATGCAAATATGACTCACAACGATCTGTTGGTATTTCTTTCCTGTAGTTAGTTGACTGGGAATATTTTAAAAATACAGTCTGTCTCTTATTTGTATTGTTCAATGTGTCAGCCAGGTGGCAAGAATGAGCACTGTAGCAAATAAATAATTCTGTAACCATGTTTTCGTACTTCACATCATAACACATGGCTCAGTACCACGGTCTAGAGGTCGAGACGTGACCCTTAGAGTGCAGGTGGATTGGGTGTGTCTGTCAAGATGGTGTACCTACTCCTGCCTGGACATGGGTGCACTGACGGTGGTGACTGGATTCGTACTACGGACCATCAGTAAAACATCCCTGGTTCACGAAGTCTTTTATTCATTTTCACTCACGGCAGTTGCAGAGACAGAATGGCAGCTGGGGATCCCAGTGACGTAGTGGTCACTGTTGCTGGAGCATTCTGCCGGCAAAGATTATCCGCCAGAAAGGCAGCATGTGCTGATGGTGGCACTTGCTGGTGTCAGAGCAGCTGAGAGAGCTGATGCAGGGCAGTGCATTGTCAGCAACAGGTGACGGGGAACACCACGGCTCCTTGGCCACTCCTCTAGCGGCTGTGTACAATACAGTAGATCAGACAGTGATAAACTGCGGCTTCCAGCATGGCTGAAGATGATGGTGCGCATTCACTCTGGGTGTTGGATAGCAACAACATGGGCTTCCATGAGATTACAGGCAGAAATGGAGCAGGTAGTTGGCTACATGGCTCAGGCTGGAACCTATGGCGCACCAGGGGGTGGCCGTCAGTGGAAAGTAGCTACTCAGCAGGTGACTCGATGGTGTCATGGCGCCAGGTTGACTGCATGCAGAGGTCTGCAGCTGTTGCAGTGAAGTCCGACAGTAGCAGCTGGCTGCTTCGTCTTGAACTGCAAGCTATCTTCTCCTTAGAGTCATCAACTAGCTCTGAGTGCGTCACTCGTAATACTGCACAGACCATACACCACTGTGCACAGTCTGGCAGTGAGCGTCTGATTTGGGTGATATGTATGTGAGCTGGCTGACAGGTGTTTCTCTTATGGCAGCACTCCCATTTCAGAAACCATAACACTTGATCAGCTGGGTGTCGCCATTAGGCAACGATGGCTTATTTTTCCCCAGCTTTCCTGTCTGCTCAGTTCCTTCAGAATCAATGCTGGAGCTGCGGGACATCAAAATTTTAGCTTTCAAAGCTGCTGGCTGGCGTCTTCTGGATCATCAACATACTGAATGGGTGCTCTTGCGTCCTGATTATGCTCTGTTGCACGACAGTGCCTGGTCATCATGTCGTTCTGCTGATCAATACAGAAACAGTTCATCACCATCGGTGAAACCTTTGTGCAATAATAGATACATTTCACGTCCTCTCTAGAATCACATGGTGTGAAACAGTGAAGAATCAGACGGTTGTCACCACTACTCTTTTTTTTTTTTTTTTTTTTTCAAAACGAGAATCTGTCAGAATGTCTCGAATGAAATCGCTCAGATTTAATGGAAAGGCCAAAAAGTGGAGCCGCTGCGATGAAATGAAACAGATTAACAACAATACCATCGACTTGAGATTGTGCGGGAACTTGCCACCAAAAGATGGGTTGGTGAATGTGAAGATTAATGTAACGTACAAGTATGCAGGCAAAGTTGCGGGTAAAAAGCTATTAACAACCCAAAGCTGTTTGTATAATTTAACGTACCTGGTACTCGTTAGCTGCGAAATGTTCGGCAAAATGAATAATGGTCCAATGAGTTGGAATGTAGTGTACGTTGTCTAGAATTGGTCCGCAGATCCATTTAATGAGCGAGTGACTCTGAACTTCCTAGTGTCGCCCTTTCAGCCTGCATGACATACAATGATTGAAAATAAATGAGCGTTCTTACCTAACTTTTTATACTAATTTCAAAACTGTTCTTAGTTTTCTTCTATCACTTACTAGAATAAAGTTAAGTAAACCTTTTGGTTATAGGAATTTTAGTAGGACAACAGGCTGTCTAAATGAAAATGTCCTGCTTTTTATGCGAGTGGAGTGGCAGGGCCAAGTAATACCATTGGAGTGTGAAGGTTTTGCCAGATCGGAAACATTTCGTGCCTGCAAGTAAAAATATCCTTAATTAACAGCACTTAGACCACTAAATATCTAATTGGGCTCGATGATGCTGTGTGTAAGGGCTCTTTCAGAAGATGGATTCCGTTTTCAGTACCATTCCATGACATTTCCCTTCGTTACTCAAGAAACGCTGAAAGATGGAATTTCTGCATAAATTTTTCTTGGAATTTATGCCTTGTCAGCTTCGTTAATGCTTGAGCGTTCTCCGACTTCCTCCGTTGTTATCGTTAGGAGATTTCAGTGGGCTCTTCGGTACTTTAGTTGGGCAAATTATGTCATGGAGACATCACGAAGTCACGGCACTTTCATGTGCTACCAGAGATAAAGTCGATATCTGTGACTGTAGAACGTTACATGTACGGACTGCCTTCAGGACTGTTCCTGAATAACTTTCTGGGCACCAAAGAGAGTTCGAATTATAGTAAAATTGTCAAAACTATGTTGGAAAATTTAAAGAAGTTGGATTGTGGATTGAGTGGAAAAGTCCATTTCCCACACAGCCAAAATGCGTACTTCCGTGAAAATCTGGGACTATTCGACTATTCTACCAGGATGTTAAGGAATGAAGAACAGGTGCTAGGAATTATGGAATGAAAGTATGATAGCGAACTATTGCTGGAGGTTGAAGAGGGACAGCAAAGATGAAGATTCTGTGCGTAAAAACAAAGGCAAAGTTTGAAATTTAAATGTAATGTTGATAATAGCTGTCTATCATTACTGTAGTATGTGAGTAAAACAACAATAATTATATAAATATAGACATTGATGGAAATTTTTGATATATGTATTTCTGTTTTAACTCTTTAAGATATGTGATATGAGTTAATGAAAAATTCTGACGCGATGGAACAAAATGAAAGTTCCAGAATCAGCATTAGAAACTGATACTAGAACACCTATTTTTGAGAAATAATTTTACAAAAAATTTAAAATACCGTCTTGTGTTACCTGCAGTACTGCCGTGGGAGACGACGAACAATCGGAGCCCGGCCGGAGCAATCGAAGCAGAAACTACAGTCATTTGACCGGAGCAGAGCCGGCTGACGCTGCGCTACGAACAGGTATCAATAAATAAAAGGAAAAAAATGGTTACTCTAATAGCAAACCAGAGTCAAACATGCGCAGTTATTGCTTGTCAGGCTGGGTTCCAGTCTTCGTGTCGGCGTGGTAAGGTCCGTAGATGGTTTGGGAGACAGGCGTGGCGTATGGGGAAGCGGCAGACAGACCAGCGGTGGACATGTTCACAGTCCTTCATTCTGTCATTCAACTTGATTCCTCCTTAAATATGAACAAGTTTTTAATTATTTCATCGGGCTAGAACAGTAATTCAAGTACATTTCCTTCTTCAAATAAAATTAGGCATGTCCAGTGGCACAGACAGTGGAGCGGCTTACACAGTGGAGCTGACTCGGCGACGGTGACACAGACAATGCGCGAGACCCACTGCAGTTGCGGTGCGGAGCAAGGCTAGCCGGCAAAATCAACCGTGCTTGGCTGTGCCGTGCCGAACGTGACGCACTCAGCTGGGCCAGCGTTCACCGTTATTTTCAAGGGTTAAGTGATTGATTTAGCTTTGGCTTATTTCAGTAAACACAGTTGTGTTTCACGATTCCTATTTGGTACATTGTATGGTTCAAATGGCTCTGAGCACTATGGGACTCAACTGCTGAGGTCATTAGTCCCCTAGAACTTAGAACTACTTAAACCTAATTAACCTAAGGACATCACAAACATCCATGCCCGAGGCAGGATTCGAACCCGCGACCTTAGCGGTCTTGCGGTTCCAGACTGCAGCGCCTTTAACCGCACGGCCACTTCGGCCGGCGGTACATTGTATCTATAGTTTTATAGCAATTTTGCCGTAGAACACTTAACATTGCCTGCATATACGAAATCGTGGTCATATGTTTTTGAAAACTACACTTAGTGAAATAGTTTGCATGCTGTAAATAGAACACATTTTCGTTGCCTGCTTAATTACATTAATTTCTATCTCTGTTATTTACCACTCCTCCGTACGGGCAGGTTCATGTAAACTTTCTAAACAAAAGTACACACACACACACACACACACACACACACACACACACACACACACACACACACTTCTCTTTCTCTCTTTCTCTTCTCACCTCTTTAGGGATTGGTATTTTGACCATCGTGAAAATGAAAAAGCTAATTACAATGTAGGCCCATCTGGGCTGTGCGCAACTGTATCAAAACTAATTCAATTAATCATTTAAAAAAAAACTACGTCACGTACTTCAAAAAAATATCTGAATTGCGTAATATATCGAAAAGGTTGTCTACTATGTTTATGTCACTTCGAAATAATCTTTTATATTAGTAAATTTCACAGACAGTTATATATAATTGCTGTGCAATAGAATAGGAAGCATAAAACATATTCTCCACAAATAGTACCAATCCAAGGTTTGTTTATGCAGTTTAATTAACAAACTAGTAACATGTAGTTATCGAACGTGAGTTTTACTTTAAATACTATTCTGCAATTCTTAAAAAACGCGAAATAAAATGGACTGCTGGGTTAAGCTACTGTTGCTTGTCTTCGCCAACACATGGCAGCACTGGTAAAACGTTCAATGTTCGATCTGAGTATGATGATTGTCAAGAGTCACAATGTTCTTTCAAATTCTAAAATGTCTTTAAAAATAACGCAAAAAAGTTATATGTTTACATTAAGTATCGCAATATCATTTTCCACGTACGCACAAATTCATCAAATTAGTTCCTAAAACATGATTGTCAGCACCAAAGTACATACTCCAATGCTGTTTCCATGCCTAAATAATTACAAATGGCATGATCATTTAAGAGCTCACATAGAAGTGATGTTGTCTACCTCAACCTAGAGAAAGCTTACGACCATGTATGGCTTTCTGGTCTCCGTTTCGAACTCGAGACATACGCATTTCGAATTAACTATGTCCGCATTATTGCATCCTTCCTATCTAATCACCCATCCTTCGTCACTGTTAACAACACAAATTCCTGTACCTTCCATCCTACGACAGGAGTTCCCCAAGGCTCTATTCACCCTCCTCTCCTTTATCTCCTCTACATTGCTGATATGCCCAGACCACGACAACCAGCCCATCTTCTTCAATAAGCTAATGACACCACTTTCCTTGCCCTTTACCCTACAGACCAGAAGTCTCAACGATTCTTCCAAACCCACCTAAATTAGTTTACTTCTTGGCGAAGCCAATGGCACCTCAATATCAACCCCTCCAAAACACAGTCAATAATTTCTGGACAAACCACCCACGTCTTCTGTCTCCATGACTTCTACCTTACCATTTACGACCGTATTATCCAATTAAATAATACATTAAAATATCGTGGACTAACCCTCGACCAGCAACTAACGTAGAAATCTCACCTGTTAACCATCCAACAGAAAGCCCACAAAAGACTAACACTACTAAATCTACTAACAGGGGATTACACTCCTCCAGTATTCTCCATTATTCTCCATACCTACGAAACTCTAACTGACCTATCTTCTGCTACCCTTATCTTACAGGGATCCCTGCTCTACCAATATTCTATAAGACCCTCCAGATCCTTGAGCACTGTACGCCCCATCTTGCTTTCCACACCCGTTTACCACGCCTCCCCTCAGATCACCAGCTTTGCTCCCTTTTCTCCTCCCTCTCCATTTCACTTCCTCCCTTCTTCTCTTAATACCACGGCCCTGCCCATCCACCAGACTCATCCTTTCTTTCCTTCTTGCCCAATATTCACTTTATGGCCCACATTTCTCCTACAGATACCACCAAATGGCTTCTAAATTTATACTTTTCATCATCCAGAAGTTTACCTCTCCACAGCATCTTCAGCCAGCGAAAATCCTTCATCTCTTAGTGAAAGTGCAGTGCTTCATTTTGAAAGGTCTCTGTTGGATTCCTTCCATGTTAATTTCTTAAATCTGTTGTCATTTACGGCATAAATTCCTCTTATAATTTTACTGTGGTGTTTCTGACTATCTGGGAGGAGACTGAGCACTGGAACGTGTTACTTTTACACACAAACAAGAACGATCTGTCACACTACTACACTTTAAAACACAGTTTATATGTAATTCATGTCACACAGTCTTGTACGGAACCTACATCCGCTTTCTTTTATATACTGTGTATGATAAGATACTGTCATCCCCCTTCCCTTCTGTGTGAAAGGATGAATGAGCAAATGTATTTCTAGTTGCATACTTGATGGTAGCAGACAAGTCTGTCTGCTAGAGAGCAGTAGGACCACCGTCGGAACAGGTAGCTACGCTTTCTAAAAGCAGAGAGGTTTCTATTCTTAGTATGGTCCTGTCCGTCCCTTGTCATGTTGTTATAGGAAGCTGCCTCTCTGGTCACTTCCGTTTGTATCTGTTAAGCACCCTCGGTAGGGGCCCAGGCAGTCGGTCCGCGGCGAGCGTCTGAAGTGGTAAGATCTCCGGCTAAGCACGTGTCTGCTGAGTCCGTAGGGCAATGTATTTCTTAAGTTCAGCCTAACTGAAAATTTAATCACCTTTATTTCAGGTTTAGATCTATAATATCTAATGTTATCTTAAATTGCAATGCAGTGTAATTCGAGTATGAAGTTCAGAATATCTTCCAGTAGTTGGTTTGTAACTATTTTGTGAGTAAAGTGAAACCACGTGTTGACGATCCATAACTCTAACTAAGATCATCCATCTTAAATGCGAATGTGCGTGAGATTATAATGTCTCATCTTGACAATATTTTTCAATACAGCAACTCTTCTTTATGTTCAACCCACATGGGGTGTACTTCATGAGACCAGTACCATGTGCTTATATAATTGTTTGACCCATCAGGTTAATAGTAAGACGATAGTAACCAGTTCGAGGTTTTTCTTTTGTAAATTGCGTTTCGATGTAATTTATTTTAATTATTAAAATTATTGTGGAGTTATACTCTTTGTGTAAACCAAGTTGACCACGTGAAGCATGTAGTGTAATAATCAAAGTAGCCCTCAGCTATTCTTTTCGGGAAGATTTCACAGAGAGTTAGCATGAATTTAGTATACCAGTGTGTGGTAATTTCATGACGGACAGGATTGCGCTAGAAACGTAACTTCCTCGGGTGAAAATTGAATCGGTTGGTTGTGGTTAATTTCCTCTTGCATATGTTTCAACGTTCTTCGTGTGTTTTTTTATGAATGTCGTGTTGTATGCAGTCTCCCAATCTTGGCTCCATATCTCCATATTTGATGTGTTCCGTAAGATTACAAACTCACATTTTCACAATCCTAAATAAGGCACCAGTTTAGTTATGTATCAAGTATAATATGGTGAAATTTTAACGAAACAATGATCAATGTTAAAATAAATGTACAAATATAAACTGATTTATTTCTTTTTATTGAAATTGTCTTTTTATATATATATATATATATATATATATATATATATATATATATATATATATATATATATATATATCACCGGTTATCGTAAGATGAGTACTAAAAGATTATAATTAATGTTAGTCTGGTTGGGAATTTGGTAAGCTAGACTGGATACCTGGTGAAACAGTTGCTCACTAATGCAAGGTTAACTTCCCCAGATAGCTCACAGCTTTTAACCACTTTTATTGTCTTGAATATCAGCACCGCTTTCAGAACAAATTAATGCAACAACATTACAATTTTAATGAAAGCTGCTGTTTAATTTTTATTTTAAAGTTTTAAATTTCCATTTTTGCCTTTCTATCTTTTCCTGTCAGACTTTTTGTTTTTCATTTTAAACTTAAAACGGAGGAAACCACTCTATGTATTTATAAGCACCTCTACATTGCATTTTAAACTTTTTTACATTTTTTGCATCATTACATAGGTTTTGTAATTTTTTCATTAATTTTTGAAAATGTTATAGGCTGAAGAGCGGATATTTTACCCTCATCTTTCCGCCGACCCTTATGAGGCCAGGACATGAAACAACAATAAATGAAAGAAATAGAAGTTATGCCTAACAGATCGATGTTGTAAAACTAACCTTACTACCCTAAAATTAAATATTTCCACATTCAAATTTTTCGCAAGTACCATTTTAGGAGGAGCAAAGATCATGTAATATGCTAGAAAAATGTAATGGATAATATGGATTGACAGTTATTGTTATAAGCGGCTCAGGGCTACTACAGACAGGGAGTCCAATTTACTGAAAGGATGTAATTAATTAACCTACTCTTGATGTAACTCATAATGCAATCTAAAATTAAATATTTCTACATTCAGATTTTCCGCAAGTACTGTTTTAGTAGCGATAAAGATTATGTTACGTTGTTGTTGTTCAGTCCTGAGACTGGTTTGATGCAGCTCTCCATGCTACTCTATCCTGTGCAAGCTTTTTCATTTCCCAGTACCTACTGCAACCTACATCCTTCTGAATCTGATTAGTGTATTCATCTCTTGGTCTCCCTCTACGATTTTTACCCTCCACGCTGCCCTCCAACGCTAAATTTGTGATACCTTGATGCCTCAGAACATGTCCTACCAACCGGTCCCTTCTTCTTGTCAAGTTGTGCCACAAACACCTCTTCTCCCCTATTCTATTCAATACCTCCTCATTAGTTATTTGATCTATCCACCTAATCTTCAGCATTCTTCTGTAGCACCACATTTCGAAAGCTTCTATTCTCTTCTTGTCCAAACCATTTATCGTCCATGTTTCACTTCCATACATGGCTACACTCCATACAAATACTTTCAGAAACGACTTGCTGACACTTAAATCTATACTCGATGCTAACAAATTTATCTTCTTCAGAAACGCTTTCCTTGCCATTGCCAGTCTACATTTCATATCCTCTCTACTTCGACCATCATCAGTTATTTTGCTCCCCAAATAGCAAAATTCCTTTACTACTTTAAGTGTCTCATTTCCTAATCTAATTCCCTCATCATCACCCGACTTAATTCGACTACATTCCATTGTCCTCGATTTGCTTTTGTTGATGTTCATCTTATATCCTCCTTTCAAGACAGTGTCCATTCCGTTCAACTGCTCTTCCAAATCCTTTGCTGTCTCTGACAGATTTACAATGTCATCGGCGAACCTTAAAGTTTTTATTTCTTCTCCGTGGATTTTAATACCTACCCTAGCAAAATGTAATGGATAATATCGATTCACAGTTATTGTTCCTGTTATGAATGACGCAGGGCTACTATAGGGTCTCTACAATAACAACTTTCGGCTGAAGGGTGCAGTATGTACCAACCGGGTCTATGGTGCCAAGACTCTCTAAAGGTATTTCCTATAATCAGCTATTAAATAACACCAACTTCTAACAAAAATATCTGATATAAAAACACACACTCACACACACAACATAGTCAAAAGACAAACGAACTGAGCAGCCAACATATTAGGAAGGAACGAATAAGGTGTTTTCATGATTTTATTGCGATGTAGCACTTAAAACTTCATATTTTTTCGTAATATTCAACGAGTACATCCCTCAAGCTTACACATGTATCACAACTACAGCAGTTGACAGTTATCGAGTACACACACACACACACACACACACACACACACACACACACACACACACACACACACTCGAGTGCACGCAGCTTGCATGCTAATGGTAATATGCAATTGTAGTTACAGACATCTACAAAACATTTGAGCAAAATAAGATTGTATTATTTGTCGAATTTACAAGCTCTATGGTCCTTCAAATTAAATATTTCTACATCTAAGTTGCCTGTACTTCGTAAGTTTTTATTTGTATTGATTTAAGGTAATCTAGAGTTCGTGAGGATGTCCTTCCTTTTTCGCTATTCAGCTTCTTTTTTTATTTTATTTATGGCCTCCTGTTGAAATATTCTTCCAGGAAAGTGAAGATGAAAATGGTTCAAATGGCTCTGAGCACTATGGGACTTAACTGCTGTGGTCATCAGTCCCCTAGAACTTAGAACTGCCGGCCGGAGTGGCCGAGCGGTTCTAGACGCTACAGTCTGGAACCGCGCGATCGCTACGGTCGCAGGTTCGAATCCTGCCTCGGGCATGGAAGTGTGTGATGTCTTTAGGTTAGTTAGGTTTAAGTAGTTCTAAGTTCTAGGGGACTTATGACCGCAGCAGTTGAGTCCCATAGTGCTCAGAGCTATTTGAACCATTTGAACTACTTAAACCTAACTAATCTAAGGACATCACACACATCCATGCCCGAGGCAGGATTCGAATTTGCGACCGTAGCGGTCGCGTGGTTCCAGACTGTAGCGCCTAGAACCGCTCGGCCACTCCAGCCGGCGAAAGTGAAGAATTCCTGTTCTTTTCTTAGTATGGCATAATGAGTTGCCTCTAAATACTACAGATCTCACACCAACATATAATTCAGTAATTTTCTTTGTATTATAGGCCACTAACGATACCTAGTAGGAAAGAGTAAAATATGTTTGGCTAAAGACAAGTAAGCATTCATTTTCTAAACGCGGATTTGTTCTTATCTACGTGATAAATGATAACTGAAGCAGTAACTGAGGTAGACTGGCTGCAAATATTAACAGTGTGAGTGTGACAACATTCTAACATTTATAGCCGGCACTCGCCAGAGAAGTCACTCAGACGAGAGTTGTACGATTGCCTCCCCCGTCCCGCCACGCCGTCTCGCCCTCCCGCCCCGCGCTGTATATTTTCGCCGGCCGTAAACACGGAGCCGCGAAGGGCCGATAAGGGCTGGTGCGTCGCGGCGCCACCTGCCAGATTTACCGCCGACTGACTCAGGCCGCGTAGGGCCCAGGGCTGCCAGCTGCAGATAGCGTTACGTGGGAGGGGGCTGGGCGAGCCGCGCTCCGGTTTCGCCCCGCTGTCCGCTGGCCAGGCAGTGCCGGGAAGCGCTTTCCGTCTGCGCCACGCGTAAATCGGCCATTCTCTGTGACGAATTTAGGCTCTCTTTATACGGGGAAGATATCTGTATTGTACACTGGAACACGGATTCTACTTGGCATCAGACTGACATTAGACGAGTGTAGAACCATATCTTCTACATTTCTGGTGGAAAGGTACGAAATTTATATTTTTTATGCGATTCGGTACACTTATCGTCGGCAGGAACTCAATCATTCTTTAAAAGCGCTTGCATTGCCGTAGGGAGAGACGGGTACCATAATGAGCTGAAGAACCAAGAGGAAAGATTAACCGTTTCACTGCTACAGACGTGCTGTCTGCATTCCGTTTTGGCGGTGGCTTTCGTTATGGGTGTACTGCTCTCCAAATACTGGTGCCTGTGCTGAAAGAAAGCCTTCCATTCAATATAAAATTCTTATGATACGATTTTTCGAAAACTATTCGCTGAAAAAAAATTATTTTTGCACATCTTTCAGTCGGATATCTCCACTCGTTACAAAAATGTTTCGTTATCCGTCATACTTACTGTGCTGCAATAAATTAAGTAAAAAATTGCACACAATTTTGAGGAATTTGCAGAGATATAAAGGCATCGCGTAAACTTTCCGTATGGTTTATTTTAGGTCACACATTGCAGTAGGTGAAATGTAAGATATATCGAAGTTTAATTTAATATTGAGAGCAGAAGGATATTTCATTTCGATCCTGAGTTATTGGGTTTTATATCAGATGGACGGTCGCGTGCGATGCGCCCTTTCACGTCCTTGCGCATTGCGAATCATGGTTATAACTCATCATATCTCATAAATGATTCAAGATATCAAAACGAGTTTTTTTCTAATGATAGCACACGCAGAAGGACATATGTTATATGATAAATACTATAAACTTTTTTATTCATTGAGATGTGGAAGTAATTCGTCCGCAGCAGTGAAAGATCGACGGCTCAGGACACATATAGACGTCCACAGCGCTATAGGAAAACGCTAGCGGCGCCCATATACATTGAAGAGTCGGAGAAACTGGTACACCTGCCTAATATCGTGTAGCGCCCCCCCCCCCCCCCCCCTCCCCGCGAGCACACAGAACTGCCACAACACGACGTGGCATGGACTCGTCTAATGTCTGAAGTAGTGCTGGAGGGAACTGACACCCTGAATCCTGCATGGATATCCATAAATTCGTAAGAATACGAGGAGGTGGAGATCTCTTCTGAACAGCACGTTGCAAGGCATCCCAGATATGCAAAATAATTTTCATGTCTGGGGAATTTGGTGGCTAGCGAAAGTATTTAAACTGAGAAGAGTGTTCCTGGAGCCACTCTGTAGCAATTCTGGACGTGTGGGGTGTCGCATTGTCCTGGTGGAATTGCCAAGTCTGTCGGAATGCACAATGGACATGAATGGATGCAGGTGATCAGACAGGATGCTTATGTACGTGTCACCTGTCAGGGTCGCATCTAAACGTATCAGGGGTCCCATACCACTCCGGCTGCACATGCCCCACACCATTACAGTTCCTTCACCAACTTGAACAGTCCCCTGATGACATGCAAGGTACATGGATTCATTAGGTTGTGTTCATACCCCTACACGTTCATCCGCTCGACACAATTTGAAACGAGACTCGTCTGATCAGGCAACATGTTTCCAGTCACCAACAGTCCAGTGTCGGTGCTGACGGGCCCAGGCGAGGCGTAAAGCTTTGTGTCGTGCAGTCGTCAAGCGTACACGACTGGGCCTTCGGCTCCGAAAGCCCATATCGATGATGTTTCGTTGAATGGTTCGCACGGTGATACTTGTTGATGGCCCAGCATTGAAATCTGCAGCAATTTGTGGAAGAGTTGCACTTCTGTTACGTTGAACGATTCTGTTCAGTCGTCGTTGGTAGCGTGCTTGCAGCATCTTTTTCCGGCCACAGCGATGTCGCATATTTTATGTTTTACAGGATTCCTGATATTTACGGGACAGTCGTGAAATGGTCCTGTGGGAAAATCCCCACTTCATCGCTACCTCGGAGATTCTGTGTCCCATCACTCGTGCACCAACCATGACACCACGTTCAAACTCACTTAAATCTTGATAACCTGCCATTGTAGCATCAGTAACCGATCTAACAACTGCGCCAGTCACTTGTCGTCTTATATAAGCACTGCCGAGCACAGCACCGTATTCTGCCAGTTTACATATCTCTGAATCTGAATAAGCATGCCTATGCCAGCTTCTTTGTCGCTTCAGTGTACTTGTCCACGGACCACGGCTTAGCACGACGCGTATACACTACCATAACAACGAAGGGGTAATAAATAATATGCAGTCCGTATTCTGTGATGTGAATGGGCATTGCTGGACAAGAAAAGAGAAGCACTTAGAAAATGTCTATGTAATGTCATATGCGTACACACCCTTGGCGGGTATGTAAATGATTACAGTTGCAAGCCACTGTGACAGACAGAATGGCCATCACAGTGCACTAGCGTCGCTCGTGCCTGGTGTTGTTGCCAAGCTTGGTATGGTATATAAGGAGCGTGAACAGTCAGATGTAGAGTGATCACTGCGAAGGGAACTGAGAAACCACTTATTCATGTGAAGCAGCGAAACCAGCATCTGACTGAGCCTGAAATGGGTCTCCATTTGGCCTGCTGAACGAATCGTGCAGTATCCAGACTTGTGGGACCTTGGGATGAGGCGTCCGATGTTGACCTGCATGGAAACGTGAGGGTAGGCATACTTGTTTTCAAGTGTCTTCAAGGTTCCATTCGGCCACATCCGACCATAACAGTGGAGGAAACCCATTTTGTGCACCAAGCAACTCCTTCACTTCTGCGCCTCCCATCTGAGAACATGAGGAGGGCTTCCTGCAACATTTTGTGTCACATGTAAAATAAACGTTACATTGACGGTCCAAAACAAGTGAAAGACACGAAATATTATGTTTTAGAAGTAGCTGGCTTTGTTATTTATTCTGCGACAGTAAATTCTAAATATTTTATGTGCGCCAGTCTTCTTCACAGTGTTGCATCGGACTTCGTGATTTTAATTTAAAAAAAAAAAAAACTGCAAGCAGGCTCTATGACGAGTGTTTCAGTTATTAGAGTGCTAAACAGATTACGTCCAGGCCGACTAATTCTAGTTACGAAACAAACTCACTGACTCTCCAAAAATATGAGCTGTTAAAACACAAATATATCATTAGTGACAGGGAAGTAAATAAGCACTACACATTATTTCTCTTTGATACCATCGTACACATCTATACAGACAGATACTAGGAGGACAACAGATAACGCACGCGGTGACAATAAAATGTAGCAAGACAAAAAATAGGAAGATATTTCCATTGTTATCAACATGCTGAGTTTCCGTATTATGTAAATCTCTTTTTTATGATGAAAGAAAGTATTAATTGTGTACCTAAACTCTAGTCACAAAAGAAAATTGTCTCTCTACTATCCCGATGCATTGGTCGGAAACTAGAGAATTACCGTCCCATGCGTAGGCTGAGGTTAACACAACACAAATGGCTAAATTTTGGAGCGGTGCTATGACCGGGAAGCGTGAACTACTGTTGAATGGCGTCACATTGTTTTCAGTGATAAATCACAGTTATGCACTACATCGGAAGACCATTGCCGGCGACTACAGCGGTGACCTGGAGAGAGGTCACATTCTTCTACTGTTTTGGATAGCCACAGCGGTGACCTGCTCCTGGCGTCATGGTGTTGAGAGCCATAGAGTATGACTTCTGACCACTGCTGGTAGTGACTGAGACAACTCTGAGAGCAAAACGGTACATCACAGACATCTGCGTCCCCGTATGTTACCTATCCTTTGGTAGCGTTTTCCACCATGACACTTTTGTGTATGAACTATCTCCTTGATACTGAGGTACTACCCTGGCGAGCAAGTTGCCCAGATCTGTCCCCGACAAAACATACAGGGGATAGGCAAAATAATGTGAACAGTGGTAGTACTGGAATGCTTGTGTTTGACGGTCAACAACGGAGGTAACGCACGTGTAGCACTGGACTGAGTGTGTTCAGTACAGACTAGGCATCAGTGCAGGTTGTTTACGAGTAGTGCACGCTTCGTATTTGTATTCAGGGGCCGAGGTCGACGTGCAATGAACAGAGCTCCAAAGACAGCAGATTGTGGGGGACCGATTAGCTGGAGCATCAGTAACCAAGACAACCAACGTAGCAATTTTTTCAAGAGCGAGTTTCAACTGTCATGACAGCCTACGCAAAAACATGGAAGGACATCATCCTGTAAACGTAATTGTGGACGCAGATCAAAACTAAATGACAGAGACCGTCGCTAACACGATTTGTGTCAAAACAACATGTAACATGTCGGCTAAAGTCACTGCAGAGCTCAATAGCCATCTTCGAGACCCAGTATCTATCGACACTGTCCGCTGAGAACTCCATAAAGTGAATATGATGGACTAGCTGCTGTACCGAAACCATTAGTGACGACAACCAACGCAAAGAAGCGTAAAACATGGTGTCAGTTTCATAAATCCTGGGCGGCTGATCAGTGGAAACACGTCATATGGTCCGACGAGTCAACGTTTTCGATATTTCAAACATCGGACCGGGTTTACACCTGGAGAACGCCAAAAGAAACTTACAGCCCTGATTGCTCGATTCGAACGGTTAAGCATGGACGTGGAAGTGGATATTGTGGGCAAAAATATCATGGTATTCTGCAGGTCCCATCGTGCTCTCAAAGGCCTGTTACATCCAACGATTACGGGAACATTTTAGGTGACCAGGTGCACCCCATGATTCAAATGTTGCTCCCCAACAGTGATGCCATATTTCAGGACGGTAATGCACCCATTCACGCAGCTAGGATAGAACAATCGTGATATGAGGAGCATGCAACTGAACTGCAACGTTTCCCTGGTAAGCGCAGTCCCCGGACTCGAACATTGTGGAACCTTTGTCGGCGGTATTGTAGCGCAAACTCCGGAGCAGATTTTCACTTCCCTCGCCACTACAGGAGTTAGAAGAGTTTCTGGTCAAAGAGTGGCATAACATTCCACTGGAGTCTATACAATCTTTATATGCCAGTATTTCAAAAACAATCGCAGCTGTATTACGGGCAAACGGCTGTCCAACCCCTTTTTAATAAACGATTCCCAAGTAAGTACAGATGTTCAGATTATTTTGCCTGTCCCATGTATGTGTGACCAACTCGGACGTAGACTTCATCCCAGTGCCGATATTCGTGATATCAAGGAGTAGTTAACAACATTTGTGGGACAGCCTGCGTCAGGAAAGGATACAACGGCTTTATTACAATCTTTTCAAACGAGTTGGTGACATCTAGGCCTGAGGGGGTCTACCTTCATACTGGTAAGTGGGTCATATTGTCAGTTCTAAGTAAATTTGACTCGATTTTGTAATTACTGAAATAATATTACATGCCTGCTCAACCCGTGACGCTTCTGGGTGCTTCACTGTTTTTGACAGGCAGTATAATTCTCATACGACAATTTAACATGGAGTTGCAAAAAAGGACTAATAGTTACTGGAGTGAATCAGTGATACACGTATTATGGGCATCAGTCGACCAGGTAACTTTCTTCTTCCATGAGGTAATGAAAAGTACTCATGGCAAAATAGAAACGGCATCCGCTTGGTCTCTTTTGTGTCTTGACAAATGTTTTTGATGGTGTAGATCACAGTTCACTGATGAACGAATTAAAAATTTGTGGGATATAGGATGAAGCAGTCAGCTGGTTATTTTATTGTGAGAGCAGTTGGACGCAAAAGGATTCATTACTCTCGTATAGCAACGTAGCAGAAATCATTTAACGTCCGTCGGAAGAAGTGTACCATAGAGCTTTTCTCGGAATTTCATACTAAGGTCACTTCTTTTACTAATAAGCAACAGTTACATGCCTTCGAAAGATTCACAACCGATACCAGACCTCTCTGAGACCTCGGACCAATTGTGTAACTCTCAGAATCACAATAGATTGAAACGGCTGTTGATCCTGGACGTAAATAAATGAACATGTTGTGCATAAGCAGGCAAAGAAATATTTAATATCCAATTGCACTTTCAGAGACTTATCAGTGGAAACAGTAACAATCACAAAATATGTAGCAGGACCGTCTAGAGAGACATAAAATTTTTGTAGGACACCCGAAATAATCGTAGAAAGACCAGATGCCAGGATAAGACCCATTGGAAGAATCTTAATGAAAAGTAATTCACCCACAGAAGAAGTGGCTTACAAAATACTCATTCTACCAATTCTTAACAGAAGATACAGATAATTTCCAATGAAGATCGATGCATTTCGTCAAGGGATCATTTATGAAGCGCGACACTAATGCGGAGATTTTGAATAAACTCCAGTGGCAGATGTTGCGAGAGTGGCTTTGTGTCTGTCGAAGAATTTTACTGCAGAAGTTCCGAGATCGCACGTTCCAATGAGTATAAATCACATTTTACGCCCTCCCACATAGCTCTTACGGAGTGAAAACTGACAGAAAATCAGATACGTCAGTGTTAATATGGAAGTTTAGCGGCAGTCCTTCTTACTTAGCATTCGGGAGTTCGACAGGGAAGGAGGATATGCTGGTGGTACCAGGAGAACCTTGTGCCAACATCGTAACATTTTGGGTCGCGCTGGACATGGTGCGCTGTTGTACAGGTGTCTGAATGTTATCCATTTAAAAAATAAAAATGCACGGAACGCTATTCACGATCGGAATGGCTAAACTGTCTGTTTTTTTTTCTTTTCGTCCACTTAAAAATTTGGTGGAAAGACCCGGTAAGCTTGGTGGCTACTGAAAGTGATCGATGCTGCAAATACACCGCGCAGAGAATGCTTGATTCAGAATATGAAATTTTTCCGTCATGCGTTATAAACAAGCTCAGTTATGTAGGCGTGGTAACTTCTTCGCTTCTAGTATCTATGCAATAAGTGTGCAGTGATCCATGAAAGTCGATTCGGTAAGACGAGTGGCGCAGTCAACAGATTAGGTTATATCGCAGCGCACTGCATAAATTACTAATTAGCAATTACCCTTAGACAAAGGAACGTTCGTTCACTTCATCACCTGTGTGTAGATCGCACCTTCTCTGCAGAAACTATTATAATTAATGCTTTAGGTTATTTCGTAAGTAACATTACAACTTAATCCAATAATCTTTCGTAATTAAATCACCTTATTACATTTCACAGAAAAAAAGCGTACATCTCTTAGTTCTTCCGATATACCAGAGACCTCTTCCGACGGAATCCATGGAATACGACGAATGTAATTTGCTATTAGTAATTTTAATCTAAAGTTGGCCATATTTTTGGAAGTGGAACTCCCATACTTACTCATATTGTGACCTTAGTTGTGTGATTAAGTTCCATCGACTCAATAGTGACTTCTACTTTACCCAGCCATACTTTCTTCAACTGCACTTTCGGAATAAAAAATATTTAGTAGGAAATGTATTACATTCACGATGTTTTGCCAAACCACAATAAACTAAAACAGATTTCTGAGTGGGATACTCCTTGCTTCGGAAACCGCCCAGGGCGCAAAAGCCCACAGACAAGTAAAATTTCTGTTTGTTCATAATATTTGGTGTATGGTATTGTTTTTTGTACTCTTATGACTTATGCAGTCATCACAACCACAGACGTCAGAGCCGCAAGTGAACGTCTTCTGTGTCAAAGAGTCTAATGAGAAAGCATGAAGAATGTAATGAGGTAATCATGTGTGTCATCGTGGCATGATGTTAGTTGGAAGGGTGTATGTGTATAGAATACGTAATGGGACGTGCGAGAATAGTGTAACATTACTTCTGTGTCCATAAAGAATATTTCACACAGTGCATAAATACTGTCTGAAACTAGGACTTAAAGTAATTATATGCAAGCACGTATTGATTTGTTGATATTTAACTATAGTTTATTGTTAGAAAGCAACGATATTTTGTTATTTTCTTAGGAGAATATGTCTAATATAATTGCAGAATGATATCTGAGAAAATGAGCAGCTACCTAACTGAATATCATTGCAGAATGATATCTGACTGAATGAACAAGTAACTAAATAAAACTTATCTGTGTGCATGAGACTTTACGTGCCAGTTTCAAACATACGTATGACCGCACCCGCTGATTACTATGCAGATCTTCAAATAGAACCTTTAACTCAAACCTGTCGATACCACCACCTCCTGAGATTACCAGTGCTCGTTGAACACATTGTACGAGATGGACGTTGGAGGAACTGCGAAAAATGTGTATTCTAGTGTTTGCAAATTTTTTTACATCTAGTGTGCGATATATACAAGGTTTAAAAGATAATTGTATTAGTTTACTCAGCTCAAGTGGAAATGAGCGATCTGTAGCAATTACTTGAGAGAATGCGAATCTATTAGCCGAGATCACTTGTAAACAACCTTTATTGTAGTTTACCGGTTTCGGTAAGCATGGTGCCCATCTTCAGATCTGTGAATACACTCATACAATGTTGAGTTATACAGCGATAAAATTAAGTATACGAGCAGGTGCATTTCAGTAACAAAACTGTGATACAACAAACATAGATAAAAGGTTATTACAGGTCTCCTATACCACCCGAACAAGAACTATTTCTAAAACATTGCCAGGTATGTGAGGGACGAGATGAACGATGCATCGGCAAGTCAAGGTTGGAACCACACTACACAGAGTAATTCACCAATGTTCGTTTCCCATACCACACACTTCATTGCAGCAAGGGCACTGATAGGCTGACAGATACTGGCCGGCAACGAATGGAAATTTTACAGTTAGCACCGACACGTGTCGCTAGTGTATTCATGTATTTCTTACTTAAAATTATTTATATGTTTCAGTTACGCACAGTTCCTGTTACATGTTGATAAAAGATTTCTAAACAGCTCATTTTAAAAATTATTGTAAAATAGTCTTTAAACAGAAGCTAAAAATTATTCTTTCTATATTCACTTGCACAATTGTGCCTATATAGAAGCTGCTTATACCTTGGTGCAATTTCCACAGACTGATATACTGTGAATTTCAGTATGAAACAATTTTGTAATTTATAAAAATCTGCAGACATAGCCGTAAAATTACGAAAATAGTAAACATATCCAGAAGTAAAGTTACAAGATGGGCTTCCCCCGCCTCATTTTGATAGCAATCTACACAGCAGATGACAGCCTAAATAATTACCACGTATGGCAATAATAACATAATGTCAGTGATAGTGGATAATGTACTTGATGCACTTAGTAACAACAGTTAGGCGATGTGACCGCCCATATCGGATTCACAATCTATGGCTGCATCGTGTTCCAGGGAATCTACTGTTTAAAAATATGTAGACTCACCACGATGATGTTGATGGACAGGCTAAGTTCGACGAATCAACAATACGTCAAACAAGTGCGAAAAACATAAAAGCTCAAGGTAGTGAACAATTAAATTCACGCGTCATACACACGATACTGGGTCAAAATGCTCGTTTACTATGTTCTGTTAAGGGTATCTTCTCGTGAGCTGTATTTCTTTCCATTTCCCGGAATTCCTACCATCATTTGTTGGTACAGAAGAAAATGAAATGTCCGACAAATGTTGAGTATGGAAGGATGTGTTGCCCGATGCCTACGTATGTACGGGCACCACCACACCTTATTAGAATCTTCATAGGCCACCAAATGAGCTGAAATCATTAGCAGTGGGAACACGTAACTAAACTGCTAAGGTCGCAGCCTGTTGGGATGTGCTGGAAGAAGCTATTACACACGTTTTAAATTCAGTCTATATTTAACACTCACAAGCACTGTTGTCTCATACTAAGAACGGCAGAGAAACGAAACAATTTAACTGTTAATTTTAGGCTCTTAAAATCCACGAAATTAGGAGGTAAAACTTACACAAATGTCAGTTTTACAATTTGGATATGCACGATTCAGCCGGCGACGTTAGAATGGGAGAGGATGTTTAAATCCTAGCGCAGCGCGTATGTACTGTGGCTTAGGCGGCTTTTGTAGATCAGTCTAAGTGTTTCTCCTGGCTTTATAGACCGCAAGTGTCATATATATAAAATTGTTCTTCTTGAGTGCCCTTACACCATTGTGGCACGTGGTAAAGTCATACCCGACACAGGTGTACGTGACGAAGATAAAAAGCACGTGAGAAGAGCAAAACGTCTGGTTCGTTATCGAACAAAGTTTATTTTTTTTTCCTGGCGTTGAATTCTGAACAGCTGCCTACGTACTATATCAGGTCGTGTTAAATCTATTGTTACAAATTTTAACTGATTGTATATGCTGGGTGTGCATAAAGTCCGGGAACACTTTCAATTATTTACTGCACAAGAACCAAACATTGTACATATATCATATTTATGTCATTTTTAAGAGAAACCCTGATAGTTTTTTTTTCATGTATATCGCCACAGCATAGTTTGGTAATTTGCCGATAGTCAGCGCCAGTCGCAAACATGGCAATTCAGGTGCGGAGCGAGCTGTTTCATGAAATGGCCTCCCCGGTCACCAGATCTCACTCCGTGTGACTTTTTTTGTGGAAACACATTAAAGATCTGGTGTATGTACCGCTTCTACCACGTGATGTACCGGAGCTCCGGGAGAGAATACGGGAAGCGACTGCTACAGTCGACGATGCCTTGCTGGGTCGGGTATGGCAAGAATTCGATTATCGTATTGACGTCTGCCAGGTCACTCATGGTTCGCATATCGAAAGTTTGTACAAAAAAACTTTCAGATTTTTTCTTCAAAATGCAATATGAGTGACATCTGTATAACGTTTAGTTCTTGTGCAATAAATAATTGAAAGTGTTCCGGACTTTTGTACACCCTGTATTTTGCTTCCTCTTTTTGTGATTACTGGTAATTTTTCTACCTATGAACTATCCACTACGGGAACAGAGAAGGGGGGGGGGGGTTAGTGATAGTGGACAGTATTAGCATATCATAACTAAGTTAGAAATGCACTGTAACCTAAACCTGTTTTAACATAATTAAAATGCCTATGCTCCCTTATCTATGTTTATGACATCAAAAAATATTTACTATTTATTTTCTAGTATTGTTACACCACATTTAAGTGGTTATGAAACTGTGCCTTCCTCTCGATTACAGTCTATAACCATTGGACCTAGTGCATGTGTGAGACGAGCAGCTTACATCTAGCCCACAACCAGGAGTCTCCGTTCACACTTCCTCTTCTCACAGCACTGTGTCATTGTCACTTCGCCCCCAACTACCACCCCGTGTTAACGTCGTCTCAAACCGAACAAATTGCAAAAGAGAAATTAAATCGCCATGACTACCACAGTAAATTCCAGTCATTATAAGATGTGAACACTGTGTGAAATTTCGAACTCGACACGATCTTCGTAATGAATGCGTGGACCAGGCGTGAACTACAGTTTAACATTGAGATAGGGTGCCCTTCTGTCAGTTACCAGTGGACGGTTGTGTCGCCTGAGTGTGAGGCGGGAAAGGCAGAGATGCACACGGGTTTCCAACACCAGCCAGCATGAGGGTGGTCCTCTGCGCTGGGGCAGCCTTACCTGCTTTCTGAAGCAACAAAGCAAACAAGGCCCTCTCTTCGAGTCTCTTTCTCAGAGGACTGCCCTCGGGAAAAACCGTGTAGCCATATGCGGCTGAAAGGAGCTTATTTGTTTGGTGACGCGCAGCCCACTGGAAATCCAGCTGTGAAAGCTGTTGAGCATGTCGTTTCTACGCGATAACCGCTGGGAAACTTGTATGGCAGTTCAGCGATAGTTGTCCAGTTGAGGGCGAGAACGCGGAAAATTGACAATGTCAGGGCGGTAGGTGCAGTTATTAGTAATTGTATAGCATTGACATGTATGATGTGTGTTAAAAAAAATAATGAAATTCTGTTTTTTGGAAAAACTGTTTACGCGTCTACATCGATGTTACCCATCCTCTCCGTAATAGTTCTTCTATATCCTTACGTCAGTCTTTTTCCATACATCGGAAACACTTCTACAACTTGATCACTGGTATGGCTTTTAGTTTGTGGCGGTCTACCTGTCGGGAAGATGAATATTACTAGTCTGTGTTAGCAGTCAGTCCACTTCCCACCTTCCCAAACCTGGACACACAAAGACTCGAAGCGGCATGGACCAGATGCAGCGCTAACTAAAGGGGCCTAAAATAAATTCCTTGGCAATGGGCAGGAATGAATAGCTAGTATAGCACTGATAAAAATGTTCATCTAACTGCTTAGGCTTCTATTTAAAATTCGTAACTGCTCACAATTGACGCAAAGTACAAACCACAATGATTATATAAATTCCTACGAATAAATATTGCCCTGAAAAAGTCACATAGTTAATCTCACTTACAAGTGAACGAACTGTACAAATTTAAACTCTAACAAGCAGTCACTGTCAAATAACAGAAGTTCAACCAACATTTTTCTACAAATCGGAACTCACGAATGCTGTAGCCCAAGAATTCAGTATACAGATTAGGCCTCTTTAGTCCCTGGCTAACTTTAAGTCTTCTCAGTTAATGTAAATTCTGTGTTAATTAAGTCAGTCTTAGCCTGCCTCATAAGTTGTTTGTTGATATAATACGAGAAAACTAAAACTATACAACCATGATTTCAAGGACCTCATATCGCTGCATTGGTGGCCGGTACCCCGTAATGGGTGACGTATTGTAGGCCAGCTGTCGCCTCTCACTTATCTTTCGCTAAAAACTCTCTTAATTCATCCAGCTCTTAATGGTACAGCGTGGTGATATAATAAAAATATTTCTGGAAGATAGTTTCCAGATACAGTAGACAAATACACCCCCTCGCCAGTAACAAACTTGTCCCCTCAGCAGTGATAATGGGCTCTACGCTCCTATATTTACAATAATTTTGGACTTAAAAATAAACACAAACGATTGCCTGGACAAACTGTAACATCTCTCTCAGTGACGCCTTTCTAATCTCTCTTATGATCATAAAACGAAGGGCTTTAGAGGTTTTCCTGTATTTTTGGGAACAGAACAAAGCGGCATGGAGTAATGTCTGGCGGATATGGAAATCGGTGCATCGTTACAAGGAAGCGTGAGCAGGTGCATTATCGTGGTGCAAAAGCCGTGAATTGTTTCGCCACAAATCCAGAGCGCTTTTTCCGGGTTGCTTCATGCAAACGGCTTAAAGCTTCATCATGTTCGAGTCCTTGGAATTGATTGTGCCCCCTGACTGTGATGTAATCCAGGACAGAAAAAAAGCTCAGCATTGATCGTAATGTCATTTGTATTTTTTAGGGCACTGCAAATCTATATTTCAACTGGCAGTGTAGCTATCATCAGTGCGTCCAACTGGACTAGTGCTAGCACATGTCTGAATTCGATTGGAATATGTGCCGTTGTAGTGACGTCCTGTCTACACGTCTTCTTCTAACCCAGTGGTGATAGCTGCATTGTCACCTGAAATCTAGATGTACAATGCAATAAAAAAGGCAGAGGACATTGCGACCGGTACTGATCTTCTTTCTGTCCTGGCTTGAACCTTGTAAATAGTGCATTGCAGCTTCCAGGCAGAGGGGGCGGGGGGGGGGGGGGTTTGGTAGCTAACTTCCACTATCCAGCCACCAATGGGCGAGTGCGCAACGTAAGACAGCTGTTAGATGGTTCGTCTACACGAGGGTTCGGTTGTACACTGTTGCATTATGCCCACACAAGCGTCTAAAGCTTATCATGTGGGCTTAGGAACGAATCAGTGAATGATACTTGCATGCATCATATATAATTACACTGAATTAAATTACAGTGAATCTAAGTAACAATCCCTCAGGACAATAATGTAGGCATACCACACGTTTGAATTTTTACAGATGTTTCACTCACAAAAGAGCGAGCATACCGGTCGCAGGCACACTAGAAGTGTTGTACATTCCATTCAAATTTCCTTGTAATACATGGTTCACTAAGAAAGTTTATAACTCTCTAAATCACCGACCGGTCGCAGGCACACTTGAAGTGTTGTACAATGCATTCAAATTTCCTTGTAATACATGGTTCACTAAGAAAGTTTAAAACTCTCTAAATCGCCCACTGGTACAAATAAAACTAATTTACAAATAACTAAATACAGGAATATGCCTAATTCAGACGCATTCGAACCCGTGCGCCATTCCGCCTACACCATCGGCCTTACCCCGCCAACTTCTAGCACCAAAAGATCAAGATGTGCGCCTTGCATCATCTGCCCTTCCTCAAATGAACATCTATTTTCTTGACAATCATTCCGATGCAAAACATTTCACAAGTTTTAAGCATATCGAGTATGTAAACATTAAATAATATTGTTCACACGCACTAGCTGCATCTTAACATTATCCTATAATTCACTTCCTAATTTTATTTTCAACGTTGTGCAAATCTGAACAGCTATTGCTAGCCACGCATGCTAGTTTATTTATTCTCGTCCTTTCCTCACGACTTTACTAAAATGTTTTCTTACAAATATTAACATGCAGATTTATCATTAAATAGAAACGCACGATTTATTTACCAGCAAATCCAGTTACCGAGTACCTGCAGGTAGATAAGAACCAAGCTTACATGTTGTGAAAAAGCTTTTGATCAATTACATCCCTTTGTCTTCTAAGTTTGCTCAGTAGACGGTAAAGTAATTAAACTCGAAGCAATACTAGAAATGGAAAGCATGAAAGAATTAACCACACTCTTGTGTAGGGAATTTTCTTATCATTCAACTGAAGCAGTCACAGAAATATTGGTAACGGAAAATGAGTACACAAAATTAAACTTTATTAGCGCACTTCACCGACGAAATGTCGTGTCACCAGTCGACAATGGCTCAAGAGAGTAACGTTCGAATCCCATTATCCTTGAATACAAACCTAATTATTCACTGTCCTGCAGCTAACTCGATACTATTGAAAGGTTCCATTCCTCCATTCTCAGAGCTGCGGCCCAAAACTCCAATCGCGGCGCGTTAGACCAACTACGCGACATATTGTTCCACATACATGCTCGGAAAGTTATGGTCGGATCCAGATTCTCTGCGCTACTGCACTACTACACAGCTAAATAAGTGTCGGAAGCAGACTTTGACCAGCAAGACGGGGCTAAACTTCTCACTGCATTAAAATCATTAGCTAAACTCCCTCAACTCTTTAGCTTGGCTCACGCAAGATTTCGAGGCCCGACCATTGGAGTGAAAATTCACATCGCTGGCTTTTCATACCCCGCGTCTAGCTGGCTCCCAGCAACATCCACCGATTATTTACACACCAAAACAGGGATACATGAAGTCAACAACAAAAAAGTTACTTAAAAACACACACTCAAATTTGCACAGAAACAAATGGAGTTTACGGGCTTCAGTTAATGCTCGTCCAGCCCTCTTGGTTCGTTGAATACTACTTCTAAATCTACATCTACATTTATGCTCCGCAAGCCACCCAACGCTGTGTGGCGGAGGGCACGTTACGTGCCACTGTTATTACCTCCCTTTCCTGTTCCAGTCGCGTATGGTTCGCGGGAAGAACGACTGCCGGAAAGCCTCCGTGCACGCTCGAATCTCTCTAATTTTACATTCGTGATCTCCTCGGGAGGCATAAGTAGGAGGAAGCAATATATTCGATACCTCATCCAGAAACGCACCCTTTCGAAACCTGGACAGCAAGCTACACCGCGATCCACAGCGCCTCTCTTGCAGAGTCTGCCACTTGAGTTTGCTAAACATCTCCGTAATGCTATCACGCTTACCAAATAACCCTGTGACGAAACGCGCCGCTCATTTTTGGATCTTCTCCATCTCCTCTGTCAACCCGACTTGGTACGGATCCCACACTGATGAGCAATACTCAAGTATAGGTCGAACGAGTGTTCTGTAAGCCACCTCCTTTGTTGATGGACTACATTTTCTAAGGACTCTCCCAATGAATCTCAATCTGGCACCCGCCTTACCAACAATTAATTTTATATGATCATTCCACTTCAAATCGTTCCGCACGCATACTCCCAGATATTTTACAGAAGTAACTGCTACCAGTGTTTGTTTCTCTATCATATAATCATACAGCAAAGGATCCTTCTTTCTATGTATTCACAATACATTACATTTGTCTATGTTAAGGGTCAGTTGCCACTCCCTGCACCAAGTGCCTATCTGCTGCAGATCTTCCTGCATTTCGCTGCAATTTTCTAATGCTGCAACTTCTCTGTATACTACAGCATCATCCGCGAAAGCCGCATGGAACTTCCAACTAGCTGCTGGATTCGCGATACACAGGATGTTTGTTTTAACTTGAGAAAACGACGCATCGTATGGATAAAGTGTTCTGCGTGAAAAGATGACATTAGTAAATGCGACATCATTCTGTGCTACAGTTGGCCACCTCCTAACCACCCCTCCTGCACGGAAGGGCCGATCTTTGTCTTTCCAACCCCTCATTTTTATTGCATATTCGAATCCTACGCAAAATATACGTACGGTTTACTCAAACCATTGTTTTCCACTCGTTGTAGATAGCACTGTAATCGACTAAAATCAAGTGTGTCTGTTTTCGAAATTAAGAGCCGATGCTTTTGATTCTACATTTCATTTAAGATGTAAACGTAAACCTTTCCAGGCATTGACATTTCTGGCAAATAACCCACTTGTGTGGTAACTTATTTTTCTGTTCCCTACGTCAGGGGTTCCCAACAAAATTTTCTCGAGGACCCCCTCATCGAGCTTGATTGTCATATCACAGTATCAAGTAGCTAAAAACGCCAAATTAAGTGTCTTTTAATACGTTTTCTATGTTTGGTGCTTAGAAAAACATTGACATATTCATTATTGAAAAAATATTGAGCTTAAAACTTTTTCAATTTAGCCATCATTGTTATTGTTAAATTTTTGATTATTGCTCAAAACTTTTGTTTTCAAATCTGGGTGTTTAGTATAACAAACTCCCAAAAAAATAAAAATTGAGTATGAACTGAAAATGACAGGAATAAACTAAAACTGAGTGTATTGGTCTTTCAGGTGTACTACACTTGAGATAGCATTGAGTAGACATGTGTGAAAAATAAGGAAACACTAATTTCATACAAGGTATTATTTATTTGAAAAAATACTGTTACAGCAGAGTACTCCATCAGTATACAGTTACTTTTAATTTTCAGTTCTTCATCAGATGAGATCAATCTGACCTTTGAGTCCATTATTTATGAAACATTAGGTTCCAAACTTGAAACTTTCACTCTGAATGGTTCAAATGGCTCTGAGCACTATGGGACTCAACTGCTGTGGTCATAAGTCCCCTAGAATTTAGAACTACTTATACCTAACGAACCTAAGGACAACACACAACACCCAGCCATCACGAGGCAGAGAAAATCCCTGACCCCGCCGGGAATCGAACCCGGGAACCCGGGCGTGGGAAGCGAGAACGCTACCGCACGACCACGAGATGCGGGCTCTTTCACTCTGAAATCCGACCGCTCACTCTGAAACCGACCACATGTCGAGCCGATTCCCATATTTGTTTATCATGAAACACATGGAAGAAAATGCTTGGTCATACCGATAAGTGGTTGCAAATGGAAGGATCTTTTTCATTGCCTTATTTCCAAGTTTCCTGTAGTCCTTACGTGCTGGGCCACAAGTCTGTAATTTTATCACCGATGAAAATGCTTATCATTGTACCACAGCTGGACAGATCCACAAGTTGATCTTGCTCTTCTTGAGTGAGGCCTTGGATTTTGTCTATTTCTTCACAGCTGAGGGGATTTCGAATCCATCTGTTGTCAGGGTCAGGTTCAGGGAAATACTCTCTAAAAGTGCTGCGTAGTTGCTCGGCTACCTTGATTTTGATCTGGTCAGGCAGACTCTCCTCTGATGACTTCAAGAATTGTTTTAAAGTAGAAAAGTTAGTTAGTGACTCGTTTTCTATCCTTGGCACCCATATCTGTCACTTTTTGACCATAGCACTAATCTTATCCTCAACTTTGAACATGTCTACATGATTTCCTTGTAAACTCAAGTTTAACACATTCAAGTGTTCAAACACATCAGCTAAGTACGCAACTGAGCAAAGCCAAGAGAAGTTAGTGAGAAAATTCGCATACTGTGTGTCAAGAAGGAAGACAAGAATCTCGTCCCTAAGTTAAAAAAATCTTGACAAGATCCTACCTCGAGAAAGCCATCTTACTTCCGTATGAATGAGAAGTTGCTCATGTTCACTGCCGACCTCTTTACACTCTAGGAAGGCGCTAGACGCAGAAGTTAGCGTTCGCTAAAGCTCTGCTCATGCAGGAAGCGGCCAAAACAAAAAATCTGTTATCATACGAAATATATTTAACAGATTTTTTATTCTAATAGGATCTTGCGGGTCCCTCTGACATAGCTCGCGGACCCCTAGGGGTCCGCGAACCACCTGTTGGGAACCACTGCCCTTCGTGGTTGATCCTCACCACCAGCGGAATGGTTCATTTCCCTCGAACCCACCATCAGGGTGACCGGTATCATGTGTGTTTCCATCCATCTGCCGTACCTCAAACGTTGGCAACTATGCGGCTACCGGCGGAATACAAACCACAACCTTTGTAATAAGGCAAGATGTCCATGGAGTGATAGTGAAAATCGCACGTGCCATGGATACTCTCCGAAATCAAGAACACCAAGGGGAGAGGCAAGGGGACTCACCAGTATCAAGCATTCCGATAGGAACAAAAAACTATTACATTCATGCCGTTGTTCCAGGATAAGGAAAATCATAATTTCTAACCAGGCACTGATACGGAACGGCTAACGCTACTGTACTGTACAGTCAAATCTGCAACACTAAAGTAAATTTCGAACATAAACATCAACCATTAGAACACAAATGTTTACATTTTTATCGTAAATGCTACATGGAATCAAATCGTCGATTCTTAGTTGCAGAAACGCGTACACTTGATGTTTTTCGACTACAGCGTCATCTAACACGAATGGGAAACAATGGTCTCAGTAAACCGGACGCATTTTTTAGCGAAAAATCCGAATATTCAACAAAAATGGGGGGTTCTCGTTTGAAAACACAAAGTTGACCCTGCTCAGCCAGGAGGGATAGTTGGGAGGTGGCCAGTTGCAACACAGAAAGATGTTCCCGTTACTATCATTAACTTTTCACCTACAACATTTTTGTCGTACTATGCGTAGTTTTCGAGATATTTAGTCGTCTCAAGTTAAAAACAAATGCCCTGTATAAGGCTTCTGCCTATTGAACTCACGCACACTTACTAAACGGCGACAATCTCCTGGCAAATCTGGAAGACTACTAAGCAGATATCCACGCCCGTGCGTCTCAACGTACGTACGAATACACATAGTTTTCTGTACTGCAAGAACTAATTTGGTTGATCACGAAGGATGAGTTACTCCCGACTGCGGAATTTCACTACGAAAATGTCAAGCGCACCACCACTGTGAAATTGTTTTAACATACCCTCTCTTCTAGCTCGATCATACTTACAAGTCACATGGGGGAAATTACATATGCCATTTCATGTCCACGCTAATACCTCTATAGTGCAAAATGCTGCCTCCTATGTTTTTTTCATCTTTTTAAGGTGTGCTTTTGGAGTGTTGTGACAGCGTCGTTGTTATTTTTAAAAATATCTGTGTATTTTTGGCTGTTCGTGGAGATGTGGTATACATAATTCCATACTGTGATGCTAGTCAAAGTTACATTGTAAATAAGTCTTTATTAGTTACAAAGATAGTTTTACTAGCAGATAATTATTTTTAAGAGAACTCTTCCTCAGGTACACTTTTCTTTCTGTTCATGACCACAACTAGTTTCGGCATCCAAGCTCCATTTTGAAGGGCTCATGCTCGCTGAGACGAGCATAGGTTTCATTGTACTATCTGGAGCCATCACTAGCCACTGACAAGTTAAAGATGACAAGGAATGAAGAAAGAGTGTAGAACGGAAGTGTGACTCTTACAGTTTCTGAGTTGGATGGCAGCAGTGTCCCATCTAACATTCGGAGAATAAAATACCGTGTAAGTTAAATGTCATCACAATGGCAAGGAAATCTAGAAAATAATGATCTGTTTTAACAAAGGATAATTTCCACTTGCGTGCACAGGTGTGAGGGCTTTGCGACCTGACTGACAACAGAAAATATTCCAGCCCCGTAAAGGCGTCGATTGAAAGTCCGACCCTACGAGCAAATAACAAGTCTGACACGGTTCTAAGCCTACATTTTGCACCGGGAAACTGAGGGCAGTTGAATAAGCGAATACTGCCAAAATTTCAAAAGAACGCAGTCTTCCGTATCTTACGAAATGTTATGCGATAAGCAACTTTCAAAAGATTTGTTGTCGATCGAGATACTCTGAAAAGAAAAAGGAAAAAAAAACTGACGTGATACGTTTGATGGCATTTCCGAGCCAGGAACCTTCACCCGTTTCAAGCGAATTAATATAGTTATGGCCATAATTAAAATTGAGAGAAATTTTAACTCGCTTAAAGACCCTATCGGGATCCGTACTATACGTGAATTTCAGATTTTTTTACGTGGCGTTACTAGTCGATAAAGATTTCAAAGCGATTTTCTATGGGCGTGGAGTGCGGAACGTTGTGACGGCTGCCTCATGACTGCACTTGTCACGATAACTTGGAAACGTTGGACCTTCAACGGTAGGTGCCAGTTAATTTAAATCTGACTATAAAACAATTGCGTGACACATTTATTTATTACATTTTCGGACGAAAGCTTTGTGAATGATGTTCTTCTCTTAAACGTAATTTTTTGGAACTTATACTTAAGCAATTGAAATAAGTGCTACTGTAAATAAATTTTATATTACTATTATTACGATCCATTGCATCTGGTGTGGAGATGACGACAAATTTGAGGCCCGGCGAGAGGAGGGGGTTGGGTGGGAAGTGGTAGTCAATCGTATTTCCCTCCCGATCCGAGGCATGGATCCCCGCCTGTCCAGCGTCGCTTTCTTCGCAGCAGAATACAAATATGTTTCTTTTGTCTATAGTTTACAAGCTGAAGGTTTATCAGCGTCCTTGGTCCGTACTACATTACGCGTACGTTTCAGGTAAAGCTATTGGAGTACATAATTATGGAAACACAAATTCTTCCTTACACACTCATAAAGGTTTCGGCGAAGTTTCACATCGTCAGTGGGTTCAGTGTATTTTCCGTCAAATGAAAGGGAGACATTTTTGAATGTTAATACAGTGCTCTGCAAAGCTTAAGTAAGCTAAAGTAATATAATATACTTAGGTTGGATCTTAAATAGTGGCATCCCTGCTGTGGAGACACTATGTAATGGAATCTACTATTGTCGCTGATAGCACCTCCGAGCAAATGGATTCGCGGCCGCTGTGGCCGAGCGGTTCTAGGCGCTTCAGTCTGGAACCGCGCTATGGTCGCAGGTTCGAATCCTGCCTCGGGCATGGATGTGTGTGATGTCCTCAGGTTAGTTAGGTTCAAGTAGTTCTAAGTCTAGGGGACTGATGACCTCAGATGTTAAGTTCCATAGTGCTCGGAGCCATTTGATTTTCTGAAATGGATTCGCCTGTCTCACGTTACCGGCGTGCGCACAACTGAGGGAAACACAGTCACTTGTGAGCGAACGGTCTAACGTAACGATGTCACTTTATTTTCGAAACAGTAACAACGGAGTTGGATCAAGATTGAATGTGCCAGAGGCTGTACAGCATTACAGTGTCATCAAGGTCTTCAAGAGTCGTTCGGGGAATCGGAATTGACGTACAGAACAGTGGCACGTTGGGTAAAAGCCTTCATCGAAGGTCGGCAAACAGTGGCAGGCAAGCATCGGGCAGGTTGTCCTAGCGTCTCTGAAGAAGAAGTGCATGCTGTTGCCGCGTTAGTGGACAGTGATGGATGCCATACGATTCGTGAGCTCGCCCACGAAACCTAATTAGCGCATACGACTTTGCTTCGCATCCTGAAGGAACGCCTGGGCATGCGAAAAACTGCATCACGATGGGTTCCGCATGACTTGACGGAAATGCAGAAATGGATGCGTTACGACGCTGCTCAGACGCACTTGGAGCGCTATGAGCGAGAAGGAGAGGCTTTCTTACGCCGTATCGTAACACTGGATGAGACATGGGCCACATCGTACGAGCCAAAACTGAAACGCCAGTCCAACGAATGGCGTCATTATCGATCGCCGCGGATATCGAAAGTACGTCATAGTCCCAGTTTGGTGAAAGTTATGGTGATTCTCGTGTACGTCTGTGATGGTGTTATCCTAACGCATTACGTTCCTCCACGGCAGACCGTCAATGCACTGTTCGTTTTTGGAGCATCGCCTGCAACCGGTGACACTTTCTGTGCAACCCACCCATCATTTTTCACGACAATGCGCGGGCGCATACAGCGCAAGCTGTGGCTGCTCTGTTAGTTCGGTCGATTGGACTAGGAAGTACTGTACCATCAACCATACTCCCTGGACTTAAGTCCTTGTGACTTTGATTTGATTCCGAAGATGAAGGAACCACTTCTTGGCACTCGCTTCAGAACTGTTCCAAAGATTCGACAGCTCCAGTCGCACCATCAACAGAACAGGCTCTGCTAACGGTATGCTACGCCTTTCACATCGCTGGCAACGGGTTCTACACAACACTGGTGACTAATTTGAAGGTCAGTAACAGGCGCAAGCACGTAACTCTTTTGTATTGGTTGTGAGTAAATAGTTGCCACTATTTAAGTTCCAACCCTCGTATTAACTGTTTGGTGAAAATGAATGAAAGTGCGGATCCATTGTGGCAGAGGTCTCCCAGTCGTGCACAGAATGCTGGACATCGCATGACGTGAGGTTAGCATGACAGAGCATGGCGACTGCATGCGAGTGGTCACCTTTCCCGGCGACCGGTACGTTGTGTTCCGTTGGCAGCTCATTTGCTATGCTGCCAAGAGCATAGGGACTGCACCAGCGAGGAGTGGGTTACGTGTTCTTCTCGAAATAAAGCAGATTCAGTGTGAGTAGTGATTCTGGGTGTATTGTGGGAGGTGGGAAAGCGTAATGCACTCAGGAATATTGTCAAACACGATCGTTTTGGTGATCCAGGTGTTTTCGTGTTGGGAGGCATAATTTTTCATGAGCATACTGATCTCAAAATCTTTGAACACGCTACACTCACCGGTCAATGTTATTGTGACAGTGTACTCCTTCTCCGTGTGCAGCGTTTCAGTGGTGCTTTCGGCTTTGACTTTATTTTTGTGGATGACAGTGCACGACCGCATCGAATTCTGCATTTGGAGAAATTCTAACAATGAGAGAATATTTGGTGAATAGGCCAATTCCCCGACTTAAATCTCATCACGTTCGTATGGCATGCATTGGGGAGATGTACTGGAGCCTACAACATGCACCCACTGTCACCCAGCCACTGTTAACCGCGATTGTGTAGGAATGAAACGCCCTATCACAAGAACTCCTTACCAACCTTGTGGCCACCATAAGAAAGCGTTGCAGAGCATACATTGCTGTTCAAACACGAACAAGAAGTAAGCTTCAACCACAAGATGAAGATGTGTTGGAGGTTGTCCAGCGTCACTCTCTACCCACCGCATTACAACCGTGTTGTTTTTGCGAACATCAATCCAAAGACTGGTTTAATGCGTCCCTCCATGTTTGTCTGTAGTGGACAATTTTTAGCCTTGCTTCCTTCCATTACCAAACTGACGAGTCCTTGGTAAGTCAGGATGTGTTCTACCAACAGATTCCTTCTGTTAGCCAAGTAGTGCCATTCATTTCTTTATTCCCAATTCCAGTTAGTTATTCAATCTACTCATCTAATGTTCGGCATTCTTCTGTAGCACCGCATTCGAACAGTTCTATTCTTTTCTTGTCTGAACTGCTCATCCTCCACGTTTCACCTCCAAAGAAGCTGACACACCACACAAATACCTTAAAAACACGCGTTCTAACACTTAAATTTATATTAGATGTCAATAAATTTGACTCATTCAGTAACGCTTTTCTTCCTATAGCCTGTATGCATCTTACGTCCACTTTACTTTGGTCGTCAGCAGCTATTTTGCTACCCAAAAAGCAAAACTCATGTACAACATTTGGTGTCTCGTTTCCTAATCAAAAGCCCTCAGCACTGGTTGATATAATTCGACTACATTCCATTTCCCCGATTCCACTTTTGTTCATGTTCATGTTATACCCTCTTCTCAAGACACTGCGCATGGTATTCGACTACTCTTCCAAATCCATTCCCGTCTCTGACACAATTACAATGTCATCAACAGGCCTCAAAGTTTTTATTTCTTCTTCCTGAACTTTAACGGTGTTTCCAAATATTTTTGTGGTTTACTTTACAGGTTGCTCAGTGCACAATTGGAATAGGACTGGGCGTAGGTTACAATTCTGTAACACCCCCTTCTCGGCCACTGCTTCCCATTCAAGACCTTGAGCTCTTATAACTGTAGTCTGTTTCCCGTACAAGTTGTAAATAACCTTACCATTTCTGTGCTACCTTCAAAATGTCAGAGAATGTAGTACAGTCGACACTGTCAAAAGCTTTCTCTAAATGCCCAAGTGCTATGAACATACAGTGATTGAAAAATGCCCAACACCAAGAAATAATGTTGAGTAATGAACTTTGAGGAATACATTTATGTAAGTGACATACTTAAGTGATTAATGTTGCAAGCTCACACGTCAATATAGGTGCGTAGAAAGCAATTGCAAATTTGAAATGCTGGTACATTAGCAATCGGTGCAGCCACTAGGATGTTGACTGGAAGCATGCAGATGCAAACACATTGTATCGTACAGATACCATATGTTAATTTATGGGATGGAGTTCCATGTCTGTTGCATTTGTTTGGTCAATACAGCGACAGTTAGTGCTGGATTATCCGATAATGTCACTTACGTGCTACACTGTAGACAGATTGGTGACAGCAGGCCAAGGCAACATGTTGACACTTTGTAGAGCATACTAGGTTACAATAGCGGTATGTGGACGAGCCTTATCCTTCTGGAAAGTACCGTGTGGAATGCTGTTCATGCCGCCCTGTGTAGCCGCGTGGTCTGCGGCGCCTTGCCACGGTTCGCGCGGCTCCTCCTGTCGGAGGTTCGAGTTATCCCTAGTGCATGGGTGTGTGTGTTGTCCTTAACGTAAGTTAGTTTAAGTTAGATTAAGAAGTGTGTTAGCCTAGGGGCCGCTGATCTCAGCAGTTTTGTCCCATAAGAGCTTACCACAAATTTCCAATTTTTCCAGTGCTGTTCAAGAATAGCAGCGGAACAGGCCGAATCACCAAACTGAAGTACAACTTTGCAGTCAGGGTGCGTCGCATAACCAAAAGAGTGCCCCTTCTGTCATGCGGAATAGCATCCTAGACCATAACTCCAGCTGTAAGTCCAGTTTGTCTAGGCCATAGACAGGTTGGTTGCAGACACTCACCTGATTTCCTTCTAAGCAAACAGAATACACAATAGACCCCTACTCAGCCCTCCAATGGGCTCTCGCTTGACACCACTGAAGTTGCAATCGGCGGCAGTTTGGGGTTAGTAGAATGCACGCTACTGGGCGGCGGGTACGGAATTGTCCTTGAGGTAATTGATTTGTATCAGTTCATTGTGCCCACTGTTGTTCGAATTGCTACTGTAGACACAGTGCGATTTACCACAGCCATTCGCCGAACGCGACGGTTTTCCCTCTCGGTAGTGCCACGTGGCCGTCCGGAGCCAGGTTTTCTTGCGGCCGTACCTTCTCGTGACCACTGCTCCCAGCCATAATGTACAAGGGCTACATTTCTGCGAAATCTTCCCGCAATGTCGCGGAAGGAGCACCCAGCTTCTCGTATCCCTATTACATGACCGCGTGCAAACTCAGTGAGCTCTTGATAATGGCGTCTTCGTCGTCTTCAAGGCATTCTTGACTGACAGAAGCTTACTATGTCCATTGTAAAAGGAAATAATCGGGAGGTCTGGCTATCATCCCCCAGCGGAAGAGTGGGAAAATCTGTTACTAAGGGATTTACCCAGGGTTCCGTTCTGGGTTCCTGTTCCAGGATATCCATATGGAGCCATTACTGGACAACCACAGCAAAGCGATGTAGTGCTAGAGGTGATAGCCTACGCAGATGACCTCCTCCTACTGGCCGGCGGCCGTATCCGAGAGGATATAGAGCCCAAGATGGAAAGAGCTATAGAGATATCGTAACTTTGGTGCCAAAGTACGAAGATGAAAATTTCACCAGGAAAGTCTACCTACCTTCTGTTGAAAGGTCAGTTAATTCATAACCCGACAGTGAGGATTGAGGGCACACCAGTTCTCCGGCGACGAGAGACTCGCTACCTTGGAATCATCATTGATGAAAAGTGGTCCTTTGGGAAGCGCATTGACACCGTAACCCAGAGAGCCCTTCAAGTACTCAACAACCTCATTTCCATTGGACATAAAAGATTTCGTCTCCCACCACATCTCATTAAATTATGTCATAATAGCATACTCACATCAATAGTGAGTCTGGGCACACAGACTTACGAGGGTGGTGCCTGCCATGTCAGTGAGAAGAGTCCAGAGGAATATGATAGCGAGATCAGTGGGGACATACAGGACAACGCCATGAGGAGCCTTGTTAGTCATAATGGGGCTTAGCCCCCTGGACATTAAAATTCGTGAACAGGCTGCATGGTACTGGGCCAAGAAAGGGAACATAGAGAAAACAGAAGAGATATTAGGCATCAGGGCTGGGAACAGTGTTGAAATTAGACTAAGAGGAGACCAGTTATGACAAGAATCCTGGGAAGCTGAAGAAACCGGACGTAGAACTTTTGATCTTCTTCCGGACATTAGAGAACGGCTAGGAATGAAGTACTTTGAACCAACCCGGGGGCTATTTCACTTTCTCACTGGTCATGGATCCTACCCGACATGTTCATGTCGATTTGGGAAAAAGGCTACACCCGCGTGTGACTGTGGCGTTCCGGAGGGTACTCCTGACCATGTTGTTTACAGTGCCCCCTTTTCAATGATGTAGCTTCAATGTTACGTGACCAACTGCCACACCATAAACACATACAGTTTACTCAGACAACACGACACTTTTCAGACTATCAACAAACTGGCAACCGTGATATCACGGAAAGTTGTAAGGGAATATCTGAGAGACTTAAATTAACAAGAACGTGAGAAATACTTAACACCTACTGAGGTCGGTACCCTACTCCCATAGCGCCTGAGAGTGGACAGGCCGACTTCCACAGTCTGGAATCCACCGCGTTCGGAACTAGGGGGAGTGGGGTGCAACACCACCGATCAAGGACAAGCACCGAACTTGACTTTAGGATAGAATTAGTTGTAGGACTTAGTTTTAGGACCTTAGTTTTCAGAAACCTATAGCGACTAACATCTTGGCCTGCCCAGTGTCAGGGGCACGCTCATTGGGGTTAGCTCAATGAGCAAGGCTTCACAAGTAGGTTTATATTTTACTGACACACCTGTAACTAGTCATAGATAGGTTCATTAAGTAATCTCTATAAAATTAAAATTAACTAGTTTGCCCATTGCAATTGCCCTGCAGCTTACTTCAATAATTAGTTACTTAAATATTACTTAGGATTTAGCTGCAATTGTTATCATTGTATAAATATTTGGACCCACTAATCATATAAGGTAGTGGGTTAAAATTGTATAATTATTAAGATTCTGAAAATAAAGATTTTTTTAAAAGGTAAATAACGATAACGAGCATTATAGCGCGTATTTAAAGCAAACCTAATTTGCATTCTCATAGTGGCGTTCCTAGCGAATGGTGCGAAGTAGGAATGGACGTAATCTTTCAGGTGACTATCCACTTTCTTTTACCTCTCACAACTTCTTCCTGGTATAGTAATTTTTTTCTATCCTACATGGTAAGTTAATCCGTAGAGTCAGCATTGTTTCGTGTGTTCGTACGTAACAAGTACGCTTCCCCATTTCGTGGTTTAGATGCTGGAGGTAGCGCTTCCTTCGCAGCACGCGGCGACTCCTCCTCGCCGCCGACCTGCACAGCTGGGCTGCCCGCGGATTAGGCTCCGGCGCAGGCCTCGCTCGTAATTACGCTGGCGTTCATTTTCCGCGCGGACAGCCACGAAAGGGCCCACCCCCACCAGCGTCAGTCGCAATATTCCCGGGGGAAGACGGCAGGCAGCGGGCGGGATGCGCGCTATTTAGCCGCGATGGGTTTTTAATAAACACACACCGCGGACTGCGCCGCCGAGGTTGAGGTTGCGCCTGCGTGTTAGGTTTCGCTGCGGCGCGGCCCCGCGGGACCGAGCCGTCTGTCGGGCCGGACCGTGCTGTTCGTTCCTGAGGCGCGCCCGGTCCAGCCCGAATTCCCTCGCGGCCCTAATGCGCGCTGCTCGCCGCTCCTGAATTATTGATCCTCGTCCATCAAACGGCAAGCGGCCGCCGCACCGGAAAAAGAGACCAGCAGACAGCAGCATGAGGCGGCGCCGCCGATGCTTCCGATATTAAATCCCGATGATGGAAACGCGAAATGCTACGCCTGGCCGGCGGCCTCGCTCTGTCGTAGCTCCGCTCTCGTATAATGCCCCCGACATTCGATCCACTTGTCTAATTCTGGCGAAGGCCATTTATTTTCCGATTGGGCTCTCCCTCCCTTTCTCTCTCTCTCTCTCTCTCTCTCTTCCTTTCCTTCGTCCTCCGCACACAGCAGGCCTCCGGCCGGCACCAGCGGACATCACTGCATTCTGTTTCATTTTCGCTCTGTCTTCGCTCCCCTCTTCTGCTTCAAAGAGGCGAAAAATGAAGCGAATGTATTCGACGGACACGGCGCTCGGCCTACGGAAACGTTTGCTCTGTGGGGACTGTCGGCATTAAGGAGGCGCCCCGGGTGACGCGTCATATGTTACGCGTTTAATCCATCACGGCAGTGGCGTGCTGTCCGGATTTAGCGTCTGCCAAAGCTTCCCGGTTATTGTGATTTATGGACTGCGAGCGACACGGGCCTCTCTCGCTTTTTCCCCCCGTCCGAACAGGGCGTGTGAATCCAACAAGGATTTCCATAGCGACGCTGCACTGCGAGAATTTCTGCATACGCGACATTTCAACGTGTTCATTTAAGCAGTGATCCATAAGGAAATATACGTATAACTGGTAGTGCATGGAAACTTCAAAGTGTAATCGATCTTTGTTTTCTAGTTTTTTGTATCTCATCCTACATTTGTTTTGTTCTTTAGTCGTGCTCTAAAGTCTGGCATTTCATTTAATATGAAAAAATGACAAATGGGACTGTGGTTTGGATTCCATACTAAATTGTAGGCCTTTCCACATCCAACAAGATGAGATACTTCAAAGTTCGAAGGAAAGTAAGGCATAGCAATTTTAATACAACCACGACTAGTAACGCATTGTGGTTTTCAAACCGATCCTCACCTCTACGCTTTTCCACTACTTTTTCCGGAATTTCTCCGTCATCGTGAACCGATAAAGAAATCAATTTCCGTAGATTGTCTTGCAGTCCAACATTCTCAGCAGTGTTGAGCAAAGGGTACTCTCTTTCTCCTCACCAAAAAATGATTCAGATGGCTCTGAGCACTATGGGACTTAACTTCTGAGATCATCAGTCCCCTAGAACTTAGAACTACTTAAACCTAACTAACCTAAGGACATCACACACTTTCATGCCCGAGGCAGGATTCGAACCTGCGACCGTATCGGTCGCGCGGTTCCAGACTGTAGCGCCTAGAACCGCCCGGCCACTCCGGCCGGCTCCCCTCATCATCTCGAAGTGCTGAATTGCTGCACTTGATGACACAAATTGCAATACAGAAGCAAGATAAGAAAAGTCTAATAATCAATCCCATATGTTCCATTAATATTAAAGTTGGGATTGACTTTCGACGAACTACAGAAAGGTTATGTCTAATTTGACGTATCTCCTTCTTGGACCAATACTCGGTTCGTTGTGGCAAAAATGTTTCCAGGTATTTTCTATAATGCAACTTTCCTTTTTCTTCCAAGCAGCATTTGTCCTGTTAAAAATGACATGGGAAAACTGGCGCCACTTTCAAGGTGACATACCTCCTTAAAGTGTTATTCCTAAAGTGTCACATACCTTTCGAGCCAATAAAAACACTTTTTAAGTGATGTGTTTGGTGTGTTCTGGAGAAGAAGATACCTTCAGGGATTTCCGAGCTGCAGCGAACGACCATTGCGCATAACAAGAGGAAAACCACAATGGTAATGATCAGGGAATGGCCCTCAAACGTGGCGCGACAGGTACGAATAATGTTTGGCCAAAGCTCGACTCCAGTACGCGACCAATAATGGAGGGCGAATCTTCGATAACGCCAGCCACTCCTGCTGGCGCGACGGAAACATCAAACAAACGTCGGCCGAAGATCCTGAGATGAAAGCCAACAGGCAGTACATCAAAAAAATGCCCACAGAAGCCTCAACATTTTTATTTCCAACAGAATTTTTCCCATCCCTGCGTGAAAGGACATATTTACAGCAAAAAACTGTCGCAGAATAGATAAGCCATGGGTACGAAAACCGCGCGTCACGCATCACCTCCTCGATCGACAAATTTCCAATTAATTCCAGAACGGCTGTTCGTACCAACAATTCTGCGATCGCTATCCGTGGCCGATTCACCCTGTCTATCTCTCATGTAACTGGCTTGTGACTCTGCCGTCCTACAGAAATTTCAGCATTCTCGCGAGAACAAACGGAATACGACTTCCGAGCCTCCTCAGTCCTCAGTTTTAATTTTACGAATGGAGAGTGTACATTGCTGGTCAGAGCGTTGTTGTGGAACAAATATGACTAAAATACTAAATTAAAAATTGGCGCCATTCATCAAAATGTTAGGGCATGTAGCATGTATGTTACATCATGTCTCAAATGTTTTTCATCCTTCTAATAAAATGTTTTCATGGGCTGCTTTAATAGATTTTATTTATAAACCGGCAACTGAAATCCTTAAATATATTTATTTAAATTTCACGAAATGTAATTTTACTATTATATGTGAAAACAGAATCAAAAAGTGCCTTAATTTTTTTAAGGAATTGAAAAAAACGTGAAACGCTTAAATCCAGGAAACTTGCATCTGAAACGTCTTTCCCGGTTATTATTCGTCATTTCAGCTAAATGCATGACAAAGAAATTCTTTGCTGTTGGGGGTGACGAGAGAGGCTTTGGTGCTCTGGGGCGTTTCCTCACTGAAACTGCATCATCTTTCTCATCACATTCTGCCTCTTCTTCTTTCTTTTGCATTCTCTCTTCTGAATGTGAAAGTATAGGAAGTATAGGTCGTTACCGACTGTTGACCCAGCGCTATATCGAAAAACATGCGTCGCCATATTGTCGCGAAATAAGCAATACGCATTCGATAGCACAGGATATGTTAGTATATAACAGCACATTCTAAACATATTTTAATTCAAAATTGCTAAAAAAGAAAGAAAAATTACATTTATTTCTCGAAGCCATATTAATGCTGCGATAAACAGCTTTCTTCAAATAAATGATGAAACATATTGGGAACTTACAGAAATGAAAACAAGGGCCGCAAAGAAAGCACATGGTGTAACGTACAAGCTACAGCAGACACAGCAAGTTTAGTTAATTTCCCGATCTAGAAAAAAAAAAAAACGAAAATTAGATCTAATGCATGCACTACATTAGGAATGATCAGGATACTTTAGTCTCGCACTAAGAAAGCATTTGCTTCCTTCTCGTTTAAAAAGAAGGAGGAATGGCGGTTCCTCGTCACCTACTTAATATCTTAGCACTCCTTTCCAGTCCAGCGCAGACTAAGACTGAAACGAAACCAGTGGACTAGGTTGGAGTGATTTTGACACATACACAGGAAGAGAACAAAGTTGACAGTCGACAAAGGAAGTCACCCGTGTCACGTCTTTCCACTTCTCTGTCCCGTCCCAGCCCTCCCCCTTTAGAAGGGACGAGAGCCGAACGCAGATGGAGCCCGTCGCAATAACTGATTTTACTGCTAAATCAGAGCTTTCAGTACAAGCCTCTCAGCTCTCTAGCAAGTATGTACGTCATTACCTGTACCACCACATCTGCTGGACGTGCCTATCTGCCCTTCCTTTGGCCATTGTCCAGGACACTGTCTGACTTAATGGGAGAAGGAAGGTTTCTTCACCCTGGAGCTGACGGATTGTTTGCCCACTAATCCATCTAAATGGATTGTGATCGGAGCTTATATGGCTGCCATACAGGGACAGTAATATCCCCATCCGTTGCAGAAAAAGTTTTCGAAGTCCCATCAGGAGGCAGCACATTACAGAGTCCCTGTAAGTAGGAGCAGAGAATGGACAATGAAGATGTGTGCATTCTGCTCCTTATTCTGATTGGCTGAAAGACGTGTATGTTAAATAATGACGTGAAGCGGTTTGGAGCTCACGAAATTGAGAAGTGGGCAAGCACCCCTCGTGGGTTTCACGTGGTGGAGTTCTGGGGCGGAGTTTGTGTTGTAAGTGGTTAGCATGTCTGAAGTTAGTGATCCTTCCTACGTTTCCGATACTGAAAGCCTACAGAGCATTCGGAACTGCGTTCACAAGCGCGGGCGTCGAGTTCTGCTGAGGCACTTTCCTGTGCTTCTCTGCGAATGTCGGGCGTTAGTGAGGGCAGCCTTACTTGGTAAAAAGAGGCCTCAGAGCATGGCGTGGAGAGATTAGGGAGCTGGAGATCGTGTTAGATAAACGTGATGGGCATGGCTGGGGTTAATCAAACCAATAAACTACACCTAAATATCTCGACAGTAAACAATGGTAAGCGACGTTTTTGTTGTTTCCAGAAACAGCGCAGTTTAATTTCATTAAATTACCGCAAATAAGATATTGCATGTACACCCAAAGTGATTTTTATATTCAGATACGTCATTGTTTTCACATGTATGTGCCGTAACGACACATTTTTAAAATGATAAATTATAACCACAATACTATTGTAAAAATTTCGTCAGCAGGTTCTTAACACTATTTACTTGCAAACCGAGTTCATGTAAGATCAGTTACCAATGTTTTGGAACTTCTTATTCGTTAGGTGAGTTAACGAAACGTTACTGCGAATTCTCTCCAAAATACAAATTTAAAAATTCATTTTACGGATAAGACTTTTTGACCATATACAATATTGTAGGTACGCATTTTGGATATCATAACAATTAAGCTGAAAAAATTGTCTGAATATGCGTTCCTTGTCTTCTTCACTTTAGGCTCGAAACACGTTTTAGAGCATTCAAGTGGAGCGCCTATATGTTTGCATACAACATTCTCCTGACCCTGTATGTTGGGTATTTGTTTCTTTCTTTTCTCTTTTTCTCCATTTGTTCCTCACTACCTCCATATTTTAGCCTCTTCCGACCTCTCTGTCGTGTGTTCCTCTGAACCTATAAAAATTTAAAGCTATAAGCTTAACAACCTCCACACATCTCAGAATGATTTCACGCAGAAAAGTAAAATACATCCATCGATAACTTGTAGTATGTCCTCGTAAACACCTTCATAGTACGACAAGTGTAAAATACACGTAACACAGACCGTACAGGATATATAAACCAGTGATAGTATGTGTAAGTAGGTAGTTACGTAATTGGTTTTGATCGTATGGTTTTCAAGGTATGGATATAGTTGTAGATAATGATGTATGAGAAACCAATGCGAGCACATTACTAATTGACGTCAAAAACGTTAAATATGGCGCTTAACATTCCTGCGTTCGCACTGTCACGTAAATGGTCGTAAAATATGGCAAGCGACGCAACTTAAAATTGTTTACTTGCTTAACAGCATATGCACATTTACTCGATTAGTAACATCTTTTGATGCGCATTTCCGTTCAGGAACCTATGTAGGATCTTAATCGGAGTCATATGCATCCACATCATTATCCGATTTGTACAGCTCGTTCCTAGAACGCATATTTCTTGGTACGACCACTTCACACGTTACGCCTACTAGTAGCCATGTTTGTGGCACTTACCATTATTTACATGCATACAACCTGCCAAAGTCGCCGCTTGGTAGATTCTGAATTTCGAGACAGAGCTGCTATCCCTCGTATTATATGGACTTTTCATCTAATAGGACAAAACACATCACTTACAATGTGTTACATGCAACAACTCAGTTTCCCATCGAGTGTCGCTTACCATTGTTTACAACCAAGTCTTCATTTGTCGCTTTGCCAAACTGATTGTGGTGCTTTTGTGAGGCGTTTTCCTTTAATGAGATTGTAGTGCTCCTGTTTTGTTGTTATGGTGAATTATGAACGACTGCTGCTAATAGCCATTTGAAGGTGCCCAATTGAAAAGTTGTCGGTCAACATATTGCAGTCCAAGTGATGGGATCTCAAAATTTTTCCTGAAAGTTGTTAGGTAACTGCAGGGAATTTCATTGTTGACTTTTGAGTTATAAAGGTTAACGGTCTGTCACGGTTTAAAATGAGGGTGGCGATCCTTTTTGTATTTATTTAATAGTGCAGCTGTGCGGAAAGTTGACGCGGATGATCCAGTAAACATTTCCAATCAAATCCGTGGATCAGTACGTTGCGTAATTCGTTTCACACAGCCCGTATCGCCAGTGGTGCGTGGACTCAGACCGCAGTCACGAGTGTGACGTCGCGCCACGCCACGTAAGTTCCGAAGAACGGACAACAGGAACATTTCAGTACGAGCGCAAGTGCAGTTCCGCGTCATTTAGAAATGAAATCAGCAACTGCGACAGTTTCTATCTGCGTTCTGCTCTCGTCCTATCTGAAGGTGGAGGGCCGGGATAACGACTAAGGAGTGAGGCAGTGTGACTACGGACACGGAAAAATTATCGATGCTTCTTGGAACCGAGTAATTTTTTAGTTGATTTTTCAGTTGGTACTTTTATTATTGCTTTATAGCAGGGTTGGTGACGAATGATCTTAGTAATGATTTGTTGCATTTTTATTACGTACCCATAATTTTGGCCGCATGATTCGGTTGTAACACTTTCTACAAGTGAAAAAATGACAACAACTGAACGAGTTATGTGCTTCCGAGAGAGCGGCCCATTGAAACGTACGAAAACATTTGCGATGCTTCGCCAACGTAAGCAATGTTTCGTTCACTTGGAGTCCGCCCGTTTTCAAGATTCGATTTATTCGATTCATAAGATATTAACACACAACAAACAAAAGAAAAAAGAACTGGCGCCTCTTTCCAACCTGCTCTGTCTGTTGTGCCTTTATCTGGCAGCACATGTGTCATCCCTGTGGACTAATGTTTTAGAGCGATGGGCAGATATCAAAGCTTTATTCCCCCAGCTGTATAAAGCAGCTAGTGAGTACCTCACTATTCCATCGACATCAGTGCCTCCTGAGCTTTTATTTCCGAAGACAAGCAGCATGTTAACAAAGTCACGTAAACGGTTATGAACGAAACGTCTGGGTAAAATGTAATTTTGTACTGACTGAAAAGATTGGAAGTTTAAAGAAGATTTAATTTATTTTCTTTTGGGTAGTATTCGTCTATTTTGTTGACACTCTGTTGTGTAATTTTATGTTTGAAATTATAAATTCCACAAAAATAAATCTATAAAGAAAATAAAAAAATTGCTTGATTTAACACTTAAAAAAATGTGAAAATCGACTGTCTCTTCCTATTACAGATATATTTTAAAAACATAAATTTAAGGATTGGAGGCGTAGAGAATGTCTAATCTTTTCATCAGAGATGAGTTTCGATACCTCGAGTATCGTTGTCTTCCACTCGATACTACTCATAAGTTATGTATCGGTAGAATTCGTTCGACACCTACCTCTTATTGTGCAGGGGTGACTCCGACGATTGATGGTTCTTTCTCATCTTATTGAGATTGCGTTCCTTCCTACACCATATTTTTCCACATTAATAACCTGTCGCAATTCTGTTACTAGTGGAGGCGACTTTTACATCCCAAGTTACACCACTGTCGCCCACAAAAAGAAAGATAAGGTACTATTTCAGGATACAGGGTGGATGCGTCCTTCCCAGGAAGAGATATTACACTGTATTGCTTCGCTTAGACGCTCCGGAACAGTCTAACGTTGCTTTCAAATTGCCATTTCAGCTTTTCTTCACTCGTCCTGTCTCCAGTTTGGCCACTAATACGTGTCTCTTTATAAGAATACCTGTTAAATTTTACATAAGGCCTCGTACAGATACTCACAGAGGTCGAATATGGGATGTAATTACTGTATGGCAGCGAAACTTGGTAGACATTCTAATGCGTTAATGAGGAACCGATTTACGCTGAAAAAAAGTTACAATTTTGGCCAGCAGTTGCAATTCTGATGCTGTGAAACATCTTGCCGACGTCCCTTGTGCTCATATTGAACAAACATTGTATGCAGCGCTTAATAATAACATCAACATTATACCTTCCTCACCTTTTCTGCCCACGTCCCGTTCCAAATTCATTACATATGAAAATATTTCTATATGTCTTCCTTGTACTCATAGCCCCAGATTTGCACCTGGTGGCCAAAATTGTAAATAACTTTTCCCACAGTAAAACGACTTCGGGTTAACGCCTTAGAATGTCTACCAAATTTCTCTGTCATACGATAATTACTGCCCACATCAGATCTCTGTGGGTAGCTGCATTTCAATTGTAACCACCCAGAATTTCAATAATTTGATTGGAAGTATTTTATTCACAGCTTGATTAGAATTATGGCAGTTAGATTAGACAGTAATGACGCAAATGGGAGGTAGCGTTGCTCACGTCCGTAGGTTTAATCTTAAAATACCCTACACGTGCCTCCTGGGTGGTGCTAATTGAGCAACAGTGATTACAGGCAGCCAGACTATCCATAGGATCTCCTTGCAATGACATATCAATTAAATAGCAGAAACAGTTCTTTTCAGAGCTCATTAACAAGAAACATTGGACCAACTATCAGACTCCTTCAACTGAATATCGAAAGCATTAGCAGGGCAAAGTGTGACTACCTGTCAAAATTTTTGCTGGACAACAATATCGATGTCGTCGCCATTCAAGAAACTCGTGTTTCCAGCGAAGAAATATTCCGAAGCCGAGGTCGAATTCCTGGATATTCTGCACTTGGTGTAACTTACCACGAGGTGTATGGAATTGCTACATATGTCCGTAACAACATAAACGAAGCTTCGCTGATTTCTGTAAGTGTGGAGGCAGATATACATACAGTTGTCATACAATTGCACGGCATTACTATTACAAATGTTTACAAACCACCCAAAACAACATGGCCTGATTTTGTCCTACACACAGCAGAACATCCTGCAATTTACATAGGAGACTTCAATAGTCACCATGAACTTTGGAAGTGCTCTCAAAATGATGAAAATGGGAGCATGCTTGCAGAGTGGCTCGAAGAGAATAATCTTCATCTAGTGTTTGATGCCAAAGATCAAGGTACTTTCAGGTCAGCTGCTTGGGACAAGGATTCAAATCCTGACTTATGCTTTGTTAGCTGCAACGAAACTGGCTTTCCCATCAACACCACAAGGAAAGTGATAGATGCCTTTCCTCACAGCCAACACAGACCTGTAATAATACAAATTGGCTGCACTGTTCCTGTCATACGATCAACTCCGCATGCTCGATGGAATTTCCAGAAAGCCGACTGGATGAAGTTTTCAACGGAACTGGATAAGACCATTCGATGGATACCTCCATCACATAATAACTATCAACGCTTCATTGGTGCAGTAACAGCAACAGCTAAAAAGTGTATGCCAAGAGGATACCGAAAAGAATATATTCCAGGATGGAATGAGGAAAGTGAAACACTGTACCAATACTTCCAGCAAAGTGGTGACCCAGAGATAGCTACGGAACTATTGTCCAGCTTGGACATGTCTCGGAGGCAGAAATGGGCAGAAACAGTCAAAACTATGGACTTTACCCACTCGAGCAGGAAAGCATGGAGTCTTCTGAGAAAACTGGGAGGAAGTGCACCAGCATGCAGAAAAAATTCCGAAGTAACACCAGACCAAATTGCTTCCCACATCATTACCACCTCAAGAGTACCTCCTGACAAGAAACATACAAGACATATCAGACGACAGCTTCGTGACCTTAAAAAGAAGGCATCTCCCTCATCTGAGTATACCCATCCCTTCACAGTTTCAGACATTGACTCTGGACTGAAGGACCTCAAACCTCTTAAGGCACCTGGATTCGATGGTATCCACCCAGAATTCCTGATCCATATGGGAGGAAAAGCTAAGAAATGGCTGGCAGAATTCTTCACTGACATCCTGCTGACTGGTCAACTTCCATCTGAGTTTAAAAAGGTGAAGATAATATCTGTTCTGAAACAGGGTAGAAAACTATCGCCCCATTTCCCTACTCAGCTGCTGCTACAAGCTTTTTGAAAGGCTAATATATAACAGAATAAGTAGCGCTATCTTAGAGAACGTTCCAGTTGATCAGGCAGGCTTCAGACCAGGGCGTAGCTGCTGCGACCAAGTATTGTCTCTCACATCCTTCATAGAGTCAGGATACCAAATGAAGCAGAAAACATCTGTGGCATTTGTTGATCTAACTGCCGCCTTCGACACTGTGTGGAGGGAAGGCCTTATCTACAAATTTCTCCGCATCATACCCTGCAGAACAATGGCTCGACTGATTAACAGCATGCTAAGTGATCGGAAGTTCCAGGTAATCACTGGAAGCAACATAAGTAAGGAGAGGAAGCTGAACAACGGATTGCCTCAAGGATCAATTCTCTCACCCTTACTGTTCAACCTATATCTATCTGATCTACCTGACACTTCGTCCAGAAAATACTGCTATGCCGATGACCTGGCTCTAGCCGTCGAACACCAGGAAATGAAGACAACAGAAGAGATTTTAGCCAATGACCTGTCTGCATTAGACAATTACTTCAAAATCTGGAGACTCCAACCCAGTGTGAGTAAAACAGAAGTGTGTTGCTTCCATCTAAATAACCAGTTGGCGAACGTAAAACTGGAGGTAAGTTTCAGAGGCAGAATTCTTCATCACAACTGGAACCCAAAATATCTTGGTGTCATCCTGGATCGTACACTATGCTTCAAACAACACCTTCTTAACTTAGCTCAAAAGCTGAGGACTCGAAACAACATCCTCCATAAGCTATGCGGAACTACCTGGGGATCTTCAGCAACCACCCTGCGAACTTCAGCTCTGGGCTTGGTATACTCAAGTGCTGAGTATTGTGCACCTGTTTGGATGAATAGTCATCATACAAGGCTTGTTGATACCCAGCTGAATTCGACAATGCGCATAATATCTGGCACAATCAGATCTACTCCAGTTTATTGGCTTCCACTGTTAACCGGTATAATGCCTCCTGATCTACGCAGATGTACTGCCCTTATGAGAGAATTCCACAAGATCTCCAGGAATTCTAACCTACCCGTGCATAGCGACCTGCCACTTTTAAATCGCAAGAGACTGAAATCACGTCATCCAACTCTGTGCGATGCTGCTGACATGGTTGCTAAGAATTTCAAACCTCTTGAAGAATGGAAAGGTCGGTGGGAAGCAGTGACAGATGTGCACCTGCATAACATCTTCTCAGGTGCTAAACTTCCAAGTGGATTCGACTTACCACGCAAGACGTGGTCTACTCTCAACAGAATCCGTACCAGCCATGGGCGATGCAGGGATGCTCTCTTTAAGTGGAACAAGCTGCCTGATCCAGCTTGTGACTGCGGGGCTCCGTACCAGACTGTTCACCACATTGTCAGTGAATGCAGGATTCGAGCCTATCACGGCGCCAAAGAGGACTTCCTGCTAGCAACTCCAGATGCAGTGCGCTGGATTGAAGGACTGGATATTCAGTTGTAAAGACAAACTTAAGTTTCTTGTGTGTCAATATGTGCTTATGTATATGTAATTTCATGATATGTCTGTATTAGCCATACGCTAAATAAATAAATAAAAAATGACGCAAATACATATAGCTTTGGCAGATGTTGAGTAATCTACGGCCAGTCTACTCTCTGACCGTGTCCAACAAACTAGCACTTCATCTCCAAAGATCTAGATGGCACCGAGACGTTACACAAAATAAAATTAATACTAAACCAAAACCCAAAACGCTAGAGTGGTCTTAATCTTCCGCGGAAATTCAAAAAATGGCTCTGAGCCCTATGGGACTTAACATCTGAGGTCATCAGTCCCCTAGAACTAAGAACTACTTAAACCTAACTAACCTAAGGACATCACACACATCCGTGCCCGAGGCAGGATTCGAACCTGCGACCGTAGCAGTTGCGCGGTTCCAGACTGAAGCGCCTAGAACCGCTCGGCCACAACCCCCGGTCCGGGGAAATTCTTCAACAATAATTTTGCTTCCATTTACATCTAGTATGTTTCGCCACATACTTAAAGATTGTGAGTTTTTATATAAGAATACTACTTTTGCAGTAGTGACTTGAAGAAACGGATCTGGGTATTAACGAACCTTTGCGGATTCCTGTAGTTCTCTACACCCTTGTAAGATACTACTTAAAGCTTAATATCAAGAGTTGCGTAATGTACCACATATTATAATGAAACGTTTATATTTGAAAATAAACTCCTGCTAAACTGCAATTTTACCAACTCGAAGTGAGTGCACCTCTGTTACAGAGGGAGAAAGATTGAAGATAAGCACGAAATAGAGTGAACAAAAATCATTTCACGTTTTATCCTCGGTAAGAAACAGTCTATTGTTTCGGAGAGATAAACTCAGACGGGAGGCGACGCACGGAATCGCCGCGGCTTTCTGAGTATTGACTGCAAGGCTTTACGTGCAATTTACATCGAAACGACCGCAAGCCTGTGCTGATGCCGGCTGATCTCTGGCGGCAAGAAATTGGTCCACCCGAGACGCCGCAGGGGCTGGACATATCGGACCTGTGAAATGACACACACACACACGCACACACACACTCACAAACACACGCTCGCACGCTCGCAGGCCATCGTTAAGCCATTTACTCTCCAGCCGTTCTACCAGCGCCTTCCAAATGGAGACAGATGGAGATGAGAGGCTAGCACCTACATTACATCGCTATCATATGGCTACACTGTGGCCTTCAGTCTGAGCGTTCTACGTTCAGCTACTAACTGACTATCGAATGTCTATTTTACGATATGGGACCAAGAAGTAAAATACTGTATCTTATGTTATTGAAACTTCCAGTAACAATTACTTAGTGTGTATGAAAGCATCGACTGTTTGTCAGCCATTACTCACGCGTTCGATACTAAAAACACGAATATTTCTTCTGTATACGCTTCAGCTGCATCAAGTCTCCTAGAGTGGACGATATTCCCCCAGAATTATTAGGAAACTTGGAACAGCCCAACATGGCATAACTAGTCCACCTTGTATGCTTGTATGCAAGATACTTTAGGCAGGCGAAATACCCTCGGACTTCAAGAGGAATGTAATAATTCGTATCCCGAGAAGGCAGGTCCGGCAAGTGTGAAATTACCGAAACATCGGTTTGATAAATCATGATTCCAAAATACTGCCTCGAATTACACACATCAAAAATTTTTGCATCACCTCGTTTCAAAGAGTTCCGGAACCTGTACAGGAAATTGTAATAGAGATCAACATAAATATCATTTCCACCGTTTTTATTGCTCATGAAAACCACACATTGCATGTTGTACCACCATACAACGAGACCTTCAGAGGTGGTGGTCCGGATTCCTGTACACACCGGTACCTCTAATACCCAGTAGCACGTCCTCTTGCATTAATGCATGCCTTTATTCGTCGTGTCATACTATCCACAAGTTCATCAAGGCACTGTTGGTATAGATTGTCCCGTTCCTCAACGGCGATTCGGCGTGGATCCCTCAGAGTGGTTGGTAGATCACGTCGTCCATAAAAAGCCCTTTTCAATCTATCCCTTGCATGGTCGATAAGGATTCATGTCTGGAGAACATGCTGGCCACTCTAGTCGAGCGATGTCGTTACCCTGAAGGAAATCATTGGCAAGACGTGCATGACGCGAGTGCGAATTTTCGTCCATGAAGACGAATACCTCGCCAATATGCTGCCGATATGGTTGCACTATCGGTCGAAGGATGCCATTCACGAATAGTACAGCCGTTATGGCGCCTTCCATGGCCACCAGTGGCGTACGTTGGCACCACATAATGCAACCCCAAAACAGCAGGGAACCTACACCTTTCTGCTCTCGCTGGACAGTGTGCCTGAGGCGTTCAGCCTGGCCGGGTTGTCTCCAGACACGTCTCATCGGTTAAGAGAACGTGATGCCAATCATGAGCGGTCCATAGGGCATGTTGTTGAGCCCATCTGCACCGCGCTGCATGGTGTCGTGGTTGCGAAGATGGACCTCGCCATGGCCGTCAGGAGAGAAGTTACGCATCATGCAGCCTATCGCGCACAGTTTGAGTCGTAACACGACGTCCTGTGGCTGCACGAAAAGCATTATTCAACATGGTGGTGTTGCGGTCAGGGTTTGTCCGAGCCATAATCCGTAGGTAGCGGTCATCCACTGCAGCAGCAGCGCTGGGGTGGCCTGAGTGAGGCATGTCATCGACAGCTTCTGTCTCTCTGTACCTCTTCCATGTGCGAACATCGCTTTGGTTCACTCCGAGACGCCTGGACACTTCCCTTGTTGAAAGCCCTTCCTGGCACAAAGTAAGAATGCGGATGCGTTCGAACTTCTCCGCTGTGTTCACAGTCTAGGCATGGTTGAACTGCCGGCCAGAGTGGCCGAGCGGTTCCAGGCGCTACAGTCTGCAGCCGCGCGGCCGCTACGGACGCAGGTTCGAATCCTGACTCGGGCATGGATGTTTGTGATGTCCTTAGGTTAGTTAGGTTTAAGTATTTCTAAGTTCTAGAGGACTGATGACCTCAGAAGTTAAGTCTCATAGCGCTCAGAGCCATTTGAACCATTGGAACCATGGTTGAACTACAGACAATACAAGCCATGTACCTCCTTCCTGGTGTAATGACTGAAACTGAACGGCTGCCGGACCGCTACTTCTAATAGGCGCTGTTTATGCACGTTTGTTTACGTCTTTGGGCGGGTTTAGTGACATCTCTGAACAGTCAAAGGGGCTATGTCTATGATACAATATCCACAGTCAACGTCTGTCTTCAGAAGTTCTGGGAAGCAGGGTGATGCAAAACCTTTTTTGGGGTGTATATTTACGGAGGAATGTAAAACGGGCAAGAAAAGTTTGGGTTCCAAAGAAATATTGAAAGAAGAGTGGCCGTACTGATCCTACATTTTATATTAGAAGATAGACTGAAGAAGGGCATACCAATGTTTATGGCATTTGTAGACTTCGAGAAAGCTTTTCACAATATTGAGTGGTCTACACTCTCTGAAATTTTGAAAATAATACAGATTAAATACAAAGAGCGAAATGTTATCTACAACTTCTACAGAAACCACACTGCAGTTACAAGAATCAAAGTACGCGAAAGGAAAGCAGTAGTTGCAAACGAAGCCAGACAAAGTTATTTAATCTTTACACTCGTAAAAAGGTAAAATAAAGTTCTACCTTCTGGTCTTAGAGGGGGCAGTCAGGCCTGACCGATCGCCAAGTCATCCTATTCCAACGGCGTCACTAGATGCAGCACACCGCCCTGCCGGCCCTTGTAGGATTTCTTTGCGCTGGAACCGCTACTAATCGGTCCTGAGGCTCCTCAGTTGGCCTCACGAGACTGATTGCACCCAGTTCCAGTCCTTCCTCCAAGGAAAATTCTCTGGCAGTATTGGGAATTGAACCCGACTCCTCTGTATGGAAGTCAGTCATGCTGACCACTCAGCTATCGAGGCAGACCGTCTTTATGCTGAGCAAACGGGAAAGGAAACCAAAGAAGAATCTGAAAAAGGAATTAATGTTCCCAGAGAAGAAATAAAATCTCTGCGGTTTGCCGATGACATTGTAATTCAGTCAGAGTTGGAAAACGACTTAGAACACCAGTTCTTGTTAAAAGTTATAAGATGAACTTCAACAAAAGCAAAATTAGGGTTATAGAATGAATTCGAAATCTATCAGTATTTGCGGGTACAATTGGATTAGGAAATTAGACCCTAAAAGTGACCGATAACTTTTGCTATTTGAACAGCAAACACACTTACGACGGCCGAAGGATTTAGGTATACAGGATATGAAATGCAGACGGGCAATAGCTAGAAAGGTGTTTCTGAAAAGCAGAAATTAGCTACCGTCGAATATAAATTTGTTTTAGGAGGTGTTTTCTGAAGGGATGTGTGTGCTTGTATGGAAGTAAAATGTGGACAATATGCAATTCAGACAAGAAAAGATGAGAAGTTTAGAAATGTGGTGCTACAGAAGAATGTTGAAACTTAAATGCGTAGGTTGAGCAACTAATGAGAAGGTTGTGACTCGAATTGGAGAAGAGAGTAATTTGTGGTACGACTTGACTAAACGAAGGGATCGGTTGATAGCACACATCCTGAGACACAAAGAAATCGTCACTTTGACAATGGAAGGAAGTGGGCGTGGAGAAGAAGGAGGGGAATGTAAAAATTGTGGAGGAAGATCAAGATGTGAATGCAGTAAGTAAGTTCAAATGGATATACGAGGGCGTGCTCCGATTTTTTATGTGAAAACTCTAAATCTTTTTAGATAAAACAGACATTGTTGACATTCTACATATTTATTCTTCCTGTCTATATATTTGCAGCCCTCTGCCTGTAGAGGGCTTCGAATTGTAGCATGTCACATAGCGGTGTGTAACGTAATCATAACGGTGCATGGGAAACAGCGTGTTGGGGTCGAGTTTCGAATTCGAATAGCTTCTCCACACGAGGAGCAACCTCACCTTCAGTACGATAATGCTGGACCACACACAAGCGCAGCGACATCTCAATAATCCGGACCCCTGGGTTCTCTGTCATCGATCATCCTACACTACTGGCCATTAAAATTGGTACACCAAGAAGAAATGCAGATGATAAACGGGTATTCATTGGACAAATATATTATACTAGAACTGGCATGTGATTACATTTTCACGCAATTTGAGTACATAGATCCAGAGAAATCAGTACCCAAAATAACGTCCTTGATACGCCTGGGCATTGAGTCAAACAGAGCTTGGATGGCGTGTACAGGTACAGCTGCCCATACAGCTTCAACACGATACCACAGTTCATCAAGAGTACTGACTAACGTATTGTGACGAGCCAGTTGCTCGGCCACCATTGACCAGATGTTTTCAGTTGGTGAGAGATCTGGAGAATGTGCTGGCCAGGGCAGCAGTCGAACATTTTCTGTATCCAGAAAGGCCCGTACAGGACTTGCGGTCGTGCATTATCCTGCTGAAATGTAGGGTTTCCCAAGGATCGAATGAAGGGTAGAGCCACGGGTCGTAAACACATCTGACGATGACGAATACGCGCTTCCAATGTGCGTTCACCACGATGTCGCCAAACACGGGTGCGGCCATCATGATGCTGTAAACAGAACCTGGATTTATCCGAAAAAATGACGCTTTGGCATTCGTGCACCCAGGTTCGTCGTTGAGTACAACATCGCAGGCTCTCCTGTCTGTGATGCAGCGTCAAGGATAACCGCAGCCATGGTCTCCGAACTGATAGTCTATGCTCCTGCAGACGTCGTCGAACTATTCGTGCAGATGGTTGTTGTCTTGCAAACGTCCCCACCTGTTGACTCAGGTATCGAGACGTGGCTGCACGCCCGTTACAGCCATGCGTATAAGATGCCTGTCATCTCGACTGCTAGTGATACGAGGCTGTTGGGATCCAGCACGGCTTTCCGTGTTACCCTCCTGAACCTACCGATTCCATATTCTGCTAATAGTCATTGGATCTCGACCAACGCGAGCAGCAATGTCGCAGTAGGCTACAATCCGACCTTTATCAAAGTCGGAAACGTGATGGTACGCATTTCTCCTCCTTACACGAGGCGTCACAACAACGTTTCACCAGGCAACGCCGGTCAACTGTTGTTTGTGTATGAGAAATCGACTGGCAACTTTTGCTCATGTCAGCACGTTGTAGGTGTCGCCACCGGCGCCATCCTTGTGTGAATGCTCTGAAAAGCTAATACTTTGCATATCACAGCATCTTCTTCCTGTCGGTTAAATTTCGCGTCTGTAGCACGTCATCATCGTGGTGTAGCAATTTTAATGGCCAGTAGTGAACATACAATCCTGACTTGGCCCCATCCGTTCTTCGGCTGTTTCCTAACTTCAAAATGATTCAAATAGTTCTAAGCACTATGGGACTGAACGTCTGACGTCATCAGTCCCATAGACATAGAACTGCCTAAACTTAACTAACCTAAGGACATCACACACATCCATGCCCAAGGCAGGATTCGAACCTGCGACCGTAGCAGCAGCGCTTTCCTTAGCTTAATGAACACCTTAGAGTACTACACTTTGATAGTGATGACGCGGTGCAAATAGAGATGAAGCTGTCGGTACGTTAACAAAGTCAAACATTCTACAGTGACAGACCTCTCGTTGGGAGAAATGTATTTGCTACCAGGATGACAACGTTTGAGAAATACACATGCAAATATGAAGCAAAAAACGTAGAATTTTAATAAGTTTGTCGGAGGCATTACTTTTCTGTATGTCCTCGTATGCTGCAGTAGAGGCCTACACAGGAGTTACTCCTTGTCAAATCGCCTAATTTCGGAACATTTTCCTGTTCGATCATTACGGTTTTATATGAAATTCTGTGTGAACATGCGTCCATCTCCAATGAACATTGGTGTGGTCGAACTTTCGCCGAAGCAATACTGGCTGAGATATACTCGTAGTCACTTGTTTGCATGCGCGACTTTGCGCAGAGCGAGCGTGAATTTGCGGCAACTTTGAGCTGCTATATCTCAGGCAATATTTTGTTGGAAGAAATGAAATTTTGCCGTCTTGCTCAACCTTTTATATTCTCTTAATACCAATTATGAAAAGAATTTTACGAATCATATTCAGTCAGAAAATTTTAGACATAGTCGTCCGGAAAAAAATCGGCGGCCGAAAAAATTTCATAGTTTGGCTGCTTGTATCTCGGGGACTAAACGTATGACAAAACTAAAACGTGGTACGTAGTAGCCTAACAACGCAAGGATCTCAAATACGAAGTTTTATTCATGTAACACTTTCCAATACTTATTAAATGAAGTGCAGAGATGAAAATTTGAAAAAAGATGAACGAATGCGGTATTTCCGACCTGAGTTTGCAAAAAATTGCGTTCTGTGAAACTTAACAAACTGGGCTCATTAGAAAGATCGTAGTTTTGACTGCCAGTAAAGTGTATTAGATTATTCAACGCGGGCTAACAAGGATAGATAATCTGAATCAAAGTTGAAAACCGCGACACGAAAAAGCAACGTAAACTTTGGATTTTTGTATCTCGTAGACTAAACACATGCACAACACTCCGTCTTCAGGCCACAAGTGGCCCAACGGGATCATCCGACCGCCGTGTCATCCTCAGAGGAGAATGCGGATAGGAGGGGCGTGTGGTCAGCACACCGCTCTCCTGGGTCGTTACGACGGTTTTCTGCGACCGGAATCGCTACTGTTCCGTCGAGTAGCTGCGCAATTGGCATCAAGAGCCTGAGAGCACCCCGAAAAATGGCAACAGCGCATGGCGGCCCGGACGGTCACCCAACCAGGTGCCGGCCACGCCCAGCAGTGTTTAACTTCGGTGATCTGACGGGAACCGGTGTATCCACTACAGCAAGGCCGTTGCCAGAGTAAACACGTGCTGAACAAGAAACTTAATGCGCAATAGAAAGACAGCACTTAAACTACATATTCGTCGAAAAAATGACGGTTTTTGTGATAATGTGAAAATAGGGTATATTCAACACTTCACTTACAAATACCGTTTTCTGTTGATGTTTCAAAACCAAACTCATTCGAAACAACGAAATTTAAACACCCAAGAACCGTGGGTTTAATTTCCAACATGGGAACTATGCTACATAAACTGAGGGAAGTAGCCGGAAAAATCTCACTGGAAATAAAGTTCTAACTTCCGTTTCGTATGTCTCGTTGATTAAAAGCATTATAAATATGAAACTTTGAACACAACACCTTAGCAGCATAAAGGTTTCCAATATAAAATATCATTCACGTACTGTTTTACAAGTTTCTACTAAATCAGTTCAAACTTAATTCTGTTTTGTAAAAATACATCACATTCAATTGGCTTTTAAAGAATCTGTTTTCCGTAACTGAGTTCAAACTTATCACAGCTGGAACGAGATTGTTTTCAAGCATTTAGAAAATCACGTTTGATTTTCCATTGTCCGACAACAACAACAGAAAATAACAGACATATGTAGAGAAATGCACCATGGCAACGGGCTGCACTGCAGCAACCTGTTGTCCGTGTTTCAATGCAAGTGGTTCTTATTTTTAAACTGACGTGTATTATCCGTGATAGTCGAGCAAGCAGGCCTAGGTAAGTTGACACGGAATGACTCACGGGATAGACTTTCATGGAGAGCTTCATTAAACCAATCTTTGAGCTGGAGAAACCAATCTTTGCACTGAAGAGCACAACAACAACAACAACAACAACAACGATGACGACAACAACAGCATATACTTTACGTACCTGCGACCTGAGTTTTTTATGTTGAGTGTTAATTTACCTAATAGGGAGGTAAAACAAACGCGGGTTGAATTAGGAGGCCAAGTAAACTTCATCATACATTGTGAGATTTTTCAGTCAGTTTCATTCACCCATTTAGATGTAGTTTCTGCCACATCTCTTCCTGAGAAATCCTGTACCCAACTGCTACAATACGAAGATACTAAAAGCAAAGTACAGAGGCAGATAGTGCATAGAAAGTTCCACCTTCCTGACATGACGTGAGATAGAGTATGCGTGGCATACCCGTAATGAACGAAGACGAAGACATATTGCCATTGCAACATAACAAGCCGGCCGGACTGGCCGTGCGGTTCTAGGCGCTACAGTCTGGAGCCGAGCGACCGCTACGGTCGCAGGTTCGAATCCTGCCTCGGGCATGGATGTGTGTGATGTCCTTAGGTTAGTTCGGTTAAATTAGTTCTAAGTTCTAGGCGACTGATGACCTCAGAAGTTAAGTCGCATAGTGCTCAGAGCCATTTGAACCATTTGCAACATAACAGCAGGAAAGGGTAAGAAGGTGAACAGATAGTAAATATTTGCTCTGGAAGCTTGCGATGTATTGCGTTCCTCTGTCTTACTCCTAGGACGAAACCTTTCACTGTTATATTTCATTTTGGAACAGTGATCTATCATAATGTGGGTAATGATTAGCTATTGCGCACATGACGCATTTTAACTTTCGTTCAGCGCTATTATTTTACAGTCTCGGTGAACTGTGCGTCAGAGCTCTCCGCATATATGGAAGGACGAAGCAATAAAGTCATCTCCCGTTGCAATAACGTTATTTATTTGGCGCTACCGTTCCCGACTTTAGGTCATTACTAAGTGCTAAGATAAGACTTTATGAATGGAAATCAACGCGACAGGAGAGAGATGCCTGCGTTTCGAGTCAGTGTATAAAATACTACAGAAACTTCATCAAGGCCCACGATACAGTGTTAGTGATGTGTTTTTTACACAATCACTTCGGTTAAATATCTAGGCATAGCGTTGCAAAGCGATACGAAATGTAACAAGCACGTAAACGATTGTAGTAGAGAAGAAAAATGGCCGACTTCGGTTTATTGCGAGAATTTTAGCGAAGTGTAGCTCATCTATATAGGAGAAAGCTTATAGAACACTGGTGCCACCCTATAATGAGTACTGCTCTAGTGCTGGGATCACCAACAGATCAGACAAATAATAATACTGGCGTGTGACGAGGGCCTCCCGTCGGGTAGACCGCTCGCCTGGTGCAAGTCTTTCGATTTGACGCCACTTCGGCGACTTGCGCGTCGATAGGGATGAAATGATGATGATTAGGACAACACAACACCCAGTCCCTGAGCGGAGAAAATCTCCGACCCAGCCGGGAATCGAACCCAGGCCCTTAGGATTGTCATTCCGTCACGCTGACAACTTTTTTTTATTATTTTAGTCCAATCTAGCTACTGTCACGAATGATGATGATGAAATGATGAGGACAACACAAACAGAAAGTACTCGGACAGAGAAAATCCAAAACCAGGCCGGGAATCGAACCTGGGACCGCGTGATCCAGAGGCAGCAACGCTAGCCACTTTTTTTTTTCTTTTTCGGGCAAGTGCTCTACTATCTTTTTCTATTTTTTTTTTATTTTTTGTTTTTCCTTTATGGAAAAAGGCGTCTTTCAGTTACGACAAACAAAAGTAGAATGTACATCTGTAGCAACAACAGAACAAGAGTTCCTTCTAAACTATGAAATAGAATTCGAAACTAATAGTATGATGATAGATAATAAAGAAAGAAAAATGTAACCAAATCCCACAAGCTATTCCATGAGCGTGGCTCATCTGCGTACAGATTCCATGTTCCAAATTGATAAAACATTTCGCAGCGTGTGGAGCTCCATGACGGCGGTCATCCTCTGCCCGGTACTCCCCAAGTGTGAGGGGGGTTATCGAAGACACTGCGCAAATAGTTCGCAAATAGTTGTCGGTATCGCGGTGTACACTCAAGTGTGCTATGACTGTCCTGGAGAAATTTCCAGTAATCAAGTACCATCTTCTCATCATCTCGAAAGAGGTAGTATATGGACATGACTTTAAACCATGTGAGAGCGTGAGTCTTCGCAGGTGGGAAATACACTCCTGGAAATTGAAATAAGAACACCGTGAATTCATTGTCCCAGGAAGGGGAAATTTTATTGACACATTCCTGGGGTCAGATACCTTACATGATCACACTGACAGAACCACAGGCACATAGACACAAGCAACAGAGCATGCACAATGTCGGCACTAGTACAGTGTATATCCACCTTTCGCAGCAATGCAGGCTGCAATTCTCCCATGGAGACGATCGTAGAGATGCTGGATGTAGTCCTGTGGAACGGCTTGCCATGCCATTTCCACCTGGCGCCTCAGTTGGACCAGCGTTCGTGATGGACGTGCAGACCGCGTGAGACGACGCTTCATCCAGTCCCAAACATGCTCAATGGGGGACAGATCCGGAGATCTTGCTGGTCAGGGTAGTTGACTTACACCTTCTAGAGCACGTTGGGTGGCACGGGATACATGCGGACGTGCATTGTCCTGTTGGAACAGCAAGTTCCCTTGCCGGTCTAGGAATGGTAGAACGATGGGTTCGATGACGGTTTGGATGTACCGTGCACTATTCAGTGTCCCCTCGACGATCACCAGTGGTGTACGGCCAGTGTAGGAGATCGCTCCCCACACCATGATGCCGGGTGTTGGCCCTGTGTGCCTCGGTCGTATGCAGTCCTGATTGTGGCGCTCACCTGCACGGCGCCAAACACGCATACGACCATCATTGGCACCAAGGCAGAAGCGACTCTCATCGCTGAAGACGACACGTCTCCATTCGTCCCTCCATTCACGCCTGTCGCGACACCACTGGAGGCGGGCTGCACGATGTTGGGGCGTGAGCGGAAGACGGCCTAACGGTGTGCGGGACCGTAGCCCAGCTTCATGGAGACGGTTGCGAATGGTCCTCGCCGATACCCCAGGAGCAACAGTGTCCCTAATTTGCTGGGAAGTGGCGGTGCGGTCCCCTACGGCACTGCGTAGGATCCTACGGTCTTGGCGTGCATCCGTGCGTCTCTGCGGTCCGGTCCCAGGTCGACGGGCACGTGCACCTTCCGCCGACCACTGGCGACAACATCGATGTACTGTGGAGACCTCACGCCCCACGTGTTGAGCAATTCGGCGGTACGTCCACCCGGCCTCCCGCATGCCCACTATACGCCCTCGCTCAAAGTCCGTCAACTGCACATACGGTTCACGTCCACGCTGTCGCGGCATGCTACCAGTGTTAAAGACTGCGATGGAGCTCCGTATGCCACGGCAAACTGGCTGACACTGACGGCGGCGGTGCACAAATGCTACGCAGCTAGCGCCATTCGACAGCCAACACCGCGGTTCCTGGTGTGTCCGCTGTGCCGTGCGTGTGATCATTGCTTGTACAGCCCTCTCGCAGTGTCCGGAGCAAGTAGGGTGGGTCTGACACACCGGTGTCAATGTGTTCTTTTTTCCGTTTCCAGGAGTGTAAGTATCCTCTGGACAAAGGAGGAGCCGTGGCTCAATTGCGCGAGGCGCGATACGTAGGTAGCAGGCGAGGATCTTCTGCACTAGCAGCCATACCTCTAACGCCGATCCACAGGTTAAACGGTGTTCGTCAGTATCCACGAGGTGGCAACGTGGGCAAAGGGGGGAATCCGTCATCCCAATAGCGTGCAGCCTTTGTCGTGTTACAAACTTCCCGTTCACCACCTGGTACGACGCGGCTCGTACCCGCGTGGGGAGGAACGGCTTCTGGACCGCTCTCCACACTGCAGGCCATAGGGTGGTCGGACTTTTCCTCTCAATCACATTGCGAGGGATGGACCTTAGCAGGAGCCTGTAAACGTCTCTCGCTTTGGGAGTGCGAGTGTTGGGGAGATCTGGGTGCACGTAACTATACTCAAGAATAAATGCCGATAGGTACGAGAGTGAGGGTGTAATGTGCGCAATCGTGACAGATGGCAGAAGAGACGCCGGCAGCAATTCCTCTAACAGACGTCCCGTAAGAGAAGCATCTTTGTGGGTCCACAATTTCATCATTGTGCGCAGGTATAACGCTGTAGCTCTCGCTCGTACATTTATAAGTCCCAGTCCACCATCACGCGGAGGGAGGGTGAGTGTTTCGTAGCGGACTTTGAATAGGTGTCCGGCGGTAAGGTAATATCCAAACGCTGCTTGCAGTCTGTGTGCCATCGCTGTCGATATCGGTAGGACCTGAGCCATGTGGATCATCTTAGTCGCCACGTGATGGTTGAGGTATTCCACACGCTGTTGGAGGTCCATCCGTCGAAGTAGGTTCCGGCGAACTTCTGTGCGTATTGCCTGTAGTAATCGTGCATAGTTCATGGCAGCCGTGCGGCGCACATCCTGTGTAAATGTTACGCCCAAGAACCGGATCTTTTTGACTAGTGGGAGTGGGGCTAAAGCGTCCTCCTGTAGACCTCTCCCAATGGGCATCGCTGCCGACTTGGCCACATTCATGAGGCTGCCCGCTGCCAATCCATAGCGATTGATCCATTGTATCACCGAGCGTACCTCGTCACCAGATCGGACAAGTAACAGAAGGTCATCAGCATATATCCTGCAGTGAAATATGTGATCCCTCAGTGACAAGCCCGAGAGACTGTTTTTCAACCCTCCGACAAGTGGTTCGAGTGCGATCGCGTAAAGGATCATGGAGAGTGGGCATCCTTGGCGAACTAACCGTCGGATCGGAAAGGGACCCGCAATCCGCCCATTCACCAGTACACGGGATGCAGCTCCACGGAAAAGGCGCTGAAAGATGTCGAGAAAGTCAGGCGGGAAGCCCATGCGGGCCATAACGGACAGAAGGAACTTGTGGTGAACTCTGACGAAGGCGTGGTCGAAATCAATGGAGATCAGAGCAGCTCGAAGGCGACAGGATGTGGCGATGGCTAATAAATGCCTGCATTCGCTGGTTGCCGTTTGCATGTTGGTCACTCGGCCCTGTGTCGTTTGCTCCATGGAGAGGAGTAGGGGCAGAACCTTCTTTATGCGGCTGGCGAGTAGTCGGGCGAAGATTTTATAGTCCCAGTTGAGCATTGTAAGTGGCCTGTAGTCCTCGACCGTCCGACCTCTCGAAGGCTTGTGTATCGGTATGAGGAGACCTTCCACGAATCCAGGTGGGACGTGGGAACCTGGGGTCATCAGTTCTTGGTACATGGTGATCCATCGGGGCATCATTAGATCGCGGAAAGTCCGATAAAACTCGAGCGGCAGTCCGTCTGGCCCGGGAGATTTGTTGAGTGCTCCCTTGTTGAGCGCGTCCTCGATGTCGTCCCGTGTAAGTCCAGCTAACAGCGTCGCCGCTGCTACATTGTTGAGTGTGTGCGACACGTGCTGCAGTATGTCGTGCTCGTCCGCTTCCTCTGTATTCACCTCGTCGTAAAACCGGCGATAGTGATCTGCAAAGGCTTCTGTAACCGCCACCTGAGTCATTACGACCCTACCACTTGGCAATATGAGGTCCGTGATCAGCTGCTGTCGGCGTCGGCAGCTGTCGAGCACGATGTGATGCATAGACGGGTTTTCTCCTTCCGGTCGGTCTTGACGTCGCGATCGCACGACGACCCCCTCCAAACGTTTCCTCGTAAGCGACAATATTTTACCTTTAATTCGGCGGCTTTCCATTTGTCGGTTTGGGGATGGTGGTTGGCTGGCGAGTTCGCGGAGCAGCGTGTAATAAAAGTCCAATGTGTGACGATGCCACGCTGCGATATCTTTTCCGAACTGTGTTATCACACGCCGAAACGCTGGTTTTGCACATTCCACCCACCATGCTAGAGTCGAAGGGTATCGGGGAAGACGACGTTCGCAATCCATCCATGTGTTGGTGATAATCTGACGGCATTCCGGGGCTCGAAGATGTGCCACATTCAGCTTCCAGGGTCCTCGGCTGCGCCATATCCGCTGCTGCTGTAGAGTGAGTGTGCATATGAAAGCGCTATGATCGGAGAAGGCAAGCGGCCAACGTTCGGCGTCCAATACTCCCGGCGCTAGAGCTCGTGAGACGTTAATGCGGTCTAGGCGACTGGATGAGTGACTAGTAAGATATGTCGGCCCGGGACGGTCACCGTGCGCTGTCTCCCACGTGTCGGTGAGAAGCATATCACGAACCAGGAGCCGAAGTTCTTGACAAGTCGAGAAATGAGGGACTTGGTCTTTGGAGTGGAGCACACAGTTAAAGTCGCCGCCGAAAATGTATTGATCGAAGCGACTGATAAAAGAGGGGGGGGGGGGGCGATATCCTCCGAGTAGAACAGTGATCGTTCGCGGCTTTGGTCAGTTCCTAATGGAGTGTAAATGTTAATGATGCGCGTGCCCAGTGCTGTGATCGCCAGCTCCCTTCCTGACGGAAGGTAAGTCACTTCTTCGATGACAATTCCGTCGCGCATTAGTATTGCCGTACCGCTGCCATTTCGGTCCGCCGGTGACATATATGTCACATAACCGTAGAAAACGGGGAGGGCCGCTATATACACTTCTTGCAACAGGGCAATGTCAAGCATCTCACGCAGCAACTGGATCTTCACTGCCGTTCGTATCGTATTGAGGTTAAGCGTGGCGATACGATAAGCTTGTTGCCGAACCGCAGGTGCTAAGTTATCCATTAAGACTGGAATTACCTATGACGCTTCTGACTGTAGTGACACCTCCGCATCCCCCCAAACCTCACCTGTAGTCCTTCTTAGAGAGCCGGCGCCAAGGGCGTGGGCCCTGTTGACGTAACTTGCATGGTGCCGTCGTCGTCGTGGTCATCCGCCCACGTCGGGGAACTCAAAGCCAGATCGGTTTCCCTAGCTTCCTCAGGACACGGCATGGGTGCTTGCACTCCAGAAGGTGGTGGGCAGCGTTTGTCCTGCGTATCGGCATCCGATTTTGCCACTGTAGATACGTGTGGTTTGTCCTCAGTTCCGTTCGGTGGTGCCACACTGCAGTAAATGGCGGCTGCCTCTGTGGTAGCGTCGTCATTGAAGGTGGAGTCGTCGTCCTCTGGAGGCTGTGTCGCATCCCGTTCGAAAGTTGCTCTACGCCTCCGCTTCCGTCGCTTCGGAGAGCGTTGCTTCCTGGTGTGTCCTTCTGTGTCAGACGATGGCAAAGATTCACGACGTCCCGGCACAAAGGCAGCCGTAGGCACAATAAGCGTGTCTACGGCCATGCTATCGTCATGTATCTTGTTATCCGTCGACGGGGGCGGCTGCATCGGAGTTGAATTAGTAGCTTGTGGCACGGGTGTGCCGTCATCGCCCTGTATTGGAGAATGGAGCCGCGACCCAACAGTGGATATCGGCTGTCGTGGTGAAGTGGTAGCTGTTGTGAGGGCTGCTGCATAAGTCACGGGAAGCAGCTTCGGCTGCGATGGCGGGTCCGCGTCAGCCGGCGGCAGTTGAGTGATGCGACGTTGGATACATTCGGATCTGAGGTGTCCCTCCTTCCCACAACCAGAGCAGGTCTTCGGTTGCTCATCGTAGATGACGATGGCACGGCAGCCACCGGTATTCAGATATGAAGGTACATGTCTTTTAAGTTGTGTTCGGACATGGCGGACGCCGTTCAGCACAGCATATGTCTGGAATTGCGTCCATTTTTCCGCAATATGATCATGCACCGTGCCGTAGGGGCGCAGCGCTGTCACGACGTCCTCCGCCGGTAGTGCGAAAGGAAGTTCGAAAAGTCTGATAGTGCGAAGTCCCATGCCAGAATAATCGACGTGCGCAGTCCCCACATTGCCATCAGCATGGCAGAAACGGAGGCCTTGTCTTGTTTCCCGAAGGATCCGTTCACATGTTGCGTCGTTGATGATCTTGACATATACGATACTACTCACGGTGGACAAGTGAATGCCGAGAATGTCGGTCGCTGAGATTTTAATTTCTTCTCGTAGAAATCGTTCGACTTCGAGTGCTTTGGGCCGTGCAAATTCGTTGCGGAACGTAAATTTGAGCGTCGATTTTCTGTATTGGTGCGCCATAGTGATCTATATGCTGAGTACGGCACGCGCGAAACGGCCGAGTACGATGTAAACAACACGAGCGCTCGCTCCGCGGCAGGAACACAAACAGCGCGTCCTCACCGCAGCACAGCCAAAGGCCAACTGACCACTCAGCTACCGGGGGTGACCTGCAGATCAGCTTAAAGGAAGACATTGAAGCTGTACAGAACCGGTATTTGAACGACACTGGAGTATTACGGAGGTGCTTCGCGAACACAAGTGGGAATCCCTGGAGAGATTGAGGAATTGAGAAATTTTAGAGACCCGGCATTTACGGCTGATTACAGCTTGATTATTCTGCGAGCAATGTACAGTTTGTGCAAGGAAGGCTGAGACAAGATAACAGAAACTGGATCTCCAACGGAGGCATACAGACAGACATTTTTCCCTCGCTCCATTTACAAGGGAAGAGGAGTGAGAAAACGTAGTGACACAAGGTACCTTCCGCCGTGCAGCGGACGTTGGCTTGCGAGCAGTCTGTGTATTTAGATATCAAAATAGATGTACTCTTGTAGCCGGATTTAAATTCGTGTAGTAAGGATGCTGGTTTTGATCGTTTGAAGCTGGCTTTTAACTTCAATATGATGCGAATGTTGTGTTGAAAACTGGCGAAAGAGATATCTCGGGCTGTAATGGTTTTCCGCAGTTGAGGTCTCTTCTAATCAGGCCGAAAATGGCCATGCTCAAAAAAATTATATTACTGCTTCTAGAGCTCACTTTCTTCCCCGATATTATATCCGGTTTGTTTCTTACTTCTTGGGCACAACACCTTTGTTATGTGATCCACGTGTAGGGACACAGTCTTGGAATTAACATCACACCGTTGCTTTCCCTGTGCTCAGGAATGCGATTTTTAGCCAAATAAGTGTACAGAGACTGATACACCTTTGAAAACCTTTTTTTTTTCTTTACCGGCCTGATTCGCATAATCATCTCGCATGGATGAGTGCTCACATTGGACTCAGAAAAACAGTTGTTCGTTTCTTCTAACACCTGAATGACTGACTAAGCTCCATTGGTAGGGTTATATACACACATTGTCAATTCACAACACCATGGATTAATTTCCATAAACAAATCTTTAGTCGATATTACCGCCCTGTTAGATAGAAAGGCGCAAGGATGTGTATCGCTGAAGACCGCAATTCATGGAAAAGTCACCAGAAGGCCTTTATTCAGGTACAGCTGGTGATGCTGCTGATGAAGATGACAGCTATTCAGTTTCCATGATACCTACCGATATTCCCAGGCATTCCTCGTTGTACCGCATGATTTGATCATCGATAATGACATCGATTTCCGTTAGTTGTTAACAAGCTTATGTCGTCTAGCATCGACGCTGCTCCCCAAATGAGGCTCGTCAAGTTTATTCACTTTGTCGACAACTGAAAGTTGGCTCCTCTTCTTCAACCTTTCCTATTAGGAAGTATATCATGTTTACGTATGATACCTTGCAGCAGTCAGTTATTGCCGTACATATTTGACATATCTCTGTCTCAAGTATCGCAGCTCTGCAACCGAGTATCACTACATTTGTATGCATATTTCTGTCTGTGGTTCTCTTTCTATCTCCTTCTTTGAAAAGTTTTGTTTGTTTCTACTAACACCTGAATGACTGACTCAGCTCCATTGGTAGGGTTCTGTATACACATTGTCACGTCACACTTCACAACACCTTATGTTCATCACCATTTCCTTGGGTCTTTGTCCCACTTCAATGCGGGGTCGGCCCTGTTACTATGGATTTGGCAATGATAGTGTCAGAGGGTGGCTGGATGCCCTTCCTGTCGCCACCCCGTATCCCCTGGTACGGAATTAGTGTACCCCAGCTGTCTGTGTCTAGTGTAAGCCATGAAATAGTGTGAACGTTTTCAAATGTCTGCGAGTCGGGTAACTGAGGTGGGACATGGGGGACTAGCCCAGTATTCACTTAGTGGGATGTGGAAAACCGCCTAAAAACCACATCCAGGCTGGCTGGCACCTGGCCCTCGTCGTCGAGGAAGCAGCGCATTAGTGCTCTCGGCCAATCTGGCGGAAGTACAACAGCTTCGGTTAATTTCCGTAAACTAATCAAAACAAAAGGAAGGATGGTAACGCGAAACATTTCGATAAGTTTGCTTTGCCCTACTGAGGCTCTCATGATGTGACGTGAGTGGACCACATAATCACAGGATTGTTAATCCTCACAAGTCAGATTAAATCATGTATTTTGAAATAGAATTCAACTCATTGTGAACTTGAGTTGCCGTGGTTTCATTTGTCGCAAATTGGCTGTAATCTAGGATTGTAAAAGCCAAGCAACTTCATGGTGTGTGTACTTTCACTGTGATATCTCTGACGATGTGTTGCTTCAAATTAGTAAATGCTGGTTTAAAGTCATCACCCGTAGTCACGTGCGAGTTCGGTAACTGTTTAAATTTATTCTGTCTCAAATGGTTCAAATGGCTCTGAGCACTATGGGACTTAACAGCTGAGGTCATCAGTCCCCTAGAACTTAGAACTACTTAAACCTAACTAACCTAAGGAAATCACACACATCGATGCCCGAGGCAGGATTCGAACCTGCGACCGTAGCAGTCGCACAGTTCCGGAATGAAGCGCCTAGAACCGCTCGGCCACCGCGGCCGGCTATTCTGTCTCTTGAGATCAAATTGTTACAAACTTTGTGGTGACACATGGGCGATGTTTAACCTCCAGTGATCTTGCATGAAAGAACATGTTATGCTAAGAGCTTTGCTTGGCATGGTACCCATTTCATTTGCATTTTTACATGTATAAAAATGGTTTTATGTCCTTATGAGAATGGATGTGTAAATTATCAGTTAACAAAGTCGTCGAAATAAGTCGGTGAACACATGCGGCCGGAACAATGTGAGCCGTCTCTTACTAACCACAGGAGACTGATTTGGTCACACCCATTTGATTTCGAATTCTGAATATAATTATGCGATTATCTGAATACACGCTTATCAAAATGAAGCATTAATTTGTTATACAGGATGTCTCTTCTAAGAGTCGTCAGGCGCATTTTCCGTTCTGTTTCAGCAGATGTTTGCAAATTCGGTTTTGCATTGTGTAGCTAGAGTCAGTCCAAGCAAATACTGCACAACACATCTTTCATGCAACACGCATTGTTGACGGAAAGCATCGGTTTGTTGCCCGTTACAAACAAAACGACTTTGAATGGAGAACCTTACGTGCGCATTCGATAGCGCAGTCCCAGATTAGTCTAGTGCGATTTTCGTTTTATCGACATGTGTAAAGAGGGACAGTAGACCTCGAAGAATAACCGGTGCTGTAGCAGCGACAGCACTGACCTGTCCCACGCTGACAGCTACCACCCTGCAGCAGCGCTACTGACTCGCTGGTGGATTGTTGTTTACTCTTTGTCTTTTACTGCCCCTGTTGATAAAACGGATATCGAACTAGACTGATTCGGGAGCGCTCTATCGAATGTATACGTAAAATTTCAATTTAAAAATAATTGTGTTGTTCGTAATGGGAAACAAACAGACGCTTTCTTTGACACTGGCCGTCGCATGAATGATGTGACGAGCTTAGCGTGACTACAGCTATATAATATAAAAAGAAAATTGCAAATATCTATCAGAACACCAGAGAAAATGCTCCTGACGACTCTTAGGAGACGATTGTGTCTGGAAGACATCTCAGTTCTTGATAATAAATGTCAGGAGTGATAGACCTCTTGGAAGCAATTCGTAGTACACCACACCGTCGCTGTTCCACCAGATGCATAACATTACCTTTTGTGGATGCGCGCACGTCTTTGTACGGTAAGTTGGTGCTTTGTTTGGACTCAACCATTCCGTTCTTTTTCTTATGTTAGCGTAAAGACGACATTTATCGTCAGAAGCAATGATGCGGGACAGGATTGGTCGGCGTTGTTGACGAGCCAATTAATAACGAGTAAGCAGAGCTGCGTATATGGCCAACTGCTGTTTTGTGTGATTTTGGCTTAGAAAAAGCGGTACTCATACGCCCGATTTTTGCAGTCACAGTCACCGGATAACAAACATCATTGTGAGAGGTTCCCTCTACGGCCTGTCAACGTAGAAAGTCACGTTTGCTGGCGAAGCAGTGGCCGCCTTCAACTTCGACGCTCTGTAGCGTCGTTGGATGATGTCTCCGGACACGGGTTGCTATACTTGATTTGTTGCTAAAGACACCCTCTACAACCCCTCAGAACTTTCTAAGTGGTTTTTCATGGAATAGTTTGTGTCTATACTCATATTCAAGCGTCTGTTCTTTCAGCACCTTCACGACACTCTCCGACGGGACAAAAGAACCTGTGACCATTCGCGCTTTCCTTCTTTGTATCCGTTCATACATGGAGTCACCGACGCAAAAGTGTTAGAAGTGCACTTTTATTTATTTATTTATTTATTTATTTATTTTTTTTTTTTTTTTGCACTGGAGGCACATATGCAAAGGCTTTCACGTAACACCATAAGAAGTAGTGTGTGGGGGTCAGGTCCGGCGATCTTAGGTGGCCAAGGGCAGAGCAGAGCGAATCATGTACATTACGACTTTACCAAAGGTCTGGAAGATGTTGATTCAGTTCCTATTCACTACGCTTGCAACATGACCGAAATTTTGATCTCTCTGTGGTATTCTCTGTAATTATACATCTACATCTACATCTATATGGTTACTCTGCAATTCACACTTAAGTGCCTGGAAGAAGGTTCATCGAACCATTTTCATACTACTTCTCTACCATTCCACTTTCTAATGGCGCTTGGGAAAAAGGAACACTTAAATATTTTCGTTCGAGCTCTGATTTCTCTTATTTTATTCCTATGATCATTTCTCCCTACGTAGGTAGGTGTCAACAAAATATTTTCGCATTCGGTGATTGAAATTTCGTAAGTAGATCTCCCCGCAAAGAAAACCACCTTTGTTTCAGTGACTGCCACCCCAACTCGCGTATCATATCAGCGAAACTCTCTCCCCTATTGCACGATAACACGAAACGAATTGCCCTTCTTTGCACTTTTTCGATGTCCTCCGTCAATCCTACCTGGTAAAGATCCCATACCGCGCAGCAAAATTCCAGTGGAGGACGGACAAGTATAATGTAGGCTGTCTCTTTAGTGGGTTTGTTGCATCTTCTAAGTGTTCTGCCAGCAAACCGCAGTCTTTGTTTCGCCTTCCCCACAGTTTTATGTATGTAGTCTTTCCAATTTAAGTTGCTCGTAGTTGTAACTCCTAGGTATTTACTGAATTGACAGCCCTTAGGTTTGTGCAATTTACCGTATACCCAAAATTTATCGGATTTCTTTTAGTACCCATGTGGATGACCTCGCACTTTGCTTTGTTTAGTGCCAATTACCACTTTTCGCACCATACAGAAATTCTCTCTAGATTATTTTGTAATTGGAATTGATAGTCTGATTATTTTACTAGACGGTAAATTTCAGCGTCATCTGCAAACGATCTAAGGGGGCTGCTCAGATTATCACCTAGATAATTTATGTAAATCAGGAACAGCAGAGGGCCTATGACGCTACCTGGCGGAACGCCAGATATCACTCGTGTTCAACTCGATGATTTACCGTCTGTCACGAGATGAAGAAGCTTGCACAGGATAGGGTAGCATGGAGAGCTGCATCAAAGCAGTCTCAGGACTGAAGACCACAACAACAACAACACTACGGCCGGCCGCGGTGGTCTCGCGGTTCTAGGCGCGCAGTCCGGAACCGTGCGACTGCTACGGTCGCAGGTTCGAATCTTGCCTCGGGCATGGATGTGTGTGGTGTCCTTAGGTTAGTTAGGTTTAAGTAGTTCTAAGTTCTAGGGGACTGATGACCACAGCGGTTGAGTCCCATAGTGCTCAGAGCCATTTGAACCATTTGAACAACACTACGAACACTACGAACTGTGACCTCTCTGAGAGGAAATTACACAACTGAGTCACACTGTAAGTAGGCTGTTTAGGTTTTTATGTTGGTAACGTCACGTAGCAGTGTATGAAAATTACTGGCTGTGCTGTGTGCTATATGTGGCTGGTTGGTATTGTTGGAATATTTGCTATTGTAGTGTTGGGCTGTTGGATGTGAACAGCGCGTAGCGTTGCGCAGTTGGTGGTTGTGGGGAGAGAGATGGCAGAATTTTGAGAGCGGACGATCTGGATGTGTGTCCATCAGAAAGAGTAAATTTGTAATACTGGATATCATGAACTGATATATATATATGATGACTTTTGAACACTATTAAGGTAAATACATTGTTTGTTCTCTATCAAAATCTTTCATTTGATAACTATGCCTATCAGTAGTTAGTGGCTTCAGTAGTTAGAATCTTTTATTTAGCTGGCAGTATTGGCGCTCTCTGTATTGCAGTAGTTCGAGTAACGAATATTTTTGTGAGGTAAGTGATTCATGAAAGGTATAGGTTGTTGTTAGTCAGGACCATTGTTTTGTAGGGATTACTGAAAGTCAGATTGCGTTGCGCTAAAAATATTTTGTGTGAGCTTAGTGTTGATCAGAATAGATAAAGAGCGAAGTGTCTGAGTACGTTCAGTTCTGCTCAGCTGTTTGAAAATCAAATAACGTAGAGGTTTTCCAGCACACCAAAATATAATTTTTTCTAAGGGGATGTTTCAAGACAACTGAGACGTTACTCCATATGCACGCAATTTGATTAGTAGTCGCTTGTGGGGAACGGTATCAAAAGCTTTCTGGAAATCTAGGAATATGGAATCGATCTGAGATCCCTTGTCGACAGCACTCATTACTTCATGCGAATAAAGAGCTAGCTACGTTGCACAAGAACGATATTTTCTGAATCCGTGTTGGTTATGTATCAGTAAGCCATTTTTTTCAAGGTGATTCATAATGTTCGAGTACAGTATATGCTCCAATATCCTACTGCAAATTGAGGTCTGTGATATGGGTCTGTAATTCAATGGGTTACTCCTTTTTCCTTTCTTGAATATTGGTGTGACCTGTGCTACTTTTCAGTCTTTAGGAACAGACCTTTCGTCAAGTGAGCGGTTTATATGATTGCTATATTGTGTTCTATTGTTGGCGCTATGCAATAGTTACAGCCGTTTGTAATTCCTATATTCATTTTGAATTGCCCTGCCGAGTACCGAACTTTAATTTACAAGGCGTGGTGAAGTCTGGGGCTCTGGACATGCGATTGGAGGGGAGCGCTAGGTTCGGGAGGTCTTCCTTTAATTGTATCGCAGATGAGACGCAGAGCTGACGGCGGGCGCACAGATAAAAGGTGCGTGCCTAAATGGCGGAGGACACTTTAATGAAGGCCTCCTGACTCTGCAGCAAACAATTTAAATGCTCAAACGCTGGCGTTTACATCAAAGGATTCGACGGCGTGATGCGATTTGCGGTCCCCCCGCTAAACGGCAATTTGCCCATTGTTTGGGCTGCACCGGCATATGCGGCCGCCGCCACTGACTTTAAAAAATTCAATAAGGCCGGCGGCCCGCGGCGCTGTGCGCTCTGCGCGAGGCGGACGGCCGGCCGATGGCGCGGGATGCGATTAGGCGCCGCCGCCGCCGCCGCCGCCGCAGGCTGCGGAAATTGGCGGCGCGCGCTGCGCCTCGCTTTGCCCGCGGGACCGGCGCTAATCCACTGCCACTGGCCCGGCTGAGTCGGCGGGGACGGCGCCGCTCCGTCGCCGATCTCACGTCTGCTGCTTGGGACCAGTGACGTCCGGAACTCGTTCGCTGAAAGCATCACGCGTACACAGAGTTCGAAGACGTACCACGTGCTCCGAGAAAAAGGACCCGAGGAGTTGGAGCGGTGATTCATTTCCCGGTGTTATAATAAAAACACTAGTTCAGAGTTCAATGCTGGTTCAGAGTTCGACGACCAACACAAGTTTCTGGCTGCCTGAGGTTATGCAAGGGACGAGTACTGTGAAAGACAATGAAATAATGTATATATTCTGTGATGACGTGTGGGGTTTGTTATTCTGTTATTCTGCGCAATGGATTAATCTGAGATCTACCCTTTACCCTGTGGCTCCTGCGAGATGCAATTTCCACCCCCACCCACTACTGCAGAAGTCAGACAGACGATCCTAACGTTCTAAAGAGAAATGCCTGAAAAACTTTCAGCAATAAATATCTTCTGGAGTCGTCCGCTGTAAGGAAATGACACAAAAATTCACAACATTTCTTACGTAACTAGTGGGATACTTGGGTACTGGAGTAGTGCTATATAGTGTACGAAAAACATGAAATTAACGAAAATTATTATTTATTTTGCTAAAATTCTGAGAAATCACAATGGCACTTTTAGTTATGAACTTAACACGTTATTTCCTGGTTCTTTTCGGAATGTGAAGCTACCTCTTTAAGGATAGGATTCGCTAATGAAATTTCTGTACAAAGTTTAAGATTGTTATTGACTTGGCAGAATGGCTGAGAGCCGCGCCTACTCAACTTGAATAATTATCCGTTAGAATGTTGCTAGGTACGGTCGAGGCTGTCGCGTGTGAAATTCAGTGAAGTGCACTGTTGTGGAGGAAATATGGGGCTCGCAAGAGCTGTAGCGCACAATACTGTAAGCTGCGATGACTGCTGTCTACGCCGCTCACTGCTGACAAATAAGATAACTCTCGTTCTACAGGGTGTCCAGAAAAGGACTCCCTGATTTTAAAATTAAATATCTCGAAAACAAAGATCGATAGAGGAATGCAGTAAACGGTATGTTTATTGTGAAAGCTGTAAGAAGTTTATACAGCAGTTAGAAATAATAGTTACAAAAGCTGCTAACAGATGGCGCTGTAATCGCCATACGTAATACCTAATATAAATAGTGATCCGAAGCCAAGAACGATCAGTTCCGCTATGAAACATGAAAGGAGGTTAGCGCACCGAAGGAAGAGATTGAAACCATGTACTCCAATGAACAACGCGTTTTTCTGGTGCTAGAGTACCACAGGTTAGAAGAGAGTCCTACGGCAACAAGGCGAAGTTTTCAAGCACGATTTAATGTTCCAAAAGGACCCGATGCGAAAACCATTCGTACGCTCTTCGCAAAATTTCAACGAACAGGCAGCGTAACTGATGATCTAGTGGGGCATGTTGGCCGCAAGTAAACCGCAGTTACGCCTGAAAATATCGCCACAGTTTCTGGAATTATTCAGCGAAATCCAATGTCATCCGTCCGTAGAATTGCATCTCAGACTGGTTTGAAGCGTTCCAGCACGCAGAAAATACTGAGAAAGAGCCTACACATGTTTCCATTCAAACTTCAAACGCACCAGGCCATACCCGTACGAGCTGTGCAACAAAGGGTTGCCTTTGCTAATCAGATGCTCACAATGATTGATAGTGAAGGATTTGATGTTGGCTGCATCTAGTTTACAGATGAAGCACACTTCCACCTGAATGGATACGTGAATAAGCAGAACTGGCGATTTTGGGGTTCCGAAAAGCCATATTGGTGTGAAGCGAAACCCCTGTATTCTCCTAAAGTTACTGTGTGGGCTGCAGTATGCAGCATAAGCATTATTGGCCCGTTTTTCATTCGAGAAACGGTCACTGGTGCACGTTACGTTGCAATTTTGGAACAATTTGTTGCCACACAGCAAGCGTTAGAGGATCGACCAGGTACTGAATGGTTTATGCAAAATGGAGCCCGACCACATCGGACCGAACAAGTGTTTCGCTTTCTTGAGGAATACTTCGGGAATCGAGTCATTGCTTTGGAATATCCCAAATTTACTGGTGCAGGCATGGATTGGCCTCCATATTCGCCGGATTTGACTCCATGTGACTTTTTTTTTGTGGGGCACAGCGAAAGACATGGTCTACCCAAAGCATCCCGCCAGGCTGGACGAGCTTGAATCGGCGATCTCTGTGGCATGTGGATCCATTTCGGTTGAGACACTACGAAATGTCATGGCGAATTTCATTCTTCGTTTGCGCCACCTCTGTAGTGCCAATGGTGAACATTTTGAAAACATTGTGATGTGATTGTTTGCAAAGACTGTGTTCATACGGTTATTTCACTTATGTATGCTGATGTGAGCTGTTCAGCGTACAGCGCCATCTGTTAGCAGCTTTTTTAACTATTATTTCAAACTGCTGTATAAACTACTTACAGCTTTCACAATAAACATACCGTTTACTGCATTCCTCTATCGATCTTTGTTTTCGAGATATTTAATTTTGAAATCAGGGAGCCCTTTTCTGGACACCCTGTATCTGGATTGACCTTCGCCAATCAAACTCTCCCTATGCCTTGATGAAGTCAAGGACTCCTATTCGCCCCTACTCTTAACTATTGGCGTGGTAAACCAGCCAGATAACCAGTCCACCGCGATGCCACTCAAAAATTCGCTCGCAGGCGTTTAACTATAACTCTGCCCGTTCACACCACACAATAAGTGTGTCGGCCAACACAGTCAACAACGCTTAATCGCAAGGACTCTATATAGAGTCTCACTTCGATTCGCTCTCGACAGAGGTGCTCTCCCAGTGAAGTACTGAGGAGAGACTTGTTCCTCGCTCTTTGAGTACACGTACGAGCGCGCACACTCTCGTTACGTGTTCTCGCTCCAAGAGCGACAACGGAATGGCCCCTCTCCACGCCAGTCGTGAAGGGATATATCTTTCGGTCTCTTCCATTACTCCTTCAGCTCAAGGCGTCAGAAATATCGTCTGCCAATCAGCATTGGTCTTCTAAAACGGGAGAATGACGTTTCGTTTAAGGCTACCAATCCGGAAATCTGTACTATCGGCGTCTGGCGTTTGCTGTCTCCCTGTGAAAATCTCTGAAACTGCGTGCTATGTGTAAAGAATGTGTGGGCTGGCCGCTCCCACACAATGTAGTGGAATTTACTTTTATGCCAAACACGGGGTCATTCCTCCTTTCCCTCGGGCAAACGCTGTCTGCTCTACGGGCGGACACTGGCCGTCGTAGATGGGTTGGGACCAGCCTCCTGGAGTGTGGTTGCCTCTCTCAAACTAAAAGATCCTGTGACTGTCGTGTCTGGAATGTATGTGTGTATGGCACCTTCGAGTATTTCAACCACGGTGCGCACTTGCGATTTATTGGCTAAAAATGGTTCAAATCGCTCTGAGCACTATGGGACTTAACATCTGAGGTCATCAGTCCCCTAGAACTTAGAACTACTTAAACCTAAGGACATCACACACATCCATGCCCGAGGCAGGATTCGAACCTGCGACCGTAGCGGTCACGTGGTTCCAGACTGAAACGCCTAGAACCGCACGGCCACTACGGCCGGCGCGATTTATTAGTTATTTGCATATCGTTTACGTGAATTCATACAACACTGACTTTATCTTATCGAGTTTCGGTTCGAATGAAGCGTCTTGATGTGCGGAATATGATTTTGAGGGCGGAATATGTAAGCAATGAAGGTCAGGAGACCACGACGTCTTACAATATGTGGTGCCCGTTCTTTCGGACAGCTTTGAAACAATAGACATCTTGTGTTTATGTATAACAATAAAGTGCGACGTCAGATATACATTCTTTCAGTGCGGATGCACACAAGGCCCGAATCCGAAATGACGAGTGAGGGGCTTCATGGGTAGTCAACGTTACACTATTGAAATGATATGAGCGTCTGGCTAGAGCGTCCCGCCGGTTAGACCGGTCACCTGGCGAAAATCTTTCTAATTGGCACCACTTTGGCGACTTACATGTCGCTGAGGATGAAGGAATAATGAAGACAACACAATCCCCAGTCCTCGGGCGGAGAAAATTTCCGACTCAGCCAGAAATTGAACCCGGGCCCATCGCATGGCATTCTGCCGCACTGATCATACAGCTATGGAGGCGGACTCTGCGCTATTAATCTGTAACAAGCTGGGAATTTGGATCGGATGGGAAGCGTGCCCAGATGGCAGGGAGATCTGGGTGGAGTCCCGGTCCGGCAAAAATTTTCATCTTCCACCATCGACTCATTTCGATGCCCAAATGAGGCTGATGTCATTCAGAACCTCTGAATACTATGAAATAAGTCCGATAATAGAGCCCAAGTCGGTCGTACTGCTATGAGAAAACCAGTCGTAAATCATAGTCCAAGCTCGCAGCATTGGTCGGCACGTATGATGTCAGTATGTAGATTGAATACGACAATGGATTTGTTGTCGCTGTGCGGAACGTTCTATCCAGCTCCGGAGACCACAGGATCATGACAGGAGACGTGACATGGTGGAGAAAGGCGTGTCTCCCAAGAAGGTTAGAATATAGGGCCCAGGGAGACATGCCGTAAAAGTGCGAATTTTTGAGTGGCATCGCGGTGGACTGGTGTACCACGCTAATAGTTAGACTAGGGGCGAATAGGAATCCTAGACTTCGTCATGGCGTAGGGAGAGTTTGATTGGCTAAGGTCGATCCAGATAGAACGAGAGTTATCTTATTTGTCAGCAGCGAGCAGCGCAGACAGCAGTCATCGCAGCTTACGGTGTTGTGTGCTACAGCTATTGCGAGCCCCATATTTCCTCCACAACCCTACACTTCACTGCATTTCACACGCGACAGCCTCGACCGTACCTAGCAACGTTCTAAAGGATAATTATTCAGTTGAGTAGGCGCGCCTCTCAGTCGTTCTGTCAAGTCAACAACAATCTCGAACTTTGTATAGAAATTTCATTAGCGAATCCTATCCTTGAGACGTAACTTCACATTCCGAAAAGAACCAGTATATAACTTGTTCAATTCATAACTAAAAAGCCCGCATCTCGTGGTCGTGCGGTAGCGTTCTCGCTTCCCACGCCCGGGTTCCCGGGTTCGATTCCCGGCGGGGTCAGGGATTTTCTCTGCCTCGTGATGGCTGGGTGTTGTGTGATGTCCTTAGGTTAGTTAGGTTTAAGTAGTTCTAAGTTCTAGGGGACTGATGACCATAGATGTTAAGTCCCATAGTGCTCAGAGCCATTTGAACCATTTGAACCATCATAACTAAAAGTGACATTGTGATTTCTCAGAATTTTTGTAAAATAAGTAATAACTTTCATTAGTTTCATATTTTTCTTACACTAACTAGCACTACTCCAGTACCCAGTATCCCACTAGTTACGTAAGAAATTTTGCGAATTTTTGTGTCATTTCCTTACAGCGGACGACTCCAGAAGATATTTATTGCTGAAAGTTTTCAGGCATTTCTCTGTAGATCTTTAGGAGCGTCTGTCTGACTTCTGTAGTAATGTGGGGGTGGAAATTTCATCTTGTAGGAGCCACAGGGTAAAGGGTAGATCTCAGATTAATCCGTTGCGCAGAATCTCAGATCAACCCGACGCTCACAATGGGACTACGAGCCCACACAGTTCTAACCCGTCTTCCACTCGCACTACAGCACCGACGTGCACGGCTCGACTAGTGCCGTCAGAGAATCACTTGGAGGATGGAATGGCTAGCCAATGGTTTTCAGCTATAAAAGCAAAGTGATGATCGTTTGAGCGTACGACGCAGACATGGTGAGGGCTACTCGTAGACTGCAATCGTCCCAAGACACACTGACCCCACCACAGGCCTTACGGTCTGGGGTGCGGTAAGCTACAGCTTCATTCACCTTTAGGGTGTCTGGAGAGGACGCTAAACAGCACTCGGTACATGCAGTATGTTGTTAGACCCGTTTTTGTTCTGTTCTTGCAACAGAAAGGTGATGTTTTGTTCCAACATTATAATGCTCGCCAACACACTGCCCGTAAAACTCAACCTGCTCTGCAAGACGTGCAGCACGATCTCCGGATTTGTCTCCAGTCGAGCACTTATGGGATGTGATGCTACGAGAAGTGACTGGTGCGGCTCGTGAGCCAACAACTCTTACAGAACTACGTGAATACGTCGAGCAGGTGTGGCATAACGTATATCAGAACAGTATTCGTTATCTGTACGATCAACTGGATGCCAGAATTAGTGCCTGTATTGCCGCCCGTGGAGGATACACTACGTACCAATACGGGTAGATACCTGGTACCGCAGAACGACTGGTGCTATTGGCATGTAAATGTAACCATTTCACTTAGTCCATTTGCATATAATCTTGAGTTAATTGGAAATCTCTAAAAGGGTGTAGTCCTACTAATTTTTTTACGACAGTGTATTTAAGTGTTACCTTTTTGTAGATTTTTGTTGTATATACTGGTCACCTCACTATCGATACGATCATTCCGTAATTTGCTTACCATAGACGTGCACATTACCTGCACGTTCCGCCACATTTTCCACCACCACTGTCAGTTCATTCCACTTCCGATCGTCAGTAAATTTAATGCCGTCAACAGCAAGCTAACCCGGCTGTCAGCGAAGGCATTTTCCTCAGTCGTTTTCCGTGTGGATACAATCCGAACAGCAAGTGTTATATCAGGAATATTTTAAGTCTGAGATGTTTCTACTCCTTCAGTTAACTCCACGTCCGCTTTCCTGCCACTTGAGGCGAGAACTGTGCAACCCTTCGTAGAGTAACTGCAGACTTGAACTGTATGCTCGTCTTACACTTCGCTCATTCAAAATGCGTGGAACCTGGTTCATGACGTTAGTCAAGACTCATCGCAACTAATTTGTGGGCTTGCATGCCATATACGCGGAGGGAAATTCGTCAATAAGCCAAACATTCCTACATTGATTCCATGTCACGATGTTTAATGACAGTGATTGTAACTCATGACGGCTTTGCCCCATAGAGAATTTTCGAAGTCAGTGTGATCATGCACAGTTCTGCAATTCTAATCGTTTGTGTAAGATAATCTTCATTTCATTCATTTGTGTCCTCCTTACTGTGTCATTATTGCTGTCGAACACACGATTGTAGAAAGTAATCATCGGCGGAATAAGAGCAATACACGGCTGATAACTTTGATTTGTATAAACACGTGTAAACGCAGGAACGAAAGAATTTTTAGTTCACAAGTTTAGCAATTATGTCAGCCACCATTGACGTGCATGTTACTGTGTTGCGTATTAGGTACTGTCATCATCATTTCATTTGTGCATGAAGCCACAAAAAAAAAAAAAAAAATCACATACAGAAATGTCGTCGTTCGTATAATGTAAAATACTGAAAAATATGTATGCATTTAGGGAGATACTACTCTGCGTTACTCTTTAGTCGAAATGGAAAGCTACCAACAGCGAATAGTGTTACGTCCACGAAACTTTCGCTCTCCATCTTCGTCCATCTGTTGTCCTCCCTTTCTGGTTTGTTCATCGCTTATCCTAATGAGTCATATCGACCGCTATAACTCACTTGAATTAGATCGTATTATGCTAATAGATAGCGATTAAGTATAAGGACCTTAAATTTGAGATTAAGTGCAACAGTGTTTCTTGGGTGTGGGGCAGTTAATACGCCATAAATAGGCGGCGTCGGGTAATGTCAGTGTTGGATGGAAGAACGTTTTATTTTTAAAATACTTGACTCAGCAAGTTAGTGATGTTGTTCCTTATTAGTATTATCTAAGAGGCATACACATGCAGAGGACCACCGATCCGTTAATCTAATACTTAGTTTCAGTGACAGGCTGTGTATTTGTTTTAAATCTATTTTCTTTGTGCAGTAATTGTGAATCACATTCAAACTTTCTTGCACACATTGGTTAATTCATGATAAACAAGAACACAGACTCACCCCTGCAAGGGACGAGGTTATATTTGCACATAACTTTCGAAATAGCGGCAGACCATTCTGCAGGTTGTTCTCGAGGCTTGATGGCCTACAGCCAACTCAGCCTACGAACCAAGAATGTCTGAATTTGGTTGCTGAGAGGCCGTACGTTTTCTCATAACAAGTGTAGTTCTCTTCTCTTTTTGCAGCATTTAGAGTCCGGAAAAAAATCAAGTTTCTTTGACGTCCGTATTCCATGCACGAACTACAAGTCCTCATATGACTGTCCGGAAAAATCAGTTCCCAGACTGGGAGGAAGGAAAGAAAGAAAGTAAGAAAGATGGCCGGTGTTTTGTCGACGATGAGATCGTTAGGGGTGATGCACAAGCTCGGATAACAGAAGAATGGAGAAGATAATTTTTTTCGTCTTTTTCAAAGAAAGTATCCCGTCATTTGCCTTAACTGCCTTAAGGACAAAATTGGAAGACAAAATGTGGAATGTCGGAGGTGATTTGTAACCCGCCCTTCCAGATGTGGACCCAGAGTTTTAACTACTCACCTCCACGCTCCTTACTCCGGAGACCACAGGATCATCATAGGAGATGGATCATGATAGGCGATGGAATACCACCTGGTATAATACTATAAGTCCTAAACTACTGTAATATTTTAAGTACCAGTCCGATCAAAGATTGCTTCAATATATCATCTACTCAAAGAAAATAAAACAATAAATACACTGAAGCGCCGAAGAAACTGGTATAGGCATGCGCATTCAAATACAGAGATTCGTAAATAAGCAGAATACGGTGCTGCGGTCGGCAACGCCTATGTACGACAAGAAGTGTCTGGCACAGTTGTTATGTCGGTTACTGCTGCTACAACGGCAGGTTATCAAGATTTAAGTGAGTTTGAACGTGGTGTTATAGTCGGCGCACGAGCGATGGGACACAGCATCTCCGAGGTAGGGATGAAGTGGGGATTTTCACGTACGACCATTTCACAAATGTACCGTGAATATCAAGAATTCGGTAAAAACTCAAATCTCCGACAGCGCTGCGGCTGGAAAAAGATCCTGCAAGAACGGGACCAGCGAGGACTGAAGAGAACCGATCAACGAGACAGAAGTGCAACACTTCCGCAAATTGCTGGAGATTTCAATGCTGGGCCAGCAACAAGTGTCAGCGTGGGAACCATTCAACGGAACATCATCGATACGGGCTTTCGAAGTCGAAGACTCACTAATATACCCTCGACGACTGCGTGACACAAAGTTTTACGCCCCGCCTGGACCCGTCAACATAGACATTGGACTGTTGATGATTGGAAACATGTTGCCTGGTTGGACGAGTCTCGTTTCAAACTGTATCTAGCGGATAGACGAGTACGGGTACGGACACAAACTTATGCATCCATGGACCCTGCATGTCAGCGGGGGACTCTTCAAGCTTCCAAAATTGCTACAAAGTGGCTCCAGGAACACTCTTCTGAATTTAAACGTTTCCGCTGGCCACCAAACTCCTAGACATGAACATTATTGGGCATAATTGGGATGCCTTGTAACGTGCTGTTCAGGAGAGATCTCCACTCCCTCGTACTCGTACGGGTTTATGGACAGCCCTGAAGGGTTCATGGTGTAAGTTAACTCTAGCTCTACTTTAGACATTAGTCGAGTCCATGCCACGTCGTGCTGCAGCTTTTCTGCGTGCTCGCGGGGGCTCTGCATGACATTAGGCAGGTGTACCAGTTTCTTTGGATCTTAAGTGTGACAGCTGGTAAAGGCTTTACTCTTCATAAACGTTTTTGAACGTCTTACAGGAACGAAAGAATGGACCACCAATTTCTGCTGTGAAGGCAATAAACAGTAGAAACAAAAAACTAAAGAGCCGAAACATTGTGACCACCGCCCACTTCGAGATTGAATAGCACCTACGTATCGCGGGCATGTGTCGCGGTACGGAAAAAGCGGAGCATAGACGAATTGGGAAACATTATAACGACGACATGCTCTGTAAATGGGCAACTCCACTGACATAATCGACTCTGATAAAGCGCTGATTCCTGATTCTTATGTCGCTGCGTTTGGGACTGAGTATCTTGGAAACGACGAAGCTGGTCGGCGGTCCGCGTTCTGCTATCACGAGCATCTATGGAAAGTGGCTGAAGGACGGCGAAACCAGCAGTGGCTACAAGGTGTTGACCCTACACGCCTCATCCCAGAACGTGAGGCTTGACCGCACTTTAAAGCAGGCTAGACGTGTAAGTGTGTCAGATCTGAAGACAGTACAATTCTGGTGCAGGGAAGAGTGCTTTGGAGTTCACTGTTCAAGGCTAATTGTTGAACCTTGCGCTCCGGAGAAGGCGACCCCTACATGTTCACATGCTGACCAAACGACATTGCTAATTACGACTGCAGTGAGCACAGGGACATTTGCCACTTGGCGGTATTATTATGCTGTGGAGAACGTTCACTAGGGGTTTCCTTGGGATCTGTAGCAGTATTCAGAGCCATCGTGACAACTGTGGGCCGGCCGATGTGGTTGAGCGGTTCTAGGCGCTTCAGTCCGGAACCGCGCTGCTGCTACGGCCGCAGGTTCGAACCCTGCCTCGGGCATGGATGACCTCAGATGTTAAATCCCATGGTGCTTAGAGCCACTTGCCTTGGCAGCTGTGGACTAGGTGAACATTACTGTGGAACAGCTGCTTCCCGTCAAGGCTTGATGCCTTTCCCGACGGTGATGACATCTTCCAGCAGAAAAAATGTCCCTGTCGCAAGACCGGAATTGTGCTACAGTAGTTTGAGGAGAACGTTAGTAAAGTCGCCTTGGTGTTTAATGTGAACCCAACATGGGATGCTATCGGTTGCTACCACCGCGCTCAGAAACAACCTGACAATATTTCACTGGAATTTCTTGACCTGTGCGTAGATACCTGGTATCCTATACCTCTCGAAACGTGTGAGGTACTTTCAAACCCACGCCACGCAGAATCGCTGCTGTATTGCATTCCGAAATTGGACCAACACGCTATTAAGCTGGTGGTCATAATTTTTTTTGGCACCTCAGTGTATAACTGACGTCGCTGTCTCGAAGAAAAAGGTCAAAACTATCGTCTATTTAAGAAGATCTCAGTATGATAAAGCAATAAATGCAATGTTGCCATTTATAATTCAATAGATTGTTGTTAGCTGAGATCGTAGTTTGAACTGTTTAGTGTTTCCTAGTTCAGAGATCATGAAATAGAGGCCAGATAAAAACACCTGCCCCTACGCTTACCTCGAAAACGAATCGTGGAGGCATCGTCAGGAGAAGTGGCAGACCACTCACATCGACGGTTGTTAGCGCTTTAGTAGTCCGTCTTTCTAAAATAATTTTATCCCGATAACGTGGTGTGCATTATCCTCGGTTGAGCTGAAATCACTTACATAGTCTTGTCGTTGAAGGAACAACCAGTTTCGTAATTCATACTGGCTTGAAAATAGGGCAATTTGCTATTGGAAAAATATCAGGCAAAAAAGCATTTCATAGCAGCGGCAAAATGTTCGTCGATCACGCAAAGATATTCATTATCCCTAGAATTTAACACAGAAATACTTAATCTTACCAGATACGCAAAGCATTGATTTACCAAATAAAAGCAATTTTGTAAAACTATTATTTCCTCTACCCTGAATAATATAGCAAAAAAAATTGATATAAAAGTTTTAGTGATTTTATTTGCATGGGTGTTAGGCCATGGGCCAAGGCATGCTCTGAGACTGTCTAAGACAACAGCCTAATGCTGATACAACTCAAATCACCAAGATTGTGGATAACGTTCGTCATAGCTTACACTGTTTAATAAAAACTATTTTTTTCCTATATCAGCTGGCATGTAATATCTGCAGGAATCCTCTGTTCCACATATCGCTGGGTGTATACCTAAGAGTAAGACATCATGTAGTAATTTTCATTGTTCGTTAATACCTAGTGGGCGCCATGTGGAGTCACTAAAACTTCATTAACTTACAGCTTATTATATTTTTCTCTGTCTTGCTGAGATGATCTGCATTTTGTGTTCTCACATGTACATGTACATCCATATTCTCAAACCACCGTGATGTGCATAACAGAAGAGGTTACGTACCATTACATCACATATTAGGGATTCTTTCCGTTCTATTCACTTAAGAAGCGTAGGACGAATAATTACTTAAACAATTCTTTGTTTGCTGTAATTACTTTAATCTTGTCCTCACGGCTCCTTCTGTATCGATACGTAAGGTGTTGTAGTGTACTTCTAGATTGCTGGTTCTTGAAAGGTCTTAAGTAAGCTCTCTCGGGATAGTTTGCGTCCATCAATAACCGCCTACCAGTTCAGTCTTTTCAGTATCTCCAAGACGCTTTTCCATAAGTCAAACAAACCTGGGACCGTTAATGCTTCTTTGTATGCGTTCTGTGTCCCCTCTTGGTCTTAATTTGGTATGGGTGCCACACACTTAAGCAGTATTGTAAGACGGCTAAATGGTTCAAATGGCTCTGAGCACTATGGGACTTAAGATCTTAGGTCATCAGTCCCCTAGAACTTAGAACTACTTAAACCTAACTAACCTAAGGACATCACACACATCCATGTCCGAGGCAGGATTCGAACCTGCGACCGTAGCAGTCCCGCGGTTCCGGACTGAAGCGCCTAGAACCGCACGGCCAACACGGCCGGCATTGTAAGACGGATGGCACCGTTGTTTCGTAAGCAATCTCCATGGTAGACTGGTTGCATTTCCCTAGTGTTCTATCAATGAGACAAAATATGCCATCTGCTTTCCTTACCACTGAGCCCTCGTGACCGTCCCATTTCATATCCGTGCAAACTGACCGCTTCCAGTCGTATCTCGTTGATACGGTAGTCATAGGATACTACATATTTTCCGTTTTGTGAAGGGCACAACTCTATATATTCGTACATGTAAAGCAAGTTGCCAGTATTTGCGCTAGTTGGAAATCTTATCAAGACTCTGCGTATTTGTGCAGCATATTCCAGACAATACTTCATTATAAATATCCGCATCAACTGTGAAAAGTCTAAGATTACTATTAATACTGCCTACAACGTTGGTAATACACAATATTAACAGCGTGTGTCCTAACACGCTTCCTTGGGCAACACATTTAGTTAGCTCTAAGTCTGCCACTGACATTTCATCCAAGACAACATGCTAAGTGGTGCGTCCTCTGTACTAAGAAATTCTCAATCCAGTTACAAATTTCCCTTGATACCCCACATGATCGAATTTTCGATTATCAGCGTATGTGTGGTGCTGAGTAAAATGATTTCGGAAGTCAAGAAATACTGAATTTGTAGGATTGCTTTGATCGATGCCTTTCTAGACGAGACATGTGTGTGAACTGCGTTTCACGTGATCAGTATTTTTGAAATCCATGTTGGTGGCACGGAGGAAGTCAGTCAGTTCGACGTACTTCATTACGTTTGCGCTCAGAATATTTTCTAAGATTCTATAACAACTAAAAGTCATGTATATTGGACGGTAGTTTTATGGATAACTTCTGCTGGCCTTCTTGTAGATAGATGTGACCTGTGCTTTCTTTCAACTAATGGGCATGATTTTTGTTAGAAGTATCTAGGCTATATCATGGGTGGAACAAGGGCAATTTCAGCCAAAAATTCTGTGTACAGTCATACACTGAATTCATCGGGCGCTGGATCTTTGTTAGATTTTAGCGGTTTCAGCTGTTTCTCAACGCCACTGGCACTAATACCCACATGACACAGCATTACTGTGGCACGAGGATTAAATTCGATCATTACTACTCGATCTCTGTTTGCAAAGGAAAACGTACTCGTATATTTGGCTCTAGCATAGACACTGTTCTTTGATCCGATGGCGATGTGAACATTGCTACATTGCAGTTGAATAGTGTATAAGCCTTTTTCAGCTAAAGCGTAATCTTTTCCTTATAAATAACGATCTTCATCCTGTATGACACCATGAATTGTTGACAGATATATAAAAGCTTAAGCCTACTTCCATCCAACGAAGAACTGTTGAGCGTTTTTTGTCTTTTCCGCTTCCGGGGTTCTAGACTGCGACTGAGGTAAGCCTGCCTCCGGCAAACAAGCGTCACGCGGCTTGACGTATCACCAACAGTGCTATTGCCTCCGTAAAGGGGTAAAAGCCTGAAGTAATGCTTGAACAACTGGCATAAAAACCGGTCACTAGGCACCAAAAAGAAAGTCACTGCCGCAGTAACCTATTCTACATCTACATCTACATCTATACTCCGCGAGCCACCTTACGGTGTGTGGCGGAGGGTACTTATTGTACCACTATCTGATTCCCCCTTCCCTGTTCCATTCACGAATTGTGCGTGGGAAGAACGACTGCTTGTAAGTCTCCGTATTTGCTCTAATTTCTCGGCTCTTTTCGTTGTGATCATTACGCGAGATATATGTGGGCGGTAGTAATATGTTGCCCATCTCTTCCCGGAATGTGCTCTCTCGTAATTTCGATAATAAACCTCTCCGTATTGCGTAACGCCTTTCTTGAAGTGTCCGCCACTGGAGCTTGTTCAGCATCTCCGTAACGCTCTCGCGCTGACTAAATGTCCCCATGACGAATCGCGCTGCTTTTCGCTGGATCATGTCTATCTCTTCTATTAATCCAACCTGGTAAGGGTCCCATATTGATGAGCAATACTCAAGAATCGGACGAACAAGCGTTTTGTAAGCTACTTCCTTCGTCGATGAGTCACATTTTCTTAGAATTCTTCCTATGAATCTCAACCTGGCGCCTGCTTTTCCCACTATTTGTTTTATGTGATCATTCCACTTCAGATCTCTCCGGATAGTAACTCCTAAGTATTTTACTGTCGTTACCGCTTCCAATGATTTACCACCTATGGCATAATCGTACTGGAATGGATTTCTGCCCCTATGTATGCGCATTATATTACATTTATCTACGTTTAGGGAAAGCTGCCAGCTGTCGCACCATGCATTAATCCTCTGCAGGTCCTCCTGGAGTACGTACGAGTCTTCTGATGTTGCTACTTTCTTGTAGACAACCGTGTCATCTACAAATAGCCTCACGGAGCTACCGATGTTGTCAACTAAGTCATTTATGTATATTGTAAACAATAAAGGTCCTATCACGCTTCCCTGCGGTACTCCCGAAATTACCTCTACATCTGCAGATTTTGAACCGTTAAGAATGACATGTTGTGTTCTTTCTTCTAGGAAATCCTGAATCCAATCACAAACCTGGTCCGATATTCCGTAAGCTCGTATTTTTTTCACTAAACGTAAGTGCGGAACCGTATCAAATGCCTTCCTGAAGTCCAGGAATACGGCATCAATCTGCTCGCCAGTGTCTACGGCACTGTGAATTTCTTGGGCAAATAGGGCGAGCTGAGTTTCACATGATCTCTGTTTGCGGAATCCATGTTGGTTATGATGAAGGAGATTTGTATTATCTAAGAACGTCATAATACGAGAACACAAAACATGTTCCATTATTCTACAACAGATTGACGTAAGCGAAATAGGCCTATAATTATTCGCATCTGATTTATGACCCTTCTTGAAAATGGGAACGACCTGCGCTTTCTTCCAGTCGCTAGGTACTTTACGTTCTTCCAGCGATCTACGATAAATTGCTGATAGAAAGGGGGCAAGTTCTTTAGCATAATCACTGTAGAATCTTAAGGGTATCTCGTCTGGTCCGGATGCTTTTCCGCTACTAAGTGATAGCAGTTGTTTTTCAATTCCGATATCGTTTATTTCAATATTTTCCATTTTGGCGTCCGTGCGACGGCTGAAGTCAGGGACCGTGTTACGATTTTCCGCAGTGAAACAGTTTCGGAACACTGAATTCAGTATTTCTGCCTTTCTTCGGTCGTCCTCTGTTTCGGTGCCATCGTGGTCAACGAGTGACTGAATAGGGGATTTAGATCCGCTTACCGATTTTACATATGACCAAAACTTTTTAAGGTTCTTGTTTAGATTGTTTGCCAATGTTTTATGTTCGAATTCGTTGAATGCTTCTCTCATTGCTCTCTTTACGCTCTTTTTCGCTTCGTTCAGCTTTTCCTTATCAGCTATGATTCGACTACTCTTAAACCTATGATGAAGCTTTCTTTGTTTCCGTAGTACCTTTCGTACATGATTGTTATACCACGGTGGATCTTTCCCCTCGCTTTGGACCTTAGTCGGTACGAACTTATCTAAGGCGTACTGGACGATGTTCCTGAATTTTTTCCATTTTTGTTCCACATCCTCTTCCTCAGAAATGAACGTTTGATGGTGGTCACTCAGATATTCTGCGATTTGTGCCCTATCACTCTTGTTAAGCAAATATATTTTCCTTCCTTTCTTGGCATTTCTTATTACACTTGTAGTCATTGATGCAACCACTGACTTATGATCACTGATACCCTCTTCTACATTCACGGAGTCGAAAAGTTCCGGTCTATTTGTTGCTATGAGGTCTAAAACGTTAGCTTCACGAGTTGGTTCTCTAACTATCTGCTCGAAGTAATTCTCGGACAAGGCAGTCAGGATAATGTCACAAGAGTCTCTGTCCCTGGCTCCAGTTCTGATTGTGTGACTATCCCATTCTGTACCTGGTAGATTGAAGTCTCCCCCTATTACAATAGTATGATCACGAAACTTCTTCACGACGTTCTGCAGGTTCTCTCTGAGGCGCTCAACTACTACGGTTGCTGATGCAGGTGGTCTATAGAAGCATCCGACTATCATATCTGACCCACCTTTGATACTTAACTTAACCCAGATTATTTCACATTCGCATTCGCTAATAACTTCACTGGATATTATTGAATTCTTTACTGCTATAAATACTCCTCCACCATTGGCGTTTATCCTATCCTTGCGGTATATATTCCATTCTGTGTCTAGGATTTCCTTACTGTTCACTTCCGGTTTTAACCAACTTTCCGTTCCTGATACTATATGCGCACTATTTCCTTCAATAAGAGATACTAATTCAGGAACCTTGCCCTGGATACTCCTGCAGTTTACCAATATTACGTTAACTTTTCCTGTTTTTGGTCTCTGAGGACGGACGTTCTTTATCAACGATGATAATGTCCTCTCTGGTAAGCCGTCAGGTATTTTATCGTTTCGCCCAAGGGGGGGTTCCCTCTAACCTAAAAAACCCCCATGTGCACGCCACACGTACTCTGCTACCCTAGTAGCTGCTTCCGGTGTGTAGTGCACGCCTGACCTGTCTAGGGGGGCCCTACAGTTCTCCACCCAATAACGGAGGTCGATGAATTTGCAACCATTATAGTCGCAGAGTCGTCTGAGCCTCTGGTTTAGACCCTCCACACGGCTCCAAACCAGAGGACCGCGATCGACTCTGGGCACTATGCTGCAGATATTAAGCTCAGCTTGCACTCCGCGTGCGATGCTGGTTGTCTTCACCAAATCAGCCAGCCGCCGGAAGGAACCAAGGATGGCCTCAGAACCCAAGCGGCAGGCGTCATTCGTTCCGACATGTGCTACTATCTGCAGCCGGTCATACCCAGTGCGTTCAATAGCTGCCGGAAGGGCCTCCTCCACATTACGGACGAGACCCCCCGGCAAGCACACCGAGTGCACACTGGCATTCTTCCCCGACCTACCCGCTATTTTCCTAAGGGGCTCCATAACCCGCCTAACGTTGGAGCTCCCTATAACTAATAGGCCCGCCCTCTGTGACTGTCGGGACCTTGCCGGAGAATCGGCCACTGGCCCAACAGGCGAGGCATCCTGTGGTGGCTCGGAAACGATGTCATCACCACTAGGAAGCACCCCGTACCTGTTGGAAAGGGGTAAGGCAGCTGCCACGCGGCCAGATCCCACCTTCGCCTTTCGGCCAGGCACGCGCGAGCCCACCACTGTCCGCCATTCACCCTGGAGTGATGGCTGACCGGTAAGATGCTCACTGCCGGAAGACGCAGCGACATCAGGGGTTCCATGTGATTCCAAGGCCACCGAAGTAGGCATAGGTCTCACCACAGTTGCCCCAACGCCACTACGAGCCGACGCCTGCGCCTCGAGCTCGATGAGCCTAACAGACAAAGCCTCCACCTGCCCCCGAAGAGTGGCCAATTCTCCTTGCGTCCGCTCACAACAACCACAGTCCCTACACATGACTATGTTTACCCTACTCTATACGGTGACAAATTCCCAAGATAATCTTCTGATGAGCTACTCTGATAATCAAGAAACACTCACTGAAATACGAGACGCGAAAACTACGCTAGTTTTCCCAGAAAAACTATTTAAAAGCTAAGCGCAGCAAATAAGTACAAAAACGCTTTATACAAACAGTACTCGCTGCTGCTGGTGCTCTCGCTCTGGCTGTCACAAGACAACTGCTGATTCAAGTGACTAGTGGCTACGCGCAGTCCGGAACCGTGCGACTGCTACGGTCGCAGGTTCGAATCCTGCCTCGGGCATGGATGTGTGTGATGTCCTTAGGTTAGTTAGGTTTAAGTAGTTCTAAGTTCTAGGGGACTAATGACCACAGCAGTTGAGTCCCATAGTGCTCAGAGCCATTTTTTTTTTGACTAGTGGCTAACGGCCGCGAAACAAACAAAAGACGGTTTTAGGGCGCTTTCTGTTCTAAACGATCAAGAAAACACTAAGAAATCTAACACGAAAACTACGTAAAGTTTTATCAAGAACTGTTAGTTACTATGCAGAGCAGATAAACACAAATAGAATCCCTTCCTTAGTGGAAGGTCGTAAACAAAATGCAAAATAAACGCTTTATACAAACAGTACTCGCTGCTGCTGGTGCTCTCGCTCTGGCTGTCACAAGACAACTCGCTATCTTGTCAGGCATGCATGCTAATAGCAATTAAATGGCAAATACGCAGAGGTTCTCCGTTACACGAGATGGCATCCAAAAATTTTTGAAATCTGAATTTTGCGAGCAAATGGTTACAAGTGCACTGAAAATCCGTTAGGTTTAAGGCTGGTAATGGAATTTATGTTTGCAGCAATGATCCTGAAAGTAAGCAGCATTTGTCGCTATGGAAGAATCCTCCTTCGTCTCGGGAAAGAGAAGCTCGACAAGTGAAGAGTAACATTAACCCTTTGTTGATATTTTTGTATTTTTTTATTTTTGATGTTTGCACAGACGGAATTGTTCGAAAGTCCGTTCCTCGTGGTCAGATTGCCGACATAGAGGCTGGCTCTGAGCACTATGCAACTTAACTTCTGAGGTCATCAGTCGCCTAGAACTTAGAACTAATTAAACCGAACTAACCTAAGGACATCACACACATCCATGCCCGAGGCAGGATTCGAACCTGCGACCGGAGCGGTCGCTCGGCTCCAGACTGTAGCGCCTAGAACCGCACGGCGCCGATATAGAGTTCCGACGCAATATTCTAATATGTTTGAGGGAGAACATGAGGAAAAAATATCCGCAGAAGTGGCGTATGAACGATTGGGTACTCTGCTATGATAATGCGCGACCGCACACGAAAATGTTGTTCAGGAAAATTTAACTAAAAACAAGATGACAGTTGCTCTCATCCACCGCAGTTTCTATACGTAGTTCTATGCGACTTCTTCCTCTTCCTGAGGCGAAAATCTAATTAAAAGGGCACATATTTGGTACAATGAAGGAGATTCAAGGGGAATCGTAAAGGTACAGAACATTCTAACGAAGAATATCTTCCAGGATGTACTTCAAAGGCGGCAGAAATGTTGGGATCGGTGTATTCGCTCTCTAGGGGACTATTTTGGAGATATTGATGAAGAAAAAGATATGGGTAGGCCGCAATAATTTTAGTTAATATATAAGATATCTCAAAAGGTACGCTGAAAGTTCACAGTGTTATAGCACACAAACTAATTAAGATATTCACACCATGTTCGTCTTATGTGACAGACAAGCTTACAGAGGTTTATTTGCGTGTGTTCCAGATTGCCATAAGTGGAACATAATGGCAAAAGTTTAACAAAAGGCTCCGCATGCGAAATGGTTGATTCAGACCAAGTCTGACACGTAAGTTATTAGAAACTCCCATACTGTATAGCAAGCAACCACTCTCACACATGTCGATACACCGGTGGTACAGGAATTTTATGCAGACAGGAAGCGATGACGTAAAGCACCATACTGGACTACGTGGACAAAGTGGAGTCTATACAGCGGATACGGTGGGCTTTTCAACGTTCACCGAAGAAGTCTGTTCGGAGGGCGTCGCAGGAGCTGCAAATCCCTAGAGCTACCGTGCACCAGGTTCTTCGGAAATGTTTACATTTGTGTCCATACCGATTGCAACTGTTACAAGCACTGAAACCAGACGGCAAGCCACAGAGTATGCAATTCGCTATGGACGTCCTTCACCTTTCGGAGGCGGATGGAAATTTCTAAACAAACCAACATTTTCTGACGAAGCGATATTCCATGTGTGTAATAAAGTAAACACGCACAATTTTCGCATCTTGGCCACAATCAGAAGAGGTGCGTGACAGTCCCAAAATGAATGTGTGGTGTTTTTTGATGATTGATCGCATTGTGGGACAATTTTTTTTTCAGAAAAAACTGCTAATTCTAACAGTTACATTGATATGCTGAAAGTGTTTGTGTTACCACAACTGGCTGACCGCCAAGACTCAGTCATTTTCCAGCAACATTTTACACCACCATTTTGAACTCAGACAGTATGAGGTGTTCTAGACCAGGTGTTTCCAGAACGCTGGATTGGCAGGGGTGGTCCAATTCCCCGACCTCCCATGTCGCCTGACATTACGCCAACGGAAGTCTTTCTATGGGGGTATGTCAAGGATAGAGTCTACCAGACGCCTGTCAACCACAGCAATGATTTAGAGAACCGAATGACTGCTGTCATTACCACAGTTGTTGCGGATATATTGTGCCTTACGTGGATAGAATTTGAATACAGACTGGAATTTGTGCGTGCCACCAAGGGCGCACATGTTGAAATTGATTAAATGGCCTAAAAACTTTGTGAGACAGTGTGTCACATATGCCAGATATGTTTTGAATACCTTAATTAGTTTGGAAGCGTCCTGCGATGGTTTTTGCTGTCTATAGTACTGTGTCCATGATGCTCTAATATGGCCCATAGCATCAGGACTGCTGTTGGCCCTACTTAATTCTCTAACGTGCTCCTCACATGACCTAGGATCGTTTTCGCGTTTTAACGGAGATAATTTAGAATACCGATGCTGTTTGTTGCTTTGACATCAGTATTCGTGATGTAGAATTGTTAAAGGAAAGAAGTAAGATTACGATTTAACGTCCCACCGACGACGAAGTGTTTTGGGAGAGAGCACTTGTTGGAGGTTAACTAGAGGAAAGAACGAGTGGTTTCTGATGATTCCCTGCCGACGAGCAATGGCGGTTAGGACAAATATTTTTGTTTGCTGTGGTCTTCGGGCCGAAGGCTATGGCTTCACGCAACTCTCCACGTTCGTCTGTAGTGTGCAAGAGTTTTCATTCTGCGTAACTATTGCAACCTACATTCATATGAAACTATTTACTATAGTTAGGCTTTGATCTCCTCCTAATCCCCCCCACCTCCCCAACCACAATACTTCCCTCCATTACCAAATTTGACGATTCTTTGATGCTTCCGTGCGTGTACTATTAACCGATCCCTTCTTTTAGAGTCAAGTTGTCACATTTCTTTTCCTTCCAATCCGATTCAGTACGTAACCATTCGCTACCCTATATTCCCATCTCATCTTCAGTATTCTCCTGTGGCACTACACTTCCAAAACATCTATTTTCTTCTCGTCTGAACTGTTCAGCATGCACGTTTTGGTTACACACAAGGCTACACTCCAGACGAATACCATAAGTAAAAACTTACTGACACCTAAATTAATAAGTGATGAAGTGATGTTTACAAATTTCTTTTCTTCAAAAGTGATTTTTTTTTTTTTTTGCTAGTGCCACTCTATATTTTTTATCCTCTCTAACTGAGCTATCGTCACTTATTTTGCTGCACAAATAAAAAAACTCATCTGCTACTTTCAATGTCTAATTGGCTCAGCATAGTCTGATTTAATTCTACAACATTTCATAACCCTTGTTTAACCTTTGTCGATATTCATCTCCTAACCTCTTACACAGAATGTTCAACTGATCTTCAAGTCCTTTGCCGCCTCTGGCAGAATAACAATGTCATCGGCAAACTTTTCAGTTTTTATTTCTTCCACCTCAGCTTTAATTCCCTTTTCCGGAGGTTCGATTGGTTTCTCTCAAAGCTTGGTCAATGTACAGATCGAAGGACAAATCTAAGGTTGGGAATTGGTCGCTACATTTCTAAACGAACCATTCCAGTATTCGCTATATCAGTTGAGGATGTTGGGCTCCATTTCTCCAAAATGCAGTTCTAGCGTGCTAACATATGTGCCACTTCGCTTTGTTTAAAGTTATGAAGTTAATACAGTGTCCTATAAAAAAATGGTGCAGACTCTTTGAGATTCGGTAGACGAAATGGTAGGATGTCTGCTTTCGTCACGGGCCGCTCCTGAACAGAGAAGAGGCAGTCAGTACTCAGGCCGGCAGTGCTGTGTGAGTATGCCGTCGGGACCGCAGCTGCCGCAGAGGGCTGTTGGCAGCTCCGAGTGGGGAAGGGCGCGGGTAAAAACGAGAGGAGAGCAGCGGAGAGATGGGTCACGTGACGGGGGGCTGTAAGCGGCTTGGGTGAGTCAGGAGATTATTTGTCGCGTCTAGGAGGCTGCAGCCTGCGGGGGCAGGTGCCTCCGCTCCAGCGCGGACGCCGGAATCGATAGCGCGTGACAGGTCGACTCTTCAGCCGCCGCGCCCCGCCGACACCGCGCCCCGTCCTCCTGCTTCCCGCCGCCCTTTTGCACTTTCGCTTCAGTTTTCTCTCATCAAAGAGTCTTTCTGTTATGTTGTTGTTGTTGTGGTCTTCAGTCCTGAGACTGGTTTGATGCAGCTCTCCATGCTACTCTATCCTGTGCAAGCTTCTTCATCTCCCAGTACCTACTGCAACTTACATCCTTCTGAATCTGCTTAGTGTATTCATCTCTTGGTCTCCCCCTACGATTTTTACCCTCCATGCTGCCCTCCAATACTAAATTGGTGATCCCTTGATGCCTCAGAACATGTCCTACCAACCGATCCCTTCTTCTGGTCAAGTTGTGCCACAAACTTCTCTTCTCCCAAATCCTATTCAATACTTCCTCATTAGTTATGTGATCTACCCATCTAATCTTCAGCATTCTTCTGTAGCACCACATTTCGAAAGCTTCTATTCTCTTCTTGTCCAAACTATTTACCGTCCATGTTTAACTTCCATACATGGCTACACTCCATACAAATAGTTTCAGAAATGACTTCCTGACACTTAAATCTATACTCGATGTTAACAAATTTCTCTTCTTCACAAACGCTTTCCTTGCCATTGCCAGTCTACCTTTGATATCCTCTCTACTTCGACCATCATCAGTTATTTTGCTCCCCAAATAGCAAAACTCCTTTACTACTTTAAGTGTCTTATGTCCTAATCTAATTCCCTCAGCATCACACGACTTAATTCGACTACATTCCATTATCCTTGTTTTGCTTTTGTTGATGTTCATCTTATATCCTCCCTTCAAGACACCATCCATTCCGTTCAACTCCTCTTCCAAGTCCTTTGCTGTCTCTGACAGAATTACAATGTCATCGGCGAACCTCAACATTTTTATTTCTTCTCCATGGATTTTAATACCTACTCCGAATTTTTCTTTTGTTTCCTTTACTGCTTGCTCAATATACAGATTGAATAACATCGGGGAGAGGCTACAACCCTGTCTTACTCCCTTCCCAACCACTGCTTCCCTTTCTTGTCCCTCGACTCTTATAACTGCCATCTGGTTTCTGTACAAATTGTAAATAGCCTTTCGCTCCCTGTATTTTACCCCTGCCACCTTTAGAATTTGAAAGAGAGTATTCCAGTCAATGTTGTCAAAAGCTTTCTCTAAGTCTACAAATGCTAGAAACGTAGGTTTGCCTTTCCTTAATCTTTCTTCTAAGATAAGTCGTAAGGTCAGTATTGCCTCACGTGTTTCTGTTATAGTCAAAGGAAATAAAAGTAATGAACGAACTGAAAGCAACGGTGAATGACATTTGGTAATTGCGTATGGCTGTGGCGTATGTTCTCGACAAATAAGTATAGTATGTAACTGAAAGACACTTCATGTTACACACTGATTATAGGATCCTAAGGGTATAGCATGCTGATGACATTCTGTTTGCAAGTACCTTTGTGAGTTCACACCACTTCAAATGAGAATCAATATCCATTCCTAGAAATTTTCCATTTGTTACACAGTCTGCCATCTACATTTAATTTAACATTGTCATTTTCCCTCTTCAAACTGAAATTCATGGCATTAGTTTTCTTTATGTTCAGTGTCACTTTATTGCTTATTGAAAATTCGTAAACTTCCCTGAGAGCTTCATTTGCTTTCTCTGCAAAGAATTCTCTTGTTTTCTCAGTGACTATAATATGGGGAAGTCATTGATGTATATCAGGAAAAGTATTGGTCCTAATATGCCACCTTGTGGAACCACTATATTAATGTATTTTGGTTCTGATAAGTGTTGTACTAAATGTTTATATCTATTTGAAGTATGTATTATCTCTACTCTTTGTACCCTATCTGCTAGGTATGATCGAAACCAGTCATTAGCTACCCCTCTTATTCCTAATGCTTCTAATTTCTTTAATAGAATCTTGTGGTCAGTTGTATCAAAGGCCTTAGGTCGATCCAAAAATATGCCTGTGACACACTCATCTTTGTTAAGAGCATCAAGTACAATCTTTGTGAATTCTACTATAGCTGACTCCGTATTTTTGCCACTTTAGAAACCAAACTGTGATTCGCTTAAAAGATTGTATTTATTCAGGTAATTCATCAATCTGTCTTTCATAATTGCTTCTATTATTTTTGAGAATGGTGGCAGCAGGAAAATGGGCCGGTAATTTTCTATGTCTTCTGCATTACCTTTCTTAAGCTAAGGTACAACTCTTGCCTTTTTTAACTGCTCTGGATATGTCCCTGATGTGAAGGGTTCATTTACTATATTTGATAAGGGGCCTTGTATAATCTCTGTGCATTGTTTCAGTACACACATTGGTACGTCACTCTTAACGCAACAGAATCGATGGATGTAAAAGTAATTTCTTGTGAACCCTAAGGAAGGATGATAGGCCACTTACTGTCTGCAATCTGTACAGGGTGATTCAACTGGCCCTGCCTCTGTCGTTTTATGAAACCCGCTATATTATAACTGGCCTTCGTAAACCACACTCGAGATTTTCATATTCTCCCCCTCGCTACACTCAAACTTTTAGTCCTACAGAAAAAAAAAATCAAAGAATCTTTTTGTAAGAAATTTAATGTAGCCAAATTTTGTACTGCGATTCGTTTTCACTAGAGGCCGTAGCTTTCGAGTTATCAAGAAAAACCCATAAAATCCCCCCTCCTCCCCCCTCCCACACTCTGCCTCCACCGGCCAGGATGTGTTTTGTGTCGTTCATGGCACTGTCTCCTACCACAGTACGACAATTTTCGACTGCACGAGTTATTTCCCTTATTCGATCTTTTTTGGTCTTCATTTACTGGCCTTATTACGCCTCCAGCTTACTCAGAATTGTAAAAATGACTTTTTTTTAATTTACCTAACAATTTTGTGAGTTTTAAAAGCGTAAAACAGTTACCACCGCTGTATTTTTCCGGCCTTCTGGTTATGCTTGTAAGGGCTAAGTTTGGACTGAATTGCCAGCACAATTAATTTTATCGTAACGTTTATAAAATTCGTTTTTCTTTTATTACCCTTACGGGCACGTTTAAATTAATAGTGTTAACGAAATAGCTGACTTACGCAGGTGGCATAATAGCCCAATCAGTAGAGATGAAAGAAGGCCGAAAGTTGGAAACATTTCGTGTAGATGGAAATTTTTATACGTTGGTAATAGGGAGTACCACGAACAATATACTAGAAATTTTGAGCTGTTCGGGATGAATGTGGGTGTGGAAGTGCGTTTTAAGGACACTGTTTACGTTTTTCTTGATTTACTCGAAAATTGTGGCTCTAGCGAAAACGTATCCCGCTACAGAATTTAACTGCTTTAAATTCCCTATAAAAAGGTGCTGTTCATTTTTTTCTGCATGATTAATAGTTTTCGTTTAGCGAGCGAGAGAATATGAAAATCTCGGGCATGGTTTTGATGGCTAGATGTAACATTTGCGGGTTGCATAAAACGACAGCGGTAGTGGCAACTGAATCACTCTATTATAACGTTGTGAGGATCATGAGTTTCTGTTCGCAAATGATGCAGTTATCTATAAGAAGACAGCAGCCCCAGAAAAACTTAAGAAAACTGCAAGAATACCCGCAGAGGATTGCTGATTGTTGCGTGGACTGGCAATTGAGCCGAAACGTAAATAAATGTAGCGTGTAGGTGAAGAAATCCACTACTGGGCGATTATGCTGTTGGTTATAAATCACCAGAAACAGCAACTACCTTAAAATACATATCAGTAATCATCTGGAACGTCTTAAAGTGGAATGACCACATAAAACAAATAGAAGAAAGAATCATATGTCAGACAGATTCATAGGAAGAATCTTACAGAAATGTAATTCATCCACGAAAGAAATTACTTACAAACCACTTGCTCGACAGATTCTTTCGTATTGGTCAACAGTCTGAACCCTTACCAGATTAATTCAGTAGAAGAGATTGACGTCATCCAACGAAGAGCGTTGCGTTTCGTCACGGGGTCGTTCAGTCGGCCCGACAGCGCTGCAGAGATAATTAACAAACTCCAGTGGCATACGCTACAAGACCGGCGTTATGCAACAGCGGAAGGTTTCACCTCGAAATTACGAGGCAAGGCGTTCCGTGAAGAGTCTGGGAACATATTACTTCATCCCACATACGTCTCGTGAAATGAGCACGAGAAAATGCGAAAAATTAGAGTTAACACAGAGGTTTACAGACAAACGTTCTTCCCGCGCGCGATTCGCGAATAGGGCAGTTAAGGGTGAACAGGCAGTGGTATCATAGGTGATCTCCGCCACGCACTGTAAGGCAGCTTGCGGACTATAGATGTAGATTGATCATTGCTCACATTTTCCCTCTTTCATTATTGTCTAATTTTATGTAGTCTTATGCAACATTAATGAAAACTTTGGGTGGGGTGGGGGGGGTGGGGGGGGGGGCACTGTGTTAGAACTTCGTTCTCGTCAGTCAAACATCCACTTAAGATTGAGTGTGGGGCAGATGTGTTCGCAACTGGGAATAATATTCGTGAAATGGTTTCCAGTTCCAGCATTCTCATGATAATCAATGGAAAACTCAGAAACCTTAGTCAGAACTGGAGGATTGGGACTGTTTTCGTTTATTACTGGGACAATGTTGTCGTTGTCCCAAATAAAAACACAAATTTTGTGTAGGTTCGTGTACGAGTGTTTTGTGTGTGTGTGTGTGTGTGTGTGTGTGTGTGTGTGTGTGTGTGTGTGTGTGTGTGCGTGCGTGCGTCACTGTATTAGTGTATGTACGAAATAAGGACATTTAATTGATTTTCAGATCTAACAGTAGTTCGATGAATATGAAAAGTACCTAGTTGTAATGGGGACTTCTGCCCTTTGGAAATATGAATATGAATAATGGGTAGTGGTGTAATAGTATGCACTTAAGCCAAAATTATTATTTGGAAACATTGATAATAAACATCCTAAAACCAACTATATGTATGATTGCTGTAGCTTGTCTACTTTTGCTACACAAAAACAATTTAAACGTAAAAGTCAGTACGGTCAAATTGCTGCAGATATCAGAGGGATTCGATTACGCGCTTTTCTCCACATCATGCCTCGGGCATGGAATCGTACTCTTGAGAAGAGAGCTGTGTACATGAATACCAATTATTTTAAATTTCTGTTCACAAATTAGAGTATTGAAATATGTTTAAACCATAACATGGAATGCTGAATCACTTTAATTTTCACATTTCAGCAGTTTTCGGAATTTCTTGGATAAACAGTCATGAGAAACATAGTCTTGGGTTGTCTTCTCCAGTACAAGAAGCACGATTCTAAATAAAGCACACAACACATCTGTACTACTATTCTTGCCTTTACCTGCTTCTAAACAAATGCAATATAATTCATTAGGTTCTTTGCGACGAGTATGTAGTGATTTCAACGCACCAGTAAACTTTTTACAGTAAACGTGGTCATCGTCACTATCACAGATTCTGGAAATATCCGATACCTCCGATGACTCTGGTTATTTCCTCATTACTTCTGGTTTTCTTTGTTTTGATTTGCCGGCCGCTGTGGCTGAGCGGTTCTCGGCGCTTCATTCCGGAACCGCGCTGCTGCTAAGGTCGCAGATTCGAATCCTGCTTCGGGCATGGATGTGTGTGATGTCCTTACGTTAGTCAGGTTTAAGTAGTTCTAAGTCTACGGGACTGATGACCTCAGATGTTAAGTCCCATAGTTCTTAGAGCCATTTGAACCATTTGTTTTGCTTTGCTGGTTGTTAAGTGAAGTACTCGACTACGGCTTACGTATTCTTGTTCTTCAACCAATCTGTTCTTTTTCTTCATTCCTTACTTTCTACTTCTGTTCGGCTACTTCCATCTTCTTTTTCGCGTGGGTGTGCAGTTTTTCTCTTTCAGCGCACCACTCATTACCCCAGTCTGCCATTACAAAATAACGCCATAAGAGTCTGTATATTAAACTGTTACATTAATAAATCAAGAAATATAAAGGTTTAGGGATTTAAAACATATTCATATGATAGTGAATAGGCTACAGCTATAAGCTTACCTTTTTACTTGCTGACTGCTGAAAATAACAACATACTGGCGTTTTTCTTTTGCCTCGCACCCACGCATTCCGCAGTTCAAATGGGGCATGTTTTATTGATCCTGTTTATTACTTACAGAAATCAGAAGACGGAAGCAGTAATCTGAAGTCGTCATGTTCATCGCAAGCTTCAAGTATTGAATGCTTACGATTACCCGCTCTGCACCGTTACTCAGCTCTCCCCTAATATCGAGTTGAAATTTAACTGTGTGCGTAATGGCGGAATCGGGTACGAGCTCTCCACAAGGTTTAATAAAACACTCAACAACGCTTGCTGATACAGCTTCTATTTATGAGAGAACTGCTAAACTATCTCCAACGAGCCCGATATGTATGGGATGACAGACGCTGGAAAAATATGTCTGGCGCACAGCAGCGCTGTAGCGCTCAACACAAAGTGGTCCAGCCCTAGTGGTGGGAGAAATTTTCATCACCAATGATAGGGCCATAAGGGGAGGATATTGGATAGTATGCAGTACTCGATGACCAAGAATCTCTACTGAGATGTAGATGTCTTCGCAGTGCATCGTGGATTGAAGATATGTAACAACCGCACTTCACATTAGGACATTGAACTCTGTGGTCCTCTTAAGCTGTAACAGACTAGTACGAAGATCGGTCATTTTCTTAATAATCCCTAACATTTCAACATTAGGTCAACACAATTCTTTAACACCAGACATCAGTCATTTAGTCGATAAGGTTACATATCTGCCATCATTTAGAAGTGCGAGAGGAACATCTCCGCATGGGCTTTAGTAAGAAAACAACGCTGCGTGTCTGTGACAGTTACCATGTTCATCTGTGAGTAAAAGGATTCAGTTTTGGTACTAAATGAGACTCATGTTATCTGTTTTCGTTTGAAATTTATAAAGATTTATAATGCCATTAAGAAGGATTTGCGATGTTCTTCGTGTCATTACTCATTCTGTCACTGCTGCGGTGGATGCTGCCGTCAAAAAACCGACAGCGGAATGCGGAAGGCATACGGCTCATGTTAGGTATCAGTCACGGTATTTATCGCTCACGCTATCATGACTGGGCAACGGAAGTTCTGGAAAATCTGTGCGCAGTGGGCGCCCCACAGCCTGACGGAGGAACGGAAATTGAACATAATGTCCACATCACTGCAGCACCCGGTGTGGTCTCACGACGAAGAATATCGTTTCCAGAACCCTATTGTCGAGGAAGACGGAACGTGGTGTCATAATTTTGAGTCGGAGAGCAAGCGTTAGAACCAGCAATGGAAGCACATGGATTCATCTCCATCGAAAAATCCAAATCCGTGCACGCCAGCTCCGCCAATGCCAAATGATCTTTTTATTTAATTGCTGGGGCTCGCTGCCCATTGACTTTCTGCAAGACGGCACAGAAATACGTTGGACACTTTGCAGAAATTGATGAGAGCCATCGAGACCAAACACCCAAGAACTTTGACGAACGGCATCATTCTGTTGCAAGATAATGTCCCTCTGCATGTTGCCAAGTTTGTTCCGATTCCATTGCAGAAGTTTCACTGGGGAGCCATTGCACATACTCCATACAGTCTCGATCTCTCCCCATACGATTTACATATGTTTGGAGGGCTGAAGAAAGACGTTGGTGGCTGCAGATTTTCCTAGAACGAAGTGGTGCACACTTGCGTACAAGCATGATACTGTAGGCAATCGCTTCATAAAGGCCATCTTATCTCACAGTGGGATAAATGTATTAACAGTTATGTTGAATACTTATGAAATAATAAGCAATTTACTTACTTTCCTCCCATCTGTCTCGTTCTCATTTGACTACCCCTTATACATTATAATCACTAGTGTAGAAAAAAACGAGTACACTAGTAATAACAATATCCTACGATAGTTTTCGCTGTCTACAGCGGTCTGTTCACATTTATCTACTACGGCTGACAGCATCATGGCTGCCGTTGGTCATATTTAGTCCTGTCAACGATCTCTTCACATTCCCCATGATCGTACCGATATCAGTCTACGGAAGACTTATCAGCACAACATAGGACATCTATGTGGATGCAGCAGCCAGCTGAGAAAGTTTTAGTGCTCATCCGAGTGGGCAATGTCTGTGTAATTACCGGTTTCCGCTGCACCTAGCTTTCTCCAAATTACTGACCAAGCTAAAGTGCGGAGTAACGGAAAGGAACAGAACCTACATAAATCACCGCATGTTTAACAGGATTGCTAGGTGGGAAACTTCTTAGTCATACTGTGCAGCAGCTATAGCACTCTTCTGGGAAAGGGCACTTCCCCTGCCAAAAGCGCTGATTACTCCTCAGTGTGTAGAAAACTATATTTCCAGTATGATCATTTTAAGAAGTCGCCATTGTATGTGAAGTAACTTGCAGGACCACTTTACCGCTTTACTTTAATAGCGCAAGGTTATAACCAACATTAATTTACGTAAGTATGTAAGTTAAATACTAGGTATGACTTATATAATATCTACCATGAAATGACAAAACCAACTGTAATATAATAATATAACATTTCCTGAGGTCAGCTGGCTGTATGGGTACGTTCCGGAAGCGAATAAATTTACTATATGTTGGCTAAAGTGCTACACATCTGCAATAATGAAGAATATGCAGATAGGGTGTATGTTTAAGGCTTTTGTGATGGTATGGTATTGCACCTGCTTCTGTCGAAGAATATCGTCGGTTCTATCCAACACGTCGAATTTCTGATCGTAGAGTGTCTACCAGAGTTTTCATCACACTGCGTGAAACAGGTATTCATCTAAGCTCCCATTTTTCTTCTGAACGTGTAGTTCAACAACCTGTGCAGGAACAGCAAAACATTGTTGAAATGATGCAGAGTAATCCTACCACCCGCATACGGCGACTTTCTGAGTATATCAGTATACCAAGAACCCGTGTACGGTGAGCATTACATGCTAAAAACTTATACTGACTTGACATACAGGTGTCCACACACAGTGCACAAATTCACAGAAGCTGATGGTGGCATATAAGAATATTTACTGTGAACTGTACAACAGAGACGCTTACAGGTGAATTTTTTAAAAACGTGTATTTGTAAACTCATACTTCGTAAGACGCATGTTGCACTGTTTGTAAACAGTTGCACATGTGTAATATGTAAACCTGACAATGCATTGAGTAATACAGAAAGTAAACAACAGTGTACATTAAATGTGTCCTATCTCGGAAACTATTCGGAATAGGGCATGCGTCCATACGATGAAGCTTTTTGTTATATTCTGAGTATTGACCAGTGCTCGTGGGACACCCGGCAGATACTATTTAATTGCCCCGGGGACTGGGTGTTTGTGTTGTCCTCATCATTTCATCATCATTCTGGAAAGTGACGAGACTGGACAGTGAAAAGATTGGGACTTTTAGGGCGCTGGTAACCACCCAGTTGAGCGCCCCACAAACCAAATATCTTCATCACTCTTTAACTGTCTCTACAGTCTTCGTAATGATTATAAGGTTCCTATTCTCCTCCGCTGCAATGAACATCGTTATCCTCCAGGAGATTTTGACAATATCTGTATAAACGACATATGACAAACATTGCTTTCGTCACATACTTAATTAAAAGTTTACCTACATGCTGTGTGAGATAGCATTCGCCACAGATGTTAAATATTTACACTGACATAAAAAATTATGAGGCGATAGTAGATCCAACAACAAAATGATAATTTTTTCCTTTTATTGTTATTTCAGGTCCACATTCTGCTGAGCAAGAGTGGTATGGCAGTGATACATTGACGCTGTCGATCCGAGAGCTATTATGAAGTATACAAGCATAGTTTCATAAAAATTTTAACAATATAAAATACGTAATGGTGCATTGGTTTTCCATTATTAAAGATACGGCTGTACAGAGTGCGCGTTAAAAATCCGTTGATGGGGCGAGACTCGTGCTTAGGTAAGGTGAGGTGGTTAAAGTTTCGTTTGCTGAAGTTGAGGAGAGTGTTAAGGTTGAGAGGTGTACAGTTCGTGAGAAATATTAGTTGATTTGGTGTATTTGCCACTATAAGCATTTTGCATGCCTGAAAGCATGAATGATGAGTTTTCTTTGGCTACCAGAGGTTGTATTGTTGAGTAGAGCTCGGGCGAGGGAGTGAGTCAGCTGCAGAGAGAGAAAGAGAGACAGAGGGATGGAGAGAGAGAGAGAGAAGAGAAAGAGAGAGAGAGAGAAAGAGAGAGAGAGAGAGTTGTCACAGAATGTGGAGCTAGGATGGCGGACGTGTCGATAGAGAATGAATTTTATTTGAAATGCTCCCTGATGCGTAGTTGAGGGTAAAGGATAAAGAATGATTTTAAGAGGAATTCATAGAGAGACTGTTTATTAGGAAAAAGATAATTTGCATTGAGTTTATTTACTGCTGGCGCTAGCCAAGTAATTATTGTAGTGGAAGGATTTATTGTGTTTAACAATATCTATGTGCTGGTATCTAGGGTAAATTATCAGTCACGTGTTCTGTATTCTAATTCTTTCCCCCCGCCACTGTAAGTTAAATGTATTTAATTAAGAAAGCAAAGAACAAATTTTACTTGATTGGAATCTTGTCCGTAAAAGTAATTTTTATAGTGCATGACAGTGCTGAGGAGAAGTTATAGTTCATGTTAGTATGAGGCACCTCAATATTATTAAAAGGATTCAATCTAATTTCATAATAACATTTTGTTAATTTACAAATATTTCACTAAAAGTAATCCTCATTTTTAAATGAAAGGTAAATCAGGTTAAATTTGCGCTGTCACGCCTTGCACTACTGTGTGGACAGTGAACTATATTTTTCTAAAAAAAGACAACGATTGTCTAATTGGTAAAAGCAGCCTAAAGTAAGAAAGGCAAATAGCCGCGCAGTAGTTTATTTCGGGTCATGCAGATCAGCACTTATCTTCCTCAGTATGCAGAGCAGAGACGAGTTTTCCGTTGCGAAGATAACGATGCATTGTAGAGCCTAAAGGAAGTTTTTGAGACAAAATCAGGAATAGCACTCATCTGCAAAATTTTATATAAATTCCATAGATGTACTTTCTTGACAGGACATATTTTTGATACGCAACGGTTATCAATTATGTGTGACTGTTTCATAACGAAACCATTCTGAGAGTTGTTCATAACCATTCTTTATATTGAATTTCATTTGTAGATATTCAGGTGGAGTTTAATTATCTGGTATCACACGGCTAATGCTTGTATTCCAAAGCAGGTTAGTAAAGGCGATTCTAGATTAGAGTTCATGGACGACACTGTAATTGGAATTTAAAAGTAGCCTACTTTCTTCCACATTGGTAGCGAAAGGTTTTTCAATACAGTTTCTAGTTAACAAATAAAAACTTTAGAAAGTTCCAAGATGTAAGGTTATAGCGATGTGCTAATACCATAGCGGTAGAGTGAGATGGCCTTCGGATGATTGCTGGTAGTAGAAGAGAGAGTGGAAATTAATAAGTTCATTCAGAGTTAGAATGGACGAGGGTGGACGGATAAGGAAGGGGATGCGGAAGGCATGGCTTTTGAGCATTTGGAGGGAGTGACAGAATTTTTGTGTAGTGGAAAATGCAGGAGGAATTGGCATAAGAGAGGGTAGATCAAATTAAGGCTTTGTAGCAGAGGAATATGATGGAGAGATGCAGTATTTGTGATCGGCTGGTTAGACGTTTTAGTCTACTGTGGGCTTTTACTTGTGTGGTTAGTAGGAGGGGTTTCATGTTAGTTTATTGTCTAGGCTTAGTCCAAGTCAGTTTAATGTGTTAGCTAACTGGATGGGACAAAAGTAAAAGAAAACGCAAATGTAAAAGGAAGGAAATGTAAAGTCAAGGGATAGTAAGCTGCGGCTGGTTTGGTCTGTAACAACTGCCTGCTGTATTACTATTACTGATGCTGTATTGCTATTATGTTATAGAAGAAGATTTGAAAATACACTCGCTGTAAATTTTATACCAGAAAGCACCAGTCCGAAACTTATCAAATTTTGTGAAAGTGATCAGCACATAACACGTACTAAATGATTAAAAGCTCCTTTCCGTTCTGAACTGACGTCCATATCATAAGAGGTGTTACCACCACAGGTGCGATTGTAGTCTTGTAATCTGAGCAAGCAGCCCCGAACGTCATTGGAGGAGCTTCTTTCATGCCAAAAACCCATGCCGAGTCAGTTCATGAAAACTGCTGACCGGAGGCTCGTATGAATAAACATATCTTTCCATAGCATTCCACATAAGCTCTTTTGGTGAGAAATAATGCGGCGGGGTGCGCCAACCAGAGACCCGAACGTTCCTCAAGGCGTTTGTGGTGTGAACTGCAAAGTGGACTCCTAACCTATCCTGTTGGAATATACCATTTGGGATCCTTTTCAAAAATGGTTCAAATGGCTCTGAGCACTATGGGACTTGACATCTGAGGTCATCAGTCCCCTAGAACTTAGAACTACTTAAATGTACCTAACCTAAGGACATCACACACATCCATGCCCGACGCAGGATTCGAACCTGCGACCGTAGCGGTCGCGCGGTTCCAGACTGAAAGCCGGCCGCGGTGGTCTAGCGGTTCTAGGCGCGCAGTCCGGAACCGCGCGGCTGCTACGGTCGCAGGTTCGAATCCTGCCTCGGGCATGGATGTGTGTGATGTCCTTAGGTTAGTTAGGTTTAAGTAGTTCTAAGTTCTAGGGGACTGATGACCACAGATGTTAAGTCCCATAGTGCTCAGAGCCATTTGAACCATTTGATCCAGACTGAAGCGCCTAGAACCGCTCGGCCACAACGGCCGGTGGTATCCTTTTCATGAAGGGTACCACAACAGGGTAGTGAACATTCAATCTCTCCTCAATAATCATCAAATCAATCCTGATGTCATACCCATAGCTCTGTACACCATGATATCAGGAGAGAGAGAAGAGTGCGTCTCGAAAATCGCTACTTCCTCAGACATTTCACCAGTCCGTCTACAGACACGTTGACGTCATCTGCAGACACTTTGGCGTCAATGAAACCAACGGAAAAAGGAGTGAGACACACGCGGAGCACCACAGTATGTCGGTGAGTGTCGTCGTTGTCTCTGGGTCCACGCCAAGTAACTGTTGTCTGTGGTGCGGTGGCAGCATAAATAACGAATGGTAACTCGAAATCTCAGCCTCCCTTCCAGCAATCTGTTCCCGACGGGTTGTGGTGACTGCCTGTAACTTCTGCCCGGGACTCAGCTGATCTATTCGCCAGAGCCACTAGAACAGTCCCATGATCTTCTCGCGATACAGTCCTTCTGGAAGGACCTGTACCGGCTCTTCTTGCCATCTCGCCACCACCCATCCTGCAGACTTTGCACTAGAGCCAGCTGTCTGTCCTATCTGTCGGCATAATGTCGTAAGTTCCTCATGCCAATGATTTGACATTACTCAGAGTACGTGTACGTTCCCTGGCCGTGCTGTGTTGCGCCCCAGTAACGTTAGAAGCACCAAATAGCTAATCATGCTCTCATACCACTCTTCCCATTCTTCATCTGTAAGAACGTCCGGTAAAACATAAAGGTGAAATTTTAATCAACATATCCCTCAAGCACGCATATCCCTCCAGCACCCAATTACTGAAGTGGCAGTTTCGGGTCAAGGGTGGAATAATACTTTTAATTTCCGCCATTGAAGTTATTCTGGACTATTTACCCAACGCCGATATTTCAGTGAGTCAGACACTTCAGGCTAAACTAGCGCTCCGTCGCTGGTGGTCTCAACGTTGCCGAAGCATCAATCCCTGGAGTTGCGCTCTGCTAAAACTACAGTTTGGTGGGTTTGGTACAGTACATAAATATCATAGCAAATGGTAGGACTGTCGGTAGTATTGATAGCTTTGGTAGGGAAAGAAACATAAATTAATGTGTGAGAGAGAAACTTGGAGCCGAAGATTTCTCTTTGTTTTTTACTTGTTTGTTTGTTTCTTTTGCACATAAATAGGAAAAAAAATGGTTCAAATGGCTCTGAGCACTATGGGACTTAACTTCTGTGGTCATCAGTCCCCTAGAACTTAGAACTACTTAAACCTAACTAACCTAAGGACAACACACACATCCATGCACGAGGCGGGATTCGAACCTGCGACCGTAGCGGTCGCGCGGTTCCAGACTGTAGCGCCTAGAACCGCTCGGCCACTCTGGCCGGCCATAATTAGAAACGCAAATCGCTCTTTGTTAGTCCCCTGTGTATTTTACATTCTTACAAAATATAAATTGCATTTCATAAGTGACAAAAATTAATAGATCGCGTAACTTCTGCATTTTTATATAACCAAACCTATTACTTTTGATGCAAGTACCGTTTACATGCACAAAGATAGGAAAATCTGTATAACTATTGTTGTTATTTTTTATTCAACAGAATGTTCTTAATCATGACCAAAGGCAAGAGTTTCCTGCTATTATCGATAAGTCCGAACGTTTCTTTATGAAAAACAGAAACATGTTTTATGTAAGCTTGACTAACTACTGAACGATGTTACGTATTTTTGTTTTTTGTGTCTAATTTTATCATTTTTTGAGGATATTACGTTTTATAGCGATATAGTATGAACATGCATTTTTTTCACATTTTTACTACCACGTTCCTCTCTTAATGTTACTAACCAACGATTTTCGAATAAAACATGAATTTAACATCGACAGTTTCAATTTTACTATAAATGCTGTTTATTTTTAGGATAATTATGTAGGACAATAATGTCCCGTAGGTTATACGACCGTTTATATATCCTCGCTCAGTGTTTACACGTTTCACCGGTTTGTAGGGGAATCTGGTAAGACAGTCAAACAAAGCAATAGAAAGAGGTAACACAGATAGGTTTGCAACACATCTAACGTGCAGCTGATGCTGTTACCATGATAACTGACCAAAGCTACTAAGAAAACTGCCGTAGTCTACACTTATTTACACTGAGGAGACAAAGTCACGGGGGGGTAGAGATATGCGTATACAAACGGCGCTACTATCACGTACACAAGGTATAAAAGGCCAGCGATTTGGCAGAGTTGTCATTTGTACTCGGGTGAAGCATGTGAAAGGCTTACGACATGTTTATAGCCGCACGACGAGAATTAACAACTATGAAGGCGGAATGGTAGTTGGAGCTAGACGCATGGGGCATTCCATTGCGGAATCCGTTAAGGAATTCAGGTGTCAGGGATCCACAGCGTTAAGGGTATGCCGAGAATACCAGATTACAGGCATTCCCTCTCACGACGGATAACGTAGAGGCCGACGGCCTTCACTTAATGACCGAGAGCAGCGGCGTTTGCGTAGAGTTGTCAGTGCTAACAGACGAGCAACTCTGCGTGAAACAACCGCAAAAATAAATACGGGAAGTACGGCAAGCGTATCCGTTAGGACAGTGCGGCAAAATTTGGCGTTAAAGGGCTCTGGTAACAGAGGACCGACACGATTGCCTTTGCTAACAGCACGAAATCACCTTCCGCGCCTCTCCTGGGCTCGTGACCATGTCGGTTGGACCCTAGACGACAGGAAAACCCTGGCTTGGTCAGATGAGTCCCGATATCAGTTGGTAAGAGCTGAAGGTAGGATTCGAATGTGGCGTAGGCACCACGAAACCGTGGACCCAAGTTGTCAAAAAGGCACCGTGCAAGCTGGCGGTGGATCTATAACGGCGTGAGCTGTGTTTATATAGAGTGGACTGGGTCCTCTGGTTCAAATGAATCGAACATTGACGAGAAATGGTAATGTTTGGCTACTTGGAGACGATTTGCACCCATTCATGGACTTCATGCTCTTAAACAACGATGTCATGTCACTGGGCAACTGATGTTCGTGATTGGTTTGGCGAACGTTCTGGACAATTCGAGCGAGTGATTTGGCCACCTGGTTCACCAGACGTGAATCCCATCAAACATTTATAGGACATAATCGAGAGGCTAGTTAGTGCCCTAATACTACACAGACAACACTTTCGCAATTGTGGACGGCTATAGACGCAGCATGGCTTAATATTTCTGCAGTGGACTTCCAGCGCCTTGTTGGGTCCATGCCACGTCGAGATGCTGCACTGCGCTGCGCAAATGGAGATCCAATACGATGTTAGGAGGCGTCTTATGACTTTTGTAACCTCAATGTTTATACTCACTCAGTACGTAGACTGTTCAACAATTCAGGTTTCAAGCGAATGTGCTAAGACATGAATCAACTTCGCAAACAAAGCGATCAAAATGAGGTAATGCCTGATAGGTATTCCAACACACCTAACGGACACATGGTGCTGTTACCATCTTAACTGACCGAAGATACCAGAAAAAGTACCGTAGTCTGTGCTTACCTATAGTAGTAACCTTCTCTATCAATCCCTGATCTTCCTACACTACTGGCAATTAAAATTGCTACACCACGAAGGTGACGTGCTACAGACGCGAAATTTAACCGACAGGAAGAAGATGCTGTGATATGCAAATGATTAGCTTTTCAGAGCATTCACACAAGGTTGGCGCCGGTGGCGACACCTACAAAGTGCTGACACGAGGAAAGTATCCAACCGATTTCTCATACACAAATAGCAGTTGACCGGCGTTGCCTGGCGAAACGTTATTGTGATGCCTCGTGCAAAGAGGAGAAATGCGTACCATCACGTTTCCGACTTTGATAAAGGTTGATTCTAGCCTATCGCGATTGCGGTTTATCGTATCGCGACATTGCTGCACGCGTTGGTCGAGATCCAATGACTGTTAGCAGAATATGGAATCGGTGGGTTCAGAAGGGTAATACGGAGCACCGTGCTGGATCCAACGGCCTCGTATCACTAGCAGTCGAGATGACAGGCATCTTATACGCATGGCTGTAACGGATCGTGCAGCCACGTCTCGATCCCTGAGTCAACAGATGGGAACGTTTGCAAGACAACAACCATCTGCACGAACAGTTCGACGACGTTTGCAGCAGCATGGACTATCAGCTCAGAGACCATGGCTGCGGTTACCCTTGACACTGCATCACAGACAGGAGAGCCTGCGATGGTGTACTCAACGACGAACCTGGGTGCACGAACGGCAAAACGTCATTTTTTTCGGATGAATCCCGGTTCAGTTTACAGCATTATGATGGTCGTATATGTGTTTGGCGACATCGCGGTGAATGCACATTGGAAGCGTGTATTCGTCATCGCCATACTGGCGTATCACCCGGCGTGATGGTATGGGGTGCCATTGGTTACACGTCTCGGTCACCTCTTTTTCACATTGACGGCACTTTGAACAGTGGAAACTACATTTCAGATGTGTTACGACCCGTGGTTCTACCCTTCATTCGTTCCCTGCGAAACCCTAAATTTCAGCAGGATAATGCACGACCGCATGTTGCAGGTCCTGTACGGGCCTTTCTGGATACAGAAAATGTTCGACTGCTGCCCTGGCCAGCACATTCTCCAGATCTCTCACCAATTGAAAACGTCTGGTCAGTGGTGACCGAGCAACTGGTTCGTCACAATACGCCAGTCACTACTCTTGACGAACTGTGGTGTCGTGTTGAATGTGCATGGGCAGCTGTAGCTGTACACGCCATTCAAGCTCTGTTTGACTCAATGCCCAGGCGTAACAAGGCCGTTATTACGGCCAGAGGTGGTTGTTCTGGGTACTGATTTCTGAGGATCTTTGCACCCAAATTGCGTGAAAATGTAATCACATGTCAGTTCTAGTATAATATATTTGTCCAATGAATTCCCGTTTATCATCTGCATTTCTTCTTGGTGTAGCAATTTTAATGCCCAGTAGTGTATTTCTCTGACTGGGTGATAACAATTATTCATCTCCAGCGCCCAGTTTGGTACCTATATCCCACGCGAGAAGCAAAGGGATCTGTTTTCCAGCGTGGGGTTACGTCGCCCTCTTGGAAACGCTTGCAGGTCTCCTGGGACGGGCGCAGACAGCAGGCTGCGACAGGTGCCGCTGCGAGGCGCACCTGTTCTCGCGCCGTAACTCACGGCGGCCATTCAGGCAGCCGGAAACGGGGCTGCGCGCATTCGTCGCCGCTGCCGCTGCCGCTGCCGCTGCTGTCACCGTCGCCTTCCGACAGGGCTGATTTACCGGCCGCTCCCCCGACTGAAATATTTGCCACGGGCGGGTCCGGCGCGAATCCCCGCCACCCACACGGTTAATATATCCGGCCGCGCACAATGCCGCCCCCGATGTCCACAATGGCACCGGAACGTTCCGTTGAGCAGACTACACTGCTCCCTCCTTTTCTCACCTCTGCGTGTGATGTCACTTTTGCTTTACTTTCCCACAGTCGGTTTCCGGTACAGTGAAAAGAGAGAGATAAGTCCTTCATACAGAAATATCGAGAAAAGTGTTACTTAGAACGACGTAAGAATTCCCTAAACACTTACTGAGTAAAACGTTTCAGACAGGAAACTATAAATAACGTGTTCAAATAACTTACGGGAATGCAGCCGGGAGACGTTGTCGACAACCGCCGAAATTTCGACAGGAGCACACCTTGCCATTTTCAAGGCATAACTGCAGCAACTACACGCTGTGCAAGGGAATTAATAACCTCCATTTGCAGAGAAATCCCAGAAGGATAACACACACACGCACACACACACACACACACACACACACACACACACACGCACACACACACACACTGTAAACACCGCTGATATTACAAACCAAACATAATCGACGTTATAGGTCGTATGACTGGGGCCTCCCGTCGGGCCGGCCGCAGTGGCCGTGCGGTTCTAGGCGCTACAGTCTCGAGCCGAGCGACCGCTACGGTCGCAGGTTCGAATCCTGCCTCGGGCATGGATGTGTGTTATGTCCTTAGGTTAGTTAGGTTTAATTAGTTCTAAGTTCTAGGCGACTGATGACCTCAGAAGCTAAGTCGCATAGTGCTCAGAGCCATTTGAACCTCCCGTCTGGTAGACAGTTATCCGGGTGCAAATCTTTCGATTTGACGCCATTTCGGCAACTTGCGTGTCGATGGGGATGAAATGCTGATGATTGGGACAACACAATACCGAGTCCCTGTGTTGGAGGAAATCTCCGACTCAGCCGGGAATCGAACCCAGGCCCTTAGGATTGACAGTCTGTCGCACTGACCACTTTTTTTAATCTCATTTTGTTCTATATTGATCGTGGAATTTGTTTGGCGCGGACGGCCTATGACACCTGTTTAGGTTCTTCTTTGATCCGTTCACTCACTTTTTTTATTACAGAGAGTAGCTAACCCTCTGACCGAATACGCTGAGCTACCGTGCCGGCTATTTTCAGAACACCCAGTCCCTGAGTGCAGAAAATCTCCAACCCAGTCGGGAATCGAACCCGGGCTCGTAGGACGGCAATCCGTCACGCTGACCACTGAGTTATCGGGGCGGACGTCATTATAAGTTATCGACAGTTAAGTTAGTAATCAACGGGTGATGTGGAATTAACTTTGTTCCTCTACTTCTTGACAAGGGGGACAGCAGGATTCCGCGCAAAATTTTAAGAGAAACCACCCTGTCTGTTTATAAGATTACTTGCTAATTTAATTTCAACTGCTTCCTGAATAACAGTATCCCAATAGTTGGAAGTGCATGACAAGATCTCCGTGTCGTTATGTTGCATAGAATGACCGGTGCCAAGACAATGTTTTGCAATGACGGATTTGCTCGGCTGTTGTAAGCGTGCGTGCCGCTAATGCTCGGTATACTGGTCCTCCAAAGTCCTGATAGTATTTGATACGCCACTCTGGCAGACATCCGTCTTACGTAAACCAAGATCATCTTTTACGCAACCTAAAAGGACTCTGATCTTAGATGGTGATCGAAAAGTCCATTTCACATCTTATTTCCGCAAATTCCGACCTGTCCTGCTCGAAATGCTCCCTGTCTAAGACAAAAAGGACGTAGACTTTGGCGCCACCTCGGTATTATCATCACTCGCCCGGTGCACAGCTCGTCCATGGCACACGTCTGATCTGTCTTTCACTATAACCAATCTGACGAAAGGTGACCTCGCGATGTGCCAACTCAGCTGACAAACTCTGAGGGTCTGAGATGACATGGGCTCCGTGAACCAAATTACGATGCAGGCCTTCACGTTGAGTGGGATGGTGACACCTAACAGCCTGCAGATACAAGAAACAGCACGTCGTAACGGAACATCAACCTTCCATCAAGGAAGGGAAGACATCCAGCTATCCTTTTCCACCTCCAAGAGGCAAATATTCGGGTATATTGAATTCATGTCTTCTATAAATTAAGTCTCATATAAATAACGTCATTGAGAGAACACGTCCAGTAGCTACTTTCCCCAAATCTTTTTGTCAGAAAATGCAACAGCTTGCACGATAAAAATTTATCCTATGGCATGTCGAAGCTACTACAACTTTCAAGGATCCTCAGACGAACAGAATAGGATGGGTTCTTTTTGTCAGAAAATGCAACAGCTTGCACGATAAAAATTTATCCTATGGCATGTCGAAGCTACTACAACTTTCAAGGATCCTCAGACGAACAGAATAGGATGGGTAGGGTGGTGACTTGTAAAACCGTCACCGAAATGGCTATCATTACTCCTTTTCTTGTCTACATATATATCTATACTCCGCAATCCGCTTTACGTTGTGTGGCGAAGCGGAGGGCACTAGTGCACCACTGTCACACCACCCTCCCCTCTCCCCTTTTCCTGTTCCAGTCGCGAAACGTTCGCGGGAGGAACGATTGAATTCGAATCACTTTAATTTAACCTTCACGGTTTTTCCCGAGATGCACATAGGAGAAAACAATATATTGGTTGACTGTTCTAGGAACTACGCTCTTAGAACTTTAAAAGCGAAGCACACTCTGTTGCATACCGCTACTCTTGCAGCGCCTGCCACTGTAGTTGGCTGAGCGTCTCCGTCAAGCATCCGCTCTTACTAAATCAACCTGTAACGGAACAGGCTGCTCTTCTTTGAATCTTCTCTTTCTCTATAATCGGATTTGGCACAGATCGCAAACTGCTGAGCAGTATTCAAATATTGGTCGAACGAGACTTTTGTAGCTACCTCTATCGTGGACAGGCTGCATTTCCCGAGAATTGTTCCAATGAATCTGTATGGCATATACCTTACCTGCTATTAGTTTTGTGCGGTCGTGCCACTATAAATCGCTTCCTACACATCCTCCTAGATATTTTATGAATGTGGCAGCATACAGCGAAACGTAGACAGATAAAAGTACATAAACGAAGAACATGAAAGTTTTTGAGAACATGAGCTACAGATAAATGCTGAAAATTAGATCAAATACCTAACCAACAAGCGCTGAATCGAACTGGGGAAAAAATTGTTGGGACAACTACAACTACACTGGAAGAAGAGACAGGTTGATAGGATGCATCCTGAGACAGCAAGAAATAGTTGAAGAAAATTGTAGAGGGGTACGGTAATCAGGTTTAAGTCGATGTAAGCTGCGCAGTATAGAGTAACGCGGAGAACTGCATTAAACCAGTCTCTCGGCTGATGACTACTACAACAATTACAACGACAATAAAGCTCACAACTAAGAGTGAAAGTTGTGTACAAAACGGGAAAAACTCTATATTTCCGTGCGTCTGATCACAAACAGTATGTGTTAGAACAACCATGATGCGCTGTACCTCTGAAATCGCGTAGCTTTTTCATGGGCAGCATCTTTGATATCTCCCATGGAACTCTTGAAAGAGTCAATTTCCACGAACAATGACGTGTTATCAATAGCACCTTGTTATTTCCGACCGTATAACGGATAGACACGTCACAGACAACTAGATCACTTGCCAAATCTGTACTGTATGGAAACATGTGAGCAGCTAAATCACCTTTAGACAGCAGATACTGACTGAAGTTAATTGCTCATCGAACTACAAATGTGAGAAAAATTCTCATTAAATCAGCGCAATTTGGACAGTGGTTCGCAGTGTACAGCCAGTTACTGGAAGAAGGCCACAACTTCGGATGAGAAGGTTTTACAAGAATGATCAGTACCCAAGAACTGTTACCATAATCGATAAAGTACACGAAATCTGCATTCTCAGGTATTTTACTCAATTATTGTTTACACGTTTGTAGCATTGTCTTCCTCCGCTGCCGTCTATTCCGTACACCGAGGAAGTAAGGACGATTCAAGAGTGGAATTAATGTATGGGGTAAAAGGATATCAAGACTAGCTGATGACAGTGGTATCCTCAGTGAAAGAGAGAAAGTACTACAATACTGTTGAATCCAATGAACATCTTACGAGTACAGAATGTGGATTGATAATAGACAAAAGGAAAAATGGCTCTGAGCACTATGGGACTTAACTTCTGAGGTCATCAGTCCCCTAGAACTTAGAACTACTTAAACCTAACTAACCTAAGCACATCACACACATCCATGCCCGACGAAGGATTCGAACCTGCGACCATAGCGTTCGCGCGGTTCCAGATTGTAGCGCCTAGAACCGCTCGGCCACCCCGGCCGGCAATAGACAAAAGGAAGACGAGAGTAATGATGAGTAGCAAAAATGAGGTTATTGAGAAACTTAATATCCAAACTGGGGGACTACGAAGTAGACGAAGTGAAGGGAATTTATCATCTTGGAGGCAAAATTACTCGTGACGAACGAAGCTAGAAGGATATAAGAAGCAGACTATTATTGGGAACGAGGGCATATCTTGGTAAAAGGAGTATAGTCGTTAATTTCAGAAAAAATTTTCTGGGAAAGTACCTTCGGCAGACAGCATTGTATGAATTTGAATTTGAGTTTGTGGAAAAACCGAAAAATAAGAGAATCGAAGCGTTTGAGGTGCAGTACTGTAGACGTATATTGAAAATTAGGAGTACTGATAAGATTAGAAATGAGATGGTTGTCCGGAGAATCGATTATGAAAGGAACTGTGAAAAACAGTGACAGGGAGAAGGGACAGAATGATAGGATATGCGTTGAGACATCAGGGAAATACTTGCGTCGTTAGAGGTCCGAGGGGGGTAAGGAATATGACATCCACACCGCATGTGCAAGTCTATTATTTGCATCCGTAAGTCCTTTAGCTTCATCTGATTATAATAAAATATTGTAAACCCATTTAGCCCATTCGATATGCTGCAGTTCAGAGGTAGGCTGGCGCCTCGCCTCGCCTCACTTTTCGTCTACAGAAGTAGAAACTCGTAGTTCACATTCCATGGGCTTAGAGCGTCGAGGTCATCCATGTAATCATGCTTTTCCCTGAAGAGGTCCACTGCAGCTCGGCCGAAATTCCGATACATTTTAGTAATTTAAGTATTTTTATAAGATGACGCCGTGCTACAGCCAGAATACCTTTGTTAATAATAAATGAATAGCTTGGTATTAAAATAGACGCAAATAGTTACATTGACACTGTCCATTATGTTTGCCCTGTTTAAATATCTGTTATTGGGGCTATCCGCATAGAGGCATCCACGAAGTAGTTACTACTGGTGATATCTGCGTTTACGCACACTATCCTTATTAACAGAGGGAGCTGTAGAGGGAAGACTTTCTGATGGGGAAGAAAGAGGCTAGAATACATCCAATAAATAATTTGAGATGTCGTGGTGCGCCGCTTCAAACGTCAGAAGACTGATGACGCAAAAGAAGCATGACTCAGGGATGCGACAGCGAGACCGCCGTAAGGCTACACTCGGTAGATGGTCGCTATTGCTTATCGCAGGCAAATGAGCACCGCAGCACCCCGGCACGTGTCCCGGAGGCAGTCTGCGGCTACAGAGGCGGGGCAGGGAGGCCGTGAGTGGCAGCGGGTGTGGAGCGGGGAGGTAATGAGGGAAACCCGAGGCGGCTGGCCAAGTGCGCGCCCCGGGAGGTCCTCGAGCGACCGGCCGCCCTGGGGAGCCGACCGCTAATTGCTACCGGGAGGGCCCGGGCACACCCGCTGTCAGCCGCGGGAGGGGCCGCATTGACGGCTAAATACTGGCTGCCGCCCACTGCTCTACGCCCATTCCTCCGGTGTCACTTTACTCTCTAAGCGATCCCTTGTTATTTATCGGTAACACTCGCCCACGTGGCTGCACGGCAGGGAGGCGCTCCCACCTGTTCTGCGATGCGAGGAACCTCCCGTGAATTCGAAAGTAAAAGTTTGCTAACCGATCTGACTAACTACGCTAAGAGGCTTTGGTCTTACACTGAGGTGACAAAATTCATAGGATAATGATATGAACACATACAGATGGCGGTAGAATCGCGTACACTAGGTAAAAAAGAGCATTGCATTGGCGGAGTTGTCGATTGTACTCAACTGCTTCATGCAATAAGTTTCCTGAAGTGATTGTAGCCGCATGGCGGGAATTAACAGACCTTGAACGCATAAGTATAGTTGGAGCTAAACGTATCTGACTTTCCATTTCGGAAATCGTTTGAGAGTTCAACGCAGTGGCCGACGGCCTTCACTTAACGACAGAGAGCAGTGGAGTTTGCGTTGTCAGTGTTAACAGACAAGGAACACTGCGGGAAATATACGCAGAAATCAATATGGGGCATACAACGAACGTATCCTTTAGAACACTGCGGCGAAATTTGGCGACAGTGGGCTATGACAGCGGACAAAATCATGTCCTGCAAGATGAGACCCTATTTCAGTTGATAAGAGCTGATGGTACGGCTCGAGTGTAGCCCGACACCACGAAACCATGCTTCTAAGTTGCCAAACAAGGCACTGTGCAAGCTGGTGGTGGCTCCATGATGGTTTGGACTATGCTTGTGTGGAATGGACTAGGCCTCGGATAAGTTCGGCTACTTGGAGACGATCTGCTCATTGATGGACTTCATGTTCCCAAACAAAGGCGGAATTTTATGTATAACAGTGCGCCATGTCACCAGGCCACAATTGTTCACAGTTGGTACCAAGAACATTCTGGAGGATTCGAACGAATGATATGGCCACCCAGGTCACCCGACATCATCATCATCATCATCATTTAAGACTGATTATGCCTTTCAGCGTTCAGTCTGGAGCATAGCCCCCCTTATAAAATTCCTCCATGATCCCCTATTCAGTGCTAACATTGGTGCCTCTTCTGATGTTAAACGTATTACTTCAAAATCATTCTTCACCGAATCCAGGTACCCTCTCCTCGGTCTGCCCCGACTCCTCCTACCCTCTACTGCTGAATCCATGAGTCTCTTGGGTAACCTTGCTTCTCCGATGCGTGTAACATGTCCCCACCATCTAAGCCTGTTCGCCCTGACTGCTACATCTATAGAGTTCATTCCCAGTTTTTCTTTGATTTCCTCATTGTGGACACCCTCCTGCCATTGTTCCCATCTACTAGTACCTGCAATCATCCTAGCTACTTTCATATCCGTAACCTCAACCTTGTTGATAAGGTAACCTGAATCCACCCAGCTTTCGCACCCATACAGCAAAGTTGGTCGAAAAATTGAACGGTGCACAGATAACTTAGTCTTGGTACTGACTTCCTTCTTGTAGAAGAGAGTAGATCGTAGCTGAGCGCTCACTGCATTAGCTTTGCTACACCTCGCTTCCAGTTCTTTCACTATGTTGCCATCCTGTGAGAATATGCATCCTAAGTACTTGAAACCGTCCACCTGTTCTAACTTTGTTCCTCCTATTTGGCACTCAATCCGTTTATATTTCTTTCCCACTGACATTACTTTCGTTTTGGAGATGCTAATCTTCATACCATAGTCCTTACATTTCTGATCTAGCTCTGAAATATTACTTTGCAAACTTTCAATCGAATCTGCCATCACAACTAAGTCATCCGCATATGCAAGACTGCTTATTTTGTGTTCACATATCTTAATCTCACCCAGCCAGTCTATTGTTTTCAACATATGATCCATAAATAGTATGAACAACAGTGGAGACAGGTTGCAGCCTTGTCTTACCCCTGAAACTACTCTGAACCATGAACTCAATTTACCGTCAACTCTAACTACTGCCTGACTATCCATGTAAAGACCTTTAATTGCTTGCAAAAGTTTGCCTCCTATTCCATTATCTCGTAGAACAGACAATAACTTCCTCCTAGGAACCCGGTCATATGCCTTTTCTAGATCTATAAAGCATAGATACAATTCCCCGTTCCACTCATAACACTTCTCCATTATTTGCCGTAAGCTAAAGATCTGGTCCTGACAACCTCTAAGAGGCCTAAACCCACACTGATTTTCATCCAATTGGTCCTCAACTAATACTCACACTTTCCTTTCAACAATACCTGAGAAGATTTTACCCACAACGCTGATTAAAGAGATACCTCTATAGTTGTTACAATCTTTTTTGTTTCCATGTTTAAAGATTGGTGTGATTACTGCTTTTGTCCAGTCTGATGGAACCTGTCCCGACTCCCAGGCCATTTCAATTATCCTGTGTAACCATTTAAGACCTGACATTCCACTGTATTTGATGAGTTCCGACTTAATTTCATCCACCCCAGCCGCTTTATTGCACTGCAATCTATTGACCATTTTTTCCACTTCCTCAAATGTGATCCTATTTCCATCATCATTCCTATCCCATTCTACCTCGAAATCTGAAACATTACTGATCGCATTTTCACCTACATTGAGCAACTCTTCAAAATATTCCCTCCATCTGCCCAAGGCATCCACAGGATTCACCAGCAGTTTTCCTGACCCGATCCCATCGAATTTATGGGACGTAATCGAGAGGTTAGTTCACGCACAAATTCCTGCACCAGCAACACTTTCGCAATTACGGACGGCTATAGAGGCAGCATGGCTCAGTTTTTCTGCAGGGGACTTCCAAAGACTTGTTGAGTCATGCCAGGCAGAGTTGCAGTACTGTGCCGCCCAAAAGAAGGTTCGACACGATTTTAGGAGGCATCCCATGGCTTTTGTCACCTCAGTCTACGTAAGTTCATCGAAATCATGTATTCAGTCTTTCAGTGACTATAATGTTGTCGAAACCGAATATGATAGAAAGAAGGCTGAAGTCGGTCTTCCGATGTTATTTCACCGCTGAAGATCATAATACAGTTCCTCCCGTGAATCATCGCACGAATGCTGAAATGGTAGACATCGAGACTGGCAATCTCGGCACAGAAAATAACTGAAATGGAACATAGACTATGCCATATTATGTGCTCCCCTTCCCCCAGTAGACTATGGATCAAAGTGCGGTATCAAGCGTTTGCGGAAAAAAAAGAACGAAATCTCTATCAAAACCAACATGGTTTCCGTAAACAGATGTCGTAGAACACAGTTCACTCTGTTCGTCCAAGTTACCCAGAGTGCCGTAGACAAAGCCTCTCATGTTGATGTCATGTTTGTTGACTTCTGAAAGGCATTCAGTACAGTTCCTCACAGTCGTTAGTGAACAAAGTATTAGCTTACCGGTTATCGGACCAGATTTGTAACAGTATACAAGACTTGCTAAGAGGTAGAGCTCAATACTTTATCTTAACATGATGAAATCGACAGATGATAGGACAATTTCTGGGCTACTCCAAGGGAGTTTTATAGGGCCACTGCCGTTCACAGTGCATGTGATCTAGTAGATGACGACGGAAACTACATGATGCTTTTTCCAGACGATGCTATCGTCTACAGGAAGGCTGCAACGCCAGAAGTCCGTAGCTAAATGCAGTAAGATCTACGGCGGACCGATGATTGGTGCAATGACTGACAGTTGACCTTGAATGTAAATAAATTTAACATAATGCGCTTAAATAGGCGAAGAGATCCATTATTGTTCTATCTCGCTACAGGTGGAAAATCTCTCGCAACGGAAACAACCGTAAAATATCCAGGAGTAACCGTCCCGAGTAAACTAAAGTTAAATTACCTGATAACACACATTATAGGCATTTGCCAAGCTGAAAATGATTGGAAGAATCTTATGGTAATGCAGTTCATTCATGAAAGAAATGACTTACAAAACCCTTACTCGATCTCATCTTGAGTGTTGTTAACCAGTCGGAGATCCGTACCAAGTTGACTTAACAGAAGATATAGAGCAGATCCAGTGAAGAGCGCCACGTTTAGTCACGTGATCATTTAGTGAGCATGAGAGCATTACGGAGATGCTCAACAAACTCCAGTGCTGGTAACTCTCCAAGACAGACATTGTGTACTGTCGAATATTGTGAGAGCGTACCCTCGAAGAAGAGCCGGACAAGTGCGTCTGTACTGAGTTGCGTTTTGACGCTTGGCAAGACCTGTTAAAATTATTGTGTAACTGGAACCGCCTGGCGCAGCGGGTGCCAGGGTCATGAGTTTCCTTTCCTTACAAATATTAAAGTCGTCAGTTCTTTAGTTTAAGTGACAAGGTTGCTTTGAGAGGATAACAGTTCATACCAATTACTTCGTTTACCGAGTTCGTAAGTAACACACTTACAAAAAATCAGTAGCTCTAAACATATTCGTATTGGCAGCTAAATTCAGGTCCATTTTCACATTGAGTTTGTCATTACTGTATTACTTTTCCAAATTAAACTGTAAATAATCACGGTAGCTTTATCGTTCAACTAGTAATGCAGCCCACCAACAGATGTTACTGGATAAGAATGACGACACTGATTTGTCCACTCATTTCGTGTGTAATTAAGCGTACCATCCGTGAATAAACCGATTAATCACTCCTTGTTGCCTTACCATTTGACGGTATACTTCCACACTCGTATTTTATGAACAGCTACAAACTGTCCATATTTTTGCCACTCGGATGCATACGAATATTCGACATGAAATCTGAACGACGACAAACTTCGCCCCTGATAAAGGTGCGAGAATAGTAGTGATTGGTCATTGTTGATCGAAACAGCAAGATATGCGTCCTGCTGGAAAAGACGGGCTTAACTCTGAATATTCCAGATAACCAGTGAGACGTGAGGGGTACGCTGGACTACAAACCACTACCGCTAGTAGTATCCCTTACAGACTCGAACACTGAAGGAACTGTCTGTCGGTCACGTTGTCACTGCCAGGTATTGTAAATGCTGTGGGTATCAAATCTTATTGCAGTTGTAATGTAGAAGAAATGTTTCGAAGATAACGACTATGAACGACTATAGCCCTTAGTCCATACATTGGCCCCAAAACTGGTCGATAGTTACGAGCAGCGTCAACACATTGGAACCAATATTGAGTTGAATTCCCATATAGCCAACGGAAGCACGTCTGACGGACACATCGCTGTCAGTGCATTTGCGGTTTTGAAAGTGAATAATTATATTTTATCATTGCAAAACAAAAGACGGAAACATGTAAGAGATGATGTCGGGCAGTGACTTTAAGACACACGTGTAAATACTCTAGTCATGTCGGGCAGTGACTTTAAGACACACGTGTAAATACTCTAGTCTCAGACGATCTATTGTGTGTCATTCAGAATAAGAAGACGTGCTCTGGAAAATTCGGTTTACAATCGGGCTTCGTGTGGTTTCATACGCCCTTCAATACACATAAGATCCATTCAATGCAAAAACATTCCAAAACCAATTGGAGATATGCATAGCCCACAAGTTTTTGAGTACAGAGTTAAGAGAAAAAGTTGTAAAGAGATTATATGAAAAGTATAAAGCAAATGGTTAAAATTATTTATGAATTAGAAATAAACTGTGTTTTACGTGAAATATGGAAACTCGTGACTCACGGCTCTGATACCATACGACCTAACCTACCCAGCCAGTCGAATATACAGCGTAGTTGTTGGACGATCATGTTTATGAAATTAATACTAAGACACAACCGGTGCCTAGCTAAACTAGTTTTGTCCTAAATTAGTTTCTTTCCTGTTCATTATATGGATCCAAATTTTGCAAAATGACTATCCATGCACAAAAGGATACCTTGATACTGTTTCATAGAGTAATTTGGTCCTCTTGTAATATGAAGTTATAATTTAAAAGAACTATATCCTCGTAGGAAGTTACATGCCTTTCTGTATGTAATCCATATAATCTAATGTGAAAAACTACATCAGTCAGATTTTCAGAAACCAAGAAAAGTAATAATTGTTGGAGCAACGTCTATTGCAACTTCTCAAAAAAGACAGAAACATGTAAGAGATGATGTCGGGCAGTGACTTTAAGACACACGTGTAAATACTCTAGTCTCAGACGATCTATTGTGTGTCATTCAGAATAAGAAGACGTGCTCTGGAAAATTCAGTTTACAATCGGGCTTCGTGTGGTTTCATACGCCCTTCAATACACATAAGATCCATTCAATGCAAAAACATTCCAAAACCAATTGGAGATATGCATAGCCCACAAGTTTTTGAGTACAGAGTTAAGAGAAAAAGTTGTAAAGAGATTATATGAAAAGTATAAAGCAAATGGTTAAATTTATTTATGAATTAGAAATAAACTGTGTTTTACGTGAAATATGGAAACTCGTGACTCACGGCTCTGATACCATACGACCTAACCTACCCAGCCAGTCGAATATACAGCGTAGTTGTTGGACGATCATGTTTATGAAATTAATACTAAGACACAACCGGTGCCTAGCTAAACTAGTTTTGTCCTAAATTAGTTTCTTTCCTGTTCATTATATGGATCCAAATTTTGCAAAATGACTATCCATGCACAAAAGGATACCTTGATACTGTTTCATAGAGTAATTTGGTCCTCTTATAATATGAAGTTATAATTTAAAAGAACTATATCCTCGTAGGAAGTTACATGCCTTTCTGTATGTAATCCATATAATCTAATGTGAAAAACTACATCAGTCAGATTTTCAGAAACCAAGAAAAGTAATAATTGTTGGAGCAACGTCTATTGCAACTTCTCAAAAACCGAATCAGTTACTTCATAATGCTCATAGAAAAAAGATCTAATTCACTATACCTTCCATCCAGCGACTAAATTTTCGTTCAGAAGAAAAACATACGACTTTATGCCCTGACTTTTCGGAAATGTTAAAAGTATAATGCAGGCGTTTGTCAGGATTCTCCATCGTCACAAAATCCTCGGTCTATCACATAGCTTACGGTTTATGGCAAGAATTTGAATGAAACAAGCTTTATTGCAAAGGAAAAAAAATACATAAATGTAGACGAAACACAATACAGTCAAAGATAATACGGCATATAAAAATATATACACCAATAATCAGTCTTTTTTTAGAGTTATAGAAGGTATAGTTTCCAAAAGAGATTCAACAATTGTGCAGACTTTCGGTTGTCACGCATCCGCTGTGACACTGCGATTTTTGTGGTTACTCATGGCAGAATAAGCTCAAGAACTTGTTTGTTATTCCATTGTTCCCGAGGCACTGTGTTTTCAAGTGTCCAACCCGGAAGTACAAGCGACAAACAAACTAGGATTTCGAATCGACAACAAAAACAAACAATGTTGGCACCAGTGTGTGGTCGGCGCCCTTAGAAGTTAGGTCGAAATACCGAGAAATAACGGGGTCACACCAACACTGGGGTCATGGTGGTTCTACCGCTATATCAACTGAACGAACACTGTTCTCGTCACCTTTGGTCCCAATGTGTGGACCCGACCTAAATGATGTGCAGGTCAACAAGGCGCCCGCGTGTTTCGTTCTCTCCAGACAAAGAGAGAGACAGAGCATACTGTGCGGCGTTGCCACTGCGCTTTCTGTGTCTGCCCTACACTCACCCTCCAGCCGTTGCCCACCGTGGTAACTGCCAAAACCGGGGTAAGCGCTACATTGGGCCACAGTATTGACTTCTGACTGTGCCTAGTACCTAGTAGAGTTTATACGCTCGAAAAACTATCTCGACCTCTGCGTAACATAATACATATCGTGCTTGCTTTATGCCACGCATACACTATAGTGGGTAAGGAACCTCATCATATCTCAACTAGCTTGAAAATCAACGCTGAGAGTTCTTCGTGAACTCCTCAAGCACAGTCTACAGACAGACGCGCCAATGACGCTGTTGGCTGGAGCGTCATGTGATACACCCTCCACCTGTCTTCTTATGTGCACACCACGTGTAGTTATCCAGTTCGCAGTGTTTCCTTAAACCACTTTCTATCATTTTCCAAGTGCCCTTTTATCAACTTAGCATCGAATTTGCCATTCTTACGAAACTGGAATACGCTGTTAGCGCTAGAGCTTATTTTTATAACCTAACCTCCTCTTCCTCTATTTCATTTTCTAACCAAAAAATGTACCATTGCGTTACATTTCCTGCTGTTAACACCTGTGCAGATTCCTGTCACAGAAGACGTAAAAATCTGAGCGATGTCGCCGCTGTGGAGAGCAGTTTCAGTGGTGAAGAAAAAATTCTCAATGGATAAGTAGCTACGAGGGACATTCAATAATTAAAGAGACAAATCGGTGGAGAAATGAAACAGTTTGTAGGAGTTTCGTATTTATCATGAATTGACGGTGGTGTTCACGGGATGAGCTAAGAACACCCGACGGACAAAAATAGTTTTGTTTGTAACCTCAATGTTGCATTTAACGATGGCGTGTGCGCTTGAAGTTTCCACGTTAGTTGGACAACGTTCAGTGATCAGTTTTTGCCTTCTGAAGGTGATAACCGGCTAAAATTTTTGCTTAAATGCTTTTGCATTATGGTGACAGCTGTATGAGCCGCGGAAACATTCATAGGTGGGTAAAACATTTAAAATACTGTCGAATCTCAGTGACTGGTGACCAATCAAGGTTTTGGCGGCCAGGTGTCAACTTCTTCAGTTGAAACCTGGATTGGTGATATTATTCGTGAAGACCAAAGTGTTACAGTGGAAGATATAGCAAAAGCATTTACGGTAAGTATTGGCACAGCTCATAACGTTATCAGTAACAAACTCAAGTATAGCAAAACAAGCGCAAGATGGATCCCGAAAGAGGAAGGAGGAAACAAGACACAAACGTGTGTGCAGGTTTGAAAGAACTCTGAGAAAGAGAAGTTGACCCCTTTCTAAACAAGATTTTAACGTGGTATGAAACTTGGGTTCTCCATTTCGAACCAGAGTCCAAAAGACAAAGCTTGGAATGAAAGCACGTCAGCGCACGTGACCGAAAGAAATTCAGATCGCAATCAACAGCGGGAAAAAGTCCTGTTGACCGTTTTATGGGATCTGTTTATTCGGAAGATCAGTGTACAGTAAACAGTACCTAATACTCAGACATTCTGACGAACAAAGTAAAGCTAACTTTGAGAGAAAAGAAGATCTCAAAGAAAAAGGGTGATATTTGGTACACGACAATGTTCGCCCTCGTATAGTCTTCCTATACCGAGTAGGCAAGCCTCCGACCTCCACGTTCTGTGATGAGGCGTGGAAGTACAATACCTGATCTTGTACTCGCGGTTTCAGCCACTTTCCATAGATGCTTAAGACAGTAGAACGCTGACATCCAACTAGCTATACCGTTGCCGAGATACTCTTTCCCAACTCTAGAGCCATTAAGTACCGGGTCGTTATAATTAAAGTGCAGCTACTCAAACAGGTGCGGTGTGGGCTCTGATTATCGTATGGCAGCGAAACTTGGTAGGTATTCTAATGTCTTAATGCCGAATCGATTACAGCGGAAAAAAAATTAGTACCAACTTTGGCACCAGTTGCAAATCTGGAGCTGTGAATGCAAGAAAGTAGTACAGAAATGTTTCCATCTGTAATGAACCAGGAACGGTAGGTGGGCAGAAAAGCTAAAACAAGTGAGAAAGGCAAAATGTTGACTTTATTATGAATCGCCGCTTACACGATTAAGTCAATATCGGCACGGGAGACGTCGACTAGATGCTGCACAGTGCCACATTTGCACCTGGTGGCGAAAATTGGGACTAATTTTTTTCCAGAGTTAATCGGTTCCACTTTAACGCAATATCATATCTATCAAGTTTCGCTGCCATGCAAAGATTATAGACCACACTGCACCTCGATGAGTGGCTGCACTATAATTACAACCACCCTGTAACTGTCGTTTGTCAAAATCGATTATGTCAGTGAATTTCTCCATTTTCGACCCGTATCGTCACTAGAATGATTCCCCAGTCGTCTATGCTCCACTTACGTATTCTCTATACAGCTTCACGTACACGCAACGTCACCAGGCGGTATTCACTCTCGTGGTGGGCAGAGGTCATATTGTTTTGACTCGTCAGTGTGTAAGCTTCACTCCGAGAGAAACGCGAACAGATCCAGGTTCATTCGAAGATTCATATTTAGAACTGCCTACGTTATTGACACACATCCCTACATTTCTTTCAGTGACGATACCTCTTTGACTGGCTAACTAAGCAGGACAACGCAACAACGTATCATGCTTTCAGGGAGTCAGTGCTCCGCCGCTCGCGGGTCTGTACGGGGTGTTGGCGCTCGCTGCGAGTAGAAAACAACCTCAGGGTTCTCGGTGGGGCTCCAGCCAGCTGATGCCTCGACGCAGGGTGTCCACAAAGATCCACCCCCGCTGCGAAAGCGATGACTGTAGACTTTATTCTGTCACTCCCGATACCGATTCACACTTCACTTTTTTCTTCTTAATTTGTCTTGTCTCTCCATTTTTCCAAAGTCATCTACAGCAGACTATTCTTCACCAGAATGTCATAAATCATGTTTCTGCAAAGAGTAACGCTGGATTTCCAGACACTACTCTGACATGGGTTACTGGATATAATCTTCAGAGAGTGGTGTCAAAAGCTGTCGAATTGTGTGTATGATAGTTTGCTACGTGGTTAGGCCGTGAAAAAATCACAATGAGTTTTGAGATCAGTGCTTCTTGTGTATCATTTGTTTCAGCAACAGCAGCGTCAAGGACTAAAACCATTGCTCATTTATTCCTCTCTAACCATGTCCGGCTAAAATACAGGGCGCGTACTATCTCTGACGCAGAGAGTCTACCCCAGGAATTGGAACATCTGAGAACTGTATTTCGAAAAAATGGGTACTCAGAGTGGCAGATTCAACGTGCTCTCCGCCCAACCACAACCTGTTGAGATAGATGAAGTCACGAGGGAGGAGGTAGGCACTGCATTTATTCCATACACAGGCGCACTCTCGGGGAAAATCGCCCGCATTCTGAAGAAACACCGGGTCGGAACTGTGTTTTGTCCTCCAAATAAAACTCGTGCACTGGTGGGGAGTGCCAAAGATGACCTCGGTTTGAGGAAGGCCGGCGTGTACCAGATTCCGTGTCAATGTGGCAAGTCGTATATTGGTCAGACGATGCGTACCGTCGAGGATCGATGCCGTGAACACCAGAGGCACACTCGACTGATGTATCCGAGCAAGTCGGCGGTCGCTGAACATTGTTTGTCAGAAAATCACGCCATGGAGTATGACCGAACGGGGATTCTGGTACAGACGTCGAGATACTGGGACAGCGTTGTTAGAGAGGCCATCGAAATTCGCACCAATGACGACCTCGTAAACCGTGACTGTGGCTTGGGAACCAGCGATTGGGTTAATCAAGAGTAAATCGAGCAAACGTATAGTTGTGACGAACACGGCGGACAGAGCCATCACACCGACGTTATCTCAGACGGCGTCGCGATCTGTTCCACCGCGCGACCGTGGCGCGGGGCGCGGACGGCGGAGGGAGCGCGCCGCGGGCGGAGAGTATTTAAATCGGCCGCCGCCGCGACCGAACCCAGTTCCCTCTGAGCAGCCATAGCGTACGGATCTCCGTGCCGGCACGTTCACAGGAGCTCAGTCCGTCAGTTCACCTGATGATGGCGACATGTATGATCGCCGAAATATTGTGCCCGTTGGACACTATAGATCGGCAGCACACCCGTGGATATTTTGATTATCAAATACGCCGGGAGAAACTCAAGAATCACATTATATTTTTTTCGATCGTTTACACTTTTAGATTTCCTTGTTTGGTTTGTGACTTAATGGCGCTGTTTACTTTTCTCACTCCATCCATTCTTGTCACCTTCCCCTTCAGCTCTCTCTCTCTCTCTCTCTCTCTCTCTCTCTCTGGTCAAACATCTACACTTAATTAGAATAACAACAGCGACTGTATAAAACTAGACGGTGGGAAACAAATTGACTGCAATAATCAGATGCAGTGGTTTACTACCATGTACTAAGCGATCTGGGATATTAACTCTCATCATTAGGTTTTTTGACCAACATCTGATGTACTACATCCAGTTTAACGTCGACCAGAGAGGTTACATTTTAATTATGACAGAAAGCGCTGAAATACATGTGGCTTAGTGACAATCTCACTGTGAGTATACTGAAATTATAGTCGCAAATCAGTGTAAACATCCGTAAAATTTACATTGCTCAGTGCACCCAGACAGAATTTATATTTTGCCTACTGGCTTCGGTTTCGCTGCACAGCCGTCATCTTCGCTTGCCATGTAGGTTGGAAAGCGAGCGTGACGATTGCATACCAGGAGATGGCCCGAGGATGGCGCCGTGACCGAAACCGGTAACCAGTAGGCAAAATAAAAATCAGAAATTGCGACAATACACTGAAACATATATTATTTCCAAACTCTATTGGTCGCTGTTCCAACCGACAGTATGTCGAGGGTATCTACAATAACCTCACTTCAGACTTATATGTCAATAAACTTTATGGGCAAATATGGTTATATATACAGGATGTCTCTTCTAAGAGTCGTCAGGCGCAATTTCTCTGGTGTTTGATAGATATTTGCAGTTTCGTTTTACAGTGTGTAGCTGGAGTCTAGCCAGACAAATATTGCTCATCACGTCTATCTTGCGACGTCCGGTGTCGATAGAAAGCCTCGGTTTGTTTCCCGTTACACACATGATTTTGAAAGCGGAATTTTACGTGCCCATTGAATTGCGTTATTTGTTTCATCGATATGTATTAACAGGGATACTAAACCAGAAGAATATCAGTACTCCAGTAACGACAACACCTCTCTGGCTGTGCTGTTTGCTGCCGCCGTGCAGAAGCGCTACTGAAAAGTAAACCTACCCAAGGGATTACTCTTCGATTTTGATTGGCTTGGAGTATGTCGTAGTGTAGAGCAAAATAGGAGGCACATGGTTTTTTTTTTTTTTAATACGTGCTCATAAGGCCGCTAAGGGGGTGAAACATCACCTTGAACGGAGTTAAAGAAAGAACTTCGAATAAAAGTTCTATGGTTTTTAATGTACGTTACAACAGAGCACCCGAATTTGTCGAAAAACTGATTTCTTTCAAAATCCCTTCCCCCGCTATTTTGTTTTTCATTTCGACATTTGACGAATAGCAAAACGTTTAGCATCGTTACAACCGAATTCAGTTGTACAAGGTGCAGTGATACTCCAAAGGTGCATTTGTCAGAAATAAGCTCGAACTATCTCTATCTGTGTCACTGCACACGCACCCGTTATGTGTCTGTGTCAATGCCAATTCTCATTTTGGGTTGCTTAATAAGTATTTCTTAACGGCTTTGCCGGAGTGGATACAATAATTCTCGTCAGATCACCGAAGTTAAGCGGTGTTGGGCTTGGATGGGTGACCATACAGGCCTCCATGCGCTGTTGTCATTTTTCGGGGTGCACTTAGCCTCGTGATGCCAATTGAGGAGCTACTCTACCGAATAGTAGCGGCTCCGGCCAAAGAAAACCATCGTAACGACTGGGAGAACGATGTGCTGACCACACGCCTCTCCTATCCGCATCCTCAGCTGAGGATGACACGGCGGTCGGATGGTCCCGATCGGTTACTCGTGGCCTGAAGACGGAGTGATTTTAATAAGTCTTTCTCAGATAAATATATTCTAAATGCATATCCGTTTGATTTTATGAAATATAAAATATTTGCGTTTTATTTTACATTTGGTGTATTTTGTTTGTTTTCAAGCTGTAACCTTTTCTGATGTAATTATATTGGATTGGAAAATGTTTGCATCTTATTTTAAATCTGTAGAAGTGTAGAATTGTTTGGGTCTAAAAATGGTGGATGCACTTCGATTTTGCACATCAGCCACATTGAACAGTTGCAATTTCGTGACGGGAGTCACAAACAGGATCATAGTTTTTAAAGCAAAAGTGAACAGGTGTCTCACATTTAGTTGGTTTCTGTTCAGTGTAACCACTCTAGCGCCATGCATATTTACAAAGGTTGACTCGTCTCCAAGAAGAAATCTAACTGTGAATGAGGGATGAATTTTCAGTATGTATTTCTTAAATGTAAATTAACATCACAATTACATACTATAAGAGAAAGAGAGGGGAAATCGTCTCTTTCTTCCTGCTACTTTCGGGAAATTGTAATTCTCCGAAGTACTTGTTGCAGAAAATCAAATTCCACTCAGCATTTTTTTTTTACCCGAACAATTCTGCACTTTCTCGTTACTGTGCAGATTTGCAATAATGTTAAAACAATAATGTACAAACAATTTAAAATATAATTAAATATGAAAATATTACAACTTGAAAACAAATAAAATACAGCAAAAGTAACAAGAAAACACGAGATATTTCATATTTCATAAAATTAAAAGGAAATGTATATACAGAACAATATCTATAGAATATATATTTAGAATATATGTATCTGTCAAAGACTTATTAAAGACACACATCGGGCGCGTGTACAACGATATAGATATTTCTAGCTTATTTCTGACGAATGCGTCTTTGGAACGTCAGTTCTTCATATATGACTGAATTTGGTTTTAACGATGCTATGCGGTTTGCTGATAGTCAGCTGTTGAAATGGAAAACAAAATAATGGGGGAGAGGGGGGGGGGATTTCGAAAAAAGTGAATTTTCGACAAATCTGGGTGCCCCATTGTAACGTACATCAGAAACTATAGACGTTATTTTTAGTACTTGCTACTGTTTCAACGGCATTCATTCAGAAATATTAAAGGCAGTGTTTCACTCCCTAAACAGCCGATGGGCATGTACAGAAAATATGTGTCTCTTATTTTGCACTACACTACAACATCTTCGAAGCCGATCAAATTCGAATTGTATCCCTTGGGTAGGTTTACTTGTCAGTCTTGGAGTCTTCGTATTTTACTGTCCCTGCTAATACATACTGATCAAACAAATGTCGCAATAGACTAATTTAGGAACGTTCGTCGAATGTGCACGTTAATTCCGCTTTAAAAATGTTTGGTGTGTAACGGGTAACAAACCGACGCTTCCCGTCGACAATGTTCGTCGCATGAAAGACACAATGAGCAGCATTTATTTGCACTGATTCCAGCTACATACGGCGAAGGAAAAATTGCAGATGTCTTCCGAAACATCAGAGATATTACTTGACTACTCTTAGAAAAAAGTTTTGGAAATTTGTGGCAAGGTCTTACGGGACGAAACTGCTGAGGTCATCGGTCCCTAAGCTTACACATTACTTGATCTAACTTAAACTAACTTACGCTAAAGTCGACACACACATCCATGCCTGAGGGAGAACTCGAACCTCCGGCGGGGGGAGCCGCACGGACCGTGGCAAGACGTCTGAGACTGCTCAGCTACCCCGCGGGGCTGCTCTTAGGAGAGACCTCGTGTAGACTTATACACAGGGTGTCTCGCTCCAACCTCCCTGATTTCAAGGACCCAGGAGAGGACAACCACTGTAGATACGACGATGAAAGATGCACCACATTGTAGAGCATCTCAAAAAATTTATATCCCCATGTCATAAGTGCCAAGTATCGTCGTCAGAGTGCAGTATGGTCGCATGAAGTGCGAATGGCGACTCCACAGCAGTGCGCGCAAGCAGGAATGTGTGGTTTGCACAAACAAAATCGCCGATTACTGTTCAAAGAAATTATCTTCGTGTGTATGAATGTGATCTACCTTTTGTGAAAACAATCAAGGAATGGTGTAGGAAGTTTCTGGTAACAGGAAGTGTTCTGAAACATTCTGGCGATGCACGGTACGGAGTTTCAGAAGAGACAGTAGAGGACATCAGACAAACGTTTCTCAGAAGCCCATGTAAGTCAATTCGTCAAGCATCTAGGCAGCTTGCGGCACCTCGATCGACAATGCATCGTGTAGTTCACCAGCGTCTTCGTATGTGTGCCTACAAAGTGCAAATTCTGCAACATATGACGCCGAACGACAAACCACGTCGACAACAATTTGTTACAAATATGCTTCAGCTTATTGATATGGATGCCAGCTTCCTGGAAAGATATTTATTCTCAGATGAGGCAAACTTTCATCTATCAGGAAGAGTTAATAGGCATAATGTTCGAATCTGCAGTTTGCAAAATCCGCACATTGTCATTGAACATGTTCGTGATAGCCCTAAACTAAACGTCTGTTGCGAGCTAATACACGACAGGATTGTTGGACCGTTCTTCTTTGCGGAACAAACAGTGAATGGATCAGTGTATCTGGACATGTTGAGCAGTTTGTGTACCCTCAGACATAAGACTTGCAACCCAACATCATTTTTCAACAAGATGGAGCTTCGCCGCATTGGTAAATGGCTGTTCGCAAGTTCCTGGATAGGAAATTTCTCAACTGTTGGATCGGAGGTGGAGGATCCATTGCCTGGCCATCGCGTTCACCCGACATTACGCTGCTTGATTTCTTCATGTGAGGATTTGTGAAGGACCGCGTGTATGCAACCAAAGTGGACGATATTCCTACGTTGTCACATCATATCACTAATGCGATTGCAACAATAACAGCGGAAATATTACAAAAGAACTTGGCAAGATTTTGAATGTAGACTCGATACTCTTCTTGCTGCAAACAGTTCACACGTAGAGGTGTATTGATGATAAAGAAATTATTTGAGATGCTCTATAATGTGGTGCATTTTTCATTGTCGTATCTACTGTGGTTTTCCCTGGGTCATCGAAGTCAGGGAGGTTTGAGTGGGACACCCTGTATATTGCAATAATCATATAAGCCCGGTTTACTTTCATTTACAACAACTTCTCGGATAATATTGAGAAAAGTTTCATCGTCAACATTAAGAGGCGTTACAGCAATGTAGTGATTGTTTCAAGAATTTTCCAAGGGCGCCAATAAAAGTAAATTGTTCCATAAAAAGCCATACTTGCTTGAATATCATTGTAGTTACAGTTTATAGGGAGTAAACGTGGAACAAAATTACAGGCACTTCTGCGTTCTGCCATTTGCGAAAAAAACAATGTTGACGGAGAAGATGCTTGTTACACTGCCCCGTTAATTTGTTTCGTTCATCATCAGAGTTTGTAACTGTGAAAGTAAGAAATAGTTAACCGGAAAATCGAAACCGTTTTTCCTACATATTCTGGAGGCTCCATTGTGATCAACTGAACGTTTGAGGACGCAGTTTTCGGTTGATTGTGTGGATTTTGGATCCGATTGACATTTTAACGACGACTAACAGCTACAGATCGACGCTAGGAGGGATTTTATCTGATTTGGAAGCAGGAGAAAGAACCGAAGAATTGAGAGATACTAGCGGAAACAATTTAGGTTTATCTCGGCCTCGATTTTAAGAGGTTACAACATTAGACTCCTTTGCTGTATTTTGGAATACCATGAGGAGTGACAAGTTGATAACATATCTAGAAACGGCAACATCAGACGAAATAGAAAAGATAGATCAAAATATAGTTCTCTGCACCACTTAAAGTCAATAAATCTTTACATAAGTTAATTTTCAAATCATTTTCAGATGACCAAAAATTGAAAACTCTTGAGAGATTCTCTGGCTTTATTACTCAATAAAATGTTGGAGCACTTCAATTTAAGAAGTCATCTATCGAAGAGTCATTTTTAGACCAGAATAGGGAGTATTCTGCAATATAATGCAGATAGTGGGACGGAAAATGTAATGCCTACCGATATTCGGTATTATTTACCCAACATAGAAAAACTTGTGTTCAATACAAACAACATTAAACGTGAAGAAGATGATGACAGTGAAGATGATATAGAAGATGGTATATTACTGCGGAACGATAAAATATATAGTTCACTGGAGAAGAAGACCAAAATGCTTCTGATTCAGAAATAGACTATAAAAGCGGAGGAGCACAATTCTCACCCCATTCAAGCGATCCACGTAAATTTATCCTGTCGTTTCGTGACGTTGATGGTGCTCTTAAGTCATTTAGCGGCAGTGATGGGTACTCATTTAAAAAGTCGATCGTAGATCTTAGGAAACAGACCCTCTCGGATAGTCGTGCGCGTAGCACGCCGCTTCCAGCATTGGGGGAGGGGCGCCGCCGGATTAACGACGAGGACCGGTCTGCTGAGCAGCCTGGATGTGGTTTTTAGGCCGTTTCCCACCTCCGATTAGGTGAATACTGGCATGGTACCCAGATCCATACTCAGTTACACGATTTACAAACATTTCGAAAACGTTCGTACACTTTCAAATGGATGACGCTAGATGCAAACACACTGAGTACACTGTTTCCGTCTGGAGGTGGGTGAGAGGGGGAAGGAAGGGGTGGTGGCAGGGGAAGATTATCCAGCCATGCTACACCACTAAAATAGCTAACTCTAGAATAGCAGGACAAACCTGTTAAGAAGCGAGGCAAAGACCAGGAAAATGAAGAACGGGTTGTAGATTTGAGTAAGCTTCCAGTTCCTGGGCAGAAGCATTTTACTTTGTAGGCTCAACCGAAAGACGCTTTGAAAGAAGAATTCGACGTGAAAACCGGTGCTGCATAGATCCATAAACTGCTGTCTCGTCCAAAGAAGAAACGGGAAGATGCTCTACAATAATATTTTCCCGCAAAGAAAGACAGTGACAGCTGCGCTGGTACTGATAGTGACTCGCTATTATAGTATGGCATAGACGGGATAGAAGGCGATTCGGGTGCAAAACGTTTAATTAATGGAATAGAAAATGTAATATAATTTAAGGAGGAAATGAGACATTACGAAAATGATGCGAAGTTCTTGCTGAAAACCAATAACAGAAGTTACGGTAATGGAACTTTCGGAAATTCCAATAACAAATAGGCTAAATACTCAAGTAACAGAAACACCAAAATCTCAGATTGGGATCCAAACAGAAGTTCTCTCTCCTGTGGCGCCAGCGGCCACAAGACAAGTAATTGCAACCACAGGAGTAAGGGAAGAGAAGCTCCAGTTGCAACGAGCCTGGTGATATCTCATCAGAATGCACGAGGTAATAGAAGAAGAAGAATCAAAAGGTTTCAGTGAATGCAATGGCTGTGAAGAAGAGTGCTACAAACTGAAGGATTGAAAATGACCAAATAAGTAATCGGATGGTGAGGGCGCTAAGTGGCTGTGGCAGTCTACTTAATTTATAGCGACAAGGTGTTGAGGAGACAATGGACGCTCCAAGATTGGAGGAAACAGATGTCATTATGGCAGGATTTCGGGTAAAACTTTGCCCTCCACAAGGATATTTTACAGGTAGTGTCGAGATTTATGATTCGAGAATTGTAATGGATATTTATGCTTTTTCTTAAGGTACTATGAATTTAGTCATGGTAGTTAGAGACTGTCTTCTAGACAAAGCTGAAGTTTTAAGAAGTAGTGACGGAATTACTGTTAGGAATCCAGAAAGGAAATTTCATCCCATGTGTATGAATGTAGCAGACAAATCAGTGTTAGACGCTGAAAGCTCTTTTAGCGACCGAACAAAGGAACGTATTGAAGATTAATGACTGACCTCAAAAAAAGACGAATTACACCGATGTGACGGCCGTTGTGGCCGAGCGGTTCTAGGCGCTACAGTCTGGAACCGCGCGACCGCTACAGTCGCAGGTTCGAATCCTGCTTCGGGCATGGATGTGTGTGATGTCCTTAGGTTAGTTAGGTTTAAGTAGTGCTAAGTTCTAGGGGACTGATGACCTCAGACGTTAAGTCCCATAGTGCTCAGAGCCATTTGAACCATTTTTACACCGATGTCAGACAGAAGAGTGTTTTCAAGGAAGAACACCCAGCATAGAGCTGATCCAGCATCTTGATACTAAGAGAGAAAAAAGACTTGACAACCAAGTCCAGATGAAGCTGTATCAAGGAATAATCTAACCAAAAACACCCGAATACGCTAGTCAGGTCTTACTTGTAATAAAGAATGAGGAGCAAGTCCTCTGAAGAGATTACAGTAAATAAAATAACGGTGAGGGACTGGTACTCATTGCCCCATATAGAAGATCTAGATAAACTACTGGATGCCTATGCGCTTCGCACACTAGGCTGCAAGAATGTATTTATTTCATCTTGATGTTGAAGACGGTTCCAGTTTAAGAAAGTACCATTTGGATTATCAAATATTCCTGTAGTTTTCCAGCGCTTTATTAACGTTATTCTTGGGGCATTAGCTCGAGAGAACATTTTATTTATTTACACGGATGGCATAATAGCGGCAATGAGTAAGGATTTTTAATTTAACGCAAATATAAATATAATAAGAGAATAATAACGATAACTCGTCAGATATTTCTGACGGGACTTCTTTTCCAAGATTGCCGGATCTTTAAACCACAGAAATAAATGAAATTTCCTGGTAGATTAAAACTGTGTGCCCGACCGAGACTCTAACTCGGGACCTTTGCCTTTCGCGGGCAAGTGCTCTACCATCTGAGCACTTGCCAGCGAAAGGCAAAGGTCCCGAGTTCGAGTCTCGGTCGGGCACACAGTTTTCATCTGCCAGGAAGTTTCACGTTTTTCATATTAGGTGCATTGTGTTGCAACCTACTGCCAGGTACTCCAGCGACCTCAGTAGTCATTAGACATCGCCAGAGAACAGAATGGGGCGCTCTGCGGAACTCACAGACTTCGAACATGGTCAGGTGGTTGGGTGTCACTTGAGTCATACATCTGTACGCGAGATTTCCACACTCCTAAACATCACTAGGTCCACAGTTTCCGATGTGATAGTGAAGTGGAAACGTGAAGGGACACGTACAGCGCAAAAGCGTACAGGCCGATCTCGTCTGTTGACTGACAGAGACAGCCAACAGTTGAAGAGGGTCGTAATGTGTAATAAGCAGACTCTATCCAGCCCATCACACAGGAATTCCAAACTGCATCAGGATCCACTGCAAGTAATATGACAGTTAGGCGGAAGGTGAGAAAACTTGGATTTCATGGTAGAGCGGCTGTTCATAAGCCACTCATCACGCCGGTAAATGCCAAACGACGCCTCGCTTGGTGTAAGGAGCGTAAACATTGGATGATTGAACAGTGGAAAATCGTTGTGTGGAGTGACGAATCACAGTACACAATGTGGCGATCCGATGGCAGGGTGTGGGTACGGCGAATGCGCGGTGAACGTCATGTGCCAGCATGTGTAGAGGCAACAATTAAATTCGGAGGCAGTGATACTATGCTGTGGTCGTGCTTTTCATGGAGGGGACTTGCACCCCTTGTTGTTTTGCGCGGTAGTATCACAGTACAGTCCTACATTGATGTTTTAAGCACCTTCTTGCTTCCCGCCGTTGAAGAGCAATTCGGGGATCGCGATTGCATCTTTGAACACGATCGAGAACCTGTTCATAACACACGGCCTGTGGCGGAGTGGTTACACGACAATAACATTCCTGTAATGGGCTGGCCTGCACAGAGTCCTGACCTGAATCCTATAGAACACCTTTGGTATGTTTTGGGACCCCGACTTCGTGCGAGGCCTCACCGACCGACATCGATACATCTGCTCAGTGCAGCACTCTGTTAAGAATGGGCTGCCATTCCCCAAGAAACCTTCCAGCACTTGATTGAACGTATGCCTGCGAGAGTTGAAGCTGTCTTCAGGGCTAAGGGTGGCTCACACCATATTGAATTCCAGTATTACCGATGCAGGGCGCCACGAACTCGCAAGCCATTTTCAGCCAGTTGCCCGGGTACTTTTGATCACATAGTGTTCGTTCATTAGCGTCTAAACTTGTGCTATTGCGAGACACGAGTGATTCAAAAATATGCAGATTAAATTTTTATATGTTTCGCTAAACCCGTAAGAAAGAAGACGGTGGACAGAGATTTTAAATCTCGCACTCATTACTCTTTGGAAATCCTCGATCCCAGCGACCTAATGTTAACGTGATATTTCAGATTAGGCAGTTCAGCGTCTTGATTTAGTTTTGAAAACTGCAGCGGACAAGCCTTCCTCATGACTATACAGGGTATTAAAAAATATTCCATATTTTGCGAGGTGGTAATGAGGACACAAACAAGGAAAAAAGTCCAGTAAACACGGACTCTAAAAAGCACTGTGTGACGCTACGGGGTGGTTAAATTAAATTCTATCAATAAAATTGGGCTCTGCTTCTGTCCGTCTACGGGCACATTTATTTAACTACAATGCGTCACTTCATTTACAGTAACATTGTAGAATGGTTGCTGAGAACTGGTCAGGATTCCACTAACTGCTAGCTTAGCAGGTTTTAAATTATTGGCGCAACTACAAGTGATTTAAGCTTTCACTGTTCAAATTTGTCTCTAGTGATTAACGCAAACTACTGTGCAACAATAAATGATGTGACTCGAGCCCCCAATGGTGGGGGCACTATAAATTTAATAAACTGGCTGGAAAAAAGCGAAATTGTGTTCACAGCTATGAATTACGATGAAATATCCTCGCTCAAAACGATACAACTATTAATTGTGTTGTAGATCGATTAGGCTAGAATTCAAATAACGTTTCCACTATCTGCTGTGGCAAAATTAGCAGAGCCCAAACTGAGCCCGAAAAGAACTAACAATAAGACAAAAGCTGCAAAAAATTCGTCAATCTACATCCAACACGAAATATTTTCAAACAACTAAGTTGCGGCTGGACCACCGCTCGTATTGTCTGACAGACAGAGCCCCACCAAACCGACCATGAGGCTTCTGCATCCAGACAACTGCAAGAATGCGACGGACAGACAGATCTTTTTTTTTATTATTCTCACTCCAGAAGGGAGAGAGTGAGATGAAGGGAGAGCATGTGCCCTTTTCAGCCATAGGTTTTGGTTATTCTGTTTCGGCACAATTTAGCTGTTGCTGTCGAAGTGGAGGTATTTTCATTTTGCTTGCTATTTTGTGACCTTTTCAATTTCTTTTATTCCTTTTTATATGCTTTGTTATATTCTACTTGATTTCTTTCGGACACTTTCTCTATCTAGTTTTATTTGCTGTAGCAGCTTGTTGTCTTTGTCTGAGGGAGTGAATATAATAGCAGCATTCACCTTACAGGCAATGCAAACCCCTGTAAAACCTCACCTGGCATTATTAATTTATATTTAAGTTCTCGTTTCTTTATATTTGTATTCTAGCTTTTCTTGTGGCCATTTTTGCTTTTTCCTTGATGCTTATCTGTCTCTTTTCTAGTCTTGTCTTTCTGTGCTTAGGATTCTGCTTGTATGGTATAGGTTTGTTATCCAAACAGCTGCTGTATAGTCTAGTACAGGTCGGACTAGTGTTTTGTATGCGCTCTAGAGTGTTGTTTGACGTTCTTTAGTCCGAGGTACTTGGCGTTTGCTTTTGGTGTAATATCTTGTCCCCAAATTCTTAATTTTTTCGTTGTCTAGTGATTGTTATTTCTGATATTTTCATGTCTAAAGACGACTAGTTGCCTTTTTTTATTGGGCCTTTGGTTCAATTGGCGATTTACTGAGCCATTGTCCACGTAGGTTTTGTATTGCATGTTTGTGTGCTGCAGTTCTTATGTCTTTTCGTGACACCAGTGTGTCACCGGCATTCAATGCTAGGCCTTCGTTCCATCTTATATGTTGGCGTGTCTCTGCTGTATATAAGTTGTATAGTAAAGTTGACAGTATGGCTCCTTAGGGCACTGCCGGCCGCGGTGGTCTAGCGGTTCTAGGCGCTCAGTCCGGAACCGCGCGACTGCTACGGTTGCAGGTTCGAATCCTGCTTCGGGCATGGATGTGTGTGATGTCCTTAGGTTAGTTAGTTTTAAGTAGTTCTAAGTTATAGGGGACTGATGACCATAGATGTTAAGTCCCATAGTGCTCAGAGCCATTTGAACCTTAGGGCACTCCTACTTTTCGGGGGAAGATGTTTGATAGTTTTCCGTGTACCGATACTGTTGTGGGTCTCTTGTCTAGGATAGTTCTCAGTAGCTGTGTAAGATGTAGAGGGATGCCAGAGATCTTCAGTCTGTGGTATAATCCTGGATGCAAGACCCTGTCAAAAGCCCTTTCTATATCTAGATACAGGGCTGATGCAGAGTCTGTAATGTTTACTGCTTTTATTATACTGCTGCAGAGCCTTCGGATTGGCTCTACGGTCGAGTGCTATTTTCAGAATCCGGCTTGTATGTTGATTTCTTGTTCTTCTGTGTATTGTTGTAGGCGTCTGGTGATGATGGCTTCAAAGCATTTTCCAGTTACTGGGAGAAGTGTGATGGGTCTACATGACGAGGGGCTGTTTAATTGTTTGCCCGGTTTTGGCAGCATTATTACTTCGGCACTTTTCCACTGAATCCGTCTACACCAGAGATAAACAAAGCACTCCACCACATATTCGACACTGCACTGATGCTAAAACACACAGCAGTTCAATGGAAAACTGCCAATCTAATAATCCTGCCAAAACCGGAGAAATTTCTAAATAACTTCACGTCATACAGACTGACCACGAGAAACCTGGCCGCAGACCTTTTAAAGCCTTGGTCATCTCTCCAAAAATTAACCCCTTTTCTATCAGCGTTTCCCACTCGCGAAAAGTGAACCCAGTGACGTCACACAGGCCCACCATGTGATCATAAGCACAAATTTACAGGTTTTTTTTTATACATACATTTAATCGCAATTCCGATGACGCCATTATCTGCGCGGTAAAATTCTGATTCAGAAACGTATGTTATGCTATTATACGGACGACATGTGTCTGTTCTTTCTGAAATGCCCGAAAGAACAGACATAATGCGGAATCCGCAGCTGTGATGAGGATGATGTTTGGTTTGTGGGGCGCTCAACTGCGCGGTCACCAGCGCCCGTACAAAGTCCCAGTTTCTACACGGTACATCTTCTTTTCACAATCCAACCTAGCCATTCTCACAAATGATGATGATGATGATGAAATGATGAGGACAACACAAACACCCAGTCCCCGGGAGAGAAAATCCTCAACTTGACCGGGAATCGGGCCCGGGACCCCGTGATCCAGAGGCAGCAACGCTAAACCGCAGCTGTGATACATTATATGAGGTGGAGGTGGGGTTGTCATCTGCATTGGAACATTACTCGGAATCAGCGGCGACGAGTGAAAATGTGTACCGGACCGGGATTTAAGCTTAGGATCTCCTGCTTACTACGCAGGTACGTTAATCACTGCTCCATTTGGGACATCCATAATCCCTTTCCTGTCCTTTTCTTTCTACCCACCTTCACCTTCAGTTTACATATAATATATGATAATAATTTCTAAGTGTCGCACTTTGCCCCTAAATTGGAGTTTAATTATTCACAATTTGAATTTTCAACGCGTATGACATATTTGTTATTTGGTTTACAATTACAAATGGTATATTATTTTCATTGAATTTTGTCTCCTCTTTTCATTAATGCAATCAGCATTTCCGTATCCTTAATGAAATTCAAACTATGTATATATAACATTAAATAATGAAAATGGTTGATAAATTGTAATCTTACAATTTAAATAGTGTGCATAGTTACTAGTATCTGCTGCCAGCAAATACTACCATGCTGTCAGTATCTCTGTCTTTGTACACATGGTGAAAATTTTTTAAATCACAAACTCTGGAGGGTTGCATGTGACACCGCAACAAATACTTTTCTCTAACGTCGTATTTTCCTGTGAGGATTTTTTAAACTTATAAAGGGAGTTTTCTCTGGAGGAAAATTAATTAAACTAACAAAATCTGGGAGAGTTCAGTTAAACACTTTTCCTAATGTGTTCCCTGTGAGAACAAAAAGTAACACAATCAAGTTTTGATTTACATTAGAGGTTCAAAAATACCTCCATTGACATGTGAACAGAGGTTGCAGCGGCGGGTCATGTATAACACGGTCAAAATACAGGACTGTCCTTAATTCCTACAGCTGCTGCTACTATCCGAGCAACTACAACCTCTTCTGATTCAACAGGGATTTTGCAAACAAGGTTGCACATCACTCGTCACACAAGAAAGTCCCGATGTGTCAAATAAGGGAATAGAATAAGCCATGGTTCAGGACCACCTCTGCCAGTACACTTTTCTGGAAACTGTGGGCTCATGATTCGACGCACAGGATGACTGAAATGTGCCGTCGCCCTGTCTTGCTGGAACTACAAACACTGTCTTGTAGCTAGTGACACGTCGTCCAGTAACTCTGGTAATGCTCTAGCGGGGATATTGTAATAAATGCTGTAATTCAATGGGAGATATGGCCCAGTTACACAGTAACCGATAACGTCAGCCCACACATTCACGTACAACCGCAATTGATGAATGCGAGTAAATGTGGCATGTGGAGTAATTACTCAAAACATGCTAATTGTGGATGATGAAGACCCCATCATACCCGGAAGTTGCTTCATCTGTAAACAGTGCAGAGGACGGAAATGTAAGATGTATGTGACACAGTCCCACTATCACTGCGAACACTGTGCTCTGAGTGGATAATCATTTCGTTCTCGGTTGGGACGGGTTCTAAGGGAAATAGGTTAACAACTGCTGTTGAAGGACATTTCTTACTTTCGTCTGATTCATTACCATGGTTATGCGCCATTGCGCGAATGTTGAGAGCGATTACGCCCTACACCGGATTAAAAAAAAAGATGCTCACAGTTAATTATGACATTAGAGAAAAGTGTTTGCTTTGATGTCCTCTGCAACCTCGCAGATTTTGTTGATTTGAGGTTTTCATCGTGTATAAGCTACACTGAATTTAATTAATTTCCGATTAAATTGTCCCTCTCATCTTAATTATTTGAGTAATGGATCATACGATTATCTCAGTTGATGTGACTCATCAAATGCAACAGTTTGATTCCTCAACCTCTATCGTGGCGTGATTGTATAAAATGTTATAACTTGTAAAGGCGCTTACGTTGTAAGTAAATCTATTTGTCGTTGTGATCGAGCGGTTCTAGGCCCTTCAGTCCGGAACCGCGCGGCTGCTACGGTAGCAGGTTCGAATCCTGCCTCGGGCATCGATGTGTGTGATGTCCTTAGGTCAGTTAGGTTTAAGCAGTTCTAAGTCTAGAGGACTGATGACCTCAAAGGTTAAGTCCCATAGTGCTTAAAGTCATTTGACCCATTTGAAATATTGGATTATTGAAAAAAACTACTCTAGAAACCAGCAAAAAAACACATTCCATAAGAATCGGTAGAGCATTGCTGAGGCAATACTGTACCTATTGTCGCATGGCTTGACCTATTAGACGGTACGCGTGTACGTACATGCGGTGTGCAAAACATGCCCCCACATGGTCCATACGGCCGTTTCTCGCGGGTCGTCTTCGGGCACCAGTAAAATTACAGGATGGTACCACATCTTGGAAGTACTTGACGAAGTGCGATAGCAGTGAAGTACAAAGTCCATTTGCTTTAAAAGATTCACAGCGGGAGGATGCACAACAAACTTGCGACATCATACAAGCAGAAAACACCCACTATGTTTCCTGGAACAGAAGGTAACCTTGATTAATATACCTACAACTTCATTGACATGCTTTAAACTTGGGATGATAACTGAACCCTTAATTTTGTGGTAGCTTCAGGCTGAACAGATGATAGCATCCAAAAGTGACGACCCAGTAGAGTCATCAACTTTAACCTGTCCCTCTCGCCCTCTCCCTGTCACCACGCCCGTCTCCTTGACGTTAGCAATCTTTGCTGGAGACAGTGAGAAAGATTTGTGCTGCAGCCTCAACCTCATACCGATCGTGATCTCCTACTGCTTCGCCTTCGTTAGATTTTTTGAATCTTTGTTCTAAGTATGTGTTTATTACTGGAAGTAAGATCAATAAAAAACCGAAAATGGTTATTTCAGAAACGGCAATTTTGAGCATTTTTAACTGTCAGCTTAAACTAAGGACAAAAAAAGCTGGTGTAATCGAAACCGGTTTCCTCAGCCACAACCGCTACCTCTATTTATGGGTCATCGTTAAACGAGGTGCCCAATATGGCGTCCATCCATAGTAAGTCAGGCTTCATTCTGACATCTCAGAGAATCACTCACTCTCTGAGAAGCTCCAGTTTGGTCACGGAAGCGCTGGCAGTCATTGCTGACGCGTTCCTGTAGTGTTTGTACACCATTAGTGGGCCACAAATAAAGCAATGATAGCAAGTATCCCCAATACCAAAAATCCAAGCGATTAAAATCGACTAAAAGAGCTGACAAACGTACTGGACTTCCTCGACCAAACTGTTGTCTACTACGACTGAGTTAGGTGTTCTCGGACATTTCGGAGAAAAAGGGCTGGTGCTCCATCATGCATGGTCCACATCTCCAACCGTTGTCGGAGTTGTACCTTCTCTAGCAGGACAGACAAGTCGTTGGTAGGAACTGAGCCTACCTTACACCAATCGACCTGTTTGGTAGTGCGTAAGATCTTGTTAGTCTGTTGTAAATAACCCCTACCTATATATTAATTTAAAATCGGCGGCGATGCTTTCAACTGCGTTTGGGTCTGCATCAGCTCACAAATGTTGATAAAAAAATTAATATTCCCACCACGCATGAAACCAGCATCGTCTGTGAACAGTATCGTTGCTGCGAAAAGTGGGTTTTCACCACATATTTGCAACAGACATTAGCAGAAGTGCCTTCTGGCAAACTGACTATTCTGGCAGAACTTCTGGCTGAACTTGATACGGGCATAAAAACTGTTCATGCAGTACCGCGCAGACTAGAGGATTAACTAACCCGGGAGATCTGAAATGATATGTATCCTAGTTCAATGATCTTCTTCCACTCGTTTCAGTACTCGTTCCTCCGCAACAGGAATGCGGATGGGGATGATATGCCACGATCGACCGTTGCTGAAACTATGGAGCCAGAATCTGTTGGTCACTGGAAAAAGACGGCTAAATAACTGTGCAGATAGCGCTCTGGCTGCTAGATTTTTTCGGCTTACAAGATACGGTGTCGACGGTTTCTTCCATTTGAAAGGCCTTAGCAGAAGGTCGTGTCTGCCATTTCCCGTGTGGAATAACAGGCTTCAATTATACTGGTAACTGGAAACATAAAACTAGAATGTAAAACGCATTTCACAAATATATCACAACACAGCTGGTTCCATTAGAACTAATGTATGCGTTGCACTTACCCGGAACTGTGAATCCGCTTTGCAATAACAACACTAATAGACGTTTGTTGGCCGGCCGCTGTGACCGAGCGGTTCTGGGCGCTACAGTCTCGAACCGCGCGACCGCTACGGTCGCAGGTTCGAATCCTGCCTCGGGCATGGATGTGTGTGATGTACTTAGATTAGGTAGGTTTAACTAGTTCTAAGTTCTAGCGGACTGATGACCTCAGATGTTACGTCCCATAGTGCTCAGAGCCATTTGAACCATTTTTTTATGTTTATTGCATACTGTATCCACGAACAATGAGAGAGAAATGTCCTTTTTGTTTACTGAATTATGTAGGTCGTTCGCGGTAGGAAAGTGGTTGCAGTATAAGAGATGCGTTTCACAGTAGCTCTTAACGTATGCATTTTAGAGCCCATGTTTAGTGACCATTTTTGTGTTGTTTTGATCTATACTACTATCTCTTAAAATATGGAACACTTTTTTTAAGAGACTCTATTTGTGTCGTAGTTCCACCATAAATCGAACCAGACCGTAGCATCAAAGTTCTTGGCGTGCGTGACTGATTTCAGGGACTGGTCGCGGAACGCATAATCAAACAGTAATTAATCTTTTCGTTTATATACTCCAGTTGACTATGTTTATTAAAGTTTATAGTCAGCTGCCAATCTGTACGCCAGCTGCTAATCTTCTGCAAGTCTCCCTGCATTTCGTAGCGAGTTTCTGAGAATTTTACATCTCTGTATACAAGTGTCGTCTGCTACGTAGGAACCTTGTAGAGATAAGGGCATTTATGCAAGACGGAGAAAAATAATTCGATAACAATGTGAGAGCAGAATAGCGGCATCAAATTGAGTAAAATTTTCCTGCTAACGGAGCTACGGCTGTGAGATGATCGCCAATCAACGGCGAGAGCGCCGAAGTGTCTCAGGTAAGCGGACGAATTTGTGTGTCTAGCAGTGCGGTTTTCTCCGTCAAAGCAGTTGCTGCTGTGTTATGCGGTGGTCGTTGTGCATTACGTTACTTTTAGCGTAATTGATTTGATAGAGCAGCCTTACCCAATAAACATCACAGAAAATTCGCCTCTAACATAAAGAGCCATGGATAGGAATTAAAAGTTTCCCTAGCTTTGATGATTCATCTGACAGCATTACACTCTGCTAATTTATGTCGGATCTGTGCTCTTTAGCGTAATAGGTATTAGCACGGGAAAGTAATTAGTTTAAATACACAAGCTTACGCACACACACCCCTGATTTGCTGTCGTTTTATGGCCCTGACTCTGCAGCGGTGCATTTGCGACCTATGGTTATCTAGAAACTTTTGCTTCGTTCGACGACCTCTATTGTTCTCCGACATTATTGTCATGCTGCTTTTCTTCACCCTGTATACAGAATTGGTGGGAAGTAAATGCCTATCGTAAAACGTAATACATTTATTTATTGATATGAGGATGCTGTTTATACACTAAGTCATCAAATAGTACAAGCCTTAAATAATAATATATCGCCAGTTGGTATTTTTGTTATCTTCAAGGCCTTAGATTCTGTAGGTCATGATATTCTCATAGAAAAACTCAAGTTTTATGGAAATGATAACTTTTCACACAGCTGCTTTGAAGCATACTTTACGAACAGAATGCGAAATGTTTTACTGAATAAATCAGACTATGTCAGAAAGGTAGGTAGTCACATAGGGTTCAATTCTGGGTCCACTCCTATTCCTTACATGTAAATGGCCTCCAACTTAACATTCAACAAGCAAAATTTGTGCATTTTGCAGCCGATACAAGTTTATTATACCTTTTGAAAGAAAGCAAAAGAAGGGCTAGTAAACGATATTTTCCAATAAATTATTAAGTGGGTCTTTGAAAATGGACTCTCCGTAAGTCTTGAAACAAAAAGCACACTACATTCATTTCTGTGCAACAAATAGTCAGACCAACAGCTGAAGTAGCATATGAACAGGAGTCAGTAAGTAAGGTTGTTGTTGTTGTTGTTATTGTCTTCAGTCCTGAGACTGGTTTGATTCAACTCTCCATGCTATTATATCCTGTGCAAGCTTCTTCATCTCCCAGTACTTACTTCAACCTATATCCTTCTGAATCTGCTTAGTGTATTCATCTCTTGGTCTCCCTCTACGATTTTTACCCTCCACGCTGCCCTCCAATGCTAAATTTCTGATCCCTTGTTGCCTCAGAACATGTCCTACCAACCGGTCCCTTCTTCTTGTCAAGTTGTGCCACAAACTCCTCTTCTTCCCAATTCTATTCAATACCTCCTAATTAGTTACGTGATCTACCCATCTAATCTTCAGCATTCTTCTGTAGCACCACATTTCGAAAGCTTCTATTCTCTTCTTGTCCAAACTATTTATAGTCTATGTTTCACTTCTATACATGGCTACACTCCATACAAATACTTTCAGAAACGACTTCCTGACGCTTAAATCTATACTCGATGTTAACAAATTTCTCTTCTTCAGAAACGATTTCCTTGCCATTGCCAGTCTACATTTTATATCCTCTCTACTTCGACCATCATCAGTTATTTTGCTCCCCAAATAGCAAAACTCCTTTACTACTTTAAGTATCTCATTTCCTAATCCAATTCCCTCAGCGTCGCCCGACTTAATTCGACTACATTCCATTATCCTCGTTTTGCTATTGTTGATGTTCATCTTGCATCCTCCTTTCAAGACACTGTCCATTCCGTTCAACTCCTCTTCCAAGTCCTTTGCTGTCTCTGACAGAATTACAATGTCATCGGCGAACCTCAACGTTTTTATTTCTTCTCCATGAATTTTAATACCTACTCCGAATTTTTCTTTTGTTTCCTTTACTGCTTGCTCAATATACAGATTGAATAACATCGGGGAGAGGCTACAACCCTGTCTCACTCGTTTCCCAACTGCTGCTTCCCTTTCATGCCCCTCGACTCTTATAATTGCCATCTGGTTGAAAGGTCTCTGTTGGATTCCCTTCATGTTAAGTTCTTAAATCTGTTGTCATTTACGGCATACATTCCACTTCTAAATTTACTGTGGTGTGTCTGACTATCTGGGAGGTGACTGAGCAGTGCAATGTGTTACTTTTACACATAAACAAGAACGATCTGCCACGCTACTACACTTTAAAACACAGTTTATATGTAATTCATGTCACACAGTCTCATACGGAACCTACATCCGCTTTCTTTTATATACTGTATATGATAAGATACTGTCATCCCCCTTCCCTTCTGTGTGAGAGGATGAATGAGCAAATGTGTATCTAGTTGCATGCTTGATGGTAGCAGACAAGTCTGTCTGCTAGAGAGCAGTAGGACCACCGTCGGAACAGGTAGCTACGCTTTCTAAAAGCAGAGAGGATTCTATTCTTAGTATGGTCCTGTCCGTCCCTTGTTATGTTGGTATAGGAAGCTGCCTCTCTGGTCACTTCCGTTTGTATCTGTTAAGCACGCTCGGTAGGGGCCCAGGTCAGTCTGTGGCGGCGAGCGTCTGAAGTGCTAAAATCTCCGGCTAAGCGCGTGTCTGCTAAGTTCGTAGGACAATGGATTTCTTAAGTTCAGCCTAACTGAAAATTTAATCACCTTTATTTCAGGTTTAGCTCTAAAATATCTAATGTTATCTTAAATTGCAACGCAGTGTAATTCGAGTGTGAAGTTCAGAATATCTTCCGGTAGTTGCTTTGTCCCTATTTTGTGAGGAAAGTGGAACCACGTGTTGATCAGTAACTCTAACTAAGATCATCAACCTTAAATGCGAATGTGCATGAGATTATAACGTCTCGTCTTGACAATATTTTTCAATATAGCAACTTTTCTTTATGTTCAACCCACGTGGGCTATACTTTGGGAGACCAGTACCATGTGCTTATACAATTGTTTGACCCATCAGGTTAATAGTAAGACGATAGTAACCAGTTCGTGGTTTTTCTTTTGTAAATTGCACTTCGATATAATTTATTTTAATTATCAAAATTATTGTGGAGTTACACTCTTTGTGTAAACCAAGTTGACCACGTGAAGCTTGTGGTGTAAGCATCAAAGTAGCCCTCAGCTATTCTTCTCGGGAAGATTTCACAGAGAGTTAGTATGAATTTAGTATACCAGTGTGTGGTAATTTCATGACGGACAGGATTGCGCTACGAACGTAACATCTTTGGGTGAAAATTGAATCGGTTGGTTGCGGTTAATTTCCTCTTGGATATGTTTCAACGTTCTTCGTGTGTTATTTTATGAATGCAGTGTTGTATGTAGGCTCCCAATCTTGGCTCCCCATTTGATGTGTTCCGTAAGATTACAAACTCACATTTTCACAATCCTAAATAAGGCACCAGTTTAGTTATGAATCAAGTTTGATATGCTGCAGTTTTAACGGAACAATGTTCAATGTTAAAATAAATGTCCAAATATAAACTGATTTATTTCTTTTTATTTAAATTGTCTCTTATATATATATATATATATATATATATATATATATATATATATATATATATATATATAATCACCGGTTATCGTAAGATGAGTACTAAAAGATTATAATTAATGTTAGTCTGGTTGGGAATTTGGTAAGCTAGACTGGATACCTGGTGAAACAGTTGCGCAGTAATGCGAGGTTAACTTCCTCAGATAGCTCACAGCTTTTAACCCACTTTTATGGTCTTGAATATCAGCACCGCTTTCAGAACAAATTAATGCAACAACATTACATGGTTTCTGTACAAATTGTAAATAGCCTTTCGTTCCCTGTATTTTTCCCCTGCCACCTTTAGAATTTGAAAGAGAGTATTGCAGTCAACATTGTCAAAAGCTTTCTCTAAGTCTACAAATGCTACAAATGTAGGTTTGCCTTTCCTTAATCTATTTTCTAAGATAAGTCGTAGGGTCAGTATTGCCTCACGTGTTCCAACATTTCTGCGGAATCCAAACTGATCTTCACCGAGGTCGGCTTCTACCAGTTTTTCCATTCGTCTGTAAAGAATTCGCGTTAGTATTTTGCAGCTGTGACTTACGAAACTGATAGTTCGGCAATTTTCACATCTCTCAACACCTGCTTTCTTTGGGATTAGAATTATTATATTCTTCTTGAAGTCTGAGGGTATTTCGCCTGTCTCAAACATCTTGCTCACCAGATGGTAGAGTTTTGTCAGGACTGGCTCTCCCAAGGCCGTCAGTAGTTCAAATGGAATGTTGTCTACTATCGGGGCCTTGTTTCGACTCAGGTCTTTCAGTGCTCTGTCAAACTCTTCACGCAGTATCGTATCTCCCATTTCATCTTCATCTACAGCCTCTCCCATTTCCGTAATATTGTCCTCAAGTACATCGCCCTTGTATAGACCCTCTATATACTCCTTCTACCTTTCTGCTTTTCCTTCTTTGCTTAGAACTGGGTTTCCATCTGAGCTCTTGATATTCATACAAGTGGCTCTCTTTTCTCCAAAGGTCTCTTTAATTTTCCTGCCGGCTGTATCTATCTTACCCCTCGTGAGATAAGCTTCTATATCCTTACATTTGTCCTCTAGCCATGCCTGCTTAGCCATTTTGCACTTCCTGTCGATCTCATTTTTGCGACTTTTGTATTCCTTTTTCCCTGCTTCACTTACTGCATTTTTATATTTTCTCCTTTCATCAATTAAATTCAATATTTCTTCTGTTACCCAAGGATTTCTACTAACCCTCGTCTTTTTACCTACTTGATCCTCTGCTGCCTTCACTACTTCATCCCTCAGAGCTACCCATTCTTCTTCTACCGTATTTCTTTCCCCTATTTCTGTCAATTGTTCCCTTAGGCTCTCCCTGAAACTCTGTACAACCTCTGGTTCTTTCAGTTTATCCAGGTCCCATCTCCTTAAATTCCCGCCTTTCTGCAGTTTCTTCAGTTTTAATCTACAGTTCATAACCAATAAATTGTGGTCAGAGTCCACATCTGCCCCTGGAAACAATTTAAAACCTTGTTAATATATCTCTGTCTTACCATTATATAATCTATCTGATACCTTCTAGTATCTCCAGGATTCTTCCATGTATACAACCTTCTTTTATGATTCTTGAACCAAGTGTTATCTATGATTAAGTTATGCTCTGTGCAAAATTCTACCAGACGGCTTCCTCTTTCATTTCGTACCCCCAATCCATACTCACCGACTATGTTTCCTTCTCTCCCTTTTCCTACTCTCGGATTCCAGTCACCCAAGACTATTAAATTTTCGTCTCCCTTCACTACCTGAATAATTTCTTTTATCTCATCATACATTTCTTCAATTTTTTCATCATCTGCAGAGCTAGTTGGCATATAAACTTGTACTACTGTAGTAGGCATGGGCTTCGTGTCTATCTTGGCCACAATAATGCGTTCACTATGCTGTTGGTAGTAGCTTACCCGCACTCCTATTTTTTTATTCATTATTAAACCTACTCCTGTATTACCCCTATTTGGTTTTGTATTTATAACCCTGTATTCATCTGACCAAACGTCTTGTTCCTTCTGCCATCGCGCCGGCCGCGGTGGTCGTGCGGTTCTAGGCGCTCCAGTCCGGAGCCGCGCTGCTGCTACGGTCGCAGGTTCGAATCCTGCCTTGGGCATGGATGTGTGTGATGTCCTTAGGTTCGTTAGGTTTAATTAGTTCTAAGTTCTAGGGGACTGATGACCACAGCAGTTGAGTCCCATAGTGCTCAGAGCCATTTGAACCATTTGAACCTTCTGCCATCGAACTTCACTAATTCCCACTATATCTAACTTCAACCTATCCATTTCCCTTTTTAAATTTTCTAACCTACCTGCCCGATTAAGGGATCTGACATACCATGCTCCGATCCGTAGAACGCCAGTTTTCTTTCTCCTGATAACGACGTCCTCCTGAGTAGTCGCCGCCCGGAGATCCGAATGGGGGACTATTTTACCTCCGGACTATTTTACCCAAGAGGACGCCACCATCATTTAACCATACAGTAAAGCTGCATGTCCTCAAGAAAAATTACGGCTGTAGTTTCCCCTTGCTTTCAGCCGTTCGCAGTACCAGCACAGCAAGGCCGTTTTGGTTAGTGTTGCAAGGCCAGATCAGTCAATCATCCAGACTGTTGCCCCTGCAACTACTGAAAAGGCTGCTGCCCCTCTTCAGGAACCACACGTTTGTCTGGCCTCTCAACAGATACCCCTCCGTTGTGGTTGCACCTACGGTACGGCTATCTGTATCGCTGAGGCACGGAAGCCTCCCCACCAACGGCAAGGTCCATGGTTCATGGGGGTAGGGTAAGTAAGGTAGAATGCTCAAATCTTTGGATGTATATACCGATGAAAACTTGAACTGGAAGAATCATATTACTTAGTTTCTCAAACAATTAAATTCAGTTACTAGTGCTCTTTGTATAATTGCTAATCTTGCAAGCAAACGTGTCAACCTTCTAACATATTTTCGCGTGTTTCCACTCAGTAACGTCGTAAGGAATAATTTTCTGGGGTAACTCATCACTTAGAAAGAAAGTATTGATTGCACAAAAGCGAGTAGTAAGAATAATATGTAGTGTTCACCCACGGACGTCCTGTAGTTAAACATACGAGGGCTTAAGTCAGGGGAGTGTAGCAGGTGGTATAGCACGTAGTAGCGCTGTCAGTCAAACAAATCAGTAACATCGAGACTCGAACTCGGGACGTTTGCCTTTCGCGGGCAAGTGGTCTACCTTCTGAGCTACCCAAGGACGACTCACGCCCGGTCCTCACAGCTTTACTTCTGCCAGTACCTCGTCTCCTACCTTCCAAACTTTACAGAAGCTCTCCTGCGAACCTTACAGAACTAGCACTCCTGAAAGAAAGGATATTGCGGAGTTATGGCTTAGCCACAGCCTGAGGGATGTTTCCAGAATGAGATTCTCACTCTGCAGCGGAGTGTGCGCTGATATGAAACTTCCTGGCAAATTAAAACTGTGTGCCGGACCGAGTCTCGAACTGGGGACCTTTTCCCTTCGCGGGCTGTGAGGACGGGCGTGAGTCGTGCTTGGGTAGCTCAGATGGTAGAGCACTTGCCAGCGAAAGGCAAAGGTCCTGAGTTCGAGTCTCGGTCCGGCAGACAGTTTTAAGCTGCTAGGAAGTTTCATATCAGCGCACACTCCGCTGCAGAGTGAAAATCTCATTCTGAAAATCAGCAACAGCTTGCAGTGTACATGATTGAGTATTGTAAAAAAAATGTTCAAATGTGTGTGAAATCTTATGGGACTTATCTGCTAAGGTCACCAGTCCCTAACCTTACACCCTACTTAACCTAAATTATCCTAAGGACAAAAACACACACCCATGCCCGAGGGAGGACTCGAACCTCCGCAGGGATCAGCTGCACAGTTTGAGCATTGTCCTGCAAAATGATGGTCAGGTCCTGCAGAAAGTGTCATCACTTCTGTTTCTAAGCTGGTCGTAAGTTTTGTTCCAAAAATGAACTGCATAGAGACAGAAGTGATGACACTTTCTGCAGGACCTGACCATCATTTTGCAGGATAATGTTCAAGCACGTACAGTGCAAGTAGTTATTGATTTATTTAAGTGATGGGGCCGCTAAGAGCTATACCACCTACTACAGTCCCCTGATTTAAGTCCTCGTAAGTTTAACTCGGTTTCTAAAGGTAACACTTCACACCATTAGCTTCGGAAGTGCTATAAATTCGTCAGGCAATAGACCGCGCCGCTCGAACTGTCAACACAATTGGCACTGCTGAGAGTATCCTACGACTTCCACATCGCTGGCAACGGGTTGTACTAAATGCTAGTGATTACTTTGAAGGTCAGTAAAACTTTGGAACACGTATCTATTTTGTACGAGCTGTAAATAAATAGTTGCCACTATTAAAGTTCCAAACCTGTAGACTGATTTGTTCCATAATTGCTCAAAAATCTATGGAACATGAAACTAAATGACTAATTATTCCAGTCTTCTATTACTTCGTCTTTCCCCCACTCCCTGTCCATCTCCTATTCTCCTCCCCCCCCCCTCTATCCACCTCTTTCCATCTCCTCTTCCTCCCTCACTCTGTCCACTTGCTCCTCTTCTCTTAGTGCCTGTGCTCCTTCTCCCTCTGTCCAACTCCTCCTACTCCTCCCCTCTAATTCAATTTCCAGCGCCTTCTGTCTTCTGTACACCATCTCTAAATCCATCTACTCCTCCCCCCTCTCATTGTTCATGTCCTGCTCTCCCCTCTCTCTGCCCATCTCCTCCTCTTCCGCTCTCTGTCCATCTCCTCCTCACCCTTCTCTATGTCCATCTCTTCCTCTATCCTTTCTCCGGTCATCTCCTTCTCTTTCAATTCTGTCGGTTTCCCCCAGCCCCCTCTTTCTGTCCGTCTCCTTCTCCCACTATCTGTGTCCATCTTCTCCTAACCCCTTCTATCTCCACGTTATCACCCCTTACCCCAATAAGAGATTGATGATTGCTACCCCCATAGTGTTTCTTTCTAGACAGCAAGTTGTATGTGTATCAAATTTGGCTGAAATTGATTCAAGGTTTTAGGAGGAGCTTCTTATCCCTTGCTTTGTCAGAGCACACACATGCCAATATACTCGTATTTAACATACGGGGTGAAAAGTATTTAAACCGACAAACTCTGGGAGGTTGTAGGAGACATCAAAACAAATATTTTTCCCTAAAGTCATTTTTTCCTGTGAGGAGTATTTAAACCGGTAGAGGAAGATTTATCTGGCTGCAAATCAATTAAACCAACAAACACTTTCCCATTTTTTTATGACCAAGAGACAACAACTAGGTAGCAGATACGGCCCAATTAAACAGTCCCCAACAATACCGACCCACACATTAACGAAGAACCGCACATGATGAGCGCTAGTAACTGCGGCATGTGGGTTATCCTCACTCCAAACATGCGAATTGTGCATGTTGAAGACTCCATCACCCCCGAACGTTGCTTCATCGGTAAACAATACAGAGGATGGAAATGTAGGATGCATTTCACACTCTTCCAGATACCACTGCGAAAACTGTGCTCTGGGTGGATAATCAACTGGTTCCAGGTTTTGGACACGCTGTAAGTGAAATGGACGTAACAATTGCTCTCGAAGGACTGTTCTTACATTCGTCTGATTCGTCCCCATTTTACGTGCAATTGCACGAGTGCTGATCGAAGGATGCCGCTCCACATGCTGCAAGACAGCTTCCTCAACTTGCAGCGTTCTTACCGTGTGACGGCGTCCCTGTCCAGGTAATCTGCAAAATGACCCGGTCTCATGCAGACGTTGGTACACAGCAGCAAAGGTCGTATGATGCGGGATACGGCGATTAGGATATTGTTGTTGATAAACCCGCTGTGCAGCTCGTCCGTTGTACCATATCAGTGTACTCTCTCCAGATGTATCGCTTCGTTAGTAAACAGAGACAATGCACTACTACACTAGTGGACAGCAGTTGCCTACAACTGAAGTGAGTAATACGCCCTCTAACAAGTGAAGATCGTAATATCGCCTCTAACAACTGAAGAGCGTAAAACGGCCTCCACCGGTTTAAATAATCCTCATAGGAAAAAATGACATTAGGGAAAAATATTTGTTTTGATGTCCCCTACAGCCTCCCAGACTTTGTCGGTTTAAATACTTTTCACCCTGTATTATCATACATATTTGTAAATGTAGGTCATCTGTGCCTCTAGAGAATTTTGCCCTGCAGTTTCGTTTCCACGTAGCTCAATGTTTATGACGGCGTTTCTCCTGAACCACGCGTCGTAAAATGATATACTTTCTCAGGTACATTCAGCGAATGTGTGGATATCGCGTGCGAAATGTTTCGCAAATAGAGTTGGTAGCAAACAAGTTACAATCAACGATAATTTAAAGGTCATGCAGAATACACAAGTTTTTTGCGCATGTCTACATCTACATCTACATTTATACTCCAACGGTGTGTGTCGGAGGGCACTTTACGTGCCACTGTCATTACCTCCCTTTCCTGTTCCACTCGCGTATGGTTCGCGGGAAGAACGACTGCCGGAAAGCCTCCGTGTCAGTGTTTACGAAGTCATATCTTCTGAAGTATGTTTGTTACAAATATATAATTTGACAGATACATTCAGTGGTATATGTAAATACTGTCTGCAAAATGTGTCACGAACGCAGTTAGTAATAAAAAAATAATAAATGAAAACGTCATCACTGATGCGGCAGTCTTACTGTACCATCAGCGAAAATGTAGTAAGCGATAGACTTTTTCGCATTCATCGTTTAGTAGTGGCTGTCAGCGAGAAAAGTTTTATAGAAGTTTGAAATTATGTGTGTAGTTGGTTGCAAGTCAGTAACATTGGCGTAGCTGTCATTTGTACTCAGGTGAATCAAGTGAAAAGGATGCGGATGTGATTATGGTCGCACGACGGCAATTAACAGACTCTGAACGCGGAATGGTAGTTGGAGCTAGAAGCATGGGACATTCCATTTCGGAGATCGTTATCAAAATCAATCTTCCGATAGCTACATGTCAAGAGCGTATCGAGAATACCAAATTTCAGGAATTACCTCTCACCACGGACAATGCAGTGGCCGACGGCCTTCACTTAACAACCTAGAGCAACAGCGTTTACGTAGAGTTGCCAGTGCGAACAGACAAGCAACTCTGCATGAAATAATAATACATAATATTGTGGTCTTTGAGGTTCGCCGATGACATTGTAATTCTGTCAGAGACAGCAAAGGACTTGGAAGAGCAGTTGAACGGAATGGACAGTGTCTTGAAAGGAGGATATAAGATGAACATCAACAAAAGCAAAACGAGGATAATGGAATGTAGTCAAATTAAATCGGGTGATGCTGAGTTGATTAGATTAGGAAATGAGACACTTAAAGTAGTAAAGGAGTTTTGCTATTTAGGGAGTAAAATAACTGATGATGGTCGAAGTAGAGAGGATATAAAATGTAGACTGGCAATGGCAAGGAAATCGTTTCTGAAGAAGAGAAATTTGTTAACATCGAGTATAGATTTAAGTGTCAGGAAGTCGTTTCTGAAAGTATTTGTATGGAGTGTAGCCATGTATGGAAGTGAAACATGGACGATAACCAGTTTGGACAATAAGAGAATAGAAGCTTTCGAAATGTGGTGCTACAGAAGAATGCTGAAGATAAGGTGGGTAGAACACATAACTAATGAGGAGGTATTGAATAGGATTGGGGAGAAGAGAAGTTTGTGGCACAACTTGACTAGAAGAAGGGATCGGTTGGTAGGACATGTTTTGAGGCATCAAGGGATCACAAATTTAGCATTGGAGGGCAGCGTGGAGGGTAAAAATCGTAGAGGGAGACCAAGAGATGAATACACTAAGCAGATTCAGAAGGATGTAGGTTGCAGTAGGTACTGGGAGATGAAGAAGCTTGCACAGGATAGAGTAGCATGGAGAGCTGCATCAAACCAGTCTCAGGACTGAAGACCACAACAACAACAATATTGTGGTAACAAAATAAAATATACATAATTTTCTAGAGTGCTGAACTACTTGTTAGAGTTTCTTTTAAATGGATAAAATATGTGTTGAGTCTTTTTCTACGATAACATAAGGCATTAGGTGTATCCATTCCCCATCTTAAGCTGTTAGGTGTATAAATGAACCCCAAATTACAGTTCTTGCTGAATAGTATTGAAAGTCATAGGGCTCGTTCTTGGCATGACATTTTATATCTTCTTTTTACACACTAAGGTCTGTGCTATGGGTGGGTGTCCGTGCCCCGGGAATAATTATTCCAAGTATTACAATTCAAAACAGGGAGGTGGAAATAGAACTTGGTAGGGTTATGACACGGAATGTAACTGGCTGCTACCTACGAAGGTAACTACTGGCAAAGTGTTGAGACAACTCGGGTGCAAAAGACTTGGGCGTTTCCGCAAGTAAACGAGTAATTTGGTACTAGCTATATTCAAACGGATATCAAGGTACAAACAGAAGCAATCCTTAGCATAGGTGCAACTGTTAAGCTTGTACGCTTATAGCTACAGGATAAAATTAGTAAAATCCAGGTTGACATGTTGGGCAGCAATAGGTAACTGTATCTACACATTTTGAACATCAGTGGCTTGTATTAAATCACCGTGCGTGGCAGCATCAATTACTCACATGGGTACACTCAGTCACAGGAAGCAAAGCATAATGCGAGCAGGATCTAACACTGATTGGCGCATTGCTAAAGTTCAGTATGAGATCACAATGTCAAGGTATCGTTTCCAGGTATTGCTAACGGATGCTCGGCAGGTTGGTTGGTATCAGAGAGGTTAGTAGAAGACATTCAGTACTATTTCGTTATATTTAAGCTGGTTAAAGTCCCTTGTTTTCGTGAAAAACTTGGTATGATAGGTCTAAGGAACAAAGCTTACACGAAAAGTTCAACTGTCTGGCACGACACCCTGCGTAGGGTCGAAGGCGAAATACACAACGTTACAACATGTGATGTAAAGGGGAACAATTTCTCAGTAGTCATGAAGTTCTTCAGCAATGGCGTGTGGAGTTATAATGGCGCGGACACTTGCTGTAGGATGGGTGAGTGAAATGATAACAAACAAGTCGATGAACTGGCTTGTTCTATATGTCTGGAATTGTCAGAACTAGAAATAAATAGAAACACACTCGCTTGGATAAAGGCTGGCGATATGCATAGTCGAAGGGTCAGATTAGCAAGGCTTGGGTGCTTTACGGAAGTTTTAGACAGATGGAAGCACGACACCGTTACATCGATTAAACATCTAGGACTAGATAACAAAAGTGTATGAAAGCAAAAGTTATTGCAACAAATGAATTCAGAGCGGCGGTTGATAATGTCCGTCTGGACACAAAGACTTAATATGACATCTGTTGTAGGAGCGAGTTACATTCTTACTTACTTAAACACTTCCAACTCTCCTCTCTACTGTCCTATTAAGTCTCGGCAGTAAAGTATAGTTGTCAGTGATGGCAGTGGGTTCGACAGTGTCAAAGTAATTGCTTGAACCACATACCAATAAAATGTGTGTAACTAGGCATGGAATCTCCAATACATAAAGTACACGCTCGATAACATCATATAAAAAACACGTGAAAAGCATCTCAGGAAGCCATATAAATACAGGGGACAGAGGCAGTGAGTAAGCTGAAAAGTAATGTCGTAGTCTTATCCCAAGCCGCAGAGTGGCCGTGCAGTTTGAGGCGCCATGTCACGGACTGCGCGGCATCTCCCGCCGGAGGTTCGAATTGTTCTTAGCATAAGTAAGTTTAAGTAGTGTGTAAGTCTAGGAACCGATGACCTCAGCAGTTGGTCCTTTAGGATTCACACACATTTGAACATTCTCTTATCCCTGCATGTCCTTTTATGGCAAAGGTAATTGGTGTTGAGAAGCTCATGTAAATTCTGGCTGAACGGTTTGTAAAGTTGGTGACGACCGTAGAAACATTACTGCACGCGGAGGTGAGGGAGGATATAATGACTTTCAGAGTTAAATATAATCCATCTGTTTCTCAGGTGTGTTTATTAGCAACTGATCTCCATGTAGTCCGCCTCAATAGCTGAGTGGTTTCCACGAGTCCCCTACGGCAAAAGAAACAGTCTCTGCCTGTGTGCAGTGGCCCGGACGCTCCGACGGTGATGTCCATTGCAACGACGACCGCCTCTTACTGACGGCGTGCTTCGATGAGGCGATCCCAGCGGGCAAGCTGGCCCTTTTTAGTTCACATTATCGGTATAATTTTTGGCGTATGGCTCGATTGTTTTTGTTGCTTCTTATATATATATATATATATATATATATATATATATATATATATATATATATATATATTAATGTGATGGTGTGTGTAAGTGGTAGAAGAGGAGAGACATCGTGGCTAGGCCTCGGAATCCGACCCTTGCCTCCTCCAGCCAGCCGCTGACTGTGCAACTCACCAAAAAAAAGAAAAAAATTAAATTTGCTTGGCAGCCCGGGTTACATTTTCGAGTGATACATTTGTTTTTAATTTATTGTTCCGTAAAAAAAGAGAAGGTGGCCAGCGCAACGGAATGCTATGCGCGGGGCCCGGGTTCGATTCCCGGCTGGGTCGAACATTTTCTCTGCTCAGGTACTGGATGTTGTGTTGCCCTCATCAACATATCATCCCCAACGACACGCAAGTCGCCGAAGTGGCGTCAACTAAAAAGATTTGCTCCAGGCGACCGGCCTACCCGACGGGAGGCCCTAGCCACCACATGATATTTCATTTCATCTCCGTGTAAAGTTAGGTGAGTGTATTTGATTTACTAATAGTGGCGTAATAAAGGAGAAATCGCTATGAACATGTACACGACGAAAAATGAATCCTCAACTGCATGCAAAGCATAAGGAGATCTAATTGTTTAGTAAATGTACTCCGTAACGGTGTATGCGTTGACCAAGTGAATTTTACGGGGTAATGTAATGACTGAATGAGAAGTTCTTGTTGTTGTTTTAAAGCAGCTTCTGAGGGTACCTGCAGCTGGCGAGTATGTTGGATTCGAGCACTCTAGTGCAAGGCAAGAGCGTCTTGATTCCAGTGTCGGCAGACAGCGGCGGAGCTGTGGCGCGACTACAATGAAAGTGTGAAAAATTCTGGAACGTGTCCCTAGTTGTGTCTTCACTGGTTTGTTCCTCTAAACTCGACAACGCAACGTGCGTTGGATGAAGCAGCCTGTGATGTGTAAAGATAATCATGATTTCCCTCAGGCGGTCTGTGTAGACATATTGGACAGAAAAAGCGTGGCCGGCCGCGGTGGCCGAGCGGTTCTAGGCGCTCAGTCCGGAACCGCGCGACTGCTACGGTCGCAGGTTCGAATCCTGCCTCGGGCATGGATGTGTGTGATGTCCTTAGGTTAGTCAGGTTTTAGTAGTTCTAAGTCTAGGGGACTGATAACGTCAGATGTTAAGTCCCATAGTGCTTAGAGCCACTTGAACCGTTTTGAAAGGTGGTACCCCATGACTCTTGCCACCTCTTGTAAAATAGACTAACTATTTATTTAGCAGTTTCGAATAGTCCATTATTTTCCACTTTGTTGTACAACAACGGCCCTACCCCGCGTCTTCGAGGTGCATCTTCTGACAACGACTTCCCATTAAGAACGACTTACTCAGTTCTATCTGCAAGACAAATCATGGGGATAGCAGTAAATAAAACTAAATGACTCTGTTACCGAGGGGGACACAACGGCAGTTGAGGTGGCCAGAAGCGAGTCAGGGCCGAAGAAGTGTGTGCGACGCCGGCAGGGAACGAGTGCGCGGCCGGCGTGAGTCAGCCGGGCGGCGGCTGCTAATTTGAAAGCGGCGGAAACATCAGCTAGCGGCGCGGCGTGGCGCTGCGCGGTGCTGCGCGGGGCGCCGTGTTTTGATTGGGCTCGCCGGGATTACGCACTTAGCGCGGCGCCTGTTGACACTGCATTAGCGGCGCCCGCAGCCGCCGCCGCAGCAGCCCTCGCGCTGCTTTCGCGCCCGCGGCGGAGCCGGTTCTCACGCCGGCTACTCGGGGACCCGTCTGCGGTGGCGAACGCGCCTCGCCGGAAAAAATAACACTCTCCAGTAGCCGGGGACCCGGGGCGCGGCCTGGATCTCGGAGACGATGTTCGCACCTTGTAGTGATGGATTTTCCCAGGACCCGCATTTACTACGACACGTTGCACGCGATACAACTTTCGGAAGGCGAAAACCGTTTTCCGCTCTCGTGATTACATGTTGCACGACTGCCCCGTGTCAAATATCGGTTTTCCGATCGTAATTTGTTTCACACGAATTGCCTGCGGAAATCACCTGTTATCATTGTAACGTTAGAAAAATAGAATAGCGACGATGGATTATTATTATTATTATTATTATGTTCGCCTACGTATCAGTTATGCAGTAGGTTTCATAAAATGCCCTACCCAACTTTCAGAAAGGCTGGGTTCCACCACTATTACGCCGCGAGGAGTAGCCACGCGGTCTGGAGTATCTTGCCATAGTTCTCGCGGCTCCCCTCGTCGGAGATTCGAGTCCTCCCTCGGGCATGGGTTTGTGTGTTGTCCTCAGCGTAAGTTACTTAGACTAAGTAGTGTGTAAGTCTAGGGACCGATGACCTCAACAGTTTGGTCCCATAGGAACTTACCACAAATTTCCAAAATTTCCTTGCTTATTCAGTGCGCCCTTGTACCAGCCAGGTTGCGCTGCTTCCTGGACTAGGGTAGGCGCGCAGGCCCCAGATCAAATCCGCCCGGCGGATTACCGACGTCGGCCAGTGTGCTGGCCAGCCTGGATGTGGTTTTTAGGCGGTTTTCCACATCTCGCTAGGTGAATACCGGGCTGGTAACCACGTTCCGCCTCAGTTACACGATTCGGAGACTTCTGAACACATTCGCACTATTCCATGGATTACACTAGACACAGAAAGCTGGGGCACACTCCTTCCATCCCGGGGGGTACGGGGTGGCAGCAGGAAGGGCATCTGGCCACTCCTAAAATTAACCTTGCCAAATCAGTTATAACTATGCCGACTCTGCATAACCGCGAGACAAGGCACTAGTGAAAGAAAGAAGAAAGATTCAGTGCGCCCTTCTGATTGGTCATTCGTTTTCCATCAGTAACGGTTAAGTTAAAAAGTTCTTCTAATTTATGTTTTCACTTCAGTTAACGACTTTATCAAATTATTATTAACCTTCCGTCAGTGTAACTGAAGTTGACGGTTTTGCTGCAGGGTCATAAAAGTGTCCAAGTAATAAATATTAATATAACTTAGATACATGCTTACTATGTGATTCCCGCCTGTCTGTACAGTACACCAGCATAACACAGTCACCGTCGACATCGTGTTGCCACGCGTTGAAACGCAGTGCATGCTCCTCTCTCCCTACCTTTCTGCTGCTGAATGTTTTTGTCCAGCTAATAGCAAGCAGAAGTAATATAAAAGTGTAATACGGGCGAAAAATGTGGCTGAAACGGCACACGGTTCTCGTTTTAGTCAGAGAGATGTCAACATCATTATTTGTAAATGGTTTAATCTGTACATTTGTAAAGTTTCTCATAAAGAGCTAATACAAATATCTGACGAATGTGATTGAACTCGCGTAGAGGAGAGGGTTATTTAAAAAACAATATTTCCATCATTACACAGAGTAATACTAAATGTGTTGATTTAATTAAGTAGAACTTTTATTTTAGGCACAAAAAGCTTATTTTAGATACGGCATGTTTCTCTTACAACGGCTACTGCCTTAAAATTAGTACAGACGCTCCAGAATGAAATTTTCACTCTGCAGCGGAATGTGCGCTGATATGAAACTTCCTGGGAGATTAAAACTGTGTGCCCGACCGAGACTCGAACTCGGGACCTTTGCCTTTCGCGGTCAAGTGCTCTACCCGCGAAAGGCAAAGGTCCCCAGTTCGAGTCTCGTTCAGGCACACAGTTTTAATCTGCCAGGAAGTTTCATATCAGCGCACACTCCGCTGCAGAGTGAAAATTTCATTCTGGAAACATGCCCCAGGCTGTGGCTAAGCCATGTCTCGGCAGTATCCTTTCTTTCAGGAGTGCTAGTTCTGCAAGGTTCGCAGGAGAGCTTCTGTAAAGTTTGGAAGGTAGGAGACGAGATAATGGCGGTAGAGCACTTGCCCGCGAAAGGCAAAGGTCCCGAGTTCGAGTCTCCGTCGGGCACACAGTTTTAATCTCCCAGGAAGTTTCAGTACAGACGTTATTTTTCAGTTAGAGACTGAAATTAATCTTATTCTTTTTCTTGTGCCTTGTCTCACAGTCGCACAGGGTTCGAATGGTTATTAATGAATGTGGCATGGCTATTAACGGATGTGGCATGGTTAATTCAAAGGATGGCCGGATAGACATACTCTCCCCACCCCAATACCGTCTGGGATGGAGTACGTGTATCGTAACGGTCTGAGTGTAGCATTATTCATGTCAAAATATACAAAAGTATTTCAAAATGCTTGCGAATCGTGTAACTGAGGCTGGAAATGGGTACCAACCTAGGATTCATATAGGTGTATGTGGGAAACCGCCCAAAAACCACATTCTTGCTGGCCGACACACCGACCCTCGTCGTTAAAGCGGTAACATTCTTTTGTGTCTATATTTTTTACTGGCGTAAAATATACCTTAGAGAGTTTGTGTCTAAGATTAATTTGTATAAAACGTGCGATAAGCGTTAAAATATGTTAAAACTGCGATTTAAAGCATGAGGTTCTGGCGCATCCGAGAGCCTAAATGCGACCGATGTAATACTATGATAGTTACCGACGGAACAGGAGTCTTGTTAATTTTGGGACCGTATTGCAGATGGCATTACTATGAACTAAAATACTATTATCAACAAGATTTCTTATCGTAACATGATTTATTTACGATAAACTATCTGAAAGCTCGTCCTTGTTTCGTCTCTGCTTGTCATTCCGCTTGTTTCTCACAGGAATAAAAATGTGTGTTCTTGAAAATGACAAACTAATGTGTTTATAGGGATAGAAAAGATTCGAAAAGTAATCCCAATCTTAGCAAAAAACGGCTCGAGGTGGTTGGCGGAAGCCAGTTCATCGATATAATTTCGTCTAAATGAGTTTACCTCGACATCGGCGGAAAAAATGTCCAACTGCACGGTGCTGACATTTCCCATTAAAAGTTTGCTCAATTTCAATATTAAAAAACACAAGTTGAAACTTTAAGCATTTGTTTTCCAAAACAATATTTTTCAAGTTGGCAGGAGCTATAACTCATGAAATATACGTACTATTACATTAAACCTTTTTGTGATTTGTGAGTTGACGTTATCTCTACTGTAGTACGTAGGACTTTAACGATATATGTTAAATTCTATTTTTGATACACATTTTTATAACTACTTTCTTGTCGGAAAAAATTGACTTTTATTTCAGAGTACCACCATTTTCTTAGAAACCGTTGTTTTAATATCCCTACATACTACGTTAGACAATATCATCAGTTTCAAAGCAATTTTTGAAAATTCGTTGTAGATAGAAAATTATGGCGTTCAGGGCTCCCACCGACAGCCTTCGCATTTCACGAAGGCCTTTCCTCGATGTTGTATACTGTCCCCCGACTGCAAGTTTTTCACTTTAGAAAATACGTAATACAATCTTAAGAGTGTACAGTAAAGGTCTCATGTCAAGTAATTTATTTCTTACTTTGTTTGGAAAAAATTATAAATATTGGTTCCAAAGTCCAGCATCACTCTCGTCTACCCCCTTAACCCGCCGCAGGAGCCTCGACACCCCGGAAGCGGCGCTTTGACACTCACGATTATCCGGGCGAGTCTGTGACTAAAATTAGTGCGTTTGGAAATTCCGTTGAACTATAGAATTTATAAACGTTTTTGCAGCTTATTTTTGGTAGTCGGCCGATTTCCACCTTTTATTGTTACACTTTTCAGTAATATGTTTCTCTGCCTGCCCAAGTCGCTACAGTCCAATAACGTGTGGTCCACAGTTCGCCTACCTCCAGTGGCGTCATTGGTTACTCTGAACAGTTCGTAGTAACCATTCAGTTCTCCGTGTCCCGTTAACATCGCTGGGAAATTATTGGAGATCGGTAATCTGATCGCCAGTCTTGCGTGCACAGCTAAAAAATATTCTTCTGTAATGATTCCTTTTGTAGTCTGTTGCCATTATTTGCCGTTCTTCCAGAGCTGCTTTTCGTGACATTTGTTTCACGAAGGTTTTGGGACGTTTGATATAGCTAACTTTCTCTTGTCATCTGGATGCCTCTTTGGCCAGCTTCCCTGCAAGTTCTTTTTCTTGTATACCTTTGCGAACTCTAATTAATATAATGTATACAACCTAGTTCTTCTTTTTCAAAATTCTAATCTTATTTCTTGTTTGTTTGATTGGGCTGTTGTCATGGTTAGAATTTCTCAAAGAAAGTAATGTTGCTTTGCTGTCGGTCTGTATTACTGTCTCTCTTTGTAAGCCATCTCATGTGTTTAGTTTTTCGATGGCCTTTAAAACGGCAAAGCCCTGTGAGTAATTGTTTAAGCATTCATTTCTCAGTTAATATTTATCAGGTAGGTCGGCTTTTTGTTGATGAAAACTGCAATGCCTGACCTGATTCCTTGCTCAGTTTTACTTCCGTCATTCAATACTTCTGTTATTTCTTTCTTGAAGAATTACAACATTAGCAAAATGAGGCCAATTTTTATTCAAGCAATTTAATCCAGATGGAACTTTTCTTTTGCACCGTTAATATCGCGTACTTTGAGGAAGAAAACGTGATCGTTGGTGGAACAATATTGTACTCCAGCTTGTTGGAGAATCGAAATGGCTGCAAAACGATCACATGTATTTTCAACAGCCACCGCGTAAGGTGGCTATAATATCGCACCTTATAAGCACTCATCTACATACCTTGTCGTGATTTACAACCGCAATTAGGAATTATTTGATAGGTTGTATATTCTATGTATGTGTATTTAAAGAAGACTGACATTGTCACGTACACCTTGTAAATAGTTGTTAACGCTTATTGTATGAAAGGTGACCGAGTGACCTTATTATCAAATTGGCGTAATGAATGGTTCAAATGGTTCAAATGGCTCTGAGCACTATGGGACTCAACATCTGAGGTCATCAGTCCCCTAGAACTTAGAACTATTTAAACCTAAGGACATCACACACATCCATGCCCGAGGCAGGGTACTAACCTGCGACCGTAGCGGTCGCGCGGTTCCAGGCTGGAGCGCCTAGAACCGCTCGGCCACACCGGCCAGCGCGATGAATGATTGTCTATACTAGTAGAAGTTGGAACGCCAGCGGAAGTGAAACGGCAGGCGTAACTCGAGCCCTGGATGGAAAAGCCCGCACAGGTGTGTTGGTCCTGCTTCACAGGACAGTCTGGACACCTGAGCGCGGAAGCACAATACAGCGGCGGTTTTGTAGTAGGGCCGGAAGGATAACCGACATCTCTAGGGATGCTGAAAGACAACATCTGACGCCAATGCCTCACCATAACTCCAGACATGCTTTACAGTGCTATTGACAACATTATTCCTCGATTACAGCTATTGTTGAAGAATCATGGCGGACATATTGAGCATTTCCTGTAAAGAACATCATCTTTGCTTTGTCTTACTTTGTTATGCTAATTATTGCTATTCTGATCAGATGAAGCGCCATCTGTCGGACATTTTTTCAACGTTTGTATTTTTTTGGTTCTAATAAAACCCTATGTCATTCCAAGCACGTGTGTCAATTTGTACTTCTCTATCTACATTATTCCGTCATTTATTCAGTTTTCAAATTCATACTGACTTTCTGATCACCCAGTACTTCAGAAACTCTGAAAATCTTAGACGCAGTAGAGAGGAAATCGTAGGCTGGGTTATTTACAAGGATTTTTTACTCTGAGAAGTGTACCATTGTATGAGTACAGGTATTTCCTCGCAAACTTTTCTCACTGAACAACAAAAGACTAAAAGATGGTTAGTCGGTGTTCGGAAGAATCCGTAGAGAGGGAGAATATTCCGTGGTTTCGACAATATGATTGGCCCTCTGAGGTACATGGGAGGGGAGGCGAGCTTTGCTGCGAAGCCAGCGGTGGAGAGAAGAGGTCTTCCATTTGGAGCGCCCAGGTGTGAAGGTCGCTCAGTATCGGCTTTTGTTGGTACAGATGGACTTGCTGTCTTTGCTCTCAGGAGATTTTATAGTTAGAACGGTTAGACACTGCACTGTTGCGAACTTATACGATTCTGGACTTCACCTCTAGGTAGGGAGTCGTCGCTGAGTACGCAGCGTTCAGTGACTGGGAGCACTTCTTTTGCCTATGCTCACATTGAGACGTTATCTGAACTCCGTCCTTGCGGCTGGGAGTTCGCGTTTCTCGTCTGTAGAACACAGAGAGGAGAAGACAGTATTAGAGTATACTAGTCAGAGGACTGCCTTCTGCCATCCTGGTGTTTGAAAGAGTTTTATTTTGTGGCTGGGGTCCTTCCATCGTCGCAGACGTGTACAAGAACCATCAATCTGACGCACCAGATGCGGTACAGACGGTGATATTGCTAACTGCTTCGGCTTATTAGGGCTATAAAGCTAAACAGCTGTGATCACGTAAATTTTATTTCCACTGAGTCTGCACACCACTATAGATCATCTTTGAAAGTAGTGTCTTCTAGTGTTCGGTACGTAGATGACGTCAGTCGTCTCGCGTTATTTACATTAGACCATGTAGCCACAAAAAGGGGCATATTTGGGTAATTGATCAATAATATTAGGCAGGAAATTCATTTGTATCTCTTTTCGTCCATTGGACATTGATATATAAACAGTTGTAATATAGAGGGATTTTAATCTACAATGAATGTATAAGCATAAACAGCATTTATCATTTTATAGTTACTAGTTCCCTTAATCATCCATTTATGTTTATGTTGTAATTTATATGTTAAACAGCAAGAAGGAGGAGATATCATCATTAAGAGATCCTAAGATCTCCTTCAGGTGGTAGTCAGACAGGGCCAAATCTTCATTTTAGTTTTCAGTATTTTTCGTTGCGCACATTTATTTTAAACCCGCCTGGAGTAGCATCTTGGAACCGAATTCTTTTTCTACTACGCTGCAGAGCAAGTAAAGTCCGTCAGATTAGACAAAATTTTTAAAGCGAGACGACACCTGATAATCTAAGCTCGTTTCAAAACGGTTGTACGTTTACACAAGAGCGAAAATAGATCGTAGAGGAGGAAATCCGTCAACTAGAACTGAATTTCCGGAATCGATATTGCAGAGTTCACATTATCACCCAGAAGCGGTATTGGGAAATCAGTTTACGAAATCCGGTTTTGGGGACCCCATATAAATATCGTGATTGAGCGTCAGGTACGAAGTAACAGAGTTTGTTGAAGATTGAGGTTATTAGTTTGTTAATTATAGTCCTACTTGGAAAGAAATTCCACCTCGTCTCGATTAAGGTGGAATTCCTCTTCAATTTTGTTTGCAAGCACGGAAATAAGAAGAACTTAAACATTCACAAGATGATTATAACCCATCTAGTTTTGAATACGGCATTTCAAACTTGAAGAGGACTAAATAGACTATGTAAAACCAAAATTCGCTAATGTCATTAGTGAAACTGTAACAAATACAATACCTAAAGTGAAATCTATATCAGGAATATCTCATCCACTTGAAATAAAACGTGGTCTTAGACAAGTAGACAGCTTATCATCTTTGCTGTCTGACGGTGCTTTAGAAAAAATTGTAAGGATCTGAATTTTGGAGGCAAAATCACAGAACTGAGAAACCGAATAGTTCTGAAGAGCTCAAATGGAATTAAGGTAAACTGGCTAGCTTTCACAGGTGAATTTGCAATACTTTCAGAAAACCTGACACCAGCCGTTACTCAAGTATGTCTTCTGGAAAGAATAGTGAATACAACTGGTCTCAAAATTTCAGCTGAAAAAAAAAAAAACAAAATTCATGACAAATAATGCTCTGAAATATACAGGAAAACAAATAGGTAAAAGGGGATATAAAACTGCTTAAGACATATGATTTGTCTAAAGTATTTAAATAAGCAACGGACATCTAGGAATGCAGATTAAAATACTATACCACAGTGATAATGCCGGAATGTTTATATGCGTGCAGACATGTGACGAGGAACTATAAGACAGACAAATAGCAGAACTTTAAAGACGAATTATTAGAAAAGTAATAGGTACAATACCAACTACAGATAGTTGTGAAATGAGATGTAATGAAGAGATGTACGAAAATATACATAAAATACCATAAGTAATGGCATACAAATGTCAATCTTCTTGGGACACCTCTACTGAATGTACGAGAACAGACTAACGAAACAAATATTCTTGTATTTCAGAAAAAGAAGTCAGTAGTGGCATGGGTTACAGAAATACGAAAGAAATGGGAAGAAACGGTGTCAAAGAATCGAAAATAAGGGAAAGAAATAATTTAAAAGTAAAATGCTGAATATGGAAATCTTTCAGAGTAGAAGAAATAAGAAGTCAGAAGCAACATGGGCAGGAGATAGGAGAAGGCTACATGCAGAAGGTTACATTCTGTATTTCTACTTTCGAGTCAGCTACACAAATGCTTATTTGCGAAAATCTGGTCGTATGGACACTACATCTATTTTCTGAAGTACGGTCGTATTACGTATCAAACACAATATGAGACGTTTGTGACTGGATTGAGGGCTACTTGGTAGGGAGGACACAGCATGTTATCTTGGATGGGCAGTCATCGGTGGATGTAGAACTAGCTTCGGGAGCGCCGCAGAGAAGTGTGTTAGAGCTCTTACTACTCATTTTATATGTTAATGACACTAAGGACATTATTAATAATAGCATAAGACTTTTTTAGAGATGAAGTAATTTCTTATTATGAATAATGGTCTGAAAAATGTTGCACAAACATTCAGTCAGTTCTTGACAAGTTTTCAGAGTGGTTTAAGGATTGGAAACTTGCTTCAAATATTCAGAATAATGTGCATTTCACAACACAATGGAGTCGACCAACTCATAAAAATACCTGAGTGTAAGAATTTGTAGGGATATGAAATGGAACGATACACAGGCTCATTCGTAAGTAAAAACGGTGGCAGAGTTCGGTTCATTGGTAGAATACTAGGGAAATACAGTCAATCTACAAAGGAGACTGCTTCGCAGAACACTCCAGCGACTCAGTGTTTGAGAACCACACTGGACACTAAAAGTATACAAAGAATGGCAGCACGAATGGTCACAGGTGTGTTCGAGCCATTAGAGAACATGACGTTCGTCACTGATATGCTTGAATAACTGCACTAGGGAACGCAAGGTGCAAAGAGACATTTAAGCACCCGTTCTTCCTGCGCTACATAATTAATGGACCGGGAAGATGCCCTAATAGCTGGAACAATGAAAATCGTCCTCTACGATCCACTACCCAGCAGCTTGTACAGGAATGATGTATATGTAATAGAGAGAAGATGGAGCTCTGAAAAAAAGGAAACAACAACAATTATGAATAAATGAAGACGTTACGTGAGCCTAGTTGGTCAGCACGATGATAAAAAAAGGAAACGGGTGCGGCTGCAGCAGTATTTACGAGAGTTGGAAATTTAATAGTGGCAACTATTTATTTTCAGCTCGTACAAAATAGATACGTGTTTCAAAGTTTTGCTGACCTTCAAAATAGTCACCCGCATTGTGTATAACCCGTTGCCAGCGATGTGGAAGTCGTAGGATACTTTTTAGCAGTGCCAGTTGTGTTGACAGTTCGAGCGGCGCGATCTATTGCCCGACGAATTTGTAGCATTTCTGAAGTGAATACCGACAAATGTTTCCTTCAGTTTAGAAATCGAGTTGAACTCACGAGGGCTAAGTCAGGGGAGTGCAGTAGGTGTCATAGCACTTAGCAGCCCCATCAGTCAAACAAATCAGTAACAGTTTGCACTGTATGTGCTTGAGCATTGTCCTGCAAAATGATGGTCAGGTCCTGCAGAAAGTGTTATCACTTTCGTCTCTAAGCTGGTCGTAGGTTGTGTGTCAAAAATGAGCAGCATTAAGACTGTCATAGGAGAACCTAGGGTTTTGTATTAGATCGAAACCAAAGTATTACTTGAAAATTTTAACATAAACAGAATTTTGCCAGAGATAAAATGCACTTCAAATGCCAGAATAAGGGATTCTATGACCAACCACGAATCGAACACTGTATCTTTCGATCTGTAGCCAGATGTACATTCTTACAAGTTCCTCATTACCATAATCTTTGGTATTTTCGACATCGATCAACCACTTCTCTCGATGTAGCTAACTGCCGACATAGCAGCAGTTAGTTATTTTCCTTTACACATTTCCTTCTCATATTTTCTTTAACCACAATAATTTTTAATTGCACATGATTGAGTAGTATTAGTGAGTGTAGCTGTTTCTGGAATTCGATATGTATCGGTATCGTCCACTCTAAATCGTCACAAACTCTTAAATCTGCGGAACGGAATCTACAGAAGGATATAATCTCATGTTCTCTGAAGAATATTTTTCATACTTTTCCCAGGATTTAAGAAGAAGATCTCTGAATCAAAATTTTATTTAAACGTTGGTATAGTTGTCCTGTCGGCCCCTGTAGCTGAGTGGTAGCCGACACGGTAACTCAGCGTGTTCGGTCAGAGAGCTGGTAGGCCATTGTAATAAAAAACTGAGTGGAAGGATCAACAAAACGAACTAGAACGGATGTCATGTGACGTCCACAACGACCAAACACAACGATCAACTACGAACGCAATACAAACAGACTGTCAATCCTAAGGCCCGCGTTCAATTCCCGACTGGGTCGGTGATTTTCTTCGCTCAGGGACTGGGTGATGTGTTGTCATAATCATCATCATTTTATCCCCATCGACGCGCAAGTCGCCGAAGTGGTGTCAAATCGAAAGACTTGCACCCGGCGAACGGTCTACCCGACGGGAGGCCCTAGTCACAAGACATTTACATTTTTTACACTTGCCCTGATCAGGCATTTTTTTTAAAATTAAATCTCCTGTTTCCCACAGCACCTCCTAGTAGTCTGTGGTTACGATGGATCAATCGTTGCGTGTAAGTTTCACCTGTCTCTGCATGGTTCAGATGGCTCTGATCATTATGGGACTTAACATCCCCTAGAACTTAGAACTAATTAAACCTAACTAACGTAAGGACATCACACACATCCATGCCCGAGGCGGGATCGAATCTGCGACCGTAGCGGTCGCACGGTTCCAGACTGAAACGCCTAGAACCGCTCGGCCACACCGGCCGGCTGCATGGTTTCGGTTCAAATGTAAATGTTAGCTATTTACCTCCGTATTCATAGGATAGTGCTGTCGTTCTATCGATTCGTCGAGCATTCTCGTCTGCAACATTTAAAAAATCAGTTGGCTCGAGGTTCCACAGATATTACAGGTAAGTACTTACATTCTCTTCTTACAAATATTAGTGTGATATTGCTCTCAGTAGGAAGCAAGGGCTCACAACTTCCGTAAGGATGATGTCTATGAAGGCACTGCAATGTTCGCAGCAACCTCTCGGCTAGCGGAGGTTTTTCTGGTCACCTGTACGTGGCTGGATTCCCTAAACTGTCTCAGTCCTGTTTACCAGACGGATGTGCAATGAACTGTAGCCAGCAGTTTAACGCACCAGGTATTCACCATTTGCTTTACAAGCGCATTCCTCTCCACCACCCACCCCACCGCCACCTAGAAACCACTGTGATCATCGTTCGCAGTAAGACCCTCTCCTATACAGGCAGCTGATGCCAGCTTTTGTCGAACGGCTGTTCCCACCAATGGCTTCACAGGTCACAGTCGTGAACGTTAATACACAGTTTTGCCTGGTAAACAACGAAAATGTTATATGTTGGCTTCTTCAATATAGTTTTAATGTAAAGAATACTGTGCACAAAATACAAATTCATTCTGCCTCACAGCTCTGGAAACTGTTGTCCTCCTCTTGCAACATAGCTTTATAACTTCGAATGTATCCACCACAGCTATATCTACATCAGTACTCCGCAAGCCACCAAACGGTGTGTGGTGGAGGGTATCTCTGGCAGCACTCACTGATCCTCCCGCTCCTGTTCAATTGGCGAATGGTTCGTGGGGAGAATGTAAAGCTCTAAGCGCTCAAATTTTTCCATCGTGGTGATTTCGAGAGATGTATGTGGTAAGAAGTAATATGCTGTCTTACTCTTCCCGGAAAATACTCTTTCAAAATTTCAGTAGTGAACCCATCCGAGATGCACAACCCATCTCTTGTAGGGTCTGCCACTGGAGTTCGTTGAGTATCTCTGTAACGCTCTCGCACTGTCTGAACGACACTTTCTACAAAACAATTTATATACATTGTAAACAGTAACGCTCCTGCACGCTTCCTGACGTGTTTCGGATATGACCTTTACATCTATCGATTTTGTTCCGTTAAGACGGTGTGTTGAGGTCTATCTGCAAGGAAGTTGCGACCGCAGTAGCAAATACGGTTCGATGCTCGGTAAACTCGTATGTTTTGCACTAAACGGCAGTGGGACAAAGCCAAATGCCGTCCTGAAAGTCGAGCAACACGGCATAACCTGATCGGCGATGTCTACGGCGCTGTGTATCTTTTCGAGAAAGAGAGCGGTCTGAGTTTCGCAACATATCTGTTTATTATTATTCCACAATTCTACAACAGACTGACGTCCACTATATAGACCCACAATTATGTGCATCTATCCTACGACCCTTGTAAATAACGCGAATGACGTGCGCTTTTTTCCAGTCACTGGTTACTCTTCGTTGCTCCACTGACCTACAGTAAATTGCTACTAGAAGAAGAGCCAGTTCTTTCGTATAATCTCTATCGAATCGTACCTGCACGCCATCTGGTTCTGATGCCTTTTCACTTAAAAACAGTTGTAGTTGGTTTTTTTTTTGTTCCACATTTAGTTATCTCAATATCTGTCATTTCCAAGTTTGCACCGTGATTGAAAGAATGGACCGTATTACGATCTTCTGCTGTGAAACAGTTTCGGAAGCCGGAATTAGTATGTCGGCCTTTTCTCTATCATTTTCCATTTCGGTGTCATTATGGTCAGTGAGTTTTCGAACGGCTTACTGATTTTACGCAAGACCAAAACCTTATGGTTCTGATTCAGATTGGTTGACAATATTTTACTTCCATAGTCATTGAACGCTTATCTCATTGCTCTCCATACGCTCATTTTCACTTCGTTAAGCTTTTGTTTGTTAGCTAGGTTTTGACTTGTCTTGAATCTGCAATGAAACTCTCTTTGTTTACTGTGCAGTTTTCTACCACGATTATTGCACCACGGTTGATCTTCCCCATCCCTTAAGACCTTACTCGGAACATACTTATCTAAGGCTTATTGAACGATACATTTGAATTTTATCCATTTATGCTCCACATCTTTGTCCCCAGAACTGAATATTTGATGTCGACTACGCTGATACTCTGCAGTTTGCATCCTGTCGTGGTCGAGCGGTTCTAGGCGCTTCAGCCCGGGACCACGTGGCTGCTACAGTCGCGGCTTCGAACCCTGCCTCGGGCATAGATGTGTATCATGTCCTTAGGTTAGTTATATTTAAATAGTTCTAAGTCTATGGGACTAATGACCTCGGATGTTAAGTCCTATAGTTCTTAGAGCCATTTGAACCATTTTTGCATCCTGTCACTGTTGCTAAACGCAAATATTTTTCTACCTTTCTTGACATTCCTTGTAACACCCTTAGTACAGATGCTATCACAGCCTTATAATCGCTGATAACCTCCTTTTCGTTAATTAATTTGGAAATTTCAGTCTGTTTGTTGCTAGGATATCTAAGACGTTTCTTTCGCGAGCTGGTTTTCTATCTGCTGGAAGTGATTTTCAGACAAGACATTCAGAATAATGTCATACGAATTCCGTCTCTGGCATCAGCTCTGGTACGCTGACTCTCCCAATGTATACATGGCAAAATGAAGGCACCTCCTATTACGACAGTACAGGGTGATTATAATTAAACTAAAACCTTAAAACTGATGTGGAAATAACACCAATGGTCAGAATGACGTCAAATTGCAACGGAATATTATCGGAGAAGGGGGGAAACGTATGGTAGAAGAAAAATAAATAGTTACAAAAATGTAGCAATATACGGCGCTATAAGCACCATAATTTAATGGTGGTCGACTACAAATGACAAATGAATCATGTAAAAATGCCTAATGTGTACGTTTGACGTTAAAAAAACTGTACTACTCAGTGTGCATGGGTGTACAGGTGTGATACTGTTAGTTACGTAAGCCCATCCACCACGGAATGGTCATATCACATCGAATGGGAAGAATCGATTTTTAACTGTACTGAGGCCAAAAACTGCATAAAAAGCATCACTCACATCGGTTTTTAACTGTCCTGAGGCCAAAAACCGCATAAAAAACATGAATCACATCGGTTTTTTAATTGTCCTGACGTCAAAAACCGCGTATAAAGCATCAATCAAAATTAAATCGGATTATTAATTTCCGTATGACTGGCGCAAAACATGTTCTATATGCTATCTACCGTTTTCTGCAAGTTGGGATAGAGAAACATGTTCCACAACTGATTGAAGTATTTCTGGGGTCAAATTCAGAATGTGTTGCGCAATGTGTGCCTTCAATTGAGCTACGTATGCAGCACCGAAAACAACATCTTTCAGATAGCCCCACAGCCAGAAGTCACACGGGTTAAAATCAGGTGATCGGGACGGCCAGGCTATAGGGAAATGGCGGCTGATAATTCTAGCATTTCATAAATGGCGCTTCAGCAGGTGCTTAACTGGATTTGTAATGTGCGGAGATAAACATCTTGCGTAAAAATGATCCCATCCACACATCCACGCTGTTGGCGAGCTGGAATGACGTGGTTGCGCAAAAGGCACTCATAGCGCTTACCAGGTAACGGGACTGAAAGCACCTGTCTCTTCAGATAAATGTGGCGCTATTATAAATGATGCCGTAAACCCGCACCACACAGTGACCTTTTCAGGATGAAGTAGTTCTGGTTGATTTGCGTGTGGATTTTCCGTTATCCACATTCGACAATTCTTTGTATTGACATATCCTGTCAGATGGAAGTAGACTTCGTCTCTCCACAAAATCGTCCACGGCCAATGATTGTCCACTTCCATGCGAGCAAGAAATTCTAAAGCAAAATTCTTGCTGGCAGTTCAACAGGGAGCAACTTGTTCACATGGGTAATTTTCAGTGGATAGCAAATAAGGATGTTTCGTAGGATTTTACGCAGCGTGCTCACGGGTATGTCCAATGTTCGAGCAGTTCTGCGTGCACTACACGTTTGCACACCACCACTCATCTCCTCCTGCATTGGTGTGGATACTGCTTCCACTGACATCGAATTAATTCGTTTCCTTCCTCTATCAGGTTGCGTACCAAAAGAACATGTCTTTTTGAATTGCCAAATCATTTTCTCCAGACCCACGGCAGTCATCGGACCAACACCTTTTTTTTCAAACCCTTCAGTGTCCGGAACTTCTGCAGAGCGACGTGTGCACAGTGATCATTCTTGTAATACAGCTTTACGAGCAGAGCGCCTTCCTGCATTGAGACAGCCATGGCGAACGTCTCACACGTGAAAGGAGGAAAAGCCGTGTACCTAGCGTGTTTATGCCAACTTTAATGGGTCGTGCATACGACAGGTGTTTTCACTTACGTATTCTGACACATACAGCGCAATCTACTGATCAACTTTTACACTATTTTTTCTTCCACCATACGTTCTCCTCCTTCTCCTATAATATTCATTTGCAATTTGATGTCATTCTGACCGGTGGTGTTATTTCTGCAGCGTTTTATAAGTTTAACTTTAATTATAATCACCCTTTATTGTCCTGAAAATTAGTCACAAATTTCTCCAAGTTCTTTATGAAGCAATCAACGAATACTGCTCCTGATGCAAGTAGTCTAAAAAGGCATCCGATTACCATTTTGGAGTCACCCTCGATGCTTAACTTCACCCAGATTAATTCACATTCGGAATCAACGATAACCTCGCTAGATATTATTGAGTTCTTAACAGCAATAAATACACCGCCACCATTGACGACTAACCTATCCTGAAGATAAATATTCAAATATGAACTTAGGGTTTCCTAACACCATCTGTGAATTGTTACTTCCAATAAGCGATACCAATTTTGTCATCTTTCCTTGGGTGCTCCTGCAGTTTACCAGTGTCATGTTAATCTTTTCTCTACCTCATCTTCGAGGACGAGCACTCTCTGAGAACACTGTGCCGCTAATCTTCGATTTTGGCGGGCAATTCGACTCTGACCCCACGGAGGGGGTAGGGAAGGGGGAACGGAGGGGGGAGTTCCTCTAATCTAAAAAACCCCCATATGATCACCACACGTGCTCCTCTACCCTAGCAGCCGCTTCCTGCACGTAATGCACACGTGACCTGTTCCGAGGACCCTACAATCCTCCACCTCATAGCGAAGGTCGAGAGATTTCCATCCGATACCATCAATACAATCGTCTGAGCCTCGGGTTCAGACTTCCACTCTTTTCCAAACCAGAGGACCGCGACAGACGGTGAATAAGATGCTACAAGCAGTGACCTTAGCCTGCACCCCGTGTACGACGCTAGTTGCCTTCACCAAATCAGCGATCTGCCAGGAAGAACTGAAGGTGGCCTCATAACCCAAATGAACCATAATTTCCAACCTGAGTAGGAAAATCGGCCACTATTTTAACAGAGAAGCGTCCCATATTGGTTCGAAATTGTTTGCAACACTGGGTATCACCTTGTACCTGTTGGTAAGACATAAGTAGCCAGCAGTGCGACCCGTTTCCTCTTCCGCCTTCCGCCCAGTAACACACGAAACCACCACTATCAGTCTCTCACTCTCGGGTGAGGACTGAGCGGTCAGATGGTGCATATCGGAAGTCGCAGCGACACCCGAGTCACCAGACGATTCCAACGGCACCACGGGTGTCGCAGGTCTCGTCACTGGGGCCCTAATGTTGTCACAGCTTTGAGCAGTAGCCAGAATCCTGTTGATAGTCGCCAAGGCAACTTCCAGCAGTTTGCGTGCAGCTACCATTTCCTCTTGTGAATCACAGCAGGCTGAAGTGAATAAGAAAGAATAAGCGGACCCTTGCAAAAGAGAAAGTTACTTGACTGTGACGCCACTGGAGTTGTGATGTACGCAAACACTAAAATCTACACTGTAAAGTTTTCACTATAGCCTAAGAGCGCAAGATCCGCAAGTTCTTAAGAAAAATTTAAATTTTTCTGCTGGCACCAGATGATCAATAGTTACTTGTGACTTAGAGTCTCGGTTTTCACGAAAGCTACTGCAGGAAATAAATACGCCAACTCTAAAAGTAAATAAACTAGTCAATAAGACAAAAGCACAGAAAATGTGAGAAACTCTTTTGAAAAAAGGCACTAAACTAAACACTACATAAATACAAACTGTTGACGCTGCTGCTGCTGGATGCTCCTCCCGCCGGGGTGGCTGACTTTGCTGTTCATAATTAGAGCGGTAGAAGAATCTGCACTCTTTTAAAGTCGACTCCAGGCAATCGCCTGGTATGAAAAAAACGGGAATGTCCTGCTTAGTTGTACCTGAAACCACATGAAACGTATTGTTTGAAACTACTCCAGTTAGAGCACGGAGAACTCACAAAGACGTTGTGATATTCCAACACAGTTTTAAAATCTGTAACCACATATTAAGCTACTGATTACATTCAAATGGGGGCTATTTCTGGTATTGTCACAACGTCTTGATTCACTTCTTATTACGACTCTTCTTTGTTTACACAGTTACGGAGAATACTAGTTGGCTGGTCTCACCTTTGAGGTTTGACAGTGCATGTGACGTAGACGCGTAAACGCATTACGTTCAAATAGTCACCTGAAGCCTTGAACTGTCACCAGGACTGAACCTTTTTCTTCCAATCGTTTTAGGGTAAATTGTGGTAATTGAAATTGGTTTAGCGCTCCTAAAACTGTCCATCTTGGCCTCCACGACCACTAGTAACCGCTACATGACTACGCTACTCCGCTCCGGCAGTATCTACATCTCATACATACTCTACTGAGAAGTGCACGGTAGAGGATATTTTCTATAGCACCTCTTATTATAGTTTCTTCCCGTTCATTTCACTTACTGAGCGTGGGAAGAATGATTGCTTAAATATTCCCGTGAGAGCAGTAATTTATTCGAATCTCGTTTTATTGGCCGCCATGGCATCTAAGTGACACTCTCCTATGAGTCAAACAAATCTGTGACAATTCATGCTGCCGCTCTATGTTTACGCTCCATATCTCCTGTTTGTCAAATTTGATATGGGTTGCACACGCTTGAGCAGTAATCTAGGGAGGGTGACAAGAGTGTTTTGTAATCATTATTTGTTAATAATCGATCGCATATGCCCAGTATCCTATAAATAAACCGAAATGTGCAAGCTGATGTACCTACGACTGGGCCTATTTTATCAATGCATTTCATATCACTGGAATTTCCATATCTAAGTATTTTTATGCATTGTTTTATTCCAAGTGTGACTCATTGTTATTGTAGTCGCAGGATACTGTAGTTTTGTGTTTGCAAAAAGCACAGTTGTACATTTCATTAAGTTTGAGCTCATAACACGTTCTACAAATCTACAGCGCCTGTCAGTCAATGAGACAGGACGGTGGTTTTGCGTTTCACTTCTGCTCTCTTTCTCGTTGACGTGTTTCACCTGTGCTTGGTTCCAATCAGTGGGCATAGTTATTGGTTAGAGGGATCTACGGTATATTATTGTTAAAATAAGGACTAATTCAGCCGCAAGTTACGGCTAGAATTTGATAGGGATTCCGTCAGGCTAATGTTTCTCATTATCACTAACACTCATTTTTGCAGTGCTACGAAAATTAAACTGAAGCAGTAGTCTTAGATCTTCGATTTGAAAGAAACATTTGAAAAGGGATTTCATCGCTTCTGCTTTTGGTTGGCTACCATCATTTTCCGTTTCTGTGTCATCCACGAGTGTCTGGACACTAATTGATGTAACTGACAGCCTCTATAGAAGACCAGAATTTCTTTAGTGTTTCTGAGAACTGTTTCTGTAAGATCCTGTTACGATACTCGTTGAAGGCTTCGCGCATTGCTGGCAGCTAGGCATGTTTCTATTAGCGTCTCTCTGTCTCGTGCTTTATCAGCTATTAATCGTATTGAATCAAACAGTACACACAGCTGCTATTTTATAAATAGGGAAGTGCCTCCAAAACACATGCGTGAATAACTTCATTCTTTCCCAACATTACTTATGCGGTTTAGCACCGTTATAATGAGATATCTACAGCAGTCGGCCAAGCACCTACTCATCCACGGGGTCTCACGCCAGAAGATATTTTCTCCAATCGCCTCCCTTCCACTGAAGCGCTCATTGCACCACGTGAATGTTTTCGTTATGTACCCGAGTGAGGCAGAGCGTAATTAATTGGCAGCCTCTAAGGCCGTTCGTCCATTGGCGCAACGCAGCTGCAATGCATTGTCGTGAGAGCATGAAACATCAGTCGCTTGAGTTTGATCCATTATAACGCATTGTACTTGGCCCACTGGCTCAACTGCAAGCAACGTGCTTGCGACTACCAAGCATATAACTCCGGTGCAACTGCTTTAGCAGTTGCGTTGCGTCTCTGAAGCGACTCGTTTGTGATTCTCTTCGCATTATGTGTTGGTTCATAGGTAGTAATGACAAACTGGGAGCAAGTGGTTTGCATCAATATGGCCGAAACATTGGAGAGGCATCCGCGTTTATAAAATCCTTTTTGAAGAGTTATCGAAGGAACATAGTTCCTGTATAACACAACTCCATCCCAGTCACCGCGACCCAACTTTAAACCCATGGCTATGTCTACACTTCCTGAACTCCAGTACTGACGCTCTGCGAAGAAAGTAAAAGACGAATGTAACCTACAAAGCTTTTATTGACTTCTTTAATCAGCACAGTATTGTCAGAGAACACTCACAGAGAAATTTTTTTGTGAAGTCTACTACCAGCTATAGAAACCATGACTGATAAACAATTTTGTCGATTCAGAAACGCACTGATGGTATTCTGTATCCTCGAATACATTACAGTCATCATCACCATGCCCAAGACTTCATATGTATCACTTCATACATGAACGTGTAACCTCAAATGTGGATGCCATTGCCCACTAACCGTCTGCCTCTCAGGGTTACCAACATCCATCGGCCGGTGGCAATGCGGTGCTGGCAGTCCAGATGTTTAGTTCTGAGAACCCACAGCGATATTTTCATTTCTACACATCAGAAGATCTGTTAAAATACAGTAGAACTGTATCGTATGTAACAGATTTAAATTTATCAGTATTTGGATTTATTTCATTATAAAATGATATGTTTCATATTTTTTCCACTATTTTGCTTTATACATTACAATCGTTAACAGAATACATTTTACCTCAAAAATTACGCAGTAGTCTTTCCCGAGTCGAGATGCTTTTCCTCCAGTTCGTTTCCTTGTTAGTATTCCGTACCTTAGTTGGTAAAAATGCAACCCTTATAGGATTACTTTGTTGTCCGCCCGGCTATGTGTCTGTCTGTTGTGAGCCTAGTTGGTCAGCACGATGATAAAAAAAGGAAGCAGGTGCAGCTGCAGTAGCATTTCTTTTAACAAAATAATGTTTGCACATCGGCTATTGGCTTCGGTTACCCTTTTCAGACGCCTTTTTCAGATAACGGTAACAAAATACACTTTCAGACCCCACTTTCTCAACAACAGTTAGACGTATCAAGCTGAAATTGATGCCACATACTTAGGCCGACGGTCCCTTGGCCAGATATCGTCACAGGTCCCATTATTCTTTCCTCTCCCGCACTGTTCGTTGAAATCTGCGAATGTCGTAGCGACACTTTTAAACTTGATGGTTTTGATGAGATGTGCGTAGTAGTGTTTATTGGACGATCCAGCATAGCTACTGTCAATTCAGGCTGAGGATCTATTGCGTATGTACATTACAATCTCAGAGATGCTGTGACGGATGGATCATGTAAACAATATTACTGAAATGACTCAGGCGCTGCAAACTAACATTCTGAAACGTTCGAGGTTCGATCTTTTGCTGCTTAAAGATCGCCGCAATATAGAAACGGTGATATACTGTAGCAACGGTAATGATTATATTTTTCATGTGATTGTTGTAGGAGATTTCAACATGGATTCTAAAACCAAACCTCAAAATGCCTGTTACCATTAATAATCCAAGGCACTACAAGAGCTAACACGACAATGGAGAATGTTTTATTCCATCTGTGGTATACAGTGCGGTGCAATTCATTCTTTTCTGTCATCACAGAATTGGGTCAAATGTAACACTTAAGTAATGATTTTAATTTAACTTTTGATTTTCGCTCGAACTACTAAACCCGCATGTGTCTGCAATCTCATCTGATTATGAGTGAAGATATTTCTGGAGACGCTCCAGCCATGAAAACACCTAATCCCTGTCACTTGAAAGATACCAACGCTGTAGTTATATGTTTCGGGGAAGTCTTTTGGAAAAATTTGTTAGTAAAATATTTACTTCTAGCTTCAGTGGAAAGTTAAGTCCGGATGGATCAAATTTAGAAATTCGCTGTGGTTTGAAATGAAGTATCAAAGTTCAGCATCTACTAGTCAGCTTCTGTTATAATTATACATCCTTAATTATTTAGATTTAAAAAGTTAAATGATTCCCGAGCGCATGCGATTGCAAAAAATTACGCCTATTGATGTTTAAACTTTGATTCAGGTAACTCAAACAGCATTCGATTATGAACTTAAAAAAGTTTAAATAGTTTGTGTTGCTAATTAGTATAGCATGTTAATATAACTCCAGAATAAATAAGTAAATGAAAAATTAAATTAGCAATTGAGAAACTACTCAAAATATTTAAACCTAAAATTAATACATTCTCGAAAATATTGGAATTCCCAGGACCGATATATTGCACGTATCGATGTGGATAACAGGAAAAAATCGTCGAGATTCTCGATTCACGGAATGGGTGAACTATCTATATGCATAAAAAAGTTTGTACGGAATACTCATTGTCAGATCGGCAGGCCTACGCGCACTTGGCCAATTTTTTGTAATGATTGGACGAAGATTATCAACCAGCTGTTCGAACAGTTTCTTCGGAATCGTATAAATTGCGTTGACCTTTATCTTTTTCAAGTTATCGGCCTGATACGAAAGCTGATCGTGTATGAAACTTCCTGGCAGATTAAAACTGTGTGCCCGACCGAGACTCGAACTCGGGATCTTTGCCTTTCGCTGGCAAGTGTTCTACCATCTTTTTTTTGTGCTCTTTTTTTTATTTTATCTGCCTGCTTGTTGCTCCGCTACAAAAGAATTAAAAATCTGGCTTTTAGAGGGTCTCGAAAGGCGAAGAGAGGCAGCGTGTAGCTGACAGGCTAGAACGTTACCTTTTTTTTCTTTTTTTTTTTTTTTTTAAGAGTATTCAGTTATGAGTAGGCGGAAACAAGGCGGGCCGGGGTCGGAACCCGAGGCCTGGCCGCGATGTCTCCCCCCTCCCGTCCCTGAATCACTCCCTCAAAGTAGCTTTTTGATTTATTTTATTATTTTTATTCTTTTTTTTTTACCAGGAAGAGGGTAAATGAACAAAAGATCTTTATTGGTATAAGCTTAAATACAACAGAAATGCCATCCTTCCGGCGAAAATAACACAAGACATTATACTCGTACAAGGCGAGCATTTTTTTTTATGAACAAGGTGTAGGAAAAAAATGAATAATAATACTGATGTAACCTAAGAGGTGTGAAGCAATATACAGTGGAGTGAGGGAAAAACCAGTGTTTTCTGGTGTAGTGCATAAAAGAAAGGAGGCGCGTGTCCATGCGCCTCTCCACTGTGGGTTACAATGTAGAAAGTAGCGCGGGGGTCTCAGTTGTTAGCAGGGGGGAGGGGGGGGGACGGGAGTGCTGTCGGCGTGTGGCACCATCCAATTGAGCGGGGATGACGTAAAGATCGCATGTAGGTAATTGGCGAAGAAGGCACGGTAGCGCGGTCGGTGTCCGACTTCACTGTGGGCGGTTTGTAAGTACTGCCAGAAATTAAGGCGTGATTTGTCGCCATAATGACACATGTAGGTGATCGTCCATCCCTTGACCCATACAATCGCATGATTTTTGGTGGCGGGGAAATAAGTATTCTCAGAATGAATAAAAATCCATGAGTCAACCGAGTCCGGCGGAACGCGGAGGTAACAGGCAACGAACTGTCGGGCAAGTTTCCAGACGTCACTGGTGGCAGCACAAGTCAATTGATGGACATCGTCATCCACGAGGTGGCAAATGGAACAAAGTGGAGAGTCCTTGAGTCCGATGGGGTGAAGACGATGATTTGTGGCGAACTTTTCATTTGCGACTTGGTACCATGTTGCCCGGACGTTGGAGGGAAGAAAAGGCTGGTGGATGTGACGCCAAACCGTGGGCCACCGCGTGGACGGATGTCTCAGTTCGATATTGTTGCTGGATATGGAACGAAGGGGTGGGGTGTAAAAATCTTTAGGTCGAGGAGAACGCGTGGTCGGTAAGTGTGTGTGAGCATAACTGAAGTCGACGATGAAATCATAAATGTGCGTCAGCTGGTGCTTGATGTGTCCGACTGGTACTGGTGGTGTTATGGTCGCGGGCACAAGAATTTCCAGCAAGCTGCGCGTAAGGGAGGTGCCCCCGCGCCACTGCTTGTGCATGGTGGACATGTACAAGGACGCCGCGCGGAGTCGCACATTGACAAGGCCGAGGCCCCCCGTTCCCGGGGGAAGGGTGAGCGTGTCGTAGCGGACCTTAAAGAGGGTACCGGCCGTAAGGAAGTATCCGAAGGCAGCCTGGAGGCTGCGTCCAATAGTTGATGGCAGCAGGAGGACCTGTGCAATGTGGACCATTCTGGACGCCACTTGTTGATTGAAGTATTGGACACGTTGTAAAGAATCGAGTCATCGGAGAAGATTTTGTCGCACCGTCGTGCGGATAGTTTGGAGTGCACGCCGAAAATTGATGGCAGCGGAGCGGCGCACGCAGGAGGTGAAAATGATACCAAGGTATCGCAGTTTTTGTACACACGGGAGAGGTGCAAAGTCGTCGTGTGAGAGGCCGCGTCCAATGGGCATCGCCGCGGATTTAGCCACATTCATGTTACTGGCCTCTCCAATGCCGTACGTTGATATCAAATCAAGTACCGTGTGTGTTTCACTCCGTGAGCGGATCAAGAGAAGGAGATCGTCCGCATACGCACGACATCGAAAACTGTGCTGTCACAAAGTGAGACCAGAAAGGTGGCTTGTCAGACTCCCAATGAGTGGCTCCAGGCTTATGGCATAGAGTAGGGTCGAAAGTGGGCAGCCTTGCCGTACGGAAAGCCGGATCGCCACTGGTCCCGCCACGTGGCCATTAACCTGAATCAGCGATTCGGCGGTGCCGTACAGGCGCCGGATGACATCGTTAAGGGCTGGTGGAAAACCCATACGGTTCACCACGGAGAAGAGAAAAAGATACCGCACTTTGTCGAATGCGCTGTCAAAATCAATGGCAACCACTGCGGCGCGGAGTCTGCACGCCGCTGCCAGTGCAATTAAATCGCGACATTCTCCTGTGGCCGTTTGTATATTAACTGAGCCGCCCGGAGTTGTCTGTTCCGGGGATAGAATGCTAGGCAGGACCTTGCGGCATCGCGTTGCCAGTAGGCGCGTAAAAATTTTACAGTCTGCGTTAAGCAGAGTCAGGGGCGGTAATGTGCTGTCGTCACACCTGGTGTTGGTTTGTGGATGGGTATAATAATTCCCGTGACGAAGGACGGCGGTACGGCGTTCCCCATCGTCAGCAATTCATGAAACATCGTTGTCCACCGTGACGCCATAATTGTGAAGAAAGCGCGATAAAATTCTATCGGCAATCCGCCGACACCAGGTGACTTATTCAGAGCACCATTGTTGATTGCATCGTGGATTTCGTCACGCGTAATGGGCTCCATCAGCTCGTCCGCTTCGTCGCTGGTGAGGGTGCGAGTTACGTGTGGTAACACAGACTCCTCAGCGTGGTTGTCGGTAGTCTCCTCCTGGTACATTGTGCGGTAGTGGTCGACAAAGGCACTGACGATTTCGGCCTGGCAAGTGACGTGCTGGCCGCGACAGGTGGTGATCTCGGTGATGAGTTGTTGTCGTCGATGTTTCCTATCGGAGGCGATATGATGCATGGTCGGATGTTCTTGTTCCGCCGAATCTTAACATCGGGTTCGCACCGTAGCCCCCTGCAGTCTACGGCGTGTCAAAGATACAATTTGCGCCTTAATCTTGCTGCGTTCCCTCTGGGTGTCGGGGGTGGGCGGTTGGGCGTCCAGGTCGCGGAGAACGGCGTAGAAATAGTCGGTAGTGTGCCGGCGCCACATAGCAACTTCCTTTCCATACTGAATCAAAGTACGTCGAATGGCAGGTTTGGCACATTCCAGCGACCAGGTCAAGGTCGTGCAGTATTTAGGTAAGCGACGTTCACAGGTGGCCAATGTCTCGGTAACACGTTGAAGACATTCGGGGTCATGAATATGGGAGGTGTTTAGCTTCCACGGTGTACGACTACGCCAGACCACTTGCTTGGGTAAGAGAATGTTGCAGATGTATGCACAGTGGTCCGAAAAGGCCAGGGGCCAAAATTCTGCACCTTGGACTGAAGGTGTGAGTTCCCGAGAGACGTAAATTCTATCAGGGCGGCTCGCGGAGTGACTCATTTGGTAAGTATGTCCAGGCGCGTCGCCGTGCTGAACTTCCCAAGTGTCGCGGAGCAACAGATCTCGGACGACAAGACGCAGTTCTTGACAGGTGTTGTAGTGGGGCACTTGATCTTTAGGATGCAAGACACAATTAAAATCACCCCCAAGCAAGTAATGGTCGCAGCGTCCAAGAAACAAAGGAGCGATTTCTTCTGAATAGAAGAGCGCCCTGTCGCGTCTGCGGGTGGAGCCTGACGGAGCGTAAATGTTGACGATACGCGTCCCCATGACGGTGACGGCCATCCCTCTGGCAGATGGAACGTATGTCATATCGGTCACTGGCATGCCTTCTCTGGCGTAGATGGCTACGCCGCGTCCCAGGTGGTCACCAGGAGAAGGATAAGTGTTATATACCGCGACGTCTGGAAGTGTGGCCAAGTGTACTTCCTGTAGTAGTGCGATATCGACGTCCGGCGCCCATATCATCTCTCGCAGCAGTTGAAGTTTCACGGGTGAGCTGATGGTGTTAGTGTTGATCGTCGCTATTCGGTAGGTTTGAAGCCGTACCCCGCCACGGAGGGGAACTCCACCGGCGGAGGATGAAGAGGGGCGAGGCAACGGCGAGTCGTGCCGTACGCCACCTGACGGCGTTATCAGCGACGTAACGATGCTTCCGTCTGGGGTAACTCTGTCCCTAGCGTGTGGTCCGGGTCCTCATCGACGTCCTCACTCCACGCCATTGAAGGCGTTGTCGTTGTGATGGTCGTACGTTCCACTTCGGTCGTAGGGGCGGAGGACGTCTCGGCGGCAGTCGCATCGGTGGAGTACATTGGTTCAGGAGCACCTGAGCGAGCCAGTAGAGTAGGCATCGACACAGCCACAGTCGGCGTCATGTTGTCGTAATTCGTATCGTCGTGCAGGTTCTCCGAGGCCTCGTCTGGTCGGACGGCCTCTGGAGCATCAGGTGGGGGTGATCCGTCTCGTTCCGAGACCGTACGGTGCCTCCTCTTGCGCCTCTTAGGTGAACGTTGTTTGCGGGTTCGTCCCTCCGTGTCGGAAGACGGAAGGGAGTCGCGTCGCTCTGAGAGGAAGGCCGTCGCGGGAACGTAAAATGAAGTGGCGTCCGTATGTTCAGGCGGGTGGGTGTCGGAAGTCGTCGCTGTTGGTAGTGGCGCCGGAATAGCGTCAGACTTTGAGCGCGACGTGTCGGCCCCGGCGGTATCCGTAGCAGCTGGAAGGGTCACCGGTACGTGGTCCGACGGGCGGCGGCCCGTGGGAGGAGAAGAGAGCGCCGATGCGTAGGTGATCGGTAAAACCGTCGTCGGAGCCGGAGGTGCCACGGTAGCGGCTGGTAATTGGGTGATTCGTCACTGAAGACACTCAGATCTGAGATGGCCTTCTTTTCCGCACCCGGAAGAGGTCTTGGGTTGGCCGTCGTATATGACAACCGCGCGGCATCCGCTAATTTGTAGATAAGATGGCACGTGGCGATGGAGATCGATGGTGATCTGCCGTACACCATTAAGAACGGGGTACGTTTGGAATTGCGCCCAGCGTTCGGCAGTGTGGCCATGTACAGTGCCATAGGGGCGGAAGGCCGCGATAACGTCTTCCGCCGGAAGCTCGAACGGGAGTTCGAAAACTCGTATGGTGCGCATTCCTAAGCCGGCATGGTCGACAGTGATCGCTTCGACATTGCCGTCAGCGTGCCAAAAGCGTAATCCATGGTTGGTGTCACGAAGTACTCTTTCACATACCGCGTCATTGACGACTTTGACGTACACAGTGCTGCTTAATATGGAGAAATGGATGCCCAAGATGTCGGAAGCTGGGATCTTAGCAACGTCGCGTAGGGAGCGTTCCACTTCCAAGGCCTTTGGTCGTGCGTAGTCGTTGCAGAAGTTGAATCGTAAAGTTGATTTTCTAAAACGGTATGCCATGGTTCTAGTGCACATAAGTGACGGCCGCTGAAATGTAAACAACAGCGAGCGCGCGCGCTCCGCAGGCGGAAACAACAATACGTCCGCACTGCACGGTGGCGAAAGCCGGACTGAAAGATGCATGGCGCGAGATTCGATCCGGCGAGTGCTCTACCATCTGAGCTACCGAAGCACGACTCACGCCCGGTACTCACAGCTTTACTTCTGCCAGTATCTCGTCTCCTACCTTCCAAACTTTACAGAAGCTCTCCTGCGCAGGAGACGAGATACTGGCAGAAGTAAAGCTGTCAGTACCGAGCGTGAGTCGTGCTTCGGCAGCTTAGATGGCAGTCTGCGTTCGGCAGGGCAGCAGTGCGCATCACGCTCGGCCGTCCACGCCGCTGCGCGCGCGGAGTGTTTTGTTTACTTCCTCGTCGCAGCGCTTCTCAGTCGAACAAGCTCTAATGGCCAACTCTTACAGGAAGAACACTCTTAAGTTCACCTTCTCAAATGAATACGCACGACCCAAAGCACTGGCCGTTGAACGCTTCCTACGCGAAGACGTGAAGATCCCTCGTGACGAACTCATCGGCATACACCTATCTATCATTAGCAGCGTCGTTTATGTTAAGATGACTTCCGACCCTGCCTGCAACGAGATTATTCACAGGACGCGACATGGACTAAAATTTCGGCACTCCGACGGCAACGTCGGGCCTGTGGATGTCGACCATGCAGGACTTGGTCTTCGGACAATCCGTGTATTCGAACTGCCTTTCGAGGTGAATGAAGATGAAGTCATCGAGGCGCTAAGCCCGTTCGGAACAGTCCAGAGCCACGTAGCCGAGACATGGGCACAGTTTACGACGTATCCGGTGCTTAATGGTGTGAGACAAGTCCGAATCGATCTCAAACGGCACGTTCCATCGTACATTTCTATCGGCGGCTGCCGTGCGGTGGTCATTTACGACGGACAACCTCGAACATGTTCCGGTTGTGGCAAGGAAGGCCACGTCCGTAATGAATGCCTGCAACGCCGCATCACACAACTAAGGCACGACGATACGAACACCGACAGAACCACAACCACCCTTCCAGTCACCTATGCGGCGACACTGCACGTCCAGCCCTCACAAGACGCCGTTCATGAGCGTCTCTCTGGTCCGATACACCCGGAGGCGTCCCAGCACCTTGACACCGGCGGTGCCGCCCGTGAACATGTCCAACAGCCGGACATACCCACGCTGGATGATCAAAAGGATACCAATGAGAGTGTTCTGGAGAACGACGACCGCATAATAGCACCCGCGGCTTTTGTACCGGAACGACGCGAATCTCTTCCTTCCTCAGACACCGAAACTCATTGCCGAAAGCAGAAGTCGCCCAAAACGCTAAAAAAAACGCCGCAAGTCATCAGAATCCACCATTGAGCCCCCTCCGCAGGACGAAGAGATGGCACATCACTCTGACGGAGAACACGATTACACTTTACCACAGAGACGCGTCATCCACAAGACGGTGAACCGTCCAACAGAGATCGTGCGCAAGCCCCGCGCCCAGAAGCCATGGAACAGAGCACGCCTGTTGTCACCGACGCAACTGAGCCGACTCCGCCAGCGCTGCCACCTCTCGCCGATGTCAAACCTGTCGGACATTTTTCATGGGCGGATGACACGGATTTCTCACCTCCATCTGATGCGGAAATGAGATCTGTTCCTCCGTTAGACCCACACTAAAATGGGGGAAGTTTCTACGGCGACTCCTGCGACTTCTATGGACTTCCAGCATCCACCACGACAATCTTCACCAGCTACGAACCTATCGGCAGCACGGATCTCCCATCAGGCCTACCGAATAGCTACTATCAATACTAACAATATCGGCTCCCACATTAAACTTCAACTGCTCCGTGACACGCTAAGAGCAGCGGACATCGACATCGCCCTGTTACAAGAACTGAGGACAGCAACTTGGACCGGGTGTTATGGATATGAGACGTACGCCGCCCCTGCAGCTATGGAACACACAGGCGCAGCCATCCTCCTACGAGAAGGGATTGCAGTATCCGATGTCGCATACCTCCCAACGGCGCGAGGGGTGGCCATAACAGTTGAAGGACTCAAAATCATAAATCTCTAAGCCCCATCGGGCACTGATAAACGGAGGGATCGCTCCCAGTTCTACGCAGAAGATATCACGCCTTTATTCCTCGGCCGATACGATCATCTCATCGTAGGTGGAGATTTCAACTGTATTCTCGAGCGCACAGAACAATACCCCCATTTCACCACATGTCCGGAACTTCGCTTCCTCGTCCACCGCCTTCGTCTCCCTCGACACTTGGCGAGTGGTACACGGCGACCGCCCGGGGTATACACACATCACGAGCCACTCCGCCAGCCGACTTGATAGAATATACATTTCTGACGCTCTAAAATCAGTTCTCCTCGACGCGGAACGTAGGCCGTCTGCCTTTTCGGATCATGACATCTACCATAAACCTACGCCGACAATCTATATGGCGCAGTGCAGGACCTTGGAAACTCAATGTCACGCTACTGCGGGACCCTGAATGTCGACAACAGGTCACCGACACGTTGACACCTGTGTTCAACGCATTATGCGTTACGAGACCACACTGCAGTGGTGGTTGCTGTGCGCCAAACCGGCCATCCGACGCACATTGACACACTATGGCAGAGCCAAAGCCAGGCGGAATCACCACACAACTGATTTCTACTATAGCGCTCTACGTGAACTCATGGATCATCCTCCATCTCCGGATCGTCTAGAAGAAGCTCAACGCATCAAGGCAAAGATTTTTATCCTTGACCAGATGCCGTCTAGAGGGAGCCATTGTACGAGCACACAGCCAAGATAGGATTAACGGTGAAGAACCTTCTATGCATCATATTGTTCAAAATGTTCGTCGACGCCGACAGGCTTTAATGACAACTTTAGACCTACCTGATTGACGACGGCTGACTTCGCAAGCTACCATTGCGGATGCATTCACAACGCACTATAGACTTTTCTATCAAGAAGTACCTGCCGGTGCAGAGGCCATTGCTGAGGTTGCCCAGGAGACACTTGGTACTCTAAACGCAGCAGCTGCAACCCTAATGACTTCTGAAGTGACCATCGACGACGTCCAAGGCGCTGTGGCAAAAGGGTCTCGAATTTTACAGAACCTTCCAAGATTTGATGTTGCCACGATGGAGAGACATGTACAGGGAACTTTTGTCCGGCGTGGCGAACCCGCCACCAATGTTCGTGGAAGGCTTACTTGTACCAGTCCCGAAACCCGCAGGAGGAACACGACTCGACAGTTATCGGCCGATCACGTTACTCAATTCCGACTTCAAGATTTTCACACGCCTTCTAGCAGTGCGACTTAAACATGTCCTACGAGACGCTGTTTCCCACGAACAAACATCCTTAGGCGGCGATCGTAATATACAGACAGCCCTCATTGAATATCGAGATGTGATCGCTGTGGCAACACACTCGCGACTGCCAGGCGCTTTAATCTCCATCGACTTCAAACAAGCGTTTGACCGCGTCAATCATGCATTCCTCAACGCAGTGATGGACCGAATGGCAATTTCCCCGACGTTCACGCAAGTGATTATGCGGCTCCTTCGTGGAGCAACGTCCAGACTTCTCGTCAACGGCAGACTTACAGAGCCTATACGGATTGAACGCTCAGTACGGCAGGGTTGCCCTTTGTCGACGGTGCTTTATGCAATTGCGATGGAGCCACTCATTTGCGGATTACGGCGACGTTTGACAGGTATTCCACTCCGGGATCATATGTTCCGCTGCCGAGCTTATGCGGACGACTTGCCCCTCGTCGTACGTTCAGCGGCCGACGTACAAGCTGCGATGCAGTGGATTACCTGTTACAGTGCAGGGGCAGGGAGCGCTATGAACGTGGCAAAATCATGCGCCATGAAGATCGGCCGCGGCCTTCCCGCAGACAGCGTAGTCTCATTTCAACTGGTGGACACCCTTCGTTGTCTCGGCTTGGTGTACACGCGAGACATTCGCCGCACCTCGGCGATCAATTTTCGGGCGCTACTGCAACGCATCCGGGCCAACATACAAAATCACATATTACGCCCGCTGAATATGTGCCAGAGAGTCACCTTCGTCAACACCCATCTGGCAGCCCGGATACCCCATATAGCACAGATTCTGCCCATCACTGCGACAATGGCTGCCAGATTACAGGCGGCTTTCGGATATTTTATATGTTCTGGACACATCTTCAAAGTCCAGTATGAAGCTCTCACATTACCGAAGCGGGACGGTGGTCTCGATCTGGTTAATGTCAGAGCCAGGACTACAGCACTTTACACCAATACTATGCTCCGGCTATGGAAAAGCCAAAATGCTAGTTTTAGTGGAATGTTGACCACCGAGCTCGCACCTGTTTCGAGACGCCCACCGACGTCTCTGGCACACATCCCACCTCCGATGTCACATATCGGCCGTTTCTTTTTGGAGTACAGCTACATATGCACCGAGCTCCCCAGGACCAGGAAGACGACCACCCGCGACATCTACAGGGTTATTACAAATGATTGAAGCGATTTCACAGCTCTGCAATAACTTAATTATTTGAGATATTTTCAAAATGCTTTGCACACACATACAAAAACTCAAAAAGTTTTTTTAGGCATTCACAAATGTTCGATATGTGCCCCTTTAGTGATTCGGCAGACATCAAGCCGATAATCAAGTCTCTCCCACACTCGGCGCAGCATGTCCCCATCAATGAGTTCGAAAGCATCGTTGATGCGAGCTCGCAGTTCTGGCGCGTTTCTTGGTAGAGGAGGTTTAAACACTGAATCTTTCACATAACCCCACAGAAAGAAATCGCATGGGGTTAAGCTGGGAGAGCGTGGAGGCCATGACATGAATTGCTGATCATGATCTCCACCACGACCGATCCATCGGTTTTCCAATCTCCTGTTTAAGAACAGCCGAACATCATGATGGAAGTGCGGTGGAGCACCATCCTGTTGAAAGATGAAGTCGGCACTGTCGGTCTCCAGTTGTGGCATGAGCCAATTTTCCGCGGGCTACGCGTGAAACTTGCCCGCTCGCGTTCAACCGTTTCTTCGCTCATTGCAGGCCGACCCGTTGATTTCCCCTTACAGAGACATCCAGAAGCTTTAAACTGCGCATACCATCGCCGAATGGAGTTAGCAGTTGGTGGATCTTCGTTGAACTTCGTCCTGAAGTGTCGTTGCACTGTTATGACTGACTGATGTGAGTGCATTTCAAGCGCGACATACGCTTTCTCGGCTCCCGTCGCCATTTTGTCTCACTGCGCTCTCGAGCGCTCTGACGGCAGAAACCTGAAGTGCGGCTTCAGCGGAACAAAACTTTATGAGTTTTTCTACGTATCTGTAGTGTGTCGTGACCATATGTCAATGAATGGAGCTACAGTGAATTTATGAAATCGCTTCAATAATTTGTAATAGCCCTGTATTGCCTTCTCCGAAAGTCTCCACCCCGCAATCCCGTCGAAACACGTCATCCCCAGGTTTCATGGCCTACAGTTTGGAAAACGATCCACCAACCATATCACACCACTGACACCACCTCTATGTGGTGCCTTCTCGTCAACGGCAAGTATACTACAAGACAGAAACTGCATCGCATCGGACTGGTGGACTCACCCCTGTGCCTCAAGTGCAATGTCGAAGATACAGATTTACATCGTTTTGAGTGTGGGCCAGCAGCAGCTGTCTGGACCCTCGTACAGAAGATTGTGGCTTTCTACCTCCGAGTACCACCACATCACGTTTCTCCTACCATGATGATATATCCCGACACGACCTACTTTCCATCGGCTAAGTGGCACCCCATCACATGGATCAGTGGCATGGCTGTCATCTACCTCTTCCGGGACGACATTGTCGATCCGGCGGACTTTTGGACACGCCTCCAAGTACGTCACCACACTCTTCGCCGACATCGACACTATCGGGCCACTTTCACGAACTATTTACAGAGTATTTTCACCGACCCGCCTCAAAGCTGGAATCTCAACGAACCGTGCCAGCCAAGACTGAACGATCCCACGTTCCCCTTTAATGGTCAATGATAGAATGCATTTTGTTCTCGTGGCGCGCCAAAGTGGAGCATGGCGCGGAAGTATTCTTTTTTTTCTCCTCCTCTTCTTAGTCTTTTTTTCCTCGCACATGTTTATCCTTTTCACGCATAGCTCTCTATCTGCAGCCTATTTGTTTTGTTTCTCCTGTGCTCTCCCCCCCCCCACCCCCCCCCCCCCCCCGAAAAAAATAACAAAAGGGAAAAAAATTTGGGTTGCTGCAGATGGTGAGACTGTGTACTCATTTATGTTAACAATAAAAAAATAAAAAAAATTAAAAAAAGAAGGCCGTTTGCGGAAATATAGTTTCATTTTATGTTTTACGTTTCCAAAGGATATTGTGTTATTTTATGAAGAACGTCGTCTTTTATTTTCATACACAAGAGATTTTTATTTGTTAAAAAAAATAAATAAAAAAAAATCAAGAATTTCCGCTTTCTTTGATACCTCCTCAACCAAACCATTACGAACTGCGTGGATTGCACTGTGGAGCTCACTGACGAAAGCAGCGCTTTTGAGTTGATAGCCAGTGGTAAAAAAGTTGCGTCAGTGGACGAAGAACGTGCAACACAACTCTCATCCAACTGTAGCCAAACGGTGGCGATGTCGTTCGTTGCAGTTACGTTGCAGGTGAGCACCACCAATGAAATTACAAGTTAAGAGTTTTCTTTAAGGTGAACAAGATCGTCTTGGATACGTTGTCAGATTGATCACGTTTTTACTGAGTGACTATTTCAGTGCGCACTGCTAGATATTGTTATCAGTTTCCAACGAACAAAGTAAGTACAGAGGACGTTAAATCAGTCATTTCCATTCAAAAAACTTTGAATATGGAGGCAAAGAAGCTTGGCAACAGCTGCTATTCCTCATAGTGAACAAACTAGACAAATATGCAGCGATAGGGGCCATCCATGTGTAACAGGTCCAGTCACAGTAGCTCAAGAAATTCGGCAAGTTCCGTTGGCGTCGTACCTGTTGTTTTTGAGGACTATTCCAGAGACAGGGGATTTATTATGTGGTTCAATCTAGATTGTAACTGCTTCAGAGCGTTGGAACGCTTCTGCTTTTCGCCTCGTTTCAATGACACATTAACATTTCACTAGCCTTTGATTTAGTAATATATGTAGCTAAATAATCGCCGTTACTAGAAAAATATATATATCCTTTTCGGCAGCTGAATTTGACTAAATATTTCAAATTACTAATATTCTACAGATACTTTTCAGACATGTTTAGCAACAAAACGCTGGACAATTTATGTTAATTGGACTAATAAAATACGCGAAATTACTAAATTCCCGCTACTTTTTGAACAAACCTAGGAACTACAAAGCTGTGAACCCATTTACGATTATTGCCGAAAAGGTGAAGCAATACGAAAAGTTATATACGAACTTTGAGGTACGTCTCTCGCCAAAAGATATTACTGAAATATAGCGTTGTTTCAGAGACAACAGAGGCAGAAACGTTGCATAGCAACGGCCGTTCCATAGAAGTCGCTATCGACGTTCGCTGCTCTGAACGTCTTGTAATTATTTGGGTCAATTGGAATGTGCATAGTTCCGGACCACGGACCACCAGCGAGCTCACTTCGAGTTGCAGAAAGTGTAGGTGTACAGCATCGGAACTGCCTTCTCCTCGACATCCAATCAGCCACCGATATATGTGAAGATGAAAGCTAGTATGTCGAGAGATGGGCGTACCACCTGGACATCCGGAGGACACAAGGGACCATCGCATCTTATAACGATCACAGACACTGTCACCCAAAGGTAATGTTATTACTGAATACTAAGACTCTTTAAGAACCTCTAAATATAATTCAAGTTTAACGCCTGGGGTCAATTCTAGTGTCCGATACCACCCGTCGGCCTTGACGAATGACGTAATGTGTGATGTTATTTTGTTTGTACCGCAGATTGCTGTCGATGAACGTTAAATGAATTCTCTGGATTTCCTTGTTACGAGCGTATATTAAAAATTCGATGTAGATCGTTTGTTTTCATCTCGTAATTTGTTTTTGGCATCTTTTATTAATGAAAGTAGTCGTGATTTCTAAGTAGTCGTGATTTATAAGGTCTTGATTTCTGATGCTGTTCGTTATGGATGAATCAGTGGGTTTTACTGCGAAAATTCTGCTTCAGAAAATGAGTGACAGTAAATCAACTGTAAAATTTTTGCAATCATTGGGCATCATTGCTGAATTTTGCAAGTGCAGTGTCTGTGGAAATTATATGGTTTTGACGAAGGTTGCGTCATTTGTATTTAGGGTTGTACCAAATCGGACAAAGGAAGTCTTGACATCTTTAATAGAAGAATATGTGGAAGAAGTTCTGTAGTCATGTCGGATGGGTTTGCTTCGTACAACGGGTTGGGTGAAATGGGTTGTAATCATTTGGTCGTGAATAACAATATTCAGTTTAAAGAGTATAAGGCGGGGGCATGTACCAATACTATCGCGGGGTATTGGGGGGCTGTAAGATCTGTTGTCGGGCGGGGAAAGAGAAGGATTTCTGCGTTGCAAGGCCATTTACATGAATATTGTTGGAGGAACAGTATTCCTAAAGGCTATTGTTTATTTCTTACATTTCTGAAAGTAGTCAGCAAAATGTACAAGCCTCGTTTTGTTAGTTAGGTGTTGGTGGGTCTGATACTTTTTTCTTGTTTTACGTTGCGTTTTTTTATGTTACTATATTGCGCCAGTGCTACTTTTTTTGTTTCTCTTGAGGAAGATTTTTCTGTCTTTTTAATATTTTCTGCTTACAAAGGTGGGCCGAGGGGTATTGCCGTGTCTTTGGTGAAGGGTTTATGTTATTGACTCGTGGTTCACTTTTTTTACTGTTTTAAAATTTTGCGTCTGATTGAGGGCGGGTGGTAGGGAAGAACTGATTTGAGTGGCACCTCATTCGTGCCTGACAGTTTGTGTTTTCTTATTTTTTTGTTCCTTAGTTACTCTGGATTTTGCTTCTTTCGTTACAGTTTGACCTTTTAACATTATTATTTCTTGTTATGTTCTTATTTCGTTCTTGTCAGCCTCGATCTTTGACTGCTTTGGAAGGTCATATGCGGTAAGTTTCTTTTTATGTATCCACTTTTATGTTTTCTTTTTCGATGTTTCTGCTACACTTCTCTTATTTTTACTGCCACTCGTGGTTTATCGATTTTACTGAGTATTATTTGGAGTTACTGACTTTCGTGTAGTATAGTTATCGGTTGCAAGGTTTGGTCATTTTTGCCTTTTATTCCTTTGCGTGTGCAGTAATGTGTGCAAAGATTTCCATTTTTTCAAAGTCTAATTGTATTCTGTAGTTCACTAACAAGATCATTTTTTAAGCACGTTTCTGATATGTTATAAGATTTTTGCGCAACAAACAGTAATATTTGAATTGGTAACTAGAAATGACCTCCTACATAGGTCGCTTCTAGTTACCGATTCCAACTATTCGACGGTTCATTATTTAGATCGTTTTTGCAGTACGTGTGGAAAATGTAATATAATATATGGACTCGTAATTGCTCTCGTGTTCTTATTTATTTCAGTCATCTTTAACTCGCTTAAATAAAAGTCGCGTTAAATGTATTAGTTTATGGCAGACTACATTCGTTTGTCTAAGAGTATGATCCGTTCCATTCAAAGATTGTCCATTGCAGCATCTTTGCCTTACGTATGACGTCATTGGTCAAAGCCGACGGGTGGTAACGGACACTAGAATTTATCCAACGCCTGGGCATATGCTAATGCAAAAGAGAATATTGGGGACGTAGTACGGCAGTCATTAAGCATACAAGTAATTCAGTCTCCATAAATATTACTAAGCCTGTCTGGCGCTGTATATGCAGTCGAGTCTGCGAATCAACAAAGTCATCACAATTCAGTGAGTAATCAGTGCACACGAAACTAACGACCCAAAAATGTATGCCTGTTTTTATATTCTAGACGTAAATTAACGTCTGTTGTGCCACATTCGTGTGGTGCACTCTTCATCAGCGCGTCCCGTGAGGACGTAATGTAGTAGGATAACTGACTTCTCAAAAGAAATTTCTCAATGGTGGTTTACAGAAGAACACATTCGACAAATTCGTGTGAAATGTATTGCAAACGATGGGTAACAAGATACATCTGTTTATTGCTGCATAGCAAGATTGCTGTAGATCAGCGCTAGCGCACGTATCTTTAGGTCGGAACGTGTAAATTAAATAAGAGATTAGTAAGATTTTTTACACTGAAGACTTTTCTCTCCGAGGCCAATCGCATGAACAGAGGGTGAAAACAGTTGCGTAGTATTGTCTTTACTAGTACAAATACCTCGAGGAACAGTTCATGAAATCCAAAACTATATCGTAAATTTCATAACGGTTTTTGCCTACTGGTTGTGCACACATGGCGTCGTCTCGGTGTGTCTTGAGGTAGGCCTATGGCTTATGGCCTTCGATGTTAATGGCTAAAATAAGCGACAACCACGACAGTTACTCCGGGTCGTCAAGCACTAGTCAGTCAGGTTTTGTTGTCTGGAAAGTCCCATTCGTTAAACGCATTTCGCTGACAACAGAAGTGACGTACGTTCGTTGTGACTTCGATGAACCCTTAGAGCACTTAAAAGTTGTGTGTCAAAATATAAAATGTAAAGAACTAACATTCCACACGTGGAAGGACCCCAACTAGGATTTGATTTTGAATACTGAAATGTCTGGTTACTTGATGATGAGTAGGGCTGTAGAGCCACATGATGTACTTCCGACCGACCATCTGAAGGTTTTAGGACCCGCTGAGTTTAAATTTCGCGACATCTTAGGTATCATTCCTTGTGTTCGAGCTATGGGGCTACATAATGAACATTTGACGACGGCTTGGATACTACTTTTTTAGGTTGCTGTAGGTTTTAAGAATGAAGTAATTTACACATTTATTTGGCGGTTCAGAACTCATAGGTCCGTGAACAGTACAGAAATAAATTAAATGGCTACGGTAAACGGAACAGGGGAATTTCAAAATATGATTTGTTGCGTGCGTCATCAGATGCTCTGGTAGTTAAAATTGCGCGGGGGAACTAGCTAGCTACTGTGTAGTACCAAGATCGATCAGGATTCTTTAGGTCATGTGACATAGTTTAGTTGCTACTAGGCCAAGCCGGACTGAACTCACATAGAACATAATTATGCTTGTGGTGTATGAAATGAAATCTATATTCCGTACTCTGTATAAGCTGGTTAAGCGTGTGGAACGTTATATCTTACGCAGTAACATTTTCATTTTAATCACCAGCCACTTGCCATGCACTGCAGGACGGTATTCTCATTCACACTTTCCCATTAATTATGGTCTTTACATACGTGTATCCAAGTTCCTCATGCTTATTTTCCGATGCCATACCTTAGTCAGTTACGCCGTTATCACGGCTTTTACTTGGAAAACAGGAAAGAACAGCCTTGAACCATATATATCACACACTGGTCTAACTACACGACAACTTCTAGTCTTTTCATTAGAGTTGTAATTAGATCTTCCTCTGCAATGAGTCCTCTGATCGATTTATTTCTTTCCCAGTCTCTCCAAATAATTCCCAATATACATCTCCCCATTGCTGACTGAGCAACCCCCTGTTTTTGAATTATTTTGCATTGAAAATCTATGCTTCGCTTTCGCGAATCAAACTTACTAACACACACCTATTACAAAGTAAGATTAGGGTTTAACGTTGCCTAGACGACAAGGTCATTAGAGACGGAGTTGGGTAAGAACGGGAATGGAAGTCGGATGAGTTCATTTTGAAAGAACCAACGCGTCATTTACCCAAAGTGACTTTGGGAAACTACATAAAACCTAAATCTGACTAGCATCTTAACTGCTTCAGCACCTCGCAGTGTAGAGATTGTAGACAACCTGTTTTAAACACACAATAAACTTAGCGTTAAAAACTGTGTTATTGTGCCGATGACACTACAAATCATTTTGTTTCCATGGTGGTAATTATGTATTTTTTGCCCTTATTATAATTTATTTCCCCCTCACGCCGGTGGTTCGAGATCTCCTTCGGGTATGGGTCTGTGTGTTGTTCTTAGATAAGATAGTGTGTAAGTCTAGGGAACGATGACCTCAGCAGTTTGGCCCCTTAGGAATTCACACACATTTCATTTATTTTCAGACCGACGTTCAAATCTGCACCGTTTAAGGTCTTCTGTTCGTAGTTGAAATTCTTTTGCTTCAGAGATAAACAGTACAATGTTATCAGCAATCTGAAGCCGATTCTGCTCATTGATTACCAAAGATAATTTTGTCTTTCCCCAGTTTAAGGAAAGTTCTTTCTCCATGGGTGTTGACAACGATTTTCATGCTATTGAACATGGTTACTCCGCCCCTTTTTCAATTCTAAACCCGCACGAACCTGATGATTTGTAACGGTAGTTGTAGCGCTAATGTAAACAGTGTGAAACCGAACACAGTGACCAAATTTCGAACGTTGTACAAGGATATTTTCAGAGAAATTTGGTATCGTGGTCCAGTGGTTCGTTGCAGAATAATAATTATGATTTATTCAGTTTCTTACTCAGGTTAGCTTGATCTGTGGAAATAGCTTCTCAACAGTGAAAAAGCCGAAATATGCCGACATCAAAGCGCACAACATGGAACACAGAGTAATGCAACGGCGCAGTGATGTGTTTGTCGTTGTTGCGGGAACAGTTCAGCATAGAGACGCTGTACTCTACTTGCGCTACTTTCAGGGAATCCATTCGCGAGGTGCTAATCGACCAACGGAGAACTAACAGTGCCGGAGAAACAAACCCGAGTCAGAACCAACCAGTGCTGAGTGCAAGCTTGAGGAAAAAGAGGAAATGGGGCATAAATGTTGTCAGTAGGAAATACCCTCAGTAAATTAAACAAGCTTGTTTCCAAAAAAGCACGCACTGGATACTGTCGACATTTGCTCTATTGTGCAGATATTTTCAGTGCAACACAGATACAAAGATAAATGAGAGGTAAACAAACGAAATTTAATTACTACGTAACTAGCCTCCCTTGCATGAAAATACTCAGTAAATGTGCACGAACAATGCCCGAAATTTTGCCGCTGGAGTTCAGGTTGACCCTGAAAATTCAGCAGCGTACTAAAACAGACGAAGTTAGCATCTGTTTCTCAAGGTCTGTCACTATAGTTTTTGTTGGAATTGACTCAAAAATTTCGCCGGCCGAAGTGGCCGTGCGGTTAAAGGCGCTGCAGTCTAGAACCGCAAGACCGCTACGGTCGCAGGTTCGAATCCTGCCTCGGGCATGGATGTTTGTGATGTCCTTAGGTTAGTTAGGTTTAACTAGTTCTAAGTTCTAGGGGACTAATGACCTCAGCAGTTGAGTCCCATAGTGCTCAGAGCCATTTTTTCAAAAGCTTCCTCAGAATCTATTAATTACAGGCAAAGTATTAAGTCATGCACCTACTCCGTTTCATTCGTGCTGCGCTTCTTAGTGAAATGCCGGAGACTGACGGGTGCTATGCAAATCTCATGCACCAGTTTTTGTGTTGCTTGTTGTACATCTAAAGAATAAGTTTGATATCCACCCATGTTTACTTTCTGGCATATAATCGAGCCTTCGCCAACAGGTTCTCAAATTCACAACTTCTGCGGATACACTTACCTTACAGTTGTACGATGTCTGAAGCACTTGTTAAGGTTCGAATAACGGACAAAAATCTTATGTAATTTGTGTTTATTGTTATTATTAGCTTTCAAAACAAATAAAAACATGTATGGCCACCGTCCGTGTTGCCATTACACTATTACTCCGAAACAAAAATGTAGTGCTATCTGAAGCTATTAAATCAAAGCCGCACCTGTCACTCATATTATGCTAGTAAATGCCGTAACTTCCAGATTCACAGATGACGAAGTTACCTTTATAATCGTGGCTTGTGACGACATTCACTTGGTGTCAACTATGCTACACGTCAGACTTATATAACATCTTTAGAATAAAATTACCATTTACGCAGTATCAAACGACACCAGTTTAAAACCAGTTCCAGTGCATCAAAATAGATTTCGGAGTTACTGGCAGACTACCGGGTCTGTTCGAACGCAATGCATGTTTCAAATGTACTAGCGAGCCTGAAAATGCTACGTAATTGCTAACAATGTATGGATTTAGATTACGTACTGTGAGTTCTCTATGTTCGTCAACTCTATGTCCCCCTCTCTCTGTCCATTACCTCCTCCCTCTGTCTCTGACAAATCTCCTCCTCCTCCCCCTATCTCACTTCACCTCGTCCTTCTGTCCATCACCTTCTTCCCCCTCCCATTGTCAATTCCCTCTCCCTTTCTCTCTTTTCCATTTCCTCTTTCTCTTCTCGCTGACCTACAGTAGAGCCTTGTTTATTGTTATTGCCAATGAAATCTTCTTTGCTCACTGAAATCGCCTCAGATAAATGAGTAAATTGTGAAACTTCCTGGCAGATTAAAACTGTGTGCCCGACCGAGACTCGAACTCGGGACCTTTGCCTTTCGCGGGCAAATGCTCTACCATCTGAGCTACCGAAGCACGACTCACGCCCGGTCCTCACAGCTTTACTTCTGACAGTACCTCGTCTCCTACCTTCCAAACTTTACAGAAGCTCTCCTGCGAACCTTGCAGAACTAGCACTCCAGAAAGAAAGGATATTGCGGAGACATGGCTTAGCCACAGCCTGGGGGATGTTTCCAGAATGAGATTTTCACTCTGCAGCGGAGTGTGCGCTGATATGAAACTTCCTGGCAGATTAAAACTGTGTGCCCGACCGAGACAGGAGAGCTTCAGTAAAGTTTGGAAGGTAGGAGACGAGATACTGGCAGAAGTAAAGCTGTGAGGACCGGGCGTGAGTCGTGCTTCGGTAGCTCAGATGGTAGAGCACTTGCCCGCGAAAGGCAAAGGTCCCGAGTTCGAGTCTTGGTCGGGCACACAGTTTTAATCTGCCAGGAAGTTTCATATCAGCGCACACTTCACTGCAGAGTGAAAATCTCATTCTGGAAACATCCCCCAGGCTGTGGCTAAGCCATGTCTCCGCTATATCCTTTCTTTCAGGAGTGCTAGTTCTGCAAGGTTCGCAGGAGAGCTTCTGTAAGGTTTGGAAGGTAGGAGACGAGGTACTGGCAGAAGTAAAGCTGTGAGTACCGGGCGTGAGTCGTGCTTCGGTAGCTCAGATGGTAGAGCACTTGCCCGCGAAAGGCAAAGGTCCCGAGTTCGAGTCTCGGTCGGGCACACAGTTTTAATCTGCCAGGAAGTTTCAACCTGTATTTGCATTGAAAAGGGAGCTACAATGTTCTGCACGCGCTAAACAAATGAACATGTTTAGTACCTGCTTGATGAAGTTTTTTCCCTTAGGTTATGGAGATCGTGATCGTAGTGCCCTAGCGAGTAGAGCGCTAGACTGCGGCCCTGGAGATCCTGCATCCAATCTCGGGTAGGGGCGAGGATTTTTCCAAGATACAATCCCTAAAGGGCGGCCCTAGGTCCACCTCGTGTGCTATCAAAAATGAGGACCGGGAATCTTTCCCAGGATAAATAGCAGCCGCGGCTAGGGATTCGCCACCCCTTCCCCTTCTAGTGCCGCGATGAATAGGGCTTGCGTGGCCATTTGTTGACGAACTGCCTGTTGGCTTCTGTTTCGAGTTCTCCGGCCGACGTTTGTTTCATGATTTTTCTGATGTTTCCCCTGTACGAGTGGCTGGCATTGCCAAAGCTTCATCCCCCATTGCTGGTAGTGGACTGGAGACAATTCGGCTGTATGGATTACCAAAGACCCATAAGAATAAATTTCCACTAAGACCGATTTTTAGCGCTCCTGGCTCATCGACGTATAAACTGGCAAAACGTTGGCCTCTCTGCTGCAGCTGCACTCGTGGAAGACTGACACATACATAAAGGACACTGGACATTTCATTGAGAAGCTGAAGAAACGAAAACTTGCACCAAACGACACTCTGGTTAGCTTCGATATTGATTCTTTGTTTACCAAAGTGGCACTCGGTAAACCTCTGGAGCACATCGGTCCCATTTTCCCACATGACATCGCCAAGCTCTTTCATGCATGTCTCACCATGAGCTATTTCAGATGGAATGGCAACTTCTACAAATAGCTGGAAGGCGTCGCGATGGGTGGTTCTCTTAATTCAGTGGTCGCCTACTTCTTCATAGAAAATTTCGAAGCACAAACACTGGACTTTGCATCTTTTAAACGTAAGGTGTGGTACAGATACGTCGATGTTACCTTCGTTATGTGGACCCACGGTGAGGAACAGTCCGGTGACTTTTTAAGACACTTGAACAGCTTCCATCCAACATAAAATTTACCATCGAATTAGAAAAGGACAATAAACTACCCCTTCCAGAAGGCCACAAAGGATACTGAAAACCTGTATCGTGTATCGAAAACGAACACACACAGAGACCAATACCTGCACAAATTGTCAAATCACAACCCGAGCGAGAAAAGAAGCTTGAGTAATATGCTCATAACGCGAACAAGACGAATATGTGAGCCGCAGCACCTCAGATGCTAAATGCAACAACTGGAAAGCGTTCTGAGGAGCAATGGGTACTTCGCCAGTCATATTAGAAGTGTAACAGACTCCAAACACTCGGCGAAAACACTCGGAAAAAGAAATGTCTGGTACGGCCTTTCTGCCATACATTCCGAGACTGACGGTCAGAATCGGCCGTATATTGCGCAAACACGGCGTAAAGCCTGTTTATTAACCGACAAAGAAGATCAGAGAGTGTCTCAGAACAGCAAAGGAGAAAAGAGACCCACTTGCATTGTCGGGAATACACCGCATACCATGCACATTCGGAAAAGTTTATGTTGGAATGACTGGACGATCAGCCATTACCAGGATCTCAGGAGATAAGCGACATTGCATGTTGGGGCAGGTGGAGAAATCGGCCGTGTCAGAGCACGCGCTCTGTGATGCCGACTACATAGTAAAATTCGCGGACACGTGAAGATCTGGCTGTAGAGAAGAGCTATCACGCCGATTGTTCAGAGAAGCTATAGAAATACAGAAACAGTAGAAAGGCTTCAACAAGAAAGAAGGAAAGCCTCAAGGTGAATGGATCATGGATTTCCCGTGCTGCAGCTAACGACCATTGCAGGTAGCAAGAGGAGAACCGCGCCGGAAATGACCACGGAAAAGCCCTTGGACGTTGTCGTACCAGGTACATACAATCTGCAGCCGCGAGCTCGGCTCCAGTCCGCCACCAGAAATGGAGGGTGAAGTTTGACAATGCCAGCCACTCGTGTTGGCGAAACGTCAGAAAAATCCTCAAACAAACGTCGTTCGAAAAATCCGAAACAGATGCCAACAGCCAGTTTGTCAATGTATGCTGTAATCTGATATTATTTGACGCATCACTTATGTAACTAGCAACAGCTGTTTGTGAAATATTTCAGTTTTCCCTCAAATCAATAATTAAAGTTTTCTTAATTAACCTGATTAATTTCAAGCAATTAAATATTTTTTTGTACAACTAGGTTATACGTTGGTCAAATTGATATCCCACTCTTCATTTGTTTACAAAAAATACGACAAAAATTTTCCCTCAAATCACTAATTAACATTTTCTTAATTACCGTGTTTACTTTCCAGCAGTTAAATCTTCCTTTGTAAAATTAGACCTCACGCTGCTCTGTTGGACACCCCATTTGCTCATTTCCAATCCGGACAAAAATCCATAGTACAATTTCTAGGGAGTCTTGTTTTCGTTCCTCTCAAACGTTTGAGTAGAAACGTCTAAAATATGACTTTCGGGGCACATCTCTGTTTAGATACAAACGGAAATGGCCTAATGGCGTTAACAGACGAGGCTGAAAATTTCTCATAAGGAAATAATAATTGTAGGAAGAACAGAATAATGATTGGGATTGGTGTGACTCTTGAAGTTTTCCCGGCGTATCGAATATTCCACAAGATTTCGGGATTGCAGCCGGATCTCATCGACTTCTTTCCACGATATTTCGGCTGACAACCTTACAGCCATCTTCAGGCGAGTGTTTGACACTGGAGATTGCTAGTGCAAGTCGCTCTGTTTATGCGTAAAAGTGCCGCAGGCGCTCATGCGCAAGTTACCGTAGCATGCGCGCCACCGTAGCATTGCTATGGAGCGCAATCGAATGCGTGAAAAAAGTAAAACATGCACGCAGACGTGTCCAAAACAATAAAATTTCAGTATTAAAATTACTTGTCGCTCGACGTGTCAGAAGCCATAAAAAGTTTTCTTTTGGTTGAAATTAAAGACATCAACGGGTCCCAGGCCTTATTCAATAAAAAGCCGCCATCACGATTAATGAGATTATCCGCTAAACGTATTTCCACGGATTCCTTCACAACTGAATCCCAGAAGGATCTCGATGGGGCACTTGAAATCGGTATTTCAACGTAATGGATATTCTGCACATCAGGTCAGTACTGCTTTAAGGAGGAAAAAACGTGACCACCAACAAGATCAAGAGGATAAGGAGGTGTTTAAGTCCAGAGTATTTCTCCCATATGTCGGGAACATTTCACCGAAAGTAAGCAGAATTTTAAAGAAACATCGTGTGAAAGCAATCTTCCGGTCACCTACAAAGACTCGTGCTCTTCTGGGCTCAGCCAAGGATGGCCTGGGATTACGGAAGGCTGGAATTTATAAAATACCTTGCGAGTGTGGGAAAGCCTACATTGGTCAAACCACACGCACAGTACACGACCGCTGCGTTGAACATGAGCTCCACACTCGCCTTTTACAGCCAAGTAATTCGGCTATAGCCGAACATTGTATTTCCACAGGACATACTATGGATTATTCGGCCACGAAAATCTTGGCCCCATCGAGATCCTTCTGGGATTCAGTTGTGAAGGAATCCGTGGAAATACGTTTAGCGGATAATCTCATTAATCGTGATGGCGGCTTTTTATTGAATAAGGCCTGGGACCCGTTGATTTCTTTAATTTCAACCAAAAGAAACCTTTTTATGGCTTCTGACACGTCGAGCGACAAGTAATTTTAATATTGAAATTTTATTGTTTTGGACACGTCTGCGTGCATGTTTTACTTTTTTCACGCATTCGATTGCGCTCCATAGATGCAGTAATATTGTAGAGGGCCTTGGAATCGACAGGCGGCGCGCATGCTACGGTAACTTGCGCATGCGCGCCTGCGACACTTTTACGCATAAATAGAGCGACTTGCACTAGCAATCTCCAGTGTCAAACACTCGCCTGCAGATGGCTGTAAGGTTGTCAGCCGAAATATCGTGGAAAGAAGTCGATGAGATCCGGCTGCAATCCCGAAATCTTGTGGAATAAGGATTGGGATTGGTGATCCAGAAGTATAGCAGCACTTGTAAAGCCTGCAAGGTGTTTGCTGTTCCTAATGGGGGCGAAGACCCGAATCTATTTTAAATTTCTGTCACAGAACTGTGGAATCGTTATATTCTAAAGGCCAGTATCTAATTACGTTACCTCTTTCATATTCCTAGTCTATGGAATTTCGTTTACATTCATGACTTTAGATCGTATTCAGATTCTGGCTGGACCCAGAAATTAATATGAATATCGTGTTAAAAGTTCCTGAGTATACACCGCTGTGCATTAAAATTCCACTGACTTGAAGGATAGAAAATAAAGAAAATTTACCTATTGTGCGTATACAGTACAGTTGGAGAAATACATCACTAAATTTGTGTGTTATTTGGGTCTATACACAATGCGAAATTTAGTCCCCAGAATCACCACTTCTAGCGGCATCTTTAGTTGATACCCAACTAGGTATCGTGCCGAGCAGAAATTGGGTCATAGAAAAGGATTCGTCCTTCCATCCTGCTTCAATTCTACGCCAGACTTCATCAGTCATAGTTGCTGACCAGTGATGGCGGTCAGTGTCTGGGCAATGCGTAACCGTAGTTATCTTCAGCGGGAGAGAGATCTGGGAAATGTGATGGCCAGGGCATTAGTAGAATAAACTCTGACTTTAGACAGATCTGAAGAGCATGGGTAGAGCCATAAACTAAAATTAGTAGAAGTGTTTCTACATCTCATAGATGATATCTACTTAAACTTGGCGCCAGTCGCGTAAGAGTGGCGTTAGTAGCGGCAAATCCGGTTTGCTTTAAATATACGCTGTAACGGTCGTGAGTATTAGTGATCTTTGAGACTAGACGAGGTGAGTTGATGGTAGTTAAGAATGCCTTTAAGGCGATGTAGACGCCATAATCATCACCTCAGTGAACTTGAACGAGGTCGTGTAATAGGGCTATGAGAAGCTGGATGTTCCTTCGGCGATACTGCAAAAAGACTTAGCAGGAATTTGGCCACTGTACATGATTGTTGGTAGCGGTGGGCGCGAGAAAGTACGGTCGCTAGAAGACAGGGTTCCGGACGGTCACGTGGCGCTACCGACAGGAAAGACCATCATGTTCGGCATATGACTGTGGCGCATAGTACTGAATTTGCAGCAACAACCTGAGGAGCAGTTGGCACCACAGTGACACAACGGAATGTTACAAATCTGTTACTTCATGGACAGCTCCGAGTCAGACGCTCTCAACGTGCATTCCAGTCACCCCAAGCCACCGCCATTTGCGTCTTCAGTGGAGCCAAACGATAGTTCATTGGAGGGCATGGTGGAGTTGTGTTGTGTTTTCTGATGAAGGCTGGTTCTGTCTCGGTGCCAGTGACGGTCGTGTTTTGGTTAGAAGGAGGCCAGTTGAGGGCCTACAAACAACCTATCTGCGTGCTAGAGACACCGGACCTACACCTGGAATTATGGTCTGAGATGCGATTTCCTATGATACCAGGGTTGTCCCACGCGTGCTGAGTGCGAATTTGTTCGTCAGTCTTGTGATTCGCCTGTTGTGCTGCCATTCATGAACAGCATTTCAGGGGATGTTTTCCAACAGGATAATGCTAGCTCACATACCACTGTTGTAACCCAATATGCTGTGCAGGGCGTCGACATGTTTCCTCGGTCTGCTCGATCACCAAATATATCTTCAACAGAGCACATATGGGACATCATCGAACAACGGCTATGACGTCATCCACAATCAGCACTAACCGCTTCTGTGTTGATCGACCTAGTGCCACAGGCATGGATCACCATCCTACAAACTGACATCTGGCGTCTGAACAACATAATGCATGCACGTTTGCATGCTTGCTTTCAATATTCTGGCGGTGACGCCAGTGAATTAATTTACCAGTATTTAAAATTTGCAATGGCTTATCTCGCGCTTATGTTAACCTGTGATCTTGCACTGTTAATCATTTAAATATGTTTCTGGAATTTTCATTTTTTTTCGTCAGTGTATTTATGTTTTTCTCAAACACATCGAAAACCATGAATTCTAGTGAAAATGTTTTCCAGTAAAAAATTAAACTATATTTAATTCCCTCACTCCCTCAAAAAAGTTCCTATTCGTTTTTTCTCCGGGACTAATAGTTTACGCGTTCAGGGACTAGAAAAATAGTAGATTATTAAATGCATTGTTCTAACGGTATAAAATTACTGTTCGTCTATAAATGTACTGGGTTAGAAACAAACGTTTTCTGCACTATATTTAAGTGCTGTGGAGTCTTATTGAGGAGTAAATTGGGTTGGAGGGAGGAGATATGTAGTGCAGAAGCGGGAGCGAAGGTATTTCGCTGGATTAATATCATGCGCTTCCCTCCTTCATAGGTCTGCAAAGTGAAGATTGAGCAAGCGATTGCCCACTCTCTGTACCCCACTATGTCACAAAAAGCAATTACAGAGAGTTTCACAATGTTGTACCAGCCTTCTACAGCGCGCTTTATGAATCACTGACGACACTGTGCACAGACTTGCTCGGTGTGTGTTTGTTTTGCACAAAGCGAGTCAACACTACATGGAATGCGCCGGCCGAAGTGGCCGTGCGGTTAAAGGCGCTGCAGTCTGGAACCGCAAGACCGCTACGGTCGCAGGTTCGAATCCTGCCTCGGGCATGGATGTTTGTGATGTCCTTAGGTTAGTTAGGTTTAACTAGTTCTAAGTTCTAGGGGACTAATGACCTTAGCAGTTGAGTCCCGTAGTGCTCAGAGCCATTTTACATGGAATGCAGACATGATTTCCTAATAACACTAAGGCAGGTAATGCATATGGACAGAATTTACGTAAATCACTGCACACTGTTCTGTACTGCTAGGGCAGAAGTTGATTCTTAGTCACCCTCTACGGCAGCTGTAGGTGTCTTCCAGGAAAGACAGCTTCCACCACTGTGAGAACTGCTTGCCTTTCTGTTTGCAGACAGAGCATAAATCCCCAGCATTTCCTGCACTGTTCTCTACGTTAGTAGACAAAATAAATACACAGAGCTCATTTTTATATAGTGGTGTTATTTTCAGCTTGTTTTAAGTGCATTCTTATTTGCAGTTGTAAGTCCTCTGTTGGCGGAAACGGGATTGGATTGGTAAATGTGGGACCTTGCTGCTGTCTATATTTGACAGCGTATCGTATTGTAAAGGTCTCTTGGTAGTGAATTAAAGAATGACCACAAAGTTACCGCATTTCTCTCACTATTAATTGTGTTACTGGTAGACTGCATAAATCTTTTCCCGTCAGCAATAGCTAGCACTTGTAGAGTGGGCTGCACTGACTGGTGCCACCTAGCACACATCCAAAGTATATTTCCAAGGAAGGCGTGAATATGTCTCATGGATTGGGACTGATAATGTTGAAGTCTAGGACGGTAATCTACTGTAATGTTTTGTTTGACTTATGTTGGGATATCTGAAGTTCCATAGCACCTAGGTGACCTACTTTCGTTGCAGAGCGGGACAATTTAAGCCTCTGGGTTCCTTCAGATGTTAGGGAAGCTGAGGTTCGTGTGGTATTTTTGATAACCTCAAGTTGCGAAATGTATCCCACTCACTAGTAGTGGAGACAAGAAAATCTACATTGTCGAATATACACTGAAGAGCCAAACTGGTACATCTGCCTAATATTGTGTAGGGTCTCCGCGAGCAGATTGAAGTTTGAATTAGTGCTGGAGCGAACCGACAGCATGAATCCTACAGGGCTGTCCATAAATCCGTAAGAGTACGAGGGGATGGAGATCTCTTCTAAACAGAACGTTGACGGCATCCCAGATATGCTCAATTAAGTTCATATCTATGGAGCTTCGTGGCTAGCGGAAATGTTTAAACTGAGAAAAGTGTTCCTGGAGCCACTCTTAGCAGTTCTGGACGTGTAGGGTGTCGCATTGTCCTGCTGGAATCGCCAAGCCTGCCGGAATGCACAATGGACATGAATGGATGCAGGTGATCAGACAGGACGCTTACGTACGTGTCACCTGTCAGAGTCGTATCTAGACGTATCAGGGGTCCCATATCACCCCAACTGCACACGCCCCACGCCATTACAGAGCATCCACCAGCTTGAACAGTCCCCTGCAGACATACAGGGTCCATGGATTCATGAGGTTATCTCCATACCCGTACACGTCCATCCGCTCGATGCACCTTGAATTGAGACTCGTCCGACCAGGCAACAAGTTTCCAGTCATAAACAGTGCACATTAAGTGCGGTGTATACTCCACTGCGCTTAAATGCAGTACTCATATTTAATATTTGTTTTTAACCCACTTCATTTACAGACAAACATTTATTTATATCTTTAGAACAATATTTTTAACAATCTGCGATTTTTCCATCGCCTGAACGCGGAAACTATTAGTCCTGTAGAGCAAATGAATAGGATATTTTTTTTTTGGGAAAATTAATGTTGTTTAATTTTGTACCGGAAAACATTTCCGCTAGAATCCGCGATTTTCGAGTTATTCGAGAAAAAACATAATGTGACCTTCAAAACCTACCCTCACCCCAACGCTGACATCGCGCCAGTCAGGGTTCTTAACATGTTATTCAGGACACTCCCTCCTAGCACTATGGAAAAATTTAGGTTACACGGTTCTTCCCCCAGTGTTCCCTCGTTGAACGGGCTGTAAAGCATGTGACGTGGTTTACGATTTTTCACGACCGAGTGGAAGACATATCTGTCCTCTCCGTGCCGTTCACGTCTTGCTTGACGTTGAGTGTGGCATCACTGAACCTATCAGTTCCATATTAGCACGACAGTTGGGGGATCTCGACCAACACCAGTAGCAAGCAGTATTGCAGAGCAAAACGCCACAGTCTCGACAAGTCACGATCCTGCGAGGCGCTGGTGCACCTTTCTGTTGCTTGCACTGCGCACAGCACGTTCTTCTCACAGACAACGACGACTGAAATGCCATTTCTGAATGAGAAACCCGCTGTGTGCTCTTTCCTTATATTCAGAACGTAAATGGCGTTCCCTTCTTGTGCGGCTGGCATGCTGATCAGTGTAAGTACAATGGTGGACAGTGACTCCACATACTGATACCCCTCAACTCTTATAAGGCACTATTCAGTCGGAAACTTCGTTTAATGTTCGTTTGTCTTGTATACGCTTTTTGTAGCTTTTAACGAACTTGATACTAAGATATGTCGACAGGGAATGAAGTCCACGTAGTATAATTTTTTGTCGTTGTGACTTATATCAGTCATCTTGGAGCTCTCTGAGCTACGCTGAAGAACCAAAGAAACTGGTACACCTTCCTATTATCGTGTAGGGCCCTAGCGTGCACGCATAAATGCCGCAACACGACGTGGCATGGACTCGACTAATGTCTGAAGTAGTGCTGAAGGGAACTGACACCATAAATCCGTAAAAGTACGACGGGGTGGAGATCTCTTCTGAACAGCACATTGCAAGGCATCGCAGACATGCTTGATGATGTTCATGCCTGAGGAGTTTTGTGGCCGGCGGATGTGTTTAAACTCAGAAAAGTGTTCCTGGAGCCACTCTGTAGCAATTCTGGACATGTGGGGTGTCGCATTGTCCTGCTGGAAGTTCCCAAGTCCGTCGGAATGCATAATGGACAGGAATGGATGCAGGTGATCAGGCAGGATGCTTACGTCCGTGTCACCTATCACAGTCGTATCTAGGCGTACTAGGGGTCCTACATCACTCCTACTCCACACGTCCCACACCATTACAGAGCCTTCACCAGCTTGAACAGTCTTCTGCTGACATGCAGCGTCCATGGATTCATGAGTTTGTCTCCATACCCCACACTCCATCCGCTCGGTACAATTTGAAGTCCGCAGCTCGTGGTCGTGCGGTAGCGTTCTCGCTCCCCACGCCCGGGTTCCCCGGGTTCGATTCCCGGCGGGGTCAGGGATTTTCTCTGCCTCGTGATGACTGGGTGTTGTGTATGTCCATAGGTTAGTTAGGTTTTAGGTAGTTCTAAGTTCTAGGGGACTGATGACCATAGATGTTAAGTCCCATTGTGCTCAGAGCCATTTGAACCATTACAATTTGGAACGAGAGTCGTTCGACCAGGCAACATGTTTCCAGTCATCAACAGTCCAATGTCGGTATTGACGGGCCCAGGCGAGACGTAAAGCTTTGTGTCGTGCAGTCATCAAGGGTACATGAGTGGGCTGTCGACTCCGAAAGCCCATATCGATGATGATTCATTGAATGATTCACACGCTCCCACTTGTTAATGTCCCAGCACTGAAATCTACAGCAATTTGCAGAAGGGATTGCACTTCTGTCACCTTGAACGATTCTCTTCAGTCGTCGTTGGGCTCGTTCTTGCAGGATATTTTTCAGTCCGCAGCGATGTCGGAAATTTGATGTTTTACCGGATTCACGGTACACTCGTGAAATGGTCGCACGGGAAATTCCCCACTTCATCGCCACCTCGGATATGCTGTGTCCCATCGCTCGTGCGCCGCCTATGATACCACGTTCAAACTAACTTAAATCTTGATAATCTGCCATTGTAGCAGCTCTAACCGATCTAAAGATTGCACCAGACACTTGTTGTCCCCACGGCCCCGTATTCTTCCTGTTTATATATCTCTGTATTTGAATACGCATGCCTACATCAGTTTCTTTGGCGCCTCAGTGTATAACTTTTTTGTTTTAAGTTGTATCAATCTTCTTGGAACTATATACATTAGTGCATATATATATATATATATATATATATATATATATATATATATATATATATATATATTACGTTGCGACGATATGTGTTCAGTGCCACTAATTTTGCTATCGTAGTTTTCATAGACGGTATATCACGACCGGTATTTTCTTCTCAATACGCTGCGAGACCATCATTTATCAAAGATTTTTTAATCTAAGCTGATCATACCCAAACCAAGCATTAAGGCGTGGCCGACCGGAGTGGCCGAGCGGTTCTAGGCGCTACAGTCTGGAACTGCGCGGCCGCTACGGTCGCAGGTTCGAATCCTGGTATGGATGTGCGTGACGTCCTTAGGTTAGTTAGGTTTAAGCGTATTCTACTCTACTTAAATGTTTCACTCTGCAGCGGAATGTTCGTTATGAAAGGTTATACACTCCTGGAAATTGAAATAAGAACACCGTGAATTCATTGTCCCAGGAAGGGGAAACTTTATTGACACATTCCTGGGGTGAGATACATCACATGATCACACTGACAGAACCACAGGCACATAGACACAGGCAACAGAGCATGCACAATGTCGGCACTAGTACAGTGTATATCCACCTTTCGCAGCAATGCAGGCTGCTATTCTCCCATGGAGACGATCGTAGAGATGCTGGATGTAGTCCTGTGGAACGGCTTGCCATGCCATTTCCACCTGGCGCCTCAGTTGGACCAGCGTTCGTGCTGGACGTGCAGACCGCGTGAGACGACGCTTCATCCAGTCCCAAACATGCTCAATGGGGGACAGATCCGGAGATCTTACTGGCCAGGGTAGTTGACTAACACCTTCTAGAGCACGTTGGGTGGCACGGGATACATGCGGACGTACATTGTCCTGTTGGAACAGCAAGTTCCCTTGCCGGTCTAGGAATGGTAGAACGATGGGTTCGATGACGGTTTGGATGTACCGTGCACTATTCAGTGTCCCCTCGACGATCACCAGTTATTTTATTTCTCGTTCAGCTACAGGCAAAGCGTGATACACTTACAAACATCAACATAAAAATTTAAATTAACATTAACAATGATTTACAATAAGATTTTCAGGGTTTCCAGCCACAAAAGTGCTTGGTCACTTATCACATGTATGTCCATCAGATTTCCTCCCTTAAGTCCGTGTACGTCGCACTCAACTATATGCTGCATGGTTTGACTCTCTCCGCACTCACAATTGGGGTCCTGGGAGAAACCCCACTTTTTCAACAAATATCCGCACCGACCAACACCTGTCCGCAGACGATTTAGAGTTACCCACACTCTACGTTGGAGTTGGAAGCCTGGAACTCGTTGAGATGGGTCCTCAATAAGGAAACTGTTATTCACTTTGCTTTCCTGCCATTGCTGTTTCCACAGGTTATAGATATCAATCTGTTGTTTGAGTTCTTTCCAGAAGGGATTTCTTGACATCAATCTGTCAGGGGGAGGAGGTAGGTCCCTGAAGTTTTCTTTGTAGCTCTGGATTGCTCTTTCACGTCTAATCGAGGGTGGTTCGATATTGGCAAGGACGGGCAGCCAAGGTTTCGGGGTGGGTCTTACTGTTCCTGTTATGAGCCTCATTGTCTCGTTAAGTTGCACATCAATGTATCTGACATGCCTACTGCGGGCCCAGACGGGTGCGCAATATTCCGCTACACTATACAGAAGTGCCAGTGCTGATGTGCGTAGGGTTTCAGTGGAACATCCCCAGGTTGTTCCTGCCAGTTTCATTATGATGTTGTTTCTTGTTTTCATTTTTTGGGCGACTTCGTACAGGTGGCTCTTATATGTGAGAGTGCGATCTAGCTTAACACCCAGATATTTTGGCGTTCTATCGTTTTTCAACAATTTACCTTTTATTTGCACTTTTAGCTCACGATTTGCATCTTTGTTACACAAGTGCATTATTGATGCCACGGATTTAGTCGGATTTACTTTTAGGTGCCAGTTGTCATAATATTGTTGTAGTCGTTCCAGATCCCTGTTTAAAATTTCTTCCAGTTCTTCGAAAGTGTTGGCGTGAGCCGCGATAGCGATGTCATCTGCATACATAAAAGAACGAGATTCCAGGTTTGGGATGTCCGCTATGTATAAATTGAAAAGGCATGGAGCCAGCACAGACCCTGTAGCTGCTTGCTTTCCCATTCAGAGATACCTTGAATCTCCTGTTTATCAACATATTTCTGACTAGATCTATGATCTTCTTGCATTTGACGACTTTTGACAGTTTATACAGTATCCCTTTTGTCCATACGGTGTCGTATGCTGAGGTGAGATCTAATAATACCATGCCCGTTTTCTTTTTGTTTTGGTAACCTCTTTCAATGAAAGTGGTTAGGGCGAGAACTTGGTCGCAACAATCTCTTCCTTTTCGAAAACCGCCTTGCTCTGGGGGAAGAGCAGCTTCTATTTTACTTTCTATTCTGCCTAGGATGACTCGTTCAAACAGCTTGTAAGTGGTGCACAATAAAGATATCAATCTATAATCTTTAGCATTCTCTCCTGTTTTCCCTGGTTTCTGGATGGCTATGACTTGTGCGTTTTTCCATTGCTTTGGTAACCGGCTGGTATCTATGATATTAGAGAAAAGAGAAGACAGCCATGCTCTTCCCTTTGGCCCGAGGTTCTTCAAGAATTCTGGAAGAAGGCCGTCACAGCCAGCTGCTTTACCAGGTGACATTTTCTTTAGTGCTATATTTATCTCTTCTTGTGTTACCCAGTTCGCTAAACCTGCTTCCTCCTCGCTTGCATCTAGCTCTTCGTTCATCAGTTGGTGCAGTTCTTTTTTCTTCGAGGCGGAGGCATGGATTCTGGATGTTTGTAGTATAGAAGAGCATATCTTGTTAGGGGTCATTTTGTTATTGATGTTCCGTCCCTTGAATTGTGCTCCGCCAAGTTTCCTCAGTAGACTCCAGCTCTTCTGTGAGGAGTGCGTAAAGTCCGTTTGTTCCATCCGCTTTTGCCATCTCTGTTTGCGCTCCTCGTCCATAGCTCTTATGAGCTGTTCTCCTAGTTCTGGATTCTCTGTTTTGTTATATTCACCGAGTAGTTGTTCGCACTCCTTTGTCCAGCATGGGATGTATTCTTTCCGCGCTCCTCTTGGTATTGAGTTATGTGCCGCTTTAATAATTAACTTCGTAAATCTGTCGTAATTTTCTGGAATTGGGGGAATTCTGTTTACATTATTTTCAATGGTATCTTTAAACTTAACCCAGTTAGCCTTCCTGAGGTTCCAGCGGGCTATAGGGGGGCTCTTTATTACTGGTATTTGGATCCCAAGGTCTATAATAACTGGTATGTGTTGGCTCCGAGGAATACGGCTCAGTACAGTTCTCTTGGACGGAAGTGCTATTCCAGTTTCTCCAGATGAGACAAAACAAAGATCGGGCGTTGATGTGCCCCACGCTCCTGAACAGAAGGTGGGGGTATCTTTTGCATCGTATATTAATGTATAATTATTTATATCTGCCCAGTCTGCCAGCATGAGTCCTTCTTTGTCGCAAGACTGATAGCCCCATCTGGGGTGGTGGGAGTTAAAATCGCCAATTATGACTGCAGGGTGTTGTGGTGTACGGCCAGTGTAGGAGATCGCTCCCCACACCATGGTGCCGGGTGTTGGCCCTGTGTGCCTCGGTCGTATGCAGTCCTGATTGTGGCGCTCACCTGCACGGCGCCAAACACGCATACGACCATCATTGGCACCAAGGCAGAAGCGACTCTCATCGCTGAAGACGACACGTCTCCATTCGTCCCTCCATTCACGCCTGTCGCGACACCACTGGAGGCGGGCTGCACGATGTTGGGACGTGAGCGGAAGACGGCCTAAGGTGTGCGGGACCGTAGCCCAGCTTCATGGAGACGGTTGCGAATGGTCCTCGCCGATACCCCAGGAGCAACAGTGTCCCTAATTTGCTGGGAAGTGGCGGTGCGGTCCCCTACGGCACTGCGTAGGATCCTACGGTCTTGGCGTGCATCCGTGCGTCGCTGCGGTCCGGTCCCAGGTCGACGGGCACGTGCACCTTCCGCCGACCACTGGCGACAACATCGATGTACTGTGGAGACCTCACGCCCCACGTGTTGAGCAATTCGGCGGTACGTCCACCCGGCCTCCCGCATGCCCACTATACGCCCTCGCTCAAAGTCCGTCAACTGCACATACGGTTCACGTCCACGCTGTCGCGGCATGCTACCAGTGTTAAAGACTGCGATGGAGCTCCGTATGCCACGGCAAACTGGCTGACACTGACGGCGGCGGTGCACAAATGCTGCGCAGCTAGCGCCATTCGACGGCCAACACCGCGGTTCCTGGTGTGTCCGCTGTGCCGTGCGTGTGATCATTGCTTGTACAGCCCTCTCGCAGTGTCCGGAGCAAGTATGGTGGGTCTGACACACCGATGTCAATGTGTTCGTTTTTCCATTTCCAGGAGTGTAGTATGATATGTCAGACTAGGCGTAGCCGCGGAACCTTTCCCAGAAGGCTGAACTGCTACGAGCACTGCCCGCGAGAAGTACACGAAGTCCATGCACAGTCAGAGTAAAAGAATAACAAAGTAAAAAAAATGAAAGTGAAACAACTTTTACTGCATTTAGAGAAGAGGGAAAAGAGAAGAGAAATGCATATAAGCCACTGGTAACCTACGAACGTAGTCATGGTGCGCTGGAATGGGAATGGAACTTGTGTGATCCAGCGATCACACACTAACTTGATTTTATTCTCGTAATGCAGTTGTTGAATTCTTCAGTCCCTGGTGGACGAAGTGTTGTTACTGACTTGCAGCTCCCCTAACAACATAGAACTTTGCGAACAGATAGACCCATTGGTGAAACTATATCCTAAAAGTCTCATGGAGTGTTCGAAGCTACGGCTTAATGCCTCTTACGACGATGCCTTCAAATCCTTCTTATCTATCACCGTATACCACGTGGAACATAAATACAAGTTTCCGCGTCATCTGATAGAGTCCTTGAAACTGTTTTGCGAGCATTGTGGGGGATGTCAAGCAATTACTTGGAATAATTAGAAAACAGCTTTAATACTTATGGCGCATATTTTGAATGTTCACTGTCCAAATTGTCTTTACCTTGAACTTTTTCCTTTAATTTTTCTAGTTTATTTCTTTAAACAGACTTTAAACTGTAAGACTGGGGCGTCTGCTACATTGTTGTGTCTTGAAAACTGTACAAAAGATAGATTACAATGGTACACATCTCAGTTGGTGAAAACAAACGGGCTCGCTACTCGTGCATGTTTCCTTCTGATCTTGCCAATGCTGCAGTTATCTTCGTGGGCTCCAGTGCTGTTTCAACATAGCCGCATAGTATTGGGCTGAATTCGTCGAAGGCCGTGCAGTGAATTCCTCTAACTCCAATCCAATTCCATCCTAGAGCTCAGTCATGTGTTAAGCATCGATATGGGATCAACGGTGTTGCATGTCCAACTACGTGGACGATTCCATTCTGATTCAAACAGTTCTGCAGTATACCTAATGGTCTCAGACGCTGCGAGCTTGATTTAAGAACTGCTGCTAGCTTCCTGTACACCAAACACCATATGGTTGAAATATTCTTGATAAAAAGCTTAATAGGCAACCCGCACTGGCAACAGACAATGTACTGTCCCACAGACCCCCTATTTAAAAAATATTTCCGTTAATTGAATAGTCAGGAAACAGTGAAGTAACACGAGATTGACTGTACAGCGCGGTATTACGCTCTCGTCGACATCCCCTCAGATTAATCAATTGCCCAATTGCTCATTCGGCCTTCTATGTTTATGTGGCACTATCGGATTCACATTACACGACGATTCCTCAGTCACAAATATCATTTACAGTAAACGAAACAGTAAGTAATACAATCGTTCTTGATCAAAGAGCACTACTTCGATCGTAGCTGTAGGACTGTACGTCAATATTGTGACTATGGATCGATTCCAAAATTGCAAACTGGCTTGGATAAACAACAGACTATTTACTAACTGACGAGTTAGTTTGCGTGGCAATCCTCCGCAGCAAGCACAGAAATATTTGTTTTGGTAATTGTGTAATAGCTGTTACAAAAAGATGCAAAATGGCATTTCACGTCACATACACCTCGTGCATAAAAAAAACCACAAATGTAACCATAAAATGGGGAAGCAAATAGGTAAGCATGAAACATCCAGAATACAGAATACGTTAGATACATTTATATCCAAATCCCATCTCATTCGTTGCTCGCTAGAACACACGCCATTTGTTCGAAAATATGTGAACGAAAATAGTTATTGAATCTTTTGTGGATCAAAGTAATAGCGTAAACATAACAAAAATTATAGAGTATATACCTAACTCTAACTAGAATATATAGCTAAGTATATATCTGGGAGCCGGCCGGTGTGGCCGTGCGGTTAAAGGCGCTTCAGTCTGGAACCGCGTGACCGCTACGGTCGCAGGTTCGAATCCTGCCTCGGGCATGGATGTGTGTGATGTCCTTAGGTTAGTTAGGTTTAAGTAGTTCTAAGTTCTAGGGGACTGATGACCACAGCAGTTAAGTCCCATAGCGCTCAGAACCATTTGAATATATCTGGGTTTGCGATTGTCTGCCTCAAGTTTTAAAATTAAAATAACGTAATATTAATTTAAAATCTGATTGTAACTGACTTCATAAACAACTTACGAAAGAGAAGCAAGAGCCAAAATTCCGCTTAGCTCGCGGCCGTAACATCGAGTGTTATGCTTCGTAGCTCGTCGCGGCCAAACATCAAAATTATCACTTATTCAGTCGAAGCACGACGTTTCAAACTCGCGTCTGGCCACCCTGATTTAGGTTTTCCGTGATGTTCGTAAATCGCTTCAAATAAATGTCGGGATTGTTTCTTTGAAAGGGCACGGGTGACTGCATTCCCCATCCTTCTTAAGCTGGTGGGACCGATGACATTGCTGTTTGGTCCCTTTCCCCGATATCAACCAACCAACAAACTGGAAAGAGGTGTCGTTCTCCTTTCATCGTTAAAAACAATTTCTATATGTTAGATGCTAGCAACATTTGGTACGTAGTAACCTATGCCCTAAAACCCAGCAAACGTAAACTGGCCAGTGACTACATTCTTCACTGCAAACTTTTCAAAATATGTACAATGGTTTACTTATTTGGGAAGTATCACAGTAACTACAGGCAATAAGTAAAATAAAACCTGTTCACTGTCAAGCTGCGATTTCATACTATAAGATGTTAAAAATAATAATTTTTTTTCTTTTTGCCGAATAGTTTCCTGAAAAACCGAATGAGAAACACCGCACTAGTCCCAGAACAGTGTTTTTTTAATTTTTTACGCTAAAAATAAAAGTTTCACTGAGAAATCATCTACAAAAAGGGATGTAGCTTTCCTTCATCTACATAAAACAATTTGTTTGGGTAACATCGGATGAATTCAAATTAATGAAAAAAGCAGAGCGCCACTTGGACGTCCACGCCACACGTCGCTTCGATGGGCCCCTCGTGGCAACAAACGGACGTGACGCGGCTCACGAAGCACCGCGGCCCTGCCACACCACCATCTCAGTGTGAATTCCTTCATTTGATAACACGGAGGTGGCGTGAAACGGCGCCACGTCTGCACCAGACTTCCGTGCCACGCCCTCCCTGTGTGAACTGGGCCTTAGATTTTCTCCTAAGGACGATTTCTTCACGAAGCCAGTGAGCGACGTAAACTTTGCCTTCTTGACAGAGTTTGAAAGTAGCGGCAGCGCCCTCTGTTCCTGTCCCAAAAGGCGATCGCTGTACAAAATCGTCCAAGCACTCAACTAGGGGTCATGTGACGCCTTACACTCACCATCTTGTCGGTTTGCATTGATAGATTCTTTCCGGCGCGACTACAGTATTAAAATTATGGGCACAGCATCTGCGATTAAATAGCAATCTGTATGCAAGTGAAAATTCACTTTCTTAAATCTTCATTGAAGAATTGTTCTATGGAATTTAGCTATAAACATGTGTTAATATTGTTGTCGGGTCTGCTGCAGAACGTAGAATCATCTAGACAATATTTCAGTTACCTGGCCGCCTCTCAATCTGAGAACACAATTTGCTTCACCTCGCTAGAAGTCTATTTTGCTACTTTTTTTTTTTTTTTTTTTTTTTTTTTTTTTGCATCTTTCATTCCCAACTCAAAAGATCAGGACGGGTTGTTGTGGAACTTCGCTCTTTCCAGCCAAATGCTTTAGCAAGGTGGAAGGGGGTAGAAGGAATTCCAGTAGTCAATATTAGGGAGGGGATTTCCAGGTCCAGCGTTTGCTTGACGATCGGTGGAAACCTCCCGAAAACCATGTACATTACCGCAGACAAAAATTAAAATGGTGTGTGTGCTAACTCCACCGTGTTGATTAAAGAAAATAATAATAATTTCCGTTACACATTCGCTCATTTCTTTGTTTATTCAGTCGCTTGAGAGGTTGTCTCAGGGGCCACCTAAGATCCGTTACCTCTCCGTAAGTTTTAAGTTAATGAGAGAAATTACATTTCAGTGTGAGGATTAAGTGTGTTGTGTAATGAAATGAACTATTACCATGAGCAGCTAAATAAAGCCCCGAATTATTAAGCTATATTGTAATATATGCATTTTTATGCCCCAGAAAAAAATGGAAATGCGATCTGACAATAAATATTTAATGATATAATCAGAGAACACGCACTTGCTGGATATACGCGCAATGAAAATTAATTTTCCATAGGTATATGTCTAAGTATCAGACAGCAAGTAATATGGTAATTCATCAAGAACATGTCCAAAATTTATATAATATGTTGTAATCTCCCCCTCACTTATCGACCTTAATGACAGTGAAAAATTAAACCGCGTGCACCTAATGGAAATTTGGGAAAAGCAATCGTCACCGAAGCTAATCTGTCGGTAAAGAGGGAGGAAACTGTTAAATCTAAATGAAAGGAAAAATGCAAATGAAATTGGTGGAAATTAATTTTGAAAAGGGGTAAAGTTAATAAAGAAAGTAAATGTGCGGTCGTTACGTTAACAATCAACTAGCGGTAATTAGATATTTGAGATTTGGGGACAATTACGGTCGCCAGTCCTATGGACAATTACTATAATAACTGAAAAAGAAAGGTTATTGCACATATAATTAGCACTAAAAGCGTGGCAACTGAAGGTTGACACATGTTGTGTGAAAACTGAATGTTTGTCAGAAGTAATAAATTTCGCTACACTCTGACTTAATTTAGCAGAAGGATTAATAAAACCGGAAAATTGAAAGTTAATTTAGTGACTGAAGTTAATAGTGAGCTTTGTTTCTGAAACACTACGAAATTCAGTAAAATAAGGTTAGTCCTGGGCTACCTCAACAACCATTTCAAAAGCTACTTGAAGCTACGCAATTTAGAAATAAGAGATTTAACTTGAACTTGAATTAAATGATTCTGAACAATTAACAATAGTAATATTTAGTACGTACCAAGCTGAGCTGCAGTCACAGGTAAGTTAAAATATGGTAACAAAACTCGCACTCTTAAATTCTGCTTGTGTAATCTAAATATTGTAGCCAGCTATGAATACCTTAACTGAACTTTGAAGTTAAAGCAGTGAAATCGAATGATATTACTTTAATGCTGGCGTTTTAATTTCAACGACACTCGGGTTCATTCCGGAAAAGGAAGGGACCCTGCTTGGTAATGCAATTGGGACAATGAGCAACAAAGGTTCATGCTAAGTTGCTGTAATTTAAAGAGACAAATTCAACAGTTTGAAAAGCTGAGGTCTGCCATACAGTTCTAAAACTTTACGTGCTTCCAGTCTGCCTTGTTGGTTGATTGAAGGTTTGAAGTCGTCGGTCGAGGAGGTGGCGACAGTCACTCATGGCCGGCCGTCACTGTTGCTGAAGCTGGATGTTGGCGCGCCTTCTTCTCGACACGGTCTCCAGCCGAAACGGGCTCTTGATGTGTGCCAGCTAACGCTTCCCGTCCGCGACACCATGTCTGAAACTATCATAGCAAGTCGAGCGCAATTACATGCTGCCAAACCCCGAAAGCGCGGCAACTCGCGGGAGCGTCACACAACACACCTGCTCCACTGCACTACCCCAGCCAGACTCTCTCTGCTCTGCCCGCGCTCCACGCGGCAGAGTTAACACTACCAAATATCCTAAACACTTTGGTTCTCCACACGACCTATCGATCTATTCGTTCGATAGCATAGTTTTCCCTAGGCCAGACCCAGCGTATAAATACAAATAATATCCACAAAACAAACCAATTATACATCGACATAAATGCATAAAAATATATATACAAATAGTAAAACAATTACAATATATAAAGACACAGAAATATCATATCTTGAGGTAACAAAACAAGGGAAAAAATTATAGTATAATAGATGGAAATAGGAGGATATGCATTTCCGGCGTTACAATGTATACTTACAGCTTATAGACGCATGGAATGCCATGACGATGGCCCCTCGTATCTGCAGTGATTGAAATTAGACTTCAAAACAACATTTATTCAAACTATTCATTACACCATGTAGGCCACAACGTAGTACAAAAATAAAATCTCCACACATTATTCCAATTAGAGTCCCTCGGTATTATGTGTCCACCTAACATTTTACTAATATACGGCAGCACTGTGTATTGTATTTGGCCGCTGAGAGGCTGAGCATCCGTTTGCTGGATACAGGCTCGGTGACCCCGGGGTTCCTGAGCTGGGGACCGGTAGGTGTTACCAGCCACCGGTCACAGTAAGCTCTGGGCATGCTTCAGCGACCACAGCGCGGCGGCGGAACATTGTGTCTCGGGGAATGGGGATCTTGGCTTGACCGCCCGGATCGCGAGGATGATACAAAACTCTATATATATATATATCAACCTCAATCTCAAGGTGTGCTGCGAGCCGATGATATGCATGGCTGTTGATGTGGAACAGTCGTTAGCGAGCAACAACTTCAGCTATATAAGGCTTACCCAGGCATGCAGGGTTCCGCCTGGGTAGACTTTTTTTCCTAGCTGCTCGTGAGAACACCGTGAAGTCTAAATCTCATTTTTCTGCTCTCAGCGGTTCGGGTGGGCCTTTGGCGGTATTAACACCCAAAATCCTAAGAGGCTTCATGTGGCTAGTCTAACTGGGTCATCTCTGACTGTCTACGATGTAACCACAGTAACAGACCATATCCTGTGGTGGATAAAGGTTGTGTTGTTATGAAATGTGTGGAGGGTTCTTTTGAAAAGCTGTCTCTGTTTTACATCCATAAAGCACTTGAAGGACTTGCAGGGCAACTCAAATCTATCGAGAGGCTGCGGTATGATGCTCTTCTGGTGGAGACTATGAAGGCTCCCCAAGTACAGATGCTGCTGAATGCCAAGCTACTTCGGGAATATCCCATCTCCAATGAGCTGCACACTGGGTTGAATAGTTATTGTTACTTGCCAGGACATTATGGATGTGGATGCGAAAGAACTGCAACAAGAATGGGCAAGTGCACGGGTGACGGACGTCCAGAACATTATGAAAAGGGTTCATGGGGAGCTCTGCAAGTCAGCATCATTTATTCTGACATTCAATCTTCTGAAGTTGCTGGACTATACTGCAGCAGGATTTCTCCAGCCTAAGGTAGGACCATATGTCCCCAATCCGATGAGCTGCTTCAAGTGCCAATGCTTGAATCACACCTCTATTGGTTTTCACAGTCGGGCTACAAGTGGCTGATGTGGCAGCACAGCACATGAACGGGGTTTGCAGTGCATTGCACCACCAAGGTGTGTTAATTGCTCCCAGGCCCATCCCGTTTGGAGCAGGGATTGTCCTGTCTACACTGAAGAAAAGAATATTCAGGAAATTTAAGTTATCCAAGGTATCTCATACTCTGATGCGAAGATGGAATTTTAAGACCACTCAGCCCCCCAATTTTCGTCAAGTTTTTCGTCTCAGCGTTGACACACCCTACCCAGAAGGACAGTGTTAGCACCTAGACTGTGACTGTTGAGCAGAGCACATCTACCTGCAACTGTAGTTGCCAGCCTGCACTGCTGGTCCCTATAGCTGAACCATTGACTATCGCGGAAGATAACATCAGTGTAGACAGCAAACCCTCATTCCAGACATTGCACGAGGTCCTTCAGGGTATATCTCTTCCATCAGCCTTGCCAACATCCCCAAAATCCAAGCTGGGGATGAAGGCCAAATGGACAAAGCTGTCCGCTCGAAAGCCATCAGACCATGTGACCTTGCTGTTGTCTGATAGATCTGATGAAGATCATTCCATCGCTGGTAGGATGTCGAAGTTTGCCTGAGAGTACCAGCAAGTCCCTCAAGTGACTTCCTCTCTGCGCTGTATCGCCACCACAGTGGACTGAGAAGGGGAAAGACAGAGTAAACGCTCATCATTAATTTGCATTCCATACTGCAGTGGAACATCTATGCAGTCAGGACTCATGTGGAGGAACTGAAATTCTCAGCACATTCTCTTCATTTTAAAGATACAGATGTCTCTGTTCTATGGGGTTATACGCTTTACCCGAAGGATGACCTATCGGGGGAAATGGCCAAGTGTGGGGTCGCTGTGTTCGCCCATAATACACACCACTCCTCTGCTCTCCCCCTGGCAGCTGACTTGCAGGCAGTTGCAGTTCAAATTCATGCCCGTCATAGGATTACAATTTGCTTGTTGTATTTACCTCTGCTAGATGCTGTAGCTCCTGAGGCTCTCTTAGCTCTTGTGGAACAATTCCCCTGCGCATTTCTCCTCCTGGCGACTTCAATGTCATCACGTCTTGTGCGGCTTGACCTCCACTTACCCTCGAGGTCGGGTTTTGGAGAGCCTCATGACGTCTCACGGGCTGTGCATTCTCAACACAGGTGCTCCCACTCGTTTCTATACTGCTACTGCGTCATTCTCAGCCATCGACCTCTCTTTCTGCTCTCCCACCCTCGTGGACTCCGTTCAGTGGCAGGACATTGACGACCTGCATTCCAGCAACCACTTCCCACTCTGCATTCCCCTACTGAATGGAGTACTACCTACAGAGAAGCCACCAACATGGATGGTCAGCAGGACTAACTGGACACTCTTGGCCAGCTGCCTGTGTTCGAACACTGCGACAGCGTCCAGGAATGGGTGGACTACATCGCACGAGTGGTCCATCATGTCACTGACTTATCCATCCCGCAGTCCTCAGATCATCTTAGGAGGCGACCTGTGCCTTGGTGGACAGATGGGTGCCGCTCAGCCATTCGGAACAGGCGTGCAGCTCTTCAACAGTTTTAGAGCCGCCCTATGGCAGACCACATTATAGCCTTTTGAGTCATGAAAGAAAAAGCCCGACGAGTGATTAAGGAGAGCAAGAGAAGGTCATCCAAGCGTTCCTGGTCTTCCTCAACCTTTCCACTTGTTCTGCGAAAGTATCGGGAAGATTGCTGGAAAACGCAGTCGTTCACCAATAACAGCAGTGCTGACACAGGGACATTTCCAAACAGCATCCAGAGACATTGCCCAGACGCTGGCAGAGAATTTTCCACAAACTACTGAAAATGCCAGCCAGAACCCAGCGTTTCGTTGCTACCGTGCGACTGCAGAGAGGTCAATGTTGGACTTTAGATCCAACGAGTCTGAAACTTGCAACTACCCTTTCTCCAAGTGGGAGCTTGAATCCGCCCTGTCTGAGACTCCATGATATGACACCCAGTCATGACCAGATCCGGTACTGCCTGCTTAGAAATTTGCTGCAGCATTGAAAGCAATCCTCCTTGAATGTTTTAATCTTATATGGCAGACAGGTAACTGCCCCAACTCGTGGAGAGAAGCAAGTCTGATACCTGTCCTCAAACGGGTAAGAATCGCACGTCCCAGTAGCTGTCGGAGTATCACCTTTCCTTCCTACCCAAGTGTCAGGTATCTATATATTCTTTCTGTAAGGCATATGATGTATGTACGTAAGTATTAAATCGGGGACCTAGAAACGATAGAGAGGCTTCGTCCCGCCGTAGCCCCCAGTGGTTCACAACCTCACAAGAAGCCACAGCAGTCCACCCACCCCACCACCGCTACACACCGAACCCAGGGTTATTGTGCAGTTCGGGCCCCCCGTGGACCCCTCGGAAACGTCTCATATTAGACGAGTGTAGCCCCAAATGTTTGTGTGGTAGAATAATTTTTGGTGTACGCATATGTGGAAACGATGTTTGCGCAACAATCGCCGACACACTGTAACTGAGGCGGCCATAATTACATCGAAACCTTTTTACATGAATCACCTGAGTCAAATGACAGCTCTACTAATCCACTGCCCTTTTTCACCGTGTGTACGTGATACTACTGCCTTCTGTATATTTGCATATCGCTATCCCATGACTTTTGTCACCTCGGAGTGAAGTTGGTGGCCGAATGGACCACTAAAATGTCGTTTGAAGATAGTTCTATGATCCGGCTTTAGACTTGAGAAGAATATTGTCAATTATTAGCACGGGAAAGTTTACGTAGCCACAGTATTCAATGTAGCCTCGTTAAAGCACGTCTGGCTGCGAGGTAACAAATCAAAACGTTTGTTTCACTACACGTTACGCTTTAATACTGGCATAACTGTTCCTTTGTGCGAAGATGAATGAAGAGTAGGAACGCTTCTGAATTCACTTCAGCGGCGTAATGCGGACGCAGTGGAGCAGAGAAACAGTGTTCTTGTGTAGAGGAGAGACGGTAGGTGCGCGGCGCCCCTAAGCCGGCGAGAGCTCTCGCAATATTATGAAACTTAAACACAGCGGCTGGGGCTCCGGGTCCGGCAGCAGGCGCGCTCCGAGCCACTCATTAATTTGTCCGGGCCGGGACGGGACCTTAAGATGGCGCCGCGGCTCGGCCCCGCCCACGCCACCCACGCCCGGGAAACAACGAACGGCCGGTGCGCCAAGGAGCTGGCGGGCGGAAGGAGACCTCGGAGGAGAGCGGAATGGAAGACGGCGGCGCCCAAGATTACCCGCCGGGGGAGCTGCGACAGCAAAGAACTAATTAATTTGGCTGCGTCTGAAAAGGGGCTCTCCGCACGGCGCCGAATATCAAAATTATTTCCGCCGCGAGCTTGGTAATCCCCGGCGCACAATGCTCCCGCCCGGATTGCATTATGTTGCCAAGCATCGTAATTAATTAGGACCGGCGCCACGCCGCTGCTGCTGCCGCCGCCGCCGCCCGCGCAATCGCCCTGATAGAGGGCGCTCCCTCCCACGTCTGTTCCTGGATCGCGCTCTGCGGAAGAGCCACACACACGCGACACACCGCCGGTTGCCAGATAGCCGTACGTACGTGTGCGAGGGCTCATACAGATCGACAGCTGGCTCCTTCGATGGAACGGCCTAACTGTCAGGCTCGGATTAACCTGCACGTACTACTACGTGCACTGGTGAGTTCAATCATTACAGACATTGTCCATCTCAAGATTGAATGCAATCTCCTGGCGATGCGGGAACATGAGGTGGTAAGGTAAGTGTACACACTCTGATAAAAAGTATCCCCAATGTAGACCTCATGACTCTCTGATAAAAAGTATCCCCAATGTAGACCTCATGAGGTGGTGACCACCGCTAGCACAGGTTGTCCGACATAAAACTGGCACGCCTGACGTCCGAGAGTCAAGTAACAATGAACTAACAAGGGGAGGTCACGACGTTTGGAACGCGAATTAACTGCAAACTTCGTACACTCGTAGTACTCCATGAGGACAACAAAATGTGTAAGCAGTAGCGCGTATTTCTCAAGCATTATTGAGAAAATCGCAAGATAATTTCGGTCGTCAAATATATACCTGTGCGTGGCATTTTTACCATGAAGCGGCGGCAGCAGAGTGGTTAGCGTTCAAGCCCCGTCATCGCTGGATCGAGTCCCGTTCGTCAGTTTTTTTTTTTTTATTTTCAACACAGCCATTTTCTTGACTATTTGTATTACAATTCATATAATGGGAAAAATACGTGTAATCGGATGAACTTTCATTAAATTTACAATGTTATATGGCAGTCTACAAATTGTTATTATCACAAATAATAAAATATTCGTATCTATCGACTAGTAAAAGACCAAACGCATGAAGTGATACTGAAAATGTATGCTTGTCCGTGTCCTCAAAATTGTTCGTATTTAATCGAAAGAGAACGAGAAATCGCTTCTCGTGAAGACGCTATTAAAATACAGTCGATACGGCATGGCCAATTATCAGCGCCGATATTTAAGGAAATGCTGCGTTATGCGTGGTTTGCTTCCAAATTATCGTCTTAAAGAGAGGTTTTTGAAAATGTTCACGATGTTTGTTTTTCCACGGAAAACCTCAAAAGACGTTGCGTATGCGGAAACATAGCATTTATTCAATGCAGCTGGTGCCGTTTAACTTTATGTTTTCCATGTTTTTACGAAAAATACCATTCTGCAACTTGTAATGTCGAAAGCGACGATTATTGGTATATCTTTCGAAAGCCATCTGTTTCCGTCAAAACCTGCAGTTAACAAGTCGTTTCGGGCTCCTTCCACGTATAAGGGAGTTCTCAAATCGTAGACAAGCATACATTTTCAGTATCACTTTATGCTTTTGGTCGTTTACTGGTCGATAGTTATGAATATTATATTATTTGTGATAGTAAAAATTTGTAGACTGCTAAATAACATTCTAAATTCAATAAAAGTTCATCCGATTACACATATTTTTCCCATTATATCCATTGCAATATAAATAGTAAAGAAAATGACTGTTAGAAATAAAAAAAACTGTTCGATGTTGTTCGTTGCAGATGTCGCAGGACACCCGTTCAAGTTCAGTGTTGAGCCGTTGACTCAGTTTTTTATTACAGAGGGCAACTAACCCTCTGACCGAACACGCTGAGCTACCGTGCTGGCATAAAAAAAACGGTTCAAACGGCTGTAAGCATTATGGGACTTAACATCTTAGGTCATCAGTCCCCTAGACTTAGAACTACCTAAACCTAACTAGCCTAAGGACATCACACACATCCATGCCCGAGGCAGGATTCGAACCTGCGACCGTAGCAGCAGCGCGGTTCCGAACTGAAGCGCCTAGAACCGCTCGGCCACAACGGCCGGCCTGCTGGCATCACTATGCTGCCGCCACTTCATGGTAAAAATGGCCACGCACAGGTATATATTTGACGACCGATATTATCTTGCGATTTTCTCAATAATGCTTGAGAAGTACGCGCTACAGCTTACACATTTTTGTTGTCCTCATGGAGTACTACGAGTGTACGAAGTTTGCAGTAAATCCTCGTTCCAAACGTTGTGGTCTCCCTTTGTAAGTAGAAAAGGATAGATAATAGTAACGTTAAGAATCATGAATTACCTGTTTTGTAAGACAAGTTGGAAGTGGTGGTCCTGTGCATCCAGGCATCGCTGACTTCGTGTGATGACGTTACCAGTAAGACACTGTAGTTCTGCTTGCATAATGTTAATTCCTCTAGTAACGTCCCGTTAAAATCGTCTGTTGTATCAGGATAGTCAGCAATACATTACATTTTAGTGTGCCCTACAATTAATAAAAATTACACGCTGTTAAGTCTGGAGACCTGCGGGACGCCTCCTGACAAGTCTGTCTTGAGGGAACTCGTTGGTAATGTGGGCCGTATTTTGGTTGGATATGTGAGCGGTTGCTCAATATTGTTGGAATCTTGCATACACATTCTCTGCATCTGTTAGCGTAGAAAGAGCCAAAGATCTCTAGGTATCTGGCACTATGTAAAGTGTAATTGAAATATATGGGGCCAATAATGCCCATACCGGACAACGCACACCAAACACCTATCTTCTCTGACTGGAGCGTCATGCAGAATATACGGGTTGTCAGGTCCCACTATCCGTTCGCTGTTGATCTTAACACCCAGTTGCAATAATGAACTCTTTTTTTCCCAATCCTCAGATTTAAACTGTTGCACCGTACTCACACGATAGGCTTTTGATTTAATATATTTTAGTACACGACGATAAGATGTATGAGATATACCATCCTGCTGTGATAACTTCCTTACCGACTTGCGTCGACTTCTCGTAACGTCAATGCAAATTCTGCCTGTAGCCTCAAAGTTCGCCACTGTCGCTCGACTATTCGTCTGCAGTGTCTGAACGGACCCTCCAGGCCTCCATTTCCTGCACATATCTTGAGTGGTGCTGGTCGCGGGGAGTTTCCTACCAGGTTATATCGCTTGAAATATTTTTTTACGTCCCTTGATGGAACCTGTCCTTATGCAACACCCGACATTTCTATAATAACAATTCAACATTACGAGCTCGTGATACCAACTTTCGCGCGAACACACAGCTGCACTGAGATTACCAATAAAATGCAATGTAGCCAACTTTCGAAACACTATTGCCACTTCACAAGCAATTCGACTAGACAGGATTAACCGATACGTGAGGCGTATCGGTTTTAAGTGGAATGTATAAAAGGAGGCGGGGAGTATTGTGCTGTCAGTAGAGAAGCAGTGACAGCAGAATGATTCGGTCTGCAGACATCAGCGTGTAGTCATAGAACGACATCTCAGTAACAAATCCACCGGGGACATTTCTGCCCGTTTAAAGGTGCGCAGGTCGTCTGTTAGTGATGTGTCTGCGATGTAGAAACACGATCTAAACCACGACCAGACAGACCTCGTGTACCGAGGGACAGTGACCATCGAGCATTGCGGAGCATGGTTTTAAAAAATCACATGAAATGAGCGGGAGGAATCAATGGCGAGATGCAAAGAGCTACCAGGAATCAGATAGCACAGTGTCTGTGCGTAGGGAGTTAAAACTAATGTGCTACAGTGGTCCAGCACCTCCTCATAAGACACACACTTAGGAAGTCAGTGCTAAGCGACGCGAGGTGGTGTAACGAACGACGCACCTGGACAGTGAATGACTGGAAACGAGGAACTTGGAATGATGAAACACGTTATACCCCATTGTAAACCGATGGAGCAGCATAGTTTTAGTGACTGCCTGTGTAGAACATTATATGCCATCATGTGTAGAGCGAACGGTGAAGAACAAAGGAGGTGGTGTCGCAGTATGGAGGTGTTTTTCTTGATTAGGGACTGGTCCCCAAATTACCCTTAAGAAAATGTTCGGAAAGATTCGAACACGTCTTACAGCATTGTCTACTGCGTACAGTAGAGGAACAATTCGGAGACGATGATGGTTCATGTCAGCATGACAATTCACCGTGTCATAAAGTAGCATCTGGTCTACTCAGAGTCCTGACCTGAATGCAATGGAATACCTATGGGACGAGTCTCAATATCCACTTCGCTCAAGATCGAAAACATCCAACGTCACTACGTTCTTTGTTTTCGGCTCTTGAGGAAGCATATGTTGCTATTCCCCTACAGACATTCAGATATCTCACTGAATGTGTCCTCATCACAGCTCTGGCCGTCTTAAAGGCGGAAGTTTGACGCTCTCTGTATTAATGTCCACTAACAGACGTCTGGATACTTTTGATCAGATACTGTACAAGCGGAGAAGCGACGAAAATGGAATATTTCTAGCGACAATACTGCTCCCGAATAGGGAAATCCAATCACGTAAGCGACTTAGGCAAAGGACTGTTTGTTATGGCCCGGTGCCTCGCAAGAATGTTGGAAACGGCGAAGCTGGTCAGTTGTTCGTGTCGAACTGTCGAGAACGTCTATGGAAAGTGGGTGAATGACGGTGAAAGCACATCTAAGCGAGCAGGTGTTGGATGTCCACGCCTCGTCATATATCGTGGATTTGTTGCCGTTGTTGATGATGCTATTGTAAATAATACTGAGAACAGTGCCCTGGACTTGTCATGGAGTGTGACTGGTCGGACTTAGTACTATATAAAACAGAAACACTGATAAATAAAAACCGGTTACAAATTAATTATTTGTATGAGTACTTTTGTTAACCAGTGAGCACAATTCTACATCGAATTATTTTGTTCAGTGGTATAGTAAGAGCAGTCATGCAGTTCGCGTTGCTCTGAGCATGAAGTTAATATTGTTTTTCGCCATCGTCTAAAGGTAAGCAGATGCATCCTCCATCTCCGCCTCTGAAAACAAAGAAACGAAATTTGGAAATACGAATACACGTAGAAAAGATTTACACAATTATTGTGCTCTGCCCTGGTACAAGAAACGAAGAAAAGAAAGAAGATGATGCAGAGATAAAAGAGGGATTAGAAGAGTAGATAATTTTTAACTGTTTACTGATAGTGCTCCCTGAAAACCTCTCGCGCTGTACTGTGGTTAGTCGTAAAGTTCTATCTGCCACTTCGAAAGAATAATGTTTGTTTTTTTGCAGCTACGAGTCTGCAGCTCTGTTACTCATTAAAATCGCAGCGCCACAGTACCGTAGCACGTCGCTATAGGACCCAAAACCAAGTGGCACAACCCATCTTCACTTTACCAGTGGCTACGTCATTTTATTTTGCCTCCTCTAGCGGCGTGCTACAGGACTATGGCGCAGGGATTTTAAAGACTCCCAGAGCTGGAGACGTGTAGCTGAAAACAAACAGAAAATTACTTAACTGTATTTTCTTTGTAAATGATAGTTTAAAGTTTGTGATTAACTCTCGTCAATGAAATGAAAATGAAAACATCTGCAACCGTCTCTTTTCCATTTAAATTATTTACGCAACCAGTTTTGGTGTTCAGTTTCATTATTGTCAGGCCTCTGTGTAAAAACAACAATGGGAGCATAGCAAGCCCCCCCTCCCTCCTACCCTCTCCTCCGGGCTTCACTCCCCCTTCCTACCTCCCCCTCTCTCCTTTGCCCATGGCATCTCTGCTATCCCCTCTCCCATTTCCCCTTCCTCCTCCTCCACCTCCTCTCTTGGCAGGTCCCCGGACTCGTACATGCTGAGTGGACATTCGCGCGCCGGAGATCATCGCCATCAGTGTCTCGTGAGTGCCGTCGTGTTTCGTGTTCACTGTTCCCGTCATACTCCATCGTTCACCTGTGCCATCGCCATCTTCAGTGTTAGTGCGTCGTGACAACAGTTTGTAGTGAATTCTCGTCAAGTGTGAACGGCTCCGTGTTTGTCTTTATGTGTCTACTGTTTTATTACCCACCGTTATGTCACATTTGTGTATTCTTTCTGTTCTTTCTTTATCTCCTCTACGGCTGAAGAGCGGCGTACCATGCTGCTGACAGCCTGCCTGTTTGTACGGGTTTGAAAATAACAATAAAGAAAAAAAAAAAAACATAGCAAGCTAACGAACATACTATTACAAGGACAGTATAAAAATTGAGAGATCAATGACATTCAAGGGAATTTACAGTAAATATTTGCCAACAGCCAACCGTACAGGATGTTACATCCGTATTAGTGAATCATTCAGAAGTAAAAAGCGAACAGCTATAAAATTTTTGTGAATGTTAACTGTGAAACATGTATATAAATATATTAAGGACATACAAAATTAAAAACTAATCTATGTATCGGTGGTCAGACACATGCGTCAACCTCAGAGACCTAAGTGTCTCATACTTAATAAACAAAAACTGAAATAAAACACTAACGTAACACACTATAACGAATACCACTACGTAAACATTATTAAAATATAATGTGACAGATAGGTACAACCAAACAAGTTCAGTAAGTGGATAATCTATGGCTAAATGGGTGGGTAGTTAGAAGACACAATAGATGTCAGATTCCTGAAGTAAGCCTTAGTTGCCTGAAGTAAGCCTTCCAACAACGTCAAAAATATATACGTATTATGAAGTGTATATTTTTCACATGCTTTTTGAATCCTCGAAAATACCATTTTGACTATCTGGTACGATGATTTGAAAACGGGTCCCGGCCCGAAACTGGTCATCGAATAAATAAAAGAAAAGTTAAATTTACAACTTTGGTTGGTTTTCGTTGTATTGATTAACAGAAGTTGCTGACCTGCAATTATTCCAGCATGGTGGAAGTTCGTAGCTGCATAATGTCTTCCCCTATCTTGGTATGATAGGTGGAACTTATTGTTCCATAGGGTTCTAGTCTGCCTACGCGTATCTTGGATAAGGTCTGTCTATGGAAGGTGTTCATACGTCTTTGTCCCATGGTGGATGATACTTTTAGTGAGAACTTCAACAATTTCAATGTCTCTGATACCATGGTGACCCTTTACCCATATCATGGTGATTCTACTGTTACTGTACCATAATCTGGACTGTAATCTGGTGTACCCAGTAATTGTTGGTATTATTGACAACATGATTCCAAATGAGCTGCAACACTGATCGTAAGTCTGTCAGAATAATGGGAGTACCTGTATCTAAGACTTCAGCGTATTTAAGTCCCCCTAGTATTTCAGTGAGCTCAGCTGTATGCACTTGGAATGGGTACTGTGGTGCGTGTGTGCATCATAATATGCGTTGCAGACGCTGTCTGAAATACGTTATACATTTGTGTGGAAACGGTGCTTGCGTTTCTATCCACTTTAAGAGTTGCGTGCTCATGTTAGGTTCGCCGCGCCGGGTAGCCGCGCGGTCTGAGGAGGCCTTGCCACGGTCCGCGCGGCTCCCCCTGTCGGAGATTCGAGTCCTCCCTCGGGCATTGGTGTGTGTGTGTGTGTGTGTGTGTGTGTGTGTGTGTGTGTGTGTGTGTGTTTGTTATTCTTAACGTAAGTTAGTTTAAGTTAGATTAAGTAGTGTGTAAGCCTAGGGACCGACGACGTCAGCAGTTTGGTCCCATAGGAACTTGCCACAAATTTCCAAAAAAATTAATGTTAGGTTCCACGTATCGCTTATCCATGAGAATGTCTAAACGTGCTGCCGTATTCATGCGAAATGAAATGATTGTATGGTATTATTGGCGGGGAGACGTTCAGCTGTCTGGTGTCTTAACATTTTATGCCATTTCGGCGAATTGCACGTCGATGACGATGAGATCAAATGATGAGGAAACACGAACAGCCAGTTTCCGAGCGAAGAAAATTTCTGACCCGGCAGGCAATCGACCCCAGGATCCGGCGATCTAGCGGCAGCTACGCTAACCAATAGCCCACGAGTTGTGGACGTTGAATTCCTGTACATTATCATGAAACAGTGATGGTGCGGAACGGTTGCTGTTCGATGACGCAGCGGGGAAATAATATGACATGTGCTACTGCTGGAAGTTCCTTTACAAACCAGTATATACTGGGTTATCATCAGACTGGAAGGGAGTGTTAATGCTACCAGTTCTGCACCGTCTACAGTGCTTGAAAGGAACTACTACTAATACATTACAATATCAAAACTATACGGACACCTATTAGCGGACATTAATAGGGGTGTGTACACCCTCCACCTTTATGATGGCTTCAACTCTGGTAAGGACGTTTTCAGTAACTTGTCAGAATGTTTGAGGGGGAATTGCCATTCTTCCTTCTTTCTAAAGAACCAAAATCAAAGGAGGTAGTGATGTTGCACGCAGCGATCTGGAGCGAAGTCGACGTCCTAACACACCCGAAAGATGTTCCATTGAGTTCAGCTCGGGTCTCTGGACAGGCCAGTCTACGAGTATTTCATTAATGTTATGTCCACAAATGATTGACATACAGATTTTAATTATATATGCACATTCTAATGTTGACTCATTAAAGATGTCTGAATAGATGTAATAGAATGCTTTAAGGCATTAATCTTACCATGTGACAGGGTGCAATGTCAGACTGTTAAAAATCGTGAGTGGTTCCTCTATTGTACGCAGTACATAATGTTGGAAAATGTGTTCATATCCTTCCGCCTTTAGGCTTTTCTTAAGTGCATTCCCCAACACGAAAGACCTCGGGTGTACTTCACTGTTGGCACCACGCATGATGGCAGATAACGATCTCAAAAGGCATTTGCCAAATTCAAACCTTTCCATCGGATTGCTTCGGAGCATACCGTGGTGATTCATAACTCATCATTTGCTTCCAGTCATCCACTGTTAAGTCGCTTAGCTTTGATTACAGAAACATCTGTCTTATGAGAAAGTTCTCGAGCATTGCACCCCTTTCTTTTGAACTCCCTGCATACAGCCATTGTGCTAGATGGATTGCTGGTAGGACATTGAATCACGAGTGATTTCTTCGGCTGACTTCATCCGATTTTTTACAGTCTGCTACACAATGCCCGACGGTCGCTGCCCGTCAGTACATGACGTCTGAATGGTTTATGGTTAGCTGGGGTTGTTCTTCCGCTTTCCCTCTTCACAGTAACATCACCAACAGTTTACATAATTGACTTTAGAAGGATTGAAATGTCTCTGATGAGTTTGTTACTCGGGTGACATCCAGTGAGTAGTCCACGTTCGAAGTCGCTGAACTCTCGTGACCGACGCATTGTGCTGTTACTGCTTCTCTGCTGACAACGGAATCTCTCTGCTTCCTTTTATATCACTGGGTACACCTCTCAAGACATCTAGTGCCAGGCTGTCTGGGCAATTGTCCGGCGGTCTTATTATCAAATGCTTTCTGAATACCGCGCGTTAGTGAGCTCGCAGGAAGGTTTCGGAATCGCTGTACATGTACCAGGTGGTTACAATTAAAGTGTAGCCACTTACCGAGACCAGTGTGGGCTGTAATTATTGCAGGCAGCGAACTTAGTACATATGCTAATGCGTTAATGCGAACCTATTTCCACTGGGAAAAAAGTTAGTTTCACTTTTGGCCACTAGGTTCACATCTGGCGCTGTAAAGTGTTTGTATGAGAATAAGATATCCACGCTGTCATTTGACAGGCCGTAACGTGAGTAAACAGTATGGCTATCGAGAAGAGGTACCGTGCGCTGTTAGTGAACCTGTTTTGTGTGGGAGAGTATCGCCGAGTGATAGATCTGAGGAGATGCCCGATATCATTAAAGTGCTTAAAGATAGTGACAATTAAATTCTAAAACACGGGTGAGCTTGGTGCGACACTTGGACCAGGAAGACGACGTATCCCTGTGGAAGTTAGCAACGAGGTTGCTGTTGCTGTAAAGTGACCCTGCTAGTGACAGTGCTAGTGCTCCTGTAGTTTCCTGAAAATTGTCCATGTCCATCCGTTGGTCTATAGTACGGAAAGTTGCACTGTCAATTTTTCACTTGTGCCCACGACATCCAGACGGTGCAACAACTGAAACCTAATAATCCGCAGTAACGTTCTGAATTTGCTCTTCGGTTTATGGCATGGATCGAAGTTGATAACATGTGGCCAGGCAATATTCTGTGGAGTGACGAGGCACATTTTGCACTACAAGGTGTAGTGAATACACAGAACGGTCGAAATTGGGGTGCTGTTAAACCGCTCGTTGTTCGCGAAGAGCCATTGCATTTGCAATTTATGATTCTGTAGTTCGGATTCACAAGCAACTTTTTTTCTCGTTCCGTTCTTGTTTGAGGAGAATACACCCAAAGGCACCTCAAGTGCACCGTGATGTCTGCATGTTATCAAGACTTCTTTGTACAGCATGTGATTCCTGCTGTGGAAGATTACAACTGTACGGAAACCTCTGTTTTCATGCAAGATATGGATACACGTCATGTCGCTCAGCCAGAGAAAGATCATCGTAATGCAACCTTCCGCGAACGTGTTATCGCCAGAGGTTTTCGAGATGTATGGCCTGCACTATTACCTGATCTGAATCCATGTGGCATTTGGCTCTGGGTATATCTAAAAGAACGCTTTTACCAGGGACACGTTCGATCTCTACCTGATCTGAAGGCCATTATACGGGAATACGTTACTCAGATTCCACCGGAGCTGATGCGAGTAACCGTCGACCCCGTCATTTCACGGATACAGCATCTTGTCGACGTTTTCGGTGCTCATACTGAACAAATGGTGTAAGCGGAGGTTAATAATAAAATGAACATTACGCGTGTCTCACTTGTTTGACTTTTTCTACCCCTGCCCCATTCTTAATCCTTTATGAATGGAAATGTTCCTATATGTCTTTCTCGCGTTAACAGTGGCAGATTTATACCAGGTGGCCCAAACTGGAACTAATTTTTTTTCAATCTTAAATCAGTTCCACATTAACGCATTACCATAACTACCGAGTTTTGCTGCCAACTGGACCTCCCTGAGTAGCTGCACCCGGTAGATACATTACTGGCCATTAAAATTGCTACACCACGAAGATGACTTGCTAAAGACGCGAAATTTAACCGACAGCAAGAAGATGCTGTGATATGAAAATGATTAGCTTTTCAGAGCATTCACACAAGGTTAGTGCCGGTAGCGACACATACAACTTGCTGGCATGAGGAAAATTTCCAACCGATTTCTCACACTCAAACAGCAGTTGACCGGCGTTGCCTGGTGAAACGTTATTGTGATGCCTCGTGTGAGGAGGAGAAATGCGTACCACCACGTTTCCGACTTTGATAAAGGCAGGATTGTAGCCTATCGCGATTGCGGTTTATCGTATCGCGACATTGTTTCTTTCGTTGGTCGATATCCAGTGACTGTTAGCAGAATGTGGAATCGGTGGGTTCAGGAGGGTAATACGGAACGCCGTGCTGGTTCCCAACGGCCTCGTATCACTAGCAGTCGAGATGACAGGCATCCTATCCGCATGGCTGTAACGGCTCGTGCAGCCACGTCTCGATCCCTGAGTCAACATGTGGGGACGTTTGCAAAACAACCATCTGCACGAACAGTTTGACGACGTTTGCAGCAGCATGGACTATCAGCTCGGAGACCATGGCTGCGGTAATCCTTGACGCTGCATCACAGACAGGAGCGCCTGCGATGGTGTACTGAACGACGAACCTGGGTGCACGAATGGCAAAACGTCATTTTTTCGGATGAATGTAGGTTCTGTTTGCAGTGTCATGATGGTCGCATCCGTGTTTGTCGACATCGCGGTGAACGCACATTGGAAGCGTGTATTCGTCATCGCCATACTGGCGTATCACCCTGCGTTATGGTATGGGGTGCCACTGGTTACACGTCTCGGTCACCTCTTGTTCGCATTGACAGCACTTTTAACAGTGGACGTCATATTTCAGATGTGTTACGACCCGTGGCTCTACCCTTCATTCGATCCCTGCGAAACCCTACATTTCAGCAGGATAATGTACGACCGCATGTTGCAGGTCCTGTACGGGCCTTTCTGGATATAGAGAGTGTTCGACTGCTGCCATGGCCAGCACATTCTCCAGATCTCTCACCAACTGAAAACGTCTGGTCAATGGTGGCCGAGCAACTGGCTCGTCACAATACGCCAGTCACTACTCTTGATGAATATCGTGTTGAAGCTGCATGGGCTGCCGTACCTGTACACGCCATCCAAGCTCTGTTTGACTCAACGGCCGGGCGTATCAAGGCCCTTATTACGGCCAGAGGTTGTTGTTCTGTGTACTGATTTCTCAGGATCTACGCACCCAAATTACGTGAAAATGTCATCACATGTCAGTTCTAGTATAATATATTTGTCCAATGAATACCCATTTATCATCTGCATTTCTTCTTGGTGTAGTAATTTTAATGGCCAGTAGTGTATATTCGCCTGATGCGTTTCTGCTGCGGATGATGACTCGCAGCGTAGTGCTTGGGCTGTTTACGTGGCGGTATCGGCCGGGCTTGCACCGTCGGCGGCTGCCCCGGAGGACGGGCACGGCAGACAGAGCGGCGCCGCTAACGAGCGCCAATCAGTGGAGTGGGTGGGAGGGAAGGGCTAGCTGGGGAACGGCTGGCGGGTGTGCAGGGGAGGAGAGCGCGCACAAAGCGCGGCCACCTGGCGGATTAGCAGCCGTGCCTCATTACCGGCGCTCAATGCACTTGCAGCGGCGGCGGCTCGGCCCTGCTGTTTGCACGGCGCGGCCACCCCCGCCTCCCACGGGCCGCGCCGGCCTGAAGGACAGCCAGGCAGCGCACTGAGCGCGCACCGGCGCGTGAAAGGCGGATTTCGGCGGACAGAGTCGGGCGGCGTTCCTTGCTATCGACTCGCTCAGACGGTTTCCTTCTCCGCAGGCTCAGAATCTGCTAGTGTGTCACATCAGTGGGTCACCATTCCCAGCCTCGTCATTCGGATGCCACGTCTGTTGTAACGGCCTGGAATCCATCACAGGGAAGGTCTACTACATAATGGATAATACGAATGTACAAATAAGGGCTCCAAAAAGAAATGTACAACCCATTCTCAATACATTAAAGCTAAAACGTAAGGGTGCCATGTATACAATGTATTTACAAAAGGTGTCTCACTTGTGTACAGGAAATAATACTGATACAAAGGCATAAATCTATACAGAAGGTCCTATACGTATATAAAGATGGTATCTGTTCAGACATGTCCCAAAAAACAGAAACCATCGGTGACCATGCAGCTCGTTAGAATGAAATTACAATGAAATAAATACCCCTAGCTGCATACAGGCGTTGATATAAGTCAACGAGGACAGTTGAGAATGTATGCCCCGACCGGGACTCGAACCTGGGATCTCCTGCTTAAATTGTAATAGTTATTTATACCTTAAGACGGAAAAAGACACACCACGAAGGAATTATCCGAATTGGGTGGAAATCGCGAGATGAGATGTACATATACATACAAACAAATGATTACAGTTTCAGAAAAGATGGATGATTTATTCAAGAGAATGAGTTTAAGAAATTAACCAAGTCGATAACGCGTTGGTCCAGCTCTAACCCTTATGCAAGCACTTATTCTACCTGGCCTTCATTGATAGAGTTGGGTGTCCTCCTGAGGGATATCGTGCCAAATTTTGTCCAACTGGAGCGTTAGATCGTAAAAATCCCGAACGGGCTGGAGAGCACTGCCCGTAGTACTCCAAACGTTCCACTCAGGAGACACCCAATTCTATAACTCAATGGCAAGCCGAATAAGTGCCTGCATTAGGGCCAGAGGTGGATCAACGCGTTACTGACTTCCTCATTTGTGAAGCTCTTCCTCTTAAATGACACATTACATTTTTCTAACATTGTAATCATTTGTTATCTGTACATGTACTGGGCGATTACAATTAAAGTTAAACTTTCAAACCACTATAGAAATAACACCACTGGTCAGAATGACGTCAAATTGAAACGGAATATTATCGAAGAAGGGAGAAAACGTATGGCAGAAGAAAAATAAATAGTTACAAAATGTAGCAATATATGGCACTGTAAGCATCATAATTTAATAGTGGTCAACTACAAATGAGTTATATGAATCATACAACAATGCCTAAGGTGTACAAACACACTGTACTGCTCAATGTGCGTTTTGTGCACAGTGTTACGCTGTTAGTTACGTAAGCCCATCCACCACGGCAAGGTCATATCGCATCGGATGGGAAAAATCGGTTTTCAATTGTCCTGAGTCCAAAAACAGCATAAAAAGCATCACTCAAATCGGATTTAATTGTTCTGAGACCAAAAATCGCATAAAAAGCATCAGTCACATCGGTTTTGAATTTTCCCGAGGCCAAAAACCGCATAAATAGCATCAATCAAAATCAAATCGGGTTATTAATTTCCGTGTGACTGGAGCAAAACACGTTCAGTATGCTGTCCACCATTTTCTGAAACAAGTTGATATCGAGAAACAGCATGTTCCACAACTGATCGAAGTGTTATCGGGGGCCGTCCGGGGTGGCCGAGCGCTTCTAGGCGCTACAGTCTGGAACCGCGCGACTGCTACGGTCGCAGGTTCGAATCCTGCCTCGGGCATAGATGTGTGTGATGTCCTTAGGTTAGTTAGGTTTAAGTAGTTCTAAGTTCTAGGGGACTGATGACCTGAGAAGCTAAGTCCCATAGTGCTCAGAGCTATTTTGTTTTTGGGGTCACGTTCAGAAGAGTTGCGAAGTGCGTGCCTTCATCGCAGCTAAATTTGCATTCGGAACACTGAATACAACTTCTTTCAGATAGCCCCACGGCCAGAAGTCACACGGATTAAGATCAGATGATCGGGATGGCCAGGCTGTAGGGAAATGGCGGATGATAATTCTAGCATTTCCGGAATGGGCGCTTCAGCAGCTGCTAAACTGGATTTTCAATGTGCGGAGGTGCGCTGTCTTGCATAAAACTGATCCCATCCTCACCTCCAAGCTATTAGAGAGCTGGAATGACGTGGTTGCGCAAAACACACTCATAGCACTTACCACTGACGTTATAGGTGACAGGACCGAAAGCACGTGTCTCTTCGAAAAATTTGGCCCTATCATAAATGATGCCGTAAACCCGCACCACACACAGTGACCTTTTCGGAATTAAGTGGTACTGGTTGATTTGCGTGTGGATTTTCCGTTGCCCATATTCGACAATTCTGTGTATTGACATATCCTGTCAGATGGAAGCGGGCTTCATCTGTCCATAAAATCTTCCACGGCCATTCACTGTCAACTTCCATTCGAGGAAGAAATTCTAAAGCAAAGGTCTCTCTTGCTGGCAGGTCAACAGGAAGCAACTCATGCACATGGGTAATTCTGAATGGATAGCAAAGAAGGATATTTCGTAGGATTTTACGCACCGTGCTCAAGGGTATGTCCAATGTTCAGGCAATTCTCCGTGCACTACACATTTGCGCAACACCACTCGTCTCCACCTGCGATGCTGTGGCCACTGCTTCCACTGACATCGAATCAATTCGTTCCCTCCCTCTACCATGTTTCACACCAAAAGAACCAGTCGTTTCGAATCATTTTCTTCAGAGCCACGGCAGTCATCGGACCAACGCCTTTTTTTCAATCCCCTTAGTGTCCGGAACTTCTGCAAAGCGATATGTGCACAGTCATCATTCTTGTAATATAGCTTTACAAGCAGAGAGCGATGCTGCATTGAGACAGTCATGGCGAAAGTCGCAGACGCTAAAGGATGAAAAGCCGTGTACTAGGCGCTACAGTCTGGAACCGCGCGGTCGCTACGGCCGCAGGTTCGAATCCTGCCTCGGGCATGGATGTGTGTGATGTCCTTAGGTTAGTTAGGTTTAAGTAGTTCTAAGTTCTAGGGGACTGATGGCCTGAGAAGTTAAGTCCCATAGTGCTCAGAGCCATTTGAACCATTTTTTTGAAAAGCCGTGTATCCTGCGTGTTTATACCAAATTCAGTGGGTCGTGCGCATGACAGGTGTTTCGTTTTGGTATTCTGACACACACAGCGTCATCTATTGATCAATTTTCACGCTATTTTTTTTTCTCCGGCAATACGTTTTCCCCCTTCTCCGATAATATTCCGTTGCGGTTTGACGTCATTCTGACCAGTGGTGTTATTTTTACAGCTGTTTGAATCTTAAACTTTACTTACAATCACCCTGTACATCACATCTACCGATTGCGGTCAGATTAGGGTAATTCCTGCGTGGTGCATCTTTCTTTTGCCTTTGAGTGTATTCAGTTCTGGTAAACGGAGGGATGGGGGATGGGCATGCTACTGACTTCGTCGACCAGAACGTCGCATATTAAAAGTCTGTGTTAGACACTGTCGCACGAGGCGTAGAAGATATGGTATGACATGTTGTGCATTAATAGGTGCTGTCTTTCTGCAAGGATCTGTCATTTCCTACGTGGATTAATAAGAATTCAGTTTACTGTTTACGTTATTCATGTATATCTACACCGACATCTACGTATACATACCCACCCCGCAAGCCACATACGGTACTTGGTGGAAGCTACACTGCATCACTACTAATGATTCCTTTTGCTGTTCCACTTGCAAATGGAGCGAGGGAAAAACTACTGTCAATAAGCCTCAGTAAAAGCCCTAATTTCTCGTTCCTTATATTCGCAGCCCCCACGAGAATTGTACGTTGGTGACAGTAGAAGAGTTGTGCAGTCTTCCACAAATGACGGTTCTCTAAGCTTTCTAAATATTGTTCGCCAAAAGGGACGTCTTTGCCTCTCCGGGGATTTCCATTATTGAGTTTACGGGGCATTTCTATAATATTCGCATGTTGATCCAACCTACCAATTAAAAAATCTAGCAGGGTGCCTCTGGATTTCTTCGACATCTTCTTGTAATCTGACCTGCTGGGGAACTGAAAAACCTGAACGACATTCAATAATGGCTCTCACAAATGTTCTGTACGCCGTCTCCTAATTGGACGAGCACACTTTCCTAGACTTACCCCGATATAACGAAGTCGGCCGTTTGCGTCCCTTACAACCGACCTTACGGGCTCGTCCCATTTTAAGTCATCTAGATATTTAATCGACATATCTTTGTCAAGCAGCACATAACTAATATTGTATTCGAACATTACAGGAATGGTTTTCCTTCTCATCTCCATCAACTTACATTTTTCTATATTTAGAGAAAGCCACCATTCATAACACTAAAGAGAAATTCTGTCTAAGTCATCCTGTATTGTCCTACATCACTCAACAAGACACTTCCGCGTACACTGTGGCGCTATCAGCAAACATTCGCAGATTGGTGTTCACTGTATCCACTCTACGGACTCATTCATCTTGTTTTGATGCTAGCACAACCTAAAAATGACACATACTTAATGGCTGCTGTAGGATTATGTCTGATAAAAGCATCACAGGAACAATCACAACCGAGAGGAAATGAGTAACGAACGACTACAGGAAGTCATCCAATGTCACAGAGTACTGACCGCTCTGTAGGCAAGTAAACTGGCTGATATATCAACGCATATTTGTTTCCAGACATATGTTTACCCGACTTTTTCTGGTTTTGAGCAGTACTATCTCCTGAAACATGTTCTTAAAACATAACATTGGGCATTATTTAATCATTGTATTTGCTTTCGTCACCTGATTCCTAGATACCATAGCATGCCACACATGTCACAAATACAGAAAACAGTGATTCACAGTAATAACTGGAACTTTCTTTCCTCATTGATGTTAAGAGTATCATTAAAAATGTCATATTTCTGTAATTTCCCAAGTTGCTGACAATTTTTTTGATAAGTCTCAACATTATAGTTGATAATAATCCAATTTTTTTTTCATTTACTTTAAAGACAAAAGACGTTTACCTCACTTGCGCGAGACGAGGGTACGGTACATATTCTCTTCTGGTGCTGATAACCCTTCGCTAATTGCCACTTTGAAGTAATATCGGACTCAACATTGCACTTAAATGAAAAGTATGCAGTTAAATATCACTACGTTAAGTGAAAAAAAAAGCTAGACATTGTGCCTCAGCACCAGTTAACTTTGTGATGAGGTTCATCTTCAGTGTGCTTCAGTGTCTGTTGCATTACTGCGCGAGATTTGGCTCCAACTTTTGGATCTAGCGTGAAATTTAACACGGCCAACTGGAGAACTCTATCATTGCCACTCCTACGTGGACCTGCTTGGTTATCAGAAGACTCAGTACTTCACAGAGTTCATTTTTGTGTAAAATTTTGTATGCTCTTTCACGTCTCGTGTAGACGTATCATGATCTGTGAATCACCGTGTGCCGTAGTGTCCCGACATCGTCACAAGTAATTACAGTCCTCGGGGACCTGTTGATTTTATGTAAATCCGCTGGACATCAAACATGGCTTGTGGTGAAATAAATGAAATACCGAGGTGGTTGCAGATGTCTTAGCTTGTTTTATGCCGCGACGTTGCTTAGTTTGATTGTCGACTTTCTTCGCGACGTATGGTTTCCCTTCGGCATCAGTCTCAGGCAGCTAATTTCAGTTTGTTCTCAGGACACCAGGTAACGTGCCATTCCTTGGCCACGTCAGCGGGCTCCGTCCTTCACTATTGTGTACAGAACAGCCGGTTTCCGGTGTCTGGGACAAGGAGGCCTTTGTCCAGCCTTGAGGTGATGCGCCCCCTTTCCCGTTGTTTGCCTATAAGGGTTGTGATCTGCCTGCGTCTAATACGCTGACCTGAGGACGAGTGGTGCAAATAGTGAGTGTGCACAAGTTACTGGCAGAGATATATCAGACCGTGAATTCAGCAACCAGCTCGAGGTGAAAGCCGCACTTGACGAGATTTATATGAAGCCAATAAATTAATTCGTTTCTGTGGAAACTTGAAGCGTGGTGTTTCCGTATGTCTTTCACCTGTTGACATTGTGCTGTATTCCAGTTCGGTTGTCGTTGTGGATGCTAGAATCCAGCTGGAGGCGGAGTGTGAACTACAAGCGGAGTAGATTCCGTAATCCAGTGGTCGGATCGCCGAGTCTTTCTGAAAGTATTTTTGAAAGTAGTTTTGTTATCGGGTAATCATTATTGATTTTGGATAAGTGACAATTTTCACCTCGTCTCGAGGATCAAAGCGAAGCTGGCGACCGTTTCTTAGACTGATTTCATAAGTGTAATATCGGAGGTATTTACTCCGGGTCCGGAAATAAGAGTTTCCGTGTAAAGCCGCAGAGCAATGCGTCCGGTATTTTCTTTTGGTCGCCGCACTGCACTAACACCAGGACCGCGCCTACTCCTCGTCAACGACTTCGTCCAAGTTCATGTTATGTGCAGGGCCTGCTGATAAATCGAAGTGGCAGAAGTAGGAGCACCAGATGGCGAAGCGTTTAGAAAAAAATAACGTTTTTGGCGCGGGACAGGTGTGGTTCAGAATGGCTCTATGCAGTATGGGGCTTAACTTCTGAGGTCATCACTCCCCTAGAACATAGAACTACTTAAACCTAACCAACCTAACGACATCACACACATCCATGCCCGAGGCAGGATTCGAACCTGCGACCGTAGCGGTCGCGCGGTTCCAGACTGTAGCGCCTAGAACCGCTCGGCCACTCCGGCCGGCGGACGGGTGTGGCATGAGCCTTTTATACGTTAGCAAAAGATGCACCTCTGACTGCAGATGGATTCAATTTCAAGACTGTTGACCGCTACAAGTACCAAGGAAGTCTTTTTAGCAATAACAGCAGAATAGATATAGAAATAGATGCCCGTTTATCAACAGTAAACAAGACACTTTTTAGTTTCATCAGAATTCTAAGAAAAAGTTCACTTAGCAGTAATTTCAAAATCCGCTTATATCAATCACCCATTATACCTGTGATGTTATATGGATGTGAAACATTAATATTTAGAAAGAAAGATGAAGAAAAACTGTTAATATTCGAAAGAAAAGTATAAGGAAAATTTTTGGACCTGTATACGACGAAAATAACATGGAATGGAGAATAAGAAGAAATGAAGAATTAAGAGGGCTGTACAAACACCGTAGCATCGTCGAAGTGCTCAAGAGGAGAAGGTTGAATTGGGCAGGCCATATAGCAAGAATGACAGAGAATAGACTACCTAGAATGGCATTCAGCGGAACAATAGAAGGAACGAGAGGAAGAGGGAGACCCAGAATCAGATGGCGGGATAACATTCGGGAGGACACAACGAGGATGAACAGCAGCAGCAGCAACTGGACAAACAGCGCATTGGACAGGCAGAAGTGGAAGAGGCTCATAGAGCAGGCGTATGGTCGATAAGGCCCTAGCCACATGTTAAGTAAAGTAAAGTATAGCCTTCCGGCAACGTCTGGTGCAGGGTCTTGCGGTTGACACCCTACGTGGAACCATTTTTTTCTAATTTTTTATTTTACTTAAACAGCAAATATACCGAAATTATTCTCAATATATTGCATTTATTAATGTTTTCCTGAAATGGAAAGACAGAGGAAAACTTGGTATTGAAAATGAAGCCCTAAGTGCAGGAGAACAAATACCTTCCCTTAACTCACTCGTGGGGGATACACAAATCCACAATCATACGACGAGGTTTATCAAGATAAACAAGGATTGCCACTGTGCAGTATTAAAGCGATTCCCGAAAACGCACTCCGGTAGTTCCAACCTACGGTGTCTGTTTTTGTCATCAGGTAAAAGAATTTGATCAAAAAGCTTCAAAACTGCTCTTATCTCTTTGAAGAAGATAATAATTCGCATCCCGAGAAGACAGCATCAAAATACATTCCATTGTACATCATCTGTACAATATATGTACATATTTGGCAAAGTGATGCCTTGCGCTTGATTTGCAGCCAATCTGTGCGATTAGATAGAACCTTTTATGAGTGTAAACCAAGTTTGTTTTTCTATAGAAGCTTTAAAACAATCATGTAATTCTGAAAATGCTGCGTTTACGACGAGTGAAAGATGCCGAGAGAAACACTGTTTCCTCTGTTTTCACAGTGAGTGATACCACAGCACATGTAAATCATCAAAGTAAAATAACAGACTTGCAAATTCTACGTTTTCGATTTCTTTTGCTTTTCATACTTTTTATGAAGTTATTATTATATGCAATCTACTGAGCATTATTTCGGTTTACTTGCACTGGGACTAATCTAAAAACTGAAAATAAAAGGAAAGGCTCTCGCGAACGACTCGACAACAGCCCTCGGATTATCATTTTGTACTCTTTTCACTGCAGCAACCACTGACTGGAAACTACAATAACATAAATGGCTTATTCCTCGGCCGACCCCTCCAGAAATTCTCAGATACGCTGTACATCGGACATACAAACAGTGCCCCAATCCTGAAATCATATTACTTACAAGAAGAAACGGAACAGAGCCTGTGAACCTGTGAGAAATGCAGAACTCAGGTTCGCCCATACATTTCTATGGAAAAAACTGCCCGGTCTTGCTAAAGGCAAAGTAAAAGCTGGATCGCATCCCATTGTCCCAGCCGATGAACTGCAGCCGTACTTCACATTAACTACAACGGCAATTGAACCACAAACGAAACAGAGATTCATGGAGCACTTCGTGAAGGAAACGACTGTAACCACGATCAATTCTATCTAAAGCATGTTACTTGTAACACCGCCAAGAAAGTCATAAAGTGGGATGTGATGAAGTTGCATTTTTCAACTCATGCAGATAGTTGTTTGTGCTGAAATTGTTAGCCTCTTTTGATATGGCCCGTAAATATGTCTAAGAGTCGAATGTGTGCTTTTCAACAACCCCAGCCCTACTGACTTAGTTCACGATGCTATCACCATAACGCGCTCGAAATAGTGATGTGATGGGTGAAGAAATTGGCGGGAACCAATGGACCAGTGTGGCATCCAGTCACATGACTCTCGCATGAAGGATATAAGGTGAGCACATTAGCCTGCCTATCTTAGTCATTACTGCCCAGTTTAACAGATTTCTTCAAGTGCTCCTTTACCATAAGTGTTTTCCCTGAGGCCTGGAAACATAAACTAGTTAAGCCATTACCTAAAAAGGACTCTGCCACAGCAGCACCCTCTGATTACCGACCTACTTGCGTTCTTCCTGCGTTGTCTAAGGTCCTAGGATGTATAGTCGACGACCAGCTAACAAACTACCTTACTACAATCAGCTTACTAGACGAATGCCAGTCAGGCTTCTGTGAACATCGCAGCACAACGTGTGCCTTAATAAAGCTAACAGATGACCTGAAACTTACCAGGGACGCATAAGAGGCAACTTTCATGTACTTCTTAGACTTCAGCAAAGCCTTTGACACGATCTACTATGACGTTTTACTTGCCTATATTAGCAGCATAGATTTCTCGTCAAGCGCAGTGCAATGGTTTCGCTAGTACCTGACGTCTCGCCAGCAATGCCTGATGTCCGGCACCATAGAGTCACAATGGTGGCAGGTAGTATCAGGCGTCCCCCAGGGTTCGATATTAGGTTCTATACTCTTCTCATTGTGCGTAAATAATGTGCCATCAGTCTTGCCGTATTGCAAATGCCACATGTACGTTGATGACCTCCAGTTGTATCTAAGTGCAAAATCTATAAACCTGAAGACAGCTATCGACAATCTCAATACGAGCCTGAGTGCACTGTCAAAAAGGGCGCAGGCAATAGAGTTAAAGCCCAATCCATCCAAAACCCAAGTGATACTGGTTGGACATTCTAGGCTCATTAGCCAGAGATTTCGGGAATCCCTGCCATCTTTAACCCTAAATGAAACAAATATCAATTTCTCTCCTTCAGCAAAGAGTCTAGGAGTAATAATAGAGGAAAATCTAAATTGGGCTGAGCACATAACTGTAACGTGCAAGAAAGCATCAGCATCTCTCCATGCTCTACAAAAATATGAAAGGCTCTTATTTCTCGACGTGAGAAAAAACTTGTACAACTTCCAGTTACTGATCACAGCGATGATATACTGCAAGGCTTTTCTCAGGAAAGCTAACGGCGGCTGGAACTGGTTATAAATGGCTGTGTTCGTTAAGTCTGTGACGTTAGACTCTTTGATCATATTTCACCATCATATACACACCTATCGTAGCTGCGTGCAGAGAAGCGTAGACATTTCCATATTCTCTGTTGGATAAACAATCCAACTGGTGCGGAACCCAAACAGTCGGCCAGTACTCAACAATAGGTCGCACTGGTGTCCTACATGGGTTTTCCTCTACAGAAGAACCACACTTTTCTAAACTTTTCCCAATAAAGCGAAGTCGACCCTTCGCCTTCCCTACCAAAGTCCTCACGTGTTCCTCACACATTCGTCCCATTTCATATCGCTTTGCAACGTTCCCTCCAGATGTTTAGAGGATATGACTGTGTCAAGCAGCGCACTAGTAATGCTGAATCTGAACATTACGGGTTTGTTGTTCCTAGTCATCCACATTAACTTAATATTTTTCTACATTTAGAGTGAGCTGCCATTCATAATACCAACTAGAAATTTTATCTATCTCGTTTTGTATCGTCCTGCAGTCAATCAGCTTCGACGCCTTCCTGAACGTCACATAGCCAAGTCAGCGAAGACAAAAAAAAGGGCCAATGGGGGAAAGAATTTGTGTAGTCGCAAATTTTTGCACATTGGTACAGGACCGGGGTGCCATGAGCAACACGCTAAAAATCCCCACCTGTGGGATATGACCGTTGGGCGGGTGGGGGATTGGGGTGACGTTTAAAGGTCACTTTTTGCGTTTTTCGTGAATAAATCGAAAACAGCGGATTCCAGCGAAAATGTCCCAGTAGAAAATTAAACAACATGTAATGTCCCACAAAAAAGTCTGATTCATTTTTTCCATTTTTGTCTCTAGAACTAATAGTTACTGCGTTAAAGTGGATGTAAAAAGTCACAAATTATTAAAAATAATGTTTTAATGGTATGAATTTTATGTTAAATGTTAATTGACTGTATAATATCTAAGTACAGTAGAGCCGCTTTGAGGGATAAATTGTATTTTGGGGATGTTACTGGTGGCAGAGGGAGGCAGCAGGTGTGGAGGGTATAAGTGTGAGGGCAGGCAGATCGCCAGAATGAGGGCATCTGCTTCCCCTAGTTTTGCGTCTGCAAAACAACACTACATGGATACAGATATTGGTTACTTATAAAACTAAACATACGAAGGGAATCTACGTAAATCTCAGCACACTGCCTTGCACTGCTAGTATGGAAATTGATTGATAGTCATACCGTACGACTGTTGTGGCTTTCTTCTGGGAAAGATCAGTTCTCCCACTACCAGGACTGCTAGCTCTTCATTTTAGCCCCATTTCCGGTACACCAGTCGGGAACGACAGGGAAGAGAAGGCTATGAGAAGAAGTCAGCCAATCGCACGCTGATCGACCTCCCTTCCAGGACGACAACGCGGCATCGGCGGCCACTAGGTGAAGAGGACAAACGCGTCGCTCCCGACTGGTGGCTGCCCAGTACGATAGCAGCGTCAACGTCAGCGACTTCGTTAGCTCTCTCTATGTAACACAGATTTGTATTTGTCTATTTTGAAGACTAGTGGTTATTCGGTATGTCGCACTTTGCGAGCGACACATCAAGCAAAGTATTGTAATTGTTCTTGATCGTAATAAAAGGCATTAATGCCAGTTGTCTGATTGTGTGTCTAACGAACCGAGTAGGCAGGACTCCAAGAAACAACACATTTACCGAACTCATTTACTTATATGAAAAGATTTCTTTTGAATAAATTCTCCCAGAACATCGACTTTGGGTACGGAAGTTTAATACACCATGAATTTTAAACGTACTCCAAGGAATAATTCCATTGGATTCAACTCAGGCTATCGGGCATAACATGTAATGGGTCCTCCTCGACCAGTCCACCTTTTCGAAGGCTGGATATCGAGATACTTGCGAATTATCCCTGATAAGTGAGATGGAGTACCATCGTGCATAAACCGCATTCGTTGAATAATGTCCAGAGGGACATCAACTAGCGTAAATGCAGCAGCTCATTTCTGACAAACTTCAGATATGTTTGTCCAGTAAGTGGACATGTGGCTGCTCCTTTAGCAAGGTCCGAGCAGGCACACGGGGGGAGGGGTTTATTAGTTATTGGGAGCTCCAACGTTAGGCGGGTGATGCAGCACCTTAGGGAAATAGCGGAAAGGTCGGGGAAGAAGGCCAGTGTCCACTCTGTCTGCTTGCTGGGGGGTCTCATCCGAGATGTGGAGGCGGCCCTGCCGGCAGCGATAGAGAGCATTGGGTGCACCCGACTGCAAATTGTTGCTCATGTCGGCACCAATGACTCCTGCCGTCTGGGTTCAGAGGTCATCCTCAGTTCGTACAGGCGGTTGGCGGAATTGGTGAAGGCGGAAAGCCTCGCTCGCGGGGTGGCATCAGAGCTAACTATTTGTAGTATCGTTCCCAGAACCGATCGCGGTTCTCTGGTTTGGAGCCGAGTGGAAGGCTTAAACCAGAGGCTCAGACGATTCTGCGGAGATCTGGGGTGCAAATTTCTCGACCTCCGCTATCGGGTGGAGAAATGTAGGGTCCCCCTGAATAGGTCAGGCGTGCACTCTACGCCGGAAGCGGCTACAAGGGTAGCGGAGTACGTGTGGAGTGCACATGGGGTTTTTTTAGGTCCGACAAGACGCCTCCTGAGACGCGGCAAGGTAGGAGTAGTCAAAATGCAACAAGGAATAACAATATTAATGTGCTAATAGTAAACTGCAGGAGCGTCTATAGAAAGGTCCCAGAACTGCTCTCATTAATAAACGGTCACAACGCCCATATAGTACTAGGGACAGAAAGTTGGCTGAAACCAGACGTAAACAGTAATGAAATCCTAAACTCAGATTGGAATGTATACCGCAGAGACAGGCTGGACAGTGAAGGGGGAGGCGTGTTTATAGCGATAAGAAGTGCAATAGTATCGAAGGAAATTGACGGAGATCCGAAATGTGAAATGATTTGGGTGAAGGTCACGGTTAAAGCAGGCTCAGACATGGTAATTGGATGTCTCTATAGGCCCCCTGGCTCAGCAGCTGTTGTGACTGAGCACCTGAAGGATAATTTGGAAAATATTTCGATTAGATTTCCCCACCATGTTATAGTTCTGGGTGGGGATTTTAATTTGCCGGATATAGACTGGGAGGCTCAGACGTTCATAACGGGTGGCAGGGACAAAGAATCCAGTGAAATTTTTTAAAAGTGCTTTATCTGACAACTACCTTGAGCAGTTAAACAGAGAACCGACTCGTGGTGATAACATATTAGACCTTCTGGTGCAAACAGACCCGAACTATTTGAAACAGTTAACGCAGAACAGAGAACCAGCGATCATAAAGCGGTTACGCCATCGATGATTTCAGCCGTAAATAGAAATATTAAGAAAGGTAGGAAGATTTTTCCGTTTAGCAAAAGTGACAAAAAGCAGATTACAGAGTACCTGACGGCTCAACACAAAAGTTTTGTCTCAAGCACAGATAGTGTTGAGGATCAGTGGACAAAGTTCAAAACCATCGTACAATATACGTTAGATGAGTCTGTGCCAAGCAAGATCGTAAGAGATGGAAAAGAGCCACCGTGGTACAACAACCGAGTTAGAAAACTGCTGCGGAAGCAAAGGGAACTTCATAATGTAGTGTGAGGAGGGCTATGTGCGAGGCGTTCAATGAATTCGAAAGTAAAGTTCTATGTACTGACTTGGCAGAAAATCCTAAGAAATTTTGGTTTTATGTCAAAGCGGTAGGTGGATCAAAACGAAATGTCCAGACACTCTGTGACCAAAATGATACGGAAACAGAGGATAACAGACTAAAGGCCGAAATACTAAATGTCTTTTTCCAAAGCTGTTTCACAGAGGAAGACAGCACTGTAGTTCCTTCTCTAGATTGTCGTACAGATGACAAAATGGTAGAAATCGAAATAGACGACAGAGGGATAGAGAAACAATTAAAACCACTCAAAAGAGGAAAGGCCGCTGGACCTGATGGGATACCAGTTCGATTTTACACAGAGTACGCAAAGGAACTTGCCCCCCTTCTTGCAGTGGTTTACCGTACGTCTCTAGAAGAGCGTAGCGTTCCAAAGGATTGGAAAAGGGCACAGGTCATCCCCGTTTTCAAGAAGGGACGTCGAACAGATGTGCAGAACTATAGACCTATATCTCTAACGTCTATCAGTTGCAGAATTTTGGAACACGTATTATGTTCGAGTATAATAACTTTCCTGGAGACTAGAAATCTACTCTGTAGGAATCAGCATGGCTTTCGAAAAAGACGGTCGTGTGAAACCCAGCTCGCGCTATTCGTCCACGAGACTCTGAGGGCTATAGACACGGGTTCACAAGTAGATGCCGTGTTTCTTGACTTCCGCAAGGCGTTCGATACAGTTCCCCACAGTCGTTTAATGAACAAAGTAAGAGCATATGGACTATCAGACCATTTGTGTGATTGGATTGAAGAGTTCCTAGATAACAGAACGCAGCATGTCATTCTCAATGGAGAGAAGTCTTCCGAAGTAGGAGTGATTTCAGGTGTGCCGCAGGGGAGTGTCATAGGACCGTTGCTATTCACAATACACATAAATGACCTTGTGGATGACATCGGAAGTTCACTGAGGCTTTTTGCAGATGATGCTGTGGTGTATCGAGAGGTTGTAACAATGGAAAATTGTACTGAAATGCAGGAGGATCTGCAGCAAATTATCATTTAGCTACAAAATAGCAGGTCAGCAACTGGAAGCAGTTAATTCCATAAATTAAGTGGGAGTACGCATTAGAGTGATTTAAAATGGAATGATCATATGAAGTTGATCGTCGGTAAAGCAGATGCCAGACTGAGGTTCATTGGAAGAATCCTAAGGAAATGCAATCCGAAAACAAAGGAAGTAGGTTACAGTACGCTTGTTCGCCCACTGCTCGAATACTGCTCAGCAGTGTGGGATCCGTACCAGATAGGGTTGATAGAAGACATAGAGAAGATCCAACGGAGAACAGCGCGCTTCGTTACAGAATCATTTAGTTATCGCGAAAGCGTTACGGAGATGATAGATAAACTCCAGTGAAAGACTCTGCAGGAGAGACGCTCAGTAGCTCGGTACGGGCTTTTGTTAAAGTTTCGAGAACATACCTTCGCCAAAGAGTCAAGCAGTATATTGCTCCCTCCTACGTATATCTCGCGAAGAGACCATGAGGATAAAATCAGAGAGATTAGAGCCCACACAGAAGCATACCGACAATCCTTCTTTCCACGAACAATACGAGACTGGAATAGAAGGGAGAACCGATAGAGGTACTCAGGGTACCCTCCGCCACACACCGTCAGGGGGCTAGCGGAGTATGGATGTAGATGTAGATAGATGTAAGACGTTGCGGAAGGTAGTAGGAACCTACAAGGTGACCGTGAATGATTCCACCCACACCTTGAGACTGAGACTCTGTTGATGCCTGTCGTGAGGATTTTCATAAGCCAAGATGTTACTGTTATGGTAACTGAAGGTTCAAAATGGTTCAAATGGCTCTGAGCACTATGGGACTTAACATCTGTGGTCATCAGTCCCCTAGAACTTAGAACTACTTAAACCTAACTAACCTAAGGACATCACACACATCCATGCCCGAGGCAGGATTCGAACCTGCGACCGTAGCAGTAGCGCGGTTCCGGACTGAGCGCCTTAACCGCGAGACCACCGCGGCCGGCACTGAAGGTTCCATCACGTGAAATGCTAGCAGCAACAGTGAACAAGATACATGCTAATAACTGCAGAAAGACAGCACACTGCCCTAAGAAGCGTTGACAGATGGTTATTCATGGCTGAAGATCTGTCTCACGTAATCCTTGCACCTGTTAAAGGTGATACGGGAACAGAAGATTTTCATACAAAATGTTCTAGATCGTCATATGATTAACGCCTCTCATTCTCGCAGTTCAGCCTGTAATAGCACAAAAACTTTCTCTTCAAGCTCAGGCCTTCATACCCGCGTGGTCTCCCACCATCTAGTACTCTTCTCAAATGAGCCTGTCTCTCTCAAGCATTGTTGGTGTAATACAAACTTTCTTCCGCTAGGTAATAGCCTTAGCCTGCCAGGGCAACTTTCAGTATAAAGTTGACGTATTACCGTCTGCTAGGCCGTAGATGAAGTGAATTCCGTCGTTTCAGTCACTGAATACGTCGTTGTGTAGTGTTGAGATTCAAGTAACTGTAAAACAAAACAAACGACAATCAGGTAAAACAAAACAAATGCTATGACCAATTTTAAACAAGAAAGCATTAAACATGCACATCTGAGGTAAGTTACGCAACGAGGAGCCACTACAGGAAATGCCTTTGATACCCTCCTAATGAAGGATTTTCGGATACACGTTCATGCGGACTACTTGTAATATTTTGAAGTCAAGAACATATCACTAAAGATTCTAACACAAGTTTTATACACCCAGTCTTTTAAGGCACATACGAAACCCAAACTGGACGACGTTCTCCATGATGAGTTTCGATATTGTTTTGAATATATATATTTATATACACTACAAAAAATTTCCCTTAACCTTAACTTGAAGCGACAGGACGTACGTGGTAAAGTGGAACGACAGGATCTACATCTACATCTTCATATACATACATACCCCGCAACCCATTGTACGATGCATGGCGGAGGGTACCTTTTACCTCTGCTAGTCATCCCTCTTCCACACGCAAATAGAGCGAGAGAGAAACCATTACCTATATCCTTCCGTACGATTCCTGATTTCTATTATCTTCTCGTTGCGGTCGTTAACGCGAGATCTACGTCGGTGCCAGTAGAACCGTTCTGCAGCCTGTTTCAAATGACAGTTCCCTAAGCGTTCGCAGCAGTAGACATGACTTATTAAACGCGTGCTGTTGCTGTATAATTTATCTTTAATTGTACGACCGTTTTTGGTCAGAGACAGTTTTCCAGTACAATTTATACACTATGTCATCAAACTGGACACCTGGCTCAAAATGACTTACAAGTTCGTGCCGCCCTCCATCAGTAATGCTGAAATTCTGTATGGTGTAGGCTCACCCTTAGCCTTGATGACAGCTTCCACTCTCGCTGACATACGTTCAATCATGTGCTGGAAGGTTTCTTGGAGAATGACAGCCCATTCTTCACTGCAGTGCTGCACTGAGGAGAGGTATCGTTGTCAGTTGGTGAGGCCTGGCACGAAGTCGGCCTTCGAAAACATCCCAAAGGTGTTCTGTAGGATACAGGTGAGGACTCTGTGCAGGCCAGTCCATTACAGGGTTGTTATTGTCGTGTAACCACTCCGCCACAGGCCGTGCATTATGAACAGGTGCTCGATCGTGTTGAAAGATGCAGTCGCCATCCCCGAATTGTTCTTCAACAGTGGGAAGCAAGAAGGTGTTTAAAACATCAGTGTAGGCCTGTGCTGTGATAGTGCCACGCAAAAGAACAATGGGCGCAAACCCCCTCCATGAAAAACACGACCACTCCATAACAGCAACGCCTCTGAATTTTACTATTGGCACCACACACACTGGCAAATGACGTTCACCGGGCATTTGCCGCACCCACACCCTGCCATAGGATCGCCACATTGTGTTCCGTGATTCGTCACTCCACACAACGTTTCTCCACTGTTCAATCATCCAATCTTTACGCTCCTTACACCAAGTGACGCGTCGTTTGGCATTTATCGGCGTGACTTGTGACTAATGAGCACCCGCTCGACCATGAAATCCAAATTTTCTCACCTCCCACCTAACTGTCATAGTATTTGCAGTGGATCCTGATGCAGTTCGGAATTCCTGTGTGATGGTCTGGCTAGATGTCTGCTTATTGCACATTACGAGCCTCTTCAACCGTCGGCGGTCCCTATCAGTCAACAGACGAGGTCGACCTGTACGTTTTTGTGCTGTACGTGTCTCTTCACGTTTCCACTTCACTATCACGTCGGAAACAACGGACCTAGGGATGTTTAGGAGTCTGGAAATTTCGCGTACAGACGTATGACATATTTGACACCCAGTCACCTGAATACTTCGAAGTCCGTGAGTTCCGCGGAGCGCCCCATTCTGCTCTCTCACGATCTCTAATGACTACTGAGGTCGCTGATATGGAGTAACTGGCAGTAGGTGGCAGCACGATGCAGGTAATATGAAAAACGTATGTTTTTGGGGCGTCCGGATACTTTTGATCACATAGTGTAGATACAGGACATTATTCATGAAAAAGCGTGTTAAATCTTAGTAAAATGTACACAATACCTACAAACATTCGTTGACAGCAGGTATTACATATATATAGTAAAACAAATGTCAGAATATAATATTTGTAAGTAACATTTTGTTATGCAATGGCTGATGCTTGGAGTATCAGTTCCCCAAATGTCCAATAAATATATAAAATAAAACGGAAATGAATTGCCATTATCGCTAGTGACATCTTTGTAATACAATATCGTGATAATTTTCGACACTTTTTGTTTTGCAGTCAAGCTGTGAATTCAGAATGAACTTCTATCTCTTCCATTAGATCCTGCTTTGTGTAGAATACTAACACTGTTTTCAGTTTCGTCTAATACGTAGCAAATGTTGATGGGTTGCTTTTGCCAGTGTTACAATGTTCTTTATTTCTTGTACATATCAGTCTGCCGTTCAATGTAAAATTTACTGCAATCGTTGCACTGTATTATACAGGTATGTACGTCTGATTAGTGATACCAGGGAATCAGGTCAGATTTATTCCTATATTGGATTGCATTGTATTAACACTCTGAAAATTAATTTTTATTGTAATATAGGCTTTCCCGGCCTGTACTGCTGATGAAATGTTCTCCGACGTCTCGACGAGTGTCATTCTCTTCGCCAGAAGATAACGTTAATAGACGAAAGCAGATTATGTAGTCTTACCATATACAGAACAAAAAGTAATATTTCGAAAACAGGAATAAAAATTGTTTGATGAAACCTTCATTGGCTTCTGCCGGGTGAGTGCATTCAATTCTGCGACGATTCAGTGAGTGTTATTCTCATCATCTTCCGGTTTTATTTATTAAGGCTATTTCCCTCTTACATATTTTATAGTTTTTATTTTCCTTGTCTCTGTGGATTTTATTAACTAAGGTTTGTATCCATTTTCTATGTCTGTGTGTCTCCATGTATTCAGCAATATTTAAGCGTTCTTATCAGAGAGTGGTAAATGGATTGTTCTATCATGGATTGAAAAAACACTTTTTTGTATCATGAAGAGTTTGTTAAAAATCTATCACAGTTGCAGTACATATTTTTTGGCGACTAGTTTCGAACCAGCTTGTTCATTTTCAAGCCCGTCCTGCCGACGCTGCACCAAGAGAGCCTGATATTCATGACAACCAATTAAAATTGGAAATAAATTCATTGCACAGTGATGGTAGTGAGCAGAGTCAACAAACTGCTTAAAACTGTACACAACTACTATCATTTTTGGCTTACAGACAGAGGAAGGAAATTTGTACAGTTATGAATCCAAAAGCTCCTAAATTAAGAGCGGACCTGAAAACACATAAAGATAACGTGCCCATCACACTGGCCACAAACTACTGGGAAAACTCTGCTTATCTGTGGGGTCAATAATCAAGTAAAATAATCAGGAACAATTACACATTCAGTAACCCATACTTTTTGAAGACCATCACTGAATTGATTAACCTGATTAAAGCATTAACACCTCACCAGAGAGTAAATATCTTTCATTAGGTGTAGTGTACCTATATAAAAGTTTCCATGTAGATTAAATAATATTTTGGAGAACAATTTTTTGAAATATGGGAAACTTAGCCTATCAGAAATTGTTAAACTTACTGAATTTTTACAAGTAGTCTCACTCTGCAATTATTTCATTTTTAATGGCAAAATCTTCAAGCAAAATAAATGCTTAGCCATGGACTGTAACATGGCAGGAACATGAAAAATTAGTTCTCCAAAGATCAGTCTACGCTAGTAGGGAAAATATGTAGGTAACACGATTGTTTTGTTCAACTCAGTAAAAGAAGAGGCAAACATGCTAAATCAGAAATTCAATGAACTTCACAAAACATATAGTTCACCATTGAATATGAGCATAAATTTTTTAGATTTCACTGTCGACAGTGGAAATAGAACTCATACATTTAATATTTCCTGAAGACCAACCACATCTGATGGGAACATCCATAATACCTATGTCATCCCACACCTCATAGAAAACCTTCCTTGGTAGACAGAGCAATCTGATTACCACTATCTGAAATGAGACTGAATTGAAACTAGATTCATAAAGACATATAGCTATTGAAAATGGATAAAACCTTGATGTAATTAATAAAATCAACAGGGGCAAAAAACCAAAAACCATAAAATATGTAAGAGAGAAATAACCTTAATAAATGAAAGCAAAATATGGAGTTTTACCATATATCAGACAAAAATCTGATAATAGACGCAACATATTTCGTATAATAGGAATGAAAAGTGGTGTTCACACCGGTAACACAATTCAGTCCAAAATAGGACATAAATCTGAACTGATACCACGCTACCACCAATCAGGCGTATATAAAACACAGTGCAACGATTGCAGTAAGTTTTACGTTGCCTAAACCAGTAGAAAAATATGTATACAACATAAAAAACACTGTAAAATTGACGAAAGAAACGCATCGACGTATGCTACACTTTTACGGGACGAAAAGCAACCACTAGACAAAACTCAATACAGTTTTCGTACTCTACACAAGGCAGATAAAGGTAGATATAAGGGTCTCATGGAAGAGATAGAAATTTTTTCACGATATGTTAAATATCCTAATTTTATTTTTAATGAACAACTGCAACTGGAAAGCAAAAAGTCTATTGAACATTTTCGTGATATTGTATTATGCTAGTGATAATGGCAATTCTTTTCATTTCAATTATACATTCATTGTTTAGTTGTGCAGCTAACACTCCATACATCTATCTTAGCATAATAAAATATTATTTAGAAATGTTACGTTTTGAGGTTGGTTTTATGTTATACTTGTAACACCTGCTATTAACAAAACCTTATTGGTATTGTGTACATTTTAATACAATTCCCTTTTTGCATGAAAATTGTCCTGTATCTATAACGTTGTACTGGGAACTGATCTCTGATAGAAACCAGTTGTACAATTAAAACTAAATTTTACAGCAACCTCATGTGTTACAGTATGTCATTTCTACGCTTTATCAACGCTATGGGAAACATCCAACAGAAACTATTATCAGCTGTGTTTCCCCTCCAGGGATTCCCATTTGAGATCATGAAGCTTTTTCAAAGTACTTGTGTACTAATCGTACCTAATGGAAACAAACCTATCGCCATGACTCTGAATTGCTTCGATGATTTCCATTAATCCGATCTGATTGCACAAGTGTCGTGTACGTAGCCTTTCCATTTCATGTCAGTTTGCAGCGTTACCTCTAGGCAGTTAGTCGACGTGATTTAGCCAAGCAGGGCACTAGTGATTCTGTATTCAAACAGTAGAGAACAATTTTTCCTGTTCGTGCGTATTAACTTTTCCAACATTTAGAACAATCCACCATTCTTCGCACCAAATAGGAATTCCCTCCAAGTCACTCAACGGAGACACCTTTCCGTACACTACTGGGTTATCAACAAAGACTCGCAGATTGCTGCTCACCCAATCCGTCAGATATCGTGTGTATATAATAACAAGAATGGTTCTATCACTCTTCCCTGGGGCTCTGCTGATAGTACCTCTCTGATCAACATTCACCGTCTAGGAAAGGGTACTGGTTTCCATTACTTGAAATACACTGATCAGCCAGAACGTTGACCACCGACCTACTGTCGATATAAACCCATCCAGGCGATAGCGCGTCAGCTGGCGAGGAATGACTGCTAGTCCGACAAACACGGGGTGCATGTAGTATCAGTGAGCTTGCTGTCCATGTGTAGTGTCAGTGAGCATGATGTCCAAGTGTAGAATGGAGAACGCGCGGTCTATCTGAGTTTGACCGAGGGCAGAGAGTGATGCCCCGGTGGTTGAGCACGAGCGTTTCGGAAACCGTATGAATTTTCGGGTGTTCGAGGAGTGCTTTGGTGATTGTCTTCAAAACGTGCAAAAAAAAAGGTGAAATCATGTCCAGACGTCGTGGGGTTAGGCAGACACTCCTCATTATTGATGCCGGACTCCGTAGGCTGGACAGACTGGTAAAACAGGACAGGCGGCCACCTGTGGCGGAACTAACATCAGACTCCAATGCTGCGTAGAGCTCGAGTGTGTCTGAACACACAGTGCACCGAGCACTCCTAACGATGGCCCTCCGCAGACGATGACGCGCGCATGTTCCAAAGTTGACACCACGATAGTGGCAGCTACGACTGAAATGGGCACGTGGCCGAGTGGCAGAGTGCTGCATGGTCTGATGAACCATGATACCTTCTGCACCATGCTAATGGGAGGGCGCGAATCCGTTGTCATGCGGGGGAACGGCTCGTCGACATCTGTGTTGTGGGACGGAGATAAGCTGCTGGCGGTGGCTCCATAATGCTCTCATGAGCATCCATGGGTCCATGCAAGGCATCATGACGGTCAAGAAGTCCAGTACACTGGTTGCAGACCGCTTACACCTCTTCATGACAATCATGTTTTTCGTCGCCAGTGACATTTTTCGGCAAGATTATGCGCTGTGTCACAAGACCAGGAATGTGATGGAGTGGTTCGAGGAACACAGTGGCGAATCCCAATTGAAGCGCTGGTCCCCCAAGTCGCCTGATATGAATCCGATCGAACACATCTGGAACGCGATTGATGGTGGCATCAGAGCTCATCGCCCCCCCCCCCCCCCCCTCCTTTCGGGAATTTACAGGAATTATGTGACTTGCGTGGTCAGATGTGGTGCCATCTCCCTCCAACGACCTCATTGCTTCAATATAACGACGCGTCGTCGCTGTTATCCATGCCAGAAATGGACATCCGGCTATTAGGCATGTGATCTTAATGTTCTGGCTGATGAGTGCAGCTTAGAGTCACTCATATATGTGAGAATCTATTCCTTCTGCCCAGACATTCGTTAATCAGTTGTTGGGGGATGCTCATGCATGGACGTATTGCACTGGTTCAATAGAAATGTGGTTGATTTTCCAGATACATCCGATGATGGGACCTGTATTCCGGAGTCTGTCGTGTATGGTGTATGAATGATCAACATGAATAAATTGCCTCTTAAGGGAATCTGTGATCTTTCGTACGATAAAGTTTTGAAATCTTCTGACGTTCCGTTCCGTGACGCCCATAGTGAACTCACCTTAACTGGTCAGTTGACGGTAACAGCTGAACAGGTCTACAAAGTAGCCATAAAACGGAGCGTAACGGTGTGTTTCACGGAAGCCGTAACAGATTAGCCGCGAGACGGCCCTGGCAGCGTGATTAGCGCACCAGAAAGCTGATCCACCCGCACGTGGCATTTAATCTACAGAGGGCGTCGCATTACGCAATTGGCCGGCGGCCCGTCTGCGGCTCGTTTGATTATGGCGCCACAATGGCCGCGTGCGCCACACGTGCCGCAGCCGTGGCGTGGGCCGCTCGCTCCGCTCCTTAACGCTCGATTGCGCTGCGGCAGGAAACCCGCCGGATCGCGGCCGCGTGCGCCCGCCGGACTGGAAGCGGGCAGCGCGCACGCCGGCTCAGCCTAATCTCTGCCGGTGTCTCTGCTTAAACAAGGCCGCGCCGAATCAGTGAGCGCCGTGTGTACGTTTCGCGCCGCACGCTCAATTACTCTCGCTACGGTGGGAGAGCAGATTAGGTTTAGCAGCGCATACGGCAAAAGCTACTGTAAAAACGGCGCCCTGGGATTCCTTAGCGAGAGGGGCTGAGCCAGATTCGTCTGGCGCTAGGTTACTGTTATGCAGTGTGTCTGAGGAGTCCCTGTATCCCTAGGTGAAAACAGTATGTTGTAAATTAATTAATTAATTAATCTATTTATTAACTGCTTGTTTAGCCTCGCCAGATAGGGCTCTGAGACTGTTACATCTGACGAAGAAAACAAACAGAAAAGTAGTATATAACAAACACAATTAAAAAATTGGCATTAATAAAAATAATAATCGGCATCAGTAACAGTCACACTAATAAAAATGATTAAATAATGGAAGAATTAAGAATTATATTAATTAGATATTTCATAACGAACTCAATAATAATAATTTGCATTGTTAATAAAAAGTAATAAAATAATTTGCAGTAGTAATAACAGCAATAAACAACTGCATGCAGTCAATTAAAGACAACCTCAAAAATTACAACACACACGATGTCTAAAAGTCCTTTGGCAACCAAATCAAAGAGTACTCGTTACAGAACCTCTGCTTTCGAAATGAAGGTGGTAAATTAGCCTTGACAAATAAAGAAAATTCTTAAGAATTAGCCACATATTTTTCGCAGCTTTTAAATTATCCGGAACCCAAAGAAAGATTCCCGAAAATACATCCAGAAATCACAATAGAAATTTCGTCACCACCACCACAAGAAGTTTGTTCACATCTCTAGAAACTTAAAAACAGCAAATCATCAGGGGATGACGGGATTGTAGCTGAACTCTTGAAAAAAATTTGTCCCAACTCACTTAAAGAAATTGCACAAATAATTCGAAACATTTGGCAAACTGTAAACATTCCAAATGACTGCAAGATTGCTCCAATACATCCACCACATAAAAACGGCAACAGATCGGATCCTATCAGCTTGTCTCTTGAATAGAGCGCAAAACAATTAGAAACCACATTAGGAGAGTATCGAGCAGAATTGAGGCAGAACAGGTAATGCCCAAAACAAATTTTCAACCTCCGAATGCGAGCCGTCAGATAAAACCTTTAGTATCCACATTTGTAGATTTGAATAAGATGTACGACTCGGTAGATAGGCCCTCACTTTTGCAAATATTGGGGCAGAGGAAATTAGATCCCAAAACACGAGAACTCATAGGACATACACTAACTGCCATGAAATCTAAAGTTAAATTTACGGGGGAAAGTTCAGAACTCTTTGACATTCAAACAGGTGTGAGAGAACGAGATAGGCACTCTCCTATTCTATTCAGCATCGTTCTAGACAAGGTCACGGAAGAATGGGAGAAACAACTCTAGAAGAGTGGGTTTTGGAAGCCAGTCCTGTTGGGCTTTGCCGTAAACAGCCTCTGCATACCACGCCTCTCATTTGCGAACTAGCTGGCGATACTTGCAGAGGAATCTTTTGTTGGACATCCTGTATGTGTCCTGTGGAACTGTATGTGAACAGTCCTGCATTACAAAGATATCTAAGCGTCTGCATGTCCTCCTTTCCTTCTTGACATCTTGTGGAGCATCTCAAAGGCCCTTCTTTAGTCTTGTATCGACATTGAGTTACATGGGACTTGTTATTCCCAGTAACAGGTTGTCCGGCGTGGTAGAGCTAGGCATGTTTGTTGACACTGCGTAAAACAAAAGCTCCTTTCTCGCAGTCAAGATGGTTGCTTCATGAGATGCTTCATAGCCAAAGCAATCACACTGATCGTCTCTCTCACTTTTCCCCTGTCCGTGAACGTCAAAGACGTGTTTATAATACTCGTGTTGTCTCGCTTGATAGATCGATTACTATGTACATGAGACAATACAACCTTTGAAATATAAATATGTTACTGTCACGGTTTTGGTATCGTTTCATGTACATCTGTTTTTGTGTGATTTGGACAAAGCTCGTATACATCTGTAGTTTGGAATAGCGGCTGTATTTTTACCTGAGTGCATATTTACAATAATGATTTTTCCCCGGAAAAGAGAAATAGTCGTCACTGCACTTGTAAGAAATAAGAAAAAGCTTTTTTTTCCAGCTGCGAGTGTTAATTACTGTGTTTAACATTCACATAAAGGTTTTCGATCTGTGCCAAATCTAACTACCGAACTGGCTTATATAGTCATATCTAGGCCTGTCCCTTCCACCATCCATTCAACCGTAGTTTTCACCAGCAACTCATGTATTAGTATTCTGTCTTATCAAAAGCATCCAGACAGCCTTGTGTAATGCGGAACTGACGTCTAGATATCTCGAGAGGCAAAATCGACAGCGTGAAAAGAGAAATCTTGTTGTCCATAGAGAAGCATTAACAGGAGAATACGTCGACGTGGAGAGCGCAGTTACTTCCAGCGGGGATGAGTCATTGGATGTCACCTAAGTAAGAACTCCATCAGAGACATTTAAACCCTTCTAAAGCTGCCCAAGTCGACTGTTGATGATGAGATTGTGAAGTGGAAACGCGAAGGAACAACCACAGCTTATTATTATTATTATTATTATTATTAGCGAATGTACCCATTTGAAAACGATAAGCAGGTGATTTTCAATCTTTCGTAGGATTCTTCTTATTTTCCCAATGTTTCTTCATTTTCTCCCAAAGCCCGTCTTTCTTTCTTCGGTCCACTATGGGCAGTATGGTTTGGGTTCCGCCACTGGAGTAAACTTCCACTTGCCAAGTTTGCTTCTGAATGTATCCCTGTCTGATGTGTTCCTTACGACAATTTTTGCTTTTGTCAAATCCTTCTCAACTTAAGTTTCATGCTTTAAATGATGTCAAGTACTCCAATAGACATTTAGTTAGTCTGTTCCCAGGTAATCTGTCTAGGTGTCGGTAGAACTTCAGTCGTCTCTTTCTGATCTCAATTTCCATATTTGATACTTTTTCTGTTGACTCGATGTTTTGTAGCCCGTATCCGTATTGTGCGTATCGTGCTCAAAGAATTTTCCTGTTAATCTTTCTCTCTACTTTCTTAATTTCTTGTAAAGATAGTTTTCGATTCAGTGAGAATGTTTCACGTTCATATTTGACTGTCGATTTGATTATTGTGTTGTAGTGTCTAAATTTAGTGCCTGTTGACAGACACTTTTTATTATACAGATCTGAAAAAAGTCTGGACGCTTTCTTGATTTTCTAAAATCTGTTTTTTGTGCTGTTTTTTCAAATCCTGTTGGTTCAATAACTTCACTGAGGCACTTAAAGTGTTTGACTATGTAGATTTCACCATAATTCTTTTTAAGTTTCGGAATATCTAACTTCGAACACATGAACTCAGTCTTCTCAGAGGAGATTTGCAGGCCAACCTTCTCTGCACAGCATTTGAGAGTCTCGATTTGTTTTACTACTAAGTCATCTGAAAATGCTAAACAAGGAATGGTCATTTTTCCTTGACCTCTTCCTAAATTGACAGATTGTTGTTTTCTTAGTTCCACTTCCTATTCTTTCATTACTTTGTCTAAAACTGTGTTGAATAAGAGGTACAAGATCCCATCTCCTACTACTCCTCTTTTAACTAATGATTCCGAGATTTTATCTATGAATTTAATTTTTGATTTGGTTTCTGTCAGTGTTTGTTTGATCAGGTTTCGAGTTTTGCAGTCTAGTCCCCGTTCTTCTAGAATATTCTATAAAGATTTATTAAAATAAACGAATATGCAGACTATTGGCTGTGACGTTAAAATAAACGAATGTGCAGACTATTGGTTTTGCCGTGATTGCGCCGGCCGAAGTGGCCGTGCGGTTAAAGGCGCTGCAGTCTGGAACCGCAAGACCGCTACGGTCGCAGGTTCGAATCCTGCCTCGGGCATGGATGTTTGTGATGTCCTTAGGTTAGTTAGGTTTAACTAGTTCTACGTTCTAGGGGACTAATGACCTCAGCAGTTGTGACCCAGAATCGAGGTGCGGCACCGCGATAATGGTCAGACATGGAATAGAAACTGACGAACCCAAGATGTTATCAAACGGCCGAGGAATTGCGATCCAAATAGAAGGCACGTTAGTTGTGAACGTATATGCACCGTCAGGCACAAACAACAAGAGAGCCAGGAGCAACTTCTTTAATGAAGAAATATGTGAACTTATCCTACACAACAACAACAATATCATAATTGGTGGTGACTTCAATTGTGTGACCGCTCAAGAGGATCAGATCCCAGCGGCAAACGTGTGCGCCGAATTACAAGAACTTGTTAAACGTTTAAAACTGAAGGATTCGTGGAGAGTGAAAAATCCCGCACTCACAGAGTTCACATACTTCTACAGAAACGGAAGAAGCAGACTTGATAGAATTTACGTAAGCAGAGATTTGGCAGACAAAATATCGCGAGTGGAGGTCTGTCCAGTCATGTTTTCCGACCACTCCTGCTACGAGTGCAGCATCCGTTTGGAAACAGAGAAGACGGCGGCGGGAAGAAGCTCCTGGAAGCTTAACACCGACCACCTGCAAGACGTCGCTCTGAGAAAGGAGATAGCAGCCACGTGGCAGGAATGCTTGGCGAAGAGAGCAGAGCACAACACCACAATAGACTGGTGGATTACGCGCACTAAACCAGCGCTGAGGAGACTGCTAATTCGGTTCTGCGCCGAAAAAGCGTTCTGGAGAAGGAACACTGCCGACTTTTATCAACAGTGCCTGAAAGATGCCTTAAATGCGCCGTTAGACGACCAATCTTTCTTGCCTAGGGTGAGGAGGATCAAAGCAAAAATGCTACTGATCAAAAAACAGCAACTGAGGGGAGTAATCACAAGAAGTAAAACGTACGGCGAAGTGGAGGACGAGCCCGCTACCCTGCACCACATCAACAGGGAGAGGGAAAGGGCGGCGAGCAAGACCATTAAGGAACTGTGCGACGACGAAGGGCGATCACTCAAAACAAAACCAGAAATTAAAAGACACATAGAGACGTACTTCGAACAACTCTTCCAAAAAGAAGAAATAAAACAACGAGCAGTAACAAAAATCCTGCAAAACACAACACGGATGCTAACGGAGGCAGACAGAACAAAACTGACGGAGACCTTCGACGAAGATGAAGTCAGAGCAGTCCTCAAGAGCAGTGCCAAAGGAAGATCACCGGGCACCGACGGCATCCCGACCGAGTTTCACATCGAGTACTGGGACATAATCGGAGGCAAAGTGACGGAGATGGTAAATGAGATCTTAGGCGGAGCAGAGACACCAGCCAAGCTCACGGATGGGACCATCATACTCATACCAAAACAGAAAAAAAGCCCGAAGAATAGAAGACTACCGTCCCGTCACGCTCCTGAATGCCGATTATAAATTAATAGCCAAATGCCTCGCAAGCAACTTGAAGACTGCAATGACCAAAACAATAAGTCCGTGGCAGACGTGTGCAGTGCCAGGTAGAAGTATATTTAACGCTACCTCCACCTATAGAGACGTGATAGCACATGCAGCTACCAACAGGAATACAGCAGCAATAATATCCGTAGACTTCGACAAGGCTTTCGATAGGATCGATCACAGCTACTTAATGAAGACGTTAAGAAGACTAGGATTCGGAACAAAATTCAACAGCATCGTCGAAAAACTACTAAAGAATGGCAAATCCAGAATAGCCATAAACGGCTGGACAACAAAATACATAGAGCTTAACAGGTCAGTGAGGCAAGGCTGCCCCCTGTCAATGGCCCTTTTTGCAGTAGCACTAGACCCGCTATTGAAGAAGATCGCCAATAGCATAGCAGGCTACACGGTGGAAGACAAAACAGTGGCTTGCGTAGCCTACGCAGATGACATGGGAATCTTCATCCAACAACGTGAAGAAATAAAAACGGTGGAAGAAATACTGCACACTTTTGAAGAAGCGTCAGGTGCAAAAATAAACAAAAAGAAAACAGTGCTACTGCCAATTGGGAATAAGCAGATAAATGCAGCGAGTCAGTGGTATGAAGTAGTCGAGAACCACAAAGTACTCGGCATCTTTATGCAGCCTTGTCCACAAAAAATGGCAACATACAACTGGAGGAACGCACTACATGTAATACGAGGCCTCACGAGAGTGCATTCAAACAGCCAACTAACCCTGCATCAAAGAATAGACCTCATAAACACAACGATCCTATCGAAAGCCTACTACCTGGCACAGATCCTGACCTTACCCAAAGAAATAGCTAGGGCAATCACGGGAGCCGTATACTACCTCCTGTGGCGAAGAGAAATCTTCAAAGTGGCGCAGGAAACATGCTCGTTACCGATAGAGGAAGGAGGACTCGGTCTTGTGGAAGTAAGAACGAAATGTGCGGCGCTTCTACTAAAAAGGACGCTGGAAATTAAGGAGAAGAACCCAGAAAGCATCACAGCAGCACTGATAAGAAGAATGAAACCTGCATCTGAAGAACCGCCAATAAACACGAGCCACATCCCGTATAAGATTGGCCACGTAAGACAATACTACATAGACAAGAGCTATGCATTGACAACCGTGGCAAATCCCAGTCACAGGACAGCGAGGAAAATATACAAGGCGCTGAGGGGAAGGCCTGCCAGAAACAAAATAGAAAACAAGTTCCCAAATCACAACTGGCCACAAATATGGAAAAACATCACGGAAACCACGCTACCAAAGCACGTGAAGGCGAGCTGGTACCGAATAGTAAACAGGACGGTACCAACAAACGAAAAATTAGCCCGGATCAAACTGAGAGATTCAGATAAATGTGAAGCCTGCAACTGTGTCGACACATTAGAGCACCGCTTCACATGTAAAAACGGGGTCAGCATATGGGAAACGTGCCAGATAATGGTGGCAAAAATAAATAGAACGGACCAGCGAGCTATAACACCTACAGTCATCACTGCGCCCGACATCAAACCATTTCCCAGGCCGAAAAGGCTGGCAACCCTGTGGATCCTCGGCATGACAGGCCACGCCATCGTGACGAAGCGGCAGACGGACCACGTCGACTTCCTGATGGACCTCTGGGAGGAACATAAGGAAGCCCAGCAGAACAGGCGGTACGACGAGAACTTCCAGAACTTCCTCCGGATACCCCTGCAGGCAGCCATCGACGACGTCTTCCCCGGCGACACGTGAACACCAGCGAGCCTCCCCACAGCACCGCAGCAACCTCGACAGTGCAGTGCAGTGATAAAAGTGAAATAGTACAAATCCAAAAAGAAAGTGAAAGCAGAAGTGCGCCAAAGTGTTTTAAGAAATGCAGCAAAAAGAAAAAGAAAGTGTTTTATCCGTGTGAACACCCTAGGGTGTAGTGTTTCAGTGCTATAACCTCCCAATCACCACCGGATAACAGGTAACATATTAAAGTATTCTTTCCCTTCCTAAGTGCCACAAAGTCATAAGATGTACTAATAAACCTTTGCACTCATCTCTACTTTCACCTTCGTCCTTCAACTGTCAGATCTGTCTTTCCATGTAAGTAATATGTGATGCATGCTGAAACGCCGAACTAAAACCGGACCTCCTTTGTTTCTACCATCCTTTCATGCCTAAATGCAATATGTAATTTAAATGTATATAACTTAATGTAATCAGTATCTAAATAACTATGCTCATTTTTTTGTTTTGTTTGTTTGTATGCACATTGCAAGTGAATAACTCTGTGACATCACAGAAATGCCAGTCGTGTCAGTATTTGCCACAACAAACTTGGACATAAACATATAGCAATGAAAATGGACTACTCTCAGTAACGAATATAGGAAAAACTTATCGAAGTGCTTAAAAACGAAAAGAATGAAAGGAAAATTACCAAATGGACAGCATGTCTTACAAAATAAGTAAGGGTAACAAATACCATAAAAAGATGAACAAAAAAAAATTAATTACAAAACTGTAGTGCACAACCATGCAGATGATTTATTTTGTTGTTTCTTTCTTATTTCTGAAATAAAAATTTGGTTACAAAAAAAAAAAAAAAAAAAGTCCCATAGTGCTCAGAGCCATTTGAACCATTTTTGCCGTGATTGCTTTAATTTTTAAAGTAGTTTTAAGATTAAAAGATCTGCTCCGGGAAATATCAATTAAGTTGAAAGCCTGCTTGGTAATCTGAAATTGTACGTTGTAGTTTTCCTTGTGCTCTCTTTAGAATACACGCGGATAAAATTTTGTAAGTGACCGGCAAAACTGAAATGCCTTTGTAGTTGTTTGCATCTGATCTCTTTCCCAGTTTGTGCAATGGATGAATTAGATTACGTCTCAAACCCCCTGATATATTTTCGCTCTGCCAAATTTCTTGGATGATTTGAGTGATCTGTTTTAAAGAATTTGGACCAAGGTTCTTCAATAGTTCAGCTACAATTTCATCTTCTATCGATGCCTTTTTATTTTTGAGCTTTTTAATGTGACTATAAATTTCTTCTTGAGTTGGCAGTACTGAAGTTTCACTCGTGTGTTCTGCTTGTAAACTGGGGAATCTCGTAATTGGTTGTGAGTAATTTAGATGTTGTGAGAAATATTTGTTTAGTTCTTGACAATTTTCTTTCTTAATGATTGTTAATTTTCCATTTTGTTTCCTGGAACAGAGGTCTCTTGGAGTGTATCCTTTGATTTGATTTGCAAAACTTTTGTAAAAGCCGAGTGTTTTGTGAATCCTAAAGTCTTCTTCAGTTGATTTTAGCTGTTCATTAAGATATTTATTTTAGTTTGTCCAGGTATTTTAACTGTTTGTTTTCTGACTTTGAAAAATTTCTCTTGTGTGGTTTCGGGTTTGCCACAATTGTAGTTTAAGAAGGCTCGTTGTCTCTCTCTTCTATTGCGTTATCAGAATTTGAATTCCACCATGGATGTTTGGACTTTTACTTTAATGGAATAAGTTCTCTTTCTTTCTGTATAATTTTTGTTTGGAAGTCTGTCTAGTTGTTTGTAGGTAGTTTCTTCCGTAGCTCTGTAATTTTTGAGTCTTGGATTTTTTTAAATCGATTTTGGGAATTAGTGGCGTTTTCTTTCAGAATTTCCTTTTTGGTGCGAATTTAAGTTTGACTCTGATAAGATACTGATCAGAATCTATCTACCCCTTTGCAGACTTGAACGTCGTGTATTTATTTTTGGAAATCATAGGATATCGCAACATGATCTATTTCAAATTCAGCTAGGTGAAGGATTTGGGATCGCCACGCTTTTTGTTTCTTAGGTTCTTTCGAAGTGATGTTGACATGATTTTTAGATTGTTTTGTTGGCATATATTATTATTATTATTACTAGTTGTGGCAGCAGCTGCTAGTATTAACTTTGTTAGTTCTGTTATGACACAATATAGTAAGAGAAAGGAAGTAGGAAATTTTTATTAAAGGTACATTCACACTGCCACGTTAAGCCAGAGAGAGAAGCTGAAGCAGGAAGCGCACAGGTACGTCGCATGTGGTTCAAAATGGTTCAAATGGGTCTGACAAGGGAACCTCCCCATCGCACCCCCCTCAGATTTAGTTATAAGTTGGCACAGTGGATAGGCCTTGAAAAACTAAACACAGATCAATCGAGAAAACAGGAAGAAGTAGTGTGGAACTGTGAAAAAAATTAGTGAAATATACAAACTGAGCAGTCCATGCGAAGATATGCAACATCAATGGGTATAGGATTCAATGAGCGCCGTGGTCCCGTGGTTAGCGTGAGTAGCTGCCAAATGAGAGGTCCTAGGTTCAAGTCTTCCCTGAACTGATAGTTTTAGTAACTTTATTTTCGCAAAGTTATGATCTGTCCGTTCGTTCATTGACGTCTCTGTTCACTGTAATAAGTTTAGTGTCTGTGTTTTGCGACCGTACCGCAAAACCGTGCGATTAGTAGACGAAAGGACGTGCCTCTCCAATGGGAACCGAAAACATTTGATCGCAAGGTTATAGGTCAACCGATTCCTCCACAGGAAAACACGTCTGATATATTCTATACGACACTGGTGACGGCATGTGTGTCACATGACAGGAATGTGTTGTCTACCCACCTAACTTGTACACTTGGCGAATGGGTAAAAAGATTCTTCTACCTTGCCCGATTTAGATTTTCTTGTAGATGTGATAATCACTCTCAAAAATTGATGAAAATGTAAGCGTTTGTTACATAAACTGAAAATAAAAAGTTAAACTTTTCACCTAAGGGTAGATTTGAACCAAGGACCTCTCGTTCCGCAGCTGCTCACGCTTACCGCGGGACCACGGCGCTCCTAAGCTTGCGCGAGCCTTGATGTTGCATATCATACTTATGGACTACTCAGTTGGTATATTTTGCTAATTTTTTCATACTTCCACACAACTTCTTCCTGTTTTCTCGATTGATCTGTGTTCAGTTTTTCAAGGCCTATCCACTGTGCCAACTTATAACTAAATCTGAGGGGGGTGCGATGGGGAGGTTCCCTTGTGAGCACTATGGGACTCAACTGCTGAGGTCATTAGTGCCCTAGAACTTAGAACTAGTTAAACCTAACTAACCTAAGGACATCATATAACATCCACGTCCGAGGCAGGATTTGAACCTGCGACCGTAGCGGTCTTGTGGTTCCAGACTGCAGCGCCTTTAACCGCACGACCACTTCGGCCGGCTCGCATGTGGTGGGTCAGGCCTTCGACGCGTCATGACACCGTCCACCAATTGAGAAATACGCATTCAGCTGAAAGATGACTGTGACATAAACACAAGGGAAGAGAGATAAGCATACTCACTAGGTCGCAAGACAGGGTGCAAGAAACTCTATCTCTTACATAAAGGCATATAATGAGGAACAGACACAGCAGTTAACAGCCTATTAAATGAATGTAACAGAATAAGGAGGCACATGCTGTCATTATGAGCCGAACCTCACATCACAGCAGCGCATTAGCCCCATTTAATACTCCAGTTTTCCAGCTCTTTGTCATTTAATCTTTGGGATCTGTAATATTCACAGTGAAAATACTCAATTCTAAAATTTGATACTATAAGAAATCTATGTCCTAAATGCTCCAGCTCAGTATGTGAACTAGCCAAAGATGTACTTGAGCTGATGGGTTTTTTAGGTTAGAGAATTCCCTCCCTAGGCCCGACAAGACGCCTCCTGAGACGCGGCAATGTAGGAGTAGGCAATATGCAACAGGGAATAACAATATTAATCTGCTAATAGTAAACTGCAGGAGCGTCTATAGAAAGGTCCCAGAACTGCTCTCATTAGCTGGACAGTGAAGGGGGAGGCGTGTTAATAGCGATAAGAAGTGTAATAGTATCGAAGGAAATTGACGGAGATCCGAAATGTGAAATAATTTGGGTGAAGGTCACGGTTAAAGCAGGCTCAGACATGGTAATTGGATGTCTCTATAGGCCCCCTGGCTCAGCAGCTGTTGTGGCTCAGCACCTGAAGGATGATTTGGAAAATATTTCGGGTAGATTTCCCCACCATGTTATAGTTATGGGTGGGGATTTTAATTTGCCGGATATAGACTGGGAGACTCAAACGTTCATAACGGGTGGCAGGGACAAAGAATCCAGTGATTTTTTTTTAAGTGCTTTATCTGAAAACTACCTTGAGCAGATAAACAGATAACCGACTCGTGGCGATAACATATTAGACCTTCTGGTGACAAACAGACCCGAACTATTTGAAACAGTTAACGCAGAACAGGCAATCAGCGATCATAAAGCGGTTACTGCGTCGATGATTTCAGCCGTAAATAGAAATATTAAAAAAGATAGGAAGATTTTTCTGTTTAGCAAAAGTGACAAAAAGCAGATATCAGAATACCTGACTGCTCAACACAAAAGTTTTGTCTCAAGCACCAATAGTGTTGAGGGTCAGTGGACAAAGTTCAAAACCATCGTACAATATGCGTTAGATGAGTAAGTGCCAAGCAAGATTGTAAGAGATGGAAAAGAGCCACCGTGGTACAACAATCGAGTTAGAAAACCGCTGCGGAAGCAAAGGGAACTTCACAGCAAACATAAGCATAGCCAAAGCCTTGCAGACAAACAAAAATTACGCGAAGCGAAATGTAGTGTGAGGAGGACTATGTGAGAGGCGTTCAATGAATTCGAAAGTAAAGTTCTATGTACTGACTTGGCAGAAAATACTAAGAAATTTTGGTCTTACGTCAAAGCGGTAGGTGGATCAAAACAAAATGTCCAGACACTCTGTGACCAAAATGGTACTGAAACAGAGGATAACAGACTAAAGGTTCGAAATACTAAATGTCTTTTTCCAAAGCTGTTTCACAGAGGAAGACTGCACTGTAGTTCCTTCTCTAGATTGTCGTACAGATGACAAAATGGTAGATATCGAAATAGACGACAGAGGGATAGAGAAACAATTAAAATCACTCAAAAGAGGAGAGGCCGCTGGACCTGATGGGATACCAGTTCGATTTTACACAGAGTACGCGAAGGAACTTGCCCCCCTTCTTGCAGCGGTTTACCGTAGGTCTCTAGAAGAGCGTAGCGTTCCAAAGGATTGGAAAAGGGCACAGGTCATCCCCGTTTTCAAGAAGGGACGTCGAACAGATGTGCAGAACCATAGACCTATATCTCTAACGTCTATCAGTTGTAGAATTTTGGAACACGTATTATGTTCGAGTATAATGACTTTTCTGGAGACTAGAAATCTACTCTGTAGGAATCAGCATGAGTTTCGAAAAAGACGATCGTGTGAAACCCAGCTCGCGCTATTCGTCCACGAGACTCAGAGGGCCATAGACAGGGGTTCCCACGTAGATGCCGTGTTTCTTGACTTCCGCAAAGCGTTCGATACAGTTCCCCACAGTCGTTTAATGAACAAAGTAAGAGCATATGGACTATCAGACCAATTTTTTGATTGGATTGAAGAGTTCCTAGATAACAGAACGCAGCCTGTCATTCTCAATGGAGAGAAGTCTTCCGAAGTAAGAATGATTTCAGGTGTGCCGCAGGGGAGTGTCGTAGGACCGTTGCTATTCACAATATACACAAATGACCTTGTGGAAGACATCGGAAGTTCACTGAGGCTTTTTGCGGATGATGCTGTGGTATATCGAGAGGTTGTAACAACGGAAAATTGTACTGAAATGCAGGAGGATCTGCAGCGAATTGATGCCTGGTGCAGGGAATGGCAATTGAATCTCAATGTAGACAAGTGTAATGTGCTGCGAATACATAGAAAAAAAGATCCCTTATCATTTAGCTGCAATATATCAGGTCTGCAACTGGAAGCAGTTAATTCCATGAATTATCTGGGAGTACGCATTAGGAGTGATTTAAAATGGAATGATCATATAAAGTTGATCGTCGGTAAAGCAGATGCCAGACTGAGATTCATTGGAAGAATCCTAAGGAAATGCAATCCGAAAACAAAGGAAGTAGGTTACAGTACGCTTGTTCGCCCACTGCATGAATGCTGCTCAGCGGTGTGGGGTCCGTACCAGATAGGGTTGATAGAAGAGCTAGAGAAGATGCAACGGAGAGTAGCGCGCTTCGTTACAGGATCATTTAGTAATCGCGAAAGCGTTACGGGGATGATAGATAAACTCCAGTGGAAGACTCTGCAGGAGAGACGCTCAGTAGCTCGGTACGGGCTTTTGTTGAAGTTTCGAGAACGTACCTTCACTGGGGAGTCAAGCAGTATATTGCTCCCTCCTACGTATATCTCGCGAAGAGACCATGAGGATAAAATCAGAGAGATTAGAGCCCACACAGAGGCATACCGACAATCCTTCTTTCCGCGAACAATACGAGACTGGAGTAGAAGGGAGAACCGATAGAGGTACTCAAGGCACCCTTCGTCACACACCGTCAGGTGGCTTGCGGAGTATGGATGTAGATGTAGATGGTCATCACACGATGAATTTCGCGCTGTTCGCTGCTTACAATCTACTGATGGAGAAACTGTCTTCCGACAACTCCACATCGACGAATGTTGCAAGCACTTAACTTCAATGTGGTAGCCAGCCATAAGGCCTCTTGAGGTCCACATTGCTGTTCAACATCCAGGTGCCTCCAGATGTTGAAACCTACCAAGCTGGTAGGGAGGAGATCAGTCGACCACATGACTACCAACACCAGATACATCGCTGATGGGGTTCACCATAGAACCTGTGGTGGGTTTGAGGACACCCCAAGAGCCAGTGTGAGACGAAAGCCTTGTGCTGGGCACAGCCGCCATCTGCCACCTGGCACCGAGGTCACTAACACTACCACCTGGGCAGGCAGATGCTGAGCTGACTAAGCAGAAGTCAGCTAGAATCCAGCTGAACGAAGCATCAGTCGAGGCTGGTGAGGGAATGCAACGAATTGTAAACACAGTGATTAAATAACTAAATTATAATAATGTTTTACTAGCAACAAGGATGCTTCACAGGTTCCCTGCAGCCATCCAGACCTCACACAGGGCCGTCTCCATTTGGCCCTCCTGAAGTTCATAGTCAGTATAATTTTCGCACACTGCAACACTCAAATCATTTTAATACACTCAATCACACTAAAATTGTTATTTTTTAGGTAACTATGATGTAAAAAAAAGGCACTGTGTGTGTGAAACCCTGGTTCCGACGTAAGAGTGGGCATCATTGCCTTAATAAGATCAGGTTAAGTAAATAAATAAATATTCAGACTAAGCCCTCATTTATTGATGCCATTCCTTGTTATAGATATGTTAATGGCCCAATAACCAATTGTGTAAACTATCTGACTTTAGTAATGAGTCAAAGAAATAAACACAACAGAACACACTCGCAAGATACCGCGCAAGTAGAAACTGGCAGGCATAGCTTGCAAAACTGAACATTAAACAGTACAACATTAACTTGTGAAATCCTATCAAAACAACTTTGTATAGAAGTGGCCAGCTTTTAACTGAACTGCATGCGACGGGATGGTTTCCCTGGGCTGTAATCACGCTAACTCAGTTTGAAAATGATTAATTATTGTTAATGCTTAACCAACGCTATTGAATAATGACGACGAACTCTGCACATGTTTTACTAAGAACTGTTGATGGCATTAATATCACATGTTGAACAAGTAATCTTGTGAAGACTTGAACACCTTTACCCTGTAGAAAATCTCCAACAACCCACTTTTCACAAGTTGAAAATCGCGCATGTAACGCAACAGGATATGCGTCACTGTTAACCCTTTTATGATTATAATTTATTTTGCATTTATTTGAAAAGTAAAAGGTCAAAAACTGTCTTCCTTTGCACTAAATAATACACTTTCTCTGCCAAAAAGTTTACTCGATACATGTTTTCAAGTGAACCAAAGATATTCAAAGCTAAATTTTTGTTTGTGGAAGTATTTTATCAGTATGACAAATATGGAAAAAAGTACAACAGAACAGTGTCAAAACACATTTATTCTTGTGACAATGAGAAACATGAAATATCGCAAGACCGTTTTGAATATGAATGAACAAAATGGCTATAACTTATCACATATTAATGTTTTCTACATTCTACGAAGTGGTGACACTGTACTTTGCTTTTTACCACGTAGGTTCACCTGATGATGCGACTGAAGGCCACGAGACCGCTCTTATGCTAATAACTAACTATTTTACTACCTGTGAGCGGAGTTCTTCCTAACATCATGCCTTTCAACAGCTGCGGTTGCCTGGAATATAAAATAGTCTGTAATATCAGGTATGCACGCTTCATTCAGTGGCTGTGTTATTGTGGAGGATACGATGCTCCGATGGACATTTGCATAATGAAAAGGACATACAACTGTAATCAATAACTAATATATATATATAGCTTTCAGGGATGATAGCTATATGCAATGCTATCATCTGAGATGTCGTTTGGTGAAATCTAATGAGCCGTTTAAAAGTTGTTAATTGTAAGGTTCATTGTAAAAATGTTTACCACTGTAAAATGTGAGGGGCATTTGAAAAGTCCGTGCAAAAATAAAAACTACTTACGTGTTTGGGGTAAACCTTTTTTATTTTTCGACATAGTCTCCTCTTAGACTTACACACTTCATCCAACGCTGTTCTAATTTGTTGATCCTTTCCGAATAATAGGAATCGTCCAAGTCTGCAAAATAGCTATTAGTTGCTGCAATCACCTCCTCGTTTGAATAAAATCTTTGTCCCGCCAGCCATTTCTTTCAATTGGGCAACAGATAGTAGTACGAGGATGCCAAGTCTGGAGAATAGGGGGGATGAGAAACGAGTTGGAATCCTATTTCCATTAATTTTGCGACCACAACTGCTGAGGTGTGTGCTGGTGCATAGTCGTGATGGAAAATAACTTTTTTTGCGGTCCAATCGCCGGAGTTTGTCTTGCAGCTCGGATTTCAGAATAATATCCACCTGTAATAGTTTTACCCTTTTCCAGACAGTCGATGAGGATTATCCCTTGCGAATCCCAAAAGAAAGTCGCCATAACCTTTCCTGCTGAAGGAATGGTCTACGCCTTTTTTGGTTTAGATTCTCCTTTGGTAACCCATTGTAGATTGTTGTTTGGTCTCAGGAGTATAGTATCCGTGTTTCGTCCACAGTGACGAAACAACGCTTAAAATCCTGCGGATTCTTCCTGAACAGCTGCAAACCATCCTTGCAACACTTCACACGATTCCGGCTTTGGTCAAGCATGAGCAATGGCGGGACCCATCTTGCGGATAGCTCTCTCATGTCCAAATGCTTACGAAAAATATTACGTACCTGTTCATTCGAGATGCCCACAGCACTAGCAATCTCAAGCACCTTAACTCTTCTGTCATCCATTACCATATCATGGATTTTATCAGTGAATTCTGGATTCTTAACCTCCACAGGGCGTGCAGAACGTACAGCATCACTTTTGCCCATATGGTCACTCCGAAAATTTTGAAACCACTTATAAACTGTTTTAATCGAAGGTTCAGAGTCACCGTAATGTTTATCAAACTTATCTTTAGTCAACTGAGGCGGTTTGCCTTTCATAAAGTAATGTTTAATCTTCACACGAAATTCTTTTTCGTCCATTTTTTGACAGTCACTCGACTTCCTTGATTCACACGAATGCCAAACACAAAGAAATAGACCAATATAGATGAAACTTGGTGTGCGTTCTTTCCAAAGATGCTACTAACTAAACATGACCTCGATGCGCTCCTGTGGTGCCATCTCTCGGACTTTACATGGACTTCTCAAACGCCCCTCGTATTAACATCTGGGTTTTTTAAAATACTGAAAATATTACTGTTTCACAGGATGCGCCTCACTTTTTCTGAGATAGCCGATGTGTTCAGATTTGCTTTATTATGTAACTGTGATTAATTATAGAACTTCTAAGAGTTGTAAGAAGTCATATCTCAGATAGGCTTACACTCTGCCGTTTCTGGTTCACCGTCCGTTCTTCTGTTACGGGAGCAACTACTCTCCACATGCTTTTGGTATTTACCCATTTCCTGCCAACCGCTGTTCGCCTTTGTACCTGGGTGAGCAGGGCCGTACCAGTAGCTCTGCTGATCCGGTCGCTGCACGCCCTCGACTCACCGTATTGGGTTCAGCCGTATAATTTTTCCTTACCTTCTTCCAACTCCAGGACGCCAAATAGGTCGCCCAAATATGCGAACGTTATAGGTTTCACAGGTGATATTTAAGCTATCTCTTTTCTACTCTGATTGCATTTCCTTAATGTTTTACTAGGATATAATTGCACTGAAGGTGTAACTAAAATCGATCTGCATTAAATGGATTGAAATTTACGTTCGATGCTGTCCTTCCTCTGTTCTTGAATAAACTGAAGTCCACTACCGGTTCTACCCATGACTGAGCCTATGTGATCGTTCCGTTTCACGTCCCTACCACGCGTTACATGCTGGTATTTCTATGAGTTTACAGATTCCGACTGTGACTCACTGATATTATATTCATAGGGTGCTATGTTTTTTCGTTTTGTGAAGTGCACAATTTTACATGTCTCACCATTTAGAGCAAGTTGCTAAGCATTGCATCACTTTGAAACCTTAATCAAGGCATGACTGAATATTTGTATATCTTTTTCAGGTTGTATTTTGTTGCAGATAACTGCATCATCTGCGAAAAGTCTTAGCTTACTATTAATATCGTCCGGAAAATCGTTAGCACACAACATGAACAGCAAAGAATCCATCACGCTGTCCTGTGTTACATCTGAAGTTACTTCTACAACTGTCGATGACTCTCCATTCAAGATAGCACCCAGTGTCCTCCCTACCATGGAATTCTCAGTCCGGTCACAAATTTCGTCTGATTCCCGATACGATTGCACTTTTGATAGTAAGCGTAGGTGAGGTTCTGAGTCAAAGGTCTTTCGGAAATCGATAAATATTGCATTTGCGTGACTGCCTTGATTAATTGCTTCCAGAATGTTATGTGGGATAAACTGGAGTTGTGTTTTACATGATCTATGTTTTCTAAATCTATGCTGGTTGGCATGGAGGAGGTCGTTCTGTTCAACATACCTCATTATGTTTGAGCTCATAATATGTTCTAGGATTCTACGACAAATGGATGTCAGGGATACTGGACGGTAGTTTTGTGGATCACTTCTACTACCCTTGTTGACAGGCGTGATCTGTGGTTTATTCCAACTACTGGGCACAGTGTTTTGTTCGAGGGATCTAGTTAACAGAAAGGCTGACTCAGTCGCAAATTGGGTGTAGAATCTGATAGGGATTCCAACGGGCCCTCGGCCTTTCTTCAGTTTTAGCCGTGGCCGTGCGGTTCTAGGCGCTGCAATCTGGAACCGCGGGACCGCTACGGTCGCAGGTTCGAATCCTGCCTCGGGCATGGATGTGTGTGATGTCCTTAGGTTAGTTAGGTTTAACTAGTTCTAAGTTCTAGGGGCCTAATGACCTCAGAAGTCGAGTCCCATAGCGCTCAGAGCCATTTGAACCATTTTTTTCTTCAGTTTTAACGATTTCAGCTGTTTCTTAATGCCACTGACGTTAATATGTATTTCTCTCATACTTTCAGTGGTATGAGAATTAAACTGGGGCAACACTCTTGGGCTTTCATGTGTAAAGGAACGTTAAAAAACAGACTTAAGCATTTCTGTTTTTGGTTTGCTACTGCCAATTTCACTCCTGAGTTGTCCATGAGTGAATGGACACTAACTTTGATACCACTAGCGGCCTTTACATACGACCAGAATTTCTTTAGGTTAGCGTCTTCCTATCTATAGCCCTATGCTATGTTTTATACAAATTATGCAGTAGTCTCTGCTTCTTTTAAAGTTTCTTTACTGTGACGATGTACCATGGAGATTCTCTCCCATCATGAACTATTCTATGAGTAAATATCTCTCCAGTGCATGGTCAACAATCCTTTTAAACTTGAGCCTTAGTTGCCCTACATGCCTCTGTCCTAAGCTAAAAGTTTCAAGTTCTCCATTGCGATATGACACTACTGTTTCTCTGTCTAGTTTTCTAAACATATAAAATCTTTTTTAGTTACTCTTTGTACTTTGCTATTCATTTTTGCTGTAACCGTCTCATCGTCACTGATACCATTTCCGATGTGGACTTCCTCAAAGGGGTCTGTTTGTTGCCATTAGGTCTAATATATCTGTAATATGAGTGGGGTTCTGAACTATATGTTCTAGGTAGTTTTCAGAGAACGCGTTTAGTAATGTCCCACGGGATGTCTTGTCACACCCACAACTAAGAAAAGTATAATTATCTCAGTTGACTGATGGATGGTTAAAATCTCCTTCAGGCATGATTAGGTGACTTACGTTCATACGAACTCAGTTTTCCTCTAAAGTTTTCGTTTACATCAGAAGGCGAGTCGGGTGGTCGATAGAAGGACTGTATTATAATTTTATGCCCACCGTTGATAGAGAGTCTTACCCAAACAATCTTACATGCAACTTCAGTTTCTATCTCGGTGGATTTGAGTTCCTTCTCTGCTGCGACAAATACACCACCTCCAATATTCATTTCGCTATCCTTTCTGTGTATGATTAAATTTTCCCCAAAGACCTTACTACTGCCAACTTCACCTGATCTCTGTCCCCCCTATACAAGACGCCTAGGCCCACCATTGACATGCCAGTCACAGTCAAGTGCACGAGTAATGATGGGCCTTCTATTTCCACACGAGAGAAAGTGCCAACAGGAGAGGAAAGTTTTTGAGGTACCTTTGGTATCTCTGGTACACAACTCTTGGTAGTCCTGCCAACACACTCATTCACTGGCTTCTGGTGGCTTGCCAGTAGGAAGGACGATATCCAGCTACTTACGAATCGCAACCAATTCGTCACCCTGCCCAAGAACACAATTGAGCTGCACTACGCCTGGGGCAGTATTTTACAAATCAGATAACATATCCCTAATAAAATATTTACACATTAATAAACAAATAACTTTGTACTAAGCTTGATGATTCTCTTTTAATTTATGAGTTTCATATGCTACAAATATTACCAGTAGCCTTTTCGAACTTAAGAGATTTACAGCCAAATGAGAGATATTTATTACGGCAACAGAAAACTTGATACAAGTTTCATCGATTCTCTGGAGCGTTTTCCAGGTGATGGTCACTAAGAAAATTCGACAGTAGCGTTAATTTACGACAAATGCAGACAATATACAGTCATATTAAAAGATAGAATTGATGTTACACGCTACAGTCACTGTAAATCACAAATGCCGATTTATTACAAATAGGTTATGCAAAACACTCATAAATTACGAAAATCATTGCAAGCTTCCGAAACTTCTGAAAAATATATCTTTTTTAACACAGATATATAATGACATTTTGGAAATCTTAGTTGTTAATGAGGATACTGCTGTCAGAGTTTATGAGTAAAATACCATGCAATATATCTAGTTCTTGACAAGCCCAGGTTATGTTTACAGTTGACGATTTAATATTACTCAATACATCACGACACTCGCACAAGTTAAGATAAATTCAGCACGAAAAACACATTTAAATTTTACGTCAAGTTTCTGTGCCTAAGTTTTTGGAATGAATTAATGTGATGCTCCTCATTTTTCTCGAAGATAAAGGAAATACCGGAAGTCGGATTCTAAGTAAGTAAACGCACAAATTCCACGGATTTTGCACATTTAGCTGATTTTGCGCCTCCCGTTACACTGCCGTACCAATGATGACCACAGCAGCTTCAGTATGCCTCACAGAGTCGAAGTGAAATATCGAAGCACATCAGACGCACATCCGCATGGTGTGGCTATCACTCGCAAGCGTAAAATGAGTAATGGTGAATTTAAATTGATGTTTTATGTCGAGTTCAGATTCACGTGGGAGTGAAATACATGTGAATTATTAATCAAAATTCTGGCAATCACAAAAATATGAGTCGACATAAAACTTTTCTGAGTAGTGTACCGCGTCTTGATGTAAAAAGCTTTACTGGAGAAATCAAAGTTTCGGCCACTGTTATGTGGCTTTCTTCTGGGTCTTCTGATGTGCTTCAGATGTAAGGAGTCGCTTATATTTTATAATTATGACGTAACGTCATGCTCAGTGATTAGCAATGACAGAATGTAAGCGACTTCTCACAGCTAAAGCACATCAATAGACGCAGAAGGCGACTGTAACCGTGCCCGAAACGTTGGTTTGATAATCAGAAAACTTCTATGTCGACTGACTTCTGGTTGCGGAAGCCTACGCAGTTATGCAAAACTTTAAGTGTCCTTCCTATAATGCACTGCATTACCTAAAGTGCAGGAGAGAGCGTCAAAATTGAGTGCGTCACACTTCGAATGAATAACTATAACCCTATTCTGTAGTCAGTTTCCAACTAAGGAAAAACCAGTGACACACTTTTTTAAAACAAAAACAATTAAATATACTCGTACATTGATTACATCCTGCTGGCGCATCTGTTATTTATTTCATACTGATTGCAAAATTCTCATTAAGTACCGTGTTTACAGTTAATAAAAATGATTTAAGTAAATTATCTTCTCAAGGTGGACTGTACAATAAATCAGTCATCACATAGCTTTACTCTCAAGCTGCACCTAACAAAAATATTGATCAACACAGACCGAAAAAAATCTTCTCACCATAGCAATCCTACTGCGTGATGAATGATCTCACTGAATTTCCCTACACTCATAGAACACGCAAAAATAACACTCTACGTTTATGAAAGGGAGATGTGATGGAGTATGTGGAATAACAGGTCATACCGTAAGACGCCACACTCTACGGTTATGAAAGGGACCTATTACGAAGCATATGGCGTAACAGGCCGCACCGTAAGACGCCGTTACGACTGAGGTCGCTGGAGCTTTGAGACTGGATTCGCTAACTTTGATTTCTGGGACACAAAGAACAGCTTATCTTGTTCTCCGTAAAGAGCTTCTTCCAAGGCTTCCACGAAAGCTGTGAAAGGCGGCCCCGTAAGATCAGAACCCTGTGATGTGAAAAGGCAGCAAGTGATGTAGCGCAGCGTTTCTACCAACACACTCCGCTCCTGCGCCACAAAACGGCGTTCTTTACGGATGCTGTGTTGGGTATATTTTGGGAAGAAGCTTGAAGATTTAGACTTCACTTCCATGAAACCGCACGACAAACGCAGAGAGGGGTACAGCACTCATGCTGACGGAATACGTTATGCAACCGAAAGAAGTCGAACACTGATGACATGGGATTTCATAATTTTACAGCGAACTTAGGACTTCCGCTGAATATAAGTTTTTCAAAACCCTACTCTGCATTTGCAGCCTCAAGTTGTAAATGTTAATTGCCGTCTTTAGAACTGTAATAAAAGTCTTATTCAGACCAGACGCGTTTCGCTTTATTTTAAAGCATCTTGAGTGCCTACTGTAACAATGTGGATTCTTCTCTTACAATATTGTTTGTTTTGATCATTAACAGCTCGCATGATTTACTTATTACTATAAACAGTTTTTACTCTTTTCGTTACTTACGTTTTTTTTTGTTTTTTTTCACTCTTTTTTAATCAGTTTTCCAGGTCATATTTACTTTAGCGCTGATTATAATTTTACATTTACTTCTTAATCTAGCACAGTTAGTCTTCAAAATTAGACTGCCTTTCATTATTGTTTGTAAAATTGTTATTACGAGTGTGAGCCAACAAGTTACAAATGTATAGGAAACATTCACAAGTAAGATTACAAAAATGGTTCAAATGGCTCTAAGCACTGTGGGACTTAACATCTGAGGTCATCAGTCCCCTAGACTTAGAACTACTTAAACCTAACTAACCTAAGGACATCACACACATTCATGCCCGAGGCAGGATTCGAACCTGCGACCGTAGCAGCAGCGCGGTTTCGAACTGAAGCGCCTAGAACCAATTTCAGTTCTTTTTTCTATTTTTATTTATTTATTTATTTTCTTGTGGGGAGTGGATCAGGTAGTGGGGTGGTGGAGGCAAGATGGCAGGGGTCGCAACCCCAGGCCTGGCCACGATGTCTGCCTCCGATCCTGGGGATGTGGTACAAAGGATGCAATGGGTGTGTTATTGTGAATGGTTTTTTTGTTATTGTATTTTTTTAACAGTAAGTAACTGAAACTAGTAAGTACACTCGTTGCGTCGAGTTGGAGACGCACATAACTGAAAACATTCTTATAGTTGCAGCAAAGGGCATAAAGAAAGAGAGCAAAGTGTGAGGCTAAGGAAGCCATGAAACAAAACCTAAGGGTGGAGTCCGTACCACCATTAACCGGTGCTACATCTTGCACCGGATGGGAAACAAAAACTGCGCAGAACTTTTCGCACCAAGGACAAAAAGAGGAAATGGGGCAAATACTGCTACAGAGTGCGAGGGGTCACGACGAAAATCTCCATCTGCAGTATCATCCACGTATGACTTCTCGCGATGACCAATGTAGATCCCACGTTGTACCATGCGGTGTTCTATCATCGTCTTGTAATTTTAGCTTCTCTTACCCGTGATGTTCCAGCTACGTGGAGTGTCGTGGAACGCACTCCACAAATAATTGGAAAAAATATTGTCGATACTTTGGATTACGGAGGATCTTGCAATGTCGTTCTTGCAAATAGTTCTAAAAGTCTAAAGTGTCCTTAGTGCCGTCTTGTAACAAATAATACACTGCATGTCCACGAAGCCACGTCATGGCATTCGTTTCCGTGCGTGGGTAATACGCCTCATCCGGGAATAAGGTAGTCTTGGGGTCGATATGATTCGGCGTCACTCGAAGGAAATATGCTGACATTTGCTTTACTAAGTGCCACTCTGCCGTGGACTCGCCACAGATAAGACGATGTTCACCGTTGTCTTGAATGCCACAGCTCGTGCACGTGGGTGAGTCTACCATGTGGATCGCATGTAGCCTTGATCTAGCCACCTGCTTACCGTCTACAATGATATACCACATCACCGTGACGTCAGTATCCAGTGTTAAGTGGTGAATTGTCCTCCACACTACTCTCCAGTTGACGTTCGTGTGCTTCCTCTCCACGACATTATCGGGTCGTCCACGTTTCAGGACCCGATAAACCGTGTTTGCCGTCGGCAGTTGAGTCGCTGGTAAGGCAAGGCGAACGTAACTGAGTTCGAGGTAAAAGACACCGATGTAGAAGAGCGACGAGGGGACGTGGTGTATCGGCACATGTGGCAACGGGGATGGCGGTGCTAGTTCTTCTATTAATAAATTAGTCAGACTGTCCGAACGGCAGTGCCATAGTTTGACCAACGCACTCACAAATAGGGCGACCGCTCTGTCATGAACGTGATAAAGGCTAATCCCTCCCCGATCCGGGGGAAGGATGAGAGTCTCATATTTAATGTTGGAAAGCATTCCCGAACTCACGAAGGACGCAAAAGCTGCCCGTATACAGCGAGCTAACATTACCGGTATGGGTAATATCTGGGTAATGTGCGGAATGCGTGACGCTAAATGTGTGTTTACATACTGGGTCCGTTGGACGATGTCCAGGGCTCGTAGTCGGTTTGTGGCTATCCCAGTCTGAACACTTCGTAAAAGCCGTCGAAAGTTGTGAGCAGCGGTTCGACGTATATCGTCTGTGAAATCAATGCCGAGGCTTTGGTGACGCTGTCCTCAGACAGTCCGACCCCGATGTTCATCGCCACCGATTTTGTGACGTTGATACGACTAGCAGTGGCCATGCTATATGTCGCTGTCCAATTCAGTGCGCTAGCGGTGTCGTCGCCGTTGCGGTTGACAATCACTAGGTCGTCAGCGAATGCTTTACATCGGAAAGTGTGGCCTCGTAACGTCATACCCATTAGTCGCTGGGGAGGCGGCATAGGACTGGCTCCATGGCTACAGCGTAAAGTAAAGTGGACAGAGGGAAGCCTTGGCGTATCGACCGAGAAATGGTGAGGGGCTGCGTAGGTCGGCCGTTGACGATCACCTTGGATGTCGCGCCACGGAGTAGTCGCATGACGACAGTGACGAATGGCTGTGGGTACAGCATATGTTGGAGGACCGCTTCCAAGTAGTCGTGGTCCATGCGGAAGAAAGCTTGACTGAAATCGATTGCCACCAGTGCACCTTTCAGACGACATGCCCTCGGCAGTGAGATCAAGTCACGATATTCACTGAGTGCTGTTTGAATATAATTGTCGCCTCCTAATGACATTTGATCTGGTGAGATGACGTTTCGTGAGGTCTGGTGTATCCGCGCCGCCAACAGTCGAGAAAAGATCTTAAAGTCGCAGTTCAATAGCGTCAACGGGCGGTAGTCCTGCAGCCGTGAGCTACCGGACGGTTTGTGAATAGAAATAATCATCCCTTCCACGAAGGTCGCAGGGGGTGGCAATTCCGGGGATAGTAGTTCGCGACAGATGTCCGTCCATCGGGTGGCTAATAAATATTGAAAAGTCCGGTAAAATTCCAAGGGGAGGCCATCAGGACCCGGGGACAGCTCCTTTTCTAATGGTGTCGATCACTGCTTCTTCCGTAATTTCTTCCATCAAGGCCGCTTACATTGCCGGTGATGGTGCCGTAAATCATCTGAGAGACGTCCTCCAGTGCTGTCGGATCAGGGGTCTGAGCGGAATAGAGCTGGGAATAATGATCGTAGAACGCTGTCTTTATGTCTTGCTGCGTGGTGAGGTGACGACCGTTCTCCGTGTCGATGAAGCGTATCAGCGCTCGTTGGCATCGTTTACGTTCATGAAGTACGTGGAACATCGACGGGCGTTCGCTCGGTATCCGATCCTGCGTCCTCGAGTGGATGATCACCCCCTCTAGGTGGCGTCGCATATTAGCCCTAGCATGCTGACCGCCGTTTGTCGTTCTGGAGACGGCGCCAAAGCATCGCAGTCGCGCTGTACCCTGAAGTAAAACTCGCGTGTATGTCTACGCCAAGCAACGTGGTCGCGATCGTAGGTTATCAACGTTCGCCTCACTGACGGGATGGCGCAGTCCAACCACCAGCTGATCGTTGTGGGATGTGCACGGAGGCGATTTTCACACGAATACCACGTATCCTCAACGGCTTGGCGGCAATCCGGGTACGACAGGTGAGCGATTTTTAGTTTCCACGGGCTGCGGCTTCTCAACACTTATTGCCGCCGCTGGGTGAACGGCACAAATCTAAGCTGAGTGGTCCGAGAAAGCTGCAGGCCACAGTACCGCATCCTGTGTCCCAGCGGCAAGAGAGCGTGAGACATAAATCGGGTCGATGCGACTGGAAGAGTGACTCGTGAAGTGTGTGAATCCTGGTCAGTGGGCGTGAAGATGTTCCCAAGCGTCCACCATCTGCAGGTCTCGAAATAGCGTCTCGAGTTCCGGGCGCGGATTATGTCGTGGGAGTTGGTCCGAGCGCCAGTACGCAATTGTAGTCACCTCCAAACACCAGATGGTCGTGGCGGCATTGGAAGAACGGGGCGACGTCTTCCGCAAAGAATCGTGAACGTTCGCGACGTTTGTCCGTCGCGGAAGCTGCGTAGATATTGATAAGGCGGGCACCTAGTAGTGTGAGTGCCATTCCTCTTGTCCCAGGCAGAAAGAGAATATCGTCCGCCACTATCCCTTCCCGAAGAATTACAACAACACCGCTGCCTTTGGGGAGGTTGAAGAGACGCATGCATTGAAACCGTACATGCCTGGGAGGTCGTCGACGTATACTTCCTGGAGAACGGCTACATCGATGGAAGCAGAATTCAACATATCCTGAAGTAAGGATAACTTAGCTCGCGTCCGTATAGTGTTGATGTTTATAGTCGCAACGTGATAACTTTGAGGTCTATCCGTAACACCCGTGTTGGCCATCAATACCCTTGTAAGGCTGTCTCGTCACTGTATCTGATGGCAGAAAACGATCAACACTGGAAGGGTAAATTCCCCCGCCTGTCAAATGGTTCAAATGGCTCTGAGCAATATGCGACTTAACTTCTGAGGTCATCAGTCGCCTAGAACTTAGATCTAAATAAACGTAACTAACCTAAGGACATCACACACATCCATGCCCGAGGCAGGATTCGAACTTGCGACCGTAGCGGTCGCTCGGTGCCAGACTGTAGCGCCTAGAACCGCACGGCCACTCCGGCCGGCTCCCCCGGCCTGTCGTCCAACACGATGGGCTAGGAGGATTCCTCTCCGTCGTCCGCCCAATCGCCATGAAATAGCACCGGCTCTTGGTGGCTGTTTGTGGCTGCTGCGGCACTCGGCGCAGACTCCTTCGGCGCTACTGGCTGGGAATCGGCAGCGGCTGTCTGCTTGTGATCCTGCTGTTCTGTGGGGTTGGAGGGACTGAAGCCGTCACCATGGCGATCTGTTGGGAGGGATGTTCCTGCGGCCCCTGTACCGTCGTCGGAGTGTGCACAGATCGTTGCAAGCACTCGTCCGATTGAGCACGCCGCCGTCTCTTGTGTTTCTGCGGGGAACGCTGTTTACGGACGTGTGTTTCAGAATCCGAATGTGGGTGGATTCCTTCAGCTGCTCCAGTGTCTGGAAGGAAAGCCGCTGTCGGCACAGCCCGTCGGTCAATGTCCGCCCTGGCATCCGTGCTTTCTTGCAATGTCGGTCGGTGATTATCCTCAGGAGGGGGCACCGTTGTGGAGGCTGGATCAGGTACTGCAGAATCCATCATGGCCTCGCTATCGGGGGCGGCTATCGGACGAATGTGGTCAGCATCGGAAAGGTTCAAATGGTTCAAATGGCTCTGAGCACTATGGGACTTAGCTTCTGAGGTCATCAGTCCCCTATAACTTAGAACTACTTAAACCTAACTAACCTAAGGACATCACACACATCCATACCCGAGGCAGGATTCGAACCTGCGACCGTAGCGGTTGCGTGGTTCCAAACTTTAGTGCCTAGAGCCGGCCGGTGTGGCCTTGCGGTTAAAGGCGCTTCAGTCTGGAACCGCGTGACCGCTACGGTCGCAGGTTCGAATCCTGCCTCGGGCATGGATGTGTGTGATGTCCTTAGGTTAGTTAGGTTTAATTAGTTCTAAGTTCTAGGCGACTGATGACCTCAGAAGTTGAGTCTTATAGTGCTCAGAGCCATTTGAACCATTTTTTTGTAGTGCCTAGAACCGCTCGGCCTCCCCGGCCGGCACGTCGGAAAGGGTTGCCGCCCGTGCAGCCTCGGCATAATTGAGAGGAAGGGTCGTCACCGTAGAAGGAGGCATAGATTCACCTGTCGGGATTTGAGTAAACCGTCGCCGGAGACAATCCGACCTGACGTGCCCTTCTTGGCCACAACCGGAGCAAGTGCGTGGCTGACCGTCATACATAATGATCGCCATACATCCGCCGATGACAAGGTAGGTTGGTACATGTTTGGTCTGTTCAATTTTGATCTGCCGTACCCCGTTAAGAACCGGGTACGTTGTAAAGGTGGTCCATTTTTAGGCCATGCGGCTGACCACTCTGCCGTAAGGCTGGAAAGTCGCGGTGACTACGTCCGATGGTACTTCGAAAGGGAGTTCGAAGACGCGTATCTTAAGGAGGCCAAGCCCCGAATGATCGATAGAGACCGCCCCAATATGGCCATCAGAATGTTTGAATTTAAGATCGTTCGCATGTGCGCGCACGATTCTGTTGCACACCTCGTCACTTACTTGACTTGTAGAAAACGTTCCACTTCAAAAGCTCGTGGTCGTGCACGATCGGGTTGAAAACTGATTTTGATGGTGGTTTGTCTGTATGAATGTGCCATGTTGCGTCGGTAGTGATGGGCTCTAAACTAGCGGCGACGAAGTAGTATGAAAGGGTACAGTACCGCCCGACATTGAAAATAGGTACAACATTCTTCGTTATCCCTGTCATAACAACATATTTTTTCTAATAATACAGCGAAGCCGGATACCAGTGTAGGAAGGTATGAAAATTTATTTATTTAATTGATTACATGTGCACTCCCACAAATAAATCCCTACATCCAATTTGGTGAGATCTGTGAAATGAATGAATGTATGGTCGTCTGCTAACCGCAGATAGTGAATGTGAATATATGATCATCTTTGAGACGGTTCTTTGGTCACCTTTGGTGGAACCAAAGAGATGAAATTTACCTGAGCTTTGAGCGCCTGAAATTTGGCTGACCAATGGGTAGCATGGTCTTCCCCCACCTCGACGGAGGTACGAGCTGACCTGAAGAACGGCCATTTTTTCAGCACTCTGCCGCTGGATCTTGTGTTGGTAAGACCTGTCTTAGGTGTGCTGCTTAAAGACAAAAGAGTGGAGACATGGTATGCATGTAAAATACTTAAGAGTAGTTTGGAATAATAATTTCTCTATTTCAGGAACTTTTGTGGGGAGAATTAAATGTCAGGCAGGTAATATTAAGGGGATCGTAGTAATCTTCGGAAGTGACCAACGGTCACAATGAAACCACGTGTAGCAATAATTTGAAATACTTCCGAGTGCATAAGTTAAGCTGAATTATTGGCGTGTGTACTATAAGTTGGAAATATTTAAGAAATGGCGTGTGCAGGACTTGAAATTAGAGACGGGTACTTCCACGTGGTGAGTTCTGTGTGAGTCTCAATCTGTGTGTGAGACAAAGGATAAGGAGAAGTACTCGTCCATGGTATCAGTTGAGGACTCGCGTGTGTGATGAACATGTTCTTAATATTGCTTTGCGTGTTATGTTTCCGTGTGACGCTTGATTCAAACTATAATACTCTGAGAGTGAAGCAAGGTGAGTCAGCGGTCTATCCAGCAACGCCACTTGGCTTGCATTGCACAGGAAGACGTGCATATATCCTCCAGAGTTCATAGTAGGAAAGAAAAGTTACGAAGTGGGGCAGTGTCGTGTGAAACTGGGATAAATACTAATTGAAGTGGGAAAGCTGAAAGTGATGTGATTATAACGTTGTGACTATTCTTTGTATTGTATGTTGCCAGTGTGATGTATTTCACGAAATTTAAGTATGTGTGGTTGGCATGGGAGAGTAACAAGATAGTTTCAGAGGCAGTGGGTTATGCATGTTCCTTTTTGTACTGCTCGGTCTGGAGGAAATTTCCGTGATGATGGGTGTGAGAGTCGAAGTGTGAGATATAGCAAAAGATCCATCATCCTATCCAGAAAGTGCACTGTAGTGTTAGATAATTACGAGACCATAAGATGGAGAGATCACCCATGTAAAGCCATGCCCACTGGGTGGAGTTAATTGTTGTAGAAAATGTAATGGTGTGTTTAGGTTATAGAATTTATCGGAATAAATAAGATAGTGAAAAGAAAAAGATTGGTGGCCTTTTCCTTCGAATAGTATGTTGTCATGATACCCAGAATTTATAATGTGTGCGCCATTCATATTCAGTGCGATGGCCACGTGTTGATCAAAGCCGTTAAATAAGAAAGAAAATGTGGTATTGCCAGTGCGTAGTGAACAGTCAGAGTTGTGTAAATTACTAATAGTCAGAAGTGCGTTTCCGCTTCCGTTGCGTAATATTCAAACAGGAGAATAATTTGTAGCTTAATCGTGAGTACTAGAGCTCAGGTTACTCGATAAATAAGAATGAATCCACTCCGCTTGGCAGACCACTCATCTTGCAGTCCTGACTGCTTGATGCCACAGTATGAGCAAGGCATGTGGGTGCCTCTCAAGTAAACAACTATGGGCACTCGCGACTGCGCGGACGGGACGTAAACAAGACGTCCTCGCCGCAGCGCTGCGGAAACCAGACTGAATCACTCGGTCACAGCGGCCGGCAATAAGACTACAGATTTGACGAATCCTTTTACTTCTGAACACAATATCTCTGTACACTCACTCATTTATCCTTTCGTTTTAAAGTATTTCGTCTAGTTTGGTGCACATTTCGTCTTGGACTGGTAACGTTGACTCTAGCGACTAACCTTCTCTGACAATTCAGTTTAGCGCTTAGCGTTCTTGGTAGTGACAGCAGTTGAGGGACAAGAAAGCTACATCCCCTTTCGCAGCACTTGTTTCCGTGTACGCGGCACCGGCTGCGTGAGGTCTTCGTGAAAATCTGCCCTGCCACGGTTTAACAAGAAGTTTATCTTATACGAAAGCTCTATGACAGAGACTACAATGTTTATACTTTAACGTTCACACCGATTTAATAACACTACTTAACAAATTTAAACTTTTTTTCTGCATCTGGTTTCTAAGTGAGTGGATTTACCTAATTTTTGGGTGCTGAATACACTGGTAAAATCAGTTTTGTCAATGACGTTTCCTAGATACACACCACAATGAAAAATGGTAATAGCGAAAATTAACACAATTAAGTCAAACAAAAATACACATTCAGAACGTTTGAAATCAATACTGTTTTGTATGTATATATGGGCATGATGCCAATAAAAGGTCCAAATTAGTTCAGAAGATATTTTCACCTTTAATCGCCTTTGGTTTTTGAAAAATGCAACGACAGAGCTCTTCTTTTGGTTGCCGTTTCATCACTCTCCCTAACGAGATCACAGCAGTAGTCACCCATCATCGAAGGGTTCCAATGGCCTTGGTAACGGTGTTTGCCGGCCGATGTGGTCGGCGGTTCTACGCGCTTCAGTCTGGAACCGCGCGACCGCGTTCCATGATAAGAATGTCCTTGTGAAAGCGTTCACCTTGCTCATCGCTTACGGCTCCCAAATTTTCCGGGAAGAAATCAAGGTGAGAATGTAAAAAGTGAATTTTAATCGGCATTCTACACCCCGTTTTCTTACAGTTGTCCAACAGTGGTAACATAGTTTTTGTCTTTTCTGTTTCCAAAAAGCCCTTCACAATTGCTTTAAATGAAGATCAAGCAGCTAATTGGATATCTGTGAGTCTGGTATCAAAGGTTGGATCTTTCAGCAATTTTCTTATTTGTGGTCCAACAAACATACGCTCTTTCAGCTTTGCCTCACTTAATTCGGGAAACTTGTTTTTTTCAGTAAATTGAAAGCTTCACTTTCTTTATCCAGAGCTTTTAGAAAGATCTTGATAAGGCCAAACTTGATATGAAGGGGAGGCAAAATGATTTTAACGGGCTCAACCAATGGAATATTGTACACATTTACGTTTCCAGGAACATGTGACTTCCATATGGGCTATTCCTTGACTGTATAGTGGTTCTTGGTGTCACGGCTGTCCCAAAGGCACAAAAAGCAGCAGTATTTCGTGAATCAAGTCTGTAAAACTGTAAGGAGTCCAACAGCTTTTAAATCACAGCAAAGCTGCCATTCTTGATCCTTATATTTGGTTGCCTCTAGCAGCAAAGCCATGGTTTCATAAGTTTCTTTCATGTCTACTGCGTATGCCAAAGGTATCGATGGAGATGCATTACTATTACGCAGAAGTACTGCTTTCAAGCTGGTTTTACTGGAGTCAATAAATAGTCGCCACTCGTGTGGATTATGTTGTTCACCTACCTGCATCATCAGAACATTGACATCTCAACATACACACACTGAATTCTGCATATCGAAGTGCTGAGCGAAGGAAGCACCTCTTGATCTGAAACAGGAAAATTTTGTTCCTGGAGATAGAGGGTTTCCTTGTTGCAGTCTCAACCCCAAGAGTTCAATTTGCTGTTTCGAAAGTTTTAGATCGCGAACTAACTCGTTCAGTTCCTTTTGCTTAAAGAGCTGAGGCGAAGTGTCATGATTCTGAGGACAGCACTCTTCTATATGTTTTATACTTTCTGATTCACTTGACATGGTGTCTGGTTCCGTGGCTTTCAAGTTACAGACAGGAAAAAACGACCCCTCATCATGGGGCACAGGCAAATTCACTGAAGATACATTTGGATGCTTTATTTTATGTCTAGTTTTGCTCGAATCTCCCGAAATATTTGTAAGACAGAGGTACCAGTCTGAATAATGGTCATTAGGCTCACACCACACAAACGGAACAGCGAATGGCATGGCTCGGCGTTTTCCTGTCAACCACTCGGTTTAGGTTGTAGTACTGGCTATGCAGGCAATATGAGGTGCAAAATTTTTATCTTGATCACCAACAGGATAATCAAAATACAATTCATATTCAAAAAGACGAGGGCTAGTAGAAATCCTTGGGTAACAGAAGAGATACTGAATTTAATTGAAGAAAGGAGAAAATACAAAAATGCAGTAAGTGAAGCAGGCAAAAAGGAATGCAAACGTCTCAAGAATGAGATCGACAGGAAGTGCGAAATGGCTAAGCAGGGATGGCTAGAGGACAAATGTAAGGATGTAGAGGCTTATCTCACGAGGGGTAAGATAGATACTGCCTACAGGAAAATTAAAGAGACCTTTGGAGAAAAGAGAACCACTTGCATGAATATCAAGAGCTCAGATGGAAACCTAGTTCTAAGCAAAGAAGGGAAAGCAGAAAGGTGGAAGGAGTATATAGAGGTTCTATACAGGGGCGATGTTCTTGAGGACAATATTATAGAAATGGAAGAGGAAATAGATGGAGATGAAATGGGAGATATTACACGCGTGAAGAATTTGACAGAGCACTGAAAGACCTAAGTCGAAACAAGGCCCCGGGAGTAGACAACATTCCGTTAGAACTACTGATAGCCTTCGGAGAGCCAATCTTGACAAAACTCTACCATCTCGTGAGCAAGATGCATGAGACAGGCGAAATTCCCACAGACTTCAAGAAGAATATAATAATTCCAATCCCAAAGAAAGCAGGTGTTGACAGATGTGAAAATTACCGAACCATCAGTTTAATAAGTGACAGCTGCAAAATACTAACACGAATTCTTTACAGACGAATGGAAAAACTGGTAGAAGCCTACCTCGGGAAGATCAGCTTGGATTCCGTAGAAATGTTGGAACACGTGAGGCAATAATGACCCTACGACTTATCTTAGAAGAAAGATTAAGGAAAGGCAAACCTACGTTTCTAGCATTTGTAGACTTAGAGAAAGCTTTTGACAATGTTGACTAGAATACTCTCTTTCAAATTCTGAAGGTGGCAGGGGTAAAATACAGGGAGCGAAAGGCTATTTACAATTTGTACAGAAATCAGATGGCAGTTATAAAATTCGAGGGACAGGAAAGGAGGCAGTGATTGGGAAGGCAGTGAGACATGGTTGTAGCCTCTCCCCTATGCTATTCAATCTGTATATTGAGCAAGCAGTAAAGGAAACAAAGGAAAAGTTCGGAGTAGGAATTAAAATCCATGGAGAAGAAATAAAAACTTTGAGGTTCGCCGATGAAATTGTAACTCTGTCAGAGACAGCAAAGGACTTGGAAGAGCAGTTGAACGGAATGGACAGTGTCTTGAAAGGAGGGTATAAGATGAACATCAACAAAAGCAAATCGAGGGTAATGGAATGTAGTCGAATTAAGTCGGGTGATGCTGAGGGAATTAGATTAGGAAATGAGACACTTAAAGTAGTAAAGGAGTTTTGCTATTTGGGGAGCAGAATAACTGATGATGGTCGAAGTAGAGAGGATATAAAATGAAGACTGGTAATGGCAAGGAAAGCGTTTCTGAAGAAGAGAAATTTGTTAACATCGAGTATTGATTTAAGTGTCAGGAAGTCGTTTCTGAAGGTATTTGTATGGAGTGTAGCCATGTATGGAAGTGAAACATGGACGATAAATAGTTTAGACAAGAAGAGAATAGAAGCTTTCGAAATGTGGTGCTACAGAAGAATGCTGAAAATTAGATGGGTAGATCACATAACTAATGAGGAGGTATTGAATAGAATTGGGGAGAAGAGGAGTTTGTGGCACAACTTGACTAGAAGAAGGGATCGGTTGGTAGGACATGTTCTGAGGCATCAAGGGATCACCAATTTAGTACTGGAGGGCAGTGTGGAGGGTAAAAATCATAGAGGGAGACCAAGAGATGAATACACTAAGCAGATTCAGAAGGATGTAGGCTGCAGTAGGTACTGGGAGATGAAGAAGCTTGCACAGGATAGAGTAGCATGGAGAGCTGCATCAAACTAGTCTCAGGACTGAAGATCAGAACAACAACATTCCTTCTTAACCAAGTCAGTGATTGGTTTTCTTTGGGCCTTTGGAGTGAATTTCCCACACACATAACAAAAGTTGCCGGGGTGGTTTAGACAGTAACGAGATTTACTAGTTGCCATTTTTCTTAGTGTGAGTTTTAAACACAAAAAGTTTGCACTATCTTCCACAGGAAACCCTCACTCAGGATCACTTTCACACCACTGGATTACCACACCAACCATTTACTGATGATCTGTAGATCTTCTAGCTCTCCTCTCTAAGTCAAAAACAAACAATTAAACATCAAAACAGAAGAACAGAAAAAGCGAAATACTGAATACGAAAAATAAAAAACTCTTAAAAACTCAAAAATGGTACGTGCTAGAACATTTTGAGAGGTATATCCGGTTTCTACACACCAAAATACATACTAGTTGATGTATCACATTCGAGATGCAAAATGGCTGTTGACTAGTGTAAGTTGAAATCCATCTCTGTGATAATCTCAATAAGCTATCGACCATGGTATTTGTCATTAACAGATGTTCTTTCTGATCTGTACACCTCTTCCATAAACAGCAGTAGTCTTCCCGTTTAGTATCGCGAGAAATTATGATGTTCTATGATGATAGTTCTAAGATAGGATGTTATCTTAAAGCAGTTGTGTCTCTGCTGCCCTTTTCTTTTGTGTGATAGTGATGAGATACAAGTAGAAAGCATTATGTAGGAGGGGCTTTCAACAATTAATGCAACACACTTTTTTCTCGGCTGATTTCTATTGAAAAAATGCATAAAAAAATGCAATAATCGATAGTGGCATATCGTGGAATATTTCCACTTCGATCCCTGTAGTTTCACGAAGTCCCTTCCTCGTGCCGGCGCTTTGCGTAGCCTTTAAAATGTCGTCTGCAGCGGAAGAGCGTTCGAAGTATCATTGAGTATCTTTTGGTGGAAAACCAGAGCATCGCAAATATTTATAGGCTCTTACAGAATGTCTACAGAGACCTGGAAGTGAACAAAAGCACGGTGAGTCGTTGGGCGAGGCGTCTGTCATCGTCGCAACAAGGTCGCGGGAACCTGTCGGACATCCCGCGTGCCGTCCGGCTGCACGCAGCTGTCATTGCTGTGGTACTGAAACGTGCGGACACTCTTATTGGAGGTGGTCGACGGATGCAAACGAATTTCTCCTTCTCCATGACAACGCAAGGCTTCACACAAGTGTGCGCACCCGAGAGGAGCCCACAAACTTCACTGTACTATTCTTCGTCAACGACCCTACAGCCCGGATCTGGCACCTTACGACTTCACTATGTCTGGCCCAGTGAAGGATGCACTACGTGGATTATGGGGAAGTTTTGATGCAGCAAGACGTTAGCTACGACGTCAACGAGTAGGCTCGTACCATGCGGGCGTGCAGGCCCTCTCAATGAGGTGGCGAAACTCTTTGCATGGAACGCAGATTATGTTGAAAAATAGGATTTTTTTTTGACAGTATCAAGAGTAGGGAATAATATGGTGTATTGGAATCCTGAATAACTGACCCGCCAGGGCAGCCGAGAGCACTAACGCGCTGCTTCCTGGACTCGGGTAGGCGCACTGGCCTCGGATCGAATCCGCCCGGCGGGTTAACGACGAGGGCCGATGTGCCGGCCAGCCTGGCTGTGGTTTTTAGGCAGTTTTCCACATCCCGGTGGGTGAATACCGGGCTGGTCCGCATGTTCCGCCTCAGTTACGCGGCTCTCAGACATCTGAACACTTTCGCATTCTTCCATGGATTACACTTGACGCAGACAGTTGGGGTACACTAATTCTGCCCCGGGGGGGGGGGGGGGGGAGTACGGGGTGGCGGCAGGAAGGGCATCCGGCCACCCCTTAACCATTAACATGCCAACTCCGATTAACAATGGATGACCCTGCGTAAGTGCGGGACAAAGCTCAAGTGATAGAATAGAATTGGAATCTTGAATATTTCCAACCTGCTTTCAGAAAAAAAATGAGTGGCATTACTTATTGAACGCCCCCCTCCCCCCAACCCACCGTCCCCCGTACACATCGCAGCGCTGTTATGCTTTATTCCACACTGTAACTTTAGCTCTGAGTAAAAAGGTGAGACAAAAATGGTTCAAATGGCTCTGAGCACTATGGGACTTAACATCTGAGGTCATCAGTCCCCTGGAACTTAGAACTACTTAAACCTAACTAACCGAAGGACATCACACATATCCAAGCCCCAGGCAGGATTCGAAACTGCGACCGTAGCGGTCGCGCGGTTCCAGACTGAAGCGCCTAGAACCGCTCGGCCACAACTGCCAGCTAAATAGGTGATTACTTAATAGTTTTTATTTGTGTTAATCAGATACCGCGCAGTACTTTGCTGTGGAAAAAATTTACTGAGGAATCTGTAGTATTTGCTTGACGATGTCGCCATTTTCCTGGAGCAAAGCAAAAGTAAACCGGTGACGCCGCTTAAAGTAAAAAGAAATGTTACAGTCTGAAAGATGCGTAAGGAAGGTACAGGTGCAGATAGGTATATGCAGAAAAATAAACAGAGATATTACATCGTCCTCATAGAACTGCAATCCATAGCTAATAGCATAATATCCAATTTTTATTAGTAACTGGTAGGCATTTTGTAATGAATATTCTTACATAATTTACGTTTTTAACACAAAATACTCGTATCTCCAGCGAGGCATTGTCTGAAGTAGGTACTCACATGTGCCACTTGTATTGTTGTTCCGCTTTGTACTTGTCAATTTTTCGTGTTGATTTTCATAAATCACAAGCAGACTGATGCTGTCAGTTGTTGATGTTAGGGGCCTCAATAAATATACCCATCTTATTCTTCTTCTTTGTTACCTTTCACCGTTTCACTGCTGAGTCGACGTTGCTATAGGGGTTGTGGCAGTGTTAGTGACATCTGGTGACCAGCCTGACACCAAGACCCTCCCGGAGTGGAATTTGCGTGCCCCGTTTGTCTGCGTCTAGAGTAAATCTGACGCTAAAATGGAAGAAGGTTCTCTAAATATTTGGGGAGCGTGTAGCTGAGGCAGAACATTAGTACCAACCCGGAATTTACCTATTTAAATGTGGAAACCGCCTAAAAGCCACTTCCAGATCAACGAGCGAGGCGGCGCATCCGTTAGCACACTCTCCCCGTATTCGGGACAATGGTTCAAATTGGCGTCCTGCCATCCAAATTTAGCTTCTTCGTGATTTTCCTAAATCGCTCCAGACAAGTGCCGGGATGGTTCCTTTGACAGAGCACAGCGGATGATGCAACACTGGCTCGAATGCAACAGCACTATGCGCTCTATGACAAACTGGGAACGTTTTACTCCATGTACCAAAATGCCTTGTGGTATACTTTTCGTTCAAAATGGTTCAAATGGCTCTGAGCACTATGGGACTTAACTTCTCAGGTCATCAGTCCCCTAGAACTTAGAACTACTTAAACCTAACTAACCTAAGGACATCACACACATCCATGCCCGAGGCAGGATTCGAAACTGCGACCGTAGCGGTCGCGCGGTTTCAAACTGTAGCGCCTAGAACCGCACGGCCACCCCGTCCGGCATACTTTTTGTCAAAGTTGTGAATCTGTTAAGTCATACATATTGCTTGATCCGCCATAATCATTCATTCTTTCGGTGACCACTGTAATAATTTTGTGAATAACAAATTTCATGTCCGAATGTGCACGACTTGGTATATATTGTTGTTGAAAAATAATAGGAAACACATTAATTAGTGAAGAATATATAGGGATTTATATTAAGATACGTTTCAAGTCTTTAATTTGAATAACCTGATCCTTAATATATCATGTACAGCGATCAGTGTCCTTATAAGTCGTGCAGGATGATTGGGCATATCGAACCCTCTGCAGTGTCATTGCCCTCTTCGGCAAATCGTTATTTAACCCGAATTTTAATTATAAGTACAACCTGCAGCTATCCTTTCAACCTCAACGCAGTGAGCTGCACTAGTACACATGCAGACTCTTCTGTGCTTATAAATGCGTAAAGAGACTCTGAATTATTTGTAGTGCCCTAACCTGATGCACTGCTACAAGCTCGTTTCAGATTCGATGCTGAATAACTACTTTTAAACGGCATAAGGTCGTTTGCCGTTGTTTTATTATAATCATTACGAATAGAACATAATACAGTCATTAAAAGGCACGAAGAAAGAGGTTAAACTTACTTTATTAAAGTTTTAGTATTGGTAAGTGCACACTTAGTGATATCATACTGATACTCGAGGATAAAGTGAAATTCACTTGTACTACAGAACTCAGAACAATATACTTTGATTTCAGAATTCAAACACCATTTCCATCACAATGTTATTTATTTATAATTAATCTAGATAACATTATAGGATGTCGTTATACTTTTGATGAGGTAGTGAATGTCCTGTATTATCATTGCCGTTTTCAATCGGTAACAGTAATTACAGTGTAAAAGTTCATACGTTATTTAATTATTGATCATATCATATCAACATAGCAACGTTAGTAATACAGCGCCACCAGAACTGTTGAACATAAAGAGAAGAAACATGTATATCTATTCGACAATTGGTGTGTCAGATTTGAAAGCACAGTTACAACTATTCCATCACCTCTCACACGTCACCTCTCAAGCAAAAGTGTGTAGAAGGAAATTATGTATCGCCTGGCGTCGTGGAGCATTTAATCTCAGAATTTCAATAGTCAACTTTTACTTTATGCACTCCTTCTGTATTGTGGCGTGTCTCACTGGAGAGTGATCAACATCTCCGTGCTTACTAAGCAAACCTACGACGAAATGCACCACTCTTCTTTAGATATTCTCAAGGAACTTTGTTAATCCTGGTTGGTGAGGGTCCCAGACAGACGGAGAGTGATCAGGAATCTCTCGAACGAGTCTTTTGGAAACACTTTTTCTCGTGGGTGGTTTATATTTCCTTATAATTCTTCCAGTGTATCTCAGCCGGGCATCTGGTATCTCCTCAACTAGTTTTGGACATTCATTTAATTCAGGTAGCTCCTGAACGTTAAACAATTACTGCTGTTTCCAGTGATTTATCCGCAGTAGTGTAACCATACAACAATGAGTCTTTCGCGTATTTTTCCGCAGGACGTTACATTTTTACACTGCTAAGCTTGCTAGGATAGGGTATGAATATGAAATATCAGCATGCGCCTCTTAGAACTTTTAAGCACACTTCAGAATAGCGGACTTCGCATGTGTTGGTTAAATCTACATTGAGTCTAATAATGGAACCGTCGCCCCGAAACGTCAGTAAGCAGCACATCCTTCATGTTAAAATCATCCAGAGTGATATGCATTATTCATGCTGGCTTTAACTATCACTTAAGGGTCAAATGGAAAAAAAAATCACTGGTGACCGCCTGCGCAATCCCCACTGCTTCATTTGCGCCAGTACCACTCCCCTTTCTTAAAAAATGGTTCAAATGGCTCTAAGCACTATGGGACTTAACATCTGAGGTCATCAGTGCCCTAGACTTAAAACTAATTAAAGCTAACTAACCTAAGGACATAACACACATCCATGCCCGTGGCAGGATTCGAGCCTGCGGCCGTAGCAGCAGCTTGGTTCCCGACTGAAGCGCCTACAACCTCTCGTCCACAGCGGAAGGCTCCCCTTTGTTACAAACGTCACAAAAACTCCCCTTAGTACATCGTTGGATTAACTTAGCTGGAAGAAAGGATATCGGGGAGAAATAACTTAGCCGTAGCCTAGAGGGTTTTTCCGAGAAAGAGAAGTGCGAAAAGTGGGGAGAGAGAATGGTACAAATGGACCTGTTAAAGAGTTGGTACTGTGAATTGCCTGTACTGGTCAGTTGATAAGATATTGCCCTAAAAAAATGGCAAATTTCCAGTTTCATTCCTGATGTGATATATACTTTTAATCTGGTAATAAATTTCACAGAACACTGGAGAAGGTTCAAGCAAATGGGTGAAAGGTGGCTGATTGTGAAGACGATTCTAATGACAAATGTTCAGATGTTCAAATGTGTGTGAAATCTTACGGAACTTAACTGCTAAGGTCATCAGTCCCTAAGCTTACACACTACTTCACCTAAATTATCCTAAGGACAAACACCCATGCCCGAGGGAGGACTCGAACCTCCGCCGGGACCAGCCTCACAGTCGATTCTGACAACTATACCCTGCAGGATGCATCCAACAGTACGTTGCAGTCTCACCCACCCATAAAATCTGTGTCGGCACTAATACGAAGGGCGTTCAATAAGTAATGCGACTTATTTTTTCCTCAGCATATATTGGTTGCAAAATTGCGGAATTTGTTGTGGACATCGTGGAATAGTTCCGCTTCATCCACTATAGTTTCCTGAAGTTTCGATAGGAGGCCCCGCTATACGTAGCCTTCAAAACATCGTCTGTAACTGAGGTGCGTTTTAAGCGTAGAACTGTCATTGAGTATCTTTTGGCGGGAAACTAGAGCATTGCAAATATTCATAGGCGTTTACAGAATGTCTACGGAGACCTAGCAGTGAACGAAGGCACGATGGGATGTTGGGTGAGGTGTCTGTCATCATCGCAACAAGATCACGCAAACCCGTCCCATCTCCCGCGTGCCGGCCGGCCGCACGCAGGTGTGACTCCTGCAATGGTGGAACGTGCGGACACTCTCGTTCGAGGTGACTGACGGACCACAATCATACACCTCGCTGCACAGCTGGATGTCTCAGTTTTTAGCACTGACACACTCGTCCACTGGGTTCCTCTCCGCCTAACAGAAGACCATAAAGAGCAATGAAGGAATTCTGTGTGGAATTTCTTGCGCGTTACTAGGCTGATAGCGACAATTTTTGGTCGAACATCAATCGATGAAACATGCGTTCATAACTTCGAACCGGAAATAAAACGGCAATCCATGGAGTGAGACCCACCACCTCTCATACGAAGAAAAATTTCAGAGCCGCACCCTCAGCCGGTAACTTCATGGAGACGGTCTTCTGGAACTTTGAAACGTTCACTCTGTTTGATGTCCTCCCTTATGGTCCTACGATCAACTGGGAAGTGTATTGTGCTACCCTCAGGAGCTGAAGAAACGACTTCAGCGAGTTCGTCGCCACAAAAATGCAAACCTAGCAACGCAAGGCCACACACAAGTATATGCAACCGAGAGGAGCTCACAAAACTTTATTAGAATGTTCTTCATCATCCACCCTAAACTCGCATCTCGCACCTTCCAACTGTCATCTGTTTGGGCCAATGAAGGACACACTCCGCGGGAAGCAGTACGTTGACGGTGGAGAGCTTATTGATGTAGCAAGATGTTGGCTCCGACGTCGACCAATACAGTGGTACCACGAGAATGTACAGGCCATACCAGTAATGTGGCGTAATGCCGTCGCACTGAACGGAGATTATGTTTAAAAGTAGTCCACCCCGATAGCTGATTGGTCAGTGTGACGGATTGCCGTCCTATGGGCCCGAGTTCGATTCCCAGCTGGGTCGGAGATTTTCTCCGCTAGGGACTGGGTGTTGTGTGGTCTTCATCATCATTTCATCCCCATCCGGCGTGCAGGTCGCCCAATGTGGCGTCCAGTGTAATAAAACCTGCACCAAGGTGGCCGGACCTGCCCCGCAAGGGGCCTCTCGGCCAATGACGCCAAACGCTCATTTCCATTTCATGTTTAAAAATAGGGTTTTGTAGCAAAAGAGTGGGGAATGATATAGCGTATTGAAATCCTGAATAGACTCAACCTGCTTTTAGAAAAAAAAATGTATTGCATGATTTACTGAACGTCCCTCGTAGCTTCTGTGCAATTACTGCAGCTTACGAACTATGCCGGGTGAACTAGTGGCCCAGAATGGAGTTACTGCTAAAAGTGATTGGTATGGATACGTTTTAGTCAGTCGTTGCCATAAAAAGTTTTACCTGCCGGCCTCAGCTACATTGGTTTTTATTACTTGACTGTGAGTAACAAAAGAAAGAACATGCGGATTTTCCAAAGAATGAGGGTAAGCGTTTGCACGAATGAGATAGGCTGACTTTGAAGCATTGACTGTATATAGCACGGCATCCTCTCCACGTTCCCGTGGAAGGTTCAAACACTAGCGGTTTCATTTCGCATATGAAAGCATAGTTTCCCTCATCACAACATATTCAAGAATTTTATGAGAATTGACACTTAGATGTAACTTAACATAACGCTATGCGCTTAGCGTCGCTCATCGCCTGACACATTACTCGCAAACAAAGCACATTACGACGCACGTGTGATGACACTGATAATGTTTAAACAGCAACTGGTCGTTCGTATTATCCGATGCGTACTCTAAACTTTACGTATGATCTTGTACAACTTTGAGCTCAGAAATGTTCGTAATGCAGTACAAGGCTCAATTGTTTCAGTTTTATTCGAATAATAACATCTGCTTATAACTGTTAATAATCAAATAGGATTTCTCTAACATTTGTGACATATAGTTATCGCTCTTACTCAGTTACTAGCAGTGAGTACTGACGTCGACAACGGTAGCCTTTCCCTGTTGTAGCAACGCTAGTCAACGTTAGATCTCGTGTTTCAATGGCCGCTCCACATGATGTCAACTTGCAGCTGGTCACATGTCGCTGAAGTGAACCATATCCGTTTTTCTCACGCGTAAACGAAGGAAGAGATGCTTGTTTTTCCATTTTTCTTTTTTTTTCATTCTCTCACCTTCGTCCCTTTCATCCCCCCACCCAACGGGCTTGGGTTGGAAAACAGGAAATTTGTGGTAAGGAGTATGGGACCAAACTGCTGAGGTCAATGGTCCCTAGGCTGACGCACTATTTAATCTAACTTAAACTAGCTTACCCTAAGGACAACACACACACTCATGCCCGAGTGAGGACTCGAAACTCCGACGGGGGGAGCCCCGCGAACCGTGAGTGGACGCTTCAGACCGCATGGCTAAGGCTAGGGTTGGCTGGCTGCTGTACAACTTCCTGCTTATCAGTCACAAGCATTAAAACTAACAGCAAAGAGTTTTAAAAAAGTTTGAAAAATAAAAGAATTACATGGTTTCTAAAATTATTAAAATTATCGTCATATACTTATGGTCTTTTAAAAGAAATAATGATAAAACTGGTGAAGTACCTGTCGGTTATAGTTAAAGTAGGTTCAGTGTGGGCTAGAACTATCGTATGACAGCGAAACTTGGTAGATTTTCTAATGCGTTAATGCGGAACCGATTTACGCTGGAAAAAAATGTGTTCCCATTTTGGCTACCATGAGCAAATCCGACGCTCTGAATGCAAGAATGGCGTACAGAAACGTTGCCATACATAATGGAATAGGAACGAGACGTGGGCAGGAAAGGTCAAACTAGTGAGAAAGGCATAACGTTGATTTTATTATTAACCGCTGCTTACATGGTGTGTTCAATATGAGCACCTGAGAGGTCGACGAGATGCTGTACAGCAACAGATTTGCACCTGGTGGCCAAAATTGGAAATAATATTTGCACTAGCATGTCCATCAAGTTTCGCTGCCATACAATTACACCCTACACTGCACCTCTGTGAGTAGCTGCACTTTAATTATAAGCACTCGATATTCGTACTAATATGGGAACGACCTGTAGCAGAAGGGGGTAATTTAGGAGAGGAGGGTTTGAGTGTTTGTGATAGTCTTAGGTGTCATCGGAGCAGGAAGATTGTTTGAGAATGAATGTAATGTGTTAATGTGAGAGCGTGGGTGGTGGGGAAACGTGCGTTGCAGATCAGGACATAGTTATGAGGAGGAAGGTATAGGAGATGGTGGAAAAGGAAGAGGTATGCATGATATGGGGAAGGATAGGGGTTTGTTCAGTCTGGTAGGAGAGGTAGACGCCAGGTAGGATTTCGCTGTGTGGGTGAAGGAGTATGTTAAAATTAAGTTGTGAGACAGCAGGCGATAGCTTTAATTATCGCCTCAAAAAAATCATCTTGGAGTTTTCTGCATATTACCCTTCAGTGCGACACATTTCCCCGAACGATGGATGATTTGGCAGAGACCTTGGTTGTAGGAGTCTGCGTCTTGGGTATTCGAGAAACTCTCCACCTGGAAAATCCCCTCGTGACCACTCTGGAAATGCTTGCCACAGAAGAATCCAGAGGACAGGAGAAGGGGGACGGGGGGGGGGGGGGGGGGCAAGCAAAATTTGCTATCCCAAAAAAGAAATATGCGTGCGTATGTGGCTTGTGGAGAATACCACATTGGACAACTCTCTGTAGAGCTTCATGTTGATGGCCTACCGTAGCCTCGTCGGGAGATTTAGAGAGTGTGCTCCTGTGAGGTATCGCCCCTTATGAGCATATCTGGTAGCCCACTCCTCCCCCCCCCCCCCCCCAAAAAAAAGAAACCATGCCCAATGATAGCTAGTCTTCCCCTTTTTCGTCGGTAGTGATTACACACATTTCAACTGCTTGCTTCGCTCGTCTGTCTCGGGATAATAGTGATAATACCCAGCAGTCGTCCACGGTGAGTCATCTGGATCGGCCTGACACAGATGCAACATTTTCACATCTGCCCCTGTTCGGCGGGCTTCTTTAATGAGTGTAAGAGCGGCGAAGCCCAGCTGGTGCCAACCATGTTTAAAATGTCGTGAAAGGTGTAAAAGACTGAACCGTTACTGATTTTCATATTTCTCCTTTATAGTGTGGATTGTGATACGCTGACCTTGGGCACCAGAGCGTCCCTTCACTTCTCTTGCGATCTCTGGATCTTGACAGAGACATGGTCTTCCACTACGCTGTTCGTCATTCTGACTTGTCTGACCACAATGGAAACCTCTGCGCCATCTGACCGCTGTGCCATATGACAATGCATTTTTCGCTTGCAAAAAAAATGGTTCAAATGGCTCTGAGCACTATGGGACTCAACTGCTGTGGTCATAAGTCCCCTAGAACTTAGAACTACTTAAACCTAACTAACCTAAGGACATCACACACATCCATGCCCGAGGCAGGATTCGAACCTGCGACCGTAGCGGTTGTGCGGTTCCAGACTGTAGCGCCTTTAACCGCTCGGCCACTCTGGCCGGCTTTTGGCTTGCACTTCCACCAACTCAGCAAGAATTTTTGCAGCATTGATCCCCTTCAAATGCGGAAAACAAATTTCTACATGATACTCCACTTTATTTGGCAATTTTGTATTGGGTCCTCTACAACCCTGTAGGGTACGGATTTCATCATGTACCAGGACTACAAAGAAAAACAAAATATTAATTGCGTAATATATGCAGCCCATCGTTGACAGAATAGCGGGAAAGAAGTAATATGGTAAATCTAAGGTAAAAACGAATTTCTCTCAGACGGCAATCAAATGATCTTAAATGTTATTATAACAGCATCCATTTCGCGGCCTCGAATCTCGTCTTCAGGTGCACCTGACCACATTAAAGAATTATAATAATTACAATTGCATACTTCGTTTCTGTTGCATGAGGCTGGATTATGACTTACACACTCTTGTTGTAAATACAATATTTGTTTACTGAAGGTGTAAAGTGATTGTCAACGCCACGAGATGATACGCAACATACATAGATAAGGTAATATCACGGCACAGATGTTGCTGCCTATGACTCAATGAAATTATTTTTATTTTTACATTTCACTTGAACATGAAGGCAGTAATTTATCTCACGACCGGTTGAGGTCAAGGAATTTCTTAACACAAATCAAGAAGTATTGCCGTTGTATTATGTAAGCTTGACAAACTGAGCAAGTTAATAATGCGTTGGTCCACCTCTGGCCCCTATTCAAGCGGTTATTCGACTTGGCACTGATTGGTAGTGTTGTTGGGTGTCATCCTGAGTGATATAATGCTAAATTCTGCACAATTGACGCGGTAGATCGTCAAAATCCCCAACAGCTTGGAGGACCTGCCCATAACGCCCCAAACGTACTCAATTAGGGATCGAGCGACATTTCTGGCCAAGGTAGGGTTTAGCAAGCACGAAGACAAGAAACTCTCGGTGTGTGCGAGCGGATTATGTTGCTTAAATGTAAGCCCAGATGGCTTGCCATGAAAGACAACAAAACGGGACGTAGAATATCGTTGACGTACCGCTGTGCTGCAAGGGAGCTGCGGATGACAACCAAAGGGATCCGTGCTATGAAATGAAATGGCAGCCCAGACCATCACTCCTGGTTGTCGAGCCAGCCGTGGTGGCCGAGCGGTTCCAAGCGCTTCAGTCCGGAACCGCGCGACCGCTACGGTCGCTGGTTCGAATCCTGCCTCGGGCATAGATGTGTGTGATGTGCTTAGATTAGTTAGGTTTAAGTAGTTCTAGGTTCTAGGGAACGGAAGACCTTAGATGTTAAGTCCCATAGTGCTCAGAACCATTTTTGAACCTGGTTGTCGGGCCGTATGGCGGGCAACAGGCAGGCTGGTATCCCACGGCTGTTCCGGGCGTCTTCAGACACGTCTTCGGTGGTGATCGAGCCCCATTTCGAAGTGGGACTCATCAGTGAAGACGATTCTACTTCACTCAATAGTTCGCCACGGTAGCTGAGTGGAGCCGGCATGGTAGCTCAGCGTGTTCGGTCAGAGAGCCGGTGACCCTCTGTAATAAAAAAAAAACTGAGTAAAGGAATCAACTATCAAACTGAGCGGATATCGTGTGACGTCAGCCCACACTAAACGCAACGAACAATATCGAACAAATAAAAAAAAAATTTAAAAAATGGACAGTGCTCCGGCTTGTCATGCCAGGGGGCCAGAGTTCGATTTCCGGCTAGGTTCGAGATTTTCTCCGCTCACCGACTGGGAGTTCGTGTCGTCTTCATAATCATCGTTTCCTCCTCATCGACGCGCAAGTCGCCGAAGTGCCGTCACCTCAAAAGACTTGGCCCAGGCAATCGGGCGTACCTGCCGGGAGGCCCTCGCCACACAAAATTTCGTTTTTTTACCCCAGTCGACGAGATTCCAAGCCGAATGTGACCGACGCCATCGCAAACTGGCTTGTTGGTATTCAGAGGTCAATGGTAGTCTGCAAATGGGTCACCGTGAGCGCAGCCCCATTTCTGTGGCTAACTATTAATGGTCAGCTGCGCGCCGGCTCAATGATAGTAATGAATCAGCAGTTATGAGTGGTTCTCTGAGAATTGCTCGGTTCTCTTGCTCTGTTCTCTCTCTAGTCGACCGTCTCTTCTTGACGCTGTGTTCGGCCATGGTTCTCCCATTCTTGGCAAAATCGTCGAATAATGTCTTCTCTCCTATTGAGATGCTGAGTGATTCGCCGATTACTCCAACCAGCTTCTTTGACTATAACTACACGTCCTGTCTCAAATGCTGACATCTGCCTATATTGTTCACGCATGTGCTTGAGAGGCTTAATTACTGTCCAACTGATTACACAGAGAGAAATCCGCTGAAACTTTACGCCGTCCTATCGATGTGTCTCCTGTTTACTAACTTTGCCAGCTGCTTGGTGTAACTGCGCTGCAATGTCATACATTCACTCATCGGCGGCCAAAGTTTACAATTTTGCATTCTCTTTCCTTACCTGTACGAACATCCATTTGTGACCAGTTTGCATAACTTTTTCGCAGTGCGACTTTTTCTCTTCTTTTCTTTCTTTTTTATTATTATATTGTATTACAAAGAGCGTTCAAAAAGTTTTGCACAGTCATCTCTATTTTTTTTTATTTTTTGCAGGAAGAGAATGAAATTTTTGTGGACGTACTTGGAACATTTAGCTATACAATGAGCCTACTCAATGTAACCTCCATGAGCTGTGACGCATCTGGCCCAACGTTCTTCCCCTGATGTAAATGCACTTCGGTAAAATTCTGGGGCTCGACGTTTACACCATCGCTTGACACAGGAAATAAGGTCTTTCTGACTATCAAACGTTTTACCGTAGGTGGACCTTCAGACGACCAAAGAGGTAAAAATAAGACGGAGCCAAGTCCGGACTGTAGGGAGGATGAGGAACAATTTTCCAACTCATTTTCCTGATTTTTTTTCTGCGTCATAACGGCTGTATGGGGTTTGGCATTACCATGGTGTCGTCTGATGAGCTGACTCTGAAGCTGTGGTCTGTGGGTCATGACGGCACGTCGCAGCGTGTCCAGTGACAAACAGTAACAGTCCCAGTCAATTGAGGAGCCAGGTTCCAAAAAGCCAATGGAAATGACACACACTGATAACAGAAGAATGGGGCTATCACCTTTCGGCCTGTGTTCGTGAAAGTCTTGGTTGCTTCTTTCGAGGGGAACCCGTATGACGCCACTCCAAGGATTGGGTTTTGCACTCCGGTTCGGACAAAACCAACCACGCTTCATCCTCGGCAATGACGCCGTCAAAACACCGTTTCCACTTTTCAGTAAAGGTCTTCATGAGATCCTCGCACACATTCTTCCTCATCGTTTTCATTTCACTTGTTAATAATCTTGGCACCCAAAGTGCACAGATTTTTCGGTACCAGTGATACCACACTTCCCAATGACAAACGAGTCATTTCAGGAAGCTGTCGTGTCGTCACACATCTGTCATTTTGGATGATTTGATCAATGGTCTCCTTATTCACATCACTCACTGCCGTCGATGGTCTACCGCATTGTGGATTATCCAGTAGAGAGAAATCATCTACATCTACATCTACGTGATTGCTCTGCTATTCACAATAAAGTGCCTGGCAGAGGGTTCAATGAACCACCTTCATGCTGTCTCTTTACCGTTCCACTCTCGAACGGCACGCAGGAAAAAGGAGCACTTAAAGTTTTCTGTGCGAGCCCTGATTTCTCTTATTTTATCGTGATGATCATTTCTTCCTATGTATTCCACCTTCTTTAAACCCCTGCAACCACTGCTGGATACTGCTGTGATCCACTGTGTCCTCCCCATCAACAGGGAGCAACTTTTTGTGAATCGATGTGGCAGAGTCATCGCCGGTCTTGAAGAGGAACTCCATTACAGACCGTTGTCGCATCCTGACATCTACTTGATGGTCCGTTATGGCTCACCTGTAAATAAAAGAAAATACTTTTATAAACCAACTTATAGTTAAAATTTCCAAATATGTTCACAATAAATTTCATTCGCCTTCTGTAAAAAATAAAAAAAATAGAGACGATTGTGCAAAGTTTTTGAACGCTCTTTGTAGAATAAAACTGAAGATCGTTAATTGTAGTGTGAGGTAAAATCAGTCTTGCTCCGATTTAACTTTGTCGAGGCGATAATTCAAACATTATCAGGATTCCTCGTAGAGAGGGTGTGTGAGTAGGGTCTTCACAACCTTAAACGATCTTTTATCAGTTCTGCTGACGGTGTCTTCTTACGAGCTCTGTATGCAGGACGAAGAAAAAATGTCGCACTTGGAGACTGGTATGCGATTCCTCATCCAAATTCAAGCCAACATTTATCAAGCGAACTCAGATCGGGTGTATTTTGAAATGTGTATCAGAACGAGGAGCTGGTACCGCTGTCACATCGTGCAGCGCATCGGAATCTGCAGAGAAACGTTTATCGCCCCGCGCCACCATACCAGCTGTCGTAGCTCAGTGAGTAGATGATGTTGCTGATGTGACGCAGTGGATAGTGCCGTAGTTTTTCACTCATATTCACAAGACAGTGGGATTCATTAACGCCGGCACGGTAGCTCAACGTGTTAGGTAAGAGGGCTGGCTGCCCTCTGCAAGAAAAGAAAAAGAAATAAGGACTGAGTCAAATATTCAATGATGAAATTGATGAGGTTTTATATGACGTCCGCCCAGACCAATCTGCATGACTTAGACAAATGCCAAACATCTGGCGTAAAACACTCGCAAGAACACAGATTCTCGTGCGGGCAGAGCAGCGAAATATAGGAGCCTCTAGAAGTATAATAGCACACATGAATAGAACAGACTTCAGAGCCCTCTCGATAACGCCACTCACCGTCTCTGACCCTGAAAGCTTTCCGAGGCCTAAGCGCATCGCTACTATGTGGGTCCTCGCGATGACAGCGCGTACAGTCGTCACAAAACACCAGGAGGACAAAGTGAGCTTCCTCGTGGACTTGTGGGAGGAGCACAAGGGGGCAAAACAGCGGGAAAACTACACGGAATGTTCCAGAACTTCCTAGAGATCGCGCTGGACGCAGCCTTCTGGGATGTTGTCCAGAACACGTGACGAGACCGCCGCCGCCCCCACATCACCCACAGTCCCACACCGCCGTCGTCGCTGCTGTCGGTCTCCCACCAACGCCACAGCCCACAAAAGTGTAGTGAAAAGTGGACGTGCAAATCTAGAGCAATTAAACATGTTCTCTTGTGTACAAGGGACCCGTATCCTCTCGTGTCGAACAAAAACCTGCGAAAATCGAAGATCATCACCAATAATAAAAATCTTAAGTTTACAAATTTAGTGTTTTATTTATTTTTTCATGCAGAAAGGTGTAATGAAAAAGTGATTATGATTTTATGTGTTTGAATTTTTCTTGTATTCTTTATATCTCATCTTGTCGTGTGCATACAAACACGCGAGTTCTAGGCGCTTCAGTCTGGAACAGCGCGGCCGCTACGGTCGCAGGTTCGAATCCTGCCTTGGGCATGGATGTGTGTGATGTCCTTAGGTTAGTTAGGTTTAAGTAGTTCTAAGTTCTAGCGGACTGATGGCCTCAGATGTTAAGTCCCATAGTGCTCAGAGCCATTTGAACCATTTGAACCAAACACGCGACAACGAAGTCCTCTCATCGGAGAGAAGCAACGCATTCAATTTTATGTCTTTGTAAATATGTATTTTAAGTAGTCAGCCCAAACAAAAATGTGCCACACCTTCCCTAGCTCCATCATCCTCCCCCCTCTCCTCATCTCCCTCCATTTTCTCCTTTTCGCCTCGCTCTCCTCCCTGGTTTGTCTATTTCTACTCTACTAATACCCATAGGTATGATTCTGTTTCATTTTTGATCCCTTCACCTTTGTCCTGGATCAATATTTCGTATATAAATAATAACTGACACTCTCATTATACATATGTATGTATTTTTTGTTTAAATGTATATCGATGTACTAAAAAACAATTGTCTCTCAGTTTAAATCAGACAAGAGTGATAAGAGATAAACTGAAACACAACTTGAAGAACACATAAATCTCTTTTAACAAAAGCATATTAAAAAAATGAGTAATATTAGAAAAAAATAGAATAAAATGTACTAAACTCAAAAGTCTGTCAACAAACAAAAGACTTTCAAACGAATTAATAGACCCCTATATCATATAAAATTATAACATTTGTGTCTGTTCCTTGGTATACACAGAAGGAAGTAAAGCATTGTGTAAAAAAATGTGACAGTTACATTTTGCAAAAAAAAGGTTAAATACTTTACAAAGAAAAAATGACCAAATGATGAGAACAATCACGAAAAAAACCTGTCGGGACATAAAAGCGACATCCCCCCTGGAGGTATGGTTCAGATACCTGTCAGGCGTCTTTTTTATTTTCTGGAGATCCATTCCGTAGTTCTCGTCTTTTATAAGGTGAACATCATTTTGTCACATGGAAATAGACTATCATATGACAACGGGAGCCATTAAACTGCATGCGTGTGTCAACTACTCGCGCAGTGCTCAACCATAACTGGTCCTGTCAAGCTCAACTAGGGCGGCATCCCGATGGAGCACACAAACGATAATTACGTCGATATGCTTTTGTTGCTGGGGATGTACCCGATAACCAAGCTGCCGCTACTGCTCGTGCTTATGTTCACTGCCCCCTCGAAGGCGGCATACTGATAAGAATGTTTTTCGTCACTTGGAGCCACCGCTTCTAGAAACTGGTAATCTTCGTCCACATGTAATGGACAAATCTCGTCCAAGGACAGGCTGTACTGCACCAACAGAGGACACGAGTCTTGAAATCGTTCACCGATCACCTCGGCGAAGCACCTGCGATATTGCAAGGCAGTTCCAGATGCCTGGGGCGATGAAGAACTGCATCCGTATCATTACACGTTAACACCAGCGGCCAGAAGAACACGTTCGACGACTGTACTTATATGAATGGCTTTTGCACCAAGTGGAAGATAACGATAATTTTATACATAACGTGATATGGACTGAAAAGTCTAGCTTGACTCGTGAAGGTATTTTCAACGTTCATAAATGCCATTATACACTCCTGGAAATTGAAATAAGAACACCGTGAATTCATTGTCCCAGGAAGGGGAAACTTTATTGACACATTCCTGGGGTCAGATACATCACATGATCACACTGACAGAACCACAGGCACATAGACACAGGCAACAGAGCATGCACAATGTCGGCACTAGTACACTGTATATCCACCTTTCGCAGCAATGCAGGCTGCTATTCTCCCATGGAGACGATCGTAGAGATGCTGGATGTAGTCCTGTGGAACGGCTTGCCATGCCATTTCCACCTGGCGCCACAGTTGGACCAGCGTTCGTGCTGGACGTGCAGACCGCGTGAGACGACGCTTCATCCAGTCCCAAACATGCTCAATGGGGGACAGATCCGGAGATCTTGCTGGCCAGGGTAGTTGACTTATACCTTCTAGAGCACGTTGGGTGGCACGGGATACATGCGGACGTGCATTGTCCTGTTGGAACAGCAAGTTCCCTTGCCGTTCTAGGAATGGTAGAACGATGGGTTCGATGACGGTTTGGATGTACCATGCACTATTCAGTGTCCCCTCGACGATCACCAGTGGTGTACGGCCAGTGTAGCAGATCGCTCCCCACGCCATGATGCCGGGTGTTGGCCCTGTGTGCCTCGGTCGTATGCAGTCCTGATTGTGGCGCTCACCTGCACGGCGCCAAACACGCATACGACCATCATTGGCACCAAGGCAGAAGCGACTCTCATCGCTGAAGACGACACGTCTCCATTCGTCCCTCCATTCACGCCTGTCGCGACACCACTGCAGGCGGGCTGCACGATGTTGGGGCGTGAGCGGAAGACGGCCTAACGGTGTGCGGGACCGTAGCCCAGCTTCATGGAGACGGTTGCGAATGGTCCTCGCCGATACCCCAGGAGCAACAGTGTCCCTAATTTGCTGGGAAGTGGCGGTGCGGTCCCCTACGGCACTGCGTAGAATCCTACGGTCTTGGCATGCATCCGTGCGTCGCTGCGGTCCGGTCCCAGGTCGACGGGCACGTGCACCTTCCGCCGACCACTGGCGACAACATCGATGTACTGTGGAGACCTCACGCCCCACGTGTTGAACAATTCGGGGGTACGTCCACCCGGCCTCCCGCATGCCCACTATACGCCCTCGCTCAAAGTCCGTCAACTGCACATACGGTTCACGTCCACGCTGTCGCGGCATGCTACCAGTGTTAAAGACTGCGATGGAGCTCCGTATGGCACGGCAAACTGGCTGACACTGACGGCGGCGGTGCACAAATGCTGCGCAGCTAGCGCCATTCGACGGCCAACGCCGCGGTTCCCGGTGTGTTCGCTGTGCCGTGCGTGTGATCATTGCTTGTACAGCCCTCTCGCAGTGTCCGGAGCAAGTATGGAGGGTCTGACACACCGGTGTCAATGTGTTCTTTTTTCCATTTCCAGGAGTGTAGGTCCGAACACAACTCACATGTCACCCATGAACGTGGCTTTCAGGCATGCTTTGGCATAAACCTGTGGGTTGGAATTATGGGAGGCGTGCTTTTGGGCTCTTACCTATTGCCGGACAACCTGAATGCGCCTCTGTATCGTAAGTGTCTTTGCAGTACTTTGCCTGATGCATTAGAAAACGTTCCACTTGGTGTTCGACGACGGCTATGATTTCAGCATGATGATGCACCGCCATAGTTTGGAAAGAATGTTCGTAATTATTTAAATAAAGCGTTTTCAGAGTAACGGATTGGTCGTGGAGGCCCAATATTGTGGCCTCCACGGTCCACGGACCTTAATTCACTAGATTTTTATTTGTGGGGACACTTAAAGGAATAAGTTTATCGTACTTCACTCACTGACGTACACGCCCTAATAGCACGCGTGCACGCCGCTTCGGCAATGATGGATGCAGGTGTGTTGTGTAGCCTCCAGCAAAGTATGATCCAGCTAGTGGCGAAGAGCTTGCAAATGCAAGGTGGTCGCTTTGAACATTAGCTCTAATGTGAATGTTGCTCTATGTGTACGTACCAGATCTGTGAAGATAAGCCTGCAAGTCAACCGTAAAGTTCGGAGTTATTTGCGCAGGACATACTGTACAATCTAGTGTAGCCTGCTTGTTGTTGCTTCGTCTCTCTAAACTAATGCGACAGCTGCGGCGCATAGTGCAACGTTCATGCTGCCTGTTCTTGGCCACACTGCACGTAGTTACAGCGTTGCTAGAAACTCATTTTTTAAAATCGCATTTCTGTTAAACCTATGGTCGAGAGTCCGCACCGAGCGAGGTGGCGCAGTGGTTAGCACACTGGACTCGCATTCGGGAGGACGACGGTTCAATCCCGTCTCCGTCCATCCTGATTGAGTTTTTCCGTGATTTCCCTAAATCGCTTCAGGCAAATGCCGGGATGGTTCCTTTGAAAGGGCACGGCCGATTTCCTTCCCCATCCTTCCCTCACCCGAGCTTGTGCTCCGTCTCTAATGACCTCGTTGTCGACGGGACGTTAAACACTAATCTCCCCCTCCGAGAGTGCGCCCCGGTAGCTGAGTGGTCGCCGGCACGGTACCTCAGCGTTCTCGGTCAGAGGGTTAGCTACCCGCTGTAATAAAAAACTGAGTGCACGAACCAACAGAGAACCTTAACGGGTGTCTTCGGACATCCACCACGAACAAATCCAACGAAAAAAAAAAAAAAAAAAAAAACGCCGGCATGGTAGCTCAGCGTGTTCGGTCAAAGGATTTAGCAACCCTCTGTAATAAAAAAAACTGAGTGAACGAATCAACGAACAACCTGAACGACTGTCTTCGGACGTCCGCCATGAACAAATTCAACGAACAATATAGAACAAAATAAAGTCAACAAAACAAATTGGTAGAGCGTCACAACGTCCTACTAAAGGTTATGAGGTCGAAATCCATGAATGACTTAAAAAAAAAAGAAAAAAAGTAGTGGTCAGCGTGGCGGCTGTCACGCCAAGGGGCTCGGGTTCGATTCCCGGCTGGGTTGGAGATTTTCTGCGCTCAGGGACTGGGTGTTGTGTTGTCCTTCCTATCATTTCATCATCATTCAGTGGAAGGCAACGGGAAACCAGCACTGGCATCGCTTCCCTAGACGCTCATGCGGTGGACCTCTCTGACGAGGCTTCCCCCATGACAAGACCTGCCGTAAGGCACAACACAAAGTTTTTTATTGACGAGACTAGGTTTTGCTAGATAAGCTTTCGTCTTAAATATGGATGAAGAACTCCAAGCCGACAGCTAAGTGCGGCAGTTTTTCTTCACCCTGTATACGAATTAAGAAAATAAAGTAGAGAAAAGTTACAAGTTGTGTGATGTCGGCGCCGCAGCCTCTCTGGTGTGACGCCCCAGTGTGTTACCTACCTACGGAAGCGCGCCATCCTAATAACTCAGGCGTCAGATAAATACGCGACTGAAGGAGCGGTATCGATTGTCGCGGTGCGGCAGGTGGTGGTGGGTGAGGAAGAGCGCAGTAATCCCCGCGCTGGCAGCCGGCGGTTCCCAGACAGCCACCGCTCTGCTGTGCCGCTGCGCTGTGTGGCTGTGTGTGTCGCTCGGCTGGAGCCGATATTTGGCGCCGGCTGCGGCGGCGGCATCCAGCCAGCCAGTGCTGCGAATTCGCTCGCATTAATCCGATCAGCTCTGCATAAGAACCGATCCGGAGCTCGTGAAATACAATAAAATATGCACGGCCGGGCAGGAGGGGCCGGTTTATTTGCGAATAAAAGTCGGCGCTGTTTGCGCGAGGCGCGGCCGTAGCAGGGAGGGGGGGGGGCGGTGGGGGAGGGGGGGGGGGGGGGGGCGTGTCGCGCTGCAGACCTCGCGAGCGAGATAACTGTTTTTGTTTACTGCTCTCGCCGATTTGTTAGCGGCAGTTACATTTGCGGCACGTCCGACAAATAACATTTAGCGTGCGGAAATTTGAAAAGTTTTGGGAGGCTATCCCACTTATTCACCGGTTCAGCGCCATCCGTTGAAATAAAGGTTTAAAAATATTCAGTTTGTTTTCTTATCCGACAATGATGGATACTGTGAAGTGTGGCCTTTCGCGGTTAGGGAGTCAATAACCATTTGACAAAGTTAACAGCCGAATACACTATTTGATCAGAAGTATCCCAACACCCCTACAGAAAGCGTAAAACTCAGCACTAGCCTTCTCGAGATGCGGACCCGAGACTATAAAAGGAGGCAGGAACCTTTGTAGAGAAGCAGTAACAGCAAAACTGTTCTCTCAGGAGAGCTCGGTGGCGTCGAACGTGCACTAGTCACTGGATGCCACCTGAGTAACAGATCCCTCAGGGACATTTAAACTCTTCTAAAGCTGCCGAAGTCAGCTGTTGGTGATGTGAGTGCGAAGTGTAAATGCGAAGAAACAACCACAGCGACACCAGGACCAGTCAGATCTCATGTACTTGACACACAGGAAACATCGAATATTGCGGAGCGTGGTTCTAAAAGATCACCTGAAATCTGCAGAAGGATTCACTCGTGAGCTGCAAAGGACCATCAGCAGTAGGCTGGCTCGATGACTGTGCAAAGGGCGTTAGAAACAGTGGGTTACAAATGGTCGAGGAGCTCTTCTTGATCCACATATTTCTGTAGGAAACGTTAAGCGATGTGTGAAGTGGTGTAAAGAGCGACGACATTGGACGGTTGATGGCTGGAAGCGAGTGATTTGGAGTGACGAATCACGCTATATCGTGAGGCTATTCGAAGGCAGGATGTGGGTTTGGCGATCGCCTGGGAAACGTTACTTGCCATCATGTTTAGTGGCAACAGTGAAGTGCGGAGGAAGTGAGGAAGTGATGTTACGGTAAGGGTATGTTTTTCGTAGGTATAGTGGGGTCTCTTTATTGCGCTAAAGAACACATTAAATGCGTAAGGATATCAACACACTTTTACAGCACTGTGCACTGTAAACAGTTTGGATCAGCATGACATAGCAACTAGTCACAACACAAACATCATGAAATGGACTGCCCCCCCTTCTACATGAATCAAACGTAACACCTTTGTTAGGACGTCGACTTCACTGCAGACTCCAGCGTTCAGCATCAAGGTCTTCTTTGTTTCCGCTCCTGAGGAAGAATGGCATGGCATCCCTCTACAAATATTCTGACATCTCACTGAAAGTGTCCCCAGGAGACTTCCAGCCGTCATAAAGACGAAAAGAGGACGCACCCTATATTAATGACCACTAAAAGGTGTCCGGATACTTTTGATCAGATAGCGTACGCGCACTTTTAAGAAGACTCTTGGCGACAACGGCAGAATCGAAAGAGCTCGAATGACAGCGATCGAAATTGACTAATTCTTGGTCACTGCCTCCTTTACCTAACAGATTGCACTGCGTTTAGTGCATCTACGTCTGAAAAAGCCAGAGGTGACTCTTGTCGTTACTGATGACTGAAACATTACCAATAATTTTGTCTGAAATATTTCATTTATAGACATAATTTTTAAATTGAGTGTTATCTGCTAGTTATCTTTGATGACTGGAAACTGATCAGTACCGGTCAGCGCTGTTCGATTTCTGTCAGACAGCCACCCCCATCAGTCACTTCACCGACAGTCTTTTTAGAGTCCGCGGATAGTATTTTCAGTGGTGTCAACAGTACGAATACAAAAGAGTAGCAAGAAAGTGCGATCAGTATCTAAAGATGAAATACATCGTCAGTTGTTAATGCGCCAGGTTACCAGACGAGGGCCTTTGATTTGCCCTGGTTGCCAGTTTTGAAGCTACTGCAACGAATTAAGGAAACATTGGTAGAAGTCAGCCTCACGTAATATCAGTTATGGTTCCGGTGAAATATTGCAACACGCAAGACAATACTGACACTCAGACTTATCTCACATGGCAAACCTATATTTACGGCATCTGTAAATACAGAAAAAGCTTTTTACATTTTTGACCGAAATACAGTACCTGAAATTCTTTAGTTAATAGAGATAAAATACAAGGAGCGGAAGGTTATCTACAATTTGTACATAAATCACACTGCGGATATAAGAGTCCAAAGAGATTAAAGTCCCAAGGATATGAAGGGAAAGCAATAGTGAGAAGGGAGTGAGAGAGTTGCAACCTATGCCCGATGAGTTTTCGGTGACTTAGTAATTTTCTTAGAGACGGTAAACGACTTCGAAGAGCAGATGAAAGGAATGGATAGTGCCCTGAAAAGAGACTACAAGATGAACATGAACAAAAATGAAACACAAATGATGGAAAGAAGTTTAAGAAAATGCTACTGACAAATGTAACTCAGAATATGAACCATAGTAATACAGATTATTTCCTAAAAAGTCAGTTTGGCTAAAATTCTGAACAAAAACAAAACGAATATAACGCAAGTCGAAAGTACAGCGGAAAAAAGCACAATACCCCTACGAGACATCAGGCGAACACCGCGTAACTCAGCATGCAATTATGAAAATGGCATCTGCTCGGTGAGGAAGAGAATCGATCCACAAGTTTCGTCACAAATGCAATATCCTACTGTAGCTACTCATTGATCATTAGATCCTGTAGAGCTACGAAACTGCAGGAATGCTGAATGATACCTGTCACTGTTATGTTTTTCTCTCTGCTCCATATAGTCCCAGACATTTTCTATGCGACTAAGATCGTGTGATTTAGGGGGCCAGTCGATGTGCGAAAAGGTGCCTGTATATTCGTCAAGCCAAGGGCGTCCGTGTGTATGTGTGTGTGTGTGTGTGTGTGTGTGTGTGTGTGTGTGTGTGTGTGTGTGCTGTCCTGTGAATAGGGCTGCTGTCATCTTGGAAAGCGGGAGTGTCCATATCGTTCTGATCATGAAGATGTGGAAGTAAGGGAAGCGCTTTGTTCCCAAGGATGTTGAAAGGAACACCTTGGTTAATGTTTACGGTAACCAGGATGAGCAGGACAGAGCCTTAACTATACCCTACAAGCACTGCCACTTATCACCTCACTGGGCTGTCGGTGCTCTCGATGTTTTTTATCATTTGAAAATAGCTAAAGTCGCGACTCGTTGGAGCACATTACACGTCACTATTCGGTTACTGTCCAGTTTCAATGCGATCCATTGTAAATGTGCAACTTGATGTGCTACTGTGAACAATGATCTTTTACAAAGAACCCAACTCCGAATTTTGATCGCATGCAGTTGTATCGCATTCTTCGCTTGGTACCCACACTCAAAAAAAACAAAAAAACACGAAGAAATTATCTGAATGGAACGGAAACCTATAGGTGTGATTTACATATACAGATCACTACAATTTCAAAAAAAATTAATTCTTTATTCAAGAGATAGAGCATCACAAATTGATCAAATCAACAAAGCGTGCAAAGCATGCGTCCACCTTTGGCCCTTATCGAAGCAGTTGTCTGCCTCGGCATTGATTGATATGGGTGCTGGATGTCCTCTTGAGGGAGATCGTTCCAAATCCTGCCCAGTTGGCGCGTTAGGTCGTCAAAATCCCTAGATGGTTGAAGGTCTCTGCCCATAATGCTCCAAATGTTCTTAGTTGTGGAGAGTTCCGGTGTTCAAGGGTTTGGCAAGCACGACGGTAAGCAGCAGAAATTCTCACCGTGTATGGGCGGGCATTATCTTACTGGATGTAAGTCCAGGATTGCTTGACATGAAGGACAACGAAATGGGGCGTAGAATATCGTCAACGTACCGCGGTGCTGAAAGGGTGCCACGGATGACAACCAAAGGGGTCCGTGCTACGAAATGAAATGGCAACCCAGACCATCACTCCTGGTTGTCGGACCATATAGCGGGCGATAGTCAGGTTGTTATCTCATTGCTGTCGAGGGTGTCTCCGGACACGCCTTCGCTGGTCATCAGGACTCATCACTGAAAACAATTCTACTCCAGTTAGTGAGATCCCAGGCCGAATAAATGACCAGAGACGCTCCAGACAGCGGTGGGATACCAACATGACTGTCGCCCGCCATATGGCCCGAACAACCTGTAACGCCGGAAATGCATATCCTCCTATTTCCATCTATTGTACTATAATTTGTTTTCCTTATTTTTGCTACCTGAATATATGATATTTCTGTGTCTTTACATATTGTAATTGTTTTACTATTTGTATATATATATGTATATATGCATTTTTGTCGATGTATAATTGGTTTGTTTCGTAAATATTATTTGTATTTTTACGCTGGGTCTTGCCTAGGGAAAACTGCTATCGAACGATTACATCGATAGGTCGTGTGAAGAATCAAAGTGTGTAGGATCTTTGGAAGTGTTAACTCTGCCGCGTGGGGCGCGGGCAGTGGGAGTCTGGCGGGAGTAGCGAGTGGAGCAGGTGTTGTGTGACGCTCCCGCGAGTTGCCGCGCTTTCGGGGTTTGGCAGCATGTAATTGCGCTCGACTCGCGATGATAGTTTCTGACATGGTGTCGCGGACGGGAAGCATTAGCTGGCGCACATCAAGAGCCCGTTTCGCCTGGTGACCGTGTCGAGAAGAAGGCGCGCCAACATCCAGCTTCTGCAACAGCGACGGCCGACAATGAGTGACTGTCGCCACCTCCTCGATCGACGGCTTCAAACCTTCAATCAACCAACAAGGAAGACTAAAAGCACGTAAAGTTTCAGAACTGTATGGCAGACCTCAGCTTTTCAAATTGTTCCATTTGCCTCGCAAAATTACAGCAACTTAGCATGAACCTTTGTTGCTCATTGTCCCAATTGCATTGCCAAGCAGGGTCCCTTCCTTTTCCGAAATGAACCCGAGTGTCGTTGAAATTCAAACGCCAGCATTAAAATAATATAATTAGATTTCACTGCTTTAATTTCAAAGTTCAGTAGCTGGCTACAATATTTAGGTTACACGAGCACAAATTTAGAGTGCGAGTTTTGTTAGCATATTTTAGCTTACCTGTGACTGCAGCTCAGCTTGGTACGTACTAAATTTTACTATTGTTAATAGTTCAGAATCATTTAATTCAAGTTCAAAGTTAAATCTCTTGTTTCTAAATTGCGTAGAGTCAAGTTGCTTTTGAAATGATTGTTGAGGTAGTCCAAGACTAACCGTATTTTACTGGATTTCGATGTGCTTCAGAAAGAAAGCTCACTATTAACTTCAGTCACTAAATTAACTTTCGATTTTCCGATTTTATTAATTCTTTTGCTAAATTAAGTCAGAGTGTAGCGAAATTTATTACTTCTGACAAACTTTCAGTTTTTTACACTACACGTGTCAACCTTCAGTTGCCACGCTTCTAGTGTTAATTATATGTGTAATAACCTTCCTTTTCAGTTACTATAGTAATTGTCCTTAGGACTGGCGACCGTGATTTCCCCCAAATCTCAAATATCTAATTACCGCTAGTTAATTGTTAACGTAACGGCCGCACATTTACTTTCTTTATTAACTTTATCCCTTTTCAAAATTAATTTTCACCAGTTTCATTTGCATTTTTCCTTTCATTTAGATGTAACCCTTTCCTCCCTCTTTACCGATAGATTAACTTCGGTGACGATTGCTTTTCCCAAATTTCCATTAGGTACACGCGGTTTAATTTTTCACTGTCTTTAAGGTCGATAAGTGAGAGGGGGAGGTTACACGTGGCGACCTGGTGACAGGACAATCTTCAAATTTGAGGTTGTTCTGGACACGAATTTTGCATTGTGCAAATCTCGTAACAAAGTACTGGTTACGAAATGGTCGATACGTCAGCGAGAATATTCGTGTGAGGAATCCTAATTAGAGTTGAGATTTGGCAGTTATATTGAAAATTATTAAAATGAGTGAAGGCAACAATTACCAAAATTTGGTAGACTTAGATACGGAACAATCGGTCGAACAGTGGGAAACGCGCACCGCGGTACCCATTGTTCAGGGACAGGCGGCTAGCATGAAAGACGCGACCGCCGAAACGCAACAAAGAGCAGAAATGGAATTCCACACTTTAGAAAATGTTTCGGAGTCGGAAGTGAAAATCAAATGCGAATCCCTTGATGACGAATACGGGGGGACAATTAAAGAGGAAGCCGCTACGGAAGTAAAACCGGTAGTTTCCGGGAATTTAACTGATTTATTGAATGTTTTGATTAACGAAATCAAGAGTCAATCGGCCAAGCAAGAAGCTCAGTCTGAAAAAATTGAACGAAAGCTAGACAGTCACAACAAAGCTATTAATGTTGTTAACAACAATGTTGGAGTTGTTAACACAAAAGTTGATAAAATCAAAGAAGATATTGTTGTGATTAATACCGAAATCGGTAATCTTAAACAGGAAATGATAGGCGTTCAGGCGGAAATTGCGAGCATAAATACTCGTTTTGATTCCGAAATTAGCAGGATCGAGAAAAGTGTAGGAGACGCAGTTGCTCCGATCATCGAGAATAAGGTGACGGAACAAATTCAATTAGTGAGAAAAGAGGATCAACAGAAGGTGGAAACTTTAAAGGCTTTAGTATCCGAAGTAGATACCAAAGTGACGAAGCAGGCTAATACCTGCGAAGAGAAAAAGAGGGAAGTGGAAACGCTTGCGACAACCACTTGCCAAGTAATTACGAGAGTGTCGGAATTAGAAAAGAAACTTGAAGAAAAACAGAGCTATGTGCCAATCTATGCACATAGTTCGGAGTTGTTGACGAAAGAGGAGCGGTTCGACCCCTTGAATAAAGGCGGTATACACCCGACGGATTTCATTAAAAATTGTGAAAGAGTTTTACCCAGATCATGGACTGATGAGAGAAAAATTAATGCGATTATTGATGTGTTGGCTGGTGATGCCAAGCGTTGGGGCCTAAACCTCAACATTACGAACCTGACTTTTGACGAGTTTAAAAATTTGTTTCTGACTGAATACTGGTCAGAGCAAAAACAGCAAAGTGTCTGGCGCGAATTTGTCGTATCGAGGCCTTTCGATACGAATTCGCGCGGTTCGATGAAGGAGTTTTGTGAGGGCTGGATCCGCAAGTTGGAATATTTGCGTGATCGCCGCACGGAATCCGAAATAGTCTGGGAACTCTACATGAAGCTTCCAGATGATACAAAACGCTACGTTGGAAGCAATTACAGGACAATCAATGATTTCCTGGAAAGAGTTGAGGACGAGGACAATTGGCGCAATAATCGCGACAGTGGTAGAGGCCGTGGTAACAACAACGGGTACCACAGCAACCACAACAACGATAACCATGGGAATAATGCATACCGCAACCATGGCAGCAATAACAATAATGGTTCGGACCGTAATAACAAACGATACAATGCAAATAATAACAGGAATGACGGAAACCAGTGTCATACTAGCGTGATACGGGTTTCGCGCAATAGTAATAACGTCAGAGGGTGTGATAAGCCGCCTCAGCAACATCCGGAGAGCGTATCTGCTGGGCCGAGACAGGGAAACCATTAGCCGCGCCGGTGAGGGGCCGACCGGGCGTGGAGAAGTTTTGGCGGCTCAATAACAGCAGAAAACCGAGGTGGTGTCGTTATGAAAATTCGGTATGGAATAATCAACGGCGGGAGAGTGTGCCAGTGTTAGGAGAAAGGAGTGCGCCCACAAGTAGTAGATCAACTGTATACACGGCAGTAGAAAATACATTCACTGTCAGTGAGAACAATTTAAGTAGTGTTCCGGAAATCGATTATAAAGGGGCAGCTGTAATACCCACAGCGGAACTGGAGATTGAGTTTAAGAATGATTCGCAATTGTTGAGAGAAGATCAGATGTCGGATAACACGTCCGTCATTGAGCGAGGGGATGCAGAGAGGGATGAGGTCTGGTTAAGGCAGTTCGGTCGCTTATACGACGAACTAAGAGATTATGGGGGCCTGTACGGGAGAAGCATTTATGGAGAGCGCGGGCAGAATTTGCCGCGTCTCGTCCCACAGGAAGATAGTATTTGTGAAGTGATGGAAAGTTCTGGCCCTAACCGGCAGACTTTACCAGAAATAGTTGATGTTAATGGGGAGCACGAGCAAGATTCGTCGTGTTTCGTCCCGCAGGAGTTAGATGTTGAAGTAGTAACGGAAAGTTCTGGCCCTAACCGGCAGACTTTACCGAAAGTTATAGCGATAGAAGTAGCCGACCCATCCGACGCAAACCTCCAGTTTAAACGTTGCGAGAGTATTAAGAAGAAAGATTACGAAAATTTTAGTGATAGCCGGACACGATTGGTAGAAAAGCACATAGATTACAGCGTGTATGAGGTTAGAGCTGACATTATACGGTCAGACGATAGCAGTGTGGGTTGCGCAGATCCAGAGAAAGTAATTTCAGATGCTACTGGGCACATTTCTCCAGGTAGATTGGCAGATGAGATCAATCTGACTAAAGAGGAATCAACGAAGGTGACAAGTAGTGAATTGATAGCAATGCAACACTCACTAGTTGATGAGTTACAGGAAAAGGTTTCGGTATTGGAGGCGAAGCTACAGACTAAGCCTCAGGACAAACGTGTTGAAATTAAAACTGTATGTAAACAGAGGCTGAAAAAGCCGCCAGATAAACCGGATTTAGGATCAAAGCCGGATGGTTTATCCTGGAATGACCTGGATATAGACAAGGATTTACTGTGGGAAAATAAAGAAACAGTCGAGGACAAGTGTAGACAGATAGTAGTGTCTGCTAATATGCACGGCCTACAACTAAACGTGTTGATTGACACCGGTGCAGAATTGAGTGCTGTATCTGGAAAAATATTTCAGTTACTGAAAGACAGACCTGGCATCGTAGTTATGCCAGTAACAGGGGTGAAAATTATCGGCGCTACTGGGAAGGCCAGTAAACCGGTCACAAAACAGACTTTTGTCAACTTCGAGATATGTGGGGCACGATTTGAACAAGAGTTTGTCGTCGTGCCAGACTTAACTACGGAAGTAATTATCGGGTTAGATTGGCTATTAAAGTACCGTGCAGTGATTAACTGCGAAAGCAAAACTTTGACATGTATGTCACTAGATAAAACAATGATAGTTAGTTTTGACGAGGCAGGAGACGGTGTGCATAGGCAATACCAGCCTATACACATTGTTAACTGGCCGGATGACATTGACGTAGGAATGAGTTGGAACTGCCGTAATGTGAGGAATTTCGGCATTGACAAAAGTGTAGAAAGTGAATTGGAAGAGATAATCAAATTCCCTCCACGGATTGACATTAGTATTGGTGTGAAAAACGATCGTTTGCGAGAAGTAATGAAGCTAAAAGCTGATGCTCGCATACGTCGTCATGACGCTAAAGCGCGTTTTGCTAAGTTTGCAATCGGTGACTTAGTACTTGTAAAAGCTCATGAGAAGTCGAGCGAGATAGACCATGAAATCTCTAAATTGAAGTTTGTTTATAATGGACCATATAAAGTCATTGGTATACCTCACACAAATGCTTACGGAATATTGTAGACTTGAAATTGTACCAACCTAGGATCGATTAATACCACACAATGGGTAATTTATACAGTATGTAAAATAGAGTGTAAGATTTAACGATTTGCTAGATTGCCATGCTTTTGACTGACCAAGGTCATTAAAGAAGTTGTAATTAATAAGTAATTAATTTTGATTAATCAATTTAATTTTAATCAATTTAATCATGATCTAATCAACTGAAAAATCCAAGCTGCTAGTTTAAGTTTTCAGCTGAGTCACAGTAGATTAAGGAATGTAAATATGATTTTTTAAATAGCTGTAAGATTTCATAAATATGTGATTTACTAGTCATTGCCGATGTACTTAGGCGCTGTTTTAAGTTTCAGGCTAGTACATGCGTGTGATGATGGACAGTGTTGAGTTATCCACTGTGATAGTATTAAGGGACTCCTTGAGATTACTCGGGAGTGAGTTTTTCCTAAAGAATTCAGTGAAACGGACGTTCTGGAAACGCCGTCACAAGGGCGAGTGAGATCAAGTGTGCCGCACACGCGGGCGCAACAATACTGGCGAGGCGAGCCGCTGTCGGCTCTTGTGCCGCTGTTGGCTTTTGTGCCGCTGTCGGCATTCTTTGTACTTGCGAGTACGGAAGGCGGAATTGTTTTTCTTCCTGGACAGCTGAAAGAATTCTGCTGTCAATATTTATGTTTTTTTCGATCTGATGTGTGTTATTTTCTTGTTTAGCGTTTAATGGACTCCCATGACGAGAATATTAATTATGAAAGGGTTATGTAAAAATGTGTATTCTATGTAATTAATTATTAATCTGCGTATTTTGATCTACCTGTTTTCATGACCATGTAGTCTAATAAATTTTGCAAATAGTATTCCATTTCTTGATACTGTTGGGAATTTTGACAATTTTAGAATAGCTAAACCATTTTCTATGTTTTCTATGAATTTTAATATGTTGTCAACCTGTTTTATTTTGTGCAAGATGACAGAGTGGAATAAGATTAGGAGTGTCTCCACTCAATTATTATGGTCTAAAAATTGATTTATGCTTAATTAGACGAATGCTAAATTTTGTTGATGTTTTGAGCATATGCATTTCCGCTGTTTCTTTTTTGGGACATTTTCTGAGTCTGTTTACGTTACACGAACATCCTCAGACAATGTGGGGCACGTGTAACGCCGGAAATGCATATCCTCCTATTTCCATCTATTGTACTATAATTTGTTTTCCTTATTTTTGCTACCTGAATATATGATATTTCTGTGTCTTTACATATTGTAATTGTTTTACTATTTGTATATATATATGTATTTATGCATTTTTGTCGATGTATAATTGGTTTGTTTCGTAAATATTATTTGTATTTTTACGCTGGGTCTTGCCTAGGGAAAACTGCTATCGAACGATTACATCGATAGGTCGTGTGAAGAATCAAAGTGTGTAGGATCTTTGGAAGTGTTAACTCTGCCGCGTGGGGCGCGGGCAGTGGGAGTCTGGCGGGAGTAGCGAGTGGAGCAGGTGTTGTGTGACGCTCCCGCGAGTTGCCGCGCTTTCGGGGTTTGGCAGCATGTAATTGCGCTCGACTCGCGATGATAGTTTCTGACATGGTGTCGCGGACGGGAAGCATTAGCTGGCGCACATCAAGAGCCCGTTTCGCCTGGTGACCGTGTCGAGAAGAAGGCGCGCCAACATCCAGCTTCTGCAACAGCGACGGCCGACAATGAGTGACTGTCGCCACCTCCTCGATCGACGGCTTCAAATCTTCAATCAACCAACAAGGAAGACTAAAAGCACGTAAAGTTTCAGAACTGTATGGCAGACCTCAGCTTTTCAAATTGTTCCATTTGCCTCGCAAAATTACAGCAACTTAGCATGAACCTTTGTTGCTCATTGTCCCAATTGCATTGCCAAGCAGGGTCCCTTCCTTTTCCGAAATGAACCCGAGTGTCGTTGAAATTCAAACGCCAGCATTAAAATAATATAATTAGATTTCACTGCTTTAATTTCAAAGTTCAGTAGCTGGCTACAATATTTAGGTTACACGAGCACAAATTTAGAGTGCGAGTTTTGTTAGCATATTTTAGCTTACCTGTGACTGCAGCTCAGCTTGGTACGTACTAAATTTTACTATTGTTAATAGTTCAGAATCATTTAATTCAAGTTCAAAGTTAAATCTCTTGTTTCTAAATTGCGTAGAGTCAAGTTGCTTTTGAAATGATTGTTGAGGTAGTCCAAGACTAACCGTATTTTACTGGATTTCGATGTGCTTCAGAAAGAAAGCTCACTATTAACTTCAGTCACTAAATTAACTTTCGATTTTCCGGTTTTATTAATTCTTTTGCTAAATTAAGTCAGAGTGTAGCGAAATTTATTACTTCTGACAAACTTTCAGTTTTTTACACTACACGTGCAACCTTCAGTTGCCACGCTTCTAGTGTTAATTATATGTGTAATAACCTTCCTTTTCAGTTACTATAGTAATTGTCCTTAGGACTGGCGACCGTGATTTCCCCCAAATCTCAAATATCTAATTACCGCTAGTTAATTGTTAACGTAACGGCCGCACATTTACTTTCTTTATTAACTTTATCCCTTTTCAAAATTAATTTTCACCAGTTTCATTTGCATTTTTCCTTTCATTTAGATGTAACCCTTTCCTCCCTCTTTACCGATAGATTAACTTCGGTGACGATTGCTTTTCCCAAATTTCCATTAGGTACACGCGGTTTAATTTTTCACTGTCTTTAAGGTCGATAAGTGAGAGGGGGAGGAGTGATGATCTGGGCTGCCAATTCTTTTCATAGCACAGATCGCCTTGGTTGTCATCCTCGGGACCTTTGCGGCACAGCGGTACGTCGAAGATATTCTACGTCTCGTTTTGGCGCCCGTCATGCGAACTATCCTTGGCTTACATTTCAGCAGGATAATGTCCGTCCACACACTGCGAGAATTTCTAATACTTCTCTTTGTGCTCCCAAACTCTACCTTGGCCAACATGGTAGACGAATCTCTCTGGTAATGAGAAAGTTTCCAGCATTATCGCCAGGGCCCTCCAACTATCTCCGGATTTTGACGATGTAACGCTCCGGTTGGACAGAATTTGGCACATTCAACAAGGCCATCAATCAATGCCAAACACAATAAATGCTGCATAAAGACTAGAGTTGGACCAACAAGGTATTGATTTCCTCAGTTTGTAAGCTCTTTCTCTAAAATAAATCATCTAATTTTTTCTGAAATTGTAATCATTTGTTTCTTTGTACATGTACATCACGTCTACGAGTTTACCTTCAATTCGAATAATTTCTTCGCGGTGCATGGTTTCCATGTCTCAGAGTATATGTGACATGGACCTGCACTCGCTGATAGCAGCAGTTCTTGCCGGGTTTGTAACCGTGAGCGAGTGTGTGTGTGTGTGTGTGTGTGTGTGTGTGTGTGTGTGTGTGTGTGTGTTTCGTAGGAGCTCAACGGCTAAATTTGAAACCGATTGTTATTGGGAAGGGTTGACACTCACCTCCGTTCCTTGTCGGTTATGATCATTTTGCGACTATTGCTCTTACCGTGTGCTACCTGGCTGTGAATGGTAGCCCATTGTTTGACAACACGTTGCAAAGTCTGTGTTGATACACAACAAGTCAGACAATGTCACTCACGGCGTAGTGATGGGCACATACAAACACGATAGTTCCTTTCTGCCATTCTGTCGCTTCTTCACGTTGAGGCATAGACCTTATTATTACACTGATACAGTACAACCGACTGGCATTTACACACAATTTCATTGCCATGACTTACAAGCACCTGCTCGATATCACCGATATCGTCCACTCCGCAGCTCGTGGTCTTGCGGTAGCGTTCTCGCTTCCCGCGCCCGGGATCCCGGGTTCGATTCCCGGCGGGGTCAGGGATTTTCTCTGCCTCGTGATGACTGGGTGTTGTGTGATGTCCTTAGGTTAGTTAGGTTTAAGTAGTTCTAAGTTCTAGGGGACTGATGACCATAGATGTTAAGTCCCATAGTGCTCAGAGCCATTTGAACCATTTGATATCGTCCAGATTTATGGTACAAGCGTGGCGTAGGCAGAAATGAAAGTGACAGAAGTAGGAATTCCAGATGGCCAAGCGCTTGGAAAAATATAGGATGATTGGCGCCGATTGGATGAGATATGAGCCATTTACGTTAGCGTAGTGTCCAGGCAGCGGGTGGCGCAGAGGAAAGAGTACAGATCGGGAATACGACGGTTGTGGCGTCGAGTCCCTATGAGGAAGATTTGTTTATTACTTTCAGTTTCCACGTTATTTACACTGCATATAAAACGAAATAATTTTCATTATATTGTACTCATTAATATTTTTATAAAAGGCATGAACCTAAAAGGCAAAGAAAAATTAGCGTTTGGAAATGTATAAGGCACACGTGAGAATTTCCCATATAAAATCAGATACTATTATTATTATACAACTGATGATACATATGTCCTGGGGTGATATTCATCGTAAAAACAGAGGAAGCAGTAATTTTCTCCATATCAAGCAGACGTTAAAATGCTGCATTTTAACAATAACACGATTGTTTTAAAGTTTCTATACAAAAACGAATTTGGTTTACATTCATAAAAGGTTCCCTATGATCGCACAGTTTGCAAACAAACCACGCATAACGCATAATTTCGCCAAATACTGGCGAGAGTAGCTGTTGCTTTACAGTGGAATGTATTTTGATGCATTCTTCTCGGGATGTAGTTTCTTTTTCTCACTCGTTGACATAAAACCAGTTTGGAAGCTTTTTGATCATAGTCTTTACCTGACGATAAACACAGACATCCGGGCCCGGGTTCCCGGGTTCGATTCCCGGCGGGGTCAGGGATTTTCTCTGCCTCGTGATGACTGGGTGTTGTGTGGTGTCCTTAGGTTAGTTAGGTTTAAGTAGTTCTAAGTTCTAGGGGACTGATGACCATAGATGTTAAGTCTCATAGTGCCCAGAGCCAAACACAGACATCGCAGTGTGACACTGCCGGAGTGCATTTGGGGGGAATCACTTTAATAGCGCACGATTGCAATCCTTCTTCATCTTGAAAATCCTCGTCATATAACTGCGGATTTGTTTGTCTTGCCCACGAGTCAATTGATAGACGAAATTTATTCTTGGTGTGTGCTTCATGACACCAGTCAAAAATGTTTTTGTATAAGACTGTTCTAAGTTTCCCAGGTTTTGGCAAAGTAAAGACGACACTCCCACGTCCTACCATAACTTTCCAGAAAGGGTTATAGCATATTTCGCTAAATAAAGTCAATGGATTTGTTCATTTTCAGTATATTTGCAGTGTACGTAACATAAAAATTGAATATAAAAAAATAGCTGCGTAGTGACTCGACGTCACAATCTTCTGATTACTGTTCTGCACTCTTTACGCTGTGCCAGCTTCTGTCTGGGATTTAAGCTAACATAGCTCATGTCTCGTCCGACGCGCACCAAAAATACTGTTTTTTCTAAATTCTTTACAGTCTGAGCTCCCACTTTCATTACTTTCATTTCTGATCAATTACTGTATACAGGGTGGTCAGAAAATGTGTGGAATGCCTGTAGGGATGTTACAGGGGAGGTTGTACTGAGACATAAATGTTAAGAAAGAAATTCGATACGTTGCTCCGTTTCCGCCTTATTTAACACTGAAATTAGCCAATCGGGGCGTCGCACGCCCACATTCAAGCGGCCTGCCAGGGGCGGTGTTGCCCAACGAGTGCTTTGTCTCGTTAGCTGAAACTTGAATTTACGCGCGCGACGATCTAATTGGCTAACTTCAATGCTAAATAACTCGGAAACTGCGCAACGTATCGAATTTTTTTGTTAACATTTATGTCTCAGTACAACCTGCCCTGTAACATCCCTACAAGCATTTCAGGCATTTTCTCACCACCCTGTATAAGACTACAAATTTGGATCCAGCCTGTGATGATGAACAGGCGTACGGTCCTCTTGTTAGTCATTGACAGGCGCCTCGTACCACTTGTGTATACTATCGGCAGCGATCTAAAGAGAGAAGTTTGTAAATTTCTTTTGTCAGTTCTTAGTGGCTGGGATGCAAACAGCATACGAAGAATAAGTGGGGCATTTTACTGTAAAGTACAACATACCGTCAACAATTCAACCACGTTTACCTGTTCGAAATGATAGCTTCCTATTTAGTAAACAATCACCAAAAATAATGTGCTGCTTACCATTCACTGACATTTTCTGAATGGTTTTACATACCTTCATAAATCTCAAATACCCATTCATTACTGCACTTACGATAGTTCATTTCGAAAGTTACGCCTGTTGCTCAAAATTATGGGTGCAACGTGTGGCTCCATACGGGCTTCAACGACGTAATTACTCTTGTGGGTAGAGTTTGCAACGAGTTTTGAGGTAGTTATAACTGTTCATAATCAATTATAAACTTCAGGACTACATCCAACAACTGTAAGTGCCAAGTCGAATAGCTGCCTGCATAAGGGTCAGAGATGGATCAACGCGATATTGATTCGCTCAATTTGCCAAGCACATTCTCTTGAAAAAGGCATCCAAGTTTTCTGAAACTGTATTCATCTGTTTGTACATATACATCACATCTACCTATTTCGGTCCCATTCGAAAAATTCCTTCGTCGTGCGTCTCTCTCTCTTTTCTTGTCTTACAGTGTATTATCGAAACGGTCTCCGTATGTGAAATGCTGAAAACGGCCGTCTGAATTCGCGAAACAAGATAATCGTAGCCATCCATTGTAAAATCAGAGTAGTTTTCGGGGAAGGAAGGAAGGAAGGCAGCGAGGTCGGACGGAGGGACGGAGATTTGAACCGTCGTCCTCCCAAATGCGGGTCAACTGTGCTAACCACTGCGCCACCTCGCTCGGTGTCTACGGGGACGATGTTCCAGCAGGATACGATTTCTTTATTAATTAATTTATTCATTTCTAAATTCGAATTTCTCGCTTTCTCTAAATCGGACTACAGGTAATAAGAGTTGTTGAATTTTTTTGATTTTTTCCCTTCTACACTCCTGGAAATTGAAATAAGAACACCGTGAATTCATTGTCCCAGGAAGGGGAAACTTTATTGACACATTCCTGGGGTCAGATACATCACATGATCACACTGACAGAACCACAGGCACATAGACACAGGCAACAGAGCATGCACAATGTCGGCACTAGTACAGTGTATATCCACCTTTCGCAGCAATGGAGGCTGCTATTCTCCCATGGAGACGATCGTAGAGATGCTGGATGTAGTCCTGTGGAACGGCTTGCCATGCCATTTCCACCTGGCGCCTCAGTTGGACTAGCGTTCGTGCTGGACGTGAAGACCGCGTGAGACGACGCTTCATCCAGTCCCGAACATGCTCAATGGGGGACAGATCCGGAGATCTTGCTGGCCAGGGTAGTTGACTTACACCTTCTAGAGCACGTTGGGTGGCACGGGATACATGCGGACGTGCATTGTCCTGTTGGAACAGCAAGTTCCCTTGCCGGTCTAGGAATGGTAGAACGATGGGTTCGATGACGGTTTGGATGTACCGTGCACTATTCAGTGTCCCCTCGACGATCACCAGTGGTGTACGGCCAGTGTAGGAGATCGCTCCCCACACCATGATGCCGGGTGTTGGCCCTGTGTGCCTCGGTCGTATGCAGTCCTGATTGTGGCGCTCACCTGCACGGCGCCAAACACGCATACGACCATCATTGGCACCAAGGCAGAAGCGACTCTCATCGCTGAAGACGACACGTCTCCATTCGTCCCTCCATTCACGCCTGTCACGACACCACTGGAGGCGGGCTCCACGATGTTGGGGCGTGAGCGGAAGACGGCCTAACGGTGTGCGGGACCGTAGCCCAGCTTCATGGAGACGGTTGCGAATGGTCCTCGCCGATACCCCAGGAGCGACAGTGTCCCTAATTTGCTGGGAAGTGGCGGTGCGGTCCCGTACGGCACTGCGTAGGATCCTACGGTCTTGGCGTGCATCCGTGCGTCGCTGCGGTCCGGTCCCAGGTCGACGGGCACGTGCACCTTCCGCCGACCACTGGCGACAACATCGATGTACTGTGGAGACCTCACGCCCCACGTGTTGAGCAATTCGGCGGTACGTCCACCCGGCCTCCCGCATGCCCACTATACGCCCTCGCTCAAAGTCCGTCAACTGCACATACGGTTCACGTCCACGCTGTCGCGGCATGTTACCAGTGTTAAAGACTGCGATGGAGCTCCGTATGCCACGGCAAACTGGCTGACACTGACGGCGGCGGTGCACAAATGCTGCGCAGCTAGCGCCATTCGACGGCCAACACCGCGGTTCCTGGTGTGTCCGCTGTGCCGTGCGTGTGATCATTGCTTGTACAGCCCTCTCGCAGTGTCCGGAGCAAGTATGGTGGGTCTGACACACCGGTGTCAATGTGTTCTTTTTTCCATTTCCAGGAGTGTAGTTACAGTTCATCAAGATAATTAGTAAGAGACCGTGTTTTTTCATAATTAATCTCCAAATCTCAGTTTTTATATTACACTGCTAGCTGATTACATATATAATTTTCATCCTTCCCATTTGTTCTCTGATGTCTTGTTCGTCAGCAAACAGCAAAGGGTGCAGATGTGTTCCATCTGCAGTCTCTAACCCTATTCTCTTACATTTACGAGGCTATTTCCTGGGACTAGTATCTATTTGTATTCCGAATAACATTAGTCATATTTTGGTTCCTATAAATTTCTGTGAAAATATATTACCAGTTTCTATTTAGCACATATTATCTTTACACACTTCATCTATTACTTTAATCTTTTATGTCTGTCATTTGTAATGCTTTCCAAAGCAGTTTCCTTGTAATGGTATTATAAGCCTTTACCAAATCTAAGAAAGCTAATCCATTGCTTTTCTCTATAATTTTTCCTTTGATTTACGACTCGAAAGAAGAACTCAGTGTCATACAATTCTTGGAAAGCTCATAGTGAACACACTGCCCCAACATTCACTAGTCATGTTTTCACCCAGCATCTTACGTAAAGTCAACGTAATTTATTGTACGGAAAATCTATTCCTGCAGATGTTTGAATACACGTTTTTCTCTAACAGTAGTTATCCGGATGCTCCACTGTTGCTCATCTTTGTCTGTAGGCTATTGTGATTTCTTACCTGTGCCGAAATACATTTTTCAGTTACGACAGTGTTTGACAAAAATATATCTCGCCTTTCCCTTCTATATTAGTTGTGACGTATATCTCTCGAAAAGGTTGCATTATATATTCTTTGAGGTTTCATAATAACACGTCTTGAGACGTGTGCAGGACCTTCAGAAGAGACGAAGACTAGAGTTCCCTCGGAGCTTATATGACATAGCTACGTAAACCTCACATAACAGTTTCGTGTGATACACGTAAGCTGTTGGCCGGAGGTGTTATTTATATTTGCTCGTATCTTCGGCTTCTTTATCCGGTACAGCGACTCTAAGTGGAAACGTTTCTGTGTGTATACGTAAGACATGGATGGCATACGTAACATACACAGTGTATTTCAGTTCTAAATACAGAGCATCTGCCAAGTATGAAATTTATCGGTCAGGGTATTCAGACACGGCAAGGAGAGCAAAACTCAGTTCGTTTCTTACGTAAAGTTATGTGAGCTAAGCTGTGGTTGCAACCTTTGGCACGACATGCAGTTACTTAAGAAATTCTCGTCATATATGCGAGGGCGAGGATTCGATTCAGATATCGCCAGTAGGAGAGTGACGGAAATTCGTGAAATGCTTGAGATACCCCGTCCCGTTATATGATGTATTAAGACGTGAATAAGCCGCCTTCCGTCCTAGAATACTCGTCAGTTGATAAACGCGACCGCGCTTATCGGAGTCGGACGAAGTCTCATACGAAGTTGTATGCGTTCTTAAATATTATTCATATTTGTATTATTATTCTGGATTACGTTGAGTATATTGCGAAGTATCTTTTTAACTGGTCTAGAGAGAAGGGATGGCTCAAAACATGGCGTGTGATTCGCCGTCGCAGTTCACAAGTTACAGTAAGTTACGTAAAACAACGAAAGAAATTCTATCAGTCAGCGATATTGTTAAACTTTGCTGTATTGTAATGTATTGAATCCAATATTCAAACACTGTTAGCCGTAATGCTTCAGTCAATCTTGATTACACAAGCTGAGTATGCATGCACTGAAATAATTTACGTCCTTAAAAATCGACGGCAAAGTTCATGTACTCCGTCTATGCTGAGATCGACAATTCGGTACTACGTCGATAAAAAACTAACCTCAAGGACTTTTTAGAGATTTTGAGTTTACGTCAATTTATCACTGATTACGTATTTTAAAAAATCTGGTTTTATCACTTTTGGACTCGCTGAATGTAAAGAAATCACTGGTTCTGGTTTCAGAGCACTGTTCTTCATAAACGCTTTCAGATAAGAACTACGAAAATATCATTTTCGTCATACTTGTGATCTGAGTAATAAAATACTTTTAAAAAATACTTCAGTAATAAGAAATACCTTAATTTTGCTCCGTGCACTTTCTTTTTACGTTCACTCTCAGCATCAACTTCCAACGTGAAGACTTGAGACACTTTTTTAAAAATAATTTTTCGTGTAAATAGTTCTTGACTAAATTACACAAGAAAAACTTTCTCGGCACCAGATATCTTTCTTTAACAATATTATTGGTTGTTTTATTTTGTCAAAATACAGAGCTAGCTCACGAATATCGTAAACGTTAACAGCTCAAGAATCAAACACTAGCTTTTTAGCTGTTTAAAATATTTTTAGTAATTCATTGACAATGAATACAGAGGTTCAAGACAATGGTGGAGCGATGTTCCCGCCGATGACAACCGTCGGTGCTATCTGCTGAAGTGACCCGCACCGCCAGACGCTGTTTTCGGGAGAATATCACTTGAACACTTGTGTGCATTCTGCTCGGATTAAATGGAACAAACAGACAAAAAGAACAGATTTTTAAGAACATCTTTTTAAAGAACACTTATTCAAATTATTAACGTAAGTAGGGTATGCCTCAGTTAGCTCAAGCGAAGAAATAAATACAATAATGCACATCTAAATCAGCACTCTACATGACAAATGCAGATCACAAAAATCAATTACATTTCTTGTAACATTTCTCGGAGGTACTGTTAACATTACGCTGAAAAAGAAGTTAATATTGATGACAGGATCAAGGGAATAATCCTCCTGAAAAATGTAATGACAACACATAATTGCACTATTGAGTTATTTTCTTTAGTTCTTCTTCGTTTATAAACAAATAATTTAATTATATGTGAAGATAGTAACATTTCTCGGTAATACCGCCATCTAACATACAAATCGCAACACTGCTACGAAAGTTGTTAGAACTTTTTCACACATATGCAGTTCAATTTGGTTCGGTTAGTTTTCAATTGCAACCGAATAAATCATTCCACACATAGACATTTCTTACACGGTTGGTATTAGGTTTTGTGTTTTCTTTCGTACACAGGTTGAGTAGTGATCATGGAGAGATGTCAAGTTGTGGCCACGTTGCCAATTTGATATGAGATCGAGATGGATTTGAAATGGAAAACACATTGTCCATCTCAGGTTGTGATGCTGTCCTCTCGGGTGACATGAGAAAAAATCAGGCAACTCGTATGTTGGGTAAAAAAGTAAGAAATATATTGAAAGACTACTTCATGACTGAAATGGGTTCAGTGGTTTGGCTGTTTTCTTAAATTTGATTTACCTTAATACTTACCACAAAAAATGGTTTAGTCTGTTGTAATTTGATATGTATTTTAAATAAAGGTCATTGGCTATTTTCGTAATTTTCAAATTATTTCCTTTCAACTTTCCTCAAAATCGCGGTGAGTTTACCAGTTTTCCTTAGGTACTACGTCTCTTGATAACAAAATCTTCTTGGATTGACATTGAGTCAATGCGTTCTTCTCCAGAAACGTTTCAGCAAGTTTCTTACTTAGCATCTTCAGGCGAAGTCTTGGCTTTACGTCTCGTCGGGATCTTTATAGCAGCTGCTCCACGGACTCTCTGTATCCTCAGCACCGATCGAGACGTGAACCCAACACTTCACCTGAAAATGGAAAGTAAGAAACTTGCTGAAATGTTGCCGGAGAACAACACATTGACTCGGCTGTCAACCCGGGAAGATTGTATCGTCAAGATTCGCCGAGAAACCTGCATTCTCAAATACTACGTCAAGAATGTATTTTTCAATACTCATCCAAATCCTTTTTTTAAATGAAGTCAAATTCATCAGAGTCGTTGATAATTTTCAACACAAACGTCTTCCCATGATTCTGGCTCCTAAATTTGTCCTTCTATTTTTTACAGGTTTTGTGCCATACCTATGGTTTGGATTCCACTGTAGATACCAACCGATCCACATCAACATCTGGCATCAGCAAAAAATGTGACACCAGCTTTAAAAAAGTAATAATAATAAGAGACAATTTTAAAGAGATCTACTCGCTGTTGTTGTTGTTGTGGTCTTCAGTCCAGAGACTGGTTTTATGCAGCTCTCCATGCTACTCAATCCTGTGCAAGCTTCTTCATCTCCCAGTACCTACTGCAACCTACATACTTCTGAATCTGTTTAGTGTATTCATCTCTTGGCCTCCCTCTACGATTTTTACCCTACATGCTGCCCTCCAACACTAAATTGGTGATCCCTTGATGCCTCAGAATATGCCCTACCAACCAATCCCTTCTCCGAGTCAAGTTGTACCACAAATTTCTCTTCTCTCCAATTCTCTTCAATACCTCCTCATTAGTTATGTGATCTACCCATCTAATCTTCAGCATTCTTCTGTAGCACCACATTTCGAAAGCTTCTATTCTCTTCTTGTCCAAACTAGTTATCGTCCATGTTTCACTTCCATACATGACTACGCTCCATACAAATACCTTCAGAAACGACTTCCTGACACTTAAATCAATACTCCATGTTAACAAATTTCTCTTCTTCAGAAACGCTTTCCTTGCCATTGCCAGTCTACTTTTATATCCTCTCTACTTCGACCATCATCAGCTATTTTGCTCCCCAAATAGCAAAACTCACTTAGTACTTTAAGCGTCTCATTTCCCAATCTAATTTCCGCAGCATCACCGGATTTAATTCGACTACATTCCATTATCATCGTTTTGCTTTTGTTGACGTTCATCTTATATCCTCCTTTCAAGACACTGTCCATTCCTTTCAGCTGCTTTTCCAGGTCCTTTGCTGTCTCTGACAGAATTAAAATGTCATCGGCGAACCTCAAAATTTTTATTTCTTCTCCATGGATTTTAAATCGTACTCCGAATTTTTCTTTTGTTTCCTTCACTGCTTGCTCAATATACAGATTGAATAACATCGGGGAGAGGCCATAACCCTGTCTCACTCCCTTCCCAACCGCTGCTTCCCATTCATGCCCCTCGACTCTTGTAACTGCCATCTGGTTTCTGTACAAATTGTAAATAGCCTTTAGCTCCCTGCATTTTACCCCTGCCACCTTCAGAATTTGAAAGAGAGTATTCCAGTAAACATTGTCAAAAGCTTTCTCTAAGTCTACAAATGCTAGAAATGTAGGTTTGCCCTTCCTTAACCTATTTTCTAAGATAAGCCGTAGGGTCAGTATTGCCTCACGTGTTCCAACATTTCTGCGGAATCCAAACTGATCTTCCCCGAGGTCGGCTTCTACCAGTTTTTCCATTCGTCTGTAAAGAATTCGTGTTAGTATTTTGCAGCTGTGGCTTAATATACTGATAGTTCGGTAATATTCACATCTGTCACACCTGCTTTCTTTGGGATTGGAATTATTATATTCTTCTTGAAGTCTGAGGGTATTTGGCCTCTCTCATACATCTTGCTCACGATATGGTAGAGTTTTGTTAGGCCTGGCTCTCCCAAGGCTGTCAGTAGTTCTAATGGAATGTTGTCTACTCCCAGGGCCTTTTTTCGACTTAGGTCTTTCAGTGCTCTGTCAAACTCTTCACGCAGTATCATATCTCCTATTTCATCTTCATCTACATTCTATTCATCTCTGTAATATTGCCCTCAAGAACATCGCCCTTGTATAGACCCTCTATATACTCCTCCCATCTTTATGCTTTCCCTTCTTTGCTTAGAACTGGGTTTCCATCTGAGTTCTTGATATTCATGCAAGTGGTTCTCTTTTCTCCAAAGGTCTCTTTAATGTTCCTGTAGGCAGTATCTATCTTATCCTTAGTGATATGCTCCTCTACATCCTTACATTTGTCCTCTAGCCATCCCTGCTTAGCCATTTTGCACTTCCTGTCGATCTCATATTTGAGACGTTTGTATTCCTTTTCGCCTGCTTCATTTACTGCATTTTTATATTTTCTCCTTTCATCAATTAAATTCAATATCTCTTCTGTTGCCGAAGGATTTCTATTAGCCCTTGTCTTTTTACCTACTTGATCCTCTGCTACCTTCACTACTTCATCTGTCAAAGTTACCCATTCTTCTTCTACTGCATTTCTTTTCCCCCTTCTTGTCAATCGCCCTAATGCTCTCCCTGAAACTCTCTACATCCTCTGGTTCTTTCAGTTTATCCAGGTCCCATCTCCTTAAATTCCCACCTTTTTGCAGTTTCTTCAGTTTTAATCTACATTTCATAACCAATAGTTTGTGGTCAGAGTCCACATCTGCTCCTGAAAATGTCTTAAAATTTAAAACCTGGTTCCTGAATCTCTGTCTTACCATTATGTAATCTATCTGAGACCTTCCAGTACCTCCAGGATTCTTCCATGTATGCACTTCAGGGACCACACGTTTGCCTGGCCTCGCAACAGATACACCCCTCCGTTGTGGTTGCACCTACGGTACGGCTATCTGTATCGCTGAGGCTCGCAAGCCTCCCCACCAACGGCGAGCTCCATGGTTCATGGGGAGGATCTACTCGCTATCAGGTATCAGGTTAAAACCAAAACTGAACTGTGCTTATGTGAACATCTTGATTGTTTTCTGTTTCCTGGACCCAGTTCACACCTTACAGAAACCTGATGAAACCTGTTCGAGTGGAGGGAGTATTCTGTGTCCTACAGTTTCTATTAGGTACCGAATAGAAACCGAGACTTCGTTTCACACTTGCTGCAACGACCGAAAATGAACCAAAAACGAACCGAACCTAATGGAATCGCATATACGTGAAACAGGCCTTACCGTTTGTCAGCTGGAGCGACAGTAGCACTCAGTTATAATAATGTATGTTTTAATTATTTTTCTACTTATTTAACGAAATAGTTATCATATTTTGCGTTCCCATGCTTTCGTAATTTACCATGAGACATGAGTTATTGTGAAAAACTGTAAAAATAACCGAATCTCAGTGATTCATTGACATAATCTACAATTTATTTATGAAGAAATACATTCGAATAAGAGCATTTTTTCGTCTTGCTCTGCTAGAAGCAAGACAATATAAACACACGATTCACGCATGAGAAGCATATCTCACCTGTTGTCTGTTCTTATTATGATAGGCACTTTACTTGACTCGTAAAAATTTTGTATAGAGTCTAACGATTCGCCCATTCTTACACTTCACTTAACTTTGAAATACACGTATATTTTTGTAAATGATTACGCGTTTTTGGGTACCTGTAAAAGGACCGGTATTCTACCGTTTACTAGCGATTTTTTATTCTTAAAAACAGTCGTTCTTTAGTAAATATCAGTGTATTACAAGAGAATTGTAAATAAAATTTCCTGTATTGTACCGTTTCATACCGCCCAGGGTCCTTAGAGTACTAAAGAAAGACCAACGTGCTGCCATTTTTAAGTATTGTCGATTTGTATGGAACTACATACGGTTCCTGTTGTAAAAACTATGTCGCATATCAACATAAACTACACTATTTGCACGCATCCTGTAGCGTATTCTGAAGTATATAGCTTGCTGGCCGCTTGGAGCACTACTACCAAAAGAAGACGGAGGCCGCGACAGTTATGTTAGGCGGTGATAAAACACTCTAACAAAAAAAAAAGCATAACAACGCATCACGAAGGAATTGTCCAAATGGGACGGAAATCGTTAGATGTGATGTAAATGTGCAGACAAACAAATGGTTACAATTTCAGAAATAATGGATGCTTTATTGAAGAGAAAGAGCTTCACAAATTGAGCTAGTCAAACACTCGTTGGTTCACCTCTGGCTCTTATGCAAGAAGTTATTCGGTTGGCATTGATTGATAGAGCTGTCGGATGTCTTCCTGAGGGGTATCGTGGCTAATTCTGTCGAATTGGCGCGTTAGGTCGTTCGAATGCCGACCTGGTTGGAGGGCCCAGCCGGATCTCTCTCCAACGCGCCCGTTGCACAGAATTTGCCACGATATCCCTGACGAGGACATCCAACAGCTCTATCAATCAATGCCAAGCCGAATAACTATTTGCATAAGGGCCAGAGGTGGACCAACACGTTATTGACATGCTCAAACTGCGAAGCTCTTTTTGTTGAATAAATAATCCACTTTTTCAGAAATCGTAATCGTTTGTGTGTCTGCACATGATGTGCATCACATCTATCTATTTGTGTTTCTTCGTGGTTCGTCTTTTGTTTTCTTTTCCTTTTTTTTTCTTATCGTGAATTTATATTTGAGTATATCTTACTAAGTCACGCAACACACATACAATAAAGTCTTAGCAACGTATAGCAAAAAAAATTAATGAGTATCATTCGATCGAAGGTACTGACAATAAATGTCATCCAGAATTCAGATTTTTAGTGAGGGCAATCTTCTTGTAATTTGTGAATTGTGAGCCGATTACTAGGTAGAGTTGGATCGGCAACTACAAATATCATATTTGCCCGACAAATATAGAAGAAGCGAACTGTTTTGGAAAAGATTAATCATAACGTAAAGCGTACATAAGTGATCAGCAACGAGAAAGATCGCACTTTAGCAAGCAGTCTCACGAACAAGACTTATTTTGGCAATGAACGTCTTGGACAAAAATCGGTTAAATTTGAATTTCCTCTAACATAGTGCCACATATCAAACTCTTTAGTATTCGAATACAGCTACACCACATCTCTTATGATATTAAATACTATTTCCGCTAAGGTTCCTTGAGATTACTTCAACCAATCTCCTTTTGTTTCGTTCCTGAATGTATATTATCCGGTTACCGGTTTTGAACCGCCTAGCGATTCATCTTCAGATGGTACATATTTACTGGTCGCCTGCAGCAGTGTGGGATTCGTGTAGCTGTGCAAGATGAATTAACGAAATACACTACTGGCCATTAAAATTGCTACACTAAGAAGAAATGCAGATGATAAACGGGTATTCATTGGACAAATACTAGAACTGACATGTGATTACATTTTCACGTAATTTGGGTGCATAGATCCTGAGAAATCAGTACCCAGAACAACCACGTCTGGCCGCAATAACGGCCTTGACACGCCTGGGCATTGAGTCAAACAGAGCTTGGATGGCGTGTACAGGTACAGCTGCCCATGCAGCTTCAACACGATACCACAGTTCATCAAGAGTAGTGACTGGCGTATTGTGAAGAGCCAGTTGCTCGGCCACCAGACGTTTTCAGTTGGCGAGAGATCTTGAGAATGTGCTGGCCAGGGCAGCAGTCGATCATTTTCTGTATCCAGGAAGGCCGTACAGGACCTGCAACATGCGGTCGTGCATTATTCTGCTGAAATGTAGGGTTTCGCACTGATCGAATGAAGGGTAGAGCCACGGGTCGTAACACATCTGAAATGTAACGTCCACTGTTCGAAGTGCCGTCATTGCGAACAAGAGGTGACCGAGACGTGTAACCAATGGCACCCCATACCATCACGCCGTTTGATAAGCCAGTATCGCGATGACGAATACACGCTTCCAATGTGCGTTCACCGCGATGTTGCCAAACACGGATGCGACCATCATGATGCTGTAAACAGAACCTGGATTCATCCGAAAAAACGACGATTTGCCATTTGTGCACCCAGGTTCGTTGTTGAGTACACCATCGCATGCGCTCCTGTCTGTGAAGCAGCCATGGTCTCCGAGCTGATAGTCCATGCCGCTGCAACCGTCGTCGAACTGTTCGTGCAGATGGTTGTTGTCTTGCAAACGCCGCCACCTGTTGACTCAGGGAATTTAGACGTGGCTGCACGATCCGTTACAGCCATGAGGATAAGATGCCTGTCATCTCAACTGTTAGTGATACGAGGCCGTTGGGATCCAGCAGGGCATTCCGTATTACCCTCCTGAACCCGCCGATTCCATATTCTGCTAACAGTCATTGGATCTCGACCAACGCGAGCAACAATGTCGCAATACGATAAACCGCAATCGCGATAGGCTACAATCCAACCTTTATCAAAGTTGGAAACGTAATGGTACGCATTTCCCCTCCTTACACAAGGCATCACAACAACGTTTCACCAGGCAACGCCGGTCAACTGCTGTTTGTGTCTGAGAAATCGGTTGGAAACTTTCCTCATGTCAGCACGTTGTAGGCGTCGCCACCGGTGCCAACCTTGTGTGAATGCTCTGAAAAGCTAATCATTTGCATATCACAGCATCTTCTTCCTGTCGGTTAAATTTCGCGTCCGTAGCACGTCATCTTCGTGGTGTAGCAATTTTAATGGGCTGTAGTGTATGTAGGCACTGAGTGTTGCTAGACTTATTCATGTTGTGATATAGAGTTTCTTGCGTTACTTACACAGTTTTTAGAATCCGTAGGTTGGTTGTTGGAGCACACAGTATTTTGGAGAAGTATTTAATGTTTTCCAGTGACATCAATTTTAATGCAAAAAATGGTTCAAATGGCTCTGAGAACTATGGGACTTCACATATGAGGTCATCAGTCCCCTATAACTTAGAACTACTTAAACCTAACTAACCTACGGACGTCACACCCATCCATGCCCGAGGCAGGATTCGAATCTGCGACCGTAGCTGTCGAGCGGTTCCAGACTGAAGCGCCTAGAACCGCTCGGCCACTCTGGCCGGCAATTTTAATGCACTTCACACACTTATCTACAGGTAACACGTTCCACATGCTTTACAAGACGTAAATATTTTCCAAAATACTGCGTGCGCCAACAACCAACAAACGGATACTAAGAACTGCAGGTAATACAACAACGTCTATCTCACAACGTAAATAATTTTCGCCGCACTTACATATTTCGTTTATACATCTTGCCACAGCTAGACGACTCCCACACCGCTGCAGACAACCAATAAATATGTACCATCCGAAGATGAATCGCTATGCGGTTCTAAACCGGTAACAAGACGATAAAAATTCAGGGACGAAACAAAAAGGAACTGGTTGCAGTAATTTCAAGAAACCTTTTTTAATCTCAATCGTAGTGATCCTCGTCCATAATGGATAAAAGTTTTACTATTTCTAGGGTTCAGCGTTGTTACTAATTGCTGAATTGACGGGGCTTACGTAAGTGGCGAATCAGTGAAATAACTTGACTGTGAACTTAAACTCAGAACCTTGTAATACACTTGTGCGTACGAATGGCAACGTTAGGGATTTCCTAGGGACAAACACGTTCTGTAAGCTAGAACCATAGATATCTTTCAGCAGAAACTTACGCAAGCGTATAAGTTTGAAAAAAATAAATTTTTGCTTTCGTTAGATCGAACCAGGGAGTTATAACGCGATAGGGCTAAGCTACAGTAAAATAATATTTGCGATACAAAAATAGCAACATTTACCCACCTCTGGGAAACAAATACATAAGATGAGATGTAATCCCTATAGCTAGAACTAATGTGACACTTACGTTAGTATTGAAAAAGCAGATGATTTCCGAAAAATGGAAAAAGCTATTTACGTCGCATTCAAACCCAAGACATCCCAGGTTAGCTTCATTGATCCTGCAAGAACTGGATCAACTATGACTGAAGAGACATGACAGAAGTGCAACCCTTCCCCAAATTGCTGCAAATTTAAATTCTGGACCATCAGCAAGTGCCAACGTGCGAACCAATCAACGAAACTTCATCGATATGGGCTTTCGGAGCCGAAGATACAATCGTAAACCCTTGATAATTGCACGACAAAAGGCATTACCCCTCATTTGGGCCCGGAAATTGGACTGCTGATGTCTAGAAACATGTTGCCTGGTCGGATGAGTCTCGTTTCAATTTGTATGGGGCGGGTGGACGTGTACGAGTATGGAGACAACCTCATGAATCCATGGACCCTACATGAAACTGTTCAAACTAGTGGAGGCTCTGTAATGGTATGGTGTGTGTGCAGTTGGAATGATATGGGGCCCCTGATAAGTCGAAATACGACTGACAGATGACATGTACGTAAGCATGCTGTCTAATCACCTGCATCCATTCATGTCCATTGTGCATTCCGACGGACTTGGGCAATTCCAACAGGACAATGCGACACCCCACACGTCCTACAGAGTGGCTCCAGGAAGACTCTTCTGAGTTTAAACACTTCCGCCGGCCACCAAACTTCCCAAACAAGAACGTTATTGAGCATATCTGCGATGCCTTGCAACGTGCCATTCGGAGGAGATCTCTCGTACTCTTACTGATTTATGGACGGCCCTGCAGGATTCATGGTGTCAGTTCCCTCCAGCACTACTTCACGCATTGGTCGAGTCCATGCCACGTCTTGCTGCGGCATTTCTGCCTGCTCGCGGGGGCCCTACACGATGTTAGGGTTCTACATCTTTAGGTTTGTCCTCTAGCCTGTCCTGCTTAGCCATTTTGCATTTCCTGTCGATTTAATTTTTTAGACATTTGTATTGCCTTCCGCCTGATTCAGTTATTGCATTTTTTACATTTTCTCCATTCACTGATTCAATTCAATATCTCTTGTGTTACCCAAGGCTTGCTACTAGCCCTCCTCCTCTTTGCCACTTGATCCTCTGCTGCCATCACTATTTCATCTCTCAAAGCTACCGATTCTTCTTCTACTGTATTCCTTTCCCCTGTTCTTGTCAACCGTTCCCGAATATCTCTCCTGAAACTCTCTGCAACCTCTGGTTCTTTTAGTTTATCCAGATCCCATCTCCTTAATTTCTGCCGTTTTGAAGTTTCGTCAGTTTCGATCCGCAGTTCATAACGAATAAATTATGGTCAGAGTCCACATTTGCGCCTGTAGATGTCTTGCAACTTAAAACCTGGTTCCGAAATCTCTGTCTTACCATTATACAGGGTGAGTCACTAACTATTGCCTCAGAGATTTATACGCTGAAAGATATCCTCAATGTACTCACTCTACACGTCGTACATTTAAATATGTGTATGATAAATAGAGAACAACTGAATCTTTAATGCATCGGAAACGTATCCGGCAAAGGAAAGTTACTAATGAGGAAGCTGAAATTGGTACTCTTGCTACTGTGGTTCAAAATCCTTGTGTTAGTTCGCGTCAAATTGCAAGGCAATTTGGCATGAGCCAGAGTAGTGTTGTACCCGTTCTACGTCGCCATAAATATCATCCTTACCATATCAGTTTCCACCAAGAATTAACTGGTACGGATTGTATGCGTCGTATTGAATTCTGCCGATGGGCTCAACTTCAGATTCAGAGGGACGATTCATTTACTAATTAGATTTCATTTACTGACGAGGTTACATTCACGAACCACGTAAATATTAATTTGCATAACATGCTTTATTGGGCAACTGAAAATCCATGTTGGCTACGGCAAGTTGCACACCAAACAGCGTGGTCGGTGAATTACGGTGTGGGATTCTGAAGGACAGAATTATAGCCCCCAATTTCATTGAAGGAAATCTTAATTCCTGCAAGAAACATTAGGTCTGTTATTGGAAGAAATACCTTTAGGAACAAGAAACAGAATGTGGTAACAACACGATGGGTGTCCGGCACATTTTTCGCTGAGGGCTAGAAATGAGTTGCAGAGACAATTCCCCAATCGTTGGATTGGACGCGGAGGAGATGTGTCGTGGCCGGCTCGTTCGCCAGACTTGACGCCTCTGGATTTTTTCTTGTAGGGATTCGTAAAAGACATTGTTTATAAAGAATTCCCAACTACATTTGAAGATATGCGAGAGAGAATTGTCAGAGCATATGCTTCGATAAGTGCCGAAGTGATAAGGAATACCACTCAATCCATGACCAGAAGATTGCAGCACTGCATTGTGCATTGATACCAATGGTCATCATTCGAACACTATAGCATCCCATTAAAAAAAAAAAAAAAGTTGACCTTCATATCTCTGAAGCGACCCCACCTAGCAACAGAAAACTAACGTCATATTATGACCCTCGTTGTCCCATGCAACTTTTGTTCCACAAACGTTTCAGCTCCTATCATACTTTCGGAGTTATTCTTGTTGGCAATAGTTAGTGACACCCTGTATAATCGATCTGAAACCTTCCAGTGTCTCTAGGTCTCCTCCACGTATACAGCCTTCTTTCATAATTCTTAAACCAAGTGCTGACTATGATTAAACTGTGCGTTGTGCACCACGAGAAATTTATTATTGAAATTTCGGAACAGCACTTTTCAGGAGGAGTCGGACAACATATTACTTCCCACCACATACATATCGCATATTGACCACGAGGAGAAAATTCAAGAAATTAGAGGCAATACAGACGCTTACCGACAATCATTCTTCCCACGCACTATTCGTGCATGGAGGGATTAGATAGTGGTACCGAAAGTACCCTCCGCCACATATCAGTAGGTGGCTTGCAGAGTGTGATGTAGATGTAGATGCTCTGTGCAAAATTCTACCTGGCAGCTTCCACTTTCATTTCTTCCCCCCAGTCCATATTCACCTATTACTTTTCCTTCTCTACCTTTTGCTGCTATCGAATTCCAGTCACCCATGACTATTACATTTCCGTCTCCCTTAACTATCTAAATAATTTCTTTTATCTCTTCATACATTTCCTCAATCTCATGTCATCTGCGGAGTTAGTTGGCATATAAACTTGAACTACTGTGGTGGGAGTGGGTTTCGTGTCTATCTTGGATGCGTTCATTGTGCTGTTCATAGTAGCTTATCCGCGCTCCTATTTTTTTATTCATTACTAAACCTACTCGTGTATTACCTCTATTTTATTTTGTATTTATAACCCTGTATTCAACTGCCTAGAAGTCCTGTCCCTCCTGCCAGCGAATTTCACTAATTCCCGCTATACCTAACTTTAACCTATTCATTTCACTTTTTACATTTTCTACCCTACTTGCCCGATTAAGGATCTGACATTCCACGACCCGTTCCGGAGAACCCCAGTTTTGTTTCTTCTGGTGACGACATCCTCCTGAGTAGTCCCCGCTCGGAGATCCGAATGGTGGGGGGGGGGGGGGGGGGGGCATCTTACCTCAGAAATATTTTACCCAAGTGGATGCCATCATCATTTAACAATACAGTAGAGCTATTTGCCCTCGGGAAAAATTGGGTTGTAATTTTCCCTTGCTTTCAACCGTTCACGGTACCAGCACGGCAAGGCTCTTTTGGTTGATGTTACAAAGCCAGATATGTCAGGCATCCAGACTATTGTCCCTACAGCTACTGAAAACACTGCTGATCCCCTCCAGGAACACAGATTTGTCTGGCCTCTCAACAGATACCCCTCCTTTGTGGTTGAACCTACAGTACGGCAATCTGTATCGCTGAGGCATTCAAGCATCCCCACCAACGACAAGGTCATTGACTGATGGGGGGAAGAAGGGAAATGTGAACTATTGTATCAAAAATTCCGAACTGCACTAAACTACGAACTAATGAAACGTATACTGTTTACAGATGTGTAAGTAAATTTCCTGTGGACATCACAAAAGGTGGAACATGGTTCTTAATAAGGCGTGTGATCAGCACAGACTGCAAAGCATTGATGCATCGTGCTCCCGTGCTGGCCACAATGTTGGTAAGGAGACTTTGTGGTAGGGCTAACCATTCCTCCGCCAGCATGGCTGATGACTGCTTGTGGGAATATAGTGTCACAATGACGTTGAACGGTGAGAGTACCCTGCGCAAAGATTTGGCAGTAAGTACGACCACACAACATTAGGCCTTTCCCACCTGGACTACCCTAATGGTCACGTGCGTCAATGTTTCTGGGTGCATACATGTTCCTCCTCTCGCCATAGGAAGGTACGTGCAGCATTGTCGAAGATGGTTGGTTTGGTGTTTCAGATGTTATGGTGTGGGGACGCATAATACTGCATGAGCGTACTGATCTCCAAATCTTTTAACAGTGTCCACTTACCGGTCATTGCTATTGTGACACTGTACTCCTTCTCTGTGTGCATCTTTTCAGCAGTGCATTCGATCATGACTTCATTTTTATCCATGACAGTGCGCGACCACAGTGAATAGCGCACATGGAGGAGCTCTTAGAACGAGAGGATGTTTGGCGAATCGACTGATCTGCGCTCCTCAAACGCAAATCCCATCGAGCTTGTTGGGGAGACGAATTGCAACACGTCCACAAGCACAAACGACCATCCAGCAATGAAGGAGTGGAACACCCTTCCACAAGAATTCATTACAAAACTTGCGGCCATCATGGGAGCACGTTGCAGAGCCTGCATTTCCGTTGGTGTCTCTCGCACGCCCCATTAAGAATCATTTTGCGATGTGCAGGGGACCATCATGACTTCAGTTTAATTATTGTCTTTTAATAAATGTGTAATTTATCTTTGTCTTACTGCGTATTTCTCTCAGTTACCTTCTGTAAAATACTGTAGTAGTTCTTTCTGTGTGTGATCCATGTTTCATCGAGCTTATGTTATGCAGCAGTCACAAAACATGCGAAAGTTTCTTCGCCCTTAAGTTTACACACTAGCGTACACTGATCAACAAGAATGGTCTAACCACGTACCTAATAGCTGGTTTGTCCAACTCTGGCACTGATAACAGTAGCGATTCGTTGTGGCACGGAATCAATGAGGCGTTCGTAGGTCGCTGGAGGAAGTTGGCAACACATTTGCACACATGTCACCTAGATGCCGTAAATTCTGGGAAGGGGGTCGATGAGTTTGGACGCCGCATTCAAACACATCCAAGAGGTGGTTTATAGGGTTCATATCTGGAGAGTTGGGACGGAAACACAAGCACATCAATTGGAACTCTCCACTGTGCTCTTCAAACTACTCCGTTGCACTCCTGCCCTTGTGACAAGTCGCATTATCTTGTTTAAAAATGTCATTGCCGTCGGGACCATGATCGTCATGCCGGGGTGCACATGATCTGCAACCAGTGTACGATACTCCTTGACCGTCATGATGCTTTGCACGAGCTCCACTGGACCCACGGATGCCCGCATGAATGTTCCTCAGAGCCTAATAGAGCCACCGCCAGCTTGTCTCCGTTCTGCAGTACAAGTGTCAGGGAGCTGTTCCCCTAGATGACGACTGATACACGACTTCCCACCGGCATGACGAAGGTATCGGGATTCGTCATAATATGCAACGCTCTGCCACTGCGGCAGTACTGATGATCACGTGTCCATGTCTGTCATAGTTGCCAATGTCGTGGCACAAGCATGGGTTTTCGGCTGTGGAGGCCCATTGTTAGCAGTATTTGGTGCAGAACGTGTTCAGACACACTGTTCTGCTTTACCAGTCTGCCCAACCTACAATGTCACATCTGTAACGAATGGTGGTCGCCCACCCCCATGCCATCTGGACGTGGTTTCACCTTGGTTTCACCTTGTGTTGAAGACACTCACCACAGCACCCCTCAAACAGCAAGCAAGTCGTACAGTTCCCGGAATGCTCGTGCCGACCCTCCAGGCCAGCACAATCTACCCTTGGTCAAACTCTGACAGGTCGCGTACCTTCCTCAGTAATAGTACATGTACCGTGCGTGTGTCTGACTAGCAGTCATTCGTCTAAAGGTGACGCTGCTATCGCCAGGACGGGTTTATATCGATAGCAGGTCGGTAGTCATAAAGTTCTGGCTGATGAGTGTTTGTTGTCTGAGCAGGTGAAGATAGAGGCAAAGCTTTGTGTCCCTGTTAATTTGGCCTACAATGACACTGTAATAAACACAGTCAATGACGTAAGTGGACCCTGCACTTAACATCAATTAGCAATTCCAACATCTTCGTCACAGTGGTATCGCATAGACAGATCACTAAATCCCTGGAAAATCTGCTATGGGAGATGGTGTCTGTTGTGTCTGCATCAGATATTCTCATTGACTTCATCACTATTTACCACAAAGGATGTAATGAATATATGTGATACAAAGGACACAGCATATGTAAGGTTGTTGAATTATCTGATGTGTCAAATGGAATGATTAAACACCCTTGTTACCAGTGCAATAACTGCAGAAACTTTAGAAACTGTAAAAATAGGAAAAAACATAACTTCGATGATCGACGTAGACTTTTACGTGTACATGTGTTTAAAGAAAGTGTAACACATTCATACAGCCGAAATAATTGGCCAAAGCCTTTTAAACTTACGTCTGGAAATAAATACCTTTTGAGTTGTGGGCCATTACACTCTATAATTTCCAACATCGAACGAATGAAATATGACTTAACTGAAAGCAATGTCTGGCACTCACTTTACTTAGCTAAAAATTACACATAAGCTCAAATAATAATGTTGTTGCCATAGGCAGTATAAGAAATGTTGCCTCTGCTGAAGTCAAAGCAAGAAGTATTTCAAATATGTTGCATGTGAGCATGGTGCTTTCATGACCAAAGCTTGAATGAGCACAGTGCGGATGAGGATTAGAAAATGTCTTCCTGAGGAAAGAATTCAATAGAAAAATGTTTGATACCCAGGGATCATTCAGGGAGTAGACACAAAAGCTCATGAATAACATATACAAATGAGATCTAACACACCACAGGGGGCTACAGAACCACACATTTAGAAAAATACAGAAATGTAACCGCATTTGCATAGTAATCCCTTAAGTAGGGGAACAGTGTACGGAGGATAGGCAAAATAATGTGAAAATATGTACTTACTTGGTAATGGTTTATTAATAAGCGGTGGACCACCATTTTCCCCTAATACCTGAGATTTTTCTTGGAATACTGGCATATATAAGGATTGTATAGTCTCCAGTGGAATGTTATGCCACTCTTCAATCAGAACGGCTTCTAACTCCTGTAGTGACGAGGGAGGCGGAAACCTGCCACGGAGTCTGCGCGCCATTACATCCCACAAGGGTTCCACAATGTTCAAGTCCGGGGACTGCGCTGGCCAGTGAAGACACTGCAGTTCTTTTTCATGCTCCTCATACCACGATTGTTCTGTCCTGGCTGTGTGAATGGTGCATTATCGTCCTGAAATATGGCATTATTGTTGCGGAACAACAATTGAATTACGGGGTGCACCTGATCACCTAAAATGTTCGCATAATCGTTTGCTGTAACACGGCATGACACGGCCTTTGAGAGTAATGATGGGACCAGCAGAATACCGTGATATGGCTGCCCACATCATCACACTTACACCTCCATGCTTAACCGTTGGAATCAAGAAATCAGGATTGTAGGTTTCTTTTGGCGTTCTCCAAACGTAAACCCGGCCCAATGTCGGAAATAACGGAAACGTTGACTCGTCGGACCATACGACGTGTTTCCACTGATCAGCCGTCCAGGATTTATGCTCCTGACATGTTTTACGCTTCTTTGCGTTGGTTGTCGTCACCAATGGTTCTCGCTCGGGAACCCTGAAAATCCATTATGAGTAAAACACAAAAATATATCTTTCAGAAATTGATCATAATCTCTTTTATCTAAAATTTTCAGAGATCAAATAATTGACCGCTGGGATATCGTATAAAAATAATTAAATATGATTGGTAATCAACAACAGTACTATGTTTATTTTTTGATTTCTTTTCTGGAGGCGGCGAATGACTGACACCATATTTTCGTTGATAAATAGAGTTCTTTATTCATTATGAATTAGACTCCTATTGGGTAGGGGTCTAGAAATATCTTCACATTTACTCTAATGGTTTGATCAGTATTTTCTCCATTTACTCTAATGGTTTGATCAGTATTTTCTCCATCTTTTAGAACAGAAGGCAAAACTTCTCATAAACCCAATCTTGAAAACCTTCTGCAAAGGGTATTTTGTATTTCATAACTAAAGAATATAGACCAGGTTCATTGACAAATTTTGTTGAATTTTGAATGTATTTGGGTAGATTGATTTCACTGCTAGTGAAATTTGCATATGTTTTACAATACTTTTCTTTAACTTGGTTGGTTGGTTGGTTTGGGGAAGGAGACCAGACAGCGTGGTCATCGGTCTCATCGGATTAGGGAAGGATGGGGAAGGAAGCCAGCCGTGCCCTTTCAGAGGAACCATCCCGGCATTTGCCTGGACTGATTTAGGGAAATCACGGAAAACCTAAATCAGGATGGCCGGACGCGGGATTGAACCGTCGTCCTTCCGAATGCGAGTCCAGTGTCTAACCACTGCGCCACCTCGCTCGGTTTTAACTTGAAGTTTTACAGCATCTCGAGGACGGTTATATCCTAGAAGTTCAGCGACTTGATTTCCATAAAACCATGGATTGTTATATTTTTTGAATAGCTCTTTGACTGCGACATGTTAGCACTTTGAATTTTTAATATCGGTTAATATTTGCCTGAGAAATTAATTCTCAGCGACTAAATGAATAAAATGATCGTAGGTCAGTGGCTCTGAAAAGGCTAACAGATGGAGAATGAGTATGCATCGAATCGCTGATTGCGCTTGGCCTCTGATCTCTGCTGATAGTGATAAAGATAACTGACCTAGCTCAACGCACGACAAGTGTTATCTCAAGAACGGACTCGCGTGCGCCTAGGCAATTAGCGAGCATGATGTAGCCAAAGACTGCTTTAGCTGTCGCTGAGGAGAAACGTGAAACCTCTTTACACATTCTGCTATCCTAGTAAAGCGTCTCACAATATTCAGTATAAGTTAAAATTAGTGCAAAATTCTGTAACAGATGGGGGTGCTGTTTGTTTCATTTTTAATTAATGGGGTCCCTTTCTTGATTTTAAAATCGAATAACATATTTCCTAATTTTAATTTGAGTATTTTAACTGTCGTTACATTTTATTTACAATTCGACCCTTCAAATAAAAGTAAATTTTGATAAAGTAAGTCGTATTTTGCTCCAAAATAAATTGATGAAAAATCGCACTTTTAGAACATGCTTTGTCACTCAAATACCAACTATATATACAATCTTCGAGCATATTTGCTCTGTCAAGCCTGTTAACCTAGTACGTAGACTGAAGGATTTTGATCCTTATCTCATGGAGTCATTAAGTGCCAGTTGTTTGACGAGAGCTAGCCATTGGACAGAAATTTTCTATCCTCGCTTCTGTATGATTTATCGCCTTCGAAACGGGTTTAGGACCTGTCTGTTGGTGGGATGACATGTTTCAACTCGAATGATGGGGGTGGATCTGTTAATTCAGAGACGGGACTCTGTGCTGAGTGAACGTACAGGATACAGAGGCCTGAAGCTCAGTAATCACTGTGTGGATGGTGTTCGATAAGAAATGCTTTGTACTTTTTGAGAATGAATTCCTTTATTTTCTTACGTTCACCTGGGAAAATGAGTCATTTATGAGCCATTTACTTTGGTTCACCAATTCATTTTAGTTATTTTCTTACGTTCACCTAGGGAAATGAGCCATTTACTTTTGTTCACCAGTTGATTTTATCTATTTTCTTACGTTCACCTAGGCAAATGAGTCATTTACCTTCGTTCACCAATTCATTTTTTTTTACGTTCTCCTTTCATAAAAATTGTATTAACTTCATTTTCAAAAGTGGTTCAAATTGCTCTAAGCTCTATGGTATTAACAGCTGAGGTCATCAGTCCCCTAGACTTAAAACTACTTAAACCTAACTAACCTAAGGACATTACACACATCCATGCCCGAGGCAGGATTCGAACCTGCGACCGTAGCGGTCGCGCTGTTCCAGACTGTAGCGCCTAGAACCGCTCGGCCACCCCGGCCGGCTGAAATTTTGGATGAACATTCGATCTACTCGTCGAACTGAATGTCATGTGTAAACGAGTACTAGTGCCACTGCACAAGTGTTATACTAAAACACCACAGAAAATTCAGACATTACTGGATTATGAATGAACCCTACAAACAATGTTATTTTGTAGTTACTAAGAAAAAGAACTGGTGCACCTAATGCAAACTGTTAATACCTTTCTATAGTTTTAATTATTTAATGTTGAAATTGAGACTCTGTTGTGTCACATCTTGCAACATATGGTTGATCTATTTTGTATGTTAAGCTCAAAATGGTTTATATGGCTCTGAGCAGTATGGAACTTAACTTCTGTGGTCATCAGTCCCCTAGAACTTAGAACTACTTAAACCTAACTAATCTAAGGACATCACACACATCCATGCCCGAGGCAGGATTCGAACCTGCGACCGTTGCAGTCGCGCGGTTCCAGACTGTAGCGCCTAGAACCACTCGGCCACTCCGGCCGGCTTGTGTTAAGCTTCTATTTATATCTACAACATTTACCATGCATGTACAAAGTTGATATTGTACTTCTGTGCTGTTAGCATGTCCGCTTGTCACCCTTGTCACGTGTTACCAGTTGTAATAAGTGGTGGAATACATCAAAATGCAATAGTAAAAAGTATTGGTAGAATTAGGTGCCTGACATTAAGATAAAACATATCCTTCTTGAGTAATTGCATGGTTGCCTTTAAAACCAGTAGGGGCACTGCCTTCACTGGAAAGAAAGATTAACTTTTACTAGCCATCAAAGAGTTGATACTTCGTCTGAAAGCTCATCAAATCATGGCTACCGCCCAACTTTTACATTCTTGCACCATAAACGGATGCCTACAGGAAAAAAGGTTCCGTATATGTACAATGTGATTCACCGTGTCATATGACACCCCACCAAATGCATAAGACACACGCTGTCGAGGTCATGGTCATCTCACCTGCCAAATCTACCATCTGAGCTACCCACTGTAGAAAGTCTTCAAGGTAAGTAAGAAAAACGCCATTTTATAATTATTTTTTTTTAGAATACTGGAATAATGCACATCCTGCATCTATGTAAATGTCAGCACAGTGTTAATAACTACCTACAAAATTTACATAGAGAGATTGTACAGCACCTGGATGTCATGTAGCTGACCTGTTTTCAGTTTTTTATCGAGTGGTTTTCGCGAGATACTGCATCTCCTTTCCTGTCTCAACTCGCCACTCACTGCTGCATCAGTGAGTTTACGGCTAGTGAGAATTCAGCACACAGCCGATTTTCAGAAGTCTATTCGCTGTGATATTTTATGGTCCTCAACACACAGCTACTGTCAGCGTGGACACGTCCTTACTGCCAAGTACAGAAGCATGTAGCAGTCGTATTTCCCTCAGCCTTGATATTTTATGTAAGCACACGTCCTGCCCGCTGTTATACACACTAAACAAGCAGTCTATATATGTACATGTATATGTTCGTATTTCCGGCGCTGGGTTAATATTCTTACCATCCATCCAAAGCATCAACAAACTACACATCTTCCAAACGTTAACCCAGTACAATACTGACTGGCAAAGCCAACACTTATAGAGCCCCTAGAAAAGCACACATGGATTGCTGAGCACACACATACCCAAAATACATGTTTACGCCTATTGATACTTACAACAATTCACTCCAGGGGCAGAGAAAAACAAGTGTCGATATTGGTATGTCTCTTGGTAAGCTGAGGCCACTACAAATACCCACATCAAAAAAAGTTTTGCACCACCTCGGTTTCGAAAGTTCCGGAACCTGTACAGAAAATTGGAATAGAGATCAACATAAACATCATTTCCGCCCTTTATACTGCTCATGAAAACCACACATCGCATGAGACCTTCACAGGTGGTGGTCTAGATTGCTGCACACGCCGGTACCTCTAATACCCAGTAGCACATCCTCTTGCGTTGGTGTGTGCCTGCATTCACCGTGGCATACTATCCTCAAGTTCAGCAAGGCACTGTTGGTCCAGATTGTCACACGCCACTCCTCAACGGCCATTCGGGCGTAGAACCCTCAGAGTCGTTGGTGGGTCACGTCGTCTATAAACATCCCATTTCAAACTATTCCAGGCATGTTCGATAGGGTTCATGTCTGGAGAACATGTTGGCCACCCTAGTCGAGCGAAGTCGTTATCCTGAAGGAAGTCATTCACAAGATGTGCAAAATGGGGACACGAATTGTCGTCCATGAAGACGAATGCTTCGCCAATATGCTGCCGATATGGTTGCACTATAGGTCAGAGGATGGCACTCATGTATCATACAGCCGTTATGGCGCCTTCCATGAACAACAGCGGCGTACGTCTTCCCCACATAATGCCACCCCAGAACAGCAGGGAACCTCCACTTTGCTGCACTCGCTGGACAGTGTGTCTAAGCCGCTCAGCCTAACCGGGTTGCCTCCAAACACGTCTCCGACGGTTGTCTGTGCAAGGCATATGCGACATTCATCGATGAAGAGAACGTGATGCCGATCCTGAGCGGTCCATTCGACATCTTGTTGCGCCCACCCGCACCGCGCTGCATGGTATCGTGGTTGCAAAGATGGACCTCGCCATGGACATCGGGAGTGAAGTTGCGCATCATGCAGCCTATTGCGCACGGTTTGAGTCGTAAGATGACGTCGTGTGGCTGCACGAAAAGCATTATTCTACATGGTGGCATTTCTGTCAGGTTTCCTCTGAGGCATACTCCGTAGGTAGCGGTCATCCACTGCAGTAGTAGTCCTTGGGCGGCCTGAGCGAGGCATGTCATCGACAGTTCCTGCCTCTCTGTATCTCCTCCATGTCCGAACAACATCGATCTGGTTCGCTCCGAGACGCCTGGACACTTCCGTTGTTGAGAGCCCTTTCCTGGCACAAAATAACAATGCGGACGCGATCGAACCGCGGTATTGGAGGCCTAGGCATGGTTTAACTACAGACAACACGAACCGTGTACCTCCTTCCTGGTGGAATGACTGGAACTGATCGGCTGACGGATCCCCTCAGTGTAATAGGCGATGTAATGGTTGTTTACATCGTTGGCCGGGTTTAGTGACAACTCTGAACGGTCAAAGGACTGTGTCTATGATAAAATATCCACAATAAATGTCTATCTTCAGGAGATCTGGGAACCGGGATGATGCAAAACTTTTTTTGATGTTTGTACTTCGTAATGTATTCTCGTTTTTGTTTATGATATTAAGAGATGATGCTCACACTACTCCTATATCAGGTTTAATTTTGTGAAAGTCATTTGTTCTTTCAGATGCTATGCTAGGGATATTAGAAGCAGTGACTTTCTTCTTAGCATCTGCACTTACGGTACATTGACTGACATTTTACAGTTATTTGATGGATCATAAAACATAACATTAGAGATGGTAGATGAAGTGTCTGTCCGGAGTAAGCCAGGCTTTGAACAGAAATGTGTGTTGTGTGTGTAGAAACAGCAAAAATATGGGAGGTTCCTAAGCGACATGTATATGCAGTGACGGGAAAAAGATCGCAACACCAATAGGCAGTTGTGTGACATAAACGAAAGTTGGTAGGCATGTTTCTACATCTGAATATGATGTCTATTCAAATGTCGTGCCAAAAATCGCAACACCAAAGAGCAGTTGTGTGACACAAACGAAAGTTGGTAGGCATGTTTCTACATCTTAAAGATGATGTCTATTCAGATGTCGTGCCAGCCGAATGAGAGTGGCGCTAGTAACACCAATATGTGGATGGATATCCGGTTTGCTTTAAGAACACGTCGTAACAAATGGCTCTGAGCACTATGGGACTTAACATCTGTGGTCATCAGTCCCCACGTCGTAACAGTCGCGAACGTTAGTAACCTTTGAGATTGGACGTGGTAAGTTGATATTAACCAAGAATGCCTTTAAGGCGACAAAGAAGTCATTATCAACACCCCACTGAGTTTGAACGAGGTCATGTTTTAGGATTACGAGAAGCTGGATGTTCCTTCTGCGATACTGCAGAAAGACTTGGCAGGAATGTATCTACTATGATCACGAGAATGTACAGTCACAAGAAGACTGGGCTCCAGGTAGCAACATGGCACTACCAGGAAGAAGCCCATCGTATCTGGCATATGGCTCTTGCGTACCATACTGCATCTGCCCCAGCAATTTGAACAATAGTTGGTGTCATAGTGACACAATAAACTATTACAGATCGGCTACTTCAACGACAGCTCCGAGCCAGACATCTTTTACCAGGCATCCCATTGACCCCACACCGCCGCCATTTCCAATTTCAGTGGTATCAAGCGAGAGCTCATTGAAGGGCAGGTTGAAGTCATTGTGTTTTCTGATGAAAGCTGGTTCTGCCCTGGTGCCAGTGATGGCTGTGTGTCGGTTTGGATGAGACCAACTGAGCGCCTGCATTCAACCAGTCTGCGTGCTACACACACGGGACCTGCATGTGGAGTTACCGTCTGTGATTATACCTCTTATGACAGGAGAAGAACTCTCGTATTTGTCCCATGCACTCTAACTGAAAATTTATACGTCAGTCTGGTGATTTGACGCGCTATGCTGACATTCATGAGGAACATTCCACACGGGTTTTCCGACAGGATAACACTCACACATATGCCGCTGTTGCAACACAATATGCTCTATAACAGTGTGTCGGCATATTTCCTTGGCCTGCTCGATCAACAGACCTGTCTCTATTTGAGCACATACGCGACATCACCAGATGACATCTCCAGTGTCATCCACAAACAGCATTAACCATCCTTTTATTGACTGATGAAGTGCAACAGGCATGGAACTCAAAATGGTTCAAATGGCTATAAGCACTATGGGACTTAATATCTGAGGTCATCAGTCCCCTAGACTTAGAACTACTTAAACCTAACTAACCGAAGGGCATCACACACATTCATGCCCGAGACAGGATTCGAACCTGCGACTGTAGCAGCAGCGCTGTTCCGGACTGAAGCGTCTAGAACCGCTAGGCCACAACGGCTGGCCATGGAACTCCATCCAACAAACTGACACCTGGTACCTCTATGACACAATATATGCGTGTCTGCATGCTTGCATTCAGCATTCTGACAGTTACGTTGATTATAAATGTACCAGCTTTTCACATTTGAATTGGATTATCTTGCTCTTACCTGTGATCTTGGAATGTTAATCACTTAAATATGTTACCTAGATAAATGTATTCTAGAAATTTCACTAGTCTACATTAATTATTTTTTGGTGTTGCGATTTTTTCGATCAATGTATTAAGTATAACCCTAGGTGTATCCTTTTTATGCAAGATAGCACTTCCAAGTGAACGTTAGGTCCCACCCAGGCTACTATATAGAGCTACTAAAGCAAACTGTGAACGCTAGAAGTTACCCTAGCATGCATTCACTTTATTATATTGTGGGTTACTGCAAGTTTTTGTTATAATAAGATATGAAACAATTGTGTTTGATGCTTGCATGTGACCGAGATTAGGGTATGACTGTATCATCATTGTACCCCCTTCCTAAAGACTGGAAAGTTATTTTTAAGATTTTCGAATATATACTGTTTTCGAACATCAAGAAATATTGTAAATTGAAGAAAACAGCATGATATGCAGGAAATGAAATTTCCAGATGATTGATTTTTAAATCGTCAACCACGTGCTAGTACTGTGTGTACACAGAGCCCTAACAGCAGCAAAATCTCATAAAAAATGTGTATTCAATTGATGTGCTGATAGTTATGAAGTAAGAATGTAACCCATGTGTTACACAATTTGTAGTGGTGTGTAGATAAATATCAGTCCACCATAACTATGGAACAGCATGCACAAGTGTTTTCCAGAGATTCTCTATGATGCACTGGGGTAGAGAACGGAGTTTCTTTTTTTTTTTCAAAATTTCAGTTTCCAATATCTCCAGCGTCAACATCATGGGTACCTGGCTAAATTTATTCAATACACGGCATCAGTTCGTGTTTCATAATATTACCAATAGAGAAAAATGGGTAACAAGTACCGTCCGTCTTGCTGAGCGACTACCAAATTTTGGTATAACAATTAGTATGGCTGACATATTGGTCTATTATGCAAAAATGATTTTATGTAGAGTAACAAAGGTGGAGCGATGCCAGCCTTAGTCGTCAATCACCACAAATTAACAGGTTCCTGTGTATTGAGTCAATCGGCTACACAGAAAGGATCTCACCCCACTAGGCTCACTGGCGAGGAAAAAGCGTATGTTCGTCATCTAGTACCAGTTTCCTTGATGGCGTGTATAAATTAACAGCATTATTGATAAGTTTGGTCAGTTGCCTACCTGTGGGTGATATCAGGCATCTTGCTCTTTTCCTGCATTACCTATGCTGGTAAGTCATAATAAGTACATCTTATTAAGTCACATTTTGTTTATAGGAGAGGGACGAATGGAGTATAATGTTCCATCGCACCAACACACTTAGATACTTCGATATTAAAGTTTATACAAATTAATGACATTATGGTACATAATGCAAAATGCCAGGAAAAAATTTGGAATGTGGAAGACGCAAACATATCCACTAGAAAGCATAACACTGCTTCTAAATTTGATTCTTGAGAGCTACCTCGACGTTATGGTGTATGTAACAAATTAATGATGTCATGGCTTGTTCTGCAATAGGCAGTAAATATTAACATAAGATACTTTGGCATTACGGTGTGTATAAATTAACGCCACTGTGGCATCATCTTACCCCTTTTGCATTATGGTGCATATAAATTAACGCCATCGTAGCATCATCTTAACCCTTTCCTAACGATTGCAGAGTTGTTCTTAAAATTTTGGAAGATATACTCTGTTCAAAAATTAAGAAAGAAAAACTTCGAAGAAAACACCATGAGATTCAGAAAGTGTCCACATGGTTGCGTTTTTAAATCATCACGCCGCATCCAAGTACTGATCGCACACAGAGCTCTTATAACAGCAAAACCTTGAAAAAACAAACAAACGGATCTTCTATTGCAGAGCTGAAAATTTTGAAGTAAGAAGGTATTAACAAGATGCAACATTATATGTAGTGAATGTAAATAAATATTAGCCTATAACTATGGAACCAAGCAGAAATGTTTTCCGACAACCTCCACGGTTCTCTGCAGCAGAATACATAATTGTTTTCCACACTTTCAGTTTTCCATTATCCCCAACGTCAACGCCACACGTATCTATTCGATACATTTCATTAGACAGGTATTTTGTAACATTACGAATACAAAAAAATTACCAATGACCAAATCGTTATGTAAGAATTAGTACAGCAGATCGAACAGTGGATTTTGAACAAAATGATTTTACCTAGAATAGAAAGTGTGGAGCCAATGCCAGACATATTTGTCAGTGCATCACTGCAAATAAACATATAACCCTGCCTTGAATCAATCGACTTAATAGCACAGATCTGACCCCAGTAAGTTATCTGATCAGAAAAAATAAATGCCCGCCATCCATAATGGTGCTTGCAAATTAACCTATCATGGGTAAGTTTGCTTAGTGCCCAACCTGTGAGTGACGTCCGACACCTTGCTTTTCTGACTGCATTACAACTACGTTGTTACATCAATAAATACATACTCTTAACACTACGAGTATATGGGAAAGCCATCATCCACCTAAGGCTGATATTGAGGAGAGCTGAATTTGATTGCTTGGCTGGGTGTGAGTCAGTGGTATGAGGACTTCGTGCAGCTGCCCCAGGTGATCTCAGATGCAGAGCAAAAAGCACATAACTGGAAATGGGCAAATCCCGGAGTTGGGAATTTGGAATGCTGTGGTTTACATGTTCTCTGTGCACGAGATCCATCAAACATGCTGGAGCATCACACAAACTGAAAGATGCCTTCTTACAGCTCTTTCAGAATCTACAATAATTCACAGTCAAATATTATAGCAAACCTGCATACATTTGCGAGCTCAGAAAAATAGGGTGCAGCCAATGACACAACAGTATTTTAAAACTACAGAAGTTAATATTTCACAGTGAAGAAATATTTTCACAGTGAACATCTCAGTTAACAACTTTTAAGTGGTTCATGCAGTTTCAACACGCAATAACTCAGATGACAGCATTGCACCATAGCTATCATTTCTGAAACAACGTACTGTATGTATTTTATTTCTTGATTTAATATATTTTTTATGTCTTTTCATTATGCATATATTTGTCAAACACTGTGTTGTCCACAATTATACCTAAAATGAACATAACATGAATACCTGTCATATTGTCATATTTGGGAAGCTAATTAGTAAACAACTTTATTTAACTATTGATTGTAAGTGCTCTTAAAAACTGTGCTAATTTAAAAGTGGCCAGTCGCAGGTGTTAGTGAACCCCACAACTGAAAAGACTGACAAGTTACACATCTTTCAAGAAGATGTAAATAACTTTTAAAACAATGTTTAACGACAAACTCTTATCATTTATAATTAGCACACTTGTGCAAGAACTATTACTTATATTTATTGTAAATGATCTAGATATAACCAAATGTTTATGACGTTTCTTTATTTAAATGTTGTTGTAATATATTAGTTTAGTCCGGGAAGTGATCATGAGTCAAGTGATGTCTGTGGTACATAAGAATGATGTATTTTTGGTAGGGATGGCCTTCAGGCATGGAAAAAGAGACAGCAGTGGAACACCTTTTGAAGTGAAGAGCTCAAGGGAGCGATTCCGGAGACTTTTAAGTTTGTACCTAAAGGAGGCAAATCTGCCTGTGCTGACGAGTGGTACTCGATTGTGTACGTGATTGATTCTGGGGAGCGAACGACCACTACCATACTTTAACTTCTGACGAGACTTTATATTTTGTGATGTCTGAATTTATAGGATTCTAACTTTCTCCACTTGTATTATGGAACTAAGGATAGATAGAGTATGAGTTACTATTCTTTGTATCACGTATGATAATTTTTAAATCATCACATTGAACTCTGAACTGGTTTCAAATAGTGAATATTACGTATATAGTGATTGCAAAATGGATTTCGTTTTCGCATATCTTTGATGACTATTAAGTTTTGAGATTTTGCTACTGTTTTCGTATTGCTCTTAACGTAATTTTACTGCATGTGTTAAGAGTATTTTCTGTCTGCAATTTAAGTGAATATTGTAGGACCACTTCCCGTTTACTTGAGATGCTCTTTCTCTAATAAACATTATTCAACGTGAAACTTCCTGGCAGATTAAAACTGTGTGCCCGACCGAGACTCGAACTCGGGACCTTTGCGTTTCGCGGGCAAGTGCTCTGCCATCTGCCAGGAAGTTTCATATCAGCGCACACTCCGCTGCAGAGTGGAAATCTCATTCTGGATTATGCAACGTAATTCTCTGTCGTCTACATCGGTTACTGACTGACTGTTATTAAATCATTCGTTTAACTTTTATTTTGTATTTATGTGTATTTTATTAACTCGCAACTGTAGTCAATGCACAAACTGTTTTACTGCAGGATCACAGCTACAGGTTATCATTTGCAGCGAATCGGCTGCCGTTAGGTACCGTTGCAGCCTGATCATTAGAATACATTTTGTTTACAGGAGCGATGACTGGAGTATAATGCTTCCATCACACCAAGACAGTAAGACACATGGATATTGCAATGTGTACAAATCAAGAGTTCATACCATATTATGCAAAATGTCACAACATTTTGAAAAAAAAAAAATTGTTCAGTAAGGTGGAAGACTCCAACATATCCATTACAAAGCATGACATTACTTCTAAATTTGATTCTTGTGAGTTACTTTGACATTACAGTGAGTGTTATAAATTGACGACATCATGGAATATTATACAACTGGCAGAAACCATTAACATAAGGTTCTTTCATTCTACGGAGTGTATAAATTAAAATCATGACATTTCCTGTAAAATGACAGAAAATTTATCCAATCCACAATTCTTTCAATTGTACGCTGAAACACACATGGAGTGCTGACTTAGGTATCTTAAATGTTACTCCATGACTACATAGAAACAACGATGATATTCATTTATACTTTTCTGTCACATGTTAAGATCACAGAATACAGCCCAACTAGGAGGCTGTCAACACTTAGTGTGTGTGTGTGTGTGTGTGTGAGAGAGAGAGAGAGAGAGAGAGAGAGAGAGAGAAAGAGAGAGAGAGAGACTGAGTGTCCTAAAGCAGTAAGATTTATGTGATAGATGGAAATAATAATAATAACAACGTTCAAGAAACTGACTCTACCCTATTGTGAAACACCCACATAGCTCAGTCTCATCCCATGTATGAGTGGAACTGGAAAGGGAATGACTGGTGGTAAATATTAAAATAAATGTAGAGTATAATAGTCCGTCATACAAACTGTCTGAGGGCAATAATTGAATCTATTAATAGCTTACTTTGTTGTTAATGCCTTTATCGTTTTGATAATGAAAGGAAAACAATGGACAAATACTTACTGCTAGACTTCTATGCCTTTAAGTAGAGTTAAAGTATTGCATATATGAAAAAGAATACTGGAAATGAATGAGAGCGAAATCAAAAAACGAAAAATTGAGTATGACAAAGACAAATGCCACAAAGGATGAATATAAACTGATATCGGAAACTGATGGAATGGTCGCTGCAACACCTGATCCCCTCACCACAAAGCAGAGCCTTTGAATGGAGAGCAACAGCAAATGTTGGCGCACATGCAGTTGAATTACAAACATTAAAATTGCTCAAAGGTTGGGGGAGCCAATCTTACACACCTTTGGCAGACAACACTATGTTCGTCAACAAGCAGTCGTGTGATGAGTGCGAGGGAATTCCTGGAATGCTGATGCTGATCAGTGAAATGTAGCAAATGCAGCTGCCTGAGCACTGGATGCTGATGATGGTGGTTCTGGCATTGCTGATGCTGATGTCATCGATTCCTGGAATGTTTATGCTGATTGCGACTACTCTTGGGCCAGAACATGCAATGATTCCCTACTCCTGGAATATTATTAAATGGCTGAGAAAGTAATGTGGCAAACCATTGATATTATGCTCAGATGACCCAAAGAAAATCAAATACTAAACTCCATATATTCTAGCAAAGTTGCAAATTGAAGAAACAACTAAATTGCGTATGTCGAACTCATTTGCAAAGTATGGCTCATATGGCTCTGAGTATTATGGGACTTAACATCTGAGGTCATCAGTCCCCTAGAACTTAGAACTAGTTAAACCTAACTAACCGAAGGACATCGCACACATCCGTGCCCGAGGCAGGATTCGAACCTGCGACCGTAGCGGTCGCGCGGTTCCAGACTGAAGCGCCTAGAACCGCTCGGCCACTCTGGCCGGCTTTGCAAAGTATGTCCCGTAAACAAATCTGAAAAAGTTATATCATATAACCATGCATGAGCAAGCAGCTGTCTCTGACCAATATCTTGGATTAAGTAGCTCCAAAAAACCCATTTATACCTCACGTGGAAGGTGTCTATATTGTACTTTCTAGGTAGGCAGCAAGTAGAAGATGTTCACAGCTACAGTAGCAAAAGTAGAGTCCTTTATCTGCCAGTCCAAATTACTGCAGGTAACTCAATCCTCGGCACCAAGCAATATGATTGGCCAGCGTGACTCTGCTATCAAAGTCCTTGGTAGAGACATGCTTTACTACAAAACCAAAGATTAAGGTACGCTTAGCAGACGGAAATCTTGACTATAGTGTCTTTGAATTACACAAATGCTTAGCACTTGTGAACGAATACACTACATGAAAATCGTTTATAGCTGATGGTTTTCACAGTCTTTCGTTGAATTATGTTGCTTACGAATTATTGTTTTTTTTTTTTTTCTCTGTAGTCATTCCATTTACTGTTACCCTGATGTCAATCATAGTCGACACCTTTCTAGCAGTGGCTGAGTGCTGAAGTTCAGCGCCTTAGATCTGCAGTTGGTACTGGCATTTTGTCCACAAATGAGGTGGAATTTGTACATAATGGAATAATAAAATACCACGAAGCTTTTGCAGGTCAGATCATCGAGCTACCATGAGTGTAAGGCAAAGTGTTCACTTCTTATCAATGTGTGGGCAAGAACTGTAGATGCCAGATCTGTATCGTAAGCCGTACACATTTACTATTCACATTAACAGAGCAACAATTTCTGCACGACGAATTACATGCGCTATTGGGAGCATTACCCTTATCGATCAACCATTGATTTAATCTGTGAAAGAAGGGGCACTGTCCAATTTTCTATACCTGGTGGGACAGTACTTAACCCAAAGCTTTAATTAACGATTGATTACTCGCAGCGGTCCAGTAGTGTGGTGTCCCCTTTCAACAGATCCTAAACTATGAATTTCTGCATTTTGCGGTTTTAATTTTAAAAACACACGCCAGAGACATTCCCCCCCCCCCCCCCCCCCCTTCGCTACAGCAGCGAGCAGCGTATGTCCCATGCATGGACCTAATCTGTGGGCAATGAGGTCCATTGTCTTGGATTAACTTCCAGACACCGGGGTAGTGTGTCATTGAATGAGGTGATCGATACGTCAGATAGGAACGCTGAATGCGGCGACCCTTGTGAAGTGACGGGGTATTTTACCACCTCACATGTGATTCTCCACGACACCCCGATTCGGTTGATACGGAATGTGCCATGCTTTGGACGTAATTAGCTTGAATTGCATAATGAGGAGTGCAATAAGCGGTAGGCACATACGAGGCTTGGCTTTCGTGTACACGGTATTAACACTACCTTCCTACTTTGTATGCAGATAAATGCATATATTTTTATGGCAATTTGCAACTGCAGTGAAAGTCGCAAAGGGCGCAGAAGCGCGACATGGAAAACCACTATAGGAAACATTTGCGAGGCACTACAAACCGACCCTCACCACTGGAGCCAATTTAAGACGACAATGGTTTGGGCCCTCACCTCAGCACATTTCTAACGGAAGTGGAAAAAAACCTCTGCGTCACAATTTTAGTAAACACTCGGATCATATGATGCTGTCATGAATAACGCGTGGACTTCACATGTAAAGAGACATGCTCTGGCGTAACTTACGCGCAAAAACAAAAACTCGGACGCTGATTGATCGAAAGGAAGACCAGGAAGGAGAAGGCGACGTTACTAGGACGCAGAAGACTACTAGGAAAATTCTGAATGGCTCTAACAAGCAAGTACAGAATGTACCGAGCGCTCCCACTGACCGATACTAGTATCGGCAAGGCCGCGGTACAGTGGGGAAGTTCACGACAATACAGTCAATTGCGGATGAATAAATGAAGCTCTCTCTTCTCTCGAGAGGCGTCGGATATTGCACGGGGCGCTTAATGCCCTAAGGTGACGCAGATAGAGGTTCTTCTGCGAACAGTAGTAGTTTATCCTGTAGTGAAGAAGAAGTGGATAGTTCCTGTGAATTATTATGGGTGGAGGTTACACTCAACAACCGAGCTAGGTTAATAATTGGCTCCTTTTACCGATCTCCCGACTCAGCAGCATTAGTGGCAGAACAACTGAGAGAAAATTTGGAATACATTTCACATAAATTTTCTCAGCGTGTTATAGTCTTAGGTGGAGATTTCAATTTACCAGATATAGACTGGGACACTCAGATGTTTAGGACGGGTGGTAGGGACAGAGCATCGAGTGACATTATACTGAGTGCACTATCCGAAAATCACCTCGAGCAATTAAACAGAGAATCGACGCGTGGAGATAACATCTTGGACCTACTGATAACAAACAGACCCGAACTTTTCGACTCTGTAAGTGCAGAACAGGGAATCAGTGATCATAAGGCCGTTGCAGCATCTCTGAATATGGAAGTTAATAGGAATATAACAAAAGGGAGGAAGGTTTATCTGTTTATCAAGAGTAATAGAAGGCAGATTTCAGACTACCTAACAGATCAAAACGAAAATTTCTGTTCCGACACTGACAATGTTGAGTGTTTATGGAAAAAGTTCAAGGCAATAGTAAAATGCGTTTTAGACAGGTACGCGCCGAGTAAAATTGTGAGGGACGCGAAAAACCCACCGTGGTTCAACAACAAAGTTAGGAAACTACCGCGAAATCAAAGAGAGCTTCACTGCAAGTTTAAAAGCAGCCAAAACCTCTCAGACAAACAGAAGCTAAACGATGTCAAAGTTAGCGTAAGGAGGGCTATGCGTGAAGCGTTCAGTGAATTCGAAAGTAAAATTCTATGTACCGACTTGACAGAAAATCCTAGGAAGTTCTGGTCTTACGTTAAATCAGTAAGTGGCTCGAAACAGCGTATCCAGTCACTCCGGGATGATGATGGCATTCAAACAGAGGATGACACGCGTAAAGCTGAAATACTAAACACCTTTTTCCAAAGCTGTTTCACAGAGGAAGACCGCACTGCAGTTCCTTCTCTAAATCCTCGCACAAACGAAAAAATGGCTGACATCGAAATAAGTGTCCAAGGAATAGAAAAGCAATTGGAATCACTCAACAGAGGAAAGTCCACTGGACCTGACGGGATACCAATTCGATTCTACACAGAGTACGCGAAAGAACTTGCCCCCCTTCTATCAGCCGTGTACCGCAAGTCTCTAGAGGAGCGGAAGGTTCCAAATGATTGGAAAAGAGCACAGGTAGTCCCAGTCTTCAAGAAGGGTCGTCGAGCAGATGCGCAAAACTATAGACCTATATCTCTGACATCGATCTGTTGTAGAATTTTGGAACATGCTTTTTGCTCGAGTATCATGTCGTTTTTGGAAACCTAGAATATACTCTGTAGGAATCAACTTGGATTCCGGAAACAGCGATCGTGTGAGACCCAACTCGCTTTATTTGTTCATGAGACCAGAACATATTAGATACAGGCTCCCAGGTAGATGCTATTTTCCTTGACTTCCGGAAGGCGTTCGATACAGTTTCGCACTGTCGCCTGATAAACAAAGTAAGAGCCTACGGAATATCAGACCAGCTGTGTGGCTGGATTGAAGAATTTTTAGCAAACAGAACACAGCATGTTGTTATCAATGGAGAGACGTGTACAGGCGTTAAAGTAACCTCTGGCGTGCCACAGGGGAGTGTTATGGGACCATTACTTTTCACAATATATATAAATGACCTAGTAGATAGTGTCGGAAGTTCCATGCGGCTTTTCGCGGATGATGCTGTAGTATACAGAGAAGTTGCAGCATTAGAAAATTGTAGCGAAATACAGGAAGATCTGCAGCGGATAGGCACTTGGTGCAGGGAGTGGCAACTGACCCTTAACATAGGCAAATGTAATGTATTGCGAATACATAGAAAGAAGGATCCTTTATTGTATGATTACATGATAGCGGAACAAACGCTGGCAGCAGTTACTTCTGCAAAATATCTGGGAGTATGCGTGCGGAACGATTTGAAGTGGAATGATCATATAAAATTTAATTGTTGGTAAGGCGGGTTCCAGGTTGAGATTCGTTGGGAGAGTCCTTAGAAAATGTAGTCCATCAACAAAGGAGGTGGCTTACAAAACACTCGTTCGACCTATACTTGAGTATTGCTCATCAGTGTGGGATCCGTACCAGATCGAGTTGACGGAGGAGATAGAGAAGACCCAAAGAAGAGCGGCGCGTTTCGTCACAGGGTTATTTGGTAACAGTGATAGCGTTACGGAGATGTTTAGCAAACTCAAGTGGCAGACTCTGCAAGAGAGGCGCTCTGCATCGCGGTGTAGCTTGCTGTCCAGGTTTCGAGAGGGTGCGTTTCTGGATGAGGTATCGAATATATTGCTTCCCCCTACTTATACCTCCCGAGGAGATTACGAATGTAAAATTAGAGAGATTCGAGCGCGCACGGAGGCTTTCAGACAGTCGTTCTTCCCGCGAACCATACGCGACTGGAACAGAAAAGGGAGGTAATGACAGTGGCACGTAAAGTGCCCTCCGCCACACACCGTTGGGTGGCTTGCGGCGTATAAATGTAGATGTAGATGAACATTTTGGTTCACTAGGCTCTCTTTCAGACACATTTGTGCTGAATCGTAGCTCTCCAAAGCGGAGAAAACGGGCCGAGTTGTTCTAGTTCACGTTCTTGCTAAAACTTCAGAGGGCAATATTGTGCACGTCGCCCAACATTGGCGAGTGTACAGAGCCATTTTGTCTTAGCCTAGGGAGACTTCACGGAAACTTAGGGAAGTTTTAGTTTGGTTAAATTCAGTCAGAGGCAGCACAGTGTTATTAGGTTAGCAGGCACAAGCCACGTCACACGCAACAGCCGGGCATCGCCGCTACTGTCGCTGCGCACTTCGAAAGTTAAATGACGCATTGCTGAGGCTCAAAATGTTGAAGTCACTAGTGCGCTTTCAATTCAGAGCTTCGTAAGCTTTAAGTAATAGTTAGTATTTCCTCGTGTTCGTGACGGCCTCGTTATCCTGAGGTTTAAATTCTGGAAGTCATAGAGGTGATGGAAAACATTGCTCCGCTACAGTAGCTTAGTTTATGTTGTTCGGGTGAATATTTCTGGCGGGAATTTCAGATGCGAGTTTTACTTGCACTTTTGTCATATTTTTTCGTATTAAGTTTTGTTAAATTTTATGAATACACTTTTCTTGCCTTATGTTTTTTGACACGAGATCTTTCTAGACTGTGTAGGATTTTCCTAAGACTATCGTTTCCGCATCCTGAAGCCGAGTGTTTATGGCAATTTGCGTAATAAAAAAGTTCTGTGTACAGGAAATAAACTGTTTGTCCTAAAATAGAGATCCCTCTCTCATGATGTCCAACAGTGGGCGTGTCTGGAATCTCCCAACCTGGCAGGGCCTAGGTTCACAGGCTTAACATTTTCCTTTTCAGAGCACTCCTAAGTGGTGGGATAGATTACACAAAAACTCAGAGCACTCCGCACCTTAGACCCTGTTGCTGCAGCTCATCAATTCCTTCCCGACTCCATTCACGTATTGAAACCGTCTGTTTACATGCATACGTAACCACCTTTATTTCTCTTACCTTATTCTCGTTATTCCTATGCGAGATACGTGCTGGTGTCAACGTAATACTCACACAGTCTTCTTCGAATACAGGTTCTCTAAATTTAACCAACAGCATTTCGCGGGAACTATGTCCTCTTTCTTCCGAGGAGTCCCATTTAAGCTGCTGTAGTATATCGGTTATGGATACAATGATCCCAGCAGCACGTCTCTGAATGTGGTAGCTGTGTCTTGTCAAGCGTGCTTGATAAGGACTCCAGGCACTGGAACAATATTCCAGATTCGCTCGCATTACCGTCTCGTATGTTATTTGCCGTACTATTTGACTTCCCCCAAATAATCACGTGCTGTGACGTGCCCAAGACAATTTTCACTAATCTTGTGATCAGATGCTATACGATTCTTTTTTTTCTGTGGCCGTCATTTTACGTTTATACATGCGCCATAGGAATGTGTGATGTCATGGTCATCATTTTGAAATCATGTCTGTGTTAGTGTCGATAAATGAAAATTGTGACCAGTGAAATTTGCGCCCGTAGCGCCCGTGCAAAGATCTGTAAAATTTACGCACAATATTCATAGTAATGAAAGTGTGTGTTGAGTGATAGTGACAGACGGTCACCGAAGACAATTGTGAAGAAAAACTAGGGAACTACAGCTATAAAAGCCACTCCAGATCTAAATATCAGACCCTAGAACACTATGGGGAATGGAAGCAATTCATTTGGTGGGATGAATCTTGTTTTCCAAGCGTGAAACATGGAGAGGATTAAGTGATGATTTGGGTAGCCTTATCGTGGTATCCCAGGGGCCCCATAAATATTCTCCAAGATAACATAATTCCCAAGGATTACGGGAGCATTTTGCTTGATTAGTTGCATCCCCATATACAATGTTTGTTCTCCCACGCTGACGCTATATTCCAAAACGAAAGGTCCTTGTTCACATAGTTCACATCGACTACGACTGGGTTTGTGAACACGAGGATGAACTGTCGCATCTCCCATTTCCACCACAATCAACAGACTTTTATATTATTGAGCCTTTATGGTACGCTTAGGGGAGAAGGTAGCGTGATTTTTGTCAATCTCCATCATCTTTACCTGAACTTGCCACTATTTTGCAGGAAGACTGGTGTAAGTTTCCCTTGAAAACCAGTCAGTACCTGTATTTATCAATTCCGTGATAAACTGGAAGCTGTTTTGTAAGCCAACGATTTTCCTAGAGAGTATTAGGCGTGGTAATGTGTTGTGTTTTTGATGTTTCTGTATGTTCGTCCACCCCTGTATCTTCCACTTCATAGTTCTGCAGAATTATAGTTATAAAGAAAATCATTGTCAGGTGTTGAAGTCACATATAGCAGACACGCACATGTAACGCTAGGGGTAGATGGAGAAGATTTTTACAGCTTGTGCGATGCATACACGTGTATACTCTGTCCTTTCAGTTTGTGTGACGAGGCATCTTAAGTACATTACTTTTAGCATGTACTGATCCACCGTATGAACATATTTTGATTCGTAGTTATTTTAAAATATGCTTCGCCACGTAACGATGGTACAATTTTTAAATTCTGTGCTTGTAATTTGGTGTATAGACTGAGATGACAAAAGTCATTGCTAACCTCCTGATATCGTGTCGAATCTCCTTTTGCCGGGTTCAGTGCAGCACTGCAACGTGGCACGAACTCAACAAGTCGTTGAAAGTCTCCTACAGAAATATTGAACCATACAGAATCTACAGCCGTCCATAATCCCGAAAGTGTTGCCGATGCAGGATTTTGTGCACAAACCGACGTCTCGATTATGTCCCATAAATATTCGATGGCAGTCATGACAGGCGATCTTTGTGGCCAAATCACTCGCCAAAATTGTCCAAAATGTTATTCAAAACAAATGCGAACAACTGTGGTTCTGTGACATAACGCGTTGTCATCCATAAAAAATTCATCGTTGTTTGCTGCAAATGGTCTCCAAGTAACCGAAAATAACCATTTCCAGTCAATAATCGATCCAGTTGGACCAGAGGACCCAATAAATTCCATGTTAACATAGCGCACACCATTATGGAGCCAACACCAGGTTGCACAATGCATTGTTGACAACTTGGTTTCATGGCTTCGTGGGGTCTGCGCTATACTCGAACCCTACCTGTCCGCCGCTCGTGGTCTCGCGGTAGCGTTCTCACTTACCGAGCACGGGGTCCCGGGTTCGATTCCCGGCGGGGTCAGGGATTTTCACCTGCCTCGAGATGACTGGGTGTTTGTGTTGTCCTCATCATTTCATCATCATCCAGGAAAGTGGCGAAATTGGACTGAGCAAAGATTGGATAATTTTACGGGCGCTGATAACCACGCAGTTGAGCGCCCCACAAACCAAACACCATCATCATCATCGAACCCTACCATCAGCTTTCACCAACTGAAATCAGGACTCATCTGTCCAGGCCACCGTTTTCCGGTGGTGTAGGGTTCAACCGATACGGTCACGAGCACAGGGGAGGGGCTGCAAGCGATGTCGTGCTGTCAGCGGAGGTACTAACGTCGGTCGTCTTCTGCCACAGCCCATTGATGCCATATTTCGCCTCACTATCGAACGTCCCACATTGATTTCTCTGGTTATTTAAGGTAGTGTTGCTTGTTTGTGAGCACTGAAAATTCTAGGCAAACGCCGGTGCTTTCGGTCGTTAAGTGAAGGCCATCGACAAGGGCATTGCCCGTGTTGAGAGTTAATGCCTGAAATCTAGTATTCGCAGCAGACTCTTGACGCTGTGGAGCTCGGAATATTGAATTCCCTAATGACTTTCTAGACGTAATGTTCCATTTCAAGTTCAAAGTAATTCTGGGATGTGTGGGTATAGGGATATATTCAAGCTTTACTCAGACGTAAGGACAGGGTAGAGCTCATAGCCTGTGACCTTACTAAAAATGTTGGTTATCATTAAATCCAGTTAGTGGGGGGCCTCGATGATTGCACGAGGATCCCCGCTCAGTGCTAACGTTGTGGAGAGATAGAGCCAGTATAGTGGAGGTGTCAGGTAGTGGGCCTGAGTTCATCGACCCTATGAAGCAGTTTCTGCGTTGCATATGTAATGTGATTGGAGATGCGTGAAATGTTCAGTTCGGCCTGAAGGCCGGCAGTCCAGGCCCATCTTGGAGCTCCTAGTATGAAGCGGAGGCATCTGTTTTTAATGACTTGTAGTGCTCGAAGATTGGATGGGCTGGTAGTTCCCCACATGGAGCAGCCATAAAGGAGTGCGCGTAAAGCTGTCGCTCGATATAGCCAAAGCTTCTTTCGAACATTCACCTGGCAACTGCTCAACAGTGGGTACAATTGGTGTAGGAGGTATAATAGTTGAATCCTCTTGTTGTTGATATGACGTTTGAAAAGGAGTTTGCTGTCCTGGGTGACCTGCAAGTATTTTACTTCGTTGCGAGTGAAGAGGACGACCTTCGTTGCGCCGGCGTTAAGACGAAATGATTATCTGTTTCCAACAGTTCCGTCAGCATAGGCTGACGCTGTAGTATCCCCACGACTCCTCTAATCCGCCGACTACCAGTGAGTAAGGCTGTATCGTGCGCAAACTCAGCCAGAACGACCTGGGGCAGGATGGGTGTCGGGGAGTGAAGACTCTACACACTAGTGAAGTCAATGAATCAATACAGTAAAACTTCTGCTCCCACACATTTATTTTCACAACGTCCATTTACAGTGAAGAAGTTATATATCTGCTGCAGAGCGCAGCACAATCTACAGTCTTAACACAAGACCAACAAATGGCGTAAGAACCTTTATTCCCTGACATCCTCCCCACCCTGGCCCATCTCGAGGGGGATGACCAGCTGGACTGCTCGACAGATCTTCATACCATTTGGCTGGCGGAGGACGATGCGCCGTATTTTATTGTCTCTGTCGTGCCGCACTTCTTCCACCAGAGCCCTCTTTCACAAGTGCTGTGGTTTGCTGTCTTCTTGGAACAGAACAACCTCTCCAGTTCTCGGTTTCCTTTGCGAAGGGTATCCCTTTGCCTCATGGTATTGTCTTAGCAGCAGGAGGTATTCGGTCTTCCACCTACGCCAAATGTCCTCACTGACATTTTGTCTGAGTCGGAACTCCTTGGAAAAGTACCTTCTGATTGCTGGCTCTGGCCCACATGGAATTTTTACTAATTTCCCACCATTTAGAAAGAGAGCCGGCTTCAATACAGTATCGCACTCTCCCTGAGTGATGGGTCGGAACTTTTATGCTGATCAAAGTGGTGTTCAAACTCTCTTCATCCATCTGGGAGCGACCAAGAACTTTCCTCAAGCAGAGCTTGACAGAGCCTACCATGCATTCCCACCTGTCTCTACACCATACCGCACGTGGTGGTATGAATTTCCAAGTGATTCCATGGTGGGCATAGTAGAGCTGTACGCCAGTATGTTGATGAATCGAAATACAAAGGCTGTTATATGCAGTACTCACCAATATGAACTAAACCTTGCTGTGTACAGTAGTGGTTCAGTGACGGTGATCTCTATTACATTGTAGGTTCAAATGTTCAAATGTGTGTGAAATCTTATGGGAATTAACTCCTAAGATCATCAGTCCCTAAGCTTACACACTACTTAACCTAAATTATCCTAAGGACAAACACACACAGCCATGCCCGAGGGAGGACTCAAACCTCCGCCGGGATCAGCCGCACAGTCCATGACTGTAGCGCCCTAGACCGCTCGGCTACTCACACGCGGCCATTGTAGGTTCAAATGGTTCAAATGGCTCTGAGGACTATGGGACTTAACTTCTGAGGTCATCAGTCCCCTAGAACTTAGAACTACTTAAACCTAACTAACCTAAGGACGTCACACACATCCATGCCCGAGGCTGGAATCGAACCTGAGACCATAGCGGTGGCGCGGTTCCAGGCTGTAGCGCCTAGAACCACTCGGCCAACCCGGCCGGCCATTGGAAATAGAGGCATTTAAAACGTCAAGGCAAACATTCAAGACAAAGAAGGTATTCTACCAGACCAGCAACGTCTGATTTTTGCAGGCAAACAGCTGGAAGATGGAAGAACATTCTCTGACTACAATATCCAAAAGAAGTTATATATCCACTGCAGAGGGCAGCACAGTCTACAGTCTTAACAGCAACAGATGTCTTAAGAGTCTTTATTCCACGACAATGGGTAAGTCGTTGACATAAATGAAGAAAAGAGTTGGAGATAAAACCAAGCCCTGTGGGAGGCCTTCCCGTAGGCGTCTATCGTTGGAGCGTTGCCTATCAAAATGGTTCAAATGGCTCTAAGCAGTATGGGACTTAACATCTGAGGTCATCAGTGCCCTAGACTTAGAACTACTTGAACCTAACTAACCTAAGAGCCGGCCGAAGTGGCCGTGCGGTTAAAGGCGCTGCAGTCTGGAACCGCAAGACCGCTACGGTCGCAGGTTCGAATCCTGCCTCGGGCATGGATGTTTGTGATGTCCTTAGGTTAGTTAGGTTTAACTAGTTCTAAGTTATAGGGGACTAATGACCTCAGCAGTTGAGTCCCATAGTGCTCAGAGCCATTTTTGAACTAACCTAAGGACATCACACACATCCATGCCTGAGGCAGGATTCGAACCTGCGGTTTTAATCGATCGATTTTTCCTATTCCTATCGGGGTGTCAGCAACCTACAATTAAGGGCGTGGCATTGAATGAGCCGGACACAATGTACTGTCCTAAGTGGTTTTTTTGTGTCAGGGAATAGATGACCTAGATGGCTAAGCAGGAATTATCGGTGAAAATCGATACGGGCGGGCAGTGTAAACCCGGAACAATAGGCGAAGAACAAGGGAGGCGATCCGCTGGTTCCGCGGTGAATGCGCTGGTCCGGCCGGCCACGCTGAGCGCGTCGCGGCGCGCAGCCAGCCCCGGCGCGGCGCGGCGGCTGCTAGGGGCGGTGTTTGCGCGCTGCCGTTTTTCCGGCCGGCGTGATTGGCGCGCGCCGGATTAGGCCTGCTGCAATAATGATGAAGCATTACGCAACAACGGCGCATTGTGTGCGCGCCCCGGCCTGTTTGCTCCCACGCGAGAGCGGCAGCGACAACGCCGCTGAAACGACGCCCCGCGCCGCGCCGCGCCGCGCCAGGCCGCAGCGCGACTATTAATTAGGGCCTATGCAAATCGCGCCCTTGCGCCCCGTAGCGGCGGCTCCCTGAAGCTCCGTGCACAGCTCGTGGAACCCCCTGGGCGGTGCGCTGCCGGTGCGGCTGCGATTACAGGGAAGCGTCTGTCAGGCTACGATACTGTGCGTGCGTTAATACACTGAGGCGACGAAAGTCATGGGATGGCGGATGCACATATACACATGGCGCTAATATGACGTACGCAAGATATAAATGGGCAGTGCATTAGCGGAGCAGTCTATGCTCTTGATCAAACTCCTAGACCTGACAACCTTGCCTGACTATTGTTTACCTGGCATTGGCAGTTCTTCCCAACACCGTCAGATAATGGTCCACATCGATGCGCAACGGGCCGGCCGATGTGGCCGAGCGGTTCTAGGCGCTTCAGTCCGGAACCGCGCGACTGCCACGGTCACAGTTCCGAATCCTGCCTCGGGCATGGATGTGTGTGATGTCCTTAGGTTAGTTAGGTTTAAGTAGTTCTAAGTTCTAGGGGACTGATGACCTCAGATGTTAAGTCCCATAGTGCTCAGAGCCATTTGAACCATTTGAACAATATTGCATGTGATACCATGTGGCATGGCGTATTAGATGGTACACGTGTATATGCAGTGTGTGAGACTTGCCCCATCTGGTCTGTGTAGTAGTTTAGCACTGTTGTTGCTGACATTACTTGCATTGTACAGTGCACCATTCCTATTCTGCAAGTATTTCACGAAGTGTAGTGTCAGTTAAGTACAATGCCCCATTGGCTCTCTTTTTTTTTTTTTTTTTTTTTTTTTTTTTTTTTTTTTAATAAAAATGGCTCTGAGCACTATGGGACTCAACTGCTGAGGTCATTAGTCCCCTAGAACTTAGAACTAGTTAAACCTAACTAACCTAAGGACATCACAAACATCCATGCCCGAGGCAGGATTCGAACCTGCGACCGTAGCGGTCTTGCGGTTCCAGACTGCAGCGCCTTTAACCGCACGGCCACTTCGGCCGGCGCCCCATTGGCTTTAAAAGATTTAGAACGGGAAGAGCTACAACACACTTCCGATGACATGCAAGGAAAAAACTTAAAACGCAACAGTTCACTCCTAGTGCACAATAAAAATACAAAATGTGTGATCTGCTGTCTGTGTCTGCATAATACGTCTTTAACTGCTGGTAGCTTATGAAACCGGACAAACTAACATGAAAAGTAGAGTTCTTCAACCTCAATTTACACGCTTTAGCAGTGACTACTCGTAATGCCCAAATAGTGATATTATCCTCGATTACAACACTGTTTTTCGCAGAGTATCAAAAAATTTGAATGAATAAGAGAATATTGGAAACTTTTTGTAGTATCGAATCACTTACCACTTTTCGAGGAGAGCAGCGAATGGTGGACCCACTACGTTTTCTTTTATTTGCCTATTTAATGTATCTTGAAACTGAATGAGTCAGTTTTTTTCAATCTTTGTTCAGTTATTACGTTCATTACAGGATATAAAAGGAATAAAAAACAGTAAATCAGTTATATCGGAAAACAGTTACTTTCAGGGATTTTAACGATCCGGTTATATATGTACAATCAACATACTAAATTAAATAGGCAAATAAAAGAAAACTTAGCCCGCGCTCCGTTCGCTGCTTTTCTCGAATAATAATAAGTGGCTGAATATAACAAAAAAAAAAAATCGCCAGTATTCCCCTATTGATTTTATTTTTTTGAAACTGCTCAAAAATCAGGCTTTAATCTGGGATGATAACACTATTTGGCCCTCATGTATAGCCAGTGCTAAAGGGTGAAAACTGAGGTTGAATAACTCTTCTTCTCGTGTTAATTTGTCGGTTTTCAAGGTCTACGATTAGATAAAAGCATATTACATAGACACATGCAGCAGATCGGCTACTTTTTATTCTTGTAGTATAATATGAATGAACTATTGTTAAGTTTTTAATTTATTATGAAACCAAGGCCCAACGATACCGACCGGCGGCCGTGTCGTCCTCAGCCCACAGGCGTCACTGGATGTGGATATGGAGGGGCGTGTGGTCAGCACACCGCACTCCCGGCCGTTTTGCCAGTTTATGATACCGGAGCCGATACTTCTCAATTAAGTAGCTCCTCAGTTTGCCTCACAAAGGCTGAGTGCACCCCGCTTGCCAACAGCGCTCGGCAGACCGGATGGTCACCCACCCAGGTGCTAGCCCAGCCCGACAGCGCTTAACTTCGGTGATCCGACGGGAACCGGTGTTACCAGTGCAGCAATGCCATTGACAACCAATCGCTTACTGCTGGAGAAATTTATTATTTCATAGAAATGGCAAACAAATTTTTAATCCTGTAAGGTAAACGACCCGTTGTACTTCATTGCGAAGTCACTTCGTAAAAATATTTCCAGACTATGGTTGGTGTCATTCTGCAATACCATAGACGTCCGGTGACGACAGCGAGAAACTTCCGTTTAGAACAGGCGGGAGCAACTCTTGCACACTGAACACACACGCATATCTTAAGCCATGACACACGCCAACAGGGACATTATTCTCTCAGAAATGCTGTCTCAACTCTTATACTATGTGCTTGTTGCTCTTTTCTGTCGACATTGTTACTAAAATACCTTTTCCCATTTTGTATAATAACGCAATATCTTAAACCAATACAGATTTTACCATTAAAAATTACTTCCCTTTTATAACCGGTTTATTTCGAAACGAAATATGTTACCATTACTGCTATTGTTAATTAATATTTCGTTTTTTTTACACGATTATTAGTACAAAATAAAAAAACCACCTGCTATATCCGAGTCCAAACAAGTACTGAAAAAATCATTTATTCCGAACTGAAATACCGGCATCGGCTTTAACTGCTCGGTTTTTCCCATCCATAGTGTGCATTCCTCTGCCTCGGTGGGTAATTTCCTGTAGTGCTGGCTAAGACAGTCGCACCACTTGCCTCACTCACTCATCAAAACATCTCTTCATTAATTTTCCTTTATGGATCAAAACTAAAGTGAATTAGGATCGAATGAAATGTATTAAAGAAGAGAAATAAATGTTAATTTCAGTAATCGCAGATCGATTACTGTGTGAAATATTTTAAAACGTGGTGATGCACACTAATAAAATGCCTCTTTTTCGATTGCATAGGGTCGCCAGATTTCTCAATTTCCCGGGTCAGTCCCAATATCAGATTACGGAAATAGGTGTTCCGAAAAATACTTCCGGAATGCAGATTGCCCTGGACTTCGGATTTCAGAGAAATATTTTCATCCTATCTTTTGTTTCTCCAAATCCTTGTTGTGGATCTATATTTCTTTGAACATTGCTTTCTCCGAACTTTCCATACATACCTTACCTCCATTCTCGTTCAAATCAGTTTTTAGATACTCCTACGTCCCGACACAATGGATGTCTTGTGAATTAATAGATCATTATGATTTTATTTTGTACTGATCACCATATTGCACTGACAATTAAGCCCTGCAAAGTGCCCCTACATATCGTCAAATATGGAAAGGCCCTTACTCAATTACACTGCTCTCTCACTGAGGGCTTGAATATCAGAGCGCGCAACCAACCTCCAATCATATCGATGTAGTAAACATACAATTCATATCCTGCGCCACACAATATCTTCCCTTTTACATCATTCATGCACATACTGCGAAGACAGAAAGCACCGTATATACTCCACGCAGCACTAGATATTTCCCTGCGAGACTAGGTGGTCATCTATTTAGTTGAGAGAAGATCGATTGTGGTATGTGCATCTAGCATGTGGAAGACTTGTTGCCAGTTCACTAGACATGAGAAACACCTTAGTTGATGTTGTAAATTATTGGGATGATTTGGAATCTGCTACATCTCCATCATCGGTATTCGCAAGTGGAAATATCAGTTTCCTCTATTTGTTTCGAGTTTTCACATAAAGGTCTTCACAGACGGGATAAGCGCTAAAGTTTCAGGTTTGTATAGCATAATTTCCAGTCTACATCTTCGGAATTATGTTGTGCGAGCGATCGTGAGGGTACTGCTGTGTGATTGATGTCGAGAAGTACCTCGAAACTGGTATAATATCATGGCAAACCATGCGATAATTCATGTGATCTTGTAATCCCAAAGTCTGGAGATGGATGTAGAAAAGCAAGCAAGCGATCTGGTCCAGTCCAGAAACAGTTACGCGTTTGCGCCGAGGGGAAACGAGTCCGAATTTGTAGAACAGTTCTGAGAGTGACTTCAGTCACTTTTTTGCGGTGTGAACGTTTAACGTTTCTGAAACGTATATTGACAGCAGGACGAATATTTCGCCCAAAGCGTTAGCCGCACTGGATATGCGTGCATGCTAGACACAGCTCACAAGTTCTGTTAGGATCACGAGGAACAATGTACTATTCTGGAAACTTTTTCTACAGCGTCTGTGAGGGTGAGTCGTTCAGCAATTAGGTCTCTGCTGAACCACAGGTAGAGAGAGAGGGTTCACACAGCAACAGCGATGAAGACATGCATGCAAGGCCCAAAGGATGACTTGGCACTTATTTAGACAGACATGCGACGTCGCAGTCGAAAACTTTCACATGCTGTTGGCAGGGCCCCTGCACTGATTTGCGGTGGCTGGCCTGGCGGAGCATGTTGGAGTTGATGATAGTTTGGAAGCGACTTTTACATGTACTGAGTGTTTCTACAGCGTTAGACATGCATTATGGTTTGAGGATTTATTAGATGTTTTAGTGTATGTTGCATTATTTTGTGAATGGGTGTGCAGTGCACGATTTAGAAAGTTGATGATTAGCAACCATGTTTGAAGAGTCTTTTAAATGGAGCCGAGACACACGCACCCCAGTAACATCTGCGCTCTGCAAATAGGTCTTCACTCCCATCTGCTCGCATCAGCAATGGTTCCTAGGTGATCATGTATTTTGAGAGGAATTTCTCAGGTGTCAAGTAAGAAAGGGGCGCTGCCGGCTCATGCTTCTGGGCACATGTGCATCACTTTGCGGTGGGTGCCGCTGCATCCCGACTTATGGGAGCGTGTGCAGTAGCCTCCTGCGTGGTCCAGTGGACAGCGGGGGCTGCAAGCAGTGCCTGTGCACGTTGTTTACGAGCACGTCTGTAGGCTGCGCTATGCATTATTTGGATGGTTTACAAGTTGTTTTCGTGTCTCCACATCACTGTATTGCATTATTTAGGAGCAGTTTGCATGTCTGTATGCTGTGCAGCGAAATTATTTTGGTAATTACGAGTTGTTTTTAGTGCATTATTTAGAGGTCTGTAGGCTGTGTGGTGTGACCCCAAGCATGTCAGAGCTTGTGTTTTGTATCAGTGTGATAAATATACTATCCCCTCAAAATCCATCACTAAATAAATTGTTGGAAAATACATAAAGTACATCCTGCCTCTCTCCAGCAGCCCAGAGCGGGCTGAGTCATTTTCCCCTGCAGACAACCATCTTGGGTAATGTCACAGAATGGATGACACCACTCTCTAGTGACAGTACTGTGTACTAGGTCAGTTGGAGTTCGGACCCCATTGCGACCACACTGGATATCGGTAGTGCCTCAGATTGTTTGCATAAATACTAGATGCAAAATAAAGACTTATGCCCAGCACAGGCTGGGTCCATTTCCCCACCAATCCCTAGGAAGAGGTGGCGGTTGGGTGGCTTAGGTTAGTGCAGGTAGTCCAAGTGTCCTTTCTTTCCCACCATTTTCTTAGGTTAGTAGAGATAGCACAAGTGGTCTTCCTGGTTCCTTCCATTTTGCCCCACCATCTTGGATTATGTAATGGGAGGAATGACAGTGAACTCTGGTGGCAGTACTGTGTACTAGGTCCAGACCCCATGGTGAACATGCTACTTGTGTCATCAACTAACATCATGGCAGCCATCTTGTATTACGTCATGGAACGGACGACAGCGCCTTCTAGTGGTGGTACAGTGTACTAGGTCAGTTGGAGCCTGAACCTCATGGTGAACACACAAGATGGCTGTAGTGCATCAACTTGTTTTTAAATAAACAGTGCATGCAAAATAAAGACTTTTGTCCAGCACAGGTCACGTCCTCTCTTACCTATTTCCTAGGGTGAGGTGGCAGTCAGGTGATTTAGTTTAGTAGAAGTAGTCCAAGTGACCTATTTTCCTGACATTTGGTTAGGTTACTAGAGGTTGCATTATCGTGATGGAATTTGAACTTCCCACCATTTTCTGGTTGAGGATGCAGTCGGATGACTTAGGTTAGTGGAAGTAGTCCAAGTGTCCTTTCTTTCCTGCCATTTTCTTAGGTTAGTAGAGATAGCCCAAATGACCTTTATTTACTGCTAAAATTCAAACTTCACGCCAATCCATAGGAAGAGGTGGCGGTCTGATGATGGGTTAGTGGAGGTAGCCCAATTGACCTATCTTCCCGCCATTTTTCTTACGTTAGCAGAGGCTGCATTGTGCTGATGGCATTTGAACTTTCTGCCACTTTCTGGGGGAGTTCGTTAGGTTAGTGGAGGAAGCCCAATTGACCTGTCTTCTTGCCAAAATTCAAACTTCCCGCCAAAATCAGCCATTTTGAATGACGTCATTGCCGCCATCTTGGATGACGTCATGCACTGTTGCCAATTCTACACGCCGCCATCTTGGATTACCCTGTCGCTGCCATCTTGGATACATCTGGCAACAATGCAGAGTGCACTCGTGTCCCCCTTGTCCCAATTTTACCAGCCTGTAGTCCGCCATTCCCATCAGCTACAAGTCACAGATCACTGCAGCGAGTGTACAGGATGTAACAGAAAAGCGTGACCACATTTCCAGGTAACATCCCTCATATGAAGATGAATGAAATGTGTTATATAGGGGCTGGGCCTGGAAAAGTTTTACCTCATGTAAGAGTCCATTTTCTACTTTTCCTCATATTCATATTTATCCTTGCAAAGAAATAGAAACAGAACGTACCAGTATTACATGAAACGATTTCGCATATGAAATGATCAAAATAGTCTCTTGTTATGTTTGGCTAGAGTGTAAAGTAAGTCGCAATTCTTAGATAGAGCGCCAGTGTTTGCCGTTCCAGTTGAACGAAGGTAATGCTAAAATGCGACTAACTTTAATGCTTATGTTGCCATGCGACTAATTTCAGTGCTCTACTGGCCTCAAGCACATACCATCAGCTGTTTAGTCTTCAAAACGGACTTGATTTCCAGTACGGTGCAGTGGATGTGTTCGCAGATGCTGGTTGGCAAATTCGCAGATGGTAATAGGCCATGGCGCTCAACGTATATATTGGGAGAGATTTTTCAGAACGACACTCCCCCCAACAGGACGACTTTTGAAGCAACTAATGGTCGATCTCCGGAGCACGGGACTTGTAAGTCTATTACTTAAGAGTGGGGGAGATCATGAAGGACGAGGACACCTCACTTGGAGAAGGAACTACTTCTTGCAGTTGACGGTAGGCCTAGTGACAGCGTAAGACCATTAGCTGCAACAAGTAATGTTGACCACAATGAGTGAATGGAAAGTGCTTCATGAGAACCTGCTGTAGCAGTACTACGTACGGCGTGTGCAGGCGCTATCAGTAGCTGATTTCCCTGCACATGTACACTTTTGTGAATGGTTCATTCAGCAATGCGTCACTCCTCACTTTAGTGTGAGAATGTGCTGTTCATGGACGAGGCTTCGTTTCAACGTGGTCAGATTGTAAATTTTCGCAACCAGCACGTTAAGGGCTGTCGAGAATCCACACGAATTTGTGCAATCACGTCATCAACAAAGATTTTCTGTCAACGTTTGAGCAGCGTTGTTAGTAACTGTTAGGGGCCCATGTTCTTCCACTCAGTCTCAACGGAGAAACTTACAGTGTTTCTTACATAATATTCAACCTCTTCTGCTAGCACATATGCTTTTACAAGCACGACAGACTTATACGTCATGGGCGGTGGTGCTCCTCCTCATTCCTGTGTTAATGTTGGTAGCCTTCTAAGTTACAGATTCCGACAAAGATGGATTGGTAGAGGTGGACCAATTCCTTGGACGTCACGTTCTCCTGACCTATACCCACTAGACTTTTATTTCTGGGGGCATTTGAAAGCTCTTGTGTACGGAACGCCGCAACAAGTTGTATAGAATCTTCGTGCTCGTATTGTGAACGATGCACAGTTTCCTGGGCATACATCAGCACATCAGGGATTCTGTGCTACGGCGGATTGATTCATGCGTCCTTGCTAATTTAGAAACGTGTTTCATACTATGCTGATACGTTCATTTCCTATGTTTTGTGTGATTAATCTGTTAAAGAGTTATAGAAAGTGAGCTCTAACACGGAAATAAGCGCTTCCGCACCTATATCCTTACATCATTTTCTTTCTCTACGTATGAGGAATGTTTGCTGAAAGTTTTGCCATGCCTTTTTGTTACACCTAGTATCCATCGAACCGACTGATAATGAGCAATATGTGGTGGATATATGAGTATCACTCAACGCCACTGAAAGGGTTACGGATAGTTGATTTCATTGGCTTTTCCTACCGCCACTAACGAGGTTGGCAAATGCGTTAGCAAACTCACTCATCACATGTTTGTGTTACAGGGTCGGAAGGAAGATTTGATTTTTACAATTCGTTGACTCTGTGATCATTAAAATACGTAGCACCAACCCGTTTGGAGGGAAAACCGTGAAAGAAACTGATCGTGGCCTTGTTGAAAGAACTTTATGAAACTGTTGTGTCTAGACAAGACAGCCTAGACACAATGAGAGGAAGCCGAAAGGCACGCGTTTAGCTAAAGCAGGATGGCGTGAGGTCTGAAACAGGATACGTAATGAATGCTATAAAGAAAAGTACGTAGCTTCTGGAATACTTAACTTTAATCCATCCTTTTGGTACATCTGGAGATTGTGGCGATACAAGTGAGACTCTTTAGATACATGCAGTGTTACTAATGGCGCCTTGCTAGGTCGTAGCCATTGACTTAGCTGAAGGCTATTCTAACTATTGGCTCGGCTAATGAGCAATGCTTCGTCCATGTAGTCGCTAGCAAAGTCGTCCGTACAACTGGGGTGAGTGCTAGTCCGTATCTCGAGACCTGCCTTGTGGTGGCGCTCGGTCTGCGATCCCTGACAGTGGCGACACGCGGGTCCGACATATACTAATGGACCGGGGCCGATTTAAAGCTACCACCTAGCAAGTGTGGCGTCTGGCGGTGACACCACAGAAACTGTTTAGGAAACCTGGGAAAACTTAAATCAGGATGGCTAGAGATAGATTTCAATTCTCCTTGTCGCAAATACAAAGAGAGGAAGAAAATTTGAGTTTTCATGTCCCGTCGTTGATTAGATCATTAGGGGCGGCTCATAAGCACTAAAAATGGTTCAAATGGCTCGAGGTTATCAGTCTACTAGAACTTAGAACTACTTAAACCTAACCTAACCTAAGGACATCACACACATCCATGCCCGAGGCAGGATTCGAACCTGCGGTCGTAGCGGTCGCGCGATTCCAGACTGAAGCGCCTAGGACCATTCGACAACAGCGGCCGGCTCATAAGCACTAATTCTATTTTGTGTTAGATACTGGGAAACATTGACACTGTCGATACCACCAGCCTGTTTTGATTCATGACGTCTTTAACATGGCAGACAAGAACCAATCATCGAATTCCGATATCCATAAAATACATGCATCACATTTGTTGGTTTCGTCAAACGACAACCCAGGTGTACGCTACAGATTAAGTCTGTCACCACAACCTACATCCAAAAATATAATATAAAAGCAAAGTAAATATGTTATGTGTTGCGTTCTACCTCTGCCTGTGCAGGTAGGACGTTATCAACGAGCGAGGTGCCGCAGTGGCTAGCACACTGGACTCGCATTCGGGAGGACGACGGTTCAATCCCGCGTCCGGCGATCCTGATTTAGGTTTCCCGTGATTTCGCTAAATCGCTCCAGGCAAATGCCGGGACGGTTCCTGTGAAAGGGCACGGCGGCTTCCTTCCCTGTCCTTCCGTAATCCAGTGAGACCGATGACCTCTCTGTTTGGCCTCTTTCCCCAAATAGCCCAATCCAACGTATCATTCCGTCATGGGTTGTTATATGTACAGCACTGAATGCTGAGGAATCATGGGAAATAGTAATCTGCAACCGTAGCAGTCGCGTGCTTCCAGACTGAAGCGCCTAGAACCGCTCAGCCACAACGGCCGGCAAAATTTTGTAATTTCTAGATACAAACTTCTTTTCCTAAGATTCTCGGACTATTTTTACAATTTATGCTTACACATTACAAAACTTCTACTGGAGTGTAGCATTTACAGTTCTGTTCTTATCCTGTTTCATACGGACATGTTCCAGGCATACAGAAAGTTATTCGTTGGTTACGCCGGCATAGAAGTATCTGGTTAGATCCGTCAATATTTTTTTTATCGCGTGGATAACGTTAAGAGTACGTGGCTACAGTGATGCATGTTTGAGGAACACACAACACACACTCCTGTGTAGAACGAAAGTAACTTCTTCATGGTGTGTCGCTGCCAAATAGCGCAGCTCGATGAAACTTGGACGATAAATAAAAAGAACTTCTACATTATAGTACACATTGTAACTGAAAGAAATGTGCAGTGAGACGAACATAAATGACACTTTTATCCCAAGATAATAATTACACGAAGTCAAGGCGATTTATGATGGCATCGTGGACATTAAAAAATGCAGGACATTGTTCCTAAGTGGGTGGACCTCTTTGGATTTATTTATTTATTTTGCTTGAAATGTTCCCTGGTATATCTACTTTATTGTAATGTTCATTTCAAGTTCACCAGAAATTCAGTTATCGAGTTACAAGGAGATTTGTGAAAAAAATGTATCTGATAGCCATTCACAGCGGGAAAACAATTGCTGTCTTCGCGGCCAATGTGGAGGCGTGTGTAATATCAACGACGGCCTAAAAAGCATTATGGAAATTATAAAAGTACTCGAAGTTGAAATCGGAGCTGCTTGCTGAAAGTTCTGCTCAAAAGCGAAGGAAAAGCGTATCGAGCGAGCAGAGCATTAAGTGACAGAAGCTAACGAAGAGGACCGCGGGACCACCGTCGCCACTAAAAAGATGGAGGAAGACCTCCTTTTGGATTTTTAAGGATTTCTGTGTAGTCAAGGAATCTCCGACTAGAGGTATGTTGAACCTAGCTACATAAAAGTGCCGTGCCGTAAGCCAGAATTTCAAACGCGTTTTTCTCGAAACTGTGTGTGTCAAATTGGTGAGAAACATAACTTTGGAACGGCAAAAACGATTTTGATCGAAATTTGATGCCGGCATTATAGATGGAATTCTTTATCAGAATATGCAGTCGATTTCCGTTTTGTGATATCTTTTGTCTTGGGCAAAAACCATGATATTTATTTCTCTACGGGCCGGCCGCTGTGCCCGAGCGGTTGTAGGCGCTTCAGTCCGGAACCGCGCTGCAGCTACGGTCGCAGGTTCGAATCCTGCCTCGGGGATGCATGTATGTGATGTTCTTAGGTTAGTTAGGTTTAAGTAGTTTGTAAGTCTAGAGGACTGATGACCTCAGATGTTAAGTCATAACAGCGCGCCGACCCCACCAAAGACTGAATAATTCTTACTGTGCTTGAAAGATTCTTAGCTCTTTGGAGCGTAGGTTCGAGGCGATGCAGCACACGCAGCGAAGAGATAATGAATTGTTAATATTTAGTTAATTGGAAGGGACAATATTGGTTGGAAATGCAGACTGAAGTGAGTGAGCAGTCAATGAAAAATCACTAAACCTGTGGTGATGAGCAACCCAATACAGAAGTAGTGAAGCTGTGTTCTCCTTGGGGCTACCTCAGCACACAAAATACAAACATGGAAGCGGCCAACAAGTGCGCTGGGACGTTACGAATGGCACGGATATTTGGAGATTTCACCGATGTTCAACCATTTTCAAACACACTAGAAAGACTAACTTCTGTAAATTTTCATCTGACTTCTTCACATCTTCATTGTAATAATTTTTTCTGTGTAACTTAAATATTTGTTGGAATCTTTTTTTCTGTTTGATGATGCTTGGCTACGGTAATCTAAAGTTGCATGTTTGGTGTTTAAATGAAATTAAATTTCAGATTTATTCCACGTTTTTGACCATTGGAAGAAACATTAGCATATTTCTAGCTGTCTCTTTCTCAAGTATTTTGGTATTTATTACATGGTATACGCTCTTGAGTATCTTCTCACCATGGATCTCTGAAATTACCTGCAATAAAGAGAATATTTTGACTTGCTTCCCAAGTTTAATTTTTAAAAAAATCCTTAAATTCATCTAGAGGTATTGGTTCGATAATGTGAAAACCGTGACGCAATCTGACATATTTGTGTACTCTACCTACTATGAAATATTGAAATCTAGAGGAAGCTATGCTGCAAATGGAATAATAAATAATTATTTGGTGAATGCACTCAGTGGGTGTAAGATGTAGCAGCATCAGAATACGCTTATCATATTCTTGAATGGTGAAAACTAAATAAGAAACAGGAAGAAAAATATTTAAATTTTGTAGAAATGAGAAATATTTAAGTCCAATAAGTTAATCATTGTTTCTACAGACATCAGCTGGTCGATACTGCAAAGAATACTAAGGTAGTCATTTTCCTTAAATATTTTAGTATTACGTATTTACAATTGCTTTTTATTATTTACAATTATTATTATTATTATTTTATTATTTACAATTGTTTCTGTAAGTAGTCTTTGCTGTATGTTTTATTTATTTACTTATTAGCTTACATGACGCACTGCTTGGTGCAACCTTTCTAATTGATGTCAGTCAAATGTCATACTTTTAAGTGCCTTAACTGTTAACTATTTCGTGAGTTCGTGCAGGTGACTCCTATACGTGCTTGACAGGGAGAGCGGTGAGGGGGGGGAGTGAGAAACAGTTTTAATGAGGTCCAGTTTAACAATATACCACCAACGAAATCTCGCATGCTGTAGCCGTAACAATGCTGGTACAGACTTCGCGTTTGGAATCTCTGCGCGTAGTCTCTCTTACAAGTTGCCAGGGAGCGGTCGGCGCGGTAGAAAGGGTACAGAACGGTAAGTGGAACATTGCGGGGACGATTCTCTGTGCGAAAACATTTTCCGTTATTTTCAATTGTTACGTTACTCACAGTGCAAATAAACCAAAGAATGTTTAATAAATTGTATTTAGTAATATTTTGATAAAAAGCATGAAAAGGATAGGCAAAGGAAAATTTGGGACTGCAGATACATTTCCAGGAAGGTATTGTAAGGCGTACACGAGAACTTACTGTATAAAATTAGATACTTTATATTTTACACTTGATGATTTACACGTGCTGTTGTGATATTAATCCTAAAAACAGGGGAAGCTGTAACGCACTCGGCATCTTGCCACGTTTTAAAAATTACATTGTAGTTTTAAAGCTTCTTTAGAAAAATAACATTCCCGAAAAATTTACGTAACTCGGTAGAAAGGTAGCAAGCGAATGAGCACCATAGCCGTTGTCCCCCACAGCTGATGTGCTGATTCTACCTGCACCGGGAATTTATTATTTGCGTGCAGCTGCCGAGGACTGCTCGAAGGTCAAAGTCCTCTACACATTAATTACAGTCCCTTGTTGGTAAGTTATTTGCAGAATCCTAGAGGATGCTGTAAGTACAATCCTTTCTTGGAAATTATTTGCAGTCCCAGATTTTTCCTTTGCCTTTCCTTTACATACCCGTTATGAAAATATTAATTGATATAATGTATTGAACATTATTTCGGTTTATTCGGAGCGTCAGTAACATAAAAATTGAAAATAAAGTTTCCATACATGGGTTCGACCCTACGACCTTCGGGTTCCGGTTCTGCACTCTTTCCGCTTCGCCAATCGCCGCCTGGAATTTACGCTAGCATAAATGGCCATGACTCACCCGATCAGCACCAGAATAGCTATCTTTTTTGGACATTTGTGGCTAAGCCTTGCATATATTTTAAACTTGGACGATATCGGTGATGACGAATAGGCGTGGTTCCTTCATTAGTTAAGAAATTTCTGAAATCTTGATAGTCGCAGTCTCAATAATCCTCACACTTTCCTACACATACATGAAAATGTACTGTTTCACAATTTTCTACATTCAGAAGCAAATAGCAATACTACCCGCAGGGAATAATCATTAGTGCAATGTTCAGCGGCACTACTTCCATCAAGTGTGCACTCAATGAAACAGTTACGTTATCCTGATATATGGACATCGACGGAATATTTGCAACTGAAGACCGTGCTATTGTGTCCTTAGCCACACTACACTCATTCCTGCCTCAGTGGTTTCACACCCGGAAAAACTAGGTGACCTCCCTTCCTTTCGAAAGCTTCTCGAAAACTGAGTACTTGTTACGTTATTTGAATATGTTTCTATAAGGAAATTAGATGTCTTGTATCGGTGGGGTGATTTTAGCTTCGTAAAGCTTGATGCTTTCCGGATGCCCGTCGCAGTGAGGAGGAAAAGGAATTTACACTACTCACTAGTGAATGCACATAACTGCATGAGACACGATAGAACCTAAAGTGCCATGTTTGGTTGTCTTTCTATCAATTCTGTTAGTACGATGACTGACCTGTAATTTAGTACTGTCTTTGTGTCGCTACATATGGGAAACTCAAAGTAAGTGGTGAGAACCAGGAGCCAACTTATCCCCCTTTTTCATCGAATGGGTCCGAAGGACCTTTCGAATTTAGCGGATGTAGCCGAGGAACGAATCAACATCAAAAAATCTTTCTTAGTCTTACTGTTTGTGACAGAAATGAATATTTTAGCCATTGCTTTACGATGTAGGCAGGCTCAGTTTTGATCAGGAGACACATACATAATTTCTTTCCAAATACCGTTGACGAACAAATTTACCATCAGCTGTATTGAATCCGTTACATTCGCAATGGACTAAACGCGTAAACCGTAAACCATTTTGAGACATATAGGGGCAGGTCACAGATGCCGACGGCGCACAAATGGTAATCAAGAGGTGGTTCTCTCTCTCTCTCTCTCTCTCTCTCTCTCTCTCTCTCTCTCTCTCTCTATGCTCAAAAGTATTCTCTCTGACAGTTTTTCCGACGTCAAAAAATGATTACGTAACACCTAAACTCCTGTCTCATAAGTTAATTTTACTCTCCCTTTGTAATATATTGCAGAAGATGGAATAGGGGAAAAATGTCATTATATATGTATGAAACGCCTGACAGTCTTGGTGCTGTAAGTAAAAATAGCAGCCTTATAAAATTATTTTTGAGAGTTCTAGCAAATCAGTTCGGCTGATATATTTCGATCGACGCTATTAGAAATGATAGATTTCCACCTCTCACTTAGAAGAGTATGGTGTATTCTTTAAGTTATAATTCATCAACTCTCTTCGTTAATACATTTGTTGTTGTCGTCGTCGTCGTCGTCGTCGTCGTTGTTGTTGTTGTGGTCTCCAGTCCGAAGACTGGTTTGATTCGGCTCGCCACACCAGTCTTTTCATCTCCGAATAGCTGCTGCTACCACCCACATCCATTAGAGCGTACTTATCGTATTCAGGCCTAGGATTCCCATCTCAGTCTTTTACCTCAAAGACTTCCCTCCATTACCAAGGTACTATTCCTTGATGTCTCATGATGTCCCCTATCAACATAAAAATGGTTCACATGGCTCTGAGCACTATGGGACTTAACTTCTGAGGTCATTAGTCCACTAGAACTTAGAACTACTTAAACCTAACTAACCTACGGACGTCACACACATCCATGCCCGAGGCAGGATTCGAACCTGCGACCGTAGCGGTCGCGCGGTTCCAGACTGTAGCGCCTAGAACCGTTCGGCCACCCGGCCGGCCCCTATCAACATATCCTTTCTTTTAGTCGAGGTGTGCAATAATTTTTGTCCCCAATTCCAGTCAGTACCACTACCCCCCCCCCCCCCCCCATTAGTTAAACGACCAACTCATCTAATCTTCAGCATTATTTTTTACACAACATCTAAAAAGTTCTATTCTCTGCTTGTCTGAAATGCTTGACGCCAATGTTTCACTTCCGTATAAGGCTGCACTTCGGACAAATGTCTTCATAAACGACTTCCTAACACTTAAATTATTTTAGATGTTTACAAATTTCTCTTTTTCAGTAATGCTTTTCTGGATAGTCACAGTTAGTATTTCGTATCCTCTCTACTTTAGACATCGTTAGTTATTTTGCTGCCCAAATGGCAAATACATCTGTTCCTTGTATTCCATTTCCTTCCCTTAGTATCACCTGATTTACACTGACTACATTCCATTATCCTTGTTTTATTTTCGTCAATGTTCATATGATAATTTCTTTTCAGAACAATATCCATTCTGTTCAGCTGCTGTTTGGAAATTCCTTTGCTGTCTCTGACAGAACTATGCTATCGGGTATCAGCGAGAGGTTCTATTTCTTCTTTCATTTTTTTTAAACTGCTTTTCCAGATTTATCCTTGGTTTTCATTACTGCTTGCTCAATGTACGGATTGAATAACATCGGTGATGGCCTGCAACCTCTACCTCACACTTTTCTCAACCACGGTTTCCTTTTCACGTCCTCTGACACCTATAACTGTAACCTGTTTGCTTTATAAGTTGCAAATAACCTTTTGCTCCCTGTATTTTACCGCTACTACCTTCGAAATTAGAAATAGTAGGGGCTAGTCAACATCGTTACTGATGTAGGTCTGCTAAGATAAATTCGTAGGGTCAGTATTATCTCAAGTATTCCTAAATTTCAGCTTCTATCAGTTTTTCCATTCTCCTGTTAAAAAAAATCGTGTATTTTTCAACCATGAGTTAATGCGTAAATGAAGCTTTCCTAAACCTGAAGGGTGGTTCGACCACCATAGTAGGTTTCTACGCGTAGCCGTGTTAGAAATAATAATTATTCCCTTGCTTTCCTCCAAATTGAGGTCTGACTGAGACAGTTAATTTTAGGACGACCTAGGTTTAATGTGGAATCGATCCACGTTCCTCGTTGTTATCGCATAAATGAATGGAGGAAGCAATAAGTACCAAACAATTTTTGAGCTAAAGCCCATGTTATTTTAATCTTATACTGAATGGTATGAACTAGATTGTCCTAAATACGTATTGGCATTTAAGTGAATAAGCTGACATGTGCGGTATTCACTCAGCTGTTACTGATGATTTGCTTCTTGACTCAAGAGGTAAGAACATCTTAACATTTTCCACTTACATTTCTGGAGATCGTTCTCGTACATAGATGTTTTTTTAAATATCTCGTTTACGAGCAACTTCCACCATGAGGTTTGAGGATTAGCATACATTTTCATAGTTGCTTGGCATGTACCACTTTACTTAAGTCATGAATTGTAAGAGAACACATTTTAAACTACTATCTTGTTGTGAGACGTGCTTTTCCTCGAGTGTAGGTGTAACAACTCTGCAGATCTGCAAATTGAGGGGAGGGGAAGCGATGAAACACAGCTCATGGAGTTCGGCTCTTTTCGAAAGATGTGTGTCACTTTTTATGTCTATTAGTTTATAAGATGAATCTTTCGTGGGACGACATTTGTTTGATATATCCTTATTTCCCTTAAACGAAACGAAAGAGCCAATAAAATTTATTGCCATCTGTATTTCACAGGGCAGTAGAAGGACACTGATCTGAGATCCAGAAATACGGTTAAGGATTAAAAGCGCTGCTAATTAGCTTTAGAGTGTTAAAATTTTAATTTGGCAATATAACAATTATTGCTGATCTACATAGCTATTCGTCTGCGTAGAATGAGGGCTTACAGGAATTGAAATCGGCAGGTTGCCATGTTAGCTTTAGTAGAACTGCTATATTGAGCGTGGAACGACACATCGTAAGAAATCCGAACAAAAAAAATGCGGAAATTATGGCTTACTGTTAGCTATAAAACAGCAAAACAAAGAGCGCTGTGTATGAAGTATGAAACTGAAACTCCTGTTGATCCCCCCCCCCCCCCCCGCCCCCCCTATACTTGACTTGGCAAACATTTGCGAAGATAGGACATAAGGACATAGTTTAAATATTTCATGTACAGAGGTTTATTGTGAGGGACTGGCATTGATCGTCTTGGCTATTTTTACACAGACCAAGCCACCACAGTACTCAACCTCAGGGTGTAATGGGTATAAGTGCAGATATTTTTGTTTGTGATACCTGAATGTATACACACATCAGTGTGTTGGGTGCATGTTTCCCTGCATCAAAAAGTCTTCCCACAAACACGCTACAAACTTTACAACCTAATGTCTCCTGCATGACGGTAACTGCATTATCAAGTGAACTACACCTGGCAGTATAGACTAACCGTTTGGCCGCCATGTGTCCACATTTCAACGGCAGACCTGCTGCCCAGGGAAACATTAGCGCTAATGGCTTGCTCTTTCCACATGTACTTGGAGGTATTAACCAACCCAAAAACATATGACTTGGAATACTACAATTATTATTATTTTGCAAGTGACACAAATACTGATGTAATGCTGTTCAGTATATCGTCCTCAGTCACCGGTAGCAATATCTACACTTATACTCATTACACCCTGTATAACTCATTCGCGAATTGTGCTTGCCTGTAACAGCTCGGAAACAGGAGATTTCAGATCAATGTACTTGCCGTCTTGATCATATTTACATGATTGTGATAAATCGTTTCATGATGTCACAAGTATCCGACGACTTAGTCTTTTGAAAAGGACTTGGGGTAGGGTGTAAGTTACATGAAACTTGGCTATCTGAGTGATGTTCTTACTTCACGCCACATGTGTATGCCTCTGGTTGTGTAGCTGTATTTTTTGATGGTGACAGTGACAATGTTATTTCAGTGTCTGCTTGTTAACAATTTTTGCAGGGCGAAAAAGTTTATGATAGAGTATGAATGTATGGTCGAGTGTAAAACTAAATTCCGCAGACACTGTCGTGACAATTTTACTTTCTAGGGATATTCATCATGTGTAACGATCCATTCTTAAATTGAGTTCTGCTCTGTCACTTAGAACATTACAATGTGTCCTCTGTCTTCCGTCTAGGATTACTTCCATTGCAATATGCTACAGCCAGCTGACACGACACACACAATACGAGTGCTGGTTGTAATAACACGAAGACGTGATATTAACATATACTCACACCAAACAAATTAATTCGTAAAATTTTAATATGATTATTTTTGTAAAGGAAATGCTGAGAAAATACAGCACGTACTAATGAATACTGAGAAAAGAAAAGATTTACAGCGATCCATTTAATTTGTGCTTTTTTCAATTTGAATTTAAAGTAACTTAATCATATTATTTAATTTAAGACAAAATATATTAAAATACAAGCCACAACAACACATCACTATGATTTTTACATTAGCGTCCTTTTTTTTTGGAAAATTCTACAATTATATGTACGATTTTGTACAATGAGAATTATTAAATTTGTTTACAAAGACAACCATTAGAAGATAAAGACATTGCGAGGTAGTAAGAAAGTTTCTGAAAATAATTAAACAGCGTTAAGAAGGTGACAGTACTAATAACATGAAATGAAGTAATTAAAGACTGCACTTTTGAGTTCCTCTAAGCGATAATCAGAAGTAAATCGAAAGTAATTAATTTCGAATTTTGAGAATCTTAATGCAGCTGGTGGTGAGTTGAGTGGTGGCCAGTCCACGATGGGCAGGGTGTACTGCAGGTTTCTCGACGTTTTCCACTGCCCTTCAGTACCAACACCTCTTCCCCATTATTTCTTCCTTTTTTGAAACACGGAGACCACTGCTGGCTGGAACATCAGCTCACCAAACGCACAAAGTAAAAGTTGCTGGAGACAGAGCGAGTTGCGCTTCCTATAGTACAAAAGGCACTGAAGCTGCCAAGAGTCACAGTCTCTTAGTAACTGTATTTAATGCAGATCTTCCAGAAGGCTAACACATCACAGGTCTGGGATGGTCCTTTGATAGACGGCGAAATCCATGAAATTTCAGCGGAATTTAACCGTTATAGTGAACAGACTCGCTGCATTCTAAAATTTCTTCTCGTAGCTGGTAGGTTTATTTCGTACCTAATTTCTCGTCAGTGAGACAAGGAGTCATTTTTTCTTAACATAACGCTCGCACGCGTCGAAAACGTCATAGCAAACGTTGGTACGTTTTTGTGAATATAAAAAGCTCTTCAGTTGCTTAAAAAACAGAACACACAATTCACTCCAGAATAAATTACGTTAATAAGGTACAGTCCAGGCACCAGCTCTGGTAACAAAAAGGAAATCTACCCCACGAAGAAGTGTGGGATTTAAATCTGTCAGTGGCGCCTCGACATTTAGTTCTAGTTGCCGACTGCAGCGTTACGACAATGTCCGAGCACAGTTTTTTCTGGGGCTTATGACCTGTGCATCTAAGTCCTGCAGAGAACTTTTGCAGGGGTGAAAATCGTGTGGAGATTCCGTTGTGTGGTAATGGAAGCTATCGACACGGTGTAATCCATTTCTAGGAAGTGGTGGTGAATCGGCATTTGGTTTGTGTCCTTTGCATTATCCCACAACTTTACTTTTTTTTTGGACGCTCCCAGAACGATATCTATTAGAACTGCTCTCGTGTATTAACCCGGTGGCGACGACCAGATAGTGAAGTGTTTCGGCAATCTATCGTGTCGCCTTCCTCCACAGGAACACACTGCCTGTGGGTGACTACATCTCAGATTTTGGAAGTACTGCAGCATTTATAAGATGGCACCCGCGGGTAGGGATAGGGGTAAACCGGGAAAGCCTAAAACCACACAGAACGCCTTCTGCCACCCGATGAAATCACGAGTGCGGCGTCAGACACACTTAGGCTCGACACACGTCAAGACCAGAGACGCAGAATAGCGAGACGAGCGTTAGACCATCTGGTACTTGTCCGGGGTGATCTGGTAGTCGAGCGAGCAGTCCGGGTGCCTGGCGGTGTTGAAGGCCTGGTGGTGGGCGCCGGCGTACGATCCCATCTGGTGGTGGTGATGGTGGTAGCTGTGCGCCATGACGTGGTTGTGGCCGTGGTGGGCGGAAGTGTAGTTGGACTGGTGGTGGCCGGCCGACGGCGGGAAGTAGTCGACGCCCATGTTGCCGTAGTAGGGCGAGTACGTCTGCGAGTAGCAGTGCGTCGAGGACGTGGAGGCGGGCGTGCCCCAGCAGAAGCCGTTGTAGGCCGTGGCCGAGGAGGCGGCGGCCGCGGCGGCGGCGGCGGCGGCGCCGGGGGCGGCCGTGCTGGGGGCGGCGTCGTGCTGGTAGCCCGAGCCGGGCGTCACAGGCGGGCTGGGCGTCGTCAGCACCGAAGACACTGAAGCCGCGCTGGCAGAGCCCGCCCGTTGCGGCTGCGGCTGCTGGGGCTGCGGCTGCGGCTGGGGGAGCGCCAGCGGCAGCGCCGGGAACGACGTCGTCCCGGGCTCCACCTGCCGACAGTCACAACACCGTAAGTCCTACGACATCTTTTCTATATTAACAACCAAGCTTTCGATGAGAAATTTATGCGATCAGTTTGGCTTTAGGAAAAGTAATGGGACGAGAAAGGCAATTCTGACGGTACGGCTAATATTGGAAGCAAGGCTAAAGAAAAATCAAGACACTTTCATAGGATTTGTCGACCTGGAAAAAGCGTTCGACAATATAAAATGGCGCAAGCTGTTCGAGATTCTGAAAAAAGTAGGGGTAAGCTATAGGAAGAGACGGGTCATATACAATATGTACAACAACCAAGAGGGAATAATAAGAGTGGACGATCAAGAACGAAGTGCTCGTATTAAGAAGGGTGTAAGACAAGGGTGTAGCCTTTCGCCCCTACTATTCAATCTGTACATCGAGGAAGCAATGATGGAAATAAAAGAAAGGTTCAGGAGTGGAATTAAAATACAAGGTGAAAGGATATCAATGATACGATTCGCTGATGACATTGCTATCCTGAGTGAAAGTGAAGAAGAATTAAATGATCTGCTGAACGGAATGAACAGTCTAATGAGTACACAGTATGGTTTGAGAGTAAATCGGAGAAAGACGAAGGTAATGAGAAACAGTAGAAATGAGAACAGCGAGAAACTTAACATCAGGATTGATGGTCACGAAGTCAATGAAGTTAAGGAATTCTGCTACCTAGGCAGTAAAATAACCAATGACGGACGGAGCAAGGAGGACATCAAAAGCAGACTTGCTATGGCAAAAAAGGCATTTCTGGCCAAGAGAAGTCTACTAATATCAAATACCGGCCTTAATTTGAGGAAGAAATTTCTGAGGATGTACGTCTGGAGAACAGCATTGTATGGTAGTGAAACATGGACTGTGGGAAAACCGGAACAGAAGAGAATCGAAGCATTTGAGATGTGGTGCTATAGACGAATGTTGAAAATTAGGTGGACTGATAAGGTAAGGAATGAGGAGGTTCTACGCAGAATCGGAGAGGAAAGGAATATGTGGAAAACACTGATAAGGAGAAGGGACAGGATGATAGGTCATCTCCTAAAACATGAGGGAATGACTTCCATGGTGCTAGAGGGAGCTGTAGAGAGCAAAAACTGTAGAAGAAGACAGAAATTGGAATACGTCAAGCAAATAATTGAGGATGTAGGTTGTAAGTGCTTCTCCGAGATGAATAGGTTAGCACAGGAAAGGAATTCGTGGCGGGCCGCATCAAACCAGTCAGTAGACTGATGACCAAAAAAAAAACCACGGATTCATTGGGGGATGGAGGCGGGACTGCTATGGGAAAGGGGGAGGGGGAGGACTGTGGGGAGGGGCATGGACAGGAAGGAGAGGGGGTGGGGTGGGGTGAGGTTAGAGATGTAGGGGTGGAGCAGGGGAAGAGAAGAGGGTGAGGGTGAGGGTGAGGGTGAGGGTGAGGGTGAGGGTGAGGGTGAGGGTGAGGGTGAGGGTGAGGGTGAGGGTGAGGGTGAGGGGGAGGGTAAGGGGGAGGGTGAGGGTAAAGGGGAGAGCGAGGGGAAAAGAGGAGGAGGAGGAGGAGACTAGTGTTTAACGTCCCGTCGACAATGAGGTCATTACAGACGGAGCGCAAGTTCGGGTGAGGGAAGGATGGGGAAGGAAATCGGCAGTGCCCTTTCAAAGGAACCATCCTGGCATTTGCCTGAAGCGATTTAGGGAAATCACGGAAAACCTAAATCAGGATGGCCGGAGGCGGGATTGAACCGTCGTCCTCCCGAATGCGAGTCCAGTGTGCTAGCCACTGCGCCACCTCGCTCGGTCTGGTGAGGGTAAGGGTAGGGTAACAAGGGTAAGGGTAAGAAGGGTAAGGGTAAGAAGGGTAAGGGTAAGAAGGGTAAGGGTAAGAAGGGTAAGGGTAAGAAGGGTAAGGGTAAGAAGGGTAAGGGTAAGAAGGGTAAGGGTAAGAAGGGTAAGGGTAAGAAGGGTAAGGGTAAGGGTAACAAGGGTAACAAGGGTAACAAGGGTAACAAGGGTAACAAGGGTAACAAGGGTAACAAGGGTAACAAGGGTAACAAGGGTAACAAGGGTAACAAGGGTAACAAGGGTAACAAGGGTAACAAGGGTAACAAGGGTAACAAGGGTAACAAGGGTAACAAGGGTAACAAGGGTAACAAGGGTAACAAGGGTAACAAGGGTAACAAGGGTAACAAGGGTAAGGGTATGAACTGAGAGGGAGCTAAGAGGTTAGGGAGAGGGGTGAGAGGAGGGGAGTTGAGGAACAAGAGAAGAGGAGGGAGAGGAAGAAGGGAGAGAAGGAGAAGGATGGGAGGGGGGACAAATAATTGAGGTAAAATGTCAAGTAAAAGTGTTTACATTTTTTCATGTATAACTTTCCAAAATATCAGTTAATCTTCGGAGAACAAGGCAAATTGTTAACTAGGCTAATAGAAAATAGCATGGAATTCTAGAAAACCAGTAATCCTCCCCTTCTTTAAAGACACGAACCCTTGCATAAAACGGGTTCAAACGTCTGATTACTTAACAAATGAGTTAATGTGTTAAATATTTGACGTCAATCATGTAAAACCTTTATTGTTGACGAAGCACACTCGTAATTATGTTCGTTTTATTATTTTCGGATTATTCATTTACAGATTAACGAAAAAGTGAAAACAAAATTGTTTTGTAGAGCTGTAAGCGAGAAAAGGTTGAGGAAAGGCATGAAATGGTGTTTCAAGTTGGTTGGAATCACTACGTGCTTTGATAATCAAACCCTGGATGAATATAGTGCTCTCAGTTCCACGAAAAACTAGTTTTTCGACGCAGCGCAATGTTTATGAATAATATCTCCTTAACTGTGTGTCAGGCAATGACATAATTTTGCAAGTGTTGATGGGTATATGTGGATACTGTCTGCAAAATGAGTTGCTAATTGAGATGCTAGTAAAGAAGTAATAAAAACCTCATACCTGACGCGGAGGTTTGCCTGCATAGACACTTTTTTTTCCTTTCATCATTTAGTGGAGGGGATTTCAGCAAGAAAATGTTAGGAAATGGTTGAAAATATGGGTAAAATTTATTGGAAGCCGCAAAGTTTTTTTTTTTTTTTTTTTTTTTTTTAATTAAATAATGGATGAGTATACTCTGTGTACGTTACCTCAAGACAAACACACGACTCTACTTTCAATACAGGATTTATCATCTTAAACTTTTAACTTAAGATTATACCTCTTAGTAAGTAGATTACGACAGCATTTTAGTTTTTTAAATCAGTCGATAATTATACGAAAAACTGAAAATCAAGTTTTTGTAACCCCTGGAAGACGTTAGAAAGGCAGACTGCAACTGGGATCGGCTGACCATTTAGTAAAACAGATTGCAAGCTATGTTTAATACTGGCTGCTTTCCTGTTTCCCGCCAACGAAGAACGGCTTATCTCCTGGCCACCTCTAGAGAATCTCACACCCGGGTGAAAGCTCCATTAACTGGCTAAGGATGCCTTCGGTGCTGACAACAAATCCGGCACGGTTCATAGTTGCAGAGACAGGACTGGAAAAGCGCAGGAAGTTGAGGGAGCCAAGACAGAAAGGTAAACACCAAGCCCTAGATCCACAAATAATAATAATAATAATAATAATAATAATAATAATAAACAGACACTAACCAATACAAAATCCAAAGTCAAATTCATGGGCGAAATCTCGGACCCCTTTGAAATCCACACTGGCCTAAGACAAGGAGATGGACTATCCCCGCTATTGTTCAACATCGTCCTGGACGAAGTAATGAGCGAATGGGAAGCTGAAGTCAGGAGACAAAACACCTGGAGACCAGTCACATTAGGAAGGAAAAGACTGGAAATCCCTTACCTAGCATTCGCAGACGACCTAGCGATACTGACCTATGACCCAACATCAGCAAAAACACAGATCGAAATCCTGAAAGAATGCGCCGAGAAAGTCGGCCTACAAATCTCCTTTGAAGGAACGCAAGTCCTAACAAGAGAAGGCGACGACATCACTACCAAGTACGGCAAAATTAAAGGGGTCACACACTTCAGATACCTAGGCGAAATCATCGAACCGACCGGAACAGAGAAACTGGCTTACGAAGACAGACAACAGAAGACACGGAAATCACTAGGCATGGTACGAAACGTCTACAACAAACAATGCATTTCCAGAAACACCAAGATCAGACACTATAACACAGTGATCAAACCCGCCGTACTGTATGCCAGCGAAACACTAGCACTCAACAGGAAAATCAAAATTGAAGAAATCAAAAAAGAAGAACGCAAAATCATGAGGAAAATTTTAGGAGGAAGACCCACACCAGATGGCTACAGACTACAGAAGAACTCAACAGTAGAGGCACATTCGAACATCGAGAACGATATGAGAAAAAGGCGCCTTAAATTCTACGGACATTTTGATAGACTCCCTGAAACAAGACTCACCAAGAAAATTCTAGAACACATCAAGACACTTAAAGTCTCGACACCCTGGATGGAAGGAGTCCGAAAAGACCTACAAGCAATTGGCACCACAAACACCACAGACAGAAGCACCGTCCGAAAACACATAGACAATTGGGAAGTAAAGTCAGAAGCGCTAAAACAGCGGACCAAACAAGAATGGTCTGAGGAGAGAAAAGAGGCCCTCTCCAAGAGAATGAAGGAGTACTGGAAGGACAAGAAGAACAAGCCTTCAAAGTCATAAGCTTAACGATTTCCTTTTAGGGAAAATTCGCCAACAATAAATAAATAAATAATAAACAGAACTACTGGGTGCTCGAACGTAGGTGGGAATGACATAGAAACAGCCGTAGACTACAGACCTTGAAATAATCGTCCTGCTCCATGGTACCAAAAACACACACAAGACATCACAGAACCATCACTGACGTTATCTATATTCTCCACACGCTGCCAGTTAACCACGTCTTCGGGTCGCCGATGCGATCTGCGCCTTGCATCGTTTGAAAAGAGGCGGGGATTTCGACTCATCGGGCTATACTACACGCCTTCAGTGAGCCGCTGTCATAGCTACTGTCAAGTTTCTGTGTAGTTTGACCCGTTGAAGACGTCCAGCTTTAAATGCAGCTGAGAGCAATGGACTTTGCGAGTTTCCCAACTCCTAATATCTACTGCACGAAATTCCTTTCGCAGCGTTATCTCGGAAACTGATTGAGATGAACATGTAATCAACAAATCAGGCTTTTCATTCGCAGTGTGCTCACTCGCAGGTCCAAACACGATAGCTCCTTTCAGTCATTCTGTCAGGTCTATAAGTCTATCCGTCTTACTGTGTTGATTCCATACAACCAGTGGCGCCCCCCCCCCCCCCCCACACACACACACACGCACACGCACGCACCACTTCACTGTCATGACGTAAGTCGGTTGTGGAGGCTCGAGTGACGGCCTGGTTCCATTTCACCGCCTATAGTGCTCCAAAGTGGCCAATGCGCTTTTTTTAAATGTGTGATTTTTAATTTACCGATTGTGCTTCGATGTACAACATTGAAGAAAGTAAGATCTGCAGTGGACGTTTGCTCAGATACAGGAATGTGATTGGTGAGCAGTTGGGGAAGACTGTCCGTCAGTCGTATCTCCAAGGTATGAACAATATTGTTAGAGGCAGATGGCTGATAGCATGTACCGAATACGTTGTCTGTGGAAGTACTGACCTTGCACTTGGGGGAGCTGTTGGCGAGGGCGGCGGCCGTGGGAGGCGGCGGCGTGCTCTTGGAGGCTGCGGTCTTCATCTTGGGGGTGACGGCGGACACGGCACCGGGGGCGGAGCGCGTCTGCGACTTTGACGCCAGGCTAGACGGCGGCTGCTGCTGGTGCTGCTGTTGTTGTTGCTGCTGCTGCTGTTGCTGCTGCTGCAACTGCTGCCTGCATTTCGCCCGCCGATTCTTGAACCACACCTGTAAGCAGTTGCCACTGTATACGTAACGGGTCAACTAATAAACCATACATATATATCGTAAGAGGCGACTCATCACTGCAGTTATTTCGGGAGAAGGGCAACGAGCTGAGACACACACCACCATCTCCCGTGTTCTCACAGATTATCACTGCACTCTCTATCTAGCAAGTCAACGGTCTGACATTGACACTGAGGGCCTGTCACATCCGGGCAGAGCACTAAGCGACGCCACATTCTTGCAGGCAGTCACGCGGGAAGAAATACGCATGGCCCTGTCGCGGGTCACGAGAAACTGGACCTGACTGTCTTCCGCTTGAATTTTATAACACCTTTTCTGACCGGACGAGGAAAGTTTGGTGGCAGATGTGCTCCGAACTCCTGGACCCAGACTTTAGCCCCCCCCCCCTAATTTTTGGAGGCAATGATCATCCCTGTGCCAAAACCAACCGGTGGGGGGGATGGGGGGGGGGGCGCAGACCGCAAAACTTCCGGCCTTTGACATTAGTGAATTCCGATTACAAGCTGTTCGACCGCAGACGTCGTGCTTACCTCCTTGCTACTATCAAAGACGTCATTCATGCCACCAAACATGTGTAGGAAGTAGCAGTAGTATACACAGGGCCTTAAGCTCTTATAGAGATGTGGGTGGCGCTCATCTCAGCACGCCACTTAGAAGGCGCTCTCGTGGTAGTTCATTTGGACCACGCATTTGACCGAGTTGAGCGCTATCTCTTGTAAGGTCTCTTATAGAAGATAGGCCTGTCTCCAGTATCGGCAGGTGTTGTTCTCCGTCTCATTCAAGGATGGCTACAGCTCGCTACCGTTCACTAATGAGAGTTCAGTGCGGTAAGGCTGCCCTCTCTCTTCGCCGTCGCCCTTGAACTTGGCCGGCCGGGGTGGCCGAGCGGTTCTAGGCGCTACAGTCTGGAACCGCGTGAGCGCTACGGACGCAGGTTCGAATCCTGCCTCGGGCATGGATGTGTGTGATGTCCTTAGGTTAGTTAGATTTAAGTAGTTCTAAGTGCTCAGAGCCATTTGAACCGTTTTTGAACCTTGAGCCTACACTTCATGGTCTACGGCAATCTTTGGAGGGTATTCACCTCCGCAATATGGATTTCAAATTCTGTGTCTACGCGGACGAAGTATGCTTCTTGGCGAGGTCGGCAGAAGATATACAGGGTGGTCAGAAATTCCCGTTACAAACTTGTAGGACATGTATAGGGTAGTGAGTACATAACGTTTTGAACAGGAACCTATGTCCGGAAACGTATCGTTTCCGTTCTACGACAGTTTCAATGCAGATGATCATCTCATCCACACCCACGTGAGGAATGTACTTAGGCGTGACCCATTACAAATGTTTACATTTGAAAAGAATACTGACTCTTTCCGTTATTACTTACGCATTTGCATTACAACTTACACTTTATGGTTTACATTAGTCGACGACAACAATAACCCAGCATCTACGGCATCAGCCGCAACGTACCGATGCATTACAACAGCGGCTCGATGTGGCGACCACCGACGTTATTACACACATTGTACTTCCGAAGCGTGTTCTGGTACACTCTCTCCGTCCCACCTGGTGTCTCTTCAGTGTCTTGCGCCGCGGCCAGAACTCGTGCCAGCAAATCTTCCTCTGTCTCTACAGCTGTCTCACAAATTAGGCTCTTCATACGACCCCACAAGACATAGTCCATAGGGGTTAAATCCGGAAATCGTGGCGGCCACGCGGTTGGACCACCACGGCCTATCCATCTTTCACCATACCGTCTGTTGAGATGTCTCCGGACAGCCAGTGAAAAGTGAGGTGCTGCTCCATCATGCTGAAACCACATTTCCTGACGGACATTCAATAGCACAGCTTCCAAGAACGGGTCCATTACGTGTCGTAGGAAGACTAAGTATGCGGGACCCGTGAGCTTGGATGGAAGGAGGTATTGTCCAATCACATGACCGTCCAGAATACCTGCCCACACGTTAATTCAAAACCTGTCTTGAAATACCTGAACATGCGTGGCATGAGGGTTTTCATCCGCCCAGACATGGCTCTTTCGAGCATTCAGAGCACAATCCCTTGTGAGCCTACATTAATCTGTGAAGAGAACTCGAGGTGGAAACAGGGGCGCGTCGATGCAACGGTGCAGGAACCATATGCAGAAGGCGACGCGTTGTGGAAAGTCTGCTGGACCCATAGCGTGTACCCTTTCTAAGTGGTACGGATGTAATTGTTGCTCATGCAGGACGTCCAAGACGGTACTGTGACCAACAGCCATTGCACGCGCAATCTTCAAATTCGGGAGTGCGGCGTCGCCGTGGAGCACCACAGTCCTGCCTCCTCACGATGAAGGTACCCGTTTCTCGTAGACGTTGTGTAACTTGGGCAAACAGTTTGTGCGATAGAGTGTGACGGTGTGGAAAACGCTCGTGTTACAGCCGACTTCCGTTACCTCCAGCTTCGCCATACACAAGGAGCACGTCTGTGTATTGCACCATGTTTCCTCTGTTGGAGATGCACTCGGTCTCACAGCAAAGCGGAAAATAATTGACATCTGGGGATCGTTCGACGTAGTACACGTCATCGTGTCTACCCTGTTGCATACCAGGACAGGGAACTCTGAGACGTTTCTCTCGCCCCTAAGCAAACGTTGACGAGGTACTCATCTGAACTGAAACTGTCGTAGAACGGAAACGATACGATTCCGGACATGGGTTCCTATTCAGAATGTTCTGTACTCACTACCCTCTACATGTCCTAGAAGTTTGTAACAGGTATTTCCGCCCCCCTGTATGTGCGGCGATTGCGTGGCCTTAGGGGTATGGCGAGATGGCCGGCAGCCTATCAACCTGCCGAAGTTGCACTACATGGATGTGGGCAGAGGACTGAATATGAATACAACAGTGCCCATTACGAAGGTCCCGACGATGAAACGCTTGGGAGTGACCATCCGTGGGAACGTGCAGCGTACACCAGCAGATTACTTAATGTGATCCTCACGCAAGTACGTCTCGATACGTTTCAAACACTTGACTTGATCGTGCGGATACAGTTTGTCAATTTCTACTTCGATCCGAAATTTAATCACTACACACACTTTCTCCCAATGGCCGTACGGTAGCTGCCAAGCTTCAGGCGGTCTTATGTCATTTCGGCAGCGGTGGTAGGGTGTTCAAGAAGCGTTACGAGACACTAACGTTTCCCACACATGTAGGCTGTATTGGAATGATAAACGTGCACAACAGAGCGCGCACTCTCTTCCTGCGGACGATGCATCGCCTACATACTTCGGACAAGAACATCCTCATTGGTACGCTGATTTAGGAGGTGGCGCCCCACTCCCTCCGGCCGCCGATTCCTGTTGGACATTTCCGCGCCAGCACTGTGTCACATTTTCAACTATCTGGTCGACATGAGGTATCTGTTGGATGTCCTACGACCATGTAGGCTCCTAGAAGCAAGGACTTCTACCGCTAGTTTCAACGGACACAGCCTGCTAATGTGATTGGCTGGAAGCGGGTGTAGAGTAACATACAATCGCCTTTCCTTCTCACCGCGGTGAAGGCGCTGTGGTTTGTGATAAAGCTGAAAAATTCCCCACCCGATAACGTTTATACACTATACATCTTGCCGAGGACCCTTTCTGCCCCATATACCCCGCTGCCGACACAGCCATGCACCGTTTCGTTTGCGATATGACTCCTGGCTCTTCACACGGCGCATATTGGCATTGTTGCTGAGACGGACGCCTCAGTCCGTAGAACCCACCCAACTGATCCATCCCAACGTCAGTTACTACCTGCTACTCGTCACACGGAAGGACCTATATCAACACATACAGGGTTCGATGGTACGAGCAGTAATATTAACTTTACGCTAGCAAATAATGCAGGAATGGCATAAATAACAAACTGGACTGTACACGACACCACAACCAGTAGTGATCACAATATCAGAACATACACACTGACTCACACTCCGAACAGAACGACCAAATCTCACACCAGACACTTATTGTTGCACAAAGCAGACTGGAACAAATTACCGGAAATTACCCAACAACTTGATCTAGAAAACATCATAGCCGGGCGGAGTGGCCGAGCGGTTCTAGGCGCTACAGTTTGGAACTGCGCGACCGCTACGGTCGCAGGTTCGAATCCTGCCTCGGGCATGGATGTGTGTGATGTCTTTAGGTTAGTTAGGTTTAAGTAGTTCTAAGTTCTAGGGGACTGATGACCTCAGCAGTTAAGTCCCATAGTGCTCAGAGCCATTTCCGCCAAAACATCAGTGGAGGTATCGATTGTAGAGCACCCAAGCCAACATAGGTAATACAACATGCACAAAACACATCAATTCCGACAACAAGGAATACAAAATGCTGACCAGTACCATAGGCCTTCCTATAGGCCTATGGCAACGGCAAACCACCTCCATTAGGACCTTGCCTAGTAAGGCGGTGCGGGTCTCCCGCATCGTTCCCCTACGCTCTGTAAAGAAGCATGGGGCTTCATTTCCATTTTCACCATAGGCCAGCGAACTCACGAGACTCAAACAAGATGCCAGACGCAAATGAAAATTATGGCAAAGGGGGATAGTAGATAGGGACGGACACATAAGACTAAGCAAATAGGCAAGCACAAGACTTATACAGACAGACCCTATACAACACGCGTAGACAAGAACTATTACAACAACACAAACAGAGAAAAATAATTGAGGGGGGGGGGGGGGGGGGGCGGGACCATACAAAATACTGACAGAGAAGATAAAAACCCAACAAATTCTGGGAACGGTAAGGCAGGATGACGGCACGATGACGAGGGGATGGAGGAATACAGCGGAGTTTTTGCTGTATAAACTGTTCCCTGACGACGTCATCGATACAGACGCACAATATCATACAACAGTAAGAGAAAACCAACACACACCACACAACATTGCAACTGCACTTTTGCGCAAGAAGAGGTTGCGCTAGCAATCTCCGAGCTCAGAAACAAGAATGCACCTGGACCAGATGGTATCCACTCGGAAATACGGAAAAAAACTAGCACTGCAGATCATCCCGTTCCTAACGACGTTACTGAACGATACCTTACGGCTGGACAGGGTACCTACAGTATGGAAAACCTGCTAAACAGCCATTATTAAATAAACAGCGGACAGGGATCCTTCAGATCCAAAGACTTACAGGCCAATATGCCTAATAAACACCCTAGCAAAGATTCAGGAGAAGCTACTATGTAAGCGCTTGCAAACACACAGAGCTCTCAGGGGTATGAGCCATCACCAATTTGGCTTCAAAACAGGTAGATCAATAGATGATGCCGTCAACCAGGCCCTACACATAGTTAATACTAGAACACAGAAATACGTCATGGCAATAATGATTGACATTGCCGGGGCATTCGATAATCTCTGGTGGCCCGCAATATTTCAGAGGTTAAGACATCTGGAGGTACCACAGTCACTGTACAACAGTTTGCTAGATAACTGTACAGACCGAGTAGTCTAATGGCAGATGGACAGCCGGAAAGTAATAAACAGAATTACCAAAGGCTGTCCTCAAGGTCGGTCTACGGCCCCATCTTCTGGAACATAACAATCGAACCCATCCTCTTACAACTTCTGGATCGGGATGACAGGTTAGATGGAATTGTCGCCTATGCAGATGACCTATTAGTTGTAGTCAATGCAAACAACAGAGCCCAGTTAGAAGAGAAAGCCAGTGGAATACTACAAACAATTACACAATAGTGTCACAACAATAAACTCAGGATAGCCGAAAACGAAATAAAATACACATTACTGAAAGGATCACTCCAAAGGGATCCTTCTGTTAAAACTGGGGGCACAAACATCGAACGAGTACACATAGATGAAAAATTGAATTTGCAAGAACACATAAGACTAACAACAGACACAGCAGAAAAAATGCTACATAAACTAGTGAGGAATTGAAAACTGTACACCAACAAAGCATCGGTCAGACGGGGGCATATAAGTGTCCTACATAGGCCATCTGGAGCCTTGGCACCACCTCAGTGGTGCACTGTGTGTGATGCTCGAAATATGCCGCATAGATATCACGATCAAATACAGAGCTGCAAGGTGCTGGTTAAAGATGGAAAGACTAGATAAGGTACGCGCAATTACTGGTGTATCGATAGAGACGATATGTCACCTTAAAAGTTGGTGTTTGGATATGTGGCAAGATGAGTGGGACGTAAGTAATAAGGGACGCAGACTGCACGACTTCCTCCGTGACATAAGGAAACGGTTGAGAATGAAACATATCTATCCCAGTTGTGGTATGGTAAATTTTTTAAGCGCGTGAGTCTGAGGCAGACACCTACATGCATAAGCGGGGAAGAAGGTGGCCCAGAACACACTGTCTTTCTTCGGCGGGCAACACGCGAACGATAGACATACACTACACTTAGACTACACAGAAACAGACATAGATATATAAGAGACGAAGAACAATGGGCACAATTAAACCTTTGACAAACAGTATTTCAAAAACAGCGCATTAACAGTACATGCGGACACGACATAACAGACATGTCTATGTGCAACGTAACAACAGTCTCCAGAGGGTGGACAGCAATACCCACAGTGAAAGCGAAAACAGTGACAATGAGGAGGAACAGGAGGAGGAAGACGAGATGTGAGAGTAAATAAGCATAAAGTGCTGGCTGGCTATCTAGCCAAGAAATCACCAAATGGTTCAAATGGCTCTGAGCACTATGCGACTTAACTCCTGAGGTCATCAGTCGCCTAGAACTTAGAACTAATCAAACCTAACTAACCTAAGGACATCACACACATCCATGCCCGAAGCAGGATTCGAACCTGCGACCGTAGCGGTCGCTCGGCTCCAGACTGTAGCGCCTAGAACCGCACGGCCACTCCGGCAAATCACCAAATGCTGTACGCGGATGGGCACCTAAAGTTAATACATAGGATTAGTAATAAATAGGATTAGCAATACTATTTCTCTACTAATAACCGTGTGTGTGTGTGTGTGTGTGTGTGTGTGTGTGTGTGTGTGTGTGTGTGTACTGGCTGTCAACGGCTCGAAGAAACCATTCCGAGGTAGTCACCGTCAGTCAAAATCGGTGACGGTGCTAACAAATCTCTCCTCTATCCTATCATATTTTTTATATTCTTCTTAAAAAAACAACAAAATTTTATTTGTATTTAAACCTCAAATTATTGTTATTTTCAAAAGTATTATTCTTTGTAAATGTTCTAGATAAAACAAAAGAAAAGAAAACCGCAAAAAAATGAAAAACGAAAATTTTAAGATGTACGACCTGTTTTAAAATATCAGGTAACAGGTCTATAATTTGGCAATAAATAAATAATACTCGTCATAACGCCACGGTGTGGGTTAAGGGTACGTCACTGTCACACTTTTTAGTGAGAGTTTTGCAGGGTTGTTAGGTTTTTGGCACTATTTAACGAACAACTACACGATTTTATGGCGCAAGGCGTCGTATGGTTCGCTCTTTGCGAATTACTTGTTTACGCGCCCTCAAGACCATTGGGGTGTACCGGGTGTGACAAGAGATTGATGAGAGACATCAACGGTACTTTTAGGGCGTTTCACTCTCGTTGAACGAGTTTACAACCTGAACATCCCACCGTCTGGCTCCTGTGGACACCCCCGGAAGAAGGTTTTTTTTAAAAAGGAAAAGAACATAACATAACAAAATTAAACAAATAAAGTATAATAAAAATATTGTATCCGTTCCTTTATCCTTTTGTTAAAAATAAAACGATCAGAGGCGTGTTTAATTTTTTTTTTTTTTTGCGGGTGCAGACCCTCAAGTGGTGGCAAACAGCAGTCCTAGTTAGGTTTTAGGGTAAACGTAGCTGTGGCACTTGTGTTGTTTTTGTTTTTAGGTTAGATAGCTTTTTGGGGGTAGTATATGTGATAGTGGCCAACGCCTGAAGTGGAAGAGGTCTAGGGAAGAAAAAAAATGCTAGCGTGATCTGGCGGAAACCGATGTTACCACTGCGGCAAGGGCGTGGGCTACTTCGAACAATCGTTGTCTTAATCTGTGAAAGAAGAGGATGAACGTGTAGATACAATTATGAACTTTACACTGAATATAAAGATCCACGTATTAGAAGAACAGTGAAAGCCCCATATTGTGTTGGGAGGGGCACACGGCACTGACGAGTGACTCGGAAGTAGCTAGAATGATGTTAGATAGAAATCCATCGAGTCAAATAGTACTGGGTCGACCGAGAACTAGACGGATGATCGAGTCATGGGAAACCTTCAGAATACGGGGTTGGGGAATGGGAAGCTCAGCCGGCCGGAGTGGCCGAGCGGTTCTAGGCGCTACAGTCTGGAGCCGAACGACCGCTACGGTCGCAGGTTCGAATCCTGCCTCGGGCATGGATGTGTGTGATGTCCTTAGGTTAGTTAGGTTTAAGTAGTTCTAAGTTCTAGGCGACTGATGACCTCAGAAGTTAAGTCCCATAGTGCTCAGAGCCATTTGAACTAATGGGAAGCTCAAGCGTTGGATCATGAAAACTGGTTGAGAATTAACTGAAGAGGTCAAGTTTCACAATGAGCTGTACAGCCACTGAATAAGACCTACACTACTTAAATCGGCAAATTCCCTTAAAAATTTCACTCTGACGTCACTGTTTTAATTCATTCATTATCATCATACCTGTGCGATTCAGTTGACGCCTCATTTGGAGAGAAAAAAAAAAGTGTCACCGATAGGTTGATCTCGACTGGAGGAAAAGCAAGTAAAAAAAAAAAAAAAAAAAAAAAAAAAAAAAAAAAAAAAAAAAAAAAAAAAGAATCAGAAGGCTGGAAACGTCCACGCCCTTTAAATCACCGTATCTAAAATAGAACCATAAATCTCAGTTAAAACCACACCGAAAAATCTCTCCCCCGTTTCATGCGCGCACGACCAGAGCTAAGTATTATTTGCAGTGGTGCAGCGGCTGAATACAGAGGAATAAAGAAAGAGGAGGAAAGAAAAAAAACGGTGAAAAGAACTGACGGATGGGGTGAGGGCGACTGGGAGCGGGGCAGAACAGCAGAGCAGAGCAGGTACGTCGCAGCTCGCCGCACGCAGCTGCGCCCGCTCACACGCGACGCCCCGCTCTTCCGGCCCGCTTATTGAATATTGATAACAGCGGCCGCCCCGCAGGCAGGGGGGCGGTTTTTATTTTCGCCCCCTGGCCTCGTCGGCGGCGGCGATGAGCTTTATCAATTCATTGCGAAAATTGAAACTCAATTTGCGCGCGCGCTCTCCCGGTTCACGCCCAGCCGTCCCATCCCCATCCCCACTGCCGCGGCCGCAACCGCCGCCGTCGCGGCCGCCGCCTCCCTATCGGTTTTCACGGTGAAGCCATTTTAAACAGTTGATGTGATTTCATTATTCCGTTGAGCCGTGAGCGCCCCTCCCCCCCCCCCCCCCCTTCTACCCGCGGAGCGTACGTCCCTTGTAGCAAGTAGCGCCCTCGCGTCCCCGGGCAAACATTGGCCCAGTCATTTACACCCCTGTAGAACAGGCCGTCGCGCCCTATTCTCCGAGGACTAATCCTCTTCGCTAATGGAAACGGCCCCTGCCCCTCCCTAGGGAAAGCTGCGACCCGTCCCGTCCCGGCCGGCCCCCTCCCCCAATCTCCGCCTCGGCCCATCGCGCGGCATAAAAGCTACTGTGTCTGCCGACGCGGTACGGTCCACAGCGGAAACAACAATGGGATAAGGGGGCGGCCGGTGCATATCGGAACCCCACAATGGCACGCCTCCTGCGGCGTGTCGCGCATAAAAAAAATATACGCCCCGTCTTCTGCGCGCTCATAAAAATTGCATTCCGCCCGAGATCGGGAGAAAGGGACACCGAGGAGAGACAGATCTTTATGCTGCCGGCATAAAGCCGGCGAGGCACGGCATCCCTCCCTGCGGCTCAGACATCCCGGACCGGGGCAGCTGGGAAGTGCGGAGAGCCCTCCACGGTTTTCCAGAGGAGATCCGCGGTTCGGTCGTTCAACGCCTACCCCTCTTGAGCACCATCCACGAGTTAACGAGCTTAACAGCACAGTTTGACATCATCTCTTTTCTTGAATGTTAGTCTCTTCTCAGTTATACAGAGTCACTTTCCGATGTGTACTGAAAAGTCACCGGCCAAAAGTACAGATAATATGCAGGCGAAAATTCCTCTTGCATTTTTAGGGTCCCGTACCTCAGTCTGTACGCTTTTGACAATGTTGACTGGAATACTCTCTTTCAAATTCTAAAGGTGGCAGGGGTAAAATACAGGGAGCGAAAGGCTATTTACAATTTGTACAGGAGATGAAGAAGCTTGCACAGGATAGAGTAGCATGGAGAGCTGCATCAAACCAGTCTCAGGACTGAAGACCACAACAACAACAACAACCACCTCAGTCTGTAAAAGTGCAACTCTTATAGCAGTTGTCGTCAAGCTATTTTTCCTGAAGAGTCAAAATACTGAAACTGTGCTGACGCATCTTGGACACATATACTACGACTTAATGAACCCCCCAACAGATCAGTTGGTAGAGTGTAGCAGCAGCAATAACAACAACACTATCAGCTGGTGTATTAGTTTCATTTGATTTTTAAAAGAAAATCAGCTATTTGACTGTGTGTTACTACATTTATCTCCTGTACTATCTAGATTTCGGCTTTTATGCCATTATGAAGCACAGTGCTAAAAGTTATATGCTAAGGCAGTCCAAACAGGTAAACAAGTCTTTTTTACCTGCTTTGGAGTGCCTTAACATATGTGACATAATAATGGTCTAACGACTTTTAGCATTATACTTGATAAAGGCAAAAAAGCGGAAACGTATACAGGGTGAGTCACCTAACGTTACCGCTGGATATATTTCGTAAACCACATCAAATACTGACGAACCGATTCCACAAACCGAACGTGAGGAGAGGGGCTAGTGTAATTGTTTAATACAAACAATACAAAAATGCACGGAAGTATGTTTTTTAACATAAACCTACGTTTTTTTAAATGGAACCACGATCGTTTTGTTAGCACATCTGAACATATAAACAAATACGTAATCAGTGCCGTTTGTTGCATTGTTGTATTTGTAACCACATCAAATAGTGACGAATCGATTCCACAGACCGAACGTGAGGAGAGGGGCTATTGTAATTGGTTAATACAAACCATACAAAAATGCACGGAAGTATGTTTTTTAACACAAACCTACGTTTTTTTAAATTGAACCCCGTTAGTTTTGTTAGCACATCTGAACATATAAACAAATACGTAATCAGTGTCGTTTGTTGCATTGTAAAATGTTAATTACATCCGGAGATATTGTAACCTAAAGTTGACGCTTGAGTACCACTCCTCCGCTGTTCGATCGTGTGTATCGGATAGCAACGAATTACGTAGGGATCCAAAGGGAACGGTGATGGACCTTAGGTACAGAAGAGACTGGGACAGCACATTACGTCCACATGCTACCACCTTTTTATTGGTCTTTTTCACTGACGCACATGTACATTACCATGAGGGGTGAGGTACACGTACACAAGTGGTTTCCGTTTTCAATTACGGAATGGAATACAGTGTGTCCCGACATGTCAGGTCGATAGATGTTCAATGTGGTGGCCATCATTTGTTGCACACAATTGCAATCTCTGGCGTAATGAATGTCGTACACGCCGCAGTACATCTGGTGTAATGTCGCCGCAGGCTGCCACAATACGTTGTTTCATATCCTCTGGGGTTTTAGGCTCATCACGGTACACATTCTCCTTTAACGTCCTTACAGAAAGAAGTCCAGAGGTGTAAGATCAGGAGAACGGGCTGCTCAATTTATGTGTCCTCCACGTCCTATGAAACGCCCGTCGAACATCCTGTCAAAGGTCAGCCTAGTGTTAATTGCGGAATGTGCAGGTGCACCATCATGCTGATACCACGTACGTCGACGCGTTTCCAGTGGGACATTTTCGTGCAACGTTGGCAGATCATTCTGTAGAAACGTGATGTACACTCCTGGAAATGGAAAAAAGAACACATTGACACCGGTGTGTCAGACCCACCATACTGGTAGCATGCCGCGACAGCGTGGACGTGAACCGTATGTGCAGTTGACGGACTTTGAGCGAGGGCGTACAGTGGGCATGCGGGAGGCCGGGTGGACGTACCGCCGAATTGCTCAACACGTGGGGCGTGAGGTCTCCACAGTACATCGATGTTGTCGCCAGTGGGCAGCGGAAGGTGCACGTGCCCGTCGACCTGGGACCGGACCGCAGCGACGCACGGATGCACGCCAAGACCGTAGGATCCTACGCAGTGCCGTCGAATGGCGAGGACCATTCGCAACCGTCTCCATGAAGCTGGGCTAGGGTCTCGCACACCGTTAGGCCGTCTTCCGCTCACGCCCCAACATCGTGCAGCCCGCCTCCAGTGGTGTCGCGACAGGCGTGAATGGAGGGACGAATGGAGACGTGTCGTCTTCTGCGATGAGAGTCGCTTCTGCCTTGGTGCCAATGATGGTCGTATGCGTGTTTGGCGCCGTGCAGGTGAGCGCCACAATCAGGACTGCATACGACCGAGGCACACAGGGCCAACACCCGGCATCATGGTGTGGGGAGCCATCTCCTACACTGGCCGTACACCACTGGTGATCGTCGAGGGGACACTGAATAGTGCACGGTATATCCAAACCGTCATCGAACCCATCGTTCTACCATTCCTAGACCGGCAAGGGAACTTGCTGTTCCAACAGGACAATGCACGTCCGCATGTATCCCGTGCCACCCAACGTGCTCTAGAAGGTGTAAGTCAACTACCCTGGCCAGCAAGATCTCCGGATCTGTCCCCCATTGAGCATGTTTGGGACTGGATGAAGCGTCGTCTCACGCGGTCTGCACGTCCAGCACGAACGCTGGTCCAACTGAGGCGCCAGGTGGAAATGGCATGGCAAGCCGTTCCACAGGACTACATTCAGCATCTCTACGATCGTCTCCATGGGAGAATAGCAGCCTGCATTGCTGCGAAAGGTGGATATACACTGTACTAGTGCCGACATTGTGCATGCTCTGTTGCCTGTGTCTATGTGCCTGTGGTTCTGTCAGTGTGATCATGTGATGTATCTGACCCCAGGAATGTGTCAATAAAGTTTCCCCTTCCTGGGACAATGAATTCACGGTGTTCTTATTTCAATTTCCAGGAGTGTATGTTGTAGCTGTTTGGGCGCCTGCAATGAAGTGAGGACCAATGAGGTGGTCGCCAATGATGCCGCACCATACATTTACAGTCCACGGTCGCTGTCGCTCTACCTGTCTGAGCCAGCGAGGATTGTCCACGGACCAGTAATGCATGTTCCGTAGATTCACTGCCCCGTGGTTTGTGAAACCCGCTTCATCGGTAAACAGGTAGAACTGCAACGCATTCTCTGTTAATGCCCATTGACAGAATTGCACTCGATGATTAAAGTCATCACCATGTAATTGCTGATGTAGCGACACATGAAACGGGTGAAAGCGGTGACGATGCAGTATGCACATGACACTACTTTGACTCAGTCCACCGGCTCTCGCAATGCTCCGTGTACTCATGTGTGGGTTCATGGCAACAGCAGCTAACACACCAACTGCACCCGCTTTTCCTGTGACGGGCCTGTTACGGACCCGTTTGCGTGCTACGACCATACCTGTTGCATACAGTTGGCGGTAGATGTTTTGCAATGTGCGGCACGTTGGATGCTCTCTGTCCGGGTACCGTTCTGCATACACCCTGCAGGCTTCAGCTGCATTTCGTCGACACTCGCCATAGATGAGTATCATCTCCGCCTTTTCAGAGTTCGAATACACCATGGTCACAGTTCCTACAACACTACACTATAACAGACGTCTGGTAACACGGTGTACTACAGTTGGTCTGCGTGCGGAGACGAATGCAGAATAACAATAGCAGCAAGCGCTACATGCGGACACTGCGACGGCTAGACGGAACCACAACAGTGCACTACAGCCACACTCGTAAACACGGTCGTCATCGTAAACATGTCCCTGCAGATGCTGCTCGCCGACCGTGGCTCGTGTTTGTTACAACACGCAACTGAACGTCGGAGGTTTCAAGCGTCAACTTTAGGTTACAATATCTCCGGATGTAATTAACATTATACAATGCAACAAACGGCACTGATTACGTATTTGTTTATATGTTCAGATGTGCTAACAAAACTATCGTGGTTCCATTTAAAAAAACGTAGGTTTACGTTAAAAACATACTTCCGTTCATTTTTTTATGGTTTGTATTAAACAATTACACTAGCCCCTCTCCTCACGTTCGGTCTGTGGAATCGGTTCGTCAGTATTTGATGTGGTTTACGAAATATATCCAGCGGTAATGTTAGGTGACTCACCCTGTATAATACAAAATGCAAATATAGTAATACTCAGTCAATTCGGTTTACTCTTTTAAAAAGTATTGCGTGGCTATGGTTCACCACCATCGAAAACTTTTTAGTTTCATTTGACTGCAACCGGTTTCGAGGATACAACAGACTCTCGCCAGGCCCCTCTACAACATAGTTTGATGACGCTCACATCAGGCATCAGCACTATATCTGTAATAAAAGGAGCGGAAACGATTGGCGTTCGCGAAACCTTTCGTTAATGGTGTATCTGGCTGCAGCATAAACAAAAAGTTCCCCCGGCGCCGGTGGTTTTTGCTCCGCTTATTAGAGATAAAGTGATGATGCCCGCTTTAAGCGTCATCACACTATGTTGCTGAGGGACCTGAAGATGTGGGTTGTATCCCCAAAACCAGTTGCAATTAAATAAAAGTTATACAGCGGGCTACTTGTGTTGTTATTGCTGCACATAAATAAGGCAGCTGCTCTCACATCATCCATTAGAAGATGGATGTACGGACATTACCTAAAGTAAGGGTGCGATAAAGTGGCCGCTCGTCCCTGAAGTTGAAAGGCAGCACTATACGGAACACATCGAGTCGACTGTGGTGTTTCAGATTGTTGTCAGCCTCAGAGACCCAACAATTGTGGCACTACAGCTGCGTGTTGAAATGTTGTCAGTTTCGATGTGTGTGTACATGATTTTGATTTACAATAGTATTTGTACTTATACACTGAAGAGCCAAAGAAACTGGTACACTTCTCTAATATTGAGTAGCGCCGCCGCGAGCACGCAGAAGTGTCGCAACATGACATGACATGGACCCGACTAACATCTGAAGTAGTGCTAGAGGGAATTGACACCATGCCGTATTCTGTGTGTTTACATATACCTGTATTTGAATACGCATGCCTATACCAGTTTCTTTCGCGTTTCAGTGTATTTAAATGTAGTACTGAATATGAGACACATCACAAATGTTCCATAAATGTTTAAATGCCAGATACCTTCTGCTCACTGAATTGATTACTGTGGTGTCACAGCCAGACACCACACTTGCTAGGTGGCAGCTTTTAAATCGGCCGCGGTCCGCTAGTATACGACGGACCCGCGTGTCGCCACTGTCAGTGATGGCAGACCGAGCGCCGCCACACGGCAGGTCTAGAGAGACGTACTAGCACTCGCCCCAGTTGTACAGCCGACGTAGCTAGCAACAGACACTGACGAAGACTCTCTCATTTGCCCAGAAGATAGTTAGCATAGCCTTCAGCTAAGTCAATTGCTACGACCTAGCAAGGCGCCATCAGCAAGTTATATTGAAATGATAATACTGTATCAACAAGACCAATGTTCCGCAATTGTGGATTAAAGTTAAGTATTCCAGCAGCTACGTACTTTTCTTTATAGCATTCATTACGTATCCTGTTTCAGACCTCACGCCATCCTGCGTGAGCTTATAGCGTGCATTTCGGCTTCCTCATACAACACGGTGTTGGCACTTCTGCCGACACTTCAATTACAACAACCCTAAATAATTCAGTGTTCCTTGTTACAAATAATTACGATACTTGAAGTTTTATGATTCAGCTGTTAGCTGCTAGATGCGGTATTATAAGAAGCGACTGAGACCCGCGAGCCACACGAACACTTGATTCGGGCTGCATGCGGCTCGCGGGGACAGTTTGACGACAACAGGATCACATTGTAGAGTTTCCGACTGTCCCATTGCTGAGAACCGTTTTTCTCTAGAACGGGCAGGCGTATCAAGTTCAAATTTTTCACATACTAACATCTAAGGTGCCTTGGCGGTGTATAATATTCGAGCTTCTATGTCAATGCAACCGAAAGCTACGGCGTTTTATGTCACATATTTTGATACCCGCAATCTCATTTATCAACACATGGAGGGTACTTCCAGTTGGTCTGTAGTCATGAAATTTGGCAGGAAGCAATGTTCCACAGTATCAGTAAAGGGAAAAGTATGAAAAATATTAAATTGTAATTCATTACATTAAAATATATTATAATTTACAATGTATACTTCATACATCAAAAACTTAATAGAAAAATATTACTGCATTCAAAAATAAATCTTAAGTATTAGTCATGTTTTAGTATGTAAATAAACATATTTTATTAAGTGTTCTATCTGTACTTATATAAACTAAAGTACCCTGCTCGGTTCTGTTGCTGTGTCCGGACTAGTCTCAGGAACTACTGTAGAGATTCTGATACAGTCTTGGAATTCCCCGGACCGATATCTTGCCAGGATCGATATCAATAACAGGAAATATTTGTTGAGAGTCTGGATCCCGGGATGGATGAATTGTCTACATACATAATCAAGTTTGCACGGAACACTCATTGCGTGAGTCCTGCTAGCTCTTGGCCATTTTTTTTCTTTATCCAACGATGGCGTCAATAATTAACAACACACCGTTTTTGTTTATAAGGATGACCTTGGGAAGGCGTCTGTGGCTGGATTATGCAGCAGTGCCAGAAAACTACACGGGAATCTTTCTTCATTTTGACAATACATACAGAATGCATTTGACAGATGCATACAAAGAAACTTATGCCATATTTACTCTGTAAGCCAAGCCCACGTAAGTTGGTGTGCACGGTGGCAGTAAATCAACTGATGGTTGGTGGACTGTCACCACACACATCACAGGCGCTAAGTATCTTCAGATTAGCGGTCACTAATGTTTTGGACCTTCTACAGAAACTATACACGATTCTATGGAGCAGCGTGACCAGCCAGAGTGATTAATTTGCCTGACAGTGGCGCACTCTAAGACAGAAACCGTTGGCGTGTAAAATAAACAAATACTCCTGACGGTATCATCGTTACTACAAGTAACACACAATCGTAGCTGTTGTCCTAGTATCCACCAGAGGCCTGGTGTACAGAGAGTAGACCGAACAAGAATCTATCTTACTAAGCGTCTCTCCCAGGGCACTCCTCCCCCGCCCCCTTCCCCCTTCCCACCCCAACACACACAGAACGAGGAGAGAGGAAATCTTTATCACTTTCTATATTCTGGTAATGTTCATCCAGCAAAACTTCAAAATCTGGCATCATTTTTTAATTTATTACCTCTTTACTACTAACTGCACTCACAACACCTTTTTCAGACGGTATCCAAATACAGAGTGATTCACCTGCTTGCTTCCTATGGTTCTACGCAACCCGCAACGCCTTCAAAAGCCTCGTGCGATGTTTTCGTATTCTCTCACTTGCTATGCACAAACTACTCGCCCCACAGAAGAAATGGACAGGAGCTTTTTGTAGCAAATGTAACCTAGTTAAATCTTGGAGTGGGATACATTTCCTCTGGCGGCCACAGTTTTCGAGTTATTGAAGAAAAAACCATTTGGAGGAAACTTTTGTATGTTTTTCATGAAGAATTCGAAAACTACGGCATCTATAGAAAAGTTATTTCAGAAAAATATTAACTACATTAATTTTCATACGGAAAGATGCTGTTCATTTTTTCTGTAGGAGTAATAGTTTGCGTGTGGCGAGTGAGAAAAAATGAAAATTTTGTGCGTGGTATTTGAAGGCGTTGTGGATAGCATAGGTAGAGGCAACTGAATCAAGTGGTTCAAATGTCTCTGAGCACTATGGGACATAAAACTGAGGTCATCAGTCCGCTAGAACTTAGAACTACTTAAACCTAACTAACCTAAAGACATCACACACATCCATGCCCTAGGCAGGATTCGAACCTGCGACCTTAGCAGCAACGCGTTTCCGAACTGAAGCGCCTAGAACCTCTCGGCCACCGCGGCCGGCGGCAACTGAATCATCCTGTATACCACTGAATATAAGAGAGTTGGGGCAAGTCATTGTAACTACTTTTTACTTGCAGATGTGGGCAGGACACAAATTGTTACTTGTCGCGTGGAAGCTATGCAGGAATAGTATAGGATTCGCAACAACGGATCTATCTGTGATTGCTGGTAGTAGCATAGATTGAGCTGTGAAATCAGTTGGGTGGCCAGCGTCGCGCAAGATGAAAGTAACTCACATTGAGCAGCATGCCTACTTCAAAACAGCTGTTCTCCGAGGAAGGATCGCGAGAGAACGCCACAGTGAATTGATGGAAGCCTATGGGAATAATGCCCTCCCATACCAGTAGCATGGACGGTAGAAATGTTTCAGCAAGAACGTGTGACAACTAGCGTCCAACAACGCTCGGGACGACCTGTCACTGTAAGGATCGATGTGGCTCGTGCAGTCCTCGACCAGGTGCTGGAGGGAGAGACAGACAATGGACGCTACTTGAGTTAGAGAGAACAAGTGGCGTCGAGAAACGCACCATCCACAGTATATTGCGAACAGAGCTGCCTGCAACTGCACAAAATCACCTCGCAGGGGGGTACTGCTTGAACTGACGGAAGTTCGACAGTGGAAGCGATATGCAACATGCTCCAACTAGTTAGCACGCTGGCAATAGGATGGTAACCACTTCCTGTTACGAATAATCGCCATCGATGAATTTTGGAGCAGGGCATACTGACAGGATCTAAACGCCAGTCCGTAGAGTGGAGACATGCCGCATCACGAAGTTGACAGAAAGTTCCGTCAGACTCCTTCCCCCGGGAAACTGATGGTGATCGTCGAGTAAGACGCCAGGAGTGTGATTGTGTCCACTTCGTTCCATACCGCAAAACAGTGAGGGCAAAGTACTACAGGCAAGGGCGCCCAAGTGATAGTTTTTAGGGGCGGGGGATTCTAAACCTAGGGGTATGGAGAATTTTTACTATTTTTTAAGTCGAATGGTGACGTGTAAGTGGCCATAAAAATTCCATTTGCGACCCTCTTAAAAACCCACATAATACCAACTTTTAAATAATTTTATTAAAAGAAAAACCCTTGCCCCCAGGTAAGGCTGCCCTTAACTACAGGGACTTGCTGGTGCGACAGGTACGATGTGGCGTTCGGGAGAAACGTCCGGATTTTGCGGACAGTGCACTCATGCTACACGACAGCGCAAAGCCACGTAAAGAAGCGAGCGTACGGCGGCAGTTGCGATGCTGGGAATGGTAAGAATTGGGACACCCAAAGGACTCTCCTGACCTTACGCCCTGTGACTTTAATCTCGTACAAAATGTACAGGAACCCCTACGCGGTAGGCGGTTTGCGACAGGAGAGGTCAACTGCCAATGCTGTGCCACAACAGATGACCCTTATTCAGCGAATGTGCGGCAAATGGTGATGCAGATGGTATTCAGCGCCTCTCACATCGTTGGCAGCCTGTGGTGAACGTTGTAGGGGACTGCTCAGAATGCCTTTAGACCCGGCTGCGCCTTGTCAACTGTATGTGTGCTAGAATGAGATTTTCACTCTGCAGCGGAGTGTGCACTGATATGAAACCTCCTGGCAGATTAAAACTGTGTGCCGGATCGAGACTCGAACTCGGGATCTTTGCCTTTCGCGGGCTAGTGCTCTACCAGTTCTGCAAGGTTCGCAGGAGAGCTTCTGTAAAGTTTGGAAAGTAGGAGGCGAGGTACTGGCGGAAGTAAAGCTGTGAGGACGGGTCGTGAGTCGTGCTTGGGTAGCTCAGTTGGTAGAGCACCTGCCCGGGAAAGGCAAAGGCTCGAGTTCGAGTCTCGGTCAGGCACACAGTTTTAATCTGCCAGGAGGTTGCATGTGTGTTGTGTGGTAATTATTTTGCACCTTGAAACCCGTATTGTCCTGTAAACTACCGTAAAAATTATGTAATGCACGAAGTTCGCGTGTTCTTGAATATCTGCAAACGCATTTCCCACCTCTTCCTTTCACTTGTAAGCCTACATGTCACATTTTCTAACCGAGATGGCATGTGCTAGCAGAAAAATAGTAGCAATGTTTTTTGTCCTAAACCTCGTACTTTCGAAATCATATAATTCTACCGCACGAAGTTTAGGAAATATGACGTCATAAGGAGGCGTAAAAAGTAACTTCTGCTTAGAGCGGACCGCAAATTACCTAGATTACTCAACCAGTATTTGATTATGTGGGCTCATCGCGACTTACAACAAACCTGGAACATAATTTCAAACCTTTTCTAAAATTATTCTCGCTTACGTGCTTATCGTCAAAGATTTAACACATTAATTCATTTGTGAAGTAATCAGAATTTTGATACTCTTTTATACATGAGAGTTTGATTCTTTAATGAAGCGTGGGTTTATAGGTAGTCTATCAGACAGAGATTGATTTTCTTAGGTACCGTTCTTCATCCAACATACTTCCTGTGTAAGATCTAATCTGACCTATAGACACACACATTCGCGCATGTGCAATACAGTATGTTTGTTGTTGTGGTCTTCAGTCCTGAGACTGGTTTGATGCAGCATTCCATGCTACTCTATCATGTGCAAGCTTCTTCATCTCCCAGTACTTACTGCAACCTACATCCTTCTGAATCTGCTTAGATTATTCATCTCTTGGTCTCCCTCTACGATTTTTACCCTCCACACTGCCCTCCAATGCTAAATTTGTGATCCCTTGATGCCTCAGAACATGTCCTACCAACTGGTCCCTTCTTCTTGTCAAGTTGTGCCACAAACTCCTCTTCTCCCCAATTCTATTCAATACCTCCTCATTAGTTATGTCATCTGCCCATCTAATCTTCAGCATTCTTCTGTAGCACCACATTTCGAAAGCTTCTATTCTCTTCTTGTTCAAACTATTTATCGTCCATGTTTCACTTTCGTACATGGCTACACTCCATACAAATACTTTGAGAAACGACTTCCTGATACTTAAATCTATACTCGATGTTAACAAATTTCTCTTCTTCACAAACGCTTTCCTTGCCATTGCCAGTCTACATTTTATATCCTCTCTACTTCGACCATCATCAGTTATTTTGCTCCCCAAATAGCAAAAGTGCTTTACTACTTTAAGTGTCTCATTTCCTAATCTAATTCCCTCAGCATCACCCGACTTAATTCGACTACATTCCTTATCCTCGTTTTGCTTTTCTTGATGTTCATCTTACACCCTCCTTTCAAGACACTGTCCATTCCGTTCAACTGCTCTTCCAAGTCCTTTGCTGTCTCTGACAGGATTACAGCGTCATCGGCAAACCTCAAAGTTTTTATTTCTTCTCCATGGATTTTAATACCTACTCCGAATTTTTCTTTTGTTTCCTTTACTGATTGAGTAATCAACTGAAATGATTGTGACACAGTTTCGCTGAGTCGTTTACTGCCGTAGCATATCGACATGCTGCCTCTCAAATCGTGCAGCGCAATTTAGCACATTAATAAATCCATTGACTGCTTAGCAGCGGTAGCACGAGTGGAGTGGAGCGTTAACTGTGAGAAGTCGCATCGGCGAAGTGACTCGGCTGTGGAGACGGCGACGGGAGGGCGTACTGAAAAGGCCGCGGAGGTGACGACAGCCGCGAGGGTCCGCGGGCCGCAGATCCGCGCGGGGAGTGCCGCCTCACGCCTCACGCCCAGCGCCTCAATGGCCCCACGGCGGCGCTGCCGCTGCCACTGTGTTACACGTCTGGAGCCACTCCGGACAGCCGCCGTAGCAAAGCCGTCGCGCGACGGACTGTTTCGTTCGCCATACAAATTCTTCTGCACCTGTCCTTCATGGGCCAGGTACAGTAACCGGTCTTTGCGTATTCGTTCGGCGTAGATCGAATGTTTGAGCGAATGATCCCGTTTCTCAAGGCTCGTTACCCGCACTAGAAACTAACATTATAGTACCATCTCGAAAATCGTCGTGGGTCCTGAGTCGTACCTGGGAAGCTCATTCGATAAATAGCGTAACTTGACAGCGTTCCCGGTTCGAGTCCAGCTCTATCACACAGTTTTAACCTTCCAGTAAGTTTCAGTCTAAATGCATTCGCTGACGCTTCATCCCCTCCTCCCTCGGACGGTATTAATGACTATTATCATTTAATCTCATTCACCCCGAAGGAATCATTTTCTTCATTACGGCCCAATTTTTATTTTCTCATGCTTTTCCTATTTATAAGATGCAATGAGTTCCTGCCTCTAAAGAATACATTCAAGAGGGATTGGGTTCGATGGACGGAGGCGTGAGAGTTACAGCATGCTAAGCTTGACATCGCACTGGCCGTCGGAGTCATTGTCAAGCACATGGTGAGCAGGAAGCTTCTTATCAACGCTTTTGATCACAACCATGACACTTCTGTGTTTGAGCAATGTATCTCAGAGTGAGCAGTCATTGTGGTTCCAGGTGCCACTATGTCGAAGGTGTACCGCCGGTACCTCCGTTTGAAAACACCTACCGCTGCCACATGAAAGTACAAGCTGATGACGAGGTTCGCTATCAGCTATTTGAGGTTTAACAGTAGAAAGCTGGGCATTACTGTGAACCCATTCCGTGTTCGCAGTGTATGTAAATTGCTTGGTGAATAACGGCGGAAGAACCAAGAGACTGTTTGATGATAGAGTTCCTGTGTACAGGGTACTTACACAGCAGGAAAGTGCAGTGAAATGTAGAAATGCTGAGGACCAATTCTTGATCCTGAAGCTGTTAGTTGACCCTAAACATAATCTAATTTAACATACTGAGCAGAAATAGGCGGAAGACCTATTACCGATGCTTATGTAACTCGCAAACAGTCACCAGAAACTTTTAGTATACTGGAGCACAATTTAAAGTGTATCGCCCGCATAAGATTAGTTGAAGGAATGGCGATTGCCAAACACATTGACTGGAAAAATCCCGAGAAAAAAGGTACCCTAAAATCTGTCGCCGGCCGGCGTGGCCGAGCGGTTCTAGGCGCTTCAGTCTGGAACCGCGCGACCGCTACTGTCGCAGGGTCGAATCCTGCCTCGGGCATGGATGTGTGTGATGTCCTTAGGTTAGTTAGGTATAAGTAGTTCTAAGTCCTAGGGGACTGATGACCTCAGATGTTAAGTCCCACAGTGCTCAGAGCCATTTGAACCATTTGAATTAAAATCTGTCATTTGATGGGTTCTTGAGTATTGCACTTTAATCTGCGACCCATACCAGGTAAAAGTAGTTGAAGATGTTGAGCAGCTCGAAAGAAGAGCCCAATGTTTCATCACGGGTTCAATTAACTAGCGCGAATGGTTCACCATGATGTCCACTTATCTGCAAGACATGCGTTGTGTTTCCTGGAAATATTTACAGTTAAAATTCCGAAAACATGCATTGCAAGAAGGGCGAGGCATTCCCTTATAGCATACGAAATGATCACAACGAGTTAATACAAACCGGCATCGTTCTTTCCCCTTACCATTCGTAACTGAACCTCGGAATTCGAAGTGGGACGTGAATTCTGGGGGACAGGCAAGACACACGAGAAGTACCTTAAACCATTCACCATAAGGTACTTTTTTGTGTGCATGTAGAACAAAGAAACTCTAAATACAACACGTAAGCTCTAAAAACAAGTGCAATATATACTGTTCATTTTTGGAGCATCACCTGTGACCAGCTTTGCGAAAGAAGCGGCGACACTTTCTGCGTAACCCACCCATCATTTTGCACGACAATGCGCGGGCGCATACAGCGCAAGCTGTAGCTGCTCTGTTCGGTCGATGGGACTGGGAAGTACTGTACCATCCCCCGGACTTAAGCCCTTGTGACTTTGATTTGATTCCTACGATGAAGGAACCACTTCGTGGTATTAGCTTCAGAACTTTTCCAGAGATCCGACAGGCAGTAGACCACTCCATTCGCACCATCAACAGAACAGACCCTGCTAACGGTACACTACGCCTTCAACATCGCTTGCAACGGGTTCTACACAACGCTGATGACTACTTTGAAGGACAGTAACAGGTGCAAACATGTAAATCTGTTGTATCGGTTGTGAATAAATAGTTGCCACTATTTAAGTTCCAACCCTCGTATTTCCACTATACACGAGGTCCCTCACAGGTGGCCAAGCCCGGGATATAAGTCGAAAGTGCAAAAGGTTTGCTCGAAAACGCAGCAGAATGTTGGCGAGCATTATTGGCATAATATGTGAACGGTACGACAGTAGGCCGTTGTATTTCTGGTATCTCCACTACGATAAAACAAATTACAGCGTCCTTCAGATCCCGAAACAATCTGACCATATCATTCCTGACGTTCAAAATTTGTTTGGCTTTTTTTTTTTAGGGATCTTGAATGATGCCATTCCAGTGACTGGACCTTTGTTTCCGGGCTTTTATGTGAAACGATGTCACATCACCAGTAACAATATGGTTCAAAAACTCCTCGCCATCCTTCTCGAGTAAGAAAAGTCTGTGCAGCTCCCACTCGTTGTTAATTGAGTTCAACTGTGAAAAGTCAAGGAATCCACAAGGCACACGAGTTTCTATAGTCTAAATCATCACTGACAATTTCGCATTTGAAATTTTAGGAAATCACAATTTCCGACGATCAGTACGTTGTAACATGTGTAAGGTGGCTAAAATTTCGCACCTTACTAGAACTCATTTACATACTTTTCCGCGATTTACAACCGCAATTAGGTAACATTTGATAGTTTGTATATCGTATATATGAATATTTAAATAAGACTGACATAGTCACATACATCTTGTAAATAATTGTCAACGCTTATTGCATGAAAGGTGACGGAGTGTCTTTATTATCAAAACGGCGTAATGAATGATTGTCTATACTAGTAGAGGTTGGAATGCCAATGGAAATGAAACGGCAGGCGTAACTCAAACTATGGGTAAAAAAGCCCGCACAGGTGTATTGGTCTTGCTTCACACAGGAAGAGCCAAGACGGACGGTCTGGGCACCTGAGTGCGGAAGCACAATGCAGCGGCGGCCGGCTAGTAATGTAGTAGGGCCGGAAGGATAACCAGATAATATTTCGGAAACTCTGAAAATCTTCGACGCAGCAGAGACGAACGAGGAAGCGTTACCTAGGAAATCACAGGCTGGGTTATTTCCGAGGATGTTTTACTCTGAGAAGCGTACCATTGTATGAGTATAGGTATTTCCTGACAAACTTTCCGCGCTGGACGACAAAAGATTAAAATATGGTTGGTCGGCGTTCGGAAGAATCTGTAGAGAGGAAGAATATTCTGTAGTTTCGAGAATATGATTCGCCTTCTGAGTTACGAGGGAGGGGAGCCGAGCTTTGCTGGGAAGCCAGCGGTGGAGAGAAGAGGTCTTCTGTTTTGAGCGCCCTAGTTTGAGGGTCGTTCAGTATCAGCTTTTGTTGGTACAGACGGACTTGCTTTCTTTGCTCTGAGAAGATTTTGTAGTTAGAACGGTTAGGCACTGCACTGTTGCGAACTTATACAGTTCTGGACTTCGCCTCCGGGTAGGGAGTCATCGTTGAGTATGCAGCAGTCAGTGATTGAGAGCACTTCTTCTGTCTGTACTCACGTTGAGACGTTACCTGAACTCCGTCCTTTTGGCTGGGAGTTCGCGTTTCTCGTTTGTAGAACACAGAGAGGAGAAGACAGTATTAGATTATACTTGTCAGCGGACAGTCTTATGCCGTCCTAATGTTTGAATGAGTTTTCTGTATGTTTAATGGCTGGAGTTTTTCCGTCGTCGCAGACGTGTACGAGAACCATCACTTCGAAAATTCAAATGGTTCTAAGCACTATGGGACTTAACATCTGAGGTCATCAGTCCCCTAGGACTTAGAACTACTTATACCTAACAAACCTAAGGACATCACAAACATCCATGCCCGAGGCAGGAGTCGAACCTGCGACCGTAGCAGCAACGCGGTTCCGAGCTGAAGCACCTAGAACCGCTCGGTCACAAGGCCGGCCATCACTCCGACGCACCGGACGCAGTACATACGGTGATGTTGCTAACTGCTTCGGCTTATTAGGGCTATAAAGCAAAACAGCTGTGATCACGTAAAGTTTATTTCCACTGAGGCCACACACCACTGTAGATCATCTTTGAAAGTAGTGTCTTCTAGTATTTGGTACGTAGACGATGTCAGTCGTCTCGCGTTATTTATATTAGACCACGTAGCCATAAGTAGGGGCAGATTTGGACAATTAATCAATAATATTAGGTAGGAAATTAATTTGTAGCTCTTTATGTCCATTGGACATTGATATATAAACAGTTGTAATATAAAGGGATTTAATCTACAATAAATGTATAAGCAGAAACAACATTTATTATTTTATAGTTACTAGTTCCCCTAATCATCCATTTATGTTTATGTTGTAATTTACATATTAAACAGCAAGAAGGAGGAGATATCATCATTAAGAGAGCCTAAGATCTGCTTCAAGGGGTAGTCAGACAGGGCAAAATCGTCATTTTCGCGTTCAGTTTTTTCCGTTGCGCACATTCATTTTACACCCGCCTGGAATAAGATCACGGACATCTCATAATTGTATTATGTAGTAGTTACAGTATGTTACTATGTTACATTTTGTCATCTTTTTATCTTTTTTTTCAGATTAGAAACAACTTTTGTAGCACAAATTTCCTGATATTAAATTATCGTTTGATGTTGCTTACGATTTCCAGTGTTGCTAGTCCATATATGTGGTACCGGAAATGGTTTCAAAAATGGTTCAAATGGCTCTGAGCACTATTAGACTTAACATCTGAGGTCATCAGTCCCCTAAAACCTAGAACTACGTAAGCCTAACTAACCTAAGGACATCACACACATCTATGCCCGAGGCAGGATTCGAACCTGTGACCGTAGCGGTCACGCGGTTACGGACTGAAGCGCCTAGAACCGCTCGGCCACACCGGTCGGCGAAATGGTTTCATTCGGTCCCCTTGTGACGGTAACTACCCGTTGTTAAATAGGTGGGAGTGAGGGGAGAATGGAAACCTTTCTTCACTCTGAAAATTGCCCTTACATATGCAGCAAGCAAAATATGAACTGGAAACAGGTAATAATACCCTGTAGTCTGCTGGAGAATTCTTAAGTCAAAGGAGTAGATGCATTCCGAGATACCTTCAGTTATCCGGCTAAACATTTTCGTCGGCGCCATGGAGTGTTCACAACATTATATGTTTTCCTTTGATTTGGCAGTTTTATTGATTACTTTGATATATAGCAATTATTCACATTTAAAAAGGAGAAAAACTTGCTTGTGGTTTTTGTATCTGTCGTTCACAAGAACCTACAGCCTTGTCTTACCGTATTGTAGATGTAAGGATGTGCCACAAAACCACAAATGAATTCTCTCATATTCCTCATTCTTATTTTCAACGAGATGTCAGAGCTGTATAGACACATATACACACCGTCCGTCCAAGAAGTTTCGAGACCACCTTTATAGTCGGCCGGGGTGGCCGAGCGGTTCTAGGCGTTATAGTCTGGATCCGCGCGTCCGCTACGATAGCAGGTTCGAATCCTGCCTCGGGCATGGATGTGTGTGATGTCCTTAGGTTAGTTAGGTTTAAGTAGTTCTAAGTTCTAGGGGACTGATGACCTTATAAGTTAAGTCTCATAGTGCTCAGAGCCATTTGAACCATTTTGAACCACCTTTATTCCTAACGTATAAGCCACGTCAGCTCAGTAATTGCGGTGGCAGCTTGATCTGACAACTGTAAACATAAGGTGTGCATTTGACTAGTCAGTTGTGAGCAGGCAGTTTTAAGAATTGGACCGTAGTGTGTCAACGTTGTTGCGTCACAAATAGTAATGGTGCAACATCTCTAAATCAAATGTTGAAGACATTCTCCGCAATGTTTAGAAGAGAAACGTGCGCGCAGAGCTGACCGACACTAAATTCCTACTGCATAAGAGCTATACCCTGCAGACGCCTGCTACGACTTCATTGAAATGCGAAACGTGGACAGTTCACTCCGGGTACAAATCACTGCGGCTGGCGAAACTTTACGTTATCAATACGGACCTACCACAAAACGAATCAGTCCACAAATTCGTAATGAAGCCGATGTGACGCCGGAATTGAACAATATCCCAAAGGAGGACTTTTCTGACACACACACGGGCGCGTGCACGTGAAGTTAGTACGGACTTATTTCCCTGTCTCTGGCTAGGAGTACGTTAAAGGAGGCAGCAGGATCCCTTATTACAAAACGACTGAAAGTAAAATGTGCACTTTCGTGTAACTAATAAATGAATGACTACTTTATCTAGACAGAAAATCCTGATGTGTGTTGTTGAATCCCCGCTTCAGTTCTCGCTGTCAGGTAGCAGCTGACGTGTACGCTGTGTGTCAGACATGCAGAAGTGGTTCCAAACGAATCGGCAGCGGTGTCTGTGGTGGGGGCCAGCAGTGGAAGCTGTAGTGGTGGGGGGCCGCGTTATGAGGTGAGGAGGCGGGGAACTAGCCGTGATTAATGCGCGGCCCTACTGGCCAGAGAGTCCGTACGGCAGCCACCCCGGTCTGGCCGGCCGTTGGCGTGGATTATAGGACTGCACCGCCCTATCAGCCGCAAACACGCCTGCCGCGCCAGCTGCCAGTCACTGCTAACACCCTCGCCTTCCCCTCTGTGTACTGGTGTAGCGGAAGAGGGAAGGGCGCATGTCTTTCAAGCGGCGGCACTCTGTTTCCCTTAGACGTCACGTATATACAGACTGCCTACGCCCCACCTCTCCCGTTTTAAGGTTTGAAACTACAAAGACGAAAAAAAAATCTCTACATCAAGGAGGAGTTATGGGGCTTAAGCTCAGGTTCTCATTCAGAATGGTCCAAAATTCGATATTTTTATAGCATTTCTTGAAAAGTATATGTGTCTAGAACGTTAAGACAAAAGGGTTTATTAATCCGTGCGGTACTAAAGCTTCTATAGCACATCGTTCGAAGCAGTGTCACTGCCTCTGTGGGAAGCTCTCAGCCCGCGACGTACGGCTCAGGTAGAAATCTTGTCATGCCGTGACGCACGTCCACAAAATGATTTATATTGCAGTATGCATGCGAACGTAACTGCCGAAAAACTGACGAACACCGTGTGCACGCTGCCGAACGCAATATATCCACCAGCTCAGCCAGATCGGCTTTCTCGTCGAGAAGAACGAGGAAGTTGCTCTCCAGGAACAATTCGAGTTAGAGGAAGGATTAATATACTGTCCTAGAATTGCAAACTAAACGTAAGTAAGGAAAACACTTTTTCCGGTCAAAATTGGTCAAAGCATAATTTTTGGTCCGCCATACTGGATTCACCAGTTTGAATATTGAAAATCTATCCTCAGATTTGTGGTCAACGACATTAAAAGTGTTTATTAACTTCTAGTTTTTATGCATATTATACAACTAAAACGTATAAAATTTTTCCCTATGCTTTAAACAAGTTTTTTCGAGAGACGATTTTTCAAAACTGCGTGCAACATACGATAAAAACGGTACAACCTTTGACCCTCGAAAAGTAAACACTTTCCGTGGGAGCTTATAACTATTGTAAGTTTGTTAATACTTTTTTTTTAAAGTCATAAAGAGTGAAACAAACCCGCAAAAACTGAACTCAAAAGTTCTAGTTAGCATCATATCGTTAAATTTAAGATTATTTCATGGTAGTTAGATATATTTAATGTAGTATCGACTGATGTTATCATTTATTTCAAATAACTTCTGAGGGGACTACATTGGACGCAGTCTACATACTTCAAACTCTCACGAACTCGATCAAGCCACCATTATGGGGTCAGGTTTTTTTTCTGAAAATCCGAAAAGTAGATCAATCATAATCCCCAAACAGATCCTTTGTATGTCTTTTCATCGTCAAAAAATTTTGAACCTTTGCCGATTTCTTGCTTTTTGATTGAGAACCTGTCCATAAACGAAAGTTGGTAGGCGTGTTGCTGCATCTGAAAGAAATGTGTATTCCAACTTCGGGCCAGTCGCATGAGAGTGGCGCTAGTAGCATTACTATGAGGAGGCAGATGACGTTCTTTAAATACACGTTTTGACGGTCGTCAGTGTTAGTTACCTTTGAGGAAAGACGTGGCGAGTTGATGTTAGTCAAACATGCCTTCAAGGCGACAAAGACGCCGTTGTCAACACAGTGAGTTAGGACGAGGTCGTGTAATAGGGGTACGAGAAGGTGTATGTTCCTTCTGCGATATTACAGAGAGACTTGGCAGCAATGTAGCCACTGTACTCGTAAATGATTGCTGGCAGCGGTGGCCACAGGAATGTACGGTCGACCGATCACGGGGCACTACCGAGGGGAAAGAGCATCGTTTTCAGCTTATGGCTCTGGCGCATCATACTGGAACTGCAGCAGCAATTTGCGTATCATTTGGAACCACAGTGACTCAACGAAATTGTTACAAATCGGTTACTTCAAGGACAACTCCGAGCCAGACCCCCGTAGAGTGCATTCCAATGAATCCAAACGACTGCCATTTGCGACTTCTGCGGTGTCAAGCAAAATTTCATTGGAGGGACGGATGGTAATTTGTTGTGTTTTCCGATGGAATCTGGTTCTGCCGCGGTGCCAGTGATGACTGTATGGTGGTTAGAAGCAAGCCAGTTGAGGGCTTGCAACAAACCTGTATGCATGCTAGACGCACTGGACCTACACCTCAAGTTACGGTGTGGAGTGCGATTTCTTATGACAGCAGGAGCACTCTCGTGGTTATCCCACACACCCTGACTGGAAAATTGTCGTCGGTCTGGTGATTCGACCTGTTGTGCTGCCATTCATAATCGGGATTCCAGGGGTGTTTTAGAGTGTCGACATATTGCTTTGGCCTTTTCGATTACCAGATCTGTCTCCAGTCGAGCACATATGGGACACCTTCGGGCGGTAACTTCAGTGTCATCCATGACCAGCATTAACCGTCCCTGCATTGTCCGATCAAGTGCAACCAGCATGGAACTCCTCCAGCCCACAAACTGACATCCGGCACGTGTACGGCAAAATGCAAGCACGTTTGCAAGATTTAGTTCAACATTCTGGCTGTTACATTGGTTATTAATGTACCAGCATTTCACATTTGCAATGCCATGTACATTGATCTATGATCTTCCAATGTTAATTACTTAAATATATTACCTAGACAAACGTATTCCAATAATTTCATTACTCTACGTGAATAACTTCTCTGGTGTAGTGATTTTTTTTCCGTCAGTATAAAGTCTAAGTCACGTGACGGAGGGCAGAAATTGGAGTTCCTATCATTATGCATTATATGATATGGAGATGGAGTCGACACTTAGACATTTTCATAGTTTAAATTAGATTGGTTCAAATGGCTCTGAGCACTATGGGACTTAACTACTGTGGCCATGAGTCCCCTAGAACTTAGAACTACTTAAACCTAACTAACCTAAAGACATCACACACATCCATGCCCGAGGCAGGATTCGAACCTGCGACCGTAGCAGTCACGCGGTTCCGGACTGCGCGCCTAGAACCGCTAGACCACCGCGGCCGGCTTTAAATCAGATTTTAACAACTGGACGACTTATGGTATCAGCATTACACAGTTAGTAGCACAGTTACAATACTTCCTCCAGCATTATGCGATTGGTTCCCAACGACCTTGCCGCAGTGGTAACACGGGCTCCCGTCAGATCAGTGAAGATAAGTGCTGTCGGTCTAGACTAGAAATTGGATGGGTGAGCACCCGGTCTGCCGAGCACTGTTGGAAAGCGGGTGCACTCAGCCCTTGTCAGGCAAACTGAGGAGCTACTTCACTGAGAAGTAGCGGCTCCGGTCTCGTAAACTGACATACGGACGGGAGAGCGGTGCGCTGACCACATGCCCCTCCATATCGCCATCCAGTGACGACAATGGGCTGAGGATGACACGGCGGCCGCCCGGTACCTTGGGGCCTTCATGGCCCGTTCGGGCGGAGTTTAGTGTTTCTCGAGCGATTGATTATCATTTTTACATTCAGTCAGGGTAACAAACAGTCAGACACTGTATTGATAGTTCTTTCTTTTCTTGCAAAAGATAGATTTGCAGTTCTTCAGTGAATTACAGTTGTTGCAAAGTGGCTCGCTTTCACGGGAGTAGAAAACGAAATATTAGCCTGACAGGAAGCATTAATCCCCAGCACCACGTTTGATACGATTTATAAGTAATCACGTTCGCTTTTATCTGTAAATAAAAAAGTACTACAGGAATAGTGTTGGAAATTCATTCCGCACCCACCTTATTCAACTGATCTTGCGCCCTCAGATTTTCACCTTTTCGGCCCTCCATCGAATAACCTTCAAAGAACTTCCTTTATGGATGAAAATGCGCTCCAAACAGCCGCGCGTGGTAGCCGCGCGGTCTCATGCACCATGTCATGGTTCGCGCGGCTCCGCCCGTCGGAGGTTCGAGTCCTCAAATTAGGTAGTGTGTAAGCCTAGGGACAGATGACCTCAGCAGTTTGGTACCATAGGAAGCTACTACCACCACCACCGCGCTCCGAACATGACTCGACGAATTTCTTCGCCTCAAAACCGCGTGATTCCTACAATCGCGAAATCGAAAAGTTACTCCGTCGTTGGCAGACTGTTGTAAAAAGTGAAACAGAATGTACTTATTATTAATGACTTAAGTCTTTTTATGTCCATCTGTTGTAACTTATGGGAAAACTCTACGAACTTGGGCTCCAACACAGTACTCGATGCACAACATGGCCTATGCCGCCGCTACTGTGAACGCAGGCCGGCCCCCCCCCCCCCCCCCGACCCCTCCAGCGTGGGCGAGGACCATTCTGGGTGGCGTCGGAGCGTACCGCGGAGGTCACAGATGTGTGAAATGAATGCTAACCGAGTTTATTCCTGGCAAACAGATCGTAATTCACTGGCGCGGGGCGCGTCCCCGGAGCGCATAATGGCCGGCGAGGCTGCGCGTGACAAATTGTGTGCGCATTGTGCGCGCCCACCACCTCTGACCTCCGGCAACAGCGGCCAGCCAGCCGGAAGGCAGCCACCCGCCACCCGCTCTAATAGTTTCCTGCCTGCCCACCCTCGTACGTGTCGATCTGCTGCGTTGAAAGCACCGCTGACAGCCAGCACAATTGTATGCGGCTGGTGAATACGTTTTTGAGAGAAATGGGGTACGTCATAACCAGTATTACCTTCACTTGAGACTAAGTTCTTTAGAGTTAAAGGAGTCATTATGCACACTGTTTTATGTAATTCGAGTTCCATGTAGAAGCTACACTGAAAGACAGTTGGCTTAACTATTTATTAAGACCCGTTGCCACAGACAACGAAAACTTTGACGTGCTTCTTCCCACCACTGCATCGGACAGCAAACTCGTCTGTAGAACGCACTTGTAGTTAACTGCTGTGCTAGCTGGCCTGACAGTCAGAAAAGTTAAAACCCTTTTAATTAACTGCGATGGTGTACCTTCCCCCTTATCATCATCAAAGAGCTTCACCAAATGCCTCTCTATTGTCCTGCTCTCATTCTGCTTTAGGTCATTCGTCAGCATGCATCTTGAATCGTTTGTCTAGTAGTTAAAAACACACAAAAAATCATAAAAAGTGGGTTCCGTCTTCATATAAGTAAATAAATGTTCTGTAAGTTGCCAAAAGGTTCTTAAGCCTTGTAGTAGAAGTCTCACTCTATCTTTCAGCAATTGGTTGTAATGACTTATCTGTAATAAAGTAACGCAGCACCATTTGAAGCAATGATACGTAGTGCAGAAGTATTATAACTGTATCGTTATACTCAGATACATACTGGGTGATCAAAAAGTCAATATAAACTTTAAAACTGAATAAATCGCGGAATAATGTAGATAGAGAGGTACAAATTGACACACATGCTTGGAATGACATGGGGCTTGGAATGACATGGGGTTTTATTAGAACAAAAAAAAAATACAAAAGTTCAAAAAATGTCCGACAGAGGGCGCTTCATCTGGTCTGAATAGCAATAATTAGCATAACAAAGTAAGACAAAGCAAAGATGATGTTCTTTACAGGAAATGCTCAATATGTCCACCATCATTCCTCAACAACAGCTGTAGTCGAGGAATAATGTTGTGAACAGCACTGTAAAGCATGTCCGGAGGTATGGTGAGGCATTGACGTCGGATGTTGTCTTTCAGCATCCCTAGAGATATCGGTCGATCACGATACACTTCCGACTTCAGGTAACCCCAAAGCCAATAATCGCACGAACTGAGGTCTGGGGACCTGGGAGGCCAAGCATGATGAAAGTGGCGGCTGAGCACACGATCATCACCAAATGACGCGCGCAAGAGATCTTTCACGCGTCTAGCAATATGGTTTTTTTTTTTTTTTGTTCTAATAAAACCCCATGTCATTCCAAGCATGTGTGTCAATTTTTACCTCTATATCTACATTATTCCGTGGTTTATTCAGTTTTCAAATTTATACTGACCTTTTGATCACCCGGTATTATTACACAACAGTCAACATAATAAAGATAATTCAATTACAGGAAAATAATGATAATTTTTTGCTTGTCATTGAATACCAATATTAGAATGAATTGGAAACAGAAAATTTATTGGAACCTTCAGAGATGTAAAGCTATACTTGAGCGTATTAAATTCCATGTACGTATAATAGTGTCTTATTGCCGCAATCAGTTAATTGCGGATGTTCTGCACAGGAGTAGAGTAAGCGTCATATTTACAGCACCTATCTCCTATCTGAACCTTGTATAACTCTAAAAATAAAAACAATATTTCTGCGAGCATGGGTCTTTCGTAAACGTTCTCGTTCTAATATCTGCACAATTACATTTTCTCCTGCACGATTTATTTCATTTGACACCATCTCGCAGGCAAAGTCAGTGGAAAACCAGATCTCCCGTATGAAAACGCTCATTGTCCTCCGAGGGCAATGAGGGGGCATGCTTGTGCAAATTTTCACTGCCTATGGAATCGCTGATTACCACTATTTCCCTCGTCAAGTGGTTTACGTTTCTGGCTCTACAGAAAATGGTTCACGTGCGCTTCCGATCATTTTAACAATTCACAAGAGAAAAATTGTCTCTGACGAAGTTTGCTTGATTTCGTGACACCCACTTCGTAGTGCATTGAAACTCCCCGGTACATTTAAACTTCGTTACGGATCGGGATTCGACTCTGCCTTTCCCGGACACTACTCTTACTTACTAAAGTAATCAGTCATAACTCACGCCCCCTCTCCCTCCAAGGTTCCAAACTCCACTGAAGCTCTCTCTCTCTAGCATAATGTGCTGGAACAGCACTCTTGGAAGAAACGGTGTTGCGGGAAAAAGGTTTAGCCTTAGCCTAGGGATTTTTTTCCGGAAGCGATCTTTCACTCTACCGCACTGTGTGCGCTGTTTTGATACGTGCTGCAAATAATCCCTTTGACTGTCCCTAACCACTTCCCAGTAACATCCTTTCTTCCATCAAGTTACGGAAAGGAGCTTCTTTGAAGTATGGCAAGAATGAGAGAGATATACACCTACGAGGACAGGGCCGGGAGTCGTTCCTGGATACCTCGGCCAGTAACGGCATTGTCTGTGAAAGGCAGTGTTCCGAATTAGAGTTCCTGTTCGGCACACAGAGTGGCAGATATATTCTGACTACTTGGGGGAGGACTTCAAAACCACATAACATTGGCAGGCCAAGTAACTTTTATTGTATTCTGGACAACACCTCAAGTGAAATAGATACACGAAATTATTTTCCAACATGGCCACGATGTCTCTGCAAACACGGTCGCAAAGTTCTACCAGTCGTTCAATTCTTCGACCATAGAAATCCGTACGTTGCTCTCTGTGTCATTAGAGAAACGCTGTGTGAACGACGTCCTCTTTGGAAAAGCTCTCACCCCGCCTTCCCCTTATTGTCCATTAGCTTGTCGAAAACATGGAAATCGCATAGTACAAGATCTGGAATTCCTGGTCAGAATCACCCAAGTCTGGCTGGTCTTGGTCAAATTGTTGGTACGAATTCAGCACTCTTGGACGCGACGTTGCGTTTGGTCCATATACCGACAGAATTTCGCGGTGAATCTGTGTGCAGTTTAGACATTTTGCACACAGGGATCGTTCTGTACCGCGTACTTAAACTTTGGAGTACCCTCTCAGTCGCCGCGCCTTTCACTCCAACACTTTGACGTACCGGTTATCGTTATTGAAGCAGAACTGCGTCTGCAGAAAGCGCAGGATACCCTCTCTCTTATAACAACGCGTCACTCTTGTCGCGTTAAGAGCTTAGCGTGGGACGACACGTGTAGTGTCTGAAGTCTCTTCGTTGACTTAAACTACATTATATTAACACTGTGACACAGCCGGTGTTTTGACATTTTCACGAAATTTAACTATAATAATAATTTCTTATGACTGTCGAGGTAGGGAGGATATAAAATGGAGACTGGCTATGGCAAGGAAAGTGTTTCTGGAGAAGAGAAATTTATTAACATCCAGCATATATTTAAGTGTCAGGAAGCCTTTTCTGAAAATATTTCTATGGAATGTAGCCATGTACGGAGGTGAAACGTGGACGATACACAGTTAAAACAAGAAGAGAATAGAAGATTTCGAAATGTGGTGCTACAGAAAAATGCTGAAGATAGGATGTGTTGATCACGTAACTCATGACGAGGCTCTCAGTAGAATTGGAGAGAAGAGTAATTTTTGGTACAACCTGACCAAAAGAAGGGATCAGTTGATAGGACAGGTTCTGAGGTATCAAGGGATTACCAATTTAGAATTGGAGGGGAGCGTGGAGGGTAAAAATCGTAGAGGGAGACCAAGAGATGATTACACTAAGCAGATTCATAAGGATGTAGGCCGCAGTTCAGTAGTTATTCGGAAATGATGAGGGTTGCACAGGATACAGTAGCATGGAGAGCTGCATCAAACCAGTGTCTGGACTGAAGACCACAACAACAACAATAATAATGATTTCAATCACATATGCAACTGGAAGACTCATTGAATCGAAAACTAGATTAACAAGAAATTCAGAAAGTAGAGAGAAAAATTATTAGAAAAATTCAAGACCATGATACACACGAGATGGATACAGACTGCAAACCATCGAGACAACACAAAGTATCAAAGATCGAAACTGACATCACTAAGAGAAGAATGAAGTTCTATGGACACCTACACAGATTACCTGGAAACAGACTAACCAAACGTCTGTTGGACTATGTGACATACCTTGGGTAACTGAAGTTAAGAAGGATTTGATAAAAGCAAAAATTGACGTAACAAACATATCAGACAGGGATGTATTAAGAAGCAAAATTGGTACGGGGAAGCTTATTCCAGAGATGGAACCAAACCCATAGCGACCAAAGTGAACGGAAGAAAGAAAGAAGGCCTTCGGTGAGAAAATGAAGAAATGTTGGGAAAATAAGAATCCTAAGACAGATTGAAAATCATCTGCTTATCGTTCTTCAATGGGGACATTCAGTAATAATAATAATAATAATAATAATAAGGCTTGGTTAAAGGAAGACATAAATTTCTTGGTCTGGCCGAGATTCGACTCTGCGACCTTAATGTTTCCAGGCATTCTCTTTACCACTGGGCCACGACACCTGACTGTAGAGAATGTAATTGAAAACGTGGAACAGGGTGTGAATCGTAGCAGCCTTCTACTGCAGTCATAGCTTAGAGATATTGTAGGCGAAATACCGTTCCTATATGGAGACGTTTCATCCAGTACTCATGCTCTGCTTTCCAGAAGTAATATGTCAAGAGTTAGATGAATCAGGTTAACTTGCAGCTCTTTTAATTTATGCAGTCTCCAGTGTTTGTCTGAAACGTAGGCTATTGTAAATGTTCTGAGCATAAATAAATTTCTGTCCCTATTTGGGACAATTCAGCAGTGAAAAACATCCGATATTCTACTAGATTCTCGTTGAAACTTATACAAAAAACGACTAAAAGAATAATGGAAGCTCCCGCCCCGTCCGTGGTTTTTCTCCCTATGCGATGACGTGTGAAAAGGGAGTAATGTGTCCTGGTCCATTATTGTAGGGTACACATTAGGATGTATGAGTATATGCTTACGTTAGGCAATTAAAACAACATCATAATTAGAAAGTGGATCCTAGAGTATCTATCAAAACAATTCTTTGTCTACAGCTGTCTGACGACTTTTCGATCTATAAAACACACCAGATGATAACGAGTGGATGTTACGCTAACTTCCCAGGTGACAAATTCAACGTAGACAAGTCAAAAGCAGTAACAAAGAAAGAGAGAAAACCTGTTGTACATAGAATCTTCCCAAACTCTCTTGTATTCACAATTTTTTGCGTCAATGGTATGTACAAATCTGGCATATTTCACACGATTGGTGATTTGAAACAACTTTACTTGCTAAGCCGATTAATGTACACAACGACGAGGCTAACATCTGAAGGAAAGGTGGCGGGATATAGAACTGTCTTCCTCATGGAATGTGAACATTTTGAGATAGCCCTTTATTTTCGCTCTAACCTGTTTTCGTTCATTCAGTCCTTTGTAGGCCTGTCATTGTCTTCGTAAAATTATTATCTTACCTGCCTTCTCCTTAAAACCTACAATGCTCAGGCATACAGCTGACACCTTCACATACTACCTCAGGGGAGGTGGATAATAGTGTGGCTACGTCATCGCAGTTTGACACAAAGCCGCACTGCAGACTTAACGAATGACTGAGCGTACGGAATAGGTTCTCAAATATGTGAGTGGCTCGAAGATATTTATGTAACAGAACCCAGGACGTTATCCTGGGTGGTGAAAGTTCATCGGAGACAAAGGTATCGTCAGGAGAGTCAAAGCGGGGTGTAATAGGACCGCTCCTATTCTTTATATACGTAAGCGATCTTACGGATAGGGTTAGAAGTAGTCTGCGAATGTTTGCTGATGACGCTGTAGTGCATGGGAAAGTATCATTGTTGAGTGACTCTAGAAGGATACGGGCTGACTTTTATAGTACGTCTAATTGGTGTGATGAACGGCAGATTGCTCTAAATGTGGACAAATGTATGTTAATACACACGATCGGGGAAAACAACCCTGTATCTTTCGATTACAGTACCAATGACGTGCTGCCTGATACAGTTACATCAGTTAAATATGTAGAGGTAACGTTGCACAGCAATTGAAAGTTCACGTAAGTCGGGTTGTCGGGAAGATCTACTATAGAGACTGCCTACACTACGATTGTCCGTCCTTTTTTTTTATTACTGCTGCGTGGTGTAGGATCCTTACGAGATAGAATAAACGTACCACATCGAGTAAGTTCAAAGAAGGGCAGCACGTTTTGTATTATCGAAAAATAGGGGAGAGAATGCCACTGACATGATACAGGATTTGAGGAGGAAATCGTTGAAACAAAGACATTTCTCGTTGTAGCGAGATCTTCTCACGAAATTTCTATCAACAACTTCCACCTCCGAATGCGAGAATACTTTGTTGACGGAGACTTACATAGGGAGAAATAAGCATTATAATAAAATAAGGAGAATCAGAGTCACACGGAAATATATAGGTGGTCGTCTTTTCCGCGCGGTCTTCGAGAGGGGAATGATAGAGAATTATTGAGGTGTTTTTATGAACCCTCTGCCAGACACTTAAATGTGATTTGCAGAGTACCCATGTAAATTTAAATGTAGATCCAGCTTAGGAGAATTTTAGGAAAATGTAGGTTCCATAAAAAAAATTACGCGCAGAAAGATTATTCAACCAGGAAGAAGCTGCTTCTCTCACTACGAGATAGTGAGTTGTTTTTCAGACTTATAACCAATATTTGAGTGATACAATGGAAGATTGAGTTTCTATGGCAAAAGTTATCTGAAGAAACAGTTCTGCTTGAACGAGATGGTATCGTTGCCTGGAGATGCTGTTTTTTGAGGGCAGTATATAAGTGAAAGCCTCACAAAATCGTGCCGTTGGACGAACCGTGGGTAAATGTTGGTCATTCCAGATAGACTACAAGGAGTGATGACACTGCACAACGAAAGGTCCGGTTTGTAAAAGGCAATTGGCTCATTCTTTTACATGTTGGAAAAATTGGCGGGTTTATTCCAAGTGCTTTGTTATTGCTTACACCAAAGAAATCTGTGGCCTCAAAGAGGAAATGACGGCAACAAAACTTGAAGAGTAGTTGTATACCTTTTGCTTCCAAACGATGGAAGGAACTCCAGCATAATTTTGTATTATGCATCATGTAACTCCATTCATTTAAACGAAGTCCCTAAATGCAGAAGCAGGAAGAGTGGGAAGGAGGACTTGCTAGAGAAGAACGGCGTAGATTTATCTGATAGGGAAATGAAAAAGGCAGAAATTGTGCAAATCGCAAATGAGCATAAATCACGTAAAATCACTTAAGATAGTGACAAAATACCAGAAGAAAATGGTCGTAGTGTGTTGCCCTTTCCATTATATCATTGCCACGTCAGTGTAATAAAAGTGATGTGAGCTCAGGTGAAATCATATGTTGCAGATTGAAATAAATCTTAAATTGAAAAACGTCGAAATTTTAGTGCCTGAGACATTCGCCAGTATTAATCCCACAAGATGGAACAACACTGTTAATGTCTGTTAGAAGAGGTTAGGGGATAATAGTAGTAGTAGTAGTAGTAGTAGTAGTACGTGTGAAGATAGTGAACGCGACACAGGAGATGCGGCTAATGACGACACTTCAATTGAAGACTGGTTCTCTATAACCTCTTCCATGAGATGCATCTATGCATTATAATATGTACTGAAATACTGAAACACAGTAACCATCACTTTGTAGTTACGTCGAGAGTATGTCGTAATTCCCCAAGATTATCAGCGGTATTTCACGCTTCAGTAGTTCGGCAATGCAAAAGCTCTACAATTTTAAGGTATGATATTCGTAACGGGGCGACCGACGCGGCGTAACGATAACAGCCGCTTGTAGCATTGGCAACATGGCTGCCGGCTGTCAGCGTCGTTCTTTCGGCGGCTCGACTGTACCTTTCGCGTGCACCGCACGATGGATTGCGGAGTACGTATGCAGAGTGAACATGTTTTTCCTGAGTGCTATGGCTGAGGAGCAAGGACACTTACCTGTACCCTGGACTCTGGGAGGTTGATCTTGAGGGCCACCTCCTCCCTCATGAAGATGTCCGGGTAGCGCGTCTTGGCGAACAGCGCCTCCAGAACGTCCAGCTGGGCGCGCGTGAACGTCGTGCGCTCCCGGCGCTGCTTCCGAGGGTTTACACCTGCCACACACAGACAACACACACAGTAAGCTACCTGCCTGACAACTTACAACCAGTCTCTGTGCTCACAGCAACTGAACAAGTGTCGCATCTGCCAAAAACTGAGCAGCCGGACGCTCAAAAAGACTAGGAAAGCGAAGCGAGGCCGCAATGGAACTTCGGTGAATCACAGTTTCTAATGTCCATTCATATTCGGTGCCTTTCTGTAAGTTAATTGATTTTACTTCGTGGGGTATATTTCCCACTGTCTTGTTTATGAACGCAGCAAAAAACAGTTGACTACTGAAAATTAGCTAGAATTTCTAATTTCAGGGATAATAGCTATGGCTAGGAGTTGAAAAACCGTAATGCAGCTTTGAGTTCCACCGACAACAGAGATTTATGTGGTCTGGTATTGTCAACCTCCATCTGTATGATCTGCTCAGGTACTAAACTACCGTTTCTTTCTCCACAAACACCATCGGATATGTTGGCGAATTCCCGCTTGAAGGCCGGCCGAAGTGGCCGTGCGGTTAAAGGCGCTGCAGTCTGGAACCGCGAGACCGCTGCGGTCGCAGGTTCGAATCCTGCCTCGGGCATGGATGTTTGTGATGTCCTTAGGTTAGTTAGGTTTAACTAGTTCTAAGTTCTAGGGGACTAATGGCTTCAGCAGTTAAGTCCCATAGTGCTCAGAGCCATTTGAACTCGCTTGAAGACGCAACGGGTGTGGTTCCAGATTGACGGGGGACCACCACACTTTGCCACTGACGTCAGCGAACATTTAGAAAATGTTTTTCCCCATTGTTGGATTCAGAGGAATGGATCTGCACCGTGGCTACCACGTTCTCCTGACCTCACACCTACGGTTTGTGAGCGTGTGAGCAGGAAGGAGGAGGAGAGGGGGGGATGAACAGGTTGGTGTGTGAGAGACAGCCCGTTTGGATGGAACTACAGAGAAGTTGACCTCATTGCATTGCCTGTATAGAGATAGGAATTAGTGATCATGATGTGGCACCGACGTGGTTACAAATTGTAATATCTCTGTCATGAAGGATGGGAGAGTATTTATGTTGGAAAGAGCAGATAAGCAATTGTTAGCATCGTACTTGGACATCATTTAGTTCCAAACTTTCTGAGACCATTATCCCGGAGTGCAATCAGATATTAGGTTGTACTCGCTCCCCCCCCCCTCCCTCCCATAATCAACAGTAACGCCTAGCTAAACTTTATAACGAAAAGAACTTCCTTTGAACGATATTACATATTATATTAAAATGAGAATATAATGAAAAAGAATTTTCTTTGGACAATGTTATATTAAAATGATGAAAGATACATGTTATTTATTTATTTATTTACAGAAATATGAAGCAACTCTCAGTGCTCTTTTAAAAAGATGAAACAACTCTCAGTGCATCGCTGGTACTGCCTAGAATTCATTCTCAGAAAGGGGACGTAACTACCCACATTGAGGGTACACCCGCGTCACAAAACATGCTTCCTCTGCACCAGTGCTGTCCCCAGCAACGCTTGCTTCATCTGCACCGTACAACCCAATTTAAAATGAATCAAGTCAAAATGTATGCACTATACATAGGCCTACGGCTTGAAATTCACTTGATTGATGCTCCTTACTTCTGAACTGACAAAGGTTGGAAGACTTCAGACTGACAAAGCTTTGTGTATGGTAACTTCCACTAATAATAATAATAATAATAATAATAATAATAATAATAATAATATGTAAGCCCCAAGCAATGTGGTAGTCATTATGTAGTTGTCCGCAGGTCGTGGTCTACTGGCTAGCGTTGCTGCCTCTGGATCATGGAGTCCCGGGTACGATTCCCTGCCGGGTTGGGAATTTTATCTGTCCGGGGACTGGGTGTTTGTGTTATCATTTCATCATCATCATCATCATCATCATCATCATCATCTTCATCATTCGTGACAGTGGCTAGATTGGATTGCGTAAAAAAATTGGACTGTGTAAAAATTGGGAATTTGTACCGGCGCTGGTGACCGCGCAGTTGAGCGCCCCACAAATCAAACACCATCACCATTATATAGTTAAAGTTGTGCTTTCATTTAGTGCGTTTATTGTTGTTAAGTAAATAACTAAGCAATTTATAGTCTATTGCTGGAACTACCTGGGAGTCCGAGAGCGCATTTTCGTGAGATATTTAAGTATGTTATGTCTCAATTTTACTGTCATAGATGCATGATACAAAACAGAAAGTATGGGTGTAGTGGAAGGACTATGTCAGAAATGAGATGTTTATATGTTCATTTCACCAGCAGTAACCTTTACCACATTGTATCACATGTTGATGCTAGTACTTGAAGTGATAACTTACGTAATCAGTATTGAGTTCTTATGAAATAGTGGTAATAGTAATGTATTTTGAAAAATAATTTAGTTTCATGACTGAAACACAATTGAGTCTTTTTGTTTTTACCCCACAGAAAATTACACTTTACCCGCAGCGAATAACACCTAATGCTACATGTACTCAAATGGGAAGAAGAGAAGACGAGGTGCTTTTCGCAAAACACTGTTAAGAAAATTTAGGGAACAAGCATTGGCAGCTCACTGCAGAACGATCCCCCTGCCGCCAACGCGCTGGGTGACAATTACTGAACTATATGAAGAAAAACTTAAATTAGTTACAAACTAAGGCGTGCACACACTTTCTTTCAACATGTGACGGTCACTACAGATATTCGCATTTAGGTTATGACGTGCTTGATATGGCTGCCATCATTGGCGATGATGGGTAATAGACAAATAGCGAAATTCAGCAGGTTACGCTGAAGTGTCGGAACATCGATGCTGTCGATGACCTTCTGAATGGCTGATTTCAGCTCAGCAATGATTTTGAGGTATTTGCTGTAAACCTTGTCTTTAATATAGCCCCACGAAAAGGAGTCGCACGTGTTCAGATCTGAGGAATATGGAGGCCAATCGAGGGCCATGCCAGGCGCCTCTGGGTGCCCCAGGGCCGGAACGTGGTCCCTAAATTGCTCCTCCAGGTCATCAAACTTTCTCCTGCTTCGACGGGGTAGAGTTCTGTCTTGCGTTAACCACATCTTGTGGAAATCAGGTCACTTTGGATAATGGGGATGAAATCATCTTCCAAAAACTTCACGTACCGTTTGGTAGTAACTGTGCCATTAAGGGGAGGTTTAGTATCTTTTGGTTCAAAAAATCGATTTTTTAATTGCAAATTTGGATCCATAAAAGTGTTTAGAATCCACCCCTAAAACGGTTTTTCCGAATACGGAGCGCAAAGAACGCACCTGCCCGAAATCGGCCTTTTGCACGCACCAGTTTTTTCTTTCGGAGGACAAGTTATTGTACTGGTGCTTAGGAGGAAACACACAAAATTCAAATGAAAGTTTCAACGCGTGTGTTTGGAAGTTAGCCCCCAAGCATTTGCATTCTGGTGCGAAAACTGTGGAGACTGCGACTTTCATGACAGTGAGCAGCTTCAACGAAAGGTATTCAGCAATTCTGAAGATCATGACAACGATGGACGTCACCCTAGGACTCTATTCGACGCAGTTCGCCAAGCATTCGGACGACCACCGGATTCAAGCGGACGAATACCGCTTGTCACCGGCCGTACGAACAGCTCTGGAGCAGCGCAGGATGGCCCAGATCGAGCAGAGCGCCCTCTATGAGGAAGAGAAAGGACTAGTTTATGAACCAGGAATAGCAGATTGAACGTAAGTTGGATAATATTGCATTTATATGTAGTCAAAACTTCAAACGCGTTGTTCTCGAAATGACTTTTTTTATCGCGCGGTATGGTAACATCAAATCTACTGAACCGATTGGCATGATTCTTAGTTTCTGACGAAGCTAACTAAATTGTCTAGGAGTTGCAGCACTTTTATTCCGATCCATCAACTATGAATATTTTTACTTGGCCGACGAAGTCTAAAAATCGATGGAAAAAACCTATTTTTTTCAAATGGCTGCCATTTTATTTCCTATGGTCCAAATAACTTAAGCGAGGTACAGCTCCTAAAGAATCTTATATACTTCGCTAACGTCAACTCAATTTTGATTTCAGACGATCCGGCTGACCTGAGACATAACGGGCGTGGAGGTCAACATCGAAATTTTGTTTCGTTCCGACGGCACTTCCGTCTTTATTCTTCAACATCTCCGGTCGAAAAAAATCCAGTTTGTAGAGGAAATATCAATAAACATTTTGGCCAAATTTGACATTGATACCTATAACACATCCAGAGAAAAAAATTCTCAAAAAACATGCTATTTTCGGGCCAAAGACAGTAAACCACCCCTTAATTAATGTTCCACCGATTATTCGGTGACTGGACATTGAGCACCCGTTGAGGATGAAGAGACTTCTCGATCGTGAAATGCGGATTCTCAGTCCCCCAAATGAGTCAACTTTGCTTATTGAAGTACCCATCATAGGAAAGTGGGCTCCGTCACTAAACCAAACTATACTAATTCCAATCATGCCCTGCGGCCAACTGTGCATTTAAAACGTCCTAACGCAAAACGTCCGGAAGTTAATGACGGCTTTATTTCATATAGTTCAATAATTGTGACCCTGTACGTTTCGCATAAGGACTGCGAAGACAAGAGAAATTAAGGCTGGTACGGGGGCATACCCACAGTCGTTTGAAAATTGAGGAATATTGATACAAGGTACTCCCCGCCACGCACCATACGGTGGCTTGCGGAATATGGAAGTAGATATAGATGCAGATATAGACGAAGCTACAGCTATTACTTGTGGAACATCTAGTTTTGAGCCTGTCAGACAAACATTAGCACACAGATGTCAGTTGTGCATTAAGGAAAACGGGCGACATTTCCAGCAATACCTCTAAAACAATATTCATTACACGGCAGTTCGAACATCATAAGTGTCAAAACTTTCATGGATCCCTAGCGGGGAAACGATGCACCAGCGCAGTTTTTGCCACATAAAAAATGTTTATCTCCTGTTTTATGTATCTTTTATCACTTGTTTTGTCAAACAATCTGTAAGATGAAAGACAAATTAGCAATGAAAAAGTGTACAATAACGTCTGAATCACAATGAAAGTGCAGCGAAGCAGATACCAGGGCAAAGGATGGTAGACGATCTTTTCCGGTGGGGCCAAAAGAAGGGATGCTCACTGAATGATTGTTCAAAGTAACTAAACCTGTAGTAGACTGCCTCAGAGGACAAGCAAACTTGTTGAAATTGATACTTGATGAGCAACCGCTAGAAGTGAAAGAATTTTCGTGTCTCGGGAGACAGGTTATATGGACTGGCTATAGAAAAATGAAGAAGTGAATTGACACACTGAAGGAATGTTCAAATTAAATGGACAACGTCGAAACGAATAGGTGAAAATAAGATATTGTGAGATACACGAGGGAAGAATCGAAGTACTATGACGTCTGGGAATAGTTAACTTGGAGGTGGAAGGAGCAATACATGAAATCGTCGTATAGTAACTGTTGGACAGAGGGGGAGACGGGGAAGGGGGGAATCGTCAGTATTATGACTGGTTCGATTGAGCCAGCTACAGTTTCCTATCCTGAGAAAATATCTTCATCCTAGTGTCCTTTGTTACTCGATAAAGGTAAGATCATCACAAGAAATGAAAGAGTTGGAGGGTGTCATGACACCATCGAAAGGTTGGAGCCTAAAAAAATAAAGTTATTTTATTGTGTCCGTATGTTAACATATTCAGGTCTCCAAGGAGTCATGCTCTCTGATTCTGATAACTTCTTCCTAGCAATAACGTAGTACTGTTAGTACAGTTTTTAGTCTATCTAACGTATAGTCAGTAGCGATTTGCTTTGGCACTTGTACTAACTCATAGATGGAAGGATGAACCGCAGCCTAGCCGAAGTAATTACCTAAGCGTTTACCGAATGTGATTTAGAGAATGGTAGTAAACAAAATATTCATACTTAGATTTGGACGCAGGATCCTGCAACCCATTCCCCAGACTGCAGATTAGGAATACCGTTGTCGTTCAGAGTGCTTGTAATGCTTCGAACGAGCTGTGATAACGCAAATCTCGGCGGCGCTCCTGTTAGTATAAATTGAGCGATTTTGTTGTCTGTTGTGTAGTCTACTAAGCGGATAACGGGCGATAATTTTTCGCGAACTGTGTTTGGCCAGAGGGAGTGGGGAGTGGTGGGCGGCCTCTGTACCTGACAAATGGATGTCTTCCTGTTGATAAACCGCCCGGCCAGCAGTGCATAACAGCCTCCTCCTGCCCCCCCCCCCCCCCCAACCCCCGCCCCCCACACACACTCCCCTCTTTTGTAACTCTTTTTCTCCATCCGCACTATAGCTTTCGCACAGTTGCTATGCAACCGCTCACATCGTTACTACTAGTTAGAGCGTCCCTTATCTTCATCGCACTTTACACAGCACCATGATTTAAGGTGTTAAATTCGTAAGTTTAGTTCATTGGCGTGTATTAACGCGTAGTGAAGTACTGATTCTAATCTGTGGTTCTGAGCGACCGAGAGACTTGGTCACTGGACAGCGAAACGATGGACAGTCGCCCCCATTTGTCCGGAAGAAAGCGCAGCGTAGAGCACTTTGTTCACACGATCTGTGAAACACAGAACGAAATGTTCGTGAATGTAAGAACAGAGTGTTCAAGGTTCTTCCAAAGGGATGTCTACTGAAAGAACGTTTTACGTGTACAGATTTCTAGACGTGCCGTTGTAAATGCGCGTTGGAAAGAAATAATCGATGGCGTTCATCAATGTTTCATTTCAATGATCTCAAAAACGAACGGTTGCTGGACAATTTTAAACACAATATACTTTATCTCCATTAAGTAAAACCATTAGAGTTTAACGTCACGTCAAGATCATTGTCATTAGAGATTCACGACTAACTCGATTGACAAAGACAGTGGCTAAAGGGCGTGGAAGAGAATTATGGCACAAGCGTGTGGCAACCATTATAAGTAATTTCAACTTTTTCTTTCTCATTTCAACGTAAGGCTTACTCTGCAGCTAACTGCCCGTAATTATTTACTTTGTTGTAAACTATATACCAAATGTAAGCATAAGATGTTACAATTCGCAGTTGTAAAATTAGGCTTCCCTACAGTGCAGACGCATGCAGACTATCACGAGGCTAGCCGCTGTGGCCGAGCAGTTCTAGGCGCTTCAGTCCGGAACCGCGCTGCTGCTACGGTCGCAGGTTCGATTCCAACCTCGGGCATGGATGTGTGTGCTGTCCTTAGGTAGTTAGGTTTAAGTAGTTCTAAGTCTAGGGGACTGATGACCTCAGATGTTAAGTCCCATAGCGCTCAGGCCATTTGAACTATCACGAGGTATCGGCGTATTTACAGAAAATTATTGAAGATAAGTCTACTTAGCTTCAGCGTTGTTTTGGCTGTGCAGCACCGTAGAAATCGAGGAAAACAGAAAATACAGAAAAATATGAGACTAATTATCACATCAAGCGATGAGTGTTCTTTGACTATGCGTGAAGATCAAAACTCGCTACAGACATAATGGCTGATAGTCGTTGCTGACTAATAAGATTTTTCAGAGACCACCGCCAGTCACAATATTTTGTAAACTTTCTTCAGTGATGAAATGTTCCAAGATATTTCGATGTATAATCTCGAATTTAAGACCTGTGTGTATTTTGTTAAGTGTTTTTGTATTGCCTTTTGCTGCCTGATGATGGGATTATTACTCGAAACTTATTGAAATGTTAAATATTTAAACAAGTTGACAAATAACTGTGACTAGAGGCGGTCTTCGTAAAACATGCTTCTAAACATAATAAGAACTGTATAGTTATGGGAAGTTAAAAAAAATCCCCTGTTTATTAGGTTAACCATCCACGACTCAAGAAAAGCGTTTATCGTCGTGTTATATTCCTTCCTTTGCTGCCAGTCTCTAAATGATAGCATCGCCATTGTGCAGGGAATTACTCTTAGTTGAGAGCATTAGTCTCGTCCAACAATAGCTTAAGAAGATTGTTAAACGAGAATCTCATTACGGCGGATTCCGACACTAAGGCTGTTAGCTAGAGGCAGGGCACTTGTTTGTTGAATGGCTGGAGCCTACGGGATAGATACCAGGTAGCGCACAGGTGAGGGAGATGGCTTCCAGATAATCAGAAAGAAGGAACGTTCACTGCTTTCTCTGCCCTCTTAGAAAACAGTTGGTGGCAGTACTACCCGTATTTCCGCAATTACTTTTGTCTGCTAATAATATCAATTTAATACTGTACTAACCAGCGTTGCTAACAAGCCAGAAGCCAGTAAACGTATCAAGTTGAAATTTATGACACATACTAAGGTCCACAGTCCCTTTACGGTGTAGGACATTTAAGCTACTGAGTCAATGCAATCAAAAGATACGGTCATTTACGTCACACGTTTTGATACTGGAAACTCAGTCATCATAACCTATATAGGGTACTTCCCATTGACCTAGAATCATGAAATTTGGCAAGAAGCAAGGTTTCACAGAACAAGTGAGGGAAAAATTCCGAAAATTGTTAAACTGTAATTATATCACATAAAAATACCTTTTCGCCATTAGAACTTATATAGCATTCCTCGTCCGTCAAAATCATGATAGGAAAATGTTACTGCATGCAAAGAAAGAAATGTAAGTTGTTGTCATATTTTAGTAAGTAAAAACATTTTATTAAATCTTCTCGTTTTACATATATAAACTGAAGCCTCCTGTTTGCGGGTTCGAATCCTGCCTCGGGCATGGATGTGTGTGATGTTCTTAGGTTAGTTAGGTTTAAGTAGTTCTAAGTTCTAGGGGACTGATGACCACAGATGTTAAGTCCCATAGTGCTCAGAGCCATTTTGAACCTCCTGTTCGCTTGTTTTTGTAAGCCCTGGCTAGTCTCAGAAACTACTGTAGCGAATTTGATACGATCTTTGAAATCCCGGGACCGATACCTTGCCAGTACCGATATTGATAAAAGACAAAAATCTTCGAGATTCTCGATTCCCAGAATGGATGAACTATCTGTGTACATAATCAGGTTTGTACTGAGCCACCAGCGCAAGGGCTCTACTCGCACTGGTCCACATTCTTCTTCTCTAGCAACGCCAGTAACAGCAATAATATAAATGTACTGTGTGCGTATGTGTTTTACTATAGCCTCACAATAGCCAGTGGAGTGTAAGTGATGAGACAGTTTGATTCCATTGATAAGAGTACATTACAACACGAAAGTGAATATTTCCAGGCCGATTCAGTTGTTAAAGCAGTTCTGATACGTAAAAATATGTTTATTTCCTTGAGAGACAACATTTCACAATAAAAATAAGGAGGCACGAAGACGGAAAATAGAGTTCGGTTTGAAATGGCGCTGTTAATACAATATGCCGGGAAATAAGTTCATGTAGCCAACTGGAGTTATTAGGCTATTGAGCTGCCAAAATATCTTATTATACACACTTTTTTTTTTTTTTTTTGTTTTTTGTTTTTGAGGCTCTGTTCATGAAGACAGAACACACGCTTTCTAACACTCCTAGCTCTCATCTCTGAATACGTTGCTGGTGTGGAGGTATTCAGACGGTATTTTACAACTTGATTTTCTTTATGTCTTACGTATCTGCCTTCGGTGTGGATTAATTCTCTGCCCCGCTGCACTTTACTAACAGTGTATAAAAGATTAGCTAGCCTCGATCTGACCTGCGAGACAAGGCTAAACTCTCACTACTCCGAAGTCAATTATATTGAAGGCCTGTAACTAGCCAACTATTCTCAGGTAGATTCCCAGATAAGACCACTGGAATAGACTGTACACAGCCGTAACACCTCATATATCTCCCTGAAGTGGTTCGTAGCAACTTCCACCGGTAATCTTCACAAACAAACAAAAAATGGTTCAAATGGCTCTGAGCACTTTGCGACTTAGCATCTGAGGTCATCAGTCGCCTAGAACTTAGAACTAATTAAACCTAACTAACCTAAGGACATCACACACATCCATTCCCGAGGCAGGATTCGAACCTGCGACCGTAGCGGTCGCTCGGTTCCAGACTGTAGCGCCTAGAACCTCGTGGCCACTCCGGCCGGCCTTCACAAACACAAAATAGGTAAACAGATTAAACTTAAATAGGAAAAGGATACACGTCTCTCGAAATTATCACAATGAGAAAATTAGAGAAATTATGTCATACGGAGCTTTACCGACAATCATTTCTCCCACGTGCCATTCGTAAATGGAACAGGAGAGGGAGGACAGATGCTGGTAGAGGAGTATGCTCTCAGCGCGGTTGGCTGCCATGCACAGGACACAGGCTCGATTCCTGGTACTGCCAGAGATTTTCCTTGGTGGCTTGGTGGAAGGACTAGAAAGGGGTGTACTCAGCCTCGTGATGTCAATTTAAGAGCTGCTTGACCTAGCAGTAAGCTGCTACAGGTCACGAAAACTAACAGCGGTCGGGAGGGCAGTGGGCTGGCCCCACGCCCCTACGTAGCTGCATCCAGTGACACTATTGGCGGAGGATGATACGGCGGTCGGTCGGTCGGTCTGTCCCGATGGAATCGCCAGGGCCTTTGGACGGAGTTTACATTTACGTTACCAGATGTATGCTCCGACACACACTGTAAGTTAGTTTGCGGATTCTGGATGTAGATGTAAAGAACACTGTACTTAATTTCCACTGCTATAAAGTAATTTCACTGTCTCACGCTACGCCTTGCCGAATCAGCTTCTTTCACTGAACACCATTTCCAACTAGCTACTGAATGCGCGATTTGATATAGAGCCTGTGCCTACACTCACCTAGATAACAGGGAATGTTTCGAACAGAATTCTGTGGCCGAGAGCTGGAACGGAATGGTGAACTCTTAAGAGCGAATCCTCTAAATAACTCTTTTGGATCACTCATGAACTAAGTGATGTTAAACACTTTTAAACAATCACCTTTACCTCTGAGGGCACAGGACTCTCTTCCTACGTCCGCTAAGGTTGCTGGCTGAGTTCCTGATTTCGCGACTTATAAAACCGCTGCATGAATTTAAATAACTTTTGCAGCCCTTTCAACCAGTCACCAGCAGGAACAGAAATCATACGTATCAGTTGGACAATCCGTGCTCCCACTATTCGCAATATTTTGTAATAATGCTGCTTCCGAACAGCACTTACAGAATGTTTTTTCCAATGGGTGCTGCAAAACACCGACAGTCCTGGAAAACTTTAAGCCCTTAAGCCTTGTAGGCCTTGACAAAAACCCATTTAGGAAGACACAACAAATTTCAAGACTGAACAAAGTCCCTTTCCGGGATCTGGCTGCAACGCCCACAATAGTGACCCGTCTAGCATCCGGGTGCGGCCAATGATATGTAATAGTTTCTTCTTCGCGTTAATCTCGTTCAGCACGGGGTGCGCTGTACTCCAAATATGACAATTTTATTCAGCTCTGCGGCCGAATGCCTACCTTGTCACCGCAGTCGCGTTACGTGAGGGAGGGAAGTCGTGAGCTCCATCTGCCTGTGAACTGTGTAAACTTCGTCTGTGTGTGATTATATTTTCGCTGATAGCGTTCGTATTTTCTCGGGTATGAATTGGGGCCGAGCTTAAAAGAGCGTGGGAAACCGACTAAAAACCACACTCAGGCTGGCTGATCTTCCTCTCTCGGAAGCTAGAGTGCTTCCCGTTACCCTAGACGAGCAGTTTTCTTACACAGTTTTTACCCTAAGATTTAGGCTATTTATATTGTATGCCACCGGTAGTACTAATCAGTCATCGTTATTACACATTATTGGCGGAGTTATACTATATTGGTCTGTAGTGCAGTGTCCTGGAGAGTGTAGATAGTTTTTGACATCTGCAGAGGTCAAAGATACGGTGACATTTTCTGATTTCTCTCGTTTTTTCTTTTGTGCAAAACCATATTTGCATTCTACGTCCGTCGTGCCAGCAGCTGCTTAATGTTTGAGTGATTCCTCTGTGGAGACATTTCCTACTAAATCAGCGGAGCAGTGCGTCGTGTAATGTACCTCAAGCGCTGCACATCGTTAGCAGTGCGGAGATTACAGTCGTGCGCATGAGCGGGACTGGCGCTATGCTACGTAATCTCCGAGGCCGGACAAAAGTAAAGTTTCAACTATCCCGTAATTTTAATCAAAACGGACGAGGTGCGTTCAACAAGTGCTGCAACACATTTTTTTCTGAAAACTGGTTGGTTTTATTCACGATTCCAATACATCATACTATTCCCCACTGTTTTGGCCACGAAACTCTAATTTTCAGCATAATCTCTGTTCCATGCGACGCCCTTACGACATCTTATTGGGAAGGTCTGTATGCCCACATGGTACCACACTACCAATCGATGTCGGAGCCAATGTCTTGCTGCATCAATAAACTCCCATCATCCGCGTACTGCTTCCCGCGTACTGCATCCTCCATTGGGCCAAACAGAGGAAGACGGCAGGCGCGAGATCCGGGCAGTAGGGTGGATCAAAAAGAACAGTCCTATGAAGTTTTGTGAGCTCCTCTATGGTGGGCTGTTTTGTGTGTGGCTTTGCGTTGTCATGGAGAAGGAGAAGTTCGTTTGCATTTTTGTGGCGACGTACAAGCTGAAGTCGTTTCAACAGCCTTCTGAGGGTAGCTCAGTAAATTTCAGAGTTAAGAAGAGAAGAAATCATATAGGATAACCCTTTCAGAGTCCCAGAAGGCCGTCACCATGACTACCGGCTAAGGGCGTGGGTTTGAATTTTTTCTTCGGAGGAGAGGTGGCGGTTTGTTTCCGGTTCGAAGAGATGAGCGCATGTCTCATCACCTGTGACGATGTTCGACAAAAAGCAGTCACGATCAGCCTTGTAACCCGCTCCTCGCAGAAGGTCCTTCGTTGCCCTTTATGGTCTTGTGTTAGACAGCGACGAACCCAGCTTGCACACAGCTCTGGGTAGCCAGTGATGGACGAGTAAGTGTATCAGCACTACCAACAGAGGCTTCCAATTGAGCAGCGATCGAGGTGTTTGTTTGTGTTGTGTCGACCGTCTCCAATGAGTGTGTCCGCACGTTCCAACATTGCAGGAGTCACAGCTATGTGCGGCCGGTCGGCGCTCTGGAGATTGGAGAGGTTTGTACGATCTGGTTTCGACAATGAGAGACGTCTCGCCCAACGATTTACCGTGCTTTTGTTCACTTTCATGTCTCCTTCAACTTTTGCAATCGCCTATTAATATCTGCGACGCATCGGTTTTCTAGCAAAAGAAGCTCATTGAGAGCTCTCTGCTTGGAACGCACTTATGATAAAAGAGGTCATTTTGAAGGCTACGTATAGCGTCACCACCTGTCGGAACGCCATGAAATTGTAGGCGCCGAAGCGGGAATATTCTGCAATGTCCCACAACAAATTCTCATTTTTTGCAACGCCCCCAGTAAGTAGTATTGACGATAATCGCAGTGGTGCATGCTTCCACGTTATCATTACTGCGGAAACCCGCGTAAGTCGGCATCTCCGCAAATCTCTTGCAACAGCCGTTCCCTTCCACAACTGGCATTGCGTATAATTTAGGCTTTCTAGGAAATTGGGGGTTTTTTGGACACCAGGAGTGGTGGTGGAGAGGTATCACAAGTGCCGCGGTCGGCTATCGAGATGAGACCACAGAGGGGGTGGAAGGGAGAACACGCGCGGTGGTAGCGGCAGCGGGCAGCGGCGCACTGTGCCGCGCTGGTCGGCTGCAGACGTCCGCTGCTCGCTGTCGGCAAATCCGGCTTAGCGTCGGCCGCTCCAGAAGCAGCGGCGGGCCGGCCCACTGATCAATACGGCGCGGAGCGGGCGCCACGGAAGAGCGGAGCCAAACACAGCACAACAGCACAGCGACGCCGGTTGGACGGCTGCCTGCACTGTCGGTGCCCACTCTGCCGCAACAGAGCGCCCATTGGCACAGCCGTCGGCGAACGAAATTATCCGCCATCTATACTAGCCGCAGCCAGGCGCATTTACTCTGCAGTTCCGAGACGTATTTCGGCTGAAGAGAATGCAAATATGGTCTTCTTTTACTCGTACACACTTGAGCACTTTGTACTATCTGATTAGAAGTATCCGGACACATATTAATGCTCATTAATATGGTGTGTGTCCAACCTTCGCCTTAATGACCACGTGAACTCGGCTGGGGACACTTTTAATGAAGTATCAACGTGTGCAGAGAGAAATGGCAGTCCATTATTCCTAAACAACCGAACCGGAGAAGATAGTGATTTTAGTCGCTGGTGTCTGGAGCAAGGTCGACGTTCTCACGCTGCCAAATGTTCAGGACGGGACTCTGGACAGGCCTGTCAGTTAGGAACGTTCCCAGAATGAGATTTTCACTCTGCAGTGGAGTGTGAGCTGATATGAAACTTCCTTGCAGAGCACTTACCCGCGAAAGGCAAAGGTACCGAGTTCGAGTCTCGGACCGGCACACAGTTTTAATCAGTCACAAAGTTTCAAGTTTCAGTTAGGAACGTTATTGCCCACAGATTATTGCTTCATATATATTGCTTCATGATGGGGTAGACAGTCATCTTGACACAAACAATCGTCGTCTTCAAATGGTTCAAATGGCTCTGAGCACTATGGGACTCAACTGCTGTGGTCATCAGTCCCCTAGAACTTAGAACTACTTAAACCTAACTAACCTAAGGACAGCACACAACACCCAGCCATCACGAGGTAGAGAAAATCCCTGACCCCGCCGTCGTCGTCTTCAAACTGTTCCTTTACAGTACACAGTTTACAACACTGTAAAATACATGGGCGATTCAGATGCCCCTATCAGTTGGTTTTATGCAACCCGCAACATTTTTTTAACATCAAATGTAAGATTTTCATATTCTCTCGCCTACATCGCAAAAAATTTCAGTGCAACAAAAAAACGAACAGCACGTTTTTGCGGGAAGTTTAATGTAATAATATTTTGTACTGGGAAACGTTTTCGCTAGGGCTCTAATTTTCGAATTATTCAAGAAAAATATACAAAAATGACCTTCGAACGCGTTTTTCTTGAATAACTGGAAAACTGTGGCTTCCAGCGGTAGTTGTCACAGTACAAAATTTAACTATTTTTTTAAGAAAATCTTCTCTTAATTTTTTCTGTGGGACTAATAATCTGTGCGTAGCGAGCAATAGAATATGAATATCTCGCCTGTGGTTTTTGAATGCATTGCAGTTCGCATAAAACCCTTCAGTAGGGGCAGCTGAATCACCCTGTTTGTTCATATCTTTCCAAATTCAGCATTTTCTAAAGCGCATTAAGGGGACCATATCCTAAACACGCAATATACCAACATAATGTAACATCACTTCCTCCATATTTCACTGTTGGCAGTACACATGGGGGCAGCCAAACGGAGAACAGTCCGTCTGATTGGCATAGGCCACAGCGTCGTTCATCACTACAAACCACTAAATTCCAGTCGTTCACCGTCCACTGGATCGCTCTCTGCAGCCCCTTAGTCATCACTTGGCAGTGACTACAGGAATGTGTGGCGGATGAGGAGCTGCTCGACCACTGCACCCTGTCCTTTTAAACTGCTAGCTGGACCGCTGGTAGCACTTTGCAACTCACGAGCGAGGCCTCCTGCTGAATTCATCAGATTTTTTGTAAGTAACTTCCGCAACGCTCGGCGGTCTGCCTGGTCTCAATTCAGCTGTTTCCACTTCACATTCACCACATCACCAAAAGTCGACACGGGCAGCATTTGAATGGCTTAAATGTCCCAGATGGATCTATTACTCAGGCGACATCCAATGCGTAACCCATGTTCCAAATCACTGAGCACTCCTGACCTACCCATTTTGCAGCTTCTGTTGTTCTGCTGGCATCAAAATAATCCCTGTCTCTTTTTATACTGGCGGGTGTGCTGCTCATGACATCTAGTGTTCAGTTCCGCTTTACATAAGAGTGTTTGGATACTTTTTATCAGTCTGTGTATGCACTATCTTGAATGTTTTTACCGGGCGCGGTGGCCAAGCGGTTCTAGGCGCTGCAGTCCGGAACCGTGCGACTGCTACGGTCGCAGGTTCGAATCCTGCCTCGGGCATGGATGTGTGTGATGTCCTTAGGTTAGTTAGGTTTAAGTAGTTCTAAGTTCTAGGGGACTGGTGACCTCAGATGTTAAGTCCCATAGTGCTCAGAGCCATTTGATTTTTTTGAATGTTTTTAATTATTATTATTATTATTCCTGAGTTTTTTTGTGAAAACTCAGTGGAGTCTCATATGAAACTGACTTCAATATATTTTTATACAAAAATAAGTGATAATCTAAAAACAGTTGCTTTATTCTATAGCCACACTTACTTTTTAATGAGATTACGCGTTTCGTAGCAAGTTCTATCATCAGACAATCCCACAATTCAAAACATCATACTGCATAATTTAAAAAAAAAAGGCACAAAATTCAACATACACAAACCCTTACTCCTTGTGAGCATTCGTCAAGCTCTATTACCGAAATAGATCTGTCTATACTAAAAGTAAAGATCAATGTTTTGCTTTAAGGTGCAAATTGCGGCCAGAAATAGCAAGAGCGTCCCCTATGTACATTGGCCTTTTTTCTAAAAAAGAGTCAATGTACAAGATATGTAAAAGTAAAAATCATATAAAACTGTAAGAAAACAAATAATAAAATAAAAGTACAATAAAACAATCCCCATGTAATTAAAGATTAAAAGTATATTAAGCATTTAAGTTGCTATGTTTTCATCAGCTGTTTCTGTATGGTCCGTTCTACCATAAACAAATTGGCCAGGCGCGAGTAGAGCTCGTCACTGAGGTTGCGAACCCACTTAGTTATGTGTACGGACAACTCATCCATTCGGAGCGTAGAGGATCTCGACGATTTTTGTCTTATCGACATTGATACTGGCAAGACTCCAAGACTTTCGCGAATGTTTTAATTTCAAGTTTGAAGTCTCATAACAAATGACAAAAGAAATACTGTTTTCATATGTTATTACAAATTAACAAGTTCCTGATTATTTTCATTTACTTGTGCTGTCAAACTTTTCTTTTTGCCAGATATCATGACTACAACGAAAGGCAGTACCCTATAGGTTTCAATGATTGAGTTCGAAAATATCAGAATATCTGACATAAATGGCCGTATCTTTTCATTGCATTGACAAGGGGAGCTTCACTTTTTTGCATCGGCAAGGGACCGTAGGAGTCAATAAGTCATTAATTTCGACTTAGGTCTACCAGTTCCTCAGAAAAAGGGTTTCGAACAATCGGACAGACAGGAAGACAGACGGACAACAAAGTAATCCTATAAATAGATCTGATGATGATTCATTCCTATCGTGTATGTGTTGTCCGTAATAATAGCATTATTTCTTTAGTACTAAGATTATTTATATCGAAAAGATACCCAGAATCCTCAGGGAACAGCGGTACAGTGTGGCTATACAGTACTCTCCAACTGTCAGTTGATGATGCTTGATCATGCTTCCTGTTTCCTGATGATTTGAATAATTTACAATATTACACTTAAGGAGCTAATGACTGTGACAGGTGGTGTACAGTAGAAGCATGCAAAATAACACGTGTTTCTTCGTGTTAAAAATTAGGCCTACAATATTATATTGGTAAATAAGATGGTTATACTGTACCGTATTATTTACCTAACGTGACAATATCAATTACTTTGTATTTCAGTGTGGTATGTAAACATACATTATACTAGCAACAATCCCCCAGGCTGTGGCTAAAGCATGTCGCAGCAGCATCCTTTCTTCCAGAAACGCTAGCCCTGCAGCTTCGCAGGCGACCTTCTGCGAAGTTTCGAAGGCAGAACATTAGGTACTGGCAAAAGTAAAGCTGTGAGAATTGGTCGTGAGTCGTCCTCGGGTAGCTCATTTACCCGTGAAATGCAGGAGTCCCAGATCGAGTTCCGGACCGGCATACAGTTTTAATCTGTCATGAAGTTTCATAGCAGCGCGCACTCTGCTGCAGAGGAAATCCCATTCTAGAACATTTTCTATTTTTCTATTTCATATTTCATTACTTACTGAAAATCGCTACACCAAACAGATTGTTACGGCTCTGAGCACTATGGGACTTAACATCTGAGGTCATCAGTCCCCTAGAACTTAGAACTACTTAAACCTAACTAACCTAAGTATATCACACACAGCCATGCCCGAGGCAGGATTCGAACCTGCGACCATAGCAGTCACGCGGTTCCAGACTGAAGCGCCTAGAACCGCACGGCCACGGCGGCCGGCACAGGTTGTTACCAAGAAGCCCCCCCCCCTTTACAGAATAGATCTACCACGTATAAAATAGCTTTAAACGCCTGATTACTTTACAGATGAGTTAACGAGTTAAATGTTTACGTTAATTGTGTGTACCTAAGGGAGGAACAATTCAGAAAACTTTCAAGATTATGTGCAAAGTTTGTTGGAAGTCACTAAGAGCTCTCACTCTCATGAGTTACATTGCCCCGAGACATACTCACAGTTTCTAACTCCACCGCCTATGTTCGACGCCAGCGTGCAATAATCACACAGAGACGGCAAGTGGTACACTAGCAGTGGAGGGTATATAAAGCGCATTCGTGGGTCGTGGGACACAGTGCAACCGTTATCGTAACGCGCAAACTGAGGGATTTAACTGAAATCCAAGTGGGCATAATTGTTGGCATTTGGGCCAAAGGTGGAAGTATTTTCCAAAACGGCAATGTCTGTATACTCTTCGTATGCCTCCGTGGTCAAAGTGCACCATCCACGTCAAAATGGAGCTATTCGAAGCCAGCACCGAGGCAATGGAGATGCACCATGGGCCATATATGAAAGGGGTGAATGACGGTTGCGGAGATGTGTACGTGCAAACAGACGTGCAACTTTTGAGCAACTGACCACCCAGATCAACCAAGGAGTCTTCTCAACGACCGTTGAGCGAAAGATGCTGCGTGTAGGCCTCCGCACTAGATGCCTGGTTCATGCACCCATACTGACTGGTGTTCGTCGGCGACAAAGACTGGAATTTGCACGCCAATACCGCAAATGGACGTCCAGTGAGTGGCGACAGGCGGCCTTTTCAGATGCATCTAGTTTTATGCTCCATCGGACAGACGGTCGTTGGCGTGTCCGGAGTTCAACGTCTGAAAGCAAAGTGTCCAGGCCTGATGAGGGACCATTACGGCTTGGGGAATGTTTTAATGGCATTTACTGGGAGACCATATCGTTCAGGGAGACACAATGTATCAACACAAGTATGCATCCATCCTTGGCGACTATGTCCACCCCTACATGAAATTTGTTTTCCCTATGCACGATGGTATCTACCAGTAGGATAATGCAAGTGCCACACAGTCACAGTGCATGAGCGTGGTTCTAAGGTCACCAGGATGATTTTACCGTACTCCCCTGGTCACCAGACTCACCCGATTTAAACCCAGTTGATAATCTGTGAAACCACATCGATCGGGCTGTTCTCACCACAGGTCTTCAGTCGAGAAACATAGCGCAGCTGCCACGGCATTGGAGTCGGCATGTCTCTACGTCCTTGTCGGCTCCTTCCAGGACCTCACTGACTCTTCCTGCACGTTTCACAACGGCCCGTGCTGCAAAACGTGTTTATTCAAGCTTCTGACATGTGATCACATTAATGTGACGGGAAGGTGTAATTGCGCCATCTAGCTTTGTTTCTGAACAAGAAGTCTAAGTATCACTAAAAAAATATATTCTCATATTAAATGAGAAAGCGTTCTATCGTAATAGAACAGTCTGGTCTGGTTTTCCTACTAACAGTAATAATCTTAAATTTTACGTTCGTAATCGATGTTTGGTATTGTGCAGTGTGTTTTAAATCTTAGCTCATGTTCAGGCGATAGTTCAGATACTCTTTTTTTAACGCGAAATATTTTATGCCCGTAATAATATGTTGCAGTCTGCAGATACAATTATCCTAGGCGAAAATATCTAAAACCTTTGGGGTGAAGAACTAAATAAATTCAAATAATTTCGACCAAAGTGTCTGCGAGATTTTGTGTAGTTGTGAGGCGAATGCCAGAATTGCAAGTTCCCTAGCAATTAATCCCAACTGAGGACCTATTCACACCAATCTTGCAAGCTGAGATCCGACTGTAAAGATCGGAGCTCCTCAATGGGGTGAGATCTTAAACACTCCGCTCTTTCCACTCTGAAAAGGAAAGTATTTAAGAAAAGAGAGCACCATCCTTCTCAGCTTAACCACCGTCCTTTCTTTTGCATTCATATCCTACAGCGCTGCATTCAGGTTATTCGGACGAGAACGTAAAATACGTTGTATGTTCCACGAGTCTAACAACGTTTCAACAAATCGCGTTTGCCATTGACAGTAATCATCTTTGTTTGAAACAAAGACTTCGAACTGTAAATTATGTCACTCTTTGAGTCATGGAGGACAAAGTGTACCTCTGTGTCTCGGTAATTTGACACCATGTTTCGGCATTTTGCTGCGTCACTAAGACCATGCCGCTTCTCATTAGAAAAGTAATAATTATAAAGTGCCTTTCGCAGATCAGAAAAATCAAGACAGTAACAGTGAAGTATGGGTAACGTAGCATATTTCCTATAGATGTAGAAGAGGATGTAGATACTTCAGCAAAAGGTTTGTAGTCTGTGGCGTCGCAGAAAATGGCATGGCACAGAGATATTTCATAATTAAACACTTATTTCTGGAAAAAAAATCAGCAGAAAGGTAGGCCAGGCCTGAAACGAAAATAAACTGTACCTATTGTCTACTGTAGCAAATAGCAAAAGCTGCCTAAACGTTTTTCCTAAATTTTGCTTTTAAAAATTATAACCACACCTGTGTCATTGTCACTGACACAGAACTTGAGTGAAATGTATAAGCTTTGTTTTTGCTTCCGCATGTCAGCCTCGTACGAACTAAGACACGCCATTGTTTACATACTCTTAAACAACTTGAAGTATTCTTACAGACGAATGTGTAACTACCTCCTTTTATTTTAGGAAAACAAAGAAATTTTTAGAAGCGCAATCTGTTAGTAGTTTGCGGATATTACGACTAAAATCTGTGACCTATCCGAGAAAGGTGGGCTACAGGTTCTACGCACACTGAAGCAGCGACTAGGTATGAAAGTACACACATGTAATGAGGCGCGTAATCTTAGAGGAGTAAAAATGACGACTTAGTCTATTTCATTTATATCGAATATCGTGTTGTAGGATTCAATGTTTTAAGAGCATTTGTTTTAAAGGTATTACAGTCAGCACAGCTGCAATAATGGTTTAACATACACAAATGAGTTCGTAAACACTGGTGTGTGTGTGTGTGTGTGTGTGTGTGTGTGTGTGTGTGTGTGTGCGCGCGCGCGCGTGTGTAGAGAGAGAGAGAGAGAGAGAGACAGACAGAGGGAGCGTTCTAGGAACGATGCACAACCGCAGATTAGTTGGTTAATTACACCTACTTTCAAATGACTACCGAAAGCGGGATTATTTGTAACTGGCGCGGGTAGTGCGAAACCGGGAGCTCAAAAATGCATTTTCAGTTATTAATGTGCATGCAGTTTAATTGCTTTTCGAACGACTGGGTGAAGCTTTTGCATCGAGGTTCAGTAAAAATTAAATACAGATTGCAAGCTCGTAGGTTTTGTACTACACGATCGGTGAAATGTTATGGAGCGGCACATCAGCGTCAGCGACAGAAGATTACTGTGCCACGATTGAACTTTATAATTTAAAAGAAAATATCCTGACAAGTATTTATGTTGTTAAGAAACTTTATTCCATAATTACAGGGTGTTTCGAAATGAACATACCGGTTTTAAGGCGTTGTAGCATTTATTACGTTGAACTTACGATTGTAAATAATACACCAAATGAAAGTGCAACTCAGACAGTTTTGTTTATATACCTGTGCGCAATGGGGAGAGTACGTAATGACAAAGACTAACTGAAAAACGTGTTGAACGAGTGCGAGTCTTTAAAGCTTAGCCCCAAGAAATATACCCGCGGAAAGTTTATGGGCCTTTCTTTTTCTGTGAACCAACTGTAACTGATGTTTCTTATCTTGATGTGCTACAGTTATGATCCGTGCCTCAATGGTAAGAAGCTGAACAACACATCTTTATTTGGGAACAAGATGGTGCGCCGCCTCACTGGCGTAACTCAGTACGCGACTGGTTAAAGAACATTATATCCGACCGGTGGATTGGGCGCAAGAGGCCGGTTGATACAGCATTTTATGCGTGACCTCCACGTTCACACACGATCTGTCGCGATCATGTATATGTGCCTCCGATACCAGCTGATATGTCCGACTTTAGAAACAGTGTTATTGCAACAGTTACTCCTGACACATTGATCAAGGTTCCGGAACAACTCTCTTATCGACTCGATGTGTGATCGGTATTCACACTGAATAACTGTAAGAAAAACTGTGTGATTCTTTTTCTTTTGGTGTATTATTTATAATTGTAAGGTGAATGTAATAAGTGCTACAAAGCCTTAAAACCCGTATATTCATTTTGAAACACCACGTATTTCTGGATTTTTGTTGTTAGCTCATCAACTTTCTTCGAACGTTTACATTTACTACAGACGTAACCGCTAATTTGCTTTCTTACCTTTTTGAGTATAAAATTATTTTCAGCAACCATTTCAACCACTTTCACACTCTCGAAGCTATCTAATCTAAATACTGTGCTTCTAGTGAGTCGGTCAACTGAACGTACTTCAGAGCCCTGCTAGGGTGGAGTGTACGAGACAAACACAGCAACTATGAACGAACAGCAAAGTCGAAATGTCTGTCTACAAACATTTTTTCTCCAAACATTGTTTACATACAATCAAAAGTGGTTCAAATGGTTCTGAGCACTAAGGGACTTAACTTCTGAGGTCATCAGTCCCCTAGAACTTAGAACTACTTAAACCTAACTAACGTAAGGGCATTACACACACTCATGTCCGAGGCAGGATTCGAACCTGCGACCGTAGCAGCAGCGCGGTTCCGGACTGAAGTGCCTAGAACCGCTCGGCCACGCCGGCTGGCTACATACAATCCATAATCAAACCAGTTAATAGACCAACGAGAACTAACACATCATTCTTAAAGCACATTTGTTGAGCTTTTAGGGAAATAGATATGCAGCTGATCTGTCACCTCCAGCAGAGTGCTCCTATGTACAAACACACAGAATGTTCTACACTTTTCCGATTTTCATACATACGTAAATCCCTGAAACCTTACAGAAATGGCACATAAAATTGCAGGTGAATGGGATCGAGCCAGTGATCTGCACGTCGCCACCTGAACGTTAAAACCGTTACTTCACGGTGGACGATGTACAGCACGCGATATTCTCCCGGAGTGGACTAGAACCTCCTGGACGTTCATCTCGGCAGTAGATCTTCGTATGGCGGCGCTTGTGTATCCTCGCGATATGCTTGTATTGTCATATCCCCGTGACCACCGCCACAGTCAAATCCAGTTATCCTGCTTTCGTGGAGGCATCAATCGTCGAGCAAGCGCTTCACATTAATCTGCTCTTCAATACTATGGTAGTAGGTCTCTAGTCTGTGGACTTCACGATATAGGACCACCCTCCTCCACTTCACCGCTGACATCTGACAAGCGACGTAAAAGCCGACGCGGTCCAGAGTATCGATTTAAGTGTTTTATCGCTCTGTCAGATCGACCAGGTTTCCTGTATTGTAGTTTGCATGTTGGTGTTTGGACTTACAATTTCACTATCCTTATGCTGGACACACAAGGTCCATTTGCACGTCAGCTATGCTGTTCCTTCAGTTCTGGTGAGAAGCTGGTTGGCTTAATCGGGCTGAGCATCATCGGATTGAAATGAAAACAATATATTGTTTTTTCAGTCTCTCAGCCATGACAGGAAAACTGTTTACACGTCACAGTATTGTAGCCTATCTGCCGTCCGCACAGCACGCGGCAATGTCTCTCTCCCCTTTACGAACAACTCTGACAAACGCCACAAAAATTAACAACTCAATAGCCCGTGTAATATAGCAACTAGTACTTACTTATCCTTAGGTGATAGCGACAAATGCGTTTCCGTCTTCAGAAGTTTGTACTGTTTTGTGGGAAAAATAACTAGCCCTCAAGCAACCTTTACAATGAGTCGCGTAAACAAAGTAAGCAATAAAATAGACGTTAAGAAAGACGTAAAACCCACTAATTAAACATGAATTCCTGTTCTGTGGTTCTACAATTCATAGTGAACCTATGCCTCTTCAACGATTCACCGCCAGATTATCACGATCCAACGCCCGAGCTGTCCATCCCCTGCATCCCTTTCCTGATGGTCCTCCATGACTCCATCTGTCCATCTGGATTTGGATCCCACCCGTCCTATATGACCTCCTGGTTTTCCATCTAGTGACCTTTTAAGCATTTATGTTTCACCCATCGGTGCAAGGTGCCCACGATCTGAATGTGGTTGATTTTACTATTCTTCTTATGGTGTATCTTTACACACTGTCTGTTAAGTAAGAGCGTGGTCAGCATTACACGGATCGGAAAAGATATCGCCGCGTCTGATTTGTCAAAGATGTTTGATGCCGACTGCGAAACGTTGGTTCATCGACAAAACTGAAGACTGGATACTGCAGGGAAACAATGATTCGAAGCATCGGAGAAGGCTTCGCATCAAATAGGAACAGGAGAAAGGTGTGCAGGGACTGGATTGGTCCTCAGAGTCGCCTGACGCTAATCCAATTCAAAATGAATAACCTCATATCAAAAATAAGTACGGCTGAAAAGGGACGCCAGCGTGCCCTCAAACAGCCCGCCTTCCTCCTTCAAAGGAAGGAATGAAAAGCGCAAAAAAAAAGAAAGTAAATAAAGAAACAAGTTGCAAGTAAAAAAGATCATTTTCATACAGCTGTCAAGCCAGATTCGACGCATTTGGTTGTCTTTTCCACATGAGTACGCGGAAAACCTGGTTTCAACCATGACTTGGAGATACCAAGAAGTTATCGACGCTGCGGGTGTCTGGACGTATTATTAACTGCAGTTGCATTTTTTTGTTGAAAAAAAATGTATGAATATGTTTAAGTTCGTTGTCAGATGCATTTTTCTACTGATTAACCCAACCACAATCTTACTTAACAGATTGTACAGCGTGCATCTCATGATCGTACCTCACCTCCAACTTACTCTTTCACAGGCTGACCCAACGATTCTTCGGAGAACATTTCTATCAAACGCATCTAGCATTCCAATATTCACTGATGCTAATGACTTTAATGTCAGTTATCACAACAAAACTACACTGCCTGACAAAAAAAAATAAACATCCAGAAGTGATTATGTAAATAATCAGAGCTGAAATTATCTGTGACAGGGAGGACGGCCACCAGAGTAAATTAGTGTTGTTCGTATGCACTGTTGTTGCCAGGCTTGGTAGGGTATATAAGGGGTGTGAACAGCGTCGGATGTTGAGTGATCAGTGTGAAGGACACGCAGATGCCGCGCACTCGTATGAGACAGCGTTATCAGCACCTGACAGGGATTGTAAGCATACTCATTGTGGGGCTCCATTTGGCCAGCTGGTCTAATAGTGGAATATCTAGAATTTTTGGGATTTGGATGTGAGAGTGGGCCCGATGTTCCACTGCACAGGAATGAGAGGGCAGGCATATTCTCATCAGACACATCGTAGCCCGTTCACATCTGTGCTTGCCATCGAAGAACAAGTGATGGCCTCCCTGCAATATTTTATCTCATCCCACACCATTCGTCCGATACTAACCGCGGCCGGTTAGGGAATTATCATCCCATGTGCAGGCTACCGGTAACAGCAACGCAAAACGTTGATCTTGCAGTTGAGTCGTGACCGGGAGACATGGCTTGCTGATGAATGTCGCATTCTGTTTAGGAACGAATCGCGGTTTTTCACTGGCCCAGAAGAGCATCGTTGGCGACAACAGTAAGGACCTGGGAAGAGATTCCATTCTTCCAATATTTTGCAGAGGCGCAGCGGTGTTACTACTGATGTCATAGTATGGAGAGCTACCGATTATGTCTGCTGGTCACGGCTTGTAGTGACTGAAGGAACTTTGACGCTACAACGGCATGTCACCGACGCATTGCGTCCACGTGTGTTCTCACATGCTACAATATCGTGATGCTACTTTTCTGCAGGACGATGATCGTTCACACTTGCTATGTGTCTCTATAAACTGTCTGCGTGACGGTCGAGATACTCCGGTGGCCAGCAAGACGCCCAGATCTGCTCCCGGTGGAACATGTGTGGGACCATGTCGGACACGAACTTCGTCACAGCGCCAGTAGCCAGAATGTCAACTGATGTGGGCCATCTTGCTTCAGGAGAGCTTACAGTGGCTTAGAAACACCTTTCCTAACAGAATAATTACACACATCCGGGACAGAGGTGGGCGCAACGCCTTGCTGATTAGTGGAATTCAAGTTGAATGAAAATGACATGCGCCGATGACATAAACTCTGTTCAGAATTGTGTGTTTGTGACACTCCCATAGCGGGACAAAGTTTCGTCTCAGACGAATGTGCAATTTATCGATCTTGTTGGAATTGGGGTATTTTTATTTCTGGAACTTGAAAAGAGCATTCTATTATGAAGGGCTACAGAATAAGCCCTCACAAGTTATGAAGTTAATGATCTGGACTGCAGTGTCCAGCAGGTACCTCATAAGGCCGTCTTTCTTTCACGGTGCATTGAATCAACATTCTTACCTACAAATGTCGCGTGAATGGTTTATTCCCGAGCTCCAGAGACTGAACACTCATGGTGACACTTGGCGTCAACGTGATGCAGTCGTGCCTAGTATTCGAGAATTCTTGGACGAAGTGTTATCCCAGAGGTGGATATGAAGAGGATCAGTGCATGTGCTAGCGCCGATCGAGTGGCCTCCGAAGGCACTCGACAATTCCCTATGGGGAATATTAAGCACTATGTCCCGAAACAACGATACTACACGATTGATGAACAGAATCAAGCTGTTAGGGGGGCATGAAAGGAAATCACACTGCCTATGCTTCGAAAAATTTCACATTGGACCTGGCGCCGTATAATTTTTGCCGCGACAGTGATGGTGCCCATATTGACGTTCTGTACCACTAAACAAGCTGGAACGTAAAGCATCAAGTTTATCACACATATGCTATGACACGTCCCAAATAAATAAATAAACGTCATTCCCACAAGAAAGGGGGGGGGGGGCAGAACATTCACATTCAGTTCAGAATGTAAACTGAAAATAGAGATGTCTGATTTTTTTCAGAATTTTTACTAGCTTTTGACATTTCCACAAACTGGCAATACTGTACGACGGTGATATGACCTTTAGGCGCCTATTTTCGTGACGGCCACTGTAGGAACCACGTCGGCCACGTAGGAAGCTCGTGGCACTGTGTACTTCAACGCTGCAGCGAAGTAGCCGCCCGCTTACTGCCGCTGCGGCCGGTCTCCTTGCCCTTCCCGCTCTGCCACACGTCCCCGGCCGAGGCTGCGCCGCGTGCGCTCTCTCCCACGCGACGCGCCGGCCAATCAGTGCTGCGAAAACAGTGCGGGGCCAAAACAAACGAGTGTCGGTGTCGGCGCCCCCGGCCGTATGAATGATTCACGGCGCGGGGAGTGCGAAGCCTTGTCGCCTGGGCGCGCCCCTAATAGGCGTGTAGCGGCCACACACTGTGTGCACACGGCGCCGCAAGTCAGTGCAGGGGCGGCGGCGGCAGCAGGGGGACAACAGTCCCGTCTTCTGTCACAGGAAGGAGATCGGTTCGCAATGGACGTCAAAGTAATCGAACACAACATCGACACACTAGGCGGAACGTCAACACAATTTCGCTTCCCTTAGCCCAGTACCGAAACGCGAAAGCGAATCCGGAATATACACCGATGAAAAAAAAACTTAGTACCAAGAACTAGTGCGACATAAACGGAAGTTGGTAGGCGTGTTTCTACATCTGAAACATGATGTCTATTCTAATTTCGCACAAGTTGCTTAAGAATGGCGATAATAGCGCTATTATGAGGATAGAACACGTGAGGCAATACTGACCCTACTACTTATCTTAGAAAATAGATTACGGAAAGGCAAACCTACGTTTATAGCATTTGTAGACTTAGAGAAAGCTTTTGACAGTGTTGACTGGAATACTCCCTTTCAAATTCTGAAGGTAGCAGGGGTAAAATACAGGGAGCGAAAGGTTATTTACAATTTGTACAGAAACTAGTCGAGGGGCATGAATGGGAAGCAGTGGTTGGGAAGGAAGTGAGACAGGGTGGTAACCTCTCCCCGATGTTATTCAATATGTATATTGAGCTAGCAGTAAAGGATACAAAAGAAAAATTCGGAGTAGGAATTAAAATCCATGGAGAAGAAATAAAAACTTTAAGGTTCGCCGATGACATTGTACGAGTAATTCTGCCGGAGACAGCACAGGACCTGGAAGAGCAGCTGAACGGAATGGACAGTGTCTTGAGAGGAGGATATAAGATGAACATCAACAGAAGCAAAACGAGGATAATGGAATGTATTCGAATTAAATCGGGTGATGCTCCGCGAATTAGATTAGGAAATGAGAGGCTTAAAGTAGTAAATGAGTTTTGCTATTTGGGGAGCAAAATAACTGATGATGGTCGAAGTAGAGAGGATGTAAAATGTAGACTGGCAATGGCCAGGAAAGCGTTTCTGAAGAAGAGAAATTTGTTAACATTGAGTATAGATTTAAGTGTCAGGAAGTCGCTTCTGAAAGTATTTGTATGGAGTGTAGCCATTTATGGAAGTAAAACGTGGACGATACATAGTTTGGACGAGAAGAGAATAGAAGCTTTCGAAATGTGATGCTACAGAAGAATGCTGAAGATTAGATGGGTAGATCACATAACTAATGAGGAAGTATTGAATAGAATTGGAGAGAAGAGAAATTTGTGGCTCAACTTGACTAGAAGAAGGGATCGGTTGGTAGGGCATATTCTTAGCCATCAAGGGATCACCAATTCAGTATTGGACGGCAGCGTGGAGGGTAAAAATCGTAGAGGGAGACCAAGAGATGAATACACTAAACAGATTCAGAAGGATGTAGGTTGCAGCAGGTACTGGGAGATGAAGAAGCTTGCACAGGATAGAGTAGCATGGAGAGCTGCATCAAACCAGTCTCTGGACTGAAGACCACAACAATAATAACATGAGGATGCAAATCAGGGGAATCTTTAAATATAAGTTGTATCGACCGTGAGCGATAGTTAACTTTGAAGTGGACGTGTTGAGTTGATGTAAGCCAAGAATGCCTTTAAGGAAACATAGACGACGTTATCAGTAAGTCGCAGAGTTTGAAGAGGGCTCGTGCAATACGGTTACGAGAAACTGGACGATCCTTCTATGATATTACAGAAAGACGCTTCAGGAAAGCAGCCACTCTACATGATGCCAGCGTTGGTTACGAGAATCTGCGGTGGAAAAAAGACCGAGCGGCCATGTGGCACTACCGAGAGGGAAGAGTATCATGTTCGGCGTATGGCTCTGGCGCATCGTACTGCATCTGCAGCGCAATCTGAACAACAGTTGGCATCACTGTGACACAACAAAGTTTTCAAATCGGTTACTTCAAGGACACAACCGAGGCAGACACCCCGTAGCGTGCATTCTTCTGACCCCAAATAGACGTTTCAGTGTTGTCAAGCGAGAGCTTATTGGGGAGCAGGGTGTTTTTCTGATGAAAGTTGGTTCTGTCTCTGTGCCAGTGATGGCTGTGTGTGGTACACAACTAACGGGTAAGGCGAACTCTAGATTGCTGTTTATTGGTAGAATCCTGAAGCGATGCAGTCTTTCAACAAAGGAAATAGCTTACAATAGTTAGTTCGTACGCACTTAGAGTATTGTTCGTCTGTATGGTATCCGTAAGAGTTGGGTCTGATTCAAGAGATTGAGAAGGTCCAAAGAAGAGCGGCAAGATTCGTGACTGGTACATTTAGCCATCGCGAGAGCGTTAAGAATCTCATAGAAAGTTTGAAGTGGGACACACTTGCAGATAGACGGCGCGCTTAACGGAAGGGGCTGCTCACTAAATTCCGAAATCCGATCTTCGCCGAGGATGTAGAGCATATCCTACCACCAACTTTCAAATCGCGCAATGATCACCATTGAAAGATATGGGAAATTAGAGCTCGTACTGATTCGTTCAGACAGTCGTTTTTCCCTCGCGCGATCCGCGACTGGAACAGAGGGGGGAAATGACTTTGGCGCGAATTGTGCCATCCGCCACACACCGCTTGGTGACTAGAGTAGTATATATATATATATATATATATATATATATATATATATATATATATATATATATATAGAGAGAGAGAGAGAGAGAGAGAGAGAGAGAGAGAGAGAGAGAGAGAGAGAGAGAGAGAGGTTAGAAGGAGGCTACTTGAAGGCCTACAACCAACTGCGTACTAGACATGCTGGACGTACAACTGTAGTTATGGTCTGGGGTGCGATGTTGTGTGTCATCAGAAGCACTCTCGTGGTTATCCCACGCACCCTGACTGCATTTTTGTACCTCAGTCTGGTGAGTCGACTTGTTGTGCTGTCAACCACGAAAAGCATTCCAGGGGTTTTTCCAACACGATAACGCTCATACACATACCGTTGTTGTAACCCAACATGCTCTACAGAGCGTCGACATGTTACCTTGGCCTGCTCAATAACCAGACCTGTCTTCAATCGGGCACATGTGGGACATCAACGGACGACAACTTCAGCGTCATCCAAAATCAGCATTAACTGACCGACCAAGTGCAACAGGCATGGAACTGCACCCCACAAACTGATAAGCGGCAGCTGTGCAACACAATGCATGTACGTTTTCAGGCTTGGATTAAACATTCTGGCGGCTGCATCAGCATTTCACATTTGCAATGGCTTATCTGATGATGGTCGAAGTATCTGAAGAAGAGAAATTTGTTAACATCGAGTATAGATTTAAGTGTCCGGAAGTCGCTTCTGACAGTATTTGTATGCAGTGTAATCACGTATGGAAGTGAAACATGGACGATAAATAGAAGAATGCTGAGGATTAGTAGGGTAACTCGCACAACTAACGAGAAGGTATTGAATAGAATTGGGGAGAAGAGAAATTTGTGGCTCAACTTGACTAGAAGAAGGGATCGGTTGGTAGGACATGTTCTGAGGCATCAAGGGATCACCAAATTAGGATTGGAGGGCAGCGTGGAGGGTAAAAATCGCAGAGGGAGGCCAAGAGATGAATACACGAAGCAGATTCAGAAGGATATAGGTTGCAGTAGGTACTGCGAGATGAAGAAGCTTGGACAGGATAGAGTAGCATGGAGAGGTGCATCAAACAACTCTCTGGATTGAAGACCACAACAACAACAACACCTCGCTCGCACATTAACGTGTGATCTCGCAACGTTAATCACTTAAATATGTTACCTAGCTAAATGTATTCCTGAAATTACATTACTCTACATTAATTACTTCTTGGTGTTGTGATTTGTTTCCGTCAGTGTAGCAAAAGAATTAAGAAACTACCAATGATGAACTATATTAATGAAGTAGGTACTGCTAATTCCTACTGTGTTAAGTAGCCTACTGGGTAACAAATATATTCCAGTGTACTCGATCAGCAGTTAGTTTTTCAGCGTCTTCCCAGTTTACGTCCATGCAATGAAAATGCTTTGCAAAAGTTCCAAGTGTTGCGAGGTCTTCCCCAGCTTCTACATTCATCCATTAGTTTCCGCATCAGTGCTGATTTGGGGATTCTTCCATCTTTCATGCACAGAGCATGTCCTACAAGCTACAGGCTTCTTTTAGCAACGTTTTCGTGCAGGCTGCTTAGACCACATTTTCTCAGCACTTCATCTGAAACTGGTCGCAGTAATTGATCTTTAGAACTCGCTCCAAGTATCGTTGGTGAAAAGCATTGATCTTTCGTGCTGATTTTACTGCCAAGCCTCCCATTGGTGTATGTCCATCGGTACGATGATAGAGGAGTACAGCGAAGGCTTTGTAGACGTTTTATCGAGTATGGAAGATGGCAGGAGCCTTCCCAGTTCTGCTGCTGATGTCTGCATCTATGTCCGCGTTGTTACATATAAAGCCGTTGAGATATGGAAATCAGGCATCTTACAGTACCTTCTTTCGCACTATAATTTTAATAGATATATGTCGAGTTTTTATGCACAGTGTGTTTGCCTTATCACCATTTATTTTTAGCTCTATGTAACAGGCCATTCTGTCCAGCTTGGTAGTCATTAGATGTAAAATTCGTGGTTTTACGCCAGAAGAACAATGTCACCAGCAAAATCTAGATACTTAAGTCTAAATTGCTCCTTCGAACGTACGACCATGTTGGATTTAGTTTTTCTCGTAAAGAAATTTATGAGAAATATGAAAAGAAATGATAACAAGATGGAACCCGTGGGCGTACAGCCGGCCCTACAGTCCGACCTTGCATTCGCCTACTTCGATTTTGTAGGCCGAAGCTTTTCGATCAATTCGAATTAAGACCAGTCTTGAAAATTAAAATTCCTCAAACTTGAAATCAGAATTAAAGTACACCCGTCTGTAAAATCTGAACTGAATTTCTTCCATTATGTATGCCAAACATATTCCCGTACACGACTTAGTGCTATGCCAAAGCATTACTGAAAGCTAAGCGTATGGGGATTTGTAACTAATGGAAGCGAATCTCGATTCTGTTAGTAATTTTGAAATATGTTTTTATATAACTACGGTCCACTTGACGCTCCAACATCCAGTGCTGCTACAAATGCCGCACGTAAGGCTGAAGGACACCTGAGCTCGGCACCAAGCCTGGGGAGGTGGCCGCATAGGTGCTGAGCGAGCACAACTACTACTCGAATGCAAAATTAGTGAACATGATGCAGATTTCTGACCAAATACATCTTCCACTAGAACGAATTTTAGTTCTGAAGCTAAGTCTCAGGCATCACCAAATTTGCAGTAAGGAGTATTTTGTACCTTCGAAGAATTTAAAAAGCTTGTGAAGCTATGGAACGTAAGACTCTCTTCCAGATTCTGAAAGAAAAAAGTCTGGGTCTCAAAACCACAGTACTTCATAGTGATACACTGAATGGTGGATAATCTAAGGTAGAATCAGTGGGAAAAACCGGAAAAATTTTGAAATTAAAACAATGAGAAAAAGTGATGAACTTTCACAATTAGTTTTGAGCTGTCTCTTAGAAAATGAAATCCAAGAGTGGCGAAAAGTGAAATCAGACCATAAAATTGATGAACTCATTGAATTAGAAAGATCCATTATTCAGATAAATTGCTTAATGACCTGGCGATGGAGTGTCAGGACACTGAAAAACCGAAAAAATAAATTTGAATTCTTAAAGCTACAACCGAAGGAGAAGCGCTCAAAATATCGGTCGAAAAAACATAATACATGTTTCTCAACTACTCGGCACACAAAAATCCTCAAAACTAAAAACGAAAAAATCGAGTGCTTTTCAGATCAAATATTTAGGCGAAACCATTCACGAAACTAAGCTACAAAAGAAAGGTTACGAAATTTGTTGCCACAAAATCGAAACAGCTTTCAGACTTACAAAACGCATCTGTAACAAAAATGCATGCAAACTGAGGCACTACAGTACTGACATCAAACCAGAGTGGCTTTATGGACCTGAAACACTCGTTTTAAATAGAAAGGCGGCCATTGAAAAAAATAGAAAAAAAGAGAACGAAAAGCCGAAGAAGCAACATAAAGACGAAAACAAAATTAAGGAACTGAAAAGTATACCAACTTTTATTGGGCTATGAAAGCACATACAATAAAATTTTGTAGTTGTATTAAAATCAATCAGATTATACCAGTTGTGGAATTGTGCAAAACTCTCAGTAAAGCAATCACTGAAGTAATAAAATTGATTTGTGTAATTAGGGAGACCTGGAAGCACGAGTAACACAACGTAATACAACAAACAGAAAAAAAACTTAGGCAGAAAATTCACGGCAGGACAGTTGACCTGGAAGAAGGACCTGAGAAGAGGTGAACTCAGGAATGTGCCCGTTCTGAGAGAATGAAAGTAATATGGACCCAAATAAAAGCTAAAAAAGAAACTCTGAAAATGCCCCTTGTTCTACATCGCATGGTCCAGTAAAGCTCAGATGTGAATAAAATATATTCTAAATTTTTGATAAAATTTTTGGGAAAGAGCAATCTTGTATGCTGTGTGAAACAACGAAAAAACAGTCTACATAGCAACGGTTATTTTATTAAAATGACCGATTTCGACCTGGTCTTAGGCCATCTTCAGAGTAGCACCATCAGCTGAAGTTGATGATGTCTAGAACAGATGGTGCTTCTTTCAAGATGGCCTATGACTAGGTCGAAACCGGCCAGTTTAATAAAATAACCATCGGGATGTAGACAGTTTTTCCACCTATTTTAAGTATATATTCTCTCCCTTCTTCCGACATACCCCGTTAGAGAACTTCTGGATGTTGGGTTTGAAAATCTTCTATAAAAAACATGAAATGAAAGTGTGTGCTACTCTTGAAGATATGATACTTTTAGCCTTTCGTTGCTAAGGGGACACTTTTCCAAACATTTTGTGTAAGAAAAATGAAATTTAGCATTCCTTAAGAAAATGAGACACTACTTGCACAGAGACAAAAATAATGTGAATTTGCGGTGCTTGAGGAGCAGAAAGCCGTAACTCTCAAGACAGACAGACAGGGTATATAGTAAAAGAGAAAAGGCAGACTACGATAGAAAGTGTTATTGAAAAATCATAATTGAGTTACCAATGATTGACACTTCACGAGAAAGATTTTCGGCTAATTATATAAGACTTACGACCTGCATTTGTGAAAGAGAATGGAAAGTAATGATCCAGGTGAATTTTCACTTTTCAGAGGTGTATGCAACGAGTTTAAACTACGTGGCAGATTAAAACTGCCTGCCGGACAAGGACTCGAAACTGGACCTTTGCCCTTCGTGGGCAAGTGCTCTACCGACAGCTCTGTACAAGCCTGTTCTTGATCCCCACACCCTGTCACAGCTTTAATTCTGCCAGTAGCTCTTCTATATAACGGTCCGGGACTCCAATAACTTTACCTTTTAGAGGGCAACAAGTGGCTCACCAACTGAGCAATCCGAATTTGGAAGGTAGAAGAAGTAGTATTGGCGGAAGCGGAGCTGTGGGGGAGAGTCGTGAGTCGTGCTTGGACAGATCGGTAGAACAGAGGCAAGGTCCTCGGTTCGCACCCTGGTCTGGCATTGCTTTAGTCTGCCATGAAGTTACGATAGTTAACGTAGTTTGTAGGGTATCCTATCGGTATGTGAAGTAGTACGAAGTGTGTCCTCCGACAAAGATCCTGAACCCTATCGCAGCCAGTTGACAGTTCCGGAGGCATCGACGACTACTCAGTGGGCGGCACAGAGACTGCTCTCCCAGCCGGCGCCGCCACACACGGGCAGAAGAGGCCGCGGCCGCCTGCTCGTAATTTGCCATTGTATGGAAAGGCAGCGCCCCTGGCGCCATTGTCATGCAAAGTGCGGACCGCTGAGAGCTCCCTCGGCTTAGGCCTGTGGTCCACCGCCGCACCGGACCGCGTCGCCTCCACAGCGACTCTATTTTAGAGGCGAAGGACGCGGGTTCTTCGTACCCGCTTACGTACAAGGCGGCTCGTAAATTGTCACTGCACTGCAGGAGAGCCTTTCTCTACCGTTATTTACTTCGCGGAGTTTGTTCGCTCTGTCTGCATAGCCGGCTCCCGATAGTGACAACAGACTGGAACCGGGGCTGCATGAAATATTTTAATCTCAGTTTAAAATTTTCTTTATGGAGGTTGCACAAACGTCTGTTAGTGTAGTATTGATTTACTGGGTAATAGCCGGTCGTGGTGGCCGAGCGGTTCTAGGCGCTTCAGTCTGGAACCGCGCGACCACTACGGTCGTAGGTTCGAATCCTGCCTCGGGCATGGATGTGTCTGATGTCCTTAGGTTAGTTAGGTTTAGGTAGTTCTAAGTTCTAGGGGACTGATGACCTCAGATGTTAAGTCACATAGTGCTCAGAGGCAATCGAACTGGGTAATATTGCTAACATCTTTTGACGAGCAGGTATAGTGAAAACTTTCTCCTATGTGTTGCGTCAATTTATCAGCGACGTTATAGGTTAGAATGAGTTATTATACATGCATTGTCTCCAAGGACATTACCATACCTGAATAATAATAATAATAATAATAATAATAATAATAATAATAAACCCCGTGGTGGCCTCGGAAAAGAATAGGCCTCCGGTATGTTTTGCCAGTCGTAAAAGGCGACGAAAAGAACAAACCACTAATAGGGCTAACCCCCCTTTTAGTGTGATTAGTTGGTTCAGGACAGAACTAAAGAAGCCTCGGACAAGCGCCGTCATGGTCGGGGACGACGCTTGAACCCTATGCCCGCCCACATGGTAACGACACTGCTAGCCAACTGGAAAATGATTTAAATCCAAATAGAGGTGTTTTGCAGGATATGCTTCCTGCAACCACCCTAGAAGGAAAACAAAGACAGAGGATGAGATGGTCAGATGAAGTTAATCGACACCTCATGTTCTGTTATTACCAAGCAACAAACCTAGGAACCAACACAACTGGATACAGATCACAAGTATACACAACATTTATTACCAGATACCCAGAATTAAAATTTTTAACAGAACAACGACTAGCTGATCAGATCCGTGTAATAATAAAAAATAACAGGATACCCCAGTCAGAATTAGAAAACATCAAACAACAAGTACAACAAATACTGGAACAAAATAATGTGCAATCAGAAGAAGAAGAAAATACAGTAATGGATTCAAACATCCCTGAGCAAATAAACAAAGAACAACACGCATCAGTTAAACAATCAGAGCAAAACGAAATCTTAAGGCAGCCACCAGAACAAGCACAAATAGAACACCAAGTGACACACATGTTAGATATAATAGAAAAATTTCAGCTAACATATATAGAATACAAAGACACAAATACAGACATTAGACCATTCTTGCATAGACCACCAAAATAACCCAAAAGTCGAAACAACAATAACTATCAACACAATCATACACAACAAAATAAATGAAAATACAACTATGGAAGAGTTAAAACTACTGGTTTATATAGGAGCACTTACTACACTAAATATACACACTAGGCAGAAATCAGAACCAACCAACACACAGAAGAAACCCACAAAACCAGCATGGCAACACAGGCTACACACCAGAATAGAACAACTGAAAAAAGACATCGGACAGCTAACACAATTTATAAGAAATGAAATGTCAGAAAAAAAAACGAAAAAGGTTAGGTAAAATCTCACAACAAGAAGCGACAGAGCAATTAGACGAAAAGAAGCAGAAATTACAAGCATTAGCCAAACGACTCAGAAGATACAAAAAAAGTGAAAATAGAAGGAAACAAAACCAAACATTCAACACAAACCAAAAGAAATTTTACCAGACAATAGATAACACACACATAATACAGACAATCCACCAAACATAACAGACATGGAACACTTCTGGAGCAACATATGGTCAAACCCGGTACAGCATAACAGGCAGGCACGGTGGATACAAGCAGAAACAGACACATACAAGATGATACCACAAATGCCTGAAGTGATAATTTTGCAACATGAAGTCACCCAAGCAATTAATTCTACTCACAATTGGAAAGCCCCTGGAAAAGATAAAATAGCAAATTTCTGGTTAAAGAAGTTCACCTCAGCACATTCACATCTAACTAAATTATTTAACAGTTACATTGCAGACCCATACACATTCCCTGATACACTTACACATAGAATAACTTATCTGAAACCTAAAGATCAAGCAGACACAGCAAACCCAGCTAAATATCGCCCCATAACATGCCTACCAACAATATACAAAATATTAATTTCAGTCATTACACAGAAATTAATGACACATACAACACAGAACTAAATTATAAATGAAGAACAAAAAGGCTTTTGCAAAGGAGCACGAGGATGTAAAGAGCAACTGATAATAGATGCAGAGGTGACATATCAAGCTAAAACTAAACAAAGGTCGCTGCACTACGCATACATTGATTACCAAAAAGCTTTTGATAGTGTACCCCACTCATGGTTACTACAAATATTGGAAATATACAAAGTAGATCCTAGATTGATACAGTTCCTAAACATAGTAATGAAAAATTGGAAAACCACACTTAATATCCAAACAAATCCAAATAATATCACATCACAGCCAATACAGATTAAGCGTGGAATATACCAAGGAGACTCATTAAGTCCTTTGTGGTTCTGCCTTGCCCTGAACCCACTATCCAACGTGCTAAATAATACAAATTATGGATACAATATTACTGGAACATACCCACACAAAATCACACATTTGCTATACATGGATGATCTAAAACTACTGGCAGCAACAAATCAACAACTCAACCAATTACTAAAGATAACAGAAATATTCAGCAATGATATAAATATGGCTTTTGGAACAGACAAATGTAAGAAAAATAGCATTGTCAAGGGAAAACACACTAAACAAGAAGATTACATATTGGATAACCACAGCAACTGCATAGAAGCGATGGAAAAAACAGATGCCTATAAATATCTAGGATACAGACAAAAAATAGGAATAGATAATACAAATATTAAAGAAGAACTAAAAGAAAAATATAGACAAAGGCTAACAAAAATTCTGAAAACAGAATTGACAGCAAGAAACAAGACAAAAGCTATAAATACTTACGCTATACCAATACTGACCTACTCATTTGGAGTAGTGAAATGGAGTAACACAGACCTAGAAGCACTCAATACACTTACACGATCACAATGCCACAAATATAGAATACATCACATACATTCAGCAACAGAAAGATTCACATTAAGCAGAAAGGAAGGAGGAAGGGGATTTATCGATATAAAAAACCTACATTATGGACAGGTAGACAATTTAAGAAAATTCTTTCTAGAACGAGCAGAAACTAGCAAAATACACAAAGCAATTACTCATTTAAATACATCGGCTACACCACTGCAATTTCATAACCACTTCTACAACCCTTTAGATCACATAACATCAACAGATACGAAGAAAATGAATTGGAAAAAGAAAACACTACATGGCAAGCACCCGTATCATCTAACACAGCCACACATCGATCAAGATTCATGCAACACATGGCTAAGAAAAGGCAATATATACAGTGAGACGGAAGGATTCATGATTGCAATACAGGATCAAACAATAAGCACCAGATATTACAGGAAGCGTAGTATTGAAGATCCCAATACCACAACAGATAAATGCAGACTTTGCAAACAACAAATAGAAACAGTAGATCACATCACAAGCGGATGTACAATACTAGCAAATACAGAATACCCCAGAAGACATGACAATGTAGCAAAAATAATACATCAACAGCTTGCCTTACAACATAAACTTATAAAACAACACGTTCCCACACACAAGTATGCACCACAAAGTGTACTGGAGAATGATGAATTCAAATTATACTGGAACAGAACCATTATAACAGATAAAACAACACCACATAACAAACCTGACATCATACTCACCAACAAAAAGAAGAAATTAACACAACTAATCGAAATATCCATACCCAATACAACAAATATACAAAAGAAAACAGGAGAAAAAATTGAAAAATACTGGCTGAGGAAGTCAAGGACATGTGGCATCAGGATAAAGTTGACATTATACCAATTATACTACCAACTACAGGAGTCATACCACACAATATCCACCAGTACATCAATGCAATACAGCTACATCCAAACTTATATATACAACTACAGAAATCTGTAATTATTGATACATGTTCAGTGACCCGAAAGTTCCTAAATGCAATATAACACATACCATACAGTTAAAAGGAAATGACGCTTGATCAAGGTCCGCGTCACTTTCCATTTTTAACCAGACTTTACGTCTGAGAAAGTAAAGAAATAACAATAATAACAATAAGCTGCTCGTGGTTCTTTTCTTGTACTAGCCAAACACTAGTCCATCTACACGTGCACTGACCGAGATGGTGAAATGGTTATGACATTGGAAACATGTTCGAGAGGACTTCTGATCAAGAACCAGCCAGCTTCTTTAAATTTTTGCCATTAAATAAAATAAGTAGGGTTTTATTTTAAAATCACGTAAACTACCACAGAAATGTCATTAAAGAGGAACCTCTAGCATAGTTGGAGATAGGTAGGGAAGAAATCAGACTGTCAAAGATATAATGGAAACTGCCCTTAAATAACTTTAGGAAACTACAGAAAATGCATAACTGGATAGCTGGGCGGAAATTTGAAGCTCAATAATCCCAAATACACATACAGAGATAACTTCCCTTTTTAGATTTTTCCTTCTGGTGACTATGCCACAGAAATACGCAGCGTAACAGGTGACTAGCGGCTATAATAAATTACGTAACTACATGTGAGGAAGTGACCAAGTTGCGAATTTACTCAGACACAAAATGGTGGCCCACTTGTTGCTGAGGAAAACAGACGCGATGCAACATGAGGGATGTTGCTTTTGCGCCTGATTTGCTAAACACGAATTACACTATAATTTAGTTGAACGCGCCTGCGGCGATAACCCAAAGATTTAGCTTCCACAATATAAATATATCACTCACACACACACACACACACACACACACACACACACACACACACACACACAAACGCGCGCGCGCGCGCGCGTGTGCGCGCCATGTTTATGCTTGATATATATATCCAAATATGTATACTTCATTCAAACTTAATGTCACTTGTCGCTATGCGAGACATGATGTAAATATATTTCATACTTTTAATTCATTTTCCTTCAGGGTACTCAATTTGTAGTTTCGCATGCAATCCATATTCTAATCGAATCAAGTTAACTATGAACTTTTCATTACTTTCCAAATGTTTAGAACTGTTCGCGAACACTGTTTTCGACGAATGTCCTGTATACGTGTGTTTTACTGGGGCTCGTAAAATTGTTCCTGTGGAAAAAAGTTATCAGACAAGTTCGATGAAATTTTTCATTCCCAAGACATTTAGTACGAAGTAACAGAATATTTGGAGGAAGAAAATGAACCAGATTCTAGCGAAACAGTGGTGAAAGAGGAAAAACTGCCACAACAGTGACTTCGAAGAATTAGCAGAGGAAATCCAATGTAATGCATAGAGATTTACATTTTCGTATATGAAACGATGGAGCAGCTATTAGGGTAAGTGAAACATTGTTTTCAAATTGAATGACGCAGATAATGAGGAAGGAAGATTACAGTATTTTTAACTGGCTTCTTCCTGTGCAGATGAAAGAACATTTAAAACAACGAAAATTATTTGAAATATATATCCAGAGAATATGCACGCCTTGTTCGCGAGGTTTAGGTGCGTGGAAGCACCAGCTGAAGAACCAGAAAAACCTAGTATCTGTTATATACATATGGCAAGCGCATGAACAACAGAACACAGGTCACAAGGAATCGATTTTATAGAAGCAACAGCCTTACGTTACTTACAGAACCTCGCGGTACAAAATATTTTGATTTAAACGGATTATAGAAGCCCTTTCCAAGATAAGCAGATGCCAACCCTTCTAAAGAAAGCTAATCCACCGGTAACAGAGATTATGAAATCCAACAAGGAAAACTAAAATGTCTGTAAGAAAGCAAACTTGATGCGGCTCTAAGGATACGATTGCATTAAATAGAAATAAGGTCTATTACTTAGTAAAGACTACCGTTCAAACCGGTTCATTTAAACTAACATTTTACTACCCGCGATAAGACTATATTATTTAGAAGAGCAGGACGCCAAATGGGAAGGCGAATATCATCATGGAAACGCAGTAAAGGGAAATATTAAGGACAAATAGACTCAAACATTCCGTCGGAGACCTGGTGCTACACAATCAATGCAGATAAAAATTTCATAAGCTCTATAATACGCAAGAGATGTGTCGTGGGTCATTTCCCAGCCATCTTCGTTATTATGAATGTGATAGAGTAACAGTAAGAGACACGTCACATTTCTTTCGGACGTAAACTGTATGCAATCCAGCAAACTGATTTCACGCAGCAGTTAATCAGATCTCATCAACCATTACCAACTTCATTTTCACCAAAGAATACATTAATTTTAAAACTAATTATGTAATTTAGAAATAAATGTAACCCTAACATGGAGAATCTTGGTAAATTGATAGTACACTGGGAGATGGCTGTATTGCCTTCTGCCCAAGAGACACGACAAAAAAAAAAGAAATAATTTGTAACCGGTTCATCTAGTAAGCGCAAGAGATTTACGGAGGTTTATCAAACATCAGTGTAAGACGCTACAAGAAAGGTATTTCACAAAAAAAGGTTTCTGTTAAAATTCACAAAGCTTATGCCTAGGAATAGTCAATTAACGTATTACGTCCTGATATTTGCGAGGAGTGTTCAAAAAGTAATGCAACAAATTTTTTTCTCGCCAGTTTCGGTTGAAAATATGCGTAATTTTTTGTGGGACATACTGGAATATTCCCACTTCAGCTTCTATTGTTTCATGAAGTTACAATAGGTGGCGACGCTGTATTTAGCCTCCAAAATGGTCTATGTAGCGGAGGTGCGTTCCAAGCAAAAAGCTTTCACTGAATTTCTTTTGCCGGAAAACCAGTGCATCGCAGATAATAATAAGTGCTTGCAGAACGCATACGGAGACCTTAAAGTGAACAAAAGCACAGTGAATCGTTGGACGAGGTGTCTGTCATCATCGCAACAAGATCGCGCAGACCTGTCCGATCACCTGCGTGCGGTCCGGCCATACACATCTGTTACTCCTGCATTGTTGAAACGTGCGGACACGCTCATGCGAGGTGATCAACGGATGGTAGTTAAACACCTTGCTGCACGGCTGAACGTGTCTGTTGGTAGTGCTGACACAGTCGTCCATCAGTTGGAGTACTCAAAGGTTGTGCGCTGGGTTCTTCGGCGCCTAACAGATGACTATAGAGAACAATGAAGGACCACCTGTGGTGAATTGCTTGCTCGTTACGAGGGAGTCTGTAGCAAGACGTTGGCTCTGATACCGACCTGTAAAGTGGTACCATGCGGGCATACAGGCTTTCCCAGTGATTTAGTGTAAGGCCGTCGCATTGAACGGAGGTTACTTTGAAAAATTGGGTTTTTTAGCCAAAAGAACGGGAAATAACAGGGTGTATTGGGACCTTGAATAATATCAATTTGCTTTCAGAGAAAAATGTGTTCCCTGACTTATTGAATGCTCCTCGTAGACATAACAAAATGATACATGCCGTAACATGAGGGGAAATTCGACATCACACGGTAGATCACCGCCCGTAGTTCCTTTCGTGCAATATTTGTAAATGGAACAGACCCTTGGGAAGTTATACTGGCACGAGAAGTAATCTCCGCCATATGCCGTAGGATGGTTTGCGAACTCTCGATGCGACGGTGTTCACAAAACGTTGTGCACTAAAAACTTCACCTGCTGACACTTTCAACTAGCCTTATGAATTTAATCTCCGAAACGTTCTCAAAGGTATACAAAGCACTAGGAGTATTCGTACAGTCCTAATTATCACTTCGAAAAAATAAAGATTTGTAATTAATTTTTTGTTTGTGAAACTTTAATTTCTCCTGGTGTATGCAATGTTCAAACAGCTGATGGAAATGCAACACCGTAGGACTTCAACAGCAACTGGTATATGGGCAGGTAAACCCTTGTCATTTTCAAGGCACAAATACAACCTGACAGTACTGTATGAGGAAATTGTATCAGGTTCGATTCCATGGCCTTGTGCTTTATGTTTATGACGTCATATCTCCTGAACTATGTGCTGTACAATAGTATAATTTTGTAGGCACATTCAGCGGATAAGTTTATACTGTCTGTGAAATTTATCGCGAATAGAGTTAGCAGCAAAGATGTAACAAACTTAAACATCATGCATTGTGCGGCAGCTTTTCACCCATGTCATTCCTAATGATGTCATATTTCCTGAACTATGTGTCGCACAATGATAATTTTGCAGTTACATTCAGCGGTTTATGTGAGTATTGCCTGCAAAACGTATCTCGAATACAGTTAGTAGTAAAGAAGTAATAAGTTACAACGTCATGCCTCAAGCGGTACTTTTACTGCAGGAACACCGGAAAAGGAGTAAGCGATTAACTTTTTATTCCTTTCATCGTTTTGTAGGTGTTGGCGGAGAGTAAAGTTTGTTGCAAGTCCCTAAAGTGCTCCCATTCTCAAATACTGGGTGAATAAAATCTGTGAATTCACGCGTCACGAGCTACGCACCTTTATCATTACTCACCCCCATCCCCACGCCGTTGATAGGGAGGTGCAATTGTTGCCTGACAGTAAGGTGTAAGTGTAGCAAGTTTGGTTGAAATCGGTCCAGTGGTTTGGGAGGAGATGTGGAGCGTACATACACACACGTATACACACATCCTTTTTTATAATACGTATGGATAAGTCTATATTCATTTCACCTAGCAACATGCCCGCCTCCGTACCGCGGCGGTAGCGTTACCGCCTACCAAGCAAGGGGGCCCGGGTTCGATTCCCGGCAGGGGACTGGATGTTCTGTGTCCTTCATCATCATTGACTCTCAAGTAGCCGATGTGACGTCACCTAAAAAAACACTCGCAATACTGTGGCCGAACCCCGAAGGGGTATCCCGGCCAATAAATGCCATACGATCATTTCATTTTCACGTAGCAACATTACCCTTGCTAACTCTCAGTACGTGCAGCTGTACGTCTGGATAAGATTTCATGAGCATAAGTCTAATTTCTATGCTGTTGTAACGAGCACTTAAAACCATCTACCAGTACACCTGCATCTACAGCTGTTGGATAAAAATATGTAAATAGCAAAACATAACACGTTCTCGTGCCTAATACTGTGTAACACACCGGTTGCCATTCAAAATAGCTTCCAGTCGTCTCAGGGAATTTACAGTATTGTTCATGCAAAATAGTGGCAAGGTCAAATAATGATGAGGTGGATAGTGATCGCGCACCCTTTTCTCGAAAGTGGACCACAAAGGCTCAATAATTTAAAGATCTGGTGACTCTAGTGGCAAGGAGAGACGTAAAAATTCATCCTCGTGCTCACAAAATCAGACCTTTACGACGCGAGCTGTGCACACGGCGGACCTCTCGTCTTGGGACACAGAATCCTTGCAGAGTAACCAAGGAACCCATGGGAATGCCACGATGTGATTGTTCAAATCGGCAGCGAACCACTGCCATGTTTCAGTCTTGCGACATAAACTAGGTCGGAAGCTGGAAACAGTACGGAACAAGATTCATCTGACCAAAAGCCTATTTTTCATTGCTCTATCCTTCACGTTTTATAGCTTCGGCAACACCTTTCCAGTTAGGAGCGTCTGAGTCACTGATAAGTGGTTTTGGGATTTCAGCTCGCCTTACAGTTCCTCTGTTTCTGGAGCCCCGTTTGTGTTGTTTTAGCGCGAGGTTCAGTTTTGCAGCTACTTATGTAGCTGTCGTCCTCTTATATTTCGTCACAATCATCTTCGATGACCGTCAGTCACGATCACTCCGCAAGCACTATCACCCGCGTTGTTACTTAGCGCTTGGCGTTTTTCCACTTTTCCTGTATGCGGTAGAAATCTTCGATAAAAAAGGTGCCTCATGAAACACCAAACTCTTCGGTTACCTTGGTTTCGAAAGCATCTACCATAAGAGCACCAATAATCTGCCCACATTCGAATTCACTTAGCTCCTATATAGTGACTCACAACTACACAGACTTCTGTTCTGATCAATCTTAAGTTTATTTAGATTGCAAGTAGTTCACATCCGAATGGAGAGCGCTACAAACTGCCTCCTTCAGACATTTAAATATCAGCGTTCTTAACATTGCGAACGATGCCAGAAGCAGGTTTCTACCATTTGAAGAGAGCGTGAGCCGACAGAGCACCTTCCCCAGAGCGGTCCGCTTCAGTTTGTTTTTCCAACGGGGAAGTTCACGCGGTAGCTGACATTAGCGGACAAGTTGCGAAAAGCGTGTGGGAGACGACCAGCGTCGTCTTGTCGCAGCCAGGAGAAGGGGACCGCGCCGGGGCATTGAGGTCTGGCCAGCTGAGCAAACAGCGCCCAACAAGAGCGGTGCGCAATGCAGCCAGCAGCCGCGTCCTCGGCGCCCAACATTCGTCACGCGACCTGTGTTTACACAACGCGAGCTTCGTCGGATGGCCCCGCGCTGCAAAGGGCACTGCTCAGGTGGTGGTGGTGGGGGGGGGGGGGGGGGGGGGGGAGTGGGGGGGGGGGGGGGGTAGGAGTAATCAGAGGCGAGGCCACAGCTCCTCACAGAGCCAAAGGCACTGCAAAAAAAAAAACTAATAACATGGCTATCAGTTGTGGTTCTCGGTGCAGCCTTACGACCGCTAATGCTTTCCTTAGTTAACACCTCGCTGATCGCGTCACTAAAACTTCTATAAGCGCGTGCCCTGTGGCTTTTCCACCGCAATGATTAGTTTACATATTTTTCCACATTGAGAAATATTTTACCTCAGAAAAAATTATGATTTATACTTTTGTGAAGAAAGACTATACCTGTCGTGAACAACGAACTTGCCGCTCTACCAAGACCTGTGATTTTGGGGCGTTCTACACATCTTGGAATACTCAGTGGAATTATCGGCAATGCAGGTTTTTACTGATTGCTCTACTCCGGCGAATGTTTTTGTTGTAAGTGTGGAAAATGTCGGTTGTTAAAGTTGCTTCGTAATGCTGGTAATTGAAATTGGTATATGTTACCGCTCTTCGGATATCAGGTAAAATATCCTTCAAATCTACAGAGATTATATTAATTCCGGTTTTCGGGCACTGTCTCTGGGCATTCATTTCTCCATGGGAAAATTTTTGTACTTTCTGTATTAGTGGCAGGTCAATTGCAGAAAATCTTTTCAGAAGGAATACGTCCGTCACTGATTTCCATCGTACGGAGTAGGGCATTTCTGCAGCTTCCGTTAACAGTACGTTTGTTTGTACGGAACGCACGACAGGGCTTTACAGGCACCGTGCTCCACGAGCAGGCGGTGAGCACAGGCGTGCGACCAGCACGCACCCTACCCCCTCCATCGTCACAGGGAACAGGGAGGCGATCCGTATGCACACCTTTGTAAGCGACGAAATAGATCTTGAGCGATATGGGTAAGAGATCTAGAATCTATACACGTATTCTCTGTCGCACTGCAAATCAAATTACTTTCAGCTGCAGATTATGGCGAAATGGGTACAAGTTGCAGAAGGTTTTCCATTTTCCCATTCAGATGCACCACAGCTAACGACTTATATGGCTCTGAGCACAATGGGACTTAACATCTATGGTCATCAGTCCCCTAGAACTTAGAACTACTTAAACCTAACTAACCTAAGGACATCGCACACATCCCGAGGCAGGATTCGAACGTGCGACCGCAGCGGAAGCATTCTTCACATCAGTGAAACGGCAGAAGGAATTTGCTAAAAGTAGTAGCTCACAGCAACGGCACGCTTATTTGATTTTCCTTCCTCTTCGTCAGAAAGCTTCCTTATACGTTTTATAATCTCTTGTAAACGCTCACGTTCTTCACGTATTTCATTCCTTGTATTACGACGTGGTAAGACATGTTGTGTCTTTGTAAACTGACCTTCCTGAAAATATTAAATGTTTCGTGATAGACCAAATATTTTGCGAAATCATTTCTTTGTAAAAACATAAGATTCCTCACAGAACACATTGAAGTGCGAAAACATTGTAATATACAATGCTCGACGCCGTCAAAATTGGCCCTTCTCCATTTCAAAATTGGCGCTTCTCCTGTGTTTTCGTGGTCACATGGCGCCCGCGCGTTTCCCTCACTCACCACCACACCGCCACTGCTTTGCTCGCAAACATGAACCTGAGAATGCACGGGTGCTTGTTAAGCCCTGTCCTAAACAAGTGCTAACACAGGTACACTGCATTTTTCTACTTTATAAACTAATTTTTCTGTTGCGTCTGCAGAACAACGAGCTATCGCAGTCAATTTTAGATGTTTTTAGTCTCATGCACGGAGCTTCCCCTCTTGATATAATATCTATCTCTTCTATTTATCGTAACTGTCAGTTATCCAGGCTGATGAGTACAGTTCAAAAATTAGCAGGAGGAGGATTTTCTGAGCTACCTGCTCTGTCTGTGAGGTACTTTTTCTTAGGACTCATCGAGAGAATCTCAGCCTCAGACCTGCCTTTCTTGCGACTATTTGTATGTGGTCGTCTTTCACTTACGGCTGTACACACGAACTGACCACAGATCCGTAGACAACAGTTCCCTACAGCGGTACAAGTACGTTATTACTGCATCTGGTTATGGAGATGTGAACTACGGAACGCACCGTGGAGATAAGACACCAGTGAGCGTCTGGAGTAATTAAAGTGCGTTTGAGTTCGGGACCGGCGCTTCCGGCGCGTCCCGAGCTAACCGGTGGGCGGGGCACCTAACGGCGAGACGGCGCGGCCCGTCTCTCATTTGTTTAAACGCACAATCACGTCGTTACGGAGAGAGGTAATGAAAGTCCAAGTCCGTGCGCTGATCCGCTTACCGCCGGCCAGGGCTGATTGCCAGTTGCCAAGGGAACCGCTTCCAAATCCCATCTCTTAATAAGCGCCGGTTAATGACGGCACAAAGGTTGTCCATTCGCAAACACGTCCCCCCTGCCGCCCCCCCCCCCCCCCCCCCCCCCGACACCGCCTCTTCAAAAGTCGCTCAGACGCGGCTCATTAAGCGCCGCTGACTCCCCCCCCCCCCTCCCCCACTTCCTTCCCCCCCACTCCTGTGCCGTCGCTGCCGGGACCAAACGCTTTCTGCGCTCCTAATGAAGAGTTCGCCGTGTCATTCTCTTATCATCCAGACGCAGCGCCACTTCTTTCCAGCTTCGCAACTTTTTTTTTCCTGGTCGCGTCACTTTTTACTTTAATGTAATTAGTTGCAGTTTTTCGTCTTCACCATCATCCATTTGATGCTCACTGCTGCACAAAGCCCCCCTATAGTAATAATAATCGTTTCTATTAAAAGTCGTATTCAGGTACACTCATCGACATCGCTCCAGCAGTTTTTCACCTTCCATTAGATGGTCGTTCTGTCTCCGTTTTTTCAATGACAAGATGGCAATGTGTCACACGTAGGGGCTTTATAATTCACGTAGCAGTTTATCTGAAGATGACACTATAACTTTACTGGAACTACTAATTAGGATGTGTATCAAATGCGACCTAGGCACTAAAACTTATACTTTAGAAGGTTTTTACATTGATATAGAGCCCCCCTTTCCTTCTGACAATGTCAGGAAATTACCATAATTACGTTTGTTTCATCATCCAGTTGTTTGTAGGGTTGTCAAATGGCTCTGAGCACTATGGGAGTTAACATCTGAGGTCATCAGTCCCCTAGAACTTAGAACTACTTAAACCTAACTAACCTTCCATTACACACATCCATGCCCGAGGCAGGATTCGAACCTGCGACTATAGTGGTCGCGCGGTTCCAGATTGTAGCGCCTAGAACCGCTCGGCCACCTCGGCCGGCGTAGAGTTGTCAGATTTTCAAATTGAAAACAATAGAGATTCTGAAACCTGCTAACAAGTTATGCGATGTAGGACGTTACACTACATTACCGACGTTTTCTATAGTATTTCAATTTCTAGCTTCGATAGGTCCAACGGAATTTTTATTCTCACACCATTGAAATACATAAAACACTTGAATGCACAAACGTGGTTGCAAATGTTTCTCCGTGTGAGGTGACAATTCTTCACTGTACAAGGAACAATAGTTGTTTGTTTTCACCAGGCCAATCCAAAAATAATTTTACTCCCAGCGTGAAAGATCGGCATACATACAAATACGTTACTTCTTTGGTAGTGTTTGATGGTATGCCTCATCACTTTCGTCACACACTACACTAAGGCGAAAAAAGCCATCCTAATATCACGTCGGATCTCCTTTTGCCCGAAGTAGTGCAGCAACTCGGCGTGGCATGGACTCAACAAGGCGTTGAGAGTCCCCTGCAGAAATATTGAGCCATGTTGCCTCTGTAGCCGTCCATAGTTGTTGTCAGTGCAGGATTTTCTGCAGGAACTGACTTCTCCATTATGTCCCATAAATGATCGGTGAGTGGCCCAATCATTCGCTCGAACTGTCCAGAATGCTCTTCAAACCAATCGCGAACAGTTGTGACCCTGTAACAAAGCGCATTGTCCTCCACAAAAAATTCATTATTATTTGGGACAAGAAGTCGATGAGTGGCTGCAGATGGTCTCCAAGTAGCCGAACGTAAACAGTTAGTCAGTGAGTAAATCAGTTGGACCAACAGGAACCTGTCTATTCCATGTAAACACAGCCCACACCAATGTGCAGCCGCTACCAGCTTGCACATTGTTCTTGTTCACAATTTGATCCCAATGGTTTTGTGGGGCCTGTGCCACACTTGTACCCTACCACAGCTCTTTCCAACTGAAATCGGGACTCATCTGACCAGGCCACGGTTTTCCAGTCGGCCAGGGTTTTACGTAACCGATATGGTCACGAGCCCAGGAAAGGCGCTGCAGGCTATGTCGGGCTGTTAGCAAAGACACTAGCATCGGCTGTCTGCAGCTATAGCCCATTAACGCAAAATTTCGGCGCATTCTCTTAAGGGGCTCCGGAAAGGCTCAAAATCATGAAAAGTTCAATTTTTACTTTTTTGCGTTTTCTGAATCTGCAGACTATTACCTTTTAATAGATATATAATTTATTCAATTCCGAAGACTACAACTATTTTTAAATTTTTTTTGAAATGTGTTCTACATGGGCGTGACCCACTGTGGCGCTGTTAAACTGCTGTCAAATGGTGTTATTATTAACGTCCGTGTTCATCAGGTACATTTTAGTGATGTGAGATAAAGTATGTGTTGTGGCTAACCTGTGATGGTTCAATATATATCGCTGGTGTGATTGTCGATTGTTTCATGTTTATTTACTCTGTCGTTATCTCGAAAATATTCGTAATTAATTCTGTTTCTTGAGTCTCTGTTTTGTTGAAGTATAATAATGAGTAAAAGTAAAGTTATTAGAAATCCTCTGAAGGCTTTTAAGAAAAGGAGAAATGTTGGAAAGCCAAAGGTATGTGTTATTACTGTAAACAATAAAGACGATAACCAAGTGAGTGAACCTAACCTCTCAAGTACACCTGCCCATAGCAGTCAAATGGGAAAGAAAATACTTCACAGAAGCAGCTTGGTTCAATGAGTGAAAACTATGAATGTTTTATGGGCGAATCGGATGTGAATGAAATGTTTGATATGTCGGTTCTCAGAGGAATTTTTTCAAACTGTGTAAGATGTATTCATTGTAGTGAAGTTGGTCTGGAACTCTCCATAATAAAGCACGTAGGACTTGCTAGTGAAATACAACTGAAATGTGATAAGTGTTCATACATGACCACCTTTTGGAACACTGTTGCAGTAACTGCAACTGTGGTAGCAAAATCTTCGAACACAAAAACGAACGATGCTTGCTTTAGACAAGGAGCACCTTCGGGCTGCAGACAGGGCTGTAAAGAGTCTAGAAATACAAGCAAGAGTAAACAGGAGGAGGAACAAGAGGAAGCTGGAGGAGAAGTTTGCAGAGGATGAAGATAATCCATCCTATGGACCTGGAATGCACTAAAAAGTTAATCCAATCTTTGTCACTCGATTCCCAAAACTTTTATTTTCTCATACTAATTACATGTTTTCTAAGGATCTTCCAAACATATTTGTTTCAAACTTTCAGTAAATGTTACACAGTACCTTCTGCATAATTTAACACAGCCTTTTTCCAAAAAAACTGTATATTTTTGAATATATAAATAAAAAATTGCAAGAAAATGTTGTGAATTTTCATTACAATTGAAAAAAAATCATCTTTAATAACTGAACTAAAATTTTGTAAAATCCCTGTGTTAAGTTGTAGCCCATATTCTAATAAATAATCTGTAAAAAGTTCAACTTCCTACCTCAAATACTTTGTGAGGAAAGATGTAATTTATAAGCGTTATTTTAACATTGCAAGTATAGGGCGTTCCGGAGCCCCTTAACGGACTTTTGTCGTACGTCCCACATTGATTTCTGCGGTTATTTCAAGCCGCGTTGCATGTCTCCTAGCACTTACAACTCTGCACAAATACTGCTATACTTGGTCGTTAGGAGAAGACCGTCGGGCACAGAATTGTCCGTGGTATTCCTGAAATTTGGTATACTCGGCACACTCTCGGCACTGTATATACTGAATTCCTTAACGGTTTCCGAAACAGAATATCACTTGTGTCTCACTGCAACTACTATTCCGCGTCGGAAACCTTTTCACATTAATCACCTGAGTACAAATGATAGCTCCGTCAATGCACAGCCATTTTATACCTTGTGTACGCAATACTACCGCCAGCTATCCCACGACTTCCGTCACCACAGCGTATAACAGACACACCATAAAGAGAAGAGAAACACCCAGCGATCCAACTGCTGCCAAAACAAAAGCAAAAGAAAATTCGAGGCGAGTTCAAGGAACATTACCATTTCCATATCTTCAACTTCCGGTCTCTAGCTTAACCAACTTGATTAATAATTTTTTTTCCATGTGGCAGCTCTAGAAACTAATACTGACATAAACGTACATAAATGTACATTTGTCTTCACGCTTGTAAAACTAATTTTATGTTGGCAGTGACGCTAATACGCTGCTTAGTAGTTTCATTACGGCTTTAGAACAAAGCTACGATGCCAAAGCACAGTTCGATCTATCACTCAGAATATTTCGATAATCGAAGTTGAATCACTGAAATTCGAAAGCACACAATGTCAAATCAGAATGCAGTACGGGAGAAATGTTCTTAACTACGTGAGACGGGAGACTGAAAAAAATAATTTCAAAATATGTGAATACCCAGGGAATACTGAAGGTATGGCAACCCTAATTGTTTGTTTTAGGTCCCTCTCAGAATTATTTCTCTACAATACAAATGGGTTATTGTGGGCAGCCTTAGCTATCATTATCACTGTGAGTACCCTACAACATACCACGAAAAAGTAATCGACTGCAAATTGTTTAGCGATCTACCTGATACTCATACTTTATATCTACGACATTGTCTCAGACACAATATAATAGGAGCTCCAGTTCCTTGGTTCCAACAAGATTCTCGGGTGGTTTTTCTAAGTTGTAACGCAAATACCGGAGCCGTTAATACCCTCCGTAATACTCTCAATTGAGAGCTCCTTTCATCATTTCCAGCTCACTTGGCTGTGCTCGAAAAGAACAGTTCTAAAATGGGCAGGATTTCAAGCAGTAGGAAATGTGGATAGAAAGATAGTGAATTCATCCGTAGATACACGAGTGTAGCATTCTGATTGAAATCTTTCTCCTCCTCCTCCTCCTTCTTCTTCTTCAGTTTATCTCAGTCCACTGATCGTTACAGGACTACTCCATGTTTCCGTGGTCTTAGTCCTGAGCCACTTAGCACCATCGTATTCTAGCCACCACTTTCACGTCAACAAACCATCTCTTTTGGAGCCTTCCAATGTCTGTCTTGTGGTAACCATGGTCTCCAGTGAACAATTCTAGGAGTTCACTTGCTGTATTCTTGTCGAGGACATGCCCTATTCCCGACACTGGCTCCTAGCATCTGTCGCTCCACTGCTCGATGTGTACGCTGTAGTTTATTAACTGTTGCCTTGTCTGAGTTATAATTCCCAGACCGTAGGCTGTTACTGGTAGTACTGGTATGTACACATTTTTGACCTTAACCTTCAGGTTATCTGGGACATCCTTATTAGTCAAAATGAATCTTCGTTTCCAGAACGGTGCCCAGCGCAGTCCTTATTCTGCGAGGAATTTCTGCATTTTGATTGTTTTAACTCATAAGTCCTGTCACCGAGGCAGATCTATTCATTAACAGCTTCCGTAGACTAGTTTTCGACTATAAATGCAACTACTTAACTTTTTTTAAACTTAGAGTCGTTTTTAGACGAACTATAAACCACTGTTTTTCAGAATTCCTCTCTACCTGATCAGTGGCAAGATTTGTCTGCTTGAAAACTTCGGTGCCCTCGGAGCTGAATGTTTTATCCGAGTGACACGCATACCTCTGCTACTGACTATAGTTTCGAGAACTTTTGTCTTATGAACGAACTGCGTGCATTTTAAAACTGGACAAGCTGTTTCTAAAATATTCAATAAATGGCACCATACAACAAAGATAGCTGAATATAAAGATAGGAAAAGTTTGCCTTCAAGGTAATCCCTCGATATTTCTAAATGGGTGTCCTGTAATTGGAAAAATAGAGCAAAATGTCAAACAGCTCCACCGACTAAATAAAGGAAATAAAAATGGATATCCTAGAAGAACTGGAGATATATTCACATTACAGAACATAAGAAAATAAAATATTAAACGAAAAACTTGAAAGTGAATCAGTGAATTTCTTCAGATGTTCCGATAGTAAACTTAAATAAAAATTGTAACAAATACAAATAAGCACAATTGTGAAATAGATATAAGTAAATTACGATCAGAATTGTTAAGGTAAATAATCTCTGTACAAAAGCATCTCATACTCTCTGGAAGACCTATAATGTCATCTCTGTTGACTACTAGTAGGAACATCTGTGTAACTTTTGTTTATGTGAAATGTTTTCGATGTTTAAAAGTGTACAACAAGTTGCGTGCGATGTTTAGTGTGTGTGTGTGAGACTCTGCACAAATGGACCATAAGGAAACTGTAAGTACAAATTCTTCTAAATTTCGCCACTAACTTCACAAAAAGATCGACAACCAACTAAAAATCGCGTGTTTTCTTATATGTTGAAGTAAAGTCAACGAAATGAAGCAGAGTCTCACACATCGACAACATCACATATAAATGGCATAACAAACACAAAAAAAACGCACTTGAAAATGGGAATATTTCCCGAAGCGCGTCGTGCGAAAAATAAAATAAAGAAAATCGTGACTGCTAGCAGATGAGTTATTTATAAACAAAGTCGCAGGCTTTCAGAACCAATGGATCAAATCAGACAAGTAAGAGTCGCTGGAATATCGTTGCTTTTTGAAGTCATCACTATTTATTCATATTTTCTTGGCACTTTCTAGAACACCACTTGTTAAGTAAATGCATTGTACAATATTTCAAGGTAACGCAAAGAACTTGATGGTTACATTGACGAATCTCGACAACTGAAACTAATGAGGTGCGTTTGGCGGCTAACATTTCTGTAAGTATCACGTACGTAGCTTCTATATCCTTCTAGAACAGGATGTAGTTCAAGTGAAATTACTTTTCAGGATAATTTATATAATGTTTTCTGTAGGTAATTTCTTATATAAACACTTATGCGCCCAATAATGATAGAGGTTGCAGATTTTGGCCGTATAAAAACTACCAGCTTCCTTTCTTTGTCTAATTGTCGACTCAGTTATCGATAATAAAATTAGAAAAATTAGAAATTAAAACAGAAATTTTGTTGACGTGAAAACTGAACCATAATAATAATAGTTCCACTATAAAATGTCTTTTCACTCATTTAAGTTAACAGTCGTGCTTACTAAGTTTCGTGGTTCAAGGTCGATGTTGTCACATGGATCGATATGACAAAATTACATTATGACACAAATAGTGTTTTGGTGATCAAATATATGAAAAATTATCTTTAGATGTAGAATATATCATTTAAGTAAAGAAATTAACTCGAGTCAGGTCGAAATTTATACGGAATCGAGCATCTCAATCGAAGCACGAAAAGTTCTGAAAAGGCAAGTTTCATTAACCCTCTCCCCCAGAAAGTCTCACTCTTTCCAGCATATTTTTTCGTGGGTGCTGTTTTCAGTCACGATCAGTCTTGCAATTGAGGTTTTTTCCTTACGTAAGTAAGCACAAGGACGTCATGGTTAATCGAATCTACCGCTAAGCGGCCAACCTGAGATCATAGAAAAAAAATTAGGAAGAATCTCATGAGTACTTTAGTAAGTGTTGGTACAAGTAAGCAATTTATTATCAGAAGGCTATATCAATCTGTCCACATTTCGATGCAGTTACAGTTAAATTGTCCGTTGTTGTTGTTCATATGCAAAGACCAGTATTCTTTACTGTAACGAGGCTGCGTCTTCACAATCTCATTCACTATTCCGTTATCAATCTAAGGTAATTATCAGCTGAGTAATGAGCTGGCAACTCTCACGGTAAACCACTCCATCCTAACCTGAGTTAACCCACTTTTCGCACCTATGGATTCCGCCACTGTCACTACCACTGATACACAGATTCTTTCGAAGTGTAAGCCGTGATCGTTACGAAACGGCACACCTAGAAATGGAGTCAGAATGCACTGCACGTCACACAACGTGGAGCGATGCGTGGATTCGTTGCTGCACGAAACCAGAGTTACGTAGAAGGGAAAATAGCAAGGATGGGCATTGTCCCAGAACTTCCGTCGATCACAGTTTCAGATAATGATAAATCTGAGTGTGGCCTAAACGATGTATTGATTAGGCACTACAATCAGCCGTTATCATTAAGAACCCGTTTCTCCATTGTCAGGTTGGTTCTTTACACCGAGGGGACACGAAACGCCTTGCCCGCGGCTACAGCTCGGGCACGCGGCAGCAGGCAGTGGCGGCATTGAATATATGAGGCGGCGTTAGCCGGATGGCGCGGGGGGGTGCGGGAAACCCCGCTGGTCTCCGGCCGGTGCGGCTGGCGGCCACCGGTCGGCGTCGGGTTGCACTCCGGCCCGCAGGCGGCTTCTCCGGATAATCCCGTAATCCCGCGCGGCACGCTCCTCGCTCCTCCAGCAACCGCCTAACGAGCGCCGGGCCTCGGAATGCCTTCCGAAGACTTCCCGCTATGGGACGTCACCTGCTTCTAACGCGGGTCGAGTATCGTCGCACCTTCGCAAGTGGGAGGGTCACGTCGAACGTCAAATTAGCAACACAGTAACTTCCCACGTCGAGTTCTAGAGAGTTGTTGTTGTTTTTGTGGTATTCAGTCCTGAGACTGGTTTGATGCAGCTCTCCATGGTACTCCATCCTGCGCAAGCTTCTTCATCTCCCAGTACTTACTGCAGCCTACATCCTTCTGAATCTGATTAGTGTATTCATCTCTTGGTCTCCCTCTATGATTTTTACCATAGACGCTGCCCTCCAGTACTAAATTGGTGATCCCTTGATGCCTCAGAACATGTCCTACCAACAGATCCCTTCCTCTATTCAAGTTGTGCCACAAACTCCTCTTCTCCCCAATTCTATTCAATACATCCTCATTAGTTATATGATTTACCCATATAATCTTCACCATTCTTCTGTAGCACCACATTTCAAAAGCTTCTATTCTCTTCTTGTCTAAACTATTTATCATCCATGATTCACTTCCGTATATGGCTACACTCCATACAAATACTTTCAGAAACGACTTCCTGACACTTAAATCTATACTTGATGTTAACAACTTTTTCTTCTTCAGAAACGCTTTCCTTTCCATTGCCAATCTACATTTTATATCCTCTTTACTTCGACCATCATCAGTTATTTTGCTCCCCAAATAGCAAAACTCCTTTACTACTTTAAGCGTCTCATTTCCTAATATAATTCCCTCAGCATCACCCGACTTAATTCGACTACATTCCATTATCCTCTTTTTGTTTTTGTTGATGTTCATCTTATACCCTCCTTTCAAGACACTGTCCATTCCATTCAACTGCTCTTCCAAGAACTTTGCTGTCTCCGACAGAATTACAATGTCATCAGCGAACCTCAAAGTTTTTATTTCTTCTCCATCGATTTTAATACCTACTCCGAACTTTTCTTTTGTATCCTTTACTGCTTGCTCAATATCCACATTGAATAACATCGGGGAAAGGCTACAACCCTATCTCACTCCCTTCCCAACCACTGCTTCCCTTTCATGCCCCTCGACTCCTATAACTGCCATCTGCTCTCTGTACAAATTGTAAATAACCTTTCGCTCCCTGTATTTTACCCCTGCCACCTTCAGAATTTGAAAGAGAGTATTCCAGTCAACATTGTCAAAAGCTTTCTCTAAGTCTACAAATGCTAGAAATGTAGGTTTGCCTTGCCTTAATCTTTCTTCTAAGATAAGTCGTTGGGTCAGTATTGTCTCATGTGTTCCAACATTTCTACGGAATCCAAACTGATCTTCCCCGAGGTTGGCTTCTACCAGTTTTTCAATTCGTCTGTAAAGAATTCGCGTTAGTATTTTGCAGCTGTGACATATTAAACTGATAATTCGGTAATTTTCACATCTGTTACACCTGCTTTCTTTGGGATTGGAATTATTATATTCTTTTTGAAGTATGAGGGTATTTCGCCTGTCTCGTACATCTTGCTCACCAGATGGTAGAGTTTTGGCACGACTGGCTCTCCCAAGGCTGTTCAAATGGCTCTGAGCACTATGGGACTTAACTTCTGTGGACATCAGTCCCCTAGAACTTAGAACTACTTAAACCTAACTAACCTAAGGACATCACACACATCCATGCCCGAGGCAGTATCGAACCTGCGACCGTAGCAGTCCCGCGGTTCCGGACTGCGCGCCTAGAACCACTAGACCACCGCGGCCGGCCCTCCCAAGGCTGTCAGAAGTTCTAATGGTTCTAGAGAGTATACAGCAGAAAATGAAACAATTATGGTATTGCCTCTGCACCTGTCATACTTAGGCTATAATGTTTACGGCTTTGGAGAGTCTATTGCGGTAAGAATATAGAAGGTGGTGACACGGACTGGTTCCGAAGAGCTCGTCAGTAGAACGACCAATAATGCTCTGTATTGTGCTACATCTTCTAAGAAACTTTGGCGTGTTTTGTTACACCACATCGGAACTGTAGACAAATAAAAGTCCCAGTAAAAGGAAGTGACCAAATCTCATGTGGGGGCGGATACAAAGGTGCAAAAGAAGAAAGCAGTTAAAGTAAGGACAACGTGAAGGACGAGGATGAGAAGGAAAAAGTTGGAGGCGATGGGTAATTCGCAATGTGAGAAGGAGAACGACGACAGTATGCTGGTAGACGGATCAGGTGTCAAAACGCAAAGCAAAATTATTTCTGGGCTCTAAATGTCTCCTTGCGAATCTAAACGTGTGTGTCACAACATGAACCATGAAAATATACTTCTTCCGCAATAATCGATCTGGATATCCACGGGTATATCTGGGGATGTGCGCAATAATAATTACTTTGTGGCTGAAAGTTAAAGGACAATTATTATTACCATTATTTTCTATTTTTTCAGCACAAGGAAAATCATTATTATTATTATTATTATTATTATTATTATTATTATCATTACTGTTTAAATAATTATTATGATTCATTCCGGTCAGAATGCCGCTGTAATGGCTTGAATGAGCAGTGTCCTAGAGACAGTCGACGAGTTGCTGACATCAGCAATGGCTGCAAACGGTGACAAGTCTATGTTATTGGTTTTCCGAACAATCACATGCAACTGACATCAAGCTTCTATCGCACCAGCACCTGCCTTACGTCTGACTCATTCTTGTTTCGATTATAATAACAAATCCTACTACAAGGCTACGTTAAGGCTGTTCTGCAACACTCCACCCATAGAAGTCTTCGGTAAATGGTGTGACGCCGATGTACCGCTTACGACATAAACAGCCGCCCGGTATAAAGTCAGTGAATCTATCACCATTTCTCTTACTCATCATCATTGCCCGGCCTCCACATAAGGGAAGGGAAAGGAATGAAAGAAAAATAATTAAATCGTGGACTTGCCAATACTACGACCAATAAAACTAATAAAATACATGGCAATTTAGAACATAAACACATTGCACACTTATTACACTGAGAAGTATAATGAATGATTTAATATTACGATCAATTAAAGTACATTTGATAAAAGAGCTAAATGACTAACATTTAATAGTATGCAACTTGTGACCAGTGTGGAAATATTCTGCAGAAAATTTTACCAAATCTGTTTTTGTTATTATTACGAATTCTTAACGTAATCAAGAACATGACAGACTATGCTTCATTAAATTCTTACTGCGTGGAATTACTTCAATAGGCATAACCAGACCAGATGCGGACTTGCAGTCAGAACTCTAGTGCATTGAAGAGGTTAAGGTGCTTTACAGGGTTTTTAAAATGCACAAATGTAGATGAAATCAGTTGCGGATGCCGATAAGATACTTCCTAATAGAAATTTTCTTTTCCACGCAGGCGTGACAACCATAAAGAACCAAAAAAGGAAAAACAGAAAGTTAGACACATGCAGCCTCGTTGCTCCGGGAATACCAGGATAGCAAACTGCTGGCTGCAGGGGGATTCCAGGGCAGGCACAAAGGGATTCCTGGTAAGCAGGTCATTAGGGCAGGGGACGCGGACTTGACACATGTCTCCGTTTAGTTGTCAGACGCAGCCCTCTCCTCGTCAGCTTTTACCGTGCCAACATTCAGCGACTGGTCTGCTTGTCACTTCAGGGATTCTGATTCGTTGTGCACATCGAAATATACCACCTAATGTTAACCCTGTGTTATTCAAAAGGCAGGACAAATTAGCAAAATCAAAGAAAGAAGTACTAAATAACTAAGAATACAGCTGTAACAAGTAATACACTGTATGGAGGCCACCGCAACACTCATATGAAGAGTCCTAACAGGACAAAATAAGATAATTTAAGGCGCTAAAATGACAACAAGTCATCAACGCCTCCACCTCTCACCGTAAGGGAATGGAATGAGAAAAAAGAAAATCGTACACTCGCCAAGTCTTCGACTAATGAAATACACGTCGATTTAGAGTGTAAATTATACTGACTTGGTCTGTGAAGTCATACCCAGTTTCAAGCATTCAAAGATCAAATAAATGTGGTTTCGTCATTTTTATGTTTTCTGACTTTTCTTAGTTGCTTGCAGCTTCATCAGTAGTCTGTAATAGAGTGCATGCTTATTCTATTACTAGCTTAGCGCCCGCTGTGTTCGCTCGCATGTACTTTATCGCAGGCACAGATTTTTGTTTTGTTTTGTTTTTGTTTTCTTGAACCGAAGTTTTATGTTGTTCGCAAATTGAAACACCTTCTAAACTTTTCACGCTAAATAAGGTCATAGAAGCAACGTCTCTAATGAATGTACTTCTGTCCAAAAACCGTTCCTGGTAATGAGAATCCAATATTCTTGTTAATCAGCCCTTTTGCGTGCTTGTGTTGGTTTCTCTATAGAAACTTCATTCCCTAACACATATTTCTTTATATCTAACAAAGAAGGGAAATACCAATTTCCATAAATTTACCTTTAAAAATTTTTTAATGTAACGAAATATTTTCTTAAACATTATCATATCCTATTTTACCCTCTTAGTGGTTGAATTTCCAAAAATTCTGAAACAAGTATTTCTTTATTTCTAACCGAGAAATCAAATACCGATTTTCGTATGTCTGACTTCAAAATTACCTTAATAGCGACAGTTTTCAAAAAACCTTTCATCCCCTGTTTCAACTCCCTTGGGGTGGAATTTTGAAAAATACCTTCTTAAACGACGCCTACAGTATAAGATGAACACCATCTGCAAATTTCAAGTTTCTATCCTCAGTGGTTTGGGCTGGACGATTACGAGTCAGTCAGTCAGTCGAGACGTTGTCTTTTAAACACACAGATAAACGAGTTACAAAATGTTTACAAACGTATTACTCTATTGAATTTTTTTCGCTGTTCTCTTATTCCTGGGTGAGCAACAGCTTCTTAGAGCGCAAGTTTCGTGAAGTTAGATTACTGCATGGTTCTAATTACGATTTTTTGGTGTCTGTTTATGACTTGTATGTCGTTCTGGAATTTTATCCTGCTGGCCCGCGCACACAAGGATGTCCGATGTTTGGCATTTGCGAGCACATTTTCTGGACGCACAAAGTAGTTAAGTGAAACATACTCGTAAACGCTGAAAATCGAACATCCTGGTGCATACATAACAACGGGGTATATTTCCAGGGCGACACGTATGAGAACAAAATGTCAAAAAATCATAAGTATAACTAAGCAGTACTTCAAGTTTACGAAGCTTGCGCTCCATAAAGCTATTTCTTACCTAGATATAAGAGAATAACGAAAAACTGTAATACAGTAATATATTTGTCAACATTTATTACATGCATAGAAGAAACTTTACTTACAGGTCACTTATGATGCTTCGTATATAAATTGCAAAGACGAATCACATCTTCGAGAAAATAACAATAAAATTTTGTTTCTTTGGGATGGCTGAACAATGTGTTTTAAAAGATTTATTTTAGAGTATTTCTTTAATTTTTATCTCGCGTTACCGAGGAACATGCGTATAGGATGTCTTAAGGGCGAAATTTATTTAGGTATAAATACAGCCGCGTTAATAATCACCTGTTGTGGGATACTTTAAACTTTCTCTCCTTTTAATGGCCAGTTTGACATCTTTAACTTTTGATGAATTAATTCAACCGTTATCATAACTGTACTTCGCATCTCTATAAAGCCGCATATTTACGAAACCTACTTCCAACAAGACAAAATGCGCTCTTCATTTCACTGCATATTTTACAAGAGCTTCCAGCTATTTTGCTTCATATTTATGTAAAACTTACGTGCCGCTTAGTTACGAAGAGTAGGTAAGTCGTATATTCCCTGACTAGTGGCCCCAGTACGAAACCCTTGTCATATGAAAAATTGATTTCTTTGGAAGAGTTAGCAGTGTTATTAAAACTAAGGAAACAGAACATGCCTCGGGCATGGATGTGTGTGATGTCCTTAGGTTCGTTAAGTTTAAGTAGTTCTAAGTTCTAGGGGACTAATTCCCTCAGAAGTTAAGTCCCATAGTGCTCAGAGCCATTTGAACCATTTTGAAACAGAACAGTACACAAAATTCATATCCAGAAACATCAGTATCCGTGCACTTCTGTTCTTCTACAACGCCAGTTTTCTCTTCAGTTGAAAATTATCAAATAAAGAAAGAGACGCACAACAGCATGCCTCAGAAATAAGTGCCATTTACATATTTTGCTTATCTGTGTGCATTAACGGTACATGACTACGCTGCTACGTACTTTCGTACCTTCGGCAACAAAAAGCGACGGATTAGACGCCCAAATCAAAAATTCAGTTCTTACCAATAAAATTTTATCACTGAATGTAAGCGCTACTCGATTCATCTCATAACTACTGTATATTCCAATGGATTAACAAAGTATCACAAAACGTTTGACGCCTTGGATGGAGCACTTGCAGCCGACAGCATTTTTGCAATTATGGTGGAAACTATGTAGTCTCTTCAAATGAACTGTGTAGATTTTGCACTTGTGTTGTTCCTTCATGGAAATTTGGGCCTTTAGGAAATATCTAAACAGCGCTGCCGGTGAGCATTTAAAATGCTTATATCTTGATTTCGTGTGCATGCCATGTTTCTCCAGTAGCCTGTATTTAGTAATACATTTCCTGTCTGTTACGAGAGAATGGTTTCCTTATCCACCCACTATCCTAAATTACTGAGACTATCGTATGCCATCTGCTTTTCATCCAGGCTATTACCATCCAACAAATATTAAGCGAAAGTGCCGAATAATGCACGAATTTCTACAGAATAGACATGCTGCAAGCCTGACTGTATAGCTCCTTGACGCCTCCATTCTCAGATCACTAATAAACAAAAGGGAACAAGAAATACAACAACTAGAAACAAAAAATCGGGAGGGTGGCCGACCTTATGTGCCTTCTGTGGCCATTACAGCGCAGGGAAGAGTAGACTGCACAGTGTTCGCAGGTGGTACTTATCTACGCCCACAGCCATGACTTACGTGGTTGATTTTAAAGTGACATATCAACAGAAGTTTTTTGGTTCATCACTGAAAAGTGATTACATTTGAACTGTCAGATTCAATATATATATATATATATATATATATATATATATATATATATATATATATATACTCCGGAAGCCACTGTACAATGAAAGGACGGAGGGACTTCGTGCCGATATTACCGATTTTCTGATCTATAAGATTCGCGTATTTAGCCCATGAAAATTGACTGTACACAGGCCTTACTCCATCTTCCGTTGTTTTCACAACTGCTATGACAGATTTATGGTGGCTCAACATTCTGGCAACACAGTATTCTTCAAATACATATTCTCGCGAATAGCAGTACGTGTTAAAGTGCCGCTTCCGGGACGGGGAGGTACGCTGACCCCCGACCGAATCCGCCCAACGGATTAACGAAGAGTGTCGGTGTGCCAGCCAGCCTGGATGTGGTTTTTAGGCGGTTTCTCACATCCCACTAGGTGAATACCGGACTAGTATCCAAGTCCCGCATCAGTTATACGATTCGCAGACATTTAGATACCTTTCGCTCACGACCACATGACAAACATTGTATTTGGGCCACACTTGTCTACGCCAAGTGACCCCGATCCCACTTTGAGCGGTGGCGGAACGATTTTGCGGTGAACTACAGCTGTACCGCCTGCCTAACTGATCGATCCAAATAGCCATACGCGGCTGAGAGTAGTGGGACTACGATACACCATTACTCACTTGATTCTGACGCACAAGACGCGTGATACGTGGCTGTCAACAGGAAGTGTGTGACACACGAACGCCTTTATAAGATCCGTCTGGGGGATTCACCCACTTGCCGGACATGCCACGAGGTGGATACCGACGACCATCGTCTCAGCTGTGGGGATGAGGGGCAGGTCTGGTACCTTGTGCGCCAGATTTTAGCATATATCCTAAGTACAAACGCCTCACCATATTGCCGCACACATGACTCTTCTACTGGATAAAACTTTCTACTCCAGGGCTCGGACGAATTCGGTCTTGTGGATCCGCGGAGAGGCCGTGAAATATCTCTACCGTGACGACCCCAAACGCGTTCTTGATTTCTGGTGTTATCTCCATGAGCGGCACCATGCCACTGTTCGCCGTCCACAATAGCATCAACATTTTTAAAGTTACCTATGGAGTGCCTTGCACCATTCGCCGTGTAGCTAGAACGTCCCCGTCGAGAGAAGTTGATGTGACTGCTTATGTTCTTAAACAAACCAACTTAGCACAACACAGACTGAAACGAGGATACGCTGGGCGACCCGGCGTCACGTACGATGATGCGTCTACTACCGCTGTGTCTGTTACTATAATGTTTTTTATCTGTTTCCTGGGTGTTCATCACACGCTAGAAGCGTCATTCAGTTCTCCCTCTTTCGTTCGTCATGTTTGTATATAAAGTTGTTGCTCTACGGCTGCAGACTACGATATTTGTCTTGTTTAGGTTTTCCACGTACTTCCCCTTCTCTCTCTTTTCCTCAAGGTGTGACGGGGATACCGTGACCAGATCTCGGGTTGCGACTTCGACCCACTCTGCCCCCTGACACCCTTCTACAGGGTGTTACAAAAAGGTACGGCCAAACTTTAAGGAAACATTCCTCACACACAAATAAAGAAAAGATGTTATGTGGATATGTGTCCGAAATAGCTTAATTTCCATGTTAGAGCTTATTTTAGTTTCGTCAGTATGTATTGTACTTCCTCGATTCACCGCCAGTTGGCCCAATTGAAGGAAGGTAATGTTGACTTCGGTGCTTGTGTTGACATGCGACTCATTGCTCTACAGTACTAGCATCAAGCACATCAGTACGTAGCGTCAACAGGTTAGTGTTCATCACGAACGTGGTTTTGCAGTCAGCGCAATGTTTACAAACGCGGAGCTGGCAGATGTCCATTTGATGTATGGATTAGTACGGGGCAATAGCCGTGGCGCGGTACGTTTGTATCGAGACAGATTTCCAGAACGAAGGTGTCCCGACTGGAAGACATTCGAAGCAATTGATCGGCGTCTTAGGGAGTACGGAACATTCCAGCCTATGACTCGTGACTGGGGAAGACCTAGAACGACGAGGACACCTGCAATGGACGAGGCAATTCTTCGTGCAGTTGACGATAACCCTAATGTCATCGTCAGAGAAGTTGCTGCTGTACAAGTTAACGTTGACCACGTCACTGTATGGAGAGTGCTACAGGAGAACCAGTTGTTTCCGTACCATGTACAGCGTGTGCAGGCACTATCAGCAGCTGATTGGCCTCCACGGGTACACTTCTGCGAATGGTTCATCCAACAATGTGTCAATCCTCATTTCAGTGCAAATGTTCTCTTTACGGATGAGACTTCATTCCAACGTGATCAAATTGTAAATTTTCACAATCAACATGTGTGGGCTGACGAGAATCCGCACGCAATTGTGCAATCACGTCATCAACACAGATTTTCTGTGAACGTTTGGGCAGGCATTGTTGGTGATGTCTTGATTGGGCCCCATGTTCTTCCACCTACGCTCAATGGAGCACGTTATCATGATTTCACACGGGATACTCTACCTGTGCTGCTAGAACATGTGCCTTTACAAGTACGACACAACATGTGGTTCATGCACGATGGAGCTCCTGCGCATTTCAGTCGAAGTGTTCCTACGCCTCTCAACAACAGATTCGGTGACCGATGGATTGGTAGAGGCGGACCAATTCCATGGCCTCCACGCTCTCCTGACCTCAACCCTCTTGACTTTCATTTATTGGGGCATTTGAAAGCTCTTGTCTACGCAACCCCGGTACCAAATGTAGAGGCTCCTCGTGCTCGTATTGTGGACGGCTGTGATACAATACGCCATTCTCCAGGGCTGCATCAGCGCATCAGGGATTCCATGCGACGGAGGGTGGATGCATGTATCCTCGCTAACGGAGGACATTTTGAACATTTCCTGTAACAAAGTGTTTGAAGTCACGCTGGTACGTTCTGTTGCTGTGTGTTTCCATTCCATGATTAATGTGATTTGAAGAGAAGTAATAAAATGGGCTCTAACATGGAATGTAAGCGTTTCCGGACACATGTCCACATAACATATTTTCTTTCTTTGTGTGTGAGGAATGTTTCCTGAAAGTTTGGCCGTACCTTTTTGTAGCACCCTGTATATCCCCAGACTTAAAAAAGAAAAAAAAGACATCTGCACGCAGACAGCGTACACATATTCCGTCCCGGGGTTTAACGAGGTGGTAAGAGGAAGGGCCCCTTAAAATCAGCCACGCCAAATCCGTTCATACCCATGCCAACCCTGCACCGATGAGGGCGAATGGCACAAGAAAAAGAAGATGGAGTATTCTTCGAATACCTGTTCTCTAAATTACCCAACAGTACTTCGCCAGAACTATGTCTCCTTTTCTTCCAAGGACTCAAAAAAAGTTCAATGTGTGTGTATTCCTAAGGGACCAAACCGCTGAGGTCATCGGTCCCTAGACTTACACACTATTTAAACTAACTTAAAGCAACTTACGCTAAGAGCAACACGCACACCCATGCCCGAGGGAGGACTCACTTCCGTATGGGCTACACCGAGGTTGCGACCCTAGCAGCGCATCTCTGAATTTATTTGACGTCTTTTGTCACGCTTGCTTTATCAGGACTCCAGTTACTCAACAAACACCCTAGAATTTATAGTACTGATGCTGTGTAAGTGACTGCCTTCGCAGATGCGCTGTACTTTCCCCCGATCCCCTCCATCAAATCGAAGTCTTTCATAACTCGCCTTCAAAAATGGTTCAAATGGCTCTGAGCACTATGGGACTTAACACCTGAGGTCATCAGTCCCCTAGAACTTAGAACTACTTAAACCTAACTAACCTAAGGACACCACACACATCCATGCCCGAGGCAGGATTCGAACCTGCGACCGTAGCGGTCGCGTGGTTCCAGACTGTAGCGCTAGAACCGCTCGGCCACACTGGCCGGCAACTCGCCTTCCGTGATGATGATTTTAGGTAATATAGCACCTCAACATTAGTCCTAAATACGTGTACAATGTGATATCCTGTAAATATTCTCCACTAATTATGCAATGTATCAAGTGGAAATTTTGTCGAAGTGTTGTCGCGCTTCATGCATGCGACAGCATTGGTAACGAAAATATTCTAGTGCTGCTGAATCTATCTGATAAATCTGCCAGAAACACTGGTAGAAGCAGCTCTCAGAGAGAATCAGTTTGGAAGATACGTAGAAACACACGAAGCGGTACTGACTACGACTTATCTTAAAAGATACACCGAGAAAACACAGATCTACATTTATAGCATTTGAGGAATTGAGAAAGATTTGGACAGTGTTCACTGGCGCACATTCTTTGAAATTTTGGAGGCAGCAGGAATCACAGCCATTTTTAGTGCTACGTACAGCACCGCCACCAATCATATCTTTATGAAACTTAAGGAGCTGAAGCGGAAATATTTCATGATATCACACAGAAAATTCCGCATTCTTTTCAACGGAAACTGGCCGAGAAAAAAAATTGTGTTGCATTACTTATTGAACCCCCTTCGTATTATGACAATGCTCTTACACATGCCCATGGGTAGACTAAAAACCGCAAGGCTTCAGTTTCTATTATTTCACATTACTGATTTCGAACGACCGGAATCAACTTTTCCAACCTGTGAACTTTTAATATCCATGATCCAACCGCCTGACGAAATACACCGATTATGTCACGTGGATACAAAACTGTGTAACCACTGACGGAAATTTTCCCGAGAAAATGAAATCCTTCTTGTGCAACGGCCACATCTAAGTAAACCCTTCCGATATTTTTGAGAGCTTTTACCGTTAACTGAATTCAACAGCGGTATGAGTTGTTACGCATGACGTTAGCAACTGAAGGACTATGAAATTCTTTATGTCGGAGGCCGTGGGATAAAGCGACGTTGGACGAGAGTGATGACTGACGGTGGAGCCACAAAACGAAAAGAAAGACACAAAAGAACGCACTGTTAGCTAGAGGTCACTTTGACCTCATGACGGATAGCTGCAATTACATGCACCGAGATAAATCTGCGCTGCCTAGTGTGCTAATCTCTGCTCGTTTGTAAAGAAAGTGTAGAAAGCGTGCACGTCTGTCACTGAGGCACGCCTACAAATGCCCTCCGTATTAATCGCTATGCGGCTTTCCGACAGCTGTTAACGGTTTCTTGGAGTCCTCCGCCGTAATCTGTCGTATATTTCGTAAGAGGGGAGTGTCTAAGGAGAAAGATGCGTAAAGTTCTTCCCCGTATGAGAAGTCTCATTGTTACTAGTGCGTACGTTATTAAAGTGTGTTTTATACGTTCGAACTTCTGGTCAAAATCGACTACTGGTGTGAGAGTGCGTCTCGTGCCTGTTTTTAAATAGACTGCCAATCATCCGAGTAAGTGAGTAACATTAGTGATCGGTTAACAATGTAACCTTTAATTGTTTAAATTGCGAGTTTATAAAATGATATGACCGGTTCGATTGTGCTAGCAATCATTTTTGTATTATAAAATATTGTTACAAGGCATAACGCATAACATGTTGTACAATCAAGTACTGAGTCATTAAAACTACAGTACGATATTGTATGATGTGAAGATAATTTCTATCACACCGGTTATATCATTTTATAAATTCGCATTTTAGGCAAAGATGTTTCAAATGACTCTGAACACAATGGGACTTAACATCTATGGTCATCAGCCCCTAGAGCTTAGAACTACTTCAACTTAACTAACCTAAGGACGTCGCACAGATCCATGCCCGAGGCAGGATTCGAACCTGCGACCGTAGCGGTCACGCGGCTCCAGACGGAAGCGCCTAGAACCGATCGGCCACACTGGCTTGCCGGCAAAGAAGGGTTATGGTGAAAATTCACTTTTCTACATTCTTGACCACATCAATTCTTATAAAATGATCAGTTGACTACGCCGAGTTTTAAAGTTGTAAAATCCTGAGCGTAGTGCAGATTACGTACGCACAGAAAAGAGTTTTGTAGCGTCGTTTGCTAACATCTGCATTTAACGTATTCCCATCGCATCCACTTAAGCTTACACAAATTTGTTTCGTGTTCTAATGTCTTCTTAGTTTTTATTTCTAATCTGTTTCATGTTCGTATCATTTCAAGGGTTACTTGGGGACTTTATATTCTTCCTACTAGTGTCCTGTCTCCAGAGTATCCTGCAAACAGTTGTTTGTGTTTTGCAGTGGATGGACAAACAAAAAGCCTATACTGTGCATAAATGAGACCGGAAATAGACAAACGTTTTTAATTACAGTAATTTTAACCATGAGAAAATCAGTTCATTTGAAGAGAAAAATAATTTTCTGTTGATTCCACTTAGGAAAAAAAGACATAAAGTAAAAAGACTTCATTTATTGCATTGTATATATTGTTTGACGTGTTCGTATGATTTTTCGATCAAATAAACGCGTTGTCGCCGTACCACCTTTGTCAAGAACATCCACTTTCAATTTCTCTTTGGTCACAAATAAACTATTATCATTGCAACAACTGATTCCCTATTTCGACTTTCAATGAGTGGAACGGTCCCGCATAACATCTCTTTCACCGTTCGAATGCCAAATTGTACATCAGACAGATCTCACAAGACATGCCATTCTGGCGCCGACATGTAAACAATAACGACCACTCGAGAGCGATGAGACGCAATAACGAAACGATATGTTGGTGGCGCTGAGGAAGACTCATTTGCCACGAGTACTCGATTGAGACAAGAAGGACGCTTCTGTAAAACCTGGACGGCGGGAGGGGGGGGGGGAGGAGAGGGGAGGGGAGGGCATAATATAAACCCTTTATAGCGCGTTCGTCCTTTGCAATGCAGTGCAGCATCGATTCTGTATGTTATAGTTTCGACGAATCCTTCCTATTTTTCCGCTATTTTTCCGGGGGTATATAACACCAGACGTCGAGTTACTGCATTATCTGATAGCAGGACTTCACCATTCTCATCTTTTAACTCCATCCGTCTCATTGACTGTGAGAGCACAAAGCAACCAATAGCCAGCGTACTTAAGAGAGGCGCCCACTTCTGCATTACTATAAATCAGTTTCTCCCCTTAACGACTACTACAATCAAAATCTGAAGAGACTATTTAGCCTACATTTTTTATTTTCATGCTTAGTGACAAATCTTTTATTTTAGTATTTCTATTCTTGCTCTCGCCTATTATAAATAGCTTTACACTGATGCTTCTTTTGAAATGTTGTAAATAAATATAAAGCTGCAACATCAACCAAAATTGTAAGAACAGTGATTCATTATAGAATGTGCAAAGTGCTATATTAAAAATTCTATATTACTAAGTCATACACCAGAGAGGTAAAAGCCGTTCCACATTTCCAGTTCCTACTAGCATTTCGCACCTACATTGTTATTCGGTCAATTTTTTTTCTTCTGCGTCTTTTTTTTTATACGCGTAATACAAATAAGAAAAAACTGGACAATAAACGACACCGAGTATGTAATTTTCTATCTTAAAATTTATGTTGAAACGGACACGATATCAAAAACTATTTGTCATGACTATAAAGAAAGGTTCAATCTTGATAGTGAACGAAAATTCAAAGATCCACCACAAACACATTGCACTACAAGACTACTTCTATCAGTCAACACACGAATATGGAATGCCTTATTGACAGGATGAAAGTAATATTACGCTCGTTGCTGTTTCCCAATAACAGCACGTAACACAGTTTCAGTAATAAGCGCATAACATCAGCAAAAAAATAAAGCGATGCCCATACGACTAATTTCGACACCTAGTTTTTGCATCATTTTTGATAACTTTATATTTTGAAATACGTCTATTGTGCAATTTTAACTTAATAATTTGTTGCTATTTATTATGGAAGCCAAGGTGGATGTGAGTGTTAACTCCGGAATGAAAATACTTTGTGACATGTAGCTCGTCGATGTGACTGATGGTTGATGGAATGGAGCCACATTGGAGAAGAATTCAATTCAAATTCGCTTCTGACTACCGATATCAATGTTTTCTGTGCGTTTCCTAATTCGCTCAAAGTAAATAAACGAATAGTTCCTTGGAATAGATACGACCTGTTACCCTTCCTATATTCGGTCTCTTTCACGATGACTTCGTCGTCTTTTGAACGTTAACCCCTATTCTTCCTTCATTTTCGTCAGTCTAACCATTTTGTACATATTCTCGATATTTTTACGCTCTTAATGCAAAGGTGTGCGTATATTGACGAAACTGCAACTTGTATGTCCGATACATTTTTTTATTGTAATGAAGTGCTTTTTTTCTAACGAGAAAAATACTAAGTTGCCCAAAACAGATCTCTCTGTTCGTTATTGTCTCTCAGTTGTAGCTTTCCCTCCTCCACCGCACTGTAAGTCAGCCACATTATATACGAATGCATATAAAACTAATTACATTTGACGCTATACGCCACAAGACAGTAAGTTACATTAACCTTTGACTAAGTTGAAAAATAATTCATCTTTAAGAAAAGCAGTGGCATTTGAACTGACGAATTAGAAAATAGAGAAGGATCCAAGGGACGGGAGGAAATGTTCACTGAAATTACGTCACAGCTACAACTGCTTCCAATCTCGCTACTACCGCTCCATCTAGCGACGAATATTGCAACTACGTACGTAGCTCAGGTACGTCACGCACGGTATAGCGAACACATACTACATTCACTTCTGCTGGTGGGCAGTTTTTCAATTGTAACTAGGAATGTGGGCGGAAAGTAAAAAAAAAGATATTTTATAGATATACAATAGAAAAGAACGATATAGGAGACATTGATTCTGATAGGTTCACACACAAATGTGGTTAAATGACGCTCGTTTAAGATCTACGTAGACTTCTTAACTCAGCTTCATTATGTACAGCAAATAAGCGGTATTTACTGTTAAGTAAACCTGCATTTGAAAATCTGTGTGGCAGCAGAAACATTTTGATGTATACAGGGTGTCTTAAGACGTGACCGACAAGCTTTGAGTTGCGATACAGCCAGCCATTTCCTGAGGAGGAGCAACGACCACTTAGGCAATCAATGCTACTGTGGCGACAACTGAAGCACCGTTTAACACATTTACGCCATTTGAGGTAAGCTGAACGCCGGAACCATCGATACGTGTCGCGAGATGAAATAAGAATCTGTCCGCGTTCGACACATCGAAACAATAACTGCTATGAAAATACGAAGCATATAATGAGACTCTGGGCACACAATTTGATCACCTGTAAACTTATTTCAACGTGTTTTAATAAATTCAATTTGTGTGCAATAGTTGATTCATGCTCATAACAAACTGCATGTTAAAAAGGACATGTACCTGAGCAAAAAACATCCCTGTGTGCTCTCCAAGATTGACGGTGAGGTTCTGAAACACAAAATAAAACAATTATCTGTTTTTAAATTAATATTTCGTTTAGACTTTGCACATTGTATATACGGTGCTTGTTACAATACTTGATTTTATTTCCTACGTTGTTTTCGGTTTTTTTGGTCAGCTCATCTGTCACAACTACGCACGACTATGTCGTTGACACGGATTATTCTGCCTACTTTTTGGTGCTGGGTCTCTACCTCCTTGTGTGAATGCCCTGTGCACGATTTTTTAGGCAATTTGAGGCACTAATATTTAGATGACACTCGCTGCTTATGTCGAACTATCGCATACCTTCATGCTTTTCCCAATACAACCATACTGTGACAAGGTGCAAAATGATGCGTCAACAATGAATGAATGAATCCACGTGAAAGAGGCCTAATACTCAGGAAGACGTTTTGAAATTTGTTTGTATGTAAGGAGGTGTCAGTGAGTGGAGTCCAATGTAACCACGCAACGCCTAGAGAACTGTAAATATGGTGCACATATAACTTAACGGTGAGGTTAAGACTTCATAATCTCCATTAAGAGTGGGGATAGCCCTGTGAAAAGTATGTCAAATAAAAAAGGAAAGAAAAAATCCTAAAATAACCAATGTTAGTGTCGAATCCAGAATTTTCGGTGCCGTTGGGGTAACACTTCCGATAACGTTTGACTCATAAGTTAGTCGCACGGTACAAAATACTGCGGAGAGGAGTTGAGTTCGCCGTATTAGTGTCACGGTCAAATTAATTTATTTCGCTTGTTCAAAATTTATTTATCCATAGCCAAGAGAGGAAACTGGAGTTTTCACATAATGTTTTGTGTTAGTAGTAATACTGAACGAATCTGGAAAAGAGTTTTCTCAATAATTTCCTAGCTTAAGTTCCACTTTGAGTGAGGATTTGGTTTCTTCTTACCATATAATGAAAAAGTGTGACAGAATAGACAACGTCGGGTAATCAACAAATTGAGAAAGGTGATCAGCTATTGACATTAGGTGTACTTTAATTTTAATTCTTTTCGGACTCTTCAGTATCATAAGTAGGAGGAGCAATCTAGTCTTATATGTAAAATATGCCGCACTACTCCTGTTTCGTATTGCCAGTTTCGCTACGCTGTGTTAGTTAAACAGTCACTGTGCCACCATTTACTTAACAATGTAAAGTTGCAAACAGTGTACTCTTGTCTTAGCACTCCTGATGCGTTTTGCTGTACAGCATCTTCAAATCTTGCTGGATACTCAGTATGTAATCAACACTTATCATCCTTACTTAAAAGAACATGGCATTTTCCATTTGTGCTGGTTTCATTTTATTTGTTCACAACTAATTTCAGGCATCTAGGCCATTTTCAAGTGATTTTGTGGTTCTATTCAAAATAGAGGGGCTTACATTACCTCCACGAATAGACATGCAATTATGTCAGTGTAAGTATATTTGAAATACAATTACCTGCAATAGAAAAACTTGCCTTACGTACTGAAATGACAGCGTCTCTAAATTTGTGTTTATTTAACAGTGATGTTAAGTAAGCATTTTCAGTATTGATCATATTCCGTGTATCCATCAAGATCTGAAAGTGCCGTACAGTGAAACGTCTCAGGCGGAAAAAAATTATTTTGACGACTAAGACAGGAGTACTGGCGGAGGTAAAGCTGTGAGGCCGGGTCGTGAGTCGTTCATAGGGAGCTCAGTTGTTAAAGCCTGTGTTGCCCACGAAAGGCAAAGGTCCCGAGTATTTCAGAGCACATTCCAATGCAGAATGAAAAATTCATTCTCGAGACGAGAGTAAGTCGTTTGAGCCAAACATGGTCGCACATTCACCGACGGATTTTTTTGTCCAACGTAATGAAATTTCAACTGCGCCGTGAAATATGGTCTTCTTTGATGCGTAACGCAATTTTTATATCATTCATTTTATGTGCGCCCTATCAATCTGAACAGGCAAATGTCTGCATGTAATGTACGTACAGTACACACACAGAATATTAAACAATGTATGCAACACAATATGTACCTTCGTTTTTTAACTGATACAGAGGCTTATATCAAGTTTGAAGGAGGACAATATTGAGCTGAAAAACACAAATACCTTCATAAATCGTTTCTCAACATGTACGAAAATTGTAATTTGCTGTAGGTGTAACTTCCGATGTAAACAAACGCATGACACGCCACAGGGTAAATGCCTCGCAGTCGGACGTCAATCCGTATGAAAGATTTACTTCATTCGGAATAGAAACAAGTGCAGCTAACTTTACATTTGATATAAGTATACGACATCATAAATGTGGTAAGAAACGAAATGGTTTGTGTAAAAATGGGTTGCTGTATTTTTCCTGTAATTTTAACGCACAACCACGGACATCTATCACCAGTATGATGGATACTAACCTCACAGGAAGTTGTTCATTGCTGTGTTAAGGAGCGTCCCTGTTTTCATTACGGAAACGGCCTCTATGTTGTGACGTCGTTCTGAGCCAGTGATCCGTGTGCTGCCTGGATGTTGAACTTCGGCTGTCTGATCGTACCAGCCATACATGCTCATATATTAATTTTTTTGCCAAACTACAACATGGCTGCTAGGAAATGTCACTAGAACACGAAAAGGAAGTACTTTTAGATTCAGCTCCCACAACAGCCTATTAGATCACATGTTGCCAAAGTTCAAACAAGAAATCAGTCTACAATTCTTTGTCACGAACAGACCGATGGAAATTTGTTTGTCATACTACGTCATGGCGGACGATGCAAAGCACATGAATCTGCAGACAGGCTGCAGTTCTATACTCTGGGACCAGACTTCTACATCCAGGTTGTATGGAAATCGCTGCTCTCGGCCGAGCAAGCAGGCCTATACTACGCATGCCGTGTGATCGTTTAGCAGCGTAGCGGCTGTAGGCGTGCCTACTTGGCGCTCGCTAATAGCTGGCCGCCCTAGGACCGCAGCCAGCTATCAATTGTTCAGAAGCAATAATGCTGGATTACAGCGCGTAGTGAAATAATCCCGGACTAATAGGATTTCTGAGGCTAACAATTACCAGCTCTGCTCTCGCCGGCTGCGGCGTGCAAGAACCCGCGGCGGAGTGCGCTGCGCTCCGATCCGATCCGATCCGCAATTTGCGGTGGGGCTGTGCTTTCTCGCTGTAGACTCGCCGCTTCCGCGAGAAGCGGCACATGTCGCAAGCCCGACCGGTGAGCCCTTGCGACGGAGACTGGTAGCTAAGAAGACACGCCTGTTTCGTATGTCAGATACCTACCACTGTCAACAAACATACCATCATCTCTGTTGACACGTTCGTAGCTCTCTTGATGCAAAGCAACTGCAGAAAGTAATGGAGAGGAGCGTGGGAAAACAGTGCCCCACTGTCACTGTCTTACTGCACAATAACATCTTATACTCGCAGAAATAATTATTGTTAATGATACAGACTAACGGAATGTAAGTTTTCCCTCTACTCACCGCATGGTGTCGCTAGGATACGCCGTAAAGAGAACTTGGATACACAAATACTTATAAAATCCTCTGGCGGCCGCTGTGTTTTTATCCGACTACATGCAGCACCTAAAATTAGCTTCGCTACCAGATAATCAGCCACCTACAAGCCACTCGTATAACAAACCATTGACTTAATATGTAACATCAAATCAGAACTTTCGTTATTTAATGAAAGGATGAACCAAATGTCTTGCAAATTATAGAATATTCCGTCAACACTTGAGGAACATAAATATAACAAAATCTTAAATACACTGTAGGAGAATCCTGGACATGACGATAATGCTGACATTAATGGTTAAAGTCTAATTAAACAGGCAAAAAACTACTACATTTCTATGTACACTTTAAACAGTGAGAAACTAATGTAAAGGCACACTGGTGAACACTATAAGATAATTACAAAAGGCTGACAACTGATCGTTTGGGGCAGTACGGAACGGCATTCGCAATTCTAATATTGCGAAAGGGCTATTATTAATTTACATTTTCTTACAAGTTTAATTTAAAAGAGTAACAAGGTGACAAAAGTCATGCGATAGCGGTATGCACATATACAAATGACGATAGTATCGCGTACATAAGGCATAAAAGAGCAATGCATTGCCGAATATGTCATTTGTACTCATTTGGCTCATTTGAAAAGGTTTCCGAAGTGATTAGGACCGCACGACTGGAATTGAAACAATTTGAACGCGGAATAGCAGGTAGAGCTAAATGAACGGTACATTCCATTTCGGAAATCGCCAGGGAATTCAATATTCGGAGATCCACAGTGTCAAGTGCTTGCCGAGGATACCAAATTTCAGGCATGACCTCTCACCAAGGATTACGCAGCGGCCGACGGTTTTCACTTAACGACCGAGAGCAGCGACGTTTGCCTAGAGTTCTCAGGGCTAACAGACAGGCAGTGCAACATGAAATAATTGCAGAAATCAATGTGAGACGTACGACGGATGTATAAGTTAGGACAGTGCGGCGAAAGCTAGCGTTCATGGACTATTTCAGCAGACGACCGACGTGAGTGCCTATACTAACAGCACAATAACGCCTCCAGCTCCTCTCATGGTCTCGTGACCACATCGTTTGGACGCTAGATGACTGAAAAATCGTGGCCTAGTCAGATGAGCTCCGATTTCAGTTGGTAAAAGCTGATGGTAAGGTTTGAGTGTGGCGCAGGCTCCAGGTTGTCAACAAGGCACTGTGCAAGCTGGTGGTGGCTCCATATCGGCGTGGGCTGTGCTTACATGGAATGAACTGGGTCCTCTGGTCCAGCTGAATTAGTCATTGACTGGAAATGGTTATGTTCGACTACTTGGAGGCCGTTTGCAGCCATTCATGTACTTCAAAGTCGCAAAAAACAATGGAATTTTTATGGATGACAATGCCCCATGACACCACGCCACAGTTGTTCACGACTGGTTTGAAGAACATTCTGATCGATTCGAGCAAATGATGAGCCATCCAGATAACCCAACATGAATCCCATTGAACATTCATGGGACATAATCAAGAGGTCAGTTTGTGCATAAAATCCTATACCGGCAACACTTTCGCAATTATGCACTATACTGAGGCAGCATGGCTCAATATTTCTGCAAGGGACTTCAAGATGTTGCACTATACAGGCCAAAAGGATTTCCGACGCGATATTTGGAGGCATCGCGTGATTTTTGTTACCTCAATGTAGTCACTTCATCCACGGCATTCAGGAAGTCACGTGAGGAAAGCCCAGCTTGGGCTTCACATGATCGATGTTTTCTTAAGAAATATTGATTAACGTCTACATCCGCATGATTAATCTGAGTTCACACGTAAGTATTTGCTCGTGGTTCATAGAACTTTCAGACTATGTCACGACTGTTCCGTTCTAGAATAGCATGTTGGAAAAATTAACGCCTAGAGTTTCCCGTCCTTGATCTGATATCTCTTTTATTACGATGGTCGTTTCTCGCTATGTAGATGGGATTCAACAGAACATTTTAGCATTCAGTGTAGGAAGTTGGCGGTGTAAATATGGTGAAAATCCTACCGCAATAAAAAAAAGTCTTTGTTTTAATGACTGCCACCCCAAATCGCATATCAATATCCCTGACGGTCTCTCCCCTGTCTTGCAATAACACAATACGAGCTGACTTTCTCTGAACATTTTGAAGTCTCCTATCAGTTCTATCTAGTAAAGATTCCATACCGCCCAGCAACAGTCCAGAAGAGGATACATGAGAGCAATGTAGAGTGCCGTTTTAATACATCTGCTACATATTCTAAGTATTCTGCTGATGAAACGCAATATCTGATCCCTCTTGTCTGCAAAATGTCTGCGTCACGGTTCAAATTCAAGATATTCGTAATTTTAATCCGTAGATATTTAGTTTAGTGAAAAACTTTTACACTTATGCGAATTATCTTATTGCCGATTTTAATGGATTTTTTTAGAATTCATGTCAAGGATTTGATATTTTTAATTGTTTATGGTCAATTGTCACTTTTTGGTGCATACAGAGATCTTGTCTAAATCATTTGGCATTTCTGTTTGATCTGATGATGAAAAAATGACTCTGAGCACTATGGGACTTAACTTCTGAGGTCATCAGTCCCCTAGAACTTAGAACTACTTAAACCTAACTAACGTAAGGACAGCACACACATCCATGACCGAGGCAGGACTCTAACCTGCGACCGTGATCTGATGATGATTTTACTAGACTGTAGACAACAGCATCAAATGCAAACAATCGAAGATGCCTCCTCAAATTATCTTCTGAATCTTTTTATATAGCTTAAGATCAACAGGGGGGGGGGGGGGGTGCAACACTTACTTGAGGAACTTCAGATACCATTATGTTTTCATTAGATACGTCTTGTCAATCACTGAGAACTGTGACATATCTGATAGGAAGTGACCGATTCAGAAGCACAACTGAGACGATAGTCCATAGACAAGCAATTTGATTAGAATTCCGTTGTGGAGAACTGCGTTAAATGTATTCTGGAAAGCTAGAAATATGAAATTAACTTGAGGTCCATGGTCGATAGCAGTAGTTACTTCTCGTGAATGAAAAGCCAATTGTGTTCCAGAAGAACCATATTCCCTAAATCCCTGCTGACTATGTACCAATAGATTGTTTTCTTCGAGGAATGTCATAAAGGTGTAATACAATATAAATGTGCCGAAATCTTATTGTAAATCTATATCAGTGAGATGGGTGTCGACCCGTGCAACTTTCGAGACGTTAGATACGGATCGTTCGTGTAGCGAGCTGTTGTATATACGAAGGTTGGAACTTAAATCTGCGAGCAGCTTTGCGAAAGAAGCCGTTGCACTTTCTGCGCAATGGCTGCTCTGTTCGGTCGGTGAGACTGGGAGTAGTGTACCATCCACCAACTTCCCGAACTTAAGTCCTTGTGACTTTGATTTGATTCCGAAGATGAAGGAACCACTTCGTAGCATTCGCTTCAGAACTGTTCCAGAGATCCGACAGGCAGCAGACCGCTCCATTCGCACCATCAACAAAACAGGCTCTGCTGACGGTATGCTACGCCTTTCACTTCGCTGGCAACGGGTTCTACACAACGCTGGCGACTACTTTGAAGGACAGTAACAGGCGCAGTCATGTAGCGATTGTGAATAAATAGTTGTCACTATTTAAGTTCCAACCCTCGTAATTGCTAAACAATACTTGAGAAGGAATCTAAATCGTCTAAAATCATATTCATCATATTCTATATGAATCTAAACCTTTTTTGGTGAATGAATTTCGGAAAACCGTGTTTAGTAAGTGCGCGTTAGTGACGCTGTCCTCGGTAACATTACATTGCTAACGCGCAATGAAGGTATTGTCTCTCGCCGCTTGTACACTTCATATACCAGACTCTCCTTGCATTCGCTACCAGATTTAGAGACGGAGTTCCATTGTACAAGTGATTGAAAGTATCTCGCATTGAAGTTTGCGCCAAGTGTCAGCATCTTGGAGATTTTGCTTTACTTTACACCTAGCATTCTTTTTTCGCTGCTTCTGCGGCAGTATCCCGACCAGTATACCAAGGGAGGTCCGTTCTTTCTCTTATTAATTTACTTGGTATAAACCACCAGCTGTCGTCAACACTGTTTCTTCGAACTTAGCTATGCTTGTTCGACGCTTACACAGTCTGTATGGAAAGAATTGAGACCTAATGGCGTCGATCAATGACTTTCGGGGTGTCATGTGGGAAAAGCACAAGTCGAGTTTGAAATCTGCAAAGACGCACCATTGATAGGTTAACTGCCAGCAAAAACTTTCTCATCAACATCGTTTGGTTGCAGATGACAAGCTACTTGTAGTAATTAACATAAAAGTGATCCAGAAAATTCATGCACACCGAATGTAAAGGTATTTACAAAGAGAAACCATCTGTAGTTTATACTAAAAATGCACATAATTTTATAATCATTTAAGAAAAATGCTCACATTGCAGAATAAATAAAAACGAAAAACCACTGATGATGGCACAGCGGTGCCGAAACATGTTCGGGTACTGAGTAAAACGGTGTTTTGCACAACTGGCGGACCTCACATCCAAAAATTTTAACTGCAAACACGGCCAATACATGGAACTGCTAATCAGAAAGATGGATGATCGATATTTTTATAATGCACGTTGGCTGTCAGAAGTAGAAGCGACGGATCGGCTTACCTTGCGGGAAGGCGACGGCGGGGTGGACGGCGTCGAGCGCGGGCGGCAGTCCGAAGGGCCCGGCGAGCCCCGGCACGGGCGGGTGGAACTGCGCGCCTGGCGCAGACTTCAGGTAGCCCGCCATGTAGCGCGGCAGCTCCAGGTCGCCGCCGCCTCCGCCGCCGCCGCCGCACGAGCCGCCGCTGCTGCCGCCGGAAAGGAAACAAAACAGCGACCGTTAGCACATCAGAAGGCGAGTCAGCTCTGACGTTACACTAACGAGGGAATGGTTCAATCACACATGTCGAAACAATTTCTGAATATTTTTACTCAGGAAGAAACCAATAAAAGAAATGCAGTGTCGAAATTTTAGCAGATAAGAGGCACAAAAGGTGCTTTGTTTTTTGTTTAATTGTTGAAACTAATCGTTTTTGTCGCACGAAGTGACTGAGCGAATTTGAAGCCCCTAACGGTACAAAAAAAAAAACCGTATCGTTAACGTTTTGAACAAGAGGAAGCACTTATCGACAGCTAAAATGCTGCACATGCAATTCTTACAAAGTGGCTGGAAGAGGAAAATAAATCAAGGTAGTATTTGATGTTAAATTGTAGACGACTTCCATCAGTTGTGACTCTTATTTATCGTATCGAAATGAAATATTTCTTGCGCACACATCACATTACCACAATTCCTGTAGCACACTTCTAGCGAAATTTTTTGAATAATGTGTATTTTAGTAATAATGAGATCCTAGTTTATTTTCCGTAGTTGGCACAATAAAGCCGGCCGGTGTGGCCGTTCGGTTCTAGGCGCAACAGTCTGGAACCGCGTGACCGCTACGGTCAAAGGTTCGAACCCTGCCTTGGGCATGGATGTGTGTGATCTCCTTAGGTTAGTTAGGTTTAAATAGTTCTAAGTTCTAGGGAACTGATGACCTCAGAATTTAACCTAGGGACATCACACACGTCCATGCCCGAGGCAGGATTCGAACCTGCGGTCGCACGGTTCCAGACTGTAGCGCCTAGAACCGCTCGTCCACCTCGGCCGGCAGTAAGAAATGGTCCTGGCCGTTGCGCTTCTTATTGTGCTGCATACCGGGCGTACTTGAAGCAATTCGTAAGACGTGAGGAATCGAACTGATAATGCACAAATGACTGAAATTTGAGAATACTTACCTCCTGATAAGCTTCAAATGACGCAGAGCTATTGGAAATTATGTTCTCCAACAATTTCCTTAAAAATACTTTCCACAGTAGAAAAAATCATTAATCGACACTCACACTGATTTTTCCCGGAGGATCCTGAATTAATTATATCAACAGTTTTTTCTTCATCCTCCTCAAGCAAAGTATCGTTATTTTCCGTCATTCAGTCGAACAAAAGCAAAGAATTAATTTCTGCAACTGGTTAGAAACCGTTTGCAATCAAATGTCGAAAATTATTCTTTTGTACTTTTCCACCTTTTTATAGGTCGATTATAAGAATTTTGTCACTAAACAGTCCTTTTTTATTTTTGGTCCTAATACGCCTTGAGATTCCAGAAGATAGAAACCTGCGGAAACAGTAATCCACTCACACTTATCACTGTCATTCTCGTACGTGAATGTGTCATAGCATTAATCGATTGCACAACAGACTGTTTCTTTTGTCTCCTCAGAATGATAAAGTGCAATTTGACATCAGCTACGAATTAATGGCGTATTCTCTACACTTTTACTTGAACTAAACTTCGTTATTTTGCGGCTTCCTATACTGTATGACTTCTTCAATCTCCTTAATAGGTTGAAGAAGACGTGAACTCAACAATGTTCATGTCAATTGTGATTCACATTGGTCAGTCCCGTAGATGTTCATCAGTAACAGCGCACTGCCTCTTGTGAACAACTCTACAAGGTTCATATCGCACGGAAACTCCTCTAAAGAAGGGTTGTTCGCATTATTTACTTAATTTTACTGGTTTATGTTTGTTATTAATGAGAGTAACAGAACGTTGTGGCCACCCTGTACAGTAAATATTTCTGATAGTTTTTCTTTCACATTTTTGCGAATTTTATTTTGGCGCATATTTATTACTTCATGTAAGTCTTTCTCGAATTTATACAGTTCACGGTCAGATGTTATAATGCAAAAGTGGCTTTGCACACTGATTAACATTAACTGTTAAACACAATGAACATTTATTCAGTTTTATTTCTATTGTCAACACTTACGCTACCGCAAAACCAACTGATATTAAACAAGATGCAAATTTGAGTGGACACTAACTATGGACAATTATTTCAGAGAAACTATCAATGAAACTGAAGTTTCCTTTACAAATTACGATTCCGCCAAGTTGTGTTATCCATTTACTAGTGCGCCGTCAACCTAGGATATGCGCCCGCCATGTTGCGCAAGTGCAATCTCTACTGCTCCAGTTGTGGTGTACAGTACTCCAGTTGGGGTGTACAATTCTCCAGCCGCTTGGCGAACTACGAATTTGGCAACTTTTAATATTTTTGAGAATATTTACAGTGCGTCTGTGCAACTAAAATTTTGACAGGGTCTTTCTTTCGGTGAATTCTTCCCGTGTAAAAAAAAAAGTGTCGTAGGAGTAAGACAAGCAGTTTCGGACAGCAGATTGTGTCGGATAAAATCTGTTTCTACAGGTTAGTGCTAGCGACACCACTTCTTGCGCCACTTCAGTGTGAACTACGAAGGAACAAGACCATTTACACGATTTTGAATCAAAACAACGATGCGTTTTAGTGTGGTAGCAACTTTATCTCTTCCTGGCGGGTTTTTCGGCGCACAAAATTATCTTTGGTGTGTAGTGTTTAGTTAGCAATTAAGTGATTTGATACTGTTCACCATAATATTCTATTAACTAAGACAGAAAGAGAGGTACCGAATGACTGGTTCTCACCGTACCTCAACATACGAAGAGTAGACATAAAAATACCTGAAAAGTCCGAACTTTTGGTAGGACGCTTCTCAGAACTAAACTACCTTAATATAGCCTAGCAATTTCCCAGCGTAGTTTATTGTGGCCAGCAATATTCCTGATTTACAGGGGTTGGACAAAAACATGGAAAGACGGCAAGAAATGCACGCTTGAACATAAATGCAGATGCCAGCCACGACTACAGGTTGTACTGCTGTATCTGACCACGAACGGCGTACTATTCATATGTACACTCATTTATTAGCCTTGGAATTCTTTTCTGGCGAACATACGTACAAAACACGAACACAGTTCTCAAATTGCAGGAAAGGGCTATAAAAATAATAAGCAAAAATAGTAGTCGAGCTCACTGTAAAAATCTACTAAAACACTAGTGATTTTAACTGCGCCGTTAAGTACATCTACCAGTCAGTTTTACACATCAAAAATACCATTAATAATTACTGCATAAGCAACTCTCTCCATGACCACGGAACAAGACCAAGATTGAACTTACGCTTACCAAGAAAGAATGAATATGAAACTTAAAACAAAATTTTGTAGCAAAGAATAAAACTGTACAGTAAATCGCCAAAGGCGATTGAAGAGATTACTAAGACAAACTTATTTAAAAAGGCAATGACAGCTACCTATTAAATTAATTCTACACAGTGAAACATTACGGATTACTTAGCTAACAGAGACCAGGTGTTCGGAAAAAAAAGGTAACACATTTGAACAATAAGAATAATAAAGCACATTATTTCACATAATACTTCCCCACTATGTTTTTTCCTTCTTTTTTTGTTTTCTGGAAAAACTTACTCCGAAAGTTGTACAATGTGCACTGATCAGCCAGAACATTATGACCATCAACCACAACCGATACGTTCGCCTGTGACACAGATAACAGCGGCGATGCGTCATGGCATGGAGGCAGTGAGGGCTTGATAGGTCGCTGGATGAAGTTAGCATGGCATCTACACACACAAGTCACGTAATTATCTAAAAATTACGGGAAGGGGGGCGATGAGCTCTGACGCCACGTTCAATCACATCCCAGATGTGTTCGATAGGGGTCAGATCTCCCGTGTAGGGGAGTCAGAAAAACGACTGGATCTCGCCACTGTGTTCCTAGAACCACTCCAAACTCCTGGTCTTGTCACATTCGCATTGACTTGTTGAAAAATGCCACTGCTGTCTTGGAAACGTGATCGTTGTGAAGGATTGTACGTGGACTGCAGCCAGTGCTCAATATTCCTCGGCCGTCATGGTGTCTTGCATGAGCTTCCACTGGACCCATGGATGTTCACGTGAATGTTCCACAGAGCATAATGGAGGCAGCCATCTTGTCTCCGTCCCGCAGCACAAGTGTCAAGAAGCTGTTCCTCTGGAAGTCAACGGATTCGCGATTTCACATCGGCATGATAAAGAAGGTATCGGGATTCATCAGACCATGTAACGCTCTTCCGCTGCGCCAGCGTCCCGTGCTGATGGTCACGTGCCCATTTTAGTCGTAGCTACCAATGACGTGTGTTAACGTTGGCACATGTATACGTCGTCGGCTGCGAAGGCCTATATTTGAAGTGTTCGGCGCACTGTGTGTTCAGACACAGTTGTACTCTACTCAGAATTAAAATCTGATGTTAGTTCTGCCACAGTTCGCAGCATGACCTACTTTACCAGTCCATCGAGCCTACAACGTCCGGCATCTGTAATGAGCAGTGCCAACCCAACTTCACAAGGTCTGGATGCTGTTTCACCCTGGTTTTCACCACGTGTTTAGGACACTCACCACAGCACTCTCTGCAATCCGACAAGTTGTACAGTTTCCCAAATGCTCGTGCCGAGCCTCCGGGCAATCATAATCTTCCCTCGGTCAGACTCAGGTAGAGGCGATCCTTCCCATTCTATGCACAGACAACACACTCACTGATACGACATGCAGCGTGCGTGTGTCTGACTAGTAATCATTCCTCTCCAGGTGACGCTGCTATCACCTGGCCGGATTAATATCGTTGGTACATTAGTGGTCATTTTGTTCTGGCTGATCAGTGTGTAACAATAACACCTTATCCTCATTCTCGGCTCAACATCTCACTCCTTAGTTTTTCGGGCTACTAACAGGGAAATTGCGGTACACTAAATGGAAACCACGCATCGCCTCCATGGTCCTGTCGTCAGCTGATAGTGTGTGTAGTGTTACGTTATGGAACAATAGGTGCGTGCAGTGACTGGGAGTGAGAAATGAAGCGTACCACTAGCTTTTTACTTTATTCAACAACTTCTTTGTGTAACAGTACTGAACAGTAAGAATAAACCGAATGAAGTAGTAATGTTTTAAACAGACTCGTCTTGTATTGGGGAGGGTGGAGAGGCTCCGAGCGTCTTTCGCCAACCTGATTTAGGTTTTCCACGGCTAACCCAAATTACTTAAGGCAAATGCCGGGACAGTTTGTACTATAAGGCCACGAGCGACTACCTGTTACATCATTGTCAGACTAGATCAGTAAGTACGTAAATAATTGATGTATAAATATTTTTGATTTGTAGTTCTAAATTTGTAATAGCAAGGCATGTTCAGTATACTTGTAAAAGTGTTCTACAGGTGAATACTACTACTTATATTACAATTTTATTGTATCTTTGGTTATAACTGATATTATTCTCCACAATGCAGACTGTGTCAATGTGTAGCTCGAATAAAGCATGTTAAACTTCCAAGGCGCTCTGTTCGGGTTGTATAGGACCAAGCAATTTCGGGTTGTACCGGACAAAAAAGATACTATAAAAACTTGCGTTGTTGAATCTAGAGTGCAGATATGTAGAGTAACTGAAAATAAAACAACAGTTCGTTGATACAAAAATGAGAGCGGTAAAGATTTCTGCTACGATTTTATGAAAATACACGAAGACTTAAGCTGAGTTCAGCTGAATCCCCTAGTTTGTAGCGAGCAACAGTTTCCAGCAAGGAAGACGATTCTCTGACAAACTACATGAGGTAATGGAAACTTTACATTTATTATCATTTACGATCCATTTAAAACATTTTTGTAGCGAAAACGACGTTTTTTATACATCAAAATTTTATGTCTGCTGCAATCGTCCACAAATTTAAACAACCAAAAATGGAAAGGGTAAAAAAAATATTAAAAAATTAACGAATGTATATTCTTATCACGCAGCTACGATTAGGGACTTCAAGAGAAGTTAAACGTAGTCTCATGTTAAGGTTATCACACATATAATGGTTGAATCACAGTGAGGGAGCGAAATCGTATAACAAAATTGAAATACGTGGGACAGTACGATTCTTGTGGGCTTAACATCTAAACTGCACACAGGTTGACCGTGAAATTCTGCCGGTGTATGAACGAAATGCAATGTCGAGTCCACCCGTATTGAAATGGTGCCATTTCGTTAGGGCCGCGCAGACGTGGCTGATGCTGATTGGGAAGTCTAGCTCTTACATTACACTGTTTCTACCTTTCCTACAAGCCGAAAGAACACCTGTGGTGGAGTGCGTATGGAAGGAGGTTGTAACGATGGGAACGTTTACCCAGCGGTTCTCGAATGGCTCTGTGACCAAGGAGCGGATTTCAGTCGTCGAAGAACTGAACCATTGGTAGAACGTTCCGACCGTTGTTTACAGAGACTGGATCACAGTGTTGAAAAATAATATCATGTAGCTGTGACGCTTTGCAGTTTAGTGCAGCATTCAATAAAAGTGACTTGGTCTGCAATAATAATGTGTTAACTTACTATTTGAAATTCGCTCGTATAATTCTAGTAACGTATCATACAGATGTTTAATGTCCCAGTAGCAAATCATTCAATCCGCCTCTGAATTGCTTCATTGGCTTTCTTTAATCCGACCCGTTGGGGAACAGAGGATGAACCACATTTTCCTGAAATTCTACCAATTAACCGAAGTCGAACATCCGCATCCCGTACTACTGTCCTTAAATTCTCCATTCATTTAATATCGCTCTCTAACGTCGCGCCTGGGTCAAGCACCAAATAAATAATGCAGCATTCGAACATTACGGCATTATTTTTCCTACTTACTGTGTATACATTAACTTACATTTTTCTACATTTAAATAAACAAAGTACGCGAAGGAACTTGCCCCCCTTCTTGCAGCGGTGCACCGTAGATTTCTAGAAGAGCGTAGCGTTCCAAAAGATTGTAAAAGGGCACAGGTCATCGCCGTTTCCAAGAAGGGACGTCGAACAGATGTGCAAAACTATAGACCTATATCTCTAACGTCGATCAGTTGTAGAATTTTGGAACACATATTAGGCTCGAGTATAATGACATTTCTTGAGACTAGAAATCTACTCTGTAGGAATCAGCATGGGTTTCGAGAAGGCGATCGTATGAAACCCAGCTCACGCTATTCGTCCACGAGACTCAGAGGGCCATAGACACGGGTTCCCAGGTAGATGCCGTGTTTCTTGACTTCCGCAAGGCGTTTGATACAGTTCCCCAGAGTCGTTTAATGAACAAAGTAAGAGAATATGGACTATCAGACTAATTGTGTGATTGGATTGAAGAGTTCCTAGCTAACAGAACGCAGCATGTCAGTCTCAATGGAGAGAAGTCTTCCGAAATAAGTCATTTCAGGTGTGCCGCAGGGGAATGTCTTAGGACCGTTGTTATTCACAATATATATAAATGACCTTGTGGATAATATCGGAAGTTCACTAAGGCTTTTTGCGGATGATGCTGTAGCATATTGACAGGTTGTAACAGTGGAAAATTGTACTGAAATGTAGGAGGATCTGCGACGAACTGACGCTTGGTACAGGGAATGGCAATTGAATCTCAATGTAGACAAGTGTAATGTTCTGCGAATACATATAAAGAAAGATCCTTTATCATTTAGCTACAATATAGCAGGTCATCAATTGGAAGCAGTTAATTCCATAAATTATACGGGAGTAGGCCTTAGGAGTGATTTAAAATGGAATGACCATATAAAATTAATCATCGGTATAGCAGATGCCAGACTGAGATTCATTGGAAGAATCCTAAGGAAATGCAGGCCGAAAACAAAGGAAGTAGGTTACAGTACACTTGTTCGCCCACTGCATGAATGCTCTTCAGCGGTGTGGGATCCGTTCCAGATAGGGTTGATAGAAGAGATTGAGAAGATCCAACGGAGGGCAGCGCGCTTCGTTACGGGATCATTTAGTAATCGCGAAAGAGTTACGGAGATGATAAATAAACTCCAGTGGAAGACTCTGCCAGAGAGACGCTCAGTAGCTCGGTACAGGCTTTTGTTGAAGTTTCGAGGACATACCTTCACCGAGGAGTCAAGCAGTATATTGCTCCCTCCTACGTATATCTCGCGAAGACACCATGAGGATGAAATCAGAGAGATTAGAGCCCATACAGAGGCATACCGACAATCTTTCTTTCCAGGAACAATACGAGACTGGCAATAGAAGGGAGGTCTGATAGAGATGTTATAGTTTCAATCTCTGAGAATGCGTTACAGCGAGCTCTGAATTACAGAAAGTACTAGTTCTTAACATCAAGCCTATGAAATAAGTTACTTTGAAGGTACACGTTCACCCATCGACGAATTTGACATTAACATCGAAAAAAGCGCCCTAAAAAACAAGGCGAGGAAGAATAGGATTCTTAAGTGTTTGCAAGACAATGACGGTATCAGTAATTATGTATGGTTCTGAAACTAAGGTTCTTACAAACAAAGACAAATCATTGTTTAAATAAAAACTTCTTAATATAACACGCTTTTAAAACGGACTAAAAAGTGTAAGTTCTCATAGCTCCATACCGATTCCGAACCCCATTCACATAGTCCTAAAAATATGTGCTTGTGAATTTTTATAGCTATGAGAATACTTGAAGAATTTAAAACGAAAAACGTGGAGCGCATGCAATAGATAATAGTCAGAAGGCTAACTATTCAGGCATCAATCATGTGCGAGTATTTAAAGCACCCCTCGTTTTTCATTTTAAATTCTACAAGTATTTTTATAACTACTAATAGTTCACAAGCATAAATTTTCAGGGTCATCTGTATGAGGTTGGGAATCTGTATAGGGCTATGAGGAATTATTTTATACTTTTTACTCCGTTTCAGGGAGGTGTTATGTTAAAATGTTTATTATTTATACAATTTTTTCTATTCTTAGTCTCGTGCGTGTCAATTTTTAAATCGATTTCAAAAAATTTGACGAGATTATAACAGAGACGTGTAGTAAATTTCAGGACTATTTCAGTTTCCTTACAGTAGTCAGCTCCGTGCTACGATTATCCCACGAAAAGATGTCGAAGGTAAATATTTAGAGAGAATCAAGGAACTGTTCTTATCACGAAACATTCTTAAGTGGAACAGGAAAAGGGAGAAGTAGCAGTGGTGTACACACACACACACACACACACACACACACACACACACACACACACACACACACACACACACACACCACACGAAGTACCCTCTGCCACACACCAGACATGAAACTGGATTAATACTGCGTTTTTGTCCAGGTCTGAGCTATGTTGAAAATTTCAAGTCTCTAGTTTCTCGGGGAATTGCTTCAAAATGAACTGAAAAATTTGACCGAACAAACAGACCGGAAAACGAACTAATAAAAACGTGTTAAAAAATAGATCTCAGGCTTCGAAAATTCGTTTCTTTGTCCGATTATACGTGAAAGAGATGGAATACGTAATGAAAGGATACGCCAGTTTTCTAACATCTGCAACGCAAGTAATATAAACAAGCATCATCAACAGAAGTGTAGATCCAATATGCATATGATGAATGGTATACACCTACAAGAGCAGTGGGAAAGTGTCAGCCTATGAGAGTCCATAGAGCGCGCAACTCGAACATCACATGATAAGATAAACTAACTATAAACAACGGATAGAAAATTCAAATGCTCGAGAGCTGATTTCTTTTTTTTTTTCCTTTTATTTTGCACAACAGTGAAAAAAATCTACGCCATAATTTACATTTACTTTGTCAGCCTAGTGTTTTTTTTGCACTAAAATGATAATAGGAGTCGCATCTGTTAAACGGAGCCCCACTAAGAAACTTTTTCTCTGCAGTGGTGGCTATTTTCTCAGGAATATTTCAAGGCGTAGTTACTGGAACTCCTACCGTAAAGTCTGTGATAAGATCGAATGCCAGAGGTGTTATGCGGCACTAGCAAGCCGTAAACTTCGGGCGTTCGTGTATTACATCTTAATGGTAGTGTGTTACCTCACGAACCCAGAAATTAGACGTTGGCGTATCGTTATTGCTGTCTCGAACCCGTGCAGTGACTGCATTGGCAGCCCCCTTAAAATTATCTGGACGGCTTTCCGATGCTTTACATTGACCTTAATGGAGTGGTATAAATCCACCCACGACATATTTTAAGAATCATACTATGCAAAGGGCGATTACTTTTGTGCTATCGAAAATAATAAGTAAATAATAAGCAATACGTGAATGATCGAACCAAGCGAATGCATCATGTAGCAGAAAGGCTTCAAAAACGTCAGCAGTTAACGCGGGAGGAAGTCTCTGTTGATTCATCATGGACAGAGGATATCAGCTGGTCGAATAATTGCCCGTATCAATTAAATTCGCCAATAGCCGTGTAACTGAGATGTTCTCTTGCTTTATTGCTATCAAGTCCTCGAATGAAGCACTTGTGAAGTGGTTTGCACTTACGACATCCAAGAATATCTGGCACTGTATTATGACAATACAGTTTATTTTGGGAGATGCATATGGGGCCTGAAGATGGCGCAGTGGAATGCCGAAACTGGTAGTTAAAATAAAATAACATCTCAGTTACACGGCTGTTGGCGAAATTCATTGATATCGCCAACTATGGGGGGAAGTTGTTATTAGGGCGCTTTCGTACATTTTCACGCATTGGAGATGCTAACTGGGCTGAACGAAAACAACAAGAATGGAAATCTTGTCAGATACTCTGAAATTCAATTGAAAAAGTGGTTGCTTCGTCATTGTTATGGATTTTGTTTCACTCTAACGTTTTTCTGAGAAAAAATCTTATCGAACGACCGCTTTTCAAGTACAAGGGTAAACAGTCACTTCGTCGCAGGAATTAATTGTTTTTTTTCCGCGAGTAATGTCAATTGTTACATCGTTATCTTGACATGTAAATTTTTGGTTTACAACGATTAATTGATCTGCAGATCTCCAGGAATAACAACAGGCGATAATACTTGAAACGTTCGAAAAAATATTGAAAATAATGGAGGTGAACAGTTTTCTCTTTGCAATTTGCAACTAGTTTCACGAATAACAGCTCACCTGTCAGTCGAAAGTGTATGACGACGTCATACTCAGCAATTTCAAAGTTGCAGTTCCTTCTATTTGCATTGTCTGACGGATGTTATGCAGATATTTCTACGTTGCATTTAGATTGATTGTAGGCATCGACTGAAAGTTATTTAGAAACGTTTACTTAACGTATCTTTGCTAATTTACCGGCTAAAATGTAAAGCTGCATAACAAGGCATCTTCGACAAGTTAAATACCGTCACGTACTTTAGTTGCTACCAACTGCCTCTTCTCCATTTTTTCCCCATTGCCCAAGTATCAATACTAAGAATAATAAATAAATGTAGTGTGACTAGGGTCTCCCGTCGGGTAGACCATTCGCCGGGCGCAAGTCATTCGATTTGACACCACTTCGGCGACTTGCGCTTCGATGGGAATGAAATGATGATGATTAGGACAACACAACACCCAGTCCCCGAACGGAGAAAATCTCCGACCCAGCCGGGAATCGAACCCAGGCCCTTAGGATTGACATTCTGTAGCTCTGACCACTCAGCTACCGGGGGCGGACATGGTATATTAAGAAAGAAACGTTTCAGACATATTTATGCAGTTTCATTGCATTGTTAGACACACTTAAATATCTGTTGCTGAAGTTAGCTTTATTCTCTTTTTGGCCGTGGGGTTCTAGGCGTTCCAGTCTGGAGCCACGCTGCTGCTACGGTCGCAGGTTCGAAACATGCCTCGGGCATGGATGTGTGTGATGTCCGTAGGTCAGTTAGGTTTAAGTAGTTCTAAGTTCTAGGGGACTGATGACCACAGCAGTTGAGTCCCATAGTGCTCAGAGCCATTTGAACCATTTCCTCTCTTTTGCCACATGATTACGTTGTTTTACTCTTACAAAAACTTAATAGCGTTAAACATTATTATATTTATGTAATAAAATTTTACCGTTCCTTCATTTTTCATACAACCGTAGATTATCATAGACAGTCGGTAATATTTATTGACAGTAACAGTCATAACACCGTCTCTTCATAAAAACTGCACTGCAGTTTCTATATATCGCACAAACGAAAGTGATGAAACGAGATACAATAAGTTGTTTTAAAATATTCAGCGTTTCGATGTATTTCATGGCGTTTTCTGTCTCGTCTTATGACAGATCTTCATCTCTATGGACTTACTTCTGCCAGTTACCCTATAATATAGTAGGTTGCTTAAAGAAGGCAAAAGATTACAACGTAAGTAATCAACGACGAAAGGGCTGAAAACAAAACAACTTTGCTCACGATTCTTGGTTATGTGAACCTGAAAAAACCAATGTATTCTAACACGCACAGAATCTCCGACCATTCAAAACTGCCAATGTATCGGAATATATCCCCGGTCTTTTATAAAAGTTTAACAGCACAAATCTCAAAGTCTATCTTGAGCGAAGCAACGCTGTGTCTCTGACAGTGTTTCTAATCTAGGATGACTCACCGAGACATCCAGTGGAGGAGTTTGGTTTTATAAAGATATTTTCCTTCTCAAGATCACTTCTCTGACTGTACATACACGTCGGTTATGATATACGAGCATTTGAAGAAATTTACACAAGAGCGTATTTCACCAGCAGTTATCTCCACTCTGAGGCTAGCAACATGACTTTGAAAATTTTGATGGAAAAATTAAGCATTGTCATAATTATAAAGGCTTAGCAACAAGAAACGGGATTCAAAGTAATGAGGCAGAAACTGCATCTTTCAAACGGTGTAGTATATTGTGGTACTTGCTTAAATTGAAACTAGAAAAGGTGCCAAAAAAAGTAAATGGAAATTTCTTGCCATTCTGTGGATGGGGAAATAAAAAATAATTACGATTACTGAAATAATAACGTTTCACAAAAGTGCGAAAATGTTAAAACTGTGGCTGTGAAACGAAATCCAAGCAAATCTGAAGTAATTGGAAGTGATGATTAGTTAATGAATAGTTCATTAAACTTTTAGAATCTCTTAATACGGACGCAGAAACAAGGATTTGATCATTTCCACGGTCATGTACCAAAACCCGAAGTGAGCCCATTTCCTCTGGTGGAAAACTAATAACCAAAAACGTTTTATTGACAGTTTAGCGTGACATTTTAAATGAGATTTTTCATAATTATTGTATTATTATTATTATTATTATTATTATTGGGGTGGCAATAATTAAAACAAGGGCGTGTTTCGTTGCGGCGATACCTTCTCACGAAATTTCAAACTCTGCGTTCTCCTCTGAATGCGGAAGTATTTTACTTACATTCACCTATATACGGAGAAAAGATTAATAAGAAAATAAGAGATCAGAGCTCGCACGGAAAGATTTAAATATTCGTTTTTCTTGCGTGCATTCAAGAATAAAAGATAGATAAATAAAGTGAAAATGGTTTGAAGAATCCTCTGCCAGGCACTTAGTGTTGTCAACAGAATTTCACGAAAAGTACGTCGTCTTCCCTCCAAGGATTCTCATTTGACTTGACGGATATATATTCCCACAATGATCGAAACCACCAGTAGCAAATCTAACAGCACGTCCGAATTGCTTCGATGTCTTGCTTTCATCCGACCTGGTGGGGACGCCAAATACTCGAGCAGTACTCAAAAGTAGGCCGCACTAGTGTCTCATTTATAGATGAGTTACGCTTTCCTAGTATTGTCTCAATAAACCGAAGTGGGTCACTCACATTCCTTATGTGCTCGTTCTGTCTCATGTCACTTTGCAATGTTACGCCTAGATATTTAATCGGCTTGATGGTGCTAAACAGCACATCACTAATGTGTATTCGAATATTACAAAATTGTTTTCATAGTCATTCTAAGTTTAGGGCAAGATAACGTTGATCGCACCAAGCAGATATTCTGCCCGTCATTCTGTATTCTCCTACAGCCACTCAATACGACACTTCCTACAGCTTCATCAGCAAACCGTCGTAGATTGTTTCTTACCGTATCCGTAGATAGTTTATGTATATAGGGAAGAAGAGCGGACCTGTCACACTTCCCTGAGGCACTCTTGACTTTACCCTTGTCTCTGATGAACATTTGCCATTCAGAACAACGTACTGGGTTCTTAAGTAGTAGAAGTCTTCGTGCCACTCTCATACCTGGAAACCTATTATACCGTATGCTCGGATCTTCGTTAATAGTCCGAAACGTCATATTGTATCGAACGCTTTCCGGGAATCTGGGAATAGGTCTGCTGCCATTCACCCATGGTTCGCAGAACGTCGTACGAGAAAAGGGAAAACAGTTCGGCGTGAGAGATGCTTTCTAAGTACCTGCTTATTTCTGGATAGAAGATTTTTCGTCTCAAGGAAATTTATTATACTTGAACTTACAATACAAAATGTGTTCGAAAAGAAACAGAACTGTGGCTGTAACGTCTTTATTGCTTATTGTAGAACATCTTATGCACTGTCTCCTCAAATTAGTCCCCTCTACTGGCAATATACCGCTCCCATTTTTCTTCCACTTTCAGAAAGCTTCCTGGAACGCATTTTCTTGGAAGGCGCGCAGCTCTCTCGTCGCACTGTTCTCACTCTCCTCAACGATTTGGAAACAGTCATTTCAACGTGGTTTTAAGTGTAGGCAACAGAAAAAAGTCTGCTGTAGTTAAGTCGGGAGAGTACTGTGGATGGGGCACAACGATGATGTGATGTTTCGCTAGACAGCTGCGGGCAAGGAAAGAGTGACGTATGAGGCGGCGCATTGTCATGATGCAACACCCAAGGCTGATTTTCCCACAATTCACGCCTCTTCCTACGCACAGCATCCCTCATGTGCGCAAGGATTCCTGGTAGGCGTCCTTGTTCACCATCTGACCGAGTGGTACAAAGTCCTGATGGACAACGTCTTTGTAGTCAAGAAACACAACCAACATCACTTTGATCTTTGACTGACTCATGCGTGCCCTTTTTTTCGACTGGGAAACCCTTTGCTCACCCATTCATACAGTCTTTCCTGTATGCCTGGCGAAGCATTTCCAATGTGTCTCTGAAAGTTTGACACACACACACACACACACACACACACACACACACACACACACACGTTATTTTTCAAGCTCTTTCATTATCCCTGGCACGAATCCAATGAGGTGCTTCTACACGTGCTCCCGTCAACGGCTGTAGCTAGCTTATTAACGGTCAAGAGCGAAATGCCAACGGTTAAGAGCGAATTGCGCGAACAAATAGATGGTTAAAACCGCCGCTACGCGCACTCGATAGCCGCAGCGCTCTTTCTCTGTCGGTTCGTACATTATTACAAAAGTTTGGCTTTTTTTCGAACACACCTCGTATGGCAAATGGTTCAAATGGCTCTGAGCACTATGGGACTTAACTTCTGAGGTCATCAGTACCCTAGAACTTAGAACTACTTAAACCTAACTAACCTAAGGACATCACACACATCCATGCCCGAGGCAGGATTCGAACCTGCGACCGTAGCGGTCACGCGGTTCCAGACTGAAGCGCCTAGAACCGCACGGCCACACTGGCCGCACACCTCGTATGCTCAAGAATTCTGCAGCAAACCGATATTAAGGATATTGACCTGTAATTTTACGAGTGCTTTCTTTCACCCTTCTTACATTCAGGGGTCACATGCGCTTTTTTCCAGTCGGTTGGGGGCTTGCGCTAGGCGAGAGATTCGTGACAAATGCAAGCTACATGAAGGACACATTCTGAAGAGTAAAACGGAATTGGGATTCCGTCCGGAACCGGCGACTTAACTGTTTTTTGTTTTCAGCTCTTTCAGTAGCTTCTTAACGCCAAGGTGCCTATTTCACTGTCCTCTGCACAGGAGACAGTGCGACGGTCAAACGTCGGTATTTCTGTACACTCCTTTTGCGTTAACGATTTTTTAAAAGCTAAATTTAAAACTTCAGCTTTCCTTTTGCTGTACTTATTGCCACAGACTGGTCGACGAGCTCCTGAATTATTTTACGTAGGATCAGAAGCCTAAAACAGAATTCCGTAATCACTGCAACGTGTTTGGCGTACTCTGGTCTTCATCGGTACATATAATTATTGCCTCTCTACTGCTCCTAATATTGTAAAGGAAGTTCATGGACGCCGCAGAAAATGTCCTTATAACCTGACCCTTCACCCCTCCGCCCACTCGCGGTAAAAGTGTTCAACTTTATTCTTCTATTAGTTTCACTACCTCCACTTTATTTTTTAATATCCTTCTGAATCACATTTTGACTGCTTGTCAGTGCTTTAAGCTCCCTTTTCCACTTTCATAGGATACTGTGCTATAGACGTACTTTTTCAGTAACTTCACCCTCAGTTTCACGTCGATATTTAACACCAGCAAACCTCTCTTACTGAAGACAGCTTTCTTCATATGCACCAGTCCTTGCTTTGGGCATCCTCTGTAACATTACAGCCTAAGAAGGAGAATTCTTTCGATTCTTCTATGTGGATTTGTATTTTTTACGCGAAAAGAGATTCTGTCATTTCTGCTAGTAAGCATACAGTCAGTAATAAACGTACTCATTGCATGTAAAGTACTGCTGTAAAACAAATATTCTTCATCGTGTGGATACTGGTTGCTATAATTTATTCTGTGCTTGTCAGAACAGAGTGCAAACGAAAGATACTTGGATGAAAATTAGCCTAAATCAGGATTCTGAGTGAGAGACGTAGTTTGAGTTTCAGTATGCAGTAGGATCGAAAAGTCGCGCACATGGAATTAGAAGTGTCTATATGAGAAGTTGCACTGGATTTATTCGATCAGCCACCGCAAGGCAACACCACAGATATGACCAACAACAAACCGAGACGCCAATTTAAAGAGTATAGGTCACACGACCTGTTACTGTACTACAGTGCCCTTTTCTCAATAGCAATGAATTTTCATCGTTGAATTGTATTTTTTCAGTCGTTCGTATACGCATTTAGTGGTAAATTTCCAGATACTGCAGTGCTGAAAATTTAATATTAACGAGATTAATCTCTCATTTGGGCGAATATGAATTAGTTACAGAAATGAGGAGAAGCTAAGGACTATCCATTTTGAAGGATGCTAAACTGGGTGAGGTGAAGAATGTGACGCTGCGTTCTCCTTCATAATACTCCAAGCTACTTTCTGTTCAACTTCAGATTTCGTGTGGTACTGCTCAGAGAGCTATGAAGTTGCAATTTCGTGCATATTACGTTAGTAATGTATAGCAGTTGAAGTTGTAGAATGAAGAAAAAGCTTCTAGCGTACTGTACATGGTTTCGGTCATTTGTTTACACTCACAGAATCGCAGAAACACAACACTGTCAGAAAAAAATTGGAGTGTCGTGTGCTATAACGCGTCGACGAATATTAGGGCCATTTTCTTTAAATACAGTTAACAATGTTGTGAACCAAGACATTACAAAGTTTACATGCTACTTTGTGCGTAGGGCACTCACAGCTAACAATAATTAACGCCTTGTTACACTTTACTAAGAAAAACACACATATATTGGCGTTCTCTCCAATTTTACTAGGTAATTATACAAAGTTACCACCTGTTACCACCACATTGTATTACGATGCCCATATTTCAGCTGTTGATGAGTTACACTTATACAGGGCCCCAGCTGCCTATGATTACGCGCATGTGCGATTCTTCATTGTCATAAGACAAGCTCGATTCCGGTTATTTTACTCAGGACCCAGCCTACCGCATGTAACCTACAACACCTGTGCAGCGGATGTTTCCCATAGTAGTTTTACGTCTGCCACAGTAAACACATATTATAGGATGCTTTTACTTATTTTATGCTTTTTATTAAGTCGTCTCTGCAATAAAAAGGGTTGTTATTTTCATTTTATGGCACTTGCCGTTGGTCTACCATAACGGTCAGCCACACATAATGCAAGCTGTGTTTTACTATAGGTTCATTCCTTTTTCATCACAAGGAATCGCTTGATTCATGGTATCAATTTGTGAATGAACGTTTGTCAATACGAGCTTCTAGTACAACACCACCAGTCGCCAGTCCGTAGCATTGGCATAACAAACAATCGACGTTTTCACAAGTGCTTAATGGTGAGTGATTCTTAAATGCAACAGCACTTCTGGTAGGTTGCTATTATTTACTTTCATATACCCCGCAGACGTTACATGCCACGAACATTGTTAAAAGTTCTTCATGCGCTTTAGCCACAAATTTTAATGGCTGTGATTATTTTCTACATTAGATATTATCGCCCATATGTTCAGTTTGACATTCACGTAGTAATACTTAACGCCAATTTTCTGTTGACAACAGCCTATAACTGATCAACATTTTAGATTTGAAAGTGAACTAAGGGCCATCGTAGCTTCCCGATTGTTTGAGAGCTAGTCATGGCATCATTTTTCAGTCAATGCACGTATGACATATTTTAAGAACTTTTATAATTTTTTCTCCTGTTTACAAAATTCTATTCTAAAAATGCTCCTTATTTAACAGTCCAGCTCCTGAGGATGCACCTGTAACGGTGGGAAATCTGTAGAGTTCCCAATAAAGGACTAAGGAACTTCCTTAAAAAAAAAAAAAGTATGAAGATTCTAAAATGTTAACAATTAGCTTATTTCGCTTTTTGAGAAAAATAAACATTATTGTTGCTTGCCGCAAGACAGTGTCAATTGTCATACATCTAGCGAAACAACTCATTTCTTAATCGAACTGTTTGAGGATCGAATCATCTTTAAAGGATTATAGCCCCCACGTTCTCCCGGTTTAACGTTTGCAGACTGCCTCCCGTGGGGATTCCTTAAAGGAAGGGTCTTTTGAGTCCACACACACTGACGGAACTGAAGGCTACTATTGCAGCTGAGACTAACAGCATCAGTATCAACGTGCTCCGCAAACTGGTCTCAAACAAGGAAAAAGGTCTTCTGCATGTATTACTGAACGGTGCATCCATTATGAGGATGTGTTATAAACAACGTGTTTGTGTGAATATATGAAATAAAATACGTATTCCAAACAGGTACATATTTAATTACTTTTTGATTTGTGCGACTTTTATATCACCATGCAGTTCAAGGCCCGAAGTAAGGGAATGCGAAGGTTGCTGTTTAGTGTCTCGTCGACGACCATGTCTTTAAGGTTCGGCAGACGCTAGTGGTTTGAAACGCTAGAAAGGAAAACAAAGAATTCCTTTCTACAGAAATAAACGCAGGAATTGGCTTGATCATCTTGGAGAAACTAAGGGAAACCTAAATGGCAAAGGCCGAAAGGGGATTCGACTTTCTGTCCTTCGATAGGAGAGTGGATCTCTCACCAATGCGCCCACTCGTTCGGTAGGGTCCCGAAGTAACGCACGAGAGAAACTGAACCGTTGCTGCGGACGCCGTGTGAGATGAGGGAGACAATGGGATGGTGGACGCGGGGAATGGCGGGGGGAGGGGGGCGGGTCGCTGGGTAATCCCCACGCCCCGCCAGTGCGTGGCTGCGGTCCAGGTAGCCTGGCGCCGCATCTGCCGGACCGCCCGCTGCGGCACAGGCCGCGCCAGGCGAAGCGCTGCGCTGAGGGCTCCCAGCGCCTCCGAGCAGCCCATGGCAACATCTGCTACTCTGCCAGTAACGCTAAATTTCCCGAACCGTTTACTTCCTCACTATCTGCTCCCAGTTGTGCTGCTACCAGTTAAAGAGTTATTTGTACCGAAATATCAACGCCGAAACTCATTAACCACCCGCGTGCGCCATCACAAACCTTATCTGTTGGAGGTATTGAGGCGCCAGCCATTTATGGCTCCGTAGACCGTTCGAAAAAAAAATCTGAGACGATGGGAGAAGCTGACAATACATATCGCTCATAACTAGCTCGCTTACTTCAGGAAAAACTAATCTCTACGTTAAACTTAATGCATTCATTTGATAGTTAACTTTAATGAATGACTTTTTAATCATGTTACCCACACCAGGCGAACATTAGTCACACCGACCATCCCACGGGAACAGCGATTTTTTTTTTCCCTGAGTAAAGACTATTTCCAGTCCGAAGTTCATCTTAAATCCGTCCAGTCGCTTCAGCGTGAAGAAGTACAAACATACTAAGCCAACGATGAAAGAAAATAAGCGATATCTCAGTTTGGTGCAAAGCAAATTTTATAATATATGTACGGGCATCAACGTCATCTTCCTTCACGTGCGAGGCTGTTAGCAGTGGGTACGCTCGCATATCATAATCAAATGCAACCTCACTAACAGCCTACCACGTTCTTCACGTTAAAGCACAACGCCTCTCTGTCGTACAGCATTTAAATAACACCGCCGTTGTGAGTCTTCAAAAAATGGTTCAAACGGCTCTGAGCACTATGGGACCTAACTTCTATGGTCATCAGTCCCCTAGAACTTAGAACTACTTAAACCTAACTAACCTAAGGACATCACACAACACATAGTCATCACCAGGCAGAGAAAATCCCTGACCCCGCTGGGAATCGAACCCGGGAACCAGGGCGTGGGAGGCGAGAATGCTGCCGCGTTGCGAGGCTTCAAACGTCTCAGAAGAAATTAGATACGCCTCACGCTCAGCGGCTAAAATGCAACGGGTTTGTATGGAAATAGGTATTAAACACTTTGAGGATTGTATAAGCATTGTATTCATTACACTGAATCGTATTATATAGGACATATTAAACAATAAAGGAATTTTCACAATACGACACAGTTGAAAAGTCAATTAGTAAATTGCTTTTTCTGAGACTAATTGTTGTTCCACATTTCGCGTTATATGCTTCAAATCAATAAATATCTTGTACTACACATTTTTAAAAGGAGCCTGTAAATTCAGGGTATAAGTTAATTCTACTCCAGAGTCCTTCGAAATCCGCCCTGCCGTTTCAGTGTGAAAAAGTAACAAACATACTTACGGACAAACTTTCGCATTTGTCATATATAGAGGGTCTTCTCCACTCTAGGTTCGGCTGCATTGCCAACTCCTTTCGGTTTACGGCTTGCTACGTTCCCGAGCCAGTTTTCGTCAAAGTGTGTGTTATCAAGCCTTCTATAAATTGATGTGGTAGTGGTGTTTGTCATTTTCGACTGGGGCACTCAATACCAAAGAGATTAGCCCTAAATCACACCACTTCACAGGACAAGTATAGTTAAAACCTGTGCAATACTCTGAGTGCGGTACAAACAATTATTTGCACTCGTATGTAATCCGCACGTTGAACCCGCAGTTAAAAAATGTCATAGAACTTTCTGTTTAAAAATATTTTCAGAAAAGAACTTCTGAACACACATTCCTTTTAGTGTATTAATGAAGCTGACAAAAAAATATTTGCAACGGATCCAGTGTAATTTGGCACATTAAAATCACATTGGACACGATTCCTGACACAACTAAATACAACATTTTCCATGCACGTACCAAACACTTCAAATTTACCGTCATCGCGTTACGAGCCAAGGGCTTCCGTCGTAACATCACGATGTTAAAATTTTACGCAGTGTGAATGGCAGATAACAGATACTTCATTCCAATGTGTGTTCGCTTCGAAGGAATCAACTCTATACCGGAGGACAGTGTACAGGGGATAAGCAAAATAATGTGAAGACCTGTACTTACTTGGGAATGGTTTACTAATAAAGGGTTGGACCCCCATATGCCCGTAATACAGTTGCGATACTTCTTGGAATACTGGTATATAATGATTGTATAGTCTCCAGTGGAATGTTATGCCACTCTTGAATCAGAACCCCTTCAAACTCCTATACTGACGAGGGAGGCGGAAATCTGCTCCGGAGTCTGCGATCCAATACCACCCACAAGGGTTCGATAATTTTCAAGTCCAGGTACTGTGCTGGCCAGGGAAAACGCTGCAGTTCAGTTGCATATTCCTCATACAACGATTTTACTGTACTGGCTGTATGAATCGGTGCATTATTTTGCCTATCCCCTGTACAATATGGAAGTGATCGAGCAATACTTCACTGTCTGCCACAAGCCGGAATAAAGTGGGCTACGACTGATAAACCAACTGATGTAACCCCCTAGTCATTCATTAGAGTGTTGCCATCTTATTTACTTTCTACACATTCCTTTCTCTACATATAGAACGATAAGATCTAGTGTAAAATATATTACAGACATTAAAATTCATGGCTAAAGCGTTTGAAAAACTTAAACCAAGTTCGTGTGATGTTACGTCTGCGAGTTCTATGGAGGTAAATAACAGCAACGTACCAGAATTACTGATGCATTTAAGAAGCACTCAAAGACCAGCAATTTTGAAATGGATGGAGATATTACCAGATTACCAGTCGGGAAAGTTGGGAAGGTGGGGAGCGAAAGTGTGAAGTCGATTAAAAGCAAAACTTCGTAAACTTAAACGTTACAATATCGTTTCTTTGTTACTTTTATTTTGGCTGCACCACTTAATCGAGCGAACAAAGATGGTATCTGAGTTCACCCATTGTTTTAGATAGCTACCGTTTGATAATTAGTTAATCTTGACAGGATTTTTACGAATTTTATAATTACAGAGATTACCGCTTTAGTGTACGTTTTGTGCTTGTCTCCGTAGCTTTGTGTCACGATAACGTTGTTCTTTCTTTCTGTTTGTTTATCAAAATTGTAACTGTGGGTCTTTGTGCACCAGCTGTCAGTCATATCTGGCAAGCTACGGTGGTCACGCAATAGTACATACAGAGATTAATCTCCTACAGGTTTTGCACGCTAACAATCATGCTCTGACCAATCTCTAGACACTGACAAGTTACTCTTAATGACGATGTTGTGGTAATTAACAATGTATTCGAGTAGCAATTACAGTGCATACATAATAGGGTTTTCACTATTTTAAATGTTTTAATACTCCTGAAAAGATTTGTTTTCAATCACTGTTACGCGGTTTCCACAGTAACCGAAATACAACTTTTCTGTAAATCTGTGGATGGTTACTAACCAACAGAAATCGGTGATCATCTGCTTGTTATTGGATTACATTTCGATCAAGACAATTAAAAGTTATGATCGTCATGTCTGCTTCACATGACGATGACATGTCTTATAAACAAATGACAATCTTTTTCTACATTCTGTCAATATTTCCAGTGTCATCTACTGATTTTACTATTATGTGAAAGTGTTCTTTTGCAATCTACTGCACTCGTTTTACATTAAGATCCTGTTGTCATGCTTACAAAACTTCAGATTTCTTCCTCATTTCTTCAAATGGATCATATGGCTCTGAGAACTATGCGACTTAACATCTGAGGTCATCAGTCCCCTAGAACTTAGAACTACTTAAGCTTAACAAACCCAAGGACATCACACACATCCATGTCCGAGGCAGGATTCGAGCCTGCGACCGTAGCGGTCACGCAGTTCCAGACTGAAGCGCCTAGAACCGCTCGGCCACAACGACCGGCCTCCCTTCAACTGAACCGTCTTGTAACGCTCTAGGTAGTGAGATTGTAAAATTTTCTTTTAATAATACTGCGAGATTACACTTTCTGAGCGTACTGTTGTATCGCTAACATATTTAAAGTCGCCTCTCCGGCGAGAGTAAAGCGCATCATTTGAGTGGTAGCTTGGTTACTGTGGGCAGTATTGATACCATGGCTGCAACACGCATTTTTCAAGTTATTGCGATGTAATTAACAATGTTTCCCACGCAAGTTGTACATTTCATATCAGTGTTCGCGATTTAATATTAATAGTTATCCAAAAGGTGACTATTTTCTATCTCGTATGTCATGTCGGAAGGTGAATAATCAACCGCGTCGGGACTGTTAGAAGATAACGTGGGCTAGATTGGCTCAAATTACAATCTCCAAGTAAAAGAAACATGTATGGTTTGACTGTCTGAATATCGCGAGTGCAGGTACTTCCTCGGTTCGGATGTCACACACTGACTTTCTGAAACATCCGCGTCGCGCTTGGGTCACGCGCACCCTCGTGCAATGAACGAAGGAACTCCTTAGTAGTGACCAGAAGAACTGTGGTTTTCGTCGAAATATAAAGCACCTTTTGAACAGTGAATTTCATATGCGTTCTGTGTTGCATATTTCTGAGTTGGATAATATTCCTTCAACAATAACGTGGTTGGAACGCAAAAACCGACTACGCCAGTTAGGGAATTAGATTAATTGTGAGTGTTCAACAGAATATACAGAATTCTGTCGCACTGAGGTGAGATTACTTGTGTGAGTGGCACCGCATCCTGTTGGATAATAACAATAATAATTAATAATGTTAATGCAAGGAGAGAAGAGCAACCGCCGCGGGAAAATCTGGATAGTGAGGTTTTAGGCACACAGTCTTTAAAGATGCAGTCCCCGTTCCTGCGTTTACAAGTATGCACTGGATGCGTTACAACTTACATACATTATTATCCTATTTTCTTCTTTCTTGCCCCAATACCTCAACGTAAGACGCGTGCTCGTACGTGTATTTCGCGTTATTTTTACTGGATTGATACGTCCTGAAGCTCTCTCTGTCATGCGATAATTTTTTGATGTCTGCACAGTTAGTATATCCATCACTCTCAAAATCTATTTGCATGATCTACTCTTCGTTTTCCCCTGCTTTTTTTTCCTGTGGATTGAGCCACACAGCACGTAGTCCCACTTTCTATGTTAACCAGTTTACATCTACTTGTTTCCCAAATCTCGTATCTGTCCCGTCTACTTATTTTCTGTACTTTTTTAACTTTACCAAATTATTTTATTTGCGCAGTGAAATTGTAAAATCGACATTCGACTGTCGTCGAAGTTTACCAAATAATACTAGGTCAACAACTTTGCTTCCGACGTTTTTTCTCGAAGCTGGTTTTTATTGTGAAAAATTTACAAAAATATGATTCGTAGTATTGCCCATTGCTGGCCACTACATTCTACCATCTTTCGGACAGCACACTAATCCCGTGGCGGAAGAACTGGGCGTCTTTTGTGGGGATCCACGAATCGATTCAATTCTTCACTTGTTCATATGATCGGAAGAGCTGGTCAGCCAGACTGTATGCCACTGATCGAAGAAGGTGGTAGTCTGAGACAGCAACATATGGAGAATACGGCGGGAGGGATAGGACTTCTCATTTCAACGTTTCCATGAATATTTTGACTGGTTTTGCGACATGGGGTCGAGCACTGAGCTGCTGCAAAATTACCTTTACGTGCCTATCGCTGTATTGTGGCCGTTTGTGTTTCCGTGTTGGGCTCGAACGCTTCAACTGCTTTCGATAATGATGTCCGGTGACTGTCATTGTCTGTTTCAGTGGCTACGAAAACATTCTGTCTTCCTCCGTCATGCCGGTCTTCGACATCTAAATCACCGTTCTGAAGGCGTTGAAAATATCCTCTGCACGTTCTTCCACTAATAGTTCCATCCACACCCAGCATTTTAAAAGCCACAGCCTCAGATTTCTTCATGTTAAAGCATAAAATTAAAGCTTCCCGCAAATGGCAAGAAATGGTTACGTAAGTTGACGTACTTAATCGAGGATGACCTTGTGATCCAATCACTACAGACGTCTAAGCTTATTCTATTACACCTATGACCAACCACCTGAACCCCACTTTCCGCTACTGCCGTCTCTTGCATACCGGCGGAAGCAAAGTTTTGCTCGTCTATTTTTTAGTGGAGCATAAATCCCACTGCCAACATCACTTCTCAGTAGTACGCAATTTTATATTTTCTTTCTTAAGTTCCTAACATGTATGTCCCACTCATTTCTAGCATTAGTAGACTTAGAGAAAGCTTTTGACAATGTTGACTGGAATACTCTCTTTCAAATTCTGAAGGTGGCAGGGGTAAAATACAGGGAGCGAAAGGCTATTTACAATTTGTACAGAAACCAGATGGCAGTTATAAGAGTCGAGGGTCATGAATGAGAAGCAGTGATTGGGAAGGGAGCGAGACAGGGGTGTAGCCTATCCCCGATGTTATTCAATCTGTATATTGAGCAAGCAGTAAAGGAAACAAAAGAAAAATTCGGAGTATGTATTACAGTCCATGGAGAAGAAATAAAAACGTTGAGGTTCGCCGATGACATTGTAATTCTGTCAGAGACAGCAAAGGACTTGGAAGAGCAGTTGAACGGAATGGACAGTGTCTTGAAAGGAGGATATAAGATGAACATCAACAAAAGCAAAACGAGTATAATGGAGTGTAGTCGAATTAAGTCGGGTGATGCTGACGGCATTATATTAGGAAATGAGACGCTTAAAGTAGTAAAGGAGTTTTGCTATTTGGAGAGTAAAATAACTGATGATGGTCGAAGTAGAGGGGATATAAAATGTAGACTGGCAATGGCAAGGAAAGCATTTCTGAAGAAGAGAAATTTGTTAACATCGAGTATAGATTTAAGTGTCAGGAAGTCGTTTCTGAAAGTATTTGTATGGAGTGTAGCCATGTATGGAAGTGAAACATGAACGATAAATAGTTTGGACAAGAAGAGAATAGAAGCTTTCGAAATGTGGTGCTACAGAAAAATGCTGAAGATTATATGGGTATATCACATAACTAATGAGGAGGTATTGAATAGAATTGGGGAGGAATTTGTGGCACAACTTGACAAGAAGAAGGGACCGGTTGGTAGGACATTTTCTGGGGCATCAAGGGATCACAAATTTAGCATTAGAGGGCAGCGTGGAGGGTAAAAATCGTAGAGGGAGACCAAGAGAATAATACCCTAAGCAGATTCAGAAGGATGTAGGGTGCAGTAGGTACTGGGAGATGAAGCTTGTACAGGGCAGAGTAGCATGGAGAGCTGCATCAAACCAGTCTCAGGACTGAAGACCACAACAACAACAACGTTCCACTTCCATGCAGTGGCGAACTTCAGTTTGCAGAATATATTAATAGAAACACTGAATGGTTTCAGGTGTTAAGATCTGCACCTCGTAACGTAAGAGCGGCGCGCAGCTCGTGAGACGGCCACTTGGACGCAGAGAGAAGTGTACAGCGGGCGGCCAGCTAGCCAGGCGCGCGTTACGCAAGTACTCACCCTATGGCCTGGTCGTGGTGATCGGCGTCCCAGCGCGCCGAGTTCTCGTACCACGGCTCGCGAATGCGGATGCCGCCTCTCGCATGGATGGTCGATATTTCCCTGCACAACAAAAAAAACACAACCCGTCAGCATCTCTCGGGCTAAAATGAAGTGATGGTTCTGCGCGCACGGTACAAAGGCAGAAGACGTTCGCCGATTGCGGAGAGTGGCAGTTTTGGTATACGGACAAGAAAGCATCATGAAGGTTCATCTAAGGAATACTGCACAGAAACCTTGACACCTGCGGGCAACACTGTTTGTTGCTTCCACAATTCTCCGTTCATACAGTGGATCATAACTCGAAAACTGACAGGGCGGAAAGTATACGGCACTGGAAGCAAAACATCCCTGTCAGTCGTTTGCGAGATAGTAGTGAATTTTTCGTTTTGAGCGGCCACTGACTTCAGTATGAACTATTATTCTAGTTCGCACAAATGTCTTTGAAATGTGAACTTTAAGTTCTTATCTAATAGGAAATCGCATTTCAAAAACTACGGTTTGGTGGTTTAGTATACTACATAAATCACGTAGTAAATGGTAAGATTAAGATTACCGGTAATACTGGTAGAATTGTTAGGGGCGTAACATGAATGAATGTGTAAGAGAGAAAATGGGAGCCGATAACCCTTTTTTGACATAATCAGAACCGCACATCGTTCATTGCGCCTTGCACAATATAAATTATATTTTAAACGTAATAAAGATTAGTTGATTGTGTAACTTCTGCCCTTTTATACAAGCAAACCAATTATTTTTGCTGCAAGTATGTTTACATACACAAACATAAAAAATCTGTATAATTTTGTAAATAGTCTTCACGGGTTTGCCGCCGGATCACGTAGTGCAAATTCCACAATATTTTCCTCGAAGCAACTGTCCGACATCTTCAGGTGGTTCAACCTTGCTGGTGGCTAGGTACGACTGACAGTATCCGCACGTCTGCGCCCCGTTTCTATAACACGCGCGCGATTTGCAGATAGATGGTGCCATATTCAAACTCCCTCTGGCGAAAATCGCAGAGCGGCTCTGCTGCGCATGCGCTGTACGCTGCGTTTGCCTACAGTGCGGCCAGACGTTACTCACCAGCTGCCGCACTAGACCAATGTTATTACAGACCTGTTATCGAAGAATCTGGATTTTCGCGTCGTGATGCTATTAAATCACGACGTGAAAATCCAGATAAAAATTCTTAAAAGACAAAATCAAAAACATTACCGACCCATTGTAGATGGAGTGGAAGGAACAGAAAATATGTAAACAATTGCAACCATGATGTATTCTTCACTAGGATTTTTAAAAAAAAATGTTTAGGCACCGCAGTATATGTGGGGAAAACTCAAAAGAACGAAAGCTAAGAAATGGTAATGCGAAATTACTTTTTGCGGACCACATAAACTGGAAATTTAATACACCCATTCTGTCACAACATACGATGCAAAAACTCAGAACTAAGATCTGCGCAGTCCCTTACCTTCAGCTTAATGTGTGTACCTTCTTTTACAACTTCCTAATATCAGAGACGGAAGGCAGTGAGTTGCAGACAGATTTGGTTGATTTTCTTATCTAACAAGAATCTCAGTACAATGAGGACTAGCATATAAAACTTGCCACTGGAAAGTAAGCGTGTTACTCATGCTATAGTCAGTGATATTGCGCAGATCCTCTTTTATCATAAAGACTGAGCTGTTTTGACAGCCACATAACTGCTCTGCAATTCTCTAAAAAGTACGTGACACAATTTTCCCTACCCCAACAGTAAGTGACTTGGCCGCATTGGGATTACGAAGTGACATGATTAAAGACTCCCAAGAAGCAAGCACACCTTTGTGTCGGTGACACACACACACACACACACACACACACACACACACACACACAAAACCCACGCCTTATCGGATATAACGGGGTGAAACAACATTAAAATTATAGTTTTAACGTATGGAATTACTCCCTTGACATTCCTGGTCATATTATATTCCCACTTGTATTGCTATGGAAAAGCAGAAGCTCTATCAATTTCGCACTTTTTTTCTCAGATTACAGGCATATCTTTTTACATACAAAAAGTTTCGAGAGTGGGTTAATAGAAAACAAAGAAAAGTTGCCGGTTATAATGCTTCAGATGCTCCACACAGTCACCTTCCACATGCGAACAAGACACAGAACGTTCATACAGCCATATGAAACTGTCATAACACTACTTCTTTGTGATGATATCCAACTCGCACCTTACATTGGTTTGAATACCGGTTAAGTCGTCTAAGCGTTGATCCTTCATGTTAATTTCTGCACTTTGTCGTTTTGTGGCAGGTTCATATTGATAACACCATGTCTAATCGCCCGTGATGATTTTTCTAGAAAAGAACTGTTCGCGTTTTGCATTTCAATCAAGGTGCGGCAGGCGTCCATAGCAGTTAGTGAAGCTGTGTGCGACAAATTTAACACAAACTCTTTTCTTCTTCAAAACATTCTGGAGACTGTCTTGACCATTTAATTTGGAGATGTTGATCCAATATATGTGACGAAACAACGTTGAAACACTACGGTCACACACGCACTACTTAACACTGCCTGCTAACAGCTAACTCGAATTTACATTTGTCGTTTGCAATGCTACTTCAAGCTGCCACCGTAGTTTGCTGCGCAGACGTATAAACGCAAGGAATAAACTCAGTCTCGTAATTTTTGGACGGACGGTGTACGTTAGACAGTTCAACATTCTCTGGTAATCACCGTACAGAAACGAGAGTCTCAAATAGTTCATGATAAATGATCACTAGTCATCACCTTTGTTTAAAAAGTTTCACACAATGGATGCTGTACTTTCACTTATCACCCGGACACACGGAGATTGGCTGCTGTGATCACGGAAATAAATTTCGATGGTCTTTAGAATGTTATAGTTTTTGGGACTGTTCCTCTTTGCCAAGTGTCAATTTACATTCTTAGAACACCAACATTGCTGTCATGAAAGCAGCTATGCCAAAAAGTGAAAAATGTTGAAATTTATTACTGCGGCCCATCGAAATGTCTTGTATTGTGAGATACGGAGAAACTATGGCCAAGAAATACATACGCATGAATACCAACCCAACGCGGTAATCGTAACTGTGCATGAATTGGATCGTTTTTCCAATCTTGCGTGCTCTAGAGCAGATGAACGCAGAATAAACGCATCTCTTCCTAGACATTTGCGACCGATATAACTGGCGCATGAACGTATCATTGGAAACAGCGATACATATGCCAGTGTTGGGTGGGCGATCTTATTCATGTGAATATCTTCATTTCTTCGGAGTTCAAAAATGGTGACAGGAATTAAATGGGTAACAATGTATGACTGACAAGCGCAATTCTAAATTACATATTACGGACAGTAGAATAACAAGCAAACAGTAAGCGAGTGTTGATTGTATGTATTGGAGGAAAAGGAATCTGGAACTCGGACTAAAATTGTAAAAGTAGTACGATTTACAATTTCAATATCAGAATTTTAGCGTCATCAGTATTTGTTATTCTTGTGGAGTGTGTCAGTAATATGTTTACAAGCTCTGGGGAAGGTATCCACCCATCAAAACATAAAGTAGTCCACATAAACGTATGTCCGAAAGCCTTTCGTTTCCGAATTATTGCTTGAAGAAAATGTAACGAAGTGTTCTAGCTACGAACTAAAAATGAATTATAAAATTTTCTTCGCTCACTTCAATTCATTCACGAAGATGACTGGATACACAAGTTGCTAGCGAAGTATCCTCCATGCGGCCCTGTTGACAAGTACTACATGCTGCGAAGACATACGTGATGACACTTGAATCTTCTTCGTCTGGCTGTTGAATTATTCTTTCTGGTCACGCGTGCCACCGAAATCTACTCTACATCGATCCCAGTTTTGTGGTACTACGTATTCTGTTTCAACAACACAACGGTAGAGATAACTCTAGTGTCTTAGTCTGATACCTCTGTCCAGCCTACCGCCCATTATTGTAAGTATGGCTCTGTATAATGGTCGCTACTTGCTTAGAAAATGAATATCTAGCAGTGGCTAAAATGGAACATTTGTCGGGTAACTCACCTCTTCATCCACTGGTAGATAAAAGATGACTCCTTCTTTAACAGTAATTGATACGTAACTCAAAACGAAGAATTTTCGGACATACGTTTAAGTGGACCATTTCCTTGGTCTTCGTATGAGATATCTGTCCGCAAAGTTTTCAACAAAGACTGTATTTGAGAAGAAGACCCATGGTAACAATGAAAACTGAAAAAAAAAAAAAAATGACAGCTAACATACTCGTTCACTACAGACTACACAGTCCCAATTACTGCATCCGTGAAAATTAAGTTTAACACTAACGGCTTATTGATATTCTTTAATTCTCTACGTGGCGTAGACAACATACAGCACACTTTCTCATACCATCGCGAGCGAACATATGACATTGCACAAAACGTCTATTTAGACATCTATATATTAAACATTTCAACCGCAATTCCTTTCCGTCTTGCAATACATAAGTGTTTTTGCATGCGAGTTTGCGAGGTAAAGGTCAAGCAACGTCGCTGTGCAGACTTTTGATGTGTGACGGCTTTTGGCTGTCAACAAATGAATCTTCATGAAATACAACAACTTCCGACGCCCGTTATTGTCACTGGTTTCTGTTCTGAAATCACTCTGTGTACACCGACGAAAAACCGAAGAAGTCTTAAACATGTCGAATATTATGCAAGATGGCGATGGAGTTCTTTTCATATTGATATCGTTAAGTGTTGGAGTGGCTACGCAAGGATTTCAGAAAACTGATGGCGTACTGTAATCTTCCCTAACGATTTAGCACATTGTAGTTTCAAACTCCGGTCTTTCTTCCAGTGTCAGAGTGTCACAATATACAGCAATCTATAGAGTAAATACAGTTACTGCGCAACAGTGTTACTGATAAGAACGAGAGAATTTTGCCGGCAGGAGTGGCCGAGCGGTTCTAGGCGCTACAGTCTAGAGCCGCGTGACCGCTACGGCCGCAGGTTCGAATCGTGCCTCGGGCGTGGATGTGTGTGGTGTCCTTAGGTTAGTTAGGTTTAAAGTTCTAGGGGACTGATGACCTCAGCAGTTAAGTCCCATAGTGCTCAGAGCCATCTGAACTTTTTTCTTTTTTTTTGAGAGACTTTTATTTACGTCAGTGTTATGTGAAACATGGATCTGAATCGCCGTACCTCTGACCGAATAAGATGCGTGACTTTGTTCTGAGTACTCTTTGCGATCGAAACCACGTATCTGAAAACGAGCTGTCAAAGAATGGTGTGCGCCGAACAGCACCCTCTGAAGTGCATCGCTACAGGGATCTTAATTTAGCAAAGGTTTCCTTTTTCTGATATCTACGGTCCCAAATATTACACGAGAGAGATACCAAATGAAGATAAAAGACGTACCACACAATGTTTCGAGGATGCACCGGCAAAATAAAAACACAAAAGGATCAACCAAATTAGACACAGATCACCTGGGAATCATTTTCAACTAATTGAGAACCAGAAAAAAATCTCAGATATGGGGCATACAGTGCATTTTGCACAAAGTCTAATTACATGAATGAAAATAAATAACAATGCAGTTTCATTCACGAGTAATGAATTTTCCAAGAGGGTGTTGTATAGACAGTTTCAAGTTACATAAATATATAACTATGTATCCTTCCTTCAGCGGATACGGAAAACCAGCAGTCTGGTGTTGGCGTTCACACTTAAGACTGAGTAAATCGAACAGATGGCCAGTAGTCGCAAATAAGTTGTCTGAATGAAACGATGCACTTGTTTCAAGGTGATTGGAAAAACAAATTTTTAAGACAATATCCTACATCTTTAAATCTCTTGAATACATCAAGGGCGCATTTTCTTTTTTATATGTAAGGAAATATACTTGACGCGCGTGAAGAATATAGTTGACAGTCTCCTAACTGCGAATATTCTACTCAGTATCCTTCTCTAACGTATCAACAATTTTTGTGAGCCTGGTACAGCTCCGAAAACACACATTTCTGAAAGGACAACCGAACAATATGGGTACGAAGTAAGAATAATTCTTTAGTCGATAGCGTGTAGCAGTATGAAAGTACATAGTGAATTTCACCGTGTTGCATTGTTCGACGCACACATGTATGATCAACATTTTGTTAATAGGTCTGAATAATTAGCTACTGTAACACCTTCACTAGGTGACCACAAGAAATTTGTAGATGCGCCAACGCTAATCTGAAAGTAATTACATTCATAATTTTTCCATTAAAGAAATCACTTTCACGTCCGAAGGTATTAACAATCTTAACAGTTAACTTACAATTATGGTGGACATATCCAGCCTCCTTGCTCAGTATATTTATCGTACGATGTCATTAAAACGCTGCCCTATGTAAAATGAGTTAGTAATATTATTTGAAGGCCGTTTGACTAAACGACCGGCCATAATCTCCTATTACAACTAATCCTCGGTGCATCCTACCGGCCAATTAATACGTCGAAATCTGCCATATCGATAACATTTGTATGCCACTTAGTTAGGCACGTCTTACTTCAACAAGGATAAGACACACACACACACACACACACACACACACACACACACACACACACACACAGAGAGAGAGAGAGAGAGAGAGAGAGAGAGAGAGAGAGAGAGAGAGAGAGATCCTCAGAACAGATACACGATGTGATCTGAGCAAAATAAACTTACACGTTACGATTTTTCAAAAAGTGGAAAATTTTCACTTGTGCAAACTCCTTCATGAAGTTACCGCGAACCATCGATAACTTTCATCATGTTACTGTCTAACATGCTCTGGACACCCTCTAGCACCTGAACACAAGTTAATGATTCATTTTAACGTAGGTTATCAGTGCTGTCGCCTCCCGTGCTATTTACTGTTCCTCAAGGGACACGTTGGCGAAACGTAAGCTTTCTCAGCAATGGTCAAATTTGTTAAAATCATCCTGAGTGTGTGGATACTTTGATACTAAATAGTTCGCAATAGCTGCGTATCTAGAAACATTTTAGTGACAAAATAAATGTTCACCGCCTTAACTTGTATGAATATTTAGTCACCGCAATTATCACAAATCACTTGACACTAGAAAGCGTGCCGCCAATCATCGCTTAGCTAAGTGACATCTGCTTAAAGTTGTATAGTTTTTAATGAGTAAGTCTGGTAAAGACTCTACGAAACCAAGCAACTTGACTGTAACTCTCATTGTTAGATTTCACGGAGAATAGAAACGTATTATTAGCTACAAATATGAACATATAAACTCAGATTTCTTCGAAAACAGTATTACCCTCAACAGTCATCAGAAGAGTAAGTCGGGTTTGGTGGTCTACTAATAAAGTGGGAGCTTACAGACCGTAAGGTCACGAGATCGAATCCCGATCAGACACCAGAATTTTTCAATCTGCCTTTACGCTAGCCTTCACCTGGGAATGCTGTTAAGATATGCCTGCAACAACACGTTATTCGGATTCCACGTTAAACAGTAGGTCTCCTTTCTCCTGTAGCGTTACGGGAGTACGTGAAGGACACGCAAGCATCTCACTTAGATAATGAACTGCCATCATTTATTTCCAGTATGATGGACACAGGAATTACGGACAGAGTTTAAACCGCTCTGGTCGAGTATATGCCTATAAGAGGATTAAGGACAGAAAAAACCCACCGTGGTTTCATAACGAAATTCCAAAAGTGCTGAGGAAGTAAAGGCTGTTGCACTCTCGGTTCAAAAGAGGACACGCAAATGACGGCAGGCAAAAGTTTGTAGAAATTAGTGCGTCTATGCACTAAGCATATAATTATTACCGTTATATCTTAGCAATGGATCTGACCCAGAAACAGAGAAAATTCTGGTCCTGCATCAAAACGATAAAGGGTCTAAGGCTTCGATCCAGTCATTCGCTGACCAGTATGGTGTGGCACTTGAAAATATGAAAACGAAAGCCGAAGTATAAAATTCTGCGTTTGAGAAACCGTTCATGCAGATGAAGCGTACAAACATACCTCTGTTTGACTATCGAACAAATCCCTATTCGGACGACATGGTAATAAGCATCTCTGGCGTAGAAAAACAAATAAGTCGCCAGATCCATATGGAATTCCAATTCGGTTTAACAAAGAGTTCTCTGCGGCACTCGCCCGTTACTAAGTTTGCATTTATCGTTAACCTCTCGGCTAGCGCAAAATCCAAAACGAGTGGAAAAAAGCGCAAGTGACTCTTGGACACAAGTAGTTTAAAAAAACTGATCAGCAAAGTTAAGGAATATTTTCCTTAACTTCGGTTTTCTGCACAATTCTAGAACATATGCTGAGTTCGAATATAATAAATTTCCTACTGACCGAAAAGCTTATATCCACGAATCAGCACGGTTTTAGAAAACATTGCTTGCCCTTTTAACACGAAACACTGCGAACTATGGATGAAGGGCAACAGGAATTACGGACAGAGTTTAAACTGCTCTGGTCTATATTTCCGAAAAGAATTTGACACGGTACTCCATCGCAGACTGTTAACGAAAGTAAGAGCACACGAAACAGGTTCTCATATCTGTGAGTGAATCGAAAAATTCTTAAGTAATGGAACCCAGTATGTTGTCCTCGATTGCGGATGTTCACCAGAGACAAAGGTATTGTCAAGAGTGCCACAGGGAACTGTGATAGGACAGTTATTATTTTCTACATACATAAATAATCTGGCGGGCAGTGTGGACAGGAATCTGAGGTGGTTTGCTGAGGTTGCTGAGACATAAGGGAAGGTGTCGAAGATGAGTGACTGTAGGAGGATACAAGATGACTTTGATAAAATTTCTATTTGGCTGTACATGTAGATAAATGTAAGTTAACACAGAGGAGTAGGAAGAACAGACCCGTAATGTTCTGATACAGTATTAATAGTGTCCTGCTTGATACAGTCAAATCGTTTAAATATCTGGGCGTAATGTTGCAAAGCAATATGAAAGAAAGCGACCGTGTGAGGTTGTGGTATGGAAGGCGAACGGTCGATTTCGTCTTATTGGCAGGATTTTAGAAAAGGGTGTTTCATCTTCTTGAGTACCGCTCAAATGTTTGAGATCCGCACTAGGTCGGATTAAAGGAAGACATCGAACCAATTCAGAGGCGGGCCGCTAGATTTGTTACAGCAGGTTCGAAAAACACCCAAGCGTTACGGAAACGCTTAGGGAACCGAAATGGAAATCCTTGGAGGGAAAGCGGCGTTCTATTAAAGGAACACTATAGAGAAAATTTAGAGAACCGGCATTTGAAACTGAATGGAGAGGATCCTGCTGCTGTCACCATACATTTCTCATAAGGACCGCGAAGGTAATATACGAGTACGAGACATTAGAGCTCTTAGAAAGGTATATAAGCAGCTAGTTTTCCCTCGCTTTGTCTCTGAGGGAAGCAGGACAGGAAACGACTAGTATTGGTGCAGGATACCCTCCACCACACACCGTACGGTGCCTTTCGGAGTATGTACATACATGTAGACTTGGAAGAGCTTGTTAACTGGTGGTTGAACATCCCTCTTCAGGACTTCCACAGTCAACATGCCATACGAATTTACTTTTTATCAGGCCAAAGACTAAGCAGGCCACAGAATAGCTGAACACACAACAGTGGAGTTGATTCCTCACGGAGGCAGAATGCCGCGGCAACGTCGATTCGTCGAAGCACGTGTTAGCGGGGTCAAAGCCTGCTGCAGGGGGAAATTTCAAACGCGTCATTCCTGGAAAGCGACTTACTTTAGTCAGTCTTTTATAGCTACGGACCTGAAAAAGTTATCTGAAAATTGCGGCAAAAGTTGTCAAGAATGATAGGAAAATGGACACTTTCAAATTTAATTATCTGTACGCAATTAATAAAAAACAATATCTCCTTCGGCAAAACAGAACTAATGACAAACAACTACACTGTACCACTACAATTAAGCGCAGATTATAGGTATAACAAGACGAAAGAAAATTCAGTAAAATTAGTAAACTTGATTTTTCACGGTTTACTTTCGATACAGGCACCAATATAATCATCTGAGACAAACTTTCTATGTAATGTGACCTTTACGAATTAACCTTGCAGTTTTGATTTTTATAACGAAATGTCCATTAAGTGTGGCGTGAACGTAAACATCAGGATACGCCACAGATCACATTCTTTCATCACTACCCACTATCACATGGGAACATTAAGTTATCAAAGCAGGTTTGCGAAAGATGGGCGTAGCATTCGGTTGAACTCAAAATGTTTGTAACAAAAACCATTGCCTAAAAAAAAAAAGCTACAATCATTAACTCGGCCAAAATACACATATTCATCAAAACCATAAATTTAGAATCTATAAAATATAATGGAAAAAATTGGACAGAAAGCTTGTGAGCAACTTATTCTGGAATAAAACAACAGTATAAAAGTGAATATCAATAAACACATAAGTACGAATCTTTTTAAAAAAATATTAAAATTAGATAAACAAGAGTAATTGTTCTAAGGGCACTCCGAAGATTGTCTAAGCTGCACGACGTTTGAAAAGCTAAGTGGCAAAGCAAATTGGTATAAATAAGCAAGAAATGAAGCTATAAAATAGGGAAAGAAAATTAAGAAGCGAAATGGTTTGGAAGACAAAGTGTTAGAAGAAGGCGAGGAAGGAAACGAACACTAAAATGTATAAAGAAAAAGTGAACAGATGGATAACAGTAGCAAAAACTTAAACCTAGCCTAGCTGTTTAAACATAGTCCTTGGCTGGACAGTAACGGAAATAGAAAAAAACGTTTGTATGACTGAGAATTAATTAATAATGAATATAACAACTAACATTATTGCAGAAAATAATTAGAATAACTAACTTAGCGGATGTACTCCAGATTACAAAGATGGGAGCAGCACAAGAAACACTTTCGTGATCAGATAACAGATAAAAAGCAAACAGCAAGCATCGACGTGATCATAAATTTCAATTGGACAGATTACACATATAAATTACTAATGGAGCTTCACTTATGTTCAATATCTGAGTAAAATCAGAGTGGTCTGTAAAATAGTATAGCGTCGTGTAGTTAACGTCTATAGGACGAAACCACCCTCATAAATACCAATACACAAAATTATTTCATCCTCTTGAGTGAGAACAGTTTGCCACAAACGCAATGAAATACGCTGTTAGCTTTGGCGGTCTGGACACCACACCCACTACGTAAGCATAAATAACTTGTCTACACTATTCACTAAGTCAGCGACAGATTTCACTGTCGTTTCAATTATTTTTTAGTCTTAACACGCATTGTGACTATATTACTATAGTTACGCTACATTTGGTGTTAGTGTCCCATTAATTATACCACTGCAACCTAATAAGCTAGCAAACCGCTAAGAGATGTTTAATTATCAGCTGCATGAGCCTTTGTTTGCGTTCGAGTTGTCAGTTGCTACACGGAAAATATCATTAGGCTAGGTGACAGATGGACGTACTTCATAATACCGTATGGGCTCCTGTGGATGACGGCCCGCGAGAAATCGCGACCCTTCAAATTGTGCAGGCTTGGCGATTCTCCCGAATCTCTGCAGGCACCGACAGGACGACTACACCAGGGGGTTTTCGTCACTTCTAGGCGAACGGTAGGATGTTCCTCGAGTTCCATCACAACCTGCTACAGTCACAAACACACGGAGCAGGGTTTACACCACGCAACACTTGACAAGTTTCACAAATAAATAACCCACACCCACTTCCTCTAAAGCACAGACCAATTCCCTTGACTAAGTGGTCACAGGAAGCCGAGGTCGTTCCAGAGGCACAATTTCTTTAAATATAAAATCTCAGTGCTTAGAATATTTTCCGCATGTAGACCACTATTTTTGTTATCTCAAACTGACCTGTTTCGGACAGTGTGATCCATTTTGAGATATGTTAAAGAATGCAAAAATCAATGATAATTGTTTTCTGATTCTGTATTGACAGTGTCACGGGACACAGGATTAGAACCCACCTATAATTTATTTTTATATTTTTTAACAGATATGAAGACTTGAGACACCAACAGAAACAGATCAGTTCGAAATAATAAAAATAGAGACCCAATGATGAAAAATTAGTGTATTTTCTCCATAGCGATAAGTATTCTCAAGTTTGATGTCACTCTATAGTAGGTCCTAAATTTTCATCTTCTTACTAACTATTAAGTCAGCGAGACATTTGCTATCTCAGATTTTGACAAGTACACTATTTACACATCAACGAAAATTATATTGACATACCGAACACAGACGTGAAATATATGAACACGGAAACTGTCAAGATGTTAGAATAATAATGGTACTACGATTAAATTTAACGAGAAAACTAGAATCTTATTATTGAGCACAGAAAAAAATGACAGTGGAACCGCATGTCGCAGAGGCGAGCAATTCGAATTACGGTTAAAGGATATCTGCATGTACCGTAAGCAGTGAGAATGTTTAACCGTAGAACAGTAGAGGAGGAAAATTGGTACTAAACCATCGTAAATTGTACCACTCCAAATTTATTCAAGTGAAGTCATCGTTTATTGGTGATGCATTAATTATAGTTATTAGATCTCCAATGGTATGTTATGTACCAAATTAAGTAGAAAATGCCCTGTTTTGTTCCCTATTGCAGTTGTAAATTTTACAAGAGTTTAGTAGTCTAGGATTAAGATTGCTGATCTTAAGACACTTTATTAGCGACGCGCTTCGAATCAGTTGTGTCACATGAGACACCAAGACATACTTAATCACTTGTAACATTTGCACTATCTATACTGTCAACCAGATTATCGCCAATTTCTTGAGTTGCCAAGGTCTTCATTAGGACCAGGGCATATTCCTTTCTACAAAGAAACGAATATTACGTACGGTGTATTTTTTGACAAAAAAGGTGCTGCCATGTATATGCACATATATACCGAGTTACGCAGTAGTAAATTATGCTATTATCCTCGATTTAAAAACATTGCGAAAAAAGGGAGACTTAATACGGCAGCGCAATTAAGTTACAAAAAAGAGGATAGAGTTTCAGTCACCGCAGTAAGAAGTGGACGTTCATACAGTTAGCTATCACCAAAAATATTTACATGGTAGTAAATGTTTTGTCAAGAAGTGAGCCATAAACGTTTTCCATTTCTACGCAGGGAAGCGTTTGGTCTGGAACTAGTGAAGATTCTGGCAACTCAAGTCAACTAATCAACAATAATCTAGTGCAATGTTAGTAACGTAAATAATATTTAAGTTGTTTGCATGTCTTGCTGTCTGATGACGAGCACTAGTGGCAGGAAACGCGCAGCTAGTAAACTAATGTAATTTTAATAATCATAAACGATGTGATGGGTTGTGGTGCACGCATAATCCTTTATTATAATCCAATTACGGTAACTTGTCAGCGTAGCTAATGATTGTTCGAATTAAGAGTTAGTACAATAACTTAAAGAACTTCGTGTGCAACCTCATACACAGACACTAAACATATTAGCGAAATACGCATGATGGGAGCCTCCTTAGAAATATTCAATAGTTGTCCCCGATGAGGAATCTCTTCCTGTAATCTACCGTGTATAGTGACAACGTAGGTACTGACTATACTGTAGCAATTGCACCTATATATTCTAGTACAAACAGTGGTCTTACGTAAGGTAAAAGTGTCAGTGAGGTGGGTACATTTTGTGATCCTAAGAGGCATAAAAAAAAGAATTTTCTGTCGCTTATCTAACCGTGGATTGTAGATTTCACATTTAAAAAGTGCCTGATATGCTAGCAACGAAATTTCAAATGCGAAATAGTAATCAATAAACAAACAACTGAGAAATGAATAAACGAATAACTACTAATATTATGCGCGTACTTGTTTACTGAGTGATAAGTAATTTAGCTCTTGAGCTCATTGCAGATTACACTTTATGCGGATATGAAATTATGTTTTACTATATTGAGTACCATATCTACTATGCTCACAAAGTAAATGAACTGCAAAGGCGGTACATAATTACAGATAATAAACATCATTATATTTTTTTGGTGCTACTTACTTTCAGGGAAATCCGCTCTCAATTGTATTATAGAAACGTAGTCAACACTGAATGCTTACAGAGAATGACAGAATCCGTAGACACCAAATACGGATAAAATACACAGAACACTGTGATAGCGCCTTATCGTGCTGCATTAGTTTGCACTTTATCGCGCGGACTGTTATGACACCTCCATATGTTGATCGCAACGCGCATCAATATCGATCGACCGTAAACAAAACACTACTACTGGCCGAACTACCTGTTGTCATCGCTTCGGAAACAAGCCTGCCGAAGCAGTCCACACAATCACTTCCAATGGCGCTGAAGACGGCGACAAAGACGCAACGCAGTAGTGCAGAGAGGCAGCGGCGGGCGGCTGCGACGTGGCCTGGAGGTCGGCGCGGTACTCACATGTGTGCCGCGGCTAGGGGGCGCAGCGTGCTACGTGGTCCTGCGCGGGTCGCCGCCAGCGAGGCACTGAGGCGCGCGCCCGCCGACAAATATTTTGGGCGGCGTACCTGCCCCCTCCCCCGCCCTCGGCCGGCGCGTCGCAGACTGTTGGGCTGCGGAATGCCGCCTTCCGGGAAACCCGGCGGCCTTTGTCCCGCGGGAGCAGATGGGTGCTCGGCTGTCGGCGGACCACGCGACGTACTGCCGCCAGCGGCGCGACGAGACGCTCACGTCTCCGACAGCCTCGCAGCGAACGGGTTCCCCCCAGCTGGGGCGTTCGGCGCCCATTAGCCACAGCTCGCTGGGCAACTGACGCTCGGGCCAGCTTCCCGCGAGTTACACGCGCCAGCATCACAGCCGCGGCGTCGCGAACTCCTCCGTAACACATGCAGTCCACTGTATGTGTAACGAATAAGTAGTAGTGGAACACGTTTTACTCGTCCAGAACTCGTGCTCAAATGTCACCAATAGCTGATAGTGAAAGTAAGGCAAAAAGTAAAATCACTGACTGCAACACATTTCCAATATATCTACACGGTGAGGCAGCTAAGGCATCCTATCCCAGATATCGGTACACATCCGACAGCACACGCTATCAATATGCTCCGAAACGCCGAGCGTGAAAACGGGATTTTTCCATAGCTCATACCTCGGGCCGGCCGCTGTGGCCGAGCGGTTCTAGGCGCTTCAGTCCGGAACCGAACTGCTGCTATGGTCTCAAGTTCGAACCCTGCCTCGGGCATGGATGTGTGTGATGTCCTTAGGTTAGTTAGGTTTAAGTAGTTCTTAGGGGACTGATGACCTCAAAAGTTAAGACCCATAGTGCTTAGAGCCATTTTAACCATAACTCGGGTTTTATTGGTGACAGAAACGTAGGGTCAAGTAATTTGGATAACTCTTGGACTAAGAGTAAGAACCATTTGTATACCCAACAGAAGCACCGTTTTGCTGTAACCTACGTACAGTGCAGGGTCAAAGTTCGAATATTACACACTCCCTCCCGCTTAGGCAAACAGATTAAATCGGTTTGTTCTTTTTGGGTTAGATGTGGTTTACGGTGCGCCATATGACGCTTACAAGGCCACCATTTACTTCAGGGGCGGATCCTGAGAAAACGCCAGAAAATCTTTTTTTCACCACTTTTTCGCCGTCAGCAAATTGCTCAAATTTTAAGGTGTATTCTCTGGGCATTTATCTAGAAGAGTCATTGTTCCGCCTTCAAAAAGTTTCATTTGTTGTCGAGAAACACCGGAAAACATGGTTCTTGGGTACCAAAACCGAGTCGAGAATTCCACGAGAGCCATGCACAGCCAATGGCTGTAATTTTTACGATATATATCTAAAATCCCGATCTTCCGGTGTGAGGCGAAAACATTGTTTATAGAGCGACGTAGCACGGAGAAATACGCTGTATCGTGTCTCCGTGATCATCAGAAGGGTTCTGGGAACTCCATGTTGTAGCATCGAAGCACATGCAAAATTTTAGTGCACGTAAAATCCCATCTGAGGTGTAAAATTAGTAAATTAATTTTACATCTGAGACCGGATTTTATTTATTTGAATTTCGCGGAGGTAAACTATCAAATTTTTGATAAGGCATGAAGTTCTTTTCATGTGAGTGACAAGTCCCGCTGCAACCGGGAAAAGAAGAGAACCAACGGAAAAAAGCTATCAGCGCACAAAACAGGCGAATATACTCCTGTTTAAAAGACTGGCCGGAAAGTGGGACAGCAGCTGCCTCATTCAACATTCCTCAGCATCTTTAAAAATTTTCCCAAAGATTTGGCCATGCGAACATATTCGCGCTCTTTCAGGCTGAGAAAGGAGACCGTAACAATGGGAAAGAGATGGAAAAGTAATAAATGCTGGAAGACAGTTGTGGCATAGAGTGAGCGAAAGAGATAATGCAACTGTGAGAGAAAGAAAGGGACACTTTGGCAGTGGAACATAATTGACATTGACAGAACAGTGCTAGGAAAAGAACACAAGCACAAAGTGGAAGTAGGTAAGAGTCAGTGATAAATGAGAGACAGTATATGTCAATAACAACGAAGAAGAGAGAGACAGTGAAAATGCGAAGAGAAAGCTGCAGTGGGAAGGAATGAATGAGATAGTAGCAGAAGAGAAAACAAGAGGGAGGCTATGATAGTGAGAGGATACAGTATTAGTAGAACAGAACGAAGGAGACTTTGGCTGTGAGACAGGAGACAATGACAGAAAAGCACAAAGAGATAATGACAGTGAATGAGAAAGGGAAGTGGGACTGGGTAGGTATGAGCGAGCTACAGTTACGGGAGCTTGTGGCAGTCACAGGTGAGTTGCATGTTAAAAAGAGCGCGAAAATGTTCGCCTGCTAAAATTTTTAGAGGTGCTAAGAAAGGTAGAATGAAGCAGCTGGTACTCTACTTTCCAGCCAGTGTCTTTTAAACAGGACCATACTCGCCTGTTTTGCTCTTCCGTAGGAGCATTTTTCCGCTGGTATCCAGAATGGGCAAATATGAATCCTATACAGCTTTTACCACAGTCTTTACAATTAATTTTATGCCTGGCTGTGTGTAGTGGTGGTTTTGTTTATCTGAATACATCAGTTTCTTGAGGCTATGTCCAGATCTCTACGCGAATTTAACTATTGTCTTCTTTAGTAATGTGTTCAGTTCGTTGGACATATAGCATATGTTAAGTTTGCGGTATGTATCTGCAGTTGTTATTAGCTATAATTTTACAACTGTTAACAAAGCATATTTGCCGGCAGGTAGCCTGAAGATGGCCGTAGAGTTGACATACTCCTATTGCTACTGTATAATCTACAGCAATAAGAGACCATGAATATTAGTAGCATTCGGCTTCAATATTATTATTACAAATAGAACATATAAATACTACACATTGCATTCAGTAGCTTTTAATCACTGAAGCAGTTAACTGTCAGAAAACAATAGAACGAATTAAAAAACAATCGCGTATCTACGAACAAAACAGTTCTGCCAGCTTGTGGTCTGCCAACTTGTAACTTCCAACTAATATACATCCGTAGTCCATACACCAGCGCACAGCTACTTTCCGAAAGTACTGTGTTAGCTACTGTTAAGAGCTTGACGGGAAGATTATAACTGAATCGGTATTCTTTTCAATTTATTTTTACTTCCTTATAGCACTGTTATCCCGTTCCTTATCCTTACTTTTGTAAAAAAAACTGCACTCATAACGCACATACGAGAGCGACCCTAAAAAAATTAGAATGCCTTGTTTCTAAATACAAATGAATTTTGTTTATATTTGAAAAATATTTCCTACTCTTTTTCGAGTAGTTTCTTTGATTTTCTCCAATAGTTTACTATCATCATTTAAGAAAAAATTGTGTACAAAGAAATATGAATTTGACTAGAGAAAATTTCCGGGCTATGATTTTTTGCGATTTTAAATAGTAATTAACGACAAAAATGTCTGAAAATTGGATCAGAACTTGGAGAAGAAGCCCCATCTAAGCCAACAATTTATAACTAGTAAAGTAAATTAAAAAAAGAGATCGATTTTTCTCCTTAGTGATGAATTTTGCGAAGGACGTCCAAGAACTCCTGTTACGGATGAAAATATTGCCTCCGTTCAAGCAATGCTCGAACATGATTGAGAGACATGTTATGAATTTATTCGACCGGTATTGGGCATTGGTATCAGTCAAACCCAAAAAATTTGCGTCAACAGTTAGATGCGACAAAACTTTTTGGTCGAAGTGTTTCATATAAACTCACTCCCGATCAAAAACAAGAATGCACTGACTGCTGCAAAAAAACCTCTGGAAAAATTCGAAAGGCGGCGTTTCAAATTTCGTTTGGATATCGTTACTGACGATGAAACTTGGATTTATTGTTATGATCCTGAAAAGAAATGTGCTCGCCTTTACTGAAACCATGAAAGACAGAAACACATATCCTGCAACCAGTGACTGTGAAGAAGGCATTGTGAAGGACACCTGTAATCTCCCAGTGCGATGAAGCTGTTTTGGTGGCGCACGTGGCTTCTGTTTGTACTGTGCAGTTGTAATTTTGCCAGGAGTGGAAGGGTGGGGCAGTTGGAGGGGTGGGGGGGGGGGGGGGGACTCCAGTATTTTTTTAGTGGCCCAAGGCCTCTCCTTGTCCCCACGACTACTCAGTCTACAATCTTACTTCGTGGCTTTTTTCCCTCTCCAAGTGAACATCTCGACCTCTTCACGTCGAGGAAACTTCAACAAGTTTTTGCTTCCATTTCAGCAATGAGTTACAATTACTATTTACGTCCAAGCATTTAAGCAAATAACACACGTACCTACATACTAAAAAAAAAATCAAAAACGAATATTAAACGGTGTACATACACAACAGCGCAAACAAAAGACGGCTGAAAATACACAGCGACAGTTAGCAACAGTATAAATAATAAAAGCATGCAAGCTGCACACATTAAAAGAGGAAGCCAAAAAGTTAACGTTGAGTGTTAAGGTGAAATGTGCTCTCAAATGCCAAAATGGAGCATCGCTTGCAGTTATAGCATGTGTCATTCAATGATACTTTATTTACAGGATTAACTACAATTATCACTCGTGCGACCAATTGTAGAATATTGCTCAAGTATGTGGAACCCATATCAAACATGAGTAGCAGGGGATACTGAACATTTACAGAGAAGAGCAACACGAATTGTCACACGTTTGTTTGACCCGTGGGAGAGGGTCATACAGATGCTGAAAAAACTGAATTGGCACATCCTTGTAGGTGAACGTAAACTATTCCGAGAAAGCCTACTTGCAAAGTTTCAAAAACTGGATTTAAATGTTTAGGAATATAGGCTACTACAATCCCCTACGTATCGCTCACAGAGGGCTCATGACGACAACATTATGTTAATTGGAGCACGCACACAGACATTTAAACAATCATTCTTCGCTCACTCCATACGTGAAGGGAACGGGAAGAAACCATAATGACTGGTACAATGGGACGTACCGTGTATCAGTCACTTCACTGTGGTTTGTGGAGTACAAGTGTAGGTGTATAAATCGGGAATTCTGGTGCGTGCAGGACAACGCGGTAAATTGCAGGGTGTCACATATGTGTTATTTCAATATCCCAAAATACTGTAAGTAGAACCGAACAGTAAAATAATCTTACAAAACTTGCGCTCAAAAAAAATGTTTTTTTTTTACCTGACTATAAGAAAATAACGAAAAATGCGGTAATATGGTAAACATCATCCAACACATTTATTATGTACATATAACAAACCAACTAATAATTTAGTTTAACAACAATAAGAACGTAAGTAAATACCCTATATTAACAGGTGACACAAAAAAGAGACTTTTAATCATTTAGTGCTTAGCTTCTTAGTTAGTTTGTAAGTATGCTGCTCGGAAAATAGGTCCATACGAGTTGCAAGAATAAGAATATAATCATAATTCAGCCTTTTACTAGTAGCAATATTTTCAACTGAAGTAGCAGACAGTGATAAGGTCACAACACTAACGAGCAACGGACGTGAAAGATAAAACTTCTGCGATTTGTGAGAGTCGAGCCCTGTTCAAGAAATAAAGTAGCTATCGTCTTCTAAGAAGTTCGTACACTGTTCGAAAAATCTATTTATTTTCCAAAAAATATTTAAATTCAGTGCTGAAATATGTCCTGCTGTTTGAAGTTAGTCAGGTTGTCCATTTGCATCAATCCGCGTGCCGATATACTGGAGGACGAGGAGTAGCAGGAGGAGGAGGAGGAGGAGGAGGTTAGTGTCTAACGTCCCGTCAATCGATGTACTGTACTTCCGGGTGTTCACCTGCAGACTGATTACTACATCGTTTTAAGTTCATTTCATACTATTGTATCTTCAATTTCTCCATGTTAAAGACGCAAGAGTGCAAGGCCCGTTTTGTATGAATGATATTGGATTACTTTTTCGACTACAGAAGCTTGATTTGGTAAAGAACAATGTGAGCAGATGTCTCATCACGAGAGTTTAATTTAAAATTTCACGCTTTACTTAAATATGCCTCAAACAGGGGGTCACCATCTTGTTGTCGTGAGTTTAGACAAAGTGAACGTTCAGATACAAGTCACTCTGAAGATTAATTATACGCATCGCGAGGCTTGGTTAGAGGCTAACGATAGAATTAAGTACAGTCTTTTTCAAGGTAGCTAGTTTTTCACGAGTTTAGGAAGCCGTCGTATGTTGCAGTGTCGCTGTTCGCTGGCGTGCTGAGTGTGACAACATTGTCTCATGAAACTATCGTTTCACATATGATAGGCTCCGGAGCACTATTAAATGATTTCGCAGATAGTTAACTACTGTATCCACTCTGAACTCACCAATACATGATCGGGAAAACGGTCCAATAACGCAACAGTTCCCTATAAGCGAGCAGCTAACACATGTTAGCGCCACCTGTTGCTTTCACGAAGCTATTCACTTATTCCCTCTGTGTCGCTTTGGGATATGCAGGCCATTACCATCATGCTACACTTATGATAACGGACCTTGTGCTGTGTGACTATTTTAGAGGTGTTTATACAAGTCAGACAGTGTTAGAAACATTTTCATAGCCGTTACATATTTCATTTTGCATATCGCTAGGATATCAGGGCTTGCTTAATTTTTTCGTTGCGGTCATTTCGTGAAATGTATGTGGGAAGTAGCAGCACATTCCCCAAATCATCCCGGAACGTAAGCTATCGGAGTTTCAGCAGTACATTCCTCTGTGGTGCCCAACCCGAGCCTCGTAGCTTCAGCCACTGGAGTTTGAAGGGTCTACTCATAACATTGTAACGCTGACTACATGACCCCGTGACGAAACGCGCCGCTTTCCGTTGGCTGCGCTCTATTTCTCTATTACTACTATTTGGTAATGTTTCCAGCTGATGAGCAACACTCATTAATCGATCAAGCAAGTGTTTCGCGAGTCATTTCTTTCGTGAATGAATTACATTTCCTTAATATTTTTCCAATGAAAGAGCAGAATCTGCTTTTCCTACAGTTTGTTTTATGAGGTCATTCCACAGCAATTCGCTCAGGATGTTACTGCAAGGTATTGTACGGTAGTTCCTGTTTCAGTGATTTGTCATCAACAGTGTAGTTGCATAGTAGTGGATTCTTTTTTCCTGTGTATGCCCAATGAGTAACATTTATTTACGTTTAGGGTCAACAGGCAGACAGTGCACCAACCACTGATCCTCTCCAGGTCTTACTACAATTCGCTTCAGTCCACTGGCGTTGCCAACTGCGTACAGACAAATGTATCGTATGCGACAGCCTCATGGAGCTTCCGACGCTCTCCACTAGATGGTTTATACAAATTGTCGACAGAAATGGATCTATCACACTTCATTGGGGTGCTCCCAAGATTAACTTTATCCTTGTTGATTTTGTTCTATTAAGAACGACATGATGATTTCCTTCTGCTAGAAAGTCCTGAATAAAATAAGAAATCTAGTCCTATACTCGTTGACCTAGAGTTTTGATCATTAACCGACTGTGAGAACCGTATCGAGGTCTAAGATAACAGCATCAACCGTTGTCCATGGCGCTCTGGATCCCATTATACGATGAATCACCTAATACTTGGACCGCAGATATTTCGGACATGAAAGATACTAACGAAATGGGGTTTTCACAGAACTGAATTGTGGGCAAGGACGCGGCCAACACAAAGATTTTGAGACGTTGACGAAAGGGCTTTTTTCACAACAGATAAGTTTTTAAATGGGGTAATGCCTATTGAAATCAAAATCCTGAAAGTAGCGCAAGTGAAAATGTCATTTGTGATTGTTGGAGGAAGCTAGTGCAAGTAGTTCAGGAGTTACCATGTAGTGAACACTGTATACGGCGACAGCTTTTTGTTCCATCCTACTGCTCAGATGCTATGCGACGACGGTGTGTTGCGTCTACACAGCGATTACATTGCGACGGTTCTGTCTCTCAGTGTGACAGTGGTCGTAGTAGGACGTGCTTGGAAGATGGTATTTACCAATGCGAGAAAAGCGGACATGCACATGGCTGATGGTGAATGTAAGAAGTATGCCTTTCGATCGTGTAACGTGTACGCCGAAAGAGACATCAATGGACGTGAACCTCTTCAAAAAATTTCAGGTGATATGAAACGGCGTATTACTGCTGACTGTGCTGAATTTTCCTCTGAAATGCTAGAACGCGTGCAGCAATCGCTGCATGGCAGACTGCAAGCTTGTATTGACGCTGGTGGTGGTCTTTGAGGTACATTGGCTTTCTACGTGTCAGACCCTGCAGAGGTACTGCATTCACTTGTTTCTCTTTCGTTTGTCCTTGGCCATGTCCCATTTAACAACATGACAACTCCGGATACTTACACTATGTGATGAAAAGTATCCGGACACCAGGATGAAAATGTCTTACAAATTCGTGGCGCCCTCCATCGCTAATGCTGGAATTCAATATGGTGTTGGCCGACCCTTAGCTTTGTTGACAGCTTCCACCTCCGCAGGCATACGTTCAATCAGATGCTGGAAGGTTTCTTGGGTAATGCCAGCCCATTGTTCCTGGAGTGCTGCGATGAGGAGAGGTATCGATGTCGGTTGGTGAGGCCCGGCACGAAGTCGGCGTTCCAAAACATAGGATTCACGTCAGGACTCTGTGCAGGCCAATCCATTACAGGGATGTTATTGTCGTGTAACCACTCCGCCAGAAGCCGTGCATTATGAACAGGTGCTCGATCGTGTTGATAGATGCAATCGCCATCCCCGAATTCTCTTCAACAGTGGGAAGCAAGAAGGTGCTTAAAACATCAATATAGGCCTCTGATGTGATAGTGCCACGCAAAACAACAAGGGATGCAAGCCCCCTCAATGAAAAACACGACCACACCGTAACACCACCGTCTCCGAATTTTACTGTTGGCACTACACACGCTGGCAGGTGACGTTCACCGGGCATTCGCTATACCCACACCCTGCCACCGGATCACCACATTGTGTACCGTGATTCGTCACTCCACACAACGTTTTTCCACTGTTCAATCGCCCAATGTTTACGCTTGTTACACCAAGCGAGGCGTCGTTTGGCAATTTAACGGCGTGATGTGTGGCTTATGAGCAGCTGCTCGACCATGAAATCCAAGTTTTCTCATCTCCCGCCTAACTGTCATAATACTTGCAGTAGAACCTGATGCAGGTTGGAATTCCTGTGTGATGGTCTGCATAGATCTGCCTCTTACACATTACGACCCTCTTCAACTGTCGGCGGTCTCTGTCAGTCAACAGAAGAGGTCGGCCTGTACTCTTTTGTGCTGTACGTGTGCCTTCACGTTTCCACTTCACTATCACACCGGAAGCAGTGGAGCTAAGAATTTTTAGGAGTGTGGAAATCTCGCGTAGAGACGTATGACACAAGTCACACGTTCGAAGTTTGCGAGTTCCGCGGAGCGCCCCATTCTGCTCTCTTACGATGTCTAATGACTACTGTTGTAGGTGGCAGCAAAATGCACGTAATATGAAAAACGTATGTTTTTGGGGGTGTCCGGATACTTTTGATCACGTAGTGTATTAACAACCGTGTATGTTGCACATACATACCCATGTGAAATTCACATTCGTTTGTACTACAGCATGTTGCAAACAACTGTTTGTGTTTACAAAGTTCAGACTGCGGTGTCTCGTAAACTACTAGCACTAGAGTCCTGCAACAAACATCGCTGACATCCTAATTTAGTCCTCTTTCATCGTGGTACCCTCAGCAGGCATTGTTCCATTTAAATATCGGTACTTTTTATACATAAATACGTCCGCCCCAGTAGCTGAGTGGTCAGCGTGACGGATTGCCGTCCTCTGGGCCCGGGTTCGATTCCCGGCTGGGTCGGAGATTTTCTCCGCTCAGGGACTGGGTGTTGTGTTGTGTTCATCATCATTTCATCCCCATCCGGCGTGCAGGTCGCCCAATGTGGCGCCGAATGTAATAAGACCTGCGCTATGGCGGCCGGACCTGCCCCGCGAGGGGCCTCCCGGCCAATGACGCCAAACGCTCATCATCATCATACATAAATACAAGGTTGAAACTCATAACACTCTATATATGGGCTGCAAAGGCGGGACTTTACCTAACGTTCAAGTCTGTGAAATCTGCATATCAATGGCACCTTCATTTTATCGAAAATTTTGATGTGCAAGTTTTAGGTGATTCACCAGGTACCGGGTGATCAAAAAGTCAGTATAAATTTGAAAACTTAATAAACCACGGAATAATGTAGATACAGAGGTAAAAATTGACACACATGCTTGGAATGGCATGGGGTTTTATTAGAACAAAAAAAACGCAGTATTGCTAGACGCATGAAAGATCTCTTGCGCGCGTTGTTTGGTGATGATCGTGTGCTCAGCCGCCACTTTCGTCATGCTTGGCCTCCCAGGTCCCCAGACCTCAGTCCGTGCGATTATTGGCTTTGGGGTTATGGGGTTACCTGAAGTCGCAAGTATATCGTGATCGACCGACATCTCTAAGGATGAAACTTCCTGGCAGATAAATACTGTGTGCCGGACCGAGACTCGAACTAGGGACCTTTGCCTTTCGCGGGCAAGTGCTCTACCAACTGAGCTACCCAAGCACGACTCACGCCCCGTCCTCACAGCTTTACTTCTGCCAGTACCTCGTCTCCTACCTTCCAAACTTTACAGAAGCTCTCCTGCGAACCTTGCAGAACTAGCACTCCTGAAAGAAAGGATGTTGCGGAGACATGGCTGAGCCACAGCCGGGGGGATGTTTCCAGAATGAGATTTTTATTCTGCAGCGGAGTGTGCGCTGATATGAAACTTCCTGGCAGATTAAAACTGTGTGGAAAATAGGAGACTAGGTACTGACAGAAGTAAAGCTGTGAGGAGGGGCCGTGAGTCGTGCTTGGGTAGGTCAGTTGGTAGAGCACTTGCCCGCGAAAGGCAAAGGTCCCGAATTCGAGTCTCGGTCTGACACACAGTTTTAATCTGCCAGGAAGTTTCATATCAGCGGACACTTCGCTGCAGAGTGAAAATCTCATCTCTAGGGATGCTGAAAGACAACACCCGACGCCAATGCCTCACCATAACTCCGGACATGCTTTACAGTGCTGTTCACAACATTATTCCTCGACTACAGCTATTGTTGAGGAATGATGGTGGGCATACTGAGCATTTCCTGTAAAGAACATCGTCTTTGCTTCGTCTTACTTTGTTATGCTAATTATTGCTATTCTGATCAGATGAAGCGCCCTCTGTCGGACATTTTTTGAACTTTTGGATTTTTTTTGGTTCTAATAAAACCCCATGTCATTCCAAGCATGTGTGTCAGTTTGTACCTATCTACATTATTCCGCGATTTATTCAGTTTTCAAATTTATACTGACTTTTTGATCACCCGGTATATCAAGCAGGAAGCCCGTAAACACGAGGAGTGATCCCGTTTTTGCCTCTTCCAGTGCTGCCTCAGTGTTTTTTGAGAAGGGTGTAATGAGACTAGATGGCAGTAACAAGCGCGCCTGTGTATGGACGGAGCAGTCCTGCGACTGGCTGGGCCCAGAGCGGAGCAGGGCAGTGCAGCGTCGCTGTGGGCGGAGAGGCGTCCGTAGGCCGCCCACGCTACGTAGGCGCATGCTGCCTGCTGCCTGCCGTCGGGATTTGCGCTGCCCGGACGCTGAATGGCCCGAGTTTTAAACATTTTTATGGCCGGGCATTTTTTTTATTTCGCCAGTAATCCTCTTAATTACGTTTCGCCGTATACGCCGCTGTTTTTGTCACGGGACGTATAAAAGAGCGTCTGTGGGTCCGCCTGTATGCATGTATATGTACGTATATATGTAGGCGCGTGTGTATGTGTTTTAGAATACAGCGTACGTGAAATAAATAAGCACCTCCTCCCACTGCCGCTTCCTCTCTCTCTCTCTCTCTCTCTCTCTCTCTCTCTCTCTCTCTACAATTTTTCCCTTGCTCTTTCCTCTACTACGTTCCTCCGCTTTCCGTGCGTTTTACGTACGCAGCTGATCAACTAGCGCAAAATGTAGCAACAGAAGCGTCGGAGACTCGCGACTCGCTTGCACTCAAGTACGACTCGTTTCACTTAGCCCAGATCTGCAGCCGGAACATTTTTGACTACAACATACTTCATTTCTTTCAGGTGAACGTACAGATGAGTTACCGAGCGAGGTGGCGCAGTGGTTAGACACTGGACTCGCATTCGGGAGGACGACGGTTCAATCCCGCGTCCGGCCATCCTGATTTAGGTTTTCCGTGATTTCCCTAAATCGCTCCAGGCAAATGCCGAGATGGTTCCTTTCAAAGGGCACGGCCGACTTCCTTCCCCGTCCTTCCCTAATCCGATGAGACCGATGCCCTCGCAGTCTGGTCTCCTTCCCCGAAACAACCAACCAACCAACAGATGAGTTGATGAGTTTAGCATTACACCCGTGGAGCGGGATTTGAAAAATGTCTTTATAGGGGAACTCGGGTCAGAACGGGATAGCGGGACACAATGGGAAATTGCTCTTTTCTACACTGGATAGTATTGCAACCTGTTGTATGGGCATGTAACTATTTCTCCGATTGGAAGGGAAGTGAGGGCAGCCATTCTGATTTAGTTTGATGTGCGAGATCTAAGTGAATTGTTGTCCGTCACGTTACCGCTTGCGTTGTTCTAACGTTTGATGAATTTCAACGCCTGGTAAGCTGTTAATTGTACACCCTAAAATGACACATTCCCTTAAAGTGCATGCAATTTGTTATACTTTAGTTGTTTAACGCGTTTAAATACGTCAGTTATTACACTCCATGAAAATTGTTAACCTCAAAAGTGCTCTTGGGGCGGAACGGGACGGGGCAGAATGGGATAGTGTCCTGTTCTACCCCGTCATATTTTGATGCAAGTAGAAAGCAAACCCAGCCTGGATGTTCATAGATGCCAGACTCTCCCAACCAGCCATTTTCGCCGAACAACTCAGCTTTCCAGATATCGCCCGATATCGCCCAATCCCACTAATCTGTCAAAATTCTCGGCGGACTACAAGGCGAAAAGGAAAAACCGTCGTATTAACAGATTCTCCTTATAAGAAGGAATTGCAGAATGCTGTCGCACGTAAAGTATGCCTACAGAAAGGAGGAGGGTGCACAAATATAAACAATGTTAGGACAGAGACGTCAGGTGCAATGCAACTTAAGGCAAAAATATCATACTGTACACCCAAATAAAACCAAAACTGGGGACATCAAAGACCATAAGAAAAATGAAAGGAAGAAGATGATGGAGAAGAGAGAATCAGAGAGAGAGGATGCTGAGTGTCTCTACCGTGGGGACTTCTACTCCGTTTCTAACGAGGGCTGGGTCGCATGCCAGAGTGGGCACACAATTCGTGTGCTGGCATAGACAGTGAAGATGAAGATGAAATACTTATTTGTGACTATTGTCGAAAGGGTTAGTAGTTAGTGGTTTGGTGGTTATTAAGCATTGTATATTTTTCAGAATGACATTAAAATATTTCCTTATTTTGAAGAATGACTTTTTAATTGTTTAAATTACACATTCCTTAGTCTGAATTGCCTGTTATAAAACATTTGTCATAGTTTAATATGATATTCGTAATTCAAATTCAACGTTTATTCAATAATTTAACCAAAAATACCCTTATCGCATTCTGCCCCGTCGGTGGGGCGGAACGGGAAATATGCAAGACTTTCTTTGAAAAATTGTAAAAAATGCAAAATGTATTGTTTTAAGTGATTTTAAAATAAGGTACATTAGGTTACACTACAAGGTGTTTTTTTTATCACTTTAAGAAGTGTTTCCCTGTGTTCCCTTATTTTATACAAATTGTTAAACATTAAGTAACCCGTTCCGCCCCGAGTTCCCCTACATAAAGTTCAGCCTTCGTATATTTGTGCTCGCTAAACTCGAAACGTAGTCGTCAGTGGACTTGAATTTTTGACTCAACGTTGCATCTGAATAGGCGTATGTTTTCATACCTGGGAAATGATTTGATTATCCGTCTTCGAAAATAAAAATGTGAGCTACTTTGATTCCCATTGTTACGTTCAATTAATTTCTTTTGTTCGCATTGTGATTTGATAATCTATTTTCGAAAATCGATTTCATTTCTTTCGTTTCTTTCCAGTTGATCGTCGTCGTCTTTCACGGGCCACGTCACGACTTTTACGAGTTGAAGGGGAAGAGAAAACACGTTCTAACGGCCATATTGCGTTAGCTCTTGCTTCTTCACGCATTGCTGCTGGTAGGGAGTAGATATTAATAAAATCATGCATTTCCGAATGTGTGTCCAGTGTCATAACCACCACGCCTCTCTCGTGGTTTATCTGTATAGAACTGAACCATTCGTTTTGACAAGCGAACGTTCTGGTACCAAATGTTGCTTCGTTCATTACGTAATTTGTTGTGGCATGTGACGCCATACGTGTGTAAAAAGAAAGAGACTCGAATGCTGGCAATATTTTTTGATTATATTATTTTTTGAAATATAACTCTAATTATAGGTTAGGTTGAAAGGTGACAATTCGGTTGTGAGTTGACGAAGGTAACGAATATGAACTTAAATCTTTTTGTGATGACACAAAAATATGTTCCTTGTCGGACGTCTATGTTAATTTGAAAGATGCTAGTTTGGTTATGCGGTAGCGAAGATTTCAGTTAATCCGTTGAAACCAAAACAGTTATGCATGGATACATACTGAGCAAGGCTTTAAATAAGTGACTGGATTTCTCTACATAGTTCTCTCGGAAGTTTATACTCTTGCCTTTCTATGATCTATATACCTGTACGAAAAAACTAATCAGGGGACGTAGGCTTGTTCAACATACATAAAAGATTTAAGGTGCGCACTAAAATGCCACGATCTCCTCTACCATATTGATACTCTCATGTTACTCAGTTTTTCACTTTTTATAAATTATCGATCATTCCGCTGGTGCATCCTTAATGATCTGCACAATAAATTGGTTAAAATACAATGTGATTGTCAGAAACGAAGATTATACAAGAGAAATATGCTGTGTTTCTATCCTACATCTCTCAGCTGCCAATCTAGCACTGACAGAGAAGGCGCAGCATATTAGAATACTGGTTTATTTCAGAACTAAATTGTGTTGCATTTAGAAAGTAGAAACTTTTTTGTAGACTCCCATGGTTGTGACGGACGTATTTTGTTTTCATAGCTGTAAACCGAAGTTCTGCACAGTTTCATCTTAACAATAAACGGAAATATCTTCGCAAAAAGCGGGCGAAATGTTACCTTAGTCGACTGACAATGAGACAATTGCTAAAGGATGCTCAAAATGAAATTAGTCTGATAAGAGTTTTTGAGTTTTAATGATAAAGTATTTAACCAGCAACGATACCGTTACAAATCTTTCCGAAACCAGATGGAACACCAGAAATTATTGCGCAAATAGAACACGCTGCAGCAAAATTCGTCAAAACTACAATGTCAGTTAGCTCTGCGGCTGGAAATTAAAAAATTGACGTGTCAGGTCAGTATCAAATAAGACCCCAATCCTAATCCTTACGTTCTTTGTTATGTACTAGTACGCTAAGACACCATTACATCATGTTAACATATGTTTGGTGAACACTTTCGCGCCAGTTTTGTTTCGGCTATATTATATTACCTGTAAAGTGCTAGAGTACCTTCTAGTCTATTCCTCCAGAAACATGAACACAGCCTCAGACGAAACGTTTCTTCAATTATTGTATTGTATTGTATGTCAACCAGGGACGTAGAAACGACGGAGAGGCTCCGTCCCCGCCGCAGCCGTAGTGGTCCACAACCCCACGACGACTACCGCAGTCCACTTCATCCCTCCGCCGCCCCACACCGAACGCAGGGTTATTGCGCGGTTCGGCTCCCGGTGGACACCCCCCCCCCCCCCCCCCCCCCCCCAGGGAACGTCTCACGTCATACGAGTGTAACCCCTATGTTTGCGTAGTAGAGTAATGGTGGTGTGCGCGTACGCGGACGCGGACGTAATGTAACTGAGGCGGAATAAGGGGAACTAGCTCGCATTCGCCGAGGCAGATGGAAAACAGCCTAAAAAGCATCCACAAACAGGCCGCCGGGCTGATTCGTGCCGGGGACCAGGTGCTACTACTTCCATAGAAGATATAGGTGATTCGTTAGTCGCTTATGACAAAGGATTTTCTAGAAAATTTAGGAAAATAAAATTCATTAAGGATTTAAAAAACTAAAAGAAACACATATTACCAAATAGATTTTGCGGAAATCAAATTCTATAATTAGTCTCAAAAAATTCACGATTATGCGTGAAAAACGTTTGGATGTTCTCGTAAGTAACAAATCATTCTACTCCTCCTTTTCCATTCCCGTTAGTTCTAGTATTCGCTAAATATCTCCCCACTCGCAATTCACTTAATCGTCTTATTATCTCATAGTAACCATAGTGCCTATTTCTGGCTGAACTGTTAAAATGAACTGAATGGAAAGCTTAATGAATGGAAAACTTTATTACGAAGTCTGTTTAGTGTCTTTTCAATGGGATTTACTTCATTTGCTATTGTATATTCTTCTTAGCTTCAGCATGACATCGCAGCAAAATTTACAAGTAGGCCCTACGTATTTTTGTAGTCCCTACGTATTTTTGTGGTCTTCACATCACAGTGAAGGTCTTCCAATACCAAGCTAAGTCACTTCAGGGTACGATATGCAATGGTAGACACGCACAACGCATATATCGATGAAGTTTGCTGGATCACCTCAGTCCATCAACGTACCATTTTAATTCGACTGCAGCAACGGATGCAAGAATCTTGTATGTTCACTTCTGTACGGCTGACTGTGGTGCTACACAAACGCACACCACGGCTAGTCGACAGTGTGTGTGGAAGCATGTTTCGCAGATACAGCTCGTGCAACGAACAGCAGGATGGACACTTGTGACAGCTCCCGTAGAGCATCGGGTTAGAGCCCCTAAGATTTGAAAGTGATCCGATCTTCGGACTTATTTTACATCCAAACGGTATATTTCTAGGCATGGCTAGCTAATTACAACTTTATCTGCACAATCCCCTCTACAACATCTAACAACCTGTAGTAGGAATTGTGAAACAATCTATAAATAAATTATTTTGTAGACAACGCCGGAAGCTGTCCGCGAATTGTACGATTGTCTATGAGAATGTAGCAACGCCAAAAACCTGTATCGAGCTGCAGGAATACCTGCAGAGGACTGATGATGGGAGAAGGGGCTGGCCGTTGACCCTGAAAGTAAATAAATGTAATATATTGAGCAAGTATAAGCAATAAAATCCGCTATCATATGATTACATTACTGGAGACAATTAACTGAGAACGGTAACTACGGTAAAGTAGCTAGCAGCAACTATATGGAACGCCGTACTGTGGAGTGACCGCATAAAATAGGAAAACCAGTCACCAGGACACTCATAGTAGGTATGTTAAGGAAATTTAACTCATCTCAAAAGGAGGGGGCTGGCAAAACTATTATATCGATTATTGCGTAGTGCAGGTTAGTGTAGGATCCTTACCAGGCTGTATCAATAGAAGAGATAGCGAATATCCAACGAAGAGCGGCGCGTTTCGTCACTGGATCGTTTAGTCTGCGCGAGAGTAATATGGAGATGCTCAACAAACACGAGCAGCAGACACCACAAGACAGACGTTGTGCATTCCGGAGACGGGTACTATCAAAATTTCGAGCGAGTATGTTCCTGGAAGAGTCGGGCAACATATTACTTACTCCCATGTGTCTCTTGAAATTAGCACAACGAGAAAATTCGTAAAATTAGAGCTAATACGGAGCTTTACCGACAGTCATCCTTCCCACGAGCCATTCTCCCTACGAGCCATTCCTGAATGTAACAGGGAAGGCAGAAACAAATAGTGTTATCGTAAGTTCCCCCCCCCCCCCCCCCCGGCCACTCACCGTAAAGTAGTTTACGGAGTCTACATGTAGATGTAAATTACCGCTATACGAGGTTTGGTGCACATCTCAGGAAGAGAGGCCTCGAGCACTTTTGCTCCTCAGCGTGTAGCTGACGCCGTGCTAACCAGGGAATTCCAGCCCTAACGGCCGCGCCGAAAAGGGTTCAGCTAACACTGCCCCCCCCCCCCCCCCCCCCCAATTGCCTGACGTGACGCATGCGAAGTCCACAACTATTCGGGCCTGCTCACTTCTTTCATTTCCATGCTGTGCACTGAGGCATCGACTCAGTCATTACAGGATCAGTGTTTTCGTTTTCGGGACTGTAACAGGCGATGTCTGGCGTATTTCTTTACTCAAAATGCCGCATTCAGCCTTAGACAGCAGCGAAAATTTTATTCCGCCTCGAACATAATCCTTAGCTGCTTGACGCTAGAAAAATTGTCTGATAACTGCACTATAGAATCGAGAGGGGCAGCGCAGTAGTTAAGGCGCTGGACAGGCAGTCAGGAGGTTCGGTGCTCAAATCCCCTCCACTTGTCCAGCTTTAGGTTTTGTGGTTTCAATGATTCTGTTAAGGTGAATTCCAGGAAAGTGTCTTTGGAAACAACATTACCTGTGCCGATCCCTGCCTTTCTCCAACGTGCTCCAATAATCTCGTCGTTCAGCCATTATGGTTTTCTCAAGCTCTTATTGGCGGGATTCAAAAGGTCTTGTAAACATGATGTAACGCTTGTCAGTGTTGATGTTGAAACTTTTCACAAAAGTATCCCAAAAGTTGCTAAAACTAAGAGGCAAGCCATCATAGGCGACTATTGCGAGGTTCTGGTGGGCATTGTACCTGTCACAGAGAACTGTAACTCTAATCATTTACATACCCGCCAATAGTGTATCCGTGTGCAAAGTTACACTCATATCCGTCCATGTATTCTGGTTGCGTCACTTTCTTTGTAAGGCAAAGTATAAAATACACTTGCTTCACTATCTCGGTTGATACAAAAATTAAGAATATACTACAGTAACACGTGTGCCTCTATCTACTACCATTCGCCGAAAACCTCATTTCGATCTTGAGCTGCTGACTAAACAAGAAGTGCTACGTATTAAGCGACTCAATTTCGTATGTCATTAGCAGAGAGCGTGCGCAAATTTGAGACTATATACACTTTAAAAAATTAAAAAATAAATAATAAACGACACACCACGAAAGAATTATCCGAATGGGACGGAATACGGTAGATGTAAGGGACGTGTACAGAAACACAAATGATTACAATTTCGGAAAAAAATGGATGATTTATTCAAGTGAAACAGCTTCACTAACTGAGCAAATCAATAACGCGTTGGTCCACCTCTGGCCCTCATGCAAGCAGTTACTTGGCTTTGCATTGATTGATAAAACTGTCAGATATCGTCCTGAGGGTTATTGTGCGAAGTTCTGTACACCTGGCGAGTTAGATCGTCAAAATGCCGTGGTAATTAGAGGACCCTGCCCACAATGCCCCAAACTTTCTCAGCTGGAGAGAGATCCGGCGACTTTGCTGGCCAAGCTAGGGTTCGGCAAGCACGAAGACAAACAGCAGGAACTCTCACCGTGAACTCTTGCTGAAACGTAAGCACAGGAAGACTTGCCATGAAGTGCAGCATAACAGAGCGTAGAATATCGTCGACGTACGCTGTGCTGTAAGGACGCCGCGGATGGCAATCAAAGGGGTCCTGCTATGAAATGAAATGGCGCCAGAGATCATAGCTCCTTGCTGAAGAGCTGTCTGGCGGGCGGGAATCAAGTTCGTATCCCAGAACTATCTATTCCGTCTCCAGGCACGTCTTCACTGGCCATTGGGACTCATTTCGAAGCGCGACTCATCACTGACGACAATTCTACTCCAGTCAATGAAATTCCAGGCCGAAGACATGTCTGGAGATGCCCCGGACAGTGTTGGGATATCAAACTGACTATCGCCCGCCATACGACCAACAATAGGGATTGATGGTCTGGGATACCATTTCGTTTCATAGCAGGACCCCTTTGTTTGTCACCCACGGCACCCTTACAGCACAGCGGTACGTCAACGATCCAACTGAATCGAGTTTTTTGACGCTCTAATGCTCTAAATGGACATAATTTGCCAGAATATCGCTCAACAGGACATTCAGTAACTCTGTTAATCAATGCCATAAGGGCCAAATGCGGATCAACGCGTTATTGACTTGCTGAGTTGCCGCCGCGGTGACCGAGCGGTTCTAGGCGCTTCAGTCCGGAACCGCGCTGCTGTACGGTCGCAGGTTCGAATCCTGCCTCGGGCATGGATGTGTGTGATGTCCTTAGGTTAGTTAGGTTTAAGTAGTTCTAAGTCTGGGGGACTGATGACCTCAGGTGTTAAGTCCCATAGTGCTTTAAGCCATTTGAACCATTTTGAACTTGCTCAGTTTGTGACCTCTTTCTCTTGATAAAGTTGTTGGATATCGTCCTGAGGGATATTGTGCCAAATTCTGTACACCTGCCGCGTTAGATCGTCAAAATGCCGAGGTGATTGGAGGGCTCTGCACACAGTGCCCCAAACTTTCTCATTTTTCCGAAATTATAATCATCACATCTATCGATATCGGTACCACTCAGATAATTCCTTTGTGATGTGTTGGGTTTCCTTTTGTCTTGGAGTGCATTCACTGCAACTTGCTAAAGAGTTAAAATATCATGCAAGTTGTCATCGTGTTTCTTGAACAAAAGAAACAAAGATGTCACAAAATCGTGTTTAAAGCGCTTACTGTGAACAACATACCACGCTATCCGCATAACGCTATGCTACTCACGTATCGTGCATTCGTTTCAGGGTGTAATGAATATCATTCGGTTCTTACTGCCCAGATATCGTCCTGAACCCCGCGTTTTGTGTCATGCTGCGCCGTTTGGTCGAGCCCCTCTCTTGCTTCCGCAGTGGGATCTGTATTGCCCGCACGGGAGACGCGCGGTCGGAATTCGAGAGATGGCCCGAAGTGGCCGGCCTCATTCGCAAAGTGCGCGGACTCGGTCAGGAGTGGATTTGCGCTCGCGTCGCCGCGGAAAGGCGCGTTCCGCTTTGTGCTTTGCGCGTAATCCGACGCGCCCAATTAGCTTAATGACGGGCCGCGCCGCTTTGATGTCTGCGACGCACGCGGCGCGCCCGGCGACTGCCGGCTGCCAGCTCGCTCTAACCAGATTCCAGGCCGCTCAGCCGGGCCTGCGGCTCTGCTGCCTCCACGCCACGCCCTCCACACACGCCACCAGAATTTTCAAATTACTTCCCGTACTCGCATCCGGTTTTTTCTCCTCTACGGAATACCGATAAAGGTCAGACCCACGTAACTCTGGTTATCTTTTCTCAAGCTGTGTTTTTTCTCTATGTATTGTACGAAGGGTCTTCAATAGGTAATGCTTTCTGAAAGGAAGCTGGTTTTATTCATGACTCCAGTACTCATTATTCCCCTCTCCTTTCGCTATTAAACCCTATTTTTGAACATAACTCCGTTCTACGCGGTGGCCTCACGCCACCTTACTGATACCACTCTACTGGTCGACGTCTTAGCCAACGTCTTGCTATATTAGTAACCTTCCCACCATACTTATTTGGGCAAAACAGATGGAAGTCGCAACATTGCTAGAGTCACAGATGTGTGTGGCCGGCCAGCAACCGGGAGGTAGTAGAGGTTTTGCGCCTCCTTGTTGCTATGATAATAGACGCCTCGCCCAAAGACTCACCAGGCTTTTGTTCACTGCCATATCTTCACCTACGAATGTCTGCAATGCTCCAATTTTCCGCCGGAAAAACTCAATGAGAGGTCTCTGCTTAGAACGCACCTCAGTTACAGACGACATACTGAAGGCTACGTAAGCGCCGCCACCTATCTGAACTTCATGGAACTGTAGGTGCTGAAGCGGAAATATTCCACAGTGTCCCACAGCAAATTACACATTTTTCAATCGATATTGGGCAAGAAAAAAGCTTCGTAGCCTTACTTAGGTATTAAATGGCGCTCGTAGAAGCTAATCTCTGGCAAGATCATTTTGGATTCCGGAGAAGTGTAAGAAAGTCGTACTGGCCTTAGCACTTATCAGAGAAGATAGGTTAAGGAAAGGCCAACCTACGTGTACAGCATTTGTGGATTTCGACAATTCTTTTCACAGCGCCGACTGGAATACACTATTTGCAGTTCTGACACAAGAAGGGGTAAAATAAAAAAAATAAAAAACTCCGTGAAGTGTGCAGATATTGCAGATACCAGATTGCAGATGTAAAAGTTGAAGGGCATGAAAAAGTAAAACGGTACTTGGTGTGACAGTGTTCTAGTCTCACCCAGATGTTACTCAGTCGGTACGGTAATCCAGCAATAAAAAACACTAATGGGAAATATTTGAATGAAATTAAAGGTCAGGGAGAAGAAGCAAACCTGTGAAATTTGCTGAAGACATTGTAATTCGGTTAGAGACGGAAAAAGAGTTACGAGAGCAGATGAATGGAATGGATAGATACTTGAGAAAAGGCCAAAAAATGAATTTCAACAAAAGGAAAGAGAAGTTAATGTAGTGCAGTCACTTTAAATCAGATGAAGCTGATGGAATTAGATTAGAAAGAGAGACACTAAGAGTCAAAGTCGAGTTTTGCTACTTGGGCAGCAAAATAACTGACGATGGAAGAAATGGAAAGGATTTAAAATTAAGGCAAGCAACAGCAAGAAAAGCTCTTCTGTTGTTAACGTGGAACATAAAACTTGAATGTAAGGATTCTTGTCAGGCAATGTTGGTGTGAAAGTGAAACGTAGACGACAAGCAGTCCAGATTGGAATAAAACAGAAGCTTTGGAAATTTAGTGCCACAGAACATTTTTGAAAATTACATGTTTTGATCAAATAACTAAGGAGGGGGTAATATATCGAATTTGAGAAAAAATTTATGGCACAGGCTGACTAAAAGATGGGATCGGTCAATATGACACATCCTGAGGCATCAAGGAATTGTCAGTTTGGTAATGGACGCACGTAGGGTGGGTGGAATTGTCAAAGGAGATCTAGGCTTGAATATATAAGCGGGTTGAACTAGATGTAGGCTGCAGTAGTTGTAGAGAAATAAACAGGCTTGCACAATGTAGACTGGTGTACAGAGCTGCGTCTGACCAGGCTTAGGACTGGAGACTACATCAAAAACAACAATGTACTAGCCAAGTTGCAGTTTTTCATCTATCGATAGCTACCCAAATTTGACCTCTAATGTTTCATTCTCTCTTGAAACTGGGCGAGGCAGTTGGGGCTGAACGGAATTTGGAAAGGGGAGCTGCTCCGTTGGTGCCGGCCGCGGTGGCCGAGCGGTTCTAGGCGCTTCAGTCCGGATCCGTGCGACTGCTACGGTCGCAGGTTCGAATCCTGGCTCGGGAATGGATGTGTGTAAACTCCTTAGGTTAGTTAGGTTTAAGTAGTTCTAAGTTCTAGGGGACTGATGACCTCAGATGTTAAGTCCCATTGTGCTCAGAGCCATTTTTCGAGCTCCGTTGGCAGTTTAATTTTGTCGGCGGAGTCTTACCGACGCAGTTATCTTTCTATCCAAAAGAATACATTGATGTAAAATTTGCCTTGGGCCACAGATCCGATCATGAAAGCAGGTAAAAATATCTAACACCAGTCAGTGGGCCGGTACGTGACTTGAGTCTTCCGGTGTACTCTTTATTCAGCAAACTGTGATTATTTCTGTGCTGTGAGACATGTACTAGCGCCAGAGGATAAAGGCTGACTGTGCATCTTGGTCTCAGTTAACACACATCCATCACATTTTTATCTACTATTCTTCTTCTATTACTCATTATTCTTATTTTTTATAAGCTTACTAATTTCACATAGTACTGATATAATGATAATGGTTTAAATAACAAGTTATCATTAAATTAACTATATTTTTCAAGAACTCAACAAACTATTCGCAGTTATTCAGCAAAAATGCCTTCTGCAGCTGTCAAAAGAGCGAAGGATGGAGTTTTAGTTCCTGCAGTCTGTTCACAGCCCGTCTTGGAACAAAACCGGTATCCGGTATCACCACAGACACGATGTGTGTAGACTTCGGTTGCCACACGCCTATTACTTCATCTGCCAGGTCCCTGTATTTGGCCACCTTCTCCTTGAAGGTGTTTACTGGCTACAGCGATGTCTACAACGAAGGTGACTTCATCAGCTATAACGAGCCCTTTTATGTCAGTCTATCACAATGGATTATCTGATCGGTTATTAGGTTCAAATGGTTCAAATGGCTCTAAGCACTGTGGGACTTAACGTCTGAGGTCATCAGTCCACTAGAATTAGAACTACTTAAACCTAACTAACCTAAGGACATCACACACATCCATCCCCGAGGCAGGATTCGAACCTGCGACTGTAGCAGCCGCGTGGTTCCGGACTGAAGCGCCTAGAACCACTCGTCCACCGACCGGTTATTAGGCTGTGGTACCACTAAATTTTTAAACCTTTTGTTTTTCACAACAGTGAAAGGGAAGTCCTTCATTAATTGGTACTGCTGACGAACTTCTGTATTCTGGCTGCCACATCGTGCCTTTCCAGATATTCTGCGGGTGCAAAAAAGTTTCATCCAAATTTATTATGTGATCACATTTTGATCCCCACACTTCCGATAGCTGTCATCTGTTCCTTGCTCTTTCAGTATATAATTCGGTAGTTCATCGTTGCAATCAGCGGATAATGTTCGCCGTCAGAAATCCCTCAGTTTCTGCCTGCTGTGCGTCATCCAGGTGTTCGATGCTTGCAAATCGACATTATCCTGCCTGAGGTCATTTGCATGTGTTTCGTGTAGTTCTTTTGTAAGCCAGCCTATTACACGGTCCAGTCACGTTAACGTGACCAACGCCTAAGGTCAACGTCAGCGTACAATAACCACTCACAGACGGCTGGTGGCAGTACTAGCAGTGGAGGGTATAAAAAGCGTGTCGAGGGGCGCGGAGAACGCTGCAGTCGTTGTCGTATTGCGGAATTGCATCGTTTTATGTGACGTCCAAAACGGGATGATCATTGGCTTTTAGACGAAGGATGGAAACATACCCGAAATGATTACGTTTGTAAACTGCCACTGTTGTTAAAGCATACCGAGCATGGCAAGTTTCTCTATCCAAAACAGGCGCCGATGCAGTGTGATGCACCACAGGGGACAAAGACGGCTGCCAACATGCGTACAGGATAAACGTGCAACTGTTGAGCAACTGATCGGCAGATCAATCAAGGGGCTACCAACAGTGTCTCCTCAACGACCATTCGGCGAACGTTCTGCGTATGGGCTTCCACAGCAGGGGTCTGGCTCACGCACCCTTGGTGGCTGCTGTCCGTCGACGACGAAGGCTGGAATTTGCACACCAATACCGCAACTAGAGGTCCACCGAGCTGTGACAGGTGGATTTTTGAGATTCACCACGTTTTATACAGACGGCCACTGGCGTGTTCGTCGTGAAAGGTCTGAATGCAAACACCGTGTAAAATCGTCGGAATGACCCAGGCCGGACGAGGGAGCATTAGGGTCTGGGGAACGTTTTCGTGGCATTTCTTGATTGATCTCGTCATTCTGGATGGCACAATTTTTCGACACAAGCATTATTATATCCTTGGTACTATGTCCACCCCACAAGCAATTTGTTTTTCTTCGGCACAATGGCATCTACAAGCACGACAATGCAACGTGTTACATAGGCTCTTAATACACGTGTGCGGATCGAAGAGCTCCAGGATGAGTCTACCGTATTCGCATGGCTACCCAACTCCCCATATGTAAACAAATCGAGAATCTGTGGCATCACCTCGATCGGGCTGTTAGAGCCATGGATCCTCATCCGAGAAACTTAGTGCAGTTGATCCAGTACTGGAGTCGGCATGACCGCACATCCCTTCCGGTACTTTCCAGATCCCTATTGACTCTGTTCCTACACGTATTGCAGTGGTCCGTGCTGCAAATGGTGATTATTCAGGCTTTTAACAGGTGGCCATATTAATGTGACTGGACTGGACTGTGGTCAGTTGTTTCTGACGTAGGTCTTGGGACTGTTCTGAATGTTTCTGCCAGATTGAATTAGGTGTAATTAGTGTCTGTGGCCACTATTGCTTTAAAGACTTAAGTAGCTGTTGTACAATAATAATAATAGTAATAATATTCTTTCGTTTCTGCTTCTTTTCCCACCATTACTTGGTTCGCTGATGAAGAACAATTGTTCATGAACAATTCGCTATTTTTGCTTTTGAGACTCGATGCCACCACAAATGTCAGTTGCCCTCAGTGATGAGCACGCATTAATTGTGTAAACCCTTTTCAATGTGTTTCCCTATACCAACAGTTTGTAATATTGTTGTCCAGAGGTAATTACAGTGTCGTCGCAGCCCTCAAAGTTTTTCTTTCTCCTTCCTGAACTTTAATTCCCTTTCCACATTTCTCCTCGGTTTCTTTTACTGCTTTCGCAATGTTGTGACTGAATGAAATCAGGGATAGGCTACAATCCGGGAGCACTCCCTTCCCAACCACTGCTTCCCTTTTATGTCCTTCGACCCTTGTAACCGTAGTGTGGTTTCCGTTGAAGTTTAAAATAACACTCCCGGCGATTTATCCCTGCAGCCTTCGGCGTTTCAAAGAGTGTATTCCCGTCAACATTGCCAAAAGCTTTCTCTAAAGCAATGGAAATTATGTTATGTGTTTATTGAAATCGTCATTCAAGACTTATTCGTCTGTAAGATCAAAATCTAAGCTTACAAACTAAAGTGTACAGTCGATCAGCTCTAATGAAGTGGTCTTTTCCCTACTTCCTGAATCGGTGGACGAAGTACAGACAAGAATATGGAAACCGTAAGGGAGATATATCCAAGTCTGTTCCAAAAGCGAACGGAAACAGTGTAAGTGGTACCACTACGACGGAAGGTCATATGGAATTACAATACACACTCGGGACTTGCAAGAAGCTGTCATTACTTGCGTGGACGAGCAGCCATTAATCAGCACTTCGTTGCTCGTGAAATAGCTATTGCGCTCAGTACTGTTGAGGAATAGAACGGAAACAGGAGCTTCAGCTCAATCATTGACACGAAGTGGAGGCTTTAAATTTTCTGGGTTAGAACTTCTCGACATGCTGACAGCAATCTTTGCTACATCATTATATTGTCGACTCTTACTCTCCTGCGTATGTACTTTTCTCGCATAAAACCTGTTTCACTAGGGACGGAACGATCAATAGTCGCAATAGTACAGGCTGTAGGGAATCCACACGGCACAGTTACGAAGGGTCGTAAACGTAGATTTGCAGTGAATCTGTCGGCGGGAGTAGTTAACGATTGTTCAGCAAGTACTATCTGATTCCTACATCTTTACAGCACCAGTGCGCGCACACTCTCTCTGAGAGGCGTGCTCTCTACGTTCTAGCAAGATATCCTACTTGACCTTCAAGCACGCACGTTGTTCCTACATGATGGAGCCCCCGTTCACTTTACACATCTTAGTCCTTAACACCCGCATCAGACGAAGAAAGGTGCGACATATTCATGCAAAAGGTAACGCAAAATGCAAACAAAGCGGTGCAGCTGAATAAGTCGATGGTGTGTAAATTACGGCAGCTAGGACACAATGCTGAGTGCCCTAGATAAGGGAACGAAAACCCCGTCTTGGTGAAAATTTCACGATTTTTGCTACACAGAACTGGACTTCGAGCGTAGCGAGGCAACTTTGAGAAAAATTATTCCATGTGATTTGGTTTTCAGAGATTTCAGTATAAACAAGTCGTTATATGAGCGAAATGTATGACACAGCATCAAAAAGGCAGACTACATTGAACTCTGAAGTAAAAATGAAGCATCGCTATTAATGAGACCAGTAGCTAACTTACTGAGCTAAAACGTAGATTCATATTACGTTGTCAAAGTGGGCAAGGATTAGTTTCAAATAGAAAAGCCGAACAGTGTTTAAAAATTGTTCTCCGCAGGATATAATCACGCAGATACAGAGGGTGGACAAAAATGTGGGAACACCAAAAACACAAACCGTTACCATGTGTAATACGGTATACGAAAATCGCTGGGATTCAAAACAGCTTCTAGTCATCTCGGAAAGGATAAGCTGACGTACTTTATGGTTTTCAAGGGGATCTTACGCCATTCTTCCTGATAAGCAGTGGCAAATTAAGGAAACCACGATGTAGGTGGATAGAGACTACGTGCCGTTTTTTCCGAAGCAGACAATAATGGTTCAATAATACTGAGATCCGGTAACACCGGTGGTCAAGGGAGATGCTGTAATAATTCGGCTTGGTGCTCACAAAACCAATCCTGGTCAATGCGAGCTGTGTGAACAGGGATCCTGTCGTCTTCAACCATAGCATCGCGACTGAGGAACAGACGTCGACCATGGAATGGGCCTGTCAATCAAAATGGTCTCATAATCCTTCGCAGTAATCAGACCTTGCAGAGTAACCAGGGGGCTTATGAACACCGCGATATGGCTGCCCGAATCATCACCGAACCACCACTATGCGTCACTCTTGCGACGTAAAGTCGATCAGGAGCTGCAAACAGTGCGAAGCATGACTCATCCGACCGAATGACTTTCTTCCATTGGTCCATAGTCCTGGTTACAGACATTTGCATCATTGTTTAGTGATTTTGGATTTACAGCTCGCACTGTAATCCTCTGATTATGGCTTTCCCTTTGTGTTGTTTTGATGCTGACAAGGTTCGCGAGTGCAACATTCAGCTCTCCAGTGACATCTGCAGCTATCGTCCTGTTTTTTCTTTCTTTTTTTCCCACAATGCTCTTCGATGTTCATCCGTCACGATCACTCAACACACACTATCGTGACTTAGCGGTTGATGTTTTTCAGCATTCCCTACATGCGGTATAAATCTTCGATTCGGTATCTCTTGGACACTTCGGCTACCTAGATTACGGAAGCAGTCACCAACGGACACCAATAATTTACTCGTTCGGATTCGCTTAGCTCCGACGTAATGCATTCAGAACTACACAAAACACTGTTCATACCATCACTGACACTTGCAACGTGTTGAGGACATTGCTCAAGCTGCCGTTGGTAGGCAAATATAACCTGCAGGTTTAGCCAACACCTGCATCTAGACTATGTGCCAAAAATATCCGTACACCCTCAAAAACATACGTTTTTCATGTTAGGTGTATTGTGCTGCCACCTATTGCCAGGTACTCCATATCAGTGCCCTCAGTAGTCTTTAGACATTATGAGAGAGCAGAATGGGGCGCTCCGCGGGACTCACGGACTTCGAACGTGTCACTTGTATCATTCGTTTGTACGCGAGATTTCCACACTCCTAAACATCCCTAGGTCCACTGTTTCCGATGTGATAGTAAAGTGAAACGTGAAGAGACATGTACAGCTCGAAAGCGTACAGGTCGACCTCGTCAGTTGACTGACAGAGATCGCCGACGGTTGAAGAGGGTGGTAATGTGTAATACGCATACATCTATCCAAACCATCACACAGGGATTCCAAACTGCATCGGGATCCACTGCAAGTGCTGTGACAGTTAGGCGGGAGGTGAGAAAACGCAGATTTCACGGTCGTGTGACTGCCCATAAGCCACACATCAGGCCGGTAAATGCCAGACGACGCCTCGTTTGGTGCAAGGAGCGTAAAAATTGGACGATTGAATAGTGAAAAAACGTTGTGTGAGTGACGAATCACGGTACACAATGTGGCGATCCGATGGCAGGGTGTGGAGATGGCGAATGCCATGTGAACGTCACCTGCCAGCGTGTGTAGTGCCAATAGTAAAATTCGGAGGCGGTGGTGTTATGGTGTGGTAGTGTTTTTCATGGAGGGGGCTTGCATCCCTTGTTGTTTTGTGTGGCACTATCACAGCAGAGGCCTACTTTGATGTTTTAAGCACCTTCTTGCTCCCCACTGTTGAAGATCAATTCGGGGATGGCAATTGCATCGTTCAACACGACCGAGCACCCATTTCTAATGCAGGGTGTTTGACGGAGTGGTTACACGACAATTACAGCCCTGTTATGGATTAGCCTACACAGAGCTCTGACCTGAATCCTATAGAACACGGCCGGCCGGGGTGGCAGAGCGGTTCTAGGCGCTACAGTCTGGAACCGCGCGACTGCTACGGTCGCTGGTTCGAATCCTGCCTCGATCATGGATGTGTGTGATGTCCTTCGGTTAGTTAGGGTTAAGTAATTCTAAGTTCTAGGGGACTGATGGCCTCAGAAGTTAAGTCCCATAGTGCTCAGAACCATTTGAACCTATAGAACACTTTGGGGATGTTCTGGAACGCCGACTTCGTGCGAAACCTCACCGACCAACATCGATACCTCTCCTCAGTGCAGCACTCGATGAAGAATGGGCTGCCATTCCCTAAGAAACCTTCCAGCACCTGACTGAACGTATGCCTGCGAGAGTGGAAGCTGTCATCAAGGCTAACGGTGGGCCAGCACCGTATTGAATTCTAGCATAACCGATAGAGGACGCTACGAGCTTGTAAGTCATTTTCAGCCAGGTGTCCAGATAACACAGTTGTCATACGCATAGTGTATGTTGAAGCATATATAAAATTCTCGTGGAGTTTTCGTATTTTCGTCCATCCTCTTTATACGGGTGCGACAGCGCTTCACCTATAAGAAAACTGTATGGTAAGCATACTGTTATTAGTTTCCCTCGCTGATCCTCCGGCATCTACGGCGTCTACACCTACAGCTACATACATACTCTGCAAACCACTGTAAAGAGCACGGCAGAGGGTACCACGTATTAGGGTTTCTTCCCGTCGTAATCGCGTGTGGAGCGGGAGAGAAATGCCTGCTTGTGTTACTTTGTGCGTCTTGTCTTCGCTCTAATTAGTGTTCACTGGCGCTACAGTAGCGTCATTCTGACCGATGAAAGATTTCTCTGGATTCTTCACTTAATACTGGTCCTTGAAATGTTGTGAGTAAACTTACGCGCGATGATTTACCTCTGTCTTCGGGAGTCTGTTAATTCGGGGTTTTCAAAATTTCCACTGTGCTCTGTGCAAGGCAAACAAACCATTCGTGCCACCCTTGTTTGTACCCACGCAATGGCCGCTATTGGTCCCATTTAGTATGGGTCCAAGAGAACTGCTGAGAAATCTCCAAAGTTGTAGTTGGCTAACAATATTCTAGCATTAACACTGTATGTTTTAATGAAGCACGTCTGCTGCAAAAAAGGTGCGTGAGGCATTGGCAAGAGTCAACTGAATACGATGAGAGAGAAATATGATACGAAGACATTTTTAATGCAGATGAAACCAGTATCTTACAACAAAAAGAGCGTGAGAAATATAGTGACGAAAAGAAATGGAAGTAGAGCAGTGTAGCAGCGTAACAGAGTACGAATTTACAGGCACCCAGGAAGCTCGACCAGCCAGACTAGAAACTTGAGACTGAACAAGCATTAACCAAGTAACATGAAGCTGTTGACAATCTTCGTTATTACGACGCTATTGTATAGCTGAACATACTTTTTTGTGATATACCTTTCTGTCTGATTGGCATTATTAGACAAAGGACGGGTGTATGGACAGATGGATGGATTATGGAATGTGGGGCCTTGAAGGACCAAACTACAATGGTCATCAATCCCTCCATTCCCTCGACTTCTCTTTGCAAGGTGATGCGTCCATCTCCACCTGATCAGAGAAGTTTCTCTTCCCCACTCACACTGCCACCTCGTTGCGAGAGAGTGATGCGTCTAAAGTGTAGCTTTCGTGTCTATGATTGTGTTGACTGTTCTGTATAAAAAATGGTTCAAATGGCTCTGAGCCCTATGGGACTTAACTGCTGAGGTCATCAGTTCCCTAGAACTTAGAACTACTTAAACCTAACTAACCTAAGGACATCACACACATCCATGCCCGAGGCAAGATTCGAACCTGCGACCGTAGCGATCGCGCGGTTCCAGACTGTAGCGTCTAGAGCCACTCGGCCATTTCGGCCGGATGTTCTGTATAGCGTGTTGTATTTCTTGTATTACTACGACAAATGGAAGGAACAAAGAAGGCGAAAACCCCCTTGCCGACCGACACCTTACTCGTCTCGAATAATGCCAAGGGGGTTGCCCCTCTTAAAATTCGTTGTCATTGCTCCTGTATAAATGTCCATAAAATATCAGTGTTCTTTTCCTTACTGTTTCTGTTATTTTTTATACTTCTTGATCTATTTCATCACTGCTTCTCAATTTCCGAGGTTCCTTCCTTCTTATTTTACCTAAAACTTTCTTCGTCATACTTCTGACCAGGAAAATTTTAGGTCCAATTGGAAATTGTGAAGCAATGATAAAAATATAACTTTCCATTGTCATGACTTCTAGCCCTTTCAACTCTCATGTATAGCGATAAAATGTTCATTATTTCCTATTTCCTTGCGTCCACAATCGTGCAATACTTCAGAAAGCACCACATTTTTCTCTTGGATTCGCTCTTCTCTTTTTCTGGCCTTTCTCCTGTCTCTTTAAGGGGTCGGCATAATAAGTGTTGGATTTGGTAGTGTTGATGGTAAGGGAGGCCGGATGCCACTCCTGTTGCCTTCCTGGTGTATATGGTCGTTTATACCCTCAATATGGGCATTGGGACAGAGTTGACGCCCGAGTAGTCCCACACGTGTTGTACCGGGGACATATCTCGGGATCTTGCGGGTCGCGGGAGCATCTCAACATCACCAAGACAGTTCACAGAGACACGTCCACGGAAGTACCTCAAAATCATGGAGACAGTTCATAGAAAAAAGTGTCATTTGTGAACGAGCATTGCCTGTTGAAATATGGCACCACAGTACTGTTCATTAGAAGGAAGATACAAGAATGTACGATATACCATACTGTTGTGCCGTCAAAGTTCCCTCAGTCCCCACTAACCGTGACCTGAAGTCATACACGATAGCTACCCATCCCATGACGCGAGGAGCAACACCGCTGTGCCTCTTCAATTTGGAGAATTGGACTTCCCCAGGTCGCCGTCATACTAACCGGCGAAAGTCGTTCGGTATACTGCAGAACGGCGATTCATTGCTGAACACATTGTCATGTCAGTCATCATCAGCCCATACTTCCAGGTCATCGCACCATTCCCAACATAGTCGTTTCTGTTGTAGTGTTAAAGGTATCTTGCACATGGGGCGGTAACTCCATAGTCCAACAAATCTCCGTCCAATGATGCATGATAGCACAAAATAATGTAGAGAGCCAACTGCTTGTTCTCTGATGGCAGATGCAGGTGTGAAAAGGGTTACGACGTCTTTGGTGCACAATACGGGGATCCTCCCTTCCAGTGGTCACCAGTGTGTCTGTCCCGACGTTCCCATATAGCCCAACATCGTCCCAGTATAACATCCGAATGCTCCGCAAACCTCGACATTATGCTGATAACGCTCTCTCAGACCAGTCGCGGTATTTCCGCATCCCTCGCAGTGATCACTCAATATCTGACGCAGTTCATGCCCTATATATACCCTACTAAGCTAAATACGAACAACACTTTCTGCCGAAACCGAGACTCGAACCCGGATTTCCTGCTTTACGCGAGCGGGCGCCTTAACCGCTATCGGTCATCCGAGCACGAATCAGGACCAGCTCCAAGCTTCAGTAATGTCGTCGTCCATGTGTCACAATCTGCACTGGTACGTTATGTACACTACTGCCCATTAAAATTGCTACACCACGAAGATGACGTGCAACAGACGTGAAATTTAACCGACAGGAAGAAGATGCTGTGATATGCAAATGATTAGCTTTTCAGAGCATTTACACAAGGTTGGCACCGGTGGCGACACCTACAACGTGCTGACATGAGGAACGTTTCCAACCGATTTCTCATACACAAACAGCAATTGACCGGCGTTGCCTGGTGAAAAATTGTTGTGATGCCTCGTGTAACGAGGAGAAAAAGTACCATCACGTTCCCGACTTTGATAAAGGTCGGATTGTAGCCTGTCGCCTTTGCGGTTTATCGTATCGCGACATTGCTGCTTGCGTTGGTCGAGATCCAATGACTGTTAGCAGAATATGGAATCGGTGGGTTCAGAAGGGTAATACGGAACGCCGTGCTGGATTCCAACGGCCTCGTATCACTAGCAGTCGAGATGACAGGCATCTTATCCGCATGGCTGTAACGGATCGTGCAGCCACGTCTCGAGCCCTGAGTCAACAGATGCCCGAGGCAGGATTCGAAACTGTGACCGTAGCGCTTAGAACCGCACGGCCACAACGCCCGGCCGATGGTGTACTCAACGACGAATCTGGCTGCGCGAATGGCAAACGTCATTTTTTCGGATGTATCCAGGTTCTGTTTACAGCATCATGATGGTCGCATCCGTGTTTGGCGACATCGCGGTGAACGCACATTGGAAGCGTGTATTCGTCATTGCCATACTGGCGTATCATACCGGTGTGATGGTATGGGGTGCCATTGGTTACACGTCTCGGTCACCTCTTGTTCACATTGACGGCACTTTGAACAGTGGACGTTACATTTCAGATGTGTTACGACCCGTGGCTCTACCCTTCATTCGATCCCTGCGAAACCCTACATTTGAGCAGGATAATGCACGACCGCATGCTGCAGGTCCTGTACGGGCCTTTCTGGATACAGAAAATGTTCGACTGCTGCCCTGGCCATCACATTCTCCAGATCTCTCATCAACTGAAAACTTTTGATCAATGGTTGCGGAGCTGCTGGCTCGTCACAATATGCCAGTCATACTCTTGATGAACTGTGGTATCGTGTTGAAGCTACATGGGAAGCTGTACCTGCACACGCCATCCAAGCTCTGTTTGACTCAGTGCCCAGGCGTATCAAGGCCGTTATTACGGCCAGAGGTGGTTGTTCTGTGTACTGATTTCTCAGGATCTATGCACCCAAATTGCGTGAAAATGTAATCACATGTCAATTCTACTATAATATATTTGTCCAATGAACACCCGCTTATCATCTGCATTTCTTCTTGGTGCAGCAATTTTAATGGCCAGTAGTGTAGATGTAGGTGTACCAATCGACATCGACATCCAACCATGTCTTCTGGGTGTTCCACTACTTTTTTTAGGCATTGTATAAAATACTGGCTTTGCATATGAGGGCCGTAGAACAAGTCACAGCTTTTATCAATGAATTACGAAAGTGGAATAGTAGAAGAAGTGGACAGTTGAGAAATATATTCTTACTGAAACACCCAGAACCGGAATTTTGTCACACTGAGGGAAATTAAATGCAGCAATCTTGCTACGGTAATCTCTATCGCTCTCGCAGGTCCATCACTGCGCTGTTAGCGCAGTGTTTAGAAACACGTCCGAATTATTCAGCAGCGCGGACCGCCATCGCTGCTACAAACCCCTGTAATTCGTCCAGCCGACACTCTCTCGCACACAAACACACATACACGCGCTCGCGCACACACAATGCAGCAGATTTTCGCGGCTTACAGTCTGCAGTTAATTCAGCCAAAGGGCCGCGTGCTGTCCCAAAACAAAACACGGTGGCGGCCGCGAGGGGGGAAAAAAGGAGCGAGAGAGGGAGGAGCGGCCGCCAGAGGGCCAAAACAAATTACTAGCGCCGCGCCGCGCTGGGTTCGCGGGGGTCTGCTCATTTCCGGACCGAAATTGGAATTGTTAAAGCGAGCGCCGAATTAACTGAGTTATCGCAGAAAATTGATGGGTCGCCCCCGCAGCGCGCCGGCTCCGCCGCAGCATCGAATTACCACCCAAGATAACTTATTTACACGGCCGCGAACTGACGCGCGGTCTTTTCGGCAATCTGCGTGATCCCAGGCGTGACGGAGTGGTTCCGTGCGGATTTTAGCTTCGTAAATGGCGCCCTACATTGATTTATCGCTTAATGGCCTTTTGAAATAATTACTGGTGCATTCGGATTTGCAGAATCAGTACTGAGCGGTGGTTGGAGGCTATGTGGTACCCTTTTTTATTCAGGAGGAGGATGGTTTGAACGTCTGACTAATTCGAAAAGCAAACGACGAACGTTGCAGAGTTTTATCTACCCCGTCGCGAGTGGTTGACACTGAATCATATTCGAATGGACATCGTAGATTTGGCCACATCTTTAAGAAACGGAGTTGTTGTGAAAGTAGCGCATGTTCTTGCGATGTGGAGGACCGGGCAATAAGTCGTATTGCAGAGAAAAGGCCACTCCATGCTTTTACAGGAGTGCGAAAGACTCGCTTGGAGTAACAGCGAATGCTGTGATCTCGCTGTGAAACTAAAACATTATCCTATCGATATATAGCGTATGTCATGCAATAATAGTAGTAGTAGTAGTAGTAGTAGTCTAGTAATAGCGATTTGAATCAAAGCCAAATTATTCGTATTACGCAGTTTCTGTTGTAAGGACTAGACAAAGGACAGAACGGAAACGCAAGCCGCGCAAATATTCCATGAGATAATAAAAGTCTGACATAAAAGTTACGTAGGAGGCTAGCGACCCTTCTAGTAAATGTGCGTAGAACTGTAGTTAAACTGACTAAGTCGCATAAAAAGTCATACACCACGTGACGAAATATTTTATTGATCACAAAGTATCTATGACGCGTTTCGGAATTATTTCCATCTTCAGAAACCCAAGTACAAGGGTAGCAAAGGACAACAGCGTTACCAGCTGTGCACTTAACATGAGGTGATAAATGGGATGTCATCTCATGTTACGTTCACAGTTGTTATCACTATTGTTCTTGTGCTACGTTTGCACTTCGATTTCTGAAAATTGAAATAAATCTGAAACGCGTCATGCATACTTTGTGATCAATAAAGTCATTCTTCACCTGCTCTATAACCTTTTATGCGACCTAGTCAGCTTAACTACAGATCTACGGATATTTACTGAGATCTTAACAAGAGGCCGCGCGGGTTAGTCGTGCGGTCTGGGGCGTCTTGCCACGGCTCGCGCCTCTCTCCCCGTCGGAGGTTCGAGTCCTCCCTTGGACACGGGCGTGAGTGTTGCCCTTAGCATAAGCTAGTTTAAGTTAGATCAAGTAGTGTGTAAGCCTAAGGACCGATAACTTCAACTTTTTGGTCCCATAGAACTTACCACAAATTTCCAATTTTTCTTAACAAGATTTCAGCGTGCTACAACGATTGAAAGCTTGCTTTCAGAAATGTAAAATGCACATTTCAGAAAATGCAAAAATATGGTTTATTATGACTGCAATAACAATCAATTACAACAATGGAATCAGTAACTCGTACAAATACCTGCGAGTAACAATCTGTTGGAATATAAAATGTAATGATCACATGGGCTCAACGAAAACGATCGTAGGTAAAGTACGCAGAAAGCTTCTGTTCATTGGCAGTATACTGCCGAAATGCAGTCGGTCTACAAGGGAAATTACTCGCAAGACATTCGCGCGACCCCATCGAAGAATTTCCTTCAAGTGTGTGGCAGACGTGGAAGAGCGTTATGGAGATGCTGAAAGACTGGAACAGACATCTGAAGATACAAGGCAGCTATCCTACAAAAGCGTATATTCATATCACCTACTTTTTGTTTTCTTATCTGTTTTAAGCGTACTGCAATGTAAGATAGTGTTGCACCACACTGCAAAATAGGCGAGACAACAGTAAAATCTCTTGTGTGGAGTTTTGCAACAGTGAACGGCAAACTACGTCATTGTAGTGGAAGAAATATCGGGTTCCTAAAAGTCGACAAACAGCGAAACGTTTTCGAACAAAATCTCTGCTGGCAAGTAGGTAGGGTAATATACTGCCGTTATCAGACCATCTACAGCACTCCGTCTTCAGGCCACAAGTGGCCCATCGGGACCATCCGACCGCCGTGTCATCCTCAGTTGATGATGCGGATAGGAGGGGCGTGTGGTCAGCACACCGCTCTCCCGGTCGTTATGATGGTTTTCTTTGACCGGAGCCGCTATTATTCGGTCGAGTAGCTCCTCAATTGGCATCACGAGGCTGAGTGCACCCCGAAAAATGGCAACAGGACATGGCGGCTGGATGTTACCCCATCAAAGTGCCAGCCACGCCCGACAGCGCTTAACTTCGGTGATCTCACGGGAACCGGTGTATCCACTGCGGCAAGGCCGTTGTCAAACCATCTACAGAGGAGTAAAAAGCGCCAATCAACGGTGATGATGCTTTCCCAATAAAAGCGAAACGCATTTGGTGTAACACTCTCAAACTGCAGAATGATTAAGACTAAAAAACGTAAGTAAATAGTAATTTATATAGATAAGAGTTGTTTCTGAATATGGCCATCAGATAAATATCTTGTCAAAGTTTCAAGAACCAGTAATAAGTGAGCAATATAAGAATATACCCCAGCTGCCGCAGACAGAGATGTTTAAGCAGATACTTTTTCCCGGCTCTGTACGAGAACAAAACTGAAAGAAGCCCTAACAATGAAACTGAAAGAAGCCCTAATAAGTGATCGAATGGGAAGTACCCTCTGCCATGCTCTTCACAGTGGTTTGAAGACAAGGGATGTAGAAGCAGATATGTGCGCTAGAGTATTTGTCTTTTATCTCCCAGATTAATCAGTGTGGATCCTCTTCAGTTAAATGAGAAGTTGATTGCTACCTATACAGAGAAAATGAACACAACCGATTTGGGCATAGACGAAAGTTCCTTGCAAAGCTTAACAATTTAGGGGATCGGAAATTCAACCAGGGTCCTTGCCATACATTCTGAGCCATCCACGCGGGACACGCGATCTGGATTCTCTCCCTGTCCCACAAGAATCCGTACTCCACTGACGTGTAGGGCTGCAGGGGAAATGGTTTCATCGGAACCGAGGACCCCCTCGGAAGATGTGAAATTGCTATGTCAGAGGCGGTATTTTAGTAATTAGCATTTCTGTCTAGCGGTAGCACCTTGTAAAATTTTTGTCGATATATTGGTTTACGGGGGAACTTCAGAAAGTTAGTTACACATTGTTATTTCATCCATCTTGTGAAATCCAAGGCCGCTAATGATAGTTGCTGAATGACGCAACCAGCTACAAATACTTTTTAAATGTTTTATTTTGCTGGCATAACCGGTTTCGGGCTACAATATTTTTCGTTACATGGATGTTTTGATTAACAGAATGTCGTGTGCTCCACACGGCACAAAACTATATACGATTTAGTGCCACTTTATCAGTTCTTTCATTAGTAAAAATACCTTAAAGTGCTTGCATTTTACGTATATATGATGCAAAATAGTCGTGTTCACTTACATATGTTCCGGTAGATGGTGGTTTGTTTTGTTGTGGTCCATGTGGCTTCCTAGCTCGATGTATATGTTCTCGAATTCCATCATAACACACATATTGTAAATAAATTACTGTGGCCCACTTCACAACATTCTTAAAGCGCATATTGAGCAAGTGTTATACACTTGATGTTTATCTTTACAACGCAAAGATATTAATTAAGCAAAGAGACAAAGATATAAATAGCGACCAAGGATGTAAACAGAGCAAAGATTATGTTTGGCATGTGCAAAATGTAACATATTAATAACAGAAAAACATTTACCAACGAAGTTACACAACACTTTTGCAGCCAAAACAACTTTTCCTAATGCTGCACTACTCTCCAAAGTTACACAGATACATGCCACTATTTTTCAACAGTCAGCAAGTCTCTGGAAACAACGGCCGGAACGCTCTACCAATTGCCCAGTGAGTCGGCGACAGAAATCCGCCCCTTGGTCACGCAGCCATTCTAGAACCACTGTGTGAACGTGCTCATCGATGGAAAATCTCTTTGCCCCCAAGACGTTTTTTCACCCTGTCGAAGAAATTACCTGGACGTTATCGTCTTTGTTGGATGTCAATGGCCTCCCTTCTCGATCAAAATCACCCACGTCTGTGCGGCCTTGATCAAACTGTTGGCATCATTTCGTTACTACTGGAAGCGACATTGCATTTGGTCCACATGCCGCGAGAATTTCACGGTGACTCTATGTGCCATGCAGACGTTTTGCCCACATGGATCGTACTGTCTCGCGTAGTGAACTTCGGAGTACCTACATTTCCAGTTTCTGCTTGTGCCCTGTGATCGACATGCTGTCCGTTGCGCAATGATCTTAGCGTGGGGTATGTGTAACTATATATATATATATATATATATATATATATATATATATATATATATATATATATATATATAAACTAGAAAAAAGAGAGAGAAAAATATTAAGAAAAATTCTAGGTCATGAGAAAAACAAGGAAAATAGGTGGATTAAAAGGAGAAATGAAGACCTATACAAAAATACAGAAAAGATCACAGATACAATGAGGAAGAGACGGCTAAAATTTAATGGACATTTAAAAAGAATGGAAGAAACACGGATTACAAAGAAAATTTTTAATTACGTTAGTAAGCTGAAAAACACTGTAGGATGGATAGAAGCAGTAAAGAAAGACGCCAACAAAATAGGTGTTACAGAAGAAATAATACGTGACAGGAATAACTTTAGGTTACTTATAGAAAACGCAAACTACGAAGAAGATGCGCCAAAACCTCGACCCAAGAGAGTGTGGACAGATGAGTAGAGACGAGCAGTTGGCGAGAAAATGAAGAACTACTGGGAAGAACGGAAGAAAAAGAAACACCATAAGTCTTAAGTTGTATGCGGTCCATAGCTGGCCAAATTCATAATAAAAAATATATATATATATATATATATATATGTAACAAAATAAGTTTAACCGTAAATTACTTGTCTACGAGGCCGTGCTGAAAAGTAATGCCTCCGAGTTTTAATGCCTCCGAGCTCCGAGTTTTAATGCCTCCGAATTTTTATGTGAAAACCCTTAAAGCTTTTTAAATAAGACAAACGTTATTAACATTCTACATCTTCCTAGAATTACGGGGCGTGAGTCGTGCTTGGGTAGCTCAGTTGGTAGAGCACTTGCCCGCGAAAGGCAAAGGTCTCAAGTTCGAGTCTCGGTCCGGCACACAGTTTTAATCTGCCAGGAAGTTTCATTCTACATCTTCATTCTTCATGTGTATATATCTGCAGACTTGTGCCGCTATAGAGCTCCCAATTGTTGGATGTAACATGGCGGTCTGTAACGTAATAATGTCGGCGCGTGACATACAGCATGCTGTAATCGAGTTTCGAAGAATTCGTCCATACAGGAGGCACATATGGACTACACACAAGGGCTGCTACATATGCAACAATCCCGTATCCTTGGGTTCACTGTCATCGATTATCTGTCATAGAGTTCCGACTTGGCTCCAAACGATTTTCATCTGTTTCCAAAACTTAAAGAACACTCTCAAGGATTCCACTTTGACAGTGATGAATCTCTGCAAGCAGAGATGAGGTTGTGGCTCCGTCTACAAAGTCAAATATTTCTACACTGACGGTATCACCAAAATGATCTCTCGTCGGGAGAAGTGTGTTCGTCGCCAGGATGACTGTATTGAGAAATAAATATGCAGACGTAGAGAATAAAGATGTTGAATGTCAATAACGTTTGTTTTGTTTAAAATGTTTTCAGAGTTTCCACATAAAAATTCGGGATTACTTTTAGCACGTCCTTGTGATTAACAGTTAAAAAATGTAATGAAAGTATAAATAAATGCCATGTCCATGACTGACAGGCTGACATAAGGAACTGCATTACCCGTTGAAATCCGAGACTACAAAATTAAAAACGAACTCTCAAAGGCTTCAGTTCTTTTCTGTTTCCACGTATCTCAGTTTTAATTTCTCATCCTTTTTTCAGTTTTTCCTGCCTCTTATTTCATTGTAAGACGGCAGAAGTGGAAGATCGTGAAGTAATACATATTTCATGTTCACTTTCACCAGATTATTACGTTTGTAAGTCTCGTTTTAAACAGGTAAGAGCACCTTCTTTTCCTGAATAGATTTTCCTGAAAATTTTACACTTCGCAGCATTTACATCGACCTCACTTCTCAATTGCAAATTACACTTCTCTTGTGCTTCATTATGATTACGTCTGGCGCTGCAGTCCGGAACCGCGAGGCTGCTACGGTCGCAGGTTCGAATCCTGCCTCGGGCATGGGTGTGTGTGATGTCAAAATGGTTCAAATGGCTCTGAGCACTATGGGACTCAACTGCTGAGGTCATTAGTCCCCTAGAATTTAGAACTAGTTAAACCTAACTAACCTATGGACATCACAAACATCCATGCCCGAGGCAGGATTCGAACCTGCGACCGTAGCGGTCTTGCGGTTCCAGACTGCAGCGCCTTTAACCGCACGGCCACTTCGGCCGGCCTGTGTGTGATGTCCTTTGGTTAGTTAGGTTTAAGTAGTTCTAAGTTCTAGGGGACTTATGACCTAAGATGTTGAGTCCCATAGTGTTCAGAGCCATTTGAACCATTTGATTACGTCTGGTCAACAGAGACTATCTCAGACACGTAATAACTGAACAGCATACGAAAGTCTACGCTAAAAAGAATGACATTCCCAGCTCTTCGCACTCCTGGCCGTCACCTGATAGTCTTTTGCGGGGTGTTTCCAGCTTCCAAGCTGACAATATTCTTCTTTGTTACAGAGGGCTCTTTGGGAATTTTGCTAATCCTCCCTGTAGCGGACATACCTGAGGTGCTTTTGTCAACAGCGGCATCCCTTCCGGTGAGCCGAGGCGGCTCGTGATCTGCTATAGATCTCCACCACTCCAGCTAAAGGGCTGCAAAACGTTGCCGTTGCTGCTGTTTGACGCTTTCAAGTTGAGTTTTAAACTCAAACTTTAAGGCTGCACCTTGAGTACAATTTCTGTTCAAAACTACCGGAACTCGAACCTGAGTAGGAGATACGTCTTCAAACGGACATTCCGATTTTTTGAAGTTAAGGTTTCAATCGGAAGATCTGATATTTCGGAGTTAGAGGCGAACTTCCATTTAATCATTACTGCCCAGCAAAATATTCAGCAAGAGTTGCCCATGGAGACTCTATAACAACTGCATGGTGATAATCACAGTGTATAAAACCATTTTCCGAGTACAACAGGGTAGGAAATTACTAGACTTCTGTCATACTATGTATGGTGCCTTGCGGAGTGTGTACGCAGACGTAGTTTCAGATGATTATTAAAGCAAGGCAGGTATCTAAACCTCTTTCAGACTCATGGCGACTTCACTTGGAAGATCAACTATTTCTTTGATTTTGTTTACTGGCCTTAAAACTGTGTTACGTTGCCAAATATCTTTGACAAATCTTATAAAAGCTACGATAACGCTACAGTTTTTATATAAGATATGATAAAAGCACCACACTACACCTTCAACTATTTTATAAAAAGGTTAGCTACAAAAATATCTTTGATAAAGTTGTTTGACGGTGTAATATGAACCTTAGCTTGCAATGTACAACCAGCTTATTTGTCGCAGGTTATTATTATTATTATTATTACAATCATTATTATTAAGACGTAGATTGCATAGTGTCGATGTTAAATGTGGTTGTCAACAGCACCAGAATATCTGCGAGGCACGTCGTAAATTCTGTTATCTTGCGTTGTTTACAGAGCGAACTGCCACGTTGGCTAACCAAGCTTCAGATTTGCGCATAAGAGCTCTACCATAGTCTCGTATCGTCTGAGACACACAGAGACGATATTATCTACGCCCTCCTCTTCTCCATAAGATCAGAAATAAATTTCCTCGGTGAGCAGCTTATGTAAGCGTTTGCGGAAACGATCGTGGTTAAATTTGAGCGCAGATATTCAAGAAGACATGCGCCCAGAAGCTGAATGCGGTTGGGGTTGCCGAGGATGAAATGAACGTGAGTTATCGCATAGGTTTTGCCTTTCTTTCTTGTTGCCTTCTACCATTTATATACCTGTGACGAGGTTCCTTTCCTTTTTTACATCCAAAAAGTATCAGTGACGTTCTACGATTTTTACACTTGTGCATTTTTGATTCATTTTCCCGTTATCTCACAATTTTCCGTCTTTGTGACTATTAGTGGAATGACAGTTTCCTTATTATATTCTCTTTGTAGCAATTTCAGTTTTATAATTTCGAGCTAAAAGCACTCTTGAATTCAACAGTTATACTTACGAATAAAAAAAAAAAAAAAACATGTCTGCCAATGTTCTAGACACAAATATATACAGTCCCGATACTCACTGCTGTGAAAATTGTTACCGTCTGAAAGAACGATAGTAGCGGCTCTAGCGACGAGGAAGCAAACTATAAAATTAATGCCTATTGGTGGGCCGGCCGATGTGGCCGTGCGGTTAAAGGTGCTTCAGTCTGGAACCGCGTGACCGCTACGGTCGCAGGTTCGAATTCTGCTTCGGACATGGATGTGTGTGATGTCCTTAGGTTAGATAGGTTTAAGTAGTTCTAGGTTCTAGGGGACTGATGACCACAGAAGTTAAGTCCCATAGTGCTCAGAGCCATTTGAACCTATTGGTGGTAATTTTACTAGTTAATTAACGAAATAGCTATTATATTTTTGAGTTCCAAGGATAAGTAAATTATCAAGAGACATGAATGATCGTGTAATAGATGTAAAAACAGCCAAATCTTACTGATTCGGTGACGTAAGTTACAACTTACTCATGAAGTAGCAGGCCTACTCTCGAACATGTGTATGTCTGTGGCTTACTCCGCTTAAAGAAAGATAATATAAACACACATTTTATGCATGACAAGCTTATATTTATGTCGCTTCACTTCTTATTATATATAGGCACTGTCCTTGACACGTAACAATTTTGTATGCAGTCTAATGATTCGCACATTGTTCATTCGACTTTCTAATACACGAATGTTGTTGATGTAAATTCTTTGCTTCAAAAGCGAATTTGTTCAACAATTTTGCCGTTTGTGTCTACGACGTAGCAACAATTATGGAACTGGTATCTTCTGTTTTGAGAGAAAATTTTATTGTTTTTATGTTTTATTATCACGTCAGTGCGATTTTCCCTTAAACTATATTTATGGTGGCTTATTTGGTAGGTATACGTTACATAATGTATGTATACTGAATTTATTAACGAAATTAATCATTCAAAACAGAGACTCACAGACATTATTAACTGTGTTACACCAGACATCCTTCCACGTGTGTGGGAGAACTTGCTTTTCATACAAGTTTCTCACGTACCACATTCGCAGATTTGACTAGACGTCCAGTGACTAAAATTTCACATTATTGAGTAGATGTAGTTCGATGTCTTTTTGCAAAAGGTCAGGTCTCCTGCTGCTTACTAGCTTTTTCTTTCTTTTTTCTTTACTTGTTCTTTAAAGAAAATATATTCTTCAGTAAACAGCTGTACTTTACAAGAGAGCTGTAAATGAGCTGCCCTGTAATGTACCTTTTTATAACTCACGCCGTCCGTAGGAAACTAAAGAAGACAAATGTGGGGGCATTATTTAGTTATTGTCGATTTTTATGCCACTACATACGATCCCTATTGTAAAAACTATGTTACAAATCAAGATAAACAATACTATTCGCACTCGTCCGATATCGTATTCAAAAGCTGCCCGTCTGCTTTCGCACTGTGTAACACAAATGAACAGGTGTGCCGTGACTCAGTGTGTTACACTGTGGTTCTAGGTGAACCTCCAAATACAACTTTTTTTCCTCATTATAAAATATGGAACTGTTGGAAGAATACTATGTTACGACAACCGCCTTGGCCTCTCTAGCCTCTTATTAAACCTTGAACCACGGTTTTTACGTATTTGATTATGTATATATTGTCATTTACACCATAAGCAGTTTGTGTTTCGTTTACGCTTTCGTCTATACCGATTACTTTAAAAACAGTTTATTGAATTATGTCGTCCAGGTATTTAACTTCTCTTTAGCTTTAACTACCCGTTATAAAAATGTTGTATTTTGATGTTATTGATAAACTTAGTTTACTATCGCTCAGAGATTCTTCACCAAGTTCCACTACCTGTCTATTGCGAGCATTTGCATTTCTGCGTCTGATAGTAGCAACAATAGTTGTCGTTGTCCTTATTATTCGTTTGATGCTACCGTAACCTATAAGTTTATTCAATGGAACCTGATAACTATATATATATATATATCCCTTTTTTATTCAGGACACTTCCTTCCATTAACAAACTTACAATTCATTGGTGCCTGAGTATCACCCCTATCAACCAGTCACTTCTTTTAATCAAATTGCTCCGCAAATTCCTTTTTTCCTCAATTTGATTCCATACCACCTGATTACTCATTCGATTTACTCATCTAATACGCAACATCCTTCTTCACGCCGCATTTCAAACGCTTGTATTCTCTTCTCGTCTGAAATGTTTATAATCCACGTTTCACTTCTGTACAACGCTACCTTCAGGAAATACTTCCCCACACTCACATTTACATTCGTTGTTAGCTAACAACTTTCTTGGAAATAGTTTTCTAGCTATTTGACAGTCCACATTTTATGTCACCTCTACTTTGCTGTCGAATTAGTAAAACTCATGGACTACATTTAGCGTCTCATTTCCTACTCTAACTCAGTCACTATCGCCTGATTTCATTTAACAACATAGCATTACTCTTGTTTTACTGTTATTGATATGCAGCTTGTAACATCTTTTCAAGACACTATCCGGTTCATTTCGTTTCTTTCATTTCGTTTAATGCATATTTGAAGACATGTTGCCTAATATTTTAAAACAGATCGTACGTTTTAGTTTTCATCAAGCAATAACGTAAGTTTTTCTATTATACAAGCAGATATTGTTTTGAGCCAAGAATAATCGAAATAAAAATAATACGCCACAAAGAAAATTAAATGAAATATTAATTGCAGATTAGTTAAAGGGAAGGGAAGGTGGCAAATAAAAATGTTCGTAATTTAGAAAAGACCGAAAGAAGGATAGGAAAGCATCAGTAATATGGTTGCATGCCACCGTCAGTGTTCGGGAGGAAAAACATCAGAACTGCACCGAGACTTTTTCTTTCGATTTGAAATTACTAGTTTTCTATATAATTTGACTGTATATTAAGGGTTAGTTTCTACCATTCTGCTCAACTGCCCTTGTAAGTCTTTTAACGTCTCTTACAGAATTACCAGGCCACCAATTAAAAACGATGTAACAGCCAAAATTGGCCAATAGATAGTAATTGCAATCGAAGTGGTAAAATGTTGTCTTTTCACAAATTTTGTACGACTATAATACCTGTTCGAAAGAAAGTATTTTGCGGATTTTAAGGATTAGAAGAATAAATGTTTCATGCTGAAAGATAGCAAGTTTTATTGCACCCATTAAAACAATTGCTTGTACTTAATTCCAGTTGTGTTTCGTTGCCCTTACTACGTGTTCTGCAAGTTGCTGAGTTGATAAGGACGGGCTACCGTATTACCGGAAGAGACTCTGACACCGTGTTTGTAAAAGCTCAGCCTCGCCCGCAGCAATTGTCGGGTGGCTGTCACAAAGTGCTGAGCCCTAAAGCCAGCAGGTGTGGTAATAAACACGACCTCCTCCTCCTCCTGCGTGTGGCGCGCGGAGGCGGAGGAGCAATCAATGCTAATTATGACGGCGGCGACCTGTTGTTGACATTCCTGCGTTAAGAAGCGATTATCCAGTAGTAATCCCCGCCGACAGCCGCCGGACCGCTAATAATAGGTGCCCTTTAAGGGGCCAAGCGGGGAGGCGTGGCCAAGTCTCCGCCCTCTTTGCTCGCGGCCCGGCCTCTCGCGCACGATTGGCTGCTCAAGAAGTGCTGGCCCAGGTGGCGGCGCTGCGATCGATGGCAGGGCCGGCGCATGCGCAGACGCTTAGGTCGATTTCCGGCCGCCCTGCCGCTGCCGGTCCGCCGTGCCTCGCCTCGCTGCCTTTATGGCCGGCATGATGGACTGCTGATACACTCGGCCGGGATAGAAGGGAAGGAGAAGCCGAGGAATGGGGTGGACAGCGACACGGGACGGTTACGACGGCGGCGGCGCGTTCTATTTTCAGATCTTTCCCGGGGGCGGTGAACCATACATCGTAGCAGCTTACGCAGTTCCCCTTCTATTTCGGATGGATACGGATTTCATGTCGAAGACAGCAGAGTTAAAAGCAATCAAAGGCAACGCCGTGAGTAGATAGCTATGACGTAAAAGCTGCCGCATAACCGATACGTAACGCTGAGCAGTGCCGCGTGATCATCTTCTTGGGTAGTGGCTGTTACAAGCGTCGTAAAAATACGTGTTTGGTTATTCTATTGTAGTTGTACGGTGTGAAAATATTTACCGCACATCTGTAACCATTGTCTTATTTTCACCTCAGCACTTTCACGAGTTATTCTGTGTATCACGTCTTCCGAATGTCAAAACAGTGCCGAGTAAGCTGGCGCTGTGGCAACAGAGTGCACTTCAATGCGGAAGGAAAGCGGTTCCAATCATCGACCGGCCGTTCAATTTTAGCTTTTGCCGTGGATCCCCTAAATCATTTGAGGCACGTACCAGGCTGATTCTGTTAATTCGGACACTGCCGATTCCCTTCCCTGCAAACCAGATTTATACTTCGTCACTTGCGACCCTGTCGTCTCTAGGGTGTTGAACTCTATTTTTTTAAACACTTTCGTTACGTACCCACACAGTTAACTCAACAAGAACTGTCAATTATGACGATATGTACGTGAGGACAATACAACAAACCCAGACCCCGAGCGGGGAAAATCTCCGACCAGGCCGGGAATCGAACCCGTTCCTCTTTGGTCACCAATTCTTCCCGCTGACCCCACATCTAGCGAGGCAGACCTCTATAGTCTTCGTTTCTTCCGTAAGCACTATTTAACCGGCCTCTTCGATGTGAACTGTGGGCATCGTGTCCTAGATGTCACTGCCGCGCGGATATGTGAGCTTCTAAATTCTGCCAGAATTCTCATTTGTACAAGAAACCATTAACATACAGTGACTTTTGTAACATATCGTTTCTAGAATAAACCATTAACATACAGTGACTTTTCTAAAAAGTTGCAGGTTACATTTAACAATTCCAACAAAAGGTTTACGCAAACGGCAGCAAATCAGGAGTTCTGAAACTCTTTGAGGTACAGGTACCAGATTGACAGTCGCAAAATTGTGATTCAATAGCTCAGAAGCAAATATGCGTCGTACGGTATCTAACTTTCTTAGATTCGCGATATAACTTCTGTCTTACGTTAACTGAACTTTTCTCTTTTGCTCTTCGTTTCTGTATTCTTTGGTTTCACGATTTGTTGAGTAATTTTTTACCGATTTTGCACCATCAGCATCCCGTTTGTCACATAGCACCCGTTGACTATTTCCTCGTTTCTAAACATATCATCTACTTCCCAGATCAAGTAAGTTGGCGTAGTGGTGTGGCACGCGGTATGTGTTAGAAGAGATGACAGTTGGAATGACATGCAGACTTACGTTTTCTGTGATTTCCCTGAATCGATTACGGAAAATGCTGGGATGGTTCCATAGAAATTGCACTCCGGGCTTGTGCTCCGCCTCTAAATACTTCGTTGTCGACGAGGCGTTTAAATTCTTAATCTTTATTGTTCATTCGTTCTCTAGTTATACACGTCCTTACTTGGTATCCGTTACTTCGCTCGCGTTTGCGTAGTAGTTACAACAAAAATAATTTTATGAACCTAAGCTTACTGAAAGATTTATGTACTAAAGCGCTGTTTCTTTTTTAAGCAGTCTTGTCAAAGCCGATTTTTCGTGACTGTTACATAGCTTTCTTTGGTATAGTTCATAAAGTGCAACATCTTATAATCGTTTCACGGTAGTCAAGGCCATAGGATCACGGTTTTTCTCCGAATGTACTTCTGACCAAAAAACTATTCTAGCAGCTGGAGCCGGAGAAGATAACACTCGCTACATGAACACAACCGGTACGCAGTTCCATCTCTCTGTCACTACTTGTGTAAAACAGAATCAAATGGCGAGGTACAGTTCTCATGACAAGGAGTAATATGCAGAAACGTGAAGACAAATTGTAAAGAAGAGTGGTGGAATTTTAACTCACCAAACACGATGATGGCTTTGAAGTGGCGTGATAGAAGAAACGTAATATGTATGTTCACCACATATCACACAGCCGAAACGATATCTGTGAAAATGGACCGCGAAACCAATTGAGAATAATTTAACGCAAAATTTGTTGGGTTACGAGTGAAGTAAACAAATATGAAAGGTTACTTAGCTCAGCTGGATGTGTTCCCAAACAATGGAATTGTACAAAAATCGCGGGACTGCTACGGTCGCAGGTTCGAATCCTGCCTCGGGCATGGGTGTGTGTGATGTCCTTAGGTTAGTTAGGTTTAAGTAGTTCTAAGTTCTAGGGGACTTATGACCTAAGATGTTGAGTCCCATAGTGCTCAGAGCCATTTTTTTGTACAAAAATCTCTATGTGGTTGCTTTAGATATTTTGCCGCCAGATTACCATAGTATTTTCAAGGCTCTTGCCGGAAATAATACTTCGGTTCCCGAATTTCATCAGCTCATTCGTGAGATTTTCGGAGAAATACCACCAAGGTAAAAAATAATCAGGACACAGTCGATCAGACGAAACACTACTGTGTCATCGAGAAAGACACTTTCCAAGCACTGCTGAATTTAGAATTAAACAAAAGCGACCTGTGACAAGATGCATCGGATGTAGCAAGAATACAAAGCGAAAGGAATCACCTTATTGCTGCAAACACTGTGTATTATATACTGTGTGTCGATACTTGCTTCGGAAAGTGTCATCCATAAAAAACTTTCTGAAATGTGCTTTATCTGCTTTGAACAACGTCAACACTAAAGTATGTTTGAAGTGTACTTTATCTTACCAACTTCTTGTCGAGAGTTAATAAGAGTTTGCGAAGATAAACGTTCAAGGCAACAAGTGCTGCATAGCGCGGCCCGTATCGCGGCAGTAACTTTTGCGCTCATGAGAGAAAGCGTTCAGTCGTGTTGCGTGTTTCCGCGGTTTGATTGTTGTATCTTGCTTTTTCACGGCCTTCAGAAATCAACCGTCGTTAATCCAGTGCGAAGATTCACTGCAGGTCTGCCTTAACTTCCTATCTAAATAACGCCATAAGCAAAAACTGTAACAGAGGGTCAACTGATGCCGCCCGTCGTTGCGTAATACATACACCGAAGAACATACAAGTTGTACCTTGATCTTCGTCTACATACATATTCCGCACCGTGCCTTGTACTTCTACTGGACATTGCCTTTCCTGTACTACTTGCAAACAGAGCGAGGGTAAAAACGACTGTCTGTATGTCTCCGTAAGAGCACTAATTTCTCTTATCTTCTCGGTCTTTACGCAAAATGTACGTTACCGGCAGTCCGATCATTCTGCAGTCAGCTTCAAAAATAGTGTTGCTTTGGAGAACGTCGCCTTTCCTCCAGAGATTTCCGTGTGAGTTCCGGAAGCATTTCCGCGATACTTGAGTGTTTATCGAACCTACCAGTAACAAAACTAGGAGCTCGCTTCTGAACTGCTTCGATGACTTCCTGTAACCTGATCTGGTACGGATTTCAAACACTCGAGCAGTACTCTAGAACAGGTCAGATTAGTGTTCTGTACGCAGTCTCCTTTCCAGAATAACCACACTTTCCTAAAATTATCCCAATAAACCGACGTCGACCATTCGCCTTTCCTACTGCAGTCCTTACCCGCTCGTTCCATATCACATCACTTTGTAATGTTACGTGTTGATATTTAAACGACCTGACTGTGTCAAGCAGCACACTAAAACAGTAATGCTATATTCGAACATTATGAGACTGTTTTTCCTGTTCTTCCACTTTAATTTTTATACTTTTAGAGGCAGCTGTCATTCATCACTCAAACTAGAAATTTTGTCTAAGTTATCTTGCGTTCTCCTAGAGTCACTCAGCTTCGATACCTTTCCGTACATCACAGCCTCACTAGGACAAATATCTGCAGACTGCAGATCGTTTATGTATGTAAGGAATGATAGCGCTCTATCACTCTTCCCTGGCTCACTCATGGAGATACATTTGTTTCTGATGAACACTTGACGTCGAGGACAACGACTTGGGTTCATGAGAGAATCAAACTATGCGTGCCACATATGAGATGACAATTTATATAAAAGATTAACGTTTCAGACTGACCATCCACTTTAGTGCCAGAGAAGTTACTAGTCAGCGTCTCAGACCTCGTTTTCCTCAATGCGATCGTGGGAGATGTATCTGGCGTGTGTCCGTTCACGCTCTTTTCATCCAACTTTATCTTCTGTTGACTGTGCTGCAGGGTAGCGATATCCTTCTCGTGTCCGGTATTTGATATCTGGAACTTAAAAATTGGATTTAATTTTCTGTCTAACGTTTCGACAGATGGAGGTGTCGGTCGCAATTCTTAAGGCATTGAACAGCCGTTCGGGAGGTCGGCACTTTAAATCCCCTTTCGCCCAAGAACGTTTAGATTTTCGGCGGGTTTTCTAACTTTCAAGGGCCAGATTAGTTCCACACCACTAGAAATAAGGACAGTATAGACTAATCAAGACAGAAGACAGCTTCCGGAGGGTGCACTACCAATAGTGTTCAGTACCTAACAGTGGAGCTTGTTAAAGCAGAAATGAATGACTTAAAAGAACGTCCATTATACCCTGTGAATGAATTCTTTACTTGTGATCGATCCATGATTACCTTAGTTGCCACTCATTGTCGCAACACTAGCAACAATTCTGATATTATTATTTTAATATTATTGTTGCATCTATTCTACTATCGTATTATTATAGAAGATTAACTTAATTCTGACGCAATGAATCCTGTCCAAACAAGTCCTGTCAATGTCAATGTCGGTCATAATAGATGAAAATAACGAATCCGATTTACTTCCCTATTCCTTCCGAGCTGTGCCTAATGACCTCGTTGTCGACGTAATATTGAAGCCAACTCTCTTACTTCCTAACGCTGCACCCTTTGTTGCAAGCGACTGCACCAGAAAATTAGGGAATGATAATACTTTAATTCTTCGGGGTTATTGCCTACAACACGAATAAATGGTACATCTGTTCGATTTGATTCTGATAAAGTATTAGGAATATTTTTGTTGCGACGCAGAGAAATCTTAGACGTCAAAGTCAAAAGCTTCCTACAGAACACATCGTCATCTGCTTTCCAGTAACACAACGTACAACTACTTGTACCACGTTTTTTTTAAACATTACGGAAAATCGCGTACTCGCGTACTCCTACCAAGCATCTCGCCAATATGACGAGTGGTGTCTGATCGCTAGACACCCGGAAGTGTCCTCTGAAAATAAGTACTATACTCTGTTCATATTAAAAACGATCCTGATGTGAACAAATACATGTGCGATGATTGGTGAGTGGTCGTACATCTACATCTACTAGAATACTCCGAAAGTCACACTTAAGTGCCTGACAGAGGGTTCATTGAACTACCTTCACAATAAGTCTCTTATCACTCCAATCTCGAACAGTGCGCGGGAAAAACGAACCCCTACATCTTCCCGTGCGAGCTCTGGTTTCCCTTATTTTATTATGATGATCGTTTCTCCCTATAAAGAACGGCGTCAAGAAAATATTTTCGCATTCGGAGGAGAAAGTTGGTGACTGAAATTTCGTGAGAAGATTCCGCCGCAATGAAAAACGGCTTTGTTTTAATGATGTCCACCCCATGTCAGCGACAGTTTTTCCCCTATTTCGTGATAATACAAAACGAGCTGCTCTTCTTCGAACTTCCTCGATTTACTCCTTTAACCCTGTCTGGTAGGAAACCCAGACCAAGCAGCAGTACTGCTTTTGTTACCGCCTGACGTGCCCGTAACGCCACCAGGCGGCATCCAACGTCTCAGTGGGCAGTGATCATAACATTTTGGCTCATCAGTGTATTTGTCTGGAGTGCAGGCTTGTACGGCAGTGGAATGTCGACGATTGGTAATTCAGACAAGAAGAGAATACAAGCATTTGAAATGTGGTGCTTCACAGGTATGCTAAAGATTAGATGGTTAGGTCGAGTAACTAACGAGTGGTTAGTGGGGAAAAAGAAATTGTTTTCCAGAACGCGCCGTATCGCTAGACCAGCAGCCGCGAAAACCACTTCATAGAAGTTACTTTGCTGCGGAGCGCGGCTGGGATCCCGAAACTCGCCGAAACCAGCATGTTGCCATGCGTGGCCAATGTGAACTTCGTCTGGTGGTTGGACCGCGGAACCTGGGGCGGTGTATCCGCTCCACGCGGCTGGTCCGGGCTGGTCCGCCGTGCTGCAGCGCCCCCTGGCTGTCGGATTTGCGGCGCTGTGTCCCTTCCCCTCCCCTGCTATTGATGCTGACTCCCCCCACAGCACGCTCAATAACGGCGCGGCCGTGATAGCGCGCAGGGGTGCCTCCTTTTCAAAAAATAAAAAAAAATCAACATTCACATTCGTCCTCCGCGCGAGAGGAGAGAGCACGCCGCTTTACGGCCACTCCGTATTGATGCCACGCTGTGTGCGAGCGAGCTGCCGCCGAACCGGCTGCGTCTCTTCATCTGGACCTGCCCCCTGCGAGAGGTAGTCGTAAAATTTCAGCTACTACGTCAAAGGAAGCTGCGACCATGAAATGTGGTGACGCTGTAGCTCCCCCCCCCCCTCTCTCTCTCTCTCTCTCTCTTCCTCCCTCTCCCTCTCTCCCTCTCCCTCTCCCTCTCCCTCTCCCTCCCTCCGTCCGAACAGGACTTAAAAACTCAACAATACCGACCGACCGCCGTGTCATCCTCATTCATAGGCGTCACTGGATGCGGATATGGAGGTGCATGTGGTCAGCACACCGCTCTCTCGGCCCTCGTCAGTTAACGTGACCGGAGCCGCTACTTCTCGATCAAGTAGCTCTCAGTTTGCCTTACAGGAGTTGAGTCCAATCCGCCTGTCAACAACGCTTGGCAGACCCAGACGGTCATCCATCCAGCTGGTAGCCAAACCCGACAGCGCTTACCTTCGATGTACTGACGAGAACCGGTGTTACCACTGAGGCAAGGCCATTAGCTCCATACTTAAAGCTGTGATATTTTTCCCAAAGGCAGATGATTTGGTTGTGGACACCTGGATTTCGGATGTTCGGGAACGGTCTACCTCGAAAACCACATCGTCATCGTTCTGGAAATGCGTCCCACACAGTGCTCTCTCTATCTGAGGAAGGAAGAAATAGTGTCTAACAGGCATGACAGAATACGGGAGATAAGGCAAAATCTGGTAGGCCAAAGAAACAGCGTGTGTGACTTGGTCCTGTGTAGTGTGTGCTGGGGCACTGTCCTGGAGCAGAAATTGCTCCATTGACAGTCAACCCCGACACTTCAGCCCGACAGTGTCCTGTAACCTTGTTAGGAGATTTCGGCAGTACGATTCTGTGACGGTTTGGCTCGTACGAACGTAATTTGCCGGCGCCACACGTTTCCAGTCGTACATCTGCATCTACATCTATACTCCGCAAGCCATCTTACGGTGTTTGGCGGAGGGCATTTTGTGCAACACTGTCACTTTTCAAGTTCTTTGTTCCAGTCTCCAATGGTTGGTGGGCAGTACGATCGCTGGTAAGCCTCGATTTAGCCAGGAATCTCTCTTTTACCTTCATGATCTCTTTGTGAATATGCGTAGAAGGAAGTAATATATTGGTTGACTCTTCTAGGAAAGTATGCTCCTGGAACTAACAGTAAACCTCACTGTGATGCAGAACGCCTCTCCTGCAGCATCTGCCGCTGTAATTGACTCGGCATCAAAAATGGTTCAAATGGCTCTGAGCACTAGGGGACTTAACAACTATGGTCATCAGTCCCCTAGAACTTAGAACTACTTAAACCTAACTAACCTAAGGACATCACACAGCACCCAGCCATCACGAGGCAGAGAAAATCCCTGACCCCGCCGGGAATCGAACCCGGGAACCCGGGCGTGGGAAGCGAGAACGCTACCGCACGACCACGAGATGCGGGCAGACTCGGCATCTCCATGACCGTTTCGTGCTTACTAAATGAACATGTAACGAAACGTGCTGCTCTTCTTTGGATCTCTTGCTCTATCAGTCCTATCTGGTACGGGTCCCACAATGAAGAACAATATGCAAGTATTAGTCGAACGAGGCTTTTGTAAGCTACCTCCTTTGTGGGTGGACTACAGTTCCTGAGCGTTCTTTCAATGTATTTCTGTCTGGCAATTGCCTTAACTGCGATTACTTTTTGTGGTCGTTCCATTTTAGAAAGCTAAGTACCCACACTGCTAGATATTTTATAGGCGGCAGTGTGGGGAACTCCGTCGAACGCTTACCGGAAGTGAAAGAACTACGGCACCAGGGCGCCTATGTCTACTGATTTCGGGGTGTGGTGAACGAAAAGACCGAGCTGTTTATCAGACCATCGTTGTTTCCGGAACCCAGGTTCATTCCTAGATGGGAGATTTGCTACAATACAAGAGCATAAAACATATTCCAAAATTCTACAACACACCATCATCAGAGATATAAGGCTATAGTTCTGTACGTCGCTTCGACGTCCGTTTCTGAAAACTGGAGTGACCTGCTTTGTATAGGGGTCGCAGTGATACACCCAACACTCGTCCATGGGGAGCAGGTGACTGACAGTCACCAGGATTTGGCTGCCACATCTGCAACATTTCCACTTCTGCGTCGGTTCTGCGGACTTTTTTAATGGGTATGAGCAGTCGCAGAACCCAGCGGATGGCGACCTTTGTCATGTCAAAAATGTCGTGCAGAGTATTATAATCTCATCCATGACTAATTTCCACTTCTTCCAATATCTTTTGGATTGTATTATGCCAGTGTCCGAAATCTCCCAATGTTTTCAGGAGAAAAATCCAGATGGAAATCCGCATCCGAAACCATCATCCACCAAGACAATAGAGCATCGAATTCATAGGAGATAAGGTCTTTCTAGGAAACAGCTAACTGCATTTTCTCTATTGGCGATCGTGGCAACCAGTCGCGATCACTAAACAGAAAGAACATTGCGCGACGTTCCGCCCACGATCCGTTAGCGTACAAAGTCATGTTCCTGCCGAAGGGGTGGGCTAGTGGCAGACACCAGCGCCCACAACCTTGACACACTGAAGCGTCGTCAGTGACGTTTCCGAACATGGGTTCCTATCCTCAATTCGTTCCTCAAGACATCCTCTACAACCCCTCGAAATTTTTCACGTTTCTGGGACACCTTGTATGTAAACAGATATATGTATGAAGTTTCCATATCTCTTCCTAAACCTCTGTATCGATTTCAACCAGAATGGTACACATACTACCTATGCTCTGGAAAGAAACACAGAGGGATAGGGGTGAGGGTGAAAAAGTATGGTAACCCCTGACATCTAGGCTGACCTGCACTACAGGCTTTTTGAGTGGGAAGTATCAGAAATCTTTCCAGGGCGTATATCTGTAGACAGGCATGGCTGTGCAAGGAGAGGAATGAGGAAGAGACGGATAGTGAGAGGGGAAGGATAAAACGAATAGAGAAAGGGGAAAGAGGACAGGCAGAAGTGGACATAGGAAATGGGGAGAGAGAGCAGAGGAAATAGATTGAGAAGAGAGAGAAGCAGGTGGATAGATAGATAGATAGATAGAAGAGAGGAGGTAATTGGAATGGACAGAGAGAGAAGGGAAGAGGACATCGACAGAGAAAGGGGAGGGAGGAGGAGGAGGACAGTGAGAGGGAGTGGTAAGATTGGTATAAATTAATGTCCACGCAACCCCAGGTTTTCAGCTAATTCTCTCTAATTGGAAGTCGGCAGCTACCTTGCACTCAATAATTCAAATTAATTTGCCATTTGTTCTGCTAACTGCTTCGTCATTAAACTCTTCTTGTTGTTTAGTCAATAACGATGTTTAGTTAATAATGCATAACGTCGCATACAAATTCATACAGTACGTAAAGCAGCTGTAAAAATGACTCCAAAAAAACAGTGTGGGACTCTCGATGAAAAGAAACTGGTTATTAAGGCCGCAGAAACTGAATTCGAAAAGAAGGATGTAGCGAAAAGTTCTGGCATTCCATCTTCCATGCTGTCACAATTCTCAAGCAGAAAAATCGTATTACTGGAAACGGATCGCATGGAGACAGGAAGTGGACCCCACGTGTTGAAGGATGCTGATAGAAATGATGTAACTAAGTGGAGCTCAAAACATGTCCTCCGTAGTTAGGACTATATACTTAAAAAAAAGTCTGTCGTCCTTTGATACTCTGAATATTGAAGTGTTCCACTAGTGAAAGTTGGCCCACTAAAGCTGAAAAAATAAATAAATAAATAAAATAGCATCGTCTTTGGGAAGAGTTGTGGAACAAGACCATGCATAGACGACACAGTTAATTCGACGTGGCAAATGAAACGGGAACTCTGCTGACAACTTAAGTTCCACAAGATGGTTTAAATAATTATTTTTTTCGTGTTTCTTCGTGAAAGAGTATTGAAATTAAAAGAAAAAATAATAATGGGGGTAAACACAGCAATAAAAAGTAACGATGTTGGTGACAGTAAATCTGGACATGTGTCAGAAAATAAAACCTCTTCTCAGAATGAGATTTTCACTCTGCAGCGGAGTGTACGCTGATATGAAATTTGAGTTGTAGCTGTTATTTTCAGCTTTCTACATTTTTTAAATTTTATTTTTGTAGGGAATACCATTATTTCAGTTCTTTCTTGATACTATCTTGATCAGTCAAACTTTCGTTAAATTGTACTCTCAAGTATTCGAGCCATTTTTTTCCTTTTTTACTTCTGGCAATGAGAGATGGACTTGTAATGCGGAAACTGTTCAAAGCCGAGGATCGCTCAGCGACTAGTCGGATGATGCGTATTGGGAATTACTAGCAGAGACAGGAGACAAACAAATGGATCACAGAACGAGCTGGGGTGGAATATGTAGCTACGACTACAGCGAAAATCAAGTTGAGGTGGGAGGGATATGTAGCCAGACGAATGGATTACAGATGGACCCAGAAAGTTCTTCGTTAGATTCCAAAAAGAGCGAGACGACACCAAAGGGGAGGTGGTTAGATGGCATTATTAAACCAGTAGGTGCAACGTGGATACTTTTACCAGAGGATATTTAGCCATATAGGAGGCCGTAGATGTGAAATGGAGGATTATGATGGTGTACTGTCACCTCTTTATGTAGGTTTCATGTAACGAGATAATGCTCAGTTCCATGACGTGGGTTAATCTGCTGTCACTATCCGCAGCGCCTCCAGACACGTCTTCGGCCTGGAATATCGTTGAATGGAGTAGAAGTCTTTTCATTGATGAGTCCCGCTTCGAACTGAATACCGATGACTAGCAAAGACGTGTCTGAAGACGCCCTGGGCAGTGCTGGGATACCAACCTGGCTGCCACCGGCCATACGGCTCTTCAGACAGGAGTGATGATCTTGGGTGCCATTTATCTTCATAGTAGGACCCCTTTCACTGCCATCCGCAGATTCCTTACAGCACAGCGTACGTCGACGATATTATACGCCCCGTTGTATTGCCCTTCATGGCCAGCCACCCTGGGCTTACGTTTCAGAAAGATAATGCCTCCGAACCCCCCTCCCCCCGCACACAGGAAGAGTTTCTACTGTATTGTATTCGTGCAAGCCAAACCCTAACTTGGCCAGCGAGGTCGCCTGATTTTCTCCAATTGAGAACGTTTGCAGCATTATTGGCAGGGCCCTAGTTCGGAATTTTGAGAGTCTAATGCGGCAATTGGACAGAATTTGGCACGACGTCCGTCAGGAGGACATCCAGCAACTGTATCTATCAATTCCAAGCCGAATAACCACTTCCATAAGAGTCAGAGGTTTATCAATGCGTTACCGACCATTTCAGCTTATGAAGCTCTTTCTCTTCAACAAATCACTCAATTTTTCTGAAATTGTAATAATTTGTTTGTCTGTATATATGTATCACATCTACCGATTTACAACCTATTCCGATAATTCCTTCGTCGTGCGTCGTTTCTATTTTTTTCTTTCGAGCTAATTTTTTTCCATGCGAGTGTGTCAGTTTTTGACGTGTAACGTGTGTCACAAAAACTTGTTTCGAAATTTTTCAGTTTAGACAAAGAGCAATGCCACATGACAACAGTTACGTATTGCTGAAATTCGTGACGATCCAGGATAGCTAAAATAAGTTATAGCTTGTTACAAAATAGGACTAGATGTATATAACGTAGAACTGATTGTAAAACCCAGTCGTCCACTGGCAGTTTTCTGAAGAGCCGACATCGAAATTAGTTCCTCAACTTCAATCGAATATGAGCGTTGTGCTCACTGTCTTCTTCTATTTCAACAGCCTAATATTCCCCAAGCTGTTGCCGCCACGTTATAAATGACTAAATGAATTCTACTTTAAAATTCTAAGCCATTTGCTTGAAGCAGTCTGAAGAAAACGGTCCAATATGTGACGAAACAATCCGTGGCTATTACGTAATTAACATCACCGTATTCGCTGGATGTGATTGTTGGATACGCTGAGGGAACTAAGCCCATAGCGGAAAAACACGTTACAGAAACCCACAACTTATTATATCTCGTGAAAAGTACTTTTGGGGGGGGGGGGGATAAAACTAATATGGATGGAGAAAGATAATTTTTTTTTTTTTTTTTTTTTTTTTTTTTTTTTTTTTTTTTTTTTTTTTTTTTTTTTTTTTTAAGAAACCTCGTACAGCAAACTCAGAGTATTTGTGGTCATACTGGTTCCGTACACACATTCGAGGGTATCAAAATTGTCATTTAGCTACACAGGGTGTTCCGAAACTATTCAATAAAATTAACACGGAAGGTGGAGAACATCAAAACAAAAATATTTTGATAAGTAACGTATGGTCTCTGAAACCAGTTTGTAATGTAGGGAACAAATTGTTAGTAGTGCTGACATAAGCTGTTGTGTCGGTGTCGCTGACTGTAAAGTGCACTGACATTCAAAATTGCCCTGACGTCTGCCTGGAAACACACGGATTCATATGCAAGCATCATCGCCTTCTGACAACAACGATGACTTTGTTGTAAACACACCGATTTAGTCGGAATCAATACCGGACTGTGACAACAACAGTGAACACTGAGCAGTTTACGTATGTTGAAATAGCTGACATGCACCTGGTATACGAGTCTGTGAGTGGAAGTAGACGAGCTGCGGTAAGAGATTATCGACACCGCTTTCTCAACCGACGGGTTCCACTAGACCTAACGTTCGGACGTCTGCATCGCCTACTACGTGGAACAGGCACTCTCCGTGTAAGTGCGGGGTCATACAGGTAGGAATTGAACAGTACGAACTACTGAAATGGAAGACGAGATCCTGCGACATGTTGAAAACACTCCATCTACAAGTTCGCGACGTGTTGCTCACATCCTTGGCGTCAGACATAGCCTTGTGTGGAACGTGTTAACATGACCAGCAGCTTCTCCTTTCCATTTTTAGCGAAGCCAACAAGTGCTTCACATAGAAATAAGTTATTTCTCGTATTAAAGGTTGTGTTGGCAGACTGATCTATACCATAAACCGTGCTGTAGGTTAAGTTGGACAGTAATAATTTGATTGTGAGATGGTGTAACCAACAAATGTGCTATTATTACTCTAATCTGTGGTATTCAGAAGTCACTCAATAATCACAAATTACGTACGTCTCACATCGCTATACGTTGTTATGTTACATCTTACATGCTGTGAGGTTGAACCAGATAGTAGGGGATTCTATCTTTATTTTCTTTCAAAAGGTTTTTTTTTTCGTGTTACGGTCAAGCATTGGCCGGTAGCTTCAGCTGCCTGTAATTTTCTCATCCCATGGTCTGGCAGCAGCAAGTCAGCACTGAGGTGAGAAACCTCGATCACGCGCCTCCCTCGTGTGCTGGCGGGGTAACGCCGCTTAGGCGAAGCTGACCAAGCCACGGTTCGCAACTTTCCAAGCCGCCTCCGCGGTTTTCTCGGCTCCTGGCCAATCAGGGCGGAGGAAATCGCGTGGCCGTGTTGGAGGTACCCTGCCGCCCGTCGGCCGAAAACGCCCTCTCTTCCGAGCGCCCTGTAGCTGTGAACATCATCTCCTCTTCCCAGTGCTGCGGCGCCGAGGACTTTGTTTCTGTAGCTGTCCGAATGGCAGCCACCAATTTTCTCTAACTTCGCTTAAGTTTGCTGAGAACTATGTTTCGCCCACCACTACGTTTTGGCTCACTCTCGCCTCCCCAGGCCTGACTCATGTTGCCCATTTGAATTTGTATCTGTTGATTTTTCTGCCCATAAATGGCCTCGCTTCAAAAAAGGTGTCAAAATAATTTCTTTCGACACCTTCACTCACCGCCTTAGCCGCTCTTAACACAGCCGTTCCTGCACAATTCCGTGTACACTCTAAGGGGAAAAACGAAGGATTTATCCGAATAAAACAGAAATCGGCAGATGTACATATACAACCAAACAAATCAATACAATTAGACGATTTTAGATTATTTATTCAAGAGAAACAGCTTTAGAAAATGAGCAAGTCGATAACGCATTTTTCCTCTTCTGTCTCTTATGCAAGCAGTTATCCGGCTTGTCATTGATTTATAGAATTGTTCGATCTCATCCTGATGAATATTGTGCCAAATTCTGTCCAATTTGCACGTTACATCATCAAAGTCGCAGATGGCTGAAGGGCCCTACCCATAATGCTCCAAACGTTCTCAACTGGACAGAGATCCGGCGACTTTTCTGGCCAATGTAGGATTTGGCAAGCATGAAGACAAGCAGTAGAAACTTTTTTGTTGAAATGTAAGGCCAGGGCGGCTTTCCCTGCAACAAAACACTGTCGACGTACTGCTGTGCTATAACGGTGCCATGGATGACAACAAAAGCGGTTCTGCTGTAAAAAGGAGTGGCACCTCAACCATCACTCCTGATTGTCGAGCCGTGTGGCGGGTGGCAGACGGATCGGCATCCCACCGCTCCCTGGGTCGTCTCCTGGCACGTCTTCAGTCTGGCATCTCATTAACTGGAAAGGAATTGTACTCAGCGATGCGCCCCACTTCGAATGCAGTCCCAATGACTGCTGCGAGATGTGCAGGAAAAGTGAGGTAATGGAAGGACCGACAGTGATTTACTCTAGTGCCGTGGCCAGCTGTGCTAGGTTCCTCGGGTGAGGATTCATGGCATGAATAGCCTGATCGGGGTGATCCTATAATTCTCAACTGTGTTTAAATCTGGAGAGTTTGGTGGGCAGGGGAGTACGGTACACTCATCCTGATGCTCTTCTATTCACGCATGTTCACTGCGAGCTGTGTGGTATATTGCATTGTCCTGCTGGTAGATTCCATCGTGCTGAGGAAAAACAAACTGCATGTAGGGGTGGACATGGTCCCCAAGGATAGATACATGTGCTGACCCACTGTGCCTTCCAGAACGACGAGATTACCCAGAGAATGCCACGAAAACATTCTCCAGACCATGACGCTCCCTTCTCCGACCTGGACGCTTCCGATGATTGTTGCAGGGTGTTTGCTTTCAGACGTTTCATGCCCACGTCAACGTCCAAATTTCTGATGGAGCATAAAGCATGATTTAACTGAAAAGGCCACCTGTCACCACTCAGTAACGTCCAGTTGCTGTAGTGGCTTGCAAATTCCAGCCTTCGTCGCCGATTAACATCTGTAGCATGGGTGGATGAACCAGGCGTCTGCTGCGGAAGCCCATACGCAGCAATGTCTGCTGAACAGTCGTTAGAGAGACACTGTTGGTAGCCCCTTGGTTCATCTGGGTGATCAGTTGCTCAGCAGTTGCGCTCGTTCACATCACTGCATCTGCCGTTCACTTCTGTCGGCAACGGTTTTGAATAACGCCATTTTGCCATGCACAGTGTACTTAAATCATGGCCGCAAGTAAACAGTTGGCAGACTTGGCCGTTTCGAAAACGCTTCCACCCTTGCCGGAATGCCAATGATCATGCCTATTTGGACGTCAGTTTCTGCATTCCGACAACTACCGCACTTTTTCCGCATCCCACTCACGCGCTTTATACATCTTCCACTGCTAGTGCACCTGCCGTCTGTTAGCTGTTATTGCAAGTTGGCATCGGACATTGACCGCATTAATGTGAACAGACAGTGTATTTCAGCAAAGAAATGTGAGGGTGCTTGTGTAACGCAACTAGTTTGTAGCCACGTGAAGCATTACTAAACCACATTCAATTACTATATCCTCAATGTATTTAGCCGCTTACACAATCACAGTACGCTATAAAGTATCTTCTAAATATTAGAAAGTGCTTGAAATCTTATGGGACTTAACTGATAAGGTCATCAGTCCCTAAGCTTACACACTACTTAACCTAAATTATTCTAAGGACAAACACACATACCCATGCCCGAGGGAGGACTCGAACCTCCGCAGGGATCAGCCGCACAGTCCATGATTGCAGCGCCTGAGACCGCTCGGCTAATCCCGCGCGGCTATAAAGTATCAATACGCATATTATCTTTCAGGATTTTTGTCAGATGGGAATGCAGTCAGTTTTAGCAGTACTTTTTAGGTGTTCATAGAAGAACAATAAGATGGGCAGCACAAATGGTCACAGGTTTGTTCGACAAGTGGGAGAATACCATAGAGATGCTCAAGAACTAAACTGCCAGTCACTTGAAGGTAGACGTAAACTATTCCGAGAAAGAACGTTCCGGACAGTTCGAGCGAATGATTTGGCCACCCAGATCGCCTGACATGAATGCCATAGAACATTTAGGGGACATAACTGAGAGGTCATTTCGTGCACAAAATCTTGCCTCGGTAACACTTTCGCAATAGTTTACGGCTATGGAGGTAGCATGGTTCAATACATCTAAATGAGAAAATTCATGGGATAGCGATACGCACGTATACAGACGACGATAATATAGTATATGTAAGATATAAAACAGCATTGAATTGACGGAGCTGTTATTTTTATTCAGGTGATTCTTGTGCAAAGATCTCAGACTTGATTATGGCCGCACGAAGGGAATTAACAGATGTTGAACGCGGTATGCTAGTTGGACATTCCATTTCAGGGATCATTAGGAAATTCAATATTCCGAGATGCAGAGTGTCAAGAGCCTGCCGAAAATACCAAAATTCATGCATTATGTCTCACCACGGACAAAGCTATAGAGGCAGCATAGTTCAGTATTTCTACAGGGGACTTCCAACGACTTGTTGGGTCCATACCACGTCGACTTACTGCACTACGCTCGGCAAAAGGAGGATCGACACGACATGACTTTCGTCATCTCAGTGTATAACTTGTCGGGGGAACACGAACCTATGTAAGCATATTAGCTGTCCATTTTCTTACTTGTTTAAATGTATTTGCCTTCAGATGGGATGCACAAACAAGTGCGCCATACAGTTTATTCCTGTAAGGAACAACTTTATTAAACCGAAGTTTCGGATCTTCGTTCTGTTATCTCAGGGTTTCCATATTTATACTGATTTCGTTCAAGATTCACACTGTCTCCACAAGACTGAGCTATGGTATTAATGTAACTCATATAATAAGATTGTACCCCGGGTAGTTCTCAACAGAAACAACAAATCAACAGTTACCTTACACTTGATTTTCCATAGAATTCTGTCACGTTTCTAGCTTTCTTATACATCCATACTCTACAGAGCACTGTGAAGTCCATGTCAGAGGGTACTTCCCGTTGTTCTAGTTACTCCCGTTCCATCCATGTATGGAACCCAGGAAGAAAGACTGTTAAATGTATCTGTGCGCGCAATGAGTAATCTAATTTTGTCCTCACGATCCCTACGGGAGGGAAACGTAGGGGTTGTAGTATATTCCTAGAGGCATCATTTGAAACTGATTCTTGAAACTTTGTTAGTAGAATTTCTAGGGATAGCTTACGCCTACCTTCAAGTGACTGACAGTTTAGCTTCTTCAGCATCTCTCTGACATTTTCCCACTAGTCAAACAAACCTGTGACCAATTGTGATGTTCATCTTTGTGTATGTTCAGTATCCGGCGCTAGTCCAGTTCGGTATGTGTACCACATACTTGAGCAGCAGTCTAGAATGGGTCGCACAAGTGATTTGTAAGCAATCTCCATTGTAGACATTGTATTTCCCTAGCATTCTACCAATATAACGAATTCTGCTACCTGCTTCACCTACGAATGAACATATGTTAGCTGCTTTCATATCCCTACAAATTGTTATATTCACGTTTTTGTGTGAGTTGAGAGATTCCAGTTATGACTCGTTGATACTGTAGTCACAGTATACTACGTTCTTTCTTCTTATTGTGAAGTGTAAAATTTTACAATTCTCAACACTTAAATCAAGTTGCTAATCTTTGCACAACTCTGAAATCTTATGAAGATCTCACTAAATATTTGTGCAGCTTTTCTTAGAGAGGCCTTCATTATAGGTAACTGCGTTGTCTGGCAAAAATCTGAGGTTATTACAGTACTGATATCGTCTGCAAGGTCATGAGTATGCAACATAAAAAGCAAGGGTTCTAAAACACTTCGCTAGGTCCCATCCGAAATTAGTTCCGTACCTGTTGATGACTCACTCACTCTCTCTCTCTCTCTCTTAGATATCATTCTGCATTCTCTCTACCAAGACATCTTCAATACAGTCACAATTTTCGCTTGATATGCCATACAATCATACTTTTGATAAAAAGCTTAGGTGTGGTACTGAGTCAAGTGCGTTTCAGAAGTCAAGAAACACAGCACATATCTGATTGCCTTGATCCATGGCTTTCAAAGGGTCATGTGAAAAAAGCGCAAGTTGGGGCTCACATGATCGATGTTTTCGGAATCCAGGCTAGTTGGCATGGCGGAGGTCATTCTATTGGAAACACCTCATTTCGTTTGAGCTCAGAATACGTCCTAAGATTCTACAACAAATGGACGTCAATCATATTGGGCGATGGTTTTGTGAATCACTTCTGCAACCTTTCTAGTCTTCTTGTACACGCGTGTGAATTGCCCTCTCGTTCATCTACTGGGTACGGTCTTTTATTCGAGGGACCTATGATGCATTAATAATGCAGCATTATGGTTGAAAGAGAGGCTAAGTCAGCCGCAAATTCGATATAGAATCTGATAGGTATCCATTCCGGCCCTGGAGTTTTGTTCGATTTTAGCGATTTCATTTGTTTCTCAACACCACAGACGCTAATTTCTGTATCATTCATCTTTACAGTGGCGCGAAAATTAAACTGTGGCCATACCCCTAGATTTTCGTTTGTAAAAGAACATTTGAAAACGAAGTTTCGTAAGTTGTAATCCATAGCTCCAATACACTGTACTTAAAAAAGGATATTCTGGAGACCAACCAAAGCTGCTATTTTTAAAAATAATATCTTACTCTATAACATTGTTTCATCATGTTCTAACAGACAAGTCTATAAATAGTTGCAGAATAATAATTATTAAAAATAACAACTTCAGTGGTTCAGCATGATGTCATTTGTTGATCCTGGTGTGAGCTTTATGAATGAATGAGAAGTTGTACATCATACAGATTTACGAAGAAGATTCTATAATTATCTACAGAACAGAAGAACATTATAGTTATTTATGATCGTGTCAAACACCCCAAAAACAACAAGCGTTGTCATGATGTTGGTAATTTGCGCTAGTAGACTAATTTTAGTGAAATATGTGCTACCAATGTAAAGCTGTTTTTATGTACGTTCAAAATGTTTCATGATTACGACCGAGATGAAACCGAGAAAGAAGAAAACCGTTGTAACGTGAAACGTTTTTTGTTGCTTAATTTTACCAATTTTTTTGTCAAGATAATACGTCTACATCTACAAGGATACTCTGCAAGTCACATTAAAGTGCCTGGCAGACTGTTCATCGACCCATCTTCAGAATTCTCTATTGTTCCAATATCGTATAGCGCGCAGAAGGAACGAATGCCTGTTTATTTCCGTACGAGCTCTGATTTCCCTTATTTTTTTCATGGTGATCGTTTCTCCCTATACAGGTCGGCGTCAAAAAAAAATTTTCGCATTCGGAGGAGAAAGTCGGTGATTGGAATTTCCTGAGAATATTCCGCTGCAACGAAAAACAGCTTTGTTTTAATGACGTCCATCTCAAATCCTTTATCATTTCAGTGACATTCTCTCCCCTATTTCGACATAACACAAAACGTGCTGCCCTTCTTTGAACTTTTTCGATGTACTCGGTCAATCCTCTCTGGTAAGGATCCCACAACGTGCAGCAGTATCCTAAAAGAGGACGGACAAGCGTAGTGTACGCAGTCTCCTTAGTTGATCTGTTACATTTTCTACGTGTCCTGCCAATAAAGCGCAGTCTTTGGTTAGCCTTCCCCTCAACATTATCTATGTATTCCCTCCAATTTACGTTGTTCATAACTGTGACTCCTAGGTATTTAGTTGAATTTACAACCTTTAGATTTGACTGATTTATCGTGTAACCGAAGTTTAACGGATCACTTTTAGCACTCATGTGGATGACCTCACACGTTTCGTTATTTAGAATCAACTGCCAATTTTTGTATCATTCAGATATCTTTTCTAAATCTTTCTGCAATTTTTTTATCTTGTGATGAATTTATTAGTCGATGAACGACAGCGTCATCTGCAAACAACCGAAGACGGCTGCTTGGATTGTCTCGCAAATCGTTTATGTAGATACGGAACAGCAAAGGGCCTGTAACACTACCTTGGGGAACGCCAGAAATCACTTCTGTCTTACTCGATGACTTTCTGTTAATTACTACGAACTGTGACAGGAAATCCAAGATCCAGTCACATAACTGAGACGATATATAAGCACGCCATTTCACTACAAGCCGCATGTGTGGTACAGTGTCAAAAGCCTTCCGGAAATCCAGAAATACGGAATCGATCTGAAATCTCTTGTCAATAGCACTCAACACTTCATGTGAATAAAGAGCTAGTTGTGTTTCGCAGGAATGATGTTTTCTAAATCCATGTTGACTGTGTGTCAATAGACAGTTTTCTTCGTGGTAATTCGTAATGTTTGAACACAATACATGTTCCAAAATCCTGCTGCATATCGACGTTAGCGATATGGGCCTGTAATTTAGTGGATTACTCTTACTACCTTTCTTGAATATTGGTGTGACCTGTGCAACTTTCCAGTATTTGAGTACGGATCTTTCGTCCAGCGAACGGTTGTATAGGATGGTTAATTATGGAGCTATTGCATCAGCATACTCTGAAAGGAACCTAATTAGTATACAGTCTGGACCAGAAGACTTGCTTTTATTAAGTGATTTAATTTGATTCACTACTCCGAGGATATTTACCTCTACGTTACTCATGTTGGCAGCTGTTCTTGATTCGTATTCTGGAATATTTACTTAGTCTTCCTTTGTGAAGGTATTACGGAAGGCTGTGTTTAGTAACTCTGCTTTGGCAGCACTGTCTTCGATAGTATCTCCATTGCTACAGCGCAGAGAAGGCACTGATTGTTTCTTGTCGCTAGCATACTTTACATACGATCAGAATATTTTTGGATTTTCTTTCCGGTTTCGAGACAAAGTCTCGTTGTGGGAATTATTACAAGCATCTCGCATTGAGGTTCAAGCTAAATTTCGAGCTTCCGAAAAAGATCGCCAATCATGGGGATTTTGCGTCTGTTTAAATTTGGCGTGTATGTTTCATTGTTTCCGTAACAGTGTTTTGACCTGTTTTGTGTACCAAGGTGGATGAGCTCCGCCGTTTGTTAATTTATTTGTCCCAAATCTCTCAATTGCTGGCGATACTATTTCTTTCAATTTAAGCAACATTCAGTCTACACTTATATTGTTAATTTGGTAGCAGTGGAAATTGTCAAGCGAACTTTGATCAGCATTTTTTAATAGTGAATAGTTGTTTCTTTTTTGAGGGTTTGGGTAATACGGCATCGAACAGAGTTACAGGGAGTACGATAATGTGAGGCTGATACTTAACACCCTACGATGGCTGTTTGAGAATGTTGTCTTTTAATTTACTGTTGCTTACTTCCATCAGTTTTCAATTTTTTGTGTGTCAGACACCAGTAAGACGTCAGTTTCGCTCACAGAACACTACTTATCCTGACAACATACCCATCACTGCTGAAACCTCTTGACAATAAACATTCTGTGGTATCTCCGATTCACACCAAAAAGAACAAAACAACTTGTAGCACAACTTGAATACAATTTCACGCGTCGTAACTCATTCAGCGTGAGGCGCGTATTTCAAGATGGCAGGACGGTCAGTCTGCCCAGCGAGGCAGTTCCGTATCCTGGCAGCGCGGCGTGCGTGTAAAGCCCTGACTTAGGCAACCTAGTTATGGACGTGGAAATCAACTGAACGACTCGCACAGCGTAATGGCAACATTTATAAATACTATACTCGTATTATCATCACATTCTTCGCACCATTGCTCTGCCGCATACCGTCGCTTCCAACTCGTTGAGTTCTTTATTCCATTTTACAACTTAATATTTGTATTTTATGCAGTCACACCACATGAAAATATCAACAGATATCGATAAATACACCATTCAAAAAATGGTTCAAATGGCTCTAAGCAGTATGGGACTTAACATCTGAGGTCATCAGTAATCTAGACTTAGAACTACTTAAATCTAACTAACCTAAGGACATCACACACATCCATGCCCGAGCTGGCAGAAGTTCACCGTTCAACGATAAGTGGTGGAGATTATGTATTGTGCGAAAATCATTTTCTCTTCTTTTCTGTTCTATTTTTCCCAACTCGTGAGAAAAGGCGAATTCTTGTAGGACTTCATCCTTTAGAGATAGATATCCCAACAGCTTGGGAGTCAGGCACAGAGATTCGTCATTGGAAATCTTTTGGAAGGATTTCCAGTTCCAGTGTTCTTCTGTTCACTGAAGTAAATTTATCGCAAACCTTAGTAGCTCTGGGGCATTGTAACAATTTTAATTTATTTTCGGGGTAATAAAACAGTAATCCATTGTCCAAGACTCCTGTCATCTTCTGTATAAGCCCTAATGTCTCCAGTTTCCTCGTATAGTCACTGCCTGAAATCTACACTCATGCTCATAAATTTAGGATAATTGCAGAATGTGGTGGCACACAACGTGGCACTACACACAACTGGTGCTAATAGATAGGCACATAGGGAACATACACGACACAGATATTTAAGTCCACGGTATTGGTGATAAGTTCAGAAAACCGTCCCGAAACACATGTGCTACAAAACGCCACTGTTTCCTGCCCATGTACCCCGCCATCAATACGGCATATGATCACCATGCACACGTACACAGGCCGCACGACGAGTTGGCACACTCTGGATCAGGTTGTCGAGCAGCTGCTGGGGTATAGCCTCCCATTCTTACACCAGTGTCTGTCGGAGCTCCTGAAGTGTCCTAGGGGTTTGAAGACTTGCAGCGATATGTCGACCGAGAGCATCCCAGACGTTCTCGATGGGGTTTAGGTCTGGAGAACAGGCGGGCCACTCCATTCGCCTGATATCTTCTGTTTCAAGGTACTCCTCCACGATAGAAGCTCGATGGGGCCGTGTATTATAATCCATCTGGAGGAAGCTGGGACCCACTGCACTCCTGAAAAGGCGGACATACTGGTGCAAAATGACGTCCCGATACACCTGACCTGTTACAGTTCCTCTGTCAAACACATGCAGGGGTGTACGTGCACCAGTCATAATCCCACCCCACACCATCAAACCATGACCCCCATACAGGTCCCTCTCAAGGACATTAAGGAGTTGGTATCTGGTTCCTGGTTCACGCCGGATAAAGACCTGGCGAGAATCACTGTTCAGACTATACTTCGACTCGTCCGTGAACTTAACCTTGAACCACTGTTGCAATGGGCATGTACTGTGTTCTTGACACCAGGCTTTACGGGCTTTCCTGTGGAGAGGGGTCAATGGAATGCGCCTAGCAGGTCTCCGGACGAATAAACCATGTCTGTTCAGTCGTCTGTAGACTGTGTGTCTGGAGGCAACTGTTCCAGTGGCTGCAGTAAGGTCCCGAGCAAGGCTACCTGCAGTACTCCGTGGCCGTCTGTGGGCACTGATGGTAAGATATCGGGCTTCTTGTGATGTTGTACACTGTGGACTTCCCGTACTGTAGCGCCTGGACACGTTTCCTGTCTGTTGGAATCGTTGCCATAATCTTGAGATCACACTTTGTGGCACACGGAGGGCCCGTGCTACGACCTGCTGTCTTTGACCAGCCTCCAGTTGCCCTAGTATTCTACTCCTCATAACGTCATCAATAAGGTTCTTTGAGCCATTTTCAACACACAGTCACCATTAGCACGTCTGAAAACGTCTGTACACTTACTCGCTTCACCGAACTCTGACATGCACCAACACACCTTTGTGTATGTGGACTGCTGCCAGCGCCACGGTGCGACGACCGCAGGTCAAATGCACCGCATGGTCATACCCCGAGGTGATTTAAACCCGCAAACCGCCCACCAGAGCGTTGTTTCACCATGTATCAGCATTATCCTTCATTTATGAGCATGAGTGTATAATGGAAGAGGCAATATGTGTCTCGCCTCGGTATGCAACGTGAACTGCCACAAATTTGTAAGAATATCTGCAGAGCACAACGCCTTTCTTATAATGTACCCGCTGATAGGGATACATCCAGCAAATAACTGAGGACGTAGATTGCAGTTGGTACTCTCAGATGAAAGTATTGGCACAGGAGAGGAATTCGTGGTAGGCGGCATCAAACGAGTCAGAAGAATGACTACTCAAAATAAATAAATAAATCCCAGTGCAATTAACTGATCAGCTACCTGACTCTCTCACACAGACTGTCCATCCTTGGCTGCTGCAGCCAGGCTGCCTGGTGCGTTACAGCCCTGAGCAAAATAGTCTCGTATCGTGCAGTTCTTCTTTAATTCTTTATTATTCACACTGCCCGTTAAAAAAAGCAAAGTATCCAGAAGACACGGTCGGATGTTGATGTAGCTTCGTACACGTAGTTAGCATCAGCGGTTATTTAAATGATTAGAGCTGCAATTATATCTGTGAAGGTGGTACGTTCCACCAGAGTGCACTATTTTTGTTCGTGTTGAGTGTTGCTACCAGGCCTGGCACGATATGTAATGGGCGTGAGCAGCGTTGAATGGTCATTGTGAAGGACACGAAGATGTCGCTTATTCGCGTGAGACAGAATTGTCAGACCATGACAAGTGTTTGATAGCAGTCTCATCGTGGGTCTCCATTTGGTCTGTTGGTCGAAACTAGTTTTTTGATTCTTTCAGATTGAAGGTGACCCGATGTTTGACTGCTTGGGAACTTCAGGGCAGACCTAATCGTCGTCAAGGTTCTGGTCCACTTAATCACCAGAAAATTGCGCAGGCCACAGAAGCGAATCCTGATCTGCTGATTCTGTTGCACTACATCCGCACTGATTGGCCGCGTTCAACCAGACAGATTCGTAGTTCAATGGTTCACCGATATTTTGTCCATCGGCAAGCCCTTACAGTTGTTGAAGGTGTCATTTTGCTTTGCACCGATTATGACCAGTCGTGTGTTGTGGTGCCCGCAAGTTCTCAAGCCTGATGTGCTTGATTTACTGCACCAAAGTCACTGAGGCGTCGTTCGCACCTAGCAGCTGGCGCGACGTCATTGCATTTGGCACGGTCTGGATGCACAAACTGAACAGCTGACTTCTCAGTGCCAAATCTGAGCTGAACGTCAGTCAGCCCCATCTCAGCAGTCCTTCGAGTGGCCCAAACCTCAACCACTTTGGCAACGTTTCCACTTGGATTTTGCGGGTTCTTATTGAAATACAGGTTGCCTCATTGTCACTGACGCTTTCCGCGGTCTTCTTTTTGTGATTCCTGTGCACTTTACTACAGCTCGTTCCGTAATCCAGGTCTTGTCGTCGATCTTTTGCCTCAAGTGATTGTGACGGCCAACGGACCTCAATTTATTGCCGCTGAGTTTGAACAATTTTGCACAGATTCCGCTATCAACCACATCATAAGAGCACCATTCCGCCCGCAATCTAACGGCGAAGCTGAACGCTTTGTACCAGCATTTAAGCAAGAGATGGACAAACTTCGTGGCCCCCACACACAGGATCAAGCTTTGTTGCTATTCTTGTCTTCCTATAGTTCTCAGCCACGAGCCTGACCATCGCCGGTGGAGTTCTTTACACGGATGGCGCCATCGCACCCTTGCTTCAGTTGATACACCCAACACAGCAGGAGGCGCCCACTCCGTCCAGGCAGGCAAAGTATCACACTAACGATTCGGTCTTTCACAGCCGCGCGGTCTGAGGCGCCTTGTCATTGCCCGCGCGGCTACCCCCGTTGGAGGTTCGACTCCTCCCTCTTGGCATGAGTGTGTATGTGTTGTCCTTAGCGTAACTTAGTTTAAGTTAGATTAAGTAGTGCGTAGACTTAGGGACCGATGACCTCAGCAGTTTGGCCCCATAGACCTTACCACAAATTTCCAAAAACGGTCCAGCCTCAACCGAGTTTTGTTGTGTATGAAATCGATGAATGGCCTTCAGGCTATTGCCCGGTGTTTTTCCTGCCACTTCTTAGTCTCTGCTATCCACGACCATCCTGCCGATCTTGACCATAATGCTTGTTCGGTTGACTTACTTTGAGTTCCCGTCCACATAGTTATCTCTGGTAATTAACTTGCCAATCGTCTGGCTGGTGGGGTAGCCACAACCTCCCACCACCCGTTCTCTGTGATCCCTCTATTTGACTCATTCATGAGCCGACTCTTGGAAGGCCAGCCCCATGTGTAATAAACTCTGCACAATCAAGGAGTCTCTCATCCCCTTGCGTTCTTATACCAGGTTGAACAATGGTCTTTTGCTCTATAATGCACCGCCCCACCTTTGTAGTTGTACCCCCGCCCCCACCCCACTTCCATGGTGATTCATATTTTGCTGGACTGCCCCAGCCTTTTGGCCCTTCGCACTATGTGTGCCTTCCCACCTTTCTTGTCCCAGGTCCTTCTGTGGTTACATCCACTCTCGGTGTTCTTCAGGAAAGTGGCTTGTCCTCCCATATTTAAGTACCTGAACTTAAATTAGAGATTGGAGTCCCTCGATTGGGTGAGCTTCAGCTTTGACTCCACACCAGTCAGATCCCCCCCCCCCCCCCCCCTCCGTCCCCTTTTCCATACGTTTTATCTGGTAATTTTCCTTTTCTTGTGTCTTCTTCCCCTGGTGTTGTCCCCATTGTGTCGCACTCATGATGCGGCGATCAGGAAAATTTGGCTGAAGTGCTGGTGCCCCATCATGTGTATTGCCTTTGGGATGTCCCCTGTTCTCGCACATCCGCATATACTATTCTACACTCTTCCTACCATCATGACCTTCCTTTTGCCTCTTTGTTTGCCCGTTCTCCTTTCTCATCGACTGGGCTGTGCTGTTTGTGTTGCTCCACCCTTAGTTTCTGTTACCTTAAATCGTAGGACTGATGACCTCAATGTTTGGTCCCCGCCCTCCCCCTCTTCCCCAATCAACCAATCAGGCATCTATCTTGCATACACAACAAGCACTTGTATACATTTATTGTTATCCTCAAAAATGTAAATTATATGGCCTATTTTTAGCTTTTCGCGTAATGGGCTGTAGCTATTAAAGAATAAATAAATAAGAAGTAAACACATACTTGCATACACATTGTGCACTAGCACACATAGTGTGCAAAACAAACTGAGTCACACACATGGCGTGCAAAATAATATAACTCGCAAACATAGTGTGCACTCACACGCATAGTATGCCCTCTGTCACACACACACAAACATGAACTCTCACATGCACTCCCAGATATTATACATATATACATTGTATGCACACTGTGATAATCAGGACGCACTATTCGGTGTACATACAAGCATTTTCACTATATACACAACACATACACAAAAATATATACTCTATCACTCAATTCAATAGTGTGTGTAAGGTAGGAGTTCTGACCCTGTCAACATAAATGACAAGCTCATCGTCATGTTGTGACAGACTGATTTTGATTTGCAGTATAGTACGCATCTCATGTCTCCACGCCTGAATACTGACTTGGCGCACCGTACATGGATGGGATGGATGGGGAGGTGGAGCAACAATAAAACCTCTGTGCAAACACTTACACAGTAGTAACCTTCAACCACGAGAGGCATTGAGGCAACAGGCTGCACATCCTTAGCCCATCTAAGGGCGGCACCTGTGTCTGTATGGTATGTGTTTGAGTGGAGATCTACAAACTCCTCAATCGACAAACCATTCATCTCATCTTTCCGCAAGCTGATAACCTTGTTGTTAGCTGGCTTTACGCTTCATATCCAGACGTATCGAATACATCAGGTTGACACCTTATTACTTCGTATGGACCGCAAACCTTCACCCAAAATATTAAGATCTTGTGTGAATATAAAGTAAATGGGTCAGCAAAACGAGATTTTGCTAACTCATAATGGAACTGGTGTATGTGGAGTTTAGATAAGTCTAACATACACAAACCTTCTATAACAGTTTTCGTGAACTTCACGAAAACCTTCATCATGTCCAGAGCGACGAATTCTCTATTGAAGACTGTGGCTTATTTACAATTTCACCTGGCGATATAATCTCCTGCGCCATAACGCCCCTCCAAATGAGAGACTAAGGGAATTTCCTGATAGTCTCTAACATTTTCCATAGTTATGCAGAAAATTGCATTATTTATAAGTTTACAAAAATCTTTCTCAAATGAGTACAACGTGGAAGCCCTCTTTTTTGTGTTTAAATCGGTGTACTCCTTGAAACAGGGATGCTGCATGAAGGAAACAACGTGGGTGACTCTATTCGGTTTCAATCACAACTTGAGAGATTGCTGAAAATCATGATAATGCGTAATGTCCGTGCTTTAAGTCAGATAGTGTGATGTACACATCTAACCTGAAATGTAAAGTGAACGAACTTGTCCAATATGAGCAACATATATTTTGTAAAAAGCATATTATCTTAAATCCGTTTTAAATGTTTTATGTACGTAAACATTTATGTATGTAAACTATTTGTATATGTAAACTATTTATACATGTAAACTTTTAGATGACAACCATCAGTACATATGATACAAATTTGTAATGTCAGCAACAAATTTATTTATATGGCATCCCTTCTTTCAGAATGTCCCAAAGAACAGACGCCACGTCTACAATTAAAGTAAAGTCGGAAAATTGATCAGTTCAGTGCAGTTGCACATCACGCTCGAACTCTTGCTTAAATTAGCGAAACGCCACAATTAATGAGGATAAGGGGCAGGAGTACTACGTCAGTAGTGTGCGAATGAGTTGAGAATTTGATTCTGATGGGAGGCGTGTAGATGTCATGTGACGTCCGCAACGACCAAACACAACAAAAAAAAGTGGTCAGGGCACTTGCCCAGTAACCAGGAGACCCGGGTTCGAATCCGTATCCGGCACAAATTTTCAACTTTCCCCATTGTTTTAATCAATGGCCACAAGCAGATAATGTCAGTCACTTCTTTCTGTCTTAAATTTATTTTTATTTATTTTTATTGTCATTTTACCTTGACTGTGACTGGTTAACAAAGGTGCTGTGATGACTTTTATTTAATTCGATGTGCCTGAAAATGTACCTGAACATGAAACTCTTGTCTCATATTTAAATGTATAAACGTGTACACACGACACTATTGTATTAATGTAGTATTTGCATATTTTCCATTATTATTTCTACATTGATGTAGGGATTGTAAAGATGCTTCGATGCATCCTGATTTACAATGCGACACGCCCATTGCCTACGGACGTGCGCTTGTACCTGAGGCATGACACCAGCGCCATCGAAAATTTCCTGATACTATTTTCTGTGCTGGCTCCCAGTTTGATTCCGACTTGCTAAATAGGCACGTGTTGATCGTGACAGTCATCTACGATTATTTTCTAAAGCATGTATTGTTATTCTGATTTTCATTAGTAAGTTCGGGCACTTTCAGTGTGTCTGAATTCAAATAATTAGCCTCTGTTACATTTGAATTTTTCATACTTAATTTCCACATTTGTATTCATTGCCAACTGACAACGAGATACAATTGCTTTGGTAGCCTCAGTACGTCAGGCTTGAGAATGAACCAGTGGGTTCGAAACACTCGCCAAACATATATACTGCAACTGTGACAGATTTCCAAATAAACGCTTCATGAAAAAAGAGTAAATAGCTTTTTCAAAGAGCAAATATTTTTTCTTAATTCGCGTAACATTCTTCATATCAATAAATATCTTAAACTACAGACTTTCTGAAGTAGCCTATGTTCTTCCTCAGGGTTTCTGCTATCTCCTTACCAAATTTCATCAAAATCTGTTCAGCGGGTTAGTAATAATAAATTTAAACGTCAAGCATGATGCGTCAGTTTCTCATGCACTCAGTGTTTATGGCGTCGTATATCCTAGACTATGTATTGTAGACAGATATAATTTTGCAGGTACACTCAGTGGTATATTTCAACACTGCGTGCAAAGTGTGTCGTGAATACAGTTAGAAGTAACGAATTAAAACGCCATGCCTGACGCAAAAATAAACAGCTAAAATGTAGTAAGCAGTAAAATTTCTTACTTTCACCACAATGTGGACGGAGGAAAGGGGTAGTCAGCGAGAGTAAGTTTCGTAAAGGTTTGAAATTTTGTGTAAAGTTTTTTGCAAGTCACTAATCGCTCTCGTTCTCAAATACTGTATGAATTAATTCTGGGTAATCGCGCGTCGTAGCTTACAGTATTTTTCGCTCCACCCCAACCCTTTGATAGGTAGGTGGTTCTTATCCACACAGCGATCGTTTCCAGACGGTATATGACATGTTTACCAAGTTTGGTTGAAATCAATCCAGTGGTTTCGGTGAATATGTGAAACGTACAAACTTACACACATTTTGTAACATGTATGATCATCTTCTTGCCCCTAGCTACGCCAAAATTACCAGTGAAAACCACATAAAAATCCATCTAGTGTATTTGTAGATTAGCGTGTTCAGACAGACAAGAAAGTCTTACGACTTTAAATCACGATGTCCATTTTTTCGTAATCCTAATCATCAAAATGGTTCAAATGGCTCTGAGCACTATGGGACTCAACTTCTGAGGTCATTAGTCCCCTAGAACTTAGAACTAGTTAAACCTAACTAACCTAAGGACATCACACACATCCATACCCGAGGCAGGATTCGAACCTGCGACCGTAGCGGGCTCGCGGTTCCAGACTGCAGTGCCTAGAACCGCACGGCCACTTCAGCCGGCGTCCTTATCATCAGTAGGGATGATAAACTCCTTTTGATTTTAAGGTAAAGATGCCTTTTCACTTTTTATTGATGTAATGAGAAAGAAACACACTTAAACTTATTCCGATCGACAGCCAATAAAGATAAGAACGCTATGTCTGTTCACAACTCCCAGCACCGTGTCGCATTAAATATTAATCGCAGGCTTTTCTTGCATTAAAACTTCTGCATCACTATAATCAATGTCCGACGGACTTTTAACACTAACATATACTCTGCAGTGGATATACGCTACTGCTGGCCGTCTGTTTGTAATGATAACGGCAGACTCCTAACTGATGGCTACAGCGGACTCCTTTGCCCGTGCAAGCTATAGTTCTTCAGCGCTCGCCTATTAGCGCCGATGTTCGTCACACTGTTTCATCACACTAAGCTCTTAACGTGATTATTTTGTTAATGATATTAAAAGGATGAAATGCTATTATTAGTGTAACTTCCAATAAAATTAGCTTATTATTTCAATGTGACATGTATCATTTATTAAGATTTAGCTTTATCCAATTTGCCGCCAATTTTCGTAAGAGGTTCTCTAATATAAATTTCATCACAGGGTCTCAGCCTCATCTCGATAGATCATTCCCATGGGCCTCGCCCTCCTGTGCCTGACTATACGTCATGCTGGAGGATGTTATCTGTCTCATCCGTTTCAACTTGAGAAGCGTATCTATAGCAAGCGGTGTGACTCAGTTCTAAAATAAGATTACGATGACGAAGCGGCTTAAACACCATCCTGTCAAATAAGGCGCGTACAATATGCATAAAAAACGCAAATAGATAAACGTTTATTAATGAAAGAAGGTCAAAGCTAAATAATGAGAAAAAAAATTTCGATGTTATTTGGCACTTAGAAAGAAAATCATATACAAGATCTGAAGTGAGAAGGCGCTGTTTACCGAATTTCAAATGTTGTTTGCCGCTTTTGTAACCAGGTACTCTAGAATAATTAAAGGAGGGCAGGCTTTTAATACACCCAAACGTATGTACTACCGAATTACTGTTGGGACCAAATACAGAGATAAAAACGCCACACTGCCTGACGACAGAAGTTACTCAGAATGTGCTGATTGTATTCTTCAGATTATTTTCACGTACGCGAAATGATTCGAAAGGAGGACTATTGGAAAACGGGTTACCTATTTCACTTGGCCATATGCGCATATAATAATGTTATGGGTCGTCTTATGTTACTAACTTTTGGGGTACAACAGGAATAATAATGTTGTTATTTTAAATGATAACACTGCCCCCATTTGACTGTATGTCCCTGTATTATTTCGGTTTTTGAGCCTTTATGATGACACGTCACGTTTGTGCATGCAGATGCGAAATGTAATAGGTTGACAACGACATGCTAGGCAGACATTTCTGACATGTACTGATATCGTATGTAATGCTCCATTCATTCGTGTTTTTCACATGTCATATTGTGTCACACTTTTTATCTCTTATATGTTTTATTGTTTTCATTTTCCTAGTTGCACTTCATAATGAATCAGAAGCTAAAACTGTATAACAATTTTTTCTGTTTTGATCATTGATAAACTCTGTTATTCTTAATTGTTCCTAAATATTGTTACTATTTAGGTTAATACGTAAGCTCGTAGCGTTTCTGTCTTGCATGTTGGTGTTCCGGTTGCTCTGGGTTTATTTATCTATTGTTATTTTTTATTTGTAGTTCACTGTTGCTATTTGAGTTTACGTATTCTCTGTTTTTCATTTGTAGATAGTGAGTGGAGCTGTGGACGCTAGAAAATGGAGTGCCAAATGGAGAAATCTGAACATTTCCGACATATTCTTCTATTTGAGTTTAGTAGATGGGTGACGGTAGCAGGGACAGCCGCCGCGCGGGATTAGCCGAGCGGTCTCAGGCGCTGCAGTCATGGACAGTGCGGCTGGTCCCGGCGGAGGTTCGAGTCCTCCCTCGGGCATGGGTGTGTGTGTTTGTCCTTAGGATAATTTAGGTTAAGTAGTGTGCATGCTTAGGGACTGATGACCGTAGCAGTTAAGTCCCATAAGATTTCACACGCATTTTTTTGAACAGAGACAGCCAGAAACATTTGCACCGTGTGCGGGGATAATGCCATCCGACAGAGCACTGCAAGAAAATGGTTTTCTCGTCTTAAGGAGGATTGTTTTGGCATTACTGCCTCTCCACGTTCAGGAATAGCTTCACGGTTTGATGAAGCTCGTTTAAATGCCTTAATTCGCAATGTTCCACGTCAGAGTACTCGAGAACTGGCAAGTGTGATGAACTGTGATCGTTTCACCGTCGTGCGACGTTTGTATGCAATGAGGAAGGTTCGAAAATCGGTGTGTAGATACTGCAAGTCCTAAGCAAAAATCACAAAAATCACCAACTAGTCATACGTGCATCTCTGCTTGCTCGTCATCAGTTGGTTCGTACACAACAAAAATGATGCCTGTTTTGTATTTTTACTGGTGACGAGAAATGATGTCTTTATGCTAATATATGGAATAGAAAGGAATGGTTGAGTGCAAACGAAGCAGCAACTCTCCGTAAAAAGACGTGAGCTCATCCACAAAAGACAATGTTATGCATCTGGTGGAACAGCGACGGTGTGGTGTACTACGAGCTGCTTCCGCTAGGTGTAACCATCACCGCTGACATTTGTTTTCAACATTTAAGACGTCTTGCAGACGCAGTAGGAGAACAACGACCAGGGAAACTGCGTGAAGTGATGCTAGTCCACGACAACGCTCTCCCGTATTCTGCTGGACTGACAAAGAGCACTATACAGTAGTTGGGTTGTGAAATCATTCCGCGCCAACTTTCTTACCTGATCTTGCGCCCTCAGATTTTTACTTTTCCGCTCTCTATCGAACAATAGGCAGCGAACTTTCTTTCCGGATGAAAATGCACTCCAAACAGGCTCGACGAGTTGTTCGCCTCAAAACCACATGATTTCTACAGTCGTGGAATAGGAAAGTTACCTCAGCATTGGCAGACTATTGTCAATAGTGAAGGAGAAGACATTATTGGAGACTAAAATCTCCGTTACGTGTATCTGTTTAGTGTATTAAACTTATCGAAAAATGCTACGAACTTATGCACCAAACTAATAATAATATTTTTTTTCGAAAAAAGTGTGGTCCCTCACATCCAGCAGGCAAGTGCGAAACTCACAACACACACAATGACGCGAAAGGTGAGAGTCAGGAGAGGAATAAAACGCCAGGAACGTTGCAGTAAACTCATTTAACACGAGTTAAGACCAGAAAATTGCTCGTTTAAAATGGGTTATAGCCAAAGACGGTGTCTGAATTGTATCTTCCGCCGCTGTGGTTTGTCCTATCCTCCGTTGTAGGCGGAGCCGCACCAGCGAGCCACGCTAACTGTAACCGTAGGCCGCTGGAAATGTCGCCGTCCCGGCCTTGACCCGACCGCCGTTGGTGCGTGCGTGCGTGTGCGTGTGTGTGTGTGAAAGAGCGCCACGAGCTACGAACTACTGCCGCCTACCGGCCAGTCGCACCAAACGAGCCCTACTTCTCACAAATCCACTCCTGTACTTCGCAAACCAGTGTCTCACGAAGGATAAACATTCTAGCAGCATCATTCCACACCACCTTTTCCACAACTATCCCATTTGCAATGTCAGAGATGGAGCGCAGAGAAAGATGAATGACACGCTGCTAGCGTTAAAATACCTTCGTTATTTACATCTAGATAACTACTATCTAATCAGAATTTTCTGGACACCCTTTTAATGCGGAATTGACTACTAGATGTCACGAGAAGCGGACCCCCCGGTATAAATAAAAACAAAGGGGAGTATTGCGCTGTCAGTAGAGAAGCAAAATGGGTCATTCAGAAGAGAACAAATTTGGAAATTTGTGGTAAGTTCCTATGGGACCAAACTGCTGAGGTCATCGGTCCTTAGGCTTACCCACTACTTAATCTAACTTACACTAATTTACACTAAGGACAACACACGCACCCATGCTCTAGACCGCGCGGCTACCCAGGGCGGCCCGAGAGAACTGTGATTTCGAATGTGGACTAGTCATTCCATCTCGCCTGAGTAGCACATCCATCAGGGATATTTCAACCATTCCAATGCTGCCCAAGTAGAATGCAGATAATGTGATAATGTAGTGGAAACGCGGAGGAACAACAACAGCTAAATCAAAACCAGCCAGACCTCATTTACTGGCAGGGAGGGACTGTCAAGCATTGTTGACAGAAAGGTCACAGTTCGTCGTAACTGAAGGAAAGTCGCTGAATAAAACAGAAGTAATATTTGGCATTCCCCAACGAAGTTTTCACCTCCTCCGCTGTTCCGGATCTACATAAACGATTTGGGAGACAATATTATTTGCAGGAGATGCTGTCAAATGGTTCAAATGGCTCTGAGCACTATGGGACTTAACAGCTGTGGTCATCAGTCCCCTAGAACTTAGAACTACTTAAACCTAACTATCCTAAGGACATCACGCACATCCATGCCCGAGGCAGGATTCGAACCTGCGACCGTAGCAGTCGCGCGGTTCCGGACTGCGCGCCTAGAACCACGAGACCACCGCGGCCGGCGAGATGCTGTCACTTACCGTCTTATAAAATCATCAGATAATCAAAGCAAATTGCAAAATGCTTTAGACAAGTTATCTATACGGTGCAACAAGTGGAAATTGGCTCTAAATAATGAAATGTGCGAAGTCATCCACACGAGTTATTCGATAAATCACACAAATCTAAAGGCTGTAAATTCAACTAAATACTTAGGGACTGTCCGCATCTCGTGGTCGTGCGGTAGCGTTCTCGCTTCCCACGCCCGGGTTCCCAGGTTCGATTCCCGGCGGGGTCAGGGATTTTCTCTGCCTCGGGATGACTGGGTGTTCTGTGATGCCCTTAGGTTAGTTAGGTTTAAGTCGTTCTAAGTTCTAGGGGACTGATGACCATAGATGTTAAGTCCCATAGTGCTCAGAGCCATTTGAACCATTTGAACTTAGGGACAACTTAAACTGGCAGGATCGCTTGGATGATGATGGGGGGAAAGCAAACCAAAGACTGATTTATTGGCAGAACACTTAGAAAATATAACATGTCTATTAAAGAGACTACTTACACTGCATTTATGTGCCGGTGTGGGATTCGCATCAAATAGAGTTGATGAAGAGCATCGAAAAAGTTCAAAGGAAGGCAACTCGCTTCGTATTACTGCGAAATGGGGGAGAAAGTGCCACGGTTATGTTTCATGAATTGCGATGGCTATCAATAAAACGCGTTTTCCGTTGCGGCAGGATCTTCTAATCACCAACTTTCTCCTCGAAGTGTGACAATACTTTATTGGCGCCCAGCTACTCAGGGAGAAATGATCATCAGACCAGAATAAGAGAAATCAGAGCTCTCCCGGAAAGATTTAAATGTTCGCTTTTTTCTCGTGCGCCGTTCGAGAGTCGAACGGTAAATAAATAGCTTGAAGCTGGTTCGATGAACAAATTGCCAGGCACCTACCTGTGAATCGCAGAGCAGTCAGGCAGATGTAGATTGCAACAAAAAAAAAAATCACTTTTGAATTCGAAAGTGCTACCAGCAGTCCACCTGTCACAATCACTATACGTAGGAAGTTAAAAGAATGGAGTACAATGGTCAAGCAGTTCGTCATTAGCAACACATTTCTGTACTCATCGCTAAGCGACCTTATAGATGGTATGAAGGACGACGCCACTTGACAATGGATTCTCGAAGTGAATGATTGGAGTGGTGAAGCACGCTATTCCATGTGGCAATCCGATGAAAGGATTTGGTTTTGGCGATTGTCTAGAGAAAGTTAACTACCATTATTTGTAGTGCCAACAATGCTACACAGGGGGGATCGTATTATGAAATGGTGTTGCTTTTCGTTGTTAGGGTGTGGTTCCCTCATTGCCTTTCAGAGAGCGCTAAATGCTGAAGGTTAGTAATAAATATTACAGCATTGTGTACAGTGTACGGTAGAGGAAGAATTCGGAGACGATTATTATTTGTACGAGCATGTAAATACAACCTTTCGTAAAGAAACATCTGGAAGGTAATGGTTTGTGGACAATCACATTCTTGAAATGGACTGACTTGCCCAGAGTCCCGACCTGAACCAAACGGTACGCTTTTGGGATGAGTTATAACGTCGACTTCACTCCAGACCCCAACGTCCGGAATCATTGCCTTCTCTTGTTTCGGCTCGGCTCTTGAGGAGGAATGGTCAGCCATTCTTTCACTGACATTCAGATTCCTCATTCAAAGTATCGCCAGCAGATTTAAAGCCGTCATAAAGGCAAAGGGTGGACACACCCCATATTAATTCTTTTGATCAGGTGCTGTACAGTAGAAAGTTGTAAAGCACTGGCTACGTATAAAGGGAGGAAGATAAGAAGTTTAACATCCCTTCGACGACGCCATTCATCAGCATCTACATATACATCTATACTCCGCAAGCTACTTTATGGTGTGTGTCAGAGGTTACTTTATGTATCAATGTAATTTCCCTGCTATCCTTTTCCAGTCGTGAATGGTGCAAGGGAAGAGCTATTGTCGGTAAGCCTCCGTGTGAACTCGAAGCTCTCCAGTTCCACAGCCACGGTTTTTCGGCGAAAAAACGCGTTACGAGATTATCTACCTGACGCTTTCGCGCTTGCTAAACGGAACTGTGACGAAACGTCCTGCTCTCCTTAGGATTGTCTCTATTTCCTATCTCAATTATATCTGGTAATGTTCCAAAATAGAAGTTTCGGTCGAACGACACTTCAGTAAGCTACCTTTTTCGTGGGTGGACTGTACTTCCTGAGGATTCTTCCAACGGGTCTGTGTGGCACACGTCTTTCTTACGATAGGTTTTATGTGGTCAATCCACTTCAAATCACTCCGTAAGCATTCTATGCGTGTGCCTACTTCCAGTGATTGTTAGGATAATCGTGTACTCATAAAACTATGGGTCTCGTCCAACTATTTATGTGTAATACGTTACATTTATTTATAGTGAGTGTCAACTGCCGTTTCCTGCGCCAAACGTTGATTCTCTGCACGTCTTCCTGCATTTCAGTACAATTTCATAGCGTTACCACTTCGCTGAGTACGACATAATCACTCGTGGACATCCACATGAGGTTTACTATATTATCCTCTTGCCCATTCACATTGTGAACAGTATTTGACTTAGAATACGTAAAGTATCTTTTCCTTCAGCCAGATAAAAGTGAGAGAAATATTTAAATTTTGATTAAAATATTGCAGTGCACAAATAAAGTTTTGCCTCGGGAAATACACACTACAAATGCGATGGCACAAGGACACACATCGTGATACAATCAAATTTTCTCCGTCATTCAAATTCTTATACCATCGCACTTCATGACCTTGTGACATATCAGGCCCTGGTGGCTACTAAACATCATCATTGTTTGAAGGCACATTGAGCGAAAAAATATTACATTGCCTTCTATCCAAAAACTGGTAATACATATTTATTCAGACTTCCTAATAACAGATCACATATGACAAGGAGCCAACTACGTTGAGATATGAAACGTGAGTAGCCATAAAGGAAGTCCCAGCTTCCTGACAAATCGTTTGTTCCTCAAGGGGGAAAAACAAGAAAGAATGCAACACAGAGATTACTTATTATGTCTCATGCATACTGTCTGTTAGATACAGTTAAAAATCTGTTCTTAAATGTTAAATACTACATGCTCTTATACGTTTTGTGCTTTGAGAGTTTCTTATAGGTTGATGTTTTCTTCGTAAAAGTCATGAAAAAATACAGAACATTTTTTATGTGATACCCTCCAAACACTCCATTGGAAAACCCTCTAAGTTAATTTTACATCTGAAGATTTATTTCCCTAAGACACACTGTGTTCTACTTGCTTCGAATTCGTCAGTTCACACACACAGCGTTTGTGAGTAGTAGGGTAACCTGTGTTCTACGCCACGTTCCTAGTGCAGGTTGCTTATGTTCAGGAGAAAACTTGATTGATCTATGACCCTTCCTCCCTCCCCTTAATCTATTGTTCTGTTAACTGATTTATGACTACCAGGCAATTGACTAATGCCCCCCAGTTGATAATCTGTCCTTCCAAGGAACTCCCAGCCTCCCCCTCCCCCTCCTCCTCCCCCATCCCTCTAGGAACTTCCAACCATCTCTCCTCCTTCTCGCTGATAAAACCATACCTTTGATATCAAACTAATTGATTGATTAATTAAATCAATCAATTAATTAACCCTGCCCTGTCATGGGAAATCCACCCACTCTCCCCTCCCACCAGCATACCTGGAAATTGGTGGGAAACGGACTATGTCTATGCTGCAGAGCAAGGATCTCATGACAAGAAATTCAAGTACATAGCAAAGGATACACCGTTTATTTGTAAAATTCAGTTCCCAGATATTGTATTTATATTGCTTATCATTCTCTGGTGTATTGGAAGATGTGCATCATGTAAAATACATCACAAATAAATAATTAAATGGATCGATTTTTTTTCCAAATGTGCAAGCAATAACATCACGAAATCTATTTCGAAATAACTCACATATGTAATTACACTGTTAAACCTGTTTTGCACTGACCGCAGGGCATTGCATGCCCATGTCCTGACTGCTTCACCAGGCTGCACCATGTGCTGGTCTCTATGGTGTCTCAGAGACCGCACTATGTCTGCTTGGCCCTCATGACCACTGTCGGCTGCTGCAGCACCAGTCGTCTTGTGTAGTGTACAGACCAGAAGTTGCACTAATACCTGAACAAAGTATGTGGCAACTCTTTGATATACCTAAGAAATTCCTGTCAAAATACATACTCTCTCTCTCTCTCTCTCTCTCCCTCTCCCTCTCTCCCCCCCCCCTCTCTCTCTCTCTCTGCCCACCTCCCTCCCCGTACCCCCTTTCCCCCTTTCTCTCTCTCAAATGGTTCCTTCCTATTTGTATGAACCAATATATGTAAACACACACAGACCAAGATGTCTCCTTCATCCCTCCTCCATTCCACCACCACCCCACCACCATCCCCTGATCCCTTCACCACTGATGCTGACTTGGCATTGGTAGTCGGCATACCCTTTGATTTCACACTTCCACTACTGTGGAAACATGTACCAGATGGAACACAGACATTCGAGAAGAAGTCAGTAGTGTCTGTCACGTGCCAAACTAACCCCATTTTTTTCTTGAACATATTAGTCGATACCTGGTAAACCTCAGCTGTGGATGTCTTGGAAATAGTCCATCACTCTATGAGATTCACTGACAATTAATTAAATCGATACCTTTGTGTATGGTCAGTTTTCCCTTGTAACCTATTGGCAGATACCAGGACAAATATATTTGGTTGGATTTGATACAGCAACTGGTTTCCAAACTCTATTTTCCCCCCCTTCCAGCTAGTTTTCCCTTGCCTCCAATCGGTGGATAATGGCACATTTCGGTCTTTCAATAGGAAGTCTATTATATTGGAGGCAGCTGAAAATATCAAATAGCAGCTTAGTTCCATGCGCTATGTCCTCAATTTGTGGGAGGAGCTGGACACATGTGTGCTTTTAATACCACTATTGGAAACAATAATCTGATCAATCAGGAATTTGACATTGTGGTTTCGTTTTCAAAGCATCATAAAATTCCGAAGTTGGTTCTCTCCATTATATTTTAAGGAGAAGGCAGGCCACTACTCTGTGATAGTTTAGAGACAACAACAAATACCACTGCAAGAGAGAGTCCACCGAGATGTATTGAGAAGCACTAAACATAACACACTTAAACCACAATCGAATTTGTAGTAGTAGTTGTTGTCGTGGATAGACGTCAGAGATTGCTGAAACAATCGCACATCCTGAGTGCTCATGCCTCGATGTCCACACGCAGTGTGCCTGCCCCTTCCTACATTGCCAGCATCAACACTCAGAGGTTGGAGAAAACTGGCACTGCAACCACAGCTGCAGTCATGGATGTGCGTATATCGCAGGGTGCACTGTCCCAGCCATGGAGGGCATCTGAGCATGATTGGAGTGGTGGGATTTCGGATATTATCAATACATCCAGCACCAACATTTGGCAGTTATGGGTACTGAATCACTCAATTCCCACAGAGAATACAAGTACCACATGCGATCGCAGAGACAGCCCAACACATACCGAGTATTAGTTCACTATTCAGCTATAAGAGAGTGTCATAGGACAACTTGTCCCCGCTACTGCAGGCCAGGAGCGACTAGCCAGCCTGCTGAAACTTTTCTTTGTACCCACCATTCAAGTCTGCCTTAAGCCTGAAATGTCAATTCGTTCTGGTCGCCAGGTACCTCCACCAAGCACCTGAACAGCCAACACACCCACCCTAGGAAACCAGCCACACATTTATCACTGTAGCTACAATTAAATATTATCAGTGTAGCCCCAATCTGGTGACATCCGACAAAGGTCAGAGCATCGGAAATACATCCTCTTGATGGTGGTGGCTCTGGGTCGAATCTCAATTGAAACATCAATATCTATATCCTTCTTATCATTGGACATAATTTTCCATGTAAAACCTTTCATCTCCCTTATGGCTATAAATGTATTGAAATGATAATTTTCCACGTGAAATCCATACCAACCTTATGATTGGACAGTCATTTTCTTTGCACATGTCATAAAGCAGACCACAGTAACTTTACATCCCAACACATACTTTATAAGCCTGCTGATCACAGTGAATCTATCACATATCCCCTATTTAGTATAATAGTGGGCAAATAACTGAATACTGGTGACACCAAACAATACTGAGCGAAAATCCACTATCACTGGACATGCCATATATACATATATATATGGAATGTCCATTGATAGTGGATTTTCGCTCAGTATTGTTCGGTGTCACCAGTAGAATATCTCAAAATTATCTCAAAATCTGCCATTTCGATGTTCGTACAATAATTGAAATAGCTGTCCGGGCAAAGAAATGTTGTGCACTTGCTGGAAGTTGTCACCTGTCGTTGCAATATTGCCACGTGCTTCATGGGATCGTCTCCAAGAGCACCACTTCATTTCGCTTTGATTCAGGATGTGAAGCAGCCATGGCACAGAACTATCATGGGAAAATAAATAATACAAATCAGTTTCCTTCATTGGGAAACATCGGTGCATTCGCGAATAGAAACTCGAGAGCATTGCGGTGCTTACAACTTGCTTATGGATCTACTGCGAGCCCATGAAGGTGAAATTAAGTCACGCGTCAAGGACCAGATCGTGTTTGGCAGGTCTGCCAGACAGCGTTTTCAAGCTGCGTAAGAATTGGTAGTATGCCAGCTCTCTCAGTGGAAAAGTTTTCTTGTCGCCTTTCTTCACAATGTGTCAGATTTGTCGTTAGTGTAGCTACACTGGCGGGAACGGAATGTGTTACAGCATGAAGCATAGGTCCGATATTTATTAAGCTCTGTAGAAATGTTCATTATACAGCTGGTATTAAATTATTAAACTTTCATTCCATTTGAAATTGATGTTCGAAGTCATCATCGGTATGAGATATGAACTCCAAGGGTACGAAAACATTCTCGTATTCTTTGTGGCATGAAACAAACAGGCTCCAGACGACCTCTTCAGGAATTTATTGCCATGCATGAAGCATTTGCTATGTCGCTTCATGATGATTGTTGGGTAGCGGCTTCTATGGAAGTAAACGACTTCCCATCGCACTGACGCAGGACCCATACATTCGCCAAGGCACTTGTGGTGTGAACTCCCCTTTGGTCGACTTTCACCTCTTGCTGGAATACACGATTTGGTACTGTTTTAATGAAGAGTCCCTTCAACAGTTACCCAATCAGCCCATTTGTCATTTCCAAACCATGATTCCATGAGTTGGAAATGTGTACGTATCGAGAATCGCTGTTTCTTGTTATCTTTCACCATATCATCTACGGACGCGTTGAGATCGATTTGACAACCACAAACACAAACGAAGTTAATCCCTGAACACCGCAGAATGCCAGCCAATGTCCCAACTGCCGCAGGCTCTACACTACGCAAGTCTCTGTTGTCTGTCTTACGGTGTCAGCGGTAAACGACGCAGGGCAACTTGAGACCTCAACCCAGCTCCCAGCAATCTGTCGCGACGGTTGATGATGACACTCTGCATGCACCATCTGCCAGGAATTCAAGTGTTGTCATCCGTCTATTTCTTGGAGCCAGTCGAACCATTAGTCCAATTTGCGCATGGTACAATCCTTCTGTAAAAACACGTACTACTCTCTTCTTGATGCTACACTGTTGTCCTGAGTTCATTCTGTCTCCACTCGTTTCGCAGTTAGTGCAACAGAACTAACTGTCTGTGTGATCTGTCGGTATGTCGCTCGCACGTCCCTCACGCCAATGATTCGATCTTCCTCAGAGTTGAAAGTGGCGATAAGTAGTACATGCACGTTCTCTGAGAACACTGCGTTGTAGTCTGCACCTGAGAAGTACCAGTAACGTTAGATGTACCGAATAATCATCAGGTGTTCGCGCCAGCCTTCATCTGCAGGAATGGCTACTGTCAATCAGCTCGCATAAATATGAAAATTTAATCACCACATCCCATCCATACGACGCGACGGCCAGTTTTCCCTCGCTCTGTGACGCACTATGAAGAAGCAAGGTGCTTATCCTCGAATATGGAGACATACAGGGTAACACAAAAGTCCATTAACATTTGAAAATTCAATACTTCACGGAATAGTGTAAGCAGAGAGATAAAAGTTGAAACACATGCTTTAAGTGAAATGTTTTTTTTTTTGTCTTTTTTTCTTTGTTTTTTTTTTTAACCCAGAAAATGCGCACAAAATGACCAACAGATTGCGCTTCGGATGATACAAAAGCAATAATTAGCATAAAATTGATTTTTTGCGACGACGATGTTCCTTATAACAAATGCTCAACATGTTGGTCGTCATTCGTCAAGAATACCCGTAGTCGAGGCACAATGTTATGAACAGCACTGTACAGCATATCAGTAGGTATGGTGGGAAATTACAGTTGTTGTCTTTTAGCATTCCTAATGAGGTCGGACATTCGCAGTAGATTTACGAATTCAGGTAACTCCACAACCAATAATCACACGGTTAATGGCCTGGCGACCTGAGAGACCAAGCATGATGGACGTGGCGGATCAGCACGATTTCCACATCCAATGACATCCGCGAGATATCTTTCACACACGTGCAGCAATATGGAGTGGAGCACCATTCAGCATAAAGTTGAACATTGCAGCAGGTGTTTATCAGCGAGGCTACAGATGATCTGACCCCCTCTTTTTTTTTAACTTTATTGTTATTTTAATACCTGTACAAATCAGGTAGGCTGGCAGCGGCACACGACGCCGCTCTTCAGCCATAGTGTTTACAATAGTATAAGAACGGAGAATGATAATGAACACAGTGACGGGCGAAAGAGAGAGGTCACAGAGACACAAAAAACATGGAGTCGTTCACACGTGACGATAACAACACTGAAAACACGTTGGCACGGCGCACAGAACACTGATGAATCCGACGGCACAAGTGAACGTAGTAGTGGGACGGCGGACACCAAAAACACTAAACGACGTCACACACACGAGACACAGAAGGCGATAATCTCTGGCGCGCGAATGTTCGCTATGCGTGTGCAAGTCCGGGGACCTGCCAAGAGAAGAGGAGGAGGAAGGGGAGTGGGAGAGCGATAGGGGAGAGCAGAGATGCCACGGGCAGGGGAGATAGGGAGGAGGGAGGAAGGGGGAGAGGAAGCCTGGGGGAAGAGGGGGGAGGGAGGGGACGGGGAAAAGGAAAAAGAAGGGAAGAGAAGAGAAGGGAGGGAGGGTGCTGAAAGGAAAGGACACCGGAAGTGGGGGGCGGAGCAGGGTCAAAGTTGATAGGAGGGGTAGATGGAGGGGACGAGGACATCATCAGGGAGAGGGAGCTGGCGGAAGCCACCTTGGGAGAGGGTAAGGAGGGTGGAGAGATGGAGACCAGGTGGGACGTGGGAATACAGGCGCGGCAGCGGGCGGGGGTGGGAAAGGATCGGGGATACGAGTGGGTGAGGAGGATCAAGTGTACAGGAGGTGTACAGGATCCGTATCCTTTCAAGGAAAAGGAGGAGGTGGGGGAAGGGGATGAGATCATACAGGATCCACATGGGGGAGGGGAGACAGATGCGATAGGCAAGGCGGAGAGCATGGCGTTCAAGGATTTGGAGGGATTTATAAAAGGTAGGGGGGGGGGCGGAGATCCAGGCTGGATGGGCGTAACAAAGGATAGGGCGGATGAGGGATGTATAGGTGTGGAGGATTGTGGAGGGGTCCAGACCCCACGTACGGCCGGAAAGGAGCTTGAGGAGACGGAGTCGGGAACGTGCCTTGGCTTGGATTGTCTGGAGATGGGGAGTCCAGGAGAGGCGACGGTCGAGGGTGACGCCAAGGTACTTAAGGGTGGGAGTGAGGGCGATGGGACGGCCATAGACGGTGAGATAGAAATCAAGGAGGCGGAAGGAAGGGGTGGTTTTGCCTACAATGATCGCCTGGGTTTTGGAAGGATTGACCTTGAGCAACCACTGGTTGCACCAAGCGGTGAACCGGTCAAGATGGGATTGGAGAAGGTGTTGGGAGCGTTGCAGGGTGGGGGCAAGGGCAAGGAAGGCGGTGTCATCGGCAAACTGGAGAAGGTGGACGGAGGGTGACGGCAGACGGACGTAGTTAATGGGAAGGGCGAAGGTTTGGAGCTTGAAGAGGAGACCGGAATGCCATACGCGGTCAAAAGCGCGTTCAAGGTCAAGAGAGAGGAAGATTGCGGAGCGACGGGAATTGAGCTGTTCGGAAAGGAGATGAGTGAGGTGAAGGAGAAGATCGTCGGAAGAGAAGGACGGCCGAAAGCCACACTGGGTAACGGGAAGGAGGCGGTGCTGGCGGAGATGCTGGTGGATGCGTCGGGTGAGGATAGATTCCAGGACCTTGCTGAAGACCGAGGTAAGGCTGATGGGACGGTAGGAGGAGACGGCGGACGGCGGTTTGCCAGGTTTAAGGAACATGAGAATACGGGAGGTTTTCCACAGGTCGGGGTAGTAACCGGTGGACAGGACTACATTGTAGAGCCTGGCCAGGGTGGAGAGAAAAGAGACAGGAGCTTCACGAAGGTGACGGTAGGTGACACGATCGTGACCAGGAGCGGTGTTGCGTTTTGTGCGGAGTGTAGCAATGAGATCCTGTGTAGTGATAGGAGTATTGAGGTCCGTGTGTGCAATGTTGTCCAAGTACTGGAAACCAGGAGCGAGGGGAGGGACAGAGGTGTCAGTTCGATCGCGGATATCCGGGAAGAGGGAGTAATCGAACTGGGGATCATCAGGGATGGAAAACACATCGGACAGGTAGGAGGCAAAGTGATTGGTCTTACTAAGGGCGTCAGGGAAGGGGTGATCATCATGGAGAAGAGGATAGTAGGGGGAGGGCTTAGTTCCGGTAAGGCGACGGAAGGCGGACCAGAACCCCCTCTTTCCCTAAAGCTCATTTTATACACAATTCTCATACGGCGCCACTGACATGTTACTGTCCAGCTCCCATCTGTTGGTCAGTTTTTGCACTTGTTTCTCGTTTCAGTTAAACTCCATGTTATTTCAGGCATATATGTCAATATTTACCTTTCAGCCTAGAGTGTTCCTTTACTTAGTGCATTTTCAAATGTTTACGGAATTTTGGATCACCCTGTAGTAGAGCGGTGGTTAACGGTGCTCTACGACATCTTCTCCCAAAATTTCTTCCACCGCCAGGATTCTACTTAGCAACCGTAAAGTCAAGCGACAGCACATGAGCGAGCTCTAGTGACTTCGGCTAGAAAGGCCTGTACGTGTCCCACTGTGCGACTCTCTGCTACGGTCGCAGGTTCGAATCCTGCCTCGGGCATGGGTGTGTGTGATGTCCTTAGGTTAGTTAGGTTTAGGTAGTTCTAAGTTCTAGGGGACTTATGACCTAAGATGTTGAGTCCCATAGTGCTCAGAGCCATTTGAACCATTTGAACAGTGCGACTCTACGGAGGCATGGAGCGGTAGGTAAACATTGATGAAGATCTGTATGAGGCACGTACTATAATGACTAATCTGCATGCATATAGTCCAAACTGCAATTTTTTGCGGGGATACCTGTAGAACGTAAGAAGCTTTTTTTGCTACGCAGTATCATACCAGAAAAGTACGTTGTTAATCTTACTGGTGTTTATTGTATTACTCAGAGGATAACGTCGTCACTGAGCCGCTATGTGTCTGAAAAAGTACTAATACATAGCTCTTGGATTCAAAGGCGTGACAAATATTAGTTACCCATTGCACCGTGCTGCTTTGAATCTGACCGGACATATATGACAGATTTGGAATGCCCATTTTCTGTTAGAACATAGAGAATTGCAGCGATACATAACCGAACTAGTAGTTCTCTCTACAGAATGAAACATTTGCCCATCAGACGGGGATTGTCGTACATATTGTATTGCCTTGTATATTAACCGGGGGCCTAGAAACGACGGAGAGGCTCCGTCCCCGCCGCAGCCGCAGTGGCGCAGTGGTCCACAACCCCACGACGACTACCGCAGCTCACTTCACTCCTCCGCCGCCCCACTCTTTCAGGGTTATTGTGCGGTACGGTCAACGGTGGACCGCCCCCCCCCCCCCCCCCACTGGAACGTCTCACACCAGACGAGTGTAACCTCTATGTTTGCGTGGTAGAGTAATGGTGGTGTACGCGTACGTGGAGAACTTGTTTGCGCAGCAATCGCCGACTTAGTGTAACTGAGGCGGAATAAGGGGAACCAGCCCACATTCGCCGAGGCAGATGGAAAACCGCCTAAAATACATCCACAGATTGGCCGGCTCACCAGACCTCGACGTAAGTCCGCCGGGCGGATTCGTGCTGTGGACCAGGCGCTCCTTCCCAATCTGGAAAGCCGTGCGTTAGACCGCGCAGCTGACAAGGCGGGCCTTGTCGTACATATAAACGACGGTTCTGTCTTGCATTGCACACCCCATCATCAAATATGTCGGTGAGTTAACGTCACTTCCAGTTTCACGTCGATATTAGCATCATTTTAACCAGGTAAGATCTGCCTAAGAGACGTTGTTCAGTTCTCAAAAAGCAAGCCCCCATCAGTACATTCTCAAATCCACAATCTCCATGTATAAACTTACTTTTGGTTGTCGTTTGTCCAAGGTAGAAGAACGACAGATCCACTGTTTGAAGTGACTTCATAAATAACGAAGAATCTCTTTGAGTAATGTGGGCTTATTATTACTCAGTACAAAAAAGATATCTTACATCTGGCTTAGTGAGGTTTGCCAAGGTACTATTTCATAAACTCGATTAATCAGAATCACTGACTTAACTAACTTAATACTCTCCAAAACTGTCCCACAGCTGCCGCCCTTTAGCTGAGGCTCCTTCTTCTCTTCTGGTGACTTGAGACGTAAATCCCATGGCGTCAAACTAGTTCTTCGTCAGAATTACGACGTGTCTTAAGAATCAAATTTTGTTTCATATAATTTAAGCTTTGCTAATACCTAATTATATGGATAATTCAGTGTGTCTAAATTAAATTTAGAGTCAATCACAAATTACTGTTCTGTACGCATGCAGATCGTGTTCATAGTATATTGACTGAACCGGGCTGAAACGGAGATGGAAGGGCTAGAAACATACGAAAAAAATCACTAGAAAAATGCCAAAATAAAAACCGAACAGAATCTTATTGTAACGTACATTACTGGAAAATAAAAAAAAGGAACACAATAAATCCTTCGGCCCAGTGGAGGGAAATTTTATTGACACATTCTTGAGGACGTATACAAGAAACGATCACATCGACAAAACCATACGCATCTGAGTACAGTCGACAGGGGGTGCGGAATGTCAGTGCTAGTACCCTGTATATACTCCTTCTGCAGCAATGCAGGTTGCAGTTCTCCCACTGAGACGAGCGTAGAGCTGACGAATGTAGTCTTGCGGAATGGCTTCCCGTGGTATTCCCACCTGGTGCCTCAGCTGGGTCAGATGTACTGGCGTTTTTGCCGAGCGCGCAAGATGATGTTCCATCCAGTCCGAAACATGCTCGATAGAGGACAGATCTGGAGATCATCTGGCCAGGATAGCTGATTTACACCCTGGAGAGCAAGTTGTGTGGCACGGCATACATGTGGACGTGCACTGTCGTGTTGCAAAAGCACATCGCCTAGTTGGTGCACGAACGGTAACACGACGCGTTGAATCGTTAGAGCGCGGGTGCTCGGTTCCTATTTGAGCGACGAACAAGTCGCGGAAATATTTTAGTTTACCCGACCAGTGGTTATTTGTATAGCCATTCCAAGATCTGTCTTATTGTAGTTATATGACAGTTTATTAAGCAAATTGTGAACTACGAACCAGAGCTGGCGCTCAGACAAATTGTATAAGTCGATCAATTCCTTTTGCAAATAATTTTAATTTGGCTGAAATTAATGCTCAGCTAATGGCACCATTTGTATATGGAACATTCGGATTACAGTCGGCCTCGTTCGGATATTACGTTCAGAAAGTCACCCTTAAATAACACCGGACAGGAGCTAGACAGATGTTCAAATTTGCTCCACTTGTGTATCGGATCTTGCTCTAAGGTAAGTTTTTACCGTTTGAAAATTGTTGCTTCGTTTAGTTATTGCGTGCAGAAAAACACGTTTTCCTGTTCTTTTTTTTCTTTTTAATGCCGCTTCTATGTTTCAGATTTGTGCGAATTGGTTCAAACTTTGTGCGAAGGTAGGCAAGTACATTTAATTAATGGCCGTCCTCTTGTTTTGTGAAAGCTTTATCCACTGGTACGCTATAAGCAACATAGTTTCAAAGACAATAAAGAAAAAAGCCTGTACTGGAAGAGTCGTCGTCCGAGTCAATAAAAATCTACATCGGTTTCCAAACAATGGCAGTCTAATGTCAAAATTATGGTAGAGTAAACGTTGGGAACCAGAATGTAAAATGCTCCTACAGTAGCACGAAATAGGCGAATATGTTCTGGGAAAACTTACCTGGGAGCTTCAAAGACATTTAAACCAAAACCTCTTGACATGTTCGCGCTTTTCTACGAGTTAACCCTACTTCACCAGTGCAGTGAGAACTATTATACCAGCGAACTGCAATATATGCATAGTGAGGGATGTAAGAATAAATAGACACAAATTTATACGCTTCTAGAGATTGAAATGCATATACAATAGGAAGTATCCGGGAGTGGGAATGCTTGCATCCTAAACTTCAGTGACACGTTGTGTCATATTGCACTAAGTGACAAGTACCATGATGGATGACATTACGGCATCTGTCATGCAAGAAGACATGATATCATGTATCATGTTACTTTACTTGACACGATGCATTATATTACATGACATGAGCACTAATACTAACAAGTAAAAAGGCGGGAATATGTCAAGGTGTTTTAATTAAAATGTCTCTGAAGTTGCCAGACAAGCCGAAAAGCTAATCACGTTCTCTTACATCCCTAAAATATTCGCGTTTTTTGTGCTACGACAGGAGCAGTTTCCATTCTGGTGATGTTTTGGCTGTACCGTCGACTGTTCAATGTTCCTCTACGATCACAGGAGGAGAACATCAATTACAGGATATGGCTCCCCACACCAAGATGCCTGGTTTAGGCGCTAAGCCGGTGGCTGTGGCCGAGCGTTTCTAGGCGCTTCAGTCCAGAACCGCGCGACTGCTACGGTTGCAGGTTCGAATCCTGCCTTGGGCATGGTTGTGTATGATTTTCTTAGGTTAGTTAGGTTTAAGTAGTTGTAAGTTCTAGGGGAGTGATGACCTCAGATGTTAAGTCCCATAGTGCTCAGAGCCATTTGATCCATTTGTTGGCGCTAACTGCCTCTCTCGTGCAGGCTCCAGATGCTGATGCTCACCTACACGACGCCAGACACGAATACTACCACCATTGCCAACAAGACAGAAGTGACTCTCATCATTGGAGACAAAAAGTCTCCATCCGCCCTTCCATAAGCGCCTATCGCGACGCTACTGGAGGAGGGCTGCACGATGTTGGGGGGTGAGCGGAAGACGCCCTGAGAACACACAGGATGGCAGCGCTGCTTCACGGAGACGTTGATGACCCTGAAGCCACAGTGTTGCTAATTTGTTGTGGAGTTGCGTGGCGGTCCGATACGGCACTTCGCAACATGCGACCGTCTTGGCGTGCACCTGTGCGTCGCTGGTGTCTGGACCCAGGCTGACGGGCACGTGCACCTTCTGCTGGTCACTTGCGACGACATCGATGCACTTAGGAGACCTGTCGCCCCACATGTAACGTAATTCTGCGGTACGGCCACCCAGCCTCCTAAAGACCCTCTATACGCCCTCGCTCAAACTTGCACAAATGGATCATGTCCACGCTGTCGTGGCATGCCAACAATGTTGCAGATACAGGCGGAGCTCCGTATGTCGCGTTAAACTGGCTGCTACTGACTCTGGAGGTAAAAGACTGCTGCTGCGCAGCTTGCAACGTTCTACGGCTGATGACGCGGTTCCTGATTTTGCCCGTAGTGCTGCGCGCTTGATCATCGCAATAACTGCCCTCTCGTACTGTCCTGTGCAAGTATAGCAAGCCTTGCTCACTTGCGTCTTTTTTCGTTTCCAGTTGCGTGTATTCTACAAATTTCAATTTATTAATTCGATTTGGTGCAGACAAAGTGTAATTATCGATTTCAGTTGATTAATCGTTATTAAAACTTGGTCTTTTAAATAAAACTACTCATCACACTACAGGTATTTTTACCTCTTACTTTCTATATCCACATGGATACTCTGCAAATCACATTTAAGTGCCTTGCAGAGGGTTCATCAACCACCTTTACAATTCTCTGTGTGTGTGAAATCTTATGGGACTTAACTGCTAAGGTCATCAGTCCCTAAGCTTACACACTACTTAACCTAAATTATCCTAAGAACAAACACACACCCCCATGCCCGAGGGAGGACTCGAACCTCCGCCGGGACCAGCCGTACAGTCCATGACTGCAGCGCCTGAGACCGCTCGGCTAATCCGGCACGGCTTTACAATTCTCTATTATTCCAATTTCGTATAGTGCGAGGAAAGAATGAACACCTACATCTTTCCATATGAGCTCTGATGTCCCTTATTTTATCGTGGTGATCGTTCCTCCATATGTAAGTCGGTGACAACAAAATATTTTCGTATTTGGAGGAGAAATGTGGTGATTGGAATTCCGTGAGAAGATTCCGTCGCAACCGAAAACGTCTTTCTTTTAATGATGTCCAGTCCAAATCCTATATAATTTCTATGACATTCTCTCCCATATTTCGCGATAATACAAAACGTGCTGCCTTTCTTTGAAATTTTTCGATGTACGCCGTCAGTCCCATCTGGTAAGGATCCCACACCGCGCAGCAGTATTCTACAAGAGGACGGATAAGCGTAGTGTAGGCAGTCTCCTTAATAGGTCTGTCACATTTTCTACGTGTCCTGCCAATAAAACGCAGTCTTTGTTTAACCTTCCCCACAAAATTATCTATGTGGTCCTTTGAATTTAAGCTGTTCATTATTGTAAACCTAGGTATTTAGTTGAATTTACGGCCTTTAGATTAGATTGATTTATCGTGTAACCGAAATTTAACGAGTTCCTTTTAGCACTCATGTGGATGACCTCACATTTTTCGTTATTTGGGATCAACTGCCACTTTTCGCACCATTCAGATATCTTTTCTAAATCGTTTTGCAGTTTGTTTTGATCTTCTGATGACTTTATTTGTAGATAAATGACAGCGTCATCTGCAAACAACCGAAGACTGCTGTTCAGATTGTGTCCCACATCGTTTGTATAGATAAGGAACAGCAAAGGGCCTATAAAACTACCTTGGGGAACGCCAGAAATCACTTCTGTTTTACTCGATGACTTTCTGTCAATTACTACGAACTGTGATCTATCTGACAGGAAATCACACATCCAGTCACATAACTGAGACGATATTCCATAAGCACGCAATTTCACTACAAGCCGCTAGAGTGATACAGTGTCAAAAGCCTTCCGGAAATCCAGAAATACGGAATCGATCTGAAATCCCTTGTCAGTAGCACACAACACTTCATGTGAATAAACATCTAGTTGTGCTTCACAGGAACGATGTTTTCAAAACCCATGTTGACTGTGTGTCAATAGACCGTTTTCTTCGAAGTAATTCATGATGTTCAAACAAAATATATATTCAAATATACTACTGCATATCGACCTTAATGATATGGGTTTGTAACTTAGTCGATTACTCCTACTACCTTTCTTGAATATTGGTCTGACCTGTGCAACTTTTCAGTCGTTGGGTACGGATCTTTCGTCAAGCGAGCGGTTGTATATGATTGTTAAGTATGGAGCTAATGCATCAGCATACTCCGAAAGGAACCTAATTGGTATACAGTCTGGACCGGAAGTCTCGCTTTTAATACGTGATTGACGTCGCTTCACTACTCCGAGGATATTTACTTCTACGTTACTCATGTTGGCAGCTGTTCTCGTTTCGAATTCTGCAATATTTACTTCGCCTTCTTTTGTGAAGGCAATGTTTAGTAACTCTGCTTTGATTGAAATACATCAGATTTTTCAAAAGGCTTTTCTAAAAAGAATATCGAAATTAAGATGAGCAGCGTTCACATATCAAACCCTGCAGGATTAGTTGATGGGAGCCGCCGGTCACAAAACCTGATACGTCACTGTGAAGAAGACGTGGTTGTCACTTCCAACGCATGTTAATAAAGCAGGAGTTAATTTCTAAAAGAGAAAACAGCTGCGGGAGCTTGAACCACACGAAGAAAGCTAATAAAGTGCAAATACACTCTTGAGACAAAAAAGAAGATGCATCTCCAAGTATTCTTCCGAATGGACGGAAATCGGTAGATGTGATGTACATGAGCAGGCAAACAAATGATTATAATTTCAGGATATTGGGTGTTTTGTTCAATAGAAAGAGCTTGACAAATTCAGCAAGTCAGTAACGCATGGTTCCGACTCTGGTCTTTATGCAAGCAGTTATTCAGCTTGGCATTTTGGATGTCCTCCTGACGGATATCGTAGCAGAATCTGTCGAACTGGCACATTAGATCGTCAAAATTTCGATATAGTTCGAGGGCCCTGCCCATAATTCTCCAAACCTTCTCGGCTGGCGAGAGACCTCGCTGGCCAAGGTAGGATTTGGCAAGCACAGAGACAAGCAGTAGACACTCTCGCCGTGTGCGGGCGACCATTATATTGGTGAAATGTGGCCCCCGAAGGATGTCTTGCCATGAAGGGCAACAAAACGGGGCGTAGAATATCGTCGACAAACAGCTATGCCGTAAAGCTGCCGCGGATGACAATCAAAGCGGAATGGCATCCCACACCATCACTTCTGGTCTTCGGGTCTTATGGTGGGCGACAGTCAGGGTGGTGTCCAACCGCCGGTCACCGAAGCTCACTTTGAAGCGGGACTCATCACTGAAGACAGATGTACTCCATTCAGTGAGATTCCAGGCTGAAAACGTCCCTGCAGACGCCGGTGGGATACCATCCTAATGTCGCCCGTCATACGGCCCGGCAACCGGGAGTGATGGTCAGGGGTGCCATTACTTTCCGTAGCAGGACCCCTTTGCCATGCGCGGCAAAGCTGTACGTGGACGATATTCTACGCCCCGTTTTGTTGCCTTTTATGGCAAGCCATCCTGGACTTACATTTCAGAAAGATAATTCCCACCCGCACACTGCAGGAGTTTTTAGTGCTCGTCTTCGTGCTTGCCAAGCCCTATCTTGGCCAACAAGATCGCCAGATCTCTCCCAAACTAAGAATGTCTGGAGCATTACGGGTAAGGCTCTCGAACCGTCTCTGGATTTTGAAGATCTACTGCGCCAGTTCGACAGAATTTGGCACGATATTCCTTAGGAGGGCATCCAAAAACTCTGTCAATAGGTACCAAACCGATTACATGCTTGCATAAGGGCCGGATGTTATTGACTTGCTCAGTTTGTGAAGCTCTTTCTTTTGAACAAGCAGTCAAATTTTCCTGAAACTGCACTCATTTGTTTGTCTGTACATGTCATCATGTCTATCGATTTCGGGCGCATTCTGATAATTCGTTCGTGGTGTGTCATTTTTCTTGTCTTAGAGTGTACATGGATCGAAGTGAAAATGGATACTTTCAAGTAATTTACAGTTTACAAAGGAGCTTTCATCTAAAGCAATCGATTTTCAATAGATCAAATGATCGTAGTCGATCTCGGATTTATGAAAAAAGAAGTGAGTTCAACAGAATTACATCTCACAAGTGTATGTCGCTATACTTCTTTCCCAGTCCGTCCACGCTAAATGTTGCTTATCAAGAACATGTAGTTGGAACAGCTTCTGGGAGCAGGTTCTTGAACTTCAGCGTGACGTTCACTGTGGTAGAGGAAGAACGCGATCTGTCGACTAGAACTACGAGAGTAGCATCTCAGAGAGAGCATCATGGTTTGACGTTTACGTTTCAAGTTTTTTTCTTACAGTGAGCACAAGCCCCCATCGTGCAGACATTGTTATTACGTCGTTCCCCAGGTATGTGTACAATTTTCATCCAGGTATGTTATGACTTGCTACTAGAGTGCACCGTACAATGTTCCGGATGCCATCAAGACTTCAAGAATGATATTGACCTGCTATGTGGACCGGAGTTTTTTCAACTTCTCTCTTGTGGCCATAAAGTGGGAAATTAAAATACGGCGACAGTTCGCGCCTGATACGCAAGCTGTTTCCGAACCGGTTTCGCAGACGCTCGTCGTAACACGGTAGAAAGTTGCCAGACTCGAACGCCCCTTGATCTTTCCGCGTCGCGAGTCGCTGAGGATTGCAATCCCTCTCCGCTGCAAGGACGTCGCCGAGGACGCTCTCGACAGGACGGAGATTAACGTGTGTTCGACCCTGTTCCTCTTGCTCGGCACACCCAGTCCAACAGACCAATAATTTTTTACCTTTCCTCTGGGCAGAACACTATTTACCAGGTGCTCTTGGAAAATTGCTGTTATTGGAGCCGTAGTACTAGAAATCCGAAGCCAAACTAACGCACGTTAACATGGAATGTAGCCGAATTAAGTCGGGTGATGCTGAGGGAATTAGATTAGGAAATGAGACACTTAAAGTAGTAAAGGAGTTTTGCTATTTGTGGAGCAAAATAACCGATGATGGTCGAAGTAGAGAGGATATAAAATGTAGACTGCCAATGGCAAGGAAAGTGTTTCTGAAGAAGAGAAATTTGTTAACATCGAGTATAGATTTAAGTGTCAGGAAGTCGTTTCTAAAAGTATGTGTATGGAGTGTAGCCATGTATGGAAGTGAAACGTGGACGATAAATAGTTTAGACAAGAAGAGAATAGAAGCTTTCGAAATATGGTGCTACAGAAGACTGCTGAAGATTAGATGGGTAGATCAAATAACTAATGAGGAGGTATTGAATAGAATTGGGGAGAAGAGGAGTTTGTGGCACAACTTGACTAGAAGAAGGGATCGGTTGGTAGGACATGTTCTGAGGCATCAAGGGATCACCAATTTAGTACTGGAGGGCAGCGTGGAGGGTAAAAATCGTAGAGGGAGACCAAAAGATGAATACACTAAGCAGATTCATAAGGATGTAGGCTGCAGTAGGTACTGGGAGATGAAGAGGCTTGCACAGGATAGAGTAGCATGGAGAGCTGCATCAAACTAGTCTCAGGACAGAAGACCACAACATCAACAACAACAACAACAACAACATGAATTGTGTAAGCTGTTGTTTTTTCGTGCATGGAGGGCGTGAATCGGTGCGGTATCAGATCCGCGCGAAAGAAACGAAATTTTACGAGCCGCGCCTGAAAGTATTTACGTTTACTGGTCGCTATTTGTTCTCCGTTTTGCTTACGTTAATGAAAACTGTTTTGCCACATATGTCGTCGATATCATCTGCCGCGTTCCTACTTCTACTTCCACAGCTTAGACCAAATGCTTTTTGCTTCCTGGGTTCTCAGGTAACTTCTATAACGGTTTCGACTGGTCTCTGCGGATCCAAAAGTTTTCGGATTTTGTGTCAGTAACATTTTTAGGTTCTCCACGATTTGCTCCTACCTTTTGTCACTCTGTCTGTGTTGCTTGTAATACTAAGCGAAATATATCAACATTCTGAAGTATACGCAATATTTCCACAATTTTCCCTGTACTGAATTCTCTTTCGAAGCATTTATGGAATATTTCGTCAATACTTGTAGGGCCATAGACGGTGACATATTAAAAACTGAAACACACACTAGTAATGTTTCATAATAATATTTGTTTTATGTGTTGTTGTTCACCAGCTTAGAGCTTTTATGCTGTCAGCGGATAACTCAAGACTGAAAGGACAATGCAGACAACATCAAAGAGAGATTCTAGCTGTACAACCACCGTTATTTCCTAAGATACTTGACATTTGAAGATTATGCATTTATACTAAAAACACAAATTTGTAATGCTCCACTTTGATGTAAACTCAAACAAGAAATATTACATGATGTATTGAATGTTTTAGAATCTAAAGATATGAGTATTATGCATTCACCCCACCGTTTGACTGGCCTAAACTTATTGTGCTACACAATTTGTACAGATATTAGTCCCTAAGCTAAGCACGAAGTTATAAACTGTTATAGGCGTTCTTATGATGTCGTCATGTTCTCCATGGATCAAGTAAGGGCAGAATGCTATCAATATACACCAGTCACAGACTGCTGACTTAATCGTTAACGGTCGAATACAATTTTTCTCTGTTGCTAAACTAGAACCAGCCAGTTAACAGTGTTTATATCGTAAGATGATGTGCTTGTAAATTATGTAGCTGTTTCCACTCTGCAGAATGCATTTTTCCATTTCTCCCCTCTGCCCTCTCCCTCCACCTTTTCCTGTTCATCACATTCACCAACCTTGCATTTTTATCCTTACAGAGTAGTAATCGGTGACAGTATTCACTTTGTGTACTGTTATCCCCTTTATAATTTCAATCTTTCAGTATAGGGTAATGTAAGATTTATTGATACGCATCTTTCTTGTGTATTTCAATATGCTTATGACGGTTTATGAGTTTGTTTTTCTTCTTTAAAGCCTAAACATACAAAACATCATTACGTAATATTTCTTGTTTTGTACCCCAGTAGAAATCGGAGTATCGCAATTTTGCGTTTTTCATACACATCCAAAATCTTCAAAAGACAATCATCTCTGGAAATAACAGTCTACGTACAGCGAGAACTTCTCGTTGATGGTATGTTGAGTGTCTGACGGCGCCCTAGAAAGTTGAAAGCCGTTTCACAAACGAAATATTAAATAAATACAGGGTGCACGGGAAAGAAAGAACAGATTTCAGTTGTTTATTGCAGACAAACTGTGAAAGATAGAAACACATCCCGCATGCCATTGTATAGAGGAAGATTCAAAGTTTTGTGTTCGCACACACACTACACCATACACTCAACATGAGCACCATGCGTCGCTCGTGAAACATCGAAATAGTAGCCCATTTCATTCCGTACACAAATCAACAGGTCCCTGTTTGTTGAATCGATAGCTTCAACAATTCGATCTCTCAGATCTTGAAGAATAGTTGCCATAGGTGGGACAAAGACTCTGTCTTTTATGTACCACCGGCCGAAGTGGCCGTGCGGTTAAAGGCGCTGCAGTCTGGAACCGCAAGACCGCTATGGTCGCAGGTTCGAATCCTGCCTCGGGCATGGATGTTTGTGATGTCCTTAGGTTAGTTAGGTTTAACTAGTTCTAAGTTCTAGGGGACTAATGACCTCAGCAGTTGAGTCCCATAGTGTTCAGAGCCATTTGAACCATTTTTTATGTACCCCCATACAACAAAAATCGCAAGTTGTGCGGGCTGGCACCTGCGAAACCAAAAGTAGTTAACAAGGTGTTGTCCGGCTCTTCCAGTGCAATATTATGGGATGGATGTGTTAAGATAACGCCGCACCTCAAGGTGAAAGTGAGGCGACACACCGTCATCCATAAAATTAAATTATTGGAATCTTCGTAAAGTTGAGGATAGAATCAATTTTGCATCTTCCCCGGGTATGGCTTTCCTGTCCCAAACGGATTTGGCTCAAAACGCATTAAGTTTCGGCGAGTCTCTTTCGCGTTCAACGACATTATGGTGGTTTACTTCACCCGACAGATGAAATGCCGATTCGTCCGAAAAGATGAATCGTTTGGAAAAAGTGTTCTCTGCCATATTTTGGAGAGCTGAAATGCAAAATTCTAATCTTCTCTTATCGTAGTAGTGACGTAGTAACTGCAACTTGTAACCCTTCGTATGCAGGAGTCGTTTCAGAACACGCCACACGGTTGTTTGAGGAAGTTGAAGTTCCTGGCCTGGCACTCTCGTGGACTTCGGGGGCTCCGTGCCAATGTGTCTCAGCAATTTTCATCAGGCCGTACGTGGCCCACCAGTGCTCTTCCCTTTGCACATGCAACCAACTTCCAAGAGTTTTTTATACCAGTCATAAATCTGGTTGTATAAATGAAATGGAAATGAGCGTTTGGCGTCATTGGCCGGGAGGCCCCTTACGTGGAAGGTCCGGCCGCCTTGGTGCAGATCTTATTACATTCGACGCCACATTGGGCGACCTGCGCGCCGGATGAGGATGAAATGATGAAAGTAACACAACACCCAGTCCCTGAGCGGAGAAAATCCCCGACCCACCCGGGAATCGAACCCGGGCCCCTTAGGAAGGCAGTCCGTCACCCTGACCATTCAGCTATCGGGGCGGACTCTGGTTGTACAGAAGTAGCTTATTTCTTAATCGACGGCGGTGTGCACTTCGCACTCGAACAATGGACTGCCTTCTCACAAATTCCAACATATACAATAATTTCTCATATGGTGAAGTCGCCATGTTGCTACAAGCAACAGCGCAGCTGTGTCAAAAGTTTGTACCTTCCTCTATCCAGTGACATGCGCAATGTGTTTCTATCTTTTACAGTTGGTCTGTTATAAAGAACTTAAATCTGTTCCTTCTTTTTGAATCACCCTGTACTGTTGTGGAAATTTAACACCTTGTTTTCCAGCTTCTAAAACCATTTCTATTTTTCAAAAGCTCTTTTATCTCATACAGAATGAGAAAATAAATATTAAAATGATTTATTTAATTTTGTCTGATCGATGCAGTGAAGAGGAAAAGAAGAAAATGGTTCAAATGGCTCTGAGCACTAGGGTCATGAGTCCCGTAGAACTTAGAACTACTTAAACCTAACTAACCTAAGGACAACACACACATCCATACCCGAGGCAGGATTCGAATCTGCAACCGTAGCGGTCGCGCGGTTCCAGACTGAAGTACCTAGAACCGCTCGGCCACAGCGGCCGGCAAAAGAAGAGAGGTCCAAATGACATCGCACATATTTCAGTCGGAGCGTTACATCAGTTGGAAAAAAATGGGGGAAAAGTCATAGCCCCTATGAAGAGACCACTCCAGAGTACGCCTGCGCATTTGATTGCGCACAAAATCTCTTGTCTTTCTCTCATGAACGGAGGTGACAGATTATTTCTTTTTCCATAACAACTGGCATACGATATGAAATATGCGACGCCTGTACCTATAGTGTTATGAAAATAGTCACAGCGTATTTATTAACTGATGATCATTGGAACTGCAGACGCAGCTGCCGCCACTGTTCCTCCTTCCAGGTGAATAGTGGATTTCAGTCAGAGAAACGGGATGTCATCGGGCTCTTGGCAACGTCGGGGTGCTAGCTATCATTCACAAAGTTTACATAGTACATTATACACAAATCGGGCATCCGCGACAAATGGAATGTAGCTAGAGCGAAGAAATTTACAAAAGGGCAAAGCTTCATTAAAGACAAAACAGTGTTCTTCGAGATCATCAGTTCTTATCAGTCAGTGTGTGGACAAACTGGTTCACACGAACACACTTCAAAATACGGCTGATTTCTGTACCGCTGACTTATCATCACAGTGCACTACATAAACTGGTGTAAAGCTTATGGTTTGTGAAAGTGGATGTTAAGTACGTACTTTTGTAGCTAATACCGAATTTGAGAAAAAAGGGGTGAAAGTGTTTTTAGAACTGTAGTATCGCGGTGCGGGCGGAATACCGCGATGCAGAGGAACGTCGAGGCAAGGTGATCGCTTACTGTCCCGAAGGCATATGAGTGGTAACGTAGCAGACCTGCCATCCGTCCCCGGCGTGTGGCAAGACTGCCGTATCCAGGCATCGACGCATCGCTGCGTCTATAGGCCGTGCATGCCTTCACCACCAGATAGCAAAAAACTCGGCGTGGGGACTCAAGAAATATGCATGCTCAGTGACGTACCGGCAGCAAAGAATTCAGCAAAAGGCTCAATAGACTTGTATATCGTGGACCAAACAGCCTCTGCTAGGCAGCTGCCGGCCGTGCTTCTTGAGGTCGGGGTGCCGATGGATTCCTTCAGAAGGAGCGGACCTGGGTCGAAGGTCGCCGCCGGCTGCGCTCAGCGCCACTCTCCTCCCTCACGCTCGCCGTGTGCGGACCAGCTGACGGCGAAGCGCACTGCCTCACCGGCGTACGAGGCTTGGCAAGGTCGCCTCCGACCGATGCAAAGCTGCGCCCTCCGGTCGGCAGCGCTTGCCCGTCTCAGCTACTGCTTGATGTATTCGGTTGGTGCATACGGGAAGTTCGTAGCGCTTTTTAGTCATTTCAATAAACACAAATGATACACATAGTAGAGACTTGAGTCATCAGTAACATTCACTATTTGTAACAGTCTGCCAACGTTGGGGTAACTTTTCGATTCCGCAACCGTAGAAATCACGTGGTTTTGAGGCGATGTACTCGTCGAGCCATGTGCATTTTCATACGGATAGGAAGAAGAATATAATAATAGAATATAATAGAAGAATATAACAATTCCAATCCCAAAGAAAGCAGGTGTTGACAGATGTGAAAATTACCGAACTATCAGTTTAATAAGTCACAGCTGCAAAATACTAACGCGAAATCTTTACAGACGAATGGAAAAACTGGTAGAAGTCGACCTCGGGGAAGATCAATTTGGATTCCGTAGAAATGCTGGAACACGTGGGGCAATACTGACCTTACGTCTCATCTTAGAAGGAAGATTAAGGAAAGGCAAACCTACGTTTCTAGCATTTGTAGACTTAGAGAAAGCTTTTGACAATGTTGACTGGAATACTCTCTTTCAAATTCTGAAGGTGTCAGGGGTAAAATACAGGGAGCGAAAGGCTATTTACAATTTATACAGAAACCAGATGGCAGTTACAAGAGTCGAGGGTCATGAAAGGGAAGCAGTGGTTGGGAACGGAGTGAGACAGGATTGTAGCCTCTCCCAGATGTTATTCAATCTGTATATTGAGCAAGCAGTAAAGGAAACAAAAGAAAAATTCAGAGTAGGTATTAAAATCCACGGAGAAGAAATACAAACTTTGAGGTTCGCCGATGACATTGTAATTCTGTCAGAGACAGCAAAGGACTTGGAAGAGCAGTTGAACGGAATGGACAGTGTCTTGAAAGGAGGATATAAGATGAACATCAACAAAAGCAAAATGAGGATAATGGAATGTAGTCGAATTAACTCAGGTGATGCTGAGGGAATTAGATTAGGAAATGAGGCACTTAAAGTAGTAAAGGAGTTTTGCTATTTGGGGAGCAAAATAACTGATGATGGTTAAAGTAGAGAGGATATAAAATGTAGACTGGCAATGGCAAGGAAAGCGTTTCTGAAGAAGAGAAATTTGTTAACAGCGTGTATAGATTTAAGTGTAAGGAAGTCGTTTCTGAAAGTATTTGTATGGAGTGTAGCCATGTATGGAAGTGAAACATGGACGATAAATAGTTTGGACAAGTAGAGAATAGAAGCTTTCGAAATGTGGTGTTACAGAAGAATGCTGAAGATTAGATGGGTAGATCACGTAACTAATGAGGAGGTATTGAATAGAATCGGGGAGAAGAGGAGTTTGTGGCACAACTTCACAAGAAGAAGGGACCGGTTGGTAGGGCATGTTCTGAGGCATCAAGTGATCACAAATTTAGCATTGGAGGGCAGAATGGAGGGTAAAAATCGTAGAGGGAGACCAAGAGATGAATACACTAAGCAGATTCAGAAGGATGTAGGTTGCAGTAAGTACTGGGAGATGAAGAAGCTTGCACAGGATAGAGTAGCATGGAGAGCTGCATCAAAGCAGTCTCAGGACTGAAGACCACAACAACAACAACAACACCAACAACAGGAAGTCCCTTGAAGGTTGTTCGACAGAGACCGGAAAAGGTGAAAAACTGTGGGCGACCGATAAGGTGAATAATGTGGGTTTGGAATGATTTCACGACCCAACTCCTGTGTATTGCGTTTTTGCCAGTCTAGCAGAATTGCGGGTGGTCGTTATGGTGGACAATCGTCAATTCACGCAGTATTACTGGTCGTTGGTTTCGAATTGCGCCTGCGAGACGTCTCGGGCGTTAACTCAAAATGTCAGCAGTGATGGTTACACCTCGTGGAAACAATCCGTAGTACACGACACCGTCGCTGCTCCACCAGATGCAAGGCATTATATTTTGTGGAAGAGCGTAGGTCTTTGTACGGGGAGTTGCTCCTTTGTTTGGGCTCAACTATTCCTTGGTTGTTTTCATACGGTTCAAATGGCTCTGAGGACAATGAGACTTAACATCTGAGGTCATCTGTCCCCTAGAACTTAGAACTACTTGAACCTAACTAACCTAAGGACATCACACACATCCATGCCCGAGGCAGGATTCGAACCTGCGACCGTAGCAGTCGCGTGGTTCCAGACTGAAGCGCCTGGAATCGCTCGGCCACCGCGGCCGGCTACCTTTGTTCTCCTTATCTTAGCATAAAGACACCATTTCTCCTCACCTGTGACGATACAGGATAGGAAAGGTCGGCGTTGTTGATGACGAACCATCGCAGAAGCACACGTGGCCAGCCGGCCGAAGTGGCCGTGCCGCTCTAGGCGCTGCAGTCTGGAACCGCGAGACCGCTACGGTCGCAGGTTCGAATCTTGCTTCGGGCACGGATGTGTGTGATGTCCTTAGGTTAGTTAGGTTTAACTAGTTCTAAGTTCTAGGGGACTAATGACCTCAGAAGTTGAGTCCCATAGTGCTCAGAGCCATATGAACCATTTGAACATGTGGCCACCCACAGATTTTTATGATATTGGCATAGAACATGTGGTACCTATACAACCGATTTTTTAGCCTTTCCCGTTGTATGCAAATGACGCACGGTGTTTGAGTGATCGCATTTCATCGCATTTACCAGTTTCCGAGTACACTGACGTAGATGATAGTCGATTAATGAGTTTAAACCATCTTCATCAAACCCTGATGGACTTCCTGAATGTAGAGAGTCACTAATGTCGAAACTATCCTCCTCAAAAAGAGAAAACTATTTTCTTGCCCTTCTCTACCCACTGGCATTATGCCCACACACTGCGCAAGTGTTTCTGGAAGTCTCCGCTGCTTTCACCTCCCAGTGAATTCAAATAGCAGAAAACGTCGAAAATGTTCCCATTTCTTCACTTGGCACTCCATTTCCTAGCGTCCACACCTCCCCTCACTACCTTAAGATGAAAAAATGACAATATGCAAACTCAAATAGCAACAGTGAACTACAAATAAAAAATTGCAATCAATAAATAAACCCATAGAACCGAAATACGAATATATAAAGCAAAAATGCTACGAACTTACGCAACAACCATAGAAAAATAAAAGAGATTAACTGCAATCTGTCTATCTCGCTGCAGCCACCTTTACCATCGGTAGAATCCTGTCTGACTCGTCCCGACAATTTAACCCACAATGTCCGCCGGTAGGAGAGCAGCTTTTCCATCCTGACAGACTGAAACAACGCTCACCCATCTCGCAACTACCTTTGCAGTATGAAAGACTCCAAGCTAATAAAGGGGGTTTGTTATTTATTCTTGTGGCAAGAGACTATACGTAGTATTTTGTCCATTAGCCGGAAACACAGCATCAGTACATGGAACGTCACTTCTATAAGGCATAAGAAATTTAATAGCTACCAATCAGCAGAGAAAGTCATCCAGACTATGTTTTAGATGACAATGGTGCCATTTTCAAGTTGATAGCGTTTCACAAACAATGAGCATAACCCTAGAGAGACTGTGCAAGAATCCAAAAGTGATCCAAATTTACCGAGACAACTCTTGACAGCGAAATTTTGGCAACAAACCACATGACCATGAAAATGGGCTACTGCGGACCCTGCCCTCTCCCACTCCCTCACCCCCACCTACTGTAAAAGATCACCTTACTTCTACCTGCTTGGTTCGACAAGGAACAGTCTCTGGGCCAACGATTTCATAACACTGACGAGATGATACTGACTATGTAGGGCCGGATACGGCAGCACACACATGACCTTCAGGAAAGAAAATTCGAGAATTTGATTCACTCAACACGAAACGGACCTCCTTTAATGTCTTCCGCGCATATGTAACAACTTTGTCTCCAGGTCACTTCAACCACAATGTAATCTGAACGATCAGCATTTCGTTCGTTAAGAAGTAATGTTTGCTTCTGCAAGACTTTCAGTACAACAGTTGGCACTGGGGTTTCTGTTCCAAAGTAATCTTACTCTCTGGCAACTACTTTTGTTTGTGACGCCACCTATTACGAGAGAGGGTAATGGAACACTGAGACGAACCTCGTGCAATACAGGCCGAATAACGGTAATTTTTACCGGGAAACTTACTGCCCCTCTACTGTAATAACCGTTAAAATTTTCGTAAGAGCATAACATTTCGCGGCCGTTGTCGATGACTTCAAAAGTTCTTGGGTATTTTTGTTGCTTCATTCTTGTAGAATCGTCTGCAAAGTTCTGCTTATTTTTGGAACAGTCGACGATTCAACCAGCTACTCACTTGCAAAGTGTTAAGGCAGTCCCACGTAAGTACTGACTTTCGGAGGCAAGGTGAAAATCCCACACTTTGTTTTATAGCCAGATCTCAGGTCCTAGTCTTCTACCAACAGGTTAGTAAACGATAGAGGGTTTATCGTACAGAGTGGATGCCTGATTAGTACTTCCAGTGCGTAGTGCTACCTTTATGTTCAGAATGAGATGAAGGGAGGGGAAAAGGAAAAGACCGATGCTTTGAAACAGCCATTTCGTCTTGAAGATGCCGCCAAGCTATATAATAATACAAGAACATCTCTATCCGACGTTGTGTGGTCATAAACAGTGTCTCACGTTTTTATTTGAGGAGATTCTTTGGAGTGAATTGAGATTCAGATCATGAAGAAGCTCCAAAGTCTGTTGGTAGAGACTGTGCTTATTCCACAGTCTTCGAAGCTGGCTTTGCGCTGACGTTGCTTTCCATGTCAAATATTAAAACAAAACCGCGAAGAATATAGCTTACACGACACGCAAAAGAAGACCGCAGTAGAAGATAATGTTAATGTGGCAGTTTTCGGAGCTAGCGAAGTAATACCCCGTAATTCCCGGGCTTCTCAAACGAGTCTTACAAATTTATAGCGGAGTAAAAGTGGAATTATCACCATGGAAGATGCATTTTCCTATTCAGAGCAATAATTAAACTGAGCAGCCCGGATAGCCATGCGTGTTAAAACGACGCTTCCAGTGTCGGATAGAATCCTCCCAGTGGATTAACGAGGGGGAGCGATGTGTCACCCAGCCTGGATGTGCTTTTTAGGCGGTTTCCCACAGCCCAATAGGTGAATACCGTGTTGGTACCGAAGTCCAGATGCGCAAACATTTAAGAAACTTTCGTTCGCTTTCACGTGAATAAATACTACATGGGGTACACGTATTCCTTCGCTGGGGTAACGATGTGGCGACAGGAACCGGTATCCCCTTAAACTAACCATGCCAAATCCGTTTATAACCATGCCAACCCTGCGTAGATGAGGACAAACGCACAAGAAGAAGAAGAAGAAGAACGATAATAGCGCTGATGAGTAAACAGGGCACACTGTCACGGTTTCATAGATTTTGCAAGTTATCTATACTTTTGTATTATTTTTATATTTTGGCAACAGAAACCACTGAAAAATACCATATTACCAATGAAATCATTGTATAACCAGGGTCAGGCTTGAAGGATGGAGGTGGAAGGTCTATATTGTATGGCTCGATTAATGCCCTGCACGCGTAAACAGTCCTTACGCTAAGGAACAGGGTAGAAGTAGATTCATCGCACCACTTCGATCGTTAATCCGTCTTGTTCTCTTTGCACCACTGAAGTCCCATCTTTGGAGGTATGTGGTTTACAAGAAGCTTAGTTGTAGTAGTGGTACAATATGGTTTATACAGTTCTTGTAATAATGTAGTCATCATATTGTGTCTTGTAGAGGACGTAGTGGTGGCACGGGAAAATGACTGACAATGACAGTGCGTGACAGGTAACTTACAGAACAAGGTCGATGAGATATGTTGTCATTTGTGTGTTCATGTAATCTCTTCAATTCCTTTATGTAGTGAATTATTGTTAATTAATATTATCGCAAATTTTGTGAAACAAGTGGGTTGCCAACTAGAAATGACGCTGACGGGGGAAGCAGGTGTTAAAAGATAGATTAATGCACATGTTTTTCTGTTCAAGATTAACTATTTGTCTGTCAATTCGTGTATCCAAGAGTGTATACATATGACTTCTAGATGATTTACCTATGTCTTGCTCTAATTCATAGCATATGGTTAACATCAATTAATGAAAGGAATTAATATTTGCCCTAGTCTAGATATGACGGCTGTTCTCAAATCTCTGAGCGAAAAATCGATGTCCTCGGGTTCCAGTTTCTTGGTCGAAAATGTAATACAGTTATGACATGCGTTCGAGGGAAAAATTGTTCAAATCTCCGTGAACCGCCAGATTTAGGAAAAAGTTATAGGAGGGTAGGAGGGGTAGAGACTGACGAGTCAGCTGCGCAGAATAATGGAGAGTGGTGGCTGTGTAGAAGGTGGACCATGAGTTGTCTTTTGAAGTAGCTTTACTTGGTTGTGGGTGGAAATTCCGTGTGCATGTCACGGCGGAGACGCGAGGAGATGAAATCCTTTCTTACCAAGGGTGAGATAATTCTGTCGCAATCCCTATGACAAGTGGCAACGATGACTTGAATTTCACAGAAATGACAGGTGAGTAACAGGTTTTGACAGTTAAACAAAGAGGCAGAAATGAAATCCTGACGTTACAGGAGAGTGCGCACTGTTTATTTATTTTCCGTGTCCAGAGCACTGTACACTAATATCTAGCATAAGTAAACTGTAATGAAACTTAAAGTTTAAATATGTTTGTCCAATAATCAGCTACGCTGCTGGCCTTATCATTAGCCAGCTGTAAATCTGACGAGGTACAGCTTGTGCTGAGGTTTGCGCACGTCATTTGGTGGTCGTCCGGTTGGTCATTCCCACAGTCACATAGTTCTTCCCCATCGAAGTATCCCCATCGGGCAACGTTATACTTGCAATTTGAGACCCTACTTCTCAACCTGTTTAGAGACTCCCACGATTTGAAGGAAGTGTTACTTCCAGCCTTAAGCTCTTGCTTCAGCTCCAGGTTATGATTTGGTGTTGCCTCCTTCCATAGCTGAGGTCTTCGACGGTGACGTTGATTAGCTTTGACGGCCCAAGGAAGCTCTTTCTTGAGCGAAGCCGCCTGGTCTGTTGTTGGTGTAGAGAGTAACGATGATATGTCATCTCTCTCTTCCTCTTCACCTTGGCAACTACTTGCCGCCTTTTACTGGAGGGAGCTATCCCTATAAGAGGGTAGCTCTGATTTGTCGGTGTGGGCCTCAAACAGCCTGATGTGATGAGGGACGACTCAGTTACGATCATACGAGGGTCATTCCAAAAGAAATGCACACTATTTTTGTAAAAATACAGTTTTCATTCTGCATGTGTGAAACTTTTACAGTGTGTAGATACATCCCCTTCCCGTTTGCTTTCAAACTTAGTTCAACCTGTTCCCGCGAGTGGCACCGTCACAGCATGTCTTCAAGATGGCTGCTACACTTGACGTTCGTCAGAAGCAACGTGCTGTCATAGAATTCCTGTGCTGTGAAAACAAGACAGTGGGAAACATCCACAAGAGGTTGAAAAAGGTGTATGGAGATGCTGCTGTCGATTGCAGTACAGTTAGTCGGTGGGCAAGGAGGTTACGTGATGAAAGCGGGCACGGCAATATTAAGGATTGTCCTCGGAGCGACAGGCCTCGTACTGCACACACTCCAGACAATGTGCAGAGAGTTAACGAACTGGTGACTGCTGACAGACGCATCACAGTAAACGAATTGTCACGCTACGTTGGGACAGGGTAATGAAGTGTTTACAGGATACTGAAAGTGTTGGCGTAGTGGCTCCAACAGGTTGGTCCAGAATTTTACCGTGCGGGTATACAGGCGCTGGTTCCAAGATGGCGTAAGGCAGTTGAGAGGGATGGAAATTATGTGCAGAAATGAAAATATTGTCCCTGAAGGATGTATCTACACGCTGTAAAACTTTCAGACATGTAGAATAAAAGATGGATTTTTAAAAAAATAGTGTGCATATCTTTTGGAGTGACCCTTGTATCATTGTGTTCCACGTGGACTGAATTCGTCGACACAGGAGCTGCGTGTTAATTGAAGTTACACACTAAGAACGAGTGACACTGCGTCCAGCTCTCTAACGCGAACAGGGGTTATTTCCCATTCGTTGACGCCTCGCGATCCGACTCAGTTTAACAAAGCGATTTCCAGATCTAGGTCGTTGATTTAGCCTGTCAGAAGAGACCACGCAGTCACGTGCAGCAGGCCTACCTTATCAAGAATCACCACCTAACTTAAACAAACGATTGTTCGAAATGGTGAATAAAATCTTCCGCACTGGCTGTAAAAATTATTTTTAATAAACGTCACTAAAGGCTTCGCATCAGTTGAGATGCATCCTCATGTGATCCGTACAAAAAAAAAAAAAAAAAAAAAAAAAAAAAAAAAAAAAAAAAAACCATTACACAATCACAACGGCTTTTAAAAGAGATGTGTGCCACCGTAAATCGCCGTGTGTCAATGAGAGGTGAGTACCCACAGACTTTTAATAAACGATGGTGCAACAAAGTCGCTGCTTGTAGCCAAGTTCCATTGTTCATTGTATAGATAAAACCGATAGCACGCTAAAAGCGGTTGCTGTGATTAAACTGACTGGGATCGTGCGGCATCTGTACGTGATACGAAGCCGGATAACCCTATTTAAATTTCTGACTCCTGCTTAATTATGGGAACTAACTAAAAACTCCACATTAACATGTCTTAACTTCGACAGATAAGTCTAATAGGGCCTTAAAAGTTTAACAAGCCGTCAGCAGCAATGATCATATGACACGCAATAGTACGTAAGTTTCACGATCTGTAAAGCCAACCCCCGCGATTTTTACCCTAGCAACAGTTCGGTCCTAGGCTCACGCTAGCACCACCTCGCACACGTGGCTCGTAATGCGGAGCCATGAGTACAGTTTAGGCTGGCGCTGTGCACACTTCTATGCCGTTGACGGCATGGTAACACATTCAAGGCTCTATTACACTAATCTGTTGAAGTTAATACATGTTTATGTGGAGTTACTAATTAGTTCCCATAATTATACGGGAGACAGAAATTTAAATAATTTTATCCGGCTTCCTATCACGTACAGATGCTGCTCGATCCCAGTCAGTTTAATCATAGACAACAGCTTTTAGCGTGCTATCGTTTTCATCAATGCGATGAACAATGGGACTTGGCTGTAAGCAACCACTTTGAATCTGTGGGTACTCAGCTCTCTCTCATTGGCATATGGCGCTTTATGATAAGGCACATCTCTTTTAAAAACACTTGTAATTCTGTGATGTTTTAATTTCTTGTAAAGATCACCTGAAGATGCATCTCTACTGATGCGAAACCGGTAATGATTTTTTTATTAAAAGTATTTTAAAAATCAGTGCGGAAGATTTTATTAACCGTGTGGAAATTTCGCTACGTTTGCCCGACCTCTAAAATACGAGTGTTCGAAATGTTATTGTGTTGGGCGTGAGCCAGGCGCGTTATTTCAGGATCGTGTCACTCTGCTTTTATAAAGCCTTTAAACATATCGATGGTTAAGGAAAGGAAAAAAAGTGAAACGTTTCCTTGAAGTACTGCAACTACTCACTCGTCAGTCGAAATTACTTCGGCGACAAAATACACTCCTGGAAATGGAAAAAAGAACACATTGACACCGGTGTGTCAGACCCACCATACTTGCTCCGGACACTGCGAGAGGGCTGTACAAGCAATGATCACACGCACGGCACAGCGGACACACCAGGAACCGCGGTGTTGGCCGTCGAATGGCGCTAGCTGCGCAGCATTTGTGCACCGCCGCCGTCAGTGTCAACCAGTTTACCGTGGCATACGGAGCTCCATCGCAGTCTTTAACACTGGTAGCATGCCGCGACAGCGTGGACGTGAACCGTATGTGCAGTTGACGGGCTTTGAGCGAGGGCGTATAGTGGGCATGCGGGAGGCCGGGTGGACGTACCGCCGAATTGCTCAACACGTGGGGCGTGAGGTCTCCACAGTACATCGATGTTGTCGCCAGTGGTCGGCGGAAGGTGCACGTGCCCGTCGACCTGGGACCGGACCGCAGCGACGCACGGATGCACGCCAAGACCGTAGGATCCTACGCAGTGCCGTAGGGGACCGCACCGCCACTTCCCAGCAAATTAGGGACACTGTTGCTCCTGGGGTATCGGCGAGGACCATTCGCAACCGTCTCCATGAAGCTGGGCTACGGTCCCGCACACCGTTAGGCCGTCTTCCGCTCACGCCCCAACATCGTACCGCCCGCCTCCAGTGGTGTCGCGACAGGCGTGAATGGAGGGACGAATGGAGACGTGTCGTCTTCAGCGATTAGAGTCGCTTCTGCCTTGGTGCCAATGATTGTCGTATGCGTGTTTGGCGCCGTGCAGGTGAGCGCCACAATCAGGACTGCATACGACCGAGGCACACAGGGCCAACACCCGGCATCATGGTGTGGGGAGCGATCTCCTACACTGGCCGTACACCACTGGTGATCGTCGAGGGGACACTGAATAGTGCACGGTACATCCAAACCGTCATCGAACCCATCGTTCTACCATTCCTAGACCGGCAAGAGAACTTGCTGTTCCAACAGGACAATGCACGTCCGCATGTATCCCGTGCCACCCAACGTGCTCTAGAAGGTGTAAGTCAACTACCCTGGCCAGCAAGATCTCCGGATCTGTCCCCCATTGAGCATGTTTGGGACTGGATGAAGCGTCGTCTCACGCGGTCTGCACGTCCAGCACGAACGCTGGTCCAACTGAGGCGCCAGGTGGAAATGGCATGGCAAGCCGTTCCACAGGACTACATCCAGCATCTCTACGATCGTCTCCATGGGAGAATAGCAGCCTGCATTGCTGCGAAAGGTGGATATACACTGTACTAGTGCCGACATTGTGCATGCTCTGTTGCCTGTGTCTATGTGCCTGTGGTTCTGTCAGTGTGATCATGTGATGTATCTGACACCAGGAATGTGTCAATAAAGTTTCCCCTTCCTGGGACAATGAATTCATGGCGTTCTTATTTCAATTTCCAGGAGTGTATTGTCAGATTTGAATCGCTAATAACTACGAGACTAATAGTATGTAAACAACGCTTGAGCCTACAACAGATAGATCATGTGACATTTCCTGTGCGTATTTGTTACGAAACATCTGTTATTCCTTTGACGTCATTGTACTAGTGTGTGCGTATGCACTTGATCGTGCCGAATTAGCTTTGTGTAAAGTTATAAAATGTTAGCATGGAACCATAATTAGCTGTGACAGTTGCTCCAGTATCATTGTGAAGAACCTGTGCAGCAGTACTAGCATTCCAAGTGAGACAATGAAAATATTTATCGGGATATAAGTGAAAATCTTGAAAATGGGTATTAAAATGAATATTACAAAATAATTAAATGACTAGCAAAAATTCTCTCAATTATAGAAAACCGAAATCAGAGGAAAACTCGCGTCGAAAGAAAGCCAAAAGGCCTAAAAAGTTCAGTGCTGACTGAATGTGAGATTTACGGCAGCGTCGAAAAGGAAATGAGAGAATCGGCACAAAATAACTACGTAGGTGACCCGTCAGGCATATCTCCGAACAGTATTACATTGAACCCACCAAAACTCATGTCATGTACACCTGTGAGCCGGCATTTGTGGCCGAGCGGTTCTAGGCGCTTCAGTCTGGAACCGCGTGACCGCTACGGTCGCAGGTTCGAATTCTGCCTCGGGCATGGACGTGTGTGATGTCCTTAGGTTAGTTAGGTATAAGTAGTTCTAAGTGATCTGCTTGAGGCTGTGGTCTGTTTTATGAAAGATGCCGCTGCTGATCATGCTGCCTCATCGGTGATGTTCGACTTCATGAGTCCACAAGTCCTTGCTACACGCGATAAACTTGTGATTTACTCAGAAGCGCCAACGAAAATGGAACAGGTCCTAGTACATACATCTACATCTACACTGAAGAGCCAAAGAAACTAGTATAGGCATGCGTTTTAAAATACCGAAATACACTCCTGGAGATTGAAATAAGAACACCGTGAATTCATTGTCCCAGGAAGGGGAAACTTTATTGACACATTCCTGGGGTCAGATACATCACATGATCACACTGACAGAACCACAGGCACATTGACACAGGCAACAGAGCATGCACAATGTCGGCACTAGTACAGTGTATATCCACCTTTCGCAGCAATGCAGGCTGCTATTCTCCCATGGAGACGATCGTAGAGATGCTGGATGTAGTCCTGTGGAACGGTTTGCCATGCCATTTCCACCTGGCGCCTCAGTTGGACCAGCGTTCGTGCTGGACGTGCAAACCGCGTGAGACGACGCTTCATCCAGTCCCAAACATGCTCAATGGGGGACAGATCCGGAGATCTTGCTGGCCAGAGTAGTTGACTTACACCTTCTAGAGCACGTTGGGTGGCACGGGATACATGCGGACGTGCATTGTCCTGTTGGAACAGCAAGTTCTCTTGCCGGTCTAGGAATGGTAGAACGATGGGTTCGATGACGGTTTGGATGTACCGTGCACTATTCAGTGTCCCCTCGACGATCACCAGTGGTGTACGGCCAGTGTAGGAGATCGCTCCCCACACCATGATGCCGGGTGTTGGCCCTGTGTGCCTCGGTCGTATGCAGTCCTGATTGTGGCGCTCACCTGCACGGTGCCAAACACGCATACGACCATCATTGGCACCAAGGCAGAAGCGACTCTCATCGCTGAAGACGACACGTCTCCATTCGTCCCTCCAATCACGCCTGTCGCGACACCACTGGAGGCAGGCTGCACGATGTTGGGGCGTGAGCGGAAGACGGCCTAACGGTGTGCGGGACCGTAGCCCAGCTTCATGGAGACGGTTGCGAATGGTCCTCGTCGATACCCCAGGAGCAACAGTGTCCCTAATTTGCTGGGAAGTGGCGGTGCGGTCCCCTACGGCACTGCGTAGGATCCTACGGTCTTGGCGTGCATCCGTGCGTCGCTGCGGTCCGGTCCCAGGTCGACGGGCACGTGCACCTTCCGCCGACCACTGGCGACAACATCGATGTACTGTGGAGACCTCACGCCCCACGTGTTGAGCAATTCGGCGGTACGTCCACCCGGCCTCCCGCATGCCCACTATACGCCCTCGCTCAAAGTCCGTCAACTGCACATACGGTTCACGTCCACGCTGTCACGGCATGCTACCAGTGTTAAAGACTGCGATGGAGCTCCGTATGCCACGGCAAACTGGCTGACACTGACGGCGGCGGTGCACAAATGCTGCGCAGCTAGCGCCATTCGACGGCCAACACCGCGGTTCCTGGTGTGTCCGCTGTGCCGTGCGTGTGATCATTACTTGTACAGCCCTCTCGCAGTGTCCGGAGCAAGTATGGTGGGTCTGACACACCGGTGTCAATTTGTTCTTTTTTCCATTTCCAGGAGTGTATGTAAACAGAATATTGCGCCGCTGTTGGCAACGCCGATGTAAGATAACAAGTGTCTGGCACAGTTGTTAGGCGGGTTATTGCTGCTACAATGGTAGGTAATCAAGATTTAAGTGAGTTTGAACGTAGTGTTATAGTCGGCGCACAAGCGATTGAACACAGCATCTTTGAGGTAGCGATGAAATGGCGATTTTCCCATACGAGCACTTCACGAATGTACTGTGAATATCAGGAATCCGGTAAAACTTCAAATCTACGACGTCGCTGAAGCCGGAAAAAATTCTACAAGAACGGGACCAACAACGACTGAAGAGACTCGTTCACATGACAGAAGTGCAACACTTCCGCAAACTGCTGCAGATTTCAATGCTAGGCCGTCTACAAGTGTCAACGTGCGAACCATTCAACGAAACATCACCGATACGGGCTTTCGGAGCCGAAGTCCCACTCATGTACCCTTGCTGACTGCACGACAAAAAGTTTTACGCCTCGCGTGGACCCGTCAGCACAGACATTGGACTTTTGACGACTGGAAACATGTTGCCTGGTCGGACGATTCTCGTTTCAAATTTTATCGAGAGGATGGACGTGTACGGGTATGCAGACAACCTCATGAATCCATGGACCCTGTGTGTGGCTCTGAACACTATGCGACTTAACTTCTGAGGTCATCAGTAGCCTAGAACTTAGAACTAATTAAACCTAACTAACCTAAGGACACCACACACATCCATGCCCGAGGCAGGATTCGAACTTGCGACCGTAGCGGTCGCTCGGCTCCAGACTGTAGCGCCTAGAACCGCACGGCCACTCCGGCCGGCGGACCCTGTGTGTCAGCAGGGGACTGTTCAAATTGGTGGAGGCTCTGTAATGGTGTGGGGCGTGTGCAGTTAGAGTCATATACATCTAGATACGACTCTGACAGATGATACGTACGTATCTTGTCTGATCAACTGCATCCATTTGTGTCCATTGAACATTCCAGCTGACTTGGGCAATTCCAGCAGCGTAATGTGACACTCCATGTGCCCAGAATTGCTACAGAGTGGCTCCGGAAACACTCTTCTGAGTTTCAAAACTTCCACTGGCCACCAAACTCGCCAGACATGAACGTTATTGCGCATATCTGGGATGCCTTGCGCTGTTCGGAAGAGATCTCCAACCCTCGTACTCTTACTGATTTATGGACAGCCCTGCAGGATTTATGGTGGCAATTCCCTCCAGCACTTCTTCAGACATTAGTCGAGTGCATGCCACGTCATGTTGTGGCACTTTTGGGTGTTCGCGGGGTCCTTACACAATATTTGGAAGTTGCACCAGTTTCTTTGGCTCTTCTGTAACCATTATACTACTCTGTGTTACCACTGTATTAAAGAGATTGATAATTAAATTACACAGTAATAAGAAACGGTTGTTACAATTTGATTTCGATTTCTTCTCGAAAAATCTACGTCGCAGACCTGAATCAGGCACACACAAAATTTTATTACCTACTAACTGGGATTTTTTTTTAGTTGACGTTCAGTCTAGTGGGAACACATCACCATTTGACGATGGTGTCGCCTACCGTTCAGCTCCCTTAGCGTCTACAGTCTGATTAAAATTACTTGATTGTTGAAGCTTCACGCGTTGGAGCAGGTTACCTCTAATCAGAGCGCTCAGCGTCACGCCTGTAATGTTCGCCGTTGCCAAACTGCCACAATAGTTGGTCAGTTCACTTCCAATTCCTTGTGTGGTATTCTTTTTTGATGTGTTTGGATCCAGTATCTGGTGTGGCCTTTTTATTTCGTATTTCGTCATACATGATAACAACACCAAAAACGACACACACACACATTCTTACAACGATGCTAACACAATAAGCGCGTTTCATATACAGCACTAACCAAACACTATTGGATTCTTCCTTATAAGACGCGATTTAGCATTACATAGACAGTCACCACAATCACAGAAATGGGCGTACATTAGATACGCTTCGCATGACATTGCGTGAACCGGAATTTTTTAAGCCTGGAAATTCATTGTTGCGACTGCAGCACCAGAGTCATATTTATAACGACGTTATGCAGAGTGATGGAATAGGGTAATGGTTAGTGTACAAACCTGATATGTAAAACGTGTTAGGTTCGAATCTCGTTATATGCTGCGAATTTTTTTTTCATTTCTCAGTCTAATCAAAAGACTTGTTCTGTTATTTGCTTAATTAATTGGTTTCAATATAATTTTTTGTTTGTAATATTTTGCCGCATCTTTTTCATCACTGTATCGATTTTTTTATTTGCTCTTGTTTTTCTTCGTATCATTCTTTTTTCGTTTGAAAGATGTCTGTGTGACCTATAATCTGCAACTAAGTGGCAAACAGGACCAATCATTAGTTGGTAATGGAGCAACTCGTGTAGTCAGTGTGAGGGTACTTTTAGGTAAAGAATGATAGCTAGAAATTACAGTCTGCGTTTTGTGTTGAAACTGAAAACTTTCTGCTTTGAGTTTGCTTGTAGAGGTTAGCTCTAATCGTCGTTAACAAAGCTATCGTGATTTTGGCTCTCCAGCAGACTATTGACTGCTGTTTTCTCGGATGCTTTGCACATCACAAGGTTGTGGTTATGTTAGGACACGAGTTTAAATTCAGGGCTACAAAACGCGTCGTCTGCCTCAGGTCAGTCAGTGGTCACTTAAAATCAGCTGAGACATAGCACCTAGCATTTTCGGCACATTTCGCGGCGGCGGACGCTTCCAACATTACTCCGCTCTTACACATTAACAGCATTTATGAAGTGACCCGCCGTGTCTTTGTGTTACATATAACCGAGCTGTAGCCGCCAGCCGGTATGGCTTCACTGTAGCAGCAAGTGACAGCCGTCACCCACCTGTCAAGTAATTTTAATCGGACTGTCACAGTCTCATAAATAAAGTCACTACACTCTCTGGTGCGGAAGTTGTTACCGTACCACAGCTGTAGCGACACAAGCGCTCCAAGCGATGAGAAAGCAGTCACATGCGTCTTAAGGATATTGTCTGTTTCTAATTAATTTCTACTTAATTAACGGAATAGCAATTATATTTTTGCGTTCCATACGTTATAAGTTACCAAGAGAAATGAATTATCGCAATGTACGCATAAAGACAGCCGAATCATGCCGGTTCAATTAAATAAGCTACAAGGGACCGACGACCTTTTTAGTCCGGTCCCTTCAACCCCCACAAATCAATCAACATAAGCTACAACCCATTCATGAAGAAATATTTTCGAATATGTCTATATGTGCAGCTTATGCCGCTGAAAGCAAGAGAATGCAAATTCATTTCATGCATGAGAAGCATATATTTCTATTGTTTGTTATTATTTTCATAGGCATTTCCACTTCCCTTGTCACTTAAAACTTATTTATGGAGTCCAATGATTCGCCCTTTCTTACACTTCACTCGACTTCCTAATACAAGACAATTTCCTTGAATGTAATTACTTTTGCTGCAAAAGCGAATATGTTGAAGATTCTTGCCATTTGTGGTTTAGATTTAGCAACAACTTGTGGAACTTTTTTCTCCTGTGTTGGGAAACAGTTTCATTGCTTTTGGCGGTTTATTGTCACGTCCGTGTGGTTTTCCCTTAAGCTACAGTTGTGATGGCTTATTTGCTACGTGGAATAATGTAGCTATTACATTCTACATAGGCTTCCGACGTTCCACATTCACTGATTGGGCTGAAAGTGTAGCGACCAAAACTCTGCTTTGTTGGACAAATATACGACGTCTTTCTGTAAAAGGTGAGGTCTTCTGGTGCTTACTAGCAAATTTTTGATGTTAAAGGAAAACGACATTATTCAGCAAATGTCTGTACATTACAAGAGAGTCGAAAATAAAAGTTATGATATGCACCATATATCCCAGGGCCCTTGGGAAACTAAATAATCACAAATGTAGTGTAATTTTTTTGTTATTTTCAATTTTTATGGCACTGTAAACACAACCTATTGAGAAAACTGTGTTCAAAACCAATGTAAACGTCAGAATTCGCACTCATCCGATATCGCAGCATTTTCAAAAATCTTTGAGAAATAATGTATTCAAAAGTGGTTAGCCATCTCAACAGTAATGGGATAATTAGTAAATCACATTTCGGATTTCAGAAATGCTGTTCCACTGAGACAGCAATATATAATTTCACTGTCCACATACTAGAGTCTTTAAATAGTAGGAATATTCTGTGACTTATCCAAAGCATCTGATCGTGTGAACCATGACATTGTATTAGAGAAAGTACAGTTCTATGTTGGAAATGGAACAGCATATGAGTGGTTTAAGTCATATCTACAGAACAGGAAGCAAAAAGTCTCTTTATATGCTTCAAGTGATTCAAAGGAGTTTGCCACTTCATCTAACCGGGGTGGAACTACATTAGGTTGGTTGGTTGTTTCGGGGAAGGAGACCAGACAGCGAGGTCATCGGTCTCATCGGATTAGGGAAGGACGGGGAAGGAAGTCGGCCGTGCCCTTTGAAAGGAACCATCCCGGCATTTGCCTGTAGCGATTTAGGGAAATCACGGAAAACCTAAATCAGGATGGCCGGACGCGGGATTGAACCGTCGTCCTCCCGAATGCGAGTCCAGTGAACTACATTAAGTGTTCCACAAGGTTCGATGATGGGTCCCCTACTGTTCTTGATATATGTGAATGACCTCCCTTCTTGTGTGAAACAAGATGCTGAACTGACACTGTTTGCTGATGATACAAGCATAATTATTAATCCAGTAAAAAAAATGTCAGTTAGAAAATGATACAAATAAGGTGTTTGGAAAAGTTATTAAGTGGTTTTCTGCGAATGGGCTTGCTCTGAACTTTGAAAAAACACAATGCATCCAATATTCTGCTGCAAAAAACATAACACATCAAAAGAAGTCAGTAGCCAGGGTAGAGGACACTAAGTTTTCGGGTGTACATATAGATGAGAATCTTAATTGGAAAAGTCATATTTTGGATCTCCTAAAGCGACTAGGTTCAGCAACTTTTGCAATCAAAATAATTGCCAATTTTGAAGATGTAAAAATTAGTAAGCTAACATATTTTGCATGCTTCCACTCTCTGATGTCATACGAAATAATATTCAGGGGCAACTCAACATTTAGGCAAAAGGTATTCACTGCTCAAAAGAAAGTAGTTAGAATAATGTGTGGAGTTCATAGTCGCACATCTTGTAGGCACCTGTTTAAAAGGTTAGGAATTCTTACAACTGCTTTACAGTACATTTACTCAGTAATAAAAAAAATTTCTCAACAACATGGACCAGTTTAAAATCAACAGCGACATTCACGATTACAATAACAGAAAAAAGAAAGACCTACACTATCCTTTACTTAATCTATCTTTGGCACAGAAAGGGGTAAAATATGCTGTTATAAAGCTTTTTGATAAATTACCAGATGAAATAAAATGTGTAACAGAAAGCAGTAATAGTTTCAAAAACAAATTGAAGTCATACATCCTTGACAACTCCTTATATACCATATATGAATTCTTGAATATGAGTAAATAAATCTGGAGTTACAATATATGCATTTTGTGCCATTTAAGGGAATGGGATAGATAATAGAAATATTTAAGTAGTGCGGTATGCGTACTGTAAGACCTTCAGTACACACACCATCAAATTATTTGACTTGTCGCTCTAACGAAGTAGGCGAGTGTCAGCAATGTCTCGTGGTCTTATCGTGACGTGTTTATCTTCTGCCGTTAGGTCAGACGATAGAAATACCACTTGCACGCTTAGAGTAGCAGATTGACGGTGACCAACTTTAAACAGAACTCAATTAATTTTCACACATATTTATTAAAATAATAACAAGCATAAAAACTACTTGACTTGGTTCTGGATGCTATTTACAATTGACAATCTGAAGTTGCTTTGGTATTGGTACGTTAATCTTAGTCTCACATTTATCTCTGATACTTGACAAAAGTGTCTATACATTTATCTTCATGGCTATGTACAGGAATGTGGTAATCTTATTAGGCGCAGACTGAAACTTGACTGTAGACTGGTACAGACTGATGCAAACAAATGCAGACTGGTACAGACTGATGCAGACTGATACAGACTGACTAATCGGAGGTCTGTACACTCGTTATAATACCTCATGCGTTCATGTATCACTGCATGAGTGTGATCCGCGAGGAGAAAAGGTTCAACGTTAGCAGCAATCTTATTGGCTGTGTTACATATTAATATACATGTAAGTAGGCTGTTTAGGTTTTTATGTTGGTAACGCCATGTAACGCTCTATATGAAAATCACTGTGTTGTGTGAAGGCTGTGGTTGGTTTGCATTGTTGGAGTAGTATTCGCCATTGTAGTGTTGGGCAGTTGGCTGTTAACAGCGTGTAGCGTTGCACAGCTGGAGGTGAGCCGCCAGCAGTGGTCGATGTGGGGAGAGAGATGGCGGAGTTTTGAGAGCAGATGATCTGGACGTGTGTCCATCAGAGACAGTAAATTTGTAAGACTGGATGTCATGAACTGCTATATATTATGACCTTTGAACACTATTAAGGTAAATACATTGTTTGTTCTCTATCAAAATCTTTCATTCGCTAACTATACCTATCAGTAGTTAGTGCCTTCAGTAGTTTGAATCTTTCATTTAGCTGGCAGTAGTGGCGCTCGCTGTATTGCAGTAGTTCGAGTAACGAAGATTTTTGTGAGGTAAGTGGTTCATGAAAGGTATAGGTTATTGTTAGTCAGGGCCATTCTTTTGTAGGGATTTTTGAAAGCCAGATTGCGTTGCGCTAAAAATATTGTGTGTCAGTTTAAGCACAGTCATTTATAATTTTTGTAAGGGGACGTTTCACGCGGATCGGCGGAAGCAGAATTTGGTCCGTCTCTATGGCAGCGCCATCTCGTAGTGCAGAGACGGACAGCGCTGCGCCTGCGCTGTTGTGCTTAGTGGGGCGCGCTATAGTTGGAAAGTTGTGTACGCACTGACTACGCGGAACTATGTACACAACAGGTAGAACACTATAATGTAAACAAAACAAAAAAAACTTGTTTCCTGTGTGCATTTCTTGTGCATTTGACACGTTCCACATCATAACGGTTTTTCCGTGCTATTGATCAATGGAACACGTAACTAATTAACTAAATAACTAACTCGCATTCAGAATGGTCGCTTGCTGGCCGCTTGGGGTGCTGCTGTCGTCGGGGTAAGAAAAACGAGACGGAGTGTCGCGGCTGTGGACGGTGACTGTAATGTGAATCGGGCTCACTACGACGATGTTACTGCATTTTCGTGGAGGCAGTGGTCCCGAGGACGCTGTGTCTTGCTGCAGGCACGGCCGTGCTGCCAGTGAGTCGACGGCCGCCGCACCTGCGCTGCGTGGAGTGCTGGCCGGCCACAGCCGCTAGTTGCCGCCGTCCCTGCCCCGCGCCGTAAATCATGGCCGGCGCCTTTGTGGGCCTTCGGCTGGCTTCCCTCGGCGCTCGGCGCGGCTACCGTAGCTTACGGCCACGCTGTTAATGAGCGACGCGACGTGCCGCGCCTGGAACCCTAGACGCCGGACCCATGAATTTCAATTACGGGCCGCGGCACACCCGCCCACTATTAAGACAGACGGGCCCAGCCGTCGGCTGTCATTAGCGGAAAGTGGACAGCGTGCAAGAAGTTGCTGCTGCTGCTACTGTAGTCTCATGCCGTGACCTCTCTCGCGAATGCGAAAGGAAAGACGACGTTATTTAGCGACTGGACCAGGTATGGTACCGTACCTATTGTCACGTCTCTAGCGATAGTGGAATGTAACGCCAGTCATTGTTTCCCAATGACTTTCGGTCAAACGACTGTGAAGACATAAAACTTTTTCACCAAAGTAGATGACATGCACCGGGGTCACAAAACTTATGAGATACCTCCCAATGTCGTGTCAGCCCTCCTTTTGCCCAGCGTAATGCAGCAGCTCGACGTGGCATGGTCTCAAGAAGTCGTTGGAAACCACCTGCAGAAAACTGACCCATGTTGCCTCTATAGCCATCCACGACTGCGAAATTGTTGTTGGTATAGGATTGTGTGCATGAACTGACCTCTCGATAATGTCCCATAAATGTTCGATGGGATTCATGTCGGGCGATGTCGGTGGACAAATCATTAGCTCGAAATGTCCACATTGTTATTCAGATAAGACACGAACATCTGTGACCAGCTGACATGACGCATTCGTTGCTTGGGAAATGAAGTCCATGAACGTCGGCAAACGGTGTCCAAGTAGCCGAACATGACCGAGCACTCACTCCGTTCCATGTAAACACAGTCCTCACTATTATGGAGCCACCATCAGCTTGCACAGTACCTTGTTGACGGCTTGAGTCAATGGCTTCGTGCGGTCTCCCCCACACTTGGATCCTACCATCAACTCTTACGAACTGAAATGGGGACTCATCTGACCACGCCACGGTTCCTCTGTCGTCCAGGGTCCAACCGACTTGGTCAAGAGCGCAGATGTCCTTCGGGTGATGTCGTGCTGTTAGAACTCGCGTAGATCATCTTCTGCCGTAGCTAATTAATGCCATATTTCGTCGCATTATCGTAACGGATGCATTTGCCGTACATTCCACATTGATATCTCCGGTTATTTCACGCCGTGTTGCTTGTCTTTTAGCGCTAGAAACTCTACGCAAACGCCGCTGCTCTCGGTCATTAAGTGGAGGCTAAAAAATGGTTCAAATCGCTCTGAACACTATGGGACTTAACATCTGAGGTCATCAGTCCCCTCGAACTTAGAACTACTTAAACCTAACTAACCTAAGGACATAATACACATCCATGCCGAGGCAGGATTCGAACCTGCGACAGTAGCAGTCGCGCGTTTCCGGACTAAATCACCTAGAACCGCTCGGCCACCGCGGCCGGCTAACTGAAGGCCGTGGGCACCTATGTTATCTATGGTGGAAGGTAATTCCTGAAATGTGGTATTCTCGGCCCACTCTTGACACTGTGAATCTCAGAATATTGAATCCCTAACGATTTCTGAAATGAAATTTCCCATGCGTCTAGCTCCAACTACCATCCCGCGTTCAAAGTCTGTTAATTCCCGTCGTGTGGCCATAATCACGTCGAAAATCTTTTCACATGAACAACCCGAGTACAAACGACAGCTCCGTCAGTGTCCTGCCTTTTTATGCCTTGTGTTCGCGATGCTACGGCATTCTGCATGTGATGAGTAATTGGCAGTAATTGAAATTAATTATGAACATGTTCAAAAATAAGACACAAATGCGAGGCCGTTCTATGACTATTTTTTATCGAGTCTACCTACAGTTTTGAGTATCTTGGCAATCTGCCACCTTGTTGTAGGACTAGTAATGAAATGGAAGATGCATCAAGTCACAATAGGAACCAAACAAGAAGGACAGAGGCAAAATTGCTTAACCGAGATGAATCAAGGAAACGGACGATGTTATCCATTATTCCGAAATACAATCACAACAATGCTTACCGTATTACTATTGGTGGAGTCTCGATGCCGGACGCTCGCGGCGCAAATGGCGTGACTGCGCAGTAGCAACCAATGTGGTTGCTGCACGCGTCCTGTCACGGTACGTGCTAATCATATCGCACTTCCCATTATTCTATGGTTACACTACTGCAGAATAATCACTGGAAGCAATCACATACATTAAATATCTAGAAGTGTGCATACGAAACGGTTTAAAATGGCACATCCACATAAAACTAATCATAGGTAAGGCAGATGCCAGACTGAGATTCACTGGAAGAATTTTCAGTAGGTGTAATCCACCCACAAACGTGGTAGCATATACCAGTTTCATAAACATAGCTGGCTGCTAGCGACTTGTCGTGATTTCTCACTCTGAATTATTTTAAGTGAGACAAGGATCCATAGTGCGATGTGTATTTTATTTTACATAATTGGATGAGGTCACAAACTGATTGTGAACAACCTGTCAGTGACAGCATTGTCTCTTGAAACACGTAGTTGATAGCAAATACAGTTAAAGTGGTTAAATGCAAATAATTTTACTGATAGAGTATATCAACCGATACCTCAGTCCGAAAAATGTTTATTATTATTATATATAACGTATATATGTATAAGGCAAATAGTAACGACCCCATAACACTCCTCTGGAGTACTGGAAAATTACTTTTGCATCTGACAGTTTCATCGCTTTAAGAACGACGTGCTGAGCTTTATCTGCTAATAGTAAACCTTGAATCCAGTCATAAAACTGGTCCGATATTCATTAATGTTGTATTTTCGTAACCAAGTGACAGTGTCAAACTGTGCCCAACACCTTCTGTAAGTCGAACACGGCGTCAACCCGGGCGCCGTTGTTTACGGGTCTCATCGACGAACAGCTAGCGCCTCGCTATGCCAGCTTCTGACTGGCTGAACTTGAGTCACATCACGTCATTTAGTTGCTAATGAAAATGTCGATGTGTCCGATACAAGTATATCTATTACTTGCCCTTCACTTTCAGAGCAATTACAAAGAAGTAACACCAAATATACACTGTCTGAATAAAATTACCCTAACATATATTAGTGAATATTAATATGGGTGTGTTCACCCCTCGCATTTGTGATGGCTTTAACTTAGCTGGAGACAATTTCAATGAGGTTTCTGAATTGCTGTGGAGGAAGGGCAGCACATTCTTCCCCAAGAGCCAATACCGGCTGAGGTAGTAATGTTGGACGCTGGGGTCTGCAAATAAGTTGACATTCTAGCTCAACCAAAAAGTGTTCCTTTCGGTTCAGATCGGTACTCTGGCCAGGCCAGTCCATTTCAGGAATGTTACTGTCCGCAAACTGTTGTCTCACAGACGCTGCTTTATGGCTCGTTGCATTGTAATACTGATACAAGTAGTCGTCGTCTCCAAACTGTTCCCCTACTATACACAGTACACAACGCTGTAGAATGTGTTCATAATCTTCTTCATTTAGTGTCTCCTTAAGCACGACAGGGAGACCACACCCTAACTACGAAAAACCCCTTCACACAGTGACACAACTCCCTCCATATTTCATTGTTGGCACCACACGTGATGGCAGGTATCGTTCTCCAGGCATTCCTCAAATCCGAACCTTTTCATCGGATTTCCACGTAGTATAGTGTGATACATCACTACAAATCACTCGTTTCCATTTACTCAATGTCCAGTGTCTTCGCTCTTTACACCATCTCAAATATCACTTAGCACTGACTTCAGGAATGTATGGCTTGTGAGGAGCTGGTGGATCATTGAATCCTAGTATTTTTAACTCCGTAACCACAGTCACTGAGCTAGCTGGATTGCTGGTAGCACTTTCTAACTCAAGAGTGATTCCCACGGATGATTACATGCGATTTTTTACAACCGCCCTCCGCCTAGTCTCAGTTTATCTGTGGTTATTCCTCCGCGTTTTCACTTCACATTTGCATCACCAACAGTCAATTTGGGCAGCTTTAAAACGGTTGCAATGTCCCTGTTGTATTTGTGAAGTGACGCCCTATGACTAGTCCACGTTTGAAGTCAATGATCTTCCCTATTCTGCTGTTACTGCTTCTCTACTGACAACACAGTACTCCCTGCTTTCTTTTGTATTGGCGAATCCGCCTCTCGTGGAGTATAGCAGTCAGTTCGACATTACGTAGGGAAATCCAGATACTTTTGACCAGACAGTGTACGCTAAATGACAGTGTTCCACAGATAAGGTAAGAAAAACAACCCGTGCTAGCTAAGAGGCGGTTGGGTTGTTTTGGAGAGGAGACTAGACTGCGAGGTCATCAGTCTCATTGGATTAGGGAAGGGTGGGGAAAGAAGTCTGCCGTGCCTTTTAAAGGAACCATCCCGGCATTTGCCTGGAGCGACTTAGGGAAATCACGGACAACCTAATCAGGATGGCCGGACGTGGGATTGAACCGTCGTTCTCCCGAATGAAAGTCCAGTGTGCTAACCACTGCGCCATCTCACTCGCTACTAGCTAAGACAGATACTGTCAAACACAAACCGAAAGCCAAATAAACAGCATTTTCTTTTGCAATACTGGGCTGTAGTTTTCAGCCTCAGTTTCCTTCAGGTGAGGGTAAAGGAATTCGCCATATTCAGAGCGCCTTCTGCAGACATTTAAAGTAAAGCTTAATGAAATGCCAGTCCTCACTGTGAGTGTCACCTCTTACAAGGGAACCTCCCCATCGCACCCCCCTCAGATTTAGTTATAAGTTGGCACAGTGGATAGGCCTTGATAGACTGAACACAGATCAATTGAGAAAACAGGAAGAAGTTGTGTAGAACTGTGAAAAAATAAGCAAAATATACAAACTGAGTAGTCCATGGGCTATATAGGCAACATCATGGACATTTTCAGTTCAGGAGCGCCGTGGTCCCGTGGTAGCGTGAGCAGCTACAGAACGAAAGTTCCTTGGTTCAAATCTTCCCTTGCGTGAAAATTTTACTTTCTTTATTTTTGCATAGTTATTATCTGTCCGTTCGTTCATTGAAGTCTCTGTTCACTGTAATAAGTTTAGTGTCTGTGTTTTGCGACCGCATCGCAAAACCGTGCGATTAGTAGACGAAAGGATGTGCCTCTCCAATGGGAACCGAAAACATTTGATCGAAAGGTCATAGGTCAACCGATTCCTCCACAGGAAAACACATCTGATATATTCTATACGACACTGGTGACGGCATGTGCGTCACATGACAGGAATATGTTGTCGATCCTCCTAACTTGTACACTTGGCGAATGGGTAAAAAGATTCTTCTACCTTGCCCGATTTAGGTTTTCTTGTGGATGTGATAATCACTCCCAAAAAAGTGATGAAAACATAAGAGTTTGTCACATAAACTGAAAATAAAAAATTAAACTTTTCACTCGATGGAAGATTTGAACCAAAGACCTTTCGGTCCGCAGTTGCTCGCGTTACCACGAGACCCCTGCGCTCGTGTATTCCTTGAGTCTTTGATGTTGCCTATCTTCCCATGAACTACTCAGTTTGTATATTTTGCTTATTTTTTTACAGTTCCACACAACTTCTTCATGTTTTCTCAATTGATCTGTGTTCAGTTTTTCAAGGCCTATCCACTGTGCCAACTTATAACTAAATCTGAGGGGGGTGCGATGGGGAGGTTCCCTTGTTAGAACGAACGCGCCATTCGCCTTTGTGACAGAAGAAGTCAACTCCGCGGCTTCGAAGCGCTGGCCGTGGAAGGCAGCGAGCGCTCTGTCGTAATAACGAGACATTTAAAAACGATCCGGCCTGGGCGGTACGTTACGCAGCACACAACCCGATATGTGTGAAGGCCAGCCGGGAGTGTGAGAGACTAACGTCTCAGGGTCGCCCCCCTGCGACGCCGCTAAACCAGTTTCAGATAAAACGCTCTCTCATAGCCACGTAATTCGAGTAAAATATTATCAATAACACGCCTGTTTGAAGCAGCCTTCTTGCTCTGTCAAACCAAATTACTCTCGGTTTTTCTTTTCCTTTTTGAATTGAGTGATGCGTTCTCTTTATTAGTGCAGCAAACGGCATATTGTCCGTATATTAATGCTTCTAAGTGCAAGTCAAGTTTTTATTATCTCTCAAACTATTTTTCATCGGCTAGAAACATATCATCAACCTCAAAATAATTTAAATGCATAAAAGTACTATGTAAGATATATAGCTCGGTACGTATCATCCGCTTATAATCACAACTTAAATATGTCGGACAAGTGTCGCCATCGACTACATCGACAGTATGGTCCATTTTGTCTGCAAGAACCTGAGATTTCGGTAAGGAACAGGCTAGAATTGTAAAATAAAGAATACGCAATATGATACGTCATCGAACAAACAGGTAAGTCATGATATTCTGTGGAAAACTTGAACGAACGTCAGATTTTGCAAGCTGCATCTTTGTCCATTAGCCGGCATGTACCATTTACGCGTTAGATCTGAGTGTGATACACATCGTAGGCTACAAGGTACATGTCCTAAGGTGAGTGCAATAGCCAGAACACTTGCAGCCTGGACGGAGAACATGGTGAGCACGATATGCCTACTTGACAATCCTGCACAACTTCTTGTGATGACCAGGTTACCAAATGGCATATTTAAGCAGGAAAATGCAACACCTCGTTGTATTTTACATGATAAATTACTCGAGAAATGTATGGATTTTGACTGATTGATCGCTCGTTTGATTTGTCTCCCACAGAGCGTATCTGGGATGCAGTGGGAAGACGCATAGATTCATACCATCCTCAAGCAGGCTCCATGAACTGACACAGAATGTCAAACCTCTGCAGTGCTGTTAAATTTTAGGGAGAATACCAAGTGGGCTGATGTTTGTGTGGGAATTTGAACAGATGGGGAGGGCGTACTTGGATAGTCCGTGTAGTTGCTCAAAGCCATTGAGCCATCGTCGGCGTAGTGGTTAAAGCATACATTAGCCAGTTCTTCCTTGAATTAAGCTACATCCGCACCGCACTACTACCCACACGCTTGATGATGACGAGGGCGATATATGCTGCCATGCAAATGAACAGGACGCCGAATGTGATTGAAAGCAAACACCCCACTACAAAGTGGCACGCTGTGTGGCAGGCAGTGAATGCCACCACCCTTGATACTGACGTGCAATCTGCATGGTACGTAACTGTTAATGGGAAACAGTTGTGCCAGTCCCGCCTACATCGCATCCACCTCGCTGATATACCCTTGTGTGCCACATGCCAAGTGACTGACACGGATGAACATCGTTTCGAATGCCGGTCGGCAAACGACGTTTGGTATTTGGTGCGTCAGATGTTGGCTTTTCTCACACGCACGACTCCCGACAGGATAACTACCCGATCACTTCGTTTCCCCGATAAGATTTATTTCCTAAGAGCAAAAACGAGCTCTGTGACGTGGATCAGCGGCCACGCTGTTCAGTACCTATTCGGTAATGGCGAAAAGACAGTACCCGATTTTTGGTATTACCTCAACGAACGACATTGTGCGATCGTCAAGAACCCTAAATATAGGCAATATTTTTCTAATTTTTTTTGGAGCGCATTCCATAATCCGCCTCGCAGCTGGATTATCGATGACATGAGAAGATAACCATAACACCTCTTCCCAGGTCATTTTTTTATGAGATTGAACAAACAACAGAAACAACATAGCAACGAGGCGACAGTCATCGAAAAATTCGCAGCGGGCTATAGTATGGAGCATCCTTTGTCGTAACGGGACGACTTCCTATTATTCTGTTTATGTAGCCGAAGAGGAACGGCCTTCCTTTTATCCATTTGTATAAAAATAAAATAAAATAAAATAAAAATAAAAAAGCAGACAAACTAACCTTCCAAAATCCTTTTTCCTTTTTTTCGTTTTTGTTAAAAAAAAGTGGCTAGGATAGCTGGCTATTAAAAAAAAATGCCCATTTGTGTTACGTACGCATTTTGTTATTTTAATTAGTGTAGGTTTTGAAAAAAAAAGCCTTGCCTCGTAACTAGGAGACCTGGGTTCAAATCTCGGCGTTGATACAAATTTTTATTCGTCACTTCTTTCTGCATGTATACGTGACAGCATATTTTTCTGTCATGGCCAAAAATTCCTCAAGATGACATTCGAAAGCTGTTTGCTTCCATGACACAACGAATAAAAACAAAGAGTGTATTCGTGCCTGTGGAGGTCACACCCGATATTGATGTTGAAAATACGAATCATTCCAAAATGTACCAAAAATTTCAGCATGGTGAACATCTGCGCAAAGTTTGCGTCACTAGTCGTGACTGTCGGATTTCTTGCTGACGATGTTTTTCTTTCATAGTCGATTTGAACTTCCTGGTGTTCCATTTTGCATTGTGTTGTTTCATTTATCATGAGAAATATGAATGACGAAAAGATTATTGTATCAGTAGGCAAGTGTTCCGTGTTTTGTGACCTGTCCTATCCGAAATAAATGGATACAGACTAAGAATTTCATCTGGAGTGAAAATTTAAACAAGTCGTACGAAGTTCTTGTTTATTTTTGTTCTTATTCGTTGTATTAGTAACGTCAACATCTTAAGAACCAAGATTATAAACCTTTTTCTCAAGGTTGCTCTCCTGTTCCACAAACTTACACTTCCTCACATCTAGGAAATTATTTAGCAGCGTACAAACACGGCATCTATTCAGTGAACATTTGTCTTACAAGAAAAGGATCTGTCACTGCATTCTCTCCTTGCGAATATAAATTTGATGGTTTGAATCGCACATTCCAAAATCCATTTCCTAAGTGAAGTAACTGCATATATTTATGTCGCAGTTTTTAATAAAATTAAGCAATAATCACGTGGCTAGAATTCATTTGGATGAATTTGTAACAACCAAGTAAGGTTACACATTTTCATCAAACACCGAGCCATTCTGTGGGCATGATATCTGTTCTGCAGTGTGTTTCTAGGTTTTTCAGACTAACTTACAATGAGATGAGAGAACTTTCTGACATTCTCCAGTATCCATAAAATTTAGTTTAGGACAGTACCCCCGTGTTGGCCTCCGCCTGAAATCAATTACTCGTGGCACCGACTGCACTTGCATGGCTAGCTGAAATACAATGAAATTTAGAATAAAACAGAAAACTTTGAATGACTAGAGATAGGAGGTTCATATTCACAGGACATGTACATTAATATGTTCTGCTGAAATGTTTAGCATTTCAGTCACCTCGGTTCGGCATGTGTCCTGTTGCCAACTAGGCACGGGATCTGCCACGAGCCCTGACAACTTGTTCCATGCGTGATGCCATTGACACGTAGAAGGCGCGAATGGCGTCCTGTGATATAGCCATCCATGCTGCATTCACCTGGTTCCAAAGTTCACCTGTGTTGATTGGCATTGGGTCAGAGCACTGCACCCGTCGGTTCACCGTATCGATTGGAGACAAGTCTGCTGATCTGGCGGGTAATGGCAAAAGGCTGACATCCTGTGACACCAAAAAGGCACGTGTTCGTGCAGCAACATGTGGCCGTGCATTGCCTTGCTGAAAAATGGCGTTTGAAGTGTTGTGCAGAAGGGATATGGCTACGGGTCGCAGGATGTGATTCACGTAGGTCACAGTGGTCACAGTGTCCTGGACATGCACCAACTGTAATTTGTGTTTGTACCCAGTAGAAACTCACACCATAAAGCCTCGAGTTGGCACTATTTGTCTTGTGCGAATGCATTCACTCTGATGCCGCTCCCCCTGTCTGCTGCTAACCAAAATCCCACTGACGTCGTTCCATACACCACTGCTGACTAGGATGTTTCTGCACATTCGTCAAAATTGGGAGGAGAAGTGGACGACGTGCATGGACTGTCACCCCTGATAGTGTAAGAAGTGTTCCACTGTTCCACTGTTGCAGAGCCGAGGAATCCTGCAGTGCCATTCGGATAAGGTGTTAGTCTTCTCGGAAGGGGGCGGGGGGGGGGGGGGTGAGACCTGACACATCTCGACGTGTTCCACGGCCTTCCATGAATCATTCTGCACACACCCGTTCACACACCAGTTGCACTGCTGCAACACTTCGTACCACATGAGCAGCAGTTTCCCAGATGTATGCATCACATTCTCTCACGACAATAATTCGCGCATACGTCTGCGAGGCATCCTGCACACCTGTTCAAGTCACACTGATCCATTACCTTCAGTTTATAGTGACGACGAGAGCCGCGGGAACGTTTTATCGGTAGGCGGTGTTGGGCCGCGATATCGAGGTTGACCTTGAACCAGCGGGTTGACATGGTTCAAATGCTAATCATTTCTGCAGGAAATACTAATGTGCATGTCCTGTAAATGTGAACGTCCTATCTCTAGTCTTTCAAGGTGTACTGTTTTTTCTTAACATGAGTGTAATTCCATAAAATACGCTCGCCAGTGTAATATTAGTTTGTAATTTCTTTGACAGAATGGTCATGCACATTAATCGAAATAAAAATTTGTTAGAGCAAAAAGCATCGCTTCAATCCAACTCGCAGGGCTAGACATCAATATAGTGACCGTGGATCGATTCCAGATTCAAAAATGAGCGGTGGCAGCAACGCACAATCTATTGTTTGGGCCCTTCAAGTAAAAGTATTTACAGACACAGGAGTCCTGGTAAAAAGTGCATATATTCTTAATGACTTTCAATGCACAAACTCATGGAAATCCAATGAGTGTAGGAGAAAGCAGAACCCTTTAGCCTGGGTTTTTATACATCGAGTGTTTACCTTCACATTGCAACGTTGGTTACCGGGGCGACAATGATCTCAGTGGTGCATTGTCCTGGCGTCAGAGCATAGGCTAATTCTTCTTGGAGGGGATCGCACGAAACGTCTCGTTTCTATGGGTGCGTTTATGTTACAACCTCGCTGCCGGCCGGTGTGGCCGTGCGGTTCTAAGCGCGTCAGGTTGGAACCGCGTGACCGCTACGGTCGCAGGTTCGAATCCTGCCTCGGGCATGGATGTGTGTGATGTCCTTAGGTTAGTTAGGTTTAAGTAGCTCTAAGTTCTAGGGGACTGATGACCTCAGTAGTTAAGTCCCATAGTGCTCAGAGCCATTTGAACCATTTGAACAACCTCGCTGTTCGCTGGCATGGCCCGGTGATGATGACTCACACCCAATGCATTTCACCGGTCCGTTTAACCTGTACCATCGCTACTCGCCCCGCTGCTCACTACGATCCTCACCAGGCAATTATTCAAGCTGGTTTGCTTTTCAAGCTGCGGCCACTGGCGGATGTCCTGAAACTTCAGTCATGATTGGCTGCTTAAAGGTCACTGCAGGAGTGCCGTGTTTGATGCTGCTAGCACTCTGCTCGATACGTGAACAGCTGCAGGATAATTATTCCCGGCTAATACCGAGCTGCGACGTGCCAGCAACGGGCAGCGAGGTGCCAGTCCTGAGGATGCAGCATAAACCTACACTGACACTGTACATCTATAAGTGGACTCTTGTATCACCTCTCAAGCCGTTGTCCTTTCTTCAGCAGTTGGCTTCACAGAATTTGCTCTGTTGGGTGTTCCCACTTCGACAGACCAGCTGATGTTGTAAGCAGTTTCTTCCCACAGGAAGTTTCTTGGGAAGCTCAATTTGGTACGAGATCTGAGACTAACACTACCACTGCCTCCTTTGCCAAGTCTGAACTTAATGGCTTCGTTCTTACTGCCTGTCTCATGAAGCCGCCACTGTACAAAATTCCACCCAATACACATGTCGCAAATATGAGCCATGTCGTCGTCTCCAAAGCTCACGTCATTGACAGTCCGCAAAAAGTATGCGCAAAGATACCTCATTGCCTCAGTACCAAAATGGTTCAAATGGCTCTGAGCACTATGGGACTTAACAGCTGTGGTCATCAGTCCCCTAGAACTTAGAACTACTTAAACCTAACTAACCTAAGGACATCACACACATCCATGCCCGAGGTACGATACGAACCTGCGACCGTCGCAGCAGCGCGGTTCCAGACTGAATCGCCTAGAACCACTCGGCCACTGCGGCCGGCGCCCCAGTATCATACATCCAGAATTGCGTTTCTCTACAAGCTCCAGCATCATTCAGTTCAAAAAATGGTTCAAATGGTTCTGAGCACTATGCGACTTAACTTCTGAGGTCATCAGTCGCCTAGAACTTAGAACTAATTAAACCTAACTAACCTAAGGACATCACACACATCCATGCCCGAGGCAGGATTCGAACCTGCGACCGTAGCGGTCGCTCGGTTCCAGACTGTAGCGCCCAGAACCGCACGGCCACTCCGGCCGGCTCACTCAGTTCCCTGTACCGAGTAAAACGTTAACTTTCTGCTGCTCCGGTTTCCGAAACGTGATGACCCACATCCGTTTCTTTTGACTTGTTTCGATTTCTTTTTCCTCTTCTTCACCCAAAATCAGAACCATTTTTCCTCTTCTTCACTCAAAAACAGAACTTTCATCAAAAGCTCACCCTAAAAAAATAACGTCATCTTGCCCACTATCAAATGATAGATGCATGAAGCCAAGACCAGTGAAGTCACAGCACTGTCATGTCACTGATGTGTGTGAACCTGGAAACATGGATCTAGACGTCCAAATTGGGATTTTAATCCCACACTGGAATGTCTGCTTTTCAGAAGCACGCAGATACACATCCGGGGTATGGATCCACATGTGCAGAGTGACACTTCCGCAGATGTACATATGCTGGAATAAATAGCTTTTTGAAGGTAGCTAATTACCCTGTTTAGCAGTGCAGCACAGCGTGCTATAGTCTATGAGACTTGTTACTGCGACATTACTGTCACATATCGTCACGCGATGTATTTTCACTTTTTCCACCATTTAGTGGTTAGTTTTATTTAGAGTGTACCGGGCACACTTGCTAGGAGGAAAGCTTTGCGTTTTTCTGGGTGGAAAGGCGTTCTTCCAGTGTACTCTGTGGGTTACTTTCGTCGGCAGCAGGTTATCAGTAAATCTCCTTTGTAAGGGCGAATGTCCCCTAGGAGCTGAGCAGTTTTCGCGGAAGTTAGACTGCAGTCTGCTTTGTGCTTTTGTCGGCAGAGCCAGCACCTCTCCTCATCCTGATCGGAGGCCGTATTGCTGCCACATCGGTCCCCAGAGAATAACTGAACACGATATTTTTATCTATTCCGTTACGACATCAAAGGATGAGACACGGAAACAACGCCACCCAACCACTATGGGAAGGTACATCGCCTTCACTCCAATATTTGGTATGTCGATATCCTCATCCATCACATTGGAAGCAGCATTGATTCATATCCTCCATATACGGCTGCTTATGTGGGGAGTTGTGGAGGTAGATCTACTTTTTATGGTCATTCGATCGCCGCCTATCTTGAAGGTGACTTATCTCACGGCTGCCGTCTGGTGCTGATTTTGGGCAGATACAAGTGTCGCAACTGCAGCAGTGCAGTCCGTGTTCTGGACAGCTCATTACTTGCTTACTGTGCCATGCAACTTGTGTAGCTTAATCCGATTATAATTTGTGACATCTTGTTGTATCGTTAACTTTCGTTTTGCACGTTGCCCAGATGAGCAGATCTTATTCCGCTTTCACCATAGAGCCTTACCCACTGTTTGATATCACTCCACAGTGTTCATTTTGTAGCTTGATTCGTGTTTAAGAGAGCTCTGTTAATCTTTATTATGATTTTTGTCTGTCATTAGAGCAAATAAATATCTTTTAATTTCAGTCTTGACGTAGATTCCAAGATTTTTAAAACTGTTCTAAAACTTTTCCACGGTTAGGCGACCCATTACTGATAAATGTAGTCTGGTGAACACTTAAATGTGTTGTTTTCACTGTGATTGCATTATCGTTGTGTAAAATGGTCAATCTCAACGACCCGCTATATTAAGAACCAGTTGTTGCCAACAGTTGCGCTCGCATATAAGTAGCATTCTTATGGTGACTGATGGTCAGGAAGTGAGGTATTGTACGTGCAATAAGGTCAGCTGGCCTCACTATTCTGTCTGTTCAGGTAAGCAAGCTTCCACTTCCCCGGTCGCTGCTGAGTGGTTCTTGCGGATAGCGTGGGCAGGAGCATGCATTTATGCATTCCCTATTTCACCTTGTTAGGTGTCGATTTACATAGAGGTGAAAAAATGTCATGGGATACTTCCTAATATCGTGTTGGACCTCTTTTAGCGTGGCGTAGTGCAGCAACTTGAAGCTGCATTGACTCAGCAAATCGTTGGAAGTCCCCTAAGGAAATGTTGAGCCAAGCTGCCTCTATAGCCGCCACTGTTGTCAAGGGGTTGCCACTGCAGGATTTTGTTCACGAACTGATCTCTTGATAATGTCTCGTGAATGTTCGATGGTATTCATTTCGGGCGATCAGTGGTCAAATCATTCGCTCGAATTGTCCAGAATGTTCTGCAAACCAATCGCGAACAGTTGTGGCGCGGTAACAGGGCGCATTATCGTCCACACAGATGCCACCGTTGTTTGGAAAGATGAAGTCCCAGTAGCACAACCTGACCAGGACCCAAACCATTCCACATAAACATAATCCACACCGTTGTGGAGCTACCATCAGCTTACACAGGGCCTTGTTGACAACTTGGGTCCGTGGCTTCTTGTGTCTGCCTCACACTCGAACCCTACCATCAGCTCTTTTCAACGGAAATCTGGACTCATCCAACCGATATGGCCACGAGCCCAGGAGACGTGCTGCAGGCGATGTCGTGTTGTTAGCAAAGGCACTCGCGTCGCTCATCTGTTGCCATAGCCCATTGACGCCAATTTTCGCAGCAGTGTCCTAACGGATACTTCGTCGTACGTCCCATATTGGTTTCTGCGGATATTTCATTGCTTGTCTGTTAACACCAACAACTGTACGCAAACACCGCTACTCTAGGTCGTTAAGTGAAGGCCGTGGGCCACTGCGTTGTCCGTGGTGAGAGGTACTGCCTGGAATTTGGTATTCTCGGGACAGTCTTGACACTGTGGATCTCAGAACATTGAATTCCCCGAAAATCTCCGAAATGGAATATCCCACTCGTCTGCCTCCAACTACCATTCCGCATTAATTGTTGGTAAGGCGGGTTCTAGGTTGATATTCATTGGGAGATTCCTTAGAAAATGTAGCCCATCAACAAAGGAGGTGGCTTACAAAACACTCGTTCGACATATACTTGAGTATTGTTCATCAGTGTGGGATCCGTACCAGGTCGGGTTGACAGAGGAGATAGAGAAGATCCAAAGAAGAGCGGCGCATTTGGTAAGCGTGATAGCGTTACGGAGATGTTTAGCAAACTCAAGTGGCAGAGAGGTGCTCTGCATCGCGGTGTAGCTTGCTGTCCAGGTTTCGAGAGGGTGCGTTTCTGGATGAGGTATCGAATATATTGCTTCCTCCTACTTATACCTCCCGAGGAGATCACGAATGTAAAATTAGAGAGATTAGAGCGCGCACGGAGGCTTTCCGGCAGCCGTTCTTCCCGCCAGCGATACACGACTGGAACAGGAAAGGGAGGTAATGACAGTGCCCTCCGCCATACACCGTTTGGTGGCTTGTGGAGCATAAATGTAGATGTAGATGCAGATTCAAAATCTGTTAATTCCCGTCGTTCGGCCATAATCACATCGAATAACTTTCCACATGAATCACCTAAGTGCAAATGACAGCTCCGCCCATGCACTGCCTTTTAATTACTTGTGTACGCGATACTGCCGCCGACTGTACACGCGCATATCGCTATACCATGACTTTTTATCACCTTAATGCATAATATTAGTATAGATTAAAAGAAAAGAACGAGCATTGAACTCGCTCGTCCTGTAGGATGAAATATTTGTTTTATAATGAGCACTGCACTTACGCTCCTCGAATCCAATCCATAACTGGAACCCAAGTTTCAAAAACCGCGACAAGTCACATATTTATTATAGCTTCACTTGGTTTTCCAACGTCAGACGAGGTATGGCTTTGGTTGGAAGGAGACACTTTGGTTCTGAGTGGATGAAATCAACGAATGTGGATTCAGAAAATCTGGTTGTGGTGACAGATGGTCTGCGGCTTAGCCCGAGGTCTACGTTTGGTTGGAACGTGAGAGTTTTGTTGTCAGTTGGCAAAGCCGGCGAATGTGAAGGCAAAAAGATACGTGAAGCGTCTCGGGCTCCGCAGGACATTCCATCCCCGCACAAGTGTGAGAGACCACGCAGGTGCGGGCAGGAGTGGGAAGGAGCCGCTCGCGCGTGGTGTTTACAAACTTTGCTGGAAGACAGTTGCTGGAGGCAGCAGCGCCGTTATCTGGAAGGCGGCTGTCCCTCAGAGCCGGCGCGCCTTAATGCAGGTCGCTGTCACGCGGAGAGACGTCAGATGAGGACCCAAGATTACCTGCCAGCAGCGCGATAATCCCGCGGACGTCGCACCGGCTCTTCCTGGGAGCGCGCGCCGCTTCGGCGATGGTGCCAGCGGCGTGTCAGCGCCCGCACGGCGGACTGCCCGGGCAAGGTGCTGTGAGGCAGTGCCCGATGGCGAGCTGCCGTCTGCACACCCTCGTGTGGAATGTGGCATTTCTATCCGAGCGAGCTGCTTGGCCTAGAACGTGTTGTCGCCGTGGTCTTCGGTCCGAAGACTGGTTTGCTGCAGGTCTCCACGTTAGTCTATGGTGAGGAATTCTTTTCATCCCTGCATAACTACTGCATTCAGTTGAACTTGCTCACAGCAGCCAAGCCTTGATTTTTCTGAACAATTTTTATCCCCACACTTCCCTCCGTTACCAAATTTATGGCTCCTTGACGTCTCAGGACATGCCCCGTCAATTGATCCCTCCCTTCAGTCACTTTGTGCCACACAGCTCTCTTCTTCCAAATTCTATTACGTACCTCTTAATAAGTTACCCAAACTGTTTATTCAATCTTCAGCATTACACACTGTGTCCCAGTTCCATTTGGACTGCTTGTGTGGAATTCCAAACTGATATGCTGTCTCGTGGTGAGTTGTGACTTAATTCCTTAAAGATCCAATAACAACGATGTAGAAGTTCAAAGCGCTAGCTTCAGTGCAGCAGGCGTCGTGACCACAGATGTAACAGTATGTGTCTGGTACTTTTTGGAGAATGGCGGTGGAGCAGCGAGGCAACATTAAATTTTTCCAGTCCTTCATCGTTCGTGGAAGAGAATTCATCTAATTTGACCCCATAACCGAGACACAGGTTTGTCGCTGCTCCTCCAAGAAATGATCCCACCCACAAAGTGAACATTATGGTGCGTTTTTGCCCAGAAAATGGATGAAAGCCCTGGATCACACCTTGTATTCCCCGGATTTGGCGCCAGCTGACTTTTGTTCCGCAAATTTAAGTTGGCTATGAATGGACAGAATTACAATGTAATTGAGTCATGTAAGTAAATCGTATTGTATTGTATTGTATGTTAACCGGGAACCTAGAAACGACGGAGAGGCTCCGTCCCCGCCGTAGCCGCGGTGGTCCACAACCCCACGACGACTACCGCAGCCGGCCGGCGTGGCCGAGCGGTTCTAGGCGCTACAGTCTGGAACCGCGCGACCGGTACGGTCGCAGATTCGAATCCTGCCTCGGGCATGGATATGTGTGTCGTCCTTAGGTTAGTTAGGTTTAAGTAGTTCTAAGTTCTAGGGGACTGCTGACCTTAGCAGTTAAGTCCCATAGTGCTCAGAGCCATTTGACTACTGCAGTCCACTTACCCCTCCGCCGCCCCACACCGAACCCAGGGTTATTGTGCGATTCGGCCCCCGGTGGAACCCCACCCCCAGGGAACGTCTCATACCAGACGAGTGTAACCCCTATGTTTGCGTGGTAGGTGGAGAATTTGTTTGCGCAGCAATCGCCGACATAGTGTGCCTGAGGTGGAATAGGGGGAACCAGCCCGCATTCGTCGAGGCAGATTGAAAACCGCCTAAAAACCATCGACAGACTGGCCGGTTCACCGGACCTCGACACAAATCCGCCGGGCGGATTCGTGCCGGGGACCAGGCGCTCCTTCCCGCCCGGGAAGTCGTGCGTTAGACCGCACGGCCAACTGGGCGGGCAATTAAATCGTACTGTAATGCTAAATGGAATTCAGGAAAAGAAATAGATTTGAGTTTCTGTTTCTAAACACTTTTTAAACTATTTTAGCTGTATATTGACTCAAGGGGACATAATTTCGAATAAATGTAGTGGCTTTGTGAGCATAATCCATCGCTCTTATTTTTCATAGCTACAGTCCTAACGGAACTGGAAGACACTCTGTATTCTGTAACACCACATTTCAAATGCTTCTATTCTGTTCTTGTATGAACTGTTTAGAGTCCTTGATTCGCCTTCTTACAATGCTACAATCCAGACCAATATCTTAATAAGAGGTCCTAATATTTACATTTTTATTCAATGCTAATAAATTTCTGCTTTTGCTCTGCTGTCAATTTCAGTTCCTTTGTCATCTATGTCTGTCTGGAACCATGTTTGCACTGAGAATCTTTATATATGATTAAAATTTATATTGTTTTTGCGAGAGATCTTTCGATAGGATACTGCTATGGTAGTAATTTAAGGCTTCACGTATTGCCCACTCGACAATCAAACCCATTGCATTGAGAATTCCTCTATGCTGGGTGATTCCATGATGATGTTACAAACTTTCAAGGATGATGGAGAAGGGTAAACGTATCAGACTCAGATAAGGGACCCTGGTCGGGAAACGACAGAGTCGAAAACTATAAGCGAAGGCCGTTCTGATACCTCTGACAGTGGAATACATGTACCGGTTGCCAAGACTGTAGGGTGGGCAACTTCCAGAGGTTGTGGTATGGACCTCTAAAACGCATGCCTTTAGAGCTATGCGCACTTGTTATGTAGAAGAGACATGTTTCACAGCAGCTAAGATGAACAAGTGCTCATAGCTCTTAAGATATGCAATTTATGCCCGTGTTTACTGGACATTTTTTCTTGTTTTGGTCGGTACAACCACCTCTGCAAGTAGCCTACCCTAATATCTTAGCAACAACAGTAACAGTACACGCATTACACCGTCAGAGGTATCATAACGATTTTCGCTTGTAACTTTCGACTCCGTTGTTTTCCGATCAAGGTCCCTTATCTCAAATTGATACGTTTAATCTTCTTCATCATCGCTGAAAGTTTGTAACATCATCACAGAATCAACCTTATATAGTCGTTTGGTTTGTTTTATACGCTGTGTTCAAAACTATCCGGACCCCTGGCTGAAAATGACTTAAAAGTTCGTGGCGGCCTCCATCGGTAATGCTGGAATTCAATATGGTGGTGGCCCACGGTTATCCTTGACGACAGCTTCCACTCTCACAGGCATACGTTCAGTCAGGTGCTGGAAGGTTTCTTGCGGAGTGGCAGCCCATTCTTCACGAGTGCTGCACTGAGCAGAGGTATCGGTGTTGGTCGGTGAGGCCTCGCACGAAGTTGGTGTTCCTAAACATCCCAAAGGTGTTCTATAGGATTCAGGTCAGGACTCTGTGCAGGCCACTCCACTACAGGAGTGTTATTGTCGTGTAACCACTTCGCCAGAGGCCGTGCATTATGAACAGGTGTTCGATAGTGTTGAAAGATGCAATCGCCATCCCCGAATTGCTCTTCAACAGTGGGAAGCAAGAAGGTGCTTAAAACATCAATGTAGGCCAGTTGTGTGATAGAGCCACGCAAAACAACAAGGGGTGCAAGCCCCCTCCACGAAAAACACGACCACACCAAACACAGCCGCCTCCGAATTTTTCTTTTGGCAGATGACGTTCACCGGGTATTAGCCATATCCACACCCTGCCATCGGATCGCCGCATTGTGTACCGTGATACGTCACCCCACACAACCTTTTTCCACTGTTCAATCGTCCAATGTTTACGCTCCTTGCACCAAACGAGGCGTCGTTTGGCATTTACCGCCGTGGTGTGTGGCTTATGGGCAGCCGCTCGACCATGAAATCCAAGTTTTCTCACATGCCGCCTAACGGTCATAGTACTTGCAGTGGATCCCGATGCAGTTTGGAATTCCTGTGTTATGCTCTGTATAGATACCTGCCTATTACACATTACGACCCTCTTCATCTGTCGGCGGTCTCTGTCAGCGAACAGACGAGGTCGGCCTGTACGCTTTTGTGCTGTATGTGTCCCTTCACGTTTCAACTTCACTATCACATCTGAAACAGTCGACCTGGGAATGTTTAGCAGTATGGAAATCTCGCGTACAGCCGTGTGACACAAGTGACACGCAATCAGCTGATCACGCTCGAAGTCTGTGAGTTCGGAGGAGCACCCCATTCTGCTCTGTCACGATGTCTAATGACTACTAAGGTCGCTGATATGGAGTACCTGGCAGTAGATGGCAGCACAATGCACCTAAAATGAAAAACGTATATTTTTCGGAGTGTCCGGATACTTTTGATCACGTAGTGCACCTATTTTTCTGTAGTCGCAGTTTCTTTTGAAATTTATTTACAGTGACTCTATATCATGGAGCGTCCCTCCCAACATCTACTGTTTCAATAAGTTGATGTCTTACATACAGTTATCCTATATGCTACTGTCTAGAGGTAGGTAGTTTGAATTGCTCTTCGATGAGACGACTGCCCCTTTATCTGGCTAACTAAACATACCCTCTTCCTTCTTGTTTTGGTTGTCCTATGCACTCCAGTGATCGTTGTTGATACAACTGCCTCGTGGTCACTAATAGCAGTTTCATTACGGAAATCTGCTGTGCAGTAGAGCTGACTGTGATGTCATGTTTGGAGTGTACCTTGGAAGTTTATGGACAGTGCTCAACAAGATCCAAGAACCCATAGCAACTGAACACACCACAAGAAGACAACCATTTCATATGAACATAGTGAGTGCTCCTTTAAAATTCCTTATAGGAACAGTAGACCAGGAAACAGCAGGATGAACACTGCGCACGCCAAGACTGTACAGAACAACTTTAATACCTATTCATACTTTTGTTAAATTTTTTGTATTGCCATTGTAGCCTGACGATGAATATACTTCAAAATTGTTGGTTTATTCAATAATTTAAATCAATATATTTCGTGACTGGTAGCAGTCTCTGAAAATCATTTCCAAAGACAAACACAATCACTGAATACACGACTGAAGGACGCTCTCAAAGCGAAAGGAATCGTTGGCGCGTGCTCCATTCCGAAATAAGGAGAGCCCTCTGAGCATTCTCTGCCGCCGCCGTCTGACAACGGGAACCACAAGCGTCGGCTGGCTGATCGCTCGTGCCCCCTCCCAAGTCCGGTGCAGCTGCGTGTAATGGCGAGTTAACGCAATCATCGGAGATCTGCGAGTTCCATTTGGGGCTATCGCGTCCCCTTATACTGAAGCCTGTAGCGCGAAACATCCCTGGGGGAAGGACTTGGCAAAAGGGTAATCTGCTTTTCCCGCGTGCTTCCTTCTCCAGAGAAGAAAATTATTTCGATAGCTCAGCCACTTGCACTCGTGAGAAGCTTAATGGAAACATTTCTGTGGTCGCTAAGGGAAATTATACAAACGCTCATATGTGATCTAAATGTTCATATACAGACCTCCCACAAAGGAATAAGAGGTGCTTCCAAACGATTTCGTAAGTGAACGGATCTTCGTGTCCTTCAAAAAAGCGTGCATCTCCATAAGCATTTCGAGACGTATTGAGAAGCGCCACGCACTGTCGAACATGCTAAGATGAATCAGCTGCATCAAAGGAACCTAATATGTGCGAAGACTCGTGTAAATTGGAACGCGTACAATTTTTTTATATACGGCTATACCTCAGGCTTGTAACTATTTACAGAAGGGCGCAGTAAGACACAGACGGCTGTTGAATGGAAAATACTTTATTTGCTACTAGTTTCGATCAACATGAACATCGTTTTTCAGTTAATTTTTAAGGAGAAAGTCGTGCTACATGAGAATGATTCTGAAACTAATGACTCCTACTTTTTTCGCGTTGATTCGTATTGTACAAACCCGATTACGTTGGTGTAGTACTAATTTTTACATCTTCCCGTTTATATTCTGTTTGGTTTCGTTGTCCTGCGACAGATAACAGCAGCAGAGGGACTTTCCAAAATGGGGTCCATCGAGGTGCGTATAAAACCGAGATTCTCTATTGAATTTCTTGCTGTTGAACAGATTTCGCTTGCTCAAATGCATCGGCGCTTGCCAAATGTATACGAAGACGACACAGCAGACGTGAGTAATTTGAGGCCGTGGGCACTGAATTTCAGTTGTGGTGAACGGGATGTATACGACAATTCACATCCCTTCGATCCTGCGCACCAATCGTCCCTCACAATTAAATGCGTCTCGATCAACTAACCCTGATGATCGGCGCATTACGATCACGTAATTGAGTGCAGAGCTTGATTTTGGCTGTAATACCTTAGACAAGATGTTATGCGACCTCGGTTACTGCAAACTGTATGCAAAGTGGGACCCACGGATACTTATAGAAGACCAATATACTCATCGAATGGGAAGCTGTCGCGAACTGCTGGGCAAATACGAGGCTGAAGTTGACAATTTATGGATAGCATCAGCACTGGAGAAGCGATATAATGTAACCACTACGAACCTGATTCCAAAAGACAGTCCACGCAATGACGACATGCGAATTCTCCAATTAAGAAGTTCAAGACACATTTATTTGAAGACAAATTGATGGGCCAAATCATCTGGAACAGGCAGGGTGTCGTTCTTTTCGATGTCTTGCAGTGTAATGCAACAGTCAGTTCAGAACGCTATACATTGAGCTGTCATATCTACTCAGGTGAAAAGGTTTCCGACGTGATTATGGCCGAGAGGCGGGAATTTCACTGTGTCAAGAGTGTGCCGAGAGTTCTAAATTTTCCAACACTAACCTTCACCAAGGACAACGCAGTGGTCGTCGGCCTTCACAAGACCACTCGGAAACCGCGGTTTGGTCAGGAGAGACTCGATGGTAGGGTTTGAGAGTGGCGCAGACACCGCAAAGCCATGGAGCTAAGTTGTCAACAAGGCACTATTCAAGCTGGTGGTGGCTCCATAAGGATGTGGGCCGTGTCCTCTGGTCCAACTGAACTGATCATTGACTGGAAATACACTCCTGGAGATTGAAATAAGAACACCGTGAATTCATTGTCCCAGGAAGGCGAAACTTTATTGACACATTCCTGGGGTCAGATACATCACATGATCACACTGACAGAACCACAGGCACATAGACACAGGCAACAGAGCATGCACAATGTCGGCACTAGTACAGTGTATATCCACCTTTCGCAGCAATGCAGGCTGCTATTCTCCCATGGAGACGATCGTAGAGATGCTGGATGTAGTCCTGTGGAACGGCTTGCCATGCCATTTCCACCTGGCGACTCAGTTGGACCAGCGTTCGTGCTGGACGTGCAGACCGCGTGAGACGACGCTTCATCCAGTCCCAAACATGCTCAATGGGGGACAGATCCGGAGATCTTGCTGGCCAGGGTAGTTGACTTACACCTTCTAGAGCACGTTGGGTGGCACGGGATACATGCGGACGTGCATTGTCCTGTTGGAACAGCAAGTTCCCTTGCCGGTCTAGGAATGGTAGAACGATGGGTTCGATGACGGTTTGGATGTACCGTGCACTATTCAGTGTCCCCTCGACGATCACCAGTGGTGTACGGCCAGTGTAGGAGATCGCTCCCCACACCATGATGCCGGGTGTTGGCCCTGTGTGCCTCGGTCGTATGCAGTCCTGATTGTGGCGCTCACCTGCACGGCGCCAAACACGCATACGACCATCATTGGTACCAAGGCAGAAGCGACTCTCATCGCTGAAGACGACACGTCTCCATCCGTCCCTCCATTCACGCCTGTCGCGACACCACTGGAGGCGGGCTGCACGATGTTGGGGCGTGAGCGGAAGACGGCCTAACGGTGTGCGGGACCGTAGCCCAGCTTCATGGAGACGGTTGCGAATGATCCTCGCCTATACCCCAGGAGCAACAGTGTTCCTAATTTGCTGGGAAGTGGCGGTGCGGTCCCCTACGGCACTGCGTAGGATCCTACGGTCTTGGCGTGCATCCGTGCGTCGCTGCGGTCCGGTCCCTGGTCGACGGGCACGTGCACCTTCCGCCGACCACTGGCGACAACATCGATGTACTGTGGAGACCTCACGCCCCACGTGTTGAGCAATTCGGCGGTACGTCCACCCGGCCTCCCGCATGCCCACTATACGCCCTCGCTCAAAGTCCGTCAACTGCACATACGGTTCACGTCCACGCTGTCGCGGCATGCTACCAATGTTAAAGACTGCGATGGAGTTCCGTATGCCACGGCAAACTGGCTGACACTGACGGCGGCGGTGCACAAATGCTGCGCAGCTAGCGCCATTCGACGGCCAACACCGCGGTTCCTGGTGTGTCCGCTGTGCCGTGCGTGTGATCATTGCTTGTACAGCCCTCTCGCAGTGTCCGGAGCAAGTATGGTGGGTCTGACACACCGGTGTCAATGTGTTCTTTTTTCCATTTCCAGGAGTGTAGGTATGTTCGGCTATCTGGATATCACTTGCAGCCGTTCATGGACTTCACTCTCCCAGACAACGATGAAATTTTTATGGATGACATGTCACCTGGTCGCGAATGGTTTGAAGACAATTCTGGACAGTTCGAGCGAATGATTGGGCCACTCAGATCGCCCAACACGAATTCCATCGAACATTTATGGAACATAATCGAGAGGTCAGTTCGTGCACAATATCCTCGCAATTATGGACGGCTATAGAGGTAGCATGGCTCCAAATTTCTGCAGGGAACTTCCAAGGATTTGTTGAACCCACGCCACGTCGAGTTGCTGCACTACGCCGGGCGAAAGGAGGTCGGACACAATATTAAGAGGTATTCCACGGCTTCTGTCACCTCAGTGTAAAATAATACTGGCCAGCATGCAAGCCCGAATTTTCAGAGGCAGGCTAGAGAGGAAGATAAGCTTCCGCTTGCCATACGATACCGCGTGGCCTCACAACAGGTTTGCGACCATAGAACCTGTGACGTTACGGTTGAGCAATCGATATACTCTTGTGAATGCCAGACCTTACCGATGAACAAATCGCTCACAGGTATCACACGACGGATAGATTCATGAATTGAGTTTATCAAACAGGGGGAGGGGGGGGGGGCAGTGTGTACGTGAAATACGGGCGCTGTAACGCACAAGACGGTAAAACAGGGTTCATTAAGCTGCTGAATGAAACAGTGCTCTAAACCCTTTTTATTACAGTTCCCTGCAGATTTGAAATTAAACACAAAAGTGCAAGGACAGGAAAACATTATGTTCATCAAGTAGTAATAGAGGCTACAATAGAGAAAAACTATAAACATTTTGGCGAAGATTGGATAACAAGTCTGTGGTGAATACATCATAGTCGACACAATAGTTGAGAGAACAATTAAGAGTGCGAAGGTCACACAGTGATTGCCGAATGTCAATTACAGGGGATAGAAAGAACCGCATGCACCTGCTACGTATCTTAATCGAAAGTATGTTGAGGTCGCGATTACTAACAAACCTACCTGAATTAAACATATGAAAGTCGTAACGTCAATATGAAGTCTTCGTGTGTGTCCTACAACTATGTTTGTGAATGCTGCTGTTGCTCGCCATACTTAGCCTTACCGGTGTCCGCGAATGGCTGCTGTCCAGACTGCGAGATGTCTAAATCATGGGGCCTGCATGGAGGGCTGCCCCCGGAATCAAAGTCCCTCTCTCGGCTGAAGGATCCCCTCTCGAGTCTCTGACGGAACTCCCTCTACAGAGGACTCCCAGTAAGAAGTTTCATATCAGCGCACACTCCGCTGCAGAGTGAAAATCTCGTTCTGGAAACATCCCCCAGGCTGTGGCTAAGTCATCTCTCTGCAATATCCTTTCTTTCAGGAGTGCTACTTCTGTAAGGTTCGCAGGAGGGCTTCTGTAAAGTTTGGAAGGTAGGAGACGAGATACTGGCAGAAGTAAAGCTGTGACGACGGGGTGTGAGTCGTGCTTGGGTAGCTCAGTTGGTAGAGCATTTGCCCGCGAAAGGCAAAGGTCCCGAGTTCGAGTCTCGGTCCGCACACAGTTTTAATCCGTCAGGAAGTTTCATATCAGCGCACACTCCGCTGTCGAGTGAAAATCTCATTATGCATACTCTTGTTCACCGTTGGCAAAAATGCACAATTAGTGGTGGTTATTATGTGGCCTGCATAGATCTTTTACACCAGATGTTCCAGATTTACGGACAAGAACAAAATGAAACGTTTCAACAGCAGTATAAAAAAGCGACAGTTCTGCTTTATCATTTAAAAACTCGTGTTGACCCGGAGATTTTCAAGCAGATTATGAAACTGATTCTGCTTTGTTTACACATAGGCTTTATTCAGTAATTCCACTGCGCAAATCAACGCATTGAGATGTGATAGAAATCAATATAGAGTTGTTCAGACGCCAACTATGCGAAAACTACGAGAAATACACGAAGATGATACATGTCTGTGAACAGAACATCTCCCCAAGTTTCAATTCGTACTACACACCATGGCATAGCTAACTAGCAGGCATATCAGAACATGTGGGACCGATGACCTAGTAGCTTGGTCCCTTCCCCCCTCTTTAAACCAACAAAATCAGAACATGTAGACTATTTGCTCCGTATTGTCGCATGAAATTACTTTGGACCTGCAAGCAGGCAAACAAGTGAACGGATTGCCAAAGTAGACTGCTGTCACATCATCCTGCGTAATTTCTGTCAGCGACTTTAATGAACCGCACCCAGAGGGCGATGTTTGCTGTGCCACAAACGGTGCCCATATCGAGCACGTTGGAGAGATGCCTTATGCTCTGATAGATGTCCTTTCTCCATATGTCTGGTGTTCGCAGGCAGTCGTCTTCCGAAAGCTTGAACGTACTACGAATAACTCTGTCTGTTAGATACTACACTGTCGGGTCACATTAATGTGGCCACCTGTCAAAAGCCTGAATAACCACCGTTTGAAGCACGACACCAGTGCCGTGGCCAGCAGCGTTAGGTTTCTCAGTTGAGAATCCATGGCGCGAACAGCCCGATCGAGGTGGTCCAACTCTCGATTGCGTTTAAATTCGGAGAGTTTGGTGGTCAGGTGAGTACAGTAAACTCATCCTGATGCTGTTCGAAACACGCACGTACGCTGCATTCTGTGTCACACATTGCATTGTCCTGCTGGTAGATGCCATCGTGCCGAGGAAAAACAAACTGGATATAGGTGTGGACATGGTTGCCAAGGATAGATGCATACTTCTGTTGATCCGCTGTGCCATACACAATGACGAGATCACCCTAGACCACAAGGCATCCTTTGTGGGTTGCAGGGTGTTTGCTTTCAGATTTTTCACGCTGTACATGCTAATAGCCTTCTGTCCGATTGAGCATATAACGTGATTCATCCGAAAAGGCACCTGTCGCCTGTTACGGTGCTGGAGTGAAAATTACAGCTATCGTCGCGGATGAACAACAGTCAGCATGGGTGGATGAATCAGGCGTCTACTGTGGAGGCCCATCACAGCAACGTTCGTTGAGGAGACACTTTTCGTAGCTCATTGGCTCATCTCGGCAGTTGCTCAACAGTTTCACGTCTGTTTGCTCATACATACACTCCTGGAAATTGAAATAAGAACACCGTGAATTCATTGTCCCAGGAAGGGGAAACTTTATTGACACATTCCTGGGGTCAGATACATCACATGATCACACTGACAGAACCACAGGCACATAGACACAGGCAACAGAGCATGCACAATGTCGGCACTAGTACAGTGTATATCCACCTTTCGCAGCAATGCAGGCTGCTATTCTCCCATGGAGACGATCGTAGAGATGCTGGATGTAGTCCTGTGGAACGGCTTGCCATGCCATTTCCACCTGGCGACTCAGTTGGACCAGCGTTCGTGCTGGACGTGCAGACCGCGTGAGACGACGCTTCATCCAGTCCCAAACATGCTCAATGGGGGACAGATCCGGAGATCTTGCTGGCCAGGGTAGTTGACTTACACCTTCTAGAGCACGTTGGGTGGCACGGGATACATGCGGACGTGCATTGTCCTGTTGGAACAGCAAGTTCCCTTGCCGGTCTAGGAATGGTAGAACGATGGGTTCGATGACGGTTTGGATGTACCGTGCACTATTCAGTGTCCCCTCGACGATCACCAGTGGTGTACGGCCAGTGTAGGTGATCGCTCCCCACACCATGATGCCGGGTGTTGGCCCTGTGTGCCTCGGTCGTATGCAGTCCTGATTGTGGCGCTCACCTGCACGGCGCCAAACACGCATACGACCATCATTGGCACCAAGGCAGAAGCGACTCTCATCGCTGAAGACGACACGTCTCCATTCGTCCCTCCATTCACGCCTGTCGCGACACCACTGGAGGCGGGCTGCACGATGTTGGGGCGTGAGCGGAAGACGGCCTAACGGTGTGCGGGACCGTAGCCCAGCTTCATGGAGACGGTTGCGAATGGTCCTCGCCGATACCCCAGGAGCAACAGTGTGCCTAATTTGCTGGGAAGTGGCGGTGCTGTCCCCTACGGCACTGCGTAGGATCCTACGGTCTTGGCGTGCATCCGTGCGTCGCTGCGGTCCGGTCCCAGGTCGACGGGCACGTGCACCTTCCGCCGACCACTGGCGACAACATCGATGTACTGTGGAGACCTCACGCCCCACGTGTTGAGCAATTCGGCGGTACGTCCACCCGGCCTCCCGCATGCCCACTATACGCCCTCGCTCAAAGTCCGTCAACTGCACATACGGTTCACGTCCACGCTGACGCGGCATGCTACCAGTGTTAAAGACTGCGATGGAGCTCCGTATGCCACGGCAAACTGGCTGACACTGACGGCGGCGGTGCACAAATGCTGCGCAGCTAGCGCCATTCGACGGCCAACACCGCGGTTTCTGGTGTGTCCGCTGTGCCGTGCGTGTGATCATTGCTTGTACAGCCCTCTCGCAGTGTCCGCAGCAAGTATGGTGGGTCTGACACACCGGTGTCAATGTGTTGTTTTTTCCATTTCCAGGAGTGTAGATCTTGAGCCGTTGTTCATTCCTGTCGTCTATGAACCCGTGTTGCACCATATTGTCCTTGGCGCCGTTTTCGATAGGGATATTTTGACATGGACAGTATACTTTAATCACGGTGGCATGTGAACAGCCGCTTACAGACTTAACCGTTTCGAAAATGCTCCCACCCTTGGCCCGAAAGTCAATGATCATGCCCTTTCGTACATCAGATTAAGCGCTCCATTTCCACATTAGGGCAACGACTGCACTGTGTTCCGCATCCCCTGGATACACTTTATTTAATCTCTACTACCGGTGCTGCCAACTGCCGTCTGTGAGTGTTTATTGCACTTTTCCGTAGAAAACAGGCGGTGGTCGTATTAATAAAATGGTTCAAATGGCTCTAAGCACTATGGGACTTAACATCTGAGGTCATCAGTCCCCTATACTTAGAACTACTAAACCTAACTAATCTAAGTACATCACACACATCCATGCCCTAGGCAGGATTCGAACCTGCGACCGTAGCAGCAGCGCGGTTCCAGACTGAAGTGCCTAGAACCGCTCGGTCACAACGGCCGGCTGTCGTATTAATATGACTGGACCGTGCATCTTAGTCAAACCATCAAGTACGCGTTAGGCTAATGCAGAGAGAGGCAGAAAGTAATTCTTCCCTCGTTTAGTGCGCGAATGAGACAGAATAGCGAAAGTTCCTGGCAGATTTAAACTGTGTACCATACCGGGGCCCAAGCACTGTTCAGAAATGATCAAATGTATGTGAAATCTTATGGGACTTAACTGCTAAGGTGATCATTCCCTAAGCTTATACGCTACTTAACCTAAATTATCCTAAGGATAAACACACACACCCATGCCCGAGGGAGGATTCGAACCTCCGCCGGAACCAGCCCCCAAGCCCTGGATCTTGCCTTTGGCAGACTGTCCTCTTAAGGACTGAGGTATGCACGCATGACTCACGACCCGCCCTCACAATTTACCTTCCGCTCATACCTCTCCCCTATCTTTTTAACTTTACAGAAGTTTTCCTATATTTCTTATGGCCCTGGAGTCACGCCTGGATAGCTAAGTTGGTATGAGAATCAAATTTAAATGAAGCAGCTGTCAGTAACAGTACAATTCCGGGTGAAGCTCAGAAATAAACTCCAAATTTAAATTGCTTGCTTTCCATATGTGTCTTCCCCATTTGTATATAGCGTCGTGACCTCCTCTCAAATTCAGCTGCCTCGCACGCGGTGACGTGAGTGAATTTTTGGCGGTGGCCAGAGACGCAGATGAGCAGACGCAGTGCGTGCGCGGCGGGCGGCGTGTAATTGGCGCGTGATGGTATCGCGTGGCGCTGCCTTGCCGTGAGCCGCTTATCAGAGTCGCAGCACGGCGACGGCCGGCCAATTACGGGACGCTTTGTCCGCGCCAAATCCCGGCCGCCAGCGTAGCAGAGCCGATATTTCATCCCGCCGGCGGATTACGCCGAGAAAGCGACGCCGTCTGACGGCGCCGAGGGTCGCTTGACGGTCCAGCGCAACGCCGGATGTGTCGTCCCGAAGTGGCTGCTACCAGCAGAGCGGGCTCTTCCACGATATACAGTCACAGCGTGCTCAGTAGCAGATGTGTTTCATTACACCGTGCAGATTCAATTGGTGGTATACGACGGGCCTTCAATAAGTAATGCAACACATTTTTTCTCTCGGTCAATTACGGTTGAAAAAAATTAATTGTGGGAAATCGTGGAATATTCCCACTACAGACCCTACAATTTCATGAAGTTCCGATATATGTCAGCGCTATACGTAGCCTTCAAAATGCTGTCTGTAATGGAGCTGCGTTCCAAGCAGAGTGCTGACTTTGAGTTTCATTTGGGGAAAGCCAGAGCATCGCAGATATTTGTAGGCGCTCAGAGATTGTCTACGGAGAGCAGGTAGTGAACAGAAGCACGTTGAGTCGTTGGACGAGGTCTTTATCATCATCGCAACAAGGTCGCGCATGCCGGCCTATCTTCCGCTTGCCGACCGGCCGCACACAGCTGTGACTCCTGCAGCCGGCCGGAGTGGCCGTGCGGTTCTAGGCGCTACAGTCTGGAGCCGAGCGACCGCTACGGTCGCAGGTTCGAATCCTGCCTCGGGCATGGATGTGTGTGATGTCCTTAGGTTAGTTAGGTTTAATTAGTTCTAAGTTCTAGGCGACTGATGACCTCAGAAATTAAGTCGCATAGTGCTCAGAGTCATTTGAACCATTTGTGACTCCTGCAATGTTGGAACGTGTGGACACTCTCATTCGAGGTGATTGAAGGATCACAAACAAACACCGCGCTGCTCGACTGGATGTCTCTATTAGCAGTGCAGACACATTCGTCCACCAGCTGGGACACGCAAAGGCTTGTGCTCGCTGGGGTCCTCGCCGCCTAACAGAAGACCATAAAGAGCAAAGAATTACCATCTGTGCGGCGATGGAACATGGGTTCATCACTCCGAACCGTAAACAAAACGGCAATCCGCAGAGTTGCACCACACCATCTCTCCTTCGAAAAAAAGTTAAAAGCCGCACCCTCAGCGGGTAGAGTCATGGGGAAAGTTTTCTAGGTCTCTGAAGGGGTTTATCTGTTTGATATCCTACCTCAGGGTGGAACACTTAACTCTAAAGCGCATTGTACAACCCTCAGGTAATTGAAGAAACGACTCCGTCGTGTTCGTCGCCACAAAAATGCAAACGAACGTCACCTCCTGCATGACAACGCGAGGACTCACACAAGTCTGCGCACCCGAGAGCAGCTCACAGAACTTTATTGGACTGCTCTTCCCTACCCACGCTGCAGCTAGGATCTTGTATCTTCTGTCATCATCATCGTTAGTGTTCTGCCAAAGGCAGGTTTTCACGTGGTGGTTCTCCAGACTGTCCGGTCTTCTGCCATCCTCTTCAGGTCCGCATAATTTCCTCTTCCCTTTATATCGTCAGTCATCTTGTATTTCCTTCTTCCTCTCAGACTTCTCCTACAAACCAGTCCTTCTAAAGCATCAAGATCCCTTGTATCTTCCGATATCCATCTATTTGGCCCAAAGAAGGAGGCACTCCGCAGGAAGCAATACGTCGATGGTGCGAAGGTTACTGATGAGGAAGATGTTGGCTGCGACGTCGCCCAGTAGAGTGGTGCCATGCGGGCATACAGACCTTCTAGTACGGTCGCACTGAACGGAGACTGTGTTCAAAAATAGGGTTTTGTATCCAAAAGTTGGGGAATCCTGAATAAAACCAACCTGCTTTCAGTAAATAATGTATTATATTACTTACTGAATGCCCCTCGTACTTTCATTTTTTATGTAGACAAGTGTACATGTATTTCATACAATTCGAGTCGTCGCTACCCCGCTTTCTTTAGCTCCATATCCTACTGATCCATCACACTCTGATCATATTCGGCTTGATAGTTGGTAGGGGAGTTCTTTTACTCCTCCTCCATCCCCTTCCTTTGGATTCTATAACTCTTTGACCGCCATAGGTTTTAGTTTTGTAATTTGACACTATATACTATTACTAAAACATTTTACAAGATTTTTAAGAATACACTGATAATTAGTACCTGGAAGACATCAAACATTAATACGCTACATCAAAACGACGGTGGCACACAGTAATGGTTCAAACTTGCTGGCATCCTCTGGCTTGAAGATTGCATAACATCGGCGATTTCAATATGCAAAATGTATCTGGAGCAGACGCACACACATATACGAGATGTATGAAAGCTGAGCAATTAATTCATTGATACTGGCGCTTATAAACAATCACAGTCAACCGCATCCAAAATGCAGTATTCATTCAACACTTGTTCATTCAACTACCACCGACGTACATTGCAACGGAGACCGTGGCGTCCACCCTCTCCAACGCAAGCAAGCAATGATGTCTAGCGGACACCATTATAGACAGTCTGTAGAATTTTAGCCTCACTTAGATTCGTCTGTGCGAATCTGCTTGTGATATCTTCCCTCCAATCTTTGATTTTAAGTAAGTCGATGTTTTCTTTCGCACTACTCTTCATTACCTTCGTCTTTGCTCCGTTTATCTTTCAGTCACGTTCCGTGGTCAGTATATTATTCATTCTTATCAACATGTGTTCTAAGTCTTTTTTGCATTAGACTAGAAAGGCTTTGCCGTCTTCCACGCTAGGATTAGTCTGTGTTCCCCTTGAACTTGTCTTCCTACATCAAAATTTTCTTCCTCTTCTTTCACTGGTGCTTCGACCCACAGGTTAAACAACAATAACGACAGATAAACTCAAAGACTACCTTAAATCCTTATTACCTGAAATTGTCTTCTTCCTCCTCCCGTCAGCCACAAGTATGATCTAAAAAGTTTACTTAAAACAAACCATAACCGGTTTCAGATTTACTAAAAAGCCGTGTTCAGATGATTCTTTAAATGCGAGTACCCTAAGTTCACAACACACACACAAGTCATAGTAACAAATGTAAATCCACCTGATGACGGAGTTTTAAACCTTTGAGACGTGTTGTGGAAATAAACAAACAGTGTCAGGTAACAGTAAATTTGTTGTTTCATTTAATGCATACAGAATTTTCTTCTTTTCTTGCTAGAGCTTAGAATTTCCACAGAAAAGGATACCATGTAACTTTTCGCCAGGTTTCATATTTTAAAAATTTTAAAATTATTTCATGTATGTTTTTGTGAAGGTCAGAAAGAAAGCCGGCCGCGGTGGTCTCGCGGTTCTAGGCGCGCAGTCCGGAACCGTGTGACTGCTACGGTCGCAGGTTCGAATCCTGCCTCGGGCATGGATGTGTGTGATGTCCTTAGGTTAGTTAGGTTTAAGTAGTTCTAAGTTCTAGGGGACTGATGACCACAGCTGTTAAGTCCCATAGTGCTCAGAGCCAGCCAGCCAGTCAGAAAGAAAGAAAAAAATTTTTCGTATGTTTGCCGAATTTTGAACTAAAAATTTGTTGTTTATCAAAATGCAAAAATCTAATAACGACTACAAAACGACGCCCAGCAGGAGAGAAAGAAAATCTGTAACCGGTTCCTGAGGACAGACTGGTGATAAATGAGTCATGTTAAATAAACTTTTTAAACAATAATTGCAGCTGGCTGTTGTTTCAAAATATACTGACGGAAAAAACTGCAACACAAAAAGTAATTAATGTAGAATGAAATTTCGGGATTACATATTTAACTGATTAACATTTCACGATGAGAGGTTGATGTGAGCACCAGATAAGCCGTTGCAAATGTGAAATGCTGGTACATAAATAAGCGGTGACCCCGCCAGAATGTTGAATGCAAGCACTCAAATGCGCATGCAGTGTGTTGTACAACTGCCGGACGTCAGTTTCTGTGATGGACAACTTTTGCACTTGGTCGGTAAATACAAGGAACGGTAATGCTGTTTGCGGATGACGCTGGAGCAGTAGTTCTCATATGTGCTCGATTGGACACAGATCTGGTGATCGAGCAGGCCAAGGCCACATGTCAACGCTCTGTAGAGCATGTTGGGTTACAACAACTATATGTGGGCGTGCGTTATCCAGTTGGAAAACACTTCCTGGAATGCTGTTCGTGAATGGCAGAACAACAGGTCGAGTCACCAGACTAATGTACAAATTTGATATCAGGATGCGTGTGATAACTACGTGGGTGCTTCCGCTGTCATACGAAATCACACCCCGGACGATAACTACAGGTGTAACTCCAGTGTGTCAGCACGCAGTCAGGTTGGCTGCAGGCCCTCGACTGGCCTCTTCCTAACCAACACACGGCCATCATTGCACAGAAGCAGAACCAGCTGCCATCGGAAAACATAACAAACCACGTTGCCTTCCAATAGGCTCTCACTAGACACTACTGAAGTCGCAAATGGCGGTGGTTTGGGGTCACTGGAATGCGCGCTACAGCGCGTCTGTGTCGGAGCTCTCCTTGAAGTAACCGATTTGTAACAGTTAGTTGTGTCACTGTGATGCCAACCGCAGATGCAGTAAGATGCGCCAGAGGCACACACCGAACCCAATGGTCTTCCCTCTTGGCAGTGCCACGTCGCCGTAGAGAGCCCGGCCTTCTTGCGACCGTACACTCCGGTGACTGCCGCTGCCGGCAATCGTGTACAGTGACTACATTCCTCCCAAGTCTTTCTGCAGTAGAGCAGAAGGAACATCCAGCTTCTCGTAGCCCTGTTACACGGCCTCGTACAAACTCAGTGAGATATTGATAGTGGCGTCTTTGTTGTCTCGAAGGCATTCTTGATTAACATGAACTGACCACGTCCAATCTCAAAGGTAATTAACACTCACGATAGTTACAGCGTGAATTTAAAACAAACCTGATTTGCAGCCTCATAATGGCGCTAATAGCGCCACTCTTATGCGACTGTCGTAAACTTTGAACAGACACCGTCTTTCAGATGAAGAAACACGCCTACCAACTTTCGTTTATGTCGCACAACGCCTTCTTGCTGTTGTGATTTTTTTCCACCGATGTATGCACCTTCATATCTATTAATCCTACTTGGTAAGGATCCCAGACTGTTGAACGACACTCACGAATCGGCCGAACGAGTGTTCTGTAAACTACTTCTTTCGTGGATTATTTACATTACCGTAAGGTTCTCCAAATCAATCTGTCTGACGCCCGCTTTTACTACAGGTCGAGTCATGCAGTCAATTCACTTTAGTTGGTTCTGGCCGGTTATTCCAAAGTATTTTACAGCGCTTAAGATTTCTAATGGATTGGCACCGATGTTGGAATCGGATACTACTTAATCTCTCCACTTGTTTATGCGTAATGTGTTACATTTGTTTACGTTCAGGAGCAACTACAAGTTCCTACACCAATCGTTGACCTCTTGACTTTTTATTATTTTCAATCGGTTTTTGTAGATGTTGCACATTGAGGTGACAAAAGTCAATGGAAGGCGATTTCTAGATACACAGACGCAGGTAGTATCCCGTACACCAGGTATAAAACGGCAGTGCATTGCTGGAGCTGTTATTTGTACCGAAGTGATTCATGCGAAAAGGTATCTGACGTAATTATGCCGCACGACGGGAATTAACACTCTCAACGCGGAATGGTAGTTCGAGCTAGACGCTTGGGACATTCCACTTCAGAAATTGTTGGGGAATTCAGAATTCTGAGACCCACAGTGTCAAAAGTGAGCCAAGAATACCAAATTTCAGGCAGTTGCCGAAGGCCTTCACTTAACGTCCGAGAGTGGCGACCTTTGCGTAGAGTTGCAGTGGAACTGGAAATGAGCGTTTGGCGTCATTCGCCGGGAGCCCCCCTTACGGCGCAGGTCCGGCCGCCTTGGTGCAGCTCTTATTACATTCGACGCCACATTGGGCGACATGCGCGCCGGATGGGGATGAAATGATGATGAAGACAACACAACACCCAGTCCCCGAGCGGAGAAAATCCCCGACCCACCCGGGAATCGAACCCGGGCCCGTAGGACGGGAAGCTGTCACGCTGACCACTCAGCTATCGGGGCGGACTAGAGTTTCAGTGTTAACAGACAAGCAACACAGATGCAGAAATCAATGTGGGACATATGACGAACGTATGCCTTAGCACAATACGGAAGTATGCGTGCGGAACGATTTGAAGTGGAATCATCATATAAAATTAATTTTGGTAAGGCGGGTGCCAGGTTGAGATTCATTGGGAGAGTCCTTAGAAAATGTAGTCCATCAACAAAGGAGGTGGCTTACAAAACACTCGTTCGACCTATACTTGAGTATTGCTCATCAGTGTGGTATCCGTACCAGGCTGGGTTGACAGAGGAGATAGAGAAGATCCAAAGAAGATCGGCGCGTTTCGTCACAGGGTTATTCGGTAAGCGTGATACGGAGATGTTTAGCGTTACGGAGATGTTTAGCAAACTGAAGTGGCAGACTCTGCAAGAGAGGCGCTCTGCATCGCGGTGTAGCTTGCTGTCCAGATTTCGAGAGGGTGCGTTTCTGGATGAGGTATCGAATATATTGCTTCCCCCTACTTATACCTCCCGAGGAGATCACGAATGTAAAATTAGAGAGCTTCGAGCGGGCACAGAGGCGTTCCGGCAGTCGTTCTTCCCGCGAACAATACGCGACTGGAACGGGAAAGGGAGGTAATGACAGTGGCACGTAAAGTGCCCTTCGCCACACACCGTTGAGTGGCTTGCGGAATATAAATGTAGATGTAGATTTAGATGAAATCTATTATTAATGGGCTATGGCAGCAGACGAAAGATGGGAGTGCTAACGATATCGCCTGCAGCGCCTCTCCTGGGCTCGCGAGCGTATCGATTGGCCTGGTCAGGTAAGTCCCAATTTCAGTCGCTAAGAGCTGATGGTAAAATTCAAGTGTGGCGCAGACCCCGTGAAGCCATGGACCAAATCCGTCAACAAGACAACAACTAGTGGTGACTCCATAATGGTGTGGACTGTGTTTATATGGAATGGATCATTGACTGGAAATGGTTATCTTCGGTACTTTGAGACCATTTGCAGCCATTCCTCGACTTCATATTCCCAAACAGCTATGGAATTTTTATTGCTGACAATGCACCTTATCACCTGGCCACAGTTGTTTGCGATCGGTTTGAAGAACATTCTGTACAATTCGTTCGACGTAAGTCCCATCGAACATTATGAGACATAATCGAGAGGTCAGTTCGTGCACAAAAATCCTGCACTTTCTCAAATATGGTCGCCTATGCAGGTAGTATGGCTCGACAGTTCTGCAGGGGACTTCCAAATACTTGTTGAGTCAATGCCACGTCGAGTCGCTGCACTACCACTGGCAAAAGGAGGTCCGATGCGATACTAGGAGATATCTCACGATTATCGTCATCTCATCGTAGATCATTCGTCTATCTCTGTACTTTAGTCCAAACTGATAAGAAATGTGAACATGTGAGTCCACCTTGCATTGCCGAAGAGTTCTCTAAGGCCGCAAATGGTCCGATGGTATCTTTATTTTTCTCGTTATCTGACTGGAGGATTTAGAAACTTCCTCAGCAAATAGCCCAACAGTAACGAATTGCTTGGTGGTAGAGCAACATTGTACTCATAGCGCAGCTTTTGTGACTTAGAATTAAAATCCGCTTCTTATTCACAGATAGCGATGTGTCCGTGCGGAATGAGGCTACAGTTGAGGAGAATGCCCCGATGGAAGCTCGCTGAAGGAGAAGGAAGCCCCAGTGGGCCTGCCGGAGGCCCGCGGGCAGTGGGGAGTAGTGTTTCGACATCGCTATGCCCGGAGGATCCGCGTGCGGATAATGAAACGGCCGTCATTGTGGAGGGGCTTAGCGCGGTGTACGCCGGCCTTTGTGGGGCGCGTTCGACACGCTCCGCGCAGAGCCCGGCAGGCAGCATCTGGGAACAAAGTGCGCTCCGCGGCGCCGACAATCGGGGCCAAAAAACGCGACTGCCCGTCGAGTGCGTCCGATGACGCGGAAGCCATTGTGCGCCTCGTGTGGGCGACCGGCTCCAGACTCGCCAAGTGCGCACCACACCACTTGACTCGCCCACCAGCTGCTGTTCTCGGGGGGGAAAAAAAGAAAAAAAACAACGGGTATGCCCAACTATTGATGAGTAGTTTCCTGAAAAAGCTGTGGAAATAAAATTGGACTACACTTTTTAATTTGTGTCTATTTTCTGTGAGAATATTGATTATCTATTGGTTTGAAACTTCCTGACGGATTAAAACTGCGTGCCGGACCGAGACTCGAACTCGGGAACTTTGCATTTCGCGGGCAAGTGCTCTACCAACTGAGCTACCCAAGCATGACAAACGACCCGTCATCACAGCTTCATTTCTGCCAGTACCTCGCCACCTACCTTCCAAACTTCACAGAAGATCGTCTGCGAACCTTGCAGAACTAGCACTCATGGAAGAAATCTGTCAGAAAGTTTCATATCAGCGCACACTCCGCTGCAGAGTGAAAATCTCATTCTGGAAACATCCCTTAGGCTGTGGCTAAGCCATGTCTCCGCTATATCCTTTCTTCCACGCGTGCTAGTTCTGCAAGGTTCGCAGAAGAGCTTCTGTGAAGTTTAGAAGGCAGGTGGCGAGGTACTGGCAGAATTGAAGCTGTGATGACCGGTCGTAAGTCGTACTTGGGTAGCTCAGTTGGTAGAGCACTTGCCCGCGAAAGGCAAAGGTCCCGAGTTCGAGTCTCGGTCTGGCACACAGTTTTAAACTGTCAGGAAGTTTCATATCAGCGCACATTCTGCTGCAGAGTGAAAATCTCATTCTATCTACTAGTTTGTTGAGTGTTGCTCACGAAGGTCTCGGTAACTGCATAACTGTACTACACTGTGCGCACTCGACTTTTTCTCCGACACCAGAGACTGTACATTGATGGTGAAATTGAAATCCAACACCTAAAAATACCATAAACATTAACACAGATGTTAGAGACTATATGCCCACAGGAATCAGTGCTACAGACTGAACACTAATGGCATAGAAGATTGAACAGCACACCGCAACTGAATACTAATGACACACCACAGACTGTGGGATAATAACAGATGACATAATGTAGGCTAATTGCGTGTCAGAGACTGTATGCTATTGGCACACCAGAAACTGTGGCTGACAACAAACCACAGACTGAAAACTAATGGCAAACCAAAGACTACAGCCGAACGATACACCACAGACCATAGCCGAACTACACACCATAGACTGTAAGCTGACGGCACACCAGAGACTGTTGGCTAACGGGCAACACAGACCACCTACTGATGGCCCACCAGAGACACGTAAAAAACTGTAGGTTAATTGGACATCACTGTACCCTACTTGACATGAGAGACTACATTTGCGGCAATTTTTTTAGGAAATTTGTGGTAAGGTCTTACGGGACCAAACTGCTGAGGTCATCGGCCCCTAAGCCTACACACTACTTAAACTAACTTACCCTATGGACAACACACACACCCACGTCGGAGGGAGGACTCGAACCTCCGACGTGGGGAGCCGCACGGACCGTGACAAGGCGTCCGAGACCACGCGGCTACCCCGCGCGGCACATACGCGCCACACTAAAGTGATAACGTAAAGTAAAAATAAGGCTGTTACTGGCCCAAAGGTGCGTTAGAGCACTAATGTCCTTTACTAGATATGGTTCTATTGGAGGTGAAAAGCTACTTTCCATCCTTTGAAATGACTTACCCAGCTATTTACAGGGGGACCTTTAGTTTAATATCGACATTGAACAAGCGTGCAGTTAGCATATTTCACATTTGTAGCTCCAAAGTGTCTAATTTTGCGAATGTAGTATCCTGAATTATTATTATTATTATTATTTTCGATTATTCCCATTTAAAGAGAGCGTTTGAACTTGAATTCCTTTATGATGATTGTTTATGTTTTTTCTGAGCCCAAATTTTCTTCATGTGTTCACTGTGTTGTTTCTTTCGCTCCGTTGTCCATTTGCATCCTGGTCTCTTCTGTGTTGTGGTGTCAAATATATGTTTTTTATGAGGTTCCTGAATGCAGTTCTATCTTCTGCATCGTTTACTGTTATGTGTGCTTGTCTGAAGTCCTCTTCAACTTCTTTTATCCATTTTGTTTTTCCCCTGCCTGAGTTGATGATTTTAAGAATTCGCTTTGAAATTCTGTTTTCATTCATCCTGTGGATATGTCCGTAGAACTGCATTCTTCTTTTCCTTATTGCATCCGTAATCTTGTCTGTATATTTATATAATTCTGATGTTGGTCTCTTTTTCCAGAATCCTTGCTCTTGTATCGGGCCAAAAATTTTCCTGAGAATTTTCCTTTATTGTTTCTCTATTTCTTTGATTTTAGTTTGCCCACCTATTTGTGTTGTTTCAGAAGCATACAGTGCCTCAGGAAGTACGACAGTGGTGTAGTGCCTCAATTTTGCGTTAATGGATATGGACTTTTTGTTATAATAGTTGCACGTGAGTTTATATGCTTTCTGTATCCTGAATTATTATTATTATTGTTACAGCTTAATCGACGTCACTACTGCTATGTTTCTATCTGACTAGTCTTCATGTCTAAGTGTGACATGCAGGCTCAACTTCCATAAATTGCATCGCCAAGGATCGTCAGAAGAAAAGATGGCTAGATTGTTTGCGATAGGAGTCAGTTGGCATTGTTGTTCATATTGTGCCAGTGTTGATCGGTAATTATTTTTAGAATGTAAAGAGTAAATGATTCAAGCATTTAGACAGGGGCTTGAAGCTCTCCTCTCCGGCTCCTAACTGCCACTGAAGCTGATGGCTGATTGCTGATGATTTGTTCTTGCATCTGCCCCCACCTCACCCCCTCCGCTCTAGTAATTCATTGGACAGAAGCTGATCGGTCGGCAGCTCTGTTTCCTAATGCATAATCAGCATCATCACTGTCACCCATTCGACGCTGAGATTAGAAATCGATAGTTAGCTCAGCTGGGCGCCTGTCAGAGAGATATGCTGTCTTGGCGTCAACCAGCGAACCATCTGAGGAAAGTTTAGGAAAGCGAAGAAAATCCTAATCATAATAGACCCAGCGTAAGGCGAACTGCGCCTCTAGCTAATAAAAATCTTACGTTTCAGCGCCACACCATGTCGCGAGGAAATACAAGGGGGGGCCGAGGTGCCGCGACCCCGCTGCGGCTCGGTAGGGCAGGCCACGCCCGCGCGCTATTGTGTAGGCGGGCGGCCGTTATCTGAGCGTCTGTCAGGCGATGCTGGCTGTCGGCGCTTTTAATTTCGCTGTCGTCCTTTGAGCGGGCGGCGGCCGTCTGCAGCCAAATGCACTACAATTACCGCCGGCGCGCCCATTACAATATGAATGGCCCCGGGCCGCAGCACCTGCGCGTGCGCATCGCGCTGCCTTTGTCCGGCGCCGGTGGCGACCAGCTGCTCAGCGACAGTTTACTGTCAGCTGACGTGTGCTCCTATATTCCTTTCTATCACACTTATCTTGTCTCAGTGCAAACTATGGGCGAAACCTATACAGCTACACAGTTTAATCTGGGGTGACACATCGCTTTATATCTCGTTTGCTGTTTATTACACAACATTTTTAAAATATTTACGCTAAAGACCAATTAAAATTGCACTGTCAGGAAGGATTTCGAAATTTGTACACCGAGCTGTAATATGTGGCAGCACGGACGGCTCTAAACCGCCTGGGCGTCGAGTCCAATTTATCTTGGATGTCAGATATAGGTACGTCATTCCATGCTGCTTCAGTTCTATGGCACAGTTCATAGCTTGTAGTGGCTGCCAGTCTCTCAGGAAACCATAACCAAATGTTTTCAATGGGTCAGTGAACTGGAGAACGTGCAGATACATCGGGCTGTCACCATCATACAGAACACTCATCGGTCGTGCTTCGGCACTTAGTATCTTCGAGCAGTTAATAACACCATCTGAAATCATCACGGTAGCTTGTAATTTCCTAGGGATTTGGATACGTAGTGGATTATTAGACGCCGGCCGGTGTGGCCGTGCGGTTCTAGGCGCTTCAGTCTGGAACAGCGTGACCGCTACGGTCGCAGGTCTGTATCCTGCCTCGGGCATGGATGTGTGTGATGTCCTTAGGTTAGTTAGGTTTAAGTAGTTCTAAATTCTAGGTGACTGATGACCACAGATGTTAAGTCCCATAGTGCTCAGAGCCATTTGAGCCATTTGATTATTAGACTAGAGGACTCTGATATTGCATACGATGACTGGATTTGGATCCTTGGACATTTTGTTTGAACTACATTGTTCTGTTTTGATTTCTGGTAGACTTTGACTCGGTACGAATAGGTTACAAACTAATTTACTTGTTGTACTGCGACTGTTATTTTTGTGAGTTAATAATCCAGAGTGTTTGTCGTGTTCGACGTCGAATGCTTCAGGCAGAATCGTTCTGAAGTGTTGATTCCTCTATGAATAATATTATGGGTCATGTGTAGAGCGAAAAAAGGCCTTACTATGGAAAAAGGTATTCGCTGGTGATTTTTACCTTTAAGACATGTGTATTTCTGGAAGGTATTATGAAATATGTTCTTGCACTTTTCTAGTGCTGTTGCTGTTCCTTTGCAAACACATCTGAAAGACTGCGTGTAAAGATGAACAGTACATGAAAGGACAGAATAACTTCAGAAATGTGGCGCAGCAGAAGAATGCTGCAGATTACATTAATAGATCTGGTACCTAAGGATTTGAATCGAGGAGAAATCTTTAAAGTATGAGTACTATTTCACAAATAGTGGCCTATACTGAGAGGACATGTCCTGAGAGCGTAAAGAAATTACCAGCTGTCACTGGGGAAACTGTAGGGAGGAGAGCTAAAAATTGCAAAGCATAATCAGAACTTGAATACAATAAGCAGACTAGTCTTCAGACTTCAGACCACCACAACAAAATCAGATTTCACGTGTCATCAAACAGGAATTACAAAAAAAAAAAAAAAAAAAAAAAAAAACAAAGGCTACAAAATAATATCGAGAAAGCCACTATAGGGTTGAGACGAGCCAGAGAAAGAAATGCTATCAACGAGGAGCAACAGAGGATCATGATAGCGTGTTATCTCGCCTGTAGGCCGTAAAGGACATGAAGCATCAAAGCCAGACTTTTGGTCGCTTGGCGCCTACCAAGAGGAAGGCCACTGACTGCGAGGGCAGTGCGTGTTGACTGCTCCAGTGCACCGTCAAAAGTGAGGCCGAGAGGTCCTCCTGAACCCTATTTAAAGCTCAGCAAGGAAATAGCTCTCAGGGTAGGCACTTTCTTTTTTATTGGCACCCTAAACCGCTATTTTTACGAGCGAGTTTCTGAGTGAACTCTCCTGATCTGTAATATTGCCATTACCGGGCTGGCCCTAATGACAAGCTACCTCCCAGGACAGGTATCTCTGTGCTACTGGCGTCCTCCTTCAAATAAAGAAGCAATTCTGGCGGTCACCAATAATTACCTAAAAAGCACTCGTTTAGCTTGTCGAGCCCAATTCGGACAGAATCCTAAGTTTTCGAAATCTGACTTCTGAAACTGGCGAGGTTTCCGCTTTTATGCCCAATGGACGACATCCAATTAGCTAGATTACGTCATGGAAATGGTACGTGCTGAGCTGAAGCCATCTGTGACTACAGATCACGTTTGTGCTCGCTGTCCAGCGTCGCCTGCCGCATCATCACTCATAACAAGCGGGAAATTGTTTGAAGTCTTCCTGTGCGATCTTTCTTCATCAAGCGCACGCTTCCTTGCGTTACTAAGAGCTTACCCGGTGTCCCTGTTTTTATCATATAGTCTTAATTTCCACTACCCCCCGTAATAACAGAGTCCCAACAGTTCGAAGTGTGAACCAGAACTCTCTTATGTTCAGACGTTATCTTAAAATACTTATTAGACTCGGCTCAGTAACTGCTGACTTTCTCTCGAAATTCGTGTGCTTAAGGTGACGTTGATTACAAAGACAATGATCGGGAATAGACCATAAAAACTGTCCCAAGTAATTGCTGCCACACACGCAAGAATATTATAAATCCCATATAAATTCACACCGGTAATATCTTTAACACGTCGCAACATTTCTTTAATTGTTCGGACTGGCCAAAAGATCGATCTGATTGCTAGCTTGTTTAGGACTACCTGCCTTCCTGGTTGTTGCTCCGCAGAATGGGAGCCGCGCTATGTTGCCCCTCGTGGTTTGGTTGAATGGCACCACTCACTGGTTTCACCGACAGCGTTGAGGGAACGTCGCGGATTGAATACGAGTTGCTTCTGAACCTCAACTTCAAGTGATTAATTTAGGAACCAAAATGCTCCTTATCCGAGACAGTCCTGGTTCTGTGCATTGGGGTGTTTAGGACAGCTTTTCTGTGCTGGACGATGAAATGTATAACCGTTGAGATGTAGGTTTGTAAGCGTCGATTTTCAATACACATAATGGCCAAGTTGTCCATCTCACGGATGCAGTCATCGGAAGCTTATGATTTTACCCGAATTTGACGCAGCAAATTAACTGACAACTTTGTATTCAAGGACTCCGTAGCGGAAAACTTCGTAACCATCTACACTGTCCAGTCACATTAATGTGACCATCTGTCAAAAGCGTGAATAACCACTTTTTGCTGCACGAACCGTTGCGATCGTGCAGGAAGAGAGTCAGCGAGGTTCTGGAAGGTACCGACAGGGATGTGGAAGCATCTGCATTTCTTCTTGGTGTAGCAATTTTAATGGCCAGTAGTGTAAATTCGACTGAAACAGTTACTCGCTCCTCACCGGAGACGCTTTCTGGCACTCTTTAAGACCTGCAGTGTCACGTGGTGTGACGTACGCGCCCAGGGCTGTCCTTCGGTTATATACCGCACTGCGCCGAGTACCGTGGTCAGCCGCGGGGCGAAGGAGTGAATCCCCAAGGCCGGCCACAGTAGAGGGCGGGTTGGCGCGCGTGGCCGCAGGTGTTCGCAGCGGCCAAACAAACATCTCGCCCTTTGTGGCGCGGCGCGGCCTTCCGGCTCAGGCGCACGCCTCGCTGGCTGCCGGTGCTGGCTGCCCGGGGCGCGGCCGTGCAATGGCCCGGAAAAGAACATTGCGCCCCTGCGGGCTGAATGGCGTGCTTGTGCCTGCAGTTCCTGTCCGCGCCCTGGAATTGGGAGGGCGGGCGCAACTGAATGGAGTAGACGGGGGCGTTGTGCGAGGCGAACTGCCCGCGTCACACAGAAGGCCGCACGTCAGCGGCGGCCGCCAGATCGGCCGCGACGGGCCGCGGAACTCGCAGAGCCGGACAAGTGTTCGCCACCCACGGAACACAACAAGCAACGGCCACGCTGTCTGTCGTTTCCGGCCTGTTCGTACTCGGCAGCTCTCACGACTGGGCATGCGTCAGCCCATTTTAGAAACTAATTTTCGTTCTGAGCGTGGAAGAAAAGACCCGCACACAATATGCCTCTCTAGATCTTGTTATCGAGCCTGTGTTTGATTCGCAAAAGTGCTCACTGGGGAACCCGTGTGAAACCTTCGCAGTTTAAAGCTATAAAATAATGACAGTATTTGGAATGAGCGTAGTCGTTGGGATAAGGGTAGATGTGGGAATGAAGAGAAAACGTCTTTAAAAATTAACCGAACGACGTGAAATAATAACCATGAATTTGCTATAAATCCTTACATATACATCTACATGCACATAATTTGGAACACAAATTTTTAGAAATCATTACAATACCAGGGTGTAGTCGTTATTGGTCTTACGAAAGTAATCTTCGAGTACTTTTTAGCATTTTCTTTGACGGACACAAAAATGTGAGTTGATTTAGTGACTGTTGAAAAGGCTACATACAATTGCCTATGAGGAAGGACGGGATTTGGTAAATACATTCCGGCTCTTTGAAGCAGACTTAATGAGCAAATACAAACACAAAATAAACGAAGTAAACAAATTTAATTTACTGCTTATGACAATAATTGATAATCATTAGTTGCTTCTAATTTCTAACCTTCTAACGTTCGGCCATAATATTTACATTTATCTGTTGCTGAAGAGAGGTTTCACGAGAGATACGTATATAAATTACGAAGAAATAAATAAACGCGAAATCCTTAGGTAAGAACGTAATGTTTACTTCCTACTTGGTTCAAAATGGTTCAAATGGCTCTGAGCACTATGGGACTTAACATCTGTGGTCATCAGTCCCCTAGAACTTAGAACTACTTAAACCTGACTAACCTAAGGACATCACACACATCCATGCCCGAGGCAGGATTCGAACCTGCGACCGTAGCAGTCGCGCGGCTCCGGACTGAGCGCCTAGAACCGCGAGACCACCGCGGCCGGCTCCTACTTCGTATATCACTAATGCCACAGTAACCTCTGACTGTATTTTGGGATTTTAATTGCCTTCGTACTTTATGTAAGCACGCTAGGCCGCGAAACCAATAGGCGACAATTTCAAATACGTTTGTCGTTTCGGAAATTATATTCGTTTGGATAAGTAAACTTACAAGACGCGCAGAGAGCGCAGTGGTTAATGTTATTATCTTGTTATTATCTATGACAATGCCGTATACAAATTATCCAGTTAATTAGTACTTTAAAACAAATCAAATGGTATTTGCAATAGACACCATGAAAGCGGAATCTCTCATTTGTGATTAATTAGTTAGTTTCGTTAAACATAGGTATGAAACCGGGCATCCAAGATGCTTTCGTCAGGAACATTCTGTTGCAAGAATGGCATCTTCGCCCTTCCCTCAATACCGCCTTTTGCTGTTCTGATCATGTCGATGTGTACAACTTTCCGTTTCTTAGAATGATGGCCTTTTTTTTACGGTTTTTCAATGTTTATTAAGAAGACTAGCTAACAACGTAGATCTATTGGCTCCGACAATATAGGAGATTTAGTACTGTAAAGATGGTAAATCGCACCTCATCAAATGATGGGATCCGTAGCCAACCATAATGTTCGCGTCCCGTCGACTGACGAGACTGACGGTCAAACTGTTAACAGTCAACATACACTCCTGGAAATTGAAATAAGAACACCGTGAATTCATTGTCCCAGGATGGGGAAACTTTATTGACACATTCCTGGGGTCAGATACATCACATGATCACACTGACAGAACCACAGGCACATAGACACAGCCAACAGAGCATGCACAATGTCGGCACTAGTACAGTGTATATCCACCTTTCGCAGCAATGCAGGCTGCTATTCTCCCATGGAGACGATCGTAGAGATGCTGGATGTAGTCCTGTGGAACGGCTTGCCATCCCATTTCCACCTGGCGCCTCAGTTGGACCAGCGTTCGTGCTGGACGTGCAGACCGCGTAGACGACGCTTCATCCAGTCCCAAACATGCTCAATGGGGGACAGATCCGGAGATCTTGCTGGCCAGGGTAGTTGACTTACACCTTCTAGAGCACGTTGAGTGGCACGGGATACATGCGGACGTGCATTGTCCTGTTGGAACAGCAAGTTCCCTTGCCGGTCTAGGAATGGTAGAACGATGGGTTCGATGACGGTTTGGATGTACCGTGCACTATTCAGTGTCCCCTCGACGATCACCAGTGGTGTACGGCCAGTGTAGGAGATCGCTCCCCACACCATGATGCCGGGTGTTGGCCCTGTGTGCCTCGGTCGTATGCAGTCCTGATTGTGGCGCTCAACTGCACGGCGCCAAACACGCATACGACCATCATTGGCACCAAGGCAGAAGCGACTCTCATCGCTGAAGACGACACGTCTCCATTCGTCCCTCCATTCACGCCTGTCGCGACACCACTGGAGGCGGGCTGCACGATGTTGGGGCGTGAGCGGAAGACGGCCTAACGGTGTGCGGGACCGTAGCCCAGCTTCATGGAGACGGTTGCGAATGGTCCTCGCCGATACCCCAGGAGTAACAGTGTCCCTAATTTGCTGGGAAGTGGCGGCGCGGTCCCCTACGGCACTGCGTAGGATCCTACGGTCTTGGCGTGCATCCGTGCGTCGCTGCGGTCCGGTCCCAGGTCGACGGGCACGTGCACCTTCCGCCGACCACTGGCGACAACATCGATGTACTGTGGAGACCTCACGCCCCACGTGTTGAGCAATTCGGCGGTACGTCCACCCGGCCTCCCGCATGCCCACTATACGCCCTCGCTCAAAGTCCGTCAACTGCACATAGGGTTCACGTCCACGCTGTCGCGGCATGCTACCAGTGTTAAAGACTGCGATGGAGCTCCGTATGCCACGGCAAACTGGCTGACACTGACGGCGGCGGTGCACAAATGCTGCGCAGCTAGCGCCATTCGACGGCCAACACCGCGGTTCCTGGTGTGTCCGCTGTGCCGTGCGTGTGATCATTGCTTGTACAGCCCTCTCGCAGTGTCCGGAGCAAGTATGGTGGGTCTGACACACCGGTGTCAATGTGTTCTTTTTTCCATTTCCAGGAGTGTATTAGGTTGGGCCTAACATTGACTGTAATGGTAAATGAAATACGGAAAATAACGGTAACTATTGACTATTATTGATCTTCCCCCTAGCCGTTTTCGACGATTATACTTCCATCATTAAGGTGATATATTTAAATTAACACATAGTCGATTTGTATACTCGATTTTTATGATCACCCTGTGGCCCTGTCTTTTAGCTATCACGAGCTGCTTTCCGAGCCGTTTTTATATTTGTGATTCAAACTGTAAACGTTTATAAAAAGTGTATGTAGTGCAAGTATAAATTACTTGTTTTGTAAATACAAAATTCCCAGCAGGAAAAGGTCGTTTTATTTACAAAACAAGTATTTCTATGCTTGCTGCGGAGGATGGCCACGCAAACAAACAAGTATGAATCAATTTTTCTCTCTCACTCCCTCCCTCCCTCCCTCCCTCCCTCCCTCTCTCTCTCTCTCTCTCTCTCTCTCTCTCTCTCTCTCTCTCTCTCTGTGTGTGTGTGTGTGTGTGTGTGTGTGTGTGTGTGTGTGTGTGTGTGTCTCTTTCTCTCTCTTTCTCTGTCCTTCATTGGACCTTTACCTAGTCCACATTTTTCTCAATCTCATTACCATTCTCCCTCCCTCGACTCTACATTCACTGTTCACTACTTTTATTCATCTTCCTTTCCCCCTCCTTCCATCGTCACCTATTCTCCACTTCAATCTTCATCTCCCACACTACTTCTTCATTTCATTTGCATATTAAACGTAGACGTATTAACGTAACTAAAACGAGGTAATACACTTTTGAAAAATTACAGAAGAAGAAAACATTTTTAGATCAAGTGGCAACCAAAAGTGGAGTTACGTTGCTAACACAATACACACAAAAACAAACATAGATACGTTTTGGCTTCCCATCAAGGTATGAGCATTGCTGGAAACCAACGTGAGAGTAGGCAAAAATCATCAGTGCCAAACGGAAGAATACCTCAAAAAGTTGCAAGCAGACGGCATTTCCTGATGTAAGAGAAAATTGGACATAAAAAAATATAATAGCAAGCTTTAAACCAGCTATCTTGAAGATTAAGTTTTAGTTCATTATTGTATAACGAACTTTTTTAGAGCTACAAAGCAAACCAAAATTTTAAAGATGTTTCATTGCACGTCACTGACGATGCTTCATATGGATAATACGAAACGCGAATGGTTATATAAACGTGCAGTTTTCTAGTAGGCGGGATTGAAATACCTTTAATAATAAGAAATGTGAAATATGTTAACGTTAATTAGATTTCCATCCCGAGAAGATTGCAGAAATGGCTAAGGTTTAATCCAGAACGTTAACACCAGGAGTGAACACTACCACCTGCCTCCCCTCGAGTGCCATTTACTATTGGTGGAAACTACTTTCTTCGAACCGTGAGGCTATGGGACGCGTCTTCTATGAGGGTAAGTAAAGCAACAAATAATAATTTCTTAGAAGAAAATTTTTATTAATATCACAGCGTTGCAAGTAACTTAATCTCTCTACATAATCAGCCTTAACCTCTATACACTGTGTCCCTCTCTTGACGAACTTACTAATCTGTGGCACCGTGGTGCACGTCCATTGCAGCACTGCCTCCGTAATCTCGTCATCCGACGGAGACGTGCATTCACGTAGGTGCCGTTTCATCGGATCAAAAAAGATAAACGCCACTTGGAGGTGCGTCAGGACTGCTCCATAGAGCCAAATAGCTCCTTTTCAAAGCTTCCCTCTCCTCTTTGTTTTGATTTTGGATCTATAGGACATGTCCGAAAGAACAGACATCACACATACACCGCAGCGCCAAAGAAACTGGTATAGGCATGGGTATTGAAATACAAAGATCTGTAAACAGGCAGAATACGGCGCTGAGGTGGGCAACGGCTATATAAGACAACAATTGTCTGGCGCTGTAGTTAGATCGGTTACTGCTGCTCCAATGGCAGGTTATCAAGATTTAAGTGAGTTTGAACGTGGTATTATAGCCGACGTACGAGCGATGGGACACAGCATCTCCAAGTAGCGATGAAGTTGGGATTTTCCCGTACGGCCATTTGGTGAGTGTCCCGTGAATATCAGGAATCCGGTAAAACATCAAATCTCCGACATCGCTGCGCCCGGAATAAGATCCTGCAAGAATGGGACCAACGGCGTCTGAAGAGAATCGTTCAACGTGACAGACGAGCAACCCTTCCGAAATTTCTGCAGATTTCAATGTTGGGCCATCAACAAGTGTCAGCGTGCGAAACATTCAACGAAACATCATCGATATGGGCTTACGGAGGCGAAGACCCACTCGTTTACCCTTCATGAGAGTATGACACAAAGCTTTACACCTCGCCTGGGCCTGTTAACGCCGACATTAGACTGTTGATGATTGGAAACATGTTGCCTGGTCGGACGAGTCTCGTTGCAAAATGTGTCGAGTGGATGGACGTGTACGGGTATGGAGGCAACATCATAAATCCATGGAACCTGCATGTCAACAGAGGACTGTTCAAGCTGGTAGAGGCTCTGTAATGGTGTGGGGCGTGTGCAGTTGGAGTGACATGGGACTCCTGATACATCTAGATACGACTGTGGTATGTGACACGTACGTAAGCATAGTGTCTGATCACCTGCATCCATTCATGTCCATTGGGCATTCCGACGGGCTTGGGCAGACCCAGCAGGACAGTGCGACAGCCCACACGCCCGGAATTGTTAGAGTGGCCCCAGGAACACTTTTCCGAGTTTAAACAATTTCGCTGGTTACCAAACTCTCGAGACATGAACATTATTGAGCATGTCTGAGATGCCTTGCAGCGTGTTGTTCAGAAGAGATCTCCACCCCCTCGTACTCTTACGGATTTATGGACAGCTCTAAAGGATTCATGGTTTCAGATCCTTCCAGCACTATTTCAGACGTAAGTCGACTCCATGCCACATCGTGTTACGGCACTTCGGCGAGCTCGCGGGGGCCCTACACTATATTAGGCAGGTGTGCAAGTTTCTTTGGCCTTTCAGTGTGTAACGGTAGCATCATCGCCGTGACGGTATTTCATGAATTGTTTAGTGTGGACGCACCCTATCTCCGATCTCTTTCTGGTATCATGCTGGGAACAACGAGGGAGATGGACAAGGGGAGCTACGTAAACAGTGTGCGACGAGCTGGGAATTTGGGTTGGACTGGAAGCGTGATCGGACAGCCGAAATGCTTAAGGCGACCGCTCACGTAAAGCGGGAAATCCGGATTCGGATCCCGTCAGGCACAAACATTCACTTGTTGCCGCTGAATTATTTCAGTGTCCTCGTGCCGCTGACATCAGTATCTCTCATCATGTCACTACTTCTCTGTAGCTCACAAGCGACAGGTCACAGCAACGTAAGACTGACTAGTTCCCACATAAAATGATCCCATTACAAAAATTCCATGGAACTACACGGTGATTGCAAAACGCACGGAAAGTCTCAGTAATGAAGCAAGCAGAGAAGAGTCGTAACTCCGGAACGCTGTGATTTCTCTGGGCTTGACTAGTTGCGCTTCTTGCGAATGACGTGAGCATCTTTCATGCATACTCTTCCGTGTACGTATCCCTCGGGAGCTGTCAACAGGAACCAGGAAGTTCCCTGCACCGCTGCTTATTCCGACATCCGCACGCGTTGCTGTTCCTGCCACAGGCGATTTACGAGGAACGTTCCTCCTTATAAGAACAGCTTTGACGTTAATTATTGACTAAAACGTTAGCCAAACAAAAACATGGAACTTGAATTTTCAGCTGGAAATCATCACATCATCTGAACTTTCTGCTGGCGATACTTCCATAAACACTGAACAGTCACCGTCTTTACAGTTCTTCATCTTTTGAAGCTACTCGTCATAACTACATCAAGTTTTTTTTTTTACGAAAATAATCGGATTTGTCATCTGAAGTACTTACAAGGTGCTCTGTATCTACATCAAGATCTACATCAACATCTACGTCCATCTATATTCCGCAAACTACCTTGCTGCGTGTGTCGGAGAACTACTTTTAAATTTGCAATGAAACTCTCTTTCACTTTTGTAGCAGCTTTCTCACTTGGCTGTTGAACCACGGCGATTCTTTTCCATCCCTCACAACTTTGCTCGGCATGTACCTGTCTAAATCGTATTGTACAATGCTCTTGAACGCTGTCCATTGATACTCGACATTGTTAGTGCTGGAGACGAAATTTTCGTGCTGACCGCTCAGGTAATTTGAAATCTGTTTCTTGTCGCGTTTGCTAAGAGAAAAGGTCTTCCTACTTTTCAATGTATTCCTATTTAAATCCTTATTCAGCGATGCTGTAATGGCTTTATGATCGATGATTCCTTGTTCTACACTGACTCGAAAAGTCCAGATCCTTTTTGTCACCAGGAGATCTAAGATGTTACCTTCACGAGTCATTTCTTTGATTAACTGCTCAAGATAACTTTCGGACAAGGCATTTAAAGCAGTTTCACGTGATTGCCTGTCCATGCTGTAAACCTATTTTAACTCTTTCTCTTGCTAGTTGACAGCGTGGCGTTACATGAAAGGTGATTTCCATTACTAGGAGATTTACAATCACTTATGGTCCATTACTTCTACATTATCAGCTCAGATATGGGAGCAGTAAGCAATTGTGTCATCGTGGCTACATGGAAAATCTCTGTAATTGAGCCTGCATGGACGTTTTATGGAGTCTGTATGAATCCAGGCAAACTCGCTTCAGTGTATTAATTCGTACAAATGGTCAAACATTTTTCAAGCATCACGACCTGCAGAACTGTGTGGACGTGTATACAGGGTGATCCAGCTGTCCCTACCGAAAGATTTTATGCAATCCACAGCACCTTCAAAAACCATGTACGAGATTTTCATACTGTCTCACTCGCTACATACGAACTATGAATCCTAGAGCAAAAGTGAACAGGATCTTTTTGTAGAAAATTTAATGTAGTTAAATTTTGTACTGGGATAAGTTTTCGCTGGAACCTCAGTTTTCTACCTATTCAAGAAAAAATGCATCTGGATCTCACTTTTGTACGTTTTTCTTGGATAATTCGAAAGCTACGGCCTCTAGAGAAAACGTATCCTAGTACAACATTTAACTACATTAAATTTCCTACAAAAAACATCTGTTCATTTTTTTCTGTAGGACTAACCGTTTGCGTGTAATGAGCGAGAAAATATAAAAATTTTGCATGTGGTATTTGAAGGCGTTGCAGGTTGCATAAAACCCACAGAAGGGGCAGCTGAATCATGCTATGTATAAAAGGTGACAGTTATTGAACTATATGAAATAAATCGTCATAGCTTCTCAACGGTTTACGTTAGGACGTTCAAACTGCGTGGTTGGCCATGGGGAATTATGGAAATTAGTATGCGCATGCATGGTTTGACTTAGCGACGAAGCCCACTTTCATTAGGATGGGTTCGTCAGTCAATAAGCAAAATTGGGGCATTTGGGGGACGGAGAAACCTAATTTCGCGATCGAGAATCTCTTCACCCTCAATGGGTGTCTGTGTGGTGTGCAATGTCACGGAATAATTGGTGCGATATTCCCTGACGGCACAGTGACTACCGAATGGTACGTCTGGAAGAGTGTTTCATCCCCGTTATCCAAAGCGACCCTGACTTCGACAAGGTGTGGTTCATGAAGGGCGGAGCTCGACCCCATCGAAGCAGGAGAGTATTTGATGTCCTGGAGGAGCACTTTGGGGACCACATTCTGGCTCTGGGGTACCCATAGGCCACTGGCATGGGCCTCGATAGGCCGCCTTATTCTCCGAATCTGAACACATGCAACTCCTCATTGTGGGGCTACATTAAAGAGAAGGTGTACAGCAATAACCCCAAAACCATTGCTGAGCTGAAAACAGCTGAAAACATCGACAGCATCGATGTTCCGACATTTCAGCGGGTCATGCAGAATTTCGCTATTTGTCTGCGCCAAATCATAGTCAGTTATGGCAGGCAAATCGAACATGTCATGACCTAAGTTCTAATATCTGTAGTGACGTTACATGTTGAATAATGCGCGTGCACGCCGTAGTTTGTAACTAATTTACGTTTTTTTTATGTAGTTCAATAATTGTCGCCTTGTCTATTGCTTGCCATTAAAATTTGAACACCAGGAAGGGTAGCAAATAACGAAATTTTAATTGTTATGCATTTATAATATAATAGGGAAAATACAAGATTGAAATTTTAAGTAGTTTGGGGATACACAGAGTGCTAAATTCACTATACTAGCCTGCTGTCTCTGGCAGCAATAAAGGATCTAATCCAGCTTCGAATCGAGTTGAACTTAGCTTGGATGCCAGATACATGGACATCATTCCATGCTGCTTCAACTCAGTGCAAGAAGTCATCAAACATTGTGGTTGGTGAGAGGTGGCATGCGAACCTCTCTGTAACCTATGACTAGATGTTTTCAGTGGGTGAGAGATTTGAAGACCGTGCTGGCCAGGGTAAGAACCGAACACCCTTTGTAACAATGTATGTTAGAACAGCAAGGATAACATGTGGTTGCATTATATTGTTGAAACATAATGTACAGAGAGCTCGAAGATGGGACACAGCCAGGCCACGGGCTCTAAGCCATCAGAAATGTGAAACCTCCTCTCAAATTCGTCAGCTGTGCCAACCAGTAGTGGTCGTGTGGCGTACCCAATGGCACCAGACACCACTATGCCAAGTGCTGTACCCGTATACATACTCTACAAAAAATATAGGCAAAGCAGCAGAAGAAATAAGAAAATATAGAATTTCCACCACAGGAGAAGGCAGAAAATGGAATAGGTCTCTCTAAATGAAACAGACGAAGCTGAAGTAGGAGGCTATAACAGAAATGTGATGACATTGAACAACTGGAAATACAATGTAGCAGGGAAAAAACTTACGCTTCAACAAGATGGGAAAACTATGTGGATGATACAATGTAAAGTTGAGAGAGAATTGGATGCAGAATTTCAGAAGGGCGCAAAGGTGCAAGAGATCCAGTTTGACAGTTACAAATACTTGGGGAAAAATAGAAAAAGGTAGGGAAGTGTATGCAGTCTTTGTTAACCTGTGAAAAGTTTCTGATAGAAGTCAGTGGATTAAACTTTATGATAACCTGAAAAGAATGGGGATTAATTGGCAGGAAAGGAGGCTAATAAACAATACATATGTAATACAAAGAGTAAGGTGAAGATTGGAGATGAGACGACAGAGGGAATTAAAATTGCGATAGAGATTAGACAAGGCTATTACCTCTCACCTACTCTGTTTAATATGTATTTTGATGATTTAGTCAAAACTTGCTTCGTACATAAGAGTGGTATGATAGTAAAAGCAGAGATAATGAGATGTGTAAGGTTTGCTGATGACATATTATTACTAAGTAAAAATGAAAAGGCGATTATCAATATTTTAAAAGAACTGAATACCAGCTGTGAGGAATATGGAATGAAAGTAAATGTGAAGAAGACCAAGACAATGACTTTACCACGCAGTCACGGAAGATAATAGTGACACTTTAGTTAGTTGAACAAGTTGAAAATTTCTGATACCTGGGATGCAGAGTAACCAGTAACATGATATAATTCCAGAAATAAAGACAAGAATGTATAGTAGAAGGAGGAGTATTTTTCGCAGCCCTTTAAATAGACAGTTAAGGAAAACATTAGTGAAGTTTTCTGAATGGAATGTTGCTCTGTATGGTGCCTAAACATGGTCACTGAGGTGGAGAGAGGAGAAGTCATTAGAGTATTTGAGATGCGGTCTGAAGGAGAATGGAAGGTGTTAAATTGACAGGTAAGGTATGGAATGAGTTTGTGCTGAAGAAGATGAAAGAGAAAATATAAAAACTAGAAACAATTAAAAGAAGGAAAAGAAATTGGCCAAGACACTGGATGAGAAAAGAATGCATAATGAAAGATGTACTGGAGGGAATGGCGTCTGGGAAGAGGATCAGAGGAAGAAGATAGCAGTTAACTGACGACATCAAGATAATGCATCATACGCAGTTCCAAAAATGTTGGCGGAAGACCGAGAGGACTGGAGAATGCTACACTTCCAGCGATCTGACTAATGGCAAGAAATACATCATCATCAACATCATAATCATCAACGTATATGGTATACTTCGCATAAGTTTATGATTACCTCATATAGGAAAAGCACACTGCGTTTGTTGTCATAACCTTCCTGTGTAAAAGAAACATTCATTTTTCAAAATTCTTGAGCGTCTTTCATTGCCGCGAAGCACGTCCTTCGTGACTCGAAATTTAAGCGCGAGAGGCCTATGGGAGTTCATGGGAGCTCACTTTCGTATGTTAAGTTCAGTGTGTACGATGGTATGATTTTTCTGTGTAGGAATGTGCTCTATTGGGCAACAGGCCAAACGCCTGTTCGACCTCTCCTCCGTGACCGACGAAAATAGAAAATAGGAATGCAGGTCATGGAAACAGTGACTGAGTGAAATTCTTGATATCACCTCCCAACATGGTAAAGTAACGAAAACAATTGTTTTCCCCCACTGGAGATCTTTGCGTAAAACAAACCACCAGCGAAGTTACAGCGGAAAACACTTCTCCCCTGTTGCTCTTCTAATCATAACAATAATTCGAGCCACGGCTAGGAATGAATTGTCGTCTGGAGCTGGATTTAACGGAGACAGCGAAGGCGTAATTTGTTTAAATATGAATGAACTATTAATAATTTGTTGCCTACCGTTACTGTGTATAGCGAAAAGTTGTTGAAAAATAAAAAGTTACTCGCAGTGAGCCACCGCAATAAATTTGTAAGGACGTATTTGCTTCTTGTCGAAGTTCCCGCTTAGGTCAATTGCGAAATACCTAACTAATGGGTACATAACCTTGTTGATAGAATGGAGACAGTAATCCATCCAGCGAATTTGCAACAACAGCATATCTAAATGGTATAAAGTAATGTTTCCTTGAAAATTAAGTGAACCAACAACCTTTCCTACGGTAAACCGTCGAGGATGAATGTAAGCTTGACACGGTCATAGCTGTTTTCTGGTACTGATTCCGAAAAGGGCGCACATTTTAATCAGTACTTATCATCTCTGCCAAATTAAACGTACCCTTATGTGACATTTTGTAGATTCGTGGGGCCTTTCTGGCCTACTGATATCTCAGTTTGCCATCTTCTTTAAAAAAAAAAAAGAAAGAAAAGGCATCTGATCACTGTAACACATTGGTTAGGCTACTGTTTGCTTCTCTATTGGTCCCTTAATTTTGTCCACAACTTTTATTCGAGCATCTCCCTTCCTTTCCTGCTTCCTCGTTTGCGCTGCCTCGTCGTCATCCATATTTTAAACGATCAGAATTGTACAGCGGACAGTTAGGTACGTTGAGTAGACAGTCGCTGGCCACAGTTTCGGGTCGGCAGGTGTGGCTAAGGTAGGACGGGTCCGCGAGGTGGTCGCATGCACCTGCAGATACGTCGAGAAAAAACTAGCCACTACGCCCGCTTCTTGTCATTCCTGCACCTTCTACCTCGAGCCACTCCATAAATTTATAGCGCCACTTCCAATTTCTCTATTTTTAACGTCCTTTTCATAACGCCACTTACGCAGAAAAACGCCTGGAAAACGGCTCGAAATAGTGTTCAGCGTGCAGCTTCACATATAATATTCGTTCCGTCAAACTACATGCGTTACATATGTGTACTTTCGATCTTAACTCGACAGTTCCAAGAACAGAGCGTTGTTTGTTTGGTTTCTTACGATCAGTGCGGAAAATCGACAGATAATTAGTTTTCTATTGTAGACAACTGAAGCAGGAAAATTTTTAGTTATTTCATTTTTCAGGAAGTCCACAGACTTCTAACATTGCGGCTACGAAGAAACGCAGCTAATGCATTTAGAATGAAATATTCATTCTCATCCCCACCCCCCACCCCCGGGAAGCTATTTTGAGACTTCCTCACAGATCGTAACTATGTGTCAGGGTAGGACTAGGAAAGCTGAATTTGTCAGATTGTATGCCAAAAATGTCGGACTTGCTGTGTGGTACAGACCAAGCCGTCAATCTTTACTAGGCTCAGAGAACACCACAGAAGGTGTAGATTAAATAATCCAGATTCATCTTTCGCTGAACACTGTTTAGACCAGAAGAACAAATACGTAATACATGAAGAAGTCCTACACGTATAGGGAAAGGGTGAAAAGGGAGTATCTCTTAGAAATATTAGAAATAAAATAAAAGACCGATAAGTTTATCCCCACATTTACTACTCTGCGAACTGACTCAGTTCAGTTATTCACCATTTTTAATTAAAAACGTCGAATAAAACGTCCTCCAGCCGTCTAAATTTCCATTTGTTACTTTGTTTGTGCAACCACTTTCAGTGCTGCATTACGCCATCTTCAGGCCACGTAACCAAAGTGTAGGAAGGATTCCATCTCTGTTCCAGTTAAAATAGGGGCTAGCATTCAGAGACTGGAATCCGTAAATTTCTTCTTAACACAGCCATCGCTTTGATTATCATTTGACACTTCGGTGAGGGGGCCTGAAGGTAGCGTAATGTACCGCTGAAACTGGTTGCACAAATAAAATAACAACCAGAAATTTAGAAGGTGTTTTGATTCGACATTTTATATGGAACAGCCAAGGTCTCGCAACCATGTGTATAAAGATGGGCTTACAGAGACTCAATTAACGTTGAAGCTTCTGCAAAGGAGTGAAGCTGAAAACAGTTTGGAACCTTCGTGCGATTATTCACAAATACGTAATTACGGAGATACTTATTTCTGCGACGTTAAACACTAATCTCCTCCTCCTCCTTATTTCTGCGCACATAGCTGCGTCCAGGATTTGGTTAGTAATAGTCATGTTTTCCGAATGAATGTTTCGAGGTTGTACAGATGTAACTTTTAGTAACGAAAATAGTTAGCAGAGATAATTTTTGTTTAAGTCGAGAAACGACAGATTAAGGAATGGAGACGTCTTTGGGTAGGCGCTATCTTTAGAATCAGTTCTGCACTGAAAAATTAGATTAAACCCGAACCTTGGTCAAAAGAAATAAAGTTTTGTGAAACAAAAGGAAAAGGGTTCTTCGTTCAGTTTATAGAAATACAATGTTTCACCAAGAACACATAGTGGAATCAATTAACATCATAAGGAAACTGGTCATAGCATAACATTTTCGCCTTCATCTACAGTGTAAAGTCGAATCAACGTCAGAGATGAGGCTTCTTAAGTTCCTGGTGTTCACTGAACTGTAATCTGGTATCAGCCGCCAGCCAGTGCGCCTAAATGAGACTGGGGGAAGATCTCAGGAATACACGCTCCGAGCTTACGGCAGGATTGTCGCCTCGTGGGGCCTAATGGCCACTTAGTCCTTCTGCTACTGGGGTTGCCTCATCACTTTCGCTCTCGTGTAAAGATCAGTCTGGAAGAAACAAACAGAATCTAAATCTTTCTTGACTTGTTCCCAATGTTGCAGGATGCTGGGAAGCAGCAACTGTAACGGTGTACGATAGTCAATGGAAATTTTTTTACGAGAGTAGAGAGCATTGTTCGGGCCAGTGAAGGCCTTCCCGATAACAATGGTATTTAAACAATTTGCTACACGCTTCCGGACAGCGACAACACGACACTGTGGAGTTGGTTGACTACTGTGAACATACTGTCGACGTGCATGAGTCTAGTTGTTTATAGTCCTGACAGTGATACAAGAAGTTTTAGTTTCTTCTGGAAGACGAAATGCACTTCGGTTATTTACAACAGAAACTAAGTCATTGACTTTTTGTAGCAGTGTCATATCCAGAAAGGCATACGTACTCCCACTACGGCGCTGAACAATCAGCAGGGGAGAGAACATAACTAAGTTGTAATAACAATATCCAGCTTGGAGACATGAATAATACATATTGAAAGAGCAAATACAAGAAAAGTAATTAAGAAATTGAAGACTGGTGTAAATACCATATAAAATGTTAATCAAGGTTGTATCAAAGCTTGGTTTTGAAATTGTGTACTACGTCCTGACCTTTACTAACCTGGTTTATGTTAGATAACTTATAGACAGGCACATTAATTCATACAGTGAAACACAGGAATACTAAGAGTCATGTGCACAAAATACCACTCCATGTTAGTAGCGTCCCCTTCCATCCTACTGTCCATCTGACATAGATGCGTTCTGCCTGTCTCATTCTCAACCACGACTTCCACCTAAAACCATTTTTTCTATACCAGGTGGTTACCGTTGAACTTCAGCCATACATTACCTCACATTTGGACTAACACCTTAACTACGAAAAAAAAAGACCACCTGAGGCCCAAACACAAAATTCGTCTCCTGAAATAACTATTCTGAGAGTTATACCGTTCAGTGTTCCGTAAATGAAGTGGTAGCACGACCTCCAGACCAGACGAGAGGAAACGCAGATACCAACCGAAAACAAGAAGAACTGTGTAATTACTTATTTACATAAAGAAATGCGACGTGACCTGTTTTATAATTTAAAAATAACACATACCAAAACAAAACTATATCGTTCTAGATCCCACTGAAGATGCCTTAGAGTATAAAAAGGTGAAACGCGTCTGGTAGAAATAAATTACAGTGCAGCAAGAAAAGGTGGTTTTTATTTACAAAACAAAAAATTTTAAGGTTTGCTGATGACATTATAACCCTCTCAGATACGACAAAAGACTTGGAAGAGCAGTTTAAAGTCACTGATTTTGTCTTGGAAAGATATAATAAGACGAATATTAACAAAAGTACAGTAAGGGTAATGAAATGTAGTCGAATTAAATCTGGTGATTCTGAGGGAATTAGAATTGGAAATGAGACTCTAAAAGTAGTCGATAACGCTTGCTATTTTGGTAGCGAAATAACTGACGGTGGTTGAAGTAGAGAGGACATAAAATGCAGACTGGCAATAGCATGAAAAGCATTTCTGAAAAAGGAAAAAAAATGTTTACATCTTATGTAAATTTGAGCTCTTTTGAAGGTATCTGTTTGGAGTTTAGGTTTGTATGGAAGTGAAACGTGGACGATCACTTCAGACAAGAAGGACTTATAAGAGAAGTAGTGGTTGTGAAGGGAAGGAGATATGGTTGTAGTCCGTGCCAGATGTTATTCCGTCTGTAGAATGAGCAACCTGTGAAGGAATCCAGGGAGAAATTTGGAAAGGAAATGGAAGCTCAGTGAGCTTTTAAAATGTACGGCAATAGACGAATGATGAAGATTATTAGATAGATCACCGAATAACAAATTAGGAGATACTAAATCGAAGGGGGAAAAAAATTACGACAGAAGTTGTCTAAAAGAAGGGATCGATTGATATGACACTTCGTGAGGCATCAAGAATTTGCCAATAAGATAATCAAAAGGAAGTGTGGCGTGTAAAAATTGTAGAGGGAGACTGAGAATTGAATGCAGTAAACAGGTTAAAATGGATGTAGGTTTCAGTAGGTATGTGGAGATGAAAGAGGCTTGCACAGTAGAGACTAGGGTGGAGAGCTGCATGAACCTAGTCGTAAAAACAAGAATTCTTTGGTATCTGATGTGAAATTCTGGCCCCATGTCTCATCCACAATAGCAAATTTTAAGACTGTATTTGAACGTTACAGAGAAATTCATATTCGTGACTCCTACTGGACCATTTTCTACAAATACAGCACTCATTTTGACAAAGCTTTTTAATGGTTAATTCTTCATTTAAAAGACACTGCACGCACTCTTTTGATATACCAATGGCACCAGCTGCATCAAACAATTTTATTCGTTGACCCGTCCATAACCTATTGACTATTGCGCATTTTCTCGATGTGACTACATTTTTGCGAAGTCCTACAGATGTGTTATCTTTGGAGAAGAATGGCCACGTTTGAAAGAATCTTATTGATATGTTGGCTCCGATAGTACCATTATCAGGAAAGAAGTCACCGCAGCTGACATCAATTTGATTGTGCCCGCTATGGAGTTTTATTTTGACAGTTGCCCAATTATATGCATCATTACCCTGTTTGTCACACAGGGGTCTGAAGATTGTGCACTGTAGCGTCAAGATTCATAACAAATAAAGTAATACCTTTAAGTACAGCTGAAGGATCTTTCGCAAAAACGTCCTTCTTGAAGCCACGCATGAAGAAAACAGTATAACCAGCGTACTGCGCAGTTTTCACTGAGGGTGCAGTGGGGTGTCCGCTGTGCACAGGATGCATAGATGCATGGGACAGGTCCTGGTATCTACATCTAGATCTACACTGAAGAGTCAAAGGAACTAGTACAGGCATACTTATTCAAATAAAGAGATATACGAACAGACAGAATACGGCGCTGCGGTCGGCAACGCCGGTATAAGACATCAAGCGTCTGGCACAGTTGTTTGACCGGTTATTGCTGCTAAAATGGCAGGTTATCAAGATTTAAGAGAGTTTGGATGTGGTGTTATAGTCGGCGCACGAGCGATGGGCCACAGCATCTCTGAGGAAGGGGTGAAATGGGGATGTTCCCATATGACAATTTCACGAGTGTACCGTGCGTATCAGGAATCTGGTAAAACATCAAATCTCCGACATATCCTGCAAGAACACAACCAACGACGACTGGAGAGAATCGTTAAACGTGACAGAATAGCAACCCTTCCGCAAATTGCTGCAGATTTCAGTGCTGGGCTATCAACAAGCGTCAGCGTACGAATCATTCAATGAAACATAATTGACATGGGCTTCCGGAGCCGAAGGCCCACTCGTGTACCCTTGATGACTGCACGACACAAAGCTTTACGCCTCGCCTGGGCCCGTCAACACCGACATTGGACTGTTGATGACTTGTAACATGTTGCCAGGTCGAACAGGTCTCGTTTCAATTTGTATGGAGCGGATGGACGTGTACGGGTATGGAGACAACCTCATGAATCCAGGAACCCTGCATATCAGTAGGGGACTTTTCAAGCTCGTGGTGGCTCTGTTATTGAGGGGGGCGTGTGCGGTTGAGTGATATCGAACCCCTGATAGGTCTAGATACGACTATGACAGGTGACACGTATGTAAGCATCCTGTCTTATTACCTGCATCCATTCATGTCTTTTGTGCATTCCGACGGACTTGAACAATTTCAGCAGGACAATGCGACACCCCAGACGTCCAGAATTGCTACAGAGTGGCTCCAGGAACACTCTTCTAACAACGTTTACGGATTTATGGACAGCCCTGTAGGATTCATGGTGTCAGTTCCCTCCAACATTACTTCAGACATTAGTCGAGTCCATGCCACGCCGTGTTGCAGCACTTGTGTGTGATCGCGGGGGCCCTACACGATATTAGGCAGCTGTACCAGTTTCTTTGGCTCTTCAGTGTATATAAATACTTCGTAAGCCACTGTACGTCACGTGACGGAGGGTATCTCGCACCACTACTAGTGGTTTCCTTTCCTGTACCACCTGTACAGAAATCAAGGGAAAGACGACTGTCTATAGGACTCAGTATGAGCTGAAATTTCTCGTATCTTATCTTCGTGGTCCTCACGTGGTTTGGCGACAGTAGGATCGTTCTGCAGTCAGCTTCAAATGCCATTCTCTCAATAGTGTTCTTCGGAAAGAGCGTCGTCTTCCCTCCGAATTGGTTCGATGTCTTTCTTTAATCCGACCATCAGGTCATCTGTAAAGGGGACAGCGTGTAGAGCACTAGAGCAACCCATTCCTGAGTATTGCTCTAGTGTTTGGGATCCGCATCAACGGTCTTCTTTACAGATGAACCACACTTTCCTAAAACTGTCCTAATAAACCGAACTTGGCCATTCGCCTTTCCTACCATAGTCCTCATCTGCCCATTCCACTTCATATTCCTTTGCAGCGCTGCACCCAGATATTTAAAAGACTTGACTGTGTCAAGCAGGACACTGCTAATGCTGTATCTGATCATGTTTTTCCTACTCATCTGCATTAACTTACAATTTTCTACATTTAAAGCTAGATGCCATTCATCTCACTGCTTTGATAGGTCTCGTGTATAGTGGGGCTCATCGTTTGGGTTCGTGGTGAGCATCGGCTGCAGTCATCCTACAGTCACTTATCTTCGTCACGTCCCCCTACATCACATCACCAGCAAACAGTAGCCCACCCTGACGACTAGATCATTTGTGTATGTAGAAGATAATAGCGGTCCTATCATATTTCCCTGGAGTACTCCTGAAGATATCCCTGTCTCTGATGAATTCTTTCCGTCGAGGACAACATGACGGGTTCTATTGCTTAAAAAGTTTCCGAGCCACTCACACTTTTAGGAACCTATTCTTGTGCTAGTATCTTCGTTAACAGTATACACTGAGCTACGGTGTCAAATGCTCGGAAATCAATAAATGTGGAATCTGCCTGTTGCCATTCATCCATAGTCCGCAGTATATCATTGAGAGAAGGTCAAGCGGACCAATTAACCCTTGTGGGGCGCCTGCTTTGATACGTCTCCTCGTGTATAGGGGGGCTCAGCGTTTGGGTTTGTGGTGAGCAACGGCTGCAGTTCTTAAGCGCGACTGCCCCTGGACGCTGGACTGCGAGTCAGCGGTGAGGCCGGTGGGTGGCGTCGGCTCCCCCGCTGCTGCGCCGCGCCTGCATATTCATGGCGCCGCCATCTGTCTGCAGAGCGCCCGCCGCGAGGCCATCGCTCTCCTTCCGCGGGCGCCGGCGGCCGCATGAGTCTCCGCTGACACCGCCCCCGTAAACGGCCGCTTCTGCCTGCGGGGTGCCGCGGCCCCACACGTCCGCCGCTTTAGTCACGCTCCTCTAACAACGGGGGCAAAGCCTACTTGTCACGTGCTTACCTGTCCGGAGGCCGCACGATGCGTTCCATACTTTTTGGTCTCTTTACGCCCAACACGGCGCTTTTCTCTGATCCGTCAGCATCGAGGGAGATGCCTCAATGCTTACGGCACCGCATCTGCTTGTCATGGCCGGGTTTGAAAACAGTTTCACTTACGCTTTTTTTTAGCTGAACGTTGGTGCAGTAAGGCGACGAAAGTCTTGGGATAGCGATATGCACACACACATATATATGGCGGTAGTATCGCGTACACAAGGTATAAAATGGCTGTGCATTGACGAAGGTGTCCGTACTCAGGTGATTCATGTAAAAACGTTTCCGACGTGATTACGTCCGCACGACGGGAAATTACAGACTTCGAACCCGGAATGGCTCAAATGGTTCAAGTGGCTCTGAGCACTATGGGACTTAACATCTACGGTCATCAATGCCCCAGAACTTAGAACTACTTAAACCTAACTAGCCTAAGGACATCACACACGTCCATGCCCGGGGCAGGATTCGAGCCTCGCAACACTCGCAGTTATGGACAATTACAGAGGCAGTGTGGCTCAATATTTCTCCTGGGAACTTCCAACGACTTGTTGAGCGCATGACCAGTAGCCCCAGGAAAAAGAACATCCAGCACGATATTAAGAGGTATCCCACGACTTTTGTCAGCTCAGTGTATTGTTTTGTCGTATTTAACTAACTTCTTCTTCTTCTTGTGCACTCCATGGATTTGTAGTGTTGCCTGTTTCGGTTTCGAAACATGTATATCCTTCGTTTCCTTGATCTTCCCTGATATCTTCTTGCCTTAGGCCTTTAGTACAGCATTCTCCTTGAGATCCTCTCCTTCGGCATTCTGTGACATGCTTTCTCCAACGATTTCTGTAGATTACAAGTTTTCTTCCAAACTATTTATTTATGGTTCTTCCCTTGCTTTTCACTTTAAAATTCTATCTGAAAGGATACATCGTATTACTGTTCTTAAGAATCTCACATCGGCAGCCTGTATCTTGTTTTTATCAGCTTTTGTGACAATCCATATTTCATAGCCGCAAAGAAGAGAGGGCACAGCCATTACTTTGTAGAATTTAATCGTGTTTCTTTTCTGGATTTAGTTTTCAGATTTCTATTTCTTTTGCTGCATGTTTTCTGGAATATGGGTAATTTGTTTTTTAAATTTTTTCATATTTATAACTGATATATGTTCGCAAGTAATTAGAACCACGACTTGTTCTAACATAGTGTTACTGATTACAGTTTTGGTTCTAGCACTGTATTTACGTTTCAAGGCCTTTGTTTTTGTTTTATTTACAGAAATTTTAATATTTTAACTTCTACATAACTTCTGTATCTTATACAGGGTGTTTCTTATTTACGTTTAAAAACACCAGAAGCGGCGTAGGTGAGGCAGAGTTAAGTAACGTAATATAAGACACCTGGGGTCACAAATATCGGGAAATACCCCAAAAATGGATTAGAAAAGTTGAACATGTGATGTCACCTGGCGACGTACCTCGCCCCGCGAACAGCGGTTGGGCTTGGGCATGAAGGGATGACTGATCATGCAATACTTGCATTATGGCAAACGGTACAAATTTCGAACATTTTTTGTAAATCTGATCTGTTGTAAATGTGCAAGTTAAAAAATTATTGCCCTCGCTGCAACAAAGTAAAAGCCGTTCTTATTTTGCGTTTCTTTCATTTTCTCCGTTTTTTTTTTTAATTTACAGACATTATTTAGTAAAGAAAACGTAAATAATTTACTGGTAACAACGCATTTAGGAAGCTTATACTCATTTACTTGTGAGGCAATATAGTAGTTTTTGTTGTACTGTACTCTGCAATAAACCAACGGAGACGGGGAAACCTGTAAAGAAAGTAATAAATATTATCTCAACCTAAACACATAACTGCCTAACGCAATGATAAAAGTATTGCTTCCCAAACGCAAGAGCCTGCCGGTGTGGCCGTACGGTTAAAGGCGCTTCAGTCTGGAACCGCGTGACCGCTACGGTCACAGGTTCGAATCCTGCCTCGGGCATGGATGTGTGTGATGTCCTTAGGTTAGTTAGGTTTAAGTAGTTCTAAGTTCTAGGGGACTTATGACCACAGATGTTGAGTCCCATAGTGCTCAGAGCCATTTGAACCCAAACGCAAGACTGTAACCCTGAGTCCCACGCGCTTAAGTCACGTATGTGGGCCCAGAGCAACACCAACAGAATATTTGGGTTGGGATGACCAAGAGCGACAGACCTGTAGCCTTCACCTCTGCACGTGCGTCATGTCGTGACGTCACATGTTCCACGTATTTTGTCATCCACTTTCGGGGTATCTTCCAACATTTGCGACCCGTTGTGTCTTACATTAAATTAATTGTTTCAGAGTCATCTACGTCGCTTCGGAGGTTTTTAAACGTTAGTAAGAATCACCCAATATACTACTCTTCGTATGCCGTGTTCAGTTTTACTTATAATAATCAGATCAGCACCAAATAGCTTCGTCTCAACCGTAAAATTTGATGCTATACAAAAGCGTCCGTTAACTTTATACACCGATTCTCTAATCAGATTAACTGTATCAATTGTAGACAAAAGCGGAGACTTATTACAACCCCGCATTACACCTTGGCGAATATGTATCTTTTTACTATACCTTCTGTTTTCGACATGTACACTGGTTGTATCTTTACATATACATTTAAGTATTTTCATTACGTATTTCGGATCTTTTCTTTGACTTATGACTTCCCACAATTTTCCCTGCTTACTTGTTCGCATGTTTTTTCATAATCAATAACACTATTTGAGTTTCAAGGTTGTATTATTCCCTTCCTTTCTCCTGTTACCTGTTTAACTGTGAAAATGACACCTGCACAGGATCGACCCTTTCTAAAACTGTTTTGTTTTTCTAGTAATAGAACACCTCGATGGCTCTCATTCTTCTACTTAATATTCTTGCATATACTTTACATCCTGTGTTCAAACCATCCATAGCCAATTAATTTCCCACCTTTTTCTAACACATTTATAAATATAGGCGTAACTTGTGTATGCCACCAGGATCTGGAAATCTGATATCAATTCTAACATTTATCGATTAAGCCATAAATCTCCGATTCATCCTTTCGGCCCCAGGGGGCAGTCACAATTTGATAATCTCTCTCCCTACTTCCAAGCTCCCCACGAATAAAACATGTCATCAATCTCACTTTTAACGTACGGCAGATGCCTACTATTTTAATAACAAAACAATACCGTATACAGAGTGTCCGGAAAACAAGGTTCCAATATTTGGAAAGATGAAGTATGCATCATCAAAAGAAAATGAAGTTTCTATAACCATTGGTCATAAACCTGATATCTTCGGAGTTACGGTCTGCGAGTTAAGAGGAGCATATCTCGCACACTGAGCACTTTGGCATGAGACAAATCAGGAAACAGCGTACGTACTAGACATCTATGCAGCACAACGTGTTTGCATTGCTATCAAGCACGCATATAACTCGATAACACGTACAGTATTCGACAGAGTACTGAAGTACGTAGTGTATCGGTCAGGTATGTTATTTCCATCTGCTGCACCCGTAGTGTTCTTATGGCGCATTGTTTGTTGTGACACAGCAGTAAATTACTGCAATTTGTTTCCAGTCCGTCACTGGATGTACAGTTCCCAATGGAGTCCTACTATTCAACACAGGAGGTGGCTGATACGATCTGCTGTTATGGGCAAGCAGAGGGAAGCAGCCTACGGGCATGCAACCTGTATGTTGTCAAATATCCACGACGCCCTACACCATCTATCTTCAGTACTCTGCTCCAGCGACTTTCGGAAACAGGATCCTTTGTTTCACGAACACGGGATCGTGGCAGACGTAGAGCAGCTCACACACCTGATATGGAATAATGGGTGTTAGAGCATGTAGAGGCAACCCTGGAACGAGTGTCCGTGGAATAGCTGCAGCGGAAGGTGTTGCTACGTCCGTAGTCTGAACAGCCCATGAACAGCTGCTCTATCCCTACAACGTGGGGCGAGTCCAAGCTCTGCTGCCACACAATCGACCCACCAGATTGCAGTTCTGCCAGTGCTTTTTCAAAATGTGTGCTCATCTGCAGGTCACAATGAAGTTGTTGTTTACTGAGGAAGCCTGAAAACAGACGGTATTGTAAATTACAATAATAGGGGCACATATGGATGGATGCCAAACCACAAGCTCTTGAATACAGACGACGCCAGCACATATTTAGTATCAAAGCTTGGGCAGGCGTCCATAAGGACAGATTGCTAGGTTCCTACGTTCCATACAACATAATGAATGATGCTAGGTATCGTCACTTCCTTCAGAAATAGTTACCGGTGTTGATGAAGAATGCGCCATTACATGAACGACTGCAAATGTAATGCACGCATGATGGGGAACCCGCTCATTTTCAACTTCTGGTGAGACGAGACCTAACGTGAGTCTTTCAGGAGGTATGGGCTGGATCGACGAGGACGAATTCCTTGCCGGCCGCGGTGGTCTACGGTTCTAGGCGCTCAGTCCGGAACAGCGCGACTGCTACGGTCGCAGGTTCAAATCCTGCCTCTGGCATGGATGTGTGTGATGTCCATAGGTTAGTTCGGTTTAAGCAGTTCTAAGTTCTAGGGGACTGATGACCACAGATGTTAAGTCCCATAGTGCTCAGAGCCATTTTTGTTTTTTTGTTTTTTGGACGAATTCCTTGGTCTGCCCGTTCTCCTAACCTTAACCTTGTGGATTTTTGGCTTTGGAGACATTTAAAGACCTTGGTGTATGTGGTCCCATAAATGATATGGATACACCACGAGAACGGGTGTTCGATGCATGTCACGCAATCCGGTAACAACCAGGGGTGTCCCAACCAAATCGTGATTCCACGAGACGTAGAGCGGAAGGCTGCAGTGCAATTAATGGCTATCACATCGAGCACATATTGTGAAGTGTGTGCAACTTGGTGATCATTGACAGTAGTGTAAATATTGGAACCTTGTTTCCGGACGCCATGTTTACAATGTTTTAATATAATACTAATAATAATAATTGGTGTAACTCATTATTTAGTACGTCATCTTAAAATAGTGTGCAAGAAATAGTAAGCAGAGAAATGTAATATTTGAAAAGCATTTTACCCAAAACCCTTAGGAGCACATGTGCTACTGATTGAAGAACTATAGCAGCAGAAAAGTGTCGTAACTTGTGTACATTTTTCCCTATAGTCTGTCGGTAAACTGAAGAGCAAGCAGGCTCTAACCCAACTACGTCACAAGGAGCAACTACACACTGTTTCACAATGTTATATCGGCCCTTCTGCTACGACCCTTTTATGGCGGGTAGGACGTCAAACGGGCCGACTTGGAGCAGGACAGGCACCACAGGACACTTATTTTCACTGTCTATACTTTTACAAATAAATTCATAAAACGTTGGCAGCATGACCAGGAAGGATTCAGGATTCACACTCACTGGAGTGGAAGTTCAAAAACACAACAAAATAAATTTTTTACATGTGAAATTTCATCATTTTTTCACTTATTGGCTGCATTTGTTGCTGTAGGTACAGTTTTCTTCATAAATAAGAGAGATTCTTCGACGAATTTTGCACAGCATATACCACTACCGTCGCAGGTTCGAATCCTGCCTCGGGCATGGATGTGTGTTATGTCCTTAGGTTAGTTAGATTTAAGTAGTTCTAAGTTCTAGGGGACTGATGACCAAAGAAGTTAAGTCCCATAGTGCTCAGAGCCATTTGAACCATTTTTTGCACAGCATTAAATCATACTTACAGGTGCATGAAACTTTAAAATTTATTTAATTTATGAAAACTTCATGTTCAGAAAAAACTCAAATTTTATAGTTAATTATCTCAATTTTTACCACAGTTTTTAATAGATTTGGAAAATATAGAGATTCATACACCTGTAAATATGGTTTGTATGCCGTGCAAAATTCATCAAAGAATCTCTCTCACTTATGAAGAAAAGTGTACCTATAGCAACAAATGCAGCCAGTAGTAAGCGAAAAAATGATGAAATTTCACATGTAAAAGAATTATTTGGTTATGTTTTTGAACTCCCACTGCTATGAATGTGAATCCTAAATCCTTCCTGGTCATGCTGACAAAGTTTTATGAATTTATTTATAAAAGTATAGGCAGTGGAAATTAAAATGTCCCATGGTGCTTCTCCTGCTCCAAGTCGGCCCGTTTAAAGTCCTACCCCCCTGAAATGAGTGCCAGCGTAGTGTGCAGACACGTCTGGCAGTATTTATTTTCCACCAAATATGCTAAGAATATTTGGAATACAGAAATTAGCAACAAAATCTACGTAAATCACCCCACGCTGCACTGCGCTGCTAGACAGCAAACTAATTCTTAGACGTCTTATACGTTGTAGAGGGCTTCCTTCCGCGAAAGGCCACTTGCCCCAACACATACGCTGCTCGCCCTTCAGTTTACCCACCGACTATTTCAGTATTTGCCAGGCGTTACGGCTGTGAAGAGAGGTCTGCAGATTATTTGTGTGTGTGTGCGGAGGGGGGAGTGTATTCTATTTCTTTGAGTCGTTTCCAGGAGATCAGTCTTTCTCTAATGTTTTGTGAGCGGAGGACTTTCGCCTTTCTTTCTCTGCTCAACTTCCTGTGGTTTTCTGGTTCTACTCGTGAACTCACGAACCGTGTCAGACTTGTTATCGATTGCATGTGCTGTCAGCCAGTGGATGTGCGCCTTTACCTGGCCGGAATGATGCCATTCACAACACAAGTCCAAGCACGTAGGCAGGCCTTCGTACAAGCAACTGAATAGTATCCTGTGTGAAACGTTGCTTCAAATTTCTGGAATTTCTCGTCAGTTTCGAAATTGTTTAGTTTTCTTGTTACTTTATTCTAAAGGTAGCTGCAAAATTTGTAAACTGAGGTACCTCCCAATATAAAGGCTCTACTGAGTAGCGAATAGTTTCACCACTTCGAAATATTATTAAGATCTGTAAAACTTGAATTTCTCGAGGAGCGTAAAATGTTCAAACAATTTACGGGAATGCAGCCTAGTGGTATTTCCAACAACCACCGATATTTCGGTAGGTGGAGGCCCCATAATTTTCCAAGCACAAATATGACGGAGCGCTGCCCAAGGAAATTTAAACCCTCGGTAGTCGAAGCCACGCCGCCCAAGAACCATAATACACCATACGTAGAAAGACAACACACACACCGTGAACAACTAGTTACAGGTCGCAACTAAATATGACCAAAATCGGAAGTTATCGGTGGTGAATATTAATTACTAGTGGGCGAGCTAGTATGATTAACTCTGCCTCTAGATGTTTGAGCAGGATGAGAGCACGATTACCAATTATTGGTTGAATATATATATATATATATATATATATATAGTTTTTTCTCTGATCAGTACTTCATTGTACGTAACTGCATCATGTGTGAAAAAACTGAGGTCAATATTAATATTGTCCTCAAGGTCTTTAGTATATCACACGAAGACCAAGGGTCCCAACACAGTGCCCTGGGGCACCGAGATCAACCAGCTTGCCTTTACGCATCCCAAGGCTGCGGAATGCGCCCATCAGAGTCGGATAAAAGCCGTCGCACGGAGTTAGTTATATTTATCAAAAGTGAAGCCTGCGATGCGCGGCGGCGACCACCGAACCACCTGTTACATATTCCCGGGGAATAAATTAAAATTTCGGTTTGTATAGCGGCGCGTAATTCATGGCTCACTTGCGCGACTGGAGTGTCGCTTCTTCTTCTTCACACACACACACACACACACACACACACACACACACAATTATTCCGGCTCCGACGACACAGGCGCACGCACCGACAATGAATGCTATTCAGCGTCTCACCGACCGGAGTGGCGGGGAGGGAAGTGAGGATACGGAGGCGAAGAAGGGAGACGGCAACAAGGAGAGGGTCCCGCTGGAACTCGCTCGTGATTATGTTACATTTCTTAATATTCTCCTCGCGGCTCCGTGTCCTCCGGGGCGTGAATTAATGTCTTTGAAAGAGCGAGGTCCGTAGGGAGCGCGTCCCTGCCGGGGGCCGACGGCCTTTTGAGGCGGCTCGGTGGCGGTCTCGGCCCGGTAATTGGTATTCCCGCCTTTTGAGAACGGCCAGAGGCAGTGGGCCAGGCGAGGAGGACGCCTCAAAGGTGATGGAATCAGGTGTGCGAGGGGCGGCTAGCCGGCCACATCAGCGGCCGCATCTCGGCCGCCGCGACACACAAACACCTGGCCGGGAACACGCCGCTAATGCAGAGATGCCTATCGCGCCGCCGACCCCCCGAAACTTGGCTATTTCGCTGTCGCCTCGCCGGCCGCGCGCGACGAGCGACATGGCGGCCGGAGCGACACCTAACAGCGGAAGCGTGTTAGCCGCTACTGGAGGACGGGCCGCTTCCAGCCGCAGGAATGCAGGTCTGACGGCGTGCGGGCCGCCACTGACAGTACGCAACGCTGTGCCCCGACGTAGCTGGCCATCTGCCAAGGGGCCGGCAGCCAGTTCTCCAGGCAGTGAAGCACGTCACGAATCGCTAAGATGGGACTGGTAGGTCAGTATCTAACACTTTAATATGTAGTATATAACATTCTCGGTTTACTTGGCGCGTCAAATCTGGTGTAATTTCTATCTTTCGGTAAAATCCTCCATCGTGTTCGACGGGAATAACCAGCTGTGGTCGCTGCTGTTGTCTTGGCCGTTCATGGGCTACCACTACCTTGTGGTGTTAACTGCGGTTAAGTACCTACTGATTAAAAAATCCCAAGTTAACTTCTTCTTCCTCTCTTCTATCAGTCCATTTCCTCCTTCGTCCCTCTCTGTCCCTCTCCTCCTCCCCAGTCTCTCTGTTCACCTCCTCCACCCTCTCCACTCTCTGTCGATCTTCTTTTGCCGGTCGGTGTGGCCGAGCTGTTCTAGGCGCTTCAGTCTGGAACCGCGCGACCGCTACGGTAGCAGGTTCGAATCCTCCCTCGGGCATAGATGTGTGTGATGTCCTTAGGTTAGTTAGGTTTAAGTCGTTCTACGTTCTAGGGGACTGATGACCTCAGATGTTAAGTCCCATAGTGCTCAGAGCCATTTGAACCTTTTTTTTCTTTTTTTACCTTCTCTTCTCCCTCACTCTTCCTGTCTCCTCCTCCTCCTTCCTCTCTCTTTATCCAACTCCTCCTTCCCCTGTCTTCGTCCACCTCGTCCTCCGTCTCTATCTTTCCATCTTCTCGTCTCCCTTCTCATTGTGTCTCTACTCTTCTTCCCTTTCTCTGCTCACCTCCTCCCACTATCTGTGTCCATCTCATCCTCCCCCCATTTATTTCTGTCCATCGCCTCCTCCTCATTTCCTCTCCGCATTATCATCCCCACCCCAATAGGAGGTCGGTGGTTTTCACCCCCCTCACTAGTTCTTTCCATATCAAAACTAATATACATATCAAATAAGATTGAAATCGTTGCAGGGATTTAGCACGAGATTTTTACCGAGGGCTCTTCCCGCGTATATTTCACGTGTATTTGATATATTTAACACGTATTTGTAAACATCTTTCATCTTTATCTCTAACGAATTTCGCCCTGTAGTTTCGTTTTCACCCAGCCCTTATTTATGATGTGTCTCCTGAACTATATGTCGTACAGTGACATAATTTTGCAGATACAACCAGTGGTATATGTGGCTACTGCCCACAAAATGTGTTCCGAATAGAGTTAGTAGCAAGGAAGTAATAAGTTGAAATGTGATGTGGCAGTTTTCCACGGATCTCAAAAAAATGGTTCAAATGGCTCTGAGTACTATGGGAGTTAACATCTGTGGTCATCAGTCCCCTAGATCTTAGAACTACATAAACCTGACTAACCTAAGGACATCACACACATCCATGCCCGAGGCAGGATTCGAACCTGCGACCGTAGCGGTCACGCGGCTCCAGACTGAAGCGCCTAGAACCGCACAGCCACACCGGCCGGCTCACAGATCTCAGTTTTGTGGCGTCATATCTCCTGAACTGTGTGTTGGACAATGATATAACTTTGCTGCACATTCAGTGATATATGGGGATTCTGCATGCAAGATGTGTCGCGGATATACTTAGTAATAAAGAAGTAATAAATTAAAACGTCATAATTCATGAGGTAGTTTTACTGCACGAACAGCGAAAAAGTAGTAAGCGATAGTTTTTTACCTTTCATAATATTGTCGGGGTTGTCAGCGAGAAAATGTTTCATAAAGGTTTAGAATTGTGTGTAAAGTTCGTTGCAAACTGCTCTCATTCTCATATACTGGATGAATTCGCGCATTTTGGAGTACATTTCATTTCTTTTCCATCTCCACCCCTTTGATACTTTCTTATTTACAATATACCTAGTCATGGACAGCTTGTGAGTGATCGGCGTACGCAGTCATTATGTCGTGCTGAGAGAGACGAGGTCCGTGGCACGTACGTCACAGCACGTGCCCCTGCAGGTCTTACGAGTGCCAGCATCCGTCTCCGGCAGGGAGCCAGTAACTACTACAGACGAGTTTAAAATTCTTGACCGCTCATTTAAATGTGTGTAAGCTCTCGACAGCACAAGAGAAAAAGACCTTTAACGGGTACCCTTTCAATACCGTATTGATTTCCCGTGTGCCCAGCACGGGGTCGAGCGTTCGTGAACTTTGGCGGATAAGCTGACAAGTGTAACGTCACTAGTTCGTTGCACCGTCCGTATATCTCGTTGGCCCCGGAGAGAAATTATGTCAATTTCCACACTGGTGGTGCCAGCGCTCTCTCGTAGGAACGCAAACAATTCAGCGTATTTCTGATCGTCGCGAACTCGTTACTACGCAACATGACCATAACCGCTGTCCCGGTACAATTTGTTCTCGCACATTTTAATTGCTATTCCTTCTTTAGTAACAGAATTCGAGTATTTAGAGGCGTGGGATAAGATTTTACTTTCACAAAATATTATTCTATGTTTATTTGTGAGACAACCGCGACAGTCACCTGTTCCTGACGAAAACTATGAACAAATTCCACAGCTCGAAATTTTATTCATATTTGACGCGACAAATAAACAGGCAGTGTTATTATAGAGGGTGTCGTCGTGAGAAACTCCAATCTCATACTTTGATAGGTTGGTTACTAGAGATAAGTAGAACAGGTATCAGGATTATGGGGAAGGAACTGTCCGGTAATGGCCTGAAGTGATAGAGGAGACAAGAACATCAGGAATCCCGGATTTGAAGTACGAGGATTTAAATGCGGCTCCAGCGTCTTAGACTCTTAAACGCACGTTCGAAGTATATCTAATCTCTACATTGAGCAGGCTGTAAAGAAAACAAAAGACGAATTTTGGAAAGCCAGTTAAAGTTCAGGGAGATAAAACAAAAAAAGTCATTTTAAAAATGAAACACAACAACAGCACATTTACCAGTCAAATAAAAACTGGGTACAACTCAGGTCAGATCAACCAGAGCTACTGTACAGGACAAAAAAGGGGAGACTGTCACTATTTTACCGAAATATTTCGTTTAAAGGTTTACTCTAAATGGTCTGCAGCTCGTGGTCTAGTGGCTAGCGTTGCTGCCTCTGGATCACAGGGTCCCGCGTTCGATTCCCGGCCGGATTGGAGATTTTCCTGTCCGGGGACTGGCTGTTTGTGTTGTCCTCATCATTTCATCATCATCATCTTCATTCAGGGGTGGTGACAGGAAGGGCATCCGGTCACCTCTTAAAACTAACCATGCCACATCCGTTCCTAACCATGCACACCCTGTGGCCATGCGGGACAAAGGCACAAGCACGAGAAGAAAGGTTTACTCTAAACTTTGCCGTAAAATCCCTGCGTTGCAGATGACACTGTATTCATTTAGACTTGTGGTTGATTTCTGTTGGCAGCCACAGGGCACACACAGTTTAAAAAAAGGTAGAATACATAATATGTATGCGTAAAGACAAATTTTATGAAGGTAGTCTGAAGAACGAAATCTGACATTCGTAACCTACACAAAATTTCTGTGTACGTATATATTTCAGAAACTGAAGGTGCCACAACTGTAGTGAAACATGTTTGGGGATTAAAGAAAACAAAAGTCATGTTCTTGCCAAAAGACGAACCCTATTTAATTCATTAATATAAACAGAGATTTTCAGAAGAGAACATACAATACTAGAGGCAGAAATGACCATTATTACCCATTATTAAGACTGTCAGTGGCTCAGAGGAGAGGTCAACGTGCAGCAACAAAAATCTATGTTAATTTACCCAATAACATAAAATGCCTGACAGATAGCAAAGCAGATTTAAAATCTAACCTAAAAGAATTTCTCCTGGACTATTTCTACTATTCCACTGACGAATTTTTACTTAAAAACTGATCTCTTGTAAGACGAATATCAACAAAACTAAAACAAGGATAATGGACTGTAGCTGAATCACATCGGTCATGCTGTCAGAGCTATACCAGGAAACGTGACAGTAATAGCAGTAAATGAGTTTTGCTGTTTGGACAGCGAAATAACTAACGAGGCCGGGGTAGAGAACTGGCAAAAAGAAGAATCACATTTCTGAAAAAGACGAACTTGTTACCTCAAATACAAATCTAAGGAACAGATATTAATTTCTGAAGGTATGTATCTGGAGTGTGGCCTTGTATCGAGGTAAAACGAGTACAAAAAACAAATATGGAAAGTAGAGAATAGACGCGTTTTTAAATGTGGAGCTACAGTAAAATTCTGTAGTTTAGATGGGTAGATGGAGTAACTAATGAGGAGCTACTGAATTAAATTGGAGAAAAAATAAATTTTAGCGGAATCTATATAAAAGAAGGGGTCAGTTGACGGACCCCATTCTGAAGCATCTAGAAATCTTGACTTTGGTAATTGAGAGAAGTGTATGAGGGATGGGACGATAAAAATTGCAATGGGAGACCAAGGCTCGAATACAGGAAGCACATTCAAATGGGTGTAGGTTGCAGCAGTGATGGAAAGATGAAGAGACTTGCACAAGAACTGCATTATGACAGTCTTCGGATTGAAAACCAAGTTGCGGGCACGTGATGTAGTAAGGAAAGTAACTTATATTAAAGAAGCAGCTACGAATGACGACTCATTTCAGCGACGATACGGGCTGCAAATGGAGAAACGCACTGACATATGTGAGTTTACAAAGAGAAGACTTTCGTAGCCCGGCACCTGGGAAAAGATATTTCGGAAGTGGGCAAGGTAGTCTGCTTTTCGCGGGCTATCGTCGTGAGCATCTATGGAAACCGACAGAACGGTGAAGCCACCAGTAGGTCGGTTGAATCACGTCCCTTGTTACACCAGGTCGACGATCGTGTCCAGGCGAACAGCTATTAGAAACATGGACTGCGTCACGGATTCTGGGCGATAGGGGCTGTATTATGCTATGGAGCCATTCACCTGGGTTTCCATGGGACCTACGGTAGTAATCGATGACACCGTAATAGATCTGGATTATGTAAACTTAGAACTTTCCGTAGGTGACTGTCTTCAGTTAATATATAATTTTAAAAAGTATATTATGTTTATTCTCTAACGGTTTCGATTACTATAATCATCTTCACAGCAGAAAAACAATTTACATCAATAGATTAAACATACATTTCCGTCAAAAACAACCCAACCAAATGCAGAACACGCATAATTGTCATAATACACTTAAAGAGCCACAGAACCTGTGCACCAGCCTAATATCGTGTAGGTCCTCCGCGAGCACGCAGAAGTGCCGCAATACGGCTTGGCATGAACTCGACTAATGTCTGAAGTAGTGCTGGAGGGAATTGACACCAGGAATCCTTCACGGCTCTCCATAAATCCGTAAGAGTATGAGGGGGTGGAGATCTCTTCTGTACAGCACGTTGCAAGGCATCCCAATTATGCTCAATATGTTCATATCTGAAGAGTTTGGTGGCCAGAAGAAGTGTTTAATCTCAGAAGAATGTACCTAGAGCCACTCTGTACCAATTATGGACGTCTGGAGTGTCGCATTGTTCTGCTGGAATTTCCCAAGTCCTTCGGAATGCTCAATGGACACTAATGGATGCAGCTGATCAGACAGGATGCCTACGTACATATCATCTGTCAGAGTCGTACATGGACGTATCAGGAGTTCCATATGACTCCAACTGCACACGCCCCACACCATTACAGAGCCTCCACCAGTTTGAACAGTCCCCTGCTGACACGCAGGATCCATGGATTCATGAGGTTGTCTGCATACCCGTAGACGTCCATCCGTTCGATACAATTTGAAACGAGACTCGTCCGCCCAGGCAACACGTTTACACTCATCAACAGTCCAATGTCGGTGTTGACGGGCCTAGGTGAGGCGTAAAGTTTTGTGTCACGGAGTCATCGAGGGTATACGAGTAGGCTTTCGGCTCCGAAAGTCCTTATCGATAACGTTTCGTTGAATGGTTCGCATGCTGACAGTTGTTGATGTCCCAGCATTTAAATCTGCAGCAATCTCTGAGGGGTGCACTTCTGTCATGATGAACGATTCTCTTCAGTCGTCTTTGGTTCCGTTGTTGCAGGATCTTTTTCCGGCCATCGCGATGTCGGAGATTTGATGTTTTACCGGATTTTTTATATTCACGGTGCATAAGTGAAATCGTCCTACGGGAAAATCCCCACTTCATCGCTACCTCGGGGATGCTGTGTCCCATCGCTCGTGCGCCGACTATAACACCACGTTCAAACTCACTTAAATCCTGATAATCTGCCATTGCAGCAGCAGTAATCGATCTAACAACTACACCAGACACTTGTTGTCTTATATAGGTGCTGCCGACCGCAGCGCCGTATTCTGCCTGTTTACATATCTCTGTACCTGAATACGCATGCCTATACCAATTTCTTTGACGCTTCAGTGCAGTATGTCTTAAAACAGTCCACATAAACGAGTTGTGTCTTGCCAAAATCACAATAGTGCTCTTATGGAGCATGAAATAAACTAATTAACAAATCGATGCGTGACCTTTCTCGTATGTTAGTATAAGCTTTCACTGAACGATGTAAGATCTCACTTGGAATGATGTTCCCCATGCAATCCAGCCTGAATCCCGAAAATAGGGATAATGCTGTTCTGCTCTTGGCATATGATTTCCTAAAAGCTGCGTATAGGCTTAACCAGGAGAATTTGGTGTTTCTAGACTTACGAAAAGCTTCCGATTCAGTAGCTTACTGACACGGTAAGAAAAAATACGTTCTTCTGGAGCATCTAACCACGTCAACGCCACGACTGCAACTTTTTTGAAAGTTGTAAGACAATAAAGATATTCTGGATGTAGGATCATTCACAGCCACAGAGGTAATTTTGTACAACAGCTGGCCATCAAAGAAACTGTAGTGTCTTATTTACTTATTTGTGGCGCACTTAGAGCTTTACGCACAGTGGTAGTTTACTTAACCTCCGTATTGGCTAGCATGTACCGTATCATTAGGTTCCTGATGTATATGTCCGAACCTCAATGTAACTTCTAAACGATGAAACCATCTTAACAACAACATGGGCTGCCAGTTTTATTATGCAAAATGCCTTTATTGCGCGATGTATATATAACACATCACAGCTAAGGTTTCATCTTTAGCCATTTCCAGGTTTTCAATATGAGACACGTATCAACAACGCTATACATGTGAAAATGGGCAAAAAGGCCGAAACTAACCAGTGTAAAACAAGAAGTAAAGAAAAACATGAAGCTTACGAGACCTACATAAATAATCCCACTAATCAAAGGCCGGCCGGTGTGGCCGTGCGGTTAAAGGTGCTTCAGTCTGGAACCGCGTGACCGCTACGGTCGCAGGTTCGAATCCTGCCTCGGGCATGGATGTGTGTGATGTCCTTATGTTAGTTAGGTTTAATTAGTTCTAAGTTCTAGGCGACTGGTGACCTCAGAAGTTAAGTCGCATAGTGCTCAGAGCCATTTGAACCATTTGAACCACTAATCAAAAATACAATGAATATGAAGAGAGGGGAAATAATGCGAAATACTTAATTTGGAACGCTCACGCAGACTCATCGGAACGCTTTATTGGCGGTATAAAGCATGATTTATGTGGAAGACACACTATCACTTATAAATTGATCAAGTCACTGAGCAAACGAGAAAATGATCGTATATCTGGTAATAATATAGGATAGAACGAACGGATAGCTCATTATAAAACTTCTGGTGTGATGATACTTTAATTCAGACGTAACCTGAACCTAATGACACAAAAGGCCGGGACGATATTGATACGTGAGAACTGATGAAAGCTCTAAAAGTTACAAAAACATGGGAAAGGCACTGATTTAGATGTTGTTAATATGGAACTGTGCAAATATGGAGTGTCATTCGTACAGCGAAGACTTCTTCATATATTTAATCAATGGTGGAGAAATAAGAAGGTACCAAAAGAGTGGCTGAGAGCCAAAGTAATAACTATCTTTCAACAAGGGCGATAAAATAAATGGAGTAACTATCGTTGTGTAAGACTCCTGGATTCAGCCTAGGAATTATAAGGTGTGCCAAAGTTCCGAATGCAAGACTTGAAAAACCATGTAAAAGCTAATATCTGAAGACCAGTCGGTGTTAGAAAAGGGCGATCAACTACTGACAATGTTTTTACACTGCACAAGTTATGGAAAAGCGATGAGAATTCAATAGGGGAACCCATCTTGCTTTTGTAGATTTTGAGAAAGCATTCGATTGCGTATATAGAGAAATGCTGTGGAATATCATGGCTGAAAGAGGTTATCCGTCTCACCTCATAGACGCTATTAAGAGTCTGTACTGAATTTTTATAAATATGAGAAACATAACGACAAAGCTAATGAACACAAACAGAGGGGTGCGATAAACATGCTGTGTTTCTCCAACACTCCTCAACGAAGTAATCATGAAATGGAAAACACTGAACATAAATGGAGTTCCTTTAGATCGTCTACATCTACATCTACATTGATACTCCGCAAGCCACCCAACGGTGTGTGGCGGAGGGCACTTTACGTGCCACTGTCATTACCTCCCTTTCCTGTTCCAGTCGCGTATGGTTCGCGGGAAGAACGACTGACTGAAAGCCTCCGTGCGCGCTCTAATCTCTCTAATTTTACATTCGTGATCTCCTCGGGAGGTATAAGTAGGGGGAAGCAATATATTCGATACCTCATCCAGAAACGCACCCTCTCGAAACCTGGCGAGCAAGCTACACCGCGATGCAGAGCGCCTCTCTTGCAGAGTCTGCCACTTGAGTTTATTAAACATCTCCGTAACGCTATCACGGTTACCAAATAACCCGGTGACGAAACGCGCCGCTCTTCTTTGGATCTTCTCTATCTCCTCCGTCAACCCGACCTGGTACGGATCCCACACTGATGAGCAATACTCAAGTATATGTCGAACGAGTGTTTTGTAAGCCACCTCCTTTGTTGATGGACTACATTTTCTAAGCACTCTCCCAATGAATCTCAACCTGGTACCCGCCTTACCAACAATTAATTTTATATGATCGTGACACTGTATAGAACGTAATTTTATATGCAAATAACCTAGCTCATATTACAGAGAATGAAGATGACCTTCAAATGAGAAGTCTATAAGTTGCAGCATATAGCCTCAGATTACAGCCTAACACTGTCGGTAGATAAAACGAAAGTGATAGCACTTCAGGGCATACTACGAGTAAGATCTAAAATAGTCTTGAATAACAAAATCTTGGAGCGAGTGAAACATTTTAAGTGTCTAGTACGTGACACTTCTTATGAATACAGGGTGAGTCACCTAACATTACCGCTGGATATATTTCGTAAACCACATCAAATACTGACGGATCGATTCCACAGACCGGACGTGAGGAGAGGGGCTATTGTAATTGGTTAATACAAACCATAAAAAAAATGCACGGAAGTATGTTTTTTAACACAAACCTACGTTTTTTTAAATGGAACCCCGTTAGTTTTGTCAGCACATCTGAACATATAAACAAATACGTAATCAGTGCCGTTCATTGCATTGTAAAATGTTAATTACATCTGGAGATATTGTAACCTAAAGTTGACGCTTGAGTACCACTCCTCCGCTGTTCGATCGTGTGTATCGTAGAGCACCGAATTACGTAGTGATCCAAAGGGAACGGTAATGGACCGTAGGTACAGAAGAGATTAGAACAGCACATTACGTCCACATGCTAAAACCTTTTTATTGGTCTTTTTCACTGACGTACATGTACATTACCATGAGGGGTGAGGTACACGTACACACGTGGTTTCGGTTTTGAATTACGGAGTGGAATACAGTGTGTCCCGACATGTCAGGCCAATAGATGTTCAATGTGGTGGCCATCATTTGCTGCACACAATTTCAACCTCTGGCGTAATGAATGTCGTACACGCCGCAGTACATCTGGTGTAATGTCGCCGCAGGCTGCCACAATACGTTGTTTCATATCCTCTGGGGTTGTAGGCACATCACGGTACACATTCTCCTTTAACGTACCCCACAGAAAGAAGTCCAGAGGTGTAAGATCAGGAGAACAGGATGGCCAATTTATGCGTCCTCCACGTCCTATGAAACGCCCGTCGAACATCCTGTCAAGGGTCAGCCTAGTGTTAATTGCGGAATGTGCAGGTGCACCATCATGCTGATACCACATACGTCGACGCGTTTCCAGTGGGACATTTTCGTGCAACGTTGGCAGATCATTCTGTTGAAACGCAATGTATGTTGTAGCTGTTTGGACCCATGCAATGAAGTGAGGACCAATGAGGTGGTCGCCAATGATTCCGCACCATACATTTACAGTCCACGGTCGCTGTCGCTCTACCTGTCTGAGCCAGCGAGGATTGTCCACGGACCAATAATGCATGTTCCGTAGATTCACTGCCCCGTGGTTTGTGAAACCCGCTTCATCGGTAAACAGGTAGAACTGCAACGCATTCTCTATTAATGCCCATTGACAGAATTGCACTCGATGATTAAAGTCATCACCATGTAATTGCTGATGTAGCGACACATGAAACGGGTGAAAGCGGTGACGTTGCAATATGCGCATGACACTACATTGACTCAGTCCACCGGCTCTAGCAATGTCCCGTGTACTCATGTGTGGGTTCATGACAACAGCAGCTAACACACCAACTGCACCCGCATCTCCTGTGACGGGCCTGTTACGGACCCGTTTGCGTGCTACGACCATACCTGTTGCATACAGTTGGCGGTAGATGTTTTGCAATGTGCGGCACGTTGGATGCTCTCTGTCAGAGTACCGTTCTGCATACACCCTGCAGGCTTCAGCTGCATTTCGTCGACACTCGCCATAGATGAGTATCATCTCCGCCTTTTCAGAGTTCGAATACACCATGGTCACAGTCCCTACAACACTACACTATCACAGACGTCTGGTAACAGGGTGTACTGCAGTTGGTCTGCGTGCGGAGACGAATGCAGAATAACAATAGCAGCAAGCGCTACATGCGGACACTGCGACAGCTAGACCAAACCACAACAGTGCACTACAGCTACACTCGTAAACACGGACGTCATCGTAAACATGTCCCTGCAGATGCTGCTCGCCGACCGTGGCCCGTGTTTGTTACAACACGCAACTGAACGTCCGAGGTTTCAAGCGTCAACTTTAGGTTACAATATCTCCGGATGTAATTAACATTTTACAATGCAACAAACGGCACTGATTACGTATTTGTTTATATGTTCAGATGTGCTAACAAAACTATAGTGGTTCCATTTAAAAAAACGTAGGTTTGTGTTAAAAAACATACTTCCGTGCATTTTTGTATGGTTTGTATTAAACAATTACACTAGCCCCTCTCCTCACGTTCGGTCTGTGAAATCGGTTCGTCAGTATTTGATGTGGTTTACGAAATATATCCAGCGGTAACGTTAGGGGACTCACCCTGTATAACCAAGACGCGGACCAAAAATTAAATAAATTTACTTCTATATGTGGAACCATCGTAAAGTTTGCAGAATAAAGCCAGGAAACATGGCCAGCTGAAGTTTAATAAAACATTGGCTGTAACAACCCTTACTTGTGGACGTGAAGCATGGGTAACAACAAGAGGCCAAGAAAGTAGAATACAGGGTCAAGAAATAAGATATTTTGGAAGAGTGGGAGGATTTACAAGGGAAGATCGTAAAAGAAATGAAGATATAAGGAAATATTTATGAATTTGTAATCCAAACGAAAAATAAAGGAAAGGGAAAACAAGAAAAAATGGAAGGAACATGTAGATCGTACGGGTTGAGAAAGATTCCCAGTAAAGGCGCCAATTATAAATGCACTGGAAGAAGAAATGTAGGAAGTACGTACAAGAAATGGAGTGCCACAACAGGCAATTTGCCTAATACGTGAAGTGAAGAAGACGACGAAGACCACTGATTACATGAACACTCACGCACGATGCAGTGATTTACCGTATATCGAGGTGCTGATTACTCCTCTAGTGTGAGTGTCAAGCATCTGTCAAGAAGCGTGGCTACAGGTACAATATTGTCTCCATGCCGTAACTCGATGCACAATTCAGATCACATTTAACACTGTCCATCAACTAACATGGCGACAAGTAGAAACGGAATTGGAACAATTTTCGGCTATCGTTCCATCAAAGTTTACACTCAGTGCGGAGATCGAATGTTGTCAGTAACTGACTGAGGATAGGCGGGGAGGTTCCTAGGACGCCGTTCTCACCAGCTGGACCAATCTCACACCAGCACGGCGAGTAGCGGCAACCATTACTCAAGATAGGCAAAACATATTACAATAGAAGGAGGCATGACAAATATAAAAAATGCTCCGGAATCCCTAGCAACAGATATTGGCCAGATAAAGTGGGTAAATAAATTTAATATTTGGGAGAAATTATCCAAGAAAATGGCTTAGAAAAATTCGCTATAGAAGAAAGAGTACATAAAAAGGGGAGAGCTTGTGCAATAAGTAGTAATGTCTACTACAAAAGGTGTCTGTTTAAAAATTTGAATATACAGCACTACAACACAGTAGTAAAACCAGAATGTCTTTATGGAAGTGAATGTTTAGTACTGAACAGAAGATTACACAAACTTGAAGTCCTAGAAAGGAAAATCATTTGAAAAATACTTGCACCACCAAAAAATAAAGAGGTACGGAAATTAAGAAGCAATGAAGAAGTTTATCGCAACATAGAAAACATAAATGAAACACTACGGCTATGTTTTGGACACTTATACAGAATGAACAACAACAGGTTAACCAAACAGATTTTTAAATATATTTGGGACAAGAAGTCAACAATAGCCTGGATTCAAGAAGTTGGGAAAGATTTGGAAAGAAACAACATAAGTGAAAAAGATGCAACAGAAAGAGAGAGTTTACAAGATGAAACTTAAAAATGGAAGGACTCCTAGGCAGGAGGGAGAAGAAGACAGGGTCAAAACGGTTCAAGGAGAGAAAAAGGATACATAGTGAAAACTTGAAAGAATACTGGAGGGAAAAGAAAGAACAACAAAGAAGGAAGCACTGAAATTGGTGCGTGGACCTTAGATGAACGAAACGAAGAAAGAAGCAGAAGAAGGAGGCAGATCCGAGCACTGTAAAATATTCCTCTTTTACTTTATTTACTGGAGGCAGCAAGATCTTACTTTCACGTCTGGAAAACGGCCATGACCACCCACCAGCTCAAGAATATTTGTTACACAGAAAAATGTCTAGCGATTCCGTTAAAAGAAAAGGCAGAGATTTAGATAAGATACCTTTAAAACTTATTCTTAAAGAATTAGGTAACAATCAGACAACAAGAAACGCTTTAACGATGAGGTATATAAGGACTATACGCAACAATACTACTAACGCTCATTTTAACGGAATGGTTATGCTTGTTCAGTCTGTGATCTTGTGCAGTCGTCGCTCCAGACTCTAATGTAAATGTTATTTATGACCAATAACACCCACAAAAATGTACAGTACACAAGGATTAAAACGTTTTCTCGGCTTGGAATAGTTTAAAGTTATCGATGATAGAGGCGTTCTCTTCCCTCATTTTTTCTCCCTGAAATTCTGCACAGCTGTTAAAATTTTGAACAGACATCTGAAGACTATAGCATATCAATCAAAACTCTGAAAAAAGTTTATCTTTGTCGAAAGTCGGGTGCCCCCTTTTCACCAGTAGCATTGCAATTATCTTGTGAACTATTATATACAGAAGAAATGGCGTTAGCGTTTCCTGTAGAATTCATGGAGACTTATTCAGAATTGTGATCATAATTTTTTTCAAAAATTGGTAAATAATTTTTTTTACAATATTAAAATTTTGCCGATGACTATTGTCTTTTTGCGAAATCCTACAGAACTATTTAAATTTTGTAGAGAGAAGTAACTATAGCATACCTACCAAAACCTCTGAAAAATGGTTATTTCTCGCATGTCGCGCATCAACTTCATATGACTGGTTTCCTGCCCTTACGAACCGATGACTGCTGCTCGTGCAGTTCATACCTTTAAATAATAACCTTTTGTTGCCTTTCCTAAAGCACCTTCGATAGACTCGTTATCGAAAGATATCCGTACACCCAATTTTCGAAACTGAGGAGAAGATATGTTTTACTGGAACTTTATGAGAAGAAAGTCAAACTTTCATTCCGAAAAGGGACAGTGTATCTTTTGTTTACGTAACACTTCCTGATAGCGTGCAATTTCTGCCGTGGGTTTGGCTCTTATTTTCCGCAGAACTGTGTCGTTATAACAGGTTTCTTCACACGTCGGTCGTGACTTTGTTGCTGACTCTAAAGTCACTTTAGTGCTATTAAACATTCTATGTTCCATTTGAAATATGGCAAAGACGCTAAACAAGCTGCTATCAAATACCTGTAAAGTGTTAATACAGGCGGCTACAGCCATCGACCGAATGAGATAGAGCAGTGTTTAAGGAACTAAGTCTGGTTCTACCACAATAGTTTCTTTCACAGGAAACACTTGTTACGCTTACCATTCTTCCCAGATCTGCACTTCTACTCTGTCTCCAGTGACTTCATCGTCAAAAGGATGTTAAACTGTTATCTTCCTCCCTTATGTATAGGGAAAATGTTCAATGTGAATGAATTGCTATGGGACCAAACTGCTTAAGTCATCGGTCCCTACACTTACACACTACTTAAACTAACTTATGCTAAGAACAGCACACACACCCATGCCCGAGGGAGGATTGGTTGGTTGGTTGGTTTGGGGAAGGAGACCAGACAGCGTGGTCATCGGTCTCATCGGAATAGGGAAGGATGGGGTAGGAAGTCGGCCGTGCCCTTTCAGAGGAACCATCCCGGCATTTGCCTGGGGTGATTTAGGGAAATCACGGAAAACCTAAATCAGGATGGCCGGACGCGGGATTGAACCGTCGCCCTTCCGAATGCGAGTCCAGTGTCTAACCACTGCGCCACCTCGCTCGGTCCGAGGGAGGACTCGAACCTCCTGCGGAAGGGGCCGTATGTATCGGAGCAACAGTTCAGACTGTTACCCTGTTTCACCGTTTGTCTATGGAACTGGAGCAGTTTTCATTCTGAGGAATTGTATCACCGAGCGAAATGCTCAGAGTAAGATGCCCAACTGGGAGTATGCCGGACGGTAGTTCAAATCCTGTCTGGCAGATTCAGATTTACAGTGGTTTCTATAAATCGCTTAACGCTAATGCCGATATAACACGGCTATTTTCCTCCCCTAATCTTTTCCAGTCTACATCTACATATATACTCCGCAAACCGTCATACGGTGCATGTGGCACGGTATCATGTACCACTGCTAGTCACTGCTTTTACGTTCGACTCGAAAATGGAACGAAGGAAAAACTACTGTCACTAAGCTTCGTACGAACCTTGTTTACTCTTATCTTCGCGATCGTTGCGTGAGATATACGTTAGCGGCAGAAGGATCGTTCTGCAGATTGTTACAAGTGCCAGTTTTAGAAAAAATTTCTCAAGTTCCGCTAAAATAATATCTTCTTACCTCCAGGAATTCCCATTTGAATTCACAGAGTGTTTCCGGAATAGCTCCGAGTTGATCAAACCTAGCTGCACACCTGTGAACCGCTTTTGTCTTCCTTTAACCCAACCAGGCAGAGCTCCCAAACACTCTAGCAGTATTTCCAGGATGAATTTTCACTCTGTAGTGGGAAGTGCGCTGATCTGAAACTTCCTGGCAAATTAAAAGTGTGTGCCCGACCGGGACTCCAATCTGGGGCCTTTGCTTTTCGTGGGTAAGTGCGTTCGAAGGTTGGGCGTGAGTTACTGATGGAAGCAGAGCTGTGAAGGTGGGTCGTGAGTCGTGCTCGGACAGCTCAGTCGGTAGAGAACTTGCCCGCGAAATGCAAAGTTCCCAGGTTCGAGTCCCGGTCCGGCTCAGACTTTTATCTGCAAGGAAGTTTCAAATGGTTCAAATGGCTCTGAGCACTATGGGACTTAACATCTGTGGTCATCAGTCCCCTAGAACTTAGAACTACTTAAACCTAACTAACCTAAGGACATCACACACATCCATGCCAGAGGCAGGATTCGAACCTGCGACCGTAGCAGTCCCGCGGTTCCGGACTGAGCGCCTAGAACCGCTAGACCACCGCGGTCGGCTGCAAGGAAGTTTAACTCTAGCAGTAATTAGGAATGAGTCGCGGGTGTGTTCTGTACGCAGTTTCCTTTATAGATGAGGTACACTTTCCTACACCTGTCCCAATCGCTTTCCCTAATACCAACATTACGAGCTCGTTCCGTTTCATGTCGCTTTGCAGTTTTAGGCCTAGGCACTTAAACGTAATCGACAGCATTGTGTCAAGCAGCATACCACAGATACTGTATTCGAGCATTACAGGAGTGTTTTTCCTACCCCTTTGCATTAATTTATGTTCTTCGCCATTTAAAGAAAACTACCATTCATCACACGAAACAGAAATTCTGCCCAAATCATCCTGTACCTTCCTATAGTCACTCAACGACGATACTTCCATTAACGGTAGCGTCATCAGCAATCAGTTCAGATTGTTGCCTATTCTATTAGTAAGATCGTTTATGTATATAGAGTTCAACGACTCCGTCGCACTTTCCTGGGGCACCGCTGACGATAGCCTAGTCTCTGATGAATACTCGTCTCGAAGGACAACGTACGGGGTTCTATTACTTCAGAGATCTGCTAGCTACTCTCATATCTGAGAACCTATTCTGTATACTCAGATCTTCGGTAAAAGCCTAGAGTGTGGAACTGTGTCCAACAGTTTCCGTAAATGTAGGAATATCCATGGTTCGAAGGATGTGTTACAGCAATAGCGCAAGATGAATTTTGCAAGAGCTACCTACGCTTTCTAAATCTGTGCAGATGTGTCGAAAATTTTATTTTTTTAAAGAAATTCATTATGATCGGCCTTCCAATACGCGAGCTTTCGCTCAGTTTACTAATGTCCTCGTCTTCAACTGGAGATTAAACCTTTTTTTTCTTTCTTTCTTTTTAAAGGATGGCATAAAACATCTTCGATCACGAGATATGGTTTAAATGGACCAGTTACCAGGGATATGTATGTGATAATGGTTGTATGTGATAATGGTTGCCCCACAACAGGAGCGCCCATACGATAGTGTATGAGGGGAAAGGGGGGGGGAGGCAAATCGGTAGTATGAAGTATTTTTAATGTTTTGAAAGACGAAAGGTGACTTGTAAGTAGCCATAGTAAAGTTCCAGTTCCATCCCTGTTAAAACAAACACAATACCGACTTTTAAATCTTTTTTTTTTAAGTAAAATACCTCACTGAACTATATTTCTTCCTTTCCCTGAGAGCTATGGAGGGGGGCATAGACCCCCCACCCAGTCCTCCCTTGCTCCCTGATATGGGCGCCCTTGGTAGGCGTTCACATTATTTCTCGCAAGCTTGTCAGCGCGTTTGGGTTAGCGCTGCGGCCTGAAACGTGATTCGTTCGTGACGCGGGCACTCAGCCAAACGGGCGCCGATGGGAGACGCCCCTCAAGAGCGCAACCTGAGAAGACATGCTGATCGACTGGCGACGCTGCTGGAGGCGCAGAGGCGGCGGCTGGCGGCTGTGCCAGCGGTCTGCGGAACCTGTTTGTGTGGCCAGCCGGGCAGTCACACGTGCCCTGGTCGGGATAGCTGCGCCAGATACTCGGCCACGGAGGCGCCTGACCAGTGAGCACAGCGAACAGTTACGTACAGACGCGGATCCAATGGGAGGGTCATGCGGATCACGATCTCCGCCAAAGAACAATTTACTGATGCACTTTTTCAATTTCCAAACGTTTTAGCCAAGTTAAGGAGAATGGTATTCGATGAAAACTAAGCCTGATTGGCTGCAGAAGACGTACCTGCCAGCGAAAGGCGCCTATAGATAGGCTGACTCCACTTGCTGCTAACAACAAATCCGACGTGTTCGTAAGACTTAGGAAGTAAAGACCGGCAAGACACAGAAAAAAAAATGAAATGATTGTGTGGCATTGTCGGCCGGGAAGCCCCGTCCGGGAAGTTCGGCCGCCGGGTGCAAGTCTAATTTCAGGTAACGCCCCAATGGGCGACTTGCGCGTCGGTGACGATGAGATGATGATGGGGACAACACAACACCCAGTCCACGGGTGGAGGAAATCTCCAACCCCGCTGGCAATCGAACCCGGGCCCGTTGCATGGTAGGCAAGCACGTTACCACTCAGGTAAGCAGGCGGACAGAGAGGGAAAGATCTTCCAGATAGAAAAACAAGGCTCTCGTAACAGGTGTATATAGCCCACACGAAAGTATAACAGAGAAGCTCGAGTAACTTAAACGGGAGTGTTTGGAAGAAAGAGGACATAGTTCTAAAGAAAGGCTGTTGTACAAATTTAGGGAACCTGTATTCGAACAAGACTGTGGGACCACTCTCCTACCGCCATCGTATATCTCACTTAGGAATCGTGAGAATAGCACGAGAGACATTACGACATGTGCAGAGGCATCGCTATCCGATCAACAGTACTGCACAGCTGTTAGTGGTCATTAATATGAAGTGTGTCCAGTATTCGCCTTTATAGCGGCTGCAGCTTTGCTGGGGATACTTTCATTGAGGTGTCTGAATGCCTACTGAGGAATAACAGCCCATCTTTCCCAAGAACCGATACCAAAGAAGGTAGTGACATTGGACGCTAGGGTCAGGAGAGAATTCGACGTTCTAACTCAACCCAAATGTGTTCCATTAGGTTCAAGTCGGGTCTCTGGAAATCCCATTCCATTCCAGGAATGTTGATTCCGACAAACATTGTCTCGCAAACGCTTTTGTACGACAGAGTGCACTGTCCTCCAAATCATCGTCTCTGACTTATTCCTCTACTGCAAGCATTACACAGTAATGTAATTAGTGTTCATATCTTTCCACATTTAACGTTTTCTTAAGCACAATATGAGGTCCAAAACTAACAACGAGAATCATCTCCATGGCATAACAACCACCTTCTTCGCACTTCACTGTTCGCACTACTCATGATCTCATGTAGCATTCTCCAAGCATTTGCTTTAGCACTCTCCAGCCATTTGTCAAACCACATCCTTCAATTGGATTGCCACAAGGTACAGTGTGATTCTCCACTCCAAGTTACTAATTTCTTTCATCCATTGTGATGTGACAGCGTTCTTCAAACCACCTCAAACCTTTCTTAGCAATGACTATAGAAATGTGTGGCTTATGAGTAGCTATTCAAGCACTGAGTTCTGTTCAGCACATGAGATCTGCTTGGTCCTGGCTTAGCTCTGGTTTTATTTCGTGTTTCCACTTCACAGTCACATCACCCAGCAGTCGACAGGAGCTACTTCAGAAGGGTAGAAATATTGATAATGAATTTGTTTCTATGGGGCATCCAAGGCCCAGCTCACTCTCGAAGTCACTGAGCCCTCCTGATTGACCCTTTCTCCTGACGTGATATCTTTTGCTCGATTCTGCGTTACATAGGAGTGTCCGGATACTTTTATCCGATAGAGTATAAACAGTCATTTTTCCTTTTCCCATTACGAGAACATAATAGGGGAAAAAACCGATAATATTAGCATGATATACCCCTCCCCCCCCCCCCCCCCCCCACCGCCACCATTCACTCTACGTTGGCTTGCAGAGTAAAGATGTTGATACAAAGAGTAGAATCTCTGGAGTGTCTGACAGTACTTAAATATCTTGATGACGAATTGGAACAAACATGTGTGTGGTAGGGAAGGTTTACGGAAGAATGAAATTCGACTGGAAAATCTGAGAATGTGCAGTGCACCTGTGAAGGAAACCGCAAGTATGATACAAGAATTAGTACCACTTATTCTCTCTAGAGTTCAAGGGCCTTATTAAGCAGGTCTGAAAGGACAGACTATGGGAGGCAAGGTAAATCGAAGGTCAGTGACCAATTTGTGTAACACAATTTGGCTGTTAACCTGTATTTCTAACAATAACTAGCTACTCTCGTTCCATGAATGTGAAATATGCGCCAGTTTGTTTTTATTGCCCGCCCAGCCGTCCGTGGCGGGACTGCTCTGGTACTAGAGTTTTGCAGGAGACGTGGTTGGCGTCGTTTTGTGCCACACCAACGCCAATCAGAGTCGAGCTGGATCGGGGCTTAACGGAAGAAGTGATTTTCCTGCTCTGCTTGGAACTGTCAACATCACCTGGAGGACAGCCAGCACGGAGGCCACAGCGTAGCGACCGCAAAGCCTGCAGTGCGTCGCCGAGAATCAGGCCTTGGGACAATGGCCGAAGTTGACGCTGGAAGCGTGTTGGGACTGAAGGTTTTGGGTAGCGGAACAGAGATACGCGGCGCTGGCAGTTTCAGCCTCCGCTGGTGCTTAGCGGCGGTGCGGGGCCCGGTACGGGGCGTTGGCGACTCTTTTTGGATGTGACGCGGCAGTTGTCAGAGTCAGTCACAATTGAAGCCGGCAGAGAGTCGACTGGTGGTCAGCAATAGAGGCTGCTGTCATTTATGCATTTGGTGTTTTGTGTTTATATGATTGCCCTTTGGGAGCTTTTTATTTAGTGAATTATTGTGTTATGCTCGTTTTAGGGTTTCGTACATTAATCGGTAAAAATGGAACCCTTATAGAATCATCTTGTTGTCTCTCTGCCTGTCTGTCTGTCTGTCTGACCGACTGTTCAGGCCCCTTTTCTCAGGATTGGGTTGAGGTTCAAAAATGGTTCAAATCGCTCTAAGCACCATGGGACTTAATATCTGAGGTCATCAGTCCCCTAGACTTAGAGCTACTTAAACCTAACTAACCTAAGGACATCACACACAGCCATGCCCGAGGCAGAATTTGACCCTGCGACCGTAGCAGCAACGTGGTTCCAGACTGAACTAGAACCGCTCTGCCATAGCGGCCGGCCTGGGCAGAGGTATAAAGTTAAGATTTACGTCACACAGTAATGTCTACGGTCCATTGGCTGTGTGAAATAGTTCAGCTTCCAAGTCAATGTACTCAAAAGACATGGTCACTATGCCACATAGTTTGATACTCGCAAAGTCTCCCGTCAGAACCAGTAGAGTACATCCCGTTTACCTAAAATCAGGCCGGCCGAAGTGGCCGTGCGGTTAAAGGTGCTGCAGTCTGGAACCGCAAGACCGCTACGGTCGCAGGTTCGAATTCTGCCTCGGGCATGGATGTTTGTGATGTCCTTAGGTTAGTTAGGTTTAACTAGTTCTAAGTTCTAGGAGACTAATGACCTCAGAAGTTGAGTCCCATAGTGCTCAGAGCCATTTTGAACCTAAAATCATGATTTGGCAAAGAAGCAAGGTCTTACAGCACAAGTAGAGGAAAAGTTCCTAAAACTGTTAATTCGCAACAATTTCTGTCTGTCTGTCTGTCTGTCCGTCCGTCCGTCTTCCTGTTAGCTATCAATAGCCAAAAATCGTCCAGATCATATCAGTAGGCAAAAATCGTCATCGTCAAGATACTCAATTCCCAGGATGGATAAAAAAAATGGAAATGTCGTGTGACGAGGGCCTCCCGTTGGGTAGACCGTTCGCCTGGTGCAGGTCTTTCGATTTGACGCCACTTCGGCGTCCTGCGCGTCGATGGGGATGAAATGATGATGATTATTAGGACAACACAGCACCCAGTCCCTGAGCGGAGAAAATCTCCGACCCAGCCGGGAATCGAACCCGGGCCCTTAGGATTGACAGTCTATCACGCTGACCACTCAGCTACCGGGGCGGACCCAGGATGGATGACCTATCTGTATACATAAGTAAGTTTGTATGGAACCTCAGAGCGCCAATCCTACTCGCACATGGCCAATTTTTATGTACGCATTAGCTCTGGGCAGATCCTCGTTGATTTTTATTACTTAACATTCTTGACGCCATTGCTTCTGTGTAAAATACTAATGTTGCTAATAAATGCTTTTATGAAATAAGCTCATAACTGCACAACCCCTCGCCCAAATTCTACACTACACTCTGAGCCGGCATAGTCGTAAATGGCCACCCTGGCCGGCGCTCATTTAGACTCCAGTACACAAGTAAAGCGTCACTGTTTATACGTAGCGTTTCTGTTGCGACCAAATTCTTCCTAAAAACCCACTGAATGGCTTGTCTCATTTTGTTAGTTTCTCTGTTGTACTTCAGCCCTACTTTGTCAACGTTCCATATTCATTACGGTTAAGTATCCATCAAGAAACACCCGCCAGTTACATTCAAGAACGGAGTGAGACGATCGTGCCATAAGAATCGTGATTGTGAACTTTTATGGTAGATTGCTAATGCAACTATTTCCTATCCATGGCGCAAACAAGTAGACTTACTTGTTTGTCTAGCCAATAATCTTCTGACTCGTTTAATGTAGTAACTTTTTTATTGTATCATACACAACTCTTCATCTCCATTTACAGATTTCTTAGGCCACCAGATAACTTTGGTTACACGTTCAAATCGTTTCCTGCGCCTTCCTTGATTTCCTTGTACTGCGTCTTCCAGTTACCAATGGCTCAAATAGCGTCCTATTACGCACTCTCTCTCTCTTTCTGGTAATGATATTTTACTGATTTCTTTTCTGAGCTGTTGTTGCTCCTGTCTGTTTACTTATTATTATTTGTCAACTTGACTTCTCATTTTCCTCCTACAATAATACATTTCTTTTCTCACCGTCTTTTTTACATGGTCCAGTCACATTTATGTGACCATCGCCTATTTTCTACGTCAACGTGTAGTTACAAGTCACAGACGACAGGTGGCAGCACTAGCAGTGGAGGATAATAAAGCATGTCGGGGTGGGGGGACACAAAAAAAGAGAAAACAGAGCAATCGTTCCCGTAATGCGGAAATGTTCTGAGTGGCGACAGGTTGCTTTATCAGATGAATGGCGTTTTATGCTCCATCAGACAATAGGCCGTTGGCGCGTACGACATGGAACCCCTGAAAGCGGAAACCCTGCAACAATCACAGGGAAGGTTCAGGTCGGTGAGCATTCCCTGAGCTCGTCATTCTGGAAGACAGTGAATCAACTCAAGTATGCACCTATTCTTCGCAGAGCACCAAGATGAGTTAACCATACTCCCCCAGACGCCCAAGATTTAAATCCAATAGTGAATCTATGCGACCACCTCGATCGTGCTACACGCGCCGTAGTTCCTCGACAGAAAAAAACGTAGCGCAGCTGAAAACGGCACTGAAGTCGGTGTGGATCTATATCCCTGCCGGTACCGCTCCAGGAATTCGTTGACTCTCTTCCTGCACGTCTCGCAGCGGTTCACTTTGCAATAGGTGCTTATCGAGGCTTTTGACAGGTGATCACATTAATGTGACCGTAAAATGTACTTGTACTGCCCTCCAATTGATTTCAGAAGAGTATTAACTAAATGTAGTCTAAAACGTGTTTATGACTATGTGAAAGAATCATTTTGAGTTTGGAAGGTAGGAGACGAGATACTGGCAGAAGTAAAGCTGTGAGTACCGGGCGTGATTCGTGCTTCGGTAGCTCAGATGGTAGAGCACTTGCCCGCGAAAGGCAAAGGTCCCGAGTTCGAGTATCGGTCGCGCACACAGTTTTAATGTGCCAGGAAGTTTCATTTTGAGTATAGTTTATGTATTCTTTACTTTGATGTTTTGTTTAACTATACTTTCTGGACAATTCTCTTCTAATGCATTATTCCCACTTTTTTAACATTAGACCCATGTTCTGCCGTTTCTCCTGCTTTTTATCGGGTGATATGCGTGTCAATTACTAGAAAACTCCACTGAACAAGTTTGTTTAAACTTTGCTTTGTTTTCACCCGCATCAAAAAGGCTGTCTGCCCATTAACAATGGTATTGTTTTCCCCTTCTTCTCTGGACCCACAGCATTTCATTCCTTCTTCAACAACAAGTTAAGCTTTAGAAGTGATAAACATAATTATCCTCCAACACATTTTTATGTACGTTCTCATGCATTTGACTTTGGACTTCCACAGTCTGCATTTGTTTTCTGTTACATTACAAATTAATCTTCTGCTGCCGCGCGGAGTGGCCTCGCGGTTTAGGGCGCCATGTCATGGACTGCGCGGCTCCTCCCGCCGGAGGTTCCAGTCCTCCTTCGGGCATGTGTGTCTGTGTGTTGTTCTTAGCATAAGTTAGTTTAAAGTAGTGTGTAACTCTAGGGACCGATGACCTCAGCAGTTTGGTCCCTTAGGAATTCACACACATCTGAACATTTTTTTAAATCTTCTGCTTCTACTCTCCATTCCTCTTTCGTCCCGTATTCTAATTATTTTACTCCATATACAGTTTTTAAAGAACACAGATATCAAGAAGTTCACAGATTATCTCAGTAGTATCTTCTGTTGTCGAGAAAGTTTATTCTTGTATTTCACTTGTCTTTCCGAAATAAAGCTGACACTTATGAAAAAATGGAAAGAATGGCATTCCTTTCGTGATCGAAACGCGATCGATTGTTCAAATACTTTTAAAAATTATTTATTTTCCGCCACAATCACATATAGGAGTAATTTCTTATCGAAATTATATGTAATTCTGCTAAAAATAAAACACATTTTTACGAAACACTTCAGCAAGTTTTCTTTCTTGCTTCTGTTTCAGCCAGTTACTTCTGAAGCATTGCCGCGCTAGTAGTGCTGAACGTTTTGCTTATCATGTATGCTACTTCAACAATTTCTACCGAGTGTGAGGTTAGTGATGTTCTGAAAAACCGACGGAGCTTGTCTTTTTGCACATTTTTTCGACGTCAGCTGAATAATCTTCTAGTCCTTCAATACCTTTGAGGAATCTATAATCGTGCCTCATCGAGTATTGGTTCTAAGTTGCAGAATACTATACTGCTTTCCAATATCAGGTAAATTAATTCGGTCGAAAAATTTCGCTCTAAGTCTTGCTATTTAGTTTGACATAATATCTGAATGAACTGAAATACAGATATACCTCAACTGCAGTTTAAAAAAATGTCCGAATGTAGTGTTACACAACCAGATTAATCGATACTCTAAGAAGCATGGAAGTCTCAGCAGGGCTTTGGCACGCTGCGTTTGTTACCTGCTAAGGCAGCTATCGGGTCGGATCACCCGAGCGAATTAGGTGGCCTTTCGTAGAAGCAAGCTTCGGAGCGCACAGTTTGCCTTCAACGCGCGACTATGCGACCTGAAGCTACAGGTTGCAAGCCGCGGCTTATCTGGGGCAAGACCCGCTTACAACAGCTAATTAGTCGTCTCCGGTATACGCCAGCAGATGCGCACTTCAGGTACTTAGAGGCTACGTACTACGTACAAGCGCCGGGGGGGGGGGGGGGGGGTGATAGATTAGAAAACGTAACTGACTGCTGTGATCAGTTAATCCTTGTCTGGCACATCAAAAGATCTTCAGTATGGGAATAGAAAAAAAAAGAGAAAAATCTGTACGAACTAACTACCGATACCATATGAAATCAGAGGAACTTCACTCATTTCGTGATTGACAGATGGTGTCATTGTAAAGTCAAATTCGAGTGTAGAACAGCTATTACGTACTACAGTTTAAAAATTCACCGAAGTCGAGAAAGTGCGAAGAAATAAACTACCCAGGCCATCTTTCAAAAGCATCAATGTTGTCTCCAAGGATAGATGCATACTTGTGTTCATCCACTGTGCGTTCCGTAAGGACGAGATCTCTCAGACAATGCCACGATAACATTCCCCAGACTATAACGCAACCTCCACCCCCTTGGATCGTACCGACGATTGCTTATGGGTATTTGCTTCCAGATGTTTCACGCAGTACACGCCAACGGCCATCTGTCCGTTAGAGCATAAAAAGCCAATCATCTGAAAATGCCACCTGTAGTCAGTGGATGTCCAGATGTGGTATTCGTGTGCTACTTCCAGCCCTCGTCGCCGATGATCAGCATTCAGTATCGGTGCATGAAATCAGGCGCCTGCAGGAGAGACCCATGTGCAGCAACATTCGTTGAACCGTCGTTGGGGTGACACTACAGGTAGCCCTTTGGTTCATCTGGGCGGAGAGCTGCACTACAGTTCATATCTATTCGCCTGTACAAAGCCGTCGTTGACTCTGTTATCCATGGCCTCAGCGCTGGTTTAAGATACAGTCACTTTGCCATGCACGATATACTTCAACCACGTCGGCACGTGAACAGTTCAGAAACTTGGACGTTTCGGAAGTTTTTCCATCCTTGACTGGAATGCCAATGATCATGCCTTTTGGACGTCAGATAAATCGCCCCGTTTCCGCATTACGACAACTGCATTGCTTTCCGCATCCCCCGACGCGCTTTATATAGTTTCCACTGGTAGTGCTTCCACCTGCCGTCTGTGAGTGGTTACTGCACGTTGCACGTTGAAGTCGAACGTAGGCGGTGGTCACATTAATGTGACAGGACCGTGTACAAGCTACATGGAAACTATGTTTCGGAACTAAAGAGTCGTTTACCCTTGTTGGTAATTTACGGGATTTGCGTGACATAGGCGTAAAGATGTCGTGCTGGAAACCTAGCAAAGACTTACAGAATCCATGCCTTACAGAAACGCTGCTGTGTTGTGTTTCAAAGACGAAACAACATGCGGTCTCAATTCCTTGGCTCGTCAGAGTATTCTGTAGCGACAAAAGTCATGGGATACCTACTAACACCAAATATAATTTCCTTTTGCTCCCTATAATGCAGCAGTTCGACGTGGCATAGAGTCAACAAGTCGCTGCAAATGCCCTGCACAAATATTGAGCCATTGTTCTTCTGTAGTTGTCCATAACTGCGAAAGTGTAGCTGGTGCAGAATTTTGTGCACGAACTGACCTCTAGATTATGTCCCACGAATGATCGATGGGATTCATGTCGGGCGATGTGGAAGGCCGAATCATTCGCTCGAATTCTCCAGAATGTTCTTCAAACCAATCGCGTACATTTGTGGCCCAATGACATGAAGTCAATGAATCGTCACGAATGGTCTCCAAGTACCCGAACATAACCAGGAGCCAGTCTGTTCCATGTAAACACAGCTCACACCATTATGGAGTCACCCTAAGTTTGTACTGTGCCTTGTTGACAACTTGGATCCACGGCTTCGTGGGGTCTGCGCCACACTCGAACTTCAGCATGAGCTCTTACCAGCTGAAACCTGAACTCCTCTAACCAGTCCACGGTCCTCCAGTCGTCTAGCGTCCAACGTGGGTGCGCTTTTATCAGCTCTTGCGCAACCGACCGGAAATAATTTTACTGTTCCGCGGCGCTCGTAAAAATAGAGCGCCGCGCGGAACTTAGCCGCCAGCACACGATCCGCCTTATAGGCGCTACCAAGAAAGAAAACAGCACGTTTCCAACACCGTGCTCAAGGTCACAGACGCTCCCAGATGTACCCAGTGACACTGTGTGCATCCCAGAGTGCCCTTAGAGCTACAACACCAAGAAGAAGCGCTTGTCGTTTGTTGGCAAGATCAATGTGTAGTATTATTGGGGTTCAAGGCTATATAAATAAAACGCTTTATAAATTAAAGATCATTTATTGCCTATAATATAACATACAGTCTCCTACAGTCTTTGTCATTCATTTGTTATTGTCTACTTTGGCCCAAATAAACAAATACTCGTCCGAATTAAGCAGCTTCTTTCTTCTAATTGAGATGGAAAACGGCTTGTCTGGAACCAAGGTACCATAAGCAATCTTCTGCAGCAGTGCGGTATTCTCTGTTATACTCCAAACATTTTGGCTTGGAAAAAATGTTTGCATCAGGAAAAGCTGCAAGGCCACCATAGTCTGTATGAGTGCCGCATACAACAGCCCGTGATCGCTGGTCACGACCCCAGCAGAGGCGCTGCAGGCCATGTCGTGCTATTAGCAAAGACACTCACGTCTGTCGTCTGCTGCCAAAGCCTATTAAAGTCACATTTTGTCGAACTGTCATAACGGTTACGTTCGTGACATGTCCGACATTGATATCTATGGTTATTTCACGCAGTGTTGCTTGTCTGTTAGCACTGACAACTCTACGCAACGCCACTGCTCTCGGTCATTACGTGAAGGTCGTCAGCCGCTGCATTGTCCGTGGTGAGAAGTAATGGCTGAAATTGTGTACTCTCGGCACAGTCTTCACGCTGTGGATCTCAGAATATTGAATTTCCTAACGATTTCCGAAATGGATGTCACAAGCGCCTAGTTCCAACTACCATTCCGCGCTGAAAGTCTATTAATTTGTGGCAGAATACGGTGGACAGCATACTGAATACGTCTAGCGTCAGTCTCACGACCCGATGTTATTTGGCTTTTTAAATGGTTCGTGGGCCCAGGACAATTAAAAACAGAAGTCATTTGGCTTTTTATGCGGTTTTTGGGCTCAGTTAAATTAAGAACCGATTTTTAACCTTCTGATGAGGTATGACCTTACCTAACTAACAGTGCCACAAATGTTAACTATCGAACTTGTACAGTGATGCACGTTGAACAGTACGGATGGTGTAAAGCGCAACTCAAACCAAAGCTGTCGTATGCGATTCATCTGTCATGGTGAACTCCATTAACGTTAAGACAGTCTTCATGACGCTTGCCCATGCGTCAATAATGTGCTCTTCTAATTTGACGTCATTCTGAGCAGTTGTTCTCTTTCTACAGCGTTTTCGAACTGGAATTTATTTATGGACACACTGTGTATGTAGAGAGAGAAGATTTAATAAAATATTTTTTATTTAATTACTAAGATACGTCTACAACTTACACGCAGTAGCCGGCCGAGGTGGCCGAACAGTTCTAGGCGCTACAGTCTGGAACCGCGCGACCGCTACAGTCGCAGGTTCGAATCCTGCTTCGGGCATGGATGTGTGTGATGTCCTTAGGTTAGTTAGATTTAAGTAGTTCTAAGTGCTAGGGGACTGATGACCTCAGAAGTTAAGTCCCATAGTGCTCAGAGCCATTTTTTTACACGCAGTAATATTTTTCTATTACGCTTTTGACGGATGGTGAATGGAATGTTAGTAATAGCGGCAAAAAGATATTTTTCGTGGTATTATTACAATTTAACGTTTATCGTAATTTTTTTACTTGGCTTGTGCTGTGAAAACTAGCTTCTTGCCAAATTTCGTTATTCTAGGGCAATGGGATGCATCGCATAGATTTTGTCGAGTGAGTTTTCTAGTGTCAAAATATGTGTCGTAAATGGCCGTATCTTTTAATTGCACCGACTTAGAACCTTGAATTCTTTACACTGCCAGGGATTCATAGATCTTATTTTGAAAGAAATAAACCGCACTTGCTGCACAATATTTTTAACTAAAAGTCACGACCGGTTTCTCGACACTAAAAGGCTCATACTCAGGCGATAAAGATTCTTTTTAATAGGTCGTCGCCGAAAGGTAACTGCCTCACAGCTGCTCCCCGTCTTTCGCGTCATGTTGTAAGCAAATAGCGCGCTAAAAGCGGTAGTCCTTATTTAAAACGAATTGGACAGCAAAACAGGTGTCTGAGCGGCAGTAGGCACTGCATACCGCTCAGTACCGTTCTGAGTGTGTGTGGGTTTTATTGGGCTCCTGCAAGAAATAATTTCCACCTCACACGACTACAGAATTCAGACAGACGCTCCTAATGTACCAACAAGAATTGCTTGAAAAACATTCAGCAACAAATATCTTCTGGAGTCGTGTGCTGAAAGGAAAAGAGACAAAAATATTCTATATTCTTACGTAACTAGTGGATTACTTGGGTACTGGAGTATTGCTAGTTAGTGTAAGAAAGACATTAAACGAACGAAAAATATTATTTATTGCAAAAAAATTCTGAGAAATCAAGTGAAACTTTTTCTTATAAATTAATAAATTTCCGGGTTCTTTTCGGAACAATAGATTGCCTCTTATGGATAGGAATGCTATTAATGCTATTATTTTACATAGTATGGAAAGGTTCTTTTCTTCCTTTTCTTTATTACTCAGCAGAATGGCTGAGAGCCACACCTACACAACTTGAATAACTTTTCTAGGTACGGTCAAGGCTGGCACGTGAGAAATGTAATGGAGTGTACTGTTATGGAGGGTAGATGGGGCTCGCATACACTGTAGTGCACAATACCATGAGCTGCGACGACTGCTGCCTGCGTCGCTCGCTGCTGACAAATAACACAACTATCTCTTTCTATGTGGACTGACCTTCGCCAATCAAACTCTCCCTGTGCCTTGATGAAGTCAAGGACTCCTGTCCGCCCCTAGGCTAACTATTGGCGTAGTACACCGGTCAGATAACCAGTCCACTGCGATGCCACTGAATATTCGCTCGCAGGCGTTTAACTAGTACTCTGTCCGTGTTCAACCCGCACAATAAATTTGGCAGCCAACACGGTGAACAATGTTTAATTGCGAGTGACTCAATATAGAGTATCAATCTGATTCGCTAACGACAGAGGTGCTCTCCCAGTGAAGTACTGAGGAGAGACTTTGTTCCTCGCTCTTTGTGTACACAAATGAGTGCACTTGCGTTCGTTACATGTTCCCGCTCCAAGAGCGACAACGGAACGGCCCCTTTTTTCTGTCATCCCTCACTCCTCTGGCTCTTTATGTCAGAAATATTCCTCCAGTCAGTGTTGCTCTTTTGAACGGGAGAATGACGTTTCATTTAAGTCGACCAATGTGGAAAAATGTAGTATCTCGATTAAGCGTATACTGTCCTCCTGTGAGAGAACTCCGTAACTATGGAGTCGGTCCGTCAAAAAATGCTTTTTCTGGGTGCTCCCACACAGTGTAGCAGAATTTGCTTTTAAGTCGAACACAGGGGTTGTTATCCCTTCGCTCTGGCAAAAGCTGTCCTCTCTCTGGACGGTCGTTCCGGCTGAAGTAGGTGTGCACCGACCCACCCCTCTGAAGGGACGGGCCTCCCAGCGGGCCGGCCGCCTCCCTAGAAAGAAAATTCCTGTGGCCGCCATGTCGTGTACGCCAGCCTCGACTTTTTCAACCTCGGTGCGCACTTGCGATTTACTTATTAGATTTGCATATCGCTTACATGAATTCATACAAAATTGACTCTACCTTATCGAGTTTGGGTTCTAAGGAAGCGTCTTGATGTGCAGAATATGATTGCGAGGACGGTATATGTATGAAATTGAAGGTCAGGAGACCACCCCACCTTACACCGCCTTGCCTGCTGCCGCTCAAACATGTTCCTGCTAGAACTGCGGCTCTGCTATGCCCTTCGTTTCTAATCAGGACGACCGCTTTTAGCGCGCTATTTGTGTATAACATGACGTGAATGATGGGGAGCGGCTCTAAGTCTGTTACCTTTCGGCGGCGACCTACTGAAAAGAATCTTTATCGCCTGAGGATGCGCCTTCTAGTGGCACGAAGCCGGCCATGACTTTTAATTAAAAATATTCTACAGCCACCGGCCGCGGTGGTCTCGCGGTTAAGGCGCTCAGTCCGGAACCGCGCGACTGCTCCGGTCGCAGGTTCGAATCCTGCCTCGGGCATGGATGTGTGTGATGTCCTTAGGTTAGTTAGGTTTAAGTAGTTCTAAGTTCTAGGGGACTGATGACCACAGATGTTAAGTCCCATAGTGCTCAGAGCCATTTGAACCATTCTACAGCCAGTGCAGATTATTTCTTTCAAAATATTGATGTTTGGCTGCAGTTACCCGCAGTTTAAAATAACATGCCATAGACCTTACTATGTTACATAAATTTCAACTTGATACATCTGCCCGTTCCTGAGAAACAGGGATTTTAACAGGTGGACGAACAGATCGCAGGATAACAAATGAAGAAATAAAATTTTTTTGCCGTGATATAATTACAAATTAATGATGTTCGATTTTTCTCATTCACTTGTACTGCTAAACCTTGCTTCTTGCCAGTTTTCTTGACTTTTGGTCATCAGGAAGTACCCTATAGTTTTCAATTAATGAGTTTGCTAGTACATATCAAAATGTGTGAGGTAAATGCATTAGATTGCATTCACTTAGAATCTTAAATGTTTCACATCGCAAAGGGGCCGTAGGCCTTATTATATAACATAAATTTCAACTTGATATGATATTCGTTCCTGAGAAAAAGTCTTCTTAACAGTCAGTCAGATAGAGAGATAGACTGACAACAAAGCGATGCTATAAAGGATCCGTTTTTACCGATTGAAATATGGACCCCTAAAAATGTATGGATGTTGTAATAATTGGTTTATTTGTGTCTTGAGTAATCTTGTAACTAAGTGCCTCGTAATATCCTGTCGCACTTCTTGTATCGAAAAATGTGCATTGCACAAGCTACACAATGTAAGTTCCCAAAGAACAGAGCAGGCACATGAACAGTATCTATCCGAAAAGTATTACCTTAGGCGTAGGAGCAGAATTGATCCCTCTTTAACCTGTTTTCATCTTATAGATTATCTCGCCCTCGACAGCCTCATCCATATATGACTTGTAGTATGTTTTCATTGTTTTACGCCGGGTTTCCAAGTCTGTCAGGATCCTATATCTCACAAAGTAGACGTTTTTTGGTAAGCTACAACATAATTTTAAATTACAGTAATTTATTTCTTTTGACTACTTTATTTAAAGTGGCGGGTTACACATATAACACGTCCATCATTATTTGATATCCCTTTAATCTTTGCAAGTGAAGTACGGAAATAATTTAAGTATACGGCATAAAGTTAAGTTACTGACACAGTAAACATTACGTGTTGTATCTACTGTGCCGTCAGCAATTTTTCACTTTGTTGACATTTCACCTCCATCTTTGAAGCTGTTAACCTTTTTCTTATTTTTTTTCGAAGGTGGCTAGAGTGCTTTTAAGAAGTGGGGGGGGGGGGGGGGGTTGGAGCAGTTGGAAGGTTATAAAATGAGTGCACCATCCACAAAGTGTTGACGAGTTATAACCAATATTACCTGCTTCGCAGTACATGTTGCAAACATACTAATCAAATGATAAGTAATATTACCCTAATACTTGGCGAGATATCATACGCAAAGAAAATCACACCAAAATTAAAAGTGCTTTTTATCTGATAAAATTGTTACACTCTAGAAATAGGCGAGAATCAATTCGTCTGTGAACTTCTTTGCTTTTTGGAGGTGTTACTCCACTGAATGTAAAAAAATCTGAAGAGGGAACAGGGAAAATGCCAAAAATTTACATGAGGGGCAAGAACAACCATCCTCAGGGTTTACTTTCTTATAAGCATCCAGTCGATATTTTGCCTCCTGCTGAACAGTAATGGATCATAAACTTCAGGCTTCTAGTAAACAAGAATATGACATACATCCGTATTTATTAATAAGAAATGATTTTTCAATCATATCAGTGTAATAAAACCAAGCGAACAAGGAATGGACGCCCGAACAGCTACGCAAGACACAAATCCAGCTGCGAATACCGAAAGTGGAATGATACCTGGAACTACGTGGTATTAAAGATACTTCCGCCTGCAAAAGGAACTTAATCACTGCTGTTACATACTAAACCTCCTATGAATTCGTGGGAAACGGTCAGCACAATGCTTCATCTTGGCTGTCATAGGCAGATGTCTGATTGGTTATTTAAGAAGCTTGTTCGAAATTAAAGGTCAGTTCTTCACCATTGTGCTAATACTCAAGGCTTCTGTGAAGACTGACGTTGCTTTTAAAATGTAGCCAGTGACCTGCTCTGCAAGCGCGCCCGTGTGTATGTGTATGTGTGTGTGTGTGTGTGTGTGTGTGTGTGTGTGTGTGCGAAGATGGTGGTGGAAAGACGTGCTTTAATATACTCAAGGATTATAGAGGCAGATTCGTGACTGAAATGTATATATTGATGTACTGGAGACGCCCAAAAAAGCATACCCTTAACCAAAAATTAATGTAAAACTATAATCCTCATTTCAAGTGTTCCAGTGAGGCAATAATTGCCGGTACATACATACCTAAATTATGTACACTGTATGGGAGACAGACCTTTTGGTTTATTCCGTTTCGACCGATACTCCCCATGCGTTCTGAGTGCGGAAATTTTACCGTGCGTATCTTCTTTGGAAGTAGCAACATTTTCCCTCACTCCAGCTGAAAGACAACTTCTGGCAACCTTAAGAGTGCTACTGTTGCTGACTGACAACACCGTTTTTATCTAACGATATCTACCATTGCAGTTTGATCCGACATTGTAGCGAAATTTAATGTGTTTACTGATAGTATAAATTGTGTAACGCAGTTGATTCGTGGCTGCTGAACGTGGTATTTTAGCGCAACATGCAATAATGCTGAGACGATACATAGTTTAAAAAACATCCATGATATTTTGAGGAGTGAATTGCTGTAAACTAATGTCGCAGTGAGTGACGGTACACTGCGTATAGACTACTCCTAGCTCATCTTCATTGCATGACACGAAAAAAAAAAAGCGAGGAAGCGCATGCCATATAAGAAGGAAATACAGGATAAGTGTTGTGATAAGAACAACAAATTACCGACCTGTAGAGGATGACATATAACGTAGGATTTACTCCATAGCATTCGCAATTATTAAACATCTTTTAGTTTTATTTTTATGCTGCGCACCAAAGGCAGTAAAGCGTCAAGACACTATTAAACTTGTTGAAAGCTTGCAGTAATCACAAACACCGGCCTTTCTTCTCTAAGTACAGCTTATAGAACCCTGTTGGCAAACAGCCAAGGCCTAGCCGCGTAGTCACAGTTCTTTTAACTGGTAGGACTGCCGTGTGAATAAATGCATAAAACCACCAAGTAATTTCCAAAGATACAAGAAAAAAAAATACGGAAACCTGAGAAACGAATGTCGAAAGCGTAGATAGAGTACAGATAACATAAAATTTTTATGGGTGGTGAATGATTGTCAGTCGGACTGCAATGAGCTCACAAAGATATTAACAAAACCAATGTCATAGATATATTATCCCTGAGAGTCCTGTCATCAGAGTATAACGTCAAATGCATTGTAATTACAGACTATTCCGATGTTCACTCCTTAGCTATACATGGACGCAATGTACAAACTACATCAGATAATCTATTATACACGTTCGGCGCACATAAAAGGTCGGTAATTATTACTGAATCAGAGAAAGGAAAAGGAAAGGCAGCGATCGGGCCATGAGCACCACGCGACAGCCGAACAAAAGCGAAATTTACTTTATAAATAACTCTAGAACTAATTACCGAAAGAGATTAAAGTGACAACTAAAATCAACATACTTACAGACGTATTCAAAGCATACTTCTCAAATAGAGAGCACACTGAAAAGTATTTCCTCCGAATTTTTTCATGTGTGAACTCTTACTAAATAAAAAAAAATGTTCAAATGTGTGTGAATTTCTAAGGGACCAAACTGCTGAGGTCATCGTTCCCTAGACTTACACACTACTTAAACTAACTTATGCTAAGAACAACACACACATCCATGCCCGACGGACGACTCGAACCTCCAGCGGGAGGGGCCGCGCAGTCCGTGACATGGCGCCTCAAACCACGTGGCTAATTTTTTCTTTTTTTAATAAAATAAACGTTATTAACTTTCTAAGACTTTATTCTTCATGTACACTTGTTTACTGTCATCTGCTGCTGGACTGCACACGGCGGTGTGAAACGTAACTACCGTGACGCGTGAGAAACAGTCTGCTGTAACCGACTTTTAAATTCGAAGAGCCGTCCACACATGGAGCATGCTCTCCTTCAGCCTGACGACGCCAAACCACGCACGAGCGCTGCGATATCTGCAGCAATTCGACGCCTTGGCTTCTTTGTCATTCCTGATCCTCCACACAGTCCTCCAATTGTTTCCCTAAGTTTAACATCTTCGAGGAATTCACATTGATGGTGACGAAACGGTGCAAACAGAGGTGGGGTTGTGACTCAATCAACAAAGTCAAACATTACGCAGCCCCGAGGGGTAACCGCGCGGTGTCAGACGCATTGTCAGGGTTCGCAGGGCTGCCCCTTCGAGTCCTCCCTCAGGCACGGTTTTGTGCGTTGTCCTTAGTGTAAGTTATTTTAAGTTAGATTAAGTAGTGTGTAAGCCTAGGGACCGATGGCCTGTGCAGTATGGTCTCATAGGAACTTACCACCACAAATAAATAACATTACGCAGTGACGGTATCAACAAACTGGTCTCTCGTTGAGAGAAATGTGTTCTTCGCTAGGGTGGCTGTTCAGAAATGAATGTGTGGACATGTAGAATAAGGATGTACAATGTTAATAACGTTTGTTTTATTTAAATAGCTTGAAGATTTTTCGTATGAAAAATTCTAAAGCATTAGTTTTCACCACGCCCTCGTAATATACGCAACACAGTAAGAGACTGATTAGGTTAGCACAAGTTAGAGATTGGTAAAACATAACACAAATTAGTAATACACTGCTGTTCATTAAATTTGTAACACCAGAACGTTAGCAAGAAACGAGATTTCACTTATTGTGCACGTGCAGTAGAGCAGGAAGGATGCATGAATAAACCTGTAGGTGAATTTGGGGTACATAGGATACGAACTTTAGTACACATAGCTGTCGCCTTTGGCAGGAACAGTGGCGGTAAGCCAGCTGGGCATTAAGTCTAACTTAGATTGTATGACAGATATGGGTACTACGCCACCGCATGCCTATCTCTCGGCAGCCCATGATCACTTGTTTGAAGATCACGAGAGGGGGACATGGAAGACAGGGAAAAACCGCCGGCCTTAAAATTGAAAATGTAACAGATACTGTCCAAATTACCGATTATGCCAATGGTTTCCAACCTGAGGGGAAAAATGAAATTATATGAGAGGAAAAAACTAACCGATTCGATTTTTTTTCAGTGACAAAACTTCGTTATTTTCAAAAGATCATTACTGTTATCACTGTTTTGTAAGACTGTAATATTCATTATATAAGTTATCAATAATTACTTTTTCCCAATTAGCAGCATTAATACGGTGGGGGTTACACCTTCCTCAAATAGTCCATCCACTACATAGGTATGTTGCGCTTTGTTCCATACATCGCTGTTGATGAAATTGAGACATACACGTAGCAAATGCTAAATATCTCAAGAAAATGTCTTCTCCAAATTGTAGATAGTACCTGCAGCAGTCCAGAAATTGCTTCATTACTCACTTCGAAACAGATAAGTAATTGATAGCACGACACTGCAGTAACTACGCAAAGGCTACTACAGTGAATTATTATTATTGTTATTATTATTACTATTACTATTACTACTAGTGGCTGTGGTGAGACACAAAGCATTAACAACCTTAAGTCTTCCAACTTCTACCGGTTCAGAATTAAGGAGTGCAGCAATGAAGTGTTACGAACTGTAAGTACAGTGCGCACATTTTAACTTGGTTGATTTCAAATTCGGGTGCAGTGTGCAGGTCAAGCAAGTGCTGAAACGGAGAGAAGTAATGCAGGGGAAGTATGAAGTATCTTCCCTCACTGTGGATATTTAGCTTTCATATCTAAGAAGGAGCTGTGGGTAGCAGTTTCGATGCACCACGAATTCCTTCGTCATTAATTCTAACACACACACAAACAAACAAACAAATGAAATACGATTCACATTTTATTATTTAAAAAATAAAAGTATTCCAAGAAAAGTCTTTCGCTCTACAATATATTTAGGTGCTAAAGTTGGTGACAATGTGAGGGATGAGTGAGGGCAACAGAGGGCAGGGAGGGGGGGCTGGAGTACGAGCCGATGTGTAATTGCACCCAGGGCTAATGGTCTAAGAAAGTTTCGGAACCACTGAGTTACGTTAACCACAGGTGTTGTCACTCAAATGACACTTCATACCATGTCGCCTGGTTCTGGTCCAGTGTGGCGATGATTAATGCAGACTGGCAGTTTTCGTTCTCCTCGGAGTCTTCACGCGTGGATAAGTCCGTCGTGGTGCCGTGCACAGTTCCACGAATCGTTTAAAAAAGTCTGGGTCCGGTGTTGTTGGGAGCACCGCCGTCGGCGCGCCTCTGTCTGCTGGCGCGTCAAGGGAATCACTGCTGACACTCTGTGGTTCTCCAAACGCCGTTGCACTGTCCGAGTGGATAGACACTTCCCCACTCAAGGTGCTTGAGCTGACTTAACAACCCTGCACGGCAGAGCGAGCGATTGTCTGTCCTCTCGAGCGCTAGTCGTGTGGGGCCACAGAGGTCCTGCATCGCGTTGAATATGGTCCTCCTGGACCCACCGATTGTACATGATAGTCGTGGCATCCGCACCAAGGCGAGCAGCAGTATCGCAGAACGATAAATGAAAGTCTCTATAGGTTACGATCCTGCTGCTGTCGAATTCCGACACGTGCTGCTGGAAGTTTCTCTTTCTTACACGAAGCATAACCCGATCTTCCCAGAAAAAACTAACATTCAAATGCGATTTCTGATAGATAAATCAGCAGCGTAATCTTTTCTTATACGACGTATAGGTCTAAGTTAGCCTTTCTCATGCCTATTTCGTTCGGTTTCGCTAAAATGCTCATCATTTCTACATTTAAGCATGTTGTGCACTTCAATCTGATTTAATGTTTGATGCATGTCATGTCGAAGGTGTTGCAATTTTAATGCTTAGCGATGTATACAGTGTAGTGCACTCAGTATATAAACCCTCGTTAAACTAGGCCCTATGTAGTTAAATGCGTTAATTTTAACTGTGTTTTATTGTAAATTTAATAATTTTAATTTTATCTGAAACTGACATTCCTAATATCATTGCAAAATTGTCTGCGGATAAGTGGACAATTAAATAACTAACAGAAAGTGAAAAAGAAGAGTATGGTAAGCTTATTTGAAATTAACACCTCTGCACAGAGGTGTGTTTGGAGGACGCTGCCATTAGTGACAATGTAGAACCCGGTAAAACTTTCAAGGGGACCGCGCCTACTCGTCATCACCGATTTCGCCCAAATTTATGATACAGCAGCTGATAAACCCAGCATTTCCCGGGTATTCATTCTGCCAATTTTCTATAATAAACGAAAACAAAACAAAAAAGAAACGAACTTTCGTAGAGTAACATCGAAAAGAATTCATTGCCATTCGTTCGTGGAAACACCCTTGAATTTATGAAACAGTCGTAGGAGCCTAATAAGAAATATGCGTAGCCTAAAAATGTTTAAGTACAGTACCCAAATTAAGAAACGTAGTATGCGAAGTATAAATTCTCTGCAGTGTTTATTTAACTCAGAACTTGACTATAAACAATATTTCTAGTTAAATAGCCAGGAGCTACAAAGCCATTTTGCAAACGCGTCTATGGCAACGCCTCTTCGTAGCTCTATATACGGCTATTGTATTCAAAAATGGTTCAAATGGCTCTTAGCACTATGGGACTCAACTGCTGAGGTCATTAGTCCCCTAGAACTTAGAACTAGTTAAACCTAACTAACCTAAGGACATCACAAACATCCATGCCCGAGGCAGGATTCGAACCTGCGACCGTAGTGGTCTTGCAGTTCCAGACTGCAGCGCCTTTAACCGCACGGCCACTTCGGCCGCCCGCTATTGTATTCTCCTACAGCCTCTTGCGCTTCGCAGTTGAAAGCTGTCAAAAGCGCTGCCAGGTGTGGGGGTTTTTCTTAAGTTGACGGACTGTAGGAGCGTCTTAGTAGTAAAGAATTAATGTTCGAAAAGGTCATGCATGATGCAGCATTTTTTCATGTATCTCAGTATTTATGACGTCATATCTCTTCAACTGTGGGCCGCACAATGATATATTTGTGTAGGAACATTCAGCAGCATTTGTGGAAACTGCCTGCAAAATACGTTGCCAATAGAGTTGGTAGCAAAGTAGTAATTTAAACTTCATGCACAATGCGGCAGTTTTTCACTCAGTGTTTATCTCGTCATATCTCCTGAACTATAATACGTAGGTGGCTCTTACCCCAACAGCGCTTGTTGCCTTACAGTAAGGGTTATCTGTACCAACGTTGGTTGGAATCGGGCGAGCTGTTAACGAGGAGATGTGGAGCATACAAACATAAATAACTAAATTTTTATAAGATGTATGGATGCAGAGCTTGGTCAGAAAAGAAAGTAACAGAAGCGGGAGTTCAGACGGCCAAGCGTTTAGGAAAAGATATCATTTTTGGCATGGGTCGGGGGAGGCCTGAGCTATTTATGTCAACATCGATTTCAGGCAGTGTTTGGCGCAGCGCAAAGAGTGCAGAACGCTAAACAGTCGGTCATGGTGTCGAATCCCTATGGGGAAACATTTTTTATTTTCATTTTGAGTTTGTATGCTACTTAAACTGAAAAAAGTATATATTAATATCTTCATAAAAGTCATGAAAAAAAAAGCAAATGAAAATTCGTGATTGCAACTAAATTTCCAAGAAAGGGTTTTACTTACAGCGGCCACCAGGACACTTCAAATAACTTTCCAAGAAAGGACTGTAATTAAAGCGTACCGGATTTCGCGTTCCCTTAGTTCCATTTTGACCTTTGAGCAGCCTTTTCCAGCTGCACCCGTACAATGCATTACCGGCGCCTTTTATAAAAATATTAATACAATATACTGAGAATTATTTCGGTTCAGTTTCGGTGTAATTAACGTAAAAATTTAAAATAAAAGACGTTTCCGTACAAACATTCGACTCCACGACCCTCGGATTACAGTTCTGAACTCTCTCCGCTGCACCAACCGTTGCCTGAAAACTACGGTAGCAGATGGCTCATGCCTCACCCTACCAGGGCCAAAAGTGCTATTTTTTCTAAACGTTTGACCACCTGGAGCTCCCATTTCTGTCATTTTCATTTCTGGCCAAGCCCTGCACATATTCATAAATGAGGATGAAATCGGTGATGGCGTGTAGGAATGGTCCCCATGTTAGTTGTTACTGCTAAATAACCTTTTTCTAAGCTACAGAGCGTCTACGAATGTTATAGACTGCAGGCATCTTATCGAGGCCTGCTTTTTAGCATGTTTGAAACTACCATGCGAATGCTGTAACTAAGAGACAGTGTTCCTCTCATCAGGTCTAGGGTACCAATTAAGCTGTTGAACACTGAGAGATGCCTCAGTGGAAGAAAGCTAACTAAAGAGTTATCTTCGGCAAAATTTTTTACAACGTCCGATAGTGGGTCAGGTGGGTCAGTCCTTCGGGGGAAAAATTATATATAGGGTGAATCATTGAAAACTTGGACCGCAAATAGTGTAAAAATTGAAAGTGCTATTGATGTGCGGTTTTCACAGAATCGGTTGGCAGACAGCGACTCGTATTGTCAGCCAATCAGCAGATTGTAATAATACTTTAAAATTGTTCTTTTCCGCAAACGTACATTTAAAAAAAATTAACAATGAGTATCGACTTCAACAAACTGAAAGTAGGGTAAATTACGATGTCAGTGGTGTTTGTTGCAGAATTCTAGTGCGAGTCATTTATGAGATATCGTACCTTGAAAATTTCCCACACCGACACTTGCACAGTACCTATGATAGCGTACACTAAAGAACAACGCAAGCGCTTGCAATAGTTATGTAAGTTCTGACCAGTAACGAGACAACTCACCAGTGTTCAAGACGACCGCTGTGAGTGGCAATACGCACTTCCAATCTGGTATGGAATGACCGCTGCATGTGTTAGCATATCAGCGGAAATATCAGGCTGCTGTAATACGTCGTTATGTATAATCGGGTGTAGTTGGTATGTCCTTGTAAACAGAGTTTTTCATATTTCCTCCACAGATATAAGTCTACAGGCGTCAAATTAGGGGAATAGGCCAGTCAAGGTATAGGTCCTCTGCTTCTAATCAAACGATTTGGAAACAATCGTAAAGACATACTGTAGTACTTCGTGCACTGTGGAGTGGACAGCCATCAGGGTGTTGGTATTATAAGTTCCTCCTAATCTGCAGAGGAACGTCTTCTAGCCTCCGTCTGCTAGGAGGCTGCAATACTCGTGCGCGTTCAGTATTCCGTCGGTGAAAAATGGGCCCATGAGTTGATGGCTCACTATCCCACAATACGTTTACATTCCATGGACGCTGACGAACCATCTGATGAAGCCAAAGGGGATTGGCAATAGACCAACAGTGCATGTTTCGGCGGTTTACTTGGCCATGATATGTAACTGTGGCTTCATCACAAAACAAAATACATGATACATCTGTAGTATCCTGTCTTAATGCCCATGTACAGTTATTAACACCATTTTCATAACCGTTTCCATACAGCTCTTCATGGAGAGAAATGTGATAGGGATGGAACGTAGGCCAGCCGAAGTGGCCGAGTGGTTCTAGGCGCTTCAGTCTGGAACTGAGTGAGCGCTACGGCCGCAGGTTCGAATCCTGCCTCGGGCATGGATGTGTGTGATGTACTTAGGTTAGTTAGGTTTAAGTAGTTTTAAGTCTTTAAATCCTAGGGGACTGATAGCCTCAGAAGTTAAGTCCCATAGTGCTCAGAGCCATTTTGATGGGACGTATATCGACGGAGAATGCCTAGGACACTTGCTGATTCATGCCACTTCCTCGTGCGATTGCGCGGGAGATAACGTGTGGATCAACTGCAACAGCAGAAGGAACCCTAATTTCGCTCTCTTCTGTCATCATTTGTTTCCTTCTGTTGCGTTTTGTCTAGTCGTCACTGTACCACTTTCACGTAACTGGTAGAAGAGATTCATAAATAACTGCCGAGTTGGTCGACGTCTGTCGGGATATCTTTCCGTATACACGGCACAAGAACGAACCGCATTCTTCCTCTACTCTCCATACACCAAGAGCATACCGCCTTTTTCTGCATTGGTAAATCCCACCATTCACTAACGATCTACTGCTTGGCTGTCACACACTAACTGATAGCAAGTCGCCACTCACTCAAGGAACGCACAAGCTCACTGTAAGCAAACATAACAACATTATACCTAGCAACTATGCAGGCTGAATGGCACAAACAATTGTCGGTGTGGAAACGTTTCAAGATCGATACTCGTAAACGACTCGCACTAGAATCCTGCAACAAACACCACTGACATTCTAATTTACCCTACTTTTAGTTTGCTAATGTCAACAGGCATTGTTCCATTTAAAAAAGTGTATGTTTGCATTAAAAATACACTTTCTAAGTATTATTACAATCTGTTTATTGGCCAACAATACAAGCCCCTGACTATCACTCCATTCTGTGAAAACCGAGCATCAATAGCACTTTCCGTTTCCGCGACATTTGCGGTGCAAGTTATAGGTGATTCACCCTATGTATATGCCTCTAGAGCTTGAAAAAAAGCTGTTTTCGTCCCTCTACAATGTTCATCTGGTCCAGAAAATTTCCAAGCTGCTGCTTCTTCCTATATAGCGAAACCCGTTAAGAAATGTATACTCCTTTATCTCCGAAGAGAATATTGCAATCATATTGCATTATACTGTGGGGACTACTGGTGAGACACATCACGGGGACAAATACTCTGTTTGGTACAGAGATGGTGTTGATAACTACATGTTTTTGTTACTGTTCTTTTGGCGTAATTACTCTAAGTTGCAGCTGCAAGGCTTTTTAATGTCGGAGAAATTCGAGCTCCTCAGAAGCCTGCCTACAGTCGCTATTCCCATGCAATTTTCGTGGATGGAGTGTCAAAAGCCGAAAGTGGCAGAGGTAGGTATAGCACCGTCCGCAACAGGCGCCAAACTGACTTGTGGAGTTGACACAGCTGAGATCATAGGCTCGTCCGAAGAAAGAGTATGGTATATTTTGAATTAACTCTGAGAACTGTCTGTACAAGACCAAAAGAGAATGTGGAAAGGAATTCCTTAGCTAATTTTGGATCATTTTCAGAAGAATCGAACAGGTGAATGAGCCGTCTCGGAGGTCAAGCGGATGGCGCTAGTGGTTAATGATGCAGAGGTCTCGGGTTTGGTTCCTGGCGATCATCTTGAGACTGTTTATAGTTAAAGTTTTGGCACGGCATCCTATAAGACTCTTTAAGCTACATAACGAAATAGGTCTTTTAACGCCAGGGGCCGGCCGGAGTGGCCGTGCGGTTCTAGGCGCTACAGTCTGGAGACGAGCGACTGCTGCGGTCGCAGGTTCGAATCCTGCCTCGGGCATGGATGTGTGTGATGTCCTTAGGTTAGTTAGGTTTAATTAGTTCTACGTTCTAGGCGACTGATGACCTCAGAAGTTAAGTCGCATAGTGCTCAGAGCCATTTGAGCCATTTTAACGCCAGGAATCAATCAGTAGTCAAACCAGAGCGCTGTGCTGTACAAAAACAGGCAAAGTCGATTTCATCTGCCGAAATATTTATGGCTAGTGTTTCCCGGGAATGAAAAAAGGATTATTCTCACTGCTTGTCCCTCAAAGAGTAGATCAGCAGTTGACGAATATTGCACCTGTCTTCTAGATCAACTAGACGACAAAAACAGCTCCAGATTAAGCATAGATCGAGAAGGAAGAATGCAACCTTTCTTCTTGACACTGCACATACTAGCAAACGTGTTTTGACGATGGGAGGATTGAGGGATCGAAGTACGAATTGTTGCAATATCCATTCTGTTCATTAAATGTATCACTCTGAGTTCTATCTGCTCACACAGCTAAAGAAGTATGTTAGTGGAAAACGTATTAATTTCCGTGAAGTGGTCATGTCCGCTGTTTGTTGCAGATCTTCCAGAATGGCTTTTCCTTTCAGGAATGGAATCTGCTCACGAAAAAAACGAGTGACAGAATAAATTTACTAAAAAAATCAGTACGGCATCAGAAACAGTTTTTGACCTAAAAATATGGCACGTCGCTGCCTTCTCGAGATTGTCCCGCCGTACAGAAGTATGATCGATAGAAGACTGTATGGATGTTTATTGCCCTTACCGTTCACTTAGTTCTGCAAGATCTTCTTAAGCGAGGCATCTTCTGTCTTTTCGGCTAGCAAATTCCTTGCAAAGAAAAGACGGAAAATTGGTTGTTAATATCCATCGATGACGACATCATTTGGTACCGAGACTTGGATTGGGCAAGGATGGGGAGGGAAACAGGCAATCTCCTAGCCAAAGGAACCATCCAGGTAATTGCCTTAAGCTGTTCAGGTAAAGATGGTAACACCTAAATATGAGTGGCTAAATGGAAATTGGAACCCTCTTCCGTCCAAATACATCCAAATGCGATTACGGTGCCCTGACGACAGCACCACCTCGCTTGGGTTATTGCAGTGGGAGCAGATGGATCAAGTGTTTTGCAGCTCAAGAACAGAAAGCTGTTCATCTCAGATGACGAAAACTGCCTTCATAAATGAGTGATAATCAAATAATAAAAGTAGAAGCAGGTATTTGAAGATGGTACACCTATCGTATGTCCGTCAGAGAAGTGATCTGTAAGGGAAGTACCGGATGCAGGATGCTTGATTCTAGAAAAAATCTTCCACAACTCCTAAGAGAAAGTACGTAACACAAGATGGGTGCTTAAAAACCATCCGTCAGAATTAAGAAACAAATCGATTCTTTTATCAGCTCTTGTAAACATCTGTCAAATTCTCACAGTTTACTTAGCAAGAGCATCCTTCCTATGGGCCTGATCTTGACCAGGGATGCCTTTGCGATGCTTCTACAACTTAATATTCTGTCCAAAGAACGTTGATTATCTAGGGATAGTGTTAACCTGAAGACGTGCAGTTTTAAATGTTTCCAGCAACTAAAAGATATAAACATTGTTGGATTAGTGCAGTGCAAATTATCCTAGGAGGAAAAATCCAAAGAACCTCCGTAAAGGTTGCCTCTAACCTTTAGAGAAAAACTTTATAGATTGTAGGTTATTGTAAAGTGAGTACTTCAAGTTAAGGAAACAATGTGGAAAAATAGTATTTCAGGCGATACGACGTCTTGAATTTCAAATGAGCGTGAGATACGTGTCTGTAAACCGCTTGTCTCGCAACAAACGACTGCCTGTCGAGTTGACGTTGATGGCGATACGTTGAAAAGACAAGACGCAGTTGTCTGTTAATACCCAATGTTTACAATTCATGACTAAATGTTGAAGATGGACAATTATTCTTTAGAGGAACATGCAGACCTTCATTTGGCGTATGACGCAACAAGATTCAGTACACGAAAAGCCGGTCGAGTGAAGAGAGACCAGTTTCGTTACAGATTCATCCTAACAAAGAAATTCATCGCCGTATATAGAAACTAAGAGCAAAGTTGTTTAAAACACAGAGAGCTGTCCAGTGTTCTCCACAAAGAATTTTCCGAACAGAAGAATTTGGGGAGATGGCGCTTGATCGTTAGGAGATTTGTGATACTGTCCGTTATTTTATCCGTTAAATGCACACTTGAAAGAACACATTTTAGGATGTACTGACAGTTTTACAACTATCATAAACAAAGTGAGCATTCAGTGTGGCCAAATGATTTTGGACCTAGAGTTCAGTTTTTCCAATGGATCAGACAGCGCAGCGCTGCAGCAGAGAACTGGGCTACTGGTTACATTGTTCGCGGATGATTCCTCTTTCAACTGCGGCAGGAACCGTGCCTGCACGGTTCAAAATTCATAAGCCACGCTCGTTGCATATCACTAGCTACGATTCCCTGTCGGCTTGTTAGGTGCAGTTGCGCAAGATCAACTAATAGGCCTTTATTTTCTCCCACTGCGTTTGAACGGTGCTCCTTACCAGGTGATATGCTGCTATAGTTTTAGAGATTGTACCTTTTGTTATTCACGAGGGGATGTTGGTTCAACACGGCGACGCACCATCTCACTCAGTGTTGGTGAGCTTCTAAAGACGATATAACCTCAACCCTAGATTGGAAGGAGGGAAGATCGTGTCTCATGCCTAGCACGACCGTCAAATGTCACTCATTTGGCCATTTTTTTTAAAAAAAAAAAGAAAAAGTCGTGATGCAAGGATGGAAAAGTCTGTAAGTCGAGAGACGCTACTACATTTACTGACATTTCTCTCTTATTTCTATTGATGTCTGGATAACATCTGAAACAGTGGTATTCACTTTGCGAAATAATTTCTTGAACGTAAACGTGGAGGCTCCCGTGCAAAGCTTCCAAGCTGAAACGTTCCCTTGATATTTTCGTATTACTTATACAGACCTTCATGAATGCCATAAAGAGCTCCGAATCCTCTGGATTTCCTCTGTCTGCCTCACCTTGCACTGATTTCGCGTACCTGCAGAGCAAGCAAATACAAACCAAATTAGTTAAATGACAAGCGGATATTCATAAAGTTAATATACAGATTAAACGTAACGTGAGAACAGAGATTCTAGCTTACGCTTCAATTACTAGGGCTAAGTTATCAAAGATGCCGGAACACCATACTGTGTGTCATCATCATCATCATTAGATATACGGTCTACGCAGACAGCAACAAGACGTGGAAGCATTCACTCGATTTCACGAAAGAGTACATAAGAACATATCCCGTATCATACTTCATAGCTGATGCTGCGTGTGCGTTTTACAGCGAGACTTCAAATTTGTGATGCAAGATTTGAAGTTGCAAATAAGTTAGAGTTTGTTATTAATTAATTATAATTGAGCGTGTCAGTCATGGTGATAACCTTCAGTCACATGCACGGCGTAAAATGCTTCCTGTGCTGTAGCTAACTTAGGTACTGTATAAACAAAATATTTACTTTTCTTTAGGGGGCTCCATACAACCTTAAAACTTGAAATTCTGAATTGTTGCCTTTTTTCCAGTGTTCTTTATGGAATTTCCCCTTTCCGGTGGTATATAGTGGCTATTGCGCCACGGGTTAATTGATGTACAAAAACGAACGCATTTGCTGTTTAACATTAGGTGCAGGCAATGGAGACTTAACTTACGTAAAAAGAACACCACTTATGAAAAAAGTATAAAAACAATAGAACAGTTGTATGTACAGCATTATACAAATGCAACTATTCAAACAAATAACACTAGTCATTAATATTCTTGGTATAAATTTATGAAAGACTTTAAATAGAAAAGCCAATAGAAACAACTATAGGATTGTTGAACGCCAGCTGCTGACGCTTCTATGTACTTCTAGCAAGGCCGTTTCCATGCAAATGTCGATAGGATGGCTGCTGGCAGTCAGAGATTATGCTGTAAGACGCCAGTTCCAAATGGCGACAAAAGATGTACGTGGGCCGCGCGGGATTAGCCGAGCGGTCTCGGGCGCTGCAGTCATGGACTGTGCGGCTGGTCCCGACAGAGCTTCGAGTCCTCCCTCGGGCACGGGTGTGTGTGTTTGTCCTTTTAGGTTAAGTAGTGTGTAAGTTTAGGGACTGATGACCTTAGCAGTTAAGTCCCATAAGATTTCACACACATTTGAACATTTTTTAGATGTACGTGGAGGACGCTGTTATCATGGAGACGTTGCTCAGGTGGCCGTTAATGGTCAAAGATACATCCACCGCAGACGCGTGCAGAAACGACGTGACGATTTCTCTTGCTTGAAGTTATCAGCACTAGAAGGCTCTAAGGAATGGTGAAGTCCTAATAGGGTGGGCAGAAAAAAAAAGTTAATACCAAATAAGTTACACTAAGTGAAAATTCTGCACAGCATGTGGCTTTTTGATTATAAATTTAAGGTTAATAAAAGGAATAAAAAGTATGAATTCTTGATGGTGGAAGATTTATCAGAAAACTGAAACTATAGGACGAGTCAAGTGATAAAAACAGAAATACTTAACATTTTTGTGGTTCTTTCTAAAAATCTGTAATATTAAACATTTAAAATACAGTCTAGGAAATGAAGAACGAAGAAGCAGCAGTCTTTTCCTATATCATATCTTCAAAAATAGCGAAAAACTTTTTTACATGAAAATGTATTTGTTCATTTAGAAGAGCTAAAACATTATTTTTATGAAGAAGGAAAATTTCCAGTTCTTCCAACGTGTTCAGCAGTAACCCTTTGGGTATAGTATGCAAAATTCCCAGGATATGGGTAATATCGCCTTCTGTATGTTTTTCATTTATGAAGCGTTGACCAAACATCAATTTGTTCCTTGACGTTCCTGACACGTGTGTCTTAAAATGAATTTTCAAAGTTACGTCCCGTTTGTCTAACACTTACCTTTCCGCAGTCGCTGCACATCAGTATACTCCACTGCTGCAGCTGATGTAATGAAGCAGATGCGTTCGTTTTTATGCACTATTTAACCACTGGCAGATTAGCGACTAGCAGCAGCTACCGTTGTGACCACACGCAGCTGTTCACCACGCCGCCAGCTCCAATCAAATGAGTAAACACCACGCTATGGTATTTCTGATCTTTTGTACACGTCATGTAAAGCTCCTGCCAAATAACACGCTACAGCTTTTATTCCTGATGTTTGTATACGTTATGCAAACGCCGACTTCCCTAATTAACAAGCGTTTCATATCTTTATAGCGTTCATAATCTGAAGTTGAATGTTTAATTTTAATACTAAATGAGAGATTCTGTTATCCTGACTGTTTTCTTCCTCGCTGATCAAATATATTATTGCCTTATTTCTGGTTTATTCATTCATTTTAACAAAGCGCTATGTATGTGTGACCTATTTCCAAGAAAATGAATAGTTGAAGAAAACAAGGTTCGTCAATTACTTAGGAGATGGGGATTAAAAAGCTCTCAAAACAGTTGAGAAGCAATATGGAGAAAAAGTAACTATCACTGAGCTGGAGTGCAAAGGTCATGTACAAAAGCGGATGGGTACGAGGCTACAACGACTGAAAACTGCATACAAGGGAAGGAAATTGGAAGACGGTGGAGGGTTATATGATATGAAGAGACATACACGTTCTACTATAGATAAAATCGAAAATTATTGTTGCGTGGCCATCAGACAAAATGTTAGCAGCGTAGAAAATATACGAAAAGCCGTATGGGCAAAAAATGGTTCAAATGGCTCTGAGCACTATGGGACTTAACTTCTCAGGTCATCAGTCACCTAGAACTTAGAACTACTTAAACCTAACTAACCTAAGGACATCACACACATCCATGCCCGAGGCAGGATTCGAACCTGCGACCGTAGCGGTAGCGCGGTTCCAAGCTGTAGCGCCTAGAGCCGCTCGGCCACCACGGCCGGCCCGTATGGGCAGTTGGGCAGTTTTGTTTCACATCTCTTAAACAGACGACAAACCCACTCATAGCCCATGTCCTCCAGGAAGTGAGTCTTGGTGCAAATATAACCGAACACAACTAAATGGTGAGAAATTTATTCACAAACCACCTGTACCTTTCGGCATAGTGGAGGTCTTAAAAGAAACTTTCAGATGTAAGACTATTGAAGAAATGTCTGCATGACCGCACCCAGAACCCTAACGAGTCCATTAACAGCGTTATCTTGTCCAGAATTCGTAAGGCAGTTTTTGTACCTTTGAAGCAGTGGCGACGTTCCGTGAAGGAAATGTTGCAAGGTGTGAAATCCTGAAAAGACGGCTACAAGCCATTGCTCGTTTCACAGCTAAAGAAATGTTAAATTTAGATAAAGAAAGAGTTAGGGCAACAGAGAGAGCTATTAGAGGCCCTGAAACAGGGGCAAGACAACGCAAAGGAGAAAAAGGACACTGCAAGATGAGATTGAAGAGGATGCAAACAACCGATCTTAAGGAGCTCGAATGCACTGACAACTTCAAAGGCTATTTCCCGTAAGTTGTATTTTGTAAGAATAAAGTGTACTTTTTCTCAGCTTCTACTTGCCAGAATTTGTTCAACATTACCGTAAGCACTAATATGGGTATTGTGCATGTTTTGACACAGGGTTTTCCTACTTTCCAAATGTAAACAAGCCTTACGTACAGAGAATAATGTAGACAGTTTCTTATTTTGATGTATTTTTTACAAAAATAATTTTTATCTTAAAACTAATCAATATATTTAGAAATACTTCTGTAAAGTGCTCAGAAATGTGTAACCTACAAGCCATATCTTTTTACAGATTTTGACTCTCAGTAGTTTCTGATAAAAGATATCATTCACAGGAATAAATTTCACATTACTAAAGATAGGACTACCAACCTGCCCGGACTCCCTTAAGATGGTGTTGTTTTGTATTAATTTGCTTTCCGGGAAATACAAATTTTGGCATGTAATTACATTAAATTCGTAATTGAGGACTGGTCAAGCAAGGAAATTATCGCTCTGTCCATGGGAAACTAAGACGTTGATTGGCCACAGAATGTTCTAGCCAATCAAAGAGGAGAATGACCCACATCCTGCAAACAGGAGAGATTTTCGAGCACTTTTCTTGAGGAATCGTGATTCGTCTTTTAGGTCAAGTGAGGGCGTATTGCCCAGCGCGCTGGTAGTTTTATAATAATGTTTTAATTTGGAGCCGAGTAGTTTGGAAAGCAATGAGATATGTTGTAAATGATTTTCATGGACGTTTTGGAATTTTAGAGAAAATTGTCACTATCTTCCAATGGCCTAAAATTTAGAGTAGCATACTACGTAATTGTAACTCATAAATTTCGGATTACTGAATAATAATGTACTGTGCAGCATAAAACGAGTATTATAAACCGACAAACATCATGCGCGCTTTCAAACTCTTTATTGAATGATTAAAGTTGCGGTTCTTAGGACGGCAGGTCGCGATATGTATACTTGCGCTCGCTACTTGTGAGAGAATGTGCAATGTGAATGAACAGAATAGTGCAGACTACGATCAGATACTTCATTTTCACGCGAGGAACTGAAGATTCAAGCGTTCTTGGTACCAGCATATGAACTGCTAAATTGATAATCAGCACAGTCATTTTAAAAAGAATGGTTCAAATGGCTCTGAGCACTATGGGACTTGACTTCTCAGGTCATCAGTCTCCTAGAACTTAGAACTACTTAAAACCAACTAACCTAAGGACATCACACACACCCATGCCCGAGACAGGATTCGAACCTGCGACCTTAGCAGTCGCGCGGTTCCAGACTGTACAGTCATTTTAGCTAAGAACTTATTATATTTAGTGGATTCAAGATGAACATCAACAAAAGCAAAACGAGGATTAGGAAAGTAGTCGAATTAAGTCGGGTGATGCTGAGGGAATTACATTAGGAAATGAGACATTTAAAGTAGTAAAGGAGTTTTGCTATTTGGGGAGCAAAGTAACTGATGATGGTCGAAGTAGAGAGGATATAAAATGTAGACTGGCAATGGCAAGGAAAGCGTTTCTGAAGAAGAGAAATTTGTTAACATCGAGTATAGATTTAAGTGTCAGGAAGTCGTTTCTGAAAGTATTTGTATGGAGTGTAACCATGTATGGAAGTGAAACATGGACGATAAATAGTTTAGACAAGAAGAGAATAGAAGCTTTCGAAATGTGGTGCTACAGAAGAATGCTGAAGATTAGATGAGTAGACCACATAACTAACGATGAGGTATTGAATAGAATTGGGGAGAAAGGGAGCTTGTGGCACAACTTGACAAGAAGAAGGGACCGGTTTGTAGGACATGTTCTGAGGCATCAAGGGATCACAAATTTATCATTGGAGGGCAGCGTGGAGGGTAAAAATCGTAGAGGGAGACCAAGAGATGAATACACTAAGCAGATTCAGTAGGATGTAGGTTGCAGTGAGTACTGGGAGATGAAGAAGCTTGCGCAGGATAGAGTAGCATGGAGAGCTGCATCAAACCAGTCTCAGGACTGAAGACAACAACAACAGTCGGGTCTGACAGAATGAAACCTTTTTTTGTTATGAGCCTTTACATTTTATGCGCCCTGCTGACAAGTATAGCGCAGCCTCTCTTTTCAACAAGTTTCCCACACTGAACCACCTTACACGTCGCTTCAGGGCAGCCAGTGGTTCGAAGTACAATAGCTTACTAGGTAAGTGAGTAGATTTCAGGGTAAATAACGACCTGTTGGCGTATAAATAGTTATCGGCAGTTGTATCTAAGTGAGCTGGATCTCCGTTGTTTTGCAGCTACATTATATGATGAATCAGTACTGGCATCTTACCAATATGGTTCAAATGGCTCTAAGCACTATGGGACTTAATATCTGAGGTCATCAGTCCCCTAGATTTAGAACTACTTAAACCTAAGTAATGTAACGACATCACACACATCCATACCCGAGGCAGGATTCGAACCTGCTACCGTGGCGGCAGCGCGGTTCCAGACTGAAGCACCTAGAACCGCTCGGCCACATCGGCTGGCTCTTGCCAATATAATACGAACAACATAGCTGAGAAAAATGTGGTAGATCTGATCTATTGGGGTTCGTGGAAATGGATATGGTCCAACGATATGATTAATAATGATTCCAGCACATATGTCCATATTAAATATGTGTTGGTTAATTTGAATCACTTTAAAGCGTCTGCCAAAATATAAATGTTGTGAGAGATTTTAATTCTACCTCGAGTGAACGTGCATTTATCTGTACTGTAAATGTCATTGTGCAAACTGTACTTGTCACAGGCAACCCTTCAGTAGTGGTGCATGGATCTTGAGCAGGTGGTATGGATGTAGATAAACTTCGCGGAAAACTCTACACACGTTAGCATAACATGAGCCCAACGCTTGTGGCACTTGGTAAGTGCTCGTGGGCGGTTTTCCTGCAAAGTGTCTCGAAACGTACTTTTCAAAGCCAACTGTTTGAATCGAATGTGGAGCGTGGCCATTCGTTTACACCATCTAAAACGGGACCGAAATACAGAATAAATGATACAGTATTCAGACGGCCTACCTTCCGCAGCAAAACACGGTACTACTGTACTTACAGTAAAATGGAACACATACAGAAAACACAGCCACCGTAATTCTGGAAGCTCTCCAGGAGGAAAATACCTGCCTGCAACTTTCTACTCTCTCTCTGTCTTCTCTCTATTGCTCTGAATGCTGAAAGATGTGGCGTATTCCCATGAGAAATCTTTTTGTATAAAACCGTGCAACATGTCATTTTGTCGAAATTGACATGATGATACCGTGGCTGTGCGTTAATTCTTACAATAAAGTGAAAATAGCAACCGTCTACTATTAACAAGGGCACATTTCACAGAATGTGAGGCAAGATTTCACAATTTCCTGAACTCTGAAAACAAGGGTAATGCAGAGAAACACACATACACACACACATACACCACTTCCTTAAGTATTTCGACCACATAGATGTTTATAGACAAAGATGATGATTTAGGAAGAGAAAAGTGTGCCATAGGCTATATCTGTCAGACAAGTTCAGTGATCTCTTTACAACCTGGATGTTGAACTCCGGCTGTCTACTCGTACCCGCCATAGATGCTCAATGTGATTTCTTGCCAAACTACAACATGTCTGCTAGGAAATGTCACTAGAACACGAAAAGAAAATACTTTCCGATTCCGCTCCCACATCAGCCTATTACAGCACTTGTTGACACAAAGTCAAAACAAGAAATCATTCTGCAATTCTTTGTCACTCACAATGAATCTGCAGACACGCTGCAGTTCTATACTCAGAGACCATACTTCTACATCCATGCTGTATAGCGATCACTGGACAAGTCAGAACATGAAAACAGATGTTGCAACAAAAAATGCACAGGGCGTCATGGGCACATCCAAACATCGTAGCACCTCTTCGCTGTTCTGTCACGTCTATATGTCGAACTATCTGAATACGCTGAATCCATATAACTCAATGACACATACATAGCCGCCTGACACTAGTTACACACCATTTACAGTACTCCAGAGCGATCAGTGTAGTATTTTAAGCAGCTGACTAAGATCGTGTCTGGTAACCTTAACAAACTGCTTAGTGTCTAGTTTCTCTGTACGTAAAAGAAGTACAAAATACCATTGAGCAAGAGAGATAGCCCTACTAAAGTTCAGTTGTTACTTGTAATGATCTCACTCAATTTCAAAGGCTGAACAAAGATCCTGGTAAATTGCCATAAAATGCGCCCGATTTTTGGTACTCGTAATTCTTACAACGATTTTGTGCAAATTCTCAATCAAATGTATTGAGCAGTTGTTTTGATGACAGCTATTTCAAGTGATCATTGTCCCACGTCTGGTAGAAATGGATGAAACGAAGTACTGTGCCATGAGAAAACACATATATTTTAAAAGATCGTATTGTGATCCAGATGCAAACAGAATTGATGGAAGCTCATGGAGACAGTCACAGCACTGAAATCCGTTTATTACTGTTATCGGAATATTCTATTAGGAAATTTAAACGTTAAGAAATTGAAGGCATGAATGCACTCATGTCTTAACAACAAAATGGCTAAGTAATTACATTCTGATGTTGAAACATTTAAATACTGTGACCCACAAGGTTCTCTATTTGTCCCACTACTTAACCTAAGCTACATAAATAATTTACCGAAACTGTAATTTTTATAATGATAAAAGATATGGTGGTAAAGAGCCCCAAAACCTCGATGCCCGCCATAGCCAAGAGAATAGTCGAATAGGCTTTCAAATGGACTCTTAGTCTTCCAAAAACTGATATTACGCTATTTCAGACAAATACAAATAACATGTAAGTGCCATAGGGAGAGCTCAGAGGGCATATTGTTACGTTGGAGTACATTCCTCTTCATCATCACAACAGTCAGCCACCGGTTGCATTTAGCGAAGCTCGTAGGGACCGCGACAACACAAGCAAAATAGTGCGTGTCAGTACGTCAATGACAATAACATGCCATGTTATGGAGAACAACTCCATACGCCACCACTACGACACCAGACGCTCGCCTCACCGACAGAGGGCAGCAGCATTACTCCTAGGAAGCGCAGCCAGTGTTGTCCAATTTGCTTCCAGCACGTCTTGTGGTTGTAGTTAATTCACGAGCAATTCGTCCGCCCGCCCATATACAAGTCGTCGACGTGGCATATCTGGCAGCTGCAATCAGCCACTCAACCTGGTTCGTCGTCTTTCGGCTATGAGGAGCCGCCACCAGCATGTCTTAGTCCTAGTCTTGGCCTCTCCACGCACAGGGCCTCCCGCAGTTTGGTATATCGCCTAGTATCGTCATTATGTTAGAGACAGTCCCCCAGGTGGACTTTGACTCTATCAGATCTATTGGGTCTTAGCCGCTCCCAGTGAGCGGTTAAAATTTGACTTGAACTATCAGCAGTGTATAATAAGAGAGAGAAAGGCTCTGAGTGCTTATTTTCTTGTGTTCCTGTTCATTTATGCTCCAAGGCGAGGAAGACTGAATTTTTCCGACTTGCAATAAACTTGTTGCTCACTGTTTACCTTGGTGTTGTTTCTCTGCTCTGAACCTGATGCCGGCCACTTCAGTTGATGACGAGGTTTCTTTGTGCATTAGTCTGAACTCTTGTGCCGCACCCCAGGTAGATGACGTTTTTACATGTTTTTCCATTGTATTTGCGTCAGATTTCCGTTTCAGTATGACCGCTCAAGTACCACTGCTTTTACAAGACATGCAACAGGCGTTGTAGACCATTCAACGGGAACAAGAAGTGATGATAGATAAGATGTCAGCCATAACCACTATACCCGAGGTCCCCAGCTGATTTTCTCACATTGACGCTAATGTTTATCGCTTCATATAGCAGCTAAAACCTGAAGTAGCACAATATGCCTGAACTAACGAACGCTTGAAAATGTGTTTGTTGGACTATTCTGATTCACAATTTTATGTGGCAGTCACCAGGTATAAATGTTTTAGCTGTCATAATTAAAACAGACAGTCGCTCCAGAAGTTGAGAGAACAATTGCAAGGACATTTCCGAGATTGTTTTATCCAGTTTTCCAGTACTCAATACAAACAGTCATATGGCGAATCACTTGTAAAGTACATGATACAAGTATATTCTCTATATGTGGTGCCACCAGAATGACCTACTCAAATTATACGGCCCATTATTGGCCACATGCTTCCTCCTCATCCGGTCTTTTGAGCAGTCAGGTCCTCTGCGGTCCTACAAGACACATCGCAGATATTTGTCACCTGGCTCAAATGTAAGGCCCAGGCTCAGTATCAAGCCACAATCCTGCATGATCAACCGGACAAGTCTCCCTCTCGTCGGGACATCGTCAGAAACCATCAAAACAGAAGTTGCAATCATGCAGTAAATGTATTCTCACATATCAGCGCTAGAAATCTACCTTCTTGGGGCGACGTGCCATGCCTGTAGTAAAACTGGTCATAAGTTGAATGTCTGCCAGTTCTCCCTCAAAATGAGTGTGGATATTTATTTATTTATTTATTTATTTCATAAATAGTACAGATAACCCACCGTCCTGAAATGTAAAGTGGGTCGGATGCTTCTGAATCTAACAGCAAAGACTTCTCATTGTTACAATCTTATTGGTATACAGTTGTTAATGTTTTTTTAAATAATATAAAGAACATAATATATAAAGATTTCTCTGAGGTTACAGAGAATTGAATGCTTAACAATTGTTAAAATGATTCCATATAATTTGTTACTACCTAGTTCATGAGAATATAATTAACATAATGCAAAAGTCAAAGAAAAATAAAAATAGAGTGTGGTGAAAATAATTTGCAGTATGTAGAGGGAAGTGATATGCTGTATTTGGATGTGTAATATAGTCTAAGTAGCATGTTGGTTGATAAAGGCCTATTTCTACCTATTTCAGATATGAAGGTCTCGGTACAACCTCGAGCTATTCTCATCTGAAATGGTTTGTGCTAATGTATTTTTACACAGATTATACAAATTAAACACTGATTGAGCACTTCATACATGGAATACACGAATTTTACCTTTATATGAGAAATAAACTTATGTTTGTAATTTGTTAGTAGAAATAGAATATAGTTCATTGCTACTTGAATGCATTATTCCTTAAATAACTTAATACATTACTGATCCATAAAATTCCTTGACTGTAGCTTTGAATAGAGAAGAGAATATACTTTTGTCTGCACACAATAAGGGGAGCAATACATTACTGCTTGTGTCAGTATACTTTAAACACTATGCAGTATGTCCTTGAGCAGGATAGTACTCGTCTGGACAACCTGACTCGGACAAGGTGGACTGTGTACTTCACCCAGACGTCCTACATGTACAGACCGTGTTGCCCGTCGCCTGTAGACTTTCAGTGTCAGAGGTGATCATCAGTGCCATCCCTACCACGTTTTAAACCGATACTGGGTCCTCCACAACTATCCTGAATTGTGTGGGTCACATATAGGTGCCTTGGTTTGCCAAGATTCGTCAAGTAGCTTAACAGCGACAGCAATGACACCACTGATGTGAAGGATCAGTTCAGTGCTCGGATTCAATATCAAGCAGCATCATTGTTCACCCACATCTTAGTCGTCGACTCACAAGGGCCACTAATATTCTGTGTTTAGGTCTCTTTAATGTTCTCGGTTTGAAAGTCTATGATTCACGAACCGCATGCAACCATTAGCACAAGGTACCAACCAGATGACCAGTGTCACTGACTTTTAAGCACACATTTTCTTAGTGACACCTAGATTTTTCAGGGCATGGAATAAACTTTTACATTGTCGGGAAACCTTCACCTCAAGCTACAAAAACTGAAAGAGAAAGGAATCCTGATAACAGCTGCCAACAGCCAGTGAGTCCTCCTATTGTGGCAGTCGAAAAACCAAATGGACCTTTGAGAATTTGTGGGGCTTTTAAACCTACTCTCAATGCACAGTCTGATTGCCATCCGGTCCCAAAGGTTGAGGACACCATGGCAAAATTGAAGTATAACAAAGATAAAATGCCATTTTTTCGTACCACAGGTTGAATATCTAGTACATGTTTTAAGTGCTTCAGGAATACGGCCAACTTTGCACCATATAGCGGCCACACAAAAACTACTTATGCAAATAGATACCAAACAACTTAAGCCAGTGTTAGGTCCGAGAATTCACCCCTCGTGTAGCAGCTCAGGCGCTCCATCAGGTTCTTCAGAAAAGTGTTACATCGCATAAGAGCCCCACTTGCAACAAGGCTTTTTGGGATTTAAAATAGGAATTACTTCATCCGACGTACCTCATGGCTTATGACCCTCTGCAGCTGGTGATGGCCGCTGTGGATGTGTCGGACTATTTGCTTGGGGCCGTTCTTTCTCACAAATTCAACGGCACAGAGAACTTGGTTGCATTTGTTTCCAAAACTCTGACACTGGCACAGCATCACTATCCACAGATGGAAAAAGAAGCCCTGGCCATCAACTTTGGACTAACAAATTTTTACGGCTGTGTATATGGACGGGAATTTATTCTTTTAACGCATCATAAGCCACTTGCACCATCATTTAATGCCCACGCTAACATTTCTATCAGGCGTGCCTGGCACCTGCATTGGTGGGCAGTGTTCTTGAGGTATCATTATAACATACATTACAATTTCACAGCACAGAATGCGAACATAGATGCAGTGTCTCATCTCCCAGTAGGGTAGGCCCCTGACTTTGATGCTGCACTAGAGGTCTGCTACCACAAAGATGCAGAAATGGAGGCCGCCAACGTCAGTTTGCCAATATGTGGCATTGCCATCAGCACAGGTCACCAGTCGTCCTCGACATCCTCCAGTTTGTGCAACATGGGTGTCCTCTTACCACACAGAAAAATGCATGACAACGATACAAGTAGAGCAAGCAAGAAGCCCTATCAAGTTGCTATTTTCCATGACCCTAGGCAACATTCCCGAGGTTAAGGATTCGTCTGGTTTTCCCTAGGCATTTTCTATGTTCCTCTTGCTTGATGTGGGGAACAAGTTCCCTTATGTCTCTTGGATGCAATCTACTTTCTCAGCAAAAACCATACTTTTTATTAATAGAAAGATTGCCAGAAGCCACTGAAGTAGATAATGGACCCCAGTTTGCACTGGTAGAATTTTGATACTTTTGCAAGAAGAACGGCGTCAATTTGATCTATACGGCACTCTTATATCCAACTTCCAACGGCTTGGCAGAAAAGTTTGTCCACATTTTCAAATACCAGATGGCAAAGTTAAATCAGCATCATGCTTTCTGTACAACGTGTGGGTACGTCTATTGTCTATGTGCCACCAAAATTAGGTGGTATCACACGGTTATTAGGCACGGCAATGATCGTGGTCATACTGACAGATAACCCCCGTTGCTGCTAGGGCCTCAATCATATTCACCCTCGCAAGGCTCCAGCTACCCCAACACAGGATTTCTCGTCGTTTTTTTGTTCCAGATCCAGTCCATATAGCACTACAAGCTACGGTCACTGTCGCCAGCTGCCCCTCCCTCAGGAGGAGGAGGAGATTAGTGTTTAATGTTCTGTCGTCAACGAGGTCATTAGAGATGGGGCCAAAGCTCGGATTAGGGAAGGATTGAGAAAGAAAGCAGTCATGCCGTTTCGAAGGAATCATCTCGGCATTTGCCTTAAGTGATTTAGCGAAATCATGGAAATCCAACCTCAGGACCCATGGATACCAGTTTTGTGGCCATCACCTTTTTAGCAGCCGATGCCCCATCCCCAAAGCACCCCACTTGGATTGCCATTTCCTCAGGTCAACAGCAGCAGCAATGCCGACTTCCAGAATGCCCAGATATGGTAACGTCTCTCCTCTAAGGGTGGAAGTGGTGGCACATAGCTCTCCACCGTGATACTACTGCCCCACAGGTTGCACATGAGTGCATGGAAAATGATACACAAGCCAAACGGATGGCGCTATGGTGAAGAACTACGGATGCCACCACTATGTCACCAGGCGCTCGGCTAGCTGATAGAAGGCAGCAGCATCGCTCCCTGGAAGCCCATGCAATGTGGTAATATTTGCTTCCATCACATCACATGGCTGCAAACTGTTAATGAGCAAATCATCACCCATTGGTATTAAAACTATCGCCCCGGTTCCTATCTGGCAGTTGCAGCCAGCCAATTAACCTGAGACCGCAGAGGAGCTGCCAGCGAGTCTGAAACTTGTCAACGTAGAGACAGGGCCCTCGATGCTCAGGGTCTCCCAGGCGCTGATATTTCGGCTCGTATTGTGATTGTTGTTGTTGTTGATGATGATGAGGAGAAGGAGGAGGTGGAGGAGGAGGTGGAGGAGGAGAACGATGGTTTGCAATTGGTGATGAGGCTTTAATTTCACGTTTGCATGTTGTACATGCCGATTGTCATATTATTCACTGTTCATTCATGAAGGCGGAGTTGGATTCGTCGGACGCGTCGGATATGGAAACCCCGGAGGAAGTTATATGCCTTTCGTCGGATGAGGATGTTCCGCAGGGGTCGCGCTGCACGCCCGAGGCGTTCGATACGCCGACGGACGAATCTAACTAAACCATATTTCGGCCGTATGTGTAAATGGCGGACTGAATATACGCAAACTGGTGGTGTTAGGTTCGAGTATGAAAAGATGGGAGCTGTTGAGAAACATGATGAATATGCCATTAATTTTTCTAAGTTACAGCACTATGATATTACGGATGAGTTAAGTTTTTTTCTAACAAGTATGCAGGTGTAATAATTAATAAAGTAGTTACGTATGTGTACAGAATTAATGTAAGAATTGAAAGACTAACATTAGATGATAGAGCAAATAAAAAAATATTTGAAGACCAAGATGCATTAGAAAAAGTACGACTAGCGTGTAGTAATAAGCTTGGTGCTTTTAATCTTAATCCGGAACGCTCTGCTGGAGTACCGTGGCGGAAATATAGTAGAAAAAATAGATTTAAATGAGTATGTTTTACATGACGACCTGAGGGCTGATCTTTGTCTCCCATAGGACTTGCCCTCTATTTTTATTGATAATGACGAGAGTGTGCTTCATGTTATAAGATTTTATGATGCCTGGAATTCTTCCCAAAATACTGGTTGTGACATTGTAATGTGTCACAGATTGGCTTGGTCATCCATTATTTCTAAGTTGTCATCCAGTCAATCACATGTCCCCTTTTAACCATTTCTGTACTTCCTTTTTATCCTCTGTTGTGTCTAGTTAGTCTAGTTATTCTATTGTGCTTCATGTGATTTTTATGGAAGACTTTTGCTCTTCAGGATTTTGTTTTCAATTTTTGTGTGTGAATGCAACTTGGTTTTCCGATTTATTATTATTTTAATAGATTTTCACCTCGTTTGTTTGTGTATCATTCATGCAGGGACACTGATGAGCTTGCTGTTTAGCACCCTCACTCACCAGCCATCACCATCGTACCGACAGCTGTGTTCCATGTCTGTCACACCGGGTGGCTCCTCGTGTTGTAAGAGGAAGACAGGCGCCAATGGCAGTATGTCACTGTAAGGGCTATTTCTTCAGCTTGTGGTCGTAAGAAGTAGGCTATGGTATCACTGAAGGTTTTACGGAATGTAGCTTAATAATCCTCACTTACAGCCACTGAACCTCATACAGTCATATGGTCTTCTTGGTCACAAATGAGGTAACAGCCTGCAGGGGACTGAACAGCAAGCAGGAGGTAGAAGGGAGCAAGTCTTCTTGACAGCCGCACCAGCGAGTTCATGTCCTTAGATCTCTAGGTGCCCTAGGTCCCAGGAGAAAATTATTTCCTTGTCCTGACTCTTCAAGCGAAGGAAAGCGTCCTGCATTTCTTGCACCTTCCAATTTTCTGGATCCATCTGACCATGAGCAAGAAGGGTACTGTGGGAACCTGATCAGATGAACAATTTCTTGCCACGACGTCACCTTATCTGCTCCAGTGCCCTCTGGATAGCAAACAGATCAACGTAATAAACTGAAAATTGCTCTGGGAGCTCTATCCTGAGGTCAGTGTTGGGGAGCATGACAGAACAGCCAATAAAATCGCCCCGCTTAGACCAATCCTTGTAAACAGTGATAAAATCCAGGTGACGAAGTTAAATCTCGTTAAATTTTATTTTAAGAATATAGCCTAGGACCCAATTCTTCTTGCAAGCAGTCAGTTCGAAAAGTAAACTGGCTCTCTTTAGTAGCCAGGGGGATCCTCTACTCCACTCCTGATTAGGATCTTAATGCTCCCACCTGACGTGCCCTGTCGGCTCCCCGAGACGTGTGACTGACTCTATAGCATTTAAGGATATTTAAAGGCATTGAAACACCTAAATTTTAGTACTTCAAAGTGCGGCAGCCATGTCAGCTTCTCATCTAAAGTGAGGCCTAGATACTTCACGTTTTCTTTGAAAGTAAGAAGAGCATCATTCAGTTTTAAAACGGCTAAATTAAAAATGGGGCGGGAACTATTAAAATCAATACAAGCAGAATTTAAAACTTGTAGTTCGACCATTCCTCCAACCGCCTGATAGTCAAATGCAATCACCAAGTACCCATTGGAAGGTTCGAGGGTGCACAGACGATGAAGTATGGGACACCATACTGTGGACTTATTATTGTTGATCGCAATGGCGAATGCAGTGACATTCAGAACATTCGCTTGAGGGACACCAGTTTTCTGCTTAAAAGTGTCTGACAGAACATTAAAAATCTTGCAACTAAAATACCTGTCTGAGAGGAAGGACTGTATGAAAATGGGTAGATGTTCATGGAACCCCCACTAATAGAGCTGCAACAAAATATAATGCCTCCAGGTGGTACTATAGGCCTTTTACAAACCGAGGAAGACACCGATAAGGTGTTGCTTACAGAGGAAGTCTTGTCGAATTGCTGCTTCGAGCAGAGTGAGTTTATCGAGTGTGAAGTTTTCGAGGATTTCCGAGAACCCACACAAGGTGCCAGATGACAATACGCTCCAGTGTCTTTCCTACGCAGCTTGTGAGACTAATGCTATGATAACTAATGGGGTCAGGGCGAAACTTCCTTTGTTTTAAAATCAGGACTGGAGTAGATTATGTCCACGAGTTGGTAAAGTCTCCTGTCATTCATAGTTAATTAAAGAGCTGAAGAAGGACCGCCTTCAACTGCGGATCCAACTGTTTCAACGTCAGAAGGTTATCAAGTCATGATCTGACGTAGTATCACGAGCTACTCACAATGGTGCCCTCACAGGAAGAAAGGCTGGTTGTATTGTTCAATGTTGGTGGAATGGAAATCAAAATCAGCCCTCTCCTGTTTCTTCCAATAAGCTGGATCCTGGCTGAAATCAGCCACGATGGTCTTATACAACTGAGACTTTGTATGAGCAATGTATCTGTGATATTATGAGAGATCCCTGCCTGCGTACAGCTGACACTGGCAATTGCGAGCTCCGGCTTGAGATCCTGCTAAAGCTTCCCATACTTTACTTGTGGATGATGGAGTTCTTGAGCTCTTGCCAAGACCTCTCCTTACTCTCCCTAAATATTCTCCTCGCCTTTGCCAGCAACATTCAAAAGGTTGCAAGATTCGCATGTATAGAGCACCAACTGACTCTTCGCATAGTTGCCCTTCTGTTCATGATTGCAGAACGACATTCATAATTCCAGCAAGGGTCAGGCTGCTTCCTACGCGTTCCTGTTGACTTTGGGATGCCGGCCGGTGTGGCCGAGCGGATCTAGGCGCTTCAGTCTGGAACCGCGCGACCGCTACGGTCGCAGGTTCGAATCCTGCCTCGGACATGGATGTGTGTGATATTCTTAGGTTAGTTAGGTTTAAGTAGTTCTAAGTTCTAGGGGACTGATGACCTCATATGTTAAATCCCATAGTGCTCAGAGCCATTTGAACCATTTTTGACTTTGGGATGAATGCACCAGGGCCGTGATGGATCACAGCTGTAATATTATCCACCCAGTCCTGGATGCCATCAGCTGCTCGAAAACAGATAACTGTCTGCAAAGTATCCAGTTATCCATTTTGAACAGTTATCTCGATAGCTTCATTCCATTATCTGCCCCATCAGACAGATGGATCCACGGAGGGTAGAGCTCGCTACCATGAAGGCAATCGTTCACTCCCCATTGAGCAGTGACAGCAAGGACAGGCGAGCAGAAAGAGAGACCTATGGCCGCAGACGAGCCCATAGTGGTCCTAAAATGCATAGCTTGACATACGTTTATCAATATTATGTCTGTAGTTCGTGTTAGATCCTCAAGTATCTGACCTCTAGGACAAGTGGTGTTAGAACCACCAGAGCACTGTGTGCATTCAAGTCCCCTAAAAGCAGACACAAATGGGGTAGTTCATCAAGAAGATATATAAGGTCCTTACTGTCACTGGGCTCAAGAGGCGAGAGGTACACAGAGCTCATGACGACAGTAACATGGACCAGTATCCGAACAGCAACTGCTTGTAGCCTTGTGGCTTACGGTATAGGTGAGGCGTGAAATATGTCCTTAACGAATACTGCTACCCCACCTTTCACCCTGTGACTAGTAAGGTGTTCTTTACTGTGGTAGCCTCTAATAACAGGCGAATCAATCTGTTTCAAATGGGTCTCTTGGATCTTTTGGCGACAGACGCAAAAAGATATATCTTATATGACGAGTCCCAGTTCCTCCAGATCAGTCCTGTATCCATTCGTGTTACACTGGAGTATGGGAGCAATTTCAGCAGTGTGGTTTTGATTTATAACTTTGCTTGCACCAGAGTGGCGAGGCACTTTTAGACTGAGGGGTAGTAGAGGGGCTGCCTGGATCCGGTGATGTATTGAAATCCGGTGCCCTCTTCATCAATCAAATGTGTCAGAGTGACATCTGATGGTGCCCAGGACAGCTTGCAACCCAGAGGTTGTGGCCCTTTCCCTGATCCCTTTCCGTTCAAAGATGATGGGAAAATGGGGCATGAGGAAGTACTCTGCTTTTGGAGTGCCTTCGCGATGCTAACTGTGAAAATGTTGCTGGTCTCTTCTGTCGTAGCTGCCTGGATCGCTATACTTTTACTCACTTTGCCAAATCTTTACTCGCTTTGCTTTGGCATGTAAGATGCAAGTGTAGGTGCTGGTTGTGGATAATGGTGCGCTAGACGTCGTCTGTATGAAATCGTCCACGATGGGAACAGTTTTCTGCGCCAAAGAATCATACAAAGTAGCAAACATAGGAGGATTTTGGCTCCTCATATTCCTTTTCGGCTTCTGCCTAGGAAATCCACTTGGTTTCTTTTACTTTCTGAATTTTTCCTTCCTAAGCAAAAGCAGGGTAGTATTGGCTCCAGATTGGATGGCTTCCAGAGCAGTTAATGTATATAGCTGGTGATGGGCAGTCAGTCCCAGCTTCATCGACTGGCTCTCCACACTTCCCACAGGTCGTTTCACCTCTGCAACTCAGCGTAGTATGGCCAAATCGCTGGTACTTGTAGCACTACATATTGTTAGGTACGTAAGGCTTAATCCAAAATTGGAGGAACCTTGTCATAATGTGTTTGGGCAGTGTTGGAGAACTGAAGGTCACAATGAAGGGGATTGTCTTCTCAGTTTCTCCATTATTCCAACATTTCCTTTGCTCTACATCCTCTACCCCCTGTGATGCCCACCCTTGCTTGAGCTCTGAGATCTCTATGTCCATAATATCATGGCGTGTGATCACACCCTTCCTGGCACTGAGGGAGTTATGCAATTCAACAATTATGTCATAGTCACCTAATTTTTCTGACTCCCTAAGAAGTTCCACCTGCTTTGCCCTGTTCATTCCAACCAATAAGGAATCATTTCGTAACTGCTTAATAAACTTTAAGGTGCCAGCAAGCCATTCTAAGCCTTTACGAGTATAGATGGGGAACACTTTTTCAATCGTCCCTCCGTTCCTTCCTTCCACTTGATCACTACAAACACATTCTGATTTATGACACCTTGAGCCCTGTTACTAAGTAAAATCTGATTATGAGGTGGACTGAACTCTCTCATTCCTTACGATGAGTAGGTGTGAGTACTCACAGACGGTACATCCATCACGCTGGGAGTTGGAGAATTTAATAATTTAATTTCGAGGGTTCTATTTCGGTCCCAAGATCAGCTAAGGAAATAAGGATCCACTCAGACAGAGCCCCACTTGCCTGAGTAAGTCTTATACGAAAGAGGTGCGGCAGGTCCCCAGAGGTCGCCTACTAACCATTGTTTCACCTCAACAGCCATGCACCTCATCGCCGTGCCGCACATCTTAAGACTGAGGCTCTTTTGGACAGGTTTGTACCACCTTTGTGACCCAGGCAATTAAGCTGAGATACCCGGTCCGTGTGACACACAGAATTCCACCGCCGAGCCTTACGGTCGTCGCTGAAGCATGCCCAGGGGCTACAGTAACAGAGAACTGGCGGAGCTCAACAGTCCACAGCTCAGGAGCCCTGAGGTCGCAAAACCTCGACCCAACAAACGAATGCTGAGCCCCTGAAGGGTATTGTGATCGTGATAGAGACAGTCGTCCAACAGAGTCTCCTTAAGACTTTGACTCTGTCATATCGTTTGGGAATTAGCCATTCTCAGCGAAAAGTTAAGCTTTGACTTGAACTATCAGCAGTGTTTAATAAGACAGACAAATTGAGAGATACGCTTGAGAATTTGTGCTCCGAACTGGAAAAGACTGGGTTTTTGTTACCTGAAATAAACTTGTTCATCGTCTAACTGGATGTTAGTTCCAAAAACCTCAGTACTGCCTGCTTTGCACACAGAAATCTGATTCTGTGTGTTGACTTGTAGCTGGTATTTGTAGCATATTTTACATGCTCGAACTCTATAGCAATTATATTACAGTAGTTCTATTCTGGGACAACGCAGGCAACATGAAAATATTATATGTATGTAGACTTGCAGTAATGATATTATGATGAATCTCTTTAGGGCCTTGAGAATCTAACGTTCTCTTATCAGTACATTTACTCATCAACCGTATTTGTGGTTTGTTCGAGCTGATTTGACTTGTACGTGGAGATAAACACAACGGTCCTGTCCCGCTATTGCCCACACCACAACAGGGTTTATTGTGTGGTTTCACTCCCTGTGGTTCTAGAAAAGAGTAGTAGGAGGCCCATTGCTATTTCTTTATTAGATACAGTTTTTCAGGACCTGATGACCTGAATAATCTGTATCTTTTAATCTCCAGCACTTCACATTGGAAGATTAGGTGTGGTGCAGTTTCATCACCCTCATCACACCCCCTACACAAAGCGGCTTCTTTCTCTATACCCATCATGTGCACGCATTTTTTAAATTTCTCATGGCCTCTCATTAGTCCTATCATAAGTTTAGTCTGTTTCCTGTTCAAGCCCAGGATTACAAAACTTCTCTTAGAACATGATTTGGTGTTATTAGCTTTCCATATTTTTGTTTTTAGATTATAGTCCAATATTCTACATGCTGTTCCCTGGTTTCGCAGTTTTGATTTGACCATCGCCCGAGTGATGGTTAAGAAAGGTTTCGGTCCAATAAATGAAGTCGTAGCACCTGTGTTGGCCAGCCTATCATCTCGTTCATTTATACGGATTCCTGAGAGACCAGGAACCCAAAGAAGGTTTACCCTGTTGTTTCCCCTAGTCCCACATGAGCTTTGTGGTGTTCTGCAACAATCTTTGAGTTCGTTTCAGTGGCTGACAGAGATTTCAGAGCTGCTTGACTGTCTGAATAAATGTAGATGCTACGATCTTTGTAGCACCTTTGCGAGTTCTTCTCCATGCACACTCTGATAGCGGATATTTCCGTCTGGAATACTGTGACCAACTTCCCTGGAGACATTGCTCTCTGTGGACTAGGCTACAGCCCGTATACTTCGGCCCCAGAGCCCTCGCGTATTTTCGACTCGTCAGTAAAGCAAACTATGTCTGCTGCATGGTGTCGTTTTTCGTTCTTCCACTGCTCCCTGCCTCCAATTGTTGCATGGAAATTACTTTATTCAAAAATGGTTCAAATGGCTCTGAGCACTATGGGACTCAGCTGCTGTGGTCATTAGTCCCCTAGAACTTAGAACTACTTAAACCTAACTAACCTAAGGACATCACACACATCCATGCCCGAGGCAGGATTCGAACCTGCGACCGTAGCAGTCGCACGGCTCCGGACTGCGCGCCTAGAACCGCGAGACCACCGCGGCCGGCAAATTACTTTATTGTCAGTCGGCATTTCCATGACGATCCTTGTTTTACGATATACCTTGTATTAGTGTCGGGTTCGGGATATCCTAAAGATATCCAATTACTTTCAGTTTCTAGTCTATACGCTCCTGCCGCTGCCTCCGTTTTAACGCACAAGCGTAATGGGGGCATGTCCAGCATGGTCTCGATCCCAGTCTCTGCATCTGACTAATCTCCTTAGCAGCCACCTTCTGTTTTACTTTGTGCCATCATACTGTAGTCCCACAATTTAGCATAAGTCTTATTGGTAGTATATATCTAGTACATACTCTTGTTGGTTTACACTCCAGTTATGTCCGAGGCTCGTCTAGTGCTCATAATGGTACCTTTTGCGTTGAAACATGTTTTCTTTAAGTGAGAGATCCATGATAGTTTCGCATTCAGGGTTGCCCTGGGTGCTTCTCTACCCCCCGTATAGGCAGTTTCAAGAAGCGCAAGATGCTAGTACGTGTCCTGGATATACTTCCTCAGAAATGGTACTACAACTGTTTTCTTGGCCCTGACTCCTAGATCCAGTTTCCTGCACCAGTTTTGCACAATTTTCAATGCATTTTGTACCATAGTTCTAACCGTATTAGCAAATTTGCTAAGTATTGTTATGATTATGTCGTCTGCATATCGTTGACAAAAGTAGCCTCTAGAATTTAGTTCTTCAATGAGTTGATTCACCACTAGGTTCCATATATTGAGGTTAATAAGAAGAGTGAGTTAATTACGCTCTATAAAATCAGACACCGCGATACTAAAATCAAAAATATTTTCCATTTAGACCATTCGTTCCTGTATATGGGCCTGAATAGAGTTCTGTTGTTTGGTGCAATAGTTTTTATGCCGACTTGTATTGGACGGAACACTGGAACTCCCCAAATATTCAAACAAATATTATGAGAGCGCCTTATTAGCCATTCATTCTATAATTGTTCAGAACATTTGCACTCGAAGATATAAATGCTAATGTTCATATTAAACCGAACTTTTCCATTATCTAGACAGCTGACAATGTACCGCAAAATCAATTAAGCAACGCAAGTGCTTAATGTGAAGTGACAGATAACAACAGCAGGTGAATAGTGTGTAAGAGGAAGAGCAGTGGATCTTTTTTTAAAAAGCGGCAAATTTTCTCCTAATATATTAATCTAGACGTATTTACAATTTTTTTATAAATGTGAATAGATTAACACTAATCGTTAATGGCTGTCTGTATACTTCATAGGAGTAACCTGCAGTGGTTACTTCTGCCTGTCAAAGTATGACTTTTCTCGTTCTAAATCATTAAAGGCAATCTGTGATGATGGGATTTATGGAATATATTGTGCGAATGAATGATGGACGGAATGGAATACATGATTTTAGACGACGTCTACGAGCATTGCACGTTTGTCACCTTCCGAACCCCTGCCTGATGTTTCTTATGAAGAAGTGATGAGTTAAATTCAGGTTTCCGTGGTAGAAGACCGTCATGTTAAAGATTAGTGAGATTGTTGAGATGGTAGATACGAGAGCTATTCGGAAAGTAGGGAACGTTTCCGTCTGATGCCGCTAGGCGCACGCCGATCGCGTATATTTTGGTATGTGCGTGTTCGGCAGCTCAGTCGGCATCCATCAGTGACAGCGCAATCGAAAATCCCGCCTGTTGTGAGGTGCGGTCTGTGCTACGGTTTTTTCTGGCAAAAAACCTAACACCTGTAGAAGTTTAACGCAAACTGTGCGAAGTGTACGGAAACAATGTAATGAGCGAATGTTCCGTCGGAAAATGGTGCATTCGGTTTAAAAATGGCCAAACCAACGTTCAAGATGAAGAGAAGAGTGGAGGCCCGAACATTGTGACTGACGATCTTGTCGTTAAAGTTGATGAAACGATTCGTGAAAACCGTTGCTTCACAATAACGGAGCTTTCGCTTTCTTTTCCACCAGTTTCACGGATTTTGTTGTCTGAAACTATCGCTCAAAAGCTAGGCTACCATTAATTTTGTGCACGAAGGATGCCGAAAATGCTTACAGAGCACCATAAAGAACAGCGAATGGGGCAATGTTGACATTTCTGGAGGCCTACCACAAACATGGTGATTCATTACTGGATCGAATCGTTACCGGTGACAAGACTTGGGTGAAACACGTCAGTTTCGAGATGAAATTACAGTCCATGGAGTGGGGGCACACAGGGTCCCCCCAAAAACCAAGAAAATGTTTGCCAACCTTGTCAGCAAGGAAGTTGATGGCGACAATGTTTTGGGATAGGCAAGGTGTGCTTCTTATTGATTTTCTCGAACGTGGAGCAACCATAAATTCCGCCCGGTACTGTCAAACTTTGCACAGCCTTAGAAGAGCAGTTCGAAACAAACGTCGAGGAAAGCTGAATTCCAAAATTTTGTTTTTGCACGACAAAGCCCGACTTCACACGGCAAACCGCACTGAAGAACTCCTTAATTAATTCTAATGGGAAATTTTCCCTCATCCCCGCCCTACAGTCCATATCTTGCACCAAGCGACTTCCACTTGTTTCCTAAGATGAAGAACTGGCTTGCAACGCAGCGCTTTGGTGAAGACGCGGAACTCCAGGCGGGCGTGACTCACTGGCTGAAGTCTTAGGCGGCAGAATTTTACGACGAAGGTCTTTCAAAACTTGTCCACCGCTATGATAAGTGGCTCATTGTGTTTGGTGACTATGTGGAAAAGTAGTATGTCAGTCGCTCTTTCAGATGTATATAATAAAATGTATTTCTTGTACATAGTGTTCTTTTAACGCCAAAACGTTCCCTGTTTTCTGCATAGCCCTCGTATTTCACATGAACGGGTTCATAACGTACTGAATCGCCGTTTCTTCTTTTTTCTTGTGCCTTTGTCTCGCATCGACGGAGGTCGGAATGGTTATTAACGGATTTGTCTTGTTTAGTTTTAGGGGTGGCTCTATGCCCTTCCTGTCACCATGCCGTAACCCCCGGGATGGAATATGTGTACCCTAACTGTCTGCGTGTGGTGTTGTCACGTGGGCCGGCCGGAGTGGTCGAGTGGTTCTAGGCGCTACTGTCTGGAACCGCGCCACCGCTACGGTCGCAGGTTCGAATCCTGCCTCGGGTATGGGTGTGAGTGATGTCCTCAGGTTAGTTAGGTTTAAGCAGTTCTCAGTTCTAGGGGACTGATGACCACATCAGTTAAGTCCCATAGTGCTCAGAGCCATTTGAACCATTTTTATTGTCACGTGGAAGCGAGCGAAAGCTTTGGGAATGTTTACGAATCGTGTAACTAAGGCGGGACTTGGGTACCAGCCTAGTATTCACCTAGTGGGACGAGGGTAACGGTCTAAAAACCACGTCCAGGCTGGCCGGCACATCGACCGTCGTCGTTAACGCGCAGGGCGAGGTCGAGCCGCGGCCGGTGCACCTCCCCGTCCCGGAAGCGGCGCTTTAACACGAACGGCTATCTGGACGGGTCTATTGAGTCCTTCTTTGAAAATGTTATAGGGCTTCTAGCACCGTTACATGACTCCAGAAGAAAGATACGTACCTCAATATATCTAGGAGACCAATATGCAGTCAAGACTGTGAACTGTCTAAGATGAAATGGCAACGAAAAGAGAGAGCTAGAGAGCTGTGTTTTGCGAGCGGGGGAAGTGGCAGTACACTTGCTGTCATTATGACTCACTACCTGAAAAATATGTAGGAACGTTGTTTTATCGTTTCCGTAGTAAACAAGGATTATTAGGGTTTTTTTTATAGTCTATGCATACGTGACCAATACTAAAGCCCTCGCATCAGTACTGTTCCATTGCTTTCAAGTAGAATTCATGGCAATAGGATTTTTGTAATTTTTGTGCAGGGTGTTCCACATAAAAGCAGTATGCTAGTATGCTCACGCCTGAGATTCGCGTAATTTTTTGTATTTTGTTTTTTTTATTTTTACTTTTTTTTTATTTGCGGCCATTTACAGAGACCTGCCACGTAGATGCTAAGGCAGCTTTTGATTTTACAATATTATCTTATACATATACAGAATATGGTAAATTATCCTTATGTTAATTAAATGTAACAACGTTGCAGCTTTAAATAATTGTAAACTTAATTCTAATTACGGAATGGAAATCCTTAAACCTAACAATTTATGTAACAGAAAAAAGATGACAGGAAAGAATTTAGGTTTAATGTATGATAGGATAGAGTAGAGGGGAGAGTTTAGTGCCGCCACCTTAGGCTCCGGAGCTGAAAGTCTCGGTATCTTTGCCGTGCCGTTGACTTTATTTAGACTGTATCATTATAATCTCCATAAGGTTATTCTTCTTATTTATAGGGTGTCTGGTAATGTTGTTCTCATGTTATTTTTTAGCTATTGTAATTCTACATATGTAAGAACAAGTTTAGAGTGACTTTTTGTGGCAAAATCAGCGGTCATTATCTTATAATTCTCATATATACATTTTCTTAGAAGGTACTAATAGATTTATTTTCTGGTCCCTTCATGTGTCTAACGTACATATTGACTCTTGCTTCGTTACGTCTACCGTTCGTATTCATCTACCACATGGAGCTAGTCCCGGTGCTGCATATTACGTTGTCTGTGGTTTACTCGTCTATTTCGGTATTCAGTAGAGATTGTGTCGGCTAATGTGTTGAGTATGTTCCATGCGTCTTCGTTAGGCACTATGTTGTGTATGGTGTTATGTGTTAGATATTTCTGAGTTGTTCTACTTGCCCTAGTTTGATGAATAGCCTATAGGTCAGGACAGTGTGTTCCGGGGTTCCAGTTTCCTCGGATGTACAGTCTGAGTTTCATTTTACAGATTTTTGGCACAATAAACTAACTACAAAAGAACAGATTATAGTAACGTTAAAAAACGTGTTTATAACAGATGCAGGAAGAGGTCTCCATTGGCATCCAGGCATTGTCGACTTGTGGTGACGTTACCAGCACCACGCTGTAATTTTGCAGCCGTGCTGTTGTTAATTTTTGTAGTAGTGTTCCGTTTAAGATCATCTATTGTCAGCATACATTTTGATTTTTAGAGTGCCCCACAAATAAAAATCACACTATGTTAAGTCCAGGGACCTTTGGGGGTCAGAGGCCTCTACTTACAAGTGTCTCTTCAGGGAACACGTTGGTGATGTGAACCATACTATCGTGGATGTGTGAGTCGATGCTCCATCTTGTTGGACTACCGCATACAGCTTCTCTGCATCTGTTAATTGTGCACAGAAAGATTCCATGATCTCTAGATATCTGGCACTGTTTAAGGTGTCAATGAAAAATATGAGGCCAATGATGCGCATGCTTGACAACGCACATCAAGCACCTATCTTCTCTGAGTGGAGAGGTTCTTCATGCAGAGTATGTGGGCTGTCCTGCGACCAGTATTTGCATTTCTGCGAATTCACATAACCTGACAAATGAAACCAGCCCTCATACGAAATGATGTAAAGCAAGGGGTCAAGTGGCCGTTAGCAATTAATATTAATAGCCAGTTACAATAATGAACTTTTTTTCCTGATCCCCATATTTCAACTCTTGCACCACACTCACACGATAGGCTTCTAATTTCATACCTTTTAGTTCATCATTAAACAATGCACGAGCTATACCAATCTGCTGCGATAACCTCCTTACCGACTTGCGGGGACATTTTTCTCGTACTGGCCACGCTAATTCTGTCTATGATTTCAGGGGTACTCACCGTCGGTCGCCTATTCCTCTGAACATTCTGAACGGATCCGACAGCCCTCCATTTCTTGTACAGTTCTTGAATAGTTCTGATCGTGGGGAATTTCCTGGCAGGATACTTAGCCTGAAATATTTCTATACATTTCTTGATGAAACCTGTCTTTATGTAACACTTCACAATATTATTTCTCTGTTCTAATGCAAACCGCCCCATTTCTGCAACATCTCAACAATACGGGCTTCTCACAACAACTGATGCACAAACATACACCTGCACTCAGCTTTCCGATAAAACGGAATGTAGCCAACTTTCGAGACAATGTTGCCACTTCACAAGCAATTCGGTTATAGATGATTAACCGGCGCGTGAGGCGTACCGGTTTTGTGTGTGGTACCTTGTAGTTCAAATGGTTCAAATGGCTCTGAGCACTATGGGACTTAACTTCTGAGGTCATCAGTCCCCTAGAACTTAGAACTACTTAAACCTAACTAACCTAAGGATATCACACACATCCATGCCCGAGGCAGGATTCGAACCTGCGACCGTAGCGGTCGCGCGGTTCCAGACTGTAGCGCCTAGAACCGCTCGGCCACTCCGGCCGGCCACCTTGTAGTTACGATCCGTAAAGTTTAGGATCCAGATAACAATTGACCAAAGCTGTCGATGTAACATTCAAAAATTTTCGAGGAAATCGACTTCGAACCTTCCCGGCTATCTTTAATAACCTAAAGTAAGGTTAATTTTCAACAAGCAGGGTGGCTTTGTAGTAGGATGCCCACCTGCCACGTAAGGTCTGGGTTTGTTTCCCAGCAGATTCACATTTTTAAGCACAGGTGCAAGTCCTACGAGCATTTCTTTGAAGCGAAAAAGCATAATGACAGAAAATGTTGAATTTGTAATATTTTTTTAATTTATACATTCTTGGTTGACTATCTTTTGTGAAAGATGCCTAAATAAGAATTTATACTTGCAATGAAAACTGTATTTTTGTATTCTGTATGTAAAAAGACTTAAGAAGACTTGTATTTTTCATGACAACGACAGACATGCGTTAATTAGCATATATTTGATGAATTTTATATTTAAATGACATAGGTATTCGAACTGAACAGAAGAAGGAAAAAGGATAATGAACGAAATGAGACTCGATCCGGCGCTTAGCAACGAACAGTTAGTTCGTTGTTACATGAATCTGTAATATAAAACTCAAACTGTACATCCGAGGAAACTGGAACTCCGGTAGACACTGTCCTGACCTATAGGCTACCGACTTTTTCTCCATCTTTACGTATTTTACGCTTCACGGTAATGCTCGTAAACATCCACCTCTATTTAAAATATTTAATTCACCAGGAATGGAATCAAGGCTCCCAAATGGCAGGCGAGCACTCTACTACACAACCCCACTGCTTCTCGAAAATTTGATATTATTTTAGCGTATTAGAGATGTTCGGAAAACTTCAAAGTCAATTTTCTCGAGAATTTTTTAGAGTTGCGTGCAGCTGCTTTGGCTGATTGATATTTGAGTTCTGAACATCACATAAATTAATTATAAAAAAATTCAAAAATTCGATTTCCATGTTGTCTCCTTGTTAGACACTGGTTGTCGCAATTTGAAAAATTTAACCAACTGGGACTCGAAGTAGATCCCTATCCTTCCTGTCCCCTGATGCGATCACGCGTAAAGTGTTTCTCTCTCCTATCGTAAAAATAAATAGTGTTGGAGGAAAATATTGTCGTAGAATGATGAGGTTATTTCTTTTCTGAAGAAATAAAGAAATTGGTATCTCAATTGATCAAATGTTTATGTTCTTTTGTCTATTAATTGCTAAACCCATTAGTTCTTCCAGATACATATATTGATCCAGAAGAATCTACAAATTCCTGTTAGGTAATTATTGCGATGCACGCCAATATTTACAACAGCAAAAAGAGACGGATATCTGATTCTGTAGTTATAGATTATGAATTAAGTACACATTTCATTTTTTATAGTCTTCGTCTGGATGCAGCATCTACTCATTAAAACTAGCAGCAGTAGCAGCTTCCCGTCGCGAAAGATGTTACATTGTGCGCTGCAGCAGGAAGCAGTCCGATTTTAGGGACGTTTGGTGACGTCCATAGTTAAGAGACTTTCCATGGCCTGACTGTTCTAAGCACTAATCGACGCCTTATTTGCGGTGACTTTCACATTATTTTCCCTCTTCTTTTTGATATTCTGGCGCTAATGTTGTTTCCAGTCTGTAGAACTAATGTACCAAGTAGTAGCAGGTGTTTGTCCGGTTGGTAAGGTGGTAATAACACATACAGAAAATTTGGTGAAACAATATTCAGGAAGCAGTGTCACCACACGCTATTGTAGTATCCACCGTACCGAGCTGAGTGAAGACAAAAATAAATAAATAAATAATCACGAACAGCGAAGATTATTACCATACGTGGGCGACAACAGCAGAGGCGACTACTTCGAGAGGCTTTTAACATTCTGACAGGAACTGATAGGCCTAAGGGCCGCGCGCGTCCACACAAACACACACACACACACACACACACACACACACACACACACACACACACAAACATGTGCAGAGAGAGAGAGAGAGAGAGAGAGAGAGCACCTCTTACCTCCTTCACTTATCACTTATCTGGTTCAAAAATGGCTCTGAGCACTATGGGACTTAGCTTCTGAGGTCATCAGTCCCCTAGAATTTACAACTACTTAAAACTAACTAACCTAAGGACATCACACACATCCATGCCCGAGGCAGGATTCGAACCTCCGACCGTAGCGGTCGCGCGGTTCCAGACTGTAGCGCCTAGCACCGCTCGGCTACCCCGGCCAGCTCACTTATCTGGTTACAGCCATTATCTATGGGGTATGGTAGAAAAGCTCGTAGATTTAATGACTGGAAACGAGCGATGTTGTTGAACACTGCCAGAGTCTAAAGACTAAATTGTTTGTACGGAACGACGTATTATTTCGTTTCATTTCACTTTCGGAAGCAATAAATTCCTAGCCTGAACTATAACTCGTTAATTTTTCAACACTTCTAAGATACTTTTACGTTGTCGCGTGTACTGTTAACGCTAAAACACTCCTGGAAATGGAAAAAAGAACACATTGACACCGGTGTGTCAGACCCACCATACTTGCTCCGGACACTGCGAGAGGGCTGTATAAGCAATGATCACACGCACGGCACAGCGGACACACCAGGAACCGCGGTGTTGGCCGTCGAATGGCGCTAGCTGCGCAGCATTTGTGCACCGCCGCCGTCAGTGTCAGCCAGTTTGCCGTGGCATACGGAGCTCCATCGCAGTCTTTAACACTGGTAGCATGCCGCGACAGCGTGGACGTGAACCGTATGTGCAGTTGACGTACTTTGAGCGAGGGCGTATAGTGGGCATGCGGGAGGCCGGGTGGACGTACCGCCGAATTGCTCAACACGTGGGGCGTGAGGTCTCCACAGTACATCGATGTTGTCGCCAATGGTCGGCGGAAGGTGCACGTGCCCGTCGACCTGGGACCGGACCGCAGCGACGCACGGATGCACGCCAAGACCGTAGGATCCTACGCAGTGCCGTAGGGGACCGCACCGCCACTTCCCAGCAAATTAGGGACACTGTTGCTCCTGGGGTATCGGCGAGGACCATTCGCAACCGTCTCCATGAAGCTGGGCTACGGTCCCGCACACCGTTAGGTCGTCTTCCGCTCACGCCCCAACATCGTGCAGCCCGCCTCCAGTGGTGTCGCGACAGGCGTGAATGGAGGGACGAATGGAGACGTGTCGTCTTCAGCGATGAGAGTCGCTTCTGCCTTGGTGCCAATGATGGTCGTATGCGTGTTTGGCGCCGTGCAGGTGAGCACCACAATCAGGACTGCATACGACCGAGGCACACAGGGCCAACACCCGGCATCATGGTGTGGGGAGCGATCTCCTACACTGACCGTACACCACTGGTGATCGTCGAGGGGACACTGAATAGTGCACAGTACATCCAAACCGTCATCGAACCCATCGTTCTACCATTCCTAGACCGCCAAGGGAACTTGCTGTTCCAACAGGACAATGCACGTCCGCATGTATCCCGTGCCACCCAACGTGCTCTAGAAGGTGTAAGTCAACTACCCTGGCCAGCAAGATCTCCGGATCTGTCCCCCATATAGCGTGTTTAGGACTGGATGAAGCGTCGTCTCACGCGGTCTGCACGTCCAGCACGAACGCTGGTCCAACTGAGGCGCCAGGTGGAAATGGCATGGCAAGCCGTTCCACAGGACTAAATCCAGCATCTCTACGATCGTCTCCATGGGAGAATAGCAGCCTGCATTGCTGCGAAAGGTGGATATACACTGTACTAGTGCCGACATTGTGCATGCTCTGTTGCCTGTGTCTATGTGCCTGTGGTTCTGTCAGTGTGATCATGTGATGTATCTGACCCCAGGAATGTGTCAATAAAGTTTCCCCTTCCTGGGACAATGAATTCACGGTGTTCTTATTTCAATTTCCAGGAGTGTACATCAATGCAAGATTGGTATCCCACTGCATTACACTTAATTTACAAGGATTGTACGAGGGTTGGAACTTTAATAGGAGCGACTATTTATTTACAGCTTGTACAAAATAGATACGTGTTTCAAAGTTTTACTAATCTTCAAAGTAGTCGCCAGCATTGTGTACAATCCGTTACCAACGATGTGGAAGGCGTGGGGTACTCTTAGCAGTGTCAGTTGTGTTGACAGTTCGAGCGGCGCGGTCTATTGCTCGACGAATTTGTAGCAGTTCTGAAGCGAATGCCGTGAAGTGTTTCCTTCAGTTTATAACTCGAGTTGAACTCACGAGGGCTTAAGTCAGTGGAGTGCAGTAGGAGGTATAGCACTTAGGAGTCCCATCAGTCAAACAAATCAGTAACAGCTTGCACTGTATGAGCTTGAGCATTGTCCTGCAAAATAATGGTCAGGTCCTGCAGAAAGTATCATCACTTCTGTCTCTAAGCTGTTCATTTTTGGAACACAACCTTCGACCTGCTTAGAGACAGAAGTGATGACACTTTCTGTAGGACCTGGCCGTCATTTGCAGGACAATACTCAAGCACGTACAGTGCAAGCTGTTACTGATTTGTTTGACTGACGGGGCTGCTAAGTGCTATACCACCTATGCACTCCCCTGATTTAAGTCCTCGTAAGTTCAAATCGATTTCTAAACTGGAGGAAACACTTCACGGCATTCGCTTCAGAACTGCTACAAATTCGTCGGGCAATAGACCGCGCCGCTCGAACTGTCAACACAACTGACACTGCTAAGAGTACCCTACGACTTCCACATCGCTCGCAACGGGTTATACACAATTCTGGTGACTACTTTGGAGGTCAGTAAAACTTTGAAACACGTATCTACTTTGTACGAGCTGTAAATAAATAGTTGCCACTGTTGAAGTTCCAACCCTCATATTTCATTGGCGTAAAAATTACTAATCAATATTCTAGAAACTTTCTGAGTACATTGTGAATACGAATTTATGATGTTTCATTATGTCTGATTTAAACTAGTTGTCTGCTTGACAGTTAGCGGGTTGCCGGGGTCCCGCCACCAACCAGCCAATGGGAGCCTGGCACTGTCGGCTCCCACTGTGTTGCCACTTCCATTGCGCTGCGCTGCCTAAAGCATTCTGCAATCAGTCCTCAGCGAGCCATTGTCGTTGAGAGATTTGGGCGAGTTTCAGCTTCGCGTGCCTTACGATGTGTGATGAAAGTAGTGGAAAGAGAGGCAGACTGAGGCTGCACACTCCTAGAAAACTTTCAAAAACTGTCGAACACAGTGTGATTATATACAGTCAGACGCATGAACGTGTGTGTTCCACAAGGGTGCTATTTTGAGAGAGAGAGAGAGAGAGAGAGAGAGAGAGAGAGAGATACACAGGAAGGCCTCTACTACCTTGGATAAAGTGGTGGAGCGAGCTGCAGCTGCTCTACAAATCAGCGAACGATCAGTGATAAGAATCTTCAAGGAGAAATTCGCGAAACAAGAATCAGGAGAGTCGTCTAAATTGGTGACACGTGGGAAGAAGAGGGTCACAAATCTTAATTCTTGACTCTTTTCAGGACGATACGAGTCGTCGTCAGATATATGGAACTATTCAAGGAAGGAATAGCCAACGTTCAGAAAACTGCGTGCTGCCCTTGTAACAGCGGGTATATGTCAGTGTAGTAAATCATTCGTGTTACGAGTCGTTAAAAATTTAGGATTCAGCTATAAATCCGCTTCTGGCCCCAAGTTATTAATGGACGCCAAGATATTACATTCTGGCGGTGCCGCTTTGTAAGTGAATTAATAGGGACAAATTCTAACGATATCGTTTGGTTTGATAAAACATGGGTGATTGTGGGACACAGTTTCAAAAAAGACTGGACAGACGATGCCATCAGCGGTTGTATGACAGTTCTGATCGGCAGAAGAAAAAGAATAATTGAAGCAGATGCCAGAAATTCCAATGGTTTCATTTTTAATCGTCTGCTGTAATTTACTTCAAACAAGACCTCCGACTTCCACGAAGAAATTAACCAAAATGCTTATGCAAAATAGCTTGAAGATGCTTATGCAAAATAGCTTGAAGATACTCTGCTTCAAAACTTAACGAAAAACTCTATAATTGTCATGGATAACCTTCCAACCGTACGGGTGTACAAGACAAGTTACCCACAAAGGCAACGAAGAAAAATAACATCGCTGGTCAGAGAAATGTTTGAATTTGTGTCACAAGACAAGCCAAAGAACTCAGTTTATATTGCGGAAGAAATAGCAAAAAAATATGGGCATAAAGTACTCAGTTTGCCTCCCTACCATTTCCATTTCAACGCAGTAGAACTGATTTAGGCTCAGATTAAACATCATTTTTCTGTAGGTAATAAAAAAAATTAAAATGACCGAATTGGAACGGCTTTTGAGGGTGGCAGTTGAAAAAGGGGATCGTGTGAAAGGGGTGATACGGGGCTCATAGAACAATGAAGGTACGTTACAACACTGCGCCGAACACTTGACAATATTTATCACTAAGGGCAGCCAAACCAATAGTTCCACTGATTCTGAACTACGCGGTGTCTTCTCACTGTCTGATTAGTACACAGAGTATAGTATACTTTAATGAACGTCCTATTTCCATTAAATCTTGTGTTTGTGAATTTATTTTGATAAATGTCTATTTTATGCTGTGAGACTACGAAATACTGTTCAGTCACCTCCCATAATCTCTTTCTGGTAATTTAGACTGCAATTTAAATACATTTTATTTTGTGTGGACACCAAAACTTTTTTTATATGTGCAATAAGAAGAAAACTCTTCCAGGAGCGAAAATTTGTCCTGTTTCAATAACCAACGTAACACTGCTCCTAAATAAAGTTAAGAAAAGATTTTGGACCTCCTTAGAGATAACACTATACGCAGATTTCAGAATTCTCATATTATTTTTGTAGGAGATAGAGACTTTAAACTTCATACTTGTTACGAACTAAATACTGACACAACTGCATAAAAACATCGTTTTCAGAAGCATATATGTATATAGGAAACGCAATGGAGTACGAAAATTTAAAAAGATTCGTTGCCGAGCGAGATATTTTAGTGATCAATGAGATGTTCAAATGTGTGTGAAATCTTATGGGACTTAACTGCTAAGATCATCAGTCCCTAAGCATACACACTACTTAAACTAAATTGTCCTAAGACCAAACACACACACTCATGCCCGAGGGAGGACTCGAACCTCCGCCGGAACCAGCAGCACGGGTCCATGAGTGCAGCCCCTTAGACCGCTCGGCTAATCCCGCGCGGCGATCAATGAAAAAAAGTATGGCTGTGACAGAATTAGTTTTTCAGGTATGACGTGATAGATTTGAAGCTGTTTACGACATGGAAAATTTAATGTTTCAAAAAAAATTAACGTTACTCTTATCCTAATTAAAATTAAGAACCTATTTTTGACATGCTGAGAGACGCTATAGAGGTCTACATCATATGTGAATTACAGATTTTTTTTACCTGATTTTTGTGGAAGACAGTCGCTTTAAGGCGAGTCTGCATCACCACGGAGAGCGATGCGCTCTTGCGGCTGCTTGCAGATTGTTCTTGACACGACAACACAGCAAATTAATCACTTTGACACAGGTTATTATATTTCGGAAACGTTCAGCACAACGCGAACGTGATTCAGAAATGGGATGAAAGAACAACTGGAGAATCTTCTATAGTTTTCACGGCTAAAAGAAACAATCCTCGTTCGACAAAAACAGATCAGAGAAGAATAATCGACCTCTGAAGAATCAGTTCGCCATCCCGTGACATTTCGATTCGTACGGGCATGCTGGTCGCACAGTGATGCGCGTATGGAACCAGCGTATGGAAGACAGCAGTACGCAGCGATGAGCGGGTAATGGACCACATCAAGGGGTGATCGCAGTCTTGTCAGAACGGTCATAACGACGCGCACGGTTCCGTGCCTCAGAGGTGGTAAGAGGCAGGGGCAATGAAGTGGTGCATCGGCCGAACTTGCTGCTACCGGACCTTGGTTCAAAATGGTTCAAATCGCTCTGAGCACTATGGGACTCAACATCTGAGGTCATCAGTCCCCTAGAACTTAGAACTACTTAAACCTAACTAACCTAAGGACGTCACACACATCCATGCCCCAGGCAGGATTCGAACCTGCGACCGTAGCAGTCACGCGGTTCCGGACTGAAGTGCCTAGAACCGCACGGCCACCGCGGCCGGCTACCGGACCATGGGTTTGACTCTTACCGTAATCATTTGTGGCATGTGGCACAATATTTGTGTTGTTAATCCCTTGTTTATTTAATATTGATTGTGGAAAAAAGACTGATGTATAGCATTGATTGAGGTCTAGGCTTGGTTGTGAAGGTGACAATTTGGTTGTGAGTTGACGTGGCGAACGAATAGATTGTCATGAGAGTAACTATAATTTTTTGCATGTTGTGTATTTTTTCGATGATACGTTTCTTGATATCAATTAAAAATGTAAAGGTCCACGAGAAAGACAAAATCTATTTCTCCAGAAACTATTTCTTTTATTCCCGTTTTAATAAACCTCATCAAGTACGTTTATTCGAGAGATATCTCCAACCAACAGTTGTATCCATCATCTAACACAAATTCATCCCGAGTAATATCACCGGTACGAGATAACTCAGTGTTAGTTATACGCGACGCTGAAAGTGACGACTGCCGACAGCCGATTCCCAATTACTATAACAAAGCTGCTGTCGTATAATCACGCATTCCTGCGGTAACGTGTCAGACACACACACACTCACTCACACACTTCGTGGTCAAAAGTATCCAGACACCTGAAGATTAATCTAGGGTGTGTCCACTCTTCGTCCTTAGGCCGGCTTGAACTAGGAACACTTTCAATGAGGTATCTGAATGTCTGCGGAAGAACAGTAGCCCATTCTTCATCATGAGCCGAAACCAGAGAAGCCCAACTGTAGTTCTATTGGACGCAGCACACAATGCTGTAAAAGTGTTCGTATCCTTCAGATTTCAGCGTTTTCTTAACTTTAAAAAGGGAACCACAACCTAACCACGATAAACATCCCTCATACCGTAGAGCGATATTTCCAGGCATCCGTCAGATCCAAACCCTTCCATCGTATTGTCAAATGGTACAGCGTGAGTCATCACTCCAAATCACTCGTTTCCAATCTTCCACCTTCCAGCTCTTTTTACATCACCTCAAGCGTCTCTTTGCTACGACTAAAGAAATGTGTGGCTTACGGTGAACTGTTCGACCATTGCACCCCATTCCATTGGTATCGAAGGCTTCAGATTCTGTATCAGGTGTCATTACGTCACACTCTGCTGCTCATTAAATTGTATCTCGTCAAAACCTTTGTGAAAACCATGGACATAACTTCACGTGGATTGATGCAGTTTCGAGAGAAGTTTCCAAGGAACAGAGTAACAAAAAGAAATTAAGGAATATTTGCAGGACTGCCGATTAGTAAATTAACATCAACTGAAAATTTCCTTGATTTGTTGAGCGACATTGAAACAGTGGCATGGCTGGTTTTCACAAATGTCTGCAAGAGCTTTTTAGGCACCCCTAGGGCAGATAACTATCGCAGTGTGGTATGGTAGAAGTAGTACTGAGGTCATACCAATTTATAGGGTGCGATGTATTACTTGAACTATATTTCTTACGATCATTTGAACTTCTCCCTCTCTTGGCGCCGTTACTCACGAACTTGAGAACGGTTCCAAGAGGATAGTTCTCAAATGGAAAAGCTTTTTTAACGCAAATGGAGTTTCGCATTGTCGTCCCACTACAGCTGGTCATTACGAACCAAAGTTTCTGAGGCGTCGTATCGCAGGAAATCTGGAAGAAAATATCTTTAAGCTAATCGTACAATTTCTGTCGAACATTGTCACAGGCGAAGAGTTCATCACTTCGAACCTAAAACAAAATGACAATTCATGGAGTTGGTAACTGTTATAACGACGGCCTTCTGGGGACTCTGAAGGGATTATTCTGATGTCCTCCCACATGGTGCACCGATCAACTGTGAAATGTATTGCGCTATCCTCAGGCAATTCAAGAAACGACTCCAGCGTGCTCGTCGCCACAAAAATGCAAACGTACTTCTCCTCCTCCATGACAACATAAGGTCTCACGCAAGAAAGCGCAGCCGGAAGGAGTTCACGAAGCTTCATTGAACTGTTCCCACTCATCTACCCTTCAGACTTCCGTCTGTCTGGCCAACGAAGGATGCGCTTCGCGTGGAGCAGTACGTGGATGACGGGGAGGTTGTTGATGCGGCAAGATGATGGCTACGGCGTCGACCAGTAGAGTGGTGGCGTGCGGACAACTGGCCCTCCCAGTAAGGTGGCATAAGTTCATCGTATTGAATGGAGGTTATGTTGAAAAATAGGACTTTGTAGCTAAAAGAGTGGGGAATATTATGGTGTATAGGAAACCTAAATCAAACCGAGTTACTTTCAGAAAAAATGTGTTACATTTATTACTGAATTCCCCTCGTAATTTTTTTCCGTTTTCCTTTAATTAACATTATCTATGTCACATAAAATACGTCAATTTGTATGTATGTAAGTGATATACATGTGTACGAGTTCTGTACCCACTGAGGTTAATATCTGTGTTGAATCAGAGGAACAGACATTTGAAGGAAGCAGAGTGAGTGGAGAGAGAGTAACGGCATGAGTTTTTCTGGACATCGAACGTCCGAAAACGAGGATTTCAATGATAGGTTGGTTGGTTGGTTGGTTTGTTGATTAAAGAGACGTGACTGCGAGGTTATCAATCGCTTTTTTCTTAGTCACACAGGTCTCGGACTAAAACCAGACTCCAAAAGAATTGTATCGCCTGAACTCCGGGGAAGAACTAAAATGCGTAAAGCTATGTGTGTAACCACACAGAAGCAGAAAACAAAAGTAGCAAGCCAAAATTGAAAACATTAACTAAAAGGAAAAAAATCGGTAGAAGGTGTTAAAACAATATAGCAGACGGCCAGGGCTGGCTGATCGCAAGAACGAAAAAGGATGAGCCAATAACTCTGCAATACACTAAAATTTCCGACTAAAAACAAGAGGCAAAAGAAACACCGATTGTGGAAAGACGAAGAGAGAGCTCCAGAGGGAACGAGGAAGAGTTAAAGCGCAGGTAGGGAGAGGGCCTGAAAAATGAGGCCAAGGTGCCCACCCTTAAATAGAATGATTAAAAAACCCTTCGTACATAAAACTTTAAACTTTGTTAGTCATTGAGTCGTTGTCACCAAAATTCGAAGAGAGCACTTCAGGGAGATTAAAAGTCCGCTTCAAGGCGGCTAAATTTGGACCGTTCAAATAAATGTAGACCACTGTCAAGCGCGAAACACTGCGACACTGAGGTGGGTCCTCGCAACGTAGGAGGTGACCGTGAGTCAGCCAAGTATGGCCGATGCGGAGCCAGCAAAGGACAATGGAGTCCTTCGAGGGGCTCACATGGAGAAACTCCACACATTCGTCGTCTCCTTTATCATACATAATTTATTCGGCAAAGTCGGGGGGCTCCATTATGTATTCCAGAGCCCAAAAATTTCGTGGTGTAATAGCGTGCCTCAGCGATACAGATAGCCGTACCGTAGCTGCAACCACAACGGAGGGGTATCTGTTGAGAGGCCAGACAAACGTGTGGTTCCTGAAGAGGAGCAGCAGCCTTTTCAGTAGTTGCAGGGGCAACAGTCTGGATGATTGACTGATCTGGCCTTGTAAAACTAACCAAAACAGCCTTGCTGTGCTGGTACTGCGAACGGCTGAAAGCAAGGGGAAACTACGGCCGTAATTTTTCCCGAGGGCATGCAGCTTTACTGTATGGATAAATGTTGATGGCGTCCTCTTGGGTAAAATGTTCCGGAGATAAAATAGTCCCCCATTCGTATCTCCGGGCGGGGACTACTCAAGAGGACGTCGATATCAGGAGAAAGAAAACTGGCGTTCTACGGATCGGAGCGTGGAATGTCAGATCCCTTAATCGGGCAGGTAGGTTAAAAAATTTAAAAATGGAAATGGATAAGTTAAAGTTAGATATAGTGGAAATTAGCGAAGTTCGGTGGCAGGAGGAACAAGCTGTTAGTTGGTCAGGTGAATACAGGGTTATAAATACAAGATCAATTAGGGGTAATGCAGGTGTAGGTTTAACAATGAATACAAATATAGGAGTTCGGGTAAGCTACTACAAACAACATAGTGAACGCATTATTGTGGCCAAGGTAGACACGAAGCCCACGCCTATGACAGTTGTACAAGTCTATATGTCAACCAGCTCTGCGGATGATGAAGAAATTGACGAAATGTATGATGAGATAAAAGAAATTATTCAGATAGTGAAGGGAGACGAAAATTTAATAGTCATGGGTGACTGGATTTCGGTAGTTGGAAAAGGAAGAGAAGGAAACGTAGTAGGTGAATATGGATTGGGGCTACGAAATGAAAGAGGAAGCCGCCTGGTAGAATTTGCACAGAGCACAACTTAATCATAGCTAACACTTGGTTCAAGAATCATAAAAGTAGGTTGTATACATGGAAGAATTCTGGAGATACTGACAGGTTTCAGATAGATTATATAATGGTAAGACAGAGATTTAGGAACCAGATTCTAAATTGTAAGACATTTCCAGAGGCAGATATGGACCCTGACCACAGTCTATTGGTTATGAACTGTAGATTAAAACTGAAGAAACTGCAAAAAGGTGGGTATTTAAGGAGATGGGACCTTGATAAACTGACTAAACCAGAGGTTGTACAAAGTTTCAGGGAGAGCATAAGGGAATAATTAACCAGAATGGGGGAAAGAAATACAGTAGAAGAAGAATGGGTAGCTTTGAAGGATGAAGTGGTGAAGGCAGCAGACGATCAAGTAGATAAAAAGATGAGGGCTAGTAGCAGTCCTTGGGTGACAGAAGAAACATTTAATTTAATTGATGAGAAAATATAAAAATGCAGTAAATGAAGCAGGCAAAAAGGAATATAAACGTGTCAAAAATGAGATCGACAGGAAGTGCAAAATGGCTAAGCAGGCATGGCATGTCCTCTAGGACAAATGTAAGGATGCAGAGGATTATCTCACTAGGGTTAAGATAGATAGTGCCTACAGGAAAATTAAAGAGACCTTTGGAGTAAAGAGAACCACTTGTATGAATATCAAGAGCTCAGATGGAAACCCAGTTCTAAGCAAAGAAGGGAAAGCAGAAAGGTGGAAGGAGTATATAGAGGGTCTATACAAGGGCGATTTACTTGAGGACAATGTTATAGAAAGGGAAGAGGACGTAGATGAAGACGAAATGGGAGATATGATACTGCGTGAAGAGTTTGATAGAGTACTGAAAGACCTGAGTCGAAACAAGGCCCCGGGAGTAGACAACATTCCGTTAGAACTGCTGACAGCCTTGGGAGATCCAGTCCTAACAAAACTCTACCACCTGGTGAGCAAAATGTATGAGACAGGTGAAATACCCTCAGACTTCAAGAAGAATATAATAATTCCAATCCCAAAGAAAGCAGGCGTTGACGGATGTGAAAAATTACCGAATTATCAGTTTAACAAGTCACAGCTGCAAAATACTAACACGAATGCTTTACAGACGAATGGAAAAACTGGTAGAAGCCGACCTCGGGGAAGATCAGTTTGGATTCCGTAGAAAAATGGGAACACGTGAGGCAATACTGACCCTACGACTTATCTTAGAAGCTAGACTAATAAAAGGCAAACCTACATTTCTAGCATTTGTAGACTTAGAGAAAGCTTTTGACAATGTTGACTGGAATACTCTCTTTGAAATTATGAAGGTGGCAGGGATAAAATACAGGGAGCTTAAGGCTATTTACAATTTGTACAGGAACCAGATTGCAGTTATAAGAGTCTAGGGACATGAAAGGGAAGCAGAGATTGGGAAGGGAGTGAGACAGGGTTGTAGCCTCTCCCCGATGTTATTCAATCTGTATATTGAGCAAGCAGTAAAGGAAACAAAAGAAAAAATCGGAGTAGGTATTAAAATCCATGGAGAAGAAATAAACACTTTACGGTTCGGCGATGACATTGTAATTCTGTCAGAGACAGCAAAGGACTTGAAAGAGCAGTTGAACGGAATGGACAGTGTCTTGAAAGGAGGGTATAAGATGAACATCAACAAAAGCAAAACGAGGATAATGGAATGCAGTCGAATTAAGTCGGGTGATGCTGAGGGAATTAGATTAGGAAATGAGGCACTTAAAGTAGTAAATGGGTTTTTCTATTTGGGGAGCAAAATAACTGATGATGGTCGAAGTGGAGAGGGTAGAGGTTGTAGACTGGCAATGGCAAGGAAAGCTTTTCTGAAGAAGAGAAATTTATTGAAATCGAGTATAGGTGTAAGTGTCAGGAAGTCGTTTCTGAAAGTATTTGTATGGAGTGTAGCTATGTATGGAAGTGAAACATGGACGATAAATAGTTTGCACATGAAGGGAATAGAAGCTTTCGAAATGTGGTGCTACAGAAGAATGCTGAAGATTAGATGGGTAGGTCACATAAGTAATGAGGAGATATTGAATAGAATTGGGGAGAAGAGGAGTTTGTGGCACAACTTGACAAGAAGAAGGGACCGGTTGGTAGGACATGTTCTGAGGCATCAACGGATCACTGATTTAGTATTGGAGGGCAGTGTGGAGGGTAAAAATTGTAGAGGGAGACCAAGAGATGAATACACTAAGCAGATTCTGAAGGATGTCGGCTGCAGTACGTATTGGGAGATGAAGAATGACATTTTCACTCTGCAGCGGATTGTGCGCTGATATGAAACTTCATTTCCTGGAATTCCTACGTGTCACGGGGTCAATACAAAGACTACTGACCATCCACGATGTTAGTGGACTTAAACGGACTCTTATATGGCCAGGACAAAAGGGTAGCGAGGATAGCACTGGTCGAGAACTTGTAAGGCACTCAAGGAGTCATTACAAATGAGGAAGGACTGCCTGGCGCAGGAACGAATATGTTCAAGAGTGCGAGAGATGGCAAGAAGCGCAAGTCGTTGTGTCCTGCATGAGCATAAGTGAACCTAACATGACCATCAACCATCGAGCCAACCGTACAAACTATCTCTGAACCCTGTGACGCGCCAAGAATAGAGAGAAAGAAGCGGCAGGATGAACTGAGTCATTTGGGACTTGTGATAGGCCTACACAAAGCTGTGGTCAAGTTATACACTGTGGAGGTGTATGTGGTGGACCAAGAGGAGAGGTGGTAGAGGGAAAGACACGGAATGAAATTGTAATCCCTGGCTTGAGCAGCCATTGAGGGAGATAGATCGCCATGTTAGGGATGTTCAGTTCAGCTGCAAATGTGTGTGGTATAATTGGCAAGCAATTGTCGTCGGATCCGCAATGGGGGTACGCTTGCTTACACGAGAAGGCTGTTCACAAAGCTCGTTCGTAATGTTCTTGTACAAGTTGAACTCCACAATGGTGTATAGGATCCAGCATCTGCAATGCACAGTTGCAACAGTGTAGGGCGATCAGCATACGATACAGTGTGACTCAGCCAATGAAGAATGTTAAGATGCTGCCAACACTTTTGCTTAAGCTGACGAAGACGGGGAAGCCAGTTAAGTGGTCGTCGAAAACCAGTCCTAAAAAGCGGTAAAAGTCTACTACATTAAGAATATAGTCATCACGGTAAATTTCTGTGTGAGGGTGAATTATACGATGGCGGTAGATGTGCATGGCGCAAGTCTTGGTGGCTGAAAACTGATAGCCGTGGCGGAGGGCCACGGCCTTCAATTGGCGAAAACTGCCCTGGGACGGAGTCAGGAGGCCCTGAGACTCAAATAGCTAACAAAACAGCTGACTCACCATACGTGCGAGCAGCTTGCACAGAACGTCGGAACGATGATATTTTAAAATCCCCATTCTGAAGGGAATTCGCCATCTCATCAATTGCGGTTGAAGATGACAAGGAAGTGGCGCTGATAATCCACTGATAGATGGTTAATCATTTAGTGATGGACACGGTCTGGCCCAGGGGTTGTGCTGGACAATGTGCAAGGGCACTGAGAAATTCCCACTCACTGAATGGAGCATTATGTGGCTCATAGTGGTATGTAGTAAAAGATAGGAGTTGTCGTTCCACCCGCTGTTTTAGGGTATGAAAGGTGGGGTGGTAATTCTCAGACACAGAGATTCGACCATAATGCCCAGCAAAACGGTCTGTGATTGCGTCAGGGTCGGTATATGCAGCTCCATGTGTGGAAATCTCAGAATACCTGCAGGTGTCTGGTATCCATAAAGGTGTCTGATCTTAGTGCAAATCTGGCAAGGAGAGATTTCCAGTGGTGGAGACGTTCCGTTACCAGCACACCAGCTTTCTTCTTTTAATTAGTTGACGAACCCAGCTACGGAGCCCCTTGAAGGCAGTGAGGTGCTCCGTTGTTGGGTGCCGCTTATGATGTTGGAGAGCCTGCATACAATCTCCAATGGCCACAGCAATACCCGACGATCACCAAGGTACTGTTTTCTGCTGGGGCAACATGAGGAACAAGGGACTGACAATCCAGCTGCAGAAACAACAGTCTTAACAACATTCTGGATGACCAAATCAATGTTGCCATGCAATGGAGATCCAACGGTTGTAGCAGAGGCGAAAGTGTCCCAGTGTGCTTGGAAAGAGCCCATCAGCGCAAGCGTCCAAGTGAGAGACGCTGGCGGAGGGACAAAAAGAGTGGGAAGTGATCACTACTACACAAGTCACTGTGAGCTCTCCAGTGTACAGGTGGTAGAAGGCCAGGACTGCTAACTGAGGGATCAGTAATCGAGTATGTGCCTTGTGCAACACTGAAATGAGTGGGTGCACTTGTATTTAGGAGACAAAGGTCGACTTGAGTTAGTAGATTCTCAACATCTTTACCATGGCTAATAATCTTGGTTCCACCCTACAAAGGGTTATGGGCATTAAAATCACCCAAAAGCAGAAAATGTGGGGGGAGTTAAGAAATTAGGGCAGCCAATACACTGCATGGTACTTCAGCGTCTGGAGAATGTAAACACAGGTCACACCATCGTGGAGGCACCACCAGCTTGCACAGTGCCTTGCTGACAACTTGGGTCCATGGCTTCGTCGTGTCTGCCCTTCACTCGAACCCTGCCATCAGCTCTTACCAACTAAAATCGGGACTTGTCAGACCAGGTCACGGCCTTATCAGTCGTCTAGGGTCCACGAGATATGGTCACAAGCCCAGACGAAGAGGTGTAAGCGATGTCATGCTGTTCGCAAAGGCGCTCTAGTCGGTCGTCTGCTCCCATAGTCCACATACGTCGAATTTTGCCTAACGGATACATTTCTCGTATGTCGCCCCACATTAATTTCTGCTGTTATTTCATGCAGTGTTGCTTGTCTGTTAGCACAGACAAATCCATGCAAATGTCGCTGCTCCTAGTTCTTACGTGAAGGCCGTCGGCTACGGCGTTGTCTGTGGTAAGAGGTTATGTCTGAAATTTGGTATTCTCGGTACACTCTTGACTCTGTGGATCTCGCATATTGAATCCCCTAACGATTTCCAAAATGGAGTGTCCCGTGCATCTAGCTCCAACTACACTACTGGCCATGAAAATTGCTACACCAAGAAGAAATGCAGATGATAAACGGGTATTCATTGGACAAATACATTATACTAGAACTGACATGTGATTACATTTTCACGCAATTTGGGTGCATACATCCTGAGAAATCAGTACCCAGAACAACCACCTCTGGCCGTAATAACGGCCTTGATACGCCTGGGCATTGACTCAAACAGAGCTTGAATGGCGTGTACAGGTACAGCTGCCCATGCAGCTTCAACACCAAACCACAGTTCATCAAGAGTAGTGACTGGCTTATTGTGACGAGCCAGTTGCTCGGCCACCATTGACCAGACGTTTTCAGTTGGTGAGAGATCTGGAGAATGTGCTGGCCAGGGCTGCAGTCGAACATTTTCTGTATCCAGAAAGGCCCGTACAGGACCTGCAACATGCGGTCGTGCATTATCCTGCTGAAATGTAGAGTTTCGCAGGGATCGAATGGAGGGTAGAGCCACGGGTCGTAACACTTCTGAAATGTAACGTCCGCTGTTCAAAGTGCCGTCCATGCGAACAAGAGGTGACCGAGACGTGTAACCAATGGCAGCCCATACCATCACGCCGGGTGATACGCCAGTATGGCGATGACGAACACACGCTTAGTGTGCGTTCACCGCGATGTCGCCAAACACGGATGCGACCATCATGATGCTGTAAACAGAACCTGGATTCATCCGAAAAAATGACGTTTTGCCGTTCGTGCACCCAGGTTCGTCGTTGAGTACACCATCGCACGTGCTCCTGTCTGTGATGCAGCGTCAAGGGTAACCGTAGACATGGTCTCCGAGCTGATAGTCCATGCTGCTGCAAACGTCGTCGAACTGTTCGTGCAGATGGTTGTTGTCTTGGAAATGTCCCCATCTGCTGACTCAGGGATCAAGACGTGGCTGCACGATCCGTTACAGCCATGCGGATAAGATGCCTGTCATCTCGACTGCTAGTGATACGAGGCCGTTGGGATCCAGCACGGCGTTCCGTATTACGCTCCTGAACCCACCGACTCCATATTGTGCTAACACTCATTGGATCTCGACCAACGCGAGCAGCAATGTCGCGATAAGATAAACCGCAATCTCGATAGACTACAATCCGATCTTTATCAATGTCGGAAAGGTGATGGTAACCATTTCTCCTCCTCGCTCGAGGCATCACAACAACGTTTCACCAGGCAACGCCGATCAACTGCTGTTTGTGTGTGAGAAATCGGTTGGAAACTTGTCTCATGTCAGCACGTTGTAGGTGTCGCCTCCGGCGCCAACCTTGTGTGAATGTTCTGAATAGCTAATCATTTGCATATCACAGTATCTTCTTCCTGTCGGTTAAATTTCGCGTCTGTAGCACGTCATCTTCGTGGTGTAGCAATTTTAATGGCCAATAGTGTACTATTGTACTATTTCGCGTTCAAAGTCTGTTAATTCCCGACGTACGGCCATAATCGTGTCGGAAACCTTTTCGAGTGAATCACCTGAGTACAAATGGCTGCTCCGCCAGTGCACTGCCCTTTCATACCCTGTGTACGAGATACTACCGTCATCTGTACATGGGCATATCGCTAACCCACGAATTTTTCACCCCAGAATGGGTTGCTGAAGATGACTGATTTCCTTTAATCGATTTGGTGCAGCATATAGTGCCACCACAGGTTTCAGGGTCCGCTCCGGAGACGAGACGTAACGACTGAGGGGGCCGGGGATGAGGTGAGCAGGTCGTGGGAGAGACGCGTCGGCGCCTCAAAGAGCCGTCCGGTAGCGCAGCCAGAGGCGGCATTAGCTGCCCGCGGCATTCTGGAAGGGTTTGTTGGGGGCGGTGTGGGGCGGGGGCGGGGGGGGGGGGGGGAGCGGGTCTGGCACTGCCGCACCTGTGTGTCCGCCGCGGCCCCGAGGACGCATTATTTATGGCGCGCCTGGAATGCGCGCGTATATAGGAAACCGGTAGCCATCAACGTGAATAAGCAGCCGGCCGTATATTATAGTTAGGCCCTATATACACAGCTCGCGATGGATGTGGCCGGCCGCGAGTTGTCCTACGGCCAGAGGGGGGAAAAAAGAAAAAGGATAGGTGTCTCATTATTAACTGCGGCGGCTACCGAAGATTTCGACGGGGACCCGTCGGGCCCTAACTCAAAGAAATTTGAATGTGATCCAACAAGCGTTACATGACTAATGTTTACGTATTTTATTAGGCCCCGGGCGCGAAAGAAAAAGAAATCGCCGCGGCGTAAAGTTGGGCGCAGGGCGCCCCGCGCGACCTTTACGCGCTGCTCGCTTCCCCAGACGGGCCGAGACGGAATTAAGTCGCAGACTGGAAAGCGCCGCTGCGCCGGTAACGAGAAGTTACGGCGGGGCGCCCGGGTCGCAGGTGCCCGCTGCCGCGCGATTCCGGGCGTACGGCACTCGCGGAGTTATTAGTCGCTACTCTGTTCTGCTGCGCTTTGCCCGTTTCGCATGTGGATCGTTTTGTAAACACTGCTTCGAACTGATTGCAAATAATAAACATACTCTCCATCAGCCAACATTAGAGTCGCAAGTAATGCTGATTGAGCTCGTATCTTAAATAAACAACGTGAGCAGTTGTTACTGCAATCGAGCTTTCCGACCTGCACGCCTCGTGTAGCTTTTATTAAATTTTTATTAGCTCAGCCTGAAGCCCATACTGCCATCTCTCAGAATTCTAGGAATATTCTAGTATTTCAAAGGGTACGATTGTATTTATTTCGAATTCTTGTAATTAGTTTTAAAATTAATGTTTGCCAGTGGACCTGTGCGAAACTTTCGCACTTTTATAATTTTAAGTAATAGCAGTATCTAGAATAAGTGTAGTCGTTGGGATGAGGGTAGTGAAATAATAATCACGAATTTGTGATACATCCTTGTATAAACATTTCCATACATTATTGCTTGTAATTACTAACCTTCAACAGTAATGTTTACGCTTACCTGTTGTTGAAGAGAAGTTTAATGAGAAATTCGATTATTAAATACAAAGAAGTAAATGCGAAATTTGTGGGTTAGAATCTAGTGTTCGTCTCTCACCTGGTATATCACAAGACCACAATAACCTCTAACAGTATTTTCACATTTTAATTGCTCTTTGTACATTATGTAAGCACGTTAGGCCGTAGTAGCGATAGGTAAATCACAATTAAAGGCGACAATGACGAATATGTTTGTCGTTCGGAAAGCATATTCGTTAAAAAAGTCATCTTGAACTACTGGCGGAGACAATGAACTACAACAGTGCTCACTGTTATTATCTATGACAAAAAATGGCTCTGAGCACTATGGGACTTAACATCTGAAGTCATCAGTCCCCTAGAACTTAGAACTACTTAAACCTAACCAACCTAAGGACATCACACACATCCATGCCCGAGGCAGGATTCGAACCTGCGACCGTAGCGGTCACGCGGTTCCAGACTGAAGCGCCTTTAACCGCACGGCCACACCGGCCGGCCTATCTATGACAATTCTGCATACAAATTATCCCGTTAATAACTGCTTTAAAATAATTACAATGGTATTTGTAATAAGATAATATGAAAAGGGAGTGTCTTATTTTTGATTAATAAGTTAACTTCTTAAAATATAGGTATGAAGCCGGGCATCCACTATGCGATTTTGTCTACGATAGTTAAAAGTCTCTTTTATGTTAAAATTTTCCACAAACAGTACGTTTTAGCGCAAAATCTGTATGCAGTGTCAGAAGCCAGTTGAAAAACATTTCTAACGATACATCATTCATACCTGCACAATTAGTAAGTGTTGAGATAAAGAGATATTGACTCGAGAAATATATATTATTTCGATGAAGGTGAATTTGGTAACAGTTAATGAGATTTGATTAACTGTTGGATGGTGTGAGTTTGATGGTTTGCTTACAGGTTACACACAAAAATTCTTGAGGGTATTTTGGTTCTGTCGTCGCAACTACAAAAATTGTGTATTTTTTCACCAGACGCATTTCGCTTTATTGAGGTAAAGCATCATCAGTGTCTGTAATTAAGTTACTTACATTTTGATTTCCTTTAAGATCGAAAAACAGTTTGTTAACAATATGTAGGTTTTTACTTACGTTGATTTCCGCTTGATTTCTCGCCTACATCGAGAAATGCAGTCTGCTAGCACGTCGTTGATGTTTCTCCTCTTTAGACACTGATAGTTGTAGTCTAATTTTTAGTTTCTGTGCAAAATTATGCATTGTTATGCTTTACACAGCACACTTTTCGCAGACCACTGCTTTCTCTTTGTTTTCATACTTCTAAGTATATATTGTGGTTTCTGTTTTGTAGTGTTGCCAACATAACATTGCCATTACTTTGTCTGTGACCTATCCTCATTTTCGTAGTTTATTGTATGTGTGTAATTCTATTTAATTATGTTGCTGTGGACCGGCCGAAGTGGCCGTGCGGTTCTAGGCGCTACAGTCTGGAACCGAGCGACCGATACGGTCGCAGGTTCGAATCCTGCCCTTAGCATAGATGTGTGTGATGTCCTTAGGTTAGTTAGGTTTAATTAGTTCTAAGTTCCAGGTGACTGATGACCTCAGAAGTTAAGTCGCATAGCGCTCAGAGCCATTTATGTTGCTGTGGACTTATATAATGATTAAGAGTAGGGAAATATTCGTGAAGGAATTTTTTTGGGTGGGAGGGGGACAAGCCATGCTGAATGGACATAAGTGTATAGCAGTATGATGGAATGTGAGCTGGAAGAGGAGGGAGGAGCAAGTGGGAGAGGGTGAAGGACGGAAAAATCTCTTTTCTTTTTCATGTAATTTCATCAAGTATTTTCCAATATTTATTTGAAAATTGAGCAACTGTTTACTTTGTGTTAATGCTCTGTGTGTGCGGAAATTTTCTTCGAAGGGGAGGAGGTCTTTACTGATTCTTATGATGTTCACATCATTTTCAATATTACTTGGTATACGATGTTCTTGTTTTAGATGATCTGCAAATGTTGAATGATATGTACCGTATTTAAATTCTCTGACGTGTTCTTTATATCTTGTGTCGAATGTCCTGCCAGTCCTTCCAACGTATATCTTTTCACAATTTCTGCGACTGAGGTGATAGATACTAGATTGTTGGTATCTATCTGGTTATGCTTTCAGTTTTGGATGTGCTTTTGTATTGAGTTGTTTTGTAAGCAATGTTTATATATATAGTATCATACATATTGTTAACGAACCGTTTTTCGATCTTAAGGCAAGTCAAAACGTAAATCACTTCATTACAGACCATTCATGATGCCTTACCTCAATAAAGCGAAACGCGTCTGGTGAAAAAAAAAACGCTTATTTTTTTGTAGTTGCAACGACAGAACCAAAATACCCTCAAGAATTGGAAAGCAACTACGTACAATATGGCCACACAAATGAAGAATTTACACTCAAAATGAATGTGACTAATATATCTTACTGTTTCGCCACCACATTCACATTAAGGATTATGCTGAACGTTTAATCGGTAAACATGGCTGAGTAAGGATCCATGACTAAATCTCATGCAAATTATGGATCTTATAAATTTTTTACTTGCGTTAATTCTGTGGACCAGGCTTTCGATGGGTTTTTGGATGTATTTGCCCGCAATATTTCCCTTTCCTGCGTATCGGGTACTGATATTCGCCTTTCCATGGGCGTCTCGCTCTTCTACATGTAATGTAGTTTTTAGGTCTGATGGCGGTAAAAAGATGTTTTTAAATGTGGCACTTTGAGAGGCGGTCTTTGCTAAATCATTCACCATTTCGTTATATTTAGTATTAGCGTATCCCCTGATCCATATAAATTTTACCGTCTTCCTCACGTTTCATTTTTCTTCGTGGCTTTCATAATGTCCATTACCAGTGAACTAGTTTTCTTGGGAAGGGCTGGTGTCTGCGTGTCTTGGAGCAAGCATCTGCAATCAGCTAAAATCAACTGTTTTTACTGTAAGGTTCTGCAAGTAACGTATAGCTTCAAGCTGAGTTGTGTCTTCTGCAGAAAAACTAAAAATCTTATTGAGAAGCGAAATCAGTTCCTCGGAAGCTGTGCTTTGACGTAGGAACGCGCAACCTGCTGTGCCACTAGCTTTGATTTTGTAGCCGTGAGTAAACATTCGAAATACTCCGGGAAATTATCAGCGATGCAAGTTTCTTGGCTCGTGTAGGTTAGCGCAATGTTTATAGGCGAGCAATAGATAGCTAATGCGTGTGCCATGTAAACATCTGTTCGTCTGATACACTGGCCAGCCTTAACGCGGTTTTAGGCAGCTTACCACACTATCCTATGAAAGCTCCGACTCATACAAAAACAATTTTTATTCAGAATTACTCCGTGATGACGTTTCAAACTTTCAGAGATGATAGAGAAGGCTAAATGTATCAGTTTGAGGCACAGAAACCTTGTCGAGAGACGACCGAGTCGGGAGTTACAAACGAAGATCGGTCTGATTCTAGGGAAGGCAACTTTCGGAGGTGGTAGTATGGACCACAGCAAAAAAAAAAAAAGTGTTTACTTAACATGAACTCTAAAACGCATACCTTAAGAGCTATGGACACTTGTTCAAAGTCTGTTAACTCCCGTCGTGCGTCCATAACCAATTCGGAAACCTTTTCGCACGAATCATCTGAGTACAAATGACAGCTCCGCCGACGCACGGCCTCTTTTACCTCGTGTATGCGATACTACCTTCATCTGTATAAGTGCATATCGCTGTCCCATGTCTTTTGTCTCCTAACTGTAATCGATCTATCCTTCCTTTCTTCCTTCAGCTGAAACAAGCCTTATCCTGCTTTCAAAAGGTGCGCTGTAGATGAGATACCGGCACCAAGTTGTTTTTATAAGTGAACTGCTATGATTTGCGACGGCAGGGGAATACGTCTTAACGATATAATTTCGGAAGACAATGGCTTCAAAGTGGCGTCGGCCAAATTCTTTCCCCACCCTTGTTTATCGGAAACAATCTTCCCTCTCCATTATCTTCGATGTCGTGGCACCTTTTAACCGTGGCTTTACTTCACCGCATCACTTTTTGTGATGATGGATCATACTAGATTAGAGCAATCACTTAAAATTTCCTATATGTGACGTTGCTTGGCAGATGGCGTCGAAGTTTTTCTTATTCGCAACAAAATGTCTCTTCCGGGCGGATTTCAGTCAAAATTTCTTCCTTAGTATTTTATCATTCATCTCTTTAGGCTGTACTGGGCCTCAGAGAGATATTACCCCAGTGCGTAACTTTGCTACCAGTGCCTAAAACTCACCACGATGCGAGACAAAGCTTCAGGTGGACGTTATAACATATCTTAACCTTGTATTTTGCGGAATCATTTGTCAAATTACGGATGATAATACACTGCTTAGTTCACATCTCTAAAACTTAATAGCACAGAAAAAAAATAGATTATCGATGAACATTCAAGCATAAGGGAGGAACGAAATTCATATTTAACCGTCACACACTGTTACAGCAGTGTCCAGACTTTTAGGGATGTATTTACTATAAACAACTAAGAGTTAAATACAGTCCGCAATGTCGAAATATATGTTGAAAGGGTACAGTACCGCCCGACATTGAAAGTAGGTACAACATTCTTCGTTATTCTTGTCAGAACAACATATTTTTTGTAATAGTAACTCAGTTTCACTTAATACACCGAAGCCGGATACCAGTGTAGGAAAGAATGACAATTTATTTATTTAATTGATCACATGTGCACTCCCACAAAATAAATCCCTACATCCAATTTGGTGAGATCTGCAAAATGAATGAATGTATGGTCGTCTGCTAACTGCAGATAGTGAATGTGCAATATATGATCATCTTTGAGACGGTCTTATGGTCCCATTTGGTGGAACCAAAGAGATGAAATTTATCTGAGCTTTGAGCGCCTGAAATGTGGCTGAACAATGGGTAGCATGGTCTTCCCCCACCTCGACGGAGGTGCGAGCTGACCTGAAGAACGGCCATTTTTTCAGCACTCTGCCGCTGGATCTTGTGTTGGTAAGACCTGTCTTAGGTGTGCTGCGTAAAGACAAAAGAATGGAGACATGGTATGCATGTGAAATACTTAAGAGTAGTTTGGAATAATAATTTCTCTATTTCAGGAACTTTTGTGGGGAGAATTAAATGTCAGACAGGTAATATTAAGGGGATCGTGGTAATCTTCGGAAGTGACCAACGGTCACAATGAAACCACGTGTAGCAATAAGTTGAAATACTTCCGAGTGCATAAGTTAAGCTGAATTACTAGCGTGTGTACTATAAGTTGGAAATATTTAAGAAATGGCGTGTTCAGGACTTGAAATTAGAGACGAGTACTTCCACGTGGTGAGTACTGTGTGAGTCTCAATCTGTGTATGAGACAAAGGATAAAGAGAAGTACTCGTCCATGGTATCAGTTGAGGACTCGCGTGTGTGATAAATATGTTCTTAATATTACTTTGCGTGTTATGTTTCCGTGTGACGCTTGATTCAAACTATAATACTCTGAGAGAGAAGCAAGGTGAGTCAGCCGTCTATCCAGCAACGCCACTTGGCTTGCATTGCACAGGAAGATGTGCATATATCCTCCAGAGTTCATAGTAGGAAAGAAAAGTCATAAAGTGGGGCAGTGTCGTGTGAAACTGTGATAAATACTAATTAAAGTGGGAAAGCTGAAAGTGATGTGATTATAACGTTGTGACTATTCTTTGTATTGTATGTTGCCAGTGTGATGTATTTCATGAAATTTAAGTATGTGTGGTTGGCATGGGAGAGTATCAAGATAGTTTCAGAGGCAATGGGTTATGCATGTTCCTTTTTGTACCACTCGGTCTGGAGGAAATTTTCGTGATGATGGGTGTGAGAGTCGAAGTGTGAGATATAGCAAAAGATCCACCATCCTATCCAAAAAGTGCACTGTAGCGTTAAATAATTACGAGACCATAAGATAGAGAATCACCAATGTAAAGCCATGTCCACTGGGCGGAATTCCTCATGTGTTATTGTTGTAGGTTATAGAATTTGTGTGTTTAGTTTATAGAATTTATCGGAATAAATAAGATAGTGAAAAGAAAAAGATTGGTGGCCTTTTCCTTCGAATAGTATGTTGTCATGATACCCAGAATTTATAATGTGTGCGCCATTCATATTCAGTGCGATGGCCACGTGTTGATCAAAGCCGTTGAGTAAGAAAGAAAATGTGGTATTGCCAGTGCGTAGTGAACAGTCAGAGTTGTGTAAATTACTAATAGTTAGATGTGCGTTTCCGTTTCCGTTACGTAATATTCAAACAAGAGAATAACTTGTAACTTAATTGTGAGTACTAGAGTTCATGTTACTCGATAAATAAGAATGAGTCCACTCGCTTGGGAGACCACTCATCTTGCAGGCCTGACTGCTTGATGCCACAGTGTGAGCAAGGCCTGTGGGTGCCTCTCAATGTAGTCAGAAAAAAAATCTGCTACCGAATGTGACGTGCCAGTTTTCTTGGTAGTAGCCTCTTTTCGGTCTCCACTTGAGATTAGTTCATAGCCTGTGTCTACTTAAATACCTCGACCGAAAGTTGCTGTGTGGCTCAAGTAATGAAATGGGTGAAGGCGGTCACCAGTCAAATGAGTAGCGCCGCTATCATTTTAAAGGCAAAATCTTTGAGAAAGTGTAATGGAATGTTGCATTAGCTGCTGGTAGCTGATGAGCATAGCTTGTCATCATTTGGGATAAGGTAACAATGTTGATTGCAAGACGGGCTGGGCTTGCTCCGTGTAACCTACCAGCACAGCGGTAATACACGGCACAGGCAACGGGAAATAAAGCTGGCGAAAGGGGTATTAATTTCGAGTTTGGTTATTCTAGAGGAGAAGGATTGGTGCACAGAAGTTGTTTTCCATGGGCATAAAAAAAATGGTTCAAATGGCTCTGAGCACTATGGGACTTAACTTCTGAGGTCATCAGTCCCCTAGAACTTAGAACTACTTAAACCTAACTAACCTAAGGACATCACAAACATTCATGGGCATCCACTGGACACATCTAAGATTGCACTACGTAGAAAGATAGGGCTTCTAAAGGGAGTAGATAGAATACAAATGAAGGAGTTGTTGTTGGAATATGAAGATTCCCCCCCCCCCCCCCCCCCTCGGTGTACATTGCCAGCAATGCCCATTATGTAGTACCAAATTCTGAGAGGAAATGAAGCACCAGTGTACCAAAACAGTATTGAATTCCTCAATATTTACAGCCATTCTGGAGGAGCTTATCAACCGGCTGACTGGATAATAAAAGAGAGTGATAGCCCATGGGGGGAGGGGGTACGAATTTTGATTGTGCTAAAGAAGTCTATATCCAGCATCATGGAGACAATTGACAATCTAAGGCAGTGCCAGTATGTTGCCATAATAAATTTAATAAGTGGACACCATCAGTTGGAGGTAGTTCTGGAAGACCAATATAAGACACCTTTTTCATTAGTGTGGGGCTATTATCAGTATTTGAGGATGCTGTTCTGGCTGAAGAATACTCCTGTGAAGTTTGTCATGATACAGTGTTTGGAATGCTGTACCAGCGATTTGTTCCCGCCATGTGACACATAGAATGTAACTAGCTGTAGGTTTGTTGTAATGTTTAGATAAGGTAAAATGAATTTCATATTTTGTTGCTGCAACTGTAATACTGGAAGAAATGTTTGTGTTTATTTCTGTTTCATGATACGAGTGGGGTAGTGGCAGTGGTGGAAGGAACGGTCTTCCAGAGTTACTGGCCATCAAAAACGTGACAACGACGGTCGAGTTCCAAAGAAGACATCCCGATGCGACTCATCCAACCTTGCCATAATAATGAAAAACAAAGAAGAATGTTAATAACAGAAAAAGATTTTGTATGGAATAGATACTGTGAAGATCGAGAGAGTTCATGTTGTGCTTTAATCACGAACAGGTGCAAACTCATTCATCCACGTTGTTAATGTTTCATACGTGGCTATTTGTAACTGTATGATTTCACTGTAATAAAGTGGATAAAAAGTGAAGTTATTAATTTTGAAGTGTTCAGTCGATAAGTTTATATGACGATAATTGTTACGAATTGTGTCTGAGTGGAATATATTGTGCATTAAGTGAAGCTGATTTTTTTAAAGTTTAAGTGAGCTTAACGAAATGGAAGATCAGATTATACGGGATAAAGCTATCTTTGGAATATTGAATGCATGCACGTGATATTTTATGGATTTATCAAATTATAGGCGAAATAAGTTTTTAAGTGACAGGAATAAATCAACAGACAAAGATAATCTTTGCACTTGAAGCGTGGCTGCAGCGGACCACTATACTAAAGTCGCTGGATATTGTAAGTTACATTAAATGCAATTTTAAAATGGAAAGTCATACTAATTTTGGAAAAGTGTTAGTTGGGACTAGTCCAAAAGCCAATTGTTTTTTAAAAGTGAAACTTTGTGAGTCTGTGTTTTTCTTAGTGAACAATGATAAACTGTTCCAACATTAAATGTTATTAGGACCAAAGATCAATTGCTACGAAAACTTGACAGAAAGTGTGTAGGCATCCGGATTTTACGGACCTTACATGAGCTTCATCCACAACGACAGAATGATAGAGTATGAGATCCTCAGAAAATAATAATTACATTATATCAACAAAAAGCAATTGCAGTTAATTTCATGTACCGGAAACTAACAAAACAATATCTACCAATATATGGACTGGCATGAACAAACAAGTTAAAGTGAAATGCATTTTGGAGACGAACCGAGCAGGTGGTTAATGATACCGTAAAACTCCCATTTAACAAGAGAACGGTGAGCTTCAGCTCAGAAAGGGAGAGGGCCAGAACAATACATTATTCCTTTTAACATAAATAAGGCAGGGACCAAGGGTAAGTGGCTGCACGTCAATAACAGGGCTAGGCTGCGACCTATCAAGAAAAATAAAAATGTTTATTCACCTCTAGCGAGGCGGTGATTGGCTGAAGCCATACTTGCCGAAGCAGACGCGACACGGTGGGGAGATACACAATATATAAAATCATTTTGAGACTTAAAAGTCACTGTCTCTCTCTCGTCTCACAGTGGACTGCAGAAGAGTGTGGAAATAAGCGAAGGCATGGAGAGCTTTGCTTTTTGCGAAGTGAGGACGATATGCTTCACGATGGTGGCAGATAATAAAGCAGTAGTTAATTATTCTGTGGGAATTTTTGGGGGCAAAGAAATTGTGCATGTCGCTCCAACCCATAGCGAATGTGCAATAGCTATTATTTCGACTAGGGAAAGATTAACGTTCTACAGAACACAGGAAAGTTGCGATTGTGTGAATTCAGTCAGAGTAGTGAATTAGTGTTTCAGATCCAGCACGAACTTGGTAAGTACCATCGCGCATTAGGCCACAGTAAATGTTGAGTCTTAGATTTTTCTCACTCCAACTTGTGTACGCTTTGACCAATGAATATCAAAAGCTAGGATATTAACCTACCCTCACATTGAATACATGAGAGTTTTTTTCATTGGTTCAAAAAGTAAATTTATTATGCACCAACTCAGTGCGTTAACCAGCTATGACAGTATAGATTTAAATTAGCTGAGGAGGATTTTTGATAATCATTCTTTCCTGTGATAAAAAAATTTTCATATGTAGGGATACCGATTTTAATAATCGTCACTTCAATTTGTCCAAGACAAATATTTTGTTATTGAGTGTCAAAAGTAATTGAACATGATTGTTGTTTATCACTTGACCCCTGAAAGCAACAGTTGATAAATTATATGTAGAATAAAAAAGGGGAATAGCTGTGTTGTCTTTCTAGAAAAGACCCCAAACTTTCACTTTTATTAATTCATGCATTTTAAGTGTGTGACAGCAGCATTTCTAATGATTTTTGTTATGATCCGTAACTGATATTAGCTGCCTTACAGGGCCAGAGTCATATTTATTTAGAATGTCTGTTTGACACCCTGGGCTTCAGAAGGCAGTTCAGATGTTTTGTCTAAAATGGCTCTGAGCACTATGGGACTCAACTGCTGTGGTTATCAGTCCCCTAGAACTTAGAACTACTTAAACCTAACTAACCTAAGGACATCACACACATCCATGCCCGAGGCAGGATTCGAACCTGCGACCGTAGCAGTCCCACGGTTCCGGACTGCGCGCCTAGAGCCGCGAGACCACCGCGGCCGGCTGTTTTGTCTATTTGCGCGCTAAGTGGTAAGCTAAGTCAGCACACATTAGTATACTCACTATGGAGATACAACGATCAGACATACGACAAGTGAATACCTTTGGGTTGCTATGTCGACAAAATAATAAACAAGACCGTGGTAAGGAAATTTTTATAATCATGAATACTACTAAAGCTACTGCTACCAATACGCTTACACCCTCGACGATCGACTGATAAATCTGAACCTGCATATTGATTATATCTTCGGAACTATACAGTGTACAGCAGCTACAAAATCTGCTTTGCTTTATTGTAATAGCATATCGCAACTGACAGGTAGCACCTTTTCCTCACCAAGCACTAAAAGTTGCCGCGCCAGTGTGAGTTTCAGCATTTGTTAGACGGAGTATTTATGGGATTGAAGCCTCGTCATTGTCTAATATATGTTGATGATATAACTGTGTTCTGAAGAGACAGTGAGGAACATAGAAAACGATTGAGAGAGTTCTTTAAAAAGCTGCAGGTCTGACGTTGAGTACAGGTAAGTGTCATTTTGCATTTGAGAAAGTAGGTTAGTTAGGACACGTGATTAGCAAAGATGTCGTGAGAATGGTTCCAGCGACATAAATCCCAGCACCGTGGCGGTCTGTGTGACGAGCCAGCAAAAAGATTGTCACCTTGAAGACAAGTTCATAGTTAATAAGGCCTACACACATAGTTAGTATTATGGATAGTAGTAGTTGTCATGGAAAATGTAGACCTACCACACAGTCGTCTGGCTTTCACTATGCTATCAGACCACCTGCCTAGAGTTGATTGCACGTCACTGTCAAAAGGTCTTTTATCTCCACCTTCTTGATGGTTCCCTTGGAACACATTTCTGACCATATGTCCAAATGACCGTTTTTGCTCCATATCCTCTCAGGGAATGTTACCAGCTGTTTTTCCCCATTTTGCAAAATTCCCCTGTGCACAGAGTGCAAGCAAAAGGCATGACAAGACTTTCGAGGCAACTTACTCACAGATAAAAGAGTGAAACAGACAGGGCTCCAAAAACTATTTTCTTTCATATCACAGAGGGACCGAGCGGAAACTCCACTGCATGAAGTCAGGATAGCAGTTTGGTACCTGTGAAGCGTTCCTGACACTAGTAAAACATTATCAAAGTCTAATTATTTGTTAATCATGTTTACATTTGTCTTGTTCCACACCAGCCTTATAGCTGATGCCTCATTCAGTTGCGTGTTGAATTCCCGCTGACGACTGCCGAGTCGGCTCGTCATCTGCAGGCCCAGGCGAAGAGTGAGTGACCTCACAAACTGGCGCGCTGCCAGCGCGGCTATGACCCAGCACGAATGGCCTCGTACAGACTGCTGGAGTGTGCTCAGTCCCACTCCGAATTCTATGACAACCATTGATGAACCATCTGCGATGTGGTGTTGTCGGAAGTCATGTCGTCGGTCGAGCCTCTTCTTACTAACGAGGTAGGTTTCAGCACCTAGGGGCGAGTGTTGAACAGGAACAGGGACCCCAAGAGGCTCCTTTACGAGTTTCTGCGCTGAAGTTCGGTGCTGTCAGCATTTTGCGATGTTGTGTTGTCGAAGACAGTCAGCTTCTCCATCAGAAATGGTAGGCGGTGAACAGTATGAAGCTCATCGTGCAAAGACCTCCATCTCAGGTATACACTCCTGGAAATGGAAAAAAGAACACATTGACACCGGTGTGTCAGACCCACCATACTTGCTCCGGACACTGCGAGAGGGCTGTACAAGCAATGATCACACGCACGGCACAGCGGACACACGAGGAACCGCGGTGTTGGCTGTCGAATGGCGCTAGCTGCGCAGCATTTGTGCACCGCCGCCGTCAGTGTCAGCCAGTTTGCCGTGGCATACGGAGCTCCATCGCAGTCTTTAACACTGGTAGCATGCCGCGACAGCGTGGACGTGAACCGTATGTGCAGTTGACGGACTTTGAGCGAGGGCGTATAGTGGGCATGCGGGAGGCCGGGTGGACGTACCGCCGAATTGCTCAACACGTGGGGCGTGAGGTCTCCACAGTACATCGATGTTGTCGCCAGTGGTCGGCGGAAGGTGCACTTGCCCGTCGACCTGGGACCGGACCGCAGCGACGCACGGATGCACGCCAAGACCGTAGGATCCTACGCAGTGCCGTAGGGGACCGCACCGCCACTTCCCAGCAAATTAGGGACACTGTTGCTCCTGGGGTATCGGCGAGGACCATTCGCAACCGTCTCCATGAAGCTGGGCTACGGTCCCGCACACCGTTAGGCCGTCTTCCGCTCACGCCCCAACATCGTGCAGCCCGCCTCCAGTGGTGTCGCGACAGGCGTGAATGGAGGGACGAATGGAGACGTGTCGTCTTCAGCGATGAGAGTCGCTTCTGCCTTGGTGCCAATGATGGTCGTATGTGTGTTTGGCGCCGTGCAGGTGAGCGCCACAATCAGGACTGCATACGACCGAGGCACACAGGGCCAACACCCGGCATCATGGTGTGGGGAGCGATCTCCTACACTGGCCGTACACCACTGGTGATCGTCGAGGGGACACTGAATAGTGCACGGTACATCCAAACCGTCATCGAACCCATCGTTCTACCATTCCTAGACCGGCAAGGGAACTTGCTGTTCCAACAGGACAATGCACGTCCGCATGTATCCTGTGCCACCCAACGTGCTCTAGAAGGTGTAAGTCAACTACCCTGGCCAGCAAGATCTCCGGATCTGTCCCCCATTGAACATGTTTGGGACTGGATGAAGCGTCGTCTCACGCGGTCTGCACGTCCAGCACGAACGCTGGTCCAACTGAGGCGCCAGGTGGAAATGGCATGGCAAGCCGTTCCACAGGACTACATCCAGCATCTCTACGATCGTCTCCATGGGAGAATAGCAGCCTGCATTGCTGCGAAAGGTGGATATACACTGTACTAGTGCCGACATTGTGCATGCTCTGTTGCCTGTGTCTATGTGCCTGTGGTTCTGTCAGTGTGATCATGTGATGTATCTGACCCCAGGAATGTGTCAATAAAGTTTCCCCTTCCTGGGACAATGAATTCACGGTGTTCTTATTTCAATTTCCAGGAGTGTATATTCGGCTGATTTGTAGACTGTTCTAGTGTATCTAGGACGTAGATTCGCTATAGTATCGTAATCATGGGATCGAGTGCTATTATTGTCAACACCATAGATCCTAATGATCAACTGCTTGTGAGCTGGAGAGCTAGAGTCGGTGGGCGTTGTAACGTGCTGAGGCCTGACCCAATTGCGACATACCGCTTATGTCTTGGTTCTATCTCTGCCCTTGGCATGACCGCTGTTTGCTTGTAGCAAGGTGAATGAGTTTTAATGAAATTTTCCAATTTTCAACCCCTTCCTATTCTGTGCCTTAACAATATTACCAAATTTAATACAAACTTTTAAAGTACATTAATCAAGGGAAACACAGAGAGAGAGAAATACCGGCATACCATGTGAAACTCTTTTTTGCATGAAATATTCAAGACAAATCTTGGAGCATGGAGATCAGTTTTCTTATCTCTGCATGCCCCGCACCTAAACCCACTAGACTTTCATGAACTGGGCATTCGAAAATTTTTCTGAAAATGACCTGTGGTGCATCATGCACAATATTCCTGTGAAAGACGGCAAAGCCATAAGCAATATTTCATGTATACATTATAGCATCTGCGATTCAAAGCAATGGCACGTTGATGTTTGAATCAATGCAAATGTAGGGCATTTAGAACATTTCACATAAAAAAAGAGTTCCATGTTGTATGCTGGTATCTGCTGTTCTCGTATGTTTTCCATGATTAATGTACTGTCAAGACTCACAGAAGATAAGGTCTGTCATGGAAATAAAGAGTTTGTCGCCCATTGGCATATAACACTTCTTACTTCTGTATGCGTGTAATATGTGCTGAAAGTTGTCCGTACCCTCTTGTTACAAATTGTAAACAGTAGTCAGTCACTTGGGCTCATAACATTTGTTACATCAGGGAACCAGGACTGCATAGGGCCTTATACAGTTTTTTCGCCTTTATGTTCTTTCATATTTGCACTATCGGACAAAAAGATTTCAACAACATGTAGAAACTGTAAGAGAGAACTAATGTCAGTATGCTGGTATGAGTAACTGATTAAGGTTTCAGAGCAATACGAGCAAATAATCGGTGTATGTGAATATTTCCTTAGAAGGACGCCGTGAGTGAGAGGTCGCAAAAGGCCAATGATGTTCACGGCATCCGACATCCCACATGGGTCTGCCATGCAACCACAATATTAGCTGCTAATGGCAACAGAGGACGGGACCGTAGGTATCCAACAGTAAACACAGCATAATGCTACGGAGTGTAGTTGAACTGCTCAGGCGAGGAGTAACTCACAACAGTGCTTCAATGCTAAAAATGGTTCAAATGGCTGTGAGCACTATGGGACTTAACTTCTGAGGTCATCAGTCCCCTGGACTTAGAACTACTTAAACCTAACTAACCTAAGGACATCACACACATCCATGCCCGAGGCAGGATTCGAACCTACTACCGTAGCGGTCGCGCGGTTCCGGACTGTAGCGCCTAGAACCGCTTGGCCACTCCGGCCGACCGCTTCAGTGCTAATGGTGTTCATACAAAGCAGAGCAATGGCAACGGTAAACAAATACTGCATTATATCCACAACAACAGTTACCGAAGTTGACATTTCGGCAGTCTCCACTCCTTCCAAATTCAAAGAAATGGTATCGGCAGCAATTGACAGGTTTATACCAAATAAATTAACAAACGGCGGAGCTAATCCTCCTTGGTACACAAAACGGATAGAACACTGTTGCAGTAACAACGAAAAAGACATGCCAAATTTAAAAATATGCAATAACTCCAAGATTGACGATCTTCTGCAGAAGCTCAAAATTTAGCAAGGACATCAATGCGAGATGCTTATAGTAGTTTCCACAACGAGACTTTGTCTCGAAACCTGTTCGAAAATCCAAAGAGATTCTGGTCGTATGTGCAGTATGCTAGCGGCAAGATACAATCAGTGCTTTCTCTGCGTGTCAGCAATGGAGATACTATCGAAGACAGAGCTGACAAAGCAGAGTTACTAAACACAGCCTTCCGAAATGCCTTCACAAAAGAAGACAAAGTATATATTCCAGAATTCGAATCAAGAACAGCTGCCAATGTGAGTAACGTAAAAGTAGATATGCTCGGAGCAGTGAAACAACTTAAATCACTTAATAAAAGCAAGTCTTCTGGTCCACACTGTATACCAATTACGTTTCTTTCAGAATGTGCTGATGCAGTAGCTCCATACTTAACAGTCTTATACAACCGTTCGCTCGACGAAAGATCCGTACCCAAAGACTGGATAGTTGCACAGGTCACACCAATATTCAAGAAAGCTAGTAGGAGTAATCCACTAAATTACAGGCCCATATAACGTCGAAATGCAGCAGGATTCTGGAACATATATTGTGTTCGAACATTATGAATTACCTCGAAGAAAACGGTATATTGACACACAGTCAACGCGGATTTAGAAAACAATGTTCTTGTGAAACTCAACTAGCTGTTTTCTCGCATAAAATATTGAGTATTACTGTGAACGAAGCTCAGATTTATTGCGTATTTCTTGATTTCCAGAAGGCTTTTGGTACTGTACCACACAAGCGGCTTGTAGTGAAATTGCGTGCTTATGGAATATCGTCTCGTTATGTTACTGGATTCGTGATTTCCCGTCAGAGAGGTCACACTTCGTAGTAATTGACGGGAAATCATCGAGTAAAATAGAAGTGATTTTTGGCGTTCCCCAAGGTAGTGTTATAGAGCTTTGCTGTTCCTTCTCTATATAAACGACTAGGGAGACAATCTGAGCAGCCGTCTTAGGTTGTTTGCAGATAACGCTGTCGTTTATCGACTAGTAAAGTAATCAGAAGATCAAAACAAATTGTAAAATTATTTAGAAAAGATATCTGTATGGTGCAGAAACTGTTAAACTTCGGTTACACGATAAATCAGTCAAATCTAAAGGTCGTAAATTCAACAAAATACCTAGGAATTACAATTCGAATAACTCAAATTGGAAGGAACACATAGAAAATGTTGTGGGGAAGGCTAGCCAAAGACTGCTCTTAATTGGCAGCACACTTAGAAAATATAACAGATCTACTAAGGAAACTGGCTACACCACGCCTGTCCGTCCTCTTTTAGAATACTGCTGCGCGGTGTGGGATCCTTACCAGATAGCACTGACGGAGTACATAGAAAAAGTTCAAAGAAGGGCAGCACGTTTTGTATTATAGCGAAATGATACAGGATATGGGATGGACATCATTAAAGCAAAGGCGTTTTTCATTGCGGAGGATTCTTCTCACGAAATTCCAATCACCAACTTACTCTTCCGAATGCGAAAATGTTTTGTTGACGCCGACCTACATAGGGAGAAATGATCACCATGATAAATTAAGGGAAATCAGAGCTCGCACGGAAAGATATAGGTGCTCGTTCTTGCGCGCGTTGTGGGAGATTGAGTTAATAGTGAATTGTGAAGGTGGTTGCATGAACGCTCTGTCAGGCACTTGAATATGATTTGCAGAGTATCCATGTAGATGTAGGCGTAGATGTAGAAAGGAACTCAAGGAACTTCACAGAGTGAGAAAGAAGTAGCAGATGAAATATATGCGTTGCTACAAGATGAGTCAGTGGAATGGGTGGTGTATCCGCTCGACTGTGCGGACAACATATATGAGGAGTAAAATGATGACGATACGTGCTTAACAAGTGAAAGTGATACTGAAACAGGTGTCTAGCAATGTAACTCATCATCAGTGTCGGGCAGAGAGTCACAAATCACGTCTCCATTGAAATGTAGTAAAGGACAACCGTTGTCCATGGAGAGAGTACTAAACATAATTATGTACATGGAAGATCATACGCAGCATATCAGAAAACGATTATGAACAGACTTCGAATAAGTCGCAGCAATATGACCGCGTAGTGCATCAAAAAACTATCTCAAGTATGTTCGATATAGTTTACAGGACGTGCACGATAGTCACCTACTACGTGAGGCACATTAAATTGCGCGTGATATTGATTGCAGTGATTTCAAGGGAAGCAGTGGATGGTTGCATAACTTCAAACAGTGCTGCAGAATTGGAAGATGTAATTTAACGAAATTTCAAACGAAGCATCAACCTGAAGACGCATAGAAAACTGCGTAATCGGCCCGAAAATTTGTAGATGAGATAAGTAAACTTATCCCCTCGTTCAGTAAGGGATTTTTTTTCAACTCCGACCAATCGGGATTGGAAGAGGAAATGCATATGAAAGGAACGCTGGAATTTAGAGGAACCAAGAGAGTTGTCTCAGGATCAGCTAACAACAATGCCTTAACGCATTCGCACACAATTATGCCGACTGTTAATCCAATTGGTAAATTGGCTGGAAAGTTATTTATTGTGCTGCGAGAAACCGGAGGTGCTCTGCCTCCGATAATTCTTTCTCGTGTACGTGATCTTGTAAGGGCAGTAGGGAATATTTACATCGCAGCAAAAAAGAGTGGGAAAATGGGTGTAAGAGAACTACAACTATGGTATGGTCACTGCTTTAGGCCAATAGGGTGGTCAAAATAACTTGCTTTCTCTTGACTCTTGGTCTGCTAATAAAAATCACACACCTTTAGAGTAAACAATACCTCCTGAAAAGTGCATGATATTGCAGTTCATATCACCTGGAACCAATCAACGAATTCAGCCTCTGGATGTTTGTTTTACCCCTGCCTATAAAAGACATCGCACTATCTGCAGCTACGTCTTAAGGATAGCCAATTTCACGATAAGCTCCATGACAAACTGTTTCGCATTCGATTGCATGCCATCACATTCCATCAGTTCTCATCACATCGTTACAGTAATATGATACGGTATGAATTCTTTAGGAGTGGACACCTAGCTGAACGTCCTTCACGGTTTGTAACTCCCAAGGAGTTCGCCTTCGATCTTGACTGTGCGAACCTTTGTGATATCTGTGGCGTGCCATTTTTCATTCGGTGTTCATGATGCCAGCTAATGGTTTGTTTTGAACATTTCTTGAATGTCGACGATGTTCATTTTGTGAAGTGTAATGCATACTTCCGATAGAAGGTTGATCTCTGCACCTTCCCTACGTTCATACACATGGTGAGTCATTAGCAGCCAATACGTTTCCTATCGTAATTAACACAATACTTTCAAATGAGCCTCACTAAAGATTGAAGTTGCGACGTCGCACTCAAGAACTTCTCACGGATGTCGATGTTTATTGACATTATATCTCTTGAACTATGTCTTGTGCAGCAGTACAATTTTCTAGGTCATTCGGAGATATATCTGGATACTGTCTGCAGATGTGTTTCCAATACAGTTGATAGCAAAGAAATGATAAATTAAAACTTCATGCTTGATACTGAAATTTTACTGCATGTAGAGGATGTCAGTGAGCAAAAGTTTCGGAAAGGTTCGAAAAAATGTGCAAAGCTTGTTTCAAATAAAGGATTAATACGGTCTGGGTAAATTGCGCGCTGCGAGCAATGATGATTGGAGACATTACTAAGTGGTACTTCCTAAATTTAATTCTTGATTTCTTGTGTTAAACCGTTAACGTAAGATTTTATCTGTTATTGAGTAGATTATGATAGCATTTTAGTTTTTAAATTCGGTCAACAGTTGTTAGAAATATTGAAATTCAAATTTTTGTTGCTGACAGAAGCTGTTACACAGGTAGCCTGCCACTGGGCACGGTCGATGGACTGACTGAGGGACCATTTTTGTCGTTTAGTAGTACATGAAAACCAACAAAAACTATCAGCTACAACAAAGGGCCAGGAACAACAACAACACTTAACAAACACAGGGCAACATGCATGGTACAAGCTAACATACAGCACATGCTGAAGAAACGACTCCAAATATCATAATGCACAAGCTACACAATACAGAAAACCCTCAACACCAATCACACCTTCACAGTCTAAGTTCATCCCAGTGAATGTGTTTACAAAGGACAACCATCCAGCCTTTGAGCCTTAAACAAATACATTTGTCGTGCATACCACATTGATTTTTGCGGTTATTTCACGCAGTGTTGCTTGTTTGTTGGCACTGACAGCTCTACGCAAACGCCGCTATTCTTGGTCGTTTAAGTAAAGGCCGTCGGCCAATGTGCGAGGTAATGGTTCAAATGGTTCTGAGCACTATGGGACTTAACATCTGAGGTCATCAGTCCCCTAAAACTTAGAACTACTTAAACCAAACTAAGCTAAGGCCATCACACACATCCATGCCCGAGGCGGGATCCGAACCTGCGACCGTAGCGGTACACTCTTGATACTGGAATATAGAATTCGCTAACGATTTCCATAGGATAATGTCCCATGTGTCTAGCTCCAAATGCCATTCCACATTGAAAGCCTGATAGTTCCCGTTGAGCGCCCGTAAACACATCGGAAACTCTTTCACATGAATCACCCGAGTACGAATGACAGTTCTGCCAGTACACTGTCCTTTTTATACCTTGTGTATGATATACTACCGCAATTTGTATATGTTCATGTCGCTATCCCACGACTTTTGTCCCCTCAATGTATAATGAAGCAGACAGAATATACTGAGCTAAACAGCGTATGACACATACTGTCTTTTTGGAGGATTTGCAAAACATGATGAACATACGCCCACACAGTACCACGATGTCACTACGATCACTGTGCTAAAAGGCTGTCAGCCACTGGATGAGATGAGAGAGATAGTTGATTTCCTGCGACAGATGAGATAGTATGAGTGAATAGTTGATCAGGTGATGCATAGTATTCAAGCTGCAGTCGGAAAAATAAAGGAACATGTCGACATGAAGGTCAGAATAAGATAATATCATGCAGGCCAGAAAGTCCTTGTGAAATCTTACTGTCTTTGTAACAAAAAGGAGATATTATGCCATACATTTTTCTCTGTGTATAATACGCCAATGCAAATCCGAAGAATTGCGCGTGCCACCATGGTAGAATTAGAGAGAAAATCAGTTCGGGTGCATTACATCAGCCATATCAAACCCTTCCTGAAATGAAAAATAATATAAGGTGGTGGAACAAGCAGAAGAGGCAAGTTTGTGTGCAAAATTAATTGTGTTTCCTACAATGTTGTGTAAGAGTTTAGGCTAAGGTATAGAGTTTGTGGTTGCTGCAAATGGAAGTCAGCGTAGAGTTAACTGAAAATCTGGGATTTCACAGGGATGTGAAGACCCAGGAATAATAAACTACGTTAGTGTTGAGTGGATAAAAAAATTGACTGTTGTGTGGAAAAGTTTACTGCAACTCCAAGTACTGTGGTAATTACATTAAGATTGTTTCTAGTTGGTAGGTTGGGTTAATGTCGTTTTACGTATTTACTCCACATCGGTGCCCTGTTGGATCACATGTTATGGAGGGTTCTTTGTATATGTACACAAGACTGTAGCATTTGGACAATGTTTTATTGCAAGGAAGAGAGTAGATGTGGAGGTTCAATATCATGGTACATGTAAACGAGTGATATAGATTGCTGGGGACATTTTTTACAAATTTATTTAAGGAGCGCGTAAGAAACAGGTAATGGAATGGTAAACAAGTTTTCTTTTCTTATGAGGTACAGAAAGGACGATCAGTTATTAAGGAAATATGAGGCACGCATCCTTCAGGATGACATGCATTGGTCAGGAACAATTATACTGAAATTAATGGAACATTGATATGAACAGGGGGACTCTGCAATGATATATGTTATTTTGTTAATTTAGAGATTCAGTGGAAAGGAGATAAGGAAGAGGAAAGAGAAAAAATAAAAACAGGATAATCGTGGACACGAAAAGCTTGTGACAAAGAAGTAACTAAGATGCAGTCAACATTAATAAGAGAGATTTAATGAGAACACATGACAGCACTAACATGAAGGTAGGTAGGTGTTGAATGAAAATGTGTGAATATCGAAGTAAGTACTGGATTCTGTGCCCTGCACGTCTGAAGTGTATTCATATGATGCGGTACTTTTTTCATGAGATACTTTCCACAAAAGGGGAATACAACGCAATTGGCATAACAGTGGGGAAAGATCAATCATGAAAAGAATAAGCTAGTAAAGAGACAGATAGACAGAAGATTTGAATGCGGGAGAAAATAGAACAAAGATAAAATAAAGAAGAAATAGGAAAGGGAAATGAAAATGCATGGTCGCGGATATGAGCTCAACACCGGTGACGTTCTTTTTCCTCATTAATTATTTGTTAGACGAGGCGTGTTGGTAATAATGAGTGTATTGCCAGCACGATGATAAGCATACATTTGTATCAGTTGCATGAAGGAAAAGTGGTGGTGTTAGTGCACATCAGTTAACAATAACCTGACTAACCGTTAATCGGATGGTGATTATGTGCATATTAGGACTGTGTACATATTAGAGCTGTTTTTGTTAATGAGAAGAATTGGTGAAACGTAACAATGAATGATTTGGGATGGAAAGTTAAAGCATAAAAGAATTTCACATTTTGTCAAGTTATTAAAAAAATCGGAACTTAACTGTAAAGTCATAAAAATGAATCAGTAACGATGAAGAGTGTAATCAAGTGTATTTACTGTAGGCATTTGCATTAAGATAGAGTTCTAATCTATGTGCTTCCGAGAACTGCGAAGATCGAGACGAGAATGCATTGGGGTACGAACCAGCAACACACACACACACACACACACACACACACACACACACACACACACACCCACACACGCTACCCCACAGGATTAGGTGGCCGTGAAGGCGAAGCAGCTGAGAGCATTGCCCAGCCGTTAAGATTCTGTGCGGAAACAGGTGTTCCCGGCGGCTGTATTTATTTCAGGTAGCAAAGATACAGCAGTCAGTCACAAGCAATGTTTATTGCAAATCCAGATATCTGTCACTGCGTGACCATCCTCAATGCCAAAAGACATATAAAGAACCAGTTACAATAAGGTAACATTCATGCCTTATTATATGTACAGTTATGTAAAATTCAAATGTGGGTCAGTGATAAAATACACACCAGTAAATGAAATTTTATAAAATAGTGTTGAAAAAGTAATCTTTCTACAGACGAGGTGTCTATAGGATTGAATGTCGTGAGTGTGATGCTCGCTGTGTGGGACAAACTAGTAGACGGCTTGAAGCCAGGTTCAGCGAACATGTCGCTTTACATCGCGGAAATGCAACAGAAAAACTTCTTGAAAGTGAGGACAGTGTACCAGTTTTGTCTCCACATATGTTGATGCTCCATCCACGTGAATATGGGAGACTTATCGAACTGCTGGAGGAACTTGAAATTTTTTACCATCAGGTGTCATCTCGTAGGACACTGCTTAATAACCAGGTAGCCACAAGAAGCTCCCAAAATTGGGAATTATTAAACAAATCACTGTTATTTCACTACTATGGACCGATTCCAATGGACGCACTGACCTAGCAATAATGACCTACTTCTGATTACACTCATTCTAGGTCGCATATGAGCGCATAGTTTCTGTGGGCAAATACACTCCTGGAAATGGAAAAAAGAACACATTGACACCGGTGTGTCAGACCCACCATACTTGCTCCGGACACTGCGAGAGGGCTGTACAAGCAATGATCACACGCACAGCACAGCGGACACACCAGGAACCGCGGTGTTGGCCGTCGAATGGCGCTAGCTGCGCAGCATTTGTGCACCGCCGCCGTCAGTGTCAGCCAGTTTGCCGTGGCATACGGAGCTCCATCACAGTCTTTAACACTGGTAGCATGCCGTGACAGCGTGGACGTGAACCGTATGTGCAGTTGACGGACTTTGAGCGAGGGCGTATAGTGGGCATGCGGGAGGCCGGGTGGACGTACCGCCGAATTGCTCAACACGTGGGGCGTGAGGTCTCCACAGTACATCGATGTTGTCGCCAGTGGTCGGCGGAAGGTGCACTTGCCCGTCGACCTGGGACCGGACCGCAGCGACGCACGGATGCACGCCAAGACCGTAGGATCCTACGCAGTGCCGTAGGGGACCGCACCGCCACTTCCCAGCAAATTAGGGACACTGTTGCTCCTGGGGTATCGGCGAGGACCATTCGCAACCGTCTCCATGAAGCTGGGCTACGGTCCCGCACACCGTTAGGCCGTCTTCCGCTCACGCCCCAACATCGTGCAGCCCGCCTCCAGTGGTGTCGCGACAGGCGTGAATGGAGGGACGAATGGAGACGTGTCGTCTTCAGCGATGAGAGTCGCTTCTGCCTTGGTGCCAATGATGGTCGTATGCGTGTTTGGCGCCGTGCAGGTGAGCGCCACAATCAGGACTGCATACGACCGAGGCACACAGGGCCAACACCCGGCATCATGGTGTGGGGAGCGATCTCCTACACTGGCCGTACACCACTGGTGATCGTCGAGGGGACACTGAATAGTGCACGGTACATCCAAACCGTCATCGAACCCATCGTTCTACCATTCCCAGACCGGCAAGGGAACTTGCTGTTCCAACAGGACAATGCACGTCCGCATGTATCCCGTGCCACCCAACGTGCTCTAGAAGGTGTAAGTCAACTACCCTGGCCAGCAAGATCTCCGGATCTGTCCCCCATTGGGCATGTTTGGGACTGGATGAAGCGTCGTCTCACGCGGTCTGCACGTCCAGCACGAACGCTGGTCCAACTGAGGCGCCAGGTGGAAATGGCATGGCAAGCCGTTCCACAGGACTACATCCAGCATCTCTACGATCGTCTCCATGGGAGAATAGCAGCCTGCATTGCTGCGAAAGGTGGATATACACTGTACTAGTGCCGACATTGTGCATGCTCTGTTGCCTGTGTCTATGTGCCTGTGGTTCTGTCAGTGTGATCATGTGATGTATCTGACCCCAGGAATGTGTCAATAATGTTTCCCCTTCCTGGGACAATGAATTCACGGTGTTCTTATTTCAATTTCCAGGAGTGTATATTTCGCACATTATTGCATGATGTCATCGAAAGTTTATTAGTTTTAACAACAAACTGTGTAAATTATAATGTATTTTTATGTGAAACCTATGAGAGAGGACATTACAAGGAGAAAGATTTCAGGTCCTTTTGCCATACCGATACTGGTGCGATAGCTTACAGCACAATTTAAATTCCTTCAGCTAAGAATTTAACAATGTTTTAATAAATTTTATTATTTTAGGTATTCTGAATAAGACTGTCTGTATTTTTTAACCTATGTTCAGCTTCAAGTCTGCAGCAGTAACTAACAGTAGTAGGGCAACAGGGCTATGAGGACGTTTTGTTAATGCAAATTGCCTACATAAAGGGCAAGTATACATTCAGGGGCAAACATACTGTTCTCTTCCGATTGACAGGTCCTTAACCTATTGCTATGCTAAGAGGATTGTGACTCCCTAGGGATAATCCATCCTTTTGATTGGCAGGTCCTTAACCTGTTGTTTAGTTAAGTGGTTTTTCAAGAAACCCCAGTCCACCCCATCCGCTCTTTCTCCCCCACCCCATCTGCCTCCCTCACTTTTCTGGGAACTCCCTCACCGATACAAACAAGCTTTCAATATCAATGTGACTGACCAATTAATTAAGTTGATCAATTAATTAAGCTCAACCTGCCTGGGAAACCTCCCTCTCCCCTGCCCTAGCTGGAAATTGGTGGGAAAAAGACTCAGTTACTGGTCATTCGCCAGGACGTCGATTGCAGTGCATGTAATATTGCTTACACAATTTAGGCAACATGTGGAATATTATTTATTTAAACAATTTATGCAATACAAGGTGGTGTTTGGAATATAGTTTCTTTATTTAATAAAGAATGTGTCAGGAAAGTGACTGCACTGTATGGAATACTGTTTATTTTAAAAAAATTAGAGAATATAAAGTGATGTATGGGATATAGTTTATTTAAAGAATTGTCAGGAAATCGGTCTCAACATGGAATACTTAAACAATTGCGGCGCTTTTTTATTCTAATTGCGCTTGATCATGCTGAGTAGGCTTAGTTTATATTTGCTGCCAGGGTCAATGATGTTAAGGATCTTATTTTTTATTTTCTTCACTTTTCGGAGCACACTGGTGTCTAGGCACAGACAGGAAAATCAGAACAATTATGTACATCTATAAGTTCATAATATAGTTCGAAACCCACCCGCCACTTTCTGCAGATGGATAAATTAGTAGAATGTCAGTGTCAAACAGTTTTGTACAGATCGAGGAACATACAGCAGTCATAATGCTCTGACAGACCATGAAAAAGGAGTCTACAGATCATGAATGGAATGAAGTGCGGTATAGCAGCCAGAGTGTGGGGTCTCCCATGCTTGTGTCTATCATCAGCGCACCCCCACAAATGTCAAAACCGCCCGATGTCCTAATTACTGATCATGCTACTAAATACCACAGACCACATATCAGGCTACTAGATCTTGTGGCCCCCAATCAAAGCATCTAGTGGTGGTCTTCTTCTGAATGGGAAATTCCAGACTCGCTTCCTGTCTCTGTCATTCTCAAGAGGCTACTCCCTGTCTGTATGTGTCAACCAACGTCCTGAAACATGCAGACAGAGGTTTTCATCTCTCCTCACACTACAGAGTTCCTATTGGTTAATGCTGGTGACAAAGGGAGAGCTGACGCAACTTCGAATTCAAAAATAGAGTGAAATAAGCCGATTGCACTACCCTCCCAAATTAATTGTTTAACCATTTACAAGCCGGCTGAAGTGGCCGTGCGGTTAAAGGCGCTGCAGTCTGGAACCGCAAGACCGCTGCGGTCGCAGGTTCGAATCCTGCCTCGGGCATGGATGTTTGTGATGTCCTTAGGTTAGTTAGGTTTAACTAGTTCTAAGTTCTAGGGGACTAATGACCTCAGCAGTTGAGTCCCATAGTGCTCAGAGCCATTTCAACCATTTTAACCATTTACAGGAATCAAACAGATCACTTCAAACACCCGCCTCCAACTTACGATGATCCTTCTTCGTAATAAAACATATTTTCAACGTTTGAGTATCACACACAAACATTATACAAATCAAGTAATTACATTACTGGCCATTAAAATTGCTACACCACGAAGATGAGGTGCTACAGACGGGAAATTTAACCGACAGGAAGAAGATACTGTGATATGCAAATGAATAGCTTTTCAGAGCATTCACACAGGGTTGGCGCCAGTGGCGACACCTACAACGTGCTGACATGAGGAAAGTTTCCAACCGATTTCTCATACACAAACAGCAGTTGACCGGCGTTGCATGGTGAAACGTTGTTGTGATGCCTCGTGTAAGGAGGAGAAATGCGTACCATCACGTTTCCGACTTTGATAAAGATTGGATTGTAGCCTATCGCGATTGCGGTTTATGGTATCGCGACATTGCTGCTCGCGTTGGTCGAGATCCAATGACTGTTAGCAGAATATGGAATCGGTGGGTTCAGGAGGGTAATACGGAACGCTGTGCTGGATCCCAACGGCCTCGAATCACTAACAGTCGAGTTGACAGGCATCTTATCTGCATGGCTGTAATGGATCGTGCAGCCACGTCTCGATCCCTGAGTCAACAGATGGGGACGTTCGATAGACAACAAACACCTGCACGAAAAGTTCGACGACGTTTGCAGCAGCTCGGAAACCATGGCTGCGGTTACCCTTGACGCTGCATCACAGACAGGAGCGCGTGCGATAGTGTACTCAACGACGAACCTGGGTGCACGAATGGCAAAACGTTATTTTTTCGGATGAATCCAGGTTCTGTTTACAGCATCATGATGGTCGCATCCGTGTTTGGCGACATCGCGGTGAACGCACATTGGAAGCGTGGATTCGTCATCGCCATACTTGCGTATCACCCGGCGTGATGGTATGGGGAGCCATTGGTTACACGACTCGGTCACCTCTTGTTCGCATGGACGGCACTTCGAACAGTGGACGTTACATTTCAGATGTGTTACGACCCGTGGCTCTACCCTTCATTCGATCCCTGCGAAACCCTACATTTCAGCAGGATAATGCACGACCGCTTGTTGCAGGTCCTGTACAGGCCTTCCTGGATACAGAAAATGTTCGACTGCTGCCCTGGCCTGCACATTCTCCAGATCTCTCACCAATTGAAAACGTCTGGTCAATGGTGGCCGAGCAACTGGCTCGTCACAATACTCTTGACGCCGAGCGATCTAAGGCGCTGCAGTCAAGGACTGTGCGGCTGGTCCCGCCGGAGGTTCGAGTCCTCCCTCGGGCATGGGTGTGTGTGTTTGTCCTTAAGATAATTTAGGTTAAGTAGTGCGTAAGCTTAGGGACTAATGACCTTAGCAGTTAAGTCCAATAGGATTTCACACACATTTCAACATTTTTGAACTACTCTTGATGAACTGTGGTGTCGTGTATAAGCTGCACGGGCAGCTGTACCTGTACACGCCATCCAAGCTCTATTTGACTCAATGCCCAGGCGTATCAAATGGTTCAAATGGCTCTGAGCACTATGGGACTTAACATCTAAGGTCATCAGTCCCCTAGAACGTAGAACTACCTAAACCTAACTAACCTAAGGACATCACACAACACCCAGTCATCACGAGGTAGAGAAAATCCCTGACCCCGCCGGGAATCGAACCCGGGAACCCGAGCGTGGGAAGCGAGAACGCTACGGCACGACCACGAGCTGCGGACCCTGGCGTAGCAAGGCCGTTATTACGGCCAGAGGTGGTTGTTCTGGGTACTGATTTCTCAGGATCTATGCATCCAAATTGCGTGAAAATGTAATCACATGTCAGTTCTAGTATAATATACTTGTCCAATGAATACCCGTTTATTATCTGTATTTCTTCTTGGTGTAGCAATTTTAATGGCCAGTAGTGTAAATTTCCGCCACAAACAGATCATAGCGGTAAATATATCCGAGGTCTTCTACGCACCATCGTTTGACAGCACAAACAAGCTCCTCTACCAAAACATTCGACTAAATATATCTGGTAAAAAAAATCCTACTGATCACACAAACTAGCGATCGCGAGGAGCGCGCCGTTCGCCTTCTACATGGTAGCCCCGTCCGCACCAGACAGGAGGGACCGACACCTGCGCAGGCCATGCCTGCTCGTACGAACGCATGTGTGCTCGCAATACAACTATCGGAAACAATCAATTGATCAGTCGGGAATTTGATGACGCGATTGGATTTTTAAAAGTACTACAGAATTACTAAGTTGATTGGCTTTCTTGGTTACACCAGGACGAAGAAGGAGGGAGCAAAGGCTCTACTGCATGATAGAATAGAGACAACAGCAAACAGCACTGCAACACAGAGTCTACTGCGATGTATTGAAAAGCACTAAACACAACACACTTAAATCACGATCCAGTCTGTGGCAGTAGTTGTCATGGGTAGATATCAGAGATTGCTGAAACATTGGCACACCCCGCACGGTCATGGTCCAAGGTCCACATGGCGCGTGTCAAACCCATCATTCGCCACTGGCGCGAACGCTTAGAGGTCGGTGGAAACCACCGCCGCGATCGCAGCTTCAGCCTTGGACGTGCGTGTATGTCAGAGTGCACACCTCCAGCCATGAAGGGTATCTGGGGATGATTGGAGTAGTAGCAATTCAGATGTTATCACTACATCTAGTGCAAACGCCCGTCATTTTGAACCTTCTCTCATGCAACATACACGTCCACTTCTGCCGCGCTCACCCAGCACTTTGGTCACTTCACCAGCCCTTGCTGCCGTGAGCAATACCAGACAGGCGGGCGCATTCTTTGTACCCATCACAGATTGAGCTAACCCACAACTTCCAGTCGCCAAAGCCTCATGACTGTTCTTGCAGCCAGCTGCGGTGCAGTGCAAAACAAGCAGCTGCAGCTTGCGTGTATACAGTAGTTCTAACCAATTTAACCCAAACATAGACCCCAATTTTAAAGAATCCACTTAACCCAATCCGAGACAGCGATGTTGTTGACCATAAACCTTGTATTTCTCATGCGAATTGCAGATTCCTCTCTTTTGCAGAAGTCATTTTCGAAGACACAAGAAATCAGGGCATACATGCTTGTTCACATTGCTGAAGTGTCGCTACTTATGTGAAAATCCTGTAACAGTATAACGTAAGCTACATTTCCTCTAAGTATTTTCTCGTCAGGTAGGAAAAAACATTTTCTTATCTGTTACGTCATGCATCATCTTTGGCTCATGATGGAGTGCTAAGGTCTACCACCTTCAGAGAATGCCTCCTCACTTTCGAACTCTCTCTTAAAGTAGTCAAATTCCTCGCCACATACTAAGTCTCTTAAGGTAACAGCACTGAGAAGTTGTCAATATCAGGTTTGTACTGGATGTCACTTTATAAATTCGGTAATACATGTGATTTTATTACAATGGTCGTCTCTTCATATGTAGGTGGAAGATTGAAATATCATTAAAAGACATCACCACACGAAAAAAAGGCCTGTTTACCGTTCCACTCCCGAATCATATCCATTGCACCCCACCGATTGCTTCCACAAGCCTGGAGGCAAGTCATTGATATCAAATTGATAGGCTACTTAATTAAATTGACCACGGGAACTACTCTGCATGGCGAATAATTATTTTTCAGCCGTCAGATTACACTCACCAGATAGTTCAAACTGGGAATCCCTGGAGGGAAGACGATGTTCTTTACGAGGAACACTATTGAGAACTGACATTTTAAGCTGACTACAGAAGGACTCTAAAGCCGGCAACATACATTTCGCATAAGCACTGCGCTATAAAAACATGATCATAATGACTATCTTACCGTCACCCTGATTAAAAAGTGATCCTGGTTCTACAATAACACACAAGAGTCGCTGATTGTGTGACACTTTCCGGTAGAAATGCTTTGTGCGATTTGGAATCAAGTCTTTCCATTCAACCACACAGCTATGTTGAATCCTATGGAGATGTCTTTTAATGACTACACCCACTAGAGAATCTTATTCGTGACACTCTCATATCTCGAAACGAGTCAACTTTTTCGAACCTACCTGCTATAGTAAAACTCTAATGTGGTTCCAGACAGCCCCTTTCCATCTTGTAACTGGTCCTCAGTCTCTGCAGTGCACTCCCTGCAGCTTTGTCCATGTGATCATTCCAATTTTAGTCGGAACTGAGCATAAGTCGAAGAGCGCTATATCTATGACCTTCTGCAACCCTTGGGGAAACAGGGTAAGCTAAGTTAATGCAACAGGATCATCTTTTTTGACCACTCGGTGGAAATGGGAACACGTTGTCATAGCTCCATCAACTGTGTACAATGCATATGGCCAATGCCAAATAAAGCTTTCTCCTACAACAAGAGGTAGTAGAAAAAGACTGAACGAGGAGTTATGGTGGAGTTTCTTATTGAGAAAATTAGGAAGACTCCACATCATACAGGAACTGGGAGAAGGATGAGGATTTTGCTACTGCGTTGCGGTACTGCAGTCCGAAGGAGATCTGCATCTCTCAGAGTGCGTTCATGTCCGTCACTCAAAGGTTCTCTCACTCCTCATTATTTTGTGCCATCCAACAGAGAAAAGCTACGAACTATAAAAACTCAGCTAACATCATCCAATAGGGAACTCAATAACATATATGCGTCCCTGTCTTCCGATATATTGAAAACAAATACTGCCTACATGACCATATCTGGCGATCCTATTGAACATACAGCTATTGGTTCATTGGAACAGATGGCTCGTGATCGAAATCGCTTCCACAGACCAGTGCAAAATTTCGTCACTTGTACTGTAGGAGGACCATATCCCACAGGCTATCGTCGCAAGGGAGAGACCCTGTTTTGCTGCTTCATACATTGTTTTTTTTCTGCTGTAACACGTCCAAGCGGTGTATGACTACAGATACATGCATCACCATCTTTTGTTGTTTTTCACCACGACTTCGAGGTCTGTGTCAAATGCTAAACTGACATTAACACGTTTCAGTCCATTGGCTCTGACAGAAAAATGCTGCTGCTGCTTTCGCAATACACAAAGGATCACTGAAATAAAAGACAGAGAAGGCGTACCTTATTTCAAAAAAATGCGGAAGATATCACGAAATATGGAAACTGGAAGAGTTTTTGCGGGGTTATGGGGTGTTTACAAACAACTGTCCGAGGTGATTGATGACCTCTATATTTAAAGTCATCTTTCACAGTGACAATGTAGCAGATGCCTAGATGTTCTATTTCGATTGATCCCTCACATTCCAGTCATGTACGAGATCACTGTCTGATGCAGGCCATCCCTGGATGGTGTTCGCCCTTCCCTAAGACTCTCTCCATCTCAAACAAATGATGTCAGTCAATCATTATGTGATAACCAACATTATACCAGTGGACGGATGGAAAAGACACCATCGATGAACTGTAACAAGCATCAAAGTTGATAGTGCAATCAATTTTAGCAATTTTACCAAGGTTTCTTTCCCATAATTTCAACGCCGACCAATGACAACGGCATGCATCCCAATTTTTGTATCATCGCTAAACCACCCATCCTCTACTTTGCGAGTAGCATATACTAGATTGCGACTGTAGATAGGTGACTGTGCAGTACGTCCATCCATTATTAATTCTCGATATACATAAGCCAGACAACGATCTACATAGTTCTAGCCCTTCGATCATAGTGCGTAATTTACGATTACGATCGCCCGTCTTTCCCTGTGTGGATGGGAGTCACAGAGCATTCTCGCTTTTTTAGGATAAAGTTAGAGATGGAAAGACACGTTGTCTTTGAGACATTTTACGTAAATCAACTGCGCTGTCATTTCTAAAGTATTATTCTAGTGTTTGTGGTCAGTAATAAGAAGGTAGTGGTAAGAGAAAATGGGTGTGGAGCATAAACAGAAGCATTCCTAAGGCTACATCTGCACTTAAAATATGCTGTAATGATAGAGCGGGGCGGTTTCCGACCTATTAGTCGTGTGGAATGAAACGCTGTTAATACTCCAATGCAAGAAATATATTCCCAGCGCGTGACATACATTCTCTACGATAAGCTATCGTGATAAACTTGTAAAGTGATAAAAACTACTACCTTTCACACCATAGAAAACATCGATTCTTTGTAACACAAACACAACATAGGTTTCCAGAGATGTATGACGCCTGGTGTTTACGAATTTCAAGCCTGGTTACGGTTCGGAAATTATGATATGTTCGTAACAGCCCTATAAAATGACCATTGACAGCTAAAAACCATACGGACAAACAGTGAAATCTTACAAGGAAATGAACACCACGATCAGTAGCCAGAGGAGATGTAACAGTTAAAACGTCCCATTTGGAAAATTATGAATTACTGTGCTGGTAAGCTTCTACGTTATTTGATACAAAGACAGCTGATTAAAACTGAATGTACTCAGACAGATCTCTCTATACTTATTCTGATCATCACTAAACTGACACACAATATTTTTTTTTTAGCGCAACGCAATCTGACTTTCAATAATCCCTACAAAAGAGTAGCCCTGACTAACAATAACCTATACCTTTCATGAATCACTTACTTCGCAAAAATCTTCGTTACTCGAACTACTGCAATACAGCGAGCGCCAATACTGCCAGCTAAATAAAAGATTCTAACTACTGAATGCACTAACTACTGATAGGCATAGTTAGCAAATGAAAACTTTTGATAGAGAACAAACAATGTATTTACCTTAATAATGTTCAAAAGTCATCATATATATATATATATATATATATATATATATATATATATATCAATTCTCAACATCCATCTTTACAAATTTCCTTTATCTGCCAGGCACACGTCCAGATCGTCCGCTTAACCTCTCAAAACTGTGGTATCTCTCTCTCCACATCCACCACTGCTGGCGGCTCACCTCCAACTGCCCTACGCTACGTGCTGTTCACATCCCATTGCCCAACACTACACAAGCGAATATTCCAACAATGAGTCCAACCAGCCACAGACTGCACACAGCACAGTCAGCGATTTTCGTACAGAGCGCTACGTGGCGTTATCAACATAAAAACCTGAACAGCCTACTTACACAGTCTTACCGCAGTTAACCACCACCCCCAGTAGCCCTCAACTTGCACACAGAAGTCATGGCCCGATAGGCTGTATTGCTAATGTGCGGGTTAATATTGCCATTTCCCCTCAACGCCACGTCTCTAGAATACCTCCTCTCTACACAATTGAGGCGTGTAGATGTAGCATCAGCTACTCCCCTCCTCCAGAACACGCAGTTTTATTGAATTTGCTCAGTACTCTTTTTTCATGGTATTTATCTCTTTATTCATTCTAAGTCAATTTCCGTAATTTGACTAGGATTTCGCGATTTTACACATTTACATTTCATGGTATATCTCTCAATTTTTACGTATCTCAAATCAACGTTTCGTGATTATACCAAGTTTTTCTCAAATTTTACCGATTTTATGTCATTTTCCATATTTTTTCAACAGTTTTTCATATGTGTTAAGTCATATTGCTGACATACTCATGTGCTGTTTGATTTTCTACCAGAAATATTTGCATATTTTATACATCAATCTACTAAAAACTCCTAAGACTTGCTCTCCCTCCGATGATCCACTTTCGTGCATTTAGGATAGGACGAACATGAAAAGTACAATAACAATTGCTTCGTACCTATATGAAACTGAAGACTCAATTTACGTCAAAGATATGGTAGAGAAATAGACTACTTTTCGTACATCTTCGTTCGTCTAGAAGTTTTCATCGATGGACATGTTTCATCACACATTAGTTGGGAGGTCTCTGATGGCTGTGTTCTGGAGAAGTTCGCTGTTAACGATTGCAGGAAAGTGCTCTTAGTCACAGACAGAACATGAAGTAGCATACGAGTCGATTGCAATTTATACCATACAACTGGTACACCCCAAGAGAGCAACGGAAAAACATGATTACATGCGTGATAGATGACCTGCAGCAACATATCTCTCTCTCTCTCTCTCTCTCTCTCTCTCTCTTTCTCTCTGTCTCTCTCCCAACCGATCACTCCATCTTCTTTCTATCGTCCTTTAACGCAAACCAAGTCAGTCTAAAGGCAGATAGCTCTCTTTTCCAGAAAGCATCAAAGACGGCAGTCAACTTGCATGTATCACTATTACCTCAATAGACATGCAGTAGAGTGTTTTTGAAACAATCATATAACAGCTGTTTGTTACCTGACACCACAAGACTGTAAGCGGAGACTACAGAAGAGCACTTTGTAGATACAGTTTGTTAGGCTTTAAAATACCTAAACAGTCCTGCCCAACGTTCAACACGCGATTTATTCTGTAGTTGCATACTGCAGTCCCACAGCTGGTAATACAACGCTCTTTAGTTAAGAACACTTTTATAAAATCTGTACACATCAAGAAAGTTTTCCATCATCCTGGTTCCCAGAACTCCTGAAGATAGACGTTGACTGTGGTTATTGTATTACAGACCCAGTCCCTTTGACTCTTCAGATATGTCACTAAATCCCCCCCCCCCCCCCCCCCCCCGGGAGATGTAAACAAGCATGCATGAGCAGCGCCTATTAGACGGAAGGGGTCCGACAGCCGATCAGTTCCAGTCATTCCACCAGGAATGAGGTACACGGATCGTGTTGTCTGTAATTCAACCATGCCTAGACCGTCAATATCGCGGACTGATCGCGTCCGCATTGTTACTCTGTGCCATGAAGGGCTCTCACCAAGGGAAATGTCTAGGCGTCTCGGAGTGAACCAAAGCGATATTGTTCGGAGATGGAGGAGATACAGAGAGACAGAAACTGTCGATGACATGCCTCGCCCAGACCGCTCAAGGGCTACTACTGCAGTGAATGACCGCTACCTACGGATTATGGCGCGCAGGAACTTTGACAGCAACGCCTCCATGTTGAATAATGCTTTCCGTGCAGCCACAGGACGTCGTGTTACAGCCCAAACTGTGCGCAATAGGCTGCATGATGCTCAACTACACTCACGACATCCATGGCGAGGTCCATCTTTGCAATCACGACACCATTCTGCGCGATACGGATGGGCCCAACGACATGCCAAATGGACCGCTCAGGATTGGCATCACGTTCTATTCACCGATGAGTGTCGCATATGCCTTCAACCAGACAATCATCGGAGACGTGTTTGGAGGCAAACCGGTCAGGCTGAACGCTTTAACACACTGTCCAGCGAGTGCAGCAAGGTGAGGTTCCCTGCTGTTTTGAGGTGGCATTATGTGGGGCCGACGTACGCCGCTGGTGGTCATGGAAGGTACTTTAATGGCTATACGATACGTGAATTACATCCTCCGACCGACAGTGCAATCATCTCGGCAGCATATTGGCGAGGCATACGTATTCATGGACGAAATTTGCGCCCCAATCGTGCACATCTTGTGAATGTGCTTCTTCAGGATAACGACATCGCTCGACTAGCGTGGCCAGCATGTTCTCCAGACATGAACGCTATCAAACATGCCTCGGATAGACTGAAAAGGGCTGTTTATAGACGACGTGACCCACTAACCACCCTGAGGGATCTACGCCGAATTACCGTTGAGGAGTGGGACAATCTGGGCCAACAGTGCCTTGATGATCTTGTAAATACTATGCCACGACGAATACAGGAATGCATCAACGCAAGAGGAAGTGCTGCTGGGTATTAGAGGTACCGGTGTGTGTAGTTATCTGGACCACCACCTCTGAAGGTCTCGCTGTATGGTGGTACAAGATGCGATGTGTGGTTTTCAAGAGCAATAAAAAGGTCGGAAATTATGTTTATGCTGATTTCTATTCCAATTTTCTGTACAGTTTCCGGAATTCTCGGAACCGAGGTGATGCAAAACTTTTTTTGATGTGTGTTAGGGTGTTTGCCGGTAACTATGGGGTCACACCTGGGCTTGTGATCCGACATATTACTCTACATTTGGTGGCCATCCACGTAAAACATTCTGTTCCAGCCGTCTTACCGCTGTCGACGAAAAAATGACTCTTCCCCTGGATTCTGGGGCTTCTATGTCAATTTTTTTTCGTATTCCTCTTGCTGTCGCATACTAATTCCCACGTACAAGAATTTTCCTGCACCAAGCAGAAGGCTTGCAAGTACTCCCGCAATTTTGCCGCATTTCGGAGTATTTTCCCTCAATTTGTACGTATTTTCCGTCATTTTTCGTAATTTTTTCGATTTTATGTCACTTCTGGCCATTCGATCATAACATCACTTCTGGCTCCGTATTCTAAAATTGCTTGTAAATGTTGTACAGTATAGCACTATGCTCGAATGCATCCAGTCACCTCTATCCACATATTCTACAGTTGTAGTGCCTTGATCTGTTTTCTGAATGTCTTGAAGCCTCAGTCGGTGGGGCAGTCAGGGCAGAAATGCGTGTGTCGGCCTGTCTGGACCTCGCCACAGTTGTGAAGATTCCACTGTACATACACATGTGAAAGATTTTTCCACCAAATATTTGACAAGCAGAAGTGGAACTGCTATATTTTGCAGACGATGTTAGTGTTACAGCAGCTCCCACTGGAGAAAAATTAGGAGAAGAAATTCTAAATGATGTTTCTCAAAGAATTATTAAACGCTTCTCTGAAAATGGACCTTCGCTTAGTTTTAAGAAAACACACTGCATTAAGTTCTGTACAACAAATAAAGTCAGTAAACAGGGTGGAATGTTCCACATTTTTTCGGTACATATGATGAATACTTGAAGTCGGAAAACGGCAACTGAGTTGTTCAAACAGTTAAGTTCCGCTGCTCTTTTCCTTCGTATTTATTGCAAATTATGGAAACTGAGGAATAAATCTTCTAACACATTTCGAATATTTTTGCTCAACAATGTCTTATGGAATAATTAATGAGGTAGCTCATCCCTTATAAGCAAATTATGGATTGCAGAAAAGAAAGCAGCAAAAATAATATGTGGTGCCCAACTGCAAACATCTTGTAGGTAGCTTTTCAAGGAGTTAGTCATTTTAACTGTACTTTCCCACTATACAAGGTGATTGCGCGATGTTATAAACTTACAGTAATTATGGAGGAGGTAAACGTATCGATTTGAAGTAAATGACCCTGGTCCGCAAACGAACGAGTCGGAAATTACGAGGGAAATCGCTCTGATGTTTTTGAGTGGAATCTTTTCGTTATCTATATTTTGGGAAGAATTAGTGTGGATCAGAAAAAGAGAAAAATGTCCACTAAACATGCTTTCTCAAGTACATACCTTACGATCTATGATCACTTGTTCATCTTCTCTACTGTGAAACACGTGTCGAGTACGGAATAAGTGCTCACAGCTTTTAAGATATGCACTTTAGAGCCCACGTTTATGGATTTTTTTTTGTTATGGTCGATACTACCTTCTCCCATAGCTTGGGAAGCATATGCGTAGCTTGCAGTTGAAGAAGTCGACAGTCACAGGTATCTTCGCTTACAACTTTCGGCTCGATCATTCCCAGACCAGGGTCTCTTACCTTAAAGTAATAAATTTACCCAGTTTATTGTAGGTACGTTTTCAAGGAGTTAGGCAGTTTAACTGTACCTTCCCACTACACAGGGTGATTCCGCGATGTTATAAACTTACAGTACTTATGGAGAAGGTAAATGTATCAATTTGAAGTAATATATACCAATTTGAGAAGAATAGCGACGCCCATAGCTAACACACCAAAAGAAAAAATTGACATTCATTGCTCATTATTAAATCTATCACTGGTTCACAAAGGAGTTCAGAATGCATCAACGAAAATTTTTGATCATTTGCCCAACAACTTAAAATTTATGACAGGTAGTAAAGCAAATTTTGAATATAACATGAAGTCAGTTCTCTTGGACAACTTGTATTTCATAGCCAATTTTTTATTTAAAATTTGGTGGACTGAACAAAAAATTAACAAGTCCTGGTCGCAGGTATAGCTGCATAAATAGGACATGAAAATAATGTATTCATTAACGTTAAATTTAGGACAGTGTGCCATTCAGGAACTTGAAAATGGCCAGCTTCCAGCATTCCACTGAAACTAATCATGTATACATCCATACACATTATAAAAATGGATGTGTTTGAGTGTGTGTGTCTCTGTGTGTGTTTTCCACATCTCCTCCTAAACTACTGGACCTGCTTCAACCAAACTTGTCACAGATGTCCCCGACTATCTGCTAACACTATCGGAGATATGACGTCATAACACTGAGATGTGCGAAAAACTGCCGCATTGTGCATGACGATTAAATTTATTACTTCTTTGCTACTAACTCTATTCCCAACATATACATCCATACACATTATAAAAATGGATGTGTTTGAGTGTGTGTGTCCGTGTGTGTTTTTTCCACATCTCCTCCTAAACTACTGGACCTGCTTCAACCAAACTTGTCACACATGTCCCCGACTATCTGCTAACACTATCGGAGATATGACGTCATAACACTGAGATGTGCGAAAAACTGCCGCATTGTGCATGACGATTAAATTTATTACTTCTTTGCTACTAACTCTATTCCCAACACATTTTGCAGACAGTATCCATATGTGCCATGTGCCACTGGATGTACCTACACAAATACAATATATCACATAGTTAAGAGATATGACGTCATAACAACTGACATGCATGACCATATGACATGCCATGCGTGGAGTTTTAATACGTATATCCTTTACTACTAAGACAGTCCTACAGTTGAGTCAGATTAAGCAAAACACTTACGAGCGCTGAACATACAATGAAGGCTTTCACGACCGGATGGTACTGTTGTTGATAATTCTTCCGGCAGGACCAGCCATACCTCTGAGGATGTCCAACGTAGTATTGGACGAAACGTTAGGAATAGAAGAATTCCATGGACCACGGCCATATGACCCGGAAGAATTATCAACAACTGACCAGCGCTTTTGACAACTTTCAACCGTGAAGCGCAAACGGCTGTAGGCGAAAACAATCACCATCTATAGAGTTATGAACAGGCATTGCCATAGAAACGTTTACAAATTAGCGATATAGGCACGCGAAGCAGAGGCGCCAAGTGTACAGAAATTGTCCGGGATATAACATTATACAGTTCACTTTTTGTTTTCGTTTCTAATATAAAATTGGCGAAACAACTGGTATCCTATAAAGCGACTCGGTCCACATCATTTCGATAGAAAAAATCATTCTAATTGTCCCTGACACATGTAAGTGCCTGTCTATGTTGATGACAGAAGTGTAGATGCCAAGTGTGGCAACGATGACGCCACGAATGACTGATTAATACCGACTCGCGGTCACATACAATTTTACGAGGTAATGCGACACAAGGAAGCGACGCGAGTTCAATGCCACGCGTCTAAAAACTCGGAAGAAGCCAACAGACGCTAGTGGTGGCGTTCGTCAGCGTGGAGCGGCGCCGTTTTTATGAGCCGCTAAGTAACGACAGTAAAAAGAGAACGTCACCTGGTTTTACGAGCCGTCCAACAACGGGGCCCGCGGCGCTCCGGCGCCTTGAAAAGGCCTAATTTAGGCCGCGCGGAGGGGGCGGGGCGGGGGTGGGGGGCGATATTTCGTGCGTTTATAGGGTGCGCGCACGGAAGGCTGCGGGCGGCGCGGTGTGCCGCTGCCGGTGCGAGAGTTACGGCCGGCCACCCGGTCGGGTCGATGCCGGCCACGAACGGCTCTGCCTCACCGCTGGCTCACAAGTAGTTGTACTCATTTCCAGCTTCTTACACATTTCTTCTGATTTACCAGCATAGAAATTTGTTTGAGCCTAATTTTTTTAATGACAACCTATGTACACTGAAGAACCAAAGAAACTGGTAAACCTGCCTAACATCGTGTAGGGCCCCTGCGAGCACTCGGAAGTGCCGTAATATGACGCGGCATAGACTCGAGTAATGTCTGTGGTAGTGCTGGAGGGAACTGACACCATGAGCCCTGCAGGGCTGTCCATAAATCCATAAGAATACGAAGGGTTGGAGAGCTCTTCTGAACAGCAGATTACAAGGCATCTCAGATATCCTCAATAATGTCCATGTCTGGGGAGTTTGTTTCATGTCTGGGGCGTTTGGTGGCCAGCGGAAGTGTTTAAACTCAGAAGAGTATTTCTGGAGCCAATGTTTAGCAATTCTGGACGTGTGGGGTGTGGCAATGTCCTCCTGGAATTGTTCAAGTCCGTCGGAATGCACATTGGAGATGAATGAATGCATGTGATGAGACAGGATGCTTACGTACGTGTCACCTGTCAGAGTCGTATCTGCACGTATTAGGGGTCCCATATCACTCCAACTACACAAGCCCCACACCATTACAGAGCCTCCATCAGCTTGAACAGTTCCCTGCTGACATGCAGGGCCCATGGATTCATGAGCTTGTCTCCATCCCAGTACACGTCCCTCCTCTCGACACAATTTGAAACGAGACTGGTCTAACCAGGCAACATGTTTCCAGTCATTAACAGTCCAGTGTCGGTGTTGTGGGCCCAGGCGAGGCGTAAAGCTTTGTGTCGTGCAGTCACTAAGTGTACACGAGTGGCCCTTCGGCTCCGAAAATCCATATCGATGATGTTTCGTTGAATGTTTCGCATGCTGACACTTGTTAATGGCCTAGCATTTCTGCAACCTGCAGCAATTTGCGGAAGGGTTGCACTTCTGTGACGCTGAACGATTCTCTACAGCTGTCGTTGGTCCCGTTCTTGCAGGATCTTCTTTCCGGCCGCAGCGATGTAGGAGATTTAATATTTTACCGGATTCCTGATGTTCGCGATACAGACATTCACGATCCTGAAATGGACGTACGGGAAAATTCCCACTTCGTCGCTATCTAAGAGATGCTGTGACCTATCGCTCGTGCGCCGACTATAACACCATGCTCAAAGTCACTTAAATCTTGATAACCCGCCATTGTAGCAGCAATAACCGATCTAACAACTGCGCCAGGCACTTGTTGTCTTATGTAGGCGTTGACGACCGCAGTGCCGTATTCTGCCTGTTTACATATATCTGTTCAAAAATGGCTCTGAGCACTATGCGACTTAACATCTGTGGTCATCAGTCCCCTAGAACTTAGAACTACTTAAACCTAACTAACCTAAGGACATCACACACATCCATACCCGAGGTAGGATTCGAACCTGCGACCGTAGCGGTCACGCGGTTCCAGACTGAAGTGCCTAGAACCGCTCGGCCACACCGGCCGGCCATATCTCTGTATTTGAATAAGCTAGCGTATACCAATTTCTTTGGCTCTTCAGTGTAATACTGTAATAATTACCAACGAATAGGGTCCCGTTAGTTTTGGACAGTGTCGCATGCGGCATTAGTATCAACTAAAATACTATTCTCAACAAGATTTCTCTTTGTAACAAGTTTCGTTTATAGTAAAAAGTTTGGAAGCACGTGATAGTCTGGCGTCCGCTTAACTTGACATTTCGATTTTTCTTATACGAAATAAAACGTGAGTATTCCATGAATTTTCGGGACTGCAACCGGACTAAAAGAGTTCCTGCCACGATATTTCGGCTGACAACCATTCAGCCATCTTCTGGTGAGTATTTTGCACTGGAGATTGCTAGTTCACATCGCTACCTGTATACTAAAAATTGCCACGAAGATGCATACGCAAAGATAGCCGCTACATGGTCGACCTCTGTCGAGTTTCGCTCCCTCTTCGAATATTGCTCCATCTGTGGCGCGCAAGTGCATGCGTAATGTGAAGCTACATGGGCGCTCTCTGTCAGAATGCGTACTCGCGGAGTCAAATTTCAGATGTCAACATTGATAAAATAAACGTCGCTGGACGTGTCATTGGTTATAAAATGTTTTCTTTCGGAGAAATTAAGCCGGCCGGTGTGGCCGAGTGGTTCCGGCCGCTTCAGTATGGAACTGTGCGACCGCTACAGTCGCAGGTTCGAATCCTGCCTCGGGCATGGATGTGTGTGCTGTCCTTAGGTTAGTTATATTTAAGTACTTCCAAGTTCTAGGGGACTGATGACCTCAGATGTTAAGTCCCATAGTGCTCAAATCCATTTGAACCATTTTTGGAGAATTTAAAAAAATCACCAGGTCCCCCGCCTTATCCCATTGAAAGCCGTCATCACGATTTACGAGATCTTGCGCTAAACGTATTTCAACCGATTCCTCAATAAGTGGATCCCCGAAGGATCTCGTCGAGGCCAAAATTTCCGTGACAGAGTGATCCATGGGATCTCCTTTGGAGATACAAACCTCGGCTATAGCTGAGTTACCGGGCTGAAAAAGGCAAGGTGTGACGATCATGTTCAACGTACACTCCTGGAAATGGAAAAAAGAACACATTGACACCGGTGTGTCAGACCCACCATACTTGCTCCGGACACTGCGAGAGGGCTGTACAAGCAATGATCACACGCACGGCACAGCGGACACACCAGGAACCGCGGTGTTGGCCGTCGAATGGCGCTAGCTGCGCAGCATTTGTGCACCGCCGCCGTCAGTGTCAGCCAGTTTGCCGTGGCATACGGAGCTCCATCGCAGTCTTTAACACTGGTAGCATGCCGCGACAGCGTGGACGTGAACCGTATTTGCAGTTGACGGACTTTGAGCGAGGGCGTATAGTGTGCATGCGGGAGGCCGGGTGGACGTACCGCCGAATTGCTCAACACGTGGGGCGTGAGGTCTCCACAGTACATCGATGTTGTCGCCAGTGGTCGGCGGAAGTTGCACGTGCCCGTCGACCTGGGACCGGACCGCAGCGACGCACGGATGCACGCCAAGACCGTAGGATCCTACGCAGTGCCGTAGGGGACCGCACCGCCACTTCCCAGCAAATTAGGGACACTGTTGCTCCTGGGGTATCGGCGAGGACCATTCGCAACCGTCTCCATGAAGCTGGGCTACGGTCCCGCACACCGTTAGGCCGTCTTCCGCTCACGCCCCAACATCGTGCAGCCCGCCTCCAGTGGTGTCGCGACAGGCGTGAATGGAGGGACGAATGGAGACGTGTCGTCTTCAGCGATGAGAGTCGCTTCTGCCTTGGTGCCAATGATGGTCGTATGCATGTTTGGCGCCGTGCAGGTGAGCGCCACAATCAGGACTGCATACGACCGAGGCACACAGGGCCAACACCCGGCATCATGGTGTGGGGAGCGATCTCCTACACTGGCCGTACACCACTGGTGATCGTCGAGGGGACACTGAATAGTGCACGGTACATCCAAACCGTCATCGAACCCATCGTTCTACCATTCCGAGACCGGCAAGGGAACTTGCTATTCCAACAGGACAATGCACGTCCGCATGTATCCCGTGCCACCCAACGTGCTCTAGAAGGTGTAAGTCAACTACCCTGGCCAGCAAGATCTCCGGATCTGTCCCCCATTGAGCATGTTTGGGACTGGATGAAGCGTCGTCTCACGCGGTCTGCACGTCCAGCACGAACGCTGGTCCAACTGAGGCGCCAGGTGGAAATGGCATGGCAAGCCGTTCCACAGGACTACATCCAGCATCTCTACGATCGTCTCCATGGGAGAATAGCAGCCTGCATTGCTGCGAAAGGTGGATACACACTGTACTAGTGCCGACATTGTGCATGCTCTGTTGCCTGTGTCTATGTGCCTGTGGGTCTGTCAGTGTGATCATGTGATGTATCTGACCCCAGGAATGTGTCAATAAAGTTTCCCTTTCCTGGGACAATGAATTCACGGTGTTCTTATTTCAATTTCCAGGAGTGTATCTTTCATGCACTGTGTGCGTTGTCTGACCAATGTAGGTTTTGCCACACTGACAAGGTATTCTGTAAATTCCAGCCTTTCACAATTCCAGATTGTCCTTCGCCGAACCGAGAAGAGCACACGTCTTAGTAGGTGGGCGAAGATTACTTTGACATTATATTTTCTTCAGAGTCTGTCTAATCTCGGCAAAATATAGTCAACGTACGGGAGGAACGCCCTGGACTTGAACCAGTCATTCTCCTCTTGATACTGTGACTGATCACGTTTCTGTATCTTTAAAACTATGCTTATCTGATGTGGAGAATACCTATTATCTTTGCATACTGATTGTAGGTGCTCCAGCTCCTTTGCAACGCTGTCTCGTCAGACACAACATGTGCTCGGTGTACCGATGTTCGAAGGATGGCAAGAGTTTGTGATGGGTAGTGGCAGCTAGATGCCAGCAAACACAGGTCTGTATGTGTGTGGGCTGAAGGTGAGCGGAATGTCCGAATGATCATCCCACTTTCCTTTTGACCAATATGTCCAACCTTCTCCACTTCCATCGTAAATTTGATGTTGTTGTGGATAGAATTCAGATGCTGCAAAAATCGTGACAGTTCTTCTTCACCGTGAGGCTACACTGCAAAAGTGCCATCCACGTATCAGCAGAAGACTTTTGGGTTAAGTTCTGCCGATTCGAGTGCCCTCTCCTCGAAGTCTTCCATAAAGACGTGAGACCTTGGAAGTGGCAAACAAACGTTTTACACGGATAGAAAAGTTTCGAAAAGTTATCCCACTCGTGCAAAAAATGCTTAGATTGGTAAGTGGAAGCCAATTAATCGATATAAATTCGTCGAAATGAGAGTGTTTCGATACTGGCGAAAAAAAGGCCAACCGTACGGATTAAAGGGTTATTCAGTTTCAATATTAAAATACAGCAGAAGCGTCCACGTCGCGGCCCTGGGAGGACTACTTGTAGTCCTGCTGATTCTGCTACCACCAAGCCATTACACGTGCCAGTGCGGACAGACCCAAACAATGGACCACCTCCTGGAATGCAGCAACATGGGGGAAGTGTGCAGGAAAGAAGATCCGGCAAACGCTACAGCAGTGGCAGTTAAATGCGCTGAATTTTGGCGGGACGTGATACGATATATATACTATGTTTGTCTTTATATTGTAATGTGACTCCCCATTTTGGGTTTGTTTTATTTATACATATGTGTATTGTATTTGTATTTGTGTGTATATGTAATATGTGGGTTGTCTATGGCTTGGACACGATTAAATAAATAAATAAATATTAAAGAACGTAATTTGAAACTTTAAACTTTTTCTTTCCCAAAACAACATATTTCAACCTGACGGGAGCTGAGACTCGGGAAATATACATGTAATTACATTATACTTTTTTGTGAGTCGGTTTTTTCTTTGCTGTAGGACGTAGGATTTTTGCAATATAATTTCTTTGAGATTTTTGGTGCACATTTTTATAACTACCTTTTATCGAAAATTTTTGACTTTTAATTCAGAGTCCCGCGATTTTTTTAAAAACCATTTTTCAAAACATCCCTATGTAATACGTTAGACATGTCGTCAGTTTCAGATCAGTATTTGTAATTTTATCCTACGTTGTGGCGATCTGAACTCCCACCAATTGCCCTCGCATTCCGCGCAGGCCTTTCGTCGACGTCGCTTAGTGTCCTATGAGTGCAAGTTTTTTACTTAACAGAATGCATAATACAGTCTTCATGGTGTACAGTACAGGTCCAAAGTCAGTTTTGTAACTTGTTTGTTATTTTATTGAAAGAAATCATGAGTATCGATTCCAAAACCGACCGTCGCCCTGGTCTACCCCCTTATTGCAACATACTGTTTTTCTGTTTTTGTCTAGAAACTGAAACCATTTACATCCAATACGGACTTCATTGTGAGGAAATGGTTCAAATGGCTCTGAGCACTATGGGACTTAACATCTATGGTCATCAGTCCCCTAGAACTTAGAACTACTTAAACCTAACTAACCTAAGGACAGCACACAACACCCAGCCATCACGAGGCAGAGAAAATCCCTGACCCCGCCGGGAATCGAACCCGGGAACCCGGGCGTGGGAGGCGAGAACGCTACCGCACGACCACGAGATGCGAAATTGTGAGGAACGCGACTGTTAATTATAGTTAAAAAAATATATATAATTCCGCTTCCATCACGAAGTCTTTACCCCATCCATAAAGCGGGTCGACGGATACACGATAATCATCATGTGGAAATTCTACAGGCAGCAGAGACAAAACATAGAAAGCGTTATCCACAACTTGTACTGAAACCAGACTGCAACTGTAAGAGTGGAAATGAAAGGAATGCAGTAGTTGATAAGGAAGTAAAACAGGGTTGTATCCACTGATGTTATTTAATCTGTAAATTGAGCGAGTAGTAAAAGAAACGAAGGAGAAATTTTCAAGCGAAATTGCAGTTCAGAAGTATTTGCCGATGACATTGTAACTCTGTCAGAGATGGCATAGGACTTGAGAGATCAATTGAACGGAATTAATAATATTTTGAACACCACTAAAATCAAAACAAAAGTAATGAATTTAGCCTAATTAAATCAGGTAATGCTGACAGAATGACGTTATGAAATATGACACTGAAAGTACTGGATGAGTTTCGCTGTTTGGACAGCAAACTAACCGATAATGGCCGAAGTCTAGAGGATACGAGGGTTGGAACTACGATAACGGAAACTACTTACGTACAACTTATGCAAAATAGACACATGTACCAAAGTGTTATTGTCCTTCAGAATAGTCATAACCATTGTGTATAACCCTTTGCAAGCGATGTGGAGGTCGTAGGATATCCTTTAGCAGCTCCAGCTGTGTTGGTAGTTCGAAAAAATGCTCAAATGTGTGTGAATTCCGAAGGGACCAAACTGCTGAGGTCATCGGTCCCTAGACTTACACACTACTTAAACTAACTTAACGCTAAGGACAACACGCACACCCGTGCCCGAGGGAGGACTCGAACCTCCGGCGGGAGGGGCCGCACAATCAGTGACATGGGGCCTCTAACCATGCAGCCACTCGGCGCGGCGGGTAGTTCGAATGGAGCGATCTGTTGTCCGACGAATCTAAGGGAATGCCACAAAGTGCTTCCTTCATCTTTTCAATCAGATTTAAGTCACAAGGGCTTAATTCCAGTGAGTATGGTGGGTGATCCGCATTCCCAGCGTCATAGAGAGAACAAATCAGTCACAACTTGCGGTGGCGGAGTGTTCATCGCTGCTAGTAGTAGTTTATCCTGTAGTGAAGTAGAAGTGGATAGTTCCTGTGAATTATTATGGGTGGAGGTTACACTCAACAACCGAACTAGGTTAATAATTGGCTCCTCTTACCGACCTCCCGACTCAGCAGCATTAGTGGCAGAACAACTGAGAGAAAATTTGGAATACATTTCACATAAATTTTCTCAGCATGTTACAGTCTTAGGTGGAGATTTCAATTTACCAGATATAGACTGGGACACTCAGATGTTTCGGACGGGTGGTAGGGACAGAGCATCGAGTGACATTATACTGAGTGCACTATCCGAAAATTACCTCGAGCAATTAAACAGAGAACCGACTCGTGGAGATAACATCTTAGACCTACTGATAACAAACAGACCCGAACTTTTCGACTCTTTAAGTGCAGAACAGGGAATCAGTGATCGTAAGGCCGTTGCAGCATCCCTGAATATGGAAGTTAATAGGAATATAAAAAAGGGAGGAAGGTTTATCTGTTTAGCAAGAGTAATAGAAGGCAGATTTCAGACTACCTAACAGATCAAAACGAAAATTTCTGTTCCGACACTGACAATGTTGAGTGTTTATGGAAAAAGTTCAAGGCAATCGTAAAATGCGTTTTAGACAGGTACGTGCCGAGTAAAACTGTGAGGGACGGGAAAAACCCACCGTGGTACAACAACAAAGTTAGGAAACTACTGCGAAAGCAAAGAGAGCTTCACTCCAAGTTTAAACGCAGCCAAAACCTCTCAGACAAACAGGAGCTAAACGATGTCAAAGTTAGCGTAAGGAGGGCTATGCGTGAAGCGTTCAGTGAATTCGAAAGTAAAATTCTATGTACCGACTTGACAGAAAATCCTAGGAAGTTCTGGTCTTACGTTAAATCAGTAAGTGGCTCGAAACAGCATATCCAGACACTCCGGGATGATGATGGCATTGAAACAGAGGATGACACGCGTAAAGCTGAAACACTAAACACCTTTTTCCAAAGCTGTTTCACAGAGGAAGACCGCACTGCAGTTCCTTCTTTAAATCCTCGCACAAACGAAAAAATGGCTGACATCGAAATAAGTGTCCAAGGAATAGAAAAGCAACTGGAATCACTCAATAGAGGAAAGTCCACTGGACCTGACGGGATACCATTTCGATTCTACACAGAGTGCGCGAAAGAACTTGCCCCCCTTCTAACAGCCGTGTACCGCAAGTCTCTAAAGGAACGGAGGGTTCCAAATGATTGGAAAAGAGCACAGGTAGTCCCAGTCTTCAAGAAGGGTCGTCGAGCAGATGCGCAAAACTGTAGACCTATATCTCTGACGTCGATCTGTTGTAGAATTTTAGAACATGTTTTTTGCTCGAGTATCATGTCGTTTTTGGAAACCCAGAATCTACTATGTAGGAATCAACATGGATTCCGGAAACAGCGATCGTGTGAGACCCAACTCGCTTTATTTGTTCATGAGACCCAGAAAATATTAGATACAGGCTCCCAGGTAGATGCTATCTTTCTTGACTTCCGGAAGGCGTTCGATACAGTTCCGCACTGTCGCCTGATAAACAAAGTAAGAGCCTACGGAATATCAGACCAGCTCTGTGACTGGATTGAAGAGTTTTTAGGAAACAGAACACAGCATGTTGTTCTCAATGGAGAGACGTCTACAGACGTTAAAGTAACTTCTGGCGTGCCACAGGGGAGTGTTATGGGACCATTGCTTTTCACAATATATATAAATGACCTAGTAGATAGTGTCGGAAGTTCCATGCGGCTTTTCGCGGATGATGCTGTAGTATACAGAGAAGTTGCAGCATTAGAAACTTGTAGCGAAATGCAGGAAGATCTGCAGCGGATAGGCACTTGGTGCAGGGAGTGGCAACTGACCCTTAACATAGACAAATCTAATGTATTGCGAATACATAGAAAGAAGGATCCTTTATTGTATGATTATATGATAGCGGAACAAACACTGGTAGCAGTTACTTCTGTAAAATATCTGGGAGTATGCGTGCGGAACGATTTGAAGTGGAATGATCATATAAAATTAATTGTTGGTAAGGCGGGTACCAGGTTGAGATTCATTGGGAGAGTGTTTAGAAAATGTAGTCCATCAACAAAGGAGGTGGCTTACAAAACACTCGTTCGACCTATACTTGAGTATTGCTCATCAGTGTGGGATCAGTACCAGATCGGTTTGACGGAGGAGATAGAGAAGATCCAAAGAAGAGCGGCGCGTTTCGTCACAGGGTTATTTGGTAACCGTGATAGCGTTACGGAGATGTTTAATAAACTCAAGTGGCAGACTCTGCAAGAGAGGCGCTCTGCATCGCGGTGTATATTGCTCGCCAGGTTTCGAGAGGGTGCATTTCTGGATGAGGTATCGAATATATTGCTTCCCCCTACTTATACCTCCCGAGGAGATCACGAATGTAAAATTAGAGAGATTAGAGCGCGCACGGAGGCTTTCAGACAGTCGTTCTTCCCGCGAACCATACGCGACTGGAACAGGAAAGGGAGGTAATGACAGTGGCACGTAAAGTGCCCTCCGCTACACACCGTTAGGTGGCTTGCGGAGTATAAATGTAGATGTAGATGTAGATATGCCTCGAGCATTGTGCTGCAAAATGACGGGTGGGTTCTACAGAAAGTTTCATGGCTTATTTCTGTAAGCTGGCAACATGCTGTGCTCCAGAAATGAACATGTTACAGAAATAAGCGGTGACACTTTCTGCAGGACCCACTCATCGTTCTGCACAGCAATGCGCGGGCGCATATGGCGCTAATTGTGACTGATTTGTTCGATCATTGGGGCTGGGAAGTGCTGCACCATCCATCACACTCATCGGAGTCAAGCCCTTGTGGCTTCAACTTGATTACTAAATTGAAGGAACCACTTCATGGCATTTGCTTCAGAACTGTTACAAGGATTCGTCGGGCAATAGTCTGCTGCACTCTAACTATTAACACAACTGGCGCTGCTAAGTGTGTCACTGGCAATGAGTTACACACAATGCTGGTTACTGCTTTGATGGTCAGTAAAACGTTGAAGCATGTATCTGTTTTGTATAAGTTGTAAATAAATAGTTACCACTATTAAAGTTCAAACCTCATATGAAACGCAAACTGGCAATAAAGAGTCAAATATAAATACGTCAGGCAGGCTTTTTGAAGGCATTTGTCTGGAGCGCAACCTTGTACGGAAGTGAGATGCGGATGATAAGTAGTTCAGACAAGAAGAGAACAGAAGCTTTTCAAACATGGCACTGTGGCGCTATACAAGAAAGCTGAAGACTAGGTGGGTAGACCGATTAACTAATGAGGTACTGAATCGAATTCTAACGTGCTGAAAATTAGATGAATGAATCTACATCTGCGTGATTACTTTGCTATTCACAATAGTGTGCCTGGCAGAGGATTCAATGAACCACCTTCAAGCTGTCTCTCTACGTTCCACTCTCGAACGGCACGCGGGAAAAACGAGCACTTCAATTTTTCTGTGCGAGCCCTGACTTCTCTTATTTTATCGTGATGATCATTTCTCCCTATGTAGGTGGGTGCCAACAGAATGTTTTCGCAATCGGAGGAGAAAACTAGTGATTGAAATTTCATGAGAAGATCCCGTTGCAACGAAAAACGCCTTTATTCTAACGATTGCCACTCCAATTCACGTATCATGTCTGTGACACTACCTCCCCTATTTCGCGATAATATATTTATAACTGTAATCCCTAAGTATTTAGTTGAATTTACAGCCTTCAGATTTGTGTGGCTTATCGCGTAATCGAAATTTAGTTGCTTTCTTTTAGTACTCATGTGAATAACTTCACACTTCTCCTTATTCAGGGTCAATTACCACTTTTTGCCCCATAAAGATACCTTATCTAAATCATTTTGCAAGTCGTTTTGATCATCTGATGACTTTACAAGACGGTAAATGACAGCATCATCTGCAAACAATATAAGACGGCTACTCAGATTGTCTGCTATGTCGTTAATATAGATCAGAAACAATAGAGGGACTTTAACACTTCCGTGGAGAACGCCGGATATTACTTCTGTTTTACTCGATGACTTTCCGTGTGTTACTTCATGAGTATAAAGAGCCAGTTGTGTTTCACAAGAACGATATTTTCTGAAACCATGCTGACTATGTGTCAATAAATCGTTCTCTTCGAGGTACTTGATAATGTTCGAATACAGTATATGTTCCAAAACCCTACTGCAAATCGACGTTAGCGATATAGGCCTGTAATTCAGCACATTACTCCAACTTCCCTTTTTAGGTATTGGTGTGACTTGAGCAATTTTCCAGTCTTTAGGTACGGATCTTTCTGTGAGCGAGTGGTTGTATATAATTGCTAAATAAGGAGCTATTTTATCAGCATACTCTGAGAAAAACCTGACTGTTATACAATCTGGACTAGAGGCCTTGGATTAATTAAGTGATTCAAGCAACTTTCGTTACGCCGACTCTAATGGACGAAATGGGAAAAAAAAATTAATGTCACAGCTTGACCAACAGAAAGGATCAGTTTATGGGACACATATACATCTATACCCATACTCTGCAAACAACCATGAAGTGCATGGCAGAGAGTACATTCCACTGCACCAGTAATCAGGGCTTTTTTCCAGTTCCTTCCAGTATGGAGTGCGGGAAGAATGATTTTTTAAATGTCTCTGTGCGTACTATAATTAATCTAATGTTGTATTCGCTATTAGTTTGGGAACGAACATAGGTGTTTAACAAATTCCTAAATTCATCACTTAAAGTTCGCTCTAGAAACTAAGAAAATTTTCACGGCATAGTTTGCACCTGTTTTCAAGTGGTTGCCAGTTCCATTCTTTCAGCATCTTCGTGACACCCTCCTTTTGAAAGGACAAAACGTATGTCTACTCGTGCTACCCTCCTTTGTATTCGTTCAATATACTCTGTTAGTCCTATTTGGTAAGGGTCCCACATACTTGAGCAATATTCCAGAATGGGTCGCACGACTGCTTTGTATGCAATTTCCTCTGTAAACTGATTGCATTTTCCTACTATGCTACGAATAAACCGAAGTCTTCCATCTGCTTTATCCACGACTGAGCCTATGTGATCATTCCACATCATAGCGCTGCCAGCGTTGCACTCTGATATTTGTATGAGTTGACCGATACCACTTTGACTCACTAATGTTATAGTATACTGCGTTTTATCGCTTTGTCATGTACCCTTGTTTACATTTCTGAACATTTGAAGCAATCTGCCAGTGTTTGCACAACTTTGAAATCGTATCAAGTTCTGACTGTATATATGTGCAGCTTCTGATAAACAGATACACTTCATTATGCAGGGTGCAGCAAATAAAAGTTGTCCGGACGAGTGGACACCGTTGGACGTGAATGTATGCATATAATCACAACCCATGACTCGCACACCACATGTACACCCGTCACGTGACTCACACTGATTCAGAGCGTAGTGCGGGCTTTGTCAATGTGCAGTAGATAGGCAAAATAACGTGGACAGTAGTGGTAATGGGATGGTTGTGTTTGACGGCCAACAACGCAAGTCAGCCACGTGTCTCGTTGGTCTGTTCGTGTCCAGTGCGGACTAGGCATCAGTGCAGTTTGTTTACGAGTAGTGTACACTCCGTATTTGCATTCAGAGGCCGAGGTCGACGTGCAGTGAAAGACTTAACAGAGTTCCAAAGAGGGCAGATTGTGAGAGTCCGATTAGCTGGAGCATCAGTAAACAAGACAGTCAACTTATTGTATGTTTCAAAAGCAACTGTTTCAACAGTCATGACAGCCTACACAAAACGTGGAAAGACATCATCGCGTAAACGTAATACTGGGTGGAAATCAAAACTAAATTACAGAGGTCGTCGTACGCTAACACGAATTGTGTCAAAACAACACAAAACCAGAGCGGCTAAAGTGACTGCAGAGCTCAACAGCCATCTTCGAGACCACGTATCTATCGACACTGTCCGCCGACAACTCCATAATGCGAATATTCATGGACGAGCTGCTATACCGAAACCATTGGTGACGACAACCAACGCAAAAAAGCGTAAAACATGGTGTCAGGAGCATAAATCCTGGACGCCTAATCAGTGGAAACAAATCATACGGTCCGACAAGTCAACGTTTTCGTTGCGTCCAACATCTGGCCGGATTTACATCTGGAGAACGCCAAAAGAAGCCTGTAATCCTGATTGCTTGATTCCAACGGTTAAGCATGAAGGTGGAAGTGTGATGGTGCCATATCATGGTATTCTGCTGGGCCAATCATTACTCTCAAAGGCCGTGTCACAGCCAAAGATTATGTAAACATTTTAGGTGGTCAGATGCACCCCATGATTCAAATGTTGTTCCCCAACAATGAAGCCATATTTCAGGACGATAATGCATCCATTCACACAGCCAGGACAGTACAATCGTGGTATGACGAGCATACAACTGAATTGCAGCGTCTTCCCTGGCCAGCACAACCCCGGACTGAACATTATCGAGCCGGCCGGTGTGGCCGAGCGGTTCTAGGCACTTCAGTCTGGAACCGCGCGACCGCTACGATCGCAGGTTCGAATCCTGCCTCGGGCATGAATGTGTGTGATGTCCTTAGGTTACTTAGGTTTAAGTAGTTCTAAGTTCTAGGGGACTGATGACCTCAGATGTTAAGTCCCATAGTGCTCAGAGCCATTTGAACCATTTTTGAACATTATCGAACCCGTGTGGGCGGTATTGGAGCGCAGACTGCGGAGCAGATTTCCGCCTCCCTTGTCCGTACAGGAGTTGGAAGGGGTTCTGATTGAAGAGTGGCATAACATTCCACTGGAGACTATACAATCATTATATGCCAGTATTCCAAGAAGAATCGCAGATGTATTACTGGAAAATGGGGGACCAGCCTCATATTAATAAACCATTCTCAAGTAAATACAGGTGTCCACATTATTTTGCCTACCCCCTGTAATTGGAGCAGTGCAAAGGAGAAGATGATACTCACAGTGGAGCAGCGGGTGATCGTTGTGGAAAGGTACGTGATAACAAAGCCGTCGAAACAGTTCGGTCAGTTGTTTGCTGACATGTTTAATGGTGTCAAAACGCCAGCAAAGAGTGCCATAGAACGCTTAGTCCGAAAATGGCATCAGACAGGATCTGTTTTGAACACGTCAGAAAACATTCCGAAACGTGCACGCACACCAGAAAACGTGGCTGGAGTTCAGCAGAAAATGCCTCGAGTCCTACCAAATCAATCCGACGCCTGTCGAAAGAGACTGGTATATCACTTCGATCAAACCGACGAATACTCCACCTTGTCCTGCACATGCATCCCTACCGAGTGTCTGTTGGTCATACATTAAAAACTAGCAAATGCTCATCAGCGCCTCCAGTTTTATGAGCGGCTTTTCATGAGATAACAATGAATGCTCGGATATGGATCTCTTCTTTATGTCTGCTGATGCCTGGTTTCACCTGAGTGGTTATGTCAGCTCACAGAATGACAGGTTCTGAGCAGCGGAGAATCCGCATAACTTCCACGAAACACCATTGCATGATCAGAAAGTTGGAGTTAGATACGCAGTGTTTGCACTCCGCATTATTAGTACCGCCTTCTATCATCAGGCGCTGACTTCGGAGCGTTACGTTGTCAACATTTTGAAAAAGTTTGTGGCAGCATTAACGGAGGAAGAAAAGACGTACTGTTCCTTCCAACAGGATGGAGCAACTTCCCGTACAGCCGGCCGAACCTTGGAGCACATTTACACAATCTCCACGCCTGACCGAGTTGTCAGCAGAGGTCAAACTGGTCGCAGCCCTACTGGCCACCAAGGTCACCTGATATGTCAGCGTGCGATTACCTAACCTGGGGAAGCCTCAAGTCTAAGGTGTATCGCAACAACCCTCATAGTCTTCAAAAACTGCAGCAGAACATTTCGGATGAGATTGCAGCAATTCCAGCATTCCAACTTTGATCCGCCTTCATCAATTTGCGCACCAGGGCCCAGATGTGCCAAGAGATGAATGGTAGTCACTTTCAACATCTGCTATAGTGAGGTTAGTACTGTATTTCCTTTCCCCTGCTGCGTTTCTTTGTACCCTGCAACTCTGTTCTCCGCCCCCCCCCCCCCCCCCACTATATATAGCTAACTGCATCATCTGCACGAAAACTCTGTAGTTACTACTAATATTGTCCGCAAGGTCATTAATATACAAAATGAGGGACATCAAAAAATCTCCAATTTAGTAATGGAGGAAGCTTGGGGAATAAAAATAGAAGAGGAAGCCAGCGCTTAAATACAGTAGGCAGGTTCAAATTTATATAGGTTGCCATAGTTATGCATAGATGAAGAGACTTGCAGGGGGTAAACTAATGTGAAGAGCCGCGTCAAACCAGTGTTATGACTAAACAACAACAACTACTTTATTTCTTCTATACTGGATCGTGGTTTGAAAATTTCGACTGTTAATAATGTGAAAGGCTTGTCTTTTATTTTGTAGCTCACGCTGCGGCAAACTTGGAAAATGAGTTGTTGACTTGCTGTCTTTTCTTGCGTATGCCTCACTGTCATAAAACGGTTCCTCTTCGTTTATACGCAACGACAAAAAGGCACCTGCGAGGAGAAACAAAGTCAAAACGAACGTTTTGAGAGGATACGTGGCTGCATCATTATAATCACCGATCAGCTAAACAGTGGCCAATCATTTGAGCTGGGTAGACTGCCAAGTCGCTAGCACGCAGCATCGGTTGAAAGCTGCATTTTCTGATCCGTGTGGATGGGACCGTTGCAATCTTCACAAACAAATGGGTTTTAATGACTCTCGGTATCCTGTAGATCGGTGTCGGATCACTGGCAAAGTCAGAACTGCTGTGCTTACATGTGTTTTACTGGACACTGATGTAAGAAGCATGTCGGTCACACGGAGAATCTTAGTCCATATTTCTCCTCTTTTTCTTCGCTACAGTGTCTTCTGCAATTAAAAATGTTTTTCTCCTGACACCGTCAATTCGCTCTTTACAAGACTCCTACAATTATAACGTTCCAACTACATGTCTCGTGGAATACTCATAAAATAGTTGTTCTGTCCCGCCATTTAGTATCTGAAAATAAAAATACCTTCACTTTGAAGACTTTATTCGTAGTATCAATGTTAAAGTGATTATTTAATTGTACGGGTTATCAGAAAGAAGTATTAAGAGGTATTTGAAAGATAACTGACTGCTTCCTTTTTATGAAAAGACACCATAAGGAATGTTTGTGAGAAGCTGAAAATGTGAGCTGGATCAGGATAGCAACTCAGACATTAACTTTTTGTAGCCTGACAAAATAATTTTATTTTGAAGGCTCATCTAATGACAAACAACATTTTAAAAAAATCAGAATACCTAATACACTATAATGAGAGAGCAATATAAATTCATACAAAATAAATATGAGTGAAACGCAACAGAACCCGAAACAGACATCATGATACTCTAATTCGCAATCATGCAACCTCTGAAACACGCTCATTCATGCTAAAATGCTTGTCTGTGCAATTGTCTACATACTTTTCATTTTAATTTTTTAGCTGACGCCTTACTTGCTGCCATAGCTTATCAGACACTGGCGTCTGCTAGTTTCTACAAGAAACTAAACGTCCGTACACACATTGCGACCAAAGGTGAACTGTATATGGTCCATCTGTATCCACCTGAAGGAGTAATTTGAAGTTACAGCATATCTCTTGTTTCAATCATTACCATCTAACCAGCACAAATACTTGTCTGCTATTCCGCTAGACTGAAAACACAAGTTGATTATCATTCCAATAAGTCCGTCTGTGAACTGTTTTCTATTAATAGTAATTCATAGTGATGGTTCGCATCAACCAGGAAAACTTTTAAATATAACAAAAACTCGGTAGAATATAAAGCAAGTGAGACGAAAGTTGACTGTATTGTTACAGTCTTCGTGCTCCACAACATACAAACTTGCGGTATTCCAGTTCACATGTGTCCTCTGTATATATACTGGAAATAACTGCTCATTTGAGTGTAAGATAGCACCTGGCGCTTTTTTTTTTTCATTTTAAGATACAGAGTGACGGCTTCATTCCTATTAAATATGCCCTTGACGCAGTTAACGGAAAAGTGAGATTTCGAGTAGCGTGCCCAGAAAATTAGGCGAATGTGGACTGTTTGCAATCAGCTACATATAATCAGCTCACAACTTTTCACTGAAGAGATTATGAAGTCAACAAATCAACTTGTGTGTTGGACAGTAGGCGAATCTAGAATAGTTATTTTAAAGGTAGTCTCCTAGTCCCGCATTTAAAATGACAGCAAATGTTGTCAAAGTAAGCCGCAACCCATTATCATCTATCCAATGTCAGTCAGTTAATGCCTCCAGAGGGGCAGTGTCTGTATTAACACAGACCACCAAAGCATTCTGTATGAAATTGTATTTGGACACTTCCACGAAAATGATATCCCTGATGGTCATGCGCGCTATTGTGCCGTTGCAGCAGGTGACGGTTTGAACTTACAAGAAGACAGCGCTCGACTCCACATGGTCGAATGTCTCTAACAGCAAGCAACGTCGTACACGGAAGCCTGGAAGCACGGAACACGTTCGGCATCCTTTTGGAGGCGTGTTGATATTTTTAGTCCTCCTCTCCAAACTGCGGATTCTTACGGCATTGGGGGCAACTTTGCAAGAAGGATATACACTTCGTATGGAACTATACTGACAGCATCACATACCGTTGTATTTATTGTAATGACGCTCAGAGTAATCGTATTGACGTTCCATCTACTGCATAAACGAAATATTCCTTTTTTGTTACATTTCAAACATGTCCTAATTCGGAACTAAGTTATCTATCTAGAGCTTCGTTTTTACGTATTACACGTGCGATATCATACGTTCTGAAATTTGGCTGCGTTCCACCGCTTCCTATATATTTTTGAAGTTATGGCCGATTTCTGACCCTTCGTTGATTGATGTAAACCTGTGCATGTTGCAGTGCAGATCCACGATACTGTGTGTCTTAATCATTTCGCGATAGATTGCGTTACGTGTTTGGATACGACTTAATTCTACCGAAAAAATGAAATATAAAAAACATCATTAATATTACACAGATGATATAGAGTAACTGCATCGGCTATAACTGTCTATTTTAAGGCCGGAAAGTCTTATGTATCGCTTACACGTAAAATGTACAACAAAGTGTGCACTTCATAGTGACACGTTGCTTGTTACAGAAGTTGAAGCTTGAAAACGAAGCCACATTTTGTTTCGTGAAGCATGAACGACCAACCAACTCTAAAATGTTCGCCAGGTGACCAGCGTCTTGACATATTTCGATAACTTATTTTTTGAAGAGGAAAAAAGGTTTTACTCACATAGTAGAACTTCCGTGCGTTACGCCATGGAAAACAGACCAGGGTGAGAATGGGGCAAGAAAAGTTCGCAATGTTGTATTCGGGTTGTAAACTGCACTGATTGAGAAAAAAGCAACAGAACGTAGTACCCCATGGCAAGATATTTCACAAAACGCTAATATTACAAATTCTTCAGCAGTTCGTACTTCTGAACTGCATTTACTCATGTGGCAATTGCCATATACAGTTGCTACACAACTCTTTTCTTCAGAAGGAATCACCACTCTCAGGTATGGATGCTACTCTTTGGCTCCGTTCAGTTTTCTTAGTACTTCCGCTTTTATTCTAAATTATGAACTTTACGACACGAATGGAAACTAATGTATTTCCTAGGTGTGAAAACTTACCAAAACGTCACATGCTGGCTGGTCGTGCTGGAAACCTGAACTTCTTCCAGAATAAAGTAAGTTTCATTCCGTACCTGCAAAATGAAAGCACAGTATAAGAAAGGGCATTCATCGGACGCAGCAACAGATATGACGGATCCTAAGTTAAAAGCAGAGTCTTGAGGCACATTCACAACAGAAGGATAATGGCAAGGGTATAGTCAATAACCTTCACTTTACACAATGTCTCTAACAGCTGATATTCCAACTAACAACCTGCCGAGGTAATTCTAGGTTCAGCTGAACTAGTACCGCGCTTGACATGTGCTGTGCAACTTCACGGAGCGTAAATGGTGCCTCAGAGAGGAGGAACAGCATAATTGTGCCGCTGGGCGAACCATAATCCAAATTATGGAGGGCTTTTGAGCGGCTTTGCAGCAATTCACGAAGCTGACGATCAGGCAGCTCGCTGGATCGAGCCCTGCAACTTCTTCTAGCAATGAAGTGCGCTGATGATTATGTATAAAGCATTTGTACATCTGCGAGCGTACAGTCGTCCCATCACAATCATAATTTGAATATTTAATTTAGCACCAGCACAGATACGCATCAGTTAAATGGAGTTCAAGACATTATCTTATAGAAACGTGAAACACGCAGAAAGGCTTAATGCTTCTGCTAATTTTGTTGCTATGTGAATTAAATGCTACGACGAATCGTATAAAAGTGCTTTATACAGCAGAAGTTTGACAGGTACGGTAATAACTGGAAAGTACAGTTATCGGCAAGGATAATATGTATTATTTCTTCAATCGTTATCGAGGGCTTTATCGGCATAATTAATAAGCTTTATTAATGTCAACGAGCTGAACCCTGTCTCCGCTGCAGAAACGTATTTACTTACAGTGCGTTTCTGGTATTTATAAACGGGATTTCGGAACTGGATCGAAAAATATTCAGAGTTTATGTTTTCAGTAGTGAAAAGTAAGTTTGAAAATTGGGCCAAGCGTGGCATTTGCATGCTTTTATAGGCCTCTTGTGTTAGGAGCTGTAGTGACGGAGCGTTTCAGAAATGGAGAATATCATGAGTACAATAATGGTATTCGTGTGAGGTTGTTCTCAGTGCCTTGTCTGAAAATTACTTCGAACAGAGTAGTATACCTATGACGATACTGGCGCATTTTTGACCCTGAATGCGGTACAAAACCTTGCGATACGACTGACGCCAAGCGCAGGACCTCGTGCAGGTTGCCAATGGCATCTTGGCTGTGCTCCAAAGTATTCAAACAATCTGAATTTTTTGCATCATTTTCAAAAGTATTTATGCAAAAAATTATTTGAAAGGTGTCACTTGGAGTATTTCCACATCTAAAATATGTCAACAAGCAAACACAAACACACACACACACACACACACACACACACACACACACACACACACACAATATATGTTTATCTCACAAATGTATGGGTTAAGCAGTATTTGTGAACATCCATGGTTCATTCTCTAGGACAAATGCTGTAAGGCACATCAGTCCCTCATATGAAACATTTTTTACGTCTAAATTATTGTTTTATGATGATTAACAAGTGTCAAAATGCTTTTTCCACCATTGAAAGGTTTGCCACAATAAAATAGTCAGCAAAACAATGTTGCAATGTTGATGTCAATGCTATTTCCAAATCTTGCCAAAAACTATGAGCAAAAACACACACACAGTGTCTATATCAAGTGAAACAAGGGTGTTTTTTTGGCATTTCGATCTGATGCTATATTATTGGTGGTTCTGAGGATGAACTGTCATCAGCTGATATTTTTACAAGTTTTTTAGCAATGTGCCATCTCACCCAGCACCATTTTAGGGAGAAGATAAAGCATCATGTTCTATATAAAGCATCATGTTCTATATAAACAGTGATACTGACAGGTTAATTTTACTTTTTGTTACAAATAGTTTAGGTCTGTTCCGTGCTATGAATAAAAACAACATTTTAGAAAGCTACACACATAAAAAAAGTCTTGCATCACCTCGGTTCCGAGAGTTCCGGAACCTGTACAGAAAATTGGAATAGAGATCAACATAAACATCATTTCCGTCCTTTTTAGTGCTCATGAAAACCACACATTCTATGTTGTACCACCATACAGCTGTAAGTAGGCTGTTTATGTTTTCTTATTGGCAACGTTACGTAGCGCTCAATACGAAAATCACTGGCTGTGCTGTGTGCAGTCTGTCGCTAGTTTGCATTGTTGTCTGGCATTGTAGTGTTGGGCAGCGGCAGCTGGATGTGAACAGCGCGTAGCGTTGCGCAGTTGGAGGTGAGCCGCCAGCAGTGGTGGATGTGGGGAGAGAGATGGCGGAGGTTTGCAATTTGTCATGAACTGATATATATATTATGACTTGTGATGATATTAAGGTAAATACATTGTTTGTTCTCTATTAATATCTTTCATTTGCTAACTATCCCTATCAGTAGTTAGTGCCTTTAGTAGTTTGAATCTTTTATTTAGCTGGCAGTAGTGGCGCTTGCTGTATTGCAGTAGCTTGAGCAGCGAAGATTTTTGTGAGGTAAGTGATTTGTGAAAGGTATAGTTTAATGTTAGTCAGGGCCATTCTTTTGTAGGGAATTTTGAAAGTCAGATTACGTTGCGCTAACAAAATATTGTGTGTCAGTTTAAGCACAGTCCTGTATAATTGTTCAAAGGGGACGTTTCATATGTCGACCCTTAGCCTGGGATACCTCACTGGAATCTTCTGATTTTTTCTTGTAGTTTGTGTATTTAGTGTAGCTATTGTTTATTGCTAGCGCGTAATTATAGAGAGAATTTCCTTTGTAGTTGTAGTTTTTCATTGTTGTACAGTAAAACAGTTGTGGCATGCATGTAGATTTGCACCAAGTATTTCGCAGCTGCGCTGGCAATTAAGTAGACATTATTTCCATTGCTACGTTATTTTATTTTGCTCTTCAAATTGTGTTTTTCTGTGTTGTCGTGTGAAATACTGTGACAATAATGGCGTGTGAAAAACGTAATACTAGGCTCCAAAGTAAACTGAGAAATGACAGTGAAAATGAGAGCAGTGTGTTAGCGCCACCGAGTAATGAATTAACTGATGTTCAAAGTAGTAATTTGGTAATTGTGCATAGGGAAATGGAGCGGGCGGCAAACAATGGCGTGGACAGTGAAACAATTAGTGAAGAGGGACGCATTATCGATCGATCGGTCGGCAACAGCTCGCCTCAGGAATCCGAAATGACAGGACACAATTTCGCAAATACTGTAGATTCAGGTTTTGGGTCATCACCGTTTTCTCAAATAAGTCAAGACAGATTTTCTGCTTGTCAAAATGTGAATGTTTCCGGTGCAAATGCACTGCCGAAAAGCGTAGAGAAACAGATTCCAGACACTAATACATTATTATTGCAATTAATGCAACAAATGGAACAAAATCAGAGACAAACACAGCAAAAGCTTGAAAAGTTAGACACCACACTTGAACAAACACGTGAAGATTTAACTAGTGAGTTACATAACATTGAATCGAAATGTCAAAAAGTCTGTAATGACGTAAAATCACAAATTTGTGAGCATTTCCAACCTATTTTTTCGCGGCATGAAAATGCATTACAGAATCACGAAGCAGCCATAAAAGAACTGCAAATTATTGTTCATAAAAATCATGAGACCTTGCAAGCTAAAATTGACTCAGTTGCATCTACCGATTCGGTTACGCAACTTGCAAAAACTCAGGAAAACTTAAAGGACACAGTAGAAAGACACATGGAGGAAATTAGTTCATTATCAGAGAAAGTAGTTGAACTTTCGGATCAGCTAAATAACTTATCTACAAAGGTAGATGATGATCTGAATGACACAACACCTGTAGCCTTCACTGACACAGAAGAGTATGAACAAATTAGAAAATTCAAACAAAATCAAAATCAAATCAATACACAGTACAAAAGAGAAATCCGGGAAGTGCAAGATCAGTTGGCACAAGTAGTACAAGAATTACGTATTTCAGAGGACACTCGCGCCCCAATACGGGAAGAGGGACATACAAATACGGAACAGACACAAAATAACGACACAGGGCACTTCGGAAATTGTGAAAGAAGTTGGCAAGGTACGCCGAATTTTGAGATGGAACCGCCGAAACGACGTAACTATGACCGAGATGCTACTCGCCGACATGATGATTTTGACTATAAGCTGTTCATTACTACACGTAAATTCAAAACATTTAAGAATTCTGGCAACGACATTCATCCACAAGCATGGCTCCATCAATTCTCGCATTGTTTTCCTCCCAACTGGTCGTTAGAACACAGATTAGAATTTATGTGTGGCTACTTGGAGAATGAACCAGCTGTAAGAATGCGATCGGTAATTCACGATTGTCACAGTGAAGGAGATTTTTATCATGCCTTCCTCTCAGCATATTGGTCTCAAGCTACACAAGACCGGGTAAAATATAGCATCATAATGATGAAACATTTCGAACAATCTGAATTTTCCAGTCTTGTGAAATATTTTGAAAACATGTTGCACAAGAATCAGTACCTGTCAAACCCATACAGCCCCTCAGAACTCATCCGCATTTGCTTAATCAAAATGCCTGAACATTTACGACATATTATTTTGGCAGGACGTTGCAAAGACGACATTGAAGCATTTCAGGGACTCTTACAAGAATTAGAAATTGACACTGACAATCGCGGAACGCGAAACCAGGAACACAGCAATTACAGGTCACATCCGTCGCAATTCCGCGATGAAAGAAGTAATAACTTTACACGACAAGGCTATTCTCACAACACAAATCGTGACCAAAACAGACACCACCCGTATGACAACCGTTGGCAGAGTAGTAATAACTACAGAGAAAGATCGCATTTCCGTAGTAATGAATATGACAGAGATAACCACAGAAACAGACAATATGACAACCAGAACTATTATTATCAAGGGAGACAGAATAACTTCAGACGCAACAGTTCGGCGCAGAGTTACGACTCAGGGAGAAATTCTCCACCACATGACCGACAAACAAGAAACTATGTAAACTACCGACAAAACGACAGACGTGAATTTCATCAGAACTGGCGGGATTCTAACAGAGCTGGGCCCTCTCGGCAAGGCGAATTCGTAGAAGTTAGGTCTCCTAATCCCAATAACGACGCGCGCCAACAAAGGGCCAGACAATGACTCGCACCGCAGGCAGCCGCGTGCGGCCGCTGGCTCAGGGAAAAATAACATTGACGCTAACCTTGAGCAAGATTCCAGTATTCTTTACGGACGAATACCGCATGATAATTGCATTCAAGTTGAAATTCTGCGTACTAGGAAGAGTAAAGGTTTACACCATATTTCACATGTAAAACCGTTTATTGAAAGATAATCTGCTTTTTAACTTTGTCTTTGCCATATAACTTTTCACTTTACATTTTTAGTATGCTTTGTCAGACTTAAGAAACTGTTAACATGCAACAATGTTTGAAGTTAAATATCCAGTCTAGAACCTAGGGAACATTTTTAAAACAGAAATTACGAATGCATTGTTATAGTAAACAGACGTCACAGTGTTATTGTGTGTGTACATTCTTGCTTGTTTGTTGCACGATTACGTAACGACTATAAGGCTCACATACTTAGAACATTTACCAGTACTGCTAATGAGATTTTAATGCAACGTTTTGGTTTATTTGAAAATACATTCTGAATTTAAAGTACTTTCTGAGAGATACCAGATGACACAGAGGTTAGTTTATGTAACAGCTACACGATTTTTATCACGACGCTACTAATGAGTGACAATTTACAATGTTGCTTTTGCGGTGTATCTGTTTTATATCTGCACAGTTTTCTGAATTCTTCTGGAAAGAAAAACATGTTTTAGTAGTAACTTTTGTGGTATAGCAACAATGAGACAGCCTTTTTCGTGGCACAACGATACGTTACTGCACAGTACTTTCTTCATCACGCCAATAAGCATAATAACTAAGATATCTCTACGCAAAGCATTTCACTTTTGTTTATCATGAGGTAAGTACATTGGCTTCTGCAGAACTTAGCTTTTGGAGGAAAATAACTACGACACTTTCACAGAGATTATGCACATTTAGCGCTACAGGACACGCATTTCAGTGATTTATTTTGTACTTAAAACATTTATTTTTAAAGATTTTTGAATTACAAAGAAAGTTTTCAGTGATACATTTCATTTCATTGCTGTAATCTGTAACACCTGAGGGTATAATTACATTAATCCTCAGGGGGGTATACGCCTACTTTGTGTACCATGTGTTTGGCAAGCACAAGGAACCCTAGCTAATATGGTATTTGCTTATACAACTTTACACATCGGTACCATATTTCTCTAACACACAAATTACACAGCTATCTGATCATTTAACTGAGAGATAAACATTTTTTTTACTACGTCAGTGACAGATGTTTACGTAATTACACAGCTGGATAACTTCACACTTATGAAACTGTATTTTGTCTGTGCATTGTAAACTGTTCATATTTTTTCGGAACCATTGCGATACTATGAGAGCTTTGAATGATGTATTTGGTATGGATTCATGATTTTTAAAGTACTTTTGAGGCAGATGACACTTTTGACATGAGCAGAGAATTTTTTTAATTATTGGAGGAAGCTACGACGATTTTGAGATTTGACTGAGGTGTTATGATGTTATTTTTACGACGACGATGTGTATTATGCTGCTGAGGTATGTTTATGATTAATAGGCTGAGGCTATATGAGTTATTTGAATATGCTTCATATTTATAATGACGAAATATTGAAGAAGTGTCGACGAATATGTATATGTATAATGAGGTAAGGAGTAATGAATAGTGGGTAGGGACTCTTGACTTGTGAAAAAGGATGTTGGAAACCAAGAATCGTACTTTAAGAGTTATGACATGTGTGAATCATGTGTGAATGTATCACAATGCCACTGAACATTTTTTGGACACTGTTATATTCATAGCATTTTTGTTTCTACAGATTTGCAACGCTAATTCTTGACCTGTGAAATATTTCTATGTGAGACGGTAGCAGAAACTGCTGTCGTAAATATTTCCGTACGAAAGTTAAGTGACCACCTGCAGGTAATGCGTCGCGGGCACCCAGCTGTGTCAGACGCCTGGAGAAAAAGTCATTAGCGCGTGCCTTTCAGAGCACAGGAAGAAAGAAAAAAAAAGAAAGGGAAGGCCATTATCCTGGCCATTGTCATCCCTTTAGAGAAAGCATCGCAAAAACGACACTGTCGAACTTGAAAACATATGATTACACTAGCTCTTAATTTACGATATTTACTGAAATGCCTAATAAAATGACAAGAAATATTTTTACATCTGCACACCTGATTACGACAAGCGTCTTTCTACGAGAGTTGAGAGCTACTAACATATGAAATGTCACATGACTACTGAATGATATTTTTATGCTTTGCTTTTCATAGTTGCTTATTTCATTTGACATCTGTTTTCCAGCTGTGTTGCAGCATTGCTTTTATAAAATAAAATGCATTTGCTAATGTGAACACTTTCTGTCAACAGATCTATTAAATAATTATTTTATGATCCACATTCTTTAAAAAAGGAGCACTTGGAAAGGAAAGAACAATAAGAAGGAACTAGTAACTGCATTCATAATTTTCTTTTCAAGTAATTGGTAACTTTTTGGTAGAATAACTTCTTGTGGTGCACCACTTTAATTACATAGATATTAAGATGTGAATACACATTTCCCTTATCTGCATTGTTGTTTTTACTGTAATATTTTTTCTGCTTGAGCTATGTCATGTTTAGATATAAGTTATTGCATTTGCTGTTGCTGTTTGCCAGGCATAGTGCTACTAAATTTCACATTACATTACTCTGCTAAGCCAATTTTACCACTCATTGATTTTTCATGTTGCTGCACATTGGCTCATATTAGTTGTAATTTTGCATTTTATCTGTAAATTAGATTTACTGCTGCTTGCTTTGCACTCTGCATTTTTTTGGTCATTGCTGTTTGTGTTACATGTTTTGTGCTGCTGCATTGCCTCGTTCCTTAGTTTAGCATCTGAGCTCAGTAGATTTAAGTTAGCTTAAGAGGGGGTAGCCTCTAAGAGAATGAGTTGCGATGATTTGGGAGAAATGCATTGAGAAAACAGGTTTAGGTAGGATTTTCTTGGAAATAAATGTTGAGGTAAGAAATGTGTGAACATATAAATACAGAAAGCATGCTTAGATAGAATTTTTTTGGTGGAAACAAAGGATGAAATAAGAGGAAAGATATATGAAGTTTTAGGTTGGACTGCAGTACCACATGTTACACTGAAAACGAAACCTGTCCTTTCCTATTGGTGTTATCCCACTATGTGTTTGTGTACCCTTGAGTATTTGTTTTCTTCCTGTCTCTGTGTAGTTTCATAGAATTTTTTCTTCTTTTAATATTAAGCTACATTCACTATGATGAGGAATACTGTTATCCTCGAATATAATTGGCATTAATAATATGTTATTTACCTTATAAATATGCTTACACATTATTTATTCTGTTTAATGCTCATGTGTGAAGTTGATGTTTCAAAAATTATTGTGATCTTTTATGTATGTACTCATGTCATAATTCCACTGATGTATATGTTAGTTCGATTCTTTTGTAAAGCCTGTACTACAGATGTTATCTGTATTATTATGTTTTTAATGATGTATTTTGTACCTTTGTAATTGTATTCTTATGTTATAAAATTGTAATTGTCACCAGTTCATGACATTATTAACTTGTTAGTTACATTTCACTGCACACGTTTCTGTTGGTCATAGTATATGGACAATATGTGAGAAGTAGGGGCTGTTAGTGTTTGCACGTGTGTTGATAATTCAGCAAGGGACTGGATAACAGCATTGCTCGTTCTAAGGACAATTCCAAAAACTTTGTGAGTGCACAAGTGGTGGTTTATAGACTTGCTATATTCTCCGCAAGACTCTTCGATGGTGAATGTGCACCTGCACAATCGCAACAGATGGCTGCTGGCCATCTCTTCAAGGACTACATCTTTGATGATCCATCAATACCATTATTTCTACAAGGACTGCAGTGGGTCTGCACCTCTGGTGGCCCACCATTACCATTATCTCTACAAGGACTACAGTGGGTCTGCACCTCTGGTGGCCCACCAATACCGTAATCTCTACCAGGACTACAGTGGGTCTGCTCTGTGATGACCTACCTACCAATATTCTTCAAAACTTCGAATGACTCTGCTGTGGGTTTGCTCCATTGTGGCCCATTACCTGTCAGCATGTCGAGAGTCAGCACTGTCTTTCCGTTGGAAGGACAACACTACTTCTTCAAGACTGCATGGAAATCCACTACTTCTGTGTGCATTTTCTTTTACTGCTCAGACTTTGAGAAAAACACTGCTATTCTCCTGTTATGTACGATTAGGACTGTCTTTATGGACTGTGAGAAAATTTGAGCTTTTGACCAACATAATATCAATAAGTGTGTGCATTTTATATCTTTGTTACTGTAATTGTGAAAAATTTTTGTCAAATATGTATTGGCCAGTGCCCAACACCATTTGTAAAAAATTTTTTGTGGGGAGCATGGGGGCTATGTAAGTAGGCTGTTTATGTTTTCTTATTGGCAACGTTACGTAGCGCTCAATACGAAAATCACTGGCTGTGCTGTGTGCAGTCTGTCGCTAGTTTGCATTGTTGTCTGGCATTGTAGTGTTGGGCAGCGGCAGCTGGATGTGAACAGCGCGTAGCGTTGCGCAGTTGGAGGTGAGCCGCCAGCAGTGGTGGATGTGGGGAGAGAGATGGCGGAGGTTTGCAATTTGTCATGAACTGATATATATATTATGACTTGTGATGATATTAAGGTAAATACATTGTTTGTTCTCTATTAATATCTTTCATTTGCTAACTATCCCTATCAGTAGTTAGTGCCTTTAGTAGTTTGAATCTTTTATTTAGCTGGCAGTAGTGGCGCTTGCTGTATTGCAGTAGCTTGAGCAGCGAAGATTTTTGTGAGGTAAGTGATTTGTGAAAGGTATAGTTTAATGTTAGTCAGGGCCATTCTTTTGTAGGGAATTTTGAAAGTCAGATTACGTTGCGCTAACAAAATATTGTGTGTCAGTTTAAGCACAGTCCTGTATAATTGTTCAAAGGGGACGTTTCACAGCGAGACCTTCAGAGGTCTAATAGGTGCTGATCATGCAGATTGCTGTACACACCGGTACCTCTAATGCCTAGCAGCACGTCCTCTTGCATTGATCCATGCCTGTATTCGTTGTGGCACACTATCCACAAGTCCATCAAGGCACTGTTGGTCCAGATTGTCCCAATCCTCAACGGCGATTCGGCGTAGATCCCTCAGAGTGGTTGATGGGTCACGTCGTCCATAAACAGCTCTTTTCAATCAATCCCAGGCATTGTCGATAGGGTTCATGTCTGGAGAACATGCTGGCCACTCTAGTCGAGCAATGTCGTTGCACTGAAGGAAGTCATTCACAAGACGTGCACGATGGGGTCGCGAATTGTCGTCCATGAAGACGAATGCCTCGCCAATATGCTGCCGATATGGTTGCACTATTGGTCGGAGGATGGCATTCACGTTTCGTACAGTCGTTACGGCGCCTTCCATGACCACCAGTGGCGTACGTCGGCCCCACATAATACCACCCCAGAACAGCAGGGTACCTCCACCTTGCTGCACTCGCTGGACAGTGTGTCTATGGCGTTCGGCCTGACCGGGTTGCCTCCAAACACTTCTCCGACGATTGTCTGGTTGAAGGCATATGCGACAGTCATCGGTGAATAGAACGTGATGCCAATCCTGAGCGGTCCATTCGGTATGTTGTTGGGCACATCTGGACCGCCCTTCATGGTGTTGTGGTTGCAAAGCTGGACCTGGCAATGGACTTCGGGAGTGAAGTTGTGCATCATGCAAACTATTGCGCACAGTTTGAGTTGTAACACGACGTCCTGTAGCTGCACGAAAAGCATTATTCAACATGTTGGCGTTGCTGTCAGGGTTCCTGCGAGCCATAATCTGTAGTTATCGGTCATCCACTGCAGCAGTTCCCCTTGAGCGGCCTGTGCGAGGGATCGACAGTTTCTGTCTCTCCGTATAATCCTCCACGTCCGAACAACATCGCTTTGGTTCACTCCGAGACACCTAGACATTTCCCTTGCTGAGAGCCCTTTCCTGGCACAAAGTAACAATGCGGATTCAGTCGAACCGCGGTATTGACCGTCTAGGCATGGTTGAGCTACAGACAACACGAGCCGTGTACCTCCTTCCTGGTGGAATGACTGGAACTGATCGCCTGTCGAACCCCCTCCGTCTAATAGGTGCTGCTCATGCATGGTTGGTTTCATCTTTGGGCGGGGTTCGTGACATCTCTGAATAGTCAAAGGGACTGTGTCTGTGATACAGTATCCACAGTTAACGTCTATCGTCAGGAGTTCTGGGAACCCGGGTGGCGCAAAACTTTTTTTGATGTTTCTATATTATTATGAAGTTCTCCTTGTGCATTAAAAAATGTGCAGTTTTATTGATGCATCACAATAAAGATTTCATCAGAAGCATTCTTCTACTCATCTAATAGCGCTTAGAGAGTCATTTTATTTATAGCTATGCTGTGTTTTTACATTTCGTGTTTTGCAGTATTATAATTAGATTCTTGGTATTATTTTGTACTTGACAATGGAATCACAGTTTTAGAGAGCCGTTGCACCATAATGCCGATTGGTAAATGTTATAGCTTTCCTCAAACGTTCTTTTTGTACATAAGCTGGAGTAAGTCTAAATCATTTGTGACAAAAAGTAAAATTAACTTGTCAGTATCACAGATTGTATTTTTCTAGTGTAGAACATTACGCATTATATTCTTCGTCCCTAAAATTGTGTTTGGTGAGGTGATGCAATACTAAAAAGTATAGAAACATCAAGTGATGTCTCGGATCAAATACGAACAACCTTTACGTATCCTGCATTGCTGTGGCCACTAACCCTTCGGTGTCCGGAACTTCTGCAGAGCGACGTGTGCACAGTCATCATTCTTGTAACACAGCTTCACAAGCAGACTTCGATCCTGCGTTGAAACAGTATGACAAACATCGCAGACGCGAGAGGAGGAAAGGCCGTGTACCCCGCGTGTTTATACAACTTCAATGGGTCGTGCGCATGACAGGTGTTTTCATTTACGTATTCTGACACATACAGCGTTATTGTTTTTTTTTTTTTTGTTATTGTAGTTGTAGAGATATGAAATTATTGTAGCGGTTTGCTTAGTCAGCCGTACTTCGGAATTTTTTGACATTAAATGGAGCCTGAAACTTGCGTAATAAATACTTCGCGTGAAGTGCGATTTACGGCATAAACAAAAATTAAGTGCGGAGATGTAATCCACAGAATATTAACAGAAAAGCTTTAGAACAATGCGCACGACTGACTAGACACATTCAGAGGGTACGTACGTTCGCGTACGAGTGGTTGCGATCTGATGAGAAAGATCTACCTTAATTTTTTTTTGTGTAAAATAATTACGTCGTAACACACTCGGAGATTGCGAACGTACAATCAGGGTAGAGGCACGTACTTTCTATCATTTCCCGTGGCCTGGGTAAAAGAATCGCAATTATTTAAATTTAAGAATATTTCTTTTTCAATCGGACTCCTATTTTTATACGAAAAGGAAGATTGCAGGTTCTGAATGTCTCGGCAAAAACACATCGAAATTAATCTTAGCGACCACCAAGCGAAAGTAGTGAGCACAATCACGTACCTCTATTGTTGAGCAGCGCCGTCGTGAAGATCGTCGCCTCCATCTAAAATTCGCCTTTTCAAATTAACAGAATAATTTGTGCTCCATTGGTACGGGATTTAGGCTTGATCTTGACAGAAATTATAAAACGCATTTTTTATCATTTAACACCTTCATTTAACGCACACATAGACATGAAACTATACAGTACGTCTTTACGCCAGCACATCAGAACAAAAAGGGTAGTTAATACTAGAAGTAATAAAATAATCTCAAAATTAGTCCTTTGTCTCTCAATGATAAAAAAGTTTTTTAGAGTATTCCTCTGGTATGACAGTCGAACAAATTTTCTTCTCGTATCTTTGAGATTAAATTACAACATTTTTTAGTTCCTTTTCAAGCGCCATCTATTGATCAATTTTCACACTATTTTTCTTCTTCTGCCATACGTTTTCCCCCTTCTGCGATAATATTCCGCTGCAATTTGACGTCATTCTGATCATTGGTATTACTTCTACAGCGTTTTGAAAGTTTAACTTGAATTATAATACTCTGTACTTTTAATTTTCTAGGTTCAAAATGGTTCAAATGGCTCTGAGCACTATGGGACTTAACTTCTGAGGTCATCAGTCCCCTAGAACTTAGAACTACTTAAACCTAACTAACCTAAGGACATCACACACATCCATGCCCGAGGCAGGATTCGAACCTGCGTCCGTAGCGGTCGCGCGGTTTCAGACTGTAGCGCCTAGAACCGCTCGGCCACCTTGGGCGGCAATTTTCTAGGTACAGCGAACTGTTCGAGTAATGACGCGATGGACAGTGTTCTGAACTCCCACTTAAAGACTGAACTTCTAACGTTGTGTCTATCTTGTCTCTTCAACCAGTTTACTTATGTATCCGATGTTAATTCCCTGAGTGTTAAAGTCCACGAAGATGATAACCTTCTCAAAATTTTGTGTCATTGTAATTCTGAGGGTTGCTATATATCCAATATACTAATTACATCATCCAGTGTAATAATATTTTTATGTGTAATGTTAACAGTAGAGCCACACGAAGTCTGACTAAGAGAGGAGATCGAAAGAATTCCCAGATCCACTGTTACACTATCAGTACGACAGTGTTTCGGAGATGCCAAAGGGCTTCATACGATAATGTTCTTTTGGCGACGCAGTACTGGGAAAGTTTATAGAACAATATTTGAGACTGTAAAACTCTTTCACTTATTCTGTCGTAGATCTTGCTTGAGAACCATAAAAACTTGATGAGAGAGAGAGAGACAAAGAGAGAGACAGGTGGAGAGTGGAATAGGTAAGTGGGTAAAAAGCACTCTGAGCCCATCAGTGAACAATAGTTATCGGAGTGAATATGGAGACGAAGCAGATACTAAGGGAGGTGAGAATGAAGCAGATGACCTTAAACACCTTGAGTCTATAATACAGTAATCATACATAGTGCAGTATTTTTGTGGTATGCAGAACTAGATAAAAAGCACATATGCGTAATCAGACTGCAACCGCACGCAGATACAAACAGCAGTATGCAACACCCAGACTCTGAGAGTGATACTGAGAGCCATCGAGCAAAGCTTAAAATGACAATCGTGCAGATGACGCTTTACCCGCTCTCTTCGCATATTCATACTGCTACAAATATCAGTGTCGTGAAGCACTGTCATCCAAGAGGCAAATAGCAGCAAACGCAAAGGCTTTTGCGAAAAATGTTGCGGAAATTAATCTCTCGTATATGTATGTTGTTGTCGTGATCTGCAGTCCGAAAACTGGTTTGATGTAGCTGTCCATGCTAGAGTATCTTGTGCAAGCCTCTTCATCTCTGCATAACTACCGCAACCTACATCTATTTGAAGCTTTTACTTGGTACAACTCTACAATTTTTATCCTCCCTCACTTCATTACATTCCTAAACTGACGATTCCTTCATGCCTCAGAGTATATCCTATCAACCGATTCCATCTCCCAACACACTAATCGTCATCATCATCATCATAATCATCATCATCACAATACCATCTTTTAGTCAAGCTGTACCATAATTTTGTTTTTCCCCGAATTTCGTTCAGTACCTCCCCATTTGTTATTAGATCTATCCAGCTAATCTTTCGCATTCTTCTCTACCATAACATTTCAAAATCTTCTAGTTTCTTCTTGTGTGAACTACTTATCGTCTATGTTTCGCTTCCGTACAAAGCTACACTTCTGACAAATACCTCAAGGAAGGGTTTTCTAACACATTTATATTATTCTTCTGCTCCTCCTCAGCGATCACCAGCCCTTTAGACCGCGCGTTGCATCAACTATCTGCTTCCACCGCCTTCTATCTCTCGCAGTCTCTCTCCACTCTGCGGAAATTCCTAATGCTGCGATGTCCTTCTCAATGTCATCTTTCCACCTTGTACGAGGTCGGCCTAATGGTCTTGTTGCCTGGAGAGTTCCTTCAAATGCTTTTTTGGTGATTCTGTTGTTTCCATTCTAGCCACATGTCCAGCCCATTGCAGTCTCCTGTTTTTTAATTTCTGGATGATAGTGAGTTGCTTCATTAGCTGATAAATTTCATTCTTCTTTCGAATTCTCCATACGCCATTCTCCAACACGGGTCCCCAGATTTTTCTCATTTCTTTCTAAAACATTCAGCTTTTCTCTTTCATTCTTTGTAAGCGTCCAGCTTTCTGAACCGTACAGTACGATGGGGCAGATGATAGTGTTGCATATCTTCATCTTTGTGGTGATTGACAAAGCTTTACTTTTGAGTGAGTTGCTTAGTTAGTATATTAGATATTAATATTTTTTTATTTTTCACAAATGCTACCGTTGCTAATGCCAGTCTTCATTTCATATCCTCTCCACTTCAGTCATCACCATTTATGTTGCTGCCCAAATAATAAAATTCATTTGCTACTTTTAGTGCCTCACTTTTCAAATGTAATACCCTCAACATCGTCTGATTTAATTCGACTACATCCCACTTCACTTGTTTTACATTTGTTAATGTTCATCTTATAATCTCTTCTCGAGACACTACCCATTCTCTTCAACTGCTCTTCCAAGTCTTTTGCCGTCCCTGATAGAATAACAGTGTGATTGGCAAATCTTAACCTTTTACCTTTGGAAATGTGGACCGTCTATGCAACTAAATAAAATTTTTTTTTGTGCCATATACCTTTCGCTTCTTTTCGTTTGTGAAGTCTCTTCAGTATGTGTTATGTATATACTAACTGCCTTATACAATGATACTGGATATGTTATGCATTACAGTTCTTTTATTCTCTTATTGTTAAGTGAGAACAGCTGGTTTCGTAAGGTTAAAAAACTATTTGGTTCTTCTTATGATTTTGTGATCTTATTCTTCCATATGTGTCGTCCTGTAGTTGTAAATACGAGTAGTCAGCCTATGTAAACCAAGATCTCCCATTCTAGGCCTTCTCGAATACATGTAAACCAAATACTTCACTTTCACTGTGTGTTAGTTGCGTATGTTTGCTGTATGTAGTGTTGCTATTTTTCATTGTCTATTTTTTGTTTGTCTTTTTTGTGCTGTGGTGTCTGTATTAGAGTATCCCAAAGTACCAGGAAAGAATTGACAACAGAAAACTTGTTGAAAAAGATGGAAGAGCGGAGAAAGTGGAAAAATGTAGAAACTGAAGAAAGCAAAAAGAGGTACAGGAAACTGAATAATGAATTAAGAAGAGAAACTGAAGAGCGAGGGAAAAATGGGTGAAACAGAAATGCGACCAAATAGAGAAAATGGAGAAAGAGGAGAAGTATAAACAAGGCAAGAAAAGAAATAGTGTACCTCTGTAATGAGATATATGGCAAAGGGGAATGGTCTGAGGACTTCCTTGCAACAGTTATGATACCAATAGAGAAAAAGAGAAACATTAAAAAATGTGAAGAGCATAGGACCATCAGTATAATGTCTCATGCAGCTAAAGTGTTGCTGAGAGTGTTGAATAGAAAGCCATATGGCAAGGTCGATAGACGGATTGCAAAGGAGCAGTGGCCTGTTAAGAGAGAAATCTTTGCTGTTTTTATAAATTTAGAAAAGGCTTTCGACAGAGTTCAGTGGAACAAGCTGATGGATATTTTGAAGAGAAAAGGAGTAGACTGGAAAGAGAGACGAATGATACAGAATCTGTATTTACACCAGAAAGTAAGTAAAGGATTGGAAATGAAATGTCAGAAAGAAGCAGCATTGGACGAGGTGTTAGACAAGGTTGTTGCCTTTCCCCACTGTTGTTTAACACATACCTTGAAGAGATTATTGCGAAAGGCTTGGATGGGAAAAGATGAGTATGTATTGGTGGAAAGAGAATAGAATGGTTAAGATTTGCTGATGACATGGTATTAGTGGCAGAAAGTGAGCGGACAGTGAATAACATGATGAAAGATCTGAAAGAAACTTGTGTAGAATATGGAATGCTACAAAACACTGCAAAAGCAAAGAGTATGTCATCAGTACAAGACGCAGACTGTCCAATATTAAAATAGGACAAGCTACCATTAGCCACGTAAGTGTATTTAAATTTATGGGAAGCAAAATAACTGAAGACTTCAGATATCACCAGGAGGTCAAAAGTCGAATTGCCATAGCGAAGGAGGCATTCAACAGAATGTGGCAAATTAGATAGGGCTCTAAGGGAAAGGCTTGGCAAATGTTTAGTCTGGAATATGGCACTATATGGGACAGAAACATGGACGCTGAGACGAGAGGATGAAAAACTATTACAAGCATCTGAGATTGGATGTGGAGGAGATTGGAGAGGATAAGCTCGATGGAAAGAGTGAGTAATGAAAGAATATTGGAAAGATGTCTACTGAAGGTTATAAGAGAAAGGAAAAAGAACTGGTTGGGACATTCATTGAGAAGGGAACGCTTCCTAGCAGATGCTTAGGAAGGAATGGTTTCTGGGAGAGGACTTAGAGGAAGGAGGAGACACAAGCTGATAGAAGACATACAGGGAAGGGGAAATTATGCTGACCTGAAGAACATAGGAGAAGACTGGACAGGCTGGAGAACTGCCATGGAAAACCTGCCTTTTGGCAGAACACTAATGACGACGATGATGATGGTGTCTGTATGTAGTTTGATGTTATTCATTTGTTTGTTGTTTTTGTTTTGCGTGCGTGCGTGTGTGCGTGTGTGTGTGTGTGTGTGTGTGTGTGTGTGTGTGTGTGTGGTGTGTCTGTTATCGGTGTGGTGGGGCTGGCATGGGCAAAAGGGAAATTTTGAGTGGAGGGAAATTCAAATAAAGCTTTTTTTTAAGTGTATGTGGCGCGAGATTAAGTTGCCATTTTGTCTGGTTATGTTTTGCATCCATGTTTGTTATTGTTTTAGTTGCTAACATGATCAGCGAATGGTTACTTATGTTGATTTTCTCATTTATTACTTTTCTGTTCGTTACAGGGACCCTTCTGGAAGTTTCCGTGTAACGTTAGGCCTTTTCTATTGTCATTGTTCGTTCTAACAGGATCACTCATGACATAAATAACAAAATGAAACGGTACACTTTAACACACAAACATACAGAATAGCACATTTACTGAAGAAACAAGGTTTACGCATAGCATACGCAACAAGAAAGACACTACAGTCACGTTTACAAACACCAATCGAAAAACCGGAAAGATACCAATGAGATAGTATGTACTAATTATACCAAAATCATAGTATCTGGGGATAACAGGCAGAAATTTCAAACTAGATACAAGAAACACATAATTTGCCTCAGTCTGCCTTTATTGATCATCTAATAAAGAATGTACATGAAGCATTCTACGTGGAACAGATCTTGAAAATTTTTAGAATGAACGTTAGAGCAGAAAACTTCTAGCATTACAAAAAAAATTTCACATACTAAGATCCGCTGCATGAAAATGGAAGTAATAAATGATCAAATCGGTACCCGTAAGTAACAATGCGCTGATCATGTTATCCATGAAAATAATAACAAATATAGATGTAGAATGCAACCGAACTAAATAATAACTTAATTTCCTATCCAGACACTTAAAAAATTATTTTAGATACCGTCCACCCAAAATTCCCCTTTTTTTCCCAGAGTAGGCCCCTACAAACATAATAATGCGTGCACATAAAACACAAAGCGTGTGCTAAAGTTAAACTGACAGTGGACATGTGTTCTCCCAGTTTTGTTTGCATTTTATTCGAGTTTTGGTGTTGACATTGACAGTGTTTTCCAGTAACCACTGACGGTTCATGAAATTATATTACCGTCAGTATCTGTTCTGCACGTCTGTGGCTAAATATATTTAATGGCCCTACGTCATAATTTTTTGTTCTATGTTTACATACGTATCCAAGTGTTTTAGGTGCTAGGGAAGAATATAGGGTCAGTATATGAGTTGGGCAGTAAACCATTTCATTTTTGTTGTCTTACACGTGGGATGAAGTCAGTCTCGATTAATAAACTCAAATAACAACATGAAAAAAAAACTTGTATACTCAGTAAATTCTCGATAATTTCGGTTTCGGTACATTCTAAACAATGTCAATGTCATCTATGTTTGGAAAGCAGTAAAGCAGGGATTCTACTTGGCAAGGATTCGACAAGTCTCTGGTAGGTTCCCGGAGCTATGTGCACCACATATCTACAATTCTTATCAGTAACGGGACGATCGTCCGTGACTGGGGAGCTGGCGCCCGATAGCGTCCTAGACGTGCGATTGCGATCAGGCGAATTTGGTGGCCAAGACATCACCATGTTCACGGAGGTTTGTTCCGTTTTCGCAGCTAAATTAAAGGCAGTTTTTTTATGCTACTCGCAATTCGCTTCTTTTATTTATTAACCGTCTCTTTTTTTGTTTTTATATATTCACTGAAGAGCCAAAGAAACTGATACGCCTGCCTAATATCGTGTAGGGCTCCCGCGAGCACGCAGAATTGCAGCAACACGACATAGCATGGACCCGACTAATGTCTGAAGTAGTTCTGGAGGGAATTGACACCATGAATCCTGCAAGGCTGTCCATAAATCCGTAAGAGTACGAAGTGGTGGAGATCTCTTCTGAACAGCACGTTGCAAGGCATCCCAGATTTGCTCAATAATGTTCCTGTTTGGGGAGTTTGGTGGCCAGCAGAAGTGTTTAAACTCAGAAGAATGTTCCTGGAGCCACTCTATAGCAATTCTGTACTTGTGGGGTGTCGCTTTGTCCTGCTGGAATTGCCCGACTCCGTCGGAATGCACAATGCACATGGATGGATGAAGGTGATAAGACAAGATGCTTACGTACGTGTCACCTGTCAGAGCCGTATCCACACCAGTACTAAGCCGCCACCATCTTGAACAGTCCCCTGCTGACATGCAGGGTCCATGGTTCAAATGGTTCAAATGGCTCTGAGCACTATGGGACTCAACTGCTGAGGTCATTAGTCCCCTAGAACTTAGAACTAGTTAAACCTAACTAACCTAAGGACATCACAAACATCCATGCCCGAAGCAGGATTCGAACCTGCGACCGTAGCGGTCTTGCGGTTCCAGACTGCCTTTAACCGCACGGCCACTTCGGCCGGCGCAGGGTCCATGGATTCATGAGGTTGTCTCCATACCCGTACACGTCCATCCGCTCGATACAATTTGAAACGAGACTCATCCGACAGGGCAACATGTTTCCAGTCCAATGTTGGTGTTGAGGGGCCCAGGCGAGGCTTAAAACTTTGTATCAAGAGAACACGAGTGGACCTTCGGCTCCGAAAGCCCATATCTATGATGTTTCGTTGACTGGTTCGCACGCTGGCACTTGTTGATGGCCTAGCATTGAAATCTGCAGCTATTTGCAGGTGGGTTGCACTTCTGACACGGTGAACAGTCCTCTCCAGTCATTGGTCCCTTTCTTGCTGAATCGTTATCCGGCCGAAGCGATGTCGATTTGATGTTTTACCGGATTTCTGATATTCACAGTACACTCGTGAACTGGTCGTACGGGATAATCCCCACTTCATCGCTACCTCAGAGATGCTGTGTCCCATCGCTCGTGTGCTGACTGCAACACCACGTTCAAACTCACTTAAATCTCGATAACCTGCCATTGTGACAGCAGTAACAGATCTACCAACTGCGCCAGACACTTATTGTCTTGTATAGGAGTTGGTGACCGCAGCTCCGTATTCTGCCCGTTTACATATCTCTGTATTTGAATACGCATGCCTATACCAGTTTCTTTGGCGCTTCGGTGCATATGATAACTGCATCATGTAATAGTTACAAATGTGCTATTATCTTACATTTCCTCATTTTTTCCTCTTGTTTTCCAGATTAGAACAAATTTTGTAGTAAACGTTTCGTGAGACTGAATCATCGTTTGGTGTTACTTACGACATGCAGTGTTGCTAGCCCATGTGTACGGTCGTGAACGTGGGTTCATTCGATCCCCATGCTCCTGCTGGCCGATTTCCGGCGTTTTTTCACCCACATTTATTACAGCATTCCACCGGCACTTTTCATTGTGTGGTCAACATGCGCATATTTACTGTGTATAGTGTTGCCAACTCTCACTGTGTGTTTCTCTTTCGTTTTTCGTCAATGTAGTGTGTGTGTGTTTTGATATTTTTCATTTGTTGTGTATGTGTGTGTGTGTGTGTGTGTGTGTATTTTGTTGTGAATTAATGGGTCATTCCTCTTGAGAGTGATATTTTCCTATGTATGAATATGTTATTCTTTCTGTGTGTGTGTGTGTGTGTGTGTGTGTGTGTGAGAGAGAGAGAGAGAGAGAGAGAGAGAGAGAGAGAGAGAAAGAGAGATCGGGACAGGGGAGGGGGGGGAGAGGAAGATTCTTTAATTTTTTATTATATTTCACTTTTCTGTGCTATTGGTTTAGTGGCTAACATTAACAGTGAGTTAGTGCCTATGTTGATTTGATCATTAATTACTTTCTTCTTCATTACAAGGGCTCTTTGTAGATGGCAGTATTCCCGTAATATCAGGAAGTTATTGTTGCTATTGCTCACTCTAATAATTTTGATGTCTTGTTTCGTGTTGGTTGGTCCATGTCCACTTATTATCAAGTGTGCAGGAAAGATAGAATGCCTATTTTCATACTTCCAGCTTCTTATATATTCTTTATACCTAGTTATGAAATTCCTGCTTGCATGTCCATCATGTGTCATAGAGCCGCTAATTTTTCATTTTGCGGGTGGCAGCTCGTACAATTGTATGTGAGGCTGTTAGCTTCTGAAGACTAAACAATATCCCTCTCCGCACAGAAAACTATGAAAAAGAATTTCAAACAATACATCTCATAGCCACAAACAATATTTATAACACCCATACAGTACAAAGACTCACTCAAAAACCCAAAACACAACTAACAAAAAAATGAGAACATGCAGAGAACACAACCGCCACAGAACCACGAAGACTACAGCTCACAAAAACACAGAACAGTAACATTCATGATTTGACTAACAGAAAGAAACACACAAACACAAATCAACGCAGAACAGCAAATATATTAAAGTAACAGGTATTACACATTGCTTACAGAACAAAAAACACACTCCAGTCATATTTACAAACAACAGTAGACAAATCATATAAATACCAAGAAGAAGGTATACATCAGTTAGAATACCTTGAAAAACTTTCATATACAAAGAGCCGGTGCAATGGAAAGGAAAATAATTAACGATCAAATCAAAATAAGCAATAACTCAGTGATTATGTTAGCCACTAAAACAATAACAAATAGAAATGTGAAACATAACTGGAGTAAATAATTAATGAATCATCCTCTCCAGCCCCCATCCTCACTCCCTTCCTCCCTCTCTCTCCCTCTCTCTCTCTCTCTCTCTCTCTCTCTCTCTCTCTCTCTCTGTCTCTTCCCGTCACACACACACACACACACACACACACACACACACACACAGTGAAACGTGCAAGTGAATTGTTGTAATAAATGTGGCTGAAAAAACGCCGGAAATCATCCAATGGAGCATGGGACCAAATGAACACATGTCCACGACCACACACGTGGACTAGCAACATTGCAAATCGTAACACCATACGATAAATTAACCTCACGAAACTTGTGCTACAAAATTTGTTTCTAAGCTGGGAAACAAGGGCTAAACATGAGAAAATGTGTAATAGTAGCATATTTATAACTACTACACAGTCCATTTATTATATAGGCTATATAAAAATAAATATGTTACAGGCCGCTGAATATGGCTCATCAATGAAATAAGCGAAATGCATATTGCAAAAAAAAAAAAAAACTGCCTTTCATTTAGTTGCAAAGACTGAACTTGCCTCTACGAATTTTGAAGCAACTAAATTACATTTTCGACAAATATGGGTGCACCGTTGTAACGTACATTAAAAGCCATAGTACTTTTATTTGAAGTTCCTTTTGTACAGGTTACCGTTTCAGCGGTATGTATTGAGAAGTATTAATCTCAATGGTTCTCAAGGGCGCGTCACACCCCCTTATGGTTGTACGGGGCACGTATTAAAAATATGTGTCTCTTATTTCACTCTATGCTACAACATATTCAAAGCAGATTAAAATCGAAGTGTATCCCTTGGGTAGGTTTGCTTGTCAGTCTCGCGGTTGGCATTAATCATAACATTTGGCTCATCAGTGTCTATTTCAATAACTTCCCTACACTTAAGTATCTTTCAGTGAAATAATATATAATATTTAGAAGTCAAGTTCCTCAGTTAAACTATAGGGCCCCCGTTAAATGCGTCAGTAAATAGGTCCAAAGGTCACAGAAATGCAAGAACGTATTGCCTCACCAGAACTACGACTATAAAGCGCATGGTGCAGAAACTTGACTTCTGCGGTGATGATCGGCTGGTAATCCAATAGCTTACTTTGACAGTAACTCCAGCGTTAATTTCATAGAAATGTTTGACAAACTTGAATCACATGGAATAGTGGTAGCATGCGTGCTAAGTAAGCCTTGAGCGGTATAATTTCTTGGGGCTAATTTATCCGAGTGATTTCTTATAAATTAATTATCTATAAATAGCAAAATATAATTTTGTATTTTCATACCAAAGCGAGTACAGTTACATTGAACTCAAAGAAAAGTCCAGTTTAGAAACTTGATAATTTATGACGAACAGTAGACACGTATTGGTTTTGCGGAAATATTTCACGTGAATTGCAGTCACAATTTTGTATCCACCAAATCTCCAACGGGCCAAACCCAATCAGCACATCGGCGCGTGACAGAAGCACTTATGACGCGTTAACTGTTTAACAGGAAGGTATGGGAACATACCTTTGGAGAAAATAAATTAACTCAAAACAGCAGTAATAACGAAACTGAAATCAAATAATTAAATGCTGCAAACAAAATTTTCTGCCTGCTCCCGCTTACTAGGTCGTGCGTTAGCGTGAAATCGTTCTAAAAATGTATTTTGCAGTCATTGCACGTAAACAAAACAGTACTGGATAAAATTAAATAGTGAGATGATACGTCGCTATAATCAGTGAAACTTGGTGGCAGCCACACCAGTAAATCAGAGCGCATCGGGAAAAACATAATAATTACCGGTTTTGCGGACTGCGAATCGTTGTTTCGCTGTATCATTTTGCGGTCCACTCAAAGGGTCCATTAATTACAGCGTAACAGCGTCCTTTTCGTGGAAGCTGTCACTTCATTCAGATTACTGCAACATGTGCGCCGTGTAACAAAGCCAACAAAATAATGCTGCAGTGTTTTGCAATTTATTTGGCAGGTCTAAATTTAATTAAACGTGAGAGACTGGTTCAGTAAAATATCATTATTATTTACCAGCGCGAGATTTCCGTGCAAACTACAGTGTGTTGCAAATTTTCTCGTATTTAGTGGCTTTAGCTTCCTATCAACATCTAGTCCATCAGAGATGAGCACTACCTCGTATCGGCCAAAGGCAGGGACCGTAATCGATTGGAATTACATTAATCACACTGGTATTGTATTCACCTGCGGCTTAGGAAAACAATATACGAGGTGTACTATACAACCAACTGGAGTTTTTATTTTTTAGAAAGTCTTATTTCATTTGTCTACATCAATGTTATCCCCTTCAAAACTGGTACCCGTTAGATATAATACAATAGTGCCAATTTTCGGAAACATTTCCGGAATTTGACCATTGTTACACCTTTTAGCTCTCTCGACTATTCTTTTTCAGTTTCATCTATGCTTCTAAAGCGGTGGACTCTTAAGGTTTTCTTCATGTTTGGGAAAGTAAAATGTCGCATAGGGCGATTTCTGGCTTCAGAGAAACTGCATAAACATGTGCAATGAACGGAAGAGAATATGTACGGCGAATTCCATTATGCAAAGAGTTTCCCAATCTGTGTAGCTCTTTAGTTCCGCTTATTCGTCCCGTAGAACTGTCTAGTTATTTCTTTCTGGTACTCATGAAGCTGTTCTCCATTGCCCTTACGAAGGCTGACAGTTGTCGACGCATGATTTATAGTTAGATGTGTTTTCGCTAGGGCTCACCGGACAAACGATTGTAATTAATTCCATGTAATTGAGGTTCTTTCCCTGGCTGAACAGTTAATTCAGAAAAACAACAGTTGTCTCTCAAAGCCTTTCAAGCTAAAAGTGTTGTGACTGTGCCCTTCTGTGATGTTTTGTGGTTCCTGGCTGGATGAGGAGACAGTGGTATGATAGGTGGGTGGCCTGTTTCCTCTCACTACAACACAAAATGCGCACGTGGTTTAAATACGTTTTTTTACAGGAACCAATTGAGTACTTAGCTTCAATTATGGTCCGTGTCCATGCCACAACTATATACAGTGACTGACGTTCTCTCACAGCTAGTTACGGTGAGAGGGGACGACTGCCACTGTGGAAGACTAGAGCACAGTGCGATGTATTGAGGTGCAATGCGAACTGAGTCCCGATGTGACGTACTGAGGAACACAGATTAGTGATTGTGACAGCTCGGTCGGCGGTGGCGGCCTATATACACACTGCTCAGAGGACGTTATCAGCGCGTAGCCTGGGGGCGTGTCTAGGTCTTCTCTTGTCATAGATGCGCGTGGTTCAGCGCCTGCTATACAGTGTTTCCTAGTTGTCAGTGCAACGCGCCTAATGATAATAGCGTTGTGCTACTAAATATTAGTGAAAAGAATTTATATCATAAATTTACAATACAATCACAAACCTGAAACACTCTCATGTGACGTGGATAAATTTAAGAAAGAGTAACATTGGAAAAATCAAAAAGAGAAAACAAAAAGTAATTAGGAAAATTTTAGGTAAAAACTATATTGAAAAAGGGACATACAGACGAAAAAAAAAATTTTTAGGGAATTCAAAAATTTATCTGTATTTTATTTGGATGTGAAAAAAACAGGATAACATTTAATGGGCATGTTAACCTTTTCGTGGTTAAAATTTATTTTGCATATATTTGATAAATAAAAGGCCAAAACCTTTCTTCTTTCATGATAAGTAATATACTTTCACTACCAAAAAAAGATTTCAAGCTGACCGATTTCGAATATTGGCGAAGTGGGACACTTGTGTCTCATGTACCTAACCACTGTCATGTTTTCATGTATCCCTAGGACTTTCAGAGTTAAATTTTTAATTTTAGAATGATTTAATCCGGATGGCAATTATGGGAAAAGTATAACAATTCAGTACCAAAACACATTTATTCTCCCGACAACGAAAAACACGAACTATCGCATATAAGTTTTCAACGTAGCATTTGAAGATGGTAAAAAGTTATTGATGGTGTTCAGCCACAGTCAGGCAATATATTTTGAAAGAATAAATGGCCCTTTGACTGTGTATTACTGTATTTATCTTCTGTAGTCGCTAGATTTCGGTTTTTATGCCATTATCAAGCACAAAGCTAAAGTTCCTCGAACATTAATATGCCATATGCAGTCTTGCCTTAACAGGTATGACATGTTAATAGTGCAACAACTTTTAGCGTTGTTCTTGACAGTGGTATAAAAGCCGAAATCTAGGTAGTACAAAAAAATAAATACAGTAATGCACAGTAAAATGACGGTTTATTCTTTCAAAAAAATTGAAGATGGCTTTGACATATCACACTTCAATCAATGTTTTCTACGTTCATGACGTCCCGCTACATACAAATTATGTACAAACCAGCAGAATCACTAAGGTGTGTAGTAATATTCAAAACAATGTCTGTGATATATAACAAAATACAATTAGTTACTTCAGACATTCGTGTAATGGAGAAGATGGTGATTTGATCTAATTTTCGTGAAACAGACGCAGTGTGCCAGCTATACAGACGTGCCGCCCCGTCTGATATCTCACAGACTTCTATATGTCTCTCCCGTGGTCAGTAGCACTTTTCGCCAAGTTCAAAAAGCATCTCGCTACATGCTAGCATTAGACAGATATTAGATACAGATGTCCTAACGCTCAAAACTACATATTACTTTATCGCGGCGTATGTGTTGCATATTACTTTAGTGGGGTTTGTGTAGCCCATCAAACACGAAAGAGTTAAAGGAGTCGAGCCAGTCAGATTAACCAGGCAGTTGGTGGAATTCTATCAAATTCTGAATAAAGCTAAACTTGAAACACTAAAAAGGCGTGGTGCGCTAAAAGAAGAGCTGAAAGAACCAGGAGTAACGCAACTTGGTGTAGCAGATACAAAGATTTTTAGGCAGTAAATCTTCCTGGACAGTTGTCCTGCTAGAAAAATCCAAGAAGAGCGTAACAACTCGGTCTGACGAGTGAATGAAATCCCTTTCTAAAATAATGAAAGTAATACAGGCACAGAGAGATGCCAAAACAAAACGCTGAAAATGCCCTTTACTGTACATTGGGTGGTGCAGCGGGCCCCAAAAGAGAATACAACCAGGATATGCTAATGCTGCCCCATCTCCAGTTGGGAGTACGGTGAGAATTCCGCTGCGTCTTCATCGACACCTGCTGTCGGGGAGTAAGACGCGTCTGCTGCAGGTAGTGGGCGGCTGTGGGGTGCCCCGTTGCGCCTGCGCCGTCATCCTGAGCCCATTAATCACGCGGCAGAATGGGAGACGTGGCAGCGCCAGCCTGCAGGGGTGTAATCGCTCTCAAACAGGATCACGCGGGCCCGGAGCCGCCGGAAATCGGCTAACAATGGCTGTTTACCGCGATATCGGGAAATCACTGGGGCAACTTCCCGCCCGTCTCCCGAGCGTTCTCAGCCTGTGACGATCCAAGGACGCGTTACAAATGAGGCTAATTTTCCAGAGATCGTCGATAAGACATTCACAAAGAGTAAGTGGTGAAGGCCTGTCTGCCGATAATTTTCAACAAAGCTGTATATTGAGACAGGGGATATCAACTGTGGCACTAGAAAAGTTAGCTAACCATTGTGTGGTCACTCACGTTTAGTGTCTGGACGTAAAGCAAAACGTCACAGCCAGAATTTTGTCGATGACAAATTATGAACGAGCATTCCACGCGTCACTGTGTTTATAATATTAGGAGGAGGAGAAGGAGGAGATTAGTTTTTAACACGCCGTCGACAACGAGGTCATTAGAGACGGAGAACAAGCTCGAATTAGGGAAGCAAAACGGCCGTGCCCATTTAAAGGAACAATCCCGTCATTTGCCTGAAGCGATTTAGGGAAATCATAGGAAACCTAAATCAGGATGGCCAGATGCGGGTTTGAACCGTAGTCCTCCCAAATGCGAGTCCACTGTGTTGACGAATGCGCCACCTCACTCGCGTGTTAATATTACTCTCGTCTGCGTTGGCAGCGAGTTTCCTCAGTATCTGATCTCATAAAATATTTGCTGTCTCCGTCTACTTGATTTTGACCAAGCATCTAACAAGTGAAGTAAGTGAAATCTTGTGTAAGTAATTAAAAGAATATGTGACTGGGCTAATGGCCTACTTTAGCTAAAGTACAGCGTTTCTTTGCCGGGGCCCTAGGAAGCGAAGTGTGGCAGGCCCATCGCTCCAGGCGCTTTACATCAGAAAAAAATTCTCATCCCTGCCCATGACTGAAGCCAGGACCTCTTGGGCAGGAGTCTGGTGCTCTACCTGCTAGACCACCACGGCCACGAATCTATCGAAAACTAATAAAAATTGTAAACTCAATTTTTTTATACAATCACAGAATTTTTTTATATCAACCGATATACGCCACCATAGGCTATCATCAGACCGACTGAAATCAGCATTACATGGTCACCAAGTAATGCTTTCTCAGCGATTCCAATAAAGTATTGATGAAAGCTAGTGACGGTCGTTACTTGACGTTTAATTTTGCGCTATAAAGCCGACTTCCAGCTGTCGAATACATCTGAAGCCGCGTTGAAGTTATACTAGATATTAGTGCTGTTTCCTCCAAACACTTTTTGTCACACATCAGTGTTCGTTAAATATTCAACACCATGAAGAATAAGTGCGAATAAAATATATTTTATACCATAGATTTATTACGAGGTTATATGCTAATGTTCATAAATGCGGAACGACTCGTGGTCTCAGAGCTTCAGTGATAATCTAAACGCTGTCACATGGGTTCGAGAAGGTCTGGACATATTTGTGGGTAATCTCTCTCCGTGGAAATGGTAACCGTGTTTATAAACCTTTGAAGACAGTTCATGGAGGACCGTAGAGATTATCAACTTTTCACAAACATTCTGTATTTCGTCCACAATGGGTATTCCAGCACACAGTCGTAGCTGCGTAGGATCCAAGCCTGTCCATTTGTCCCAAGATTCCAAGATGGTTGTCGTGTCAGAAAGCGCTGTTCAAGCCGTAATTTGAAAGCCTGGCAACTCTATTTCCCAAAGACCCTTTATTCTGGCCTTTTCTGAATCTCCTACTTGCTGATAATGACATACTGTGACGTCGAAGAAGTATATGTCACTTGCTTTTTGTCGGTGCAGGTTCACGGCTTCATATTTTGACTGCTGTAATTTTTAACTTTATAAATTACAACAAAATTTTTTGGGGAATGTTAGCTGATTTCCCTTCCAAATTAAAAATGGCACTAATCGGGTGCAATCGAATACCTTTGCGCTGTGAAAAAGCAGTACATCGCCATCTTGAAACCGAGCACGTCTGTAGCTGTCAAAACATCTTTTTGCTGCACGCATCGATAGCGAAAGAAGACTCCCTCCACAAACACCCACCTTCAGTTGAGGCTGCAGATTTATTCTGGCGTCTTATGAGGTCACTCCCATAACGCCAAACAAGCGTCTTACGATGTGACTCCCATAGCGCCAATCAAGCCTACATCACAGTTGTGATGTGTCTTTTGAATCAATTTAAGTTTAATACAATTTTAAACTAACTATATGGATAATTGACTGCATCCAAATGACGTTGGGAGCCCCTCACAGCCTTCTGGTTCCGTTCGAATACAAATCGTATTTATACTACACTGAGATAAAAAAGAATCACAACACCATGAAGGAGTTCTGTGACATAAACGAAAGTTGGTAGACGTGTTTCCAAATCCGAAATATGAATTAAGATTTCACACCAGTCGCATGAGGATGCAAATCAGGTTTGCTTCAGATAAACATTGTAAAGATCGTGAGCGTTAGTTACCTTTGAGATTTGACGTGGTGAGTTAATATTAATCAAGATTGCCTTTAAGGTGACAAAGACCTATTACTATCGCCTCACTGGGTTTGAACGAGGCCATGTAATAGGGATACGAGAAGCTGGATGTTCCTTCTGCAGTGTTGCAGAATGGACGATGTCAAAGTTAGCGTAAGGAGGGCTATGCGTGAAGCGTTCAGTGAATTCGAAAGTAAAATTCTATGTACCGACTTGACAGAAAATCCTAGGAAGTTCTGGTCTTACGTTAAATCAGTAAGTGGCTCGAAACAGCATATCCAGACACTCCGGGATGATGATGGCATTGAAACAGAGGATAACACGCGTAAAGCTGAAATACTAAACACCTTTTTCCAAAGCTGTTTCACAGAGGAAGACCGCACTGCAGTTCCTTCTCTAAATCCTCGCACAAACGAAAAAGTGGCTGACATCGAAATAAGTGTCCAAGGAATAGAAAAGCAACTGGAATCACTCAACAGAGGAAAGTCCACTTGACCTGACGTGATACCAATTCGATTCTACACAGAGTACGCGAAAGAACTTGCTCCCCTTCTAACAGCCGTGTACCGCAAGTCTCTAGAGGAACGGAAGGTTCCAAATGATTGGAAAAGAGCACAGGTAGTCCCAGTCTTCAAGAAGGGTCGTCGAGCAGATGCGCAAAACTGTAGACCTATATCTCTGACGTCGATCTGTTGTAGAATTTTAGAACATGTTTTTTGCTCGCGTATCATGTCGTTTTTGGAAACCCATAATCTACTCTGTAGGAATCAAGATGGATTCCGGAAACAGCGATCGTGTGAGACCCAACTCGCTTTATTTGTTCATTAGACCCAGAAAATATTAGATACAGACTCCCAGGTAGATGCTATTTTCCTTGACTGCCGGAAGGCGTTCGATACAGTCCCGCACTGTCGCCTGATAAACAAAGTAAGAGCCTACGGAATATCAGACCAGCTGTGTGGATGGATTGAAGAGTTTTTAGCAAACAGAACACAGCATTTTGTTATCAATGGAGAGACGTCTACAGACGTTAAAGTAACCTCTGGCGTGCCACAGAGGAGTGTTATGGGACCATTGCTTTTCACAATATATATAAATGACCTTGTAGATAATGTCGGAAGTTCCATGCGGCTTTTCGCGGATGATGCTGTAGTATACAGAGAAGTTGCAGCATTAGAAAATTGTAGCGAAATGCAGGAAGATCTGCAGCGGATAGGCACTTGGTGCAGGGAGTGGCAACTGACCCTTAACATAGACAAATCTAATGTATTGCGAATACATAGAAAGAAGGATCCTTTATTGTATGATTATATGATAGCGGGACAAACGCTGGTAGCAGTTGCTTCTGTAAAATATCTGGGAGTATGCGTGCGGAATGATTTGAAGTGGAGTGATCATATAAAATTAATTGTTGGTGAGGCGGGTACCAGGTTGAGATTCATTGGGAGAGTCCTTAGAAAATGTAGTCCATCAACAAAGGAGGTGGCTTACGAAACACTCGTTCGACCTATACTTGAGTATTGCTCATCAGGGTTATTTGGTAACCGTGATAGCGTTACGGAGATGTTTAGGAAACTCAAGTGGCAGACTCTGCAAGAGAGGCGCTCTGCATCGCGGTGTAGCTTGCTCGCCAGGTTTCGAGGGGGTGCGTTTCTGAATGAGGTATCGAATATATTGCTTCCCCCTACTTATACCTCCCGAGGAGATCACGAATGTAAAATTAGAGAGATTCGAGCGCGCACGGAGGCTTTCAGACAGTCGTTCTTCCCGCGAACCATACGCGACTGGAACAGAAAAGGGAGGTAATGACAGTGGCACGTAAAGTGCCCTCCGCCACACACCGTTCGGTGGCTTGCGGAGTATAAATGTAGATGTAGATGTAGACTAGCAGGAATGTAACCTCTGTACATGATTGCTGGCAACGATGGTCAGGAGAATGTAGCGTCGCAAGAAGACCGGTCTCTGGACGGCCACATGGCACTACTGACAGGGAAGACCATCGTGTCCAGTGTATGGTTCGGGCGCATCATACTGCATCTGCAGCAGTAAACTGAGCAGCAGTTGGCACCATAGTGACATAACGAACTGTTGATGTACAGTAACCAGCTGCAGTTATGAGTCGAAGTATAACCTTCCGCCCCCTGTATTTTTACGTAATAACTTAATGCAAGGCTCAGCCTCATATGCGGAAAACTTCAGCTTGTATAGCTTTTTAAAACTAGTGTGTTATGTTTGTGTGATCCGTTTAAATAAATAAACTTGCATACTTCATCGTCACTGTTTGTTCCATGGTTTATCGGTGACTGAAATTCATTCCAAGGTAATGAAAGTTTTCTACGAATGTCGTAATAAATGGGTGGCTACATTCAAATGAGGCCATACTTCTCTTGAAGATGACCGTGTAAGGCACTAACTGGCGTTCCGAATGCAAGCAACCTAAACGAATGAGAAGAAAAATAATGCGAAGCGGCCTGTACTGCGAGCGACAGAAATCGTATTTCATTAGGATACTACAGCTGTCCAGCAAGGCGCTTACGCAATGGGAAAACTGAGCAATGTGGAGTAGAAACTGTCTGAATAAGCACCTTTTTTCACCAGATTTGGCACTTTTTGATTTCCACCTGTTTCCTCTTCAGAATCGCGTATTGGCTGTAAAGTAATTCGAGTCCAGTGTGGAAGTGGTGACGTCAGCTACATATTCTCCAACATCACAATTCGGTCTATTCCTCAGAAAGAAGTTGAAAGATTTGTATTGGAATTGGAATAAAAGAAGATTATTTGGAAAACATTAGTGCATTTTTACCTAAAGGAGACACTAACGGTCTGTGAACGAGGGAACCTTAAAATCCCAGAGACACATGGAGAGCATGCACTTCACCAGACAATGAACTCAAACTCCAAGAGTGCTACTGTAGTGACTGGGAACGGCTACACCGATCATGCATTACTTTTTTTCCTACTGCAAGTCAAAGTGATCATATATGATACAGCGGACAGTCCAAGGAATGTCACAAGATTCACACCTCAACAGGAGACGCCTTTCTGCAGATTCCAACGAACTAAACCTTGGTCAGGGGTAAACGTGATAAAGGTGATTTTTGACATGTAACTGCCGAAAAAGCTGCTCGAGTTAATTTTCTTTTATTTATTCAAACTTCTTTCCTAATAGTTTTCTGACTTTACCTGTGGCTAGCCTATATAGAGCTGCGTCCGATCACGCCTCGGAAGGTCCAATGCTACCGACCGACCGTCGTATCATCCTCAGGCAATAGGCGTAACTGGATGCAAATATGGAGGGGCAAGTGGTTAGCACACCGGTCTCGCAGCCATTGTCAGTTTTCGTGACCGGAACCTTTACTTCTCAATCAAGTAGCTCCTTCACAAGGGCTGAGTGCACCCCGGTTGCCAACAGAACTCGGCAGACCCCCACGTTCACCCTTCCAAGTGGAAGCTAAGCTTGACAGCCCGTAACTTAGATGTTCTGACGGGAACCGTTGTTACCAATGCGGCAAGGCCGTTGGCTAGCTCATATATAATCAATGGGAATTAAAGTGCATGATGTTTGAAACTTATATTGAGGAAATATCGGTCAATATAAACTGGAAGAGTATTATTACACTAGTATGTACATAGTTTAAACTGCCCACCTCTAGGTGTTAGCTGTATTATTACTTTTCATGTGGTTTCGAATGGTTGCATATACTTACATGTAGAAGTGGCACTGAGGATGGTTCATAGTATGATGGTTACTTTTGGAACATGCGAGCCATAATATGTACAGTCTGATTACTTTGTAGTTGGTTGTTTCCTATATCACCACACAAAATATTGTAGCCAGCCCGAGTGCCCGAGCGGTTCTAGGCGCTACAGTCTGGAACCACGCTGCTGCTACGGTCGCAGGTTCGAATCCTGCCTCGGGTATGGATGTGTGTGATGTCTTTAGGTTAGTTAGGTTTAAGTAGTTCTTAGTTCTAGGGGACTGATGACCTCAGAAGTTAAGTCCCATAGTGCTCAGAACCATTTGAACCATTTTGAAAATATTGTACATAAGGTTGTAATGATGACCTGCTGGTCCAGCAAAACAGTTTGAACAAGTAAGAGGAAATTAATACATTCAGATTTTTATCAACTTCATGTGTCAAACATAGTCATCACAAACATCAATGCTGAACAGTATCCAAGGTTCAAAGTTTTCGAAAATATTATACGAGGGTTTTTAAGAAACAGTGGTTCAAATGGTTCAAATGGCTCTGACCACTATGCGACTTAACTTCTGAGGTCATCAGTTGCCTAGAACTTAGAACTAATTAAACCTAGCTAACGTAAGGACATCACACACATCCATGCCTGAGGCAGGATTCGAACCTGCGACCGTAGCGGTCGCGCGGTTCCAGACTGTAGCGCCTAGAACCGCACGGCAACTCCGGCCGGCAAGAAACAGTGAGTTTCCACAAATACTGGTACCCGTTCCAGGAGTACGATAGTCTATCCTCCTAGTTACGAGCGTACCACTTTCTCGTAGCCGTTGTGTTGGACTAAAATGGTGCACGTTGTGCGTGTCTGTCGTTACATACCAGATTTGAAAATGACACTATCTTCAAAGTTACTCTATATTCAAGTGGTATAGTTCCAGACAGGGGTTCATCCTCAAAGCCTTCTCTAGTAATTCACCTCTTCAATCCCAAGACGCCTATAACAGGAATTATGAAACAGCTTGTAGCGTACAAGTAGCACTCCAGATCACCACATGTGACGTCCTTCGCCAAATCTTGCCTACGAAACTCAAATGCAGGGCACCAATACGAGGCGCCCGTACCTTCAGATGCTGCTTTGTAACGAAGGAAGAAAATGGTTCAAATGGCTCTGAGCACTATGGGACTTAACATCTGTGGTCATCAGTCCCCTAGAACTTAGAACTACTTAAACCTAACTAACCTAAGGACATCACACACATCCATGCCCGAGGCAGGATTCGAACCTGCGACCGTAGCAGTCGCGCGGTTCCGGACTGAGCGCCTTAACCGCGAGACCACCGCGGCCGGCAACGAAGGAAGAAAGATCGGGTTTAACGTCCCGTCAACATCTAGATCATTGGCGACGAAGCACAAGTTTGGGTTGTGTCAAGAATGGGGAAGCAAATTGGTCGTGCCCTTTCAAAGGAACCAGCCCAGCCTGTACCTTAAGCGATTTAGAGAAATCGTGGAAAACCTAGATCTGGATGGCCGGGCGCTTGTGTGAACTGTCGGCCTCCCGAATGCAAGTCCGTTGGACTAACCACTGCGCTACCTCGCTTTGGTGCTGCTTTAGAGGCTTCGGCCGAACGCCATGCGGCGGCGCTCTCTCCTTGTTCGGCCTGAGCCGCGTGTGCAGCAGCGGCGGCGCTGTCAGAGGCTAATCTCCTGCGCCGCGCCGCGCCGCGCCGCGCCTCGTGTCGTAAAGTAGCCAGCCCGCCGAGTGCCTGCTGGAGTGGCACGTCCTCCAGCTTCCTCCAGCTCTGTCGCGCCCACGCAGCCGCCTGAGACGGGACGCGGCGGAATGAAGACATCAGAGCCGCCGCCCCGCGCCGTTCAATTCCGAATTAAGCGCGGTAGCCGCCGCCTGCGCGGCCCCCTGTATTTAATTGAATGACGCAGCAGCTCCCGGCGGGCCTAACAAATTAGCCTTGTGGTCCGCTGCCGTTGCCGCTGCCGCCTCGCCCCGCGCAGCAATTCGAGGACGGCTCCGCTGGCATGCAGTCGAGTGCGCCGCTCCTCGAAGAACATTTGTGCGTCGACAGCTTCCGTACTGTTGCCGGCACCAGCTTCTTCTGTAGCATCTTTGTAACGTTATCCAGTGTCGGCCGTTCTGCACCGTAACGCTGACCCGTCGTAACGACGCTTGTATGACTGGCGGTAACCAAAGAGCGTCCAGCACTGCGAGGTTGAAGAGGAGAAGACTGGGGCGCACCATATGCTTTGGGTACGATCAGCTAGTCGTAGCTCTTTTCGCCAACGTTTCTAAACAATCGTTCGTCTGCCAGTTTCTTCAGGTTCCGAGGGTGCTGATTGCGCAGCTGTATGCTCAGTAAACGAAAAACTCTCTAGCTGCTAGTAAGAACTGTATTAAATCCACACTATCGCTTTCGACCTTTATATCAAGCCATTTTCGAGTGTATATGAAAATTATAGCGTAGAGAAGGAACGACAAGTTACGTCAAATGGCTCTGAGCACTATGGGACTTAACATCTCAGGTCATCAGTCCCCTAGAACTTAGAACTACTTAAACCTAACTAACCTAAGGATATCACAGACATCCATGCCCGAGGCAGGATTCGAACCTGCGACCGTAGCGGTCCCGCGGTTCCGGACTGAAGCGCCTAGAACTGCATGGCCACCGCGGCCGGCCAAGTGACGTCATTTGACACTGCTTTCTTCAGCATAACTTTGAGGTACGCTTGAAAATGGCCTAATACACGCTAAGACAAAAATCAAAAAAGACGCACCACGAAGGAATTAACCAAATGGGACGGAAAACAGTAGATGTGATGCACATGCAAAGCGCAACGAGTGATTGCAATTTCTGTAAAATTTGATGATTCATTAAGAGAAAGAGTTACACAAATTGAGCAAGTTGTAAGGCGGCTATAATTTCACACCTTACAAGCACTTATCTGCATACTTTGCCATGATCTACAACCACAATTAGGTATTATTTGATAGGATGTACATCGTATATATGAATATTTAAAGAAGACTGACATTGTCACGTACGCCTTGTAACAGCTTTGTTGTTACAGGCGGACTTGCTGTCTTTGCTCTCAGGAGAGTTTATAAAATGTTCAAATGTGTGTGAAATCTTATGGAACTTAACTGCTAACGTCATCAGTCCCTAAGCTTACACACTACTTAACCTAAATTATCCTAAAGACAAACACAGACGGCCATGCCCGAGGGAGGAATCGAAGCTCAGCCGGGACCAGCCGCACAGTCTATGACTGCAACGCCTTAGACCGCTTTTTTTTCCCCGCTTGCGTTCGTTGCATCTGCTCGGGGCGGACGTCGTAAGACATCCGTTTAAGTTCGTTGTTGATCGATTAACTAAGTTTTTTTATTACAGAGGGCTGCTAACCCTCTGACCGAACAAGCTGAGCTACCGCGCCGGCAACCGCTCGGCTAATCCTGCGCGACGAGAGTTTATAGTTATAACGGTTAGGCACTGAACTGTAGCAAACTTATACGATTCTGGACTTCGCCTCTGGGTTGGAAGTCGTCGTTGTGTACGCAGAATTCAGTGATTGAGAGAACTTCTTCTGCCTATACTTACATTGAGACGTTATTTGAACTCCGTCTTCGTAGCTGGGAGTTCGGGTATCTCGTCTGTAGAACACAGAGAGGAGAAGACAGTATTAGAGTATATTAGTCAGAGGACCGCCTTCTGCCGTCCTAGTGTTTGAAAGAGTTTAATTTTGTGGCTGGAGTTCTTCCATCGTCGCAGACGTGTACGAAAACCATCACTCCGACGAACTGGACGCAGTACATATGGTGAGCTTCGGCTTATTGGGGCTATAAAGCTAAACAGCTGTGATCACGCTATTTTATTTCCATTGAGGTTCCACACCACCGTAGGTCATCTTTGAAAGTAGTGTCTTCTAGTGTTTGGTACGTAGATGATGTTAGTCATTTCGCGTTATTTATGATAGATCTCGTGGCCATAAAAAGGGGCAGAGTGGGGCAATTGATCAGAAACTTTAGTTAGGAAATATACACGTTTGTAATCAAGGGTTGTTTTTAATCTACAATAAATGTACAATAAGAAACAACATTTACTATTTAGTAGTATTAGTTGCATTGCCGGCCGGTGTGGCCGTGCGGTTAAAGGCGCTTCAGTCTGGAACCGCGTGACCGCTACGGTCGCAGGTTCGAATCCTGCCTCGGGCATGGATGTGTGTGATGTCCTTAGGTTAGTTAAGTTTAATTAGTTCTAAGTTCTAGGCGACTGATGACCTCAGAAGTTAAGTCGCATAGTGCTCAGAGCCATTTGAACCATTAGTTGCATTAATCATTCATTTATGTTTAGGCTGTAATTTATATGTTAAAGACCATTAATAGATCCTAAGACCTGCTTCAGGGGGATGGTCAGACAGGGCCAAATAATCATTTTAGCGTTCATTATTTTCCGTTGCGCACACTAATTTTACACGTGCCTGGAGAAGCATCTTGGAAAGTCAGTAGCGCGCTGATCCACCTCTGGCCCTTATGCAGGCAGTTAATCCGCTTGGCATTGATTGCTAGAGTTGCTGGATGTCCTCCTGAGGGGTATGGTGCTAAATTCATTCTGAGCTGGTTGGCAGACCCTACCCTTAATGCTCCAAATGTTCTCAGGAGGTGAAAGATCTCTATTGTCAATGTAGTGTTTGACAAGCACAAAGATAAGCAGTAGAAACACTCGCCGGGTGTGGGTGGCATCATCATGCTGGAACGTTAGGTCAGGATGGCTTGCCATGAAGAGCAACAAAACGAGACGTACAGTATCGTCGACGTACCGCTGTGCTGTAAGGATACCGCAGATGACAACCAAAGGGCTCCTGCTTTAAAAGAAACGGAACTCCAGACCATCACTCCTGGGTCTCGAGCCTATGGCGGGCGACAGAGAGGTTTCTGGGGCGTCTCCAGACACATCTTCAGCTTGTAATCTCTTTAACTGGAGTAGAATTGTCTTCAGTGAGTCTCACTTCGAACTGAGCCTGGATGACCAGCGAAGACGTGACTGGAGATGCCTCTGACAGCGGTAGCATACCAACCTGACTGTCAGCCGTCATACGGCCCGACAGCCATGAGAGATAGTTTGGAGTGCCATTTCTTCTTGTAGTGGGATCGATTTGGTTGTCGTATGCTGCACATTTACAGCACAGCGGTACCCCGGTGGTATTCTACGTTCCGTTTTGTTGCCCTTCATGGCAATCCACCATTGCCGTACATACCAGCTAGATAATGCCCCCCCCCCCCCCTCCCACAAGCGACAGTTTCTACCATACCTTGGGCACCAAAATCGCCAGATCTCTCCACACCTGAGAACGTTTGGAGCGTTATGGGATTTCTATGATCTAGCGTGCCAATTGGACAGAATTTAGGACGAAATCCCTCAGGAGGCACTCCAGCTACTCTATCAGTCAAAGCCAAGCCGAACAACCACTTTCATAAGGGTCAGAGGTGGAGCAGCGAGTTTTTGAGTTGCTCAATTGGTGACGCTCTTTCTTCTGAATAAATCATCCAATTTTTCTGAAATTGTAATCATTTTGTTGTATGTACATGTTCATAACAACTAACAATTTTCTTCGTAGTTAGTCCTTTTTTTGTCTTAGAGTGTATAACGCTCAAAACCGATCATGTGGACATAAACAGTTCTTACCAGCATTAATTAAATAGTCTCTCGTGACATCCACTCAAGGTTTGTGGGACATCTGTGGGGTAACTAGAAAATGCTGTTCTCTTGATGGCATCTCAGACAATGTGCTGTGTAACATTTCTGGCTCTTGCAGCTATCATTATTTTATTATTACCCAAAATATTCTGTAGCAGACCGCTGACATCATTCGAAAGTACTGATCGGTGTATGCGACGAAGGGCTGCTATATCTGCCGTTTTGCATAGGGCACTATAGTTTTGTGGATTTGTAGCGACATCAGCTCGCAGCGCACTCCACATCTACCCGTTGGCAACGTCGCAAACGGGCAACGCCTGAAAGACCGAGTCTCCAGCAACCGATCGCTACCAGGTTGCGGCGCAAGCGTCGTAGTGTGTGTTACTGCCGACGCGCGTTACGTGAAATTACCATCGAAACTCTAACAGTGTATTTAATGGTAGTTAAACATCTTGTTGTTCTACTGGCAACAGGAGACGAATCTTTAAGTGAAGTGTAACAACAAAGTGGGAAGTAGCGACCTCAGCTCGCATGTTACCTCACACCTATCCGCCGGCAACGTTGCGAACAACCAGGGCCGGCCGCTGTGGCTGAGCGGTTCTAGGTGGTTCAGTCCGGAACCGCGTTGCAGCTACGGTCGCAGGTTCGAATTCTGCCTCGGGCATGGATGTGTGTGATGTCCTTAGGCTAGTTAGGTTTAAGTAGTTCTAAGTCTACGGGACTCATGACCTCAGATGTTAAGTCCCATAGTGCCTAGAGCCATTTGAACCATTTTTTTGAACCACCAGTACTAGAGAACGCGGTCTTCCTGGCGTTGGTCGTTCGCGACGTTGCCAACAGAGAGATGTGGAGTGAAATGCGAGCTTAAGTCACTACAGATTCCTTCATTTAACTGATGTGGATCCTTCAGAACGATTCTACTCTCTGATTGGCTACTTAAGTGCTACATGGGCGTCAGAAGTTATAACTTTGTTACCTATAATATTGAAAGGAGTCTACTGGGACACATTTGTATGTGGCACCCGAATATGATTTTATAAACGATGAATGTCTTTTATAGGCTTTATATCGCTGATGTGCTAGACTGCAGACCCAGAGATACTGCTTCTGGTCTGTGGTCTTACACAGTCAGCTTCATAAAGCCTATCAAAGATTTATAAAATCATATTCGGGTGCCACATACAAATGTGCCCCAGTATTCTCGTTTCAATATATTACATAAGACGTCAAATAATAATTTGCGCACGTGTAATGGGTTTCTCATCAACGCAATCATCAGGAAGTAGCAATGAAAATAATCCGAGAACAATATTTGTAACGTCACAAAAATCATGAACAGCCCGAATCCTTTCATGCATTGCCGCTTTGTCATGAACAGTGCCCCGTGAGTCATCAACGCTGGCTGCGAGGAGGGTTCTAATTTTTCGAGCAACCAGTGAAGACATATTTAATGCTGTGGGCCAGCGTGAATGCAGAATAATTACATATTAGGAAAACTTTATCCATTGTTCATTTGCTTATGAAAAATGTATTAATTATAAGAGTATATATCGTATGGATTTGTACAGGGATTGCAGAAATATGGAAACATCACGAGAAATGCTTGCCTGAACAGAAATTGAGATTCTGCCGAAGTCTTCGAGTTGCGCTGTTATATTTGGCCACGAACGGCACCTATGCAATGTCCTCAATACGTTGTAAGTATCCATCGTGACCTGAGCAGTGTTCTGTGTGGTTGTGACTCCATAAATCGGAGCTAAGTAAATTCGAATATGGGCAAATTGTTGGTACTCGCATGGTGGGTGCTTCCATAAGCAAGGTAGACGAAGTGTTTGGTGTTTCAGAAGGCACAATTTGGAAGATTCATACCGCATACAGGGAAAGGAGAAAACATCATCCGCTAAGTCACAACACGGACGAGAGAGTGTGTTAGAGTGATCGTGACCAACAGACATTGAAGAGTATTGTGACGAAACATAGTGGGATGACAGCTGCAAGAGTCACTGCAGAGCTGAACGTCGCACTCGCGAACCCTGTCAGCACCAAAATAACACGAAGGGAGCTCCATCAACAGAACAAGGATGAAATAGTCTCTGGATTTCAACTGCAAATAAATGTAAAGGGAATTAAATCCCAAAAGGTCGAGACGGACCAGCTACGCTTCATCTTGTCACCTGAAGCTCAATTTCACCGCTTGCGGGCTAGTAACCACTTATATGAATATGACCATTGTCTATGGGATAGATGCGGGCATCTTAATTATTTAAAAACAATGTTGAAAGATCACCTGATGGGAATCATATACCAAAATGTCAAGTCCATTTGTGGCATGTACATGGGCATATTAGTAGCTGGCTTTTATTTCTTTTTAATTCTTCCCTGTGAAGAACATGCCGTTTTCCCATGATAAATATCCATAAAATTTTCCTATGTGTCTGTTTGGGTCATGCACGTTTTATTATATCATATCTATTTCATAATAGCCTTTAATATAAGAGGCGATAATTCTCTTTTGTAGTGCGTAGTGAAATTGACCTCTGTCGGTCGATTTATTTATTTATTGTTCCGTGGGACCAAATTAAGGAAAAGTCACCATGGTCATGGAACGAGTCAATATATGAAATTATAACACGACAGCAGAAACAGATAAAATGAAATATAAGAAACATATTCAGGCAACAATTCGTAAGTTTAAATAAAGAAAATCAACAATGTAACACTGGAATTTGCTTAATTTTCAGCTCTTCCAGGAGCTCCCCGACAGAGTAGAAGGAGTGAGCCATGAGGAAACTCATCAGTTTAGACTTAAAAGTGTTTGGGCTATTGCTAAGATTTTTGAGTTCTTGTGGTAGCTTATTGAAAATGGATACAGCAGAATACTGCACTCCTTTCCGCACAAGAGTCAAGGAAGTACATTCCACATTCAGATTTGATTTCTGCCTAGTACTAACCGAGTGAAAGCTGCTAACTCTTGAGAATAAACTAATATTGACAGAGTACAAGGGCGATTAAAGGACTTTGCACGTCCGTTCATGCAATTACCATATTTTTTTATACATACAACATAATTTGACCTATGCTGGTCATTTGCTATTACATGGCGATGAAGTGGCGTTGTTCGTTCACTCACGCGTTATTTTTAGTAATAATATAAAAAATTAATCTTGATAATATTCTTCATGCAGCGCGTGTCAGCAATAAGAAGTATATCTACATCAACTGATACAAACACCTACTCGACCATCTGTGTACAGGTTAACCGAAATTATTGCATTATGACGTTTACATGCTACAGTTTCGCTGTTTTATGTCCTATGTCATCTTTCATTAATAACTATGGGTGCGTTATGCAGCATTCGTTGTGGAAGGGCCGACATATTCTAATAGTGTAACTCGGGGTAGTGTGTTCGAACTCATATAAATCCATACATAGTTTGTAACATTTTGTCATAACCTGGTGCAGAGGCTTTATGTTTAAGATTTTCAACCTTTCTATAAGTTGTTTTAAGATATAACTGCGTTGGTTTTTTATCTTTTACAGTCATGGTACCAGTTATACATACGCAATGTTCCCCGCCATGTTGATTTGCAGCGCTTCATCTCGTCCTACTTAGTTTCACGTGAGCTCCCAAGGCCCACCGCACGGCGTCCCTGGAGACGAGGCGCGCGCCAGAGTTTAAGTCTTGGTGCTGACTTAGTACTTATGTACCGAATTTTTAAAATGTGGCTACACCTATTCAGGCTTCTTTAGTTTCATTTCTAGATTATGCTTTCTTAGACAAATTATAGATTCAGGTATATCTTCTGAAGAAGGCTCAATTATTTGGGCTGAAACCTAGGTAAAGGTTGGTTTCATTGCCGAAATCGAGGCTGATAGTTTCTTATATATTAGATTATCACGATTGCTGACTGTGCTGCAATGATGAAAGTACAAAAGCAGATTAGCTGGGGCAAATACAGCATTCCTTGCCGGGAGAACTCTGCTATTGACCATAATCTCAGATAAAATTTCTGAGAATGTACGATTGGAGCACAGCATTGCAGAGAAGTAAGGAATGGACTGTGGAAAAAGAGGAGAGGAAGAGATTCGAAGAGTTTGAGATGTGGTACTACAGAAGTAGGCTGAAAATTAGGTGGGCTGATAAGATAAGGAATGAGGGGATCCTTAACAGAATCGGCGAAGAAAGAAACACCTTGAAATCACTGACGAGAAAGAGGGCTCGATGATGGGACGTGTGTTAAGACATCAGGGAATAACTTCCACGATACTTTAGGGAGCTGCAGACGGTAAAAATTGTAGGGGAAGACAGAGATTGGAAGACATCCAACACATTACTGAGGATGCAGGGTGCAAGTTCTCGTCATGCAGATGGTGGCACAAAATAGGAATTCGTGGCTGGTCACACCTAACCACTCAGAAGACTAATAACTCAAAAAATATGTATTCATACATTGCTTTCCCTCTACAATTGTTACCCCCCCCCCCCCTCTTCGAAACATTTCCCATAAAGAAACGGAGGATTACTTTATGCTGCAGGATCTCTAGTTTTTTTCACATTGTACAGGAATTTCTATTTTTCCCCAATTCGATCAGTACTCCTCATGAATTGTTCTATCTGCCTCTCTGATTTTCAGCATTCTGTTGCAGCACCACATTCAAAAAAATGGCTCTGAGCACTACGGGACTTAACATCTATGGTCATCAGTCCCCTAGAACTTAGAACTACTTAAACCAAACTAATCTAAGGACAGCACACAACACCCAGCCATCACGAGGCACAGAAAATCCCTGACCCCGCCGGGAATCGAACCCGGGAACCCCGGCGTGGGAAGCGAGAACGCTACCGCACGACCACGAGATTCGGGCCACCACATTCCAAAAGCTTCTGTTCTTTTCTCGTCAGAACGGCTTATTGGCCAAATGTCAGTTCCGTACAATGCTACACTCCAGTCATAATCCTTCAGAAATGATTTTCCTAACACTGAAGTTTATATTACACTAGCAGAGAAACCCGACGTTGCCCAGATATTTATTTACAGTTATGCGTCCACGCAGCATCTGGCCTTGTGCTTAATGTTTATGACGTCACATCTCCTGAATTATGAATCGGACAATGATACATATGTGGTTACTGTATGCAAAACGTGTTGCGAATGGAGTTAGTAGCAATGAAGTAGTAAATTTAAACGTCATGCACGCTGCGGCATTCTTTCAAGCATTTCATTGCTTATGACGGCATATCTCCTAAATTAAGTGTCATAAAATGATATAATATTGAGGGTACATTCAGCGGCATATGTACCTACATTCTGCGAAATTTATTGCGAAAAGAGTTATTAGTATAGGAGTAATACATTTAAACGTCATGCATGATGTGGCAGTTTTTCACACATCTCATTGTTTACGACGTCATATTTCCTGAAGTATGTGTCATACAAAGACATAATTTTGCAGTTACATTCACTGGTATATCACCATACTGCCTTCAAAATTTTTAGCTAGTACAGTTAGCAGAAAAGAAGTAACAAATTAAAGGCCGTGCCTCATGTCGAACTTTCAAGCAGGAGCAGTATAAAAGTAGTAAGTGATGTACTTTTTTCATTTTGTAGGGTTTCAGCGAGAAAAAAATTCGTAAGAGTTTGAAATTACGTGTAATGTTCGTTACAGGACGCTAGTTTGTCTTATTCTCAAATACTGGATGAATAAAATATGGCAACTCCCGTGTCGCGCCGGCCGCTGTGGCCGAGCGGTTCTAGGCGCTTCAGTCCGGAACCGCGCTGCTGCTACCATTGCAGGTTCGAATCCTGCCTCGGGCACGGATGTGTTTGATGTCCTTAGGTTAGTTCTATGTCTAGGGGACTTAGCATCTGAATGCTAAGTCCCATAGTGCTCAGAGCCATTTGAACCATTTGAACCCGCGTCGCGTGCTACGCATCTTTTTCACACCTACCCCCACAGCGAGTGTTGCCTGACAGTAAGGCATATGTGTACCACGTTTGGTTGATACCAGTCCAATGGTGTAGGAAGAAGACACACACACACACACACACACACACACACACACACACACACACACACACACACACACGTACAAATATGTGTTGATATTAACTGATTCCTCTCCTTCAGAAATACTTTTCGTGCTCTAACAAACTGTATTCAGTGTGCATTTTATAGTTTTTCTAAGTCGGTCATCATCATTTATTTTGCTGCCAAATAGTAAAATTCAGCTGCTAGTTTTAGTACCTCATTTTCTAATCTAATTCCTTCAGCATCATCCTGACTTAATTCGACTATATTCTACTATTCTCGTTTTACTTTTGTTGATGCGTACCTAATAACCTCTTTTCAAGACACTATCCATTTGAACCAAGTGGCTTCCAAATCGTTTACCTTTCTGGTAGAATTATGATGTCATCGCCAAACCTCAAAGTTTGTGTTTCTTCTCCCTGAACTTCAACTCTCTCTCCACATTTCTCCTTCGTTTCCATTCACCTACATCTGCATCTGCATGACGACTCTACAGTTCACACTTAAGCACCTGGCAGAGGGTTCTTCGAACCACCTTCACTCTATTTCTCTACCGTTCCACTCTCTAACAGCATGAGCGAAGAATGAACACTTAAATCTTTCTGTATTATCTCTGATTTCTCTTCTTTTATTGTGATGATCATTTCTTCCTACGTAGGTTGCCGACAGTAAAATATTTTCACTTTCAGTGCAGAAAGTTGGTGATTGAAATTTCGTCAAAGGGCTCGCCGCAACGAAAAACACCTTTAAAAATTATAAAGAATGTAGCAACCAGTCACTGAAACAAAATTTATTTATTTTTTTGCAAATCTATTTTGACTGATATCAGTCATCATAGGTGCATTTTTCTAACCGATACATGCCATAAGTAGAAATCTGTCCTTGGCAAATTTTTATCATGAAGTCATGACAGAAATCTGCCAAGGACAGTACTTCTATTTATGGCATGTATCGGTTCGAAAATGCACCTATGATGACTGATATCAGTCAAAATCTATCTGCAACAAGATAAATAAATTATGTTTCCGCGACTGGTTGCTACATTCTTTATAATTTTATATTCCACGATCGCTGCACAGAAAGGGAACCTTATGGAGCCCAGCATTCGAAAAACACCTTTGTTTTAATGATTGCCATCGTAACTCGCTTATCGTATCCGTGACACTCTCTCTTCTAATTCACGACAATACGAAACGAGCTGCCCTTCTTTGGACTTTATCGTTTTTCTCCATCAATCCTGTCTGGTAAGGATCCCATACAGCACTGCAGTACTCTAGCAGAGGTCGAACAAGCGTAGTATAAGCAGTCTCTTTAGTGGACCTATTGCATCTTCTAAGTATTCTGTCAGTAAAACGCAGTCTTTGGTTTGCCTTTCCCACAACATTACCTATGTGAACGTTCCAACATAAGATGTTCATAACTGTAATTTGTAAGTATTTAGTCGAACCGACAGCTTCTAAACTTACGTGGCTTATCGTGTAATCAGAATTTACCGATTTTCTTTTTTTACTCATGTGGATGATCTCACGCTTTTCCATATTGAGAAACAATTGTCACTTTTCGCATCATTCAGATGTCGTATCTAAGTCATTTTGCAATTGGTGTTGATCTTCTGATGAATTTACTACACGGTAAATGACAGCATCATCTGCAAACAATCTAAGAGGGTTGTTCAGATTATCTTCTAAATCGTTTATGTAGAATAGGAACAGCAGAGGGCCTTTAACAATTCCTTGGGGAACAGTGACTGACATGTCTGTTTCATTCGATGACCTTCCGTCGAAAAATGCGTACTGTGATATTTCTGAGAGGAAATATCGGATCTAGACGTACAGCTGAAGCAATACTCCATAGACAAGTCTTTTGTGAGGAACTGCTTGCTCAGTTTACAGCCTGAAGAAACATTACCGATAGGCTACAAGCTTGTCTCAATCTCTTTCTTGTCCTTCAACTGTTATAGTAAAGTACGCAAACGTACCGACTGAGTAGTTGACACGATTTAAACTAAGCACAATCTGCTCACAGATGACGTAGCCTCACCGAGAGATCAGTGTAGTGGTATCTCGCACTAGGAAGCACTCAAACGTCGACCAAGAGTTAACACTACGAGATGAGAATAGAATTACTTGGAACTCGCCGCCGCCCCTCTTCAGACGCGACAGACTGCAGTCAAGCTTTTTGATTGAATACCATTCTCGGAAAGTTAGGCGCTGATGGCAGTGAATCGCAAGAGCGTGCGCAGAAAATGTCAGTCACACTCAACATATTAATGTCTCGTTTCTGTTGGTGCACTAACGAGATGCTGCCCAGCCGGCACCAAGGCATCGTGACTGTAGGATATACAAAAAGTACGTCTTGTATACCTTTCTACATTAGGCGTCAAAGAAGGTGCCCATTGGCCTGTCCACACAAAAACTCGACAGGAACATAGTGCACCTGCCTAAGATAAACACGGAACGCAATTCTCTGACAGATCAAAGCCAGAAAATGTTGTGTGACAATCTTCATATCTTTGTTCCTGAAAACACAACGATTGACTCAAATATATCGACGTTACTGAATAGCAGGGGACTCGATAGCTGAAGCAGAGAATGTTTATAAATTCGTTGAGCAAAAGTTATCTTTAATTGTAAAAAGGGCAAGTAACTTACAGAAATGTTTGATACAGCACTGATTGCAATATATCTTCATGTTGTATTCGTGCATAACGCTGCCCGTTCCGTACGTTCTTGGTAGGTAGCATACGCGAAAGAGCTACTCCAGCAGTCATCACGGTGTCACACATCGGTGCAGAGTCTGTGTGCAGTGTGGTTTATGGTTTCATGAATCCATATCCGCTACTACAGTCACAGACAGTTCAGGACTACATATCGCAAGGCACCACCTCAAAGGCAAACTATCATTAACTGGTACAACAGTTTCACCGAAACTGGCTGTGTGTCGCACAGAACATCCATGTCAGGGACGGCCAGCAGTTTGTGACGCATCAATTTTAGGTCGATAGTCTTACATCTGTGGTCCGTATAATTTATTGAGACGTGTCAGCTTAGAATTGAACATCCCTAGCTTTGCAGAGTGGAAGGTATTACGGAAACGCCTGTCATTCAAACCCTACAAATTGGAAATGTTACAAGCTTTAGGAGAAAGTGACAAAGAAAGAAAGAGCTGAGTTTTGTATAGAAATATTTAGCAAAATTCAAAATAAAGATGAATTTTCAGACCTGCGGTAAAACAAATTGGTTAATATTCGGTTATGGGGTGAGCAGAAACCACGTCACGTAATCGAACACGTGCGGGAATCGCCTAGGATAAACGTTTTTAGCACTGTACTTTCTTTTTTTCCGAGTCAACTGTAACTGGCCTATCGTACCTGGACATGCTTGAACATTATCTAATGCCTCAATTACAACAGGATAAGGACACAGAATTTATTTTTGAGCAAGATGGCGTGCCACCACATTATCATTGTGTAGGAATGTGCCGACTTGGATTGGACGTGACGGAACAATATCTTGGCCACCACGGCCACCATATTTAACCCCAATGAATGTCTGTCAGGGGGTCCCTGGTTCGATTCCCGGCGGGGTCAGGGACTTTCACCTGCCCCGAGAGAACCGGGTGTTGTTGTGTCGTCTAAATCATCATCATTCATCCCCATTACGATCGAAGGAAGGCAATGGCAAACCACCTCCATTAGGACCTTGCCTGGTACGTCGGTGCGGGTCTCCCGCATCGTTCCCCTACGCTCTCTCAAGAAGCATAGGACTTCATTTCCATGATCATCAGTCACAGTTACTGCTTTAAATATATAATGACGATACAACACTCTTGTAATCACGTGTTTTTGTTTCACTTGTATCGAGCGTAAATGTTCTGCTCCACATTTGTTTGTATGCAGTTACTGCAAACTTTTTGAACAACTACAAGGTGTCCCTTACCTGTTATATGTTTAACTCGTTCATCTATAAAATTACACTACCGCATTCATGACGTAAACAGCATATTAAGTAGTTTTATATTAATTCTAAGCTTGTATCTCTATGTATTTATTAGGTTACACTCTCGCACTTAAAGTCATTATCTATTTGTGAAACAATTACACTGATGGGAAGAAAATCGCAACACCAAAAACGTGCATGAATTGTGTTGTGGAGGAGCCGAATGTCAGTTTGTGGGATGGAGTTCCATGCCTCTTGCACTTAGATAGCCATTACAAGGACGGTTAATTCTATTTTTGAATGACGCTGGAGCTGTCGTCCCATGGTGTCCCTATGTGACAGACCTGGTTATCGAGCAGACCAAGGTAACATGTCGACACTCTGTAGAGCGTTTTGGGTTACAACAGTGGTATATGAGCGATCGTTATCCTTTTGGAAAATGTCCCGTGGTATGCGGTTCGTGAATGGCAGCACAACAGGCCGAATCACCAGGCTGATGTAGTCCGCCCTGATAGCTGAATGGTCAGCGTGACAGACTGCCGCCCTAAGGACCCGGGTTCGATTCTCGGGGATTTTCTCCACTCAGGGACTGGATGTTGTGTTGTCTTCACCATGATTTCATCCCCATCCGGCGCGGAGGTCGCCCATTGTGGCGTCGAATATAGTAAGACCTGCACCAAGGCGGCCGGACCTGCCCCGTAAGGGGCCTCCCGGCCAATGACGCCAAACGCTCATTTCCATTACCAGGCTGACTTACAGATTTGCAGTCAGGGTGCGTGGCATAACCACGAGAGTGCTCCTGTTGTCATACCAAATCGCAACCTAGACCACAACTCCAGGTGCAGGTCCAGTGTGTTTAGCACGCAGACAGGTTGATTGCAGGACCTTAACTGGCCTCCTCCTAACCAACACACAGCCATCACTGGCACTGAGGCAGAACCAGCTTTCGTCAGAAAACAACAGATTTCTACCCTGCCATCTAATGAGCTCTCTCTTGACACCACTGAAGTCGCAAATGGCGGTGATTCGGGGTCAGTGTTATGTGCACTGTTGTCCTTGATGTAAGTAATCTGTAACAGTTCGCTGTGTCACTGTCGTGTCAACTGTTGCTCAAGTTGCTGCTGCACATGCAGTACGATGCGTCAGAGCCATACGCCGAACATGATGGTGTTCCCTCTCGGTAATGCCACGTGGCTGTCGGGAGCCCGGTCTTCTTGCGACAGTACATTCTCATGACCACCGCTGCAAGCAATCATGTACAGTTGATACATTGCCCAAGTCTTTGTGCAGTATCACAGCAGGAACGTCCAGCTTTTCGTAGTCCTGTTACGTACCTTGTTCAAAATCAGTGAGGTGTTGATAATGGATCATTTTCGCCTTAAAGGTAGTCTTGACTAACATGAACTCACTATGTCCAATCTCAAAGGTAACTAACGTTCGCGATCGTTACAGCGTTTATTTAAATTAAACATGATTTGCATCCCCATAACCCTCTTTCTTACCTACTCCATCTGCGTACTGAGCGACGAAAATATGACTGTCTGTATTCCAATTTTCGTTTATGTCGCATACCTACTCCTTACCTACAATCGATCAGTCACACTCGATAGATGTCGAGCGGGATGTTTATATGTATTCTTCATGAGTGGCTCTGCCTAGACACTTCAGAACGGCGCTGCATGCTTGTACTGGTGGTCGTGTTCCAAAACGTGCTTTTTAACGTTATATAGGGCGATTAGACGTTCTTGAGTCATGATGCCGGTGAGAATTAGTTACGAGAGCTGTTGGTGAACTTACGGTGTGAGTTACTTATCATATATTTAGTGTACATCGTATTTCATGCACCCGCCTCCGAACCCGAGGTCGTAACGCACAGCACGAAGGTAAGCCGGTTCTAATCATCGCGGTACAGAATTTTCCCTGCCGGCTTGAGGAGGAGAGGTGGTGGTGTCAAGTTGCTGGTCACCAGGCTTTGCGCCAACGTCCTGGATTAAATTCCAAAACTCTCTGCCGTGTCTCAGTAAGGGAATGTGACATTGTTGATACAGATCCGACCGTCTGATGGGGACGTCAAGCTCGGCGGTCCTCTCCGTGTTATTCAACAGGAATACACCCGTCCTTCCTTTCATCCTTAACAACACAAACCTAACGCGACACTGTGCAAGGATTCAACATAGTCATCCTCACGACGCAGACACACACTAGGTACTTCCTAACAGGTAGGAGGAAGGCAATGGCAAACTACCTCCACAAGTCACATAAAGATGCTCATTCAGAATGAAAACGGTTGTGGCGTAAAAAAATTACCTGAAATACTGCTGTGGCGGTTTTCATTAACATTTACGTGTACTCTGTGATGTTAATTAGTAAGCGATAAAAATTTGTGAAAGGAAAAAGGTTAATTCTAAATCTTTGCAAGAAGAAGTACGTTTTATTAGGGAAACATAACTGCTATTCTGTACCACAAACATATTACTATCATTGAAATTGTCAGAGAATCGTGACTGAAAAAGAAAAAAATGAATTTTTACTATCCTTTTTTGTTACATTTTTGAGGTGATCTCTCGTCTGGTCCTAACGAAAATCATGGAAGTGGTGCAAGCCTGTTCATTTGCATAACGAGATGAAGCTGTATTTTGGGTAATCTACACGTAAAATATGCAGTGTGGAATGTACACGTATTTATGAATAACTCATAATCAATTACTGCAATCGATGTCAGTTCTACACCAAGAAGGCTCAGCAACAGTAATGTCCGATCCGGCTCCATTGCTGCTGGCACGAGAATAGTTGCTGAAAGGGGACAGACCTTGCAACGAATCACCAGAAGAATGTCCGCCCCCGGTAGCTGAGTGGTCAGCGTGACAGACTGTCAATCCTAAGGGCCCGGGTTCGATTCCCGGCTGGGTCAGAGATTTTCTCCGCTCAGGGACTGGGTGTTGTGTTGTCCTAATCATCGTCATTTCATCCCCATCGACGCGCAGGTCGCCGAAGTGGCGTCAACTCAAAAGACCTGCACCAGGCGAACGGTCTACCCGACGGGAGGCCCTAGCCACACGACATTTCATTTCACTTCACCAGAAGAATAAAAGATAAAAAGGTGAACTGTAGAATATTTACGGACGCTGTAGTGTGTGAGTGCGTCAACAAAAGATTCACAAAGTTTCTCAAGACTGACTAGTCAACATAGCTTTGTACTATTACTTAAAAAGTATTATCTGTCATAGTGAACCACTTAAAACTTGCACCGCACTTAGTCTGTTGCGGAAATGGGAAGTGCTATTTATATGCGGTTTTCACAGAATGTATTGGTAATCAGGAGCTGGTATTGTTAGCCAGTCCTCCGGGCGCGGTGGCCGAGCGGTTCTAGGCGCTTCAGTCCGGAACCGCGCGACAGCTATGGTCGCATGGATGTGTGTGATGTCCTTAGGTTATTTAGGTTTAACTAGTTCTAAGTTCTAGGGGACTGATGACCTCAGATGTTAAGTCCCATAGTGCTCAGAGCCATTTGAACCATTTTGTTAGCCAGTCAACAGATTGTAATAATACTTAGAAAGTATATTTTCTTCCAAACATATCACTTTTTAAATGGAACGATGCCTATTGACATTAACAAACTAAAAGTAGGGTAAATTATGATTCTGTGCGAGTCGTTTAGGAGCTATTATATTTTGAAAAGTTCCCCGCAGAAAAAAAGCCTACAGGTGTCAAATCCATGGAACGGCCAGGGAAGGTACGGGTCATTGCGTCCAGGCCAGTGATTGGAAGCAATTCGTGAATTTTACATGTAGATTACACAAAATACAGCTTCATCTCGTTATACAAATTAACAGGCTTGCACCACTTCCGTGATTTTCGTTAGGACAAGACGAGAGATCAGCTCAAAAACGTAAGAAAAAAAGATAGTAAAAATTCATTTTTTTCTTTTTGAGTCACGATCCTCTGGCAATTTCAATGATAGTAATATGTTTGTTATACATAATAGCAGTTATGTTTCCTCCCAGTGTGCAGAGGAACGTCTTCTAGCAGCCTTGGAACATGGTCTGTTGGGAGTCTGCAATATTTGTGCGCATGCGGCGTTCCATCTATGAAGAACGGGCCTATGGGCTGATGGTCCACTATTCCTCATGACACGTTTACACTGTACAGATGCTGGCGTTCCACCTGACGAAGAACGTGGGGATTGTCAACAGACAAATAGCGTATGTTTAGGCAGTTTACCTGGAAGTCATTGGTAAATGTGGCTTCATCACTAAACAAGATACATGATACATCTGGAGTATCTTGTCTTAATGCCCACGTACAGAAGTAAACAGCAGCTCTTGGTGGAGAGAGATGTGACAGGGATGGAACCTACGTTGATGGAATATGCGTAGGACACTAGCCTGACTTATGCCACTCCCTCATGCGATTGCGTGGGAGCTAACGTGCGGATCACTTGCAGCAGCAGCAAGAACGTTACTTCCCATCGCTTCATTTCTCATTTGTATCTTTCTGTTACGTTGCCTAGATTTTACATTACCATTTTACTGTAACTGATTGAAGAGGTTGATAAATTATTTCCGAGACGGTTGACTGTACAAGAAGCAACCGCACTCTTCCTGCACTTTCCATACACCGTGAGCACGTCGGCTTTCACTCCATTGGTAAATCTCATGGTCCACTCATGACTACTGCTTTAATTGTCATCCACTAACTGACTAACAGGTCGCAATGCACTCAAGGAACACAAGCACACTGTAAGAAAACTAAGAACGTCTTACATAGCGAATATGCAGGTTGAAGCCGCATACAAGTGTCAGTGGGGAAACTTTTCAAAATTCGATCTCTCGTAAACGACTCGCACTAGTATGGTATGTTATGTTAACCGGGGACCTAGAAACGACGGAGAGGCTCCGTCCCCGCCGCAGCCGCAGTGGTCCACAACCCCACGACGACTACCGCAGTCCACTTCAGCCCTCCGCCGCCCCACACCGAAGCCAGGGTTATTGTGCGGTTCGGCCCCCGGTGGACCCCCCAGGGAACGTCTCACACCAGACGAGTGTAACCCCTATGTTTGCGTGGTAGAGTAATGGTGGTGTACGCGTACGTGGAGAACTTGTTTGCGCAGCAATCGCCGACGTAGTGTAGCTGAAGCGGAAGAAGGGGAACCAGCCCGCATTCGCCGAGGAAGATGGAAAACCGCCTAAAAACCATCCACAGACTGGCCGGTTCACTGGACCTCGACACAAATCCGCCGGGCGGATTGGGGGCCGGCGCTCCTTCCCGCCCGGAAAAGACGCACTAGTATTCTGCAACAAACACCACTGACATTCTAATTTAAGCTACTTTTATTCCGTTAACGCCACTAGGCATTGTTCCTTTTAAAAAAAGTGCTTGTTTGTACTAAAAGCACACTTGATAACTATCATGACAATCTGTTTATTGGCTAAAAGGACGAGTCCCCTACTAGCAACCCATTCTGTGAAAACCGCACACCAACAGCACTTTCTATCTGCGCAATATTTGCGGTGCAAGTTCTATCCACAACATTTTATCTATCACTTTGGTAACTTATTTTAACTTTTGTCAATTTGATGTGTACTTCATTGTATCTATCTTAAGGAAAAAAATAAATCTTCCAAAGATATTAACGCTGGTAAGCAAAGTGTTAATCACAGCTTTGACGCATCGACCAAGGAGGCGTGAAATGTGTCGCGTCGCTGACGATGATCCAGCAGTGACCGTACACGAGGCGGGAGCAGGGAGGCGGGGCGGGGCGATATTTGAACTTTATCGGGACAGCCAGCCGCACTCGCCGGGGGATTTGTCGCTAAATCCATTTACTACAGCCGATAGCAAGATGCGCGCGCATCGCCGAGCTAAGCCCCCTGGCGATCGATGGAGCGCTCATCAGGCGCGCCGCTATCGTCTAATTGCACACGCCCGGCGAGGAGCGCGCTGTTATCGCAGCGGGGCCCCCGCCTGTGTAAGCCTTATTGGCGCAGCTTCCACTGCCGCCACCGCGTGTGGTTCCGCCTCCGATGCACCAGCGGGGAGGGAGGGGGGGACGAGGAAAAAGGCAGAAACAAACAAAAAAGGGAACGAGCACTTTTATCTGCGGGTTTTTATGCCCCGAGCAACGGTGCCACTCGGCTGTAAATTAAAACACTGTTCCGTTGTAAATGGACTGGATGCTTCCGTTCGTTTACGATGTGAGGACTATTAGCGTATTGGATGAGAGGTAGTTGCAAAGCCGCGAGAGGTTACCTGGTGACGCTTTTCAGATATGTCACCAGGGAGGAAATTTTTACGGGGCGTATCATTGGTCTCCGAGCTAGCAAGGTAAATAAAGTCGTATGGCGTTCTCGACCGAGAGATTCCGAAGCGCAGTTATCGCGCTTAACTCGAAATTTTTTTTCTATCCTTCGCGCGCAGTAACATTTTTCTTCAGCGATGTTTGAGAGTTCTTTTGCATAAGTCTCTCCGGTAAGTGTAGGTGACTATAATGTAGTATTATGTTTGTGCTGCATGATGATGATGAGAGAAGAAGAGGGTGAAACCTGGTGTCAGCACATGGTCTGCTCTCGAACCGCACCAATGGGTTCAACATGGTTCAAATGGCTCTGAGAGCGGTCGCGAGGTTCCAGACTGTAGCGCCTAGAACCGTTCGGCCATTACAGCCGGCGGCACCAATGGGACCTACCAGCTTAGCGTCCTCATCCGACGAACTGATCACAGTCAACCGTGTCACATGTCCTCATTTCATGAGATACTGCAGACAGGTTTGGAATTTCATCCACGACACTGGAGAAAAGACTGGTGGTGCGGGGCTTCACGTCACCGAACTGGCTAGGTAGGGCGCGGTTAAAGTGTAAGTATTCTCGTTTTCAATTTAGTGAGCTTTCTTAATCTGGAAAATGAAGTCGTTCCTTTTCACTTTGTATGACATTCTTTAATTACTGCTTCTCTAGCACCACCACGATCATCATCCACTTGACAACCAGCGCTGAATAAAGAAAATATGAGAGAAATTCTTAGGGATCTGAAATGGGCATCCTTGGCAAAAAGACGACGCACACATTGCAGAAACCCTTTATCATCTTGCGGATGTTGTAGCCCTTCTTACTTTCCGTATTTGCTGACTTCTGGCTGTTTATGGCCCTCTCTCTTTTCCGAATACTTTAAGAAGATTGGAGAAAAATTCCACCTTACGCAAGACACCATTTCATTAGTTTCGCTCTACCCAAACATGTAACAGAACTGACTGAGCGACGTTTCAGCACTTTCTGTGCGTGTGTTAACAGCTGGAAACGGCAACAGCAAAAATAACAAGCGTTTTAGCACGTCAAAAACAAGGTGAGCATTTCTAAGTAAAATGCCAGATAACGCGATATACTACTGTGATTTGCAGTGGGAAACAGATGAAAAACAGAAAAATAGGAAACTTTCCGATTGCCTGCAGAATGTAAGATAGAAATAAAACTACCAGCATACATAATACTCCACTGTATAGCGACTCTGTAGGTCTTCAGATTCTATTTTAGCCGTACATTTTTCGTGATTTCTTTTTATAACATTAAACGTATAATAATTTGAAGTGCGAAGAAGGGGATCAAACGAACACAGAGACAATGTGCGAACGTTGGAGTGGGCATTCCTCCATTGCCTGCGTTCACTTTTATTCCCAAGTGTTTGCGCTTGTACATCATGAAAACCATAATGTGGACCTTCCTCTACAAACGCCTGAGGAAGATGCCACTGATAATTCATATCCGAGGGAATCAGTTATTATCTTTGCCATTTATGTTATACGCCGAAATCATATCAGCCTATGCACCTCGTCCGTCCAAAAAGTTTCGAGACTGAAGTAATAAGAAATAGAGAAAAGTTAAGGTGACGGTTTCAATGATTCAAGCGCTCTACATAGTCTCTCCCCTCCCCCTTAACCCTGTTCCCCTTGAGTGAAATGCTCAGAACGCTCACATAAGACTGTCAGATAAGTCATTCCTAAGGATGTTGTTCAACCCACGTGTCACATTGGCCTGAATGTCGATTAAGTCATCAAACATCAAAGCGTTGAGACCCTTCACGAGAAATTTGTTGTTTTGTTGTCGGTTTTGAATTGACAGCGCCAAATCTCTCGTCGCTCATGGTGATTGATTTTTTTTTTTTTTCAGAAGAGAATCGTCCACGTTTTTCATTTCAATCAAGTGGCTGAAGGCATCTATTAATTTTTTTTTTCCGAGAGCCAAAGTGTGCAGGACAGACTTTGCACACATTTTTCTCTTCTTGAAAACATTTTAGAGAACATCTTGATATATGACTTACATACGTTGCTCCATTGCAATTTGTGACACAACAACACTGATACATTACGACCGCTCGTCCACTATTTAACATTGCCTGCTCACAGCTGGCTAGTCGAACGCACATTTTCACAGTGGTTAGTTCAAGGTGCCATCGTACCTACTGCGCTGTACGACAGGGATAAAATCAGTTCCCGAACTTTTTGGACGGACGATGTATAGATTGTTTCCTCGACTGTCTCGTAGCCTTTCCCGGCCCGTATCTGTCCAAGAGAGCTTGCGACCCACAGGTGATGACAGATCACTTCTGTTTACAAAAAGAGTAAGGGAAGTCCGTCTGTTGCAGCTTCCTAAAGCAAATTTTAAGTTCGAACATTATGACTTAAAAGATGCTTGTTTCGCAGAATCCGTACAGATTCAAGAACACACTCGTGCTAAAGGCACAGCTTGCGTTATTCGTAAGCGGTATCTGACACACAATGAACAACATAGCATACGGGTGAACGAGTAAATTACGCCTTCGTAGCTTTCCTAAAGATGAACAATTGTGTGCACATTGTAGAGTAATAACTAAACATCACCACTGTTCCCGCAGTGCATAACCGGTTCATCACCAAGGTTCAGCAACCCTGTCAATCTCAGATAACGATGCTGTTGTCTGCTGAAGAGTATAATTATTGGACGACCGTAACGAAATACAGAATGACTTGGTCCAATTTTCACTTGATATAATGTATGACGACTGTCTTTAAATATGTATAAGTGCAAAATGATGACCATACGAAAGAACAAGCACTCGATAGTGTCCTATTACAAGATTAACGGAAACATCTAGAACGTGTGACATCGTTCACATTATTGGGGTAGTGCTAAGAAGCGATATGAAATGGGAACTCGAATGGATGATTTGTTGAAAGAGGTCGGTGCAAATGCATCTACATAGGACACTGCATATAAAATACTAGTGTGACCTGTTCTAGAATATTACTACATCTTTTGAAGTCCTTATTAAGCAGACATAACAGGGTACAAGGGGCCGTCAAATGAAAACGAGAGAAATGGAGAAAAAGTAAGTTAACTTCTTATTATTTCAAAAGTAACATCCATAACTGTTAATATACTTATTTCCACTGTGAGACAAGACGGTCATTGCATTCATGAAAAAATGTTTAAGGTTGCCTGTGACCCCATGACTGTACCAAGGTTTTCACCTCTTCCTCCCAAGTATCTAGGGCTACGAATGTTTTTCTTCGGGGACTCAAAATTATGGAAATCACATGGTGAGAGATTGGGACTGTATAGCTGTATAGAGGATGTATAAGGCTTCCCATCGAAACTTCTGCAGCATAGGGGCCTACTCCAAACAAACTTGCCAAAATATGGGCCAGCCTATTTGTTTCGAGTAAGCAGCAGGAGTTCCGCTGGGAAGCCCTTGCATATCACCCATACAGTCCCAATTTCTCCCTATGTGATTTCCATATTTTTGGGCCCTAGAGGAAAGTATTCGTGGCATCGTTTTGTTTCGGATGAACAGGTGCAAGTTGGGGTCCAATCATCGCTCCGTAGGCGACAGCAAACATTTTACCATGAGGACACTGACTGTCTTGTCACACATTGGGATAAACGTGTTAATGGTTATTGCTGCCCTCTATAAATGGAAGGAATTCAGGAGATTGGATCATAAAACGACGATAAAACGCAAGGGGAAGTGTGACAGAGGTCCTCGGCGTAATTAAATAGCAGTCTTTGAGAGAAAGGTGTTGTTTTTCTCGCTAAACCCTGTTGAGTTCATATACAAAACCGGCATTCAACCAAGGATGTTTGAAAATTCTGGTACCACCATCGTACATCTTGCTTAAGGAGACTGAGGACAAAAAAAAAATTAGGATGCATGTATATGTATATTTACTCAACCTTTTTTTCTATTCTTGTTTATGCGATTGGAAATAGAGCAGAACATCTCTAATATTGGGACGAAGTACCATCTGCCATGGACTATCCAGTCACTTGTGGAGTATACAGTATATTTGGGAGTAGATGATTTGTTTTATATATTCTAATATTCGACTACCGTTACGATGCCCAACATCCACTGCTCCTTTCAGCGCAAGTTGTTTCTAGATGCCAAGGTAGATGGCCCACTACTGTCTCGTTGTTTTTACAAGCTGCGGTATAGTAGCGTATAAAAAACGGTGGTCCAGGAAGCACTCAATTTCTTTCTTTAATTCCAGTGAATGACTACAAAAAGTCGTCAAACTGTTTACTTCGATCGATAATGATCATCTTTAGATCCGATTATACAGATGAAGTCTTGTATTGTCCAAATATGATTAAACCAAAGTGGCATCGTCAGAAGATATAAGCAAAGTCAGCTTGGCGTTGTTGAACAGGTATAATAGTATAATGGGGGCCAGACCACTGTGCCGGGAGTATCACAATGTAAGCGGCGTTGCTATTTATACGTGTTCGACGATGCCAACGTTACTTTTGTTATGTTTTATCCGGTTGGCACTTTGGATTACTCATATCAGCATAATTTAAGGCTTCTCATGTTTAATTCGGATCTGAAGACAGTAATTAAGGACTGAAATATAGACCATTCGTTTGCATCACTGACTGGAATTCAAGAAGGGAACTGTCACTCAGTTGTCTTAGGGAATTTTCGTATATACTTTTCTCACCGATCTTTATCAGTGTCTCTTGACTTCCCATGTACGCTGCACTAAGGTTTTGGGACACTAACACTGCAGAATTCACTAATATCCGAGAACCCTTCGCAGCCACGAAGTGATCTTTGGATAAATCGTTTGCTTCCATCCCACGCCGTTCATTATGACTCGCTCCATTCATTTCTGTTATAGCTCACTATAACATTAGCATTCATAATGGGTCTCCAAGATAAAATTTCGAAAGAATCAGTCCTTTTCTGTCGCAAAAACTCGTCACCATGAGTCTCTGTCGTAAAGATGAAGCTCTGAATGACTTCTTTGGTAGTGATATTACTTATTCTCATGTGTGGCATGAGTTATCCAGGTTTCATCGCCTGTTACAATGCAATCCAATGTCATATACTATTACATCTGGCACAGATATGTTTAGAAAAAAAAAGGAATCGAAATGATACGCATTCATTGTACATTCAATATTTCCCAATACAAGGACTGATTTTGTCCAAATCACGTATCGGTGAGCCATAAGATACGATATTTTGCATGATATTAGAGTGATTATTAAGAGAGGAGAATATTTTGTTGTTAAAACTGAGAAATATTCAGACGTAAAAGTAACTTCGGACATATCCCAAGTGACTGATACGGAACAATTATTGTTCTCAGTACATACAAACCTAACGGATAAGGCTATTATTGGAAGTTCCATCTGGAACCGCGTGACCGCTACGGTCGCAGGTTCGAATCCTCTCTCGGGCATGGATCTGTGTCATGTCCTTAGGTTAGCTAGATTTAAGTAGTTCAAAGTTCTAGGGGACTGATGACCTCAGATGTTAAGTCCCATAGTGCTCAGAGCCATTTGAACCAATTTGGAATTTCCATGATGCTGTTTGTGAACGTTGCTGTCCTGTGTAGAAAAAACGCAGCGTAAGAAAATTATGCGAAATTCACGAAGAGCTACAGAGGATCGACGCTTGGTGCAGGAATTGGCATTTGATTCTCAGCACAAGCAAGTGTAACTGTCCATACTTAGGCGGAAATCCTCGTTATTGGACGATTACACGAATGCTGGACAGCCACTGGAAGCGCTCATATCCATTACAAATATGGAATTTTGCACACAGAGTGATTTAATGTGCAACGACGACATAGAAGTAATCACAGGAGAGGCAGATGCCATAGTGATATTCCTTGGAGGCGTCGTCAGGAAGTATAGTCCACCCACGGAGGAAGTTTCTTCCAAAATCTTCGTTGAACAGAGTCTTAAATACTGCTCGTCTTTCTGGGAGCCAACTAGATAGGATCGATAAGGAAAATAGTGAGTATCCTAAGAAGAGAAGAGCGTATGTTGACAGTTTCGTTTAGTAAGCGCGAAAGCGTCACGCAGATGCTTATTCATTTCTAGTGGCAGACGCTAGAAGATAGGCGTTTTACATTATGCTGTGGTTTACTCTGAGCAATCCGCGAGTGTACCTTCCTTGAACAGTCAACCAATTCATTGGTTCATCCTAGGCATATCTAGAGAAAAGAAGAGAGAGATTACAGGCTACACGAAGGCCTAGAAAAACGGTTCTTTCCGCGCACCATTCCCTACTGTTAGAGGAAAGGGTTAAAAACATTTTATTTCAAAAACAAACATATTTAGTTAATGGAACCTTCAATATACGCCACTTCTCTATCCCTGCAGTGATGCATGCTAATTTTCCATTGATGGAAACAATGCCGGTAGTTGTCCTTTCTGAGTTCCTTCATGACGCTTGCCGCTTTTTCTCTCACTGCTTCAAAGGACTGACATCTTGTCCTGTTTCGCACATGTGACCTTAGGGAAGAGATAGAAGTCACTTGATGCTAGGTTAGGCGGATAAGGTGGGTGGTCTAAGACTGGCATGTTGCACTTCGCTAGAAATCTCTTAACAGGCAATGCGGTACGAGCCGGTGTGTTTCTTGACGCAGATTCCATGATCTATTCTCCCACAGTTCGGACCGCTGTTTTTTTTTATTTTTTATTTTATTTTTTGCTTGCTTTCTTGCGGAGTTGAGCGATAACCTTCAGAAAACCCAGTTAAAATACACAATTCCATGAATACCGAATAAAATAATCATCATCTCTTTGAATCTTGATTTGCTCATTCTTACTGTTTTCGTTCTTGGTGAAGTTAGTTCTTCCATTGTATGGATTGGTGCTTAGTTCCCGGTCATAATTTGACTGACAAGGCTTCACCCTTCACCGCTACTGATCGTTCATGTTTGGCGCATGCATACTTACTCAGCGACAGCTCAGTCCCGTTATTTCATAGCCACATTTTATTCATTTTTATTGCCCAACATTTCAGTATTAACAATCATAATCAGATAATTTATTCTAATAACAAAATAAAGTTCCTGCAATGCAGATCATTATCTCAGAACATCTGTGTTTAAAGGCAATGTTATTTCTGGCTGTACAATGCGCGTAGATGCATAGACATAGAAAAAAAGTATTCTTACATCGTTGCTCATGTAGAATAATTTCATTTGTTAGAACTAAAGATCACAAACTGACATATTGTCTTGTAAACTAACAGCATCAGGTTTTCTTCCTATAAAAGGATTAACTAAATTAGTCTTCAGTAAAAGGTAAATAAAAATTGTATACCAGTTGGCTTCACACAGTGAGGAAATACACTGCTGGCCACCGTAAATGCAACACCCTGAAGGAAGCATCCGAATCAAGTGAAATTTACACCATGGGTTTGCAGCGATGAGATATGCAACTGATTAGAATTTCAGCGCAGACGCACATCACGCGCACCTTTGGCACCACCTCATAGCGCCATTTAAGTCTTGGCGATTTCGACGAGTGTACGTTCGGCACGTGTGTTTACCTTGTGGTTGATTCACAAGACGATCAGTTATGCCTCGTAGACAACAGCGAACATCGTTTGATCAAGTATCCGAGTTCGACAGAGGAAGGATAGTGGCTTACCGAGATTATGGATTATCATACAGAGAAATCGCTAGTCGTGTTGGACGAAACCAAACAACTGTAATTCGGATATGTGACCGTTGGATGCAGTAGGGTACGACGGACCGACGTGGTCGATCGCATTCACCTCGGTGCACCACTGCACGTGCTGATAGGCAAATTGTGCGCATGGCAGTGACGGATCGCTCAGTGACATCCCGAACCATAGCACAGCACATTGCGTCTGTAACGCATCATCCAGTGTCTGCGCGTACCATTCGACGCCGTTTACAGCAGAGTGGTGTGTCCGCAAGACGTCCATTGCTTCGTCTACCATTGACGCAGAACCACAGACGTCTCCGTCGCCAATGGTGTGATGACAGACGGATGTGGACGGCAGAATGGAATGACGTTGTCTTTACTGACGAGGCACGCTTCTGTCTGCAGCACCACGATGGTCGGATTCGAGTGTGGAGACACCGTGGAGAGAGGATGCTGGACAGCTGCATTATGCACCGCCACACTGGTCTTGCACCGGGTATTATGGTATGGGGCGGTATTGGATATTACTCTCGCACGCCTCTAGTACGCAATGCCGGTACTTTAAATAGCCGGCGCTACATATCCGAGGTGCTGGAGCCTGTTGTCCTTCCTTACCTTCAGGGCTAGGCCACAGCCATATTTCAACAGGATAATGCGTGACCACACGTGGCACGCATTGTCCAAAGATTCTTCGTCAATAACCAGATTGAAGTGCTTCCCTGGCCGGCTCGCTCTCCGGATCTTTCGCCGATAGAAAACATGTGGTCCATGGTTGCTCAACGAGTGACCCAGATTACATCCCCAGCTGTCACACCAGATGATCTTTGGCAACGTGTGGAAGCTGCTTGGGCTGCTGTACCCCAGTAACACATCCAACGTCTCTTTGACTCAATGCCGAGACGTGTGGCAGCGGTGATCTCCTACAATGGCGGCTACTCTGGCTACTGCTTCTGGCAGGAACCACATGTCACAGACGTCTGTAAACGTAATCATTTCTTACTTGGTCAACATGTTATCTACAAAATAAATTTTGTTGTGCTACCTCTTGTCTTTCTTGGTGTTGCATTTACGGTGGCCAGCAGTGTAGTATTAATACACAGAAAGAAAATTACAATGTACGTAAACATAGTGACAACTATATATTTTGTAGGCAGTCCTCTTGTATATATAACTTCTGTTAATCTCTTTGACATGGAATGAACCAGTTTTTGGGTAGTCTCTGAGGTGATACTTGCCATACTTGGCTCTGAGCACTATGGTCATCAGTCCCCTAGAAATTAGAACTACTTAAACCTAACTAACCTAAAGACATCACACACATCCATGCCCGAGGCAGTATTCGAATCTGCGACTGTAGCAGTCGCGCGGTTCCGGACTGAAGCGCCTAGAACCGCTCGGCCACAACGGCCGGCTTGCCATACTTGTTGTAGGCATTGTTTCAGAGCAGTCTTACTTCGTTTCACAGCAGTCTGGCCGTTCTTTCAAGTATTCTACAAAAGTGTTCAATTGGATTAAGGTCTGCGCTCTACGCTGAAAACATTAGAACAACAACCACTGAAGAACAATTTCCGCTGTGTGCTTAGGGTCATTGTGCTGTTGAAAGTAGTAATCTGTGCCTAACCCAAGCTAACAGCACTTTTTTGCATCTTTTCCTTAGGATATGTAAATACTGAAATCTATTCATGTTACGTTCGACAAAAACAAGTTGCCCAACACTAGATGTAGTCATATATACCCATTGCATAATTCCTTCACGACCGTGCTTTAATGTAGGTTGAATGAGTTTGGTATACAGATCAGTATTTCGTCATCTCCACACCAAAATTCTGCCATCATTTACAAATATGTTAAATTTATTTTCATCTGTGAACAGTACCCTGTCCCAGAAACTTGCGTTCTTGCTTATACGTTCTCGAGCAAATTCAAGTGTCAATTTCTTGTTCTTTTTTTATGTACGGTTTTCTTCTGGGTACCCTAGCTTCATAGCCTGCACTTCTTAACATATGACGTACGGCCCTTGGTGTGACTTCCTTCCGAACTGACTATTTAAGATGCGTAGACAGTGACGATGCTGTCAATTTAAGATCTTTTTTGACGGTCCTTATTAATATATTTCACTCTCGTTGCATGAGCTTATGTGGCAGACCTCTTCTTTCGCAATTAATGAGAATATTTCGTTCTCTAAATCGCGACATTATGGACTGCACAGTTACCCGGATCCTTCTTAGAAGAATCAACTATTTCTGAAAATGATCTTCCCTTTTCACATTGGGAGATAACTATTTTCCTTTCCTCTACAGCTGTGCCCCTCCATTCGGGCCCATTTCGCTGTTGCATGGAATTCGCCGCATATCAGAACCAGCGTGCGCGAGGTGCAGCTTGCCACAGAAGGCGTTCCTCGCTGCAAGCGGTTCTTTAGTCGTGTGAGTAGTTACATTTATACTGTTGTTGTTGTGGTCTTCAGTCCTGGGACTGGTCTGATGCAGCTCTCCATGCTACCCTATCCTGTGCAAGCTTATTCATCTCCCAGTACTTACTGCAAACTACGAGGGCCGTTCAGAAAGTAACCTCCGGTTGATTTAAAAAAATACACCAAGTTAAATAAAAATATTTTAATATATACATCTTACAACTACATCTTTGCACTATTTTTCTACATAGTCTCCATAGCGATTGAGGCACTTATCGTATCTCTTCACAAGCTTTGAAATTCCTTCTGCATAAAAATCACCCGCTTGTGCCTGGAGCCAGCCTGTGACCGCATCTTTGAGCTCTTCGTCGTCATCAAACCGCTGTGACCCGAGCCATTTCTTCAAATGCATGAAGAGGTGATAATCACTTGGCGCCAGGTCTGGGCTGTAAGGTGGATGGTTGATAACGTCCCACTTGAAGGACTCAAGAAGGGCCGTTGTTCTGCGAGCAGAGTGAGGACGGGCGTTATCGTGCAAAAAAACGATACCGGAAGTCAGCATACCACGGCGTTTGTTCTGTATAGCCCGTCGTAACTTTTTTATTGTTTCACAGTACACGTCTTGATTAATGGTCGTACCACGTTCCATGAATTCAACCAACAACACCCCTTTGGCATCCCAAAACACCGTTGCCATCAGTTTTCTGGCAGAAAAATCTTGCGAGGCTTTTCTTGGTTTGGTAGGCGAATTTGAATGTGCCCACATCTTTGATTGTTCTTTTGTCTCAGGGTTCACGTACTTAATCCAGGTTTCGTCACCGGTCACGATTCTGTTTAACAATGGTTCTCCTTCGTCCTCATAACGTGACAGAAAGTCTAATGCAGAGGCCATTCTTTGAGTTTTGTGGTGGTCGGTAAGAATTTTGGGCACCCATCGTGCACAGAACTTACGGTAACCCAATCTTGCTGTCACTATCTCGTACAAGAGAGTCTTAGAAATCTGTGGAAAACCAGTAGACAACTCCGACATTGAGAAACGTCGATTTTCACGAACTTTTGCATCAACTGTCTCAACGAGTTCGTCAGTCACCAATGATGGTCTACCACTCCTCTCTTCATCATGAACGTTTTCTCGTCCACTTTTAAATAAACGTACCCATTCACGGACAACTCCTTCATTCATAACTCTTGGTCCATACACGGCACAAAGCTCACGATGAATAGCTGCTGCAGAATATCCTTTGGCTGTAAAAAACCTTATGACAGCACGCACTTCACATTGGGCGGGGTTTTCTATTGCAGCACACATTTCAAACTGCCACAAAAACTAAACTAGCGCAGGTACGACGTTCACTCGACCACGGCTTGATGCCGACTGACCTGTTGAGTGCGTGAACGCACAGATGGCGTCGCTACTCCCCCCACAACCCGCACTGTGACCAATCGGAGGTTACTTTCTGAACCGCCCTCGTACATCCTTCTGAATCTGTTTAGTGTATTCATCTCTTGGTCGCGCTCTACGATTTTTACCCTCCACGCTGCCCTCCAATACTAAACTGGTAATCCCTTGATGCCTCAGAATATGTCCTACCAAGCGATCCCGTCTTCTAGTCAAGTTGTGCCACAAACTGCTCTTCTGCCCAATTCTATTCAATACCTCCTCATTAGTTATGTGATCTACCCATCTAATCTTCAGCATTCTTCTGTAGCACCACATTTCTAAAGCTTCTATTCTCTTCTTGTCCCAACTATTTATCGTCCATGTTTCACTTCCATACATGGCTACACTCCATACAAATACTTTCAGAAACGACTTCCTGACACTTAAATCTATACTCGAAGTTAACAAATTTCTCTTCTTTAGAAACGCTTTCATTGCCATTGCCAGTCTACATTTTATATCTTCTCTATTTCGACCATCATCAGTTATTTTGCTCCCCAAATAGCAAAACTCCTTTACTACTTTAAGTGTCTCATTTCCTAATCTAATTCCCTCAGCATCACCCGATTTAATTCGACTACATTCCATTATCCTCGTTTTGCTTTTGTTGATGTTCATCTTATGTCCTCCCTTCAAGAGAGTGTCCATTCCGTTCAACTGCTCTTCCAAGTCCTTTGCTGTCTCTGACAGAATTACAATGTCATCGGCGAACCTCAAAGTTTTTATTTCTTCTCCATGGATTTTAATACCTACTCCAAATTTTTCTTTTGTTTCCTTTACTGCTTGCTCAATATACAGATTGAATAACATCGGGGACAGGCTACAACCCTGTCTCACTCCTTCCCAATCACTGCTTCCCTTTCATGCACCTCGACTCTTATAACTGCCATCTGGTTTCTGTACAAATTGTAAATAGCCTTTCGCTGCCTGTATTTTAGCCCTGCCACCTTTAGAATTTGAAAAAGAGTATTCCAGTCAACATTGTCAAAAGCTTTCTACAAATGCTAGAAACGTGGGTTCGCCTTTCCTTAATCTTTCTTCTAAGATAAGACGTAAGGTCAGTATCGCCTCACGTGTTCCAATACTTTTACGGAATCCAAACTGATCTTCCCCTAGTGTGTATGAATACTTTTTTCTCACTGAGTGAAACCAGCTGGTGCAGAGTTTGGCTCTGAGCACTATGGGACTCAACTGCTGTGGTTATCAGTCCCCTAGAACTGAGAACTACTTAAACCTAACTAACCTAAGGACATCACACACATCCATGCCCGAGGCAGGATTCGAACCTGCGACCGTAGCAGTCGCACGGTTCCGGACTGCGCGCCTAGAACCGAGAGACCACCGCGGCCGGCTACAGAGTTTGTATTTACTTTTTACAGAAGGCTAATTTAGTTAATCCTTTCACATGTACAGATTAGGAAGGAAACCACATACTGTCAGATTACCAGGTAACGTCTCATGTTGTGATATTTACTTCTAATAAATAAAGTTATTCTACATGAACAACGGTGTATGTTTACTTTCTCCATGATCGTAGATTTAGGTAATCCAGAAACAAACCGTACACAGGAAAATAGGCGTATACGCAAGATAACCGTGGTGCGGTATACCTGGTGCTCCTTAGGAGACGCTGTAGCGATATCTGGAGAGCAGATCTGCTGCGCCAAACTTCACGTGGGGATTGCAGCATCGATAGCCTCACTGTATACCTGAGTGAAACCCGACACGGTGCTACTCAACGGGTCAGCTGTCACCCGCTGCCGCGCGACGTAACCGGGGCAGGTCCCGAGTGCCACCAAAAAGCGAACAGCACGCCGCCGCGGCCACCGCAGCCTGCCAATCACCGGCGGCTAATCCTCGGCGCGCACCGTGACGTAGAAACCCCTCCCTCCCTCCCTCCAACCTCTTCCGCTTCCAGCGCAGCCTGCTGAGACCCGATACGGACGCCGCACCAGATCGGGATCTCCAAATCCTTGCGCCACGAAAGGGAAGAGAGTCTGCGTGACGCATGTGGGACGCTGGCTCCAAACAGGACTTTGGCGCTGAGGTTTAGTATACGAGGTGCTGCGACAATAAAGTAATGAGACTGATGTGAAAAAAAATGTTGCTTATCGTTTTAGTCAAGTTTAGTGTTGTCTCCTTCAAAGTAGTTCCCTTCTCATTACACACACTTTTTCCAGCGCTTCTGCCATTGATGGTAACATTTCTGGAACTCATCTTCTGTAATATTCTCCAACATCCTCGTCACAGCTTTTTGCACATCTTGTGTTGTTTGAAAATGGTGTCCCTTGACCGCCGTTTTGACTTTTGGAAATAGAAAAAAGTCGAACGGATCGATATCTGATGAATAAGGTGGCTGTGGTAGTACAGAAATTTGTTTTGAGGTTAAAAATTGCTGTACTGACAGAGCAATATGGGATGGCGCATTATCGTGATGCAGAATCCAATTATTAGCAATGTTGGCATAGACAATAAGAACTCTTTTACAAAGTCTTTCTAAAATTTCTTTGTAGTAATATTGGTTAACTGTTTGTCCAGGAGGCACCCACTCTTTATGAACAATTCCCTTGGACTCAAAGAATGACGTGAGGTTGATGGTCGTCCGCTGCGGTCTTCATCTTCAACATTTATTCTACCTTCACTAAACATTTTATGACAACGAAAAACTTGGGCTCTTGACATTACCTCCTCTCCAAAATCCTTCTGAAGTTTACCGTAGTTTGTCGTGGCGTTTTCAACCAATTTAACTCAAAAAGAAATGGCATACAGTTGCGCAATATTATGCGATTCCATTACTGTGACGAGACACACAAGCACGTGTTAACTTATTACAGCACAACTCACGACGGAGCAGTTGCATCGATGTGCGACTTGGACTAGAAGCAACTTATAGACCAAGGTCAAAGATATTGTGCCTGCGCAAGCCTGCAGGATTGCCACATCTTGCAAAGAAAATCAGTCTCATTACTTTATTGTATACATATGTGTGTGTGTGTGTGTGTGTGTGTGTGTGTGTACGTGTGTGTGTACAGGAAAACTGAAAGGAATAGCCACTCACTTACCATGGAAGGAGACATGTGGCCAACGTCCTAGCTATTTTTAACCGCCTCCTGTAGAAATGACATCGAGTAGATAGGAGTGAAGGTGCGTTTACATCTGTTGCTTGACACGACAGAAGAGTCATGCATGTTGGTTCACGCCACTCTCTCGACATGTGCACAGGCGTGATTCCACTCACACCTACATAGAATCAAGCATGCTATTCCAGTGATCAAGATGTCCGCTTTGCTAGCAGCAATCCTCGCCGCAGCCGGCATATTTTGAGACATAGACGTGTGGCGGGACAAAAGTTTTTGGGTGCCATCACGGACTTTTATTCGCTTCAACACATTAACATAGAGGTTGGCAAGGATTAAATACTTGATGAATGGTTATAAACGTGTGTATTTTCTGTAACTAAAGTCTCTATGTATGCAAATGTTGTAGAAAAGCGAGCTTTCGACTACGCTTGACAGAACGAACAAGTTGCAGCAAATAGACTCCTCGCGCCGGCAGCAGCAAACGTCAACTGACCGAGCCAGAGATATCATCACATCGAGGTGGCCGCTATTCAGCGAGACTATGACCGCCGAAGAGCTTACATTTAATCGTTAAAAGCAATGGAATTATGAAGTGATTGTCAAAATTGCCTTCACTATGGTTTTTGAGATTTAGAAGTTCAGTTGTGATTTGAGTCTTGCTAGGGAAGCCTGCATTAGAGCTGGTAGCTGCAAACTCTAATTAATCATCATTTCTAATAGTCACTGGGAAAGACAATAGATCGCGGATATAGGTGGGATCGCGACTAATAAATTTTGTGAGAATACCGTCAAGAAGCTTTATTGAATTTATTCGGTCGGTGTTGTGGATCATGTGTGACCGAGTTATTATAGATATTTAGCAGTGGGTCTGCTTCAATTTACATAGCTCCGCGAAAGAAAGTGGGTTACGTTAAACTAATTGATTTGAGTTTATTCTGGGTCGTAGCGCTGGAGAGATTTTTGCTACGATCGTATAATACGGAGGAATTGGTTAACTCGTGATGACTGGGTGTTGTGTGATGTCCTTAGGTTAGTTAGGTTTAAGTAGTTCTAAGTTCTAGGGGACTGATGACAATAGATGTTAAGTCCCATAGTGCTCATAGCCATTTGAACCATTTTTAGCCAATTGGTTAACTGACGCTGCAATAGCGTGGATAAAGTTCATTAATGATCACGTTATGTAGAAAGTAACGAGCTACCGTGCTGTTGTAAAGTTTCGCTCCAATTTCGGCGAAGCTGTGTTCCATATTTGGAGAAGTCGATGTTTGAAGGTGTTAGTCAGTTGTTCGACTCGACTTAGAGTGCGATTCGTGGTATTCCTGGTGTGCACAAGACCCTAGAAGTCGTTGTGGTTTGAGCTTGTGGATGTTGTATTCACGCACTCTCTGAGGTAACTGAACAGCTGAGGCATTTTGAGTGATTTTGGTTGCCCACTCTAAGGTAGTTGAGTGTTGAGCTGTTTATGTTGGTGTAGATTTTGAGTACGCACTACAGTGTTAGTAGCGTAATAATTGTGTTTTTGTGTACCATTAAGTTAAAGTCTCAATTAGTCTTTGATAAAGCCAGGAACCAGGATCCGCACGACTTACGTAAATTAGGGTACAGTTATTGTTGCCCGTAAATTTTGTGACCTCAGTCTTTGAAGATGGCTGTGTACCCTGTCGGAATCAATTGATATTATTCGATGATATTCAATTCCATTGCTTGGTAGGTTGACGAGTGGCAAACTTAATTTAGGGTCTGTTAGAGGGAACGCGATTGCCAACACCTGAAGTGTATGAGCCTTGATTGTTGTGCTAAAGCTAGTACAAAAGTGGTGGTGGCACATACGATTTTTGTTCGTGTTTTGTTTTTCTTTCCTATAACGATTTGTGTGGGACTTAGGTTTTCTGAATGTCATTCATATACATGAAATATGTATGTGAGATAATAATTGGATTCTAATAAAGAAAAGTCAGACTGAATTCTGAGTTCGGAGTGTAATTCTACAGTGGAGAGGACTAAATCCTCACTGAAAGATACGCAAGTGGCGTAAATAATAAAGAGCTACATTTATGCAAAGTAGCTAAAATCAGTCTTGCAAAGATAAGTCAGTCAGTCCAGGTTTCAAAGAGTTAGACTCAGAGAATCAATGACTTATAGAGATTTTTTACGATTAAAAATCAGTAATTAGAGAAAAAGGACTTAATTAGATTTCATTTAAGAAAAGGCAGAGGTATGAACTCCTTTACGCTCTTAACGGCTGTTTTAAGGATTTAAAGATAAATAAATAAGATATTACGTTTACAGATCGTAAGAGAATTAATAGTATCGTAGACATAGCTATCGCTATATCGCTGATTTGCAATGAAATTATAACTTTGCCTGATACGTTCGGAATTATCGTCATAAGAAACGGTTTATTAAATTTAACTGAACAAGAGTGTACGAAGTTGCGGTTAACCATAGGTAAGTGAAACATTGGTCTAGGTAAATATTTATTACGCGTTTTAGGTGATTTTTGTAGTGTTGGCTCAAGAGCAAAACACTACAAATTGGCGAAAAAAGCAGCAAACTATCTGGACGATGTTGTGATCTCCGGAAAGACGGAAGAAGAACATTTAGCCAATCTCCGAACATTATTTCAGGTCTTGCGACAAAATGGTCTTCGCTTGCGGAAGGACAAATGTGTGTTTTTTGCTCGTGACTTATCATATTTGGGACATGTAATCAGTGCCTAAGGCATACATCCGAGTCCAGAGCACCTCCGTGCCATACAAGACTTGCCTTCGCCGCAGAATTTGAAGCAGCTACAGAGTGTGCTGGGTAAAATAAATTACTACCATCGCTATGTGCGCAATACCTCTTCCATTTCAGCTCCGCTTCATCGCTTACGCGGTAAAGGTGTTCCGTTCGTCTGGACGACGGAATGCGAACGCACCTTTCGCCAGTTGAAATCGGCGTTGCTTTCCACTACTTGCCTTACGCCATTCGATCCCCAGAAACCCCTTTTGTTGATGGTCGATGCATCAGATTTCGGGATCGGTGCTGTGCTTACGCACAAAGATGGATGGCATGATCGCCCTATTGCCTTTGCGTCCAAATTGCTCTCGTCTGCGCTAAGAAATTATTCACAGATCGAGAAAGAAGCTTTGGCTCTCGTCTTTGGTGTTACAAAGTTTCATGCTTTCTTGTATGGTCGTCACTTTACAATCATCACAGACCACAAACCTTTGACAACGCTTTTTCATCCGAACAAGCCTGTACCTCCACGTACAGCGCAGAAATTTATTCGCTGGTCAATTTTCCTCTAGAAAAACAGTGTTGGCTCTTCTGCCAACACTACAAGAACAGTTATTAAAAACAATAATCCATAGCATCTTTATTTCTTCCACCACGCTCGCACATGCATAATGCTAAAGGTATTAATTATCCCAGTACTCAGGCGTCTTTCTCGATATCGTCCGTACTGTGTTATGCCACTTCGATCTATGTAGAGTGGCGTACCGAGACGTGAATCTAATCTCTATACTGACAACAACCCTGCCCTCAAGACTAGACATACCCCGTCCCAGTACTAAAATAAATCGTTCAATTTTAGTCCAAGATGTTTAATTATGTGAATGTAACAGGAACTGTACACAAACTACGCATCCGACTATGACGGGAGTACACAGGTTACATCGTACACACTGTGTCAATACATACAATAGTGTTGCAATGCGTCGAAGTGGTAAATGGTCAACACACTTTAGTATCGGCACCTCTAGCTACAGTAATTAGGGTTTGATTAAATCTTGTGCACACTGCACATTATCTGAAGCATAAATATGCTCGCTCAGTGAGCCGTAACATGGGTTGCTATTGTCAACGACAGTTCAACAGCTCTCAGTATAAATGTATACGTTAGATCCCGTAATTTGCGTCGACTGTGGCGTTACTATTTATAATTTAATTACAACCTCTAAATGACAACAAACAACTTTATAACCCAAAATAACGATAGCTATCGATGGTTATTTATGTTATTAACGCTAACGATAGGTACAGTTTATTACGCAAAGATGTTTCACTCAGTACTATAAAATAAAATTGTGGTGTCACCGCCAGACACCACACTTGCTAGGTGGTAGCCTTTAAATCGGCCGCGGTCCATTAGTATAGGCCGGACCCGCGTGTCGCCACTGTCAGTGATAGCAGACCGAGCGCCACCACACGGCAGGTCTAGAGAGACTTACTGGCACTCGCCCCAGTTGGACAGCCGACTTTGCTAGCGAAACTACACTGACCAATACGCTCTCATTTGCCGAGACGATAGTTAGCATAGCCTTCAGCTAAGTCATTGGCTACGACCTAGCAAGGCGCCATTACCAGTGTATAGTAAAAATGGAGATTATATCTGTACAAGAGCGATGTACACCGATTATGGATTAAAGTTAAGTATTACAAGATTTTCGTACTTTATTGCAATTCTCAAGACATTGTCCTGTTCCAGACCTTACGCCGGTCTGCGTGTATTTAGACGCGTGCATTTCGGCCTCCTGTAGCGACACGGTGTTGGCTCTTGAGCCAACACTACAGTTCTAGTAATTTCGAAGTAGTACTGCTTCCTGTTGGGCCTCTGATACCAAAGGAAAAGCTAAAATACAGAGACGCTAAACGAGATTAGATATGACAGTTCGAATTCTTGCTACTGAGGACAGTTACCCCGTTTTGAAGTTCCAGTTCAAGCTGTTTACTGCATATAAATCGAACTTCTTCCCAACGGTTTTCAAAGCTCTGGTAAAACCCCTAGCAAAATGCATTAAGCTGAGTTGATAAGCATTTAAAATTTCTTTCTCTGGAACACGGAACACCTATTTCATACTTAACGTTTATAGTCAATAGTTCGAGAATATATGAATAGATAATTAAAGTCACTGTGTGGGTCACAAAATATTTTCCAGCGGAACCATCAGATCTAAAATTTAGCAGCGAAACTTAGGCGCCTAGTTAGTGCATCTTCAGACGTACAGACTGGGCTCTTTCGTACAGCTGCTAAGTGATGGCTAGTGATGGCTGAAGAGCCGAAACCGGTAACCAATTTTAACAAAATATTATGTGACCAAGACATTGACTTTTATAGTTTAAACCGATACAAAGGTTACTGATTCCCTCAGGAGGTGTCTAGTTTGGTGAATATGATTATTTCTGAACAAACAACCCTTTAGAGATTTACAGAAATGAGGCGCAGAAAGGATAAAGTATTTCCGTTTAAAAATACGTCAGTCAAATCCCATCACCGCTGGCGTATATGTATGTGTGCGCGTGTGTGTGTGTATGTTTGTATATGTGGTAATGGAGGGTAGGAGATGGGGGAGGGTCTTATTTTGTCAAAAGCGCTCAGTTATATTTTTTAGTTCTATGTTTTGTTTATCTTCAGACTCTGGAATAGGGAAAAAGTGACTGGACGTCGGACTGGCGAGGTAGAATTTCCCGTACTGTTTGGAGGCAACACGACGGCTTCTTCACGTCAAAGGCCCCAGAGTCAGTCCTCTTCTTCAACATGCATTCGTGGGAAGTAGGAATGAAGGCTTTTTATTCAGACGTGTCTTTGTTGTTTCCAGTTTGTTCTTATTCGTGAGGAACTGTGTACAGTCATCTCGTTTCGCTCTTTTGTAATCCGGAGAATTGACCAACCACAAACGAGAATCCTGTTCAAATTCCATGTGATTTTCATCAGACCACTCATCCCAAGTGCTAACGCAAAGGCAAATTTGAATGAGTGCGAAAAACTGATTTTTTAACAGCGAGACGTAACAAAACAAAGAACCCAACGCAGAGAACCGCGGACTGGCGCACTGCTGGTGGTGAGACTTCTGCACCTACGCACGGCGTCCTCCGCTGACAATCAGAGGAGTGCAATGAGTTCGTACCGTCGCATACGGCGTCCTTGCCTCTTCGTGCAATGGCCGCATGCATTTAGTCCGCACGGGAAATTGCACAGTTGTAAACGCACCTTACAGGCTGTATCCGAAACAGAAATCTGCGCACAAGTGCTTCGTAAACAGTAATACGTTACCGTGTTAGGATGCGTAAATCAACGCAACGTACTGGGACCGAATTTCGAAATTCTTCAACGTCAATTGCAAGTTGTGAATAGCTCCCTCGTCTCTTTGTCGGAGATGTCGTGTCTCACTCGTGTCCGCGGTGGGAACCAACGCGCATTTGGTGGGCGGGACAAATTAGTGCTCCGTAGATACATTAAGAAACCTATATTGGTAAACGCAGATGAATTTTATGCGCTGATACACTTACAAACCAATCATAATAAAGATCGCCACTCTCGTTTTGAGTCAAAAAGTAGGGTTAAACTAGTGAGTGCTCCACAACCAGTGACTGATGGTCTGCAGCTGCTTAGCTGCATTAAAGATTCCGAGATACAACCAGCAGACTGAACAAACACGCCGGTAACAGCGAATATTATATTTCCTCCAGATATTTCCTAGTATCTCTCGGCAGTAATCTGCACAAAGAGGAATCAGGATAACAGTACAAAATCAGTTGGTCAAAAGTCACACAGAAGCACCAAACTTGAAATTTCTACAGAAACAAATGTAACTTACTCGCTTCAGTTAACCCTCGTGAAGTCTGCCTCTCTCATGAAATATCACCTCCAGCTAGGTAATGGCTCCACGGTCTGATATGAACCCTATGCCTTCCGATCACACACTGGACTCGCATTCTGGAGGACGACGGTTCAATCCCGCGTCCGGCCATCCTGATTTAGGTTTTCCGTCATTTCCCTAGATCATTTCAGGCAAATGCCGGGATGGTTCCTTTCAAAGGGTACGGCCGATTTCCTTCCCCATCCTTCCCTAATCCGAGTTTGTGCTCCGTCTCTAATGACCTCGTTGTCGACGGGACGTTTAACACTAATCTCCTCCTCCTCCTTCCGATCACTTGCACACCCACTAAATCACAACACTCCCCAAGAAAATTGGAAAACGACTAAGCAGAATTCTACATCCGCATGCAAGAACACACTTTCGAATTCTTGTATGCACACCCTTCCTTAAAAAATAACTGTGTTGATGGTTAAGGTTCACTAACTACCGATAACAGAAATGTGAAAAACACTTTTAATCACTATCTCCGCCCCTGAGGGCACACGACTTACTTTCTGAGCGCTGCCAGTTGATTCATCATACTGTGAGCGACAAACTCTTGAAACTTTTTGAATTTTGTGGCCTTTCGGCCGACCAAACTGAAGAGCAAAATGTAAGGCTTCTCATTTGTCATTTCATGCTCCTACTAGGAGGTGATTGGAATTCGAGTGTAGGAAAAGGGAGAGAAGGAAACATAGTAGGTGAATATGGATTGGGGGACAGAAATGAAAGAGGAAGCCGCCTGGTAGAATTTTGCACAGAGCACAACATAATCATAACTAACACTTGGTTTAAGAATCATGAAAGAAGGTTGTATACATGGAAGAACCCTGGAGATACTAAAAGGTATCAGATAGATTATATAATGGTAAGACAGAGATTTAGGAACCAAGTTTAAATTGTAAGACATTTCCAGGGGCAGATGTGGACTCTGACCACAATCTATTGGTTATGACCTGTAGATTAAAACTGAAGAAACTGCAAAAAGGTGGGAATTTAAGGAGATGGGACCTGGATAAACTAAAAGAACCAGAGGTTGTACAGAGATTCAGGGAGAGCATAAGGGAGCAATTGACAGGAATGGGGGAAATAAATACAGTAGAAGAAGAATGGGTAGCTTTGAGGGATGAAGTAGTGAAGGCAGCAGTGGATCAAGTAGGTAAAAAGACGAGGGCTAGTAGAAATCCTTGGGTAACAGAAGAAATATTGAATTTAATTGATGAAAGGAGAAAATATAAAAATGCAGTAAGTGAAACAGGCAAAAAGGAATATAAACGTCTCAAAAATGAGATCGACAGGAAGTGCAAAATGGCTAAGCAGGGATGGCTAGAGGACAAATGTAAGGATGTAGAGGCCTATCTCACTAGGGGTAAGATAGATACCGCCTACAGGAAAATTAAAGAGACCTTTGGAGATAAGAGAACGACTTGTATGAATATCAAGAGCTCAGATGGAAATCCAGTTCTAAGCAAAGAAGGGAAAGCGGAAAGGTGGAAGGAGTATATAGAGGGTCTATACAAGGGCGATGTACTTGAGGACAATATTATGGAAATGGAAGAGGATGTAGATGAAGATGAAATGGGAGATATGATACTGCGTGAAGAGTTTGACAGAGCACTGAAAGACCTGAGTCCAAACAAGGCCCCCGGAGTAGACAATATTCCATTGGAGCTACTGACGGCCGTGGGAGAGCCAGTCCTGACAAAACTCTACCATCTGGTGAGCAAGATGTATGAAACAGGCGAAATACCCTCAGACTTCAAGAAGAATATAATAATTCCAATCCCAAAGAAAGCAGGTGTTGACAGATGTGAAAATTACCGAACTATCAGCTTAATAAGTCACAGCTGCAAAATACTAACACGAATTCTTTACAGACGAATGGAAAAACTAGTAGAAGCCAACCTCGGGGAAGATCAGTTTGGATTCCGTAGAAACACTGGAACACGTGAGGCAATACTGACCTTGCGACTTATCTTAGAAGAAAGATTAAGGAAAGGCAAACCTACGTTTCTAGCATTTGTAGACTTAGAGAAAGCTTTTGACAATGTTGACTGGAATACTCTCTTTCAAATTCTAAAGGTGGCAGGGGTAAAATACAGGGAGCGAAAGACTATTTACAATTTGTACAGAAACCAGATGGCAATTATAAGAGTCGAGGGACATGAAAGGGAAGCAGTGGTTGGGAAGGGAGTAAGACAGGGTTGTAGCCTCTCCCCGATGTTGTTCAATCTGTATATTGAGCAAGCAGTAAAGGAAACAAAAGAAAAATTCGGAGTAGATATTAAAATTCATGGAGTAGAAATAAAAACTTTGAGGTTCGCCGATGACATTGTAATTCTGTCAGAGACAGCAAAGGACTTGGAAGAGCAGTTGAATGGAATGGACAGTGTCTTGAAAGGAGGATATAAGATGAACATCAACAAAAGCAAAACAAGGATGATGGAATGTAGTCTAATTAAGTCGGGTGATGCTGAGGGAATTAGATTAGGAAATGAGGCACTTAAAGTAGCAAAGGAGTTTTGCTATTTGGGGAGCAAAATAACTGATGATGGTCGAAGTAGAGAGGAAATAAAATGTAGGCTGGCAATGGCAAGGAAAGCGTTTCTGAAGAAGAGAAATTTGTTAACATCGAGTATAGATTTAAGTGTCAGGAAGTCATTTCTGAAAGTATTTGTATGGAGTGTAGCCATGTATGGAAGTGAAACATGGACGATAAATAGTTTGGACAAGAAGAGAATAGAAGCTTTCGAAATGTGGTGCTACAGAAGAATGCTGAAGATTAGATGGGTAGATCACATAACTAATGAGGAAGTATTGAATAGGATTGGGGAGAAGAGAAGTTTGTGGCACAACTTGAGCAGAAGAAGGGATCGGTTGGTAGGACATGTTCTGAGGCATCAAGGGATCACCAATTTAGTATTGGAGGGGAGCGTGGAGGGTAAAAATCGTAGAGGGAGACCAAGAGATGAATACACTAAGCAGATTCAGAAGGATGTAGGTTGCAGTAGGTACTGGGAGATGAAAAAGCTTGCACAGGATAGAGTAGCATGGAGAGCTGCATCAAACCAGTCTCCGACTGAAGACCACAACAACAACAACTAGGAGCATTCCTCTAAAAACTGCTGCTTCCCACCAGAGCTTTTCACATATTTATTCAGCCAAGTGCTGGAAAACATTTGCCGGCATCGAAAAGACACTGATTCAGAAGCCAGGAAACCCACGTTACATTAAGGAAGACTAACCCATCAGTTCTATGGAGAATTTTTTCAGAGGCTGAGACCAGACACAAAATTTGTTGACTACTTAAATTCCGGAGGTAAAATAGTCCCCCATTCGGATCTCCGGGCGGGGACTACTCAAGAGGACGTCGTTATCAGGAGAAAGAAAACTGGCTTTCTACGAATCGGAGCGTGGAATGTCAGATCCCTTAATCGGGCAGGTAGGTTAGAAAATTTAAAAAGGGAAATGGATAGGTTAAAGTTAGATATAGTGGGAATTAGTGAAGTTCGGTGGCAGGAGGAACAAAACTTCTGGTCAGGTGAATACAGGGTTATAAATGCAAAATCAATAAGGGGTAATGCAGGAGTAGGTTTAATAATTAATAAAAAAAATAGGAGTGCGGGTAAGCTACTACATACAGCATAGTGAACGTATTATAGTGGCCAAGGTAGACGCGAAGCCCACGCCTACTACAGTAGTACAAGTTTATATGCCAACTAGCTCTGCAGATGCCGAAGAAATGTAAGATGAGATAAAAGAAATTATTCAGGTAGTGAAGGGAACCGAAAATTTAATAGTCATGGGTGACTGGAATTCGAGAGTAGGAAAACGGAGAAAAGGGAACATTGTAGGTGAATATGGATTGGGGGTAAGAAATGAAAGAGGAAGCCGTCTGGTAGAATTATGCACAGAGCATAACTTAATCATAGCTAACACTTGGTTCAAGAATCATAAAAGAAGGTTGTATACATGGAAGAATCCTGGAGATACTGAAAGGTATCAGATAGATTATATAATGGTAAGACAGAGATTTAGGAACCAGGTTTTAAATTGTAAGACATTTCCAGGGGCAGATGTGGACTCTGAACACAATCTGTTGGTAATGAACTGTAGATTAAAACTGAAGAAATTGCAAAAAAGTGGGAATTTAAGGGGATGGGACCTGGATAAACTGACTAAACCATAGGTTGTACAGAGTTTCAGGGAGAGCATCAGGGAGCAATTGACAGGAATGGGGGAAAGAAATACAGTAGAAGAAAAATGGGTAGCTCTGAGGGATGAAGTAGTGAAGGCTGCAGAGGATCAAGTAGGTAAAAAGACGAGGGCTAGTAGAAATCCTTGGGTAACAGAAGAAATATTGAATTTAATTGATGCAAGGAGAAAATATAAAAATGTAGTAAATAAAGCAGGCAAAAAGAAATACAAACGTCTCAAAAATGAGATCGACGGGAAGTGCAAAATGGCTAAGCAGGGATGGCTAGAGGACAAATGTAAGAATGTAGAGGCTTATCTCACTAGGGGTAAGATAGATACTGCCTACAGGAAAATGAAAGAGACCTTTGGAGAAAAGAGAGCCGTACTTGAGGACAATATTATGGAAATAGAAGAGGATGCAGATGAAGATGAAATGGGAGTTACGATACTGCGTGAAGAGTTTGACAGAGCACTGAAAGACCTGAGTCAAAACAAGGCCCCAGGATTAGACAACATGCCATTAGAACTACTGACGGCCTTGGGAGAGCCACTCCTGACAAAACTCTACCATCTGGTGAGCAAGATGTACAAGACAGGCGAAATACCCTCAAACTTCAAGAAGAATATAATAATTCCAATCCCAAAGAAAGCAGGTGTTGACAGATGTGAAAATTACCGAACTATCAGTTTAATAAGTCACAGCTGCAAAATACTAACGCGAATTATTTACAGACGAATGGAAAAACTGGTAGAAGCCAACCTCGGGGAAGATCAGTTTGGATTCCGTAGAAATGTTGGAACATGTGAGGCAATACTGACCCTACGAATTATCTTAGAAAATAGATTAAGGAAAGGCAAACCTACGTTTCTAGCATTTGTAGACTTAGAGAAAGCTTTTGACAATGTTGACTGGAATACTCTCTTTCAAATTCTAAAGGTGGCAGGGGTAAAATACAGGCAGCGAAAGGCTATTTACAATTTGTACAGAAACCAGATGACAGTTATAAGAGTCGAGGGGCACGAAGGGGAAGCAGTGGTTGGGAAGGGAGTGAGACAGGGTTGTAGCCTCTCCCCGATGTTATTCAATCTGTATATTGAGCAAGCAGTAAAGGAAACAAAAGAAATATTTGGAGTAGGTATTAAAATCCAGGGAGAAGAAATAAAAACTTTGAGGTTCGCTGATGACATTGTAACTCTGTCAGAGACAGCAAAGGACTTGGAAGAGCAGTTGAAAGGAATGGACACCCTCTTGAAAGGAGGATATATGATGAACATCAACAAAAGCAAAACGAGGATAATGGAATGTAGTCCAATTAAGCCGGGTGATGCTGAGGGAATGAGATTAGGAAATGAGACACTTAAAGTAGTAAAGGAGTTTTGCTATTTGGGGAGCAAAATAACTGATGATGGTCGAAGTGGAGAGGATATAAAATGTAGACTGACAACGGCAAGGAAAGCGTTTCTGAAGAAGACAAATTTGTTAACATCGAGTATAGATTTAAGCGTCAGGAAGTCGTTTCTGAAAGTATTTGTATGGAGTGTAGCCATGTATGGAAGTGAAACATGGACAGTAAATAGTTTAGACAAGAAGAGAATAAAAGCTTTCGAAATGTGGTGCTACAGAAGAATGTTGAAGATTAGGTGGGTAGATCACGTAACTAATGAGGAGGTATTGAATAGGATTGGGGAGAAGAGAAGTTTGTGGCACAACTTGACTAGAAGAAGGGATCGGTTGGTAGGACACGTCCTGAGGCATCAAGGGGTCACAAATTTGGCATTGGAGGGCAGCGTGGAGGGTAAGAATCGTAGAGGGAGACCAAGAGATGAATACACTAAGCAGATTCAGAAGGATGTAGGTTGCAGTAGGTACTGGGAGTTGAAGGAGCTTGCACAGGAAGAGTAGCATGGAGAGCTGCATCAAACCAGTCTCAGGACTGAAGACCACAACAACAACAACAACTTAAATTATTTCATGAAGCAACAGGCTTCAAGTTATAAACCTCATCTTCAGATTACAATGGCAATAGGAAAACGTTTAACAAAAATACACGCAGATATTAAAGTTGTTCTGTAGAGTCTGTGCCGAGTTCATTCTGTAGATCCACAAGCAGAGGTCGTACAGAACAACTAAAATATCTACGTTTACTTTTGTTAAATGTTTCGGATTTGCCATTATAGTCTGAAGATGAAGTTTATAACTCGAAACATGTTGCTTTTTAACATAAGTAATCAACAAATTTTGTGAGTGGTACCGGTATCTGGAAAGTCTTCTAATATTCTGAAACAGTCATGGTCGATCAATAGTCAGTATGGCTTTTGTTTTATATCATCAGCTCTAACCTAGACAAAACTGTCTTCTTTTGTGTTTTGCATTCCGTTTCAACCCCGAGGACGAACCCCAAAGTTGACCAGTACTGATTATATACTGTTTCAGTAGGTTACGGAGAACATACAGCTGACAAAAAAATCAAATGGCTCTGAGCACTATGGGACTTAACTTCTAAGGTCATCAGTCCCCTAGAACTTAGAACTACTTAAACCTAACTAACCTAAGGACATCACACACAGCCATGCCCGAGGAAGGATTCGTACCTGCGACCGTTGCGGTCGCGCGGTTCCAGGCTGCAGCGCCTAGAACCGCTTGGCCACACAGCTGACAAACATAAAGCTGATGTTGTTTAGCATTCCCAAGATCACACGTATGTTAACAGTGTGTGTGTGTGTGTGTGTGTGTGTGTGTGTCTGTGTGTGTGTGTGTGTGTGTGTGTGTGTGTATGTTCCTGTACAGGATACGCCACTCGAAGTCGACAACCCTAATATTGGTATTTCACAAGCAGTTCGAGATACTGAAGTAAATTTTTCGACACGAGATAGTACGAAAAGTGAGTATTTTGCTATATTGTTAATAAACACTAATGTTTGCATCAACTTAGTAATCATAAAAATTAAAAATCGCCATTATCTTAGAAATGGAACCATGTGATATTTTATTTCGTACGAAATTTTAACAACATTTAGAAAATTCAGCGGCTTTACTAGATATCTAAAAATAATGTTAAAGGCCAGTGTACCTCAAGTGTAACAAAACTAAACTACAATTTGGTCTGTTACTCCTTATTTTTGTTTTGCAAGGCACTGAAGAGTTTTTCGAAAAAAGGCTATCATGTCAGAAATATAGTTGCTGATTGCAGGGGAACTTTTGGCAAAAAGAATTGAAAAGTAAACAGTACAGAATAAGGCATATGTAGTCGAGAAGTTTTAAAACTATATTTGATTTTTTTCAATCTATGGTTGTTTGATAAATGAATCATTGTGTAACGTGGTTGGTATTTATCAGCTCGTTCACTTTAGCGAAAACTCCATTTCCTGTAAAAATGCCGATTACTAATTACCGTTTGAAATCCAACAGAATTTTAATGCATATCACCTCAAATGTCAAAATCGATCAAGTGGATTACATTTTTCTGAGCAAATTATTTTGATATTTAAATTTGCTACTTTTTGCAGATCTGTGTACAATCGGCCTTCTACAATCAGTATAATGCTGGAAGATCCATGTACGAGTGCTATCCACAAAGTACATTACGTTTTGGAATTAAAAATAAATAAAGTATTGGAAATTTTTTTATTACATACAGATGAAAGCCACACTTAAATATTACTTTTCTACATAGTTGCCATTTAAATTAAGGCACTTATCGTAGCGATGGACGAGCTTGGAAATTCCTTCGTCGTAAAATTCGGCCGCCTGCGCCTTCAACCACGTGGTTACCTCTTCTTTTGGGACAGAAAAGGTGTGATTTTTGTGGATTTCCTGGAAAGAGGCACTACAATAAACTCTCAAAGGTATTGCCAAACTCTGCACAACCTCAGAAGAGCAATACAAAACAAGCGCAGGGGAAAGTTGGGCTCAAAGATCTTGCTGATTCACGACATCGCTCGGGCCCACATGGCAAATGCCACTCGTGAAGTTCTCGAATCTTTTAAGTGGGAGTTGTTTCCTCATCCGCCGTACAGTCCCGACCTGGCACCGAGCGACTTCCACTAATTCCCAGCAATGAAGAAGTGGTTGGCTATGCAGCGTTCGATGACGACGCACAGCTTCAAGAAGAGGTAACCACGTGGTTGAAGGCGCAGGCGGCCGAATTTTACGACGAAGGAATTTCGAAGTTCGTCCATCGCTACGATAAGTGCCTTAATTTAAATGGCAACTATGTAGAAAAGTAGTATTTAAGTGTAGCTTTCATCTGTATATAATAAAAAAAATTCCAATACTTTATTTATTTTTAATTCCAAAACGTAATGTACTTTGTGGATAGCCCTCGTATAAAGTTTAACTTTAGCTACATCCTAAAATTAACAGTTAACTTGTCTTTATATAATGAAAAGCTGGTAACTATAGCGCTCTTAAGCCGAAATACTACGTAACTGTTGAAATAGAGAGTGACTTTTCTCTATACTAACTGAAATTAATGAACGTAAACTCGCATGAGAAACTTGTTTTAACTACAGTATTTACCGTAAACTGGCATTATATAATAATCACCCAAGGCGCACAATGTATTATTTTTAACACCTGCTACCAGGCATCCATGCCACATACAGTATATTATCATTACAGCTTTAGCTACGTCATTAAGCGTATTTTTAACATCAGAGTGTGGTAGCTCCTTTGTTTTTAACATCGCCCGTCTGTAGGGCATCAATAGTTGTACTATGTATTTCTTTCCGCGTGCTCTACGGTACTTGGTGTTTTAGTTACCAGCCGCGTATCCCTAATCGTCACTAACGTTACTAGTGAATATTTGGTCCATTAATATAGATATTTTACTCAGTACCATGCCTGTACTAATTCTCCAGATAATCACTAGTAACTAGATACCATCTCGTGGTTAACTTAACTATTGCCCAGACGATTACTTGTGGGATGATTTTTATACAGAGCGAACGGTGATTCCAGTGAAAACAATTCGGAAGTTTTTCAGGGATATTTTCTGTGTATTTTGGTACAAGGGACTCTTGGTCCGCACTGGCTCGTTATAGAGTGATTGCGTTTCGCATCAGTGGAGATGCATCTTCAGGTGATAAGTTTCCAAGGTCATGCCACGGCAAAGGAAATGCTACGATCCAATTACCACCGTTTATCGCCAAGATTAAACCAATAGTGCGCTAAAAGTGGTTGTCTATAACCACACTGACTGGGAACGCGCCGCACCACGCAGTAAACGTCATAGAAGTGGGCACGGCACCAGCGTAAACAGTACTCGACGATGAACGGTGGAAACTGGCTTGTACCATTTATTATGCCGTGCCATGACTGTTATATATATTAAAAAAAATAAAAAAAAGAAACCTATCATCTGAAGAAGCATCTCCACTGGTGCGAAACCTGCCGTGACTTTTTAATTAAAGTATTTTAACAGATTTTAATGACCATGGGCAGTTTTGGCTTTGGTTGCTCGATCTCTAAAAACATAATTGCATTTCTTTTGATTTCTTACTACCATTCATCTTTGTATTTGCATAGTACACAAACTTTCTGCGCAACGGTGTAAATATCGGCGCAATATGCTGTGTATCTTGTATAGACTTAAATTGTTCAGTTCACTCACGGTACTGTTGTTGACAGCAGTAATGCCCAAATTACTATTCGCCTTCAAGCATGCAATCGGCAGTACTCGGTTCTGTCTCGGGTTTGTTTTTCCGGCAGTATTAGATGTACGCTGCCAGCGATAAACAACAGTCTGAATAAGTTTAATGATGACGAGTTTGCCGATGTGCACGCCGTGTATGGGTTCACTGAACGCAATGGAAGAGCTCCGCCACGACGCTACGCTGAGCTGTTACCGCAGAAAACAACTTTTGCGTCCGTACGGTACGTGGGCGCCTACGAGATACCTACCTTTTATGTTGTATGCTTTGTTTATTGCCTATTGCAGGTCTCTCCACTGTTGTGAAGGTGCTTTCTCGGAAACAAAGGTTGTTGTTGTTGTGGTTTTCAGTCCTGAGACTTGTTTGATGCAGCTCTCCATGCTACCCCATCCTGTGCAAGCTTCTTTATCTCCCAGTACCTACTGCAGCCTACTTTCTTCTGAATCTGCTTAGTGTATTCATCTCTTGGTTTCCCTCTACGATTTTTACCCTCCACGCTGCCCTCCAATACTAAATTGGTGATCGCTTGATACCTCAAAACATGTCCTACCAACCGATCCCTTCTTCTAGTCAAGTTGTGCCACGAACTCCTCTTCCCCCCAATTCTGTTCAATACCTCCTCATTAGTTATGTGATCTACCCATCTAATCTTTAGTATTCTTCTGTAGCACCACATTTCGAAAGCTTCTATTCTCTTCTTGTCCAAACTATTTATCGTCCATGTTTCACTTCCACACAGGGCTACACTCCATATAAATACTTTCAGAAACGACTTCCTGACATTTAAATCTATACTCGATGTTAAAAAAATTTTCTTCTTCAGAAACGCTTTCCTCGCCATTGCCAGTCTACAGTTTATATCCTCTCTACTTCGACCATCAGCAGTTATTTTGCTCCCCAAATAGCAAAACTCCTTTACTACTTTAAGTGTCTCATTTCCTAATCTAATTCCCTCAGCATCACCCGACTTAATTCTACTACATTCATTTGTCCTAGTTTTGCTTTTGTTGATGTTGAAAAAAAAGTTAATTTTCATAATGAAACCGAATAAATCATAAAAATATTATTTCTCTGTCTTACTCAAGAATATTCAAAAGATATATCTGAACATTTCCTAGAGTTGTGGTTCATCCTGTGTTAAGTTCCTGCGATGGTGTTAAATTATGAAGTAACTATAGCTCAGAAAATACAATTACATATTTTAATTGCATTGACCGTCTCACAAAGACGTGCTTATATTGATCTAACGGTTGTTGTCTAACAGTTGTTGCAGTGGAGCTGATTCGAGACAGTAGCATCTAAATGATATACTCTGGCTGATGGCACAGAGCTCTTGTGGCCCCGAGGCAGAATGCTCACATTGTGGGTGAAATGATACTTCACAGTACGACAAATTTCGCGTTCTCTTTTAGAACTTCGTTCGACTACTTTTGCGACAAGTTTCACTCTAATAATATTGATGCGTTATATCATTGGAGCGCTCTTCCTAAGTTGCGTTCACACTAGACTAACAAAGGCCAACTAACGACAGAGACTATTCGGCCGAACGTTGGTGGCCAATGCACTGGAGATCGGCTTCTCATCCACACCAAACGAAGGGCTTGGAGCCCAGGGACTCGGCCACGTGGAGCAGCAGTTGGCTCATAACTTGCCGACTTTGCTTCCGTTTTGTCGTTGTTATAAAGTAGCGTTTTAATTACAAATTCACCGACCGATATTGTCAGGAAAGAAGAGGATTTTGCAATCGTCGTATGCGCAGCATTTATTTTACTGCTTAAGCTGATCATCAGAAAAAGAAGAAGAAGAAACGGCGCTGGCGGACGACCTATGTTTCAAAAAGTACGAAGAAGTAAGCGGTGGGGCAAAATTAACGTCTGACCTTAGAGCTGAGTTGGAAGATGAACTAATTCATAATTTTTTCTTCAATGAAAGCTACAGATTTGGAACTGTTATTGGATTGTGTAGACCCTAAAATTTCCAATGATGAAACCTCGTTTAGGAGAGCAGTATTTTCAGCCGAAAGTTAAGTAACTCTCAGTTTTGTCAGCTTCTCTTTATCGTTCATGACGAAAATATGTCAATAACGACTCCATTTTCTTTTTCACATCGTGCATATCTCTTTCTAATAGCTGAGTTACTTCCTTCAAAGCGTCTAACCTTTTCAATATGTTTTCATAATCACTGTTCGTAGGAGCCCATAAACATTTCCATTCACAATAAAACTCTATCAGCATTAATGCTCTCTCCCTATTTCACTCCTTATTCCAGCACTTTAAGCACAATAAATACACACCCTCAGCACGAGCAGGTGTTGCCTGCAGGGAAAAAGCGACTGTTGAAATTAAGTTTTTCAGGACATCCTCAAGTCGCGCTTTGTATGTTTTATTGACTGGTTCCGCTCTTATGATGCTCTTGTTAAATTAAAGAGCGAAACCAGTCGTTGGCCCAGATTTGCTAAGTGTGTACGGACGGCAAATCTGAACAAATGAAGCGGCTGGCCGTTGTTGTGGTTCGGCCTGCTGTCGGTAACATCAAAGCGATGGCAGCTGTTTGGTTTTGGCACCTCTTTGCTAGTGTGGACGCCAGGTCGAATGCTCGTTGATTGAGTAGCGATTTGCTGCGTCATTTATGGCGGGCGTGTATTTAAGTTTCTCAGGACAGCCACAATTCGCACTTAGTATGTTTTATTGACTGGTTTCGTTAATAAGAGAATCATCAGAGCGAAACCAGTCAATATAACATACTAAGTGCGAATTGTGGCTGTCCTAAAAACTTAAATACACGCCCGCCATAAAAGACGCAGCAAATCGCTGCTCAATCAACGAACATTCGACCTAGTTTCCACACTAGCAGAGAGGCGCCAAAACCAAACAGCTGCCATCGCTTTGATGTTACCGACAGCTGGCCGAATCACAACAAAGGCCAGCCGCATCATTTACTCTGATTTGCCGTCCGTACACACTAATCACATCAGGGCCAACGAAACGGTTGGCTGTCGTCCGTAGCCTTCGTTGGCTTAGTGTGTACGCGCCTTTAAGAGCTTTCGAATGACGGAAAAAGTAGTTCGTTCCTCCTAGAAATCAATAGACGCTGTGATATTCGCTTCTTTAGCAATCAACCCGCTGGTTGGTTTCGTAGCAGGCATGTCGCAGTGTATTGTGTCATCAGCTTGTGTCTTCAGCTCGTTGTAACTGCTGTAACTTTTGTTCTTCATCATTTGAGTGATGCAATTTAGCCTAAGTTGCCCTCTGCTTTCATGTCTTATTACGTGCCCAATCGATATACTTCTGCTTGTAGTTAAAATTTTTCACAATCTGCTTTCATGTCCTAATCGTGGCAGTGTGTTGCAAGCTCTGGCCACTCATGACATTCTTAAGATTCTCTGTATGTCCATCTTCTCAGAGATGATTGCAGGACTCGACGGTTCGATACAGGACGTCAAATTAAACACCTTTCAGCCCTCTAGTTTCCAGACTTATTTTATTTGGCTACTAGTTTCGGCGATTTACTATGTCATTTTCAGTCCTCTCTTAGGATTCTGTGAGAGCGTCACAACTCGATGATTTTCTTTCCTGCAACCGTATACCCCCGTCAGTTAAAAAACTTCTGAGACTGATTGTATTTCTAGAGTGCATGCGCCGTCAGCGCAGTAACTACGCGGGCAGTTTGAACTAGAATAACAGCTGTAAACAGCAGTTGTGCATTCCACCAGTCAGTTGTGAGCAGTGGCAGGTAGTGGATGTCCTGTCGCACTCTGTCAGCATTGCTGTGTCACAAATTGCAGTGGAGCAACGTCTCAAAACCAACTGTCCAAGACATTCTCCAGAATGTTCTGAAGAAAAGTGTGTGCAAAGCGTTTCCCGTACACCTTGATTCCCGAACAAAAACAAAAGCGCGTGGACGCCTGCCGCGACTTGATTGAAGTACAAAATGAGGCCAGTACTTTTATGAAGAATATTATCATCACAGAGGACGAGACTTGGTTTTTTTAATACAAACCTACCTTAAAACGACCATGTGAAAAAATTCCCATGAGATGTCAACGCTATGACAATGAAACCGACGTACACACCAGTGTAACGCTCCATTTGAAAAATATACCAAAGAAGGACTGCAGGACTTTTCCGACAGATTCATATGATCGTTTGTGTGTTGTACTCAAGGGGGAAGGGGGTGGAGGGAACTATGTTGAATACCTGAAACGTTAAAACCACTATCTTAGCTTTCCCCTATTTCTTTTGTTAATCTATTCTCTAAAGTTTTAGACTAAAGGGGCTATACTCTTATTATGTGCCACTTTCATTATGGTAAGTCTAACGTTATTTCAAAAAATCAGATAACTCTTATTCTTGAAAACTATTTGTGTCAGAGTTATTCTACGACGAATCTTCCATTTTCTTCTGCCGTCAGCTATTTCCTTACTTCTCGAAAGTTAAATTCTTCTAATTTGTCAACGACTATATCACCGTTAGATTCGATATGTAATAAATCAAATTAGAAGCTGTGGTCTTACAGCAAAATATTCAACTGATGCAAACCCTCTCTCGATGAACACGTTGTTCTGCTTTTTGAATCATTTACGAAGTATTTGAGTTGCCTGTATTACCTCTACATCCAAACTCTGCAAAGTACTGTAATGTCAACGGCAGGGGATACCATTCTATTACATACTGTGGTTTTTTTCCATCCATTCGCTTAGGAAGCACGGCAAATAGATACATTTTACTTTTCATTTCTTCTGACACTAAAGCTAATGTTATATGTGTATTTTTAGCAGCCCGTCCTTTTGAAGTTTTAGTGAGTTTTGTGTAATGATCAGAATTAGCCGGCTTGGATGTGATGATCTGTTTAGTCGCCATTACGGCTATCTCATTTAGATAACTAGTAACTGTAGTAACTATAAAGAGCCTGCTTGTTACGAGTATATTACGTACGAAGTCCGATTCGCCAGTGCGAATAAGATTGGCGTACTTGAGATGTTTAAAACTCACAGTTGCAGAATAATAAACCAAGCCAGCTACTTCGAAATTGTAATATTTCGTGTACCCAACATTTGGTTTGAACCGCCCGTATAACGCATGTCATAAAAACGCATTACGTGTGATAGTATAGCATGGGTCGAATTAGTGTTTTGTTAGCAGTCACCTTCGTAGACTGACTGCATTCTCCCAAAATTCTATCATTCAACCAAATTCCATCAGCTACTTCAGTTGAGATTGAGCCCTTGTGATCACATTCTTTCATTCTCCCACAAGTTATTACATCCAAGTATTTGTATGAGTTAATCAACTCCTATTGTGTATCTGTAATACTGTAGTTATGGGAAGCGTAGGTAACGCACTTCCCTGGGGCATACCCGAAGTTGCAGAACCCTTCGTGTGTGACCGTAATAACCTGAATAGGAAAATTAATTATAAAACCGACACACCGTTAAGATGCAAGCTAAATTATTGTACACAAGCGGATTAACCTACGCAATGAAATGTTAGGGCTGTAGCTGTGGATCCTAAAGGGATGCGGGGTTCCCTAATATCAAAAGCGAAAATATTTAAGGTGATAACGAAAACAAAATTTGATAGAGCACATTAATTTATTCAAACTTTGCAAAAAGACGGAAATGCAGCTATCAGGCAAAAATACAAAAATTTACTATGAGCTTCATATAAAGAAAATCTCCCGGTTGGCAAGGTTATTTCAAAAGTTTGAAATGGGCACCTATAACCACAACTGATGTTCTGAAATAGCTCACGATTTTTCCCACTGATCAACTGGTGTGTCTGTTTGACTGAATTTTAGATGGAAAGACAAATAAAAATTTAAAAAAAACGCATGCATCTACCAATGCACAGACGGATGTGGAATAGTTAATTCCAGTGCTCATACTGAATTCTGATTAGGTGTTGTCCTAACATGCCAGTGCTGCTATTACTGCTCACCATAAATTATCAGTGGAAGAAGATGAGCAGAGTGTTGTTTTCATCTCAGGCTCTCTGAAGTATGCCGTTAGCATTGAACTACGCAGTTTAGAAATTTCGTCCCCAAATCATCTGCTCCAGTGGACGCCCCAGCCTGCAGAGATGTGCCCAATACCACGCCCCGTGTCGAAGTCTCCTCTTGTCTATCGAATCGAACAGCCTGCTCTTTCCCTCCCTCAAAGAAGATACGACCAGCAACCATTTTACAAGCACTCGTCCGTGTTCAAAAAGTCGTGCAAAATGTTGAAACCTGGTGTAACTTGATTTTCTATTTTTTCACTACCGCCTGGACTGTGACTTGGTGGTCTTCGAACTCCGCTTCTCTTGTGATTCGCACTTTTCCGCAGAGAGATGGCCTATCACTTTGTTCTTCGTCGTTCAGATTTTTTCCTTGGAACTGTCTGCATTACCAAATAACTGTGTTAGATGTTGCCGTACGCTTCCATACTTCCAGTAATTCAGCAACGATTGTGGCTGAGTTGTTCTCCTTAAAATACAGGAAACAAATTACACTGAGATGACAGACGTAATGGAACACCTCCTAATATCGTGTCGGGCTTCGTTTTGCCCATCGTAGTGCAGTAACAAGACGTGGCATGCACTCAACAACCCGCTGGATGTCCCCTGCAGAAATATTGAGCCACATTGCCTCTATAGCCGTCCATAATTTTGTGCACGGACTGACCTTTCGATTATGTCCCATAAATGTTCGATGGGACTCACGTCGGGCGATCTGGGGGCCAAATCATTCGCTCGAATTATCCAGAATATTCTTCAGACCAGTCGCGAAAATTTTGGCCTTGTGACATGGCACATTGTCATCTATAATAATTCCATCGTTGTTTCAGTATATGACGTCCATAAATGGCTGCAAATGGTCTCCAGAGCGCCCAGTCCGTTCCATGTAAACACAGTCCACATCAGTATGTAGTCACCACCAGTTTGCACCGTGCCTTGTTGACAATCTGGGTCCGTGGCTTCGTGAATTCTTCGCCATTCTCGAACGCCACCATCAGCTCTCACCAACTGAAGTCGGGACTCATCTGACCAAGGCACGGTTTTCCAGTCGCCCAGGCTCCAACACATATGGTGAAGAGCTCGAGGAGAGACGCTGCAGGCGCTGCCATAGCCCATTAACGCCAAATTTCGCCACACTGTCCTAACGGATATGTTCGTCGGACGCCCAACATTGATTTGTGAGGCTATTTCACGCAGTGTTGCTTGTCTGTCAGCACTGACAGATCTACGTAAACGCCGCTACTCTGGGTCGTTAAGACCGACGGCCATTGCGTTGTCCTAGGTGAGAGGTAATACCTGAAATTTCTTGTTCTTGGCACACTCTTGACATATTCAAGACATTTAAAAAAATGTAAATGTCGTGTGACTAGCGCCTCCCCTCGGGTAGACCGTTCGCCGGGCGCAAGTCTTTCGATTTGACGCCACTTCGGCGACTTGTACGTCGATGGGGATGAAATGATGATGATTGGGACAACACAACACCCAGTCCATGAGGGGAGAAAACTCCCGGAATCGAAACCGGGCCGTTCGGATTGACTACTGTCGCGCTGACCACTTTTTTTTTCATTTTGTTCGTTGTTGATCGTTGTGTTTGTTCGTTGCGGACGTCACATGACATCCGGTTCGTCCGTTTGTTGATCCTTCCACTCAGTTTTTTATTACAGAGGCCAACCAGCTCTCTGGCCGAACACCACTCAGCTACCGGGGACGGACAGTTCAAGATATTGAATTCCTTAACGGTTTCCGAACTGAAATGTCCCATGCGTCTAGCTCCAAATACCATTCTGCGTTCAAAGTGTGTTAATTCCCGTCGTGTGGCCATAGTCACGTCGGAAACTTTATCTCACAAATCACCTGAATACAAATGACAGCTCCGCCAATGCACTGTCCTTTTATAACATGTGAACGCGATACCACCGCCAGCTGTTCATATTCATATCCCGTGACTTCTCTCACCTCGGCGTTTTGCATGATACCCCCTTTATCAATGGGGTGCACCGCTTCGTTTTGCTGCTCTAGTGCAGTGCTATTGTATTGAATCCCAGGGATTTCATTATGTACCAGCACTACAGACATGTGTCAGTGAAGATGAAGAAATTTAAAACTACATAAATATGACGTAACTTTATTTTTTCGCGGTAGTAATGTGTGTGCCTCATTTAGTTGAGAGACGGGGTAACTCGGCTGAAAATACGGCGAGATTGTATAAGATAAGGCTGCGAAACTTGTCAGGCATATTGTTACAAAAAATACTTCCCAGAAAGGCAGAAGATACTCCTCATTTCATTTAACTCTTCATAGGCTGCCACTTCCTTTATACGGAAATTCTGAGTGTCGCTATTTTTAGTAGTGTCCTGTGTTCCGCAGGTGAACAACGGAACCAGCAAAAGAGAGAACCGGAAGTCCGGCTGCGTTTCAATCGATAGTGGCCACATCTCCACGCATGCGTGACGCACCCCGACTTGTTTTTCTCCCCACAGCCTGTAATTCTGTCGCGAGTACGTAGAAGCTCAGACATTAGGTGTCTGTGTCGTTTTCATTAACAGTAATCTTATTACGACAAACCACACTAAAAACGCAACCTCAGAATATTTTGTGTATGAGCAAAAGAAATGTGTATTTCATCTAGAAGCATAACTCGGTTGTTAATGATTTTTGCAACTGTCGAGACTCACAGGGAATGCTCTGGTGCGGGCGTTTTCCCGTTATCTGCCGACACATATCTACTACTAAGATACCTGTTCCCTCCTGCTGAGCGCCGGACGGGAATACAGATAAGAGCAAAGTGGTCGTCGTGTAATGGCGCTGGTAGAAAATGTTAAGCGGTGAAGAGCGAATTGTACAACGTGCTTATAACACGAGTGCCGTTTATCAGCCCAGCGTTGTTGCACTTAAGCGCCACACTGAAAACGTCTTTGGAACAGTTGTTTACTTACGCCTGCATAGACTGCCAAGACCTGTTAGTTTCAATAAAATCATTCCCGTTGTCTTGCTGCGTCGTGTGACACAAACCACCATGCAATATTAATCTGATAAGAGCCACTGAAATAGTGAGATAAAATGAAAGTCACGTATAAAGGAAATCTTTCATAGATCAAAGGTTGGTTTGAATACGACAGTACTTTAGTAGGCTTGGTCCTGTTAGAGATGGAATGCCGTTGCCGTCCTCCGACCTTCGAACTGACTTAAGCAGCCAGTTACAGGGGTACCTATAGGGATTCTATACCAAGACATTTTTCACATTAAAAAACACTACTAAAGGTGAAATACTGAAAAGTGAGGGATAAAAATCTTAACTGACGATCGAGCCCGAGATCTATGCAAACGTAGGCTGCCACTTCAACAGTGGGCAACCGAAACACCCAGTGAAAAACGGCAGTCAGCACTTCGGCGGAGTAGCCGTAATTTTTTTTTTCCTTTTGCTAAGTTCTCCTAAAAATGGGAACCTGCCTGATAGCTTCCCGTCCGCCTGACAGGGACCCACGCATTCTATTTCAATATAAGATAAAATTATGCCCAGAACTTCTGCTTAGTGACATTTGATATGATTTATGCTGCACTTAGATTTATAAGTAACGATGGAAGCTTGCAACATTATTCAAATAAGAGCCGGACTCTCACAATTTGAATAAAATAGATATAAATATAGCTCATCGACTGAACAGAATAACTACATTGAAATGGGTAGCAAAGAGCGCCTACTTCACACAACTTGAATACAAGAATTAATACGGAATCCATTCCTTGCTCTTTTCGCAAAGTGCTATTGCGGAAATTTAGAGAATCGCCATGTGAGACCGATGTCAGAACGATTCTACTGCCGCCAGCGTACATTTTGCGTAGGGACCGTGAAGATAAAATGCGGGAAATTAGGCCTCTTAAGAAGGCTTTTAGATAGTCGTTTTTCCCTCGCTCTATTTTCGAGTGGGACAGAAATGTAGTGGTACAAAGTACCGTCTGCCACGCACCGTCTGGTTTTTTTGTGGAATATGTATGTATATACAGGTGTAGATGTAGAATATTGCCCAAGTGTGTGGGACCCGAAATTTTTTCAAACAACGTAACAGTGTTCAGAAAGGATAGATCAAATGCAATTGGTTGCGGAGAGTTTATTGCTGTCAGAAGTGGTTTACCTTGTAGTGAAATTGAATCAGATAGTTCCTGTGAAATAGTATGGGTAGAGGTTATAATTGACAGTCGGAATGGGGTGGCCGAGCGGTTCTATGCGCTACAGTCTCGAAGCGCGCGACCGCTACGGTCTCAGCTTCGAATCCTGCCTCGGGCATGGATGTGTGTGATGTCCTTAGGTTAGTTAGGTCGAAGTAGTTCTAAGTTCAAGGGGACTGATGATCTCAGAAGTTAAGTGCTCAGAGCCATTTGAACCATTTGACAGTCGGAATAAACTATTAATTGGATTGTTTTACCTACCCCCCCCCCCCCCCCCCCCGATTCAGAAGATATAGTTGTTAACAGTTCAAAGAAAACTTGAGTCTCATTTCAAATAGGTAGGCCTACCCCACTCATAAAATTATAGTCGATGGCGACTTCAATCTACCTTCTATATGCTGGAAGAATTATACGTTTAAAACCGGTGTCAGGCATAAAACGTCATCCGAAATTGTACTGAATGCTTTCTCAGAAAATTATTTTGAACAGTTAGTTCATGAGCCTACCCAAAGCGTAAATGGTTGCGGAAGCACACTTGACATTTTAGCAACAAATAATCCTGGACAAATAGAGAGTATTATGACGAACGCAGGGATTAGCGACCACAAGGCAGTTGCTGCTAGGCTGAATACCGTAACACCCACAACCATCAAAAAGAAACGCAAAGCACATCTATTTAAAAAAGCCGATAAAAATGCTCTTAACGCCTTTTTAAGAGACAGTCTCCACTCCTTCCGATCTGATAACGTAAGCGTAGAAAAGATGTGGAATGATTTCAAAGAGATAGTATCGACGGCAATTGAGAGATATACACCACTTAAATTAATAAGTGATGGTACTGATCCCTCATGATACACAAAACTGGTCAGATCGCTGTTGCAGAAGCAACGAAAAAAGCATGCCAAATTTAAAAGAACGCCAAATCCCTAAAATTGGCAAAGTTTTGCAGATGTTCGAAATATAGCGGTTGCTTGAATGCGAGATGCTTTTAATTATTTCTACAATTAAACTTTGTGTCGGAGTCGGGCTGAAAACCCAAAGAGATTCTGGTCATATATAAAGCACACCAGTGGCAAGACGCAATCAATACCTTCACTGCGCGATAACAACGGTGAAGTCACTGACGACAGTGCCACCAAAGCAGAGTTACTAAACACGGTTTTCCGAAACTCCTTCACCAAAGAAGACGAAGTAAATATTCCTGAACTCCAATCAAGAACAACTGCCAAGATGAGAATCATAGAAGTAGATATCTCGGTGTAGCAAAGCTGCTTAAATCACTTAATAAAGGCAAGGCTCCTGCCCAGATTGTATACCAGTCAGGTTCCTCTCAGAGTATGCTGATAAAATAGCTCCATATTTAGCAGTTATATACAACGACTCGCTCACAGAAAGATACGTACCTAAAGACCGGAAAGTTGCTCAAGTCACAGCAATACCCAAAAAGAGAAATAGGAGTAATCTGATGAATTACAGGCCCATATCACTTACGTCGATTTACAGTAGGGTTTTGGAACATATACTGTATTCGTACATTATGAAGTACCTCGAAGAAAACAGTTTATTTACTCATAGTCAGCAAGGATTCAGAAAATATCGTTCTTGCGAAACACAACTAGTTCTTTGTACTCATGAAGTAATGAGTGCTATCGGCAGGGAATGTCAAACTGATTCCATATTTTCAGATTTCCAGAAGGCTTTCGACACCGTTCCTCACAAGCGTCTTCTAACCAAACTGCGTGCCTACGCAATATCACCATAGTTGTGCGACTAGATTCGTCATTTCCTGTCAAAAAGGTCACAGTTCGTAGTAATAGACGAAAAGTCATCGAGTAAAACAGAAGTAATATCTGGCGTTCCCCAAGGAAATGTTATAGGCCCTCTATTGTTCCTGATCTCTACTAACGACATAGGAGACAATCTGAGTAGCCCTCTTAGATTATTTGCAGATGATGCTGTCATTTACCATCTTGTAAAGTCATCAGATGACCAAAACGAATTCCAAAATGATTTAGATAAATATCTGTATGGTGCGAAATTTGGCAGTTGACCCTGAATAAAGAAAAGTGTGAAGTTATTCACATGTATACTAAAAGAAATCCGCTAAATTTCGATTAGGCAATAAGTCACATAAATCTGAAGGCTGTAAATTCAACTAAATACTTAGGGATTACAATTACAAATAACCTAAATTGGTGCGATCATATAAATAATGTTGTGGGTAGAGCACACCAAAGACTGCGATTCATTGGCAGGACACTTAGAAGGTGCAACAGATCTATAAAAGAGACTGCTTACACTACACTTTTCCACCCTATTCTGGAGTATTGCTGTGCGGTGTGGGATGCGCATCAATTGGGACTGACGGATGTCATCAAAAAAGTTCAAATAAGGGCGGTTCATTTTGTATTATCGCGAAATAGGGGAGATAATTCCACAGACATGATACGTAAATTGGAGTGGCAATCATTAAAACAAAGGCGTTTATCGTTGCGACGGGATCTTCTCATGAAATTTCAATCACCTGTTTTCTCCTCCGATTGCCAAAACATTCTGTTGGCACCCACCTACATAGGGAGAAATGATCATCACGATAAAACAAGAGCGATCAGGACTCGCATAGAAAAATTTAAGTGCTCGTTTTTCCCGCGCGCCTTTCGAGAGTGGAACGGTAGAGAGACAGCTTGAAGGTGGTTTATTGAACCCTATGCTAGGCACTTATTTGTGAATAGCAGAGTAATCACGTTGATGTAGATGTAGGTGAGACCGATACCGCACAAGACTAACAGGGTATATCGATTAAATACATTGAAGGGCAGCACAAATGGTCACAGGTTTGTATGACTCGTCGGAGAATGTCACAGAAATGCTGAAGAATCTAAACTGGCAGCCACTTCAAGATAGGCCAAATAAGCATGCCTACAAAGTTTTAAAAACCAACTTTAAATGCTAACTCGAGATATGTACTATATCGCCACCATGTATCTCTCCTACACGAATCATGAGCATAAGAGTAAGTTAATTACAGCACACAGATGCTTTGAAACAGTCACTCTTTCTGCGCTCCTTACGTGAATTGACCGGGAAAAAATCCTGATACTGGTAAATGGAAAGTACCATCTGCCAAGCACTTCACAACGGTTCGCAGAGTATTAATGTAGATGTAGATATAATTGGATATTAGAAATCACGAGTAAATAAAATCCTTTTATATGAGGAGAGAGAGAGAGAGAGCGAGAGATTGAGATCGTCAAGTTAGAGTGCAACAGCAACAGATCGTTTGGCTTTACCTGAGCGGTAGCAATGATGATCTCTTGATTCAGCGGCGGTCGCATATTCGTGCTACCATCAGAGTATAACAGTCCATCAAAAAAATGGTTCAAATGGCTTTAAGCACTATGACACTTAACATCTGAGGTCATCAGTCCCATAGACTTAGAACTACTTAAACCTAACTAACCTAAGGACATCACACACATCCATGCCCGAGGCAGGATTCGAACGTGGGACCGTAGCAGCCGCGTGGTTACGGACTGAAGCGTCTAGAACCGCTCGACCACAGCGGCCGGCAACGGTCCATCTATATAGACCATTCATGCGCTTGTTTTATTTCTCTAATAAGTACTAAGACTCGGGAGAGGAAAGAGAAAGGTTGCTGAGTACTAGAATCAAGTTGGATGTGCGAGAGTAATTGCGTACCAGCTGTTCTAAAAATTGTTGTAGTAAAAATGACACGCCGCCATGGAGCAATCTGCTGCGCTAAGGAAAGCAGTACCTGGACTTAGCAGCGTGTGCAGTGACAGCAAAGCGGCAATGGACTGGCTGCTAAGGAGCGTCGGGATATCAAGCAGCTACTCAAGAAATGATAAAAAGAAGCTTTGTATCTGTCAGTCTTTAAATTATGTAACCAGCTGCTGACATAATGCTGTTATTGCGCCAGGCCAGATCATTTATTGTATTGTATGTTGCTTTGACATGAATATTTGAAGATCAATAGGCAAACACGATGGGCATTCGTGTATACGAGAAGTTTCAGAATATAGACATAGGTACGTTTTAACATTATTTAGTGGTTCTTATTAGTAGATTGAAGTTACCTGAGTGATAATAATAAATTGTGATAACTGCTGTGAAGAATAATACACAACAATTCAAGTTTTGCGGCGCGGAGTGCCCGCGTGGTTTGAGGCGCCATGAAAAGGATTGCCAGACCCCTCCCGCCGAGATTCGAGTTCTCCCTCGGGGATGTGTGTGTGTGTTGTTCTCAGCATAAGTTAGTTTAAGTATTGTGTAAGTCTAGGGACCGATGACCTCAGCAGTTTGATCCCTCAGGAATTCACACACATCTGAACATTTTTGAATTCAAGTTTTATTTTATGTGAAGTATAATTACGAGAACTGAGTAGACCTGTAATCTCTGAAATTTACAGAAACTCTTAGGATTTCAAACTGTGTTTCAGGACACAGACAAATTTAAATCCAGGACTAAAAGTAGACAGTTACAATTAAATATGCGTTGCACGTATTCGAAAATTTCGATATTAGGCTGCTGATAATGAACGTTTCACCTGATTCGGAGTTGAATTATTATTTCAGGGCTCAGGAATGGGAGTGTGGGGACAGACAGATAATTAATTATTGCAACCACAAATAGCAGAAATGTCCCACCAACTACCCTAGCAGACGTTGGGCCTTACGGAATTACTGAAAATATTGTAGTGTTTCCCAACCAAATCGCCGAAGAAAACCACTTCGTCCGATTGGCAGTGTGGGGCGGGGGATATCGTGCAACAGTATGCTTCCTCTGCTCCTCAAATTCCTCTAGCTTGGAACAACAATCAATGCTCAGCCTTATGAAGACGCTTTGCAGAAATTCTGTTGCGCCACACGGCCGAAACGCCGAGGCCAGGAATGCTGTCGGACAGAATCGTCCTGCTGCACGATAACACCCGCCCCCACACAGCCAACCGGGCAAAGGCTACGCTTCATCTGTTTGGTTGGAAAATACTGCAACATTCTCCGTAGGGCATGGATCTTTCACCGTGAGATTTTCGCATCTTTTGCGACCTGCAGAAAGACAAGAGTGGACGTCAGTTGCACTCGAACGAGGAAGTGCAAGAATGGGTGCGGTTGTGGCTCCGTTAGCAGACAGCCACGTTCTACGAAACAGGAATTGATCGTCTCGTCTCTCAATGGGACAAATGTCTTAACGCATTGGAATATTACTTTTTAATGTAAACATTCCGTGATCCCACTGTGGCGGGTGTTTTGTTTCCAAATGGATCAAATGGCTCTAAGCAGTATGGGAGTTACCATCTGAGGTCATCAGTCCCCTAGACTTAGAACTACTTAACCCTAACTAACCTAAGGACATCACAGCCATGCTCCGAGGCAGGATTCGAACCTGCGACCATAGCAGCAGCGCGGTTCCGAACTGAAGCACCTAGAACCGCTCGTACACAGCGGCCGGCTCGGTTTCCACTTGATTGCCTCTCATACTTCCCACGTGTACATCCCACCGCCTAACACGGATATAATTGGACGCACAGCTTCAGGCAGTAACAATTTCTACTCTCAAGTATTCTGTAACTGTGTCATCATGGGTTGTACTGTGAAGTATCTAATATACGAGTGAGCATCCAAGTTATTGATGAAGGGCGGCCTTGTTGTTGGAATGCGGCTTGTCCGTTCTGTGGTGAGCAGGCCGAAAAGGACCTAGTAGCTGTTGGTGGTGGTGGTGATGGTCGTGGTTGTGGTGGTGGTGGTGGTGGTGGTAGTGATGTCTTCTACTTGGTCGTGTCGCACGTCGCAATCCGTCATTAGTACGAATTTTTTGTTGGGTATCGGATGAGTTCAACGACAGGGGGTTTCCTGGCGGCGTGTAAAGCCAACCTATTGTCAGTTGTGTTCCTCTGCCGTTGAGGACACATATGATGCGAAACGAGGATGACAAAATGGCGTATAAAACCAAATCCCACCAAAACACAAATGGTGCTCTCCCGCCATACAAACTTAACAAAGAAGAAACAACACGACGAGAGGGAAATCCATCTGACACTATGGGGTACACTACTGCAGTTTGATGTCACAGGAACCTACCTTGGACTTCAGCTAGACCAGTATCTCCTCAACAGTACTGGACAACGAAAAGGTCTCATCCGTCAGGTTCAGGGAAGATTCCAAGGGTGCAGCATTAGGACAGCCCTCCACACCTACAAAACTTTTGTCAGGCCTATCTTGGAGCACGAAGTATCACCCATAAAAAGAACAAAAGCGCAATGGGACTGAAACTATATGCAATGGGATGACGCCTACTAAGAAGTTTATACACCACCAACAGTGAAGAAGTGTACAGAATTACCAAAACAATGCCTCTCCAACATGACTAGTTCACATGAGGGCACGATCTGGAACGCACCTGCTAAAAAGCTGACCGGATATGGAAGCAATAATAACAAGTAAACCAGCGATAACCAGGAAACCGTAGCAAAAATACAGGGTGGGGAAAATAAAAGTGGCTTGGACGAGTGGATACGATTGGACGTGAATTTGTGACAGAAGTAACGGATGAGGAAGTGACCTACAGTTACACCCAGCAAGAAGGCTGGCCGAACCTTGGAGCACATTTACACAATCTTCACGCCAGACAGAGTTATTAGTAGAGATCAGTCTGGTCGCGCCACTAGCTGGCCTCCGGCCGTTGTGGCCATGCGGTTCTAGGCCCTTCAGTCCGGAACAGCGCGACTGCTACGGTCGCAGGTTCAAATCCTGCCTCGGGCACGGATGTGGGTGATGTCCTTAGGTTAGTTAGGTTTACGTAGTTCAAAGTTCTAGGGGACTGATGACCTCCCATAGTGCTCAGAGCCATTTTGAACTAGCTGGCCACGCAGGTCGCGTGATCTATCCGTGTGATGATTATTTTGTGTGGGGAGTTCTCAAGTCTAAGCGGTGCATCGTGACAACCCTCACAGAGTTCAAGAACTGCAGCAGAACATTTCGGATGAGACTGCAACAATTACAGCAGTCCAGATTCGATCCACATTCAACAATTTGCTGACCAGAGTCCAAAAGTGCCAAGAAATGAATGGTGGTCACTTTCAATATCTGCTACAGTTAGGTAAGTATTGTATTTCCTTTCCTCTGTTGTGTTTCTTGGTTCTGTGAACTCTGTTCTCCAGGACTTTTTTATTTACCCCTCCCTTTAGACAAACATAGCCAGGACATTAGCACAGAATACAACCAAAATATTCTCGGGCCTGGCTGTCAGAATGACACTCACAACAGAACATTTGCGGACACCTGAACACTTAAAAGAATGACCCCCCTATGAATCCTAATCACCACCTGAACCACGCAGTAACTGAAACAACTAAACATTAACCAATTAACCCAACTACCATACAACCACAAAATGTGGGAAATACTCTAAAATAACATAATTAAGAAATGTTAAGATATCCATAAGCACAAACCAAGATGAAGCAAGACTAGTATAATCAAAATACCAATATGTTCAAGAACAGATATCAAAACAATCACGATATCCAATACAAAATCTTTAATTTTGAGACTCCTTCAACAAATGTATCAACTAAGAAATACACTACTGGCCATTAAAATTGCTACACCACGAAGATGACGTGCTACAGACGCGAAATTTAACCGACAGGAAGAAGATGCAAATGATTAGCTTTTCAGAGCATTCACACAAGGTTGGCGCGGGTGGCGACACCTACAACGTGCTGACATGAGGAAAGTTTCCAACCGATTTCTCATACACAAACAGCAGTTGACCGGCGTTGCCTGGTGAAACGTTGTTGTGATGCCTCGTGTAAGGACGAGAAATGCGTACCATCACGTTTCCGACTTTGATAAAGGTCGGATTGTAGCCTATCGCGATTGCGGTTTATCGTATCGCGACATTGCTGCTCGCATTGGCCGAGATCCAATGACCGTTAGCAGAATATGGAATCGGTGGGATGAGGAGGGTAATTCGGAACGTCGTGCTGGATTCCAACGGCCTCGTATCAGTAGCAGTCGATATGACAGTCATCTTATCCACATGGCTGTAACGGATCGTGCAGCCACGTCTCGATCCCTGAGTCGACAGATGGGACGTTTGCAAGACAACAATCATCTGCACGAACAGTTCGACGACGTTTGCAGCAGAATGGACTATCAGCTCGGAGACCATGGCTGCGGTTACCCACGACGCTGCATCACAGACAGGAGCGCCTGCGATGGTGTACTCAACGACGAATCTGGGTGCATAAATGGCAAAACGTCATTTTTTCGAATGAATACACGTTCTGTTTACAGTATCATGATGGTCGCATCCGTGTTTGGCGACATCACGGAGAACACACTTCGGAAGCGTGTATTCGTCATCGCCATACTGGCGTATCACCCGGCGTGATGATATGGGGTGCCGGTTACACGTCTCCGTCACCTCTTGTTCGCATTGACGGAACTTTCAACAGTGGACGCTACATTTCAGATGTGTTACGACCCGTGGCTCTACCTTTCATTCGATCCCTGCGAAACCCTACATTTCAGCAGGATAATGCACGACCGCATGTTGCAGGTCCTGTACGGCCCTTTCTGGATACAGAAAATGTTCGACTGCTGCCCTGGCCAGCACATTCCCCAGATCTCTAACCAATTGAAAACGTCTGGTCAATGGTGGCCGAGTAACTGGCTCGTCACAATACACCAGTCACTACTCTTGATGAACTGTGGTATCGTGTTGAAGCTCCATGGGCATCCAAGCTCTGTTTGACTCAATGCCCATGCGTATCAAGGCCGTTATTACGGCCAGAGGTGGTTGTTCTATGTACTGATTTCTCAGGATCTATGCACCCAAATTGCGTGAAAATCTAATCACATGTCAGTTGTAGTATAATATATTTGTCCAATGAATACCCGTTTATTATCTGCATTTCTTCTTGGTGTAGCAATTTTAATGGCCAGTAGTGTAAATATAAGATGTATGTAGTAAATATAGGCTCTTTTTATAAATGTCAATATTTGAAAATATAACCCAAGAAAATTTGTAAAATTATTAATAAAGGAAAGTTAAAACTTCGTGTAACCCAAAACGCTGAAAAGAGAAATTAAGACATTCTCTACCAACCCGCCCTCCTCCTTCAAAGGGTGAGAGTGAAAAAAAGAAGAAAGCCGAAGTCACATTCCGACTGCAGTACCTTGAGCTGTGAGCGAGTCGCAAGCAGCGTATTACGTCTAAATTGCCTTGCGCAGCGATCTGTTAGTCGTAGCGAATTTCCACCTGAACAACAAATGGCTTGTTTCTGCAAGAGTTTTTTTCAACAAAGTTAACGAGTTTTGCTCCAAGGGGATGGTCTGGGACAGCCGGGCTGTTAGGTATGGATAGCTTAGGTCATGAATGGCGGCCAAGGCTCTGATCGCAGGGGGCAAGCCTGCGTTCCCCAAGGCAGTCCAGGACTACTAGAGCGATGCCAGAAAGCTCGGCCAGAAATAGGTAGTAAAACCGATAAAGGTTGCTCGTGGCTCACCTTTAAAGCAAAAAAAAAAGGCAGCCGCAGCAAGGAGGACTTCCCACCTCACTGCATAAAGCAGTGCACGGGCACCGAGCAAGACAGTCACTCAAGACATCTACTGCGCACTTGCAACAGGAAGAAAGCTGTCGAACAGAACAGAACACAACACAACACAGCTGTATGTCAACGAACCTTCAACGTCACAAGGGATTACCACCAAAGAAAATGTAGTGGAATGCGTCGACGCCGAAAAACACTCGATGACAATGACGAACAATGAGGGTCGAAGGTATGGACCAAGAGGATCCAGAATCCACAAAAAAGGAGCCACCGCATGAACGTGCCGAAGACAAAGGTTTCATCACACTACAGTACCGACGCCGCCACATTCCTGACGCACAGACAACAGATTCTAACCCCCGAAAACGACGAGCATAAGTACTAGAAACAACACATTTCAACCTCTTAATGTCACCGAAGACTCAAGAACATGATCCAAAGGTGGACCACCAGAAATCTCAACAAACAAACCAGGACAAAACAACAGATGAGCCGGGACTTACGAAGAAGATACTACACAGAAAAATATCTCAAACGTAACACCACGTTGCAGACGCATGTTGTTGTTGTTGTTGTGGTCTTCAGTCCTGAGACTGGTTTGATGCAGCTCTCCATGCTACTCTATCTTGTGCAAGCATCTTCATCTCCCAGTACTTACTGCAACCTACATCCTTCTGAATCTGCTTAGTGTATTCATCTCTTGGTCTCCCTTTACGATATTTACCCTCCACACTGCCCTCCAATACTAAGTTGGTGATCCTTTGATGCCTCAGAACATGTCCTACCAACCGATCCCTTCTTCTAGTCAAGTTGTGCCACAAACTACTCTTCTCCCCAATCCTATTCAATACCTCCTCACTAGATGTATGATCTACACATATAATCATCAGCATTCTTCTGTAGCACCACATTTCGAAAGCTTCTATTCTCTTCTTGTCCAAACTATTTATCGTCTATGTTTCACTTCCATACATAGCTACACTCCATACAAATACTTTCAGAAACGACTTCCTGACACTTAAATCTATACTCGATGTTAACAAATTTTTCTTCCTCAGATTCGCTTTCCTTGCCATTGCCAGTCTACATTTTATATCCTCTCTACTTCGACCATCATCAGTTATTTTGCTCTCCAAATAGCAAAACTCCTTTACTACTTTAAGTGTCTCATTTCCTAATCTAATTCCCTCAGCATCACCAGACTTAATTTGACTACATTCCATTATCCTCGTTTTGCTTTTGTTGCTGTTCATCTTATGTCCTCCTTCCAAGACACTGTCCATTCCGTTCAACTGCTCTTCTAAGTCCTTTGCTGTCTCTGACAGAATTACAATGTCATCGGCGAACCTCAAAGTTTTTATTTCTTCTCCATGGATTTTAACACCTACACCAAATATTTTCTTTTATTTACTTTACTGCTTGCTCAATATACAGATTGAATAACATCGGGGAGAGGCTACAACCCTGTCTCACTTCCTTCCCAACCACTGCTTCCCTTTCATGCCCCTCGACTCTTATAACTGCCATCTGGTTTCTGTACAAATTGTAAATAGCCTTTCGCTCCCTGTATTTTACCCCTGCCACCTTTAGAATTTGAAAGAGAGTATTCCAGTCAACATTGTCAAAAGCTTTCTCTAAGTCTACAAATGCTAGAAACGTAGGTTTGCCTTTCCTTAATCTTTCTTCTAAGATAAGTCGCAAGGTCAGTATTGTCTCATGTGTTCCAACATTTCTACGCAATCAAAAGTGATCTTCCCCGAGGTCGGCTTCTACCAGTTTTTCAGTTCGTCTGTAAAGAATTCGCGTCAGCATTTTGCAGCTGTGACTTATTAAACTGTTAGTTCGGTAATTTTCACATCTGTCAAGACCTGCTTTCTTTGGGATTGGAATTATTATATTCTTCTTGAAGTCTGCGGGTATTTCGCCTGTCTCACACATCTTGCTCACCAGATGGTACAGTTTTGTCAGGACTGGTTCTCCCAAAGCCGTCAGTAGTTCTAATGGAATGTTGTCTACTCCCGGGGCCTTGTTTCGACTCAGGTCTTTCAGTGCTCTGTCAAACTCTTCACGCAGTATCATATCTCCCATGAAGACGCATATCGAAAGAGAAGTAAAAACCATCTTGTACTAAGGCAACAGAATAAAATACTATTTTGATTCCTACACCGACCAGAGAAAGACGACAGCCTTCTTTCAGCACCATAAATTAGATTTTTTCACTCATCATTCACCTGAAGAGAAACAGCTGAAGATTGTACTGAAGGGACCACATGCCCAAGTATCAGTAGATGAGTTGACAAAGGCGATACGTGAAAAAGTATTCCCTGCCTTTATAAACAACGAAGTGAAACAAGAGAAGACCATCTTTACCTTTCTACGTCATTATCGTACCAAACAACAAGAATAACGACAGAATCTATAGGGTTCAGTACATACTCTACACCAGAGGATGGGCCAAAGATTAGACCCTGTAGGAAGGGACCCTGTAGTGCAAGAATTGTCAGCTCTTCGAACACTTACGTAATTACTGCAGCTCCCAGCACAATGCGTTCGTTATGCTGGTAGTCACCAATCCTGTGACTGCACAATGCCGAAGACGGCCAAACCCAAATGTATGAACTGAACAGGCTCAATGATCCTCATGGAGAGTTTGTTCCATCTTCGGAGAACTGCTTCACATGTGCCATCGCCAAACCACTGCCCATCAATCCGCCGCAGTACTCTCAACAACAACAACAGCAGCACTGCCAACAAACGCGACTCACCACTCAGAACCAGTGACGGACTTTTGCACGAGCAGCAGACCCTGTGCCACCACAACAATAACTTTACCACCATCTTGGAGGTCATTACACCAGCTCTTACGGACATTTGAAATTTGTTGTGCTCCAGCAAAAAATTGCAAGCGTATTCTCCCTCGTCGAGAGTATCAACAGTGCATTCGTCTCACCTTAAAATAACGAATAAGCAAATCACTAGTCCTCTCTTGTTATCTATGTAGAATGCCAATGGACTGCATAGGAATTTGATTGTAAATATGCTGTTCAAACTTCCTACCACCTAATAAGTACATTACCGCAGACAAACTCCGCCAGAACTTCCCTAATTTCGACAAAATACTGCTTGGAGGTGATCTAAGCGCTTAAAACACGGCTTCAAATTCGACGACCACCAATCCAAATGGCAGAGTCCTGTACAACTTAGAATAGAAATTGGAAGCGACTGTTCATGGACCACGGCAACCTGCTCGTTTTCCATACTTTCAACATCTGACTGCAAATGTCTTAGCAAATGCGATGATCAAAATCCTCCTCCCCAATCTATAATTGATGATTTCTCTTCCGAACATTTACCAATCATAAGAGTCGACGAAATAGAAGCGTTCCCAAAAAAAAAAAAAAAATGGTTCAAATGGCTATGAGCACTATGCGACTTCACTTCTGAGGTCATCAGTCGCCTAGAACTTAGAACTAATTAAACCTAACTAACCTAAGGACATCACACACATCCATGCACGAGGCAGGATTCGAACCTGCGACCGTAGCGGTCGCTCGGTTCCAGACTGTAGCGCCGAGAACCGCACGGCCACTCTGGCCGGCAAGCGTTCCCAAATCAACTAAGAACTACGAGGACGGTGAGCTTGGGGCAATTTAGCACCTACCTCAACGACAAAGTCAGACCTACCCTAAACGTGACCACTAAAGGATACATCGATAGACCCACTCAAATACTCACTAACAAAATTCACCAAGTAAAAGGACATCCACTGTCTTAGTGTTGGCCAATCTGTACCTTGAGCCCTTTCCACCCCTTCTATAGGAGCTGAAAATCCAGCGAAACCGGAACAGGAAACATGAAATAGTTACGGAGACCGGGCTGATGGGCAGGAAATTAATTGTCTGTCACGATAATTACGCCAACGAGCAGTTGATTGGAGGCAGGGACGCGGGGGAGATAAAATGGCCCAATTCCTTCTCTTTACCAAAAAAGAGTGGCAACTTTTACGACACCTCCGGCAGCCCACAACAGTCAAACGTGCGATACAAGAATCTGACAAACTTTTACTCTACGACCCAATGGCTAATGCAGGCCTCTGCGGGAGGATCGATAAACAACAAATGCAGATTCCGCAACTGCCGACTGTGAATGAACACCAGATGAACCTGAAGAAGACCGATTAACACAAATGATTACCGAATTTCGACGACGAGCACAGCAGGATCGACCGACGATGACGAAGTCACAGGAAATAATCATATGGAAGACGAAGAACGGCTCACCCGGCCAAGACTACATAGGTTATTTGGAACTGAAACATGTTACGTTACGCGTATGTAGGCGACTTAACCGGCCGCCTAGAATTGGTAAGAGGTAAGGTGAATTTGCAGTGCGGCTGAACGCTTGCGGGCTCAGGTCTCAGGGCGCGTCGCTGCAGCTCCAGCTTCCGGCCAGGTGACCAGTACGAGCGAGTCCAGCAACGAAGACTAGCACAGTCAACAGAAACAGGAAAATCCCATCGCTGGGGATTTGGGTGACTGTCGCTCGCATGGCCTTTGAGCAGAAGACAATCTCCAAGAAATGGCGGAGTGTCAGACAATCTTAAAGATGGCTAAGTTACAGGTCTCTGAACTTCGACAATAAATCACAATTACATATTAAACCGAATCTGGATACATCTGCGATTTCATACAAATGAGGGGTATCCATTGAAACAACAGTATTTCAATATCTTTAAAACTACAGAAGCTAATATTCCACAATTAATCTCTGAATTAACAGCTTTTAATGACGTCATGCGATTTCAACAAACAAAATCAAAGATGATAGCATTGCCTATAGCCATCATCCGTGAAAGCTACATATCTGTATCTATTTTATTTATTGATATTCGACGTCTTTTATATCTTTTTCATTGTTCAAATGTTTGTCAGAACATCATATTCCGCACGTTTACGCAGCAAATGAACGCAGCATCAATACCTCATACTTTTCCGGTAAGGTGTTTCTATTTAATGAGTACTGTACTGTTTTGCCAGTAACTTTATTTAACTGTTGATTGCAAGTGCTATTGAAAAACAGTGCTAATTCAAAAATCGTCATTTACATGTGTTAGCGGACACCGCAGTCTAACAATGAACCAAGAAACGCTTCTGTCAAGCAGTCCTATATAACTGTTTAAACAATGAATAATGACAATTTGTTGTCATCTACCGTGAGCGCACTTGCGCAAGAATACTGGCTTATTTATTAATCGAAAAAATTTTATTTATAGTTATTGTAAATTATCTGAGTGTGACAGAATGTTTATGATACTTCTTTATTTAAATATTGTTGTAACATATACAGTTAAGAGAGAAAGCGAGAAACTTCGATTGTCAGTTAATAAGAAAAAGACCGAGATCATGATAATTGATAGAGATGAGTCACTACAAACTACTGACATTCTATCAGAATATGAGGAAGATGATCACTTTGTCTACCTGAGACCAATGGTTCAGAAAGAGGGTGGCTCTACGCAGTAAATACCACATAGGATTGTTCTGAGTGGGGATACTGCATCGAAGCTGACATTGGTTTGGAAAGGCCAAGCCGTAACCAGATGTATTAAATTGAGAGTGCTGAAGACGCTGGTGTATCCTGTTTTCCTTTATGGGGCTGAAACATTGACAGTAACTGAAAGGCATCGTAAAAGAACTGATGCGTTTGAAATGTGGACACATAGGAGGTTGCTGAGAATGTCTTGGATGTACAAACGGAGCCGCTAGTCAATTCTTCAAGAACTTATGGTGGTGAAGAGGTTGTCCAGGTTTCCAGCGAAGCCTCCAATTCTTTGGTCACATAATTCGACGACAGGAGGATAATTTGAAAAGATGAACATCCAAGGCAAATGCGGAGGAAAAAGATTGCAGAGGAGACCACCGATACGATGGATGGAGCAGATAAAGCAGAAGACACACCAAACATGGAGCAAGCTACTCCGAGATGCAGAAGACTGGGAAAAATGGAGACAGACTGTTGAGAGGATTGTGTGATGGGTCATCAACTTTCAACCACGAAATACAGAGTATTGATGATGATGATGATGATGATGAGTACGTAAGGAACTAAGACACAACTACAGCTTTAGTCGATATCATATTGTCTCTTGAAAACGGGTATGTTATTCAGTTCTCTGATAGAATGAAGGAGGTCGTTCCAGGATCGGGATCCTACAATTCAGAAGAAATTTGGGAAAACAGGAGAGCGATGGAGTCCAACCTAAAGGACTTTGCTTTGATGGAACGAGTGTCCCTGTGGTGTTGTCCAGGCAAAAGCGTTACGTTCGCGGAGAGACATGAGGAACTGTAGATGTTGGTAGGATAGCACAGGAAACAGATAGTCTGGAGATCTTTGGGCTTGTCTTCACGACCCAAAGACGTTATTCTACACCGAAAGTGATAATGCACCACAGTGTAAGCGAGTCTAACGCCAGCTCTTACGCTTTGTATTGTCTGCAGAAAGCTTAATCACCTGGTTGTTGATGTTGTTGTTGTTGTTCTGGTCTTCAGTCCTGAGACTGGTTTGATGCAGCTCTCCATGCTACTCTATACTTCTTCATCTCCCAGTACCTACTGCAGCCTACATCCTTCTGAACCTGCTTAGTGTATTCATCTCTTGGTCTCCCTCTACGATTTTTACCCTCCACGCTGCACTCCAATACTAAATTGGTGATCCCTCGATGTCTCAGAACATGTCCTACCAACCGATCCCTTCTTCTAGTCAAGTTGTGCCACAAACTCCTCTTCTCCCCAGTTCTATTCAATACCTCCTCGTAAGTTATGTGATCTACTCATCTAATCTTCAGCACTCTTTGGTAGCACCACATTTCGAAAGCTTCTATTCTCTTCTTGTCCAAACTATTTATCGTCCATGTTCACTTCCAATCATGGCTACACTACATACAAATACTTTCAGAAACGATTTTCTAACACTTAAATCTATACTCGATGTTAACAAATTTCTCTTCTTCAGAAACACTTCCCTTGCCATTGCCAGTCTACATTTTATTTCCTCTCTACTTCGACCATCATCAGTTATTTTGCTCCCCAAATAGCAAAACTCCTTTACTACTTTAAGTGTCTCATTTCCTAATCTAATTCCCTCAGCATCATCAGATTTAATTCGACTACAATCTTATATCCTCCTTTCAAGACACTGTCCATTCCGTTCAACTGCTCTTCCAAGTCCTTTGCTGTCTCTGACATAATTACAATGTTATCGGCGAACCTTAAAGTTTTTGTTTCTTCTCCATGGATTTTAATACCAACTCCGAATTTTTCTTTTGTTTCCTTTACTGCTTGCTCAATATACAGATTGAATAACGTCGGGGAGTTCTATACCTATAAAATTTTGAAGTGGACGGGGGACAGCTATAACCTCCAGTGAACAGTAAACCTATTCTGTTGTTTGCTTATACTACAGCTGTCGCAGAATACCCCGAAAGAATAGTAGAACCTGATTTGGACTTTCTGTCCTGGTTTTAAAATAAACAGCACGTCTATGATCTTCGAAACAAATCATCGAACAATGTTAACGTCATCACATATGCCTTTCATCCAGTGGGTCCTTTCATAAGGTCTGTGCTGCGTTGGCACGAATTGTTTCCAACTGTTCGCCTGTAACTGTTAAACCGATGCTTTCGAGCAACAATAAATAGTAAAAGAAGTTTAACATAGTTTAATTTTACAGTAAGTGTGCTTGAAGAGTTCGTAAACGAATGTACGGGAGACTGCAGCACGCTTTAGAGAAAATCCCTTGAGGAACGAGTTCCGGACGACACAAAACATTTATTTAGGGAGGGTAGGCGACACGACAGCGGCTGTCATCGTAAATGAGGCGGAGGTTCCCCGGCGACTGTCAAGCGGCGCAGAAAAATTGTGCCCAGAAACGCAGGTCTGTCGCCAGCGGGCGAGTTGCGGGCGTGGCTGGCGCCAGTCCAGCGGAAGCTCGTCACTCAGCCCGTAATGAGGCAGCCGCGCCGCCCGGGGATATCCGGCATACACGCGCGTGCATCACCGACGCTGCCACCGACATAAAATCGTCTGCCCCATTCGTTTGCGTCTCGTATAACGAAGGGAATCGTTATGAAATCACTATTATTGACTGTCGTATTGCCCCAATATACTTGTTCCCGTACACCAACGAAGAGTCGCAAATAGAAAAATTAATTAGGGAAAATACGAAACCATGAGATGAATATTAGGTTGCGGTGCAAGACTATAACATGCAAACCAGCGAAGCAGCAATCCGCTTGTGTCAACTGTACGTAGCAGACGACGGATATTTCAGAGTACGACGGCAGTTATACAGGGTGAAAAGGATGCGCACAAATTGAAGCAGCTGGTACACGAGTTGGAACATAACAATTTTTGAATACGAACTTTCGGTCTTGAAAGTAATCCTGAGCAAGTGAGAGTGTTGGAATGTCAGGAAGGACAAGAATAATCAATGCACACGTGTCTGAAGTTCAGGAAAGATAATATACCTTTTCTGTGAACATACAACGCTTATCATTCAAGCGCGTTCCGTCTATTGTCATACAGTTAAGGTCTTGGGTATCATTTTTGCTTTGTATATTCATCTCATTTTCATTCGTCCACTCTGAGATAAGTGCGTTATTTGCATCGCAGTACTAGTGTGAATTGGTAGTGTACACTGCGCCAGTACTGAAGGAAACTATAGTGTCTGCGATGCGTACAGTGCTTTGCGAAATGAAGCGGTACACGTTCGCATAATTGCAAGACAGGCATTTCTTGTATGGCCGAACCACTGACAATGTACACGAAGCTCGACGCCTGTACTGCTCTCAGTATCCTAACAGACGACAACCACAGCCTCGAACGTTTCAAATATTTTACCGCCGACTCGGAGACAGCTGTTTTACGTCCAGCGCAACATGCGAGTCGTCCATGGAGTACTCGAACAATGGATATAGAAAAGTAGATACAGTACTTGCACACGCAGAAAAACAGCCAACATGCACGCTTGGCACTGCTCATACCATGGACATGTCTCAAAGTGATGAGTGGCGTATCCTGTATGACAACCACTTGCAACACTACTATCACCAGAGAGTTCAGGGTTTGAGGGTGGATGATTTTCGACAAGCAGTTCTGTTTTGTGGTGCTTTTGAAAGGATATGACCAATTTCCTTCCCCATTTCTGAAACAGTCCGATCTTGTGCTCCGTCTCTGATGACCTCGGTGTCAACAGAACGTTAACCCTAATCTTTATTTCTTCCTTTCTTCCTTTCGTTCTTCTACCTTCTACTAGAGGCAGTCATTGAGTTTTAATTATCACCAAGGATGAGCAAATGCACGTAATCAAGTTTTTCTTTGTTTGCAGATACATGTCAGCAGTTCTGGGACACACCGTAATCCCCATGTCACAGTACCGTAGCACGCCGGTAGTGGAGACAAGAGAAAAGGCGCAGCCCTTCATAAAATGGCGTAATGTGAGATAAGTCTTTTCGGATGTAGTGGAAATGTTTCAGCTATGTCAGAGCACTCCTAGACGATTAAATAAGTAATCTGTATTGGCCTGACACAGCTGTAGCATTTCCACTGCTGCCGAAAACTAACTACCGCACGCTACTCCACCTCATAAAGTGCTGTGCCATTTTGCTGTGGCTCCTCTGGCGGCGTGCTACAGTGTTCTGTTGCGGGAATTTCTACTTGTACCAAGAGTTAAGGTAGATATCTGCGAATAAACAGGTTAACTACGTTTGTATGTTTTCTCGAGATCATAATTAAAACGTATGATTACTTTTCGTGTAACAGGTTGGATAAGTATGTATGGAGCTCACAGGAACGCATAGGCATACCACCTCCAGTAGGATAATACCTAGCTAAATGGTGCGGTGATTATACCAAACAGCAGGGTGTGGATACCTGTCCTCCGAGTCTTTCGCGGTGGCAACCCTGAAAAAAATTTCTGTTTAAAATCCACGACACTTCGAATAAGACATTCGAGCTTTCGACGGTTGTATCCGTCATCGTCATTAGGAGTAAAAGAACCACTGACTGCCGGGGATGGCACAGAGTTCCATAGAGTTATACAGGGTCCGCTAATACAGGGTGATCTGCTGACATTACTACCTTTCAGGGATGATGGAGAAGGGTAAATGTATCAATTTGAGGTAATGGGCCCTGTTCTGGACACGACCGACATGAAAGTTGTAAGCGAAAATCGTTCTGATACCTCTGACGGTCCAATAGAAGTACCAGTATTATTGTTGCTATGATTTTAGAGTAGGCAATTCCGACAAGGACATGGGTGTAGAGATTGGGATAGCACTCAAGTAATCCAGTGCGGATGACGTACTGTGTACTGACACCAGCAATATACGTACTGTAATAGACTGCAGTTTGTGTTTAGCAGTATTAGCGTCTATCAGACCTCACCAAAAGGAACTTTACCCACTGACGGAATTTGCAGACATGATTTTCATTTATAGTTAAGCGGGAAGACATCGAGCTCACAGTTTTTTTCCAAGACTTTTCCAACTACTAAATGAAAGAGGGCAATTGATACCAAGCACAACGACAGAGGGGGACGACGAACTACCCGGACTCCCGAATTAAAAGCTGCAGCCCTTGCTCGACTGAGTAATGCGCCTGCATGCAGCACTCAACCAGTTGCACGTGAAATGAATGTTTCGCAGAGTATTACGGAAACTGCAGCTACACTTCTACCATCCATAGAAACTGCGTGCTTTGACTCAGCCAACTGTCCATGCAGCGCCTCACAGTCGATTCTCACTTTCCTGCATATGCACTTTTCATTGATGAAGCCTGTCTCACCATGTTTGCTGCGATGAGAAGCTCCACGCTACAACTGTGAAGAGCGTGTGGGCAGGCATAATCAATGATTACGTACTACGCCCATTACTTCTTCCTCTCCGCTTCCATGCACCAGTGTAGACAGTGTTTATCAAAGACATACTATCCAGGTTCCTGGAACGTATCCCACTTGTTATTCGTTAATGGATGTTGTTCCAACATGGTGGAGTCTCGCCTTACTTTGGACTTACGGTTCGTGCACACTTGGATGAGACGTTTCCTGGAAATGCCTTGTGAAGGGTCGTGTGTACGAGACGCCTGTCGAGACTGAAGATGATTTCCTGGCAAGAGTTCTCACTGCCTCCGACATTCCTCAGACGACACCGGGAATTTTAGAACGAGAATGACAGAGCTTTGTGCAATGATGCCATGGCTGCATTGACGCTAGGACACGTCATTTTGAACAAATATTGTAAACGTAGCAGCTTGTGAAACCCGTGCGGTAAATGGAATTCATTATTACTATCCGTAGACATGGAATTTTCGGTCTCTCAGACATCGAATTACGTGCGCCGTTACTAGCCCATCAACAGGGGAAATTATCTGAGGTTATTGCGGAGTACTGTGCGGGAATTCTATACGTCATGACCAGGGTTCTCAAGTTGAGGCCCTTTTGTGCGTTGCGTGAGGCTAAGACAGAATTGAGATTTTCGCTTATACCTTTCGAGTCGGTCGTTTCCAGACTGGGGTCCCTTACCTCAAATTGATACACTTACCCTTCTCCGTTATCCCTGAAAGTTTAACATCATCATGGAATCACTCTGTACAGCGTGCGATTGCAGCGTCTGGAACAGACGCCTTGGAAGAGGCAGCGTATGTATGGGATAGCAAATATCTAGGTGCACGTACAAATCACAATATCCCTGCATAAAAAGCTACTACTATCAAAAGGTGGCAGCCTTAACCCTTACGTATGCTTTTTAGCCAGTCAAATATTAAATGATTTAAAAGTAAGAAATGACAACATTGGGCAATACAGAGTTCATCTCGTTCACGAGTATCTTCAACAACACACAAACATTTTGGGACAAAGATTGGCCAGGTAGATTTCCCGACCGTAAGCACAATGATCATCTTTGAATTACCGTAAGGACGTGTATTACTGCTTACAGCCCTCTCGAGACCTCTGCAGCACTGAGAGCTTCTTTTTAAGAGCCGCGCGGGATTAGTCAGCGGTCTCAGGCGCTGCAGTCATGGACTGTGCGGTTGATCCCGGCGGAGGTTCGAGTCCTCCCTCGGGCATGGGTGTGTGTGTGTTTGTCCTTAGGATAATTTAGGTTAAGTAGTGTGTAAGATTAGGAACTGATGACCTTAGCAGTTGAGTCCCATAAGATTTCACACGCATTTGAACATTTTTTTTTCTTTTTAAGAAAACTATCTATATTGTTACTTGTGGACGACATATATTAATTAAAATCATCACACATTCGTTTGTAAGCTATCATGGCATTGAACTCAATGTGTTCTAAATTCCTAGCATAAAATTGCTTGCTTGTCTTGTTCATGCTGACTTAAGTATTCTACATTTTAGACGTACTGAAGAGCCAAAACATTACGACCACTGTCCACCGCGAGACTTGGTGCCAGGGAGCAGAGACGCCTGAGGAATCAACGCAGAGAAGGCGACTGTTGTCTGCTTAAGTAAAGAGGCCAACGTTACAACTGGAGAATAGCAATATACCACGGAGGCCCAATGTCCGTTAGCTTAAGGTAATTTTGGACCAACACTTGTTCTTCCAGAAACATACGAGGGACATTAGAAGGAAATCACCGACAGTGGCCAAGAAGCTCATATCCCTTTTCTTAAGCAACGAATTAAGAGTGGCAACCAAAATTTCGCTACAGAGTACGGTATTATCAAAAATACTATATGGCAGTTTCGTTTAGGGCCTAACGAGTAAAACCATAGTCTATGAAATGCAGGTAGTCCACAACAAATCCTTACGACAGATTATGAAAGGAAACTGGTATTCGAGAGTAGCAGACATACACCACGACTCTCGTAATGACATGTTGGACACAGCAATACAACTCTTCAAAACAGGACCGAGAAAGCTAGTGAGACCGTCAGACAACTGGAACAAACTTTAAAAACAAATCCACAGATACACAGTTCCAAAGACGTTAGCTCTGAGAGTGTAAAACGCATCTTCTACAGCAATACAGTCGTAAATAGGCTTAGTAACCCCCGTGAGGCTCTCCCGATACTCCTCCAGACTGTGATAAATAAAACGCAGCCAAAAACTCTCCTTACACGCAAAGAAGTAGTAAAGATCGTCCGAAGACGATGAGACCTAATAGAGGAAAGGATTTGGGAAGGGAGGTGACAGGGAAAGGGAAATTAGTTTAGCGATGACACAGACCACAAATCTAGAAATCCGCACACATATTGAACAATAAATGAATCACTCATTGATTATTTCATGAGGGTAAATGACTGTAGCAGGAAAAATTCTGTCTAAAGCATGTAGCTTGCAATACCGTCAAAAAAGCCATCACTCGTATCAGATCAGCATCTACTGGACACGATGACATAACAGTACAAGCGGTGAAGCTTATTACTGACCGACTACTGCACACTATAACATAATTTTCAACCGCTCCTTAACCGCAAATGTTTCTCCTGAGACCTGGAAACAGCGACTACTTAAGCCTCTACCTAAAAGGAAGTTGCAACAACACCCCCTGATTAGGACCTATCTGCATTCTTCCTGCACTATTCAGGGCGTAAGAATATGAAGTCCACGACCAGATAACAAACTACCTAACCAAAAGCAACTTGCTAGACGGATACTAATTCAGGTTTCCATAAACATCGCAGCACAAGTTCTACCTTAATAAAGATAACAGATGACCTGAAGCTTGCCATTGATGCACAAGAGGCGACTATCATGTGCTTCTTAGATTTCAGCAAAGCGTTTGACATTGTCAGCTTCGACATTTCACTTGCCAAACTTAGCAGCCTAAATTTCTCGCCAAGTGCAGTGTAATGGTTTCGCTCACATTTTACGTTGTAAGTAGGTTTTTATGTTGGTAATGACACGCAGTGCTCTGTATGAAAATCGCTGACTGCGCTGTGTGCAGTCTGTTGCTGGTTGGACTCATTGTTGCTAGTGTAGTGTTGGGCAGTTGGAAGTGAACAGCCCGTAGAGTTGGGCAGTTGGAGGTGAGCCGCCAGCAGTGGTGGAAGTGGGGAGAGAGATGCCAGAGTTTTGAGAGCGGACGATCTGGACGTTTGTCCGTCAGAAAAACGAAATTTGTAAGACTGGATGTCATGGTGAACTAATATATATATATATATATATATATATAATGACTTTTGAACACTATTAAGGTAAATACATTGTTTGTCCTCTATCAAAATCTTTCATTTGCTATCTATGCCTATCAGTAGTAAGTGCCTTCAGTAGTTAGAATCTTTTATTTAGCTGGCAGTATTGGCGCTCGCTGTATTGCAGTAGTTCGAGTAACGAAGATTTCTGTGCAGTAAGTGATTCATGAAAGGTATAGGTTATTGTTAGTAAGGGCCACTCTTTTGTAGGGATTATAGAAAGTCAGATTGCGTTGCGCTAAAAAATATTGTGTGCCAGTTTAGGGATGATCAAAATAAGTGCCGGCCGGGGTGACCGAGCGGTTCTAGGCGCTACCGTCTGGAACCGCGCGACCGCTACGGTCGCAGGTTCGAATCCTGCCTCGGGCATGGATGTGTATGGTGTCCTTAGGTTAGTTAGGTTTAAGTAGTTCTAAGTTCTAGGGGACTGATGACCTCAGAAGTTAAGTCCCATAGTGCTCAGAGTCATTTGAACCATCGGAATAAGTAAAGAGAGAACTGTCTGAGTACGATCAGTTTTGCTCGGCTGTTTGAAAATCCAATAACGTAAGAGTTTTGCCAGTACTGTCATTCTTAATTTTCAAAGGGGAAGTTTCAACGTCTCACGAGCAACGTGTCATGTCCGGCACCATAAAGTCACAATGGAAACAGGTGTTATAAAATGTTTGAGTCCTATACTCTTCTCACTATATTTCAATAATGTGTCATCGGTTTTATTCTACCTGCACGTCTGCATGTACGCCAATGACCTCGAGTTAAGTATAAGGGCAAAACCAATAAACCTGAAGACAGATATCGAGAATTTAAATAGCGACATGTGTGCACTGCCAAAATTGGTTCAGGATATAGGGTTAAAGATCAACCCAGCCAAAACCCAAGCGTTACTGGTTGGTCATTCTAGGCTCATCAGCCCGAATTATCGGGATTTCCTACGATCTTTAACCATAAACGAGACAAATAAATGAGAATAAAGTAAGTAGGAAACTTTGATCAAGAGTAGATTGTTATGGTCGGGCGCCAGAGAACGAACGTATCAGAAACAGCGAAACTGATCAACTGAAGACACACTACTGTCGTGAGCACATCTGTGGAAAGTGTTTGAAGGACAGTGAAACCACATGCAAGCGAAGATGTGATGGATGTGGGTGCCTCATCGATGACCGTGGAGGACACAGACTTGCCCGCTCTGTAAAGGAGGACAGGTGATGATCTACGGCATGTCTGACGATAGAGTACATTGCTGGAGCAGGCACAGCTGTTTCGAAGCACACCGTTCACAGCAGACGACTGTTATGTGCCCCCAAGTTGACCCAACGACATCGTCAATTAACCCTTTGTGTCACAGTGGTTTCACTTCGAAACCACTTTTCGCTGCATTTTATCCCTTTGCGGCATAGGTGACTCACTGTGAAAACACTTTTTTTTAGGTGCACTTTAGCGGATTTTTGATGAACTAAATCAACAAATATTGAGAGAGCAACGCTGCGAGTGGGAACCGGCATGCAGCGCGTGTTTTCCGTGCAAGTGCGACATATTGTGATTCAGACACGTTGTTTTGTGTTACTCAGATGCTGTACATTATTCAATGTAAGTAAAATTTTTATACACGCTACGACATAAGTTCTGGATTGAAAATATGTCTAAAGTTTGAATATAGCATATTATTTGAAACAATGAGAAGCACAAATGTTGGTGGTTTCGCTGTGAAACCACTATGCTAATATGATACCTTTACCATACAATGCTTCTATTCTTATATAGGATAAGTTATTTAACGTTTACCTCTATTTAGATGGGTAAAAGGTACACCTTGGCGGAATTAGATGAGGCTACTGTCTACAACCTACTCTTTGACGATGTTCCAAGCGATTTGTCAGAACTGCCAGAATCTGAAGCTGAGACAGAAGTTTCTGAAGCTTCAGTGAACTTCTTCCTTCCACCAAAGACCTTACAGGACCAAAGTGGGCACGTGAGTTCGGTGATTATGATCATGTAAATTTTGTGGAGTAAACTGGGCCGTAGCCCAATTTCGATATCTTTCCCCGCAGTTGACTTTTTCCTTGAACTTTTTACGAATCAGACATTGGAGGAAATAGTGTATCAGACAAATTTATATGGTATGCAAAAGGGTAGTGGCATCAATCCCCACCCTACAAATAAGATGAGATGAAAGTGTTTTTAGGTATTAATTTACTTATGGGTGTAAAAGCACAACCTAGTTCTGGGGATTGCTGGTCATCTTTCCCAGCATTGCGGGATGAATACATTGTCCAAAAAATGCGATTGAATAGATTTGTGTGGCTCCTTTCTAACCTAAATGTAATTGACAACGAAAAACATCCACAGGGGGGATCAGCAGATTATGACAAACTATATAAACTATGACCACTGCTAAATTCTATCTCCGCAACCTACAGAAACTGTTACAGCCATCTAAGAAACAAAGCATGATGATTAAGTTCAAAGGGCGATCATTTATGAAAATGTATATGCCACAGAAACCCATAAAAAGGGGTTACAAAGTGTGGGTAAGGGTCGACGAAACGGGGTATATTCGTGAGTTTCAAATCTACACAAGGAAAAATGGAACCCATAAAGAAAAGGACCTAGATGGGAGAGTTGTTACTGATTTGACAAGTTCACTGGTAGGTCAGGGTTATGAAATCTATGTAGACAACTAATTTACATCAGTACCATTGTTCAGAACCCTTATCTTAGATAAAATATATGCCTGTGGCATAATTAAAAGTGTCAGGAAATACTTGCCAAAAGATTTTAAATCTGATAAATGTTATACTCGTGGGGAATCAGAGTGGAGGAACTGGAGGGAGTAACCTGCACTAAATGGATGGATAACAAACTTGTTCTTTTTCTCTCAAACTTCCATAAGCCAAACCAAGATGCCACAGTGTACCGAAGAAAAACAGATGGCTCTCAGGAAGCAATAAAATGTCCGAAAATCATATATGACTACAATGTTTCTATGGGATATGTTGACAAAGCAGACATGCTCAAATCAACTTATGAATTAGACAGGAGAAGCAAGAAGTGGTGGCACAGAATATTTTTCCATTTCTTGGACGTCACTGTCATGAATGCCTATGTCATATATAAAATAACAACTGAGGGAGCATCACTGAAATTGAAAGATTTTAAGATACTAGTGGTTGGGGGTCTGTTTGTGCAAGGCAGCATTTCTCCTGGCAGGAAAAGGAAAGCAATTTCCCGGCCATCATCATCTAAGAAGCCATTTAGAATGAAAGTCTCTGTCGATAAAAGACCATCCAATGAACCGCATATTCCTGTTCATAGCAATAGCAAATCGAAACGCTGTGGAAATTGTAGTTCAAAAAAAGGAGCCTCATAGGACCAGATGGTCATGCAAAGTATGTGATGTCGGATTGTGTCTAACAGATAAAAAAAAATGTTTTTCGCAGTATGATGAAAAGTAGAAAACAAGTGTTGTATGCAATGTACTTTGAAATTTTGCATTAAACAAAAAACATTTTTTTGGGACATCAGTTTAAAAAAAAAATATGTATGAAAGAAAATGTAACCTTAATGTAATAAAATACTGAAAATTAAAAATTAATGGATTAATGAAAGGCGTTGAACAATCCCGTGCGTCACAGTGGTTTCATGGTGAAACCATCTATGTGTACTTTTTATAAAAATTGAAAAAAAATTTTTTTAATTTGTTATGGGCTCCAGAAATGCGATAAAGAAGGATAAGATAAAGTTTCAGTGCATATCAAGTCCAAAAGTATTTGTGTGACTCAAAAGGTTAAGATTTCAAAGTAAAAAGGAACATCAAGATTGAAGCGCGGATCAATAGAAATGTGTCGCCCGATCAAAAGAATCACGTTTCTTGTTACACCAGGTCAATGACCGTCTCCTGATGCACCATAATCCAAGCGAACGATTGCTCGGGATATGCGCAGCACCAAGCATGCAAGACGTTAAACGCAGAATTATGCTATGGGGGACATTCGCCTGCAATTTCTTTCGGCCTGTATTAGCTATCAGACACACCATTATATCTGTACACTACGTAAATATTATTGCGAACCACCGTCTTCCCAGACGGTGATGGCATCAGCCAGATGGGTAACTGTCCATGCCACAAGACCAGAGTCGTGTTTCAGTGGTTTGAGTAGCACGATAATGAACTCACGTAGATGCCTTTGCCACTAAATTTGCCGATGATAACCCGATGAAACACATCTGGGCCGCTGTCGGGCGCCATCTCCGTGCCCACAAACCAGTGGCCCGTAATTTCCAGGAGCGTGACCTGTGCATAGAATCTGATGTCACTAACTTGCAGAACCTACCAAGGACTTGTCGAGTACTTGTCACGCTGAATTGCTGCTTTACTGCATTACAAAAGTGGACCACCTCGCTATTAAGCAGGTGGTCACTATGTTTTTGCTCATCAGTGAACGTGTCATTACATTCGACATTTCGTTGTTTTCGTTATCCTCGTTTTTATATTTCCCTTTTGATCTACAGAACTCAGCATACATTCAGAGATAGGAAGACAAATATGTTACTACAACCTGTCGCCTTTTTGTTAGTTCAATTTTTATTATTCAATGACCGGTTTCGAGTCGCCTAGCGATTCATGTTCAAATAGTTCATTAATTGTTGTATTGTTCGGGATCGTGTAGCTGTGGCAAGACAGAAAAAATTAAATGGGTAAACACTGAATGTGGCAAGGTATCAGGAATTTTGCATCGTACGAACGACTTGAAGCCATTGCTTACAGTTATTAACACCTACCGGTGTAATATTAGTGCACACATTACCCTGGAAAACCTAATTTATGCACTACACAACCTCTGTCACAAGCAACATCTCCCAAGTGCTTTACAGAATGTAAACAAACCAACGAGTGTGACCAAAAGCGATGCTCAAAGAATTTGCGTTGGAGGTAAGATATTCTTTGGTCTACACTCGCATTTCCGATATATATATATATATATATATATATATATATATATATATATATATATATATACGGCCCTGTGTCTGTGTTACAATATAATTTCTTTGCAAGGCAACCATTTCTCTGTGTCCATTACTGTCCAGTAAAAAGTATACATAATTCTTTCTATATATCAATGCAGCCCACATCCAGATCTTCTTGCACATACAAGACGCAACATTACCTCCTGTCCATCCCTGTTAGTACCACAAGAGATCACCAGTGCTCTTCACTAAGAACAATAATATAAAAAGATAACTTCTACTTGATAATGACGGTATAACTGTCGAAAAACGTCGTAGATAAAATAAAATACTTAGAATAGTTCCATGGCGTGTAGCTGCTTTCCAATCATCAAAACACAGTACAAGATGTAAGAGGATTAGTTTATCTATGAAACAAGATTACATAAATGACCGTAACGGAGAAGGCATAGAAGAATCTCCTAAAAAGCAGAGGAAAACCTTCTTTAACGAAGGTGATTTACTGATATCAAATGTTGACTCAGAACCAAGAAAGAAGATGGTAGTATTGTACACACGAAGCACAACATTGTACCTAAGCGGAACTGGGGAAGATAAAACTAAGCTTGGGAAATATTTTATTTCAGGGGGTATTACAATGTAGTGTATGGATAACGTATGAATCAAAATGTGAAAAACTGTCGCCAGATGAATTGACAAGGTAATAGGAAATTTGTTGTCGTACACATGAATAGGTAACTTGGCACTGGAAGAAGCAGTACAGCAAAAGCTTATAGAGGCGGGTAATGGTTACAATACACAAACCACGAAAAACCGGCCCCGAGTACTAGATTGCTCATTGTCGCCCGCCACTTGTCAACTATTGCTTCGAAGCTGTCACGACTACGGTTTGTATTGGCAGTACGAAAGCTATTCCGACTTGATCAGGACGTGTGATATAAATATCTCAGCAAGAAATATCCTCTTCCAGAAAGAATCGCAATAGTGAATATATACTCGTCTACCTGTTCGTATAAGAAAATGCGGGAAATTTTTGCAAAGAACTTTCCTGGTGTTCCCATATCAGCAAAGAGCAGTATACAGAATTTGATGACAAAGTGGCATACTACAGGGTCAGTTGCAAACGCAAAAAGAATCGAGCCCCGTCCGTTCGCACACCTGCTGTGATTGCGAATGTTGTAGCACAAAGTCCAAAGGAGTCTACACGTAAATAGTCGCAACAAATGAACACTTCGCGTAGGTCTTGCCAATGTTTTTTGTGCTATATAGGAGTAAAGGCCTACAAAATTAAATTTGTCCAACAACTGAAGGTGGAAGATAAGGCAAAACGCGTAAGTAGGTGGCGAGCAGTCCGTACACGGGGCCGGTTTTTACTGTTTCACCCTGTATGTCACAGAAGTCATTGGCTATAGTAAATGTACTTTGGTGAAACGACTAGGACATCATTGATACAGATGGAATGACGGCCAAATACCTGCTAATTGTATACAAAAATGTTGTGGATTAAATCTCTAGGTTACAAGAAAAGCAAAATACCTAATATCAGAACGCAAAGGTCCCGAGTTCGAGTCTCAGTCCGGCACACAGTTTTAATCTGCCAGGAAGTTTCATACCTAATATCACTTCGATAATTAACCTTGATCTTTCAGTGATAAACTCAGCGTTTTTTTTTCCCTTGTGCTTCATAAACTATACACTATGCTGACGCGGAGTCATTTATACAACCGGTGTAACAAGAACCCCTTGCCACGTACTTAGCATGTCATAGAATACAGTTGAAAGGGTGGCATGAACTATCCTGGAATACTTATTCAATTCTGTTTGTCATGTTGCAAGAATAATCGTCGAGTATTCACACGTAGTAATTCAAACGAGAAATCGCTAATTTCCATAACCAAGCAAAGCTAAAAGGTTAGCAAAACCAGTCTTCACGGTGTAAACTGTTAATTTTCAGACCTCATGCTCTTCGCAGTCTGGCAGTATTCTGTTATTTTTTAACGGCTGCTACGCCGTATGATGAATGTTGTTAGCATCTTAAAATTAGCAGCACCTTTCTCAGATGTATATACTCGACATTGCCCCAACGTTACGAAATATATTCTTTCATCTACATCTACATCAGTGTACCGTAAGCCACCTAACGATGTGTGGCAGAGGGTGCCTCTGATATCACTAACTGATTCCCCCTTTCCATTTCCACCTTCGAATGGTGCAGTAAGCCTCTGTATTAGCTCTGAGTTCTCGAATTTTCTCACTGCTGTCACTTCGCGAGACATACATGGGAGGAAGTACATAACTATAGTACCTCCGTTCTCTAATAGCCACAGGATATTCCGCAGCTTATGGATCCATCGTCGAATGTCAGAATACTACTTTACCTTGCTGAGTAGGGTGCTTTTAACCGGAACTGAAGCAGACCGTACACATTTGTGGTTATTGTGAAAGAGGTCGATTTTCATTGAAGTTAGAATATCTGTAGGTCTTCCTTCATTATAAAAAGCTGTAATTCACGTGTACATTACTTACTTCTAACTATGATATCGGACATCATTTACTAACATTATTCGTTTTTCTTCGTTCCTTATGTTTTGTATCTTAAATTTAAAAATCAAAATTTGGGCCCAGTTATTTCGTTAACAAGTGCACTTTGAAAATTGGGAATGAACAAGCAGTATCTGAAATTTACTATACGAAAGAGAAGCAATAAACTGATAATTGCTTATGACATAATTTTTATTTAACTACTAAGTTAATGTGTCAACCATATCACTACTAAAATTCAGTTGTAACACCCACAAAGGTGTTGCGGGGATCGACGGGAGAAAATATTTCGCTTGTAAAATGATGTTAGATAAATTCAAAGAATCAGCATTTCAGGTTATTCTAAAATAATTCTAATAAACGCATCACCTATTTTGCATGAGAGACGCAAATACAAGCAGAGAAGAATCAGCACGCGTAAGAAGTTTTTTATTCTCGTTTCCTTACATACAACAGTAATATTAAAGGGAGTCAGAATGTTATCAATTACAAAGCACCAGAGACAGTCCAGTGGCTTCCAAACAAAAAATACAGCACGTTGTTTACAACGTTTCATGATGAAAGATAAGGTTCCGTTTGTGTATGCGAAAAAATGTAGCTGGCTGGAGTAGCCGTGCGGTTCTAGGCGCTGCAGTCTGGAGCCGAGCGACCGCTACGGTCGCAGGTTCGAATCCTGCCTCGGGCATGGACGTGTGTGATGTCTTTAGGTTAGTTAGGTTTAATTAGTTCTAAGTTCTAGGCAACTGATGACCTCAGAAGTTAAGTCGCATAGTGCTCAGAGCCATTTAAACCATTTTTGAAAAAATGTAGCAGATGTGTTATCACAAACTACATGCTGGTAAATGATGGCGTTCTACTGTCTTACGAAATACAAAATGCTTTTTATACTTGTAGCTGAAACTATCATTCGTTTAGATAGGCCAGTATGAAGGAGTAATATCTTAGTAAGTACAGTGTATAAAAAATTTTGCACGCCAAGGTAGATATCAGGCAAATACCATCTTACATCGTCTCTAGCCACGCTAATGGCCTCAATTCGGCGAAGAAGAAAATCCGCAAGTTTATTCAGATGTGCCGTCTGCACCTGAGTCACTCATTGATGATTGCAGATGCTGTAGAACGAACAAATTGCAGAGATCTTGACTGCTTCGTTTCATACGCTGTTCTAGTTAGACCCAAATATTTTCCATGGGATTAAGATCGGGTGATCTAGCGGGCCAGTCGAGGTGCAACTAGGTACCAGAACATTCATCAAACCAGAAACGTATGGGCGCAGCTTTGCGAACACAACTGTTGTCTCGCTGGAAGTCTGCAGTGTCCGCTGCACATTCATCATCATGATGTGGAAGAAGGGGTAACACTTGGTCGCCGAAAATGTCGAAATAAACATCCTGCTTCGTGTTCACAGCTATCGGAATGAGTGGGCCCAAGTCATGGTACGGAAGACAACCCACAAAAATATCACAGAATACCTCCGGCCTGAACTTCACCCTGCTCCCACTGCGGGTTAAACGCTTCATTATCTGCTGGTGCACATGGCACCTTGCAACATTTGAAAGGAGGCCAAAACTGCGATAACATTATATTCCTACATCCACCTATTGTCCAGTTCGTGCTGTTTGACTCACTGAAGACTTCCATGTTCTTTTGCGAGGTAGCAGACTCGTGATTTCCATTGCATGAACTCCCCATCGAAATATTCGCTCGAGAACTGATTGAGACGAATCTGCATTCACTGACAACAGCAATTTCTGTCGGGTTTGAAAGTGATTGTCATTGAAAAGTGGCAACAATCTCCGGTCCCTATCGGGTACATAGCTGCGAGTGCTAGGCCTATACAATGGACAGTACACGTCGATACACCAACAAAGCAGGCAGCTTCATAAACGGTGTAGTTACGACCACGTCCAAACACTGTAGCTCTTTCTCTCATCACGTCGACGCATCTTCCCGTGCTGACTGCATACAAGCGCCTACCACTCAAGCACTACTTTATTGCTATGACTTGCGTCACCGGTGGAGATCACATGAGCGCATGGTACTAGTTCTACACCATTTACAGCGTTTCAAAGCGCCCAGTATGCTCTTTTCAAGGGGTGACTAAATTTTGTCTGTTGAGCTTGTTGAAGAGTGTCTAAATCGCTTAGAAGAAGGAGGAGTTTTACGAATGACCAAATACAGTAACGCGAACAACCCGCTGCTCAGAGTGCCCAGCAGTGCATCGTATACCAGGCTCTTCACACCTCGCTATTGAGAACAACACTTAGGCGGTGAGAGACGGTGACGACCAATCGACTAGCCCATCCTTCCCAATACTATGATTGTGAAAATTACCATACATGTGGTCACTTACATCAAGGCCAATGGCTGCACGGTCCCTGTGCTGTCAGTACCACACTCGTTTCGCGTAGCAGGAAATTCTAAAACAGTTACTACAGTTTCTCAAATGACAACACAAATCAGTTATCTCCTCTAGTGTGTTGCTCGCAAAATGATGCTACATCTAGATTCCAAAGTACGACATGAGTCTGTTTTGTATATGAATAAAGAGAGGATTTCCATAGAGACAATCATGTATTTTGTGACATGTTCATCTCCGATTACTTTACTAAAGTATGTTACGCTGGGTAGTCACCTACAGCGCAAGCAAGCGAGTCACCTAAATGTTGCCCGCAGGACGCACCACCGATGCCAGTATAGCGGCACCCAACAGTGGCTGGGGTAACAGATGGCCCGAGTGGAAGGTACGTTTAGAGAAGTAATGGCTGATCGTAACGTATGGAGGAACCCCAAACTCCTATCAGCTAACGACAGGTATCTTAAAGTATTGTATATTAAAACATTCAAAATTTAGAAACCCGGAACTCAAGTAAAGTCTCAGTAGCCCTAAAACAAAGACGCCACATGGGACATACACTACTGGCCATTAAAATTACTATACCAAGAAGAAATGCAGATGATAAACAGGTATTCATTGGACAAATATATTATACTAGACCTGACATTTGATTACATTTTCACGCAGTTTGGGTGCATAGATCCTGAGAAATCAGTTCCCAGAACAACCACCTCTGGCCGTAATAACGGCCTTGATACGCCTGGGCATTGAATCAAACAGAGCTTGGATGGCGTGTACAGGTACAGCTCCCATGCAGCTTCAACACGATACCACAGTTCATCAAGAGTAGTGACTGGCATATTGTGACGAGCCAATTGCTCGGTCACCATTGACCAGACGTTTGCAATTGGTGAGAAATCTGGAGAATGTGCTGGCCAGGGCAGCAGTCGAACATTTTCTGTATCCCGAAAGGCCCGTACAGGACCAGCAACATGCGGTCGTGCATTATCCTGCTAAAATGTAGGGCTTCGCAAGGATCGAATGAAGGGTAGAGCCACGGGTCGTAACACATCTGAAATTTAACGACCACTGTTCAAAGTGCCGTCAGTGCGAACAAGAGGTGACCGAGACGTGTAACCAATGGTACCCCATAGCATCACGCCGGGTGATACACCAGTATGGCGATGACGAATACACGCTTCCAATATGCGTTCACCGCGGTGTCGCCAAACAAGGATGCGACCATCATGATGCTGTAAACAGAACGTGTATTCATTCGAAAAAATGACGTTTTGCCATTCATGCACCCAGATTCGTCGTTGAGTACACCATAGCAGGCGCTCCTGTCTGTGATGCAGCGTCAAGGGTAACCGCAGCCATGGTCTCCGAGCTGATAGTTCATGCTGCTGCAAACGTTGTCCAACTCTTCGTGCAGATGGTTGTTGTCTTGCAAACGTCCCCATCTGTTGACTCAGGGATCGAGACGTGGCTGCACGATCCGTTACAGCCATGCTGATAAGATGCCTGTCATCTCAACTCCCAGTGATACGAGGCCGTTAGGATCCAGCACGGCATCCCGTATTACCCTCCTGAACCCACCGATTCCATATTCCACTAACATTCATTGGATCTCGACCAACGCGATCAGCAATGTCGCGATACGATAAACCGCAATCGCGATAGGCTACAATCCGACCTTTATCAAAGTCGGAAAAATGATGGTACGCTTTTCTCCTCCTTACACGAGGCATCACAACAACGTTTCACCAGGCAACGCCGGTTAACTGCTGTTTGTGTATGAGAAATCGGTTGGAAACTTTCCTCATGTCAGCACGTTGTAGGTGTCACCACCGGCGCCAATCTTGTGTGAATGCTCTGAAAAGTTAATCATTTGCATATCACAGCATCTTCTTCCTGTCGGTTAAATTTCGTGTCTGTAGCACGTCATCTTCGTGGTGTAGCAGTTTTAATGGCCAGTGGTGTAGAAACTGATACTAAATAAAATTTAATAATAATAAGTGGGGATCGTACTGTGAAACCTATCACTCACGAAATCTTACGAAGACGCATGAAGTTCAGTGCAAAGTTATAACGATATCAATCTAAGTACAGTGGAGGGAGGTAGATTTTACTTACAAAGACTGTAATATGCATGTAAAGAAGACAAACAGGCAATATGAATGCTATTAGAAAGGACTTTAAGTAATAGATCATACTAAAAAAAAATTTGAACACGACTTTTCGAATACTGTCATCATCTGATCAAAAATTAGAGCTCCTGAAACAATGTTTAGAGTCTGAGTTTCTGTCTCGGGGACAGAGATGTCCTGTCGTAATTACGAATGAAACAGTTTGGCGTGTCCCTCGAGTGGGACGCCGTTAGATTATAACAGGCATGGGGCATGGAAAATGAGCACAGGACGTGCATCTGATGTCGTCGATCGGAGGTGCCGAAGCGTAGAGCTCGCCATCTTCGAGACCGTATAACCACTGGCCCTTTCACGCAGCAGCCTGTTCAGGGTGAATCGTGAGTACCTCGATTCGACGAAAACTACAGCTGAAAGCCACTTTTTGAACGGGATCACCGTCGACTATCACAGATCGTAACAGCAGATATGCGCAAGTACACGCCAATGGCAAGGTATGAGCTCATCGGACACCTCATGAAGCAATGCATCTGGCTTGCGAGAAAGATACTGTTTAGATGTTAGAAGTATTCTAGTGTGAGTGATGTTTTTATGGGATGGAATGGGGCCGTCATGGAGCAACAGTCTGATAAAAGGCACCCGTTTGTCTGCCTCTCTGTATCCCCTAGGCTACCTGCGCCTTAACTAAAGCTACGTGAACCACCCCGTCATTTCCGAATTGTGACAAAATGTCTTGAGAACACAGCACGAACGTGAAAGTTCTTTTGTAGCTCTCCATCACCTGACATCAAGAAGACTGAGCGCATCTGGGATGCCATTGACAGAGATGCGCGCACCTCAGAACCAGCTCCAAGCGATCTGCAAGAGTTGTTGATCGTGACTGAGCAGCCTCGAATCAGGATGACTTGCCATCGCATTAACCTCAGACTTCTCGCAGACGATGCAGTTACCTATAATGAGATACTGTCTGAAAAAGCTGCACTAATGTTCAGCAGAATCTTGATAAGATTTCAAAATGGTACAAAGTTTGCAGCTTACTTTAATTGTCAGAAATTTGAAACTCTGCGGTTCATGGAACTTAGCATTTTGGGCGTATTATCTATGACTCTGAAATGGTATCTGCCAACTCATACAAATTCCTGGGTGTAACATTTTGTAGCTATGTGAAATGCAACTATCACACAGGTAAATCAGGTGGTGGGCTTCAGGCTATTGGTAGAATACTAGGGAAATGCAATTAGTCTACAAAAGAGATGGTTTACAAAAAATTGGTGCAACCCGTCGTAGAATATTGCTCAGTTGTGTGGGGTCCGTACCAAATAGGACTAAAAGGGGATATTTAACGTATGCAACAAAAGGGTAACAGATATGGTCACAGGTACCGTGACGTCACGGTTCAGCTGTTTAGCAAACGCCTAGCATGCTATAACCTTGATCTCTGGTGATCTACAGAGATTGAAAGCTCCCCATAAGATCAGGCAAATTTTAAGGAATTGGCCCAACCAATCATAAAAATATGGTTACCACACCACACATTGATATATTAGAGAGAGGAGGGATCATCTATCTATAAACGAAACAAGTGATCATTGTAACAATCAGGCTTATTACCGTAAAGCATAAACACGTGAATTATTGAAATAAGTAGATCACTGATATGGCCAATGACTGCAGGGATGGATTAAGGGAAGGACAGAGAAAACAAGTTCGAACACCAAAAGACCGTCAAAGTGCGTGTAGGAAGCACATAGCCGGTTACGAAACGTTTAACTGTGCAATTAGCTCCTCATGAGTGTTAACTAAGGCCACGACTCAACCGCATCGGTGATTGCAGTGCTGGCCCATTCTTACCCCACTCATACAGCATGAAGGTGGTAATCGGCAGCAGTAACAGCCGGAGATTCTGAGTGCAGCTTGGCCTCTGAACTCAGTACTAAAATGGAGACATCCTTCTGCAAGTCTGCTAGATCCGTCTCCTCAATCTCCCAGGAACAGGTCTTTTACTGTGTGCGAATAGTTTTTATTTACACGCTGTTTTAGCGGAAAAATGCGAGTATGGTTCAAATGGCTCTGAGCACTATGGGACTTAACATCTATGGTCATCAGTCCCCTAGAACTTAGAACTACTTAAACCTAACTAACCTAAGGACATCACACAACACCCAGTCATCACGAATGCGAGTATGCATGAGAAAGGGTCAGGCCCAGCACATAAGCTCCCTAGTTGCTCGCTCCTATGTCAGGAATAACACGGCGAAAGAAACGTTTACGGTCTTCGTGCCACGGAACCTGACAAGTTTTCTCACACCCACGTAGTTGGTGCCCAGTGCGGATCGCACCCCATCGCAACTTCCTCGCTACATCACCGACAGTGCAGTGGCGTGAGGAAGAAACCAGAAAAATCTCTCCCACACCATGGTACGATTCTGAAACTTCCACGTAGACATGCTTGAGAAAGGACGCACTCTACAAAAATAAACGCTATGAACCAATGAGAAAGTCTGTTACAAGGATCTGAAACGAACGTTCTTGCTTGGTGCAGCTGCCGAGGCAAACGGCGGTTGTGACACTGCAGCGTCTCCGAAGGGTTGCATCTGGCAACTTTTATAAAAGGTTTCTTCCCCGTGACTCGAAGAATACTGTTTTCCGGAAGGCAACTGGTACTCCGTAAGGCCCGGAGCGCGGGGTTGGATGAAGCGAATTCCGCTTTCGATTACCACTACTGAAGTCAGCCCTCTGCTCTGAGCACTTTCATAGGTACTTCTGGCCTTTTTAAGTAAACTTCTATGTCTGCCCAGCCAGCCTGGAAGCTTTCGGCTCTACAAAAAATAACCAGGCCCTCGTCGTAATAAAAGAAGGTAAAAGAAGAAGCAGTTACCTGGACAGTCACTGGTAACACTGAATATTGTCTATAATATGATGTTGTGTAAGAGATCTACTACGCTGACAAAAGAAGATGAGCATATCATGTCATGAAATATGTTGTGCAACAGTTTTGGGAAAAGCTGTCACTTACAGTGTGTTTGAGCCATGGGAGTGTGTCACGGAGACGCTGAAGAAACTGATCTAGCAGGTGCTTGAAGAGAGACGCAAACAAACTCGAAAAGGGATATTGATAAAATTTCAAGGACCAGCTTTAAATGATGACTCTAGGAATATACTATAACTCCCTAAGTGTCGCTCCCGTAACGGCCATGAAGACAAGATTAAATTGCAGTGTGCATAGAGGCGTTTAAGCAATCACTCTTTCCATGCTCCAAACGTGAATGGAGTAAGAAGAAGCCCTAATAAATGGTAAAATGTCAAGTAGTTTCTTCCGTGCACTTCACAGCAGTTTGCAGAGTATGCGTGTATGTATCATTCGGAGTCCACAACACGCCGTGTGGGCAACCGTTATGCGGACGAAGAGGGGTGCCACACACTGATAAGCACATGCCTCTAATGTACTCAAGTGTGTACGCTGTGCAAACCACAGTAAGGTGCGATATTCCAGATTTTTTTTATTTTTAAAATTTTTTTTTCGAGGCATAATTATTCATCAACGATGCGTTTCGTGCATTCAGCCGAATTGCTGGTTCCATTGTTCTGCGCAGCATTTCGACTGCCGAGCCAGGCGTCTTCTTCAGCTGCTGCTGTTATGCATGCTCGCTGCCTTTGACTCAAATCAGATTATGAAAAATTGTTGGTGTCTCATCGTTATTTGTAGCAGTGTGACGCCCGGTGACTGCAACAGCCTTTGGGGCTCATTTGTTTTTCGGAGCATGCACAGTCTCTCTAAGGTTTTCAGTTCTGCTGAATGAGATGACAAGTGAGATCTTAATAAACTGAGTGCCGTATGCTAAGCCTAGTTAAATTAAAATCTCCGCCCCAGTTTATGGGTTGTCCGACATATTTGTTTCGATAGACTTGTCGTTTTTCATCACGATACTACTCTCGTCGTATTTAATTTCATGTTTACATTCTAGCCACTGGTCGGTGACAGCTTATATACGTGATTGTTCTAATCGGGTGTGAGCTGGTAGTTTTTATCTCTCTCTTCTACTGATCTACCCGACATATGACACGCCAAATTCGGTGGAATGCCTTACGCAGCCGGTTTTCTGAGTCGTAGATCGTCTTTAACAAAACAAATAAGGCATTTTATTTTTGTTGCTGGCAACGAATTACATTCAAAGTTATTTTCCTTAAGAGTCTTTCCAGAAAGATAGGTGGTACCAGTTTTTGTCACCGTTGTCCTCTACTGTTAGTGTATGCAACGAGTGAGAAAGACTGTCCGTATGCTTTCGTAAGCACCCTTCATCTCATGACTCGCACGGGGTATTTGACGGGTGCAGTAGAATTGATGCGAAGTGTCCCCGAAGACTAGTTCACTAAAACGTCGCTTTTCCTCCAGCAATTACCGTTTAACATTTTGAGCATCTATGGGCATTTTGACTTTATGGAGCGTCGCATTTTCTGCAATGTCTTCATAGTGCTGCGCATTGATTGTAGTTAGACGCTCGAAGAATTAGACGGGCAAAGGACCCCTGCCCCCTGCAGTCGAAGAAGAAAGTCGTCAGGACCTTGCCGGAACTTGTGTCAACAGTTTGGATTTCTTTGGCGGTGGAAATGTCGGATGTGCCGTCGTTTCCTTTACCTTTTGCCCTTGGGCTGTCGGACGGGACCACCCTGTTGCGCCATAAAGCTCTCCCCCACACTAACAATCTGACGAAGGCTACGCTTCAGCGATTTGGCTGGGAAACGCTGCAACATTCTCAGAACAGCCTGGAACTTTCATGTGTAATTTTCATATCTTTGGCCACCTGCAGCAAGGCATGCGTTACGTCGGTTTCAGTCGGACGAGGAATTGTGAGTGGGTGTGGCGGTTGTGGATCCGTCAGATGGCGACCGCGTTCTACAAAATAGGAATTGATAGTCTCCCTTCCCAATGGGGTAAATGTTTGATTACTTGTGAATGGAACCATACAATGGTCCCGTTGTGGCAGTTGTTCGATTTTCATTTGACTGCCTCTCATAGATACGGATTTGTAGCTCTGTAACAAAGGTCGAAAGTGGTTAAGAAGTGTCCCATATGAAGCCTCTTTTTCTCCCATTTCATTGCATCTACATCCATATTCCGCAAGCCACCTGACGGTGTGTGGCGGAGGGTACTTTGAGAACCTCTATTGGTTCTCTCTTCTATTCCAGTCTCGTATTGTTCGTGGAAAGAAAGATTGTCGGTATGCCTCTGTGTGGGCTCTATCTCTCTGATTTTATCCTCATGGTCTCTTCGCGAGATATACATAGGAGGGAGCAAATATACTGCTTGACTCCTCGGTGAAGGTATGTTCTCGAAACTTCAACAAAAGCCCGTAACGACCTACTGTGCGTCTCTCTTGCAGAGTCTTCCACTGGAGTTTGTCTATCATCTCCGTAACGCTTTCGCGATTACTAAATGATCCTGTAACGAAGCGCGCTGCTCTCCGTTGGATCTTCTCTATCTCTTCTATCAGCCCTATCTGGTACGAATCCCTCACCGGTGAGCAGTATTCAAGCATTGGGTGAACAAGTGTACTGTAATCTACTTCCTTTGTTTTCGGATTGCATTTCCTTAGGATTCTTCCAAAAAATGATACCCTGAGACGTTATGACTACAATCAGGATCCTTTAGATTCCTTCAAGCAATAAAGAGGAGTACATCCCTCATTAACCTGGATCTACGATTCACCTGGATAGGTTTTTTTTCTTTGGGGGGGGGGGGGGGGGGATACAGTAACTGCACACTCCACAGTATTTTGACCTGTGGCGAGAATCATTAAATCTAAATTTCGCCAACTGTTGTACACAGGTCCCGGCAAGACGACATTTCAGTTGTACAGTAGGCTACAACGGTAACTTCATTTGTGGCGAGTGTAAAATGACATCAAAGAGAAAAAAAAGACAAGTCAGATGCACTGTATAGGATGGATAAAAGAGAATTCTTCAAAAAATTTGCTGCTGAATTTGATGCTGATGCATTTCCAAAGGTCCTCGATGTTAGTGCATGGTTGCGAAACGCCAAAAACGCTGTGTGCAATGTTATTTCTAATTACGAAATTATAGCTGTTTCTTTGTCTGCAAGCATTTATGATAGTGATAATGGATTAGCTTACGAGACCGGCGCTCAATCCGAGGACATTATGACAGATAAAGAGACGAGGACGCGACTAGGCAAACTAATGATTTATTTCGAACGGAAACAGTACAGTACCGATGAATACAACTTCGGTCGAACTAATGCTGGTGGTCGTGCTGCAAAGAAACGATATACGAATCTGACTCAAAAGATTACACTCCTGGAAATGGAAAAAAGAACACATTGACACCGGTGTGTCAGACCCACCATACTTGCTCCGGACACTGCGAGAGGGCTGTACAAGCAATGATCACACGCACGGCACAGCGGACACACCAGGAACCGCGGTGTTGGCCGTCGAATGGCGCTAGCTGCGCAGCATTTGTGCACCGCCGCCGTTAGTGTCAGCCAGTTTGCCGTGGCATACGGAGCTCCATCGCAGTCTTTAACACTGGTAGCATGCCGCGACAGCGTGGACGTGAACCGTATGTGCAGTTGACGGACTTTGAGCGAGGGCGTTTAGTGGGCATGCGGGAGGCCGGGTGGACGTACCGCCGAATTGCTCAACACGTGGGGCGTGAGGTCTCCACAGTACATCGATGTTGTCGCCAGTGGTCGGCGGAAGGTGCACGTGCCCGTCGACCTGGGACCGGACCGCAGCGACGCACGGATGCATGCCAAGACCGTAGGATCCTACGCAGTGCCGTAGGGGACCGCACCGCCACTTCCCAGCAAATTAGGGACACTGTTGCTCCTGGGGTATCGGCGAGGACCATTCGCAACCGTCTCCATGAAGCTGGGCTACGGTCCCGCACACCGTTAGGCCGTCTTCCGCTCACGCCCCAACATCGTGCAGCCCGCCTCCAGTGGTGTCGCGACAGGCGTGAATGGAGGGACGAATGGAGACGTGTCGTCTTCAGCGATGAGAGTCGCTTCTGCCTTGGTGCCAATGATGGTCGTATGCGTGTTTGGCGCCGTGCAGGTGAGCGCCACAATCAGGACTGCATACGACCGAGGCACACAGGGCCAACACCCGGCATCATGGTGTGGGGAGCGATCTCCTACACTGGCCGTACACCACTGGTGATCGTCGAGGGGACACTGAATAGTGCACGGTACATCCAAACCGTCATCGAACCCATCGTTCTACCATTCCTAGACCGGCAAGGGAACTTGCTGTTCCAACAGGACAATGCACGTCCGCATGTATCCCGTGCCACCCAACGTGCTCTAGAAGGTGTAAGTCAACTACCTGGCCAGCAAGATCTCCGGATCTGTCCCCCATTGAGCATGTTTGGGACTGGATGAAGCGTCGTCTCACGCGGTCTGCACGTCCAGCACGAACGCTGGTCCAACTGAGGCGCCAGGTGGAAATGGCATGGCAAGCCGTTCCACAGGACTACATCCAGCATCTCTACGATCGTCTCCATGGGAGAATAGCAGCCTGCATTGCTGCGAAAGGTGGATATACACTGTACTAGTGCCGACATTGTGCATGCTCTGTTGCCTGTGTCTATGTGCCTGTGGTTCTGTCAGTGTGATCATGTGATGTATCTGACCCCAGGAATGTGTCAATAAAGTTTCCCATTCCTGGGACAATGAATTCACGGTGTTCTTATTTCAATTTCCAGGAGTGTATATCAGCGTGAAAAACTCATGTTTTTTTTTTAAATATCTGGTCAACATTTATGTGAAAATTGAAAATACTGTATAATTTGTCTCTAGCCTGAAAATAAATGTGACGTATGTGTTTATTTCTATGTCTTCCCTGTATTTCGTGATTCTGTGGGTTTTTTACTATTCGGGTGATCTACAGTATAATCCCACCTAGTTCAGATAAACGAGGTTCCAGTGAAATCGAAGAAAAGATATACAGTGGTGAGTAGAATGGAATGTGAGATGATTTTGAAGATGATTAGCTTGAAAATTTTGAGTCTGACTGGTTTCTGTATCATAAAAAGTAAATTTTTTAACAGCATCAATTCCGTATACTTGATAGCGAACTTTTTAGGCAACCTGTATCTGAAGATGTAAATTGGACAAATTAGAGGAAAAAAGTTATGATTTCTTCTCTGGTACGCAGAGATTTTCTTCTTTGCTTGTGCTTATCCGTAACCTACCGAAATGACATTAAGAGAACCAAAAGCGTCACTTTCGTTTGCTTAATAAAAGACTAGATCAAATATACTGACGGTTACAATCTCCTTATATTCCAGTCCGATAATAAACAACGATGGAATGAATCTATGTAATTAGAAGATGTCACTCATGAAGAGCCGCACTTCTTTTACGAGGACAGTGCTAGAAATAGCGAATTAGGAGCCGAACAAATGCGACCGTTTCGTCTACGTCCGTCAGCCAGCTTCGCGTGACGGTCAGTATTTGTGCAGAGCGCGTTTTCCATTTCATTAACGTCAGCAATGTGTTCACGTGTGACGTTAAGACCAGTCACGAATAGCCCTAGTTTAATTTCCACTCGGTTAACCGCAACGCCGGTCCGGCAGGCGACGCAACCACGCTAGTGAGGCAGTACAGTGGAAAACGTTTCTCCCAGGTACAGTTGATTCTTTAACAAAAGATTTAATCAATTTCCCCCTGTCATAAATTACACTCACCAGCTGTGGTCGAGCTTTTAAAGATATATATAACAATGATTTATTGCCCGCGCAACACTATTTTGCGCATAATCTCTATTAAGAAAGAAATAATTTTCACTCAGCGGCAGAGATGCGATAACTTCAGCCATTAATGGCAGATTAAAACTGTGTACCGAGCAATAAATCTGGCTGAGACCTCCAGCGAGAGTTCTGAGATCGATTCTGGGCCTGGCAGACACAGTTAATCGCCCACTAACGACTAAATCTGTTAAATCTGTTGCTAGTATCGTTATCGGAACATATTTTTATATATTTTTTTGTCGCTCCAATAACCTGTAAACACTAAACCGTAACATTTTCCCCAACCGTGTCCATTCAGCGGAAGTAAAGACTACTGTTACCTGAAATCCGATGACTTAAATAAATGTCAGCAGAATACTAACAATACTGTGCTTGCATTTTAAAATTAATTTAATTTTTCTGTCTAACAATGCACTGTTAAAAATTCATAAAATTTTGGATGGTCTGATGTCTTCCGCCGTCGCTTTCTCCTTGTGCTAATCCTTTCATCTCTACTTACAAACTGTTCATCAAACTCGACAATCTGTTTACTGCATCATTATCTTTGTATTCTTCTCTACTGCTCCTCAAAGAGATCAGGTAACAACTCGTACAAGCCAAATCCTAGACAGTTACCTCATTAACCTTTATCCTCTTTAGATGACTGTTTTCCACACACTTCTGTCCTCGCCAATTCTGTCAGGTACCTCTTTATCTGACACTAACTTTTTCCACTTAATTATCATCTCTATAAAATTCCATACTCCAAATATCACCAGTTTCTTTGTATATGCCTTCTGTTTAGTCTATTACCCTGCACATATACCTTGAGGAACTTATTTCTGTACCAATATGTGACAACAACAGTGACGTTTTGTTCTTGCCCTACGCAGATTCACTCCTGGTGTCGACCTTGCTTCGGCTGTCCTGGGTAATACTGCTTCCCACATTTTTCACCTTTCTGCTACTGCGCGTTTGCCATTTTTCTGTTAAACTTTTCCCTTCTTTCTCGACTTTGTTTATCCTCAATCCGTATTCTGTGCACCATTTCTTCTTTACTTTCGATCTGAACGTGTGCTTCATTTCCGAACAATTACATAGGTGTTCTAAAATTTCACTTCACTTGCCTACATATCGTTAACAAATAACCAAAAAGTAAAATGACACTGAGAAACTAATGTCCTACATCATCTTCATGCAAAACCTTCATCAGTCAGACGCCCTCCCTACTCAGGAGGACGTCGTTGTCAGGAGAAACAGAACTGGTATTCTACGGATGATGGAGTCTGAAAGGTCAGATCCCTAAATCGGGCAGGTAGGTTAGAAAATTTAAAAAGGGAAATGGATAGGTTGAAGTTATATATAGTGGGAATTAATGAAGTTTGGTGGCAGGAGGAAAAGGGGAATCTGGTCAAATAGGGATAGTGCCGGAGTAGGTTTAATAACGAAAAGAGAAAAAAAATGCGGATAGACTACTATGAACAGCATAGCGAAAGCATTATTGTGGCCAAGATAGACACAAAGCCCACAACCGCAACAGTAGTACAAGTTTCTGTGACAACTAGCTTCGATGATGAGCAGCTGATTGAGGAAATGTATAATGAGACAAATGAAATTATTAAGAGGAAAAGGAAGAGAAGGAAAAGTAGTAGGTGAATATGGACTGGAGGAAAAGAATGAAACAGGAAGCCGTCTGGTAGAATTTTGCACAGAACGTAATTTAATCATAGCTAACACTTGGTTTAAGAATCATGAAAGAAGGTTGTATATGTGGAAGAGATCTGTAAACACTGGAAGGTTTGAGAGTGATTATATAATGGAGTTCTCAGATCCAGGTTTTAAACTGTAAAACATTTCCAGGGGCAGACGTGAACTCTGATCACAATTTATTGGTTATAAACTGCAGATAAAAACTGAAGAAATTGCAAAAAGGCAGGATGTTAAAGAGATGGGACTTGGATAAGCTTTATGAACCAGAGGTTGCAGAGAGTTTCAGAGGGAGCATTAGCGAACGATTGACAAGAACAGGGGAAAGGAATACAGTAGAAGAAGACTTGGTAGCTTTGAGAGATGAAATAGCGAAGGCAACAGAGGATCAAGTAGGCAAAAAGACGAGGGCTAGTAGAAATCTTTGGATAACACAAGAGATACTGAATTTAATCCATGAAAGGACAACGTATAAAAATGAAATAAATAATGCAGGTGAAAGGCAATACAAGCGTCTAAAAAATGAGATCGACAGGAAGTGAAAAATGGCTAAGCAGGAATGACTAGAGAACAAATGTAAGAATGTAGAAGCATTTATCACTAGAGGTAAGAAAGATGCTGCGTACAGGAAAATTAAAGAGACCTTTGGAGGTAAGAAAACCACCTGTACGAATATCAAGAGCTCATGTGGAAAACCAGTTATAAGCAAATAAAGGAAAGCAGAAAGGTGGAAGGAGTATATAGATGGTCTATACAAGGGAACTGTACTTGAAGGCAATGTTATAGAAACAGAAGAGGATGTAGATGAAAATGAGAGTGGAGATATGATATTGCAGGAAGAATTTGACAAGGCACTCAAAGACTTCAGTCGAAATAAAGCCCCGGGAGTAGAAAACATTCCATTAAAACTACTGATAGCCTTGGGTGAGGCGGCCATGGCAAAACTTTTCCATTTGGTTATCAAGATGTATGAGCTAGGCCAAATACCCTCAGACTTCAAGAAGAATATAATAATTCCAATTCCAAAGAAAGCTGGTGTTTACAGGTTTGAAAATTACCGAACTATCAGTTTAATAAGTCACGGCTGCAAAATGCTGACGCGAGTTCTTTACAGACGAATTGAAAATCTGCTAGAAGCCGACCTCGCGGAAGATCAGTTTTGATTGCGTAGAAATGTTGGAACACGCGAGCCAATACCGGCCATACGAATTACCTTAGACGATAGGTTAAAGGAAGGCAAACCTACGTTTCTAGCATTTGTAGACTTAGAGAAAGCTTTTGAAAATGTCGACTGGAATATTCTCTTTCAAATTCTGAAGGTGGCAGGGGTCAAACACAGGGAGCGAAAGGCTATTTACAATTTGTACAGAAACCAGATGGCTGTTATAAGAGGCGAGGGGCCCGGAAGGGAAGCAGCGATTGAGAAGGGAGTGAGACAAGATTGTAGCCTATCTCCGATATTATGCAATCTATATATTGAGAAAGCTGTGAAGGAAACAAAAGAAAAATCTGAAGTAGGAGTTAAAATCCAGGAAGAAGAAACAAAAATCTTGAGTTTTGCCGATGACATTGAAGTCCTGTCAGAGACAGCAAAGGCCTTGAAAGAGCAGCTGAATAGAATGGAAGTTGGATTAAATCAGGTGATGCAATGGGAATTAGTTTAGAAAATGGGGAACTTGAAGTAGTAGATGAGATTTGCTATATGGAAAACAAAATAACTGATGATGGTCGAAGTAGGAAGGATATAAAATGTAGACTGGCAATGGCAAGAAAACCATTTCTGGAAGAAGAGAAATTTGTTAACATCGAGCACAGACTTAAGAGTCAGGAAGTCGTTTCTGAAAGTATTTGTATGGAGCGTAGCCATGTATGGCAGTAAAACATGGACGATAAACATTTTAGACAAGAAGAACATAGACGCTTTTGAAATGTGGTGCTACAGAAGAATGCTGAAGATTAGTAGGGCACATCATGTAACTAATGAGAAAGTACTGAGTAGAATTGGGGAGAAGAGGAGTTTGTGGCACAACTTGGCTAGAAGAAGGGATCGGTTGGTAGCATACGTTCTGAGGCATCAACGGATCACCAATTTAGTACTGGAGGGAAGCGTGGGGGATTATAATAGTAGAAGGAGACCAAGAGGTAAATGCAGTTAGCAGATTCAGAAGGACGATGCTTGCAGTAGTTACTAGGAGATGAAGAGGCTCGCACAGGACAGAGTAGCATGGAGAGCTGCATCAGACCAGTCTTTGTACTGACGACCACAACAACAACAGTTGTCAAGTTCGACATACTGTTCGAAAAAATTTGAGAGTGAAATGTCTCAGTTAGTATGATGAAGTGGTTTAAAAGCTATTTGAAGATCAGACAGCGTTGTGTTGTCTGTGGTAATGAAAGATCGTCCTGGAAACATGTTCTCTTAGGAGCGCCACAGGGGTCCCTCTTAGCTTCATTTTTGTTTTACTAGTATGTTAACAATATTTGGTTGTTTCTGCCCTTCTGTAAATACCCAACCTATGCTGACGATCTCCAGCTTTACTTAAGTGCCGGTCCTGAAGATGCAGGTACTGGGTTCGTTCAGATCAATGATGATCTGTCTTTAGTGGTAATATGGGCGAAAAACTTATGGCTTAAACTAAATGCAAAAAAGTCACAAGTAGTCTTACCCATCAGACGTTCAGAATTCCGCGAATACTTGGTTTCTATTCAGCTCGACGGTATTCCAATACTACATCAGAAAACAATGAAGAATTTGGGTGTAACTTTGGACGACCATCTCAGCTGGATAGAGAATACTGCTGCAATGTGCTTGAAGACTTTCGCTACCTCTATGCCCCCAAAATGTTTCAGAGCGTGTTTCCACAGAATGTTAAACGTAACCTTGTGCACGCACTCTTTCTACCGAACCACCACTATTGTGATGTAATTCAAGATGGCAAAAGTAGTGAAAACTCAAGACGGTTACCAGTAATTGTGAATCTTCGTGTGCGATACATCTGCAACATCCGTTTATATGACTACGTCAGTACGATACATCTGCAACATCGGTTTATATGACTATGTCAGTACTTAATATGTCCAGCTACGATGGTTATGTGAGTACACACACTATGTCTACTTCGATCCCTCAGTGCGCAAGCACCCCATTGTCTCCCCTCAGAAATTAAATACCTTTCATACCAACGTAATCGAAACATAAGATCCCACTTACCTAGTATCTTAGCTATACCCATAAAAAGAAAAAAATATTCACAGATTCCTTCGCTGTTGCTGCTGTCCACCTCTGGAACAAGCTTACCTGCACTCTGCACATAATTCAATGCCCTGCTGCAGATAACAAGCAATAAGCACTTTCTTCCGTCACCATCATGAAATTTCCCCAAAAATCAACGTATAAGGCCAACTTCCCTCTGTCAAATAGCAAGGCCAACGCTCCTATCTTTTCCCAGTTATTCCCTTTCACTTTGACTTTCTCTGTGAGTCACGCCGTCTTCCTTTTCCTCATACTCTATAACTGTTTGTTATCATGTTCCTCTTCCCCTGTATCCTACAGCCCTTTCTCTCAGTCCTCTGCTACTTTCACTCAGAATTAAAAAACCGTTTTACCGTAATTTCTAATTATTGCTGTATTTAACATGTACGAATAAAGACTTTGTGTGCGTGTGTTTGTGTGTGTGGGGGGGGGGGGAGGGTTATTTTATCTGAACTATTGTAATTTTTAGTTTCTAAATGAGTATAACATGCTTACTGAAATAAATGAAATATAAAAATTTTAGCATGCCTATTTAGATGTAAGAGAGGGCGTGATGACCCCTGTCCTGCCAGGTTAAATAACTAAATGTATATATATGTAAATTCAGCCTGCATATATTTGTAGTCGCAAATCTCGAGAAATAGTGTGTAGATTGATCCGAAATTCTGACACAACGTTGCACTCACACGCACCAGTGTTTTCATATACCTACTTTTAAATATGAAATACATAATGAATATGTAATATATAAAAGGAAACCGTTATTACAAAAAATTTCGAAAAGTTTTTGACCAATTTACTTCAATTCTTACATGATACCCTAGTAAAAATTCAGACAGATATAGGCTATATATTTTTAGTATATGTAATATATAAATATATATGTAATTTTTAAAAGGGAAACATTGTTACCAAAATTCTCGAGACGTCCTTCACAGATTCACTTAAATTTTTTGGAAATTTGGAAATTTGTGGTAAGTTTCTATGGGACCAAACTGCTGACATCATTGGTTCCAGCCGGCAAACTCTCAATTCCAATACAGAAACATTGTGTGCAATGCTGTATCACATCCACTTCAAGGTGAGTCAGCAAGAGAAGTTAATCGGATACAGCATTACCAATAACTGTGGCAGTAGAGGGCGCTAGGGCATGACATGAACAGTAAGTACCACCCTCTAGGAGGAAAAAATACATACTGTAATTGTTGCCGCATGGTACAGCGCGTGTTAGAGCTCAGTCTCTGTAACAAAGTTTGTCCGAATAAATGGCCTCTAACATGGAAACCATGTACTTGCCGACATAAGTTCATTAGATCTTTTTTGTTCCGTATCCTCTCAATCCCTAGAGTTTGTACAAAGTGGAAAAAACCACCCTGTATAATTTGGACGTAGGCTATACATTTTAACAAGTTTATATACTACATATGTTAAAATGTATAGCCTATGTCCATCTGAATGCTCAGTAGCGGGGTGGCCGCGCGTTCTAAGGGGTCCTGCCACGGTTCGCGCGGCTTCCCCTGTCGGAGGTTCAAGTCCTCCTTCGGGTATGGCTGTGTGTGTGTGTTGTCCTTAAAGTAAGTTAGTTTAAGTTAGATTAAGCAGTGTATTAGCCTAGAGACCGATGAAAAAATGGCTCTAAGCACTATGGGACTTGACATCTGAGGTCATTAGTCCCCTAGACTTAGAACTTCTTAAGCGTAACTAACCTAAGGACATCACACATATCCATGCCCGAGGCAGGATTCGAACTTGCGACCGTAGCAAAAGCGCAGTTCCGTACTGAAGCGCCTAGAACCGCTCGGTCACAGAGGCCGGCAAAAATCACCTGTATATGTAATAATTTATATAAAAGGGAAACATTGTTAGCAAAAATCCCGGAACGTTCCTGAGAGATTTACTTAAAATTTCACACGCCACTCGAATGAACAGTCAGAAGGAAATCTGCTTATGATTAGAAAACTTTTACAGAATCTTAATCTGCGATAGCAATAAACTCAAGGTCAGAGAGAGGGGGGAAGAGGAGATGGACAGATGGGCGGGAGGAAATAGACGGAGAGGTGATGGACAGAGATGATGAGAGAGGGAGTCGGCCGGAGTGGCCGTGCGGTTCTAGGCGCTACAGTCTGGAACCGAGCGACGGTCGCAGGTTCGAATCCTGCCTCGGGCATGGATGTGTGTGATGTCCATAGGTTGTTTAGGTTTAATTAGTTCTAAGTTCTAGGCGACTGATGACCTCAGAAGTTAAGTCGCATAGTGCTCAGAGCCCTTTTGACAGAGGGAGCGGGAGGAAATGGGAGAGAGAGGGACGGAGAGGACAAGAGGTGGAGAAGGTGACGGACAGGGACTGGGGAGATCGAGATTAGGACGTATATCCACTTCCCACACATATTTAGTAATTTTACGTTTATCCAGTCTGAGCCACAGCAACACGTGGTCGGTTTCAGGTAGTAAATAAATAAAAAGTTTCCTGGTCAGATGAACCACAGTCGTGTCAGCATACATTGGTTTCCGAAATAACATGCAGCGTAATACTCATACAACAGGTGAGGTCGTTATTGCATTGGCAACGTCAGCAGGACCTAACTGCGATCTCTTGTTGTTACAAACGGCTTGCTTCATAAATATATTAGTTATTAGTTTTATAGTAGCGAGTGCTTTGGTAGCTATTGGTTTTGTATGTAATATTCCACATTGAATTTAAAATAAATCTGTTTAAGTATGAGGTACAGTAATATATTTTTGTCTGTAATGCAATAATTATTCATCTAGTCTTGCATAGTTTGATATTCTAACACATGATGGCAAATTTCATATAAAATCTGCTGTTTCGTGTTATATATATACTTGAGTGAAGAGTAGCCACAGCTTGGTATAAACTATTGACAGCATAGTTGTCTCCTTCATCAGAAAATACTATGCCTTAAAGTGAATCATTCTGGTAAGCAGTTAAAAACCTAACCTGATGCGTTACGCCTGCAGCTTACAAAACATGTTTTATGCAGAAATTAGATCTGTGATGGTTCAACGCCTGAGGAACGTAAGGAAACTTCACACAGTTGATGTTTGTACCAGTCTGTTTAATGCACACTCACCAAAGCTATTTGTGTCACATTCGGTTCGTTACAAGAATGATCTTAACAACGTTTGTAGCGGTGGTGTTGCGGACTACAGCGCTCTAAAACTTAGTAATCTAAGCCTCACACGTCACCAGTTATTATGATGCTTGCAAAAATGACCTTGATTATGTCTTTGGCACATTCTGATAACCTTTCAGGTTTTTTTTTTAATTGGTTTCAATAATCAGCAATTTGTTATTCTCCCGTTGTATTATTTTTCCCCGGTATTTCATGTTATTCTGAATCCGTATCCGTCTCCTTACAAATAACATACGATATCTCGTTTGCCTCCGTCTAGAACCCATCGCAAAAATTGTCAAGCCTATGAAAGCTTGACATACTGTGCATTGGAGAAAATAGGCAACGTCTGAATTGTTATCTACATCTACATCTACATCCATACTCCGCAAGCCACCTGACGGTGTGTGGCGGAGGGTAACTTGAGCACCTCTATCGGTTCTCCCTTCTATTCCATTCTCGTATTGTTCGTGGAAAGAAGGATTGTCGGTATGCCTCTGTATGGGCTCCAATCTCGCTGATTTTATCCTCATGGTCTCTTCGCGAGATATACGTAGGAGGGAGCAATATACTGCTTGACTCTTCGATGAAGGTATGTTCTCGAAACTTTGACAAAAGCCGTACCGAGCTACTGAGCGTCTCTCCTGCAGAGTCTTCCACTGGAGTTTATCTATCATCTCCGTAACGCTTTCGCGATTACTAAATGATCCTGTAACGAAGCGTGCTGCTCTCCGTTGGATCTTCTCTATATCTTCTATCAACCCTACCTGGTACGGATCCCACACTGCTGAGCAGTATTCAAGCAGTGGGCGAACAAGCGTACTGTAACCTACTTCCTTTGTTTTCGGATTGCATTTCCTTAGGATTCTTCCAATGAATCTCAGTCTGGCATCTGCTTTACCGACGATCAACATTATATGATCATTCCATTTTAAATCACTCCTAATGCGTACTCCCAGATAATTTATGGTATTAACTGCTTCCAGTTGCTGACCTGCTATTTTGTAGCTAAATGATAAAGGATCTATCTTTCTGTGTATTCGCAGCACATTACACTTGTCTACATTGAGATTCAATTGCCATTCCCTGCACCATGCGTCAATTCGCTGCAGATCCTCCTGCATTTCAGTACAATTTTCCATTGTTGCAACCTCTCGATACACCACAGCATCATCCGCAAAAAGCCTCAGTGAACTTCTGATGTCATCCACAAGGTCATTTATGTATATTGTGAATAGCAACGGTCCTATGACACTCCCCTGCGGCACACCTGAAATCACTCTTACTTCGGAAGATTTCTCTCCATTGAGAATGACATGCTGCATTCTGTTATCTAGGAACTCTTCAATCCAATCACACAATTGGTCTGATAGTCCATATACTCTTACTTTGTTCATTAAACGACTGTGGGGAACTGTATCGAACGCCTTGCGGAAGTCAAGAAACACGGCATCTTCCTGTGAACCCGTGTCTATGGCCCTCTGAGTCTCGTGGACGAATAGCACTAGCTGGGTTTCACATGACCGTCTTTTTCGAAACCCATGCTGATTCCTACAGAGTAGATTTCTAGTCTCCAGAAAAGTCATTATACTCGAACACAATACGTGTTCCAAAATTCTACAACTGATTGACGTTAGAGATATAGGTCTATAGTTCTGCACATCTGCTCGACGTCCCTTCTTGAAAACGGGGATGACCTGTGCCCTTTTCCAATCCTTTGGAACGCTACGCTCTTCTAGAGACCTACGGTACACCGCTGCAAGAAGGGGGGCAAGTTCCTTCGCGTACTCTGTGTAAAATTGAACTGGTATCCCATCAGGTCCAGAGGCCTTTCCTCTTTTGAGCGATTTTAATTGTTTCTCTATCCCTCTGTCGTCCATTTCGATATCTACCATTTTGTCATCTGTGCGACAATCTAGAGAAGGAACTACAGTGCAATCTTCCTCTGTGAAACAACTTTGGAAAAAGACATTTAGTATTTCGGCCTTTAGTCTGTCATCCTCTGTTTCAGTACCATTTTGGTCACAGAGTGTCTGGACATTTTGTTTTGATCCACCTACCGCTTTGACATAAGACCAAAATTTCTTAGGATTTTCTGCCAAGTCAGTACATAGAACTTTACTTTCGAATTCATTGAACGCCTCTCGCATAGCCCTCCTCACACTACATTTCGCTTCACGTAATTTTTGTTTGTCTGCAAGGCTTTGGCTATGTTTATGTTTGCTGTGAAGTTCCCTTTGCTTCCGCAGCAGTTTTCTAACTCTGTTGTTGTACCACGGTGGCTCTTTTCCATCTCTTACGATCTTGCTTGGCACATACTCATCTAACGCATTATGTACGACGGTTTTGAACTTTGTCCACTGATCCTCAACACTATCTGTACTTGAGACAAAACTTTTGTGTTGAGCCAACAGGTACTCTGAAATCTGCTTTTTGTCACTTTTTCTAAACAGAAAAATCTTCCTACCCTTTTTAATATTCCTATTTACGGCTGAAATCATCGATGCCGTAACCGCTTTATGATCGCTGATTCCCTGTTCTGCGTTAACTTTTTCAATTAGTTCAGGTCTGTTTGTCACCAGAAGGTCTAATATGTTATCGCCAAGAGTCGGTTCTCTGTTTAACTGCTCAAGGTAGTTTTCAGATAAAGTACTTAAAAAAATTTCACTGGATTCTTTGTCCCTGCCACCCGTTATGAACGTCTGAGTCTCCCAGTCTATATCCGGCAAATTAAAATCTCCACCCAGAACTATAACATGGTGGGGAAATCTACTCGAAATATTTTCCAAATTATCCTTCAGGTGCTCAGCCACTAATTTTAATCTCCCGTAGGAGAACTTGGATACTAGTTCACGCGTGAACCGACACCTCCAACGACTACCCCAGCAGCTACCCCATGGTTCCCTTGATAGGTACTCGTTTTTACAAGATTTCTCTTGTCACACAGACGAGTTTCTGTCCGAGGTCGCAACGCAATCCTCTACCACACATCTCCTACTACCAGAAAGCGCCCGTTGCCCGTGGGTTATACCTGTTGAGGCGCGGGATTGGGTAGCTTCCAGCAGTTTTGTGAGTAAACGCCGTGTGGTCTGCCAAGGGACATCGCCGTTACCACACAGGGTTCGGATACTAGTTGACGCCATCACGTGAACCGACACCTCAGACGGCTATCCCAGCGTTTACCGCTTGTTTGCATGGTCTTTTACCACCACGCTGCTCGTGTTAGCAAGACTCCTCTTGCAGCACGTGACGAGTTACGGCCGAGGTCGCCGACGCGACTCTCTACTGCATTGTCGATCTGCCAGTCTCGCCCTTTACGGCCTAACTCATGTGAGCTAGGGATCGGGTAGAAACATGACAGTTCTAAGGGTAGTTGCCATGCAGTTGACAGGGTAACATCGTGGCCAAAAAGCTCTCGGTTACTAGTGATTCCCACGCTAAAGAACGTGGCCCGACTCCTCAAACGATGGCCCTGGCCAAACAACCCTTTTAACCATGGACTGGTCTGCCACCACCTATTCAGCATATTCGGTAGCAACCCTCCACTACAGAGGGCCCCATAACAGTCACTTATTCAACATATTCGTGACGGACTCCCACTACAGGAGACCGGCCCTATACCAACTCTTGTTTGCCCCCGCGGACAAAAAGGGACTTACTACAAGGTCGGCAGGGAGGTCCTGCATGGCACTGCCTGTTCAGTATATTCAGCAGCAACCCTCCACTACAGAGGGCCCCCAGAGAAGCCCATGAGGCCCTGGTCCGGGGCTACCTATTGACATATATTCGGTAGCTACCTCCTATTACGGGAGGCGTTCCCCTATCCGCCACCCGGGGACCCGACTTCGTAGCGTGGCCAGCGCTCGGACCTGGTTCCGACACGTTAGTTGCCCTTTGAAGGGTCTTACTGCACACACGGTCAGATCGCAGGTCCCGAAGTAATGATGTCTTTCGGTCTAGTCATTTGTCTCACTTGTTTTTACACTTATCTGCGATTTATTTCCTAACAGAACATCTACAATTCCATTGCAGGAGATAAAATCGACTGGCTGTTCTGCAATTTTGATAGATCTGAAGGCGTTCCGTAAAGAACGTAACCGGTGATCAGTGTTAAAAAAGTGTGGCAGTTGATTACATTAAGAAACATTATTATATCTTAAGCTGTTGATCCAAAGTCACTTGCGTTGTGACATAAAATTCACTGAATCATGCCTCGGCAGAGCAAGGCGTCCGAACGTCCACCAAGGACATCGTCGGGAGAGCGTTCATATCTAACCGGTTACTGTCATGCACAGAGAACCGTGACGAGCGGGAGAAAGTTACCGAGCAGGAATCTCTCTGAGACGCTCTTACTGGATAAATATTTAACTTGCAAGCAAACAACGTGCATGGCAACTCTTCAGTTGATCTTTACCCAGGACCGGGTGCCATTTTCTCACATGAGAACTAAAAATATTAACAATTTTCCGAAAGTTTACTCGTAGCCTCGATTGTTTTCTTCGAGATTGAAGATGATGTTTTCGAGGAACCCCCCGAAACACCGGATTTTACTCGTAAGCGACTCGACTTCAATCTTTAATAAATCCTTTATTTCATTTCTGGATAATTTTTCAAAATTAGCTGAATAATTTATAATGTTGTATATAAGGTGCTGTGGAAATAGAAGCACAGCAGCGAACCGACCTGTTTCTAGAAGATATTTAATTAAATATATGAAGATGGTCTCTGATCTTTCGGACATCTTCATATATCATCTTCATATAGTTAAGGCTAACCGGCCATTGATCTTCTTCTTCTGTGCTGGATGCACACGCATTGCCCAAACTCTTACGGGACTCGGTAAATTGTCTGCCACGAGAAATGAGTGTAATGGGCAGGGGGCACTACGAATGTAGTGTGTGGACATGCAAGTTGGGAATGTGGGTCTCACTGGTAGCGTGCAAGGGATAAATCCCTGCAGTCGCACTATCCTCTGTGCCCTCGGTGGCTCAGATAGATAGAGCGTCTGCCATGTAAGCAAGAGATCCCGGTCGGGGCACACATTTTCAACTGTCCTCGTTGAGGTATATAAACGCCTATCGACAGCTTAGGATATAGATTTGATTATGATTTCAGGCCCTCTCTGCAGCACGACATTCTTCGAAACATGTCCTAAGAGTCATTCATCGTTTCCAGCTGATGGTATGACATTACGTGCAACACCTTCAACACCATCTTCCACACACACACACAGCAGGGAGAGAGAGGGAGAGATAGAGAGATAGAAAGAGAGAGAGAGAGAGAGAGAGAGAGAGAGTGTTAGTTAGACGAAGACGCCGACGAACCCACAGGTGTAAAGAGGAAGTGAAGTCGTGGAGCTCGGCCTACAGAAGCCCGTTTGGAACTAAATTTCTGCTGTGCATATTGTTTGAAAGTCGCTCTTGTAGACAGATAATCTTCGTAGTTACAATGTTAACGTAAATGGGGGGGGGGAGGGGGAGGGGGCGAGGACAAGGAATTTTGTGCGCGTTCCTCTTATACACCAACTGAGTTTTGTGTACTTCCTAACTAAATTAATTTCTTTCGTACTTTGGGTAGAAATGAAGAAATACCACTGTAAGGTAAGTCTTTATTCACGTTTCGTGTTACACGTAGCCAGGCGCAAATCGTTCTACTTGACATCGCACCGTTAGTTTGCATGACCACATTCAGATGTTTAACTCTGTTGTGTTGGTGACAGCGGTGAATGCAAGTTTACTTTTTACTCTTTTATCAGGTACTGTGGGAAACGCGACCCAAAGCCACTCGGTCATGGAATAAGTCAGTACATTGATTACAAAATTCTGATTACAAAATTTACAAACTAAAGAATTAAAGAATTAATAAAACGCCAAAATAATGGTGAGAGAGAACACGAATAAAGTTATAACTACTGCGAGGAACTCGGGTACAGAATAGAAGGAATGTGGCACAAAGAAGCGTTGCAACCTGGATTTTAATACTTGAAATTTGTAAGTCGTTTCGTTTTCACTTCTTGTGGAAGCTCACCGAAAAAACTGTTGAATACGGCACATCTTTCTGCATAATGTTTAAGGAAGCGTCATCCAAGTGCATAATGATTTTCCGCCTAGTGTTCCCTGTATGAACGCTGCAACACATATTAATGTAGTTTTTTTTTGTATGATGTAACCAAGCCTACCACCCACGAAATACGTCAGCAGATCGTTGGAGCTGAACGTCCCCCATCGGATGGAGACATCGATAGCAACAGTCTTACCTTACTCATCGCATAACAACTGGACAGGTTTAGCAATAAACCTGTGGATCTGGAGCACATTCTGATTGGTGTGAATCGCCCCTAATTCGTTCTTAACGGTCCAATTCTGGTTACGAAAAGTCTTTCAACAGCAGGAATCGAACAGGCTTGTTGACTGTCACTGTCGCTGAGACCAGTATTCATCAGGAGTTGTTGTTGTGGTCTTCAAAAAATGGTTCAAATGGCTCTGAGCATTATGCGACTTAACTTCTGAGGTTATCAGAAGCCTAGAACTTAGAACTAATAAAACCTAACTAACCTAAGGACATCACACACATCCATGCCCGAGGCAGGATCCGAACCTGCGACCGTGGCGGTCGCCGGGCTCCAGACTGTAGCGCCTAGAACCGCTCGGCCACTCCGGTCGCCTGTGGTCTTCAGTCCTGAGACTGGTTTGATGCAGCTCTCCATGCTACTCTATCCTGTGCAAGCTTCTTCATCTTCCAGTATTTACTGCAACCTACATCCTTCTGAATTTGCATAGTGTATTCATATCTTGGTCTCCCTCTATGATTTTTACCCTCCACGCTGCCCTCCAACGCTAAAGTTGTGATCCCCTGATGCCTCAGAACATGTCCTACCAACCGGTCCCTTCTTCTTGTCAAGTTTCTGGCGAAACTCCTCTTCTCCTCAATTCTATTCAATACCTCCTCATTAGCTATGTGATCTACCCATCTAATCTTCAGAATTCTTCTGTAGCACCACATTTCGAAAGCTTCTATTCTCTTCTTGTCCAAACTGTTTATCGACCATGTTTCACTTCCATACAAGGCTACACTCCATACAAATACTTTCAGAAACGACTTCCTGACACTTAAATCTATACTCGATGTTAACAAATTTCTCTTCTTCAGAAACGCTTTCCTTGCCATTGCCAGTCTACATTTTATATCCTCTCAATTTCGACCATCATCAGTTATTTTGCTCCCCAAATAGCAAAACTCCTTTACTACTTTAAGTGTCTCATTTCCTAGTCTAATTCCCTCAGCCTTACCCGACTTAATTTGACTATATTCCACTATCCTCATCAGGAGACTAGCAGCAAATTGTTGTTTTGACGTAATACAGTCGGCCGTTAATCCTATAAATCGATCAGATGACATCTGATATAATTTCCCAATTTGTAAACGAGCGCTTAGTGAAATGATACTACCACAGTGTTGCTGAAATGCATACGAACAGGTAAAAACTGGGAACCTGTAGACAGCCGGAAACATCAGACTATTAATTACGATAAGGCTAAATAAGCAACTCCTAAAAAAAATTACCTCGGACAAATACAGAATACGTTTGCTCTAGTAAAACGCTATTGATGAAGCCTCGTAAACATCGTATTTCCTTCCATTCTGCTCTGGCATCTCGCAATATGGTTGCCGTCAGTTTACATGTTAAAAAGTTTTAATTTAGGATCAGTTTCCTGAGCGTATCAGGATTGTTTCGGATACGTGTGACGTACTGTGACGACCGACGTTGAACAAGAAGCATGCGAGGGTCAGCTACACAAAAGAATCGTCTGCTACGACCCTGGAAGTCTGCTACGACCCTGGAAGCGTTCACTGAGCGCAAGTGAAGCCATTTAGTAGCACAGGGAACAGCTATTGTGCTTGCTGTGGTAAACGGCTGTGCTACTGGACACCACACACACACACACACACACACACACACACACACACACACACACACACACTGATATAGTCGTGCACGCGCGAAGAAAGTGGTAGGGGGAGAGGGATGTCCAGCAGTAACACGTATGAGGTGTGATCAAAAAATAACGAGCATTTTTGTTTTTCTGAAATAATCTTGATTTTTTTGTTAGTACCAACTTTTTCTCCTTTGTAGTAATTCGCCTCAGATATAATATGCTTGCGCCAACGCTTTTTTCCAATCTTGGAAGCACTTCAGGTACTCATTCTTCGTTATGGTGTAGAGCTCGTTCAGAGATTCTGTTTTTATCTCACCAGTAGAAACAAAACGACGTCCTTTTATGGTTCTCTTCGGCCTCGGGAATAGAAAAATTTGCTGGGGGAATGTCCGATGGATGAGGTTGCTGGGGCATCAAACCAGTTTTGTTTTTTGCCAAGAAATTAGCATTGCGGTGTCAATGGGACGTTATTGTGATGCAAATTGCAAAAGTGATTTCGTCACAAATCTGGTCGTTTTCTTCGGACTGCTCCATGCAAACGGCGCATTACTTCCAAGTATTATCCCTTTTTGACCGTACGACCACACGGAAAGAATACATAATGCACTATCTTACTGTAACATCAAAAAAACAGTGAGAAGAACCTTCACATGTAATCGAACCTGTCGATTTTTTTTTGCGGTCTTGGCTCTTCAGGCAGTTTCAAATGGCTCTGAGCACTATGCGACTTAACTTCTGAGGTCATCAGTCGCCTAGAACTTAGAACTAATTAAACCTAACTAACCTAAGGACATCACACACATCCATGCCCGAGGCAGGACAACTTTCTTTAGAAGTTCTGGATCGTTGGTGACTTCAGTCAGTAGTTCCAGAACGATGTCTACCCGACGTCGTTTTTGGTCAAAATTCGACGTTTTCGAATAAATTTTGATGCTACAATTTTTCGTGCTCAAAACAGCCAAAAAATTGCTGGTATGAGCCAGAGGATACGCCGACATCATTAGCAATCTCTCTGAAGGTGATCATTTTCGTTACTTCTTCCACACTGTTGTCAGTAATTGATATGTTAGGGCGCACTGAGTGGTCGATGTCTTCAACGCCTTCTCGGCCCTCTTTAAAACGTGTATACCACTCGTATAAACTCATGTCTTACTGATAGTAGATTCGCCAAAAGCCACAGTCAACATTTCGAACGCGACGCTGCACTTCATCCCATTTTTCAAGCAAAATTGAAAGTAACCCTTCGCCGAGTACTCAAAAACACGTATAAGCTTTTCGACTATCAGCAATAAGATAAATATGCAAAGAGCTGAAAATGCGAACATACATCGGGAACTTGTGTACCAAAAAATTAAAAAAATTGAAAATCGGTTAGTCCACGATATTAAAAAATTCTCATCACTTTTTGATCGCACCTCGTATATTAAATATATCCTGCGCGTGAGTCTGAAAGTAAATTGCAAATCGTAAATGATAGTATTCCGTTATTTTTTTAAGTGACTTAGTCTGACATTGTTGCTGCTAAAATACTCAGCAAACAACTTGCCGTCATGATGTTTTGATAAATACCGTTGCAACCCAGATGAAAGTCTTCGGTTTCCATTGCTCATTTAATTATTATATTTGATATTATTCTGATTATAAGAAGCTGTTTAGTTAAATCTGTTTCAATGCTGCCTAAAAATAACGATCGATGTGAAATGAGAAGAGCAGCTGCATGAAACTTTGGTCGGACATTATGCAGATGCTTGCATAAAAGGTAAGCCCCGCTCAAGACGACCACCAACTCGAAGGGATACGTGACTGGAGGCTGCGGTGTATGTCGAACGTTCACCAAAAAACTCCATTCCTAAGCGGTTGCGGGGCTTGGAACTTCCATTCTCGATACTGCAAAAACATATGAAGAACAATTTGAAGTTAGACATTTAAACCTTCGTTTGCAAACGAACAGAGTGATAATAACATGCAAAAACGTCATCTGGCTTGTCGGTGAATGCTCGATGTCTTCGCAACTCTTCCTTCAAAAGGAAAAATGTTTTTCTCGGATGAATGTGCACTATATCGCAGTGCAAAAGCGACATCATTTATTTCTGGAGTAAAGAAACGCAGATTTTTATGAAGAACTTGAACACAACCCATCACATGTCATGATCTGGACTGCAGTGTCTACAATCCATTTGACACGTACATATTTTTTTGATTGTGCTGTGGATTACATTGCTGTCTCATCATATTATGTGATTGTTTTATTCCACATCTGCAACATCTGGAACTGCTCAGTAGCGTATTATTCTAGCAGGATGGAGCACCAGCCAGTCATGCTATTGCCATTAGAAAATATCTCAACTTCGAATTTCCTGATACATGGAGCGGACGCGGTTCTCTCCATTTCCCTGCACCTTTGGAGTGCCCTCTCCCCCCTGAAGTCCAGATCTATCATTTTGCGCATTTTGAGACAATTCATTGTGGAGTAAACAGAAGGTATATTGCCTCACGTTAAGAGACGGTTGAAGAACTTAAGGATGCTGTTCCACGTGCGTTTATTGCCATCACGCCAGCAATGCCGAGGAGAATTTCACGTTGTACATGAAGGAGAATCGGGCGCTGATAACCTCAGCGTTGAGCGCCCATAAGCTCCAAACACAAACACACACATGAAGGAGAATCATACTCTGTTATGAAAACTATGGTGTAACACAGATGATCTAGAATAAATAATATAGAAGAGTAACACTACCTAAAAGATGTCACCATCCATGATGCGTGACGAATACAGTGCGACCACAAATGAATATGTGGGCATGTGATAGGAGGTAATGGGACTTAATAATCACTCTGCAGAGAAGCGCTAACATCATTACCAAACTTCATGGTCGCAGATTGAATTTTTTGTTCGAGCTCACAACTAAAATTTCGACTGCCCTCTTAAGTAGGTAAAAATTAAATCGCTAAATGGAATAGATACCCAAACACATTGCTTCTATCCTTGGCTTTGTCTCCTAAAATTTTTTTTCGATAGACGTCTAGGACACAGTTTTTCAGTGCAGACTGTGCACAGCTGACAGAGCTGTCACCTGCGTTCGCCTGGCGTGTGCGAGGCGTGGGTCCGGGCCGTGCCTTTGTCACGGTATCACCCCTGTGGACACGTGGCGGCTGCCAGCGATCCCATCTACACTTCGCACTGGACAGCTGGCGCGGCCCACGCTTGCTATTCTCACAAACATGCCCTCCTCGCGCAGACGTAAAGGTTTGTCAATAAGCTGTCTTTTGTGCAGCCTGCAGTTGTTAAAAGTTCAGCAACTATTGAGACCACTGCGCACTGACAACCTCCAGTATCGATGGTGCCACGTATTTCTGCACTCCGCTTAAAGGGGCTGAAATGCACGGTAATGCTCAGTAACATATGAAAAGGCACAGTATCAGCAGTGAAACTTTTGCATTCCCAAAAAGAAAATGTATTATATTCGTTGATGACGATGTTCTGTCTCAGTCCCTCTCTATATATAGATTTGTGTATCTATTTTGCTCCAATCTATCGGCCTTAGCTGCAGTTTGGGGTCTTGCTCTGTCCTGCTAGAATGTGCCAGTTGGTACTGTACTCAGGTAAGGTGTGACAACAGGAGTTATCATTCTGGCTACGTTGTGTACCAGTAACCCACTTCTGTAACCGATGTCGCTAACGCATACCTACGCGGTGGCGTTCGAACTCGGAGATACCCCGGTTTGAATCCTGATGGCGGATAAAATTGTCACTGCCAGTATTTGGCCAGCAAGAGGTGGAAGAGGTGGTGGCGTAAAATTCCTGATCACTACTCTTCCGCCAATATCCCCGATTATGTTCCAAACCTCTCGACAGTCTCTCGTGAAATGAGGGCATTTGACAATTGACTGTGATCCGTCAGCCGGATGGCGACGTTAGAGGTTCTGGTCAGTACTGATGAAAAATGGAATTCGCGTCCCTGAAGTGTACAGATTAGGCCTACAAAAGCATTCTTTTTCTTCTGAAAGTATTTTAGAAGTTACAGCGTGTTGAATGGAACCGTTCTCCGACCGTAATATAAGTGACTGTAGGGGCTCTTTGAAGTGGTTGAAGAAAAATTCGATCAGTATACGAATATCTGTCCAGTGAAGATTTGCGTAAAAGATGCAACGGTGCCAATACACAAATGGCAACGAGAGTCTCGACGTGTTCATTTTGAAACTAGGTAACGAAACATCTTCATCGTGGAGCAAATGCTGTTGAAATATCAGCGTATACAGTTTCAGGTATACTCAAGGAAGATTATTCATCCATTCTGAAGACGAACGTGTTAAGAATCGTGATATAGCGAAGAGCAAAAACGTAGCGGAGTTATCTGACAGGAAATGTGTGGCCGCCGCAGAACAAAGATGTCTCAGTTAGTTAAAAGAACCCGGACTGAAAAAAAACAAAAACAGCACAAAATTCAGAAAGAGCATGTTTGAGGGAGGGGAAGGATACGTCTATGATCCTGGGATCGCAGATTAACCGTTTTGAAACAACTTTTTTTTGTTACTTCAAAATTTAAATGCATTTTTCTAGAAACAGTATTTTTTAGGGAGCGAAGCGCTCAAGAGGATCGACAGATTGACCAATTCATTTGATTTTTTACATGAAAGATAATTAAATTTAAGTGGTGTTTTTTATTCTAATTTTAAATAATTTTTTATACATTTGAACTTAGAAAAAGTGCCAAGAAACTGACTTGTTTTTGAAACATCTGCCATTTTTGTTTCGAGGTACTTTCCAAAACCCCATCGTCATGGACCCCATATTCATTGCAGTTTAAGAATTTTCTATTTTTACGGTTTTCAGAAATAGCCACGAATCTGTACAAAGCTTCGAATAAACCAGAACACGCTACGAAGCGCATACTTTGACAAGGGATACAGCTGCCATTTTTAATTTGTTACGATATAAAAACAGTTTTCTCATACATGAATGTACGTACCACTTTAATAAAAACAATTTTTGAATGAAAAATATTATAAACTTCACCAATTTTTCGTGCCTCTCGACCGGGACCTCTCCTTAAGCTCGGCGGCCCCCTCAAGGCTATTCGAGAAGTGCCGGCGAGATAATTCACCCTCTTCCTACTCATTATCATCATACAACTCAGACATAACACCACACTCTACGCACTTCCAATACATTCATCTACACCTCACGAATGCACTACGACAAAACTCTCAAGGAAATGGGCCCAGGTGCGTGGAAGGAGGACTAGGCAGTTGAACTCACACCATGGGACTTTCCGGCCTACTATGCCATACGGCATAAAATTCGGTTTAATTTCCAGTTCAGTCCTGTTGTCATATCCGTTAGCCCCTCATATTACGATTCCATGAGTTGGAGACACATTGGTCTCAAGAATCACTGTTAACTTTCTGTCTGACCGCAACAAAAAGAAGCGAAACTCATTGCTGAACATCGTAGAATGCCACTCAGTGTCCCAGCTGTCTCTGACTCTAGATCCCAACCCAACTCCTAGTAATCTGTTCCCGGCGGTTCGTTGTGGCATTCTACCTGTGACCTGTGCCCAGATTGCATCTATTGTCATCATTCTATGCGTTAGAGCCAGTCGAACACTCCTACGATCTTCTCGTGGTGTAGTCCTTCTGAAAGGACAGATGTGTGCTCTTCTTGCTACACTGTTGTCCTGAGTCCATCTCGCCACCACTGGTTTTGCAGTAAGCTATCTGCGCAATCAGTTGGTGTGATGCTCCCTCATTCCAATAATTCGACTTTTCTCAACATCCGAAAGAATGCGATAAGCTGCATGTTGTACACATCCTTTGGACATGTTGTGTTGTGATCTCCAACTGAAAACGCTAGAATAGCCCACAGCCATCGTGTGTTCTAACTATTCTTTATCTGTAAGAATAGTGTTTTTCTGTACAGAAAATACTGAAAAAAGCCTGCATAAGAGTAAAATTTTAATTAGCAAACCTCGCAGGCGTGGAAATATTGGTGTATCGGTTTGGTAGGTTTCGGTGAAGGTATTCATGGTGTAACACTTTACGCTTCTGTCGCCGGCCGCGGTGGCCGAGCGGTTCTAGGCGCTTCAGTCCGGAACCGCGCGACTGCTACGGCCGTAGTTTCGAATCCTGCCCCGGGTTGGATGTGTGTGATGTCCTTAGGTTAGTTAGGTTCAAGTAGTTCTAAGTTCTAGGGGACTGATGACATGAGATGTTAAGTCCCATAGTGCTCAGTGCCATTTGAACCTTTTTAGCCATACGCTTCTGTCAGTGTACCTCTTTCTTCCATTTATTGTTGGCTTATTATTAGCTGCAATGACAAGTCCGTTAGTCACGCCCTTACTGATGGATAGAGCTGTCGAAAACCATGCTCTTTGGCGCGGAAACCGAATGCAACCATCATTCAGCTCGCGCGCTTCGTAGAGAATCTTAAAAAGATCGAGGTTTGCCGTAATGTTGGACAACAATGTAACACACATGCGTAGCTCCCATTGATACTAACAACCTTACGCCTAACAAGGGGACCAACAGACCTGTTTGTCATGGATATTGGTGAGTCTTAGGTATGTAGTACAGTGACCTTTCCCGAGTACCTGGATAGCGACTTTTCATGTGACTTCATCAGCTTCCGAGGAAATCTATGTTTCAGTTTCAAGCGTACCTCTTTATCTGTAACATTCAACATATTCCGACCAAGTGTAGTGCGGGAATGCCGATAGAAGGGCTGCTCAAAAGGAACTAACCCACAATTTAGACTTTCGGTGCCAGCGGGATTATGACTGTTGTTAGATGTAAAGACGGTCATAAATTGTGTGGCTCTGATAAAATAACGTCTGTGCATTTGAAGTACGTACCACATAATTCTGTTGACATTCTGATGACTATTCACAAAACGTGTTTGCTACGTACTTAATTTCGTGTGAAGCGGCAGCAAAACGGGACGATATCTTACAGGTTTTGCAGTCTGAGCTCCACTAGGTATCGCAAATTCGCATACAACAACCGCAAATGGCAGGGGAAACCACCGACTGGAAGGTTTTGGTTTCCAAATGCAACACTAAGTGAAAATATGACAGCTGCACATAGCAGAACATACTAGTATTCAGAAGAATTTCAGTAATGTGCTTCATTTGATACAGCCAAGCCTTCCTTCACACTTATTTCTCTTTGTTCTACGTTTTACTTTACACGTTTCAACATTTTTTCAATTCCTAAATTAATGTAGATCATTGGACATACAAAATCGAAACACGGAAGAAGTTAAATTCACTGTAAGATACTCATAATTGAATGTAATATGTTATTCAGTTTTGTTGATGATGTCATAGCCATTGGTAATGTGTAATCTATGTAAAGGAATCTGCTTCCGATGTACTGTGTTACATGGGTTGTTGTGTTAAATGGAGTAGTATTAACCTTCGTAAAAGAAGTGTCAAGAACATCATTAAAGTACTAGTCACTTCTTTTGATTTATTTATTTTATTTATTTATTTATTTTTCTCTCCTGGGGTTACTGTGGATTTCAGCGAGTGTATGGAGTTTAGCTTCAAGTTTGTGACCTGCGATTCTGTAGTTGGATTTCACTAGTGGTAGTGTACCTTTTTTTGAGACAATGGATTATTTTTCTTTGTGATAATGGTCTATCTATGTTACTTTCATTTCTCAACAGACTGGTGAAATGGATGTGTTCAGTGCTGGGTGGAGCAGAAACGGCTATGGTCAGCTGTGGTGGTGGCTGTCAAGGTAGTAGATTTTGAAGGAAACAATAAGTACAAAGCAATATTTGATAAGTAGTACACTTCAGACTAAAATATTCAGCTTAGTTAAAGTCCAAGAAACAGATCCAAGAATATATCTTATACTAGTCAGCCAACCGCATAACATTACTGGCTCAGTTTACGGACATGAATTAAAGAAAACTAATCATCCCTAAGCCTATTTTTCGCGACTTTTGTGCACAAGAAACTAAGTGAGATACGTTCTGTTGAAAAAGTACTTTTATTGTGAATTGCTTAAACAAACATAAATTGTTTAAATCTTAAGAGACTGTGTTTAATTTACGATTGTTTCTGTGAATGTTCCTACACACCTGTTTTGATGGGAATGTGATCGTTATAGCTCAATCAGTAAAGTAATTGATTTTGTTTTTAAAAATGTGTGATCGTTATAGATCAATCAGTGTAACTGACTTTCATGCGAAGGTACTGGTATAAGTTTATACAAGGTATGTAACCCTCATTACCATACTCCAACTGATAAAGATGCAATGACTACACAACTTGTTTTAGTTGATAAGAAAGTGAAATTTGCAGAGAAATGTGAGACAGTTCATAAAATAATAGCATGGGATTTTGCTTACCGCGTCACAGGTATTGGTCCTTAGTAATAGATGGCATGTGCTCGTACCTGCGTTTCCATAGATATTTTGAAGATAGTCACAAATTTTTGTCTCTTGTACTGTATGTGTATCATAGAAGACATATGTAGGCAAAATGTCACCAAAAAGCATTGAAATGTTTTAAAATGATTTCTTTTGTCTTTTTTCTCTCCACGTAGTGATTACGTATATCACATGTATTATCTTAATGCATTGATCAGTTTTTCTTACATTTTGTCATACATAAACATGCAACGACTTTTTAACAGCATTTCATAGCTCGTGACAAAAGAAGCACAGTAACATGGGACAAGCTAATATTTTTACAATATTTCACACAGGGTGTCCCAGAAGGAATTGTCAATCGTAAAGATAGGCTCTAAAATGCTTACATTAAGAGCTATGAGCACTTGTTCAGAAAAATATATGTGTTTCACTGTAACGAAGACAAACAAGTCCTCATACCTTGATGAAGTGGGGTATTTCTGACATTTTAAATTAGGAAAATTGGTCTAGAGCCTTCATCTTGGATTGAGATGGAACAAGAGGGGTAGGAAGGAGGAGAGTGAATGGGGAGTGGAGGGGATGATAGGGGGAGGTGGAGGGTGAGGGATGACCTGGACATTGACATTCGGATGGACACTCACGACACTGACACCCTATTGCCCGCATTCGTATTCTCCTACATCCACTACTCACACACGCAACCTTGGCATGAGTTTGTCACATGTTTCGTAATTAACGGGCAGTCATCAAAGATCTCCTGGCCTCAAAGGTCTCTTGACCTCTCCCTCTGTGATTTTTACCTGTGAAGAGAGTTCAGGAATCAAAACACTGAAAGCATTATTGTTGCCATTCCTTAGACAGAGCTGCTACACGTCTCACTGTTGCTGTCTTCAGACCACAGTCTGGTTTGATGTAACTATCCGTGCTAGTCTAACCTGTGCAAGGCTCTTCATCTCTGCATAAGTACCGCATCTTACATCTGTTTCAATATGTTCACTATAGTCAAGCAATGGTCTCTCTCTAAAATTTTTGTCCCATACACTTCCCTCCATTACCAAATTGTCTATGCCTTGATACCTCTAGTTGGCCGGCCAATGTGGCCGAGCGGTTCTAGGCGCTTCAGTCAGGAACCACGCGACCGCTACGGTCACAGGTTCGAATCCTGCCTCGGGCTTGAATGTTTGTGATGTCCTTAGGTTAGTTAGGTTTAAGTAGTTCTAAGTTCTAGGGGACTGATGACCTCAGATGTTAAGTCCCATAGTGCTCAGAGCCATTTGAACCATTTTTGATACCTCTAGTTGTGTTCCAAGAACTGATTCCTCCTTTTTGTAAAGTTGTGGTATAAATTTCTTTTCTCCCCGATTCAATATTTCTCATTATTCAACTGATGTATTCACTTAATCTTCAGCATTATTCTGTAGCACAACGTTTCAAAAATTTTTACGGAGTGATTCCGTGATGATGTTACAAACTTTCAGGATAAATTAAGATAAATGTATCAGTTTGAGGGAAGAGACCTTGGTCCTGAAACGACCGAATCAAAAGGTCAAAATAGTTCTGATGCTTTTGTAGTGGAATACATGTAACAGTACTGTTGTTGCTAAAATCGTGGAGTACGAATCCCAACGACCACTTAGGTGTAGAGACTGGGATAATAACTCAACTAATCCAATGCAGAGGGCGTAATGTGTACCGACATGAGCAGTCCTGGTGTACAATGTCTGTACTGTAGTAGACTGCAGTGTATGTTCACAAGTAAAGTACAAACATCGATCAGCCGTAACCAAATGGAGTTGCACCCAGTCATGGAACTTGCACACATAATTTTTGTGTATGAGAAAACAAACGAAAGCAAGAAAGAAACAGAGAATTGGAAAGATTGTACAGGATCAAGCATCCGTGTAGAAGACATCTGGCTCACGCCACGTTTCCATGACTGTTCCAGTGATTAAATGAAACACAGCAGTTGGTAGCACAGTACAACGAACGAGGAGGACAACGAACTACACGGACTCCAGACTTAAAAATGCAGTGCTTGATCGAGTGGATGATGACTCTTCAATAGCCGGCCGAAGTGGCCGTGCGGTTAAAGGGCGCTGCAGTCTGGAACCGCAAGACCGCTACGGTCGCAGGTTCGAATCCTGCCTCGGGCATGGATGTTTGTGATGTCCTTAGGTTAGTTAGGTTTAACTAGTTCTAAGTTCTAGGGGACTAATGACCTCAGCAGTTGAGTCCCATAGTGCTCAGAGCCATTTTGAACCATTTTTTGACTCTTCAATCAGCGCTCGATCAGCTGCATGCGAAGTGAACGTTTCATAGAGTACTGTGTGGTGAGTATTACGGAAAATGTATTTAAACCCCTACCATCCACAGAAAGTGCATTCTTTGACTCCTGCTAACTCCGTGGTTCTTGCAGCACCTTACAGTCGATCTTTACTTCCCCGCGTATGTACTTTTCACGGATGACGCCTGCTTCACGAGAGACGCAATGTTAAACAGTCGCAGTAGTTATGTTTTGGCCCATGACAATCCCCAGGCTACAGTTGTGAACAGCCATCAACACAGATTATCAGTCAACGGGTCGACAGGCATAGTTATTGATTTCGTTCTAGACCAATTACTTCTTCCTCCCCTCTTAAATGCACCAGTGTACACAGTGACTCTGAGACATATCGTCCAGGTTCCTGGAACGTATCCTATTTGTTATTCATCAACGGATGCGTTTCCAACACGGTGGAGCCCCCACCTCACTTTGGACTGACGGTTCGTGAACATTCGGATCAGATATTCCTTGAAAAGTTGGTAGGCAGATGAGTTCCTATTTCGTGACCAGCACGTTCACCCACTGTCACCCCTTTTGATTTATTCTTTTGGGGCCACGAGGAAAGTTTTCTGTACGAGGCGCCTGTCGAGACTGACGAGGATCTCCTGGATCTCTTGCCAAGGACTCTTGCTGCCTGTGACACTGTTCAAACGACACTGCGGATTTTAGTGTGGGTACGACAGAGCTTTGTGCGACGATACCGTGCCTGCATTGACGCCATGGGGCGCCATTCTGGACAACTGTTGTAAATGTAACAGCTTGTGAAACTTGTGCAGGTAAACGGAATTCCTTATTACCGTGCCATAGATTTGGTATTTATATATCCGGTCTCTGTGACATCAAGTTATTAGCGACGTTACTAGTCCATCAACAGGGGATGGTGTTAAGGAGTATTCAGGGTTCGTAAGTTGGGGCCCTAAGTTTGAGCGCTGCACGAGGCTAAGGTGGAACTTGGATGGATTTTCACTTATACTCTTCGACACGGTTGTTTCCGGACTCGGGTTCCTTACCCCAAATTAATACATTTATTCTTCTCTGTCATCCCTGAAAGTTTGTAACATCACGGAATCAGCCTGTATATTGTTCTTGTCTGAACTGTTTATTGTCCACGTTTCACATCTAATAATGGCTATACTCCTAACAAATAACTTTGGAAAAGGCTTCCCAACTCTTAAATTGTGTCTCATTTTGAGAAAAATGCGCGTAGCACTACGTCGAAGTGAACGGTGGTAGCTTCTAGCATCTTCTATAAGGAGTAGTCGTCTTGTTCATTAACCATGTTAACTTATTTAATGTCAGACTTATAAATAGTTGCAAGTCAGTTTTATTTTGGCCACCCGGTAAGAACAACAAATACTCGTTAAACGTCGAAAGCCAAACGATATCACAGTCTAAAGACCAAAATTACTTCACAATGCATAATGCTTTTCTTGTAGTGTCTGCCACTGGAATCTCTGCGACGCTGGTTAAATAAATCTGTGATAAAACACACAGATCTTCTTTGAATGGTTCCCTCTGTAAACCATCTCTTCCGTCGAAAATTGCGTTTGAGAATTTTACAATGCTTTTAGGCTGGTATCTGCCCTTTCCACAACTACTTTTTTTTAATTGACGTTCCAGCGCACATAACCATGGCGCCAAATATTTTACAGTTGCAATTCACTGTTTGATTGTTCGCCAGCGGTGTACTCAATAATTTGTCTTTCTGCCTATTTAAACGCATGTGGAAGAGGAACATTGGCCAATGGAAAGGACACTGGACGTATCCTAGCTACGAACTTAGAGAAAAAAACAAAACATAAGGATAAAAGGCGAAATAAAAATGTACCGAAGAGAACAGGTCAGGATTAAAATAGTGTAGAAAATGATTAACTGACGAAGGGGCAGCGTATGGCGTCACGTTCTGAGGCGCCTATTAGTAATTCACATGTCAAACGATATATCGGTAGAAGGAAAACGTAAAGTAAGGATAAGAATCTAAACAAACAGTCTAGAAACGATCAGCACAGAATAGAGAGAATTGGAACGAGACATCAAACCATCCGGATGACTTCTGACTGTTGTTGTTGTTGCTGCTGCTGTTGTCTTACTGTATTCCCGTCTACTTCTCCCTCTACAGTTTACAATTTTTATTCTTCCCCTTCGCCGGCCGGAGTGGCCGAGCGGTTCTAGGCGCTACAGTCTGGAACCGCGCGACCGCTACGGTTGCAGGTTCGGATCCTGCTTCGGGCATGGATGTGTGTGATGTCCTTAGATTAGTTAGGTTTAAGTAGTTCTAAGTCCTAGGGGACTGATGACCTAAGAAGTTATGTCCCATAGTGCTCAGAGCCATTTGAACAATTTTTTCTTCCCCTTCACACACACACACACACACACACACACACACACATACACACATACACACACACACACACACACACACACACACACACACTTCCATCCATTACCACAATGACTATTCCTTGGTGCCTCACAATGCGTTCTATCAACTAATCTTTTCTTTTAGTCAAATTGTGTCCTGAAATTTCTTTTCTCCCCAATTCGATTCAGCACCGTCTCATTAGTTATTCGATCTATCTATCTAATCTTCAGCATTCTTCTGTAAAATCGTATTTCAGAAGTTTCTATTCTCTTCTTCTCTGAACTGCATGTTTCACTCCTGTACAAGGCTACACTCCAAACAAATACCTTCGGAAAAGGTTTCCTAACGCTTAATTTATATTAAATGTTAATAGATCCCTTTTTCTAGGGTGAATTTCTTGTCACTGTCAATCTGCCTTTTATATTCTTTCTTCTTCCCGCAGCATCAGTTATTTTGCTACTCAAGTTGCAAAACTCATCTACTATTCTCATAGTCTCAATTCCATATCTAATTTCCTCAACATCGAATGATTAAAATCGGCTACATTCCGTTACTCTTGTTTCATTTCTGTTGATGTTAATCTTATAATCTCTTTGCAAGATACCGTCCACTCTATTCAACTATTCTTCCAATTAATCCCTTTGCTGTCTCAGACATAATGACAATGTCATCGGAAAACCTCGAAGTTTTTATTTCTTCTCCCAGAACCATAAATCCCTTTCCTTGACAGTAATTGTTTTCTAATAATAAAACTGTAAAATGTTCGTGGTGGTGGTTAGTGTTTAACGTCCCATCGACAACGAGGTCATTAGAGACGGAGCGCAAGCTCGGGTTAGGGAAGGATGGGGAAGGAAATCGGCCGTGCCCTTTCAAAGGAACCATCCCGGCATTTGCCTGAAACGATTTAGGGAAATCACGGAAAACCTAAATCAGGATGGCTGGAGACGGGATTGAACCGTCGTCCTCCCGAATGCGAGTCCAGTGTGCTAACCACTGCGCCACCTCGCTCGGTTAAAATGTTCGTGTCTATCTGTTTCAACGCGCTATTCTCCGAATTTACACGACAAATTTTTGATGGAATTTTCACAGGTAATTTGAGCTTAGCTTTGAGACAAGGTGTAGGCTTTATTTCATCAAAATCGTATCACGGAAAAAAATATCGCAAAGTAAAGTTTTAGGATAGCTGGAATGTTTACCTGTGGCGGCGTAGTATACCAAAGAACTACTGGATAGCACTGATTTTTTTTTTTTTTTTTTTTTTAACCACTGAATTTACTTGGCTAGGATATACGGATTGACTGATTGCGCCCTGCATATTAAAATCTTAACGAAATTTCCTTTGTTTCTTTTATTTATATTTGACTTCTTGGCTAGGAGAAACGAATTTATTGACAAAGTGATCCTAAAAGATCGCCTTTTTCACCGACTGAAGCACGGAACCCTAAAAAGCGAGTATGCAAAGGCCCTTCTGTCTTCCGTTGCGCAGCATGGGCGTGTAGCTAGCAACAAATAAAGGTATATGAAGATTGGGTCGGCAACAGTGTATTCTCAGTAGGCACTTTCTAGCAGCCATAAGATACGCTGCAAGCAGTATGTTTCCAGGGACCAGTTACTACGTGCCACTTCCTTATGCAGTGGATCCCAGCCCGTGTAACTGATACCTGCGATGCACGTGGAAGTTGCTCTCTATATTCACTCCTGCCCGTCTCCGAGTGACTGGACTAAGCACCGTAGCGGCTACGGTACGGAAGAGTAGTAGCTGTGATCACGAAAATTTACGCCACGTCTACCGCGGGGCCGAAATCAGTTCGATAAGTTGTGCGCCGGGCGCGTGGGAACACAACTGAAACGAATCAGCTGGCGTCCGGCGGTGCGGAGGCCGCAGCCGAAACGAGGATCGCGCGGTACTGCCGGGTAGGGTGGGGTGGGGTTGGTAGGAGGGGTGGCGAGGGTACTAATCCCCGCTAATCCCGCCAGTGGCGCGGCGCGGGCTGGCGCCAGCTGCACTGGTCGGGCCGTCCGTCGCGCTCGCGGCGCCCTGCCGCCGCTGCTGGCGCGCCGCGTAAATCACCGCCTTTGCCTTTCGCTGTCAACTGACCCCGGGATTAGGCCCGGCCCTCCCGCCTTTGGTTGCGTAGCCCCGCACGACGAGTCGCCAACTTCGTAATGGCCTGCGCTGCTCTGCGGCGCTTGCATCTCTATTGCCTTCTCACTGCTGACACGACACACGCTGGGACAAAACTGGAGAACTGCCGCAGTTGACGTAGGATGCCGGCTGTCCGCTATCGAGAGGCTGGACGGACGAAAAGTTTGTCAGCTTCTGTTAAAGCAAAGTAGAGTAAAGTCGTACGGGATGAACGGTTGGGAGACACTGAAGGGCAAGTTCAGCAGACTAATTGGCAAGGTTGAGAGGTGGCATGTGCCCCCTCTCATATTTCTATCTTACTCTGAGTAATTCGATTTTCCTCTCTAATTGAATGCGGTGAAAAGTTGCTATTCCTTCCCAAGCGGTCTTCCTACGCAGCGTCTCTCGTCACCCGGGTGGTCTGGTGACAGGCGGGTTCTGCTGATCTTGAAAGGGTTAAGCCGACGGATGTGAGGGAGTCGAGTGGATGCTTTCCAGACGCCGACTCGACGCGCAGGTCGCCGAAGTGGCGTCAAATCGAAAGACTTGCACCCGGCGAACGGTATACCCGACAGGAGGCCCTAGTCACACGACATTTTTTCAGACGCCGACATTGTCATAAGAGCAGGGGCGACACGCCCACAGGGGCCTGACGGAGCGGCGGGGCTAGAGATCCCGTTACTTCGCAGAAACTTAGTGAAAACACTTTCTGGCGGGTTACCAGCGAGACGTGGGATTGACTTGTGTTCCCAGGCAGTCTTAGCGGGCAAATTCCCGCGTTTTCTGCAAAATCGTAACTGTGATTGGCTTGCTCAGGGGATAGCTCCGTGACGTAGCAAAATCGGCGCAGAATTTGGTGCCAAGTATCTCTATTGGTGGAATAGTAGTGCGTCGGCAATAGAGTGGAATTTTCCGCCGGTTTTCGAGTTGCTGATCGGAACGTTTAACCACAGCCACTGTCGTGGGGGTGGGAATGTTCTGTGTTTGGCGTGTATGGGTGCTCTTGAGAGGGTGGGCTCTCGCCTTTCGGTTGGAGTAGGTTACAAGACTGAGCTCTCGCTGCTCTGGACAGCCTGCCTTCTGTTGGCTGTCTAATATAGTTTCATTTAATTGTAACTGTTTGACGAAGTTGCTGAAGTTTCGACTTCAACGTAACTTTCCGAGTACAGTTGGCAATTGAGCATTCTGTGTACGAGCGACCTATAATGTCCGTCTTGAGCAGTTTTGGCTACAGTTGACTGTATCGGAGTTACTGCGCGACTTCGCTTGTTAAAATCAGTCACTGTACGGTCAGTAATTGTGTGGTGAGCCTTCTTCGTCTCCCTCAGAGGCGCATTTGTATTGATAGGAAGTCTTTAGTGTGGAACAACCAGACCAGTATAATTTGTTTCGGGCTATACTCGTGACATTATCATCGCCACTACTAGACGTCGAAGCAACCAGCCATCGCTTCCAGTATGCCAGATCGTGTCCTTGCAGTTAAGAAGACAGCTTGGTAATGTATGTCTGCAGCACCGGCAGATTAGGGAATTTTGCTCTGTGATAATCAGAGCTCAGCAGACCGCGCCTGTTCCCGTTTTTTCTTACGTGGTTCTGTCTTGGGTGTTCATTGTCTGAGTTCTCACTACTGTAACAGCAATTAATGTTGGGTTGGCTGGGTGTTACTCTTAAGATTTGAGTTGCAAGGAATTGGCTCCACATACCACTTGGTCATAAACGTCACAAGCTAGTTTTTACGGACAACTTCACCTTCACAGCATTTATTTGAGTATCCATTTGACGTATTGTAAATGTTTCATGTGTTGTGTTTATTATTTTGAGTTTAGTCATAACAAATCAAATTGTTATTTTTGACAGAACTTTCATTCTGTAGATCGGTAGAGCAACCCTTTCATTTCTCACCACGTTAATGAAACTTATTTATCAAATTAATTTCTATTAAATTAAATTATTGCAGGTGCCAAATTCTTTTCTACTGCACTTGCAGGGTCGATTAGAGTCATTTCGCGTTTCTTATTAATCCATGTGCAACAGCAAAAGTCAGAGTTAGAAAAGGGGGGGCTTAGAGCATCATTTCCATATGAAGATTCTAGAAGCATTTAGTGTTAAATACACTGCCAGCCCCGGCACCTCGCAAGGTTTCCCCTGTCCTTCGCGCACACAGGCACCTTTCCTTTGCGAAGTATGAGAGCTGGTACTGTGTCATGTTCGGCACTGTTCCAACGTCTGACCGCAATACTTCCTCGTCTGTGTTTTGCGAGATCATTTCCAGAAAGGCTTTCTATCTGCCAGCAAGGAGGAAGTTGTCGGTGACGTACAGAGCAAGAGGAGGAACTGGACGGTCATGACGGCCTTCCTCGTAAACAGACGTCCATAACTGGTCAGGCGTACGGCCTTAATTTTAAACTCTGAAAGACTGTTGTACATCGGACGTCGGTATCCTGCTGGGCCAGTACGGTGGAAGCTTCTGCATATGTGGTGAGTGTAGCGAGCCTAGGTTGCGCTTGCTCTTCGTGTTAAAAAGCACTGTGGTATTTGCTGAGTTCCTCTTAGATGGTAGTGAGCTGTATTGATTCCACCAACAGACTGTGTTCCCGTATTAAAGTAACCAGAGCGTTTCTCGGGGCGCTGACATTTCTGCTTGTTCTTTTTCTGAATTTCAGTTGCACTCACGTGATTAACTGTTAGTTCTTGGGATGGTACTGATTTTTACTCTGGTCAACAGTTATAGTGAAAGAAAGAGGTGTTGAACAGCCTCGAAGCTAAGAACGTATTATAATCTGTTGCAAGTTCGCTCCCCTTTGCATTTATTATGTGATAGAATCGATGAGCTGAATGCCTGGCACATGTGTGAAGCAGAGTGACGCATGCTCAGCATGCAGTGAACAAGGGAAGCTAACGTTGTTTATGCCTTATATTATCATGAATGTACTGTAGCTATTATAACAGCATTTCCTAATGTTATTTCGACGTGTTGAAAGATAGTTTTCCTTATGATTGCTGTAACAGTCTCTAAGCTGATTCAGTAACTATGTTTGCGTAATAATATGCCGAAGAGAACCATATGAACAAGAGTTTCCTTTGGTAGCTATGGCTGTGTGTGCGTACTGCCTGGGTTTCAATTTATTCTCTTACAGTTAAGCCGCACTGCCGGCCCTTCTCAACTGAAGTACATTTTCCCCAAGGACATTGTGGTTCATACGGAACAGGTAGGTACTACTTGTCAGTTCGTTAACAACTAAAGCATTAATCCTTTCTTCAAATGAGAATTTTTGACTGTTGGACTACGTTCCAGGCTTTCTTTTTCTAATACTGTTTTCTGTATTCACTGCTACTGTCAAACCTATGTAAGTAATTAAAAGATATTTTGACTAAAGCTGGCATGATGAGTGGTTATTTGCTAAACTGTTTTGTTAAGTGATTCATATGCGAGAAGGCTGGAGTCTTTGAAGTAATTTTGTCTTGTTCTTAAATTCACATTTCTTTAAGCTGTGAATCCACATTAGTTGGCTTTGTCCTGTTGAAGTGAATTAATGTTAAATTTAATAAATTTTTCAATAAATGTTTTATGTAAAATTTATGACTCAAGTTCATTCTGTCGCTCCACCTTTTTAATCCTGTCAGCCCAGTACTCCGTAACAGTACGTAAATGTGCTGTTAATTGTTGTGTGCCCCGCGGGGTAGCCGCGTGGTCTTAGGCGCCTTGTCACGGTTCGCGCGGCTCCCGCCGTCGGAGGTTCAAGTCCTCTCTCGGGCATGGGTGTGTGTGTTGTCCTTAACGTAAGTAAGTTTAAGTTAAATTAAGTAGTGTTTAAGCCAAGGGACCGATGACCTCAGCAGTTTGGTCCCATAGGAACTTACTATAAATTTCAAAAAATTTAATTGCAGTGATTGTAATGGACTCGTGTGGTTGTAGAGTCATCTTCGTGTTGAAGAAAATGAGAGAAGGGAGAGGGTGAAACGCGGTGCCTTTTCCTCGTGAACGGCGCGAAGGGAGCCGCCAACCTGAACGTCCCCATCGGATGGACCGATCGCCATCAGCAGTGTCACATGCCCTCACTTCATGGGATACCGTAGTAAGGTTTGGAATTGAATCCAGAACAATGGCGATCAGGAGCTTTCCGTCACCACCCATCCTGGCCCCTCTGCCGTAAAGGCAAAGGGAAAATTGTCAACAGCACTCGGCCACGTGGACGGCCACCAACCAAGTACTGGCCTTGCCCGATGTAATATCTTGTCAAAACCCAGCAAGTTCTCGCAACAACAAGTCCTCTGACCAAAATTTTTTGGGGTTTTCTGAATAGAGAAGCAAGCAGATGGAGAACCCTTAACAACAGCCTGCCTCAAGGATCGATCCTGGCTCCCATTAATTTTAATTTGTACAGCTACAAACTCCAACGAAAATCCACTATGCAAATGACATAGCCTTAACATGACAGAAGATATTAGGCAATGCAGGGGTACACTCTAAAGTGACATACTAACTTTGAACGAGCACTTTTGCAAATAGAGACTCTAGCCAAATTCATGTAAAGCAGTGGTCACATTATTCTATTTCATGATAAAGAGCTGACTGTGTCGAAATTACCTTCAATTACCTTCCTAAATACCTAGGTGTCACCTTCGATAGGACACTGTTATGTAAACATCCTGTCAAAAAGTAACCAGAAACAACTGAGGGAAAATGCAAATATGCTACACATTGCTGCAGTTTCACTTGTGTACTCGGCTGATGAAAATTGTGCTCCTTTATGGGAAAACAAGGCACATTCACCTAAGATAGATGTGCATCTGCATCTGAAAGAGGCCATGAGGACCTCTACTTCCATTCAGTGGTTGCCTATTCTATGCCGTATTTCTCCACTGGATCTCAGGAGACAAGCTGCCAAGGTACAAATTCTTAAGAAGACAGAATGTCATAAGAATTTATTTCCATACAGCACTTTCTAGTGACCACCAAAGATACACCTGAACTCACGAAAGCAGCGTTGGGTCAATTATCAGGTCATAGACGTTTTCGATGTCACCGAGAAGTGAAAAGAACACTGCAATAAACATTACCCCAGAACGCCACCTAATTGAAAACGCAACGCTGGAGGTTATAGCGTTTAATCTTCCCTGTCATGAATGGCCGAGACTCAACCGCATATGTAGGAGGCAAGGGAAGTCCTGTAATAGTTTGTCAGTCCCGCCAGTTGATGATGAGGCGCGAAAATTTCGGTAGACCGTCGATCGAATAATTTGACGGGGTACGATTTCTTCCATTTTTAGATACGAAATCAGGTATATTGAAGGACTCGCTCGTTATCATTGTGTTGCGAGGGACATGTAGTTTATAAAACAGTCATGTAATGGCCGGCATTCTAAGAAACGATTGGGTTTACGTGGCCGGCAGTCAAAGTATTAAAGTATGTCTGAAAGGCACCGAGAGCTGCGATCTGATTATCAAATATAAATATTAACCTATAAATTCAAATTCAAATGGCTCTAAGCACTATGGGACATAACATCTGAGGTCATCAGTCCCGTAGACTTAGAACTACTTAAACCTAACTAACCTAAGGACATCAGGATTCAAACCTGCGACAGCAGCAGCAGCGCGTTTCCGGGCAGAAGCGCCCAGAACCGCTCGGCCACTACGGCTGGCCTATGAATTCATTGTGTATGTTCTGTAATGCCGTATAATAATACTAAACAAGCGGCGCACTACACCTTTGTGCAGTCTTACTACACTTTAATAGAGCGCTCCTGAAAATCGGCATCAGGCCTTATATCGGCCCGGTATGATAAATTTTAATTTTCAATAAATCCTACTTTGCAACCGATATAGATATTTGCGTCATCATAAAGTTCCTGAAATTCGTGTGAGCTGCAGAGCACCGTGTGCATATAACATCTATATTTCTCTTTGTTAACTGTTTCTTCCAGTCCGTTGAAACTGTTATGCAGCTTAAAAAGCTATGTTGCCTCTCTACACAAGCGCTCTGTCTTCGAGAGAACGTTAGACCTTCGAAATTTTATTTCATAGTGTCCTCGCTGTAAAGCATTGTTCGCTACAGCCGACTTATTTTGTCCAAAGCATCAGTACCTCTTTTCGACTAAACGGCTTTTAAAACTTTTTTATTGCTACCCAATATGTACTTCGCCCTGTCTGCACAGAATTTTATATGCACCAGCTAACAAATAGCGCGTATCTTTTACTAATCTCTTTTTTTTCTTATGCTAGGGCTTAAAAATCGTTCTAACGCTCGCGTTTGTGCACCGACCACGGCCCCTCCATATGGAAATTGTTACGTAGGGAATAATCGGCCGTGAATGCGTTCATTGTTTCGAAACATTGATCCTCTGTAATAAGGAAGTCAATGGTAAATTCAGGTGCCCGCTGATGGAATGGCAGTGGCCTAGGGAATGTTATCTACAGTTCACAGCATCCACAGAGGAGGTACCACGCAGTATCTGTCCCCTTCATCACGAGTAACAACGGATGCGATGGATAACAAAAGGAAATGAATGCGTCCGGGTATACTAAGGGCGTGATTTCATGAAGCGGCGGATTTTGCAAGTGCGTGCTCGCCTATTGTACTATTAGTGTTGTGTCTAGACAAGACAGCCTAGACAGAATGAGAGGAAGCCGAAAGGCACGCGATACGCTCACGCAGATGGGCGTGAGGTCTGAAACAGGATACGTAATGAATGCTATAAAGAAAAGTACGTAGCTTCTGGAATACTTAACTTTAATCCATCCTTGTTGTATACATCGCTATTGACGATATAAGTGAGACTCCATAGATACATGCAATGTTACTAATGGCGCCTTGCTAGGTCGTAGCCATTGACTTAGCTGAAGGCTATTCTAACTATCTGCTCGGCAAAGGAGCGAGGCTTCGTCAGTGTAGTCGCTAGCTACGTCGTCCGTACAACTGGGGCGAGTGCTAGTCCGTATCTCGAAACCTGCCATGTGGTGGCGCTCGGTCTGCGATCACACAGTGGCGACACGCGGGTCCGACATGTACTAATGGACCGCGGCCGATTTAAAACTACCACCTAGCAAGTGTGGTGTCTGGCGGTGACACCACAATTAGTGTATCAGTCGCTGCTGTCCTTCCACTCAACAAGGGATTATAGTCAGAACTGTGAGCAATAGATGATTACGTCGGGCGGGTATTCCACGATAAGCCCTGCCTCATGGCAAAAACATTTTCCTGTGAGACAGAAATGCTGCTGCACTACAGTGCTCATTCGATCTGAACTATTTTCAAACTATTGTTCCGGAGTAGAATTGCAGATAACAGACTTAAGGCCCGTCCCTGCACATAAACGTGCTCTCTCGCAGTGCCTTATCCACTGGTAGGGCTGGAAGTGTGGTGGCCAGGTGGCTCTTATTTCTGCCACAGACGGGCGTCGTCCTATTCATCGTTAAGACGCCCAGGAAGCCTGCGCACAAGGTAGTACAAGCAGGAAGCAGCTCTGTGACGTTCCAGTAATTTTTTAACTGGGCGGTGGCTCCTCTGGTTAAAGTGGCAGTATTTACAACCAAAACGCTTGCTTCTATGTGCCAACCCAGTAAACTTTGTCGTCAACTTAACGAGGGTCGTAAATTTACCAGGTCTGTCTCTGAAATTGACAATTCTTCCTTCCGTCACATAAAAATAACTCTTTTGCAAGAACAACTTACGAAAGTAAACTAGTATTCCAATTCGCAGATACACAGGACGTCCATAAAGTACCACTATCGTTTCAAAAAATTGTGACTTAGATATTATTAGAGATAGAGAAAAGTGGTTCGTTGCAAAGCGTTTAGCGCCTCTCAAAGTTTTTCCTTTCTTATTCGGAGTGGATTTTACTCTAAGTGCATCAAAATGGTGACAGACCAGGAGAAGGTGCAATGTGTCATGTGGTACGCAGAATTCAAACGTTTGAGAACGGTACTGTAGAATTACGTTGCCAGTGTGGAAGAGTGTCATCGGCATATACAAGCCTGATGAGGAGGCTAGGCAGTGTTGACGACGTGTTCCAGAGTGCCAGCTGCATCCCAACACGGCCACAAGGTGATGCGGATTGCAGGAAGCAAGATCAGCTGTCCTATAGCGCCACACAAGCGGTTATCCTTTTTGCGTACAAAGTTCATATTATCTGAGCACTGCAGCCAAAAACTCGTCCTCTGTGGCATGGATTGGCCTGTTCCATGATGACCACGACACTGCTGACAATGACTGACTGAGAAAGCGCCTATTCTCAGATGTAGCAATGTTGCACATTTAAGGACGTGTGAATCGCCATAACATTATAATTTTGGTCTCCGAACACCCATACGACTTATGTGAACACATCCGTAATAGCCTGAACTTAATGTTTCGTGAGGCCTAGTTTTCTACGCAGAGAAAATCATAACAGTAAATGTTTACCTGCACTTGCTCGAACAGTTCCTGCTAATGCAGATCGAAGAGCTCCAGCTGTCCATCATCTTCCAGCATGTTGGAGAACCCCCACGTCGGAGTTTGAACGTGCGGAATGCACTGAATGACACATTTGCAGAGGAGTTGATGGAGTGTGATGCTCCCATCACATGGGCCCCGCGCTCTCCCATTGTCACGCCATTAGACTTCTTTTTGTGGGGTTACGTCAAGGATCGCGTGTACACAACACCAGTCAACAACATTGCTACGCAACGTCCACGAATCAGCGACGCAATCGGAATTGCTGAAGGTGCAATGCAGACACGCACATCGGCAGAATTCGAATACCGCCTTGTTGTTCTACGAGTCGGGAGTGCGGCACACAATGAAATTACGACATAAGAGAAAAATACTTTCGCAGCTGTAACACGGTTTACAACCCACCACGATTCTGTCTCTAATAGTTTCCAAGCTACTATTTTTGTAATGTGATAGTAGGACTTATGGACACCCCATAAAAATTTTCTCAAAAATGATGCGCTAAATATTAGCCGCATTATCAATACTCTTAGGCCGACCATTGGCAGCTTATGTGACGGGAGCACTTGGACGTCGATGTATCGCTTATTCAGAGCCTTGATCAGATCATGCCACAAGGAATCACAACTGTTATCAAAGGACATGAAACTGTTACTTATTAATAGTATGAAGATGGTTAATCTGTTATCTGATGATTGAAGTATCATTGTGCTTGCAGTAATTCTCTGTCCACGAGTGAAATTACCGTACCAAGACTATTTACTGTGGCTGAGATTTTTGCGTTGCACCGCCTGCGTGACTGAAGTTAGACCATAGCGCATTCTATTAAGCGCTTTTGTTCATGTTACGAGACAAACGTAATGAAGTAAAATGCATTAGATGCGATTCTCTCGGTGTTAGAGAAGGGTGTAGGTATAGAAACTTGTACGGGAAGCTGCACTCTGTATGCTCCGGCGAGAGGTAGGACCCTGCTCCTACCTAATAAGGGTCCAGTGTTTTTACCAGTAGTTCATCATCTTTGTGTGTAAATCTCGAAATCCGCATCTACGTCCAAATTTGTATTCTTCAAACTACTGTGAAGTGCATAGGAAAGGCCTCTTCAAATTGTACCATGTATATTAGGTTTTTTTCCCGTCCCATTGGTGTACTGAGCGCGGCTAGAATGACTGATTAAATGGCTTAGTAAGTGCTGTAATTAGTATAAGCTTACTTTCTTGGTTTCTACGGGAGAGGTACTTACGTACGCTGTAGCATATTCGTCACGTTATGCTAGTTCTTGAAACTTAGTAAACTGGTTTAAGAGGAACAGTTGGCGTCTGTCTTCAAGTAATTGTCATTTCAGGTTTTTCAACATTTCTGTGACCCCTCTCCTGTGAGTTACACAAATCCGTGACCTTTCGTGCTGCCTTCTTTGTACAGTTCAATATTTCCTGTTAATCCGCACCTATATGGTTCCCAAACATTTGGGCAAGATTTTCAAATAAGTCGTATATGTCTCTTGTAAGCATTTTCATTTGCAGACGGACTACATTTTACTAGGATCCTGCCAATGAAATGAAGTCTCCCGCTTGCTTTACCTATAGTTGAACAATGTGATCATTTCATTTCATAGCCGGCCGAAGTGGCCGTGCGGTTAAAGGCGCTGCAGTCTGGAACCGCAGGACCGCTACGGTCGCAGGTTCGAATCCTGCCTCGAGCATGGATGTTTGTGATGTCCTTAGGTTAGTTAGGTTTAACTAGTTCTAAGTTCTAGGGGACTAATGACTTCAGCAGTTGAGTCCCATAGTGCTCAGAGCCATTTGAACCATTTCATTTCATATCCCCACAAACTGCCATCCCAAGCATTTGTACGAGTTGACTGATTCCAATTGTGCCCAATGTTACACGGCAGTCATAAGTGCAAAGAGCACAATTTTACGTTTCTGAATATTTAAACCAAGTGGCCAGTATTTATACCAATTTGAAATCTTATCAAGAACTTACTGGATATTTGTGCAGCATTTCACAGATACCACTTCGTAACAAACAACATCATCATCTGAGAAAACTCTATTAACACGATCTGCCAAGTCATTGATATACAACATGAATAGGAAGGATCCTAACTTTCCTGGTGTACATCTGAAATTACTCCTACATCCTTTGATGACTTCCGCCCAAGATAAGATTCTGCTTTCTTCCTGCGAAGAAATCCAGTGACAAATTTCGTTCGATACCCCCGTACTTCGATTTATAAGGTATGGCGTGGTACGTAATTGCAACGTCTTTTTAAAATAATATGTTCCTGGGAAAATAGCGATGAGCAACACGCGACGCTAGATCTGAAGAACGTAGCCGGTGGCGTTGGGATGAGGGACGAGATATAAAGCCGCCAGTATTGAAAGCATCAGTTGAATCGGAGCAGAAGTTTGCTAGAAGAAAACAAAAATTGAGGATCTGGAACTGCTTGCTGGACTAACAGATATTTTGATACAGTGTTTTGCGTAATACCAGCAGACTTCCAGAAGTGACACATTATTATGGCAGGCCAAGTAACTGTTACTGAATGCTGTGCTACACGTCAAAGTGACACAGACAGATGACACAACTTTTCAACAAAATCACCAAGTCTCTGTAAACGACGGTAGGGACGCTCTACAAATCGTTCAGTTCCTCGACGATAGAAATCCGCTCTTTGGTAACGGACTACCTGAGAACGTCCTCACCGTTGGAAAATCTCTCCCCTCTCCACCCCCCCCCCCCCTCCTGCCCTCATATGTTCTTCCAGCTTTCCAAAAATATGGGAATCGCATGGAGCAAGACATATATTTCCCGATGCGTACCACCCACGTCTGTTCGGCCTTGGTCATATTATTGGTACCATTTCGCTACCAATGGATGCGACACTGTACGTGGTTCATGTACTGTCAGAATTTCACGATAAATCTGTGCAGAATTTAGAGGTTTAACCTACAAGAATGGTACTTGGAATAGGTTTCCACTTGCCGCGCCACTTCAGTCGAACACTGTGGTACAGCTGTTATCAGTACCGCAGAAGAACTGCGTCCAGAGGAAACTGGGTACATTTACTCTGTTCTGTCAATGCGTCACTCTTGTTGCGCTGTGGTCTTAGCGTGGAACTACATGTCCAACTTAATTTCTGAAGTCTCTACGTACATATTACGTTAAACCCTGCATTTATTTGGAAACACAGTTATTTGGTTTTTAGAAAATTCTCCTTACTTGGTGGCCGCGTCACTTCGTTCCGGATCTATTTCAGCTGGTCATCAACAGGGCATTTCATGTGCAGGCTGGTCCGCTGTAAGTGACTAAACGGTATGTTGGCTTTACATGTTTCCGTTAGCAGTTAAAAAGAATTTTATGGCTTCGGCTGCGGAAGCCTACTGAAATGCAGTTATGTAGTATTAGACATCTGAAGTATAACAGAAGACTACGAATAATGTCGAACTATGCCAGTGAAGAGAACCATTTATCTATGCCCTGTAGGAAGTACGTCGTTCCTCCTTATCTTCTCCTATTTCAGAACTGTCATTATTCTCACAATAACAAATGATAATTTTTAAAGAATAATGACGTCACATCCGTACACCTAGTGGTCGTCTACAAAAATAAAAGGAGGATCTCGTTTCTTAATTCTATATCTTTCAGAAATAGGCCCTCCCCCCCAATGGTTATCTATGAGATGAAATGGCCTCAAGACCCTACATATAGAACTCAAATTACACATAATGCTTGTAGCAGAGTGTCAGCGATTACATTGGATTTACTGTTGTTAAATTTATTGATGGCACCAGACAGAAACTTCAATATGAATTATGACAGTATTGAACATCTCATACCAGCAGCATCGTTGGTGAATAATATAATACGCAACGCTCGGAAAGATAAAGACTGTCAGCATGTTAGTTGAGATCAACGCTTGACACTTCCGTTATGCTTTCATAGGTGGTATGGCTATAGTTTGAGGACAACAAAACTCGATGAAATCGATCAAAATCACAATTGTAGTTGCCCTTTGAATTCTCAAATGTACATTATAACAGTAAGTACACACATATGTTTCCTAACCTTCAAAACTACCAACAATTTTCACAGAAATGGATGACTGATATTTCCGTAGTTGATTGATTCGCCACATACGCCATGTTGAGGTGGTGACGACCAGCATAGCTTCTTTAGAGTGTGCTGCGCCGTTCCGATTACGTTTGCTGCCCTCTCGAGCGCTACATTTTAGGCCTACCACGGCGCCAGTTTTCGCTTTAGACGCGTTGGGAACGACGTGTACACAATTTGTACGTACCGACTGAAGCAGTCATCGCATAGCATCAGTCATCCTCCATTTTTAATTTCAAAGAAATCCCAAAAGATTCCTGCTGAAACATTTGGGTTTTATCCTCTGTTTCTCTGCAAACGTTGTTGCACAGAGATCCTATAACATTAAAAATCTTCAAAAGATGCAACAAAAACTGCGTGTTCGACAAATAGGTTGGCTGTTCTCTACCTTTCTAGCAATATGATGCTGAATCTAATCGTTTTATTTCCCAAGCACTAAAGATCGGAAAATTTAAACAACTATTTCCATAGTCTCTGATGAGATCATACGAAGCAGGAGACGCAGTTTTCGGCCAGAAACTTCGCCTAACATAACGTTCTGTGTCCTAGAAGCCTTGTCACCAAGGAAAAAGTTAAGAATCTCAGCAGAAAACGCTTATCAATTGCTTTTTATTTTAAATTTATTCTTGCCTTACAACTATTAAACTACCATACCAGTCTAGTTGAAACTGTACTTCTCTATCAGTCCTGTGGATCTGTTAACAGATACCCGTTATTTTGCAACTGAAGATTGCGCTTTTACTCAAATTACTTTTCGCTTGGAAACATCAGGAACCTTTAGCGGGTCTGTATTTAGTTAGTGGTTGGAAAGGTTGGTGCAGTAATCACGCAGCATGAGAACTGTAGGCTGTTTTAACATTGTCGTTCAAGCACTCCCGTGGAGCTTATGCATCAGGCCTCTTCAGTAAGAGTTTCCATGTACAGAAACAGTCGCTAAATGTATGGAAACCAACTCATAGTGTGATCAGGTGAAATAATGTTTGCTGAAATAAAAAGATACATTATGAAAATTGTTACTTTCGATCCGCATATTACAACTGAGTAAAGTGTATCTGTCGTACACGAAAGATTCGTTTTGTTCAGTTTTAATTAGGCGGAACGACAGTAACAATTGTCAGCATAGTATAACATGAAGCTGAGGAGGACAGAAAACCAAAAGTTAAATACATTTTTGTCCAGAAAGAAGATCTTAATAGTGGTGACATTCGGGTTATTGATGAGATAAGATGCAATCATATTAGAAGACTACAATACACCACGTCATATACGGATCAAAATGATAATTAAATAAAAAATTCTCAAACAACTTGAAAAATGCTAGCAATACGAAAAAATTAAGCGAATCAGTGATAAGCTTCAACTATATGTTACTCTTACAATCGTTTGATCCACTTGGCCTGGGAGTATACTGTAGTCTTGCAGCATCCACAGCGTAGCTTCTCAACTGCTAGCAATAGTTGAAGATAACAGTTCTGCGTAGTTACACGATCAGTAAGGCAGCTCTATTTTGGCCGATGTGGCCATACGCTGATGCTGCTGCCCTCGTAGGAAGCTCTTCATATCACAAGCAAACGATTACCGGAAAATTGTTACCTATACTGTCAGTGTTATCATCATATTTAGAGGGATGAATTACGGAATGCTGTATATATGCGTCTTGATATCTAAACATAATCTGTTAATGAAAACAATATGAAGGCGATAGTAATTACTGAGACCAAACTATTATCTTCCCATCAACACTTGTACGTTTGGATACTACTGAAATCATTCGCGTCCTTTCGACGCACACTTTGTTGTTACTGCAAGTTGGGAGACAGAAAACTGTTTGCAGATGTTATGTTTGTAATCAGTACACATTGCATTAGTTGCATCTGGGACTGTCAACGTGGATGGGGCTTGCGGCCAGAACGGTAACACCTCTTATCGTTATTGTTGTTGTTCTTCTTCTTCTTCTCCCTAGACTCGTGCGGTGTCTTCACGGGTTCTTCATATTTTGTCGGACCTGGTGTTGTTAATCTTGGCTGGTAATACTCAAGACAGGTAAAGGCGCACATTCATGCGCTGGCCGCAGTTCATGAGGCCTCACGTAACTCTAGCAAACTAATGGAAACTGAGTGACACCAGAGAGAAAGGGAAAACCCCTCCACTAAGAAAAAAAAAGGAAACTACAGTCTGCCTTCCCAAAAGTAGCAGGAAACGTCTGAGGGAAACATCATTTCTCTGGCATATATCAACATATTCTGCAGACTTGTGTACACGGTCGTTATGATTATTCAGATACAGATAATGACCAATGCACGCTTCGATTTTATTTGCGTAAAACATGGCGTTGTCAAATAAGTGAGAGTTTCTTAGTGTTACAGCTCTTAAATTAATTCTATGACGCATGCGTTTCTCACATTTTTGGACCCATGTTTTTCAAATGCTAGATCTGTCTAAATTTCTATTTCTTGGACGTTGTGTTAAGGGGCTCCGGAACGCCCTATACTTGCAATGTTAAAATAAGGCTTATAAATTACATCTTTCCTCACAAAGTATTTGAGGTAGGAAGTTGAACTTTTTACAGATTATTTATTGGAATATTGGCTACAACTTAACACAGGGATTTTACAAAATTTTAGTTCAGTTATTAAAGATGATTTTTTTTCAATTGTAATGAAAATTCACAACATTTTTTTGCAATTTTTTATTTATATATTCAAAAATATACAGTTTTTTGGAAAAAGGCTGTGTTAAATTATGCAGAAGGTACTGTGTAACATTTACTGAAAGTTTGAAACAAATATGTTTGGAAGATCCTTAGAAAACATGTAATTAGTATGAGAAAATAAAAGTTTTGGGAATCGAGCGACAAAGATTGGATTAACTTTTTAGTGCACTCCAGGTCCATAGGATGGATTATCTTCATCCTCTGCAAACTCCTCCTCCAGCTTCCTCTTGTTCCTCCTCCTGTTTACTCTTGCTTGTATTTCTAGACTCTTTACAGCCCTGTCTGCAGCCCGAAGGCGTTCCTTGTCTAAAGCAAGCATCGCTCGTTGTTGTGTTCGTAGATTTTGCTACCATTTTCTTCAGTTGCAGCTACTGCAACACTGTTCCAAAAGGTGGTCATGTATGAACACTTATCACATTTCAGTTGTATTTCACTAGCAAGTCCTACGTGCTTTATTATGGAGAGTTCCAGACCAACTTCACTAGAATGAATACATCTTACACAGTTCGAAAAAATTCCTTTGAGAACCGACATATCAAATATTTCATTCACATCCGATTCGCCCATAAAACATTCATAGTTTTCACTCATTGAACCAAGCTTCTTCTGTAAAGTATTTTCTTTCCCACTTTGACTGCTATGGGCAGGTGTACTTGAGAGGTTAGGTTCACTCACTTGGTTATCGTCTTTATTGTTTACAGTAATAACACATACCTTTGGCTTTCCAACATTTCTCTCTTTCTTAAAAGTCTTCAGAGGATTTCTAATAACTTTACTTTTACTCATTATTATACTTCAACAAAACAGAGACTCAAGAAACAGAATTAATTACGAATATTTTCGAGATAACGACAGAGTAAATAAACATGAAACACTCGACAATCACACCAGCGATATATATTTAACCATCACAGGTTAGCCACAACACATACTTTATCTCACATCACTAAAATGTACCTGATGAACACGGACGTTAATAATAACACCATTTGACAGCAGTTTAACAGCGCCACAGTGGGTCACGCCCATGTAGAACACATTTCAAAAAAAATTTAAAAATAATTGTAGTCTTCGGAATTGAATAAATTATATATCTATTAAAAGGTAATAGTCTGCAGATTCAGAAAACGCAAAAAAGTACAAATTGAACTTTTCATGATTTTGAGCCTTTCCGGAGCCCCTTAAAGCACTGTACTAAGCACTGAAGTTAAAATTGTCACTATGGTGTTAAAATATTACATGTATTTTACTGCAATTATACAATTTATTATTACATTAAAAGGTTTTATTATAGGTCTATACTGTAGTTATAACGTAGGCATATGTGATATGCCAAAAATGTGGACAATGACAAGACATATTTCGGTGTGTGTGTTTGTGTGAGTTTGTGTGTGGGGAGGGGGAGGAGGTAGTCATTGAATCGGTAACAAACTGTAATACTACCTTCTCCCTCCCCCTTCCCCGCCCCCTGAATCGCACCCTGAATCTGTGCCCAATTCTTTTACCTTCCATCTAACAATGATGGTGGAAACCATTTATCCGTTGGAACGACTCGTTTTCAGATCAGGTGCATCCAGATAAGTTCTTTATGACAACAGTCTTCATTCTTTGACGATCGCCAGGACTGGAGAATAATGTACTAAAATTCGTTGCTAATGAAGTCTTTACTATAATTCATATCTGTCTTGGTCACTTAGAGATCTTTTACTACTCGATAGACGAGACAGACCGACAATAATAAACCCGCCATATTATTGTTCCAATTGATTGGCCTTCACAACGTTTCGAAAGGTTACGCACTTTGCCTCGTCTGATAATTGCTCAGATGAGTACATAAAACGTTCCCTTGCATACTGTAAACAAACACCTTTCGCTGCACTAACGAGAGTTCGCCTTTTCCAAATGTTAGTATGTCGAGTTCCACGACACTGGTGCTTCCATTGTTCTGACGACCATAATAATATCCGTGTGTGGTTTGCATGATGTCGGTTGTCCTCTTGTTTGCTACTGTAGCCACTCCAGACTGGTTCTGTCTTGGTGTGGAGGCAGGCAGGCCCCCTCGCGTCCCGTTTGCCCACAGCAGCAGCGGCCGCTGACCGCAGCTAAGCCTGTTGCGCCGCGGGAAGCCGTACGCGACAACAGACGCCCGCGGCGTTGTTGTCTGGCGGACAGAGGCGCGCGCCGCGCCGTTGCGTAGCAACGCAGCTACCGCCCCCGCATCCCCAGGGGGTCTTCGGCTAATGGTGCGCGCCCTCTCCCCAAATAGTCTCCCCGGCTCCGGAAGGCTCAAAGCCCTCTGCCGCCCCTCCCGTTGCATCATCAACGCATAAAAAGAGGAAACGTGTGTACGCGGACTCTTTAATAAGCTACAAAAGCAAATATAGTGTATTGTATGATTTGTTGACACCGTACGTAGCAGCTAACAAGACCGTTCTTAAGACGAAACCTTTATTAGTTCCGAGCTGCAATTTGTGCTTTGTTTTCAAACAATGGATAGGTTTCGGAACAGTTTCAAGGTTAAGAGGAATTTGCGATACCAGGGACCGGCTTTGACCAGTGACTTGATGCCTGCTGTGACGTCACTTGTTGTTGACCAGTGACGTGATGCCTGATGTGGCGTCACTTCTTGGTGTATATTTCAAACTGCAATTCTTTATAGCGTTATTTGCTGTCATATTCTCGATGGTTTAGACAGAAATATATTTTTAAATCACTGCTGTTTGTGAGAAATGAATATTGCCTCTTTTGTACTGAACAGAAATCTAACATTTCGTCATTTATTAGTCCATTTAATAGTTAATATCTGAAGTCTGTCGCAGATCCTAGTACTGCACCGGATTTTCTTTGAGCAGAGTGAAAGTGTTGAAAGCGGAATTCCTCATATTTCTTTGTTGATTTCGGTTTCTTTTTGTACTGTTGGGGACCTTTCTGTTCAAATAGCTTCAAAGTTAGCCTTGATCTGTCGTACGTGAAAACAGTCAGCTGCTATTGCTAGCCGGCCGAAGTGGCCGAGCGGTTCTAGGTGCTTCAGTCTGGAACCGCGCGACCGCTACGGTCGCAGGTTCGAATCCTGCCTCGGGCATGGATGTGTGTGATGTCCTTAGGTTAGCTAGGTTTAAGTAGTTCTAAGTTCTAGGGGACTGATGACCTCAGATGTTAAATCCCATAGTGCTCAGCGCCATTTTTTTATTTATTTATTTATTTATTTATTTATTTATTTATTTATTTTTTTTTTTTTTTTGCAAACATGTAAGTACTGCTGAATATCCTATGACTTAAGCCTTATTTTCATAGAAAGTTTGTATGTGATGGCTTTGATTTGTCATGTTTACATGCACTACAGTTTCTTTTAATTGAATACTGAAAGACTATGATAGTTTACCCTACCCACCCTAAAGTCCCCCCACCCCTCAACCTGCTCCCCGGGAATATGAAAATTATTGGTTATGTGAATTTCATGAAATACATGTTAAGATTCACGTTGTAACTGAATCACTATCTCCACTTGAGCTACAAAGCAAAAATGTATTTTCCTGTATTAGCTTCGATAGTCTTATATTTGTTCAAAATGGTTCAAATGGCTCTGAGCACTATGGGACTTAACTGCTGAGGTCATCAGTCCCCTAGAACTTAGAACTACTTAAACCTAACTTACCTAAGTACATCACACACATACATGCCCGAGGCAGGATTCGAACCTGCGACCGTAGCGGTCGCGCGGTTCCAGGCTGTAGCGCCTAGAGCCGCTCGTCCACTCCGACCGGCTTATATTTGTTCTCCTTTTTAATTTGTACTATGAATTGTGGTCTTCATTAGAGATGTGGGGTTTCTTACGATACTCGAATCATTTTCTTTCCGGCAAATAGTTAAAGTTATTGTCATAACCGTCTCGATTTATTGCAGATACATGTAGGCCTATGTACGAGTATCTGCGAATCGCGAATCGTAGTCTCCACTTGTCCTAAGGAACTAAAGTGAACTTTCTGATACTAGCTTCGGATATCCCCACCCGACCACCCAGACGTAGATTTTACGTGGATTCCATGAATCCCTATACCAAATGTCGTGATAGTTCCCTTGAAAAGAACGCGGTCGATTTTCTTCCCCAATCCGAGGTTCTGCTCCGCCTCTCAGGATGTCGTCGTCGGTGGTAGGCTGATCCCTGATCTTCCTGATCTTATTTACTCTCCAGTTAATACCCCAACTAAAGCGGCATCGCCGTTATATAAAAAAAAGTACACAATGAACGAGATAGCTAGGTGCATCAGACTGTTTTTTTTTTCGAATTCTATTGTAGTTTTTCGATACACTCATCTCACACCGCAGATAACGTTGGTTTCGCAGGGACGTCAAGGACCTTGGCTACATGAGGTTTATTCTTTCCTGTGAATCTGTGCCGTGGCAATTTTGCGAATACAGCTTTGACAAACGTTCTTGTCATTAAACCTATCGAGAAGCTATTCGATACAGCAAACAACGAAGAAAATGGTAAGAGAGATCAGGATTCAGCTGCTCGTCTAGATCGTGGTGTTCAGGGACGGCGCACTCAATTGTACAATTGGAAAATAAACTGACATTCTTCAAGAATCCATCGCAGCGTCTCTAGAATGAATCTTTGACTCTGCAATAGAGCGTGTGCTGTTCCGAAACTTCTTGCAGGATTTAAACTGTGTGCTGACCGGGACGCGAATCTGGAAATATTCCTTGCTCGGACACTGCTCTACCACACTCTTATTTTTGCCTTTTTCATTCTGATTCTTCGTCGTTTCTCTTCTGCAGTTCTGTGCGGATGTCGCACGACATCTCTCATATTTCATCGATGAGAACTTCACTCAATCTGTTTTATTACAGAGAGTGCCATTCCCTAACCGGACACGTCGAGCCATCCTGCCGGCTCCCCAACGAGTTACTCCAGCCTCTGACGCATGGCGAATACGGGATACCCAGGATAGCCGCCGGCTGATTTGCACCTCACCTATGACGCATACGTGTCCATTGTCTTAACTTTTGAGATACGTAACTCGGTGGCACAGCAAACACATTATGTTCTCTAACTTACAAAGAAATTAAATTGTAGACGAATCTCTGTTGCAAGCTTATTGAATACACTTCAAAAAGTGTCTCAAGACTTCGCGTCTCGTTTGCATTAATGTTACACGATCAAAAAGAAAGTCAGATTCATAAGAATAGTAACTATAAAATGTTTTGTGCAAGGGAAAAAAAGAAAGTTTGATCTACACCCAAGAGGAGTACATTCCTAAGCAGTCGCAGAGTCGATTAATTTTAGGCCTAAACTGAAGCGTCACTTCTAAAAATCTCTCTTTATTCTTATATATATACGGAGTCAGAAGAGTCATCAAGCATTCTGCGGAGAACAATACGTTTATGGTATCTAATTATTCCTTGTTTAATTTATCTTATTCATATTATCATTTACTTTAGATACTGCATTAAAGGAATACAGTATATGCGTTCCAAAGCTTGCACTGTGATTTACACTTCATTGTCTATACTGATAAGACAGATAGATTTTTACCTTATTTGTAACATAAATGAACATTTTTTTCTATACTAATAATGCGGCAAATGAACTCAGTAACAAATAATTACCGTAAACACATAACGCACGGCCGGCCGGAGTGGCCTAGCGGTTAAAGGCGCTACAGTCTGGAACCGCACGACCGCTACGGTCGCAGGTTCGAATCCTGCCTCGGGCATGGATGTGTGTGATGTCCTTAGGTTAGTTAGGTTTAAGTAGTTCTAAGTTCTAGGGGACTTATGAGCACAGCAGTTGAATCCCATAGTGCTCAGAGCCATTTGAACCATTTTTTGACATAACGCACGAAAAGTTCGGTGCTGTTATTTTGTCTAAGATGCTGCCGTGAAATGCAAGAAGTTGATAATCATGTTTGAGTTGTTTTTCTTATCTTACAAGTGTACAGTTTATTGGTACAAGCCATGAAAAGATTTACTGAAAATCACTTTATGGTTTTCAAATGAGTTTTCATGTTATTTATTTATGTTTATTGTGGTTTACTGCATTGTTGAAAAGATTCCTCACACTTCCATACTGGATTAAGTATATAAACTAAAACATCAATCATAAACAGTCTAATCGATTCACGGTTAACAGCAGCAGTGGTGGCTTAAATAGTCTCAAAATGTCTTCTAAGCAAATGAATAAACAAACATAAAAAATAGTAGTCTATGGCGTATCTCACTACTCTCTTTCACTTAACAGTTTCATGTTTTTCACACAAGCAATATATAGGACTGCCCGTGTTATTTTGCTATCATAAACAACTCATGTATAAGTAGTTTGTGAATTGGCTCATTCTACATCATTTCAAACAGAAAATCGTGCGAATGATCTACGGAACATGGACTTCAGTATACATTGAAATTTCATTACGGATTACGTACTTCCAGAACTGTGCACGGATTTTTAATGCACATATCCTCTCTGCAACTAATATTAAACAATATAGCAGAATAATTTTCATATGATTTTATGGAAAATTAAATGACCAAAATACAGCAATTACTGTAGGTAACATTATTTCTTTCATATGCCTAATACTGGATATGCTTTATGGTGCCAAAGAATGAATTTTAGAGGTAACTGTTGAACTCTCTCTCTCTCTCTCTGTGATATCAAATTATGAACGAAGCAATATTTGTAAACACTCCGGATTAACAATCTATTACATCTTGATGTACAACCCATTGTCTCTAAGAATGTCGGTGTAATACTATGGACCAAGTCGACAAGTAGCAACTTTTAACGAGTATGCCTAAGTCTGATCGTTAACTATGCAGTATATCCTCTTCTCTTTGTTGACTGTCTCCTTCGTTCTCTTTAATCGAAATGAACCGACTTGTATCATGTTCCAGCCATCGATTTATCTAGGTTTGACATTCTGTGCACTCATCGTATGAATAATGCTTATCGTAGACGCGCTGACAATAATTACAAGCAGTGCCTGCTATTCTAAGCAAAGGATAATGAGACAAACAGAAAAACATGATTAGTCATCAAATAATGTGATTCGTAAGCTGTTTATGTAAGAGTTTTCCGTAACTTATACCGTGTTTAAACAAGTGCGAATCTAAAGGTAATCTTTTGAACCGAGTGTTGAAGAGAAAAACAACTCGCCCAACACCTCAGAGGGTCGTATTTTCACTGACAACAACCGTGGACTCATTAAGTGAGAATGCTTTCAAGCAGGACTGATTTTCAATACGCTGAATTTTATTAATGTACCAGTACTGACTGAGGGTTAACGGTTTTCGAGATTATTCTCAGAATATTCAAAAACACAACTAGCTAACAGATCTACATATAATTATAGGGAAACAAGTTCTCAGGCTAATGAGAGTTGCAACTTATTCTGTAGAGCTTTCATCTGGTTATCAGTTCAAATAGGACAGCCTGTGTTGAGGTAACATACAAGAAAATTTACAAGTCTAACCTACAGTAATTTATACTCGCTCAAGAAATTTGTCTGAACAATCAGCCATAGTTTGATAAAGATCTTAACTGCAGATTTGATAAACTGTTGGCGACTCGAAAAGATATTGAATATGCGACGCAAGTACTTTTGATGTTTCTGCCCCTTTTCTGTCTCTTTCCCTCCCTCGATAATATGAAATATCTGACATGTAGCAAAGTAGATTTTAATCTAAGCTGGAACCGTTTCTGCTGGACAATCACTTCTACTGTATTGTTGAATTTGCAGTTAAAACTAATGGCATTTGTTAGGATGAAAGAATAGGATGTTTGATTTACTTGCAATATTAAGTTTATGTATGTAACGGCAAGGACTAACGTGTTTATTAATAATAAATTTACGAAACTGGGTATTTCTTTCTTTCTCTCTCTCTCTCTCTCTCTCTCTCTCTCTCTCTCTCTCACACACACACACACACACACACACACACACATACAAACACAGAAACAACAAAGATAAATAAACAACTCATGTGTAAGTAGTTTGTGAATTGGCTCATTCTACATCATTTCAAACAGAAAATCGTGCGAATGATCTACGGAACATGGACTTCAGTAACTAAGTGACTCGGAAGATTTTATTTAAAAGGACAAAGCGACAAATTTTTTAACAATAGCTTTTCAGGGATTTAGCGGAGCAACTCCGCCAACATTGTGCAACGTGTGCCAGAAAGTGATCAATAGGGCATTGATCGAAACTTCACGAAATGCTAGAGGAGATAGGCGTTGACGGTCTACAGAACCTGGAAATTAAGTAATTTAGTGGCTCCGAAGAATTTATTCGGATTGAAAAACGGCAAATTTCTTGTTAATGAGTTCTGATGCATCCAGCTGAGCAATTGTGCTAACATTGTGTAATATCAACAAACATGGTGGATGTTGACATATTGACATAACGGTGTAAACAATATGTGGGAGTTACAGCACGGTGACGTCATAGACGAAAAAATTAGTAAAATTGTCGGATAACGTAACTCAATGATGGCATGTTGTCATCGCAATGAGAGTCCTTACACCGCAACTGAAGCCTTGATGGTCATTTTTTACCTAGAGATAATCTCGCAATGGCACAGGACTTGTCATCATAATACAATGAAAATAAATAGCTCAAATATACACACATCTTGGATATCTGCGGACGTTTCTGCGACGATAGGACAAGTAATGACGAGGCTGTGATTTAGGAATGTACAGTGGAGAAGTAAGCGGGCTATTCAAAAGAAAATGGACAGATTTTGTTATTACGTTTTCTATTCGTTTCAGTGTTGAGGGGAACAGCTACTGTAGCTACTATGAAACTGTGTAACGTTTACAAGACGGTGATAGAAACGATATCGATCGCAACGTCAGAGCAGTTACACGGCTGGGAATAAGGCGAGTGAAGGTTTATTCCAGTTGACGAAGTGTCGCTCTGCGAAAGAGCGCGAGAGGTTCAGGCCTGCAGGCGGCGGGTGGAATGCGAGCCGTGCCGTCACTGACCTGAACGTGGCGTCGGCTGCGGGCTACCGGCTGCGAGTTGAGGCTGTCCGCGGTGGCGGCGGGCGTCGCGGCGACGGCGTCGACGTCTGCGTTCTCCACGACACGCGGGCCGAGCAGGCGGACAAAGGAACGAGCGGTCGCGGCTGCGTGTCGTGTTCCGGCTGTGGCTGCGGCTGGTGCGTGCTGCGTGCTGCGCTGCGTGCGTGGGGCACGTGTGGCCGGGCGGTCGGCGGCGGCGGCTGGCGGCCCGCGCCGGAGCCAGCATGGCGGCGGCGCCCTGCCCATTGGCGGAGGCGCGCAGCCGCGGGGGGCGGGGCCGCCGCCGCCTGTCCGCTGTCGCTGGCCCGGCGCCGCGCCTCGCGTCTCTCTTTTTTTTCCCGCCCATAATAATTACCGCTGCAGCTGGCCACGCGCACGCCACAGTCGCTCCCGGCGATGTCTACTGCACACCACGATTTCTCTTCCTCATCGTGGTAAATCGCTAAGATAACTACCGTGTTTGGCTGGAATCGATGATAGATTCACCTGTGCGTAGCCCCTGGTTTAGGTTGGGTTAAAAGGTGATAATTTGGTTGTGGGTTGATAGAAACCAGCAACGTCAATGCCAAATAGACTAAAGGTCGCCCCGTAGCGTAGTCTAATGTTTACGTTCGCGCCATATTAAATCGGCCGATTTCAGCTGAGCGCCAGTTGAAAAGAAATTATCGTTTCTACATCTACATCTACATTTATACTCCGCAAGCCACCCAACGCGTGTGGCGGGGGGCACTTTACGTGCCACTGCCATTACCTCCCTTTCCTGTTCCAGACGCGTATGGTTCGCGAGAAGAACGACTGCCGGAAAGCCTCCGTGCGCGCTCGAATCTCTCTAATTTTACATTCGTGATCTCCTAGGGAGGTATAAGTAGGGGGAAGCAATATATTCGATACCTCATCCAGAAACACACCCTCTCGAAACCTGGCGAGCAAGCTACACCGCGATGCAGAGCGGCTCTCTTGCAGAGTCTGCCACTTGAGTTTGCCAAACATCTCCGTAACGCTATCACGCTTACCAGATAACCCTGTGACGAAACGCGCCGCACTTCTTTGGATCCTCTCTATCTCCTCTGTCAACCCGACCTGGTACGGATCCCACACTGATGAGCAGTACTCAAATATAGGTCGAACGAGTGTTTTGTAAGCCACCTCCTTTGTTGATGGATACATTTTCTAAGAACTCTCCCAATGAATCTCAACCTGGCACCCGCCTTACCAACAATTAACTTTATATGATCATTCCACTTCAAATCGTTCCCCGCGCATACTCCCAGATATTTTACAGAAGTAACTGCTACCAGTGTTTGTTCCGCTATCATATAATCATACAATAAAGGATCCATCTTTCTATGTATTCGCAATACATTACATTTGTCTATGTTAAGGGTCAGTTGCCACTCCCTGCACCAAGTACCTATCCGCTGCAGATGTTCCTGCACTTCCCTGGAATTTTCTAATGCTGCAACTTCTCTCTATGCTACAGCATCATCCGCGAAAAGCCGCATGGAACTTCCGATACTATCTACTAGGTCATTTATATATATTGCGAAAAGTAATGGTCCCATAACACTCCCCTGTGGCACGCCAGAGGTTATTTTAATGTCTGTAGAGGTTTCTCCATTGAGAACAACATGCTGTGTTCTGTTTGCTAAAAACTCTTCAATCCAGCCACACAGCTGGTCTGATATTCCGTAGGCTCTTACTTTGTTTATCAGGCGACAGTGCGGAACTGTATCGAACGCCTTCCGGAAGTCAAGGAAAATGGCATCTACCTGGGAGCCTGTATCTAATATTTTCTGGGTCTCATGAACAAATAAAGCGAGTTGGATCTCACACGATCGCTGTTTTCGGAATCCATGTTGATTCCTACAGAGTATATTCTGGGTTTCCAGAAATGACATGATCCGCGAGCAAAAAACATGTTCTAAAATTCTACAACAGATCGATGTCAGAGATATAGGTCTATAGTTTTGCTCATCTGCTCGACGACCCTTCTTGCAAACTGGGACTACCTCTGCTCTTTTCCAATCATTTGGAACCTTCCGTTCCTCTAGAGACTTGCGGTACACGGCTGTTAGAAGGGGGGCGAGTTCTTTCGCGTACTCTGCGTAGAATCGAATTGGTATCCCGCCTGGTCCAGTGGACTTTCCTCTGTTGAGTGATTTCAGTTGCTTTTCTATTCCTTGGACACTTATTTCGATGTCAGCCAGTGATTTAGAGAAGGAACTGCAGTGCGGTCTTCCTCTGTGAAACAGCTTTGGAAAAAGTTGTTTAGTATTTCAGATTTACGCGTGTCAGCCTCTGTTTCAATGCCATCATCATCCCAGAGTGTCTAGATATGCTGTTTCGATCCATTTACTGATTTAACGTAAGACCGAAACTTCCTAGAATTTTCTGTCAAGTCGGTGCATAGAATTTTACTTTTGAATTCACTGAACGCTTCACGCATAGCCCTCCTTACACTATCTTTGACATCGTTTAGCTTCTGTTTGTCTGAGAGGTTTTGGCTCCGTTTAAACTTGCAGTGAAGCTCTCTTTTCTTTCGCAGTAGTTTCCTAACTTTGTTGTTGAACCACGGTGGGTTTTTCCCGTCCCTCACAGTTTTACTCGGCACGTACCTGTCTAACACGCATTTTACGATTGCCTTGAACTTTTTCCATAAACACTCAACATTGTGAGTGTCGGAACAGAAATTTTCGTTTTGATCTGTTAGGTAGTCTGAAATCTGCCTTCTATTATTCTTGCTAAACAGATAAACCTTCCTCCTTTCTTTATAATCCTCTTTTCTTCCATATTCAGGGATGCTGCAACGGCCTTATGATCACTGATTCCCTGTTCTGCGCTTACAGGATCAAAAAGATCGGGTCTGTTTGTTATCAGTAGGTCCAAGATGTTATCTCCACGAGTCGGTTCTCTGTTTAATTGCTCGAGGTAATTTTCTGATATGTTATTATCCGTCGGAAGGCGCCATGTCTGGTTGTTAGGCCGTTTAGTGCAAGTCTTTCTATTTGACGCCACTACGAGGACTTGCACGTCGATGATGATGACAGATATGATAACGGCAACACAAACACCCATCCCTGGGCGAACAAAACTCCAACCCGGCTTGGAATCACCATGTGTCTCGCGGCAGTGATTCAGCCACAAGACTACAAACTGCTGATGAACGCCAGCTGTAACTTATTCAATTTAGTTGCTCGTCTCAGCTACGGAGTCGTATTTATGCTCCATATGTCCCTAGGTTGAACCCGTAGTGCCACGGGAAATTATGTTATAACCAATGCGGAAAAATAACATTTTCTAATTACAATTTTATAACGCAGTGAAGGACTTGGAAGAGCAGCTGAGTGGAATTGATACTGCCCCGAAAAGAGGTTATAAGAAGAACATCATCAAAAGTAAAATGTAAACCAAATAAATCAGGTGCTACTGAAGGAATTGCATGAGGAAATGAGATTCTAAAACAAGTAAACGAGTTTTCCTATTTGGCCAGAAAAATAACAGCTGATGGCCGAAGTAGAGACGTTATAAAATGTAGACTGGCAATGGCGAGAAAAGCGTTTCTGAAGAAGAGTGATTTTTTTAATATTTAATACGAATCTTATACGAATCTTAGCTTTAGGTAGTCTTCCACGAACATAATTGTCTGGAGTGTAGCCTTGTACGGAAGTGGAACGTGGACGATAAACAGTGTAGACAAGAAGAGAATAGAAGCTTTTGAAATGTGGTGCTGCAGAAGAATGCTGAAGATGTTAGATGGTATACTAAGGAGGAGGCACTGATCTGCTTGAAGCGGTGGTTTATTTTATGAAAGATGCCGCTGCTGATCATGCTGCCTCATCGGTGATATTCGACTTCATGAGTCCACAAGACCTTGCTGCATGCGATAAACTTGTGATTTACACAGATGCGCCAAGGAAATTGCAACAGGTCCTAGTACCTACGTCTACATCAACACTGAAGAGCCAAAGAAACTAGTATAGGCATGCGTTTTCAAACACAGAGCCGGTCGCTGTGGACGAGTGGTTCTAGGCGCTTCAGTCAGGAACCGCGCTGCTGCGCGGTCGTAGGTTAGGTTCAAATGGCTCTGAGCACTATGGGACTCAACTGCTGAGGTTATTAGTCCCCTAGAACTTAGAACTAGTTAAACCTAACTAACCTAAGGACATCACAAACATCCATGCCCGAGGCAGGATTCGAACCTGCGACCGTAGCAGTCTTGCGGTTTCAGACTGCAGCGCCGTTAACCGCACGGCCACTTCGGCCGGCTCGCAGGTTAGAATCCTGTCTCGGGCATGGATGTGTGTGATGTCCTTAGGTTAGTTAGGTTTAAGTAGTTCTAAGTTCTAGTGTACAGATGACCTCAGAAGTTAAGTCCGATGGTGCTTAGAGCCATCTGAACCATTTTTTGAGGTACTGAATCGAGTAGGCGAAAAAAGAAATCAATGGCACAACTTGACTAAAAGAAGAGATCAGTTGACAGGAAATACTGTGAGGTGTAATGGAATGAGCAATTTGGTAATGGTGGTAAAATTGTGGAAGAAGAAAGGTTGAATATAGTAAGAAAGTTCAGATTCATGTTAGTTGTACTAGTTACGCAGAGATGAAGAAGGCTGCACAGGTTACAGTAGCGTGGAGAGCTGCATCAGACCTGTATCTCCACTGAAAGGCACAGCGTCAACAACTCAACTCAACGCTGAAACTTTGCCATGGGTGCTACCAGGGCCTTTTGTAACTTACTCGGAAACTATCATTTTACAGCAGTTTTCGACATAAAAACATTTAACAGTGCATTTAAGGCTATCGCTTAATTTCGTCAAGCATTACTATACATTTTATGTCTTAATTATCAGCCGAGATTAAAAAAATTAAAAAAACTGAATCATTAAGATATTCAATCCGGATTGTCATCATCGCTCACTACAACTATTTAAGAAAAGAACAAACGGTTCTGTTTCACATCCGTGCAAAAATAGCTATTTCAGGTAGAAGGAATGTAACAAGCAAGCAAATTGTATTCGCGTTTAGTTCAGACACGATACTTTGTTGCAGGCCGTTGTGGCCGAGCGGTTCTAGGCGCTTCAGTCCGGAACCGTGCTGCTGCTACGGTCGCAGGTTCAAATCCTGCCTCGGGCATGGATGTGTATGCTGTCCTTAGGTTAGTTGGGTTTAAGTAGTTCTAAGTCTAGGGTACTGATGACCTCAGATGTTAAGTCCCATAGTACTCAGAGCCATTTGAACCATTTGAACGATACTTTGTCAGTCAGTTTTAAAATGAAAGATTCGAATTATCTTACTTCAAATGGTTCAGATGGCTCTGAGCACTATGGAACTTAACATCTGAGGTCATCAGTCTCCTAGACTTAGAACTACATAAATCTAACTAACCTAAGGACATCACACACATCCATGCTCGAGGCAGGATTCGAACCTGCGACCGTAGCAGCAGCGCAGTGCCGGACTGAAGCGCCTAGAACCGCTCGGTCACAGCCGCCGACTGGATCATGTTACGAGTTACGCTTCATACTGCTCAGCTACTTGCAATACCCTTGTATCAAAACGCTCTGAGTGATCGCTGGCGTTACTACGTTGTCTGGTACCGGCGGAGGTTCGAGTCCTCCCTCGGGCATGGGTGTGTGTGTTTGTCCTTAGGATAATTTAGGTTCAGTAGTTTTTAAGCTTAGGGACTGATGACCTTAGCAGTTAAGTCCCATAGGATTTCACACACATTTGAACTACGTTGTCACGAGTAAGTAAGCCATATATTAGACGCTACGGGTCTTAAAACACACTTAGCGTTTGCTGCAGTATCTCGTAAACGGATCAAGTTTTCTGAAAATTTTTTTACCCGGCTTCAACAGTTCAAGAATCTGCATCTGGTGACAGGAAGTAAAATGTCATGAGTCCCGTTGGACCTAAAGACATACGAAAGAACTCGGCATTTCAAGAAATCGAATTCACTTAAAACTTCCAAAACTCCGCAATCCTTAGTTTTTAAGTCTTCGCGGTTTTACCGACTCAGAGCTGCGCTTTTGCCGGTCATCACTAGGTCTGTATACTTACTAAGACATATCAGCTGTCCACTGAAAATTTCAGCCGACTATGACTATACCAAGCAACTGTGTCTACATCTTTTACGATTGTAAGAGGAACCGCACCACAGTACTGAAGCACAGACATTTTTATTATAAATGTCTGTGCGTTTTCGTAGCCTGAAAGCCCGGCCCTCGTCAGCGTCCTCCCCTTACAAACGCCAGATGAAAGCCTTGCCCGCGATCCCTGTCTGCCATGCCATTAAGGCTGAGGTGCCGATCGCAATTTGACTGAGACATAGCGACTCTGTTTCTTCTGATTACTCCAATTTAACTCCAATAACAATAATAATATCGTGTAGCTCAGAGGCGTGGTGTTAGTCTTTCAATTGGATGCCCATTCGGCGACTTGCGGTTGCGAGAACATATAACGCGACTGTGAGTTTAGTGCCATAACGGCATAGTAACAAGTCGGAGCTGACGTCAAGCGAAGTCGTCGACAGAATTTCGCAGCGCCGCTCACTGAATGAATTATGCCCTTTTGGAATACATGCTGACGGAAAAAAATATCGCAACCAAGTGTTAGCTATTATTAAGTTATGCTCTGTGCAAAATTCTACCAGGCGGCTTCCTCTGTCATTTCTTACCCCCAGTCCATATTCACCTACTACGTTTCCTTCTCTTCCTTTTCCTACTGTCGAATTCCAGTCCCCCATGACTATTAAATTTTCGTCTCCCTTCACTATCTGAATAATTTCTTTCATCTCATCAAACATTTCTTCAGTTTCTTCGTCATCTGCGGAGCTGGTTGGTATATAAACTTGCACTACTGTAGTAGGCGTGGTCTTCGTGTCTATCTTGGCCACAATAATGCGTTCACTATGCTGTTTGTAGTAGCTTACCCGCACTCCTATTTTTTTATTCATTATTAAACCTACTCCTGCATTACCCCTATTTGATTTTGTATTTATAACCCTGTATTCACCTGACCAAAAGCCTTGTTCCTCCTACCACCGAACTTCACTAATTCCCATTATATCAGACTTAAACCTATCCACTTCCCTTATTAAATTTTCTAACCTACCTGCCCAATTAAGGGATCTGACATTCCACGCTCCGATCCGTAGAACGCCAGTTTTCTTTCTCCTGATAACGACGTCCTCTTGAGTAGTCCCCGCCCGGAGATCCGAGTGGGGGACTATTTTACCTCCGGAATAATTTACCCAAGAGGACGCCATCATCATTTAACCATACAGTGAAGCTGCATGTCCTCAGGAAAAATTACGGCTGTAGTTTCCCCTTGCTTTCAGCCGTTCACAGTACCAGCATAACAAGGCCGTTTTGGTTAGTGTTACAAGGCGAGATCAGTCAATCATCCAGACTGTTGCCCCTGCAACTACTGAAAAGGCTGCTGCCCCTCTTCAGGAACCACACGTTTGTCTGGCCTCTCAACAGATACCCCTCGGTCGTGGTTGCACCTACGGTACCGCTATCTGTATTGCTGAGGCACGCAAACCTCCCTACCAACGGCAAGGTCCATGGTTCATGTGGTGGAGGGGGGGGGGGGGCAGCAAGAAGTTGCACCTGATAATAAAGATAGCATTTATGGTACCATGCGGACACTGTCTTTATAAGCGGATGCTGTTTGATGTAAAAAATGCACCAGATACTTTTCAGCAGTCACTGGTTAAAGCCTAAGATCAAATGGTTCAAATGCTCTGAGCACTATGCGACTTAACTTCTGAGGTCATCAGTCGCCTAGAACTCAGAACCAATTAAACCTAACTAACCTAAGGACATCACAAACATCCATGCCCGAGGCAGGATTCGAACCTGATGTCCGCAGCTCGTGGTCGTGCGGTAGCGTTGTCGCTTCCCGCGCCGGGTTCCCGGGTTCGATTCCCGGCGGGGTCAGGGATTTTCTCTGCCTCGTGATGACTGGGTGTTGTGTGATGTCCTTAGGTTAGTTAGGTTTAAGTAGTTCTAAGTTCTAGGGGACTGATGACCATAGATGCTAAGTCCCATAGTGCTCAGAGCCATTTGAACCATTTGATTCGAACCTGCGACCGCAGCGGTCGCTCGGCTCCAGACTGTAGCGCCTAGAACCGCACGGCCACTCCGCCCGGCAAAAGCCTAAGATCCACATGGTTTATTTAGAAGACATAATAGTTTTTTCAGACGGTATGCTGGAGCGTGTGAGTTGATTTTGCATGTTTTTAGCAACTTACGGCAGCACATTTGGTGCAGAGCATGGACAAGTTCCTTTTTGCTGAAACTCGAATTAAGTATCCGGGACATGCAATTAGTGAAAATGGTGTGCACACTAATCCTTGCATCTGTTAGAACACTGGACTCGCGTTCGGGAGGACGACGGTTCAATCCCGCGGCCGGCCATCCTGATTTAGGTTTTTCATGATTTCCTAAATCGCTTCACGCAAATGCCAGGATGGTTCCTTTGAAAGGGCACGGCCGACTTCCTTCCCAATCCTTTCCTAATCCAATGGCACCGATGATCTCGCTGTTTGGTCCATTTCCTCAAATCAACCAACCCAAACAAATAATCCTTGTCTTACAGAAGTGATTCAGAATTTTCGAACACCACAAACAACTAAACGGATACAGTCATTCATCCATTTATGCAAGTACTACCATAAATTTGTAAAGGATTTCACATAAACATCCAAAATTTTGAACAGATTGGTCAAGAAGGGTATAAGGTTTCAGTGGACACGACAGTGTCAGCTAGCAATCAAAAAATTGAATGAGGCGCCTATTTTGGATCTGGTATTGGTTTTTCCCAGTTTTGAAAAAGAGTTCGTCCTCTCATGCGACGCTTCTAACGTAGCAGTCGGCTGTATTTTGGGTCAGATTGTGAATGTATAGTACATCCAGGAGCGAATGCTTTGAGGCAGTTACATAAAGCGGAGCATAACTCTTCAACAGCTGAAAAGGTAATGTCAGCGGTCATCTGTGGTATTTCACATATCTGGTGTTACTTGTATGGTAGAAATTTGAAGTTGTGATGGGTCACACGTCATTGAAATGTTTGATTGGTCTGAAAGGTCCATCTAGTCATCTAAGATGCTGGCTCTCAAGCTCAGTGAATTTGATTATGAGGTTATCAATAAGCCAGGTAGGAAACACATAACCATGGACACATTAAGTCACAAAATAGCCATGTCGAGTACATTGGGCATGAATGTGTTAGAATGGCAGCAGACACAGGCAGAAGATGAAGACCGCCAGGCTTTGAAGTCAGAGCTGCACTTTTCCGTACACGAGTATTTGTTGTGCAGAGTCAAGAGATGCGGGCCACGTGGCATAGTCCCAGCAGCTTTTCAAAAGGAAGTGTTTCAACGGGCTCATGACCATTTGTTGTCAGGTCATAGTGGTTAACAAGTGATGGATGGACATATTACCTAAGGAATTTAGTGGGGAAACAGAAAGTGTGACACTTAGCAGTATGTCAAGTTCTGTGTACCATGCACACAGAAAGCAGACTTTTTACATCAGAAATCCCTTTGAAGACGTCATCAAAGATGTTTAAGGCATTTCAAATGCTTGGTCTCGACACCCTTGGACCATTCAGAAAACACCTGTATAGTCGTATTTATAATGGTTTCTAGCAATTATAGCTATTCCAGACTAACAGCCCAGTACTGTTCACAGGCATTAGTTAACACCTGGATGTGGAGGTTTGGAGTGCCTGATACCTTCGCACACATCAAGGTACGAACTTCATTTCAGAGCTTATGAAGTAGCTATGGTATGTGTTACTTATTCAGAAGATAGAAATGAGCCTGTTCCACCCTCAAATCAATGGGAGAACAGAGCGCATCCAAAAGCACATTTCGAAAATCCCAACCTTCTATGTGAATGCTAGACATAATGATTGGGATTCTGTCGTCCATATCTGGTTTGCACTTACAACTCAAAGGCTCATATGGGAACAGGGATGTCATCATTTGAGCTGGTGTAAGGAGGAGGATGCCGTCCCCCTTTAACATTTTAAGTCCTAAGTTGTCAGCAGAGTGCAAAACGGTAAAGACGTTTGAGGGAAGAATACAGGAAGCATGGAAAATGTGCGAGAAGCAAAAATGAAGTTTCTTGAACGCCAAATCAACCAAACAGGTGCCTGGACTATCACAATACTGTACAGGGTAGTGGATATTGGTCACTAATCCTTACACTTAGACTAAAGTGGAAGAAGAAGGAGTCCCTGACGAAACATCATAGACCATATAAGGTTGTGGAAGTGACCACACCAGTTAATTGAAGGGGGGTAGGATGTCAAACGGGCCGACTTGGAACAGGAGAGGCATCACAGGACATTTTAATTTCCAGTGTCTATACTTTTACAAATAAATTCATAAAACTTTGTCAGCATCACCAGGAAGGATTCAGGATTCACACTCCTTGCAGTGGAAGTTCGAAAAAATAACAAAATAAATATTTTACGTGTGAAATTTCGTCATTTTTTCACTTACTAATGGCTGCATTTGTTGCTATAGGTACACTTTTCTTCATAAGTAAGAGAGATTCTTCGATGAATTTTGCACAGCATACATACCATACTTACAGGTGTACGAAACTCTAGAATTTATTTAATTTATGAAAAAACGAATGATCTGTTGTATTTTAAACTTCATGTTTAGAAAAAACACAAATTTTGTAGTTAATTACCTCAATTTTTACCACAGTTTTTAATATATTTGGAAAATTCTAGAGTTTCATACACCTTTAAGTATAGTTTGTATGCTGTGCAAAATTCATCGAACCATCTCTCTTACTTATGAAGAAAAGTGTACCTATAGCAATAAATGCTGCCATTAGAAAGTGAAAAAAATGATGAAATTTCACATGTAAAAAAAAAATTACTTCGTTATGTTTTCAAACTTCCACTGCTATGAGTGTGAATTCTGAATCCTTCCTGGTCATGCTGACAAAGTTTTATGAATTTATTTTTAAAAGTATAGACAGTGGAAATTAAAATGTCCTGTGGTGCCTCTCCTGCTCCAAGCCGTCCCGTTTGATGTCCTACCCCCCCTTAAAAGTATAATTTCTTACTGATGTGGACTGACCCTGTACACAAAGATGCAGTAAACAGAAAGAAAGAACCATTAGCGGTTAGACAGGATGTGGCACATGGCATGCATTGTGCCTTAACATCATGTAATTAATTACCGGGTGATCAAAAAGTCAGTATAAATTTCAAAACTGAATAAAACCCCATGTCATTCCAAGCATGTGTGTAAATATTTATCTCTCTATCTACATTATTCCGTGGTTTATTAAGTTTTCAAATTTATATTGACTTTTTGATCACCCGGTACATTGCTAGATTCTTCGCAATATTTTGTGTAGTGTTATATTTAGTCTTAACATATGCCATTTATGGATATGTTATACACTGCACTGAGTTCAGATGAATTTAGTGTTGTCTTGTTATATCATTGCCATGTGTGTCTTTATTTTATTATCGTATGATTATTGTCAGGTTTTTTGTGTTGTATCTCGTTTTCTACTTGTCGTTTGTTACTTGTTTTGAAAGGAGGGAGGCATGACAGACGATCCCTTTCCTCAGGTGACAACTCTGTGGGGAAATCCTGGGTGATGGGGATGGTCCTGCTTTGGCCATACTTCATCGGAAGCAGAGCGGAACGTTAAACTGTGGTTCAGCCATTGGAGTTCTATAAGCAATCAGCGGGATGCTTATGAGCAAACATGACACTGACATGGAATATGTTGCATTGTCTAGACGAGCCACTAAGGGTACTACCCTCCCAAAATTTAACTAATCTTAACGTCACCTTCAACCCTGGACTTATGCATTAATTATACAAATTTATTAATCACAATGGGGGAAAATTTCAATGGAGTAGATGTTACAATATGTTCAAAATTTTCAAGAAAATCGTCATCACAAGATTATATCAATAAGCATTTCAGATACCAGCTACGGCGTTTGTCTACTAGATGTTTGCTTATTTTATTTTTGTAATAAGCACAGATATGTACAATCTACATATCCACTGACACATCAGTTGCCAGTCGAGTGGTTGAGTGGTTAGCCGGCATAGGCGGGAGAGGGGGGGGGGGGGGGGGGGGAGGACAGTTAACTGAAACAAAACCACTGTTTTTAAGTAGTATAAGCTTCAGGTTAAAGACTACAATGTAATAAGGTTCTAAAAACCGCACTTTAAGAGTAGCTTCATGTTAATAGATGGTAAAGGAGAAATCCATGTAGGACAGCTGGTTGTTAAAGCTTGGAGTTACCATCAGCACATTATAGAGGTTCCCGGTTAAGAGCAGCTATAATAAAAGACTTGTCTTGGAAGATTCATGACGAATCTTCTGAAAGGGCGGAGATGTGCTGCACCCCAAAAAAGTATGGCGCGCAAACAGTAAAATTTTTTAAAGTTCAATTACGGCCACTAGCAGGCAGCTCATCCTGATGAGCTAATCATGTGGGACACTGGACAGTACTGCCGACATAACGTCAAACACAGCAGCCAGTTAGGTTTGTGAAACTGTTCATGGGCACAGTGCTCAGAACAGCTAATGCTGCAACACAGTGTGACCAAGAGTGAAGTAACAACTTGTAACTCAGAACACGTGTGTGCTGCCATATCCACTCGCGACCCCATCCCCCATAAGAATACCTCATAAGTGTAACAATAAAGGTATAAATAATCGAACCTAAGGGCTCAGCTTATTCAGTCATGCTGGCATTCTGTCTGTGTCTTGAATAGGGAGAATGAAAAATGGTTCAAATGGCTTTGAGCACTATGGGACTTAACATCTTAGGTCATCAGACCCCTAGAACTTAGAACTGCTTAAACCTAACTAAGCTAAGGACATCACACACATCCATGCCCGAGGCAGAATTCGAACCTGGGACCGTAGCAGTCCTGCGATTCCGGACTGCAGCGCCTAGAACCACGCGGCCACCGCGGCCGGCTAGGGAGAATGACAGTGTGTAGAGTCTCAGAGAAACTGCGACTAACATCGTGGTGATGAATATCTGCTGGCTGCCTTTTCGCTGATCAACTTCTCAAGTTCTGACCCAAGGTGTGCCACAAGCATGGTGCAGCAGCTGCTGGATTTGGAAACTTCATTGATGATAACCATAGTGTTAAGCCAGCCTCCGCTCTCTGAGGGACCTCGGCCTACAGACTGCAATCTGTCTATAACCCAGTTGGGTGAAGCACGCCCTCAGAGCCACGTACCCACCTACATGTCATTGGCCACCATCCTGGTCAAACCCCAATGGGTTAACAGAGCCATTGTTGCTCGGCATCAAACATCCAGCGTCAGCAATTACATCCTAGCGCACTACATGGGGATCACCAGGAAAGCACGTGGGTGCATATCCGGCCAAACTATGGAGTTTTTGAGCGAACCACACTTATTTCGTCACCTGCTTGCGGGCCACACAGCGCCTTGGTAGCAGCTGCCCAAGATCCAGGGCAACAAACGTCACGGGCTCTGTTGGGGCATCAGCGCATTCCGCAACCGACTGCATTGGGTGTTGTCGTGCCTTACATAGATGCTTGAAATAAACACCTGTTAACCCTACCACTGTTTCACTGTGCACCGTGGCATAAATCGCCCTCCCCCCCCCCCCCCCCACACCGTCTCTCTTACCCATCCTGATGCGTAGTGGCCCCAGATAGGTCGGGTCACACTACATTAGAATGTATAGTGTAGGTATTAAGTAGCACATTGTACACAAAAATATCTCTGTTTTTAATTCTGAGTAGTATAAGTTTTGAGCTGTAATTTGTAATAGGTGCCATAATATTTACAGAGTGTTTGGAAGCAGATGAACAGAATATCCATTGCGAGCCGCTTCAGGTCACCACACCCTGAGCATTTTGAATATACCAAGGGACTTTGTTACCAAGTCCTTTCTTCCAGACTGTCCCATAACTTAGGCAAAATACAAAAAAAGGTGTCTAATCAAATAGGAATAAATTAATCTTCGCTGGGAAATAAAAAGTATGAATTAGCACCAATTAATGTTCGCTGGGAAATAAAAAGTATGAATTAGCACGAATTCCTTTGCTGAATTGCTTGTACACCTAAGTAAGAAGCCACTGCGAAACCGGGTTGCACTTGGCTGTGTACGAGATGGCACATTGTAGGTCAATAAAACTGGCGGAGACGAAGCCCCAGTGGTATTCAGGGAAGTGCAATCCGCGCACTTGCCAAGCACCACATCAGACAATCAGGAAGGACAGCACTTTGAAGGGAAGCTGACCTGGCGCTGGCCAACCAAAATCACACTGCACATTATATCCCAAGGATGTGCGGGACAACATACTGCTTTTAGCGAGCTATGTGTGGTTGGCGCATGTATGCCGTTTTTGACAGAGTCGCAAAAGAACTGCTAATGTGGAAAAAACTGCAGGCGTGGAAAATTCACCGAAAAACACTTGTTTTGAAGATAACATCTTAGAAAACGGAACTCTAACATAAAGTTAAGTTTAGGGCTCCTTTGTAGATTGTGAAACAGTGACTCCGCGCTCAGAGCCCACCAAGACGGAATGTTAAAGGAAATGAAAAAATGTCAACCATTGTGTAGTGTAAATATTTTTGAACTGGGAGTCAGGAATACAGCTGTGCTTACAGAAGTCTACTCTTATTGGCAGCACATGAACACAGACAAGGAAAGGGAAAGACTAGGACACACTTTTGTAGTGCCAAGTGTAGCGAATTTGGTAGCTTGTTAACCACCTGGAATGCGAGTACAGGAGGGATACCAGCGTCTTTTAAGACAACTTCTTATTGTTCAGCGGTCACAATATTTATCATAAAGCCAATCAAAATTATGTGATGCAGCAAAATGCAGAGAACAGAGTCTTCCCTGTCGGAAGCGAACTTCTGAAAGTTACTTCTCTGGCAGGGTTTTCCATGGGTGGACTTCACTTCTAGACGACTTCTGCACGCTCATCTGCGATTCATTCATTCATTTCTGTGTCCGGTCAGCATTTCCAGAAGGTAGCAACTCCGATGGCCTTGTTGTTTCCCTCGATCAGGTCCTGTTTTGTGCAGGGTTTTTCAAGTTGAGGACAAATTAGCAGGTGGGCCGGGTCTTGTGTTGTTCCGCACTCGCAGGATGTATCTCCATCAGCTGGAAGAATGACCCATTTTCGCATGTTGGTCCTGCAAAGAGGAACGCCCACCCTAAGACGATCGAGACATCTCCAAATAGGGTAGGGCAAGTAATTTCCTGGAGCTAGCTCTTCCTTTGCAGGGGTATCAGGTGGTAGCTTGCTCTTCCACCTGGTGATGCGGTTAGACTCTGGTGTTCCCTCTAGTGGTTGAGTCCTGGCGATGAAGCTCTTTCTCGACTTCAGTCAACGGACTACAACCTGATGATCGTGCAGTGGATGTCGGGGATCATAAGTTTGCTTAGCCCTCTCTATATCAGCAGCAACAGCCCTTCTAATAGTAGGGGGAGCTATTCCAACAGCTGGCCGGGGTGGCCGAGCGGTTCTTAGAGCTACAGTCTGGAACCGCGTGACCGCTACGGTCGCAGGTTCGAATCCTGCCTCGGGCCTGGATGTGTGTGATGTCCTTAGGTTAGTTAGGTTTAAGTAGTTCTAAGTTCTAGGGAACTAATAACCTCAGAAGTTAAGTCCCATAGTGCTCAGAGCCAGTTGAACCAGTATTCCAACAATCAGGTAGATTTTATCGACTGGAGTTGGTTTCATACATCCCGACAAGATTCGGATGGTCTCATTGATTGCAATATCAACCTGTTTGGTGTGAGTGGATGCACTCCACACAGGTGAAGCACACTCTGGAGCGGACACACACAAAGCAAGAGCAGAAATTCTCAGGATGGGAGGACTTGCTCCCCAGGCGGTGGATGTGAGCTTCCTCAAGATGTTATTCCGTGAACTAACTTTCAGCCTGGTGTTATGGCAATGTTTCTTGAAGGACAGAGTTCGGTCAAAGGTAACACCCAGATATACTGGTGTTGAACAATGCGATAATAGGTTGTCATCTGGCTGAGTTGCTGGTACACAGCCAATGATTGATTATGCAGCCACTTCAGCCACCATCCGCAGGTTATGAGTATGGTGAGGTCCAGCCGCAACAGTGAGACGAACTGCAGGGAAGTCTAATCACTTTTAGCGATGTTCAATAATTTCTACCTCCATTTTCAAGATTTGTTCACAGTTAGAGGGTCAACATGCTTTCAACTCCGGCAACACATGCACATGCCTATCCTTTGGAGTATTTTCCATCTCTATGCACTAACCTTCAGCCACCATAGTATGATTCCTGCAAATGTAAATTATTTACCCAGATATGCGTTCATTTGAACCACGTTAGCGATCCATTATCCAAGTTTTACAAGGCATTAGCTTTTTATTTTAATGATTCTTAAGTCGTTTCTTTTGAATTTACATGTAATAATCTTTGTCTAATTTCATTGTCAAATGCTCCCCTTTATCATAGTTTTGGTGGATAATGATTTCCTTATGTCAGATATACAGGGCCATATTAGATATATTCAATTAAAGATTCAGTTAAAGTTCTCCACCATAGTCTCCACAACCAACAACAACTTATAACATCAAAAAGTAAGTTTCAATTATGGAATTCCAAATAACTTTTATTGATTACTGCGCTACACTTAAAAGTGACACAGATACATGATTATTTTTCAGCGTAGTCACCAAGTCCCTATTAAAAAAATTGTTCAAATGGCTCTGAGCACTATGGGACTTAACATCAGAGGTCATCAGTCCCCTAGAACTTAAACCTAAGTAACCTAAGGACGTCACACACATCCATGCCCGAGGCAGGATTCGAACCTGAGACTGTAGCGGTCGCGTGGTTCCAGACTGAAGGGCCTAGAACCGCTCGGCCACACCGCCCGGCGCCAAGTCCCTGTTATCAGCGGTTGGAACGTCCTACCAACCGTTCACTTCCTCGACGACAAAAACCCGCCCCTTAGCCACCGAGATGTTCGAGAACCACTACTTGAACGTTTTCGTCGTCGTAAAATCTGTGATTGCTGCGATTCAGCTCCTCGATTGTCTGGACATTTTTGTTTGTGGTCGATGTCGATGTCTTTCCTTCCCATTCAGCATCACTCACGTCTGTCCTGCCTTGATCAAATTTTTGAGACCATTTTTCTATAATTGGATGCCGTATAGCATTTCGACCATATGTCACCAGAATTTCACAGTGAATCTGTGACTAATTTACACTTTTTGTCCAAAAGAATCGTTCTGTTCGAGGTACTTCAAATCTGGAGTATCCTTCCAGTTGCCGTGATATTTTACTCCTACACTGTCGTACGCCTTTTAGCCGTACCGCACCAGAAATGTACCTGCAAGACACCCAAACATGTACTGTACTATGACAATGCCCCATTCTTGTAGGACAATGGTCTTAGCCTCGGATGAAATGTGTAATTTACTTTCTGAAGTCCACTCGTAAGTGAAGAAACGGACAGAGTGTCTCGTTCTGGGCACAGCTTGTGTAAGTTGCGGGAAGCAGAGAGTCAAGTGAGGACGCATCAGGATAAGCGCAACGGGCGAGCTGATACCAAGACATGATAGTACACCTAATTCAGACTTCCCCGATGTCGGCTTCTACCAATTTTTCCATTCGTCTATAAAGAATTTGTGTTAATATTTTGCAACCATGACTCATTAAACTGATAGTTCGGTAATTTTCACACCTGCTTTCTTTGGAATTTGAACTGTTATTTTCTGCTTGAAGTCTGAGGGTATTTCGCCCGTCTCATATGTCTTGCTCACCCGATGGAAGAGTTTTGTCAAGGATGGCTCTCCAAAGGCTATCAGTAGCTCAACGGAATGTTGTCTACTGCCGGGGACTTGCTTCGACTTAGGTCTTTGAGTGCGCTGTCAAATTCTTTATGCAGTATCACATCTCCCATCTCATATTCATCTCCGTCCTCTTCCATATCCATAATATTGTCCTCAAGTACACCGCCCTTGTGCAGACCCCTCTAAATACTCCTTCCACCTTTCTGCTTTCCCTTCTTTAATTAGGACTGGTTTTCCATTTGAGCTCTTGATATTCATAAAAGTGGTCCTCTTTTCTCCAAAGGTCTCTTTCATTTTCCTGTAGGCGGCATCTATCTTACCTCCAGCGATATATGCTTCTACATCCTTACATTTGTCCTCTAGCCATTCCCGCTTAGCCATTTTGCACGTCCTGTCGATCTTATTTTTGATACCTTTGAATTCATTTTCGCCTGCTTCATTTACTGCGTTTTTTATTTTCTCCTTTCATCAATTAAATCCAATGTCCCTTGTGTTACCCAAGGATTTCTACTAGTCCTCGTCTTTTCGCCTACTTGATCTTCTTCTGTCTTTACTATTTTATCTCTTAAAGCTACTCATTCTTCTTCTGCTGTATTCCTTCCCGTTGTTCTTGTCACTCGTTCCCTAATGCTCCCTCTGAAACTCTCTACAGCGTGTAGTTCAAGTGGCTCTGAGCACTATGGGATTAACATCTGAGGTCATCAGTCCCCTAGAAATTAGAACTACTTAAACCTAACTAACCTAAGGATATCACACACACATCCATGCCCGAGGCAGGATTCGAACCTGTGACCGTAGCGGTCGCGCGGTTCCAGACTGAAGCGCCTAGAACCGATCAGTCACAGCGGCCTGCATAACGTCTGGCTCTTTCAGTTTATCCAGGACCCATCTCCTTAAATCCCTACCTTTTCGCAGTTTCTTCAGTTTTAATCTACAGTTCATAACAAATAAATTGTGGTCAGGGTCCACATATGCCCCTGGAAATATCTTACAATTTAAAAACTGGTTCCTAAATCTCTGTCTTACCATTATACGAGGGTTGGAACTTAAATAGTGGCAACTTTTTAGTCACAACCGATACAAAAGAGTTACATGTTTGCACCTGTTGCTGTCCTTCAAAGCAGTCACCAGCGTTGTGTAGAACCCGTTGCCAGCGATGTGGAAGGCACAGTATACCGTTAACAGAGCCTGTTCTGCTGATGGTGCGAATTGAGCGGTCTAAAGTTATGGTGATTCTCGTGTACGACTGTGATGGTGTTATCCTAACGCATTACGCTCCTCCACGCAGACCGTCAACGCACAGTATTACTGTTCGTTTCTGGAGCATCACCTGCGACCAGCTTTGCGAAAGAAGCGGCGACACTTTCTGCTCAACCCACCCATCATTTTGCACGATAATGCGCGGGCGCATACAGCGCAAGCTGTTGCTGTTCTGTTCGGTCGATGGGACTGGGAAGTACTGTACTATCCATCATACTCCCCATACTTAAGTCCTTGTGACTTTGATTTGATTCCGAAGATGAAGGAACCACTCGTATCATTCGCTTCAGAATTGTTCCAGATATTCGACAGGCCGTTGACCGCTCCCTTCGCACCATCAACAGAACAGGCTCTGCTAACGGTATACTGCGCTTTGCACATCGCTGGCAACGGGTTCTACACAACGCTGGTGACTACTTTGAAGGACAGTAACAGGTGCAAACATGTAACTCTTCTGTATCGGTTGTGAATGAACAGTTGCCACTATTTAAGTTCAAACCATCGTATAATCAATCTGAAACCTTCAGGAGTCTCCAGGTCTCTTCCAAGTATACAATTTTGTTTCCTGATTCTTAAACCAAGTGTTAGCGATGACTAAGTTATTCTCAGTGCAAAATTCTACCAGGTGGCTTCCTCTTTCGTTCGTTATCCCTAGTCCATATTCAACTACTAATTTTCCTTCTCTTCCTTTCCCTACCATCGAATTCCAGTCCCTCGTGACTATTGAATGTTCGTCTCCCTTAACTGTATGAATAGTGTTGTATCTCATCATACATTTTTTCAATATCTTCATCGTCTGCGGAGCTAGTTGGCATACAAACTAGTGCCAGTGTGGTAGGCCCGGGATTTGTGTCTGTCTTAGTTACAGTAATGCGTTCACTACGCTGTTCGCATTAGCTTATCCGCGTTCCTATTTTCTTATTCGTTGTTAAACCTATTCCTGCATTACCACTCTTTGATTTGGGATTTATAACCCTGTATTCTCCTGACCAGAAATTCTATTCCTCCTGCTACCGAACATCACTAATTCCCTCTATATATAACGTTAACCTATCCATTTCCTTTTTTAAATTTTCTAACCTACCTGCCCGATTCAGCGGTTTGACATTCCACTCTCCCATCCGTGGAACGCCAGTTTTGTTTCTCCTGATAACGACGTTCTCCTGAGTATTTCCCGCCCGGAGATCCGAATGGGGGACTATTTTACCTCCGGAATATTTTACTCTAGAGGACCATACAGTAAAACTAGATGCCATCGGGAAAAATTACGACTGTAGTTTCACCTTGCTTTCAGCCATTCGCAATAGCAGCACAGCAATGCCGTTTTGGTTGATTTTACAAGGCCAATTCAGTCAATCATCCAGACTGTTGTTGCTCCTGCAACACACGAATGCGGAATTGCTTTCATGTTTGCCAGTAGGGTAAGACGAAATGTTTGACTCATCACCTGATGTTTGTTTTTCAGTAGGTATCAGTAGTGAAGACGCTGTGGAAAATTTTGCAGTAAGCTCAAATTTAATTGCTAAACTTGTGTCTAAATATCCTGTTTTGTCTAAGATCAAACAGGATATTCAAATAGAGTAGCCTAATGAAGACAACTTATTTAATCAGCCAGAGATCAAATCGTACTAGAATACGAAGCATGCGCTTACTGTGTACAAAGGTACCATTCTAGTATACTCAGAATCAGATCCGACAGAGTGATTCCTGCAGTGCGTAAGGAGGGACACTCATGGAAATGACAGAAAAAGTCAGATTTCAATTTGTTTTTAATTTATTAGTAGAATTCATGGACGTAATTTCCCAAAGTTTCAATGATGAAACTGAATCCGAAGTGCCTGAAAAGTAAAAATGTGTGACATGAACTTCTTGCAACGCCCACTTTTTGAAGCAACATTTCAATACTAGCTCGATGAACAACGAATCCGTAGATTACTTTCAAGCAATCTTGCACGGGATTCATCTAGAAGATTGTAATATGTACTCTTTGGGTTTGTAGATCATCTGTAACTCTGTTCCGTATCATAGAAACAGTAACAAACCAACCCCTTTGTTTATGAAGAAGCAATTCCTTTTTTGCCTCTTTTTGATCTAGTACATTTGTCAGAACTGCAACTTATGATGCAGTTCCTGTATCTGATGATAGAAACGTAGGAAGGATGAAGGTATTAGAGAGAATAGGCTTTAAGATAGAAAATTTCACTCAAGACATGTTGAGAAAAATGGATTTACAGCGCCTCTCTGCAGCTGAAAGGTCATTAGTTAACATGGTGAAGGTAAGAAGGCAGAAAACAAGGAAACAGAAGAGAAGTTTTGAAGGGAAAGAGGACCCTGAGGACAAATCTGCGGTCTTCTGAGGAGGTGACGTGAGTTAGGTTGAACTTTAAATTCCTTTTCCTGAAAACTGTGTTTTTTAAAGTTTTGGACCTTTTTCTCAAAATATATGAAGGCTACAATTATGAAGTTTTGTACCCTTTTTCTCTTGTCCTAATGAATGTTGTCGCAAGAACAAATTTTGAAATTCTGAGTGTGAACTAAGATATGGGGCAAAGTGCTTGGAATTTTACATGAATTTTATATTAAACTTATAGAATTATAATTAAAAAATCATTAAAATTCTCCTATTCGATATATTCAAAGAACATCATGAGAGAAGCTTACTATGTGCAAAGAGATGAAAAAGAGAACATTTTGGAGAAAGTTCTTCAATGGTTTCTGAGAAAAAGGTATATATATCTTTTTCTCAGAAGCTATTCAAGAACTTCCTACAAAATTTTCTCTTTTTCATCTCTCTCTCTCTCTCTCTCTCTCTCTCTCTCATATATTCCAAAGAACTTAACAGTAAATGTGTCAATTTCATGTAAAGCATGGTACAAAATGCAATTGCCGTACCTTGAAAGTAGTGGATTTGGTGCATCTTTTACGTAGTGTGTGTTTGTCATGAACGTCCCCGCTTAAATCTAAGATACTGCAGAAGCTACATCAGTGCAACTGGTGCATAGCTCGTACAAAATGCATTGCCAGAGAGCACTGCTAATGCAGAAGATTTGACAAAGACATTGAAATGATGTTAGCTAAATGCCAGTTATGCCAAAAGTACCAGTCAGCTTCGTCTAGACAATAGTTTCTGTGGCCACAGGCATGAGAACCCTGGTCACGTCTGCATACTGATTTTGCAGGACCGTTTCTCTGAAACTACTAGCTCATCCTCATCGATGGTGACCCTAAATTTCCACTTGTGATGTAGATGTCACCAATATCTTCAACAAAGACTATCAAGGCTGTACCAAACATTTTCTCTGTTGAAAGATTGCCGAAATACTTCGTCACTGACAACAGCACGCAGTTTTCCTCTCAAGAATTTAAATCATTTTGTGAAATCAACGGCTATTCAGGACCATGCGAGGCAATACTGACCCTACGACTTATCTTAGAAGATAGATTAAGGAAAGGAAAACCTACGTTTATAGCAATTGTAGACTTGGAGAAAACTTTTGACAGTGTCGACTGCAGTACTCTCTTTCAAATTCTGAAGGTGGCAGGGATAAAATACAGGGAGCGAGAGGCTATTTGCAATTTGTACAGAAACCAGATGTCAGTTATAAGAGTCGAGGAGCATGAAAGCGAAGCAGTGGTTGAGAAGGGAATGGGACAGGTTTGTAGACAATTCCGATGTTATTCAATCTGTATATTGAGCAAGCAGTAAAGTAAACAAAAGAAAAATTTAGAGGAGAAATTAGAAATCAGGGAGAAGAAAGAAAAACCTTGAGGTTTGCCGATGACATTGTAATTCTGTCGGAGATAGGAAAGGACGTGGAAGAACAGTTAGACGGAATGGGCGGTGTCTTGAAATGAAGATATAAGATGAACATCAACAAAAGCAACACGAGTATAACGAAATGTAGTCGAATTAAATCAGGTGATGCTGAGGGAATTAGATTAGGAAATGAGACACTTATTAGATTAGTATTGCTATTTGGGCAGGAAGATAACTGATGATGGTCAAAGTAGAAAGGCTATAAAATGTAGACTGGCGGTGGCAAGGAAAGCGTTTCTAAAGAAGAGAAATTTGTTATCATCGAGTGTATATTTAAGTGTCAGGAAGTCCTTCCTGAAAGTATTTGTATGGAGTGAAGCCATGTATGACAGTGAAACTTGGATGATAAATATTTTAGACAAGGAGAGAATAGAAGCTTTTGAAATGTGGTGCTACAGAAGAATGCTGAAGATTAGATGAGCAGATCACGTAACTAATGAGGAGGTACTGAATAGAATCGAGGAGAAGAGGAATTTGTGGCACAACTTGACTGGAAGAAGAGATTGGTTGGTAGAACATGTTTTGAGACATCAAGGGATCACCAGTTTAGTATTGGAAGGAAGCATGGAGGGTAAAAATCGTATAGAGAGACCAAGAGATGAATACACTAAGCAGATTCAGAAGGATGTAGGTTGAGTAGTTACTCGGAGATGAAGAGGTTTGCACAGGATAGAGTAGCGTGGAGAGCTGCATCAAACCAGTCTTTGGATTGAAGATCACAACAACAACAATTCGACAGAAATAGCGTCCAGTGCTGCAAAAGTTGAGCTGTTCGTGCAGGAACGGTATTTTTCAGTCAAGATGAAGCATTTAAATCTTTGTGGTCAGTGAGAAGGATAAATTTACGTCTGTGAATATTATCATGAATCGCAAAGTCTTTATCTGGATCTGTCTGTGATAATTCCTTTGTTCCACTGTCAGAGTCTTTGAAGTGAACGCAACTGGTCGTTCCAAACCATGATGTCGATGCGACCGAACGACGCCTATACCATAGTCTGAAGCATCCGCTGCAATAAGCTGTTTTCCTATGTTAAGATATGGTTGTGATTGTTGCTGTTGCGGATTATTGCAGCATTCAAATAGCATCTTCGGTCTATTCTCTCATAAAATATCTGTTATTTTTATTTAATTAATGATTGAAAATCACTTAATTTTAAGTTTTAGGCATGTGATCAAAACGCTGTTATTGGCTAAAGTTCTAGTGATGCTCTAGGAGCAAGACGAAGCTATACGTGTGTTATAGGAGTGTCAGCGGAAGTTACTGGTGCTTTTCCGTACTTTTTCTGCAAACAGTTTAGTTATGTAGTGATTTAAAACGCAATGACAACTTTTAAGTAGCAATGGAAAGGAATTTTGTGATAAGTGGTAGTGGAAACCTTCCGAAAGTTGATATGTTTATGGTCTCTTCGTTCTATAAAAACAACCGACATTTTTGTTTTCCGCAAATCAGGAACTTGAAAACTGCATTGCTGGGTGACTGAGACAGAAGCAGTGTGACACTGCAGTAAGTCGTAGCATTGTCTTAAAACCGAGGGAAACTGGAACTGGATTATTTGCTCAGACCATACCGAAAAGGCTTTCCAGGCCAACTTGTGAAAGCCTTCACAATAAAACACAGTGGAAACTTTTTCGTTAAAAAGATTGCTAATTTCTGAGGTTTTTGCAATAACTACTAGTGTTTTCCATGTACCTCTCTCCTCAATTTTCAGATTTTCAGACAGCATAATAACACTGGTAGGGAACTCTGGGGCATCATCGTCTTTGCCTTCAACAGCCATACACATTGTAGTTTTTCTGTTTCTCCAACTCATTAATTTAAACCACAGGAAATTTACGTGCGTTAGACGCAGCGAAACATTAAAGTAACTGTTGTTCTATAGTGCTGCTAAAACACGATGGTTTGAAACTGCTTAAGCAGGACCGACTTTCATTTTATCGCAAATTGATGGTCTTATTATATTTCCTCGTAGCTTCTAAGCAATGTTCAATTTTTCTCTTTGTCAAAATCATATACTTTTACAACCGAGTCATTTGAAACAGTTGGAAGTGACGATTTATTGACTTCAACCTCTTGTTTGGGGAAGAATAATAGGGTCGGAAATTGTTAAATGGTTTCCCAGATTCTTCAGAGTAAGAGCTACCTCGGGGAATGAAATACGGTTTTTAACGCCATCCTTGTGGTCCACCTCACATTGATCAGACGTAAAATGAAGATAATAAATGAAAATACACTGACGTCAAAAGTTGAAACAATAAACCGTTATTCCCCGTTCTGCGTTTAATTCACGGTATAATCATACAAACTGTCACCCAGATGTCCGTACGATATTGTTCTGCACAGGACATGGCATTCCAGTCAATGGATCGTGCCAACGATGATATCAGGGTGCCTATGAAACGAGGTAGTGTTTACCGGGTAGTCCCACATCCACAATCGCTGTGTACACAGTCACAGACGTTCCAGTATGGCACAGAGAAGATGCAAACCAGACTCTCTGCGGCGGAAGACCATGGAAAGAACGGTAGCAGGACAGTCACAAACTGATGGGGCCCGATGGCTTAGTGCGAATCGTTCTTTTGTTTCTCGGATGTGGCGACAGGTTATAGAGACCCAAATGTATCCCGAAGACCAGGGCAGGGCTGACCACGTGTGACTTCGGAAGAGAGGATACTCATTTGGCTGTAACAGCACGACGGCACCGCCTTAGTACTGCTCGGCAACTGGCGTGTGAACTCGCAGCATCCACCACTGGACGTGTGTATCGAAGCAAACGGTGTGCAGAAGGCTTCGGCAGAGTGTCCTTTACTGTCGGATACCTACTGTATGTCTGCCTGCGACGGGTCTTCACAGAAGGGAACGTCTACAGTGGAGCCATCAACATGCCATCTGGACGGTCCGACATTGGACCAATTTTGTTTTCATAGGTGAGTCCCGATTTAGTCGGGAGAGTGGTTCTCGATGGATTCAGATCTGGAGGGAACGTGGAACACGATTTTGGGACACAAACATTGTGAAAAGAGACCGATATCGAGGAGGATTCCTAATGGTGTGGGCAGGGATTATGTTTACCTCTCGAACAACTATTCACGAAATTTTACGGGTGAATCGGCAAGGTTTAACTGCTGTCAGGTAGCATGACGAGATCTTGGGACCTTATTTGCGGTTGTTGCTGCGGGCCCAGACTTCGTGCTGATGGACTACAATGCTCGACCTTATAGGGTATGGGGGGATGTTTTCTTGGAAAAGGAAGATATTGCACGGATGCCTGCTCGCTCTCCCGATTTGAATCCTATAGAGCATGTCTGGGATGCCCTAGGGAGATGGCTTGCATCACGTCAGCATCCACCAACCACTCTTCAAGACAGCCAACAGCTCTGCATGAAGAATGGAAGTTATTGTCTCAACATGAAACTGATGACATCATTCACAGCATGCCCCATCGTTGTCAGGCCTGTATTGTTGTCAGAGGGTCGCACCCCGTACTGAGCACATCAAGCAGTGTAGATATTAACGTGTAATACGATTTAGAATTTAACCCTTTGTTTCCTGACATAAGAAAAAATTTACTTTTTAACATTTTCTTTGCAGAATTTATACTATTGTGACCTTAAATGACGGTAGGATTTTTTGTAAAATTTTATTTTATTTTTCACAACTCTTTTCTCTCCTGGTACTCAGAAGTACCGTCAGACTCCACGGACAGAATCACAACATGCGCAGAAAAATGCTCCAATTTTTGTAACTTGTACTTTATTCCACATAAATATTAAATATTTTTACATTAGAAAATTAGTTAACAGAAATATATTTCTGAATTTTTTTTTTAAATTTCGCATAAATTTATTCTAGAGCAATTTCACAATACATAGTAACTTAGCTATACATTTTTGACAGTATATACATATCACATATTTAGTGATACCTCATGAAATTGTATGAAACAGTTCTTTTTCTCATTGCAGCACAAATACACTTTACATGTACTACATTGTGAATGTGGTCTCGGCTGAATTTTATTTTTCGTACACATTTCGCATCGTCCTCTTTTACAACGGAACACTACAAAATGGTTTCCTCGGTTTCCAAGACGTACATCCTTCGGAACAGAAAAGTTATCCTTCCTTCTCTTTGGGAGAGTTATTTCATCTTTACCGGAGTTTCTCTTTCTGAGATTTGGCACTTCATATTCAGTCATTAGCCTTAGTGCCACAGCACGCCTGAATTCCAGCAGTGGCAGTGCCCCATGTAGATCACTGAAAATGACGTAAGCATTGACAAAAGCAATTTCTATTGCTCCCCAGAAGAGACGGTGCCACCATTTCTTTGATCGCCTGTCAAGACCACAAGTTGAACGTAATCTGTCTGCATGATCCACACCACCCATGTTTTTATTGCAATCACTTACAAAAACTGGACATGGTATAGTCATACTAGTTCCATCTTTCTGTTTTCTTGTCACTACGCTCTGTTCAGTGCCATGGAAGTTTGACGCAAAATACACTACTTTATTTTCCTTCCATTGAAATACTGTTAGGTCTAAAGATGACTCTCTGTGATTTGATTTAGACATTTTTCTTTAGGTAAATTCCCTGGCAAACCTTTCCTGTTTGTTCTAATTGTTCCACAGGCAAATGTATTTACCGATTTCTGTGTGAGAAAAAGTGGACAGAACAACTAGTGAGAGGTAACGCATTGTTGCTACAATAAAGTGTTCGCACAACTTGATAGTGGGTTGGTTGGTTTGGGGAAGGAGACCAGACAGCGTGGTCATCGGTCTCATCGGATTAGGGAAGGATGGGGAAGGAAGTCGGCCGTGCCCTTTCAGAGGAACCATTCCGGCATTTGCCTGGAGTGATTTAGGGAAATCACGGAAAACCTAAATCAGGACGGCCGGACGCGGGATTGAACCGTCGTCCTCCCGAATGCGAGTCCAGTGTCTGCACAACCTGACGGTACTAATAAGTCCGCCTTATATTTTCCACTTTATCTCATTCACTTGTAACGTAATGCTTCAAACTATTATAAAAAAACAAAGAAGCTAAGTGCGTACAATGGAAAACTCAACGGAAGTTTCAATAAATTGCGCACAAATTCAGGCAACAGCATGGAAACAAGCACATATAATCTTCTGTTTTCACAGCAGCGCGCGAAAAACAATTTCTAGCTCGGACCGCCAGAGAGGTCTATGTATTGCACAATAACATCTATGAAACAGTAGAGCAGAGTTACTGTTACGTACCAACAGGCTCTCAGATCACGAAACTGCACCACGAGAAAATAATGAGAGTCAAAACTTACTGGTACTTTTAAGTACCGTCAGGCAACAAAGGGTTAAAGCTCTTATATAACTGCATTGCGGATAAAGTATAGTTAAGAAGACTGCAGTATTCAATGAACAGAATAGGAAGGAAAAAGAAAAAAAAAACTTCATCCGGATGAGGAAGTCCAGAACAACACTATTACGCTACAAGTGATAACTAGTTTATCTGATTTGTTCACTTACATCAAACTGACCTCACAGAAATAAACATACGTAGTGAACACTATCTCATTTGAGTCTCTACGAGCGAGACGCAACCACATTTTAAGCATCTTCTCCCTCTTTGGAATACTCAAAAACAACGTTTCAGAAGTTTTTGCACACTTATTTGTATACTGTGGTACTACCCACTACTTGCAACGTATTTTCTGAAACGTAATTTCCAAAATAGACCACTGTGAGTGACCTGTAGACAATAGCAGTAGTGTGCTGGCCAGTGACGTCATAGGCATCACATGACTCAAATAGGGCGCTTTAGTGGGCTTTCATATTATTTGAATTTCATTTCCGTTTTTTTTAACAGTACTGAAATTCACGAGAAAAAAAAGCATATCTCGAGCTGAAAATTATTTAATTAACCGTTTAAGAAAATTTCCAGAAAACAGTCAAATACCCTATTGCCCCATTGACATAGCAGTCAAATTCATTAACTTCCTTCCTCTCCCTCTTATTGAAATTAGTTTAACCTACTCACTGTCCTATCCTAACTCATTTAACTAAAATAGCATGAAAACAATCCTTTACACTGATTGATTGTTCCGCCGATTCATGGTAGAATATTCTGTACATTGTGAATGAAACACACAACACTGGTGTAATACTTTAAAATACTTATTATTTGTTACATGAACCGGTTTTCGGCTGTTACGCCATCATTAGGTACAAAGGTAAGTATTTAGTGCGTGTACAGAGTATCTCCACTTCCAGAGATGAAAATGTTAATGTTAGAATACAAATAAAACAAACGAGATTATTTCAGGGTAAATGCGATGTAAGATTACTTAACTAAGATAAAATATGTGACACATTAACTAATGACACATTAACTAATCATACGTCATTTCCGCCATAACATTTTTTCAGCCGTCCTGCTGGAAACCTTACCCTTAGCTTACACTTCACCACCTTCGACATCACTTGTGCCACAAAATACACGTACACCAATCATCCCATCCCTTACAACTTCCACATCGAATTTGATCATTCCTGTTTCACCTGTATTATTTTATTTATTGATTTATTTATCCTGGCAAGATTAGGGAAATCCCATTATCCATAACTGCTCCCAGTCGGAGTTCAACAGGTAGAGTCAATGTATCACTTTCCTTCGAGGAGCCCTGGTGTCTCTTTCGTGTCAGCCCTGTCCTCAGAGTAACTACACACCTGCATCAATAATATCTGCCAGCCTCCTTGAACACAAACACTGTGACGTTCTTGATAAGGTTAGAAGTGATCACAATCACAACCAGCAATCAGTCCTTAGGTACACTGCATATAAACAAACCTGCCCGTACAACAGTTCTTTCACACTAATCGAAGGAATGATCGCACAATCTTCTGAGCCGTAAGGCAGTATCATATCCTTCCTCGAACGTGTTCAGTGCATTGAGTGTGCAGCGATCCAGGGACACCAGTGAAATTCTGAGGACGATCCCCACAGAGGGATCGAAACGTCGACCATTGAAGGAGATTGAAGAGGAATGTGAAGCAACCTAACGACTCAGAAAATTTTACTATCAACGAAAACGGCCACGAGTCTGCAGACGTATGTAATAGAAGCAATCATACTAACTGGGGATCAGTTCCAGATCGGAATCAACACTGTCACCTCCAAAAACCTGAAGCTGCAAGAGACACTGCTTCCTGTCTACAACAAACGTTGACTAAGGCTGCTACTATACTGATACCCTTGCTCCCCATCTATTCGAACCGATCTCTCTCCACCTTTAAATTCCCGGAATACTTAGAGAATCCAGTCTCTCCATTGCTGCTTTCTCTGCACCCAAGACTAGAGGACGCTAACAAGCTACTGGCAAGTCCAGAGATACGTTCGTAATTTATTAAATGCAAGGAGACCCCAGGACTGACGAAAGACACGCAGAAAACAAGACCCACAAACTCAATTAAGATTTGACTGCCCCTTGAAGACCCACACTTCCACTCTAAATTATTAATTACGCAACAACCAATCCCTTTCTGACTATCCAATTGAAGCAAATCTATTCGCCTCCTACCATCAAGATGCATTCACTGTAAATTCCGCATTTCACTGAATCACATGTCCATAAGTCCACTGAATCATCAGCTCCTCAACTGACAGTGAAGTTTTCACTTACACTCCACACCACCCACGGGTTGAAACTCAAAAATCACACCATGTGTTATTTAATCGGCTCCTGCGAAGGAACACAACACTACTCTGGACATGAGTCCTTCATGTAGCGCAACCTTAAGGAATATCTTTTCTCCTTCCTAGAAAATATGACAACCTGAGACGGTACAAAATGGTTCAAATGGCTCTGAGCACTGTGGGACTTCAACATCTGAGGTCATCAGTCCCCTTGAACTTAGAACTACTTAAACCTAACTAACCTAAGGACATCACACACATCCATGACCGAGGCAGGATTCGAACCTGCGACCGTAGCAGTCGCGCGGTTCCGGACTGAAGCGTCTAGAACAGCTCGGCCATACCGGCCGGCTGAGACGGTACAGTCCCCAAAAAAGGTGTCCATAAACTTTGAGAGAGGACGCTGCTGTGCGTGCAAAATGGTTCAAATGGCTCTGAGCACTATGGGACTTAACATCTCAGGTCATCAGTCCCCTAGACTTAGAACTACTTAAACCTAACTAACCTAAGGACATCACACACATCCATGCCCGGGGCAGGATTCGAACCTGCGACCGTAGCAGTCCCGCGGATCCGTACTGCAGCGCCTAGAACCGCACGGCCACCGCGGCCGGCGCTGTGCGTGCACTGTTAGTTTTGTGTTCAGTGACAGATGTAGCCGCGCGAACGCGCGTTTGTCAGTAAAAGAAGGGTGGTAACGGGGCAATTGGGGGACGCGCTGAGGTGCCGACAGGTGCACCAGCTGTGAAGCTGCACCACTAGAAGTCGGCGCTCTTTGAACCTCTGCTGTTGGTTCGTTCTGGAAGTGTGCAAGGCCCTGGTGCCTAACAGTCATTCAGGATGCTCTGGAAACATGGTCGGAATTTCCGGGGCTTGCTGGCCGTTGGGGTGCAAAGAATGGAGGGAAAGACCGCCATAATTGGCAAGACGGAACAAACGAAATGCTGAATATAAGATACACTATGTGATCAAAAGTATCCGGACACCTGGCTGAAAATGACTTACAAGTTCGTGGCGCCCTCCATCGGTAATGCTGGAATTCAATATGGGGTTGGCCCATCCTTAGCCTTGATGACAGCTTCGACTCTTGCAGGCATACGTTCAGTCATGTGCTGGAAGGTTTCCTGGGGAATGGCAGCCCATTCTTCACGGAGGGCTGCACTGATGACAGGTATTGATGTCGGTCAGTGAGGCCTGGCTCGAAGTCCGTGTTCCGAAACATCCCAGAGGTGTTCAGTAAGATTCAGGTCAGAACTCTGTGCAGGCCAGTCCATTACAGGGATGTTATTGTCGTGTAACCACTCCTCCACAGGCCGTGCATTATGAACAGGTGCTCGACCGTGTTGAAAGATGAAGTCGCCACTCCGAATTCCTCTTCAACAGTGGGAAACTAGAAGGTGCTTAAAACATCAATGTATGCCTGTGCTGTGACAGTGCCACGCAAAAAAAACAATGGGTGCATGTCCCCTCCATGAAAAACACGACCACACCATAACACCACCGCCTCCTAGTTTTACTGTTGGCACTACACACGATGGCAGATGACATTCACCGGGAATTCGCCATACCCACATCCTGCCATCGGATCGGCACATTGTGTACCGTGATTCGTCACTCCACACAACGTTTTTCCACTGTTCAATCGATCAATGTTCACGCTACGTACACCAAGCGAGGCGTCGTTTGGCATTTATCGGCGTGATGTGTGGCTTATGAGCAGCCGCTCGACCATGACATCCACGTTTTCTCACCTCCCGCCTGTCATAGTACCTGCAGTGGATCCTGATGAAGTTTGGAATAGATGTCTGCCTATTGCACATTACGACCATCTTCAACTATCGGCGGTCTGTCAGCTTTTGTGCTGTACGTGTCCTTTCACGTTTCCATTTCACTATCATATCGGAAACAGTGGACCTAGGGATGTTTAGGGGTGTGGAAATCTCACGTACAGGCGTATGACACAAGTGACACCCAATCACCTGACCACTTTCAAAGCCCGGAGTTCCACGGAGCGCCCTATTCGGCTCTCTCACGATGTCCAATGACTACTGAGGTCGCTGATATGCATTACCTGGCTGTAAGGGGCAGCAAAATACACCTAATATTAAAAACGTATGTGTTTGTGGGTGTCCGGATATATTTGATCACACAGTGTACCTTAAAAAAAAGTGAACCTCTTAAAATACTGGAAAGCCAGTATCACAAACAAAAGGAGAAAATTATGACGGGTGCGAGGGTTTAGATGCACCGCCAGTACAATGTATGTTTACATGTATTAAAGACAATATAACAATAAATAATGTCTTCCATGATAGAATTAGAATTTAGGAGAACTCTAATGAATGCATCGATAAACTGAAGGCAGCTATCAAAAACTGAGAAAATTTGCGTGCAAATACATGTAAAATACATGCGTAAAGTGATGTATTTATAGCTTTCATATACTCTGGAGGAAATAACGTATGTTTTGATTCATATTGCAATGAGAGGATATAAACACCCGGTAGCCATCTTGGCGCGGACAGTCTAATTTTAGCGGCGCTAGGAGGCGAACGGTCTGATTCTGGAAGTATTCGGAGGCAGTCGTTGTGATGAATTTTATATGCGGTACAAGATAGCCGCTTGAGGAAAGTGCTGAAATCTTCATAATGATCTAAACATGAACTTGTAAAATTTACACGAGTGTCGCTAGCAAACGCTTAGTTATATTTTCGAACTGTAAATTTTGAAAATTTTTCGTCAGAGAACGATTCCGAACTTTGAAATTTGACCATCGACCTTAGTGAGTGGATTTTGGGACTTATAACTTTGCCAGTTGGCAGTTGAGGAACTGTAACTTAAATTTTAAGCGAATGCGACTTAGAATTGTTGTGGTTATTTAAGTTCTCGCATTGGCGTAATCACATTCAGTACTTGCAATTCATAAACGTGTTACTGTGAGAGAAACAGGAAATAAATTCAATTTGTTTCATAAGCTTTAATCCATAAGTATAGTGAACTCTCTTTACGTTAATTCCTGTCCGTTTTTAATTGGGGCTTCTTTTTTTTTAGTTGAGGATTTTAAGGCGAACGTGACGAGTGATTGGTTGGACGCTAGACTTAAACGCAGTCAAATTATATACACACATCAAAAAAAGTTTTGCATCACCTCGGTTCCGAGAGTTTCGGAACCTGTCCAAAAAATTGGAATAGAGATCAACATAAACATCATTTCCGCCCTTTTTATTGCTCATGAAAACCACCCATTGCATGTTGTACCACCATACAGCGAGACCTTCAGAGGTGGTGGTCCATATTGCTGTACACACCGGTACCTCTAATACCCAGTAGCACGTCCTTTTGCATTGATGCATGCCTGTATTCGTCGTGGCATACTATCCGCAAGTTCATCAAGGCACTGTTGGTCCAAATTGTCCCATTCCTCAACGGCGGTTGGGCCTAGATCCCTCAGAGTGGTTGGTGGGTCACGTCGACCATAAACAGATCTTTTCAGTCTATCCCAGTCATGTTCGATAGGGTTCATGTCTGGAGAACTTGCAGGCCACTCTATTCGAGTGATGTCGTTATCCCGAAGGAAGTCATTCACAAGATGTGCACGATGGGGGAGCGAATTGTCGTCCATGAAGACGAATGCCTCGCCAATATGCTGCCGACATGGTTGCACTATCGGTTGGAGAATGGCATTCACGTTTCGCACAGCCGTTACAGCGCCTTCCATGACCACCGACGCGTACGTCGGCCCCACATAATGCCACCCCAAAAACAGCAGGGAACCTCCACCTTGCTGCACTCGCTGGACGGTGTGTCTAAGATGTTCAGCCTGATCGGATTGCCTCCAAACACGTCTCCGAAGATTGTCTGGTTGAAGGCATATGTGACACTCGTTGGTGAAGAGAACGTGATGCCAATTATGAGCGGTCCATTCGGCATGTTGTTGGGCCCATCTGTACCGCGCGGCATGGTGCCGTGGTTGCAAAGATGGACCTCGCCATGGACGTCGGGAGTGAAGTTGCGCATCATGCAGCCTATTGCGCCCAGTTTCAGTCGTAACACGACGTCCTGTGGCTGCACGAAAAGCATTATTCAACATGGTGGTGTTGCTGTCAGGGTTCCTCCGAGCCATAATCCGTAAGTAGCGGTCATCCACTGCAGTAGTAGCCCTTGGGCGGCCTGAGCGAGGCGTGTGATCGACAGTTCTTGTCTCTCTGTATCTCCTCCATGCCAGAACAACATCGCTTTGGTTCACCCCGAGACGCCTGGACACTTCCCTTGTTGACAGCCCTTCCTGGCACAAAGTAACAATGCGGACGCGATCGGATCGCGGTATTGACCGTCTGGGCATGGTTAAACTACAAACGACACGAGCCGTGTACCTCCTTCCTGGTGGAATGACTGGAACTGATCGGCTGTCGGACCGCCTCCGTCTTAAAGGCGCTGCTCATGCATGGTTGTTTACATCTTTGGGCGGGTTTCGTCACATTCTGAACAGTCAAAGGGATTGTGTTTGTGATACAATATCCACAGTCAGCGCCTATCTTTAGGAGTTCTGGCACCTGGGGTGATGCAAAACTATTTTCGATGTGTGTATATAAAAAAAATCCATTCACAGTGGCCCTTGGTACAGTGCTACTCACTGGAACATTGATACACTGATAATCTGTGCAGTAGTGCTGGGTGGTTCCGAGCTATTTAAGGTTTTTTTTTTTTTTTTTTTTGGACATAAACTTTTAAGAGACAGTTTTATTTCCTTTTGTATTTATTTATTTACTTTTACAAGTTAGTGTAAACCTGAATTGAACAGTCAGGTCGCAAAACCTATATAAGACAATCCATTGTACTGATTCTTACTGTGAGACATGGAAAACGTCAGTCTGTAAAATCCAATAGACCTTCTAGCGATACACCTACTGACCCAATAGTATTCAGCAATGTCCTAGAATCTATAGCCTCTAAATGCATCTACAAACACTTTAAATGATACATCTCTCTTCCCACAATCCAGTGGACTTCCGTCTCGTATTTTCTCCACGATTCATATTCCACTTTCTATATATATACGACAACAGGTATCAGAAGGGTCTGAGACACTATGTGGCGTCCCAGACTCCAGTCTAAAACCCAATGGCATGCTACGCTCTGTTCAAGTTATAAACATAGTTTCAGAGAATTAAAGACTGCCACAATCTACATCTACATCTACATCCATACTCCGCAAGCCACCTGACGGTGTGTGGCGGAGGATACCCTGAGCACCTCTATCGGTTCTCCCTTCTGTTCCAGTCTCGTATTGTTCGTGGAAAGAAGGATTGTCGGTATGCTTCTGTGTGGGCTTTAATCTCTCTGATTTTATCCTCACGGTCTCTTCGCGAGATATACGTAGGAGGGAGCAATATACTGCTTGACTCTTCGGTGAAGGTATGTTCTCGAAACTTGAACAAAAGCCCGTACCGAGGTACTGAGCGTCTCTCCTGCAGAGTCTTCCACTGGAGTTTATCTATCATCTCCGTAACGCTTTCGCGATTATTAAATGATCCTGTAACGAAGCGCGCTGCTCTCCGTTGGATCTTCTCTATCTCTTCTATCAATCCTATCTGGTACGGATCCCACACTGTTGAGCAGTATTCAAGCAGTGGGCGAACAAGCGTACTGTAACCTACTTCCTTTGTTTTCGGATTGCATTTCCTTAGGATTCTTCCAATGAATCTCAGTCTGGCATCTGCTTTACCGACGATCAACATTATATGATCATTCCATTTTAAATCACTCCTAATGCGTACTCCCAGATAATTTATGGAATTAACTGCTTCCAGTTGCTGACCTGCTATTTTGTAGTTAAATGATAAGGGGACTATCTTTCTATGTATTCGCAGCACATTACACTTGTCTACATTGAGATTCGCTGCAGATCCTCCTGCATTTCAGTACAATTTTCCATTGTTACAACCTCTCGATACACCAGAGCATCATCTGCAAAAAGCCTCAGTGAACTTCCGATGTCATCCACAAGGTCATTTATGTATATTGTGGATAGCAACGGTCCTATGACACTCCCCTGCGGCACACCTGAAATCACTCTTACTTCGGAAGATTTCTCTCCGTTGAGAATGACATGCTGCATTCTGTTATCTAGGAACTCTTCAATCCAATCACACAATTGGTCTGATAGTCCATATACTCTTACTTTGTTCATTAAACGACTGTGGGGAACTGTATCGAACGCCTTGCGGAAGTCAAGAAACTCGGCATCTTCCTGTAAACCCGTGTCTATGGCCCTCTGAGTCTCGTGGACGAATAGCGCGAGCTGGGTTTCACACGACCGTCTTTTTCGAAACCCATGTTGATTCCTACAGAGTAGATTTCTAGTCTCCAGAAAAGTCATTATACTCGAACATAATACGTGTTCCAAAATTCTACTACTGATAGACGTTACAGATATAGGTGTATAGTTCTGCACATCTGTTCGACGTCCCTTCTTGAAAACGAGGATGACCTGTGCCCTTTTCCAATACTTTGGAACGCTGCGCTCTTCTAGAGACCTACGGTACACCGCTGCAAGAAGAGGGGCAAGTTCCTTCGCGTACTCTGTGTAAAATCGAACTGGTATCCCATCAGGTCCAGCGGCCTTTCCTCTTTTGAGCGATTTTAATTGTTTCTCTATCCCTCTGTCGTCTATTTCGATATCTACCATTTTGTCATCTGTGCGACAATCTAGAGAAGGAACTACAGTGCAGTCTTCCTCTGTGAAACAGCTTTGGAAAAAGACATTTAGTATTTCGGCCTTTAGTCTGTCATCCTCTGTTTCAGTACCATTTTGGTCACAGAGTGTCTGACTACTTAATGTCGAGCACACTATCAAATTTAGCGGGCATGTCGATAGAATAGGACATAGCAGCTAACTTCAGTGATATAATGAGTTTGCCTTGTGCAAAGTAAGGAAATGTAAAGTAAAATTATAGTAAAAACACAAGTCCTGAAAAGAGATATTTTCTCAACTATTAACTATAGCCCTTTTCCTTTCATTTCTATGTAATACTCGTAATTTATGAAGAGGAAATGAAATCTGTTCTTTATTACGCATCATGCTAAAACCAGTTTACGGTGAGTGCACAAATACTAAAAATAAAGATTTTGTTTTGTTTCAAGCTTGAGGATGTTAACACAATTTGCAATTTGTTTACAACTGTAATACATTCAATTTGTTGGGCGCATTTTTTCATCAGTATTGGTAATGGAAGTAATATCTTTGAATAACACTTTACTTTTGCTAAACATATTTCCAAAATTTGCTAAATCTGTGTAGAAAAAATTCTGGGGTGGGGGGGAGTTTTGGAAGTTCTGCTATGGGTGCTCGATCACATCCGTACGGCTCTGCAGTAAATATAAGTTTTTCTTCATTTATTCAGGTAGCTGGTTACACCGGAAGTCAAGGGTTCTTTAAATATGTGCAAGCTTGCTGTGACATTATTAGCCTATATGAAGATGGCGAGTAGATGGTGTGTCGAAATATTGCATAGTTCTAACGGCACCATCAAACGTACTGTTCGTGTACCTCAACAACGTTTATTTCCTGAACGCTAAACAGCGCATAATTATAGCGTAGCTCAAAACAAATTGCTGCTTGGCCCTCACACAGCCTAGCATCACTGCAACACCATACGTTAGCGACCTCGACTATAGAGTAACTTACAGAAACTTAGTCTTCTTATCTCTAAGCATCATGTGCAGAATCTGATAACATCTCGTGAGTCCGTGGTTTCGACGTATGCGGTGCATAATCCACAAGTGTTTTAATTAAATCCAAGGCGTTTGCTTCGTCCTTTGCGCGTTTAACACACCCATCCTTAGTGGGATTGTAGTCCACTGGAATGCCTAGTAGTTTCACACAGTTTTTCCTAGTATGTAAAGGACGTGAAAAGCATATCGTCACTAACATTCTGCAGCCTAAACGGCGGAGCTCTATAAATAATCACCAGCATTACCGGCAAAAAGCGTAATGCCGCTTGCCGCTTCCGGCGCCCATTTCCCTGCTGTTTTCATTTTGTTTAGAAAAATAATGCAATCGAGTAATATTTAATTAACTGCAAAAGTGATTTTCAAAACTAATCGTGTAATTAATTCACGACAGCGATACAATTATATTAATTATTAAATAATTTAAAATCGCATTTGTTCTATTCGAATTTAATTTCGGACTTGTACTTGTGAAGCGATAAAAAGTGATGATTTTAATAATCGCTATTTTAATTGGCAGTCCTTAATTTTCATATCAATACTGCACAGCCCAAAGCGTAATCCGGTCACCGATCGCCAACACCGAGTCGCGCCATACGTTGGCAACAGCGGGAACCGTCGCGTCGCCGAACGTCGCCCTTCAGGGACAAACACCCCAGGCAGGAAACAGGCTACAGTATTCTACGCCTACAGCAGTAGTCACACTTCGCTATCAGGAATGACAGAGCAACAACTTTCAACGACTGCTGCACATCACTAGCAGCTATGACGAGTTATTTATTTATTCGCTCACCTGCTACCTAGATGCGATAGCAGATCGTGCCACATCAATTATTTCACTCTTTTTAACTGACTGAACGTGTGTACTGCTGAACAAAATAAGGATACTATCCAGGTACATGGAGGACAGGAAGTACCAAAAACACAACACAATATCATGCCTGATACGGTATGGGAAACTAGCTGCGCGATAACAACGGTGAAGTCACTTATGACAGTGCCACCAAAGCAGAGTTACTAAACATGGTTTTCCGAAACTCCTTCACCAAAGAAGACGAAGTAAATATTCCTGAATTCCAATCAAGAACAACTGCCAAGATGAGAAACATAGAAGTAGATATCCCAGGATAACGAAGCAGCTTAAATCACTTAATAAAGGCAAGGCTCCCGGTCCAGATTGTATACCAGTCAGGTTCCTATCGAAATATGCTGATAAAATAGCTCCATATTTAACAATTATATACAACCACCCGCCCACAGAAAGATCCGTACCTAAAGACTGGAAAATTGCTCAAGTCACACCAATACCCAAAAAGGGAAGTAGGAGTAGTCCGCTGAATTACAGGCCTATATCACTAACGTCGATTTTCAATCGGGTTTTGGAACATATACTGTATTCGAACATTATGAAGTGCCTCGAAGAAAACGATTTATTGACACATAGCACGGTTTCAGAAAATATTGTTCTTGTGAAACACAACTAGCTCTTTACACTCTGAAGTAATAAGTGCTATCGACAGGGGATGTCAAATTGATTCCATGTTTTTAGATTTCCAGAAGGCTTTCGACACCGTTCCTCACAAGCGTCTTCTAACCAAACTGCGTGCCTACGGAGTATCGCCTCAGTTGTGCGACTGGATTCGTGATTTCCCGTCAGAAAGGTCACAGTTCATAGTAATAGACGGAAAGTCATCGAGTAAAACAGAAGTAATATTCGGCGTTCCCCAAGGAAGAGTTGTAGGCCCTCTATTGTTCCTGATCTATATTAACGACGTAGGAGACAATCTGAGTAGCCCTCTTAGATTATTTGCAGATGATGCTGTCATTTATCGTCTTGTAAAGTCATCAGATGACCAAAATGAATTGCAAAATGATTCAGATAAGATATCTGTAAGGTGCGAAAAGTGGCAATTGACCCTGAATAACGAAAAGTGTGAAGTTATTCACATGAGTACTAAAAGAAATCAGCTAAATTTCGATTACGCGATAAGTCACACAAATCTGAAGGCTGTAAATTCAGCTAAATACTTAGGGATTACAATTACAAATAGCCTAAATTGGAACGATCACATAGATAATATTGTGGGTAGAGCAAACCAAAGACTGCGATTCATTGGCAGAACACTTAGAAAGTGCAACAGATCTACTAAACAGACTGCCTACATCACGCTTGTCCGCACTATTCTGGAGTATTGCTGTGCATTGTGGGATCCGCATTAGGTGGGATTGACTGACGACAACGAAAAAGTACAAAGAAGGGCAGCTCGTTTTGTATTATCACGAAATAGGGGAGACAGTGTCACAGACATGATACGTGAATTGGAGTGGCAATCGTTAAAACAAAGGCGTTTTTCGTTGCGACGGGATCTTCTCATGAAATTTCAATCACCAGTTTTCTCCTCCGATTGCCAAAACATTCTTTTGGCACCCACCTACATAGGGAGAAATGATCATCACGATAAAATAATAGAAATCAGGACTCGCACAGAAAATTTAAGTGCTCGTTTTTCTCGCGTGCCGTTCGAGACTGTAACGGTAAAGAGGCAGCTTGAAGGTGGTTCATTGAACCCTCTGCCAGGCACTTTATTGTGAATAGCAGAGTAATCACGTAGATGTATATGTAGATGTAGTTGGCATTCGAAACAACTTCCAGACGTCTCGGAGTGGATAAATATAGATCCTGTGTGAATTTTAAGGGAATCCTACACCATTATTCTAGAAAACAGTAGGAAGTTCATGTAACGGTAATGGAGGTGTATAGCGACCACGCCCACTTCCAGTCAAAGTAGACTTCAAAGAATCAATAGTACCGATATCTGGTGACTGTGGTGTGTAGGGGAGATGCGAAAATTCACCCTTGCACTCGCAAAACCAGTCCTGGAAGATGCTAGCGTCTTGTAACACGGTATCATTATTGGGAAACAAACAAGGTGATGTTTGGGCAATTGATCAGTAATATTAGTTAGGAAATTCATTTGTATCTCTTTATGTCCATTGGATCTTATCAGCCAGAATGGTCAATAATCGTCGGCAGTAATGCGGGCTTGCGGAACAACGGTGAGGTCCATGGAATGCTACGATATGGCTACTCCTGTCGTCTCCAAGCCCCCGCAGTGTTTCACTCTTGGGACGTAAACTCGACCAGAACGTGGGAACAGTGTCAATCAAAACTCATCGGACCAAATGAGTTTCTTCCATTGCTCCATAGTCCAGGCACCAACTTTGTCTGCTACGTGCATTTGCGTCACTGATGACTGGTTTTGGAATTCCAGGACTCCCTGCAGCTCCCTCCTTGGTCTTGTTTTGGTGCTGACGGCGTTCGTAAGTCTGGTATTCAGCTCTGCAAAAACTTTTACAGTTGCCGCCCTCTGATTTTTCGTCATAGTCCTCTTCAATGGGCATCTGTCAATATCTCTCAGCACACACTTTCGGCCGCGTCGTGGCTTAATGGATGATGTTTTCCGCTTTCGCTGTATACAGTATAAATCTTCAGTTCGGTGCCACCTGAAACATCGAACACTTCGGCTCTCTTGGTTACGGAAGCACACACCATACGAGCACCAACAATTTGCCCACGTTCTAATTCACTTAGCCCCGAGATAATGCACTCACAACTAGAAAGAACGTTGGTCTGGCCACGACTGACACTTGCAATGTATTGAGGTCACTTGACAGGCGCCGTTCGTGTTCCAGTAGAACAGCACCACCCGCAGGCTTGGCTAGCATCTCCAATGATCTTCAGATGCATTTTTCGCGCTGTTTCCATATTTTTGTGCAATCCCTGTATTTTACATTAATGCATAAGTAAATTACAACTACGTTTCTTACGGTAATAAGTTAATATGTTAGCACTGAAACGTCCCCTTAGAAAAATTTACGAATGATTGCACTGATAAACCCCTTACGTTATTTGATTTTCAAACAGCTGAGAAAAACTGAACGCACTCAGACATTTCTCTCTTTACTTATTCTGATCATCACTAAACTGACACACAATATTTTTAGCGCAACGCAATCTGACTTTCAATAATCTCTACAAAAGAATGGCCCTGACTAACAATAACATATACCTTTCATGAATCACTTACCTCACAAAAATCTTCGTTACTCGAGCTACTGCAATACAGCGAGCGCCAATACTGCCAGCTGAATAAAAGATTCTAACTACTGAAGGCACTAACTACTGATAGGCATAATTAGCAAATGACAGATTTTGATAGAGAACAAACAATGTATTTACCTTAATAGTGCTCAAAAGTCATTTTATATATATATATATATATATATATATATATATATATATATATATATATATATATATATATATATATATATATCAGTTCATGACATCCAGTCTTACAAATTTACTCTCTCTGATGGACACACGTCCAGATCATCCGCTCTCAAAACTCCGCCATCTCTCTCCCCATATCCACCACTGCTGGCGGCTCACCTCCAACTGCGCAACGCCACGCGCTGTTCAAATCCAACTGCCCAACACTACAATAGCGAATATTTCAACAATGCTAACCTGCCACAGACTGCACACAGCACAGTTAGTGATTTTCATACAGAGCGCTACGTGGCGTTACCAACATAAAAACCTAAACGGCCTACTTACAGTATATTATAACCATTTTAGAAATAGATTATAAGCTAAACCTTTATTATATAATTAAATGGTGTATCCTTAGTTATATGTGTAGATGACATAAGAAAAATTGTTTACCATTTATTATTTAGTATAGTTACAGCACATTTTTACGTTTATGTAAACATTTCTGCCTCATGCTACGGGTGTGAAAAAGTATACACACGTTACCACACCTTTCACTCTTTTTCAGCCCCTAGTTGGGTAACATGGTCTTAATCTCTAACCATTGGAGCCAGTGCATGTTGTACTGTTGCAACGTACTGTGAGGCGGTCGGACGAGGAAGTGTAAATGTGGCACAGAGCAGAGAATCTCCACACATACTCTTTCTGTCCCCGAGGCGCCCCGCTTCATTGCCAGTTCGCCTCGAGCTAACTCCCTGAATGGCCATGGTTTCCATCTCCTTATGCTTCGGAGACAGAATCTCCGGAATTAATCTCTGTCAGACCTTACCGGCCATCATGGGACGGTACCTGAGACGATCCAGGGAGAGCACATCTCGCTCTGCTTCTACGAAATCTGCACAATCATCACTCGCGCTGGCTATGTCGCACCCTAATTTTCTGTTTATATTGCTCCCAGGTGTTCAGGGGAATGCAGTCGTTTACGATGCGCAATGTATGTACAGTCGTGGACAAAACGAGAGAGACCCCTCGCCTTTTCGTTGTGCTGATCCACACAGCTTTAAAGTCTGCTACACAGCATAACAGGCAAGGCGACGAAGTGCTACCAACATACTATGCACAGGCGTGAAACCGACAAACTATCCGAACTTTGTCAGACAGTTTTCAATCATGTGTAAGACTACATTAATACTGGCTAGTGTGTTAAACACAACACCTAAATATAAGATATAAATGAAAGAAGAAACGCTAATTAGTATGAACTGTACTAATAAAAATGAATTTCAGCTTATCGAGATAACACAACTGTTCTAGTAAGACAAAGTACCCCAGATCGTTACGAATTACCAAAATATTATGCTTATTCGGCCGCGAAACGGTTTATGTCAACTTTCAGACTATTCATAGTGGATTGCCGTTGCTGACCTACCATGAAAGTGTGTAAATTTAGCAACGCGTGAACAATCATAACGAAATTCAGTTAAAAATCATTCAGTGCCACACGTAAGTCAATTCAGTTATTGACAAAAGCGAAAAAAGAAAGGCAGTAACTAGTATGAAATTCTACAAGAGTTTCATATTGACATCCACAGGGCGCCAGTACAGGATAAAGGTAATTAGGGGCGCGAGAATTTCTTAAAATTGCTTTACTGACAGTCTATCTGCCTCTATCGAGATTAGAACCGAAAACAAATCAGACCTCCCTTGCAGTAGCAAACACCTTTCACTACGCTAGAAGACAACCCAGGAAAAAAGCCCTCTGTTATTACCCCAGACATGAATAAGTCGGCAATTTCGCAATGAAAATGGCAAAATGATCTGCAGTTTCTGTTGCATAGAGCTTTCTGGACTCTAAAACATGAATTTTCTACCTTTATGTCACCGCTTATGTGACAATCATTCGGGATGTTTATCGAAATAACAAAATACTGTTATTAGCGAGTAACGGCAACGGGTTCTACACAACGCTGGTGACTATTTTGAAGGACAGTAACAGGTGCAAACATGTAACTCTTTTGTATCGGTTGTGAATAAATAGTTGCCACTATTTAAGTTCCAACCCTCGTATAGTCTTACATATGATTGAAAACAGTCTGACAAAGTTTGGATACTTCGCCAATTTCACGCCTGTGCATAGTATGTTGGTAGCACTTCGTCGCCTTGCCTGTTATACTGTGCAGCAGACTTTACAGCTGTGCGGATCAGCATAACGAAAAGGCGAAGGTTCTCGCTTGTTTTGTCCACGGCTGTACAATGTACCTTGCCGTCATTTTCAGGTATCACCTGCCGCCGTCGCACGCCGTTGTCCTCGGAGTGTCGCATCCGCATGCCTTGCAGTAATGTATGAATGTAATTCGTTTTGCGAGGAAATATATGCTAGATGCCGCGAAGTTTCACACGCCTCTCTGGATTGCAGCACGTCGTACGTCGACATAGCTCGGACAACACATCTGTAGCGTTCAGCGTCATGATCTGTGCTCCTGCTCGAAAAACTTCTTTCTCCTGAGTTACAATGTCACTACATACGCAGCTATCATCGTTTTTACATTTACATGTATATAAATACGTGGGGCAGTATCGATGCCCTGATACGAAGTGGACAAGGCCTCTTGTGCGAACTAGGTGCTATGTTACGGCGAGATTAAGTTTCAGCCGTTCGGACGATACCAGTGGTCAAGAATCCACGAAATAGAAGAGAGAATTATCGTCTTGGTCTGAAAATAAGCCGCGCCAAAATATATCCACACCCAGAATGAAATTTTCACTCTGCAGCGGAGTATGCGCTGATTTGAAACTTCCTGGCAGATTAAAACTGTGTGCCGGACCGAGACTCGAAATCAGGACCTTTGCCTTTCGCGGGAAAGTGCTCTACCAACTGACCTACCCAAGAACGACTCACGACCTGTCCTCACAATTTTACTTCCGTCAGTGCCTCGTCTCCTAACTTCCTAACTTCACTGACGTTCTCCTGCGAAACTTGCAGGTCTAGTACCACTGGAAGAAAGCTTGGGGGATGTTTCCAGAATGAAATTTTCACTCTGCAGCGGAGTGTGCGCTGATTTCAAACGTCCTGGCAGGTTGAAACTGTGTGACGGACCAAGACTCGAACTCGGGACTTTTGCCTTTCGTGGGCAAGTGCTCTACTATATCACACACCCTTAATCTTGAGGGGGACAAAAGGATAGAGAAACTCACTGAAGAAGAATTTATGAGACATTACCCATTTAAGGAAACTGTTCACAATATAGTCTCTCTTAACCACATTTTGATGATGAAATGTAGATAAATTATACAGAAATAGCAGTCTTCTCGTCAAAGTTTTCACTGATTCACTATTAGAATCACTACAAGTATGCAAGTCATCACTGTCAGTATTTTCGTTCTCCCTTTCCAAAGCACGTTAACAATGCTACGTTAGAGGGTATTGGACATGCAGCATGTTTTGAACGATTTGATGACAGTTCCAGATCACAGTGTGAACCTTGAAGAGAGAATCCACTCCCACACATAGCTAACTGATTGCTTTTTAATCTTGCTGTCTATAATAGATGCATGATACTCTGAAGAGCCAAAGAAACTGGTACACTTGCCTAATATCGTGTAGGGCCCCCGCGAGCACGCAGAAGTGCCACAACACGACGTGACATGGACTCGACTAATGTCTGAAGTAGTGCTGCAGGGCCGTCCTTAAATCCATAAGAGTGTGAGTGGGTGGAGATCTCTTCTGAACAGCACGTTGCAAGGCATCCCAGATATACTCAATAATGTTCATGTCTGGGGAGTTTGGTGGCCAGCGGACGTGTTTGAACTCAGAAGAGTGTTCCTAGAGCCACTCGATAGTAATTACGGACGCGTGGAGTGTCGCATTGAGAATTCTTGCGTACATGCCACCTGTCAGAATCGTATCTAGAAGTATAAGGGGTCCCATATCACTCCAACTGCAGACGCTCCACACCACAACAGAGCCTCTACCAGCTTGAACAGTCCCCTGCTGACATGCAGGGTCCATGGATTCATAAGGTTGTCTCATCACCTGTACAGGTCCACCCGTTCGATACAATTTGAAACGAGGCTCGTCCGACCAGGCAGCATGTTTCCAGTCATGAACAGTCCACTGTCGGTGTTGACGGGTGCAGGCGAGGCGTACAGCTTTGTGTCGTGGAGTCATCATGGGTACACGAGTGGGCCTTCAACTCCGAAAGCCCATATCGATGATGTTTCGTTGAATGGTTCGCACTCTGACACTTGTTGATGGCCCAGCATTGAAATCTGCAGCAGTCTGCAGAAGGGTTGCATTTCTATCACGTTGAAGGATTCTCTTGTCGTCGTTGGTGTAGTTCTTGCTGGATCTTTTTCCGGCCGCAGCGATATCGAAGATTTGATGCTTTATCGGATTCCTAATATTTACGGTACACTCGTGAAATGGTCGTACAGGAAAATCCCCACTTCATCGCTACCTCGGAGATGATGATCCCATCGCTCGTGCGCCCACTATAACACCACTTTCACACTTACTTACATCATGATAACCTGCCATTGTAGCAGCAGTAACCGATCTAACAACTGCGCCAGACACTAGTCTTATACAGGCGTTCCCGACCGCAGCGTCGTAATCTGCCTGTTTACATATCTCTGTATTTGAATACGCATACCTATACCAGTTTTTTGGCGCTTCGTGTAACTTTCTGAAATCCAACTGGAATAGTGTTTCCAGAGATGGTCTTAAATGGCTCGTTTACAACGACGTCGTGTACGTAAATATATGTGCAGGTATAACATCTACATTCCTCTTTCTAGGAGCAACTTCATTTCAGGTGTGAAGCATCGAACATTAGCGATTCCAAACATTAACTAGCCAGTTCAGATGGTTCAAATGGCTCTGAGCACTATGGGACTTAACAACTGAGGTCATCAGTCCCCTAGAACTTAGAACTACTTAAATCTAACTAACCTAAGGACATCACACACATCCATACCCGAGGCAGGATTCGAATCTGCGACCGTAGCGGTCCCGCAGTTCTAGGCTGAAGCTCCTAGAACCGCTCGGCCACATCGGCCGGCAACTAGCCAGTCTGTGACGAATTTATTACTGGGACTACAGTCCGAAGATAAGGTTAAGGTCTATATTAGTCACGCTTTAATCAGAGGGAGCGGGCGGGAAGCCTGCTGCTTCGGCTGCGAGGAGAGTGGCTGGCTGGTCGGCGGTTTCCGGAGGTGGGGAGGCTGACTGCCGCTCGCTCGGCGACGAGAGCCCTGGAAACACCGGACACAGAGAATGTGCTCCGTTCCCGGAAACGCTGTCACGACGCCTTGCGAACGCTGGAACCGCTATGGACCTATGTCAGCACTGGGAACTACGAGACTGTTTTGCAGACATAGAACGGAGGTCTGTAGCGAGCTGCCAAATGCCGGACGCGACTGGGTTGCCCCTTTCCTGGTAGGGTTTGTAACGACGCCTTGCCACCTCTGGAGACGCTGTGAAACCATGGTGGCTCTGGGAACTCTATTTCGCATACCCGAACGAAGGTCTGTCGGCCGCTGCCAAGTGTTACTTTTCGGTGGAGGGTAGTAGCTGTGGATCCCAGGCCACCGTCATACCGGGAAATTCATTGGAAGGAGCAAAAAAGGCACTGGGACAAGAGGGAGCCGAGTGACCAAAGAAAGGCACTCGGATAGCGGAGGACAGAGGGACCAATGATAGCTCATCGCTGAGATTGTTTATGAGACAGCCAATCATAAGAGGCAAAGAGTGGTGTAGCGGAGCGCAGGAGTGAAGAGAGTAGTGATGGTAGTGAGTGTTGGTCCGCGGTCTGGGCCGGTACTGGAACTGTGAAGTGGTGACAGCGTCGTGAGCAGCTGGGAACAGACTGGAGGACAAGTGGGCAATTCAGGAAGGGCCCGTGGAGAACGTAGAGGCGCAGCGCTCGCTGTCAAAGGTAAAGCGCTGTAGTAAACTTTTTGTAGTTTCATTTATGGCTGGGAGCCAACAATTCTGATCGGTCTAAGACTGGAGGACTGGTAGTGTTTGGGTTTTACTACCTGTCAGGAAGGACTAGCAGTGCCTAAGGGCATATAACAGAGATTATTTTAAACCTTATTTATCACAGTGTGAAGATGGAGGAGATTAAAGGAGTCCTTACTTGTAAAAGTCTAAAAGGATGGAAACCGATATTAAAAGATGTGAATAAAAACCTTCGCATTTTTAATATATGTTGCCATATCCGTTTAAGAGTTAGTTGAAACGCTTTATTGGTAATTATTTTAATATACATACGGTGACATGTGTGTGACGTTCCGTCTCTGAGAATAATAGTATTCTGATTGTGAACAAACAGAAACAGAAATACAAACAGAAAAATTGATCACTCCTCCCACGAATTATAAAAAAATATATTCTAAACCACCTGACTGCGAGTTTTAAAATATCCTCTAACGTCTCTAACAACTGTTCGCAATGCTCCTGTACGCAGCAGACAACTTACCTCGTCTTGCCGCTGCAACTGCGTGATCAGCAACATGCTAAAATATTTCAAAAAGCAATACTGCCATCCATGCACAGTGCAATGCGTGGACTAACTGCAACAATTATTGCCATACTTTTATATCTAGAAACTGAATGATCAGGAGGGGTTTGGTCAACTAAATTTATTTCCGAAAACTGATGATTTAAATGCTGACAAACTTTACGTAGACTTTTAATTATTCCACAAGGTCTATGCTCAATAAACACGTTTCTCGCCACAGCAAAAATACGAATATTACTCATAGTGTATGCACACATAAATCTGACCAAATCCCTCCAGTGATCAAGCAGCCAACTACGTGCAGCGAAAAGGCAAATTACCAAAAATCCTCATTTAATACCAAAGTCTCCTCCGGTGCTACTAGCACGAGCACGGCAGCTGTGACCTCTCATGTCGCGTGGCTTCTCTCCACTGCACTTGCGACCGACCACTTCCGACTCCCCTCGACAACTACTCCCTCGCTACTACTCGCGATAGTAATACTCAGAGTTTGTGTATGCCCAGAGCAGAATCATAGACGTCCAACTTTCGTAGTCTCTCCACCCGTGTTAACCATCCTAAGTGCCGTCACTCCTTTTTCAGTGTCCGCCGTAATTTTTGTGTGATGATAGGTTAGGCCTGTGTGTAATGTCTGTATTCCTACACTGGTTCCCCTACAGTTCAACGATACTAACGCACGTACGCTGGATCTTCGCAACTGTTAGATGGGACAGTGATTTTTGCTTAGAGTAAATCCCCTTGTCTCACGGGGTTAACCTTTTATAGTGAGGCTGGCGACTCAAAATAATTAGAATTATCGGTGGAGGATTGGTATCAAAAGCTGCCGAGAACAATTAACTTGATTAAGTAGTACACATAAGGGAAGGAATTTTGCAAATAGAGCTTTAATTCTATTGTCAACCGACATTTCACTGGCAGACTGGTAATAGCAAGGAGAGCGTTTCTGAAAAAAAAAGGAATTTGTCTGGAGAATACCCTTGTACGGGAGTGAAACACGGACGATAAACTGTTCAGACAAAAAGAGAAAATGGCTCTGATCACTATGGGACTCAACATCTGAAGTCATCAGTCCCCTAGAACTTAGAACTACTTAAACCTAACTAACATAAGGACATCACACACACCCATGCCCGAGGCAGGATTCGAACCTGCGACCGTAGCGGTCGCGTGGTTCCAGACTGAAACGCCTAGAACCGCTCGGCCACACCGGCCGGCAGAAAAAGAGAAGATAAGCGTTTGAAAAGTACTGCTACGGGACAATGCTGAAGATTGGATGTGTAGATCGAGAAACTAATCAAAACGGATGATATCGAATGTAGAGTAAAGGGTTTCGTGGTATAAAAGAAGAGAAATGTTGATAGAACACAGCATCAGCATCAAGGATCAAATAGTTCACTTGATGGTGGAGGGATGAGCGTAGGTTGAACACTCCACAGGGAGACAACGAATAGACTACACTAAGCAAGTTAAAGAGGATGTGTGTCGCAGTAGTTCAAAAATGTTCAAATGTGTATGAAATCTTATGGGACTTAACTTCTAAGGTCATCAGTCCCTAAGCTTACGCACTACTTAACCTAAATTATCCTAAAGACAAACACACACACCCATGCCCGAGGGAGGATTCGAACCTCCGCCGGGACCAGCCGCACAGTCCATGATTGCAGCGCCCAAGACCGCTCGGCTAATCCCGCGCGGCCGCAGTAGTTATTCGGAGATTGAGAGATATGTACAGGATAGAGTAGCGTGGAGAGCTGCATCAAACAAGGCTTCGAAATGAAAGGCATGACAACAACAAATGGGATAGACATATTTGCTCTTGTGAGAATCTGTATTTAATAAAGGATACCGCGAAACGAATTTGTTAGTGTGCGGAATGTTGGGAGTATGTGAAGACTTTTGTTAGCCAGAGATGTTCTTTCACGGAGTAGTACCTGGTAAATGTTCCGAGAAGGTTCAGCGGAGTACTTGGTCCTCACGTAATGGGATCGCCGGCAGCCCTTGGAGCTCTTTCCTGTTCCGGGCCCTGAAGGTTAGCCGGTAAGCCTGTTTGCTAAGCCTGCCTAACTCTGCGGCACCAAGTTCGCGGCCCGCCCTCGGCACGGCGTACTGGCAGAGACAGCCGCACTCTGCAACCTGTTGGCTCCCTCGTCGTCTGTCCCACTGCCCGCACGTCTCCCGTGGGATCCATGGAAGCGGGAACCTCGAGGTCTAGCGGGGCCTCAGCAGGTTGTAGCGCAGCACGCTCTTCCGTAAGTAAAAGCTGTGCTGACGTAATACTCAGTGAATCTTGTCATAAATCATAGTATTCCGCGATGCATTGTACGCTGCTGGTCATTGAAACTGCAGCACAAGGAAAGACAGAAAGGAATGAAATTTTACTTACTGTGTACTACAGCATCGCCGGCCGGTGTGGCCGAGCGGTTCTAGGCGCTTCAGTCTGCAACCGCGCGACCGCTACGGTCGCAGGTTCGAATCCTGCCTTGGGCATGGATGTATTTGATGTCCTTAGGTTAGTTAGGTTTAAGTAGTTCTAAGTTCTAGGGGACTGAGGACCTCAGATGTTAAGCCCCATAGTGCTCAGAGCCATTTGAACCATTATTACAGAATCATGAATTTTGGCTGAGATGGAAGTATACAGTGAGCGAAATTTAGTACAGTGAGTTGAAATCTCTGGCAGTAACAATGCTTCTAATCCGGCTGAGTCGAACTCAGCTTGTATAACAATGACGGATACGTCATTCCACGCTGAATCAGGTCTATGCCAGAGTTAAATCAGCTATAATGACTGATTGATGGGAGTCTCTCGGCAAGCCACGATCAGATATTACAGCGAGTGAGAAATCAACAAAACGTGCTATTCGGGAAAACAGTCAAACAACCTCGGTAGCGAGGTACGTGGCTTACTCGGAAACCAATGTGAAAATCAAAAATGTTTTATTTTCAACGGTTAGCTACACCTTCCAGCTACTCCTCTACATAGTCGCCGCTCCGATTTAGACATTTTTCGCAGCGTTGTACCAACTTTCCAATATTCTCCTCATAGAAGGCAGCCGCCTGTGCTTCCCGCCAATTCTCTACGCTGGTCTACAGCTCATTGTCTGTGTCAGAACATTCTACATCTACATATATTCTCCGCTAGCCACCAAACGGTGTGTGGCGGAGGACACAATTCGCGCCAAAGTCATGTCCCCCCGCCCCTCCCCCCTGTTCCACTGGCCGGCTGGAGTGGCCGTGCGGTTCTAGGCGCTACAGTCTGGAGCCGAGCGACCGCTATGGTCGCAGGTTCGAATCCTGCCTCGGGCATGGATGTGTGTGTGATGTCCTTAGGTTAGTTAGGTTTAATTAGTTCTAAGTTCTAGGCGACTGATGACCTCAGAAGTTAAGTCGCATAGTGCTCAGAGCCATTTGAACCTGTTCCACTCGCGGATCGCGCGAGGGAAAAACGACTGTCTGAACGCTTCAATACAAGCTCTAATTCCCTTATCTCTGAATGGTGATCACGGCGTGATTTGAAAGTTGATGGTAATCATATATGCACTACATCCTCGGCGAAGATCGGATTTCGGAATTTAGTGAGCAGCCCTTTCCGTTTATCGCGTCGTCAATCTGAAAGTGTATCTAAACTTTCTATGAGATTTGTACCGTTCTCGCGATGGCTAAATGTACCAGTCACGAATCTTGCCGCTCTTATTTGGACCTTTTCAATCTCTTGAATGAGACCTAACTGGTAAAGGTCCCATACAGACGAACAATACTCTAAGACTGGACGAACTAACGTATTGTAAGCAATTTCCTTCGTTGAAGGGCTGCATCGCTTCAGGATTCTGCCAATAAATCGCAATCTAGAGTTCGCCTTGCCCGTTACTTGTGTAATCTGATCATTCCAATTGAGATCATTTCGAATAGTCATACCCAGATACTTGCCGGATGTTACCGCTTCCAAAGACTAGAGATTTATTTTGTACTCTTTAGATCAATGGGGATTTTCGCCTTGTTATACGCAGTAGGTTACACTAATATTGAGAGATACCTGCCAGTCATTACACCGCTCATTTATTTTCTGCAAATCCTCATTGATTTGTACACAACTTTCGTGTGATACTACTCTCCTGTAGACCACATCATCATCAGCAAACAGTCTAAAGCCGCTGTCAATACCATCAACCAGATCGTTTATGTAAATCGAAAAAGCAGCGGACCTATTACGCTGCCCCAGGGCACACCTGAAGTTACTCTTGTTTCTGTTGATGTCACCCCATTGATGACGACATACTGCTCTCCGTCTGTTAGAAAACTTTCTATTCAACCGCATATGTCATCGGATAGACAGTAAGCGCGCACTTTTTGGAGCAAGCGACATTGTGGAACTGAGTCGAAAGCCTTTAGAAAGTCGAGAAATATGGCATCAACCTGGGAACCGGTATCTAGAGCCTGTTGTAAATCATGCACAAAGAGGGTCAGCTGTGTCTCGCATGACCGCTGTTTCCTAAAACCGTGGTGGTTTCCGCAGATAAGGTTTTCAGAATCTAGAAAGGTCATTATATCTGAATACAAATATGTTCCATGATTCTACAACAAATATATGTCAGTGAAATTGGCCGCTAATTATGTGCATCCGATTTTCTACCCTTTTAACAGTTTGCTATGACCTGGGCCTTCTTCCAGTCCCGTGGAACTTTCCGCTGTTCCAATGATCTCTGATAGATGATGGATAAGAATGGTGCTATATTTGTAACACAGTCAACATATTATCTCACGGGGATACGATCTGGGCCAGATTCCTTCCTGGCGTCTAAGGGTTTTAACTGTTTTACAATCCCAGATACACGAAACACTATGTCAGCCATCCTTGCGTTTGTTCGATAATTGAAAGAGGGAATGGTGCTGCAGTCCCCTACTGTAAACGTGTTTTTGAAAGCTAGGTTTAGAATTTCGGCCTTCTGTTTATCATCATCCTTTACATTACGCGTACTGTCAGGAAGATAAGGTACTGAATTATTTGTAGCGTTCAGAGATTTTACGTGCGAACAAATTTTTCTTGGGTTATTTTTAGAATTTTCAGATAAAATATTGCTTTCAAATTCGTTAAAAGAATCTGTCATTGACCTTCTGACAGCTGCTTTAATTTTTCATAATTTCTGTTTGTCAGTGCGGCAGTGAATACGTTTGAAACGATTGTGCAAAATTCTCTGCTTTCTCAGCAACTTCCTAATATTGTTGTACCAAGGTGGATCCTTTCCCTCCCCTATATTTTTGCTAGGCACATACTTCTCTAGCACGTGGTGGGCAATATCTTTAAATTCCAACCAAAGATGCTCAACATCTTTGTGCCCCGCGTTGAATGCTTGGAACTGATTATGAAGATATTCATTAATGACACTTCTGTTTGCTTTGCCAAACATGAAACCTCTATTCTGTTTCTTTTTTTTTTTTCAGCTTGCTCTGACAGAAGCCACAACGACAATATGGTCGCTAATACCTTCTTCTAGATTAACTTCCTCAAAAAGATCAGGTCTGTTTGTCGCCAAGATATCTAATATGTTCACAACTCGAGTTGGTTTTCTGACCAATTGCTCAAGGTTGTATGTTAAGAGCGCTCCTAGAATAACTTCACACGAGTCTCTGCCTCTGCCCCTTGTGATAAAGGTGTAATTTTCCCAGTCAATGGATGCCAGATTAAAGTCTCCACCTATAACTAATGGATAGTTTGGATATTTATTTCCTATGTACTCAAGACTTTCCCTGAAATGTTCTGCATTGTTTGTTGTGGATGCTGGTGCTCTAAAAAACATCCTAATGCAATGGTCACTCTTTGTCTGATTGACAGGTTTATCCAGCCTGTTTCACAGTTCGACCCAGTATCGATCTCAACTGCGTTTAAACAGCTTTTAAATGCAGTGAACACACCACCTCCCATAGCATCAGTCCTATCCTTCCTAAACCTTGTCCAATCCGAGATCAAAATTTCACTGCTATTTATGTCTGGTTCCAACCAGCTTTCGTAACTTAACACAATATTCGCATTGCTACTGTTAATTTCGGAGAGTAACTCGGGGATCTCGTTATATTGTCTTCATAGCCAGCGGTTCATGTGAGCAGAGATGAAATTCAGGGAGAGACAATTACGGGCTCTATTGCGGGTGATCAAACACTTGCCATCGAAAATGCTTCAGGAGCATCTTCATTGCCCCTGCCAAGTGCGGCCAAAATTGTCATGCAGAAGGAAATGAATGACGGCTGTGTTATGTGGGCTGCATGACATCAGGCGAAATCACACACCAGGCCCTCATACGTGATGGGTGACACTATTGTTCCAAGCACCTTTACGTGCTCACTGTGTGCTCAGAACTGAAAAGAGCGAGGTGAAGCCATCGACGGGCGTACTAGAGGACACTGCCCAACGATCTGTGCAAAGCTTCATCGATTTTCATTGTGGTTTCCATTTCGCACCCCATCAGACCTTACTTTCCGAATAGCCCTCGTATATCAGAACACGCAGGCCAACGTGCGGCCTTACGTTATTTTGTTCAAAGTATCGACACCGAGGCCTCAAAAACAGAGCACAGTCATCAGCTTCAAAATGTACGAAATGCAACAGCTGCTGTCCAAATTAACGACTATGTGAATCCACAGGTAATCGCGTTGTGTACTCGGTGGCACTCCATACCATCGTACTAGAGACTGGTTTCGTATGACGATAAGGAATGCAGTCCGGCAACGTTCGCTCCCCTCGGAAATTCCACAAACGGATACACAGCTGTCGTGAGTCTGTACGGAGAACCGGGACTCGTTTGAAACGGTGACGTGGTGTCACTGCTGCGCCCAGTGACGCCGGGAGCTCCACTCTGCCACCGCTTGAGGGGAAGCCGCGTCAGTGGTCGCCAGGCTGGCAGTCCGTAGTGTTTCAGAAGCCGTGGATGCTTGCCTTGCTGCGAGGAGCAAGTCCATTTCCTGGTGCAAGATATGTGACCCTCTACTACGATCCTGCACGGCCAAGCAACAGTATGCTCGTCCTTTACGCCACTAATTGCGCGGGGCCGCTAAATGGCATTGAGTAGGTCTTCTTAAACTCATAGATTCTGTTTTCGCAAGACAGTCGCAGAATATCGACTAACACAAGCAGCGAAAACTCGGAACATTAAACTGCCACTGTCCAAGACCAGCTGGTGGACGTTTCCCCATCGTACACTATGCATGACACCATGTTCTCACAAATAATCAACATTCAGATCTGATTTCTGAATGAGAAGTCCGCTTCGTAATCTTTCCTTACATACAAAACTGGCTTAGCGTTCGCTACTTCTCTCGCGTAGACTGTATGGTTTGCACAGGTTTTTTGTTTTTCTTTAACCTAATTTTTATGACGTTTACAAATTCCAACACCTTCTAAAATTTCACGCTAATTAAGGGCATGGAAGCATGGTCTGTTCCGAATGTGCTTCTGAACAAAAAATCATCTGGTAGCTGGAGTCCAAGGTTTCTTTTCTTTTAATTATTCCTTTCGCGTTCTTGTGGTGATATTTTCATATAAACTTTCATCCCCTAACACGTATTTGCTTACTTCTAACCGAGAAGTCAAATAACAATTTTCATAGCTTTAAATATCTTTTAATATAACGAAATATTTTCTTAAAAATTTTCATCCCCTGTTTCACTCCCTTAAGAGTTGAATTTCCAGAAACAATCAAACACGTACATTTTTCATTACTAACCAAGAACTCAAGTATCAATTTTCATAGATTTAGCTTTGAAAATCATGTTGATAATTTTTGCTTTTGGATCGTCTAATTACAACGGAATAAAATACAATTTTCGTGTCATACGCATTTCGCCTTTATTCTTTGCAAGGCATCTTCAGTGACCTGGAATATAAACATATTTTTGGTTGTACTATTTAATTTACATTTTGACTATGTATATTATCGTATTATAAACAGTTCTGACAGTTTGCTTTTCTGTGATGTTGTAATAATTTGAAGTTACGTTTCGTGGAAGTTTTTGTACATGTTGTGTCTTTGTTCCATTTTTAGCGCTTTTCTTCTTCTTATAATTGTCATTTGAAATTTTGTTTTTCAAACTTCATAGCACTTGGAAGTGAAGACTTGTTTTCACGTTTTGTTGTAGGTGGTGTTTCCAACAGTCGAATGTTATTGCCAAAGTTTAAACGTTATTGCCAGCTATTGCGTGAATTTTTGTAATACCTCTCTCTCTGTGTGTGTGTGTGTGTGTGTGTGTGTGTGTGTGTGTGTGTGTGTGAAATGGTATTTGTTTTGTTACGATTAGGCGACGGTATATTACTTTTTTTACCTTTTTATTTTAAATTTCGTTTGTGTGTGTGTCTGTGTGTGTGTGAAATGGTATTTGATTTCCCGTATTTTTTTAAAAAAGTGTGTGTGTGTGTGTGTGTGTGTGTGTGTGTGTGTGTGCTTGTGTGTGCAAGGGGGGGGGGGGGAGGGAGTTTCGGAGAGAGAGAAGATATGTGGAATGGTTTGTTTCATACTTTCAACACCTGACGTATTCTTTGTACCTTGTTTTACAATTCCTGCGTGTCATGCCTATGTATATTGCGCCACAATTTTGACACTCAAGTTTTTAGATTCCTGATCGCTGGTATTTGTCCCTCTTGATTATTGGCTGGCTTAAGTTTGATTAGAGGGTTTGCACAATTTTATGTGCTATTTGGAAGCCCAGTTTCTTTAGAATGTTTGCCATTCTGCGTGTTAATATACGTGTGTAGGTCATAGTGCACCATTTACTTCTTTTCTGAGTAATGTTGTAATTGTGTATGTGTGTGTGCGTGTTTGTGGGTTAGCGGCTAGTGAGTTTTCTTGCATTCTTGAAATGTTGGATGTGTTGTCCTTGTTTTGTATTGCGTTTTTATTTTTTATTGAGACATGTGTGTCATACCCATTGTTGCTAGCTATTTGTAAGATTGCGCCCATTTTCCTTTTCATAGTTTCTCTCGTTGAACAGAATCCTGTTTATTCCATATAACATATGTCTTTTTGCAGCAAGCTTCTGGTTGTGGGGATGATAAGATATGGAATGTACTACTGTGTCTGTGGTTGTTGGTTTTCTGAAAATGTTAATTGAATGACTGCCATTTCCTTTCATTATTGTTACTTGAAGAAAATTTATATGATTTTTTTACTTTTTCAAGTATAGATTTTATGTTCTGATGCGCTTTGTTGATTTCACAGTGTAGTGCCTCTATTTTTTTTTCATTTGACTAATCTACCAGGCAAATACCAATATACGATTTTAAATTTTTCATCATCACCACAGCCAGAAGCTTATGTGTCGAAAACTTACAATATAAAAAAAAAGAACTGTCAGTGGGATGCTTTCACGTTTCTGCTCAGACTCCAAGTTAACTGTAACTGGGGAAGTTGTTTTATGCATGCGAGGAGTTTGTAAATTATAGCATTCCGTCGTAAACCAAAATACTAAAAGAGTTCTTCTGTCACCTAATACATAAGAGAGGAATTAGGCTGGCTTTCGTGACATAGTCTGTTTAAAGTCGGCTAATGTATTGATGTACACTTACTAAAAAATGACAAAGTAAAAGGATTGAAGACAAAGGTTAATTTAATTTTGCTGCTTTTTGAGGTCATGAAAAAAGGAGGCAAAGATATTTTGGACAAATCGCAACCATGTTTAAAACTGAAATATTTTGGGCAATCTGACAGTGACAGTCTAGACGAGCGGACGGTCTGGGAGTGGAGGGCTGTCTGTGGCCCTACAGTAGGAAGCATTCGCTGTGGGTGGAGCTTGCTCCCGAGGAAATTCGTCTTTCGCTGGTAGATACAGAGGCAAAACCTAATACAGCATGGCGAAAAATGAGATCGAGTTTACCAACTAGTTTTGGTCAATATACTCAGGTGAGACAAAACATTATGAACTCCTAATTTGGTTGGTCTACCTTTGAAACGTATTGAGTAGAGATCCCGCAAGGCATGGATTCGACAAGCCTTTTGTAGGTTTCTGGAGGTACGCGCAAATAGCTGCCTACGCACAGGTCACGCAATTCCCGTAAATTACGGACCGGTGGATTGTGGGGGCTGAGCTGGCAACTGGTAGCGACCCAGATGTGTTCTATCGGGTCCAGATCAGGAGAATCTGGTGGCCTAGACATCAATGTGAGTTCACTGTCGTGCTCCTTAAACCACTGTAGCACAGTTCAATTCTGGTCTTGTGACACGTACTGTTATCCTGCTGGAAGATACCATAGCCATCGAGGAAGACATGAAGCATGAAGGGGAGCAAGTGATCCACAGTATTGTTCACATACTCCACAGTTGTTGTGGTGCTTTCGATTATTACCGGAGGTCCCATGAAAGCCCAGGTGGAAGTCCACGATATCATAACACCTCCCCCACCTGCCTGCGTCCATGACGCAGTTCATGTACCGAGAAGCCATTCGCCTGGGTGATGTCGTAATCGGACATTACTATCGACCTGGTGAAACAACAAACGTTTCCATTGATCGGCAGTTCAATCTCGATAAGTCCGTGCATACTGCTATCGTAACTGGCAATGTCGTTTGGTCAACATGGCAATCTCTAGCGGTCCTTTTCTGTGGAACCCCATCTTCCTCAACAGTTTTTATCCTCTACAGCTACCGCTAGTACCATGGAACGTATTCCCTGATGTCATAACGCCTGTCCTATTATCCCATTATCCCGTCCCTTCTTCTCGTCATTGTTTCCTAGATATTCCTTACCTCGCCGATTCTGCGGAGATTCTTTTCATAACCTTATGTTATCAGTCCATCTAATTTTCAACGTTCTTGTCTAGCACCATATCTTAAATACTTCTATTTTCGTCTGTTCCGGTTTTCCCACAGTCCATGTGTCACTGCCATTCACTGCTGTGCACCAAACGTACATTCTCAGAAATTTCTTCCTCAAGTTAATAGTTATGGTCAGGAAGACCCTTTTTGACAGCGCTAATCTGCTTTTTATGTTCTTGTTCGTCCGTCATGGGTTATTTTGCTGCCTAGGTAAAAATGTTCCTTAATTTCATCTACCCCATGATCACCGGTGACGATATTAAGTTTCTCGTTGTTCTCTTTCCTGCTACCTCTCATTACTTGCGTCTTTCTTCGATTTACTTTGTACTCATTAAGCTGTTCACTCCATTTAACAGATCTTGTAATGCTTCTTCACTTTCACTGAAGATAGCTGTGTCCTCAGCGAATCTTAACATTGATACCCTTTAACCTTGAATTTTAATCGCACTCTTGAACCTTTATTTTATTTCCGTTATTGCTTCTTCGACGTACAGATTGAAAGTATGGGTGAAAGACTACACCCATTTTAATCCGTGCACTTCTTTCTTTGGTCATTGACGATTATTGTTCCCTATAGGTTCTTGACCATATTGCGTATTGCATATTATCCATCTTTCCGTATAGCTTACCCCTATTTTTCTCAGTCCTGAGCATGTACGGAAAGAGGTAGAAGGGCAGTGAAACTACCACTAGGCATTAAATGATTGGACGACCGCGACTCTTCACAGAACGTGGGGTTCGGAAGCTTCTCTGTTCTATAAAGTAGATTACATGGTAAGGGCCCAATGCTGTGTACGCACAAGTGTTTCAGAGCACACCGGACATAGTACATTGTTGAACGGGGAGCTCCGCACCAGACCACCCCTACGTGTCCACATGTTAACCCAACGACATTGTCAGTTACGACTGCAGTGAGCACAGGACCATTGGGATTCGACTGTCGATCAATGGAAATGTGTTGGCACTTCAGGTGAATCACATTATTGTTACACCAGGTCGATGATCGTCTCCACAAAGGCCATCATCGAGGTGAACGGGTAGTTAAATTTTGTGCTGGGATACGTTTTCACTGGATGCCATTGTTTTTAAACGTACAAAAATGACCTTCAAACTTACCTCCCACCCCCACATTCATTCCTCACCAGTCAGCATCACGCTATAACGAATTACGTTGCCAATTTGATCCAAACTTAACTCTTACAAGCGCAGTACTTTTGTAGTCAGAAGGCCTGGCGAATACAAAGTGTAAGTGTCTATTTCTTGCAGTCAACGTTCACAAAATTGTTGGGTAAAATTTACTCACACGCCAGTTTTATAATTTGTAAGCGCTCGACTAATCCGGTGTCATAATAAGACCAATCAATGAAGACCAATGAAGGTCGAATGTGGGAAATAAATCGTGCAGTCTCAAATTTTTCTACAGTGGTAGGAGGGGATGTCATGAACAGCATACTAGAATTTCTGACCGGTGGGAACTTAGTATGGGGGTGGGGGTGTGATTCTACGTTTTTCTCGAATAACTCGAAAACTACGGCATGTAACAAAAATACACCCCAGTTCAAAATTTAACGAAACTAAATTTGCTACAAAAGGTCCTGTTCATTTTTTTCTCTAGGACCAATAGTTCACGCGAAGCGAGAAACAACACGAAAATCTCGCGCGTGGTTTTTAAAGGCCAGATATAACACTGCGGGTTGCGTAAAACTACTTCTGTAGGGGTATATATATGTATGCATCTGTGTTCCTCATCTCCTGCTACACCACAAGACTGATCTCAACCAAATTTGATACACACATCATTTACTGTCTGGAAATCATCGCTGTGGGTGGGGGGGGGGGGGGGGGGGAAGAAACTCCTACCTATCAAAGGGGTTGGGGTGAAAAGGCAGTAAATACCCATACTTGTGTTTGAGAATGAAAGCACTTAGAGGCCTGCAATAAACTTTACACATAATTTCAGAACTTCAGGAATTATTTTTTCTCGCTGAAAAATGTTTATCACTTACTACATTCTCGCATGAGGCATGACGTTTTAATGTATTACTTCTTTTCATCTCACTGTATTCGTGACACACAGTGTTCACATATACCATTGATTGTACCAGAAAAACTATATCTTCGCAAGGCGCATAGTTCAGGAGATACGACGTAACATACACTGAGATGTGTGAAAAACTGCCGTAACATGTGCACGACGTCTAAATTTAATGCTTCGTTCCTACAATTTCTGTTCCCAACACTTTTCGCAGACAATATCCACATGTGTCGCTGAATGCACTTGCAGAAATATATCACTGTACGACGCATAGTTCAGGAGAAATGATGTCATAAACACTGAGATGCGTGAAAAACTACCGCATCGTGCATGACGTTTTAATTTATTATTTCTTTACTACTAACTCTGTTCACAACACATTTCGCAGATAGTATATATATCACTTGACATACCTGCAAAATTATGTCATTGTACTGCATATAGTTCAGGAGATACGAATCATAAACACTGAGCTACGAGAAAATGAGACTGCAGGCCGAAATTCGCTACAGATACAGGTGAAATATGTGAACAAATAGGTGTGAAATACGTTAAATGTATATTAAATATATTTGACATATGTGTATGGGGCCAGAGCCTCGGGTAAAAACCTCATCCTAAAGCCCTGACGATTTCAACCAAATTTGGTACACATACAGGGTGTTTTAGTAAAAGTGTTTACCTCTGTAGCTTACAGATCAAAAGGTGGCTAAGAGATACAATTTTTTAAATGGGGCAATAGCTGTTTCTATCATGAGCTGAAATCATTGAAACAAGTTGTGTACAAATCATTTTAAATTATATTCCTATCAAGTTTAGTTTCGAGCTACAACCCTTCAAAGATGGGTTGGGATGGTACAACCTGCGCATCGAGGAATAGCTAAGTTCATGCTTGTTTGCATCCAGCATCAGACGTTGTTATTTAACTTTCCTAAGACGATGGAAGCTCTGAGTGAGAAACAGAATGCCACTAATCACATGAGAACAACACGCTGTACACAACGCAACCCGCCTTCTAAAGGTGCTACGAATGAGACGTAACGTCGCCGGTGTCGCGGATCGACAAGCTTCCTCGATGCGCTATTATACTGCCGACTGTCGCCGTACACGGCCGTATAAGCGACATGTCGAACCACACAACACACAAACGGGGTTCAGTGTGCCGCGGTCACTGACGTTGAATGAAGATGGCTTACACGTACAACCAGTACGTCGACATGTTGCTTAGGCTCGGCGAATGCCAACACGATGCCATTGAAATAACTACGGCGTAAGCCGCGAGATATCTTAGGAGAAGAGCTCCGGCAGCCATTACGTTCTTGTGTGCTGAACAACGTCTTCGGAAAACAGGCAGCTTAGGAAGGTGCGGCAGTAACAGCCAAAGATCTGCAAGAATTGAGGAGACGGAGGCGTTTGCTTCAGCTGCAGTACATCACGACCCCAGTGTCAGCTTATGAGAAATTGCTGCAGTCGCTAGTATCAGCCTTACATCTGTGCGACGTACAATACAGGGTCAAGGGTTTCAATCGTACCGCCTGTCACTGACCCGGGGGATGCCTGAGAACGATTTCAGTCGGAGAGTTACTTTCTGTGAATCGGCCGCGCTTAATGTTACTCGGGACTCCTTTAAAGTGTTATGTTCTCTGATGAGCCCATGTTCACAAATGATGGTGCAGTGAACCGTTATACCACGTATTACTGGGCCGCGGACAATCCTCGGCGGGTATGACCTGTCGAACATCAACGTCGGTGGTCTATTAACGTGTGGTGTAGAATTCTCGGGGATTACATCATCGATCCTCACTACTCCACAAGTACACTGTCAGGTGAGATGAATCGGGCTTTTACAGTCAGCAGTTAGGGTGCTGTCCTTGAACATGTGTGTCTAGGCATCAGAGTCCATATGCGGATGCAGCACGATAGTCACTCAGCCCATTCTTCGTATGCTGTTGTGGAAGAGCTGAACAACAGATTCCCTGGAAGATAGCTAGGGCGCCGTGGTTCTTACGAAAGACCCGCACGGTCTCCCGATTTAACGCCAGTATATTTATTTTTGTCGAGATATGTAAAGAACTGTGTTTATGCCACTGAACCCACAACACCAGAAGATCTAAAGCGGCGCAACGAGGAAGCATGTTGCTCCGTGACATCGGCGGCGTTGCATATCGTCCGCAGATCCTTTAGAAGGCGTATTGCGCTGTGCACTCAGGAACATGGACATATTTGCAAACCTCATCTAAATCAATATTCCACCTCGAGAACTTCCATCATCATACAGTCACGTATTATGTACAGCGTGTGGTGTCGAAACCCGAAATTTTGAAGGGTTTTAGCTCCCAAACTGAACTTGAAAGGAAATTGATTTAAATTGATTTGTACAGAGCTGGTTTCAATGATTCCAGAACATGATAGAAACAATTAATGTTCCATTTAAAAAAATTTATGTCTTTGCTGAAACTCTTTGGAGAATAACACAATAAACTACGTTCATAGCTCCGTAGAAAGTGTAACGTTTCGTATGTTGACCAGCCGCATTACATTTTCTTGTCACCTATTATTTTGTAAATTACAGATGTGGCCGTAAGAACCACCAGCGTCATACTGGGATGAGGGTAATGATATAAAGAGAGAAGAAGGAGAAGTAAATGGACAAACAGCGATGGAAAAGAAGGAGATGGGCACAGATAAAGGAGATTAGGATATGGATAGAGAGAGAGGGGGAGGGAGAAATGAACAGAGAGCAGGGAGGGGAGGAGATGGACAGAGAAAGAAAAGAAGTGGAGATGAACAGGGGGAGAGAGGAGGAAAAAATAGACAGAGAGAGGGGGCGGAAGGAGATGGACAGTGAGGGGGAGGAGAAGATGGAATTAGAGGAGCAAGGAGGAGATGGGCAGAGAACGAAGGAACAGAAGAACGGAGGAGGGAGGAGCAGATTGACAGAGAGAAGGAGAAAAGGAAACGGACGGACATTGGGGCAGGAGGATATGGACAGAGTGTGGGGGATGGAGGAAGCAGACAGACAGAACAGGTGGAGGAGATGAGCAGAGAGAGGGAGAGGGAGAGATGGGCTAATAGAAGATTGGTATAAATACATACATGAGAAACGCCAGGTACTTAACTAGTCTCCTCTGTAAAAACCAATATGTATTCCGCATAGCCGCGCGGGATTAGCCGAGCGGTCTTGGGCGCTGCAATCATGGACTGTGCGGCTGGTCCCGGCGGAGGTTCGAGTCCTCCCTCGGGTAAGGGTGTGTGTGTTTGTCCTTAGGATAATTCAGGTTAAGAAGTGTGTAAGCTTAGGGACTGATGACCTTAACATTTAAGTCCCATAAGATTTCACACACATTTTATTCCGCAAACAGAGATCTTGCGAAATTCAGCTCGCTCTGTTCGTCTGTGAGACCGAAAGCGCCGTAGACAAAGGCGCTCAGGCTTTTGCCATGTTTCTTGAGTTCAGGACGACATTCGGTACAGTTTCAAACTGTTGTTTAGTGATCAAAATGCGAGCTTACCGAGTATCGGGTCGGATTTGCGGTTCGATTTCGAAATGCCTTAGAGATGGCACTGAACATATCGTTCTTAACGGAACAAAATTGGCAGTTGTAAAGGTAAGTACCTCAAGAACTGTTATAAGGCTGCTACTACTTACAATGTATATTAATGATGTAATGGATAGCGCCAGAAGCTCCGTGAGTCTACTCGCGGCTGATGCTGTTGTCTGTAGGGAGGTTGCAACGCCAGAACACTAAAGCAAAATTGAGGAAAACCTGCAAGCTATCGACTATTGGTCCAGGGATGGTAGCTGATCCTCAACATAAATAAACGTTACGTACTGTACGTAAGTAATTGAAGAAATTTAAGTAATTGAAGAAATCCACTACTGTTCGATTACACTATTACCGACAATTCATTGGAAACGGTAACTACCTTAGAATATACTTAGAGTAACCACCCGGAGCAATCTAAAGTCGATTGACCACATAAAACAAATAGTAGGAAAAGCAGATGCCTTATTGAGATTCATTGGGAGGATCTCAAGAAAATGTCATTTATCCATGACAAAAGTGGCTTACAAAAACACCCATTCGACCAATCATTGAATTTTTTTTATTAATCTGTGATCTTTACTAAGTAGGATTAATATAAGAGATAGAGAATATCTAACCAAGAGCGACACGTTTCGTCACGGGATCATTTACTCGCGGGAGAGAGTTACAAACTCCAATGGCAGACGCTACGAGACAGGCGTTGTGCTCCACGGAGAGTTTTTCTGTTGAAATTTCGAGAAGAATCGGGAGACATACTGCTTTCTCTCAAATTCATCTCGCGCCATGATCGCGGCGAGAAAATTGTAGTGTGGGGCATTACCGACGATTATTTTTTCCGCGCTCCATACGTGAATGGAACAGGAAAGACGGAAAAGATAATTTTACCAAAAGTAGCCACCACAACACACCGCAAGGTGGCTTGTGGAGTATAGATGTAAAAGATAGCAGGGATAAAATACAGGGATCGAAAGGTATTCAGAACTTGTACAGAAACCAGACTGCCGTTATAATAGTCGAAGGGTGTGAAAAGGAACAGCAGTTGCAAAGGGAATGAGTCACGGTAGTACCCTATTCCGTGTGTCATTCAATTATTGCTATGAAAAAGCGATGAAGAAAACCAAGGAGAAATTTGGAATGAGAATCAGAGTTCAGATGGAAAAGGTACTGGAAGAGGAGGTGACGGGAATGGATAGTGTCTTAAAAAGAAATTATAAGAAGTGAAACGTCCCCTTTGAAAAATTTATAAATGACAGTGCTGATAAACCTCTACGTTATTTGATTTTCAAACAGCTGAGAAAAACTGAACGTACTCAGACATTTCTCTCTTTACTTATTCTGGTCAACACTAAACTGATACACAATATTTTTTGCGTAACGCAATCTGACTTTCAATAGTCCCTACAAAAGAATGGCCCTGACTAACAACAACCTATACCTTTCATGAATCACTTACCTCACAAAAATCTTATTTACTCGAACTACTGCAATACAGCGAGCGTCAATACTACCAGCTAAATAAAAGATTCTAACTACTGAAGGCACTAACTACTGATAGGCATAGTTAGCAAATGAAAGATTTTGATAGAGAACAAACAATGTATTTACCTTAATAATGTTCAAAAGTCATCATATATATATATATATATATATATATATATATCAGTTCATGATATCCAGTCTTACAAATTTACTGATTCTGATGGACACACTTCCAGATCGTCCGCTCTCAAAATTCTGCCATCTCTCTCCCCACATCCACCACTGCTGGCGGCTCACCTCCAACTGCGCAACGCTACGCGCTGTTCACATCCAACTGCCCAACACTACAATGGCAAATATTGCAACAATGCAAACCAGCCGCAGATTGCACACAGCACAGTCAGTGATTTTCATACAGAGCGCTACGTGGCGTTATCAACATAAAACCCTAAACAGCCTACTTACAGAAGCACGTCAAGAAACGTAAAACAAGTATAATTGAATGTAGCCTAATTAAAACAGCCGATGCTGAGGGAATTAGATTAGAATATGAAATGCTAAAGTAGTACATCAGTTTTGCTATTTGGGAAGGGAAGTAACTGATGATGCCCAAAGTAGAGAAGATATAAAACGTAGACTGACAATAGCAAGGTAAGCGTTTCCGAAAAAGAGAAATTTGTTAATATCTGACAAAAACTTTACTGTTAGGAAGCCTGTCCTGAAGACTTTTGTCTGGAGTATAGACTTGGACGGGAGTGAAACGTAGACGATAAACAGATGAGACAGGAAAAGAAAGGAAGAAATGGTGCAAATGGCTCTGAGCACTATGGGACTTAACATCTGAGGTCTTCAGTCCCCTAGACTTCGAACTACTTAAACCTAACTAACCTAAGGATATCACACACATCCATGCCCGAGGCAGCATTCGAACCTGCGACCGTAGCAGCAGCTGCGCGGTCCCGGACTGAAGCGCCTAGATCCGCTCGGCCACAGCGGCCGGCAAATGAGAGGAAGGTTTTGAAATGTGTTGCTACGGAAGGATGCAGAAGATTGCATTTGCACATGAAATAACTGATGAGAAGGTACGAAGCGAAGTGAGGAGCAAAGCAGTTTTTCATAGAACCCGGGTGAAAGAAGTGGTCAAATGACAGGACACATCCTAAGGCATTAAAGAATCGTCAGTTATGTAAAAACTGTAGAGAGAGACTGAGGCTCTCATACAGTACGCAGGTTCAAATTGATGAAGGTTACAGTAGTTACGCAGAGATGAAGAGACTTGCAGAGAAACGACTAGCATGGAGAGCTGCTTCGAATCTGTCTCCGGACTGAAGACTGCAGCAAGAACAACTTTTTTTCCCCCTAAGGTAGTATGCCTGCTCGGTGAAACTTGGAACCAATTCTTCGCGAGTTGATGAGCGGATGCGAAGCTACAAAATGCATCGTGCCGCTGTGGAAGGAACCATCCCGGGTGTCACGTGAAATAGTTTAAGAAAACCACGTGAAACCTAAATCGGGATGGCTGCAGAGGTACTTGAACCTGCTCCTCCGGAATGTGAGTCTGGCGACGTAGGCAATGTGTCACCTCACTCGGTTATATATCTCGTCGAATCTGGGCACAAAAGCTACTCCGTGGCGGTGGAGCGGTGATCTGCCGGCGTGGAAACTGTCTCCGGTGACGCGAGGCCGGCGCCTGCTGCAGGGTGCTATCTGTCACGGCCGCGCTCCCTCGCATTTCAAAGCAGCCGTTAGCAGCGCGTGTCGGTTTCCGACCCGTAGCGCGCGGTGCGAGGCGGCGCGGCACGAGTTGAAGGCGTGCAGACGCAGCGCCGCGTGAAAAGGAGCCCGGCGTGAGCGGCGGCCAGAATAGCGGAGCGCGCTACGCGACACCGCGCAAACACGGGGCGCTCGCCTCGACAGCATGCCTTACACCAGACAGCGACACCGCCAGCGACCCGGCCGCTCTTGTCTGACGACACCTGCCGGCCGCGCTGCCTCTGTCCCACACTGGTGAACTGCACTGCTGAAGCACATTAATATGTCCAGCTACTGCGAAGCATACCGGACCAATACTCCCCCCCCACCACCACCACCCTCCCCATGAGGCATCAGAAAAACCGTAGCTGCTGGTGAATCTTCCGAGTTGTATGGTCCTTGTCCATGAAAATACTGCGTTCCTAACGATTCGTCCAGAGCTGCAATGAACATCAGCAGAGATGTTCCCAGTACCGCAGAGTCTTCCCGACCGTGTCGACCAGAATATTGACGACGAGCATGCCTGCCCTCCCGTTCCCGTGAAATCCAACGTCACCGAGCGGGGTGACGCTGTGCTTGAAAATGGTTCAAATGGCTCTAAGCGCTATGGGACTTAACATCTGAAGTCGTCAGTCCCCTAGACTTATAACTACTTAAACCTAACTAACCTAAGGACATCACACACGTCCATGTCCGAGGCAGGATTCGAATCAGCGGCCTCGCGGTTTCAGACTGAAGCGCCCAGAGCCGCTCGGCCACCACGGACGGCGGTAACGCTGTGGTTACCACACTGGACACGCATTCGGGGGAGGACGACGGTTCAAACCCGCGTCGGGCCATTCTGAGTTAGGTATTCCATTATTTCCCTAATCGCTTAAAGTAAATGCCAGGATGGTTACTTCGAAAGGATACGGCTACTTTCGGTGTAGCCGAGCGGTTCTAGGCGCTTCAGTCTGGAACCGCGCGACTGCTACGGTCGCAGGTTCGAATCCTGCCTCGGGCATGGGTGTGTATGATGTCCTTAGGTTAGTTACGTTTAAGTAGTTCTAAGTTCTAGGGGACTGATGACCTCCGATGTTAAGTCCCATAGTGCTCAGAGCCATTTGAACCATTTGATACGGCCACTTTCCTTCCCATCTTTTCCTAATCCGAACTTGTGTTCCGTCTCAAATTCGTTGTCGACGGGACGTCATTGTAGCTCTCGACGAAACGTTAGGAATGGAAAATTTTCGTGGATCGGGACCACACGACTCGGAAGATTCACCAGCAGCTACAGTGTTTGTGATGTCTCATGTGGACGGGGAGGGGGGGGGGGGGGAGAAGAGGGCGGGTGACTAATGTTTGGTCCGATGTGCTTCACGGTAGCTACACATACTAATGTGCTTCAGCAGTGCAGTACATCAGGTATAACAGTTACATGCATGTATTGAGTTGGTGCATACGTTCGTAGCGTTTTTCCATAAGTTTGTTAGCCGGCCGGTGCGGCCGAGCGGTTCTAGGCGCTTCAGTTTGGAACAGCGCGACCGCTACGTTAGCAGGTTCGAATCCTGCCTCGGTCATGGATGTGTGTGATGTCCTTAGGTTAGATAGGTTTAAGTAGTTCTAAGTTCTAGGGGACTGATGACCTCAGATGTGCTCTGAGCCATTTGAACCATAAGTTTAATAACATAACAGATACACGTAACAGAGACTTTGGTCATCAATAATGTGTCCTCGTTCACAATTTACAACAGTCTGCCAACGGTGGTGTGACTTTTCTATTCCGCGACTGCAGAAATCACGTGTTTTTGAGACGAAGAACTCGTCGAGTCACATTGGGGGCGTATTTTCGTACGGAAAGGAAGTTCATTGAAGGCTGTTCGATAGAGAGCGGGAAAGGTTAAAATCTGAGGGCGCAAGATCTGGTGAATAAGGTGGGTGCGGGATGATTTCCCCAACCAACTCCTGTGTAGAGCTTTTTATCAGTGGAGCGGAATGCGGGTGGGCGTTATCGTGGAGTAGTATCACTTTAGGCAATCGTCTCGGTTCTTGTTCTGTTCTTGGACTGCGTCTGCAAGACGTCTTAGTTGTTGACAATAAATGTCAGCAGTGATGGTAATATCTTGAGGAAGGGATTCGTAGTACGCCACACCATCGCTGTTCCTCCAGAAGCTTTTGTATTATTTGAGGCGCCATTTGTTGGTCATTTTGTGCTCTTTTTTGTTTCAATAAAACCTGAAGTCAGTTCAAGCTTGTGTGTCAATTTTTGTTTCTCTACCTACATTTTTCCGTGAAGTCTGATTTTCTCCATTATAAATGGTATTCTTGAAAGCCTGCGGCTGTGACAATACTGAGTTTGTTTATAAATAATTTTTCTGCTACAAGACGCGATTTTCTTTGATTCATATTTCACACAACGCCTTTCGGGAAATGATTCCCGTTTTCAAGTGTGTATTTCTTTGTACTAACCCATTTTTGTGTAATGTTTTCGAGTTGTGAGGTTCTACTTTGTTTTGTTCATTTTATTGTAATATACAAAAACGCGCAATTTTTAGTTAGTTGTCGATTTTTATATGCAATTAGAGGCGATATTTGGAAGAACTTGTACTTACAGTTTTCTTATGGTCCATTTGAGCAGAGTTTCACACATATTAAACATCACACACAACTTTCAGTGCACAGTACACATAGAGAATGACTCACATAAACAAACAGTTACCAAGATTTTTTTAGGTGTAATTGACAGAGATAATGTTACAGTCTTCCACCGATATGCCATCGTACAGAGTGTGTTTATCTTAACGATGCGGGCTATAATTTGCTTACATCTATCTTTCGATGGTGCTTATTTCTATACGTTACTACTTTTATTTAAATATGTTTTCGAAACATCTGAAGGAAATCACCGATTCACTTTCAGGTTTTCCGTTTAGCATTTTTCTTCATATTTTCTGTAATGTGTACACATTCCGAGTTCTTCTAACATAGCCGTTTTATGCCCTTTATTTAGTCGGTGGAGTACTTTAAAATTTTGCTCTAGTTTTCCAAATGGTATCCTGTGTAATGTGTGTGTAGCTATTGCTGATGTGTGCTTGTGTGTGTGTGTGTGTGTGTGTGTGTGTGTGTGTGTGTGTGTGTGTCTGCAGGCTTTAATGTGTTCTGTGACCTGGTGTTGAAATTTCGGCTTGTTTATCCTTGGTAGTACATGAATCATTCCTGGCGTGTTATTTTATATATTCAAGAGTCTGAGTGTGGGTCATGATTACACTTTATATTATGTATTAACCGAAATGGCCTTGCTGTTCTGGTACTGCGAACGGCTGAAAGCAAGGGGAAACTACAGCCGTAATTTTACCGAGGGCATGCAGCTTTACTGTATGATTAAATGATGATGGCGTCATCTTGGGTAAAATATTCCGGAGGTAAAATAGTCCCCCATTCGGATCCCCGGGCGGGGACTACTCAAGAGGATGTCGTTATCAGGAGAAAGAAAACTGGCATTCTACGGATCGGAGCGTGGAATGTCAGATCCCTTAATCGGGCAGGTAGGTTAGAAAATTTAAAAAGGGAAATGGATAGGTTAAAGTTAGATATAGTGGGAATTAGTGAAGTTCGGTGGCAGGAGGAACAAGACTTTTGGACAGGTGAATACAGGGTTATAAATACAATAGCAAATAGCAGTAATGCAGGTGTATGTTTAATAATGAATAAAAAATTAGGAGTACGGGTAAGCTACTACAAACAGCATAGTGAACGCATTATTGTGGCCAAGACATACACAAAGCCGACGCCTACTACAGTAGTACAAGTTTATATGCCAACTAGCTCTGCAGATGATGAAGAAATTGATGAAATGTATGATGAGATAAAAGAAATTATTCAGGTAGTGACGGGAGACGAAAATTTAATAGTCATGGGGGACTGGAATTCGTCAGTAGGAAAAGGGAGAGAAGGAAACATAGTAGGTGAATATGGATTGGGGCTAAGAAATGAAAGAGGAAGCCGTCTGGTAGAATTTTGAGCAGAGCATAACTTCATCATAGCTAACACTTGGTTCAAGAATCATAAAAGAAGGTTGTATACATGGAAGAACCCTGGAGATACTAAAAGGTATCAGATAGATTATATAATGGTAAGACAGAGATTTAGGAACCAGGTTTTAAATTGTAAGACATTTCCAGGAGCAGATGTGGACTCTGACCACAATCTATTGGTTATGAACTGTAGATTAAAACTGAAGAAACTGCAAAAAGGTGGGAATTTAAGGAGATGGGACCTGGAGAGACTGAAAGAACCAGAGGTTGTACAGAGTTTCAGGGAGAGCATAAGGGAACAATTGACAGGAATGGGGGAAAGATATTCAGTAGAAGGAGAATGGGTAGCTTTGAGGGATGAAGTAGTGAAGGCAGCAGAGGATCAAGTAGGTAAAAAGACGAGGGCAAGTAGAAATCCTTGTGTAACAGAAGAAATATTGAATTTAATTGATGAAAGAAGAAAATATAAAAATGCAGTAAATGAAGCAGGCAAAAAGGAATACAAATGTCTCAAAAATGAGATCGACAGGAAGTGCAAAACGGCTAAGCAGGGATGGCTAGAGGACAAATGTAAGGATGTGGAGGGTTATCTCACTAGGGGTAAGATAGATACTGCTTACAGGAAAATTAAAGAGACCTTTGGAGAAAGGAGAACCACTTGCATGAATATCAAGAGCTTTGATGGAAACCCAGTTCTAAGCAAAGAAGGGAAAGCAGAAAGGTGGAAGGAGTATATAGAGGGTCTATACAAGGGCGACGTACTTGAGGACAATATTAGGGAAATGGAAGAGGATGTAGATGAAGATGAAATGGGAGATATGATAATGCGTGAAGAGTTTGACAGAGCACTGAAAGACCTGAGTCGAAACAAGGCCCCCGGAGTAGACAACATTCCATTAGAACTACTGACAGCCTTGGGAGAGCCAGCCCTGACAAAACTCTACCATCTGGTGAGCAAGATGTATGAGACAGGCGAAATACCCTCCGACTTCAAGAAGAATATAATAATTCCAATCCCAAAGAAAGCAGGTGTTGACAGATGTGAAAATTACCGAACTACGCGAATTCTTTACAGACGAATGGAAAAACTGATAGAAGCCGACCTCGGGGAAGATCAGTTCGGATTCCGTAGAAATGTTGGAACACGTGAGGCAACACTGACCCTACGACTTATCTTAGAAGAAAGATCAAGGAAAGGCAAACCTACGTTTCTAGCATTTGTAGACTTAGAGAAAGGTTTTGACAATGTTGATTGGAATACTCTCTTTCAAATTCTGAAGGTGGCAGGGGTAAAATACAGGGAGCGAAATGCTATTTACAATTTGTACAGAAAGCAGATGGCAGTTATAAGTGTCGAGGGGTATGAAAGGGAAGCAGTGGTTGGGAAGGGAGTGAGACAGGGCTGTATCCTATCTCCGATGTTATTTAATCTGTATATTGAGCAAGCAATAATAGAAACAAAAGAAAAGTTCGGAGTAGGTATTAAAATCCATGGAGAAGAAATAAAAACTTTAAGGTTCGCCGAAGACATTGTACGAGTAATTCTGACGGAGACAGCACAGGACCTGGAAGAGCAGCTGAACGGAATGGACAGGGTCTTGAAAGGAGTATATAAGATGAACATCAACAAAAGCAAAACGAGGATAATGGAATGTAGTCGAATTAAGTCGGGTGATGCTGAGGGAATTAGATTAGGAAATGAGACACTTAAAGTAGTAAAGGAGTTTTGCTATTTTGGGAGCAAAATAACTGACGATGGTCGAAGTAGAGAGGATATAAAATGTAGACTGGCAATGGCAAGGAAAGCGTTTCTGAAGAAGAGAAATTTGTTAACATCGAGCATAGTTTTAAATGTCAGGAAGTCGTTTCTGAAAGTATTTGTATGGAGTGTAGCCATGTATGGAAGTGAAACGTGGACGATAAATAGTTTAGACAAGAAGAGAATAGAAGCTTTCGAAATGTGGTGCTACAGAAGAATGCTGAAGATTAGATGGGTAGATCACATAACTAATGAGGAGGTATTGTATAGAATTGGGAAGAAGAGGAGTTTGTGGCACAACTTGACTAGAAGAAGGGATCGGTTGGTAGGACATGTTCTGAGACATCGAGGGATCACCAATTTAGTACTGGAGGGCAGCGTGGAGGGTAAAAATCGTAGAGGGAGACCAAGAGATGAATACACTAAGCAAATTCAGAAGGATGTAGGCTGCAGTAGGTACTGGGAGATGAAGAAGCTTGCACAGGATAGAGTAGCATGGAGAGCTGCATCAAACCAGTCTCAGGACTGAAGACCACAACAACAGCAACATTAGTTTTGGTTGTAGTTTATTTGATGTAGGAAACCCAACTTTTACTTTGTGATTTTTGAAAATATTTGTAATCTTCTTTTGTATATTGGTGGTGTATGGGATGCTAGATATACATCTACATCTACCTGGTTACTCTGCTATTCAAAATTAAGTGCCTGGCAGAGGGTTCAATGAGCCACCTTCAAGTAGTCTCTTTACCGTTCCACTCTCGAAAGGCGCGTGGGAAAAACGAGCACTTAAATTTTTCTGTGCGAGCCCTGATTTCTCTTATTTTATCGTGATCATCATTTCTCCCTATTTACGTGAGTGCCAACAGAATGTTTTCGCAATCGGAGGAGAAAACTGGTGATTGAAATTTCTTGAGAAGATCCCGTTGCAGCGAAAAACGCCTTTGTTTTATTGGTTACCACTCCAATTCACGTATCATGTCTGTGCCACTATTCGCGATAATACAGACCGAGCCGCCCTTCTTTGAACTTTTTCAATATCATCCGTCAGTCCCACCTGATATGGATCCCACACAGCACAGCAATACTCCAGAATAGGTTTAAATGGTTCAAATGGCTCTGAGCACTATGGGACTTAACTTCTGAGGTCATCAGTCCCCTAGAACGTAGAACTACTTAAACCTAACTAACCTAAGGACAGCACACACATCCATGCTCGAGGCAGGACTCGAACCTACGTCCGTAGCGGTCGCGCGGTTCCAGACTGTAGCGTCTAGAACCGCTGAGCCACACCGGCCGGCACTCCAGAATAGGGCGGGCAAGTGTAGTGTTAGCAGTCTCTTTAGTAAATCTGTTGCACCTTCTAACATTTGTTTTTGTCTTTTTCTTCTGTGGTATGCTTTGTGTTTGCGTCTTTCTTCACTTCGTTTAGGACTGTCTTAACCAAGGAAGTAGTTTAAACATTAGCAACTGCAATCTGTTTCACTGTATTTATTTCTTGTTGCATGTTTTCTTGGTTCATAGATATTTTTAGTGGCCCTATGTATCACTGATCTGTATGCTGCCCGCTTATGGATGTCCAGGTGACGTGAGGTTGCAAGTATGTGGTGTCGGTCATTGTATTTTTACTGTAAATTTTGAAGATGTATGTGTTGTTGTTTCTTGTAATATTTAGGTCCAGGTAATAGATGCTTTTGTTTTCTTCATGTTCCACTGTAAATGTAATTTTCTCATGTTGATTATTAAAGCAATTCAGAATGTTTTTGATGTCTTTCGAATCCCCTTTCACTAACAGTAGTGTGTCATCTACATATCTCCTATGAAATTCAGTCTTCTTTAGACAGGGTTCTTGGCTATTAAATAACTTTTGTTCCAAAAGATTTATGTACATTTCAGCTATGGTATCCGATATACATGGCCCCATTCCTAGGCCATCCGGTTACTTATAAATGTTGCCGTAAAGATGAAGTAGTCGTAATTTACAGTTAGCTGGTGGAATTCCATAAATTCATTGATGTCTCTGTATGCAAGTTTCTTATGTTTCGTAAGGTTCTTTTGGCTTCTGTTACAGTTTCTTGTGTGGGTGTGTTTGAGTAAAGGTTGGTAATGGCAAAAAATAAGAAATAAGCATCTTGGTGGGAGGTTTTTACCTTTTAGTTCTTCAACTAGCATCATAAATTTTTTTTATAGAATATGTTGCTTCATATGTATAATTTTTTTCTCAGTATGTTATTCAATTTCTGTGACAGTTTGTATGCTGGGCTATTTATAGAGTTCACCAGAGGACGTATCGGATTACCTTCTTTGTGCACCTTTGACTGCGCTCTTAGGCATGGTGTCTTCCGTGAAAGTACGTAATTTTCAAATTTTAACGGACTTTTGGGTCAACAAGTAGATTCAAGTTTCAGAGGTAGCATAAAATGCAAACAATCAGCAAACTACAAAAACGACTTAGTAATCCCAGTTGGACTTTGGCGGCGTGCGCAGTACGTAGGTATTCCTACTCTTTATTTATATGGTCATCAGCGCTGCTGCACCATACAATCGCCACATTTTACAATAAAAAATTCACCTAACAAAAGATGTTGATAGCAGTCTCCTCCGAGAAAATTCATGTGACTTTCACAATAAACTTATAAGGATCATGTGACTTTCACAATAAATTTATAAGGATTACAAATAATTTAAGACTTATGATGCAAGATGCACAAAATATAGATAGTAATCGGACTACAAATATTTCAGAAAAAAGTTTCGTTTAACTCTCAGAAACACAAAAAACGAGTGAGAAGACGGCATTTCGAAGAGCTCACCAGGTTGACAATCATATGTCTGCAGTGTCCGGAGCCTGTGTAAAAGCTCCGCTGTTCGTTTTTCGTTCTTTTGTTTTCATGTTATTCTTCGCGGTGTCCGATTTTCTCTTTTTTTATTTAATGGATCGGAGAACATATGGAAAATTTTTAATAATATGTTCCTTGTAAATCCGACAGAGCACTTTTAATCTGAAATAGGGTAAACCAGCCTAACTTGGTGGTATTAAGAATTGTAAATGAAAAGCGAAACAAATATTTAACATAGGAAATGTGTATTTTATATTTAAGAGACCAATACATTGCTCTACTAGCTCATGATAAAGAACATTTAAGAAACGAAAAACTGTTGAAATTATAAAACGTCGTAAACAAAGTGGGCATGCTATGTAATTTCGTTATAGCTTACCTAATTTTATGGCATTATATCCTTAACTTCATGGTAATGTGCTTCTTTCCTTGACAGGTTTCATTTGCGCTGTTAACGTTCACTTGACGCACTTGTAATTCGTTTTTAGCACCGGTGTCACTGTCACTAACATTTGCACAAGTATTACCCATAAGTGCCGTAGCGTCAGGTGAATCGATGGACTGACCTCTGAAACCAATGCAGACGAAAACAACATTCAGTCCAAACACTTTTATTCTTTCCACAGCTGTATCTGTCTTTACAAGTGATGCTGATTCCATCACTTCTTTTGTGCTTTGACATCTGCTTTCCCTTACACACTGATTTCACTGTGCTACATGGGTTAGTGGAGTATTCGATTAACGTTCGGACCAAACGCTATTGCCTGCATCTGTATTATGGAATTAACCAACTTAACTTCCAGTTCACTCTTACGGGCAGACGGTCTACCCATTTTGCCAATGGTCAAATTGTCTTTGTCACCATCAGTGTGATCTACATAGTCTTCTAAAGCACTCCATGAAATGGAGAAATGTTTAGCAGCTTTGTATATCGACCTCTTTTCTTCCAGCACGTTGTGAAGTGCTGCACGAAGGTCATCAGTTGAAAGGGATTGTCTTCTCTTGCTCACATAAACCAATTTTCGCTTTCCTTTCTTCGCACATTTGCCTAAATATGCAGCTTTTGTTTCTGAAATGAATGTTAACATTAAGAGTTGTTGTTTTCCTAAGCGAATGGTTCACTAATAAGATATTTAAATCCAATTGTGATGACTAAGATTACAATTATGTTCAAAGTTACTTGAAAAACTTATCTTAATGAACTATTACTACAGTATCAGCGCAGCAAACGAAGTATTTCCATCCACACTAACATCAGCAAACTACCTGTTCCGCATACACCATTCATTACATACCAGAACGTCTTTCCCATGTGAAGACATTCCTGCCATTTGATGAGGACGGTTGGAACTGTGTGTAAAAGGCCTGCCTTACTTAAGGACAAAGAATGTGTCTGGTATCATGAAATAAAGTATGTCATGTAGTTAGGTACGTTTACCCTACAGTGAAATAATTATTGAATAAGAAAATTTCATATCTTCACCCTTCTCAAGCACACTGTGAAAGATCTTCTACAGATTGAACTGAGTCATCTATATATTCACTAAAATGTTCCGTTTCGCTATAATTTGGAAATATATGTACGTAACGAGGCAACAATTCCAAAAAATGATTTTCTATTGACACTGAACCACTGAGCTTTGTTTATGAGCGTAAGAATTATTCACACCCAAACAAATGGCCAATGAAACTTTATCAAAGAAGGAACGGTTTCAAATGTTCTCACAAGGAATCGTACCGCTCTGTAGTCACACTTCAGACGGAAAAGAACAGGATAAAAGGAACAGCGCCGTGCCACTGCTGCTGCCATATCGCGCGTCCCTCATCCCCTGAATGACACTGTCACCTGATGCCGTACCACATGTGAATGCTGAGTGGGGAAGAATACCTCACCCCTCAAAATGGACACCCCACCGGGGCGCCCAGGAAGCCGCTCCAAAGAAACTTCTCAAAACCTACTTAACAATAACGTTGCAGTGAATGAAGGTGACACGAAGACCCTGTTCCATGCTGTAGAATTGAAGTGATATGTGACTCATGTTTAGTAAATCTAAAGTCACAAAATGTAAGGGTAGGAAAATAAAAAATGCGTTATTTCTGATGTTTTTTTTATGGGCATAAGGCCGTGGTCCAAGGCATAATTCCCTACCTAACGTTTCGTCTTCCGATGGAGGAAACATCAGAGGCTTTAACGACTCTGAAAGAAATTACTAACTCCAACAAGCTCAGCAAGCCAAACTGTTTGTTCGATGCCACAGTGCTGGACTAGACAGGTTTCATCATAAAGGGTGTAAACTTAAGTTTTTTCAATAATTTTCAAGCTTAATCAACGAAACAATTGTGTATTTTGGCGGACAATCCTGATCACAGTAGAATTTAACACGCCTCATATACATGAAGTGTTTCTGAACATTTGATCAGATCAGACAAACATTTTGTTCCATAGATGCATAGTCAAGAGTTTGTCGATAACGTGGAACATGTCACAAGACGATAATGAATAATACATATTTACAAAAAGGAAATACGCTGATGTCCGTTCCTCACATCCTAAGTGAAACGTGTTTTCATTTAAGAGGCAACAACAAATTTGCCACAAAACCATTTTACGCTTTCGATCTGAAGTTTTCCCGGCGTATTTCCAATTTGAACACTTCTCGGGTATCCGCTGACGCTGACGCTTTACAAACGGGCCTTGGCCTTGGCCCGAGGTGTAGGAGTTTAGACTTACTACAATCGTTCCTCCTGTTCCTGGCGATACGATGCTGATGTGGCCTCACTGTATGGTTTGTCCTCTCGTTGTCCGATGTCTGTCCTGTCCTGGCTACTAGCATGGACTTCGATGTTTTAGGTCTTCTTAGTCTCGCGAGAGACGTTCTGCAGCGCTGTCTGCAGGTCTGCAGACAGCTTCCTCGTTCCTCAGCCGCACGACTGCGTCCCCTATTATGTATTCCCAGTCGCGCGGCGTGAAGACCGGGTTCGCGTTGATGGTGTTGAGATCTTTCTTGGTGACGAACTCGAGCAGAATTGCCCGGTGCCCGCCACGTATCTCAAACGGCCTGTGTGGGAGCGACGGCTTCCGTACCCCTTCCGCCTGGGCGAAGAGGTACGGGTTCTTTTGGGCGTTGAAGCGCCCATCCCGTACCATGGTGGCAATCTTCTTCAGCACGTTTGGCATGTTCGTGCTGTCCGGGAAGGGTATGATGTCCGTGTGAAGATTGCTATCCTCTTCTTGCTTCCCCTTCTGTGTTGCCTTCCCGCCTGGAGTTGGGGAAGGAGAGGACGGTGCCACGTCCATGGACGTCTCCCCGGCCTCCTGTATTGCTACAGGTTCCGGGGCGACGTCCGTTTGAGTGGCCACGTCATTCTGCGACGGTATGTCCGTCCGCGTGACGGCGTCCACCCCCACCGGGCGCACCGCAGGGGAGGCGGGCGTGGGGGCGGAAACCATCTTCTTGTTCAGAATCCGCATCTCCTCGCGCAGCTGCTGGAGCTGCCGATGAACTTCGACAAGTTCTTCTTTGAGCGCGGCCCGTTCTGCCGCAAAGGCGGCTTGGAGGCCGGCCATGGCGTCGTCAGTGGCGGCTTCTGCTTCGTGGCGGCGCGGCTCACACCCCTCGCCGGAGCGGGGGGTAGGGCGGCCGTCGTGGCGCTTGACACCGACGCTGCGCGTGGTACGGCGGGCTGACGACGTGACTCCCTGAGGTAGCTGCAGCTACGAGAGTTGGCGGCGTGTGGACCGCCGCAGTTAGCGCAGCTGCTGGCCGCCCCACGAAGCTTCGTGCAACTGCGCGTGTCGTGAGCCGCCGCGCACTTCAAGCACGCGACGACGTTCTTGCAGTCACGCGCAGTATGGCCCAGCTGCTGGCACTTGTAGCACTGCTGAATCTTGCTCTTCTGCAGAGTGCGCTTGCGCTTTGGCTGCCGTTGGCGGCCGCTGTTGTTCCCCATCGCATGGATAAGGATTTCCAGTGCGGCTGCAATCTGCTTCCCTTTCCGTCCAGCCATGGTGTTGGGCTAGTGGCGTTGGCGTGCGCGAGCGACGGTAACGATGTGAGCCGCAGCGAGTCGAGCAGCGGAGTGCGCGTGCCCGTGTCGGGTATCCGACCGGGTAACGTCGTAATTGCTCCACAATATTTCGGCAGACGTACACGCTGCCATCTTCAGGTGGTTCCTGACGAAGGCTGTGCTGTTCCTCTCGGCGCCCTATATATACTAGTCGTTACCCCCTCCACCGTTCCTCTCCTGCTGTCTTCGGTGCGGCCGGCGCGGCGGCTACTGGAGGTGGTGGGGGAAGCGGCGCCTGGGTCTGAACTGGGGTTGTTGTGGATTGGCAAGAGAGCCAACCCACTATGAGAGGAAGCCGAAAGGCACGCGTTTTAGCTCACGCAGGCTGGCGTGAGGTCTGGAACAGGTCAAGGAAATGAGACTAGCAAAAAAAGTACGTAGCTGCTGGAATACTTAACTTTAATCCATAATTGGTGAACATCGCTCTTGACGGTAACTGGTAATGGCGCCTTGCTAGGGCGTAGCAAATGACGTAGCTGAAGGCTATGCTAACTATCGTCTCGAGAGCGTAATTTGTCAGTGAACCATCGCTAGCAAAGTCGGCTGTACAACTGGGGACGAGTGCTAGGAAGTCTCTCTAGACCTTCCGTGTGGCGGCGCTCGGTCTGCAATCACTGATAGTGGCGACACGCGGGTCAGACGTATACTAACGGACCGCGGCCGATTTAAAGGCTACCACCTAGCAAGTGTGGTGTCTGGCGGTGACACCATAGGGGTCTGCAGTCTCCCTGCTGCCGCCGTCGGGGGCGGTCCTCGATCTGTGGGACCGCATCTTTCTCTCCAGGCTAAGTGCATAGTTCCAAGCCTGACTAAGTTGAAGGCCGCTGTCTTTATTAATTAGATCGTCCTGTAGTCGGATTTCGATGCCCTCTTTAGTAAAGCAGTCCCAGAAGTAGGAGGACTGATAGAGTATTTTGTTTTTTCATAGTCCATAGTATGGCCAGTCTTTATACAATGGTCAGCCACATCTGATTTAGTGGCCTGGCGTAATTCAGTATGGCGCTTCGCGGCACCTCTCTTCCACAGTGCGGACTGTCTCCCCAATGTATGATTTTCCGCACTGACAGGGAATTTGATAAACGCCTGGTTTTCGAAGACCTAGGCCATCTTTCGCTTATCAAATTGACACCGTCCAGCACTGCCGTTTAATGAAACAAAACACGAGCTTACTGAGCGTCGGGCCAGATTTACGACTGAATTGAAGAGTTCCTCACAGATAGAATTCAACACCTCACTGTTAACAGGACAAAATCGACAGATGGCGCTACACTCTGGAACCGCGCGACCGCTACGGTCGCTGTTCGAATTCTGCCTCGGGCATGGATGTGTGTCATGTCCTGAGGTTAGTTAGGTTTAAGTAGTTTTAAGTTCTAGGGGACTGATGACCTCAGAAGTTAAGTCCCATAGTGCTCAGAGCCATTTAAACCATTCTGAATTTGGAAAGAAAACAGAAAATGTTGAGGAGAAAGCGAACCAAAGAATGCGTTTTATTGGCAGAACACTTAGAAGATGAAACAAATCTGCTAAAGAGACTGCCTACACTACGTTTGTCCGCCCTCTTTTGGAGTACTGCTGCGCGGTGTGGGATCCTTGGCAGACAAGTTTAACGGAGTATATCGAGAAAGTTCAAAGAAGGGCAGCACGTTTGTATTATCGAGAAATAGGGGAGAGAGTGTCACGGACATAATACAGGACTTAGGGTGGGCAACACTAAAACAAAGATATCTCTCTCTACGTTGCAATCTTCTCACGAAATTTCGATCACCAACTTTCTCCTCCGAATGCGAAAATATTTTGTAGACGCTCAGCTACATAGGGAGAAACGATCATCACAATAAAATAAGGCGAATCAGAAATCGGACAGAAAGATATAGGTGTTCGTTTTTTCTGCACGCTGTTCGAGAGTGGACTAACAGAATTATTGTGAAGGTGATTCGATGAACCCTCTGCCAGGCACTGAAGTGTGATTTACAGAGTAGTCATTAAGAGGTAGATTAGATTCTTCCCACGCGCTGTTCGCGGGTGAATCAATTAATGATACCAGAAGTACCCTGCTCCACACACCGTCTGGTGGCTTGCGGAGTGTAATGTAGATTTAGATGAGTGGAGAGCTATCATAACTGGTATTTAATCTCAGGAGCAGGATAGAAGTCGACTGGAAGAGCAGCACAGAAATTAAAACTAGGATAACAATGGCAGAAGAGAAGTTCTTTAAGAAAAGAAAAATTTTCTGCAGCATCGTGGATAAAGATTTGAGGAAATGATTAATGAAATATTTTTTATTGGTTCTCCACCTGTATTATGCTGAAACGTCGACACTGAGAGAGAAAGATAGGCAAGGCTTTTGAGGTGTGCACATGGCGGAGGACGGAAAGGTATAATTGGGTGGACATAGTGAAAATGAAGAGTTATTGAGAAGAGTGGGAGAGCAAAGAAAATTACTAAATATAATAAAAAGAAGGAAATCCGCCACTGCCGGTCTCAAGTCCGGGGCCTCATCTCGCAAGTGATGAGAAAGGAGGAGGGGGAGGAGTAACATCTCGTAAAAAAACCTAGGTCTGTCTGGCGCCGGATGGCAGCACCTCGTGAGGGCCCCTGCCTAGGGTTGCAGGTGAAGCTCCAAAATCCAGATACGTCTGTGTGGTAGCCACCGGTTCTCTGGTCAGCATCTGTTTGCTCTGTGAGCTCGGCTGTATTTGAATCTTGTGGAACTCTAAACTCCAGTCGAAGTTATGTGAGATCCTTCGTGATTACATCACCAAATCCTCTACACAAACCAATAATCATGACAGAACAATGGGAAAGAATCCTCTACCCTGGGTCCCAGTCAGTACGACTGGGTAATAGACCTGTTCATCGGATTCCAGCGGATCAGGCATGTCATTAAGAGAAGCTTCTCAAAAACCCTCAAGACAAAGAGAATATTTTACATTACATGGGAACACTCAACACAAACACGCTACTGAAGTCAAGTAAATTGAAACAATTAACAAACACCATGGATAAATTCAACATCAAAATTATGGCAATACAGGAAACGCGATTAGCAAATGAGAACCACTTTGATTCGGAAAATTACGGAATATATAAGGGGAAACCAGGCATAACCATTCCAGGAACTAATCTCAAACTCTTTGGAACAGGATTTGTAGTACATAAATCGATACTGGACTCTGTAATAGATTTCATCTCAAAATCAGAAAAAATTTCAACATTTACGATACGATCTGGAAACGCAGGCTATACACTGATTAGTGCACATGCCCCCACAAATAATTATAACAGAAAGAACCCAAAGATGATAGAGGAATTCTGGGAAGATCTGGAAAAAACTACCAGCAAAATCCACAACAATCACGTAAAAGTGTTACTATGGGATTTCAATGCCCAGTTAGGCAAGGAAAGAAAATTCCGAGACACGACAGGGAAACACACGGCCCAAAAGAGAACCAACAAAAATGGAGAGAATTTGATAAATTTCTGCAGGAATTTTGAGCCGAAGATCATGTCAACGCAATTCCAGAAACCACACAGAAAATCCCCCAACAATACTCTAGGAGAGTTTCATATAGACCACGTAGCAATATCCATGAAAAACGCTAGAGAAATAATGAACGTAAGAACTAGGAAAGAAGTTTTTGAGTCTGATCATAACCTTCTCCAAATCAAAGCAAAATTTATACCCAACAGACAGATCAAGAGAACCAACAGACCTTTCAGAACAGATCCAGAGTACCTGCAACTAAACAAGAAAGAAATAATAGAAGAAATTACGAAAATCATGAGCAACAATTGGAAAAAATGAGAGAACTGATAAAACAACTGGGGCAACCACCAAGAAAAAGGAAACATCGATGGTGGAACATATGCGACAGAGCCGTAGAAGACAGAATACAAGCCTGGAAAAAATTTAACAGCCATAGAACACAAGAAAACTGGGAAGAATTCAACAGGATACAGAAAAACACTTCAAAAATAATACGAAGAGATAAAAGAGGTTACGAAAACAGCAGGTTGAAGGAGATAGAAGAGGACTTCACCAGAAACAACACATGGAATTTTTACAGAATAGTCCGAGAAATATGACAGGATATCAACCTACAAGCTTATGCTTCAAAAGACAAGATGGAACATGGGAGACAAATCCGAAGAAAAACTGCGTAAGATTAGCTCGATACTTTGACACGTTACTCAGCTGCGATGAGCCAAAACAGAGATTACAGTTCACAAAACCAGAACTTAACCACGACTCTGAACCCCCAAAAGACGAAGAAATAGTGAAAATAATAAAATCATTGAAAAATAACAGAGCACCAAGAGAAGATGAGTCTAGTACCTCCCGCCGCGGAAGTCGAACACGCGCCAGAACAAATGGACGTAGTCAGCCCATAGAGGGCTCTACGTCCGCGGCGGCTATTCCGCGCAGCGAGGGCGCCACCGCTACGCCACGTGCAGACAGCGGCCAATAGCCGCTCCCTCCGGTCTCGTATATAGGGACCCGCTCTGCCCTAGTCCAGTCAGTCTGGTACTCGCTCTGGATTGCGTCTGTATCTCGGCGGTACTGCGTTCTGGTCGTTGCTTGTTGTTGACGTTTGCCTGGCTCTGGTTCCGAGTGGATTTACTGTTGGCGTTTGGTGTTGTGGTTTCTACAAGCCTCCGTTGTTTATCTCTTCCTTGTTGTGTCGGTTGTTGTCGATTGTCGTTGGTCTGTCGTCCGACTCGCCCTTGTGTTTACTCGGTGATGCGTGCTCCACCGCCGGCGGCTTCCCCACCTGGCGGCTCCGATCCGCAGCCCAAGGCGTTCCCACGGTTGGTTTTGGTTACTACAGTGAGACGGACTGATTGCAGAAATACGGAAATTAGTCGATGAAAACATTACACCCAAAATACACATAATAATCAAAAACATCCGGGAAACAGAAGAGTTACCAGAAGAATGGAAGTCAGCCCTAATACACCACCTCCACAAGACGTGAGACAAAACAGACCCAAATAACTGTAGAAGAATTTCGTTACTGCCTGTGATATACAAAATTCTATCCAAAGCTGTGTTAAATCGCCTAGAACCTCAGACAGATCCACATATAGGAGAGTACAAAGCTGGGTTCAGGAAGGGAAGATCGTGCAGTGAATAGATCTGGTGCCTGAAAACAATATTAACGAGAAAGTTCAGAGAGGCCACAACAACATTTGTTGACTTCAAGAAGGCCTACGATTCCATAGACAGAGAAACACTTTCCAGTACACTGGAAGAAATGAAGGTAGAAACAAGACCAGGAATCTAATCAAGGAAACATTAACAAATACAAAATCCAACATTAAGTTCATGGGAGAGATCTCAGAACCGCTAAAAATAAAGACAGGAGTGAGACAGGGAGATGACCTGTCACCCATTTTATTTAACGCAGTCTTAGAGAAAATAATCAGGACATGGGACAAAGAAGTCAATGGGGTAAAAATGGGGAGACAAAAAATAGAACCATCAACACAAAAGTCTGGCCTTTGCCGATGATATAGCTACACTCCTGGAAATGGAAAAAAGAACACATTGACACCGGTGTGTCAGACCCACCATACTTGCTCCGGACACTGCGGGAGGGCTGTACAAGCAATGATCACACGCACGGCACAGCGGACACACCAGGAACCGCGGTGTTGGCCGTCGAATGGCGCTAGCTGCGCAGCATTTGTGCACCGCCGCCGTCAGTGTCAGCCAGTTTGCCGTGGCATACGGAGCTCCATCGCAGTCTTTAACACTGGTAGCATGCCGCGACAGCGTGGACGTGAACCGTATGTGCAGTTGACGGACTTTGAGCGAGGGCGTATAGTGGGCATGCGGGAGGCCGGGTGGACGTACCGCCGAATTGCTCAACACGTGGGGCGTGAGGTCTCCACAGTACATCGATGTTGTCGCCAGTGGTCGGCGGAAGGTGCACGTGCCCGTCGACCTGGGACCGGACCGCAGCGACGCACGGATGCACGCCAAGACCGTAGGATCCTACGCAGTGCCGTAGGGGACCGCACCGCCACTTCCCAGCAAATTAGGGACACTGTTGCTCCTGGGGTATCGGCGAGGACCATTCGCAACCGTCTCCATGAAGCTGGGCTACGGTCCCGCACACCGTTAGGCCGTCTTCCGCTCACGCCCCAACATCGTGCAGCCCGCCTCCAGTGGTGTCGCGACAGGCGTGAATGGAGGGACGAATGGAGACGTGTCGTCTTCAGCGATGAGAGTCGCTTCTGCCTTGGTGCCAATGATGGTCGTATGCGTGTTGGGCGCCGTGCAGGTGAGCGCCACAATCAGGACTGCATACGACCGAGGCACACAGGGCCAACACCCGGCATCATGGTGTGGGGAGCGATCTCCTACACTGGCTGTACACCACTGGTGATCGTCGAGGGGACACTGAATAGTGCACGGTACATCCAAACCGTCATCGAACCCATCGTTCTACCATTCCTAGACCGGCAAGGGAACTTGCTGTTCCAACAGGACAATGCACGTCCGCATGTATCCCGTGCCACCCAACGTGCTCTAGAAGGTGTACGTTAACTACCCTGGCCAGCAAGATCTCCGGATCTGTCCCCCATTGAGCATGTTTGGGACTGGATGAAGCGTCGTCTCACGCGGTCTGCACGTCCAGCACGAACGCTGGTCCAACTGAGGCGCCAGGTGGAAATGGCATGGCAAGCCGTTCCACAGGACTACATCCAGCATCTCTACGATCGTCTCCATGGGAGAATAGCAGCCTGCATTGCTGCGAAAGGCGGATATACACTGTACTAGTGCCGACATTGTGCATGCTCTGTTGCCTGTGTCTATGTGCCTGTGGCTCTGTCAGTGTGATCATGTGATGTATCTGACCCCAGGAATGTGTCAATAAAGATTCCCCTTCCTGGGACAATGAATTCACGGTGTTCTTATTTCAATTTCCAGGAGTGTATAATAACAAATAACAGAAAAGAAGCCAAAGAAGTTCTACAGACACCACATGAAATCGCAGCCAGAACAGGACTACAAATTTCGTATGAAAAAACCCAGTACATGTACACAAAATCCAGAGACAGAAACCCGTTGGTAACAAAGTATGGAAAGATAGCACAAGTAGAAAGTTTCAAATACCTGGGTGAGATTATACAGAAAACAGGACTAAATTCGACAGCCAATGAAGAAAGGGTTGCAAAGCTACAAAAAGCTTACAGACTTACATGGAACCACTACAACAAAAGAAGTATTTCCGTTAATGCCAAATTAAGACATTACAAAACAGTAGTTTTACCAGACGCCTTGTATGCCTCAGAAACGACAGTAATCAGGGGAAGAACGAAAATCAAGGAAATGGAATAGAGGAAAATTCTGAGGACGATCTATGGGCCAGTTCAGAGACAGGGGATCTGGATAAAAAGAACGACAAAAGAACTGTACAAACAAACAGAGACAATTACAGACAACATAAAAAAAGAAGGCTAAATTCTATGGGCACATTTATAGGATGAACGAATATAGACCCAAGAAGATTGTTAATATAGTGATGAGTAATACGATGAAAACTAACTGGGCAAAGGAAACCATGGAAGGCCTCAAGAAACTAAATATCTCCACATAAGAAATAACGAACAGAAAAATACTGAGAAAAAATCAGGAAACTGATATTCGAGGAAACACCAAAAGAGAAGAAACCAGGAAAGAAGTGGACAGAAGAGAGGAAGAAGCAACACGATGAATATATGAGAGGTTTTTGGGAAGAGAAAAGAAAGAGACAAAAAAGGGCCATGAAAATTGATTATGTTTTAATCCTCTCCTAAATGGGGAATTAACAATAATAATAATAATAATAATAAGGCAAAGAGATTGGAATGGGACACTGGAATGGACATATGCACTGTAAGACATGAAAAAGAGGCATCACGAAGAAATTATCCGAGTGGAACGGAAACCGGTAGGTGTGATGTACAAGTACAGACAAATAAATGATTACAATTTCGGAAGAAATGGATGATTTATTCAAGAGAGAGAGCTTGAAAAACTGGCTCTTATGCAAGTAGTTATTTGCCTTGGCACTGATTGACAGAGTTCTTAGATGTCCTCCTGAGGGATATTGAGTCAAATTCTGTTCAGTTGCCGCGTTAGAGCGTCAAAAACCAGAGCTGGTTGGAGGGCCTTCCCTGTATGCTCCAAGGATTCTCAATTGTTTAGATATCAGGCGATATTGCTGGTCAAGGTATGGTTTGACTAGCAGGAAGACAAGAAGTAGAAACTCTCGTCGTATGCGGCCAGGCATAATCTTGCAGAAATATAATCCCAGGGTGGTTTGCCATGAAGGGCAACAAATGGGGTGGAACTCATCACAACTCTACTCCAATCCACGAGATTCCAGGCCGAGGACGTGTCTGGAGACACCCCAGACAACATTGGGATACCAACCTGACTGTCGCCCACCATTTGGCCCGACATCGATTAATGGTAGTCTGGGGTGCCACTTCTTTTCATAACATGACCCCGTTGGTTGTCATTCAAGGCACCTTTACAGCACGGCGGTACGTCGACGATTTCTAAGCCCAGTTTTGTTGCCCTTCATGGCAAGCCATCATGGGGTTACATTTCAGCATATGGCGAGAATTCCTATTGCTTGTCTTCGTACTAGCCAAACCCTGCCTTAGCCGGTAAGGTCACCGGATGAGAACGTTTGGAGCTTTATGGGCAGAGCCCTCCAACTATCTCGGGATTTTGAAGGTCAAACACCCTAGTTCCGCACATTGTACCTCAGGAGCACAGCTACATCTACATCTACATCTACATGGATACTCTGCAAATCACATTTAACTGCCTGGCAGAGGGCTCATCGAACCACCTTCACAATTCTCTATTATTCCAATCTCGTGTAGCGCGCGGAAAGAATGAACACCTATATCTTTCCGTACGAGCTCTGATTTCGCTTATTTTATCTTGGTGATCGTTTCTCCCTATGTAGGTCGGTGTCAACAAAATATTTTCGTATTCGGAGGAGAAAGTTGGTGATTGGAATTTCGTGAGAAGATTCCGTCGTAACGAAAAACCCCTTTCTTTTAATGATGTCCAGCCCAAATCCTGTATCATTTCTGTGACACTCTCTCCAATATTTCGCGATAATACAAAACATGATGCCTTTCTTTGAACCAACAACTCTATCCGTTAATGCCAAGCCGAATAACTGTTTGCATAAGGGCTATATGTGGACCAACACGTCATTGACTTGCTCAGTTGTGGAGCTCTTTATCTTGAATAAATCATTCATTTTTTCTGAAATTGTAATAATTTGTTTGTTTGTACAGGTTTATCGTATCTATCGATATCTGACGCATACGGATAATTCTTACGTTGCTCTTCATTTGTTTGGTCTTAGAATGTATCAAGAAAGGAGAAGGGGCCTCTAAAAACAGACTTAGAGCAAATCGAGGCGCGAAGGACACACAAATGTAGTAGAAAGCGGATGATGATGATTTTTCAAAATTTATTCGGTATCCGAACAGAATGTTTTTTCACTATTTGAAAAAATTATTCTTTTCTTGCTGTGTTGACAAACTAAAAAAATATTAGTATCAGTTTTTTGTTTATCTTCTTCCACTAAAACGTAATTTGTTGCTTACTTTCCAAATATCTTTTAACCCTTACATTGTACTAATTATCGAATTTTAACAATTTAGTTTTCGTTTCTTGTCTTCATTCCAGTATGTAATTTATATGCACCAGTCTTCTCATTCACCGTTTCGAGTCCAGTTTAGAAGAATGAATATAATAACTATTTAAAACCTGTCGTTATTTGAGATGCATCATTGCTAATCTAATGCCTGTTTTTCAGTTAGGCCAGCAAACAGGATCTTGTGCATTCGCTTAAGCTTAGCCCAATTCGACTTTTTCCACATTCACATTATGACATTTATCTATTTCGACAAACGAAATACTCTACTGTTTCATGTTACCAAATCTCACTGTTGGCAAGGTTTTGGTTTCATTTAGCTGTTATTTTCTTTGTTTAGCGAGTCTGAATTTCTCTTGCTGTTGACAATTTTTCATTCAGTTTAAGAAGTACGCAAAAGTTTTATCTAATGTTAGGTTTTTAAAACCAAATTTTTAGCTGAGTAGGCAGTTTTACTTGTACCTCTTTCAGTTATCGCTGCGATGCCCGTAACATCCACACTGCTGTTTATTTCACATTGCGGGTATTCATTTCCAGCTGTTACTCACTCTATTTACCTTTTTTTCGGTTCTGTTTCATCAGTAAATAGCAAAAATTATTTCAGTTTGTAACTATATGTCATGTTAAAACAGAGGATGCATCGGGGCTCGAATCTGGACACCTGGCGGTGAAAGACAGGGAATCAAGTGCTCCAGGTCTATTATGCAGCATCGATCTTTCGAAACAATTAAAGAAACTCATGTTACCACCACAAGCTTAAATAACAGGGCTCTGTTGCCGATAGTATCATTTTCAAGTCGACTTAAAAATACATTATAATAAGAACATCTTCGTACAATAGGTTAGCACGTAAACTGTCATATCCAAGTTACCAAGTGTCCTGGTCAAGGACATTTACATAGGACTAGACCTATCGAAGCACATCGTACAATTGTGACTGCTCTTTGCTGTTATGTGGTGTGGAGAACATATGACGGCAGTCGCCGATAAAGCATTATTAGCTAAACGCAGCTTATGGTTGTAGCATAAATTTCTTCAAAGACATGAGAGTTGTACAAACAAACAAAAATACTCCATAATAGTATGCACTCCGCTGCAAAATCAAGGATTTGCTAGTACTTCAGCTTTGCTCGATCATTCTGGAACCATGACCTCTTCGACTTCAAGAATTCATATCTTTCACCTCAAACCTGCTACACGCATTTACTTGTAAAGTTCAGTTTTGTCCCTCCTTCCCTCTGCTTCTCCTCTCTGGTCTCACTCCCTCCCTTCTTCCCATCCCCCCATCTTCTCTCTCTCTCTCTCTCTCTCTCTCTCTCTCTCTCTCTCTCCCTGTGTGTGTGTGTGTGTGTGTGTGTGTCCGTGTGTGTGTGTGTGTGTGTGTGTGTGTGTGTGTGATTGTGGGCGCGCGAGTGTGTGTGTTTGGGGAAAAAGGGCGAGCAGAGAGGATTCGTCTTACCATCGTTTACCACAGCCTTTTGCGAGATTCACGATCCTCTGCACTCGTCCGTCAGTAATTTACCTCGTCTGTCGACTACAGTAAATCAGTTCCCCATATAACAGCCATAATTTTTCTTTTATAGAATGAAACAGGCACTTATTTCCTTCGCATGCTTTTTATGAGTTTCATTTTCTATAGCTTTCGATTTGTCGTGCAGGTTAAGTTCTTTACGTGAAACTGGATTCACATGTGAAATGAGCGTCATCTCATGCTCGCCATTGATGCTATATTCATGTCGGTCTTTAAAGAAAGTTATTGTGTCAATTTAAGTGTAAATGGACATGTAGTCTCCACGATCGTCCCCGTTAATGCGTAATATACGATAACAGTACACCGAGTCACCATAAATTGTTATTGTGCCCTTCACTTTACTACCGCTATTCCTGTTTAAGTCCTGCATTAGCTTAAAGACAACTCCGTTTTATTTATTTTTTCTATTTATTTATATTGTACTCAGGTTCTCAATGTTAAGTGTGCTATACTAAGAAATGTAAATTTTTCATATTTTCTATTTGATGAACTCATTGCACGAATTCGTGTTACGATCTTTTACATATGACAGGCCCGTCTCTAAAATAAAGAACAAGAACTCTCAAAAATTCTTCCGTATTTTCTTACTTTCAGACGTGTCTTCTTTTTCTTTTTTAATCTTCACATCTTTGATGTTTCTTATTTGTGCGCTTTCATAAACTGTAGCCTTCTCGAAAAGAGGCCTTCCTGTCTTTAAGATACTATTTTTAAGCAGAGGGAACCCATAATTAGAGTAACACGTTCACAGTATCAGTGCCTTTGAGAATGACGGCCGGAGATGATTCTGTTGTTCGATTGTACTGACAATTTCACCGCCGACACTGCACGCAACTGTGATCAAACAGTACGTTCACATGAGTCAATAAGTTTCATTCGAACACTTCCGTATAAAATGTCAAAATCATTATATGTGATAGCATATCTGTAAAATTTAGGCGACGAAAACTTATCAAGTGAATACAAGGTTATACCACCAACGAGAAATACGGGATCACCTCCGGGTCTCCACCGAGAGAGGAGAGACACTCACAGAGGGAAGGGAGAGGGAAAGACGAAGGGGGAAGAAAGTTACCAAGATATGATCATACGGAGTGTCTCCTTCGATATAAAACTGGTTAAAAGATGTTTTAACTGATAGAACCTGAGCATTCTGTAGTATATCATTTCCGGACCGGGCGACAACTCTACCCACGCACAATGACTATCAAGCTATGTAGTGATTGGTAAAAAATCATTTTTGACAAAATGCTTTGTTATTAATTTTATATGAATGACACTGTTTATGACTGCTCAAAATACCTATGGACGTTGGTTAGACTTCATCTGTTTTTATTATTGTTATTATTATTATTATTATTATTATTATTATTATTAATCTATCAATAAACAGATACGATCACGGTTGTAAGTACTGTAACGTTCCCGTAGAAAAATTAATGAATTACTGTGCTGATAAACCTCTTACATTATTTGATTTTCAAACAGCTGAGTAAAACTGAACGTACTCAGACATTTCGCTCTTTACCTATTCTGATCAACATTAAACTGACACACCATATTTTTAGCGCAACGCAATCTGACTTTCAATAATCCCTACAAAAGAATGGCCCTGACTAACATTAACCTATACCTTTCATGAATCACTTACCTCACAAAAATCTTCGTTACTCGAACTACTGCAATACGACGAACGCCACTACTGCCAGCTAAATAAAAGATTCAAACTACTGAAGGCACTAACTACTGATAGGCATAGTTAGCAAATGAAAGATTTTGATAGAGAACAAACAATGTATTTATCTTAATAGTGTTCAAAAGTCATAATATATATCGCAGTTTATGACATCCATTCTTACAAATGTACTGTTTCTGATGGACACACGTCCAGATCATCCGCTCTCAAAAACCCGCCATCTCACTTCCCCACATCCACCACTGCTGGCGGCTCACCTCCAACTGCGCAACGCTACGCGCTGTTAACAGCCAACTGCCCAACACTAAAATAGCCAACAACAGTGCAAACCAGCCACAGACTGCACGCAGCACAGCCAGTGATTTTCATACAGAGCACTGCGTGGCGTTGGCGTTACCAATATAAGAACCTAAACAGCCTACTTACAGTACCTCCGTTACGGATAACCTTAAGTAGCATCAAACTCAAGAGTATTTTGATCTACAACAGAATTAAGTGGTATACGCTCATGCTCCCATGCTCTTTTAATAACAGACGCATAAAAGATTATAGAAAGTACGTCCAAGTTTATTAAATATAATTATGTTGCATGTGAAGATTTCAAACTAACTGCGTTGTTGTTCACAATGAAAGTATAAACAGATATCTAAACTTTCTTTTTGCTTTATTTGTTTGGCCAAACTGTCCTTACTTGCTACATAATTACTGAAGGTATTTTAATTTCGTCTTTGCGATTACAAGAAAATGCGCGTGTTTGTTACAAAACACGTTTCTGAGTTATCCTTTCTTTTGGAACTGTTGCTGCAGGCCTAATTCTATATTGCTTTGCAGAACAGTGCAGTTCCGATGTGAAAGGCACCACGGTATATCAGCACCACTGTCTGAGATACACTGTGTTGCTTTTCACATCGAGATACGCATAGTTCTGCAAAGCAGTATGGTATTAGGCCAGGATCAATACTCCCAAAACAAGGATCAACCCAAGAAAGGTGTTTGGTGGCAAAAACATGCACTTTTCCTATAGTTGTAAAGACGAGACTAAAATATGTTCATTAATTTCTTTTTCTATACGCTGAAACGACAGAATATTATGCCTAACTAGGTAAACTCTAAATGAAAAGTGAAAATCGGAAATAGTCGGTATAAAAACTGACAGCTTGTGAAAGTGTTCTACCGTTTCACCTAATATAGGCTACAGATCCAACATGAAAATTGTTTATATTTATTATCGATAAATTAATCAACTTTCGGCTATACAGGAAAACATTCACTTTTTTTAGTCTGTAAAGCAGAGAAAGCGTCAATACAGAAGTTCAGAGATGTGTCTCACGTGAAAAACAATATTTTTAAAGAAAGATGGAAAGAAGAGCGAGAAGGAAAAGGAAGTTATAAAAAACACAAAAATACAAAAGAAATAAAGAAGAAATGTGATAAGAATTAGGTGTTCATAGCATTAGAGATATAATAACGAAATACTGTGGCAATATGCACATACGCGTGAAATCACGAAGGAGATATATAACAGTGAGTAGGTTCATGTTGTGTTCTGGAAAAGGTAGAGGGTCAATAAGGATTTCGCACAGTCCAGTAGACATAAAAGTTAAATGATCCGAAAATCAGTTGCAATAAACTCTAAAGATGTCTCGTATGAACGAACTATATATTTCTCTGCAGGTTCGAGTCCTGCCTCGGACATGGATGTGTGTGATGTCCTTAGGTTAGTTAGGTTTAATTAGTTCTAAGTTCTAGGCGTCTGGTGACCTCAGAAGTTAAGTCGCATAGTGCTCAGAGCCATTTTTCTTCTCTGCATGTGGAGTCCAACAAAAGATTTTCAAATTTTGGCCACACACGTTTCATTTTATTTACTATCATAGCATTATTGGTGTTCAGTGACACATAAATGAAGGGAGTCCACGCAAAGCTACGAACATGCAGGTACAATAAGGGGAGATGGTTCTACATACTTATGCTGTATACGATTGTTTCTTGTTCTTAATTTCTGTCGTGTGTAAGCAAAAGTGGTTTTACGAGTAAATAGAAGATGTTATAATGCTTACGTGACCTTCACAGCGTTAGGAAGGCATTTTAAACGTTTTTCTGGTCTTAAATACATATTTAATCCAGTAATACGACGCATTTCACCTCGCTAATTTAACTTTCCTTTTGTTGCAGGTTTCGGATAACCAAGAAGAGAATTATGTGACGTTAAAAGACTGCTTTCGTAATCCAGCATTTCCCTTATTACGGACTGACGGCACTGGTGTTCCGTAATAGAATGAGGCACCTACAGCCGTCCTTGTTGTTGTTGTGGTCTTCAGTCCTGAGACTGGTTTGATGCAGCTCTCCATGCTACTCTATCCTGTGCAAGCTTTTTCATCTCCCAGTACCTACTGCAACCTACATCCTTCTGAATCTGCTTAGTGTATTCATCTCTTGGTCTCCCCCTACGATTCTTACCCTCCACGCTGCCCTCCAATACTAAATTGGTGATCCCTTGATGCCTCAGAACATGTCCTACCAACCGATCCCTTCTTCTGGTCAAGTTGTGGCACAAACTTCTCTTCTCCCAAATCCTATTCAATACTTCCTCATTATTTATGTGATCTACCCATCTAATCTTCAGCATTCTTCTGCAGCACCACATTTCGAAAGCTTCTGTTCTCTTCTTGTCCAAACTATTTATCGTCCATGTTTCACTTCCATACATGGCTACACTCCATACGAATACTTTCAGAAATGACTTCCTGACACTTAAATCAATACTGGATGTTAACAAATTTCTCTTCTTCAGAAACGCTTTCCTTGCCATTGCCAGCCTACATTTTATATCCTCTCTACTTCGACCATCATCAGTTATTTTGCTCCCCAAATAGCAAAACTCCTTTACTACTTTAAGTGCCTCATTTCCTAATCTAATTCCCTCAGCATCACCCGACTTAATTCGACTACATTCCATTATCCTCGTTTTGCTTTTGTTGATGTTCATCTTATATCCTCCTTTCAAGACCCTGTCCATTCCGTTCAGCTGCTCTTCCAGGTCCTGTGCTGTCTCCGGCAGAATTACTCGTACAATGTCATCGGCGAACCTCAAAGTTTTTATTTCTTCTCCATGAATTTTAATACCTACTCCGAATTTTTCTTTTGTTTCCTTTACTGCTTGCTCAATATACAGATAGAACAACATCGGGGACAGGCTACAACCCTGTCTTACTCCCTTCCCAACCACTGCTTCCCTTTCATACCCCTCGACTCTTATAACTGCCATCTGGTTTCTGTACAAATTGTAAATGGCCTTTCGCTCCCTGTATTTTACCCCGGCCACCTTTAGAATTTGAAAGAGAGTATTCCAGTCAACATTGTCAAAAGCTTTCTCTAAGTCTACAAATGCTAGAAACGTAGATTTGCCTTTCCTTAATCTTTCTTCTAAGATAAGTCGTAAGGTCAGTATTGCCTCACGTGTTCTAACATTTCTACGGAATCCAAACTGATCTTCCCCGAGGTTGGCTTCTACTAGTTTTTCCATTCGTCTGTAAAGAATTCGTGTTAGTATTTTGCAGCTGTGACTTATTAAGCTGATAGTTCGGTAATTTTCACATCTGTCAACACCTGCTTTCTTTGGGATTGGAATTATTATATTCTTCTTGAAGTCGGAGGGTATTTCGCCTGTCTCATACATCTTGCTCACCAGATGGTAGAGTTTTGTCAGGACTGGCTCTCCTAAGGCCGTCAGTAGTTCCAATGGAATATTGTCTACTCCGGGGGCCTTGTTTCGACTCAGGTCTTTCAGTGCTCTGTCAAACTCTTCACGCAGTATCGTATCTCCCATTTCATCTTCATCTACATCCTCTTCCATTTCCATAATATTGTCCTCAAGTACATCGCCCTTGTATAGACCCTCTATATACTCCTTCCACCTTTCTGCTTTCCCTTCTTTGCTTAGAACTGGGTTTCCATCTGAGCTCTTGATATTCATACAAGTCGTTCTCTTATCTCCAAAGGTCTCTTTAATTTTCCTGTAGGCGGTATCTATCTTACCCCTAGTGAGATAAGCATCTACATCCTTACATTTGTCCTCTAGCCATCCCTGCTTAGCCATTTTGCACTTCCTGTCGATCTCATTTTTGAGACGTTTGTATTCCTTTTTGCCTGTTTCACTTACTGCATTTTTATATTTTCTCCTTTCATCAATTAAATTCAATATTTCTTCTGTTACCCAAGGATTTCTACTAGCCCTCGTCTTTTTACCTACCTGATCCTCTGCTGCCTTCACTACTTCATCCCTCAAAGCTACCCATTCTTCTTCTACTGTATTTATTTCCCCATTCCAGTCAATTGCTCCCTTATGCTCTCCCTGAATCTCTGTACAACCTCTGGTTCTTTTAGTTTATCCAGGTCCCATCTCCTTAAATTCCCACCATTTTGCAGTTTCTTCAGTTTTAATCTACAGGTCATAACCAATAGATTGTGGTCAGAGTCCACATCTGCCCCTGGAAATGTCTTACAATTTAAAACCTGGTTCCTAAATCTCTGTCTTACCATTATATAATCTATTTGATACCTTTTAGTATCTCCAGGGTTCTTCCATGTATACAACCTTCTTTCATGATTCTTAAACCAAGTGTTAGTTATGATTATGTTGTGCTCTGTGCAAAATTCTACCAGGCGGCTTCCTCTTTCATTTCTGTCCCCCAATCCATATTCACCTACTATGTTTCCTTCTCTCCCTTTTCCTACACTCGAATTCCAGTCACCCATGGCTATTAAATTTTCGTCTCCCTTCACAATCTGAATAATTTCTTTTATTTCATCATACATTTCTTCAATTTCTTCGTCATCTGCAGAGCTAGTTGGTATATAAACTTGTACTACTATAGTAGGTGTGGGCTTCGTATCTATCTTGGCCACAATAATGCGTTCACTATGCTGTTTGTAGTAGCTTACCCGCATTCCTATTTTCCTATTCATTATTAAACCTACTCCTGCATTACCCCTATTTGATTTTGTATTTATAACCCTGTAGTCGCCTGACCAGAAGTCTTGTTCCTCCTGCCACCGAACTTCACTAATTCCCACTACATCTAACTTCAACCTATCCATTTCCCTTTTTAAATTTTCTAACCTACCTGCCCGATTAAGGGATCTGACATTCCACGCTCCGATCCGTAGAACGCCAGTTTTCTTTCTCCTGATAACGACATCCTCTTGAGTAGTCCCCGCCCGGAGATCCGAATGGGGGACTATTTTACCTCCGGAATATTTTACCCAAGAGGACGCCATCATCATGCTACACTGAAGCACCGAAACTGGTAGCCATACAATAAATGACATAATAAGGACGGCTATAGGTGTTTCATTTTATTACATTAAGTGTACGGCCGAAGTCCCTCTCCAGTCATAGGGATGGACATACAAAAACTGATGTTCAGTGTATGTCCTCTTCTAAAAAATGCTGGGAACGTATTTTGCTGTGTTTGATCTGTGTCCAATATTTCCATCTCACAGCGTTCACCCAAAGAGCTTTTTGAGTTGAACTGATGGGAAATCTAAAGTTAAATGACAGAAATAAAACGGGTACAGTGAAAATAATCAGTGCAACCAAAATGCATGTGCTTTCTTTACACCTGAGACTATAATCAGAATGATTAGTACACCCGTAAACAACTCAGACTGGCATTTTTTACCTAGACACTTCCACCAAAAGCTAATGTTTGGGGCAACTAACATGATGGACGTACGCCGGCTTCAAGATTGTGAATTGATGACAACTTCCCTTACTATGCCTTCACAATTGTCGAGGCTTTTTTACGATTGGTATTTGGAGGTGGGCTATGAAAGTAATTATTACTGCGCCTCTTTCCGGTTATTTTTAACTCTTCGTAATATCATTTATTCCCTGCGTCTCATCTATACTTTGATTACCTGTATTTATGGTTAACTACAATAAGGTTATATAGACTTGCCGCGAGCGACTTACTGTGTGGCGTAAATTCAAAGAAACAGTATGGGCAGTAATGAGAGATTTATATCAAATAAATTAACAAACGATAGAGTTGATCCCCCATAGTACGCAAAACAGGCCAGAAAACTGCTGCAGAAACAACGAAAAATACATGCCAAATTTGAACGAACTCAAAACCCCCAAGATTGGCGATCTTTTACAGAAACCTGACAGAAAATCCAAAGAAATTCTGGTCGTATGTAAATAATATTAGTGGCGAGACACAATCAGTGCCTTCTATGCGCGATAGCAATGGAAGTACTATCGATATCAATGCTGCTAAATCAGAGTTACTTAATACACCCTTCCGAAATTCCTTCACCAAAGAAGACGAAGTAAATGTTCCAGAATTCGAATCAAGAACAGCTGCCAATAAGAGCAACTTAGGAGCAGATATCCTCGGAGTAGTGAAGCAGCTTAAATCAATGAAAGGAAGTCTTCCGGTCCTATCAGAGTATGCGGATCCAACAGTTTCATACTCAACAATCATATACAACCGCTCGCTCGACGAAAGATTCGTACCGAAAAAGTGGAATGTTTCACAGGTCACACCAATATTAAACGACAATAGGAGTAATCCACTAAATTACATGCTCAAATCATTAACGTTAATATGCGGCAGGATTTTGGAACATATATTGTGTTCGAACATTATGAATTACCTCGAAGAGAGCGGTCTATTGACACATAGTCAACACAAATTTAGGAAACATTGTTCTTGTGAAACAAAACTAGCTCTTTAGTCACACGAACTGTTGAGTGCTATCGACATTGGATTTCAAATTGAATTTGTATTTTAAGTTTTCTACAAGGCACTTGACACCGCACCTCACAAGTGGCTTGTAATCAAATTGCGTGCTCACGGAATATCGTCTCAGATATGCGACTGGATTCGTGATTTCCTGTCAGACAGGTCACAGTTTGTAGTTATTGACGAAAAGTCATCGAGTAAAACAGAAATGATTTTCTGGTGTTCACAAGGTAGTGTCATAAGCCCTCTGTTGTTCCTTATCTATATAAACGATTTAGGAGACAATCTGAAGAGTCGTCTTACAATAGTCTGTTTGCAGATGATTCTCTCCTTTATCATCTAGTAAGGTCATCAGAAGATCAAAATTGCAATTGACCCTAAATAATGAAAAGTGTGATGTCATTCATGTCATTGCTAAAAGGAACCCGTTAAACTTCTGTTACACGATAAATCGATCAAATCGAAAGGCCGTAAATTTAACTGAATACGTAGGAATTACAATTACAACGAAACTTCCTGGCAGATTAAAACTGTGTGCCCGACCGAGGCTCGAACTCGGGACCTTTGCCTTTCGCGGGCAAGTGCTCTACCATCTTTTTTTTTTATGGGGGCGTGGTGTGAACACTCTTAGCTGCTTACAGGCGTTGACATTCGTCAACGGGGACAGATGAAAATGTGTGCCCCGACCGGGAATCGAACCCAGGACCTCCTGCTTACATGGCAGACGCTCTATCCATGTTTTTTTTATTGAATGCAGCGCCCTTTTTTTTATAAAAATAAATCTGTATTTGTTTTGAATGCATTCGTGTTTTTGCCTTCGGCATTTCGTAATTAAACGCTCGAAGTGGTTGGACGCGTGACCTGCCTAAGACGTCACGTGCCAGTAAGCTGTCTGTCGGGCTTTGGACCGCACGACATCTTGTTTCCTGCAATATCTCTTTAACGAATACCTCAAAACTGTTGTTTTCATCTTCCGCAGTGCAAGAATCAGTGTCTGGCGAGAGGAAGTAAAAAATAAAAAGAAAGCATCATGATTTGTATTAAATGAGGCACAGAAAAATCAGTTTTCTACGAAAGCAAACTTACTTCAAACTACTAAAATACCATTAACCGCTCTTTTAAAATTCTTAGCGATTTTGCCAACTAAAGTGCCACTGGGGATTCGATGTGTGGGAGGGCTGTTTTTGGGAGTTGCATGCTGATTGATTAGCTACCCGCTGGGTAATCTGGCCTAATCGGACCGTACAAAATAATTACAATATTTTACTATTAGCACAGAGCATGCACCACGATATTGGCACATAGATATTTTTTAATGTACAACTTTTGATGTGCAGACCCCGGTGTAGCCCGGGGCCCTTTTTTTTTTTTTTTTTTTTTTTTTTTTTTTTTTTTTTTTTTTTTTTTTTGCGTGCAAATGCTCTACCAACTTTTTTTTGTTTTTTTTTTCTTCTTTTTTTCTTTTTTGTTTGTATCCAATGTCAGGCCTACCACCTTTGCCGACATACATGTAGCTGTACTATCGCATAAATAGTGTCTACAAAGTCCATATGTTGACAAATAGTGGCTAATTAGAAAATTAATGAATTAAGGAAATGAATAAAACTGAAAATGCCCAAATGAAAGACATGAAGACATTGCGGATAGTACAAATACAAAAGAAACATGCTCCTGTAGCAATGAAATGAAATTCGTGTCGGGGGCGACACCTACTCACGACCCGACGTTCGATAGAGCAAGAGAGCCATCTATCGACTCGTTCTCCAGACGTTGGTGTAAGACTGGGTCGTCTTCTCGAAAGTAACTAAAGGTCCGTAAGTGTGATCGATGTCTATCCCGGCTTCTTCGTCTATCTCATCTCTCACCCGTCACACCTCATCTGGCCGGCGGGTCGGTAAATGTAAGTCGCAAGTAATTAGCGAAGTCTTGCCTATATTTCTTATGCTGTTGCAGCTTCGTGTGGCCATCCAGGAGAAAATGCCAAAAATCAATTTTGTCCTTTTCCGATTCGTTATACACGTAGCCCACCACCATTCCCCGCACCCATGTCACTGCATTGTTTTTTTGGGCCGGGAAATAAGATTCTTGGGGGAAAAAAAGTGTGTCTGATGAAACCATCTGAGCTACCGAAGCACGACTCACGCCCGGTACTCACAGATTTACTTCTGCCAGTATCTCGTCTCCTACCTTCCAAACTTTACAGAAGCTCTCCTGCGAACCTTGCAGAACTAGCACTCCTGAAAGAAAGGATATAGCGGAGACATGGCATAGCCACAGCCTGGGGATGTTTCCAGAATGATATTTTCACTCTGCAGCGGAGTGTGCGCTGATATGAAACTTCCTGGCAGATTAAAACTGTGTGCCCGACCGAGACTCGAACTCGGGACCTTTGCCTTTCGCGGGCAAGTTCTCTACCATCAGAGCTACCGAAGCACGACTCACGCCCGGTACTCACAGCTTTACTTCTACCAGTATCTCGTCTCCTACCTTCCAAACTTTACAGAAGCTCTCCTGCGAACCTTGCAGAACTAGCACTCCTGAAAGAAAGGATATAGCGGAGACATGGCATAGCCACAGCCTGGGGGATGTTTCCAGAATGAGATTTTCACTCTGCAGCGGAGTGTGCGCTGATATGAAACTTCCTGGCGAGACGAGACGAGATACTGGCAGAAGTAAAGCTGTGAGTACCGGCCGTGAGTCGTGCTTCGGTAGCTCTGATGGTAGAGCACTTGCCCGCGAAAGGCAAAGGTCCCGAGTTCGAGTCTCGGTCGGCGCACAGTTTTAATCTGCCAGGAAGTTTCATATCAGCGCACACTCTGCTGCAGAGCGAAAATCTCATTGTGGAAACATCCCCCCGGCTGTGGCTATGCCATGTCTCCGCTATATCCTTTCTTTCAGGAGTGCTAGTTCTGCAAGGTTCGCAGGAGAGCTTCTGTAAAGTTTGGAAGGTAGGAGACGAGATACTGGCAGAAGTAAAGCTGTGAGTACCGGGCGTGAGTCGTGCTTCGGTAGCTCAGATGGTAGAGCACTTGCCCGCGAAAGGCAAAGGTCCCGAGTTCGAGTCTCAGTCGGGCACAGAGTTTTAATCTGCCAGGAAGTTTCATATCAGCGCACACTCCGCTGCAGAGTGAAAATCTCATTCTACAATTACAACAATTGAAATAGGAAAGGACACGTAGAACATGTTATGGGGAATGCAAACCAAAGAACTCGTCTTATTGGCAGCACAGTTAGAAGATGCAACATATGTACTAAAGAGATTGCCTACACTAAGCTTGTCCGACAAATTTTGGAGTACCAGATGGGATTATTGTAATACATCGAGAAAGTTCAAAGAAGGACGGCACGTTTTGTATTATCGAGAAACAGGGGAGAGAGTGTCACGGATATGATACAGGATTTGGGATGGACATCGTTAAAACAAAGGGGTTTTTCGTTGAAGCGGGATCTTCTCGCGAAATTTGAATCACCAATTTTCTCCTCCGAATACGAAACTATTTTATTGACGTTGACCTACATAAGAAGAAACGATTATCATAATAAAATAAGGGAAATCAGGGCTCGCACGGGTGACAGGTATCAATAAGGGATACGCATGTGAAATGGGCGGTTCAAGTATTATCTGCATTTGTAGTTATTGTAATATTTTTTTCCTATTGTCATGAATGCATTGGTGTCAAGTTTGCTGTTTTAGAACAGTTAAGGGGAAACAGGACTGGGGGAGGTGTGAGGATCATAAAATGATTAATATTAAACCTTGGTCTCAAATTAAATCGTAACTATGTTTTAACTATACCCTCAGTGATTGGTTGCTTATTGTTAGATTACCTTGTTGTGTTGACACGCACACACTATAGGATTTCGAAATTGGTGTGCGTTGTAAAGACAATGAGCTCACGAATGCAAAGATTTCGTTTACTAACGTAACACGTAACTAACTATGTTATCGACTAACAACATGGCTTCAGTCGAGGAGGAAATATTTTACAAATTTGCGAATCGGACTTTGGACATTTTATGTATAATCTAGGAGGACAGCAATGCAGTCTTGTTCTATAAAAATATATTTAGAGGAAGAACGTTAATAATTTTCCAGGTTGAAAACTGCTGCTTAGAAGATAAGGCGATGGACATCCACACAATTAACATCCTTACCCACGTCTGGTGCATGCGGTCGACAGTGCAGCCGGGAAGTTGCTCCCTGTCGCGTCTGATACTAGATGGCAGCACCAGTCGCGTTCATCACTTGCCACTGACAGGAGCTGTACAGCTGGCGTGGAGCAAAGACAGCGTTGTCCTACGTTATTTCTAAGAAGAGGACGTGTAATTACCGTAATTAATCTCAAGCATGTGTGTGTGTGTGTGTGTGTGTGTGAGAGAGAGAGAGAGAGAGAGCTGGCTGGGAGGCTGGAAAGGTTTCCACGCGTAAGCGGAGAAAATGGCCAATTCGGATCGGGAAGTGACTGAGGAAACAAGAGCAGATACTCTTGGACCACATGACGGTGGGTACTCACTAGTCTGCAGCGCATCACATCATAGTCATACTGGTAGGTTTATTCAATATAACGTATTGTGCTACACGGAAAAAAAGAAGTGAGCCTCCAAGACAACTAGGACACATACACAGTAAGTACATACGCTATAAGTTATCATACAATCCGATCTTGAATTTATTCCCCATTTTCATTTCTTTTTCGAAAATTTATCAGTTTGAAACGGTTCACTCTAAGGCACCATGATATTCAGAGCATTCAATAGGTGATTAACACTATGTACTGTAAATGCAATGTAACTGTCTAATGATAAAAAAATTCCAAACAGGTAATGAGAAGGATCAGTAAAATCCGTTGCAGAAAAATGTAACAATTTACTTGTTGCTAGCTATATTTATAAGCTATAAAAGACCACCATGGAACCCTCATAATGTCATCCCCTCACAAAATAACTTTACGAGGGACGTTCAATAAGTAATGCACCGCATATTTTATTTTATTTTTTTTTCGAAAAACTTCGGTTGAAAAAAAAGCGTCGCGAAATATTCCCGCTTCGGTCCCTGTAGTTTCATAAGGTTCCAATAGGTAAATGTGCTATACAAGCCTTCAAAATGGAGTCTGTAACAGAGGTACGTTACAAGCAGACAGCTGTCATTGTGTTTCTTTTGGCGGAAAATCAGAGCATTGCAGAAATAGTAGGCTCTTGCAGAATGTCTACGGAGACCTGGCAGTGAACAAAAGCACTGTGAGTCGATGAGCGACGCGTCCTCCATCATCGCAACAGGTCGCTCAAACCTGTTCGATCTGCAGTGTGCCGGCCGGTCACACACAGCCGTGACTCCTGTAAAATTGGGACGTGCGGACACTCTCATTCGAAATGATCGAAGGATCACAAGCAAACACGTCGCTGCACAACTGGACGTCTTTGTTGCTGTGTTCCTCGCCGCCTAACAGAAGACCACAAAGAGCAACGAAGAACCATCTGTGCGGAATTGCTTGCGCGTTGAGAGCGTGATCGTGACGATTTTTTGCCGAACATCGTCACAGGTGATGAAACATGGGTTCATCACTTCGAACCGGAAACAAAACGCCAACCCATGGAGTGGCGCCAAGTTAAAAGCAAAGTCATGGCGACGATTTGTGGGACTCTGAAGGGATCATCCAATTGATGTCCTCCCTCATAATACAACGACCACATCTGAAGTGTATTGTGCTACCCTCAGGAAACTGAAAAAACAATTTAAGTGTGCTCGTAGCTACAAAAATGCAAACAAATTTCTCCTTCTCTTTGTAAACGCAGGGCCTCACACAAGTCTACGCTGCCGAGACGAGCTCACAAAACTTCAATGACTGCTCCTCGCTCGTGGTCGTGTGGTAGCGTTCTCGCTTCCCGCGCCCGGGTTCGATTCCCGGCGGGGTCAGGGATTTTCTCTGCCTCGTGATGGCTGGGTATTGTGTGATGTCCTTAGGTTAGTTAGGTTTAAGTAGTTCTAAGTTCTAGGGGACTGATGACCATCAATGTTAAGTCCCATAGTGCTCAGAGCCATTTTTGACTGCTCCTCCTCATACCCTAAAGTCCGGATCTCGCATATTTTAACATCTGTCTGTTTGGCCCAATGAAGGGTGCTCTCTGTGATAAGCAGTACGTGGAAGATGGGGAGGTTATTGATTCAGCAATATCTTGGCTCCGACGTCGAGCAGTACAGTGGTACCATGCTGGCATATAGGCCCTCCCAGAAAAGTGGGGTAAGGGCGTCGCATTGAACGGAGGTTATGTTGAAAAATGGGGTTTGTAGGCAAAAGAGTGGCAAATAATATTATGTATTTGAATCCTGAATAAAACCGTCCTGCTTTCACAAAAAAGTGTGTTATGTTACTCACTCAACGCCCCTCATATATTATATTTAGCATCGATCTTCAAATGTAAATTTGCGCTTATGTTTTCAGTCTTCAGCAGGATCAGCTACAAATTTTTAACATGCGCAATGAGCAGAATTGGTTTTAACAGCCAGTTTCTGCAGCCGATACACAAAATGTATAGCTGAGACAAGGTCCAGAGTAGACATTAGCTGACAGGTAAACAGTCCCGCACCCTTGAATGAATCTCTTCGGCAAAGCTGCTCACTTTCGATGACATTGTTTGCAAGAAAGTATAATTTAAGAACTCCTGTGTACTCAGCAAAACTTATCACATTGTAACCACATATTGCTTCTGATACTGCACACTAAATTTTAGTCACCATATGATTGCTCCTTTGGAGGGGAAATATTTTCACAGTTTCAGTTCAAACAACACTGTGGCCGACCAGGATGGTGGTTTACATATTAAAGATGTCTGGACTCAGTACCCTATGATTTTCATAAATTGAACATTCGAAGTAATACAGAGCAACAGTATTGGGAACTCAAGAGTCTATTCACCGTCTTAGTTCTCAAGGATGTTAATATACCAGTCAACGACGGGCACATCAATTACGAACTGGAATATATTCGTGAAAACTATCCGGAACTAAGCTATATGCAAGAAACATCTCAATAGTTTAACACCTCAAATATGTACCTTTCACTGATAAAAGAGCAGCAGCGAAATCCGATCGAGATGAAAAATCCAGCTCAAAACTGGAAAAATATCTTAACGAACATTAACGTCATACGTCGGAACTAGCATCGGTATGGTACGACACTTTCAGTGAGAAGTTGGTTATTAGTGACCTATGTCGGGCGAATATTTTTATTACTTGTGTACGTACTTATTCTATCATCTCAAAAGGCATTATGTTTTGGAAAGTTAGTTATAAGGAAAGTGGGTGCATTTTTCATTAAACAAGCGAAGCTAAAATAAAAAAGAAACATGAATAAAGCATACTGCTGGAAAGAAGATAGAAAATCGAATTCGTAAAGGTACTGGAAAGACGTAGCTGAATGTTGAAGCAGAAATTGGAAATTGCGTTTCGAGGTTTTTTTCTGCAGTCCGCTTTTACTAAAGACAAACCACAGGGAGCATCAAGAACTGTAGAACAATTAACTGGAGCCAGGATGTTCATGAAGACAAACTTTAGAATGCGTTAGAAGAAAAAGAGGTTAGTGAAATTACTTAGGAGGAACAGTTAAGACATCGTAGTTAGCAAAAGTTGAATTAGATTTTCTTTCCATGTGTAGTTGTTGAAGCAAATCCACATTGTATGAATTATCCAATTGCCAGCGGTAATCAGCAGTCTAGTTACATATAAGTTATCACTGAAGGCAACACATTTTTGGTTTTACATTATGTGTTGTTGTTGTGGTTCTCTGTTCGAAAACTGCTAGGATCATATCTCCACGCTAGTCTGTTCTGTGCAAGTCTCTTCATCTCTGAATAACTACTGCAATCTACATGGATTTCACCCTGCCTGCTGAACTCGTGCCTACGCCTCCCTCTACAGTTTTTATCCCTGCCCCCATATTTCCATTCATTACTTCACTGACGGTTCCATCACACCTCATGTGTGTCCTGTCGCCCGATCCCTTCTTCCACTTAAGTTGTGCAGTACATTTCTTTTTTCCCTAATTCAATTCAGTACCTCCTCATTACTTATTTCATATACCCACTTAATCTTCAACTTTTTTCTGTAGCACCACGTCTCAAAAGCTTTTAATCTCTTCTTTTCTGAACTATTTATGGTTCACGTTTAACTTCCATTTAAGGCTATATTCCAAGCAAATAGCTTCATAAAAGACTTCCTAATACTTAAATTTGAATGAGATGTTAAAAAATTCCTCTCTTCAGGAAATTCTTTTCTTGCAATTACCAGTCTGCTTTTTCTATCCTTTCTACTGCGGTGATCATTAGTTAGTTACTGCCTAAATAGCAAGTCTCATCAACTATTTTTAGCATCTCACTTGCTAATCTATTCCCTCAGCATCGCCTGATTCAATTGTTTTTCATGCGATCTCTTTTCAAGACCCTATCCATTCATTCAGCAGCTCTTTCAAGGCTTTTGCAGTCTCTGACAAAATCACAAGGTCACTGGCAAACAAAAAAGGTTTTATTCGTTATACTTGAACTTTTAACCTCTTTCCAAATATCTCCGTGGTTTCTTTACTGCTTTCTCAAGTACATTATTGTATAGCTGGTTTATTAATCTTAATTTTGTTATTACCTGAAGTTACTCATAAAAAACACAGGTACGAAAGAAAATTGGTTAATTTTGTACAGATTCTAGAATTACTAAAAAATAAGTTTAAAAAGTGTCCAAATCTACAGATGCAAAGGTCATGGGTTCGATACTCAATTAACCACAGGATTTTTTGTCACTTATCACTTCTCTCATCTCTGGTATGATTTGGCAATGTAAAATACCAAGTTACTCCGTGGCGCGGAATGCACGTTAAACTGTTGACCCACCTATACTGAGGTGACAAAAGTCATGGGATACCACACAGTATAGTGTCGGGCCTCCGCTTGCCCGCCGTAGTACAGCAACTCGACGTGGCATAGACTCAAGTCGTTGGAAGTCCCCTGCAGAAATATTGACCAATCTGCCTCTATAGCCGTCCATAATTGCCAAAATGTTGCCTGTGCATTATTTTGTGCACGAACCGACCTCTCTATTATATCCCATACATGTTCGACGGGACTCATGTAGGGTGATTTGGGTGGCCAGAACATTTGCTCGTGTACAACTGTGGCCAACTGGCATGGCGCATTGTCATTCATAAAAATTCCATCGTCGCTTGGGAAATGAATGGCTGTAAATGGTCTCCAAGTAGGCGAAAATAACCATTTCCTGTCTTTGACCTAGTCCATTCCATGTACACACAGTCCACATCACTATGGATCCGCCACCAGCTTCCACAGTGCATGGCTTCATTGAGTCTGCGCCACAATTGAACCCTTGCATCAGCTTTTACCAACCGAAATCGAAACTCATCTGACCAAGCCACTGTTTTCCAGTCGTCTAGGGTCCAACTGATATTGTCACAAGCGCAGAACAGGCGCTGCCGGTCATGTCGTGCTGTTAGAAAATAAACTCGCGTCTGTCGTCTGCAGCCATATCCCATTAACGCAAAATTTCGCCGCACTGTCAGAACGGTTACACTTGTTGTATTATCCCAGTTTGATTTCTGTGGTTATCACGCAGTGTTGCTTGTCTGTTAGCACTGACAAGTCTGCGCAAACGGCACTGCTCTCGGTCGTTAAGTGAAGGCCGTCGACCACTGGGGTGTCCATGGTGAGACATAATGTCTGAAATTTGGTATTCTCGTCACACTCTTGACACTGTGGATATCGGAATACGAAATTCTTTGACGATTTCCGAAACGGAACGCTCCAACTATCGTTCCTTGTTCAAAGTCTGTTAATTTCCATCGTGCGGCCATAATCGCGTCGAAAACCGTTTTAGATGAATCACCTGAGTACAAATGACGTACGCCAATACATTGACCTTTCATACCTTGTGTAAGCGATACTTCCGCCATCTGTGTATGTGCCTGTCGCTGTTCCATTACTTTTGTCACCTCAGTGTGTAACTGGTTGGGTAAGTCATTACTTAACTCAGAGGAAGGCAACAGCACACTACCTCCAGTAGGCTAATGCCGTAAGGGACCGTGGTGTTCAAACCGACCTTCGGGTTGCCTTGTTATTAATTTAACAGCAATGAGTATCGGCGATAGTGACTGCGCAGTCAACGTATATTGGAGATGGTAGCTGCGGTCTGCAACGTGGGAACAGCACGGTGCGATGTTTCGACAATAACTTTGCAAACAAGTCGAGATACAATTACCCGTGTGGGACGGGCCGCGCAGCGGCTCGCCCGCTCGGCGCGGACAAATATTTTGGGGGAATGGGCCTGTCCGGCGAGGACAAAGGCGGCAATTCCACACGCAGACCCCCGGCGCGCCGCCGCCTTTCTCATGGAAATGCCCGCCGCCGCCCGACACTGTGTGTATATACAACACACCCACACTGGAATCCAGACGGCCGCTGACAGCCGCGAATTGCTCTAAAGTGACGTATGAAAGAGTCCGCCGACAAATCAGACGTTTCGCCACAAAACGCTGGGGGCGCGAGCCCGCGAGGCTGAAAGCCGGCCTGTAGGGGGAGCGATCGCTTTCTGTTCTGCCGCGGTGCCGGGCGCGCACTTGCCGGCTGAAAGGGCGGCCCGTGTTGGCACCGCCTTACACCCACTCGTCCGGCCGGACGTGCCGGCCTGTTTATTGCTCTATTTCAGGCTCTGCTGCGCTGCCTGGCAGGATATGCGGTGGCGCAACCACACCTGATCGGGCAGATACGCTTGATATTTTCGATCTCACTCGCGGATGAAATATCACGTGTTGTTGTTCTACTCGCCGTTCCGAATATCGGTCTCATGCTGTTGTCCACGCTAGTCCATCATATGGTTCAAATGGCTCTGAGCACTATGGGACTTAACGTCTGAGGTCATCAGTCCCCTAAAACTTAGAACTACTTAAACCTAAGTAACCTAAGGACATCACACACATCCACGCCCGAGGCAGAACTCGAACCTGCAACCTTAGCGGTCGCGCGGTTCCAGACTAGCGCCTAGAGCCGCTCGGCCACAACGGCCGGTCGTAGTCCATCATGTACAATTATTTTCATATCTGCATACCTATTGCACCCTACATCCATTCGAGTCTGCTTATTGTATTGAAACCTCGGTCTTCCTGTACATATACTGCCAGAAAAAAGAGCAGCACAGTCAAGGACTGTGTTCAGCGGCACCAGGGTATAATTTAGGTTTATCCATGTTATGTGGATGTTATTTGAGAGCTGCGACTGTAGTGTAAAATTTTTATGAAATAATATATGCTGCAAACTCACTTGTTACTAATATTTTACTAGAACGACGCGTTTCAGCAGCATGCTGCCTTCATCAGGTGCATTTTAAGTTACTTTTACATTGTAATTAATATGAACTGAGGTTAGTTTCCTTTGCTGCGTGTGCTAGTGGGTTTATATGTCGGAAAAGACGCCTATTCAGGAAGATAAATTTGTTATAGCGTGTACTTTATGTGATAAGCATGATTAGTTTTTTGTTAGTGTGTTTACGTACATTTTTGTTGGTAATTTCGTTGTCTGCCACACAGAACACGGTAACAAATACATCACAACGTAAACCTTTTACAGTCATTTGCTTACATGAATCCAAAGAGTCTAAAAAGCTAAGATAAATTAGTTTCTATTGTTAAGACAGTTGTATACAGTAAAAATGTCGTGTGACTAGGGCCTCCCGTCTGGTAGAGCGTTCGCTGGGTGCAAGTCTTTCGATTTGACGTCACTTCGGTGACTTGCGCGTCGATGGGGATGAAATGATGATGATTAGGACAACAAAACTCCCAGTCCCTGAGCGGAGAAAATCTCCGACCCAGCCAGGAATCGAACCCAGGCCCTTAGGACTGACATTCTGTCGTGCTGACCCCCTTTTTTTTGTTCTCATTTTGTTCGATATTGTTCGTTGCGGATGTCCCATTACACCCGTTCAAGTTCAGTGTTGAGCCGTTGACTCAATTTTTTATTACAGAGTCTCATTTTGTTCGTTCCATTTGTTCGGTGCGGACGTTCCGTGACACCCGTCGAAGTTTGTCGTTGAACCAGTCACTCAGTTTTTTATTACAGAGGGCAATTAAGCCTCTGACCGAACACGCTGAGTTACCGTGCAAGCGAAAAAGTAATTTTTATCTTATATGAAGAACTATTTAAAACTTGTGAACCACTCAGCTACCTGGGGCGGACAGTTGTATACAGTGAAGATGAAACATTTACATTTAGATGTGTTTATGTCACGACAAATATTAGGCGAGTAGTTGGTAAAGATTATTTTTTCAATGAAATAGGCCTTCAGCAGTGGTAAAGTTTTTAAGGAAGTTAATATTATTACTTTCAAGTTAATCATTTAGTAGCATACCTCCAAAAAAAATTTCTTTACCTACTTCTCACCTAAATTTTGTCATGGCGTAAATACATATAGATATAAATATTTCATCTCAGCAGTAGAAACTAACTTATCTTGCTTTTTAAGACTCTTTCGGTTGACGTAAATAAATGATAGTAAAAAGGCCTAAGATGTGATGTACTTGTTACTGTGCTCTGTTTGCCAGACAATGAAATAACCATCAAAAATATAAATAAATACACTAACCAAATAACTGATCATGCTTGTCACATAAAGTACACACTATAACACATTTATCTTCCTGAACAGGAGTCTTTTTCGACACATAAATTCACTGGAACACACATCAAACAAAAATAACCTCAGTTTATACTAATTACAGTTAAATAATAACTGTAAGTGTACCTGATGATGGCAGCATGCTGCAGAAACGCGTCGTGCTAATAAAATATTAGTGGCAAGTGACTGTCGCAGTATATATTATTTCATAAGACACAGGCTATAATATGTACATACCGAATGATCATAGCGTTAGTGATTCATTTGTCACAGTCATTGGCGATCAGATGGCACCCGCCAGGTTAGCCGAGCGCGCTAACGCGCTGCTTCCTGGACTCGGGTAGGCGCACCGGCCCCGGATCGAATCCGCCCAACGGGTTAACGACGCGGGCCAGTGTGTCGGCCAGCCTGGATAAGGTTTTTAGGCGGTTTTCCACATCCCCCTAGGTGAATACCAGACTGGTCCCCACGTCCCGCCTCAGTTACACGGCTCGCAGACATCTGAACACTTTCACACTATTCCATGGATTACCCTAGTCGCAGACAGTTGGGGTACACTAATTCCTTCCCGGGGGGTATGGGGTGGCGGCAGGAAGGGCATACGGCCACCCCTTCAACTAACATTGCCACATCCGATTAACCATGCCGACCCTACGTATCCGCAGGAAAAACGGCACAAGCAAAAGAAAGAAAGAACTGGCGATCAGATGGCACTCTGGAGGGCTGTCTGTGCACCCTCGGTTTCGACTCTGCAGGCGTAACTATGCTGACTTTAAGAGGTGAACAGTGTTTGCAACAATCATTCTAAGGTACAACCATGACCCACCGATGACTACGTACTCTTGTTGTACAGCTTCAATCATTTGAAAGGGGTCGCACGGTGGGCCTGCGGGAAGCTGGATGGACGTCTGGACGGACTTGTTCCAAATGGTTCAAATGGCTCTGAGCACTATGGGACTTAACTTCTGAGGTCATCAGTCCCCTAGAACCTAGAACTACTTAAACCTAACTAACCTAAGGACATCGCACACATCCATGCCCGAGGCAGGATTCGAACCTGCGACCGTAGCGGTCGCGCGGTTCCAGACTGTAGCGCTAGAACCGCTCGGCCACTCCGGCCGGCCTGGACGGACTGCTACACGTGTTGGTCACAGTGTATCGGTGATGTGTCGCTGCTTTCGACAGTGGTCTGTGGAACATTTCCACGCTTGTACACCAATTCTGGACGTCCGCGTAGTATAGACGTACAAGACCAACGCATTGTGCAAGCGGCAGTGGCCGACGGAACATCATCCAGGGACAAAATCCGGGCACATGTTGTACCTGATGTTTCATCGGGGATGATTAGGAACCGTCTGCTTGTAGCAGGAGTAAGATCACCTGTGCCCCTGGCCAGGTTACAGCTGGTACCACCAAGCACATGTCGTCAAACATTTGACTGGAGAGTTGGCTGTCGTACTGTTGTCTTCAGTGATGAGGGCAGGTTCTGTCTGTACGAGAGTAATGGACGTGGGAGTTATTGAGTAGACGTGATTATCTGCCTATTCCAGAGTTCATTCGCACATGAGAGACAGGTCCAATACCAGGCTTCATGGTGTGGGGGCCATCATTTACAACTCCTGGTTAAATCTGGTGTTTCTGCAGGGTAAAGTAACCAGTGCCTGCTACATTGCACAAGCTGTTATCCCCGTGCTATGTCTTCGACGGGACGCCGGTGTGCTTTTTCAGCAGGACAACGCAACGTCCGGATATGGCTGCTGCGACGCAACGTGCTCTTCGTGGTGTACAACCATCTCCCTGGACAACCAATCACCAGATCTCTCGCCAACTGAACACATACGGGGCGTGGTATAGCGGAAACGTACTCGTTCTCCTGTAACAACCGTTGCCGTGTTGTAACAAAAGGCTTGTTACACTCCTTTACGATCGTTTCCATGAGAGAATACACGCCTACCTTGTCTCCAGAGGGAGTGTATTGTGTATTTATGCAACTCTTTGGGCACTCTTCACTGCAACAAGTGTGTTTCATTTGGTATGAAACTCCTACAATGATGAGCAACCTGTCACACCTCACTCCCCAATAAAATGACCTTGTCCTTGAAGGTGTCGCCTTTTTTCCGGCAGTTCATTTTACCCTGCCCCCTCCACCACACACACACACACACACACACACACACACACACACACTTTCCACCGTCAGCAAATTAAATACTCACGACGCGTGTCGGACCGGTTTTCCCGTTTGTTTTATATGAAAACAAATACTAGTTATAAGTCACAACCTCAGAGTTGGGCGCTCGTCGAAAGCTTCTGGCTGGCTACCGTTGCACACTGTCAAATAGTGCAGGTCCTTGAGTAAACCCCAGGCGTCTAACGCTATGAGAAAGACGGAGAGAACCCCAAGACGAGTTTACAGCATAGGTCGTCAACAGAATCATAACTGGCACATAATTGATAAGCGTGCTGGGATGAATACAAGATTGAGGTGCTCCGGAGACCGCGGGATCACACCATGTGATATGGCGTGGTCAAGAGCTGTGTGTCTCCGGCCCATTGCTCTGTGCTAACCACCTGCTGTGAGTAAGTGATGCTGTCGTTTGCGAGAGCAAGTACATAATCTCACTGTTTGACTCACTGGCTTCAGCAATGTGTCATACAAATCTGTCTGTTCCTTTAGTCAAGTTGGCTCAAACACTTCTTTTCTCTCCAATTCGATTTGGTTCAAAAATGTTCAAATGGGTGTGAAATATTATGGGACTCAACTGCTAAGGTCATCAGTCCCTAAGCTTACACACTACTTCACCTAAATTATCCTAAGGATAAACACACACACACCCATGCCCGAGGGAGGACTCGAACCTCCGCCGGGACCAGCCGTCGATTTGGTACCGCTTTCGTTAGTTACCTGATCTATCCATGCAACCCTCAGCGTTCTTCTGTAGCACAAGATTTCAAAAGCTTTTATTCGATTCCTTCTCTTTTCAATTCATCATCCATGTTTCATTTCCATATAAGGCTACACTCCAAATAAATAATTTCTGTGAAGATTTCCTGACACTTAAGTCTATATCCGATGTTAATATACACTGCCCAACAAAATTAAAGGTTCACTTTTTTGAAACCTCGTAATTGACTCCCATTGCGACACGTAAGCTTGACATTTGGTTCAAAGGCGCCTACAACATTCCTCTGTATAGGTGGAAAAGCGTACCGCCCTGCTGCGTCATTCACGGGCTCGGCGGCGCTTCTAATAGCAAAATGCTGCCACCTACGAAAAAAGACCAGAGCTCAGAAGTTCGTGTGAAGCGTAATGTGGGTTAATGATGCCCCATTGGCGCCAAATTTCATTACCGTTCTGCCCGTCGATGCCTTGGTCGTGTCACACGAGGAGAACTACGTCACACCCCGTACTATTCACATTTTTCACTGTCTTTTGACGCCTGCGATGGAGGTCAGAACCGCAACGTCTAGCTTTGAAATCACGATATTTCCTTATGAGTGGACGAGGAAAACATTTCAGACATACCGCCGCTCTGAATCGACACGGAAAGGCCTCCAGGCGTCGCATAAAGGGCGCCACTGGAACCATCCCTTTGCTTGGGACAGTGAGTGTTGCGGTGTCATCGATCATCGATAACTTCACACTCGCAGTCGACCACCACAAAGATACTGCATGTCAGCGCAGCGTGACCGGCAGCGTCAATGTCGACGAGGCTGGAGAGACGACTCCCGGAATTGAGAGGCGCCATCGAAAGCAGTTAATGAAATACTGCCGCATGGGACAAGCAGTGTTGAGTTGTGTCCTGCGGGCTAGAGTTAGGAGCAGCTGTAGTGCGAGAACTATAGGTTGGCTATCTCTCGCAGCCCAGTGTTTTCATCTGCTTTCTTGTATTCTACTGACAACCAAGAGTTACATGTATAATCCCATACCTGTTACTTTCAGTCACAGCAGACAGGAGGGCTATATAAAGCACATGTTCTATAATTACTAAATAAATGGTTGCGTTCACTGACTGTGTGTGTGTGTGTGTGTGTGTGTGTGTGTGTGTGTGTGTGTGTGTGTGTGTGTGTGTGTGTGTCTGTGTGTGTGTTAATCAATTGACTATTCACTATGTCCGACTGTGTGTACGAAAGGAGAATGTCACTGTGTGCGTGTTAATCAATTGACTGTTCTCTATGTCCGACTGCCTGTACAAAAGGAGAGTGCCACGCCTTGTCCTTGACAATCGGTTTCAAATGCGACAGGAACTGCTGCTGCCTGTGAATGAAGGGCACACCGACCAGTTTCCAGGCAAACATTGCGAAGGCAACAACATTTAATACGCATTTGAACATCTGGTATGTCACCAAATGCCATTGCTCACAAAAGCGCATATCACGGTGTCTTCATTGGGCCAAACAACACTTAAATCGGAGTGCAACTGACAGGAGGTGTGTACTGTTGCCCGGCGAGTTGCGAATTTGCTCTCTTCAAATTGAAGCGTATCGACCGTACTTACTTACTTGTGGCGTTGGCCACAAAAACCGCAGTCGGTCTTTGGCCTCACCCATCAACCTCCTCCAGCGTCCTCGGTCCATGTGTTCTTCATCAGACAGCCCCAGCGTACTCATATCCTCTCTGACTTGATCAATACATCAGAGTCGTGTTCTTCTCCGTGGTCTTTTGCCTCTAATACCTTCCTCTGATGATCGGGCCTTCTCGACTCATTACGTGTCCATACCACTATAGTCTTCTTTCTTTGATCACTGCCACGATGTCCATCGACTTGTATAGCTCCAGCAATTCACAGTTCTTTCTTTTCCTCCGTTCATCTCCATCCTTCACTGGCCCAAAAATCTGTCCGAGGATGACATTCTCAAATGTCAGGAGTTTTCTTTCCATCTTTTGGGTGATGGTCCAGGTCTCTGCTTCATATACGACTACAGGTTGTATTACTGTCTTGTAGATCTTGGTCTTTGTGGATCTCGATAGAAAACCGAGCGAGGTGGCGCAGTGGTTAGCACACTGGACTCGCATTCGGGAGGACGACGGTTCAATCCCGTCTCCGGCCATCCTGATTTAGGTTTTCCGTGATTTCCCTAAATCGCTTCAGGCAAATGCCGGGATGGTTCCATTGAAAGGGCACGGCCGATTTCCTTCCCCATCCTTCCCTCACCCGAGCTTGCGCTCCGTCTCTAATGACCTCGTTGTCGACGGGACGTTAAACACTAATCTCCTCCTCCTCCATCTCGATAGAAGCTGGGACTTTAACAGCTTTCCCAGAGCAAACCTTGACCTGTTTCCTGCTTGTATTTGTGCTGTAATTTCCTGATCTCTCTCGTTCCTTTCATTGAGTATAGCCCCAAGATATTTAAGGTATTTTACCCATTCAAAGACTTTGCCCTCCACCTTCAGGGGTCTGTCATCATTCTCTGCTAACTACGAGGTATTTTGTCTTATCCATATTCAACTTCAGGCCTGCTCTCATTGCCTCTTCCATTAACGTTATTGTCATCTGAGCCAGGTCTTGCTCTTTCTCTGCTATTAAATCTACATCATCCACGTAGGCCAGAGTATTGATCCTTCTTCCTAGCTGTATTCCTGTCTCTAGGCTTGCTACCTTTCTCAGGGCTCTCTCCTGTACCAGGTTAAACAGCAGAGGGGATAGGCTGTCTCCTTGTCGCTCTCCAGCCCCCAACTTGAACTTCTTTGATATGTTTCCATTTACGTTCACCATGCATGTTGTCTCCTGGGTGCATATCTGTGTCAGTTTCATGAGTTTTCTGGTAACTTTAGCTCTTTCGAGTTCTTGCCACATTGCTTGTCTATTCAGACCCATATGCTTCTTGGAAGTCCACAAAAAGCAGTGAAAATTTTTGCAGAATTCCCAGTTCTTTGCTAGCACGTGTCATATTGTATGTAAATGGTCTACAGTTGACTTTCCCTTTCTGAAGCCTGCTTGTTGGAATCCCAGTACTTTCTCGACATGTGGTGTTAGTCGCTTCACTAACAACATGCTCAAGATCTTATAAGCTGTACATAGTAGTGTGCTTCCTCTATAGTTGCTTCATCTCACTGTGTCTCCTTTCTTTAGTATAGGGCAGATGACAGACTCCTTCCATTCTTCTGGGATCCTTTCCTTCTTCCAAAATAAGCAGACTAAGTGCTATAGTCTCGCTTGTAGAGTAGCTCTTCCCTTCTTCACTATCTCTGCAGGTATGCCATTTATTCCTGGTGCCTTCCTCCTCTTCAGCAGTTTTATGGTCGCTCTTACTTCTTCCATACTTTTAGGAGGAGAAGGTGTTCGCGCCTTACATTGTATAAGGCTATTGATAATATAGCTATTACTAAGGAGGTCGTAGTAGGTGCGCAAGTTATTCTACATGGTCTTTCAGTGTTTTGTAGATGCGTACTGAATTTTACACTTACTAATGCTGATGCTAGTGCATGGTAATGGTTGGGTTACTGTGGTAAAGTGGTGGTAAAGTGAAGACTATATCGGGGCTGCAAACTTTTAACAGCCGAGAAGTTACTGCTTATCGTATATTTCAGATATGTGGGGTGTATAACAGAGATCGTGGTAGATCTTATTGTATGTCTACAATGCCGTTGGTTCTTGGAATCTTCGCAAAGTAAATGAATCATAGTCTATGTCAGTACGGGTTAAAGGTGCATTGAACTGTGCTAAGATTAAAGTTGTTGGTGATGTCACGCATTATTATAGAAACTGAAATAAAGTATGCAACAGTTGGAAATTTTATTTAGAAATAGAAATCTAGCTTACAAAGGAGGGAATTTCGCTATCATCCCGAGAACTATATCTATGGAGGACATCATTGCTAACACCGAAGCAGCCATTCGGACGCTTCCTTGTGAAAGGGCAGAGGAAATACGCACTGAAATAGCCAGGATACTGCGCCGAGCAAAACCACCACCTTGCAACCTGAAGAAAGAAGAGGTACAAGCCATTAAGAATCTCAACGCCGACAAGAGTATATTGGTATTGCCTGCCGATAAGGGGAATGCGACCGTCGTAATGAAGACCGAAGATTATGAGCAAAAGATCCGAGACCTATTAGATCCGACGACGTACCGAAAACTAAACGCAGACCCGACGCAGCGTATCACACGGAATACGAATCGATTAATCAAGGCGTCTTCTCTGCCGGCGGACATACAGAGAAACCTGCGCAACACAGAAGCCCTACCACCTCGGCTGTGTGGATTACCCAAGATCCATAAGAACAACGTTCCACTGAGACCGATCGTTAGCGCTCCTGGCTCACCGACATATATACTGGCAAAACACTTGGCCTCTCTGCTCCAGCCACACGTGGGGAAGACCGACACATACTTTAAGAACTCAGGACATTTCATTGAGAATCTGAAGAAACTGAAACTTGCACCAAACGACATCCTGGTCAGCTTTGATGTAGTTTCGTTATTTACGAAAGTGCCACTCAGGGACGCTCTGGAGCACATCGGTTCCATTTTTCCGCAAGACATCAGAAAGCTCTTCCATGCATGTCTCACCACGAGCTATTTCACGTGGAATGGCGATTTCTACGAACAGCTGGAAGGCGTCGCCATGGGTAGTCCTCTCAGTCCAGTGGTGGCCAACTTCTTCATGAAACAATTCGAAGCACAGGCACTGGACTCGGCGACTTGCAAACCTAAGGTGTGGTACAGGTACGTCGATGATACTTTCGTGGTGTGGAGCCATGGTGAAGAACAGCTCGGTGACTTCCTAAGACACTTGAACAGCCTCCATGCCAACATAACATTTACCATGGAAGTAGAAAAGGACAAGAAACTGCCATTTCTAGATGTGCTGGTCACAAGGGACGGCGGAAACCTGGGACACAGGGTGTATCGCAAACCGACACACACGGACCGATACCTGCATAAACTGTCAAACCACCACCCGAGCCAGAAAAGAGGCATGATTAGTACGCTCGTAACGAGAGCAGGACGAATATGTGAGCCGCAACACCTCAAACGAGAAATGCAACACCTGGAAACTGTTCTGAGGAGAAATGGGTACTCCACAAATTATATTAGAAGTGTAACAGAGCCAAACACTCGACGAAGTAAGGAACCAGAAAAAGAAATGTCGGGTACGGCCTTTCTGCCATACATTCCCAGAGTGACGGACAGAATCGGCCGTATATTGCGCAAACATGGCGTAAAAACGATTTTCAAACCGACAAGGAAGATCAAAGAGTGTCTTAGATCGGCGAAGGAGAAAAGAGACCCACTTGCAATGTCGGGAATATACCGTATACCATGCACATGCGGAAAAGTCTATGTCGGAATGATTGGATGATCCATTAACACCAGGATCAAAGAGCATAAGCGACATTGCAGGTTGGGGCAGGTGGAGAAATCGGCCGTGGCAGAGCACGCACTGAATGAGACCGACCACGTAATAAAATTCGCCGACACGGAAGTTCTGGCTGTAGAGAAGCACTATCACACACGCTTGTTCAGAGAAGCTGTAGAAATACAAAAACACGCGAACAGTTTGAACAAGAAAAAGGAAAGCCTTAAGGTAAACGGATCCTGGCTTCCCGTACTGCAGCGAACGACCGTCGCAGGTAGCAAGAGGAGAACCGCACCGGAAATGACCGCGGAGAAGCCCTCGGACGTTGGCGCGCCAGGTACATACAGTCTGCGGCCGCGAGCTCGGCTCCAGTTCACCACCGGCAATGGAGGGTGAAGCTTTGACAATGCCAGCCACTCGTGCTGGCGAAACGTCAGAAAAATCATTAGATGAACGTCGGCCGAAGAACTCGAGACAGAAGCCAATAGGCAATTTGTCAACAAGTGGCCACGAAAGCCTTAACAATTTTGTAAATCTAGCTTAGCCGCACCTGCTTGCCGTTTGCTGTTCTGTTTTTCGAGAAATCTGCAACAATGTTGTAAGACGCGAGGTAAGTGGAAATTCTGATTAGGACCAGATAATTGTTTTTTTTTTTCAGTTGCGCATTTAAAACAAGACAAGCTGCGTTCAGATCTGTTACAGTTCAGTTCAAATTGGGTTCTTTTTAGTCAAAGGCTAGCATACAACTTTAAGTTTGGTGACAGTTCGTCGGTACATAATTTTGATAAAACGTAGACTTTTATAGAGTAGAAAGTAAAGTTGGGACAAATTTCAAACAGAAACAAATATAGTGGGGAGATTACAAAACGTAAGCAATGGGACCCACAACAGTACACAGTACAGATTGCATGGAGAGGGGGATAAGGATGTCACACGAATGGGATCGGTGGACTTTTACCTGAATACGATTAAGTTTAAACAGTGTGTGGAGATTGTGCCACATTTAGCATTGTGCCATAATCGGTCTTCGGCCACGTAGGGTGAAACTTGACGGAAAAATGTTTCAGTTAAGTGAAGCCTTTGGCGGTGTAGCAATGTCACGAGGGGACTCCGTCATGAAATATGAATCGATTAAACCGTGAACGATCACACTAAGACTTGATTCGCTTAACTTTGAACGTAAGGGCGCTGAGAAATCACTTTGGGTCCGTGTTGAGTCTAGCTTGCCGACAGGAATTTCGTGTGTGGTGGAACCGTTAAAAGAGAATGAAGAATAGATCAGGTGGGTTGCACAGTTAAAAGAGGTACTGTACGCATATGATAAATAAAAGGTGAAAATAGGGTACATGTTTCTACAGATAATTTTAACGCAGATAACGTAGGATTAACAAAGGGGTTGTTAATCGCTAATATGGATAACCTGGAGTAAGAAGAATGAGACACGAGGGGTGTCAGCCACAGATAATGTCGGACGTCGCTGAAACTGCATGGAGACGAAACGTAAACTACCAAGAGGGAAACAATAAGGAACCCACAGAAAATTTACTTTTGAAATTTAAGAATTAATTTTTTTCAAAATGGCCATTACCAGTTACACATATTACAAAGCATTGTATAGCAACGGGAAATGAAACACCAGTCTACCATAAACCATACAAAATACCCAGAATACCTAGGTACTTGCAGCCAATTCTGGGGGAATCTCTCGATCAACAGCCGAAAGATAGAATAGCAGAAGAAGATGGCGTGTAGGAATAGTCGTCAAGCGAAAAAATCAGTGGATCTAAATGCAAAAATGATTTAGGGCAATGCAAATATTTTTCAACAGTGAGCTTGAAGAGTGGTTATCATCAGATAGAGAGTGCACTGCAGAATCGAAAATACAAAAGCGTTTTTGGCACCATGAGGACATTACCAAATCAGAATAAAGCCATTTGGATTAAAAAATGCACCTCCAACGTTTTAGAGGTTGTTGGACAGAGTGCTCAGAGGTTTAAAACCATAGAAATGCTTAGTGTGTCTCGTTGACATAGTCAGCTATGGGAATGATATAGAATATCATATACAGCGATTAAGGGAAGCTTTAACAACGAGCCCGATATTGGTATTTGCGGATTTTAATAGAGAATTTGTTTTATTATGTGATGCATCAAACCATGCACTTGGCTGTGTGTTGTCACAAGAGATAGAAGGCGTAGAATATCCGGTAGCTTACCTATCAAGACAAAGAAATTCTGCAGACATAAATTATTCCACAATGGGGAAAGAGATGTTAAGCCTTATTTATGGAATCACATATTTCAAATGTATCGGCTACAGTAAAACGTTTAGAGTAACAACAGATCATGCGACATCAAAGTTACTGTTAGAGTTAAATTAACCATCTAGGAGGTTGTCGTGATGGACAGTAACACGAACCGAATTTGATTTCGAAGTCAGGCATAAACCTGGGAAGATGCACGGAAATGCGGCTTTAGTAGAAAAGTAGCAGTAGTACATGCTAATCAAATACCAGGCAGGGCTTATATACTGACGGGCGGGAACAGTCGAGCGTTACGGAGCGTGGTTGTAAAAGATCCCTTGAAATCAATGGAAGGAATCATTCGTGAGTTCCCAAGTGCTACTAGCAGTACAACCAGCACGGTGACTGTGCCTACAGAGTCAGGAAGAAGGGGTACATGGATCGAGCAGCTCCTCATAAGCCACACATTTCTGTAGTCAATGCTGAGCAACACTTTCGGTTGTGTACAGAGAGACACCACTAGACATGGGTGGCGGGAAATTAATGATTTGGAGCGATGCATCATGCTATATCCTATGATAATCCCATGGAAACGCACGGGTATGGCGAACGCTTGGAGAGTATTGCATTGCGAATTATGTACAGCAGAGAAACAGTTCGGAGATGGTGATTGTATCAGCACGACGGTGTACCCTGTCATAAAGTAGGCAATGGTTTGTGGACAATAACGTTATTGAAACGGACTGGTCTGCCAAGATCCTCGATGTGAACCCAGCGCAACGCCTATGGGATGAGTTGGAATGTCGCCTTCGGTCCAGAGCCCAGCGTCCAACAACACTGCCTTCTCTGGTTTCGCCTCTTGAGGAAAAGCAGGCTGCCACTCCTCCACAGACACTCAGGCACATCATTGAAAGTTTTCTCAACAGAGTTCAAGCCGTTACAAAGTCGAAGGTTCATATTAATATCCGCCAACAGCAGTCTGGAAACTTATAATCAGGTAATGTATGTTGGCTCTTCAAGAGTCTCTTATCTAAGTTTAATACTTAGTCACTGAGCATGTTCACCTACTGGACATACCATGACGTTACTTTTAGTTATGTGCTTAGTATAGCATCTTTGTTTCTGGTAATCTGGGAAGTTATGTACCCGGTTGCAGGGATGACCCAGTCAGCCTCATTTTTTATGTGATATGTTACATGATTATATGAATGTGTGGTGACAGTTCGTTTCGCAGCTGTCTTACATATTATGTAAACTGAAGTTGGAGGCGGTGGGGAAGTGGGGTGGGGATCAAAGGAAAGGGAAGGCAAGCAACTAATAATAACAGCTGCACAGAGACTTTTTGCGGAATCGGCAGCGATGAATGAAAATGTCTGCTGACCAGGACTCGAACCTGGTATGTCTTGATTACTGTGTAGCTGCGTTAATCACTGCGCTATCAGGACACAGTGTTTATCGCAAATGCGCGAAGTATCCCGGCATGCTCTGCTGAATCACACTCCCACCTCGCACCACCCATCCACAGTCCCTTTGCATCTCCCCCATGCTCGCTAATTTTAGATTTCTGCTGCAGGTGGAACGCAAACGTGCATCCGCACTGCAGGTTAAGGATTCGCTGTCCATCGAGGCGAATAAGTGGTAAGTGGAGCCAGGTGAGAGTGTGGGTCAGCCAGGGAGCGTGTCCAGGTAGTTCGTGCAGTTGCGATAAACACTTTGTCCGGATGGCGCAGTGGTTAACGCAACTGCGCAGTAACAAGGAGATCCCAGGTTCAAGTCCCAGCCCCGCACATATTTTCACTTCTCACCGCTGATTCCGCATAAAATCTCAATCCAGCTGATATCATCATTAGTTCCTTTCCTATCCTTCCTCTTCCCGTCTCTCCCTCCCCCCCCCCCCTTTCAGTTTACGTAATAGGTTCATTTTTATTTGTTCCTGTTGCTTCCATCAACATTCCCTCTTAGTACTATGGAAAACAGCTTTCCCCTTCCTTTCAAACTCGAACAGACATGTCGGCGTCTATAATCGCTTTGATACGGGTCGCTCGTTAAGAACCAAATCCGCTCGCTGCTTTGCTCTGAAAGGCAATGATGACGCGACGCCGATGGGGCGTAAACAGCTGCCGAGGGCGCGCCCACCGGCCAGGAAGGAGTGTTTTGTTTAATCTCGCAGCGCGTACCTGGCGCCACGTGGCCGCACCCGTAATGAAGCGCGGGGCGCCGCCGCCCCGCCCTATATTTTAAAAAGCTGCTCTCTTGGCCGGCGCGCCACTCGGGGCACAATGTGCGCCGGCGCTCCCCCGCCGGCGGGGTTTCGATGCGCGGGATTAGCGCGGGCACAATGTGAGTGCGGCTGATTGGGGCCGTCGAATTTGCAGCTACTGCGCGGCCCCTGCTGCTACAATAGGCGCCGCGCGCCCTGCCGCCCACGGGCTGCGCAGCGCCGGCAGACCTCGCCGTCAGCCCCCCACCGTACGAGCGGCGCCCGCACACACAGTACCGGCGCCCTCACACCTTACAAAGCCGTCAGCCTTGTGACTGTACTCTTGCCATCCTCCACCTCTTCCAATATTTACTGATTTTCTCTACGTTTACACCGAGATGACGAAAGACACGGGATACCTCCGATTATCGTGTCGGACCTCCTTCTGCACGGACCAGTGTAGCAACTCGACATGGCAAGGACTCGACAACTCGTTGGAAGTGCCCTGCAGAAATACTGAGCCGTGCTGCCTCTATTGCCATGCATAGTTGCGAAAGTGTTGCCACTGCAGGATTTTATGCACGAACTGACCTCTCAAATGTTGTTGTTGTTGTGGTCTTCAGTCCTGAGACTGGTTTGATGCAGCTCTCCATGCTACTCTATCCTGTGCAAGCTTTTTCATCTCCCAGTACCTACTGCAACCTACATCCTTCTGAATCTGCTTAGTGTATTCATCTCTTGGTCTCCCTCTACGGTTTTTACCCTCCACGCTGCCCTCCAATACTAAACTGGTGATCCCTTGATGCCTCAGAACATGTCCTACCAACCGATCCCTTCTTCTGGTCAAGTTGTTCCACAAACTTCTCTTCTCCCCAATCCTATTCAATACTTCCTCATTAGTTATGTGATCTACCCATCTAATTTTCAGCATTCTTCTGTAGCACCACATTTCGAAAGCTTCTATTCTCTTCTTGTCCAAACTATTTATCGTCCATGTTTCACTTCCATACATGGCTACACTCCATACGAATACTTTCAGAAATGACTTCCTGACACTTAAATCAATACTGGATGTTAACAAATTTCTCTTCTTCAGAAACGCTTTCCTTGCCATTGGCAGTCTACATTTTATATCCTCTCTACTTCGACCATCATCAGTTATTTTGCTCCCCAAATAGCAAAACTCCTTTACTACTTTAAGTGCCTCATTTGCTAATCTAATTCCCTCAGCATCACCCGACTTTATTAGACTACATTCCATTATCCTTGTTTTGCTTTTGTTGATGTTCATCTTATATCCTCCTTTCAAGACACTGTCCATTCCATTCAACTGCTCTTCCAAGTCCTTTGCCGTCTCTGACGGAATTACAATGTCATCGGCGAACCTCAAAGTTTTTATTTCTTCTCCATGAATTTTAATACCTACTCCGAATTTTTCTTTTGTTTCCTTTACTGCTTGCTCAATATACAGATTGAACAACATCGGGGAGAGGCTACAACCCTGTCTTACTCCCTTCCCAACCACTGCTTCCCTTTCATGTCCCTCGACTCTTATAACTGCCATCTGTTTTCTGTATAAATTGTAAGTAGCCTTTCGCTCCCTGTATTTTACCCCTGCCACCTTTAGAATTTGTGCCATAAATGATCGCTGGGATTCATGTCGGCCGGTCTGGGTGGCCAAATCACTCGCTCTAACTGCCCAGAAATTCCTTCCAACCAATCGTGAACAAATGAGTCCCGGTGACATAGCACATTATCATCCATAAAAATTCCGTAGTTGTTTGGGAACATGAAGTCCATGAATAGCTGCAAATGGTCTCCAAGCAGTTGAACATTCCCAGTCAGTAGTCGAGTCAGTTGGACCAGAGGCCTCAGTCCAGTCCACGTAAACACAACTCACACCATTATGGAGCCACCACCAGTGCTTGTGCCTTGTTGAAGACCTGGGTCCATGGCTTCGTGGAGTCTGCACCATACTCGAATCCCGAAATCAGCTCTTACCAAATGAAATCGGGACTCATCTGAACACTCCACAGTTTTCCAGTCATCTAGGGTCCACCCAATATGGTCACGAGAACAGGAGAGGCACCGGAGTCGATGTCGTGCTATTAGCAAAGGCATTCGCGTCGATCGTCTGCTGCCACAGCCCATTAACACCACATTTCGCGGTACTGTCCTAACGGACACGTTCCTCGTACGTCCCTAATTAATTACTGCGGTAATTAGAAGCAGTGTTGATGTTCGTTAGCACTGAGAGCTCTATGCATACACCACTGCTCTCGATCATTAAGTGAAGACTGTCGGCCAATTCGTTGTCCGGGGTGAGAGGTAATACCTGAAATTTGGTATTCTCGGCACACGCTGGACATTGTGGATACTGGAATATTGAATTCCCTAACGATTTCTGAAATAGAACGTCCCATGAATCTATCTCCAACTACCATTCCGCGTTCAGAGTCTGTTAATTCCCATCGTACGGCAATAATCACGTCGGAAACCGTTTCACATGACTCATCTGAGTGCAAATGATAGATTCGCCAATGCACTGCCGTTTCATACCTCTTATACGTGATATTATCGTCATCTGAATACGTGCATACGCTATCCCATGACTTTTCCACCTCAGTGTATATCTACACTCCACCAGCCTCGATAATGTGAATGACTAACAATACTTCGAACATGAGATGTAACCGACGCAACAGGAACTAATGAATTGATCGATTCAAAACACAGCTTCGTAGCACTTCTTGATTAGTTTGATTTCTTGAATGCTTATCTGTTCCGTACTTATTTTGCAGTTGATATTCAACTACCTTCCTGGTGAGCTAGACACTTGAAACTTTCAACATAGGTCACAACTGCATGATAATGAAATGTGAAGACGCTTTCGTGTCTGGTGGGTGGAGGAGGGTACTTTGTTTTTCTGTCTGAATGTCTGTTCAGTATACATTTATGCAACTGATTTCAAACCAACTACCCCATGACCTACATACTTGAAACGTTCAACAGTGCTCAGATATGGATGACAATGCAATATTAATTCGCTTTCTTGTCTGGTGTTTGGCGAAAGGTACTTTGTGTACCACTGACATTTAGCCAGTTTCCTCTTCCAGTCCCGAATGTTTCGCGATAAGAACGATTGCTGGTAAGCCTCCGTGTGAGTTCGAATCTCATTAATATTTACCTTCACGATATTTTCGCGAAATATACGTAGGAGTAAGCAATATATTAGTTGACTCAAGTGAAGAGAATTTGAATGAAACCTGAAATTACCCAGACATTTCTGTTCTAGACTCATTAAAAATCTTCCAAATCGATTGGTAAATTCCACAAACTTCTTTTCTTTGGATTGTGCCTTTGCCCCAATGTTTCGCAGGATCGACATGGTTAATCGGATTTGGCAATGTTAATTTGAGGGATGGCCAGATGCCCTTCCTGCCGCCACCCCATACCCCCCGGGACAGAATGAGTGTACCCCAACTGTCTGCATCTAATGTAATCCATAGAATAATGTACAGATGTCAGTGAGCCGTGTAAGTGAAGCGGGACACGGGGATCAGCCCAGTAGTCACCTAGTGGGATGTGGAAAACAGTCGAAAAACCACATCCAGGCTGGTCGGCACGCTGCCCTTCGTCATTAATCCGCTGGGCGGATTCGATCCGAGGCCGGCGCGCCTACCCGAGACCAGGACGCAGCCCATTAGCGCTCACGGCTTACCTGGCGGGTAGTGAATTCTACAAACACAAGACTGTTGTTGTTGTTGTGGTCTTCAGTCCAGAGACTGGTTTGATGCAGCTCTCCACGCTACTCTATTCTCTGCAAGTTTCTTCATCTCCCAGTACCTACTGCAGCCTACATCCTTCTGAATCTGTTTAGTGAATCCATCTCTTGGTCTCCCTCTACGATTTTTACCATCCACGCTGCCCTCCAATACCAAATTGGTGATCCCTTGATGCCTCAGAATATGCCTAACAACCGATCCCTTCTTCTCCTCAAGTTGTAGCACAAATTTCTCTGCTCTCCAATTCTATTCAATACCTCCTCATTAGTTATGTGATCTACCCATCTAATCTTCGGCATTCTTCTGTAGCACCACATTTCGAAAGCTTCTGTTCTCTTCTTGTCTAAACTATTTATCGTCGACGTTTCACTTCCATACATGGCTACTCCGTACAAATACCTTCAGAAAAAATTTCCTGACGCTTAAATCTATACTCGATGTTAACAAATTTCTCTTCTTCAGAAACGCTTTCCTTGTCATTGCCAGTCTACATTTTATATTCTCTCTACTTCGACCATCATCAGTTATTTTGCTCCCCAAATAGCAAAACTCATTTACTTCTTTAAGCGTCTCATTTCCTAATCTATTTCCCGCAGCGTCACCCGATTTAATTCGACTACATTCCATTATCCTCGTTTTGCTTTAGTTTATGTTCATTTTATATCTTACTTTCAAGACACTGTCCATTCCGTTCAACTACTCTTCCAGGTTCTTTGCTGTCTCTGACAGAATTACAATGTCATCGGCGAACCTCAGATTGGTTGGTTGGTTTGTGGGGGAGGAGACCAGACAGCGAGGTCATCGGTCTCATCGGATTAGGGGCGGATGGGGAAGGAAGTCGGCCGTGCCCTTTGAAAGGAACCATCCCGGCATTTGCCTGGAGCGATTTAGGGAAATCACGGAAAACCTAAATCAGGATGGCCGGAAGTGGGATTGAACCGTCGTCCTCCTGAATGCAAGGCGAACCTCAGAGTTGTTTTTTTTTTCATCTCCATGGATTTTAATTCCTATTCCGAATTTTTCTTTTTTTTCCTTTACTGCTTGCTCGATATACAGGTTTAATAACATCGAGGATAGGCTACAACCTTCTCTCACTCCCTTCCTAACCACTGCTTCCCTTTCATGCCCCTCGATTCTTATAACTGCCGTCTGGTTTCTGTACAAATAGCCTTTCGCTCCCTGACTAAAAACAGAAAATGATTATTTAAATAAATTTTTTTAATAATATCACGTTTTAAAACTGATTTAAAGGTATAGAATAATTTTTCCTAGTCCCACGCAGATTCCTAACATCATAGAGATAGTCCCAAAGATCTCTGATGTGATTTTCTAATATCTGTGAGAACACTTATAAAATTTAAAACGAAAGACCTGGGGCGGATGCAATAGATAACGGTTGAGGAGCATCACACAACTGTTAATATCACTTGCAGTGCAGCAAAAATGTTAGTGACCTCGGTGAAGTATTCATGCATAAATTATCTATACCATGCACCCCACGTGATTCGTTTTTAATTTTGCAAGTATTATCATAGCTATTAAAAATTTAGAAGAAATTTTCAGGACTATCTGTAAGGGGTTAGGAGTACGGATGAAGCTAGGAAAAATTATTTTATATTTTTTATAGTTCCTTTTAAAAACGTATTATATTAAAAATATTTTAATAAATTATTATTCTAAAATAAAGAAGTAATTGGGAGCAAAAGGTTATTTACAACTTGTACAGTCACCACACTGCAGTTATAAGAATCGAAGAGCACAAAAGGTAAGGAAGTGGTTGAGATGGGAGTGAGACAGGGTTTTAATCTATCCCCGATGTTTTTCAGTCTGTGGATCCAGCAAGCAGTAATGGAAAGCAGGAGAAATTTCGAGAGGTAAATAATGTACAGGGAGAAGAAATAAAAATTTCGAGGTCTGCTGGTATCAGCGTAATTTTGTCAGAGACATCAAATGACTTGGAACAGCAGTCGAATTAAATGAATAGTGTCTTGGAAGGAGGTTATGTCATTGATTAAATCAGGTGATGGTGACTGGCGTCAGGTTCTAAACTGACATTACTACGTTCTGATCCATTGCCTCTTAAATAAACTAGACGTCGTACAGTGTAAATCATGAAATTCCGAGGCAGATTATAACTGTGTGCCGGACCAAGACTCGAACTCTGGACCTTTGCCGTTCACGGGCAAGTGCTCTGCCATCTGAGCTACCCAACCACGACTGAAGACTCGCCTTCACAGCTTCAGTTCTGCCAGTACCTCAAGTTAATTTTTCTAAGGATATTCTCATTTCTAATTTGTTTACTTATGTCATAATTCCTGTAATGCTCATGTTTATGTTTATTTCTATTCCTTGTGTAAAGCCTGTATTACTACAAATGTTATCTGTATTATAATTATCTTTACTGTAATGATGTTTTCTTTACATTTGTGATTGAATTTGTATGCTGCAAAATTTTAATTGTATGGACACCAGTTCTCCAAGCTAAGTAAACAGTAGGGATTCATTTAACTGCACACATTTTGTCCGTTCGTATATGTATAAAATGTATATGTATAAAATGTCAGAAGTTATATGCTGTATTAGTGCTTGCATGTGTGTTGATAATTCAGCGAGGGACTGGTTAACAGCATTGCTGGTTCTAAGGATATTGCAAAAAAAAAAAATTTGCGAGTGCACAAGTAGTGGTTCATGGACTTGCTACATTGTCATCGAGACTCTTAAATTGTGATAGTGCACCCACACAGTCGCAACGGATGGCTGCTGGCCACCTCTACGAGGACTACAGTGGGTCTGCACTTTTGGTGGCTCATTATTACCATCATCTCTACAAGGACTACTGTGGGTCTGCTCTCTGGTGACCTACCAATTCTATTAATATTCTTCAAGACTTCGACTGGCTCTGCTGTGGGTCTACTCTGCTGTGGCCCATTACCAGTCTTCATGTCAAGAGCCAGCACTGTGTTTCTGTTGGGCAGATAACACTACTTCTTCAAGACTGCATGGAGGTCCACTACTTACGTGTGCATTTTCTTTTACTGCTCAGACTTTGTGCATAAAACTGTCATAGACTACTCTTCTGATAATTATTAAGACTGTCTTTAGGGACTGTGAGGACAAGTTTTTGCTTTATTGACCAACAGTAAATTAATAATTGTGTGCATCTGATCTATTTGATATTGTTAACAAATTAGTCTTGGCCACTGCCCAAAACACTTTGTAAAACTTTTTGAGAGGAGCAGGGGGACGATGTAAGTAGCCTCTTTATACGTGTGTATGTCGGCAGCGCTTTAGTCTACATTAATATATCTGACAGCGCTGTGCGCCCTCTGTAAGAGGCTCTGTGGCTGGTCGGACTCGCTGTTGGAGGTGAACAGCCAGCAGTGATGGCAGATGGAGGTGAATAGCCAGCAGTGATGGAGACTGGAAGTTTATAGTTAGCACAGATGAAGGTTAACGGTCTGAAGTGTTAGCGCGAGCGGACGGTCTGGACGCGTCCGTCACAGAGACTTAAAATTACTGACGATTGTATAATTTTTTTGGAACGGGATGTCACGGACGATTATATAATTTTTTGAACTGGTTGTCACATTATTAAGGTAAAATTTGCTAAATACATTGTTTTCCCTGCAACAAAATCTTGACTATGCTAACCACATACCTATTAGTAGTTAGAGCCTACAGTAGTTAAAATCCTTTTTTTAGCTGGCTGTATTGGTGCTTCCTGTATCACTGTAGTTCGTGTAATGAAGATTTTTTGTGAAGTAAGTGTCTTATGAAATGTATAGGTTATTGTTAGGATTTCTTCTAATTCAGGGCCTTTCTTTTGTGTTAATTATTTGAGCAGTCAGATTGCGTTTGAGTTGTATTTGTCAGGAATAATTCTGTAAGTCAGATATGAAATGATAAAGACAAGCAAAGTGACAGTTGGTTCAGGTTCACTCAGCAGTTTCAGAATCAAATTAAGAAGTTTCAACTTCCCAGTTATTCCAGTCCAAGTAAAAATATATTAAGAAGTTTCAAACTATGGTAACAAACTGTAAAATGAGAAAAACTACTTCCTTAAAATATCGACTCTGTGTGATACATTCATAATGTAGCTTTCCAGAGATGTATAGCGTCCACTGGTGACATTCCATCACGGTTAAGAAATTCTACTGTGCTCGTATCAGTCCTTTATAAAATGATCGTTAGTAACGGAGAATATCTCTTACAAGGGAACAGATAAACGCATAACAGAGGCGTTTGGCATGTGAAATTACGCGTCATGCCACCACTAACTCTGTAAACAGGACATCTGTCAAGCTGATATATACACGAGGATTGCAGTGCCTTACAAACACCTGTCATTTACTTAGAATCACCTTAGTTATGAAACTGAAGTCTCGATTTTATATCCAAGATGCGACAGGGGAATGAAATACGTCACATAAATAGTTGTTCGTGTAGAGGAATGTGTCGAAATAGGATGGTCACGTTTCAACACATATGAGATGGAAGTCCTCTGATGACCGAGAGGTTTGCTGTTAACGATCGCAAGTAGACAGTGCCCTAAGTCACACAAAGAACACGTGCTTGTATAGGAATCGAACGCAGGCTACGTCACACGACTTACAAAATAACGGGGAAAAAATGGTCAAATGACCTGCAGCAACATCTCCTTCCCTCTCTAGGATGCACCATCAGTCTGCCATTAAATCGTACCTCGTTACAGCTCCGTCTCAACCGATCACTCCATCCGCTCTCTGTCATCCTTTAACGCATATACAAGTAAGTTTAGAGGAAGATGGTTCTCTGTTTTCCTGGAAAGCGTCGCCGGCCGGTGTGGCCGAGCGGTTCTAGGCGCTTCAGTCTGGAACCGCGCGACCGCTATGGTCGCAGGTTCGAATCCTGCCTCGGGCATGGATGTGTGTGATGTCCTTAGGTTAGTTAGGTTTAAGTAATTCTAAGTTCTAAGGGGCTGATGACCTCAGCTGTTAAGTTCCATAGTACTCAGAGCCATTTGAACCATTTTTAGCCTGGAAAGCGTCAGATACAGTAGTCAACCCGCGTGTATCACTGTTACTTCAATAGACATACAGCAGAATGTTACTTCGACGGGAAAAAAATGACTGTGTTCCTCGTTCCTCATCTTCCATGTCAACGTTTTCTTTGGTTCCTTTTGCTGTCGCATACTTGTTCCCGTGTACAAGAACTGTTCTGCGCCAACCAGAGGACAAGCGAGTACTTCCTCAATTTCCCTGTATTTCGGTGTATTTTCCCTCAATTTATACGTATTTTCCGTCATTTTTCGTAATTCTATCGATTTTATGCCACTTCTACTCATGCGATCACGACATCACTTCTCGTTCCGTGTTCTAAAATTGCTTGTAAATGTAGTACAGCTGCCAACACCTAGTATAAATGCACTATTTTTCTGGTCGGGATGCATAGTATAGCTCTGGAAAACAGAGACCCATCTGCCTGTAAACTTACACGCATCTGCGTTAAAGGATGACACAGAGTGGATGGGGTGGGGAGTTGTAACGAAGTAGGATTTGCAGTCTAGAGAGGGAAGGAAATGTTGCTGCACGTCAAAATGGTTCAAATGGTCCAAATGGCTCTGAGCACTATGCGACTTAACTTCTGAGGTCATCATTCGCCTAGAACTTAGAACTAATTAAACCTAACTAACCTAAGGACATCACACACATCCATGCCCAAGGCAGGATTCGAACCTGCGACCGCAGCGGTCGCTCGGTTCCAGACTGTAGCGCCTAAAACCGCACGGCCACTCCGGCCGGCTGCTGCAGGTCATCCGTGCCAGATGTGTTAGCAGGCTGCGATATTTGTGCACGTTCAGTGTTCCGTTCAACAAAAACGGGCCTATGAGCTAATGGTAGACTATCCCACACCGTACGTTTACACTCCACGGACACTGACGTTGTACCTGACGAGCGAGTATTGTCAACAGACCAATAAAATATGTTTCGTCAGTTAACCTGGCCATGATTGGAAAATGTGGCTTCATCACTAAGCAAGGTACATGATGCATCGGGATTTTCCTGTCTTAATGCCCATGTACAGAAGTTAATACGATTCCCCTAATCGTTTCCATACAGCTCTTGATGGAGAGAGATGTGATAGGGGTGGAACTTATGTCGACAGAGGATGCGTAGTACACTTGCCTGGCTCATGCCTCTTCCTCACGCTATTGGGAAAGTGTTATTGTGCAAATCAAATGCAATAGCGGTAAGAACATTAATTCCCCCCTCTTCTATCGTCACTTGTTTCATTCTGTTACGTTGTCTAGGTGTTACACCACCACTTTCACTTAACTGGTGCAAGAGGATGTTAAAAAACTGTGCCGAGATGATTGACGCTTATTGGGAAATCTTGCCGCATACACAGTTCAAGAACGAAGTACATTCTTCTTCTGTCTCCATACACCTTGAGCATGTCGGCTTTTTCTGCATTGGTAAATCCCATCGTCCACTCACGACCTATTGCTTGGACTGTCACACACTGACTAGCAAGTAGCAGCGCACTCAAGGAACATACAAGCATACTGTGAGCATACATTACAACATCGTACCCAGCAACTACGGAGGTTGAATGGCAAAACCAGTGTTGATCCGGAAACTCCTCAAAATGCGATATCTCGTAAACGACTCGCACTAGAATCCTGCAACAAACACCACTGACATTCTAATTTACTCTATTTTTAGTTTGTTAAAGTCAATAGGCGCTGTTCCATTTTAAAAAGTGTATGTTTGCGCAAAAAAGCACTTTGTAAGTATTATTACAATCTGTTTATTGGCTAACAATACGAGTTCCAGACTACCAAGCTATTATGTGAAAACCGCACATCAATAGCACTTCCCATTTCCGCAATATTTGCGGTGCAAGTGTTAAGCGATTCATGCAGTATATCGCGAATAGAAATTCAAGCAACTTAGGAGAATGTTCAGGTGATACATCATTTTTCTCTTTGAACAGTTACAAACTGCACAGAAAAAGTCAAACATGGTTCTACAATTCTTGAAGATGATCCACGTGAAGCAAATCCTAAAGATTCATCCAGCCATGAAGACATAAAGAAAGTGCCCAATATGAGAAAGCCGAAGGAATAGCTGACGGCATAGGTATGCAAGAAGAAAGGGTACTGTAAATTAGTTACGAATAACTTTGCAAAGGTGAATGCGACATTTGGTGACTGCTGACTAAAAGCAGATGTGGGACCAAATTTCTTGGCCAAATTTGGTTGGTTTTATTTTAAAATAATACAGCTGAGATCCTGCGTCAATTTTTTATACTGTGGATGAAGAGTGGATATACCATTCCGTGCCAGAAACGAATTAGTGGAAACTATATCAGTGTACCAAAAAAAGCGAGACTCATTTAATTTGGCAGAAAGGCATGGTGCTGGAGGAAAGCGAAAGTTATTCTTCTTTCTGATCAGTACTGGAAAGGGTAAAACAATAATTGGCGATCATCTTCTTTAATTTCAATTGCATACCCGCTATGAACTTCTTAAACGTTACAACCAAGGTTCAGAAAGGGTTGTAGCTAACATTCGGATGGGCATAGGCAGACCGGCTACATAATTTTGTAATATATGGAATATATATATGTATGTATGTAATATAAAAAGGGCGAGGTGTCGTTACTACAGATCTTGAAAAGTTCTTGAACTATTTACTTCCAGTTTTTACACGATACTCTAATGAACTTTCGGATGGACTGAGGCTATATATTTTCGTTATACGTTACACATATAAATATGTATGTAATATATAAACGGGGAAAGTTGTTACCAAAAATTAGAAATGATCTTGATGGATTTACTTCAGATTTTTACATTACACTCTGCTGAACATTCAGACGGAAATTCACAGAAAGAGGGAGAAAGAAGAGGTTGACAGAGGCAGGGGATAGGAACTTATCCACAGAGAGATGGGAGATGTATGAAGGGAGAGGGGACAAGGAATTCGGGATGTGTATGCAATTCCCATACATATTTAGTAATTGTGGAGCACTGCCGTGTTCGCTAGTATTCAACACTTTTTCCCCAGACGTTTCTCTGTCAGTTGCTTATTCAGCTTTTAATTTTTTCTAAATCCTTTTTTACTTCATGGATGCAAACTGTTGTTGACTTTTTATTCCACAAATATTTGAAAACCTTTTTGGTCAACATACTGTGTTTCATTAGAAATAAATGTCCAAAAACCAACGGTCTTTTTTTTTCTCACTAATCCTGATGTGTTTCCTACGTTTAGATAAATTTCATCATTACCACGTAATTTCCAACTTTCCGTGGACCTAATGTTTTCCTAATGATTCCTCCTTCTAGTATCTCTAACTTGTATAAATTTTGGTTTATTGCTAAACATTCACTTTCAAATAAACATTCTGGCGTCACTGCTATAGTGAAATGCCTTATTTTTTGCATTTCGAGAGAGGGTTATACCACATGTCCTTCCCATTTCATGCACCTTTCCTCTACAGTAGCATTTTCCAATCTATTCTTGGATTACCTCCTAAAGATATTAATTTTTTTTAATTTCCCATTTGGGCAATATTGTTTTCAGAGATTTAGGCACGTTTTTAACGTTTGTAGAAAATTTGGTTTCGTCTGCAGCAGTTCTATAGCCGGTCCCACTGGCTATTTCTCCTAAAAGATTAATCTGTGTTACACCAGATATCACTTTTGCAGGTAGTTTAGCAAAGTCGTCTGCAAATGAGAGACGATTTAATCTAATATTTTTGTTCCTCTCAACAGCCTTATTGGTGTAATATTACACTAATTCAGTTTTTCATTCCAAATGCTCATATTTTTTCCCTGGAACACAAAGAAGGGCTGAGATATGTCTCCCATAAATTTCACTTGTTAATTTAGATTTTAGATCAAATTCTCTGATTATTTTACCTACAGTTTGTTTCTCAACGGAATCACAGGCTTTTTGAAATGAACAAACATCTGTATATCAACTTTTGAACTCAGTAGACTGTGGCCAATGATTGACTTCACGTTAAATATTTGTTTATAACATGACCTGTCGTCCCTAAAACCACCTTGACATTCACCTAAGTGACCGTCCACAGTTGTTTCTGCCCTGTTTATCCACATCTTGGAAATTTTTTTACATAGAACTGGTAGCAAAGAAATTCCTCTGTAGTTGTTAAAGTCACATTTTTGCCTTTCTTATATACTGAAGACTGCCTCCTACTCTCCTGGGGCGTTTTTTGGTTTCCCAAATTTCCTCAATTAGTAGTTTTAGCCCATTTTTTATATATGGTAGAGACCATTTCGAAACATCCGTTGTAATAGAGTGCTTTCCAATAGCTTTATAGTTTATTAATGTTTCCATTACTTTTTCAATTTCTTTAATAGACGGAGGTAAATCTTCTAGATTTTCATGAGTGTTTCAGAATTCCAGCATAATGATTGGTTCTGCGCAATTAAGAAGGTGGTCAAAATATTTTGCAAGTATTTCGCAATTTTTAGTATTGCTTAATCAAATTTGCAATTTTTATTCATGAAACACGTACATGAGGTTTGGCGTACTTTCTGTTTGCCCCTAAAAGTCTGATACAAATCACAGGTATTTTTTTGAAAAGTTGTCCTCAATTTCTACAAGCTTCCACTTTTCGCAATGTCTTTCAGTTCTTCTAATTATCCTTGCTGTTTCCTTTTTTAGCTGTTTAGATTGATCATAGTGTTCAAATTTTCTGCAGTATTTCCAGTTATTTCATTTTTTGACCCTCTCTGTTAAAACTTCTCCACTCATTTCGCTCCACCATATTATATTTTTATTTTTGATTGATACAAATGTTTTCTGTGCAGAATTATCAATTTCTTTAGATAATTCTGGCCAGATGTCATTTTAATTTCGTCTTGATAGTTTTCAACTGATTCTTTTGTTAATAGGTTTGTGATTTTTGTTTTATTTTATGAAGCAATAGTATAACTTTAATTTGGGAGAGGTAGTGATCAGGATCAAATTCTCCACTTTTTTTTTTTTTTACTTTCAAATTCATATAATTTCCGTGGTACATTTTTGAGAAACAGCTAAACGACCTAACTGAAATTCTCCAAACATCGGGTTTGGTGATACCCATGTTTTGATTTTTCTTGCGAGCTTCTTGAAGAAGGTAGTCATTAATTTAATGTGAAAATTTTGACACAGACTGATAAGTCTCACACCCTTTTTGTTGGTTCTTTCTTGGGCTGGGTAATGCCCTACCATGTTTCTAAATTTGTTTTCTCTGCCTATTTGAGTATTTAAGTCGCCCAAAAGCACCATGGTGTTCATCTTCTGTGTTCTGAGTACCTCGGTTTCTTAAGGATTTCAAAATTCTTCTGTTTTTCCGGGTTCTTCCTGTTTTCTTCATTTGTTGGTGCATAGCAACTAATAAGTATGCTTTTATTGGCTTTGCGTGTAATTGATAAGGCAGAGAGTCTTCCTGAGGCAGATTTAAACTGTGTTACATTCCCTATTACACTTTTATGAACCCTCTAATGGCAGCCCTTTCATAACTCTGATTGCCGGTTTGCTTTCGAATAAAACTATAGTTACAAGTATCTGTTACATTTTCTTCTGGGTATCTGGTTTCTTGAAATGCCAGAATTTTAATTTTATTTTTCTCTAAACGTATTTCTAGTTTTTTTACCAGATTTGAGTAAGGAATTTACATTTATTATTGTTATTATGATTGTTTCTCACAACAGAGAAAACATTGTTGGATGTAGTCAAGTTTACTCCATGTTACTTCTACCTTCATCAGGAAAAGGCGCGCATATTGAGTAATTTTTACATTGCTATACGCAAGATATGGGGGTTTCTAAAAAGTACTATATCTTTATTTTTTCACAACATCCTTGGATGCTAGACAGAGCGCTCTTCAGGAAGGCGCCGACCCGAGAGAGGGAAGCGTTTATGTACTGACGGAAAAAAATCGCAACACCAAAAAATAATTGATGTAGAGTAATGAAATTTCAAGAATACATTTGTCTTGGTAACATGTTTAAGTGATTAACATTGGTAAATCACAGTTTAATGTAAGCGCGAGATGAACCATCGTAAACGTGAATTGCTGGTACATTAATAAAAACCAGTGCAACCACCAAAATGTTGAATACAAGCTAGCAAACGTGCAAGAATTGTGTTGCACAGGTGCCGCAAATCACTTTATGGGATGGAGTTCCATGCCTCTTGTACTTGTTCGGTCAATACGGGAGCGGCTAGTGCTGTTTGTGGACGACGCTGGAGCTCTCGTGCGATGATGTCCCATATGGACTTGGGTTGGACACAGATCGAGCAGACCATGGCAACACGTCGGCACTCTGTAGAGCGTGCTGGGTAACAATAGTGGTATGTGGGCGAGCGTTATCCTGTTGGAAGACAACCTCTGGAGTGATTTTTATGAATGGCAGCATAACAGGTCGGATCACCAAATTGGCCTACAAACTCGCGGTCAGGGTGCGTGGGATAAGCACACGAGTCCTCCTGCTGTCATACGAAATCGCTCCCTAGATCGTAACTCCAGATGTAGGTCCAATGTATCTAACACACAGACAGGTTGGTTACAGACGCCCAACTGACCTCCTTCTAACCAACACACTGCCATCACTGGCAGTGAGTCAGAAGCAGCTTTCATCAGGCAACACAACAGACCTCCACCATGCACTCCAATGAGCCCTCGCTTGACACAACTGAAGTCGCAAATGGCGGTGGTTTTGGGTCAGTGGAATGCTCGCTACAGGGCGTCTGGCTCGGAGCTGTCCTTGAATTAACCGATTTGTAGCAGTTCGTTTTGTTACTGTGGTGCCAACTGCTACTCAAATTGGTGCTGCAGATGCAGTACGATGCGCCAGAGCCATACACCAAACACGATGGTCTTCCCTTTCGGTAGTGCCACGTGACCGTCCGAAGCCCTGCCCTCTTGCGAACTTACTTTCTCATGACCACCGCTGCAGCAATCATGTACAGTAGCTACATTCCTACCAAGCCTTTCTGCAATATTGCAGGAGGCACATCCAGCTCCTCGTAACCCTATTACACGACCTTGTTCAAAGTGACTGAGGTGTTGATAATGGTGCCTTTGTCGCCTTGAATGCGTTCTTCATTAACATCATCTCCCCACGTGCAGTCTCAAAGGTAACTAACGTTCACGACCATTGCAGCGTGTATTAAAAGCAAACCTGATTTGCATCTTCATACTGCCACTTCTAGCGCCATACTCATGCGACTGGCGCGAAGTCTGAATATGCATCGTCTTTCAGATGTAGAAACGAGCGTACCAACTTTCGTTTTTGTCGCCCTGCTCTTTCTTGGTGTAGCGTATTTTTTCCAACAGAGTATATATATCAATGTCTAAATTCCACAGTTAACTCCCGTAGAATAAAGTAGCATGAAAACTAAGCGCTTGAAAAATGTCAACCACTACTATAAGTTATCAGCACGTTCTTGTCCGTTTGTATGAGCGCCTGCTCACACAGATGCTCTTACGACCTGATCGGTAACATCCTAGACAGTTAAAGTTGCACATTTAACAGGGTTACCGTTGGCCTACCTGCTCTCCCCAACAAATCCGACAAACCACATGGAGTAAGGGAAGCCAAAGAGTAAAAGACACTCCACCAAGCAAAAAGAAAAAACAACAATCTGACTTTCCCGAACGTAGCTGGAAACGACTGAATCAAATAGCACTCCACTCCTTTATACGCCCACATAGCCATAGTGTTCAGACTTGTGTTTATAGTCGTTGTGCTAAGTGAAATATTCATAACGGTGAGTACACACTTCGATTTTACATTGGGATAATTATGAGATTTTTTTATTATTACATTTCTTAAATTGACTATATGACACATATCCATTTAAATTTTCGAGCGAGTGTTTTTCTAGTGTTATATTTCTCTGAATTAGGCCTATTACTTCTTGTATGTTATATCAAAGGTACGAGACATACTTAATGAAATTCGTAAAACGTGGTGGTACAAACAGACTCTGCAGAAACGTTTGAAGTTTAACAATACCGATCCACTGATAAACCTGAAACTCTAAAGAGTTATCGCAAATTATATTGTTCGTCAATTTCCTGAGAAATGTTTTACACTGATGAAAAATTTCTTTATGGAGAGGCTGAATTACTTTATTAGTTCCGGGTGGAATCCGAATTACATTAACAGTCTTTTCGTCGTCCTCCTAAAGACAGTTATCGCTATTTTCAGGCCAAGAGTCCAACAAAAGCAATGACATTTTCTGCAACTGATACGGTAAAGTATCGGATACAATATTGAAATTTATTCTTTCACGTTTTTCCAGATTTTGTTGTGTCGATTACAGGATTTTTTTACAACTAAACACTAGTTTTTCTTTAATTTGCCCTGGGGTTCCTGAAGAAAGAAATAAAGCTGCGGAAATAATAATAACTGAGACCACTGGCATTCTTGCTTACGAATGTGTAAGAGCATTCATCGACTACAAAATTACTCAGTCTTTCTTCTCTAGAAATGATAAATTGCGGTTTTCACCCAGTTCACTTGGCTGATACGCTATATATCCAGTATTTTAAGGGGTAACAGAAAGCTTCGTCTTCACTTCAGCTACGAATTCCTCTATAGTACTGGCTACTAATGAGATCTCCTATTCACGTTTACTTGAGGTGAACTTGGTAATTTTGTAACTTCCTTTTCCGTGTAATTTTCTTAATGTTTTTAACCTCGCCGGAAAATCGTGCAAATCAGTGATGTTCATTTCACTCGCAATCCAGAATGCCCAGGCTCCTATATTGCGCTCAGTAACGGTGTACTGACTCCCGCGAACAGTCCGAAATCTTTCCGAGAGTTTTTCTTTCATACTTTCGCGAGTTTCATTTTGGCGCATATTTCTTACCTCGTGTAAATCTTTTTTCCATGTATACGATTCATCTCAGATTTTGCGAAACGAAATCAGCTTTGCATACTGCTAATGTATAAGCCTTTCCTCCCTCTTTCTTTTAACTAAAAAGTTATAGCTTATTCTTTCTCAACGAAAACTATTACTGCACATGTTTTCTTTGGAATTGGAAGGTAATTTAGTTTTGTTCTGGACTTTAATTATCACAAGAATCATCGTTTGAACCACAATTCACTTAATCGACCAAGTTATTTCTTATTTCCTCCAATGTTTCCACGATTTCTAACCAAATTTCAACATCATTCGTACGAATGTTCAAGAAATTAACTAGTAAGTAATACATATGTAGGTCTTTCGATTTCGACGGCATACTTACATATTACATCTTTGCAAGATTGAAAACATTAACTGGTTTCCACATTACTATGAAACTCTGGAACCTGCACCAAGACAGATGATATCTGCAAACAAATACGAAGAAATCACAAGGAAAATTAATTCAGTTTTATCACCATTGTTAACACTTAGCGATACCACAAAGGCAACAGCTAATTGCTATGGAAATTAAATGAATTGCAAATCCGAACAAATAATAACTTCGAACAATGGTGTCAGAGAAACTATCAACGGAAACTGAAACTCGCTTTAAAAATTACAATGGCATTGTGCCGGGTTACCCGTTTACCGATGTGCCGTCAACCAAGGTCATGTGTCCGCAGTGTTGTGCATGCGCTGTCTGATCAGCTACAGAAGTAGTGTACATTCTCGAGCCGCCTGGTGAGCTACGAATTGGGCAAATTTCAACATATTTTTTTAAATACTTGCAGCATGTCTTAGCAGCTAAAATTTCGATATAGTGTTTCTCTCGGAGTATTCTTCCCGCACAAAAATATTTCATGTCGTATTGGACAGTTTACTTGTAAATAAGGATGTAAACAATCATTGATATATTAAAAGACTTTGTGTATTGTATTGTCGGTATTATTAAAATCATACACATCTCTGGCACGGTAAAAGTGTGGGTGGCCGCAAGTAACAATTGCGGGGTGTCGTGTGCGTGTGACCATCCCTCGCTCTGACAACCACGACCAAACATTGGATCCTCGCCTGTCTTCAGGTTATGTGATATTAATCACAGGGCAGCAATGACGATAGGGATGACGTCAGTTTTGACATTCCACATTCATGTGACCATGATGCTCAGATCTTTATATTTCTGTTTCTACTGAGCTGACAGCGAAGGATAATCGACTTCCAATATGCATCCGTGTGAGTCCTAAACTGCTCGTATCTTATTTTCGTGCGCCTTACGCGAAATATATGATGGCGGCACTAGGATCGTTCTGCAGTCAGCTTAGAACTTGCGTGTCGTTCGAACCTATCGGTAAGAGATCTAGCAGCCCGCCTCTGAATTGCTTTGACGTCTTCTTTAATCCGACCTGTTGAGAAGCTCAAACATTCGAGCAGTACTCAAGAGTATGTGGCACTAGCATCCTATATGAAGATGAACCACAATTTCCTAAAATTCTCCCTGTAAACCGAAGTCGACGATTCGCCTTTCCTACAGCAATCTTTCATTCTCGTTCCATTTCATATCGCTTTGCAACATTACGCCCAGCGGGACACTACTAATTCTGTATCCAAACATTGCGGATTTGTTTTTACAATAACGCACATTCGCTTATTTTTTCTACATTAAGAGCTACCTGCCGTTCATCACACCAACCAGAATTTTTTTTAAATTCATCCTGTATCCTCCTATCGTCACTCATCAACGACACCTTACCGCACACTACAGCGTCGTCAACAAACAGCTGCAGATTGTTGCTCACCTATCCGCCAGATCGTCTACATTTATGAAACTTCCTGGCAGATTAAAACTGTGTGCCGGACCGAGACTCGAACTCGGGACCTTTGCCTTTCGCGGGCTTTGCTCTAGAGCACTTGCCCGCGAAAGGCAAAGGTCCCGAGTTCGAGTCTCGGTCCGGCACACAGTTTTAATCTGCCAGGAAGTTTCATATCAGCGCACACTCCGCTGCAGAGTGAAAATCTCATTCCCGTCTACGTTTAGCCGCGCGGGATTAACCGAGCGGTCTCAGGCGCTGCAGTCATGGACTGTGCGGCTGGTCCCGGCGGAGGTTGGAGTCCTCCCTCGGGCATGGGTGTGTGTGTTTGTCCTTAGGATAATTAAGGTTAAGTAGTGTGTAAGCTTAGGGACTGATGACCTTAGCAGTTAAGTCCCATAAGATTTCACACACATTTGAACATTTTTTTTTATCTTCGTTTATAGGAAGTAACAGCGATAGTATCACACTCTTGAAGATACCGTTGTCCCTAATGAACACTAGTCAGCGAGGACAACGTGCTGGGTTCTGTTACTTAGGAAGTCTTCAAGCCCTCACATAAACTGAGGTGACGAAAGCCATGTGATATATGCTGATATACAGATGGCGATAGTAGCGTATGGTAGATATAAAAGGGCAGTGCATTGGCGAAGCTGTCACTTGTACTCAGGTGATTCATCTCAAAGGGTTTCCGACGTGTTTGTGGCCGCACGTTGGAAATCAACAGACTTTGAACGCGGAATGGTATTTGGAACTAGACATATGGGACACTCTGTTTCACAAATCGTCAGGGAATTCAATATTCCGAAATCCACAGTGTCAAGACTGTACCGAGCATACGACATAACAGGCATTACCTCTCACCACCGACAATGCAGTGGTCGACGGCCTCCACTTAATGACTGAGGGCAGAGGCGTTTGCGTAGAGTTATATAAACAACACTGCGCGAAATAACCGCAGAAACCAATGTGGGACATACGTCTCACGTGTCTGTCCAGACAGTGCGCCGAAATTTGACATTAATGGGTTATGGCAGCAAACGACCGACGTAAGTGCCTTTGTTAACAGCACGAAATTGCCTGCAGCGTCTCTCCTGGGCTCGTGACAATATCGATTGGACCCTAGACAAGTGGAAAACCGTGGCCTGGTCAGATGAGACCCGATTTCAGTTGGCAAGAGCTGGTAGTAGAGTTCGAGTGTGGCGCAGACCTCAAGAAGCCAAGCACCCAAGTTGTCAACAAGGCACTGTGGAAGCTGGTGGTGGCTCCATAATAGTGAGTGTTGTGTTTACATGAAATGTGAAAGGGTACAGTACCGCCCGACATTGAAAATAGGTACGACATTCTTCGTTATTCTTGTCAGAACAACATTTTTTTTCTAATAATAACTCAATTTCAATTAATACAGCGAAGCCGGATACCAGTGTAGGAAAGAATGACAATTTATTTATTTAATTGATTACATGTGCACTCCCACAAAATAAATCCCTATATCCAGTTTGGTGATATCTGTGAAATGAATGAATGTATGGTCGTCTGCTAACTGCAGATAGTGAATGTGCAATATATAATCATCTTTGAGACGGTCTTTTGGTCACCTTTGATGGAACCAAAGAGACGAAATTTACCTGAGCTTTGAGCTGCTTGAAATGTGGCTGGCCAGTACGGTAGCATGGTGCTCCCCCACCTTGGCGGAGGTGCGAGATCGGCCATGTTTCAGCATTCTGCCGCTGGATCTAGTGTTGGTAAGACCTGTCTTAGGTGTGCTCCGTAAAGACAAAAGAGTGGAGACATGGTATGCATGTGAAATACTTAAGAGTAGTTTGGAATAATAATTTCTCTATTTCAGGAACTTTTGTGGGGAGAATTAAATGTCAGGCAGGTAATAGTAAGGGGATCGTAGTAATCTTCGGAAGTGACCAACGTTCACAATGAAACCACGTGTAACAATAAGTTTAAATACTTCCGAGTACTTAAGTTAAGCTGAATTACTAGCGTGTGTACTATAAGTTGGAAATATTTAAGAAGTGGCGTGTGCAGGACTTGAAATTAGAGACGAGTACTTCCACGTGGTGAGTACTGTGTGAGTCTCAATCTGTGTATGAGACAAAAGATAAAGAGACGTACTCGTCCATGGTATCAGTTGAAGACTCGCGTGCGTGATGAATATGTTCTTAATATTACTTTGCGTGTTGTGTTTCCGTGTGACGCTTGATTCAAACTATAATACTCTGAGAGTGAAGCAAGGTGAGTCAGCCGTCTATCCAGCAACGCCACTTGGCTTGCACTGCACAGGAAGACGTGCATATATCCTCCAGAGTTCGTAGTAGGAAAGAAAAGTTACGAAGTGGGGCAGTGTCGTGTGAAACTGGGATGAATTTTAATTGAAGTGGGAAAGCTGAAAGTGGTGTGATTATAGCGTTGTGACTATTCCTTGTTTTGTATTGTATGTTGCCAGTGTGATATATTTCATGAAATTTAAGTATGTGTGGTTGGCATGGGCGAGTAACAAGATAGTTTCCGAGACAGTGGGTTATCCATGTTCCTTTTTGTACCACTCGGTCTGGAGGAAAGTTTCGTGATGATGGGTGTGAGAGTCGAAGTGTGAGATATAGCAAAAGATCCACCATCCTATCCAGAAAGTGCACTGTAGCGTTAAATAATTACGAGACCATAAGATAGAGAATCACCAATGTAAAGCCATGCCCACTGGGCGGAATTTCTCGTGTGTTATTGTTGTAGGTTATAGAATTTGTGTGTTTAGGTTACAGAATTTATCGGAATAAATAAGATAGTGAAAAGAAAAAGATTGGTGGCCTTTTCCTTCGAATAGTATGTTGTCATGATACCCACAATTTATAATGTGTGCGCCATTCATATTCAGTGCGACGGCCACGTGTTGATCAAAGCCGTTGAGTAAGAAAGAAAATGTGGTATTGCCAGTGCGTAGTGAACAATCAGAGTTGTGTAAATTTTTAATAGTCAGATGTGCGTTATCAGTTTCCGTTGGTTAATATTCAAACAGGAGGATAATTTGTAACTTAATTGTGAGTACTAGAGCTCATGTTAGTTGATAAATAAGAATGAATCCACTCGCATGGCAGACCACTCATCTTGCAGGCCTGACTGCTTGATGCCACAGTATGAGCAAGGCATGTGGGTGCCTCTCAAATGAACTAGGTCCTTTGGTCCAACTGAACAATTGGATACCATTTGCAGCCATTCATGGACTTCGTGTTCCCAAACAACGATCGAATTTTTATGGATGACAATGCGTCATGTCGCTGGGCCACAATAGTCCGCAATTGGTTTGAAGAACATTCTAGATCATTCGAGCTAATGATTTTGCCACCCAGACCGCCCGATATGATTCCCATCGAACGTTTATAGGACGTAATCGAGAGGTCAACTCGTGCACAAAATCCTGCACCGGCAACACTTTCGCAATTATGGACGGCTATAGAGGCAGCATAGCTTAATATTTCTGGACGGGACTTCCAACGACTAGTTCAGTCCACGCCACGTTGAGTTGCTGGACTACGCCGAACAAAGGTAGGTCCGACACGATATTATGAGGTATCACACGACTTGTCACCTCAGTGTATTAGGAAACCTATCCCGTATCCTCGTACCGTCGTTCACAGTCTGCAGTGAAGATGTTTATATACACTACTGACCATTAAAATTGCTGCACCGCGAAGATGTGCTACACACGCGAAATTTAACCGACAGAAAGAAGATGCTGTGATATGCAAATGATCAGCTTTTCAGAGCATTCACACAAGGTTGGCGCCGGTGGCGACACCTACAACGTGCCGACATGAGGAAAGTTTCCAACCGATTTCTCATACACAAACAGCAGTTGACCGGCGTTGCCTGGTGAAACGTGGTTGTGATGTCTCGTGTAAGGAGGAGAAATGCGTACCATCACGTTTCCGACTTTGATAAACGTCGGATTGTACCCTATCGCGATTGCCGTTTATCGTATCGCGACATTACCGCTCGCGTTGGTCGAGATCCTATGACTGTCAGCAGAATATGGAATCGGTGGGTTCAGGAGGGTAATACGGAACGCCGTGCTGGATCCCAACTGCCTCGTATCACTAGCAGTCGAGATGACAGGCATCTTATCCGCATGGCTGTAACGGATCGTGCAGCCACGTCTCGATCCCTGAGTCAACTGATGGGGAAGTTTGCAAGACAACAACCATCTGCACGAACAGTTCGACGACGTTTGCAGCAGCGTGGACTATCAGCTGGAGACCATGGCTGCGGTTACCCTTGACAGTGCATCACAGACAGGAGCGCTTGCGATGGTGTACTCAACGACGAACCTGGGTGCACGAATGGCAAAACGTCATTTTTTAGGATGAATCCAGGTTCTGTTTACAGCATTATGATGGTCGCATCCGTGTTTGGTGACATCGCGGTGAACGCAAATTGGAAGCGTGTATTCGTCATCGCCATACTGGCGTATCACCCGGCGTGATGGTATGGGGTGCCATTGGTTACACGTCTCGGTCACCTCTTGTTCGCATTGACGGCACTTTGACCAGTGGACGTTACATTTCAGATGCGTTATGACCACTGGCTCTGCCCTTCATTCGATCCCTGCGAAACCCTACATTTCAGCAGGATAATGCACGACCGCATGCTGCAGGTCCTGTACGGGCCTTTCTGGATACAGAAAATATTCGACTGCTGCCCTGACCAGCACATTCTCCAGATCTCTCACCAACTGAAAACGTCTGGTCAATGGTGGCCGAGCAACTGGCTCGTCACAATATGCCAGTCACTACTCTTGATGAACTATGGTATCGTGTTGAAGCTGCATGGGCAGCTGTACCTGTACACGCCATCCAAGCTCTGTTTGACTCAATGCCCAGGCGTATCAAGGCCGTTATTACGGCTAGAGGTGTTTGTTCTGGGTACTGATTTCTCAGGATCCATGCACCCAAATTGCGTGAAAATGTGATCACATGTCAGTTCTAGTATAATATATTTGTCCAACAAATACCCGTTTATCATCTGCATTTATTCTTGGTGTAGCAATTTTAATGGCCAGTAGTGTAATTTAATTGAAGTGTTTCACAGATACTTGGAAAAAACCCATGCCATTACTCGCTGTGCTTCCGGCGTCCCAATGACGTTGCCATTCAGCATCACAGGAGTATTGTAAACGCGCGGAGTAAGCTCTAAACAGTGACTTGCCAGCGGCACTGTACAGAGTATGCTGCCCGTCTTACTTGATGACTTTTCCTCGGCGGCCGGACGTCGCACGCAGCTGAGTGCCACTTCCCCCTCCCCTCGCCCTGCGGGGGCTGGCAAGTGGCGGACGCGTTGTTATTCATGCGCCGCCCGCCCCTGCAATTTGCCGCCACTTGGCCGGCGGCAGCGCGCGAGGAGGGCCTGGCCTTCCGGCCCGCGGGGGATCCCCGACCCTCGCCGCTAACACAATTGTCGTGTAATGGTTCTTGTTTAAACAGGTGTTGATTACATTTATTGAGGAGTGTCGAGTGACGACGTATTTATCTGGAAGGGAGCGCAAGGCACGCATGCTCGCCCCCCGTGTTTGCTCGGCTTCTCTTTCTTTACCGCTCGCTTCGCGCCGTGTGAGACGATACGTACGGCCGGTGCCACCCGATCCCGTTCCGAGGCCGCGCTTTTATTTTTACCACACTTGCTACATATCAGTACTGGGCTACTCCAGTTTCCGTTACATGAGGAATTCAGCTGCTGACGCGCCTCATACGAGAGCATTTCAATAAGTCACCGATAACTCCATGGGACTAGGCGCATCCGACAAAAAAAAGTATTTAAATCGACAAACTCTGGGAGGTTGTAGGGGACGTCAAAACGAATATTTTTCCCTAATGTCATTTTTTCCTATGATGAGTATTTAAACCGGTAGAGGAAGATTTCTCTGGCGGCAAATTAATTAAACCAACCAACTCTTTTCCATATTTTTTATGACCAAGAGACAACACATTAATACAACCCAATTTCAATTACAGTAGATTTTCAAAAATGCATCCATTGACACGTAAACAAAGGTTATACTGTCGGATCATGTTCTGTCTGACACGTGCAAAAAAATTGTTCAAATGGCTCTGAGCACTATGGAACTTAACTGCTAAGGTCATCAGTCCCCTAGAACTTAGAACTACTTAAACCTAGCTAACCTAAGGACATCACACACATCCATGCCCGAGGCAGGATTCGAACCTGCGACCTTAGCGACACGGGCAAAAACCCCAGGAGTATCCTGAATTGTTCCAGCTGCTGCTACTATCTGGGCAACCAGATTCTCTTCTGGTGCAACAGGGGTTGCGTAAATAAGGTTGTGCATCTCTCCCCACACAAAAAAGTCCAGAGGGGACATATCTCGGGATGGAGCAGGTCATGGTACAGGACCACCTCTGCCAATCTACGTTTCTGGGAACCTTCGGTCCAGGAATCGACGCACACGACGACTGAAATGTGCCGGCGCCCCATCATGTTGGAACAACGTGCGTTGTCTTGTAGGCAACGGGACGTCTTCCAGCAATTCTGGCAATGCTCTGGCGAGAAAATTGTAATATTACCTGCCATTTAATGACCTAAGTAGCAGATACGGCCCAATTAAACAGTCCCCAACAACACCGACCCACACATTAACGAAGAACCGCACTTGATGAGCGCTAGTAACTGTGGCATGTGGGTTATCCTCACTCCAAACATGCGAATTGTACATATTGAGGACTGCATCACGCCCGAACGTTGCTTCATCGGTAAACAACACAGAGGATGGAAATGTAGGATGCATTTCACACTGTTCCAGGTACCTCTGCTAAAACTGTGCTCTGGGTGGATAATCTACTGGTTCTAGGTTGTGGACACGCTGTAAGTGAAATGGACGTAACAATTGCTCTCGAAGGACTGATCTTACATTCATTTGATGCGTCCCCATGTTACGTGCAATTGGACGAGTGCTGATTGAAGGATCCCGTTCCACATGCTACAAGACAGGTGTCTCAAATTGCAGTGTTCTTCTGCTGAATGACCGGGTCTGTTGATAAACCCGCTGTGCAGCTCGTCCGTTGTGGTGCGCTAAGTAGTACGCACCAACCATATCAGTGTAATCACTCCAGGTGTATCGCTCCATTAGTAAACAGAGACAATGCACTACTACAATGGTGGACAGCAGTTGCCTACAACTGAAGACCGTAATACGCCCTCTAACAACTGAAGATCGTAATATGCCCTCTAACAACTGAAGATCGTAATACGGCCTGCAACAACTGAAGAGCGTAATACGGCCTCCGCCGGTTTAAATAGCCCTCATAAGAAAAAATGACATTAGGGGAAAATATTTGTCTTGATGTCCCCTACAACCTCCCCGAGTTTGTCGGTTTAAATACTTTTCACCCTGCATATGTATACAGGGTGATCAAAAAGTCAGTATAAATTTGAAAACTTAATAAACCACTGAATAATGTAGATAGAGAGATAAAAATTGACACATATGCTTGGAATGACATGGAGTTTTATTAGAACACACCCCATATTGCTAGACACGTGAAATATCTCTTGCGCGCGTCTTTGGTAATGATCGTGTGCTCAGCAGCCACTTTCGTCATGCTTGGCCTCCCTGGTCTCCAGACCTCAGTCCGTGCGATTATTGGCTTTGGGGTTACCTGAAGTCGCAAGTGTATCGTGATCGACCGACATCTCTAGGGATGCTGAAAGACAACATCTGACGCCAATGCCTCGCCATAACTCCGGACATGCTTTACAGTGCTGTTCACAACATTATTCTTCGACTACAGCTACTGTTAAGGAATAATGGTGGACATATTGAGCATTTCCTGTAAAGAACATCATCTTTACTTTGTCTTACTTTGTTATGCTAATTATTCCTATTCTGATCAGATGAAGCGCCATCTGTCAGACATTTTTTGAACTTTTGTATTTTTTTCGGTTCTAATAAAACCCCATGTCATTCCAAGCATATGTGTCAATTTGTACCTCTCTATCTACATTATTCCGTGAGTTATTCAGTTTTCAAATTTATACTGACTTTTTGATCACCCTGTATATATCACCCGCAAGAGATATACTCTCATACCGTGCAACATCACCACTAGCCTCGATAGTGGTCTCAATTCAACGAGGAGGAGAGTTCACAAGTTTCTCCAGGTATGTCACTTGTTGCGAACGACTTCGCACACTAAAGAATGGTGCGGCAACTGTCGTCATAAGGAAGCTGAACAGGACCACACATGATACACAACAAACACTGTACCAAGCACGAAAGATGACGTAGCGATGAGGCTCCAAGTGCAAGTGGGCTGAGCGGCTGTCGCCGGCCGTCCTGCAGAGTGAGTCACTAACTATTGCCACCTGGAATAGCTCCGAAAGTATGATAATTTGTGGAACAAATGTTGCATGGGACAACAGGGGCCATAAGATGACGTTGGTTTTTTGTTGCTTGGTGGGGTCGCGTCAGAGATATGAAGATCAACTTTGTTTTTTTAAATGGGATGCTATAGTTTCGTACTTATTTTCTGATAGCGGCTATAGAGACGAATCCAGTGATGTGTAACAGTAAGGTCTTTGAAGGTCAACGAAGGTCAAAAGGTCGCTGAACTTCCATTTACAGAAGGTGTACGAAGTGATGACCATTGGTATCAATACAGTGCTGCAATCTTCTTATCATGGATTGAGTGGTATTCCTTATCAAAGTGGTTCAAATGGCTCTGAGCACTATGGGACTTAACATCTATGGTCATCAGTCCCCTAGAACTTAGAACGACTTAAACCTAACTAACCTAAGGACATCACACACATCCATGCCCGAGGCAGGATTCGAACCTGCGACCGTAGCAGTCGCGCGGTTCCAGACTGAGCGCCTAGAATCGCTAGACCACCGCGGCCGGCTATTCCTTATCACTTCGGCACTTATCGAAGCACATGCTCTGACAACTCTCTCTCGTACATCGTGCAAACAGTAAATATTCGCCCAATACGGCTTATCCATATAACGTGCCATTGATATGCAAACATCATTCGACCGTTTCAAAAATGGTTCAAATGGCTCTGAACACTATGGGACTTAACATCTGTGGTCATCAGTCCCCTAGAACTTAGAACTACTTAAACCTAACTAACCTAAGGACATCACACACATCCATGCCCGAGGCAGGATTCGAACCTGCGACCGTAGCGGTCACGCGGTTCCAGACTGAAGCGCCTAGAACCGCACGGCCACACCGGCCGGCTTTCGACGGTTTCGTAATAGAACACTAATAGGAACGGTAAGACTAGTATCGTCCAATCAAGCGAATTTGAATGATGTATTCCTTCAAAGAGCAAGTCGATATGCTTCTCATTTACGGAGAATGGCGACGAAATTCAGTGAGAGCTAGAGACTTATACGCTGAAAGATATCCTCAAAGTACTCACCCTACAAGTCATACACTTAAACATATGTATGATAAATTGAGAACAACTGGGTCTTTAACGCCGGCCACTGTGGCCAAGCGGTTCTAGGCGCTTCAGTCCGGAACCGCGCTGCTGCTACGGTCGCAGGTTCGAATACTGCTTCGGGCATGGATGTGTGTAATGTCCTTAGGTTAGTTAGGTTTAAGTAGTTCTAAGTCTAGGGGACTGATGACCTCTGATGTTAAGTCCCATAGTGCTTAGAGCCAATTGAATTTGGGTCTTTAGCGCATCGAAAACATATCCGGCAAAGGAAAGTTACTAACGAGGAAACGGAAATTGGTATTCTTCCCACTGTGGTTCGAGATACTTGTGTTAGTTCGCGTCAGATCATAAGGGAATCTGGCATGAACCAGAGTATTGTTGTTCGTGTTCTGCATCGCCATAAAATATCATCCATACCATATCAGTCTCCACCAAGAATTAACTGGTACGGATTGAATGCGTCGCATTGAATTCTGCCGATGAGCTCAATTTCCGATTCAGAGGTATGACACATTTATTAGTTTGAGTTCATTTACTGACGAGGCCACATTCACGAACCATGGAAATGATAATCTGCATAACATGCATTACTGAGCAACTGAAAATCAATGTTGACTGCAGCAAGTTGCACACCAAAAACCGTGGACGGTGAATGTATGGTGTGGGATACAAGAGGACAGACTTATAGGCCCCTATTTCATCGAAGGAGATCTTAATGGTAGGAAGCACACCACATTCCTACAAGAAACATTATTGGAAGAAATACCTTTAGGAACTAGGAACAGAATGTGGTATCAAGACGATGGCTTGGCTCTGAGCACTATGGGACTTAACATCTGTGGTCATCAGTCCCCTAGAACTTAGAACTACTTAAACCTAACTAACCTAAGGACATCACACACATCCATGCCCGAGGCAGGATTCGAACCTGCGACCGTAGCAGTCGCGCGGTTCCGGACTGAGCGCCTAGAACCGCTAGACCACCGCGGCCGGCATCTAGACGATGTGTGTCCGTCACATTTTCGATGATGACGGGAAGTGATTTGCGGAGACAAGTCCCAAAATCGTTGGATTGGACGCGGAGGACATGCATCGTGGCCGACTCGTTCGCCAGACCTGAAGCCTCTAGATTTTTTCTTGTGGGGATTCGTAAAATACATTGTTTATAAACACGTTCCAAGTAGACCTGAAGATGTGCGAGAAAGAATTGTCAGAGCATGTGCTTCGATAAGTGCCGATGTGACAAGGAGTACCACTCAATCCATCAGAAGAAGATTGTAGCACTGCATTGATACCACTGGTCATCACTTTGAACACCTTCTATAAATGGACGTTCATGCATACACGTTATAATACACGTTTGAATACACGTTATAATTGTCGTGAGCGTTAGATACCTTTGTAATTGAACGTGGTGAGTTGATGTTAGTCAAGAACGCCTTTAAGACGACAAAGACGCCATTACCAACACCTCACTCAGTTTGAACGAGGTCTGTAACCGGGCTACGAGAAGTAGGATGTTCCTTCTGCTGTACTGTAGAAAGACTTGGCAGGAATGTAGCCACTTTACACGACTGCTGGCAGCGGTAGTCACGAGAATGTATGGTCGCAAGACGGTCAGGCTCCGGACGGCCATGTGTCTCTACCGAGAGGGAAGACCGTCGTGTTGCTTGTCCTGCGGACTTCCTTGGACTCTGTGCATACGTCCCCCTAACGGCTTCCGCAACGTGGCCTGCTACCCTTGGGAGAACTCGTCCTTTTCTCGAAGTGTCACATAACCTTTTCCGCAAACCGATCATACACTATGTGATCAAAAGTATCCGGACACCTGGCTGAAAATTACTTACAAGTTCGTGGCGCTCTCCATCTGTAATGTTGGAATTCATCGTGGTGTTGGCTCACCCTTAGCCTAGATGACAGCTTCCACTCTCGCAGGCATACGATCAATCAGATGCTGGAAGGTTTGTCATGGAATGGCAGCCCCTTCTTCACGGAGCGCTGCACTGAGAGGTATCGATGTCGGTCGGTGAGGCCTGGCACAAAGTCAGCATCCCAAAACATCCCAAAGGTGTTCTGTATGGTCAGGTCAGGACTCTGTGCAGGCCAGTCCGTTATAGGGGGGTTACTGTCGTATAACCACTCCGCCACAGGCATTGCATTACGAACAGGTGCTCGATCGTGTTGAAAGATGCAGTCGCCATCCCCGAATTGCTCTTCATCAGTGGGACGCAAGAAGATAATTAAAACATCAATGTAGGCCTGTGCTGTGATAGTGCCACGCAAAACAACAGTACGGTATGGTCAGGTCAGGACTCTGTGCGGGCCAGTCCATTACAGGGGTGTTATTGTCGTGTAACCACTCCACCACAGGCATTGCATTACGAACAGGTGCTCGATCGTGTTGAAAGATGCAGTCGCCATCCCCGAATTGCTCTTCACCAGTGGGACGCAAGAAGATAATTAAAACATCAATGTAGGCCTGTGCTGTGATAGTGCCACGCAAAACAACAAGGGGTGAAAGCCCCCTCCATGAAAAGCATGACCACATCATAACACCACCTTCTTCGAATTTTACTGTTGGCTTTACACACGCTGGCAAATGACGTTCAGCGGGCATTCGCCATACCCACACTCTGCCATCGGATCGCCACATTGTGTACCGTGATTCGTCACTCCACATAACGTTTTTCCACTGTTCAATCGTCCGATTTTTACCCTCATTACGCCAAGCGTGGCGTCGTTTGGCATTTCTCGGTGTGACGTGTGGCTTATGAGCAGCCGCTGTCCATGACATCCGAGTTTTCTCACCTCCCGCCTAAATGTCAAAGTACTTGCAGTGCATCCTGACGCAGTTTGGAGTTCCTGTGTAATGGTCTGGATGGATGTCTGCCTATTACACATTACGGCCCTCTTCAACTGTCAGCGCTCTCTGTCAGTCAACAGACGAGGACGGCCTGTACGCTTTTGTGCTGCACGTGTCCTTTCACGTTTCCACTTCTCTATCACATCGGAATCAGTGGACCTAGGGATGTTTAGGAGTGTGGAGATATCGCGTACAGACGTACGACACAAGTGACACCCAGTCACCAGACCACGTTCGAAGTCCGTGAGTTCCGCGGAGCGCCCGATTCTGCTCTCTCACGATGTCTAATGACTACTGAGGTCGCTGATATGGAGTACCTGGTAGTAGGTGGCAGCACAATGCACCTAATATGAAAAACATATGTTTTTGGGGGGTGTCCGGATACTTTTGATCACATAGTGTACATCACTTTTATAATCTTTTCCCGAGGCGGAGCTTTGTGATACTCCGTTCTGAAACGTCTTCTTACAACAACTGACGATTGCGTTTTGTGGTACCGCAAGCAACACTTGCCACGTTGCGCACCATTATACGTCTCCGTTGTTACTGCGGTCACGCCATATTCCCACATAAGGAGTGACATCTCAAGGCGTAGGACTGAAACTTAAGAACACGGCGTGGCGTTTGAAGAGCTTCCAGAGAAAAAGCAGTAAGTAGGTTTCGAAATTATTTACCATTACTTTCAGGCAAATAGTTTAGAATAATGCTATACAGAACCAAATATACCCGTTTTGGCACATACTTTCTCTACTTTTCTACAATGTCGCCTTCGGCATTAAGGCACTTGTCGTACCTTGGCGTCAATTTGTGTATACCCTCAGCATACTATGTGGCCACCTGGCTATTCAACCATTTGCGAAACGCTTGCCTGCAAGATGGTGCTTTGGTTTTGGAAACAGGAAGAAGTCCGGTGGCGCCAGGTTCGGACTATAGGATGGATGCTCGAAGATGTCACACCGGAGTTTCTGACGCAGCAAGGCTTGTTTCTGTCGGGCAGTGCGCGGACGTGCCTTATCGTGCAACAGAACAATTCCACGCGAGAGTGTGCCTCTTCAGCCGTTATGGATAGCCCGACGAAGGCGTTCAAGGATACCACAGTACGCATCACTATTGATTGTTCTGTTGCGGGGCATGAAGTCGAAGAGTAGCACCCCTTCACTGTCCCAGAATACAGAAGCAATCAGTTTTTGAGTTGATGCAGATTTTGAACTTGCGTGGCTTCTGTGGTGACTGAGGATGACGCCACTCGTAGATCGTCGCTTCTTTGTGGTGGTGTTATGAAAAACCCATGTTTCATTTCCCGTAACAGTCTGGTCAATGAACGTGTTGTCATCCCTTTCGTAACACTCCAAGATCGCTAATGTAGCACCCATTCCTACAGCTTCCTAGCCATGCGTGGGCATGCATGACACCCAGCGTGCACATATTTTGTTGTACCCGAAGTCCTGAGTGACAATTTCGTGCACGACTGAACGAGACACTTCCTAACATTGTTCATGCACGTCACTGATCGTGTATCATCGATTGCCTCGAATGATGCGGTTCATCGTTTGTTTCAGCGTACTCAGGGTCGCCCTGCTTTCTCTTCGTCATGGACATACGTTCTCCCATTCTTAAAAATTGCCCTCCACTTTCGGACACTGGCTGCATTCATTACACCTTCACCATACATGGTCACAGAATCTAACATTTTCCACCTACAGAAAATGAATAAACTCTCGCACCTCACAAACGACGGGATTCGCAACCGCCATAGTCATGATCACAGCTATCTCTACACTTTCCATATGACAAGGTCCTACTAAAATAGCATGCGGCAACTGTTCGTATCACAACGAACTAAGGTTGGGATATAGGGTTACTGATGTATCGAAATATAGATTATATCGGAATTTATTATTTGATTTCCTTAATCAATATTCGTCCACCTGATAAAGCGGTAAAATCAATATTTTGTGAGGATGTAATCGCATAATACGCTACCGGCCATTTAATTGCTACACAACGAAGATGAAGTGCTACAGACGCGAAATTTAACCGACAAGAAGAAGATGCTGTGATATGCAAATGATTAGCTTTTAAGAGCATTCACACAAGGTTGGCGCCCGTGGCGACACCTACAACGTGCTGACATGAGGAAAGTTTCCAACCGATTTCTCATACACAAACAGCAGTTGACCGGCGTTGCCTGTTGAAACGTTGTTGTGATGCCTCGTGTAAGGAGGAGAAATGCGTACCATCACGTTTCCGACTTTGATAAACGTCGGATTGTAGCCTATCGCGATTGCGGTTTACCGTATCGCGACATTACCGCTCGCGTTGGTCGAGATCCAATGACTGTTAGCAGAATATAGAATCGGTGGGTTCAGGAGGGTAATACGGAACGCCGTGCTGGATCCCAACAGCCTCGTGTCACTAGCAGTGGAGATGACAGGCATCTTATCCGCGTGGCTGTAACGGATCGTGCAGCCACGTCTCGATCCCTGAATCAACAGATGGGGACGTTTGCAAGGCAACAATCATCTGCGCGAACAGTTCGACGACGTTTCCAGCAGCTTGGACTATCAGCTCGGAGACCATGGCTGCGGTTACCCTTGACGCTGCATCACAGACAGGGGGCCTGCTATGGTGTACTCAACGACGAACCTGGCTGCACGAATGGCAAAACGTCATTTTTTTCGGACGAATCCAGGTTCTGTTTACACATCTTCTTGGTCGCATCCGTGTTTGGCGACATCGCGGTGAACGCACATTGGAAGCGTGTATTCGTCATCGTCATACTGGCGTATCACCCGGCGTGATGGTATGGGGTGCCATTGGTTACACGTCTAGGTCACCTCTTGTTCACATTGACGGCATTTTGACCAGTGGACGTTACATTTCAGATGTGTTACGACCCGTGGCTCTACCCTCCATTCGATCCCTGCGAAACCCTGCATTTCAGTATGATAGTGCACGACCGCATGTTGCAGGTCGTGCACGGGCCTTCCTGGATACAGAAAATGTTCGACTGCTGCCCTGGCCAGCACATTCTGCAGATCTCTCACCAATTGAAAACGTCTGGTCAATGGTGGCCGAGCAACTGGCTCGTCACAATACGCCAGTCACTACTCTTGATGAACTGAGGTATCGTGTTGAAGCTGCATGGGAAGCTGTACCTGTACACGCCATCCAAGCTCTGTTTGACTCAATGCCCAGGCGTATCAAGGCCGTTATTACGGGCAGAGGTGTTTGTTCTGGGTACTGATTTCTCAGGATCTATGCACCCAAACTGCGTGAAAAAGTAATCAAATGCCAGTTCTAGTATAATATGTTTGTCCAATGAATACCCTTGTATCATCTGCATTTCTTCTTGGTGTAGCAATTTTAATGGCCAGTGGTGTATTATTATAATCAATAGCCAACTCATAATAGAGAAAACTGAGCTCTACTTTTTTAAAAAAAATATTGAAGCGTTTATCTCATACGAACGTTACCTACAGTTTTTTATTTTGATCGTTGACAACTATGTATTTTCTTAAACTACTCTCACTGGAAAGTAAAATTGGCGGAAGTATTGGAAATGTGGACGCTAAAAAAAGAGAATAACTCTAGACACTGAAGACATTCCTCCAAAATTATTAACATATTTATGAATACCACCCCCTGGACGGTTAACGTATTCCTCTTTCACACTCTGGAAGGAAATTTCTCAACCTAGTTCCAGTCCATATCAGATAGTTAGGAATTATTTATCTTTTGTAGGGACTCAGTTCCAGCAGAAAAACTAGTTTCAAAAGCTGGTGGAGTGATTTCTATTCAGAGGAGTAGATTGATAGCATAACATGCAAAAAAATTAATTATTTTAAGTCCTTTAGAAAAGAAGTTTTGGAGCTCATAATATTTCCATTTTTATTATCTGTATTTTGAAGTGCTTTTTTCTTTCTATTTTTTCATGTCACAGTATAACTTTTTTTATTTTTTCGTAAGTTTTCTCTATTTATTTGTAAAATAATGTATAATTAACTGCAGTTTTCACTATTTTTATTAATTCATAAAACCCACATCTCATGGTCTTAAATAATACGTGCAATCATAAGTAATCAGAATTAAAAATTCAGTTTCTGGCACAGATGGGTGATAATGTCGATGTATTTGAATTATAGTCGTCTACATCGATATTCCGCATGACGATATTCGATAATACACAGTACTGATATTTTTGATTCGTTGTCACATCCCTACAATGAACGCCAGGAACCAATGTGCGGCTGCCATAAGACAGGTGCGCGGACTGTATGCGGAAAAGTTCTCTACTTTATGGATGGCCCGCATAATTGCGATACGCACCGTGCACATATCATGCACGTGGGCGCCACTCTCAACAAGGCACCTAAAGTGGCCGCTACTAATTGTGATACGCCCTGTATAGAAACCTTAAAGCCGCGGCGCGACTGGTTGGTTGGTTGATTTGTTTAGGGGGACAGACTAAACAGCGAGGTCATCGGCCCCATCAGATTACGGAAGGATGGACGAGGAAGTCGGCCGTGCCCTTTCAAAGGAACCATCCCGGCATTTGCCTGAAGCTATTTAGGGAAATCACGGAGAACCTAAATCAGGATGTGCCGGACGTGGGTTCTGAACCGTCGCCCTCCCGAATGCGAGTCCAGTGTACTAACCACTGCGCCACATCTCTCGGTGGTACGCCTGGCGGTCTTCTCAGCTTGGTGCCCCAAGCGGCGGCTAGTGTCTCTTGGGCCATAAACCGGCCCTCCATCTTAGTTTTTTGCACCATGACGTGGGCCCACACACTCAGGCTACCGTGAATATGCACCAGGATTGTATTTCCAACATTCTCTGAATATTTATTGTGTTTAACGAACTCTAGCCAATAGATCACCAAATCATATTAATTAAAAAACAACTAATAATCGAGAAGGAGAAATGTAATTATCAAAAACAAGAGAGATCATAAAACATAGGAGAAAGAGCAATACTTTCTCACCGAAAAATTTGGAAATACAATTCTGGTGCGTATTCACGGTAATCAGAATGTGTGGGCTCAAGTCGTGGTACGAAAACGGACCTAAAACATCAAAGATCCACCTCCAGCCTGAGCTTCGCCCTCCATACACTGTGCGTTAAACGCCTCATGTGCATCTACATACTCCGCAAGCCACCGTATGGTGCGTGGCGGAGGGTACATTATACCACTACAAGTAATTTCCTTTCCTTTTCCGCTTGTAAATATAACGACAGAAAGATGATTGTCTATATGCCTTCGTACGAGCCTTAATTCCTCTTGTCTTATTTACACATGCCAAAAAAAGTTTTGCATCACCTCTGTTCCGAGAGTTCCGGAATCTGTACAAAAAACTGGAATAGAGATCAACATAAACATCATTTCCGCGCTTCTTATTGCTCACGAAAACCATACTTTGCATGTTGTACCACCATACAGCGAGACCTTCAGAGGTGGTGGTCCAGTAGCACGTCCTCTTGCATTGATGCATGCCTGTATTCGTCGTGGCATACTATTCACAAGTTCATCAAGGCACTTTTGGTCCTTATTGTCCCATTCCTCAACGGTGATGCGGCGTAGATCCCTAAAAGTGGTTGGTGGGTCACGTCGTCCATAAATAGCAAGTTCGATAGTGTTCATGTTTGGTGAACATGCTGGCCACTATAGTCGAGCAATGTTGTTATCCTGAAGGAAGTCATTCACAAGACGTGGACGATGGGGGCGCGAACTGTTGTCCATGAAGGCGAATGGCTCGCCAAAATACTGCCGATATGGTTGCACTATCGGTCGGAGGATGACATTCACGTATCGTACAGCCGCTACGGCGCCTTCCATGACCACAAGCGGCGTACGTCGGCCCCACATAATGCCACCCCAAAACAGCAGGGAACCTCCACCTTGCTGCACTCGCTGGACAGTGTGTCGTTCGGCCTGATCGGGTTGCCTCCAAACACGTCTCCGAAGATTGTCTGGTTCAAGGAATATGCGACACACGCCGGTGAAGCGAACGTGATGTCAATCCTGAGCGGTCCATTCGGCAGGTTGTTGGACCCATCTGCACCGCGCTGCATGTGTCGTGGTTGCAAAGATGGACCTCGCCATGGACGTCGGGAATGAAGTTGCGCATCACGCAGCCTATTGCGCACAGTTTTAGTCGTAACAGGATGTCCTGTGGCTGCACGAAAAGCATTATTCAACATGGTGTCGTTGCTGTCAAGGTTCCTCGGGGGCCACAATCCGTAAGTAGCCGTCATCCACTGCAGTAGTAGCCCTTGGGTGGCCTGAGCGAGGCATGTCATCGACAATTCTTGTCTCTCTGTATCTCCTCCATGCCAGAACAACATCGCTTTGGTTCACTCCGAGACGCCTGGACACTTCCCTTGTTGAGAGCCCTTCCTGGCACAAAGTAACAATGCAGACGCGATCGGACCGCGGTATTCACCGTCTAGGCATGGCTGAACTACAAACGACACGAGCCGTGTACCTCCTTCCTCGTGGAATGACTGGAACTGATCGGCTGTCGGACCCCCTCCGTCTAATAGGCGCTGCTCATGCATGGTTGTTTACATCTTTGGGCGGGTTTAGTGACATCACTGAACAGTCAAAGGGACTGTGTCTAGGATACAATATTCACAGACAACGTCTATCTTCAGGAGTTCTGGGAACCTGGGTGATTCAAAACTTTTTTTGATGTGTGTATATGGTCCTTAAACGAAATGTACGTTGGCGGCAGTATAATCGTTTTGCAGTCAGCTTCAAATCCCGGTTCTCTTAATGTTCTCAGTAGTGGTCCGCGAAAAGAACGTCGTCTTCCTCCCAGGAATTCCCACTTGAGATTACAAAAAATCTACGTAATATTCGCGTGCTGATCGAACCTACCGATGATAAATCTAGCAGCCCCCCTCTGAATTTATTCGATGTCTTCCTTTAATCCAATCTGCTGGAGATCCCAAACAGTCTTAACAATACTCAAGAATAGGTTGCACTAGTGTTCCACAAGTGGTCTCCTTTACAGGTGAACCACACAGTGCTGAAACTCTCGCAATAAACCTTCCCTATCATCCTCCTTACTTGCTCGCTGCATCTCTTATCGGTTCGCAATGTTACGCCTAGATATTTATTCGACGCGACTGTATCAACCAGTACGCTACTAATGCTTTATTCGGACATTACGGGATTGTTTTTCCTACTCCTCTGCATTAAAATACAATTTTCGACATTCAGGGCAAGCTGACATTCATCACACCAACTAGAAATTTTGTGTGAGTCATGTTGTATCCTTCCACAGTCACTCAACGACAATACCTTCCCGTATATCACAGCGTCACTAGCAAACAGCCGCAGACTGCCGCTCACCGTGTCTGTCACATCATTTATGTGTATAGCTTACCGCCAGCTACTTCGCTCGCGTAGACTGTACGGTCTGCACAGTTTTTTTCCTTTAATCGAATTTTTATGGTTTCACAAACTGCACTTTCTAAACTTTTCATGGCAATTAAGGCCGTAGAAGCATGGTCTTTTCCGAATGTACTTTTGATCAAAAAGCGATTCTGATAGCGGGAGTCCAAGGTTTTTGTTACTCATGCATTTTTCTTTCTTGTGATGATTTTTCCATAGAAACTTTCATCCCCTGACATATATTTCTTTATGTCTAACCGATAAGTGAAATAACCATTTTCATAGATTTACCTTTTTTAATACAACGAAATATTTTCCTGAAATTTTTCTTACCCTATTTCACTCCTTAAGCGGTTGAATTGCCAAAAAGAGAGAAGCTAAATACCAATTTTCATAGATATAACTTTAAAAATGCTTTAGTAGTTCTTTAATACTGATTTATTTTCAAAAAGCTGTTCACCCACTATTTTACCCCTTTAATGGTCGAGTTTCCAAAAAATGCTAAAATACGTATTTTTATTTCTGACTAAGAAACCAAATACTAATTTTTATAGTCCTAGCCTCAAAATTTCCTTGGTAGGGACGTATTTTCATAATACCTTTCATCCATTATCCTTAGGCGAGGAATTTCGGCAATCCCTTGTCGAACGAAGCCTACATTATAAGATTCACATCCTCTCCAAATTTCAGGTTCCTGTCCCTAGCGATTTGGGCTAGGCAGTGATGAGTCAATAATTCACTTTGGCCCTATTTCATCCCCTTAGGGGTTGGATTTCCAATTGTTATGGTTTTTCTTTTTTTGTTTCTAATCGAGAAGGTAAATTCAATTTTCACAGATTTAGTTTTAAAAATGCTTTCTTAATTAAATATTTCATAAAACATTTCATCCCCTACTTCAGCCCGTTAGGGGTTGAATTTCCAAAAGCACTGAAACACGCATCTTTTGAATCGTAGCCGAGATGGCTTTAAAAATACCTTAGAAGTTCTTTAAAAATAATTCCTTTTAAAATAGTGTCACCCAGTATTTCACCCTCACGAGGGCTAAATTCCCAAAAACGCTGGAACATTTATTTCTTTATTTCTGACCGAGAATCCAAATACCAATTTTTGTGGGTCTAGTTTCAGAATTGTTCTAATAGCAACATATTTTCAAAAAAAACTTTGAGTCCCTATTTCACCTCCTTAGGGGGTGGAATTTCAAAAAAAAATCCGTTCTTGCACGATACCTGCAGTATAAGATCCACTCCCTCTCCAAATTTCTATCCTAAACGACTTGGGCTGGGCGATGATGAGTCAGTGAGTGAGTCAGTCAGTCAGTCAGTCAGAAAAGACATTGCGTTTTATGTATGGAGGTAAGAGCAGTTCTGTCACACGTCCCTGGGGTACTGCTGAGTATAACCTTCCCGCTGATGAACACTCGCTGTCGAGAACAACGTACTGGGTGAGTCAGTCTGCATTTTATGACAATTCCTGCGGGGAACAGAACCGATTGTCATTGACAAGGCGTGACATTCTTCTACAGAGACTGTCGGTTAAGATCTTTTAACGTACACTGCTCTTATGCCGTGTTACTTACAAGACTGAGAGTGGTACATCATTCCATGTACTCACGTTGGACAGTCCGCGATGGTGCACCAACAAATCCGGCAACTTTGTTCACGGCGTTGTCACGGGCGCGTCCTTTCTGTCGCTCTTTCACGTTTCCACGTCAACCAATGTTACTGCGCTGATTCAGTACATCCGACTGATAGAGACACTCCAAAGTGGCAACTATGTTTTTCTAAGAGTGCGGCTCATATTTTTTCCTGTGAGCTTAAATCAGTGCGCTGTAGATTCCACATGTCAGCAGAAAGGACAATAAAAGGATTCAAACTTCGCCGATAGATGTAGGCAGCTGTGCTGTTGTGCTTCGAAACACAGTTGCAGGATATAGGCGTTGAAGGCCTCCTGATCGATGATTGAAATTCGAAGTGTTATAAAGTTTTTGCATTTTAACAAAAAGTCGCCAACTCTGTTTCATCGTCAACCAGTGGAATTTTACGGAGTGAGTGTAATGTCACGAAACAGATGTAGTCTTGATGCCAGGAATTTAATAGATGCGGAACAGATGTGCGAGACGAGCTAAGGTCAGGACGGCTCAGATCATGTGTGCCGCTTCAAAGGACTGATTGGAACCGATTGTCGCATTCGTGAGGTAGACTAGATACGAACTCAATATCTACACTGACAATGTAGTGGTCATCGCACCGAGTGACGTTTTCTCGCTGGGTACCGCGAAAACTCTCGGACGTGAATCAAGTCAAGTGAATGGAGTTGTCTCTCCAGCACTTAATACGGTATCAAACGTAGGGTCTTCCATTTCTGCAGTGTATCAGCACCGAGGACAACACGTTGTTGCATCATGTGACACATGAGATGAAGAAAGCATCAATGTGATAGAGAGACAGACTCCCGTATGGACGACATTGTAATAAGCATCCCTGGCGTAGAGAAACAGCTGAAAGAGTTGAAAATAAATAAGTCACCGGGTCCACATGGAATCTCAGTTCGAGTACACAAAGATTATTGTACGGCATTGACCTCTTACCTAGCTTGCATTTATCCGAATTTCTCGCCCAGCCCAATATCCTAAGCGACTGGAAAAAGGCGCAGGTGACTCCAATATATAAGAAGGGCAAAAGAACAGACCTGTAGAATTACAGACCAATATCTCTAACTTCTGTTTGCTGCAGAATCCTTGAACATATTCTCAGTTCGAGTATAATGAACTTTCTTGAGACTGAGAAGCTTATGCTCACGGATCAGCACGGTTTTAGAAAACATCGCTCTTGCGAAACTCAGCTTGCCTTTCTCTCACATGATATTGGTACTGTGAACTATGGATGAAGAGCAACAGGCAGATTCCATATTTCTAGATTTCTGGAAAGCATTCGAAACGGTGCCCTATTGCAGGCTCTTAACGGAGATACGAGCATATGGAATAAGTTTACAGATATGTGAGTGGCTCGAAGACTTCTTAAATAACAGAACCCAGTATGTTATCCTCGATGGCGAGTGTTCAACGCAGACAAGGGTATCGTCAGGAGTACTCCAGGGAGTGTGATAGAACCGCTGTTTTTCTCTATATACATAAATGATTTGGCGGATAGTATGGGTAGCAACCTGCAGTTGTAAGACAAGACACGAGAAATTAGGGCTCATGCGGAGGCATATAGACAATCGTTTTTCCCTCACTCTGTTTGTGGGTGGAACAGGAAAGGAAATGGCTAGTTGTGGGACAGGGTACGCTCCACCAAGCACCGTACAGTGGTTTGCGGAGTATCTATGTAGATGTGGACACCCTTGTCGCAGTCGGTAGCTGTACCTGTTTTCTTCACGAGAAGTCTGTGCACCATCCCTATTTGATATTTACGTCCTCGAGCACGTGAAGAAAAGGTACCCTCATCGTTGGACTACAAGGTTAGGTTCTGTCTCGTGCCGGCACGACCGCCGGATCTCACTTCCCTGTAATTTCTTCCTATGGTTTTACCTGAAACAGTCGGAGCGTGAAAACGCAGTAGACAATGAAGAACCACTAGTTCTTAGCTGCGCGTCTATCTGTACAACTGGTAATAAAGAATCTGAGAGACGGTGCCAAAATTTTATGCGCCGTTCAAGGCAACCACACCTGCTCCTCAGCACCGATTTCGTCAAAATTTTATTACCAATTTTTTACGCTACTTACACTGTAAATAAATCGAAACATGAACAAAGTATCTCACTTCCTGAAAAATTATTGACAACAGCTCTTTTGGACCGAGTATTCAAAAATTAGTGGATGAGTACGCGACAGAATATAGTTATGTCGTCATTACTTCGTCAAAATCTGGAGAACTTACAACAGCCTAGTGCAAACTTTTTTTTTTTTTTAACTAGTGCGATGAAGCCCCAAGTGCAAGAGAACAAATTTCTTCTGTTAACTGACTTTTGGGAATGACAAACAAATTCACAAAATAATACGACGAGATTTTTCAAGACGAAAAATGACTGACATAGTGCGGTCATCAAGTGATTCCCCTCAAACGTACTCGACTATTGCAGCGCTGCGATGTCTGTTTTTATCGTCAGGTAAAGAATTTCATCAAAAAGATTCAAAATTACCGTTATAGAGAGAGAAAACGAAATCATATCCAGAGAGGAATGCATAAAAATATATTCCATTGGCAAAATGAAGCATTTACTCTTGGTTTTCTCCTAAATTGTGCCATGAAAGAGAGACCCTTTTATGAATGTACACAAAGCATTTTTTTCTATGCAAAGTTTAAAACAATCGCGTAATTGTATAAATGCATCGCTTATAACGTGTGCGAGATGCCGAGAAAATTATTCTGCCCTGGTTTTTGCTATGAATATCATCCCAGCATATGCAAAACATCAACTGTAAAATCATAAAAGTATCTAATTTTTTATTCGAAGTTCTCATGTACGTCTTAGAATACCTTTCTGGAAATTTAACTGCAATCCCAAATTTTCCTTTGCCTTTCCTTTACATGCGGTTCATGAAAACACTAGCTTAACGCCCACTGCTCCACTCGCGACGCATTTTTACAAAACACTTTTCAGCTCCCATTTCACCCTCTTAGGGGTGGAAATTTGAAAAACCCCATCTTAAGCGACGCCTGCATTTTAAGATCAGCACCCTCCCCAAATTTGAAGTTCCTATCCTTAGCGGTGTGGGCTTGGCGATGATGTGTCAGACGCGCATAGGGGTCCAAAAGCAGTGCTACACATACTTTTTTAGTTGTATCTCACTCCATTAGGGAGTTAAGTTTCCAGAACCACTGAAACACGTATTTTGTTTATTTCTAACTGAATCATAACACTAGTTGTCATAGATGTAGCTTTAAAAATGCCTTAGTAGTTCTTTAATAATGATTTTATCTTCAAAAAACTTTACCCTGCTGTTTTATCTCCTTAGTGGTTTACCTCTGACTGAGAAACCAAATTCTAATTTTGTAGGTATAGCTTCAAAATGCATTAACAGCACATATGATCACTTAGGTGTGGAATGTCGAATAACCATTTTTTAAAATGCCTAGTGTAAAGACCCACACTAGTGGTTTGGGTGGGCTATGATGAGTCATTCAGTGAGTCAGTCAGTCGGGACATTGCCTTTATATGTAGAGATTAATAAGTACAATATATTGGGCATTATTTCGGTCTATTTGCAGTGTAAGAAACGCAAAAATTGGAAATAAAAATAAATTTTTGCATTGGGACTATCCAACGAGCGTCTGATTATTCGCAGTGTCAGAGATAGTTTCACTGTCAACACGTGACGAATGGTGCTGCCCTCTATTCGCTCTATAGAGACGGGATCTTCACGGCCTAGCGGCTTGTCGTTGGCTCACCTCGCAAGATGTTGCCCACAGTCGGCAACGAAACTTCAGGAGGAAGAATTTCTACTGTTCGACCATGGCCTCTTAGCCCGGAAGTTTTAATTAATGAAGACGCTGGCCGTGAAACCCCACAAGTTACGATTCGTCCGATTACTGTTCTGCACACTCTGCGCGGCGCCAACTGCAGCATGGAAATCACGCTAACATAAATGTCTGGCGCCTCGCCTGACCCGCATCGAAAATGCTAGCTTCTCTAAACACTTAACCATCTGTAGCTCCCACTTCTGTGAATTTTATCTCTGCCCAGGCACTGCACAAACCACAAATTTGGACGAAATCGGTGATGTCGACTAGATGCGGCCCCTTATGAGCTAGGGAGAGAGAGAGGGGGGGGGGGGGGGGGGGGGGAGAGGGAGGGACGGGGTGGAGAGGGCAACTCATATTCCTTTCGCGGTCAATAATATAATCGTTTTGAGGTTTCATGACAAATGGTTCGTGGTGCACTTTCTGCTACTCAGTATCCATTTCATGTTCTGGCTGTCTGCAAACTGGCACTGATCAGATACGTATGTCTGTCTGGTGGAAGTTAGGTCTGTCACGTTCATTATTATCTATGGGGGACGAGGAGGGCAATTGGCAAGTGGATACATCGATGGCGTCATTGTATGCGTGCTTTGAGATTGGCGGTAGTCATTTTGCACAGTTGCTATGAGCTTTAAAGTTGTGTCTCACACACACAACCAGCGCACCTCACGCACGCATGACCACCAGCTCCAGCATCTCGAGCTGGAATCTGGATCATCATCTCCGTCACGTTTGATAGCACACTAGATACTTCACAAACCAATCAAATTTCTCAAGTAATTCGTTATATACATATTGAATGTTCAGAATTCACAGTAGAGGAATCCAGTACTGACTTCCTTCTATTACAAAGGACATCAGCTGAGGAAATTACAAAACAGATTTGTGACAGGTCTGCAAGGATATGGTCTAAAACTGAACTACTGTTTGGACAAGGATATGACAATGCTGTAACCATGACTGGACACGTTACTGGTGTTCAGAGATGTATTTTGGATGTAAATCCCAAAGCAGCGTTTGTGTCATGTAGCAGTAACTCACTCAGTCTCGTTTGACTATATGCAGCAATAGCTGGAACAAAATCGGCACTTTGCAAATTGTGTACACATTTTTCTCAAGATCCACACATAGGTGGAGTGTTCTTAAACAACGTGTTCTAATTAAGGTGAAGAGATACTGTGATAAGATGGAGCCCAAGATGTGAATCCGTGCACGTTCTTGCCGAGCACATTGAAAGCATTATAGAAGATTTGGAAGTCTTGGGAAATGGAACAGAAGAAACACAGAAACCAAAGGAGATGCAGACAGTTCATTGGTTTGGTTTATGACCTACCCTTTGTTTCAGTTCCTTTAGTTTTGGAGTCCTGTACTTACTGCAGTGAATGATGCTCAGCTGTCCCTACAGCAAAGAGGCTTTTGACATGGTCACTGTGCTCGAAAGCCGAATGCACAGACTCTACACTCAGGCCATAGTGCAGAAACTCGACGTGACATGGACTCAATAAATTGCTAGAAGTTCCCTGCAGAAATATTGTGCCACGCTACATCTACAGCTGTCCATAATTGCGAAAGTATTGACAGTGCAGGACGTTGTGCATGAACTGACCTCTCAATTATGTCCCATAAATGTTCAACAGGATGTATCTTGGGCGATCTGGATGGCTAAATCATCCGCCTGAACTGTCCAGAATGTTGTTCAAGTCAGTTGTGAACTATTGTAGCCCGTTCACATGACATTGTTGTTTGGGAACATGAAGTCCAAGAATGACTGAAAATTGTCTCCAAGTAGCCGAACATAATCACTTCAGTTGAACCAAAGAACCCTGTTCATTCTGTTTAAACAGATCCCACTTCCATTATGGACCCATCACCAGCTTACCTAGTGCCTTGTTGACAAGGTGGCTCCATGGCTTCATGGAGTTTACACCACACTTGAATCCTACCGTCACTTCTTACTAGCTGAAGTCACAACTCATCTAACCAGGCCATAGTTTTCCAGTCATCTAGGGTTCAACTGGACAGGTGCTGCAAGTGATGTCATGCTGTTAGCAAAGGCACTTGTGCCAGTCATCAGCTGATATAGCCCATTAATGCCAAATTTCACAGCACTGTCCTAACAGGTATGTTCGTCATACACCCCACTTTGATTTCTGCAGTTATTTCACACAGTACTCCTTGTCTCTCCTACTGGTCGTTAAGTGAAGACTGTCAGCCACTGCGTTGCCCGTGGTGAGAGATAATGCCTAAAATCTGGTATTCTTGGCATACTCTTGACGCTGTGTGTCTCAGAATATTGAAATCCTTAACAATTTCCAAAATGGAATGTCCCACATGTCTAACTCAAACTACCATTCTGCGTTGAAAGTCTGTCAGTTCCTGTCCTATAGTCATAATAATGTTGCAGACATTTTCACACGAATCACCTGAGTACAAATGACAGCTCCCTCAATCCACTGCCATTTTATACCTTGTGAATGTGATACTACTGCCGTCTGCACAACTGCATATACCTAACCCATGATTTATATACTTTGGTGTAATTTGTCATGAAAGGCATCATTTTCTAGGCACAAAAGCAATTGAGAGAGCCATACTAAGAAAGCCATACCATATATTTGGTATTTGAACAGAAACAGGAATCATAAGATGAAAGAAGTTGACTCTGGCTTAAATTTAATTCAGGAAACTCATCAGGAACAGCTTGAGGAAACAGACAAGCTAACATCGAAATTCAAAATAAAGTATGGTACAAATGGATATATTTCCTGAGCTATTCTACTTCCATCAAATTCAAGTAATACTGGATGCAGAAAAAGGTAAATTCATTGTTTGAAACATACAGTGTTTACTTGATAAATATTGCAAATTGAATGCTTCAGCTATGATTGCTGAATTACGTACATCATATTAGATACCAAATTTCCTTATTTAAAAAAGTTTGACGCAACTTCTCTGCCATTGCAGTGTGGGTTCCTGATCTTCAAAATTCAGCAAACTAGATCTTAAAAGTATTCTTACAACAGAATGAAAAAAAACTAAGGGCCACCCTAATATACATTTAACAGCTTTCCTTCAGATGCCAATAGTATGCCTGGGGAGAACTGAAAGCCTTGGTCACAGAAACTATTTGTTCCTCTGACCCATTAGCATTTTTATGCAACAGGACAATGTCAGACTTGTTCCTTGAACCATCTATCACTAATACCAAAGATATGTCGGCCGTACACAAAACTAGATATGACACAGAATTCAATTTTGAAGTTAAATGACTTACTATATTCTTGTGCCTCTGCAATATTGCAACCCTTGCATTAGATTTAAACTGCATTAGATTTAAACTGCATTAGATATACATTTACAGTGATAATTGACATCACCAAGAAATTACTGTAACTCCTTCAGTTTTCTTCCTATTTCAGTTCTATGCCTACCTTGCAGAGTGTATCACCAAACATTCAACACTAATATGAAAATCTTTGCCTGCCCTAACCCTCTCTGCCACACTGCCCATTTATATCAGTTTTTATGACGTGAAGAAGCAGCATACAATTCCAAGAGTTAGGGGTATAACTTTTATTTATTTATTTATTTATTTGAGTCTACTGACTTCAATGGGAGCCACACCTGCTGTAGGTGAGCACTGGCTCATCAGTGTCACTATTAATGAGTTAAATGAACCTCAATTTTAAACTTAAATAGCAGTTTATACATACTTATCTCAATTTAAGAGACAACATACACACATTTTCTTTTATACTGTTGAATCTGTTGTTGTGAGTTCATCAAGATAATTATTGTATGATATGCAGTGGAACTTCGATTTTACATACTCCAATTTTACGTTTTTCGTGATTATTTTACGTTTCTTCCTGGTAAGGTTTACCATGATTCTATGTTCTTAATTGACATCTCGCTTCACTTCAACCCATTTTCTTCCTATTGACATTTGATATGACTGAACAATTAATTAGTGGTACAAAAGAAAGACCATTTGCCACACAGGTGGTGGTGGAGTTAATGAAATATTTTTGGCCATTGCAGAAAGGGAGAAGTGAGGGTGGAAATGTCGATGTAACACACAATCGGCGATGCTAACACAAATTGCAACATTTACGAGGGTAATCCTAAAAGTAAGGTCTCCTACTTTTTTTATAAGTTTGTGTGGCAGTTGGTCATACTGTTATGAAGAGTGCTTCACGCTCTGTGTGTAAACATGCGCACTCCGCACTGAGGCACTCAGTCTTGGCTTGGCAGCCATTGAGAACGGAGCTCCTGTTGGATGTTACCACCAAGTGCAAATTGCATGCAGTTATTCGGTTTTTGAATGCAAAGGACTCTGCACCGATTGAAATCCATGGCCAATTGACAGAAGAGTATGGGGAGTCGTGCATGGATGACAAAAATGCTCGTAAGTGGTGTAGAGAGTTTGCAGCTGGTCATACCGAAATTCATGACTAACAAAGGAGCATCAGACCGTCAATTTCTGAGGAGACAGTGTTGAAGGTTGAGCAAGGCATGCTTCAAGATCGGCGGATCACCCTGGATGATCTCTGCACGTTGGTTCCTGAGATTTCCTGAAGCACCGCTCACAGAATTTTAATGGAAACATTGAACTACCGGAAGATGTGTGCAAGATGGGTGCCATGCATGCTGACCGAGGACCACATGCAGCAATGAGTTTACGCTTCCCGCGCATTTCTTCACCACCTTGCAGCCGAACAGGACAACTTTTTGGACTCAATTGTCACGGGTGACAAAACCTGGGCATACCACTTTACACCTAGGATCAAGCAACAATCACACCAGTGGTGGCACCCTTCTTCGCCAAAGCCGCAGAAATTCAAACAAACACAGTCTGCCGGTAAAGTCATGACAACCATCTTTTGAGATCAGAAAGGGGTATTGTTGGTCGACTTTATGCCCACTGGGAGCACAATTAACGCTGACAGGTAGTGTGAGACTCTGAAAAAAATTAAACAGGCAATTCAGAACTGGAGAATAGGAATGATGAGCAAGGGCGTACACATTCTCCATGAAAACGCTCGCCCACACATCGCTCAGCAAACTGTTGCTCTCCTGCAACAGTTTCAGTGGAACACAATCACCCACCCATCCTATAGTCCTGACTTGGTGCCCAGTGACTATCACCTGTTCCCTAAGTCAAAAGAACATTTGGCCAGAAAGCGATTCAGCTCCAACGATGAGGTGAAATAAGAGGTTCATAACTTTCTGAACAGCATGGCGGCGTACATGCTGCCTGTGCGCGGTTGGTTACCAACCATGCACAGGCAGGGTGATGACTCCAGCAAGCAACCAAATGGTGTAAATTGCCCTGAAGATGACCCCATCGCGGGTTGAAACCGGTTGACGGCAAAATAGATAATGCGATTGTGACTGTCATTTTGAATAATTGATTAAGTAATTAGTATCTATATGAAAGCACAATTTGAAAGATATGTTCAACCGCATCAGTTTGAAGTGTCTGATGGAGAAAAATGATACATCTTTTAGTGTGCTGAATCAAGTGGTGCCAATTACTTCTGTCAAATTTGGACATATATATAAATAAATGAACATTAAACATCAATAGTTCAAACAAAAGGTGCACATACGACACTATAGTTTCAACTAAAAGTGGACACTTGATTATAAACCTATAAGATGCTTGGATTTCAACACTTGACTGGCTAAAACTGTCATGGCAACTATCATTACGCTTTGTTTTGATGTTTATGGACATAGTAGAGTTTCTTAACTTGCTACTGTGTAAACATTCTGTTCTAATGAATCAGTTTTAGTACCAATGAACCAAAAATAGAATCTTCGATAGAAGAAGCAGCTTCAGATAAGGTAAGGATTTCCGTATCGGACCCAGTGAATTGGAAACGCAGTATTCAAAAGAAACAGTCGTACACTATTATCAACTGTCTTCCTCTAGAACTTACAACATAGAGCACAGAATTGTTCTACTTTCATTTAGCATATTTACACTAAATCCATTTTTGTCCTTTCTGCTGGTATTCAGCTAATGGTCAACCTTCGTATTCCACATGCAGCCACCAAAGGGGATTGCTATGTAGGTTGCTCACTATGAATGATATTACAGAGTTTCACAGTTCCTTTTATGTGATCCCTGATAAAGGGATTCAGGATGCATCCATATTGAAGTATGTGATAATTAAAGTACCTAGGAAGGTGAATACATGATGCACGTGGAAACCTAAGGGCTTTACATATGAACATACAATTCGAAACAAAGCTGGTATTTACACATCTGTCTGCCAAGATATTTTTCTAAAGTCCTCAAAAAAAATTACTAAGCATAGAGTAATAGGTGTGTTTACAAGATTCACAAGTGGTCACACTCATGTGCCTGTTTAAACTCATGGAGGAGATTACATGGGGAAAAAAGTATGGAGGAAAGTGAGAAGCTGTAAAATCATTCATCAAAAGCCTGAAAGGCTGCGAAAGTCATTACAGCATGAGAAAGAGTGCAATGATCTATTATCTCATCTAAGTACTGGGAAACTTTTCAAAGCCTGCCTGACTTATATGTTAAGAAGGAATTTTTAGCAGTAAATCCAGCATAACATTTTCCTTGCCTACCATAGATGAATGTAGCACTTGCTTGAAATTTGATGTCAAGATAGAGGAGGCTAAGAAAGACATTGAAAGGAAGAAAAAACTGGATACTGAGAAAGTAGTTGATATAAAACCAGCAAACAGCTTTTTTATAACACTTGAAAACTAAAGACGATGATTGTTTCTTGATTTCTTATGACAATCAAAAGAGCCTTGTCTTCTGAAACTTAGTGACTAATCTCTGTACTATGGTAGACAGTTGTAATACTATAATTTGTCTGTCACAAAAGGTGCGTAAAATGGTTCCCTGGACCCTGATATGTTACAGTATACACTTGGATTGAATATCAGTGCAATAAATCAGCTAATGAAGTTGCATCAGTCATTTTTAACGTGTTGAATAGTTGCAAACTGACAGATCAGAAGAGTTTATGACTTGTCACACAATACAATCTGGTGATATTGGTCGCAGAATCACTGTGAAAGAAGATAAATGACAGGATGTGAATAAGCTACTTCAAAAGCATTTTGGTACAGCTTGGCGAGACACAGAAAAACAATGAGAAAACCCCATGTAGTGATGAAAATTGTGATGATAGTGAGTGCCCCAGTGATCCAGGATTTGCTGACCAATTGGACACTGTGGCCATTGCAATTGATTGTTAATTAATGTTTAAAAATTAAATTATCTTTTTCAATTTTTCAGTAGTTTTGAGGACGGATGTCAGACACACATTTCATCAATATTTTTATACCACACTTGAAACTAGCTTTCATTTTATGAATTATTAGTTATGCCTATTCATTAAAACCTAATAACAAACATTTTCTTTTTAGCTCTTGTAATTGTAATTTAGCAGTAATGATCAAAGTGTATGAAAAAGCTCATTTTTAATAAAACACTCTAAACATGTTTGTTCCAAACATGAACTTCTACTGCTATTTTACAATTAAAAACAGACAAAAAACAAATTCCAAAATGAACACGGACATCTTGATTTTCAACAATAAAATTGAAAAATTTAATGTGAAAAGTTCTGCATGGGTAAAGCTAATGTAATCAAAGTTGACAACTGTAGTTTTAACATAATGACAGTCTGCACAAACAAAATGTTCAACATGTTATGACAATATCTCCAGCCACTTAGAAACTATAATTTTACTTTTAACATTTAATCCAATTCAAGGTTTGGATAGTATTTTCAGTTCATATAATAAGAGTACTATAATCTTACAAACAAATTGATATGCCAGTTTTTGTCTACTTAAAAACTCCAAAATAATCAACACTGCGTCATTTTAAACAACTCATGCATTTCAGTCAAAATTCCTTCATTTTTGATCACCTGAATAAATTGAAGCAGTAAATAAAAGCTTCATTCTTTTCATAATCAGTGTAAATATTTATATCTGTTCCTTCTCCTTTATCCTGTGATGAAACCATGGCCAAATGACACTTGGCCGCTCAACAGCTGGATTTAATCAGTTCATCATCTCTCTTCTGAAGCTCTTTTCCCTAAAATGCCACCAGATTTGTGGTTGAAAATGGCTCCTGGATTGCCAGACCACCACTATGTTTCATGGTTATATGTAAATAAGAAGGATTTGGACGATGTTCTTAAGGAATGTCTTTACACCCTAAGTGGATGGGTTTACGCCACCTTGAATTCCAGAAGCTTCAAGTGTTGATAGTGTAGACTAGTCTATTATGGAAGTGGCTGGCATACTTGGCACATAAGTTCTAGAAATATTACTGGGTTAAAGGTAAATATCCCTGCAGCTTGGGATCCAATAAGTGCTTTTTTTATGCTGCTAGGAGATAGACCTCCTGGAAAAGCTTTACAGTTTGGTAAATTGAGACTATTCTCCCTGGGTTGTTCTTCAGCTGCTTTCTTATTTTATGACTGTATTATGTATCAAGTGGTCGAAAGAATGTAGAGTCCAATGACCAACACCATTGGATACAATGTGATGGCAGACACAACAAAACAAATCCATTTTCTTTAGCCCACGTTTCTGGAATTTAATCTGTTTCGTCTTGCTCGCACAATACAAGGACACAGGCGTAGCACGTGCGCACGCACGCACTTACTCATGCTTGTGCACTCTAGCTGGAGAAACGATTTACTCTGAAGGGCCAGCAAGTTTTCTTCTCTTTTGTGTGTGCCTGTCAATGAGTCGATGCTTCTGCTATTCTGCAAGTGGTCTTCTTCTTTACATTCTACCAGAATTTTCCTACTATATTTATGTTGCCTTTCTTACAATTCATGTTGTTTGCAAAACAGAAAATTTATTCTATGCTCCTCTTTCACTAGCTCATCACCTGTAACTAAGTAAATTTTTATGTGCAATGCTCCCATGTCATCTGTTTCCTAATTAATTATGTGATTCTACCTATTTTATTTATTCAGTTATTTATGTTAAAAAATTTAGGTTGCACTGGTAAATGTGCTTCAGCTTTCTCATGACTAACATCTTTAAGACACATAACAGTAATGACCTTATATGAACATTTATTATTACTTTATTACAACAATTTAATGCAAAACAGTTACAAATCGAAAGGAAACAAATCAACAGAAATATAACAAGGTAAATAAAAGGAGGAAACGAGCACAGAATATGCTGAGTAAAAATTATGAATCTTCAATTTCAGCTGAGTGCAGGCACTAACAGGAAACTACAGGTTTTACCATTATTTCATGAGGTATGGCAGGTTATTTCATAATTTAATACTTATGATACACAATTACTTGGCATAAAATTCTGGGGCATGGGGAGGGCAGAAAATAATTTGGACCTTAAGTATCAAGTACATCATCAATGTAGTTATGAAAAAATATAATCTTAGGACAAACATGTAAGACTGTTCTTCCTGAAGAGTCACTGGAACAAGCATAGTGAGTGATAAACTTAAATTCACCTCACAGAAAACCTGAGTAACTATCTGCAGGCAATGGTTACATGATTGCAGATAAATGCATTCTTTACATATCATACAATAACATAAAATGAGATGAGGACTATAACAGTAATTAACATATATAATATTATGTCCTGAACCATTTTGCTTTCCATTTGTCTGGACTAACTCAAGTCATAAGCAGCTTGTAGTTTTTCATTACACACACACACACACACACACACACACACACACACAGTTTAGACAACAAAGTTAGTAAAGAGATAAAATTCAAAATAGATTCTTTATATAGTGAGGATAAAAACAGTTCATAGTTCTATTACAAGATCTTCCAAAAGATATGATTTTACCATCTATTCATAGAATCTTTTGCGTTGCACTTCAGTATTGAAGGTAACCCATAAGAAATTGCAATATATACAGGGTGGATCACCCAAAACTTGCACCACAAATATTTCAATAATGGAAGGCACCACTGATAGGCAGATGTCACAGAATGTAATAGTAAGTAGGGGGTCGGGCTATGCAGCCCATACATAGAGTGTTACCAACTTCTAATGTGTATTTATTTAAGACAGGTACAAATATTTCAATGAAACAATGGCTACTGACAGTCCACAATCAAAGTCAGCTAAGTTAGAATGCCAGTGGTGTTTGTTGCAGGAGTGTAGTGCAAACAGTTTACAAGATATCATAATTTGAACATTGTAAACACTGGCAGTTGTTTGTTTCATGTTGTAGCACAAATGAATGCAATTTTCACATGGGTGCTGCCCTACACAGAAGTTAATAAGCCTCCAGAGGTGTTGTGTTGTTCAATGGGAGATTGCCTAGGACAAATGAAAGAAACAAAGATGAATGCAGTACCTCTGTGCTCAAATTGAAAACCATCAGTGTCAATACAAGCTTGTAGTCTGCAATGCAACAATTGCTGCACACTTTCTAGCATTTCAGTAGAAATTGCAAAGCAGGCAGCAGTAATACATTGTTTCATATTATCTGTAATTGCTTGAAGAGGTCAATGTCTATTGGGATACCTTTCGGCATACAGGGTACACGAAACAACGGCATACTTCCTGTATTCGCCATGAAGCATGAGCATGTTAACAGCTGTCAGAGTTTACAATGTTCACAGTATGGTAACTTGTAAACTACATGCACTATCTTTCTGCAACAAACACCACTGACATTCTCATTTTGCACCATTTTTAGGAATTTACTGTCAATAACCATTGTCCCATTTAAAAATCTGTAACTATTATAAAAAAAACTGCACGTATGTCCATGTCCCAAAATCAATGTATTGGCTACAAATACGGGCCCTTGGTTGCAAATTCAGTTCTGTGAAAACCACGTAATGATAGTGCTTCCTTATCCAAACTATTTGTGGTGCAAGTGTTAGTTGATTCACTTTTTGTATCTCCTGTTACGTCATCCAAAGAGTGAGGTGCAAAAGCAAGGTTGGTATCTCGCAACTTAACCCCAAGAACAGATAGCGGCTGCAAGTCGCATCAACGAATGAGCGACACAGGCGTAGCCGCGCCCACAAACTTTTTCTATGCAGCTGCAATGTCTTCATCTACTTACAGCTGAGCACAGTACTGCTCAGCCCAGTTCACGATCATCAAGTAAGGTAACAGCTGTGTAATCAATGTCTTAGGCAGAATTATAAGTGAAGTTATGTCACTTGTACTTCAAGTGAAGAGACTTGTAGTTTGTCTGTATCGAGTGATATGTTAATGTTCAGAGGCAGTTTTAAATACTCATGACATTTTTGTGAAAATGGACTGTACAAAGTTAAGTAAATCTTCTTATCTATGCCTTGCTTCTGTTACCCCTACTATACACAGCAGCTGACTCCTACAGTACATCCTAATTCTAAAATAAAAATTGCATTTATAAAATAATCAGCTTTGCATCCATATGATTACAATATGCCAAATAAAAAATTTATTTATAATGTACAATACAGTAAAAAAGTTATAAAGCAATTACAAAATATAACAACATTAACCATTTCAGCAACTGGTATTTTATACCATTCAACATGAAACATTATGAATTTGATATTTTATATCATGACAATAAGAATCTTATTGTCACTCCACTGGTTTATTTGTTCATCAGCTAGCTTGAAATACTTCCTGCTAATGCCTCTGTAGATGTGTGGAATGACATTCTTTACTTTTAATACTCACTTTTGTAAAAAATACAAATTCAAAACTGAGTTTTGAAATGAATTAATACCGAGTTAAAACAATTCGAAAATTCTCTGTAATGAGGTGATCATCTTGAAATATTATTACAATATTGACTTCAAAATCTGAAAAAGGAACAAAGAATCAATATTTATGTAATTCTAAGAAAATACATTAAATGAAAGTTGCAGTTCTCTTACTGTCACATAAAGCACTTACAACGTATTAATTATTCTTACAATTATCCAAGCTAATCTATCAATTTTCTGTGAAATATGAAAACATATGCAAGTATCAGGGACAAACTTTTGATATGAGAAAGAGAAAATTCAGGAATGACAAAGATTCACAGCAAGGACTTACATAAGCAGCAAGACTTACACATTAGAACAATTATCACTTTGGTGAATGGATGTGTAAGACAACTATTTTGCATCTTCAGCTTTTAGAAAAATGTGCATGCTTTTAAAAGAAATTAGTCTTTAATTTTCTTCTACTTTATTTTAAACAAAGTATCTTATGTTTTTTATTGATCTCCACTTGGCACTCCTGGCTTCACATTTAAGATTAGTGATATACATCATAGCTGTTACTATAGTTACAGAGTTTTAATATTTATTATTTTGCAGAGCAAAAAGAACTCAATAAAGTAATGTTACATGAAATAATCTGTAAGTTCTTGTCTGGCAATCGACTGCTTCCAGTCACTATTGACTGGTGTACAGTATATTCAATAATTCTTCTAATAAATCAAGTCATGTCTTACTGATATTCTTACAATGGAAAGAGAGATTAATGAGTATGATGTCATGAGAGTATTTATCATATGCTCAGAATATAATGTGAAGATTGTTAGGTTTTTCTATTTTCTGGATCTGAACTGGCAAGTCGTGTCCAACATGCCATGTTTCAAACTGGATTCCAACCAAAAAATACTGAAAGTTTGCTACAAATTCTAAAGCAATAAACTGCTGCCTTTGTGTGTGGATCACACTTGTTTAGATTTGGCATCAACATGAACGTAACAACTAAAAATTTACATTCCAAATTCAGTAAGTGTTTGGAATTTGTTTTGGTTTGTAGATGAAACTGTTGCACGTAGGCATGTAATGGAAAATTGCAAAATAAAAACTGAAATTTCTCATTCTATAACAGAAACAGATCTACATTTACATCTACACTCTGCATACCACTGTAAAGTGTATGACAGAGGGTACATCGCACTGTACCCATTCCATTCACGTATGGAGAAGGAAAAATCATTGTATAAATGCCTCTGTGCATGCTGTAATTACTGATAATCTAAGTTTGTCCTCACATTCCCTATGGGAGCAATATGTATGAGGTTGTGGTGCATTCCTAGAGTCATCATTTAAAGTCGGTTCTTGAAATTTTGTTACAAGAATTTCTCAAATGTTTCCATCTATCTTCAAGAGTCTGCCAGTTCAGTCCTTTTAACAACTCTGTGATGCTCTCCCATGTGTCAAACAAATCTGTGATCTTTGATGATCCCATTCCCAGAATACATTCAATATCCTCTTCTAGTCCTATTTGGAATGGGTTCCACACACTTGAGCAATATTTTAGGATGGGTTAAATGACCAGTTTGTATGCAATCTTCTTTACATATTTACTGCATTTTCCTAGTATCCTATCAATAAACTGAAGTCTGCTATCTGCTTTACCCATGACTGAGCCTATGTCAACATTCAATTATGTGTCCCTACTAAGTGTTACACCCAGGTATTCGTATAAGTTTACAGGTTCCACCTGTAATTCACTGATATTATATTCATAAGATACTATGTTTGTTTCTATCTTTTATTTTTCATTTTGTTAAGAGCACAATTTTATATCTCAGAACATTTAAGGCACGTTGACAATTTTGCACCAGTTTGAAATCTTATGAAGGCCTGACTGAATATTTGTGCAGCTCCTTTCAGACTATATGCCACTGCAGATAACTGCATAATCTGCAAGAAGTCTGAGGTTATTATTAATATTGTCCATAAGACCATTACTATACAATATAAACAGCAAAGCACGCTACACATTTCCTTGGGGTACACCTTAAGTACCTCTCCATCCAGGACAACACGCTGTTTCCACCCTACCAAGAAATCCTCAATTCAGACACAAATTTCTTCTGATACCACACCACGACTGTACTTTTGATAATAAGCATAGGTGAGATACTGAGTCAAACACTTTTTGGAAATCAAGAAATACTGCATCTACCTGATTGCTGTGATCTGCTACTTTCAGCATGTTGTGAGAAAAGTGCAAATTGTGTTTCACATGATACACTCAATTTTTATTTGGCAGGGAAATTATGTAGAATTAGATGAAAAAACATATGTTACTTATGTTGCAGCAGGATTAAATTCAATCATAATATGATGTAAGGCTCTGTTCTGTTTGTTAGTTTCAGATTTGTTTATAACTTCATCGCTAGTATCTCACTCTATAGTAGGGCACAACATGTAATAAAACCTTCTGACACTAAAACTGTTGCTAAGCCTACACTCTTAACACAAAAAAATCTGAAGATGTGGAATAAAGTTAAAAATCAGTTACAGCCCTATGCTTTCTGTGAAATTTTGACTACATCTGTAATAAGCTGTCTGTACTCCATTTTACATCACGTTTGAAGTGACAGTGACTGCAAGTTCTATTAGAATTTTGTTATTTCTACATACAGTGTATTAAAACATGATAAGTTCTTCACCAAGCCATATGGACACTTACATCTCTTATGTAACATTTCCAAGCACAGATTTCACAATGGATCTTCTACATCATGATTTAAAAAAATTAAATGTCATATGACATTGCTGGTTGGAATATCCCCACAGTTGGAATTCAGCTGCCTAATGGAAAGGGTATGAGTTGTGTTGTATGTGTATTTGTTGAGTGTAGGTGAGTGTAACTGATGCATATACAATGAAGTGTTACTTTTTTGTTGTTGTTGATGATGATGAGAGAAGGGAGAGGGTGGCACCCAGTGGTAGCAAATAGCTTACTCCTCTCAAATAGCATCAAGAGGGCCACTGAATTTTACATCCCCATCTGATGGGTGAATCATCAATAACAATGCCACACGCCCTCACTTCATGAGACACTGCAGACAGACACTAGCACCTCTCCTTGCCTTGCTGGTCAAACACTGGCAGAGAGAATTTCATTCACTCCCAGGATTAGAAGTGGGTTATCTCAGAGTTGAGTGCCACCGTGTAAACATACTTTAACGACTTTGGCTACAGAGATCAGTGATATTGTGACAGTGCAATGTTGTATGACTTGGGGACACATAAATAATTGATAATTTGCTGATAACAGGGGAATGGTTGAATCTCCTGCTTATGTGTAAACCCACATTTTCTTTTATTTCTTGTCTTTTACAACAACATCACAGATATCACTGGTGATTTAATGCATTCAGCACATTCACTTTGTGGCACCTGATTCAAGAAACTGAGTAATTGAGTTCATTCTTTGTTAGTCTCTTAACAAATTATACATCCATTTTATTGCACCCCTAACCTACTTGCTACATTTGACTAACCTTGCCCAAGAGTTTTCATTGTACGTTACATCTTTTGCAATGAATGTGGAAAAGATATATTGCGACTTGCTGTAAAGAAGACACGTCAAGTTGCAGACAGGCACGATTAAAAGACACTCAAATATAGCTTTCAGCCACAGCCTTCATCTGTCAAGAGAGAAACACACACAACATTCACACCTCAAGCACACATGACCGTCAACTCCAGCATCTCCAGCATTTTCAGCCCGAGGTGCTGGAGTTGGTGGTCATGCGTCATGCATGCATACTTCTCTCTCTCTCTCTCTCTCTCTCTCTCTCTCTCTCTCTCTCTCTCTCTCTCTCTCCTAACGAAGGCTGTGGCCGAAAGCTATATGTGAGTGTCTTTTAATCATGCCTGTCTGCAACCTGACATGTCTTCTTTATGGTAAGTAGCAGTCTATCTTTCCACATTGTTGATATTCCTACCTGGAGTTTCCATTGTTTTATATTTCTTTTTACTGCAGATATGTTGAACTTCTTATCCTTTCTTCATCCTCTGAACAATTTAATGAATTAGAAATCTCTCCTTAGCTGACCATTTCACTTCCCCAAGAAAAGCAAGCACAAGAAAAACATACATCTGAATTTCCTTGTTTCTTTGGTCTACAACTGAAACTTCTGATAGGCCGAGATTTTCCTGCAGATACAATTTTTATTGTAAAATGCATAGTAATACTTGCTTTTAATTTTTTATTATACTTACCCACTTTAAAATTGCTTGTTGCTAGTGTTGGGCATGTGAATAGTCTTGGAAAAATCATGTATATGGGAATAGCCAAACCACAGGGTACGTTTCCTTCTCCTATCTGGATATTCTGGATTTCTGTTGCTGTGAATAAAATAAGTACATCATTACTTCACTAAAGTGTAGTCCATCAGATACATCAGAACTTATCTTTAAAACACCTATTTTTGGAAAATACTGATATATCACACATAAACTAAAGTTGGGCATACAAGAGGGAAAAAAAAAATCTCTCAGATTTAGCTTGATTTTGGACAGAGTGTAAATGAGGACATTTCACTAAAATAATTTTTCATGAACAATGGCAATCATTTTGCAACATTCTCAATCAATTGTCCATTGTCCGAACAGTTCTTTTTCATGATACAGCTACAACACTAGAAAACACTGGCTATTATAAATAGCCTATAATAATGGCATTTTTCAAAAATTCAATGGCATCATCATGAGGGCATTTCTGCCAATAACCTATGCTCTCTACTTGAAGATATCCTTGGTTCTAACCATCTGATCACACACGAGGGCATGTTTCTTTTGTATAAGACTGACCAGCTTGAGTGTCACTTTGCCTCTACAGCATTCAGTTGGAGCAACAGTATTCTTTGTCTCATCTCTGGTGCTTATGTCACTGTCACTTCATCACATTTATTTATGTACTCAAGTCTGAGGCACAGTCATAGGATCCTATAAACCTATAATTTCTGGTAAGGAAAGAGAAGCTGTTTATACATCTACACAATACAAAATTGAAATCAAACAATCCTTGCCCAGAAATGAGCAACCACTACAGCATTTTCATGTATCTTTAACAACTTCTTCTCATTGCAAGAACCAGGACAACATAAACACTGACACAGATGTTTCATTATCTGCAATTCTACACATTCGCACAGTTTCATCCCTTATGAGTATCCCCATATCATTAGGTTGTCCTTCGACTTTTTCATAACCTCTTTAGTGATCACCATGTGGTCCAGGCTGGTAAGCATTTTGTTGACTTTGCTTGACTGCTTGTATGATGAGTTATTTTGACTGCCCACAGTTTTTCTCTGGCTTTCTTGGTTGTTGTTTTTAACACAGATGTTGATTATAAAAAGCTCTTCCAACACTGGAATCAAGGTCTTTGTGGAGTATGTATGGAATAGAACAGAACGGAAGTTTACTGTCTCATAACATCTAATATTCAGTCATTGGCTTAATGTACAGGAGACTCGTCAAAATACAAAAATTGGTTTTGCTAGTTTTCTTATAATATCATTAATACAATATACTGTACTGAATGTGTAATTAATATGCAACTAATATTTTTTCTTAAAAAGTAACAAACTTTTAAAAATTAACAGTCCTAAGTACTTGCTCTCTCCTGCTCAAATTTTCAGGTTGTCCTTTATGAATTCTTCTACTGAATAGTAACATTTCTACACTAGTTTCTCATACAAGGTTTTTTTCAGTGTTTCTAAATTCATAATGAGCAATTCTCTTCCTTTCACTTTGTTATAAATTTTCATATCCATATAGTGTGAAGTTTGAGCATAAAGTTTTAAATGGTAGGTGGGCAGCATAAAATTATTTTGATTTCTGGTGTTGTAATCATGCTGAAAATGATTTGCTACAAATAAATCTGGATTACTGCATACAAAGATGATCAGCTCATAGATGTTCAGTGACGGAACACTTAGTATACTTAGATTTTCTGAGTAGGTGACACAATTTCCTTCACCCTGCATTGGGCATATTTTTAGTGATGGTTTTCTGAAGTATTAATATCTGACACATATGGTTTGAGTTATCCCAAATTCCAATTCTGTACCTTATTACTGACTTTTAAGTGGCTGTGATATACTATTTTTATTATGTCCATAATGGTAGCACTGTACAATATCCTCATAGCAAATGCTATGCTATTTAATTTATTTGCAAGGTCCTGTACATGTGAGCCTCAAGATGGATTTTTATCCAGTTGCATTCCTGGGAATTTCTATCAGCTAGCTTTCTGAAAATCTTCATTTTTGTAATTCATTTGATCATCATGTTTTATCTGCACATAAAACTGATGGACACTCAATATTAAGTGGCAGACCATTTATGTGAAACAGAACCTTGGGGTATTCCTTGTGAAATGGTTTTCCATTCTGAAGTATATTGCCCTCTCTCTGAGTGGTTCACACTATCAAAGGCCTTTCATAGGTCACAAAAAATTCCTGTGCCGTGCAGTAAGTTGTCTAGAGAGGAGCAAATTTTATCTACGAAATGGTTTACATCATATACTGTAGTTTTGCCTTTTTGAAATCCATACTGATTTTTTATATTATTTTAAATTTTTCTATAAAATTCAGAATTTGTATTGTGACTACATTTTCAAATATTTTAAATGATGGAACAAGAGAGATCGCACAATAGTTTCCCTTATGTTCCTTCATGTCTACATATGTAAGTGGGTCTGGAAAATAATAATCTTGAAGACATTGGTTAACTATTGCAGAGTGTAGTGGTTCAATTATTTTAGAGACTGTTTTTAACACTTTTGCTGGTATCTCATCCCATTCTGCTGATGTTTTATTTTTAGTGATAGTATTACATCTTCTATATCTTTTATAGTAGTTCTGCTGAATGTATTGAAAAGTTCACCTTCAAATTGCTCAGTGATAAAAAAATTGACATTTTCTGGGTAATTTTCTATGTAGATGTTTGATTAGTTTATGTTTATAAAGAATTTATTAAATAATTCTGAAATTTGAGCTGAATTTAAAATAGTTTTCACCACTATCTGGATTTCAGAAATACCATGGCCTCTAGCTGTGGCACTTGTTTCAGCTTTGATCAATGATCTTCACAACTTTTTAAAAGTATTTTTGCAATCTTTTAACAGCTAACAACATCAGTACTTTTGTTATGTTTTAGTCCCACACTTAGCCATCTTTTTCTTGCAATAGACTCTTATTTCTTCAGTTATCCATTTTACTTTATTTTTGTTCAAATGTTACTCATTTTCTTTGCGATATATAAAACACAGACATCAGTCAGTGTCTTCAGGCTAAGGAATGGTTAAACTGTGCTCAGATCTCAGTCTAAAACTCTTTTTGAAGTTTGGATTGTAATCAGCCAAAAAATTAATTCCCAAAAATATATATTGAGTCTCCAACTAATACTGGAATCTTGATTGCTACTGTTTCTGTTAGTTTTTGTTATTGTGTAATAATTTACCACCATTAGTCATTACAGTTGTTAGAAGTAGACTACAATTCTAGAGAAATATGACAACCATATTCCACAAACAAACTGGTAAAAAGCTCCCATTTCAAAGGCTGTAAATAATTAATCTTCTAACATTTAGTTAATCTATCCTATAAGATAGAAAATCAACAATGACATCTATTTTGTGTTTTCTTTGTTGAGGTCCTGAAAAGCCACATTTGGTTTATTTTGATCTATTGGTGATATAAATGGAAAAAAAAATGCTTCACATTCTAAATGCTGAAACTTACCATCTCTTGCATATCCCTCAGCACATCCACATGTTTCTACACGCACCAACTGTAGTTCCACAGACTTGATAGGTACTTCACAGTGTTCCACTACAAGCTGCAAGCAGTAATAATCACGTAATGTACTGGAGCATATCTGTACTTCAAGTAATGGGTACATGCATTACACATAATACATTATTACAAAACATGGAAAACAATTATTTGTACACAAAATAATGGAGAGGGCGCATACCAAACAACATCAGCATAAGAACTATGTTATTTTTCAGCCAAATGGAGAAGAATTCTGATGCTAATAATAACAATAATAATAATTACTGTGTGACCTACAAGAAACAATTTTTTTTTTTTTTTAGATTAGCTAGCATTTTACTGTCATTAGTGGAGGGAGATGGTGCATATATCATGCACTTCAGGGCTTTCTGCCGTTTCAGCAGCAATAGAACAATGGATGATTGAGTATCATGTGTTCGTTTACGACATTTTTCTCTTAAATGTTGAGCCTGTCATTGCAACACTGCAGATATTTCATTGCCATTTTAATCGAATAGCTCCAAGTTGTAATACAATCCTACCATAAGAAAAACATGAAAAATTATTAAAAAGAAACCACCAAGTCCTGATAAAAAGAACAATACCTTAAAACATCACTGTTGTGAGAGAAGCAATCATCGAGAGACTGAGCGGGTCCAGACATCAATATATGCACACCGTCTATAGATGAGCAGTGGATCTGTTATAAAAATGTCATGTCTGGATTCAAAATTATATCCACATAAAATGCTTGTTGTTCAGCAGAACAAAGATTGGATCTTTTAGCAATGAGAAGACTTCAATGCATGTACGCAAGTGCTCTTTGAAGATTATTCAAATGCAATAGTGTTTTTGAGCAATGTGGGGAATCTTCACTTAAATGGGTCAGTTAATAAGCACAGTTATCACTTTTGGGCTTCTGGACACACTGTGTGGTGCACCATAGCTGCTATTGGTGTAATCATATCTTATTTTTTTGAGGACCATAGTGTAACAGTGACAGCTGCCAAAATTGTGGAGACAAGAGATCAATATCAGGAACTTTTATTTTAAATGGAACAGTGCAACATCACACACTGCAAATGCATCCATGGCAGTTGTGAGGAATATTTTCCCTGTAAGCCTCATTTCTCATTTCAGTGACATGCTGCAGCCTTGATGATCATCAGGCTTGCCTGCTTGTGACTTCGTATGGTGGGGGTATCTGAAAGAAACAGATTAGAAGTAATGACCTTCACAAGGGACGACTGCTGCTACTGCAGACACCACCACCTGAAACAGAACTCAGCACTCCTAGCTTTTGAAATAAAGGTTCCTTCTTCGGGAAGAAAAGGAACTGATTAGGGAATATTGGAAGAAAGGAGGTGGTAGGCCACTCAGGCTGTAGTCAGAGAACAGGAAAGGCATCAAAAAGAGTAAGTGGTCGACTATAATATATGTTAGCAACCACTGTGACAGCTTCAATTCAGTGATGAGAGAAGGGACAGCATGTAAGTAAAGATGAATTCAAAAACTGGACAAGTAGGACTCATGGTCTGAGGGTTCTGTGCAAACTTGATTATAAGTATAGATAATAATGATAACAACAATAACAATAATAATAATATTGTGTGGATCAATGACCTTTGGGGACTTGCAGGGGACCTACAGTTTAATGAGGAATCTAAACCCCATGTTCCTTCTGGCAACTCCTCACATTGTTGAGAGGAGAAGGCAAGGTTAAAACAAAAACTGAAAAATCCATAGCCTGACCAAGATTCAATCACTTGACCTCTTGGTGACCCAACATGCACCTTACAACTAAACCATCAGGACAACATGTACGTAGCTAGTTCAGCTATAGGTTTCGATGAGGGAGTTCATGAGTATCAATATCATGACATATATGGCCTATCAAAATATGTGACATGTATGGCCATATACTTTGACTGCCTTACTTAAAAGCCTAAATTATTTACACTGCTAAAGGACCACAGACATTCATATTTTACATAATTTCAACTAGATACCTCTACCTTTTCTTGGAAAATAGGAGTCTTAACAGACATACAATAAATCCAAGAAGAAAAAATGTTATATGATATAATTACAAATTACAGTTTTCATATTTTTTCATTTACTTGTACTGTGAAATCTTGTGGTTCTTGTCAAATTTTATGATTCTAAGTCAACGGGAAGTACCCTACAGGTTTTGATGAGCGAGTTTGTGAGTATCAAAACGTGTGAAATAATTGGCCAAAATCTTTTGATTGCACTAACTTAGAAGCTTAAAATTTTTCACATTGCCAAGGGACTGCAGATTTTAGTGAACAACATAACTTTCAACTTGATACTCTACCTGTTCCTGAGAAAAAGGGATCTAACTGTAGGACAGACAGACAGGTAGACAACAAGGTGATCATATAAGGGTTCCACTTTTTCAATTGAGGTATAGAATCCTAAAAAGGAAGAGAAAATGCAAAATGAAGCAAATTTAGTAATAAATGAATAGGAAGTAGGGGGAAAAGAAAAAGTGGTTCAAATTTTCAAATGTGTGTGAAATCTTATGGGACTTAACTGCTAAGGTCATCAGTCCCTAAGCTTACACACTACTTAACCTAAATTACCCTAAGGACAAACACACACACCCATGCCCGAGGGAGGACTCGAACCTCCGCCGGGGCCAGCCGCACAGTCCATGACTGCAGCGCCCTAGACCGCTCGGCTAATCCCGCGTGGCAGGAAAAGTGGGGGAGGGAGAAAGATGAGTTGCATAGAAGGGGGAAAGGGAAAAGTAAGTAAATAACAAAGGTAAATAAGTTATGTCAGACACCATATTGGAAAGAAAGAAGGAGAAAAGGAGGCAATGATGAATGAAGTTTCTCTTCCTATTCTAATTCATTTCTAGTTCCCACTCTGTACCATCTGTTATTCCTGAGCTTAAGCTGTCATATTAATAAATGCATTATTTTTGAATGTTTACTCTGGCACATCTTTCTTCGCCTTTGCCTAGGTTCTTCTTCATTCCTACCCTACATATTGTTTATTAGAAATTACTTCACCTGTTTATTAATGCCTTCCCCCTATCTCCAACATATGTGATGAAACCTCTTCTTCCTCTCAACTCCCCACCCCTCCCCGCAGCTTAACTTATGTCCAATTTCTCTCTATTCCTTAACTATACAGTTAATTTCACTTTCCATTTTCTCTCACTCATCTAATCTATCTTTAGTTCATACTCTGTCTCTTGTATCACCTGTTTTATTCTTCACTTTTGCCTCCTTAGCCTAAGAATACGAGGTCCCCATTTACAACTTCCCTTACCTATTCCTCTTTCCTAGTTACATTTCTGAAAATTAGAAGTGCTGCCTTTTATTTCGAGTGTTGTGTTGGCAATGCAGGGAATTGTGATGAGGTAAGTAGCGATGACACTTCTTTCTCTTGTGATTTTAAGTTTGCTTAAATGAATTTTCCTTTAAGTGTAATTAATAAACTGTTTCTTCACATCACTTATGGACTTAGAAAATTTTTTTTTGATAATCTAATATGTTTCAATTTCTACAAAAAATGCCAGTAAATTACAGCGACGTATGAGTAATTTACAAAACACATGTGGGAGCAATAAAAGTGAAATATCAGAGAGGAGTTTATAATAACATGGCATGATGAGGTGAGTTTGTACATCAAGCAAACAGTGAAGAATTTTTTTTTTAAATGAAAAAGATGAATAACATTTCACGGCAAAGAGCTGCCAAAATGCACACACATCATAGCTATTCCACTCAAAATTGATGAAGGCTTATAAGACTTGAAAAAAATGAATAAAATGATTAGCACAGAGTACGACTTACAGATTAAAAAAAAAAAGTAAGGTGAAGATAACAATGAGTAGTTTGAATAAAATGATTAGCACAGAGTACGACTTACAGATTTTAAAAAAAAGTAAGGTGAAGATAACAATGAGTAGTACCAAGGAGAATAGCAACTTGCTTAGTATAGAAAGCAGGGAAGGAATTCTCTTATCAAGGAAGCATTATTACACAGCTTTCACCCACAAGAAATATTTATATGGAGTTGAAGACATAGTACCTGAAAACATGGGAAGGAAAACATGGATTGTGGCAGATCCAGACAATAATGAAGTAGAAATACAAGCAACTAACTTTAAAATTTAAGTAGACAATAAGGTGTGACATGAGAGGTACTTAAAAAATAGACAAGGGAGGAAAAGTCTTAGAGAAGAAGGTTTAAGTTAATGGGTCATGCGCAACAGCAACCAGAAAAGTGAAATGGCACTGGAATGACAAGCAAAGGCGGGCATTTAGGAGCTGAGAAAGATTAGTACCTGGATAATGGATTATAGAGGATTTGGATGCAGCAGATGCACAGAGATTAAAGTATTGACTGAATATAATAAGAGAGAGAGAACTCTTTTTATTTCTTCCCAATCTATTCTTCTCTACTCTCCTCAGAAGGAACTATTAGGTCCAAATGCTAGGATAATGCCACTGTTTGGTTACTAAATTCAACTACATCACTGGTGAAAGCTGCCCTTCCTGGAGCTGGCCCAGAGGACCAGAATCTTAACATCCACAGACAAATGTGCATACTGTAAATGTTGCCAGAGGAGTCTGGCTGTGGCAGCCAGAGATGGTGGTTATGTGTGTGCGAGTTCTGTTTGCATGAGAGACAGACAGACAGAGAGAGAGAGAGAGAGAGAGAGAGAGAGAGAGAGAGAGAGAGAGAAAGAGAGAGAGAGCTGTCTCATTGAGAAGAATGCCTTTTGGCCAAAAGCTTACTTAATTGACAGTCTTTCTGTTGTGCCTATCTGTAACTCAACATCTCTGCTATATTATGAGTAGCAATACAACATTTTCATAATATTGTCATTACTGGATGACCAGGAATTTAGAAGGACTGCACAATAGTTTGAATCCATTCAGATTGCAATGAATGATGACATACATTAGAGAATCACTTTTCATTTACAATTAAGTTAACATTCACAAAAAATATACAGCCTCACATTTAGTGTACAAGGTGTGTGGGTCACAAGCTATGACAGCCAACTGACAGTCTCCATTCACTACTGTTCTGTTCCTTGCAGAGACTTGTGTACCATTAAGCACCCTGGAATGGGTGGCCTTTTGGCCATTCTCCCTCAAGTGCAAATAATTCCAGAGTGAGCAGCACTATGCAGTGACTAGGTCAAATGTAGCAAACCAACAGCCGTAATTTTTATATGTGCATATCAGTAGTACTGATGATATTTCTGCTTAATAATTCAAGCAAGTTCATTTGGCCACAAGAGGGCTGAGTGGACTCCATTCTAGATCTGCCACCACAAAAATTTCTGAAGTCACTGTGAACTGAATCTAGTATATTCACATTGTAGCCACCTAAGCTAACCATTAGATCATGGATTGGAAGTAGTTCAGTTTATTGGCACTGCCAATGAAATAATGTAGCAGGGCATTAGCAGACCATAATAATAATATGACCTCTAAGTGCACATCATACTTAACTGAATCTTTTAAGTAACTTATTTGGATGTCTGTTGCTTGATTATTGAAGAGAGTTTGCCAAGCAAACCCAAACTAAAAAGGAAAAAGGGAGGAAACCTGCCACAGCTACAAAATCAAACAATGGAAAATCCAGTATGGAAAGTAACAGTATTCCGAGAAGGAAAGTTGCTACTCACCATATAGCCTAGTGGAGATGCTGAGTGGCAGACAGACACAACAAAAAGACTCTCACAGTCATAGCTTTCGGCCGTTAAGGCCTTCGTCAACAATAGACATACATATGCACTACACGATCCCTCCCTCACCCCCCCCCCCCCCCCACACACACACGCATCACACACACACACATAACTCACAAACATGACTGCAGTCTCAGGCAACTGAAACCACACAGCTAGCAGGAAGGTGCACAATGGGAGTGGTCATTGGGTGGGGGTAAGGAGGAGGCTGGAACAGGTAGTGCGAGGGATTGTATGGTTGGGATGGTGGAGAGCGAAGTGCAGAAGGTTAGACTGAGCACAGGAGAGAGGTGCAGGGTGGGGGGGGAGTAGCGGAAAAGGAGAGCAATAAAAAGACTGGGTGTGGTGGTGGAATGATGGCTGCGTAATGCTGGAATGGGAACAGGGAAGGGACTGGATGGGTGAGGACAGTGACTAACGAAGGTTGAGGCCAGGAGGGTTATGGGAACATAGGATGTATTGCAGAGAAATTTCCCACCTGCACAATTCAGAAAAGCTGGTGTTGGTGGGAAGGATTCAAATAGCACAGGCTGTGACGCAGTCATTGAAATTAAGGATATCATGTTTGGCAGCGTGTTCAGCAACAGGGTAGTCCACTTCTTTCTTGGCCACAGTTTGTCGGTGGCCAATCATGCGGATAGACAGGTTGTTGGTTGTCATGCCTACATAGAATGCAGCACAGTGGTTGCAGTTTAGCTTGTAAATCACATGACTGGTTTCACACATAGCTCTGCCTTTGATGGGATAGGTGATGTTACCGACTGGACTGGAGTAGGTGATGGTGGGAGGATGTATGGGGCAGGTCTTGCATCCAGGATTATGTAACATCAGCAGACCTAGACCAAGGTCAAATCCCTGTTGGAGTTTTTCTGTGACTTACGTAATGCCTTTGGTCCAGTTAATTTTAAAAATGAAGCTACACATGTACAAAATTAGAAGAACAACCCTCAATATCTTGAAGTCATTTCTGCAGAGCAGAAAACAAGCAGTGGAAGTGTCATCCAAGTAACTATAAGACATAAAATGCGGTGTGCCACAAGGCAGCATTCTAGGACTCCTCCTAAATGAACTGATTAAATTACAAAAGCGAGATGTAAGAGTGGTCATAGGCAAAAAAATTTAAGGGTCACTGTAGACAGTTGTCCAGGGTGGAAAGTTTGTATTGCTAACATTAGCAATAAACTTAGCACTGCTGCTTTTGCTTCTCAGACAAATTACACCACTAATAACTGGAAATGATATGTGTGTGGTGCATTTTTCATACTTCAGTTTTATAAAGAACTATTTTATAGAAATCTGGAGTCACTCAACTGATGCAATTAAAATATTCAAACTACAAAAGAGAGTATTCATCATAATAGGAAACATAAGAACAAGAGACAGCTGCAAGCATCTATTTTAAAAAATATAAGATTCTACTTTCTATAGTTTGTATGTACACAAAATTCCGTTTCTCACTTGGGACGGTAAAGATAAATTCAACAGAAAGAAGGACATACATCATCACCATCATCACCATACTAGAAACTGCATGAAACAAAGAATTCCACAGCACAACATAACTCAACTTCAGAGAAACAATGATCACATGGCAGGAAAGTTGTACAACCGTTTACCACCACACATCACTAATGCCAAATCAAAAGTTAAATTTGAACTTTTGATGAAACAGCTACTATTAGAAACCCCTTTATATTCAATCAGAGAATTACTTTCACATGAAATTAACTGAATTAAACAGGCAGAGTTATGATACAAAAATGTACACATGAAGAGAGAAAAACGTAAAGTAAAATGAGGTAATTTTTTAAAACTATTACTGTATCTAAATTGTGTAACTTTGGTACAGTATTTTTGTTTTTAAATTTGTACTACTGTAAACAAAACTGAAGTTAGAATGTGTGTACCATATAAGACAGTCTTAGGCATTATATCTAACATGATGTAACCATGGTACAGAATTACAAATATGAAATTTTCTTTCATTTGTGTATTTAGAATATGTATGCCTCATAAAATCTTTTGGCTTACTGTATCTAAAATTATGTAAGTTAACTGAAGAGGTATTTTGGCTAAAATTTATTAGTTAGCTAAGCCAATGTGCATAATGGATCAGTACAACTAATGTTCCTTAATGTGTAAAACTGACAAAGCACATACATGCTTGGACATGCTCCATAGGTATGCACCATAAGCTGCTAAACAAATAAATGCCTATCTGAAAACCAAGAAATATTGCAAGGAAGTTTTATTTAGCATGTGACTATCAGTGTAGAGAAACTTTGGATTGCTGATTGAAAGGGTAGTAGTCAAAACCTGCCATTCCTTTTTAACCTTCCCTAATCTAGATCTCTCTCCTCCCCACAGAAGGAACTGTTAGTTCTGAAAGATATGATAGTGTCAGTTTTATTAGTACCTGTTTGCAATATTGATACCTCCTGAAGGTAACTAAGAGACAGCAATCTTTCTCTCATAATTTTATAATTTTCTCAAGTTACTTTTTTTATACAATAAGGCATAAATATTGGCCTGAAAGTGGCTCAAGATCACAGGCTTATAACAGAATGGAAGCCATATGATGTTCATTTATTTAATGAACTGTATGAAGCAGTATTCTTCAATAGTGTGAAATAATGTGTTTCATATGGTGGGTAACCATCTATCCTTTAAAATCATCTCCAAAGACTTGCAGTTGTATTCACTATCAACTATATTTATTATTTTCGACTAATCTGAAGATTACCATGAAAATCACATGGAGATGAATTAGGATGTATACATTAACATCACAAGCTACAACAGTGATGTCCATATAGACTTAACTTTCAGGTCCAAGGATTTGAGTGAAGTTCTATATTGTGGCGCAATGATCTGTAAGAGGTTAACTCTAGAATAGTTTAAGCCATGAACAGCAAACATGTAATTTTTATTATTCTGACAGCTTTTTTCAGGTGATAGACTACCTACATTCAGTCGCACCAAAAGTAACAAAGATGTGTTGTAGAAACAAACTCTGAACAGCTCAAACATTAATGCCTATAAATAAAACTAGTAGAGGAAACATTGGTTTCCGAGTATTAGGTGAAAGGGTCTGATGATGAATTAAATGAGTTCTGTTCAACACTGTCAAAATATTATGATCTTCACTGCCCTGTCAGAGAAATGAAGAAGGTACACTGTTGATTTATAAAGGAAAAATACAATAAGGCTAAGAAAACATTTAAAACTGAAATTGAGAACATTATTAGGCAAATTAAAAACAAAGTAGCAGAGAAATCTGATAATATATGTAAAACATTCTGGGAGATAACTGATAAATACTGTAAAGGTACTGAGAAGATGGATATGGAATCATTCAGCATATGACATGACTGTAACACTGTGAAAATCCCAAACACTATATGTAATATTTTTAATAAATATTTCATTTCTCTTATTGATTAACCAGCCTGTATTATAAATGCAAAGGTCAAGACCCTATGTCACCACACTCAATGTACTGAAATTGAATTTATGGAGGTGAATGAGCAGAAAGTAAGCAAGGTACCACATATGCTAAAGAAGAAATATTCATTTGGATAGGGGAGCACAACCAGTGCAACCACTAAAGTAAGTGTAAACGGTATCTCGAAACCTCTTACCTATCTGATTAATTGCAGCATTACAGAAAAAGTATTGACCTGTTCTAAAAATGAGTGTTGTGAAACTAGTGTACAAAAAAGGAAGTGAGAAAAATGTATCCAGCTACAGATCAATATCATTAATTTCCAGATTTAGTGCAATACTTGAAAGAATTAGCCTGTCATAGCGTACTGCCTTCTTCACAAAATGAAAACTGCTTATAGATTCTCAGCATGGCTTTAGTGAAGAATCACGCATAACTTTAACCGAGCACATTGTCTGTTGTACCACAGGGTGCAGATTGCAAGTATATTTTTATACCTGATAAGGGCTTTTGACTCAGTAACCTGCAGGTTACTTCAAAACTGCTGAAGCCACATACCTGCTGAATCATAAGCAATGCACTCAAGTGACTTACAGATTAGATGACAAGATTATAAACTTTCAACCACCAGTGACAGAGTAATGTAATGTGTACCACAGAGCTCAATACCTGGTTGCTTTCTCTGCTAACTGATCAAAAGTATCCAGACACCTATATCTATTAGTGCATATTAACATGGGGTGTGTCAACCCTGTGTCTGTGAGACAGCTCAACTTCCGCTCGGAACACTTTCAGTGAAGTGTGTGAATGTCTGTGGGGAATTGCAGCCAATTCTTTCTCAAGAGCTGAAGCCTGAGAAAGTTGTGATGTTGGATGTGGGGATCTGTAGTGAAAATGACATTCTTAATGGCCAGTCAAATGAAACCCAAACACCTGCTACAAAAGGACCATGGAATAGTTCCACTCAAAAGTAATCACCACATGTGTTAAATATTAATCCCATTGATCTTTCTGTTTCATAGAATGTGGTTGGCTGCTGAGAGATCCCCAACTGCACCCACTTCTTCACTGATTGAAAATGATGTCCATGCATGTCTTTCTTCAGGTTGCCAAAAATGGGGAAAGCACATGCTGAAAGATAACAGCTGTACAGAGGACGATGAAGTGTTCCCAAACAAATTGCTGAAGCACAGCCTTTGTTTCAGTGGCAGTATGGGAGCTGGCATTATTGTGCAACAGGATGATTCCATGCAACAGCATTCCAACAGCCCAAGGGCAAAGGCAAAGCCAACAGTGGAAACATCCCACATCTCCTCTATCAAAGAAATCCAAAGCTACTCACACACATTCAGGTAAGGTCATGATGATGTTTTCGACTGCAGAGGGCCTCTGATGTCAAGTTCCTCGAGCACGGAACCACAATCAATGCACAGTACTCTGAAGACACTTTGCAGAAACTGCAACACTGCACATAGTCAAACCGCATGGGAATGCTGTTGCATGAAATCATCTCATTTCACGATAACACCTACCCCCACACTGCCATTTGGACGAATGCTACACTTCAGCAATTTGGTTGGGAAACACTGCAACATCCTCCATTCAGCCCAGATCTTTCACCATACGATTTTCACATCTTTCGTAACCTTAAGAAAGACATGCATAAATGTTGGTTTCAGTCAGGTGAGGAAGTGCAAGAATGGATGCAGTTGGGGATCTGTCAGCAGCTGACCACATTCTATGAAACAGAAATTGGTTATTTCATCTGTTGTGGTGAGTTTCGATTTTCATTTGACTGCCCCTCATAACTCATCGCAAAGGTGTTCCACTGGATTCATGTGTATGCTGTAGGCAGGCCAGTCCATTTCAAGAATGTTATTTTCCACAAACCATGGCCTTACAGATGCTGCTTTATAATATAGTACATTGTTACACTGATACAAACAATCATCAACTCCAAACTGTTTCTCTGCTGTAGACAGTGAAAAATGCTGTAAATGTGTTCATATCATACTGCATTTAGCATTTTCTTAAGTAGAATATAGAGATCATACACTAACTTTAAAAATGTCCCATATCATAACACGACCTCCTCTATAATTTAATAGTGACGTAATACACAATGGCAAGTAACGTTCTCCACCCATTATCCAAACTCGAACCCTTCCATCATCGGGCCGCTTTAGACAGTAGCGCAACTCATCACTCCAAATCATTCACTTATCCTAATCCAGTGGCATTGCTCTTTACAGCAACTCAAGCATCACTTAGCATTGGCTACATAAATGTGTGGCTTACGAGGAGCTGTTCGACCACTGTACTCCAGTCTTTTTAACTCCCTACACACAGTCATTGTGCTAACTGGACTGCAGGTAGCACTTTGGAACTCTTGAGTGATTCCTTTTGCTGATTTCATAGTTACCCTCCACAATGCTCGACAGTCCCTGTTCATCAGTACACGAGGTCTGCTTGGCCTTGGTTTCGCTGTGGTTTTTCCTCCGTGTTTCAACTTCACAATCACATCTGCTTTGGAAGGGTTGAAGTTTCCCTGATGAGTATACTCAGTTGACAGCCAGCAACTAGTCAATCTTTGAAGTCTCTGAGCTCTCATGGCCTATCCGTTTTCCTGTTACTGTTTCTCTACGGACAACACAATACTTCCTGCCACATTTTACACTAGCAGGTCAGTGACTCATGATGTCTAGTTTTCAATTCTGTATTAGACAGGAGTGTCCAGATAACTTTAATCAGATAATGTGTATTACACCTACATCTATACTTCACAAGCCACCTTGCCACATATTGCGGAGGGTACTTTGTGTCCACTGTCACTCACAAACTCCCTCCCCCCCTCCTTTTCTGTTCCAGCAGTGAATAGTTCATGGGTAGAATGATTACCAATAAGCCTCTGTGTGGGCTTGAATATCTCTGATTTTATCTTTCTAGTCTTTTCACACGATACACAAAAGAGGAAACAACATATTTCCAGACTCTTCTAGGATCATATGCTCTCAGCACTTTAACACAAAACTACACTGTGATTCAGAATGCCACTCCTGCAGCATCTGTCACTGGTTGATCATCTCTGTGATGCTATGTGCTTACTAAATGAACTCTCTGGATCATATATATTTCCTCTATCAATTCTATCTGGCCTGGATTCCATACTGATGAGCAATATTCAAGTACTGATCGAACAAGGGTTTTGTAAGCTACCTCCTTTGTTGATGGATTACATTTCCTGAGGATTCTTCCACTGAATCTCAGTCTGCCATCAGCCTTCCCAGCGATTAGATATATGTGGTTGTTCCACTTTAAATTTCTCTGTGCACATACACCTACATATTTTATGGAATTAACTGCTTCCAAAGGTTGTTCTGCAATCACATAATCATACAATAACAACATTGCACAACTCATTAAGTCTTATACAACAGCAATGCAAGTAACACCTCAGTTATGTTCTGTGGTTGAGAGTAAGTACGTATAATTCTTTGCTAGTAGTGGAGTAAGCAAATTAACTAAATACTATAACAATCACAGCTTCAAGATAAATATCACCAAATCTCAGTTACTGACAATTAAAATAGGCAGTTCTCATCACACCAATGTGAATAATGTATGTAACATCTTGCAAAAGAAACTGACAGCTGTAAATTTGTGGGTGTGTATGGTGATGAATACCTGTGGTGGATAAATCACATTAATTCTGTTATGCAGAACAGTCAATAGTGGCTTACATCTCCTTAGCCAGCTTGCAAAGATAATGCACAGCCAAACATTACAAATTGTATACTATGGAACAATTTACTTCTGTCTTAACTAGGGGATTGAGTTATGGGTCTATGCAGCTGATGTTCACTTAATGAGAGTATGACAGGAGAGGGTAATAAGTCTTATACACAGCAACAACTCATCAATAGTAGAGGCAACATACAGTCACTGGCACCAGTGGGTTCATGCACCGCATAATGACATTTACATCAAGAAGAGGATAGGGAGTGGGTGACACAAAAGAGGAAGCAGAGACTGCACAAAAGAGTGTTCGGGTGCAGTTCTAGTGAACTTAGAATCCTGGAGCAGATTGGTGGAGGTGGGTATGGGGTAGGTGGCTGATGGAGGTTGATGCCAGGAGGATCACAGGGACATAGGATGTGTTTCAAGGACAACTCACATCTACTTAGAAAACCTGGTATTGATGGGAGGGGGATGGGGTGGGAGGTGGGGAGGGGGGGGGGGGGGGGAGTGAAGGATCCAGATGCCTTGGGTTGTGAAGCAGCCAATGTAATCAAGCATATTATGTTCAGCAGCATGTTCTACCAGCAGGTCGTAAACACTCTGCTCCTGACTAATGTTTGGTGGTGACCATTCATTTGGCTGGATAGCTGGCTGATAGTCGTACCCAGATAGAACACTATGCAGAAATTGCAGAAGAGCTGATATATGACATGGCTGCTTTCAAAGGTGGCCCGTCTCTAATGGGATACAATAAGTCTGCATCTGAATTGGAGTAGGACTTGCTAGCTGAGATATGACCCATATGGCAAATTGCTGGGAGTGAGTGTGGCATAGAGATAGACCAAGGTATTGTGCAGGTACCATGGGCAGTGGAATAGCATTTGAGATATGGTGGGAAGTGTTGTGGGTAGAATGATTCTCATTTCTAGGCACAAGAACCTGTACCTCTACCCTGCCCCAGGAGCCTAACTTCACTCATTCTCTTGCCATATCTCCTCTCCCTCTATTCAGTCACCCCCTCTCTATCCACGCCTCGATCTTATTGTCAGTGTGTGCTGCACGAACCCACAGGTGTCGATGCCCATGTGTCAGATTCCTATCCCAGCAAATGCTGCCTCTCCCTCACTTATTCATATCGTATAAATTATTTGCATTTTGCCGTAACTTCCCATTATCATTCTTTTACCTGCAATAAGCAATGGAGAATCATATCATGAAGAGTTTGTGCAACACAAATACTTTAATCTTTATACACATTTAAATTAATTATATTTTTATAGGTCAATAATCTGAATTCGCCAATTTCAGTGGGTACATGATTACAACACCACGAAAATAAAAATCTTTCAATATAGGACAAAATTAAAAACAATGGAATGAAGCCCATACATCAATGATTTGACTTGGTTTGACAAACTACTAAACTACCAAAGAACATGCAAAGGGAATGATTTTAACAAGAAATAAAAACTTTTCTGATAGAAAAATATTTGTACTCATTCAAGAAATTTCAGGAAGCTGTTTATGATACAAACCAATGGCATATCACTGTAAAGTAATACGTGTGTAAAATAGATACAAGATACAACCACTGTTTTTTGTAACATATTATGTAACCATGTAAGGCTGAAAGGAGCACAAAAAGATTTACTGATTGTCTAGGTGTATATGCCAACTTCAGAACATGATGACTAAATTGTAGAGGAAACGTACAATGTAATAGAGAGAATAATGGACGAAAATAAAAAATGCTGCAAAATAGTAATGGGAGACTGGAACGCCATTGTGGGAGAAGGGAAAGAGGTAAACATAGTAGGCAGTCATGGTCTTGGAAAGAGAAATGACAGAGGTGAATGGTTAATTGACTTCTGCAGGGAAAGGCAGCTGATAGTGGCAAACACATGATTCAAGAACCATAAGAGGAGGCTGTACACTTGGAAATCACCAGGGGATAAATATAGAAACCAAATCGATTTTATACTGGTAGAAGAAAGATACAGGAATGGAATCAAGAAGGTGCACACATTATCAGGTGCAGATATTAATAGTGACCACAACTTACTTATGGCAGAAATAGAAATAAGAATGAAAATACTGAAAAAGGCGACAATGGTGAAGAAATGGGATCTAGAGAAGATAAGGTCCAACAAAGAACAAATTACAGAAATGCTGTCTCGGGACTTTCTAAACACATTACGAGACAAAGAAGCACCTGATAATGCCAACGAGTACTGGAATATGCTGAAAGAAGGAATCATTAAAGCAGGACAGCAAAATATAGGATATGTAAAAGGGAAAAGGTCAAAAAAACCGTGGGTCACACAAGAAATGATTTCCAAGATGGAGGAGAGAAGAAAATTGAAAAACAAGAACACTGAAGATGCAAGAAAGATATACCGAAGGTTAAATAATGAACTGCGAAGAGAAACAGAGCAGGCTAGGAAACAATGGCTAAAAGAGAAATGTGATGAAATTGAAGAACTGGACAGGAAGGGAAGATACGACTTACTATACAACAAAGTAAAGACTATGACATGGGAACAAAACAGAGCAGGAAGTGCTACTATGGAAATTTTGAGCAAAGACGAAGAGGTAGTGTACAAAGATCGTGACGATGTCCTCCAGAGATGGGAAGAATATATAAAAGAGCTATATGACACAAATAGCAAACCAGAAACTCTGGAACTTGAATCACACAACAGTGTAAGTGATGAAGAGAAAGGACTGACCATCATAATGGAAGAAGTAAAGTCTGCCATTGCTGCAATGAAAAATGGCAAAGCAGTAGGTACAGATACAATACCGGGAGAAATACTAAAATGCTTGAACCAAAATGGAATAAGAGAAATATTGAGGTTATGTAATAAAATATACGACAGTGGTGAATGGCCTGAGGACTTTTTGACAACAGTAATGATTCCATTACCGAAAAAACAAGGAGCCAAGAAATGCAGCGAGCACAGGACAATCAGCCTCATTTCACATGCAGCCAAAGTGATGTTAAGAATAATTAATAAAAGACTTGAAAAAGTAATAGAGGAGAATATCGGCGAGGAGCAGTTTGGCTTTAGACGGAATACGGGCACCAGAGATGCAATAGGGCCCCTACGAATCTTGGGAGAAAGGTTTATTGAAAAAGGAAGAGACCTATATATGTGCTTCATCGATTTAGAAAAGGCATTTGACAATGTGGTTTGGGACAAGCTGGCGACTATTATGAGGGAAAAGAGAGTGGACTGGAAAACCAGAAGACTTATAAACTCATTTTACCTTAATCAAAAAGTTTCAGTTAAAGTGAGAGGAGAAAGTACAAACTGGATCAGACTAGGGAAAGGAGTAAGACAAGGATGCTGTTTATCACCTACTCTCTTCAACCTGTACTTGGAAAATATGATTGACCAATGCTCATTAGATGACAAAGGAGTAGAAATTGGAGGAAGCAGAGTAGGGTGCTTGAGATTTGCTGATGACATGGTCCTTCTAGCCACAGGGGAAAAAGAATTACAGGATTTGGTGGACACCATTGCAACTAACGGAAAAAAATATGGAATGAAAATTAACACAAATAAAACAAAAGTATTGGCAGTAGGAGGAAATAAGGAAATAAAAATTGTGCTGAATGGAGAAACACTAGAACAGGTGCAAAATTTTAAGTATCTTGGAAGCAGGATAGACACCGACTGGAAGTGCACCACAGAAATTGAAACAAGGATAGCAATGGCAAAAGAGGCATTTTATAAGAAAAGGAGAATCTTCTGCAGCGGTATGGACAGAGAACTCAGAAAGAGACTCATAAAATGTCTTGTATGGAGTGTTCTTCTATATGGCGCTGAAACATGGACTATGAGGAAAAAAGACAGGGAAAGGCTGGAGGCTTTTGAGATCTGGACATGGCGGAAGATGGAAAGAATAAGTTGGATGGACAGAGTAAAAAATGAAGAGGTACTGAGAAGAGTGGGAGAGAAAAGGCAGTTACTAGATGTAACAAAGAGAAGAAAAAGAAATTGGATTGGGCATATATTAAGAAAGAATGACGGACTGATAAAAACAGTTTTAGAAGGTTATGTAGAAGGGAAAAGGAAGTGAGGAAGGAAGAGATTCCAGATATTGGATGACATGATGGACGGTACAACATACAGCAGCCTTAAGAAGGAAGCAATGGATCGCAGAAAATGGAGAGGCAAAGGACCTGGTAATATAGGAGATAACTGATGATGATGATGATGATGATGATGATGATGATGATGATGTAACCATGTGTAATTGTTGTAACACTGCCCAAACTCTTTGCCTTTACAAATGCCTGCTTGTGTCTGTGTATGTGCGGATGGATGTGTGTGTGTGTGCGAGTGTATACCCCTTTTTTCCCCCTAAGGTAAGTCTTTCCACTCCCGGGATTGGAATGACTCCTTACCCTCTCCCTTAAAACCCACATCCTTTCGTCTTTCCCTCTCCTTCCCTCTTTCCTGATGAGGCAACAGTTTGTTGCGAAAGCTTGAATTTCATGTGTATGTTTGTGTTTGTTTGTGTGTCTATCGACCTGCCAGCACTTTCGTTCGGTAAGTCACATCATCTATGTTTTTAGATATGTTGTAACACTGTTATTTTTTACATTTGCAACAGCTGCCATTTAGATAATAGGAAGAAAATGTAAATAATTAAATGTTGCAGAATTCATCACAATGGTGAGAAGTTAGTATGGATGGTGTGGAGACAAGTGGGAAGACAGTTCATGTACCCCAAGTCTGGAAAGTCTTAATGTGTCAAGAGTTGCAGTAAATTATTTTCTGTATAAATAAAAAAGAAGAGAAAGGAAGATTAAGGGATCCAGGAGGAATATTTAAAATGATTCATCAATTTTTAGTAGTTATGTATTACTAACGGCTGCTGTGATGTCACCTTTTGGCAAGCATATTCAGTGTTGTTGTTAATTGGTGAGGCCAACAAACGTGAAAGCAAAAAATCATGGTTGTGGTGACAGGCTGATTTGTAGCTTCACCCGATGTCTGAGTTTGGTTGGAAGGTAATGGTTTGGTTGAGAGTTAGTGAAACCAGCTAATGTGTGGGGAAAAGAACCCTATTTGTGATGACAGACTGGTCTGGAGATTAGACCGTTAACAGCATTTGTCGCATACTTCCTATGTCACTGGTCAAAGTTAATGACATGTATCGAATATTGATGACAGTGTCAGTAGTGTCAGACTCATTGTCCAGGACAAGTTTCACACATGCTCAAGAATGAACTCATTAAATGATTTCACTTGCAACTATTTACATAAGAAATGCCTGCTTGCCTCTGCCAAGCTAATGATGGTAGTCAATGAAAGACAGCAGAAACAAATATTAAGAACGGTAAAAAAACACACACACATTTCTTTCGCATTACTTACTTATCTGGCAGCACAGTGACTAATATGACACTGTATATACAGGACTATCAAAGTAAACATCTTAAATCTGTCTTCTTCTTTCATATGCAAGAATTACCTCTCCAGTGAATGGTTTTGTGATGCAACACATGGTGGAGTCAAGATGTCCTGATACCAGAAACCTTGGAATTCGACCTTTGTCTTTAATATTTTGTAGAGACTCAGGGGTGATAGTGAATTTCACAGGATGGGGCACAGCTTTTTCAGAAGAATTTGGCTGTAAATAATAAAAAGACTGTTACAATGAAGGAAACATTACATAAATGCTATTAATTTTCTAGAGATATATACATAAAACATATTAATGCACATTAACAAAGCTTTTACATGATTTGCTGAAGTTAATTACCACAAGCAGAAAGGCAGAGTGCATCTATAAAAACATTGTTATTAGTAGTAGCTACATACAAAGTACAGAGCATTTGTAGAAATTCCATACCTACTTCTCTCAAAAAAAGGCTTAATATTTTTATCCCCATAGGTTACTTATGTGTGTGCTTTGAGGTGAGACAAATGTATGCAAGAAACTATATCTACTTTCAAAAAAAAATCTTCTAGATCAGCATATTTTATAAATGTTCACTTTTGTCACAAAAAGAAAAAGAGATAGTACCTTATACTCCACAATAAATTCAGCAACCTTGATGAGATCTTTGGCTAAAAAGTTTCTCTTAATTTCACATCTCAGAAGGTACTGAATATTCACAAAAACACCATGGTATGTCTCATAAAGTGTCCTGTTGCCTTTAGGAACCAAAGGAAATTCAAATGGGATTTCAGTCTTCCCAGCAGGAATCTTTCCTGTTGGAGAAACTTCTAGGACACAAGAGACTAGCTGTATAGGCTGAAATGCAATACCAACAAATAAGGTATAATAACATAACATAAACACATATGATGAAATACAGATATAGGTTCAAATCTAATAATTAAAAGTAGATAATCTTCTGACAATATTTATGAGTCTTAGTTGAGTGGGTCCTGAGGAAATGGATTCCTGTGACAAAGAACTGGAGAGATACGTTAAAGAGGATAGATTAGTAAGCAGCATGCAGTACATTTGTGGAAAGAAATGGGAACTTGTTAGAGACAATATTTTTGTGTGTTATGACTTGTCTTGTCATCAGTTCACAGTCAAAGTTATGCAGTCGATCACCTTGCATTTTATGTACAACATATTTACATAAATATGTATCAAAATACTTGTAGGAAGCTTCTGCATTATCTAATATAGGTTCTCTAAAGTAACCCTGTAGTTCCTGTTTTTATAACGAAAAATAAAATATGGCAAAGTATGCTAATTATCCTGCTAATGTATCATCAGGCAACACAACAAATCAATATGCTACCACCTATTTATTTTGCATTCACATTCATTGGCATCATTAACTCACAACCAAATAATCACAGTCCAACGTAGATATTCAGTCTAGCTACAGATCAGTTACCAAACCCAAGATTGAGGGGAAGGTAGTGGGGGGGGGGGGGGGGGGGAGGCACTCCACTATCACACTTTAGCGTCATCCACTTGTTAATATTTCGCTGGAATTCCTAATGAACCAAACTGTTGAGGACATCAGTCCCTACACTTACACACTACTTAAATTAGCTTAAACTAACTTATGCTAAGAACAACACACACACCCATGCCCGAAGGAGGGCTCAAACATCTGGCGGGAGGGGCCGCACAATCCATGACAGTGCCTCAAACCGCATGGGCACTCCGCACGGAAATTAGAATTTATAAAAACCTTACACATTACATGTTTAAAATCAGACCATTAAACTTCATATTGCTGTCCATTCTTTAACTTTAAAAATATTATTGACCAGTCACTCTATAAACAGTCAAACTGCTAACCTAAAATGCAGACTGGTGTCCAGACAATAAGCACAATCCGAAAAAGCATACCACACTCGACTTTCTATCAGCACAAATAGAAGTAAGATTCCCTTTATATTCGTAGTTGGGCCCTTTGCATCATCCAAAACTCATTCAATAAAAATGTGGTACACTGAAATGAAACATAGTCATTGCAAAATAAATCTGTTGATCGGCTATACAGAGGAGGGGAAAAATGCAGAGGGCAACATCCAGGTTAGTTTGCGATACCGGAAGGCTGGGAGGGGGAGTGCAGAATATGTATAAATGTATCAACTGAGCCTACCGATACTGGACTCCGGAACATTCAATAAAATAATGATGATGTGGCGTATGGTGTCATACACGCAAGTAAATAGCGAACACAACACTGACATTTGTTTCTTTTGCGTCTCTCACTTAGTTCTTGCATTGTAGGTTGTTGTGTCAGACTAGTCTGTATGATAGCCCGAGATCTAAGTTTGGTGGAAGGTGCCAATTTCATTGCGAGTTGGCAAAGTCAACGATTGTGAATATGAAAGCTTAGATGTGGCGACGTACTTATCTATCGCGTAAACTGAAGTTTGGCTTAATTTAAAGGTAGGTAGCTTGGTTGCTACACTATATCGAACGCTTCTTTTAATCAGTGAAATTAATTATCTTGGCCTCTTTATAAATTCGGTAGAAATACGCGGTTCAATTAAACTAAACAGTGTTTCGAACTGCTCCACCAAATGGTCAACATCTACAACTGATCGAACCATCTCCAATATAACTATATACGCTTCTGCCTAAATACCTTAACAGAATTATAAAATGCTTCAAATATTCCAACATTCTTGGCGCTGAGTTGCAGGTTGACAGTTCCTTCCATCGCCAGAGTGATTCCATCATGTTTGATGTCAGACGTTGACTGAATGAAAATAACGCCGGTAATTTTCTCCTATGGAAAAACGGAGATAAATACAGAAACGAATTGTTTGGGTTGCGGACAACATAAACACAAAGAAGCTCAGAACTACAACATACTCCTTCGTGATAAACTTTATTTGCTTTTTTCAATTTGATATCTAGATTTGTTGACATTTTCCTACATAACCTCTCACGCAACTTCACACTGTTGACAGACTAGCCATCACCAAAGATCACGGGCACAGACATAACACATCTACATCCATTCTTGACCAATTAAGGGAGTGATGGGCTAAACTGCGATTTTCCGATATCAGTGATTTCTGTGAATGCTACTTTTCAGTATCTGTTATTCTTAACTGTGATTTGTCGCAGTTAAGAGTCGCAGTTAAGGAACCTAAGTCGCGTATCCCTCCGCCACTGCTATTTCTGCTACTTCCGCGATTTCTGCTACTTCCGCGACTTCTGCGTTTTCTGCGATTTCTGTGACTTCTGCGATTTCTGTGACGTACCACCGTATGAAAAAGTTACATCTGTCCACACAGAAAATTGCATCTCAACAAACCTGTCATTGGTAAGTATGTTTTACGTTTATTGTTCCGTTGGCTTTAATTTTGTATTAAAGAAACAACTGTGAAAATATTAATAGTGTAATTAATATGTAAGTAGCCGCACAGTACCGTAATAGTTCGTGTTTAGAAAATGAATTCTAACATATTGTTATGTTCATAGGTACCTGAACTACATTTCAGTCACTCAGTAAAGTGATAATTCAAAATATCATTGTCAACAGATCTGAAGAAATTGCCAGTCTTTAGACCGTTTTCGTCAGACGAGAGTTAGTTTCTAAGCGTTTTGATGGACTTAATTACTTCAGTGAGATCGTTCTTGCGAACCTACTCTGTCAATTATATTGCTAGTAATTAGTGACAGCAAAAATTGTTTAATAATCCTTGTGTTTTTGCAGACGCAGTTCTGACTGATTACTGGTTGCTGTACATATCTATCCACATCAAGGCTGTTGAGAGAGACTCGTGAAGATTCAAGACAGCTCTTAGAGGATTTGCAGTTTAAAAGTGAAATAATTATGAAATAAGTGTGTGATTGATTAAAGTGTTTTATTGAAGTTGTTGTGCGATTTTAAAGGAATAATAAACGTTAAATACATTGAGTGAATAATAAAAATCTCATTTTCCACATGTTAAGCCGTCCTATACCCGTAATTTTCCGCCACTTATTTATTGGTAAACACTTGTTGGATACCGACGTGCCGCCCCCCCCCCCCCCTTCTCCACAATCTTGGTGTGACACTGACCTGTAACATATCCCGAAGTCTACAATATGCATTTTGAGGCTGTTGATATGAAAGTGGGAAGTACAGATCTTCCAGTTAAATCAGGAATAGCGTAAGTGCATTACTTGAAAGTGACCCCGTAAAAGCTAACTTATGTAGGTGGTAGTAGTGTCGGCAAAAAGTCCTTGTGTGTGAAGTTGCCATGTAGAACACCAGGTGTAAAACTTTTCTCCCGAGTCTTGAACTGTGTCGGAACAAAAGTGGGGCATTCATATGACTGTTTTCATTTCTCTACACTTATACAGATGTCTGAGTTCTGCTATGTTAACATTGCAAAGTCCTGTAGGCATGTGGAGTATTAACGAAAACTGTCATATTGGAAGCAGAATCAAACACATTTGTTACGTTACTTGATATTTTCAGGAGAAAAAGGCAATGTTGCTCCTTATTAATATAATACATACAGAGTCACAGCAATATTTGACCAACCATAACTGATGCTGAATGTGCATGTCGTCATATAATATGAAGGGCTTATTTCAATAGTGGTACAAGTCCATTACCTACACTTTTCTGTCTATAATGCTTCTGAAATTAGTGATCCAAACAAACATAAATAAAGGTTCATCTCTAGCAAGAAGCCATATGCTTGAATATTTCTGGTATCTCAACTGCAGATTTTTCAGCACTCATTTAACTTTACGACTCTATATCTCAAAATTAACAAAAATGGACTTGTACCACTATTGAAATAAGCCCTTCATATGCACACACAGCCCATCGATCTCGTGAGGCACAAGGCTCTCATAACGAAGTACGTACGTCGGTCAACAGATGACACTAGGAAAAGTATGTTAACTGCGCTTTTTAGTTGCTACTTGCGACTCTTAGTTGCGATTTGTCACAGAAATCGCAGTTTGACTCGGTAGCGAATAGCGTAGTATGAACTTTGCTCAACAGATGGCAGTGCTAACTGCGCTTTTTAGTTGCTACTTGCGACTCTTAGTTGCGACTTGTCACGGAAATCGCAGTTAGACTCCATAGCGTGCCGCAGAGATGGACGTAGTGCGAACTTTGGCCAACAGATGCCACTGTTAACCGCGCTTTTTAGTTGCTACTTGCGACTCTTAGTTGCGACTTGTCACGGAAATCGCAGTTAGACTCCATAGCGTGCCGCAGAGATGGTCGTAGTACGAACTTTGGCCAACAGATGCCACTGTTAACCGCGCTTTTTAGTTGCTACTTGCGACTCTTAGTTGCGACTTGTCACGGAAATCGCAGTTACACTCCATAGCGTACCGCAGAGATGGACGTAGTACGAACTTCGGCCAACAGATGCCACTGTTAACCGCGCTTTTTAGTTGCTACTTGCGACTCTTAGTTGCGACTTGTCACTGAAATCGCAGAAAGCAGTGTTAAATTCGACCAATAGATGGCTCACGTCTTTGAATGTGAAATACTACTAGCGACTGCTAACTGTGACTGAAATCGCAGTTAGATTCTGTAAAGTTGCTACTGTGATATCTGTGACTTCTCAGTCACTGCGATTTCTAACAGATACGCGATTTCCTGCCCACCACTATAAGGGAGTCTCTCGTGTCTGGCTACTACGTTCCAGTTTGTGGACCGGAAAGTGGCATCACGAGTCTAGCTGCTGTAAACGCCTGGCTGAAATAACAAATGAATTGCTGACTCGGAACTATGCTGAGTGGAACATGATTGTACATTCGTAGCTACAAAATTTGAGCACTTTGTCTGATTTTCATGTCTCAGTTATCCAGAATAATCTGTGGAGCAAAACATAGGGAATCTTGTCGCAACTTGTTTCCAAAAACATAGGTGTTAACTGTTATAAACACATACATTCTAAAAGCCATATTGCTTGTGAAAAGACTGCACCCAAACACTTATTCAGATTTCCACCAGTACAATACTAGAAATAAAGAAAGATTTTACATTGGCAGCCACAGAACAGCACTTAACGAAAAGGGGCCTCAGTACTCACGTATAAAATTAGCTAATGCACTACCTAGTGCAGTCATGGCTCTTCCTACAATTAAACTGAAACATCAGCTTAAGAAATTTTTAGTAAAACACCCTTTCTACACATTAGAAGAGTATCATACTTATATGAAGAACAACAAATGCTTTGTGAAATTATGTGAATAGGAATCAGTAAACATCTTATTGTAATTTTGTTGTAAATTAATGACATATTCAGAAGAATGTGTCTTGTGTATTGTGCAAATAACTTTAATCATTACTGTTTCTTTGTACATGTGCAGTGTACCATTCGATGTTGAATAAAGCTATTATTATTATTATTATTACATATGCATTAAACAGATTACGAATGTACTAAAATGACTGATGGCTACTGAGGGGGAAAATATAGCGCTAATTACAATACAGTTGTGCTTAAGAACTTTCGTCTGACAGAAGGAAACTGTGTGTTTGATACACTGGTAATCATCTGATTTAATGTACGTGGTCAAGTCAATCATCACTGTACGTTAATGAGAAATGTCTTACTGTGTTGAAGCTTATCGTAAAATTAATACAAAACTATACCATATGCTACTGGCACATTTGGGATTGCTTTAAATACATTTATACAGATATTTTAAATGTAAATATTACGCTAAGTCCAGAAATTACTTTAATATTGTATAGTTATTTGTCTAAACCAAGTAAAAAAACTCTCAACATTTCTCTGTTACCGATGGCTGTAAGACACTTAATCCTCATATGTTTCTTGTCGTCTGTATAACCGGTATAGGTTCACTGACATCTTCAGCCCAGTGAAACCAAAACTATTAAAATTTATTCAAACTAAAAGTGAAATCAAGATTACTGTCATATATTGGGTAATGTCTGTGTAAATCACATCTTTGTGATAATCACTCATGCACCTTTTGTTTCCTTTTCAAAATAAGGCATTTTTCTTTCCGAGCAATGGTAATACAATGTTAATGTCGTAAATTACTGAAACTATTACTATATAATTCAGGCACGTGTCTAATATTCCTTTGATAAGCCTGATTGTTTCCATTTGCACAAGAATAGTGTTAGTGTACAGTAGAGTTTCCATAGAGACTAATAAAAATAATAAAATGTTAACAGAAGAAAGTATAGCATACAAGCAACATTTGGTTCTTGCTGTGTGAAAGATGAAACCACTTTCAGTAGCTTGCTATATGCCTGCTGAGTAGGCCCACACCTACATGTCAGTGTGACATCTAGGTGTATGACTAACTATCTAGCTGAGCATTAGTTATTAACTACATCACTGAGTTTGTGATGAAAAATATAAAAAGCATCAACTTCAATGTTATTTATAATATATATGTCCCCTGAAAAACAATTAAGAGTACGTATTATGCCAACTGTCTTTGTCACCTTCAATACGGGTTCATATTCTATGGTAATTTGGCAGTGGCAAAGCGAGTTTCCAGAATAAAAAGACCATTAGAATCAAAAGTAATGTTAACCTAGACACTCCTGTAACCCCTGTTTAAGAGTTTAGCTATCCAACCTCTACCATGTGTATACATAATGAAGACCCATTTTTTTAAACTAACGTATGGACAGGTCATAGCAGGCTGTTTAAACAGTGACAGTCATCACGATGACAATGTTGTTGTCTTGATCTTCAGTCTGAAGACTGGTTGGATGTATTCACATCTTTAATAACATAAACTACATAGAAAATAAATTCCAACAGCAAATGTAAAACAGAAACAAAAATAACAGAGAAACCAAGCAAAATGAGAATAAGAAAGGACATGAGAATAGGTAAACAAAGCACACGTCTAGCAGCTACTTTCAGAATGGTAGAACACACACAGCAGGCGTTCACTTAAACTATATGAGTAGAATCATGAGATGTCAGAGTCTGGTCTCTACTTCTGCAGTACAGTTGGGCAAAACGGTTATTTTGGACTATCAGTTATCGCGATTACAGCTATTTCTTTATATCAGTTACTTTTAACAAGTTACTTATAACTGTCAGTTATTTTTACTGTCGAATTTGCAAGTGGGAATATCGTTAAAGAAGTAAGCAGGTGGAATCTGTCAGTTAGTTAATCAGTATAATTAAAACTACAGATATCGTGAACTGGCAGGAATGTTGGCTGAATCATATTATAGCCTTAGCTGATTAACTGTCCATTCTATCTCAGTTTACGTTCTGAGGTTAAAAGTATATCATGTCACAATTATATAAAGGTTATTAGTCGCTATTAGGAATCTGAAGTAACATTCTCACTTTTGTAGGTACATGGATGACACCTTGGAGTAGCAAATGGCAATGAGGAAACGATTAAAGTGGTGGCTGTGAAGTTTAACAGCATGCACCCCAGCATAGAATTTGCAGTTGAGCACGAAGTTGAACAAGCTATAAATTTTCTCGATTTATCTGTAAATAGGTCCATTGACAAATTGACATTGGCATTTTTAGAAAGCCAACATTCACAGACACTATTATACCAGTGGATTAATGCCACCGAAAAATGCATAAATGAGTCTATTTTCAGGCCATGTTAAATATGTTAATAAAGTTGCCCTTAAATGAGAATGACATTGAAAAAGAACTGAATATTTTAGAACAGATAGATAGGTCCAATGGTTATATAGTAAAAAAGTTAAGTCTCTGTACAGCAAACTTATAAATAACAGAAGTAGTCAGGAGCCAAAAACACAGCAAAAAGTAAGGAGACAATTTCATATAAAGCAATAAAAAAGTACTGTGCGAAAACGAGAGCAGAGACAAATTATTGCTTGATGCCATTAAATGCAGTGCGGCGCTCTGCTTCGAACTGTCACCCCCCCCCCCCCCCACCTTCCTCGAAGTTGATTCTGCGTTGAACAGGTAAAGTATTCATTATCTTTGGGGGAAACTGGCGTGATAACGCGGAGAATGTCAATTGCTGAATGGTTTCGTAAATCCACCTTGTGTGCTATACTGGTCTGGTTTTCAGAGTAGGAAGTCAGAGGGTCAGCTAAAACACTAAGCCAAATACTGCACCTGGATAGCCATACACACGTCTGTGATCCAGTAAATAGAGGGTCCAGCTATATCACGCTACCTAAGGATATAGCTGATAAGCAGGCATGTATTAATGTCCAAAATAAAACCGATCAGGATTGTTTTGCATGCTCAATCCTGGTTTGCGAAAGAAATATTAAACAGAATCCACGGTTCACATCTCAGTACAGTCATAAGCGTTATAACTCTCATGGTATTGAGTTCCCCATCAACATCCAGAATGTACCTAAATTTGAGGAGCAGGATACTGGAATATCGGTTCATGTTTATGGTCTGGAGGAGAAACACAAGTCAGGGGAGCAGGACAAGCATGTTGTTGTTAACTCCCTCCATTTCTCAAAATTTGCCCGGCCCCGTGTAGTGGCTGTGCAGTTTGAGGCGCCATGTCACGGATTGCGTGGCCCCTCCTGCTGGAGGTTAGAGTCCTTCCTCGGGCATGGGTGTGTGTTGTTCTTAGCATAAGTTAGTTTAAGTAATGTGTAAGTCTAGGGACTGATGACCTCAGCAGTTTAGTCCCTCAGGAATTCACACACATTTGAACATTTTTTTAAAATTTGTCAGTGAGTGCAAGATGCATGTAAACACACTGCTCTTCTCTGAAGATGATAATTATCACTGTTTGGATCAAAGACATGTCCCACCTTCTTGCTTCCCAGATGAATAAAAATTAGGGTTATCAGCATATTTGCTTTAGATGCCTGAATTATTTCTCCTCAGACAAGTTATTAGCAGCACATCTAGTAGACTGTACTTCCAAGGATTTGGTACATGTTATTACACCTACTGAGGAAGACAAATTCATAGTTTTATATAAAAAGTTTAAAAAATTTAAAAAGCATAAATAGAAATAAGATATTTGTATATTTATTTATTTATGCCTAATATATGTACAGCCTGTAAATATATATATCTAAGCACCATGTGTGTCTTGTAAATAGAATAGTTTTTAAGTTTCTCTTCCCCCAATAGCCAACCAAGTCAGATTAGTTTTTAAGTGTATACAGTCCATCAGAATTATTATTATTGTAAAAACCATTGCAATTAGAATCTAAGTACACACAGTTCACAGAATTATTGAAAAAGCTATGCTTATGGGACTGTGGTATTTAGTTGTAGTAAAGAAAGTACCTCCACATTAGTTTTTAGTATAGTTTTTAAAAAAATTCCAGTGCTACTGGAAAAAAATTGTAAAAAGTATTCGCAATAAGTGACACTGTTGTAGTGTGTAAGTTAAAAATATCTCTGCACTGGAATAGCAGAGACTAATTGTACCTCAAGAATACTATATTGTAAACTCAAGAGCTGAACTGTAATCTCAGAAACTGAATTGTATTTTTGTAAACTGAATAAACAAAAAAATCGTTAATATACGTCTTTGTTGTTGTTATTTACAAAAAATCTATCCCCTATTGAATTATATATATATATATATATATATATATATATATATATATATATATAGAGAGAGAGAGAGAGAGAGAGAGAGAGAGAGAGAGAGAGTGAGAGAGAGAGAGAGAGGCTGTGCAGGTCACAAATGGCTTTAGTTTTTCCTAAGATGAGTGCTATTAACAAAGTCATGTTTAAGATGGAAGATAACAAAATATATAGAATGGTTGCATGGAATTACACCTATTGTGCAGCACAAATTGGGAACCAGGAGGCACGTAACCGTGTCTGCTTCGAAAGACATATAGCAAACGTATCTAAATTTTTATCTACTATGCCTGAAGAAAACCACAGGCATAGTATCTGCGTAAAACTGTAAACTGTCAAACCTGGAACAGGGTGAAGAGAAATCACACACATATTACGAGGTAAAAATTCATTTTTTTCTTATCCAACTTAAAAGTAATCTTACATTTTCATAAGCAGATACAGCAACACTGTTTTCACACATCTTCTTTCTGGGTTGATGGAGAGCAGGTTATCTGTAGAATTCCAGGTCTTGAATAGCAGCAGACTTGAAGTTTTGACGCATCCATGAGATCTTCTCCAAGCCCTTCACATAGATGATGGTATCCATGCTGTCGAATAATCAAAGCGACGTCACCATATCTTTATAGGTTATGCCAGGATTATCCCAGTGAAATCCGTGGTAGAAATGCTATAGCCACGTTGTACTCTTCTGTGTTTTAGCGCGATTCACATCCTTGAAAGACCTTGGTGATGCAATGTTTGCTGAAAATGTCTCCATTATGCCGGCATGTTTTGTGTATGCTACGAATGCAACATCTTTAAATATGAACTGTCTGTGCTCATCATCACAGAAACCCCAAGGCTGTGCAATGATGTTCATACTTTGGGATGCCATTGTGGAACATTCTAGGTATGGTGCAGCCCCTGCTCATTTATACAGCTTGTTGCACAACATCAGTGTGCATCCCACTGCAGGTGTAAATTGTCGTATGGCTAGACCTCTGAATTCAGGTAGACTTTGGCATTAGTTGACTTGCAGTTGTCGAATACAGTTAATCATTTGCTATATTCCCTCTTTTCAGTCTATCAGTCTGAAAGAAAAGTGTGATGAATCTAGCCGTTTCTAGATGCAAAGAGGATTTAATAGTCCCTGTTTGTCTGCTTGCAGTCAGCAGCACTGGGTACTCAAAAACCTCCCATGAGCGAATTGGTAGTGACAGATATGTACGGGAATCCTGAGATCGTATGAGCTTCAAACGCGCCTAGTCTGATACACTGATGTGCGGCATTTCCCATATTATTTTGGTGATTGTGATCGTATTCTCCTCTTTAGCTCTTTGAATGTATGAGTCGCACTCTGTACCAGAATGAGTTCCTGTTTAGTATTCGCAATACACTGCCTCATGTACTCAAAGTAACCCATAAGCATTTTAGAGATATGCAAGCATTAAATCGTTTTTACTCTGCAACTGTTCTATATGTCAGATCGTCTATGAGCCATCCTGCACTCTCCAAACCATTCAAGTCCGTGAGTGATGCAGAGACATATGTTTTAAGGTTTGATGTTATGCTGACACTGCATATACAGTCAATCTCAGACCCATTGAGCTCATAGTGTATCTCTTGAAACAGGAATGCTAAAGCGTTATGTGTAAGCTTGGATCCCACTGCAGTGCTGCCGCCGGTTTTCTTGAATGGAAGCATCAGTGTGTCTCGGTGCTGAATGACAATCCTTATTTCACCATTCTTTTTAAATGTGGTTGAAGCATAAGGTTTATGTGAGAACTATTCCTGATGTACAATTCGCTCATCATACCCTACTGGACTGGTTATACTGAGTGAGGACATCACTACAAGGTTTCAAGCCCACTGAGTTAAGATACTCGTAACTCGCACATGTTATCACTTTGCGCTTCAGCAGCAAAGTGACGTGCTGTGGATTGCATGCACTGGTTTTATACCTATGCCCCTCCTGCCTTAGATGTGATCGTAGAATGTTTTTCCCGTCATGAAAATCGACAAGTTGAATATTCTGATCCACAATATGCAACTCCAAATAGTCCAATGTCTGAACTGTCACTGGAGTTATATTGCATTGGTGGAAGTCTCAACAATCTTGCACCCTGTTGCAACTGAGGGAAAATTTCGTAAATAGGGTAAATGGAAATGAGCGTTTGGCGTCATTGGCCGGGAGGCCCCTCGCGGGGCAGGTCCGGCCGCCATATCGCAGGTCTTATTACATTCGGCGCCACATTGGGCGACCTGCACGCCGGATGGGGATGAAATGATGATGAACACAACACAACACCCAGTCCCTGAGCGGAGAAAATCTCCGACCCAGCCGGGAATCGAACCCGGGCCCAGAGGACGGCAATCCGTCACGCTGACCACTCAGCTACTGGGGCGGACGTAAATAGGGTGAATCAGACTTTCGTTGAAGTAGGAATTCATTACAATGTTACACTCGACTCGGATTGTGCTGACAGACAGTTTTCCACAGTATGATCGGACTTGTAAAATTTACTAGGATCCTTCTTCAAACCTGTCCTTTTGTGAAACCCAGTAGGTGCCCTGTTGAACCTTTCTGCATAAAGTCAATCTTGCATTCACAGTCCTTATTTCAGATTTAAGTGCACTGATGTTTGCATGTAGCCCAATACCATTCCCAGATTGTTTTAAGACTTAGTTTAAATCGTCAATATCGTATGCACCAGGTTCTATTTCCACAATCTCTTCTTCACCATGAATATCCAGATACAGCTTTTTGTTAGTCTCCGTAATATTTGGGATGCTGTTGTATGACTCCAGTCAAATCAATGCAATACTCCATTCACGTGCGCTCAAATCAATTGGTGGGAAGTAATTTGCACATAATACAGATGATCGTTTTTTTTAAGTCAAAGTGTACGATATTGCATCTGAACATCAAGTGATGAAGGAATGATTAAAGCTCTTCCTTATATATTCTGCTCCTTCTTTGTAAATTTCAGGAGAAACATGATGCGTAGATGTCCTCAGAAGTGTGTAATAAAGTCATGGTGCGCCGAAAATTGTAGAACGCTAGTCTTCTGCGAGTGTAGAACACACGTCTTCTGCGAGTGTAGTACTGTTGTAATTCTTCTGGCGGTTGCACATCACTAAATGAATCGAAATAGTAGATGGTATCTGCATTTTCATAGAATATGACACCCAGTGGGTGCCGAGACCTCCAGTAACATATAAATTCACAATACCACATTCACCAGTTTTCCACATAGTCTTTGGCAATGTATCCTGCATAAACACACCACAAACTTAAGAAGATCAGTATTTGTGAGTGGCCGATCTGGTAGGACTACTAATGGGCTTTTTTTTATTTATGAATAGACCAAACCCTTTCCTGTATGGCTTCAGATATAGTCCTTTTCTGATGGCTGCTGCTTCCATCATGCAGTTATGTCTTCTTGTTTCTTCTGATTGCAATTGGGAGTTTTGCGCATTCTTGGTTGTTCTAGCAATAGCTGCAGCACCACCAGTCAGTGAACCCCTTGCTGAGAGAGAAGAGAGGGCTGGGACGAGGAATGGAAGAAAACCACCTGATGCCTTGGGTACTGGCAGAACTCTAGATCCTTCAACCGATTCTCTTCTTACTCAGGTTACAGTTTTTTAAACACCCTTCTTCTTCTTCGCCGTTGTCTTCTTCTCCAGTGCATGACATGCAAAATTCATAACTCAATTGAAATTCATCACTCATAAACCCAACTCAATTTTTCCACACATGCTTTTATCAACGACAAATGCTGCAATACGTTGACCTACACCAATATCCTTTCTTTTGCATATCACGTTAACCTTATCAGCTAAAATCCTATCTTCAATATGACAACTGGGAGATCTTTATTTGCCTTGTATGCAATGTCATGTTCCATACACACTTCATCCAGCAGATTAACTCCCTTATCATCATGTGCCAAGCATTTCTGAAGCTTTGTTCCAGGTCCACAGTAGTTATATCCTGGAATAAGTAATTCCACTGGTAGTTTGTCTAGAATACCACCACCTCCTCTAATGTGTCTCCTAACACACAAGTTATGCTACTGTGCTGGTTGTGCTCTATGCACCCCATTATATAGAAAACCATCAGCGTCAGTCCAGCTGTTCTGTGCTGCAGGAAAACCACACCACTTAACTAGTGCTCTATTTCCCCAACGTCTTACGTCTTTCTCCATGAGAAACACACCCAGTTCACAGCTCTCTGCATTTCCTCAGTGCAGAAGCAATCTGCTATTTCTTCACCTTTACTATCCTTCAAGATATAAGTTCTAGGATTTGTTCTTTACACTTTGGAAACTATAAACATCTCTGTTGAGCAGTTTGGTAGGTATGATTTCTCAAATGCCATCTTGTGTTTTGAGATACATACTAAATCACTTACATTAAATTTCTGTTTACATGGATCCCGCATTTTAATGTGATAGTATTAGTATAGTATAAATGAGTCCATTATCACAAGCATCAATTCGTCTCATTTTTATTGTGCTATATTTAGTTCAATTATACTGTGCACCTCCCTCCCCCCCATGAACCATGGACCTTGCTGTTGGTGGGGAGGCTTGCGTGCCTCAGCGATACAGATGGCCGTACCCTAGGTGCAACCACAACAGAGGGGTATCTGTTGAGAGGCCAGACAAACGTGTGGTTTCTGAAGAGCGGCAGCAGACTTTTCAGTAGTTGCAGAGGCAAGTCTCGATGATTGACTAATCTGGCATTGTAACACTAACCAAAACGGCCTTGCTGTGCTGGTACTGTGAACGGCTGAAAGCAAGAGGAAACTACAGCCGTAATTTTTCCCGAGGGCATGCGGCCTTATTGTATGGTTAAATGATGATGGCGTCCTCTTGGGTAAAATATTCTGGAGGTAAAATAGTCCCCCATTTGGATCTCCGGGAGGAGACTACTCAAGAGGATGTCGTTATCAGGAGAAAGAAAACTGGCGTTCTAAGGATCAGAGCATGGAATGTCCCTTAATCGGGCAGGTAGGTTACAAAATTTAAAAATGGAAATAAATAGATTAAAGTTAGATATAATGGGAATTAGTGAAGTTCAGTGGATGGAGGAAAAAACTTTTGGTCAGGTGAATACAGGGTTATAAATACAAAATCAAATAGGGGTAATGCAGAAGTAGGTTTAATAATGAATAAAAAAATAGGAGTGCGGGTAAGCTATTACAAACAGCATAGTGAATGTATTATTGTGACCAAGATAGACACAAAGCCCACACCTACTACAGTAATATGCCAACTAGCTCTGCAGATGATGAAGAAATTGATGAAATGTATGATGAGGTAAAAGAAATTATTCAGGTAGTGAAGGTAGACGAAAATTTAATAGTCATGGGTGACTGGAACTCGAGAATAGGAAAAGGGAGGTAAGGAAACATAGTAGGTGAATACGGATTGGGGGTAAGAAATGAAAGAGGAAGCCGTTTGGTAGAATTTTGCACAGAGCATAACTTAATCATAGCTAACACTTGGTTCAAGAATCATAAAAGAAGGTTGTATACATGGAAGAATCCTGGAGATACTAGAAGGTATCAGATAGATTATATAATGGTGAGACAGAGATTTAGAAACTAGGTTTTAAACTGTAAGACGTTTCCAGGGGCAGATGTGGACTCTGACCACAATCTATTGGTTATGAACTGTAGATTAAAACTGAAGAAACTGCAAAAAGATGGGAATTTAAGGAGTTGTTGTTGTTGTGGTCTTCAGTCCTGAGACTGGTTTGATGCAGTTTAAGGAGAGGGGAGCTGGATAAACTGACTAAACCAGAGATTGTACAGAGTTTCAGGGAGAGCATAAGGGAACAACTGACACGAATGGGGGAAAGAAATACAGTAGAAGAAGAGTGGGTAGCTCTGAGGGATGAAGTAGTGAAGGCAGCAGAAGATCAAGTAGGTAAAAGACGAGGGCTAGTAGAAATCCTTAGGTAACAGAAGAAATATTGAATTTAATTGATGAAAGGAAAAAATATAAAAATGCAGTAAATGAAGCAGGCAAAAAGGAATACAAATGTCTCAAAAATGAGATCGACAGGAAGTGCAAAATGGTTAAGCAGGGATGTCCAGAGGACAAATGTAAGGATGTAGAGGCTTATCTCACGAGGGGTAAGATAGATACTGCCTACAAGAAAATTAAAGAGACCTTTGCAGAAAAGAGAACCACTTGCATGAATATCAAGAGCTCAGATGGAAACCCAGTTCTAAGCAAAGAAGGGAAAGCAGAAAGGTGAAAGGAGTGTATAGACGGTCTATACAAGGGCGATGTACTTGAGGACAATATTATGGAAATGGAAGAGGATGTAGATGAAGATGAAATGGGAGATTGGATACTACGTGAAGAGTTTGACAGAGCACTGAAATCCTGAGTCGAAACAAGGCCCTGGGAGTAGACAACATTCCATTAGAACTACTGACGGCCTTGGGAGAGCCAGTCCTGACAAAACTCTACGATCTGGTGAGCAAGATGTATGAGACAGGCGAAATACCCTCAGACTTCAAGAAGAATATAGTAATTCCAATCCCAAAGAAAGCAGGTGTTGACAGATGTGAAAATTACTGAACTATCAGTTTAATAAGTCACAGCTGCAAAGTACTAACGCGAATTCTTTACAGATAAATGGAAAGACTGGTAGAAGCCGACCTCGGAGAAGATCAGTTTGGTTTCCGTAGAAATATTGGAACACGTGAGGCAATACTGACCTTATGACTTATCATAGAAGAAAGATTAAGGAAAGGCAAACCTACGTTTCTAGCATTTGTAGACTTGGAGGAAGCTTTTGACAATGTTGACTGGAATACTCTCTTTCAAATTCTGAAGGTGGCAGGGGTAAAATACAGGGAACCAAAGGCTGTTTACAATTTGTACAGAAACCAGATGGCAGTTATAAGAGTCGAGGGGCATGAAAGGGAAGCAGTGCTTGGGAAGGGAGTGAGGCAGGGTTGTAGCCTCTCCCCAATGTTATTCAATCAGTATGTTGAGCAAGCAGTAAAGGAAACAAAAGAAAAATTCGGAGTAGGTAGTAAAACCCATAGACAAGAAATAAAAACTTTGAGGTTTGCCGATGACATTGTAATTCTGTCAGAGACAGCAAAGGACTTGGAAGAGCAGTTGAACGGAATGGACAGTGTCCTGAAAGGAGGATATAAGATGAACATCAACAATAGCAAAACGAGGATTGTGGAATCTAGTCGAATTAAGTAGGGTGATGCTGAGGGAATTAGATTAGGAAATGAGGCACTTAAAGTAGTAAAGGAGTTTTGCTATTTGAGAAGCCAAATAACTGATGATGGTCGAAGTAGAGAGGATATAAAATGTAGACTGGCAATGGCAAGGAAGTGTCTGAAGAAGAGAAATTTGTTAACATCGAGTATAGATTTAAGTGTCAGGATGTCGTTTCTGAAAGTATTTGTTTGGAGTGTAGCCATGTATGGAAGTGTAACATGGATGATAAATAGTTTGGACAAAAAGAGAATAGAAGCTTTCAAAATGTGGTGCTACAGAAGAATGCTGAAGATTAGATGGGTAGATCACATAACTAATGAGGAGGTATTGAATAGAACTGGCGAGAAGAGGAGTTTGCGGCACAACTTGACAAGAAGAAGGGATCGGTTGATAGGACATGTTCTGAGGCATCAAGGGATCACAAATTTAGCAATGGAGGGCAGCGTGGAGGGTAAAAATTGCAGAGGGAGACCACTAGATGAATACACTAAGCAGATTCAGAAGGATGTAGGTTGCAGTAAGTACTGGGAGATGAAGAAGCTTGCACAGGATAGAGTAGCATGGAGAGCTGCATCAAACCAGTCTCAGGACTGAAGACACCAACAACAACATACTGCACAATCGTTTCTGGGAGGACGTCTATCCATTTTTATGAGCCACAAAGATGCATCCACATCTGATCTTTAATTGTTCTGTTCAGATTTTGTACGATACTCGCCTTCAGGTAGGTGAAAGTGGAGTAGTGATGTATTCCATATCGTTGCATCACGGTCTTGAAATACCTATTGTAAAACTCTCCACTGTGATTAGTTTGGAGGTTGTCTGGGCATCAGATCATTTCTGTCTGCAGGAAACGCTCAAACACATCCACAACATTTCTCCCCATTTTTGTTCTAATAGTTAATACCCAGGCAAACTTTGAGTATGTATCAGTAACTATTAAAATATATTTGAATCCATTCTTCTCATGTGAATAATACATCATATCTACTAGATTAGCCTGCCATAAGTCATCCAAACCTTTAATCATAACATGCCTATGAGGGAATGTTTTGTGTGCTGGTTTGTGCTGTTCTAGAACTACTGGCTCCATACTTATTCGATGATACCACTGTCTCTAAGCTCAGATATTACTGAAACAACCTCATTCGAATGAGCTGTATTAAGGCCCGTCCACACGCAACGATCTGTCTGCGCAAATGTCTGCGCACATCACATCTGTGCAGACAGATCGTTGCGTGTGAACAGAAGATTTGCACCAACCTGAGGTGTGTGCAAACCTGGAAGTTGGAGTTGGAGGTTTGAGCGAAACCTCTCAAATCTGTCGGTTCAAACCACACCTGCGCAGACAAGTTGGAGCGTGTGGACAGGAGATCGTCGCAAATCTGGCACGAAACAGCTGTTTGCTCAGTCTAGTGTTTGTATTTGTGTGCACAGGGCATTAAAATGGCTGATACTCGTCAGTGTTCTCGAGAGTTTGTAAGTGAATTCATTGAAATATACAGAAACCACCCATGTTTGTGGAAGATTAAAAGTAAAGAATATAGTGACCGAGACAAAAAGACAGCAGCATACAATGCTCTAATTGAAAAATTGCGGGCAGTTGGCGCCTCGGCAAACAGAGAAACGGTAATAAAAAAATTATTTCGTTGCGAACTGGCGAAATTATTTGCGGATGGATGTCGAAACTTATAATTATCTCTTAAAGCATGTAACCCCTCATATTATGAGAAAAATACTTGTATGAGAAGGGAAATTTCTCCTCATGAACGCCTGGCAGTAACATTAAGATTCCTAGCAACAGGAATTTTCATCTGCAATATCGAAACAAGCATTGAGTGAAATAATACCCAACACATGTGAAGCTATTTACGCTTTCCTGAAAGATGAGTTCATGAAGGCAAGTCAAGTAAATTAGTCTGTCAGCGAACTGTTTATCGAAAAGAGTTATCCAAAGTTCAGAAATCTAGAAGATCTGGTGTAGGAGTAGATCAAGTATACCAGCCAACGCTATGGTATTTTGATCTACTTGGCTTTCTTAGTGATCAAGAAACGCCAAGACCAAGCAGGAGTACAATTGAAGATGAAATTGGAGTGCCAATGTGCGAGGAAATGGAACACGAGGTTATGTAAAACAAAACAGGTTCGCCCTGCAACTCTCGCAGTAAATTTACGTGACAAAACTGCTTTCGCTTTAGCAGCCACTATCTGCACCATTTTGACCGCTTTCTCTGTTTCCTGCGGTTGGTCTGAATGTTTTTTGCAACACAAGTTGCGAACACAGACCACAACAGAACTTCCTCCATTTCTATTTTTCAAAATAACTGAATTAAATTTTGACGTTTTCGGGGAGCGTAGTCGCTTGCCACTGATATTTCTTTTCTACACCGACAGATGGCGGGCGAGTAGTAGATTGGGGTTTGTGTCGTGTGAACACACCACATTTGCAGCGATCTTTTGCATGCACAGACATCTGCGCCGATGTCTGCGCAGACAGATCGTTGCGTGTGGACCGAGCTTTACCTGCAGCAGCTGATGGAGCAGGCATAGTCGATAAATTAGCTCGTTGGTGTCGTCATAATATATCCACCGCGGGATTCGATTGTTCACTGCTTTATGCTCAATGTCGATAGCACCGCCAATGCCTCTGCTGTTGTTGTTGTTCTTTTCACCATCAAGTATTGGTTTTATAATGGTTTTATATTTTTGCAATCTTACGTAAACCAGTCAAATACAGTAGTTCACGGTACATTTCCCATTATTAACTGAATAATTTTTTTTTGTGGGTTTTAGGAAAATAAAATTCATTAAACGTAGTGTTATCTCAAAACGCCTATCAACAATCTTCATTGTGTCATTAGGCTACATACCCAGCATGTGCAGTCTTACCCTGCTGAGGCCAGATGTCCTATCTATCTGACCAGGGACGTGACAGGCAATGAATTCGACCATGGCAACACCATCGCTGTAGTGTGGTTTGGTTTTACTGAGCGCTGCCGGAGAAATTCAGTAACCGGCTTAAAGGTCTCTCTCATTGCTCACTGTCGATAAATGTGCCATAACCTTAGCAACTGTAGTTTCTCTCGAATGGCTTGCCTCAGCTGAATGACTTTCTGCTTCGTTGACATCTCGTTGTATACTAATCAGACGTCTCTGCAGTGTGAGACTTTATATATCTGCTCTTCCTCCTCTTATTATGTGCCTGATTCCCCTTCTCAACAAGGGCGCCTCCATCCATTTTCCTGTAAACAACCTCGACTTTTTCAGTTAAGTCGGTTACTTTCTTACAGATTTCATTAACTAATTCATTTAATGGATTGATCATTTTCACAAGTGTCCAGTAACACATGTCTAGTTCTCTGTGCATACCTCCAACTTTATGGACGATAGCCTGAATTTTCATATCCATGTACAAGCGAATGTTCTGTTTATGTACACCCATTCTCTCTGGTTGAGAGCTAGACATGAGCGCGAATTTATCCATGGTGCTTCGTTTATTGATGTACTCACCTCCCTTACCAGGATAAATATACAGAAAGTTTCACCTGTACCTACCATCATTCGGTTTTCTTGTTTTATCAGTAACGAGACACCCATATTGTGAATGATTCCAGCAATCGACACATATCTTTACAAAATCATTGAAAGACATGTCATTTCCTACATGTGCCTGGTAAATGTGTTTTAAATTCAAATGTCTTGTTTGAAGACTATAAGGAGGTTTGCATTATACCTAACCAACTGTTTCTTTGGCTTGGATAAAATTCATCAGCACCCATCTGACGACCGAACAGAAATATTTTGGAATTTGGTCTTGGTTTCCCACAGCAACATCTTCAAATATGAACACAGTGTTGGCTTTACTTTTTCAGGTGTGGGCATGTCACAGCTTTCTCTGAATGTCATGCAGGTAACGACTTTTTCAGCGTGCAATATCTCCTGTGATAGCTGATACTTTGGCTGCAACAGTGTTTTTAAAAATACACAAACATGTTCATATCGGACTTCATCTACATGTGTTAGGAGTGTCATGAGGACTTAAGTCTTGCCACAATTGGATGGACCTACAGTAATTGCTCGTATATTATCAGGAAGGAGCATTCCATCCTTCTTCTTCTTCAGGTCTTCCTTTGCATTTTCACAGGACCAATCACTGACAACAAAGTCCTGAAACTTCACCCACCCAGCTATGATAACGACTACGTCAGGTTTTGCTGTGCAGTGGGCTTTTATAGAAAAAATGAACGCTTGCTATAATAATAATAATAATAATAATAATAATAATATATGTAGCCACTATAGTGCACCATCTTACCGAGTGAGCTACAATGGCTACATCTTACATTATATAATGATGGGGTAGTGAAATAAGAAAAACAAGAAAGATTCGCGATTGTATATATTTCATTTACATCTCATCAATCATACACCAGCTACCTTAAATCAACAAAAACAACTGATTCATTTTACTGTATTCCCGAGTAACTGTTTCTTGTATGCAGTAAATTCAGCATGTTTTTCTTTCAAACTGACTGGAGTTTCTTTAGCTTCTTCTTTTGACAGCGTATTGATGTGCTGTTCTATATCATCTGCATGCACACTCTAGTACAAAGATAGTTCACGATGTCTTTTTACACAGCTTGAACAAAAGGCAGCCCACAGTTAAGTCTTTCCAGCACAAGGACAGTGTCGACTGTAGATCAAACAAGTTTGTAACGGTGGAGTGTTGGGATCGATCTCCAGGTCTGACCATGAGTGCCACGCTGCCGAATAATGATGTTTTAGAAAGCCTCAGATCCGCACAGTAAATATCTGGAGATGGAGAATACTCAGAGGTCGTCTGTTCATTGATGTTATGTTCTGCACGACACAGTTCAACCCTTTCCAGCTCCATAAATCGCAGTTTGACACATTTCGATGCATTTTCAATTTCTAACACAACACGCCAATCAATGTCCACTGATGCTTCTTATACCAATATTTAAGCACTTTGAACCACTAGCTGTTAAATTATAAATTGAAATGAAAAGCAGTAGAAGCCTGGGGGAATCGGTTGCTTCTCATCCACCACATCAACACACTGTCCTTGCAGTAATACCGAAATGTTCTGGATAGTACATACGTTGGAGACCAGTACTGACCCATACCGTGTCATGTACGGCCCCCAGCACACGTCTTCTGATAGCCAGGGACTTGCTGGGTGTCTAAATCAATGAGTGAGACAGACAATAGCAGCTTGTTGTCCTGCTCCAGCAAGTGGGCTATGAGCACAACAGGATCCCAAGTGCAGCTGCTGATCCTAACTTGCCAGAGTTCGCTGCAAGTCCCAACGAGGCAATGGTGTCTGCTGCTGGTCCAGGCACCCAAGAGGTCGCTGAACAAAGAAGAAACAATAAGAATCCACAGACAGTGGAATAGAGTTGAGCAAAGAATGGGATCAGCTACATAAGTAATAGCAGCAACGACATGTAATGAGTACTTACTTTTACGCTTCTTCTGTGATGGAGACGCAAATAAGGGTCTCGACTACTGGCGACACTTGATGATTTTTCTTCCTCCAGAGATTGACTGCGGCTGGGAATGGTGAGCTATCGCGCTCGCCTTATATCCCCTGCATCACTATCACGTGACCAGAAATTAATTATTTACTGATTTCAGCAGTATTTCTGGAACGATTGCCAGTCAGGCATTTGCCTTGGAAGGACAGAGTTCTCACTTGCGTCGGTATTCCGCAGACGTTTATCGGATAACACTGTGTTTATTTTTTTTTTTTATTTTTTTTTTTTTTTTTAGGTTCGGTCTGACCACGACCAATAGTGCATGCAGGCCCAGCAGGACAAGAAGAGAAACAGAGTCACATCACCCAAGCAGTTTCTTCTGGACAGCAATCGATTTAAGTACTTCTTTATACGATCTGCATCTTCCCAAATAGCGGAGAATGATGAGCAAGAAAAATCCAACCTCTGCAAACCGAATTTTTACAAATAAACAATATACCTCCTGCTATGTAACTGAATCTCCTGTTATGAGATCCCTCCTCTCAAGCACAGAGCCGTCAATTCCCTGGTAGGGAAGGAGAGGGGAGAGTAGGGTGTGGGGTTTTACCAGAAGAGGAAGGGGTAATTGATTAATCAATTTTACAAGTAGTCAACCAAATTGGTAAGAGTGAGAATAACTCAGGCCTGAAAGTTTATCTGTATCAGTTAAGGGGAGGGGGAGGGTTGGAGGTTTCCTGAGGGGATTGGGGGTGAGGAAGGGGAGGGGTGGGGAAACAGGTTTTTAACCTGTGAATCAAAAGGAAGGATTATCCCCAGGGGGTCATAATCCACTTAGCAAAACAATAGGTTAAAGACCTGTCAATCAAAAGAGAACAACAGATGGCCCTGAATGTATGTTTGCCCCTGATGTAGGCAACCTGCACTAACAAAATGCGCCCATGCTTGCTTTGTCCCACTACTTACATATACACTAAAGGTTAATTTATGGGCTAATATACCAACAGTAACAGCAAAATTAATCTGGGTTAGTGTAGGTACATACTTAATGAGGGAGCTGTTACACATGATAGAACTCTGGCACTCAATGAAGAATTAGATAAGTCGCACTGTATGGTGCTTAGGGGCATAGTATGCGTTTTGGATACAGATGGAGAATTTATGATTTTCGTGACTTTAGACAAGTTTGGCCCGGATGAGATGAGTCTACCAGAAGACCTAATTGTTGCCAGTTTGAGTGTCTTGGAAGAAGATGATACTGATATGTCAGGTGACGATCACAGCTACAACCATGCTATTAACAGCTCTGCACCACATGATTAAGTTACACACTTGCAAGCACTTGCAAGGGAAAGGTAGTGAAGACATGGAAGTTTTACTGCTTAGGTTCACAGTTTTGTTCAGTACAGTGAATCTTTTACCAATGACACTGATTACACAGTGTAGGACACCAACAGGAAGCAATGCTCCGTTATATAAGACACTAAACAGGATCCTAAGACAGTTAGAACCACTAATGGAGGAATTCATTGACCAACAGTCGGCTGACGGAATCATTGAGGATAGTAATAGTCCCTGAGTGCATACATTGCCAGTGTGCCCAAACAGTCCTCGGATAGTTCCAAAAAATCTAGGTTCTGTCGCGATTATCGATTCTTAAACGCAAAAACCGTCGTCAATACATATCCCATCCTGAACAACATGGAGACACTCGACAGTCTGAGCCAACGTATTATCTTTTGACTATGGATGTGAAGAGTGAGTGCCACCAGCTTGAAGTAGTTGTAGAAGACCAGTCAAAGACAGTTTTTTCCACATCATGGGGACATTACCAGTATTGCAGAATGCTGTTTGGACTACAAATGCACCAGCTACATTTCACTGACTCTTAGATGGAATGCTTCACAGATTGGGACCCAAGAAATGCATGTTGTGTCTTGATGATATAACTGTATTTTCAAAGGATATGGAAGAACACAAGACATGACTGGAAGAAGTATCTATCAACAACATGCTTAACACTCAGTGCCAATAAGTGACATTTCACTAAAATGAAAGTAAATGATCTAGGACATGTAATTAGCTATCTACTGATTATGTTTAATATCAGCGGTTCATGATTTTGTACTACCACAAAACAGCTACAATAATTTTTAGGCCTTTGTAATTATCGTAGAAAATTCACAAGGGATTTTATACAAATTGCCAAGCACTTGAATTATCTACAATGGAAAGTAGTAAAATTCGAGTGGTCAGTAGAGTGTCAAGCCACATTCGAGAAAACTGAAGCATGATTCAGTATCCAATCAGGTGTGTTGATATTTGCTAACTTCGACTAAGAATTCATCCTGCACTGTGAAGCAAGCAATATGGAAGTTGTTTGTGTTTTGACCCAGATCGTGGATAATAAGGAATATCTATAGTCTTATGCATCGAGACAGCTGAAAAATGCAGAGTACAATTATTCAACAACATTAGAAGGGATGTTAGCCATTACGTATGGTGTTACCTACTTCTGCTGTTATTTTTACAGACAAAAATTTGAGACAGTGACTGATCATGTTTCCCTTAAGTGGCTATTTGGATTGAAAAATACTTCCAGCAGGTTAACAAGGTGGTACTGAAATTAAGTGAGTTTAATTATGAGGTAGGGCGTAAACCTTCGAAAGCACTCACTAACACAGACATGTTAAGCAGAAAAATTGGAGTTCTGTAAACACTACATAAAATCTCGTCACAATGGCAGAAAGCACAAGCAATGGACATATACTGTTGGGCTTTTGGGTCACAGCTACAGTTTTTGGTGCATGATGGTTTGCTGTGCAGAAGTACAAAGTTTGAACTATTCGTGGTGTTTCTGTACTGTATCGAAACAAAGTCTTGCAACACTCACATGATCACTTCTTGGCGGATCATGGAGGACGTACAATGACAGACAGACGTGTAGCAGAAAATTTTTGGTGGAGAAGTAGAAAGCAATATGTTGACCAGTACGTGAAAGATTGTGTACCATTCGTATAAAGACCAGTTTTGAGTCACCAACGTTTGCCATTGCGAAGATTACCAGAAACAAAAAAGCTTTTTCAAATATTTCGTTTAGGTATTCTTCGATCTTTCTATAGGACAGCAGCTGGTAACACATATATTCCAATGATAACAGATCATTTTTCCTGGTTCAGGGCAATGACAGCGATTCCATACCAGTGAGCAAGCACAGTCAGGAATGCTATGGTTAATAACTGGGTACTATCATTTGGAGTCTTGTATACAATAATTACAGATCAGGGTACAAATTTTATGTCAGACCTTTTGAAGCAGTTGTGTCGCCTGCTTTGTATCTGGAAACTTTGCCCTCTCCATTGACAAGCGAATGGTCATACTGAATGGGTTCACCATACAATTTCGGATATGATACGCCATCATAAAAATAGCACAATAATTAGGAGACATATATGCAAATATTGTCTCACCTTATTATTAAAAAATACACTGTAGTGCAGAAATTTTACCAGATGAGTTAGTATATATGGTAGAAAGATGCCATCTCTCTTCATGGTTCTGAACCCTAAATTAGGTGCCAATGAGAAGTCAGTTAAGAAGTTCACAAACTGGATAAGAGAAGTTTGACAGAACGTCAAGTGAACGAATACAAAAACATTTGTACTTCAAGAGAAGATGGGCCAACATACAGGGATATGTGATCGGAGGCTTTCCTGGCTTTCCAGGGCTCCTGGATGTCCAGCCAGATGCGATCGTTGAAGTTCAACGATATTTCGGCGAAGAACCTTTCCACCATCATCAGGTGGTTCTGATGGCATGGTGACCACTTTTCAAGCACGTCACAGGCAAGTTGCAGCAGTCTTCTCATTTCGTCCACATTCATACTCCGCACAAGTAGCGCCGTGTCATCAACATATAGGGCCAATTTCACGCGCGCCACCCATGGGGCATCGGCAGTGTAGAGGGAGTACAACAGGGGTCCAAGCACTGACCCCTGTGGCACTCCCATTCGAATCGGCCACTGCGTCTATCTTCCATCCTCTGTGCAGACGTGGAATGTTCGTCTGGCGAGGTAGGAGCGGATCAGTACTCCATGTGGCGTTCGTACCTCATGCACAGAGTTTGTACACGACATCGTGCAACACAGACTTGAAGGCTCTGGAAACATCGAATAGCACCGCCCCAAGGTATTCTCGCGTCTCCAGGGCGCGCGTGGTTTCTTCCACCAGCCTCAGCAGCTGGTGGGTGGTGGAATGTCTGCTCCTGAACCTGAACTGCTCGTCGGGATAATGGACTCTTCTTCGACGAGACGCAGCAGCCTCTTGACATAGAGTCTCTCGAATATCTTCGAGAGGGATGAAAGCAGACTAATGGAACAGTAGCTGGTGGCCAGATGATGTTGTCAATTCCATCAGCTCCTCCTGCCTTTCTGATGTTCAGCAGGTGCAGCTGCTCTGCTACATCCTCTTCCTCGATGGGGGTGATATCGCCATCTCTTGCCTCACTGATAGCGACGTTGGAAGTTCTTTGTTCACATGTCAGATGCGATCTAGGCCCACGTCGTTCTCAATAGCTGTGAAATTCTCCACGAAAATGGTTTACTGATACGGTGGCCTTCACGTCTGGGTTGCAGTCGTAATTCTGTCCGATCTGTAGTGGCGGGATACGTTGCAGCTGGCGAAGGAAACTTCTGACAACTCGCCATGTGCTGCCATCCTCTGGGTTTAGGGAGGCGACCAGGCCAGCCCAATCCTAGTTCGTGTAGTTCCACTGCTGCCTTGATTTCCCGCATCATCTGGTTTAAGCAGCACTTGGTAGCTGGTTGGCGCGTGAGCTATCACTCTCAGTAGGTCCTGTTATTTTCCCTGATGGCCCCTTCGATGTGAGGAGGGAGTTTACAGGAGCGGTCCTGCTGCTGAGGTGGACGTTTCAGTATGGCTGCTTGTAGAATTCGGCGTTGGCACCCACAGTGTCAGGGTCTGGTAGGTTCTCCAGCATGTCGAGAACTTCATTCTCAAAGTGCTGTAAGCTCATCTTCTTGTAGCAGCGGCGACGGGGAGGTAGTACACTACCTACAATGTCAATATCGTAGATAGCTGGCAGATGGTCCGATGACATGGCGCAGGGAGTTGTGATGGCCATATTTTGCTTGACGCCTTTGATGATGGCGACGTCAAGGACGTCTGGCTGCCACCTGGCAGGGTAATTGTCGGGTCAAACGGCCCCAGTATGATGGCGCCGCTTTGCTGGGCGGCGTGCAGGAGGCGGTGATCGCTGGCAGGAGGCAGCGACCGCTGTCATTTATAAGGCGGGAGTTTCACTGCATGTGCTTTGCGTTAAAATCTCCCACAATGAAGATCCTCCCCCGCATTGTCAGCAATGCTTCAATGTCAGCAGCCTCCAAGTTCTCTCTCGGCGGTCAGTAGGCCGCAATGAAGACGATCTGCTCGGCCATGGTATTGACAGTGACTCGTGTTGCCTCCATGATGTCCAGTGCTGGCAGATGCACCAAGTGGTGTTTCAGCGAACTCTTAATGTATACAGCAGTGCCGCCGCCAGCCGTCAGCTTTCGTTTCGGTAGCATTGGTAGTTTGCAGCTCGCACGTTGACTCCAGCTTAGAGGTGAGTTTCGTACATGAGGCAGATGTCGATTCTCTCGCTATGGAGGAATTGGCGAAACTCACCCTGCTGGGGGCAGAGACTGTTTGTGTTGAAGCCGCAAACTGTGAGAGCATGGATGTGACGATTATCCATGATGGTTCTTCATGGGAACGGCGCTGACCTGGAGGGCTGCCATTATAACCGTCACAAGGAGAGGCAGTTGTTGTAGGAGCTCGTTGAGTGATCTCAAGAGTGATCGGACTTCTCCGGCATCTTCTCTCATGGCAAGGGCAGCTGTGGTAGCGTCCTTTGCACTGGCTGCTGGCTGATGTGCAGCTCGTTTTCAGGGCCACGGTGTGGTGAAGGGGGCAGGGCGCTCTGTGCATCGGCCTCGCCCTCTAGGTGCTGTCTGCGGAGCAGCTGCTTCTTTATCTGGCTGTTCCTTGGTTGCTACAGTAGGTTGTTGCTGTTCGTGTGGATTTGTGGTAGGTGCTCCCACTTTGACAGCATCCACAAAACTAGTGCCAGGCTGCACCTTTTTAGATGGCACTGCCTTTCCTTACTGATTGTTGTTGGACTTCTTGAACGCCTTGCAGTTCTTGTAGCTTGCCACATGAAGCTCACTGCAGTTGCAGCATTGTGGTGCGTCTTCTTTCTTCAGAGAGCACTCTTTGCTCTGATGAGGGCCTGCACATCTGATGCAGCAAGGTGGCAGGAAACAATACTGCACCAGGTGGTCCAGGCCCTGGCGTGAGTAACACCGAGGCCGCCTTCTCTTAGCTCGAAGGGACTCGACTGCCACTCGTACTCGGCAATGTGCTGCAGCTGGAAAATTTTACGATTTTCGACGTTGTCGACCAGGACAACACACAAGAGAGGCATGTCCCCGTGCATCCTCAGAGAATTTATCAGGCTCGTTGATCGGACACCATAGCCCAGCACCTCCAGTTTTGCCTTCAGATGGCTAGGCTCCACCTTCATTGGAAGGTGGTGTATGACCACCATGGGGAGTTTGAGGAGGTCCGCACTGTGTGTGTAGCAGTGGAGCCCCTCCTTTCTGAACATGTCCATGAGTTTGCTCTGTGCTTCAGTGCTGTCGACTTTGACCTTAAGAAGGTCGTTTCCATTGACTGCGACTGTTGTTGGTTCGACCTCTGCGATCAGGTGCAGGAAATTGTAGGAACCACCCCCACCAGACGACGACAGGCGGCGGAGGAGGAGGTTTCCTCCACTGTGACAGCTCAGCGCCGCTCACGACAGCGTCCCTCGAATCAGGTATACCATTGAAACGATTTTGCATCAGTAGCTGTTGCACTGGCTGGAGCACGTTGGCCCTAGCAGTGTGCTTCCGGCTTGGGACGATAAATCCTCGTCATCTTCCTTCCGATTAGGAGCAGGCGCAGCAACTTCCTTTTGGACCCTCTTCTTTGACCGTGACTTGCCGCTTGCAAATTGTGGTGTGGAGTCTTCTTCATCAGAGGCGGTTCTGCGTTTCCATGAGGATTTCAAGTGTTCGCGATCTTCTAGGAGCGTATCCTCAGGCAGAATTCCATTTAGGAATCCCAGGGCATCAGCAGCATCCTGGATGGATGCTTGTGTCTTATCGGCACTCGGTGAGGTAGGCTGCGCTGCTGCGAGCGGCGCAGGGTCAGCAGCCTGCGTGGTGGGCGTGACGACCGCCGTCTATGTCTTCCAGGCTGCCACAATGATTCTCGTGTCCCCATCCTGGCGATAGAGGTGGCCTCCCATAGCCACGCAGTGCATGGCAGCGTTGTACAAATCGACAGAATGTGTACAGTTTTCGCGAGTCGCTTACGTGCACTGATGAATCTGTGTCTGTTTCACAGGCTCGCAATCTTCCAGCGACGTAGTGCGAGTGCCAGTCGGTCGTAGGTGGCAGGCGGGATGTCGCCGGCGGAGCAAGCTCCATCATACCATGATCCGCTGGGCCACTCGCTTCTGCAGCCGAGACTGCGTCTGCATAACGACTCTCCGACCCTCTAGTACTGTCCTTCTTGTATTCCACTGCCAGAGACTGGTCCGTCGTAGATGTCGAGCAGGAGGGTACCGTCGACAGAGCGAGCTACACCAGACGGCCCTCTGCCATGCCACTCGCTTCTGCGACCGAGACCGCGTCAGCGTACGCCTGTCCCATTCTCGTAGCAGCGTCCTTCTCGTCGACTGGGTGTGAAAGCTGGTCCGTTGTACCTGGGAGGCCAGATGGGGCCGCCGACAGAGCAAGCTCTACTGAAAGGCGATCCGCCAAACCCTTCGCTCCATCACCGCTTACATCTCGCCTCATCATCTCGCAGTCTGTTAGCTCATTGTCGGTGTTAATTATGTCCGTCAGTCGGGCTTCGATTCCCTGAGCCGACGGTCCGTTGCAGCCGCCGACATTGCGATTGCGTGTGCCGAAGTTTCGATTGCAGCCGCCACAATCCCTTTGCGGGCGCCGACCCAGGTCCGCGCCGTCCCCCGCGTCGCGCCGGGTGGTGGAGGATCCTGTGGAGTGTCCCAGCGGCCGTTGTGGAAGGATCTTGTGTCCACTTGAGGCGTGACTCATTCGCTGACTGGCAGTCGGGCATTCAGCATCGTCTCCGTCAGTCTGTGACACGAAGCCATAGGCCCCCACTTGTATGGGAGACAAACCAGGAGTGCTTTCGGCTGTGCTTTTATTAAAGCTCAGACTATCACTCACATTGTGTTGGCACCAGCGGCTGGATTAGCAGCTGGTGAGCAAAATTGTCATTGTGTCTTGTTAGCTGCGGGTTGGCCCGCGTCTTCCTGGTGTTGTGGGCCACTTTTCCAGCCACTTTGGGAGTCTTATTGCTGCCGCACGCACTCCACCTGCTCCCCGAAGGCGTAGGGCATTTTTCAAGCCAGGTTTGGTCGCTGGTTAGTCACCCGGGTTTGGTAGGCAGTTAGAGTCGGTGTTGATGCTGGAAACGTGTAATGGTGACAACAAAGGCAACACCCGGTACTACCTTGGCAGCTTTGCTTCGTCTTTCTGCTCTGGACATGGACCCCCTGCAGAATGTAGGCGCAACAGTCGTCCCACAGCTGGGGGGCTCGTCGATCGCAATTCTACACAATACAGAGAACGTGAGCAGTTTGCCCTCAGCTCCAAGCATATCATCATCATCACCACCAATTGTCCACCGTACCACCCTATCCCCCATAGCACTTCGTCAACCCACCAGAACTCTTCTCGCCCCCATCCAACTCCCTCTCGAAAGGCCAGTAACCATCAAGCCCCTCCCCTCCCCCCCCCCCCCCCCCCCGCGCAAGAACCGAAAGGCACATTCTCCCAAAAACGACGCCTGCACCAAGACGACATACGCCAGACAGGGGTCCGGCACCCAGACAGCATTCGCTTGACGGAGAAAAAGGCTCCCTCAAAAGAAACAGGCGTGATAGGGAATCGGATGAGATAGCCCACTTGCGTACCAAAAAATGCGCGGTCGGAACACTCACTAGAAAAGTCCCCCACAGCCAATCGAGGCGTCCAAGAAACAGCCCTCACAAAGCACCCTTGGACATGCTGATAGTGGACGACATGGTCCCAGAGGCAAACATTAGCCTACCATTCGACAGCGAGCAAGCCAACGAGCAGGGCGGCGAGCTGCCCTTCGAAATGACCAGAAGAACGGCTCACCGTGCGTCACGTCCAGGAACAACCCACACCCACCTACCTACAGAAAACACGTTCGACGCAGTCACGTCATCTTCCGTACTGGCAACAGTCGCGCCAACACGGCCACCACCACCAGCCAAAATGTATAAGATCCCACCTATAGTCGCAGAATTCCCAAACACGTACTCGGACCTCTATAACACCATCAAACAGACCCTGGGAAAGCGAGGTTAGCCAGCGAAGTCAGCAGGGGGAGACAGGATTAAAATCATCCTGTCAAACACAGAAGACTACCTCACAGTCAAAAACGCGCTAAAAGAGCAGAACATCCCTCATTATACGTTTATTATAATCACTGAAAAGCCACTAAAGCCCGTTTTCAGGGGAATACCTATTAAATAGTCACTGAAGACATCAAGAAAGACCTCATCTCCCAAGTCTTTGAAGTACGCTCAGTTGGGCTACTCAAAAAATCAGGGAGGAGGAAAACAATACCACTGTTCCTAGTAACACTCCCTGACACCCCTCAGAATAGGAGGGACTTTCAAGTCACGAGAGTAATGGCTCTAGACGTGACTGTAGAGACACTCACACAAAAAACAGGCCTCAGGCAGTGCTACAATTGCCAAGGGCTTTCACATGTCGCAAAAGACAGTGACATGACCCCCCCCCCCCCCCCAAATGCGTATACTGTGCAGAACAACACCTCTCACGAGACTGCCACACGAAAGAAATGGGGGACAAAGTAATATGTGTCAATTGTAAATAGACAGGACACCCCGATAGCTACTGAGGCTGTGAGGTAATAAAACGGGCAACAGACCACATGAGAGGAAAAAAGCAACAAAACCAAACAACCGAGCGGCGCATTCCAGAACCAGGACAGAGCACAACACAGCTAGACAGGCACCTACTAGGCAAGCTCCATGTACCATCAAAACCGCACCAGCACGGAACAGTGGTAGGGAATCGCCGACGTATGCTGAAACAGTGTCCCCCAGAGGTAGAACCGATCCGCCAGGACAGGACAACAGACTAGGTGGCAAGCACCATTCCACATTCCCTGAATCTCAACCAGTACGCCGGTCTAAGGACGCAGAATGCATGCAAACACGACCGCCCGGGAACGACACAGTTTGTCACCCACGAAAAATAGCCGCAGTTGGTGCTGAAGCATGCAGTAGCCATCCCAATTTCCAACAGGAGACGCAGGTTGCACAGCTGGCCAGATCAATGAACATAATCATGTCAGCAGTCACCAAGACTCTTGGCATGATGCAGGAACTAGCAAGGCAACTTGCGCAAATTTCAGCCTCTATGGCAGTCACGTCTTCGCACTTCGCTGCGACAACCCCAGTTAACACTACCTCCCACAAAAATGAATAGCAGAACACACATCCAAGGCCTAACCTTCTGCACCTTCAATGCAAATGGTCTCCTTGATCAGGTTCAGGAATTCAGACAATTCCTAAAAGACGAAGACATCGACATATGTTTGGTATCGGAAACTCGCCTGAAACCAGGCGTTAAAGCCTCGGGGCCAAACTACTCTAGCTACTGACAAGATAGGCCAACAGCTGGACTCAGCGTAGCCATCTTCGTAAAACGAAGAATCCCCCATCACGAAGTCCACCCCCCAGCCACTCAGCTAGAATCAGTTGCCATAGAGATAGCCACGGCCACTGACCATCATAGCAGTATACAACAAACCTCCCAGACATCGTTGCACTAGGTCAGCTAAGAGGCAAACTCTTCATTGGACGCGACCTCAATGCTAAACACCCAAACACTTAGACTGGCACTCCAGAACTACCAACAGATCGGACTGCCAGCTCCACCGACTTGCGCGCCCACTTCTATGTGTGGGGCACAGAGGAGCCGACACCCCCCCCCCCTTCCCCTAACGGAAATCGCGCGGAAGTCCTAGACATAACCATGACAAAGAGGGTACCGGGTTTTGTGACCGCGAGTTCACTGAACAGTATGTCATCTGACCAGAATCCCGTCATCCTCGAACTCGACGTAGGCGAAAGGCTCCACATAACGCAGCGTCAGTACACATACAAACACACCAACTGGTAGCAGTTCCGTGATGACTTGGCCACGGACATTGCCGATACCCCGCCTTCCCCAGCAGAAACCAGAGCACAGGCGCTGCACCACCTCGCCGGAATGATCCTACAAGCAGCTCAGGAAGCCACACCGAGGCCTCCAGACAGCGACGTCCCCTCTAAAGAGTTCCACCGCACCTGCTTGCTCAGATTAGGCACAAAAACAGGATAGTGAAGGAATAGAAATTAACAAGAAACCCAGGCACAAGAAGACTGCTTAAGAGGCTCCAGAGAGAGCTGAAAGCAGCCCTCATAGAACACAGGAACCACGATTGGTCCGCATGTCTCTCCACTCTTAAGGTGGAAGACAAAGCCTCTGGCAAGCAACCAAACAATTTACAAAAAGACGCGCAAGAATGCCCACTCTGCACAGTGAGCGAGGCCTCGCGTTCAGTGCTGCTGACAAGGCTAACGCGCTCGCGGACGTTTCCGAAAAACAATTCCAACTGGCAGAGTCTCAGGATAGGGAACACGACGCCATCGTCAGGAGGCAGTTGGCCACCTTCCTCGCAACAGAAGACGATGAAGATGACGCGCTACCGCTCTTCACCGCAGAAGACGTAGTAGCAGTCATAAAATCGCTATCAACTAGCAAGGCGTCTGGCCACGACAAAGTCACAAACGAGCTATTGAAACAAATGCCCCTGATAGCGATTACGCACATCGCGAACATCTTCAATGAGATCATGCAAGTTTCCTAAGGAATGGAAACATACAGAAATGATAGCGATCGCGAAACCAGGCATAGATTCAATCTTTCCACAAAACTACAGGCCAATAAGTTTGCTACCATCACTAAGCAAACTATACGAACGCCTCCTGCTTCTCCCCACACAGTAGCACATAGCAGGAGAGCAGATCCTCCCCAGGACGCAGTTTGGCTTTCAGAAAGGCCATGCCGCCCCGCAACAACTACTGAGGGTGACAGAGGCCGTCACTCAAGCCCTTAATCTCAGAGGCTACTATGGAATAGTCCTGCTAAACGTAGCCAAAGCTTTTGATACTGTCTGGCACGAGGGACTACAATATAAACTATACACGCAAGGTTTCCCAGGGCCCATTGTCAAACTCATAAAAACCTACCTCTCCGGTAGAAGTTTCGCAGTAAAAGTCGACAACATACACTCAACAAAAAGACGCATCCGGGCGGGAGTACCCAAAGGTAGCGTCATATGACCCATCCTATACAATTTATACACAGCAGGCACCCTCACCGAACCGGCAGTAGAAACAGCGCAATACACTGATGACACTGCCTTTTTCGCACAGAGCTCAAACAGGGACCTCGTCATAAGACGATTCCAAAACGTTCTTGACAACACAGACAGGTGGGCCAAGAAATGGCACATAACCCTGAACAGTGACAAAACTCAAGCCATTATGTTTACGCATAGAAAAGGAAATGGACCTCCACAGCGCCGCCCAAACCCCACGCTCCGCCCCCACAGGCGCAACATCGAGTGGCGGCCCGAAGTAAAGCACCGCGGGGTGACTACGGAGCAACGCCTCACATGGCATAGGCGCATAGAAGCCCTGAGGATGAAAGCCAGTTAAAGGCTCCAGGTACTACACCCCATTCTAAACAGAGAGAGCAGCCTAGCAGCCAGTGTAGGGCTTAGGGTGTACTGCAGTCTAGTGCGCCCTATCCTCGAATATGCCTGCCCTGTATGAGGCTACGCTGCAAAAACTCACTTCGAAAGTTTGCAAGCAATACAGAACAGAGCCTTGAAAAGAGCCATACACGTAGACTCCCGTTTTCCCACTGCAGACTTGCACGCTGCTGTCAATGTAGAATCACTTAAAACAAGATTCAAAAACCTTGTCCAAGCATTCTGTGATAGAGCCAGGCAATCCCCGAATGCGCTGATAAGTTCTGTTGGTAAATACAACCCAAGAGAATTCGGGATCAAAACTCCCAAATCACCATTAACATGAAAATTCACAAACCCATTACCTAATCCCAGGTAAACCAAGAAAAATAAAACACTTCTCTCACAAACGACAGGATCCCACAAAAAAGCCAGGACCACTATCCTTCCCCTCAAAAAGGCAGAAGCAAATGTCGTAAAGAAACACTTCATCAAATTCAGCCTTCATGTAAGGCTTATTGTAAGAGAGAGAGAGAGAGAGAGAGAGAGAGAGAGAGAGAGAGAGAGAGAGAGAGAGAGAGGCGTGACTCCTTGATGGAGCTAAGTAACGGTTTCCATGCCTTGCTGAGCTGAAAACCTGTGTCAGACAGTATGTGGGAAAGTGCGAAAATCATATTTAGAACTCAACGGACTTCTTCTTAAGGAGCTGACCCTAAGAGAAACAGACATCAGAGTCAGCTTTGATGTCATGTCACTTTTCACACAGGTCCCACTAGAAGATTCAATTCACCTTATCAGTGAGAAATTTGGTCCCGAGTTGACACAAATTTTCAGGCACGTACTTACATCCACCTACTTCGTCTTCAACGGCCAATACTACGAGGAGACCGACGGTGTGGCTATGGGAAGCCCTCTCTCACCAGTAGTAGCCAACTTATTTATGGAGGGTTTCGAAAAGGAGGCATTACAAGCGGCCGAACGGAAACCTTTGTGTTTTTTTTCCGATACGCGGACGACACGTTTGTCATCTGGCCCCATGGCCCTGATCATCTACGGGCGTTTTTAGAACATCTTAATTCCGTCCACAACAACATACGGTTCACCATGGAAATCGAGAAGGAAGGGAAATTACCCTATCTTGATGTAATTGTAGAGCGGAGATCGAATGGCACACTGGATCATAGTGTGTACCACAATCCTACACATACGCACATATATATTTACACGCCTCAAGTTGCCACCATCCTGCACAACTCAACGGAATGCTCAACACACTGCTCACAGGGCATACTCGATATCGGACGAACAAAATTTGCTCAAAGAACTCAAACACCTAGAAAATGCGTTCCGCAAGAACGGATACAGCAATCGACAGATCCAGACAGCCCTCAGGCGACGGAAAAACAGCAGAAACCCAGATGAAGAACAGTCTAAAGATGAGGAACAGGGCCTTGCCTTTCTACCTTTCTACAGGTAACGTGACGTCAAAAATTGGGAGACTGCAAAACAACAAAAAATTGACATCGTCTTCCGATCACCATCCACATCCAAGATACGCGCCTTACTGGGGACAGTGAAAGACGGATTTGGCCTCAAGAAAGCGAGCGTATATAATATTCCATGTGGTTGCGGCAAATCTCACATTGGTCAAACAATCCGAGCAGTCGAAGACCGCTGCAAAGAATACCGATGCCACACGCGCCTAGTCCAGCCCAACAAATCGGCACTGGCAGAACACTGCTTGGAAACTGGACACAACGCAAAATACGAAGAGACTAAGATTCTGGCTCCTACCAGCTGCTACTGGGACAACATCTTCAAGGAGGCCATTGAAATTCGTGTAACGGACAATCTCATAAGCCGAGACACAGGTTTTCAATTCAGCAAGACACGGAAACCGTTACTTAGCTCCATCAAGGAGTCCTCCTCAAGCGGACACAAAATCCTTCCACGACGGCCGTCACGGACACTCCACAGGATTTTGCATCTTCCACCACCCGGTGCGACGCAGGGGGTGGCACGGACCTGGGTCGGCGCCCGCAAACGGATTGTCAGCATCTGCAATCGATGCGTCGGCGCTCGCAATCGGAACGGCGGCGGCCAGCGCACGGTGAGCGGGGTCTGGCCTACAGCCATGCTGAAAAGGCCTACGCCCTCGCCGACACCTTTGAGAAGCAGTTTCGAGCGGCAGAACCCTAGGATGACGAACATGAAGAGGTAGTCCGTCGTCAACTGGCTGTCTTCCTCAGTGCTGAGGAGGACCCAAAGGACGAACCCTCCTTCCCCCCCCCTCTTCTCGTCCCCAAAGACGTCGCAAAAATAATTAGGTCCCTTCCTACGAAAAATGCGCCAGGACACGTGTCACCAACCAGCTAGTTAAAACCTTCCGCTCTCGGCTATCGAACACCTCACGAACGTCTTCAACGAGATTACTCGTACCCACGAGTTCCCAGCTTACTGGAAACACGCGGAAGTGGTCGCGATACACAAACCAGGGAAAGACCCTTTATTCCCGCAGCGCTATAGGCCGATTAGCCTCTTGCCAACTCTCAGCAAGATCTATGAGTGCCTCCTGCCAATACCCATACGAGATCACATCACCAACCAGCGACTTCTGCCGGATTTCCAGGCTGGGTTCTGACAGAAGCACTCCGCCCACAACAGATCATGAGACTGGTGGAAGCAACTATAGAGGGCTTCAACCACAGAGGCTACTGCGCGATAGTGCTACTTGATGTAGCCAAAGCCTTCGACTCAGTATGGCATGAAGCACTGTTACACAAGTTATACACACAGGGGTTCTCCAGGAACATAGTCAGGTTAATCCAAAGCTATCTCACGAACAGAACTTTCTCTGTCAAGGTAGAAACATCCACCTCCACCAAAAGACGTATTCGTGCTGGGGTGGCACAGGGGTCGGTCCTGCGGGGCGTTTTGTACAGTCTGTACACTGGGGACACTCCCACAGTCCCCCTGGTGCACATCGCACAGTATGCTGACGACACAGCCTTTTACACTCGTAATGCGAATAAGGACCTGGTCATTCGTTGGCTACAAAGGGTTCTAGATGACACAGAAACCTGAGCCCATCACTGGCGCATCACCATCAACCCTGAAAAGACACAGGCTATGCGGATCACCTGGAGGCTCGGGAGATACAGACCCCCTTAACCCTCCCTTCACCTGCACCTACATGGATCTCGTCCCCCCTGTCACACATCCACCGAGTATCTCGGTGTAACCTTGGACTTGAGACTAACGTGGAAACCTCACACAGACAAAGTCCATAGGAAGGCCTGTGCCAGAAAGTCCATCCTATAACCAGTCCTCAACACAACCAGCTCCCTTCCCTGTTCTATAGCAGTAAATGTCTGTCATGCCCTTATAGGGCCAGTAATGGAGTATGCATGGCCTGTCTGGGGATACACGTCAAAGCAACAGCTGGACAAACTCCACAGGCTGCAGAACTGCGCCCTCAGGAGGGCACTGCGTCTACCCATGGGATTCCCCAACAACGATCTGCACGCCACTGCCGAAGAGAAAAATCTCAAAATCTCCAAGTCCTAATGCCAATCCTTAATCCTTAAAATACCCAACATCTCGCCAACCTCAGGCAAGTACAAGACACCACCAAAACACCGCCACAATACACAGACAGCCAAAATTATCCAAGATAATCACACACACACAACATACATTGTGGAGTAAAAGTCAACAGGCTATAAACTCCTCCATAAACTTCTCCAAGGAGGGGAAAGTAAAAGGTGAGAGAGAGAGAGCAACCAGACAATCGGCACAGGGAATCGAAGCCCTACTGAAGGACATAAATAACACTGACAATGAGCAGACAGACCATTCCATCTGAACCACCTGATGATGGCGGAATGGTTATTCGTCGAAATATCGTGGGATTTAAACGATCGCATCCGGCTGGATACTCGAGAGCCCTGGAAAGAACATACAGGGAAATTACCACAGTATCGATAGGTCAGTGGGTTTTGGTAACTAACCCATTCACACCAAAAGGAAGAACGAAAATTTTTTAACTAAGTACCAGGGTCCATAGTAGGTGACAGAGATGATATCGCAATTGTGTATGAAGATCTAGTTTCTGATGAAAACATCAGTTATTCATGTAAGACAAGTGAAACCCTTCAATGGAGTGGTGGATGTGCTGCCACAGAGTCCAACACCACAGGTGGTACGGAATAAAAACTCTAGGAAGGAGAAGAACCTAAAATTTAAAACTGTTCAGAATTCACATAGCATACCACATGCATTAATTTCTTTTTTTAACTGTGTACTTTTTTGTTTCAACCATTGGGTTTTGTACTGTTTTGTTTTGGGAGGTTTTGTTATTATTTATGGTAGGCCGTTTAATGAGTTCATATTGCGTAGCACTCAGACTATTTTGCTATGCACAGAAGCTTTTGGAAGGAGGGAGGGAAAAATTGAGAAATTCCTTTCTCTCAGGTGGTATGCCGGCATGGACAGCCAGGAATAATATGGTAATTTTGCTGCTCCTACACTTCGTAGAGTGGGGAACAGGGGACGAATTACGAAACCAACCTCTGGAATCTGGACTGTTTTCTCAAGACAACCGATGTCCTGTTAACTGGCCATCGGTGGACGCTTGGTTTAACGTTGAATGTATGGAAAATGAGAAACAAGGCACACAGGTTAGAAGATACCTGTAGGGAACTGCAGAAAGAAAGTGAGAAAAAGGAAGTTCTAGCGGAAATAGAGGAGGAATATCGCGGATTGCGAGTCCCTTATAAGAACTTTAGCAAAGCAGTTGAAGTAGGTAATCGACCTGGTGCTGAGGAAGTTGACTCAGAAAAGAGAGAATGGATAAATGCAGGTGGACAACTATTAAAGACAGTGTTTGGAACAGTAGATGACAAAGACATTCGAAGTTTAAATAACATACTTTTGCCACCACAGCAATTCTTAGCAGAACTACAAGAAGGGCAAAAGGACAGTATAACTGAGTGATATCCTATAGCGGAACCAACTGAGGGCAACTATGCATTATTTAAACACATGCCAGAAGTTGAAGTGAGAATGGCTAGAACACTACTACATGTGTCAGTACATTTTCCGGTAGGAGCTGCCCAGTAACAATGTTTCATTATACACCCTTACCCCATGAAATGGAACATGGTAGGAAAATGGGTACAAGTATGCATTAGCAAAGTACTGATAATTTCTAAGAACAGCGAAACATTTGTGCTGATGCCCAGAGAAGAGTTATGGGATTGCCATCATGAGATTGTTATGGTCTATCCAACCAGAATCGTCTGGACTGACATGCACACATGTGATTGTTCCTGAGGAACTCCAGAGCAACAGTGTGTTAGAGAGAAGTATTAACCCCTTATCTGCATTACCAAAGAATAGGTCCACATTGGATATATTCGTTATACTCCCCAAAGATAAAATTTTTGAACTGATATAAGAATGGAAAACCATGGGGTATGTCCAAAATGGAACAAAAAAATAGAGGAATCTTAATCCTTGACTGGGCATGCTGTTTTACATAACATGAGTGGGCGTGTGGTGACTTTGTGCACATGTAAAGAATGGCTTCATTTATGTTACCAAGGCAGATATGTATGAGCAAAGTCGAAATTTAAACATAGTCGAATGAAACAACGATGAAATAAACAATATGAGCTAAAGCATTGTTTAACTAAACAATAATGCAATAAACTTTCATTATATCACTCTGTTGCCATGGACAAATGTTACCCCACAGTAATGGCCCACTCCAAGCATTAAACAGTGCTGTTGTCTCAGATCTCAGCGAACTGCTTATTGAATTACTAATTATCGCCTAGACAACTGCCTCGTTGTGGGACTGTGCTGCTAGCTCGTAATCTAGGTAATTTTCTTGCATTAATTGTTTCTTTCTCACCTTGCTAGCCGTTTATTTTACACTGAAGTGCCAAAGAAAATGGTATAGCCATGAGTATTCAAACACAGAGATATGTAAACAGCAGAATACGGTGCTACGGTCGGCAACGCCTGTGTAAGACAACAAATGCCTGACGTAGTTGTCAGATCGGTTACTGCAGCTACAATGGCCGGTTAACAAGATTTAAGAGACTTTGAACGTGGTGTTATAGTCGGCGCACAAGCGATGGGACACAGATCTCCAAAGTAGCGATGAAGTGACGATTCTCCCATACGATTATTCCACGAGTGTACAGGGAATATCAGGAATCCGGTGAAACATCAAATCTCTGATATCGCTGCAGCCAGAAAAAGATTCTGCAAGAACAGGACCAACGACGACAGAAGTGTAACCCTTTCGCAAATTACTGCTGATTTCAGTGCTGGGACATCAACAAGTGTCAGTGTGCGATACATTCAAAGAAAACATCATCGATTGGGCTTTAAGAGCTGAAGGCCCACTCGTGTACCCTTGATGACTGCACGACACAAAGCCTTACGCCTCACCTGGCCCCAAACAACATTGACATTGGACTGTTGATGACTGTAGACATATTGCCTGGTCGCACGAGTCTCGTTTCGAATTCTGTCGAGTGGATTGGCGTGCATGGGTATGGAGACCAGCTCATGAATCCATGGACCCCGCATGTCAGCAGGGGACTGTTCAAGCTGTTGGAGGCTCTGTAATGGTGTTGGGCGTGTGTAGTTGGGAGTGATATGGGACTCCTGATACGTCTAGATACGACTCTGACAGGTGACATATACGTAAGCACCTGCATCCATTCATGTCCATTGTGTATTCCGACGGACTTGGGCAATTCCAGTAGGACAATTCGACACCCCACACGTCCATAATTGCTACAGAGTGGCTCCAGGGACATTCTTCTGAGTTTAAACACTTCCGCTGGCCACCAAACTCCCCATGCATGAACATTAGTGAGCATATCTGGGATGTCTTGCAACTTGCATTTCAGAAGAGATCTCCACCCTCCCTCCCCCTCTTACTCTTGTGGATTTATTGACAGCCCTGCAGGATTCATGGTGTCAGTTCCCTCCAACACTATTTCAAACAGTAGTCAGGTCTATGCCACGTCGTGTTGTGGCACTTCTGCGTCCTCGTGGGGGCCCTACACGATATTAGGGACGAATACCAGTTCCTTTGTCTCTTCAGTGTATTTTACTGCTGCTCATTTGGACGTATGACAACAAAATTTATCACTTTGTTACTTCAAGCAATATTGAAGGAATAGGTATGGGCTCACAGTTGTGAAGCAGCAATGGAACAAGTAACAATTTTATATGTAGTCGGCGCACTTTGTACACAGGTGTACCTGCTCGAGGTTTAATAAATGGGACAGTTTGCAATATAGCAAGAATAACTTTTCACTTACCAGCAACTGTTATAGAGTCGAGACACCCTCTGTCATGTTGCCCAGAAAAGCCGTTGGAGATACTACCAGACAAAAACCTAACATTTTAAATATCACCCTAAACCCTGATATCCTTTGCTCAGTGGAGCAACATAGCATAATAGAAGGAGCGGATTTCAACAGAAGATACGTTTTAGCACATCCAACAGGACCGCAAGAGGTGGCATAATCAGGTTATAAAAAAAGGCATTTCAGCTATAAGTACTAAAGAGGTTCGTCGCCATTTGAGTAACTTACGGTTGCTACAAGAGAAAAGCTATACAACACCAAGAATGACCTGTGTGTGAGATACCTATTGATTGATTTGAAGATATGACAGGAAAAACTAAACAGTACTTAGAGTGAATCATAGGTCTAAGCACTAGGAAGTAGAAGGAAGGAACTGATTATCAATTAGTACAATATTTTACAGGAACTAAAAATTGTGACACTGACCTTGATTTTTATGACAGGATGGATTATTAAGACATGTAGACTAGTAGGAAGGTATGAACATTTGGGACGAATTTTATAAAGTATGGAGGAATGTTGCACAGTAGAATAGTAAGTAACTACAGCAATAAAATTTTGTTAAGAGCCAGTGGAGAGGTTGCTAAGTGAGGTGCACCTGCTGGCTATGCAACAGTGTCATAACTGAATGTCAACAGGGGAGGCCTTAAGTATAACCAAGCTGGGAGACTGTTTCGTCAGACTTTGCGAGAGGGGAGTCAACAACCCCTGATTGAGCACTTTGAAAACAGTGCAGAACAGACAGAATGTGCTATTGTAACGAGTCTAAACGTACTAACTTCACTGAGAGATATAGTAACAACGCTTTTCACGATACAAGCTTTGCATAAAGGAACGGTCTGAAACCCTGAAGTTGAACACCAGAACAGTCGAGAGCACTGACAGGCTCAGAAAACGAGAGCATGCTCATCCACCAATGTGAGGAGGATCATGTCATCGCCTGCCATAAAACCTCCAAGCTCCTCAAACCATTCTCAGCATTATGCCATTACATCCGCGTTATGGATACCAATGGGAGATAAGCTCTACTACGTTGCAGGATGCTCTGGTGAATTCACCAAGTGTCTACAAGCTGTCGCCAACATGGAGTTCACTGCTGCAAATCCATAACCATTTGGTGGTGGACGGAGCTTCTGATTCGCAAGCCACAGTTGCTGGTCACAATGGCGACTGACTGAGGATGGGGCCCAGGCTGATCTTCCATGGATGAAAAACCAGTCTGCCCATTTGCAAGCTGTTCAACTTCAACTCTGGGCACCTTTGTCGCCACTACTGGGGCAATAGGAGAACCACCTTACTGTCTGTATGTTCAGACTGCCCTTTGTTGTGCTGCTGGGACTGTCACCTACACACCATCTCGACAATCAACAAAAGGTGCATGCAGATTTCTGAGGTGAAGCCCAAACACAGCTTCACTCATGAAGAGCCCTGAGTTTCTGTTGGACATCCACAGCCACACCAGGCTGCGAACGCAAGGCCTCTGCATCCTTCTATGAAGGGCCCACAGCACTGACCACAGGCATCACAAACCTGTGCTCAGCAAGTTCCTCACCAGGCACTGACTTGCCACCTCGCGCTTTCACACAGTACGGACTCAGCATGGTTGCTGCTAGGCAGTGCTTGGAAAGAGATGGAGTCATTGTGAAACTCTTACAAATAAATGATTGTTAACTGAATGATGTTCCATTAGCGTCCCAGTGCTCTACTACAGGATCAGGCACCCCCACTTTCCACGCAACCTCTATCAACAATGCAATTGCGGCATGTGCTGTAATGCTTTGCATGTTCACAAAATCATTTCAGTTTCCAGGTATGCTCTTTACTACTGGACTATGAGGCCCACTCATGATGAATGAATAAAAAGATACTCATCTAAATAGCGTGATTCCAATTAAAAATGCGGATTTTCGCGCCATATTTCTGGTATTCTAAGTTCACTGCCAGACCACTTGAAGTGGTTGTGTCGTTCTCTGTTTCTGTGTCGTGACATGGGGCTTGTTCTTTTGATATTTTAGTGTTCTGTGGTCCCCTACCATTGTTGGCTCGTGTTTTCAAGTGAGTTATTGGTGTTTCATAAACTAACTGCTAATATGCCTAAGGGAAAGCGCAAGTTCACTAAAGAACTACAAGAAAAGTATTCCTGTTTTAGGTGTTGCAGGTATGAATTTGATTGCAAGTGTAGGGCCTAGAATACAGTTTTAAAGCAGTTGGCTGCAAACATTCCACTGATATCTGATGAATAATAAACAAATTTTGAAATCTATACACTCTACAAAAAGTATTCTTGGGGTGCTGTTAATCAGGAGCAAATGGCAGGAAACGAATTATAATGTACTGTAATTGTTTCTAAATACAAAAATGTAGAAGTGCAGAATAAATACCATTATTCATGTTTTCTCAACCCGCAAGCTCCATACTTCTGATAACTACTTGTTAGTATAAATAAGAACCACATGCAGCTACTGCTGACCTGTGTGACCTAACAACAATTGTGTTACAACAAGTGGGATGTACTCAGGTTCAAGGCAGGGGAGATCTTTGCATGCGCATTCTAACTTTCTGCAGGTAGGGAAAGTGAGGGCTAAAAGAACAATACTTCACTAAAAAAAGACAGATGCAGTTCCTTTCCCATAACAGTATATTTGAACTTGTTTGTCGACACCTCCCTACATTTTACAAAGGTTGGCTTTCACATATTAAAAATCCAATGATATGATATTATTTTTTATGGCACACTGACAAGGTATAGAAGAAAACATATGTACGAAAATTAGACTTTAGGAAAGGAAAGGTGAAATGTTAAGGTAGTGAGAAGTCTGAGGCAAGAGTTACAAGCTATTTCTTTTGAATAACTTCAATTTGTGCTCTGCTATTTGTAGCACAACGTCATGTTTATATGAAGGTAGTATCTGTTCTCAAAAGAACAGTTACCGCTCATGACCATGCAGCTTTCGCTAGAATCAAATGATAATTAAATGGACACCCTAACTGCAAATAGGCGTTGATATACTTCATTGGGGACATGTCGAAAATGTGTGCCCTGACTTGGACTCGAACCCAGGATCTCCTGTTTACATGGCAGATGCTCTATCCATCTGAGCCACTGAGGGCACAGAGAATTGTGCGCCTGCAGGGACTTATCCCTTGCACGCTCCCTGTTATACCCACATTCCCAACATGTCCACACCACTACATTCGTAGTGCGCCTAATAGATGTTTGCCCATCATTCTCATTACTCGTGGCAGATTAATCGATCAAGTCCCCCAAGCAGGAGATCCCAGATTCGAGTCATGGTCGGGGCACACATTTTCGACATGTCCCCAATGAAGTATATCAACGCCTATTTGCAGCTAGGGTGTCCATTTAATTATCATTTCATTCTACCGAAAGCTGCATGGTCATCAACGGTAACTGTTCTTTCGGGAACAGATACTACCTTCATATAAAGTAGAATATGGCTTCCTAGCCATTGACCTTCTTGTGCGAACACACATGCTATGCCCAAACTCTTATGGTACCTGGTAGATTAATCTGCCATGAGTAATAAGAATGATGGGCAAACATCTGTTAGGTGCACTACGAATGTAGTGGTGTGGACATGTTGGGAATGTGGGTCTCACAGGGAGCGTGCAAGGCGAGTCTCCCTGCAGGCTCACTATCCTCTGTGCCCTCAGTGGCTCAGATGGATAGAGTGTCTGCCATGTAAGCAGGAGATCCCGGTTTCGAGTCCCAGTTGGGGCACACATTTTCGACATGTCCCCCATGAAGTATATCAACGCCTGTTTGAAGCTAGGGTGTCCATTTAATTATCATTACAATGTCATGTTTCATCACTGTCTTAAAAATGGTGTCTTCTGCTACAGTCACAGTGATAACAGAAAAAAAATATGTTAAGCAGCTCAAATGCAAGAAGCAGCGACTTTTTTAGCACAATTTTGTAAACAGCTGCTGTCACCAGCAGAGGATGAATATATAAATGACCTTGTGTTTGCAGAGCAATTTAATCTCATTGTGTTTATGTGCTATTTATTTATTTCGAGTTCTATGGATCCTTAACTTCAGTTTGTAAAATTCTATAGCTTCGCAATTCCGAATTCTTGTATCCAATCTCTCCCATTGAAACTCTTGCCCTCCAGGTACTAGAGCAGCATGTGCAAAGCCACATCAAAACACTCTCCAACCTATTCACCTCCTACTCCCACCTCGACAACAGCCTCCAAACATCTGCTCCATCCCCATATAGCTGACAAAACCTGTCTCCCAGATCTACCACAATTATAACACCTCAGAAACTCCTTCCCACCACCATAGAGAATACAGAACCTAAAAAGACTCGATTCTTTCCAAAAGCCTTACGTTTTGCCCCTCTCCCAAAACCAATCATGCTGATCTTGTTGAGGACCTTCTCTCCTTCTCTCAGTCTCTACAATGGAGACACAGTTCGCCACCAACCCTTGCAATCATACTCAACCCAAAAACCAATGTCGAACTCTGCCTAACTCAGTCCACTCCTCCATCAGACTGTGATCCACCTACACTGTGGGGCCGAGACAGTGGATCACCTCTGTTAACATTCCAGAATTTCTTAACTTCAAACCTTGGCTCACCACAGACGAGAATTGCGAAGTAATAAATAATAAGTGTAATTTTATTGTGCATATAATTGTTACAATTTTATGTTTGTAATTATATATATTTTCTGTTCCATGTATGGAGCACATAACTAATGTCTTCAATTGAGAAACATCAAGAGGGTGAACCAAGAAAAGGAATAATAAACGCAATAACAGGATAAGAAATTGCAACTGTAAGATAAGGAAAAACAATTCAAGGCCAAATTTTGTACTTCATGTTAGAAAGCAGATGGGCTCGAACTCCTTTCCTGTATGAATTTATAAAATTATTTTGTGTGACTTTTAGGTACATACATATATATGAAAGCTACACACCACAAATAGCAGAATTTATTAATGGATTTGTGTAATGGCTAAATGTGGTTAGATTGTTTAGCTTTGTTGGTAATTATTACATCTGAAAGTGATTTTCAGATGTAAGATTTGTGTTTGTAGGAAAGTGTATTTTTTGTGTATACGATTTTGGTCTGTACAACCCACGCATATGAGGAAAATAGGAAAGAATCCAACAGTTGAGGACGAGGAGAATGTACATGATTCGGAATTAAATACCGACGATCGGCATTTTACGCGCGTTGAACCAGAGGTTTGTTCTGCCGGAGGCAATGCTGATGTGCCAGAGAATTGGAAGCCAAAATTGAGTTACCAACTCCTGTACCTGGTTCTTTTGCCGAATTGTATAAGGGACTAGCAGACGTTATGCAGCACAATTTCATACACGTTGCGCAAGAGCAGACCGTACAAATTAGTACGCGTATTCAGGACAAAATGAATCAAAATTTTAAACAATTTGCAAATCCACATAAAAACCAGATTAATGTTAATTTCGAAATCTTAGAGGAAAAGTTAAGTGCAGAGTTTCGGCAGCTAGCCGAAGAGAAGAACAGTCTGCTGAAATAAGGACAATAAATTCGAAGATAGAAACTGTTACTAATAACTTTGCTGAGTTACAACTTGCCTTAAAGACATACCTGAGTCGGTAAGGCAGTTCAAAACGGAAGTGAGCGAACTAAGAGAAACGGAATCTGAATTACAAAGTACTGTGCAACAGATTGTGTTGCAAGATAACCAGCGGAATAAAGAGTTCGTTACATTGCTCCATGACATCGACAAACAGGTTACCAAGCGCTTAGCAGCACAAAGTGACAGATTACAGACCTTAATTCAAAATTCTAGTGCTGAAGTGTTGTTCAGTATAATAAGGAGAATAGTGATGTAAAAACTGAATAGAACAAATTAAAACGTTGCTAAAACGTGATCTTCCTAAGTAGAAGGATGACATGGAAGAACACATAGGCAAACTGCAACATAAGTTGTCAGCTTTGCGTAATAATGCAGGCAGAAGCCCAGCAGCTCTGGCAACAAACAATCCATATATGTATTTACCGTCTCCAAAGTTGGATGTGTTGTAGAGAGAAACACCATCCAACACTTACACGAATGAGAGGTATTCATCATGTGCTTCGATGAATATCTTGTTGCAAGAAAATTTGCTCAAGCATCGTCAATTTCAGACATATACCAAGACAAACAAGGTGATCAATGCTCCAGTGTTTTCATAAAGAGTTTCAGAGGGATACTGCTCAGACACCCAAAGAATACAGTTTGTTGCCTCACATACACAAGGCGAATGTGTGCTGTGAGCATCAGAAAATATAGAGAAATATGAAACATATGAAAAATTTGAGAGAGTGTTTTTATCAAAGTACTGGTCTCCGGGCCAGCAAGCGAGATTAAGAAAAGAAGTGTACTCATCTGATGTTTGCAACAGTAAACAGGGTACTCTGAGCAAGTACTTTGAGAAATATATCAATAAGACAAAATACTGGGATGATCCCATATCAGGAAAGCTGTTATTCAAATTTTAAAAGCAAAATTACCTTTAAATTTAAGAGAAAAGCTATTGCATGCTCCTGAACATGACATTGATCAGCTCATGTCCGTTGTTGACTCGATAGATTTGTTGCATGAGGACACAAAGCCTGGACTCAAGACAACAGGCAAGATAAACAATGTATACCACAATAACAGTGCTAATGGGAACCAGAGCCGAAAACAAAACAGTAACGGTGTCGGTAATGGGAATGGAAATACCCGAAATACATCCCCACAGGTTTATAGAAGTAACCACGCACAGCAAGGCAACAACTGACAGCACTTCGGAAAGAAAAGAAGGAATGATAATCGTGTAATCCCGTTATCGGAATGACAACCACAGGTATAACCAGAGTAACAACATAATGCCACCAACATGGCCAACTGATAATCGAACACTACACCACGAAACAGTGGACAACAGCATTCGATTCAGAATAATGACGCAAACCAAAGTAATCACAATAACAGTAATAATACTGTGAACTGACGGGTACAAAACCAACCTGTGGGGATAACTGAAGTGATTGAAAATAATCAGCCTTCAAATAGCCTGCCCACAAACTAATTTAGATCACATTGAACCCTCAGATAGTGGTTGGGTATAGTGTAGGGAGCAATACGCAAAAACAGATCAATCTGATCTGTTATAACAATGGCATTGATATATGTGATGAATTGTTCTCTGAGGAAAATTCCTGCAGAAAGGAAAACAATACAGTGACACAGACTGCATTTGAATCTGTGGTAGGTAAAGTACCTACAGTAGTAATTGACACCACTGCATCAGCGAACTTTATTTTGTATAATTTGCTTAAACAAATATGTGAGAAGGGTGTACTTCCCACATTACCAGTCTAGAAGTGTAGAACTGTTAGTGCGATAGGCACCAGGTCGAAGAATCTTAGTGGGCAGTATCAGTTGGAAATATTGACAGTAAATGGATCATTCCTGGTGGTTGATAATTTGTCAGCCAACTGGATTATTGGTGTCGGATTTCTGCTAGAGAAGAAGCAAAACTCGGCTACTAGCAAGCAATTGTTATATTACAGTTGATTGAAAAAATATAATTCTAGATTAGCTCGAAACAAAAGCTCGCCATGACAAATTCTACCAGTGTGTGAAAATCAAGTTTGTAGGTATTTAACCTCCATTGACAGGTGGTAGTTCAATTGCTCTAGCTGGTGAAACCAAGTGTGCTAATGTTGACGGCAACAAGCAAGATGTCGACACAATATTACTAGGCAAGATTTTAAGTCAGGTTACTTAAGTGAGCACCAGAGAAATGAGCGATCCAATCTCATGTATAGATAGCTACATGTCTTTGAAGAAAAACCCAGTATAATAAAAGGACACGTATATCACATACATGTTTAGCCTCATGAAACATACTGTCACACAACCTATTCGATTCCTGGACCAAGAAAGAGGCTGCATGCAATGAGATCAAGAAAATACTAGAACGAGGAATAGTAGAATCATCCTACCAATTACAATTTGGGGTTTACACCTACATAAACATCTCAAAAAATGTATTTAATGAATGTAACATTTCTATTATATATATGTGCATATAAATATTTCATTTCTGTTTTCATTTCCACAGTAGAGTTAGTTGTGAGAAGAAAAGTCTCAAAGCAATTATATGGATATTGTAAAGAGAGGCTGAAATGCATTTCAAGGACACTAAAAAATTGCATTGTCAAAACTCCATTTTGCTTGTAAAGCCAAAACCTGTCTTACAAAGACATCTCATGTAATAAATTGTAAGTAATAGTACAGTTTTCTAAACAGAATTTGTAGATAGTGTGTTAGTTTTAAGATTATTTATACTTTGGCTCCAAAATACGTGATTAGTTGTAAATAACCGTGCACTATTTATGTCAGAAGTACGTGTTCTACAAGCTCAAGATAGAAGTCTTGAATAATAGTACATGTAATCACGTACATAAATACTGAAGGACGTATTTTCTATAGGATGATGTCCTGTGTCAATACTTCCAGAAAGAGGTTCAGGCCATCTATCTCGCAATTGAAAAAAAGGTTCAAATGGCTGTGAGCACTATGGGACTTAATATCTGAGGTAATCAGTCCCCTAAAACTTAGAACTACTTAAACCTAACTAACCTAAGGACATCACACACATCCATGCCGAGGCAGAATTCGAACCTAAGACTGTAGCGATCGCGCAATTCCTGACTGAAGCCCCTAGAACCTATCGGCCTCACCGGCCGGCTATCTTGCAATTAAACTATGTGCTTATTTTGGCACTTATTAACGTCCTCAGACATTAGTTTTGAATTTTAGTGTTTTTTTATGTGTACTCTCTTATTGGTATGGTACAAGATTGGAAATGGCCCTTGAATTGGTTTTTCCTTCGAATTAAGAAATAAACTGGGAGCTATATACGAACGAAACACATACATGTAAAGCACAGCCACACAACACATAAAATAATGGACAAACACAGTTCGCATCGCGAATTTTCAGACATTCCAAAAACAGATACAATTAGTGTTCAAGTACAGCCTTGTTCCAAAGTAAATATTAAACAAGTAAGGTAAAATGATGTCGTAGCCAACGTACAAGCTAATTTGGACGTTGGAGTTAATGCATAGCTTCCATATCAGCGTAATTTGGCTCAAAAGACTGTATGTAATTGCAAATGAGTAACAAAAGGAATACCAAAGTAAGTGCTATTAAAGGCTTCCAGAGAAAGCTGTAATACGTGAACTTTGTGTGCGAATAAACAAAACCATGCAATGGAACTAGACCCTGAGAACAGTGAACATACTAGCATTGCAAAGTGCATAATAAAGTTGACGCTTACCTTCAGTGAAGTGTTCAATCACGTGCGCAGGTGCAGCATCCTGTGTAGAAACTCTTAGGTAAAGCACAAGTAGCCATTCTAGGGAACTCGCATTGCTTTGAACCGAGTGTACACAGCCTGCAACGTAAACCGCACCTCGACAATGTTCCACGCGAAAGCTGGATTGTCGCGGTGGAATGTGAGCCACGTGATCGCCCAGTACTCACAGTATTTCAAAACGTAGAGACTTGTCATCGCTAAGCTATTAACGCTCTTTTGGTGCAAATAGTAATAGTATTATATGCCAACAAATAAACTGCAATACTCATTGTAAACAATTAACAATCATGATGCAGTCGGAAAGAAAAGACAACGTGGACAACAGTACAGATAGCAAAACTTCACTGTGGCAAACAAAACGCAAACAAAAGAAATAAATGGACAGAACGAACTATAATCTATCACTACAAACAGAATATACAATCATTATATGCATCCTTAGGATAATATACGTACTATTACCACCTCGTTCAGCCAAACCGCGTAATTGCATTGTATATTAATGCTTAATAAATTGTATTCCATATATCCCATACACAAGATGCCTGTCCTGCGGAAAAACAAGACCTAGCAACCTGTATCCAGTAGCAAATCCTGGCATGTCTTCCATTTTCTTGTCCGCACATGCATCGACTACTGTCTACCAGTAAGAACTGTCGCTCCACCAATCCACCACAAGATCTATCATCACATCTACAAATCATTGCATTCGACTGTGGTAAATTCTTAATCAAACTCAATTTTGTAAAGACTGTTGTTGTTGTGGTCTTACGTCCAGAGACAGGTTTGATGCAGCTCCCCACGCTACCCTATCCTGTGTATGCTGCTTCATCTTCAAGTACCTACTGCAACCTACATCCTTCTGAATCTGCTTAGTGTATTCATCTCATGGTCTCCCTCTACGATTTTTACCCTCCACGCTGCCCTCCAGTACTAAATTGGTGATCCCTTGATGCCTCAGAACATGTGCTACCAACTGATCCCTTCTTCTAGTCAAGTTCTGCCATAAATTCGTCTTCTCTCCGATTCTATGCAGTACCTCCCCATTAGTTACTTATCTACCCACCTAATCTTCAGCCTTCTTCTGTAGCACCACATTTCGAAAGCTTCTGTTCTCTTCTTGTCCAAACTATTTATCGTCCATGTTTCACTTCCATATATGGCTACACTTCATACAAATACTTTCAGAAAAGGATTCCTGACACTTAAATCTATACTCGATGTCAACAAATTTCTCTTATTCAGAAACGCTTTCCTTGTCATTGCCAGTCTACATTTTATATCCTCTCTACTTCGACCAACATCAGTTATTTTGCTCCCCAAATAGCAAAACTCATCTACTACTTAAGTGTCTCTTTTCCTAATCTAATTCCCTCAGCATCACCTGATTTAATTTTAATCTACATTCCATTATCCTCGTTTTGCTTTTGTTGATGTTCATCTTATATCCTCCTTTCAAGACACTGTCCATTCCGTTCAACTGCTCTTCCAGGTCTTTTGCTGTCTCTGGCAGAATTACAATGTCATCAGCAAACCTCAAAGTTTTTTTTTTTCTTCAATTTTAATTCCTACTGTAGATTTTTCTTTTGTTTCCTTTACTGATTTCTCAAAATACAGATTGAATAACATCGTTGATAGGCTACAACCCTGTATCACTCCCTTCCCAACCACTGTTTCCCTTTTCTGCCCCTTGACTCTTATAACTTCCATCTGGTTTCTGTACAAATTGTAAATATCCTTTTGTTCCCTGTATTCAGAATCTGAAAGAGAGTACTCCATTCAACATTGTCCAAAGTTTTCTCTAAGTCTACAAATACTAGAAACGTAGGTTTGCTTTTCCTCAATCTATCTTCTAAGGTAAGTCATAGGGTCAGTATTGCCTCACATGTTCCAACATATCTATGGAATCCAAACTGATCTTCCCCAAGGTCGGCTTCTACTAGTTTTTCCATTCGTTTGTAAAAAATTTGTGTAACTATTTTTCAGCTGTGAATTATTAAACTGATAGTTCGGTAGTTTTCACATCTATCAACATCTGCTTTCTTTGGGATTGAAATTATTATATCTTTCTTGAAGTCTGAGGGTATTTCGCCTGTCTTATACATCTTGCTCACCAGATGGTAGAGTTTCATAAGGGCTGGCTCTCCCAAGGCTATCTGTAGTTCTAATGGAATGTTGCTACTCCTGGGGCCTTGTTTCGACTCTGGTCTTTCAGTGCTCTGTCAAACTTGTCACACAGTATCGTATCTCCCATTTCACCTTCACCTTCATCCTCTTCCATTCCCATAACATTTCCATCCAGTACATCGCCCTTGTATAGACCCTCTATATACGCCTTCCACCTTTCTGTTTTTCCTTCTTTGCTTAGAACTGGTTTTCCATCTGAGCTCTTGATATTCATGCAAGTGGTTCTCTTTTCTCCAAAGGTCTGTTTAATTTTCCTGTAGGCAGTACCTATCTTACCCCTAGTGATATATGCTTCTACATCCTTACATTTATCCTCTAGCCATCCCTCCTTAGCCATTTGGCACTTCTTGTCGATCTCATTCTTGAGACGTTTGTATTCCTTTTTGCCTGCTTCATTTACTGCATTTTTATATTTTCTCCTTTCATCGATTAGAGTCAATATCTCTTCTGTTACCCAAGGATTTCTACTAGGCCTCGTACTATTACCTACTTGATCCTCTGCTGCTTCACTATTTCATCTCTCAAAGCTACCCATACCTTTTCTACTCTATTTATTACGTCTGTTCTTGTCAATCGTTCCTTAATTCCCTATCTAAAACTCTCCACAACCTCTGGTTCTTCCAGTTTATCCAGGTCCTACCTTCTTAAATTCTTACATTTTTGCAGTTTCTTCAGTTTTAGTCTACAGTCCATAACCAATAAATTGTGGTCAGAGTCCTCATCTGTCCCTGGAAATGTGTTACAATTTAAAACCTGGTTCCTAACTCTCTGTCTTACCATTATACAGGGTAAGTCACTAACTATTGCTACCTAGAACAACTTCGAAAGTATGATAGTAGCTGAAAAGTTTGTGGGACAAATGTTGCATGGGAGAACAGGGGTCATAATATGACGTTGGTCTTTCGTTGCTAGGTGGGGTCACTTCAGAGATATGAAGGTCAACTTTGTTTTTTGAAATGGGATGCTGTAGTTTGGTACCTATTTTTTGCTAGCGGCTATCGAGACGAATCCAATGAGGTGTAACAGTAAGGTATTTGAAGGTCAACGAAGGTAGAAAAGGTGCCAAGAACTTCCATTTACAGAAGGTTTTCGAAGTGATGTCCAATGGTAGCAATGCACTGCTGCAGTCTTCTTATCACGGATTGAATGGTATTCCTTATCACTTCAGTGCTTATCGAATCACATGCTCTTATAATTCTCTCTCGTATATCGTGCAAATAGTAAATATTCACTGAACATTGCATATCCATCTAACATGCCATTGACATGTAATCACAACTCGACGGCTTCGCAATACAACACTAATAGGGACGGTAAGACTAGCATCGTCGAATCAAGCGAATGTGAATGATGTATTCCTTCGAAGAACAAGTCGATATGCTTCTCATATATGGAGAATGCCAACGAAATTCAGTGAGAGCTAGAGACTTATACACTGAAAGATATCCTCTACGTACTCACCCTACACGTCGTACATTTAAACATGTGTTTGATAAACTGAGAACTACTCGATCTTTTACGCATCGGAAACATATCCAGCAAAGGAAAGTTGATAACGAGGAAACGGAAATTGGTACTCTTACCACTGTGGCTTGAGATCGTTGTATTTAGTTCGTGTCAAATCGCAAGGGAATCTGGCATGAACCAGAGTAGTGTTTTCGTGTTCTGCATCGTCATAAATATCATCCTTATCATATCAGCCTCCACCAAGAATTAACTGATACAGACTGTATACATTGCACTGAATTCTGCTGATGAGTTCACCTTCAGATTCAGAGTGCTTTGATTTTATTTACTGACGAGGTTACATTCATGAACCATGGAAATGTTAATTCCCTTAACATGCATTATGGGGCAACTGAAAATCCTTGTTGGCTGCGGCAAGTTGCACACCAAAAACCGTGGTCGGTGAATGTATGGTGTGGGATTCTGGAGGACAGAATTATAGGCACCTATTTCATCGAAGGAAATCTTAATGGTAGGAAGTACACCACACTTCTGCAAGAAAAATTAGGTCTATTATTGGGAGAAATACCTTTGGGACCAAAGTAACACAATGTGGCATCAACACTATGGTCGTCCAGCAAATTTTTCGCTGATGGCTAGAAATCAGTTGCAGAGACAATTCCCAAATCGTTGGATTGGACACGGAGCAGTTGTGTTGTGGCCGGCTCATTCGCCAGAATTGACTCTGGATTTTTTCTTGCGGGGATTCGTAAGAGACATTGTTTATAAAGATGTTCCAACTACATCTGAGGATATGCGAGAGAGAATTGTCAGAGCATGTGCTTCAATAAGTGCCGATGTGATATGAAATATCACTCATTCCATGATAAGAAGAGTGCAGCACTGCATTGATATTAATGGTCACCACTTCGAACACCTTCTGTAAATGGACGTTGATGCCACCTTTTTGACCTTCATTGACCTTCAAAGACCTTACTGTTACGCCTCATTGGATTCGTCTCGATTACTACTATCTGAAAAGTAGTACCAAACTATAGCATCTCATTTAAAAAAAAAAAGTTGACGTTCACATCTCTGAAGCGACCCCATCTGGCTACATAAAACCAACGTCATGTTATGGCCCTTGTTGTACCATGCAGCTTCTGTCCCACAAATTTTCCAGCTCCTATCATACTTTCAGAGTTATTCTTGGTGGCAATAGGTAGTAACTCGCCCTGTATAATTTATCTGAAACTGTCCAGTGTCTCCAGGCCTCTTCCATGTATACGGCCTACTTTCATGATTCTTAAACCAAATGTTAGCTATGATTAAGTTATGCTCTGTGCAGAATTCTACCAGGCAGCTTACTCTTTCATTCCTTATCCCCATTCCATATTCGCCTACTACTTTTCCTTCTCTTCCTTTTCCTGATAGCGAATTCCAGTCCCCTATGACTATTAAATTTTCGTCTCCCTTCACTATGAATGATTTCTTTTATCTCATCATACATTTCTTCACTCTCTTCGTCATCTGCGGAGCTAGTTGGCATATAAACTTGTACTACTGTGGTAGGTGTGGTCTTCGCATCTATCTTGGCCACATTAATGCATTCAATATGCTGTTTGTAGTAGCTTACCCGCATTCCTATTTTCCTATTCATTATTAAACCTACTACATCTACATCTACATCTACATCTATACTCCGCGAGCCACCTTACGGTGTGTGGCGGAGGGTACTTATTGTACCACTATCTGATCCCCCCTTCCCTGTTCCATTCACGAATTGTGCGTGGGAAGAACGACTGCTTGTAAGTCTCCGTATTTGCTCTAATTTCTCGGATCTTTTCGTTGTGATCATTACGCGAGATATATGTGGGCGGTAGTAATATGTTGCCCATCTCTTCCCGGAATGTGCTCTCTCGTAATTTCGATAATAAACCTCTCCGTATTGCGTAACGCCTTTCTTGAAGTGTCCGCCACTGGAGCTTGTTCAGCATCTCCGTAACGCTCTCGCGCTGACTAAATGTCCCCATGACGAATCGCGCTGCTTTTCGCTGGATCATGTCTATCTCTTCTATTAATCCAACCTGGTAAGGGTCCCATACTGATGAGCAATACTCAAGAATCGGACGAACAAGCGTTTTGTAAGCTACTTCTTTCGTCGAAGAGTCACATTTTCTTAGAATTCTTCCTATGAATCTCAACCTGGCGCCTGCTTTTCCCACTATTTGTTTTATGTGATCATTCCACTTCAGATCGCTCCGGATAGTAACTCCTAAGTATTTTACGGTCGTTACCGCTTCCAATGATTTACCACCTATGGCATAATCGTACTGGAATGGATTTCTGCCCCTATGTATGCGCATTATATTACATTTATCTACGTTTAGGGAAAGCTGCCAGCTGTCGCACCATGCATTAATCCTCTGCAGGTCCTCCTGGAGTACGTACGAGTCTTCTGATGTTGCTACTTTCTTGTAGACAACCGTGTCATCTGCAAATAGCCTCACGGAGCTACCGATGTTGTCAACTAAGTCATTTATGTATATTGTAAACAATAAAGGTCCTATCACGCTTCCCTGCGGTACTCCCGAAATTACCTCTACATCTGCAGATTTTGAACCGTTAAGAATGACATGTTGTGTTCTTTCTTCTAGGAAATCCTGAATTCAATCACAAACCTGGTCCGATATTCCGTAAGCTCGTATTTTTTTCACTAAACGTAAGTGCGGAACCGTATCAAATGCGTTCCTGAAGTCCAGGAATACGGCATCAATCTGCTCGGCAGTGTCTACGGCACTGTGAATTTCTTGGGCAAATAGGGCGAGCTGAGTTTCACATGATCTCTGTTTGCGGAATCCATGTTGGTTATGATGAAGGAGATTTGTATTATCTAAGAACGTCATAATACGAGAACACAAAACATGTTCCATTATTCTACAACAGATTGACGTAAGCGAAATAGGCCTATAATTATTCGCATCTGATTTATGACCCTTCTTGAAAATGGGAACGACCTGCGCTTTCTTCCAGTCGCTAGGTACTTTACGTTCTTCCAGCGATCTACGATAAATTGCTGATAGAAAGGGGGCAAGTTCTTTAGCATAATCACTGTAGAATCTTAAGGGTATCTCGTCTGGTCCGGATGCTTTTTCGCTACTAAGTGATAGCAGTTGTTTTTCAATTCCGATATCGTTTATTTCAATATTTTCCATTTTGGCGTCCGTGCGACGGCTGAAGTCAGGGACCGTGTTACGATTTTCCGCAGTGAAACAGTTTCAGAACTCTGAATTCAGTATTTCTGCCTTTCTTCGGTCGTCCTCTGTTTCGGTGCCATCGTGGTCAACGAGTGACTGAATAGGGGATTTAGATCCGCTTACCGATTTTACAAATGACCAAAACTTTTTAGGGTTCTTGTTTAGATTGTTTGCCAATGTTTTATGTTCGAATTCGTTGAATGCTTCTCTCATTGCTCTCTTTACGCTCTTTTTCGCTTCGTTCAGCTTTTCCTTATCAGCTATGATTCGACTACTCTTAAACCTATGATGAAGCTTTCTTTGTTTCCGTAGTACCTTTCGTACATGATTGTTATACCACGGTGGATCTTTCCCCTCGCTTTGGACCTTAGTCGGTACGAACTTATCTAAGGCGCACTGGACGATGTTTCTGAATTTTTTCCATTTTTGTTCCACATCCTCTTCCTCAGAAATGAACGTTTGATGGTGGTCACTCAGATATTCTGCGATTTGTGCCCTATCACTCTTGTTAAGCAAATATATTTTCCTTCCTTTCTTGGCATTTCTTATTACACTTGTAGTCATTGATGCAACCACTGACTTATGATCACTGATACCCTCTTCTACATTCACGGAGTCGAAAAGTTCCGGTCTATTTGTTGCTATGAGGTCTAAAACGTTAGCTTCACGAGTTGGTTCTCTAACTATCTGCTCGAAGTAATTCTCGGACAAGGCAGTCAGGATAATGTCACAAGAGTCTCTGTCCCTGGCTCCAGTTCTGATTGTGTGACTATCCCATTCTATACCTGGTAGATTGAAGTCTCCCCCTATTACAATGGTATGATCACGAAACTTCTTCACGACGTTCTGCAGGTTCTCTCTGAGGCGCTCAACTACTACGGTTGTTGATGCAGGTGGTCTATAGAAGCATCCGACTATCATATCTGACCCACCTTTGATACTTAACTTAACCCAGATTATTTCACATTCGCATTCGCTAATAACTTCACTGGATATTATTGAATTCTTTACTGCTATAAATACTCCTCCACCATTGGCGTTTATCCTATCCTTGCGGTATATATTCCATTCTGTGTCTAGGATTTCGTTACTGTTCACTTCCGGTTTTAACCAACTTTCTTGGCCACATTAATGCATTCAATATGCTGTTTGTAGTAGCTTACCCGCATTCCTATTTTCCTATTCATTATTAAACCTACTCCTGCATTACCCCTATTTGATTTTGTATTTATAGCCCCGTATTCACTTGACCAGAAGTCTTGTTCCTCCTGCTACCGAACTTCACTAATTCCCACTATACCTAAATTTAACCTATCCGTTTCCCTTTTTAAATTTTCTAGCCTACCTGCCCAATTAAGGGATCTGACATTTCCTTGCTCTGATCTGTAGAACGCCAGTTTTCTTTCTCCTGATAACGGCGTCCTCCTGAGTAGTCCCTGCCTGGAGATCCAAATGGGGGACTATTTTGCCTCCAGAATATTTTACCCAAGAGGACGCCATCATCGTTTAACCATACAGTAAAGCTGCATGCCCTTGGGAAAAATTATAGCTGTAGTTTCCCCTTGCTTTGAGCTGTTCACAGTACTAGCACAGCAATGCCGTTTTGGTTAATGTTACAAGGCCAGATCAGTCAACCATCCAGACTGTTGCCCCTGCAACTACTGAAAAGGACGCTGTCCCTCTTCAGGAACAACACATTTGTCTGGCCTCTCAACAGATACCCCTCTGTTGTGGTTGCACCTACAGTATGGCTATCTGTATCATCTCTGAGGCAAGCTAGCCTCCTCATGAACAACAAGGTCCGTGGTTCTTATGGGGAGTCTACGATTTTGGTTTGTAAGAAACAATGTTTATGAAAAACTCATTTAATGAGACCTTTAAATGAAAAAAACTATGTGGTAACAGACTTCTACAAGAAAGAATTGTTCAAAACTGAACATTTTATGTAATAATCCTGTCTGAAATATGCTATCACGAACATTTTATGGACTTTAGAATTTAATTTGTTTTCAAAACGACATGACAAAATGCCTATGAATTTCTGAAATATTTGACTGTCTTGTAACATGTAAAATATGATGGTGCTTCACTATCCAAATATTCACATAATTTTCAGTGAACAAACAGACTGAGGACTGTACAACCATCCCTTGATTTTTTCCCCATTTTCCTTGGGACTAAGTCTCAATAGGCTGAATAGGTGGACAAGTAACTACAGTTGGTGTACAAGTTAGAACGCAGGCCTCAGTCAGATAACAAGGGCAACAGTAAAGTGTAAATTTAAAGGTAATTGTACTCAAATAATCGCCCTTTTTCTGAAATGAATGAAGAGGTATCCATGTCACGCATAAAACTGTGAACTTATGCCCATGAACTAAGAAAACAACAAATGAAGTGACTTAAGTTAAATTATGATCGCTGACAGTCAAAACATCGTGATCTCAACGTTTAGGGGGCATTTTATTACGTCTCCAACTTTTACACGAAATGTTCCCATAGTAATGTAACTATGCCAGACACCTCTGGATAATATATCGATAATTATACAAAGGAAATAATGTGTAATTAGTATAAATAGTCGTGAAACAAGGGTACTGCCTGGTTTCTTTTTTTGGTCTGCTCTTTTCTTTTTGCCATTGTGTTTGTTTGTCTCTCTTGGTTAGCTTGATTCGTGTTACACAATTAATTCTGTGGATCCAATAAAATGGTCATAGGAGATCTTTCTTAGGCTGTTACTTGATTATTTGCAGCTGGAACTGTTATTAGATATCAGAATACGAAATGTATGTGTTTCATTATCGAGCTTTTCATGTAGAGGATATTTTATTTTAAGTATTTGACTATATGGAATAGTGTTAAGTTGACTTTTATTCGTTTAAAATATATTGTTCAAGTTTGACCATATCTCTTTTATAAACCTGTCCTTTCTTTACAGATTCATGATTTTGTGTAATTCCTTGAATGTGGAAGCATTTCTTTTGTTTGTTATAGTTTGCTTGCGCCATTTCATACGCCATAGTCTTTGTTTGTGAAATACGATGGAACCTGCAATCATTTCAGTTTCAAGAAGTCTGATAATCAGTTTAATCCTAATTTCTGGAAGGAAACGTATTTAAATTCACGGTCAGTAACAAATTTTACCGAAAGATATGCTCTCAAAGCCAGAACTGTCGGTCATTGCTACTTTCAGAAGAAATTGTATTAAGTTTTGTTAAAATTCTGAATTAAGTCAGTCAATTAGTGAAAGAAGCCCAAGTTTCTTTTAAGGTTGCCGCCATTGCTTTTCATTTTAATATAAAAATAGTTCGTAACCCGAAAATGTCTTTCATATTAGTTGAAAGTAAAATAAATACATCTCAATTAACAGGCAGTGACGATAAATCATTACAGTCTCCCCTCAAAACGTTAGCAACATTCCAGAACTTGTGCCCTGAGCCTGTCTCTCTCCACACCACTACCAGTCCTTTCACTCCTTCCTTCTACATGCTTCCTAAAGTCCATAAACCCAGTCACCCAAAACGCCCCATTATATCCCAGTTACTGTGCCCCCACTGATAGGAACTACAGCTCACAACACGCTAGCTACCCTCCTATATAGAAGACACTAACCATTTCCTCCACCAACCCCGGTCCTTTACAGTGCCCAGCTCGTCACTATTGATGCCAGCCGTCTTTACATGACGAGTAACATTCCTATCCCCACAGCCTTGCTCCTATTAAACACTACCTTTACCAAAGCCTGACAGATTCCAAACCTACAATATCCTTTCTGGTCACCATGACCAACTATATCCTCACCCTCAATGACTTCACCTTTGAAGTCAACACATATGAAAAGATATGTGGTACAGCAATGGGTACCCTCATCGAAGGCAGGACTGCATCCAAAAGAAGTCATCTGATCTATGAGCTACACTACAGCCACTGAGCTACGTTCTACATGGGCATGACAACCAACAAACTGTCTGTCTGAATGCATGGACACAGACAAACTGTGATCAAGAGACAGCTGGACCACCCAAGTGCCGATCAGCTCTCCAACACTTCAGTGACTGCTTCACAGCCTGCACCATGCGGATCCTTCCTAGCAATACCAGCTTTTCTGAATTGTTCAGGTGGGAGCTCTCCCTGCAATATGTCCTATGTTCCAGTAACTGCCCTGGCCTAAGCCTTAGTTAGTCACTGTCCCTCAACCACCTATCCCCTTCCCTATTCCCACTCCAGCACTATACAGCCTTCTATTCGACTATTCCACCAATGCACCCACAAGTTCTTTACTTCTATCTGTTTCCACTCCCCCCCCCCCAAAGCCTCTGTCGAACCTCATGATTCCACCTAGCTGCCCTACCATGTCACCATCATGTCCCTAAAGGCACCCACAAGCAGTGCTTTACCATCATTCACCTTACCCTGCTATTCCTCCCTCTCCTCACCCCAGCCTCCCTTACTGCCACCATTGTGTCTCCTATTATGTGCAGTTGCTTTCAGTCTGGCCTCAGTGGCCAGACACAGTGTTAATGTGTGAGTGACTGCGCTTGTCAGCTTTTGTTTATGCTACGTACTTTAGAAGAAAACCATATTTCTGAAGGATCACAGGCTTAGCAGTCTTTTTGTTGTCACTGTCTGCAACTAAACATCTCCACTATATGGTGCATAGAATCAGTCCTTTTTAGGTTGACTGGCAGACTGTTAATTCAAATCAGTTTAACATATTTGCAAATGACTTATTTATTAACTGTCTTAATATATTTCCTGAAGGATTATTGATTGATATAATGGTGTCATCGACAAACACAGTGACCTTTCCATGTTCTGTGCACAGTGGCAAATACTTTATAAATATTAGAAAAATCAGTGGGCCTAATATTAAGCTTTGAAGCTTTCCAATGGTAATGGAGCCCCAGCCGAAGATATATTACCACCTTGTGTTCCTTCCATTATTACTTACTGCTTTCTACCATAAAGGTGAGATTCAAGCCACTTGCCTACTGTTCCACCCATTATGAAGGTTTTGACTTTATTCAAAAGAATATGGTAACTAACAGTGTCAAAAGCTTATGACAGCCACAGAATATTCCAGCTGTCATAATATTGTTATTTATGGCTTCCAAAATATTGTCAACCAAATGCATATATTGCATCCTCTGTTGATACACCTTTCTAAAAACCAAACTGGCTATTGCTGAGGATGTTCTGTTTAGTAAGATGCCCAGCCATTATGCTGTGCATCAATTTTTTCCAGCACTTTACAAAAACTGAGAGTACTGACATGATGATACAGTGTAGTGGTCATGTTTTAAAGATTAGACTGGTTTCGTGTTGCTTGTCACATGAAAATCACTGAAATTCGTATATCCAGCGTATGCTTTGGAAAAGTTGGAGCATAGTTGCATGTCAGGGTCTGGACACGAGTGTTCTTTCATTGTAGTTGTACTATCTTTTATCGCATGTAAAAGGGTAATCTGAAGTGAACAACACTTAATGGAAACATGACATCGTTTTGACGTCACCCACACATATCAAAGACCACAGGAACTGCTGTCAACTTTCATTAACATTCGATGCTGGGTGGTTGGGAAATACCATTTTGTATTCTGTAATTTTGTATCATAACTTGCGTATTATAGAAGAAGGCCATTTTAAGGCAGTGGCACATTGAAGATTCATAAAAACTCATCGTTCTTGGTGCCATTTTTTTGTAGTTAAACGTCACATAATGACATATTGGTGGTTAATGCATTCACAAGATTTGAGTTACATTATAAAGGGCAAACTTTTGTAATTCATCGTGGTGCAGCAGTTATAAGCATTGAATTACAGAGTGTGAGGCAAATTCATAGCAGGTTAGCATCTTGGTGTATCTCTATGTTTTTTTTTTTTTCACCTTCATGTATCTAAAAGATTCTGAGGCCATCTCAGTAAATCAGCAGAAGTAGGTTCTGCAATATTCAATGTTACATAAATATAAGAGTGCTCCCTCTCTCTTAGGAGTGAATTGTCTTATCAATAATTTACAAATCAAGCACAAAATATGCAAACATGAATTAAATATTGAAAACGCTGTGATCATCTGGTAAAGCAAACCACCACTCAAAATAAAAAGCCCAGAATAGACTGACACATGAGTTAAAAGGTAACTTAGTCACAGCCACCTACAAAGTATAAAAGAAAATTTACGGTCTTTTGTAACACTTCCTTTCAAACAAAAATGTTAAAAATGAATATGAACAGTCACAATCGCAATAAACTTTTTTTGTATAAAGTTACTGGTTTTGTTCAGCTTTAGACCATAGTCAGACCTACACTGAAATATGTACATACAATAGAATTAGTGGGATGTAGTAATATACAATATTCATTTCTTAGTAATAAATAAACCACTGCACTCCAGAGAGAAATGTTTTAAAAACAAAGATGTCTTCAGGTAAAGTACATGTTTAACCATCAATGTGACTCTTTTCGTAATTCTTACAATAAACGTTACCAACACTGACACATTTTCAAGAGATCCTCAAAGATTTGGTGTTCTGAAACAGCATTTATTCATAGGACATAAGATAAATTGGCTGCTTCTTCAATAAATTTGCTAGAATGGCTACCCATCCTTTCTAATTACAGACCAACTCCTGAAACTAATTTTCAGGGTTTCTAGAAATAAGCCTTAAGGAATACTATTGAATATACATGTTATTGGTTCAATGCTGGCTGGTTTCAGCTTTTTTCCTTGTAAATCAGTAAATCCTCTCACTTTCAGGGTTGATGAAGGCATATTAGGAAAAGTAGTACAAACTTTTTTAGTAAGACTCAGAGTAGGCAATAAGTCTTCATCTGATTGGAATTAATTACATTTGGTGTTCCTCAAGGTTCCATCTTGTATCCATTGCTTTTTATTGTTTATAATAATGACCTCCTATCTGCTACATTGTCAGAAAAGATTTGGCAGACTAGGTGAACAACAGTCTGCACTTACTTGCTGGTAAGGCGTTGAAGCTGAGTGACTGTAGGAGGATACAAGATGACCCAGACAAAATTTCTGCTTGGTGTGATGAATGACAGCCAGCTCTAAATGTAGAAGATGTAAGTTAATATGCATGTGTAGGAAAAACAAATCATTAATGTTCAGATACAAAATTAGTAGTGTCCTGCTTGACAAAGTCACATTGTTTGAATATCTGGGTGTAATGTTACAAACTAATACGAAATGGCACGGGCATGTGAAGATTATGGTAAGAAAGACGAATGATCGACTTCGGTTAAGTGGGAGAATTCTAGGAAAGTGGGGTTCCGTTGTAATGGAGACTCCAAGTAGGACGCTAGTGCGATTTATTCTTGAGTGCTGTGCAAAAATTTGGAATTCACATCAGATCAGAGTAAAGGAAGACATCGGAACAATTGAGAGGCAGGCTGCTAGATTTGTTACTGGTAGGTTTGAACAACATGCAGATGTTGCAAAGATGCTTCAGGAACTCAAATGGAAATCACTGGAGGGAAGGCAACATTCTTTTTGAGAAATGATATTGAAAAAATTTTGAGAAACAGCATTTGAAGCTGACTGCAGAACAATTCTGTTCAAACCAATATACATTGTGCTTAAGGGCCACAAAGATAAGATACGAGAAATTAGGGCTCATACTAAGGCATACAGGCAGTCGTTTTTCCTTTGTTCTGTTTCTGAGTGCAACATGAAAGAAAATGACTAATAGTGGTATGGGGTACCCTCCGCCATGCGCCATGAGGTGTATTGCGGAATATCGATATAGATGTAGATGTAGAATTTGTTTTGTTTGCACATGATAACAAACATTGTAGTAAATAGCAAGTCAAATACAGATTTAGAAATGGCTACTAATCAAGTTTTCATTGACATTAGTAAATAGTTTAAAACTAGAATGAGATTTTCACTCTGCAGCGGAGTGTGCGCTGATATGAAACATCCTGGCAGATTAAAACTGTGTGCGCCCGACCGAGGTAGGTAGGAAGGTAGGAGACGAGATACTGGCGGAAGTAAAGCTGTGAGTGCCGTGCGTGAGTCGTGCTTCGGTAGCTCAGTTGGTAGAGCACTTGCCCGTGAAAGGCAAAGGTCCCGAGTTCGAGTCTCGGTCGGGCGCACACAGTTTTAATCTGCCAGGATGTTTCAGTTTAAAACTAGTTCATTGTCATTAAACTCTGAAAAGACTCAGTATATTTAGTTCAGAACCTGTAAAAGATTTCCTTCCAGCATGTGTATAGTATATGAATACATGAAAATAAAAGAGACTGACAGTGTTAAATTCCTGGGATTATAGTACAGTATAAATTAAGTTGGAAAGGGCATACCACAGAATTACTGAAGCACCTAAAAAAAAGTCTAAATTTGCAGTGCGAATGATGTCAGTATCAAGATACACAAATGTTTAAAAAATTGCATACTTTGCTTACTTTCATTCTATTTGTCATCTGAGATCATATTCTGAGGTTACTCATCAAACCAAGCAAAAGGTTCTAAACTGCAAAAGCGTGTGATAAGAATCATATGTGGTGTAAACTCAAGAATGGCATATAGGAACCTGTTCGAGGAAACTAGGGATTCTAACCACTGCTTCTCAGTGCATTTATTCCTTAGTGAAATTTGTTGCAAATAACATATTTCCAACCAATAGCTTGATATATAGTAGCCATAGTAGGAATAAGAACAATCTATATAAAGACCTAAAATCACTTACCTTTGTCCAAAAATGGGTTCAGTATTCAGGAACATGCATTTTCAATAAATTGCCAGCCACAATTAAGAACTTGGTTTCAGATAAAGCAAAGTTTAAAGAGAAGACGTTTCGGTTTGCAGCTCCGTCTACACCATAGATGAATATCTTAACAGGGACTGTTAGACCAGCTTAAGTAAAAATGTCTGTTAAAGCCAGTTTTGACAGCATTTGGTCGCAATAATCAAGATTAAGTATTCTGTGTATAATAAATTTATTAAAAGTGCATAACTATGTTTTATTCTGACAGTGTACTAATTCTGTAAATATTATCAGTTCCAGTTACTGTAATCTGTTCACATATCTTTACAATCTCCTGACAAATTATCAGGGAAGTGAGTATTATATTCAAATGTTCTATGTTGTTTTATGTTATACTTTTTAGACATGTTCCACACCTAGGAGAATCATTTCATTTTGGGGTTTCTGGAACGAAAACTGAATTTCATATGATCATTCATACATACATACATTAATTCTTGTTCCATAATTCATGGATATGACATTTTGTAATCATGTGGAACATGTCACTTTAACGTAAGTTTTCTTAACACAAAATAATTAATTTTTTTACTGTTACTACTTCATAGCTACAAATTCATCTGCTGAGTAGAAGAAGTTGTCATTCGGAAATTCTTTTAATTTGTTTTTAAATGTTGGTGGGCTGTCTGCCAGACTTATTAATGCTATTTGTCAAATGACCAAAGATTTTTGTGGCTACACAATTCAGCCATTTCTGCGCCAAAGTCAGATTTAACAGAGAATAGTGAAGATCATCCATTCTGCTCGTGTTATAGCTATGCACTTCGCTATTATATTTGAATTTTGGTAGATTATTAATAGAAAATTTCATAAGTGAATATATTTATTGTGAAGGTATTGTGAATATCCCGTGTTCCTTAAATAAATTTCTACAAGGTGATATTGGGGGCACTCCAGCTGTTATTCTGATTACATGCTTTTGTGCAATGAATACATTTTCTCTTAATGATGAATGAGCCCAAAATATGATACCATATGAAAACAGTTAATGAAAACAGGCATGGTAGACTAATATACTGATATGTTTATCACCAAAATTTGTAATAATCCTAATAGCATAAGTAGCTGAAGCTGAGAATTTTATGATTTCACACAATCAAAAGTCTTTGACAGATCACAAAATATTCCAATGGGTGTTGTTCGGTCATTCAATGTATTTAATATTTGATCAGTGAAAGCATATATAGCATTTTCTGTTGAAAATCCTCTTTGAAAACCAAACTGACATTGTGTTAGTACTTCATTTTTCCATAATACAATATGCTACTCTTAAATACATTACTTTATGAAGAATTTTGAATAAAGCTGTCAAAAGTGAGATTGGGCGGTAGCTGTTAGCATGAGACCTATCCCCTTTTTCATGCAATAGCATATTTCAGTCTATCTGCATAAAAGCCCTGTTTTAGTAAGCTACTACATGTGTGGCTGAGAATCCTACTTATCTGTTGGGAAAAAGTTTTTAGTACTCTGTTGGAAAAGCCATCAATTCCATGTAAGCTTTTACTTTTGAGTGGAATTTGTTATTTTCCTAATTTCAGTGGGAGATGTGGGTTGAATGTCAGTTTTATCAAACTGCATAGGTATTGCCTCTTCCATATAATGCCTTGCATTTTCTAATGAATAGATGGCTATTATTTTCTCTAAAAAACTTAAAAAATAATTAGCAGAAATATTTTCTTGATTGGCGACTCCATGGAGTGTCCTGTGCACCACGACCAGATAATGGGTATACTTGGAAGAAGAGACAGCATTGGTCGTATTTTTTTGTTTTATTAACTGCAAAATCGATTTTCGGTCACTTAGTGACCATCTTCAGTGCTGTAATATATAATTTAAATTGGTAGGCACTGGTGTCAACAAGCTTACAGCGATCACATAAACTGTAAGCTTGTTGACACCAATGCCTACCAATTTAAATTATATATTACCAATTTAAATTATATATTACAGCACTGAAGATGGTCACTAAGTGACCGAAAATCGATTTTGCAGTTATTAAAACAAAGAAATATTTTCTACTTCTGATTATGTTTAAGTAACTTTTCATTGATTTTGATAGAAATATAGTCTTCCTGTCCTCTTGGTTGCTGTGTTTTCCTTTTAATAATATTCCAAATTGTTTTAATTTTATTATCATATGTGTTAATCTCAGACATAATGCACACACTTCTGGAATTTTTAATATTTTTTTTAGTACAGTGCAGTAGTTTTTGTAATGTTTCACTGTTTCCTCCTGGCTATAAGATACATTTCCCCTTTCTGTTTAAAAGATTTTTTTCCCTTTAGTAAGTCATGGCAAGGAAACAAAAGAAAAGTTTGGAGTAGGTATTAAAATCCATGGAGAAGAAATAAAAACTTTGAGGTTCGCCTATGACATCGTAATTCTGTCAGAGACAGCAAAGGACTTGGAAGAGCAGTTGAACGGAATGGACAAGGTCTTGAAAGGAGGGTATAAGATGAACATCAACAAAAGTAAAACGAGGATAATGGAATGTAGTCGAATTAAGTCAGGTGATGCTGAGGGAATTAGATTAGGAAATGAGACACTTAGAGTAATAAAGGAGTTTTGCTATTTGGGGAGCAAAATAACTGATGATGGTCGAAGTAGAGAGGATATACAATGTAGACTGGCAATGGCAAGGAAAGCGTTTCTGAAGAGGAGAAATTTGTTAACATCGAGTATAGATTTAAATGTCAGGAAGTCGTTTCTGAAAGTATTTGTATGGAGTGTAGCCATGTATGGAAGAGAAACGTGGACGATAAATAGTTTAGACAAGAAGAGAATAGAAGCTTTCGAAATGTGGTGCTACAGAAGAATGCTGAAGATTAGATGGGTAGATCACATAACTAATGAGGAGGTATTGAATGGAATTGGGGAGTAGAGGAGCTTGTGGCACAACTTGACTAGAAGAAGGGTTCGGTTGGTAGGACATGTTCTGAGACATTGAGGGATCACCAATTTAGTATTAAAGGGCAGCGTGGAGGGTAAAAATCGTAGAGGGAGACCAAGACATGAATACACTAAGCAGATTCAGAAGGATGTAGGTTGCAGTAGGTACTGGGAGATGAAGAAGCTTGCACAGGATAGAGTAGCATAGAGAGCTGCATCAAACCAGTCTCAGGACTGAAGACCACAAAAACAACAAGCCATGGCTTTTTAGATGGTTTCTCACAATTATATTTCAGTTTTCTTAGGAAAACCCTTTTCAAATATACTCACAAGGCTGTCACAAAATAGGCTAAATTTAACATTAGAATCAGGTTCCCTGTACACCTCACCCCAGTCTCACTGTTGCAAGTTATCCCTAATATTTTCGATTGTTAGCTCGTTAATTGAACGAACTATTTTGGAGGACTGTTATGCATTACTGTATGCAGCTATGTAATATTCAGTAACTAGCTGTGCATCATGATCAGACATACCATTCTTAACAGGAAAAGTTTTCATTTGATTAAATATATCTTGGTCTCTAGTGTGCTGCTTCCCTGTACCTCTTGAGTTGGAAAATCAAAAACTTGTGTCAAATTGGAAGAACCAAGTAATATTTCAAGGTCAAGCTTTCTATCGGACTCTTTCAGAAAGTCTACATTGAAATCCCCACAAACAATAATTTCCTTCATTCTGTCTGGCAGATAACACAACAAAGAATCCAAGTTTTTCAAAAATAACTGAAAATTTCCCAATGGGGACTTGTACACACCTAAAATTATAAAAGTATCATTGTTTAGTTTAAACTCACATGCACATGCTTCTACTTGTTGCTGTACACAAAATTTTTAGTTTCAAGATTTTCCACACGGTAACAGATTATAACATATATGGCAACTCCTCTTCTCTCCATAGTGCTCAAAGCTTATTTCTGCCTACATTTACCATTTTGATACCTGTGACTATATGACGTTCAGAGAGGCATTTTAATTCTTGCCAACATTTTAACGTTTCGCTCATCTGCAGCTCAGTTCATATGACTGACATATTTCAAAACAATGTAACTTCAACGTTAGCGCCCATGCAGCTAATAATGAGCCTGACACCCAGTTCACTCTGCTTGTGGTGAATTGTAGTTACATCACAGTCTAACGTAACAGTCGCGACACTTCGCCTCGATTTCGTTGCCTACTGCGCCAGCAGTGCGCCAAGCGGCCAGTAAGTAAAGCTGTGGAGTTCGGCGCGAACGTGAAAGCGAAGGGTAGTTGTTTATTTTTGTTTGTACAATGGTTTTTACAAACGGGAGCAGCAACAACAAGAAGAGGGTACCACATGTCTGTTTTCTTGGTTGTCTAAAGACCCTGAGAGGTGTATACCGTCATGTTACTAAACTGTATCGTCAGTTTTTGCTTGCAAACTACTTGTACATATTGATAATTAAGGTTTCGTTTTAGGAGCAGAAAACAACTAGTGAATAGCAGACTAGAAGATCTTATGAAAAAAACCTGTTTTGTTCGCTACATGTCATACAAAACGAGCTCATGAATGCAGACAGTAATAAACTCATGTGGAACGCAGTAATCACACTCTTTGACATCCCAAATAATCCACCTCACCAACGATGAAGAGGAAACTGCCAAAAACGTTCGACAATCTCTCTAAAGCTGCAAAGCACTCCTATGACACAGAAGCAGCCAACTCAACTCTCCATGTATCAGTGCCAATGTCATCTGAGTCAGCAACACAGACCGGCGTTGATGATGAAATGGTAAAATTCAATGCAGTTATTCGTATCTAGAAAAAGCGTGAGGAATATCAGATCACTATAGTCTGGGAGACGAGTCTTTGGTATTGACAGCTTGGTAGCGTCTTTCCGTTGCCTAGCGACCGCAGGCAGGCAGCCAATGACGGCCTGACTTTGAGTGGGTAGCAAGGGCCACGTTGCCGCTCTGAAACCCGGTCGCGCGCGCTTATGAAACTTGCCAGTGTCTCGCGTGCAGGCGGTGCGGTCGTTCGTCGTTTGTCTGAAGTTGAATTCCCAGTTTATTTCGTTTTTGTTGGTTTTAGTGTTTCTTTGTTTATGTTTCGTTGTATACAATGTCTAGTGCGGCGGGTAGTACCAGCCCAACACAAGAAGTGAAATGGAGGAAGAAAAGTGTGCTACACACCCAGGCCCGTGAATTCGTGTGCTCTGTGAGGGATTAATTTGAGAAAGAAAAGGACAAAGGTGGGCCCTTAATTCCTGTTGTTCAGGTTGTGAAGAGAACTGCAGCAGCATTGAAAATAAGTAAGAACACTGTTGTAAAGATAGGGAAAGAACAGTATAGTGTAGATTGTGACGAGAGTGGCACAACAAAGCTGCACACACCAGGAAAGAAGCGAACGAGAAATAAGCAGGTGACAGCTTTGGACGATTTTCAGAAAGACGCTATTCGTCGTCATATATACAGCTATTATAAGAGAAGGGAACATCCCACTCTATCTAAATTACAGGTGTCGCTTCAGAAAGATGATCTTTTTAAAGGGAGCAAATTTTCAATGCGTACAGTGTTGAAAGACATAGGCTTCAGCTATTCACTGTTTAACGGACGCAAAATATTCATGGAAAGGACAGATGTAGTTGCATGGCGGTGCAGATTTCTGCGCAGGATCATGGGTGTGGAATTCGAAAGTATAGTGTGGTTAGATGAAACTTGGGTCAATGCCAGCCATTCTTTACGTAGAGGCTGGAAATATGGAACGCCCGAGGGGACAATGGCAGTGCCTGTTGGCAAAGGAGGGCGTATTATTGTCTTACATGCAGGAACATCGAAAGGTTTTGTGCCAAACTGCTTGAAAATGTTTCGGTCAAAAAAGACGGGAGATTACCATGAAGAAATGAACAGTGTAGTATTTCAAGAATGGTTTGAGACATCGCTTATGACGAATCTGACAAGTCCATCAGTGATTGTTATGGACAATGCACCTTATCATTCCGTTGTTCACGATAAGGCACCAACCTTGGCAACAAAAAAAGACGGTATCATTCAGTGGTTGAAACGGCGAAAAGTAGATTTCAGAGAAGATTTAAGGAAGGCGGAACTGCTCGAAATTGTGGCACAAAAGAAACCACAATTTCCAACATATGTAATTGACGAGATTGCTAAAAGGCACGGGCATGAAATCGTTCGGCTACCTCCATAGCACTGTCACTTCAATGCAATTGAAGGAGTGTGGGCGCAGATAAAAAATTACATTGCTGCAAACAATAAAAAATTCACGATCTCTGAGGTGGAAACTCTCCTTCCAGCAGCTATTAATAAAGTGACAAGCGAGACGTGGGCTAAAATTGTAAACAGCACTGCAAGTGCCATCAGAGAGGCGGCCAAAACCGAAGGGGTTGTGGAAGAATGCATCGAAAGTTTAATTATACATCTGGCAGAGAGCAGTGATAGTTCGAGTAGTGCTGAGGAAGACAATGTCAAATCAGATTCTGACAGTGATGTGAGTGGTGTTTTTCCATTACAGTAACTACAACGTATTCAGGAATGTAAGGAGGGAGTTTGCTATCGATCTACAACCAGATCATCATATTGTGAGTATTTTCTTCAGATTATAACTCTTAATACACTGACCAATTATTCTGTAGCTTGTAGTAGAACAAATTAATAATGCTAATACTTAACAATGGAAACCAAAACTGCTAATGTTCAACAACTTGCGAAAATAGTTTTCATTTCAGTTGTGAAGTTTAACAAATAACTTTATTATGTTTCAGCATCTTAGATACTTGTAGTAAATAGCTCTTATCAGTTTTCGAGTTAATATATTTCAAGCATCAACATTAAATAAATACACGCGTACCAATACGACTTGTGTTTTGTCTCGCTTTTATTTCTGCTGCTAGAGAATGCGTGTAGCAGACAGGGCGCCGCGTGCTGTGAGCCACGTTCAGCAACAGCTCCGTCTGCCCGCCGGAACTGTCATTCTAGTGATGGGCTAAACTGCGATTTTCCGATATCAGTGATTTCAGTGAATGCTACTTTTCAGTATCTGTTATTCTTAACTGCGATTTGTCGCAGTTAAGAGTCGCAGTTAAGGAAGGTAGGTCGTGTATCCCTCCGCCACTGCTATTTCTGCGATTTCTGCTACTTCCGCGATTTCTGCGACTTCTGCTACTTCTGTGCTTCTGCGATTTCTGCTACTTCTGCGATTTCTGTGACTTCTGCTACTTCTGCGATTTCTGTGACTCCTGCGATTTCTGCGACTTACCACCATATGAAAAAGTTACATCTGTCAACACAGAAAATTGCATCGCAACAAACCTGTCATTGGCAAGTATGTTTTACGTTTTTTCTTCCGTTGGCTTTAATTTTGTATTAAAGAAACAACTGTGAAAATGTTAATAGTGTAATTAATATGTAAGTAGCCGTACGGTACTGTAATAGTTCGTGTTTAGAAAATGAATTCTAACATATTGTTATGTTCACAGGCACTTGAACTACATTTCAGTCACTCAGTAAAGTGATAACTCAAAATATCATTGTCAGCAGATCTGAAGAAATTTGCCACTGCGCCTTTAGGCCGTTTTCGTCAGACGAGAGGTTAGTTTCTAAGCGTTTCGATGGACTTAATTACTTCAGTGAGATCGTTCTGGCAAATGTGACATTCATTATAGCAAATATTAGCAATCTACTCTGTCAATTATATTGCTAGTAATTAGTGACAGCAAAAATTGTTTAATAATCCTTGTGTTTTTGCAGATGCAGTTCTGACTCTGATTACTGGTTGCTGTACGTATCTATCCAGATCAAGGCTGTTGAGAGAGATTCGTGAAGATTCAAGACAGCTCTTGGAGGATTTGCTGTTTTTAAAGTGAAATAATTGTGAAATAAGTGTGTGAATGATTAAACTGTGTTTTATTGAAATTGTTGTGCGGTTTTAAAGGCATAATAAATGTTAAATACAGTGAGTGAATAATAAAAATCTCATTTTCCACATGTTAAGCCGTCCAATACCCGTAATTTTCCGCCACTTACTTATTGGTAAACACTAGTTGGAGAGTGACATGCCCCCCCCCCCCCTTTCTCCACAATCTTGGTGTGACACTGACCTGTAACATATTCCAAAGTCTACAATATGCATTTTGAGGCTTTTGATGTGAAAGTGGGAAGTACAGATCTTCCAGTTAAATCGGGAATAGCTTAAGTGCATTACTTGAAAGTAACACAGGAAAAGCTTACTTATGTAGGTGGTAGTAGTGTCGGCAAAAAGTTCTTGTGTGTGAAGTTGCCATGTAGAACACCAGGTGTAAAACTTTTCTCCCGAGTCTTGAACTGTGTTGGAACAAAAGTGAGGCATTCATATGACTGTTTTCATTTCACTACACTTATACAGATGTCTGAGTTCTGCTGTATTAACATTGCAAAGTCCTGTAGGCATGTGGAGTATTAACCAAAACTGTCATATTGGAAGCAGAATCAAACACATTTGTTACGTTACTTGATATTTTCAGGAGAAAAAGGCAATGTTGCTTCTTATTAATATAATACATTCAGAGTCACAGCAGTATTTGACCAACCATAACTGATGCTGAATGTGCATGTCGTCATATAGTATGAAAGGCTTATTTCAATAGTGGTACAAGTCCATTACCTCCACTTTTCTGTCTATAATGCTTCTGAAATTAATGATCCAAGCAAACATAAATAAAGGTTCATCTCTAGCAAGAAGCCATATGCTTGAATATTTCTGGTATCTCAACTGCAGATTTTTCAGCGCTCGTTTAACTTTACGACTCTGTATCTCAAAATGAACAAAAATGGACTTTTACCACTATTGAAATAAGCCCTTCATATGCACACATAGCACATCGATCTCGTGAGGCACAAGGCTCTCATTACGAAGTACGTCCGTCGGTCAACAGATGGCACTAGGAAAAGTATGTTAACTGCGCTTTTTAGTTGCTACTTGCAACTCTTAGTTGCGATTTGTCACAGAAATCGCAGTTTGACTCGGTAGCGAATAGCGTAGTATGAACTTTGCTCAACAGATGGCAGTGCTAACTGCGCTTTTTAGTTGCTACTTGCGACTCTTAGTTGCGACTTGTCACGGAAATCGCAGTTAGACTCGATACCGTATCGCAGAGATGGGCGTAGTACGAACTTCGGCCAAGAGATGGCACTGTTAACTGCGCTTTTTAGTTGCTACTTGCGACTCTTATGCTCGGTTTACACTAGCAAGTTATTGCAGCAATTTACTTGCGCGGAGGAACTCGCCGCGCGATTTGCGAGTGTAAACATATCGCCAAGTCGACTTGCGACCGTAGCAATTTATTGCAGAAGTGACTTGCTGTACGTTTTCCACTTCCAGTGTGAACGCCACGCAAGAAGTATCTGCAAGTAACTTGCAGCTTTTAGGATTTATTTCTATTTCCTGCAAGTAGGAAGCGCAAGTTAGAGTATGTATGTCGTCTGCATAACACTCATATTTAACATCTTACTTACTGTGGTGACTTAATTTTATGCAACCATCTTACGTATTATATGCAAACAAATTTCAGAAATGGAGGAGAAACGGGAATGGATGAAGCAGGATGCAGAACATTTTACTGGCGAGCTACCCCGAAATACAGAACGTGCATAACCGAGACTTTAAGGATAGAGTGAAGAAGATGAGCGCATTAAATGAAATCTCGTCGATATTCGACACATCTATGAAAGAAGTACTTAGAAAGTAGCATAACTTGAAGACACAACCCCTTTGCCACCTGCATCCACTCGCTTGTTGTTTTAGGAGTCTAGAAAAAGATGATGTGTAATCATTATATGTTCTATTTACTTAGCTTGTCACTTTCCATTTTATGAGCATTAGGAAAAAAAACCAATTTTATAAGCATATCATTCTGTAAAATTCAGTTTATTTCAATAAAAATTTAATTTCATTGTTGTGTTTTCACATACCTTCAAATAATTTTCCCTTTTCAAAACGTTAAAAATGGCTCTACATACATCGGGTACGATCAGAAAAATCGTTCTGACGGGAGTATGAAACAAGTACATTAGGGACTTGTATGAGTCTCCTACAAAGAAAAGATTTCAAAATTCAAACTTTTTTTGGTTGTGTGTTTCACATAAATAAATGAAATGCCTATTTTATTCGTAGCTCACCGGTGGCTATAAATCATAGAGTGAGTAGCAAACGTTCCTTTGCTGAAATAGCATTACCGAAGTTTGATATGACGGGCACTATTAACACCAACAAATACTCCAGATCATTTGAGGACATTCTGCAAAAGTTTTCAAAAGTATCCATGTTCTCGATACTCAGTTCTTGCAAAAGGTTATTACAGGCACCATTTTGCGATCTTCTCATTATCTACTCTCTAACCCAAATACTTCTCTTTTTCTTTTTCACGTTTTGCATTACAATTACAAGAGCTGCATCATATCTCACCCGCCTACTTGTCATTTTACACTTTGGCTGACACTCGTAGTGGTACTGAAAGCATATGTAAACAGTATCAGCAAGTTATTGACGCAAGTTTCTTGCCAAAGAACTTGCGGAAGAATCTTGCTTCATTCTTGAGCTGCTGTGTAAACACAGCTGCAAGCGGCTAGCAATAACTTGCAGCAATAACTTCTGCAAGCGACTTGCTAGTCTAAACCCACCTTTAGTTGCGACTTGTCACGGAAATCGCAGTTGGACTCCATAGCGTACCGCAGAGATGGACGTAGTACGAACTTTGGCCAACAGATGCCACTGTTAACCGCGCTTTTTAGATGCTACTTGCGACTCTTAGTTGCGACTTGCCACTGAAATCGCAGAAAGCAGTGCTAAATTCGACCAATAAATGGCTCACGTCTTTGCATGTGAAATACTACTTGCGACTGCTAACTGTGACTGAAATCGCAGTTAGATTCTGTAAAGTTGCTACTGTGATATCTGTGACTTCTCAGTCACTGTGATTTCTAACAGATACGCGATTTCCTGCCCACCACTAGTCAGTACCCGTCTCACGGACTGTAGACTTCGTGCAAAACTATTACAGGACAAGGAAGTGCCTATCCTTTTAAGTACAAACAGCAACAGAAACTGCATCAGATGGATCAAGTGAAGAAGGACAAACAAATTTTGAAGATTATAGGATCCTGATATTTAAAAAAAAGATGCCCTTGACTTGTTGCTAAGTCAGATTAGAATGCCACTGAAGGAGAAACATGCTGCAAGGTGAAAGCTGTTTGCTCTAAATTTATTATACTACAGCACTTAGGCGCACAGGTTTTGTTAGAATGTTTTATGCTTCTATCAGTGTATACATAACAGAGGGATGTGCAACGCATACAAATGAAATGTGGGATAAGTGACAATATATTCCATCTTTTAAAGCAGAAGGTACAGCATTTCCCCGATACTGATAAACTAGGGAATATTTCATTGGATGAAATGTCTGTTACGGCAAATTTAATATATGACAACAGTTCTGACAGTGTTAGTGGTTCTGAGCATCCAGGGTTTACACATGCAGCATATTTCTCCCAATATTTTGCAGTTGCTTGTCCCAATTAGAATAATATTATCCGGCAACAGGCGACAATGACTAAAACACAATAGGCCTACGGAACGACAAATGGGGTTTCGATGCCTTTTGCACACAGATTTACATGTCACTGCTTCTTACACGTAATTCTGTGTGTTTATATTCTTTCGATATCAACGTGGGAAGCTGCAGTTCTATCCAATGTCACAAGTGCTTCTTCAAGAATGTTTTGTAACTTGCCACTGTATTCATGATTTTTATCCCTACTTACACTTATTTTAGAACAATTTTTAGAAACAACTGTGTCTTCTGTTATTACACAAACTCTTGGAGGCAAGAGAATAATTCAAATATTTCGTAAATCACGTAGGGAAGGGATACAAAACAAACATTATGCTTACGACGCATCTGATGTTCTCCTTTCTCGCCGCTTCGAGCGCTAGTGTCACTCCAGCTGTAGAATGGTAACAACTTTTACAGCAGTGAGTGTCGCGACTGTTATGTTAGCCTGTGGTTATATTGTTTTGTCATCATGCTCGTCTCACGTGTTGTGAACCGAAGGTTTACGAAAGTCGATACACAGATGCAGGGGCGCCGACTTATAAAAAGTATTTGGGGGGGGGGGGGGCATACTGGTGGCCTTGCCCTGGGAAATTTTCTAAATTTTAGATGAAAAATAGTGAGTTTTAAAGTTTTTAAGCATTTTAGAGTCGTATGATTAGAATCCCGAAACGTGGACTCTCGATAACTCATCACTTCGGGAAATTCGACAAGCCTGACACATTTTTTGACTTTGAAAATGGAAACAAAACATAAACATGCATGGTATTTTCGTAGAAAGCCAATTTAATTTACAGTAATAATCATGCTTGTAGACTATTACAGAGCAGTGAATATATAGCTCTAAAAAGACTGATATTATATTTTAAATAAATCCTAAACTATCATTACAAGAATAAAACATAAAATATTGCTGTCGCACAATAATAGCACTTTAATTAAAAACTAATTTAAGCTTACTTTGAATAAGGCTCGAGGTTCATTAAATAAAAACAATATCTCTAATTTAATGCTTTAGTACAGTTAATACAATATACCTAATGCTTTCAGTCAAAAAGTATGTAAACAGCGCGTTTTAATTCGGTCTTACACCCTAAAAATATTTAAGTATTTTAAAATAACTAATACAGTACTACAGTACTAAACTAGTACTAATATTTCGAAACTGAAAATTTAACATTATGTACGTATTTAATTCTCTATTTTATAAAGATTTTTAATATTGCTCTAAATGACATTATTAGAGGTAGAGTGTCTTTAGAAAGGTGCAGATGTTGACCATCTGACTGGATTACTGAATATGAAGTCACTGATGACTGGCTGGACATGCAATTCATCCAAAACATCTCAGTGGGCATGAAGAACAGCCAAATTGTTCAATCGCTTGTGTCCCATCTTGATTGAAGCCAATACCTTTCTCAACACAGACTTTCCTAGTAGATCAATGATCTCGTTTTTATTATTGTGGGACGTCCACTTGTACCCCCAGCGTCCTAACCAATGTTTGAACTCACATATGTCATTCTTTCGGAGTTCCAACAATTGAAAAAAAATTGAGCTTACATCTTTGTGTCCTCTAATTGTTAGTCATTGTTGGCTTAGAAATTGCATGGTAGTAAAAATTGTCTCAAGAGCTAAACGGCCTTTCTTCATATCACTATCTAACTGTTCATTCAATTGGGAGACCACACTTTGGTTAGTGATAGAATTTAGTTTCAAAACACCTTCTTTATGTGTAAACGTATTTTCATAAAGACAGAATTTTTCCAAAGGCTTTTTTCAGTTAGAAAACCCTATGGAAGTAAATGCATCTTCTTTGTTAGAAGAAGATTGTAATAGTTTTTTAGCATCTGCCTCTTTGCAGGTTTTGCTAAAAACTTTTTCGGTAGATGTTTCATATTCTAGCCATGCGTATTTGATCAACCAAGACTTCTGAAATGATCTTCCCTTATCGGATCGTCCAGGTTTCGGCTGTGAACGGTTCTCGCCTGAAGACGACGAAGCAGTTGACGACTCAATAATTGTTGGAGTTTGACTTGCAGTATCATCAGCTTCCAAGTGCGCCTTTTTGCTAACAAATTTATCCATTGCAAACTTAATTCACAATACACTAAGAGACAAAAGTAAACAAATAAAATATAGTCATATAAAATAGTCCACTAGACACTGAAGTCGGAACACTAAACACGTTTGCAGCATGTACTGAATGAAACTATCCACACTGAATGACTGCGACAGTAGAGTGGGCCTTACATAGCCGAGGCGTCATAATGTCTCGAAGTGTCAAGGCGACGCGAGACGGAGGGTTCCAGGTGCTTCTACTCCAGTCCTTTCGATGTCGCCGCGGCCGCAGCGCTGGTTCGCCGGCGCCAGACTTTACCCGAAGGTTCGCGCACCGGGACAAATCCTGTGTGCCCCCAGCACCGTAACATTATCATGATTCACACCACTCATTTTCAGTTAACCTGCTTACTACTGTAATAATTATTTGTTTTAACTCGTTACTGAATGTATTTTAAAAGATATCTGTCGACAAACAAGGAAAATAAAAAATTCCATCATAGTTTTGTGATTTTTACACAGTATAATATAACTAATAATTTTCTTAAATTATTGGGGGTCCGTCTCCCAAACGAATTTTTGAGGGGGCTCGGGCCTCCTCAGGCCCCATGGAGTCGGCGCCTGTGCACAGATGTTTTCGTCTTCAATACAGCGTGTGACGTCAAAACGACGTCACGTGTGCATGAATTCTTGTGAAATGTAAACGTAAACAGCTGGCCGCCAAACATGTCAGAGATATAACTGTGTTTTGAGGTGTAAGGTACAAAGTGTCGGAAGTGTAGTTGACGTTTCTACTTACTAATCCGATAGCTTTAGGTATATTGTTTTATTAGTGAAACATGGGACTCTCGTCTATCATTTTGGCGCCTTTTAGGTGGTACAGAAGGAACGTCGTAGACAAAATACTAGAAGCGATCTATTCCAGGCTTCGAAATAAAATTGATAATACGTCAGAAGTCGTCCTCAAAGCCGGCGTAGGCGCAGCTGTATTATCAGTAATTATTTGGACATCAGTATTTTTATATGTAGCATTTTATTACACCTATATGCCGTCTATTAGTCACGCAAGACCGGTGCATTTTCAGTTTGAGTAAGTACACTTCACCGAATTGTTTTTTTCATGTGATCCGCCTGTAGCTAAGGTAGACACATCGTAGACTTAAAATCTTACATTTTGGGGTATCACTGTATAATGATAAATTCGACAGCATTAACCAGTCCTCAGTTTAGAAGAAAATTAACTTTTATAACAGTTTTACAATTTTTTTTTTAGTCCGTCCCCCCCCCCCCCCCCCTGCAAACAGTTAATTAAAACTCGCTAATTCTTTATAGTGGAAGGCACTGTAAACTGTTCATGTTAGCTGTATAGTCGTGTAGCGGATACGTAAAGAAAAAGAAGTTATGAAGATTAAAAAAAAATTGTAAAAATGTTTTTGTGTAAACTGGAAGAAAGCGACAAAAACTGGCCATATACATAAAGCTAGTGCATTTCTCGAAAGAGAATTGAAGAGGTCAAGAATTGTTGTACTTTATTCTACTAATTAATAAATAATTTAACAAGTGATAACAACTCACCGAACAGGTGAGGTGCTGAGTCATCAAAATGCTCATAAACAAAATACAGAATAAAGCTAGCTTTCAGATAAATCATTTTATAAAGCTACAGATTAAACATACACATACATCCTTATGCACAAAAAGCAACTGTATAGCTATGTTGTGCTGTCTGACTGTACTGTGTTGGCACTGCAGCTTGACTGGAAAGGAGGGGCGGGGAGGGGTTTTTGTGTCTGGTGGGGTCACAGAAGTCTGTCCTTTCAGAATGCCTTCCCATCAGCCCTATACCGAAGTCCAATCGCACTGAACTTGTCAAAGACTTAGTCTCTTTCTTCAGTGGAAACACTATTGTCTTCACTGGCAACATGAGCTATTCACGGACAATTCCCATTATCACCTTGCTTAAGGTGATGACTGTGTTCATGTGTGGAGACCCATGGTTAGCTGCACCTGTGAAATGTCCAGGATATCGACAGATTTCCAAGATTCTGTGATGTTGTGGGGAGGCTTCGGTGTTGGCAGCCATACAGATCTTGTCATTATCCCCCGTCGCCTTACTGCCAGACAGTGCATCGAACAGATCCTGTTTTCCCATGTGGTGGTCATCAATTTGTTCTAATGCCAGGGCCCATGCGGCAAGCATCAGCAGGGATGTTTTGCAAAGCCTAGATATTGAAGTAATTGAATGGCTGATGGTGAGTCCTGACCCAAACCTCATCATGTATACGTAGGACATGCTTGACAGATGTGTTCATGGTCATCCTGCTCCATCACAGATCCTCCAATAACTTTCATGGTCTCACATTGAAGAATAGATAGAGATACCAAAGGGTGTTAGGCAGTGATAAATGCTCACGGAGGGCAACCACCTCTACATCTACATCCATACTCCGCAAGCCACCTGACGGTGTGTGGCGGAGGGTACCTTGAGTACCTCTATCGGTTCTCCCTTCTGTTCCAGTCTCGTATTGTTCGTGGAAAGAAGGATTGTTGGTATGCTTCTGTGTGGGCTCTAATCTCTCTGATTTTATCCTCATGGTCTCTTCGCGACATATACATAGGAGGGAGCAATATACTGCTTGACTCATCGGTGAAGGTATGTTCTCAAAACTTGAACAAAAGCCCGTACCGAGCTACTGAGCGTCTCTCCTGCAGAGTCTTCCACTGGAGTTTATCTATCATCTCCGTAACGCTTTCGTGATTACCTAAATGATCCTGTGATGAAGCGCGCTGCTCCCGTTGGATCTTCTCTATCTCTTATATCAACCCTATCTGGTACAGATCTCATACTGCTGAGCAGTATTCAAGCAGTGGGCGAACAAGCGTACTGTAACCTACTTCCTTTGTTTTCGGATTGCATTTCCTTAGGATTCTTCCAATGAATCTCAGTCTGGCATCTGCTTTACTGACGATCAACTTTATATGATCATTCCATTTTAAATCACTCCTAATGCATACTCCCAGATAATTTATGGAATTAACTGCTTCCAGTTGCTGACCTGCTATTTTGTAGCTAAATGATAAGGGATCTATCTTTCTATGTATTCGCAGCACATTACACTTGTCTACATTGAGATTCAATTGCCATTCCCTGCACCATGCGTCAGTTCGCTGCAGATCCTCCTGCATTTCTGTACAATTTTCCATTGTTACACCTCTCGATACACCACAGCATCATCTGCAAAAAGCCTCAGTGAACTTCCGATGTCATCCACAAGGTCATTTATGTATATTGTGAATAGCAACGGTCCTATGACACTCCCCTGCGGCACACCTGAAATCACTCTTACTTCGGAAGACTTCTCTCCATTGAGAATGACATGCTGCATTCTGTTATCTAGGAACTCTTCAATTCAATCACACAATTGATCTGATAGTCCATATGCTCTTACTTTGTTCATTAAACGATTGTGGGGAACTGTATCGAACGCCTTGCGGAAGTCAAGAAACACAGTATCTACCTGTGAACCCGTGTGTATGGCCCTCTGAGTGTCGTGGACGAATAGTGCGAGCTGGGTTTCACACGACCGTCTTTTTCGAAACCCATGCTGATTCCTACAGAGTAGATTTCTAGTCTCCAGAAAAGTTGTTGAGGCTCTCAAATTCCAATGAAAAGCACTCAGTGTGACAGGATGAATTATTGTTTTTATTTTGTTTATGACACACTGTTGCACATTTCAGTTATTTTTATGTAAATGACTGAGTATGTAATGATGTTTTATTGTGTGGGTCTACTTAATTTGCGGAAGATAAAGTTATAATTTTGCTACATTCCCAGTCCTCTGTTGTTGCTCAAAGGAATGTGACAGATTCTCAAAGTCATGTTCCCTAATTATTGTGGGCAGTGGATCAGCAAAAATGCATAGACATGTATAAAACCTTATCTACAAACAAGTGAAAATTATGATTGAGACAAAGCATTAGTGTTATATCCTGCATAGTGATCCCATCCCAGAAGTCCAGCATAACTTCCCATCCTTAGCCAAATCCATAGGGCCATCCCAAAGACTCTCCTCTGAATCCCTCTACCTCCTGAACCTAGTGATCCCTTTCACACCCACCTTCTACATGCTTTCCAAAATTCATAAACCCAACAGTCCTGGACATTCCATTGTAGCTGGTTACTGTGTTCCACCAAAAGCATTCCTGCTGTTGTTGACCAAGACTGGTAATCAGTTTCCTGCTCCCTAACTTCTCATAAAGATGCAAACCATTTTCTTTGTTGACTGTCATCCATCCCCGTCCCTTTACTGCGTGGATTCCTACTCATAACTGTTGATGCCCTTTCCCTATACACCACCACCACCACCTGTGCCCATGGTCTTGCAATTATCAAACACTACCTCTCCCAGTGTCATTCAGACTCCATACCAACCAACTCATTCATTACTTAACATCCTTGCACATAGCTACTCCTCCTGAGAGTGGAAGATATATAAACAAATCTATGATATGGCCAGGGCACCAACATGGCTTGCTTCTTTGGCAACATATTTATATACTATGTAGAGGAAAACTTACTAGACACTCAGAATTTCAAACACCTTGTCTAGTTCAGGTTAGCTGATACCATTTCAGAATCTGGACTCCGGACAAAGACACACTGTCCTCATTCTCTCATGGCCTTCAACACTTTCTCTCACATCCACTTCACTTGGTTCTCCCCAGCCCAACATGCCACCTACCTATATGTTGATGTCCAATTGTCCGTTGTCCACATAGCTCAGTAATCCATCAACAGTACATGTCTTTTGGTGGCTGTCATCATGCCCACAACAAAAAAATCACTTCTATATACTCTGGCCACCCACTGATGGTGCATCTGCAGTGACAAGAAATCCTTTTCCCAGTATGCAGAAGGGTCATTCCATGGTAACTCACATTACAAAGTGATGTTTATATTATAACTTTTGGACAATTAATGGAAGGAAATGTTTCTATTAAATATTTTTTATACCTCAAAACATACTTTATGCAGAATGCTCTATAAACCTATAATCATAATAATTGTTACATTACTATAATTATAAAACCAAATCTTATAATTATAGTTGGTAACTCACTTTACATTTCCAAGAAATGGCTTTTGCATACGATAAAGAAAATACAATAGTCTGCTGTGTTTTATGTGAACATTTCTTGTAAGTTTTACACACAATACCAGAAGATCTTATAAGTATTTTAACAAAGTCCCAAACATTTAATCTCCAATAAAATAAATATTAAAACATTGTGAACAAGTAACTCACATTACATTGTCACAGATCACAGTCAGACTTGAAATAACCATGGGAATTTACAGCACTTGGAGGGTTCACTTTTCTGACAAGCTTGTCTTTAGTGTAGTATTTCTCTTCTTTAATTTCAGGCCACTTCCAAAACTTCCCACCTTTCATCTTAACAATCAACCTTAAACTCACCATTTTAAATTTTAGTAACATTACCAGGTAAATATGAATTTTCATATTTTACCACCACCCAGTCATCTACTTGTATACCTAGTGATTTTTCTGTTCTGTTAGTGTTTTCCTCTGCAGCTGATGAAGTGGTGTCTCCTACAACTTCATTATTGTAGACTTCCAAATGATAAATTTTAGAAATGTTCAAGAAAGGCTTGCAGTTCTCGATTAAGGCTGAGAGATGTAATTTTTTGCTTCTTTGGCTAAAGTCTTCTTCACCCATAAGAACTGTTGTCACATTAGAAGAAGAATTCAATAATGCTTTTACAAAATCTGTTGCATTGTTTGCAATACATTTCCTGCTTTTCACACGAGACCAGACTTGGCATTTGACAGCCCCACCAATTCCACGCACTGGCCCCTTCCCATGAGAAGTTGCAAAGTACTTCCATGTAATTCTTTTGGCATGACTCTTACTTAGAATTTTTATAGCCTCTGCAATATATCTGTTTTTAAACTAGGAAGCAGGACCGTCTGACCAGATTGAAACTTCTCTAATATTTTTTGGTAGGTCTTCAAGAAGTCTGTCAACATTGGGAATGACAGTGTTTTTTGTGTCGTCCAGATTATCAGATACCAACATGTAGGGGTGAGAAGTACATGAATGCCAAATCATGGTAGTAAAAATACTAATTTAATTCTGCTGCCAATGTGCACTTTGAATTTCATCTTGACTTACACATGTAAAATTTTCAGAAAAATCGATTTGCATCATGGTAGTTAGCATCGCAGAAAGCAGCGATACCTTATCACTCTGATAGTTCTTTTATTGTTCTCTCTTAAGGTAGCAGTGCTCTAAAAATTTAGGTCCCATGGTAAGAATGTGATCAATAAGATTCTGTAATATACCTTTTTCCTCTACATTCAAAATTCTTCCATCACTCTCCTACCACACATACCATTTCGCACCATACTCTTGTACACCAGTACATAAACCAAGAAGTTTAACCGCCAATAAATCTTTACATTTCATGCAATTTTCCAACCAACAATTGGCTGTAGGCTCTGCACATAGAAAAAATTCTGGCCAGTTACTGGTGTACATAGGTATTTACAGTCACAATGTCTTTGTATCGAGGGGCCTGTCTGCTAATGTCATCCCTTTCATAGAATTTGCTCACTGCACTTATTATTTCATCACTTATTTTTTGTTTAGAGATTCTTTCTACTTCTAAAGGTTCAACAAATATATGATACAACCTTCTAATAACATATTTTTGTTTTCTGGGTGATGTTGGAAGTACACGTTTCACTTTTGATATGGCTTTTCCCAGTGGAGAGGCAGAACTACTTGGTGTAGCTGAAGATGCTTTCTTTAGCTGCTTCCTGTACTTGGCAACTCTTTCTCTAACATTCCGTTTCCTGTCTGCAGCAATCCTTTCTTGTTCTCTTTTACTCAAACATTTTTCCTGTTCCTGCTTCTTTTTCGTGAATTTTTTCATAGTTCCCTTGTGTTTGATTTTATACTCTTCATATCTGCCTTCATCCTTCAATTTCTGCCATCTCATCTTTTCAGCTGCACTTTAAGGCATTCTGCAAAAATTGCAAATTGTTGTAAAGTAGAAATAGCTATTCCCTATGGGATTTTATGCGTCATATGGAGATAAATATACATTAAATATGTTGAAATATATTGTTGGTTGTGTTGTATGTAATTCAGAACGAATTTGACTCCTTAAAATTATAACTAATCCTACAAAAATTATGGTAACTCACGTTACATAATGAAAGGTAACTCACGTTACGTGAATTAAATATCTTATACCAAGAGAAGGCTTCCGGGAGGCAATTTATTTGAGATACTAAATTATCAGGTACACTTATGTGAAGGACAGCATGGCATATAAGTTTCTATACTTTAATGTATTTTGTGAAAATCTTAAATTGGCATTTGGTAACTCATGTTACACATTTTGGGTTAGGTTATATGAATGTTTTTGTATTTATCATCCTTAAATTGTTTGCTTCTAAAAATATACCAAAAAGAAGAAGAAGTTATGGACTTTCAAGTGATGTATAAACCATAAAGAATTATTATAAATTTCCTGATTTTTTTTTTTTTTTTAACCTTGAAATTGATCAAATCTCCTGCATGAACAAACTCAACAATATAGTCTTCAAAACAATGGCTCCCACAAGTAAATGATAGGTTTTGGAGGGAAAAATCAGTCTTGCCAACAAAATTAAATGCCCAACCTACATATGTAACAGGGGAAAATATTCCCACAGAAAAATTAATTTTTTGATAATGATTCCTCATTTACATGGAATGACCCAGAAGGACTTACGAAAGGCCTTCACAGACAGGCACTTTTTCCTGAACCACAAACATTGTCTGCACGATATCCTCACATGCCACTAATCCTCTGACCAACCCCAAGAACCAGTTGCAAAGGAGCATCGTCATCATTGCCCAGTATCATCGCACACTGACATAACTGAACCATATCCTTCACCAGGTCTTCGATGGTTTATTGTTGTGCTCCCACACCTCCCAAAACGGTAAACCATCACCAAACCCAATCTATGGAATATTACTCCATTGTTATGCCACTTCCATTTCAAACCAGTTGTCAAAAGGTCATACTTCTGTGGAAGACACAAGTGAAAGACTTGTCCAACGCAAACACCCAGCACATCATACTACTCCCTTCCCATCATGGGCTTATCCTATTGTATCAGTGCAGGGACATCCATAAGAGCAGCGTTTCATATACCAGCTCCATTGTAATTCCTGCACTGCATTTTATGCGAATGTGGTCACCAACTTGCTATTCACCTGAATGAATAGCCACCACCTAACTATGGCCAAGAGCAAAGATGAACACTCCGTTGCTGAACAGATTGCTGAGCAGAACACGCTTTATTTAAATGAGTGCTTCACAGCTAGTGCCATTTGGATCCTTCTCCCCAACACCAGCTGAATTATGTAGATGAGAGTTGTTCTTGCAAAATGTCCTTCAACCCTGTGATCTACATTGCCTCAATTCACACTGGGGTCCCACGTCCAACATCACTACCTATTACATATAACCTAAATTTTGTTACTCACTTTGTGAGGATGAAGTATCTTGTCACCATGGCAGCAATAGCATCAGATGCCGATGCTCACCACAGTATTTAGTATTTAGAAAGGTGGCAGAATGGTTGAGAAATGGGTCTACATTCTGAACAGAAATAGTTCAGATTCCTATCTTGCTATCCAGATTTAAGTTTTCTGTGGTTTCTCTAACTTTTGTACGATAAAACACAGGGGTGTTCCTTTGAAAAGAACACAGCCTATTTACTTCTCCACCCTTCTGCAATGTTAGTTTGTGCTTAGTCTCTTATTACCTCTGTTACCATGTGCCACAGTCAGACCATTGAAAGCCCTATGTTGTCAGAAAACCTGTGACGTGTGAATTCTGAACACTATGTAGAACATGGATTACATGATTGTCAAGAGGTCATTCTATGACATGTATCCCTTGGCATGTTCCTTGGACCTATAGACCTTTGGTGGGCTGAGGTGATCAGTGGTTTTTAGGCAAGTAACGTCTTTCATGTTTGAAGATATAAATTGGATGGATGAAAACCTACTTACCAGGTGGCTGTAGGAGAACACACTAAAGATATGGAAATGTGCAAGCTGTCACAGCCAGTGGCCTCTTCTTATGGCAGAAGGGTTGAGGGGAAAGGAACAGGGATGAATGAAAGGAATGGGTGACTTGTAGGAAATGGGGAGAGTTACAGAAAAGTCATCCAGAACCCCAGGGTAGGGGAGACTTACTGGACGGGGTGCGAAGGGAAGACTGATTTTTGGGTCATGCACCAGCCAAAATTTGAAAGTTTGTGAACATAGAGGTGAAAGATAGGGGTAATAAGCAAGACAGAGGTTACTGAATAAAACTTTGTGCAAGTGTTAACAAGAGTGGAAAGCTAAGTGAATTGTATATGGTAGACAGGTGAGGGTGCATGGACAAATAGACAGTTGTAAAATAATGGAAACAGAAAAATAAAGTGAGTGAAGAAAAATAATAGTTACTGAAAATAAATGGTGAGGCCACAGAAATTTACGTAAACTTAGGCCATGTGGGTGGTTAAAACCAAGTACATGTTGTAACACCAGTTCCCACCTGCAGTGTTCTGAGAAACTGGTATCCGTGTAGAGTATCAAGATGGCCCATATGATGAAACAGACACCATGGTCATGATTGTCATGCTGTAGAGTATGCTTTACAACAGGATATTGTGTGTTGCCAGTATAAACCTTCTCTCTATGTCCATTCATTTTAACTGATAAACTGGTGGCAATCATGCCAATGTAAAAGGTTGAACAGTGTTTATGTAACAACTGGTACATGGCATGTGGCAGTTACAGATTGCTCTCTCTTTCACAGTATATGTTTTGCCAGTTACAGAGCTGGTATAGGTAGTTCTAGGAGGATGCACTGGCCAAATCTTATAGCGAAGAAGGTCATAGGGGGGAGATCCAGATAGCAGTACATGATCTTTCTCATCTCAGCCTTCTCTACACTTAATACCCCACCACTGTAGTTCAAAAGGAGATTTTCCTGACCATCACATCCAGTTCTGATACTGCTGATCCCTCCAAAAAACAACAACATAGGAGTACACCTCTTGTCACTCAGTGCTGTCCTACTGTCGAATGTATTAACCAGCTATTTCAACAAGGCTATGACTTCCTAAAATCATGCCCTGTAATGAGATCCATTGTGTATGATATTTTGCCCATCACAAATAGAATAGCTTTTTGCCATCCCCCACCCCCCACCCTGCCCCTCTCATGCCCCTCTGAACCTTTACAGTATCTTGGCCAGAACGTATGCTCCTTTGGCACTCATTCCCCTCCACTATGGATCTTACCCCTATGTCCATCCCAGCTGTAATACTTGGCCAGTGCACCCTCCTAGCATCATCCATATCAGCCCTGCAGCTGACAAAACATATAAACTGTTAAAGGGAGACCCACCTATGAATGATGAATGGGGATGGAAATAGGGTATAGGCTCTATACTGGCAACACACAATATTCTCTTGCAGAGCATGCTCTACATTAATTTCTGTTGCCTCAGTTTTGTTTTCAGTAACTCCACCTTATCTTTGCTCCCTTTTATTTTTCTATATCTTTTATTTTCTGACTGTATTTTTCTGTGCCTCCCCCCCCCCCCCCCCCCCCCACCTCTCTACCGTGCATAATGCACCTAGTTTTCCATTCTTATTGACTCTTGTACTATGTTTTTAAAGTAATCTCTGTCTTGCTTATTATGCTATCTTCCACCTGCAGGATTTTGGGTTTCCAAATCTCATCTGGTGGTACAGGTACCAACAATCAGTCTTTTCTTCTCATCTCATCCAGTAAGTCTCCCACAAATTGGGGCTCTCGGTGACTTTTCCATAACTCTCCCCCATTTCCTAAACCTTGTCAGTCCTTTTGTTTCATATCTCTTCCTTTCCCTTCCATCCTTTTACCAGCAGAAGATGACACTGGCTCTGAAAGCTTGCATATTTCCTTATCTTTTATATGTGCTGCCACTTGGGGGGTCGACAGAATCGTCCGATCCCACGTGCCGACTTTGACCCGTGATGTAAGGGTGTTGTCGTGTGTGACGTCATGACGGCGCGGAGTTTGGTTTGTGAGTGTGGCGTGTTTGTAGATGTCGTTGTGTTGTGGTTTGTTGTGCTCTCTGGTGGTATGTTCAGGGTTTTCGTTTGTGTGGTGTAATGGGCTCAGTTTGCTTTTGCTCATTATCTAGAATTGTTCGAGTGTCGGCTGTGTTTGTAGTGGAATTCGTTTCAGTGAGTTAACAATTTTGTGTGAAGGTTAATTTAGTGTTGTTCATTGTACATCATGTGGTAATTTTAGTAAAATTAATTGGTTGTTGGTTTTGTTCAGGAATGGATATGACGGATAAAATTAACAGTGCGCAAGTCAAGGGAAGTGTTCGATCCCAATGTGTGGATGTGTATGTTGATATTGGTATCGGGAGATGTCATTGAGCTATATAGGCCAAGGGAAGTGTTTGATCCTAATTTATGGGATCGGGAGCTGCTGTTGAGCTATGTAGGTCAAGGGAAGTGTCCGATTCCAGATGATATTTTCTTTAGTGGTGTTTTGGGGAGTTTTGTTATGTCGGTTTTTCTCGTCGTTTTGTGTGGTTTTGTGTGGTGGTGGGTGTCTAAATTTGTTTATATTTAAAAACAAGGATGATGTAACTTACCAAACGAAAGCGTTGGTATGCTGATAGACACACAAACAAACACAAACACACACACAAAATTCGAGCTTTCGCAACCTAAGGTTGCTTCATCAGGAAAGAGGGAAGGAGAGGGAAAGACGAAAGGATGTGGGTTTTAAGGGAGATGGTAAGGAGTCATTCCAATCCCGGGAGTGGAAAGACTTACCTTAGGGGGAGAAAAAGACAGGTATACACTCCACGCTTGTCCCGTTAGTGTCATTAGGCTTGTTGTGGAGAGTGTGTGTGTGTGTTTTTCGATGTATTTTCGTCCTCATAATGTGTACGTACCAACTTTAATGCGCCATATTGGAGTCGTGGTTTATGGTCGTTTCGGCCATATTTGTGACGTCATGGGTCAAAGCAGACGGGCAGGATCGGACGCTTCTGTATTTCCCACTTGGGGAATAGACTTCTTATCTATCTAATTATATTATATTTTCAGACATTTGTTTTCAATGGTATTTTTCACTTTTGGATACACTTATTAGGTAGAGCAGTGCCTTAGATGAAGCTGCTGAGATTGTGAACATAGAATGTTGGTAAATTACTGGTCAGATAAGCAGCAGTATTTAATGCTAGTGATTGAATAATAGTAAATGAGATCTGTTGTAAAACACGACATTTGGCTGTATGCTACTTTAACCGAAAATAAATAAAGCTGCTTGTATTACTAACGATAAGAAACTGTTTGCTCTCATTCATCTGCACACAACTGTGTTTTGATCTTGAACTGTGTCCTTAAACTGAGGCAAGTTTAATTGAAATCAGTCATCTCAGTGACACTTACATATAAGGCTACACTGCAAATGAATATTCACATAAAAGACTTCATAACACTTACAATTATATTAAATATAATATAGTTCTCTTGTTCAGGATATCTTTTCTTCAGTTTCCAGCTAACCTTTCTATCCTCTCTACTTCTGACAGCATGAGTTATTTTGATGGTCATATAACAAAATGGCCATTACATTTAGTGTCTCATTCTTTAATGTAATTTCCTCATGATGACTTGACTTAATTCGATTATATCCGATTACCTTGATTTAATTTTACTGCTGTTCATCTCGTATCCTCTTTTGGGGACACCAACCATCATATTCAACTGTTCTCTGAAGTCCTTTGCTGTCTCTGACAGAATTTTAGTATCATCAGTAACCTGGAAGTTTTTATTCTTTCTCACTGAACTTTAATTCTCTTTCCAAATTTCTCCATAGTTTCCTTTACTGTGTGCTTAATGCACAGATTGAATGACATGAGTGGTATCCTATAATCATGCCTCACTACCTTCTCAATGACTACCAATTAGTGCATCCCTTTCATGCCCTTAAACTGTCATGATAACAGTGTGACTTCTGTACAGGTTATAGATTTATTCTCACTTCCTGTACGTTATCCCTGATAACTCTTGAATTCCAGAGTGTATTCCAGTTAACGTTGGAAAAAGCTTCTTGTAAAAGTACAGATGCTGTACTTGCAGCTCTGCCTTTCTTCAGACTAATTTCTAAATTAAGTTTTGCACATACAGTGTGAGATTAGTAGTCTGTGTACTTAGTTTGATGTTGTTTAAGTATTGACTGACCATCTGACCTTTGTGAGGCAACTGTAAAATTACTGAGAAACAGAATGACTGACCACTACTTAGCTTGAGTAGTCTTAATTCTAGTACTACAGATACACATGTAAGCATAAAAAACAATTCCTGTGTTTTCAAAATATTAGTTCCTTCATCAGAGAGGAAAGAGTTATAGCTTCGGAAAATTAAAAAGATGTGGCAGGTCGCTCAGAGCCTAGGATGAGAGGGACCCGCCTGTTGCAAATATAAAAGGAAACATGCAACAATGATGAAGGGGAAGGCATCAAGGTAACTGTTTTGTGCCCTCACTAATCACAAAGCAGGGAATGCAACCTTAAATTTTAGTAGGGACATAGAGGACAAAATTGAGTCACTGGATGTAGCAGTGTATGAAATTTCACAACAGATCAATAAGATTGACATACAGTGTGTGTGGGGAGGAGAGCACTCTAAAAAATAAATGTTTCCACTGTATTCTTTGAACTGTTAATATTCAGTTCTTTTTGTTTTAGTTAAGTATATGCTCATCTTGAAAGATGATATTGTAGTCTGGGGACTGCCTAATTGCCAAATATACCCTACACAGAAGGAGAACATGATACCAATAACCAATTATGTACACACTCCTTTGTGCATCAGAGGTTGAAGGTCTTGCTATTGAAACAAGGTACACATTAAATGGTTGCTATTATGACAATTTGTACAGTTTAACTATAGTTACAGACAAGGATAATGGCAATTTATCAAACCATATACCTAATTTCTTGTTGCTTGAGCCATTTCGGAAAGAACAGACACCATTTCCATATAAGTATATAGTTCTGGCAATACCGGCCATGACCTTCCTCTTCTGTATTATCCGAACTCTTACGGGACTTGGTAAGAATGTCTTCCACGAGTAATGAGTGTACTGGGTAGGGACACTATGAATAAGGTGAGACTGTGGGTCTCGTGGGAGGCGTGCACAAGATAGTCCCAGCAGTTGCACTATCCTCTGTGCCCCTGGTGGATCAGGTGGATAGAGCATCTGCCATGTAAGCAGGAGATCCCGGGTTCGAGTCCCGGTTGGGGCGCACATTTTCTTCTGTTCCTGTTAATATATATCAACGCCCGTCAGCAGCCGAAGGTATTAATATACAGGGTGATTCAAAAAGAATACCACAACTTTAGGAATTTAAAACTCTGCACGACAAAAGGCAGAGCTAAGCACTATCTGTCGGCGAATTAAGAGAGCTATAAAGTTTCATTTAGTTGTACATTTGTTCGCTTGAGGCGCTGTTGACTAGGCGTCAGCGTCAGTTGATGCTAAGATGGCGACCGCTCAACAGAAAGCTTTTTGTGTTATTGAGTACGGCAGAAGTGAATCGACGACAGTTGTTCAGCGTGCATTTCGAACGAAGTATGGTGTTAAACCTCGTGATAGGTGGTGTATTAAATGTTGGTATAAACAGTTTACAGAGAATGGGTGTTTGTGCAAAGGGAAAAGTTCTGGATGGCCGAGAACAAGTGATGAAAATGTAGCACGCATCCAGCAAGCATATGTTCGCAGCCCAGGAAAATCAACTCGCAGAGCTAGCAGAGAGCTGCAAATTCCACAATCAATTATTTATTGGCACTTATCTGTCCGTAACTACCTGAACGTCAAGTACCCGAGGGGATGGATCGGCCGCCAGGCAGCCCGTGACAGAGCACTTCATCACTGGCCTCCAAGAAGCCCTGATCTTACCCCCTGCGATTTTTTCTTATGGGGGTATGTTAAGGATATGGTGTTTCGGCCACCTCTCCCAGCCGCCATTGATGATTTGAAACGAGAAATAACAGCAGCTATCCAAACTGTTACGCCTGATATGCTACAGAGAGTGTGGAACGAGTTGGAGTATCAGGTTGATATTGCTCGTGTGTCTGGAGGGGGCCATATTGAACATCTCTGAACCTGTTTTTGAGTGAAAAAAAAACCTTTGTAAATACTCTTTGTAATGATGTATAACAGAAGGTTATATTATGTTTCTTTCATTAAATACCCATTTTTAAAGTTGTGGTATTCTTTTTGAATCACCCTGTATAATTATAATTTCGTTCTAGTCGGCTTCAGGTCATCAATAACAGACACCATATCCATATAAGTATATAAAAAATGTCTTCTGCTCTGGGTGACACTGCTGAGTTTGTGGTGCGTGATCATCAGAGGTATGTTGTTGGGCCAACCTGTGCTGTATTGGGTAGTTGACTGACGAGCAGCTGTTACACACAAGAGGTAGTCATAAATTAGAGCCTCATAATTTTGTCTTGCAGTTCACAAGAAAACAAAGTGTACACACAACTTTTGTAAGTATTGTTTCGCTTTTCAGTGTAATTTCTCTGAACAAAATGGTGCAGGGGTGAAGATACGGGACCAGCACTAGAGAGGATAGCAGTTCAGATCTCCTTCTGGGCATCCAGATGTATGTTTTCCGTGGATTCCCTCTAGAGATCAATTAAGGCAAATATAATGATAGTGTCTTTGAAAAGGACCTGATTTCCTTCCAGAGTCAGAGCCGATTTTCCATCTCTAATGGCCATCTCATTGATAGGATGTTAATCCTTAATGTCCTTTCATTTTTCAAAATGATTTCCAGCCTTTTGGCAATCCATCAGTGAGGTCAAGTATTACCAACTATATTTGTTCCTCGGTCATAAGCACAGATATTTTTATGAAATCTTCAAAGTGAAAACCATGAATGATGAACTACTTTTAGTTTTGCAGTTGGATGGTAGTCTGTCTCATAGCACAAGATTCAGGCTGTATTGTAGATGAGGCAAGATTTCCCATCCAAGTATTGCAGTATGAACAGTGGTTTGCCATCTCAAATAAAGTCTTGCCTTTGTGTGCAAAACTTCCTGAGTTTTTAGTGAGCAAACTCGTGAAGCTTTCTTTAGTGTGGTAAAATACTGCACTTAAAAACACTACGATCTCTCACTCCTGTGATCCCCAAAGACCATTATCATTATATTTGTAGCATATTAAGTAGTTTTCAACTTCACTTTCCTCAGAAGTGTTGCCACTTTGATTAACAGTCTGTCACAGTATTTGCTAAAAATTCTACGTCATCCATTTTGAAGGAGGGTAATAAGTTTGTAGCTACTGTATTCTTTGCCTCATTATTAGGATGAATCAACATCCTCGGTACCAGTATGTGCAAAACATTGTATGTATAACCAAAGTTATCAGTAACAGTAAACACACTTCATTTAGTAATGGGAAAACTGTATCACACTACTTCTGTTTTTACCTGATTGTTAGAAGGGAAATAATTGTTATGCTGTGTATTTGGTGAACAATCACTGACTGTGGCAGGTCAACCACACTGGTTTTGATCTGCCAGCAGCATTTTGTTCACCCAGCAACTTAAATAGGGTGACCAACTCAGCACTCAACTTTGCTGTTATCCACTGTAGCATTCCTAATACCATTCATGTCATGGTTACAAATCAAAATTTAACCTTCAGCATTCAGGGATTCTATCACAGCTTCTTGTCTAATATTCAAATGACTATCATTGTTTCCTGTCTCGTTGCAAAGTTATCACATGTTAACTGAGCCTGCCAAAATTAAAAAAAAAAAAAAAAAAAAAAAAATAGCATAGGTGAACATTATAACTTTTTCCCCCGAAGTGAACTTCTATCTTTACTTTATACCAGTTCCTCATACATGTCACAAAAGTCAATGCTCTCTTTTATTGTCCTCTATTCCTTGGAGTTTCTTGTTTATCATTTCCCTGTACTGAAGCCAACTTTTATATATTTCAGCCATTTGTGAAATTTAGACAGATGCTATATGATCAACCATTTAGCTTTGTACTGTTATGCCATATGCTGAACAGTTGTGTCCATCACACAGCCACATGGCTGCATTGAAAATGATTAAAACAGAAATGATCTGGTATGACAAAGTGCATCACTCACCAATTCCACAATCCGTCTCAGTGGCCAGGATCTCTAACTCACACTTGTGCGGTGACGCTCGACCTGGGTGTAAGCCAGTTCAAATCCTGTTGGTGGAAAAAATTTTCACTGCCAGTATTTGGTTGGCAAAGTGAGGAGATGTGGTGGCATAAAGTTCATGATCACCAGACCTTGTGCCAATGCCCTGGTTTGAGTAGCCCTCTCCGCAGTGTCTCATGAAGTGAGGGCATGTGACACAGTTGGTGTACACACTTAGTCCATTCTCACTTAGATGGCAATGTTGTGGAGGATGTTAGCAAGACAGAGGCTCTACCACCCATAACAAACAATAAACTGATTGACAATTTTTGCTGAACTGGTGTGGTAGAGAGGATCGTCAATGGTCCAGCAGCTAAGTCCAGTAATTCTAGAGCAGATTATTAGTTGCCCTCAAATTATGCTATTTAATATATAAGAAAACAAATTATCATACCGATGGTTAAAATAATTAGTCATGTCTTAAGTGAAGGCACTTATTCAGAATGTTCAAAAATACTGCTAGACAGACCAGTTCATAAGAAAGAAGTCATAGCGTCTACAGATACATATTGACCTATATCACTGATTGATACCTATAAGATAAAAAAAATAATAGAACACTGCATACATAAACACACAATCCAATATTTTGAATCTAATGATAACTTAACCTATTCACAATATGGGTTCAGGTTCAGCGTTTCGACAACAAAATAGTTAAGAGCATGATAGATTAGATTAGATTTAGTTTTCATTCCATAGACCCAAAAAATGAGATGATTCTCATGGCTGCGGAGCATGTCAGAAGGTATAACATAAAACATTTGAATATAATACTTACTTCCCTGCTCATTTGTCAGGAGGTTGTCAAAATAGGTGAATACATTACAGAAAACTGAAACTGCTAATATTTACAGAACTAGTACACTGTCAGAATGAAACATTGTTATGCACTCTTAATAAATTTATCATACACAAAACACCTAATCTTGACTGTAGTGACCAAGTGCTGTCAAAACTGAAGTCCAACAGACATTTCTACTTGAGCTGATCTAAGAGTCCCTGTTAAGATATTCATCTATATAGTAGAAGGAGTTACCTATCGAACAGTCTTTTGAACTCTCTTTAAACCATGCTTTATCTGAAACCAAGTTTTTAATGGTTGCTGGTAATTTATTGAAAATGTGGTTTCCTGAACATTGGACCCCTTTTTGGATCAGGGTAAGTGATTTTAGGTCTTTATGTAGCTTGTTCTTATTCCTAATATTGATACTATGTATTGAGCTATTGGTTGGAAATAGAGATATATTACTTGCAACAAATTTCATTAAGGAATAAATATACTGAGAAGCAGTGGTTAGAATACAAAGTTCCATGAACAGGTTTCTACATGATGTTCTTGGATTTGCGCTACAAATGATTCTTATCATATGCTTGTGCATCCTAAAAACTTTTGTTTGGTTTGATGAGTTACCCCAGAATATGATCCCGTATGACATAATAGAATGAAGGCAAGCAAATTATGCAAGTTTTCTCTATTTATATTGTCCGCAGCTCATGGTCTCATGGTCGCATTCTCGCTTCCCGAGCACGGGGTCCCGGCTTTGATTCCTGGCGGGGTCAGGGATTTTCACCTGCTTCAAGATGACTGGGTGTTTGTGTTGTCCTCATCATTTCATTATAATTCGTGAAAGTGGCGAGGCTGGACTGAGCAAAGGTTGGGTATTTGTACAGGTGTTGATAACCCCGCAGTTGAGCGACCCACAAACCAATCATCATCATCACGATCATCATCTATTTATATCTCCTATGTGTGACATCGTTCTCACTGCAAATACAGACTTGTTTAGGCACTTAAGCAATTCTGTGGTATGCCCTTCCCAACTGAATTTATTATCGAGTTGTAATGCCTGGTATTTAACACTGTCCACCTCTTTGATTTGCATGTTTTGATGTGTTATACACATGCTGGAAGGAAATCTCTTACAGGTTTTGAACTGCATATAATGGTTCTTTTCAAAGTTTAATGACAGTGAATTAGCTTTCAAATTATTTATTAATGTCAGTGAAAATTTGATTAGCTGATATTTCAAAATCTGTACTTGTCTTGCTATGTATTACAATGTTTGTATCATCTGCAAACAAAACAAACTTAGCATCTGGCAGTGTAACAGATGAGAGGTGATTAATGTACACAAGAAAAAACAATGGGCTCAAGATGGAACCTTGAGGAACACCACATGTAAATAACTCCCAATCAGATGAAACTGACTGCTTACTGTACAGGTATTCCGCAACAACACCCTTTGTTTTGTGTTAGTTAGATAAGACTTAAACCATTTCGCAGCAGTGCCGGCGACACCATAATATTCTAAATTACTTAAGAGAATGCCTTGTTTCACACAGTCAAAGGCTTTTGACAAGTCACAGTAGCCTCCAATTTATTATCGAATGAATTAAGTACATTCTCACCGTAAGTGTAAATAGCTTTCTCTGTATAAGAACCCTTAAGGAATCCAAACGGTGACTTGGTCAATATGTTATTTGCAGTCAGATGCTTCATGAGATGTTTGAACACAACCTTTTCAAATATTTTTGAGAAAGCTGGCAAAAGTAAAATTTATTGATAGTTTGATGATATCTCTTTATCCCCCCATTTTGTATAGAGGCTTAACTTCAGCATATTTTAGCCAGTCTGGAAATAGTCTGCTGATAAGAGATTGATTACACAAATAGCTTAGGTAGAATTCAACTTGCATGAGCAGTCTTTGATTAACTTTGTTGATACATTATCACACCCACTAGAATACTTGATTTTAAGGGTTTTGTGATGGATGCTACCCCTTTGGGAGACACTAGTGTCATTTCCATTTTACAGAAGTTATTTTTAAAGTCTGGTATCAGATACTCCATTGCACTGTTCACCGAACCTGATATCCGCAAGCTGTCAGTAACAGAAATGAGGCACTTATTTAAGAGGTTTGCAGCACTACATGCACTTACTATCAAAGCCTCATTTATATTTAGAGCTGTCTGTTCCTCTAGTGTTTTGGCCCCACCTCTATCTGTCTTCACTATATCCCACACAGTTTTTATTTTGTTGCCCGATGTAATTATCTTATTCTCATAATAAAGCTGCTTCAATCTCTGAATTGCTTGCTTCAATATTCTGCATTATTATTTGTTATGCATCATAGTGCTAACATCAGGTGCACAATTATTTTGAAAATGAAGAGATAATCTGTGCAACGCCTTTGAACCTAAGGAAAACATTTGAATATTTTTCTCAGGGAACACGACTATGGAGTAGGTGAGACTGCCCTGTGACTGATACACTCTTACTAAAACAACAGAAAATAATTAGTGAAGATAAATAATCAAAAAGTCAGATTGGCTTCCAGTTACGAAGACATCTGTTCATTAATTATATAAATGATTTTGCCCACAATTGTGACGTGTGATGCAGTGCTATATAAAGACTTATTTATCTATCCATCCATAGAAAATGTAAATTTTAAGCATGTTGTCAACACACAAACACAGACACAGAGTTACATAAATGCACACAGTTTACAGACATAAATAGATACATAAATTTCTTGTCTTCTGAGTTACTCATTTGGACATTGTATGATACTGTTCTATTGAGCATATTGTAAAATGCTTCTGAATTGCAGTAATTAGTAAGTAGCACAGTTGTCAACAAAATTTACACACGATTTTAGCTAATCCTTTACAGTATAGAACACTTCCCTAACAAATAATTTTTAGGGTATTCCTGAAAGCAAGTATATCACTTTTGTCTTTGATCTCTTGTGGTAGTTTATTGTATAGCTTAATTTCATGATATAGCACACTATTTTGGGTTTTTATTTTGTTTTTCCTATTGAGACATAAGTGGTGGCTGAATCTGGTTCCATGTTTGTGTAGAGACCTGTTCGTTGGGTACTGATCAATGTGTCTTTTGCAAAATGTACTCACATGGAACAGTCAAGATTCCCATAGATTTAAACAACTCAGTGCAATGAGTTCTCTTGCTACTTTTTGTCATAATTCACACAGCCCTCTTTTGTAGCTTAAAGATAGTCTTTTCTTCTCGTTTGTTCCTCTTAACAAACAAAAAAAAGTGACACAACACTTGTCATATGTGATACCAACTTCGAAAATGTCCATCACAGTTTGGTGGTAGTGATGGAGAGGCCTACCACTTTGTCTGAGGCTAATGTACTGTGTGATTGTAATTAATGTTAAAACTTTCAAACCGCTGTAGAAACAACACCACTGGTCAGAATGATGTCAAATTGCAACAGAATATTATTGGAGAAGGGGGAAAACGTCTAACAGAAGAAAAATAAATAGGCTAGTTACAAAATGTAGCAATAGATGGCACTGTAAGCATCATAATTTAATAGTGGTTGACCACAAATGACAAATGAATTGTACAACAATGCCTAAGGTGTACGTTTGACGTTAAACACTATTCACTGTCCATGGGTGTACAGGTGTGATACCATCAGTTACGTAAGCCCATCCACCATGGCAAGGTCATATCACATCAGATGGGAAAAATCGGTTTTTAATTGTCCTGAGACCAAAAAACCACATAAAAAGCATCAATCGAAATTGAATCAGATTATTAATGTGACTGGTGCAAAAGGTGTTCCATATGCTGTCCATTGTTTTCTGCAACAAATTGAAATTGAGAAACAGCATGTTCCACAACGGATCGAAGTGTTTACGGGCTCACGTTCAGAATGTGTTGTGCAATGTTTCCCTTCAATGCAGCTAAGTTTGCAGTCTGAACACTGAACACAACATCTTTCAGATAGCCCCGCAGCCAGAAGTCACATGGATTAAGATCAGGTGATCTGGATGGCCAGGCTGTAGGGAAATTGCAACTGATAATTCTAGAATTTCCAAAATGGCGCTTCAGCAGCTGCTCAACTGGATTTGGAATGTGTGGAGGTGTGCTATCTTGTGTAAAAATGATCCCATCCACCCTGTTGGAGAGCTGGATTAGATTAGATTAGATTAGATTAGATTTACTTTCATTCCAATTGATCCATAGTGAGGAGGTCCTCCAGGATGTGGAACATGTTAGAAAAACAACAATACATGAAAAATATTTACAACTAAAACAAATAAGCTAATGTACCATTCCACAGATCCCAGGTGGAATGATCGTCATTTTTTAATGAACACTAAGTGTCATTTTACAAATACTAATACACTGAATTTAAAATAAAAAAGTTTTTTATTTATTTATAAGGTAATAAACATGTAATACAACTACTGTAATACTTATTTACAATGAACACATTACTGCACTGAAATGGTGCAGAAGTTAGATTATACTTACACACAACACACACACACACACACACACACACACACAAATTTTCAATGAACACATTACTGCACTGAAATTGTGCGGAAGTTATGTTGTACTTATATACAAATCAGTTGGTTTTACTAAGAAATTCATCAATGGAGTAGAAGGAGTTGGCCACCAATAAATCCTTTAGGCTTCTCTTAAACTGAATTTCATTGGTTGTTAAGCTTTTTATGGCTGCTGGCAAGTTATTGAAAATGTGTGTTCCTGATAATGCACACCTTTTTGTGCAAGACTAAGTGACTTTAAATCCTTGTGAAGATTATTCTTATTTCTAGTATTGATTCCATGAATTGAACTGTTGGTTTGAAAAAGTGATATATTTTTTAATGACAAATTTCATTAAGGAATAAATATATTGGGAAGCAGTAGTTAGTATCCCTAGTTCCCTAAACAGGCTTCTGCAGGATGTTCTTGAGTTCACACCACATATAACTCTTACTGCACATTTTTGTGCCCGGAAAACTTTAGCTTGGCGTGATGAATTACCCCAAAAAATAATCCCATATGACATTATGGAGTGAAAGTAAGCATAGTATGCCAGCTTTTTCATTTCTATATCCCCTATGTCTGACAAAATTCGCATTGCAAACAGAGATTTGTTAAGATGCTTCAGCAGTTCTGTGGTGTGCTCCTCCCAGTTGAATTTATTATCAAGCTGTAATCCCAAGAATTTAACACTGTCCACTTCTTCTATCTTCTTGTCATTGTATGTTAGACATATACTCTTAGGACACCCCTTACAAGTTCTGAACTGCATGTAGTGTGTTTTTTCAAAGTTTAGTGACAAAGAATTGGCTAGGAACCAGTGATTAATGTCCACAAATATTTTATTGGCTGATCTTTCTAAGACTACACTTGATTTGCTATTTATTGCAATGTTTGTATCATCGGCAAACAAAACAAACTTGGCATCTGGTAATGTTACTGATGAAAAGTCATTGATATACACAAGAAAAGGTAAGGGCCCCAAAATGGAACCTTGTGGGATCCCACATGTAATTAGTTCCCAGTTGGATGATGCCTGATAGCTTGATACATGTCTCTTTCCTAATAACACCCTTTGTTTCCTGCCATAGATAGAAGATTTGAACCATTCTGCAGCATTTCCTGTTACACTATAATATTCTAGTTTACTTAAAAGGATATTTTGATTTACACAGTCAAATGCCTTTGACAGATCACAAAATATACCAGTTGCCTGCAATTTTTTGTCTAATGAATTAAGCACATTTTCACTGTAAGTGTAGATAGCCTTCTCAATATCAGAACCTTTGAGAAATCCAAACTGTGACTTTGACAGTATGTTATTTGAGATAAGATGGTTATAAAGACGACTGTACATTACTTTTTCGAAAATTTTTGAGAATGCTGGCAACAGTGAAATTGGACGGAAATTTGATGCTATTTCTTTATCTCCCTTCTTAAACAGTGGCTTAACTTCAGCATATTTCAGCCATTCAGGAAATATTCCACTGATAAACGACTGGTTACACAGATAGCTTAATATGTTACTTAGCTCAGAATCACATTCTTTAATTAACTTTGTTGATATTTCATCATACCCACTAGATGTTTTTGATTTTAAAGATTTTATGATGGAAATTAGTTCTGTTGGGGTAGTGAGGGTCAAATTCATATTATGGAAGTTACTTGAAATGTCTGGCCTAAGGTAATCCATAGCAGCATCTACCGAACCTGACAACCCCATCTTTTCAGTAACTGGAATGATGTGGTTGCGCAAAAGACACTCATAGCGCTTACCAGTGACTTTACAGGTAACAGGACCGGAAGCACGTGTCTCTTCGAAAAGTATGGCCCTATGATAAATGATGTTGTAAACCCGCATCACACAGTGACTTTTACAGGATGAAGTGGTACTGGTTGATTTGCATGTGGATTTTCTGTTGCCCATATTTGACAATTCTGTGCATTGACATATCTTGTCAGATGGAAGTGGGCTTTCTGTCCACAAAATCATCCATGGCCAATCATTGTCTACTTCCATGCGAGCAAGAAATTCTAAAGTAAGGTCTTCTTGGTGACAGGTCAACAGGAAGCAACTCGTGCACATGGGTAATTTTGAATGGGTAGCAAAGTAGGATGTTTTGTAGGATTTTACGTATCGTGCTCATGGGTATGTCGCACTGCCTGACACGCTCCCTGCCCTTTTAACAGATGACCCTGCTATGGATGGCTTAGTTTTGCGTTTTATTCGGGCAGGGGGTTTTTATCATTTAATCTGAGTGTTTCTGTTTTTTAGTGTTGATTTTGGCTTTTGGCCTCCGATTTTGAACTGAGTTTTTAATGTGTTCTCAGTGGTTGGCTTTTCCTTTTTTTTCTCTGTGGTCGGCCAACCACCGTCACACTCTGTGTGATTTTAATTTGTTTTGTCTGATCTCTGTCGGAGTATTTCTTGTCCTGTGTCGTCTGACATCTTTCCTGCTGTTCGTTTTTATTCTCTTTGGGTGTTTAATATTTCTAAAATTTAAAGAACCTCTCTCACACCGGCCTGATTTAGCTTCACTGATCAGGATAGTAAAAACATGCGTATATTAAGGGAATTTTCATTGACAAAGCAGGCTTATCACATTCACACAGTTCAATACTGTTCTGTCCTGATTAAATTAAGCTTAACTTTAATTCCATAAGGCAGTGAAGCAATTTCGAAGTCTCGGTGCAACGAAAATTATGAGTCGATCTCCTGGAAACATTTGTAATAATTATTAACTTTCGGTGATCACATGGGGAAGACCGGAGATCTGCTAGTAAGACCGTGTTAGCCTATTTATTTGAAGTAACTGGATATCTTGAGCATTCAAAACGGCAGGTTCGTCCAGTGTAAATCAGACGTTACCCACTGATCCCGTGCAACACAGCGTAGTAAGCAGACACTGTCAATAATAATAATCCGTTAAATAATACGCGAACACACTTACTTTAGTTTAGTTCATGTATTAAACTCCTTCCCATACAGAATCTCATCAAGATGGTGACTCGCTCAACAATACATACATATATACCTCATTCTTTTACGACTAATCGGCAAGAAGTTCTTATTCTTTTCATAAGAGAAAACATAGATAGCAGAGAAGCTATTCCATGGAGTAAATGGACGCTCCAAGGAATAATTGGGCTTGAAACTACTTTGGATTGATATTCGGTAAGATTAGAAGAGATATTTCGAGATATGTACTGAGTTATATAATTTATAAAATTTCTGAAAATATCGCGGAGAGACCGCTGCAAGAGACATTACAGGTGGTTTTTTTTTTTTTTTTGGAAAAAGGGACCGATGACCGTCGCAGTCTGGTCCCTTTAATCCCACAAACCAACCAATAAATATTATTATTGTCCTATGCTTATTGTCATTTACCTAACTGTTTGATAATGACATGATTGTTACAATAGATATACCAAATAGTTGCTTATAATAAATAATCTTGATTTACATTTACAACTGACTGTTTCATCTTTATTGCCATTTTCAAGTACGTGCAATTACAATTTCGGTATGGATGCCAATGTCATTGATATTAAAATAGCTGTCTCGTACTGATGTCTAAATTGAAGTGACATCCTTACTATTTGTGTGTTTCAGTTTTTAATTATTTATTGCTGTTTACCTAATTATGGAGTGCATTTATATTCTAAATGATATACTATTTTTGTTCAAATTTACCTAATTATGCAGGATTTATTTTGTACCTATTAACATTTACCTAATTGTTTTGTTTAATGACACTGATTGCATGAATAAAGTGAATGAACAATTGGAGTATAAGTCTGCTGTATGTGCTTACATTTTCTGGGCTCACTGCATATTCCTGTTGATTCTCTTTCCTCAAGGGGTTCATGGCATGCCGTTTGTCTGTATTGTTTTTTATTGTTACAGCAAAGACAGAAACTACATGTACATACATACTCTGCAAGCCACCATATGGTGCGTGCTGGAGGTACTACAGTCTTCAAAATTGTTAAGGCTTTCATGGCCACTTGTTAACAAACTGCCTATTGACTTCTGTCTCGGGTTCTTCGGCCGACGTTCATCTAATGATTTTACTGACATTTCGCCAGCATTGTCAAAGCTTCACCCTCCATTGCCACATTGCCGGCAACGGAGGATAAAACTTTGACAATGCCAGCCACTCGTGCTGGCGAAATGTCAGTAAAATCATTAGATAAATGTCGGCCGAAGAACGCAAGACAGAAGCCAATAGGCAGTTTGTACTACAGTCTATCACTCACAAATAGAGTGAGGGAAAAATGACAGACTGTTTGTCTCTGTACAAGCTATAATCTCTCTAATTTTATCTTCACGGTCCTTACATAAAATGCACCATGGTGGCAGTAGAATCATTCTGCAGTCAGCCTCAAATATCGATTCTCTAAATTTTTTCAATAGCACTCCTTGAAAAAAATGTTGTGTTCCCTCCAGTGATTCCCATTTGTGTTCCTGAAGCATCCCTGTAATACTTGCATGTTGTTTGAACCTACCAATAACAAATCTGGCTGCCCACCTATGAATTGTTCCTTGTCTTCCTTTAATCCAAGATGGTGCGTATCCCATACATCCGAACAGTACTTAACAAAGTGGCACCATAGTGTCCATCTCAGTGCTGTCTTTATGTATTTTTGTATAATATTTCCATGCTTTAATTAATATGTTTTATTTAAGCTCATGTGTAGAGAAAAGAGGAATATGCAGTTATCCTTCTGCTAAAGTGCAGCTAACAAGAAAACAGTCACTATTGATGGTTGGACAGCAATACAAAATGTCTCTTAACATAGAGATGCCAGAATCACCTGTAAATAAAAGGCTCGGTAAGTGACAAGAAGTTTGAACTTCAATAGAAGTGACATAAACTGTATTTTCTTAGAAGCCATGGATCATTTTGTGCAATGAATTGTAATGATGTGGAATAAGTGATTTTACATGCACATTGCAAATTAATTTACAAATATGGCTACATGCTGAATATTTCTAAGATGATTTTTTTTAAAAATACAGACACATGTTAGTAATTTGTACACTAGGGGTGTGTGTTGAGTCTAGTGTTATCAGACAAACTACCACCATAGCCACCTCCACTTGTAACTGAATTCTGAGGTGATATAACTAATCCCCTAGCTTTTGTTTTTCATATTAATATTTTTTACTTTATATGTACATTTGTTGGCAAAATAATGGAAACAAAAGAGAGGATTAGCTTTACTAATAAGATGTTCAACCAATACTGCTTCTGATGCATTTGGTACATCTTTTGCCATAGGAGTTGTTGCAACTCTCACTTTAGGCAGCAACATTATTGTTTATTGTCCTGTAACAACAATGTAGCTAGTTAATTGGTCAATGAACGGAGCAGTAACAGTTCTTGGCGAAATATTCATTGAATCTAAACAGAAATTATTCTGTGGTCATCACAAAGCAGAAGAATAAAGTCCAAGCATGACTTACCCAGATAACATGTATCTCATCATCAAAATTCCATATAGGGAAGAGGTAGTGGAAATAACAAGTTCATGATTTGTACCACTATAGACATATAGTAAACAGCTGGAGCACTGCAGGGTCCACAAGTAGAAGTGAGTCAGATAACAGTAACTGTGATTGAGATTGCTGTTGGGTGGCCTTATACGTGGCTCGCTAAGGAAGCTCATGTGACCAATCTGTGATATGAGCCTTGTTCCCGGTGCTGGTACCGTTGCAGGATGTATGCAGCATTAGTCATGTTAATATGTCAATATCATCCATCTGCACATTCAGTAATTACTAAAAGAGCTATGAAGCTTTCAAATTTTTCATTTCATAATTGTGTAACAGTAAGTTATTGTATAACCATGAAATTCAGTCTTTCCTTCTCATCCTATCCAGTAAGTCTCCCATGACCCGGGGTTCTGGGTGACTTTTCTAAATTGTACCCCTTTCCCTAAATGTCCTCAGTTCTTTTCCTTCGTCCCTCTTCCTTCCCCTTCAACTCTTCTGCCAGAAGAAGGAGCCACTGACTCTGAAAGCTTGTGAAAGTTAAATCCTCTTGTGTGTGCGTTCCCCTGCCACTGGTTGGTGAGTAGACTTTTTTATCTGTCCACTTACAATAAATTACTTTAACATGACATGTGAATTTCATTCTGTTATCTGAAAATTACAGCCAGTATAATTTAAAGTGGATGATTAAATCAGCATGTGCATGGTGTACTCATATGTTGCTGCACACTGCACATGTGTTACTTGAACTCTTATGCTTCTGCTGTAGGTCTGTGTGTCACTCCAAGCACTCTCTTTTGAGAAGACTCTCCTTATTGATATAAAATTGATTATCTTCATCCAACTACCACAAAATGATGCCAGATTTACAGAGCATGAACTTTTCCAGCAATAGTATTCCAAACTGTACCCAATGGAAATCATCATCCCGATTGATAAGGTCCTCACATACGTATTTCCACTCATTCCTTAATTAAGTAGTTCCAGAAGTTTGAAGTATGGACCAAAACTTTACTTTAATTGGAATTCAACAAATAACCTGTATAACTCTGTGTTCAGCAATATTGACTTCGATTTGTGCAGGCGTAGAGGAGATGAGTATGACGTTGCTGCTTCATAATGCCTTGATGTTGATACAGTGAATCTTTCAATACTTGGGACAACTCTTCAGTGTTCTTCAAGTTTTGTAATTCAACATAATTTTTGGCTCCCTTTTGCATACTAATATATTTTCATGGTTCATTTACAGAACTGTAGCTTGATAGTGAGTTGTGCACAAATTATATAATAAAATGATACACTTTCACTGTCTTTACTGCGGTTTTTCCAACTCTAGAGTGGAAAAGATAATTATCTCGTTTCTCTATCCATGTTCTACTTTGGGTGCATCGTCTTGGCACCATGTTAATGTTCATCAGCATTTCAGGCAATCATCTACCGGTGAACGTTTTTGGGAATCTGGTTTGGCAGTTTCCTACCCTGTTGCACTTATCTGCTTGGTACAATTATCTTTTCAGTGTCTTGTATGTTAAGTTTTTTTATTGGGTACTTTATCAGCAGAAACACAGTTTCTGATACACTTAGCAAACCTATATCTTCCTTTCCAACTATTGCAATTGTTTCTTTATTTCTTGGTTATGAGGGAAGGTGTGCTACAGTTTAATGTCCAATGGAGGACTTTGGCAGGGGGGGGGGGGGGGAGCTTTCTGGCTTAATATGACAACCAATTTAATTTTGTACATATTTTCTAGTTATGGACATGACTGTATTCAGTACACAGGAAGTATGAATGACCACACCTTCACTCACAATTTTTTCAAGTTTTATTGAATCATGCAGCACATTTTGGACCCTGTGGGTCCATCTTCAAGTGCAGATTGTTTTAATATGCTGTTTACTTCTGCTCTTGTGTGAGGTGAAGTGAAATGCTTGTTCTGAAAAATCCAGATATTAAACTGCATCTGTGATATATTTTGTAATGTGCAAGTATGTGCCTTGAGTTACATGATGTGTGATTACAGATTGGGTAAGTCAACACCTTCTGACATTAAAACATTAAAAATGTGCTTTCTGAATTTTTTGGAACATACATTTCACATCACGTCATTCAAAGGCAGAAGTAAATATTATATTAATACAATTTGCACTAGGTGATGATGAACCTACAGGGTTCTTTGTGAGATTCAGTGTGCATTATGAGGTTCAAGAAAAAAGAAACAAAAAAATAGTAACTGAAGGTGTAAAGTGTTATTATTAATACTTCCTGTATATAAGCAAATAATTATTAAAAATGGAGTTAGGCACCAGCATTTATCATCAATGTTTGCCATTCCTCCACCACATACAAGCTCTGCCATAGTGATACCATCCCAGAAGTCCAGCATAACCTCCATCCGTACTGAAATTCTTACATGCATAATAGAATATCTCCCCTGAGTCCAGCTCCCTCTCATCCCAATTAACACTGCACACCCACCTCATACATGCTTCCCAAAATCCACAAACCCCACAATCCTGGACACTCCATTATCACTGGTCATTGTGCTCCCACTGAAAGAAGTTCTGCTCTTGGCAACCAATACCTCCAACCAATTGTCTGAAGTTGAGCCTCACACATCAAAGATACTAACACTTCCTTTGCTGATTTTGACTATCCCCATCTCATATCTCCTGGATCTTCTCGTCACTGTTGATTCCATCTCCCTGTATACCATTATCCCTCATGGCAATGACCTGTTTGCTATCTAATACTAGCTCTCTCAATGTCCTTCTGACTCCAAGCCAACCACCTCATCCCTCATGCACCTTACCAACTACATCCTCACACTAAACTATTACTCCTTTGAAAGGAAAGTATATAAAAACAATCGTGGCAGAGCCATGGGCACTTGCATGGCAACTTCCTAAGCCAACCTGTTGAAGGAAACCTTCCTAGCATCCCAAAACCACAGGCCCCGTGACTGATTTAGGTTCATGGATGATATCTTTAATATCTTTATGATCTGGACTCAGGGCCAAGGCATCATATCCCCATTCCTCCACAACGTCGACATCTTCTCTCCCACCTGTTTCACGTGGTCCCCATCACCCAAATGTGCCCATTTGTGGGGTGTTGTCTTCCACCTCACTGATCGCTCCATCCGCACCTCTATTCATATTAAACCCACTAACCACCAAAGAGTACCTGAACTTTGACAGCTGTCACTCATCCCACACCAAAAAATTACTTGCATACAGCCTGGCCATCCATGGATGGCGTATCTGCAGCAGAGAGAATTATCTTGTTCAGTATGATGGTTTCACCAGGGCCTTCATAGATAGGCACTACACCCCAACATAGTCTGCACACAAATTTCAAGTGCTACACCCTCTCACAGCCCTAATCCTGCCACACCCCTCAGGAGTGTCCCCTCATTAACCATTATCATCCCAGTCTGGAGCAAATGAACCATATCCTTCACCAAGGCTTTAATTATCATCATGCCTGGAAATGACGGACATCCTACCCAAGATCCTTTTCACCCCTCCTAAAGTGGTTTGTATTCCATCATGTACCTAACCTACACAACATCCTGGTCCATCCCTACATCACTCCCACTCCCAACTCATTGCCACAGGCTTATATCCCAGTGGAGGAGCCAGGAGGTAGGTCTGCCTGATTCACCCACCCAGCACATTCTACTCCAGTCCTGTCACAGGCTTATCATATGCCATTATAAGCAAGGCTAATTGTGAAACCAGCCATATCATATACAAACTCTGCTGCAATCACTGCACATCTCTTTTATTGGTTTGGCAACCAACCAGCTGTCCATCATAATGAATGGTCACCAGAAAACTGTGGCCAAGAACAAAGCTGACCACTTAGTGGAACAACATACTGCTGAGCAAAAATTGCTGGAGTCCAGTGGCTGCTTCATAACCCATGCAATTCGAATCTTTCCCTCCAGCATCAGCTTTTCTTAACTTCATAATTGAGAGTTATCCTTGCAACACATTCTTTGCTCCCATAATCCTCCTGGCTTCAATCTCTGCTAACCAAATGTCTCCACACTTTCTACCCAACAGTTTGCCTTCCCTCTGTTCTTTCACCCTCTTCTAGTCCGCACCTCTATATTGTCTTCATTGAGTTCTGTACCTCACTGGCTCTGATACCCATTTTTCACAAGCCTAGCCTGTGCAACTGCTACTCCTTACTCCCCGCATTCCTGGCCTGCACACCTGCTGCCACCCTTTGAGCCATTCCCAACTCGTCATCCTGCTTTCCTCCTCTTCTCCTTCTACCCATCCCTGAAGAGCATTAAAAATTTGTCTGGTTTGAGTATCATTCACCTGAAAGAATTGATATGTTAATTTCAACTATTTACATATTGTTAAAAGAGAAAAATGTCATGCAGTATTGTTTTTCAATACTTCCAGGTATGTTTATGGCATGTGTACATTTGTATGACAGAGGTGCAGAGTTCATTTCAAAATCATGCAAGTCTGGCATGCTGCATTATAGAAGTCCTCTTCTGCGGACATTGTCAACTGTTGTTCTTTCACCTCTTTTGATATTTGGTTCAAAAGAAGAGAAGCAAATAATAACACTTGAAATGTTTAGTGACCTAGAAGATGACCAAGTAAGTATTTCCAGTTCCGAACACTTAGAAAAAAAAAAATCCTTTTAGGATATTTAGTAACATTAAAAGTGAAGTGATCATATATTGGTGTAAATTTGTACTGGTGAAATTGAAAAATTTGTTTTTCCTTTTTCAATAATCACAGTGTTAACCTAAATTTTAGATTACACTTTTGGGTTTATTGTTAAAAACAACAATATTGAATTGCTGATTTATTTATGTGATATATTAAATAATATGCCATTTTCTTAGAAAATAAATGTTACTGTGATAGAGTGGAGGGCATGTCAGGAAACTGTAATATGATGTGAAGTGAGTCTATAAAAATGTGCTTAATATTTAACAAAATTTGTAGTCCTTCGAACTGTTGGTATCACAGAGATGTGCTGTTTGATGCCTTCTCGACATAGGGACCTCAGAGCTGTTGTGGAAAATGCCCAGTATTCCAATGGGACAACTGATCATCACTGTGGTGAGCCAATTTATATGCTAATTCACTGGAAAAGTGCAGGCACCAGAAGAAGGCCAGGGTCTTTAACATCGTTGTACAGGACACTGACTTACGGAGTCTCTTGTTGGAGAAATTAAACACATACAAGTGCTGCTTGGGAAACCAAACATGTTGTAGGTCCCAGCAGGTGTACTCAAGCAGATTGTTGGTGCCCAACCTAGCTCTTCTGCCTATTAACTATCAATGTGTTCTTACATGATTTGTTTCTCTGCAGCTGAAGATGTCTTAACAACACTAACACTGGTTTTCACACTTTGCTGAGCTGAAAGCTCTCTACTGATTTAATTGTTTGTTGTTTGTTTTTAAGCTGTTTCTTTAATGATGTAGTCATAGTAGGTTGAAGTAGGTGAGAGGGTTTTGAACTTTCCATAGTTCATGCCATATCCCATGTCTAAACAGTTGTTGGTAACAGTAGATTTTTCTGGCTGATATAATCATTTGTGACGTCTATGTTCATCACATTTGCCTTCAACAATGTGATATGTCTGACATATGTATGAGTTCCCACAGTGATAAAAGGTCTTGTGTATTCCTGGATTCCTTAGACTAAGTTCATCTTTTGTAGAAATCATCATGTGCACTTACCCAAGAGGACAGCGGAATATTTAATTTAGGATTGTTTGAAAATCCAACTGATCCTAAGGGAGACATTGCGAACATAATGCAGGAGTTCTTTGTATCTGTGTCTTATCATGATGATTAATGCATGCAGGTTATAAATTGTGGTAGATGGCCTTTCCAAAATATGAATTCTGAACTAATACGGAACAGTGATGGCTAAGTTCTGCTGACAAAGTCTTAAGATCTGAGATAACTCAAGCTCCATAAATGACTATCCGTAATACATTGAGATGGGTTATGAAAGTTAAAAGCTCATAAACATTGGTCTGTATCTTTTGATCCATGAAACACACTGTGACCCCAAAGTGGTATCTTCTTTTATATGAACCATGATATTCAAAACAGAAGATTGTCTATTTTTTTCACTTTCATAGTTTAAAGAAAAATGCCAGGATGGAGTGAGTTTAGATGTTCTAAAAGTGATCTAAGTGGTGTTTGCTCATGTGGTCATATCACAAAGATATTATTAGTATATCTGCAAAAGCATGTGTCTTAAAGAACCACTTGTCAAAATGCTTTATTCTCAAAGTCTTCGATAACAGGGCAAGTTATGGGACACCGAAGCTACCCAGAGCGACACCCTCAGATTGTTCAGTATGTTGGTTATTGAATAAAAAATTGATCAAGATGGAGCACATGTTTGTGCTTACTTTTGTGCGTTTCAGTGAATCCAACAAATGCACTTACAACAAAGGAGAGACTACATAAAAATCACCAATAGGTCAGTTGTTTTGTGGCATAAATGCTTGAGTCGATGTATGAAATCTTCCAGATAGCAAATGTTGTGTTCTCATTTTCAGCAAATGGCTCAAAAGGGAAGCCAGATGTCTAAGTGTCTCAGGGTTCTGCCAGTAACATGATCACTTGATAAGGAGCCTAAGAGTTGAATGACCATTGAAGGTTTTATGGCCTATTAATGATATATAAAGGATTTCTACTTCACCCCATTATTTGAAAATACATGGTCCAGTCACATTAATGTGACCACCATCTATGTTTCAACATGCAATTGCCACTCACAGGCAACAAGTGGCAGCACTAGCAGTGGAGGGTATGTAAAGTGTGTTAGGACGGATGTGGAAAACGTCCAAAAGGCCACTATCATTGGCTTTTTGGCCAAGGGTGGAAGCATTTTAAAATGGCTAAGTTTGTAAACTGTTTGCATGCACCATGGTTAAAATATTCCATGTGTGGCAAAATGGTGCTATCCAAAACTGGCACCAGGCAAACGTGGGCCACAGATGACAGAGGTGGACAATAACTCCTTGGATGAGTATAGACGAATAGATGTGCAACAGTTGAGAAACTGATCACACAGATGAATGAAGGGGGTACCAATGGTATCTTCTCAGTGACTGCTTAGCAAACGTTGCTGTGTATGTGCTTCCACATCAGGGATCTGATTCATGCAACCATACTGATTGCTGTTCATCAGTGATGAAGACTGGAATTTGCTTGCAAATACTGCAACTGGCTGTTCACTGAGGGTGATAGGTGGCTTTTTCAGGTGAATAATGTTTTATGCTCCATTTGACAGATGGCAGTTGGCATGTGTGGTGTGAAACATCTGAAAACAACAATTATCAGAAGTGTCCAGGCCAGAGGAGAGAGCATTATGGGCTGTGGAATGTTACATTGTTTTCCCTAGCACAGTAGATCAACCCAAGTGTGCATCTATCCTTGGGGACCATGTCCGCTTCAAATTGTGGTTTGTTTTTTCTCAGCACAATGGCATCTACCAAGAGGTAAATGTAACATGTCCCACAGCTCACAGTGTATTTGCATGGTATGAAGACCATCAGGATGAGTTTACCATACTCCCCTGGCCAACAAATTCCCTGGATTTAAATCCAATTAAGAACTGTGGGACTGCCTCAATCAGGCTGTTTCCACCACTGATCCTCAACCAAGAAACCTTCTACATCTACATCTACATATATATCTACACATATACTCCACTAGCCACCAAACGGTGTGTGGTGGAGGGCGCGAGGGAAAAACGACTGTCTGAACGCCTTAGTATGAGCTCTAGTTTCCCTTATCTTTGAATGGTCATCATTGCGTGATTTGAAAGTTGGTGGTAATAATATATACTCTACATCCTTGGTGAAGATTGGATTTCGGAATTTAGTGAGCAGCCCCTTCCATTTAGTGTGCCATCTATCTGCAAGTGTGTCCCACTTCAAACTTTCTATGAGATTTGTAACACTTTCGCAATTGCTAAATGAACCAGTCATGAATCTTGCCGCTCTTCTTTGGACCTTCTCAATCTCTCGAATCAGACCCAACTGGTAAGGGTCCCATACAGATGAAAAATACTCTAAGTCTGGACAAACTAATGTATTGTAAACTATTTCCTTTGTTGAAGGACTGCATCGCTTCAGGATTCTACCAATAAACCGCAATCTAGAGTTTGTCTTACCCGTTACTTGTGTAATCTGATCATTCCATTTGAGATCATTTTGAATAGTCACACCCAGATACTTGACGGATGTTACTGCTTCCAGAGACTGGGCATTTATTTTGTACTCATACATTAATGGGGATTTTCACCTTGTTTACACCTTAGGTTACGCTTACTAATATTGAGAGATAACTGCCAGTCATTACATCACACATTTATTTTCTGAAAATCCTCATTGATTTGTTCACAACTTTTATGTGATACTACTTTCCTGTAGACTACAGCATCATCGGCAAACGGTCTAATGGTCTAATGCCGTTGTCCATGCCATCAACCAGATCGTTTATGTAAATCGTAAAAAGTAGCGGACCTATTACGCTGCCCTGGGGCACACCTGATGTTACGCTTGTTTTTGTTGAAGTCACCCCATTGAGGACGACATACTGCTCTCTGTCTGTCAGAAAACTTTCTTTCCAATCGCATATGTCATTGGATAGACCGTGCACACTTTTTGGGGCAAGCGACAGTGCAGTACTCAGGCGAACGCCTTTCGAAAGTCGAGAAATATGGCATCAACCTGGGAGCCAGTATCTAGAGCTTGTTGTATATCATGCACAAAGAGGCCCAGCTGTGTCTCGCATCACCACCGTTTCCTAAATCTGTGCTGATTTCTGCAGATGAGCTTCTCTGAATCTAGAAAGGTCATTATGTCTGAGCACAAAATATGTTCCATGATTCTACAACAAATCGATGTCAGTGAAATTGGTGGGTAATTATGTGCATCCGATTTTCTACCCTTTTATAGATCACTATGACCTGGGCCTTCTTCCAGTCCCGTGGTACTTTCCGCTGTTCCAATGATCTCTGATAGATGATGGGTGAGAATGGTGCTATATTTGTAGCATAGTCAACATAAAATCTTACGGCGATACCATCTGGGCCAGATGCCTTCCTGGCGTCTAAGGATCTTAACTGTTTTACAATCCCAGATACACTAAACACTATGTCAGACATCCTCGCATTTGTTCAATTATTGAAAGGGGGAATGGTGCTGCAGCCCTCTACCGTAAAGGAGTTTTTGAAAGCTAGTTTTAGAGTTTCGGCCTTCTGTTTATCATCATCAGTTACATTATTCATACTGATAGCAAGAGAAGGTATTGAATTATTTGTAGCGTTCATAGATTTTATGTACGACCAAAATTTTTTGGGGTTATTTTTAGAATCTGCAGATAAAATATTGCTTTCAAATTCGTTAAAAGAATCTCTTATTATCCTTCTGATAGCTGCTTTCATTTCGCATAATTTCTGTTTGTCAGTGGGGCAGTGACTACGTTTAAAATGACTGTGCAAAATTCTCTACTTTCTCAGCAACTTCCTAATATATTTGTTGTACTGAGGTGGATTCTTTCCCTCCCCTATATTTTTGCTAGGCACATACTTCTGTAGCACATGGTGGGCAATACCTTTAAATTCTGACCAAAGATGCTCATTATCTTTGTGTTCCACAGTGAATCCTTGGAGCTGACTATGAAGATATTCACTAATGACACTTTTATTTGCTTTCCTAAACAAGAAAACTATGCGCTGTTTCTTTGGTTTGTGCAGCTGGTCAAGGCACTGGAGTGGACATGCCTCCACATCCCTGCTGGTGCCTTCCAGCACATCTCGCAGCAGTCTGTACTTCAAAAGGCATTTATTCAGGTTTTTGACAAGTGATCACATTAATGTGACTGAATAGTATTTTAGGACCTGACAAAAGTTAAATACTTTTGTGACAGTTACCTATCAATGCACAATTCACTCATATCTGTATTGTCATACCACTCTTGACAATGCACAGACTTTAAACTGTCTTGTCATTTACAAATAACTATGTAGAAAAGATTGATATATCAATAAATCCTGATTGGCCCAAAGACTACATGAGAGTAAGATAATGTATTTTTGCAGATGTTAGTAAGGAACTGGACATAGTGTCCAGGAAAAAGTCACAAGTGTTGATAGACTGGTGCCACAACTGAGTAATGAAAGAACTCTCTAGTATGTTTTTGCTAAAGGTAGTTGTACTTCATGTTTGGTTGAGCCTGTTGAGATACTAAAATGTTAGGCAGTTGGCAAGACAGATCACCAGCATATTTCCCGTCTCTCCAGTGTGTTGCAAAAAAAATTGAAGAAGTTTAGCAATTTTTTCAATGGATGGAAACCAAGAATAATCCAAAGATAATTGCAAGATATTTTACATCAAACACAAAAAAAGCTGCTACTTTTGGTGCAGCGATATTTGAGAAAGAATAGCTTTTGGTTTTGTGATATATATTTTTTGAATAGATACCTGCAAGATGTAGAAACAATTGGAAGTTACATGGCAGCTCAGACAGTGTGGCGGAATGGTGAATAAACCCAGACACTGCATGGAGTAGGAGGCTGGGAATGTGCTGATTATCTGTTCTGTTATCTGGTTGACATTTTGTCTCAGCTCACAAAAGCTGTGGGCTATAGGGAACAGAATGGGGCAAAATACTGTTCAGTAGGATGCTCAATTTCATTTCCAAAATTTTATGAATAATATGGCAGAATTACTTTTCAGAACAAATTAGACTCACTACTACATTTTAACATCATGGAATTAGTGGTAATCAATTTAATTGAACTAGTGCTCATTTATCCTACACAGGATGCTGAAATGGATGAAATGACTGTACCTAGAGTAATTTATAAATTTATTTACCTGTGGCAAGAGAATTGTATCACATATATTTGGCATTTCAAATGTATTGTGCTGTGTTCATATTGATGCTACCAGAGTTAACAGATGGCAGTTTGGTACACATCCCGAACTCCAAAGGTTAATGTGGTGAAATAGAAAATAAATCAATTTTTGTTTGCAATATTAAAAAGTCTTGTATGCCTGTTTCATACTTTGATATTTCTATGCTATCATAAAATGAATAACAGCAAAAAAAAATTGTTGCTACATGTACACTGGTGTGCAAAACTTATGGAAGAAATTTACTTATGCCTGATTGTCACTGCCAAGTAACATAGCTCAAGGAAACTTGGACTATACAGAACTACTGCAGTATAGTACAGAAGGAACTAAAAAAAATACCAAGTGAGATGAACAGGATACATTTTTATTCAAAGACAATAATTACACCGAAGTCACTGTAATTTATGATGGTCTCCTGGACATTGGTAGAGGTGTCATAAAGGTTCTAAATAGGGTGTGTGGTCACCACGGACCACAGTGTGTGCTCTGCAACATCGTGCTCCCATTCTGGCCACAAGGTTGCTAAGGAATTTTTGTGGCAGGACATTCCATTCCATCTCACCTCCAGTGTAGTTGGCAACCGCTGGATTGTTGTTGGTGCATGTAAGCATGCTGCATTACATTTCCCCACCACATCCCACACTTGCTTGATGTGACTTAAGCTGGGAGAATGGGCAGGCTAGTCCATTTTCTGAACATTCTCTCGTTCCTAGAGCTGCTCCACCTACTCTGTTCGATGCTGTCACACATTGTCACCCGTAAAAATGAAGTCGGGATTGAATGCAACACTGAAAAGGCGCACATAGGAAAGGAATACAGTGTCACTATAATGTAGAAGGTGACTGTAACATGTTCAAAGATTTGGAAATCAGTATGCCCATGCAAAATTAAGCTTCTCTGAGTCGTAGTACCTTGAGCTCTGAAATGATAACATTCGACAGTGCTGGATGTTCCCTCATATGGCGAGAGGTAATGGAGCCAGGAACATTGTCAGACATGATCATTATGATGTAGAAAGGCATAATGTTGCATTGGCATACTGACCTCGAAATCTAGGAATATGGAACACTTGGTGGTCATCGTTTCTGTGATATCGTACTCCATCACTGTGTGCATCTTATTTAGAGGTACATTCAGTCCTTACTTCATTTTGATGAATGACAGTGTGTGACTGTTTTTAACAGCACAGATGGATGAGCTTTTGGAATGAGAGGATATTCAGCAAATGGACTGTCCTGCCTTTTCTCTCAGCTTAAATCTCGTTGAGCATGTGTGGGGTATGTTGGGAAGATGTATTGCAGCTTGTCCACATGCACCACTGACCATGCAGCAGTTGTCAGCCATGCTGGTGGAGGAACAGGATGCCCTACTTCTTACCAACCTTGCAGCCAGCCGGGAGCAAGTTGAAGGGCATGTACTGCCATCCATGGCAATCACACAACCTATTAAGAACCACGTCCTGACTTTTGTAATGTCCAGGGGCTGTCATAAATTGGCACTGACACATCATGTGAAAGTTAATTTTGTCCTTAAGTTTTGCAGGCAAGTGTTGGTGCAAACTGTTTTTTACAGGGAAGTGTAACATGCCTGTACAATTAGCCTGCACTTTGGTGGGAAAAATCTTCTGGGATTAAACATGCTTTAAAACCTAGATACTGTGTAAATATTTGTAAAATATTGCAAAATTAGAAAAATGCAAGAAACTGGCATATTGTATTGCCTGACTACTATTACATGTTTAATGCAACTTCATTTTTGTATTTAATTTTTGCTAGGTACACCCTGTCACAGACATATTTGTGGAACTCCAGACTCGCCATATAGAACTGTACTCAGCAACTTTGAACATAAATGCTCGCTTCACGGGACTGCGGTACCTGATGTACAACTGGCCAGTACTATCTGCCATTATTGGGATAAGCTCAAACATGTTTTTCATCATGATAATTTGTGTCTTGTCATGGCTTCGTGTTGTCAGATCAGATAATATGTCCGAATTTGAGGCAGAACTTCTACGTAGAAATTCCAGCAATGGCAGCAAAGCTAGTTCACAGTTCACCGGAGGTATGTGAAGTCATGAAAATATTTCTTCTCTTCTTTAACCTTCTAACTTCTTACAACATATATGTCCATCTCTAACTTGTGCAGACTATGTGTTAATGATATATATACATGGCAGGAATCAATATTGGTAGGAGTGTGAATGTCGGATGTATATGTTTCAACATTTTCACTTTTAGTTCACCATGAATACGTGACTTGCCTTACAATGAATTATGCAGTTGTTGGTCATACTAATAACTATGTATTAATATTGCTCATTCCTTTGACAAGATTGTAGTGCATGACCGTGTTAGCAAGTAGTTTGAGGATGTGCAAGCATTGAGTGTCAAATGCAGGAGTTGAAAGGTTAGTTTATAACAGTGACAATGAAGGTGAATGTACTTTTCCTTTGTCATTGGATGAGGATGATGTGTCTGCTGTTGTTCTTGGCATTTTAGCATCTCATGGCTGATAATGTCACATTTCCCATGCTCACTGTACAGGAGTGAAACTAGTTGCAGTGATGAAGAGGATGACAACAGAGTTTCCTCTGGTCTATTGATCATTTTCAGCTACAGTAAAAGGAGCTATATCCTGTGACACTCAGCTTCGTCAAATTAGGATGTGATTTGTACATTTGTTGCAATATCATCTAAATGTTTAAGTATGATTTATTTTCGCAGACTATGGAAGAGGCACCAGTGTATCATAAATATGTCAGGCAGAATGTTGTCAGTCAAGGAAATGCCTATTGTTTCTTTTCAGCAACTCAGCTTCTGTCTGGAATGGAGAAGGCAAACTTTTATAATACTGGTCAAGAGATTCTCTTCTCCATACTCCAATTTCTGGTCATATAAGGTCTTGAGATATTTATTGTTGTTCCATATGCTACATTTTTATGACAACAATATTCCTTATCAAGGGAACAAATTGTTTCAGACAAGTTCTGTTGCTGGGTATGTAAAAGAAAAGTTAGATTTGTTCACATGCCACTTTGAAATATATGTATTTATAAAAGCGTTCTCCTGTCTGGTGGGTGCCTGCTTTCAAGCAGTATGTTCCATCAAAAATAAGGTATTTTGGAATATAAACATTTGTTCTGTGTTACTATGATCCTGGTCATCTACTATATGTTTAGCTTAGACAGCTGGAATGACTGATATAGTAACTAGACTAGGTTATTTAGGAAAAATTGGATGATATAGTAATAAAACTTCTGTAATCGTATTTGGGAAGATGGCACAAGTTATACATTGGCAATTGGTACACAGGTCCAGGTCTGTTGCAGTATTTGCTTGAAAAGGGAACTAATGTATGAAAAGGGAACTAATGTAATTGGTCCAGTGTGTTTCTATATAAAAGAGAAAGCCAAGACTCGAATGCATGTTGCAGAGAGGAGAACATGAAGTTAGTGCAGTGACTATTATAACAATAATGTAGTGGCACTTCAGAAGAGAAATGTGTATGTTGTCCATATATTGTACAGCTGAAATATCATAAATAAGAAAAATATACGACCGAAGCAGTCTTGAGAAACTGAAACCAAAATGTATGTCGGATTATGATCACTTAACGGAAGCAGTATACAAGTGTAAAATGATACTGAGTGTATTAAACAAAAACCATGAAAATCTCTTTTTTCACTCACTATACATGTGTACTAAATTATTTATCAATTCCATATGGGGAAAATGTATCAAGTCGGAGCTCCATTTCACTTTTATTCATGAAATTCTATGGAAGATTCGTCAAGAAAGAACAAAATTGAGGGACTATTGAGAGGGAGCGGAAGATTCCTTGTGAAAATGGGGAAGGCACTTTTCAACCATTATTGAAAAGAAAATGACCCTTTTGTAATGTAAGTCTTATGTAGCAGAAGGAATCACAGCTTTTTTGCAAATGATACTGTATGGGACTGTGTGCTTTTCCATGCTTCGAACTGTACCATACCCAAAAGATTGATGAAATGTAACATTTTCCTTCATTTCACTGTTTTGTTAGTGTCAGTAAACAAACAAACAGAAAAAACAACTATGATAATTTAGCATTGAAGGTGTGCTGCTATGTGCAACAGAAATGGTGAGCACAGCCAGGAATGGCATGAGGTGCACTTCTCAACACACAGCAAGTGCACTGCTGGCATGAACTCAGCAGTGAAAGGGTTCTTAAGATCAGTTTTATTCAAAATTACATTTTGGACTGTTTATAGAGACTGCACAAATATTGCACAGATTAGTCTAAAAAATACATTCAATAGTGCACCTTACTTTGGTGATACTGCAGCAGAAATCTACTGGAATCCCTCACATTTCAGATCCACCTGTGTCTTCTTCATTTTATTTAAAGTTCTCTAAATATGTCCTTCAAGGTAAATGATTAATGGTCTGAAACTGACTTTTCCCTTGTGTGAATGAGTGACCACCACTTCTAATTAGTATAACACTATTAAAGACATTGTAAATGATCTAGATGATATTCTGCACATTTTTAATGGCTTTCACTTCAGATACCAAAAAATAAATTAACTTTTTAATAGCTTTGCTTTCATTTTTACAGAATTTTGAGTCTAAATATGACACAGACAAGGAAAGGATAGACATATGCTTTTATTTTTAATACCAGAAGATCTGTTGAATGAACATTTTATACAGTGCTGTATCAATAGATATTATTGACATTTGTATTGTTTTTGCTTCAGACATCTCACAAGATGACTCAAGCCTGATGGGTGACAATGGAAAGCAATCTGAATCTGATGTAGTGCCATTGGAGAGTAGAGAGCAGTCAGAGGTTTCTGAAGCTGAAAGTTTTGATCTTATTCGTACATCTAGTGTTGAAGTTATAAGAAGCTGATTAATTTTATTGCCTTAAAGTGCAAAGAATTATGGTTGCATTCACTGTGTGTAAGGTACAAATTTTGGTACAAATGTTGTTAATTTCTAAATAAGATTTTTTATTATTTTCTTGCCTGTTAAGAGAAGTCTGAAATCATTCCCATTCCACTGTTGATTATTGAAGTGTGTATGTACTGTTCATACCTTGACATTCTGTCAAAAGTTCCTCTTGATATTACTGTCCTGAAGATATAATGTAGTATAATATTGTGATTCGGATTCTTGCTGTATGTAGCTATGATTCATTCATATACATACAAAGTCCACATCCTTTATGAAAGAAATGGCTTTACAAAGACTGATAAACAGTGATACTAGCAGAATTTAACATAGAATTCATATTATGAAAAATGTAAAATGTTACCAAACACCTTTTATATCAAGCAAGAATAATAATATCAATATTCATATTTTTTCAGTCCTTGCAAACATAAAATTGAGTAATTTTAAATAGTTACAACAATTATTTTACTGCATAAAGTTACAATAATTTCATATACCAGAAGACCACAATGATAGTCAATGGAAATGCTCATTTCTTAGTTGCAGAAATAAAGTGCACCTCTATACAGGGATCATGGCAATCATTTTTGATATGTTACTCATTTTGTGAAACATCTACTATTGAAAGTATGTACCTGTATTTTACTGTTGTTCCTTCTAGGTGTTGCTGAATTGTTTGTACTATTAACATTAAAGATTTTGAGAATTATTTTTTACATTCTTTGTCTGCTGACTTTGATATTTATGCAGCAGGACTGTTATGATTTTACCTTAGACTGCTTAGTATTACACTGGTTACTGTGAAAGAGATTTTATTGATCTTTCATTGCATTTTATGCTGTCAAAGGCTTTATTGTATTGATATACACTTAGAATTAGTTTGTGTTGACTACACAGTTATCTGTTTTAATAATTTTGAGGCTGTGTGTAAAACAGTGTATAACATTGTTAACCAAAAATTAGAATGCATTCTAAAGACATTAGTTTAATTCATATTTAGTATTTCTTCAGTCTTGTTTCATTTTAAAGAGGGCCTGTGTTGATAGAGACAACTTTTTATTGGCCATTAACCATATTTTATATAGTACACTGTAATGAAGTTGCTGTTGTATGATATCTTATTTTATAAAAAGTTTTCAATAAATATAATAATAATAATGAAAGATGTTGTGTATGCTCTGCACATGTAGCTGTTCACAGTGTTAAATTTTTTATTAATGCATTTGTAGATTATGACTGATAACTCATTTTCATTAATGTAAACAACAATGTCCACTATTTGGAATAACAGATGTGTGTCTTATCTCTTGCGTAGGACATTTTGTCCATTCAGTGTCGATCACACTTCATAAATCACTCAGTCAGAATAAATGTGAGACACTTATAGTTCAAAGTCCTGTTGGAGATGAATTTGTTGTGCTTTGGAATGAATAAGAAATATGATGGAACAGGTCTGACTGTGTGGAGTACACATCTGAATTTATTAGCTTAGGTGATGCTCCATCCAACCTAGGTGACAATAGCTGTACGAGACCTCAATGCATCAGTTTAAGATTCAAAGAAATGTCCCCTACAGATTAACTGATTAAAATTCTAATGATCAACTTCCAAAGCATTCACAAATAAGTCAGAGTTTGAAGCAGTTCTAAAATCAGTCGAGCTCGTATAGCATTAAATACAGTAAGTTAGCTGAAACTCAAAATTGACAGCCTGCTATTCTGATGTATCTCTTATTTATGCGCATATATTTTGGAATGAATGGACACAGCATATCTGCAAGCCTGGATGTTGATAGAAATGTTACTCTGTTTGTGGTATCTGCTGGATGGATGGTTTATGCCATTTCATTGCATCCTGCCTTGGCGATACAATGCAAGACATGGAAGAAGAACGGTTGTGACAATCCCGGTGACATCACAGGGATTAGAGAAAAACTGCTATCTATATATTCAGTTGGTATCTGTTAACTAAAGCAGACCACTTTGGACATTGTCCATGTTAATGTATCTGTAATGTCCTAAACAATGAACCAATTTTGTACGTATGGTCATTATAAACGGGAGTACAATACATGACACATTGTTTATGAGAAGCACCATAATTATTTCAAAAATGTGGGTGTTGGGTTGTACTCTTAACTTCCAGTAATAACTGCAGCACTTCAAGAAGTGAAGTCCGATCAGGAGATATTGGTGAGTGTGAAGAAAAATAACAAGGATAGCAAAATTGGATAATAGAAAATTGTAGCTCCTGAGGAGACTTTACCTCACCTGTCAGTGATAAAGAAACAGCGGAATATTACATAGGAAATGTCATGAGGCATCAGGGAATTATCAGTTTGATAATCGAGGGAGCTGTGGAGGATACAAATTGATGAGTGAGACCGAGGCTTGAATACAGTTCGCAGGCTCAAATGAATGTGCATTTCAGGACTTATACAGAGATGAAGAGATTTGCACATGGTAAACTAGCATCGAGAGATGCGTTAAATCAGTTTTAGGTAAAGCAAATGGCAGAGTTTGTTTCTAGGGCAGGACACTGAGAAAGTGCTATCACTTTGTGAAGGAGTGTGCCCACAAATGACTTGTGCATCTCATCTTGGAATATTTCTCAGGGATAAACAAGGATATTGAACATATTCCAGCTGGTCACAGCTTTGTCTCAGTCATGAGAGATCATCATGGGACTGCTGAAAAACTCAAACTTGAAGACAGATGAAAATTATCCAGCAAAGGCCTACGTACAAAGAATTAAGTGAAGAATTTAGAAATTACTTCAGTCCACTACATATTGCTTCTGTAGGACTGCAAAGGCAAGATAAGAGTAATTAGAGGACGAATAGACATATTTTAATAGTCTTTCTGCCTGCACACCACAGGTGATTGGAGTGGGAAGAAACCCCAGCATGAGGGAGAATCTAAGTACTCTGTGCCATGCACTTCACAGTTGTTTGCAAAGTTTATATTTAGATGTAGTTTCACAGGAAAGCACTACAGAATATAATGGAACAGATTTCCACAGAGATTGATGTAAGAATTCTCTGTTTTGAATATCTATGGCCCCTTTCCCTGTCCACATGGTGTTGCCTGTTGCCAACATAGAAAGTATGTCATGGTAATTGAAAATTTGTGCCAGACCAAGGATCGAAACATGATGTGCCGATTATTGTGAGCAGTCACCTTAACCAATTAGGCTATGCAATTGTGCTTTCATCAGAGATTCAGTATTTATGAATGGTTTTCATTGAAATTCATTCATTCATTCATTCATATTCATTCATTCATTGTCTTCCCTAAACCTCACTTCGAGGGAATGCCTTCAGGGACATGGAATGAGTAAAGTTGCTTATTAACAGGCAGAAGCAGCCACTGCTGGCAACTTCTGTAAAGTATACTAAAAAAAAATTAGACTAGTGCTAATCTGTCCACAGTCTGACAATTATGGGAATTACTTCTAGATTACTTGATATATGTATACTTAGAGGTTTGCCAATGACATTGTAATTCTGTCATACAGCAAAGGACTTGGAAGACCAGCTAAATAGAATGGACAGAGTCTTGAAAGGAGCATATAAGACAAACATCAACAAAGTAAAACAATGATAACGGAATGCAGTTGATTTATATCATGGGATGCTGAGAGAATTAGATTAGGAAATAAGACACTTAAAGCAGTAGATGAGTTTTGGTACTTGGGCAGCAAAATAACTGATGGTGGCTGAAGTAGACAGGAATAAAATGTAGACTGGCAATGGCAAGAAAATCGTTTCTGAAGAAGAGAAATTTAACACTGAATATACATTTAAGTGTCAGGAAGTCTCTTCTGAAAGTATTTGCATGGAGTGTAACCACGTATGGAAGTGAAAGATGGAGGATAAACAGTTTGGACAAGAAGAGAATAGAAGCTTTTGAAATGTAGTGCTACAGAAGAATGCTGAAGTTTGGATGGGTAGATCATGTAACTAATGAGGAGGTAGCTAAACAGATCCATTCCTGATCCACTCACAAATAGAGCAACAGAAAAGCAACTGTCTATATGCCTCAGAATGAGCCCTAATTTCTCTTACCTTACCTTCGTGATACTTACATGCAATGTATGTTGGCAGCAGTAAATTCATTCAGCAGTCAGCTTTTAATGCAAGTTCTCTAAGTTTTCTCCAGTTTCTCACAACGAATGTCACCTTCCCTCCAGGGATACCCACTTGAGTTCCCAAAGTATCTCCAAAACAACTGCGTGTTGTTCGAACCTACCAGTAACAAATCTAGCAGCCTGCTTCAGAATTGCTTCGATGTCTTTCTTCAATCCGACCTGATACAGATCCCAAACACTTGAGCAGTACTCAAGAATAGGTCGCACCAGAATCCTATATGTGGTCTCTTTTACAGGTGAACCACTTTTTCCTACAATTTTCTCTATAAACTAAAGTCCACCATTTGTCTTCCCTACCACAGTTTTCACGTGCTCGTTCCACCTCACATCGCTTTGCAATGTTACACCAAGATATTTAAACGACTTGGTTGTGTCAAGCAGGACACTAGTAACACTGTATTACAGGTTTGATATTCCTTCTCATCCAAATTAACTTACATTTTTCCACATTTAGGGCTAGCTGCCATTCATCATACCAACTGGAAATTGTGTCGAAGTTGTCTTGTATCTTCCTACAGCCACACAACCTTGATTCCTTAGCATACACCATGGCATCATCTGCAAACAGCCCCAGATTGCTGCCCATCTTTCCGCCAGATCGTTTATGTATACAGAGAGCAACAGCTGTCCTGTCACACTTCTGTGAGGCACTCCTGATGAGACTGTTGTCTCTGATGAACTCTCACTGTCAAGTACAGCAATCTGGGTTCTATTATTTTAGAAGTCTTCGAGCCACTCTCATATCTGTGAACTTATTCCATATACTCCTACCTTCGCTAACAGCCTACGGTGGGGTACCATGTCAAATGCTTTCTGGAAATATGGAATCTGCCTGTTGACCTTCATCCATAGTTCTCTATATATCATTTGAGCAGAGGGCAAGCTGAGTTCTACATGGGCAGTGCTTTCTAAAACCATGCTGATTCGTAGACATAAGCTTCGGAGTCTCAAGAAAGTTTATTATATTTGAACTAAGAATATGTTCAAGGATTCTGTACCAAACAGAAGTTAGGGATATTGGTCTGTAATTTTGTGGGTCTGTTCTTTTACCTTTCTTATATACTGGAGTAACCTGCACTTTTTTCCATTCGCTTGGGGCTTTTTGCTGGATGAGGGATTCATGATAAATGCAAGCTAGGTAAGAGGGCAATGGCGTAGAGTACTCTTTGTAAAATCAAACTGGGATTCTATATGCACTTGGCGATTTATTTGCTTGCAAATCTTTCAGTTGTTTCCTTTTGCCAGGTATGCTTATTAGCTTGTCATCTACGTATATGGGAGTCTGTCTGATGGTCAAATGATTATGTGTTTTTATGATTCTCCCACGTGAACAATTTCATGAGTGTGAAATTTAAAACTTTGGCTTTTGCTTTGCTATCTTCAACTGCCACAGCAGACTGGTCAACAAGGGACTGAATGGAAGCCTTAGACCCTCTTAGCAATTTTACGTAAGACCAGAATTTTCTCAGGTTGTCTGCTGGATCTTTTGCTAAGGTGTGATGGTGGTAGTAGTTGTATGCTTCGTGCATGGATCTTTTCAGAGATGCATGAATCTCTAGTAGGCTTCGCCTGTCATCATTTGTGCATTCCCTTATGAACCAAGAGTGCAACAGCCTCTGCTTCCTCAGCATTCACTAAATTTCATTATTAAACCATGGTGGATCTTTTCCATCCTTTATCCACTTACTAAGCACATAGCTCTCCAGACCACAATTTACAATGTGCTTAAACTTCACCCAAATACCTCTACATCCATCTTACTGGAACTAAGTGATGCCAATTCACTGTCTAAGTGAGATGCTGATAACTGCTTGTATGCTTTACCTAGCAGAAACTCTCTCCTAGCCTTCTTGACTGATTTATTAACTTTTGTAATCATAGTTGCTATAATGATCGCTAATCCCTGTTTTTGTAGGTACAAGGACTAAGATATTTCCATTGCATGTGGGCTGCCAAACTAGCAGCTCAAGACAATTTTCAGAAAATCTGTTGAAAAGTATTTCACATGACTGTCTGTCTGTACCCCCTGCAATGAATCCATAGACACCCTGGTCTTTACTCATGGGGTTAAAGTCACCTCCAAGTAGTATTGGATGATGTGGGCATTTACATGCTATTGACTGCAGACTTTCTTTGAATGACTCTAAAACTGTCACAGCAGAATTGGGTGGCCAGTACAATTAAAATGGTTCCACCTGCACTTGCTACATGCGGTCAGAGTAGTTCACTGTCATACTCAACTTTGACCTCTATAGACACAAAATTTTTGTCAGCTGCAATGAAGACTTCCCCCCTCCCCCTCCCCCTTATGGCCTCTAATCTCTCTTTCTGACATACATTCCACAAACTGCTAAATATCTCAGAGCTTTCCACTTCGGGTTTCAGCCAGCTCTCAATCCCAAGAATAATTTGAGCATGAGAACTTTCCGGAAGAGTAGTAAATTCAGGAACTTTATTACGAATACTTCAATAGTTTACTGATAAAATAATGACAGTCAAAGTGTCTTTACTTTGAATGCTGTGGTGAGTGTTCATCAGAGCACCTCAAACTACTGCCTAGTCTAAAAATCCCTCGTGCGCACTACATAAGTACTCTACTACCTGAATAGCTGTTTCCTTTGTGTAGTGCACAACTGACCTATCTAGGTGAGTCCTACAAATTCCCAAATGACAACGCAGGTCTAGAAATCTGCAGCCAAGGCCATCACAAAGTTGACAGAGCCTTTGGTTGAGACCCTCGACTTGGCTCCAAACCAAAGGACCCTGATAAACTCTGGGAATGACACTGCAAATTGTGAGCTCTGCTTGCACCACATGTGTGAGGCCAGCAGTCTTCACCACCTCCACCAGTCACCTGTATGAACTGAGGGTCACCTCAGAACTCATGTGGCAGGCATGGTTGGTGCCAACATGCAGATGACTGCACCCTGCATGCTTGATAGCTTTAGGCAAGGCTGACTCCACATCTCAGATGAGGCCCCCCGGCAGACTCACTGAGTGCACATTGGCTTTCTTTCCAGCCCTGAACCCTATCTACCTACGGGGATCCGTAACATGCCTAACATTGGAGCTCCCAATAACGAGTAAAACCTTTGGCCCCTCCCTCCCCCTTGTGTTTGCTCGTACCCTGTTGAAGGTAACCTGTCCACTCACAGGGCGAATGGGTGAGGCCAGGTGGCTGGTCTCTGCATTGACCCTCCGCCTTAAGTGATGCAAACGCATTACCACCCACCACTCACCCTGCTATGATGACAGATCCACTGCGTCAGGAGCGCTAGGAGGTGCCTTGGAAGCAGAGCCCATGCACAAAACAAGTAACACCTGAGGTGTCCCATTTGACTCACCAGATTCTCCACCACAGCTATACTCTGAGGCAGCAGCCTGAAGGTGATTGACCTTAGCCAAAAGCACATTCAGCTCTTCATGCACTGTGACCAGCTCCTCCTGCATCTGCACACAGTGTGCACCCTTCTGGCAAGACTAACCAAAGAAGTGCACTATAAAAGCAGACAGTTTTAGATATGCAACTTTCTACCCTCCTGATGTGTCACTAATGGATGTTGATGCATTAACGAGCTATGTTCTATTTATTTTGTGTGACAAATATTCCAATCACTTTGAGATGTAATGTATTCTTCTTTTAAATGGAAATGAAGTTAAGCAAAGTTATTACAGTCAGAAGCTAGATGAAATATAAATAATCTGCACAGGTGGGGTAACTCAGTATCAGAGAATACTTAACTTGAGGTCTGCTCATTGTCCTGGAATTTTTGCTGAGAAATGGATTCACATTTTAGGTTCAATCAGCGTATGATATGAAATAAGAAACAGGTACACCATAATACTTCTCATTGCAGATTTACTGCACACAGTTACATAGATGTTGTGCCACAAAACCTTCTCTGATCAACAATGACTCCAAGTGAGCTGGCTTTCTCATTTATTATTGTTATTGTAGATTTTTGATATTACAATTAAAAATAATTACATTCAATTGAACTGACTCTCCTGCATTATACTTCTAAATAATCCTATCAGTTTTGGAAATACAGTTCCGCCAGATTACAAAGTTATTACAGGAATTCATGTCAAATTAGTAAGACAAACAATCACTTTCCTAGTTTTCTTAATTACATAAAGACAAAATTATGTTCAATGTTTCTCCCATGTTTTTGGATTATATATGATTAGACCCTTTATTCAGTATGCACAATAGTTCTGTTCTTTTACACAGATTTTCTGTTTGTCAATTTGTTTACATCTTTCAGGCTGCACTATTTTGTGAATTATTTTAATTACTATGAGAATTAAAGACTTATGTTACATTTATTTGTTATGCATTTAATTTCATTCCCAAGGTAGGGATTACTGATGCGAACACTGTATTTACATTATACTTATAATTTTAATTGGTATCTGGCTGATTACCTGCCATAAATGAACTAAGAGTTGTGGTATTGACAAGTGCAGTATACCTCATAGACTGGTTTGTAACATATTACATGACAGGATGTTAAATCCTAAACTTCCTTCTTGTCAACATAATACAGGGTGTCCCAGGAAGAATGGTCAATATTCAGTGATATGACAGAAATGCTCATTTGAAGCAAAAACTTCATATGGACATATGGCCTATTCCAAATCATTTCTGAGGTAGAACACACTTAATGAAGTTTTATTGGTAACTTGTTTATAAGTCCAGTCATTTTAGAACAGCAAATGGTGGGACAGAATTATCTGCATTTTTGAGAAAATTTATTTGTTGAACACCTTGAGGATGTAACTTTGGCCACATGGACTGCGATGTAGCTTCCAGCATGACAGACTTCCTCCACATCTTACCACACGTATGAGGGAACATGTCAGCCGTATCTACCCGAATCACTAGATTGGTCATGGTAGTACAATTAATGGGTCACCAAGATTGCCAGACCTTAAGCCTTTAGGTTTTTGTTTATGGGTTTGGATGAAGTCAGAGGTGTACAAACGGAAGTTGAATATGCAAGATGAGCACATTAATTGTAAACTGTACAATAGCTGTAATGTAACATGTATGATAATGCTTAGAGGTGAATATGTTAAAAATACGTATTTTTCAATTGATAATTTGTAAAGCAAATGTTGTCATGTTCACCAACTATTGTACATGAGTTCATGTGTAAATCTGAGAATATATTAAATAACACAGAAAATAAATAACAATGTACATTAAATGTGTTCTATCTTGGAAACCATTAGGAATAGGGCACATGTTCATATGCAGTTTTGTGCTTCAAATGACCATTCCTTTCAGGACACCCTGCATGTATGTGGAGTTTAGTAGATGCTCAGAAATATTTTGAAAATTTGGGGTGCGTGTTTCAATTCACATCTGATAATTTCCACAGATTAACATCTTAAATGCTTAGGGCTCTTAAGAGTCTCCTTAATTTATGTCACTTGCGTTAAATTATACCTACTGGCCCCTCAGAATAACCCAAATTCATCAGCTGGATATATGTCTATAACCTACTGTGCTTTGTAAACACTGTAAATTTAATTAACTTGTAATTATGATTTTTTTTTCTAAGTGTTAAATAGGTGTATGTGTATTGTTGAAGAAAAACATTTTATTGTCTGGTGTGATATTAGACATATGCTAAATAAATAATAAATATGAAATTATCATCATTTTGTTCATATATGTGATATGAAACAGAACAACCTTTATACACTTCTCACCCACTGACTTAAACTGTATGTCCTGACTCCTCCATTTGTGGCAAGATTTAAAACAAATTAAAATGAAAAATGTAACTGTAGATGAAGGATAAATTGGTAATTTGAGGTGGATAAATTTTTTTACTTATCCAATAAATAAATATAGCTGTTTGCTCATATAAATATATTTTTATTTTCACAGTGGGCATAAATTAAGTTTGATGTGATTATTCACAACAACTTTTAAGAAAATTTAGTGAATTATACACTGGAAGAAACAGAAACTTGCATTTCTGAAATGGTATCTCCTTTCACCCTCTCCTGTATAAACTTGATCAGATCAGGAAGAGGAAGTGATATTTCCATATTACTCAAAACATCATGTACTTCAAAGCATGGTGGTGTACCAACTGCCTTTTTACCCACAATAATTATAAATGGGAATCCACTTTTTCGTCCTTCCATTAACCTCTTTCCAATTGTTAAATGACATCTGTCATCTATCACAACATCATTTTTGAATAATTCTAAAGAATTGATTGCGTCATATAATTCTTCAGACAAATATGTTGTAAAACTTTCTTTACTGCCCTCCTGAAACACACAAACAGTAAATATTACAAATGTGTATACAGATAAAGGATAAAGTATGTGAAACATCACTGTTGTAGAATATAAACTGGAAAATTCAGAATCACTACTGGTTAAAGAGCTGAAGCTACTTCATAAAATCATAAACACTAAAAAATTGCAATTATGAAGATACAAACAAACTGGCTAGTACTTATCCATAGAAGATGCACTTCCTAGTATTGCCAATAGAAACACTTAAAATGGAAGCAACTCATCCTAGTTTTTGGACCTATACATTTCTTTTTCAATGGTAAATTGGGGAAACTTGGAAATGGCCAGGAGGAAGGTGGGGAGTCAGTAGGGGGCGGGGGCAGGAGCAGAAAGCAGTGTGGTGGCCTGAATGGTTGTCTTTGTGTGTGTGCGTAGTTAAGTAGAAGCTAGTAGGCTGTAGGGTGTAGGGTGACAAAAGGTGAAGTATCCTATGAAGCAATTGTGAAACCTAGTGTGAGGCTTAGGGTTTACTATATTTCAGCCACTCAGCCTGGATGGAAGGACGGAGTCACGAGAAAAAGTTTTGTATGCTGAAGAGTCTGATTCCCAAGACCAGATACCACAGTAGTGGAGACTGCCTGCAAAGAGGAGGGTGCAGACAGTGGTCTGCCTATGCATCATAAAAAACTTGGAACTCAGTTCGAATACAATTTCAGGTTTTGGTAATATCTTTTTGGACAGATTTGGACAGAATGTTTGCAGTGAGGAATGATTATAGGGGAGAGAAGAATTGTCCTGGAACTGTTCCAGGAAAGGTTAGTTTAATGCTCACTCTGTCAGATGTGAGTAGGACTGTTTGGTAAAGTAGTATTTCTAATTGAATGTACGGCTGAATAAGAAAAGATCATTAACTAGGAGGTGTGATTGAATGTGAACAAGTGGTGAGGCATCTCTGTAAAACATTTCTCTCTGTAGCCAACAGGGATATGCCCAAGAGGTTTCAGCGTTGTCACAATTTTCCCCAAGTGAAATTCCCTGATTTCCAGACAAGTTTTGGCCTTTTTCCCTCACAAATTTTGAGATATCAAGGATAAGTTATGGTACAAGAAACAATAGTGCATATGGAAGGGGGGGGGGAAAAAAAAAACACCTTACAAGCAGATGTCTTTTCCTGATGTGAGCAAAAATCTTGAGCACTAACGTTAACATCTTTTGTAATGAACTGCCTTTATATGGAGAAAAGAAGCCAAATGGTATATGTTTTTCATTAAGGCTATTGATGTTATTTTATTCTGATAAAACAAAACATACATTTGGTGACAAAAATACCCATTTCCTTGGAGTCGCAAGATGGATTTAAAATACCTTTGCTGATTTTCGAAATAACCTCAGAAAAAAGTAAGCCTCTCGAAAGAAGTGTATAAGGTGGAGAAAAATTGTGTAAACTGTCACTGCAGGTGACAGCCAATAAAATGTTGGTTCTACTACATTTGTTACTGTCGGTTATTACCCACTGTGTTATATCTATTAATTTGGAGGTATTGTGTGTTTTTCTTTCGAGAAATATATGAGTGCATAGCATACAAACCACCAACAACTGACATAATTTTCTTCTTCTTATTGTCCATACTTTTTAACATATAAACTACTTTTCAAGTGCCAAAATGTACTAGAACAAATAAAATGTGTATGAAACGCCACACTGTACAATGTGCATGTGGTGAGGCAGCCACGATTCCTGAAATCCATCACCCATAGTCTCTGGCGTGCTGAGAAGTACTACAGTCCTGGGTCCACGGATAAGCCATGAAAATCCACTGCATTATGCCACGCAAAAACAGACCCAGCCTGCGGACAGATCGGTGAGACTAGATCCAACGGGCAGGACCTGCACATTAGTGGGACCATATGGCTTCAGATCGGCAGGCCCGATTCATTACAGATTCCTGCAGAAACGGCCTCTGGTTTTGACCCATCATGGAAATCCACTCATGGTCAGCTATTCACAAGCCTCAGACAGCATGTTGAAGTAATGAGACCATGGTGATCAATCCATGCAACAGATAACTTGTTCAAATATTCTGAGAATCAATAATAAATGAGGATACGTAGCAACTCACCATAATGATGATTGCTGAGCCACAGACAGGCATGTAGGAAAGACAATCACACTCACAACTAAATTTTTTAGCCATAGGTTTTGTCAGAAAATGAGAGCACACACACATTCACACAATCACTCAGACACAACTCATGCACACATGACCGCCATCTCTGGCCACTGCGTCTTCAGTCTCTGAGAATCAGATCCAAACAAACCACACCTTATGCCTCCCTGCCTCGGTAGCTGCTAGGCTGGTGGCAAGAAATAGTGGCAGCACTGATGTAAGCTGAGTGGAACGGTAGAAGGGGAGAAGCAGTTGGAATGGGGGAGTAGGGAAGTGGTGCACTTACTCAGCTGCACGCAGTCAGCGATGATGCATGACACCTCAGTAAACAAACCATTTCATTTAGTGTGACAAAAAGAAGATTTTCCCAGAGTTTTTTCAAATTTCCCTGATAATTTCCTGATTTCTCTGATGTGTTTGAAATTCCCTGATTCCTGACTTCCAGAACCTATGACAGCCCTGAGTTTAGAACTGAAGGCAGGCTGGGATTGAGAGGTAGTGTTGTGATTATAGGTCTCATTGAGATGGGTTGATAGATGTGGTATGAATGGAAGGTACAGCAAAGAAGCCAAGCTGGGTTTGTTGTTAGGAGCAGGAAAATGATGTGTATGGTAGGTGCAGGCAGAAGAGGTATTTTATAAGGGGAATGTTTACACAGAATTCATCTGCCACTGACACATCTGCCATTGTCTCTCACCAGTGTACCTCTTGCACCACATTATACTCCTAAATTGTGCATTTGAGGAACATCCATGGCCAAAGGATTGTTTATGTGGGCTTCCAGGTCATATGACTTCAGTTATTCTGAGCATTTTGATTGAAATGTACAGGGTGGCCCAGAACTCCACCAGCAAACTTTCAGAGGTTGTTCAGGGGTACCTTCTGAGTATTTTGCTGTAAGGAACCCACAGTCTCTGGAGGCTCATTACAGAGTAATAATGTAATTATGATTTATTCAGATTGTTAGTGCAATCATCCTTGTATCTGTGAAAATACTTTCACAACAGTGAAAAAGCTGGTAATACGCAATCACAAAGTACAGAGTAATGCCACAACCCTCAGATGTAAAAGTACTGTCATCAGTGCATACACAGTTCTTCCATTGCAATCAGTGAAACAATACACAAGGTGCATATCACCCAGCTCTTCATCAGTAAATCTATCTGTCGTATCACTGGAAACACATGGGTATACTGCCAGAAAACAAAACCCTAAAGGGAACCAAGCATTACTGAATATTATCTTGAGGGCTATGAGTCAAAGAGGGCATTACTCTTGCAACAGCTGGTACCAGGAGCAAATGGAAACAAGACACACAGAACATACTGTTGATAATTGCACTGTTGTGCACTATTTTCACTGCCATACAGATACAAAGCTAACTGTGACAAGAAAGTAAACAAAATGTAATAACTCTGTAAAAAAAGACAATGTTTTGAATGTCACACTGTTGCTACTGTATCCTTGAAGTCCACACAAAGGCTTAGGAATTGCTTGCAACAAGGAATGGTAGAGGGAAAAGTGAAAGGAATGAGAGGAAGAGTTAGGAAGATTGGAATGATGGACAACATTAGCAGAGAACAAATGTACAAACAGATGATGGAAGATGCTCAGAACAGGATGCAATGGAGAGCCTCCAGTTGAAACCTATGATATGACAGATGTACTTAAGAAGAAGAACAAAGGCATAACACAACACCTGGTTTGTGAACAATGACAAAACATGATGCCAATCTGCTTTAAGAAGTTAGGGATAGCCCTTTTAAATTCTCTAAGCAATTCAGTTCTACTTCAACCGCATCCCATAATGCTGAAAGTACCGGGTAAGCTTTGAAAATTTTCAGTTCTGCCAACTCTAAATCAAAAGCAGTTTCTAGGCCTGGAGCAAGCAAGGGAGGGTATTGAAGATACAAAGAATCCACTTCTGTACATGGAATGGTATTCTGGATGCTTGGAATGAATGCTGGATAGACAACCCAAAGGTTTTACACACATTTAAGCCAACAATATTTTCGATTGCTGTAAGAAGACAAAGGGTCCTGGTTACCTGCTTATACATTAACCCCAGAACTATCTAGCCCATTATCAGAATTTCATGATGAGCATAAGTTCACAGCTTAGCTGCTACTGATTTTATGGGTGGAGATCCCAATCAGAGATATGTAGGCTGATTATTATATTAGACTAAGGCCTCAGTATCAAAAAGAAATAAAATGGGGCTACCATGAACTATTGCTGATAGTGTAAGACAGTGTAATGCTACCCTGGACCCTGTGATGTTGTTTATTTGCACTGAAGCATCTGATTCTTGACAGGGCAACTGGCTCTAAAAAATTTTTCCAATATGACCTTGGTGAAGACACTGTCAACATATGTTACTGTAACGTAGGAAATTATGTCTAGCATATTCAGAAAAGCAATCAGGATAACTGGGCTGCAAGGAGGCCAAGCCGTGTTTATTGCTAAGAGGAGGAAGGTGTCGCATGTTGTAGCTGTGGGAAAGGGGGGGTTAGCAACACCATTTTTGATGATTAACGTGGTGGAGAGCTTTGTCAGGTGGTGGAGCCATTTGATTCACATTTCTGGCTGGCTTCAAAAAGAATTGTACTTAGTATGCTCAAAGATCCAGAAGCAGAAAAGCTATTATGGTGCTGGGTTTCATACTTATCTGGTTCACTGGGAGCTGCTCCACTGCCAACTACACTGCATTACATTTCTGCAGTTTCACCAACCAAAAAAATCAAGGCTGCGATCCATTTGCCAACTGAGATGACACTTCGATAGCTCAATGTCCATTGAAATGGAATACAGAGCTGCATGAAAAATTTCAGAAGTCCCAGCAACATGTAAAACTTCAGACAAAGAAGGACTTGACTGTTGTAACACTTGAGCATGCACGTCATTGCCTGGTGACAATCTCATTACCATGCCAGACACTAATGTTTCTGAGTATGACTGTCAACAAGAACATGTAAGCTTGAATTTCTACTCAGGCATTGTAAGTTTGTGATCGATGATGAAAAACTAAATAAGTGGCCAAGACAGATATTTTTGTAGCAATATGTTCACTTAAAAGGGAGTGAATGTTGGTAAGGGGCAGCACTAGTGGGTCACACAAAGGGACATAATAAGAGTTATGGGATTGTAGATAACAGAAACAATCAATGTCAGTAGGGGCACTTAATGTCATTTGCTTGGAACTCAAGTGCTACATGATTCTGATACACTTCCCAGTCCTTCTGAGCTTCACTGAATGTCTGGAAAGCTGGGATTGCCAAGAGCAATTATAAATGTGCCAGATCTGTCAACTTTGAACTACTGCTTAATCTGTCATTTTCAAAGCTGTGTAATCTACTGGTCTATCATAGTTCAAATACACATCAAAAACAGCCTGACAAGTCCTATTCTGGTATGAGGTGGGTTGCAGTTCCAAAAAATCTTAGCACCACTGATGTAAGTACACCTTTCCAAAAACAAATATTTCACTAATCACAACTTACCTACAACTGAATCACAGAAGGTAACAGTTCCTTACTCTTCCGGAAATATACAAAACAAAAGACTTCTGGAGGTGGATACCTCATGGTCAACACAGAACTTTTAATGTTTATTGAACAATTCACACATTGGTGCTTGAGAACACTGTTGGTAGGTTTGTCTACGAAACATTTAGAAATGAACCACATTTTCAGTGCACCCATATGTTATCAGTTCATTCACTGCAAATACAGTGGTCAGCTGAATGGTGAGCAAAGACAGCCCCGCATTACGCAGAAAGACAAATCCGTGCTAGCCAAATGTCATTGGTAGGTAACAACAGAGACCAAATCTCAGTTTAGCAGAAAACCACAAAGCGAAGGGCCATCACCAATAAATACAATGAATAGTTTGCTGTAAACTCCAGCTTATCAACACATGGGGCTACGGCAATCTGCAGCAGCCCATAAATGTGCCGTGGATGTTTTTGCCAAGTGATCTGGAACCTGTGGGTGTATCCTTCCACACCATGCCTAGCAATATCACTAGATATGCATAATTATATCAACTGATACATCAATACACCCAGCAGGATTACAAGAATATCTATCTGTAAATATGTGACATAAATTGGAGCAGATTTTATAGTTTCTTTCTGGTACTGACCTATATTCTTAGGTTTTGAAACATGTTAATGTCTAAACTCAATTTTAAAACCTTCAAAATTATGTTTTACACTTACATTGAGCTTTATTAATGTCATTATGTATTATGTGTTGCAACTCATGCTTCAAAAATGAACTAAGTCAAATGTGCCTAAATAAACTTTTAACAGTTCCTTTATTATCACAAAAATGACCTCACAAATAAAGGAAATCCAAACAAATCTGTTAAAATAAATGTAAAAAATTTAATGCTTTTATATATCTGGAAATTTTATGAACCCCGGAGAAGAAAAGTTAATTCTATACTGTAGTGTTTAAGGTTTAACCAAAATAATAAATGTTGCTGAAACTCTCATACATTACATAACCTGGCTTCAGCTGCCAGAGGCTGTGGTCATGTGTGAGTTGTGTTTGTGTTTGTGTGCACACGCATGTCTGTGCTGTCTATTTTTAAAAACGATCGCGTAGGCCGAGAGCTAACTTTCTGACAGTCTTTTCATTGTGCCTTTTTGTAACACAGCATCTACGCTATCTACATCTATGTGATTACTCTGCTATTCACAATGAAGTGCCTGGCAGAGGGTTCAATGAACCACTTTCAAGCCGTCTCTCTACCATTCTACTCTTGAATGGCGTGTGGGAAATGAGTACTTAAATTTTTCTGTGTGAGTCCTGATTTATTTTATTTTATTGTGATGATCATTTCTCCCCACATAACTGGGTGCCAACAGAATGTTTTTACAATTGGAGAAGAAAATTGGTGATTGAAATTTCATGAGAAGATCCCATTGCAATGAAAAACGCCTTTGTTTTAATGATTGCCACTCCAATTCACGTATCATGTCTGTGGCACTACCTCCCCTATTTCACAATAATACAAAATGAGCTGCCCTTCTTTCAACTCTTTCAATGTTATCTGTCAATCCTACCTGATGTGGACAATACACTGCACAGCAATACTCCAGGATAGGGCGGACAAGCATGGTGTAAGCAGTCTCTTTAGTAGACCTGTTGCACCTTCTAAGTATTCTGCCAATGAATCACAGTCTTTGGTTTGCTCTACGCACAACATTATCTATATGATAGTTCCAATTTAAGTTTTTTGTTAACTGTAATCCCTAAGTATATAGGTGGTTTGTGAGACTTATCGCGTAATTGAAATTTAGCGCAGATTTCGTTTAGTACTCACGTGAATAACATCACACTTTTCTTTATTCAGGGTCAATTGCCACTTTTTGCACCATACAGATTTCTTATCCAAATCATTTTGCAATTCATTTTTCATCTGATGAGTTTACAAGACAGTAAATGACAGTATCATCTGCAAATAATCTAAGAGGGCTAGTCATATTGTCTCCTATATCGTTAATATAGAACCGGAACAATAGAGGACCTATAGCAATTCCTTGAGGAATGCCAGATATTACTTATGTTTTAGGGGATGACTTTCTGTCTATTACTACAAACTGTAACCTTTCTGACAGGAAATAACAAATCCAGTCACACAACTGAGGCGATATTCCATAGGCACGCAGTTTGGTTAGAAGACCCTTGAGAGTAACAGCGTTAAAAGCCTTCTGGAAATTTAAAAATACGGAATCAATTTGACATACCCTGTCAACAGCAGTCATTATTTCATGAGTATAAAGAGCTAGCTGTGTTTCACATAAGAATGATATCTTCTGAATTTGTGCTGACTATGTATCAATAAATCATTTTCTTCGAGGTAATTCACAATGTTCGAACACAGTTTATGTTCCGGAACCCTACTGAAAATTGACATTAGTGATATGGGCCTGTAATTCAGCGGATTATTCCTATTTCCCTTTTTGGGTATTGGTGTGACTTGAGCAATTTTCAGGTCTTTAGGAATGGATCTTTCTATGAGTGAGCAGTTGTATATAACTGCTAAATATGGAGCTATTGTATCAGCATACTTTGAAAGGAACCTGACCGATATACAATCTGGACTGGAGGCCTTGCTTTTATGACATGATTTAAGCTGCTTTGCTACACTGAGGATATCCATTCTATGTTTCTCATCTTGGCAGTTGTTCTTGATTGGAATTCAGGAATATTTACTTTGTCTTCTTTGGTGAAGGAGTTCTGGAAAACCGTGTTTAATAACTCTCTTTTAGTAGCACTGTCATCAGTGACTTCACCTTTGTTATCGCACTGTGAAAGTACTGATTGCGTCTTGCCACTGGTGCGCTTTATGTATGACCAGAATCTCTTTGGGTTTTCTGCCAGACTCCGAGACACAGTTTCGTTGTGGTAATTATTAAAAGAATTTTGCATTGAAGCACATGCTATATTTCAAACTTCTGCAAAACTTTGCCAATCTTGGGGATTTTTCATTATTTTAAATTTGGTGGGCCTTTTTCATCGATTATAATTTGTGAGTAGGGTACCTATGTGAAATGAGACTCAAGTTTTCTTTGAACTGTTCAGCAACCATATCATCTGAGTTGGGGTGTCGGTAAAATGATCCAATTAATAGTTTAGTCCGAAAACTTCCTGGCAGATTAAAACTGTGTGCCCGACCGGGACTCGCACTCAGGACCTTTGCCTTTTGCGGGCAAGTGCTCTACCATCTGAGCTACCAAAGCATGACTCATGCCCGGTCCTCACAGCTTTACTTCTGCCAGTATCTCGTCTCCTACCTTCCAAACTTTACAGAAGCTCTCCCGCGAACCTTGCAGAACTAGCACTGCTGAAAGAAAGGATACTGCGGAGATATGGCTTAGCCACAGCCTGGGGGATGTTTCCAGAATGAGATTTTCACTCTGCAGTGGAGTGTGCGCTGATATGAAACTTCCTGGCACATTAAAACTGTGTGCCTGAGCAAGACTCGAACTCAGGACCTTTGCCTTTCGCAGGCAAGTGCGCTACCATCTGAGCTACCGAAGCACGACTCACGTCCGGTCCTCACAGCTTTACTTCTGCCAGTATCTTGAGTCTCAGTTGGGCACACAGTTTTAATCTGCCAGGAAGTTTCATATCAGCGCACACTCCGCTGCAGAGTGAAAATCTCATTCTGGAATAGTTTAGTTCGATTGTCAAGTATAACCTCTACCCATACCATTTCACAGGAACTATGTACTTCAATTTCACTACAAGATAAACTACTTCTGACACCAATAAATACTCCACCACCAACTGTACTTAATCTATCCTTTCTGAACACTGTTAGGTCGTTTGAAATATTTCAGCTGAACTTATTTCTGGGTTTAGCCAGCTTGCTGTACCTGTGGTTTCCTGAGATCTTCTGACCCAAAATGCTTCCCAGTCCCTTCCACACAGCCCCCACTACCCATGTAGTCACTTCCTGTATGTAGTGGACTCCTATATGGTGAATAGCAACTATCCTTTTCATTATATGTTTACATTCCATCCTGGATTTTCCATTGTTCAAGTTTTGAAAAGGCTATTTTGATGAAAAATGGAAAAGTAAGAATAGGGAGAAGAGGGGAGGGGGACTGGGCAATAGTTTGTGTAGATTATGAAACCAAGTACTACATGGAGAAGGAAAAAAAAAAAGAGATCCAGATAATGATGAAGGTGAAACAACTGTAATTCTCTCTGAAGTTCCAAGAATGGGCTGTTGGCAAACACAAGTCTAAGATGAGTGATGCACTCTCGATTCAGCAGCTAATGAGATGACATCCTTTTATGATTGAAATACTCGTAAAAGTCATCCTTCTAGGCCATGTAGGTTGGAAGTTGTTACAATGAAATTCCAGTATCAAATAGTTTCAGCAGTATTTAAATAATAGAAATTCAGAAACTCAGAAATCTATGAGAATCATTATGCACTGTTATCTCAAATATCAAAGCAAAATGAAGAATATCCAGATTAGACACTTGTAGAAGAGGGAGGATTATTTAAATGTCATTGTTCATTAATTTTTTCAGTGAAGTAAAAGTTGAGACCACTAACATTTATTTGTTTGTACCAAACCAGTGATTCACATGTTATGAATGCCTGGAAATCACATTCACTGAAGAACATTACACAGAAAAAGATTTTGGGGGAGAAATTATGAATTCACTAGTACTCGAGAAATACACTTCACAAACTGGCACACATGTTTAATTTTTTCAGAACAACAAAAACTTAAGAGAAGTTATTAGAAATGCTTTATTTCCTAAAATGTGTTAATGTAGTAGCAAATTTACACAAACTGTAAGTTTCCAACATTTTGGAATGTATACTGGGAAGAGATTTCATTTTACAGATATAGAAATGAACACACACACACACACACACACACACACACACACACACACACGCAAAACCTGCCTGTATGAATATGATGCCCCAGCTGACTGACTACACTGCAGCAAAATTCTCAGTTTTGTTTATGTATCTGTTCATTACTCAGCAGTTCCACTATTTGATTAGTTATTACCTTTAATTCTTAACTTATTTATATTTCACCATGAACAATTCAATTACTGTTTATCTTTGTCTGATGACATAACAGGTACGTTATTATTCAGTGAAACATAAAACAACATTTTAAAAATGTGACTGTAAGGGCTAAAGATACGGGAAGCACTGACAATTCCTACAACTGCCCACCAGTATGTGTGAATGCTGTTGGGGAATGTATCAACATCTGGCTTGCTACCAACCTGTATGTGGTAGTCTGTCAGAAGAAAAGTAGAGTACTAGCTGCTGACAAGAGGAAGAAATCAGTCTATCCTGAATCAGAAATAACGGCCTGGTATAGTAAAGATGATTATGTAACATGTTTTTTGTCATAAACATTACTTGCTCAGTATATGTGTACTTATGGTCTATACAAGAGTGCAATGGTTATCATCGAGTAATTATGTGAACCTAGTACAAGATCCCTTCATAATTACCTACCTTTGGTGGTATGATTAAAGTTCTGAATGGAGCTAAGGAAAAGGGTAATCTAATTTCTGATGACGAAGACAGAGATTCAATGACAGCTGCTAGAATTCTCGTAAGCCCCAGGCCAAAGCACCCCATCTGCAAAATTCCGTTGGTACCATCTGATGTCTGAAATACTGCTTTTAGTGGAGCTGAATATCTTGTACCAAGCAAGAATGTATGGCCCACCTGTAACAAACGAATATTAAACCATCAAGAAACTGGCACTATATTTTATATGGGTGACATGGAGACAAATAGATGCTGTAAAACAATGTGATCATGGTCATAATATAAGAATTTTTTTTCTGTATGCAAGAAAATTGACCAAATAAAGGATAATATTAGATTCTGTGGTAACTAAAAACAAACTTCATCTTGAAAATGGCAAAACAGTTACAACTGTGACTATCAGGCAATTCACAATTCAAGAATCAATAAAAGCCACTTTCAGGCATTAAATGCCTTTTTTCTTTTAATATACAATGCTCATTAATGCCTATGACACCAACATTAGATGCTCATAAACATTTCAGTACACTTTTACAGTGGATTTAAACTGCTTCCTTGTCTGTTATAAAAATATTCTTAAATTGTTAATTTTCACAATTTAAAATGAGCTTTGAAGATATTTGCATAAAGAGGGAGACACATAATTGGTTCTAAATATTCACAGCTTGCTTTGTGTACTACATTACTTGCATAACATTTCTATTAATTGTTTTTCACACCAAGACTGACATCCACATAATATGTCGAAGATGGGCAAAAATAATAAGCAGCTTCATATATTTTCTTTAAGTTCTAATTCCAGATATCATGCACTAAATTAGTGTAATGCACTAATGAAAAAAAAAAAAAAAAAAGACTGTGATCATTAGTAAAAGGGAATAGTACATCCAGAAATTATGTTACAGAAATCAAGCATCATTCCACTCTTAAATTTCATAATAAAGTTTAAAATCTTCTTACTTACCAAACTTGATATTAACATAATATCAGGCTAAGAACTTTGTTATAGTAACTCGAATTGACCTCAAACCATTAGGTTGGTGCATAAATTCACAGAGTTTTTGTTTTGCATGTTGATATTCTGGTAGATATGAGTTTATTTATCGATTGCCATTATTTGTATGTAGTTTACTGTTGCTATTTCAGTTTACATGTTTTCATTTTGTCATTTGGAGATAGTGAGTGGAGCTGTAGATGCCAGAAAAAGGAGTGCCAAGGGAAGAAATCAGAACATTTCTAACAGATTTTCTGCTTGAGTTCAATAGAGAGGTGGCAGCAGTGGCGGTAGCCAGAAATACTTGCGCCATGTATGAGGACAGAGTATGACAAGAAAATGATATTCCCATTTTAGGGAGGATCGTTTTGACATTAGTGACTCTCCACATGCAGGAAGACTTCTGGCCTTTGAAGAAGATCATTTGAATTAATTAATCCGCAATGATTCACATCAATGCACTTGAGGACTGGCAGATGTGATTAACTGTGATCATTTCACCAACACACCACATTTTCATGCAATGAGAAAGGCTCAGAAATCATGTGTAGCCAAAATGAGAAAAATCAGTGGGTGGCAGTATGTGCATCTCCGCTTGCTCGTGAACAACACTGACCATTCCTATCTATTTCACATTGTTACTGGTGGTGAGGCATGGTGTCTTTATGCTAAGTTAAGGAAAAGAAAGGAATGGTTGAGCCCAAACAAAGCAACAACTCCCCATGCAAAGTCTTGCGCACATCCATAAAAGATAATATTATGCATCTGGTGGGACAAGGGTGATGTGATTTAAAAATTGCTGCCCTGAAGTGTAATTATCACTGTTGACACTTATTTTCGAAAACTGAGACATCCTGCACACACAAACCAAGAACAATGACCAGAATACTGCATGAAGTGATACTCTCCATGATAGTAAACCCCCCCTCCCCGCATTCTGCTTGACCGACAAGAAAAATACTATACAGGATTTGTGTTTAGTAGTCATTCCACACCCGCATCATGCAACTGATCTTGTGTCATCATTTTTTCACTTTTTCCACTCTCTATCAAAAAATCTTCTACGAACTTCCTTCCTGGATGAAAATACACTCTGAACATGGCTCAACAGGTTCTTCACGTCAAAACCATGCGATTCCTAAAGTCACAGAATCGAAAAGTTACCCCAGCATTGGCAAACTGTTGCAAATAGTGAAAGCAAATATATTATTGGTGACTAAACTCTTTGTTATATGTATCTATTGTGTTTACCAAAATTTTGAAAATGATCAATGTTATCCTTGAGAATACTATACATACAGGACATTTCACCCTGTTATGAGCACACATCATTAAGCCACTCAAATTAAGAACACAGAAATTTCAGTGATTTTTTATGTTTGTACATGTCTCAGATGGAGAGGCTATAGCTGTAGTCCTGAGACCATAGATTAAATATAAATGACTGTAACTGAGTGAAATTTCAGAGGTCATTAAAGTGATGAAATTCTTTATCATGCAATTACTCAGTCTTCGACATGCAAGTAATAAAAAAAATAACGTTTTCATGAAGACAATTAACTTGCTTAAAAAACAGAACTGGAAATGTTTTAACTTCTGTGATGTAGCAGTGTATTTAAATTATGATCACCATTACTCTGAAATTCTGAACTGCTGCTTCTTAATTCAACATTCAGACAAACCATGTAGCTCTTCTTTAATGCAGACTTCTTCACTTCTGCAATTTCTCCTGTGCTGAAAGTTGCAAACCTTTTTTTATATATCTTCAACTTTCTAACCAATAATAGAGTGTCCTTCTTCTGAATATGATTCTTCAGTTACAAAAAGTTAATACAGAGTACACAATTTGTGGGCATACATTGATCTGCCATTGCACTGAATCTGCATGATGTGCGCAAATTAAAACTTTGACCCATCTAACTGTTAAGCTTCATTTCCCTTCTGAGAAATCATTCTAATTGTCATCGTATGTGCTGTTCCACAACATGCCTTGCTTCTATGAGCTGGACATATGTTGGTATTTTGTACAATTAATCATAAAAACACAGTACAGTATTTTAGATTCAAAATTATTATTTTGAAACTTCCTTTTTGTTATAGGACCAATGTCGCATTGAAACAACAAAACAACTGAACTCTAGATCTCTTACTCTATGCATTTGAAAATGCCATTTGTTTTGAAAAGAAAACTAAAGTTAACACAAAGAACAATTGCAGGTTAGGTTAGTGTTGTTTAACGTCCTGTCGACAACGAGGTCATTAGAGACGGAGCGCTAGCTCAGGTTAGGGAAGGATGGGGAAGGAAATCGGCCGTGCCCTTTGAAAGGAACCATCCCAGCATTTGCCTGAAACGATTTAGGGAAATCACGGAAAACCTAAATCAGGATGTCTGGAGACGGGATTGAACCGTCGTCCTCCCGACTGCGAGTCCAGTGTGCTAACCACTGCGCCACCTCGCTCGGTAAATTATTTACAGAACTTTAAGTTATGAAGATAAACATAACCCTGGATCTACATCCAAATCTACATGACTACTCTGCAATTCACATTTAAGTGCTTGGCAGAGGGTTCATCAAACCACAATCATACTATCTCTCTACCATTCCACTCCCGAACAGCGCGCGGGAAAAACGAACACCTAAACCTTTCTGTTCAAGCTCTGATTTCTCTTATTTTATTTTGATGATCATTCCTACCTATGTAGGCTGGGCTCAACAAAATATTTTCACATTCAGAAGAGAAAGTTGGTGACTGAAATTTCGTAAATAGATCTTGCCGCGACGAAAAATGTCTTTGCTTTAATGACTTCCATCCCAACTCGCGTATCATATCTGTCACACTCTCTCCCCTATTACGTGATAATACAAAACAAGCTGCCCTTTTTTCCACCCTTTCGACGTCCTCCATCAATCCCACCTGGTAAGGATCCCACACCGCGCAGCAATATTCTAACAGGACAAATGAGTGTAGTGTAAGCTGTCTCTTTAGTGGACTTGTTGCATCTTCTAAGTGTCCTGCCAATGAAACGCAACCTTTGGCTCGCCTTCCCCACAATATTATCTATGTGGTCTTTCCAACTGAAGTTGTTCGTAATTTTAACACCCAGGTACTTAGTTGAATTGACAGCCTTGAGAATTGTACTATTTATCGAGTAATCGAATTCCAACGGATTTCTTTTGGAACTCATGTGGATCACCTCATACTTTTCGTTATTTAGCGTCAACTGCCACCTGCCACACTATACAGCAATCTTTTCTAAATCACTTTGCAACTGATACTGATCTTCGGATGACCTTACTAGACGGTAAATTACAGCATCATCTGCGAACAACCTAAGAGAACTGCTCAGATTGTCACCCTACATCATCTCCTGCCCCCCTCAGTTTGTAAGTCAATTTCTTGAACTATTCACAGAATTTCACAACTCGACCAAATCGGCTAATGTTCTCTGGTGAGACTGTTGGAGGTGCAGCTCATTCTCTAGTGAAGTGCTCTGTATGTTATGGTGTTTGAGTTCTTAAGTATGTAGATTGGTCTCAGTGTGCCAAGTGAGATATTTGTTGATACATCCTTAATTTTTAGAGTGAAATATTTTGTTTTTTGCTCCAGGACTTCATAGGGCATTCATAGGGAGGCACTAGTTTAGTGTTCATTTTGTCATTCCACACTTTACATGAATTGTATAATGCAGATTTTATTAACAAATGGTGTGTCCTTTACCTTGTGGGGACATTCTGTTGAGCATTTTAAATATAAAAGTGAAAGCTTTCTGAAATAACATTTTATTAATTAATCAGTATGTGCATTAATAACAACTACATACCCCAGCACACATAATCACCATCTTGATATCAATTTACATATTTCAACATGTCCCTTTAAACTGACATCAACACACAGTATGAAGTCTAAATGTACAGTCACTTCTTCACTTATTTCACAAGGCCACAGTTTCTTGCACATGTTTCATGTCCAGCTTTGCTAAGTGGTTTTGTGAAATCATCGGCTAACATTTCTTCAGAAGGCAGATGTTCAACATTGATATAACACCTGACTCAACATGCTTTCTTATTTTTGATACTTTATATCTATATGCTTGGATCTACAGTTTGTCACTACATTCTTGGCTAACTGAACAGCTCCTTTACTATCACAATATAATGTATGCGACTTTATGACACTGCATGAATCTACCTCTGACATAAGTTGTCTTGACCACAGTAAATCTTGAACAGTTGAGCCCAAGACCATATATTCAGCTACACAAAAAAAGAAAGTGCAGTCGTTTTTTGTTTTCTGTTAGACCACTAAATTAAAGAGTTTTGCTTTTTTTGCACTTGAACCAGTTACTGAATGTATGTCACTGATTTTATTTCCATAATCTGCATTACTGAAGGTCATTATTTTTCTGTTACCATCTTTAGAAAGTTACAGCTTGAGGCCCATGATTCCCTTTAAATATCTAAATAATCTTTTTACTGACAACCAAAAAATCTTTTTAAAACAATGATTATATCCACTAAGGAGATTTACAGTGAAACAGATGTCAGGTGTGGAGATTTAGGACAGATATAGAAGACTTCTTATTGCCTCTTGATTAGGTACAACACTGGTACCACATGATTCGACTGCTTCAAGGTCCAAACCAAGTTCAAGTGGTGTTGACACTGGCTTTGCTTCCCTCATTCCAAATTTCTCCAGAACTTTCTTTTTTGCATAGGATTTCTGGGAAATCCAATTTTTTTCCTTTTTCACAATCCTGTGTAATTTCTGTGCCTCGGCACTGGTTTATCTGTCCTAAATCTTTTATCTCACAAAATCTCTTCAAAGAACTTTTGAATTAATCCAAAACACTTCTGTCATTTGAGAACAATAGCATATATAGACATAAGTTAAGGTGACTGGCTTGGTGCCAACTCTGAGAAAACAGATACATACGAAATCAGTGTTTGATTTGTTCAGTTTCAGTTTTCTTAACACCTCATTAATTTTTTGATTCCAGTTCCTAACAGTCTGCTTATGTCCACAAACAGCTTTCGTCAGCCTCCATACTTTTCCTGGAGTTGCAAAATTTTCTGGTGGAATGACATAAATTTCTTCATTTCAGTCTGCATAGAGATAAGCTGTAGTGCTGTCAACATAGTTGATCTCCAGGTTCTCTCAAGCTGCCATAGATAAGAGATATCTAATAGATGCATGCTCGGCCACTGGTGCCAAAGTTTCCTGATAATTAACAACTTGAATTTGAGCGCATCCTTTTACCACTATGCATGCCTTAAATGTTTCTGGTGTACTGCTACTCCCAGGCTTTATTTTTAATACCCACTTAGTCTTGAGTGGTTTGTCCCCCATGGGTAGTTCTACTTTTTGTAATGTATTATTACAGGTTTTCAAATATCCGTGTCACCTCAGATTTCTTCTTCAAGAAATGAACAGAACAGAGTCTTGAAAAATCACCAATGAATGTGAGAAAATAATGATTTCCACCAATAGACGCTGTCTCCATTTGCCCACACAAATCAGAATGTACTAAGTCTAAGAGGTGTTTAGAATACCTTTTGCTAGGTTTGAATGGAAGACATGACTGTTTTCTCATGATGTGCAACTCACATGGATCCTTAGCTACAATATCTTCATTTAGTCCCATTGAAACCTTTGACAACTTCAGCACAATTTTGCAATTCATATGTCCTAGCCTATGATGCCACAAGAATCCACTCTCTTTTGTATAGTAGCACTGTTTCATTTCACTTGTATTCAAGCAATAGATGACACTTTTAGGCATTGATTCGACATTAAGTTCACCTTCTGCATCATAGATGAATCCACTTTTTTTGTTAAAAGTAGCTTTATGCCCTTTGCTTACAATTGTACTGACTGAAGCAAATTTACAGCCGAGTTTGGGATGTGAATGATGTCAGATGCTTCTCCTTCTACTGTTTTATCATTGGTATGGAAGGTCAGATAAACACTGCTAGTAGTCTCTTGTGCTAAGCCATCACCTCCCACGCAGGTCTCTAACTAATAGAAGGCTTGACATTTTGAAGCTTCCTTCCATCATTAGTGACATGAGTCAAGGCACAGGAATCTAAATACCATATATTCTTTCCAAGAGACTGTTTAACATCAGCTGAAAAAAAAAAAAAAAAAAAAAAAAAAAAAAAAAAAAAAAAAAAAAAAAAAAAAAAAAAAGTTTTCTTTTGTTGTGACTGTTTCCTAAATACATATCCATCATCACTATTTTTTGATGAGCTTTCTCCTTTTCTGTCCTTACTAGAACAATATTTAGCAATATGGTTCGGTTTGTAGGCCTCTGCTTATTTGCATATAGAGCAGTTTCTTCAAGCCCACTCTATGTGTGGGTTCTGAGTCTTCAACTCCTTTTTCCAAGGCTGTCCATGCTTCTGCTGCCACATTTGTGTTCCTTGTATCAGAATAATTCACCTTATCCATGAAAAGTATAATCCGGGAATGTGCCCTTTTGCCTCTCCTCTTCCAAGAATCCTCCTGTCTCATCAGATCCAAAGGAGAGATTTCAACAACATCCCACAGTTTGTCATGGACCAAATACATTCTCATGGCAAATTTATACATTGAATAATTTTCAAGCCTGATCAACTTTTCAACCACTGGAAGCCCAGTTGGGGCTGGACCACTCATTTTTAGCTTTTAGTGAGAAAAAAATATTGGCAGTCTGCACACATGAATGATCAGTCATCAAAAAATGAATGATTGGCCCATGCATAACTTCTGAACTGGCTCTGGATTTCTGCGGACGAGTTCGATTTTAACCCTTACTTTCACACCTATGCTGGGATTACCGAAGAATGGGATACATCCTGTTGACTTTGACCAATGATGTCAGAAGTTACCAGAGATGATCTATTGCATATACTTAACAGAAAAGACAATTCCTGAGAAGCAGAGGAATGAAGGACAGAGAAAACAAATGGAAGACATATATCACGTATTCATATTTTGAACATAATGTTAGGTATATTGCTTCTTTGAGTCATAGTATCCTACTCTTCAGTTGACATATATAGCTCAATTGATGAATGGGATACTAGGGCAAAAAAGAAGGGAAAGAAATTGAAAGAAATAATGTACTAAGGGAAAGAAAGGGAAAGAAGTAATGTCAGCATGGAATACTTCAGTTGAAAGATACGAGTTGTGTCCCGAAGTTCAGATGATCTTTATGGGTTAACTGCAGTACAAATTTAATGTATGTAAACTTTTTCACCTTCATTGGTACTACTTCAGTTGACCAATGTAGGTCAACTGTACATGGGATACAAATTTTACAGGTTTTACTTTTTTCACTTCTGCTACTACTAGCATCCTGTTCTTCAGTTGATACTAGTACCAGCGAAGGTGAAAAGACTTACATATGTAAAATTTTTATCCCACACTTCAGCTAACCTATATAGGTCACCTGAAAAATAGGATACTAATGATAGCAAAGATGAAAAATCAACATACATAACTTTGGATCCTGTACCTCAGTTGGACTATGCGAAGATGAATAAAAGCGACATACACAAAATTTGTATCTTCTACCTCAGTTGACCTATATAGACCAACTGAAGTATGAGATACAAATTTTTCAGGTCTTCAGTATTAATAGTATTGACTGAAAATTATCATAGTAGTACTAGTGAAGGCAAAAAAATCTACAACAGTAAAATTTGTATCTCATACTAAAGTTGACCTATATAGGTCAAATGAAGAATAGGATAATAATGTTAGCAAAGGTGAAAAACCTGACTTATGTAAAATTTGTATCCCGTACTTCAGTTGAATTGTATATATCAACTGGAGAAGGGGATACTAGTGCTAGCACAGGCAAAAAATAGCGACATACATAACATTTGTATCCCATAGTTCAGCTGACCTATATAGGTCAACTTCGTAGTTCCACTGAGGGACAACATGCCAATGTTACATATGTGGTTCATTGAAACCTCTGCCAGGCCCTTTATTGTGAATAGCAGAGTAATCACATAGATGTAGATGTAGAGGTCACTTTTTTTGTCTTTGCTAGCATTTGAATCCTATTCTTCCGTTGACCTATTTAGGTCAACTGAAGTACGGGATTCAAGTTTTTCATATGTCAGTCTTTTTGCTTTCGATAGTACTAATATCAACTGACAAGTACCATGACAATACTAGTGCTAGTGAAGGTGAAAAAAAGTGACAACTGTAAAATTTGTATTCCATGCTGCAGTCGATGAATCCTGCTTCAAGTCTTCCATATTCATAGCTGGAGATAAATCTAAATGAAAATCAAAAAGCAAAAATTGTCCCGAATGAAAAACAATTCTTCTAAAACATCGCAAACTCATTAAGAATGAAAATAAGTGCCAAATGAACTATGACGAACAAATGATTTAAATTAATACAAGAGATAAGAATCATACACAATACCTTTCTTAAAACACTCATTTATTTTAATTTACAATGATGATACCTCACCACAGAAGATAACCAATTTATTATCTGTTGCTCAGAAATCAGTAAACTAAGACATTGCTGTGCTAATATTAGTCTTAGTCAGAGGAAAGGGGAATTTTGTTAAAAATTCAGTAAAAGCGCAGCTGGGCGATGAAGTCTGGGGCCGCTGGCAGTGTGTGGTAATAGTCGGCAGCCAGTAGGCCAGGCAGGGTAAACATGGCGTGGAGCTGCAGCGGCGTATTGCACATACGATTTGTTTGGAGTGGAGCAACAGTGAGGCAGGGAACCGCAGCATTGCTTTAAGTTATTGTGATGTGTGAGGCGAGGCAGTAGGCCAGAGCCGGGAGTGGTGATGTGTAAGTGGCTGATGAATGGGAATTTACCCCTGCCATAATTTCTGTCTCTCCCTGACACTACGTCAGACGCATGGGGAAAAGCAGTATAAACAGTCAGGCACTTTTAGCTTGAGGGTTGTGGCAGGTCAGTCGAGAATTGGGTCGGACCTGTGCTGGCCTATGCTTATAGGAGCCAGTCTGGCAGCGATGTTATAAATATTCTGTGTAAACCTGTACTTTGTTTCTATGTGCTTGTCCAGGCTGTATTCTGCCTCTGGGGACACAACAACAGGGCAGGATGGAACGGCAGCCAGGTACTTGGAGACTGCACGGTCTGACTGAAGGAGGGCAGTGATAGCGGTCTGCAGCAGGTCCAGGATGGGCCATGTCACTTCCCATCTGGCATACTGGGGTCTGGGCGAGGTGTACGCTGCGGGAGGTGCAGCAGCACTGAAACAGCTTTAGGGGCGGCGGCGCGTGTTGCCATCCGGCAAGCACCACTAGCAGCAAGTTGTGGCATGGCGTCCAGGAAGGCGCGGGTTCGAGTCCGGTCCTGTCCTGGGAGCAGCAGCGACTGAGGGCCACAGGTGACCAGTACAACCACCTTTGTCCCATGGTCAGATAGAGTAGGACAAATGGGGCGGAGGGCGGCAGGGACCAGGGACTGTAACGGTCTCTGGAGTCGCGAGCAGTAGAGCGGCGCCAGTCACTACGCCTCGGCAAGCAGTGGCTGAGTAAGTGTGACTGACTTCCATCGTCAGGCGGTCTCAATGAGCGCAGCAGCAGTGTCGGCAGTTCAGGGGTGTTGAGATGGTCAGACTCGCAGAACAGCGTGTGGGCGGTGTGCCGACATTACACTTCTGTAAACTAGCTGAATAAAGGAATACTTCTGAATAACCTTGAATCACTCTGCACTGCCCCTTGACTCTATTGAACTTGCTCGGCCTCCTGATTACAAATGGTGCAGTGGGCACGGCTTCAGCTCTGACAACTGGAGTCTCGGGTTCGACCATCGATGGTCCACAACAGTGGCGTCAGAAGTGGTGTTAGTTACAACACTGGTACCGGATTTCCACTCCCACATCTTGATGTTGAGCAAGTAGCATTGAGGTGTGCCAGTGTAGAGGGGTAGTTGAGGTGTTTGGCTGCATTCGTTATGGATGGTCGTACACTTCTTGTTATGTCTTGTCGTTCAGGAAGTGTTTGTCCATACCAGTATAGGGAGGAAAGCAGGACTGTCACCTATGCCTGAGCATGATGGGTATGAGTGAATGACATTTGAGTTATTGTTTGTGTGTCATTTGTTTGTGTTTAAAGGGGTTAAGTGTCAATTAGGGTGGCCTTTTTGAAGGTGTCTTTTGTAAGTCTGGAGGAGCCTGTAGATTTATCTGAATTCCGGGGAAATGGGGGACATGTTGACATAGCGCCTAAGCAATGTAATTTTTGTAACACGTCAGGTCATGGATCACCGTGTACAAAGAAGTTGCCAAAGAGTTGTTTTATTTGTAGCAGATTTGGACATTTGGCGCGCAATTGTTCAGAATGTAGATGGATGGTGATTCTTCGCAAGAACTAAGTTTTAGGAGTTGTTGTTGTTGTTGTTGTTGTTGTTGTGGTCTTCAGTCCTGAGACTGGTTTGATGCAGCTCTCCATGCTACTCTATCCTGTGCAAGCTTCTTCATCTCCCAGTACTTACTGCATCCTGCATCCTTCTGAATCTGCTTAGTGTATTCATCTCTTGGTCTCCCTCTACGATTTTTACCCTCCACGCTGCTCTCCAATGCTAAATTTGTGTTCCCTTGATGCCTCAGAACGTGTTCTACCAACTGGTCCCTTCTTCTTGTCAAGTTGTGCCACAAACTCCTCTTCTCCCCAATTCTATTCAATACCTTCTCATTAGTTATGTGATCTACCCATCTGATCTTCAGCATTCTTCTGTAGCACCACATTTCGAAAGCTTCTATTCCCTTCTTGTCCAAACTATTTATCGTCCATGTTTCACTTCCATACATGGCTACACTCCATACAAATACTTTCAGAAACGACTTCCTGACACTTAAATCTATACTCGATGTTATCAAATTTCTCTTCTTCAGAAAGGCTTTCCTTGCCATTGCCAGTCTACATTTTATATCCTCTCTACATCGACCATCATCAGTTATTTTGCTCCCCAAATAGCAAAACTCCTTTACTACTTTAAGTGTCTCATTGCCTAATCTAATTCCTTCAGCATCACCCGACTTAATTCGACTACATTCCATTATCCTCGTTTTGCTTTTGTCGATGTTCATCTTATATCCAACTTTCAAGACACTGTCCATTCCATTCAACTGCCCTTCCAAGTCCTTTGCTGTCTCTGACAGAATTACAATGTCATTGGCAAACCTCAAAGTCTTTATTTCTTCTCCATGGATTTTAATACCTACACCGAATTTTTCTTTTGTTTCCTTTACTGCTTGCTCAATATACATACTGAATAACATCAGGGAGAGGCTACAACCATGTCTCACTCCCTTCCCAACCACTGCTTCCCTTTCATGCCCCTCGACTCTTATAACTGCCAATAACTGCCATCTGGTTTCTGTACAAATTGCAAATAGCCTTTCACTCCCTGTATTTGACCCCTGCCACCTTTAGAATTTGAAAGAGAGTATTCCACTCAACATTGTCAAAAGCTTTCTCTAAGTCTACAAATGCTAGAAACGTAGGTTTGCCTTTCCTTAACCTATTTTCTAAGATAAGTCGTAGGGTCAGTATTGCCTCACGTGTTCCAATATTTCTATGGAATACAAACTGATCTTCGCCGAGGTCGGCTTCTACCAGTTTTTCCATTCGTCTGTGAAGAATTCGTGTTAGTATTTTGCAGCCGTGGCTTATTAAACTGATAGTTCGGCAATTTTCACGTCTGCCAACACCTGCTTTCTTTGAGATTGGAATTATTATATTCTTCCTGCAGTCTGAGGGAATTTTGCCTGTCTCATACATCTTGCTCACCAGTTGGTAGAATTTTGTCAGGACTGGCTCTCCCAAGGCCGTCAGTAGTTCTAATGGAATGTTGTCTACCCACAGGACCTTGTTTCGACTTCGGTCTTTCAGTGCTCTGTCAAACTCTTCACGCAGTATCATATCTCCCATTTCATCTTCATCCTCTTCCATTTCCATAATATTGTCCTCAAGAACATCGCCCCTGTATAGGCCATCTATATACTCCTTCCACCTTTCCGCTTTCCCTTCTTTGCTTAGAACTGGGTTTCCATCTGAGCTCTTGATATTCATGCAAGTGGTTCTCTTTTCCCCAAAGGTCTCTTTAATTTTCCTGTAGGCAGTATCTATCTTACCCCTAGTGAGATAAGCCTCTACGTCCTTACATTTGTCCTCTAGCCATCCCTGCTTAGCCATTTTGCACTTCCTGTCGATCTCATTTTTGAGACATTTGTATTCCTTTTTGCCTGCTTCATTTACTGCGTTTTTATATTTTCTCCTTTCACTAATTAAATTCAATATTTCTTCTGTTACCCAAGGATTTCTACTAGCCCTCGTCTTTTTACCTACTTGATCCTCTGCTGCCTTCACTACTCCATCCCTCAGAGCTACACATTCTTCTTCTACTGTATTTCTTTCCCCCATTCCTGTCAATCATTCCCTAATGCTCTCCCTGAAACTCTGTACAACCTCTGGTTCTATCAGTTTATCCAGGTCCCATCTCCTTAAATTTCCATCTTTTTGCAGTTTCTACAGTTTTAATCTACAGTTCATAACCAATAGATTGTGGTCAGAGTCCGCATCTGCCCCTGGAAATGTCTTACAATTTAAAACCTGGTTCCTAAATCTCTGTCTTACCATTATACAATCTATCTGATACCTTCTAGTATCTCCAGGATTCTTCCATGTATACAACCTTCTTTTATGATTCTTGAACCAAGTGTTAGCTATGATCAAGTTATGCTCTGTGGAAAATTCTACCAGACGGCTTCCTCTTTCATTTCTTACACCCAATCCATATTCACCTACTATGTTTCCTTCTCTCCCTTTTCCTACTCTCGAATTCCAGTCATCCATGACTATTAAATTTTTGTCTCCCTTCACTACCTAAATAATTTCTTTTATCTCATCATACATTTCATCGATTTCTTCATCATCTGCAGAGCTAGTTGGCATATAAACTTGTACTACTGTAGTAGGCATGGGCTTTGTGTCTATCTCGGCCACAATAATGCGTTCACTATGCTGTTTGTAGTAGCTTACCATCACTCCTATTTTTTTATTCATTATTAAACCTACTCCTGCATTACCCCTATTTGATTTTGTATTTATTGATTTTTAGGAGTAGCAGAGTGAAAATAACACTTTGCTGTCTGCACGTCCCGTACAAATTTATTCACTTGGCGCCGGCGGCGCTAATTCGGATTATTTGGCTTGCTGCCGGCCGTTTGTCACTTTTCGGTTAATGACAAGCTTCAAACACATTGACTTTTGCGCACTTTAATCATTCCACAACCTCGAATTTTCTTTTCAAGTAACTTCTCTGCAAGTTCTACACTGTTATAATAATTATCCATGTAGAGGTGACGCCACTTTCCATAAGAAGGTGTCAACAGTTCTATCACTGTTTTTGCTTAAGTTTGTCCAGCGCCAGAATATATCTTGAACGAGGAAATGTATCTAGTATTTGAATCACATAGCATCCGGATTAGTATGCCATATTGTGTAATTTTTGATGGATTGTAAACTTAAAATTTAACTGTCCATGCCACAGTACCATTCTTTCCTCAATTGATATGTTTTGACTTAGATTAAACGTTTCCTTAAACTTTTGGAAAAATAATCAATTACGAATTGCACTTTGAAAAACCGGTTGGCATTACCCAGTTTATTGTTGTTGTCGGAAAAATGTAAAAATGATAATATTTGTCTGAATTGGTTGCGGGACATCGTTTTGCGAAATATCGGTGCGTCTGTCAACAAATTCGTTGAACAGTAATCATCAATCCTTGCTTTTTTTACAGTTCCCATAATGATAGCAAGCCAAAACCATTTTCTAAGTTTGCGTCCCATAACGTCGACAAATTGGGCATTTTTTTAAATCCAGTTTCCTTCTATTGCAATTTTGACTTTAATACTTGTTGGTTTCATTGCTAATATATTCAAATAGATCGTTCCCAGTATATAATTCTACAATATCTATGACACTCTGCGCATCTTTGGGAAATATGCGTGAACCCTGAGATCCTTCAAATTTATTATTGGTCCTCAGTAAAACACAGTATGTCTTCTTTGATCCATCCAAATCAGTTGGCGACCGTAGTGTTTGTGCAAATTCTTCTTGGACGTATTTCACTATCCGACTATCTGACGATTCTGTTTCACTTTCATTTTTTTGATAAGCAGTGTCTTCTTCCCAATCGGCCAAGTCATCCCGAACGTCAGACAAGACGTCCATGGATTCATTGTAAATAATCATATCGTCTCCTTCATCCGCCATGATGAAGGTGAACAAGTACTTATAAAAACAAAAAACTTGTTGACATGTGTAACTTATTGTTACCTACACAAAACACCAACAGAATAAAAAAGATACTAAAGTGCTGCCACCGGCCACTGCGCCATACTATGCTCACGACACCACTGTGGTGTCGCCAGCCGCTGAGTGATACTATGCACACGACACCACCGTGGTGCCGCCGGCCGTTGACCACTATTTCACGCACGACACTACTGTGGTGTCACTGGTCGGCAAAGTGTTAATACTAACAGTAGAGCTATAAGCAAGAATAGTGGAAACACGGCAAGCAGCAGAGGCCGCGGCAGTGACTACAGCAGAAGCAAATTCGGGTATTGTCGGAGGCAAGGATAAGGGACAAAGAAAAATATGAAGAATTAGCGAGGAGATTTGAGGCATTGCAATTAGGGGAAGGGATGGCAGGTGAAAGTAAATTGCAGGTCGGGGAGTGTCATAGACGGTTTGACCCGCCAATCGCGGCACTGATTAACCTCTTTTCGGGTAAAACAATGGAGGATGTGTCGGTATTCCTTAATGACATTATCACAATGGCTGAGGCCAATGGGTGGTCGGATGTTGTAATGTTGAGAGTGGCGAAGTTATACTTGATAGGGGATGCCAAGTCGTATGAACTATACCATGACACGTTGAACAATGTGGGGACATTTGCAGAGCTTGAGGCTGTAGTTATGCCAGAGGTACCAAAAACAGAATAGTACCAGGTTTTTTCAGAAAAAATTAAGGGTGTTAGTTATGATCAGTTATGAGAAGAGATGAGACTGCGGAGATTTTCTCAGACAGGATTCGAAAGCTGAATGCACAAATGTTTGAACTGTCACCGAGTGGGGAAATGAATAGTGTGCTGTCACAGGAGGCCAAGAACGGGGCATTAGATGTGTTTTTGTGGGGAGTACCACTGGAGATATCATGTCGGGTGAGGATGGAGAATCCCAGTGATCTGCGGCGGCCCTAAGGATTGCCACATACTTAGAGGAGGTAGATTATGCGACGAAGCAAAGGGTGGAGCAAAAAGTTCTGGCAGTGGAAATTAAGCATTTTGGTGTGGCCAGGTAGGGCATATTAGGAGCCAGTGTCAGTGTCAGTTGCAGTGTTACTCATGTGGGAAAATGGGTCACTGGGCAGCGAACTGCAGGAGTAAAAGTAGGTGGGAACCTCGGCGACAGCAGCCATTAAATAAGAACGGGACTGCTTCAACCATCGGAGGGTGGTCACAGTGAAATTAGAGAATGCGCTTGCAGGTGCACAGACTGAATGCTGCTTATTGGGCTTGGTGAATGGAATGGAACAGAGGTTTTTGGATGACACGGGGGCACACATGTCTGTTATCGTTCTACACCTGGTTAGCAGGAGAAGGCTTGAGCCACCACGTTATAGGTTACGTGGGGTCGGGGATAATAAAGTGAAGTCATTGGGTATGACGGTACTTCAATTTGTCATTGCAGGAACTAAGTTTAGTGAGCAGGTAGAGGTGTCACCATGTGTGGGTGAGGAGTATTCGGTAATTCTCAGACTGGACTTCCTTGACAAACATCGTGCAAACATAGATCTTTGGCAACAAACAGTGGAACTCAGTGGAACAATGTTTTGCATCAGGTAAACGGTTGCAAATGGACGAATGTCGCAAAGCGCACTTAACGTGAAGGTGACGCTGGCTAAACTGCAAACAGACTCATTAAAGGTCGATCAGCAGGATAACATACCAGCAGGTACAGGGAAGGTAGTCTGGGTTTTGATAAATACAAACTTACCATAGGAGATACTGTACATGGTGGAGCCACTCTCAAGTAATGAGGAGTCGGATAATGCGCACTGTTTTGTGCGGAGGAGTTTAGCTCACGCAAGTTATGTGGAGGAAGATTATAGGGTTCCTGTAAGTATAGACAACTTCAGCAGAGTGGATTTTAACTTGTCAAAAGGGTTGTTATTGGCCACATTGGGGTTTTTGGTGAAGATGACCTCAACAGGGAGGATTTACAGGCGAGCCATAAGCAAAACATCGATGCAGTACAATTGAGGGGAATATTGCAGCTCTTGCAGGGAGACAACAGGGTTGTGTTGGAGGAATTGTTATTGAAATTTAGCAATTTATTTGGAATGGAGGTAGGTTACTGGCAACACCAATTACAAAGCACCACATACCAATGGAGGATAATACACCAGTGTTTAGGAAACCATATCGGGTAGCACATCATATGCAACCGCTACTAGAGGAGTGTATAGAAAAACAACTATGAGATGGAATCACTGAGCATAGCAATAGCCTGTATTCAAGCAATGTAGTTCACGTACCTAAGAAGTCGGTGGATGGTACAAGGAAATATAGGTTTTGTTGAGATTATAAGTTTCTGAATGCGAAAACCATTTCGAACACATATCTGATTCCAAATATTATGGACACAATGGATAATCTGGGACAATGTAAGTATTTTACGATGATGGATTTATGGAGTGGATACCACCAGTTGGAAGTAGCGCCAGAGGATAGGGCAAAGACAGCTTTTACTGTTCCAGAGGGCACTATCAGTATATATGTATGCCGTTTGGGTTGAAGAATGCACTGGCAACTAGATGGGATTTAAAGGGGGTTGAAACCAACAACATATATGGTTTACCTAGATGACATTATAGTATTTTCGAAGGATATACCAGAACAATTATCGTGTTTAAGAGATGTCTCTAGAAGATTGCAGTCGGCATAGTTAAGATTAAGTTTAGGAAAATGTAATTTTGCGCAGACGCAGGTCAAATATTTAGGTCATGTAATCAGTGAACAAGAGGTTCAAACTGATTCTCGGTTAACAGAGGCAGTTCAAAATTTTCTGACACCATGTACAACAAAGCAGTTACAATCGTATATTGGGTTATGTTGATATTACTGTAAATTTGTAAAGGATTTTGCTAAAATAGCCGAGCCGTTAACAAAGTAAACTAAGACGTCATTTGTGAAAGCCAACAGGTTGTATCTCATTCTTGAATTGATTCCCTGTGCCTGGGCCCATAACCTTTAGTCGGTCATTTTTTAATATAAAAATGAAAGCTTTCTGAAATAATGTTTTATTAAGTAATCAGGCCATGATAACAATAACTGCATACCCCACAACACACAATCACCACTGAGTAATAACAATGAAAAGGAGTAAATAAAAAACCTGTCAATACCAATTTACATATTTCAGTACATTCTGAGGGGCATAGTTTACCTATATGCTGGTGTAAATGAGAATTGAATGCAGGTAGATCTGCTTCTAGTTTGTTTTCTGACATTACAAATGGTTCAAATGGCTCTGAGCACTATGGGACTTAACTTCTAAGGTCATCAGTCCCCTAGAACTTAGAACTACTTAAACCTAACTAACCTAAGGACATCACACACATCCATGCCCGAGGCAGGATTCGAACCTGAGACCGTAGCGGTCGCGCGGTTCCAGACTGTAGCGCCTAGGACCTCTCGGCCACCCCGGCCGGCCTGACGTTACAATGAAATCATCAGGCAATGTTAGAGTTGCGCCATACAGCATCTCCAAAACTGCTGAATTATCTCCTCCTCTCAGACAGCTATGCTGTCCTATGATAATGGTTGGAATTAAGGCACTCCATTTATTTTTACAATGAGCTCTGATGGCTGCCTTCAATGTTCGATAGAATCTCTCTATTTTCCCATTTGATTGTGGGTGGTATTCCATACCCCGAATTAATTTATAACCACAAACCTTAGCTAATGCATGGAATAGCTCTGACTGGAACTGTGCTTCAGCCCGACGAAACCATATATCAGGCTTTTCAGTCCACAGCAGAGGGAGTTTCACACTAACTTTGTCCACTTCAATTTTTGTACCACTGTCTGGTACATCACTATTCCCTATATCTGCCATCATATTTGTTTCTTGTTTAGATTGTGTCAGGGTCACCAGTTGTTGGTCTTCTTGTAAAATTAATCACAAAAACACAGTATTTTAGATTCAAAATTATTATTTGGAAACTTCCTTTTTGTTACAGGACGAATATCGCATTCCGACAACAACACAACTTAAGTCTAGATCTGTTACTCTGTGCATTTCAAAATGTCATTAATTTTGAAAAGAAAAATCAAGTAATGCAATGAACAATTATTTACACAACTGCAGGTTATAAGCATAAATGTAATTCTACACAGAATACAGTATTTCAAGGATACGTGAAAAGAGGTGGCGGGATGAGGTATCAGCAAGAGATGCTAATGTTAATTTAGTTTATTCCAAAACGAATTTGTGTCACCATTTGAAAGCAGCTTTCTGAAAAAAACTATCTAGAAAATCCTTAAAACACAAATAAGCCATGGATAACTCAGGGAATTAAAGTCTCATGTAAGAGGAAAAGGCAAATATACATAAAGGCCAGAATAGGTCTATATCTGGCATTAGTTGCACAATATGAAAGATACTGTAGTATTTTAAACAAAGTCATTAAAGAAAACCAGAATTATGTACATCCTGACAGAAATAAATAATGCAGATAATCAGATTAAAATTATACGGGATATTGTCAAATGGAAGACAGGACGGCCAGTGAGTGCACAAGATACAATAACAATTACAGTAAATGACAATGTTGTGACTGGTAACTCACAAGTTGTAAGTATTCTTAACAATCACTTTCTACATGTAGCAGCAAGAGTAGGAATAAATGGTCAGTTGAAGAAGCAAGAGAATATATTAAAAGAATCATTCCACAAAACTTTAAGCAAGTACAAGTAGTACCAACATCCTTCACTGAAAATAACATAATTCTGAAAAGTTGTTCCAACGTGATAAATAATGTCCATCATGATGTATGTAATGCACCACTGGCACATCGAATTTTACCACATAAATTAAAATATGCATTTGTGAAACTGCTTTATAAGAAAGGGAACAAGAAAAATTTAAATAATTATCATCCAGTTTCTTTACCAACATCTTTTTCCAAAATATTCAAAGTAGTACAGTACTCAGGAGTAGTCTCACATTTAAGTAGAAACAATTTACTTAGCATAACATAGTTTGGATTCCTGAAGGGTTGCTCGAATGAAAATGCTATTTAGACATTCATCTAACAAATATTACAGCCTTAGATAGTTAAATATCACCAGATGGTATTTTTGTGATATTTCCAAGATGTTTGATTCTGTAGATCATGTTGCACTCTTATACAAACTTAAATTTAAGAAATTAATGGCTTTACACACAACTGGTTCAAATCATACTTAACAAATGGTAAGCAAAAAGTTATGCTGATTAAACACACAAGCATAAGCCCAAAGGCTTCAATTATGGGTTGACTCCTATTCCTTATATAATAAACAGTGGTGGCTGTGGTTTAAGAGCATGTGAAGATCTTAACTTTTGACACCTTGCAAATTTATTGGTCTGTCTCACTTGTTTCTCTGATATTCACTTAAATGTGGTGTCGAAGATAGAGTGCTTTTGGCTTTTATGGTTCTCAGTGCCTCATTTGTATTCCAGTCAAGTGACCTTGTTGCTGGATAATACTACTTAAATTTGATCAGTTCAGCAAACAGCAGTTTGTTGTTGGGAATTAGTTGTTTACTGTGCAGAGATTGGCTTTCCTGTGCAGTGTCAATGTGAACTCTGTTGAATTTGTTTTAAGTGCTAACACAAAAGAAAATTACCTGGAAAAATTAGCAGCAAAGAAACTAGGTCTCCCGGACCAGATCCATTGTCTAAGAAAGCCATGGAATCAAATAAGCATGACAGAAGTGAACATTTAACAAAGAAGTATATAATAAGTATAAGTTGTTGTGTTGGTGCAATGTAAGAATGTCTGCTGTTCAACGTGGAAGTTAATTCATTAACTAATACATATATTATGGATATTGCACATTTGCCCAAAATAATAAAAAAAACATGAGAACTCCCACTTACACAAAAATCTGAAACGGAGAGTAGTGAAAGCTTAAACATAATTCCATTCTTGTCTTAAAGAGTACTTAATTATATAAAAAGCAATACAATTCTTTTTTCAGTCAAGTTATCCGTATTATTATTATTATTATTATTATTATTACTATTGCTATTGACAGTGGCTGAGGTCATATAAAAATGTTGATAACCATAACTGCTACACATCAGATGCTATTCATTTCATGTTCTTGTATTTATATGATTTTAAAAATCTATGAACATGAAGAATGAGCCACCACTGAATGTAAATAACCTTCCACTCAACATTCAATAAGCAGAATTGGTACTTTTTGTAGACAATACTAATGTTATGATGAATTCCATTACAGAGAAAGCAACAGAAGTCCTTAATGATGTTTTTCAAAGAATTATTAAGTTGTTCTTTAAAAATGAACTCTCCCTTACTTTTGAGAAAACACACTACACGCAATCCTGTACAACAAATAGAGTTATAGCAATAACTGATGCAGCACATAAATGGGAATCAGTAAATAGGAAAGAGTGCTCCAAATTTTTGGGTGTACACATTGATGAAAACTTCAACTGGAAGAAGCATATTACTGAGCTTGTCAAACAATTACATTCACCCGCTTTTGCTCTTTGTATAATTGCTGGTCTTGGAACAAACAAATGAGTCTCCTGACATATTTTGCTTATTTCATTTCAAAAATATCTTATGGAATAATTATTGCCGTTGCCTTGTAGGTACCGTTCAGCATTTTAATTGCACTATCACAGTACACATTATCTAATGTTATGATGAATTCCATTACAGAGAAAGCAACAGAAGTCCTTAATGATGTTTTTCAAAGAATTCTTAAGTTGTTCTTTAAAAATGGACTCTCCCTTACTTTTGAGAAAACACACTACACGCAATCCTGTACAACAAATAGAGTTATAGCAATAACTGATGCAGCGCATAAATGGGAATCAGTAAATAGGAAAGAGTGCTCCAAATTTTTGGGTGTACACATTGATGAAAACTTCAACTGGAAGAAGCATATTACTGAGCTTGTCAAACAATTACATTCAGCCGCTTTTGCTCTTTGTATAATTGCTGGTCTTGGAACAAACAAATGAGTCTCCTGACATATTTTGCTTATTTCATTTCAAAAATATCTTATGGAATAATTGTCTGGGGTAACTCATCACTTAGTAGTGTTCACCTGCCGTCGCCTTGTAGGTACCGTTCAGCATTTTAATTGCACTATCACAGTACACATTATCTAATAAAATTTGTCATAAATAGTTCATCACAATTTGAGAAGAATATTGATGTCCACATCTACAACACTAGAGGAAAAAAAATGACCATTAGCACCAATTATTAAAGCTGTCAGTGGCTCAGAAAGGAGTTCAATGTGCATCAACAAACATTTTTGATCATTTGTCTGACAGGTAACAAAGTAAGTTTTAAATACAACTGAAAATCATTTCTTCTAGGCGAGCCCTTTATGTTGCAGCAAATTTTTGTAATTTCATTGCTGTAGCACATAGTTGGAGTCAGTCCAAACAATTAATACTCAACATGTCTTTCATATGATGCACAGCATCAATGGTAAGCATCAGTTAGTTTCTCATTATATATAAAATGATTTTAAAAGTGGAATTTAGTGGGTACATTTGACAAAGCAGTCCCAAATTAGTATTGGGCATTATTCATATTATCAATATGTATTAGAAACAGTATACCCTGGAGAATAATCAGTAGTCCAGCAGCAACTCAGCAGCACTTCTGCATGGCTGGAGTACTGATTATTTTTCATTTCACTACCCCTATTCATACACATCAATAGAAGCAATATTGGACTAGGCCAATCTGGGACCACTCTGTTGAATGGGCACATAAAATTCTACTTTATAAATCATTTCGTTTGTGACAGGAAACAAACAGATGTTTTCAATCAATGCTTAGTATTGCATGAAAAATGTGATGAGCATATTTGCTTGGGCTGACTCCAGCTACACATTGCAAGAAAAGAGACTGTAGATATCTGCCAAAACATGAAAGACAATGTGCCTGATGACTATTTGGGTAGGCACTCTTGTGTGTGAGAGTGAGTGTGTGCATAGAATAGAAGGAGTTGTCCAGAAGAAGTGAGTTTTGGCTACATTTAAAACTTGCTTTACTTCTTGCCAGATTTTTATGTTATTGAGCAAATGATGAAACATTTTTGTTGCTGCATACTGAACTCATATAAAAGCTAGTTTTTGGTAATGTTGCATGAGTAGTAGGATTCGAAAAATAATTCATTGATGTTGGCATACATATACTGAAGAATGATTCAAATAATCTATGGAACATATAACCAACTAACCTACTTTGAAGACACTTCATGTCCATCCGAGCCAGTGTATATGCACAAAACAATACAACTCCCAAACAGTTTACTATCCAAAACAAATTAACTAATAGAATTACTTTTACTGTGACAATCATCATTCTTCATTTAGGCAGAGATTGGGTAACACATTGCTTTGCAAAAAGTGTTGTGTTACATCACAAAGTGCTGACCAGTATTTCCCTTTAGGAGGCAAAATGTGTAGTACTATCAGTAAACACATGTACCAGAAAAGTAACACACTTCTTAGTTTTCAGAACTAATAGTTCCTTCGCCAGGGAGGAGAGGGGGTTAAACTGGGGAAAGTGGAAAGAAGAGCACTTCACTCATAGCCCAGGGAGAGAAGGAACCACTTATAGTGAGGAAAAAGGTACAAAATGATGTAATATACAGAGAACAGACAGTAAAACAAGAGATAGTCTTTAAATGTACTGTTCATGGTTGTCTGCAGAAATTTTCCACGAGGGAGAAAGATTCAAAACTTGTCATTTTTTTATAGAATTGTTTTTGTGAGGCTGCAAACATGCCATGCACCAAGAACTAAATTTCACAAGAAGTATACAAAACTTATTCTACATTGATTATCTACTTAGTGTTTTTAAGGTAGATTACTTTGGCACCTATTCAGTAAGCATATTTCTGTAGTACATGCAAAGTACATCTTTCTATCTACATGTAGTGTCTGTTGTTTTAGGCATGTCCAAAAGAACAGACACCATTTTGACCCAACAGATACTATGAATTAAACATAAAGGAATTACCAATACTGGCAGCAAGTGGGCACTGATGTAAATCAATGGGGAAAATTGAAAATTAGTGCCAATACGGGATTTGAATCCAAGTCTCCTGATTACTAGACAGATGCTTTGACCACTAAGGCATCTCGCTGTAGTGCTCACTACAACTGCACAGACTACACTAGCACCCCTCCCATCAGACCCAAATTCTCAACTTATCCACACGCTAGTAAGCAGAAAACCCAGATTCAGATCCCAGTCTGGCACAAGTTTTCAACTTTCGCCATTGATTTACGTCAATGCCTACTTGCAGCCAATGTCTGTCATTCCTTTGTGTTTACATCTTTTTTGTTATTAACATGAATATGTATGCCACTTTTGGCTTCAGTGATCTGAAATCACATCCTCATATGATTTAGTCCAGGGTGCCTAATGAGTTAAGAAATGAAGCTAAAATCAATAACAAAAATAATTTATTCAAACTCCCGTGATGTTAGGTTGAAACTGAAATTTAAATATTTGAAATAATAAGTAGCCAGAAAGGCTGAGAAAATACTGATGATATGAATAAAAATGCCACATTAAACCACCATAGCAGAGAAACAGGAAATAAACATTTAAAAAAGCTTATTAACTACAATGCCATTTATCTCACTTTATTTCCTTTACAACTTCACATCTATTCACATTAATAGATTTATTGTAGTACTGTCATGATTTTAACTTTTTAGCATCAGCTGGAACAATGACACTGAACAATACGTGTTTTGAAAGCTACATTTTTTTGTGTTGGTTAGGTGAAGTGCAGCCCAGAAAAATTATACGACTAGATGAATGTGGGAACCTCCAAAAATCAGCCTCAAATTTGCCAGTAAAATCAAATTTTAGCGGCCTAGGACTACACCAAAGTAATCTTTATCTCTTCAGTTTGCCACATTATTGTGCAACATGCCTACTGGAATGTGGAATTCATAGCTCTGTGATTGCATGTGGCATTGTGTTGCACCTATAGACTTTGACAGTGTCTCAGTCCTGGAGGGCACATGTTTTTGACCTTGAAATTCCACATTTTTACCCCTCTTTTATATCCCAGAAAATTGTATTTTCTTTTTTTGACTGGTGTGTTTGGGATTAAGTGTATGTGTAAACACATCAATATAGCATGGCTGGGTTCTTTCAAGTGTGCTAAAACAGATCTGTCACGTAAAACTCAATGTAGAATTAGCAAGCCATAATGTTTTTTTCTTTTTCCACAGACATTTAGTAAACTATTGTTTAAATTCTGTTTTGCATCAAGGGGAGGGCGGATTCTTATGGGAACTGGGGGCGGATCATGGAATCTGTGCACCATGGCGAGAGACTGGCTCTTTTCTGCAGCCCCTGAAGGAGAAAGGGACAGAAAAAGATTGAAGATATTATTTCAGCATGGTTCTGCAAAGGTTTTGTATCCATCTTCACTGAAGGCCAGCACCAAACCACTGCTGCACCAAGGAATTGGCATAATTTCACAGAACAGAATGACAACTAAGAATACTAAAGGTATGTAGTCATTGATAACACTGCAGTATTTCTCATCTCAGTCAATGTTAAATTTGCAGTTAAGTGGGGTCACAGTCAATGACTGCTGCAAATTCAAGAGAATAATGTAAAAAATAAGATGTCTGTACCCAGAGTCTAAGAGTGGGCATGAGGTCCCTCTTGGCCCCTATTGCAGACACCTAAGGTACTGTTAATATCGCTAAAAAGCAAATAGGACTGCAAGAAAATGGGAAATTATTGCTAAATGCTGGAAAACTGTAGCCATCCAAGAAATGTGCCTTCGTACCAATGATGAGGATGAAATGATGATGAGGACAACACAATACCCAGTCTATGAGCAGAGAAACTCTCCAACCTGGCCGGGAATCGAACCTGACCCCCTGCATGGGAGGTAAGCATGTTACCATTCAGCTAAGCAGGTGGGTCTATAAGTGAGGGAAGAAACTAACTCAGGACAGGGGGAGGAGACCAGTCAACAGTGAAAGAAGATAACCAAACAACAAAAGTGGACTGTAAAGTAATGAGACAACATGAAAAAAAAGGAAGAAGGTCACTAAACATTGAAAAAAGTGTGCTAAATAAAGAAAAAAAATCACTAAATAAAGGAAATGATCACTTGTCAAAACCAAAAGTTCAGTAAAGAAAGGAAGAAAGGCACCAAACAATGAAAGAGGATCACTAAATAGGGGCAAACAATTGTGAAACAAGGAAAAAGGTTGTTGAACATAAGAAAAAAAGGTTGCTACATATGGAGACATGGTGCGTGGACACTAAAGGAACTCAAATTGTAAAAGGAGTGCCAAAATGATAAAAAAGATGACATACATGACTTGCAGATAACACACAACAAAACTTATATCTGGCATCCCCTAAGGAAGTCTGATGGACACTCTGCTGCTCCTAATCTAAACAATAGATTTAGGAGACAATCTGAGCAGCCTTTATAGATTGTTTGCAGATGATAGTGTTGTTTACTGTCCAGTAAATTCGTCAGAAGATCAAAACCAATTGAAAAATGATTCTGACAAGATATCTATATGATGTGACAAGTGTCAATTGACTCTAAATAATAAAAAGTGTTATGTCAACCACATGAGTATTAAAAGGAAGCCATTAGATTTTGGTTACATGATAAAACACACAAATCTAATGGCTGTTAATTCTATTAAATACCCAGGGATTACAATTACAAACAACTTAAACTGGAACACCCACATAGAAAATGTTGTGGGGAAGGTGAACCAAAGACTGCATTTTATTGACAGAATGCTTGAGGATGCAACACATCTACTAAAGACACTGCATACACTTACACTTGTGTGTTGGCTTCTGGAGTAATGTTGTGTAGTATGGGATCCTTACCAAATAGGACTATCAAAAGACACTGAAAAATTTTGCAGGAGAGCAGCTCATTTTGTGTTGTTTAAAAAAAGGGAGATAGTGTCATGGATGTGGTATGTGAGTTGGGGAGATTATCACTACAATAAAGGCATTTTTTGCTGCAGTAAGATTTTTTCATGAATTTAAATCAACAACTTTCTCCTCTGAATGGAAAAATATTTTGTTGATACCTACCTACAAAGGGGGAAATGAACATCTTAATAAAACAAGATAAATCAGAACTCGCACAGAAAGATTTAAGGGTTCATTTTCCCAGATGCTGTTCTGGAGTGAAATGATAGAGAAGAAGTCTGAAGGTGGTTCGATGAAGCCTCTGCCAAGCTCTCATGTCAGAAGGTAGAATAGTTGTGTAGTTGTAGATGAATGAAAGAAGAAGCCAGAAAAGTGAATGGTTGTATCAAAGAATAATTCAGACAAGAAAACTAATAAATTACAAGTCAAATTTTTTTGTTGGTAATTACTTTGAAGAGGCAAAATAAGTTGTACCACTGAGAGACCCATGTGAAAGTGATATACCATACTTCTGAGCTTTCAAAACAAGTATTTTCTCCCTTTGGGGGGAGACAAGAATAAGTTGGGGAAGGTTAAAAGGAAGGGCAGGGCACCACAACTTTGAGATGAGAGCGATCTACCTGTAGCCTACCTTTCAAGCAATAGAAAATCCAGGATGTAATGTAATAATATAATGAAAAGGATAGTTGGTACTCACCATATAGGGGAGATGCTGAGCTGCAGAAAGGTACAACAAAAAAAAACTGTCAGATAGTTAGCTTTTGGCCAACAAGGCATTTGTCAAACAAAGACACCACACACACACACACACACACACACACACACACACACACAGTTCACAAACACAAGACCGGAGTCTCTGGGAGCTGGAGCTATTTTTGACAAAGGCCTTGTTGACCGAAACCTAGCTTTTTGACAGTCTTTTCATTATGCCTTTCTGCAACTCAGCATCTCCGCTATATGGTGAGTAGCAACTACCATTTTCATTATATTGTTGTAGTCTGTCTTTGTCATCTCTACAGGTCAGTTCCTCTTAAACCGGGGTCTGAAAGACCTTTCCTTCCTGTAATTCTTCTCCAGCTTATCACTCTCTCTCCTCCCCAAGGAAGAAAATATTAGCTTCAAAAACTAGAAAGTGTATTACCTTTACATGTGTCTATTGGCAGTACTACACATGTTGCCTCTTGAAGGTAAAAACTGGCCAGCAATTCTCTCTCAAAAACCAAATTCAGATGTCTTAAATGCATCTGTCTCATATAAGACACTGTCATGACTACATGTATACTACAATATTGTGTCACTGTTGCCACGACTGATGATGGTTTTGGAGGATTCATGGAAAAGTATGAAACACAGTGCACATAGCCCAATCTTCTCAAATAGCAACAAGGAGATCACCAGTTTAATGTCTGCAATATTTCCGTAGAAGGTATAAAATGGGCAACACTTGATGTAGGAACATATTGTGACTGTAATCAGTGGCTGATGATGAATACAAAGGGCTTGAAATGTATTCTCTTATCAATAATATTTACTGGCTTAAACTGGTTCATATTTATCAAAGACAAAGCAGTATGTCAAAACATGAAAAATCACAGAATCCAAAGTGCTAACAAGGCATAACACACTATGGAGAAACTAACCTTTAAGTAGGAATAGGTACATAGCAGGAGGATAAAGAAAGAAACTATAGCCACATCTGAAAGGCCAGAGTTGATGTCAGTATTGTGGGTAAGGTATTTTGAAAGTAAATGAGCCTCATTTACAGGAAAATGACTTGTACTTCTAATAATTATGACCATTAGTGAGTTGTAAATTTTTTTTATAATGTTCAGCAGCTGTAAAAGTGTCTGAAAACTGGAGTGCCTGAGTGTTGATAAACTATGCAGTAGTCTTATCATAAGACAAGAATGCACACTAAAAAACTTTAAAAATTATGGAAGAACACAATATATATTAAAAAAATAGCAGTTCACTATTAGATTGCATATTAATACCTCTATCCCACTCCGTCTCTTGAAATTTTTGCTTTTGCATTCTGGGCATTCTCCAGAAAAAATGTCTTCACTTACAACATAGTTGCAACTTTCACAAATATATAATCTGTCTTCCCCTGCTTCTGAAATGAAGTGGTACTCATGGGAAAGAGTCCCACCCATTATACCTGATGCCGCCTGAACTGGGAAAAAAAAGGGACTGATACATGTAAACAGTACTCTAGATTATGGAACAAGTTTATATTCTACAACAACAACAACAACAACTACTACTACTATTACTAAAAAAGTAATAAAAAGAAAATAAAAGACATTAAAAATACAAAAAAAAATCCATTTGTTCAGTGTACTTGGAGTGCAGTAAACTGCAGCACATTTTCAAAGCAGCTGTAAGAGAAAATACCTACCCCTGAGGCATACTCTAATACACACTACTGAAGTGCTGCTTGAACTGAAAGTCGTTAGTTGGAATTATGTTAGACAAAACAAGTTTTCTCCTATATTTGTCTGGTAAGAGGCAGAGAGGTGGTGCAGCAATAGCTTGGGTTAAATCCCAAATATTTACATTTTGATATGTGTGTGTTTAAAAATTACCACTCAGATAAATGCTGAAATACCATAGAGAAAACAACAGCCCCCCCCCCCCCCCCCCCCACACACACATGGGAAGAACATCAGAAGCTATAAATTCTGTAAAAATAAGTTAAAATGTAACTGTAAAGTAAATCACATAAGTAGGGCTGGTTCATTAGTGAAAAACTGGAGCAGCCAGCTATTCTGAAAAATGTGGGGGGACACCACTCTGTAGTACCCCTGCGTATTCGTTACAAAATTGGTTAGACCACAGGAAGTGACAATGCTATACAAAACACTTTCTTTCTTTATTAATCCAATATCATGAACAGGAAAAAGAATCAATTACAAAGAGTGATAATCATTCAAGGATTAAATAAACTAACAAAATATCACTTATTGCGCTTCAAAGACGACACAAAAGTTTACTGTGTGCAATTTATTCTGCCAGTGACAACTCTCACCCGTGAATAAGTCAGTGATAACACCACATTAAAAGGCAATGTACAACATAAACAAAATACACTCCTGGAAATTGAAATAAGAACACCGTGAATTCATTGTCCCAGGAAGGGGAAACTTTATTGACACATTCCTGGGGTCAAATACATCACATGATCACACTGACAGAACCACAGGCACATAGACACAGGCAACAGAGCATGCACAATGTCGGCACTAATACAGTGTATATCCACCTTTCGCAGCAATGCAGGCTGCTATTCTCCCATGGAGACGATCGTAGAGATGCTGGATGTAGTCCTGTGGAACGGCTTGCCATGCCATTTCCACCTGGCGCCTCAGTTGGACCAGTGTTCGTGCTGGACGTGCAGACCGCGTGAGACGCCGCTTCATCCAGTCCCAAACATGCTCAATGGGGGACAGATCTGGAGATCTTGCTGGCCAGGGTAGTTGACTTACACCTTCTAGAGCACGTTGGGTGGCACGGGATACATGCGGACGTGCATTGTCCTGTTGGAACAGCAAGTTCCCTTGCCGGTCTAGGAATGGTAGAACGATGGGTTCGATGACGGTTTGGATGTACCGTGCACTATTCAGTGTCCCCTCGACGATCACCAGGGGTGTACGGCCAGTGTAGGAGATCGCTCCCCACACCATGATGCCGGGTGTTGGCCCTGTGTGCCTCGGTTGTATGCAGTCCTGATTGTGGTGCTCACCTGCACGGCGCCAAACACGCATTCGACTATCATTGGCACCAAGGCAGAAGCGACTCTCATCGCTGAAGACTACACGTCTCCATTCGTCCCTCCATTCACGCCTGTCGCGACACCACTGGAGGCGGGCTGCACGATGTTGGGGCGTGAGCGGAAGACGGCCTAACGGTGTGCGGGACCGTAGCCCAGCTTCATGGAGACGGTTGCGAATGGTCCTCGCCGATACCCCAGGAGCAACAGTGTCCCTAATTTGCTGGGAAGTGGCGGTGCGGTCCCCTACGGCACTGCGTAGGATCCTACGGTCTTGGCGTGCATCCGTGCGTCGCTGCGTCCTGGTCCCAGGTCGACGGGCACGTGCACCTTCCGCCGACCACTGGCGACAACATCGATGTACTGTGGAGACCTCACGCCCCACGTGTTGAGCAATTTGGCGGTACGTCCACCCGGCCTCCCGCATGCCCACTATACGCCCTCGCTCAAAGTCCGTCAACTGCACATACGGTTCACGTCCACGCTGTCGCGGCATGCTACCAGTGTTAAAGACTGCGATGGAGCTCCGTATGCCACGGCAAACTGGCTGACACTGACGGCGGCGGTGCACAAATGCTGCGCAGCTAGCGCCATTCGACGGCCAACACCGCGGTTCCTGATGTGTCCGCTGTGCCGTGCGTGTGATCATTGCTTGTACAGCCCTCTCGCAGTGTCCGGAGCAAGTATGGTGGGTCTGACACACCGGTGTCAATGTGTTCTTTTTTCCATTTCCAGGAGTGTAGAAACACAATAAATGCAATTTGTAAAAGAATTTGTAAGTCACGATTCTTATCTAGCATCAGAAAGTTAAAATAACAAATGAAACACTGTCTGTGTTTTGTGCTGTAAACAGGAAGAAATATTCACTTTTTACTCTCTTCTTCTTTTTTCAGATAAAGTAGAATAGGGAATGTCTTGTCAGCCTGACCTCTCATTTGTTCATTATGGTGAGAGAATTTTTAATTTGTATCTGTTGGGAAAAATAGAATGTTATCTGACGGAAGTAGTGCCAATAAAATTTCTGTGGACTTCACTGTGGATACTTGATGAAACATCATTATATAGAAAAAATATACTTGTTTTACAGCAGTACTAACCAGTGATGTCAGTGCTGAAAACAGATGGCTTAAACAAGCATTATGTGAGCTCATTGCTAGTTAATTTTTTTCAGTTAATTGAATTATGGAAACAAAATAAACAACTGTATGTCCCTTTAGTATACTGAGTGTTCATTCAGTAGTTTATTGAAGACAAATTTTGACCTTTTAAGTCAATGAAAGATAATTTTTTCACTTTCTTTCATTCATTATAATCAATAATTTTAGAAAGCATGCAACAGTGTCACTGATGATTTTAAAAATTTTTTTTTCATGCATAGCACAATGCATTTCAAGAACTGATCCTTATTATCAAATGTAAAATACCAATGTAAATATATGCACTTGGAAATGAGAATGAATTCTCAAAATGCTTGGAGCTAGGCCTGAAAAAATACAGAATGGCTGCAGTGTTTTATTATTTAAAACACAACTTTTTTACTTTAGTCAAATTTTTGTCAGGAAAACTTATTGCAGAGAAAGGTTATTTAGAATGGCAAAATTGCAGTGAACCATCACTAACTTTTCTAACATGACGGAATTTAAAATTTCTAACATGGCTGAATTTAATGTAAAATCAAGCAATGGAAAATCCAGGATGGAATAATAACAATATTATGAAAAGGATAGTTGCTACTCACCATACAGCAAACAGGCACATCAAAAAGACTGTCAAACAAAGCTTTCGACCAACAGGCCTTCTTCAGAATATATATATATATATATATATATATATATACACACACACACACACACACACACACACACACACACACACACACACACACACACACGACCAGAGATTGCGAGCAGCGGTGCATGATGGGTGAAGAAAACTGGGTGGTGGGGTGTGGGACAGTAAAGTGCTGCTTGTGGGAGCACACACAGATGAGATGGGGAGAGGGTAGGGCAGCTAGGTGCAGTCAAGAGAGAGAGGAAGGGCAGTTGGGGGCGGGGGGGGGGGGGGGGGGGCAGGTGGGGGAGGGGTGCAGCTAGGTGCAATCGAGAGGTTAGAAGTAGGGCAGGTGGGAAGCGGTGGGGGCACCGGAAAAAGAAAAAAGTAAAAAGACTGTGGATGTGTTGGTGGGATAGAGGGCTGTGTAGTGCTTGAATGGGAACAGGGAAGGGGGTAGCTGGTGGATGTATTATAGGGAGAGTTCCCACCTGCACAATTCAGATTACCTGGTGTTGGTGGGAAGGATCAAGATGGCACAGGCCATGAAGCAGTCACTAAAATGAAGAACGTGGTGTTGGGCAGCATGCTCAGCAACTGGGTGGTCCAAGTGGCCACAGTCTGTCAGTGGCCACTTATGCAGGCAGACAGGTTGTTGGTTGTCATGCCCACACAGAATGCAGCATAGTGGCTGCAGATTATCTTGTAGATCACATCCCTTTGATGGGATGGGTGATCCTTGTGACAGGACTGGTGGAAGGATGTATGGGACAGATCTTGCATCTAGCTGTATTACAGAGATATGAGCCATGAGGCAAGGGGTTGGGGTCAGGGGTTGGGTAAGAATGGACAAGAATATTGTGTAGGTACAGTGCATGGCAGAATAGCACTATGGGAGGGGTAGAAAGGATAGTGAGTAGGACATTCCTAATTTCCCTCATTTCAGGGCATGACAAAAGGTAGTCAAAAGCCTGGTGGAGAATGTGATACAGTTGCTCCAGTCCTGGATGGTACTGAGTTTTGAGGAGAATGCTCCTCTATGGCCGGATAGTGGGACTTAGGGAAGTGGTGGGTGACTAGAAAGATAAGGCTTGGGAGATCTGTTTTTGTACAAGGTTGGGAGGCTAATTACAGTCGGTAAGGCCTCAGTGAGACCCTTGGTAATTTAGAGAGGGATTCCTTGTCATGACAAATGTGATGGCCACAGGTGATTAGGCTGTATGGAATGGACTTCTTGGTATGGAATGGGTGGCAGCTGTCAAAGTGGAGGTATTGCTGGTTGTTGATAGGTTTGATATGGACGGAAGTACTGACATAGTCATCTTTGGAATGGAGGTCAACATCAAGGAAGATAGCTCGTTGAGTTGAGGAGGACCAGGTGAAAAGTGCTTGGGGGAGATGGTGTTGAGGTTTTGGAGGAATGTGGATAGAGTGTCTTCGCCTTCAATCTAGATCATGAAGATATCATCAATGAATTCTAGGTGGTTAGAAAGGATTTCTCTAAATGGCCCATGAATATGTTGGCATAGGAGTGTGCCATGCAGGTGCCCATAGCTGTGCCCAGATTTGTTTTACCTTCAAAGGAGAAATAATTGTGGATTAGAATTTAGTTGGTCATAGTGACTAGGAAGTAGGTTGTAGGTTTGGAATCCATCAGGATTTGTGAAAGGTAGTGTTCAACAATGGCAAGGTCCTGGGCATTTGGGATGTTAGTGTAAAGAGAGGTGGCATCAACAATGATGAGCAGGACACCACGTGGTAAAGGAACAGGAACTGTGGGAGTCAGTCTAACCATCTAACATCCCTACTGCATCTATCTGCCCTACCTCTCTCCACCTCAGACCTGTATGCTCCTGTTCTTTCTGACAATTGTGCAATAATGCAATTTAGCTTTCTTTTACACAAAATTCTGAAGTCTGGTCTCAGGTATTCAGGACATATATAATCATTGGTCACATTTGGAAATTTCAAACTTTATTATCTTTTTGCACACTTTAGTACAACATGTTTTTAATTTCATTCATCAGAATTGTAATGAAACCTAATTATTCTGCAAAGATGTAAGTAATTCTGTAATAAACTGCAAGACAAACTGACACTTTTATTTTTATGCAGTCTCTTATATGCCAGGTGGTGAAGACATATTCAATTATCAAAACTAAATCTGGTGTAGGAAGGTATGTTATTTTACTGCCAGTTTACAAAAAATACAATACAAAAAATAGACTTGGAAAATTTTGGTAGAATGTAAATAATTCCAGAGAAGGAGACCAGTCACTGAGTAGCAGAAGTGTTCAGTCATCAACAGGCACACACAAAAGAAAGAAAAGCTAGCTTTAACTTACATTGTGTTGGTGGGACTCTCTCTCTCTCTCTCTCTCTCTCTCTCTCTCTCTCTGTGTGTGTGTGTGTACTTGTAGTCTGATTCAATAAGGGATTTATTCTAAAAGCTACCAAGTTTTATTTCTCTTTTGTGCTTGCCTGTCAGCAACTCGATGCTTCAGCTATTCAGTGAGCAGTCTTCCTTGCTCCTGAATTATTAATGCTAAAAGAAGTTCTTTACCTCCAGCAGATACCATATGACAAATTGGAGTTTGTGAAGAAACATAGTGAAGTGAAAATTATAAGTGGATCTGCACTCTCCACAAATAACAAACTGTGTAATCAAGCAAGGTTTAATATAAGTGTATCATGCAACGATTTGAAAAGTATTCATTTGCAGAGATTCAACGGAATATTACAATTAAGTCTCAGTCAAATTCTGCTCAGATTAATACTGGCAAAACTGTTCTTTACTAACAACCAGATACTGTCTCTGCATACTCATACTGCATAGAGATCCAACAGAGTCCACAAAAGACAGGTAATTTTTGTACTTACAAAATAAGTGGCATTATATGGAAATGTTTGCATTGTCAAACAATATACTTTGCTGTTAGATCTTTGAGTTTGATTCACTTTCATACAATCTTTATGTGTCTATTAAGAGTGTCACATTTTGTGCCATGAGTGTGAAATAATATGACATATGAGTGGTCTATTAAAATATTGTAAAATCTGGATTTGCAATTGTGCTCTAGTGCCTGGACTCTCACATACTCTGCCAAATCTAAAAATAAACTGGTTCTCACTGACACCATCCTATCCCATTATATGTTGGCATATTTGAGTAAGAATGATATTTCTCTAATCCAGGCTGCCACTTCTCCAAAAACACTATTCTTCACGTCCTCTTACCAATTCTCACATAAACGCAATTCTGTGATCTCATTTCTTATTAATTTTATTACCTTTGCACATGACATAACTATTTCATATTTAAGACATAAGAGGAGTGATTTCAAGACTCTTGGAACCATAAGTCTTTATGAGCCATTAACTGGGCTTCTGGTCATCCTATTTTACAACAACTAAACCATTTCCCTAGACAGATGTCTACGAATGCTGCCTTCTTTGATTCTGATGATTGTGTACTAGAGGCCAGTAAGTAGCTTTCACTGACACTGATCTGTTTAATGTCAGCAACACCTGTCCACCGTTTAATACTTAAGAGTCATTAGCTACAGTCCAATCATTTACTGAAATTACAGTTGGGTTTTCACTTAATCTGTACCATCAGTTATCATAATCTTATTAATCAACAAATTTCTCATTGTGGATGCATTCAAGTATGATAACTTGTTTCACTGTGTCATTATTTTGAAAACATGGATTATTCCTCATCATGTAATCATTCATGTATCTGCCAGCACTGTTTTATCATCTAATTTGTGTATCCTTTTTATTTTGTTTTTCAGTTCTTTAAAATAAAAATTCATTAAACCAGAATTTCATTATGATATGTCGGAATACATATGATGCTGTAATGAATTTTGTAATTCAATGACTGAGTTCTGGTTTAACCATTAAAATGTGCTGTTAGACTTGTGTGATCAATACTTTGATGATAAAAATATTGTGTGAACTATATATCATCATGTTGAATAATTCTTTGCCCATCTTTTATGCAGCCACAAGCTGAAAATTTACCAAATGGTAAAGTTTTGGTTAACGATGTAACATCTTGAAAATATCTAAAACCATTGGTACATATTGAAATTAGCTGTAGGTATTACTAAAATATTTGAGCTTTGAATAAGAAAGACTAGTTAGATATAGAACAACAATGATAACTTACCTTTCATACATTCAATCCCTATTTCCTTAAAGATGTTGCTGTAAGCTGTAGTTACAGTGTCATATGTGACTTCTGCATTTTCAACTGAGGTATCAAACGAGTACAAGTCTTTCATAATAAACTCTCTTGCTCTCATTAGACCAAACCGTGGTTTCATTTCATCTCGGAACTTACTTCCTATCTGATACAATAAGAGTGGGAAATGGTGATGTGATAATTGTGGTACAGATGCTATCAGGTCAGTAACTGCTTCTTCATGTGTCTTGAAAAGAAACAGAAAGGGGTATCAATCAAAAATGAAATCACAAGAATAACAAAATGATTTATTAAATGTTTGGAACCCACACATAAAAGTTAGTTTATTGACATAGTGAGAACATTTCTTTTCAGTGTCTTGCTGGTAGGTATATCACAATTTTTTTCGGCCAAAGAGGCTTTTCAATTTAATTGCTACAGCTGATTGCAAACAACACCCCCTAGCTCAAGAACAAAGATGTAATTTACAAATTTCATTTAGTTCATGGCAGTATCATAATCTTTTCTTTGGAACGGAGAATTTATTAACATGGTAGTGGGTTAGGTGGGATGTGGTGTGATGGAAAAGATTGAGATGTGATCAGGTGGAGAATGGTGGGTTGGGGAGCAGCGTGATAGGACAGAGTGGGGTGTGGTGCACTGTGGTGCAGAGGAGTGATGTGATGAATTAAGATGGGCTGGGGTGGATTAGGGTGTGATAGGGTGGAGTAATTTGGAATAGTGTGTAGGAGGGTGCATGGTGTTAGAGTAGGTTCGATAGTAGTGGTGTAGGGTGGGTAGCGGTGGAGTAGGATGGGTGGTGTTGGAGTAGGATGGGTGGCAGCAGCGTAGGGTGGGTGGAGGTGACTTAGAGTGGGTAGTGATGGAGTAGAGTGAGTGACGGTGGAGTTGGGTGGGTTGCAGTGGATAGGGTAGGTGGTGGGTGAGCAGCAGTGGAGTGGGGTGGGTGGCAGTGGAGTAGGATGGGTGGCAGGTGGTATGGTGGGTGGCAGTGGCATAGAGTGGGGGTGATGGAGTAGGGTGAGTGACAGTGGAGTAGGCTGGATGGCAGTGAAGTAGGTTGGGTGGTAGTTGGGTAGGGTAGGTGGCAGTGGAGTAAGATAGGTGGGAGTGGTAGGTGGCAGTGGTGTAGGGTGGGTGATGGTGACAAGGGAGTCATATTGATAAAAAAGTCACAGGATTTTGTGTAAGAACTGGAACAATTTTAACCAAACATGTATGCTGTGAAAGTAAAAAACACTGTAGCACCCCACAGCTTAGGAATTGTGGTGGTGGAGGCAATGGTGGAATGTTTGGAGAAATTTAAACGTAAGTAGGTACACTTGTGATTGCTGCCTGGAATAAAATACTGAGGGGCTGAGTCAACTATAGTATTTCAGTGGAATGGTGTTGGGGAGGGAAGGAGACACCACATAAAAGACTTACATTGAGTCCAATATGTAGGTTTTGTGTCTGCTAAGCTGATTGTCATGGCAACAGTAATCTAGGGATAGCATTTTTGACCCTTAATCAAAATGTCATGGCCCTGGGTTCAATCAACAACACTGTTTAGATTCTGAATAAAATTCATCATCAGTGCTGGTCAAAGATTCTATTATAAGCAATCACCCTCTATATGCCAACAGCTTTGTCAAACAGAGAAGATAAAAGTTGTAATGGAACAGATTGAGGGTGAAGTATTGTAGAACACAATAAATTGGTTTGGAATATGAACCGATTCAGCCAATTCCATTATGTACATTGGATATACTTTTGCATTTTAACTCGCAATCTATGACCAATCTTTATAAAATAATGTGTGCAATGCTACATAGTGTATATTTGTCATTCTCAGTACAAACTGGAACAAAGCCATTTATACAAAATATTATGAATTGTCATAAGAAACCACTACAATAGGAAGTGAAATTATAATATAATTATGTTTAAAGAACAGTTTATGAAATTAATTATTCAAACACTTACAATGTAAATTTTGATTTGAAAGAGTGCAAATTTATTATGTTTCACTAGAGAAATTGTAATTATGCTTTGTCATGCACATGATGGTGTGTCTAGATAATTACTGTTTTTAATTGTACTTTCTGCAAGGATCCTGGGTAATACAAGAAGAGACAGGATAAAGAATGAAACAATATGAAACACTGAAACAACCTTTAGGTTAATTCCCTAAACGAAACTAAGAGAAAAATAGGCTTAAATGGTTTGGCCATGTTAAAAGAATGGGCCCAGAAATACTTTCAAGAAAAGCTCTGGAACAGACAGAATCTATATCTACATCTATATTCTGCAGACTACTGTGAAGTGCATGCCGGAGGGTATGTCCCATTGTACCAGTTATTAGGGTTTCTTCCTGTTCCATTCATGTATGGAGCATGGGAAGAATGATGGTTTGAATACCTTTGTGCATGCAGTAATTATTCTAAACTTATCCTCACGATCCATGTGTGAGCGATATATAGGGAGTAATCATTTAAAGCCAGTTCTTGAAACTTTATTAATAGACTTTCTTGGGATAGTTTACATCTGCCTTCAAGAGTCTGTCATTTCAGTTCCTTTAGTATCTCTGTTACACTCTCCCATGGTTTAAACAAACCTATGGCAATTTGTGCTTCCCTTCTCTGTAGACATTCAATATCCCCTGTTAGTCCTATCTGGTATGGGTACCACACACTTGAGTAATATTCTAGGATGGGACACATGACTGATTTGTAAGCAATCTCTACTGTAGACCGAATGCACTTCCCCAGTATTCTACCAATACACCGAAGTCTGCCACTTGCTTTACCCATGACTGACCCTATGTGATCGTTCCATTTCATATCTCAGGTACTTGTATGAGTTGGCCAATTTGAAAAGTGACTCATTGATGTTATAGTCATAGGATACTACCTTTTTTTGCGGAGTGCACAGTTTTAGATCTTTGAACATTTAGAGCAAGTTGCCAGTCTCTCCACCATGTTGAAATCTTATCAAGATTTGACTGAATATTTATGCAGCCTCTTTCAGATAGTACTTCCTTATAGATAAGTGCATCATCTGCAAGGAGCCTGATTTTACTATTAATATTGTCTGCAAGGTCATTAACATGCAACATGAACAGCAAGCATACCAACATACTTCCCTGTGGCACACCTGAAGTTGCTTCTACGTTTGATGATAACTCTCAATCCAAGATAATATGCTGTGTCCTCCCTATCAGAAAGTCCTAAGTCGAGTCACAAATTTCATTTGATACACAATAGGATCATACTTTTGACAATAAGTGTAGGTGCAGTACTGACTCAAATGCTTTTCAGAAATCAAGAAACACTGCATCTACCTGGTTGCCTTGATCTAAAGCTTTCAGTATGTCATGTGAGAAAAGTTCGAGTTCAGTTTCTCATGATTGATGTTTTAGAAAATCATGCTGGTTTGCACTGAGGAGGTCATTTTGTTCAAGATACCTCATTATGTTTGAGCTGGGAATATGTCCAAAGATTCTACAACAAATCGATGTCAAGGATATTGGACGGTAGTTTTGTGGATCGGTTCTACTACCATTCTTGTAGATGTGTGTGACCCGTAACTTTTTTCAAGAACTGGGATGGGTTTTTGTTTGAGAGATCTACGATGGATTGTAGTGAGAAGAAGGGCTAATTCAGCTCCAAATTCAGTGTAGAATCTGACAGGGATTTCATCAGGGCCTGGAGCTTTGTTCAGTTCTAACAATTTCAGCTACTTCTCAACACCACTGACACTAATACTTATTTCATTAATCTTTTCAGTGGACAAGGATTAAATAGGGGCAATTCTCTTGGGTTTTTATTTGTAAAGGATCATTTGCAAACAGAATCAAGCCTTTCAGCTTTCGCTTTGCTACCCTCAATTTCAGTTCTTGTCTCATTCGCTAGGAACTGGGCACTAACTTTGGTGCCACTAGCAGCTTTTACATATGACCAGAATTTATTTGGATTTTGTGAAATGTAATTTGACAATATTCTGCTACAGTAGTCACTGAAGGCATCACGAATTGGTCTCTTGACAGCTGAATGTGTTTCATTCAGCATCTCTCTATCTATAGATGTATGTTTTGTTTTACATCTATTATGCAGTAATATCTGTTGCTTTAGAAGTTTCTTTACAGTGACTGTATACAATGGAGGTTCCCTCCTATGATGAACTGTTCTACTGTGTACATATCTATCAAGTGCACGGTCAACTATTCTTTTAAATCTGAGCCAGAGTTCCTCTACATACTCCTAACCTGTGCTGAATGTTCTAAGTTCCTCATTGAGATATAACATTACTGATTTTTTATCTTGTTTACTGAACATATATAGCTTTTTATTGTTTTGGTTGTCCTTTGTACTTTGGTAATCATTTTGAAATGGATGTCCTCAAACAGGTCAGGTCTATTTGTTGCCATTAGATTCAATATATCTCCATTATGAGTAGGGTCCCTAACTATCTGTTCTAGGTAGTTTTCAGAGAAGGCATTTAGTAATGTTTCACAAGATGTCTTATTAAAACCACAACTAACTAAACTGTAATTTTCCCAGATAATTGTTGGATGATTAAAGTCTCCACTGATGACTACAGTATGATTGGGGAACTTCCTTACAAGTGAACAGAGGTTTTCTCTGAAGTTTTCAGTTACATCAGGAGATGAGTCTGGTGGGTGGTAAAAGGATCCAATTATCATTTTATGCCCACACCTGATACTGAGTCTTGCCCAAACTATCTCACATGCAGCTTCAATTTCCATCTTGGTGCATTTGAGTTTTTTGTCTACTGCAACAAGTACACCACTTCCATTACCCATTTGCCTATACACTTAAATTTTCCCCAAAAATCTCACTGCTGTCAATTTTAGGTTTGAACCAGCTTTCTGCACCTAGTATTATGTGACCTCCACTGCTTTTCATGAGCACTTCAAACTCTGGCATTTTGTTGTGAATGCCTTGGCAGTTTATCATTAGGATTTTAACACTACCACCTGTTGGAGGTATTTTTTTTTATCTTACACTGATTCTTCTACAGCCATCATTATATGGATTGGATGGAGGGTCGCCTAATCTAAAAAATCCTTTTCTGCACCCCACACACAGTCAGCTACATGAGTAGCAGCCTCTGATGTGTAGTGCACACCTAGCCTATTTAGGGGGACCGTATGGTTCTCAACCCTATGGAGCAAGTGCAGGAATCTGCACCCCAGCTTGTCACAGAACTTTTGAAGCCTCTGGTTCAGTCCTTCCATTTGACTCAGAACCAATGGGCTATGATCAGTTTTGGTGACAATGCTGCAAATTGTGAGCTTTGTTGAAACTCCATGCACAAGGATGGTCTTCTCAACCTTCTCTGCCAGTCACTGGAATGATCCAAGAATGACTTCGGAGCCCAGACGACAAGCATCATTTGTTTCAATGTGCACCACAATCTGCTGTTGGTTGCAACCTGTTTCCTCTATGGCTGCCGAAATAGCCTCTTCAACATGTTGAATGAGGCCCCCAGGCATACACACTAAGTGCACCTGGTGTCCTTACCAGCCCTTGCTGCCATTTCCATAAGGGGTACCATCATTTGCTGTACATTTGAACTGTCAACGATTTTGCGTTTGCCTCCTCGTGTCACTGGGCAAAGGAGATTTCCCCACAACAGGTGAAGTGAGTCCTACTGGGTCAGTTTCAGTTTCAGTGGAAGACAGCACCTCAAACTTGTTGGTTAGGGGGATCGGTACAACAGCCTGAGCCCTCCCAGTGCCCATCCACCCTGTACAGGATGCCTAGATCCACCATTGACATGCCACTTGCAGTCAAGTGCACGGGTAAGGACAGGTCCTGTCCTTTCTGCAGAGGAGACAGAATCTACAGGAGAGGAAAGTACCTGAGGTACCTCTGGCACAGGTATCACAGGTACACAACTCTTGGAAGTTCTTCCAACACACCGATTTGCAGCAGCTGTCAATTGTTTGAAAGTAGTCAGGGTGGGGCTGCATTTTGGCTGGTGCTATACATTACAAGGCAGTGAACAAAGGACTTTAAGTTATTCCTGCTGATTATCTTTTAATCTTTACAGCTAAAAAGTTGCTAATTCCCTATAAGAATTGACGCAGATACACAAAATGAGATTTCCATTAAAGCAACACAAAAAACTGTGGTAAAAGTTACTAGTTTCCTAAAATATTTTGTTGCTAATTATAGTTGTTAGCAAACTTGAAAAGAGAGTTAATTTATGATAAATTCAGATAATATATAGGGCTACTCCTTTTAAGGGAAAACTAGATATACCACAAAATGTTAATTAGAAAATCTGCTACAGTAACTAAATTACAAACCCCAATTTGTTACAAATTGGTCATAGATTATACAAAGGACAATGTTATTCAATAATGAATGTACTGGTCTATACTATTAAGAATATATTTATACTTTGGTAGCTGTGCCCACCAAACCAATACATTGCAGAAGAGTATGGTATGGAGTTGATGTAGTATGCTATGTCTACAAGTTAATTCACAAATCAGTCACAAGGAGTTGTAAAAGTTTGGAAAATGTTGTGAAAGTGGAAGCTCTACTCTCTCTATGTTCAAAAGTTATTTTGTGAATAAATGGCAAAGAGTGGTCAAACAGTGGAGTTTGAATGCTTATTTTAAAGAAGCAGTTAATATCTCTGAACTGAAAAATTTAAATGCAAGGATCTCTCCAACAACAAGCACTCAGATTAAACATCAACTAAGTATCAACTACAAATGTAGCATCACATGTTCACTGCAATGAACAAACTATTTTGAACTTTGTTATGGTACAATATAATTAGAGCAGGGATGTGTTACAGTATTCAGGGCATTTTCTTGCTCTTCAGGTGGGTAACTGCCCATAAAGGTGGCAGAATCAGCAATGATCAATGGCATGAGGATACAGAAGGCAATGGAAACTCTTGTAAACCCTACTGGATGTACTGACAGAATATTCAGAACTACTGACAAATATCATTACATTTATGATTGGCAAGGACGCTACCAGCAAGGAAAACACAGCACCTCCCAACACTGTACACTGATCTTTACTGGTGGTTTCCTAGACGACCACACCAAGGGGCCGGGGTTTGATTCCCGGCTGGGTCTGAGATTTTCTCCGCTCTGCGACTGGGTGTTGTGTTGTCCTCATTATCATTTCATCATCATCAATGGAAGGTAACAGGAAACCACCACTGGAATCACTTCCCTAGGTGCTCAAGCAGTGGACCTCTCTGAAGAGGCTTTCCCCATGACAAGACCTGCCGTAAGGCAGAACACAAAGTTCAGTTTCCTAGACGGCAATGCTATATTTACTGACTTTGCCAGGTAATGAATCAGACTGCTCTTACTGTTGTGCAAGTTGACTATCCCTGTGTGAGATTTCTGTAGAGAAAGTTACACTTCAGCACCTACTGACTGGCTACTCAGCCAAGCAAACCAACTACTACTGTAGTGATTTCCACCATCACCTATCAGTACTGCCACACCTATGTTACCAACTGGCAACTTTTCTGTATTCAGTTTAACCTGAATGCACAGTGAATTAATTGTACTAATTCTTTAATTTCTTTGTGGCTTAGGACAATTATTTTATTTTATTTTATTGTGAGCTTATTGACTTTTGTTTCATGTTGCAGCATATGTATGCAAGAGTAATAATTAACTGTTGTCATAGAAGAGCAAATCACAAAAGAAATCATTGCATTAAAGGTACTACTACTATATGTACCCACAGGAAATGTGGCCTGTAACTGAAAAAAGCGTCATGATGATCTCTCCATTAGAGAAATCTTTTGGATTGGTCCTCTGTTCAGATCTCTGAGAGGGGACTGCCAAGGAAGAGCTGACCATGAGAGAACATTGGAAAACCAACAAAAGGGGAACATTATGCATCAGAGCATGGGAAGTCACAAGTCTGAATGTGGTAGGGAAATTAGAAAATTTTGAAAGGGAACCCAAACATTCCATCTAGATATAGTAGGAGTTAGTGAAGTGTAATGGAAAGAAGATAAGGATTGCTGGCTATATGATTAGGCGGTAATATCAATAGCAGCAAAAAATGATGTGACAGTAGTTGGATTCATTATGAATAAGGAAGAAGAACAAAGTGTTAGATACTATGAGTAGTTCATTGACTGCATTATTCTCATTGGTACATATGCTTAAAACTATATCTCAAGTATACATGCTGATGTTACAATCAGAAGATGAATGGAGAGAAAAAAGAAGAAGAGAATAGTAAAGGAAAGGAATTAGAATTTTTTGTTAAAAAATCATTTGCAATACCACAGTCAGTACCATGCAGAATTAAAACAGAGACTGAAGTGGTAGTGAACCAATAACGTCACAAGTGGCTCATACCTAGATACACATTTCAGTACAGTCACAAGCTGCCAGATACTTAGTACACATTCAGCAGAAAGATGACAGAGACAGAAAACTAGAGCTGAAGGGGAGAGACATGTCTTCTACACAAGGATGCATAGAGAGAGCCTAATGAAATAATTAACAGGCTGTAACTTAAGTGAAAGTAGCAGAACAAGGATTACTGACAACAGAGAATAAGCAAGACGCATACGTATACTCCCATGCTAATCCCTTCAAATACCCTGGATTTTCAGCTCTCAAGGGAGTTGATTACTGGGATTGATGGCATTCACAGGAATAGCATTCAGTTCTGTGATTAGAATAGAGTACTGAACCTGTGTCCTAGATGTTCCAGCACCTCCCATGAACTAGCCAAAGATGTTTTCGAGAAGCTGAACTATACTTGGTGAACTTCTTGCAGTTAACTGCCTACCATGTATTGATGGAGGGACTTAACTGTCTTTCATGACCACCACATCACAAAATGCTGATTGTACCAGCATTGTAGCAGAAGCCAGAGGTGAGAGCCTGTTCATCACACAGGCACCTCTGGGTTCTGAGCTCTACCATATTAGTAGGGAGGAGATCAATCGACCACACGGCTCTTGACACTCAGTAGATCACTGATGGGTCATCGAGGGACACCACAGAATTCAGAGTGGAATAGAGTACACTCCAACAACCAGTGTGAAAACGAATATTTGTACTATATTTGCACTGTTGCAACAGCTGCAGCCTACCAAACAGCAGCCATGCTAAACAGACATCAGCAGGAATCCTATGAGTAGCTGAATGGGACTTCATCCAAGGCTGCTGTGGAAAGCACTGAGTTGCAAACATAATGAATACAATGACTGAACTCTTAACACTGTTTTAATAGTGTGGAGGATGCTTCACATGCTCTCCTCCACCATCCTGACCACACACAGGTGTCTCCCCTTGGCCCCCTGCAATATAAGAAGAAGACAAGAATCTAATGATCATGGCGATTTGGAACACTATAGGAGAGGAAGGAACAGAAGACAGAGTTAGGGGAGGATATGGGTTTGGGGATGATCAAATAGTGGGAAGCAACCTTCCACCCCCATTCAGCAACTGACATGACCACATTTGTTGTTGTTGTTGTGGTCTTCAGTCCTGAGACTGGTTTGATGCAGCTCTCCATGCTACTCTATCCTCTGCAAGCTTTTTCATCTCCCAGTAACTACTGCAACCTACATCCTTCTGAATCTGCTTAGTGTATTCACCTCTTGGTCTCCCTCTAGGATTTTTACCCTCCACGCTGCCCTCCAATACTAAATTGGTGATCCCTTGATGCCTCAGAACATGTCCTACCAACCGATCCCTTCTTCTGGTCAAGTTGTGCCACAAACTTCTCTTCTCCCCAACCCTATTCCATACTTCCTCAGTAGTTATGTGATCTACCCATCTAATCTTCAGCATTCTTCTGTAGCACCACATTTCGAAAGCTTCTATTCTCTTCTTGTCCAAACTATTTATTGTCCATGTTTCACTTCCATACATGGCTACACTCCATACAAATACTTTCAGAAACGACTTCCTGACACTTAAATCTATACTCGATGTTAACAAATTTCTCTTCTTCAGAAATGCTTTCCTTGCCCTTGCCAGTCTACATTTTATATCCTCTCTACTTCATCCATCATCAGTTATTTTGCTCCCCAAATAGCAAAACTCCTTTACTACTTTAAGTGTCTCATTTCCTAATCTAATTCCCTCAGCATCACCCGACTTAATTAGATTACTTTCCATTATCCTTGTTTTGCTTTTGTTGATGTTCATCTTATATCCTCCTTTCAAGACACTGTCCATTCCATTCAACTGCTCTTCCAAGTCCTTTGCTGTCTCTGACAGAATTACAATGTCATTGGCGAACCTCAAAGTTTTTATTTCTTCTCCATGAATTTTTAATACCTACTCCAAATTTTTCTTTTGTTTCCTTTACTGCTTGCTCAATATACAGATTGAAAAACATCGGGGAGAGGCTACAACCCTGTCTTACTCCCTTCCCAACCACTGCTTCCCTTTCATGTCCCTCGACTCTTATAACTGCCATCTGGTTTCTGTACAAATTGTAAATAGCCTTTCACTCCCTGTATTTTACCCCTGCCACCTTTAGAATTTGAAAGAGAGTATTCCAGTCAACATTGTCAAAAGCTTTCTCTAAGTCTACAAATGCTAGAAACGTAGGTTTGCCTTTCCTTAATCTTTCTTCTAAGATTAGTCGTAAGGTGAGTATTGCCTCACGTGTTACAGTGTTTCTACGGAATCCAAACTGATCTTCCCCGAGGTCGGCTTCTACTAGTTTTTCCATTCGTCTGTAAAGAATTCGTGTTAGTATTTTGCAGCTGTGACTTATTAAACTGATAGTTTGGTAATTTTCACATCTGTCAACACCTGCTTTCTTTGGGATTGGAATTATTATATTCTTCTTGAAGTCTGAGGGTATTTCACCTGTTTCATACATCTTGCTCACCAGATGGTAGAGTTTTGTCAGGACTGGCTCTCCCAAGATTGGCAGTAGTTCCAATGGAATGTCGTCTACTCTGGGGGCCTTGTTTCGACTCAGGTCTTTCAGTGCTCTGTCAAACTCTTCACGCAGTATCATATCTCCCATTTCATCTTCATCTACATCCTCTTCCATTTCCATAATATTGTCCTCAAGTACATCGCCCTTGTATAGACCCTCTATATACTCCTTCCACCTTTCTGCTTTGTCTTCTTTGCTTAGAACTGGGTTTCCATCTGAGCTCTTGATATTCATACAAGTGGTTCTCTTATCTCCAAAGGTCTCTCTAATTTTCCTGTAGGCAGTATCTATCTTACCCCTAGTGAGACAAGCCTCTACATCCTTACATTTGTCCTCTAGCCATCCCTGCTTAGCCATTTTGCACTTCCTGTCGATCTCATTTTTGAGACGTTTGTATTCCCTTTTGCCTGCTTCATTTACTGCATTTTTATATTTTCTCCTTTCATCAATTAAATTCAATATTTCTTCTGTTGCCCAAGGATTTCTACTAGCCCTCGTCTTTTTACCTACTTGATCCTCTGCTGCCTTCGCTACTTCATCCCTCAAAGCTACCCATTCTTCTTCTACTGTATTTCTTTCCCCCATTCCTGTCAGGTGTTCCCTTATGCTCTCCCTGAAACTCTGTACAACCTCTGGTTCTTTCAGTTTATCCAGGTCCCATCTCCTTAAATTCCCACCTTTTTGCAGTTTCTTCAGTTTTAATCTACAGGTCATAACCAACAGATTGTGGTCAGAGTCCGCATCTGCCCCTGGAAATGTCTTACAATTTAAAACCTGGTTCCTAAATCTCTGTCTTACCATTATATAATCTATCTGATACCTTTTAGTATCTCCAGGGTTCTTCCATGTATACAAACTTCTTTCATGATTCTAAAAACCAAGTGTTAGCTATGATTATGTTGTGCTCTGTGCAAAATTCTACTAGGCGGCTTCCTCTTTCATTTCTTAGCCCCAATCCATATTCACCTACTATGTTTCCTTCTCTCCCTTTTCCTACACTCGAATTCCAGTCACCCATGACTATTAAATTTTCATCTCCCTTCACAATCTGAATAATTTCTTCTATTTCATCATACATTTCTTCAATTTCTTCGTCATCTGCAGAGCTAGTTGGCATATAAACTTGTACTACTGTAGTAGGTGTGGGCCTCGTATCTATCTTGGCCACAATAATGCGTTCACTATGCTGTTTGTAGTAGCTTACCCGCATTCCTATTTTCCTATTCATTATTAAACCTACTCCTGCATTACCCCTATTTGACTTTGTGTTTATAACCCTGTAGTCACCTGACCAGAAGTCTTGTTCCTCCTGCCACCGAACTTCACTAATTCCCACTATATCTAACTTTAACCTATCCATTTCCCTTTTTAAATTTTCTAACCTACCTGCCCGATTAAGGGATCTGACATTCCACGCTCTGATCCGTAGAACGCCAGTTTTCTTTCTCCTGATAACGACATCCTCTTGAGTGGTCCCCGCCCGGAGATCCGAATGGGGGACTATTTTACCTCCGGAATATTTTACCCAAGAGGACGTCTTCATCATTTAATCATACAGTAAAGCTGCATGCTCTCGGGAAAAATTACGGCTGTAGTTTCCCCTTGCTTTCAGCTGTTCGCAGTACCAGCACAGCAAGGCCGTTTTGGTTATTGTTACAAGGCCAGATCAGTCAATCATCCAGACTGTTGCCCTTGCAACTACTGAAAAGGCTGCTGCCCCTCTTCAGGAACCACACGTTTGTCTGGCCTCTCAACAGATACCCCTCCGTTGTGGTTGCACCTATGGTACGGCTATCTGTATCGCTGAGGCGCGCAAGCCTCCCCACAAACGGGTAGGTCCATGGTTCATGGGGGGGATGACAACATTTATCAATCACAATTATGGGCATACGAACTGTATTCACAGATTAAGATTGAAACAGGGAGGAAATTGACTGTCTGAGCTCTGCAACAAACTTCAGCTAGTAATAGTAAATACACTGTTCAAAAATCACAAGAGGTCATGATATATTTTGGAAAAGGGCTGGAGACACAAGAAGATACCACCTATACTACATCACATGAAAGGATGCAAAAGATGAATTTAGAATAATTGGGTTATTTGCAAGAAGAAACAATCCGTTTGAGTTATGTGACATATCTTTGGTAATTCCCACTATAACAATAATCAATAAAAAGAGCAGATAATTAAGTAAAGCCCCAATCATCTTGGGTGTGTGTTAGGCTGCTACAGTGCTTTATGTCAGCTATTATTGGAGATGTTTTGTGTTTGCTTCTCTGCAGTCACAGAACTGGCTAATCCTGCTAGTTAGATGACGACCTACAGTATAAAATTACATTGTTGTTGTGGTCTTCAGACCTGAGACTGGTTTGATGCAGCTCTCCATGCTACTCTATCCTGTGCAAGCTTCTTCATCTCCCAGTACCTACTGCAACCTACATCCTTCTAAATCTGCTTGGTGTATTCATCTCTTGGTCTCCGTCTACAATTTTTACCCTCCACGCTGCCCTCCAATACTAAATTGGTGATCCCTTGATGCCTCAGAACATGTCCCACCAACCGATCCCTTCTTCTAGTCAAGTTGTGCCACAAACTTCTCTTCACCCCAATCCTATTCAACACCTCCTCATTAGTTATGTGATCTAACCATCTAATCTTCAGCATTCTTCTGTAGCACCACATTTCGAAAGCTTCTATTCTCTTCTTGTCTAAACAATTTATCGTCCATGTTTCACTTCCATACATGGCTACACTCCATACAAATACTTTCAGAAACGACTTCCTGACACTTAAATCTACACTCGATGTTAACAAATTTCTCTTCTTCAGAAACGCTTTCCTTCCCATTGCCAGTCTACATTTTATATCCTCTCTACTTTGACCATCATCAGTTATTTTGCTCCCCAAATACCAAAACTCCTTTACTACTTTAAGTGTCTCATTTCCTAATCTAATTCCCTCAGTATCACCTGACTTAATTCGACTACAATCCATTATCCTCGTTTTGCTTTTGTTGATGTTCAGCTTATATCCTCCCTTCAAGACACCATGCATTCCATTCAACTGCTCTTCCAAGTCCTTTGCTGTCTCTGACAGAATTACAATGTCATCGGCAAACCTCAAAGTTTTTATTTCTTCTCCATGGATTTTAATACCTACTCTGAATTTTTCTTTAGTTTCCATTACTGCTTGCTCAATATACAGATTGAATAACATCGGGGAGAGGCTACAACCCTGTCTCACTAACTTCCCAACCACTGCTTCCCTTTCATGCCTCTCAACTGTTATAACTGCCATTTGGTTTCCATACAAATTGTAAATAGCCTTTCGCTCGCTATATTTTACCCCTGCCACCTTCAGAATTTGAAAGAGAGTATTCCAGTCAACATTGTCAAAAGCTTTCTCTAAGTCTACAAATGCTAGAAACGTAGGTTTGCCTTTCCTTAATCTAGTTTCTAAGATAAGCCGTAGGGTCAGTATTGCCTCACGTGTTCCAATATTTCTACGGAATCCAAACTGATCTTCCCCAAGGTCGACTTCTACTAGTTTTTCCATTCGTCTGTGAAGAATTCGCGTTAGTATTTTGCAGCCGTGGCTTATTAAACTGATAGTTTGGTAATTTTCACATCTGTCAACACCTGCTTTCTTTGGGATTGGGATTATTATATTCTTCTTGAAGTCGGAGGGTATTTCGCCTGTCTCATACATCTTGCTCACCAGATGGTAGAGTTTTGTCAGGACTGGCTCTCCCAAGGCCATCAGTTGTTCTATTGGAATGTTGTCTACACCAGGGCCCTTGTTTCGACTCAGGTCTTTCAGTGCTCTGTTGAACTCTTCACGCAGTATCATATGTTCCATTTCCATAATATTGTCCTCAAGTACATCGCCCTTGTATAGACCCTCTATATACTATTTCCACCGTTTTGCTTTCCCTTCTTTACTTAGAACTGGGTTTCCATCTGAGCTCTTGATATTCATACAAGTGGTTTTCTTTTCTCCAAAGGTCTCTTTAAATTTCCTGTAGGCAGTATCTATCTTACTCCTAGTGAGATAAGCCTCTACATCCCTACATTTATCCTCTAGCCATCCCTGCTTAGCCATTTTGCACTTCCTGTCGATCTCATTTTTGAGACGTTTGTATTCCTTTTTGCCTGCTTCATTTACTGCATTTTTATATTTTCTCCTTTCATCAATTAAATTCAATATTTCTTCTGTTACCCAAGGATTTCTACTAGCCCTCGTCTTTTTACCTACTTGATCCTCAGCTGCCTTCACTACTTCATCCTTCAAAGCTACCCATTCTTCTTCTACTGTATTTCTTTCCCCCATTCCTGCCATTTGTTCCCTTATGCTCTCCCTGAAACTCTGTACAACCTCTGGCTTAGTCAGTTTATCCAGGTCCCATCTCCTTAAATTCCCACCTTTTTGCAGTTTCTTCAGTTTTAATCTGCAGTTCATAACCAATAGATTGTGGTCAGAGTCCACATCTGCCCCTGGATATGTCTTACAATTTAAAACCTGGTTCCTAAATCTCTGTCTTACCATTATATAATCTATCTAATACCTTTTAGTATCTCCAGGATTCTTCCATGTATACAACCTTCTTTCATGATTCTTGAACCAGGTGTTAGCTATGATTAAGTTATGCTCTGCACAAAATTCTACCAGGTGGCTTCCTCTTTCATTTCTTACTCCCAATCCATATTCACCTACTACGTTTCCTTCTCTCCCTTTTCCTACTACCGAATTCCAGTTACTCATGACTATTAAATTTTCATCTCCCTTCACTATCTGAATAATTTCTTTTATTTCATCATATGTTTCTTCAATTTCTTCGTCATCTGCAGAGCTTGTTGGCATATAAACTTGTACTACTGTAGTAGGCTTGGGCTTCGTGTCTATCTCAGCCACAATAATGCGTTCACTATGCTGTTTGTAGTAGCTTACCCGCATTCCTATTTTTTTTATTCATTATTAAACCTACTCCTGCATTACCCCTATTTGAATTTGTATTTATAACCCTGTACTCACCTTACCAGAAATCTTTATCCTCCTGACACTGAACTTCACTAATTCCCACCATATCTAACTTTGACCTATCCATTTCCCTTTTCAAATTTTCTAACCTACCTGCCCGATTAAGGGATCTGACATTCCATGCTCCGATCCGTAGAACGCCAGTTTTCTTTCTCCTGATAACGACGGCCTCATGAGTAGTCCCCGCCCGGAGATCCGAATGGGGGACTATTTTACCTCCGGAATGTTTCACCCAAGAGGACGCCATCATCATTAACCATACAGTAAAGCTGCATGCCCTCGGGGAAAAATTACAGCTGTAGTTTCCCCTTGCTTTCAACCGTTCGCAGTACCAGCACAGCAAGGCCGTTTTGGTTAGTGATACAAGGCCAGATCAGTCAATCATCCAGACTGTTGCCCCTGCAACTACTGAAAAGGCTGCTGCCCCTCTTCAGGAACCACGCGTTTGTCTGGCCTCTCAACAGATACCCCTCCATTGTGGTTGCACCTACGGAGACGACTATCTGTATCGCTGAGGCACGCAAGCCTCCCCACCAACGGCAAGGTCCATGGTTCATGGGGGGGAGCATAACATGATATACGAAGAAAGTGGGATGTTCACAACATAATTGCTATATTTCAGAAAGCTCTATACTCCATTGCCCATAGGAATGAAGTATGTGTCCAAAATTATATGTACAGAGTTATATAAATAAAAATAAATAAAGTTACCTACTGGGCTCAGTACATATGTCTTGTTGTGTCGATCCTGCAGAGTAAGCAGCTCTTCTGTGGTCCATCTACCTTAGAACAAAGAAAAGTAGACTCTTAGTAAATAATAAGATTTCAGGTAGTTGACATATGAACAAAAATAATCAATTTTTGAAAATATTATATAATTGGACAGATAAAAATTCTGCTCATCATGCCATGGAAAGATAAAACATATTAAAAAGGTTAAGTAAATGTTAATGTTCTTTCTGTTATAATGTCAAGTTGAACACATATATTTCAAAAGGACACAACACATATAAGTCACTGAGCAAGTTGACAAAGCAAGACATGTGAACACGGTCACATTCGAATGAGCACTGAGTCCAAGTCTAGCGGCCGCTGGCTGGCTGGCCGCTTAGGTGGCGCGGCTGCTGCATGGCTGGCAGACAGCGCCACATGTAGAGGACGCGTGTAATTGCGCGGCGGCACTTTGAATGATCGGCGAGTCACAACACTTTTCCCCGCTTTGAAATTTTTTCGCTGGTCTTGATGGAGGTGGCCTGTAGATTGCTAACATCCATAGGCGTTGTTTGACTGACCGTAAAGGTTCGAGGAGGAGGCTTCCCGTACAGACGGAAGTGTCCCCGATGATAACGGGTCGAGATGACAGGAGACGTAGGGGTCGAATCTGCTAGGGCCCCATGCACCAATCTGCCCGTTGCGGCAAGTACAGTTGATATAACAGGAGACATGGGCGATGTGTCGGCGTCCGTAGGAGAAGGAGGAGAGTAGAATGGCTCCGACAGATGATGGACATCTGGTTCCTGCATGGGCACGTCTCCTGGTGGCGTCCGTTCTTGTACTGGCACCGAGATGACGGTGAGAGGGCTGCGTTGTGAGTAATAAGAGATGCAATGATCCTGAGCGTCAGGTAGAGCCGAAGGTGGTGTAGCGGCATTCGGAAAAGGCGTTGCCGGCACACGAGGCCGAAGTTGGTCCGAATGATGCACTGCAACCCCCGTGTTTGTCTGGATTTCATACAGGCATAGGCCACGGTGTCGTAAGATGCGACCCGGACTCCATTTTGGCCGCCTGCCATATCCTCATACCCAGACAAGGTTGTCGGCGGTGAACCGGCCAAGCAAAGGCACCCGCGGCCATGAGGTGGAAGGCCGCAGAAGATGAAGTAGCGTGCGGGGCTGTCGGCCATGTAAGAGCTCAGCTGGGCTGTGGTCGCCCATGGGGGTGAAACGGTAAGAAGCCAGAAACTGGAGAAATGCATTATCAGCAACAGAAGAAGTCAGGAGTTTTCGCATCTGAGCCTTAAATGTGCAGACCAGTCGTTCAGCCTCACCGTTTGATTGTGGATGGAACAGAGGGGCCGTGACATGCATAACGCCGTGACAAGCACAAAAATCCGCAAATTCAGAAGAGGCAAATTGCGGACCATTATCAGTAACAAGAGTAGAGGGAAGGCCTTCCAAAGAAAAATTGTGGGTGAGAGCACTTATGGTTGCCGCGGTGGTAGGCGACGTGCAACGGACAATGAAATGAAAGTAGGCGTCAATTACGAGGAGCCAATAAGTACCTAAAACAGGTCCCACGAAGTCAGCATGAATGCACTCCCAGGGCTTCCCAGGCGAAGGCCATGGGGACAAAGATGACTTCGGGGCGGCGGCCTGTGACGCACAAGGGCCGCAAGCAGCGACCATGTGTGCTATTTCAGAGTCGATGCCAGGCCAGTACACATGACGGCGCGCCAGAGATTTTGTGCGAGACACACCCCAGTGCCCTTGGTGAAGGAGGCACAAGACTGAAGCATGCAAAGACGCAGGTACCACCACATGCGGCGAAGCATTGTCAGTGGAAAGGAGGATAACACCATCTCTAGCCGTGAGGCATTAGCGTAAAGTGTAGTAGTTCCGCAATGGGTCAGAAGTCTTAGCGGATGGACGCTCTGGCCAACCCTTCTGAATACAGCGTAAAACCCGGGAGAGGGTAGGATCAGAACCCATAGCAGCTGCCAGCTGGTCGCCGGTGATGGAGAATCCGTCCACAACCCACTGCTTGGCAACATCCCGGTCGAAACACAAAGGTTCGTCCCTATCCAATGCCAGATCAGGACCCATGGGAAGGCGAGACAGTGCATCAGCATTCGCATGTTGGTCTGTTGGCTGGAAATGAATCTCATATTGGAAACGAGACAAGTAAAGAACCCAACACTGGAGGCAGTGTGCAGCAATAGTCAGAAAATGACGATGATGGATGAAACAAGGAAACAAGTGGTTTGTGATCCGTAAAAAGGTGACATTTGGATCCGTAGAGAAAAACACCAAACTTATGAAGAGCATAAATAATGGCCAAAGCTTCTTTTTCAATTTGAGAATACTTTTGTTGGCCATCTGTGAGTGTTTTGGAGGCATAAGCAATGGGTTGTTCAGAGCCGTCAGAAAAACGGTGCGCAAGGACTGCACCGACCCCGTATTGAGAGGCATCCGTGGCAAGAACAAGATGTTGGCCAGGTCGATAAGTAGCCAGGCACGGGGCCTGTTTCAGCATAGTCTTTAATTTCTGGAAAGCCGCATCGCATTATGCGGACCAGTGAAAAGGCGCGTTTTTATGCAACCGGCGATGCAACGGCTGAGCCACTGACGCAGCAGATGCTAAAAACTTGTGATAGTATGCTACTTTCCCCAAGAAGGCCTTCAGTTCCTTAACAGATGTAGGGCGAGGAAGGTCATTGATCACAGCGACAGTTTGCTGAAGCGGACTAATACCATCCCGAGGGAGTTGAAAGCCCAAGTACATGATAGATGCCTGAAAAAATTGTGATTTCTGAAGATTACACTTAAGACCGGCAGTCTGTAAGACATGAAAAAGTGTGCGGAGGTTCTGAAGATGTTCTTCAGAGCTGGAGCCAGTGACAACAATGTCGTCCATGTAATTTACACTCCCAGGGACAGGGAGTAATAAGTGTTCCAAGAATCGCTGAAAGAGAGCAGGGGCGCTGGCTACCCCAAATGGCAATCGTTGGTACTGATAGAGGCCGAAAGGCGTGTTAAGGACCAGAAACTGCTGGGAAGCAGTGTCGAGAGGAAGCTGATGATAAGCTTCTGACAGGTCAATTTTAGAAAAATACTGGCCTCCAGCAAGTTTAGTGAACAATTCTTGAGGTCCGGACGTAGGGTAAGTGTCGATGAGGCATTGCGCATTTACAGTGGCTTTAAAATCGCCACAGAGACGAATATCACCATTCGGCTTAGCAACGACGACAGGAGAGGACCACTCACTGGAAATGACAGGAAGCAAGACCCCTGAAGTAGTGAGACGATCCAGCTCCCGTTTTATCCGATCACAAAGGCCCACTGAATGGGCTGAGCCCGAAAAAACTTAGGCCGAGCAGTGGGTTTGAGCGTGATATGAGCTACAAAATCGTTGGCATGGCCTAACATAGGAGAAAAAAGGGACGAAAATGTCATCGACAAGGAATCCAATTGAGCATACGGAATAGCATCAGAGACGATATTGACAGAGTCATCTATGAAGAACCCAAAAACGCGAAAGTCATCAAAACCAAAAAGATAGCATCAGAGACGATATTGACAGAGTCATCTATGAAGAACCCAAAAACGCGAAAGTCATCGAAACCAAAAAGATTCTCTGCGTTACTATGGTTGACCACAAATATGGGAATACTGCAAACGACGGATTTGTAAGATACCTCAGTATCAAATTGTCTCAAGAGAGAATTCTTCTGTTTATTGTACGTCCATAATTGCCAAATGACAGGTGATAGGAGTGGTGAACCCAACTGAAGATACGTCTGAGAATTAATGATAGTGGCAGCAGAACCAGTATCCACCTGCATGCGAACATCCTGACCAAGTATTTGGACAGTGAAGAATAACTTCCCTGAAAGGGAAGAAGTACAATTGACAGACAACACAGAATCAGAATCAGCATCATGTTCATGAAGATCATGTATGCGGTCGGATTTGCAAACCGAAGACACATGACCCCTCTTTTTGCAATTGTGACACACAGCCCAATGTTGGGGACAATCCTCGCATGAATGTTTCGTAAAACACCGCGGACATGACGGAAGTTGCCGGGGGTTTTGCTGCAGTTTCTTAGAGTGTTGTTTACGGTTAGGCTGAGGCTGCGCGTGGGAGCGTACTGCGGCCACGTCGGCTGGCGAGGATGCATCACACGCGCCGTCAACAGCGCACATAGGTTGTATTTCCCTGACGTCACCCCACACTTCTATTTGCGCCCCAGCGACGCGAGAAATTTCAAAAGACTGTGCGATGGATAGGACTTCATCTAGAGTCGGATTTGCCAACTGAAGGGCATGTTGCTTAACTTCTTTGTCGGGCGCCGACCGGATAATAGCATCCCGTACCATGGAATCGACATAGGATTCTTTGTGAATGTCAGTAACAAATTGACACTTTCGGCTGAGGCCGTGAAGTTCATCCAAGAGCGATAGGATTGATGCGGTTGTGTTTGACAACGATAAAAGGCAACACGAGAGGCTACCACATGCGTTTGCTTTTGAAAATAGACAGACAGAAGTGAGCACATTTCAGCAAAGGACAAAGATGCAGGATCTTTCAAAGGAGCCAATTGCAACAACAACCAATACATTCAAGGTGAAATCCAGGAAAGGAACAGAGACTTACATGTTTGTTCGACCCTGACATGAAATGCCAAGAAGTGCTGTCGAAGACATTTTTCATAATCAGACCAGTCTTCCACCGTCTCGTCGTAAGGAGAAAAAGGTGGTATAGACAACGATGAGAAATGTCCCGCATTTGATGCCCCGACGAAATCGTGAATCGCCGATGTTAGAAGCGTTTGCTGTTCAATGAGACCTTGCAATAGTTGCTCGACAGTAGCCAATATATTTCAAAACGACACAACACATATAAGTCACTGAGCAAGTTGACAAAGCAAGACATGTGTACACGGTAACATTCGAATGAGCACTGAGTCCAAGTCTAGCGGCCGCTGGCTGGATGGCCACTTAGGTGGCGCGGCTGCTGCATGGCTGGCAGACAGCGCCGCATGTAGAGGACGCGCGTAATTGCGCGGTGGCACTCTGAATGATCGGCGAGTCACAACACTTTCCTTCAAGGGGCACCACACAGACATGCAGAATTTTTTGCAAGAAATTGCTGCCATTTGATTGCTAACTGTTTCTTTATTTTACACAATCATGATTTCAGCTTTATAGCCATTCTCAAGTGCATGTAGAACAGCCAGTAAAAAAAAAAAAAAACACCCACCAACGTATTTCTGTTCTTATAGGCCAGCTGTCATATTACAGGATGTGAGTACATATTGAAGATACATAATATGGCTGACATGTGCACAGTGGAAAACAACTAACACACAGTTTGGGATCTTTAACAGCCAATATCTTCCTGTAACATGTGTTTATCACTTCTGCTGTGGTGGGCAAAATGTCAGACAGAATGAACCTCTTTTCGGGACATGATTTTGTTACAACTTGTTCTTGGTTCCTGCCATCCACCTGGCCTTAATTCACATTAATTTCTTCAGTCTCAGCATTCCTTCTTAGTAACTACTCCTTTCTTCACTCCCTTTCAGTTTTCCATATCTTTTACTTTCTGTCCTGTCTATTTTTCTCTGCCCTCCATCTCTTACATACTTAGCTTTCCGCTCTTGCATGATGATTTTGTCAGTAACCTCTGTCTTGCTTATTACCCTTTCTTCCAACTGAGGCTTGTAGGTTTTCAAATCTTGTACAATGCACTCTCCAACAATCCGTCTTCCCTTCTCATCCCATCCGGTAGGTCTCCCCTGCCCCATGATGCTGGATGACTTTTCAGAAGTCTCCCTATTTTCTAAACCTTGCCAGCCCTCTTCCTTCCGCTTCAACTCTTCTGCCACAAGAAGGAGTCACTGGCTTTGAAATCTTGTACATTTAGTTAACATTTACATACGTTTTCTCCTGAAGCTGCTTGATGAGTAAATTTTTTTATCTCTACAATTACACTTTAGATAGCTGGGATTTTATATCTCATAAGACACGTAACTGAAAAGAATAATGGCCATCACTATTTTTCAGCCTCTCACAAATAAGCCAGGTATGCTAGTGGACTATTAAACAGACAGCACAGGCCAATAGAATACATCGAAAGTATACGTTTAAGTTATTACACAAAATTCATTTCCACTCAAAGAGAACATATATAACTGCATTAAAAATGTGCCACAGGTTCATAGAACCACCCTTGGAATATTGTGTTCTGATCTAGAATAGTGTCAACAGTGTGCTTAAACAAAAGTTATGAAACGAACAAAAATGAAAAATACCCTCAAGAAAACAATACAGAGAGAAACTAAAGATCACAGGATTCCAACTACCAAGAGCTGTAAATATAAGATTAGACTAAATTAAATGTACTTTTTGTTCCAGTAAATCCACGGTGAGGAGATCCTCCAGGATGTAGAACATGTTAGAAAAACAAGAATACACATTAAAAGAAAAACAAATATGGTACACTGAGATGACAAAACTCATGGGATAGCGATAAATGCATATACAGATGGTGGTAGTATCGTGCATGCAATGTATAAAAGGGCAGTGCATTGGCAGATCTGTCATTTGCACTAAAGTGATTCATGTGAAAAGCTTTCCAATGTGATTATGGCTGCATGATGGAAATAATAGACTTTGAATGCAGAATGACAGTTGGAGCTACATGCATGGGACATTTCATTTTGGAAATTAATTGGGAATTCAGTATTCCGTGATCCATAGTGTCAAGAGCATGCTGAGAATACGAAATTTCAGACATTACCTCTCAACCCAGACAATGCAGTGGCCGACAGCCTTCACTTAATGACCGAGAAAAGTGGTGTTTGTGTACAGTTGTTAATGATAATTGACAAGCAACACTGCATGAAACAACTGCAGAACTCAATGAGGGATGTACGACGAATGTATCCATTAGGACAGCGTTGTGAAATTTGAAATTAATGGGCTATAGCAGCAGACGACCTACACAAGTGCCTTTGCTAACAGCATGACATCACCAGCAGCACCTCTCCTAGCTTGTGACCATATTGGTTGGACCCTAGACGAATGAAGAATCATGGTCTGGTCAGATGAGTCCTGATTTCAGTTAATAAGAGCTGATGGTGGGGTTTGACTGTGGTGCAGATTTCACGAAGCCATGGACCAAAGCTGTCAACAAGGCACTGTGCAAGCTGGCAGAGGCTCCATAATAGTGTGGGCTGTGTTTACATGGAATGGACTGATAATTGACTGGAAATGGTTATGTTTAGCTACTTGAAGACCATTTGCAGCCATTCATGGACTTCACATTCCAAAACGACAATGAAGTTTTTATGGATGACAATGTGGCATGTCATCAGGCCACAACTGTTTGTCATTGGTTTGATAAGCATCCTGGACAATTCAACCAACTTGTTTGGCCATCCAGATCACCCAACATGAACCCCTTCAAACATTTATGGAACATAATCAAGGGGTCAGGTCATTCACAAAATCCTCCACTGGGAACACTTTCACAGTTATGGAAGGCTATATAGGCACTATGGCTCAATATTTCTGCACGGGACTTTCGATGGCTTGATGAGTCCATTCCATGTCAAGTTGCTGCAGTACTCCAGGCAAAAGGAGGCTTTACATGATATTAGGAGGTATCCTATGACTTTTGTCATGTCAATGTAATGTACCTTCCACAAATACCAAGAGAAATGGTCCTCATGGACGTGGAACAAGTAAAGAAATTTTAAAAAAATTTTCCTTTAAAAGGTAGAATATAACTTGTCACAAGACATAAGAAACCCTGTATTGTTGGAGCCACATAGCATGGGTTTTATCACAAGAGAACAGATGATTATTAATACTAAACGGAAGAATGATTACTAGACAGAAAGCAAACTTTTAAAATTTCTAAACATAGACCCAGCAGGGACAGGTAGTATTTTCTACCACTTCCACACAATATAAAGATTATGAAAAACACATCATCTTTACTTTATTCTGATTTGTTCATACAGCACAACACACTACAAGTATCCAAGTCAACATAGCAGACAACACTTATCAATTTTTAATAACATGTATGTTTATGTACAAGTTTCAACTATGTTCAAATAATGGAAAATTCTGGATGGGATAATGATAATATTATGAAAAGGATAGATTGCCACTCACCATACAGTGGAGATGCTGAGTTGCAAATAGGCACAACAAAAAGAGTATCAAAAGAGTAAGCTTTCACTCAAAAAGGCCTTCATTGGAATTGGACAATATGCACATACACTCTTACGTAAATCCAACTCACACACACATGACCACAGTCTCTGCCTGGCCTTGGCAGCCAGAAAATATGGTCATGTGTGTGAGAGTTGCATCTGTGTGTGTGTGTGTGTGTGTGTGTGTGTGTGTGTGTGTGTGTTGTTTGGTTCTGATAAAGGCCTTTGTGGCCAAAATCTTACTTTTTTACAGTGAAAACCACAGCACTGCTGATAGGAACAGTGAAAATTGAAAACAGTACTCCATATTCCTAGCTATTGGGACAATACAAGGGGTAGTCAAAGATTTAATCACCATCTTGAAAAATAAAGTTATGTAATTAATTGTTTCTTGTTTGCAGATATATGTCTGCACTCCTGGTACACACTGAAATCAAGCACCACAGTGCCATAGCACCACAGTGCCATAGCACACTGCTAGAGGACCTGAAACAATGCTAGAGGACCTGAAACAAAATGGCACTGATCGTCAGATATTACTGTCATTCAATGATGTGGCCTCTCCAAGTACTGAGCTCAGGTATATCTGTAACTTCATTTTCCATGAGAAACAGTCTTGGGTGACATTCAGCCAGCTATCTCCACTGAACTTCTGTAGGTCTTTGTCCCATTGGTCTGGCTGTGTTTCTCACTGTTTGTCTTTGTTTCTTGAACTCCATTCCTATGCCATCTTTGTCCATTGGTCATCATTTGTCCGGTTACATGGCTGGACCATTGTACATTTCCAACCACACTCCATTTATTTACACATAACATTTGTTTTGGAAAGATATACGTTCAGTCACACTGCCTGACATTCTGAGGTGAGACCCACTACCTACATCTACATCTATACTCTGTGAACCACTACGAAGAGCATGACAGAGGGTATGTCCCACTGTACCAGTAAAGTAATCCACAAATCTCAGTTTGTTAAATCTTTTCCCATTGATTCTAATTTCTGATCCTTCCCATCTCAATTCTGACATTGCCATTTATAGGAGGCAGAGGACAACTTGTGGGAGATAGTTGCTATAACACCAAGTCAAACAATTATATTTCTAGGACAACACAATACATGTAAGTGACAGATCACAAAAACGAAGTAAGATGTGTGTACACTGGGACAGTCAAATCAACACCGCGTCCAAGTCTAGCGGCCGCTGGCTGGCTGGCCACTTAGGTGGCGCGGCTGCTGCATGGCTGGCAGACAGCACCGCATGTAAAGGATGCGCGTAACTGCGCGGCAGCACTTTGAAAGATTGGAGTAGCAACACTTTTCCCCATTTCAATTTTTTGCACTGGTCTTGATGGAGGTGGCCTGTAGATTGCTAACATCCATAGGTGTTGTTTGACAGGCTGTAAAGTCTCGACGAGGAGGCTACCAGTACGGACGGAAGTGTCCCCGATGATAACGGGTCGAGATGACAGGAGACGTGGGGGTTGTATCTGCTGGAACCCCGTGCCCCAATCTGCCCATTGTGGCAAGTCTGGGTGTTATAACAGGAGACATGGACGATGTGTCGGCGTCCGTAGGAGAAGGAGGTGAGAAGATTGGCTCCGACAGATGATGGTCATCCGGTTCCTGTATGGACACGTCTCCTGATGGCGTCCGTTCTTGTACTTGCACCAAGATGACGGTGAGAGGGCTGCGTTGTGAGTAATGAGAGATGCCAAGATCCCGAGCGTCAGGTAGAGCCAAAGGTGGTGTAGCACCATTCAGAACAGGCGCTGCTGCCACACGAGGTCGAAGCTGGTCCGAATGACACACTGCAACCCCCGTGTTCGTCTGGATTTCATACAGGCATCGGCCATGGTGTCGTAAGATGCGGCCAGGACTCCATTTTCGCCGCCTGCCATACCCCTGTACCCATACAAGGTCGCCGGCAGTGAACCGGCCAAGCGAAGGCACCCGCGGCCGTGAGGTGGAAGGCCGCAGAAGATGAAGTAGCATGCGGGGCTGTCGGCCATGTAAGAGCTCAGCCAGGCTGTGGTCACCCATGGGGGTGAAACGGTAAGAAGCCAGAAATTGCAGAATTGCATCATCAGCAGCAGAAGAAATCAGGAGTTTCCTCATCTGAGCCTTAAATGTGCGGACCAGCCGTTCAGCCTCACCATTAGACTGGGGATGGAAAGGAGGGGCCGTGACATGCATGACGCCGTGACAGGCACAAAAATCCGCAAAATCGGAAGAGGCAAATTGCAGACTATTATCAGTAACAAGAGTAGAGGGAGGGCCTACCAAAGAGAAAATGCGAGCTAGAGCATTGGTGGTTGCCGCGGTGGTAGGTGACATGCAACGGACAATGAAAGGAAAGTTAGAGTAGGTGTCAATAACAAGAAGCCAATAAGTACCTAAAAAGGTCCCATGAAGTCAGCATGAATACACTCCCAGGGCTTCCCAGGCGAAGGCCATGGGGACAAAGATGACTTCGGGGCGGCGGCCTGTGACGCACAAGGGCCGCAGGCAGCGACCATGTGTGCTATTTCAGAGTCGATGCCGGGCCAGTACACATGACGGCGTGCCAAATATTTGGTACGAGACACCCCAGTGTCCGTGGTGAGGCAGGCGCAAAACTGAAGCACGTGAAGACACAGGCACCACAACACGCGGCAAAGCATTGTCTGTGGAAAGGAGGATAACACCATCCCTAGCCGTGAGGCGGTAATGCAAAGCATAGTAGTTTTGCAACTGATCAGAAGTCTTAGTGGACGGACAATCTAGCCAACCCCTCTGAATACAGTGTAAAACCCGGGAGAGGGTAGGATCAGAACCTGTAGTAGCCGCCAGCCGGTCCCCGGTGATGGGGAACCTGTCCACAACCAGCTGCTCGGCAACATCCAGGTGGAAACATGTAAGTTCGTCCCTATCGAATGCCAGATCAGGACCCATGGGGAGGTGAGACAGTGCATCAGCATTCACATGTTGAGCAGTCGGCGAGAAATGAATCTCATAATTGAAACAAGACAAGTAAAGAGCACAATGCTGGAGGCGGTGTGCAGCCTTGTCGGGAAGTGACGTTGATGGATGAAACAAGGAAACAAGTGGCTTGTGGTCCGTAACAAAATGAAATTTGGATCCATAGAGAAAAAAACCAAACTTATGAAGAGCATAAATAATGGCCAAAGCTTCTTTTTCAATTTGAGAATACTTTCGTGGGGCATCCATGAGCGTTTTGGAGGCGTAAGCAATGGTCGTCAGAAAAATGGTGCGCAAGGACTGCACCAACCCCATATTGAGATGCATCCATGGCAAGAACAAGATGTTGGCCAGGTAGATAAGTAGCCAGGCACGGGGCCTGTTTCAGCATAATCTTCAGTTTCTGGAAAGCTGCATTGCATGATGCGGACCAGTGAAAGGGCATGTTTTTATGCAACAGGTGATGCAACCGTTGAGCCACCGAAGCAGCAGACGGTAAAAACCTGTGATAGTATGCTATTTTCCCCAAGAAGGCCTGCAGTTCCTTAACAGATGTAGGGTGAGGAAGGGCATCGATTGCAGTGACAGTTTGCTGAAGTGGACGAATACCATCCCGAGAGAGTTGAAATCCCAAGTACGTGATAGATACCTGAAAAAATTGTGATTTCTGAAGGTTACACTTAAGACCGGCAGTCTGTAAGACATGAAAAAGTGTGCGGAGGTTCTGAAGATGTTCTTCAGTGGTGGAGCCAGTGACAACAATGTCATCCATGTAATTTATACACCCAGGGACAGGGAGCAATAATTGTTCCAAGAATCGCTGAAAGAGAGCAGGGGCGCTGGTAATCCCGAATGGCAATCGTTGGTATTGATAGAGGCCGAAAGGCGTGTTAAGGACCAGAAAGTGCCGGGAAGCAGCATCGAGAGGAAGTTGATGATATGCTTCTGACAGGTGAAGTTTAGAAAAATACTGGTCTCGAGCAAGGTTAGTGAACAATTCTTCAGGTCGGGGCATAGGATACGTGTCGATGAGGCATTGAGCATTTACAGTGGCTTTGAAATCGTCACAGAGACAAATATCACCATTTGGCTTAGCAACGACAACAACAGGAGAGGACCACTCACTGGAAGTGACAGGAAGCAAGACCCCTGAAGCAGTGAGACGATCCAGCTCCTGTTTGACCCGTTCACGAAGGGCCACAGGAATGGCCGATCCCGAAAAAACTTAGGCCGAGCAGTGGGTTTGAGCGTGATATGAGCTACAAAATTGTTTGCACCGCCTAACCCAGGAGAAAAAAGGGCCGAAAATGTCGTTGACAAGGAAATCAGTTGAGCATAAGGAATGGCATCAGAGACGATATTGACAGTCATCTATGGCGAACCCAAAAACGCGAAAGTCATCGAAACCAAAAAGATTCTCCACGTTACTATGGTCGACCACAAATATGGGAACAGTGCGAACGATGGATTTGTAAGATATCTCAGCATCAAATTGTCCCAAGACAGAAATCTTCTGTTTATTGTACATCCGTAATTGCCTAGTGACAGGTGATAGGATTGGAGAACCCAACTGAAGATACGTCTGAGAATTGATGATAGTGGCTGCAGAACCAGTATCCAGTTGCATGCGAACATCCCGACCAAGTATTTGGACAGTGAGGTATAACTTCCCTGAAAGGGAAGAAGTACAATTGACAGACAACACAGCAGCAGAATCAGCATCACACTCATGAACATCAGGTATGCGGCCAGATTTGCAAACGGAGGACACATGACCCCTCTTTTTGCATTTGTGACACACGGCCCAACGTTGGGGACAATCCTCCCATGAATGTTTCGTAAAACACCGCGGACATGAAGGAAGTTGCCGGGGGTTTTGCTGTAGTTTCCTAGAGGTTTGTTGACGGTTAGGCCGAGGCTGCGCTTGGGAGCGTACTGCAGCCACGTCGGCCGGCGGGGACACGCTGCACGCTGCGTCAACAGCGCACAGAGGTTGTATTTCCCCGACGTCACCCCACGCCTCTATTTGCGCCCCAGTGACACGAGAAATTTCAAAAGACTGCAAGATGGATAGGACCTCATCGAGAGTCGGATTCACCAATTGAAGGGCACGTTGGTTAACTTCTTTGGTGGGCGCCGACGGGATAATAGGATCCCGTACCATGGAATTGGCGTAGGATTCTTTGTGAACTTCAGTAACAAATTGACACTTTTTACTGAGGCCTTGAAGTTCAGCAGCCCAAGTGCGATAGGATTGATTCGGTTGTTTTTGACAATGATAAAAGGCAACACAAGAGGCTACCAAATGCGTATGCTTTTGAAAATATATGGACAGAAGTGAGCACATTTCAGCAAAGGACAAAGACGCAGGATCTTTCAAGGGAGCCAATTGCGACAACAACTGATACATTTGAGGTGAAATCCATGAAAGGAACAGAGACTTACATGTTTGGTCATCCGCGATATGAAATGCCAGGAAGTGCTGTCGAAGACGTTTTTCGTAATCTGACCAGTCTTCCGCCGTCTCGCCATAAGGAGGAAAAGGAGGGATAGACAACGACTTAAGATGCCCTGCATTGGATGCTGCGATGAAATCACGAATCGCCGATGTGAGAAGCGTTTGCTGTGCAATGAGACCTTGCAATAGTTGCTCTAAAGTAGCCATGGAAACCCGTGGGTCAACGATGAAAGAGAAAAATTCACTACCTCGTCGCCAATTGCTATAACGTCAAATCGAACAATTATATTTCTAGGACAACACAATACACGAAAGTCACAGATCACATAAACGAAGTAAGACATGTGTACACTGGAACAGTCAAATCAACACCGCGTCCAAGTCTAGCAGTCCCTGGCTGGCTGGCCACTTAGGTAGTGTGGCTGCTGCATGGCTGGCAGACAGCGCCGCATGTAAAGGACGTGCGTAACTGCGCGGCGGCACTTTGATAGATCGGCGAGTCATAATAATAGTATCACCTCATTTCCGTCCTATGTGGATTGGAAAGTCTTAAGTTGGTTCCCTGACCCTAACAAAAGCTGTAGAAGTTTTGTATATATGGACAGGATTTTAGTATCCACCTCTACCCCTTTCTCAGCTAAGGTTTGTACAGCAGCAGAATGGTTAGGTAAATCAAAGGCCTTTCTAAAATCTGCAAAAGCTATACACAGAGGCATCTGATATTCATTTGCTCCACTTACCACTTCCCAGAGAGCGTAAATGTCATCTAGCATGCAGAAGTTGCCGTGGAATCTAACTTTCTCTGTGGGTTGAGATGTGTCAAGGATGGAACTGATATGATTTAAGAGTATTCTCATAACAACTTTGTACTAAACATGGAGTAGACTTATGAGATGATAGTTTCCTTTCTTGTAGAGCAGTGTTATTTGCTTTGATCCATGAGCTTGGAACTGATTCACAATCAACAGATAAAGTAAAGATTTATGACAAATAGACTATCATTTGCTAATAAATTTTCTGAATCGTAAGGAGGAAGAATGCGCAGCAATCCACCATATGACAATGGTTAGGTGGGGTGGATGCTTCCAATGTGGCCAAACAAGTCTGAATGATAAAGAACAAATTGGCAGGCAATGTCTTTGTGAAGGACCAGGAATTGGAAGGGAAATGCAGGCCCTGGTGCAAAGAAACAAAGTCAACAAGTCCCAACCAATTTCTCTTCCTTCCCTGAAAGAGGAACCAATTATTCCAAAATCTAGGAGTATTGCTTTCTGTTTCTGCATTTACGGTTTGTTTTTATGAAAGAATGCTTCTACTCATGTTATTAGTCTTTCTTCAGACCCATTCTCTGTGTGTTGTACAATGTTACTGTATGCGCATTATATGTCACAGTACTTAAGTATAGAGAATAAACGAAGAAAGTTAATCTCACGAAAGAGATAGTAGATGATACACAATATACAAACACACACACACACACACACACACACACACACACACATATTTACTCTTCAAATGGCAGTAAGCTTCGTATATTTTTAACAAATCTGCTGTTAACATGAGCAACATATTCTCTCAATTAATGTTAAATTACGGTACTTCATAACAAAGTTTAAACAAACCTGATGCTTTCCACAACTGTGCATTTGTCAATAATGGTAATAGTATTTTTTGTGCACCAATAGTTTGCATGTACTTTTCAACAATGTTAATAAGTTTTTGCAAAGCTCTTTCTCCAAGAGGTAACAGATGAAAAAATCCTGGGCTAGCAGCTCTTATAAAGCCCATGTCCAGCATCAGCTAGAAGAACAGAGGAACATAATATTAAATTGGACAGGAGGGGAGGTACAGTCACTGCCTTTAAATTCAATTGTCAGGCATTAATAATGATATTTAGTGTGATGATATTCACTACAATAATTGTTTCACTTATCACATAATGTATGCACAGAGTTTTGTAGCAACTGAAAGTGCAAATGTTCCTCTTTGTTTTGTTTTATTAACTCCATTTATTCTCAGCACTGAAATGAAACTAAAATAGAATACATAATCTCAATATATTACCTTCGCTATGTATTACTGATACTCTTTACTAGTTGTGAGTATCAGCATACATATGGATGACAACTGTAGTGAAGTGGTGCCCTGTCCCACTAAAGATGAAATGCTGCTGATGAACTGCACTTCTTCCTCAATTTCAGTAATACACTTGCATCACCCAAAGAAGTACCATTTTCCATAAAAGCTTTATAATCAAAAAATCTTTTTGTTGAGATAAAAAAATCAACAAAGTCTACTAAAGTGGGTTTTCACGAAACAAATTACTAATAATGGAATATTTCCAAACTGGTTGAAATATGCCACTGTACAAGAAGGTGGATAAAGAAATATTCTCCAACATTTTAGAAAAGGTTAAGTATGAGTAGTGTATTGAGACTGATGACAAATAATACACTGTCTAAGTTACAATTTAGAGTTTTACTTTTTAAAAAATATGTTCCAAGTCTGTCAAGAACTCTTTAGTAAGTCTCTGTTAAGTATATTGATTCTTGTATAGCACAAGCTTTTGCTGCTGGAATCAGTCTCCACAAAATTCTTCTGGGTTGCAGATCTGGCCAGACTATATTGCAATTTTGACATGTTCCTCACCCATGAGAATCACCTCATTTTTGGGTCTATGGAATGAAAACTGAACCTAATCTAATCTTTGGTCACCATTGTGTGTACCTTCATCAGCTTTGGGAATACTACTATCACAATGCAACTCTAACATACTGCCATCATTACAGCTTCTACAACTCTTCAAAAGGAGTAAATAAAATTTGTTGACTGTGTGGATGACTGGTGCAGGAGGGAAAGAGCTAAGATTCTTTATCAAACATAGTTTATGATGGAATTTTATTGGTCTAAATGAACAAGTCATACTGGTGCATCTTTTGTGATGTGGTGCTACTCCCACAATGTCAGATATTGGCTAGGATGGGTCACTGCACTGTGCACCTTTTGCAGAAGTGTTGACAGGTGTGTGTGATGGGGTGGGTTGGTTAGTAGTTACATTTTCTATAGAGACAGGAATGATTTTTTTTATTGATATGATGTCGAAGAAGTCAGTTTACAAGATATGTATAGATATTAGTTTCAGTGGATGGGCACATGCTGCCCATTTACAAGTTCCTAAATTTAATGTTAATGAACATATTCAGTGACTTACCAAACGAAAGCGCTGGCAGGTCGATAGACACACAAACAAACACAAACATACACGCAAAATTCAAGCTTTCGCAACAAACTGTTGCCTCATCAGGAAAGAGGGAAGGAGAGGGAAAGACGAAAGGATGTGGGTTTTAAGGGAGAGGGTAAGGAGTCATTCCAATCCCGGGAGCGGAAAGACTAACCTTAGGGGGGAAAAAAGGACGGGTATACACTCGCACACACACACACATATATATACAGACACAGCTTGTGTCTGTATATGTGTGTGTGCGTGTGTGCGAGTGTATACCCGTCCTTTTTTCCCCCTAAGGTTAGTCAATCCGCTCCCGGGATTGGAATGACTCCTTACCCTCTCCCTTAAAACCCACATCCTTTCGTCTTTCCCTCTCCTTCCCTCTTTCCTGATGAGGCAACGGTTTGTTGCGAAAGCTTGAATTTTGTGTGTATGTTTGTGTTTGTTTGTGTGTCTATCGACCTGCCAGCGCTTCCGTTTGGTAAGTCACATCATCTTTGTTTTTAGATATATTTTTCCCACGTGGAATGTTTCCCTCTATTATATTGAACATATTCAGTCCTACTCATGCAACTCTCTCCCTCCCTCTCTCTCTCTCTTACCCCCTTTTTTATGGGCTACTGGTTTTCACATAAAAATTTCTCTCTGAAACAGAAGGAATTGTCCAGAAGAAATGATTTTAAGTTAGATTTAAAACTTGCTTTGCTACCTGTCAGACATTTTATATTATTAGGTATATGAAAAAATATTGTTGATGAATACTGAATGCCTTTCTGAGTAACTAACAGTTTTACTAATGGGTAATAAAGCCCATTTTTTCAAGAATTGCAAGTAACGACATCGCTATTCTGGTCAAATTGTTGACAGATTAATTATTTATGATGAATTTCTTTAGTGTGTGTGTGGGCCCCTCGTACACCAACCTATTTATAGGTCACTTAGAGGATGCCTTCTTGGTTACCCAAGCCTGCCAACCCAAAGTTTGGTACAGATTTAACGAAGACATCTTCATGATCTGGACTCACAGTGAAGAAGAACTCCAGAATTTCCTCTCCAACCTCAACTCCTTTGGTTCCATCAGATTCACCTGGTCCTACTCCAAATCCCATGCCACTTTCCTTGACGTTGACCTCCATCTGTCCACTGGTCAGCTTCACACATCCGTCCACATCAAACCCACCAACAAGCAACAGTACCTCCATTATAACAGCTGCCACCCATTCCATATCAAACAGTCTCTTCCCTACAGCTTAGGTCTTCGTGGCAAAAGAATCTGCTCCAGTCCTGAATCCCTTAACCATTACACCAATAACCTGAAAACAGCTTTCGCATCCCGCAACCACCCTCCCGACCTGGTACAGAAGCAAATAACCAGAGCCACTTCCTCATCCCCTCAAACACAGAACCTCCCACAGAAGAACCCCAAAAGTGTCCCACTTGTGACAGGATACTTTCCGGGACTGGACCAGACTCTGAATGTGGCTCTCCAGCAGGGATACGACTTCCTCAAATCCTGCCCTGAAATGAGATCCATCCTTCATGAAATCCTCCCCACCCCACCAAGAGTGTCTTTCCGCCGTCCACCTAACCTTCGTAACCTCTTAGTTCATCCCTATGAAATGCCCAAACCACCTTCCCTGCCCTCTGGCTCCTACCCTTGGAACTGTCCCCGGTGTAAAACCTGTCCCATGCACCCTCCCACCACCACCTACTCCAGTCCTGTAACCCGGAAGGTGTACATGATCAAAGGCAGAGTCACATGTGAAAGCACCCACGTGATTTACCAACTGACATGCCAACACTGTATAGCCTTCTATGTGGGAATGACCAGCAACAAACTGTCCATTTGCATGAACGGACACAGGCAGACAGCGTTTGTTGTTAATGAGGATCACCCTGTGGCTAAACATGCCTTGGTGCATGGCCAGCACATCTTGGCACAGTGTTACACCGTCTGGGTTATCTGGATACTTTCCACTGACACCAACCTATCAGAACTCTGGCGATGGGAACTTGACCTTCAATATATTCTCTCTTCCCATTACCCACCAGGCCTCAACCTCCGCTAATTTCAAGTTGCCGCCCCTCGTACATCACCTGTCATTCAACAACATCTTTGCCTTTGTACTTCTGCCTTGACTGACATCTCTGTCCAACCTCTTTGCATTTACATATGTCTGCCTATGTCTGTATGTGTGCGGATGGATATGTGTGTGTGTGTGTGTGTGTGTGTGTGTGCGTGTGCGAGTGTATACCTGTCCTTTTTTCCCTCTAAGGTAGGTATTTCCGCTCCCGGGATTGGAATGACTCCTTACCCTCTCCCTTAAAACCCACATCCTTTCGTCTTTCCCTCTCCTTCTCTCTTTCCTGATGAGGCAACAGTTTGTTGCGAAAGCTTGAATTTTGTGTGTATGTTTGTGTTTGTTTGTGTGTCTATCGACCTGCCAGCGCTTCCGTTTGGTAAGTCACATCATCTTTGTTTTTAGATATATTTTTCCCACGTGGAATGTTTCCCTCTATTATATTGAACATATTCAGTCCTACTCATGCAACTCTCTCCCTCCCTCTCTCTCTCTCTCTTACCCCCTTTTTTATGGGCTACTGGTTTTCACATAAAAATTTCTCTCTGAAACAGAAGGAATTGTCCAGAAGAAATGATTTTAAGTTAGATTTAAAACTTGCTTTGCTACCTGTCAGACATTTTATATTATTAGGTATATGAAAAAATATTGTTGATGAATACTGAATGCCTTTCTGAGTAACTAACAGTTTTACTAATGGGTAATAAAGCCCATTTTTTCAAGAATTGCAAGTAACGACATCGCTATTCTGGTCAAATTGTTGACAGATTAATTATTTATGATGAATTTCTTTAGTGTGTGTGTGGGCCCCTCGTACACCAACCTATTTATAGGTCACTTAGAGGATGCCTTCTTGGTTACCCAAGCCTGCCAACCCAAAGTTTGGTACAGATTTAACGAAGACATCTTCATGATCTGGACTCACAGTGAAGAAGAACTCCAGAATTTCCTCTCCAACCTCAACTCCTTTGGTTCCATCAGATTCACCTGGTCCTACTCCAAATCCCATGCCACTTTCCTTGACGTTGACCTCCATCTGTCCACTGGTCAGCTTCACACATCCGTCCACATCAAACCCACCAACAAGCAACAGTACCTCCATTATAACAGCTGCCACCCATTCCATATCAAACAGTCTCTTCCCTACAGCTTAGGTCTTCGTGGCAAAAGAATCTGCTCCAGTCCTGAATCCCTTAACCATTACACCAATAACCTGAAAACAGCTTTCGCATCCCGCAACCACCCTCCCGACCTGGTACAGAAGCAAATAACCAGAGCCACTTCCTCATCCCCTCAAACACAGAACCTCCCACAGAAGAACCCCAAAAGTGTCCCACTTGTGACAGGATACTTTCCGGGACTGGACCAGACTCTGAATGTGGCTCTCCAGCAGGGATACGACTTCCTCAAATCCTGCCCTGAAATGAGATCCATCCTTCATGAAATCCTCCCCACCCCACCAAGAGTGTCTTTCCGCCGTCCACCTAACCTTCGTAACCTCTTAGTTCATCCCTATGAAATGCCCAAACCACCTTCCCTGCCCTCTGGCTCCTACCCTTGGAACTGTCCCCGGTGTAAAACCTGTCCCATGCACCCTCCCACCACCACCTACTCCAGTCCTGTAACCCGGAAGGTGTACATGATCAAAGGCAGAGTCACATGTGAAAGCACCCACGTGATTTACCAACTGACATGCCAACACTGTATAGCCTTCTATGTGGGAATGACCAGCAACAAACTGTCCATTTGCATGAACGGACACAGGCAGACAGCGTTTGTTGTTAATGAGGATCACCCTGTGGCTAAACATGCCTTGGTGCATGGCCAGCACATCTTGGCACAGTGTTACACCGTCTGGGTTATCTGGATACTTTCCACTGACACCAACCTATCAGAACTCTGGCGATGGGAACTTGACCTTCAATATATTCTCTCTTCCCATTACCCACCAGGCCTCAACCTCCGCTAATTTCAAGTTGCCGCCCCTCGTACATCACCTGTCATTCAACAACATCTTTGCCTTTGTACTTCTGCCTTGACTGACATCTCTGTCCAACCTCTTTGCATTTACATATGTCTGCCTATGTCTGTATGTGTGCGGATGGATATGTGTGTGTGTGTGTGTGTGTGTGTGTGTGTGCGTGTGCGAGTGTATACCTGTCCTTTTTTCCCTCTAAGGTAGGTATTTCCGCTCCCGGGATTGGAATGACTCCTTACCCTCTCCCTTAAAACCCACATCCTTTCGTCTTTCCCTCTCCTTCTCTCTTTCCTGATGAGGCAACAGTTTGTTGCGAAAGCTTGAATTTTGTGTGTATGTTTGTGTTTGTTTGTGTGTCTATCGACCTGCCAGCGCTTCCGTTTGGTAAGTCACATCATCTTTGTTTTTAGATATATTTTTCCCACGTGGAATGTTTCCCTCTATTATATTGAACATATTCAGTCCTACTCATGCAACTCTCTCCCTCCCTCTCTCTCTCTCTCTTACCCCCTTTTTTATGGGCTACTGGTTTTCACATAAAAATTTCTCTCTGAAACAGAAGGAATTGTCCAGAAGAAATGATTTTAAGTTACATTTAAAACTTGCTTTGCTACCTGTCAGACATTTTATATTATTAGGTATCTGAAAAAATATTGTTGATGAATACTGAATGCCTTTCTGAGTAACTAACAGTTTTACTAATGGGTAATAAAGCCCATTTTTTCAAGAATTGCAAGTAACGACATCACTATTCTGGTCAAATTGTTGACAGATTAATTATTTATGATGAATTTCTTTAGTGTGTGTGTGGGCCCCTCGTACACCAACCTATTTATAGGTCACTTAGAGGATGCCTTCTTGGTTACCCAAGCCTGCCAACCCAAAGTTTGGTACAGATTTAACGAAGACATCTTCATGATCTGGACTCACAGTGAAGAAAAACTCCAAAATTTCCTCTCCAACCTCAACTCCTTTGGTTCCATCAGATTCACCTGGTCCTACTCCAAATCCCATGCCACTTTCCTTGACGTTGACCTCCATCTGTCCACTGGTCAGCTTCACACATCCGTCCACATCAAACCCACCAACAAGCAACAGTACCTCCATTATAACAGCTGCCACCCATTCCATATCAAACAGTCCCTTCCCTACAGCTTAGGTCTTCGTGGCAAAAGAATCTGCTCCAGTCCTGAATCCCTTAACCATTACACCAATAACCTGAAAACAGCTTTCGCATCCCGCAACCACCCTCCCGACCTGGTACAGAAGCAAATAACCAGAGCCACTTCCTCATCCCCTCAAACACAGAACCTCCCACAGAAGAACCCCAAAAGTGTCCCACTTGTGACAGGATACTTTCCGGGACTGGACCAGACTCTGAATGTGGCTCTCCAGCAGGGATACGACTTCCTCAAATCCTGCCCTGAAATGAGATCCATCCTTCATGAAATCCTCCCCACCCCACCAAGAGTGTCTTTCCGCCGTCCACCTAACCTTCGTAACCTCTTAGTTCATCCCTATGAAATGCCCAAACCACCTTCCCTGCCCTCTGGCTCCTACCCTTGGAACTGTCCCCGGTGTAAAACCTGTCCCATGCACCCTCCCACCACCACCTACTCCAATCCTGTAACCCAGAAGGTGTACATGATCAAAGGCAGAGTCACATGTGAAAGCACCCACGTGATTTACCAACTGACATGCCAACACTGTATAGCCTTCTATGTGGGAATGACCAGCAACAAACTGTCCATTTGCATGAACGGACACAGGCAGACAGCGTTTGTTGTTAATGAGGATCACCCTGTGGCTAAACATGCCTTGGTGCATGGCCAGCACATCTTGGCACAGTGTTACACCGTCTGGGTTATCTGGATACTTCCCACTGACACCAACCTATCAGAACTCTGGCGATGGGAACTTGACCTTCAATATATTCTCTCTTCCCATTACCCACCAGGCCTCAACCTCCGCTAATTTCAAGTTGCCGCCCCTCGTACATCACCTGTCATTCAACAACATCTTTGCCTTTGTACTTCTGCCTTGACTGACATCTCTGTCCAACCTCTTTGCATTTACATATGTCTGCCTATGTCTGTATGTGTGCGGATGGATATGTGTGTGTGTGTGTGTGTGTGTGTGTGTGTGTGTGTGTGTGCGTGTGCGAGTGTATACCTGTCCTTTTTTCCCTCTAAGGTAGGTATTTCCGCTCCTGGGATTGGAATGACTCCTTACCCTCTCCCTTAAAACCCACATCCTTTCGTCTTTCCCTCTCCTTCCCTCTTTCCTGATGAGGCAACGGTTTGTTGCGAAAGCTTGAATTTTGTGTGTATGTTTGTGTTTGTTTGTGTGTCTATCGACCTGCCAGCGCTTCCGTTTGGTAAGTCACATCATCTTTGTTTTTAGATATATTTTTCCCACGTGGAATGTTTCCCTCTATTATATTGAACATATTCAGTCCTACTCATGCAACTCTCTCCCTCCCTCTCTCTCTCTCTTACCCCCTTTTTTATGGGCTACTGGTTTTCACATAAAAATTTCTCTCTGAAACAGAAGGAATTGTCCAGAAGAAATGATTTTAAGTTAGATTTAAAACTTGCTTTGCTACCTGTCAGACATTTTATATTATTAGGTATATGAAAAAATATTGTTGATGAATACTGAATGCCTTTCTGAGTAACTAACAGTTTTACTAATGGGTAATAAAGCCCATTTTTTCAAGAATTGCAAGTAACGACATCACTATTCTGGTCAAATTGTTGACAGATTAATTATTTATGATGAATTTCTTTAGTGTGTGTGTGTGTGGGCCCCTCGTACACCAACCTATTTATAGGACACTTAGAGGATGCCTTCTTAGTTACCCAAGCCTGCCAACCCAAAGTTTGGTACAGATTTAACGAAGACATCTTCATGATCTGGACTCACAGTGAAGAAGAACTCCTGAATTTCCTCTCCAACCTCAACTCCTTTGGTTCCATCAGATTCACCTGGTCCTACTCCAAATCCCATGCCACTTTCCTTGACGTTGACCTCCATCTGTCCACTGGTCAGCTTCACACATCCGTCCACATCAAACCCACCAACAAGCAACAGTACCTCCATTATAACAGCTGCCACCCATTCCATATCAAACAGTCCCTTCCCTACAGCTTAGGTCTTCGTGGCAAAAGAATCTGCTCCAGTCCTGAATCCCTTAACCATTACACCAATAACCTGAAAACAGCTTTCGCATCCCGCAACCACCCTCCCGACCTGGTACAGAAGCAAATAACCAGAGCCACTTCCTCATCCCCTCAAACACAGAACCTCCCACAGAAGAACCCCAAAAGTGTCCCACTTGTGACAGGATACTTTCCGGGACTGGACCAGACTCTGAATGTGGCTCTCCAGCAGGGATACGACTTCCTCAAATCCTGCCCTGAAATGAGATCCATCCTTCATGAAATCCTCCCCACCCCACCAAGAGTGTCTTTCCGCCGTCCACCTAACCTTCGTAACCTCTTAGTTCATCCCTATGAAATGCCCAAACCACCTTCCCTGCCCTCTGGCTCCTACCCTTGGAACTGTCCCCGGTGTAAAACCTGTCCCATGCACCCTCCCACCACCACCTACTCCAGTCCTGTAACCCAGAAGGTGTACATGATCAAAGGCAGAGTCACATGTGAAAGCACCCACGTGATTTACCAACTGACATGCCAACACTGTATAGCCTTCTATGTGGGAATGACCAGCAACAAACTGTCCATTTGCATGAACGGACACAGGCAGACAGCGTTTGTTGTTAATGAGGATCACCCTGTGGCTAAACATGCCTTGGTGCATGGCCAGCACATCTTGGCACAGTGTTACACCGTCTGGGTTATCTGGATACTTCCCACTGACACCAACCTATCAGAACTCTGGCGATGGGAACTTGACCTTCAATATATTCTCTCTTCCCATTACCCACCAGGCCTCAACCTCCGCTAATTTCAAGTTGCCGCCCCTCGTACATCACCTGTCATTCAACAACATCTTTGCCTTTGTACTTCTGCCTTGACTGACATCTCTGTCCAACCTCTTTGCATTTACATATGTCTGCCTATGTCTGTATGTGTGCGGATGGATATATGTGTGTGTGTGTGTGTGCGTGTGCGAGTGTATACCTGTCCTTTTTTCCCTCTAAGGTAGGTATTTCCGCTCCCGGGATTGGAATGACTCCTTACCCTCTCCCTTAAAACCCACATCCTTTCGTCTTTCCCTCTCCTTCCCTCTTTCCTGATGAGGCAACGGTTTGTTGCGAAAGCTTGAATTTTGTGTGTATGTTTGTGTTTGTTTGTGTGTCTATCGACCTGCCAGCGCTTCCGTTTGGTAAGTCACATCATCTTTGTTTTTAGATATATTTTTCCCACGTGGAATGTTTCCCTCTATTGTATTGAACATATTCAGTCCTACTCATGCAACTCTCTCCCTCCCTCTCTCTCTCTCTTACCCCCTTTTTTATGGGCTACTGGTTTTCACATAAAAATTTCTCTCTGAAACAGAAGGAATTGTCCAGAAGAAATGATTTTAAGTTAGATTTAAAACTTGCTTTGCTACCTGTCAGACATTTTATATTATTAGGTATATGAAAAAATATTGTTGATGAATACTGAATGCCTTTCTGAGTAACTAACAGTTTTACTAATGGGTAATAAAGCCCATTTTTTCAAGAATTGCAAGTAACGACATCACTATTCTGGTCAAATTGTTGACAGATTAATTATTTATGATGAATTTCTTTAGTGTGTGTGTGGGCCCCTCGTACACCAACCTATTTATAGGTCACTTAGAGGATGCCTTCTTGGTTACCCAAGCCTGCCAACCCAAAGTTTGGTACAGATTTAACGAAGACATCTTCATGATCTGGACTCACAGTGAAGAAGAACTCCAGAATTTCCTCTCCAACCTCAACTCCTTTGGTTCCATCAGATTCACCTGGTCCTACTCCAAATCCCATGCCACTTTCCTTGACGTTGACCTCCATCTGTCCACTGGTCAGCTTCACACATCCGTCCACATCAAACCCACCAACAAGCAACAGTACCTCCATTATAACAGCTGCCACCCATTCCATATCAAACAGTCTCTTCCCTACAGCTTAGGTCTTCATGGCAAAAGAATCTGCTCCAGTCCTGAATCCCTTAACCATTACACCAATAACCTGAAAACAGCTTTCGCATCCCGCAACCACCCTCCCGACCTGGTACAGAAGCAAATAACCAGAGCCACTTCCTCATCCCCTCAAACACAGAACCTCCCACAGAAGAACCCCAAAAGTGTCCCACTTGTGACAGGATACTTTCCGGGACTGGACCAGACTCTGAATGTGGCTCTCCAGCAGGGATACGACTTCCTCAAATCCTGCCCTGAAATGAGATCCATCCTTCATGAAATCCTCCCCACCCCACCAAGAGTGTCTTTCCGCCGTCCACCTAACCTTCGTAACCTCTTAGTTCATCCCTATGAAATGCCCAAACCACCTTCCCTGCCCTCTGGCTCCTACCCTTGGAACTGTCCCCGGTGTAAAACCTGTCCCATGCACCCTCCCACCACCACCTACTCCAGTCCTGTAACCCAGAAGGTGTACATGATCAAAGGCAGAGTCACATGTGAAAGCACCCACGTGATTTACCAACTGACATGCCAACACTGTATAGCCTTCTATGTGGGAATGACCAGCAACAAACTGTCCATTTGCATGAACGGACACAGGCAGACAGCGTTTGTTGTTAATGAGGATCACCCTGTGGCTAAACATGCCTTGGTGCATGGCCAGCACATCTTGGCACAGTGTTACACCGTCTGGGTTATCTGGATACTTCCCACTGACACCAACCTATCAGACCTCTGGCGATGGGAACTTGACCTTCAATATATTCTCTCTTCCCATTACCCACCAGGCCTCAACCTCCGCTAATTTCAAGTTGCCGCCCCTCGTACATCACCTGTCATTCAACAACATCTTTGCCTTTGTACTTCTGCCTTGACTGACATCTCTGTCCAACCTCTTTGCATTTACATATGTCTGCCTATGTCTGTATGTGTGCGGATGGATATGTGTGTGTGTGTGTGTGTGCGTGTGCGAGTGTATACCTGTCCTTTTTTCCCTCTAAGGTAGGTATTTCCGCTCCCGGGATTGGAATGACTCCTTACCCTCTCCCTTAAAACCCACATCCTTTCGTCTTTCCCTCTCATTCCCTCTTTCCTGATGAAGCAACCTTGGGTTGCGAAAGCTTGATGACTTTGGGTGATCACAACATAATACTCTCAATGCTTGCTTTTGTGCAATAAATATTTTCATTGTAAGTAATGAGTTATGCCAGGAAATAATTCCATAAGACATTATTAAATGGGAATATGCCAATTTTAGGAGGCTGTTTAGTTTGTTTCCAAGAGCAGCACTTACATGAAGAGCAAAAATAGATGAACTTAATTGTTTGATCAGTTTAGTGACTGTTTGTTCCAGTTCCAAGTTTTCACCCAAAAATTTGGAACATTCTACCATGCTTACTGGCTCCTGTTCATATGTTACTTCAGTTATTTGTATGGCTATTTGTTATACAGAACTGAATACAGTGACTTTTCTCAAAACGAAGGGAGAATCCATTTTCAGAGATCCACTTAATGATTTTAAGAAGAACTTTATTAATTTGTTTCATTACTTTCTCTTTAATGAGATTTATTGTAACACAAGTATCATCTGAGAAATGTGCCAGTTCTGCTTGATGAATGTTAAGGAACAGAGGCAGACCAAAAATTGAACCCTGTGTGACTCCTTTCATGATTTCTCTGTCAGCAACTTTTCTCTCCTTCTAACACTGACTAAATTATTCAGCACAACATTTTGCATCCTATTTGAACTACAATTCAAATCATTTTTTTGTATAGTCATAATTTAAGTTCTTCTAAGAGAGTAACATGATCTATACATTCAAACGTCTTGAACAGATCACACAACATACAAACTGGCAATATTTTAAGGCTTGTGATAACTGGTGAGTGAGTGTATAAATGGCATTTTCAGTCATGCAAACCTTCTGGAATCCAAACTGGGGTGTGCCAAGTAAATTGTTTCTGCTGAAATGTAAGACTACACTTGTGTACATTACTTTTCAGAATATTTTTGAAAAAGACACAAGTAAAGAAACTGAGCAGTAATAATTCGAGTCTTTTATGTCACATTTCTTATAATGAGGTTTAACAATGGCATATTTTAATGAGTGAAAAAATTCCTGTGCCAGTGATGCACTACATACACCACTAACAGTATTAATAATATAGTTACGACAACTGCTCAGAATTCTGTTTGAAATTCTATCAACACCATAAGAGCTTTAATTTTTGAGAACTTTTATAATTCTATTAAGTTCAGTGAAGGATGTTGTGCTGTTTATTGTTGCTCAAAGTTTTGTGGAATGACATTTTTAATATGTTCTTGTTGTGACTCGCCGATCATTCAAAGTGCCGCTGCGCAATTACGCGCGTCCTCTACATGCGGCGCTGTCTGCCAGCCATGCAGCAGCCACACCACCTAAGCGGCACGCCAACCAGCGGCCGCTAGACTTGGACTCAGTGCTCATTCGAATGTTACTGTGTTCACATGTCTTGCTTTGTCAACTTGCTCAGTGACTTATATGTGTTGTGTCGTTTTGAAATATATTGGCTACTGTCAAGCAACTATTGCAAGGTCTCATTGAACAGCAAATGCTTCTAACATCGGCGATCCGTGATTTCGTCGCAGCGTCAAGTGCAGGGCGTTTCTCGTCATTGTCTATACCTCCTTACGATGAGACGGTGGAAGACTGGTCTGATTATGAAAAATGTCTTCGACACACTTCTTGGCATTTCATGTCAGGGACGAACAAACATGTAAGTCTCTGTTCCTTTCCTGGATTTCACCTCAAATGTATCGGTTGTTGTCGCAATTGGCTCCTTTGAAAGATCCTGCATCTTTGTCCTTTGCTGAAATGTGCTCACTTCTGTCTGTCTATTTTCAAAAGCAAACGCATGTGGTAGTCTCTCATGTTACCTTTTATCATTGTCAAAAACAACCGCATCAATCCTATCATACTTGAGCTGCTGAACATCACGGCCTCAGTCGAAAGTGTCAATTTGTTACTGATGTTCACAAAGAATCCTATGCTGATTCCATGGTACGGGATGCTATTATCCGGTCGGCGCCCAACAAAGAAGTTCGGCAACATGCCCTTCAGTTGGCAAATCCGTCTCTAGATGAAGTCCTATCCATCGGACAGTCTTTTGAAATTTCTCGCGGTACTGGAGCGCAAATAGAGGCGTGGGGTGACGTCGGAGAAATACAACCTCAATGTTGGGCTGTGTGTCACAAATGCAAAAAGAAGGGTCATGTGTCTTCCGTTTGCAAATCCGACCGCGTACATGATGTTCATAAACATGACGCTGATTCTGATTCTGTGTTGTCTGTCCATTGTACTTCTTCCCTTTCAGGGAAGTTATTCCTCACTGTCCAAATAATTGGTCGAGAGGTTCGCATGCAGGTGGATACTGGTTCTGCTGCCACTATCATTAATTCTCAGACGTATCTTCAGTTGGGTTCACCACTCCTATCACCTGTCACTTGGCAATTACGGATGTACAATAAACAGAAGATTTTTGTTTTGGGACAATTTAATGCTGAGGTACCTTACAAATCCGTCATTTGCACTGTTCCCATATTTGTGGTCGACCAGAGTAACGCAGAGAATCTTTTTGATTTCGATGCCTTTCGCGTTTTTGGGTTCTCCATAAATGACTCTGTCAATATCGTCTCTGATGCTATTCCTTATGTTCAATTGGATTCCTTGTCGCTGACATTTTCGGCCCTTTTTTCTCCTGGGTTAGGTAGTGCAAACGACTTTGAAACCCACTGCTCGGCCTAAATTTTTTCGGGCTCGGCCCATTGCTGTGGCCCTTCGTGATCGGGTAAAATGGGAGCTGGATCGTCTCACTACTTCAGGGGTCTTGCTTCCTGTCACTTCCAGTGAGTGGTCCTCTCCTGTTGTCGTTGCTAAGCCAAATGGTGATATTCGTCGCTGTGGCGATTTTAAAGCCACTGTCAATGCGCAATGCCTCATCGACACGTACCCTATTGCCAGACCTGAAGAATTGTTCACTGAACTTGCGGCAGGCCAGTATTTTTCTAAAATTGACCTTTCGGAAGCTTATCATCAACTTCCGCTCGATGCTGCTCCCGGCAGTTTCTGGCCTTAACACGCCTTTCGGCCTCTATCAATACCAACGATTGCCATTCAGGGTTGCCAGCGCCCCTGCTCTCTTTCAGTGGTTCTTGGAACAATTATTGCTCCCTGTCCCTGGGTGTATAACTTACATGGATGACATTGTTGTCACTGGCTCCACCACTGAAGAACATCTTCAGAACCTCCGCACACTTTTTCATGTCTTACAGACTGCCGGTCTTAAGTGTAATCTTCAGAAATCATAATTTTTTCAGGCATCTATCACGTACTTGGGGTTTCAACTCTCTCAGGATGGTATTCGTCCACTTCAGCAAACTGTCGCTGTGATTGATGCCCTTCCTCGCCCTAAATCTGTTAAGGAACTGCAGGTCTTCTTGGGGAAAATAGCATACTATCACAAGTTTTTACCGTCTCCTGCGTCAGTGGCTCAGCCGTTGCATGAAAACGTGCCTTTTCACTGGTCCGTATCATGCGATGCGGCTTTCCAGAAATTGAAGACTATGCTGAAACAGGCCCCGTGCCTGGCTACTTATTGCCCTGGCCAACATCTTGTTCTTGCCACAGACACCTCTCAATACGGGGTAAGTGCAGTCCTTGCGCACCGTTTTTCTGACGGCTCTGAACAACCCATTGCATATGCCTCCAAAACGCTCACGGATGCCCCATGAAAGTATTCTCAAATTGAAAAAGAAGCTTTGGCCATTATTTATAATCTTCATAAGTTTGGTGTTTTTCTCTATGGATCTAGTTTCAATTATGAGATTCATTTCCGGCCGACGGCTCAACATGTGAATGCTGATGCACTGTCTCGCCTTCCCATGGGTCCTGATCTGGCATTCGATAGGGACGAACTTTTGTGTTTCCACCTGGATGTTGCCGAGCAGCGGGTTGTGGACCGATTCCCCATCACTGGGGACCGGCTGGCAGCTGCTACGGGTTCTGATCCTATCCTCTCCCGGGTTTTACGCTGTGTTCAGAAGGGTTGGCCAGATCGTCCGTCCGCTAAGACTTCTGACCTGTTTCGGAACTACTACGCTTTGCGCTACCGCCTCATGGCTAGGGATGGTGTTATCCTCCTTTCCACAGACAATGCTTCGCTGCGTGTGGTGGTACCTGCATCTTTGCGTGCTTCGGTCTTGCACCTCCTTCACCAAGGGCACTGGAGTGTCTCTCGCACAAAAACTCTGGCGCGCCGTCATGTGTACTGGCCTGGCATCGACTCTGAAATAGCACACACGGTCGCTGCCTGTGGCCCTTGTGTGTCAGAGGCCGCCGCCCCGAAGTCATCTTTGTCACCGTGGCCTTCGCCTGAGACGCCCTGGGAGAGCTTTCATGCTGACTTCGCGGGACCTTTTTTAGGTACTTATTGGCTCCTCGTAATTGACGCCTACTCTAACTTTCCTTTCATTGTCCGTTGCACGTCACCTACCACCGCGGCAACCACAAGTGCTCTCGCCCACATTTTTTCTTTGGAAGGCCTCCCCTCCACTCTTGTTACTGATAATGGTCCGCAATTTGCCTCTTCCGAATTTGCGGATTTTTGTGCTCGTCACGGCGTTATGCATGTCACGGCCCCTCCGTTACATCCACAATCAAACAGTGAGGCTGAACGACTGGTCCGCACATTTAAGGCTCAGATGCGGAAACTCCTGACGTCTTCTGCTGCTGATGATGTGCTTCTCCAGTTTCTGGCTTTGTACCATTTCACCCCCATGGGCGACCACAGCCCAGCTGAGCTCTTACATGGCCGACAGCCCCGCACACTACTTCATCTTCTGTGGCCTTCCACCTCACGGCCACGGGTGCCTTCGCTTGGCCAGTTCACTGCCGACGACCTTGTCTGGGTACGGGGATATGGCAGGCGGCCAAAATGGAGTCCGGCCCGCATCTTACGACACCGTGGCCAATGCCTGTATGAAATCCAGATGGACAAGGGTGTTGCAGTGCGTCATTCGGACCAGCTTCGGCCTTGTGTGCCGGCAACGCCTGTTCTGAATGGTGCTACACCACCTTTGGCTCTACCTGACGCTCAGGATCTTGGCATCTCTCATTACTCACAACACAGCCCTCTCACCGTCATCTCGGTGCCAGTACAAGAACGGACGCCACCAGGAGACGTGCCCATGCAGGAACCGGATGACCATCATCTGTCGGAGCCAATCTACTCGCCTCCTTCTCCTACGGACGCCGACACATCATCCATGTCTCCTGTTATATCAACTGGACTTGCCGCAATGGGCAGATTGGTGCACGGGGCCCTAGCAGATTCGACCCCTACGTCTCTTGTCATCTCGACCCGTTATCATCGGGGACACTGCCGTCCGTACGGAAAGCCTCCTCCTCGAGACTTTACGGCCAGTCAAACAATGCCTATGGATGTTAGCAATCTACAGGCCACCTTCATCAAGCCCAGTGAAAAAATTTCAAAGCGGGGAAAAGTGTTGTGACTCGCCGATCATTCAAAGTGCCGCCGCGCAATTACACGCGTCCTCTACATGTGGCGCTGTCTGCCAGCCATGCAGCAGCCGCGCCACCTAAGCGGCCAGCCAGCCAGCGGCCGCTAGACTTGGACTCAGTGCTCATTCGAATGTTACCGTGTTCACATGTCTTGCTTTGTCAACTTGCTCAGTGACTTATATGTGTTGTGTCGTTTTGAAATATATGTGTTCGACTTGACGTTATAACAGTTCTCATGCTTCTTCAACAGAACCATTTAACCCCATTTTGCTGCTATATTTGGGACGTGATTGTTAAATACACTTGCAACTTGTGAATTATTAGTCATAACATTGTCACCTAGTTTGATTGTGATCATATACTGTGCACTGAATAGTTGCCCCATGTCTCAGTTCACAATATCCTGTACAGTTTAATCTTATTATCTGCATTATTGATCTGCCATGATTTGCATTTTCATTAAAATTTTTTAGGCCTCTCCTTAAAATATTACAGTATTTTTTGTGAAATGCATGAAATGCCTGCTCTTAACTTTTTTCATCTTTACATAAATACTTCTTTTCCACTTATTTGATATTTTAATCACCTTTTTTTAATGGGTTTTATGAATAGCTTTTTAGGAAAACTGCTTTCAAATCTTGACACAAATTTACTATGAATCTATACCTATATCTATATGTACCTCATACCACACCACCTCTTTCAACTTATTCTTAAAATAATAATACCAGAGACGGAAAGTTGCTACTCACCACATAGCAGAGATGTTGAGCCGCGATAGGCACAACAAAAAGATTCACTCAATTATAGCTTTCGGCCATTAAGGCCTTTGTCAGCAGTAGACACACGTACACACACACACACACACACACACACACACACACACACACGCAAACGCAACCAGCACACACGTCTGCAGTCTCAGAGTACTGAAACCACAGTGTGTGTCTACTGCTGACAAAGGCCTTAATGGGTGAAAGCTATAATTTAAATTAGATGTTAAACTCTGTTGGGTGTATTGGTTCTATGTGCTTTTTTCAGGTGTAGTGGTGTCAGAGATACTGGGAACCTTTGTTCTAAGTAGTGTGTCTAGGGTTTTCATTATGTTCAACATTTATGGAATGCAATCTTATGTTCCAGTCAACAGCAAATTGTTAGAAGTGACTTCTTACAAACATGTTTGTAAATTGGCTGAACTTACTGTTGTTCAGTTCCAGTCAATGGGACAGTCTGCTCTAGTAGCTGAGTTGTGCCTCCTCATTTTTCCTGTGCATTGTTCGAAAGTAGAACAGCAGAGAAGTAACTTGAAGGTGGCTTGATGAACCATTTCTCAGGCACTTAATTGCAAATTGCAGAGTAATCATGTATATCAATGAAAATAATCAATTTCTGAAAATGTAATAGGATAGATAAAAAATATATTTATCAAGTGGCAGCAGGAGAACACACGTATAAAAGGTGATACACATGTAAGCTTTTGGAGCCAGTGGCTCCTTCAAGAGAGAGAGAGAGAGAGAGAGAGAGAGAGAGAGAGAGAGAGAGAGAGAGAGAGAGATACATGTTCTTTCCAAGGAGTAGGACTGTCTGCCAACAGTGTAGGTAAACCCCATGTCTTAGGGAGTATTCAACACAGCTCTCATGCAACTGGTACAGCCATTTAGTTGCCAAAGAGACTTTGTGGTTTTGTTGCAGCTCATGTTTTAGAACTTCTCTAAGTAACATTATGTACACTATTATATGGTAAATGTCTTCTGATTAAGCATTACTGCTACCATTTCCTGTAACTATTCCAGCATCCTGTTTAGAAATTTGCTCTACTTTCTTGATTACAGTGCACTCTTTAATGCTAGTGTACAATCAGTCTTATTTCGGTGATTAAAATTGATTCTATTTGGTTTCTTGAATCAATATAGAATTCAAACTCCACTTTTTCACAGGGCATCCTTTGATGAGTGCATATATGTATTCCAGCATTAGTCATTCCTCTTAATGCCGAGGTACTGAACCAGGGAAACATTCCACGTGGGAAAAATATATCTAAAAACAAAGATGATGCGACTTATCGAACGAAAGCGCTGGCAGGTCGATAGACACACAAACAAACACAAACATACACACAAAATTCTAGCTTTTGCAACAAACGGTTGCTTCATCAGGAAAGAGGGAAGGAGAGGGAAAGACAAAAGGAAGTGGGTTTTGAGGGAGAGGGTAAGGAGTCGTTCCAATCCCGGGAGCGGAAAGACTTACCTTAGGGGGAAAAAAGGACGGGTATACACTCGCGCACACACACACATATCCAGCCACACATATACAGACATTTATGTCTGTATATGTGTGGATGGATATGTGTGTGTGTGTGTGTGTGTGCGAGTGTATACCCGTATATATATATATATATATATATATATATATATATATATATATATATATATATGATTCCTGAAGAGGGGCAGCAGCCTTTTCAGTAGTTGCAGGGGAAACAGTCTGGATGACTGACTGATCTGGCCTTGTAACACTAACCAAAACAGCCTTGCTGTGCTGATACTGCGAATGGCTGAAAGCGAGGGGAAACTACAGCTGTAATTTTTCCCCGAGGGCATGCAGCTTTACTGTATGGTTAAATGATGATGGCGTCCTCTTGGGTAAAATATTCCAGAGGTAAAATGGTCCCCCATTTGGATCTCTGGGCAGGGACTACTCAGGAGGATGTTGTTATCAGCAGAAAGAAAACTGGCGTTATATGGGTCGGAACGTGGAATGTTAGATCCCTTAATCAGGAAGGTAGGTTAGAAAATTTAAAAAGAGAAATGGATAGGTCAAAGTTAGATATGGTGGGAATTAGTGAAGCTCAGTGTCAGGAGGGTAAAGATTTCTGGTAAGGTGAGTACAGGGTTATAAATACAAAATCAAATAGGGGTAATGCAGGAGTATGTTCAATAATGAATAAAAAAATAGGGATGTGGGTAAGCTACTACAAACAGCATAGTGAACGCATTATTGTGGCCAAGATAGACACAAAGCCCACGCCTACCACACTAGTACAAGTTTATAAGCCAACTATCTCTGCAGATGACGAAGACATTGATGAAATGTATGATGAGATAAAAGAAATTATTCAGATAGTGAAGGGAGACAAAAATTGAATAGTCATGGGTGACTGGAATTCGATAGTATGAAAAGGAAGAGAAGGAAACATAGTAGGTGAATATGGAAGAGGGGTAAGGAATGAAAGAGGAAGCCGCGTGGTAGACTTCTGCACAGAGCATAACTTAATCATAGTTAACACTTGGTTTAAGAATCATGAAAGAAGGTTGTATACATGGAAGAAGCCTGGAGATACTGGAAGGTGTCAGACAGATTATATAATGGTAATACAGAGATTTAGGAACCAGGTTTTAAATTGTAAGACATTTACAGGGGCAGATATGGACTCTGACCACCATCTATTGGTTATGAACTGTATATTAAAAATGAAGAAACTGCAAAAAGGTGGGAATTTAAGGAGATGGGATCTGGATAAACTGACAGAACCAGAGGTTATAGAGAGTTTCAGGGAGAGCATTAGGGAACGATCGACAAGAATGGGGGAAAGAAATACAATAGAAGATGAACGGGTAGTTTTGAGAGATGGAATAGTGAAGGCAGCAGAGGATCAAGTAGGTAAAAAGACAAGAACTAATAGAAATCCTTTGGTAACAGAAGAGATATTGAATTTAATTGATGAAAGGAGAAAATACAAAAATGCAGTAAATGAAGCAGGTACAAAGGAATACAAATGTCTCAAAAATGAGGTCAACAGGAAGTGCAAAATGGCTAAGCAGGAATGACTACAGGACAAATGTAAGGATGTAGAGGCGTATATCATTAGGGGTAAGATAGATACTGCCTACAGGAAAATTAAAGAGACCTTTGGAGAAAAGAGAACCACTTGCATGAATATCAAGAGCTCAGATGGAAACCCAGTTCTAAGCAAAGAAGGGAAAGCGGAAAGGTGGAAGGAGTATATAGATGGCCTATACAGGGGCGATGTTATTGAGGACAATATTATGGAAATGGAAGAGGATGAAGATGAAAAGGGAGATGTGATACTGCGTGAAGAGTTTGACAGAGCACTGAAAGACCGAAGTCGAAACAAGGTCCTGCGGGTAGACAACATTCCATTAGAACTACTGACGGCCTTGGGAGAGCCAGTCCTGACAAAATTCTACCATCTGGTGAGCAAGAAGTATGAGAAACACGAAATACCCTCAAACTTCAAGAAGAATATAATAATTCCAATCCCAAAGAAAGCAGGTGTTGACAGATGTGAAAATTACCGAAATATCACTTTAATAAGCCACAGATGCAAAATACTAACATGAATTCTCTACAGACAAATGGAAAAACTGGTAGAAGCCAACCTCGGGGAAGATCAGTTTGGATTCCGTAGAAATGTCAGAACACGTGGGGCAATACTGACCATACAACTTATCTTACAAAATAGATTAAGGAAAGGCAAACCTACGTTTCTAGCATTTGTAGACTTAGAGAAAGCTTTTGACAATGTTGACTGGAATACTCTCTATCAAATTCAGAAGGTGGCTGGGGTCAAATACAGGGAGCAAATGGCTATTTACAGTTTCTTCAGAAACCAGATGGCAGTTATAAGAGTCGAGGGGCATGAAAGGGAAGCAGTGGTTGGGAAGCGGGTAAGACAGGGTTGTAGCCTATCCCCGATGTTATTCGAAATGTATATTGAGCAAGCAGTAAAGGAAACAAAAGAAAAATTTGGAGTAGGTATTAAAATTCATGGAGAAGAAATAAAAACTTTGAGGTTCGCCAATGACATTGTAATTCTGTCAGAGACAGCAAAGGACTTGGAAGAGCAGTTGAATGGAATGGACAGTGTCTTGAAAGGAGGATATAAGATGAACATCAACAAAAGCAAAACAAGGATAATGGAATGTAGTCGAATTAAATCGGGTGATGCTGAGGGAATTAGATTAGGAAATGAGATGCTTAAAGTAGTAAATGAGTTTTGCTATTTGAGGAGCAAAATAACTGATGATGGTCGAAGTAGAGAGGATATAAAATGTAGACTGGCAAGGGCAAGGAAAGTATTTCTGAAGAAGAGAAATTTGTTAACATCGAGCATAGATTTAAGTGTCAGGAAGTCGTTTCTGAAAGTATTTGTATGGAATGTAGCATGTATGGAAGAGAAACGTGGACGATAAATAGTTTAGACAAGAAGAGAATAGAAGCTTTCGAAATGTGGTGCTACAGAAGAATAATAAAGATTAGATGGGTAGATCACATAAGTAATGAGGAGGTATTGAAGAGAATTGGGGAGAAGAGAAATTTGTGGCACAACTTGACTAGGAGTAGGGATCGCTTGGTAGGACATATTCTGAGGCATCAAGGGATCACCAATTCAGTATTGGAGGGCACTGTGGAGGGTAAAAATCATAGAGGGAGACCAAGAGATGAATACACTAAACAGATTCAGAATGTTGTAGGTTGTAGTAGGTACTGGGAGATGAAGAAGCATGCACAGGATAGAGTAGCATGGAGAGCTGCATCAAACCAGTCTCTGGACTGAAGACCACAACTAAAACTATATCTAAATGACCTAGTTTAACTACGTGTTTGAAATCCCATGATATCCTTCTTGGCTGCAGTATATGATACGCATCTTGTTACTTTGTTTGCTCAATTTTTTCTCTGTCTACTAATCTTTGGAAATTCCCAGTTTCAACCAGATGGCTACATCACCAGTTACAGCAAAATGTTTGGGGAAAAGCAAGTGATTTATGGTTCACAGATTGCCTTACAATAACTTCTGAGAAATGCCTGGCTATGGTATATGGCCAAACTTATGAAATGTTAAACATTGTAAGTATGTTGGTATCAAAAGCATTTCTTTTGGTTGAATAAAGCTAGAATATGATACTTTGGTAACACTGGAGTGCTGAAAGCTGACACAAAGGCAAAATTTTTTCCAGCACAGCACTGACCATTTTCATTACATTTTGTACTTCTGTCATGTCTCCTAGTTATAATTATGCTTGCAGATATGTTGAGACAACATCACAACACCTTAAGTGTTAGTCTGCATTCAACTTTAACTGATTGTTCTTCAAGATTCTTACTTTCTGTTCATTTACACTCTTGGCCTTTAAAAGAGCAACAACAAGAAGGATGGTAAATAATGGAATGTTATTTATTGTGCATGCACATTATAGGAGAAAGAATACATGATTAAATCTGTAGGTGATTTGGGGGTATTCAGGACATGTAATTTAGTACACACAACTGCTGCTAGTGGTTGCAGCAATGGCTCTAACACGTCTAGGCATTGCGTGTTGGACGACAGATACAAGTACTTTATATGATGCTGCTTTGATTCTGCGCTAGATTTCACCATAGTGGCTGGCAAGTGTACCAATACAACTTTCTATGCAACCTATCATGACCAGATGTTTTCAAAGAGTGACAAACCAAGAGAACATAATGGCCAGGCCAACAGTTGAACACCTTTCTGTATCAATGTAGGTCAGGAAAGCATGAGTAAAATGCAATCTTGCATTAACTTGTTGGAAGATAACATAAGGCAGGCCTCAAGGCTAAAGCACAACTACTAGCCTTTACACGTCTGAAACATAAATCCTGCTGCCCAAATTACAGGCTATGTGAGTCAGAGGGGACTGTGTTGTGTATCCAGTGGTGTCCCACACCATCAGGCCAGGTGCTAGGCCCTTATTACCAGACAAATGCAGCTTTAGTGCTACTACCCAGTTTTTGAGCAAAAGTTATAAGCCTTTGGGAAAAGTAATAACAAGTAGTGAGGCAGTCACTGTGGAGTGATGTGTTAGCAGCCATGAGCCAGTAGCCACCAATGTGGCAACATGTGGGTCACAATAACAGACACGCAAGTGGATTGTGATACAAGAATAGCTGAGGGCAGCAGTAAGCTGCACCATACAGTGGTAACCGTGTAGGAGCAGGACAATGCCACTACATGAGGAAAAGACTCTTGTGATGGGCGATGAGACTAAGTGCTGGGTTTCAGTGAAGCAAGTGCATGCCAAGGCTTATACTTAAAACTAAATTTTGAAGCAGGGGGCACTTTCTGTTGCCAGAGACCAGTAACACCACCACAATACCAGAGCTATGCTGGTCAGCGAGGTGACTGGGCACCACCAGCAGCAACCTGGGTTTGAAACCATGCAGTCCCTGCCACTAGCACTGAGTCCTTCATGGGACTTCGTACCACAGCTCTGCTAAAATGCCATCTGTGCCTGCTGTCAGCTGACATCTGAGTCGGACTTGCCACCTCAGCACCATTCACCACCTGACTCCTACCAGAGGGCAGCAAACCATACCCCTTAGACAGTGGTCTCTATGTGCTGCCATGGTGATGTGTGGGGAGCAAGGGGTCACCAGGTCTCCATGCCACCAGGGGAAGTAACATGCCACTGATCTAAATGTTGGCAGCCTCTAAAGACTGCTGTCAGCACTGCAGGGCACCAGCTAAACATCCAAGGTGGAAGCAGCCACCTGTATCTCAGTGCTGGCCAGGGACAACAGAGAGAGGTGTGTCTGTCTTACTGCGCTGTGACACATCATGTGCTGGAGTTCAATAAAGTCATTCTTTACTGTCAACAGCATTTGCACTGGGCCCTCCAGCCTGTCACCACCACCACGTACTCCATGGGTCCTTCAGAAAGGTGTCAGGGGTGCTGACATTGCCACAGTCGACAGCGGATGGTGTGCCAGCCCTGCAGTGCAACATTCAAGCCACAGCCTACAGCATCGTCATTTGGATTGAGTGAGACTATTTTGTGTTTTAATGGAGGCATTCCTGGGGTCAAGGATTAAGGAGCGTGATAATAGTAGGATCACATTTGTAAAACCAGAGGAACCATTGAGCTTATTGCAGTATAAGGGTAATTATAGAGATAAAGGGATATTAGCTGTGCATTGTACAGAGTGCAATTTGCATGAGCATTTGCCCTTTGTGCTGTATCTGTAGCAATTGCTCCATTCATGTGTAATTGTCTTGGACACATGGCTAGACAATATAGAAAGTCCAGGTGCCTCATGATTAAACAGAAGTAGATTGGTAGTATACATGGGTTATGGAGTGTTTTATCTCAGTTATTAGCATTGGTTTGAGGTATTAATTCTGACTTGAGAAGATGAGTGACTCTGAGGCTGTGGTAAAGTCACAGACACAAGGTGTTACCAGTGAGGAGGCTATACACTCACTGCTGAATCAGGTAGCTCAATTAAGGGTGGATAAAATGGTTTCAGATAGTAAAATAGTGGAAAAAATGAGGAAACAGAGGTATTAAGGCAACAGGCTCTAGAAATGAATCCAGCAGTCACTAGCCTTGTTTCTCCCTTCTCTGGCATGTCATCTGAGGATGTGTTAGCATTTATGGTGGAGCACCAGAAGAGAGAGCTCCAGTTACCTGAAGCACAATGTGCACTGATCTCGAGGAAATGACTGATATGCATTGTGATTTTCTGAATATTGTTCTTTTGTGTACAGTATGGTGTGTTAACTAAATTTTTGATAAAATTATATGTTTGTGTTAAGTGTTTAGGTGTTACAAGGTGCACACTTCTCCAGTGAAGTTAGCAGCACTTGAAAACTTTGTGCAAGTGAGGTTCGCCCCGATAGCTGAATGGTCAGAGCGATGGAATGCCATGCAAAGGGGCCCGGGTTCTATTCCCAGCTGGGTCAGAGATTTTCTCCACTCAGGGACTGGGTGTTGTGTTGTCATCATCATCAACATTGCATCCCCATCAACACGAAAGTCACCGAAGTGGTGTCAGCTCAAAACACTCGCACCAGGCGACTGGTCTACCCGACAGGAGCCCCAGCCACATGACATTTCATTTCATTTGTACAAGTGAGGGAGTAAGAGGTCCTACAATTGGCAGAAGATGAAACTGACAAGTGGTGATGACCAAGGGTGAGCTTCAACGGTGTCAGAGCGGGGTAGTCACCATATGTCTGACCAAAAGATTTTGACGGGTGGGAGCACATGCATCATGCAGTTGTTCAGAGGTAAATAAAAGGGATGTCCTTGCCAAAAAAAGTGACCGAACCAAAACTGTATTTCCAGAGAGCAGGTTTACATTGTGTACCTCAGTGTGTAACAACATAGTAGTGGCTGCTAATTTACATGAGCAAGTGAAATTCATGGGTGTGATATTATGGGACCCACATTCATTTATCAGCTACTATTATGGTAGTTCTCTGTTGAATGGGACACAGCTGCACCTGTATTGGCCAGACAAACCTCTACAAATGATATCCAAACAAAACCATGTCTTCCTTAATGACACCTGGCAACCTAGTCTGGACTGTTTGCTAAGTCAGACGGTAGCAGTACAGGAGGGACAGATCACTCTAGAGCATTTCTTGCAGCATGTGGAATAGTATCAGGATGGTATATGTAAGGTAACCATGACCTTGAGTGTCATAGTTCTTAGTGCTGTGGTGACTGATTTTGCTCTGCCTAGATCTGACGTATGTGAAACAATGAATTGTGTGTGTGTGTGTGTGTGTGTGTGTGTGTGTGTGTGTGTGTGTGTGGAGGAAATGATGAATTGTGTGGAAACTCAATCCAGCAATAATTCAAGTTCCTGTAGACTGGATCCCCCAAGCAAGGGATGATAGACAGAGTTACAAAGTTGCAGATTAATAGAGCAATTGCATAGTAGTTAAGAGTAGTCAATTTAGTATTATGTCCTTATTTTGAAGATTAAAGATGAAGGTAATTACAGTAGAGAACCATGTCAGAGCAAGATTTGGGGGACTCCAAGGAGGGGGGGGGGGGGGGAGGAGGGGGGCGGGAGTGTAGTGCTGCTACCCACTCTTTGAGCAAAAGCTATAAGAAGTAGAGAGAAAGCCATTGTCGAATTCAGACATGTGCAAGTAGATGTTTCTCTTCTTACACAAGACACAACACGATCTTTTCATAAACAGTCAACACTCAAATGCGGTGTTTGTACATGACACACACTGTATAATCTTTTCTGCTATAAAATAAGCAGGCAACATCTTTCATATATATTTTGTGCAATTGTGCTGAAATCCTAGTAATATGTATATCCAAGCTAATCTGGAGTTGAACGCATGCCATTTTACAATGTAGGAATTGCAATGGCCAGCTGTGAGTCTCTTAAGATTGTTCTATCTAGGAACACAAGGAAACACATGGCAAAAAAAAAAAAAAAAAAAAAAAAAAAGATATACAATTTATTGGGTCATGAAATGAAATCAACAATAATAAAATGAAAGTAGTTTACATGTTTCGAACACATTTAACAACTGGGATTCCAGAGGACCATGCTCTTATAAAGACACTATCCATGTCAGGTGTGCTGATATAGTGCTGTGTGTGCAGGGAGCACCTGGTTATGGTGGTCAATCACTAGACTGTCCTGGCAGACACTTTGGGTAGCTGTTGGTGTGCCCTTTGAATGTTGGCACACACTGTGCTTGCTGTAGAGGCCCCACTTACTGTGGGTGGTAGGTGTAGTAACTGGTGGGTTACTAGACTCTTCCTTTCGTGCAGGGGAAACACCAAACATTGCCATCTACAAATGCTGTGACTGAGACATCCATAGAAATGCTGGGGCCGGCAGCCAAAAGCACGAGATGTTTCTGATCTGCCCAGATCATTGCGTACAGATGAAAGTGAGTGGGATGAGGGCACCCCACTGCCAGCAGATGCCAGGGCTACCTGTGGACAGGACTGGCAACAGGGGGGTGGGAGCCATATGGACGACAGAATCCATGACAACATGTGCAGGCAAGGGCAGCAATAATGATGGACTGGAGAGGTGGGGCTCTGGTGATGGAGATCTAGCTTCCCATCCTGGGACGCAACTGGTTCCGGTGGCATGCCATGAGTCAGTCTTTTGTGCAAACCACAACGATGTGGCAACTGCACTGGCAATGAATGATGGCTGGAATCCAGTGAAGATAGCATCCAAATGCCCTGGCCCAGACTAGTGCGCCATGTAACAATGTCAATAAAACCATCACTGCTGGAAGATGCGTTTCTGGCAGCAAGAAGCTGAGCGGTGTCTGTGACTAATGGCTTTGCAGAAGCTTGGCAGGACTCTTGGTCATAATTGGTGTTGTTCTGTAAGAGCTTAAAAACAATGTGAGAGCCTCCTTGAACACGAAATCTTCTATGTACTTGAGAATCTATGTCTTAAATGTACGGTTAAGCTGTTCTGCATCACCTCAACTGGTAAGGAGGTGTTAAGATGTGGCGAATGCCACTGTGTGTACAGAAGTCCTTGAAATATTGTCCATGAACAGAGTACCATTGTACAAAACCAGGCAAGGCAAGCTTTCTATGGAGATTATACAGGAAAAGACCCTGCCAGTCACGTATACTGTCACAGACAGATAATGAGTGACACAAGGAAAACAAGAAAAAGCACCAACTGCCAATAACCATGATGTGTCTAAAAATGACCAGTGAAATCAATGTGGACTCTTTCCCAAAGCTGTGTATGTAAGGGTCGGCAGGGTGAAAAAAACAGTGTGTGGCACAGCTTGTTGACCGGAGCAGTTGTGGGAGGCCATCACAAGGTGTTACATCCCTCAGCTGACACCTGGCCAAAAGTCGTGGCTGGGCGTCAACAGTTTCGTGTGGCAGGCCCCCAGAGACCCTGATGTAAGAAGTGGAGGACCTTCCGCCACACAGCTGCTGGAAACACTATGCGAGAAGTGAACCCTTGTGCTGACAGGAGAATAATTCCATCCAAGAAGGAGAGGTGATGGCGTAAAGCATAAAAAATTCCAAAGTGGGTCCAACGATCAGCTCGGCAGACAGTCAAGCCACCAATGTTGTATCATGCTTACAACCTGCTGGAGCACCAGATATGCTGCCACGGCAGGAACTGATGATGGGGAAAGCATCCACCATGTTCCTCCTCACCTCTGTATCCAGTTGAAAACAAAGCATACCTCTTGGACAAATGAGGGGTCAGGACCTGTGGGGAGCTGGACAGAGCGTCGGTGTTTGCATGTTGCAATGTGGGACAAAAATGGATCTCATAATTGCATGGGGACAAGAGCAGAGCCCAATGCTGAAGATGGTCAGCAGCTTTGATGGTAAGGATGCCCACAGGTGTTTTAGGGAAGCTGAGTGCTTGTGGTCAATAACAAAATGAAATTGTGTACCATACAATTCCACGTGAAATTTTTTAAGGCCTAGACAATAGCAAGACCTTTTTCCCCCCACATGAAAATAATGTTGCTGAACCAAGATAAGTGATTTTGATGCAAATGCAAAAGACTGTTCAGAGTCATCTGAATGGTGAAGGGCCTAGACCATCCCTGCCCCATTCTGGGATGTGTCCATAGCCAGGACCAGATTCTTGCTGGATTGAAATGTTGCAACACATGGCAAAGAGCAAAGAGTATCATTAAGCTGCACAATTGCTTGCCCACAGGCTGCAGACCACACAAAAGGAGCACCTTTCCAAAACAGCATGTGCAAGGGGTGGGCAATAGTACTGCCCTGAGAATAAACTTGCGATATTACACCACTTTGCTGATGAATGCCTGAAGTTCTCATAGATTAGACAGATGAGGTAAAGCTGTAATGGCAACAACATGTTGTTCTATGGAGTGCACGCCCTGTGGGGAAATTTCGTGAACCAAAGATTCATCATAGAGGGTTGGGGGAGGGGGGGGGGGGGGGGTGGCAGTGGCAGGTGAACAACTGGCAGCTGAGCCTGGGTCAATGTAGCTAACAACTGTTCTGACATGGATGTATGCGACTGCTGTTATTGCAAAAGGAATCAGAGTAAAGCCTCCATTGAAGAGACAAATGGCACAAAAAGTACAATATCTGAAACACGTGAAAATTTGACCCTCAATGTCCCCACATGTGTTCTAATTAGAAACACAACAAAACAAGGGGCCATAAAGTGATCCAATTTATTAAGTCATGGAGAGAAATCAACAAGAATACAAGAAAAGTAATTTACACATCTATCGAACACAACCGAAGGTCCATGTGTGCCCTTAGGAAGACGCATGATGGATCTGGTGACAGTGATCAGTGAGTGGGCTGCATCTGGTGGCTGTCTCTGGTGGTTGTGGATCTGACATTTGAATGCTGGCATGCACAACACTTGCTGTGTTGGCTTGACTCAATTTGCTATGGGTGGTAGGTGTAGCAACCCAGTGGGTTACTACAGATATGTTGTAGCACTCTGAACAAGAAGGTGCTCTTTACAAAATAGCTTAATGGAATTAGTGCACATGCCACAGGCTGTAAATTCTTACTTATATATAAACCAGAGTGTTTTACCAGAGAAGCCATTAAAAATGCACGTGCTCCACATTTTTTAGAATTCTTCTGCTAACACCAAAATTAAATGGAAAAGCATCGAAGGGTCCCTCTTGCATGGTTCAAGTCGTATCTCAGCAATGGAAAGACGAGGGTAACATTAACAAACGATACCTCAGGAATAAAACTAAATATAGACTGGAAAAATATCACATATGGAGCAACACAATGTTCAGTGCTTCACCTACTGGTATAAATAGTTTACCACCAAAGGCTCAGAATGACTCTTCAAAAGCATTCACATTTGTGGATGATACAAACATACTGATAAAAGGCCCAAACATGTGCATACCAGACACCCAGAAGAATAATGGAACAGGCTCACAACTGGTTCATAGTAACAGCTAAACCTTTAATCTTATTATCGAATTCCAAACAAAATAAGTGACATACAAATACCAGAAGTATGGATCAATGGATACACATAAAATGGGGCTCAATGTCTTTAAGAAAACAATATTTAAGTTTCCCTCGTGGATTTTTACGATCTACACAGCTTAAGCCATTGACAAAATCGCATAAAATGCTAAACAAGTGATTACATATCATTTTCTCAATAAGAATCCTTTACAGAAACCAAACTAAGCTGCTGTTAAAAGGTTATTTTCAGTAAGGTGGTTTGGTATTCTGTTGTAAGCTGACTTCTCAGTTTTTATTTTTACTGTGACTGTGCCAAGGCACAGTGTGTTTATATGGAGTGTGTTAAGACAGACCCTATGGCAATTATATATGTTATACATTTGTTTGGCTCATATATGATAGAAATGTATAGTTGATCCATTGATGTACAACATTTTTCTCCTTGAAGACGACTGTAACAATCAAAACCGGTAGATAATAAACATATAATTGTACAGCTGATGGCACAAATATGCTTTTTCCAAATTTGTTTGTTCTATGTTTTGAAACACAGGAAGAAAAGATATAGGTGTATAATTAGAGACCATTAACTTATCTTCCTTTTATAAATAGATATTACAACTAGGTACTTCAACCTTTCAGGCAATACACCTTGGCACATTGAGTGTTACCGATTTTATTTCATTTTTATTGATCCCAGTAATTCTGTCGTGTTTTGCTACACAAGGCTATGGGACAAGCCACAACTACAGCTTGTATAAATATTCTAATCGACTCACAATAACAAAAACAACAGTTACATCTGCAGAATGAAATAAATTAGCTAAAGACTTACAGCATATAAGAAAACATGTACCTCGGTTATTGATTTTCAGTGACCTAATGATCTTTGCCATCTCTTTTACAGCTGCTTTAATAAAAATGATTTATGCTGTTGGAATACGAAAATGCCTGTCTATGTAAGTGTAAAAGATCTGCTGTCAACAGCCTATTTCTTGTTTCTGGTTTTCAGCTACTATTTGGAATAATTAACTGAATTTAGTGGCCAATGATTTGAATTTAACATCTGTCCCACTGCAGCTACGATCAGGGGTTTGAATATTTTCTATAGTAAGTTTATTTGTTTCACCCTAATAATATTAATAATTGCCCTTGCTTTGTTCTCAGAGTTTTTAAGTTTTTGTGCATAAGATATATTTTATGCTATTTTGCTGAAATGGTGAATTCTGCACCACAATTCTTGATCAGAGTTTGTCACCTGCTTTACAAACAACTCTCTTTCTGCACAGGGTACTTTGGTTTCAGATCCTATTAATGGCTCCTTCTGTAACTGTCCCTGATTTGCCTGCTGTAAAGGGAAACTGGTCTCAAAAGTTTTGTATTATTTTTTTAACCAGAATGCAATTTCTCATCTACTGTCTATCCTTGGTAAACATCTTTTCATTGTTCATTCTTTAAATTCCCTGTGAATAGCATTATAAATTGCCATATATGAATTTGTGAAGTTGTGCCTTTTCTCTTCTTAACTTAATCTATTTGGTGGGGATGTTATATTGCTGCTCATTGACTATCATATCAGATAAACTATTTTCCGTGACACTCATACCTATTTGTCCAGCTTCACATCTGAGTGGTCAGTGTGGCTGACTGGCATCTCATGAGGGCATCTTGGGAGCTACTCAACAAATTAGTAATGGTTCCAAGGTCAAGAAAACTGACAACAACTGGAACAGTGGTGTGCTGGACATATACCCCTCCATATCACACCCAGTTACGCCATTGGCAGAGAGTAATAGAGCCCTTGGTTGGGCAAGATTGGTCCATCTGGGACCAGAATGTGCCACTGTACTTTCTCCATATACCTATTTCATGAAAGAAGTTGGATTTATAAATAAACTGTCAACTACTGTTGTGCAATGTTCCTCTAATCTACTACAAAACTTTACTGTAGGTAACATAGCTGAACATCAATAGATTAGATTAGATTAGATTCAGTTTTCATTTCATAGAGCCAAAAAACGAGATGATTCTCGTGGGAGTGGAACATATCAGAAAGTATAACATAAAAAACATAAAACATTGAATATAATACTTACTATCCTGATAATTTGTCAGGAGATTGTCAAAATAGGTGAATGCAATACAGTAAATTGGAACAGCTATTTACAGAATTAATATGCTGTCAGAATGAAATGTTGTTATGCACTATTAATATATTTATCACACACAAAATACCTAATCTTGACTGTTGTGACCAACTGCTGTCAAAACTGAAATCTAGCAGACATTTTTACTTAAGCTGGCCTAACAGTCTCTGTTAAGATATTCGTCTATTTAGTATGTACATAAATGACCTTGTGGATGACATCAGAAGTTCACTGAGGCTTTTTGCGGATGATGCTGTGGTATATCGAAAGGTTGTAACAATGGAAAACTGTACTCAAATGCAGGAGGATCTGCAGCGAATTGATGCATGGTGCAGGGAATGGCAATTGAATCTCAATGTAGACAAGTGTAATGTGCTGCGAATACGTAGAAAGATAGATCCCTTATCATTTAGCTACCATATAGTAGGTCAGCAACTGAAAGCAGTTAATTCCATAAATTATCTGGGAGTACGCATTAGGAGTGATTTAAAATGGAATGATCATATAAAGTTGATCGTTGGTAAAGCAGATGCCAGACTGAGATTCATTGGAAGAATCCTAAGGAAACGCAATCCGAAAACAAAGGAAGTAGGTTACAGTATGCTTGTTCGCCCACTGCTTGAATACTGCTCAGCAGTATGGGATCCGTACCAGATAGGGTTGATAGAGGAGATAGAGAAGATCCAACGGAGAGCGGCGCGCTTCGTTACAGGATCATTTAGCAATCGGGAAAGCGTTACGGAGATGATAGATAAACTCCAGTGGAAGACTCTGCAGGAGAGATGCTCAGTAGCTCGGTATGGGCTTTTGTTGAAGTTTCGAGAAGATACCTTCACTGAAGAGTCAAGCAGTATATTGCTCCCTCCTACGTATATCTCGTGAAGAGACCATGAGGATAAAATCAGAGAGATTAGAGCCCACATAGAAGCATACCGACAATCCTTCTTTCCATGAACAATACGAGACTGGAACAGAAGGGAGAACCGATAGAGGTGCTCGGGGTACCCTCCGCCATGCACCGTCGGGTGGCTTGCGGAGTATGGATGTAAATGTAGATGTAGAGATGTAGATGTAGAAGGAGTTGCCTGTCAAAAAGTCTTTCAAACTCTGTTTAAACTGAGATTTATCTGAAACTAAGTTTTTAATGGTTGTTGACAATTTATTGAAAATGTGGGTTCCTGAATATTGGAGCCCTTTTTGGACCAAGATAAGTGATTTTAGGTCTTTATGTAGATCGTTCTTAATCCCAATATTGATACTATGTATTGACCCATTGGTTGGAAATGGAGATATATTACTTGCAACAAATTTCATTAAGGAATTAAGAAGCAGTGGTTAGAATACAAAGTTCTTTGAACAGGTTTATAAATGATGTTCTTGAATTTACACCACAAATGATTCTTATTAAGTGCTATTGAATGCTAAAAAGCTTTTGCTCGGTTTGATGAGTTGCCCCAGAATATGATCCCGTATGACATAACAGAATCAAAGTAAGCAAAGCATGCAAGTTTTTCTAAATTTATATCTCTTACATCTCACTGCAAATACAGACTTGTTTAGGCACTTAATCAATTCTGTGGTATGCCCTTCCCAAATGAATTTATTATTGAGTTGTAATCCCAGAAATTTAACACTGTCAACCTCTTCAATCTGCATGTCTTCATATGTTATACACATACTGGAAGGAAATCTCTTACAGGTTCTGAACTGCATATAGTGGGCCTGTTCAAAGTCTAATGACAGTGAATTCGCTTTAAACCATTTATTAATGTCAGTGAAAATTTGACTAGCAGCTATTTCTAAATTTGTACTTGACTTGCTACTTATTAAAATGTTTGTATCATCTGCAAATAAAACAAACTTAGCATCTGGCAATGTGACAGATGAGAGGTCATTAATGAACACGAGAAAAAGCAATGGACCCAAGATGGAACCTTGAGGGACACCACATGTAATTAATTCCCAATCAGATGAAGACTGACTACTTATTGGACAGGTATTTTGTAATGACACCCTTTGTCTCCTGTTAGTTACATAAGGCTCAAACCACATCGCAGCACTGCTGGTGACACCATAACACTCTAATTTACTTAAGAGAATGGTGTGGTTCGCTCAGTCAAACGGTTTTGACAGGTCACAGAAAATGACAGTAGCCTCTCATTTATTACCTAATTAATTAAGCACATTCTCACTGTAAGTGTAAATAGCTTTCTCTATGGGGATGATATATTATTTGCAGTCAGATATTTAAGGAGACGCTTGAACACAACTGTTTCAAATATTTTTGAGTAAGCCGGCAAAAATGAAATTGGTTGATAGTTTATGGTATCTCTTTATCCCTATTCTTGTAAAGAGGCTTAACTTCAGCATATTTGCACCAGTATGGAAATGTTCTGCTGATAAGAGACTGATTACACAAGTAACTTAAGACAGAACTCAACTCGCTTGAGCACTCTTTGATTAACTTCATCGGTATGTTACCATACCCACTAGAATACTTAGATTTTATGATGGATGCTACTTCTTTGGGAGACGTGAGTGTCATTTTCACTTTACTGAAGTTATTTTTAAAGTCTGGTCTCAGATGCTCCATTGCACTGCTCATTGAACCTGACAACCCCAAGCTGTCAGTAACAGAAATGAAGTGCTTGTTTAAGAGGTTTGCAACACTACATGCACTTGTTACCAAAGTTTCATTTATTTTTTAGAGCTATCTGTTCCTCTTCCTTTTTGGCCCCACCTGTCTCTTCATTATATCCCATATACTTTTTATTTTGTTGCCCAATGTAATTGTCTTTTTCTCACAGTAAAGCTGTTCCTATTTCTCGATTACTTGCTTCAATGTTTTGCAATATTCTTTGTAATGCATTACAATGCTAACATCAAAGCTGTTCCTAGATAGTAGATACAGTTTCCTTTTTCAACAAGATAATGTGTCATGTTGCAAGGCCAGGAGTGTGACGGAGTGGTTTGAGGAACACAGTGGTGAGTTCCAGTTGATGTGCTGCCCCCCTCCCCCAGTTCGCCAGGTCTGAACCTGATCAAAGACATCTGCGATGTGATTGAAAGTGGCATCAGAGCTCATCAACTCTAAGTGCCCTAAATCAGTACTAGCTGAGATGAAATGTCCACATACAATGACTTGCCAGTTACTTCTACTCAGTCTTAGAAGTTTATGCAGCTAAGGTCAAAAAGTATTTATCTAGAGAAGCTCACAGTAAGAATATTATGCAGTAATCAGCTAGAACATTATGACCACCTACCTACTAGCTGGTTTGTCCACCTTTGGCATGGATAACAGAGGCAATTGGTCATGGCAAGTAAGCAGTGAGGCCTTGGTAGGTCGCTGGAAGGAGCTGGTACCACTTCTGCACACACAAGTCACCTAATTCCCACAAATTCCAGGGAGGGGGTCAATGAGCTTTGATGCCGCGTTCAAGCACATCCCAGTTGTCTTTGATCAGGTTCAGATCTCGCGAGTTGGGGGCCAGCACATCAACTGGCACTCACTGCTGTGTTACTCAGACCACTCCATCACACTTCTGACCTTGTGCCATGGCACATTATCTTGTTGAAAAATGCCACTGGCATCAGGAAACACGATCGTCACGAAAGGGTGTACATGGTCTGCAACCAGTGTATGATACTTATTGACCATTGTGGTGCCTTGGACGAGCTCCACTGGAATCATGGATGTTCCCCAGAGCATAATGAATATGCTGCCAGCTTGTATCTGTCCCACAGTACAGGTGTCAAGGAGCTGTTCCCCTGGAAGACGATGGATTCATGCCCTTCCATCCACTTGACGAAGAAAGTATCGGGATTCATCAGACCAAGCAATGCTCTACCACTGCACCAACATCCAGTGCCAATGGTCATGTACCCATGTGCTAACATTGGCACACGCATGTATCGTCGGCTACGGAGATTCATTGTTAGGAGTGTTCAATGCAATGTGTGTTCAGACACACTTGTACTCCGCCCAGTATTAAAGTCTGATGTTAGTTCCACAACAGTTGGGCGCCTGTCTTGTTTTACTAATCTGCCCAGCCTATGACATCCAACATCTGTAATGAAGGATGGCTATCCTACCCCACAACGTCTGGATGTGGTTTTACCTTGGTTTCAACACATGTCGAAGATGCTCACCACAGCACTCCTTTCACACCTGACAAGTCCTGCAGTTTCCAAAATGCTCGTGCGAAGCCACCGGGCCATTGCAATCTGCCCTCGGTCAAACTCAGATAGATTGTGCACCTTCCCCATTCCACACATGGACAGCATGCTCACTGATACCACAGGCACCGTGTGTGTGTGTCTGACTGGTGTTCATTCCTTGCCAGGTGATGTTGCTATCACCTGGATGGGTTTATATTGATAGTAGGTCGATGGTCATAATGTTCTGGCTGATCAGTGTATAATGTCGATAACAAAACATTTGGTAGAAGTCTCTTAACGGACACAGGGTTTTACAGAAAGTTAAGTACAGCACATAAGTAGTGCAGCCCAGAAGTAGTTTGATTTGTACCTCAGAAATTTTTATTGGATAGTGAAGATGATGTCCAGCATCAACAACATGGGTTATCATCATATGTGGAGTGCCTCAAGGTTGTTCCGGGTCCCTACTATACATATATTATTTTTATTAACAATCTACTTCTTTGTACAGAATACTGAAAGTAAACCTATGCTGATTGATAATTCATTGGACAAAGTTGAGTCGTCACAAAATAAAGTTTTTTATTGATATTATGGGCTGGTTTAACATAGTCTATCTGTTAAATTCCATAAAATGAGCTTTATTTAGTTTCACACAACCTCTAAAGATGAAGAAATAGGTGCAAAAATTGTCTGATCAGCAGGTAGCTAGGATGGATGTTGCAAAATATTTCGGATCAGTGACCAATTTGTGATGGTGTGCGCCAGTATGCCGCCAGTATCTGAGCAAAGAACCATTAAAATAATTTTTTAGGCTGTCTAAATTTTAAAAAAAGCCCTCTTTTCATAAATTAAGTATCTAGTGGATGGTCAGCACTTTGTTTTCCTTAAAAAATTGAAGGCAGTTCCTATTGCAAGGGTCATTCTCAATTTATAGAACAGTTCGTGATCCATATGTACAATGTACCTGTGCCTGTAACACTCAGATAAATACCAGATCCTTATTTGTGTGGACGGTTATATTTTATTAATGTAAGCATGCTTACACTTCATTTTTCTGTAATAGAACCTCAGGCATACATATCTTAATAAAAAATTAATTAATACTATCTATGTAATACCACAGGATTCATTGTAATAACTGTAATAAACTTGAAGCTTCCTTGCACGTTAAAACTGAGTACCAGAATGGGACTTGAAATTGGGAGTGTTTCCAGGAGAGCTGGTCCCACAAGGCATGCAAGAGAACTTAAGAGAAGGTTGGAAGGTAGGTGAGAAGGTACTGGTGGAAGTGAGTGTGTTGGTGTAGGTAACAGAAGTAAATTAACTGTCAAGCGTGAATTTATGTGAGCATTCAAGTGTGATTTAACCAAATTTTCTTTTTCATTTTGTTAAGATATAATAGTGGCAGTTGCATGCATTGATGATGAGTATGCATCTAAGGATGATAAAGTTTTAAGAGTATTAAGAGATGCACATGTAATGTTCTGTGTACAAATGCAGGATGCTTCAACGCTTTGCAGCATTTATTATGTTCGACTTACAATTGTGACTAATACATCAAAAGAAACAGCAATTCAAACAGTTTTGTTTGTGTGCAAAGGAAAGAGTGCAGAATGACCAAGAAAGACTGAAGAACATACAGAATGAGTAAGAGATTTTCATGTGTAGCCCCAGGAAATCAGTTCGGGAGGCTAGTCATGAATTAGCAATTCCAGTGACGTCTATCTGGAGACTTTTAAGGAGATGTTTACAACTACGTTCTTATTGTTTGCACTTGGTACAAACTCACAAGCTTACAGACTACAGTTTACATGCCAACTTTGCAAATGAAATGTTGCTGCATGACAATGAAGATTTTCTGGATTGTATTGTCTTCAGAGATGAATCGCCATTTCACCTAAGTGGGAATGTGAACACATACAAGCCACATCTAATCCCCACAAGATGGTACAGTTCCAATGAGAGTCTCCTAAACTGAATGTTTTCTTTGCCACTTCATCAATGGAAATTCATAAGAGTAATGAACAAAGAGGCAAAAGAAACTTTCAACCATAGATTGCAGCAAACAGATTGGTCTTTAGTATGTAGCCTTGATAATGTTGATATTAAATTTAACTGTTTTATAAATGAATTCTGTGCTCTTTTTGAAGAAATATTTCTAAAGAAATGGGTCAGAAACAGTGCTTCTAATTCTGTAAGTAAGCCTTGGATTACAAAAGGTATGAAACAGCCATGTAAAACCAAAAGGGAAATTATGCTGCAATAAAATTATCTAAAGATGTAAAAAAATGGGAACACTATAGATCATAATGTAAAATTTTAAAGAAACTAATAGCCCTTTATTATGAGAAGAAAATAGATAATTCTAATAATAATAATAATTAAAAAAAAAAGAAAGAAAAAGAAAGAAGAGCTACAACAAGCAAAGAAGGTGTAAATAGAATCAGATATGAAGGTACCCTAGTAGGTAACCCCAAAAGTGTAGGTGAGATTTTTAATAAACACTTCCTACTAGTAACTCAACAGATTGGTTGCATGCCCAATGATGATGAAGCTGCAACTCTTTGTCAAGCTGTATATTCAAACACAATTTCAGAAATGCACCTTAATACTGCCGCTGTAGATGAAATTTTAAAAAAATCACGTCTCTAAAAAGCAAGAACTCCACAGGGGTTGGGTGGGTGGGTGGCTGCTGCTTGGAGGGGAGGGGAGGGGGGAGAAGTGGTTCAGTTATTGGTACTGTTTGTGAGGGGGGGGGGGGGGGGAGTGTGTTGGTTTGTGATTTAGTTGTGGAGGATCTATTTTGTTGCAGTTTTTGTTGAGTTGTAGTGAGTGATTGAGATTTTTTTTATTTTGCGTTTGGTTTTTATGGGTATTTTATTTTGGGGTCAGGGGGGGAGGTTGGGTTGTGTGTGTGTGTTTGTGTGTGTGTGTGTGTGTGTTGTGTTGGTATGTTGGGTCTTTCTTTTGGTTGTGTATTTTTTTGTTGGTTTGTGTGTGTGTGTGTGTGTGTGTGTGTGTGTGTGTGTGTGTGTGTGTGTGTGCGCGCGCGCGCGCGCCTGTGTGTGATTGTGGTGGTCGACCTAGGTTGTGGTGCCGGTGCCGCAACTTTGTTGGGGGTAAGTTTTTATTTTTCTTGTTCTTAGTGTTTTGTTGGGGTAAGTTTTTATTTTTCTTGTTCTTAGTGTATTTGTTGTGTGTTGGGGTTGAGGGACGTGTTCCATTACAATGTGTGGTTGTGGCTGTGGGTGTTCCAATATCGGGAGTTGCTGCTGAGCTATACAGGTCAAGGGAAGTGTTCGATTCAAATTTGTGGGATCGGGAGCTGCTGTTGAACTATATAGGTCAAGGGAAGTGTCCGATTCCAGAGAATATTGTGTCTAGTGGAATTTGGGGAGTTTTATGTTGTCGGTTTTTTTCGTCATATTGTGTGGTTTGGTATGGAAAAAACAAAATTTCTTGGAGTGCACATTGACAAGAAAATGAACTGTTCTTCGCATGTTATAGATCTCTGTAAGAGGCTTAGCTCTGCTAAGTATGTTTTATGGGTTGTCGCTACATGTGTTGAATCTAACACTGCAAAAGTGGGATACTATGGCTTTTCACTCACTCGTTGAATACGGCATTATTTTTTGGGGCAACCAGCCATTAGCAAGGAAAGCGTTCATTGCTAAGAAGTGAGCTTTAAGAGTTATATGTGGATTGCACCCAAGAGACTTGTGTAGAAATAGCTTTCGAAAACTTAAAATATACACAACTACACGCCAATATATTTTTTCTCTTATGTGTTTTGTCAGTAAAAATATAGAGATATTTCAATCAAACAGTAATTATCATGAGCATAACATATGGAGGAAGAATGACATTCACAGCAACCATAGAAATTTGAGCTTGATGCAAAAGGGTGTCCACTACACTGGAACAAAACTCTTCAATGCTCTTCCTCCTGAATTAAAGACAGAGATTCGTAACAAGAGTAAGTTTAAGAAAGCACTAAAAATATTTCTGCTGGATAAAGCTTTTTACAGTCTAAATGAGTTTTTAGGTAAATAATTTGTAAAATGTTAATATTATATAATACAAGTTGACATAATGTCACTAAAAATGTTATTTAACTTGAGTTCTGTATCTGTTTTTCCGTAGTGCTTTAATGATTCTAAGAAAATATGTACCGTCTTTATTCTGTACTGCCGCTCAAAGAGTTTACTGTTTAAATTTTTATATAATTATGTATTCAAATGTCTGTATATGCTATAACATTATCATATTGTACTTGTAAAAAACTGACTCGTTCCATGTTCTTGTGAAGCAAACACAGTTGGGCCTATGGAGCATGAAATAAAATCAATCAAATCAATCAATCCATATTCTGGCAGAAAATTTGGGGGGTGCATGACCACCATGGTCACACCAAGTCACGATCCATTTTTTTACCTTCGGGGTTCACAAGGCATGATGCATATGTGCCTCCGCTACCAGCTAATCTACCATACTTCAAAATCAGCACTGTTACAGCAGTCACTCCAGACTCACTAATCAAGGTTTGGGAAAAACACGCCTATCAACTAGATGTATGAGAAATGCTCCAAGCAGCAGCCACCCACCCACCCAACCCCTGCGGAGTTCATACTTTTTAGAGACGTGATTTTTTTTTTAAATTTCATCTACAGTGGCAGTATACTTAATTTGAAGTATTGGTGGAGCAAACAGAAGTTTGGTAGTGTACCAGGAAGAACAGTGTTTTTCCCCAAAGTAGTTTCTTTTCTGATAATAAACAGCAACAGAGTAATCTAGAATAATTCTCATAAACATTGATGTGAGCAGAGTAGAATGTAATTGTTTGTTAGGATATTTTACAGAAGCCTGCTTCAACTAACTAAAGTATAATTTGACACAGTCAGCATTCTTGAAGAATGGCCTTCATGATGAGATCCATGCAAGTGAGAGGAGGAGGAGGAGTAGATTATTGTTTAACATCCCATCGACAATGACATGATCAGAGATAGAGCATAAGCTCAGATTAGGGAAGGATGGCAAAGGAAAATGGTCATGCAAAGGAACCATCACAAAATTTACCTTAAGCAATTCAGGAAAATCACTGAAAATCTAAATCAGGATGGCCAGGTACAGGTTTGAACCATTGTCCTCCCGAATGCAAGTTCAGTGTGCTAACCACTGCACTACCCCACTCAGTGGATTAATGCAAACAGCCATATGTGAATGAATGAGTTAACTATGTACGGCCTGATCAGCATGACTACCACCCGTTGGGTCAGGTATTTCCACTCTCTGATGGATAAACAATTTTGCTGAAAGTATTTTGTAAGTATAAAAACATTTTGTTCCCACAAGGAGCTACAGACTCTTACCAAAATAATTCAGCTAGTCTGAGTACATTAACAACAACATGTGCATTCATGCTAGAAACATTGTTTGCTACTGACAGCATCAGCAGACTCTTGAAGGCAGACAGAAGCTATCCTGACATTCACTCTGTCATGCATTTGACAGTGGTTCATAGAGTATAGATGTAGAACAGCTATGCATCTCATTGCCATGTAGCTTACTCTGAAACTGTGTTTTTCCTTTTGGGAGGGATGTGCTTTCCTTATTTTCCAGTTAACAAAGACGCCTTCATCCCAAATCTGTTTGACATGTGATGTAACATCCTCAATGGCATTAGGCTACTGAAGTTCATGGTGACTGCAGTGGTGTTTACCTGTCCTACCTTTGGTTAAGTTAGGCAAGGCTCTCCCCCTCGCCCGACACACGTCTCTTATTCCTTAATTATTTATGCTCCTGCCACGGAAACATCGGAGATAGGCGTCACAGACAGCGGAACGATGGAGTACAAAAGTATTTGAACAAGAGGAACATCATGAACTGTTTTCAAATGTCGACACAGTCAGCAGTTTGCAACTGCAGCATCTTTAATATTGACAGTGCAGCATCGAATCACGCATCAGAATCGCCTGATTAATTTAATCAACAAACAAAACTAATGAGTTAAATGAATTAAAAACGCACTAACATCAAGTGAATTGATTGATGGGGATGGAATCATTAAAGCTGCAATGCCATAAAACGCTATTACGCTATTAGTGCAAAGCGTTCAGATATGCACAACCAGCAATGTATATTCAAATGTAGCAAATATTTAGTGATTAAAAAATAAAAGAAAACGAAGTCAATGCACATGATTGACATCACACTGCCTAAAAATTCAAAAATACCTTCTGACTCTTCGAAATTCCATCGTATTGCACTTCGACGTTTTTCGGAAGAACATTTACTGGTCGAAATAGCTTCGAAAGTTTATTTCTCGCAAAACTCATATTTCTTAACCTCTCGTATTCCCACCTCACTAGAGTTTGTAAACACAAGGTACGAAATGTTTTGCGTAAAGATATGTCTAGGCTATGTAGAGTTGTAATATTTGTTGCAGGATTTATCTCATGATCAAGAGATTGCTTCTATCTACACAAATAAATATTTACTGCCTTCTTGAAAATCATTAATCTTTTATGTATATATCTGCGACACATTGGGTTATAATACTGCCAGGAAAGTCCTTAACCCAACAGCTTGTACTTGACACAGATGTCGTGGTGTGTGACGCAGTTGAATGTTTTCTGTTGTCGTGTCCTTTCATCAACTGCTTTGGTGTTTATAAAATAGTATCAAAAGGACTGCACGTAATAAGTGTGTTGCAAGTGACAGTGGCAGTAGTTGTTTACACTGATAATGTTAATATTGCTGACAACATGTCACGACACAGAAATGTTCGTTCCTTGAACTATAGCGATGGTAAGTTGATAGCGTTTAATGTTACTCGTTTTCGATAGTTGATTTGTTTCCCAGGTCAAGTACATGACGAAATATCTGATATTGTTCCAGAGTATGATGGATATGATGATGAGTATGGACAGTCTGTTGAAGACGAATACTGCATTTCTCCTAGTGATGGTCAGTTTCGCGCGAAAAGGAAGTATGAATGCAAAGTTGGAATGACGTGTTGTTTTATTATTTGTAATCGAAAATTTTCTTTATAGCTGCCCAGTTCATGTACGACAGAAACAGACAATCCACACAGATTTCTGCTTTCTTCGATGAATCTGACAATATCGCTGAGGAAAATGAGACAGAAGAAAGCATTGGCAGTGTCAGAAGATCATCTGACACCTTTCAGAAACCTCATTTGAGTGAGCTGGAGGAAGTCCGGCTCCAATCGTGCCTAGATGAAATTAGAAATGTGATTGGTGACACTATTCCAGAGAATATAATTATTGAAACAATTCTAAAGAATAGTTTTGACTTAAATAAATCTCTGGATGCACTGCTTTCCTATCAACCTTCAGCCAGCAAATCTGGTGAGTGCAGTTTAACACAGTTGAATTTAGCTCATGTTTCTTAGTGTGATTTGCAGCTAATGTATCTGATATTGTTATTGAATTATGTGGTTGTCATTTTCGCTTATGCTGACACTACTCTATCCCCATCAATCACTGATAGCTTTTTCATTTGATCAAAAATAATTTCATATTATATGCAGATAATGTCCGTTATCCATGTCCCTTTTCCCTAGAGATTTTAGTTTAAACACACTGCACCAGTGTCTATAAGTCCAGAACAGTATCGAACAGTTGCAGATTTGTTGGAACTTGACAGCAGCCCTGTCTTGATTTGCAGTTCACAACTAATTCAGATTAATGAATTTTTGGTGTAACTTGAGATACAAGGTTTAGCTGAAAATTTTTGTAGTATTAAATTGTGATTAGTAGAGACAATACTGCAAAACTGGAAAGTCCTGCATGAAATACAGGTTATGCAAGAAATAAAGGAGCCACTTTTCACCATACAGCTAAGATTGACATGCACACAAACAAGATTTGAAAACAATGCTGTTGTTTTTGTTTTGCATTAGTTACTTCTGTAGAACTCAAGCTGTTGAATACTCAACACCTCCTCTATATAGTGCATTGTTACCATTGCTCCTTACATGATTTGTTATGGTTTTTCTTCATATTAAGTCTTAATAAGCTTATTTCTTCTACTGATGTAATATTTCTCTATCAGCACAAAAGCATCACACTGAATCTCTCTCTCTCTCTCCCTCTCCCTCTCCCTCTCCCTCTCCCTCTTTCTCTGTCACCAAGAAAATTTTTGAAAACTAGTGTAATATTCTGCCTTTTAAGGGCAGTATATGCCACTCGTCATTTGTAAGTGGAAAGGGTACCATAAAGTGTTGTAAAATGGGAGGAATCGTCTCTCATGCACATTAGTGATTTGCAGCGGGCTCGACCGGAGTTTGCAGTTCTACCCATCTGCTTTGATGCATGATGCAACTATGTTGTTTTCTGTGACATGTTGGTGCAGCATATCTGTAATGGATTCGGTCTACAGAGGGCATGTTGGAGAATGCAGCAGCCCTGTCTAGTGTGGGTTATGTTTAAAAACTGTTTAGGAGTGCTGATTGTGATTCATTGGATTTCTTGAGTGCTGTTTGTGAGAATAATTTTAAAAGAGTTTGTGCCAACTTGTTACTTATTTTGATGTTGGCAATTAATGGCAATATATCCGTTTTTGGATTTGTCATTGTTAGTGTTGTGTGTTGTTTGTGGTTGGAGATGTAATTTTGTTTTGTTAGGTATGGATGTGACGGGGAAGGTCATGTGTAGGTCCCTGTGTGCAGCAGCGTGGGACAGCATGTTGACCACAATTAAATACCTACAGTTATTTGGTTTGTTTCCAGAGTATGTGAAGTGTTGCATGTGTGGAGAGGATATGAAATTGGCTGAGTTGCTGCATCTTAGACCAAGGACCATTGTGTGTTGCATTGTTGGTGGGACAACATATACTCGGAGAGGACCCTGCTTTGTAAAGTCTAGGCTGGCCATTTGTGAGATTGTGTTGACATGTTATTTTTGCATGCTCTGAATAGAGTTACTTTATGATTGACTTTGCAGCAAGTCGATTGGTAGGGGTCAGCCACCAGCCATTTGTAGTTTCTTATGGTACATCACATGCTTGCTGTAGGTTACATCCAGAGCCTTGTGAAACAAGGCTGGCTGGACGCCTGCAACACTGTCCCCCATCCCTGCAATCTGTCAGTCATAAAAAATAATTTTAATTGGGGGTAAAGTATGCATGGTATGGTATACGTGTTTTGTTCATTGTTAGGTGTTTTTTGTGTGTTGAAGTTGGTGTTAATGCAATTTTTAATGGATTTTTGGGTTGTCTTGTTAGCTTTTGGTAATTGTTTGATTGTGATTGGAAGGTATCAAGGAGTTTGATGTATCAACATTTGTACATTTGGGTTGACGGGCTTCATATTAGCTATATAGGTCAAGTGAAGTGTGAGATACTGCTGTTGCGGCCTGTCGATGGTCGAACCCGGGACTCCAGATGACAGAGCTGAAGCTGGGGCCCATCGCGCCGTATTTCGTCAGGAGGCCGAGCAAGTGCAATAGCATCAAGGAGCAGTGCTGAGTGATACAGTGGTATTTGGAAGTATTCCTTTATTCAGCTAGTTTACAGAAGCGTAGTGTCGGCACGCCGCCCGCGCACTCTTCTTCGAGTCCAGTCGGCTCAACAACTCCTGGTATGCCGACACCGCTGCTGCCATCATCAAGGCTGCTCAGCTGGAAGCTGGCCGCACTCCGCCCGGGCACCGCCCGCCAAGACGTTGCGTCTTGTGCCGCGTAGCTGCCCCAATTGTGGAGACTGCTACAGTTCCTGGTCCTCACTGCCCTCAGCCCGTTTGGCCTGCTCTGTCCGACCATGGGACAAAGGTGGCCCTCAGGCTGCCGCTGCTTGAACCCACGCCCTCCTGGATGTGGTGCCACAACTTGCCGCTAGTGGTGCTTGCCGGATGGCAACACCCGTTGCTGTCTGTGGTGCTGCTGCAGCGCTGCCACACCTCCCGCAGCGTATGCCTCGCTCAAACCCCAGTACGCCAGGTGGTAATCGAATGTGGCCTGTCCTGGACCTGCTGCAGATCGCTGTCAGTTCTCTCTTTCAGACAGACTGTGCATTCTCCAAGTACTTGGCTGCCGTTCTGTCCCACCCCGGTGTTGTGTCCCGAGAGGGGGAATACAGCCCCAACAAGTACATAGAAACAAAGTACAGGTTTACACAGAACATTTACAACATCGCTGCCAGACTGGCCCCTATAAGTGTAGACCAGCACAGGTCTAACACGACTCTCGACTGACCTGGCACACTTCTCAAGCTAAAAGCACACCACCCTCCTTTCAACAATATTAATCCAAAATTGAAATGTAACAGCCGTGGCCTGTGGCTGTGTGAACATACCTTGTTCACAAATCTTACGTGCCACAGGCTAAAACTAATGAGAACATAAAAACATTAATGCTACCCCTATACACTGTTTACACTGGTTACCCATGCCGTAGCCAACTGATGTGTTGGCACCACCTCTACTGATGCTTGTTTCCACACTCTCAACAAAGCTATACTCAAGAAAAATAGGAAAACGGCACACCCTATGGCTGAAATGCTCACTGTTGTTATTCTGTCGGTGTGATGCTGTTGTAACATTCGAATGTGTTCCAATACTTTATTAACTGTGATAGATCCTTCCTGTGCATTAATATAGGAATGCAATATTTCAAAAAACTTTGGATTTAATGTGGAGTTTAAATATGTCAGATTCTGCATTAGTAATATCTCCAGAACCCCTTCCCACTACAAGTTACTACATCATATGACATCCTCAAAAATTCCCAATAGTTCACTCTCCCTCCTTCGAATTATCTGGAAAAAAAGAGAAAGGTCTCCCCCATACAGTGACAAAACTAAAACAACAAACAATAAAAAAGCAACTATTGTCTGACCCACCAAAACACAAAAAAGCCAATTCTCCCTTGATAAAAAAACACAAAATGTAAACATGCCATACAATATTACACATATAATAATTTACTCTCTCCATGACCATATAATGCATACGGAACGTTATGCATCTCCTGTACTGTCCGCTGCAACCTTCTTCTTCAGATACCTTTTCCTAGCCTCTGCAGTTGGGTCACTTGCTTGCAATTGAGGTAATCCGTCCACCATTCCTTTAAAAGGATTTACTCTACTTACATGGTTACAGATGTTTTTGTTGGCAGCTGCACTTTAACATTTACAGGCGAAGTCATCTCCACGACCTGGTATGGTCCACAGTACTTCATCAAGAATTTTTTCGTCTTTCCCTTAGGTGTATATGGATTCGTGATCAGTACCCATTGATCTACCTTGTAATGTGGTAAAGGACCCAACTGCTTATTCTGTTCTTCCTGCCTTTCAGTTGCTTTCGTATTGGCCTTCTGTACCCTCTTCCGTAGAAATATTGGAACACGTGAGGCAATACTGACCTTACGACTTATCTTAGAAGAAAGATTAAGGAAAGGCAAACCTACATTTCTAGCATTAGTAGACTTAGAGAAATCTTTTGACAATGTTGACTGGAATACTCTCTTTCAAATTCTAAAGGTGGCAGGGGTAAAATACAGGGAGCGAAAGGCTATTTACAATTTGTACAGAAACCAGATGGCAGTTATAAGAGCCGAGGGGCATGAAAGGGAAGCAGCGGTTGGGAAGGGGGTGAGACAGGGTTGTAGCCTGTCACCGATGTTATTCAATCTTTATATTGAGCAAGCAGTAAAGGAAACAAAAGAAAAATTCGGAGTAGGTATTAAAATCGATGGAGAAGAAATAAAAACTTTGAGGTTCGCCGATGACATTGTAATTCTGTCAGAGACAGCAAAGGACTCGGAAGAGCAGTTGAATGGAATGGACAGTGTCTTGAAAGGAGGATATAAGATGAACATCAACAAAAGCAAAACAAGGATAATGGAATGTAGTCGAATTAATTAGGGAATTAGATTAGGAAATTAGATGCTTAAAGTAGTAAATGAGTTTTGCTATTTGAGGAGCAAAATAACTGATGATGGTCAAAGTAGAGAGGATATAAAATGTAGACTGGCAAGGGCAAGGAAAGTATTTCTGAAGAAGAGAAATTTGTTAACATCGAGCATAGATTTAAGTGTCAGGAAGTCGTTTCTGAAAGTATTTGTGTGGAATGTAGTATGTATGGAAGAGAAACGTGGACGATATATAGTTTAGACAAGAAGAGAATAGAAGCTTTCGAAATGTGGTTCTACAGAAGAATAATGAAGATTAGATGGGTAGATCACATAAGTAATGAGGAGGTATTGAATAGAATTGGGGAGAAGAGGAGTATGTGGCACAACTTGACAAAAAGAAGGGACCGGTTAGTAGGACATGTTCTGAGGCATCAAGGGATCACAAATTTAGAGGGCAGCGTGGAGGGTAAAAATTGTAGAGGGAGACCAAGAGATGAATACACTAATCAGATTCAGAAGGATGTGGGTTGCAGTAAGTACTGGGAGATGAAGAAGCTTGCACAGGATAGAGTAGCATGGAGAGCTGCATCAAACCAGTCTCAGGACTGAAGACCACAACAACAACAACCCTCTTCCAGACTTCCCGTATTGTCCATTCGAATTTCCTGACTGCGTCCCCTTTAGCTCCCAATTTTGGATATATAACATCAAACGGTGATTGCATCTTTCTTCCATAGGCCACCTCGAATGGTGACATTCCGATGCCCAAATGTATTTTGGTGTTATAATTTGATACCAAGTACGGAAGATAAACGTCCAAGTTATCATGGTTTTCATTCACATAATAACTTAGCATTTTCTAAATTGCCTTATGTACTCACTCTGTTCTCCCATTTGGCTGCGGATGAAGTGGACTGGTCCGTAATTTTATAATTCTCAATAACTGACACAACTGTGTCATTAATTCGGACATGAAGTTCGTTCCCTGATCCGTAATTGTGGTATCAGGCACCCCAAACTTCAATAACTAGTTATTGTCTAAAGCTTATGCTACTGTACTTGCCTGTTGGTCTGGTATTGTGACCATGGCTAGAAACAGCGAAAAGTGATCAATTATAGTTAAAACGTAACAATTTGCCACTGGTGTTTTGTTATAAGGCCTGCAGATATCTAGCCCGATAAACTCGAAAGGTTTCAAAGCCTCTGGTAACCGTTGCAGTGGAATTCTTGTGCATGTCACATCCGCTCACTGCCCACACGGTACACAATTTGCTACACACTGTTCCACATCCCTTCTCCAAGTGCACACCAAAATTGTTCTGCTACTCGTCTTTCTGTTGCTTGACGACCCTCATGCCCTGAAAGAACATGATCATGGGCCAGCTTTAAGACTTCCTCCCTCAAACTCTTTGGTACCACTACCCGTGGTCCACACTAGGTAACTCTACACAACAAATTTCCCTCAACAATGAAATGTCTAACCTGCGGCTTAATGCATCTACATTCCTGTGTTTCTTCCCTGGCTTACGAATTACTTCAAAGTCAAACTCGCCTAATTTTAGAGCCCACCGTGTTAACCAACTAGAAGGATCCTTGAGTCCCAGTAACCATCTCAACACTGCATGATCTGTCACAACCTTAAACTACCTACCATAAAGGTAACAACGAAAATGCGTTAATCCATATATTACAGCCAATATCTCCTTTTCCGTTGTGGAATAATTCCGCACTGCCCTATTTAACTGTCTGGAAGCATACACATCCTACTGCGCCATTTGAAGTGTCACGTGATAAGGTGAAGTCTTCTTCAAAATTCGGAAACACCAACACCGGACCAGAAACTAATCTCATTTTTAATTCACTGAAAGCTTTCTGGTATTCCTCTGTCCATTTAAATTTAACCCCTTTCTTTAAAAGCTTTGTTAACGGCTCGGCTATTTTAGCAAAATCCTTTACAAATTTATGATAATATGAACATAACCCAATATACGATTGTAATTGCTTCGTTGTATGTGGCGTCGGAAAATTTTGAACCGCCTCTGTTAACCGAAGATCAGTTTGAACCCCTTGTTCGCTGATTACATGACCTAAATATTTGACCTGCATCTGCACAAAATTACATTTTTCTAAACTTAATGTTAACCGTGCCGACCACAATCTTCTAAGGACTTCTCTTAAACACGATACATGTTCTGGTGTATCCTTTGAAAATACTATAATGTCATCTAGGTAAACCATATATGTCTTTGTTTTCAATCCCCTTAAAATCCCATCTAATAATCACTGAAAAGTTGACCGTGCATTCTTCAACCCGAATGGCATACGTATATACTGATAGTGTCCCCCAGGAACAGTAAAAGCTATCTTTGCCCTATCCTCTGGCACTACTACCAACTGGTGGTTTCCTTTCCATAAATCTATTGTTGTGAAATACTTACATTGTCCCAGATTGTCCAATGTGTCCGTGATATTCGGAATTGGATATGCATCCGAAATGGTTTTGGTTTTTGCATTCGGAAACCTATAATCACAGCAAAACCTATATTACCTTGTACCATCCACTGACTTCTTAGGTACAAGAACTACATTGCTTGAATATGGACTATCACAATGCTCTATAATTCCGTCCCGTAGTTGTTGTTCTATAAACTCATCTAGTAGTGGTTGCATATGCTGTGCTACCAGATATGGTTTCCTAAACACTGGTGTATTATCCTCCATTGGTATGTAATGCTTCGTAATCGATGTTGCCGGTAACCTACTCTCCATTCCGAATAAATCGCTAAATGTCAAGAACAGTTCCTCCAACGCGACCCTGTCATCTCCCTGCAAATGCTGCAATATTCCCCTCAATTGCACTGCATCGACATTTTGCTTGTGGCTTGCCTCTAAATCCTCCCTATTGAGGTCATCTTCATCAAAAAACCCCAATGTGGCCAATAACAACCCTTTCAACAAGCTAAAATCCGCTCTGCTGAAGTTACCTATACTTACAGGAACCCTATAATCTCCATCCACATAACTTGCGTGAGCTAAACTCCTCTGCATAAAACAGTGCGCGTTATCCGACTCCTCATTACTCAAGAGTGGCTCCACCATGTACAGCCTCTCCTTTGGTAAGTCCGTATTTATCGAAACCCATACTACCTTCCCTGTACCTGCTGGTATGTTTTCCTGCTGATCAATCTTTAATGAAGCCGTTCACAGTTTAGCTGGTGTCACCTTCGCGTTAAGTGTGCCTTGCGACATTCGTCTATTTGCAACTGTTTTCCCCGTGCAAAACATTGTTCCACTGAGTTCCACTGTTTGTTGCCAAAGATCTATCTTCGCACGATGTTTGTCAAGGGAGTCCAGTCCGAGAATCACCGAATACCCCTCGCCCACACCTGGGAACACCTCTACCTGCTCACTAAACTTAGTTCCTGTGATCACAAATTGAAGTACCATCATACCCAATGACTCCACGTTATTATCCCCCACCCCACGTAACCTATAACGTGATGGACCAAGCCTTCTCCTGCTAACCAGGTGTAGAACGATAACAGACATGTGTGCCCACATGTCATCCAAAAACCTCTGTTCCCTTCCATTCACCAAGCCTAATAAACAGCATTCAGTCTGTGCACCTGCAAGTGCATTATCTAATTTCGCTGGGACCACCCTCTAACAGTTGTAGCAGTCCTGTTCTTATTTAGCGGCTGCTGTCGCCGAGGTTCCCACCTACTTTTGCTCCTGCAGTTCACTGCCCAGTGACCCATTTACCCACATGAGTAACACCGTAACTGACACTGACACTGCCTCCTAATATGCCCTACCTGGCCTTAATTTCCGCTGACAGAACTTTTTGCTCCACCCTTTGCTTTGTCGCATAATCTACCTCCTCTAAGTATGTGGCGATCCTTAGAGCCGCCGCAGATCATTAGGATTCTCCATTCTCACCTGATGTGACATCTCCGGCGTTACTCCCAGCAAAAACATATCTAACGCCCTGTTCTCGGCCTCCTGTAACAGCACTCTATTAGTCTCCCCATTCAGTGACAGTTCGAACGTTTGTGCATTCAGCTTTTGAATCCTGTCTGAGAAAACCTCCACCTCATTTCTTGTCATAATTAACGCACTTAATCCCCCCCCCCCCCCAAAAAAAAAAAGACTGGCTTTATTCTGTTTTTGGTACCTGTGGCATAACCCAGCCTCAAGCTCTGCAAACGTCCACACATTGTTCAATGTTTCATGGTACAGTATGTACGACTTGGCATTCCCTGTCAATCATAACTTTGCCACTATCAACATTACGACATCCGACCACCCATTGGCCTCAGCCATTGTGGTAATGTCGTTAAGGAATACGGACACATCCTCTGTTGTTTTACCCGAAAAGGGGTTAATCAATGCTGCATTTGCCGGGTCAAACATTCTGACACTCCTTGACCTGCAATGTACTTTCATCCGACGTCGCTTCCCCTACTTGCAGTGCCTCAAATCTCCCCGCTAATTCTTCATATTTTTCTTTGTCCCTTATCCTTACCTCCTACAATACCCGAATTTGCTCAGTTAGAGCGGCTACAGCTTCCGCTGTAGTCACTGCCGCAGTCCCCGCTGCTTGCCATGTTTCTGTCATTCTTGCTTATAGCTCTACTGTTAGTATTAATTCCACTCTGCTACTCCGAAAACTTAGTTCTTGCGAAGAATCACCACCCATCTACATTCTGAACAATTGCGTGCCAAATGTCCAAATCTGTTACAAATTTTAACTCTTTGGCGCACGCTTTGTACACAGTAATCCCTGACCTGACAGGCTACAAAAATTGCATCGCTTAGGCACTATGTCATCATGTCCCCCATTTCCCCTGAATTCAGATATATCTACAGGCTCCTCTGGTCTTACAAAAGACACCTTTAAAAAGTCCATCCTAATTGACAACACTTAACCCTGTAAAACACAAAAGAATGATATATAAACAATACATCAAATGTCACTCACCCATCCCCATCATGCTCGTGCTCGGGTGACAGTCCTGCTTTCCTCCCTAAACTGGTATGGACAAACACTTCCTGAACGACAAGACATAACAAGCAGTGCACGACCGCCCGTCATGAACGCAACCAAGCACCTCAACTACCCCTCTACACAGGCATACCTCGACCGTACTTGCTCGACATAAGATGTGGGAGTGGCAATCCGGTACCAGAGTTGTAACCAGCACCACTCCTGACACCACTGTTGCGGACCATAGATGGTTGAACGCAGGACTCCAGATGGCCGAGCTGAAGCTGGGACCCACCGCGCCGTATTTTGTCAGGAAGCCGAGCAAGTTCAATAGCATCAAGGGACAGTGAAGAATGATACAGCGGTATTTGGAAGTATTCCTTTATTCAGCTAGTTTACAGAAGCGTAATGTTGGTACGCCGCCTGCGCGCTGTTCTGCGAGTCCAGACAGATCAGCAACTCCTGGTATGCCGACACCACTGCTGCTATCATCAAGTCCGCTCAGCTGGAAGCCGGCAGTGCTCTGCCCGGTCACCGTCTGCCAAGGCGCCACCTCTTGCGCCGCGTAGCTGCCCACGATTCTGGAGACTGATACAGTCCCTGGTCCTCACTGCCCTCGGCCCGTTTGGCCTGCTCTGTCCGACCATGGGACAAAGGTGGATGTACTGGTCACCCGTGGCCCTCAGGCCGCAGCTGCTCCCAGGGCAGCACTGGATTCGAACCCGCACCCTCCTGGATGTGGTGATGCAACTTGCCACTAGTGGTGCTTGCCAGATGGCAACACCCGCCACTGTCTCTGGCGCAGCTGCAGCATTCTCACGTCACCTGCAGTGAACGCCTCGCCTGGACCCCAGTACGCCAAGTGGTAAGCGAACGTGTCCCGTCCTGGACCTGCTGCAGACCGCTGTCACTGCCCTCCTTCAGGCAGACCAAGTACCCGGCTGCCATTCTATCCCGCCCTGGTGTTGTGTCCCCGGAGGTGGAATGCAGCCAGAAAAAGCACATAGAAACAAAGTGCAGGTTTACACAGAATATTTACAACGTTGCTGCCAGACTGGCCCCTGTAAGTGTAGACCAGCACAGGTCCGACCCGACTCTCGACTGACCTGGCACACCTCTCAAGCTAAAAGTGCCTGACTATTTATACTGCTTTTCTCCTCGTTTCTGACGTAGTGTCAGAGAGAGACAGAAACTGTGGCAGGGGTAAATTCCCATACGTCAGGCACTTCCACGTAGCCATTCCCGGCTCTGGCCTACTGCCTTGTCTCATACGTCGCAATAACTTAAAGCAACGCTGCAGTTCCTGCCTCGCTGTTGCTCCACTCCAAACAAATCGTACGTGCAATACGCCGCTGCAGCTGTGTGCCATGTTTACTCCGCCTGGCCTACTGGCTGCCGACTATTACCACACACTGCCAGTGGGGAGGGAGGGGGTTGTCAAGTACCTGCTTGGTACACACAGGGACCACACTGTTAAGTGCCTGAGCTGAAAACTCATCATGTATGCTGAGGAGTATGTGCCTGTCATGACTGGGACACAGGGTCTCCAAGCAATGGATTACTGGCCAGGTAGCTGTCGTTGGGGTTGGGTGGCACCGATGAGGAGAGCCCCCACATGGAATGGGTGGCACCATGGCAGATGAGCCGCAAATGAAGTAGATGAAGTTATCTCCCACTGATGGCCATGTGCCCCCAGTATTCTCTAGGGAATGAAAGTTCTCTTTTAATGTGGAGAGAGAGATCTCACCGCTGTGGGAGGAACATAAGGTTAAGTGGCAAGCGGAGCAATACTCTCTGCAATACTTGGTTTTGAAAAGGACTGATGTTGAGTCCTTCTTGACCACAAAGCCCTTATTCTTGTGGAGAACTTAGAAGACAAGTTTGTGGAAGTGTCAGCCACCTCTAAAATGAAAAGTGGATCAATTTTGATCAAAACAGCTTCACTTGACCAGTAATGGATCCTGCTCTCTTGTAACAAGTTGGGTGACATGGTGGTGACTGGCACTCCCCATAACAGTCTAAATGTGGTTCAGGGCATCATTTTTCATGGAGACTTGCCCTTAAAATCTGTTGATGAGCTGAGCACCAACTTTGAGCAATGAGGTGTACAGTTTATTCGTTGTGTCCATTGTGGACCAAAGGACAATAGTGTCACTTCTGGTTCCGTCATCTTGACCTTTGAGGGCAATTTATTGCCTGAAAAGTTCAAACTGATGGTAGACTGATAGAATGTGAAACTAAATGTCAATGTCCTGCTGTCATCCCCTCCCCCATGTGGTGCTTCAAGTGTTTGAAATTCAGGCACGTCTTTGCGTGACAACGCTAGTGCCAACTGTAGAGATAGTGGATGACTGCTGCATGCAAATGCTCCTTGTGCCCCCCCCCCCCCCCCCTCCCCCAATCTGTGTTAACTGTGGGAAGCATTATTCTCCCTGCTTGCCGTATTGCACTGTTTTTCCAGAGAGAGAAGAAAACACGAGAATATAAGACCCTCAGCAAATTAACTCTTCAAGAAGCCAAGTATTAGATGTGTGGTTGCAGCTACGACAACTTCGCCTCGTTTGGTAATAGAACACCCACCTGTTACACCTCCTACAGTGGGCCCTCAGGCCCCCCTGATGGTTGGGGGCTCTCATATTGTTGCTTCCCCCTCACTTACTGTGGGATTGTTGGCTTCCCACCCACTGGGAACACTGGTCCTCACCTCCCAGCCAAAGACAAATCGCCTTTCCTCCAGCTTTTCTTGTCAGGAAGGGGTCATTCATGCTGTTTCTTCCAAGGTTTCTGCCAGTTTACAGCTGGATATCAGCAAGTGACTGAAGGAACCACAGGCTGCTGTTCAAAGGGCTTCACATCAGCATCTTTACCTGAATCTGATTCAGAGAAGCCCTCACAATCACTGAAATCTGCTAAGGAGACGAAAGATAAGATTCTGGGGGGCCCCACTCCACCAGATCCCACCTGTTCCTTTCCTGTGCCCAAGGTGGCAGAGATCCTGGCAGCTCCTGTGGCCTCGTGTCGCACTTCACAACAGAACCTAGAACCTGTGTGTGTTGATGCCTTTACCCTTAAACCAGTGGCAGCAGATGACTCTAGGGATAACCCGTAACCTTGGTCCATTCATGGCCTCACAGTACATCGACAACATTATTCTCTAGTGGAATTGCAGTAGTTTTTTTCCACCATCTCACTGAGCTACAACATGTTTTAAGCTCTTCACCTGCCTTCTAAATTTCCCTTCCAGCAATGCTGACTCCGGCCTTTCATGCTACCTGTGACAGATGCTGGGCGGAGTTTGCACATATGTTCTGGACACACCATATAGCGAATTTGTGCCTCTTAGTATACCTTTGGAGCCTGTGGTTATTCAGGTAAAGGCATTTCAGGTTATTATCATCTGCAATGTTTACCTTCCTCCTGATGGTGAAGGGTCTCAGGACATACTGTTTGCAATGGTTTCTCAGCTCCCCACACCTTTCTTAATCTTCGGTGATTTCAATGCCCATAATCCTTTTTGTGGGGTGGAACTATGATCACAGGTCATGGTCGGGAGCTTGAAAACTTACTGACACAACTTGACCTTTGCTTCTTGAATACTGGTGTCCCCACAAACTTCAGTGTGGCACACAGTACGTAATCAGCCGTTGACCTTGCCATTCACACTCCTTGTCTTCTCCCATCCATCCACAGGAGAGTCAATGGTGACCTGTGTTGTAGTGACCACTTCCCGATCTTCCTGTTCCTCCCTCAGTGCCACTCCCCTGGGTGCCTACCTAGATGCTGACTGGTGTGTTTTTGCCTCTGCTCTCACTCTTGGCTCCCTACAGCATGGAGATATCAATGAGGGAATCCAGAATACAACTACAGCATTCTTTCACTAGCTGATGTAGTGATCCCCTGTTCCTCGTGCCCGCCCAGATAGAAGACAGTACCTCAGTGGTCATCATCAATCCCACAGGCTATTAGGAACTGTAGGTGGGGTCTCCAAACCCATAAGTGGCAACCATGGGTTGAGCATCTCATTATCTTTAAGCGGCTCTGTTCTGGGTCCACCACCCAATAAAACATTGGAAGCAAGAATGCTGGGAACAGTTATTTTCAACCATTGGATTACATACCTCTCCTTTGCAGGGTTTGGCAAAGATCAGAAGTCTTTACAGATAATAGACAGCTACAGGTGTACCTGGTATTACCTCGAATGGCGCTGTCTACACTTACCCAGATGCTGTTGCTGAACATTTAGCTCTGCATTATGCTCAGCGTTTGAGGATATCAACCTGCCTTTTGTATTCTAAACCAGTGAGTGGAGCGAAAGCAGTATCTTATACCACACAGCAGCTGGAGCCATATAATGCCCCATCCACTGAGTGAGAATTCGCCAGTGTCCTAGTTCACTTCCCTGATACAGCCCCAGGGCCGGACTGCATCCACGAACAAATGATTAAGCACCTACTGGTGGATTGACAGCATCATATCCTTGCCATCTTTAACTGCATCCGGGGCAAGGGCAAGTTCCCATTGCAATGACAAGAAAGCATCATTGTCCCAGTACTGGAACCAGGTAAGCACCCTTTAGAGATGGACAGTTATCGCCCAATTGATCTACGTCTACGTGATTGCTATGCACGATAAAGTTCCTGGCAGAGGGTTCAGTGAACCATCTTCAAGGTGTCTTTCTACGGTTCCACTCTTGAATGGCGCGGGGAAAAACGAGCACTTAAATTTTTCTGTTTAAGCCTTGATTTCTCTTATTTTATCGTGATGATAATTTCTCTGTATGTAGGTGGGTCCCAACAATGTTTTCGCAATCAGTGGAGAAAACTGGTGATTGAAATATCATGAGAAGATTCGATTTCAACAAAAAATGCCTTTGTTTTAAAGATTGCCACTCCAATTCATGTATCATGTCTGTGGCAGTATCTCCCCTATTTCGCCGTAATACGAAACGAGCCACCCTTCTTTGAACTTTTGCAATATCATTTGTTAGTCCCACCTGTTACGGATCCCACACCACACAGCAATACTCCAGAATAGGGCGGACAAGTGTAGTGTAAGCAGTCTCTATAGTAGTTCTGTTGCACCTTCTAAGTGTTCTGCCAATGAATCAGTCTTTGGTTTGCTCTACCCACAACATTATCTATGTGATTGTTCCATTTTAGGTTTTTGTAATTGTAATCCCTAAGTATTTAGTCAGCAGCTCGTGGTCTCGCATCGCATTCTTGCATCCCGAGCATGGGGTCCCGGGTTCGACCCCTGCCGGGGTCGGGGATTTTCACCAGCATCAAGATGACTGTGTGTTTGTGTTGTCCTCATCATTTCATCATCATTCATGCAAGTGGCGAAATTGGACTGAGCAAATGTTGGGAATTTGCACATGTGCCGGTAACTGCGCAGTTGAGCGCTCCACAATCCAAACATCATCCCTAAGTATTTAGTTGAATTTACAGCCTTCAGATTTGTGTGACTTATCGTATAATCAAAACTTAGCAGATTTCTTATAGTACTCATGTGAATAAATTCACACTTTTATTTATTCAGGGCCAATTGCCACTTCTTGCACCACACAGATATCTTATTTAAATCATTTTGCAATTCATTTTTCATTTGATGACTTTACAAGATGGTAAATGACAGCATCATCTGCAGATAATCTAAGAGGGCTACTCAGATTGTCTCCTATGTCGTTAACATAGATCAGGAACAATTGAGGGACTATAACTCTTCTTTGGGGAATGCCAGATATTACTTTTGTTTTACTTGATGACTTTCCGTCTGTTACTACGAACTGTGACCTTTCTGACAGGAAATCATGAATTCAGTCGCACAACTGAGGTGATATGCCATAGGCACACAGTTTGGTTAGAAGACGCTTGTGAGGAATGGTGTCGAAAGCCTTCTGTAAATCTAAAAATATGGAATCAATTTGACATGCCCTGTCGATAGCACTCACTACTTCATGGGTATAAAGAGCTAGCTCTATTCCGCAAGAACTGATATTTTCTGGATCAGTACTGACTATGTGTCAGTAAATAGTTTTCTTCGAGGTACTTCATAATGTTCAAATACAGTGGATCTTCCAAAACCGTACTGCAAATCGATGTTAGTGATATGGGCCTGTAATTCAGCAGATTACTCCTATTTCCATTTTTGGGTACTGGTATGACTTGAGCAACTTTCCAGTCTTTAGGTATGGAACTTTCTGTGAGCGAGCGGTTATATATAATTGCTAAATATGGAGCTATTGCATCTGCATGCTCTGAAGGGAACCTAACAGGTATACCATCTGGACTGGAAGCCTTGCCTTTAGTAATTGATTTAACCTGTTTTGCTACACTGAGGATATCTGCTTCTGTGTTTCTCATCTTTGCAGTTGTTCTTGATCGGAATTCGGGAATATTTACTCCGTCTTCTTTGGTGAAGGTGTTTCGGAAACTCATGTTTAATAACTCTGCTTTGGTGGCACTGTCATCAGTGACTTCACCGTTGTTATTGCGCAGTGAAGGTATTGATCGAGTCTTGCCACTGGTGTGCTTTATATATATGACCAGAATCTCTTTGGTTTTTCTGCCAGATTCTAAGACAGAGTTTCATTGCGGAAATTATTAAAAGCATCTTGCATTGTAGCATGCGCTATATTTTGAACTTCTGCAAAACTTTGCCAGTCTTCGGGATTTTGCGTTCTTTTAAATTTGGCATGCTTTCTTCGTTGCTTCTGCAACAGTGATATGACCTGTTTTGTGTGCTATGGGGGATCAGTACCATCACTTATTAATTTATGTGGTGTATATCTCTCAATTGCCGTCGATACTATCTCGTTGAAATCATTCTACATCTTTTCTACCCTTACGTGATCAGATCAGGAGTAGTGGAGACTGTCTCTTAAAAAGGTATTAAGAGGATTTTTATTGTTTTTTTTTTTTTTAATAGATGTACTTTGTATTTCTTTTTGATAGTTGTGGATGCTATGGTATTCAGAGGGTGGGTTTGCTGGTAGTTGGGAGCTTGCCTTGTGGTCGCTAATCCCTGCATTCATCATGATACTCCCCATTTGTCCAGGTTTATTTGTTGCAAATAGGTCAAGTATGCTTTCACAAACATTTACAATTCAGGTGGGCTCATGAACTAATTGTTCAAAATAATTTTCTGAGAAAGCATTCAGTACAACTTCAGATGATGTTTTATGCCTGCCGCCGGCTTTAAACATATATTTTTTCCAGCATATCGAGGGTGGATTGAAGTCGCCACCGACTATATTTGTATGAGTGGGGTACCTATTTGTAATGAGACTCAAGTTTTCTTTGAACTGTTCATTAACTACATCTTCTGAGTTGGGGGGTCGGTAAATAAATCCAGTTAATAGTTTAGTCCGATTGTAAAGTATAACCTCTACCCATACTATTTCACAGGAACTACCTACTTCAATTTCACTACAAGGCAAACTACTTCTGACAGCAATAAATACTCCACCACCAACTGTATTTAATCTATCCTTTCTGAACACTCTTAGATCGCTTGAAAGAATGTCGGCTGAACTAATTTCGGCTTTAGCCAGCTTTCTGTACCTATAACTACTTGAACTTCAGTGCTTTCTATTAGGTCTTGGAGCTCTGGTTCTTTTCCAACACAGCTACGACAATATACAACTATAATACCGATTGTTTCTACCACTACCTTACTGTGTTTTACCTGCCCCCTTTTAGATGGATGCCCTTTCTGTGGTTTCCTGAGACCCTCTAACCTAAAAAACCACCCAGTCCCTTCCACACAGCCCCCACTACCCATGTAGCTGCTTCCTGTGTACAGTGGACTCCAGACCTATTAAGCGGAACCCGGATACCCACCACCCAATGGCGCAAGTCAAGGAATCTGCGGCCTACAAGGTCACAGAACTGCCTGAGCCTCTGATTCAGACCCTCCACCCAGCTCTGCACCGATGGACCACAGCCGGTTCTGTTGATGATGCTGCAGATGGTGAACCCCGCCTTAATCTCGGAAGCAAGACTGGCAGTCTTTACGATTTGTGCTAGCCGCCGGAAACCAGAGAGAATCTCCTCCGATCTAAAGTGACACATGTCATTTGTACTGACATAGGCCACCACCTGCAGTTGGCTGCACCCCGTACTCTTCATGGCATCTGGAAGCACCCTTTACACATATGGAATGACTCCCCCCAGTATGCATACGGAGTGCACACAGTCTTCCTTCCCCCCCCCCCCCCCCCTCCCCCCCCTCTTGGCAGCCATGTTACTAAGGGCCCATTACACACCTAATGTTGGAGCTCCCAACTACCAGCAAACCCACCCTCTGTCCTCTGCGAATGCCCATACCTAGCGGGCCGAGAAGCTTCCTCTGGAACTGATTGGACGACTGCATCCGGCTCAGAGACTTCATCAGCCACAGATTAAGCCCAAAACCTGTTCATCAAACAAACTGGGTGGTCCTACGATCAGCCGCACGGAAAGTCTTTTGCTGCCTGCCAGGCTTTGGAATGATCTCCCACTCGACCACGGTTGTGGGGTCAACTTTAGTTCAGGCAGTACCTGGCGCGGCCACAGCAGTGGATTGATTGGGGGACACATGGGTCGTGCTCTACTTCCCTCGCATCCCCGCGTCTGACCCCCCCCCCCCACAGTGATGCCCCTTGGCAACAGCCTCAAGCTGTGTGACGGAAGCCAACACTGCCTGGAGCTGTGAGCAAAGGGTCGCCAACTCAGCTCGCATCTGTGCACAGCAATCACAGTGCCTATCCATTTCTGAACTCGCACTTGTTTGAAACTCGTAAAGATACGTAATAAATAAATGGTGTACTCACCTTATTTGCAGCAGGAACTCGGAGTGCTCTCTCACTGCTGGTCTAACCGACACTGAGTTGTTGTATGCAAAACGAACAAAAGCGTGTATGATATGAGGGTGGATACGATGGTCGATAGCAACGGCAGTACTGTACGCTACACTGTTTTTAAAATGGTAGGTTGCTCCTAGTAAGCACTCAAACACAAGAAATTACAAAAATAAACTAGTAACTACAGAGGTAACTGAAAAGAAGTTGCTCCTGTTTGAAGCTCATAAAAACATGTGATAAACAAACGGTGTACTCACCTTATTAGCAGCAGGAACAGTCTCACCAATGTGCTCTGTAAGTTGCTTGAATGCATGGTGAGCCCGCAGCTGTGTTGGCTTGGCTCCTTGAGCCTCAGGGTCTTCTGGCTCGATCCAAGGATGGTTTCCGCCAAGGCCATTCCACTATTGATAATGTTTCATACCTGAAGCTTGCCATCCGAACAGCTTTTTGCCCAATGCCGACACCTTATAGTTTCCATTTTGACCTGCAAAAAGTTTATGACACCACATGGCGACACCACGTCCTTGGTGCCTTAACCTAGTGGTGACTCTAGGATCTGTTCCCAATTTTTATCCAGAACTTCTTGTCGCACTGTTCTTTCCGGGTTAAAGTTGGTGCTTTCCACTGTACCCCCTATATCCAAGTGTATGGGATCCCCTCTCTTTCTAGTAGCCATTAATGGCCTAACAGCAACTGTGAGGTCCTCAGTATCGCCCTCGTTGTGTGCTGATGACTTTTGCCTCTACTATTGCTCCTCTGGTGTGGGTATTGCTGAACGATGGCTGCAGTGTGCCATACGAAATGTGCAGTCTTGGCCTCTCACCCATGGATTTCGGTTTTTAGCTGCCAAAACTCATATTGTGCACTTCTCTCGACGTCATACTGTTCACCCACAGCCAGAACTTTACCTTGACGACAAGCTACTGAATGTGGTGGAGACTTGTTTATTAGGATTGGTCTTTGATGCTCGTTTGATGTGAATCCCCTGTCTTCACTAGCTCAAATGAAAGTGATGGTTGCTCCTCAATACACTGTTCTATCTGAGTCACACCAGCTGGGGTACAGATTGCATTAGACTTCTGCAGCTTTACAAAGCCCTGATACAATAACATCTTGATTATGAGAGTCTGCCATATGGTTCGACATCACCCTCAGCACGGTGCATACTGGATCTGATATACAACTGTGGGGTTAGACTTAACCTTATCGGGCCCACTGAGGGGTTGGTAGAACAGTCTGTTGCCTTCTTATACTCTTCTTCACCCCTCTAGTGTGCTCGTCTGTGCTTCTCTTGCTCTGTCCATGTTGGTAGTCTTTCCTAGACAGTTTAGGAGTGGCGTACGTCTGGTAAGTGGCAGTTGCTGGGGGACGTTTGAGCCCTGTTCAAAAAATTCCGGAGCCTTGGCCACAAAACTTCTCCATGCTTTTCTTTACTTACTGTGCATTGTCTCCTTTGAAACACTCACTCATACAATCAACACACTGCTCCCAGCCCTGTTTCCACTTCCAAAAGCAGTCTTGGTATGCCTTGTGCTGGATCGTACGAAACGCTGTCTGCTAATATTCTTTCATCTCATCTGTTGTTGCAAATTTCTGTCTCTTTTAATGGGGTTTTCAACGTTGGAAACAAAAAAAGTCTTCAGGGGCAAGGCCTGGAAGGTACAGAGGATGAGGCAGCACAGTAGTCACGCACCAATAAGGATGAATGTACAGGTGTGTTATTGTGATGTAAGAGCCATAAATAGTCTCACCACATTTCAAGCCATTTCCTTCTCACATTTTGTTGCAGGCATCCCGATATTACCATCAATTAAGCTTCTCACTGCAGTATGAATTTACAATGGACTAATCCTTCAAACTCAAAGAAAACTATCAGCATGTCTTTAACATTTGACCTGACCTGACGAGATTTTTATGGTCTTTGAGAATTTTTCCAAATCCATTATGAAAATTGAACCTTGGTCTGAACATCATAACCATAGACTCACGTCTCATCACCAATTATGATTCTCTTAAGGGATATCCTGTTGTCATTGACATGATCCAAAAGCTTTTCACAGATTGAGAGATGAATGTCTTTCTGGTCTTGACTCATGAGCAGTGCGACGAACTTGGCAACAACACGATGCATTCTGAGATGCTGTGTCAAGATTTCATGACATGAACCAACTGAAGTATTACATTCTTCTGGAATCTCTCGGGCAGTTGGTCTCCAATTGGCACTCACAGTTTCTTAGATGTTCCTGAGATGAGCATCACTGGTAGAGACGAAGTGTGTCCTGGATGAGGGTCATCTTTAACTTCCATCTGGCCATTTTTAAATTGTGTGAACCATTCATAACACCGAATACCGTATAAGCACTCTTCCAGCATCATTTGGTGTGTCTCTGTAAGGGTTTCCTTGTGTTTTATGTAAAATTTAATGCAAACACGTTTGATTCTCTAACTCTGCCATCTCAAAATTTGCAAACTGTGCAACACAATGTTCTACTCAGTACAGCACTGAACAATAACTAACAGACATACAATAATGAAACTTCCAGCAGCGACACATTAAACACAGGTGTGTGCTGGGGTGTACACTGCATTTCGCTCCAACACACCACTGGATCGAAATTACGAATATTCCGGAATTTTTTATAGAGACTCGTATGTCACTTCATTGCATTCTGCTTTCAAGGGTTTCTGGCTGCTCCCTAGATAGGGCATCTCACCTGCCTTTCTTCCTATATCCCTCCTTTCTTCTTTTTTGTCCCGTATCTAGCCTTCGTTGACTTATGGTAGTTCTTGGGGTTTTGTGTGATACGCCATCTCTCATGTACAATCATGTAGACCTGTGTCTTCTAGGAAAAAGGGACTGATGACAAAGTAGTTTGGTCCCTTTTAATCATCCATCCAACCAGCCAAAAACTGACACCCACAGGACACCAAATGTGTAGGATAGAAGAGTGATGTAGCTGGTCCAAATGGATGAAGAAAACGTATTTCCACTTTTCATCAAGTTCTTTGTCCACCCCTGGTATCATTTCATTCCCATTGACACGCAAGTCACCGAAGTGGCATCAGCTCGAAAGACTTGCACCTGGCGAATTGTCTACCAGACGGGAGGCCCTAGCCACACAGCATTTCCGTTTTTATCAACTTCTTCATTTTTTTTTTGTAAAATGCACCCATCATTGTCAGACAAAGTGGTGATGTAGTCTGAAATATCCTGTAACTTCAGTTTGTCTGATGGTGTAGTTACTTCCGTCTCCTACACCTACACAGCATCTGAAAAGTGTTTCACTAATAACTTTGATGTAGTGTTAGGAATGAATGCGTGAAATTGCTGTATTCCTTTGATTGTAAAAGCTTCTTCAAGCCAAATTTTTAAGGGCATTTCTGAAACAGCATAATCTTCTCTGTATTTTTCAGCTTGGTTTCATCTTTCCTACCTTTATCACAAATCATGGAACCATTAAGTATTTGTGCAAATGACTCGGGCTTCCACGCTGTGATATCTCTCAGTTTTTTTTTTTCAATAAAATGGTTTGATTTCTTCAGAGGATTACAACAGAGCACTTTTTGCTTGGTTCCATATAGTAAAAAAAAAAAAAATCACTTAAAACATTCATTCAGGTTATAGTTTTACTCATAAATTAACTGTTAAAAACACCAAGTTCCACTGGAATATATTTACATAATTGTTCAATATAGAGGTAGTAACTGCTTCATACTGATACCTTGGTACACTATAATGGCTTAGGAATTCTAATATAAAATAATTAATTATCCACCTTAGGAGAAACAATACAGAATGCATTGTCTCGGCAAAGGCTCTGGTCACTGAGTGATGTATGGACAGCATGTGTGTGGTGGATGCAGACTGTGCTGTTTCAACTTGTGCGCAGCACGTATACTCATACAGGAACCAAGTTGCTCAGCCTACATACAATGACTCAAGTCTGTGGAAACTGAATGTACATTTTCATTAATGTAGACCAGAACTATTACATCAGTACTTACACTTTTTTTTAAAAGCAATATTTAAATTTACAGTTATAGGTCCCGTGTTCAATATATTTGTTTTGCCAGTTAATGGGCTATCAATTTAAATTGTATAAAATTGAAGTAAGCAATCAGCTTAATTATAGAATATGCTGATTGGTTTTGTTCTAAGATAATGATATTTTGATATTTCTGATATTTTTTAGTTACCTTTCCATATATTTTAAATTAATTCCTATTTGTTAAAGGCAGGTTTTGTGAAAATGGTGCTGTTAGTGAAAAACAATTCGGGAATAATTTTTTAAGCAAAGAGACTATCATCATCTCATATTTATATTTTGCCATGTGATTTACAACAGTATGAAGCATGTATGGAAATATTTTGAAAAATTTATATTATGTACTTCTGGAAAAACATTAAGTCAAAATTTTGATTAACGTTTATGTTGCGTTGTATTTCACTGGAAACAGCATAAAAATGCTGCAAAATGACTCCTTTCCCCCGCACTCTAGCTCAATTTGGACAACTTCTAGATTTGATTCCCCAGTGTATTTCTTGCTCGGAACAGTCCACGGGTGTACTGCCGGTCCATAGTGTCCAACGGGCACAATATTTCAGCGATCAGACATGTCGCCATCATCAGGTGCGTGGCCACCCATCCCCAGGAGCTCAGTTCATCAGCACACCTGATGATGGCGACATGTCTTATCGCTGAAATATTGTACCCATTGGGCACTATGGACCAGCAGTACACCCGTGGACTGTTCGAATTTCTAGATTGATTTTAAAAAGTCTGTTCATGTTTTTTTTTTTTGGACAGTTTCTGAAAATTTTACATAGCTGTATTTCAGAAATGCTCTGAGATAAAAAATTGCAATTTGGTATTTTTCTTAGTCTCCACACCCATGAGTATACCAAATTTTAGCAAAATCTGAAATGGTGAGGTACAATTTTTATTTAAAGTGTGTTGATTTGACATGGAATGGCTCATACATTTAGTTTGTCCCCAGCCAAAACACCAAATTTCAACAGCTGTTATAGTTATTTCTGCTATTAAATGTTTTTAATAGTAGTGTGTCTTTTCATGTGGGGAATGAGTTCATGGGTGCTAATTTAGGAATAGTGTTCTGCCACCTTGGTGATGTCATGGGTGAAAGCCGATGGGTGGTATCGCAATCTTCGGCTTTGCCCAAGGGTAGGCTCACCATATTTTTTTGAGTCCAATCCAGGTCATGTTACCATATTTTTTAGTGCCCAACCCAGGATATATACTTGAAGTTGCCCAAAAGGCTTAATAGTTTTTTGAAACACAAAGCTTCATTTATTCAGTTGTATTTTTCACTTTTTTTTTTTTTTTAGAAATCCTTGGTTTCATTTTAACATGCCGACTGTCACGAGGGAAGCAGTGGCCAAGTCAGAGCCTCTTATGCATTCTATCATGTGCCCATCAGCTCGTTAGTGAAACATCCATTACTGTGCATGCTGCAGTCAACATGTTAATTACATCATAAACTCCACAACAAGAAATGTCTGAATTAGCAGACATTTAATGGTAGATACCGAAGGTCTACGCCCATTATACAGACCAAATATTCACCAAAATTGAAAAAAATTCACAAACTTAACCATTTTAGAAGTATTGCAACATGCAATGTCAGTCTTTTGAAACAGCTGAAAAGTTGTTTTCCACATTTCTTAAATAGCATCTGGTACTTTTACAGAACCTGGTTTTGAATTACCTGCTTCAGCAATGTGTGTTCAGTGAGTAAATTATCAGTATATACAGAATCTATTATAGTTTAGTTAACAACTAATGCACTCTCTTCTAAAACAGACCAGGCAATTCACTTTATAAACATATTCACTGAAAGTTAGCAACTTTATCAAACTGTGTGTCCACAACCAAAAGTATTGGACACAAATTATAAAAAACTGTCTATAAATGAGAAGAATTTTTGTTTCTTAACATTATTATTTTCTTTTAGAGTGAATATCAAATATTTGGCAACAGATGTTAGAAATTTTTGGATTTTTCTTGTTTGTAATTGACAAATTAATGCAGAATATGTATGAAATATTCTGTTACTGCGATAAAATTAACGTCCAAAAAAATCTCTCTTGTTTGGTGAAACAGTTCCAGTGATGACACCCCTATGTTTAGCTCCTTTCACATGGTATTTAATACCACACTTTGCTTTATGTGCAACAGAAAATTTACCGTCAGGTACTGTGCAATAAATACATTCATTCTACATCTATTCTCTGCAAACCACTGTGAGTAGCATGGTAGAGTGTATGTTCCATTTGTGCAGTAATTATTCTAATCTTAACCTCATGGTACCTTTGTGAGCAATATTTGGGGGTTGTAGTATATCACTAGAGTAATAATTTAATGACAGTTCTTGAAACTTTGTTAACAGATTTTCTTGGAATAGTTTAAATCTGTCTTCAAGAGTCTGCCAGTTCAGTTCCTTGTTGTTACTGTCATTACATAATTTCAAAAATTTGTATTTCTGTTACAGCGTAACATTAAACAAACACTTTTTTCTTCCATTGCTAAACAGTGAGACAAAAAACAGAGAGCAAAAATGATTACAAACATGTACATGAATTAGTTACTTCACATCAAAAAACAAAATAAACACATTGCCCCTATTATGTTGCCAAGTGATAAAGTGAAAAGTTGTGATGAAACTGGTAGCCTTGCCTCACCATTGACATCAGCACTTGCTGCAAGGACAGAGGCACATCCATGAGAGAACATTTGAAAACGAGGTATTGAACATATAGGTCTATAATTTTAAGAAATACTTAAAAGTCATAAAATTCTCAAACTCCAGACATTTTTGCAACCTCATTACCCCAGACAGCTCTAGAAACCAGGACTGTTTGAGTTAGTTCTAGGCATATGGTAAGCCTACCTTTGGATCAACCGAGACATATGGTGCTGGGCCTCAGCTTTTATATTTGACATATCAGTGTTATGTTATGTGCCTCATGCTGGGGTGGTGTATTTTAAATGTGGCATGTTTGAAGAATATATTTGATAGCATGTAATGGTACTCTCTCGTGTGTAATGTTGATGTTTTGAAATTTTGTTGTTGTGTTGTTATAAAATGGTTGCAATTCAAGCTAGATAATAGAGAGTCCTTTGTTTTGTGATTTGGTAATATTAGTAGTAGTCTTAGATATTATAAAGAAATATAATATAGAGTTGCCACAAGTTTAGGAAGTCATGGCATATCAGGGAAATTTGGAAAAAAACTGGAAAATTTTCATTTTTGTGTCAGTAGATGAAATAGTTTGTTTACTGAGATGTGATGCATCATCACTGGCTGGGTGCAGCTGAGAGTGTATGCCTTCCTACCAATTCCCTCAGCTTGCAGTCAGTGCTGTCACCACTTTTGCCACTAGCCTGGCAGTTGCCAACGAGAGGCAGGGAGGCATGAGGACTGGTTTGTTTGGTTCTGATTCTCAGAGGCTGTAGACACAGGAGCCGGAGATGATGGTCATGTGTGCATCAGCTGTATGTGAGTGATTGTGTTGTGTAAATGTGTGTGTGCACTCTTATTTTCTGACAAAGACTGAGGTCGAAAACTTAGTTGTGATTATCTTTTCTATATGCCTGTCTGCGGCTCAGTGATCATCTTTATGGTGAATTGTTACCTATCATCATTATTATTGATTCTCAGAGTATTCACACAAGTTATCTGTTGCATGGATTGATCACTGCGGCCTCATCTCATCAACATGCTCTTGGTAACTCATGAGTAGCTGGCCAAGTGAGTGGATTTCCGTGACAGGCGAAAATCGTAGGCCATTTCTGCAGCTATCTCTAACGGATAGGGCCTGCTGATCTGAAACGTGTCGTTTCCCACTAATGTGCAGACCGTGCCGTCAGATCTAGTCTCGCCGATCTGTCCAGAGACTGGATCTGCCTCTTTGTGGCATAATGTGGCAGATTTTCAGGGTTTATTCGTCGACCCAGGACTGCAGTGCTCCTCGGAAGGTCAGAGGCCAAGGGCGATGGATGTCAGGAATTGCAGCTTTCACCCCAAGTAAATTGTGCAGTGCAGTGTTTTATAGACATTTTATTTATTGTAGTACATTTTGGCACTTTGGAAGTAGTTAATGTATTAGATTGTATGGACGATAAGACGACGACATTTGTGGCAGTTGCTGTCGGTTTGTACGCTATGTGCTCGTATTTCTCGAAAGAAAAATTACACAATACCTGTAAAACAGTACACATAACACAGTGGGTAATAACTGACAATAACGATCATAGTAGAACCAACATTTTGTTGGCAGTCACCTTATGTGTTGGTTTACATAACTTTTCCCTGCCTTATACACTTATTTAAAGAGGCCTACTTTTTTCTGAAGTTATTTCTGAAAACAGTGAAAGTATTTAAATCTGTCTTGCGACTACAATGAAATGTGTATTGTTGTCACCAAATGCGTTTTGTATTATTGAAATAAAACAACAACAGTGGTCTTAGTGAAACACACATTTTAGTGAAACACACATACCATTCGGCTTGCTTTCTCCATCTAGAAACAGTTCATTACAAAATATGTTGATGTTAGTACTTAAGATTTTTACTCACATGGGGATAAAATACAGAAGTCACTACATATTTTTGAGATCTCAAAATTTGTCATGGACAATAGCTAAAACCTGTATGGAAATCAGGGAATTTCACCTGGGTAACTTGTGACAACACTGATAATAGCTGTTCATCAAATGTCTCTACGGGCAATGATATGGCCAGCACCAACACATTTCTGCAACTGCATGGCTTGCTGGCTGGATTTGTAAAGTGTCATGTGTGGCAAGCATGAGATGATGACAAAATTGCTGTTTCTCAGTTTGGAGGCAAATATATGTGGCAGTTCCATCAAGAAATTTTGTGGCGGTCAATTTGTCGCAGTTCCTTGTTTGAGAAATCTAGATTGGCAATCTAGAATATAGTTTTCTTGACATATTATTTTTGTAATTCTGTGTCAGTGTGCTTCTGTGACGAAATACATTAGGTATTGTATGGTTTGCGGCTAATTTTCTTTTTGTCCGAAATACGTTCAGAATTTATTAGTTTTGGGTACTCACAAACAATTTTTTTTGTAATCTACACACAGATTACATACCTGGTATTTTTCAACTTATATTAATTTTTTATTGTGTCACGACTGCTTTTGTCCTTCAGAACATCATCTGGTTGCTGAGTTGCCCCAGTATCTTGATATAAATAGGTCTGACTGTCGTGCTTAATGTCAGAGACAAGATCTGGAACAGTCTGCAGTGGGGTATGGTGTCAGATTCATTCTGGAAATCTATAAGTATGGAATCTGCCTGTTGCCCTTCATCCATAGTTCTCAGTATATCATGTGGAAAAAGGGCAAGCTGAGTTTCGCACAACTGATGCTTTCTATACCCATCCTGATTCGTGAACATAGGCTTCTTAGTCTTAAGAAAGTTGATTGTATTCGAACTGAGAGTATGTTCAACGATTGTGTTGCAAACAGAAGATAGGGATATTGGTCTGTAATTTTATGCGTCCGTTCTTTTACTTTTCTTATATACTGGAGTCACCTGCGCTTTCCGTGGTCAGGGTTCAACATCTTTTCTATTGAAAGTTTAATGTCGTACATTGAGATGCGGTCCCAGATCAAAACTCTGTGCTCTGATGTGTTGCAGCATTTAGATGTATTGGAACTGTGATGGAAAAAAAACCACTTCATCTTCCCCATTCAGTTCAAACTCGGGGAAACTTAGATTGAGAATGGCTGTTCTTGCTAGTCCTCCATGATCCGGTGCACAACAAGCTGTCTCGCTGGGTGTGTTGCGGCATTCTCTTCATTGCATCTTACTTGTTGATCTTAGTTTTCACCCATACAAAATAATGATTGTTGAGCAACTAAGTGAAATTGATTTTGCGCAGTGTGGAGAATTTTGTGGCATAATGGACACTGTTTTCGTGGAAGAGCATATGTCCCAGCATTCATGAGTGATGAAGCCCACTTTCATCTGGATGTTTATGTTAATGTGCAGAAAATGTAGAAGTGTGATGTGGTATCTCCAAATTGGAAATGTTAAAAAACTTTCTTCATCCAGAACTTCAAAGGCATTGACTGAACAAGAGGGAAATCTGTTTCACTAGGACGGTGCCACAGCTCACACAGCAAGAGCATCTATGGAAGTGGTATGGCTGTTGTTCCCAGACATGTCATTTCACGATATGGTGATGTCATTGCCCCCCCCCCCCCCCCCCCCCCCCACACGCACACACACTCATTGGATTTCTCGATCTGTTACTTGTTTTTTGTGGGGCTACTTGAAATCACGAGTGTATGTAAACCAGCCCAGCACAGTCAATGACCTCAGGATTTCCATTCATCAGGAAATTGAAACTGTGCCGAATGAAATGTCGGAGTGAACCGTGCGAAATTTTCAGGAGGGAAACGAAATTTGTGTCCGGCAAAGTCATCATCTCAATAACATTATTTTCCAGACATAATTAACATATGTAGATTTCAAAAAGGCGACAAAAGTACTATTTGTGAATGCAATATTATTAAAAAATATAACCAGGTTTCAGTTATTCAGTAGTGAAAAACATCCATTTCCTTTGTTCACACTGTACAACTCGGACTTGCAAGTAGCATCCCTGGAAGGTGGGTGTCGAGTCACAGGTCCCGAAGCATTACAGTAAGACTCTGGCTGCTGCTATGCTAGTGTAGCCCAGACGTGGCATGACGTGCACAGTCGGTGATCCCGGCTGTGGCCGAGCAATGTCACGGCTGGTGAGGCAGGCTGACAGAGTCCACTAAGTTCTGAATCCCACCCAGCTGTGGCAATTAACAGGTACAGAGATCTGGGAATCGAACCCTGGACTGGAGGCCGGCTGGCACCAACTGATGCTGGCAAGTGCCCCATTGGCTTGATGGTTAGGAGGGGCTTAGTACAACCCATAGCTCATCAGACTGTAGCTGGTCTCCTTGGAAGGCAGTCTTGTCAAGATAATGGCTGTGCGGTGGAGTATGACACTGTAGACAGTTGGCCACTCATTGACTTGCTGCTTCAGTGGATGACTACCCTGGCCAGAGGGCCACTATTTATATGTACCAAAGTGGGTTTGATGTAGTGTTGCTGCTTCAAATAATATGTTTGACAGGTGCCGTAGGGTCGCTGATTTTAGTAATTGGCTAGGCACTGACTGGCAGGCAGATGGCGATACCCGGCAGATGCCTTGGCACAATGCTTTGCTAGCAGATTGCTGCAAGTAGCCTGCTTTACGGCATCGAGCTCCTTTGCCTAAGCTTGTGCTGTTTCACCAGCCACCTCAGTTGATGTTGCTCTTTAGATTTGTGTACAAAGCATTTGAAGCAGGATTCCTTAGGAACATATTGAGATCCTCTTTGATTCCATCTTATAACACATTGAGCATTATACAGCTGAGCTGTTCACCTCAGATATTTCCAGAACTGTCTAAGATATAGTAATTTGTTTTTCACCCAAATGAATTGTGAAAAAGTCCTCACTTTATGGTAAATTCTCTACTTTCATAGGTATATTAATTACAGAAATATTAATATCAACTTTCAAACCATGTAAACTCAAAGTTTCTATTACCAACGACATTATAAACGGGATAGATTTGCTTCTCTCCATAAAGATGACACGTTGACATGTTGAAATGTAGAAAGGCACAACGAAAAGATTGTTATACATTTAGCTGTTTGCAAATAAAATGTAAACAGTGATGAGCTGATACACTCCGGAGGCACTTACAGTTTCCGTGGAGCTAACATGTGGATTATCAGCAAGAACTGCCAAAATGTTGTATTTCATTTACTCTGCTGATTGCAGGCTTGCTGCTTACTCTCTGCATAGTTTTAGAGTGACCTTCCACTAACAATTTTTTGCACAGTTGTTGAATTGCCTTTCTTGTTGGTCAGTGATTGTAGGTTTGTATCAGCAACTCGGTTGTTCTCTTTGTGTTCTTTTTGCACTTTCTGTAAGGAAGTAGCATATCTAGTTTGTCCTGTTCCCCCTCTGCCCCTCCCCCAAACTAATCAGTATTGGACATACATGAGTGACCCAGATAGAATGAAAACTACATTTTTTTCTGTTCCCCTTTTATACTACTATCACAGCAGTGCAAAACACAATTTACTATATATCAGATGTGTCATACTTGGGTATGAAATCACTTCCTTATAAGACAGCATGTGGTTGCATGTGCAAAACAGATGATTCCTAAGTTGTAAATACTGTAATTACTTTGAAATTAGATTTTGAAGAGTGAAATGTTGATGAATTTGTCTATTGCAAATATACTATACTAAAAGCAGAAATTACAGTAGTTTGATTAGAAAAGCAATGTCATACTGATATCTCTGTAATTAACATAGTTATAAAAAGAGACTGTCCTTTGTGTAATTGTTGAAGTCAGAGGTGCTTTCCAGTTCTGTAATCAAATTAGAACTAGTTATGTATTTCGAAGTATCTAATCTACAATGTACAGTAGATTTGTCACAGATCAACTTCAAGAAGGTTAAGTTTTCTCAAACATTGGTATCTTTACATTGCTAATAACTGGTGTTTCTCACACTGTGATTGCACTTAATGGCAGATGTTAATAAGTTTCTTATCTGTTGAACTGTAGAATTTTCATATAATGTCATCTGATTACTTCCAGTCTTTTCTGCAATGTTTATCAGCGTTGAAGCTATGATGATTAAGAATGTTAAACTCTTCTCCATGGGTTTGCTCCATGTGTCCTCTTTGTTAGAGGTTAATAACTTTTATCAAAACATTACTGTTGTGTGTACAAAGCAACACATTGTTCTGACCAATTTTTTCCTCATGATTTTTGAGATCAGCAACTACTCTTTGGCATTAAAATTGTAACAAAATCATTGTAATGTCAGTTTATCATTTATAGCACTTTGTAAGTGGGTTTCAGTCTAATTATCAAAACAGAAACCTAAAAAGTGGCACAGAAATTATGAAAGCATTAATTGTAGTGAGTTTTTGTATGAGAAATGTAAGAATTAAATATTAGTGTGCATGTTGTGTCTACAGTGTTTGCATATGATATCTTCACACATTGGTCTGTATTTATGTGGAAGACTTCTGATCTGCATTATATTTTCTTTGCATAACATTGGTATCATTATTATTTTGCTGCTTTGCACAACAAGCTATTATACTTCACCATCACAATATTTCACTCAATATGCCAATTACTTTCATATTGTATGTGCTACTTGTGCTATTTTCTTACTTGCGGTGACTCAATAACCATGGTGTCACCTCTGTATTTCAGGTGAGATATTGGACCTATTCATAGTGAATCATAACACAATAAATATGTTTTTAAATTGTATTTACTGTTGCAGATGACCCCAAGCCACAGCGAGAGAGGAAAGATCGAAATCGAGGTGACTATTACTTTCTGTCTTAGTTTACTGTAGATAAGATATTTCAATTGAAGATTGCGTCAGTGGTCTTATTCGCCCTACTTTTGCGCTAAAACAAATACTGTTTGCTAGTATCTCTGTAGGATAGAATTTAGCTGTACTAGCAAAGTAGATAAAACTTTTTTCCTTCATTGGATGAAGGCGTTCATGACTGGATGACAAAGCTTTCTGAATGTGAGGTCATGGTTTAAGAAACTCTTCTGTTCCCGACGTTTCGTCCAGGACTGTGCTGGACATCTTTAGAGACGCTCCTCCACTGAGTCTTGCCGAATGACTGGTCAGACGTCAGAGAGCGACATATATACTGTAAGAAAGGGGGCGTTGTTGAAGTAACATGTGACGAGCAGAGATAATCCTTGTCAAAGATAAAACTCAACTATCGATTGTTGTCTTGTCAAAGATAAAATTGTCTAGCGATTCTGCAGAGCTACTGGCCAAATGTCACTAAGTTTCATTGCCTCCTCTTTTCTATTAAAAGTATCATGATGCTTATAAATTTCAATAGCTTCTCTGCATAGTCGTGGATAATAACTTGACGTTGTTGACAAACTTTCTGTTTCAGAAAACTTACTTTGTGGTTTCCAGACTGAAGAGCGTGCTCTGCTACAGCCGATTTCTCTATTTTTCCTAGTCGGCAAAGACTTTTGTGCTCTTTTACCCGTATATTTACACTCCTCTTGAAGTTCCAGTATAAACTTTACTACATGTACACGGAATTTTGTATACACCACATGTCGACAGAGAAGGGCATTTATCCTTCACAGATCAAAGTACTGGACAGATTTTCTTTGTTGGTCTAAAGACCGATCTGATGTCATGTTTCTGTTAAATCTTACCGATCTGATTTGTTACTTTTTTAATAAAAGCGAGAGAAATTGTATTTTTCCGTTGTTGTGGTTCATCCTTGTCCGTCGGTCTTATGTTCCTTGGTCATAAAATTCTCTTTAACTCTTTGCCTGAGTAACCATTTTTCTCTAAGGCCTGCTTAAGATGTTTTATTTCAGCATCCAGGTGTTCCTAAGTGCATATCTGCTTGGCTCTATCGACAAGACTTTTAATGACACCCCTCTCTTGCTGTGGACGGTGTTTGGAGTTTTTATGCAAATACCTGTTGGTATGTGTTGCTTTCTGAAAAACTTTGTTCCAAACTTCCATCGGACCGTCTCGTAACTAAAACATCCAAGAAAGATAGTCTATTATCATTTTCCATTTTGATGGTGAACTGAATTTTTGGATTAATTTTATTTAGATGACCAAATAATTTGTCCAAAGCCTTTGTACCATGGGACCAAACCACAAATGTGTCTAGAACGAAATTTTCACTCTACAGCGGAGTGTGCACTGATATGAAACTTCCTGGCAGATTAAAACTGTGTGCCGGACCGAGACTCGAACTCGGGACCTTTGCCTTTTGCGGGCAAGTGCTCTACCGTCTGAGCTGCCCAAGCACGACTCGCACCCCATCCTCACAGCTTTAATTCCGGGGGGTGAGTCGTGCTTGCGTAGCTCAGTCGGTAGAACACTTGCCGTGAAAGGCAAAGGTCCCGAGTTCGAGTCTCGGTCCAGCACACAGTTTTAATCTGCCAGGATGTTTCATATCAGTGCACACTCCGCTGTAGAGTGAAAATTTCATTCTAGAAACATCCCCCAGGCTTGGCTAAGCCATGTCTCTGCAATATCCTTTCTTCCAGGAGTGCTAGTTCTGCTAGGTTTGCAGGAGAGCTTCTGTGAAGCTTGGAAGGTAGGAGATGAGATACTGGCGGAATTAAAGCTGTGAGGACGGGGTGTGAGTCATACTTGGGTAGCTCAGTCAGTAGAGAACTTGCCCACGAAAGGCAAAGGTCCCGAGTTCGAGTCTCGGTCCGGCACACAGTTTTAATCTGCCAGGAAGTTTCACAAATGTGTCATCTACAAACCAATACCAATGAGATGGTTTCTTATTTGCTTTGTCCAGAGCTGATTGTTTGAATTTCTCCATATAGAAATTAGCGATCACAGTACCACATGGGTTACCCAGTGCTACATCGTCAAGTTGCTCATAAAATTCATCATCCCACTAGAACTGACTCAATGTAAGGCAATGTCTAAAACAAGCAGTCGAATTTCCTGGAAAAATATCCATTATGAAAATCATAACTTCCTTCACTAGAATCATAATGAATAAGGACACTATGTCAAAACTTACAACAATATCTTAAGGAGCCAGAATTAGTCCTTCAAGTTTCTCAATAACATGACGCGAGTCTTTTATATATGAGTCAGTGAAGCTGTGTGTCCTAGACTGTATGTTGTACCCAAAATTCATAAAATAGAGACTCGAACTCGGCACCTTTGCCTTTTGTGGGCAAGTGCTCTACCAACTCAGCTCAGTTGGTAGAGCACTTGCCCGCAAAAGGCAAAGGTCCCGAGTTTGAGTCTCGGTCCGGCACACAGTTTTAATCTGCCAGGAAGTTTCATATCAGTGCACACTCCGCTGCAGAGTGAAAATCTCAATCTAGCAGCTCGTTTACAACCATATATTGGGAAAACTGACACATTTGTGTTTTGGTCCCATGGTAGAAAGGCTTTGGATGAATTTTTTGATCATCTGAATAAAATTAATCCAAAAATCCAGTTCACCGTGGAAATGGAAAATCATAATAGAATATCTTTCTTGGATGTTTTAGTTATGGGACAGTCTGATGGAAGTTTGGAACATCAAAGTTTTTCAGAAAGTAACACTTACTAAAGGTATTTGCATAAAAACTCCAATCACCGCCCACAACAAAAGAGAGGTGTCGTTAAAAGTCTTGTCGATAGAGCAGAGCAGATATGCACATCGGAACACCTGGACGCTGAAATAAAACATTTGAAGCAGGCCTTCGAGGCAAAGAGGTAAAGAGAATTCTGTGACCAAGGAACATAAGACCGAAGGACAAGGATGAACCACAACAACGGAAAAATACGGTTCCTCTCCCTTTTATTACAAAAGTAACAGATCAGACCGGTCTTTAGACCAACAAAGAAAATCAGTCAAGTAATCCGATTTGTGAAGGATAAACGCCCTCCTCTGTCGACATGTGGTCTACAGAAAATTCCATGTACATATGGTAAAGTTTATATTGGAGCTACCAAGAGGAGCGTAAATACGTGGGTAAAAGAGCACAAAAGTCTTTGCCGACTAGGAAAAATAGAGAAATCAGCTGTAGCAGAGCATGCTCTTCAGTCAGGAAACCACAAAGTGAAGTTCTCTGAAACAGAAATTTTGTCTACAACGTCAAGTTATTATCCACGACTATGCAGAGAAGCCATTGAAATTTATAAGCATCATTATAATTTTAATAGAAATGAGGAGGCAATGAAACTTAGCGACATAAGGGCAGTAGCTCTGCAGAATTGCTAGAAAATTTTATCTTTGACAAGACAACAATCGATAGTTAAGTTTTATCTTTGACAAGGATTATCTCTGCTCGTCACATGTTACCTTGACAACACCCCCTTTCCTACAGTATATATGTCACTCTCAGACGTCTGACCAATCATTTGGCAAGACTCAGCGGAGGAGCACCTCTGAAGTTGTCCAGCAGAGTCCTGGACAAAACGTTGGGAACAGAAGAGTTTCTTGTACCAAAACTTTTTCCTCTAACATGTAGTTAGTATATGGAACATAACTGCTTTCGAAATTTCCTGCCAGATTACGACATTTGTTCTTCAAATATAAAGGAAAAATGTCTGCCTTTGGTCACAGTTGTAAGCTTTGTAAAAAAGCTCAATGTATTTTTGAGTTCTGAAGGCCTATTTGTAGGTACTTAAACTTTTATTGTTATTTCTAAACAGTTCCAAATTCTATGTTTTCATAATGTAAATAATATCTACTTCAAATCTGTACAACTGATAACAGAAGCGGACCAGTGGGAACTGTCAAACAAAAATAATGATCAAATGTTGTAGAAAATTTCAGAGTGTAAAAACTTTTGGATTAAAGGAGACCACTCACCGAAAAGCAGAAGTGTTGAGTTGTTGATAGGAACATGCAAAAAGAAAGAAAACTTGCCAGCTTTTGGGGTGCTCCTATTTCCTGACACACACACACACACACACACACACACACACACACACACTCTCTTATGCCTCTGCATGGTTACTGCTGAATAGCACTGTGTGTGTGTGTGTGTGTGTGTGTGTGTGTGTGTGTGTGTGTGTGTACTGCACGCATTTTACACTAGCTCGTAAAAGGGTTACTGTGATTTTCTTTCTTTTCATATGTGCCTCTTAAAACTCAACACATCTACTTTTTGGTGAATGGTCTCCTTTAATACAAAAGTAATGACCAAATAACACGTTAAGCATCTGGTGATGCACTGTCACAGCTTGAATGCATATTGCAATTTTTTTTTTTTTTTTTAAAGTAAAGAGCACAATTGTGATTGATGACAGAGGTTTTCCTTTTAAATTTTATGAACTTATAGCAGTCACAGATCCAACGGTAGCCACTATGTACAGAGTTACGCTCTTGTCATCCTGAAGAAGGGATGCGGACATATTTTTGTACAACTATAGTTTGAAAATGTTCGACTGGCTAGTAACTGAAATGCTTAACCCTCTTACTGCTCTGGACGTGTTAACGCGCGCACCTTCGTACTTGTCCCAGTGTGCTCTGAACCTCTTACTGCTCTGGACGTATTAACGCGCGCACCTTCGTACTTGTCCCAGTGTGCTCTGAACGTGTTTACGCGCGCGATCAGGTCTTCTACCTGGTACCCTGAAAGTGTCTACACAAATATTTGGTGAATTAACCCTTTAAATGCTCTTGACGTGTCAATGCGCATGCCTTTGTACCTGTCCCTGGTGCTCTGAACATGTTTACGCGTGCTATCAGTCCTTCTACCTGACTGGTGGTGCATGTAAACACATTCAGAGCACACAGGGACTGGTACAAAGGCATGTGTGTTAACTCGTCCAGAGCAGTCAAGGGGTTAATTCACAAAATATTAGAAATATTGCAACATTATAGCTGGTAAAACAGTGTCCCTCTTAAAGTGTCAGAAGAATACCAATAACATTATTATGAAGTGAAGTGCGACAGCTCTGCACACTGCTTTCAGCCAACTTAGCTGACAGGTTGACATACAGAGAATACTAGACAAGAATTTGCAACTCAGAACATATATTTTACTTCTGCAGAATAATTTTCACTGAACTTAATCCATAGCTTATCAGTTTCCAACACGTCTCTTGGCTGCTGGATGCATCATCACCTCACACATCTTTAGGAGCTGTGCATCTGGAATAAAAAGAAATTGCCATCCTTGCAGCTGTATTTTTTCTTATGGAAAGACAGCAAAATCTCTCAACATAGGGAGAACTCATAAAATATGCAAATAAACGAATTTTTATCTAAAAAAATGAGTAACTTTGGGCTAGTATGGGATGCAATAAAGGGAGGGGAAGAGGATCAATATGAATGAATGGCATTTGATATCATTTGTGGCACAATCGTTAAAATACACAGATGGCAAAAACCATTTGTTCAAGGTCAAGACATGACAGTGTCTGATTTCATTCCTGTAAAAATCGCACACACACTCCAAAATTGCTACTTTCTATTTGGTTGCAGTAAATTGCAAAATTATTGAGCACTTTACTTACAGTTCTGCTATTGCTTCCTGTGACTTTGTTATCTTTCCAAAAGTAAAGACATGGTTGATAGGGTGTCACCAATGTTTCACTGCCGAATGTTCCTAAAACTTTGGGATGGTGAATATATACAGCTACCAAGACAGTTGGAAAAAGTATGAAGTATGCATGTGTGCGTGTAGGGGGTGCTTGCGCATGCATACGCACACATTTATCATGTTGAGCCCTTACACTAAAGTACGTTTTTGATAAGTTGGCAGTTTGGATTGCTATGATATTCTATAATCAATGAATTTATATGAATATCAGAAGGGGTTATTTTCAAATACTATGGTGGCCACCTTTTATTACTTTTAAAGTTTCTATTTTCCTCTGTCATTTTGCTGTCAAATCTCCACCTTTGTTTTAGTCACAGATTATGTCCTTCCAATAATTCTCACAGAAATTAATTTTCTCTATAATACATGGCCCCACCCTCCCCTCACCTCCATCCACTTCGAATGAACAGTTGACTTTAGGAACCATAACAACAAAATTATATAAGAAGTGTGTAACATGCATTTGCTGTCAAGCATCACAATTACAAATGCATAGTTTGTAAAGGCAAAGGCAACCATTCACCTATAGCAGACTGACGTGTGGAGCATAGAAACACATACCAGAAAATAGTTTTCACAGTAGCTTCTTAGATTTTGATCTTCTAGTAAAATTACACACAACCACACTACACACCTAAACACCCTCTTCCACGGCTGCAGCAAGATTTGTACATATACTGGTGAGCAAAATTTAAGGATGAAAGTAAATTTTGCATGATGTGTCACTTCAGAGTAAAATAGCATGATAAAACTTGGACATACATGGAAAGAATTGCTACATTGTAGTACAGAAAGTAGCTAAAAGAAGAACACAGTGAGACATTTCTATTCAAGGGCATGATTATACTGATGTTACCATGTTTCATGATGGTCCCCTGGACATTACAGAAGGCAGGACATGGTTCTCAACGGGGTGTGTGATCTCTGCAAATAGCAGTGGATGCTTTGCAATGTGCTACCATGATGACAACAGAGTTTATAAACAGTTCGTATGATAGGGTGTTCCTTTCGTTCACCAACATAGTTGGCAGCTTTTGCATGGTCAGTGCATGTGGCTGTACTGTGACATGTCTCCCCAACACATCCCACACTTGCTCAATTAAATTTATCACTCCTCCAACTGCGCCGTTTGATGCTGTCCTGCATTGTCACTTGTAAAAGTGAAGTCAGGGCCAAATGCATCCCTGAGAAGATGATACGGGGAAAGAGTAAGTGTCACAATAACACTGACTGTTTGGTGTACAGTGTTCAGAGATTTGGAGGTCAGTACATACATGCAGCATTGTGCCTCCCCACACTATAACAACTATATCATGAAAACGATAATGTTAGACAGTGCTGGATGTACAACATGTGGCAAGAGGTGGGAATGTGTAATGGGCCCAGAAACATCATTGAACTTTGCCATTTTGGTGATCCAGTTATTGTGGTGTGGAGAGGCATAATGCTGCATGGACGTACTGACTTGCAAATCTTTGAACAAGGTACATTCACGATTCAACATTATTGTGACACTGTACTCCTTCCCCACGTGTGTTTTTTCAGTGGTGACTTCCTTTATATGGGTGACAGTGCACGATGACATTGAACGACATAGGTGGAGAAGCTCTTGAAGTGAGAGGATATTGAGCGAATGGCCTGGCCTGCTGGTTCCCCTAATTTAAGTTCCAGTGAGCACGTGTAAGGTGCATTGTGGAGATAATTGCAGCACGGCCACATGAACCAACCATCCAGCAGATGCCAACAGTGCTGGTGTAGGAATGAAAAGCTCTATCACATGAACTGTTTACCAACCTTGTTGCCACCATGGTAGCACATTGCAGAGCATGCATTCCCATCTGTAGTAATCACACACCTTGTTGAGAACTATGTCCCTGCTTCTGTAATATCCAGAGGATCATCATGAAATGCAGTGGTATCAGTGCAATTATTGTCTTTGATAAAAAAAAGTGTCATTTCTGTGTGTCTCACTGCATATTTCTTTCAGTTATCTTTTATAGCATATTGTGCTGATTCTTTCTATGTATGTCCAAGTTTCATGAAGCTATGTTACTTGACAGTGACACATCATGCGAAAGTTACTTTTGTCATCAACTTTCGCACACTAATGAATTTTCAATGTACAGAGTGTTCCAGGAGGAATCATAAACATCCAGGGATAGGAGAGAAATGATCATTGGAAGAAAGAGTCTACCAAAGATGAGCTCTTGAATCTATACCTAAGAGCTATGAGCACTTCTTCACCTTCTAGTATGAAACAAATGTTTTCTGCTGCAAACTCTTTCTTTGTCCACTGTATTTTGAGAGGAGGTAGTATGGACCAAAACAAGAAAAAAAGTTTGGTAACAAAGGCTCTAAAGTGCATTACCTAAGAGCTATGAACCCTCCTTTAGTTGAAGAGATGTGTTTCATAGTATTGAAGTGCTCATAGCTGTTATGGTATGCACCTTTAAACCCATGGTTACTAGGCATTTGTTTTGGTATTTACTACCATCCATCAAGATATAGGAAGGTAAGAGCTTGTAGTAGAAGAGATTTGTGTCACCGTATCAAAGATGAAGTGCTCATGGCTCTTAAAGTATGCATTTTGGATACCATGTTTCTAGAATTTTTTGCTTTGAATGATAGTTCCTGTCATATATTGACGATTCCTCTTGGCGGCAACACAAAGGAAACAGTAATCAGGTAGATTGTTATGGGAGACATTCAACAAGTGTGCTGTACCTGGACATTAAGAGCTGGAAGGTAGGGAAGAAGTAGAAGAAAACTACAACTTTGTATTGGTTATTCTTTGTTGTTTACTGAGAATCATTTTAGCAAGAAATCTATGCAGTGTGTGCATTTCCCATATAGTATGTCATTTCCCACCATTTAATGCCTTCCTCCATCCATATTTAATGACTGAGGTTTATCCATTCTTTTGCTTATGTTCACTATATGAAGTTGCATATTAACAGAAAAATTATAGTAAGATTTCTGTTGTTGTATGAAGTAGAGACCTTTCTTTAACTTCTGCCCAGTATATTAAAAAAATAATGGCCTCTCAAAGCTAAAACACACAAGCCCCTTTGTTTCATTTACTCTCCTTTTTTCAGTGACAGTTACCACACTACAGTTTTGGTTATCAGTTGTCATTTAATGTGAACTATGTAGGCAGATTTGTCTTATGTCATTGTTGTTTTCATATTTGATTTAGTTATGTTTTTATTAATTTATATTTTTACTGTTGTAATAACATATCAATTGTTTCCTTTCCTTTTCTTTTCCATATTCACCTGTCATCTATGTGGAATGTCATCATCACTGCTCAATCATTATTAATGCATCTGCCCTCCATAAAATGACTTATTACTGGTGATGTGGAAGGTAAGATGATGATTTTAGTGATTTTTATCCCTGTGTGCAAAGTCATTTGACAAGAAATCAAGAACACAAACATTTCAATATTCATTGTAAAACTCGGAAACCACAGCATAATTGTTTGAATGCAGACTTTTTAATGTTAAACCATTTAGCAGTAGACAGTACAAATTTGTCCTCTAATTTTAATATGAAACAAAGTAATTTGCCCAAGGAATTTTCACTAACTGTTAATGAAAGAACCGAAAAGTTTGGCAGTGTAAACAATATTTGTGGAACTACGAATACTTCAGGAAATTCTGGGATGCTGAAAATTAACAATGACTCATCAAATGACAGACTGAAGGCTGTTAATAGCTGTCCTGAGACCCAATTGAAATTTCAAATACCACGCCTACAGAAACTTCGTAAAGATTCAGATAAAGAAAACATAGCAGAAGGGGATGATTCAGATTCAGATGAAATAGCATTTTCTTCGCTGGCTACACTTGCAAAACAGTATTCTTTGAAGAATGTAACTCCTTCAGAAAAGAAGTTAGAAATACTGGAGATAAGTCAGTCTGAACTTTCATGCAGGGCACCAACAGTTCCATCTTTAAGAAATTGTGATACGACAAGTGAGATGTTCATAGATGCAAATAGTCGTGGAGCAGTCTGTGATGAACTAGTAAAATGCCACAGTGAAAGTTTTGGTACTGCAGATGCACCGGACACAGCAAGCAAAGATATAGTACCCCATAAACCCCATTGTGAACAATATTCAAAAAATGAAGACAGACATTTGTCTATTGACGACATAGATGCAACATCTGAAAGTGGAATGGCAGAGAGATTCAGCAGATTGTCAACACAGAATGCAGGTGAATCTGCAGGCCCATTAGGATCTCCAGTTTTATTAAATTTGTGTCAGAGTGATACAAAGTCAAAAGTTCAAATGCTTAATCATGTGGCTTGTTTAAGGGTAGTGAAGAGCAGTGACAAAACATCATCATCATCTGGAAATCAAAACTTGTCTTCTTTGTCGGAAATTGTCAAAAATCATCTAGTACACAAATCATCTTCATACTGCAATAGCCCTCATGCAGTTGGTAATTATGAGGTTATGAAGTCAGAATCATGCCCACAGTTTGTTATACCACGTCTGCATATTGCACAAAAAAGGAGAGGTATATCTGAATCTTTGTCTGATGGTAGTCAAGATGTAAATACTTCTAGTATGGATAGTGCTATGGCAGATGAAGGCAATGATACGGATAACTGGGTTATAGATTTGAAATGTGCTCTAAAGAACACACAAGGAGAGAGCACTAAAGATTCTGTTGTGGTTGACTACCCAACACAAGATAAACGTTTTCCTATTGACTTGACACCAGAAGATCATTTATTTGTTCCTAACTTACCTTGTTTATTGGATGCAAGTGATGCATTAAGAGAGAAATATAGTCAGTCCAGGAGAGAACCCTCAGCATTTGGTAAAGTGTTGTGCAGAAAGTGGAGAGTCCATCATGTAAAAAGTGTGTCCAAAAAGAGACAAATATCTGAAAGTATAAGCAGATTTACTTTCAATACTCCATCCCCAGATGATGTTATTTTGACCTATCTTAGATTGAAGTGAAGAGTGTATTGTGCAGTTTGAAATATGGTGTTAAAATTTGTAGTGGTTGAAAAAGAACGACACCTCAGGTAATTAATAAGAATCATTGACATTTTAAATCATTGTGCCGTACAGTATATGTTGTTTTCATTTAACTAGATTTTGTTAAGTCAGTGGTATGGGCTTCTTTCTGTCTTTGGGACCAGGAACATTTACACTTTTATACAAACATTTTCTTTTTTTACTCTATTGTCCTTACTTGGGAATTCTCTGGTTCACTACTGTAAATCATTTGTCATTGTGTTCTGGTTTCATGTCTCTACATAGATATAACATTAATTCATTGGCTTGGGAGTACATTGTTGTTGAATAGTGAGCAACTGACAGACCTGTGCATACAGTTTGTTGGATGCAGTTTAAAACTCTTATTCACACAAACTACATTTCCTTTTGCTTAAGTGATTATATTTTTACTCATTGAAAAAGTATTTCAATTAAAACTACAATTATTTCACTGAGGTATAAATTTGACGGTTCGGAATAATATTATCGCAATTTACTTCTGTGAAATTTTACAGGATAACAAATGTAAAGCTTCGTTGTTTCTCAAAAATCACCACTTAACTTTACAGTCTTGTTGTTTATTTAGAAAGACCATTTGTATCATTGGCATTCACTTTATTTCAGTGATTACATATATCGAAGTGTTTTGGGAGTGAAAATTGCTGTTAAATTCATTAATAACCAAAATTAACAGCACTTTAAGATTTTATTCCTCTAAACGTACATGGTTATCAATGCAAGGTGCACATGTTAAACTATATTGTGCTCTGCGTATGACAGTAACAGTTGATTCCACAGTGTCAGTTCAGCAGTGAATTTCTGTGCATGGACACACATGTAAGTGAAGTACAAAAAAATTTGATATTAAAAAAACAAGATAAAATTTAAACTGAAAATGTAGCTGTCATCAAAATACAATTATTACACACCTTTATTCATCTTGCTTAACATGAGGTTCACATGTGCAAGTTGTCATAAAAGCCATGGTAAGTAGTTGGTATAATATTTCTCTTGCAAAGCAGCAATAAAGTTGAAAATTATCCCCTCTTAAGTTGGTAGTGGTGAGGAATATGTGAATGGCAATGTAGCTGCGTGTTCTATATGTGGCCTGCAGCCTCAGAGTTATGCAATGAATCATTTGCTTTGTACTCAGCACCATATTTATATTTGGAAAAAACATGTTCCATGGTTTCTATTTCTTCACTATCAAAACTGTCACTCCAACCCATTTCATCCTTTCTCAATTTTCTGTTGTGGTCCAATCTGTAACCTTAGAATATGCCTCTTTGAAGTAAAGAAAAAAATCACTTTGCCAGATCTCAGACATGTATCATTTTCTACCTTGTTGTCCTGTAGCAGCTGGTGTATACCATTGAGCTGGTATATAAATGCTGATGCCCTTTTTTGGCTCTCTTATAATGCCATACATGCTGTCTCCTTCATTTTTAATGTGCTCCTTCTCTAAAGACTAAATTGAATCAATTGACAGGTTAGCTACACTGAGGAAACACATGATAAAGACAAATCTGCTTTGATGTTGGCCACTGCAGTCATCATAAATAGAAAGAAAATTTCCAGTGCCCTCGTCCCACATTGACAATCTTCTTTTCTCTTCCTTAGGTTACAGATAGTAAAATTGTAAGTGACGAGTTTTCATTAGTAGTAGAATAAAGATGTGTCAAAGTAGGGAGAATTCAGTAGCTGCTGGAGATTAAAGCAGGCACACAGGAATATATTGTCATTCTGGCTCTTCATCTTGTCAGCAATGTTTCTCTGCAAACACCATAATTATCTTTATTCAGTAAATGTCTGCCTGTGGTATCTTCCAAGGTAGCTTTTCTTCCTGGATCTGGATCCGTGTGTGTCTCCCACACATCATAGTTAACTTTTTTTTCTTTCTTTTTGAAAAATCCTAGTTTGTACTCAGCATTAAAAATATATATATTTATCCTACGTTTTCAAAAAAATTCTATATGATCCCTAATCCCTTGCATAATAACCTCTGATGTGTGATATTTGGTGTGCTTGCATTGTTTCCTGTAACTCTGTATAGATTTAGGACTAGTTTTTGCTGAAATTGTTTTTACCCACTGATCAGTAATACCAAACATATTCAAAATCATTGTTTTACTACACAGTTGAATGCCACCATAGAACTGCCAAACACTAATTATTTGATCTCACAAGCCTCATGCTGTACCAATGTAAAGGATGATATATTACAGAAATCTGATCTAGTGTCTAGTTATGATGTTTGGTCTTTCATGTTTGCAAGCTATACCAATAAAGATAGCACGTACAATCATATTACACCAGATAAATGTGAGGTTGGACAATGAGAAGACATGTGACTCCATTGATAGTTAAGATAGTATTGTTCTGAACCGTTGAATTGTATTAGTATTGAATTAAAAAGACTGAATTGATATTTTCTTTTTACGGTCCTTTTGTCACTATACTGAGGCAGAATTTTAATGTAGATTGTGGTGTTATTAGTGATTCGTTGGTCTCAAATAATGTGCACTTGTGATTGATTTTTATTTTTTTATGTATTTATTACAGTACAATGACAAATTGCTCACATATGGTACAAATTTCTCTCTTCGTGTGATAGAATTAGTTTTTTAAAGAAAATGAAATCATTGTTGAAAATATGGTTGTGCATATTGCGACTATTGATTTTTATATGTTTAATAAAGGAAATTCCCATTTGTTTTTTTATTTAGCTGTGCCAGCTTTATCTCTGTTTGTATGTGGCAAAGATACTCAGTCATCTTCCTTCAGAGAGACATTTTCTGTTCTTAAGTCAAGTTGAAAAATGGGCAAAGAAGTTATTTCATGCCTTTTCCCAAAACATTATTCTTAAAATTCTTTCTTTTTTGGAGTAGAACTACATGGTTCAGATCTTAAAAGTATGCCAAGCTATTTCCATGTGTGTTGCGAATGGTAAGAACTGAGCTTCCCACATTTGGTATGTGGGTTTATCAACTTGTATATCACTTGGTTATAATTGTGTTCTTTCTCTTAAAACTTCTGATTGCTATTTTGTTTAAGATATATGCATAAAGCATAACAGAAGGCAGCAATTTCATGCTTTAAGTGCACCATCTGTCTGCAAATCATCAAGAACAATACAAATTATAAACCGAAATGGAGTATAAAGCCTATTCCTTACACACAACACCTTGTCTAAGCTATGTATTTGATAATGGCTTTAAAATTCTGAAAAAGTTACAGAATGAAGAGGTGGTCTGTGTCAGTATAAAGTAAGTGGAGAAAAGCCACCTTCATTTAATGAACTTATGGTTGTGGAACCCAGTATGAAGACGATGTAATATATAAATCGAAAGTGGCATTTGCATTTGGGAACAGCAGCTTTAGAGACACAATACTTAGTTCTGTGGTAGTGAAATACCAATCTAAAAAATAAAAAAAGGCATAAAGTACGCATAGAAAAAATTTTTTTTAAATTTCTGATTGGTTAAATTGGGGTGCACAGAGAAAAATTACTCCTGCTGTCATGTCATAACTGATGTGCCCATGTGTGTATTTATTCGTGGAAGGTATAGATTGTTAAATCTCAGGAACAGCTGTTGTCGGCTGCACGTTGGTAAGCTATTTCTTTCCACAAAGTCCTGTATTAAGCTATCTGTCATCATTCAGCTGGGAACTATTGGATTGGTGCACAAGTTCGTAGCATTTTTCCATAAGTTTAACACACACACACACACACACACACACACACACACACACAGACACGTGACAGAAACTTTAGTCATCAATAATGTATTCACCTTCACTATTTACAGCAGTCTGCCAATCTGGGGTTGTTGTTGTTGTTGTTGTTGTTGTTGTGGTTGTGGTGGTCTTCAGTCCTGAGACTGGTTTGATGCAGCTCTACATGCCACTCTATCCTGTGCAAGCTTCTTCATCTCCCAGTACATACTGCAGCCTACATCCTTCTGAATCTGCTTAGTGTACTCATCTCTTGGTCTCCTCCTATGATTTCTACCCACCATTCTGCCCTCCAATGCTAAATTCGTGATCTCTTGATGCCTCAGAACATGTCCTACCAACTGGTCCCTTCTTCTAGTCAAGTTGTGCCACAAACTCCTTTTCTCCCCAATTCTATTCAATACCTCCTCATTAGTTATGTGATCTACCCATCTAATCTTCAGCATTCTTCTGTAGCACCACATTTCGAAAGCCTCTATTCTCTTCTTGTCTAAACTATTCATCATCCATGTTTCACTTCCATACATGGCTTCACTCCATACAAATACTTTCAGAAACGATTTCCTGACACTTAAATCAATACTCGATGTTAACAATGATTATGTGACTGTAGAAATAAAGTTTTGGGGCGAAGAACTTGTTGACACATGTTTGGAGTGCACTTTCATCTGGAAAGGAAATCCCTTGAAGGTTGTTTGATAGAGAGTGGGAAAGGTGAAAATCTGAGGGCAAAAGATCTGGTGAATAAGGTGGGTATGGGAAGACCTCCCAACCCAACTCCTGTATAACGTTCTTTGTCAGTTTAGCAATATGCCGGCAGGCATTACCGTGGAGTAGCATTACTTCATGCAGTGTTCCTGGTTGTTGTTCTTGGATTGTATCTGCAAGACACTACAGTGTTGGCAAAAAATGTCAGCAGTGATGGTTACACCTCAGGGATCAATCCGTAGTACACCCCACAGTCGCTGTTCCACCAGATGCATAACATTATCTGTTGTGGATGCTCACAGGTCTTTGTACAGAAAGTTGCTGCTTTGTGCTCAACCATTCCTTTCTTTTCCTTGTGTTTGCATACAAACAACTTTTCTCATCAGCAATAACAATACATGATAGGAGGAATGGTCACAGTTCATCACATCTGCTCATTCTTGAGTACACTGACACGGGTCATTGTGGAGTAATGCATTTAAATTATCTTCATCAAACCCCAAAGGTCTTTCTGAATGTGGAGGGTTACCAATGTCAAAACAGTCCTCCTTAAAATGAGGAAACCATTTTCTTACCGTGTTCTGTACAGTGGCATTCTCTCTGTACACAGAACAGATTTCTCCAGTAGCCTCCATCGCTGTCACCCATTTATTGAACTGAAATGTCGGAAATGTTCCGATTTCTCCTCTTGGCACTCCATTTTCTAGCATCCATAGCTCTATTCACTGTCTCTGAATGACAAAATGACAGGTATGTAAATTCAAACTGCAACAGTGAACTACAAATTAATATAAACCCACAGCAACCAGAATACCAACATGAAAACAGAAACACTGTGAACGTAAGTGCCAATCTAATAATTACATGTGATGTCCCATGAGGTTCCGTGATAGGCTCTTCATTTTTTCCTGGTTTTGTTAACGACCTTTCACAGTAACATTAGCAGATGCCAAGCTTGTTTGTTTAGCAGATGACACAAACATTTCAATAAACAGCAACTAAAGTAGAGTTTTAGAATTACTGGCAAATGAAATTTTCATAGACATTAGTAAACGGTTCCTGGCCAATTCTTTAGCACAAAACTTTGAAAAGATACATTATTTAAAGTTCAGAACTTGCAAGAGGTTTCTTCACAGTATATGTCTAAAATGTGAAGGAAAACAGACAGACTGGTTAACAGTTTTACATTCTTGAAATTACAACTAGTTAGTAAGTTTAGTTGGGTGGAGCATTCCACAGAACTGCTGAAGCACTGGAACAAATCTTTATTTGCTGTGCAGATGTTGTTTATATAGGAGATGTAAAAATGAAAAAGCTAGCATACTTCCCTTACTCTTATTACCTAATATTGTAATGGAGTAACTTATCAAGCCAAGTTGAAGTTTTCAGAGCTCAAAAAAGTGTAACACAAATTATTTGTGGTGTGAACTCAAAAATGTCCTGCAGAGGTCTGTTCAAGGAACTAAGGATCATAGCTGCTACTTGCTAATTTATTGTTTCTTGACTGAAATTTGTCACATGTAGTATGTCTTTGTTTTTTTTCAAACCAACACCTTAGTTCATTAAATCAGTTCTAGAAAGAAGATTAATCTTCATAAAGATTGGAAGTCTTGTCTTTTGCCCTAGAAAGGTGCTCATTATTCAGGAACACACATTTTCAATAACTTAGCAACATATATAAAACATTTAACAAATAATGAAGTTCATTGTAAGAGGAGCCTACAGAAGTTATTGGTGGCCAATTCTGTTTCCTTCATTGAAGAATTTTGTGGTGGAACTGATCAATGTACATAGTATAAATAATATGTAAAATATTACTTCTGCACATCTGTGCTGTAATATTATTAATTTAAATAGTATCATAAATGAATTTTCTGTTTGATGGAGCGTTGCGACAGTAGACCAAGGAATATCATAAGCATCTCAACACATTGTCCAGTGTAACTTAGGAAAAACGGTACCTTGAGATATTTACTCATTCTTGATAGTTTTCGGTGACTTGTCTTAGGTGCCTCTCATCATGTATTATCGAACATAAGATTCGATGTAAAATTTTTTTCTTAGGAAGGACAGTCATATAATAAACAGAAGTAGTGTTGCGAAATGGTCAAGCATTAAAAAAAGTTATTGTAGCTCATGTGTCACATTTGCTTTCTAGAGGATCAGCTGAGGTAGGTGGAAGAATGTGGCATAGGCAAAGTACAGGTAAAATGAGAGACATCAATGGAAGTCAGTAAAAGTGTATGAAAACAGGATCAGCTGAGAAAGGCCAAGCAAGAGCAGTTACAGGCTTGCTTAATGAAAAGCATAGGTAAGAGGAGGACTGATAATCTGAATGGTACGGGGTGGTCAGGGGACTAGAAACAGGTCTTGGACGTGGATTAGTGATGGTTGAGGCCGGGAGGATTCCAATGCTATAAGATTTATGTGACAGATTGTTGGCACCTGTACAGATCTGAGGACCAAATTTTTGCTTGAAGCTCCAGGTGACATGGTATTGTGATCAGTTTCATTTGGCACTTAACATAGAGTTGAAGAGCATGCTTAACATGAGAATGGTAAACCTGGCTCTAACTGTAGTTAGTGTGTGGTTGTTCATACTAGTGGACAGTTAGACACTTTGGAGTACACATGTGACCATTCCAAACCAGTACACCTGTTAAGCCTATGTTAATGCATAAAAGTTAACAGTAGGATCTGTACACAGCATTAAAGGAACTCACATGGATCAGCAATTTAGTCTGTGTGTTATTAATTGTGACGGCAAGGTCTGAATGGACTGAAAAGTAATATACACAGAGTTGGTGATGATACAAATATTTGTGAGGTGCTTTTGTGAAATGAAATGACATCTCATGTGCCTGCCCTGCTTGTACATCAGATTCACCCATTACTCATCTGCAGGAGCTTATTGGATACCTGCATGTGTAGTAAAGCTGTACACCTTCTCATCAATCCCTACTTGCCAGAGCGCACGCGCACGCTCACATATATCTGTGCGTGTGTGTGTGTGTGTGTGTGTGTGTGTGTGTGTGTGTGTCAACACTCCATTGATTTAATGGTTCTTGCTGTACCTTCAAGGTCAACTAACCTCAATCCTAGTGAGTGCTTTGAAGATTAAAGTCAGTTGAGGTCCCAGTGACAGCCAGAATGAAAAGAAATGCAGTTAGTGTCTGGAGAATGCTTGAAGAGGACTCCTACTGTTCAGTGTTCTTTCAGGACTCACTTCCCAGTTTTAACCAAGATCTTGCATGTGAGTATGCATGTCAGGAATGTTCGCTGTTTGTGGTTGCCACACAGTTCAACCCAGGAGCAAAAGCTTTCATATTTGGTGTACCATTGACAGTCTTAATGTGTTTTAGCAGCAGCTGTTCAAAATCTGATGCATCTGCATTCTTGATGATGATATTTGTCTCCTAAACCAGACAAGAACAAGGAAAGTAGGTGATGCAAGTGGGCACTTCAAGAATTAAGAGCAGGCTATTATGCTGGAATGTCTGCCCCAACGTCTCAAGGGCAAAAAAAAACCAAAAAAAGTCCAATAGAAAGGTCAATAGAATTTCTGTATGGGAATTCATTCCATCATGAGAACACATGTCCAAAATCAAAATACTTGCAACATCAACACCTTTAACTCCAAACCTGATTCCAGATGTTGCCTTAATCTTGTTTTTAAACTGTAAGGAACCATCTGTGTGAATCATTTAAAAACTCTACTTAGAATAACAGTCTATGTCACAGTAATCCCGTTTATTGATGACTGGGTTCATTCCAAAGATGGACCGTCATCAGAACATACTACGAGGCTTGTGTGTGGAGATGAATCCCTGGTGCAGGAACTGCAGAAGTCTCCAGATGGTTTCAACTGCTGAATTAATCAGCTGTTCATAGCATTTGGAGGATTCTGCAGTTCCTGCTCCGCACATCCATCTCCAGACGTCAACTTTAGAATATGGTCTGAAAATGGTCTGCATTTGCATTTAAGCTGGTCACTAGTAAATGTGATTTGTGCGATCTAGTCTCCTTCCCTATGTACAATTGTGCAAATCAATCACTGTTTTCCCAAAATGTTTTTGAAAGTATATCATTTCAAAACATTGAAATGACCTTACATAGTCTTCACATAGAGGCATACAGAGAAGCTTTCACTAAGTGGTTTGAGATGCTTCAGTGGGGTATGAAACTGCAAGGGCAGTTATTTGTAAAGTGAAGGTAAGTTTTAAGAAAGGTACATGTATTAAGGAGACCTATACTTCCCACATGGCTTCATAAATGTGGGTCAACGATGGATATTTTTGTTATAAAATAATTTTGTGTTTTTCAAAATTCACTTTTCCTAAAGAGGGCTATTGCAAAGGAACAGCTCTGCTTACTCATCGTCATTAATACATGCTTCTTCACATTGTTCAGGCTGTTACAAATCATACAGTGATAACCAGGTTTAAACCCATTTGTGATATGGAGTTCTCTTTTATCATTCAGCAGAATGTTTTGAATGAGGAATTTAATCCAGGTCAAACAAATGTTTAGCATTTTGTGGACTGTAAGAATTGATACTTAGATGTTAAGTAAATGTTTTAATCACTGTGCGATCTTTCTTTTTGTCTCTTTTCACTTTTATGTTCTTGTGTTATTTTTGCAGTCTTGCACTGTGATGAGTAACAGTTTATCCAGATCTTTTGACACATCAATTCAGTCAGTTATATTGGAACCCATGAGCCACCAACTTGCCAATTTACATTGGAGAGCCAAAGAAACAGGTAAACCTGCCTAATATCGTGTAGGGCCCCCGCGAGCTTGCAAAAGTGCCGCAACATGACGTGTCATGGACTTGACTAATGTCTGAAGTCATACTGGAGGGAACTGACATAATGAATCCTGCAGGCCTGTCTATAAATCCATAAGAGTATGAGGGGATAGAGATCTATTCCGAACAGCATATTGCAAGGCATCCCAGATATGTCCAATAATGTTCATGTCTGGGGAGTTTGGTGGCCAACGGAAGCGTTTGGACTCGGAAGAGTGTTCCTGGAGCCACTCTATAGCAATTCTGGACGTGTGGGATGTCGCATTGTCCTGCTAGAATTGTCCAAGAATGTCGGAATACACAGTGGACATGAATGGATGCAGGTGATCAGACAGGATGCTTATGTGCATGTCACCTGTCACATTCTTATCTAGATATTAATGGGTCCCATATAACTCCAATTCCACACACCTACACCATTGCAGAGCCTCCACCAGCTTCAAAAGTCCCCTGCTTATATGCAGGGACCATGATTTTATGAGGTTGTCTACATCTACATCTACATCTACATGGATACTCTGCAAATCACATTTAAGTGCCTGGCAGCGGGTTCATAGAACCATCTTCACAATTCTCTATTATTCCTGTCTCGTATAGCACGCGGAAAGAATGAACACCTATATCTTTCTATCCGAGCTCTGATTTCCCTTATTTTATCGTGATGATCATTCTGCCCTATGTAGATCGGTGTCAACAAAATATTTTTGCATTTGGAGGAGAAAGTTGGTGATTAGAATTTCGTGAGAAGATTCTGTTGCAATGAAAAACACCTTTCTTTTAATGATTTCCAGCCAAAATCCTGTATTATTTCTGTGACACTCTCTCCCATATTTCGCGATAATACATGTCGCGTTTCTTTGAACTTTTTCGATGTACTCCGTCAGTCCTTCCTGGTAAGGATCCCACACTACGTAGCAGTATTCTAAAAGAGGATGGACAAGTGTAGTGTAGGGAGTCTGCTTAGTAGGTCTGTTACATTTTCCAAGTGTCCTGCCAATAAAATGCAGCCTATGGTTAGCCTTCCCCACAATATTTTCTATGTGTTCTTTCTAATTTAAATTGTTTGTAATTGTAATTCCTAGGTATTTAGTTGAATTTACGGCTTTTAGATTAGACTGATTTATTGTGTAACTGAAGTTTAACGAGTTCCTTTTAGCACTCATGTGGATGACCTCACACTTTTCGTTATTTAGGGTCAACTGCCACTTTTTGCACCATGCAGATATTTTTTCTAAATCGTTCTGCAGTTTTTTTGATCTTCTGATGACTTTGTTAATCGATAAACGACAGCGTCACCTGCAAACAACTGAAGACAGCTGCTCAGATTGTCTCCCATATCGTTTATATAGGTAAGGAACAGCAAAGGGCCTATAACACTACCTTGGGGAACGCCTGAGATCACTTCTGTTTTACTCGATGACTTTCCATCAATTACTATGAACTGCAACCTCTCTGTCAGGAAATCGCAAATCCAGTCACATAACCAAGACGATATTCCATAAGCACACAATTTTACTACGAGCCGCTTGTGTGGTGCAGTGTAAAAGCCTTCCGGAAATCCAGAAATACGGAATCGATCTGAAATCCCTTGTCAATAGCACTCAGCGCTTCATGTGAATAAAGAGCTAGTTGTGTTTCACAGGAACGATGTTTTCTAAATCAATGTGTCTGTGTGTCAATAGACCGTTTTCTTCGATGTAATTCATAATGTTCGAACACAATTTATGTTTTAAAATCTTGCTGCATACGATGTTAATGATATGAGTCTGTAATTTAGTGGATTACTCCTACTACATTTCTTGAATATTTGTGTGAACTGGGCAACTTTCCAGTCTTTGGGTATGGATCTTTCGTCGAGCAAACGGTTGTATATGATTGTTAAGTATGGAGCTAATGCATCAGCTACTCAGAAAGGAACCTAATTGGTATACAGTCTGGACCAGAAGACCTGCTTTTATTAAGTGATTTAAGTTGCTTTACTACTCTGAGGATGTCTACTTTTACGTTACTCATGTTGGCAGCTGTTCTCGATTTGATTTCCGGAACATTTACTACTTCTTCTTTTGTGAAGACATTTCGGAAGGCTGTGTTTAGTAATTCTGCTTTGGCGGCACTTTCTTCCATAGTATCTCCATTGCTATCGCACAGAGAAGGCATTGATTGTTTCTTGCCGCTAACATACTTCACATACAACCAGAATCTCTTTGGATTTTCTGCCAGGTTTCGTGACAAAGTTTTGTTGTGGAAACTGTTATAGGTGTCTCGCATTGAGCTCCGCGCTAAGTTTCGAGCTTCTGTAAAGGATCGCCAATCTTGGGGATTTTGTGTCTGTTTAAATTTGGCATGTTTGTTTTGTTGTTTCTGCAACAGTGTTCTAACCCGTTATGTGTACCAAGGAGGATCAGCCCCATCATTTGTTAGTTTATTTGGTATAAACCTCTTAATTGCTGCCTTCACATCCACCCACTTGATGCAGTTTGAAACAAGACTTGACCGACCAGACAACATGTTTCCAGTCATCAACAGTCCAATATCAGTGTTGACGGGCCCAGGCAAGGCATCAAGCTTTGTGTCCTGCAGTCATCAAGGGTACACGAGTGGACTTTTACCTCCAAAAACCCATATTGATGATGTTTCATTGAATGGTTCAAATGCTGACACTTGTTGATGGCACAGCATTGAAATCCACAGAAATTCGTAGAGGGGTTGCACTTCTGTTATGTTGAACGAGTCTCTTCAGTCCTCATCGGTCCCATTCCTGCAGGATCTTTTTCTGGCTGCAGCAATGTCGGAGATTTGATATTTTACTGGATTCCTGATATTCATGGTACATTATATGCAGTTCAGAACCTGTAAGAGATTTCCTTCCAGCATGAGTATAACATATGAAGACATGCAGTTTGAAGAGGTTGACAGTGTTAAATTTCTGGGATTACAACTCGATAATAAATTCAGTTGGGAAGGGCATACTACAAAATTGCTTAAGCGTCTACACAAGTCTGTATTTGCTGTGAGAATGATGTCAGATGTAGGAGATATAAATATAAAAAAACTTGCATACTTTGCTTACTTTCGTTCTGTTATATCATATGGAATCATATTCTGGGGCAACTCGTCAAACCAAGCAAAGGTTCTTAGGGTGCAAAAGCATGTGATAAGAATCGTTTGTGGTGTAAATTCAAGAACATCTTGTAGAAACCTGTTCAAGGAACTTTGTATTCTAACCACTGCTTCTTAGTATATTTATTCCTTAATGAAATTTGTTGCAAGTAATACATCTCTATTTACAACCAATAGCTGAGCATATAGTATCAATACTAGGAATAAGAACAATCTACATAAAGACCTAAAATCACTTGCCTTGGTCCAAAAAGGGGTCCAATATTCGGGAACCCACATTTTAAATAAATGGCCAGCAAACATTAAAAACTTTGTTTCAGATAAAGCACGGTGTAAACAGAGTTTGAAAGACTTTTTGATAGGCAACTCCTTCTACTCCATAGATGAATATCTTAACAGAGACTGTTAAGCCAGCTTAAGTAAAAATATCTGTTAGAGTTCAGCTTTGACATCACTCAAGATTAGGTATTTTGTGTCTGATAAATTTATTAAGAGTGCATAACATTGTTTCATTCTGACAGCCTGTTAATTCTGTAAATATTATCTGTCCCAGTTTATTGCATTGTACAGGGTGTTTATAAATGAATATCAGGGTTTTAACACTTTATAATGTGTATTGTATTAAACTTACAGTTATAAATGATATCTCAAATGAAAGAGCAACTCAAACAGATTTACCAAGAACAATATAAATGTTCAGTGTGAGCACCATTTGTCACCCGGCACACATCAAGTCTATAGCTGAGTTGTTCCCAAACGTTGATAAGTGTGTCTTCAGTGATTGTAGCAATAGCTGCTTCAATCTCATTCCTTAATTCACGGAGGTCTGCAGGTAGCAGAGGGATGTACACACGATCCTTGATGAAGCCCCAAAGGAAAAAAATCACATGACGTTAGGTCGAGTGAACGTGGAGGCCATGCAAAGCAAGCCCTGTCATTGGCGTTTGGGAAGAACTGGGCTATAGACTTGGTGTGTGCGCTTTTGTCTTCTTGCTGGAGGGTCATAATGCTAGACTTATTATGCGACATAAGACAAATGATGAAGGGTACAGTACAGTCAAAAGTAGCACTTTTGTAACTTTCTTGGTAGTTCTACTTTATGCACAGGTGTAAAAATCCACACCGAGTCTCCTAGTCTGTATCTCACTGGGTGGTGCTTGGCATTAGAGTGCTCTCGGTCTTTCTCTTGGATATCCAGGGTCCGTATATGAGCCAGTTGCCTTGCTTCTTCAGTCCTGGTGACGAGGTATTCCACACAATCATCTCAAGTATCTTCCAGTTGAAATGATTACAGCATATAAACTGTAATTTCACCTCGCAATTGTATAACAGAAAGAACAGTGTGAAGACTGTAGTGTCTTGCTTCGCTACGATGCATGTGAATGTCGCAATGGGCAGTACTCTAACCCAATCTCTCTGTTCGAGATCAGCATATATTGAGAACATATCTGCTAATGTCTTATGAAAGCATTCTTTGAAGCCATTCATCTGTGGATGGTGGGCATATTTCATTCTGTGGCTGATGTTACAATGTGAAATTACCTTTAATACTAGTCTCGACTGGAAAACAGTTCCACAATCCAAGATCGTTACACAGGGTGCTCTGTGCTTAAAAATATCTTCTACAAGGAACTTTCCAATTTTTGGAGCTTTGATGACAGCATAGTGGATGAAGCAGCCAGTGCAGACTGTTATCCATTGATTTCTGTTTGTTGTCTGTGGGATTTCCCATGGAGGTCACATACTATTTGGTGGAATAGTGCTGCCGCAGGCGGGATTGTTACCAGATGCCCTGCTATGCTACAGTTGTTGACATTCTCTGTAATAGCTCAAGTAGTGTGTAACAGTTCGGTAGAGAGCTAGACAGTGACAGCTGCTGATGAGATTCTGGAGCTTCATGAAAATACTTGTGGATATCTGGCAGTGGGATGGGATGATGGGCAATCATTTATGCCCCACTGGTTCACAGTTCATCTTGTACAGTACCTCATTTCTTAATTGGAATTCTCCTTTGGTTGGTTCCTTCTTCTTCTTCTTCAAGGCTTCTAATATTTTCAACAGTTCTCTTTTCTTCAAGGCTTCTATGGTTTTCAGTAATTACCTCTGCTCAGCAGTGGTGCCATTTAATGCAGTGATGACAGATTTCATCCACACTGCTGTGTTCTGTCAAAGGATTTGTGTAAAGGCAGTACGCATCCTTGTTTGCATTTGCTTTTGTAAACTGCTATGGTGTCATACTCCTGAGGCCTCTATGTCTGTCTTGCCAGTTGACGCAACAGATCCTTCAGGCTAGTGTGTTTGCATTCTCATCATGCAGACTGGAGAAGATGTTAGCATGTCCTTAAGAATAGGGAAAGGTTTTTCTTGCTACTTATTTCAGGAAAATTAGGAATCTCACTGCAATAGCTCTTGCAAGGGACGTGCCTTGCCACAGAAGTCCTCTCTGAATAGTCGAGTAGTATGAGCACATTTCAACAAAATTCCTCACATCACGAATGTGCTGAGAAAATCTGTGACTGCTGTTATTTTCTCTGGATCAGGATGGTCTGCATTGACATTTACTAGATGCACCACACATTGTCTGTTTATAATGTCAAACCAGGTTGTCCAGCAATGTTTGAAGGTGGATGGTGCATTACACAGTTCCAAACAGCATAACTTTAAACTTGTCGAGACCGTCAGAAGTAATTAAGACAGCCTTTTGCATTCAGCCTGGTTGAACTTGATTTGGCATTAGCCTTTTTACATGGCCACAGTTGAGAAATACTTTGCTCCTTTCAAGCAATGTAAATGATATCATCAGTGTGCAGCAGTGGATAGACATCTTTCTCCATGATTATATTCAGTTATCAGAAGTCAGTACAGAGAAGCCAAGAGCTGTCCTCCTTTCCAAGGATCACAGGAGAGGACCAAGCATCACAGAAGAGGACTGATGATGAATCTTGCAGCATCTTCTGTACTTCCTCTCAGATAAGGTGTGTTCATATGGCATTTTAGTGTGGGCCACTTAGTATGTCTTTTCTCCACTCTGGATTTGAAAGCGTCTGAAAACTGATACAGGTTGGCTATAACTTGCAGATGTAATTCCTTGGTGAGACCAGATGCTACTGGCAGTTTGATAGTAGCTTCCTCCCCTGGGTAGTGTGTAGTGGTAGTGGAGCACGATTCTTTGTTGTTGACATAAAGCTGCCATTCCTGGACTGGTTTTGCTGTTCCTATGCACGTGTCTGTAGGGATGAGTTGTGGCTGCTGATATTTAGTGATCATAAGTTCTCTTTGACCACCTACAGTGCTCATGAATGTTGCTGGCATGTAGTTTCTTTTATGATCCTGAGTTTCTTTTTGAAATCAACAAAAAGCTTCACAGTTTAACTGGGCATCTCGACTGATTACTGTAACGTATGTTGTTGATGAACACGATTTAACCTCTTCAGTGTCAAACAACTGCACAGAGCACTATTTGTTCTGTGTGCTTGTTGGAATTGATCCGTCATTCTGATCTTTATCAGTATGTGTTTATTTCTGTTGCTTGCAGAAAGTCCCATCTGAGAATAACATTATGACTGTATTGTAACAAAATGACGAATCCCGTGCTGTGTTAAGTCTCTAATAGCCTTACAGTATATGTTTCTATTGACTGGATATATTTCCCATTTATTACCTTCAGTTCAATAGCTTTCTTATTGTGGAACATTGTCTTTTATAGCTGACAATGATAAGCATCCTCCATTACAGAAAAGATGCTCCTGAGTTGACTAATTGTCTTAATCTGTAGGATATTGTGTGTGGAATAACAGCAATTTTTTGAAAAATTTGACAAAATAATAAAATGGTGGACTTTGAAACAAAGATGTAGTTTTGTTGTTTGTTTTTGGTCACGGTTTCTGCAATAATTAATTAATAAATTGAGATACAGTGTATTTCGAGCTGACAGAATGGATTGCGGGTGCACTAAAAAGATTTATTTCTGAAATTTGGCTGAATTACTCCTCTGGCATGTTGACAAGGAGTAATAGGCTAATTATTTTTTATTTTAATTCATTCATTAGTTATTGCAAAAAACCATGATCAAAAACACACAACAAAATTATATCTTTGTTTCAAACATCCACCATTTTATTATATTTTCAAATTTCAGAAAAATGTTGGTATTATTCCATGCACAATATCCTACAGATTAAGAAAATTGCTTGTTTTTTTATTTCAGTTGCGATTTGCAGGCTGCAAGACTTCTGTCATGGACACACCTCTTTTTGCACACAGCAAGTTTGAACTCGTCAGGTGGGGGCTTAATGGTGACTGAATTTCTTAAAAAATCCGAAAATGTTGTCGAAGAATCAATAAATAGTGTGCAAAGAGATTTGTGGTGATTGCTTCATTAGTTTTTGGAAAGCAAACACAAAAATTGCTTATTTTATAGGCTGACTGAGGATAAAGGATCATCAGGTCACCACATTCAGTGGGAGAGAGCCCAAGGAAGGGAGGAGGTAAAAATGGTTGTACAGATGAAAATGAAATGGAGGGAAAGAAAATTATATAGAGCATTTAAATGACAGGATTTTGAGGATAAGGAATAAAAATCCAAGGTCAGAATGCAGAGAACAGGAATTACAGGGAAAGCCAGTACTGAGTAAACAAAGACAGTTCAGGGGCAAAGTTGAAGGTGAAGAGATTGAGCCATGAGGGCTTACCAATACTCAATCTTCCTAACTTACCAAGTGCAAAAATTATTATTTAAATTGTAATAAGTGGAAAATCCAGGATGAATAATGACAATATTATGAAAAGGATAGACTGCTGTTCACCATATTGTGGAGATGGTGAGTCGCAGACAGGCACAACAAAAAGGCAAGTAAGATTTTGGCCAAAAGGCCGCCTTGTGATTTAGAAAACCCACTGAGACATTTGTGCAAATGCTACTTGGACACAATGACCACTGTCTCTCGGCAGCCAGAGACACCGATGTGTGTGTGTGTGTGTGTGTGTGTGTGTGTGTGTGTGTGTGTGTGTGTGTGTTTTTTGACTAACTTGTTTAGCAGTCTTTTTGTTGAGACTGTCTGCAGCTCAACATCTCCACTGTATGGTAAGCATAAGTGTAACCTTTTCATAATATTATCATTATCTAAATTTCCTCAGACAGTTCCTTTTTTCAGCTGTTTTGATCATTTTTGCTGTAATATCATATTAAGTATTTTGTAAAAAATAAAAAGTGTGTGTGTGTGAGAGAGAGAGAGAGAGAGAGAGAGAGAGAGAGAGAGAGAGAGAGATCTGTTAATCCATGCACCTCTGTTGTTTTTTCTACTCAAATGCAGTGACATTGCTTCTGTTCCCTTGTGGGTTTTAAGATGCAATTGAGCAATTTTTATGTCTTGTGTAGAGTTTTGTGTACATTCCCTTTTGTGTACATTAGAAAAATCTTCCTCATTCTTTATTTCTGCTTCAGCATTGTTTGTCATTTAGGCATTTGTTTTGCAGATTCATCCTACTGCTCAGCCCTTCTAGTTTAATTGTCCTAAGTCTGTTTCCTAATTGTCACAGTACTTTAGTTGTTCACTTTCATGAGTCTTGGTGACGTTTGATCTTTTATGCTCTATCACCCTATAGCATTGTTCCTACTTTCATTGTATTCAGAGTTACAGATGATTGATTTTGCCAACTAAAATTAGTTGTTTAGTAGCTACTGTTGTTATGACCTCCAGACCAAAAACCAGTTTGGTGCAGCTCTCAACACTGTTCTTTTCTGCCAAACCCTCTTAATCTCTCCATAACTATTGCGAGTACATAGCATTGAACTTTTTACTGTAGCCAAGTTGTGATCTCTCCAAATAACTTTTTTATCCCTTGCCCCTCTTGTGATATTCTGTATCTACTCAGTTATTGTTCAATTTGTTCATTTAATCTTCAGCATTCTCATAATCATCATCGCAAGTCATGGTGTTCATTACTGTCGTTACCCCATGAACCAAGCGTCACCATCCCGGATGATTCCCAGCTACTCTCAACACCTGCTCAAGAGGTAGACTGGGGATCATTTTGATTTGATCTTTCTTTCCATTATTATTTTTCCAAGATTTCTCAATTTCTTTTCACAATGAAATGAAATGATTGTGTGGCTTTGTTGACCAGAAGGTCCTATTCGGGGAAGTTTGGCCACCGGGTTGCAAGTCTTATTTGAAGCAACTTGCACATTCGTGATGAGGAGGGCAACACCCAGTCCACGAGTGGAGAAAATCCCCAACCTCGCTGGGAATTGAACTGTGGCCTGCTCCATAGCAGACAAGTGCGTAACCACTCAACTAAGCAGGCAGACTCTTCTCACAATATGGCCTAAGAACTGGACAATTTTTTGGTTGACATGAGAAGAAAGTTGCCTCTAGATATAAGAGGGCACATTAGTTCTTCTTTTGGTTTACTTATGTGCAGCAACCTGTGCCAGCACTGAACCTCCAATCCGTCAATACACAGCTTTTCTCTGGCCTTGAGGGTCCATATTTTGCAACCATGAAAGAAGACAGAAATCAAGAGTGTTTCAAGAAGCCAAGTCTTTCTCTTGTTTGTAATTGCTCTGTTCTGTCATATCTTGGTGAGCTTGTTCATAGCCACTTGCCCTACCATGATCTGCCTTCTTATCTCATCTTGCCAACTTCCCGCATAGCAAATTGTTGATCCAAGGTAGATGAAGGACGGCACAACCTCCATTTCCTTTAATCAGCCTGTGAGCTGAATCTGTATGCCTCAGTCAATTATCATGATTTTGGACTTGCCTGAGATTGATATCTAATCCATATGATAGACTAAATTGTTTACTTTTATCAATAGTTCAGCAAATTTCTCTTCGTTGCTGGCAAAAAACGTGGTGTTGTCACTGGCAAATTGGAGGTTGTTAAGAGTTCTTCCACCAAACTCTGCAAACACCCGACACAACAATTTCCAGACTACATTCAAAGACCTTCCATAGGTCAAGGAAGTAGATGAAAATAAGAATGCTCACAATTTCTAAGATATTTGACATATTTTGAGGATTTGTTCACAACTTCCTTTTCCTTCAACAAAACCTGCTTGCCTGTGGATATGTGAGGCTGAAAGACTGGTAAGTTGCACAGGTCACACCAATATTCAAGAAAGGCAATAGAAGTAATACAGTAAATTACAGGCCCTTTATCATTAACTTCGATATGCAACAGGATTTTTTGACTATGTTCAAACAGTATGAATTCCCTTGAAGAGTCTATTGACATACATTAAACACATATTTAGAAAACATTATTCTTGTGGAACACAACTACTCTGTACTCACACGAAATATTAAGTACTATCAGCAAGGGATTTCAACTTGATTCCATATTTCTAGATTTCCAGAAGGCTCTGGACGCTGTACCTCACAAGCAGCTTGTAATCAAATTGTGTGCTTGTGAAATAGCGTCTCGGTTATGTGCCTGGCTTTGCAATTTCCTGTCAGAGAGGTCACAGTTCATAGAAATGATGGAAAGTCATCGAGTAAAATGTAAGTGATTTCTGGCCCCGCAAGGTAGTGTTATAGGCCTTCTGTTGTTCATATATGTATAAATGATGTAGGAGACAATCTGAGCAGTAGTCGTATGTTGTTTGCAGATGATGCTCTTCTCTATCGTAGATCAAAACAAATTGCAAAATGATTTAGAAAATATATCTGTATGGTGCAAAAATTGGCAGTTGACCCTAAATAATGAAATGCGGAGGTCATCCGCAGGAGTGCTAAAAGGAATCCATTAAACTTCGGTTACACAATAAATCAATCAGATCTAAAGTCCATAAATTCAACTAAATACTGATGAATTACACTTACAAACAATTAAATTGGGGAGAACACACAGAAAATGTTGTAGGGAAAGTAAACCAAAGACTGCATTTTTTAGGCAGAACACTTAGACTGCCTACACTACACTTCGCCATACTCTTTTAGAGTTGCTGTGCAGTGTGGGATCCTTACTAGATGGATTCATGGAATATGTCAAGAAAGTTCAAAGAAGGGCAACACATTTTGTATTATTGACAAATAGGGGAGGGAGTGTCATGGAAATGATACAGAATTTGGGGTGGATATAATTAAAACAAAGGTGTTCTTTGTTGCAGCTGAATCTTCTCACAATATTTCTATCACCAACTTTTTTCTGTGAATGTGGACATTTTGTTGATGCCAACCTACATAGGGAGAAATGGCTGTCATAATAAAATAAGGAAAATTAGAACTCGCACAGAAAAATATAGGTGTTCGTTTTTTTCTGTATGCCGTTAAGAGCAAAATTTGGCTTGCATGGGATGTAAGAGCACTAATTCGGTGATTGGAGCAGTTACTGATTGACACCTTCCTTGTGCAAGGGGATGGAGATGGACTTCGACAATTATTCTGGCCACTCCTAAGTTTCCCATATTCTTTTACATGATGAATGCAGTCCATCAATACCTTCCTTCCCCATTTCTTTGATCAGCTCTGCATGATATGCTGTCTATATCAGGGGAATACAACTCTTCAGATGTTGAATTGCATTCTCTATTTCACTGTGTAAGGTTGAGGGTTCCAGTGTAAACTGCTCGACTGTTTGATTGTCAATGCTGTTTTTAATTCAATGATGTAACTTTTCACAGTATTGTTTCCACCTTGGAACAATGTCTTCCTTGTCTCCATAGGGCTGCCATTCTACTTGCCTCCCATCTACATGTAAAGGATAAATTCATTGGCAATGCTGTTGAGTTTTTTGAAGAGATTATGTACCTGACAGTAATATGATGTTGTTCTATCTCATCAGACATGATTAATGAGCTATGATCTGTCTCTTCAATTCCTTTGTATTTCTGTGCACAGTTTCTTATATCTGTCTTGATCCTAAGTTGTGGATATATCAGTTTTCTTCAAACTGCTTCTCTCTTTAATTAATTGTAATATGGACTGTGAAATCCAAGGATGTTTTACACTTTGTGGTCGTTCTGGTGCCATGTTAGTAACACTGGTGCTTCCTTATCAGGACTGGTTATGTGGAGTTTTCATCTTATAAGCTCACCAAATGCCTGAAGAGCTTCCTTGTTTGTGAGTCTGAGCGGTCTTATTCTGCTCTACATTGTAGATTTGAATGTAGTCCACATTTTCATGGAAACAGATTGTTGTGATGTCCACAGTCAGCTCCAGGAAGGATCTTCAGTCTTACCGAAATCTTCTGATGTCTTCATACTAAGATGAAATAAGTCTAGTAAGTAACTGCTTCATCCATTTCTCTCACCTCAATCATAAGTCCAATCTTATGTTGTAAGTGGGTGCCCTGGGCTGTATATCTACTTTTAACATTAAAGTCTCCTTGAATTCTTGTCCAGAGTTTGTTTGTTTATGAATTTTCTAAGGACTTATTCCAATTGTTCAAAGAACTCCTCTAGTTCCTCATCCAGCTCTACAAATGATCCAAAAGATGTTGGGTTTACACAGAGAAGCATTCAATTTGATAGAGATGATCCTGTCATTAACAGATTTGTAACGTGGAAAGCAGTGGTTCAGATTTCTAGGAATGACTTATCACTACTACATTCCTGCTTTGGTCACTACTCCATTCCTGCTTTGGTCACTACTCCATTCCTGCTTTGGTCACTACTCCATTCCTGCTTGGTCAGTACTCCCTGAAAAGTATACAATCTCTCTCCCTTGGGTCACAAGTCTTAAATAATAAAATAATGCCAGTTGGTATTTTTTTGTGATCTTTTCAAAGCATTTGATTGTGTAGATCATGTTATTCTCTCAGAAAAACTCAAGATTTATGGAATTGATGACTTTACACACAGCCGATTTGAATACACAACAAACAGAATGCAAAAAGTTGTGGTGAATAGTTCAGACAATGTTAGAGGGGTAGAAAATTTTAATGACTGGAGAGGAATCACAAAGGGAGTCCCACAGGCTTCAATTTTGGGTCCACTCCTATTCCTGAGGTATGTGAATGACCTTCCACTTAAGTTCAGCAAGCAGAATTGGTACTTTCCTCAAATAATACTAGTGTTATAATAAGTTAATTTTTTGTTATATGGGTCCACAGCTTCTGTATTTTTTAAAATGATTTCCACATTGCTTTCAGCAGATTTGATGATAAAAAATGACAATGTTTCCCAAAAATTTGGAATATTTCGGAAACCAACCTATGCTGACAGCATAATCCACAACAGTTTGTGCCACCCAGTGGTGCGCAAGACAGCCTTTTTCTCTACATGACCCACAGAATTATTAACCTCGCGCTACAACAGAATTAAATTACCCTAGAGTTGTATATACTAAAACATATACCAACAACTGACATTACGATGCTGATATGGGAGACAAAATGTATGCTACAAAATTAAGTAACAAAAACAACACAATAGATAAAGAAATAACATTAACAAGTGAAACAGAGCTGGAAAAAATGAAGTACATTGTTTTACTCATACTAATGTACGACTAGGGTTCCACATCAACAAAAAAGTGGGGGCAATAGTCACACACAACACCCACAAGACTGTTTACGTAATCAGGAATTTATAAAATGAAATGTGGTGAATGTGAATATTTTTGTGTGGGGCAGGAGGAGAATGAATGAATGAATGAATGAATGTATGAACGAACACACACACACACACACACACACACACACACACACACACACACACACACACACACACAGAGAGAGAGAGAGAGAGAGAGAGAGAGAGAGAGAGAGAGAGAGAGCACTAGCTAGCTGTATTAAGTTCTGAACTACAAAGAATCATACCAACAATTGATGTAGCACATGAAAAGGAGTCAGCAAATAGGGTAGTATGCTCCAAATTTTCTGGCATACATGTTGATTGAAAACGTGAACTGGAAGAAGCATATTAGCAAAATTCTCACATAAATAAGTTAAACTACTTTTTCTCTTTATAATTGCTAGTCTTGCAAGCAAACGAATTAACCTCTTGACATGTTTTGCATATTTCCACTCAGTAATGTCTTATAAAATAATTTTCTTGGGTATCTCACCACTGTGAAAGAAAGTATTGACCACACAATAGTGAGCAGTAAGGATAATGTGTGTTCACCCATTGATGTCATGTAGGTAAATCTTCAATGTGCTAGGCATTTTAGTTGTGCTCTCACAATACACGTGTTCAAAAATGAAGTTAATCATAAGTAACGTGTCACAATTTAAGAATAACATTAATGTCCATACCTTCAATACTAGAGAGGAAAAAGACCTTTAGGTACCCCTTATTAAAGCAGTCAGTGGCTCAGAAAGGAGATCAATATGCAGCTTAAAAAAATCTTTGATCATTTGCCCAATAATATAAAATGTTGGACAGATAGCTAAGCGGATTTTAAATCTAAGTTGAAATAATTTCTCCTGGACAGCTCCTTCTATTCCACTGACATATTTATATCTAAAAACTGGTAGCTTGTATAAACTTATTTTTAAGTGTAGTTGTGTGAGTAGGACTAAAAAGAAAAAAAAAAAAAGAAAAGTAATGTTAACACTAATAATGTATACATATCCTGCAAACTGACTCATTCCACATCATTTTGGGAAAAGAATTGTTCAAATCATTTGTAGAATATGTTGCACTGTAGTGTTGGTCTAATGACTTCTCCCAGTCCTACCTGCCCTCCAGATTTGACTGGGGTGGGGACTTCAAGTTCTGGTAATTTAGAACGGAATAAAGCCAAGGGGTTCTCTTCTCATGCGAAAAAAATTTCAAGGGTGGTTTCTTGTTGCCTTCCACTGACCTCCTGATCCTGTTTGCCCACTGACTCAGTTTTTGCTGTGGGCAAGTAACCCAATTCCATATCCATTTTTGAGCTATCTGTATAGATTTGAGTATATCCATGTACAATGTAGATGAAAACTGCCTATATCCTTGTCCGTTGCAGGAACAATCCACGTATGTTACAGAAATAAACTGAGAAGAGCTATGATATATAGGAACATTGGTAGGACTTAAATTGGATGCTTGTTATTCCTGATGCGAGAGTGGGAATGGATGAGAAATGGCCAGTGGATGGGAAGTACCTGCCATTTTCTGCGAAACATAATGATCACACAGCATTGTCCTGTGGAGATGTAAAGGCATTTCTGTTGCTTCCAGAAGAAGGGATAAGTGGTGGAGGAAAGCACAGTTCCGAGGCAGAGGCTTTTGCTCTATAGTTTGTCCAGCAGCAATAGGTATTTTTTGGCAGCATTGTGAGGCATCCCCCCCCCCCCCCTCCCCTCCCTTCCTCCTCCTCCTTGTTACCAGTGTGATAAGGTTCAGTGCCTTCTCACACGTGCTGTCGATGGTTGGAATATGAGGTGTCTCTATCTCTTTGAGGCATCAAAGAGTGCACGAAGGAATCTAGTCAGAGAATTTATTTATATTTTATGAGCAGGGAGCTGGACACTGTTCAAAAAATCTGGTATAGTTTGCTTAATGGAAGAATTACTGATTTTTTTCCATATATATCTGCAACCCACAGCTGTGTAATGTTTCTTGTAACGTTTACGTCTGATGCCTTCGATATCTTGCAGACTACCTGATCCAGACTGTTAGTCAACACACACGTGTACAAATATGGTAAGCAGAGGATTTTTACAGGAGAGGGGATAATTCTGTCCAGCTCAGTAGTATGTAGTGCAGAGAGTGTGGTACTGAGGACCCTTCTTGGAGACCTCTTATAAGAAGACGTGTTCCAGTTAATTTAGTCCAGAAGCGAACCCATGGCAAGGAAAGTGCCAATTATGTAAATCAGCTATGGAGAAATTTCAGCAGTTTCCAGCTTCTGTAGCAACACAGGTATTTCAACATTATTATACGCTCCAAAAACACCAAGAAAGATGGCTGTAAAATCCTCTTTTTCTTGTGGCTGCATCATAGATGTCAGAGGTTAAGATATTTAAATTATCAATTGTTCCCGTGCATTTTGTAAACCCACAGTAACTGGACGGCAATAACTGGTTCTTTTCCAATCACCATTCGAAGCAATTTTTAAAAAGTTTTTCCAACGCAGGAAGAAAAAGTAGTAGATGTATATGACATGGCATGCTCTTCATCTTCATGTGGTTTCAGCATACGTGTCACTGCTTGAGTTATCCAATTATATAGTATGTTGTTCATCCAAATTTAGTTAAATATCTGTAACAGTTTTCTGAGTGCTACATCAGGGAGATTTTCAATCATCGGGTAGGGGAAGCCATGCTTGCTGGGTGAGCACTTTGCCACCTTTTTAATACCCTTCATCAGTTCTTCACATGAAAATTGTACCGCGACAGACTTAATGTATTCCAGGGGATGAAATATTTCATGGTCTTCAAGCTAGGCATCATTTAATGACTGATGATTAGCTAAATTCTTGTTTTTGACAAACTTTAATTTCTTGTTTCCGTCAGTAATACTGACATTATTAGTTAAGGATTCAAAAAATATTTCCTGTTGTTCTTTTTATAGTCTTTTAAAATGATGGCGTCCTTCTTTCTTGGAATGGGTGTTATGCAGCTTCTTCAATAAATGAAATGAGCTGTTGATAGGCAGCTTTTGGCCCTAGCAAATTGTTAAAAGATTGAAAATTCTCCTGGACTGTTGTAGTGTGATTTGGCCAGTCAGCTTACTGGATATACCAGCTGCTGTTTAGATACATAATATTGACCAGATTTGTAGGGGAATCCGGCATAATTTCTTGGGGGAAATAATCCAAGCCAAGAGAGTCATGTTTGATCAACCATTCCATTACACAGTGGAAGTCAACAGAGCACAATGTGGAATCAGTGATTGAATGTGGTATGTATGGGTTATGTATCATGACATTAGAGCCACCATTTATTTGAGATTCTTGAGAAGTGGTATCCTTGTCATTTGTTTCACAAACCCCATACTGAGTGGGAGGTATTCATCTTGAGGTTGAAGCTCTTTTGTCTGTGTTTACTTTAACATTAACATATGTTTTATTATAATGGCTGTTAAACATAAGGAATGTTCTTTACTGTTTAAATACATATAAATATTAGTTTCTAAATCGCAATTACAGATTTTTGAAGACCACATAAAATTGTGTATTCATACCTTCTTACCACATGGTGTGGTTTTCCTGCTGTATGTTAATGAGTGGGAGGTGTTGAAGTATGCAAAAAGAAGAAATGGCATTTGAATCTGGTCAGTAATCTAATCTGGGGCAAGATATAGAATTTTACACTTAGGTGGTTTGTAAATGGTGGCAATGGTAAATGTGCCTGTAGGAGAGTAAATTACAATGGACACTGGTTGGCCATCTGTCATCCTAAGATTGATGTCAAATTTTTTAATCTGAATTGTCTCCCCCAATGAAAATGGCTATGGTTCCTTTTCCATTGTCTGTTGTGCGTAAGCATTGCATGGCTTTGAATTGTAATAGGTGAGCTGCCTTAAACCAAATTTTGCAAATACAAGCTACTAATATGTGGTTGCTGCTAAATTCCTTATAAAGACTTCCACTGGAGGACTTAAAAGCCATAGTCAGATTTGCAGAATTCAACAGCATTCTTTGTAAGAGCCTGTGTCATTACCACATCTCTTTCATTTTTAAGGGAATGAAAAATTTGCAATATTAAAGCACAGAAGCTGTTAATAGTAGCTTCTCAGTCTGGCTGAGATGTGACCCAAGGAGAGGGAGGATACATTTTGTTTTTTATTGAACTCTGTGGCCCCCAAAATTTGTATAAAATATCTGAATAACATGTATGGACTGTGAGTGATTTTTTTTAAGTTTTTGTAAGATGTGGGAGCTGGAGCCATTACAACTGCATGCTTAGACCCCTGCTGTTTTCTGTCTTGTTCAAACCCTCCTGCAAACTTTAGACCAGTCACTAGGAGAGAGCACTGAAGTTGGAGAAACATTGGGAGTAACCTGTACAAATGATGGTCACTGGGACAGAGCATCAAATACATAAAGAATTGTTTTAGGCTTCATTGATCTTAGATTCCATGTACTGTTGATGAATTTGGCAACAGCAGTTGGTGGTGGCATGGTTTCTGTTGTCATGAAAATACCTGAGTGCTCTCCCATGTGAACACTGCATAGTCTCACAGGCTCCTGTGCACAGCGAACACTACTACGACATTGTACTTTTAAATGGAAATATCTAAGACAATTATGGCATTTCAAAACTGTCTGGATGTATGGTGCAACGGGGCAGCATATACTACACAAATATACAGATTGGGGAAGTTTTTGAGATTTTAATGTTATGACGCATTTAGGTGTGAGAATGACCTTCACCTTTCCATCTCTAATTACTTTCTTTGTGAACCTTCTAGTGCCCGTTACTAAAATTTGGACTTTATTTCTGCATTGATGACACATTAGATACTGGAACAGGAGGGGAAAATTGCTGCCCTTCAGGCTGAGTTAGACAAGGCCAGGGGAGATCTTGACAGGTTAAGGAGGGAGAAGGGTAAAGAGAGGTGGGAAGTGGCAACAGGCAACAGGAGGAACAGGCCTAGAACTTTGTCTGACAGCTTTATGGTGAATGTGGAAAATAGATTTGACCTGTTGCTTCAGTTAGAAGCTGGTGAGCCTCAAGCAGTTACAGGTGTAGACAGGGCACAACAAACTTTCAGCAGCAAATTGAAAAGTAAGAATGTAGGGAAATCAGTAAAGAGAAAGAAAGTGTTGTTGTTAGGTAGTTCCCATGGAAGAGGTGTTGGCCAACTCTTGCAGGATGAACTAGGATCAGAATACCAGGTCACCAATTTTTTTAAACCTAGTGCTGGTCTGGAGCAGGTGACAGAGGATTTAGGATCACTTTGCAAAGATTTCACTAAGGAAGACACCGTGGTTATAGTGGGTGGGGCAGGTAACAGTATTGACAGAGATCCTGGGTACAGCATAGAGTGTGACCTGGCGAAGATTGCATCAGCATCGAGGCATACCAGTGTTGAGTTTGTATCTGTTCTTGGGCGCCATGACCGACCTCATTTGAACTCTTCTGTCAAGAGAGTTAATTTGGAGCTGGAACGGCTGCTCATGTCGGGTGCGGGGTCCCACATTGGTGTGGTTCATGTTGATTCTGTCAGTAGGTGGGATTATACTAGGCATGGCCTTCACCTCAACAGGAAGGGGAAGGGTAAATTGGCTGGGGAAATAGCAGGAAAGTTAAAGGGGGGAGGCACTGTCATGAGTGGTAAAATACCAGTGGTTATAGGATTCAGAAAAGACCCTTTTTTAGGGTAGGGAGGACAGAAAGAAAACAAATTTTAAGAGAGGTTAGAACTGAGACAAACCTTCAGTTTGAGAAAGAAATCAAAAAACATAATTCCAGCTTATTACATCAACATAAACAGCCATTGGTTAAGAATTTTCAACTGTCAGCAGATATTTTAACTCCATCCAATTTTAAGTCAGTCAATGTGAAATGTCAGCTATCTTTATTGCATCAAAATATTCGAGGACTGAGAAATAAAATTAATGAATTAACTATCTGCATAGATGAATTAGAGTCTTCAAACCCAGCTGACATAATCTGCCTCTCTGAACATCATGTGACCACTGGTATAGAACTTTTAAGTGTTACAGGGTTTAGGTTAGCATCTCACTATTGTAGATCAGAAATGGAGAAAGGAGGAGTTGCCACATTCATCAGGAACTGTCATAAATTTAAGAACATAGACATTCATAAATTTTGCCTAGAACAGCATATGGAAGCATGTGCAACAGAATTAGATTTTCACAAAAAATCTTTCATAATATTAAGTGTATATCGAGCACCTGCAGGTAACTTTAATCTGTTTGTAAACCACCTTGAAGCTGTACTGGCCCATTTAACAACCAAAAACAAAGAAATAGTGGTTGCTGGTGATTTCAATGTAGATTTCCTTAAAGACTCTCCCAATAAGAACGTATTTGAGTTAGTAACACTATCATTCAACTTAATTCCCACAGTAAAGTTCCCCACTAGGATAACCACTTGCTCACAAACAGCCATTGATAATATCTTTATAGAAAAGTCAAATGGACAAAATTATATTACAAAACCAATAGTCAATGGCCTCTCAGACCATGACATGCAGTTCCTTCTGTTAAATGTTATTACTGAACAGGATATAAAATCTGTTAAATCTGAGCTCAAGAGGGTAATCAGTAAGCCAAAAATTGATTATTTTAGGACACTCCTCAGAGACATTCACTGGACTGATGTTTACAGTGCTCATGGCATGAATGAAAAATATAACATTTTTGCTAATAAAGTGCTTACCTTATTTGAACACTGCTTTCCCCCAAAACTTACCAAGGTTAGAGCAAAGTCTACAAAGAAGCCATGGATTACTCGAGGAATAGGGGTATCTTGTAAAACAAAAAGAAAACTGTATCTGTCAATCCGAAACATTTCCAATGTTGATGCTATAGCACATTATAAGAAATACTGCAAAATATTAAAGACTGTAATACGGATGTCAAAGCAAATATATTACAAGGAAAAGATAGTCATATCAGATAACAAAATAAAGACAATATGGGATATAGTGAAGGAGGAGACCGGTAGAACCAGACATGAAGAGGAACAAATAGCATTAAGAGTAAATGATGCATTGGTGACAGATGTGTATAGTGTTGCAGAACTTTTTAACAAACATTTTATAACTGTTACTGAAAAGATGGGGTTGTCAGGTTCGGTAGATGCTGCTATGGATTACCTTAGACCAGACATTTCAAGTAACTTCCATAATATGAATTTGACCCTCACTACCCCAACAGAAATAATGTCCATCATAAAATCTTTAAAATCAAAAACATCTAGTGGGTATGATGAAATATCAACAAAGTTAATTAAAGAATGTGATTCTGAGCTAAGTAACATATTAAGCTATCTGTGTAACCAGTCGTTTATCAGTGGAATATTTCCCGAATGGCTGAAATATGCTGAAGTTAAGCCACTGTTTAAGAAAGGAGATAAAGAAATAGCATCAAATTTCCGTCCAATTTCACTGTTGCCAGCATTCTCAAAAATTTTCGAAAAAGTAATGTACAGTCGTCTTTATAACCATCTTATCTCAAATAACATACTGTCAAAGTCACAGTTTGGATTTCTAAAAGGTTCTGATATTGAGAAGGCTATCTACACTTACAGTGAAAATGTACTTAATTCATTAGACAAAAAATTGCAGGCAACTGGTATATTTTGTGATCTGTCAAAGGCATTTGACTGTGTAAATCACAATATCCTTTTAAGTAAACTAGAATATTATAGTGTAACAGGAAATGCTGCAAAATGGTTCAAATCTTATATCTCTGGCAGGAAACAAAGGGTGTTATTAGGAAAGAGACATGTATCAAGCTATCAGGCATCATCCAACTGGGAACTAATTACATGTGGGGTCCCACAAGGTTCCATTTTGGGGCCCTTACTTTTTCTTGTGTATATCAATGACCTTTCATCAGATGCCAAGTTTGTTTTGTTTGCTGATGATACAAACATTGCAATAAATAGCAAATCAAGTGTAGTCTTAGAAAGATCAGCCAATAAAATATTTGTAGACATTAATCACTGGTTCTTAGCCAATTCTTTGTCACTAAACTTTGAAAAAGCACACTACATGCAGTTCAGAACTTGTAAGGGGTGTCCCAAGAGTATATGTCTAACATATGATGACAAGAAGATAGAAGAAGTGGACGGTGTTAAATTCTTGGGATTACAGCTTGATAATAAATTCAACTGGGAGGAGCACACCACAGAACTGCTGAAGCGTCTTAACAAATCTCTGTTTGCAATGCGAATTTTGTCAGACATAGGGGATATAAAAATGAAAAAGCTGGCATACTATGCTTACTTTCATTCCATAATGTCATATGGGATTATTTTCTGGGGTAATTCATCAAGCCAAGCTAAAGTTTTCCGGGCACAAAAACGTGCAGTAAGAATTATATGTGGTGTGAACTCAAGAACATCCTGCAGAAGCCTGTTTAGGGAACTAGGGATACTAACTACAGCTTCCCAATATATTTATTCCTTAATGAAATTTGTCATTAAAAATATATCACTTTTTCAAACCAACAGCTCAATTCATGGAATCAATACTAGAAATAAGAATAATCTTCACAAGGATTTAAAGTCACTTAGTCTTGTACAAAAAGGTGTGCATTATTCAGGAACACACATTTTCAATAACTTGCCAGCAGCCATAAAAAGCTTAACAACCAATGAAATTCAGTTTAAGAGAAGCCTAAAGGATTTATTGGTGGCCAACTCCTTCTACTCCATTGATGAATTTCTTAGTAAAACCAACTGATTTGTATATAAGTACAACATAACTTCTGCACAATTTCAGTGCAGTAATGTGTTCACTGAAAATTTGTGTGTGTGTGTGTGTGTGTGTGTGTGTGTGTGTGTGTGTGTGTGTGTGTAAGTATAATCTAACTTCTGCACCATTTCAGTGCAGTAATGTGTTCATTGTAAATAAGTATTACAGTAGTTGTATTACATGTTTCTTACCTTATAAATAAATATAAAACTTTTTTATTTTAAATTCAGTGCAATAGTATTTGTAAAATGACTCTCAGTGTTCATTAAAAAATGACGATCATTCCACTTGGGACCTGTGGAATGGTACATTAGCTTATTTGTTTTAGTTTAAATATTTGTCATGTATTGTTGTTTTTCTGACATGTTCCACATCCTGGAGGACCTCCTCACTACGGATCAATTGGAATGAAAGTAAATCTAATCTAATCTAATCTAGATAATGCAGAATCATCTCAAATAATACCACTCCTCTTTGTGAGAAAGTTAGGGATGTAAGCTTCCATATTTTTGTGCCGAAAAACATTAAGAAACTATAACCTCTTTGCTGAATGCCTAGTTTTGGTTTCAGTATTATACCTATTTCTGCCAGTAACTGAAATATTAAGAACTTTATGTCTTAAACTGACACTTTCTTTAAATAAAATTCTTTCCAGGGACGTTGTATGTAACTTCCCCACATTACCATTTTTACCCTATACGAATACAAAATATGGCTTCATGTCTGTTAATTGATATATTTTATTCCTGCTAGCATATTTCCTGTTGATAGGGAATTTGTGACTTCCTGTAGGAGTGATCACAGTGGGCACTAAAATGTCCAACTTTTTACTACCCGACTGTTGGGAATAGGCTGCCCGTTGCAAGGACTATTTACTTAGTTGGCATACAAGTTACTGTTTCTGCCTATGACTTCCACAGTGTAGGTGACATTTGCAGTATCAACCATGTCAATATCTAGACCATTACCACTTAGTGTTTTCCTTGGCTTTACCTTCTTTGGCACATTTGCTTCAGGAGCTGGTGTCTGTAGTATGATCAGTATCTTTAGTTTTGTCATTGGGTTTTGTTTCTCAGAGGCAGTTATATGTGATGAATGATGTACCACTTCCATCTGATAATTCTGAGGACAGCAATTTTGGCAAACATATTTTGGTGGTACCTGATTGATGCTTGTCTGCAATTAGCATTGTTGACAGAGATTGTGTCATGACTGGCTTGATGGTAACACTCATATGCAGTTCCATAGACAGCAACTATCGACTGGAAGGATGTCATTATTCCCAGTTTAACTATAGCTGCTGACAGTAATCTCCCAGGTACTTACTTAAGTAATGTGTAACCAACACTTGAACATAAATACACGACTGATGGACCAGGGAAAAGTGTACTGCTGTGCACTAAACTTGCTGCACTGTTGACCCTTCAGAATCTTGGTGACAAATGTGTCACAACGGGGTCACATCTTAGCAGCAGAAAACAGTGAAACAACTGGAGTAAGATTATATTTGGATTGGGGAAGCATTAAATATGACATTCCACAAGGTTCGCTGCTAGGTCTGCTCATGTTCTTTACATAAATAAATACTGTATGAAACTCACAATGTGTAGACGCACCAAGGTGGAGTACCACTTAAGCAAAGGTAGTTCATAACCTGCACAGATTATTTACCCTGGACATTGGAGAACTCTTTGGAAACTTTGATGGTAGCTGAAAAACAAATGTACTGATAAATGACCGAAACGCAGCTATACCAGATGCAGCCAAGTGAATAATGGAACAGGCGTACCACTGGTTCACAGCAAACAGCTTAAACTTTAAGCTTACAGAGACACATATTACGCAGTTTCAGACAATTAAAAATGACATATAGACACTAGAATTGGAGATCAATGGGACCACACTGGATAATGCTCAATGTTGAATTTACTAGGAATAAACTAAGGTAACACCAACACATGGACAAGTTAATCAAAGAGCTCTCATCATTGAGTTGACATGTAGACAGCATTGCTAGAATACTTTGCATACTTGCACTCGGTACTGTCCTACGACAGAATCTTGTGGGTCAGTAGAAAGAAAGTAGAAAATAAACATAGGTGATACTTTAGTTTCTACTGCCATATAAAATGTTATATCAGCTGCAGCCAAGTGACACTTCGACAAGCCTTTATATTTTGACAGGGGAACACCCTGTTGTTTCCTAGGTGCAAATGCAATGTGAGAAGTTTAAACCGTTAGTAGGCAGGGCTACACCGATCAAGAACCATATTATGGCATATGCAGAAAGACAACACAACACACGTGGAGGAATGTATCTTTGCTTGCAGGAGTTAGATAAATATTGCATTATGAGAGTAAGATAGCAGCGTGCACATTTTTTCTCCGCGCGCGCGCATGTGTGTGTGTGTGTGTGTGTGTGTGTGTGTGTGTGTGTGAGACTGAGAGAGAGAGAGAGAGAGAGCACTTTTTTTGAATATGCTGTATTATGTTTCTAAGCTGTTGTAGCTCTGCTCACTGAGGGCTCAAACTTCCTTGCACTGTGTGCTCTTGTTGCATTTGCACTTTGAAAATGACAGGGTGTTCACCTAGTGATTGTCAAAGATGTCACCTGGCTACATTTATATAAAATGTTTGAATGAAAAAGCACTTGTACAGAAACATGCAGTAAGAATGGTGTGTAAAGTTGATAACTGAACATCATGCAGAAGCCTCTTAAGGGATTCATAAGCACCAATGCTTTATATTCCTAAAGATCATTAAGATTCATAACAAGAGTGAATGTTGGATTAACTGTGCAATTCACAACCAGAATACTAGAAATATAAATGATTTACAGGTAGGCTGCATCTCCCTTTCTATGATTCAGGATGGAGTTTTGTATTCTGGTGCAACAGCCTGTCAGGAGACTTCCGCTGGAAAATTTAAAATCACCAGATAGTCAAAAACAAAGTAAAATACTACTATATTTGCCACTCTTACAATTTATATTTTGACTCTGGGGTGCAAATTCTGTTTAACTCTAATATTTGTGCTAAATAATTGTTGGCTTCCCATATATAAAGATATTTGATAACATTCTGTGTCAATTTGCGTAAATTCTTTCTTTAAATTATGGGATAAAAACAGGAAATGTGTAATTTAAAAGGAGGGGCAGACTGTTTCTCCAAAGTAACTGTTTTTCTTCGGATATTCATATACATATTCCAGTAATTATTGGTGTAAGCTCAACACCAGTCAGTGGTTGCTTCTGCTGGTTACCATATAACTTGACTTGTTCCACATCTCTGTATGGCTGGTGCAGTGGTTAGCAACTGGGGTTGCATTCAGGAGGATGATGATTCAGACCCACATCCGGCTATCCTAATTTAGATTTTCTGTGATTTCTCTAAATTGCTTCAGACAAATGCCAAGATGGTTCCTTTGAAAGGGCATGGGTGATTTCCTTCTCCATACTTCACTAATCCGAGCTTGTGCTCCATCTCTAATGATTTCGTTATTGATGGGGCGTTAAACACTAATCTCTTCCTCTCTGTAGGATCTTCTGTCATAGTGGGATCTACAGAGCGTGATGTGCGAATGAGTGAATGAATGAATGAATTAATTAATTAATTATTCTTTTATTCAGAATAACTTTGGATGACATTGTCAATTCCTTATATAAAAAAGAAACTAAGATCGTAAAGTTGCCCACAGTTTGCACCTCCAAGTAATCTTACAGATCATCTCCAATGAAATAAGTTATCAGTGGAGTTACCCAATGTGAAAACAAAGTAGATTTCCTCCCCAACTGATCTTAAAGCTGTCTCTGTATAACAGTAAATCTCTTTCAAGATATTAAATATATAGCAGTTATTATTCCTCAACTTCTTCGATGGTTGTCCACAAAATAAAGAAAATTTTTCCATAACTACATAAAAACAGGAGATACCATTGCAAAACTGCATTTACACAGTTACAGTACTTTACTCTATTTTTTCAAAGTATTCTCCATAGCTGTCAAGGAGCTTATTGTAATGTGGAACCAATTTTTCAGTTCCTATGTCGTATACCTGTACCACTGAAGATTTGAGCCAGTGTATCACTGCTTTTTTGAGGCCTTCATTGTTTTTGAACTGTTTTCCATCCAAAATTTCATTTAGTTTTGGGAATAATTGAAGATCACATGTTGCGGAGTTAGGGCTGTAAGAAGGATGTCCAAAAATTGCCCACTTAAGACACTGAAGTGTGTTTGTGCTGATGCGTGAGGCCGTGCATTGTCAAAAATCAAGAACACCTTTGCCTGCAACGTAACACATTTCTTGATTTGGATAGCATGCCAAAGTTGTTGAAGAGTTTCACATTAGGCCTCTGAAATGATTGTTTCTCTTCTTGGCATGAACTCAGAAAATGAATGACACTATGTACGTTGCATTTGTCAGGGCTTTCAATGGGCACCTCAATTCAAAAGGTTACAGTACAAAAAGCTGTGACCGCTCAGCAAAAAAATCTTGGTTCACTCTTAGATGGGGGAGGGAGCTAACTGGCATGCTTGCAATCACAATGGTGAGGTTGGGGACAGCCATGGTATGCAATCATTCTTTACTTTCTAGGCATCCCTCATACATGGCAAACTAGCTCTAAGAGTCCACTCAGGCTTGTTCAATATGCACTTCACTTTCGTATTCTAGTTTTAGTTCTGTAGTCTTTGGCAAATGAATTTAGAAAGTGGTCATTTGGGAGGAGGCTCTGATGGCAGGAAAAGGCGGGAGGGGATGTAGCACTGAAGTGCTACCCAAATATAGCATGGTGGAGGGTACCCTTTACCACAGTTAGTCACTTCCTTTCCTGTTCCACTCGCAGTTGGAGCAAGGGAAAAAATGACTGTCTATGTGCCTCCATCTAAGCCCTAATTTCTTGTATCTTATCCGCATGGTCCCTACGTGAAGTGGATGTGCCAGCAGTAGAATTGTTCTCCATTCAGCTTCAAATGCCGGTTCTCTAAACTTTCTAGTGGCGTTCTTCGAAATGAGTTCTTCTTCCCGTCAGGGATTCCCACTTGAGCTCCCAAAGTTTGTCTGTAACACTTGCGTGCTGATCAAACCTACCGGTAACAAGTCTAGCAACTCATCTCTGTATTGCTTCAACATCTGCTTTCAATACCAAACATTGGAGTAGTACTCAAAAATGGTCACACTAGCATCCTACATGCAGTCTCCTTTACAGATGAATCACACTTTCCTAAAATGCTCCCAACAAACCGAAGTTGACCATTCGCCTTCTCTACCATAGTCCATTTCATATTGCTTCTCAACATTATGCCAAGATATTTACACGACGTGACCATGTCAAGCAGGACACTGCTAATGCTGCATCTGAACAATACAGTTTGTTTTTCCTCCTCATCCGCCTTAATTTACATTTTTCTACATTAAGAGCCAGCTGCCATTCATCACACCAACTGGAAATTTTGTGTAGGTCATCTTGTATCAACTTACAGTCACTTATCTTTGACATCTTCCTGTACCCTACAGCACCATCAGCAAACAACCACAGACTGCTGACCACCCTGTCTGCCGGACCATTCATGTATACAGAAAATAACAACTTCCCTGGGGCACTCCTGTTGTTGCCCTTGTCTCCGATGAACACTCGCCATCGAGGACAACTTACTGGGTATTATTACTTAAGATATCTTCAAGCCAGTCACATATCTGGCAGCCTATTCCATAAGTACGTACCTTCATTAACAGTCTACAGTGGGGTACGATGTCTAATGCTTTTCGGAAATTGAGAAATATGGAAGCTGCCTGTTGCCCTTCATCCCTTAGTTTGCCGTATATCATGTGAGAAAAGAGCAAGCTTTGTTTTGCACGAGTGATGCTTTTTAAAGCTGTGCTGATTCGTAGACAAGAGCTTTTCGGTCTGTAGGAAATTTATTATATTCAAACTCAAAATATGGTGTAGATTTCTGCAGCAAACTGATATTAAAGATATTGGTCTGTAATTTTGTAAGTCTGTTCTTTTACCCTTCTTGTATACAGGAACCACTTGCACTTTTTTTCCAGTAGCTTGGCACCTTGTGCTGGTCGAGAGATACACAATGAATGCAAACTAAGTAAGGATTAGAATGGGAAGGTTAGTGTTTAACGTCCCATAGACAATGATGTCATTAGAGACGGAGCACAGGCTCGGATCAGGGAAGGATGGGGAAGGTAACTGGCTGTGCCCTTTCAAAGGAATCACCCCAGCATTTGCCTGAAACGATTTAGGGAAATCACGGAAGACGTAAATCAGGATGGCTGGAGACGGGTTTGAACCGTCATCCTATCGAATGCAAGTCCAGTGTGCTAACCACTGTGCCACCTCACTCGGTAAACTAAGTAAGGGGCCAATGACATAGAATACTCTTCTTTAAAACAGAATTGGAATTCCATCCAGATCTGGTGACTTACTGTTTCCAACTCTTTCAGTTGCTTCTCGACACCAGGGATGCTTCTTAATGTGTCATCCATACGGGACTCTGCGATTTTCAAATGATGGTATGTTTGTATGATTCTCCTGCATGAATGATTTCTTAAATGTGGAATTGTTTGGCTTTCCTTTTGCTATATTCTACTGCCAAACCAGCTGAAAAGCTGACTGGCTGTGGAAGCCTTGGACCTGCTTAGAGATATTACATAGGACCAGAATTTTTTCAGTTTCTCCAACAGATCTTTTGTTAAGTATGACAGTGGCAGCTGTTGTATGCTTCACGCATAGATCTTTTCACAGACTCGTGAATCTCTGTTATTCTTTGCCTGTAGTCATTTGCATGTCCTCTTTTGAACTGAGAGTGCAATGGCTGTTGGTTCCTCAGCATTTTCAGATTTTCGTTATTAAACTATGGAAGGTCTTTTCTATGCTTAATCCATTTACTAGGCACATACTTGTCTCAAGCATGTTTTATGATCTGTTTAAACTTTGCCCATAATTCCCCCATGGTCATAATTCTGGAAGTAAATGACTGCAGTTCATTATCTAAATGAGATGCTAACAACTGCTTATCTGCTCTTTCTAGCAGAAATTGATTTATTAACTTTGCAACCATAGTCAGTATGAGGACAACATGATCACTAATCCCTGTTTCTGTGCTGATGCCATTTATAAGGTCTGGCTGTCTGTAGCTACAAGGTCCAAGATACAGAGTGTCCCACTCGAAAGAGGCCCCATAGATGTCTAGTAATTCCACGGAAACTGCACCATGTAATTTGTGACGTTTGATGTGGCAACACTGCACTCACTCTGCAATATTGTTTGACGCAACAGTGTGTTTCCTCATGTTGCTGTGGACGGAGATCAGTGTTCAGTGTTTAGTGACAACGTATCACAATTCTGTCAAATAACGCATTTCTTGTGAAACAATATTGGATTACTGGTTCCATTGAAACATGTCAACAAATATTTATTGAATGGTTTGGTGACCAGCATACACTGTCTAAATGCTGCCTACAAAAGTTAGTGAACAAGATGGAGAGCAATTGAATGGTGTTGGATCTTCATGGCAGGGTAAGGCCACCATTATCAGGAGAAAAAGTGATTGATGTGAAGCAATGGTTGTTGGCCTCTCCAGCAAAGTCTGTTCGATGTTTATCTTAGGAATATGGAATGTCATGGAGCACATGTCACAGAGCTGCAAAGAAAGCCAGCATGCATCCATACAGGTTTATAGTTGTTCAGGAACTGAATGTCAGTGACAAAGACGAATGCATTACATTTTGCTGTTGGTTGGAGCAAATTTTTGCTCAGTGGCCAGAAATATTGCAGCACGCCTGGTTCAATGATGAGGCTTAGTTCAACCTCTCTGGCTATGTAAAAACTCAGAGCACGTGCTTGTGGTGTAATGAAAATCCACATGCACTGTTTGAGTAACTCTTGCATTCCTGTAAGATTGGCGTGTTTTGTGCCATATCACAGTGTCGCTTCTTCGGACCAATTTTTTTCAAGTCTACTATGACAAATGTAGTTTATATTGAAATGTTTCGGGTTTTTATAAACCAGTTGGATGATAAAGAACTTATCCTCAGCTGGTACCGACAGGATGGCACCAAATGTCTCAAGTGACTATGGGCGAGGTTGAATAATTTTTCCACAGCAGAGTGATTTTGAAAGGACTGTGGTCCCCAAGGTTACCTGACTTCTCCCTGTGGGGTGGCCTAAAAGCCAAGGTCTACAGGAACAAACAACACAACTTGGAAGATTTATAAGAGAACATCATCTATGAAATCCATGTAGTGACCCCAGAGGTTCTGGCAGCGACATTCAAGAATCTGCAGTGTCGCATTCTACTGTGTTTACAAGTGGAGAACGGTCACTTCCAGCACCTTTTGTGATTCACCTTTTATTTCCCCATGAACAAGGTATGACATGTTCATTTCTTTTCCTGATTTTTATGCAGAGCCCTTAATTGTAATTTAAGCAAATGTATTTTTGTGGGGCCTCTTTCGAGTGTACTTTCATTGCATACGGTGCCGAACTAGCTGCTCAAGACAGTTTTTGGAAAATGTATTCAGAAGTACTTCACAAGACTGCCTGTCTGTACCTCTGCAATGAATCCATACGTTTTCTACACTTTACTTGTTAGGTTAAAGTCACCACCGACTAGTATTGCATGATCTGGGTATTTATGCACAATGAACCATAGATTTTCACACTGTCACAGTGGAGTCAGGTGGTCCGTAAAAATATCCAACAATTAACTTGGTTTCACCTAGACCTGTTCTGTGTGACCAGATAACTTCACTATCACACTCAATTTCAACCTCAGTAGAGACAATATTTTTGTCAGCAGCAATGGACACTCACCCTCCTACAACATCTAGTAAATTTTGGAACTTTGTTACGTGTACTTCGACAAGTTACTGATAAAATTTTCACAGTCAAACTGTTGTTGTGTTTATGTTTAGGAGATACCATTCTGTTTCAGAATGACATTTTCAGCAGCTCTATATCTGTGACAGGTGTATGTAACACCTGATGGCTAGTTATGCATCTTACAGTCTCCATGGAGAATAAAAATTGTGAGAGCTATTTAAAGAAGTTATTGAGACCACCAACTCTCCGAAAGTCTTGAAGTGGTAGGTATAAAGAACACACAATTATTTACAGTTTCATGATGATTGCTGAAGTAATTGCCTTTGAATCAGTGGTGCATAGCCATACACATTTTGATGATATATCCAAAAGCTTGGAGAGGTCACCTTAAGCAAACTTTGTTGTTTGTTTGTGAGTAATTCCCTTAGGGCACTGCAGACATTGGTACTAAAATTTTACTACTTCATTGTAATTCTCTATTTTTATCATGTATTTCTTGTTATATTGTGGTTATCTACATGTTTTTACCAAATTGCAACTGAAATTATTGCAGATAAATGTGCAACTGATACATGCAGATATACAAAACTGTGCAGCTGTTCATACTCATACACTGTGTGATCAAAAGTATCTGGACACCTGTCTGAAAATGACTTAAAAGTTCATGGTGCCCTCCATCTGTAATGCTGGAATTCACTATGGTGTTGGCCCGCCCTTAGCCTTGATGGCAGTTTCCACTCTCGCAGGCATATGTTCAATCACGTGATTGAAGGTTTCTTGGGGAATGGCAGCCCATTCTTATGTTTGCCATATGTCTCACATTGATTTCTATGGTTATTTCGTGCAGTGTTGATTATCTGTTAACACTGACACACCTAAGAAAACACCACTGCTCTCACTTGTTATGTGAAGGCTGATGGCAACTGCATTGTCCGTGGTGAGAGGTAATGCCTGAAATTTGGTATTTGTGGAACGCCCTTGACACTGTGAATCTCCGAATATTAGATTCCCTAATGATTTCTGAAGTGGGATGTCTGATGCATCTAGTTCCAACTACCATTCAGCATTCAGAGTCTATTAATTCCTGTTGTGCACCCATAATCATATCGGAAACCTTTTCACATGAATCACAAGAATACATATGACAGCTCCACCACTGCACTGCCCTTTTGTACCTTTTGTACGAGATACTACCATCACCTGTATATATGTTCATGTTGCTGTCCCATGACTTGTGTCACCTCGGTGTATTCTTTTCTCCTATTTCAGTCAATGGTCGTCTGATGCTGTCTGTCAAATAATTAGCAACCTTTTGTTCTTTCTATTTATCTAGGTCCCAGTTCTTCAGCTTCCTGCCTTTCTGCAGTTTATTCAATTTTAATTTCCATTGTTGTGAACAGTAAGTGAATTGTGGTATGTGCAAAATTCAGTTGGGTAGCTTTCCATTTCATTTCTTTTCCCTAGTTCAGCCCATCCTATAATTTTTACTTGTCTCCATTTTCCTACTGTCAGGTTACAATCCTCAATCACAATTAAATTTTCATCTCCCTTGATTGAATAATTTCTTGTATCCCATCATAAATTGTTTCAATCTCTTCATCCTCTGTGGACCTAGGTGGCATATAAACTTGTGCTACTATGGTGAGTTCTAGCTTTGTGTCCATCTTGGCAGCTATAATCCATTTATTATTTTTTATCCATTATTAGATGTACTCCTGCATTATCCCCATATAATTTTGTATGTATAACCCTGTACCCACCTGATCAGCCGTCCTGTTCTTCCTGCCTCCACACTTTATTAATTACTGCTGTATCTAACTTTAAGTTATCCATTCCCCTTTTAAATTGTCTAACTTTCCTACCTGGTTACGGAATGTAAGATTCCATGGTGTAACCAGTAGAACACAGATTTTGTTTTTCCTGATGACAACATTCTCCAAAGTTGCCCTGCCCAGAGATCTGAATGTGGAACTATTTTTCCCAAGGACATACCATCATTATTATGCTGTAGAGTAGAACTGCATGCCCTCAATGAAAAATAATGGCTGTAGTTTCTTCTAGCTTTCAGCTGTTTGCAGTATCAACATAGCAACATCTTTTTATAAGACCAAATCGGCAATCATGCGGACTTTTACCCGTGCAACTACTGATAGGACTGCTGCCCCTCTCCATGAACCATGGGTTAATCTGACCTCTAACAGATACCCCTGCATTGTGGTTGCACTTAAGATGTTCAGCTATTGTTGAAGCGTATAAGGCACCCTGCATTGCAACGGTTCATGGCTCGTATACGTGTTAGTATACACAAGTGCTTTAAACACACCTGTTTAGTAGCGCATGTAGTATAGTAATTCATTCGTGGTAGGGTGATTTTATAATGATAAGGGAGTTGTCAGCTTAATACAAGGAGAAACACAACTCATGTACACAGACATGTAAATATATACTTGTGTGTTCAATAAAGAGAAGACAGATGGGCAGCTATGGCCTTTTGAATGAAACATCCTGGCAGCATTCCCCTAAATTTTTTCAGTTAGTGTGTTATTTCCAGAGCCAGTTTAAGGCCCAAGCAAAACGAGTGATTGCTTGGAGCGCCAAATTGAGAGGGGCATCAAATGTGCCCAAGTTACACCAAAGATGGGTCTGCAAATGAGCTGTTTCCAAGATAATTGTGAATGTGTGGTTGTGAACCACCACTGGCTCTGTTATCAAAGACTGTCCTAGTTAGTGCACCTGAACTGGAAATAAAACTTTTTGAGTCCCAATCTATCTGGGCTTAACTTTCACCAATGCCCTACGTACTATACCTATGAAAATCTGCTGAAGGAAATACACTGATGGGAAAGAAAATTGCAACACCAAAAATAATTAATTTAGAGTAATGAAATTTCAGGAATACAATTGTCTAGGTAACATAATTAAGTGATTAACATTGGAAGACCACAGGTCAAGAGATAAGCCATTGAAAATGTGAAATGCTGGTACATTAATAACCAGTGTAACACCCAAACTGTGGAATGCAATGCATACATTGTGCTGTACAGGCTCCGGATGTGAGTTTGCGGGATGGAGTTCCATGCCTGTTACCCTTGGTCGATCGATACAGGGATGGTTAATGCTTTTTGTGGATGATGCTGGAGATGTCATCCAATGGTGTCCCATATGTACTCAAATGGAGACAGATCTGGTGATTGAGCAGGCCAAGGTCAAGATGTTAACACAATAGAGTGTGTTGTTGTACAATGGTGGTATTTAGGTGAGTGTTATTTGTTGGAAAACACCTCTTATAATGCTGTTTATGAATGTCAGCACAATAAGGAGTCACCAGAGTGACATACAAATTTGTAATCAGGATGTATGGAACAACCACTAGAGTGTTCCTACTGCGATATGAAATTGTTCCGCAGACCATAGCTCAAGGTGTAGGTCCAATGTGTCTAGCACACAGACAGCTTGGTTGGAGGCCCTTAACCGGCCTCCTCCTAACCAACACATGGCCATTAGTGACTCTGAGGCAGGACCAGCTTTCATCACAAAACACAACAGACCTCCATCCTGCCCTCTGGTGGGCTCTCACTTGACACCACTGAAGTCGCAAATGGCTGTGATTTGAGGTCTGTGGAATGTACAGTGCAGAATATCTGGCTTAGAGCTGTCCTTGAAGTAACCGATTTGTAACAGTTCATTGTGCCACTGTGGTTGCAACTGCTGCTCAAATCGCTGCTGCAGATGCAGTATAATGTGCCAGATGCATACACTGAACACAATGGCCTTCCCTCTCAGTAGTGCCTTATGGCTGTCCGGAGCCCAGTCTTATCATGATCGTACATGCTTGTGGCCACTGCTCCCAGCAGTCATATAGAGTGCCTGCATTCCTACCATGTCTTTCTGCATTATCACAGAAGGAGCATCCAGCTTCTGCTGTACCAAGTGGGCTATCCAAACACAAGTCATGATCTACCTTCACAGCTTCACTTCCAGAAGTATCACATCTCAGTTCCAACCTTCACAGAGGTTCTTGTGAATGCTATATGGAAGTAGCATTGCTGCAGGAAAGTGTATTACAGAGAAATAGCTTAGCTATAGCCTTTGGTTTGTTCCCAGGAAAAATTTTTACTCTGCACTGCAGTGTGCACTGATTGTAATCTTTATGGTTGGAGGGTAGAAAAATTTCAGTTTAACAAGGAAACTTGTGTGAAACTTTTACACTTTCTCTATAGTTTTAAATAATGACAGTGTTTTGAATAAATGTAGCCATTTGGATAAGGGTAGTTGTGGGGATTAAGAGAGAACATCTTTAAAAAGGAACCGAATGACGTGATATAATAATGATAAATTTAGGATACATCCATGTATACACATTTCCACGCACATAATGTCGAACAGAATTCTTAACTGGCTATCGCAATACCTTGGTGTAAACAATATTTGACATAAAATTCTAATCATTGTGTAATTTTTGTTTTTTGTTTTCTTGAAGAGATACAAAAATGTTAGTTGATTTAGTTACCCTTGAAAAGCCTACATATAATTGCCCATGAGTAAAGACAGGATTTGGTAAATACAATCCTGTTCTTTGAAGTATTTGTCCCTGCTACTTGTCTATAGTAATCGCAAATGCTGTTTTAATAGGTGACTGTCTTCTTGTTAAGTGGAAATGCATGCTTGGATCAGGTGGTGTTAAGTTTGTCCGTGGTATTACAGCAGTTTTCCTGGAGTCAATCAGCTGAGCATTAACTGTAAACAGGTGATCTGTGCAAAACTTTTGCACTTTTATAGTTGTAAATAGTGATGGTATTTGGAGTAAGTGTAGTTGTTGGGATGAGGGTAGTTGAGGGAACAAAGAGAAAACAACTTCAAGAATGAACTGAATGATGTGAAATAATAATATGAATTTATGGTACACTTTTGTATAAACATTTTCATGCACATAATTTGGAACAAAACTGAAGTACACTAAACACATTAGGCCTAAGTAGTAATAGGTAAATCACAATTTAAGGCTAAAATGATAAATATGTTGTCATTTCAGAAAGTATATTCCATTAGAAAAGTCAACTTGGGCAGGGATAATGACTGCCACAGGGGTCATGGTTATTAACTATGACAAATTATCCAGTTAATACAATTATCCAGTTAAAACAAATAGAATGGTATTTGTGGTAAGGTAAAATGAAAATGGTGTCTCTTAGTCATGATTAATAAGTTAGCTTTGCAAAATATGAATATGGCTATGAACCTGGGCATCCATGATGCCCTTTTGCCTATGATAGTTAAAAGTCTCTCTCATGTTAAAATTTTCCACCAATAGTAAATTTTCGCATAACATTTGTAAGCAGTGTCACAAGCTTGTTAAAAAACCTTCCTAAGAGAGGGATACCTCATTCATCTCTGTATGATTAGTGTGTATTGAGAAAAAGGTAGGTTGTCTTGGGAAATAATATGTATAATCACTTGTATCCAAGGAAAAATTGTGAGTACATGTACTGAACAACTATGGGAACTGGACATAACTCATTAACAGAATATTTCTCTTTAATGTAGCAGATGATGTCGTGTTTTTCTTTTTGGATGGATGTATAGAAATTATGACCATGTTCATCAATTTTCAACAACTTTCTTTCCACTCAGTTTAATAGACAGCACATTTTTATTAAGGTTGGAAGAGAAGATCTGGTTCTTTCTTGTTTCACTAAAAGCTTTTGAAGGTCTCAGGAATTTCCTTAAATGGAAATAAATTATTTCTTCTTTTAATATTTAACACTGGAATAAGATTCATAAAATTATTTTTGTTACAGAGTATTGTCTGTATGTATACCAAATTTACCCAAGTATGAGACGACCCCCCCCCCCCCCCACCACCACCATTTTTTAAGAGGCTCCTTGAGAAACATTTATGTTCAACATCTTCTGACTAATTAAAATTATAAACTTTTACTGATGTAAGGGATCTGCCCAGAAAGTTAACATTACACTTGTTCTAAATTTATACATTTATTAATTGTCTGTGTATTGATAATACAAAGAGAAATAAAATAAACAACAAAATTGTGAAATTTTTTGTATTAATTTCCATTTTCACTGCCTTTTTGCTTACTTAGCCTGTCGTCTGTGGTATCATTATCTTTAAAAATCGTCATCTTCGTCATCCTAACAGGAAAGTTGTGAAAGTTATATCTCCGTTGTAACAACTATTTGGTGGTCTGTTCTGAATATGTTGTGATTTCTGAGGTCGCGGTTACTGTGAGAACATAGCTGTTTTTTATTATTACACATAGTAGATTTTGCCTCTATACAGATGTGAAAATGTTACAATGTCTTTTGCTTCCAAACACATCATCTGCCAGCTACTCTCTCATTGGCTGTGTAGAACCAGCAGCTGACACACCCTTAATCATTCCTGTTATGCTTGACTGTCAGTGTCTACAGCACAGCTGTACAGAAAACGTAAGTACACCATTTGCCCCTGTCTAGACTTTAACGTCTCCTGCAGACAGGTATGCTATTATTATTTGTCCATTTTGGAAGTCAGTTTGATTCTGAGTGCAGATGGATTCAGGTGAACTGCAGTTCTCAGCCAAGCTGGGTCACTGTCCTCCCTCCAACTTTCCATAGTGCTGTGCCTGAGCAAAAATGAAATATGGATGGTAGTAACTTATAGTATGCAAGTTTTATGTACAGAAAGAACTAATACATAAATAAAATGTCACAATCACTATTCAGTCCAATCATTGATCTGTCCCTCATCTCGTGATGTAGTGATGTCTGTCTGTATTATCTCCACAACAGGTCCTCCTGTTGTAATTTATTCTCATAACAACAATTACATTGAGTTTAATGTGTTTTATCTTGTTTATTAAACATTTCATTCTGCATTAATTTTCCTTCTTGTTTCATCATAATGTCATTGTCTCGTTCTAAAGCTGATTAAATGAGTGCTAATTGATTTTCTCTGGTGTTCTAACAAGTACACCGACCGACACTCCAGTGTATCGGGAAATCTGGAGTCTATTTGAATGCAGAGGACATGTGTTGTTTGATATGCCCTATCCTTCGGGAGTCTTCAAAATAAATTTGTGTGAAACCTCAATAAATGTAAGATGACCCATATTTTAACGTGTTAGACAATGTAAAAATGTTGACCTCAGCAGAAATAGTTTAATCTGTGAATGTAAGACGATCTCATATTTTTCAAATCAAGAGTTTGGGAAAACCCTTGTCTTATAAATTGGAAAATATGTTAATAATTAAACAGTGGAAACCCCAGGTAGGAAATATGGTAATACTTAGTTTAAAAGGAAAAACACCCCACTTCTATGACCACTAGATTTAGTTTTGTTGTTTGAAGATCTTGTCAGGAATCCCAGGAAAGGAGACTGCGGAGGGATGGAAAGGGACTGGTTGCCAACTCGTACATCCCTCATGGAAAAATATTCTCGAACCAGGCCTTACTGTGCTCTTACTTTGATACAAAGTTCGAGCAACTTAGTTTGATAAGACTGGAAATAGTTATTCACTGTTCATTGCATCTTTCAAAATTAAATCATTGCATACATCACATGGACCAGGACTGTACTGCAGTGCCTGACAAAAAACCTGAATCATGACCTTGAGAATGTTGCTACTGGATTTCAATCCCTGATTGAAAATGCAATTTTGAGGTTTTCATTTATTTTATCCTTGGCAAATGTTACCCCATACTGTTTGTTGTTCCACGATCATGTATAGAACTATTTCTGACATGTTTTTCCTGCTGTACATAGCAGACTGGTAGATGAACTCATTAGGTGCAGTAAGGATACCCAGTCAAAAAGATTGCCTTAGAATGAGCCTGATTAGCACTTTTAGTTATTGTTCTTCTGGCCTTTCACAGAAATTGGCACCTCGTATAGTGCTCCTGACTTTTTGTTTTCATCAAAACGAGAATTTTTGGCCTGTATTACAGACAGACTCACATGAAAGAACATGTACTGTCCTAGTTTCTAAAACTATTAGTTTTTTCCTTGGGGAACAGAGAGTGGGGTGGATTGAGGAATGTTAAAATGGGAGGGCAGTTCATTCAGATCCCAGAATGAGAGACATGTTGGTTTCCCATTGTCCGCTGGCCGGAGTGGCTGAGAGGTTCTAGGCGCTACAGTCTGGAACCGTGCGACCACTATGGTCGCAGGTTTGAATCCTGCCTTGGGCATGGATGTGCCTGATGTCCTTAGGTTAGTTAGGTTTAAGTAGTTCTAAGTTCTAGTGGACTGATGACCTCAGAAGTTAAGTCCCATAGTGCTCAGAGCCATTTTTTTCCCCATTGTCCTCAAAACTGGACATCCCTCTCACCAAAGCAGGGCATCCCTCTCATCCTAGGATGTGTGTGACCTACCCCCCTTTTTAACCTACTCCAATCTATCCTTCTCTCTACAACCCACAGATGGAACTATTAGTTTGGAAAGCAAGGAAAGTGTACGTGCTTCTATGTGTGTCTGTAAACAGTACTGATAGTTCTTCTCAAAGTCTTGTAATTTTATTGACCTCTTAGTTTTTAATTTTTGTATTGTGTTTCTGGCTTAATGCTGTGTTGTGGGTTACATCATCATTGTGATAGGTACGTAATCCATTGAGTGCTTCCACCTGTTTCAGCGAAATGGTTTTGCATCTGTTCAGTGTTTCCTAATGCCTATCAATTTTTTTCTTGTTAATCTACTCCCATGTTTCATTTGTACGTTATTGTACTTGTGCATGTTTTTTTCAGGTCCTTGTTTTATGATGTCCCATATGGAATTACTTTTTTTGTATTATTTTGTAATTAAATGATTCTTTTTTCGCAGCAAGCAGTGCCCACCTATTTATCTTTTTGCGACTGTGATGATAAATTAAGAATTCTGGATTAGTACATTGTGTATATAAAGAACTGACATACCTATTTAATTGTCTCAGATGACTTTGTTATCTGCAGTTATCCACTTATTTCCATTAGCTGCTGCTAAAGTAGCCACTTTTGTAAATGTCCCTTCAAAAATTAGTTTGAACAATGTGCAGGATTTTGAGAATTTTGCTTCTTCTTTGTTCTCTGTACACACTTCATCCTAGATTTGGTTTTCCAATCACTTGTAAAAGTATTATTTTAAATTTAGAGATGATCTTTTTGTAGGCCTACATGTATGCGGGATTTATCAAGCCTCCCTTGGCTTTTTTTTACCCTTGCTGCTGAGATCTGTAAGCACATGCTCGAAGATTGCTCCTGAATTTTTGGTTGCATTTGTAGCATTGTTTAGAGTTTGTACCATGCCAAAAGTATTCAATTTTCAGTCTTAAAGCTAGTGTTTATGCCCACATCTCCACAGAAGATTGTTATTTTTAGGAGCTGAGGTTCTGTCCATGAGTTCAGTTAATTTGTGTTAAAAATAGTGTCCACATTACCTCAATGCGAATGGTGCACACATTCCAAATGGTTGTTAATAATTATTATTGATATTAAGCTGTTTAGTTGAAAAATAGAAGTCAAGCTTTGTGAGTTTAATAGCTGACATTTCAAAGTATTTGTTGTTGTTGTTGTTGTTGTCTTCAGTCCTGAGACTGGTTTGATGCAGCTCTTCGTGCTACTCCTCTATCCTGTGCAAGCTTCTTCATCTCCCGCTACCTACTGTAACCTACATCCCTCTGAATCTTCTTAGTGTATTCATCTCTTAGTCTCCCTCTACGATTTTTACCCTCCACACTGCCCTCCAATACTAAATTGGTGATCCCTTGATGCCTCAGAACATGTCCTACCAACCGGTCCCTTCTTCTGCTCAAGTTGTGCCACAAACTCCTCTTCTCCCCAATCCTATTCAACACTTCCTCATTAGCTATGTGATCTATCCATCTAATCTTCAGCATTCTTCTGTGGCACCACATTTCGAAAGCTTCTATTCTCTTCTTGTCCAAACTATTTATCGTCCATGTTTCACTTCCATACATGGCTACACTCCATACAAATACTTTCAGAAACGACTTCCTGACACTTAAATCTATACTCGATGTTAACAAATTTCTCTTCTTCAGAAACGCTTTCCTTGGCATTGCCTGTCTACATTTTATATCCTCTCTACTTCGTCCATCATCAGTTATTTTGCTCCCTAAATAGCAAAACTCTTTTGCTACTTTAAGTGTCTCATTTCCTAATCTAATTCCCTCAGCATCACCCAACTTAATTCGACTACATTCCATTATCTTCATTTTGATTTTGTTGATGTTCATCTTATATCCTCCTTTCAAGACACTGTCCATTCCGTTCAACTGCTCTTCCAAGCCCTTTGCTGTCTCTGACAGAATTACAATGTCATCGGCGAACCTCAAAATTTTTATTTCTTCTCCATGGATTTTAATACCAACTATGAATTTTTCTTTTGTTTCTTTCACTGCTTGCTCAATATACAGATTGAATAACATCGGGGAGAGGCTACAACCCTGTCTCACTCCCTTCCCAACCACTGCTTCCCTTTCATGTCCCTTGACTCTTATAACTGCCATCTGGTTTCTGTACAAATTGTAAATAGCCTTTCGCTTCCTGTATTTTATCCCTGCCACCTTCAGAATTTGAAAGAGAGTATTCCAGTCAACATTGTCGAAAGCTTTCTCTAAGTCTACAAATGCTAGAAATGTAGGTTTACCTTTCCTTAATCTAGCTTCTAAGATAAGTCATAGGGTCAGTATTGCCCCACATGTTCCACTATTTCTACAGAATCCAAACTGATCTTCACCAAGGTCGGCTTCTACTAGTTTTTCCATTCGTCTGTAAAGAATTTGCGTTAATATTTTGCAGCCGTGAGTTTTTAAACTGATAGTTTGGTAATTTTCACATCTGTCAACACCTGCTTTCTTTGGGATTGGAATTATTATATTCTTCTTGAAGTCTGAGGGTATTTCGCCTGTCTCATACATCTTGTTCACCAGATGGTAGAGTTTTCTCAAGACTGGCTCTCCCAAGGATGTCAGTAGTTCTAATGGAATGTTGTCTACTCCTGTGGCCTTGTTCTGACGTAGATCTTTCAGTGCTCTGTCAAACTCTTCACGTAGTATCATATCTCCCATTTCATCTTCATCCTCTTTCATTTCCATAATATTGTCCTCAAGTACATCACCCTTGTATAGACCTTCTATATACTCCTTCCGCCTTTCTGCTTTCCCTTCTTTGCTTAGAACTGGGTTTCCATCTGAGCTCTTGATATTCATACAAGTGGTTCTATTTTCTCCAAAGGTCTCTTTAATTTTCATGTGGCCAGTGTCTATCTTACCCCTAGTGAGATAAGTGTCTACATCCTTCAAAGTATTTATCTACACTAATTCTGATCGGATCTTGCATATTTTTAAAATATGTCCCACTTCTGATATAAATGCACAATTCTCCATGCTTTATGATAGTTCAATAAGAGCACACTGCACTTCATATGCTTAAGCATGGCATCCTGTTTCTCGTTGCCTCTGCACAGTGGTCTGTATTGCATAACATTGTGCTCTTCAAAGATTTAAATTAAATGATAGGTTGCTGTCCTTTATATTTAATAGAATGTATAGTCTTAGTCATAAAACCCTGCCTGCAGAGACTAAGTGTGAATGGTTCACTTAAGGTGCCAATAAAACTGGCCAAACTCAGAATTCTAAGTCCAGCCATCTTCATGATCTGGCAACACTGTTGTGTGGGGAAGTTTCTGGAGGAAGCAAGGAGCCCATACTGACTGTGCACCTGCCCCCCCCCCCCCCTCCCACAGCTCTCACGAAAAGGAAAAACAAGATAGTGTAGTCAGGTGTTTTTCATTCAAGGAAATGATTTAAAAATCGGTATTACATAGGTTTCTAACAGAGTTGGAACTTTCTTATGGTTACTTAAAAGTTGCCACTCATTTTGAAAAATATTAAAAATACTCCATACTCCCAGATTTAGGCGCCCGCCCCCCCCCCCTCCTCCCATCCCCCCTACAAACTATTATATGCGTGCCCTTCCTCTCAAGCCATTACAGTGCTGTATCTGCTCGTGATCTATTGCTAAACGTCACACTTAAAGACACAAAGTCATAAGTTTGAGTCCACTCCTTCCTTTATTTTTTAAACGGCATTTCAACTGTGTGCTAAATATATCTATCTGAGAAATTGCTAATAAAACTTCTGTGATGCCTTTACAGTGTAACACTGGTAGAAAATAAAGTTAAATTTGCCCTTTGTAGCTGCAAATACATATTTATTATGTAGTTTAGTCAAATGCATACTTACAGATTGTAGCTGCAATTTTTCATGTTAATGACCCATCACCCATAGTGGACTGCACCCTGCACCCTGTGCTCTTTATGACATCTGGGATGAATCCTCTCAGTTCGCACACAGAGTACTCACTGAACTACTTCTACTCCATATCCTTAAGGGGCTCCATTATGCTCCTAACATTGGGACTCCCAAGTACAAGTAATCCCACCTGCTTCATGGTGTGGAATCCTTACCAGACAGGATTAACAGAGTACATCGAGAATGTTCAAAGAAGGGCAGCACATTTTGTATTATTGAGAAATAGGGGAGAGAGTGTCACTGAAATGATACATTTGGGGTGGACATCATTAAAACAAAGGCGTTTTTTGTTATGGCGGAATCTTCTCAAGAAATTTCAATCACCCACTTTTTCCTCCGAATGCGAAAATATTTTGTTGATGCTGACCTACATAGGGAGAAATGATCATCATGATAAAATAAGGGAAATCGGAGCTCACACAGAAACATATAGGTATTCGTTTTTTCTGCGCCCTCTTCGAGATTGAAATAATAGAGAATTCTAGTGAAGGTGGTTTGATGAACTCTCTTCCAGGCACTTGAATGTGATTTGCAGAGTAGCCATGTAGATAAAGATGTAGAAATCTCATGAAAAAATTCTCAAATGAACACTACACTCCTGTGATGTTGCTGGAGCAATGTTAGGTGCATAATGAGTCTCTTAAGGATTTGGCTGCTGAGGAGGGAAAGAAGTCCAGATATGGAATGGGTCTTTCTGGGTGCCATGAAAAGCACAGGATGCAGCCAACTGCAGGTGGTGGCTCGTGTTGGTACTAATGATGTGTGCTGCTTTGGGTTGGAAGAGACTCTCTCTAGTTTTGGGCAGCTATATAAACTGGTAAAGACTGCTAGTCTTGTGTATGAGGTGAAGGCAGAGCTCACCATATGTAGCATCATCAACAGTACTAATGATGGAACTTTTGCACAGAGCTGAGTGGAAAGCCTAAATCAGAGGCTCCAAGGTTCTATTACCATGTAGGCTGTGCAGATTCCTTGACTTGCTTTATAGGATGGTGGGGTATTGAGTTCCGCTTAATAGGTCAGGGATCCATTACACACAGGAAGTTCCTATAGGGGCAGTCTGTGTGGAGTGGACTGGTTGGTTTTTTAGGTTATAGGATTTTGGAAAATTAGAGGACGGGGTAGGGGGTTCGGTCACAAAGGGTGCGGGTCAAACACATGATGAGGGTAGACCAGGAACCAAAAATATTACTGTAGTAAATTGTCATAGCTGTGCTGGGAAAGAACCAGAGCTTCAAGTGCTAACAGAAAGTGCTGAAATTCAAATTGTTATAGGTACTGAAAGCTGGCCAGAGCCAGAGATAAGTTCAGCCAAAATTTTTGCAAAAGACCAAATGCTGTCCAGAAATGATAGATGAAATAAATTGATAGCAGTGTATTTGTTGCCGTTAGAAATAGTTTATCTTGAAGCAAAACTGAATTAGATGCAGGGCCAGTTTGCTGTTTGGGGTGGCAAGTCAAGAAGGGTGCCAGAGGTACCCAAGTGTGAGATTTGTATACTTTGTGTACCACAATTAGTAGCAGAAAATGACGTGGGTGAAAGTTTGCGGGGAAAGGGAGAAAGGAAGGGAAAGAGGTGATAACACGCTTGCTTGATGAATGATCCATGCCTAAAGACTGCAAAGTTGCACAGGTCTCACTTATAGTCAAGAAAGAAATAGAAATAATCTGCTCAATTACACACACACGTCACTGGTGCTGATTTGCAGTAAAATTTTGGAACATTTACTGTGTTCAAACATTATGAATTACCTCGAAGAAAACACGGCATGGATTCAGAAAATATCATTTTTGTGCATCACAACTAGCTTATTATTCTCATGAAGCAATGAGATCTATTGACTGGAGATCTCAAATTGATTTCATTTCTCTAGATTTCCAGAAGGCTTTTGAGACCATTCTTGGCAAGTGGCTTCTAATAAAACTGCATAACTGTGGAATATTGTCTCAGTTGTGTTACTGGATTCACAATTTCCTATCAGAAAGGTCACAGTTCATTGTAGTTGACGAATCATCACTAGGTAAAATACAAATGATATCTTGCATTACTCAAGGAAGTGTTATAAACCCTGTACCTTTTCTAATTTATATAAATGATTTTGGAGACAGTATGAGCAGCCAGCTTAGATTGTTTGCAGGTGATGGCCATTTATAACCTAGCACAGCCATCAGAAAATCGTAACCAAGTACAAAATATGAGGGTAATCCCAAAAGTAAGGTCTCCTATTTTTTTTTTTTTTGTAAGTACAGAACTCTGTTTGTGTGGCAGTTGGTCACACTGTTATGAAGAGTGCTTCATGCGCTGTGTGTAAACATGTGCAGGCTGCACTGAGGCGCTGTCTTGGCTTGGCAGCCGTTGAGAATGGAGTTCACGTTGGATGTTACTGCCAAGAGTGAATTGGTGCAGTTATTCGGTTTTTGAACGCAAAGGGCACTGCGCCGATTGAAATCCATCGCCAATTGATGGAAGTGTATTGTGAGTCGTGCATGGATGTCAAAAATGTTCGTAAGTGGTGTAGAGTTTGCAGCTGGTCATGACGAACAAAGGAGCGGGAGACCGTCAGTTTCTGAGGAGACAGTGTTGAAGGTTGAGCAAAACATGCGTGAAGATTGGCGAATCACCCTGGATGATCTCTGCACATTGGTTCGTGAGGTTTCCCAAAGCACTGCTCACAGAATTTTAACGGACACATTGAACTACTGGAAAGTGTGCCCAAGATGGGTGCCATACATGCTGACTGAGGGCCACATGTGGCCACGAGTTGATGCTTCCCGCACATTTCTTCACCGCCTTGCAGCCAAACAGGACAACTTTCTGGACTCAATTGTCACTGTTGACGAAACCTGGGCATACAACTTTACACCTGAGACCAAGCAACAACCACGCCAGTGGTGGCATCCTTCTTCGCCAAAGCCGCGGAAATTCAAACAAACACAGTCTGCCGGTAAAGTCATGACAACTGTTTTTTTGGGATGGGAAAGGGGTATTGTTGGTTCACTTTATGCCCACTGGGACCACAATTAATGCTGACAGGTACTGTGAGACTCTGAAAAAACTCAAACGGGCAATTCAGAACTGGAGAAGAGGAATGTTGAGCAAGGGCGTACACATTCTGCATGACAACGCTCGCCCACACATCGCTCGGCAAACCGTTGCTCTCCTGCAACAGTTTCAGTGGAACATAATCACCCATCCGCCCTATAGTCCTGACTTCGTGCCCAGTGACTATCACCTATTCCCTAAGTTAAAAGAACATTCGGCCGGAAAGCGATTCAGCTCCGACGACGAGGTGAAAGAAGAGGTTCATAACTCTCTGAACAGCATGGCGGAGAGCTGGTATGACATAGGCATACAAAAACTGCCACAGTGTCTACAAAAATGCACCAATAGAAATGGTGATAAAGTCAAGAAATAGCTAAATGTTCAAGCTGTAAACTGATGTAAATTGTTGTAGAAATAAACAGGTCTATGTACTTACAAAAAAATAGGAGACCTTACTTTTGGGATTACCCTCGTAATTTCGACAAGGTATCTGTATGGTGCAAAAAATGGCAGTTGATCCTAAATAATAAAAAGTGTGAGTACACATGAGTACTAAAAGGAATCCATTAAATTTTGGTGAAATTATAAATTGCGCAAGTCTACAGTCGGTCAGTTCAACGAAATACCTAGGGATAACATTTGTGAACAACTTAGGATCAGTCACCTAGGTGACATTGTGGGAAAGGTGAACCAAAGCAAATACTGCCTTTTATTGGCAGAACTTGTAGAAGACGCAATGAACTTTCTAAATAGACTGCCTATGTTTCACTTGTCAGTGCTCTGTTAGAGTATTGCTGTGTGGTGTGGGATCCATACCAGATAGGGTTCATGAAGGATATCGAAAAAGTTCAAAGAAGGGCAGCTCATTTCTCATTATTGTGAAGTAGGGGAGAGAAAGGCATGGATATGATAGTCAAGTTGGGGTAGGACTCTTTAAAACAAGATGTTTTTTGTTGCATTAAGATTGTTTCAAGAAACTAAAAATCTGCATCTTTCTTCTCTGAATGCAATAAGATTTTATTGATGCCTCCTACACAGGGAAAAGTGCTCATTGCAATTAAATACAAGAAATCAGCGATTGCATGGAAAGATTTAAGTCTTCTTTTTTTTCCCCCCACTCATTGTTCATAAGTGGAACATTAGAGAAGCAGTGCGAAAGTGGTTCAATGAACTTTCCACCAGGCACTTAAGTGTGAATTGCAGAACAGTCAGGAAGATAAAAGTGAAATGAGTGATTACTGTAAATAATATTATTACTCAACACAATTTACTTCACACTTTATCTCACTTGTTTTTTTTATTATTTTTGCACTGTAATGATTCTTTAAGCACCTCATTTCGTAATAATTTTTACATATTCTATGATAGGTTAAACATTGCTCACATTACAGTTAAATCATGCCCCATTCTTTGCAAATACACATCAAGGTTGATTTGAAAATGACCCCTCTTGTATTTGACATCATTTTAAATATTCTTGCTTGATGAACATAGTCCTCAGTTCATGAGCTGCTAGTGATATAAAAGTGACAATATAGTTCATTGTTGTGGTATTTACAATAATTCTGCAAATAAATCACCAGGTATGAATGGAATCCCAGTTCGATTTTACAAAGACTTCTCGATGGCATTGGCCCTGTACTTAGTTTGCATTTATTGTGTATCTCTTGCCCAGCACAAAGTCCCAAGCGATTGGTAAAAAGTGCAGGTGACTAGTATATCTGAAGGGTAAAATAACGGACCTGCAATATTACAGACTAATATCCCTAACTTCTGTTTGCTGCAGAATCCTTGAACATATTCTCAGTTCAAATGTAATAAACTTCCTTGAAGTTGAGAAGCTTAAGTCAGTGAATCAGCATGGTTCTAGAAAGCATCGCTCTTGCGAAACTCAACTTCCCCTTTTCTCACATGATGTACTGAGAGGTATGGATGAAGGGCAACAGGCAGATTTCTGGAAAGCATTTGACACGGTGCCCCATTGCGGGCTGTTAACAAAGGTGCAAGCATATGGAATAAGTTCACAGATATGCGAGTGGCTCGAAGACTTCCTAAATAATGGAATCCAGTGCATTGTCCTCAATGGTTAGTGTTCATCAGAGACAAGCATATCATCAGGAATGCCCCAGGGAGGCCTGGTAGGGCTGCTGCTGTTCTCTGTATACAGAAATGATTTGGGGGACAGTGGGCAGCAATCTGCAATTTAGAAAACCAGCACTTGAAGCTGACTGCCAAATGATTGTAATGCCACTAACATACATTACATGTAAGGACCCCAAAGATTAGATGCATGTAATTAGAGCATATAGACAGTTGTTTTTCCTTCGCTCAGTTTCTGAGTGGAGCAGGAAAGAAAGTGACAGGATACCATCTGCCATGCAGCTTGCTGCGGCTTGCGGAGTATCTATGTGATGTAGATGTTGAATTGCATAACCGTTTGCTGTGCAATTGAAATGACAGTGGCTACATGGGTTCTATATGTTTCACTTCGTTAAATAATCAATCACACTTTCACTGTTCTGAAATATACTGACCATTAGCTACTTGAATAAATAAATACTGCACTCTGATTCACATATTTGCCACAGTCTGGCTAACAATGAACACTGTTAAAATAAAGTAGTGGACTATGGCATCAAGAATCAGGAGCACCCAGTGCACTTGCACATTGCTAATTCTCATATGAATATTGTGGTAGCTTAGAGGGGTCATTTGCATGAAACCGCCATGGACTAAATTAATAGCACTCTGCACTGACTGTAAGGCTCTGCATAGAAATCACCACCACATTTGGCTAGGTCAACCTGTTGTTATTTCTGGTTCTCTCCTTCTTAAGTGTACTACAAGTTGAAAAGCTCTTCAACGTAGATGCTACTCACTTTTATTGACAAAGCTTCAGCAGTGATTATATTGTAATCATTATGAGTAGATCATACTTTCCATTCTTTCAGTATAGACTGGTAGTGTACCTGAAGGAGGATTTATTCTAGACATTATTGTGAGTGTTTTGTGTTCCTTGTTCCACAAACTGATGACAACTGCGTCTCCTTTCCTGTTAGCAGAAGCTGGAATCAAACTTACATTGCACACATTCACTGGTTTCATTTTCTCCAAGGCCAAAGCCTTGAGCCCACTTTTTCGGTCATTCTTAATTTGGAACTTTGTTGTTCATAGCTCACAAAGTCGCTACATGGGTGTTCACGTTTTGCAACCAATGCTGTGTTATCTTGTCATTTGTGTTCCTCTGTTTTGGGGATAATGCCTATGACAGCATTCTTAAGAAAACTCTTTTTGAAGTCTACAGTGATCAAAAGATGTGTTGCCTGCTCATAATGTTTGCAATGTAATGACTGGAGATGATTAAAAAATGTGAATTGTATCTGGTGAATGAGCTTTTCAGTTTTCAGTGTGCTTAAGAGAGAATAACGAAAATTGTGATGGTTGTTGATTTGGTGTTTAGTTTGCAGTCAGTGTGTCTGAGTATTATTAGTAACTACGCTGTAGTCCCTAAATCTAGTCACAGAAATGGGAGTAAAGCTCATTGGCGTACACTTTTGATAATCAAGCCCTTGGCACCCACAACTTTGAGATCCAAGTGGTATTCCTTACTTGTGCACTTTTTCTGTTTTCCTTCTTTTTATAGTTTTCATTAATTTAGTCACATGTAGCTTACAGTCATTCTTCTATTGCTCTTTTGCTTCTGTGTTAACTAAATTTCTTAGTCTGTTGTACCCTGTGCTGCCATATTTTGTGTTGTATTGTTATCATTGCTCTATTAATGTAATATGATAATTTACCCAGGGCTTACCGTGTTCCTTAATTGCTCAGTGGATTGTATTGTTTATTATTGCCTGTTTCTGATTTTCCAATCCATAGTTAGTTGTTTGATGTGTGTTATCCTTCACTTGCAATTTCACTGTATTTATATAGTTTTATCTGTCATTTGCAGTGTTTAATTTATTGACAGTCATCTCTCAGCCTTTACTTTGAATTTGCTATTTATTTTTGGTTGAGTTCATACTGCCTTTCAAGTAAGATGTGATTCTCACATATATCGTCTCCAGGATGCGTTTCACTTTATTTGATTTAGTTTTTTTCTTGATCATAATGATGCCAGTTGGATGCTTTCCTGAATTCCCCAGTTTTATCCATCCACAACGCCTTCTTTGGTGAATGTGTAATAATGTATCTGAGATTGTCAGCTGCTTTTCCAAGCAAAATGGAGAGTCCTTGCCCTCTTCAATTTCTAGTGCTTATTCCATACTTTCCAGTCACTAAGCTTTTTGTACATCTCTTACCACATCATTCCAAGTATTTTTACACTTCTTCGATTTCATCAGCACCATGTCCAGACATTGGCAGATGTATTTGGATGGCATCTAAGACAAGTGGTTCTGCTTTCAGGGTAGTTGACATTTTTGTATTATTATTATTATTATTATTATTCCCGAGGTCATGCAGCTTTACTGTATGGTTAAGTAATGATGGTGTCCTCTTGGATAAAATATTCCGGAGGTAAAATAGTCCCCCATTCGGGTCTCCGGGCGGGGACTACTCAAGGGGACATCGTTATCAGGAGAAAGAAAACGGGTGTTCTACAGATCGGAGCGCGGAATGTCAGATCCCTTAATCGGGCAGGGGTGACATTCTCTCAGAATTATTGAGATTGTTGGGAGAATAAGCCACGAGAAGACTATTCTCCACCTTGTTTGCAAGAAATGGGAAATTGGCGAAATGCTCTCCAACTTCAAGAAGACTGTAATAATTGCAATTCAATAGTAGGTAGTTGCTGACAGGTGTGAATATTTCTGAACTTTAGCTTCAAGAAGTCATGCTTGTAAAATATTTACAGAAGAGTGGAAAAACAGGTATAAGCTGATGTCACATGAGGCCCTACTGACCCTACAACTTATCTAGAATTATAGCATTTGGAGATTTAGAGGAACCTTTTGACAATGTAGACTGGAATACACATTTCAAAAATCTGGTTTTTACAGGATATGTAGGGCAGGAAAGGTTTTGGCGCAGGATAGAGATGACTTTAAAATCTCTCTCTCTCTCTCTCTCTCTCTCTCTCTGTCTCTCTCTCTCTCTCTCTCTCTCTAACTGGTGCAGGTTGCTCAAGTGTGAACTTAATCTGTGGAAATCATGATATTCAGTGATTAGCCGTTAAAGGCGTATAAATAAATAATACCATAGGTAGATCAGAAGAAAGAATATGGTACATTTTACATGAAGAATCAAGGGAAAGTTATGTGCTGGTTTGATGGTGCATTTATTCAATGCTAACTGGAAATGAATTTCTCATTAATGTTTGAATTGTCTCAGAATAAATCCAGCTAAATTGGTGGCCTGATTAGGTACAGTAGGTACATTTGGAATGTAGAAGATGAGGTACTGGCAGAAGTAAAGCTGTGAGGACAGAGCGCGAGTCGTTTTTGGGTAGCTCAGTTGGTAGAGCAATTGCCTGCGAAAGGCAAAGGTCCTGAGTTCGAGTCTCGATCTGGCACACAGTTTTAATCTGCCAGGAAGTTTCATATCAGCGCACACTCTGCTGCAGAGTGAAAATCTCATTCTGAAAATTTCCCCAGTTGTGATGACCAGGTGGAATATCTCACAAACATTATCCTTCCTGCTGCAGAATGTTCCATTCCTCGCACTTCCTCTTTACCATTTCATGTCACAGTCCCTTGATGGATTGAGGCATGCCGTGACTCAGTTCGCTTATGGAGACGTGCTCTCCGCATTTTTAACCATCATCCTACAATGGCAAACAGCATTTGTTATAAAAAGATGCATGCAAAGTGCCGTCGCGTTCTTCGGGGTAGCAAAAGAACTAGCAGGATTTCATTCACTAGTTCTTTTAACAGTTCCACCCCTTCCTCTGTCATGTGGACCAACCTGAGATGGCTCTCTGGGACAAAGATCCATTTCCGAATTTCCGGCCTGACAGTAGCAGACAGTGTCCTCGTGTTACTATTGCCGTCTCCAACACCTTGGGCTGCCATTTTGCCAAAATTCTCAGCTCTTCCCACTATTACCCTGCCTTCTCCCATCCGAAACGAGTGGAGGAGGCTTGGGGTACCCCTCTCTTCTCCGAATCGTGAGTGCTACAATGCCTCCTTTAGTATGAGGGAGCTAGATCATTCACTCAGTTCATCCCGATCCTCCGCCCCAGGGCCAGATGCCATCCACATTCAGATGTTGCAGCACCTTTCTCTTGTGGGCAAGTACTTTTTGCTTAACACGTACAACCGCATCTGGGCAGAGGGCACATTTCTCGGACGTTGGCATGAAGCCACTGTGATACCCATTCCTAAGCCCGGTAACAACAAAAAAACTTCCTTCTAACTACCTCCCCATCTCTCTCACCAGCTGATTTTGCAAAGTTATGGAACATATGATTCATGCCCGGCTGGTACGGTGGCTTGAGTCTCGCAATTTACTGACGAATACATAGTGTGGATTTCGAGTGTGGCATTCTGCAGTTGGCCATCTCCTTACTTTGTCCACCCATGTCATGAATGGTTTTCTGTGGAAATGCCAGACTGTGATCGTGTTTTCCGATTTGGAGAAGTCCTACAACACCTGCTAGAGAAGTTGTATCCTCCGTCCTCTTTACATGTGGGGCTTCCATGGCTGCCTGCTTTGTTTCCTTCAGTAATTTTTAAAAGACAGGGATTTCAAGGTGTGTGTGTGTGTGGGTTCTACCATGTGGGACACCTTTCTCCAGGAAACCTGTGCCTCTCAAGATTCCTTTCTGAGTGTCGTCCTCTTTGCTATCACCATTAACTGTATAATGGCCTGTCTCCTGCCTGGCATATCCGGCTCTCTTTTTGTAGATGATTTTGCCGTCTATTGCAGTTCTCCATGGGCTTGTCTCACTGAGTGGCATCTTCAGCGATGTATTGATTGTCTTTAATCCTGGAGCTTTGACAGGGTCTGTTGCCCGTCCGTTCGTTGAAACTACGAAATTTCTGGGGCACATGCTCCATAGGAAACTCTCTTGTTCCTCCCATGTGTCTTACCGGGCAGCCCGCTGTATGCGGTTCCTCAATGTCCTATGTGTCCTCAATGGCACTTCCTGGGGTGCTTATCAAACCACCGTCCTCTGTTTGTACTGGTCCCTTGTCCGTTCGAAACTCGACTATGGATGCTTTGTTTATGCGTCTACATGTCCATCCCTCTTATGCTGTCTCAACACTATCTACCATCATGGCATCCCTTAGGCCACTGGCGCCTTTTACATTAGCCTAGTTGAGAGTCTGTATGCTGAAGGTGCTGAACTACCACTGTCCTACCACCATGACTTTATCCTTAGCAGGTATGCATGCCATTTGTCTGCCATGCGTGGGCACCCATCCTATGCCTCCTTCTTCGATGATTCCTTTGATCACCAGTATGGGGCGCATCCCTCTTCCCTGTTACCTCCTGGAGTCTGCTTTCGGCACTTGCTACGGCAGCTTAACTTCACACTACCTGCAACTTTCCCGGTGGGTGTGAACCCTTCACCACCATGGCTTCGTGAAGTGGCCCGTGTTAACCTGGGCCTTCATTCACTTCCTCAGGACACTACTCCAGCCTCACTCTATCACCTTCAGTTTCACGACCTTCGCATGGAACTTCATGATAGTACCTGACAGCTCTCGGACTGACTGTGGGGTTGGGTGTGCCTTTGTCATTGGCACCCGTGTCTTTTGATATCAGCTTCCGGCACACTGCTGAGTACTTACGGCCGAGGTGTTCGCCCAGTATCAGGCCACGGAGTACGTCCGGCAACAAAGCCTTCTCAATTGTGTCCTCTGCTCAGACTCACTCGTTGCCCTTCGCACTGTACACTGCCCATCCATTAGTGCAGCAGGTCCAGGATAACTGCCACTTGCTCACTCTTGGTGAAGCCAGTGTGATGCTTCTGTGGGTTCCTGGTTGCGTCATTCTGCCAGGAAATGAGGCTACAGTCCTTGTATCTAAGCCCTCTAGTTCCAGTATTCCCTCTGATCTCTGATTTGCTGTCTGTCAGTATGTGTCCCTTTGGCATCGCCAATGGTCTACCCTTCATGGAAATAAGCTCCAGCTTATTAAGCCTCTCCCAGTGGCTTGGATGACCACCTCTCAGACATCCCGCCGGGAGGAGGTCATTTTAACTAGGCTGCATATTGGGCACTGCCTTTTTAGCCATCATTTGATAAGTGGTGCTACCCCATGATTTTGTACATGTTGCGCTCAAGTTTTAACTGTCCGTCACTTCCTGACGGATTGCTCATTCTTTAACTCTTTACGTTTCTGCTCGGGTTTGCCATCTGAGTTATTGGCTGTTTTAGCAAATGACATGTGGGCTGTTGATAGCATTTTACTTTCTATCCGCCAAAGCAATATGGCGAACACCATTTAATTTTTAGTTTTGGACCTCAGTTTCTGTATGGTGTCTTTTTTTTAGTACTTTCTCACATGCCTGTTTTTAGCTGTCTTCTCTTGCGTCGATTGCGACTGACGTATAGTCGTTTTTTAACCCCTTTCTCTCTTCATCTTCTATAGTTTTGACTTGGGTGCGTATGACCCCAGTTGTTTTTTGTGCTCTAAAGCAAAACAAAACCAAACCGAAAGCTTTTTTAAAAAAGTGGGAAGAGACCAGGATTGCCACGGGAGGGGGGTTCAGTAGGAGTAATTTTATATGTTGGAAGTTAGTCTTGTCCACACATTAGTGGCAGTGCTGGTGCAAACATTGACTAAAAGAGAAAAATGTCTGATGCACAGATCCCAGCTAGTGCATTTGTGACTTTTATTATGAATAATATTGCTCTGCTCTTCCTGAGAATTTCAGAAAACTTGGCTTGGAAATAAATATGGTGACAACAAATGAATGAATAAACAAACTCAGTTTCAAAATGGCAAAGACAGAAAACAAACAATGTTGTCATCAATGTGTGGCCGGCATAGCAATTTTAGCCCAACCTCCTTTGATGTTTGGTCCAGATACTGACAGGCAATAGAGCTGTACCAACATTGGGGCCAAAGTTGGTTCTAAAACTATTTTATCTATAGACACATTGGACTAAAATTTTTGGCAGTAACATTGGCCCCATCCTTATTAGATAAGACAAAAGCATCAAATGATATATTAAAGATGATGTCAAGTTTGTCTGAAAAATTTGGTGAGTCAATACAGAACATAAAGGTAACTGACAGCAATTACTCCTAGTGGGATCTCTCGGAGCACTGTGGTCATGTGTTGTTGTATACCCACATCATTACAGAGATGAGATCTGATGCTGCCAATGCAATCCAGACACCAAGCAACAGTCAGTGGAAAGGTGTTTATCTTCTCCACCTCCCACAGGTAGCAGATCATGATGGGTCAGGCTCTCTTGCTGTTGGAATTGACTATCATCATCGTCTTACTCTTTGATTTTGTCAGTTGACTATTTTTGGAAGGCGGGGAAGATTGAATACCTTGCCATTGGCTGTTGTTTGGTCTCTGGATTGTGTTGGTAGTAGCAGGTCTCATTTGCTCTGATGAAGCTGATATGCAACAGTATGTGACAACAGTGCTTCTAGCAATTCACAGGTAGCATTTGCTGATTGTTTCCACCAGCTGTACAAGCAATGCAAGAAATGTATTGTAGCTAATAGTGATTACTTTGAAGGCCAGTAAAGGTGTTTTTTTTTTTTGTAACACTAATTTCTTTATTTTCTGGGGCCATTCACTGAACTTTTCAGATGCACTGTGTGTGTGTGTTTGTGTGTGTGTGTTTGTGTGTGTGTGTGTGTGTGTGTGTGTGTGTGTGTGTGTGCGCGCGCGCATTTGTCTTGTGACTTTATGCAACAAAACAAGATGGTGTGATCTGAGCTTAAGCCAGATGAATATTTTTGAGCTCTAAAGAATTCTGGGAACTCCCCTGATTATTCTGCAATAAGGATAAAAATTCATCTCTCCGTGTTGTTGTGGAGCTGAAAACTAAACATAATTCTAGTTTGAGTGCATTTCTAAATTTCCTGTGCTGTGGTAGTTAATCAGCATATCTGTGGAACTTGGCATAGGGTGTGAACTGCTACCAAGCATTTTTTTGTCATATTTGGCAGTACCACACATTTAGTGTGGTTATCTGATCCTGATTGTTGTGTTTAAAATGGAAGAAACCAAATTAAATCCCTGTTGACAAACAAAAACTGAACAAAATCGAAACAAGTGAAAGCACAGCTACTTGTGAAGTATTCAATGATTTTGAAAGCAAGATTTACCTTCAGAGCCATCAAAAAATTCTAAAAAGGTTTAATCACATGTAAAATCATCGAGTGCAATAAAACCATCTGGCCACATGCTAGTTCATCATGACCACACAGAAAAGAAAAATGAAAACTCATCCCCTATCATGCTGATAAGAGGATGTCAGATGTAAAATAAACGAGTGGAGAATTGAAAATTGATTCATGTCACTCCTTAGAGAAAGCCAGGTGGATATGATGGAGTGCCCATTAATTTCTGTTTTGAATGTGTGGAAGAACTGACGGCACTGTAACAACAATTTATTGCATTAGTGTGGAACAATGAAAAATCCCACATGATTGGACTGAAGATAGGTCTAGATTGTCCCAGCCTATAATGAGGAGGGGGTTGGGGTGGAGGGGTTGACAAAAAATGTATAAAACAGTAGATATATCACAGTAACATCAGTATATTGTAGAATTATGGAACATATTTTGTGCTCTTGTTTGATGAATTCTGATGACTGAGCTATTCTTATGTATTTGTTGATCACCACATAGGAATTACTCAGTCCTCAAAATTCATCAAACAAGAGCACAAAATATGTTCCATAAGACTACAATATATTGATGTTACTGGGATAGATATGTCTACAGTTTTATATATTTTTCTGTCAACGCCCCCCCCCCCCCCCCCTTTTCTCCTCCTCCGTGTGGGTTGGAACGAGCTATACCTTTTTCTTTCTTTCTTTCTTTTTTTTTTTTTTTAATTCAGCAATGTGGTACTTGGTCATTGTTCCATAATCATCCAATAAATTGTTTCTAAAAGTGCAGCCAGTTCTTCCACACATTCAAAATAGAATTTAATGCATTTTATCATATCCAGTGGCCTTCCTCTAAGAAGTGACACAAATCGATTTTCAACTCTCCACTCGCTGATTTCTGCATCTGTCATCTTTTTATCAGGTGTCTGCCAAAAGTAGTTGGCAGTATTAAGACAAAGTTGATCGCCTGTTCCAAAAGCAAGAACTTGATCCATCATGAATTTCTATCTGTGGGAGGTGGGGAACTGACTGTCGTGTGGTGTCTGCATTGCATTGGTCTCATCTCTGTAATTACGCAGATATACAACAATGTGCAACCAACATATGAAACATCCCAATAGTCAGTTGAATTAAAGACTTCCTGGTAAGCAAAACTCAGTATGTTGTTCTTAATGGGGAGGTATTATTAGAAGCAGTATCAGCATTCTGTATACGAAAAGTTAGTGTGACAAGAGAATATATATATACAAGTGACCTGGCAGACAATATCAATCACTCTTTGTGGATTTTTGCAGATGACACAGTTTTGTTCAGGGAGGTAGTATTGTTAGGAAATTGTCAAATGCAGATAGACCTACAGGTAATCAGAGCCTTACATTAAGATTGGCTTAGGAATCTCAACACAAATAAATCTTATCAAATGTGAGTAAATACACAAAACTATATGATAATTTGTCTACATGATAATTGATGAGTCTTTAAAAAAAATCACAACTGTAAAGCATCCAGGAATGTCCATTCAAAGCAGTTTTAGGTGAAATGACCATATAGATTTAGTCACTTGCCAATCATATGCCAGACTCAGATACAGAACTGTGAGGAAGCGTAATTCATGCACAAAAGGATTTAGTTACTGCATGACCCTGCTTTGACCAAATCTTGAGCATTGCTTGATGGCCGAGGAATTTGCCTATTTAGACTAACCCAACAATAGAGAAGATTCTAAGATGACCTGCACGCTTCATCACAGGTTTTTTCAGTTAGCATGAGACCTTCATGGAATTTCTCAACAAGCTCTTCTGGTGGGCAGCGCAATAAAGGCTTTTTGGATCACAGAAAGCCTTGTCTACAAACATTCTGAAAGCTCATACTCCAAAATAAATAGGGAACCATACTACTACTGCTTGCAACAAACTTTACATGTCATGACCACATAGTAAAATTAGAAATAGAGGAAGATTAACATTGCACAATATGTATCCTTTGTCATTCATCATATTATGCCTTGTTATATACACTCCTGGAAATTGAAATAAGAACACCGTGAATTCATTGTCCCAGGAAGGGGAAACTTTATTGACACATTCCTGGGGTCAGATACATCACATGATCACACTGACAGAACCACAAGCACATAGACACAGGCAACAGAGCATGCACAATGTCGGCACTAGTACAGTGTATATCCACCTTTCGCAGCAATGCAGGCTGCTATTCTCCCATGGAGACGATCGTAGAGATGCTGGATGTAGTCCTGTGGAACGGCTTGCCATGCCATTTCCACCTGGCGCCTCAGTTGGACCAGCGTTCGTGCTGGACGTGCAGACCGCGTGAGACGACGCTTCATCCAGTCCCAAACATGCTCAATGGGGGACAGATCCGGAGATCTTGCTGGCCAGGGTAGTTGACTTACACCTTCTAGAGGACGTTGGGTGGCACGGGATACATGCGGACGTGCATTGTCCTGTTGGAACAGCAAGTTCCCTTGCCGGTCTAGGAATGGTAGAACGATGGGTTCGATGACGGTTTGGATGTACCGTGCACTATTCAGTGTCCCCTCGACGATCACCAGTGGTGTACGGCCAGTGTAGGAGATCGCTCCCCACACCATGATGCCGGGTGTTGGCCCTGTGTGCCTCGGTCGTATGCAGTCCTGATTGTGGCGCTCACCTGCACGGCGCCAAACACGCATACGACCATCATTGGCACCAAGGCAGAAGCGACTCTCATCACTGAAGACGACACGTCTCCATTCGTCCCTCCATTCATGCCTATCGCGACACCACTGGAGGCGGGCTGCACGATGTTGGGGCGTGAGCGGAAGACGGCCTAACGGTGTGCGGGACCGTAGCCCAGCTTCATGGAGACGGTTGCGAATGGTCCTCGCCGATACCCCAGGAGCAACAGTGTCCCTAATTTGCTGGGAAGTGGCGGTGCGGTCCCCTACGGCACTGCGTAGGATCCTACGGTCTTGGCGTGCATCCGTGCGTTGCTGCGGTCCGGTCCCAGGTCGACGGGCACGTGCACCTTCCGCCGACCACTGGCGACAACATCGATGTACTGTGGAGACCTCACACCCCACGTGTTGAGCAATTCGGCGGTGCGTCCACCCGGCCTCCCGCATGCCCACTATACGCCCTCGCTCAAAGTCCGTCAACTGCACATACGGTTCACGTCCATGCTGTCGCGGCATGCTACCAGTGTTAAAGACTGTGGTGGAGCTCCGTATGCCACGGCAGACTGGCTGACACTGACGGCGGCAGCGCACAAATGCTGCGCAGCTAGCGCCATTCGACGGCCAACACCGCGGTTCCTGGTGTGTCTGCTGTGCCGTGCGTGTGATCATTGCTTGTACAGCCCTCTCGCAGTGTCCGGAGCAAGTATGGTGGGTCTGACACACCGGTGTCAATGTGTTCTTTTTTCCATTTCCAGGAGTGTAGTTTTAGATGTAGATAGAATATGTGCAGATATGTGTAAACTTGAAGAAATGTATTTAAAAAAGAATTTAGTGAATTATTTACAGCATAGAATGTCTCCAACATTAAAATTAAAATGCCTAACACAGGAAATGTTTAAACAAAGGACTAAAAAGTGTTATTCTTATTAAAACAAATTTTGGTACTTCACAACTAATAGCTCTCACCAATTCTATAGATTTATTGCAGCAGCTTACGTCTTTTGTGTTCCCCATAGAGTGAAATTTTTGATGACTTCTGTAAGGATTGCTGTGGTGCCATTTAACGTAGCAGGACAGCCTTTGATATGGGCAGATGTCCCAAGCCTGAAACATATTCTTGATTCTGAAATGATCTTTGATGTTTTTAAATTCTTATCGACACATTAAATAATCTTCATATCGAAGCTGTTGTAAAAGGTACATTCGCTGTTAGAACTGTGTCTAAATTTTGATTTGTTAATGAACACAGTAGCTTATAGGGTAGTTTGTCAGTTAATTTACCAAATAATCAAACAAAATTGAATGTGCATTTCTGTATTTTTCTGCTTTTCAAGGGACAAGAAAGTTGGCTCAATATACTTCATACAGCTAGGAACCAAAGAGACCTAAACTGCAAATTATCTGAGGAGCCTAATCTACTATCTGTCTGCCTGTGAAGTTCATGTCATAAAAGTGCAGGATGAAATTGGGGGTGATATGATTTATTTATTTAATTTTTAAAATAACGGTAGGTCTTTGAAGATATCTGGGGAGCGCAGCAGCCCAAACAGTTGCTACTGTTACGCTCACCTGTAACGCTACTAATTCCCATTAACATCTTGTAAAATAATTTCCATGGAAGTTATTGCTTTACCATGTATCTTCTTAATAGTAACAGCTCCAGAATTTTCTTCTGTGGCCTTCTCCTTACTTGATAAATAAATTTCTTCTGACCATGCTGTATGAAGAAGGCATTGTTTTCGTGCTACAAAATTTTCATAGTAAGATTCTTGAGAGACAGAAATCCTACTAAATAAAACCCCTCTCCAAACTTGTAACAAACACTTAATGAAAACTTTTGATACAATTTTACACTTTTTTCTTCACATTAAAGGAGGAGCATCTCCAAAAAAATGTTAACAAATGAATTTATAAAAAAAATTGAAATAACATTAATTCTTTACCACACGTTGTATAATTGTGTTAGATTTTTCTTCCTATAAGTCATGAGAGAGAGAGAGAGAGAGAGAGAGAGAGAGAGAGATTAAAAAAAGAAAAATTACAGTTTTTCAGATATCTCAGTTCAGGTACACTACAAGGGTCATTTTCTTTTAGGACAGTTTTCAGGATGTGAAATGCCTAATTCTCTGCCAAAGTTACATGTCACTGTTCCATCAGTGTTAATATTACTTTGACTACTCACTAAACTTTCTATGAATAAAACACAGAATAACACACACATTACACTTTAAAAAAATTATTTTCTGTATACTCGTCAAAACTGTCATTGACTTTCTCTCTCTATAATAGGTGTTACTAGCTACACATTGTTGTGGCTCAGTCTGGTTAAATGGAAAAGAAAGAAAAGAGAAAGCACGTGTATATAATATGTTTGGGAATTGGATATGCATCCTAATCTCCTTCTCCATCTGTCTTTGTCTTGGCCAATTATAGACTGCACCTAAGATATGACTTTTTCTTCTTGTTTTCCCAGAACTTCTTCAGGCGTTGGCTGATGGCCTGCCTCTTTTCATTTGACATCACTATCTTAGGTTGTTTTTTTGGTTAGGAAATTTTGCAGTACTGGTCAGAAATTTTCCCTGTCCTGGTGTCTTCTGTGACGTTAAGTTTTCTCGAATACGTTCTTGTGTCTTCCAGCCATCCCATGGTGATTTTAATTTGGAGATGAAATTAAAAATGTTCTTCATTAGCCTGTTTTCATTCATTCTGTGAATATGTCCGTAAAACTTTAATCTTCTCGATACAAAGTCAAATCACCAACAAAATTTACATTTTTACACAACCCTTACACCACATATAAACAACTTCATCTTCATCTGCCTTATGATAAACACATATCCTGACGATGAATAGCATCATAGAATAAAAGTAAGGTGCATCAATATCCTTTCTGTAAACGCCACCAATATCAAAGGAATGGTAAGTAATCATGTCACGATTATTAAAACTATCAAGGCCATCAATGCTTCAATACCTCTACAGCATACAATAGCCACAGTAAGCCATCTGGAACCTTGACTAAAAGCATCAGCCTTTGTGATTGTAAAACTCAAAATACCACCAACAAATACACAAGGACCATTAACCACAGCCTGTGAAGCAGTGCCTTTAACCTTCATTTTTTCTCCGTGACTCATTTACAGAAATTGCCTGTGCAGCAGATCAAGGAAGACTGGCACTGCAACCAGACATGGTCGAGCTTATATAGCATGCTAAGCAGTGTTATCAGTCATGTGTAACTTCCAAAATACGCCCCAGCGTCTTAGCAATTCTTTTTGGTGTTGTAGCTATCAGAAGCACTCTGGGATGCTTTCTGTGTGAGGCATCCCCAAGCATTCTCTGTGAGTTGTGTATGAAACAACATAGCCTTCTCACCATAGTAGTTTACTTCAGTATGTGCTGGGCCACAGCCTCTCTAGTTTTACTAAGAGGCTGGAGCAGGTTTCAGAAGACAGAAATGGCTGATATAGTTGATAATGCTGAGCACACTGTATAATCATGGTCACATCCCGTTGCACTGCCAGTCTGGCTCAGGCTGCTGTGCAGGTAACTGCTTTGAATGGCTCACAGAGATGCATTGTTCCAGGAGCAGCCCGAACTCTCGTGTTACTGTTTATAAAATGATTGAGAAAGTTACTTTCAGTACTGGAGCACCTAGTACATCAAAGAATAAAATGAAGGTTAAAGGCATTGGTTCACAAGCCATGCTTAACAGTCCTTTTATTTGTTGGTGGTATTTTGAATTTTACCAACACAAAGGGTCAAGGTTCCAGATGAGTTACAATGCCTATAGTTCACTACGGAGGTATTGAGAGTATTGATGGCCTTGAAAGTCGTAATAATCATGTTGTGATTAGTTATGGTACTTTTGATATAATAACTTTTCCCCCCCATTTTTTTTTTACTACATGTTTATTTATGTCTTAGAAATATTGTAGAAACAAACACACACAGAGAGAGAGATATACAAGTACAGCTTTGCTTCTGCCATTTTTTCCCCAACATTTAAGGCTTTAATGAAACAAATTGGTTACACATGTATCATTCAAAGTATTTTCCATTGCTGGCCACTACTTTCTCTCATCTTTCGGGCAGTGTACGAATCATGTGTCGAAAAAATTGTTCATCTTTTGAAGCGATCCACAAATATATCCAATTTGTGACTTCTTCATGAGATCAGAAGTGTTGGTCAGCCAGGCCATGCTCTATTGACCTGAACAGGTGATAGTCAGAGGGCGAAATATCGGGAGAATACGGTGGGTGGTGTAGGACTTCCCATTTTAATGTTCCCAAGCATGTTTTGACCTCTTTTGCAACGTGGGGTTGAGTGTTGTCATGCTGAAAAATCACTTTAACATACCTCTCGCTGTATTGCAGCTATTTGTCTTTTAATGCTCTGCTCAAACGCATTAATTGCATTCGATAATGAGCACCTGTGATTGTTTCACTTGGTTTGAACACCTCATAGTACATGATGCCGAGCTGGTCCCACCAAATGCAGAACATGATCTTGGAGCCATGAATATTTGGTTTGACCGTCGATGTGGAAGCAAGGCTGAGATATCCCCATGATTTTTTGCATTTAGGATTATTGTAATGAACTCATTTTTCGTCCGTCCCTGGTCACAATGCGATGCAGAAATCCCTTCCATTTTTGCCTCTGAAGCAAGCGTTCACAAACACACAAACGCCGTTCAACGTCTCTTGGTTTCAGCTCACACGGGGCCCAAGTTCCTTCTTTCTGAAACATGCCCATAGCCTTGAGACATTTTGAAATGGCTTGCTGTGTCACTCTCACTAATCATGCCAATTCTTCTTGAGTTTGAAGTGAGTCTTCACTCAGCAATGTCTCCAAACTGCATCTTCAAAAAACATTCTCTCTACCACCACTATGCTGGTCTACGATGTTCAAATCACCATTCTTGAAGCGTTGAAACCATTCACGACATAATCTTTCACAAATAGTATACTCGAGAGCATTCGTTGAGACTCAGCCGCTGTTTTCTTTATATTGAAACAAAACAGTAACACCACTTACAAATGATGAGAATTAAGCTTGTAAATTGACATTTTCAATTGAGAACAACTTTATGATGAAGATACAAATCGACTGATGTTTGAATGAGATTATGTTGACCGAGGTCCAAGCTAACTGCCTGACGTCTGCGATCTGTTTCTTTCGACCGCTACTTACCGTTGTCGCCACCTATCCGCTCTATATCGGACATTTTCAAATGAAATAGTGTGTCAAAGTTTCAAAGCAATCAGTGAAGAACTTTTGGAGATTTAAGATTGTATGGAAATAAATATTTACATTTTTATTTATGTAGACAGAAGCACCACCTTCATGACACATATTATGTATATATTTTTTTTTTTTTTTAAACTGGAAAACTTTTGCAATACTTTCTTGACCTTAGTAACTCACAACATACAATCACCTATTTAATGGAGCTAAACATACCACTAGATTCTAGCTGCAGTTTGGTAGTGTGTGTAGAGTCTCCAGTTTGGAATGGGACAGTGAGGCTTGTGCACACAGTTCCATCTGTCAGCATACCTTGAAGAGTCATACAGCTAAGATTATGAGAACATTGTCACTTCACAACAAGGAGAGTTGTTATCATGGGAAGCTGCCCATTTTATTGATGTACACCATGATAATGTCATTCAAATAGTATTTTGCTATTATGAGATCCAAAATATTCAAAAAAATTACTTTCAGTGTTGGCCTGTGGTCATCAACACGTGCTGATGACTACAACCTACATGTTATGGCCTGCGGGTACAAAAAAAAAAAAAAAAAAAAAAAAAAAAAAAACAACCTGTATGTTGCATGTCCAGAGAACTATGTTGACCCAGACAGTATGTAATGATCTCCACATGATCAATTTGGCCTGTAGGCATCCAATATGAACAACAGTAAAAACCCTGCAAACACTAGTACACAAAGAAGATGAGCAAGAGCACTGAATATTCAGGCTTTTGGTTCTATTTCACTAATTTCGATACAAAATGATACTTTACCAACTTTGTCACAGTGTTGTGCACCTTGATATGATGTGTGTTCTTCTGTATTGACTTTAGACTAATTGTAAGTGTAAAAATCTTGAATGATAAATAATGCAGAATGTATATGTAATAGGAGTTTTGTATTGTAAGTGAAGCATATAATAAACACATTTTGACTTTATCTGCAGTAACTGTTTTAAAACTGTTATAGTTAAACATTATTTCTTGGACAACAAAACATTGTTTTCATTCTTAGCTGAACTTGGGAAATGATTAACAAGTGACACACAGCTCAAAAAATTTAATTTGCAACAATGCAAATAAATGGAGTAAAACTTGCTCTCACATGCAGGAGAAATCTTTAAATGAAAATTTTGAAATTCAGCATGGGACAACCTAGAAATCTTTTGATTAAACAAAATCCCCACATTGTTAACAATTTGAGTTACCTTGGATCAGTTTAAGCTTGCAGTTTGTTGTTGCAGCAACTCTCCTTACATTCTGGATGACTTTTGGATGCTAACTGTTGAAAAACCTTGGGCAGACAAGAACTATTACTACTCAGCTACCTTGTGGTCAGCATTTAAAGGATGAACAAAGTATATTGTAATGCATAGAGTGCGGGAGCATTGTATTTAATGTTTACCAGTAGCAGATTTTGATTCCATATATGTACAAAGGTGTTCTGTTCCAAACAGGTTTGCTCTATTTGGAGTATTGTTTTATTTTATTTCACAGTAAAATTAATTTTTAATTTCACAAGGCTTGCTCTTCATTCCTTCATTTCATTCAATACAGTACCACATGCATTCACAGATACGCAGGTGGTGCAAAGCTTATTTTGAGTAGTGTCACATCTCATATAAACATAAATTACAGGAAAGCACATTTGAAGAAAAATGAATAGTGAACTGCCATCTTTTTGTGAACAGTTTGTAAATAGTTTGTAAATCATGAAGTAAAATGAGATACTGTTTGGGCAACATTAGTTGCTTTAGATTCATGTTCTTTACTGGAACAGTGTATATAATAAAATGATTAGTCCTTGCATATGTTCAATAAGTTTTTGAGTTTGTTTGGGCCCCTCATTTTTGAAACCTTATTCTGAAGTTTCTGCATACGCAAAGTAGAGGCATATTTTAATACCACAGGAGGAATTTTACAGGTGGTTAGATGAACTGGAAGTTAAATCAGAAGTATGGTAGTTATTGATATGGTTCAGGGGCCCAGGTGAAGTGAAAAAGAAAGTGTCTCACTTTCTACTTCACTCGATTTGGGCTTTTGTGAACCATGTAAATAACTATTGTACATCTAATGTAACTTCCAGCTCATCCAACCATTTCTCATTTGATCAATGTGCTTTTGTTACAAAATGTATCCCTTTTTAGTATTTCATATTCTTCAAATTCCATCTCTTTCAGATCACTTCTGATTTCTTAGAACCAATTGCACTAGGCAGTTTCTTTGTGGTTGGCAGCTTTAAAAATTCCCTTACATATCTTGATTTAATTCATCCAAACCAGATTGCTGTAAAATATCAATTGTACATTTCCTCATCATCACATTTAGTTGTTCAGTTTTCTTGTAGAGGTCTACATTACTCCTGTTTCCATATTCACTATTGTGTTTTATTGACCGCAATATTTTTCGTAGGATTTTTCTGTCTATGTCCAAGTTTTACTGATTTCTTTAGGTTTCTTGTAATCTATGTTCATGAAAATTGAAAGAGTTTTTATATTTGTCATATTTTCTTTTTTTGTGCACCTGATCATTTACTGTTATCTTTCTGAGTTGTTCTTCCAATTCTCAGATCACATTTTCCTTAACGCAATTGAACAAAATGGGGGAGAGAATATCTCCTTGTCTAACATTCTTCACTCATGGAGAGCTTCAGATACTATTTCTAAAAATTTAACTTTAATGATTCTTATGCAAAATTAATTTTTAATGACATGTAATGTGCCTTGAATTATTGTTTCCGAGTAAATCCACCAGTCTGTATGAATGAAAGTCATCTTCTTTGATATGGAGGACATGGCTGAACACTGGATGAAAGTTACATTAAACGAGAGAAATGAAATAGTCTGCCATCATATCATATTTTGTGTATCTCACATTATTTCCTTGAGGCAATTACATTGTTAGATGGTGACTGACTGTTACTGCTGGCAAGTGGCAACTACCATTGTCTGCATTGCAGTGGTCTGCATGGAGTCCTTGTTTGAAAGTAATACATATGAGATAGACAACATTATGAAAAGCATAGATTGCTACTCATCATTAGGTGGAAATATTGAGTCAGAGACAGGCAAAACAAAGAGACTACTAAAAACATAAGTCTGGCCCTAGCAGTCAGAGACAATGGTAATGTGTGAATGTCATCTATTTCAGGAGGCCTTCTGGCCAAAAGCTTATGTGTTTAGCAGTCTTTTTGTTGTGCCTGTCTGCGACTCAGTGTCTCTGCTCTATAGTGAGTAGCAATCTATCCTATTCGTAATGTTGTCATTATTCCAGCCTGGATTTTCCATAGCATGTGGATAACATAGCATGTTCAGCGTCTCCTACCAGGAGCTGAGTTGTAACCTTCCATGCATACACAGGGTCACTGGTGCTGTTGCTGAATGTTGCTGTGGCTGGCAGTCAAACCAGAATTGCTGCTGAACAGATTATGCACTATGTTTTTGTTTCTCTCTACATCTAATGACAACACGCACTGGGTTCCAGGCTGTACTTAATTGCAAGCCTCAGTCCCATTTATTAGGTGATTCACAGTGTGAATGTGTATTTCCTTCTTTATCACACAGACCCAAAAAGACAGCATTGAGGATATAATCTAGGGCCTTTCACACATCATCCAATATCCTATACTAAAGCAGAGCTCTGGTGTTGGAAGGTTTACCGGGTTGGTTCAGGCAGGGCTGTTCTGTGAATAACATCCCTGGTGTTGATAAGTAACTGAAAGGGTTAAAAACAAATAAGTTTCCAGGTCTGGACTGAAGCCCACTTCACTTTTACAGAGAGTATTCTATGCCATTGGCCTCTTTCTTAGCTTGCATGTATTGCAAATTTCTCACAGAGGGCAAAGTTGTAAGTGATGGGGAAAAAAGTGTAGATGATATATAAGAAGGGTAAAAGAATGGACCCACAAAATTACACACTCATTTGCTTAACATTGGTTGCTGTGGAATTCTTGAACATTCTAAGTTTGAATACAGTAAATTTTCTTGAGACAGAAACACTTCTGTTCACAAATCAGCAGAGATTTTGAAAGCATCACTCCTGCAAATTTCAGCTTGCCCTTTTCTCGCACAATATCCTGCAAATCATGGATGAAAGGCAACAGGCACATTCCACATTGCTAGATATCTGGAAAGCATTTGATACGGTGCCCCACTGCAGATGGTTAACTGTGATCCGAGCATACGGATTAGGTTCCCAGATATGCGAAGGAGTGCCATAGGGAAGTGTGATAGGGTCACTCTTGTACTCTATATGCAAACGTGAACCGATATACAGGGTGTTACAAAAAGGTATGGCCAAACTTTCAGGAAACATTCCTCACACACAAAGAAAGAAAATATGTTATCTGGACATGGTCCAGAAACGCTTACTTTCCATGTTAGAGCTCATTTTATTACTTCTCTTCAAATCACATTAATCACGGAATGGAAACACACAGCAACAGAACGTACCGCGTGACTTCAAGCACTTTGTTACAGGAAATGTTCAAAATGTCCTCCGTTAGCGAGGATACATGCATCCACCCTCCGTCGCATGGAATTCCTGATGCGCTGATGCAGCCGTGGAGAATGGTGCATTGTATCACAGCCGTCCACAATACGAGCATGAAGAGTATCTACATTTGGTACCGGGGTTGCGTAGACAAGAGCTTTCAAATGCCCCTATAAATGAAAGTCGAGAGGGTTGAGGTCAGGAGAACGTGGAGGCCATGGAATTGGTCCGCCTCTGCCAATCCATCGGTCACCGAATCTGTTGTTGAGAAGCGTACGAACACTTCGACTGAAATGTGCAGGAGCTCCATCGTGCATGAACCACATGTTGTGTTGTACTTGTAACGGCACATGTTATAGCAGCACAGGTAGAGTATCCCGTATGAAATCATGATAATGTGCTCCATTGAGCATAGGTGAAAGAACATGGGGCCCAATCAAGACATCACCAACAATGCCTGCCCAAATGTTCACAGAAAATCCGTGTTGATGACGTGATTGCACAATTGTGTGCGGATTCTTGTCAGCCCACACATGTTGATTGTAAAAATTTACAACTTGATCACGTTTGAATGAAACCTCATCAGTAAAGAGAACATTTGCACTGAAATCAGGATTGACACATTGTTGGATAAACCATTCGCAGAAGTGTACCCGTGGAGGCCAATCAGCTGCTGACAGTGCCTGCACACGCTGTACATGGTACGGAAACAACTGGTTCTCCCGTAGAACTCTCCATACAGTGACGTGGTCAACGTTACCTTGTACAGCAGCAACTTCTCTGACGCTGACATCAGGGTTATCGTCAACTGCATGAAGAATTGCCTCGTCCATTGCAGGTGTCCTCAGTGTTCTAGGTCTTCCCCAGTCATGAGTCATAGGCTGGAATGTTCCGTGCTCCGTAAGACGCCAATCAATTGCTTCGAACGTCTTCCAGTCGGGACACCTTCGTTCTGGAAATCTGTCTCGATACAAACGTACCGCGCTACGGCTATTGCCCCGTGCTAATCCATACATCAAATGGGCATCTGCCAACTCTGCATTTGTAAACATTGCACTGGCTGCAAAACCACGTTCGTGATGAACACTAACCTGTTGATGCTACATACTGATGTGCTTGATGCTAGTACTGTAGAGCAATGAGTCGCATGTCAACACAAGCACCGAAGTCAACATTACCTTCCTTCAATTGGGCCAACTGGCGGTGAATCGAGGCAGTACAGTACATACTGACGAAACTAAAATGAGCTCTAACATGGAAATTAAGCGTTTCTGGACACCTGTCCACAAAACATCTTTTCTTTATTTGTGTGTGAGGAATGTTTCCTGAAAGTTTGGCCGTACCTTTTTGTAACACCCTGTATAGGGTGAGCAGCAGTCTGTGACTGTTTGCTGATGATGCTGTAGGACACGGGAAGTATCATCATTGAGTGACTTCAGAAGTATACAGTATGACTTTAGACAGATATTTTATTTGGTGTGATAATGGCAGCTTGCTCTAAATGTAGAAAAATTTAAGTTAATGCAGATCAGTAGAAAAAACAACTGTTTGGTGTTTGAATACAGTATTAGTTCTGTGTTGCTTCACAAGATCATATCAATTAAATATCTAGGTATAATGTTGTAATACGATATGAAATGAAACACGCACATAAGGATGTTAGTAGGGAAGGTCACTGGTAGGCTTCATTATATTGGCAGAGTTTTAATAAGTGTGCCTCACCTACGGAGGAGACGGCGTATTTGTATTAAAGGAAGACATCAAAGCAATTCAGAAATGTGGTACTAGTTTTGTTACTGGTAGTTTCAGTCAACATGTGAGTGATGAGTGTTGCAGAGATGCTTCGTGAACTCTAAAGGGAATCCATAGAGGAAAGACGATATTCTTTTTGTGAACCATTATTGAGAAAATTTGGAGAACAGGCATTTGCAGCTTACTGCAGAATGATTCTACTGCTGCCAACATATGTAACATGTAAGGGCGATGAAGATAAGATAATAGAAATTGGGGCTCTTATGTGGGCATATGGACAGTTGTTTTTCCCTTGCTCCATTTGCAAGTGGAATAGGAAAGGTAATGACTAGTAGTGGTACATGGTACCCTTCATCATACACTATGCAGTGGGTTGTGGAATGTGTATGTGGATGTATATGTAGATGGTGGATCTGATCTGGGGGCTGATTCAGATATTTTTTAGTTAATATGTTGCCAGTGAACAGTATTTTGAGCTGCCTAAAAGGACAAAAAAATAAAATACAATTACCTGCCTGAATCTGTTCATCACCCCGTTCACATGGTTCTGTAAATTGGCTGGCTCAACTGGTTAACTACCTAATTATCCTCAGCAATGTATCAAAAGTTCTTAATTTCCCAATAACATAATCTCTGGTATAAGACACAGTTCTGTGACATCTGGCTCTGTTTTATTTGTTCATGATCTGTCAAGATGTTACCAAAGTTTTAATAATGATTAGTAGCTGTAGCTTGTTGCTTTCTGGTTGAAAACTTGCCTGAATTATATGCACATTATATATGGTCTTCACCCTACTGTGTGTTACTTTCTCTGTTTCTACAAATATTGGGTTTGCTTCTTGTAATGTAAGTGTTGCCATATTATTTTTTGAAGACAACTAAAGAAATCAGTCTTTACATGAAAACAGACTATGCATAAAAAGTCTGTTTACAAGGGTGAAAGGCAACAGGAGTTGAACATTGTTGTTGTGGTTGTCTTCAGACTGATGACTGGTTTGATGCAGTTCTTCACATTACTGAAATCTGTGCAAGAATCTTCAGTTCTGAATAACTACTGCAACCTGCATCAATTTGTACCTGCTTGCTGTATTCATGTCTTGATCTCCATCTACAATTTATACCCATCTCCCGTTCCTGCCCCCACACTTCCTTCCATTACGTCAGCGTATGTTCTATCAGCCAATCCCTTCTTTTAGTCCAGTTGTGCCTCATTTCTATTTCATACCACCTCATTATTTACTCAGTCTACGCATCTAATCTTCAGTATTCTCCTGCAGCATCACATTTCAAAAGCTTGTATTGTCTTCTTGTCTAAAAAGATTATCATCCACATTGACTTTCTGTACAAGACTATTTTTAGATGAATATCTAATCGTAAATTTATGTAACATATTACCAGATTCTTCTTTTATCATAAATACTCTTTGTTCTGTATAGCAGCATGCATTTATATCCTCTCTACAAATCAAAAAATTCTTTGCTGTGAAGTAAAATCTAAACAGTAAACAAAATAAAGATAACATTTTCTTTGCACGTCTGTCAAATCAAACTCTATTGGGCATCAGTGAATACCGTGTTGCTCCACCCTGTCATTAGAACATGCTTATATTCTTGTAGACATACCATCCACAAGCTCTTTACATTCTTTGACAGTGCCTCTCCTGACCCAGAGTGCGAACGATGAACCTATCACCAAAATGTAGACTCTGTGGCTGGTAAATGGGTTGTAGGGTCCTATTTTGATACAGTACAGCCTTTGAGTCTCCAAGTTATACAACCAAAAAGATAACTGACCCACCTCTGTGCTGAACCCTGGAAACAGCATGCCTGATATGTCAGATCAGTCCTGCAGTTTGTGGTGGAGAGAACCAAAAACCATTGACCCAAGTTCCTTTCTAACAAGGAACCCTTTGAGCGTGAGGCTGCAAAAGGGGAACAATGTTCACGGCATTCAATTCCCCACCTATTGTCTACCATGCAATCATAATATGGCTGCTAATAGAAACAGGGGGCGGGACTGGAGGTATCCATTGGTGATCACAGCATGAGTTTCTGGAACATAGTTCAACTGTTTAGTTGGTGAGTAACTCCTAATATTGCTACAATGCTAGTGGTGTTCACACAAAACAGAGCAATGACAATGATAAAAAATGCAAAAATTGCATTGTATGTAGAACAACAGTTGTCAAAGTTAACATTTCATCAGAAAGGCACAAGGAATTTTGCAGAGTGAGAAAAAAGTGGTGGATGACATAAGAGTTTCTGCAAGAAGAGTAAGTGGAATGTGTGGTGTCATGTATGCTCGACTTTGTAGACAATGTACTTGAGGCATACAATGATGGTGATAGATGCATAACAAGTGGAAGTGATATTGACAGCCATTCTTGTTGGATACAAAGCCATAAATCGTCATCAGTGATATGTAATAAAGGACATTTGTTGTCCAAGGAATGGGTACTAAACATAATTATGTACATGGAAGATCGTCCACAGCCTAGTAAAAAAAAATAATTATCAACAGATTTTTGAATAAGTCCACAGCAATATGACATATGACCATGTAGTGCATAAGAAAAACTATGGGTACTAAAGGGAGAACAAGCTGCGCTTTACAAAAAACTGGTATTCACACATTTCAAGGATGCTTGATGCAGTTTACGGGATGTGCAAGATAGTGACCTACTACGTTGTACACATCAAATTGCCTGCAACATAAGAGTACAGTGATTTCAAAAGAATCAGTGGGTGGTTACATAACTTTAATAGTACCACAGAATTGGAAGACGTAAGGTAATGAAATTTTAAACAAAGTGTTAACTTGGGATGCACAGCAAATTATAGAATTGGTCTGAAAAGTTGTAGATGAGGTATACAAACTTATCCCATCTGTAAGTAAGGAGTACGTTTTCAACTCCAACCAATTGGGATTTTAAAAGGCAATGCATGCGAAAGGAACCTTGGAAATTAGAGGTACCGAGAGAGTTGTACCAATATCAACTAACATCAATGCCTTAATGCATGCCGACTGTTAATCTGGATGGTAAATTGGCTGGAAGCTATTTATTGTGCTGCGAGAAGTTGGCAGTGCTGCTCTGCCCCTTACAATTCTTTCTCATGTGTGTGACCTTGCAAGAGCAATAGGGAATAATTATCTCATAGCGAGAAAGAGTGAGGAAAAGAGTGTAAGAGAACAACTACTGTGGTATGAGCACTGATTTTGGCCAATAGCTGGTCAAAATAATTTGTTTTGCTTGATTCATGGTCTGCTTGTAAACAGCATTATTCTTTAGAGCAAACTATTCATCCTGAAAAGTGTGAGACATTGCAATTCATACCATCTGGGAACCATTGGACAAATCCAGCCTCCGAATGTTTTGTTTTTTCTGTGCCTGTAAAACATATCATCACACTATATGTAGCTACACCTCAAAGGATAGCCAGTTTCACAATAAGCTCCATAACAAACTGTTTCACATTTGGTTGCATGCCGTCATATTCCATCACTTCTCATCACCCCATTACATCAATATGATTCTATATGCATTCTTTATACCCAGCTGAGTGTCCTGCACAGTTTGTAACTCCCATGGAGTTCACAATCGATCTTGATGATGTGAACCCTTGTGATCACTGTGGCATGCCATTTCTCATTCGGTGTTCATGATGCAAGTTGATGTTTGTTGACGACGTCCATTTTTTGAAGTGTAATATGTGCAACCCATACAAGATTGAGCACTGCACCTCCCGGACACTCATTTTCTGTTGCTGTCCTGATGCACATGTTGAGTCATTGGAAGGTAATATTTTTCCTGTCATAATTGTTAACACTTTCAAATGAGCTGTACTAAAGATTGAACTTGCGACCTTGCACTCAAAGTGTTCCACATAAGTGTTCCCAAAATAATTTGTTTTGCTTGATTCATGGTCTGCTTGTAAACAGCATTATTCTTTAGAGCAAACTATTCATCCTGAAAAGTGTGAGACATTGCAATTCATACCATCTGGGAACCATTGGACAAATCCAGCCTCCTTCTTCAGGAGTTGCAATACTGGGCAGTTTGGAAACAATTCTTTGAGGTGTTTTGTAACACTTTTATGACTAATTTTCTGGACAGCTAAAAGTTAACTATAAACACAAACAGTACAAAAATTGTGTTGATATATAAACTGGATGGACTACTGAGATCAAACCTGAAGATAAGAGATACAAATATAAAGCAGAATGCCTGTGTGTGTGTTCAGGACCAGCACTGTGAGGTTTATAATGGTTTTTCCTGCCCCTGACATACAGGTTGGCTTGCATGACAGGCATATTGTGTGGGAGCAATATCGACCTGCCATACTAACTTTTGCAGGGCAGCCTACATGTCAGGGACAAGTAACATTTTTCCAGGCCCCGACATGTAAGCTTCCCCTGTATGACGGGTATGTTGTATTGGAGTAGTACTGACATACTTTATCAACCTGCTCTGCATGATGGCATGTGCACCAGGGGCAAATAAATGATTTTCAAGGCTCTGATGTGTAGCCTGCACTGCATGGGAGGTGTATTGTTGGAGCAGTATTGGCATGCTTTATTGAATTGTATTGCATAGCCTACATGAGCCAATGGTGATATAGACAGAGCGAGGGGGAGGAGGAAATGGACAGAGGAAGGGGAGGAATGGGTAATGCATGAGGCATGTGGAAGGTGTAAAGGGTTGGTGGGCATGTGGAAAAGGAAGAGGGAGAGGTGGAGATGCAAAGAGGGGAGAGAGGATATGGTCATTGTAGGGTCAATGTTGGAAACAGAAAAGGGAAATAAATCAAAAGCATTAGAGATTAGATATAGAGGGGATCACAAAGACATTCTGAGCTGAAATAAAATCCAGTAAGCAGGTACTGAAAGAAAGTATGAAAACAATGACATTGATTAACAGCTTATAGCACAGCAAAATTAAATTATTTGGACACCTACCCTGAAGAGCCAAAACATTATGACCACTGCCCACTGCAAGATTCACTGTCACCTAGGGGTATTGTGGGCACATGACATGATAAATAGGGTGTATAAGTGAATTTGGATTGTAGAGATTGGACTGAGACTCAATGGAAACATGTCATCTGGTTGGATGAATCACGTTTCTTGTTACACCAGCTTGAAGGCTGAGTCTGGATACACTGTTATTGAGGTGAGCAGCTGCACAAAACATGCACCACACCATGGAGGCAGGCTAGTCATGGCAGTATTATGCTATTGGGTGGGAAATAATGTATTTTGACTTCTGTTGTTCAGTTCCTCTTGATCTAATCTTCCTTATATTCCCAATCCCTGACCGAGATATCTTTTTCTCCGCACTTCCTTATTAGTAATTCTCTTTCCTCTCTCGGAGCAACTCAATTTTCTCAGACTTCCAGTCTTGATTATATTCACTGTTATCTTTATATTCATTTTTCGTAACATATTACCTGTTGTTTTTGCAAGGAGCTTTATTTATCTCTTTGCACGAGCTTCCGGTTTTCTTCTTCCAAATCCCCTCTGTTTCACCCAAGCTCCATCTCTGTGAGGAAGAATCTGATATTCTGGAAGCTTGAAATGGCCTGTCATTCCATGTATGTTTCATGTTATAGGTAACTGTTACTTTGATCATCAGCTGTTTGATTTTCTGTCATATAATTTGGTAAATAAACTGATGCCATTAGTGATGATACCATTTCATTATGATTTTCATTGGCTATTACATCTTTTAGTGTAAAGTAACTAACATTTCTTTTGCATTATGGCTTTGTTGCTGAATGTTCTTTAACTCTGTTCAACTATATCTGTACTGCTATAACAATAACACAATAAATCTACTGCATAAAAAGTTTACATTTATTATCACCATATTATATAATTTAATGAATTTAATATTATAAATGTTCATCTCTTCATAAATTTTTGCACATAAATTACAGCTTTGTGGTCAAAAGCTTTTACGCAAAAGATGGTGATGGGCTTAGCCTTGTCTTCAAGCCAAGAGATCTTGTTGGTATTGAGCAATCAGACTGTGAGCATGTACCCAGTTTCCATGTGGTGCACATAGTGAAACACATTCTTGTCATTGTCAAGGTAAGGGAAGGGGTAAAAGAAATGGGATTCTTGATTACCTTCTCCTTTCTTCCATACTTTATCCCATTAAGTTTTTCACTTATCCTGTCTTACTTTCTACTACCAAGATAATTGCAACCATTTTTAGTGAATTGTGAGTGGTAACGGTTTTTACATTGTGTGACCAAAATTGTGTGTTGTGTGTGGTGTCAGGCTTTACATCCTAGGCCACGTAAGTGCTGGAATAACATGGCAAGACCATAAATTTAGTTTCTGTCAGAATGGAACATTGGAGAGAAATGGGCAAGGACATGATTGAATGGGCTGAAGTTGAGATTTCATAGGTTTTACATGTGTACAGATCCATTATTAGTGAAGTGTTTCATGATCATACACCTGCCAAGAAGATGCTGCTCACAAGAATCTGTGTACAACATCGTTTAGAGTAATGTCCAAGAGGCTTATATAAAGTAATTAGTCAAAAGTACATGGTGTGGTACTTGTATGTGATATTTTGTGTGCTACTTTCCTGTTTTGGACACAGTCCATTAATTTTTGTCAGTAGCATAATTGTTGCAGGTTTTTATGAAACAATTTAACACAGTATATGCTCCTTAAAATGTGATGACAGTTTCTAGTTGGGTATTTTGTATCATGATGGTAATGCCCATATAAAAAGCAAATAATATAGCACTGTAGATCAAATGATGATATGTAGCTCTGCTAGAAGTAGTATACTGAAAGTGCAGACTGTAACACCACTGAATATTTTTGAGATCACTAGAGTTTTGTCAGCACACAGTATCACTTTGCCTAAAATTGTGGCAACAACTGTTGATCAGACTTGAGGAAGAGTAGAAATAAACTCTACCTTTATTGTATCAGAATATAGATCAGTGCCTTCTTCACACACTAAATGTAGCTAAGTAGCTAAAATAGCTAAAGGAGACACTACATATTATTCAGCTACATGGCTAGCATTGTTAGAACAAACAACAATTGATGCCTGAGCATGTTGGCCACACATTTTATATGTTCTTAATCACAATTTTTGCTACTATATTTAATGATTGCAAAGAACTGTCTTATAATTTATTAATTTGAGTGAACGACAGAAGCAGCACACATTTTTATTTACGTTTTGTCACAAGTAATTTTTTGTTGTGGTCTTCAGTTCTAAGACTGGTTTGTTGCAGTTCTCTACTCTTCTCTACCCTGTGCAAGCCTTTCCATCTCTGAGTGACTGTTGCAACCTACATCCTTGTCAATCTGCTTACTGGATTCTTCTCTTGGTCTCCCTCTTCAGTGTTTACTCTCCACACTTCCCTCCAAAACTAAATAGGTGATCCCTTGACATTTCAGAATGTGTCCTATGAACCAATCCCTTCTTTTAGTCATGTTGTGCTACATGTTTCTTTAATCACCATGTCTGTTCAGTACCTCCTCATTAGTTACATGATCTGCACATCTTGTCATCAGCATTCTTCTGTTGCACCATATTTCAATACCTTCTATTCGCTTCTTGTCTAAACTGTTTATCATCCATGTTTCAGTTCCATAAGGCTACAGCACAGACAAATACATTCAGGAAAGACTTCCTAACACAGGTTTATATTCGATATTAAGAGATTTCTCTTCTTCAGAAATGCTTCCCTTGACATTGCCAGTCTACGCTTTATATCCTCACTATTTCTGTCATCGTCAGTTATTTTACTGCCCAAATAGTAAAGCTCACCTACTGTTTTTAATGTTTCATTTCCTTACCTAATTTCCACAGCATTACCTGGTTTAATCAGAGTACATTCCATTATCCTTGTTTTGCTTTTGTTGTTGTTCATCTTATATACTCTTTTTATGGCAGTGCCCATTCCATTCAGCAGCTCTTCCAAGTCCTTTGCTGTCTCTGACTGTATTATAATGTCTTCGGTAAACCTCAAAATTTTTATTTCTCCTCCCTGAAACTTATTCTTGCTCCGAATATTTCTTTGGTTCTTTTACTTCTTGCTCACTGTACAGATTGAATAACATTGGCATAGGCTACAACCATGTCTCACTCACTACTCAATCACTGCTCTCCTTTTATATCTCTCAATTCCCTAACTGCCATCTAGTTTCTGTACAAGTTATAAATCATCTTTCACTCTCAGTATTTTACTCGCGTTACCTTCAGAACTTCAAAGAGTGTATGCCAGACAACATTCTTTCTCTAAGTCTACAAATCCTATAAACATAAGGTTGCCTTTCCTCAACCTATCTTCCAAGGTTAGTCATAGGGTCAGTACTGCCTCACGTATTCGTACATTTCTCTGGAATCCAATCTGATCTTCGCCAGGATGGGCTTCTATCAGATTTACAGTCTTCTGTAAATAATTTATGTTAGTATATTGCAACCATTGCTTATAAAACTGATAGTTTAATAATATTCACACCTGTCGGCACCTGCTTTATTTGCAATTGGACTTATTACATTCTTCTTGAATTATGAGGGTATTTCTCCATGCAACGAAGTGGAATAGTTTTGTCGTGGCTGGCTCTCCCAAGGATATCAGTAGTTCTGACGGAATGTCATCTACTCCAGGAGCCTTGTTTTGACTTAGGTCTATCAGTGCTCTGTCAAATTCTTCTTGCAGTATCATATCTCCACCCTCATCTTCATCACACACTCTTCCCTTTCTATAACATTGCCTTCAAGTTCATTTCCCTTTTATAGTCCTTTAATATACTCCTTGCACATTCCAGCTTTCGCTTCTTTTCTTAGTACTGGTTTTCCATCTGATTTCTTGAAATTGATACAGTGCCTTCTTTTTTCACCAAAGACCTCTTTAATTTTATTATAAACGATATATATCTTTCCCCTAATTATATGTTGGTGGTGGCCACTTATCTTACCTTTGGGAGCCACAAAATTATGGAGCTGTTTTGAAGAGGGCCTTATTTTTTGACTAATAATTAACTTCAATGAAGAAAGACTATTTTTAAAAATAATATTATTGAACTATTTTATTACACAAGAAGAAACTGTAAGTTACATTTGTGATTTGCTTTTTCAAGCATTTACTTTTGCTGTGAGCTCTTGGAAATCTTACTGACAATTGGTGAGTGCAGTTCACACAAGTTCACTTACATGTTCATCAGATAGAACAGATCGATATTTAGATTTGATAGACTTGAGTATCACATACAAGTGATTCAAAGAATAGAGATCAATCTCTTGGTGCTCTCTCCTGTTAGTGGATACTCTTTTTCTTCTGGAACCTTCCTCCAAAATTTACCACTTGAACAACTGCTATGTTTCAGACCCTTTAGTGCTTCGACCTCTTGAGCTCCAACTGTACAGCTGCTTAATTCTTAATAATTGATGGTGAAATGGGACAGCCGCCTTCCATAGTATCAACAGGGAAAGGATTTGCAAAGAATGAAAATGAAGGGTTAAGTGCCCTCAAATCACTAAATCTGACACTTATTAGTGAGGTCATACATTATAGTTAAACAGTCTAGTATTTGCACCTGAATTAAAGGAAAGTAATTTCTTCAAGCATGTGAAACAAGCAAACATATTATTCTCAGGTTATTTTTGAAAGAATCATAATTTGATATGAAATCTGAACACAGACTGCACTAAGTCAGAAATAAGATTCTCTCTTCCTTGTAATGATGTGTTTAGTGTCTGTAAATGCTGAACATCAACCGTAAAAAAGGCCATATCGAATGGCCATTGTGGCTCATCAAGCTGAGGGAAAGATTTCCCTTTTTCTTGCAGACATTGCATGATTGAACCCAGTAGTTGAAAAAAATCTGCGTATATCCTTACCTACTTATAGTCATCTCATTAAACAATACCAAGACATATCATCAGGAAGGTCATCATTGCTGATTTCTTCTGTGAAGGATTTGGATTAGGTCTAAGAGCTCTTCCCCCACCTCCAAGTCATTTGATACATATCTTACAAATATGGCAAGTTACTGTTCATCTTTGATATCCGTAGACTCAACCAAAGCCAGACTCATTGCTGAGCAGTCATTCATATATTTTTGCAAGTTTCTTGCAATATCACCACTAATACCAGAAACTCATGTCTGTATTGTATGTCTAGAAGCAGGAATTTTGTCAACCAGTTTTTGTAGTCTCTTATTTTCAGGGTCCAAAATAGAAACAGCTTGAGCAATATTGATTTTTAGTATGTTATCCATCCTCAGCAAACATTTGCATAAAAGAAATTTAACTTTTTAACCTTTTTTGGGCACTTAGTGCCCTTCTTCAGAAGGTTATACAAATCACATTATTTGCAAGTTCAACAATAAGATGCATATAGCAAAATGCTATGGTCATATGGTTCATAGTGCCTGTACAAACATTTTTGTCTAGGCACTCTGAGCTAAATGACCATGACATAAAGTGCTTCAGAGTGGGTTTCCAGAACAATGAATCATACCACTTAACAGGAATGACAAAATTTGTTTCAGCCTATTACAGTGACTTTGCTGTAGACTGAACAACTTTTTCTGTAGCTATCAACAAGGTTTACAGAAGCCACGATTGTGCGGAACCAAGTTGCTCCAAAAGGCAGTAGACAGCAGAGCACAGATTGACACCATCTTTCTTGACTTTGGAGAGCATTCAGTACAGCCCCACACCATTGCCTGTGAACAAAATAAGAGAGTTAAGGTGGAACAATGAAATAAATCTAGCTGTGCAGAAGGCTAATGTCATACTCAGATGCATTTTAGAATTTTCCATTTTAACGTGAGACAAAGATGTGGTTGTGAAACGTCAATAAAACATCATTATTTGGCTCAACAAACAAAATTTGTGATGAAAGCACAAGTTGTACTATGCATTTTGGGAGCAGGTTCTCATATTCAGGTAATATATACAAGAATCTTTAACAAATGTTATTACTGTAATTGTCAGACCGAGCGGTTTGCTTCTTACTTTACATTCAGTTCTGTTCATATTCTATTGGCACTATTGAATCCACAAACTTGACTCCTTCTGCCATCAACTGACACACCTCAGTCACATGTTCTGATGCATGTTTGCTAGGAAATGTTGATTGGCATCCTGGTGCAAGTATCACATGAGTCAGCAGTGTACTGCGCTGGTTTTCTTGCAGCAATGTAAAAATGTATCACTAATATGCATGAGTATTCTCCATGCTTATTGGGTGGTGATAAATCGCTTCTGTATGCAGGGGGCAGTTGAATAACCAGTTTACATAGCAGTAGTAGTTACGCTTGTTATGTTGTCCTGAGGATTGAGGGAGTTGTTTGTAGTACCCTAACAGAGCTTCTAAAGTAAGTACTTGAGCCATATGTGAATTGGCCATTCAAGGTATTCCCACCTAACTGCTATGCAAAAACATTTCCAATGCTTCAAACAAGTCCAGTTTCTTGCATTTGTGAGGTGTATGTAATACTTCAAAGTGTTGATTGACTTCAGTCAGTGGACGCCCAGTATCACAGACATTTTTGTGCTAATTACTTCTTATTTAAAATTCCTCCCCATCTGTCATATATATTTAGCATCACATTCATCCATATTTCTGGTACCTCTAAGGTGGTATAATTTGTTTGGAATTGCATAATATATTTCTTTGTTAGACTAGGGATTAAGCTGTTCCTGTGAATTTGTTATAAGACTTTTCCAGTATTCTTCTGATTGGACCTGGTATGGATGTGTGCTGACCCGTTATTGGTATACTAGTGCCATCAATAACAGAACAGTTTTTAAAGAGTGGTCCAGTGTTCCATGTAAATCATTTATTATGTAGGCCAAGAACAAGAATAGAGAAGCATCAACATTTGTGGGACACTATATTTATTGTCTCAGCATTCCTAATTTAGTCACGTTCCTATCATATCATTTGTTAATACAATTCTTTGTTTTCTCTTGTTAAGATATGACTCTATTTGCGCAAGGTAAAAGCCTTTTACGCCATGTCTTTTTACTTTCCCTAGTAGAATTTTGTGATCTACACAACTGAAGGCCTTAGCAAGATCACAGAAAATGTTGATTGGGCAATTTTTCTTGTTTAATTTCTTGAGATTATATATTGCATTCTCAATATATTGCCACTGGAAGTCAAACTGAGGTGCTGTTAAAAAGTTTATTCCTAGAAAAGGTTTTTGATGGTACGGGAAGGATGTGGGTCTATAATTAGAAATCACTTGCTTATCTCACTTTTGTAAATGGCTGTTACTATAACGTACTACAGTCTTTCAGGAAATATTACTGAACTCACTGAATGGCTACATAGGTAGCTCAGTGGGGCAGTACTAAGTCAATGACATCCTGCCATTGTCATATGAGTTACTGCTTTTGAATGACCTAATGATTTTTTGTGACCTTATTAGCATATGATGTGGCGAAACTGCTATCTGATGGTAGAGTAATGCAATGCCTGTCTAAATAAGTGTAATGAGTTTGCTTTTGAGGGTCTGTTTTCAGTCTCTGTGTTTATAGTTACTGACGTGAAGAACTGACTGTATAGTAGCTATTTATTTGAATTTAGTATCAGGGAGCAGATGTAATTTGCATTGCTAAGTTTATTTGTTTTGTAGCTCATAATTGAATTTTTGTGCATATTTTTTTTTTACAACATGATAAATAACTTCGCAATATTGATTGTTGTTCCACTTTACTTCTGATTAGATTACTTTTTGATCAGAGCTAGCCTGGTGCATTAAATAAAGCTCTCTCTTCAAGACACAAGCTAACTCTGATCCTAGAAGTTAGTCACCCTTTGTCTCAGCTTTCACTGTAACTTTTTATGGCTCATAATAAGGAAAGCTTAGGAATATTCATAAAAATAATTAAATTTTTCATCTTTTGTGTATTCTTGATAAACTCCTTCCAGTGGTTCATTCTTTAAACTTCCCCTGAATAGTCTAACTGAGTCAGTATGTGTGGTTCTGTGAACCTATATGTTTCCCTTCTTGTTTACACAATTGATAGAGATGCTTTTTTACTGCCATCATGGTCAGATAAAGCATTTGTTATTGGACTCAAATCTGTTTCATGAAAGACAGTTGGAGTTAGAAATAAATTATCAATTATGGTTGCATTATGCCTTTTTATTCTGGTTAGGAATGCTACTGTGGGGATCAAACCAGAACTGTGTGTCAGTAACTCTGTCTCACAGTTATTTCTATATCTTATTTGTATCCTCTCTGGCTGCTTAATGAAGTGTAGAACATTTGCAGTTGAAGGTATGTACATTGCCAGAACCTCTCTCTTGTATGTTTACAATCCTGTCACAGGAGTTCATCATTCAAAAGAGCTATTCAGTGCAGTACTCATGTAGGTCTGTGGTGTGGAAATTTACTTCACTTTTGTATACTATGCCTACAGTAATGTGATATTAGCTTGTATCCATCTAACTGGATTCATTCTCTTTCAGAGACTTCCAAATGATGTTCTTTCACACACAACACGTATTTAGAAATACATCTGTGTCTACTTACACAGTATGTGTACACAGAGAAGTGGATGTTATAGGGGTCATATGAAACTACCACATGTTTGGGTTTCTTCCCATCATACACACATTCATACATGCAAACATATAAGTAGCACAGGAAGAATGGCTGCTTAAATGTCTTGGTTGAATCTTGTCCATTCAGGCTCTATGATATAAATGCATAGAGGGCTGAAGAATATCCCCAGATTCTCATCACTTAATACTAGTTCCTGAAATTGTAAAATTAGGATTTCATGTGGTAAATCTTAAGACTTCTGCCAATTAAGGTTTTTCAATATTTCCACGGTGCTGTCCCACAAATCACCAAACTTGTGACCATTATCACTGCTCTTCTTTGTGGCCCTCTTCTGTGTTTTTATTTCTTTATAGGGCTGCTTGTTGGTGACTTTAAACTAACTTTAAAATGTACCTCTCTGACTTGGTCTTCCCTCTCCTATTCTGGTGTAGGATGTGGTTGATATGTCTCCAGTTCTGAATTGCAACATTAGGTACAACCAGATATATTGTGTTGCAGCTAACAACAACCCATTCAGCTTTTTGTTCACATGGCCAACAGCTATGGTAAGTCAGGCCTGATCGTAGAGCTGCAAAACACTCCACAAATCTACTCTAATGTGTGCTGTTGCTTCTTGTATTCCTTATATGTCTTCTTTAATAATGGTGTGTAATGAGCAGAACAATACCCAAAAATGTATAATTGTCTGTACAGTTAGTATAATTTCTCAATTACAGGGTAGTAATAAAAATAAAAGTACAAACTGTCACAAAACACCTTAATGTTAAACGGGAAGGACTTAAGAAGCCATGTCAATTGAATGTAATTAATGTTTTTAATTTTTTTCTTTGGTGTAGACCTAGCGAATGTTAAATGTTAGTTCACTGCACAAAGTGACTTTTAATTGGATATTGAAAATATTGGATTGTGTAATGAAAAGTATTGCACAAACTCTAACAGTTACCAGAATGAAATATCAGTCAGGTTCTGATACAGGCGATAGGTATAGCATTGAGCAAAGATATTTTCATATGAGGGCTGAATCGTTAATACTGGGCAACTATTCATTTACAACTTCTATAAAATGGACACATGTTTCAAAGTTTTACTGTCCTTCAAAATAGTCTTCTAAATCATATGTAACCTAGCAATCTGAAAGTTGTAGGATACCATTAGCAGTGTCAGTTGTGTTTATAATGCAAGTGGAGCAATCTGTTGCCCAAAGAATCTGCGTAACAGTTCTGAAGCGAATGCCATGAAGTGCATATTTGAATTTAGGAATCAAGTTGATATCACAATGGCTTAGTCCAGTGAATGTTTTGGGTGGTACAACACTTCCCAGCCCCATCGACTGAACAAATCAGTCACTACTTGCATCATATGCACCTGAGCATAGGCCTGGAATATGGTGGGCATGTCCTGCACACAGTGTCACCACTTCTTTCTCTAAGCTGATCACAGGCTTTGTCTCAAAAATGAACAGCTTAGAGAAAGAAGTGGTGAACTGTGTGCAGGACATGCCCACCATATTCTAGGCCTATGCTCAGGTGCATATGATGCAAGTAGTGACTGATTTGTTCAATTGATGGGGCTGGGAAGTGTTGTACCATCCAAAACATTCACTGGACTAAGCCCTTGTGATATCAACTTGATTCCTAAATTCAAATATGCACTTCATAGCATTCGCTTCAGAACTTTGAGAAAAAGCCTGTGATCAGCTCAGAGAAAGAAGTGTCAACATTTTATGCATGTCCTGTTCATAATTTTGCAGGGCATTACACAGGCACATATGGCACAAGTTACAACTCGTTTGTTCAGTTGATGGGGCTGATAAGTGCTGTACCACCCACCAAACTCTCTGGATATAAGATCTTGTGACTTTAACTCGGTTCCTAAATCGAAGGAAGCACTTCACAGCATTTGCTTCAGAACTGTTACAGAAATTCGTTGGGTAATAGACTGCTTCAATTGCACTATGAACACAATTGACAGTGCTTAAGGGTATCCTAAGATTTTCAAATTGCTGGCAACTGTTTATACACAATGCTGATGACCACTCTGAAGAAAAGTAAGACTCTGAAACATATATTTATTTTGTAGAAGTTGTAAATAAATAGTTGCCATTATTAAAGTTCCAACCATCATATTTGGTGTAAATCTCTGGAATCATTTTCCGCTCTCTATCTCACAGGCCGTCCCTAATGACTTTGGTACTGGTATGTTTTAAGTTCCTTCCCAGTAACTGCACATTTTTAATCACTGATTACAGACTGTTTACGTATGTGGTTATTAAAAACTTGTAACCTTGTTGAGGATAATTTCTTTGGATTACTATTAACATCTCACATCGTTCTGTCTCCTAGTTTACAAGTAATGGAACCTTGGATACTGCACTGGCCCACTCCCAGAAAGTTACTGTTTGTGAAACCACCAAGAACAGTACAATTTGTAAAAAAAACTGAATTTAAGCACATTATGTGAATATGTTGTAATTTTCATACACGTGTTCTCCATCTACATCTGCACCTATATCTACAAGCCACTGTGAGGCGTATGGTGGTGGGGGCTTTGTGTACCACTGTTATTATCCCCTTTTCCTGTTCCAGTTGTGAATAGCCCACAGGAAGAATAATTGTTGATAAGCATTCATGCTAATCCAAATTTCTCTATTTTCACCTGCATGGCAGTTTTTTGAGAGGTATGTGGGAGAAAGCAGTATATTAGTTGACTTTTCTAGGAAGGTATGTTCAAGGAATTGTAACAGTAAACCCCACCATGATGCATGGTGCCTCTCTTGTAGTGTCTGCCACTGGAGTTGGATGGGCATCTCCATGTTGCTTTCACACTTACTAAATACACCTGAGATGAAACGCAGTGTTGTTCTTTGGATTTTCCTGTATCAGTCTTGTCCGATACAGGTTGCAGGTTCTTTGCACTTTCTTAGAATTCTCCCAGTGATTCTGAATGTGACATCTGCCTTACATTAGTTTTATACAACCGTTTCACTTTAAATTGATTCATATGCATACTCCCAGATATTAATTGACTGTGATTGTTTCCAGTGACTGTTCTGCAATTTTTCTTCATTAGTTGACAGTTGCTGGGGAGAAGAAAAAGTAAAATTGATACACATGGTTAAATTGAAGTATAAAAATGTTTACATGTGTTTCTTTCATATAAAAACTGGAAAATCTATTCATTTGCATGAAGATAGAATGTTATTTAACTCCAAGATGAAGTGCAATGATGATGAACACAGAATGACAAGCAGGATCAATTGCTCTTTTAAATCCTTGATGTTTCAACGTCTTTGTCAAAAGTCAAGTTAATACTAAGTTTAGTGCTCAAGCTGTAGAGCAGCAACAGACAAGATTACCTTATAACTGTTTTGCTGATTGTCTTAAAAAGTTGCAAATGTTTTAAAAAGAGGCAACACCAATGGTATAGCTGAATTGGTGTGAAATGGAAAAAGAGGGCAGAGGAAATACAGATGGGATGGGGATGAGTGAAAGTTTACTGTGAAGTTGTGGGATACAAGAGTGTTACAAAAGAGCAGACATGCTATTCTTGCAGCTCTTTATCAGCTTGGGGCGACAGGTGGGGGAATCAGTAATTATGAAAATATGGCACTTGTTACTTTTTTGTATAGTTTCTTTTATTCAATAATGGTTTTATTTTCAAAAGTATTGTTAATCTCTCTTTCTGTTTGTATGGTTGAATAGTCTGGAATATCACTCAAGTCTGAAGCATATGCTACACTGTATTTGTAAAACTTACAGAAGTTGAAAAAGGAGCAGCTTGCTGCATACGCATAGAAAGAAGGAAAAAAGATTTGAATCTTGAGAATTCACTAATTAAAAACAGGTTCCCCTCTCAAATGAGAAAACAGCTAGGAAGTTGTAAAAGATAACTGAAAGAAGTACATATAACGAATATCAAGAAAAGATGCTCCAATCTCCATATAAATAAGGAGACAGAGTAATAGTAGACTGTAGCAGTCAGTTGTATACCAAGGTACTAATGTTGCATGAGAGCTTAAATACAGAAGAAAAATCGCAATGTGGAGATGTAGATAGATGTAATGAAAGGTAAGATCTGAATTGAGACAATTAGAATAAATAAATAAATTCAAAAGGAGATAGAAATATTAAAATGGCAAACAATGAGAACAAATAGAAAAAGTAACAAAACAAAGCTGTGTAAGGTGCGTGGTGTGAGCAGAGTGTAGTAAACAAGTAGAATTTAAGACCAGATGGATGGCAATCTATCCAGCATATGTTGTTAAGACAGGTCTCTTTTTTGAACACCCTGATAGTTGGGGATGAGATAAAGTGAAAGATAAGACACTGTAACAAGCATTTGACAGAACACTGAAAGATCAAAATTGGAACATGGTGCGTGAAGTAGGGAACATTCTCTGAGAATGATTGAAACCTATGGCACAACCAAAAATGATAAAACCCCCCTGGTATGCAAAGTATGAGAGACAGGCATAATGCTTTTTAGACTTAAAGACAAATGTATAATCCTAATTCCAAAGAAGCTAAATGTTGACAGGTGTGAATATGATTGGACTGTTTGTTTAATAAGTCATGTTAGCAAATTACTGACATGAGTTATTTACAGAAGAGTAGATAAACTGGTAGAAACGGACCTAGGGGAAGATCGATTTGGGTTCCATGGAACTGTAGGAACATGGAAGACAATGCTGACCTACAACTTATTTTAGAAGATATGTTGAAGAAAGTTCTATATTTTTAGCAACTGCAGATTTAGAAAAAGCTTTTGCAGTATTTTCTGGAATACACTCTTTGAAATTTTAAAATTACCAAGAATAAAAAACAGGGAGCAAAAGGTTATCTACAACTTGTGCAAGAACCAGTCTGTTGGCAGTAGCTGAGAACAAGTAAAAGAGGGTTGTGGCTTATTCCCCATACTATTCAGTCAGTATATTGGGTAAGCAGTAAAGGAAACCAAGCAGCAGTTTGGAAGGGGACTTAAAGTACAAGGAGTAGAAACAAAAATTTTGAGGTTTGCTGACAATATTGTAATTCGTTAGAAAGGATAAAGGACTTGGAAGAGCAATTGAACCGAATGGATAGTGTTTTGAAAAGATTTTATAATATGAACACCAATAAAAGTAAAACAATGGTTATGGTATATAGTCGAATGACATGAGGTGATGCTGACAGTTACATTAGGAAATGAGAAACGAAAAGTAGTAGATGAGTTTTGCTAACTGGGCAGCAAAATAATTGACAGTGGCTAAAATAGAAAGGAAATAAATTGCAGAATGGTAATAGCAAGAATAGCATTTCTGAAAAATAAATTTACTAACATCAAATATAAATTTAAGCGTTGGAAAGTCTTCTTGGTAAGTACACTGATCAGCCAGGACACTACGATCACTGACCTCCTATTGATATAAAACCATCCAGGCGATAGCAGCGTCACCTGGTGAGGAGTGGTTGCCAGGCACACACACATGTGATGCCTATAGTATCAGTGAGTGTGCTGTCTGTGTGTAGAATGGGACAGGCGCTTGATCTATCAGAATTTGACCGAGGGCAGATTGTGATGGCCCAGAGGCTTGCCACGAACATTTCGGAAACTGCACAACTTGTTGAGTGTTTGAGGAGTGCTGTGGTTCGTGCCTTCAACACGTGGGTAAACCAAGAAACCAAGGTGAAACCATGTCTGGATGTTGTGGGTTTGGGTGGATACCCCTCATTACTGATGGTTGATGTCATAGGCTCGGCAGATTGATAAAACAGGACAGGCAGCAAACTGTGGTGCAAATAACATCAGACTTTAATACTGAGCAAAGCACAAGTGTGTCTGCATACACAGTGCACTGATGACTCTTAACGACGCCCCCCCCTTCTCCCCCCCCCCCCCTCCCCTCCCAGCTGATGGCCCATACATGTGCCAATCTTAACACCACAACACCAGCAACTGTGACTGAAATGGGCACATGACCATTGGCACTGGATGTTGGTGCAGTGGCAGAGCATGGCATGGTCTAAGGAATCCTGATACCTTCTTTATCATGCTGATGGGAGAGTGCAAATCTGTCATCTTCCTGGGGAACAGCTCTTTGACACCTGGACTGTGGGATGGAGACGACCTTGCAGCAGCTCTATTATGCTCTGGGAAAGATTCACGTGGGCATCCATGGGCCCATTGGAGCTTTTGCAAGGCACCGTGATGGTCAAGGAGCATTGTGCAATGGTTGCAGACCATATACACCCCTTCATGACAATCACATTTCCTGATGGCCGCGGCATTTTTTATCTAGATGATGTGCCATGTTACAAGGTCAGGAGTGTGTTGGAGTGGTTTGAGGAACACAATGCCGTGTGTGTGTGTGTGTGTGTGTGTGTGTGTGTGTGTTTTGGGGGGGGGGGGGGTGCACAGATGTGGTACCAGCTCCCTCCAGTGACTTAAGGCCTCATTGCTTCCATGCCATGATTTGTTGCTTCTGTTATCTGTGCCAAAGGTGGACATACCAGCTATTAAGTAGGTGGTAATAATGTCCTGGCTGTGTGTTTTTCTAGAGCTTAGCCCTGTACGGAAGTGAAATGTGGACGATAAACAGTTCAGACAAGAAAAGAATAGAAGCTTTTGAACTGTATTGCTAAAGGAGAATGCTGAATATTAGATAGGTCGATAGTATAACTAATGAATAGGTACTGAATATAATCAGGGAGAAAGGTATTTATTGCACAAGTGACTGAAAGATGGATCTGATTAACAGATCCTGGGACATCAGGAATAGTTAATTTAATAACTGATGTAAATGAAAGCAGTAAAAATGTACAGGTATACTAAGGCTTAATTGAATGTCAAGTGAATATAGATAGAAATAGTTACACAGACGTGAAGAGGCTTGCGCAGGACAGACTAGCATGGAGAGTTCCATAAAAATAGTCTTCGGAAAGTAGACAGCAACACCAATTATTTGGAGTGGGCTCTAGAAAACGTGAATTTTTTAAACTTTGATGATTTTATTGCCATAATGACCAGGACCACAAAAATCTGTGTAGTGCACTATTGACTTTGCCTAAAGTTTATTAATTTTGAGAGAGTTTTCCAACTGTAGCTTCAATATATGATAAAACTTGCTCAGAACAGAATCACATGACACTAAAATAATTTTCCAAATTGGACAAGTTTCTAAATTACATAAACTCTTTAGGCTACATAAAATTTGTGACATTAGAACACTAGTATGTTACGCTTAATGATAAATAGTATGGCATTTCTGTATTTTTTCTTGAACTTTAAATTCGTTTATTGTTGTATGTACATACATATTATTTCCTTGTTTATTTACTTGACATTTCATGTTTTTAACCACTTATCAAGGAGGCAAACCTGTTAAGTTTCCTGTTCAAAATTGTTTCATCTACTCAATTTTTTGCACTATTCAATAGTTCCAACAACTTAGGTGAATTTGTGTGAGCAGCAAATTGTATGACATCATTTATGCATGCAATGGTGTTTTCAGCATATGAATTCTAGGATCATCATTTTGCTCCTCTTCTTCTTCCCTTGTTTCTTTCTGAACATCTTCTGTGTTGTGGATTTCTGTTAAATGAAGTAAAAGTGAAGTGAGTTGGCAGAAAGTCATCACTTCAAATGTAGTCATCTGCACTACATAAAATGTTCTGCATTTTAATGAATTCAGTAATTGCTGCTGCATTTTCTTGAGCTTCAGTGGCCACAGAAGTGTCTTGTTCTTGAGCTTCAAACCCTCCTTTGCTGACGCACTTGGTAAGAGTTTCGGGCTTTATTTCCTTTACTGCCAAACCAATTCTATGTACTATATCCAGGACAAAAGCTGACCATGTGAGAGCAATTTACACTTTAGGCTTCTTAAACATGACTGCAACAATAATCACTTACAATTGGACTTGAGTGTGTAAATAACCCCCTGATCCCTGGGTTGTGCATGTTTGGTTCAGCCTGATAGGAACCAAGCCAATTTCACACTTGATAACTTGACTTTTGAGTGGCAGGTTGCATTGTCTCGGAAAAGCAGAACTTGGTGATTTCCATTTTTCATTTCAGCATTGAAAGAGCCCAGCCATTCTTCCACAAGACCACTCCCCCTCCCTGCCTTTTTATTGCTTCACCATGTGACTGGAAACTTACTGACATCTATGTTTCTGAAACAGTGTGGTTTTACCGCCTTTTTCCAACCAAACAGTGGCATCTCCATTTCACCTAACATTATAGAGTACAGTGAGTCTTTCCTTGGACATTTAACCACCAGTACACTTTTCACCTCGAATTGCTAGAGATTTTATAAGGCAGTGTGATAAAACAGTCCCATTTCATCGACACTGAACAAGTCATTCGGGTCATAGCCCACAATCAGGTTGCTACACTTTCTTGTACATCCTTAGCTTTCCCACACACTTCATTCCACACAATGCTATGCCTTAAACTCCTTATTTTCAAGTTTGTTAGTGACTTTCAGAGCCTCACTCTGCAACATGGGTCTAGATGAAGATAAGTTTCTTGTCATGCACTTCCGTACCATTCCCCACTATCTCACTAAATTCATCATTTCCCACCTTTTTCACCTTTCTTTTCATTTGCTCATTCCGTTTCATCTCCTCCTCACCATTTGACATTCACACACATATTGAATAATATTTATCATGAATGTCACAGAGAAGATTTTTCTGAGGTGTATGTTTTGTCATATTTGTTTAATGTAAATAGTTCAGTTTCATATTTGCATGATAGTGACTGTTGTTTAATCAGGTTCGCGGATCACTCCAGCAATACCACAACGGGGTGCAGAAGAGAAATGTTCCCAACAAAGTCAGCCAGAACTACCTGTTAAAGTAATTCCTTCAATTGCAAATGCAGCAAATGTAACTAAAGGTTTTGAAGTGCACTATGATACAAGTGAAAAAGGTAAGAGCTATATATAGTTTCACAAAATCTGTATAAGAATGGTTTTCATAGGCTGATGGCATATTATGAAAATTGCGTTTCATCATACTGAATGGAGATATGTTTAATTTTTAAAGGCAAAACTCAATAATACTACAAAAGTATGTCCATGGTACTCAATCATTCATTTTTGTATTGTGTTCTTCACATTCTATTTTCTGGCTGTATGGCAATCTGTGTTTCATTGTAATATGGAGAAGCAGCTGGTAGACATTGCTTTTGTGTACTCCAGTGATTGTTATGTGATTATACAGTGCTGGTGACTTTGTGTTATACTAATCAAACAAAAGTCCTCAGTTTTGTTACCAATTTTCTGTTGTCTGCACTAGAAGGACCTAACAGAAGTTTTTAAATAAAAAATTAACGATATTGAAAAACCAAATTTTATGATGTACATTTTAAAGGTATATCCTTGAGCTACTTTTGCACACAAGTGCCATTCAAATTGAGGCACTTATCATACCATGGCACAATTTCTTCAGTACCATCTATGTAGAAATCTGCCGCTCTTGATTGCAATCTCTGGTTTATACTGGCATGCAGTTCAGCAGCAGTATCAAAGTGTTGTGTAACGAGCCATGTCTTCATTGTTGAGACAAAGGGGGTAGTCACTTGGTGCCAATTATGGACTGTATGGAAGATAATCAAACACCTCCCAACCAAAAATCTCAGGCAAGATTGGCCGTATGGGAAAGCAAAATGATATTTCATTGATGCTTGTTTTGTATTGCCTGCCTTAACTTTGTCAGTGTTTGACAATACCTCTCTGAGTTAATTGTTGTGCCACATTCAAGGAAATCGTGAATCGCTCCCTAAGAGTTCCAGTACACAGTAGCCATGATCTTTTGTGCTAACAGTATTTGCAAACATTTCCTTGGTTTCTTAGGAGGATTTGTGTGTCCTCATTACATCAGCTGTCTTTTTTTATTATTATTATTATTATTATTATTATTATTATTATTTTTTCGCAATTGATATGCATCACCCAAGTCTCATCTCCAGTTACTATATGATCAATAACTTTGTTACCATCTCTCTCCTAATCTTCAAGGGAATGCAGTGCTGCAGCCAGTGTCTGTTCTGTAATTGTGAGATGACGATTTTCGTGAGTTTTGTCATTGATTTTAAACATCAGTTGGTCAGTTACAAGGCCTAGGCCTACGACTGCGGTCCTCAACATGAACGGTGGTATGGCCATTTTTAAAATCAATGCACCTTTGCCCCATTAGGCTTTCAGTCATTATTCCTTTTCCTTACATGTTACAAAGGCGGTATTTTCTGTTGCTGCCCACATTTTAATATGTGCTAGAATACAAGGCAGGAGAGAGACAGATCACACACACACTACCACTGCTGGGTGTGTACTGAGTGTAGGAACATTATGGCACGGAGATTGAGGCTATGACCCTGCCTACTGTTGAGATAGACCAAAAGCTCTGCTACTTTCTGGATAGCCCTCATACTTTTATTCAATGAGATGATGTGTAATAGAGAATGATAGGCTGTGACTCTAATGGCTGTAGAATGATTTCAAGTGACTTCCTAGTAATAGAGTAACTAATGATATGAATTTTTCTTGGTAAATTAAGACTGCGTGCTGGTGTAGTATTGAATTTAGGTCTCTGACTTTGTAATCAATTATATCTGCAAAGCACTACTACAAAAAATATTAATAGCTTTTCAGGCAGGTAAAGGTGGATAAGGAATTCTGTGAACATAAGAAATATAAAGTCTATACCAATAATAAATGTGTAAAACCATCATGTCTGTCGGTCTGAACACACTAATCTCCAAAACTGCTAGAAAAATTTTCATGGGATTTTCAGAGGTAACTTGACTGTAGCTTGGGGCAACGTACAGGCTTTAGTTTCTAAAGGAACACAGTGCCATTTGACTGTTTTATTGTTTGTTTAAGTACAAGCAATTTTTTGCCATTTTCAAGTATTTGGTTTTATGTCTTTAACAATATATTGCAGGACACTTAACATGTCATGGAGCTAAAGTTGGCTGTATTTCATCAAAATCTGATCACCAGGGATTGGGGAAGGGGGGTGGGTGGGGGAGATATGTTGATTTAAAGTTTTATCTAAAACCGTCATGTCTGTTTATCTTCTGAAGACGCAACATGCTAATCTCCAAAGTGCTCGCCTTGCCGGTCACACCTTTATTTACACCGATGGCTCCAAAACTGACGATGGTGTCGGCTGTGCCTTTGTTGTCGGGGCCTCCACCTTTAAATACCGGCTCCTCGACCAATGTTCGAGCTTTACGGCCGAGCTGTTTGCTCTCCATCAGGCCGTTCAGTATGCCCGCCGCCACCGCCATTCATCGTACGTACTCTGCTCTGACTCACTCTTCAGGGCCTTGGAGCTCCCTATCCGGTCCATCCCTTGATTCAACGGATACAGCAGTCCCTCCATTCTTTCGCTGATAATGGTGGTTCTGTCAGCTTTCTGCGGGTTCCCGGACATGTAGGAGTGCCTGGGAATGAGGCTGCGGATGCTGCAGCCAAGGCTGCAGTCCTCCTGCCTCGGCCAGCCTCCCACTGTGTCCCGTCATCTGACGTTCGTGGGGATGTATGTAAGAGGCTTGTGTCGTTGTGGTGGGATGCTTGGTCATCCCTCCAAGGAAACAAGCTCCGGGCAGTAAAACCGCTCCCAACTGCTTGGACAACATCCTCCCGACCATCTCGGCGCGAGGAGGTCCTTCTGACCAGGTTGCGGATTGGGCATTGCCGGTTTAGCCACCGCTACCTGCTCTCCGGTGACCCAGCCCCGCCGTGCCCTTGTGGTCAGGCATTAACAGTGCGCCATGTTTTATTGTTGTGTCCCCGTTTTAGTCAATTTCGTGTTGTCCTGTCCCTGCCATCTACTTTACCGGATGTTTTAGCTGATGACGCTCGAGCAGCTGCTCGTATTCTGCGTTTTATAACTTTAACTGGCTTGTCCAAAGACATTTAACCTTTTTACTTATTTTATCTGCATCTCTGTCAGGTCCTTCTGGTGTCCCCCCATCCCCTTGAGTTTTAGCAGATTCCATGTGCTCTAACACCAGTGACTGGGCGCTAATGACCTCAGCAGTTGAGCGCCCTTAAACCTTACCCCAAAAAAAAAAAAAAAAAAAAAAAAAAAAAAAAAAAAAAAAAAAAACTAATCTCCAAAGCAACTAGATGAATTTTCGTGGGGCTTTCACAGTTAACATGAGCATGGATTGGCATAATGTATAGGCTTCATTTCATCAAAATTGGATTATAGAAAAAGAGATGTCATGGTTTAAAGTTTCATCTAAAACTATCATGTCTGCCCATCTGTTTGAAGATGCTAATGTGAAAAACTACTAGACGAATTTTATGCTATTTTCACAAGTAATTTGAGTGTAGCTTGGGCAACATGTAGGCTTTATTTAATCAAAATTTGATCTCAGAAAAAGATGACATAATTTAAAGTTTTATCCATACTAATATTAGATGCTTGAGGTCCGGCGGATTCTTCAGGAACAGCTGCAAACCATCCTTGCAACAATTCACACGATTCCGTTTTTTGTCAATTTGAGCAATCGCGGAGTCCATCTTGCAGATAGCTTTCTCATGTCCAAATTATTATTATTATTTATTATTATTCGTTACAGTCAACTTTGGACTACGCTAAGCATCAGTCATTTCTTGTGCTTTTTCTTGCGTTCTTCCCAGTACTTCTTCATTTTTTCTGAGTGGGCTTCTTTACGTTCTTGCGACCAGGTTGTTCCCGTCTTCTTTGATTGCGTTCGGTCTTTGAATCCCTGTATTTTGTTGATGGCATTCCTATATTCCATTCTGTTGTAAACTGTCTCTGGTATAATGTTCATTTCTGCAATGTCTTCTTTTACTTCTTTCAGCCAGTTAATTTGTGTCTTTCTGCTTTCCATGTATTCCAGGATTTTCTTTACCGTTCTTTCTGGTGCCATTCTTTTGACATGCCCATAGAAACTCAGTCTTCTCTTTTTAAAGGATGTTGTCAGTTTTTCAATTTTCTCGTATAACTCTTTATTGGATCGCAATTTATAATCCTGTCCATCCTTTTTAGGTCCTAAGATCTTTCTCAGTATTTTTCTCTCTTTTATTTCCAATTTCTCCAACAGACGTTTTCTGTTCAGTGGGATGCATTCAATCGCATACAAACTTTCTGGTTTTATTACCGCATTGTAGTGCCTGAGCTTGGCATTGATGGAGATCGACTTTTTATTGTATACATTTCGGCATAGCTGGTATGCCGTTTCCATCTTTATTGCTCTTTCCTGTAGTGAAACATTTGGTAACCCTGTCGGTGTAATCCATTCCCCTAGATACTTAAATTTATGAACTCTCTTAATAATTCCATATTTAGTTTGCAATGTCTGTGTTGGGTCTGTTTTGTCCTGTATCATCAGCTCTGTCTTTTCATACGATATTTGTAGACCTGTCTTCTCAGCGATCTCATGCAGCATTTCTATCTGAATCTTTGCTGTTTCGATGTCATCTGCCAATATTGCCATGTCATCAGCAAATGCCAGACATTCAATTTTTGTTTTATTTCTTCCTAACGTTATCCCATTTTTCACTCCAGCTTCTGCCATCTTCTTTCTCCATTCCCTGACCACTTTTTCAAGGACAATGTTAAACAACAGCGGGGAGAGCCCATCCCCTTGTCTAACACCTGTTCCAATTACAAACGGTTGTGACAATCTACCCAAAAACTTCACTTGCGATTTTGTTCCCGTAAGGGTTTCCTGGATTAGACTTTTGCTTTTATCATCAATCCCAAATTCTTCTAATGTGTTAATCAGAGTTGGTCTATCAATAGAATCATATGCTTTTTTGAAGTCTATGAATGTAATTACTAGATTTTTCGATGTGCTTGCGCGAAGTTGTATTATGGAGAGTAGACTGAATATCTGTTCACTGCATGATCTTCCTTTTCTAAACCCAGCCTGATATTCACTCTCATGTCCAAATGTTTATGCAAAATATTATGTACCTGTTCAATCATGATTCCCACAGCACTAGCAATCTCACGCACCTTAACTCTTCTGTCATCCATCACCATATCATTGATTTTATCAATGATTTCTGGAGTCATAACCTCCACAGGACGTCCAGAATGTTCAGCAACACTTGTGCCCATATGGCCAATCTGCAAATTTTGAAACCACTGATAAACTGTTCTAATTGAAGGTGCAAAGTCACCGTAATGTTTATCAAGCTTCTCTTTAGTCTCCTGAGGCATTTTCCCTTTCATAAAGTAATGTTTAATCACCACATGAAAGTCTTTTTCTTCCATTTTTTGACAATCACTCGACTTTCTTGATTCACATGAATGCCAAACACAAAGAAATAGACCAATATGGCTGAAACTTGGTGAGCATTCTTTCCAAAGATGCTGTATACGGACTTTTCAAATGCCCCTTAGTTAGGAAAATAACATAAAACACAAAATATACTTTAACAATATCAGAGAAGGAAAGTTGCTACTCACCATATAGCGGAGATGCTGAATCGCAATAGTCACAACAAAAAGATTCACACAATTATAGCTTTTGGCCATTAAGGCCTTTGTCACACACTAACGCAAACACAACTTGCACACACGTCTGCAGTCCCAGAGAACTGAAACCACACAGCGAGCAGCAGCACCAGTGCATGATGGGAATGGCGATTGGGTGGGGGTAAGGAGGAGGATGGGGTGGGGAGGGGGAGGAATACTATGGTAGGAGTGGTGGACAGTGAAGTGTTGCAGTTTAGATGGAGGGCAGGAGAGAAGGTGTGGAAGAGGGAGGGGGTAAATAGTGGAAAGGAGAGAAATAAAAGGAAATTAAAATACCTCCACCTCAGAGATGGCTACATCAGTACCTCCGTCCGTATCAAACCTACTAACTGCCAGCAATACCTCCACTTCGGCAGCTGCCACCCATTCCATAGCACGAAGTCCCTTCCATACAGCCTAGCCACCCGTGGTCATCGCATCTGCAGTGAAGAGCAGTCCCTCTCAAAATATACCAAGGGTCTCAAGGAAGCCTTCACTGACCGTAATTATCCTCCCATCCATGTACAAAAACAAATCTCCCGTGCCTTATCTTTCCAGTCTCCCACCTCCTCCCAAAGTCCCACAGTCCGGCCACAGAGGAGAATTCCCCTCGTAACTCAGTACCATCCAAGACTGGAGCAACTAAATTACATTCTCCGCCAGGGTCTCGATTACCTTGCGTCATGCCCTAAAATGAGAAATGTCCTGCCCACTATCCTTCGCACCCTTCCTACCGTGGTATTCCATCGTCCACCGAACCTACACAATATACTCGTCCATCCTTACACAACCTCTGCTCCCAATTCCTTACCTCATGGCTCATACCCCTGTAATAGACCTAGATGCAAGATCCGTCCCATACATCCTCCTACCACCACCTACTCCAGTCCGGTCACTAACCTCACCTATACCATCAGAGGCAGAGCTACCTGTGAAACCAGTCATGTGATTTACAAACTAAGCTGCAACCACTGTGCTGCATTCTATATACTACCACCAAGCTGTCTGTCCACATGAATGGCCACCGACAAACTGTGGCCATAAAACAAGTGGACCACACTGTTGCTGAACATGCTGCCAAACATGATATCCCTCATCTCAATGACTGCTTCACAGCCTGTGCCATATGGATCTTTCTCACCAACACCAGCTTTCCTGGATTGCGCAGGTGGGAACTTTCCCTGCAATACATCCTACGTTCCCGTAACCCTCCTGCCCTCAACCTCCGTTAGTCACTGTCCTCACCCATCCAGCCCCCTCCCTGTTCCCTTGTTGTTGTTTGTTTGGGTCCTTCGTTGGTCGTGTTCGTCCTCTCCTGTTTGTGTTGTCGAGGCTGCTCCGTGGGTCCCGCCGCACTTTCCGTCACATCAACCCCGCGACCGTTCCGGTCGCAGTTACAACATTTTGGCGACGAGGTGTACAGTGGTTGTTGTTGGTATGGAGGCGAAGTTGGTCTGTCTGCTGGAGCAACAGTAGCGGCTCATGCAGCAGCAGCAGTAGCAGCAGCAGCAGCAGCTCCAGTTAGACTTCTGACAGCAGCCGCTGCGATTGCTAATGGACAATGTCGATGCCCAGGACTCATTACTGTCTCAGCTACCGAGTCCAAAGGGGTCCGATGCGTTCCCCCATCTGCCGTCGTTCCCACCATTTAATGATGCTGAAGAAGACTGGGAGACATACTTACATCGACTGAAACAGCATTTCATGGCTTTTCAAGTTACAGACGACTCCTTGCAGTGGTTGTTGTTTTTGTCTTGGGCCGCCTCAGACAAGTTCTTTCTTCTCCGCAAGTTGGCTCCGTTGTCCGATCCTGTGGCTCTCTCCAGGAGATCTGCCTTTTGCTGACAAACTATTATTTGTAACGCTACCATGTAGTCGCCTCTCGGTTGGAGTTCCACCGGTACCATAAACAGCCTGGTCAATCGTATCATTCCTGGGTCATGGACGTGCAGGGTCTCAGCCATTGATGTGATTTTATGTGCACCAATCGGCAGTGTAAGGCTTCGTATGCGGACTCCCTGATCTGAGATGTTGTGGTTCCGCTGGCTCCCGATCCTGAGGTCCGTACTGCGGCGTTGAAACTCGACAACCCCTCCTTGGAAGAGATTCTCCTTTGAAATTGCTCAGGCGATTTACAAGCATCTTATGGTGCAGCCACAGGTGGCGGTGATTGAGGCGTCACGGTGGGTTCTGCCCTCCCGACATCGACGTGGCCCGGCCGACAGAGGCCAGCGCCGTTGGGACTCCTTTTTGTCCGACGTCTCTGTGGTATTGGCACCTCTGGTCGCCCCTCATCGCCGGTGACACGGCCCACTTCCATCTTATCCACAGTGCTTTACTGCACATTCTCGAGCTGATTTTCCCCACCATTGGGAAACATGCATGCTGTGTAACAAGGAGGGCCACATCTGATAGGTTTGTCGTAGTCGCTCAACTTGCTCCAGTCCTGCCCCTCCAGGGCCTCAAGATACAGTCCGTGCTCTGCAGTCGGTCATCCTACAGCATGACCCGCCAGTGCGGAAACTTTTCCTCATGCTCCGCCTTTTCACTGAGAATGTCAGTTTTCAGGTCGACACTGGGGCTACCATCTCCCTCATTAATATGGCGACATATACCTGGCTGGACTCTCCTGAGTTGTCACCTCCCTCTCGCCATTTGGTCACCTGTGGAGATGGTTCCATTCCCCTTCATAAGCAGTTCGTCATCCAGGCGACGTACAAGCGTGTTCCCTGGCACCTTACCCTCTTTGTCGTTGACCATCCGTCGGCTTCGAATATTTTTGGCCTGGATGCATTTCAACTGTTCGGCTTTTCAATTTGCAACAAAGCTAAGGCTGTTTCCACGGCTGTTCCTTTTCAGGACTTGGACGATCTGTGCTCCACTTTTGCGTTGTTGTTTGCAACAGATCTTGGATGTGCTTCCAGTTTTCAGGCGCACATCACCTTATGACCAGATGCACAGCCTCGCTTTTTCCAGGCCCGACCCCTTCCGGTGGCCTCACAGCCAGCGGTCAAGCAGGAACTTGATCAGCTCCAGGCCGCTGGCATTCTGGAGCCCGTGACTTACAGTGCCTGGGCGGTGCCATTGGTGGTCATATGGAAACCCATTGGGTCCCTTCGGCTGTGTGGGGTCTTTGGCACTACAGTCAATGCTCAGTCCCTCATTGACACTTACCCCATTCCCCAACAGAAAGATCTTCTCGCCAAGCTTGCCGGGGGAGGGTATTTCTCAAAGATCGACCTGGCTGAGGCATACCACCAGTTATCCTTGGATGCCGAATCTCACAACTCCATGGTTATCAACATGCCTTTCGGATTGTATAAATACAAGCGCCTTCCCTTTGGCGTGTCTTTGGCACCGGCCATTTTCCAGTGGTTCCTGGAGCATCTTACACAGCCTATCCCTGCCTGTGTGAATTATCTGGATGACATCTTGGCCACCGGACGTTCCCGCCAGGAACATTTGGAAAACCTCAGCACTTTATTTCACGCTCTGCAATCTGCTGGTTTACGCTGTCGGCTGGACAAGTGTTGTTTTTTCCAATCAGAAGTGGAATACTAAGGCCACTGGCTTAGCAAAGATGGCATTCACCCTTCAGGTCGTAATGTGGCCATTGAGGCCCTTCCTCGTCCCAAGGACTTACCTGAACTGCAGGTGTTTCTGGGCAAGGTTCCTTACTACTTAAAGTTCTTGCCCCAGGCTGCCTCTGTTGCTCATCTTCTCAATCACTTGCATAGCATAGGGATACCTTTTGATTGGACTCCTGCCTGTGACCAGGATTTTCTCCATTTAAAGGCGATGCTGAAGTCCGCCCATTGCCTTGCTCCCTTCTCTCCAGACCACCACTTGGTTGTGGCGGCTGATGCGTTGGCATATGGCATTGGGGCCGTCCTGGTGCATCAGGATGCCGATGGCTCCAAACAACTAATCGCTTATGCATCTAACACGTTGGCCCCAGCACAACGGAACTACTTCCAGATTGAAAAGGAGGCCCTGGCGATCGTGTTTGTAGTCCAAAAATTTCACACCTATCTCTTTGGGGCAAAGTTCACCCTCCTGACAGACCATAAACCCATGGTTACGCTTTTTAAATCCCACTCTCACCTGCCAGAACGGACAGCTCACATCTCCAACGCTGGGCGTTGTTTTTACGTAATTATGCTTACACCATCTGGTATAAGCCCACCGCCCACCATGCTAACGTGAATGCTTTGTCACGTCTCCCAGCAGGCCCTGATCCTGCCTTTGATCAAGAGGAGGTCGTCTGCTTTCACATTGATTACACCTGCCGGGTTGCGCTGGACGGTCTGCCTCTTATGGCTGCTCACATTGCCGCGGCTATCTGTTGCAACCCTATCTTGCAGCAGGTTCTCTACTATGTGGTCCACAGGTGGCCCTCCTATGTTAACTCGTTGGATGCAGTCCGATTTCAGCCTCTGGCGCCACCTGTCCTACAGGCTCTCCGTGGTTGATGATGTCCTTCTGTTGGCCACAGAGTCGGATTCCCATCGGGTGGTCATCCCTCCGGATTTGTGGCTTTGAGTACTCAGTTTGTTACACCACAGGCACTGGGGTATGTTCCATATGAAAGTTTTGGCTCACCGGCACGTGTATTGGCCCGGCATCGATGGCAATATTGACCGCCTGGTCAGTGGGTGCACTGTGTGTGCGCGTCAACAGGTAAGCCTCCCTCAGTCATTTGCACCCTGGCCTGTGCCTCGCCAGCCCTGGGACCACATCCATATCGATTTTGCGGGCCTGTTTTTGGGCTTCATGTTGTTACTCATCATTGATGCCTACTCCAAATACCCATCTGTCATCCACATGGCATCCACCACCACCACAGAGGCTACACTGATGACTCTGGCCCAGGTTATCGCCATTGAGGGCCTGCCACACATGTTGGTCTCCAATAATGGTCCCCAATTCACGGCGTCCTCCTTCCATGACACCTGTCAGGCCAACGGTATCAAACATATCCATAGCCCCCTTTCCACCCTTCGTCCAATTGTGTGGCAGAGAGGCTTGTCCGCACTTTTAAGACAACAGTTGACAAAGACAGTCGACACATCTCCAACCATTTCAGCCCTCACCCTGTTTTTGAGCACCTATCACACTACGCCAATTGACGGACGCAGTCCAGCAGAGCTCCTTCATGGGCGACAGCCGCGGACCCTACTCCATTTGCAGATGCCATCCCCCTCCTGCCCCCACTCCTGGCCCTCGCTATGGTATGCCCCCGGCACTCCCGTGTGGGCCCGCAAATACAGGCGCAAGGCGGGTTGGACGCCCGCCACGGTTAGCATGACCCATGGGCGGCGTGTGATGTCGGTGCAGACGTCGAAAGGGTTGGAGCGCTGCCATCATAATCAGCTCTGCCTGTGTGCCCCCGCGGGACTCAGGCCACCGTTGCCTCCTCCCCTACCTCCTTTGGGTGCAGACATGGCCCTCAATTCTCCGTTCCTGCACCCGGCTGCCATCTCCCCGCGGGCCTGCCGCTGGCCCTCCTTGCCCCCGGGTGGATCGGCAGCTCCCTCCCCCACCCTGGACTCTGGGTCGGCCCTCATGGATACCTCGGGCATCCCTTCCTCCCCACCTCCTCCAGCTCTTCTTCCCACTGCCGCCCACCTTGGTACCGTCCGGGGTGTTTCCGCTCCTACGCGCTAGTTGCAGGGGGGAGGGATCTGGTACCGTGTGCCGCAGATTTTGAATCCGCGCCAGATGGCATGGTCGAAGACCCCTCGAGGTCTCTGCACCATAGCGCCATAAGCCGCGGCGGCGCACGCCTCCTGGCCCACGTATAGTGTGAGGGCGCAACAGTGGAACACGTGGTCGTAGCGGCCAATAGTGGTGCTCCTGATCATATATTTAAGCGCCTGCCTCTTGCTCAGCCAGCTAGTCTAATCTTGTGTGCGTCTCTAGACTTATCGCCTTGCCTTAGACAGCGTCTTTACTTTATTGTTTTGTGTATGAATGGAGGTGGTTTTCGTGTGGTTCTGTTGTTTCGATCTTATTGTTCTTCATTTGGGTCCTGCGTTGGTCATGTCTGCCCTCTCCCATTTGTGTTGTCGTTTGCGGGACGCTCCGTGGGCCCCGCCACGCTTTCCATCACGTCAACCCTGCGACCGTTCAGGTCGCAGTTACAACAGTGAGTACTTTCTTTAAGATGTCAAAAGGATAGGAAGATAGTATCAGGGTCATATGAATACCAATTTGTTGGAAGACTACTGTTGATCAATTCACCAAGAAGTTCAACAGGCAATTCATCAGGAAAAAAGCAGTATTAGATATTTAATATTTTTTTAATTGGTCTGCATAATCTTTTTTCAATGTTTTAATTCTGTTGTATTATCTGGGGGTGGATCTTAGTTTATGTAATGGGAATTACATTTTTTTTCCTTTTGTTACCTAAATTTAAATAACACCTTTATATGGTACAGCTTTTAAAACTATTGGATAACTTAAACTCGGCAATGTTTTACTAGGTGTGGCCCTGTTTAGAGGGTGGTATGCCCTAAATATGTTCTAACTTTTGATCAAACTTACCCAGCTAGTTATAGGGGAACCTACATATTAACATGGACTTGAAACCATTGTGAGACTTAGTATCTTCACATTAAGCAACCAGTGCTAGAGTTGGAAGAAGTGGTAAATGACAAAAAAACATTGGACTGACTAGGGATAAAGCATCGGGCCTTTAGATTGTAGTCTAGCACTTGCTCACTGAGCCACCAATCCACATCATCCAAAAACAAAGGAAGGAAAATTGGGTAATGTCCTGTCAATGTCGAGCTCCTTAGAGATGGAGCACTAGCTCAGATTATGTCAAGGATGGGGAGGAAATTCAGCTGTGCCCTTCCAAAGGAACAATCCTGGCATTGGCATGTAACGATTTATGTAAATCATGGAAAACCTAAATCTGGATGGAAGTATACAGGTTTGAACCCTCATCTTCCTGAATGCAAGTCCATTGTGTTAACCATTGCCCCACCTCACTCAGTACATCATGCAAAACTATGGGAACAGAATATTTATAGAATTTCAGTGACTCCAAGAATGTAAACACCTAGAGCTGAGAATAATAAATTATTTCTAATGTCGGGAACACTACACCAATAGAGAGAGAAATCAGTGTGTTGCTTAATTTTTAATATTAATTACGCTATTTGTAAACTTCTTTTTTGCTTTTGTTGCCTATAATTTCATGAATTATGCAAATATTTTTTTGTGTTGGTAGAAAACAGCGTGAGACTGAATGCAGATACTGGTGGTGGTATCTCTCAATCTCAGTCCCCTGAGCCTGAAGCTTTACCACAACAGAATGGTGACCGTGAAGACACTGCAGACATAAAAAATCAAGCAGTAAAGGATGTAAACAAGACTACAAGGTATGCATAATTGCTTTGTAATGTTTTTGTATTAGTTTGATGGTATGAATAGTTCTTTCATGTATAAAGAGTTTCATTCTTTTATTTTTACATTGTTATATTGTATTTGTTCTATTGCATGCTTAAAATTTTCTCACAAATTGACAGTATTTCGTTATAATTTTTTTAAGAAGAGTCATCATATATAACAATGAATCAGAAGATACAAAGTAACACTATCTCAGCATTGTACTTTAGCACATTCAAGTTTTGTTTTAATTACTGTTCCCAATCATGGTGACAGCTCATAACATTCTTGGCACGCATTTCAGTATATGTCAGTAAAGTATCGGTCTCTGTTAGGCCCAACTGAAGAATGGGTCTCACAGTACCCACATGGCATTATCAAATATAAAGTGATCCGATTTCCATCTAATCTTTACAGCAGCGATGTCACGAATGTGTATTTAAAAAATCAGCAATGTTACATTATAAAAATGCATTTCATTGTTTTTTTTCTTTATGTTCTCTATTTTATTATTTTGCTCCAAGAATAGTGATGTCAAAAATGAAAGTAATTTACATATCTTGAAATTTTTTATTTATTTTTTATTATTTTATTTTTTATTATTTTTTTGTGCCATGTTGCAGTCTACCTCAAAAAATTAATTTTTGGGCAACTGAATTCTGAAGACTGGATTTAACTAAGAAATAAATTATTTATCTGTAATCACATTTTTAATAATTTTTGTCCAAAGAACCACCAACTAAAAACACGAGGAAAATCAGCAGATGATGTTATGGTATTTTAATTTTACATTAAAATAATGAAATTTTAATACAAATTGTATTAAAAATTGTCTATTTCTGTAAAATTAAAAACAATTACATTGAAATTTATTACTGAAAATTTTTAATCTTAGGTAATTGAACTACTTTATATCTGTGCATGGTTTTCAATCACTTTTTGTAATTGTGGTTTCTATTGAAATTATCCGTTTGATTATTAGGTACAAAGTATGTGATGTCAACCTTGATAATACCTAATGAATGAGTAGGACAAGAGTATCCTAATTAAAGTAATTGATGAACTACTGCTTCATAAATTGTTTAGAGTGCTGTGTTGACTGCCTCTACACATAGACTGCGCATTGAACAGGCTGTGCCGTGTGTTCATCTGCATAGCACATCACCAATAATCATCATTCCTCAAATTCATCCCCCCCCCCCCCCCTCCCGCTCAGTCCTCCTCCTCCTCCTCACTTTATTGACACTTGATACAGAATTGAGTAATTTATGCTACATAAACATTGTGTTTTCAAAAAAAAAAAAAAAAAAAAAAAGAAAAAAAGGAAAAGAGACACATGAGCGCACAATTTCAGCTCCTACAAAGTAACAACAGTACTAATTTTCTATATAGTTTTTTGTACATTAAAGATTTCTTTGTCCCACTATATGTTCTCTAAATTTTGTTTATTTCTGATTACTCCTCCATGTTGTCGCAGTTTTTTTCAAACATACATGTTGTGATCAGTTGCAATCTTTTCTTTGTTTATGATTATTCACTTCGTAGAAATATTTATTGAATTTCACCCGAGGAGTTGCATATCTCTCAATATATTCCATAAAAATGTCTGACTGATAAAAAAAAGGCAGAAACTTAATAATAGATTTAAAAATACAAGTAACATGAAGTACAACTGATCACTCTTAGGTATAGTATAAGGGGTTTGCTCAGACCACACTCTCCATCTTCACTACCTCTTTCTACACTACCCTCTAGTCATTCTGACCCCTTACCCCCATCTCCACCCATCTGCTTTTCTCCTCAAACCTCCAAGCAAGTTGGTATAGCACAATAGCTAAGACAAAAAGAGTTTCACTTAAGAGAAATGGGGACCAAATCTCCATCTGGCCATCTAATTATTAGCTTTCATTAATAAATTTGGGCAAATGAGAGCGCGATTCTCTCAACAAGGCTGCAGCCAACTTTCTTCCTCACCTTGTCCATTTGAGCCAGTGCTTTTTCTCTAATGACCTAAACCTCAATATATGTTAAATCTCAGGCTACCTTTTATGATCCTTATCTTCCCCTTTGATTCTAATTCTACTTCATCCTCTACTTCCCCTTCTTCCCACTCTCTCCTAACTTCCAATATCCTCTCCTACCTCTGTTCCTCTTCCAGCACAAAATATCCACTTCGTCCTGCTCACAAGACCCATTCTTCCTTCCTCTCTGCCTTCTTTCCTCCTTCACCCATATCCCTCTCAACACAAACTGCTTGCCTTCAATAGCAGTCACCCTTTTCAATTTAGAACTGTCCTCTACATCTCATTCACTTATTCCTTCCTCTGATCTCCTCCTTTTCCCTGTCTTTTCACATGAAATGTGGTAGCATTTCTTCTGATTAATTAATTTTGTAGGTAATCCACTGTTCAATTTATTCTTGCATTTAGGATTCGAGCAAAACTTGATGTTGTAGCTCAGTATCAGCAGGACCGTGGAAAAAGCAAGGAACAGCTGCATATGGTTGTGATTGGTCATGTTGATGCTGGAAAGAGCACACTTATGGGACATCTGCTCTATTCCCTTGGTCAAGTGAATAAGAAAACTATGCACAAATACGAACAGGAGACCAAGAAAATTGGAAAACAATCATTTTTGTATGCCTGGATATTAGATGAAACAGGTGAAGAAAGGTACATAGTCAGTTTCACTTCCTGTCTTTAAAAAAATATTAATTTTTTTTTTTTTTTTTTTTACTTGAAAACTGAAGATGTAATTTTAGTTTTGTGAAACGGTACTCCTACAACAAATGTCATCATGTTTAAGTGTAAAGTTTCAACAAGTAAGATGAAATTCGTGCCAACTATGTATTTTGTGTTTTCATTTTTTCTCATTTAATAGATCTCGAGGTATAACAATGGATGTTGGACAGTCTAAATTTGAGACACCAAACAGGGTCATCACTCTTTTAGATGCCCCTGGACATAAGGACTTCATACCAAATATGATTACTGGTGCTACACAAGCGGATGTTGCCTTGTTAGTGGTTGATGCAACAAGGGGAGAATTTGAGACGGGATTTGAAAGTGGAGGTCAAACAAGAGAACATGCACTACTAGTTCGCTCCTTAGGTGATTATTTGTGATTAATTATGGGTCTTCTGTTACTGTGGTTCATACTTATTATCTGCATAATAGTTCTTTCCTATTTTTAAAGGAAAATTATCGTTAATTTTATTGTTGGTTTTGTTTTTGTGGCTTATTAGTTTCTTAACAGTCAATTAAAAAATACAAAAGTAAAACAACTCCAACGGTGTATCAAAATGTTCTCTTTTTCTCAGGAGTTTCTCAGCTTTGTGTTGTAGTTAACAAATTGGATACTGTGGAATGGTCACAGGAGAGATTCCAGGAAATCACCGGAAAGCTTGGATCATTCCTCCGGCAAGCTGGTTTTCGTGAATCAGATGTAACATTTGTCCCCTGCAGTGGTCTGACAGGTGAAAATCTCGTTACTAAACCAAAAGAGGAAAAGCTAAACAAATGGTATAACGGACCATGTCTAGTGGAAGTTATAGGTATGTGAATTAATTTTGCTTTGCTTTAATCCTTTATCCTGAAAACACAACTATAGAGTTTAGTTATATATTTTATGACATTTATTTTCATTTCATGTGAAAATCAGGCAGTGTAACAAAATACTTAATTTTATATATTAAGGAACTGTTTTTGTTGTTTAGCCACAAGACAAACAGAAAAAAATCTCAGGTTTGGATTCATTATTGTGTTTTTGCTTTGGTTTAATATTCTAATTGATGAACAATATTAGATTTTATCACCTTTACAGATAAATTCAAACCTCCAGAACGCCCTATTACAAAACCATTCAGGCTCTCTGTTAATGACATATTCAAAGGTACTGGCTCCGGTTTTTGTGTGTCAGGAAAAGTGGAAACAGGAGTGGTTCAAGTTGGCGATAAACTTTTAGTGCTGCCTCATAATGAAGCTGCACAAGTAAAAGGTATGATATTCAAAATTCATTCCTTGGTATGGTCTAATTAGTGTGCAGTAAGAGTCTTTCCATCTTTGATGAGCACACTTTCAGCAGTAAATTTGAAAACCACGTGAATTAATTTGGTGGGTTTCATACTGAAAGTTCATTTTCTGTAGTGAGATAGTGATATTGACCCTGGTGTTCCTTTAAAGATTTATGTAAAATACATCATTCAAACGCTGATACACCATCAATACTATGTTAACAATATACGTTACAGCTTCTCATTAAATGTTTCTATTTAAGGTATTTGTCAACAAAAGTCAGTTGTTGAAAATACAAGGTAATTTGCTAGATAAAAAATCTACTCACCAAGCAGCAGCAGGAGAAAACACATCTAAAACAAATTACAGTTTGCAGGCTTTTGAAGTCAGTGGGTCCTTCTTCTGGCAGAAGGGTTGAAGGGGAATGAAGAGGACTGAAGGAAAAGAACTAGTGAGGGTTAGAAAAAGGGGTAGAGTTCAGAACACTGGGTCAGGGGAGACTTACTGGATGAGATGAGAAGGATTTTCATTAGTGTGCCAGTAATATTGAACTTGCCTGCCCAGCTAGCTGCGTGGTCTAATGTGCTGCTTCCTGAGCGGCAGATTAGTGTCGAGGTCCGATGTGTCAGCCAGCCTGTGGGTGGTTTTTAAGGCAGTTTCCATTTACCTCAGTGATTGCAGGCTGGTTCCCCCTATTCCACCTCAGTTACACTATGTCGGTGATTGCTGCGCAAACACTGTCTCCATGTATGCGTACACCATAATTACTCTACCACGCAAACATTTGTGGTTACAGTCATCTGGTATGAGATGTTTCTAGGTGGGAGGGGGGGAGGGGGGGGGGTCCACTGGGGGCTGAACTGCACAATAACCCTGGGTTCGGTGTCGGGTGGCGGTGGGTGTTTGGACTGCTATGACGTGTTGTGTGGTTGTGAGCCACTGAGGGCTATGGTGGGACGAAGCCTCTCCATCGTTTCTATGTCCCCAGCTTAATACACAGTACAGCAACATTGAACTTGGTGTTCAATATTCCTTTTCACCCTATCTGATAAGTGAGTGACTTTTCGGAACTGTAAATCTTTTCCTAAACCTCACTAGTCCTTTTCCTTCATATCTCTTCCTTTCCCTTCAACCCTGCTGCCAGAAGAAGGAGGCACTGGCTCTGTAAGCTGTTAAGATAATATACAAAAAACTATTGGCACAGTGCTTCAGTCATTTTTATTTTTAAAACCACTATGTATTTGAGTGATGAGGAAATCATCATCATCATCATCATCAACATTCATGTCAATTATGATACAAACACAGAACAAACTATGTACTTGACATACACTGTAATCATCTGCATATGTTGTTGTTACAGGTTAATTAAAATTTACTGTTTATAGCAATGTTATGAGAAATGTGCTCCAGATTTATACACAGACAATGTACACTCAGTTACTAAGTGAAAATACCTCTGCTTTCTTCACTGTCAGCTTTGGCTTCATTGAGCTCTGTGTTATGAGTAAACTATCGTGTTCCAAATTTGCATGTACCCTTTTAATGAATAATTGCACTAGCATTTACATTTTATGACATTTTCATCCATTATACTATAATACTGGCTGTTTTTTTTTCCTGTAACAGGAAGTAATGAGAATGTAACAGCTAGGAGACAGACTTTTAAAAACGCATTATCATGTACAGATATGTTATTATGTAAGCCCCACTGAAAAATTTGCTCACAAAGGCTTATTTTGTAAACTGTAATACAAATTATATGTCTAACTTGATTAAAGTAAATATTTTCTTTTTCAGTTATGTTTGTTATTCATTTGGTTTCAGCATTGACAATTGATGATGCTGCTGTACAGACTGCTTATGCTGGGGACAATGTCAGTGTCACTCTTCAGGGAGTAGAGATGCAAAATGTGTCTATTGGTGATATACTGTCTGATCTGGTTAATGTTGTTCCAGTCACATCGAGATTTGAAGCTCGAATAGTTGTTTTCAATATCAAAGTCCCCATTACCAAAGGCTGCTCTGTAAGTAGTAAATATCTTTCCAAAGTAGTTTGTTATGTTTAGGCACTATTGTTATGAATACACTTGTAAAAGATTTGTCTGAACATCTATACAACAGAACTGAAAGACAGCTACTATGGTGCTCACAGAAAAATCTTTTTGACTCTGTGCAACACATTACAGGTTGTTCCATAAAAAGTTGGAAAACTGACAGATGTTCATAATGTGCAGCTATAATATTTCATTGCAGAAGTTTCTGACCATATTTACATGGGCAGCTGGAAAAGGTGCAGTACACGTGTTACTTGAGTGCATGTGCTTTCACTGGAAGTCAGTAGGCTGCTCCAAGCAACTTCCACAGAGAAAACTTGTCTCTTCAATGTCACACCGATTTTTCAAGTTTGTTGAACTATGAGAAAAATGTTGATTACAAGGAGGGCCTATCTGATATTGGAAGGGCAAGCCTTCGTGACAAATGGCTCTTGGAACAACCTACTGATAATTCAGACCATACACTTCTTCTGTAATACATGTGCTGCAGATTGTGAGTACATTATTTATTCATTCATTCATTCATTATAGTTCAGTTTTTTAAACTAAGTAATGGACTTTAATTATAAAGTTTTAACTTGTATAACTAGTCAATATTAAGTTTTTAGTGTCATGTGGTTTTGTTCTACGCTAAATCTTGTGAGTTGGCCATGCATTTGTCACCAGTAGCTTAAATAGAGAAACAAAGTGTTCTTTTGTGAGTTTCCATCTTATAATGGATGGAAGCCTCTGTACTGTAATATTGTGACAGCAATTTACAGACATCTAGCAGTTTTCCAAAAGTATTGTTTATAATCTTCAACTGAGAAAGTCTTGAGTGCACATCAAGCAACTATTTAGAGAGGAAATGGTGCAGTATATCTGAAGGTCGTGCAATTTATGTGAGAGAAGAGAGAGGTTATTGGGCTCACTGGTATTTTTATTAAGTTGGAGAGGCAACAGTGTTACTCATGACTTTGCACTTTATTATTATATTGTTGTGAATAATGTCAAATGTAAAACAACAGAATTCATTTTATTCAATGTGAATTGGACTGTATTCCTAGGGATACATATCATAAACATTTAAAAATGGCAATAAGATTTTCTTAACTTTGTTGGGACTGCTAACTGTCACTACCATTGGTGTACACCCCCACATTTGGGAAGTAGCTGTCTTTGACTTCTGTTCTTGCAAATAACAGATAGAACTATGTCTCATACCTACTCAATCACGTTTACATTAACAGATACCAATATAAGAAAACTGTAAGGTTTAGAATTTTTGTAGATAGACAGTGTTTTGTCTTGTCGGATGGATGGTGTGACATGACCTCAGTCTGTGACATGACCTAAGTCTATCTGGCTCGACAACAAGTCTACAATGAGACAAGACTGCAAGTTTCAACTGACCTAATTTTGTTGCTACTCATGTTCCATCACAGTTAATTGGTTTTGTCAACTCCATCCACTTACCACAAATGAGGCAGAGAGATTTTGTCAGAAGTCTTTCCCAGTGCTGCTGAGAAGCAGTATGCAAAAGTGTAATATTTCACCTATGAAAAAGACAGCTCTCCTTAACTGTGAGTAAGGCTTGATATAATGTGATAGTATGCTAAGTACAAGGATACTTTTACCATGGTAATTCTTAGAGAAAGTTACATTTATTTGAAATATCATAGGACTGACAAGGGCTCCACTACCCATATAGTAAGGAAAACTTTTAGATGTTTGATAGCTTGTCCTCTAAAAGGAAAGGTGTTTAATAGATTGAGACAATATAGTTTACCAAAAATGCATTCCTATACAACCTACTGTTAGCAATTTTGGGGTGCCCACCTATTATTTGACCAAATACTTGTCATCTGTTCTTAATCACATTGTAGGCAAGTGTCCATATCACATACACACGTTTGATGTTTTATCAGCAGACTTTCATTATTCCACCCAAAATGTTTGGACTTATTAACCAGTTTTAGTATTATCCAACTTATCACAAAACTTCTATGATGAAGTCATTACATCCCTTTGACAACAGGTTTAGCTAACAAAACAGTGCTGTTCATGCACATCCTCTGCTGTATGGTATAACCCCGCTTTTATGTTCTCAGAATTATCATTTTCTTGCCTTTTATGATATTTTTTATCATCCCAATCAAATTTCCTATGACCACAATGCTAATTTGCTCCCGGTTTTGTGTCAACATATGTACAATTTTCCCGTGATTGTTGTGATCATCATGACACCTTTCTCGAACCATTTTTAGCACATTTTGGCGTTTGGCCACTTATAACACTAGTTGACACCGTCATTTACTTTATGTTGCTCAGATGCATTTAGTTTAAACACAGCACCAGTTACATATTTTTTTCATGCTCAGAAAAAGTGTTTGGAGAACTCATTCTCATTGCCAAGTGCAGTATTTACATATGTATTTTTTTGTGATTTTACACAAACAAACAATGTGAGTGATAGTTTGCGTGTGTGGTTTTCGATTAACTGAGGAGGCACAGTACCTGATAACCTCAAAAAGGTGACTACAGTGCAAGAGATGCAGAACAACAGAAGATTCAGACATCACACAAAATACTTATGTACATATTTGTACTTGACAATGAGACCTTTTTATGGAGGCCTCTGAGGAGGGGCACTTGAAAGGGCAGTTTGAAAACCCGTAGATAAATGATGGCAGTCGATGAGTACTGCATTGCATGCCTTAAACTTACAGTTTCTCTAGAGCTGACTATATAACTACAAATGACAGTCTCATTAAAATCAAAACATTTATTAAAGTCACCATGCATATAATGTAACTAGTGTAAAGAGTCTAATGGAAATTATATAAATCCATTAATTATCACATAGACACAGGGTTCAAACAGTAGAGTCAAATGATTATTTTAACACCAATTCCAATCCAAGAGGGATGTGACCACTTTGACAACTAGTAGAGTTAAATGATCACTTAGGTGCAAAGTCCCAAACAAATATTTGTCGATGGTGAGAGCTGGATGGCCAATCAACATTTTTCCAGTGACCAAGGCTTGGCTGCTTGCTGCACTCAGAGGAACTCGCAGTGGTGGAGTGTAACTGAAACTGGCTCCACAACCAGAACAAACTAGCATGGACCTGTGCAGCCTTCTAAATACTAGCTGTGTGTAAATTTACATGTCTCACTGAGTTTTGGACTTTTGATTGGCATAGGAAAATAGTGCAGGGACTTAGTAAAGCTAACCCATAAACATGTTGTTATTTACCTATTGTTGATATCTGCCAGTTAGGCAACCTGGCAGACCTGGCTGGGTTTCCTGGGTTTCCGGGGCGGGGGGGGGGGGGGGAGGGGGGGGGGCTCTGAGCCCCAGGATATAGCACATAGTGTTTTGAGATTTATTGATGACATTTATAGTTTGGCCCTTGAGTCAGGAGAGTCTCTGTAGGTTTCTACAATATCTTAACTTGATGTGTCATAACATAAAATTTCCTATTGAGATAAAAAAAGACTTTTTTGCTCCTTTTAGAGTCTTTAATGCAACACAAGAATAATGATACACTTGAACATTTAGTGTATCAAAAGCCCACTCTTACGAAACTTCGTGGCAGATTAAAACTGTGTGCCAGAACAAGACTCAAGCTCAGGGCCTTTAGCTTTTGTAGGCATGTGTCCTACTGACTGAGCTACCCATGCACAACTCACGGCCTGTCCTCACAGATTTACGCCTGCCAGTACCTCGTCTCCAACATTCCAAACTTCACATAAGTTGTCCTGTTAAACTTACAAGGCTAGCACTCCTGGAAGAAAGGATATTACAGAGACATGGCATAGCCACAGCCTAGGGATGGATTCACTGCAGGTGAAAATTTCATTCTGGAAACATCCCCCAGGCAATGGCTAAGCTATCTCTCTGCAGTATCCTCTCTCCAGGAGTATTAGTTTCATAGGAGAACTTTGTGAAGTCTGGAGGTAGGAGGCAAGATACTGGTGAAAGTAAGGCTGTGAGGACAGGTCATGAGTCATGGTTTGGTTATTCAGCTGGGAGAGCACGTGTGCAAAAGGCAAAGGTCCTAAGTTGGAGTCTTGGTCTGACACACAGTTTTAAACTGTCAGGAACTTTCATATCAGCACACACTCTGCTGCAGGGCGAAAATTCCATCCTGGCCCACTCATACAATTTTTTATTTGCAGGCTACTAGCTGTCACTGCCCAGTGTAGACTTTATGTGTTATTAAGACATTGATTGATAGAGCTCATGCCATTTCAGGTACAGATAAACCTGCAGCCCGAATTGGTACATCTCCAAACTGTGTTATTGGGAAACAAATATAACCCTTGTTAATGCAGAGGGCACTAGAGATGCATAATCAGCAAAACAGGGGAAGGAGTACAGCTTTAATTTGAAAACTTGCATGCTGTACATTAGAAAAGTTTTAATTATAATAGATAGAGCACTGAGGAGACACCAAATTAAAGGATGTCAGCAATGTAGGAAAAGACAGATTGGTACTTACCGTAAAGAAGACACTTTACGTTGCAGATAGGCACAATTAAGGCACTTGCATAAAGCTTTTGCCCACAGCCTTCATCAGCAAAAGTGAAACACACACTGTTCATACTCACAAGCAAGCACACGTCATGCATACATGAATGCCAACTCCTCAATCTCTGGTTAGAGGCGCTGGAATTGGTGGTCATGTGTGCAAGAGGTGTGCTTGTTTGTGTGTATGAAAGATGTGCGTGTCTCTTTTGCTGATGAATGCTGTGGTCAACCTAGCTTCTACCATACATTTTTATTGTTTTTCATTGTTGAGTGTCCTTTCTGCCAACTAGAGTGTAGCTGTTAACCTTGTGTGGCATTAGATTTCCCAAAGTTTCTTATAGTAAGTCACATATTAGGTAGATGGATAGGTACTGTGTCCATTGTATGTGGATGCAGGAGAAGTTGACCACAGTCCAAACACAGCTGGAAGCTTTGTTGGCCACAGTCAACAGGCTCCAGAGTGCTACGTTGAGGTGTGGTGGGGATGGGGTGCCTGGCGCAGCCTCTGCTGAGCCGGCTGGCCCAGTGTGCTATCTCATGCTGAGGGAGGTGGGGGGGGGGGGTGGGGGGGGGGGGGGACTGAGCCAGATCAGAATGCACCTTCTGCCAGCAGCATAGTGGCCCCTCCTCCAGCAAGGTCCAGACAGGCAAGTGGGGATAGGGGTTTGTTAGTTCCTGGCAGCTCCAATGTTATGCGGGTCATGGAGCTCCTCAGGAACATAGCGGCTAGGGTGAGGGAGAAGTCCACCGGTCACTCAGTGTGCTTGCCGGAGGGCCTTGTCTGGGATGCGGAAGAGGCTCTTCTGGCAGCTATCAAGCTTGTGTGGTGCAGCCAGCTACAGATTGTTGCACATGTCGGCACCAATGATGCCAGTTGTCTGGGTTCTGAGGAAATCCTTGGGTCCTTTTGATGGTTGCCTACATTGGTGAAGGCAGTCTCAATCTCTCAAGGAGTGGAAGGTAAGCTGATGATTTGCAGCATTTTAGTCAGGGTGGACCGGGGTCCTCTGGTTTGGAGTCGAATGTAGAATCTAAATCAGAGGCTACGTCGACTCTGTGATGAAATTTGTTGTAGATTCCTCAACCTACACTATGGGGTAGAAGGTTGTATGACACCTCTCGATAGATCAGGGGTGCACTACACACAGGAAGCAGCTACATGGGTAGCATGCACATGGGTTTTTTTTAGATTAGGTTCCTCCCCATGGGAAACAAACTGTTGGCCTGAAAAATTACCAGTTCATGACACTGATGTGGTGTGCCAACTGTAAAAATTATTAGTTCGCCTAAACAGGTCATTCCAAAGGATTTAAATATGCTAAATCTCATCTTAGTAAATTGTTGAAGTGTCTGTAGCGAGATCCCCAAGTTACTCTCTGAAGTAAACAGTAGTAATTCCAATATTGTATTAGGTACCAAAAGCTGGTTGAAACCAGACATAAATAGCAGTGAAATTTTGAACTGGAATTGGACAATGTTTAGGAAGGATAGGACTGATGCTATGGGAGGTGGTGTTAATTGTAGTTAAAAGCTGTTTCAACGCAGTTGAGATCGATACTGGGTTGGACTGTGAAATAGTCTGGATAAAGCTGTCAGTCAGACAAGGAGTGACCATTGTATTGGGATGTTTTTATAGAGCACCAGCATCCGCAACAAACATCGCAGAATATTTCAGGGAAAGTCTTGAGTACATAGGAAATAAATATCCCAATTATCCATTAGTTATAGGTGGAGACTTTAATCTAACGTCCATTGGCTGGGAAAATTACACGTTTATCACAGGGGGCAGAAGCAAAGACTCGTGTGAAGAAGTTATTCTAGGAGCACTCTCAACATACAAACTTGAGCAATTGGTTAGAAAACCAACTCGAGATGGGAACATATAAGATATCTTAGTGACAAACAGACCTGATCTTTTTGAGGAAGTTAATCTAGAAGAAGATATTAGTGACCATAATGTCATTGTAGCTTGCCTAGCATAAATATAGAGGAGAGAAAGGATCCACCTTGGTTCAACAAACATATTAGGAAGGTGCTGAGAAAGTAGAGAATTTTGCACAGTCGTTTTAAACGTAGTCACTGCCTTGTTGACAAACAGAAATTATGTGAAATGAAAGCAGCTGTCAAAAGGTGAATGAGAGATTCTTTTAATGAATTTGAAAGCAATATTTTATCTGCAGATTCTAAAAATAACCCCAAAAAATTTTGGTTGTACATAAAATCTATGAACGCTACAGATAATTCAATACCTTCTCTTGCTGACAGTATGGGTAATGTAATGGATGTTAATAAACAGAAGGCCGAAATTGTAAACCTAGCTTTCAAAAATTCATTTACGGTGGAGGACTGCAACACCATTCCCCCTTTTAGTTATCGAACAAATGCAGGGATGGCTGGCATAGTGTTTTGTGTATCTAGGATTGTAAAACAGTTAAGATCCTCAGACACCAGGAAGGCATCTGGCCCAGATGGTATCCCTGTAAGATTTTATGTTGACTATGCTACAAATATAGCACCATTCTTATCCATCATCTATCAGAGATCATTGGAACAGCGGAAAGTTCCACAGGACTGGAAGAAGGCCCAGGTCAGAGCAATCTATAAAAAGGGTAGAAAATTGGATGCACATGATTACCGGTTAATTTCCCTGACGTCGATTTGTTGTAGAATCCTGGAACATATTTTGTGTTCAGACATAATGAACTTTCTAGACTCTGAGAAGCTCATCTGCAGAAACTAGCACGGGTTTAGGAAACAGCGGTCGATCGAGACACAGCTGGCCCACTTTGTGCATGATATACAACAGGCTTTAGATACCAACTCCCAGGTTGATGCCATATTCCTTGACTTTCGATAGGTGTTCAACTCAGTTCCGCACTGCCGCTTGCTCCTTAAAGTACGCGTTTACAGTCTATCCAATGACATATGCGGTTGGATAAAAAGTTTTCTAACAGACAGAGAGCGGTATGCCGTCCTGAATGGGGAGACTTCAACAGAACCAAACGTAACATCAGGTGTGCCCCAGGGCAGCACAATAGGTCCACTGCTTTGTATGATTTACATAAATGGTCTGGTTGATGGTATTGGCAGCGGCATTAGACTGTTTCCCGATGATGCTGTAGTTTACAGGAAAGTAGTATCGCATGAAAGTTGTGAACAAATCAATGAGGATTTGCAAAAAATAAATGCATGGTGTAATGAGTGGCAGTTATCTCTCAGTATTAGCAAGTGTAACATATTGCGTATAACAAAGTGAAAACCCCCATTAATGTAAGAGTACAAAATAAATTCGCAGTCTTTGGAAGTGGTAACATCTGTCAAGTATCTGGGTGTGACTATTCAAAATGATCTCAAATGGAACAATCAGATTACAAAAGTAACGGGTAAGGCGAAATCTAGATTGCGGTTTATTGGTATAGTCCTGAAGCGATGCAGTCCTTCAACAAAAGAAATTGCTTAGAATAGTTTAGTTTGTCCAGTCTTAGAGTATTGTTCACCTGTGTGGGACTCTTACCAGTTGGGTCTGATTCAAGAGATTGAGAAGGTCCAAAGAAGAGCATAAAGATTTGTGACTGGTACATTTAGCCATTGTGAGAGACGTTCAGAGAGTCGTTTTTCCCTCGCGCAATCCACAAGTGGAACAGATCGGGGAGAAGTATGACTTTGTCGCGAATAGTGCCTTCTGCCACACACCATTTGGTGACGAGCGAAGTATATGTGTAGATATGTAGATGTAGTTGCAGATGTAGATGTAGAAGTTGAAGTTGTGAGGCCTCTACATAGTAAACAATTCACACTGTTCAGAAACACATTGTGAAGCATGAGGGTCATACTTGCTTCCTTCAAATCAACAAATACATTATTACAGAACATTGCAGGTCATTCAAAGGACTTCAATAAAAAGAAGATTATAGCTCATACATCCAACTTTTGAGAGTCTATCACTCAGTGTCGGCTGAAATTTGACAGAGGACCTCACAGTTAGACAGTCATTTCGAGTTGGGTAGAACATGAAATCCTATAATTAGTCCTTTGCTTTCCATAAGCAGACACAAGGTGGCTCCATGCATTCACATTTAAATTGCCATCACCTGGGGAGTGAGCACGCCACAGAGAGTTGCGTGGTCTCTTTGTGGAAACAAAAAGGCCACTGATCAACAGGTAAGGTATATGTTAAAACAAAAAGTTCACTTTCATTCAGATATATTTCCAAAACATTATAGAAAAAACTATTCAGTGTATGATATTTTTTGCAACACTCACCAGGGTGGAGAGCTGGGTTTCATGTGCTGTAATACACAGTTTCATGACTGCCACTTTTCTTTTTTCTCTCTGAACACACTGCACAATCCGTATGATTGTTCCCATGAAGCTTGTTAATAATCTACAACTGTCCATTGAAGTGTTCCTAGTCATCAGAAGTTGAACAACATACTTGTTTTGCCCTGGATTTCTTTCTTCACCAACTAAGTCTCTTATAACACTTTTACAGAATACTTTGTGAGGCGGCGTTTTCAAGTTGTTTTTCTTGCTGTGATTATTGTATAGCAGATAGCTAGGATTGTACATTTTGAATAACACATGACCCTTGAATGATCCTGTAGATCTATCAGCAGCCAAATACCTATATGATCGATAAATTTTGAGAAACTTGCAAGACAAGTTATCCAACATATTATTCAACAACCAGAAATACAGCTTTTCCGACCACTGCAGACTTCTCATTATAAAACCATAGCTGGACATAAAACGGTCACATCGAACAGCTCCGCCCATCTTCAAAGTATAATTAATAATCACATTTGGTTTTATTATTTCTTCCCTTTCCTTTCTGTTTCTCCATTCTGTAAGTGACACTGAGTTATTTGCTTTTGTTGAAAGTGTGAAAACAGTTCATTTATCTTGCCATACCAGAACCATCACTTTGTTGTTGTAGAAGCATTTTATTTCTTGCTGCTTCAGGTGCAGAACTCCTTTCTTGATTACTGCTGGAAGGCTTTGCAGTTGGCTTGGATCATTCCTGTGAGATGCACATTCTATTTCATCAGTTCATCAGCTAATGCAACTCCTGTGTAAAAGTGTACAAATGGTACCATGATTGCCATATAGCATTTCTGATGTTAGCCAGCAATCGAAAAACTATTCTCTCTGAAAAATTCAAGTCTGTACAGATCAATGACTCTGTTGCGATAGCACCAAAATTGGATATCAAACTGCAGTTATAACTGTTTGATGAACCCGAAATCATATCAACTCTAAATTTATTTATTTATTTATTGTTCTGTGGGACTAAATTAAGGAGAAGTCTCCATGGTCATGGAACGAGTCAATACACGAAATTATAACACGATAGTAGAAACAGATAAAATGAAATATAAACAACATATTCAGGCGACAAGTCGTAAGTTTAAATAAAGAAAATCAACAATGTAACGCTGGAATTTGCTTAATTTTTTAGCTCTTCCAGGAGCTCCTCGACAGAATAGAAGGAGTGAGCCATGAGGAAACTCTTCAGTTTAGACTTAAAAGAGTTTGGGCTACTGCTAAGATTTTTGAGTTCTTGTGGTAGCTCATTGAAAATGCAGCAGAATACTGCACTCCTTTCTGCACAAGAGTCAAGGAAGTGCATTCCACATGCAGATTTGATTTCTGCCTAGTATTAACTGAGTGAAAGCAGCTAACTCTTGGGAATAGGCTAATATTGCTAACAATAAACGAAATTAAAGAAAAATTATATATATAAAAAAAAAGATGAGGTGACTTACCGAACGAAAGCGCTGGCAGGTCGATAGACACACAAACAAACACAAACATACACACAAAATTCAAGCTTTCGCAACAAACTGTTGCCTCATCAGGAAAGAGGGAAGGAGAGGGGAAGACAAAAGGAAGTGGGTTTTAAGGGAGAGGGTAAGGAGTCATTCCAATCTCGGGAGCGGAAAGACTTACCTTAGGGGGAAAAAAGGAAAGGTATACACTCGCAAACACGCACATATCCATCCACACATACAGACACAAGCAGACATATTTAAAGAAATTAAAGAAAATATATACTGTGAGGGCAATGTCAGAATTCCCAGACTATTGAATAGGGGTCGACAAGAGGTTCTCGAACTTACACCACATATAGCTCAAACAGCCCGTTTTTGAGCCAAAAATACCCTTTTTGAATCAGAATTACCCCAAAATATAATACCATACGACGTAAGTGAATGAAAATATGCGAAGTAGACTACTTTTCGTGTTGAACGGTCACTTATTTCAGATACTGTTCTAATGGTAAATAAAGCAGCATTTAGTTTCTGAACAAGATCCTGGACATGGGCTTTCCACAACAGCTTACTATCTATCCGAACGCTAGGAACTTGAACTGTTCCCTGTCGCTTATAATATGCCCATTCTGTCTGATCAAAATATCGGTTCTTGTTGAATTGTGAGTTAGAAACTGTAAAAACTGAGTCTTACTGTAATTTAGCATCAAATTATTTTCCACAAGCCATGAACTTATTTCATGAACTATATTATTTGATACTGTTTCAATATTACACACAAGATCCTTCACTACCGAGCTGGTGTCATCAGCAAACAGAAATATTTTTGAATCACCTGTAATACTAGAAGGCATATCATTTATATAAACAAGAGACAGCAGTGGCCCCAGCACCGATCCTTGGGGAACGCCCCACTTAACAGTGCCCCATTGGGACTGAACATCACTACCACTCTCAATATTGTGGAGAATTAACTTCTGCTTTCTGTTCTTAAAGTAAGAGGTGAACCAATTGTAAGCTACTCCCCTTACTCCATAATGGTCCAACTTCTGCAGTAATATTTTGTGGTCAACACAGTCAAAAGCCTTCGTTAAATCAAAGAAAACACCTAGCGTTCACAACCTTTTATTTAATCTGTCCAAAACGTCACTGAGAAAAGAGAATATAACATTTTCAGTTGTTAAACCATTTCTAAAACCAAATTGTACATTTGACAGCAAATTATGTGAATTTAAATGCTCCAGTAACCTTGTACATACAACTTTCTCGATAACTTTAGCAAACACCGATGGCATAGAAATAGGTCTAAAATTGTCAACATTATCCCTGTCTCCCTTTTTATAAAGTGGCTTCACTACCAAGTACTTTAATCAGTCAGGAAACCGACCACTCCGAAAGGAAAATTTATAGATATGGCTAAGTACTGGGCTAACATACATAGAACAATATTTCAGTATTCTGCTAGATACTCCGTCATATCCATGAGAGTTCTTGGTCTTTAGTGATTTGATTATTAACTCAATCTCCCTCTTGTCAGTATCATGGAGGAGCATTTCAGGTAACAGTCTCAGAACACTTTTTTCTAAGAGCGCTATATGATTCCCTGTTGGGACTAGGTTTCTATTTAGTTCACCTGCTATATTCAGAAAGTGATTATTAAGTACTGTACATATAAGCGACTTATCAGTAACAAGGACATTCCAACTACACACTGATTCTATATCCTCGACCAGTCACTGCAGACCAGCCACTTCCTTTACGACTGACCATATGGTTTTAATTTTATCCTGAGACTTAGCTATTCTATCTGCATGCCACATACTTTTTGCCTTCCTAATAACATTTCTAAGCACCTTACAATACTGTTTGTAATTGGCTGCTGCATTTAGATTTTGCCTGTTTCTAATGTTTTGATATAATTGCCACTTTGTTCTACAAGATATTCTTATCCCTCTAGTCAGCCACCCAGGCTGCCTGTTTGTGCTAGTACCCTGTTTTGAACATTCTAACGGAAAGCAACTTTCAAAGAGCACGAGAAAAGTCTTGAGGAAAGCATTATATTTATCATCTACTGTATCTCCATTTTGTTGATTTTTGAGGATTGTACATTTTGAATAACACACGATCCTTGAATGATCCTATAGATTCATCAGAAGCTAAATACCTATATGAGCAATAAATTTTGAGAAACTTGCTAGACAAGTTATCCAACACATTATTCACTTTACTCAGACATGACTGAAATTGAGTGTTGAGATTTGTGGCACGCTCTGCATTAGAAACAAGAAGTGCTCAAAAAACTTGCATAAATTGTCTAAGAGTAAAACAGTTTGAAAAGAAGTTAGGTGATTGTAAACATTCTCCTGAAAAAATACCTGCAAGTTCTTACAGTTTTGTAATACCATGTTCAGTAGCACACCATGGAAGCATTTCATCTCTTCCTTGGTAACATTTCTCCAGTCCCACCACAGAGAATGTCGTGGAAGTGGTGACACTATGTATTTTTGCTGTACATACCTGTTCATTTGGTCTGCTATTTGTTGAAATAGGTTGTCTGTAAAAATTAACTGAAAGAAACACATTTTCACAGTTTTCATTGTCATCTTCAGTAGAATTTTTAGACATGAACCACTCTCATCATCAAAAGCACTCTCACTACCGCTGTCTCTTAAAGTTTCCTCTAAAAGCTGTAAAATCGCTTTCTTAGAAAGAACTGAACATGAGAAATGAGCCACTGCACGCGCATGACCTTGAATATAGTAATTCCAACATTCCCTTCAACACAGCTGCAACAGTTTGACAATGAGTTAACACAGGTTCTCCTAGATGGCAGCACTAAGCACCATTGATGCCTAGTACTGTCAGAATTGAGACCTGGGCATGTGAGAGCCATGAAAAATCGTGACGAATGAGGCTTTACATTGGAGCAGAAAACAAAATTTGCTATGTGGAGCGCCACTCGACATTGGGATGGAAAGGGTTATGAAGCTATTTTTTTATGCAATCAGTGTCTTTTTGCTAGTTCAGTGAGCAAGGAAGATTGTTCTGATATAAATAAGTGAACCTTCCCCACGAAGGGCACTCGGAACAACTGAACAGTTTATGAAGTAACCCATAACTTGTGATTACACAACACGTGCACCAGTGGGGGCTCCAGTTGAGGATCTCAGCATAATTTCACCTGTGAGGGAATACTAAGCTAAACATGGTCAGAATCTGGACAGTTGAATGAAAATGAGACAGAGAAAAATAAATGAGAAAACTCTTTATTATTTCAAAAGTAATCACCATAACTGTTATTCATTTATCCTACTGTGAGACTAGATGGTAAATGCCTTTATGGGGAAATGTTCACAATTGCCATAGGAAACTGATTGTGCCCAGGCCTGAACCTCTTCAAGTGAAGCAAATCAGTAGCCACAAATGTCTTTGTTCAGAGCTCCAAATATATGGAAATCACATGGGGAAGATCAGGACTGTATAGAGGATATGTAAGGGCTTCCCAGCAAAACTTCTGCAGTTTACTTGAAACAACCTTGGCAGCATGTGGATAGGCAACATGGTTCTGTAGGCAGTCTCAGATATTTTTCCATGAAGGCATTTACTGCCTTGTCTCACTTGGAATGCATGAATTAACAGTTATTGCAGTTATTTTTGAAATAATAAATGGTTTTCTTACTTACTTTCCATCTGTCTCATTTTCAGTTGATTGTCCCTTACATTTGAGTTAGAAACAGTATATGAGTTGTGATCAAAAAGTAACAGGAACTTTTTAATATTGCGAGCTTCATACATCCAATTTTCAGTTTTTTACCCATCTTGTTGGTACACTTTTTCCTGATGTATGTTTGCATTTTCAGCTGTTTTAAAGATTTAGTATGTTGTTGACAGTTGAAAAATACATATGTGTTTTCGAGCATTCACCGAATTTTTGCTTTCTAAAACAATGGATCAAAGAATTTGCCTTAAGTTTGGCTTGAAAAATGGAATAAAGTGCAACACTACATTCGAAATTTTGACAGGGGTTTTTGGGCAAATCTGCTATGAGTAACACATGAGTTTACAAGTGGTGTAAATGTTTGAAAGAGGTTCGAGAAGATGTTGAAGATGACGACCACCTTGTGTGCCCTGGCACATCAGTTAATATGACAATATGGAAGCAGTAAAGAAATTGTTTCTGGAAAATCACAATCAGGGAGATTGCTAATGATGTCAGCATATCCTTTGGCTCATGCCAAGCAATATTTTTCAACTCAAATTTTTGAATTTTGACCAAAAACAATCATGTAGACATCACTCAGGAATTGCTGAATGAAGTCAACAATGATCCAGAACTTCTAAGTGTGGTTATAACAGGTGACAAAACATGGGTATATATGTATGTAATGGAAACCAAGGCCCATTCATCCCACTGGAAACTGCCTGAAGAGACAAAAAAAAAAAAAAAAAAAAAAAAAACCACAACCAGTTTGATCACATGTGAAGGTTCTTCTCACTGTTTTCTCTGGGTGCAATGGGGTAGTACATCATGAGTTCCTGACTTATGAGTGTACTGCCAATAAGGCACCATTTTCATGAAGCAATCTGAAGCTCCGTTTTGGGCCCACTGCTTTTCCTCATCTTTATTAATGATCTTCCTCTTTGTTCTGAGACACACAGCAAATTTACCGTGTTTGCTGATGATACCACAATTCTAATTGACGATTTGATAGATCACGATCTTGAACAGACTACAAATACTGTTTTTAATGACATCTTAAATTGGTTCTCCTCAAATGGTCTCTCACTCAATGCAGATAAAACTCATTATATGAGGTTCCATACATCACAAAGTAATCTCGATGAAATTAACATAAAATGTAGAGATCAACCAATACAGAAAGTTGAAGATACAAAATTCCTGGGTGCTTACATAGACAGCAAATGTAATTGGTCAGTTCACATTCTTCATCTATGTAAAAAACTTAGCTTGGCAACATTTGCATCACGGGTAATTTCTTCAGTGGCTGAAGTTGACACCATTAAGTTCGCCTACTTTGGCTACTTCCACTCATTGATGTCATATGCTATCATATTCTGGGGGAACCAACCACTTGCAAAAAAAGTTTCACCATCCAAAAAAAAGCAATCAGAATAATGTGTGGGGTCCATCAAAGACACTCTTGCAGGCACTTGTTTTGGAAGATAGGTATCCTAACAACTGCCTCACAGTATATTTTTTCCTTGCTGACCTTTGTGTGCAAAAATTATTCTATCTACCAAGACAACAGTAAATTCCATGGCTATAACACCAGAATCAAAAACAATCTACATTTCGAAATGAAATGTCTCACTCTGGTACAAAAAGGGGTTTTACTACTCCAGCATTAAGCTGTTCAATGGCCTACCACTACATATCAAATGTGTTCATACAGAACTGCCAAAATTTAAACAAGTTCTCAAAGATTACCTGACAGGGAAATCTTTTTATACTGTGGATGAATATCTGAAAGAAAATGTATACCCTCACTAAACTTATTGTGTCTGGAAGTAGTTCAGTTGATTTTATTGTGCATTTGAGCATTAGCACACTTTTTGTAACAACAAATTGGCTGTACCTGTGTTTACTCTTGTAGGCCTAATATCTGATTTAACTTTGTGCTCTTATCTTTAACTTTTATTTGAAACTCCTTTTTCTGTTAAATGGTTGTTATGTTATCTAGCTGACATTGTATCTATTACTGTATTTATAGTATGTCTTACTTAAACTATGTACAATTTGGCATTGAATTGCCCTTGTATTTATTGTAAGTTTAAATTGAAACCTGTACAATTTGACACGTTCCATATCCTTGTGATTGACTCACTAATTGGATCTACGGAACATGAAATAAATAAATAAAATGGCCAGAATTGTGGTAAAGTCACTTGTAGAAATTGTGTCATCAAATGCTCCCACTCACACCTCAGGGCTTGTATGTGGTTTTTTTTTTTTTTTTTTTTGTGCTAAAATCAAACCTTTTATGTTGGTTCAGCCACCTTATTCACCGGACATGTCCCCTTGTGATTGTTTCTATTTTTGAGGCTGAAGGGAACCATGAAAGGACATCATTTTGCCACCATTATGAGATAAAAATGGAATCGCTGAAGGAGCTGAACACCACAATGAAAAGCGAGTTTGAGAAGTGCATCCGAGACTGGAAAAAGTGATGGCATAAGGATGAGGTGGATTACTTTGAAGGAGACAAAAGTTGATGTTGATGAATAAGTAAAGATCTTTTAAGAAAAACAAAAATTCCTGTTACTTTTTGAGCACATCTTGTATATATCTTGAGGCAGCATAATACACAGCATGCCGATTACCCCGACTATACTCATCCAGTACTTACGAATGAGAGCACTTAATGACTGCCAACAAAATGTGTACATAATTTCAAACTTTCATGAAACTTTGTCTCACTGACATCCCCCACAAAGTGATGAAAGCAAAAAAAGTTCATCGCTTACTACATTTTCACTGTTGATGTAGTAAAATTGCAGGATCAGGTGTGAAGCTGTAATGTATTGATTCTTTACTATTGCCTCTAGATGGAACACCGTTGCAGGCAGCATCCATACGCATATACTTTGTATGACACACAGTTCAGGATATATGACATCATAAATCTTGAGATGTGTGAAAAACTAGCTTTTGCTTAATGCGGAGTGTAAATTACTTGGGCTGTACTCATCCATTGTTTGATAATGAGAGCACTTAGTCATGTCCAAAAAAGTTTAAACATAATTTCAAACCTTTTGTAACCTCTCTCTCTCTCTTAAATGCTTAACCTGAGGTATTTAACACATAAACTCATTTGTAATTAGATTTTTGAAGCTTTTTTACATGTGGGAGCTTGATTCTTTAAGGAATTTGGGGTATGGTGTTTACTAGTGTGAAATAAAGTGAAAAAAAAGAGATATCTTAGGTGTTAAATATGACTCCCATTGGTCACATGGACAATGTCCAAGTGATATTCCATTTCATGCCACACATTCTGAAGCACACATGGAGCCAACAACACAAGTGCATTAAAAATGCACATTTTGAGCTCTGAAATTGCATTTAGCAAAGGAGGTACATACACAAGGTCTTTCCTGAAACCCCAGCACAAAGAAATCATTGGGCATCAGCTCCAGAAATCTAGTTGGCCAAGAGCAGAACATCATGTGACAATGTCCATTACAACTGATTCAACAGTTTGAAAGATGTTGATTTAATTATATAGAAACTTCCATATCCCAGTGTTTTAGTGTTCCGTCTTGCTAAAAGATGTGATCCTGGAATCCAAATGAAGCTGTGGCAACAGCTCAACTTTTGATGAGCCCTGCTGATGTTCAGTTACGGACAAAGGCTGTTTTGTACCTATATTCAAATGTTGCACTGGCTAACTGTACCATTTATGTGGATGGTTGCCTCACTGCTAAAAATTAGACATGTAGCAAAAGTTTCTTTGCCATTTCTTCCATCATTGCTGTTGCGTAATTTGAATGTTTGATGTAGTCTCCCCATTTCATTTCCTGTAAAATTTGGATTATGTGTTCACTTATTTTGAAAGTATGCCAAACCATTATTTGTGGCATATGTAGATCTATGGTGACTTTGTATGTTGATTTCCTTGGGCTACGTTCAAATGAAATGCAAATTCTTTGAACATTTTATGCTCATACACATAGCTGGCCAGTACTTTCTGATCTACACAAACATCCTGTTTCTTCAAACTGCCAATGCTATCTACAAAAGTCATTCGCATCTGGAGGGGTTTGATTGTATCACTGACAAAATCTTTGCATTTTGGTGACAGAATGACAGTTGTTATAATCTAACAGGAAGAATACTTCTGCAAGAGATCAGCAATTCTCATTTATGACACAGAGCTGTTTTACCTATGGATGGCCACACATGCCATAGCTTCTGGTTCACTGTGCTTGTGCTACAATCAAAATTTTGCACTTTCTTTTACATTCTTTGTAATGCTTACTGCTGTATCTCTATGCATTAAATGATTATAGCTATTTGTAATTAGTATATTCATTTTGAACTGTCCTGCTTCTGAGGCAGGTATGTGATAGAAGCCCAGTGATAAGCTAAATCCGAGTTACAAAGCATCTCAAGAGAATAGCCCATCTGGGTGGCACAGATGCTTCCAGTGTGAGAAAATAACAAAGTGTGGACAATTTCTCTGTGAAGAACCAAGAACTGCAGGAGAAGTGGAGGCCAAAGTGCTCGAAGACTGGCATATCACAATCTATGTGATAGTGGAAAAAGTGAAAATCAGTCATGAATCAGTTTTCAACATTTTGAGTGTATCAAAGATCATCAATCACCGTACTCACACCCGTTGAAAAAAATTCACTGAACAGAGGCAGCAGTGGAAATATTGTATCAGTTTGAGGACAACCCAGATAACTTATTTTGCTTCTAATGACTGTAGAGGACTGCTAGGTATATCACTATGACCCTGAGACAAATGAGCAAAGCAAGCAGTGGAATCATCTGGATTCGACACTCCAGGAAAAGGTGAAAGCCGAACCATCAGCGGGCAAGGTGATGTTGAGTGGTTTTTGGGGCTACTGTGATGTATGTGGTGCTAACACATTGTGCTCATAAAATGCTAATACTAACAAAATTTCCTGATCACATTGCTGGAGGCTACCAGCATGATGCACTGTGAGAAGTTATCTAAGGTTATGGTTTTGCTGCAGAACAATGTCCCAGCTCATTCTGCAAAGGACATTGTCATGCATACTGCTTCCTTGGCGCATCTGATTTTAAATTTTGCCTATCCACAGCCCCCACCCCTCCCCTATTTTCCTCACATTGCATCCAGTGACTACGTCCTCTTTCCTCAGATGAAGAAACCATTTCATGGCGGGAATTTCCAGAATGACTGTGAGGTGATTTTCAAGGTAGAATGTTTCCTGAACAGCCATAATGCAGGTTTCTACAACCCAGGCCTTAACCAAGCATCTGCCATTGGGGAAAATGTGTCACACTGGAGGGTGAATGCTTAGAGGGAGACTAAACCATCACCAAATTTCAGGGCTGCAGCTTGATTTTTTTGAAGTGATAATCAAAACTTTGATTGCTCTTTGTATGGTGCAGAGATTTAAGACATATAGAGGATGGGCTGTCATGTAGAGCTGCACGAAATTAGTTTTCAGGCTGAAAACAGCAGCAGCAGCAGCAACAACAACAACAACCAAATCAACAACCATTAAATTATGATCTATTTTACTACTAGAATTTCTTTCAAACATTCCAGATGACACAGTCTTGCAAACACTACAGTACATTACTTTTTTTTTTCTTAATTACTTATTAGAGAATTCTTGTCCTTCTGAACCAGAGTCATTGAATACTTCTTCAAAAGCATCAAAAACATTATATCATTGAATATTGCCGTTACAAAGCTGTGGCCGTGCATGTACAGTGGGGTAGCAAGTACACAAGTAATTGCAAAAAGGCATACGTGACACATGGGGTGAGGAGGAGGGGGGGGCACAAAACAGAATTTCAGCTATGCAGTTTTAAGAACAGCACTAGCCAGACTTGGCTAACTACTATTGCCAGAGTCCTGCTCTGGCATTGTCCATGACATGTTAATAATGAAAAGGAAGCGTTCCAGAATTATTAGCAGATGAGGTGTTTGAAGCCATTCAAGGTATGAGAAAGGAAATCTACCAGGAAAGAGTGGCATTTCATTACAAATGGTTAAAGTTGGAGATAAAGTAATACAGAAGGAACCTGCAGATTATTTATAAAATGTCTGCTGACAGAGACAATTCTCCAGGATTGAACTTCTACTGTTGTCGTTGTACTTTACAAGAAAGCTAACAGACAAGACAGAAATCTATAGTCCTATGAGCCTCTTCTTCACAATGTGCAAGAAATTCACTAAAACTACCAACAAGCTCATGGAGGGGGGGGGGGGGCTGATTTTTACCAGGTAAAGGAACAAACTTAATTTAGAAGTGGATTTTCCATAATGAGCTATTAGCAAGTTGCAAATGAAATTGTAGATTGGAGCATTGCGTATGAATCACTACTTTGTCTGGAATTCTTAGATTTTGAGAAATCTTTTGTCTCAGCTTAAATTAAAATAATAGTTCTTTGTCTGTTTACTTAATTTGCCCACTTTTGTTCAGCAAACAAACTTGTATTGGAATACAATAATAGTCTTCAGTTATGTTAATAATACATTATTGTTCATGTGATGTGTTCACTTTCATTCTGATATAAAATAATGATGAACACATGATGTATATACAGGGTGTCCAGAAAACGGCTCCCTGATTTCAAAATTAAATGTCTCGAAAACAAAGATCGATAGAGGAATGCAGTAAATGGTATGTTTATTGTGAAAGCTGTAAGAAGTTTATACAGCAGTTTGAAATAATAGTTACAAAAGTTGCTAACAGATGGTGCTGTACGCTGTACAGCTCATATCAGCATACATAAGTAAAATAATCGTATGAAAACAATCTTTGCAAACAATCACATCACAATGTTTTCAAAATGTTCACCATTGGCACTACAGAGGTGGCGCAAAAGAAGAATGAAATTCGCCATCAGATTTCGTAGTGTCTCAACCAAAATGGATTCACGTGCCACAGAGATCGCTGATTCAAAGTCGTCCAGCATGGCGAGATGCTTCGGGTAGACCATTTCTTTCACTGTGCCCCACAAAAAAAAGTCACAGGGAGTCAAATCCGGCGAATATGGAGGCCAATCCAATCCTGCACCAGTAAATTTGGGATATTCCAAAGCAATGACTCGATTCCCGAAGTATTCCTCCAGAAAGCAAAACACTTGTTCGGTCCGATGTGGTCAGGCTCTATCTTGCATAAACCATTCAGTACCTGATCGATCCTCTAACGCTTGCTATGTGGTGACAAATTGTTCCAAAATTGCAATGTAACATGCACCAGTGACCATTTCTCGAATGGAAAAAGGGCCAATAATGCCTCTGCTGCCTCAGCAGCCCACACAGTAACTTTAGGAGAATACAGGGGTTTCGCTTCACACCAATATGGCTTTTCGGAACCCCAAAATCGCCAGTTCTGCTTATTCACGTATCCACTCAGGTGGAAGTGTGCTTCATCTGTAAACCAGATGCAGCCAACATCAAATCCTTCACTATCAATCATTGTGAGCATCTGATTAGCAAAGGCAACCCTTTGTTGCACAGCTCGTACGGGTATGGCCTGGTGTGTTTGAATTTTGAATGGAAACATGTGTAGGCTCTTTCTCAGTATTTTCTGCATGCTGGAACGCTTCTAGCCAGTCTCGGATGCAATTCTACGGACGGACCAGAAACTGTGGTGATATTTTCAGGCATAACTGCGGTTTGCTTGTGGCCAACATGCCCCACTACGTCATCAGTTAAGCTGCCTGTTCGTTGAAATTTTGCGAAGAGTGTACAAATGGTTTTCGCATCGGGTCCTTTTGGAACATTAAATCGTGCTTGAAAACTTCGCCTTGTTGCCGTAGGACTCTCTTCTAACCTGTGGTACTCTAGCACCAGAAAAACGCGTTGTTCAATGGAGTACATGGTTTTAATCTCTTCCTTTGGTACGCTAACCTCCTTTCACGTTTCAATAGTGGAACTGATCACTCTGGGCTTCGGATCACTATTTATACTAGGCATTACGTATGGTGATTACAGCACCATCTGTTAGCAGCTTTTGTAACTATTATTTCAAACTGCTGTATAAACTTCTTACAGCTTTCACAATAAACATACCGTTTACTGCATTCCTCTATCAATCTTTGTTTTCAAGATATTTAATTTTGAAATCAGGGAGTCCTTTTCTGGACACCCTGTAGTTATATTATTAATAACAAGAGTGAAGACCATTTCTTTATTCTGATACAGTGTGACTGATGTGCTTGAGTTGTCCCATTGAGTCCATGTGCCTGTTGCACTTGCCAAATGACCTGATAGTCAGGAATGGACTGCTTTGTATTTGCTTTGAACAGTACTTTACAGGTAGAGCAATAAACAACTTTGATGGAATCAATGACTTTAACACTTATTATGGAGTAGTGTTTAGAGTATGTATTTTGCACTATAGTACCAAATCAACATGTACTAGTGTACAGCTTCATATGTTGGTAAACTACATAGTTTTACCAAGTCAGTATTTTACATCTGTTCCATATAAGAATTATGTTACACTTTCAGCCCTTTACAAGCATTGTATCACTTATATGTACCTAATACTGATCTTAAAGTAATAAATGTTTCACAATCATTGCAGCATATTGTGTTGAGTTAAAAGTATGTTTTTTTTTAAATTATTCTAGGTAATTCTGCATCATCAGTCATTGCTAGAGCCAGCTGTTATTACAAAGCTTGTTGCTCAGTTGCACAAAAGTACAGGTGAAGTAATTAAACGACATCCAAGATGTTTAGTTCGCAATTCCAACGCCTTAGTACAATTGGAAACATCAAGACCCATATGTATGGAACTTTATAAAGACATCAAGGAGCTGGGCCGGTTTATGCTTCGTGTTGGTGGCGTTACTGTGGCTGCAGGACTTGTTACGCAGGTGGGTTAAACTTTTCTGAAACAGTATGATTTCCATTTTGTGATCAGTCCATTTTAATTACCTGTACCAGTACTCCTACTACCATAATTAATTTTGTTAATTTTTCTGTCACTGTTGTGATTAATACTTTGAATTTCCTTTTTTTAATTATTGTAAACTGTGGGAAATATGAGATTGAGGTTTTTTTTCTTTTGACAGCCTTCAATATTAGTATTAGAAAAAAATACCAGTTGTACACACTGATCAGCAAAATTAGATTGCTGGCTGCATAATTTGTAACCTTTGAAAATTTCAATGCATACAGAAAAAACCTTATTTAGGAAGACACAAAACAAAGACATACTCCACCATTAGTAGAAATGGTTGTCAAAGAATAGACGCCATGACACAAACACTACTGAATATTTGTCATATGTCAAATTACTTAAATGCTACAAGTCTCATCCCTTTTTTAGTGCAACACAGGGACATTGTTGGTATAAAATCTGTGTAATAATATGTCAGTGTGATAATGTAATTTATATGGGTTATTTCATTAGTAAAATAAGTGGGAAAGAGAGCAAATATACATTTCCTTCAACCGGTCTAAATGTTAGACAAACCATTACGAACATTTTGTGTCTGGATCCACTGGTTAGCTGTGCTTGAAAAATGGAGAAAAATCTGCTAGGGTTTGTTCTAAGTGAATCCAGTACTAATATTAGCAAGTGCTTGCTAGTTGTTGTGTTATGCTTAAAGACGAACTGTCTGGCAGTTGTTGATAAAAAAATATAAAATATATATTGTAGTGCATTTTGGTATTATTAATTACATTCCCTTCTAACACTGACGAGTATTTCTGTGGTTGCTATATTTTTATTGGTAAAGAATTGGATCAGTTTCTAATGACAAGTGTAAATGTCGTGAAATTACTCCTCTAGAACGTGACACTGTCCATATCTTACCACACTTACATAATATGTCATCCAATTTGTGCATCGTGGTACCTTATCATTATGTGTGGTCATATAGATATGGATAGTATAAGGATTTATAATTTAAAATAGATAGAATAGTATACAGATAGTTGTTGTACAAAAAATGAAACATTAAGGAAGACAACAATTGACTAGGGTCGTTACAGACATCGTTCTACAAATTTTACAAAGGATATGAATTGCCTGAGGACTTTGGGACATAACTAAAACCAGTTTGTGCCAGTGGCCTTGAAAACTTTGTCACATTAACCATTCCAAAATGCACCTGTCAACCTGCACAGCCCATTTTGCTTTTAGGCATGAGGCCCCTACTTCAAATGTCTCTCTCTCTCTCTCTCTCTCTCTCTCTCTCTCCTCTTTTTTTTTTTTTTTTTTTTTTTTTTTTTACACTCCATGAATTCATCATTGTTCTCAACCCACAGTTTAAACTTAAATGTACAGCTAAATCTTATTCTTTTCCTTTCGTTAGCAATTTTCTCACTTAATACTAAATCATTGATACCCCATCTCTCACTAATATAAGGCATGTCAGATAAATGACATCAAAGCTACTGAACAACCAAATTCTATGTAAATGTCTCTAAATTGTTGACAGTAATTTGAATGAATTTTCATTCTGCAGTGGAGCATGTGATTATTTGAAATTTCCTATCAGATTAAAAGTGTTTGCCGGGTTGGTACTTCATTCTTGGACACTTCCTTTTTTCAGGCAAGTGCTCTACCAACTGAGTTATCCAACCACAACTCACGACCCACCCTCATAGCTTTTCTTTTTCCAGTATCTCATTTCCTACCTTCCAAAGTTAATAAAAGTTTTCTGGCATACCTTGCGAAGGATATTGTGGAGACATGGTTTAGTCATAGCCTGGAGGATTGTGTCATCATTCAATTCTCCTCTAATTTTTGGACTTGCTTATCTGTTTTCTTATTAGTTACTTGTAATTCAGCCTTTAAGTCAGCAATTGTTATGTCTAGTTTATCATTTAGTTCAGCGAACCTAACATCTTGGGTGTTTATAATAGCATTGGTGGTATCTAGCATAGCATTTAACTCAGTCTTTACATCTGCCAGAATGTTCAATATTTTTTCCTTACTTCTAATCAGTACTGGCATATGTCTAAAAGAGCAAGACGTTCATAACAAAATTAACCTCCACCACAAAAAAAAAAAAAAAAATAAATTCTGAAAAGGATTGTTGCTACTCAGCACACAGCAGAGATACAGAATCACGACTACAACAAAATGACTGTCAAAAAGTACACCCTCAGCCAACAAGGCTATTGTCAGAAATAGGCAAAACACACACACACACACACACACACACACACACACACACACACGGCCACAGTCTCTGGCTGCGGGTGGTGGTGACTGGGGTGGGGAGGGAAAGGGATTGCAGGGTAGGGGTGTGGGATGGTAAATCAGTAAAGTGCTGCTTGTGAGAGTGTACAGGGATAAGGTGGAGGAAGGTAGGGTAGCTAGATGAAACTGGGAGGATGGACAGTTTGTTGGTTGTCATGCCCATGTATAATGGAGCACAGTGGTTGCAACTTAGCTTGTAGATCACTTGACGGGTTTCACAGATAGCCCTTCATGGGTGGTGTAGGTGATGCTTGTTATCGGACCGGAGTAGGTAGTGGTGGTGATGGGAGGAGGTTCGAAACAACAGTGGTGGAGCCTTTGTCAGCAGGTAAGATTATAATGCCAGGATCAGTTCTTAGGTTATGGATTCCATTCTTTCTGCAGATGTATGATTAGTTTGTATGTTGAGGGATTTGGGGAATGATGGTTTGAGGCAAGGTTAGATGTTAAAAAATTCTGGAAAGTTCACAAGGGGTGACTTGGGGCAGTGGGTGTGGATCATGGTTGAGTGGAGGAGTGAACTGAGTCGGTCAGGGTTCAGTATTGGGCTTTGGTTGAGTCTGGTAGGGTTGGTGGGGAAAAAGTGTTTCCACTGTAGGGACCAGGAGGAGGAGAGAAGGTCTTTAACAAGTCCTGCATGATTGGATTTGGAAATAGGGCAAAAGATAAGGCTTTTGGAAAGGACTGACACTTTTGAGGGGCTAAGGCTTGCACTCAGTCTTTTTATTTCTCTCCTTTTGTGCTATCCCCACCCGTCCCCCTCTCCTGACCTCTGTCTAACCTCCCAGACGCACCTAGCTCTTGGTGCCCTAGCTTCTCTCCACCTCAACCCTGCATGCTCCTGCTAGCACACTTTACTGTCTCCCATCCCTACCCTGGTATTCCTCCCTCTCCCTGCCCCAGCCTCCACCTTAACCCCACCAGGTTGCCTCTCCCATCATGCGCTGTTGCTCGTAGTCTGGCTTCAACTGCCATGTGTGTGTGTGTGTGTGTGTGTGTGTGTGTGTGTGTGTGTGTGTGTGTGTGTGTTTTGTCTGTTTCTGATGAAGACCGTATTGGCCGAAATCTCACTTTCTGACAGTTTCACTGGACTTGGATTCAGGAGGATGATGGTTCAAACTTGTGTCCAGCCACCCTGGTTTAGGTTTACCATGATTTCCCTAAATTACTTCAGGCAAATGCCAGGATGATTCCTTTGAAAGGGCACAGCCAAGTTCCTTCCCTAATCCGAGCTTGTGCTGCATCTCTACAGACCTTGTTGTCAATGGGACATTAAACACTAATTTCCTCCTCCTCATCCTTCTCCTCCTCTAACAGTCTTTGTGTTGGCCGTATCTACGACTCATCTTCTCTGCTATGAGCTTTCACCCAACAAAGCCTTTATTAAAAAAACACACACACACACACACACACACACACACACACACACACACACACACACACCATAATCCGTGGCAGCTGAAGCCAGACTATGAGCAGCAGTGCATGATGAGAGAGGCAATCCTGTGGAGCCTGAGGTGGGTAGAAGGAGGTGCAGGAGGGGGGGGGGGGGGGGGATGGTAAAATGATGATGGTGGGAGCATTCAGGGACGAAGTGGAGAGAGGGTAGGGCAGCTAGGTACAGTTAGGTTAGGTTAGAAGGAGGGTGGGTGAGATGGTGGTAGTGGAAAAGGAGAGAAGTAAAAAGACTGGGTGTGTTGGTGGAATAGAGGGCTTTGCAGTGCTGAAATAGGAACAGGGAAGGGGCTAGATAGGTAAGGACAGTGACTAACGAAGGTTGAGACCAGAAGGGTTACTGGAATGTGGGATATATTGCAGGGAGAGTTCGCACCAGCACCATTCAGAAAAGCTGGTGTTGGTGGGATCAAGATGGCATAGACTGTGAAGTGAAGTAGTCATTGAAATGAAGAATATCCTGTTGGATGGTGTGCTCAGCAATAGGATGGTCCAGTTGTTTCTTGGCCATAGTTTGTCAATGGCCATTCATGTGGACAGACAGCTTGTTGCTTGTCATGTCCATGTTGAATGCTGCACAGTGGGTCCAGTTTAGCTTGTAGATCACTCGACTGGTTTCACAGGTAGCCCTGCCTTTGATGGGATAGGTGATGTTTATGACTGGACTGGAGTATATTATGGTGGGAGGATGTATGAGACAGGTCTTGCATCTAGGTCTGTTACAGGGATATGAGCTGTGAGGCAAGGGGTTGGGAGCAGGGAGTGTGTAGGGATGGAAGAGGATATTTTGTAGATTCCGTTGGCAGCAGAATAACACTGTGGGAGGAGTGGGAAGGATAGTGGGTAGGACATTTCTCATTTCAGGGCAAGACGAGAGGTAGCCAAAATCCTAGCGGAGAATGTAATTCAGTTGCTCCAGTCCTGGGTGGTATTGAGTAATGAGGGGAATGTTGCTCTGTGGTCGGACAGTGGGACTTTGGTAGATGATGGGTGACTAGAAGGATAAGGCATGGGAAATCTGTTTTTGTTGCCCTACCCTCTTTCCTCCTCATCCCTGCGTACTCCCACTGGCAGCACTTTACCGTCTCCCACCCCACCCCAACCCTACCATCCCTCCCCCTTCCTGCTCCAGCCTCCTCCTTACCCCAACCAGTTACCTCTCACATCACGCGCTGCTGCTCGTTGTCTGGCGTGAGCTACCAGTCCCTGTGGTCATGTGTGTGTGTGTGTGTGTGTGTGTGTGTGTGTGTGTGTGTCTGTCCATTGTCTATTTTTGACAAGGGCCTTGTTGGCCAAAAGCTTATTTTGTGACAGGTGTTTTTTTTTTTTTTTTTTTTTTTTTTTTTTTTTTTTTTTTTTTGTGACTCAGCACCTCAGCTACAAGATGAGTAGCAACTATCCTTTTCATAACATTATTATATTCATCCTGGAGTCTCACATAAGAGTGTGTGTGTGTGTGTCAGTTTAACAGCTGAGGCTGAGGCTGAGGGAGGAATATATATAAATAAAATAAATGTTTAGAGCAGATAAATCATATGTCTGTATCTGTAAGGTAATTGTCCCCAAAATACAATAATAGATAAATTCTTTTCTATTGTAATTTGGGAGTAGTTTCGTTATGGACTTACTTTTCCATGGAGAAAGGCTGACAGACAAGAACATTTTTCATAGCGGTGACAAACAACTCTTGGAGCAAAATACTGAATTTTGCTCATACTGTGTCATGTGCCATTGATTCATGAATTTTCCCAAAAATGACTTCAGGTCCTGCAAGAATAAATAATAATAATCAATAAAAGTGATCATAGTGGTTGTTGGCACACTGGATGCAGCATCAAAAGAACTCAGTGGACACTTGAAAAATATTGGCATCAATAAAATATCCATCTACAAAAAGCTACTTTGAAGGGACTGCATGCATACCTGTCAGTACATCAAGTAGTCTTAGACACTTAGGAAATGTGTGAAGGAGATAAAATTTGAAATCCAACATAGTGATATTGTTTGCTGTGTTCATTGTTGTAATTTTTTGTCAACAAATAACTACTGTTAGTGTACAGTTGTCTTCACTGCAAAAGACTGTGTTTATGGAAATGGAAGTGAAGTCCCATGCTTCTTGGCAGAGTGTAGGGGAATGACATGGGAGACCTGCACCGCCATACTAGGCAAGGTCCTATAGGGGGTGGTTTGCCGTTGCCTTCCTCTGACTGTAATGGGGATGAATGACGGTGATGATGACAACACAACAACACCCAGTCATCTCGGGGCAGGTGAAAATCCCTGACCTTGCTGGGAATTGAACCCGGGGCCCCATGCTCAGGACCACGAGCTGTGGACTCTGTGTTTATATTTGAAGCATTTCCTAAATGGCTACCTGAAAATCATTCTTTTCTTGTGGGAAGAAATGTGAATGTGATTTCTCCATTTCCTATTTTTTTAAATAAATTGTAGCAAGTTTAAGGCAGTAGTTTCTTAAAAGACACTCATTTGTTTGTGTTGCGTTGGCTGTTTTAACATCATTGTAGTAATAAGAAAATATTTCTCATGTTATGCTTTCTTGTTTTCAGATCTTCTAATGGCGAGACTGGAAGAAATCAAATGACTGTTATATAGAACTTATCAGAAGAAATGGAAAACTGATTTTCTTTTCCAGGAAGTAATATAACAGGCATGAAGTACAGCTCTCCTAACATGTACCTCATTGTAATCTCCATGAATAAAACGATTCTCTGAAAAATCTCTTAGTACTGTGGTATTTTAAAATTGTCAGTCAGGTCCCTCATAATTTGTTTCAGTTTATGACTACTGCAGGTGAAAATATAAGAAAATTTCATTCCACTGCAACAGAAAAGCATATATTTGCAACATGCATCAAGAGTGTGTCTCACCATAGGCAAGTTTGGAGGAATACCAGGAATAAGAGTAATACATATTCACAATTGGTCTCAATTGTGGTTGCTTCAGTAGGAATTCTTAATGCTAGTAAGTTGAGCAAAAGCTGTTTGTATGGATAAGCACACTTTAAAGCATTGTTGCACTTTTAGGATGATAATGATGGTGATTATGATAATCATAATGATGGTGCTATTTGATATGACAGATATTTAAAGCAGATACAGCACAGAGAAGACTGACTTTAATTTGGTAATTTTACTGAAACAAGAACTAGCAATGATACAGTGACAAAAATCCATAAAAATCTGAGCTTGCCTGTGAAACTTACGTCAGTCACTTTACACCCGTTGAGTCCAGGAGTCTGTTGTAAGTACAGATTTTCATTGTTTAGTAATTCAGTCTGGTTCATCAGCTGAGAAAGAGTCAGACAGCAACGATATAGATGTCATTGATCTCTTCGGGTGGCTTAGGAAGATGTTTGACTGGCTGGTCACCTGTGTGGTGGATGATGGGTTGCAAAAGTCTTATCTAAGAGAGTAATTCTCAGGACTATGGCCAGATTTCTGTGTTCAGTTGACAACTGACCATATTGCTGTTGTCAGGTGCACTGCTGAACTGATTTTGAGGATGTGTGTAGTGCTTTTATTTCAATGTCCCCTTCACCACCTCTCCTTTGACCCTGCTCCAGTAGCCCTAGTGGGGCGGTTGCCAATCCGTTGGAGGTTTGTTCACAGGGGTGTATCTAATGCACAGCATATCCATGACAGCACTGATATAGATGTCATTGATCATTTTGGTGGCTTGGGAAGATGTTTGGCTGGTCACCTTGCTCATCATTATTGTTGCAGGGAAGCTCTGTACGACTTTTAATTAATCCAGGTAGAAGTTCCCAGGCCTTGCTGAAGTTGTAACCCCCGTCACAGTTGATTAAGTTGTATGTTACATCTCAATTGATTCTTTTGTGATACAATTCCACTAGTTTTAGTTCTGTTTCATAACCTTTGTACCAAGTGAGATGGCTTGGTGGTTAGCACACTAGACTCACATTCAGGAGAACAAAGATCCAAATCCCCATCTGGTGACCCTAATTAGGTTTTCTGTGATTTTCCCAAATCGCTTACGGCATATACTGGGATGATCCCTCTGAAAAGGGCATGGCCAGTTTCTTTCAGCATCCCTTGATAATCCAAACTTGTGCTCCATCCTTAATGACCTTGTTGTTAAAGGGACATTAAACTCTGATCTATCTACTTGCCTACCCATGTAAGAATTTTGTGCCTTTGTTGTCCTTGCTCTGTAGCTTTACAACTGTGAATGTGTTTGGCTACAGTAGTTGAGTATGTGGCTCATGTTTGCAGCAATGATCTTTAATAATGCACATCATCAACCCACTAGATGTGATGCCACATTGGCATGGGATCTGATACATTCCAGATTTGCAGTCTGAGGCCGTCATTCACTCTGCTATGTAGTTCCTGTGCTTTTGGTAGATGGGCAGTTTTAACACAGTCTCTGTAGAATCTTTTTTAGATACACGCCACTGTACGGAAGAAGTGCAGTAGTAACAATTCCACTTCTGCTTCCTCTAGATGCACTATCAGTGTTGGGCGTACTGCTTCCCAAATTTATCATTTTGTGTAACTGTTCTGACAAAAACCAGTCCTCAGCACATCCCGCAGGCACAAGCATCAGGTGGAGTGACAACAGACTTTCACAGATGACTGGAGGCAGTTGGGTGAAGGAGGTGAGGAGATGGAGATAGAAGCCCCATGGTTTGCTAGTCAGCAGTCAATCAGGTTACCTGATGATGGCAACATAGGCACTTGTTGTCCACTGGTCACAGAGATCTGGCTGTGTGTCCCATAATTATTCTCTCAATGGACATTCATCCATACTGAAGTTGTCATTCCTTAATTTTCAGTATGGAATTGATAGTACTTTTACTCAGCAGTCTTTCCAGTGGAATTTTTGAAGTACTACCTGCCCTTTAACAGCATGTTATCCACATTAAGGAAGTAAGGTCAATACTTCATATTTATCTTCACTTACTTAACAACAACAACAACAACAACAACTCATCTATTGGGTAGATTTAAAGTTGGCAGATAAAGAAATGCCTGACACATACGGATGGCACCAAGGAAATGAAATACTCTGGGCAGACCAAAACTACCCAAGAGAAGAAAAAACCTTTAACAAGGAATAGTAACTGCTTACTGAGTAACAGGGCTCAGCAGTGGAGAAGGCACATGTATTACAGTCAGTGGTCACTGAAAGCCTGATTTGTCTTTTTGCAGAGAACACACCTTGCACTAGATATAAAACACATCTCAGTAAAATGGAGAGTAAAAGAAGTCTTTGAAAAAAAAAAAAAAAAAAAAAAAAAAGTACTGCTTGGAGAATGCCAGGGTACCTCTGGAGCTGTCACTGATGGAGACAGCATACAAGCCAGCAGTAGTGGGAAGGGTTCCAGATCAGCTCTCTTTGATTTACCAGAACCATCTACCACCACTTGGCTGCATTGCAATTGACCACATCTCAGATGCCACCTGCTAAGGCATTCAAACTATGAGTGTGCACAAAATGGGCCAATGATATGAATGCATTCATTATGCTCTAGCATTATTTAATTGCTAAACTCATACTAATCTCATCAACTGCAGAACAGAGCTACATGTGAAATTTATTAAGCAGAACCTTACTTTGAAACCTACATAATAGAGAGTTGCTGATCAAAGACATGAAATTGTAGTAAGGAACATGATACCAATACTAACACTGAACAACATTAGAAAAGATACTGTTCAAATTGTACAAAATAATCAAATCACTAATAATACCCAGGAGATAATTTTACCTTTGAATAACACAGAAGATAATCATGAATACCAAACTATAACTCATACAGAATGGAAGGAACAGTGCATCTGGAACTGGCTGATGAAAAAATTGAAAACTTCAGCAGTGCTCTGGAAACCTTAGATTAAAATTTTTCGTATTTTAAACACCACCATTCTGCAAAAGCACCTACTGCAAAATACATCATAGTTTCAATGAAGTTCAGACAGCTCTCTACGCAGCAGCCATTTCAGCCGCGAGATCAGCAGATAAGAAGATAGCGCCAGTATATGGGAACGTATTCATTCACACTGCATACCACCATTGGTAACATGTTCTCACTAATGATACACAAAGGTCAGTCAGTTAGTAATGTCTTCCCTCACTCTCCCCCACCCCTTTTTATTTTATTTTATTTTGACAAGAAAAGCAAATGTCATATACATAGCATAACAACTTAAACATTCACTGTCACTTTTCAATATAATCACCTTCTTCACCCATAGCTCTTTTCACCTTGACACAAGACAATGTATACCTGTTAGTAAAAATGATGGTCCTACTTCCTCAACCACTGCCATACAAAATTTTTCAGTGTGTCTGCATTTTAAGAGGGATGCTCCTGATGAGCTGCTTGGAATGATCTGGGGATGGAAGTCTGATGGTGTGATGGCAGATGATTTTGTTGACATGTTCGCTATTATGTGAAGTCACTGCAGTTGCTGGCTGGCTTCTCCCCTTTGTGTTGGCCATCTGTGTTTGCCCTTCTGTTTCTCTACAGCAATGAATCCATCATCTCCTGTGCTGATTTCCACTATAGCATCTCCATACACAATTTTCAGCCTTTCATGAATGTAGCTGAGCATTTCTCTTCCTGCAGTGAGGACTTCATTCACAGAATGCTGTCCTATAAGTATGACAGTGTTGGCCGTTTTCTGGATGTGTACAGTGCTGACATCTGTTGATCTAGGATGATGTTCTGGAGTAGGCTATAGAAGATGGGTTGTGGAAGTTATTACATTACCAACTTAATGAAAGAGAAAAGAAATGGTATTACTTTCTGTCTGGCTGTCATACAAAGTTTGACAGAGGATTTAGGCGAGTGTACCAGTTTATCAACGGAAATAAAAGAAAAAGAGTCATGAAAAATATCACTAAAATAAAGGTGAAGGTAATAAAATGTGCAGATCATAACCCTGACAGTCAACATGCATTTGATACATTAAACAATAATGGAAATTCCTGAATGGAGCAGTAAATGTAATAAGGAAAACACAATGACTAACACAAAGCAGACTGATGCATGGGGCACTGAAATAAATAACAGAAAACAGCGTTCACACTATCTTTTGAGTGTTAGCTCTTTTTCTAGCAGCAGTACACAAACTAACACACACAGACACCCAAACACACACACCCGTGGCAGTGGCAAAACTAATTATCGATACTCAAGTATTGTAAGCAGTTGCCTTAGCTGAGGATGTGGGAGCGCAGTAGGGAAGGACTCAAGGTGAGGATAACTGGAAAGAGGCCTGCTGTCTTCTGCAGATTCACTGATGACATTTTAATGATCTGGGCTCATGGCAAGGACAATCTTTATTCTCTCCTCCATAACTGGAACACACATTGCCAAATCCACTTCACCTGGTCCTTCTCATCTTATCAAGTCACCTCCCTATGTGTCAGTTTCCACCTCTCAGATGGTTCCATCAATATGACTGTCCATATCAAGCACACTAACCACCAACAGTATCTTAGCCTTGAAAAGCTCAACCACATCCCTCATCCTCCACCAAAGCTTTGACTACCTCTCGTCAAGCCCTGAGATGAGGGATATTCTACCCAAAACCCTACCCACATTCCTCAAAGTAGTGTTCTGCCACCCACCCACCCAACCAACAGGATATACTTGTCCATCCTGATTCCAGTTCTGCTCCCAATCCAGTGTCCTATGGATCATTCCCTTGTGGACTGCACAGGTGCCAGATCTGTCCCATACAGTCAAACGTTCTGACGAATTAAAGTGTGAGTGTGGATCTGGGTTATATTGGCTTATTCCCCCAAACCCCCTTCCACTTCTGTATGAGGTGACTTACTTGGAATTTGCTGCCACTCTTCTTTACTGGATAGCCAGCTGCTGGAAACCCTCTTGACTTCTTCTCTGTCGAATAATGCCAGGTACAGGAAGTTTTAGACTCATTCTACTTATGAAATAAGTAGACATGCAAACTTTACTTTTCAACTAATGATGTATTTGACCTCCATACACAATAAAAATTTCAGTTTCCACATGAATATGTACCTTCTTGCAAGTCTCTCATACAGTTGACGTTAGAAACAAATTGAGTTACAGTTAAAAGAAAATTGGCTTGAATACCATGACCTTTCTTAACATAATCATAAAATGAATCTTGCCTCTAACAAGGTTGCGTCATGAGCCTACAAGAGTACTTTTTCAACTGGTAATGTTTTTATAACAATAGTCAGTGACACAATAAGCACAGAGCTTCATATAAAACCCATGGTTCTTCCTTTGTACACTGTAACATATTGATTATTCCTTGCTACTGTAGTGTTATCTTGAAGTTGTGAGAAAGGAGGACAGGTGTTCCAAGGTGCAGAAGCAGAGACGAGGCCGAGGGCAGATGAAACTAGGAGAGATATTGTCATATGAAGTAAACCGTAAGGGGAGAGCCTTGCGAAAATGCAGACGCCCCCAGACGCAGTCCCAGGGCGCTAATTACTCTTCAAGGAATTAAGATGTAACTTCATATGTGTGTAGATGCTGTAGTAGGTTGCCACCGTAGAACTTTGTAACCAACAGGCACATACTAGCGTATACAGCCAGCTTGATACCAGCCCTGAGAACAGCAGCGTCAGTAGGCTCACAAGGGTTAGAAAGAGAACAAAAACGCCAAAAACTGTTGACCAAGCAGTCCCTACTCTGGGGAGCCCAAGGGGTGGATCTAAATGACGTATAACAATAATGTTGCAAGCCTTATTTGGCAGAGCAGTTACGTTTAGCTTTCAGCTGAACAATGTTGATGCCAAATACGGACTCAGTTAGTGCAACTGCATTAACATCCCCGCCTTAGCAGCAGTAGAGGGGACCTAACTAAACCATGATTGGCAGGCACCTGGAAGAGACGTACGGGATTCACTGGGTGGCTTTAAGTGGGAAAAACAGTGGCCCCACATGACTCTTTAAAACCCCTAGATTCCGCATTTTGGCGGGGTTCTCAGTCAGATGACCTGGGCGCCGATCAGCATCCGTCGATTCCAGCCTTCGTCCAGCTGCACGTAAGTCTGCTCTCTCACTTGGAGTGCCTCAGTGAACAGTGTCACATTCAGTATGTTTTGTTTTGCAACTAAGTTGTTGCCTTAAGATGCTGTTAGTGTTTGCTATTGTGGTTAGCATCCACTCCTGGGACTTCTGCACTGGCTTCTGTTGTAACAGTGTTATTGATGCTTTTTCTAACCCTAGAACTAGCCTCCAGTGTATTAGTTAGTCCTGCCTCGAATAAACAACTATTTCAAAACCCTGTTCGTGCAAGAGTCTCCACAACGAGTTCCCTACCCAGTCTCATCACCAGCATTTCTAGTAAATACCTGTACCAGTGTTGGCTCAGATGAAAGAAAACAATCAAATGCCTTCACTGTGAATTGTCCTTCTGCCTTCTGCTCTGTACCACTTGGGAGCGCAGACTGACCAGTAACTCCTTTTTCCCTCTCCCACCTAAGACAGGACGTGACAACATTCACTAAAACATCTATGGATTGCCCAACAGGCACTTGTCAGTGTTGTCTGACCACCACGTCTACTTCCTTCCTGTGACTGATTTTAAACCTGCACACACAAACATGTGATGTGCATTAGGTAGGATTTAACTATCCCACACTCATATCCAGAATATCGTGTGTTCAAGATGGTAGAAGGATGAGTGGTTCTAGAATTTACACGGAAATTATCGAATCACTAAATATCCCCCCCGCAGATCGAACGTGCGATATTTTATACATACTCATTATGCAAATAATATCACTCATAATAACATTTCATATCTTAACAGTTTAAATTTCATACATATGTTTATATACATAACTATCCTTTCCATAACAATTCTCTGTCCTCTCATGAACAATCTTTTGCTTACTGTTTCTTTACTCTTTTCTTATTTTACTTATGGTGTTGGACAGCTGCACAAATTTTTAGGAATTGTGAGGACTCTCTTTCTTATCTTTATTTTCCTTTTTTTTCCCAATCGTAAACTTCAGGTGTTTATGACACATGAATAAACTATTTTCTATTCTTATCTTTTGTACTACCGTTTTCCTGGTATGTACTATTTTCATTATTTGTAGCGTGTAGGAACTCTGGACGAAATGAAAGTGTTCTTTTGACCCTCATTCAGGTCCATAAAACATAATGCTAGTCATTCATAGAATTCCCCCCCCCCCCCCCCCCACCCACCCCCCACCCCCCAGAATAATCCCTGTAAAATTTGTGACTTTTGTCACAATACTGTTCCCTTCTCCTAGGATGAGCACCTATTTCTTGCTTGTGGGTTGGCCTTATGAAAGCACTTCCTCTTTCCATTCTGGTAGGTACACTCCTTACAAAACATCCCTGTTTTGTAGGCCACAGATCATCCTATCTCCATGTGGGTACACCTGCCCTTTATACTTAGCGAATGCCGGGTATGCACCCCTTATCCTTTCTGAGTAGGCCTCACCGTTCATTACCCTAGTATACATTTCTATGTATACCATAATTAAGTATCTTCCAGTAAAGATATAAATCTATTTTAAACTTCACATTCATTTTAATATATCATTTACTCCCTAGAGTCCTCCTCCACTTATCAACTTCTATATTTTCAATATACTATTTATGTCCCACTATCCTTCAGTTCATCAGAGTAGTCATTATGCTGATGTTTCTTGATGATCAACATGACTAATTCTACTCCTACTTTCATTTTTTCCTTTGCTCATGTCTCTCTCTTACTTATCCATTACTCATTATTACTTTATAGTTGTTCATTATGTACGTGCGCCTCTTCTTATGTCTATTCGATGTATAATCATCATAGCTTCCTATATATGTGTGCATATCGTCTCCTACCGAATGGACTTGTCTCATCTTCACCCTTTGAGGTCCCCAAAGGAAATCCTAGCAACCCTATGGAAATGCAAATGATGAAAAATCAGGCACACTTGTTTGTGAGGGTTGTTTGAAAGGTGTGATGTGTGTTTTGTGTTGATCATGATTCATCTGTTCTTGTAAATCATTCTTTTAGCTACAATACCCACCCCTTTCAAAATTTATACAAACCCTCCCATCTATATCAAGTCTCATAAAAGATATAAAATACTCTATACAAAATAGAAAATGTTTACACTATGGTATAACAGTTGTTCAGCTAGTCACATCTTATTATGTTTTCCACAAATAGAATACTCTATTTAGTTTATTTCAACTAGGTATCACTTTTTTCTGTGATTTTCTTAAGTTGTTCTCTATTTCATAATCATATCTGGTTTTCTAAGCAATAATATTTCAGAATAGTTCTAGATTTTAAAGGAATTCGGTGCAGGAAAGTATATGGAAAAAACACTGAAAACAACTCGGGATCTGATGGTCGTTACTCCGCCTGTTAACTTGGAATGTTAACGTCCCTGGGGGATATATAATTTTACATCTTTTACATTGTATTTACCCTTCTTTAATCCAGTTGTGGGATCAACTAAAAGTAACGTCTAAGGATGGACCACTGTTTGTACCTGGTATGGTCCCTGATATTTTTGGATAAACTTATGAGTCTCTTTCTTCAGAGTCGAGCTGAGAAGATGTTGTTTTATAAGAACCAGGTCATCAACTTGTTACTGAGGCTCCACAGCCATTTCGTTATGCTTACTTACTCATTGTAGCGCCTTTTCAATTAAATTTTTAGAAACTATTTCCGGATTTACTTCTTAATTGACACTAGGTTGTTCAGGCCAATTAAAACACTTAATTAGAGGTTCTCCTACGAAAGGTTTGCCTATGACTTCTAAAGGTGTCAAACCGGTCGATAAATTGGGTAATTCATTTAGTATAAGTTCAAAGTCCTTAATTTTCATTGCCCACGAAGTATGTTTTTCATGCAGTGAGTACGACATAAATTTCCAATTTCCTTCATTACTCATTCACATGGATTTGATAACAGGTTATAATTGGATATTAACACTTGTCGAATACCTTCCCATGCTAGGAATTCTCTAAATTCGTTACTCACAAATTGTGGTCCGTTATCCATAAGAATCTGCTTTGGTTGACCTACTTCTAGAAAGTATTGTTGTAAACAGTGTATAACCATCCATGTATTTACTCTTTTAATGGGACATAGTTTAACATATGCTACTGGCCATTAAAATTGCTATACCAAGAAGAAATGCAGATGATAAACGGGTATTCATTGGACAAATATATTATACTAGAACTGACGTGATTACATTTTCACACAGTTTGGGTGCATAGATCCTGAGGAATCAGTACCCAGAACAACCACCTCTGGCCTTAATAACGGCCTTGATATGCCTGGGCATTGAGTCAAACAGAGCTTGGATGGCGTGTACAGGTACAGATGCCCATGCAGCTTCAACACGATAACACAGTTCATCAAGGTTAGTGACTGGCGTATTGTGACAAGCCAGTTGCTCGGCCACCATTGACCAGACGTTTTCAATTGGATCTGGAGAATGTACTAGCCAGGGCAGCACTCGGAACATTTTCTGTATCCAGAAAGGCCCGTACAGGACCTGCAACATATAGTCATGCATTATACTGCTGAAATGTAGGGTTTCGCAGGGACCAAATGAAGGGTTGAGCTATGGGTTGTAACACATTTGAAATGTAACGTCCACTGTTCAAAGTGCCGTCAATGCGAACAAGAGGTAACCGAGACGTGTAACCAATGGCACCCCATACTATCACGCCAGTAAGGCGATGACGAATACACGCTCCCAATGTGCGTTCACCGCGATGTTGCCAAACACGGATGTGACCATCATGATGCTGTAAACAGAACCTGGATTTATCCCAAAAAATGACGTTTTGCCATTCGTGCACCCAGGTTCGTCGTTGAGTACTCCACGGCAGATGCTCCTGTTTGTGATGCAGCATCAAGGGTAACCGCAGCCATGGTCTCCGAGCTGATAGTCCATGCTGCTGCAAACATCATCAAACTGTTCGTGCAGATGGTTGTTGTCTTGCAAATGTCCCCATCTGTTGACTCAGGGATTGAGACGTGGCTGCACGATCCGTTACAGCCATGCGGATAAGATGCCTGTCATCTCGACTGCTAGTGATACGAGGCCATTGGGATCCAGCATGGCGTTCTGTATTGCCCTCCTGAATCCAACAATTTCGTATTCTGCTAACAGTCATTGGATCTCGACCAACGCGAGCAGCAATGTCGCGATACGATAAACGGCAATCGCAATAGGCGACAATCCGACCTTTATCAAAGTTAGAAACGTGATGGTACGCATTTCTCCTCCTTACACGAGGCATCACAACAATGTTTCACCAGGCAATGCTGGTCAACTGTTGTTTGTGTATGAGAAATCTGCTGGAAACTTTCCTCATGTCAGCACGTTCTAGTTGTCGCCACCGGCGCCAACCTTGTGTGAATGCTCTGAAAAGCTAATCATTTGCGTATCACAGCATCTTCTTCCTGTCAGTTAAATTTTGCATCTGTAGCATGGCATCTTCGTGGTGTAGCAATTTTAATGGCTATTAGTGTATTTTGACCAACATTCTATGACAACCAAAATATATGATACTCTTCCCTTTCCTCATGAAATTGACCCAAAATATCTGCCGCTGTGAGGTCGTGCAATGACTTAGGAATTATAGAGTACATTTTGTATTTCACATGATTATTATTCTCTTTTAATTTCTGGCAAGTTTCACAGGTTCTAATCAAAGATGCTATATTATGCCCTAGTTTCTTGAAATAATGAAACTTATTCATATGGGATATACATTTTTTGATTCCGAAGTGTCCATATCCTGTGTGAATATACCACACAAGTTCGTCTTCAATTACTTTCAGCATACATAAGCATCACCGCTGTGATGTTTCGCTGTCTCTCCGAAACAAGTAATGATCTGTAATTTTCCATTTTCCTACTTACTTTACTTTTTCGTGTCCGGAGATCTGTTTCAAAGCCTTTCAGCCCAATATCGGGCTAAGTCCAATGTTTCTCTCTTCTCAAGCCATAGTTCGTCAAGGGTAGACTTTGTGGGGCAGATGGAACGCTGTAGAAGGTGGTCCATATCCTGAACTTCACCACAGTCGCATTTGTTGTCTCCTTCGTCCTTGAAGCCCCATTTGAGTAGGTTTGCTTTAACTGGTGCTATGCCTGTTCTGATGCGGTTCAGTGTTCTCCAAATGTTCCAGCTTGATGTACTGCCACTGGGTATTTCTCGTGAGGCAGGGTAGTCCTTCCGAGGCTCGTTCAATTCACTAGTGAGAAATCTCTTGCGGGATTTAAGTCTGCTACGCCCACATGAAGAACCATGTAGCGGGTGGCGCTCGTCGAAAATCTGTTTAAATTTTTCTGTATGTTCGTGCGCATTTCTTCGGGATTCAGGAGATGAGAATCCTGCTGCTTTGTATATTTTCCCAAGTGGAGTGGGTTTCATGCATCCTGTTGTTAGCCTGTGACTTTTTTGGCATGTGTGGATCGGGACCATACAGGGCATGCATATTCTGCCGTGGAGAAGCAAAGTGCTTGAGCAGTTGTTCGTAATACAGTCGGACTAGCTCCCCATTTACTATTCGTCAGTTTTCTTAAAATATTGTTCCTGGCTGCAACTTTTTGGCAGGTTTTTTCACAGTGATATCTGTACGTCAGTGATCTATCCAGCACAACACCAAGGTATGTTGGTTTGTCCGTATGGTCCAGTTTGTTGCCATTCCAGGTGACGTTCAGCTTCCTGTTTGCCTGTTTTGTGCAGAGGTGGAAAGCGCTAACCTGTGTCTTAGATGGATTTGGTTTGAGGGAGTTCTCTTTATAGTATTCAGGCATTAAGTGTAGCGAGTTTTCTAATTTCCCTTCTACTTGCTCGAAGCTATTTCCTTGCACTGTAATGGCCAGATCATCGGCATACAAGAAATGGGTAGTACGTTCCGGTATTGGTTGATCATTGGTGTATAGGTTAAATAGTAGGGGGCCAGCACACTGCCCTGGGTGAGACCGTTCTTTTGTCGACACCATTGGCTTTTTTTTCTGTCCAGCATTACATAGAACTGTCTGTTTTGCAGCAGAGATTCAATGATTTTTGTGAACTGATGATCCTTAAATGTACAGTACAGTTTTTCCATGAGCTTTCTGTAGTTGACGGAGTCGTGTGCAGAACTTAAGTCCACCAGTGCTACACCTGTTATTTGTTTGTTTTCAAACCCTTCCTCTATGTGTTCTGTGAATGCTAGGATTTGACTGGCGCATGATTTCCCAGGTCTGAATCCAACCTGTTGGGGAATGAGCTTTTGGTCTGCGATATTTGCTATGCAGTTTAGGATTATTCGTTTGTACAGTTTGTACAGATGGCACAGGAGTGCTATTGGGCGGTTGTTCTTCGGTTGACCGGCGTCTTTCCCAGGTTTTAGTAGCGCCACTACCTTTGATTTCCTCCACATCTTTGGGATCTTACACGTTTTTAATCAATGATTAAAGAGCTGTAGGATCCATTGCTTGGCACTAGGTCCAAGCCGTTTGATCTGTTCCACACATATATCGTCAACTCCCGCTGCTTTCCCGTTTTTCATTGAGTTCATTCCATGGTTAAGATCTTTCATGGTAAATGGTATTTTGAACATGCTTGACTCTTGACTCTGAATTCTGCCAATTTTTATTTTCTGACATTTCTTGTTGGGTTTTCCATTTAGTAGGAGCTGATGGGCAATTTGATTGGGTGTTACTGAAGAGCATTGTTTAGCTGTCCCAAAGCCTCAATTAAGTTTTTTTATTAAGTTCCAAGCGACTTTGCTGCTGTGGGTCATATCCATTCTTTCCAGAGTTTCGACCCATTTCCTTTGTCTTGATTCACTAATCATTTCCATTAGTGTTTCTCCACATTGGACTACTTCTTCACTAAAGGGGTCCTGTTCGTAAAGCATTTCGTACTCCTTCAGGATGTTCTTTGATTTGTCAGAGAGACCTGGGATGAAATGCTCTCTGCAGCTTCGGGGTATGTGTCTTCGAGAAATCTTTTGGAGGGTCTCTATGAAAGTTTGATAATTTTCTGGAATTGGGTGTAGATTTTTTATTTCTGCATCCAGTTCCACAGCATATTGTTTCCATTTAGCCCATTTTCCTAATTGATCAGGAGGTAACAAGTTCTGGATACACAGAAAATATTTTTGTGAAATAAGGATCATGATGGATAGTCCCTGTTATTCTTTGAGCCATTTCCTTTACAACGATGTTAGGATATTCTGATGACAGAAAATTAATGGCAAAAATAACTGCAGGTCCTTCCATACATTTTAATTCTTCCATTCCTACAGGTAGCCTCAAGAAAGCTTGAGGTACAATATTTTCGGAACCTTTTATGTATTGTATCTTAATATCGTATTCCTGTAAGAAAAGCATCCATCACATCAACCTACTGTGTAGTAATCGACTACTCATCAGAAAGGATAAAGCTTGATGATTTGTATAAATATGGATTTCTGATCCCCATACTAGTGTTTGAAACTTTTGAATACTCCACACAATCGTCAGTAGTTCCTTTTCGGTAGCTGTGTAATTTAATTCGTGCTTATTTAGGCTACAGCTAGCAAAAGGTATGGTTCTGTGTTCTACATCACTTGGATCCCATTCTCCCTGGAAAAGTTCAGCAGCAACACCGTAATCAGTTGCATCTGTTGAAAGTTTAAGCAGTTCGCCCATAACTAGATGATGTAATATGGGTGACTCAACAAGCGCTCATCCAAATTTTTCGAACGTGTCATTTGTACCTTGATCCCAAGTCCACAGTACTCCCTTTCTTAATAAATGTGTTCTTGGATCATTTAACTCTTGCCCTCGTACATACCATCAATAGTATCCGGCTATACCTATAAATTCTTTTCATTGTGTTACGTTTCTGGGGTGTGGACATACTTTGAAAGCTTTTACGTGTTCAGGGTCTGGTCTAATTCCATTTACCCTTATAATATGACCTAAGAACTTAAGTTCTTGGTGCACAAAAAATGATTTTGACAGCTTCACCGTAATACCTTTCTCTTTAAATTTTTCAGAGTCTTGCACAAAATTAGACAATGTTCCTCCCAAGTAGCTGATACTATTAGGATATCATCTATGTATATTATCAAATCCTTCAACAAGTCTCTCCCTGGTGCTTAATCTAATGCATGTATAAATACGGACACAGAGATATTAAGTCTGAATGACAATACATTGAAATAATATGATTTTCCATCAAACAAAAAGGCTGTATACTTTTTGGATTCTGGATGTAATTTTATCTGCCAATATCCCGTGGTCAGGCTATTGTGCTAAATAATCTTGCCTTTTCAAATTTGGATAACAATTCTTCAGTATTAATCAGTCGATCTCTCTCTGTCTCTATATGTCGATTCAATGTACGAGCATCTAAGACTAATAATACCCAACCTGTAGTTTTCTTCACCAAGACCAGAGGATTATTCATTACAGTGGAACTTCATTCTATAATATTATTATCAATCATATTGTTAATCTCATCCCAAACTGCTTCTTTCAAACTCACTGGTATATGATATGGTTTGCAAAAGAAGGGAGTGTCATCTTTGATTTTGAACTTACAGATATAGTTGCTGATGTTACCTGGACAATCGTAAAACACCACTTAATACTCCATTAAAATTTTATATAAATCTCGCCTTTGTTGATCCGTTAAGATTAGGGATTCATTAGCTTTGTCTTGTATATCAGTTTGATGTTTTCCTTGATCCACATTATCGATTTTTTGTGATAATTGAGCTGTAGCTGTTAATCACAGACACCGACACTCAGTTGTTTGTCCCTCAATGTGACCATTTTTCAAAAACGGTGTCCAGTGTCTACTGTCCCTTCTACCAAAACAAAGAAGATATTTGTCAAAGTTTAAGATGACATTAAACTCTAACAACCAATCTAAGCCGAACAGTACATCTCTATTAATATTCTCTACTATTAATAGCATTTGATGAAATAACATATTTCCAATACTGCAGTTCACTTGAGTTTCGTATTTTACGAGTTTACTTTCTGTTCCCGTTATCCCGATTATGTATACTCCAGTCACTGGCAATAACGGTAATGTGGGGCGGCGGATGGAAAATTTATTACTTTCATAGTTTGCCGTTCTCAACACAGGCTCTCTAACTACAATGTTGGCAACCAGAAAGTGATCAGCAAAAACATGATGCCTGCAATTAAAGTTCACTGTGCCCACTCTGATGGAGAAATAAAGTTATTGATCATTGAAGTTCATTACACTGAGGATTTAGGATGATGTCTGGGATTCATAGAAAATGCAGTTCACTATATCAGTTTTCATTATATTCTGAAAACGATAAAGCATACATTTCCAGACACATGTTTACCCTATCAATTCTTCTATCAGCTATTGCACTATCAGAGCTGTTCAGAGTCTATTGCTGATACTATTATCCCAGATAATGAAACTGTTCAATAATCATTATCAATGTAAATGTTCAAAGTGAATGCTCCCCAAAATTTGATGTTAATACTCATCAAACGCTATGCTAGTAATGATAGAAGGTCTGTCCTGCAGCAACACGTGAAAATACGACATACGCAAACTGAGAATAAATCACTGAAGTCGTTCCGCAATTAACACTTTACCACAATGCGAACTCATTGTTACGTGCATGTCAAGTTACGTAATATGGCATCCAAGGCTATTCCTTGCAACTGCACAGATGCGACGCAGCTTCCGACACGGAGTGCGTGCTGATACGAAACTAGAAGAGAACTGGGGCCTGACTCTAGCTTGCATGCTCTTATTTATATAGCCACAGTGCGGACAACCAATGGCGCAGCCAACAAACTTTGCCTCCCTAACTAGCCGCTCGGGCTAGTAAAGCACCACTTCAAGTTACTAAATAATTAATTGCTTCATTCGCTGAAGGCCAATGAAGCTCTCAATTTAATTCTGCTATCATCACACAGGTAAGTATCTGTAATAAAATTCTGATGAGGCTAGGTTAAATACTTTTGGTGAGAGAATTATTTTAGTTGCACTGCACACAAAGATGAGCTCTGAACTTGCCCTTTGGAGAGTCGCTACAACTATAGTTTAGTAGCTACCTTTTGGAAACCTCTCACATCTTTGTTATTATAGCAAATCTCCATTCTACCTAAATCTAAACATCCTAGCTTTATCTAATCAATTACTTGATCTATTTTGCTCCCATACTCTTAGGACACAAAAACAGAAAATCATGAATTTAAACCAAAATATTACTTTGTGAGATCCAGCATGCTGTTTCCATTAAGTTACAATGAGAAAGGAATCTGAATATAAATGTTGAGGTTTCTAGCTCCTTCCTGTTGCACCGATGATTTTTACGTTAAACATCCAAATTTCGAAAACTGTTAAAGTTACTAAACTGAAACGTAACACATTATTATTTTAGCATCACTCCTGACATGCTATTAACTCTTCAGATAATTTGCTTTACTTTTAAAGTATTGCGCAACATTTGTGACGTCATAACCAGTTAGAGCGGACTAGACACAATGGAAAGCATATGAATTCTATATGGCATGAGTTGGCTGCTTCCCTACATCACCCTCTACATAATTTTTTGAATGTAAATGAAAAAAAAATTAATTACAAAAAAGGGAAGCAAGAGTAAAGCTTAACTCCCTACGAAAATGGAAAAATTGAAATTTAAACATTTAGAAATATTAAAAGAAAACTTATTATCTACTTCAATTATTTAGATTGCTGGCAAGTTCACTGCCTCTTAAGCAAAATTGCAAAACTGATAAGAATGTCTGTAACATACATAAATTGGAAGTCTGCAAAATTCATGGCACTAATGGCTTGCATATTAAATTATTCATGAAACAGGTATTAAACAGACAGCATGATACTGCCTAGAAAATCACTCAAAATTTTAAGTAATTTCGAAAATCAGTAAAACAATTTGGCATACATATTGCCTTAAATACATCATCACATAGACGTGTAAAATTATGAAAATGTCTGGCTGAAGTTTCACTTAATTATGTGAAAATCTTAAACCTATTAAATTGTCTGTAGATGTTTTTACACACATAGGTACAAAGAAAATAACATGGTTACGCTTGTTACATAAATAAATAATGAAATCTTAGCAGTCTTTTCTACACCTGAAAGAGAACTTCACGAATCACAACACTTCCACTATTACATACCTTGTTGTAGCCGCTTTGGCTGGTGTTCTGCATTTCGATTCACAAGGGTAGAGGGGGGAAGTTGCTATGGTGTGCGTCCTTCACGTCCACTCTATACTACAACGAGGAAAGGGGAGGGGTCACTGTGAGTTGTGTCCAAGTCACTCCACGCTTTCACGCAGCTACCAGGCTGCCATTATCTGGTTTGTCCTGTAGAACAAACAAAAAGAGTGCCTCAGATTCCGTTCATTTAATAACTAAGGGAGGGTCACACTGAAATGGGGATATATACATTTTACCTCTCACTCGTTACTGAAACAAAGTTAACAGAATGGTTTTCTATTTCAATCTCATGGTTACTTTACTGTAATTAAATTGGTAAGCAAATGGCTCAATATGCCATCAATCACATATTAAAGAAAATTTTATGCCCAAGGCATACAATCATTAAACCTTTAAATATGAAATTATTATTTCTGGGCCGAAACACTGAACCAATGCTTGGTACATCCCTGATACATCTGTATTTATTTACAGGCTGACTCATCTTCAACTATCTCCTTCTTAGAGATGGTATGAGTATACTTAATTATTAGTTGTCATTTTTAACTTTTCTGTACATTTGAGTAACTTGTGGTAATAGGAGTACAATTGCTGAGTGTTCAAAACACACTATGATTAGTTGATACTATATTAACTTGTTGGTCTTTCGCTGCTGTGTCAGTTCCACATTCCATTGAAGTTTAATTATGCTGAGCTATTAATAATGTTTCACGTCTGCAGTTATGTTATTCAATTACATTGCTAGTGTATGTACTTATGTAATACTCACTCTATTAACAATTTAAAGCACAGGATAGCACATTGGTGTCATTTCTATGGTGTATTCCAGCTGATCAGTTTGCTCACGTTTCCACTCGATCGGATGCTGAAACCACAGGTAGTCTCTCTCTACTACCACTAAAGTGCTTTAAGTAATCATGGATATGCGTTTTGCTAAATTCTTTAAACCTATAGGACACCATGTGCTGCTTTGTCTCATCTAATGTAAGGGTACCTACGGTCGCATTCATGCTTCCAACTCATAACCTTAATATGTGTAGGTGTGTCCTAGCACACACTACACCAAAATAATGGCCAGCTCCAACCTCATAAATACTACAAGGAGTTGCCCTTCACGTCTCAACCACAAGCACTGTTAAATTCCATTATTATTGTCATTCCTTTCTATACAAGGTGGGTTCATCGTTACAACTTATCTGCATATATTCCATACCATTAAGCAATCTCTTCTATTATTTACTAGTTAGCTTGAAAGGACAGGTATACACTCGCGCGCGCACACACACACACACACACACATATCCATCCGCACATACACACACACACAAGCAGAGAAATGTCTGCTTGTGTCTGTGTATGTGCGGATGGATATGAGTGTGTGTGCGAGTGTATACCTGTCCTTTTTCCCCCCTAAGGTAAGTCTTTCTGCTCCTGGGATTGGAATGACTCCTTACCCTCTCCCTTAAAAACCACATCCTTTTGTCTTTCCCTCTCCTTCCCTCTTTCCTGATGAAGCAGCCGTTGGTTTGGAAAACTTGAATTTTGTGTGTATGTTTGTGTTTGTTTGTGTGTCTATCAACCTGCCAGCCCTTTCGTTTGGTAAGTCACATCTTCTTTGTTTGTAGATATATTTTTCCCACGTGGAATGTTTCCCTCTATTATATTCATATCAGTAATTATACTTTCTTGTACTTGGAATAACTTGCAATGATTTTAAACAGCTAAGAACATTTATTATGCCAACGTGTAGAATATGCAGCCAATGTGGAGATGTGAACTGCACTAAAAGATCTGCAAATATTTTACTGGACATTTTTCAGATATATTGTTGATGAATGATCTTCCATGAAGAATCTTTATGTTACTTCTTCTGGTGGTCCCACTAAGTGGTCCATCTGGAGTTGGAAGCTCTATGCTGTATCCACCCAAGGAGTACCTCAAACAAATAGCAACAAAACACAAAGAAATAACAAAACGGCACAAGCAAATATGTTCACTAACATACTGTATCACACACAACACTGTAGACTGGTGCATTATTTGAAAAATACCATTTAATATAACATTAATAAACAATACATTTACTCGTTAATATATGACAACATGGGCATAGAGAACTACACCTCTAACTCTAGAAGGAAAAATTTCAAACTTAACTCTGCAAAAATTCTGTACCATTACACAACTCATTCCTTATAAATGACCAAGTGTGTTATTATTTCTTAAGTAATTCTAATTCAAACACTAAATACTATCATATTGGAGTTATCTTTTTCAATCATATGTTTACACGTAATTCATATTTGTATTTCTTCTTTATTAATTAATTATCATTCAATTTAAAACATTTATATCAATTTGCTTTACTTATTAAAAATTGCTAGTTCAAGTTAAATCAGGTAAGTATGTACATTTTTTGTATTATCATTTATCATTCTCATCATCATCTTTTGCAGGGGCAATTCTAGAAGTAGGTCAAGGGGGTGCACTATTGGCTGGGGCGGGAGGGGGGGGGGGGGGGGGTTGGGTTGTTTGGGGGAATGGAATATGGCATAACAAAAGGAGAGTTGGGGTCCTTTACTGACAAATTGGTAAAATTTGGTGTTGCTTAAAGTAGTTTTTGGAAACTGTTTTGGAGTACAGGGTAAAAAATGTGTATTAATAAATAATAAGATGCCTATTTTAAGTTAAATGATATTTATTGGTTTAAGTAGTAAGCTATTTGCCACTCTTATTCTTTTGTTAAAATATGTTTGGAATACATTGCAACCTACATTGCTACATAATTATAAAACAAATGATTGAATCTGTTGGAGTAATATATTTGCTGATTTCTGAAGCAATTTTATCCAGTGTAATATGATTCTCAATGGAGGGGGCTATAGCCTCCCCCCCCCCCCCCCCCCCTGCTAGTGTCCCTGATCTTTTGTTATCTATAACTCAAATAATCAAATAGGCTTCAGTAAAACATTTTTCGTGATATGTGTTTTATGGATATATTCCTCTGCCTCACATTTTGTCTTCCAAATTTGGAGACATTATCAGAGCGTATAACAACTCAAAAAGCAGTTTCAACCTCAAACAACCTAAAATCTGCAAGTTCCTATTGATTTGTGATGTCATCAGACTGCTGCCTAAGATCATGGAGTTGGTTGTGACAAACATGGAACAAAGCATATGAAGCAGCCGATACAGGCAACAAAATGGAATCATTTCTAAGCACATTTCTATATCACTTCAATAATGCGTTTCCTCTTAAACTCAAAAACACCACATCAAAAGAACCCATTAAGAAGCCATGGATGACAACTGGTATAAAGATTTCCTCCAGAAGGAAGAGAGATCTGTTGAAGTATCTAAAAAATTACACCATCCCCACCCAATCTGAAGAAAGATATATCAAACAATAGGTCAAAATCCTTAAAAAAAAGTCATAGCACTATCAAAGCAAACAGCAAATGGCAGCTGTGTGGCAACTTCCTCAAACAAAACCAAGGCAGTATGGAACGTTATAAGGAACGAAACAAATCAACAGCCACGTAAACATGAAAACACTATCCTGATCCACAACAACACCAGAGTTACTAATCCACAAGAAATTGCAAATATTTTCAACAATTACTATGAAAATATTGTTAAAAATCTGTTACAAAGCTTCAACAAACCCACAACAAAATAACAACTCCTGTAGAGTCTATATTCTTCTGGGAAACTACTACTGAAGAAATTGTACTAAGTGCAAAGTACCTCAAGAATAAATTCTCATCTGGAATCGATGGCATCCCAGATTTCATCATCAAAAACTGCATAAACAAAATAGCTATCCCACTCTCAAATGTGTACCGCTCATTGTTGATGGTAGGTACATTTCCAAAATGCATGAAAGTGGCTAAAGTTATCTGTCTTTGAGAAAGGTGAAAAACTCAATGCAGAAAATTACAGATCCATACCACTGTTACCTGTGTTTGGTAAACTTTTGGAGAGATTAGTTCACCAAAGACTAATAAATTTTCTTGATAAGAACCAGATACTACCTGATGCCCAGCACGGTTTCAGAAAAAACAAATCCACAATAACTGCCATATATGAGTATTTACACACCACCCTAGATGCTATAGACAAAAAACAAAAAGCAGTTGCGATCTTCCTAGATCTGTCCAAGGCATTTGATGTCATAGACCACAAGATTCTTCTCAACAAACTGGAGTCATATGGCATCAGCGGCACCCCATTAAACTGGTTCAGCTCATACCTGACAAATAGGAAACAAAAAGTGTCAATAAAACGTAACAACCAAGGACATATCAAAACATACTACTCTGACTATTGCAATATTACATAAGGTGTGCCCCAAGGCTCAATATTTGGACCAGTGCTCTTCCTTGTGTACATCAACGACCTACCATCAAACATCAATGCCGGCAGCAGTACACTCTTCGCAGATGGTACCAGTATCCTCATAACAAACAAAACTGAACATAAACTCCAAGAGGCCATAAATGGAAATACAGACGTACTTGGTGATTGGCTTGGGAAAAACAAGCTCATAGTTAACACAAAGAAAACCACTTACCTAAACTTCCACCTAAAATCAAATAAAATTATGCCTGATATGAAATTACATGGTTCCCAAATATCCCCAAATACAGAAACAAGATTTCTAGGCCTATGGATTCAGGATAATCTAAAATGGCAAACACACATTAATAAAACTGATAGTAAGCTAAACCAAGTGTGCTATGCCCTATGAATCCTCACATACTGCACAAGCCCAGAAACTGTTCACACAGCCTACTATGCACAATTCCACAGTGTAATGCAGTACGGTATTATATTCTGGGGAGACTCTACACATAGCCCAAACATTCTCCTCACCCAAAAGAGAGCTATAAGAATAATGAACAAGGCAGAGCCGACTGATAGCTGCAGACCTCTCTTCCAAAAGTTACTCATCCTATCCCTTGGCAGCCTGTATCAGTTGCAAAGCGATTTAGAAAAGATTGCTGTATGGTGTGGCAGGTGGCAGTTGATGCTAAATAACGAAAAGTGTGAGGTGATCCACATGAATTCCAAAAGAAATCCATTGGAATTCGATTATTCAATAAATAGTACAATTCTCAAGGCTGTCAATTCAACTGAGTACCTGGGTGTTAAAATTACAAACAACTTCAGTTGGAAAGACCACATATACAGGGTGAGTCACCTAACATTACCTCTGGATGTATTTCGTAAACCACATCAAATACTCACAAATAGGTTGCACAGACCGAATGTGAGGAGAGGGGCTAGTGTAATTGGTTAATACAAACCATAAAAAAATGCACGGAAGTATTTTTTTAACACAAACCTACGTTTTTTTAAATGGAACCCCGTTAGTTTTGTTAGCACATCTGAACATATAAACAAATACGTAATCGGTGCCATTTGTTGCATTGTAAAATGTTAATTACATCCGGAGATATTGTAACCTAAAGTTGACGTTTGAGTACCACTCCTCTGCTGTTCGATCGTGTGTATCGGAGAGCACTGAATTACGTAGGGATCCAAAGGGAACGGTGGTGGACCTTAGGTACAGAAGAGACTGGAACAGCACATTACGTCCACATGCTAACACCTTTTTATTGGTCTTTTTCACTGACGCACATGTACATTACCATGAGGGGTGAGGTACACGTACACATGTGGTTTCCATTTTCCATTACGGAGTGGAATAGAGTGTGTCCCAACACGTCAGGCCAATAGATGTTCAATGTGGTGGCCATCATACGTTGTTCCATATCCTCTGGGATTGTAGGCACATCACGGTACACATTCTCCTTTAATGTACCTCACAGAAACAAGTCCAGAGGTGTAAGATCAGGAGAATGGGCTGGCCAATTTATGCATCCTCCACGTCCTATGAAACGCCCATCGAACATCCTGTCAAGGGTCAGCCTAGTGTTAATTGCGGAATGTGCAGGTGCACCATCATGCTGATACCACATACGTCGACGCGTTTCCAGTGGGACATTTTCGAGCAACGTTGGCAGATCATTCTGTAGAAACGTGATGTATGTTGCAGCTGTTTGGGACCCTGCAATGAAGTGAGGACCAATGAGGTGGTCGCCAATGATTCCGCACCATACATTTACAGTCCACAGTTGCTGTCGCTCTACCTGTCTGAGCCAGCGAGGATTGTCCACGGACCAGTAATGCATGTTCCGTAGATTCACTGCCCCGTGGTTTGAGAAACCCGCTTCATCGGTAAACAGGTAGAACTGCAACGCATTCTCTGTTAATGCCCATTCACAGAATTGCACTCGATGATTAAAGTCATCACCATGTAATTGCTGACGTAGCGACACATGAAACGGGTGAAAGCGGTGACGATGCAGTATGCACATGACACTACTTTGACTCAGTCCACCGGCTCTTGCCATGTTCCGTGTACTCATGTGTGGGTTCATGGCAACAGCACCTAACACACCAACTGCACCCGCTTCTCCTGTGACGGGCCTGTTACGGACCCGTTTGCATGCTACGACCATACCTGTTGCATACAGTTGTCGATAGATGTTTTGCAATGTGCGGTATGTTGGATGCTCTCTGTCCGGGTACCGTTCTGCATACACCCTGCAGGCTTCAGCTGAATTTCGTCTACACTCGCCATAGATGAGTATCATCTCCATTTTTTCAGAGTTCGAATACATCATGGTCACAGTTCCTAGAGCACTACACTACTACAGATGTCTGGTAACACGGTGTACTACAGTTGGTCTGCGTGCGGAGACAAATGCAGAATAACAATAGCAGCAAGCGCTACATGCGGACACCGCGACAGCTAGACCAAACCGCAACAGTGCACTACAGCCACACTCGTAAACACGGTCGTCATCGTAAACACGTCCCTGCAGATGCTGCTCGCCGACCGTGGCCCGTGTTTGTTGCAACACGCAACTGAACGTTGGAGGTTTCAAGCATCAACTTTAGGCTACAATATCTCCGGATATAATTAACATTTTACAATGCAACAAATGGCACTGATTATGTAGTTGTTTATATGTTCAGATGTGCTAACAAAACTAACATGTTTCCATTTAAAAAAATGTAGGTTTGTGTTAAAAAACATACTTCTGTGCATTTTTGTATGGTTTGTATTAAACAATTACACTAGCCCCTCTCCTCACGTTTGGTCTGTGGAACCGGTTAGTCAGTATTTCATGTGGTTTATGAAATATATCCAGCAGTAACATTAGATGACTCACCCTGTATAGTATTGTGGGAAAGGCGAGCCAAAGATTGTGTTTCATTGGCAGGACACTTAGAAGATGCAACAAGTCCAATAAGAGACAGTTTACACTACACTCATTCGTCCTCTGTTAGAATATTGCTGCGTGGTGTGAGATCCTTACCAGGTGGGATTGGCGGAGGACATCAAAAGGGTGCAAAAAAGGGCAGCTCATTTTGTATTATCACGTAATAGGGGAGAGAGTGTGGCAGATATGATACGCGAGTTGGGATGGAAGTCATTAAAGCAAAGACGTTTTTCGTCGCGGCGAGATCTATTTATCGTTTTTCCCGCGTGCTGTTCGGGAGTGGAATGGTAGAGAGGTAGTATGATTGTGGTTTGATGAACCCTCTGCCAAGCACTTAAATGTGAATTGCAGAGTAGTCATGTAGATGTAGATGTAGATGTATAACTATGCAAATTTGTAAAAAGTAATATTACAAAATTTAATAAAAATGTAAATATCCATGACTATGGTACTAGACAGAAAATGGAACTCCATGTTAAAGAAATGTGCGCCTCTGCCTTTAAAAGCTCTCCCTTCAACAAAAGCATTAAAATATACAATAGCATGACATCAGAAATAAAAAACAGTAAGTCCCTGACTGTATTTAATAAAAAATTGAAATTATTCCTACTTGATCACTGTTTCTACAGTACAAGTGAATTTCTGCTCCACATGGGTGGAAAGAAATATAAAACAAATTTCAGCAAAGAATTTTGTAAAGAGTAAAACATTAATGCAAGTATGTGCAAAAATCTTGCATCTATGTCACCTGCCAGTAAGCAATTTAAGTGCAGAAGGAATATCCAACCATGTACTGTTGTGTATATGTGTTAGAGGACTACAGCACTAAAATACAAATATGTAACTGAGTATGTAATTTGTGTGTTCATAAATTTGTGTCCATAACTTCTCAGAAAATATGTATGTAAGCTCATGTTTGTGTAAACTTTTGGCATATTACTTCATGCCAGCAAATTATCACAATGTCTAACATCAAATGTATGTTTGTGCATCACCATGTGCATGTCATGTACAGTATTGATTCAGAGGACAATAAATAAATGGTAATGGTTGATTACAGTGATAACAGCAACAGTTATAGGATGTATGATCCTATAACAAATAAAATAGCAATCTCAAGACATATAGTCTTAAGCAAAAATGACACAAGTTATCCTGAAGAACTCATGACTAAGAATACTACACATGAGTGCAACTTCTCAATATAAGTAGAAGGAAATGACGATCAACAACCTGTTGCAAACAGAGATACAGAGATAAATTTGAACTAGACCAAGTATCTTACGCTACTGGGATTTCTCATCTAGGACTGAATCTTAGAAACAATGATGAACTTTGCCCCCAGTTCATTTCCAAAATTACATGGCTGGAATAGCAGCCATTGATGAGCCACAAATCTTTGAGGAAATGTTGGTATCAAGAGAGTATGACAAGTGATACAAATCAATGAGAGTGATGCAAATCACTGAAAGTGATGCAAATCAGTGAAAGATGAAATGTTCTTATTGGCCCTCAATGTAATCTGGTATTATTGGATCCATCTCCAGTTACTTGTGTGTTTACAGAATAAAATATGAACTAGAGGTTGGCATAATGAGGTGTAAAGGTATATAATCTCCCATTAACCTGGACTTCATAAGGGATAAACTATTTAATTTGTTGTTAGGTATGAACCAGCTCATATCCTTTCAGTTTTGGTTTAAGTGTTACGGACACAAATCAATGTTATGTGAAATGTGCACTTCACAATGACGAACTGCAACAAGATAGTTTCATGAAACAGCCTGAAGATTTCAATAGTGATAATGCAAATTAGAGAAAAGTCATGATAGACTGAAGGAGCCTCCTTTATATGGGAACTGAAACTTTGTTGACTACTATATTTAAAACAGCTTCATTCAGATAATTGTATGTTTTATGCTGGCATTGATGGCCAATAAATGTTCTAACTGCAGCTATAGATAAATTTAATGAAGAATTCAAGATTAATTTTGATGTTGTGGTTGGTGAGCCCAGTAACTTCTTAGAATTGGAAATCAGTTGAGACAGTGAAAGTAAAGAATTACACATCTATCAAAGGGCTTATTAGTCATTTCTCAGAAAAATTTGACACATGCAATCTGGACATCTGTACCATCATAAAATCATTTGACCATCACACACGGAGAACCTAGTAATAGGCAGCCTTGGGACATATTCTCAATTCAAACAAAAAAGTTTCATCGAGACAGAAAAGCTTCTGCACACAAATCAAGAGCATTGCTACTGTGAAACTCAGCTTGCCCTTTTCTTGCATAATATCCTGGAAAACTTGGGTACAGGGCAACAGACAGATTCCATATTTCCAGATTTCAAGAAAGTGCCTGACACAGTGCCCCACTACAGGCTCTTAATGAAGGTATGAGCATGTGGAATAGGTTACTAGATATGGGAGTGACTTGAAGAAGACTTCTCAAATAATAGAACCCAGTATGTTGTCCTTGATGGCAGGTGTTCATCAGACACAACATTATCATCAGGAGCGCCCCAGGGAAGTGTGATAGGATCACTCTTAGTCTCTATATACATAAATGACCTTACAGAAAGGGTGATCAGCAATCTGGGGCTGTTCGCTGACTACGCTGTGCTGTACAGGAAGGTGTCATCACTTGGGGATAGGGGTAGGGTGTGGAGTGACTGTAGGAGCATACAAGATGACTTAGATAATTCTTTTAATTTATTTGTTGAGTGGCAGCCTGCTAAAAATGTACATTAATGCACATGAATACGAAAACCAACCTCATAATGTTCAAATTACTAGTATGCTGTTTGACACAGTCACATTGTTAAAATTGTTGTTGTCGTGATCTTCATTCTAAAGACTGGATTGATGCAACTCTTCATGTTACTCTATCCTGTGCAAGCGTCTTCATCTCTGAATTACTACTGCAACATACATCCTTGTGAATCTGCTTACTGTATTCATCTCTTTGTCTTTCTGTATGATTTTTACTCCCAACACTTCCCTCCAGTACTAAATTGGTGATCCCTCGATGTCTCAGAATGTGTCCCTGTCAACTGATCCCTTCTTTCAGTCAAGTTCTGCCACAAATTTTTGGCCTCCCGATTCTATTCATTACCTCCTCATTAGCTAAGTTATCTACCCATCTAATCTTCAGCATCCTTCTGTATCACCACATTTCGAAGCTTCTATTCTCTTCTTGTCTAAACTGTTTGTCCTCCATGTCTCACTCACATACTGCAGACAAATACCTTCAGAGAAGACTTTCTAACACTTAAGTCTATATTCAGTGTTAAAAAATGTCTCATCTTGAGAAATGCTTTTCTTGCCATTGGTAGTCTACATTTTTTATCTTCTCTACTTCGACCATCATCATTTATTTTGCTGCCCAAATAGCAAAACTCACCTACTACTTTAAGTGTCTCATTTCATATCCTCTCTATTTCAGCCATTGTTGGTTATTTTCCTGGAGAACTGATCTACTACTTTTGTGTCTCAGGTCCTAATCTAATTCCCTCAGCATCACCTGATTCAATTCAATTGTATTCCATTACTGTTATTTTGCTTTTGTTGATGTTCATCTTATATCCTCCTCCCAACATACTGTCCAATCTGTTCAACTGCTGTCCCAAGTCCTTTGCTATCTCTGGCAGAATTACAATGTCAGAGGCAAAGGTCAAAGCTTTTATTGCACCTCCCTGAACTTTAATTCCTAATTCAAATTTTTCTTTGGTTTTCTTTACTGTTTGCTCATTGTACAGATTGAGTGACATTGGGATAGGCTACAACCCTGTCTCACTACCTCCTCAACCACCACTTCCCTTTCATGCTCATTGACTCGTATAACTGCCATCTAGTTTCTGTGGAAGTTGTAAATAGCCTTTTGCTCCCAGAATTTTACTCCTGCTACCTTCAGAATTTCAAAGACAGTGGTCCAGTCAACATTGTCAAAAGCTCTCTCTAATTCTACAGATGGTATAAACATAAGTTTGCTTTCCTTAACCTATCTTCTAAGATAAGTCAAAGGTCAGTATCACCTTGCATGTTCCTACATTTACCTGGAATCCCAACTGATTTTGCCAAGGTCAGCTTCTGAAAGTCTTTCGATTCTTCTGTTAAGAATTTGAGTTAGTATTTTGCAATCATGATGCAAACTGATAGTTCAGGAACATTCACATCTATCAGCATCTGCATCCTTTGGAATTGGAATTATTATATTCATTTTGAGATCTGAGTGTATTTTGCATGTCTCATATATCTTGTATGCCAGATGGAAGAGTTTGGTCACAACTGGCTCTTGCAAGCTATCAGTAGCTCTGTCGGAATATCGTTCACTCCTGGGGCCTTGTTTCGACTTAGGTCTTTCAATGCTCGGTCAGATTCTTCTCGCAGCATCATATCTCCCATCTCATCTTTATGTACATTCTCTACCATTTCTACAATATTACCTTCAAGTTCATCCCCCCTGTATAGATCTTCTTTATACTCCTTCCACCTTTCAGCCTTCCCTTCTTTGCTTACCACTGGTTTTCCATCTAAGCTCTTGATATTCATACAGTTGCTTCTCTTTTCTCCAAAACCCTTTTTAATATTCCTGTTAGTGGCATCTATCTTTCCCTTAGTGATACATGCTTCTAAATATTGACATTTGCCCCTTAGCCATTCATTCCTACTTAACCATTTTGCACTTCCTATCAGTCTCATTTTGTAGACATTTATATTCCCTTTCACCTGTTTCATTTGCTTCATTTTTATACTTTTTCCTTTCATCAATTAAATTCTGTTGTTACCCAAGCACACTGTAACTTTATTACATGAAAAAGCATAAACACATGAGAGAAAAAATTCATACAACAGACCACGCACAAGTGGCTGATGGAGCTTTGTACTCCCACCTATGTAGTTATTAGCTGTAACATGGGGTGCAGCCATCAGGCTGCTCATGGAACTGCAGGTCAGGTGGCCTGTGTGGCCAAATGAAGCACAAACTTAACATGTGAACTATGAAGTGGCACACACACATATTTGGTAATTACACTCCTCTTCCTTTGTGAAGAAGTGCTCACATCCATTTCTTCTGTCACTGACAATGTATGTTGAATCATGCTTGCTACCCCCAGCATGTGGGGTCGGAAGTGGAACAAGTGTGGCCAAATGTGATGACCGCTCCCCTGTGAGAGATCATATGACAGAACAGGCAATGCTGGTGCGGCTTCCATTCCAGCAATCAAGTCCAACCCCAGTGAAGGACACCATGGCGAAGTCGGGGTGTGCAGGTGGCACTGGCTGCGATGGAGGGGGCAGTGTTGGCTGCAGCAGTGTGGGAGCTGGGGTTCTGCCTTGGACCCCGACAGTTGAAGGGGGCACCCACAGCAGAGGAGACAGTTGTGAACAGTGACGGTGGAAAAGGCAAGGGCACAGGCTATGATATAGGAGACATCCAGGCACATGGAGGGTGCGAGGGGAGCAGAGGCACTCGTGGTGCACAGCCACACATTCAAAATCATTGCTGGTTGAAACGTTGTGATGACTTTCTCTCAGCAGTGCAGACAATGCAGAGGCATCAGCCATGTTGACTCTCAATGTCTGCCAGCACCCAGTTCAGTTGGCGGCTAAAACTGTGAGCCTAAACAGCTGTGCCAGGCTGGAAGCTTTGTGGTGCAGGCATCAGTTGATGTCCTGGTGTTGGTTGAAGCAGATGTAGCAGGATATGTTGGCTGAAGACTGTGCAACAACTCTGCTAGACTCTTACCTCCAACAGCAATAAATCTACAAGAACTGAGGAAGCAGTCAAGAGCCACTTCTGGTGGCACGTCTGAAACATATTATTTCATCTGACTCTTAAATGTTCATGCTAATCATTCTGCTTCCTCATGTGATTTAGAGTGGAAAGGAAGAACCATGACATTGTGAACACAACATCTTTTACACAAATCTTCAAATTTCTGAGATATGAACTGGGAGCCATTGTCTGTAACTAACATATATGGAAGATCTTAAGATGCAAAAATTTTTGATAGAGCTGAAATTATTTATTTATTTATTTATTATTTGTCCTGTAGATCATACATTTTGTACAGCAAAGCATGTCAGGACAAGTTAATTTGAAAATCATCTTAAGACTGAATGATGAGAGATGACAGTAGTGGTACATAACTCACATAGCAGAATACATATATGATATACAGACAAAACATAAAAAAGGGTGGTGTGATAAGAGATCACAGTGATGATACATACTACACATAGCAGAATAAATATAAGTGATATAGACAGAATATAAATAGGATACAATAATTAAATTATCTTACTAAGTAGAAATATCTACACATGAATAAACAGCTTATTACATGTAATTAAAATTTTGATTCAAGATATTCATGTATGGAATTGAAACAGTGATTTAGTAGTAATTCCTTTAATTTAAATCTCATTATTTTTGGGTTTTTGCTTGTTTTTATGTCCAAGTGCTGTACTGTAAAACAAGCTAGTTTCATTCTATAGAGGCATGGCAGTGACAGGATTTTTAACTGTTGAAACAGTGGTTTACAGTGTTCAGGGTGGTTTTTTCCCCTACCACTTGTTTTTGTAACTTGAAAATTATGAGAGTCAGAGCTATTGCCCCAGAAGTTTAGGCCATAGCTCAAGGCAGACTCAAACAGGGCACGGTGCACCAGCTTAATGATATCCACACTGGCTGTGCTTTTTAATGATCTTAATAAATAACAGATTTTATTAAGCTTGTGTGACAGTACCTCAATATGTGATTTCCAATTTAGAGTGTTACTGATTGTAAGCCTAAGAAATTTTGTATTCTGCATCTTTGTAATGTCATCTTTGCCAATAACTATAACTGCATTTAAGTGGGTAAGATCTTGTCTGTTGTGGAAGTTCATACTTACAGTTTTTTGAGTATTTATGAGTAGCCTATTTGCTTTAAACCAAGATTGTAATTGACAAGTAGTTTGATTGACTGCATCTTGCAATGTTTCACTTCTGCTGATTATCAGAATATTTGTGTCATTGGTATACAGAAAGGAGCTGGCATTTGGTATGTGTTCTGGGAGATCATTTATGAACAATATGAAAAGAACAGGGGCAAGAACAGATCCCTGAGGGACGCCATTTGTTGTATGTAGTGTATCTGACCTGCATTTCCTGGATGTCTTTGATTTTCTTATTTCAACAAACTGCTTTCTTTCACTAAGCTAGCTACAGAACCAATTGTGGGCTACACCTCTAATCCCAAACTTCTGGAGTTACATAAGAAGCAGCTTGTGGTCGACCATGTCAAATGCCTTTGACTGATCAAGAAATATACCAACATCAGATTGTTTATGGTCAACAAAACTTGAGCACTTTTCTAGAAATGCATACAAAGCATGTCTGGTGGACCTATTTTTCCGAAATCGATATTGGGAAGATGTGAATATGTTGTTAGAATTTAAAAATATTTCAAATCTAATTGACATACAGTATTCAAATAGTTTTGAGAAGGCAGATAGTACAGCAATTGGCCTATAGTTTGCTCCCTTCTTATAGAGAGGTATAATTTTAGCATGTTTTAACTGGGTTAGAAATGTTCCCTTTAGAAATGAGCTATTTATGATATCATGGCCTATAGAATAAACCTTTTTAACTCTTTTTAATAATATCTTCAATTTCATGCAGTGTTGTAGGAGATAGGAAAAGGTAGTTCAGAGGAGTATTGTTTTTAACAAGAGAGTGTACAGTGTTTGGAGAGTTAGTCAGAAGATTTGTGGGAAGAGAGTGTACAGTATTTGAAGAATTTGTTAGGAGTTTTGTGGAAATTTCTGAAAATAGGTGTAGAATTTATTGGCAATTCTAAGTGCATTTTCATTATTTTGTCCTACATTTAGTGTGACTTTATCTTCCATCCTTAACTTTCTACCAGTCCTTTCATTTACTGTATCCCAGATGGTCTTACATTTGCTGGAAGAGCACCTAATCGTTTTATCATTATGAGCATTTTTAGCCCATTTGGTGACTGTCCTGTATGTGGTTTTGTAATTTTTATAGTATACCTTGAACTATTTGGATTTGCCACTGTCTAGTTTGCTAATTCTGTGCAGCAGCCTCATCTTCTCTGATGAAGTTATGAAGTTATAATACCTTTTGTGACGGAAGCCTTTATTTTTTATTTTTTTAGTGACAGTGTTTGTTTTCTTTGGGAAATGACAATTAAAGTAATATTCAAATATCTGCAGAAAATTGTCATGTTTTAGTTTGTAGTTGAAGAAGTAAATACACTTCACTTCACCAGACTTCTTTCTGTAAACTAAGTACAAAGTTATTTATGTTACTGTCACTATAACTTCTAATTTTTTTTTGGGGGGGGGGGGGGATAATTATTGGTAACTTAAATAATTAGTATTATAGTTTATGAAATACTGGTAATAATAATGATCTTTTAAAAATAATTTAGTTTTCCTCACCAAAACACAATCAAAGACTTTTATTTTTACCCCTCAGTAGATAACTAGCCCAGGTTGAGAACGACTGTCCTACGTGCTATGGCATCATTTGGGTACTGTACAGAGGGCCACGGGAACAGCACACGTCTACCAGTCATTGTCAGTTTTCCATAACTTGGAGCTGCTACTTCTCATTCAGCTGGTTCCTTAACTGGTGTCTTGAGACACGGTGCACTGTGTTTCTCTACTCCCAGAAAATAAAAACTCCTGGCAGTACCATGAATTGAGCCTGGGGTCTTCGCATAGAAGTCAGAAATGCTGTCAGCTCGCTATACAGGTGTACTACCCAGTACAATAACAAGTTATTTTTCAGCTGTTAGGCATTTGATTCTGATTTGATTTATTGTGCATCCGTTTTATCTTGTACAATGATATGGCATTTGTCATGTGTTACATACAGAAAAAGTATGAATAACAACATATTATGTAAAAAATATCAGTGAACAAATCTGAATTAAATATACAGGCAAAAACAATTATAGCTTACATGATATAAATTTGTAACAATGTAGGACACAAATAAGTTACATATATTCTGTGTATTATGGAAAGCAACAAGAAACAATGATAATAACACTCTATATTGACAAATTAATTAATTTTGTGTGTACATAAAAGAGTCTACCCCGTGACACAAGTTTGTATATGAGTGAATTATAAGATAGGTGAAGGCACGCTATCTTTCTGCAGAATTAATGTATTCACTAACACTGTAAAAACTATTACTAATTAACATTCTTTTGAGTTCACTTTAAAACTGCTCAGCTTCTGAATCCTTTTCATTTTTAAGGGAAGAGCACTATAGAGACTTTTTGGGTGGTATATTGCACTCTTGTTGTACTGGGCTTTCTTATGCACTTCTCTGTGAAAGTAATTACTTTGTCTAGTTGCATAGTCATGGAACTCACTGTTTAAAGAAGAAAACTGGGGGTGAGACTTCAGAAAGCATTTACTTTCATAGATGTAAATGGATGGAAGAGTCATCATTTTATATTCCTTGAAAAATTCCCTACATGGATCTCTAGGTGCAGCTCCTTTTATGATCCTTATCGCTCATTTTTGAATAATAAAAGAACATTTTGCCTGACTTGAATTACCCCAAAATATGCATAAAAAGAATAGTGCTGGATGCAAAGTACAGTCATTGAGGGTTAGACATAGAACACTGTGGGTGATTTAGATGAGGAATTTCATTCATAGTTCATCACTTGCTTTGTGTTACCTTCACTCCCACACAAAGTATGGTGTCAGACTCAGCAAACGTATTAGGAAAAGGATTTCTGAATCATAAGTGGGATCATTTATACAGTTAAGGATACATCACTGCTAAAAATTAACTGTGGCCATAAATTTAAAGTAACCTGTTTTTAACTGTTAGCAAATGATATTTTAAAGATAACATTAAGTTTGCAGTGTTAGACTAAAAATATTTCAATATATTGAAAAACATTCTTCCCACCTCTGACAAAGAAGGTAGACAATGTAATATTTCATTATAGCATCAATTTCTGAAATAACCAATAAAGACCATTTCATTTGTATCCCAAACTGATGGACAGTCTGTAATAAAGTCACAACAAATTGAGATGCATGAGTTTCATCTCTTCAATAAAATAACAATTAAACACAGGTCACTTGCAATTAACAATGATGGAACAAAAAAAGGGTATGCATTGGTATAAAAGACAGTTTGTCAATCAAAAGTGACAAAGATTAAAAATGAAAATCGCTGAAGGCATTAAAACTTTACATACATTCATACAGACAATCAAAGATAACCATCACAACAAATTACACAACACAATTTTTCCACTCTTGTTTGATAACGGTTTGCAATTAGTCTGAATCTTTTCTTTTAGAAGTGCTTTTGTGATAATGTCTGCTAATCAATCTTCTGACTTGGCACAGTAAATAAGAAGGGCACCATAATCTCTTTAATCACAAACATTTTCTAACCTTCCAGAGAAATGCACCTTTGAGCACAAGCTATTGATATGGCAGTCTGTGTAAGCATGGGAGGGCAAGCCTAGTTGTGAAACTTCCTGTCAGATTAAAACTGTAAGCCAGACCAAGACTTGAACTCAGGACCTTTGCCTTTTGGGAGCAAGTGCTATACCACTGAGCTACCCAAGCATGACTCACGACCCATCCTCACAGCTTCACTTCTGCCGGTACCTTGTCTCCTACCTTCCAAACTTCAAAGAAGCTCTTCTGCAAACCTTGCAGAACTAGTACCCCTGGAAGAAAGGATGTTGCAAAGACATGGCTTAGCCACAGCCTGGGGGATGTTTCCAGAACGAGATTTTCACTCTGCAGCAGAGGTCCTGAGTTCGAGTCTCAGTTGGGCTCACAGTTTTAATCTGCCTGGAAGTTTCATATCAGCGCACACTTCACTGCAGAGTGAAAATCTCATTCTGAAGCCTATTTGTGATAAGATACTTTACGATGATTGGTTTAGGAAGAAAACATCATTGAAGCATATAAGGAGGTTTTTGAGCTGAGTGCTTGAACCATAGTCCCAAATAGTTTCAACCCAAGTTTCAAAGCAAATCAAAGAAGATGGTGATGGTGCCATGGAAGGGTAGTGAAAAAGATCGTCTCCCAGTTTCGTTATTATGTGACCATTCCATATGCAACATAAACTCAAAAAAGGTAGCAAGAGGCATTCTGGTACCATGATAAGTGCGTCAAAATTAATCTGAAATTCATAAACAATGGAGACCAGTGGCAATGCCGTACATGTATCGAACATTCAGCAGAAAACAATTTAAAAGTCTCCATAACCCTTCAAGAAAAGGAAATTAGAACATTAAAAGAAGAACTAGCTGCAATAAACTCTGAACACAAGGATCTCTTGAACAAACTCAAAATACTGAGGGAAAAATTGTCTGCCGAGTACATAAGAGTGAGCAATCTTGAGGTTCTGTTGGCGTCCTAGGAAGGGGAAAACGATGCTTTAAGGGAAGAACTGGCTGTGGCACACTCAGAACATGAAGAAATAAAGAGGAAAATGGCTACAGAGGATAGTGATCAACAAGCTACTCATGTATTGTGTTCGTGTGACTCACGTGTGACTGGGAATACCAGAAATAACAAGCTTGTTATTGGAAATAAGGAATGTGATTTTAGTGCTACAGTCAATCACTCCAGTAATGATGTAGGCCTTTGTAGCACCAGCAGCTCAAAAGGTAAAGAGCAACCAGGTCTAATATCAGGTAAGACAATCATACGTCAGAAAATGACGCAAACACAACTTTCAAACCCAGGTTTACCCATCAATGATACCCAAAACAAAGTGGAAATGGTTATGAAATTCCATGAAAAACAAAAAAACGTGTGAACAAAAGTGTTTTTCCTGTGGGGAGTACAATGAGTGGTGGATTAAATTGTATTGTTAGTACACTGAGATCTGAAAAATCAACATCTATAATTTTTATAGTGCAATCAGTGTTAGTGGCAACCTGATCAAGACAGCTGTTTAATCTCGTTGGACAAATAACTTTCATATTTAAGTTGAATGATACTATTAAATTTACTTATTGCATCTTTCAAGCAGATTCTTCAAGGAAATCAATGTTATCGCCACATATTATTATATTTTTTGAGTTATTGTGAATATGCTTTTTCTAGCAATAGTGCAAAGTTTCTGAGGAAGACAGAAAAGTTTGCACTAGGTGATCTATATACACACATTATATGTGGTGTGAACTCAAGAACATCCTGCAGAAGCCTGTTTAGGGAACTAGGGATACTAACTACAGCTTCCCAATATATTTATTCCTTAATGAAATTTGTCATTAAAAATATATCACTTTTTCAAACCAACAGCTCAATTCATGGAATCAATACTAGAAATAAGAATAATCTTCACAAGGATTTAAAGTCACTTAGTCTTGTACAAAAAGGTGTGCATTATTCAGGAACACACATTTTCAATAACTTGCCAGCAGCCATAAAAAGCTTAACAACCAATGAAATTCAGTTTAAGAGAAGCCTAAAGGATTTATTGGTGGCCAACTCCTTCTACTCCATTGATGAATTTCTGAGGAAAACCAACTGATTTGTATATAAGTACAACATAACGTCTGCACAATTTCAGTGCAGTAATGTGTTCACTGAAAATTTGTGTGTGTGTGTGTGTGTGTGTGTGTGTGTGTGTGTAAGTATAATCTAACTTCTGCACCATTTCAGTGCAGTAATGTGTTCATTGTAAATAAGTATTACAGTAGTTGTATTACATGTTTCTTACCTTATAAATAAATATAAAACTTTTTTATTTTAAATTCAGTGCAATAGTATTTGTAAAATGACTCTTAGTGTTCATTAAAAAATGACGATCATTCCACTTGGGACCTGTGGAATGGTACATTAGCTTATTTGTTTTAGTTTAAATATTTGTCATGTATTGTTGTTTTTCTGACATGTTCCACATCCTGGAGGACCTCCTCACTACGGATCAATTGGAATGAAAGTAAATCTAATCTAATCTAATCTAATATTTAGGTTGGCAAGTACTACCCCAGCTATTTCAATGTCTTTGTCTAAGGAATACACGTCAAAGCAATGGAAAGGCTCACAACTAATGCTATTTCTTATGTAGATACAAGTTCCACCACTTTTGTAATTTTTCCTAAAATAGTGGTGAACTAAACTGAAGTTTTGAGTATACTGATAAGGTAATTCTGACTCTTTTAGACAGTGTTCACAAATACACAGTAAATGCATATGTGACAAAACATTAGTATCACTCATAAGAATTTCAAGTTCACTTACTTTATTTCTCAATCCTTGTACATTGTGACAGTATGTTAAGGTTGTCACATTTTTCTATGTGAGGAAGATTTATGTCTTTTGTGTCCTCTTGCAAAAGAGGTGACTTGACTACAAAAAATCTTCATTATTAGCTGACACTTTTTTATTTTTATTTTATTTTATTTTATTTATTTTTTTATTTTTTTGGCGATCTTCTAAGAGATATTGAGATCTTACTGCTTGAAGCTGTACTCGTAGAAGAAACGTGACTCTCCAATGATGAATATGATGTAGTGAGAGTAGGTTGTGAACACAAACACTTCTAGTATACTGCAATTAACATCAAGATCTAGAGTCCAATATGGTTTTTTTTCTGCATATTGCCTCTGCTGTTGCACCAAGTTACACTAATTTCACGCATGAGCTGATTACTTCAGATATTAATTGTCCTCCTCATATGCTGACACCTTTCATTTTCTGTTTACCTTACCTCTTTGTTTGACAAAAATTCTTTTACCATGTTACCAATTTACTTTCTTCCATCCTCTTATGATTCTATTACTTAGAACTAACATGACATAATATATATAAATAAATACATCGATAACACTAGAGAAACCTTTTCTACAGTATTTCTACACTAAACTATCATACTGTACAACATCACATGACAGTCCAAGAAAAAATGCTTCTGATTCACTTATAGACTACAGATAGGATAGTAGAAGAGTTTTACTGCCTCAGGAAACATGAAAAATGAGACAGACAGGTGGGGTAAGAATTATCGCCACATAATGAATCCAACACAGATTGTAGAACCCCTACTTGCTATTTGCACAAGAAATTAGTCTCAAATATAACATCAGTGCTGAGATTTTGAATTACTAACAATTTTTATTCCAGAAGCATCACTAGTATACTTTCTGTGTTATTAATGTATTCAAAAAATGCCTGTGAAATGCCATTCCAATCACTACCACTGTTCAGTAAACACTTAACATCGATCCCTTGCACACTTGGTGTTATTACAGGGTCCCACACTTTCTTTTTACTTACCATGTTGCCATCGTTATTACTTCAATCAGTGGACCTTTGATTCCAATTTCCATGGAGGCAGCACATCTGCTACCATCCCTGCATATAATGATATAGCAGAGGACCCGGGTAATTACAAAACTTGTCATGGATCTCCTACCCCATGTGTATCAGTTGTCGTGGCAGCTCACTTTCTTACAAGAATCTTCAAGTCTTTCTCTTGATCAGATGTGCAAGTTACTTTCTATCTATCACTGTAAATGTACTCACATTATTGCTGAAAGAAAAGTGTTCAAAACAGTCATATAAGGCACGGGCAGCAGAACTACATGGACTGAGACATCATTGTAATTTTGTAACAAGTATTTATTAGGAATCGTATGAAAAGGTTTGAGATGCAGTCATACATCCTGATAGGGATGCCTGAGAGTGAGCTTCACAGTGTGAAAAGCCTTCACTTATGGAATTATTAAGCATAGCTCAGTCATTTGCAGTTTCAAGGGTACAGGTAGTCAGTGAGAAGCTGGTCCAAAGTTTCAGAAGTCAGCTCACAGGGAAATGGAGAAGCCATTACAGCTGTTCAACAGATGTCCCTGCATCGTATAGGTAATCATCATTCATGAAGACAACAGTCCATATCACAACAGCAACAACCTCGTGCCCCACTGCCTTGATGTCCTACTGTTTCATTCAACATGAATGGACCACATGCCCTAAGTGCTGGGCAATGTGTGATAAGTGTCATAAAAAAATACACATCACTACTGTTGTAGCTCTATTCTGAACCTGAGTGAGAATGAAACAGAAATGGATGTGAACAGTGTGTCAGTAATAATAGTGTCTCCAAGCAAATTATACATTGAAATGTGAGTGTTTAACAAACCGTTGAGAATGCAGTGGGACATGGGTGCAGCAGCAACATTGGTGAATTCTCAAACTTATGTGGATTTGGCTTCTCCCACATTGGTTCCAGTGTCATGGACGCTGGTGAGTTATAACAAACAACAGATTCCCATTCTTGGACAGTTTTCTGCACCTGTGACTTACAAGGCTGTGGTTGATTCAATAACATTCCTAGTTTTGGAGAATGCTTACACTGAAAATCTGTTTGGTTTGGATGGTTTTAAACTTTTTGGATTCTTCATCAATGCAGAGTGCGTTTGGTTTCCAATCAAGTTCCATATCAAAGTTAGATGCTCTCAGTGCCCAAGTTTCCTCTTCATTTTCTCCTGCACTGTGTTGTGCAACAGAATTTCAGGCTCATATTATGATGAAACAGTCTATCTGCCCCCTTTTTTTCTGGCCCCACCCAGTATCACTAACTTTATGAGATCAAGTAAAAGCAGAATTAGATTGTCATCTGTCCATGTTGAAGATTAGATGGATGGATCACATAACTAATGATGAGGGATTGAATAGAATTGGGGAGAAGAGGAGTTTGTGGCAAAACTTGACTAGAAGATGGGATCATTTGGTAGTACATGTTCTGAGGCGTCAAGGGATCACCAATTTAGTACTGGAGGGCAGCATGGAGGGTAAAAATCGTAGAGGGAGAGCAAGAGATGGATACACTAAGCAGATTCAGAGGGATGTAGGCTGCAGTAGGTACTGGGAGATGAAGAAGCTTGCACAGGATAGAGTAGCATGGAGAGCTGCATTAAACCAGTCTCAGGACTGAAGACCACAACACCAACAACCGTCCATTGATGTTATTCAATCTATTTCTTTCAGTGAATGGACAAAACAACTGGTGGCAGTAAAATTACATACAGGTAAATTACACCTCTGCAGTGATTTTAAAAATTCAATTAGTGCACAGTCAGTCATTGATATGTGTCCTTAACTGTGCCCTGATAAGATATCAGCAAAATCATCAGAGGGCCATTATTTTTCAAAGATTGACTTAGCAGAAACATATTTACAACTGACACTAGACAGAGAATCCTAAAACTGTCTAGTTATCAATACACAATTTGGGCTTTATCAATATAAGCATTTGCCTTTTGGTGTGGAAAGAGCACCAGCTATTTTTGAGTGCTTTTTAGAGAAACTTACTGCATCAGTTCCAGACCTGATGCCTTTGCAGAGGAACATTTGCGCAACGTTCATACTCTATTTTCTGTTTTACAACCTGCAGGATTAAAATGCAATTTGGAGTAGACATACGCTACTGGCCATTAAAATTGCTACAGCACGAATATGACATGCTACAGACGTGAAATTTAACCGACAGGAAGAAGAAGCTATGATATGCAAACAATTAGCTTTTCAGAGCATTCACACAAGGTTGACGCTGGTGGCGACACCTACAACATGCTGACATGAGGAAAGTGTCCAACCGATTTCTCGTACACAAACTGCAGTTGACCGGGATTGCCTGGTCAAACATTGCTGTGATGCCTCGTGTAAGGAGGAGAAATGCGTACCATTATGTTTCCGACTTTGATAAAGGTGGGATTGTAGCCTATAACGATTGCGGTTTATCGTATCGTGACATTGCTGATCGCATTGGTCGAGATCCAATGACTGTTAGCAAAATATGGAATCGGTGGGTTCAGGAGGGTAATACGGAACACTATGCTGCATCTCAATGGCCTTATATCACTAGCAGTCGAGATGATAGGCATCTTATCCACATGGCTGTAATGGATCGTGCAGCCATGTCTCGATCCCTGAGTCAACAGATGGGGATGTTTGCAAAACACCAACCATCTGCACGAACAGTTCGAAGATGTTTGCAGCAGCATGGACTATCAGCTCAGAGACCATGGCTGCAGTCACCCTTGACGCTGCATCACAGACAGGAGTGCCTGCGATGGTGTACTCAATGATGAACCTGGGTGCACGAATGGAAAAACGTCATTTTTTCGGATGAATCCAAGTTCTGTTTACAGCATCATGATGGTCGCATCTGCATTTGGGGACATCGTGGTGAACACACATTGGAAGTGTGTATTTGTCATCGCCATACTGGCATATCACCCGACGTGATGGTATGGGGTGCCATTGGTTACATGTCTCGGTTACCTCTTGTTCGCATTGACACCACTTTGAACAGTGGATGTTACATTTCAGAAGTGTTACGACCCGTGGCTCTACCCTTCATTCGATCCCTGAGAAACCCTACATTTCAGCAGGATAATGTATGACCACAGGTTACAGGTCCTGTACGGGCCTTTCTAGATATGGAACATGTTCGACTGCTGCCCTGGCCAGCACATTCTCCAGATCTCTCACCAATTGAAAATGTGTGGTCAATGGTGGCTGAGCAACTGGCTCGTCACAATGCGCCAGTCACTACTCTTGATGAACTGTGGTATCATGTTGAAGCTGCATGGGCAGCTGTACCTGTACAGGCCATCCAAGCTCTGTTTGACTCAATGCCCAGGCTTAGCAAGGCCGTCATTAAGGCCAGAGGTGGTTGTTCTGGGTACTGATTTCTCAGGATCTATGCACCCAAATTGCATGAAAATGTAATCACATGTCAGCTCTAGTATAATGTATTTATCCAATGAATACACGTTTATCATCTGCATTTCTTCTTGATGTAGCAATTTTAATAGCCAGTAGTGTAGTTTTGTCACCCGTCTGTTATTTATTTGGATTTTGAAGTGTCACATGTTGGCATTAAACTACTGTGCCAGCATATTGATGCTATTGCTTGTTGCCACACCCCACATTCATCAAGGAATTACAGGCACTTATAGGCAATATTTCATACTCCCACGAATTCATACTGGATGCTGCTTCTGTGGCACAGCCACTCCATGCAGTGCTATGTAAAGAAGTCCCTTTTCTGTGGTCCCTGGCTTGTGACCAGACATTCAAGTTGTTGAAATATAAGCTGCAATTGGCCCCTTGTTTTGTCGTTTTTCAGTCAGGCCAGCACTTTGTGTAAGCCACAAGCACATCTCAGGTCAGCCTTGGTGATGCTCTTGCTCATAAGTATGCAGACGGATCAGAATGCCCTATTGCATATGCTTCCAACACCTTAAATTCAGAGCAACAGCATTCTTCTCAGACAGAGGAAAAAGCTTTAGCAATCATGTATTCTCTAAAAAAATTTCGTGTGTGTCTAAGTTACACATGATCACAGATCATAAACCACAGACCATAGACCACTTCAGCATCGTTGCCAGACAAAGCCACACATCACTTGAAGCTGTGGGCTCTTTTCCTGCCATGATGCAATTATGAGATATATTTTTGAGCTATGGTGCAATATGCAAATGCTGACATCATATTGCATTTGCTGATTGGTCTGCATCAAGAGTTTGATCTATGTAAAATGATCTATGGTGAATAAAATTCTTGATTAAGAGGAACTGCTTTGTTTTCATTTTGATGTGGAAGCTCATAAGGTTGTTGATGTTTTCCCTATTACTAGCACTAAAACTGCAGAAGCATATTTGCAACTGACACTAGACAAAGAATCTAAGAATTGTCTGGTTATCAATGCACCATTTGGGCTTTATCAATACCAGCATTTGCCTTTTGGTGTGGCAAGTGCACCAGATATTTTTGAGTGCTTTTTAGAGCAACTTACTGCAGTAGCTGTGGATTCTGTTTTAAGTAAAATTATCTCTTTTGTGCAACAGGGCTGGTTGGATAAATTTCCAGACCATGCTTCTGATCCTTAAGTTTTAACTGATTACCATTAACATACATGAATATAATCTGCATTTTCATAAAAGAGAAATGTTGGACCTCAGTTTTAAAGAATTTAACACCAGATCTAATTTTGTGCTTAGTTTTTGATATAGGGTGAAATCAGTAATTGTTTTGTAACTTAAATTCTATTGTTGGCCTATAAACAAATATAAATTCTGTACTGATTTTAAACATTTGGAAGACGAAATACTCGTAATCTTAAAGTATCTATTTAGCTCTATTCAAAAACATGTTAGCAAAACCAGCCCTTCATTAACTCCAAAGTAATTAACGGTTTTGTCAAAAGTATTGTTTGCATAATGATATCTGTTAATTTCATCATTTAAACAAATAACTCGTCTTAACCCTTGTCGTAGAATTAACTGTTAAAAAGAACCAATTTTCGATGTATTCAGTTAATTTAATGAGTTAAGTGTTCATTGTAATTTCTGTAAATTTAACTTTGAACAATGTGTGGTTTTAGTACCTATTATAGTGATTATATATAAGGGCCAAGTTTCAGATGAGGAACCTGTTTTGGTTAGAATGAAAACACTGAAATAAGTGTTACACCAATAGGTTGTGTGTTGAAACAATGACAGTGTCTGGTTAATTTATTTGAGACTTTGAACTATGTGTTTAGGCTTTTACTGCTCATAGATCTACATCTACATCTACATCCATACTCCACAATCCACCTGACGGTGTGTGGCGGAGGGTACCTTGAGTACCTCTATCGGTTCTCCCTTCTATTCCAGTCTCGTATTGCTCGTGGAAAGAAGGATTGTCAGTATGCCTATGTGTGGGCTCTAATCTCTCCGATTTTATCCTCATGGTATCTTTGCAAGATATACGCAGGAGGAAGCAATATACTGCTTGACTCCTCAGTGAAGGTATGTTCTCGAAACTTCAACAAAAGCCCATGCCAAGCTACTGAGCATCTCTCCTACAGAGTCTTCCACTGGAGTTTATCTATCATCTTTGTAATGCTTTCGCGATTACTAAATGATCCTGTAACGAAGAGCGCTGCTCTCTGTTGGATCTTCTCTATCTCTTCTATCAACCCTATCTGGTACGGATCCCACACTGCTGAGCAGTATTCAAGCAGAGGGCGAACAAGCGTACTGTAACCTACTTCCTTTGTTTTTGGATTGCATTTCCTTAGGATTCTTCCAATGAATCTCAGTCTGGCACCTGCTTTACTGATGATCAACTTTATATGATCATTCCATTTTAAATCACTCCTAATGCATACTCCCAGATAATTTATGGAATTAACTGCTTCCAGTTGCTGACCTGCTATATTGTAGCTAAATGATAAGGGATCTTTCTTTCAATGTATTTGCAGCACATTACACTTGTCTACATTGAGATTCAATTGCCATTCCCTGCACCATGCGTCAATTCGCTGCAGATCCTCCTGCATTTCAGTACAATTTCATTGTTACAACCTCTTGATATACCACAGCATCATTTGCAAAAAGCCTTAGTGAACTTCCGATGTCATCCACAAGGTCATTTATGTATATTGTGAATAGCAACAGTCCTATGACACTAACCTGCGGCACACCTGAAATCACTCTTACTTCGGTAGACTTCTCTCCATTGAGAATGACATGCTGCGTTCTGTTATCTAGGAACTCTTCAATCCAATCACACAATTGTTCTGATAGTCCATATGCTCTTACTTTGTTCATTAAATGACTGTGGGGAACTGTATCGTACGCCTTGCAAAAGTCAAGAAACACGGCGTCTACCTATGAACCCGTGTCTATGGCCCTCTGAGTCTCGTGGACGAATAGCGCGAGCTCGGTTTCACACGATCGTCTTTTTCGAAACCCATGCTGATTCCTACAGAGTAGATTTCTAGTCTCCAGAAAAGTCATTATACTCGAACATAATACGTGTTCCAAAATTCTACAACTGATCGACGTTAGAGATATAGGTCTATAGTTCTGCACATCTGTTCAACGTCCCTTCTTGAAAATGGGGATGACCTGTGCCCTTTTCCAATCCTTTGAAACGCTACATTCTTCTAGAGACCTACGGTACACCACTGCAATAAGGGGGCAAGTTCCTTCGCATACTCTGTGAGCCAGGGGGCCTATAGAGACATCCAATTACCATGTCTGAGCCTGCTTAACCGTGACCTTCACTCAAATTATTTCACATTTCAGATCTCCGTCAATTTCCTTCGATACTATTGCACTTCTTATCACTATAAACACGCCTCCCACTTCACTGTCCAGCCTGTCTCTGCGGTATACATTCCAATCAGAGTTTAGAATTTCATTATTGTTTACATCTGGTTTCAGCCAACTTTCTGTCCCTAGTACTATGTGGGCATTGTGACCGTTTATTAATGAGAGCAGTTCTGGGACCTTTCTATAGACGCTCCTGCAGTTTACTATTAGCAGATTAATATTGTTATTCCCTGTTGCATTTTGCCTACTCCTTTGCCTTCAACACTAAACTATTGTAGCACTATTTGGATGTTCACCTGCTAACTATCAATGAGGCTTATGGGAAGTTAGAACGATAGCGCACTGGCCATATATAACTGTGCATTGTTGGGGTGTTGTGAAAAGAAGGTAAAAGACTGTGCATCTGTCAGCTACATCATTAAAGAAGACAGTACTGTGTATCCACCCTATATTTTTTCAGTCGGTACGTCGACACAGAGGACAACAAATGAAGAAATAGAGCCGTCACAACCCCTACATATGGTACCCCGGGTGAAGAATATTGTACGTAGCCAAAATTAACTAGAACTCACAAACTTTGAACAGTGAACTCAACAGTGCCATGGGGCAATAGCCAAAATAGCCAACCAGTGCTTGGGTTTCATGGCCACAGTAGAACAGCAGCCAATCAGTGAGTGGGTTCTATGGAAGCAGCCATGGAGTACAGGAGCAGCCAATCAGCATGCAGGTGGACACAGCTGACTGGGATAAACAAGACACATCGCCAAGAGAATTACAACTTGCTGCAGCTGTGCAGACAATGGACTGAGATGATAACCACAGTAGCAGCAACAACAGCAGCAGGAGATGAGTGATTGAAAACTAAGGTATTTCATAGCAAAAGCTGTTTCGTATTAAGTGACACATAATGAATGATCTAAATGAACAAGACAGTGTGAAGGGACAACAGTAGATTGGTGCTGTAGATGATAGTGCTTATCAATCTGACATGAATGTAACTTTGAATTATGGGGACGAAAGTCCTATTGTAGATGAAATGATAAAAGCATCATCTACGGTGTATGGTGAGGTGAGCGAAATGGATGAAAACAGAACTGAAGTGCATGAGATTGTTAAGGTAAAGGAGGAGGAAACTAGTAGTGAAAGTCAGCTAGGGCAAAGGTTTATGGCAGATGGAAAAGTGGAACCAATGTTAATGCAAATTATGAGTAGTTTGAGTAATATGTGTACGAAAGAAGACATTACTAGGGTGGAAAAAGACTTCAGTAGGGTGGAAAAGAATACTGATAGCATTAGAACTGGCACAGTTAACTTAAAGGATGAACTGAAGAAAGAAATTAAAAAGGAGATTAAGGTAGTCAGCTCCAATATTTCAGAATTAAATAAGACATTTGATGTGTTAGTTACAGATTGTGATAATACTAATGAGAAATTCACACTGAATCATAAATGTATAGAAGAGAGAAATAAGCTTTGTGATGACAATACTATGATGGTGAAGGTTTCCTGGAAACAGTGTACTGAAAATAGGGTTAAACTTGAGAACCAAATTGATTAGATTAAAAATGATTTAGAAAAAGAGGTAGAAATCAAGTGTGCAGTAGTGGTAGAGGAAAAACTGGTAAGAGTAAATAAAAATATATATTCAAAATTGACAGAAATGGAGAAAAACGTGGAAGAGGTACGAAATCTGAAGCACAGAGAAAGTAACAGTGGGTCTGACTCTGACAGTAGTTCTAATGATGATATCAATGACGAATCCGCTAGTGATAATGATGGCAACATGGTAAGTAAAAAGAAAGTGTGGGACCCTGTAATAACACCAAGTGTACAAGGGATACATATTAAGTGTTTACTGAACAGTGATAGTGATTTGAATGGCATTTCACAGGCATTTTTTGAATACATTAATGACACAGAGGGTATAGTAGTGATGCTACTGGAATGAAAATTGTTGGTAATTCGAAATCTCAGCATTGATGTTAAATTTGAGACTAATTACTTGTGCAAATAGCAAGTAGGGGGTTTGCGATCTGTGTTGGATTCATTATGTGGTGATAATTCTTACCCCAGCTGTCTGTCTCATTTATCCTGATTCCTGAGCAGTAAAAGTCTTCTACTATTCTATCTGTAGTCTATAAGTGAATCACAAGCATTCTTTCTTGGACTGTCAAGTGATTTTGTACAGTATGATAGTTTAGTACAGAAATATTGTAGAAAAGGTTTCTCTAGTGTTATCTATGTATGTATTTATATATATTATTTCATGTTAGTTCTAAGTAATAGAATCATAAGAGGACGGAAGAAAGTAAATTGGTACCATGGTAAAAGAATTTTTGTCAAACAAAGAGGTAAGGTAAACAGAAAATGAAAGGTGTCAGCATATGAGGAGGACAATTAATATCTGAAGAAATCAGCTCATGTGTGAAATTAATATAATTTGGTGTAAGAGCAGAGGCAATATGCAGAAAAAAAACCATATTGGACACTAGATCTTGATATTAATTGTGTTATAATAGAAGTGTTTGTGTTCACAACCTACTCTCTCTACATCATATTCATCATTGGCGAGTCACATTTCTTCTACGAGTCCAGCTTCAGCTTCCAGCAGTAGCAGTAAGATCTCAATATCGCTTAGAAGATCGTTAAAAAATAAAATAAAATAAAATAAAATAAAAATAAATAAATAAAGAAAGAAAGAAATAAATAAACGTGTCAGCTAATAACGAAGATTTTTGTAGTCAATTCACCTCTTTTGCAGGAAGACACAGAAGACATAAATCTTCCTCACATAGAAAAATCTGCCAACTTTAACATATACTGTCACAATGTACAAGGATTGAGAAATAAAGTATGTGAACAAGTGAACTTGAAATTCTTATGAGTGATACTAATGTTTTGTCACACATGCACTTATTGTGTATTAGTGAACACTGGCTAAAAGAGTCAGAATTACCTTATCAGTATACTCAAAACTTCAGTTTAGTTCACCACTATTATAGGAAAAATTACAAAAGTGGTGGAACTTGTATCAACATAAGAAATAGCATTGGTTGTGAACCTTTCCATCACTTTGAAGTGTATTCCTTAGAAAACGACATTGAAATAGTTGGGGTAGTACTTACCAACCTAAATATGTATATAATGTGTGTATATAGATCACCCCGTAAAAACTTTTCTGTCTTCCTCAGAAACTTTGCACGATTGCTAGAAAAATGATGTTCACAATAACAATATGTAGCTATCTCAACATTGATTTCCTTGAAGAATCTACTTGAAAGTTGCAATAAGTAAATTTAATGGTGTCATTCAACTTAAATATGAAATTTATTTGTCCAACAAGATTAAACAGCTGTCTTGATCAGGTTGCTACTAACACCGATTGCACTGCAAAAATTATAGATGTTGGTTTTTCAGATCTCAGTGTACTAACAATACAGTTTAATCCACCACTCATTGTACTCCCAACAGGAAAAACAGTTATTAAGTGTAGAAGTTATAGTGACAGTAACATAAATAGTTTTGTACTTAGCTTAAAGAAAGATGGCTGGTGAAGTATATTTACTTCTTCAACAACAAATGAAAAATATGACAATTTTCTGCAGATATTTTAATATTACTTTAATTGCCATTTCCCAGAGAAAATAAACACTATCACTAAAAAAAAAATTCACCTCAAAAAGTATTAAAACTTCATCAGACTTAGCAAACTAGACAGTGGCAAATGCAAAGAGTTTAAGGTATACTATAAAAATTACAAAACCACATACAGGAGAGTTACCAAATGGGCTAAAAATGCTCATAATGGTAAAATAATTGGGTGCTCTTCCAGCAAATGTAAGACCATCTGGGGTATAGTAAATGAACGGACTGGTAGAATGTTAAGGATGGAGGATAAAATCACACTAAATGTAGGACAAAAGACTGAAAATGCACATAGAATTGCCAATAAATTCTACATCTATTATTCAGAAATTTCCACGAGTCTCCTAACCAATTCTGCAAATACCGTACACTCTCTTCCCACAAATCTTCTAACTCTCCAAACACTGTACACTCTCTTGTCAAAAACAATACTCCTCTGAACACCCTTTTCCTGTCTCCTACAACACTGTGTGAAATTGAAGATATTACTAAAAAAAGAGTTAAAAAGATTTATTTTACATGCCATGATATCATACCCCGCTTCTTTCTTCATAAGTGTTCAGATTACATCAGTGGACCCCCATCAAATATCGTACATACCTCATTTTTGGAGGGAACGTTTCCAACCCAGCTAAAATTTGCAAAAATTATACCTCTCTACAAGAAGGGAGCAAACTATAGGCCAATTGCTATACTATCTGCCTTCTCAAAAATATTTGAATACTGTGTGTCAATTAGATTAGAAATATTTTTAAATTCTAACAACATAATCACGTCTTCCCAATATGGATCTCGGAAAAATAGGTCCACCACACATGCTTTGTATGCATTTCTAGAAAAGTGCTCAAGTTTTGTTGACCATAAACAAACTGCTGTTGGTATATTTCTTGATCAGTCAAAAGCATTTGACATGGTCGACCACAAGCTGCTTCTTATGGAACTCCAGAAGTATGGGATTAGAGGTGTAGCCCACAATTGGTTCCGTAGCTACCTTAGCAGTATGTTGAAATAAGTGTCTTTCCACCGTCCACCTAACCTTCATAACCTCTTGGTTCATCCCTATGAAATCCCCAAACCACCTTCCCTACCCTCTGGCTCATACCCTTGTAACTGCCCCCCGTGTAAAACCTGTCCCATGCACCCTCCCACCACCACCTACTCCCGTCCTGTAACCCAGAAGGTGTACACGATCAAAGGCAGAGCCACGTGTGAAAGCACCCACGTGATTTACCAACTGACCTGCCTACACTGTGAAGCTTTCTATGTGGGAATGACCAGCAACAAACTGTCCATTCGTATGAATGGACACAGGCAGACAGTGTTTGTTGGTAATGAGGATCACCCTGCGGCTAAATATGCCTTGGTGCACGGCCAGCACATCTTGGCACATTGTTACACCGTCCGGGTTATCTGGATACTTCCCACTAACACCAACCTATCAGAACTCCGGAGATGGGAACTTGCCCTTCAATATATCCTCTATTCCTGTTACCCACCAGGCCTCAACCTCCACTAACTTCAAGTTGCCGCTTCTCATACCTCACCTGTCATTCAACAACATCTTTGCGTCTGTACTTCCGCCTCGACTGACATCTCTGTCCAAACTCTTTGCCTTTTCATATGTCTGCTTGTGTCTGTATATGTGCAGATGGATATGTGTGTGTGTGTGCAAGTGTATACCTGTCCTTTTTCCCCCCTAAGGTAACTCTTTCCGCTCCCGGGACTGGAATGACTCCTTACTCTCTACCTTAAAACCCACATCCTTTCGTCTTTCCCTCTCCTTCCCTCTTTCCTGATGAAGCAACCGTTGATTGCGAAAGCTTGAATTTTGTGTGTATGTTTGTGTTTGTTTGCGTGTCTATCAACCTGCCAGCGCTTTCGTTTGATAAGTCACATCATCTTTGTTTTTAGATATATTTTTCCCACGTGGAATGTTTCCCTCTATTTTTTATATATATATAAAAACGTAACTAATGAGGAGGTATTGAATAGGATTGGGGAGAAGAGAAGTTTGTGGCACAACTTGACTAGAAGAAGGGATCGGTTGATAGGACATGTTTTGAGGCATCAAGGGATCACAAATTTAGCATTGGAGGGCAGTGTGGAGGGTAAAAATCGTAGAGGGAGACCAAGAGATCAATACACTAAGCAGATTCAGAAGGATGTAGGTTGCGGTAGGTACTGGGAGATGAAGAAGCTTGCGCAGGATAGAGTAGCATGGAGAGCTGCATCAAACCAGTCTCAGGACTGAAGACCACAACAACAACATATAAAAAAAATAGAGGGAAACATTCCACGTGGGAAAAATATATTTAAAAACAAAGATGATGTGACTTACCATACGAAAGCGCAGGCAAGTTGATAGAAACACAAACAGACACATACATACACACAAAATTCAAGCTTTCGCAACAAACTGTTGCCTCATCAGGAAAGAGGGAAGGAGAGGGAAAGACGAAAGGATGTGGGTTTTAAGGGAGAGGGTAAGGAGTCATTCCAATCCCGGGAGCGGAAAGACTTCCCTTAGGGGGAAAAAAGGACGGGTATACACTCGCACACATACACATATCCATCCACACATATACAGACACAAGCAGACATATTTAAATATGGGTCTTCAAATATGTCTGCTTGTGTCTGTGTATGTGTGGATGGATATATGTGTGCGTGCGAGTGTATACCCGTCCTTTTTTCCCCCTAAGGTAAGTCTTTCCGCTCCCGGGATTGGAATGACTCCTTACCACTTTTTCAACAGTTAAAAATCCTGTCACTGCCATGCCTCTATAGAATGAAACTAGCTTGTTTTACAGTACAGCACTTGGAATCCTTCCACAGAAGTGCCGACTGCCACACATGACACCAGAAACAAAACCCAGTTACAAATTTTAGCTCAGAAGACAAAATTATTTGCTAATAAGGTTAAGTGTATGAGCATTAAAATATACAGCCAACTCCCAACAGACATAAAAACAAGCAAAACCCCAAAAATAATGATAATTAAAGAGATTACTACTAAATCACTGTTTCTATTCTATACATGAATATCTTGAAACAAAATGTTTATTCGTTTGTAGAGATTTCTACTTAGTAAGGTAATTTAATTATTGTATCTTATTTATATTCTGCTATGTGTAGTATGTACCATCACTGTCATCTCTCATCACACCACCTTTTTTATATTTTGCCTGTATATCATATATGTATTCTGCTATGTGAGTTATGTACCACTAATGTCATCTCTCATCATACACTGTCTTAACACGATTTCCAAATTAACGTGTCCTGATATGCTTTGCTGTACAAAATGTATGATCTACAGGACAAACAATAAATAAATAAATTCAGCTCTGTCAAAAATTTTTGTATCTTAAGATCTTCCATATATGTTTGTTACAGACAATGGCTCCCAGTTCATATCTCAGAAATTTGAAGATTTGTGTAAAAGATGTTGTGTTCACAATGTCATGGTTCTTCCTTTCCACTCTAAATCACATGAGGAAGCAGAATGATTAGCATGAACATTTAAGAGTCAGATGAAATAATATGTTTCAGACGTGCCACCAGAAGTGGCTCTTGACTGCTTCCTCAGTTCTTGTAGATTTATTGCTGTTGGAGGTAAGAGTCTAGCAGAGTTGTTGCACAGTCTTCAACCAACATATCCTGCTACATCTGCTTCAACCAACACCAGGACATCAACTGATGCCTGCACCACAAAGCTTCCAGCCTGGCACAGCTGTTTAGGCTCACAGTTTTAGCCGCCAACTGAACTGGGTGCTGGCAGACATTGAGAGTCAACATGGCTGATGCCTCTGCATTGTCTGCACTGCTGAGAGAAAGTCATCACAACGTTTCAACCAGCAATGATTTTAAATGGGTGGCTGTGCACCAGGAGTGCCTCTGCTCCCCTCGCACCCTCCATGTGCCTGGATGTCTCCTACATCATAGCCTGTGCCCTTGCCTTCTCCACCTCCACTGTTCACAACTGTCTCCTCTGCTGTGGGTGCACCCTTCAGCTGTCTGGGTACAAGGCAGAACCCAAGCTCCCACACTGCCGCAGCCAACACTGCCCCCTCCATCACAGCCAGTGCCACCTGCACACCCTGTCTTCACCATGGTCTCCTTCACTGGGGTTGGACTTGGTTGTTGGAATGGAAGCCACACCAGCATTGCCAGTCCTGTCATATGATCTCTCACAGGGGGGCAGTCATCACATTTGGCCACACTTGTGCACATCCGACCCCACATGCTGGTGGCAGCAAGCATGACTCAACATCCATTGTCAATGACAGAAGGAATGGATGTGAGCACTTCTTCACAAAGGAAGAGGAGTGTAACTACCAAATTTGTATGTTTGCCACTTCATAGTTCACATGTTAAGTTTGTGCTTCATTTGGCCACTACAGGCCACCCGACCTGCTCGTAAAACAGCAGTTCCATGAGCAGCCTGCTGGCTGCACCCCGTGTTATAGCTAATAACTATATAAGTGGGACTGCAAAGCTCCATCAGCCACTTGTGCATGGTCTGTTGTACGTACTTTGTCTCTCATGTGTTTATGCTTTTTCATGTAATAAAGTTACAGTGTGCTTGGGTAACAACAGAATTTAATTGATGAAAGGAAAAAGTATAAAAATGAAGCAAATGAAACAGGTGAAAGGGAATATAAATGTCTACAAAATGAGACTGATAGGAAGTGCAAAATGGTTAAGTAGGAATGAATGGCTAAGGGGCAAATGTCGATATTTAGCAGCATGTATCACTAAGGGAAAGATAGATGCCACTAACAAGAAAATTAAGAAGGGTTTTGGAGAAAAGAGAAGCAACTGTATGAATATCAAGAGCTTAGATGGAAAACCAGTGGTAAGCAAAGAAGGGAAGGCTGAAAGGTGGAAGGAGTATAAAGAAGATCTATACAGGGGGGATGAACTTGAAGGTAATATTGTAGAAATGGTAGAGGATGTAGATAAAGATGAGATGGGAGATATGATGCTGCGAGAAGAATCTGACCGGGCATTGAAAGACCTAAGTCGAAACAAGGCCCCAGGAGTGAATGATATTCCTTCAGAGCTACTGATAGCTTGCAAGAGCCAGTTGTGACCAAACTCTTCCATCTGGCATACAAGATATATGAGACATGCAAAATACACTCAGATCTCAAAATGAATATAATAATTCCAATTCCAAAGGATGCAGATGTTGATAGATGTGAATATTCCTGAACTATCAGTTTGCATCATGATTGCAAAATACTAACTCAAATTCTTTACAGAAGAATTGAAAGAGTGTCAGAAGCTGACCTTGGCAAAATCAGTTGGGATTCCAGAGAAATGTAGGAACATGCAAGGCGATACTGACCTTTGACTTATCTTAGAAGATAGGTTAAGGAAAGCAAACTTATGTTTATACCATCGGTAGAATTAGAGAGTGCTTTTGACAACGTTGACTGGAACACTGTCTTTGAAATTCTGAAGGTAGCAGGAATAAAATTCTGGGAGCGAAAGGCTATTTACAACTTCCACAGAAACTAGATGGCAGTTATAAGCGTCAATGAGCTTGAAAGGAAAGTGGTGGTTGAGGAGGTAGTGAGACAGGGTTGTAGCCTATCCCAATGTTACTCAATCTGTACAATGAGCAAACAGTAAAGAAAACCAAAGAAAAATTTGAATTAGGAATTAAAGTTCAGGGAGGTGAAATAAAAGCTTTGACCTTTGCCACTGACATTGCAATTCTACCAGAGATAGCGAAGAACTTGGGACAGCAGTTGAACAGAATGGACAGTATCTTGAGAGCAGGATATAAGATGAACATCAGCAAAAACTAAATAACAGTAATGGAATACAATTGAATAACATCAGGTGAAGCCGAGGGAATTAGATTAGGACCTGAGACATTAAAGTAGTAGATGAGTTCCCCAGAAAAATAACCAACAATGGCTGAAATAGAGAGGATATGAAATGAGACACTTAAAGTAGTAGGTGAGTTTTGCTATTTGGGCAGCAAAATAAATGATGATGGTCGAAGTAGAGAAGACATAAAATGTAGACTGCCAATGGCAAGAAAAGCATTTCTCAAGAAGAGGCATTTTTTAACACTGAACATAGACTTAAGTGTTAGAAAGTCTTCACTGAAGGTATTTGTCTGGAGTGTAGCCATGTATGTGAGTGAGACATGGAGCACAAACAGTTTAGACAAGAAGAGAATAGAAGCTTCGAAATGTGGTGATACAGAAGGATGCTGAAGATTAGATGGGTAGATAACTTAGCTAATGAATAGAATTGGGAAGACGAGAAATTTGTGGCAGAACTTGACTGAAAGAAGGGATCAGTTGACAGGGACACATTCTGAGACATCAAGGGATCACCAGTTTAGTACTGGAGGGAAGTGTGGGTAGTAAGAATCATACAGATAGACAAAGAGAGGAATACAGTAAGCAGAGTCACAAGGATGTGTGTTACATTAGTTCTCCAGAGATGAAGAGGCTTGCACAGGATAGAGTAACATGAAGAGTTTCATCAATCCAGTCTTCAGACTGAAGATCACAACAACAACAATTTTAACAATGTGACTGAGTCAAATAGCATTCTAGTAATTTGAACATTATGAGGTTGTTTTTCGTATTCGTGTGCATTAATGTACATTTTAAGCAAGCTGCCACACAACAAATAAATTAAAAGAACTATCTAAGTCATATTGTATGCTCCTACAGTCACTCCACCCCCCACCCCTATCCCCAAGTGATGACACCTTCCTGTACAGCACAGCGTAGTCAGCAAACAGCCCCAGATTGCTGATCACCCTTTCTGTAAGGTCATTTATGTATATAGAGACTAAGAGTGATCCTATCACACTTCCCTGGGGCACTCCTGATGATAATGTTGTGTCTGATGAACACCTGCCATCAAGGACAACATACTGGGTTCCATTACTTGAGAAGTCTTCTTCAAATCACTCCCATACCTAGTAACCTATTCCACATGCTCATACCTTCATTAAGAGCCTGTAGTGGGGCACTGTGTCAGACACATTCTTGAAATCTGGGAATATGGAATCTGTCTGTTGCCCTGTATCCATATTTTCCACGATATTACACAAGAAAAGGGCAAGCTGAGTTTCACAGTAGCAATGCTCTTTATATTCGAGTTTATTTGTGAGCAGAAGCTTTTATGTCTCAATGAAACTTTTTATGTTTGAACTGAGAGTATGTTCAAGAACTCCAATGTAAGGATATTGGTCTAAAATTTTGCAGGTATGTTCTTTTACCCTTCTTATCTACCTGTGCTTTTTTCCAGTCACTTGGGACTTTGTGCTGGGTGAGAGATACACATTAAGTGCAAACTACGTAAGAAGCCAATGCCATAGAGTACTCTCTGTAAAACTGAATTGGGAATCCATTTGGACCAGATGATTTATTGCTTTCAACTCTTTCAGTTGCTTCTCTACACCAAGGATGCCTATTACTAGGTTCTCCATGTGTGATGGTCGAATGATTTTATGATGGTACAGGTGTCCGGACTGTATGTGTCAAATATTTCTGAGAAATGACTAATAAGCCCTTTGATAGATGTGTAATTCTTTACTCTTTACTTTCACTGTCTCAACTGATTTCCAATTCTAAGAAGTTACTGGGCTCTCCAACCACAACATCAAAATTAATCTTGAATTCTTCATTAAATTTATCTATAGCTGCAGTTAGAACATTTATTGGCCATCAATGCCAGCATAAAACATACAATTATCTGAATAAAGCGGTTTTAAATATAGTAGTCAACAAAGTTTCAGTTCCCATATAAAGGAGGCTACTTCAGTCTATCATGACTTTTCTCTAATTTGCATTATCACTATTGAAATCTTCAGGCTTTTTCATGAAACTATCTTCTTGCAGTTTGTAACTGTGAAGGGCACATTTCACATAACATTGCTTTGTGTCTGCAACACTCAAACCAAAAGCAAAAGGATATGAGCTGGTTCATACCTAACAACAAATTAAATAGTTTCTCCTTTATAAAGTCCAGGTTAATGGGAGGTTATATACCTTTACACCTCATTATGCCAACCTGTAGTTAATACTTTATTTTGTAAACATTCAAGTAACTGGAGATGGATCCAGTAATACCAGATTATGTTGAGGGGCAATAAGAACATTTCATCTTTCATTTATCTGCATCACTTTGAGTGATTTGCATCACTCTCATTGATTTGTATCACTTGTCATACTCTCTTGATACCAACACCTCCTCGAAGGTTTGTGGCTCATCAATGGCTGCTATTCCAGCCATGTAATTCTGGAAATGAACTGGGAGCAAAGTTCATCATTGTTTCTAAGATTCAGTCCTAGATGAGAAATCCCAGTAGTGTAAGATACTTGGTCTAGTGCAAATTTATCTCTGTATCTCTGTTTGCAACAGGTTGTTGATCGTCATTTCCTTCTACTTATATTGGGAAGTTGCACTCGTGTGTAGTATTCTTAGTCATGAGTTCTTCAGGGTAACTTGTGACATTTTTGCTTAAGACTACGTATCTTGAGATTGCTATTTTATTTGTTATAGGATCATACGTCCTATAACTGTTGCTGTAATCACTATAATCAATCATTACCATTTATCAATACTGTACATGACATGCACATGGTGATGCAAAATCATACATTTGATGTTAGACATTGTGATAATTTGCTGGCATGAAGTAATATGCCAAAAGTTTACACAGACATGAGCTTACATACATATTTTCTGAGAAGTTATGGACACACAAGTGTATGAACACACAAATTACATACTTAGTTACACATTTGTATTTTAGTGCTATAGTCCTCTAACACATATACACAACAGTACCTGGTTGGATATTCATTCTGCACTTAATTTGCTTAGTAGCAGATGATATAGATGCAAGATTTTTGCACATACTTGCATTAATGTTTTACTCTTTACAAAATTCTTTGCTGCAATTTGTTTCCTGTTTCTTTCCACCCACAGGGAGCAGAAATTCACTTGCACTATAGAAACAATAGTCAAGTAGGAATGATTTTAATTTTTTATTAAATACATTCAGGGACTTACTGTTTTTTATTTCTGATGTCATGCTATTGTATATTTTAATGCCTTTGTTGAAGGGAGAGTTTTTAAAGGCAGAGATGCGCATTTCTTTAACATGGAGTTCCATTTTCTGTCTAGTACCATAGTCATGGATATTTACATTTTTATTAAATTTTGTAATATTACTAAATGTGCATAGTTCTAGTATATACAGGCTGCCAAGGGGTAGGATGAGCAACTTTTGGAAGAGAGGTCTGCAGCTATCAGTCGGCTTTGCTTTGTTCATTATTCTTATAGCTCTCTTTTGGGTGAGGAGAATGTTTGGGCTATGTGTAGAGTCTCCCCAGAATATAATACCATACTGCATTACACTGTGGAACTGGGCATAGTAGGCTGTGTGAACAGTTTTTGGGCTTGTGCAGTATGCGAGGATTCATAGGGCATAGCACACTTGGTTTAGCTTACTGTTAGTTTTATTAATGTGTGTTTGCCATTTTAGATTATCCTGAATCCATAGGCCCAGAAATCTTGTTTCTGTATTTGAGGATGTTTGGGAACAGTGTAATTTCATATCAGGCATAATTTTATTTTATCTTAGGTGGAAGTTTAGGTAAGTGGTTTTCTTTGTGTTAACTTTGAGCTTGTTTTTCTCAATCCAATCACCAGGTTTGTCTGTATTTCCATTTATGGCCTCTTGGAGTTCATGTTCATTTTTGCTTGTTATCATCTGCGAAGAGTGCACTGGTGCTGGCATTGATGTTTGACGGGAGGTCATTTATGTACACAAGGAAGAGCACTGGTCCAAGTATTGAGCTCCTGGGCACACCTTGTGTAATATTACAATAGTGAGAGTAGTATGTTTTGATATGTCCTTGGTTGTTACGTTTTATTGACACTTTTTGTTTCCTATTTGTCAGGTATGAGCTGAACCAGTTTAATGGGGTGCCGCCGATGCCATATGACTCCAGTTTGTTGAGAAGAATCTTGTGGTCTATGACATCAAATGCCTTGGCCAGATCTAGGAAGATCGCAACTGCTTTTTGTTTTTTGTCTATAGCATCTAGGGTGGACTGTAAAACTCATATATGGCAGTTGTCGTGGATTTGTTTTTTCTGAAACCGTGCTGGGCATCAGATAGTATCTGGTTCTTATCAAGAAAATTTATTAGTCTTTGGTGAATTAATCTCCCAAAAGTCTACCAAACACAGGTAACAGCATTTTGGGTCTGTAATTTTCTGTGTTGAGTTTTTCACCTTTCTTAAAGACTGGGATGACTTTAGCCACTTTCATGCATTTTGGAAATGTACCTACTATCAACAATGAGCGGTACACATTTGAGAGTGGGATAGCTATTTTGTTTATGCAGTTTTTGATGATAAAATCTGGGATGTCATCGATTCCAGATGAAAATTTATTCTTGAGGTACTTTGCACTTAGTACAATTTTTTCAGGAGTAGTTTCCCAGAAGAATATAGACTCTACAGGAGTTGTTATTTTGTTTTGTCTGTTGGGTGTGGGTTTGTTGAAGCTTTGAAACAGATTTTTAACAATATTTTCATAGTAATTGTTGAAAATATTTGCAATTTCTTGTGGATTTGTAACTCTGGTGTTGTTGTGGATCAGGATAGTGTTTTCATATTTACATGGCTGTTGATTTGTTTCATTCCTTATAATGTTGCACACTGCCTTGGTTTTGTTTGAGGGTGTGTTCACAGAGTTGTCTTTTGCTGTCTGCTTAGCTAGTGCTATGACTTTTTTTAAGGATTTTGACATATTGCTTGATATATCTTTCTTCAGATGGGGTGGGGGAGGTGTTGTTATTTTTTAGATACTTCAACAGATCTCTCTTCCTTCTGCAGGAAATCTTTATACCAGTTGTTATCCATGGCTTCTTACTGGGTTCTTTTGATGTGGTGAATTTGAGTTTAAGAGGAAAGGCAATATTGAAGTGATATAGAAATGTGTTTAGAAATGATTCCATTTTGTTGCCTATATCTTCTGCTTCATACATTTTGTTCCATGTTTCTGCAGCTAAGGAATCATTGAAGATTTTCATGTTTTCTTTGCTGTAGTTTCTTACTTTAGTTGTGTATTTGTTGTTGCAGTCTAAGGAGAGAACATTTGTAAGGTATAGGACTTGGCCACAGTGATCACTTTAGCCTGTGTCCAGAGGTTCGACTCTGTGGTAGGGACAGTTTACAAATATCTGGTCAAGTGTGGTTTTGGTGTTGTTTTTGCACCTTGTGGGTAATGTTACTGTGGGATTCAGACTGAATGAGTTCGTGAGATTCAGTAGGGATCCTTTCACACGCCCTGTAGACTGGAAATCAACATTGAAATCACCATATAAAATTAGTACCTTTTTGTTTTGGTGAAGTTTGTTTAGGAGTATTTCAAGGTTTTTTAGGAAGACACATACATTGCCTGTTGGAGAATGACAGATACATGTTATGATTATATTTTTTTCTAGAATTTCGACTACATCTGTCTCAAAATCGTTTTCTTTATTTAAGTGGTCAAACTGGTCTAAACTTCTATAGTTTATGGAATTTTTTATAAATATGACAGCACCTCCATCTTTCTGGCTTTTCCTGCAGTAGTGGGAAGCTAATGTGTAACCAGGTATGCTTGCTGAACTAATTTGGTCTGGTTTCAGCCAATGTTCTGTAATGCAAATGACATTTACATATTGTAGGTCTGTTGTGAAAAGGAGTTTGATTTCTGCAAGCTTGTTTGTTATTGACTGCACATTTTGGTGGTATATGGAGAAGTTGTATGTATGTGAACACTGACAGCTCTTTTTTATCGCCTCTTCAGAGGTAGGGGGCTTGGCCATAAAAAAATTTCTAGATTTAACATCCTACCCTCATTGATGTAACCTGTATGGTTTACACTGGTTTTGTCTTTGGGTGCAAGGTTTTTTAAAAGTTATGTTTTGTTCCTTAAATCTAAGAGGTATTATAGGATTGCTTTGCCCTTTGATTTGCTCTACAGATTGTGATGTGTGATTTGCAATTTCTCTCCTGCCAAGGTTGTTCAAGTGGAACCCATGTCATGTGTAGTGTTCTCTGCGAAATTTGCTAGCTTCAATTACAGTGACATTTGTGAATTTTGAACAGAGTTTATAGATTTGTGAGTTTGTGTTTGCTACATCTCTGTTTCCCCTTGACCTGTTTGGAAGGTCATGTCTAAATGGTACGCCAACTAGAAACACTTTCTTTGATGAAATGCATGGTAGTTTGTTTCTTAGTGTTTTTAGTAGATTCTGGCTGTTGTTGCAGGTGATGTCATTTGTTCCTGCTGCAATTACAACAATGTCAGAGGTGCATGTTTTTGGAGAGTTTTGATCATGTTTTTTAGGACAACACTTGCATTTGATTGGGGATAGACGTAACCAAAACTCTGAATGTGGTCACCTTCATTTAGAAATTTCTATATATTGTGGGCTTGGCTGTTGCCCAAGATGTTTGCCTTAAACTTTTGTTCACTGGTTTTTTTCATTTTTCACGGAATTTTGTAATCATTTCCACTTTGTTTTGGGTATCATTGGTGGATAAACATGGGTTTGAAAGTTGTGTTTGTGTCATTTTCTGACATATGATTGTCTTACCTGATATTAGACTTGGTTGCTCTTTACCTTTTGAGCTGCTGGTGCTACATAGGCCTACATCCTTACTGGAGCGATTGATTGTAGCACTAAAATCACATTCCTTATTTCCAATAACCAGCTTGTTATTTCTAGTATTCCTGGATACACGTGAGTCACATGAACACATTACAAGATTATTTTGTTGATCACTATCCACTGTAGCCATTTTCTTTTTTATTTCTTCATGTTCTGTGTGGGCCGCAGCCAGTTCTTCCTTTAAAGCATTGTTTTTCCCTTCCTGGGATGCCAACAGAACCACGAGATTGTTCATTGTTATGTACTCAGCAGACAGTTTCTCCCTCAGTATTTTGAGTTTGTTCAAGAGATCCTTGTGTTCAGAGTATATTGCCGCTAGTTCTTCTTTTAATGTTCTAATTTCCTTTTCTTGAAGGGTTATGGAGACTTTTAAATTGTTTTCTGCTAAATGTTTGATACATGTATGGCATTGCCACTGGTCTCCATTGTTTATGAATTTCAGATTAATTTTGACACACTTATCGTGATACCAACACATACATTCTGTGCACAGAATGCCTCTTGCTACCTTTTTCGAGCAGCATATGTTGCATATGGAATGGTCACATAATAACAAAACCGGGAGATGATCTTTTTCACTAGCCTTCCATGGCACCATCACCATCTTCTTTGATTTGCTTTGAAATTTGAGTTGAAACTATTTGAGACTATGGTTCAAGCACTCAGCTCAAAAACCTCTTTATAGGCTTCAATATGCTTCCTAAACCAATAATTGAAAGGTATCTTATCACAAATAGGCTTCAGAATGAGATTTTCACTCTGCAGCAGAGTGTGCGCTGATATGAAACTTCCTGGCAGATTAAAACTGTGAGCCCGACTGAGACTCGAACTCAGGACTTCTGCTGCAGAGTGAAAATTTCATTCTGGAAACATTCCCCAGGCTGTGGCTAAGCCATGCCTCTGCAATATCCTTTCTTCCAGGGATACTAGTTCTGCAAGGTGTGCAGAAGAGCTTCTTTGAAGTTTGGAAGGTAGGAGACAAGGTGCTGGCAGAACTGAAGCTTTGAGGATGGGCTGTGAGTTGTGCTTGGGTAGCTCAGTGATAGAACGCTTGCTCACAAAAGGCAAAGGTCCTGAGTTCGAGTCTTGGTCTGGCTCACAGTTTTAATCTGACAGGAAGTTTCACGACTAGGCTTGCCCTCACAATCTTACACAGACTGCCATATCAATAGCTTGTGCTCAAAGGTGCATCTCTGGAAGATTAGAAAATGTTTGTGATTAAATAGATTATGGTGCCCTTCTTATTTACTGTGCCAAGTCAGAAGATTGATTAGCAGACATGATCAAAAAAGCACTTTCCAAAGAAAAGTTTCAGACTAATTGCAAACCATTATCAAACAAGAGTGGGAAAATTGTGTTGTGTAGCTAGTTGTGATGGTTATCTTCGATTGTCTGTATGCATGTATATAAGGTTTTAATGCCTTTGGCACATTTTCATTTTTAATCTTTGTCACTTTTGACTGACAAACTGTCTTTTATACCAATGCATACCCTTTTTTGTTCCATCATTGTTAACTGCAAGTGACCTGTGTTTAAGTGTCATTTTACTGAAAAGATGAAACTCATGCATCACAATTTGTTGTGACTTTATTACAGACTGTCCATCAGTTTGGGATTCAAATGAAATGGTCTTTATTGGTTATTATCATTTCAGAAATTGATGCTATAATGAAATATTACATTGTCTACCTTCTTTGTCAGAGTTGCGAAGAACGTTTTAAATATATTGAAATATTTGTAGTCTCACACAGCAAACTTAATGTTATTTTTAAAATGTCATTTGCTAACAATTAAAAACAAGGTTACTTTAAATTTATGGTCACAGTTAATTTTTAGCAGTGATGTATCCTTAACTGTGTAAATGATCCCACTTATGATTTAGAAATCATTTTCCTAATAATATTGCTGAGTCTGACACCATACTCTGTGTGGAAGTGAAGGTAACAGAAAGCAAGTGATGAACTATGAATGAAATTCCTCATCTAAATCACCCACAGTGTTCTATGTCTAACCCTCAATGACTGTACTTTGCATCCAGCACTATTCTTTTCATGCATAATGGTTGAAAAATAAAATGTTATTGTACTGGGTAGTACACCTCTATAGCAAGCTGACAGCATTTCTGACTGCTATGCAAAGATCCCAGGCTCAATTCATGGTACCACCAGGAGTTTTTATTTTCTGGGAGTAGAGAAACATGGTGCACTGAGTCTCATGACACCAGTTGAGGAACCAGCTGAATGAGAAGTAGCAGCTCCAAGTTATGGAAAACTGACAATGACTGGTAGAGGTGTGCTGAACCCATGGCCCTCTTTACAGTATAGGACAGTGGTTCTCAACCTGGGGTAGTTACCTACTGAGGAGTAAAATTAAAAGGCTGTGATTGTGTTTTGGTGAGGAAAACTAAATTATTTTTAAAAGATCATTATTATTACCAGTATTTTGTAAACTGTAATACTAACTACGTAAGTTACCAATAATTATCCTCCCCCCCCCCCCCCAAATATTAGCAATAATGTGACAATGTGGTGGACGCTGCAGCTTGTAAAACAATGCATGAACAATATCTTCCCCACATGTCCACCCACTACATACATCACTTGTACTTTGAACAACATAATTGTGAGTTTGTACAATATATCTATGACAGTAAAACTAAGATATTTATATTGTATTTTCTTAAATGTCTCATGAAAATGCCTTTTGCAAGTTCTAGGTAGTTCCTGCAATCAACCAGAAATTGCTTCATTATGCATTTCACAACAGATGATCAATGTAATTGACAGCTCAACAAAATAATGACTTCACTGATGGAAAAAAATTGCAACACCAAGAAGGAGATGTGCAACATAAATAAAAGTTGGTAGGTATCTTACTAACTCTGGAAGATGATGTCTATTCAAATTTCAAGCCTCACCTCTGTGAGGATGCAAATAAGGTTTCCTATAAAAACACACTGTAACGGTCTTGGGAGCTAGTTATCTCTGAGACTCGATATGGTGTTAGTCAAGAATGCCTGTAAGGCAACAAAGATGCCATTATCAGCACCTCACTGAGTTTGAATGAGGTCATGCATAAGGGCTACAAGAAGCTTCTGCAATATTGCAGGAAGACTTGGCAGGAATGTAGCCACTGTACATTACTGCTGGCACTACTGGTCACGGGAATGTACTGTTGCAAGAAGACCAGGCTCCAGATGGCAATGTGGCACTACCAAGAGGGAAGATCATTGTGTTCAGCATATGACTCTGGTGCGTTGGACTGCATCTGTAGCAGCAATGTGAGCAGCAGTTGGCACCACAGGGATGGTATGAACTATTACAAATTGATTACTTCAAGTTCAGCTCCAAGCCAGACTCCCTGCAGTGTGCATTCCACTGGCCCCAAACCAGCACCATCTGCAACTTATGTGGTATCAAGCATGAGCTCATTGGTGGGCAGAGTGGAGGTCTGTTGTGTTTTCCGATGAAAGCTGTTTCTGCCTCAGTGCCAGTGCTGGCTATGTGTATGTTAGAAGGAGGTCAGTTGAGCACCTGCAACCAACCTGTCTTCGTGCTTGACACAGGGGCATCATCAAACAACTGCTCCAGCATCATCTACAACCAGCATTAACCATCCCTGTATTGGCCAACCAAGTGCAACAGACATAGAACTCTGTCCCACAAACTGACATCCAGTACCTGCACAACATAATGCATGCAAGATTGTGTGCTTTCATTCAAAATTCTGACAGTTACGTCAGTTACAGCATTTCACATTTGTAATGGCATATCATATGCTTACATTAACCTGTGATCTTGCAATGTTGATCATTCAAATATGTTACTTAGACAAATGTATTCCTGGAATTTCATTACTCTACATTAATAATTTTTTGGTACTGCAACTTTTTTTCCATCAGTTTATATATTAGTTACTACATTATTGTAAGGCCTGTGCTATTATTTTAGTGGTAGTGCTCAGACAAAAAGCATTGGCAGTTTGCTAGTTAGTTAGTTAGCAGTGTGAATTCTTTCAGTTTCTGCTGCTTCAGAAGTAAGGAGTCTTGCAATCAAGTGATGTATAAACTATCAGTACAGTGCACACATCCTAACTTGGTTGATTTTAAATGGAGGTGCAGGGTATGGATGAAGCAAGAGCAAGTACAGATAAAGCATGTTTTGTGGCCAGTTAGCTTGCTTTTCTGGTAGGAAGTTGTAGGCAGCAGCTGTGATGGGCTGGGAATTGCTCACTGTTATATAAAAAACAGATTTTATAAATAAGCGGCATGAATAGTGTTATTATCTCTTTAGTTCATGGCTTAATAAGACATCTACAAAAAGTGAATATCATTTACCTTTTGTCATTTACAAATATCCAAAGAAAATTATTTTTCACTCTAAAATTTAGTTAGGCACTAATGTTGAATATTGATGCTCATGAGGTAGGTTGGACAGGTGTAATAGCTAATATCTAATTACACTCAGAGGTAATCATATCAGAATGGTTGGGAACCACTGATGTAGGATGACATAGCAGCCAGAGGTCATGCCATGATCCTCTGGGCCTGATTGCAGAGTTATTTTTTATGCTATAAGACGTGCAGAATTACATAACTGACATAGCAGTTGAAGTAATTGGTATGGTTTAGCCAGTATGGTCTTTGGAAGATACGTCATGCCTTTATTGTATGTGACATTTCAGCACCGACAAAAAAACTTACAAAGTGAGAGCAACTTTGAATAGATCTGGGAAACAAAACACCGTGCCAGAGGATAACAACAGTGATAAACACAATTTCACAATATATGTAGTGAAATAAAAGCATGAGCCAGTGGCACTGGTCAGCACTGTAAATGGCTCAGATTGCTGCAGTTGGATTTGCAAAAATAGTGAAGTTGATTTACAATTCTTATACTTAGCAAATGAGTAATTGGAGTTTTGATTATGTACAAGAAAATTGCTTGCACTTTATTCCATATGTTTCTGAGTAAAGTGATACCGTGTTAAAACACTGGGCTCACATTTTGGAAGAATGGGCTGTCCTGGTCCATTCTGGGCCTGTGTTCCATTTGTAATCGTGTCATCATCAGATCTTCTCTCCTGTTGCTCCATCTGTGCAACTCAATTCCTTTTCTGCCAACAATGATTTTTAGTTAAATTCAATTTAGATGAACACATATAAAAGAATTCACCCTTATTATTGCCCTTGTCTTTGTTAAGAAATATATCGTGAATGTAGGTCTGTGCATACTTCTTCTTTGATGAAATCAGTGTTTGAGGAACATTGTGGAAATGTCAATGCTATTGGCCATTTGTTTTTAAGGCTTGCTTGGGCGAACCAAATGAAATTACTAGCAGTAGCATAATTACAAGAGCATTTTCACTGGTGACCTCCATGAGGTAGAATACAAAATACAGGGTAGAATACAAAAGCTGTTATAATTGTATTTGGCTAATTAAAAGTATATATCATTTACCACTTACTGTATACCTATTTTTTCAGCAAGAATAACTGACACATTTCTAGATTTGTTGTGAACATGTTATGTAAAAATTCCCCTTGCTTTGGCTTGTGTTTGTAAGTTTATCTCCCAACCATTAAACATTAGAAATGTTAGTCCTGCAAACTATGCTAAAAAACATGCAGTCTCACTTAAGATATCTACTCAAAGTACACTGCATCACAAAAAAGTAAAGAACCCAGAAGGGGAGGAGGAAGCAATATGAAACGCCAAGGATTGAGAGGGTATGTGATGTTTTTTGGTGATTATAAAATTGAATCAAATTTACAAAGAACTTGGCAGTATGATCCCAATTATCACTATGATGTTGCACATCTTCTGTCCAGGATGCATACTCCAGTTTGATTTGGAAGGATATGATACATCTGTTGTATCCTACACTAAGGCAAGCTGGCCCACAAATATCGCAACCTATCTGGCCCCACACATGTTCTATTGGGAACAGATCTGTGGATCTTGTTGATCAGAAGAGTACCTCAACATCACACAAACAGTTCATACACACAGGTGCCATACATGAATGAGCATTGTCATACTGAAAAATGGCACCACAATACTGTAGCATGAGAAGTAACACATGAAGATATAGGATGTCTGTAAAATACAATTGCGCCAATCAGAATTCCCTAACTCACTATGAACTAAGACCGGATGTCATGCCCAATGGCTTCTCATAGCATGATACTAGGAGTAACATCGCTATGCCTCTCCAAAATGCTGGAAGAAGACAACTCCCTAGATTACCAACAAGCTCACTGATGATAGTCGTCCAGGGTAGCACAGAACCATATTTCATCACTGAACACAATGTAATTTCTCTATGTCCTTCACAATGGACATTCAGCACTGATGCTGATCATGTTCCTTATATGCCCTACCAGGACTAGTAACAATGGCAAACATGAAAAAAACTAATTCACTTTGGGGTCATGCTACCAGTCACAGAGAATTGCAACTTCAGTGATTTACACACCTGCTGCTGGTATGTATTGTATGAAGTCACACTGTCATCAAGTCATGTTTCCTGGTGCCTCACTTTTTTTGGTCAGGCAATGTGGTTTTGTTATTTTCTGTCTAGGACATCACCACAAAATTAGAAATGCTTGCAAATTATGAGCAATAACAGGTGACTGTCATTCCAGTTTTGGTAGCTGTAAAATATCATGAGGAAGTGTTTTCTTCTAGAAACAGAAGACAGTGAGTTGAAAAATGAAAGGTTTCAAAACCCCTGTACCATGGTTTCAACATTTATAAAAGCATCTTCTTCAGAAGGAAATATTGTCAACGGGATTACATGTTGTGGCAGAGGTAAGGTGAAATAAAGCCAAAAGGCATCAGTTGGATATCAAATTTCACCTCCATAATAATTTTAAAAAATTTGCAACTGACTGGCTGTTTTCTATGTCTAGGAAGAGATTTCATTCTACAGCTATTGGTCCAGACATCTACAAAATTTTAAAACATGGACATATGTTGGGCTCCTTGCTGTTCATATTGAATATTAATTACATGGGTGACAATATTAAAAGTAACCTCAGACTTTTAGCAGATGATGCTGTTATCTATAATGGAGGATTGTTTGAACATAGCTGTACACATATTCAGTCAGACCTTGACAAGATTTCAAAGTGGTGTAGAGACTGGAAACTTGGTTTAAATATTCACAAAAAAAAGAGAAAAACCAAACTTGGTATCAAATGGCTATAATTTCATGGAGTCACAATTAGAATCTGTCAACTCATTTAGATATCAAAAATTTTTTAAACTTCCTGACAGAATACAGCTATGTGCCAGACCAGGACTCAAACCATGGACCTTTGCCTTTCATAAGTATGTGCTCTACTGACTGAACTAGCCAAGTATGACTCACAACCTGCCCTCACAGTGTTATTTTCATCAGTACCTCACCTCCTACCATCCAAACTTCATGGAAGTTCTTCAGTGAAACTTGCAGGACTAGCAGTTCTGAAAGAACGGATATTGCAGAGGGATAGATTACCCTTGGCCTGGGGGTTGTGGAGTATGCATTGATATGAAATTTCCTGGTGGATTAAAACTGTGTACCAGGCCACGACTCAAACCTGGGACCTTTACCTTTTGTAGGCAAGTACTCTACCAACTGAGCTATCCAAGCACGACTCAGGGAACTTTGTCTGACAACTGCTTTGAGCAACAAGTCTGACAACCCACATACAAATAGTCTAGATCTTCTAATTACAAACAGTCCAATCTTTTTGGACCATGAAACTACCACAGGAACATGGTCACCAAAGGCAAAAAGGTCAAAAAGCAAGCTAGGAAAGTATTTGTGTTTGGTCAGACTGATATTAAAAAGACATACTGAGATCATTTCATTAACATTAGGCAAACTCGGAGCTTAAAGGCACTATGAACTACAGTCTGGATAATTACATTCCTAGTACAGTAATAAAAGATGACAAAGAACCAGCCTGGTTCAGTGGTACATTTCACAGAGATTACTGTACTGTGCTAAAAAATAGATTGCAGGGATGATTATAGAGAAAAATTAGTAGAAAATTATGCATCTGTAAGAAGGGCCTAAAGCTTAACACACCACAATCAAAATATTATTTGATTTGTGATTGTATCATAAAGCTATTCCTGATTATGTCAACCTAAGAGCCACAATCCTCATCATTTGTGGGAAGTTTTAATTTTTTACTTTAACATACAAAAATCTGTTGCAGAGTCTCATAAAATGCTGGGTAAGACCTGTGGTGAGGCACTTATTACTGAAAGAAGTTGCAGAGAATGATTTCAGTGCTTCAAGGCCAATGATTTTGATGGCGAAGAGTGGCATGGCAGTGGAAAATAGAACATTTTAAAAGCTACTGAAACTGACAGGATCAATCACAGGAGCTTGTTACTGATGGCAATTGAACGATTTGAGATGAACACTGAAAGACAAACAGCCACGTTACGCAGATAGATATAAAAACGTGATTTTGCAGCAGGACAATGCTCAACCCTATCACGAAACCCACCAAAATGTTAAAATGGCAAGTCCTACCTGACTTCCTGCATTCTTCAGACATTGCTCCCTCTGACTACCACCTTTTTTTATCAGCAGCATACTGCTTGGCTGACCAGCACCTCTGGTCATATGAACAAGTGCAAAATTGGATTGATTCATGGATCACCTCAAAAGACTCCCAATTCTCCCAACATGGGGTACGTATGTTGCCAGAGAGTTGGGAAAAAGTGGTGGCTAGTGATGGCCAAGACTTTGAATCATGCATTTTTTAAGTTTTTCACAATAATGCGTCAAACTCTGAAAAAAATGGTGGAAGCAAAGTTGTAGTCCTAATAGTAACTAACCTTCCACTAAATATCTCATGGATTTGTCTAGTGTCAAAACTGAAGACACTACACAGAAAGTAGGAATACTAAATTCTACATTTTCAAGTATTTAAAAGTGTATTCATGAAAGATTATACAAGTGTTTGACTGTCACATAGATTTTAAAAAGAGTGATATCTGTTTAAGTGCCCTTGTTATTGAAAAAAGAAGTAAGGCTACTTAAACTGAAGAGGCCCTCTGAACCTGACAGTATTTTGGTTATTTTTCCATTGAAGATGTGATGGATTTAGCCCCTTTTGTATCTCATATGTATCAGGAATTGTTTGTGCAGTGAAGACTGGAAAAGAGCAGAAGTCACTCCTATTTACAGAAAAGAGTAATGTTTCAGATCACTGACATACCTATAACTTTTACATGCGAGGTGTCCAACACTGCCCTTTAGAAAGGTATACTAGATTTTGCCTGTAGCTTTGTTCACTACATGAAAAGGCACTGCTGTTAACTGCAATAAAAACAATCAATTGCAAATTACAAATCCTATAAACATATTAGAATCCTTATCACACACAAGTAAAGTTGCAGAAAATTATAATTAATCTAATAAGAAGGCCACATCTACTTGTTCAAATTTATGTTACATGCAGGGTTTCATAAGAAATGAAAGTGACAAGAGTGGGAGATCCAGAATGCCAAATGTTTAGAAGAAATAGCATTTTTTGATGCAGGTTAGGTGATGCATAAGCCATTTATGTTGGAATAGTTCCCAGGCAGCAGTTGGCACAGTGGAAATGCTTCAGGGCAGTAATTTGAGGGCTGTGGGATCAAGATCCTACATAAGTTTTTTTTTCTTTTCAATTTTTACATTACTTATACTGCGAATAAACTGAAATAATGCTCAATATATTGTATGTATTAGTACTTTTGTTAAAGGTGTGAAAGTTAAAGGCAAAAGATAATTTGGGATTGCAAATAAATTTCCAAGTAGGGTTTACAAGGCACACACAAAAACTTTGTATATAAAATTAGATTCTTTTATTAATTTACAGTCAGTGATTTATATGTCCTGGGGTGATATTCATCATAACTTATAATTCACTTGCAGCTAACGAGGGCTGCTTGAAGGACAAAATGAAACTAACTGAAGGGGCAAACCTGTATGATTTAATTGTCATCCCTTTATGGAAAGTTATTTACAGAGCTTTTGGGGCCTTGCGGAAGGTGTAAATCACTTCTTGAAATTATTTACAATCCCAAATTGCCTTTGCCTCTCTTTTTCATGCCTTTTATGAAGATGTTAATAAATACAATATACTGAGTACTACCTCGGTTTGTTAGCAGTGTAAGTGATATAATTATTTAAAATAAAAAAAAGTACAAAAACGTTTTTGCATAGGAAGTCAATTCCATGACACTTGGAGTACTTTTCTATACTCTTTCTGCTGCACCAACCCACACCAAAAATGCTATTTTTCTTAAATGTTTGTTCATCTGGAGTTCCCACTTCTGCCACTTTCATTTCTGGCCAAATCCTGTGTATAGTATAAATTTGGATGAAATCAGTGGTGATGAGTTTGTAAGCATCATTTAATAAAACATATGTAATGTAGATTTTAAGGGATTTATTTGTGATCAAAGTAACAAAGTTAAAACTAAAGGTGATTATGTATTATCAAAGTATATAATTAATTATATAATACAATGTTGTAATATTATTATATTAGTCTTTATTAACCCATTAGTGCCGGAATTAATTTTTTCGTGATTTTTTTTTTTTTTTTTTAATTGCGTTATTATGTCTGTAAAAGGCATAAATTACACAAGAGAGTTGTTTTGACAAAAGTCATTACCACCATTAGCGAGATATTTGATGTTGCCATATGGCAACGCTGGGGGCTTTCACTACCTAAATTTATATGGATTACAACTTCAACTAAAATAAGTAGGTCATTGAAATTTCTTATTACATATACAAGTTTTGTGCAAATGTATTATTCAGTCTTTATCATGCAGTTGATACTTTATAACACAATACAATTAATAATCAAAAATCAAATCTTGAACTCAGCATTATTTTACATGAAATGGAATAAAACAGTCAATACAAAATCCCACATTGCACTTTGAACACATTGTTCTCACAATAGATTTACCGTCCTTGTGTGCACACCTTTTCTTCTTCTTTCCTTATGTGTGCTGGATGAGGTGGTCAGTCTTATCAAACCTAATTGAATCTGATACGTGGCTGTCAGAACATGCCCTTGATGCAGATGGTCTCCTAGCTCCTTTTGGTAAAGCTTGGTGTCTTTGCAAGTACATTGTTGCTACTTCTCTTTTGAAATTGCCTCCCTTTATTTGTTCATGAGACCCAGAAAATATTAGATACAGGCTCCCAGGTAGATACTATTTTCCTTGACTTCCGGAAGGTGTTCGATACAGTTCCGCACTGTCGCCTGATAAACAAAGTAAGAGCCTACGGAATATCAGACCAGCTCTGTGGTTGGATTGAAGAGTTTTTAGCAAACAGAACACAGCGTGTTGTTATCAATGGGGAGACATCTACAGACGTTAAAGTAACCTCTGGCATGCTACAGGGGAGTGTTATGGGACCATTGCTTTTCACAATATATATAAATGACCTAGTAGATAGTGTTGGAAGTTCCATGCGGCTTTTTGTGGATGATGGTGTAGTATATAGAGAAGTTGCAGCATTAGAAAATTGTAGCGAAATGCAGGAAGATCTGCAGCGGATAGGTACTTGGTGCAGGGAGTGGCAACTGACCCTTAACATAGACAAATGTAATGTATTGTGAATACATAGAAAGAAGGATCCTTTATTGTATGATTATATGATAGCGGAACAAACACTGGTAGCAGTTACTTCTGTAAAATATCTGGGAGTATGCATGCAGAACGATTTGAAGTGGAATGATCATATAAAATTAATTGTTGGTAAGGCGGGTACCAGGTTGAGATTCATTGGGAGAGTCCTTAGAAAATGTGGGCCATCAACAAAGGAGGTGGCTTACAAAACACTCGTTCGACCTATACTTGAGTATTGCTCATCAGTGTGGGATCCGTACCAGATCGGGTTGACGGAGGAGATAGAGAAGATCCAAAGAAGAGCGGCGCGTTTCATCACAGGGTTATTTGGTAACTGTGATAGCGTTACGGAGATGTTTAGCAAACTCAAGTGGCAGACTCTGCAAGAGAGGCGCTCTGCATCGCGGTGTAGCTTGCTCGCCAGGTTTCGAGAGGATGCGTTTCTGAATGAGGTATCAAATATATTGCTTTCCCCTACTTATACCTCCCAAGGAGATCACGAATGTAAAATTAGAGAGATTCGAGCACATACGGAGGCTTTCAGACAGTTGTTCTTCCCGCGAACCATACGCGACTGGAACAGAAAAGGAAGGTAATGACCGTGGCACATAAAGTGCCCTCCGCCACACACCGTTGGGTGGCTTGCGGAGTATAAATGTAGATGTAGATGTATATGTAGAAATCAAGCTGAGAAATAGTTTGGTTTCTTGCTTTATTATACAAGATCCAACTGTTTTGCATGGCGACATCTAACATCCATGTAAAGAGACACTAGTACCATTTCTTGCTTCATATTGCAATGCGATAGCATGCTAGATTCTGATCCACCTGATCAGTGCCTCCCATATATGTATTATATTTGGCTACCAGTTTTGGTCTGGGAATCATTATATTTCACTTTTTTAGTTGCGAGAATCACTTGACTTGGCCAATTTCTTGTGCACCACATGAAGAAGAGATCATTGTGACAACTGAGTTGCCCAGCCACCGCAAGTACAATAGTCCATCATTCTTCTCTATTGCTGTCTCAAAATATCCCTGATCTTTCTTGGAAAATAATTTTGGGGCTCAACAAACACATCACCTTCAATATCGCCATTATAAAGAATCTCCAGCGCCTCAGGAAGTGAGAAACATCTTCTGAAACAAAAAAGAGAAAATTCGTCCTTTTACTGAGTACAAGCGCCTAGCATTGCCATATGGCAACACCGAGGTTCAAACGGCCTAAATGAACATAATTTATTTCACAGCAAGCAGTAACCTCCAAAGAATATATATGTGAATATTTAAAGCACAACCATACTAAAAAACCAAATTATATATCATAAGTTACTGTGTAAAACATACTTACTCGAACTTATACTCCATTTTTCTTTGTCATTCAGCAAACAATGACTTCCAACACTGCTTATGCCACAGAATTTAAATGTATTGTTAAAACTGTTGCATTTTAGTGATCTTTACAGTCTTGCGGAACGGAATCCACTGCTGCCAACACTCTCGTTTCATTGATATTGTGGAATCAACGATTTTAAAAAAGTGTTACAAATGTTGCCAGATGGCAATGCATGGTGCTAATGGGTTAATATTTAAGTTTGTGGTGCTTTGGCATTTAGCTTTAACTTTAGGTTGTAAGTTAATGTAACTTAATAAATAACAATAATGACCATAATTTAAAGTATTATATTTAACCATGTACATCTTATTGATCTTCAGAATCTAGCTACACTGCCAGATCATGACGAACAGTCATTAGAGCAAGACCAGTAAGTATTTTCTCTCCTATTTTATTTCTAAATTAAGTTTTTAACTTCTTTAGAGTGGAGAAACATCTTTCAGGGGTCACAGTCAGCAATGGGAGTGTGGCTAAAATGATATGAATATTTTATTATTACAGGAAATAACTGTTCATAACGCTGATCAGTAGCTTCTACTGCAGTGGCAGGTTTCTACAAAGCACATTTCCCATGATTGTTTCATATCTCATATTCACTCAGAAATATTTGTTCTATTTTTAAGACATTTTTGTGTTGTATTCATTATTGGTTTTATCAGGCAGAAGCATCTGAATCTCTTTGATTATTTCTTCATGAGGTATAAAATAAGCAACAGGTTCTGTAATCACATGGTCAATAACAGGTTACAATATATTTTGACGGTAATGTATTCTGGCACTTTCTCCTGCTACCTTGCTGTTCTGGGTTTTCCTTCCAGCCATTCTTGGAACTGCAAGTGTTCATCGAGTCCACATTGACCTTTTTAGTATGAGGGTGAGACAAATGAAAACCTTAAATTTGTAATAACAAATCAAAATTTTGCGCCGTTATCCTGTAAGTTGGTAAGCATGCTACAAAAAGCTGTAGGTGGCAGCATAGTGCAAATGCACACATGCCGTCACAGTATCAGTATAAAGATGGTCGTCCCACTTGCTACTTGCATCAGGGAAGAACAGCATTCTGTTATTCGGTTTTTGCGTAGTGAAGGTTAAAACCTAGACCTGGCAGTATGGAGTATTTTTAACATTTAAAAGATGAATCACAACTTGTAAGTAGCCATAAAAAAGTTCCAGTTCTGATCTTGTTAAAAATCAACAGAACACTGGCTTTCAAATACCATTCTCAAAAGAAAAACACCTGATTACACTATATTTTTTCCTTTCCCATGAAAGCTGGAGGGGGGAGGGGAGGGGGAGGGGTTGTTAACTAACCTAGCCCTCCAAATATATGCACCCTTGCTGGTAATCTATTTTCCAGATGAGCAGACTACATACCATAAATATGATGCTAGTTGCTGTCTGTGATAAGGCTTCTGTTCTGTCACCCAATACATTAAAACAACCAGCCTCTCTTTCATCCTTTAAAGTATTTGCATATGAATAGCATATTTTTCAAAAACTTCATTCTGAATTCCTGAAGAGGTATACATGGCTGTACTGTGGATGTTTTGTGTAAATAATTGATTTATAATTGCTTCATTGCCAAGCCAAGTATAAACATGAAGTAATGCTTTAAAATTACTGTTATTATGTTACAGATTTGTTGATGACATCTTTGCTGTCTGGATTGAAGATGAGCACACCCTACCCACATTCCTCCAGAATCTCAACAACTTCTCCCCAATTTGCTTCACCTGGTCCTACTCTACCCAACAAGCCACCTTCCTAGATGGTGACCTCCACCTCAAAGATGGCTAGATCAGCACCTCTGTCCAAATCAAACTTACTAACCACCAGCATTACAACCACTTCAACAGCTGCCACCCATTCCATACCAAGAAATCTCTTCCATACAGCCTAGCCACCCATGGTTGTCACATCTGCAGCAACAAGCAGTCCTTCTCCAAATATACTTAGGGTCTCACTGAAGCCTTCACTGACTGGAATTATTCTCCTACTCTAGTACAAAGACAAATCTCCCATGTCTTATCTTTCCAGTCCCACCACCTCCCAAAGTCCCACTGTCTGGCCACAGAGGACCATTCCCCTTGATAACTCAGTACCACCCAGGACTGGAGCAACTGAATTACATTCTTCACCATGGTTTTGATTACCTCTCATCATGACCTAAAATGAGAAGTGTCCTGTCCACTACCCTTCCCGCCCCTCCCACAGTGGTATTCTGCCATCCACCAAACCTACACAATATCCCCATCCATCCCTACACAACCCTACTCCCAATCCCTTATCTCATTGTCCTGGGTGGTACTGAGTTACAAGGAGAATGCTCCTCTGTGGCCAGATGGTGGGACATTGGGAGCTGGTGGGACTGGAAAGATAAGGCAGGGGAGATTTTTCTTTGTACTAGATTTGGAGGGTAATTCCGGTCAGTGAAGGGTTCAGTGAGATCCTCAGTATATTTAGAGAGGGACTGCTTGTCCCTGCAGAAGTGATAACTATGTGTGGCTGAGCAAGCTACCAAACATGACATCCTTTATTTCAATTAGGGCTTTGCAGCCTGTGCCATATGGATCCTTCCCACCAACACCAGCTTTTCTGAACTGCAAGGGGGAGGGGGGGGGGGGACTTTCCCTGCTATACATTATACATTTCCATAACCCTCCTGGACTCAGCCTTCGTTAGTCACTGTCCTCACCCATCCAGCCCCTTCTCTGTTCCCATTCCAGCACTACACAGCCATCATTCCACCACCACATCCATTCTTTTTATTTCTCTTCGTTTCCACTACTTCTGACCCCTCCCCCTCCCCACCTCTCCCCAGCCCACCATCTAACCTGCAGCACTTCACTGTCCACCATCCCCACCACACTATCTGCGCCTGTGTGTGTGTGTGTGTGTGTGTGTGTGTGTGTATGTGTGTGTATTGTTGATGAAGGCAAATGGTCAAAAGCTGTAATTGTGAAAGTCTTTTTGTTGTGTCTATCTGAGACTCAGCATCTCCACTATATGGTGAGTAGCAACTTTCCTTCCCATAATATTGTTAAATCCCATCCTGGATTTTCCATTGTTTGATATTATTACGTGTGGCATTCTCCATAATTATTGCATTCTCTTAAGGCAATTTCTTGTCTTCTGCACAGAAGAATTGCTTCCACAATAGTTTTTCTGTTCTCTTAAGAAATTTTGTTATTTCCCACACTGATGGACTCCATAACATCAAGTGCTTTGCCATCCATAAACTTTACAAAATTTTCTGCCTGTTCAACAGTGAATTTCTGATGGTTCATATAGACATGGTGATAAAAGCTCTCTAAAGCTTTCTTCCAATTAGTAAATGGCTTACTAACAAAAGCTCCAGCTTTTTGATGAGCATGGCTACCTTGAATTTTTCCAAGTAAAATACATATTTGCAAAATGATCACTGCAAGAAGTTTGAACTGCAGGCCATGAGTGCTTGGTAATCCAATGATGTTGAAAAGAAAGGTTTTTTGTGCCAATGATGAAATTATTCAGTGGCATCCTAGGCCCTTTTAATACTTTTAGCCTTTACTTATTATTGGTTGCAGGATGACTGACATATCTCCCAATATCATAATCAATGGACATGTTGTTGTTGTGGTCTTCGGTCCTGAGTCTGGTTTGATGCAGCTCTCCATGCTACTCTATCCTGTGCAAGCTTCTTCATCTACCAGTACCTACTGCAACCTACATCCTTCTGTATCTGTTTAGTGTATTCATCTCTTGGTCTCCCTCTTCGATTTTTACCCTCCACACTACCCTCCAATACTAAATTGGTGATCCCTCGATGTCTCAGAACATGTCCTACCGTTAACCGATCCCTTCTTCTAATCAAGTTGTGCCACAAACTCCTCTTCTCCCCAATTCTATTCAATACCTCCTCATTAGTTATATGATCTATCCATCTAATCTTCAGCATTCTTCTGTAGCCCCACATTTCGAAAGCTTCTATTCTCTTCTTGTCTAAACTATTTATCGTCCATGTTTCACTTCCATACATGGCTACACTCCATACAAATACTTTCAGTAACGACTTCCTGACATTTAAATCTATACTTGATGTTAACAAATTTCTCTTCTTCAGAAACGCTTTCCTTGCCATTGCCAGTCTACATTTTATATCCTCTCTACTTCGACCATCATCAGTTATTTTGCTCCCCAAATAGCAAAACTCCTTTACTACTTTAAGTGTCTCATTTCCTAATCTAATTCCCTCAGCATCACCTGACGTAATTCGACTACATTCCATTATCCTCATTTTGCTTTTGTTGATGTTCATCTTATATCCTCCTTTCAAGACACTGTCCATTCTGTTCAACTGCTCTTCCAAGTCCTTTGTGGTGTCTGACAGAATTACAATGTCATTGGCGAACCTCAAAGTTTTTATTTCTTTTCCATGGATTTTAATACCTACTCTGAATTTTTCTTTTGTTTCCTTTACTGCTTGCTCAATATACAGACTGAATAACATCGGGGATAGGCTACAACCTTGTCTCACTCCCGTCCCAACCACTGATACCTTTTCATACCCCTCAACTCTTATAACTGCTATCTGGTTTCTGTACAAACTGTAAATAGCCTTTCACTCCCTGTCTTTTACCCCTGCTACCTTCAGAATTTGAAAGAGAGTATTCCAGTCAACATTGTCGAAAGCTTTCTCTAAGTCTACAAATGCTAGAAATGTAGGTTTGCCTTTTTTTAATCTTTCTTCTAAGATAAGTCTTAGGGTCAGTATTGCCTCACGTGTTCCAACATTTCTACAGAATCCAAACTGATCTTCCCCAAGGTTGGCTTCTATCAGTTTTTCCATTCGTCTGTAAAAAATTCGCATTATTATTTTGCAGCTGTGACTTATTAAACTGATAGTTCGGTAATTTTCACATCTGTCAACACCTGCTTTCTTTGGGATTGGAATTATTATATTTTTCTTGAAGTATGAGGGTATTTCACCTGTCTCATACATCTTGCTCACCAGATGGTAGAGTTTTGTCAGGATTGGCTCTCCCAAGGTTGTCAGTAGTTCTAATGGAATGTGTCTACTCCGGGGGCCTTGTTTCGACTCAGGTCTTTCAGTGCTCTGTCAAATTCTTCACGCAGTATCATATCTCCCATTTCATCTTCATCTACATCCTCTTCCATTTCCATTATATTGTCTTCAAGTACACCCTTGTATAGACTCCTTCCACCTTTCTGCTTTCCCTTCTTTGCTTAGAACTGGATTTCCATCAAAGCTCTTGATATTCATGCAAGTGGTTCTCCGTTCTCCAAAGGTCTCTTTAATTTTTTCTGTAGGCAATATCTATCTTACCCCTAGTGAGATAAGCCTTTACATCCTTACATTTGTCCTCTAGCCATCCCTGCTTAGCCATTTTGCACTTCCTGTCGATCTCATTTTTGAGACGTTTGTATTCCTTTTGCCTGCTTCATTTACTGCATTTTTATATTTTCTCCTTTCAACAATTAAATCAATATTTCTTCTATTACCCAAGGGTTGCTACTAGCCCTTGTCTTTTTACCTATTTGATCCTCTGCTGCCTTCACTATTTCATCCCTCAAAGCTACCCATTCATCTTCTATTGTATTTCTTTCCCCCATTCCTGTCAATTGTTCCCTTATGCTCTCTCTGAAACCCTGTATAACCTCTGGTTCTTTCAGTTTATCCAGGTCCCATCTCCTTAAATTCCCACCTTTTTGCAGTTTCTTCAGTTTTAATCTACAGTTCATAACCAATAGATTGCGATCAGAGTCCACATCTGCCCCTGGAAATGTCTTACAATTTAAAACCTGGTTCCTAAATCTCTGTCTTACCATTCTATAATCTATCTGATATCTTCTAGTGTCTCCAGGATTCTTCCATGGACATAGCCAGAGACAAATCCATCCTGGCTGTAAAAGAAAGAAAAGAATTAAAATTAAATACTACATCAACACGAATCTATTTTTTCTGACATAAAACTATCTGTAGGGATAGTCAATTAATCAGAGTCCGCTAATTTATTACAGATATTTTTCTGTCAATGATATCTCTGTAGTGCTTATATATTACATGATGCTGGTAACTTAGCTGTAACAGACTGTAAATGCACCAATCATAGAAGTCCTCCAGTAGCACCCAGAATTAGTGCAATTTCTGTATTACTGAGAAGGATACTGATAATATAAATAGGGTATAGCTCTTCTTAAAGAAATAATGTTGATGGTATTACAAAAAATGTATTATGTAAAATTTTTGTATAATTTGTATTCATTTTTCTGTACAAGAATCTAAGTAACTTGTTTAAATTCATTGTTCAACACAGAGAAAGTCTGCTTCCTTTCTTATGGACAAGGATTTCTACAATATTGTTAAAATTTTGGTAACATTGGCTTAAATTTTTTTTAATATATGGCTTTTATGCAATGTGAATGCAATCAAAATTAAATTTTTGTACTGTTTGCGTAAAATATATTTCAGTTTCTGCAACTTTGTCATACCAAAGTTGTAAATTCCTATGCCTCAAAACACATGTTTCAGAGAAAAAATGGTTGGAGAAATGAAAAGAAATCCATAAGATTTATATCTACATTACTTAAGATTAGTGCATTAAACATGGTGATATCATCTACAAGCAATATTGCTGACATATATTCTGTCCAACTTTTTTTGAGGCCCAACTCCCATTGTCATGCTTGGAACTTGTCAATGAATTCAAAAGTTTTTGTGATGAGTGATACTGCTGCCAATCTATACTTAGTGGTGCTGCTGTAGCCATTACACAGTGAACTGCTTATTGTTTGACCTTGTGCAGTGGCCTCAAAATAAATAAATTTCATATTTCATATTCATTGAAATAATAATGATGTGTGAACATGAATGTTGTTATAAAACATAGTTGCAAAACCTTGTTATTTCTGTACATAACTTCTATCACACTATCACTACAAGTGATCAGGATGTATCACTAGATGTGGATCTTGTCAGCACTGAGGGAAATCTTCCCCCACCCCTCCTCACCCTTCACTGCAACATCCATCGCTGCAAAAGTGCTCATCCCTTCCTTCTCTGTATACTGTGGAACTCAAGTCTCAAGACAAGTTAGATTAACTATAATTTAAGTTGACTGTAACTGTATCATCGATAGTTTTCAGCCAATAGACAGTCAGCATTTTGGTGCAGCACCTTCTACATGGTTCAATATTCACACAACCACTCTTCAGTATTACTCCAGATCACAGAATAAAATTGTGCTTTTGGCATTACTCTTTATAAAATTGATATCACAGTGTATTGTCCCAAAGGTTGTAGTTTCAGATTACCACAAAAAGAGAGCTTCAAATCAAGCTCATCCTTTCTGTTATATGTTTGTACTGAGATTGCTTTAGAAAAATTATAAAAAAAAATTTTGTGGTTGAAACATTCTGTAAGTTGAGATTTACACCGCCAACTAATACATTTCAAGAGTTTTAAAGTGAGCAGTTCTTAACAAAGATGCCCAAAATCAAGACACTCCCTGCTATAATCATAAATAAAAAATAGTTAGTGAACATAAAAACCAAATTCCCTCATATGTCCTAACACAGAATTAAACAAGACAAATATTGGATAACTCATTGGTTCACTGCTTCCCATGTAATTAAAGCCTGAACTATAGTGCCCATGTCTGTAATACAAAAATCCAATAGCAGACAGTAAACTGCCTTCTTAGCACAACCAAACTACAAACACAAAAAAATGAAACTATTATGATTATGCATAATAACTCAAAAATTTGTGATTACAACTGTCAAAAATTGTAAACTATAGATCAGGTGCAAAAGTATTGGAGGAATAAGCTTTTTGTATTTTTTTGTCTGGATGGGCCCCATCCCAGTACCTCTTCTACATTCACATCTGCGTCTGCGTCTGCATTTGCATCTGCATCTATACTCTGCAAGAAACTGTTAAGTGCATGGAATAGGGTACATCCTGCTGTACTAGTTACTAGGGATTTTTCTTGGCCCATTGATGTGTGCGTGATGAAGCAAGCTGGAATCTCTTGTTTTGCCACCTGTCTCCTTAAATTAATTTTATTTTCATTTTTGGCTAATTACCATTAACATGCATGAGTATAATCTGCATTTCCATAAAAGAGAAAGGTTGGCCCTCAGTCTTAAGGAATATAGCACTAGGTCTAGTTTTGTGCTTAGTTTTGTGTATGTAATTAATTTTCTAATTTATTTTGACCATTCCTAATTAGTATATTTTGCTACAGATCATTATAGGGTGAAATCAGTAATTGTTTTGTGACTTAGCTTCTATTGTTGACTTATAAACAAATATACATTCTGTACTAATTATAAATATTTGGAAGAAGAACTACTATGATTCTTAAAGTTTTTATTTAACTCTGTTCGAAAACTTATTATCAAAGCCAACCCTTAATTAATTCCAAACTAATTACCAGATTTGTCAAAAGTATTGTTTGTATATCTATATCTGTTAATTTCATTATTTAAACAAATAATTTGGCCTATCTTTGTGGTAGAAGGAACTGTTAAAAAGAATGATTTTTTGATGTATTCAGTTAATTGAATGAGGTATGTTTTAATTGTAATTTCTGTAACTTAAACATCAAACAATGCATGGTTTCAGTGCCTGTTGTTGTGAGGATGTATAAAGGACCGAATTTTGGTCACAAGACAGTCAGTCCACAGTCGATCTTCAGACCTGAAACCTGTATTGTTTAGAGTTACAACAATGCATGAACTTAACAGTGAAATAAATGTAACACAAATGGGCCATGTGCTAGAATAATTAATGACAATGTCTACTTAATTTATTTGAAAAATAGTGTCACATGTACTGTATTAGTCTGCAAGAACTGTGAACTGTATAGTTAGGTTTTTACTGCTCATAGATGTTCAACAGCAAACTATTGTAGCAGTAAGCCGTTGTTGCCTGCAGCCTATTAACGAGTTTTATCAACATTTACCATTATTGAACTGGCCATATCATTATATCATTGTGTAATATTGGGGGTTGTAAACAGTGAAAGTAAGGAACTGTGGAACACAATTGTGCAACTGTTGGCTGCATCATTTACAATAGTCAGTGTTGAACTTCCACCCCCTCATTTTTCAGCCAGTATAACAATGCAGTACATTGACACCAATGGCTATCAATGAAGAAATAAAGCAGGTGAATGTCACATGTGGATTGGAGTAAGAATGATTTTTTGAGTGCCTCTGTATGTGCTGTAATTAATCTAATCTTGTCCTCATTATCCTTATTGGACAAATACATGGGAGGGGTGGGGAGGGGGGGGGGAGGGGGGTAGTGAGTGTGACAGAGGTGGGAACAGGGGGTTGTAGTGTATTCCTAGAGACATCTTTTAAATTTGGTTCTTGAAACTACATAAATAGGCTTTCTCAGAATCGTTTATATCTACCTTCAAGAGTCTGTCAATACAGTTTCTTAAACATCTCTGTGACACCCTTTGATGAATTGAATAAATCTGTGACAATTTGTGCTGCCCTTCTTTGTATATGTTCGATATACCCTGTTATTCCTGTTCGATGTGTGTCCCACACACTTTAGTAATATCCTAGGATGGGTTGAAAGAGTGATTTATAAGCAATCTGCATCGTAAACTGATTGCATTTCCTCAGGATTGTAGCAATGAGGCAAAGTCTGCACTTGCTTCACCCACGACTGTGTTTATGTGATCATTCCATTTAATATTCCTGCGAAGTGTTACCCAAGTATTTGTGCAAGCTGATAGATTACAACAGGGACTCACTAATATTATGGTCATAAAAGCCCTAATTTTGTTCTGTTTTGTGAAGTGTATATAATATTTCTGAACATGTAAAGCAAGTTGTCAAACTTTGCACCACTTTGGAGTTGTATCAAGATCTCACTCAGTATTTATGCAATAATGAAAATAATCAATTGTTGACAATATAATGTAAATAACTGATAAAAAATCTACTTATGAAGTGACAACAGGAGAACACACACACAAAAAGGTTTAACTTTTACAAACTTTTGGAGCTAGTGGCTCCTTCTTCTGGGGAAGAGTTGAAGAGGAAGGAAGTGGGGTTAAGGAAAAGGACTGGAGTGGTTTAGGAAAAGGGGTATGATACAGAAAAGTCACCCAGAACCCCAGGGCAGGGGAGACTTACTTCATGGGATGAGAAGGAAAGACTCGAGCCTTTCCTTCTCATCCCAGTAAGTCTCCCCTGACCCAGGGTTCTGGGTGACTTTTCTGAACTGTACCCCTTTTCCTAACCTTTTCAAACTTTTTCCTTTGCACCTCTTCCTTCCCCTTTAACTCTTCTGCCAGAAGAAGGAGCCATTGGCTCCAAAAGCTTGTAAAGGTTGGACTTTTTTGTGTGTGTATTCTCCTGCTGCCACTTAGTGAGTAGATTTATCTATCCATTTCAGTATTTATGCAGCTTCTTTCAGACAGTACTTCAATATAGATAGCTGCATTATCTGGAAAAAGTCTGGGATTACTATTAGTATTGTCTGGAAAGTCATTAACACACAACAAGAACAGCAAGGCGTAAAGGGACACCCTCGTCTAGCATTACTTTTCCTCAACAGAAGTTATTGATACCAAAATATTTATGGATTTTGAATAAGTTAGTAATATCATAGCAGCCTTTCTAAAAGAATTTCATACGGTTTTGTACATGATGTGTTGCAATTCAAACTAAAATTGGTAAAAAATAATTTCATTTTTTTTATTACAATCGATATGTACTAGCTCTGAATGTATAGCTGAAATTAATTTTTTTTTTAAATATTTGAAATCACAAAATATTTGGCACACTTAAAATTTCTGTTATTAATTACACAATCTAACACTATTTGTTATATTTATTTCTGGATTCATTTATAAAATAATGATATAAATTAATAGAAAGTCATTTGTCAAGAAAATTTGTAAGCCCTTTGGAATATTGTTGGTACCGCAGAGCAAAGTAGTAGTGGGCATGCATCAGATGTGATGGGACGTGTTTTTATTTTTTGTAGGAACAATATAATTTTCAGCTTTGTTGAAGTGGAAATTGTAAAGACAGTGTGATATAGAAAAAAGTGAGAGAATGAAATTAATGTGAAAACAGAAATTACAGAGCAGGCTTACTTTAAAAATTATTATTGTCAGTTGGAACCACGAGACCCTATAATTCAAAAATTTCAGCTTCAAGAATCAGGCCCTAGACATGAAAAACTAGAGCCAATTATGAGAAAATAACACAGGTAAAAAGTTTATTATAAATCTTATTCCTCTCAAAGCTTATTAAAAGAGTTAACCATAAAGACAGTTGCAACCATCAAATGATGTTAGTGAGGGGTTGATTATAAGTGGTGGCACTGTCCAAGATCAGTTGACTGATGATGAAGCTTTGTCTGTTGCAGAAGAAGGGGTGATTTGTGTCATTTACAGTTTATAAATGAATGAATTTACTATCATCTGGAGAAAGAAGACCAAGAGCTGCCCAACAAAGTAAATCACGTGAACAGTGATGATGTACTACCAAAAATGACAGACCAGATTGAATGATCAGTACAGCCGATAGATACACAAAACAGAACAGAAAATTTACATTCCTAGCTTTCAGAACTTTTTTCCTTCGTCAGGGAGGAGAGAGGGGGAAAAAAGGGAAGAAGGGAAAGTGGATTCAGTGACTCACTACCCAGGTTATGAAGCAACAGGGAAACCTGGGTTGTGAGTAACTGAATCCACTTTCCCTTCTTCCCTTTTTTCCTCTCTCTCCTCCCTGACGAAGGAAAAAAAGTTCTGAAAGCTAGGAGCATAAATTTTCTGTTTTATGTATCTATCAGCTGTACTGAGCTGAGGTAAGTAATGGCCAGCCCCTCTATCTCTTTGTTAGTATTTGTTTCACATCTGTATATGACATTTTCCATTAATCATTTAGACGAGATTGAATGAAAGAGGACTTTACAACTACAACCAGGGACATCAAAAAGGATAGATAAGTGCAAACTATTTGCAAAATTAATTTGTTTGTGGGCTCATGTGCTTGTTTCCGAAATGAATGGAGATGAGAGTAGGTGTGGTGTAGAAGTGAAAGCTGTACAATGCAGTCAGGACTGGTCTGAGCCGAGTGAAATAGTAGTCAACAAAGAAACAGTAAGAACTAATATTTTGCAGTTAATTTTGGCAAAACTAGATGAAGTGAAGGCAGATAACAATAGCAAATTTAGTGCAGATAATGATCAGTTAACTGAAATAAGAACAGATAATGATAGGAAATTTACTTCACTACAAGGACAATTAAATCACCAGAAAATTGGAAACAACAGTAAAATGGATAGGGTACAATACCAAATAGACCAACTTAGTAATCAGGCTTCAGAGCTAAAAAATGGGTTGTCAAAGAGGTTAAAAAGTGTGAATGAAAAAGTTGATGTTTTAGAAAATAAATTATTACTTTGTAAAATGAGCTAGTAAGTGAATCGGCAAGACAATTGAAGAATGTTAATGACATATGAGTTGAAGAAAAGGCTGTGGCAGAAAAAATGGAACAAAACATCACCAGTTTAGACCAAAACATTTTAAATGTTGAAAACAATATCCAATCTAACGTAAATGTTTTAGATCAAAAAATTTCAGCAGTTCAGGAAAATTAATTCACAAAAAACTGTATTGCATGGTCCAACTCTCCATTCGAAAGTTTTCCATTGGACAACTTACATCCAGTGGATTTTCTGTTTCACTGTAGAGATAGTTTTGTGTCTCGCATGAGTGACAATCAGAAACTTAAATTTGTTAAAAGATGTCTTGAAGGCAAAGCTGTAACACAGCTAAAATTAAATTTAAGTCAGTGGGAAACGTATCAAAGTTTTGAAAAAAGTTTTTTAAATAAATTTTGGTCAGAAGCTGAACAGGGGAGAATTAAAAGTGAATTTTTAAATGGTTCTAATTATAGGAATATGCACAGTACTTTGAAAGAGTTTTGTAAGAATCAACTTAAAAAATTAACACACCTTGACAAACCATTTGACAAAATGACATTGATTGATGCACTTAAAAGGAGATTACCAGGAAGGTTGCAGTGGTATTTAGTACATGGACCTGATGATTGTCTTGAACAATTTTTATGATATGTTGACAGGCTGGAGAGGGCAGTAAAAAGAAGTATGTACCACAATAATCAAAATGATAAAAATCACAATGGGAATAAGTTCAGAAACAGAGATAATGGTAACTTATATCAGGATCAAAATGTTAATAGAGACGGAAATTTTGAGCATCAGCAGGTTGGGAATAATGGGGATAGCCATGGGCAATTTAATAGAAGAAACAATTATAGAGGTAACTACTTGGTAAATGGCAGTCTGCACCAATGAAAGTCCACGGTTTTAGAGCGAGGAAACTCAGTAAGCACAAGACCCTCGAGTTACACTTACAACTAGACAATAATAACAGTGTTAAAGGTATGACACATGTATGTGAAATTGAACAGAAGGGATGTCAGATTTCTCATTCATGTTTTGATCCAAAGTTTTGGGATACTATGTTTAATTATGGTGACGTAGATGCTAATCACAAACCAGAAAGAGAAACTAGTGAGCATTATGATGTAGTATGTACTAATGATTTCTTCTCTTTGTTATTGATGTATGTAAATAAGGTGATGACTGTATTGGATCTGAATTAGGTGATATGTTTGATGTACATGTGAATGAGAGTTGTGAAATGACTGAGGTTGGTGAGTCTGAGACTGGTAGCTTATTGCAAATGAATGTAGCTGTGGTAATTGACTTTGACAAAGATGATATTTGTGTTATTAATGATATTGTTGGTGAAGTAGTTTTGGAAGAATATAATGATGACAATGATGATGAAGAGGAGGAGGAGTATCAGGTATTTGTGAAGTTTAAGAATAATAAAGTTTCAGAGTTATTTGTGAATGATGTTGACAATACAGGTAAGGTAAGTGATGTATGTGATGATGTGAGAGAAAGTCATGGAAACCAGTCCAGTCAAAACAGTTTTACATTAATGTCATGCACAGTAAAGATCCAGTAAGGTTGAGTTATCCATAAGGTGAAAACTTTTTGGAGTTTGTTTGGGATCAGATTGATGATAACATAGATAAGTGTGCATTCTTGAATAACTTAGCCGTGGTTGTTGTGCCTCGAGAATTTTGGTGTAAATTCTAGAGATACTTGGCTTTCCATCATCTCAATCACCCGATATTTTAAGTACGAGGGTGAGAGAGTGAGGATGTATCTACCTCGCCTCCGGTTTCTGTGTGTGCAAGATGGTTGTGTATTGGGAGAATGTGGCAATAGTGATGGTCATTCAGCATGGACCAGTATTTGCAGTGTGCACCTGAGAAGCCGTATGTCCAGTACAAAGAGCAAGCACGCTCTATTCCTTGATGGTGTAACAACTGTATTGTTGTGAACAAATGAATTATGTATTGAACAAAAGACTCTAACATTTGACTTTCAGGTATTGGACTTGTGATAAGCAAGAACTGGTTTTATAGTGGTTATTAAACCAAACGCATTATAATTGTATCTGTTAGTTTCTAATGATCTAAGACGTGGTTGACTCATGAGAGTTGAATGCTTGTGTGAAATTTGTGAAGTTGTTTTACTGTGGAGATGAAAATATAACAGAGTTAAACAAAAGTATCCTGAGAGTGGAGAATCATTTCAAGAGTAGAAAAGAAGTCTGTTTTGAAATTGCCTTAACCACCTATAGTCTTTAGAGAAGAAGAGTTCGTGAAGATCGATGCAGCCATCTGACCTGAGAAGAAGATTGGCTGCACGCAGTACGTGAGTCAACTGTGAGAGTTGCATGAGTCTTGCACCCCAGTACCACACTGTCTGTCCTGTTGCCCAAAGACTGTTAGATAGTTAGTCAAAATTTGTATCCCAATTGGTGGAATGAAGTGAAAGAAAATCTAAGCAGGAAGTTTAATTTTGAAATCCTTACCTGACAACATGAATAACCAAAGTAATGCTATGATAGAAGTAAAGTTGTTTAAACCCTGTAAAGACAGTGTGAATGTAGCATTTTATGAAATTGAAAGTGGTCTTTTACATGAAGTTTCTGACAACAGAGAACATGATTCAGATTTTGGGTGTCCTTACATTAAAATTAAGATTGATCTGTGGGAAGCTAATTGTTTTATTGCTATAGGTAGCCTGATTTGTGGTATATCTGAACAATTTAGAGACAAGATTAAACATAGTAAGAATTTTGTGGAAGTGCTCATTGTAGGTGTAAAGATAAGAGGAGCTACAGGTAAGCAAAGCAAGTATGTAAATTTTCAAGTACTATTAATGTTTAGTATAGAAGACAAAACTGTTGAACATGGATGTATAATGATCCCTAATCTGGAAGAAAATATACACTATGTTTGCAGATTTATGCAACTACACAATTGTGTTTTGTTTGTCAGGAATGTAGTATATAAGATGAAGTGATTTCTAAAGTTCTGTCTTATCTATTGACTGAGTTGAAATCTATGCTATACTATGTTTACAGATTCATACAGCCATATAATTACATTTTGTAATAGATTTGTGCTTTAGGATTTGATACATTTATGCCATGAGACTAAAAGAGTAAATCCATTTACAATTTTAAATGGGACAATGCCATTAAATATGTAGTAATGAGTTTTCATACTGTAAAAAATTAGGAATAGTATCTTAGTATACCTGTGTGTATCTCATTATTAGTTCATTTTTTCATTGCATTTAGCTCAGTTTATTAAAGTTTCATATGTGAACATCTTTTAATTCTATCTGATGTAAAGCCTATATACTAGCTTTTGGAATATAAATAGGGAGAGCATACACTGTGTGATGTGAGGCAGGTATTAAACAGCATATTTAGTAAACAAAACAATGTTTCAGGATTTGGTGTGAATGCTAAACAGGAAGTTACCTATCCATTGGAACACGTGATGAGAACTCTAGGGAGGAAACTGAAAGATGTGAGGGGATCCACTGCAACACTGCTTTATAGCTGTACCCTTGCTGGTCCTGTCGACATACAAGAGATCATGGGTGCTGAGTAATGTACTCAAGCACCTGTCAACTTCATCAGTGTTGTGTCTGAGATTCGTAAATTGTTAACAAAAAAATCATCCTATATGAAGAATTCATGGAATTATTTGCTTAGAAAAACTATCGCTGGCATGGACATCGTTAATCCATGTAAATGGATGTATTTTTAAGTAGGGGGATTCACATTACACAACTTGAAATAAGTATTTATTTTTTATATCAATTTTAAATTAATCTTTTAGGCCGCTATGTACATAGGTTAGTTTGCATGAACAGTTAGCAAATAGTGTGGGAGACATTTACTAGTATAGGCAGTATAACAAGATATATACATATGTGATTTCATACACTGGTTTTGGTCCTGCAGCTACTCTATTATATCATCATTCAAAGCTATTTATGACTCTGATTACCTGTATTTATCCTGAGTACTGCAATATTGTCACTCGTTGGAACCTGAGTGGGCAAACTCATGCTTAACTCTGTGGCCACCACAAATGTGTGTGTGTACTCAAGGTGAGTGCACAACTACTGATTGAGGCTAGGTGCTTCTTTTAATTACTCTTTACATGTGATTGAACTTATTGATATGAGTTTGAACTTTATTTATTTATTGTGTCAAACATTTTTTGCCACTCTGTACCCAGGGTGGTTTGGATCCATGGGTCAGTCCCCATGTTGTAAGCTTAGGCCCTAATATGTTTTCATTACTTTGTACTTTCATGAGTCAACATAGACTTAAATCCTTTGGTGTATGTGGCTGATTGATTTTGTGCTATATTCCTACTCATGATTGAGTATATTCTTCTGGTCTGTACCTGTTGTTGTGATTTTTTGGGGTCAGCTCACTCATTGTATATTCAGGCTCTGAATTTTTCTCTCTTCTCTTTTGAAGATTTTGAAGGTGTGATTTTATGAATGTAAACTTACAATTTGTAATTCTAGTACCTTACATTGCCACTGCACATATTTCTATAGTCTAGTGTTGCAATGTTGTAGTTTTGACTTTGCATCAACTGTCTTGTGACAGAATGTTCCACAGACCTGAAAATCTGAACGCCATGTTCTGATATATGTATAAATTATGACTTGTGTAGCAGACATTTTTCTTATATTTTCTGTAATATGTTATGTATCAGATACTTCTATACATCTGTATTTCATCTTTTGGCATAATTTTATACACCATTTGGAAAACCTGATAGTAAACACATTTTTTCCAAATTTTGTGAGAGAGGACATTGTAATTTTTCCTCAACAGACGTTATCAATACCAAAAATATTTATGAATTTTGAATAGATTAATATCTCAGCTCTTTTTCTAAAAGAATTTCGTATGATTTTGTACACAATGTGTTGTAATTCAAACTAAAATCTGTAAAAAGAAATCATGTTATTTTCTTTATTACAATCAATATGTACTAGCTCTGAATATATAGTTGAAATTATTTTTTTTTATAAATATTTAAAATTACAAAATATTTGACACATTTAAAATATCTGTTATCACTTACACAATCTAACACTATTTCTTATGTTTATTTCTGGATTCATTTATAAAATAATGATATAAATTAATAGAAAGTCATTCGTCAAGAAAATTTGTAAATCCTTGGAATATTGTTAGTACTGCAGAGTGAAGTAGTAGTGGGCATGTCTTGGATGTGATTGGATGTGTTTTTATTTTTTGGAAGAACAATGTAATTTTCAGCTTCGTTGAAGTGAAAATTGTAAAGACAGTGTGATATAGACAAGTGTGATTGAATAAAATTAACATGAAAACAGAAATTACAGAGCGGGCTTACTTCAAGAATTATTACGTCAATTGGAACCATGAGAATGTATAATGTCAAAAATTTCAGCTTCAAGAATCAGTTCCTAGACTTGAATAACTGGAGCCAACTACGAGAAAAGAAAATAGTAAAAAGTATATTGTAAAGCTTACTCCTCTCGAAGCTCATTAAAAGAGTTAACCATAAAGACAGTGACAATCAACAAATGATATTAGTGAGTGCTAGGTTACAAAGCATACCAACACACTTCCCTGGGGAGCACCCAAAGTTACTTCTACATCTGTCAGTGACTTTCCATCCGAGATAACTTGCTGCAACGTCACTACCAAGAGATCCTCAATCCAGTCACAAATTGTGGTTGATACCCCATATGACTGTGCTTTTGATACTAGACATAGTTATGGTACTGAGGCAAACTTTCCAGAAATCAAGAAATACTACAGTTACTTGAGTGCCATCATCCAAAGCATTCAGTGTGTTATGTGAGAAAAGTGTGTTAGGTTTCAGGGTTTCAGATGATCAGTGTTTTTGGAATCCATGCTGGTTGGCTTTGAGGAGGTCATTCTGTTCAAGATACCTCATTATGCATCACCTCAATATATGTTCTCAGGCTCTAGAAGAAACTGATGCTAAGGATCCAGAATGAGATTTTCGCTCTGCAGCGGAGTGTGCGCTGATATGAAACTTCCTGGCAGATTAAAACTGTGTGCCCGACTGAGACTCGAACTCGGGACCTTTGCCATTCGCGGACAAGTGCTCTACCAACTGAGCTACCGAAGCACGACTCACGCCCGGTACACACAGCTTTACTTCTGCCAGTACCTCATCTCCTACCGTCCAAACTTTACAGAAGCTCTCCTGCGGACCTTGCAGTTTGAAAGGTAGGGGATGAGGTACTGGCAGAAGTAAAGCTGTGAGTACCGGGCGTGAGTCGTGCTTCGGTAGCTCAGTTGGTAGAGCACTTGCCCGCGAAAGGCAAAGGTCCCGAGTTCGAGTCTCGGTCGGACACACAGTTTTAATCTGCCAGGAAGTTTCATATCAGCGCACACTCCGCTGCAGAGAGAAAATCTCATTCTGGAAACATCCCCCAGGCTGTGGCTAAGCCATTTCTCCGCAATATCCTTTCTTTCAGGAGTGCTAGTTCTGCAAGGTCCGCAGGAGAGCTTCTGTAAAGTTTGGAAGGTAGGAGATGAGGTACTGGCAGAAGTAAAGCTGTGAGTACCGGGTGTGAATCGTGCTTCAGTAGCTCAGTTGGTAGAGCACTTGCCCGCGAAAGGCAAAGGTCCCGAGTTTGAGTCTCGGTCGGGCACACAGTTTTAATCTGCCAGGAAGTTTCATGATGGTAAGGATATTGGACAATAGTATCTGCTAGTACCCTTTTTGTAGATGGTTGTGGGTCTGTTCTTTCTTCCAACAACTTTTTTGTTTGAGGGATCTGTGCCAGATAATAGTTAAAAGAGGGGCTAACTCAGACACAAATTCAGTATAGAATGTGGTGGGGATTCCATCAGACCCTGGAGCTTTGTTCAGTTTTAATGATTTCACCTGTTTCTCAATGAAACCAATATCTATTTCACTCATCTTTTCAGAGGCATGAAAATTAAATTGGGGACTTTTCCTGAGTTTTACTTTGGAAAGGAGCATTTAAAATGGAATTAAGCATTTCTGCTTTTGCTTTGCTGCCTTCAATTTCAGTTCCTGTCTCATCGATGAGTGTCTAGATACTATTGTTGATGCCACCTACACCTTTAAACATGACAAGAATTTCTTTCAGTTTTGTGAGAGAGCGTATTTGACATTGCATACTTTGCTGACTTTCATTGTATTATATGATACAAGATCATATTCTGGGGTAACTCATCAAACTGAGCAAAAGTTTTTAGCGTGCAAAAGTGTGTGGTAAGAATCATTTGTGGTGTAAATTCAAGAACATCGTGTAGAACACTGTTCAAGGAACTTTGTATTCTAACCACTGATTCTCAGTATATTTATTCCTTAATGGAATGTGTTGCAAGTAATATATATGTATTTTCAACCAATAACTCAATGCATAATATCAATACTAGGAATAAGAATAATCAACATAAAGACATAAAATCACTTACCTTGGTCCAAAAAGGGGTCCATATTCAGGAACACACATTTTCAATAAATTGCCAGCAACCATTAAAAACTTGGTTTCAGATAAAACACAGTTTAAACAGGGTCTGAAAGACTTTTTGATTGAAAACTCCTTCTACTCTATAGATGAATACCTTAACAGAGCCTCTTAAGCTATCTTAAGTAAAAATGTCTGTTCGATTTCAGTTTTGACAGTACTTGGTCACAACAGACAAGATTTGGTATTTTGTGTGTGATAAATTTATTAATAGTGCATAACAGTGTTTCATTCTGACAGTGTGTTAATTCTGTAAATAATAAATTACCGCATTGTAATCACCTATTTTAACAGACTCCTGACAAATGATCAGGGTAGTAAGTATTATATTCAAATGTTTTATATTATATGTTCTGACATGTTCCACACCCATGAGATTCATCTAATTTTTTTGGGTCTATGGAACAAAAACTGAATCTAATGTAATATAATCTAATCTGATGTGTTAGTCACTAAAGGCTTCATGCATTGCTCTCATGACAGCCAAATACATTTCATTTCTATCTATAGCCCTATGCTTTGTTTTGCATCTGTTTCCTTAGAAGTTTCTTTACAGTGACTGTATACCATGAAGGGGCCATTCCATTATGAACTGTTCTATTGGGTATATATCTGTCAAGTGCATGGTGAACTATTCTTTTAAACTTGAGTCATATTTCCTCCAGATGCTCCTGTATTGTGCTGAAAGTTTCAAGTTCCTCTTTGTGATATGACACTACTGCTGTCTCTTCTAGTTTACTGAACATACATAGCTTTCAATTTGTTTTAGTTGCCCCTTGTATTTTGGTAATCATTATTGCCACAACTGTGTCATAGTGACTGATGCCAGTTTAAATGTGGACATCCTCAAAGAGGTCAGGTCTTTGTTGGCATTTAATCTAAAATATTACAATTGTGAGTGGGTTCTGAACCATCTGTTCTAGATAGTATTCAGGAAAGGCACTTAGTAACATTTCACGGGATCTCTTGTCATGCTCCTCACTAACAAAACTGCAATCTTCCAATTTTATTTACATGAAAAACAAACCATGAAAGAGATTTCTGACATCTTCATTGCATGTTGTTGTTGTGGTCTTCAGTCCTGAAACTGGTTTGATGCAGCTCTCCATGCTACTCAATCCTATGCAAGCTTCTTCATCTCCCAGTAGCTACTGCAGCCTACATCCTTCTGAATCTGCCAAACAGTAAAGCTGCATGCCTTAATTGCATAGTTTTTGTAAATGCAACAGTTTAGTAATCAAACACATGCATAAATAGTTTGAGCTCACTTGTCACACAATGCTCAAAACTTTCATTTTTAGTTACTGACTGCCCAAAGCAAAGTGACAGACCACAAAGACTTCGGTCTGTTGTGTGCAGGTTAGGGCTGGGATAAGGCATGACCCACATCAGGACTCTAATATCATTTGTTGCATCATACCAGCCTGGTTTGTTGCTGTGTCAGCAAGCATGGTGTATGATTACTATTTTGTGTCAGAGGGTTTTAAAATGTTGTTCAGCTAATATTTGCATTATTTTCTAAGGCCCTGGGAGTAGGCAACATTCCACTGGAGCTATTGATAGCCTTGGGAGAGCGAGTCACAACAAAACTCTTCCACCTGGTGAGCAAGATGTATGAGGAAGGTGAAATACCCCGGAACGTTAAGAAGAATGTAATAATTCCAATTCCAAATAAAGCAGGTGTGATAAGTGTGAAAATTACCAAACTACTAGTTTAATAAGTCACAGTTGTAAAATACTAACATGAATCCTTTACAGAAGAATGGAAAAACTGGTAGAAGCTGACCTTGGGAAAGAGAACTTTGATTCTGTAGAAATGTAGGAACATGCAAGACAATAGTGAACCTACAACTTCTCATAGAAGGTAGGTTAAGGAAAGGCAAACCTATGTTTATAGCATTTGTAGACTTAGAGAAAGCTTCTGACAAGATTGAGTGGAATACTCTCTTTCAAATTCTAAAGGTGACAAGGGTCAAATACAGGGAGCAAAAGGCTACTTACAATTTGTACAGAAAACAGATGGCAGCTATAAGAGTTGTGGGCATGAAAGGGAAGCAGTGGTTGAGAAGGGAGTGAGACAGGGTTGTAGCCTATCGCTGATGTTATTCAATCTGTATATTGAGCAAGCAGTAAAGGAAACAAAAGAAACATTTGGAGCAGGAATTAAAGTTCAGGGAGGTGAAATAAAACTTTGAGGTTTGTTGATGACATAGTAATTCTGTCAGAGATAGTAAAGGACTAGGAAGAGCAGTTCAATGGAATGGACTGTGTCTTGAAAGGAGGATATAGGATGAACATCAACAAAAGCAAAATGAAGATAATGAAATATAGTCGAATTAAATCAGATAATGCTAAGGGAATTAGATTAGTAGATGAGTTTTTCTATTTGGGAAGCAAAATAACTGATGATGGTCAAACTAGGAAGGATATAAAGTGTAGACTGTCAGTGACAATAAAAGCATTTCTGAAGGGAAGTTTGTTAACATTGAGAATAGATTCAAGTCCTTTCTGAAAGTATTTGTATGGAGTGTAGCCATGTACAGAAGTGAAACATGGATGATAAACACTTTAGACAAGAAGAGAATAGAAGCTTTTGAAATGCAGTGATACAGAAGAAAACTGAAGATTAGATGGGTAGACCATGTAGCTACTGAGGTGGTACTGAATAAAATGAGGGAGAAGAGAAATTTGTGGTACAACCTGACTAGAAGAAGATATTGACTGGTAGGATAAATTTTAAGGCTTCAAGAGATCACCAATTTAGTGCTGGTGCAAAGCAAGGGAGATAAAATTGTAGAGGGAGACTGAGAGATGAATACAGTAAGCAGATCAGAAGGATGTAGGTTGTAGTAGTTACACGGAGAGGAAGAGGCTTGCATATGTTAGAGTAGCATGGAGAGCTGCATCAAACCAGCCTTTGGACTTAAGAGCACAACAACAACAACAACAGCAACAGCAACAGCAACAACTGGATTCCAAGACAAAACAAGAATGATGAGATGATTTCATAGAAATACTGGTACATAAGTTTGAATATCTCTGTAAAAATGTGAACTGCTAATGAAATGTATGAGTTTAGTGAGCTATAAGGGGCAGTCAAATGAAAACAAGAAAGATGGAAAAATGTAAGTAAACTCTTTATTGAGAATGAAGTCTTTGGTAATGGCACTGATGTATAAAACATTCTCAGAGTTCCTTTACATTAGTTCAGGGTGAAAATTCAAGCTTTCATTGGTTATATCCATCACTTGACTGTTACTCCTAACAAAGATGGTGTTAATTGTTAAGAGCTTGAAGTTTTATTTTCATCTCATGTGGCAATAACTCTGAGAATGTTTAGTACAGATTGTTTAATGTTTCAGAAATAATCACCATAACTGTTAATACATTCATCCCACTGTGAAACAGGATGGTTGATGCCTCCATGGAAAAATGTTCACGGTTCTCTACAGAACCATGACTGTACCCAGATATGCACCACTTTGTCCAGAGCAAGTTGATGGCAATGAGTGTTTTTCTTTCAGGGCTCTGAAAATGAGGAAGAGAGAGAAATGGAGAGAGACTGGGACTGTATGGAGGATGTGTAAGGGCTTCGCAGTGAAACTTCTGCTGTGTAGTTGAAGTCACAGGCAGCTCCAGGAACTCTTCCTTTGACTTAGAGGGTCATTCACTTACTAGAACATGGTGCCATAATTAATGCACTGCAATATGTAGGCACTGTGTGAAAACAGAAGTGCACCATCAAACCCAAATGCCCAAGAATGTTGACAGAGAGCCTCGTTCTGTTGCAGGATGTAGACTGCACACATGTTGCCTAGGTTGAGTCAACAATACAACAGTTCTGCTGGGCAGCCCTTGCACATCTTCCAAACTGTCCTGATCTTTTCTCATGCAATTTACTTAGTCTTGGATTCTTTATGAAAGACTTTTGTGGCTGTTAGTTTGCTTCAGACAAAGAGATGCATGCCTGAGTACAATCATAGTTCCATAGGCAACCATACACAGTTTTCCATGAAGGCACTGACCACCTTGTCTCACAGTCGGATAGATGTATTAACAGTTATAGTGACTACTTTTAAAATAATAAATATTTTATATACTTTTTTCCATGTGTCTCATTTCCATTTGTCTGCCCCTTATAGATCACTGAACACATATATTTCATTAGTAGTTTACATTCTTAATGGATATAAAATTTGTGCACAAGTACTTCTTTGAAATTATCTGTTTTTTCTTGCTTGATACCTCACACGATTGTGCTTTTGATAATAAGTGTAGATGTGGTACTGAGTCAAATGCTTTCCAGAAATTAAGAACTACTACATCTGCCTGACTGCCTTGATCCAAAGCCTTCAGTATGTCATGTGAGAGAAGTGCGTGTTGGGTTTCACATGATTAGTGTTTTTGGAATCCATGCTGGTTGGTGTTGAGGTGGTCATTCTGTTCACAATACCTCATTATGTTTGAACTCAGAGCACGTTCTAAGACTCTACAACAAACTGATGTCAAGGAAATTGGATGGTAGTTTTGTGGTTCACTCCTCGAACCATTTGTGTAAATGGGTGTGGCCTGTGTTTTCTTCTAACTACCAGGTATAATTTTTTGTTTGTTTGAGGGATCTGTGCAGGTCACATTTAAAACAGGGGCTAACTCAGCCAAAAATTCAGTATAAAATCTGATAGGGATTCCATTGGGCCCTGAAGCTTTGTTTGGTTTTAATGATTTCACCTGTTTTTGAATGCCACTGACACTAGTATCTACACTCATGCTCATAAATTAAGGATAATTGCAGAATGTGGTGCCACACAATGTGGCACTACATAAAACTGGCACTAATAGCAATGGCGCATAGGGAACACACATGACACAGATCTGTAAGTCCATAGTATTGGTGATAAGTTGAGAAAACCATCCTGAAACACATGTGCTCCAAATTGCCACTGTTTCCTGCACATGTATTCTGACATCAATATGGGATACGATCACCATGCACATGTACATAGGCTGCACAACAAGTTGACATACTCTGGATCAGGTGGTCGAGCAGCTGCTGGGGCATACCCTCCCATTCTTGCACCAGTGCCTGTCAGAGCTCCTGAAGTGTCGTAGGAGTTTGAAGACATGCAGCGATACATCAACAGAGAGCATTCTAGACGTGCTCAATGGGTTTAGGTCTGGAGAAGAGGCAGGCCACTCCATTCACCTGATATCTTCTGTTTCAAGGTAATCCATCTGTCAGGAGGAAGGTGAGAGCCACTGAACCCCTGAAAAGGCGGACATACTGGTGCAAAATGACGTCCCGATATGCCTGACCTGCTACAGTTCCTCTGGCAAAGACATGCAGGGGTGTACATGCACCAATCATAATCCCACCCCACACCATCAAACCATGACCTCCATACAGGTCCCTTTCATGGACATTAAGGCGTTGGTACCCAGTTCCTGGTTCATGCCAGATGAAAATCCAGTGAAAATCACTGTTCAGACTATACTCTGTGGCCGTCTGCGGGCACTGATGTTGAGATATCAGTCTTCTTGTGGTGTTGTACACTGTGAATGTCCTGTACTGTAGTGCCTCTACACATTTCCTGTCTGCTGGAATCATTGCCATAATCTTGAGATCACACTTTATGGCACATGGAGGACCCGTGCTATGACATGCTGTGTGTGGCCAGCCTCCAGTTGCCCTAGTATTCTACCGCTCATAACGTCATCAATGTATACTCTTTGAGCCATTTTCAACACACAGTCACCATTAGCATATCTGAAAACGTCTCCACACTTACTCGCTGCACCGTACTCTGGCGTGCACCAACACACCTCTGTGTATGTTGACTGCTGCCAGCACCACTATGCAATGATCGCAGATAAAATGCACTGCACTGTCATACCCTGAGGTGGTTTCAACCCGCAAACCACCCACCAGAGCATTGTTTCACCATGTATGAGCATTATCCTTAATTTATGAGCATGAGTGTATTTCACTCATCTTTACAGAGGTATGAAAATTAAACTGAGGCTGTTTTTGTAGGTTTTCCTTTGTAAAGCAGCATTTAAAATGGAACTAAGCATTTCTGCTTTTGTTTTGCTACCCTAAATTTCAGTTCCTGTCTCATCTGTGAGTGTCTGGACATGCTTTGATGCCACTAATGGCCTTTGCACATGACCAGAATTTCTTTGGGTATTGTGAAAGCGTAGCTGACAAAATTCTGATATGGTAGTCACTAAAGACTTCATGTATTGCCTTCTTGACAGCCAAATGCGTTTCATTTAGCATCTCTCTATCTATAGCCCTTCGCTTTGTTTTGCATCTGTTTCCTTAGAAATTTCTTTACAGTGACTGTATACCATGGAGGGCCCCTTCCGTTATGAACTGTTCTATTGGGTACATATCTATACAGTGCATGGGCTACTATTCTTTTAAACTTGAGCCATGAGATATGACACTAATGATATGTTATTTAGTTAACTGTACACATCTTTCTGCTTGTTTTAGTTGTCCTTTGTACTTTGGTAATCATTGTTGCCACAACCATGTCATAGTCACTGACACCAGTTTTGATGTGGATATCCTCAAAGAGATCAGGTCTATTTGTTGCCATTCTGTGGAGGATGTCCCAAGAGCACAGCATGTTCATCACATAGTGACAGATGAGACCACTGAGTTAGTGGAGGAGCTTTTAAAGCAGAACAGACACCTTACTCCGAATGAAACAGCCACAAGTCTGATGATTAGCAATAGCTCAGCATAGAATATTGTTCACAATGTACTGCGCTGCAATAAGATGTTTGCATTAGTTGACTGCCAAATTGAAAGACCTTCATGTTGTTGCCTGTGAAGAACTTTTGCATCATTTCTACATAGAAGGTGATGCATTTCTGCAAAAATCTGTTACAGGTGTTGAGACTTAGATCCATTATCACTGACCAGAAACAAAAAGGTCAATCTAGGAATGGCGCCATAGCTCATCACCAAAACTAAAAAAATTCTGCACTCAGCAGTCAGCTGGAAAAGCCATACTCATTATCTTCTGGGATGCAAATGCAGTAATTTTGGAGCATAATATTGAATAGGGGGCTGGTGGTAACCAATAGTTCTTATTCAGACATGCTGAAAAGTCAACTTTGCCCTGCAATTAGGAGTAAACAACAAGGACTTCTGACTTCAGGACTATTGTTACAGCATGACAATGCTCGACTGCATACAGCCTGTAAGACAGTTAGGACTTTCAGGAAATTAAATCTGAATGCCTGGTACATCCTCCTTATTCACCAGACCCCACTCCTAGTGACCTTCACCTGTTCAGTGCACTCTAAGAAGCAGAAGTGATGAAGAGGTGCACACACAACCAAAACAATTCTTTCATTGTGGTATGTATGCACTTTTGAAGTGGTGGAATATGTGCATTCAGCATCAGAGAGACAATGTTGAAAAAAGACATTTTCATTGTTACCATTAAAAATATAATAGCACTTTTAAAGCTTTCATGTGAATCACCCTCATATTTCCCTCAAAATTTAATGTTTACTGTAAGACTTCTACAAGCAGCTCTTTTATGCATGCCATGTCATGTCCTCCTCATAAGTACAAGATGAGTTATTTTAGATCTATGATACATCATATGACTTAAATACATCTTAGTGTAGAACTCATTACAAACGATTTGGAAAACCTTAAATATGTTGCTTTTAATAATGGGTACAGACCATCTATAACTGACAAATTATACACTGTGGCGCTGTTAAAAATAGCACACCACCCCTTCGAAAGTGAATACAATATTTCAACTTCTGAAATAGAGTAAAGAGCTTTGACAATAGACAGTGTTATGCAATAATTGATTGTTAGCATTTCAGTTTATTTCATCAGTGAAGTTAGATGTTTCTCTTTGCGATCTGCAAATGACTTTCTCAATAGGAAAAAGAATTGAAATTGTGGAAGCATATATGAAAACAGATTCAATTAAGGAAATTCATGAAATTCTCAAAGTCAAGTATCCAGATAGAGAACTACCAGCAAAGAGAGCCATACAGAGTCTGTACAAAAATTGGAACACCTATGGATCTGTGCAAAATGTAAAACAATAAAGAATTCCTTAGTTTCACCAAAGAATTATTCAGAGCCCAAAGAAGTCTACACTGAAGTTGATCCAACAGGCGCACATGTAAGGAGGAGGAGCTGCCAGTGGATATTGAAAAGTCTTAATTTGAAGTTATATCATGTGATGGTTATGCAGTAATTATGAAAGGATGACATTCAGAAATGTGTAGATTTCTGCACATGGCTTCTGAATAACATCAATGATGGTTTATTAGACCCTTTCAATTACATGGTGATGAAGCACAGTTTCGTCTTTTCAGTCATGTGAATTCACAGAACATGAGGTGCTGTGCAACAGCAAACATTAGCACTGTGAAACTTCCTGGCAGATTAAAACTGTGTACCCAACCGAGACTCGAACTCAGGTCCTTTGCCTTTCGTGGGCAAGTGCTCTACCATTTGAGCATGACTCACGCCCGGTCCTCACAGCTTTACTTCTGCCAGTATCTCATCTCCTACCTTCCAAACTTTATGGAAGCTCTCCTGCGAACCTTGCAGGACTAAAGTTTGGAAGGTAGGAGACGAGATACTGGCAGAAGTAAAACTGTGAGGACCGGGCGTGAGTCGTGCTTCAGTAGCTCAAATGGTAGAGCACTTGCCCGCGAAAGGCAAAGGTCCCGAGTTCGAGTCTCAGTTGGGCACACAGTTTTAATCTACCAGGAAGTTTCATATCAGCACACACTCTGCTGCAGAGTGAAAATCTCATTCTGGAAACATCCCCCAGGCTGTGGCTAAGCCATGTCTCTGCAGTATCCTTTCTTTCAGGAGTGCTAGTCCTGCAAGGTTCGCAGGAGAGCTTCTGTAAAGTTTGGAAGGTAGGAGACGAGATACTGGCATTAGTAAAGCTGTGAGGACCGGGCATGAGTCATGCTTCGGTAGCTCAAATGGTAGAGCACTTGCCCGCGAAAGGCAAAGGCAAAGGCAAAGGTCCCGAGTTCGAGTCTCGGTCAGGCACGCAGTTTTAATCTGCCAGGGAGTTTCATACCAGCGCACACTCTGCTGCAGAGTGAAAATCTCATTAGCACTGTGTGTCAGCAACCACTCCACAGTGAAAGAGTCAGTGTTTGATGCAGTGTAATAGGAGCACACATTGCTGGACCAATATTTTTTGACATTATCCTCAACATTGCTGCACATATGGAAAATTTTGATACATTTTGTGCTCAATTTACTGTATATGAAAGACAGTACCAATACTTCCAGCAAGATGGGGCAACATGTCACATGTCTAAGGTATCTCTGGAATGAGTCCATGATGTCTCCATGAAAAATTGAACTGTCAGCAAACATTTATGGCCACCATATTTGCCAGATGTAACAACATGTGATTTTTTCATGTGGGATCACTATGAACAAATCCACACACAATACAGTACTGAAAGACATCGGCCATGACATTGCTGCCATTGATATCAAATCTTTGCACTGGGTGTATCTTGAATATTCCTAGACGTGCACAGCTGTGTATTGATGTTGCAGGAGATAACTGTCAGCATCACCTATAACTGTATTTTTCATTATAAGTAAATGTTAAGTCCATTTCAGCTCTTCATTTATGTAATTTCACTGCACTTCATTTATACTTACACTGGCTACTTTTATCTTGGCCACCCTGTATATGAAAAACACTGCCATGTGACCAAGGAACTACTCTTAGCCATGTATCTCAGAAAGCAAATTTGCCAAGCTTCCACTTTTTTGGTAATCTGTCTTATGGTCTAACTAAACTTTTTTGGGGTCAAAATGTAAGAATAGTGTTTATCATCCAATATTATTATATTCACAATGAGTGTCCCCAAAACAATAACATATGCTGCCTCTGTAATATATAATTTTGAATGCTGTGAATGTCAAACAGCTTACACTGGCCAGATGGGAAGGGCTTTAAAATTATGTTTCAGGAACATCTACTCACAGGGAAGGAGCAGGTTAAACATAACTCTGCCTCCACTGAACATCTCAAATCCAGTGGCCCCCAACCACCCACATGCGGGAACCTAAAGATTTTGTAACACGTTCCCAAAGGGAAGAGACTCAACCTTCATGAAAAGATTGAAATTGATCATTATTCATGTGTACTAATAAGGATACATTGCTTAATGTCAGTTGACCAATAAAAATTAAGTTTTTTATGATTCTATGTTTTCTATTTTTAAGGAATTTACGACTTTTTAGGCCCTCTTGTTCCTTACGACCAAGGCCTCTGTTATGTATCACATATATTGTATTGTGACTTACCGAACAAAAGCGCTGGCAGGTCGATAGACACACAAACAAACACAAACATACACACAAAATTCAAGCTTTCGCAACAAACTGTTGCCTCATCAGGAAAGAGGGAAGGAGAGGGGAAGACGAAAGGAAGTGGGTTTTAAGGGAGAGGGTAAGGAGTCATTCCAATCCCGGGAGCGGAAAGACTTACCTTAGGGGGAAAAAAGGACAGGTATACACTCGCACACACGCACATATCCATCCACACATACAGACACAAGCAGACTCCTTACCCTCTCCCTTAAAACCCACTTCCTTTCGTCTTCCCCTCTCCTTCCCTCTTTCCTGATGAGGCAACAGTTTGTTGCAAAAGCTTGAATTTTGTGTGTATGTTTGTGTGTCTATCGACCTGCCAGCGCTTTTGTTCGGTAAGTCACCTCATCTTTGTTTTTATATATAATTTTTCCCACGTGGAATGTTTCCTTCCATTATATTGATATATTGTATTGTACTTTATTTATATTTTCACTGTTTCATTTTAGCTTCATATTTATTTTCAGTCTTTTCATTTACTATTCCATTTACAAATTTTACTTTTATTGTACTGTGCTTGCAACTATGAGCCTTTCCATTTATGCCTCAATACACAGTTTTTGATTTTATGCATCTTAAATTGCTTATACTTGCATTTTTTATTCCAATATAGTCTATAGTTGATTGTTAATCGGTTGATTATTATTTTACAATTTTTTCTGTTACTGCAATGCACCCCCCAGTTACAGCACCACTTAGTGTCTGTCATTGCTACTAGTCCAACACTTTGTTAGTGCTCTTATCATTCATATGTATGCTCTGTGTGTAGGTGAATGGGTTATCTGGATACTTCCCACTAACACCAACCTATCCGAACTCCGGAGATGGGAACTTGCTCTTCAATATATCCTCTCTTCCCGTTATCCACCAGGCCTCAATCTCTGCTAATTTCAAGTTGCCGCCACTCATACCTCACCTGTCATTCAACAACATCTTTGCCTCTGCACTTCTGCCTCGACTGACATCTCTGCCCAAACTCTTTGTCTTTAAATATGTCTGCTTATGTCTGTATATGTATGTGTGTGTATATATATATATATATATATATATATATATTTTTATTTTTTTTATTTTTTTTTATTTTTCTGCTATGCCATTCCATTCAGTCTGTATTATCATTCTCACTTTGCTATTGTAGTAGTCTACAATTTTAATGTTATCCTCTCTTTATATATCCATATAACCTGATGATGCCCTATCCAGGCAAAATGCACTGTTCTTGAGCTAATAAAGAACATTGTGCAACATACACCTGTTTTTTAATATTAGTGTAAGGAGAATATATTTTGATAGGAGTAGAGGAAGAGAAGAATCATGAGTAATAGATCATTTTGATTTGTGGCCTTTATTTATCAAGATGTTCTCAGTCCATATCCCTCACCAACTTTTTCCTGCAAAACCATGTAAATCATGCCAAAACATCCTTGCAGTACATCTTCTCCATCCATAAAATTCTTCTGCTCTGCAATCCTAAATCACATCTCTCAGATTGAAAATCATGCCCTCCAGGAACTAAAGCAGCATGCACAATGTCATCTCAAAAATCCCTCCAACCTACTCCTGCATTGGACTTCCACTATCCACCACTTGTACAAGAGCCTCCAAACCTCACCCTCATGCCTTCATAGCTGACAAACTCTCTCTCTCACAGACCCACTATATTTACCACAACCTCAGGAATTCCTTCTCACCACTATACAGAATTCAGAAGCTACACAGAACTAAAACATAATCATGAACCTTACACGAAAAGCCTTCATCCACAGAAGTATCAGTTCTTACAAAACACCTTACCCTTTGCTCCACTATCAAATTCAATCATACTGGACTTGTTAAAAACCCTCTCTCCTTCCTCTGGCCCCTACAGTGGAAACCTTTTTCACCAACAACCCTGTCAATGAGACTCAATCTAAAACCAACACTGAAATCCACCTGTCTCAGTTTACTCAGCCAACTAACCATGATCTACCCCTAGTGCATCCAAATCTCCCTCTGTTAACTTTTCAGAATTTCCAAACCTTAAACCTTGCTTCACCATCATCCCCAAATCCCTCAGTATGGAAACCAACCTTACATATAGAGAAACAAATGCAATCCATCACCTAAAAATTGATCCTGACCTTGTAATTCTTTTTGCCAAGAAAGGCTCCACCACAGTGGTTTTAAACCACAGAGATTACCTGGTGGGGAGACTGCAACAGGTGTCAGATTCATCTACCTATAAACCTTGCCACTGTGATCCCATTTCAAAAATTCAATAAGATTTCTAGTCCCTCCTCAAACTCTTATGCCAATCCCAGTACCTCTCCCCTGAATCTCTCTCTCCCCTAACACCTACCGCTTCCCACACTCCTACCTTCTACATCCTTCCTAAAGCCCATAAAACCAACCATGCAGGATACCCTGTTGTGGCAAGTTCCTGTATCCCCACAGAGAGACTCGTTGCTCTTATAGAGCAAAACTTTCAGCCTATTAACTGTAACTTACCATCCTATATATGAGGGTTGGCACTTTAATAGTGGCAACTATTTATTTACAGCTCATACAAAATAGATAAATGTTTCAAAGTTTTACTGACCTTCAAAGTAGTCACCAATATTGTGTATAACCCATTGCCAATGATGTGGAAGTTGTAGGATACTCTTAGCAGTGCCAGTTGTGTTGACAGTTCAAGCAGAATGGTCTATTGCCTGACAAATTTGAGGCAGTTCTGAAGCAAATACCATGAAGTGTTTCCTTCAGTTTACAAATTGGGTTGAACTCACAAGGGCTTAAGTCAGGGAAGTGCAGTGGGTGGTATAGCACTTAGCAGCCCCATAAGTCAAACAAATCAGTAACAGCTTGCACTGTATGTGCTTGAGCATTGTCCTGAAAAATGATGGTCAGATCCTGCAGAAAGTGTCATCACTTCTGTCTATGCTGTTAATTTTTGGATCACAACCTACAACCAGCTTAGAGACAGAAGTGATGACACTTTCTGCAGGACCTGACTAATTTGGAGGTCAGTAATACTTTGAAACATGTGTCTGTTTTGTACGAGCTGTAAATAAATAGTTTCGACTATTAAAGTTCCAACCCTTGTAAAAGACATGAACAATTTCCTCCACAGACTTTCCACAGTTCCTGTTCCTTTACCCCATGGTGTCCTGCTCATCACTGTGGGTAGCACCCCCCTCTACACTAACACCCCCAATGCTGATGGCCATGCTGTTACGGCACAATAAATTTCCCATTTTCTGACTGACTCCAACCCTACAACCTCCTTCCTGGTCACCATGACCAACTATATCCTCACCCATAGTTATTTCTCCTTTGAAGGCTTCACTTAGGAGCAAATCTATGGTACAGAAATGGGCACCTGAATGACACCATCCTATGTCAACCTATTCATAGGCCATCTAAAGGAATCCTTCTAACCGCCCAGAATACCAAACCTCTCACCTGGTTCAGATTCATTGACAACATCTTCATAATCTAGACTGAGGGTGAGGACTCCCTAGCTAATTCCTCCAGAACCTCAACACCTTCTCCCCCATTTGATACAACTGAATATACCAAGGGTCTCACTGAGGCCTTTACAGACTGAAAAAACCCTCCCAGACTTACATGGAAACAAATCTACCATGTATTGTCTCTCCAGCCATCTACCACTCTCACTTACCCACCATATGGCCTCAAAGAAGCACCCTTCCCATGACTCAGTACCACACAAGACTGGAGTACCCGAATCACATTCTGAACTAGCATTTTGACTACCTCTAATTGTGCCCTGAAATGAGGAATATCTTACCCACTATCCTCACCATCCCTCCAAATGTAGTATTCCACTCTCCACTGAACCTATGAAATATCCATGTTCATCCCTACTCCACCCCTCCTCCCAACTTCTTCTTCATGGTTCATATCCCTGCAATAGCTAAGATGCAAGACTTGACCCTTAACTCCTCATACCACCACCTACTCCAGTCTGGTCGCAGGCAACTCCCATCCCATCAAAGGCAGTACCAACTGCAAAAGCAGTCATGTGATCCCCAAAATAAGCTGGAATCACTGTGCTGCTTTCTACATGGGCATTATAACTAACAAGCAGTCTGTTTGTATGAATGGCCACCAACAAACTATGGCCAAGAGACAGCTGGACTACCCAGTTGCTGAACATGCTGCACAACATGATGTGCTTCACTTCAATCACAGCCTGCACCACATGGATCCTTCCCACTAACTTCAGATTTACTGAACTGTGTAGATGGGAATTCTCCCTGGACTAAGTCCTACATTCCCATAATCCCCCTGGCCTCAACCTGTGCTAGTTCCTGTCCTCCAATTACTTGTCCCCTTCCCTGTTCCCACTCCAGCACTACACAGCCTTCTATTCTGCCCATGCAGACACTAGTCTGTTTCCCTTTCTCTGCTTCTCCCCCCCCCCCTCCCTCCCCCTCCCCCCCTCCCCACCCACCACCCACTAGCTCCTGACTGTACCTAGCAGCTCTACTGTATCCCCAGCACATCCTGCATGCTCCCACAACCAGCACTACACCTTCCTCCAACCGTACTGTGCTATACCTCCCCATCTCTGCCCCATTCTCCACCTTACACCCACCACCCATGCCAGACTACTGCTCCTGTCAGGCACAGCTGTAGTCTGCAGTTCAGCCACAGCACACAGTCATCAGAGACAGTGGTCATGTGTGTGTGAGTTGCGCTTGTGTGAATTTGTGGGTGTTCTCTACTTGCATTTCAGAAGAAGGCCTTTTTGGCTGAAATCTTAAATGTAAAGCACTGTTTCTGTTGTGTGTGTCTGTGATTCAGTATATCTTCTACAGGATGAGTAGCAATCTATCCTTTTCATAATATAGTTGTTATTGCATCCTGGACTTCTCATTGTCTGATCATTTTGATTCAGAAGTTTTATTAGCGATGCTTTTCAGAGAAGTGATACTCTACTTGACAGTGATCCAGTAGTTTGGCTCAGGCATTGATTAGAGACTATGACAGTTAGTGATGCTGCTACTAACAATCACATAACCTGTAGTATTGTCATGAGTGAGAATGCAACCAGTAGTGATGTGGTTCAGCCACTTGTGTCAGGTCCTTCTTCTGCTTATATGGTTTGTTCAGTTCAGTTCAGGTTGACCAGTGAAGTGTTAGGTCAATTACAAAACAGGGTAATAGAATTAACACTGGCCATGGAGAAGTAAACAGTGCAATCGCAAGAGAACATCATAGAAGTCTAAAGGCTAATAGAAAGGAACTCAAGAAGAATAGAGCACAATTTGAAGAGATGGAAGCTACTCATAGGAGACAATTTGAAGAAATGGAGATTAGAAATATAGAAAAATTTAAAATAATAGAGGCTTATATCAAGATTAATAACCGACTATTAGGTAAGATCATACCAGATAAAATCAAAACATCTATCTACATCTACATCTACATCTACATCTACATTTATACTCCGCAAGCCACCCAACGGTGTGTGGCGGAGGGCACTTTATGTGCCACTGTCATTACCTCCCTTTCCTGTTCCAGTCGCGTATGGTTCGCGGGAAGAACGACTGTCTGAAAGCCTCCGTGCGCGCTCTAATCTCTCTAATTTTACATTCGTGATCTCCTTGGGAGGTATAAGTAGGGGGAAGCAATATATTCGATACCTCATCCAGAAATGCACCCTCTTGAAACCTGGCGAGCAAGCTACACTGCGATGCAGAGCGCCTCTCTTGCAGAGTCTGCCACTTGAGTTTATTAAACATCTCCGTAACACTATCACGGTTACCAAATAACCCTGTGATGAAACGCGCCACTCTTCTTTGGATCTTCTCTATCTCCTCCGTCAAACCGATCTGGTACGGATCCCACGCTGATGAGCAATACTCAAGTATAGGTCGAACGAGTGTTTTGTAAGCCACCTCCTTTGTTGATGGACTACATTTTCTAAGCACTCTCCCAATGAATCTCAACCTGGTACCCGCCTTACCAACAATTAATTTTATATGATCATTCCACTTCAAATTGTTCCGCACGCATACTCCCAGATATTTTACAGAAGTAACTGCTACCAGTGTTTGTTCCGCTATCATATAATCATACAATAAAGGATCCTTCTTTCTATGTATTCGCTATACATTACATTTGTCTATGTTAAGGGTCAGTTGCCACTCCCTGCACCAAGTGCTGCACTAGTGCTAAAGAACAAAACAAGAGTACTGATAGGTTGAGAGAGCAGGTTGAAAGCAATAAAAAGGAGCCCCACAAAGGGGGTCTCCTGTAGTCATTTTTCTGGGAACCTCTTAGTCACAGAGAGAGATGTCACCAGTAGCTATTTCTCTACAAAGTGCTTAACTGCATGGAGAGAGGTCTTTGCTACATATTTCTCTTCAAAGTATTGGCCCCACTGAGACAGGCTGCAAGTAGCTATTTCTCTGCAAAACACTGAACTCTACTGAGAAAGGCTGCTGTCTTTTTCTTCTTTTTCCCCACACAGAGATGCCACTACTGGGTATTTCACTGAAAAATTCTTTGCCCCATGAAGAGTGGCTGCCAAACTCTGTGAAGTGCCATAAGGAGAGATGCTGCAGGGGATATTCCTCTGTGATATGTTTAACCACAAGGAGAGAGGTGGATGAGAGGCTGCCAGAAGTTATTTCTCTGTGAAACCAATAGACCCATGGTGAGAGCAGTAGGTTTTAAAGAAAATGTTTTATTTTCAGTGTAACGATTACAACAATTTTAGTAGATTCCTCTCTCTTGCAGTAACCTAGAGTAATAATTTGGGAAGAAATTGTGAAAAGAACTACAGATTCCCTAAACAGTCAACAAGCCAAAAATCTGCCTTATTGACAAAGGGGAAAATATTGCAGGTAAAATGTGCATAAACATAGGAAATACATTACATATAACTACAAATTACTGTGATATTCAGGTAAAGGTAAGACACAAGCTACGCTTGAATTATTCCATAACTTTACTTCAGAAAGCAGATGCTGTGTACATTGTAGAGACATACCAATCTTATCTCACAACTTATACATCTACATCTACACTCCTGGAAATGGAAAAAAGAACACATTGACACCGGTGTGTCAGAAAAACCATACTTGCTCCGGACACTGCGAGAGGGCTGAACAAGCAATGATCACACGCACGGCACAGCGGACACACCAGGAACCGCGGTGTTGGCCGTCGAATGGCGCTAGCTGCGCAGCATTTGTGCACCGCCGCCGTCAGTGTCAGCCAGTTTGCCGTGGCATACGGAGCTCCATCGCAGTCTTTAACACTGGTAGCATGCCGCGACAGCGTGGACGTGAACCGTATGTGCAGTTGACGGACTTTGAGCGAGGGCGTATAGTGGGCATGCGGGAGGCCGGGTGGACGTACCGCCGAATTGCTCAACACGTGGGGCGTGAGGTCTCCACAGTACATCGATGTTGTCGCCAGTGGTCAGCGGAAGGTGCACGTGCCCGTCGACCTGGGACCGGACCGCAGCGACGCACGGATGCACGCCAAGACCGTAGGATCCTACGCAGTGCCGTAGGGGACCGCACCGCCACTTCCCAGCAAATTAGGGACACTGTTGCTCCTGGGGTATCGGCGAGGACCATTCGCAACCGTCTCCATGAAGCTGGGCTACGGTCCCGCACACCGTTAGGCCGTCTTCCGCTCACGCCCCAACATCGTGCAGCCCGCCTCCAGTGGTGTCGCGACAGCCGTGAATGGAGGGACGAATGGAGACGTGTCGTCTTCAGCGATGAGAGTCGCTTCTGCCTTGGTGCCAATGATGGTCGTATGCGTGTTTGGCGCCGTGCAGGTGAGTGCCACAATCAGGACTGCATACGACCGAGGCACACAGGGCCAACACCCGGCATCATGGTGTGGGGAGCGATCTCCTACACTGGCCGTACACCACTGGTGATCGTCGAGGGGACACTGAATAGTGCACGGTACATCCAAATCGTCATCGAACCCATCGTTCTACCATTCCTAGACCGGCAAGGGAACTTGCTGTTCCAACAGGACAATGCTCATCCGCATGTATCCCGTGCCACCCAACGTGCTCTAGAAGGTGTAAGTCAACTACCCTGGCCAGCAAGATTTCCGGATCTGTCCCCCATTGAGCATGTTTGCGACTGGATGAAGCGTCGTCTCACGCGGTCTGCACGTCCAGCACGAACGCTGGTCCAACTGAGGCGCCAGGTGGAAATGGCATGGCAAGCCGTTCCACAGGACTACATCCAGCATCTCTACGATCGTCTCCATGGGAGAATAGCAGCCTGCATTACTGTGAAAGGTTGATATTCACTGTGCTAGTGCCGACATTGTGCATGCTCTGTTGCCTGTGTCTATGTGCCTGTGGTTCAGTCAGTGTGATCATGTGATGTATCTGACCCCAGGAATGAGTCAATAAAGTTTCCCCTTCCTGGGACAATGAATTCACGGTGTTCTTATTTCAATTTCCAGGAGTGTACATCTGTACTCTACAAACAACCATGAGGTGCATGGCAGAGGGCACATCCCATTGTACCAGTTATTAGGATTTCTTCCCCATTCCATTCACATACAGAGCTTTAATGCCTCAGTGCATGTAATAATTATTCTAATCTCATCCCCACAATCTCTATATGAGTGATATGAAGGGGGTTGTAGTACATTCCTAGAGTCATCATTTAAAGCAAGTTCTTGAAATTTTATTCACAGACTTTCTTGTTTATCTTTAAGAGTCTGCCAGTTCCTTCAGTATCTCTGTGGCACTCTCCTATGGATCAGACAAACCAGTGATCGTTTGCACTGTCTTATTCTGTATATGTTCAGTATCCCCCATTAGTCCTTTTGAGATGTATCCTACACACTTCAGCAATATTCAAGAACTGGTCGCTTGAGTGATTTGTAAGCAATATCCTTTGCAGTTGGATTGCACTTCCCCATACCCATAAACTGAAGCCTATCACCTGCTTTACCCACAACTTCATTTCTGTACAAAATGTTACACCCAGGTGTTTGAGTTGGCTGATTCCAGCAGTGACTCACTGATATTATAGTCATTGTTTACTATATTTTTTCATTTTGTGTAGTGGACAATTTTACATATCTTAACATTTAAACCAAGTTGTCACTCTTTGCACCACTTTGAAATCATATCAAGATCTGACTGAATATTTGTGCAGCTTCTTTCAGACAGTACTTCATTGTAGATAACTACATCATCATCTGCAAAAAGTCTGAGGTTACCATTAATGTCATCTGCAAGGTCATTAATATACAACATGAACAGCAAGGGTCCCAACACACTTACCTGTTGCACACCTGGTTACTTCTACATCTGACAATGACTCTCCATCCAAGATAACATGTTGTGTTCTCCCTACCAAAAAGTTCTAAATCCAGTCACAAATTTCACTTGATACCCCATATGATCATACTTTTGACGTTAAGCATAGGTGTGGTACTGAGTCAAATGGTTTTTGGAAATCCAGAAATGCAGAAACTACCTGACTGCCTTGATCTAGAGCTTCCAGTATGTCATTGGGGAAAAGTGCGAGATGGGTTTCACATGATCAGTGTTTTAGATTCCATGCTGGTTGGCATTGAGGAGGTGATTCTGTTCAAGATACATCACTATGTTTGAGCTCAGAACCTGTTCTAAGATTCTATAACAAATCGATGTCAAGGACAGTGGATGGTAGTTTTGTGGATCACTGCTACCACCCGTCTTGTGGACAGGTGTGACCTGTACTGGGCACAGTTTTTTGTTTGAGGGACCTTATAGTTATAAGAGGGAATAACTCAGTGGCAAATTCAGTATAGAATCAGGTAGGGATTCCATTGGGCCATAGAGCTTTCTTCAGTTTTAATGATTTCAGCTGTTTCTCAACACCACTGACGTTACTACTTATTTCATTCATGTTTTCAGTGGTATAAGGATTAAATTATGGCAGTTCTAATAGGTTTTCCTGTGTAAAGGAGCATTTGAAAATGCAATTAAGCATTTCAACTTTTGCTTTGCTATCCTCGATTTCAGTCCCTGTCTCATCCACAAGCGACTGGGCACTAACCTTGGCGCCACTAACAGCCTGTACATATGACCAGAATTAGTTTGGGTCTTGTAAAATATCATTTGAAAATAGTCTGCTGTGGTAGTCATTGAAAGCATCACGCATTGCTCTCTCGATAGCCAAATGCATTTCATTCACCGTCTCTCTTTCTATAGCCCTATACTTTATTTTACACCTGTTATGCAGTAATCTCTGTTTCTTTATAAGTTTCTTTACAGTGACTATATACCATGGACGGTCCCTCCCATTATGAAATATTCTATTGGGAACATTTCTATCCAGTGCACGGTCAACTATTCCTTTAAACTTGAGCCATGAAATATGACACTACTGATATGTTATCTAGTTAACTGTACATATCTTTCTACTTGTTTTAGTTGTCCTTTGTACTTTGGTAATTGTTACTGCCACAACCATGTCATGGCCACTGATAGCAGTTTCAATGTGGACGTCCTCAAAGATGACAGGTCTATTTGTTGCCATTAGTTCCAATATATTGGGTGGGTGGTGTTCCTAACCATCTGTTCCATGTAGATTTCAGAGAAGGCATTTAGTAATGTTTCAAGAGATGTGTTTTCACACCCACCACTAACAAAACTACATGTGTTGTATGATTAAAGTCCCATCAGATGATTACAGTATGATTGGGGTACTTACGTACAAGTGAACTGTGGTTTTCTCTAAAGTTTTTGGCGACATCAGGAGATGAGTCTGGTGGGTTATGGAAGGATCCAATTCTCATTTTATGTCCATTACTGATACTGAGTCTTGTCAAAACAATCCCATTTGCAGGTTCAATTTCTGTCTTGGTGGATATGAGTTTCTTGTCTACTGCAACAATGCACTCCCTCCATTTCCCTTCATCCAATCCTTTCAATATACAATTAAATTTTCCTGAGAAATCTCACTGCTATCAGTTTAAGGCTTCAACAGCTTTCTGTACCCAGTATTAGGTGAGCTCCACACCTTTTCAGCAGTGCTTCAAACTCTGGCACTTCGTTGTGAATGCTTTGGCAATTATCCATTACGATTTTAATACTCTCATCTGTGGGAGGCATTTCTTTCAATCTTACACCAATACTCCTTGCTATCCTACAGCTGTTGTTATCTGGATTGGATAGAGAGTTGCCTAATCTAAGAAACCATTGTGGGCACCCTCACACAGTCAGCTATCTGAGTAGCAGCCTCTGATGTGTAGTGCGTACTTGACCCATTTAGGGCGATGTTAGAGTTCTTAACCCAATAGCATAAGTCCAGGAAATCACAGCCTGGCTTGTCACAGAACCAGTCCTTCCAATCAGCTCAGAACCATGACCAGTTCTGGGGATAATGCTGCAAATTATATGTTTTGCTGAAACTCAATGCACAAGGCTGATCTTCTCAGCCTTCTATGGCAGCTGCTGGGACGACCCAAGTATGACCTCATTTGTTCCGCACAGCACAATTTACCCTGTAAAACAGTCCTCTATACAGATGATACAACTTTTATCAATCCATGACAGACTCTTGAATCTGTATGAGAAAAGAATAATATAATATTTGAAAAATCGGTTCATTGGTTTAGTGCACACTCCCTATACACAAATGAAACAAAAACTGGGGAAATATTCTTTAATTTGAAGGTATCAAACAAAGAAAATAAGTCTGTTAAACTGTTAGGAATGATGATTGACCAGAAACTTAGCTAGGATAAACATATCACATACAGCCATTCTAAATTGCATGTCCTATGTTCCTACTTTATAAGCTTAGGAATAATGTCAGCCAAAACTTACCTGCATTCATATTTTGCTTATATCCATCCCCATCTGTCATATGGTATTCTGCTTTGGGGAAATTCTCCCAATTCAGTATCAATTTTCAGATGGCAAAAAAAAAGGCTCTTTGATGTATAGTGGGTTTATCTCCTAGGGATACATGCAGGGAACATTTCAAAAAACTTAACATCATGACAGTTCCTTGTTTGTACATCTATTATTGCTTATTACACGCAAAAGAAAACATAGCTCAATATCCCCTTATGTCATCTGTCCACACCCATAATACAAGACGAAATCACACACTTGATCTGCCATACTCTAGATTGTCCAAGATACATAATAGTTATAAATATGTAGGCCTTGAACTGTTTAATATGCTCCCTAAAACTGTACAAACATTATCTAAAATTAAATTTAAGACAACATTGGGTCAATGGCTCAAAGGTAAAGCATATTACCCAGTTGATGAATTTAAAGATTGTACTATGGCAGATTTGCTGTTTTAACATAGAGAAAGGTACATCTGCCCATAGCAGGACCTAAATTTGGAAAAACAATATCTAACATATAGGCATAATAGAACATTTCGAGTGCTCTATATTTGCATCAATATCTTAGGATAATGACATAGTGTTATCAACATGTATGTGATAATGACATAATGTCATCAACATGAATACTCCCCGCTTAATATAAATTTGTATAATGTTTTCTTTTTTATTATAAAATTAACAATATATAAAATTCCAAATGTGCGCTATTGTACTACACTAGCATTCATACAATTATATATACATTGTTATGAGAATATAACCATCTTTATACTGTAATTGAACTTATTGACGAAGCCCATTGTATAAGAAAATGCTGAACAGCTAATAAAGATTCTTATTCTTATTCTTATTCAATCTGCAGTTGGTTGCACCCTGTTTCCTCAATGGCTTCAGGAGGATGATGGTTCAATCCCATGTCCGGCCATCCTGTTTTAGGTTTTCCATGATTTCCCTAAATTGCTTCAGGCAAATGCTGGGATGGTTCCTTTGAAAGGGCATGGTCAACTTCCTTCCCTAATCCAATGAGACTGATGACCTCACTGTTTGGTCTCCTTCCCCAAAAAACGCACCTCAATGGCTGTCGGAATAGCCTCTTCAACATGCTGAATGAGGCCCCAGGTATACACACTAAGTGCACCTGGTGTCCTCTCCTGTCCCTTTTTGCCATTTCCCTCAACAGTACTTTTCTGTATTAGTATCTTTTTTATTTATTTGTTTTTTTTTTTTAAGTTATCAACCTTGCACTCTTAAACAATTTAAATTATGACTTTTACAAAGAATACAAGTTAAAGGCTAGCCCATTTGTTCCAACTGCTACAGACTTCTCAGTTTTCCTACTACCTATCTAAACTTCAAAGGAGAAATACAAGTTTACTAAATTCAAGGTTTTTTGATATTCTCTTTACTTTTGTTTACCTTATGTTAATTTTTACTCATGATGATAATTTTTATTTTGCGTTACATATTATTAATTCCAACTTTGATATATTACCTCATTATTAATAATATAAGCAATATGTGAGTAGGGAAGGATGGGGGGGGGGGGGGGGGGGGAGGGAGGGGGTAATTGGGTACATTTCACAGTTGGCCCATAGCAGTAAACAGTTCACACTACTATGCAATGTTGAAATTGATGGTACAACTGAGATTGGTTTAGTATACCATTTCTAACAATGGAAAAGGGGCAGAGTGGATTATATAATGCTACAGTTGCAAATGTCACAGTGTAACAAATTTATAGAGCAGCTGTGGATTAAAAATAATCTTTGTATTGGTGCTACTTGGTGTCTAAATTGTAAAGCTAATGTATACCAGAGAGAGAAAACCGGGGTTAACTGGATGCATACTGGTAAAAAAATCATTAAAAAACAACACATTTAAAAAAGTTCGATTATATTTCATATATATTTATATACAGTATCTGTTATAAGAAAAATAAGCTGTACAAACACATTTATTACATATTTCTTCAGTTTTCAGTCATGGTAGCCTCTGTCCACAATTATCATCACTTTTGTACACCATAGAAAGACTTAGCTACTTAATATATATCTCGCATATGAGACAGAGAGAGTGATTGGTCAAATTCAAATTTTCTTAAGTAAAGTTGTAGTTACACAATAATTTGTAGGTGTGATAAAATACTTAGTACATATGCAGGGTGCCAGCAAGACTATGGTGGGACTGATTTGATTTGATCTAACAGGGACAGATGCATGAGAAACTGGTTTTCAAGCTGTCTCTTAAAATTTCCTTCTTATTTTGATTGTTCAAATAAGGTTATGGATGTATCAAGAAACAAGTCTCTTCAATTAAAGGAGGTCATTCATAAGAAGTTAGGTAAAAATATCACGTTTAAGTCATTGTTAAGTTTCTAAACCCTTCATAGTTAATGCTTATGAATTTCACGTACCTAGATAATGTTGATTATATCACACCAGCACACAGAGAAGTAGTGAAGGAGAACTGAATATTTTTGAAGAAACTAGTAGTGGCCTAATTACAAGAGGAGAAATGAAATTAAGTCAGAGTTGTTTGACTGTCTGTTGCAAGTATTTCTATTTGATGCCATTTTGGCAACTCACTCATTGATGATCATGATGATGAGATGAAATATTGGGCACAACATAGCACTCAGTCCTCAAGTCAAGAAAATCTCTGAACAGACTGGGAATCGAACCCCATGGCCTAGGGGCAGTAATGATAACCACTAGACATTCAGCTACAGACAAAAAGATGGCAAAAAGGTATGCAGATAATATAAAACAAGTTTTAGTGAGATCTAGCAAATGCTTAAGCAGCAAATTATACCAGTGTGACAAAGAAAAAGAATTTCATTTGGGTGATGTGAAAATTGGGACAGCAATGCTACAAATGTTAAAAAAATGTAACTAATAAACCTCTTTATCTAGGACAAAAAAAAAAAAAAAAAAAAAAAAATATATATATATATATATATATATATATATATATATATATATATATAAAGGAAAATCTATAGACATTTATTGTGTGTCATGAAAAGCAATCTGGTTCCATTTCTGACACTGATGCAGCTAATCCTGTCAGTGGAATGGTTTTCACACCTGCCTGACTACACTTTGTAAGATTTATTTTGTTTTCTATAGATTATGTTTCTGGTCTGTTGTTCTTGTAAACACAAGTGCTTATTTGCTTGTTCCACCAGTTCTTGTTCTTTTCCCATATTTGGCTTGCAGTCAATTAGACTTTTTTCATGTTAAACACCCTACATATGGCTTAGCATTTTCTACCTACTGTCTTTTAAAATCTGTAAGTCATCTTATATGCTTCTACATTTAATATCCTGATTGAAGGAAGTTTTCGTTGTATTTGTTGAAAGTATATTTATTTTTTGCAGAAAAAAGTTATTACAAACTTTAAATTTGTACTGAAATACTTCTAATCTGTACAGTAGTTTGTAACAATATTGATGAATGAAAATTCTGTACAATTAATGAAAACACTGGAATGAGAACTGTACACTTACATTCTCTTTTTTAACATTTACACAAGGACTTACTGGCACACACTGAGATTTTAGAGTTGAAGTAGTGTCTATGAAACTAACTGTGTGTAGGTTGTTGATCAAAAGGGAAATTAAAATGAATTCATTTTCAAGTAAAACTCTGAAATGGAATATAAACAAACAAATACATTTCTTTCTTTTAGAATACTTTCTTTCATAAGTGGATAAGCACAATAAGGATTCTTAAGTTTTCTTCCTCAGCTGCAGCTTTTACATGAAATTAATTTTAGATAGTAATTACTTTCACATATTTATAAAAAACAAAACACTTGTCTTAATTGACAGTTTTGTGTTAAGTACTCTCCAAATAGATAATGCCAGCAAAAAGTAAGTATACATAGTATACATTTCTATAATCAGAGAAAGAATGCTTAGAACCACATAAGTAAAACTCTTAGCTCACATTAATGAAGAATTATGTATATATGTATAGAAAAAAATGAGGTTGTAACATATGTGTCTGTGTCATCAATTAAACACAGTTTTTAAAATTAGCACCTTCAGTTTCAACAATGACTTCTAAAATGCAGACACAACTAACTTAGTTATAATGGCATTCATGACACATTTCACGTGTCATACTTAAAATGTGCTTAGCACAGTATACACTACCTTTAGTGAAAAATGAGGAATTCAGTTCACTGTTATTTCAACAAAGGCTTCCTGTAGAAGATATTTGTCCCTCATCAGTATTGGTGAATGAGAATATTTAACAATAAAAGAAAGTTTGTATAATGAAAAATATACACAGACATTTTAACTGAACATGACCCCCACTAAACTTTGGTAATTCAAGCCAGTTACCTCTTTAATAAGCTGTCATCTATGAAGTACACTGCATCAGTTTAATTCAGTATTCAAATTTTTTTAATAACATGGAAGTAAAAAAAAGAATTTTCATTGATTTCAGTTATCTGCGCTCTCTTTTTTAGTGTCAAATGAAATATGGGTAACAGATTGTGATCTACTTGCTCCGTTATTTGGGAATGTAAGAAATGAGGAATGTTTCATTATGGGTGAGTCATTTACATTTCCAATAGCTCTTTCTATTCCATTGTGGTTTGTTGGAGTCTCTCTATTCCCTTCATCCAAAAACACCCACTGCTCAAAACTGCTGTTGTGTCTACCAACATTGCCCTCAGTTCCTAGTCCACCTCTTGGTGTTAGTGTTGAAAATGTGATGAATCTGCCACTGCTGTCACCCTGTGCACTTTGAGTGACTGTGTGTGGTCTTTCAACTGTACTTGTCGAGGGCTGTATGTCTTGATGCATGACAGCTTGAGCAACATTGTTTGAAGACATTAATGACAATATTTCTGATTTGCGTGGTGGTACAGGTGGCCTTGGAAGTTTACCTTTTCTATCTACTATGCTGTTCGTATTGTTATTAGGCGCTATATGCAAACTTTGTCTGGTTTCTCGTGTTGCATTGTCTGATGCTATGTCTGCCTTAATAGCTGTTATTGTTACATTGTTTTTTGACTGTTGGTATGACATATCTGTTGTATCAATTTCAGCTTCATTAATTTCTAATTTTGCTGAAGAATGTGGATTTGTAGATGCACCCTGGTATGTAATTTTAGGAGAGCCTTTATCTAGATGCAAAGATGCTGGTACTGACATGCCAGAAGACTGGCTGATGTCAGATAGTGTGTGTTTAGGCTTAGTGCCATCATCACTTGTAACTACTTGAATTTCTGTAATGTATGTCATAGAAGTAGAAGAAGGAACAAAGGAAGATACCTGACTTAATACAGGTACAGGTGTTGTTGGCAAGTCTGGTGGTGGTGTTTCTTTACTCCACATTAGATCTTCTTGACTGAGTATTCCACCAATGGATGCCTGGACACTACTTGTTGCTGTCATAAAAGGGTCTGTAGTTGAGACTGTGTTACTTTTAGATGCTATATCTGAAGAAATGTTGTGTGTCCTTGAATCTGTCACTATAGTGGTATCAACACTGCCTTCACTATGTGGAGGGAGTTGATTATCTACAGCAGTGTTTTGTAGACTTATGCCCTTTTCATGTGAAATTGGAGAAGAATTCATTATATCCATAAATGAATTTTCTTGATCTTTATTTGGAATTCCTCTTTTTGTGAGAGGAGTTGAACTCAAAACACCAGATGGCATTTGTTTGTAAGAATCCAGTTTTAAAGAAGCAGGATCAGTGTTCATGACTTTCTTAGAACTTGCCAGCCTCATTGGTCTTGAAGGAGTATCTTTTAACTCTGGCTGAAGAGAATAAGATATTCCTGAACTGCTCTGTTGGTCTGATGATGGTGATGATAAATTCATTTGAGAGCCAGGGATACTATCAGTTCCTTCCTGTAAATCTGATTCTATGTGAAGCACCATTTTCTGTTGCTGGTCTTTAATTTCATTAGGTTCACTTGCATAAGAGCCGCTAGCTTTCACTGGTGTTGTTTTGTCAAAATTTACAGTTCCAGTAGCTGTCATATTAAATTCTTGAGAAACTGCATCAGGTAAAGAGTGGCTGCTCGTTCTTGTTTTGCTCATACCTTCTTGCAACACTTGTGAATCAGACAATGAAAACTCATTTGATGGTATAAGTTTGCTGTTTGAATCAGACAATTCGTCAGATGTATATACTTTAGAAATTTCTAAAAATTCCTTCCCATCTTTAGGGTGGCTTGGTTTACTCAGAAAATTTTCACTCTGTTTTAGAGCTTCTTCTAAGGTACCCCAGTCTGATGATTTTTTTAAACGCTGTCTTTGGAAAGTGTCCATTGCACCATCTAGTCTTGGTTCTTTTTTGTAGGAGACACCTTCCTCACCATCTTGAGTAGTTCCAAGATAGTCTTCACCTGGTGGGAGTGGTGCTTTCCTCTTTTTTGTGCCAATTGGTGTTCCACCTTCTGCCAGATCAAGTGACACTGCTCTCTCTAGAATACTCATTGGCTGTTCAGTGTCAAGTCTTGAAAGATCTCCTAGTGATGCGGCTTTACGAGTACTTTCACTTTCAATTTCTGTACAGACTTGAGTTGTGTTTGATGGACTGTGATGAATTGTGATATGAGAGGAATTGAGCTCAATTGTTGTGCCTCCTTTCTTGTTTTTCTTGCCTTCATAGCCACAGTCTGCTTCAATCCTCTCAAGGTCTGAATCAGAATCAGAGTTTGTGTTACTTATGTTGACACTGTCATAGTCGAGGTTCCTCGTTTCCATTGTCGATGTACCACTAGAACTGCTGTCAGCAGGAATTACACCATTGTGTATGTTAGTGTTTCCCACATCACCATGAACATTTGCCTTTGGGACAAAGGACTGAACAGTCTCAGCTGAATTTATATTAACTGTTATATTAGTAATATCTTTCCCAGAAATGTCATGGCCAGTCTTTTGAGTGGTGTCACCTGGAATGTTCGGTACAAGAGTAAAAGTTTCTGGTGATTTATCTTCACATCCACCAAAATCCTTAACAAGATTTCTTTTAGTATGTGTTGCAACATTTCCAACTACTGAGCTGTCAGGCACTTCAGAACCATTGACATTGTTGCTAGCTTGATTTTCCTCTGAACTGAAAGCAGAAGTTGGGCTTTCTATTCCTGTAATTATATGTCTTAATGCAGGGTCTCCAGACTCCCTTATTCTGTTGTTACCTCCTTCATAGTCCTCCGCAGGGGGAAGGGGAGCTTTCCTTTTGTTGTGTCTTTTAGGTGGTCTTCCTAAGCTATCAGATGCAATTCCTGGCATTGCTTCATAATCGCTTGAACTGTCTTCACTCAAACTTTTCCTTGATTCATTTGCTTTGCTGTCACTTATCCTGTTTAGGTCACTTAATGATGCATTTGCAACAGCTGCAGCAATGGCAGGTGCTTTTCTATTGGAACGAGCAGCCATTGCAGCTCTTTGTACTTCTTCTGGAATGTCTGTTGGCACTTCAAAATTACAATGGATCTCCTTTACTTCTGAGCTGTTGTCTTTCCTCAGTTTCTTTTCTGTTTTCTTAGACTCACCTTCCAGTGAAAATATTCTATCATCATCAATCTCTTCACTGTCTGAGGAAAAACAGCCACTCTGTATGCTGGTCATTTTATTTTTCACTTCATTACCACTCAAGGAAGGAATTTCAGATGAATTATTCTTTCTTCTATCTGGATGTAGCTTTTCTTTAAGATTCTGCAGACCTTTGCTAAGAAATAATTTAACATTGTGTTCTTTTGCACCTTCAGGTGAGGTGTCACTATCTGTGCTCTTTGAATAAAATTTTTCAACTTCTTTTTTTGCATCTTGTTTAAAAGAAGCAGTTGGTTCTTGATGCTCTGCGACTGGTCCAACATCAATTGCTCTTTCATCATAAATTAAAGAATTTGCTGTTTGCACACTGTCATCAGGTAGGCTATTTTTTACATTTACACTTTCACTGTGCTTTGCTCTATTTGAAGATGAATTATTGCCTGTGTTATTGTCCTCCTCATTACTTCCACTTCTTGTAACCACTTTTTCTATCATTATATTCTTTTCATTCTGATGGCGCTCTGGTTCAACAGCAGTAGTATATACAATATCTGGGACTGTACCTTGCCTTACAGTCTGTTGTTCTTTGTTAACTTCAACATTGCCTTGAACTGGTGCACTAACATTTTTCAGTGAATCTGATGACTCAGGCAATACTCTGACACCAAACTTCTGATATTTATTTACAGTCTCAAGTGAACCATCTGGCTCATCTATTGAAGATTTATTTGCAATCACTGTTGTCTTTCCAACCACTTTTTTTATTCTCTCAGGTTTTACCACAACTCCAGAAGTAGGACTTACTCGAGCACCTTTATCTGGCTTTGTCACATCTTTCCTTGCCAGAGAACTTTTTGGTGAATTTGTCACCTTCAGTGTTGGGTAATCCCCAACTCCAGAGTCATTGAAAGAGTCAGATTTTGATATTTTTGGTGATCTTGTAGTGCCGGCCATGTTATGACCTCGTTTCAGACTATCCTTACCAATCTGCAACAAAATGAGGATGATTAATATTACAAAAAGTTTCTACCATGTTTTCAGTACCCTCATAATCGACTACAATAATGATTATTTTTCATAACAAGCTGCTGTCATCAAAATAATGTCCTGTATCATCTAATGAAACACAAATGAAGAATCTAGATTACTGCTAGAGTTCTAAATTGAACAAGAACCGATTTTACTAAAAGATTTTGCAAAATGCTCACAGATATTTCAATGTATTATTTATTTATTTATTTTCCTTGAGGCACTGTTTAGACACACATTGGATACATCAGTATACATTTACAATTTCAGCTATAGTGCAAATTACAATTTGAGCAACTGTTACATCCGTCTACATTTACAACTCTAGCTTCAGTGCAGATTACAATTTGAGCAAATATATTATTATTTTACAATAGTCTTAAACACATATATGTAAAATAATTAATGAAGAAAGAGGCAAAACAAAATTTTTATATTAATTTAATTTACTACATATAGAAAACCAGTTTCAGTTTCTGCTGCAATTGATGAGACATAAGGAAAATTTTTCATTTTAATTTTTCATTTGCACAGCAAAGAGCAAAATTATAAGCAAGGAAATAGAAAAGAGATGATTAATAACATGAAGTTTTACCTCTATGAATAAAAAATGTGACTGATTTAATGGGAACTTTCAAAACGGACATCTGGGGATTTGTTGCTGCCCACATAAAATATTGACCTTTGCTTATAATCAGTCAGGAAAGGAAATAACAATGTGATGTAGTTATTGCTATTTTTGTATAGTGTACAAAATTTATGTCTTCTGATGCATGAAGCCACTAATTTCAAGATTTGTTGCAGCAGATGCTGATGTCTAACAGGTGCTTTATTGTTGTTTTGGTCTTCAGTCCAGAGACTGGTTTGATACAGCTCTCCATGCTACTCTATCCTATGCAAGCTTCTTCTTCTCGGAGTAACTACTGCAACCTATGTCCTTCTGAATGTGCTTAGTGTATTCATCTCTTGGTCTCCCTCTACAATTTTTACCCTCCACATTTCCCACCACTACAAAATTGGTTATCCCTCGATGCCTCAGAATGTGTCCCACCAACCGATATCTTCACCTAGTCAAGTTATGCCACAAATTCCTCTTCTCCCCAATTGTACAATTCTATTCAGTACCTCCTCATGAGTTACATAATCTACCCATCTAATCTTGAGCATTCTTGTGTAGCACCACATTTTAAAAGCTTCTATTCTCTTCTTGTCTAAACTATTTATCATCCCCGTTTCAGTTCCATATATGGCTACACTCCATACAAATGTTTTCAGAAAGGATTCCTGATTCTTAAATCTACACTCAATGGTAACAAATTTCTCTTCTTCGGAAATGGTTTCTTTGCCATTGCCAGTCTACATTTTATATCCTCTCTACTTTGACCATCATCAGTTGCTGCTCTAATAGCAAAGCTCACCTACTACTTTGAATGTCTCATTCCCTCATCTAATTCCCTCAGCAGTACTTGATTTAATTCAACTACATTCCATTATCCTCATTTAGATTTTGTTGATGTTCATATTATATTCTCGTTCGAGACACTGTCCATTCCGTTCAATCGCTCTTCCAAGTCTTTTGCCGTCTCTGACAGAATTACAATGTCCTGAACTTTAATTCCTACTCCAAATTTTTCTTTTGTTTCCTTTACTGCTTGCTCAGTATACAGATTGAATAACATTAGTGATAGGCTTCAACCCTGTCTCACTCCCTTCTCAACCACTGCTTCCCTTTCATGTCCCACGACTATTGAACTGCCATCTGGTTTCTGTACAAATTGTAAATAGCCTTTTGCTCCCTGTATTTGACCCTTGCCACCTTTAGAATTTGAAAGAGGGTATTCCAGTTAACGTTGTCAAAAGCTTTCTCTAAGTCTACAAATGCTGGAAACGTAGGTTTGCCTTTCCTTAACCTATCTCCTAAAATAAGTTGTAGGGTCAGTACTGCCTCACGTATTCCAACATTTCTGTTGAATCCAAACTGATCTTCCCTTAGGTCGGCTTCTACCAGTTTTTCCATTTGTCTGTAAAGAATTTGTGTTAGTATTTTGCAGCTGTGATTTATTAAATTGATAGTTCAGTAATTTTCACATCTGTCAACATTTGCTTTCTTTGGGATTGGAGTTGTCTGAGGGTATTTCACCTGTCTCACACATCTTGCTCGCCAGATGGTACAGTTTTGTCATGGCTGACTCTCCCAAGGCTATCAGTAGTTCTAATGGAATGTTGTCTACTTTCAGAGCCTTGTTTCGACTAAGGTCTTTCAGTGCTCTGTCAAATTCTTCATGCAATATCATACCTTCAATTTCATCTTCATCTATGTCCTCTTCCATTTCCACAATATTTTTCTTAAGTACGTTGCCCTCGTAAAGACCCTCTATATACTCCTTCCATCTTTTTGCTTTCCCTTCTTTGCTTAGAACTGGTATTCCATCTGAACTGTTGGTATTCATACAGGTGACTCTTTTTTCTCCAAAGGTCTCTTTAATTTTCGTGTAGACAGTATCTATCTTACCCCTAGTTATATATGCCTCAACATTCTTTACATTTGTCCTCCAGCCATCCCTGCTTAGCTACTTTGCTCTTCCTCTTGATCTCATTTTTGAGACATTTGTATTCCTTTTTGCCTGTTTCATTTACTGCATTTTTGTATTTTCTCCTTTCATCAATTAAATTCAACATCTCCTCTGTTACCCAAGGATTTCTACTAGACCTTGTCTTTTTACCTATTTGATCCTCTACTGCCTTCACTATTTAATCTTTCAAAGCTACCCATTCTTCTTCTACTGTATTTCTTTCCCCCGTTCTTGTCAATTGTTCCCTAATACTCTCTCTGAAACTCTCTACAGCCTCTGGTATTTTCAGTTTAGCCAGGTCCCATCTCCTTATATTCTCTCCTTTTTGGAGTTTCTTTAGTTTTAATCTACAGTTCATAACCAATAAATTATGATCGGAGTTCACTGCTGCACTGGGAATGTCTTAATATTTAAAACCTGGTTCCTAAATCTCTGTCTTAACATTATATAATCAATCTGGAACCTTCCAGTTTCTCCAGGCCTCTTCCACATATGTACCCTTCTTTCATGATTCTTAAAACAAGTGTTAGCTATGATTAAGTTATTCTCTGTGCAAAATTCTACCAGGTGGCTTCCTGTTTCATTCCTTACCCCCATTCCATATTCACTGACTACTTTTCCTTCTCTTCCTTTTCCTGCTATCAAATTCCAGTCCCCCATGACTATTAAATTTTTGACTCCCTTCACTATCTGAATAATTTCTTTTATTGCATCATACGTTTCCTCAATCTCTTCATCATCTGCGCAGCTGGTTGGCATATAAACTAGTAGTAATGTGGTAGGTGTGGGCTTTGTGTCTATCTTAGCTACAATAATGTGTTCTCTATGCTGTTTGTAGCAGCTTATACATGCTCCTACTTTTTTATTCGTTATTAAACCTACTCCTGCATTATCTCTATTTGATTTTGTATTTATAAACCTGTATTCACCTGACTAGAAGTATTGTTATTTCTGCCAATGAACTTCACTAATACCCACTATATCTAACTTTAACCTATCCATTTCCATTTTTAAATTTTCTAACCTACCTCCTCAATTAAGGGATTTGACATTCCATGCTCCGATCTGTAGACCAGCAATTTTTTTCTCCTGATAACGATGTCCTCCTGAGTAGTCTCCATCTGGGGATCCAAATGGGGGACTATTTTACCTCTGGAATATTTTACCCAAGAGGATGCCATGATAATTTAATCATACAGTAAAGCTGCATGACCTCGGGAAAAATTACAGCTGTAGCTTCCCCTTGCTTTCAGCCGTTCGCAGTACCAGCACAGTAAGGCCGTTTTGGTTAATGTTACAAGGCCAGATCAGTCAATCATCCAGACTGTTACCCTGCAGCTACTGCAAAGACTGCTGCCTTCTTCAGGAACCATACATTTATCTTGCTTCTCAACAGATACCTCTCTGTTGTTACTGCACCTACTGTATGGCTATCTGTATTGCTGAGACCCGCAGCCTCCCCACCAATGGCAAGGTCCATGGTTCATGGGGAGGGAGGTGCTTCAGTACACTATTTTGCATTTTTGTATGTAATTGTTCTCTTATTATTTGTCTTTGTATTTTTAGTCAAGTAGAATGGTAACAACCCACAGCATATAGCTTAATTGCTTTCCATCACATTTTTTCTTCCTTGGCCTCTGCTCAGAAATCTATATAAAAGTGTGTCTGTGGAATCAGAAAAGCAGACTCAGGGAAGGAAACAGACTGTGATGTATGCTCTTAAAGCTCAGATGGCAAGACCATTGCCCACTGCATACAGTAATGTAAATTTGAATCTCTGCACAACAAACATTTGTAATTTGTCAGGAATTCACAAAACTGCAATCATTTAATTTGTCAATGTTTCCATGTGATGTTGATTTTGGTACCACAAAATTTCCAGGAGGAGTAATTCACTCTAAAGTATGCAAATAGAAGGGAGTAAGAGCAAATTATATTTACCAAATAATTGTTGAAGGCAGTATTTGTTTCACAACTATGATTCTAATAAATTCCCTTTCCTGTTCTTTCTTGAACTCATACAGTTTTCTTCATGTGGTGGTTGTTAACTCATTAATTTCAGACAAAACTGCAGGGATACTCCAGCTTCTTATGATACAAGAAGTAATTTCCATTCAAATCACAACCAAAAATTATAGTTAGCAGCAAAGTTCATGGCTTGTATCTATGTTGAGCTGCTAGTTTGGACTGATTTGTGTGTAACTTTCCATCATTTTTCATCACAGTCTTATAACATTATTAGTCTCTGCATAAATATTATATGCCTAACTGATAATGGTTAATGTTTTGCAACTTACAAGGAGATTGAAATTTTGACGTGAACCGTAGCCATTTTTTTAATATGTTGTTGTTGTTGTTGTTGTTGTGGTCTTCAGTCCTGAGACTGGTTTGATGCAGATCTCCATGCTACTCTATCCTGTGCAAACTTCTTCATCTCCCAGTACCTACTGCAACCTACATCCTTCTGAATCTGCTTAGTGTATTCATCTTTTGGTCACCCTCTACGATTTTTACCCTCCATGCTGCCCTCCAATACTAAATTGGTGATCCCTTGATGCCCCAGAACATGTCCTACCAACCGATCCCTTCTTCTGGTCAAGTTGTGCCACAAACTTCTCTTCTCCCCAATCCTATTCAATACTTCCTCATTAGTTATGTGATCTACCCATCTAATCTTCAGCATTCTTCTGTAGCACCACATTTCGAAAGCTTCTATTCTCTTCTTGTTCAAACTATTTATCGTCCATGTTTCACTTCCATACATGGCTACACTCCATACAAATACTTTCAGAAATGACTTCCTGACACTTAAATCTATACTCGATGTTAACAAATTTCTCTTCTTCAGAAACGCTTTCCTTGCCATTGCCAGTCTACATTTTATATCCTCTCTACTTCGACCATCATCAGTTATTTTGCTCCCCAAATAGCAAAACTCCTTTACTACTTTAAGTGTCTCATTTCCTAATCTAATTCCCTCAGCATCACCTGACTTAATTTGACTACATTCCATTATCCTCATTTTGCTTTTGTTGATGATCATCTTATATCCTCCTTTCAAGACACTGTCCATTCCATTCAACTGCTCTTCCAAGTCCTTTGCTGTCTCTGACAGAATTACAATGTCATCGGCGAACCTCAAAGTTTTCATTTCTTATCCATGGATTTTAATACCTACTCTGAATTTTTCTTTTGTTTCCTTTACTGCTTGCTCAATATACAGATTGAATAACATCGGGGAGAGGCTACAACCCTGTCTTACTCCCTTCCCAACCACTGCTTCCCTTTCATGTCCCTCGACTCTTATAACTGCCATCTGGTTTCTGTACAAATTGTAAATAGCCTTTCGCTCCCTGTATTTTACCCCTGCCGCCTTCAGAATTTGAAAGAGAGTATTCCAGTCAACATTGTCAAAAGCTTTCTCTAAGTCTACAAATGCTAGAAATGTAGGTTTGCCTTTCCTTAATCTTTCTTCTAAGATAAGTCGTATGGTCAGTATTGCCTCACGTGTTCCAGTGTTTCTACGGAATCCAAACTGATCTTCCCCGATGTTGGCTTCTACTAGTTTTTCCATTCGTCTGTAAAGAATTCGTGTTAGTATTTTGCAGCTGTGACTTATTAAACTGATAGTTCGGTAATTTTCACATCTGTCAACACCTGCTTTCTTTGGGATTGGAATTATTATATTCTTCTTGAAGTCTGAGGGTATTTTGCCTGTTTCATACATCTTGCTCACCAGATGGTAGAGTTTTGTCAGGACTGGCTCTCCCAAGGTTATCAGTAATTCTAGTGGAATGTTGTCTACTCTGGGGGGCTTGTTTCGACTCAGGTCTTCTAGTGCTCTGTCAATCTCTTCACGCAGTATCGTATCTCCCATTTCATCTTCATCTACATCCTCTTCCATTTCCATAATATTGTCCTCAAGTACATTGCCCTTGTATAAACCCTCTATATACTCCTTCCACCTTTCTGCTTTCCCTTCTTTGCTTAGAACTGGGTTTACACCTGAGCTCTTGATATTCATACAAGTCATTCTCTTATCTCCAAAGGTCTCTTTAATTTTCCTGTAGGCAGTATCTATCTTACCCCTAGTGAGATAAGCCTTTACATCCTTACATTTGTCCTCTAGCCACCCCTGCTTAGCCATTTTGCACTTCCTGTCGTTCTCATTTTTGAGACATTTGTATTCCTTTTTGCCTGCTTCATTTACTGCAGTTTTATATTTTCTCCTTTCATCAATTAAATTCAATATTTCTTCTGTTACCCAAGGATTTCTACTAGCCCTCGTCTTTTTACCTACTTGATCCTCTGCTGCCTTCACTACTTCATCCCTCAAAGCTACCCATTCTTCTTCTACTGTATTTCTTTCCCCCATTCCTGTCAATTGTTCCCTTATGCTCTCCCTGAAACTCTGTACAGCCTCTGGTTTAGTCAGTTTATCCAGGTCCCATCTCCTTAAATTCCCACCTTTTTGCAGTTTCTTCAGTTTTAATCTACAGGTCATAACCAATAGATTGTGGTCAGAGTCCTCATCTGCCCCTGGAAATGTCTTACAATTTAAAACCTGGTTCCTAAATCTCTGTCTTACCATTATATAATCTATCTGATACCTTTTAGTATCTCCAGGGTTCTTCCATGTATACAACCTTCTTTCATGATTCTTAAGCCAAGTGTTAGCTATGATTCTACATCTACATCTACATCTATACTCCGCGAGCCACCTTACGGTGTGTGGCGGAGGGTACTTATTGTACCACTATCTGATCCCCTCTTCCCTGTTCCATTCACGAATTGTGCGTGGGAAGAACGACTGCTTGTAAGTCTCAGTATTTGCTCTAATTTCTCGGATCTTTTCGTTGTGATCATTACGCGAGATATATGTGGGCGGTAGTAGTATGTTGCCCATCTCTTCCCGGAATGTGCTCTCTCGTAATTTCGATAATAAACCTCTCCGTATTGCGTAACGCCTTTCTTGAAGTGTCCGCCACTGGAGCTTGTTCAGCATCTCCGTAACGCTCTCGCGCTGACTAAATGTCCCCATGACGAATCGCGCTGCTTTTCGCTGGATCATGTCTATCTCTTCTATTAATCCAACCTGGTAAGGGTCCCATACTGATGAGCAATACTCAAGAATCGGACGAACAAGCGTTTTGTAAGCTACTTCTTTCGTCGATGAGTCACATTTTCTTAGAATTCTTCCTATGAATCTCAACCTGGCGCCTGCTTTTCCCACTATTTGTTTTATGTGATCATTCCACTTCAGATCGCTCCGGATAGTAACTCCTAAGTATTTTACGGTCGTTACCGCTTCCAATGATTTACCACCTATGGCATAATCGTACTGGAATGGATTTCTGCCCCTATGTATGCGCATTATATTACATTTATCTACGTTTATGGAAAGCTGCCAGCTGTCGCACCATGCATTAATCCTCTGCAGGTCCTCCTGGAGTACGTACGAGTCTTCTGATGTTGCTACTTTCTTGTAGACAACCGTGTCATCTGCAAATAGCCTCACGGAGCTACCGATGTTGTCAACTAAGTCATTTATGTATATTGTAAACAATAAAGGTCCTATCACGCTTCCCTGCGGTGCTCCCAAAATTACCTCTACATCTGCAGATTTTGAACCGTTAAGAATGACATGTTGTGTTCTTTCTTCTAGGAAATCCTGAATCCAATCACAAACCTGGTCCGATATTCCGTAAGCTCGTATTTTTTTTCACTAAACGTAAGTGCGGAACCGTATCAAATGCCTTCGTGAAGTCCAGGAATACGGCATCAATCTGCTCGCCAGTGTCTACGGCACTGTGAATTTCTTGGGCAAATAGGGCGAGCTGAGTTTCACATGATCTCTGTTTGCGGAATCCATGTTGGTTATGATGAAGGAGATTTGTATTATCTAAGAACGTCATAATACGAGAACACAAAACATGTTCCATTATTCTATGCTGTGCTCTGTGCAAAATTCTACCAGGCGGCTTCCTCTTTCATTTCTTAGCCCCAATCCATATTCACCTACTATGTTTCCTTCTCTCCTTTTTCCTACACTCGAATTCCAGTCACCCATCACTATTAAATTTTCGTCTCCCTTCACTATCTGAATAATTTCTTTTAGTTCATCATACATTTCTTCAATTTCTTCATCATCGGCAGAGCTAGTTGGCATATAAACTTGTACCACTGTAGTAGGTGTGGGCTTCGTATCTATCTCGGCCACAATAATGTGTTCACTATGCTGTTTGTAGTAGCTTACCCGCATTCCTATTTTCCTATTCATTATTAAACCTACTCCTGCTTTACCCCTATTTGATTTTGTGTTTATAACCCTGTAGTCACCTGACCAGATGTCTTGTTCCTCCTGCCACCGAACTTCACTAATTCCCACTATATCTAACTTTAACCTATCCATTTCCCTTTTTAAATTTTCTAACCTACCTGCCTGATTATGGGATCTGACATTCCACGCTCTGATCCGTAGAACGCCAGTTTTCTTTCTCCTGGTAACGACATCCTCTTGAATAGTCCCCGCCCGGAGATCTGAATGGGGGACTATTTTACCTCTGAAATATTTTACCCAAGAGAACGCCATCATCATTTAATCATACAGTAAAGCTGCATGCCCTCGAGAAAAATTACAGCTGTAGTTTCCCCTTGCTTTCAGCCGTTCGCAGTACCAGCACAGCAAGGCCATTTTGGTTATTGTTACAAGGCCAGATCAGTCAATCATCCAGACTGTTGCCCTTGCAACTACTGAAAAGGCTGCTGCCCCTCTTCAGGAACCACACGTTTGTCTGGCCTCTCAACAGATACCTATCCGTTGTGGTTGCACCTACGGTATGGCTATCTCTATCGCTGATTCACGCAAGCCTCCCCACCAACGGCAAGGTCCGTGGTTCATGGGGGGGTTTTTTAATATACAATGTGTATGAACTGAAACCTAGTTCAGTGTCTTCTACATGTGAATGGTGTGCATTTTGTAAAACTGACCACAGTTGTTATGTAAAAGATTGCTATTTGCAACCTGTGGCAACTACAGAACTACCACCGAAGCATTGGCCACCAGCTGACAGCTCTGTCAGTGATCATTAGGGAGCAGCATAGTGGTTAGGTGACAGCACACAATGACTGTGCAGTCAATTCAGTTCCCCCTGCCATGTGTACCTATGTAGGTGAGCACTAACTCAGGCTCGCTCTGTTCAGCTGTGGCTCTGTGTATGACTTATTACATCATTAAACTGAGTTACTGCTTTCTTGCCACATGGCACCATGAACATTATATTTGCTTGTTCTATCTTGTACCTACAATCCAAAAAAATACTTGTTCTACCAGTGATGGTACATTTTTATGTCGTGGGATGCAACACAATTGGTGATGGTCATATGCCTTTTTTCATGCTCGTTTTGCAATCACGGACCCTGTACCCCAGGCTGCCTCACCAGGTGTGTCAATGGAAGTGATGCTCCAGCAATTTTTCCAAAAGCAGTTAGAGGGACAGTAATGTTAGGCGGCTCTGCTCTCCTGACAGTCAGCCTTAACTCTTCCACCATCCCAACTTTCGATGAATAGCAAAAGAGTGGCAGGCCTAGAAGAAACACTTCTGATTGTTTTTCACCATGTTCCAGGTAATGGATCCCAACATGGTCAAAGTGCTGAGTGCAAACCAGATTTTGTGCAAACTGAACCCTCTCATGGAACTGGTGCATCTGTCCTTTGACGATATATGTGTTTTGTTCTGTGCCTACTTTCACCACCACTACCATGTCATTGTACCCCTTGTGGAGTTTTAACAGTATCATAAACAGGCAAACCAATCCTACTGTGAATGAGTGCCTGAACTGCAGGGACTCAGTAGGAAATGCCATTTTGTGTCTCCTGTACATAAAGAACTGTATGCCAAAGTGATGATTCAGAATGCCATCATTCAGGGGCTCCTTATGAAGAAATATGGCAGGAAGCTATAGACTCTGATGACCCTTTGTTGGAGGACATGTCAAAAGTAGCTCAATCCTGTGAAGTTTCCCATGCTGTGAGCAGGTGGTAGATAAAGGGGGGTGACATAGTGCCTGTTGCTTCAGACCCAGAAAATGAATCCAATCTAGCTGAAGTAGCAAATGCATCAACTGCTGGCCTCCAACCCAGTCTCAAAAATGAGGAAAGCAATCTTGGTCCCCTGACCAGCACATTCTACTTTCGTGCCGGGAACTTTTTCGAAAACATGTCAAGATGACTGCCCTGATAGGTGGGCACAGTGCAATGCATGCCAGATAGAAGGAGATCTCATGTCAGTCTGTCATGCTTGGGATAAACGACATGCACCACATCAGGACCAACTGGTCATTAATGTTATTTTGTCAACATCCTCCAGCCCAGGTGTGTCACCTCATAAACTTTGTCATACTCACTATGTGTGACACACAGAGAATCTTTTCAGTCTCAATGCTTACTCAGCCTTCAGATTTGTCATCAAGGACTCTGCCCACCTGGTCTTGGAACAAATATCATTTCATGAACTGGATGACCTCAGTAAGGAATACTCAGATTTTCTCTGGGTGACTTGTTAAGGCGACAAACTTTGTGGTTCACATCACTTTAAAGGCTTGAGCACGCCCCCCTTCTTCTGCACATCACCCATGTCATTCACATATCAGAATGCCTCAAAAATAACTAGACAGGTTGATAGCCTTGGATGTCATTAAACCATTGTGAGTGAGTGGGAAACACCCTTAGTTATTATAAAAACACCACTGGGAAAATTGTGCCTGTGTGGAGATTTTAAGATTACTGTTAATTCTCAGTGAGAGATTGACATGTTCCTCATTCCAAAACCTGACAAACTTTTCTTGGCACTAACCGGACAGCATTTTTTAAAAAACTGATCTTAGTGAACCTTTGCCTACAGCTTACTCTGGATGAAGAATCACAAAAAGTCCTCATAGTCAACATGCTGGATGGGTCATATTGGTTGCAATGCTTAGTTTTTGGGGTGGCCAGCACCCCAGCAATTTTTCAAAGACCCTTGAACAACTGTCAGAGGGTGTCCTCAGCTGCATAAAATACTTTGACAAAATTGTGGTAATTGTAGAAGGGCAGAACACTTAGCAAACTTGAGGCGGCTTTTCATGCTCTCCAGTCTGCAGGCTTCAAATGCAATCTTGAGAAGTGTTTTCTTTCAACCATTGATGGAATATCTAGGAAATGTCATCTCCTGCAATGGTATTCAATGCACACAGAAGGTGGTTGAAGCCATCCTTGCACTTCCTCATCCCATAAATCTAAAGCAGCTCCAATCTTTCATGGGGAAGATCACATATTATGGCAAATTCATCCTGGGTATGGTGTTGATTGCACAGTCACCGAAGAATTTACAGAAGAAGGTTGCCACTTTTGTCCGCTCAGAACTGTCCAAGCAGTCTTTCAGGACTCTGAAGCAGGCCCTCATATCAGCTGCCTGTCTTGCCATGTGTCACCTGGGCAAACAGTTGGTGGTGACAATGGACACATCTGACCGGGACCTGGGGGCTGTCCTGGCTCACAGAGACATACACAGCTCAGAACACCCAATCAAAGACACTCAATACCATGCAAAATAAATTTTTGCAAATCAAAACAGAGGTCCTTGCAATTATCATCACACTGAAGAAATTCCATGTTTTCTTCTATAGAAAAGTTTTACCTCATCACATATAATAAGCCATTACTTTCTCTCTTCAGCCCATCAGCAAAGCTCCTGGAGAGGACTGCCCACAGCCTCCAATCCTCCAATGCTGGGCACTTTTTCTTAACAGGTATCATTATGAAATTCACTACCACAACACCACAGAACAGGCCAATGTGGACACCCTTTCCTATCTCCCAAAAGGACCTGAACCAGAGTTCAACAAAGATGAAATTTTGTGGTACTTCCACTTGGACAAAGAGGGTCCACAGACAATGTACACTTTCTCTATTATGAAAGTGTGGCAGTACATCCAAAAAGGCTGGGCTGGCCACATTCTCGGTTGGAACGCCAGCCCATTGCACCACAATTCTCATCTTCACTGGCTCATTCTGGTGGACAGCATTATCCTCCTCAATACTGGCCAACAGCCTCCCTGGGTGGTCCCATTGCAACCTTTGTGCCCAACAATCCTACGGCTCCTACACAAGGACCACTGGGGTTGGGACCAAACGACTCACCCAGCGCCATGTGTACTAGCTGGGTATTGAATAGCAAGTCGAGTATCTTGTTCACAGCTGTTCTCAGTGTGAACAACAGCATATGACACCCTGCCAGACATTTTGTTTCTGGCCAATACCCTCTTGCACTTGGGAGCAGGTTCATGTTGACTTTGGAGGATCCTTCTTGGATACGACATGGTTGATTGTCATTGATGCACACTCCAACTTTCTGTGTGTTGGAATCCCTCAACAAATAAGTGCAGAAGTCACAGCTGCCATGCTCAGCAGAATTTTCACTATAGAAGGTCTTCCTCTCACACTGGTGTTGGACAATGGACCACAGTTCTGTTCCCACCACTTTCTTCTGCCACAATGCCATTCACCATCTGCCATCACCACCTTTTCACCCCATTGATGCCAAAAGCCTCATACACATCTTCAAGACACAGATGTGGAAATATGTGGCTGATGTTTCTCTGGATGAGGCTCTTTTTTTGGGTTCATATAGGTTGAAGTCAATAGGGGGAAGGGACTGGCGGAACTCCTCCAGAGCTGTCAGACCAACATGATTCTCCACCTCATGCTGCCATCACCTGGGGGGAATCCATGATGCCATCTCCCCATTTTTGGCTGGGCAGCCTCATGCTTGAGTGGGAATTCAGGTGCCAGAACAGGTGGATTTCAATGGTCGTCCAGCAGCAGCGAGGTTGTTGTGTTTTCACATTGGACATGGGGGCCTGGACAGTGACATGCCATCAAACTCAGCTGCACCTGCCGCAGGGGCCTGGCTGCCCCTCCTGTGGATCCTCTGGCAGTAACTATGTCAGCAGTGTCCTTCATCACTCCTCTGTCACACACTCTGCTTCCTCGCTTCCTGCTCCCGAGCTGTTCCTGCCTTCACCCTCCCTCCCCTGTGCATTACACATGGTCCCACTTTCATCTTGCTCTGTTTGTAGGCTGCCTGAGATGGACCAGATGTCAGCAGACAATCATGCTGTGGTATTGGATCCATTGGTGCTGCCCCAACCTATACTGCTTACTTCCATGCCAGGTCCCAACACAGACATGGTGTGTCAAGTCACAACCTGTGACAGAGCCACCACAATGCTGACCATGCTGCTGCATGGGAACCTTCTGGCCATACAATCCTGTCCATGCTGACCAGGAGCTGGTCAAGCTGGAGAGGCCATCCAGCACCCAAATGATATTGGCCTATTGACCTGGTGCAGGGCACTGCCCGGATGCCCAGCTTGGCATGGGTTGCGTGCTGAGGTGCAACTTGTTGCTCCCACAGGGATGAATGGGTTGGGTAACCAGCAAACTATCACCAATGTTCATGCACTGGCTGGCATCTCCATCAGTGCTGCTAGGAGGTGATTTGGGTGACAGCGCATCATGACTATGCAGGCACATTCAGCATCCCATGCAATGTGCACCTATGTATGCAAGTGCTTACTGGCACTTGCTCTCATTCAGCTCTGGCTCCTCATATGGCTTATTTCTTCATTAAACTCTGATACTGTTTCTTTGCCGCATGGCACCACAAACATTGTATTCACTTGTTCTGTATTGTACTTGCATAAAAAAAGTAACTTGTTCTAGCAGTGACAATGTGTTTTTATTTGTGGGTTACAACACCACCTATACCTCACCATATATCTACTTTCTGCTGTTTACTTGAGTACATGGTGAATCATTAGCAGGTAATATCTATCTGTCATCATTTTCAAATGATCCCTATTTTACACTGCACTTAGAATGTTGAAATGCTGTTGCACATGCTGACCATGCTGCTGCGCGGGAACCTTCTGGCCATGTGAAATGCTGTTCAGCCACATTAAGAGTGTTTCTTGGTGTGTGGGATCTTTTAATGAACATAATGCCATCTGAAGCTATAAACATTCTGCAGTCCAGTACTAGTGTACATAAGCCACTTAATGTAGGAATAATTTTTCTAGTTTAAAGAAACTCAAAAATATCGAATTTTAGAATTCTTTACATGGTGCAGCTTTTTCACACTAAGTAAAAAAAGTTGTGTGTGTGTGTGTGTGTGTGTGTGTGAGAGAGAGAGAGAGAGAGAGAGAGAGAGAGCAAGTATGACTTGCACTCCCAGGGTTCTGTACAAACTTAATTGTGTGTATAGGTTGTTCATCCCAATGATTTTTGCCTGTTGTCAATATCAATACTGACAAGATATCAGTCCCAGGAGATCCAAACTTTTGAGTGTGTTTCAAATTAAATTCTAAATTTTTGTACAATTTCACATTTGCTATAGTAATTTTTATGCATTTTATTAATTTTGGAGTTATACTAACATGCTATGCTGATTGGTGATTGCAGATGCATTACTTCATCTGCCCTTGTCCCTGCTGTGATTACTGCTAAGACTTGACAGAAGTCTCAACACAAGAAAACAGTACAGCCAGCTGTAGGGATGTTATTGTTACACGAGTGTTGAATTGTTCTGTGGAAGGGTTATATTTTATGGGATATTGAAACCCCTTCTCAAACAAGGGAAGTGGAATCCTGCATCAGTTACCAATATTTATCAGCTTTGAAGCATTACAGATGCTGTACATGTAGGTACAGACTGTCAGGGAACATTTGTATGTAGAATGAGCAGTTCACAAAGGATCTGTGATGCTAGTACTGGCATGGCATGGTAGTTTGGCAGCATTACACCTATCACAGCTAGATGGCAAAGACATTACTTTCACAGTGGCAGATCACTTCACTTAATCGTACCCCAGCCAATAACCATAAAATATTTGTAAGTTATATACAAAAGCCTTCCTCATGAATCAGTCCACCTGTTCCTGAAAACCAGATCAAAATCCCAACAGTAGGTCATGAGATTTTTGATGGATTATGAATACAATGTAAGGTAGTGATGGCAAAAAAGTGATCTAATTGTAAATTAACAATTTTCAATTTTTTTTCCATTTACTTGTACTGTGAAACTTTGCTCCTTGCCAAATTTCATGATTCTTGGTCAACTGGCAGTACCCTACAGGTTTTGAAGAGTGAGTTTGCAAGTATTAAAATATGTGACATAAATGCCCATATCTTTTTATTGCATTGACTTAGAAGCTTAAATTTTTTACACTGCCAAGGAACCATAGTCCTTTGTACAGTGGTGGATACATATGAGAGCCATGCGGAGCACGCAGCCCCCTCTTCCAGGGTTGCCCGCATTGCTACCCGTGCTTTCCCACCAGTCAGCCCATATGGTATTCGTTTGTTTCTTTCGTCAGTCGACTCGACTGAATCGAGTTATCAAGTAGTTGTAGTTTCCTATGTAGCACACGTGTTGATGTCATCATATTTTATACATTTCTGTCTGGCACATAGATAGCTAACGCATTGCTACAAGAAAAGTCGCGGCCATTCTAATGACGCCGATACATTATTTTGTATGCCATTTGTTTGAGAAAAGTCACAAATATTCTACTGTTTTCTTGTACAAAGAGTCTTTGATACATAGCATTATAAATACTGACTATTTGCCCAACAGGAAGCTAGTTCACATTCAGAAGCATAACCAATTTGCCAAGAATAATAGGCACATAGAATTCATATAAGATTAACATCAACAAAAGCAAAATGAGGATAATGGAATGTAGTTGAATAAAATCAGGTGATGCTGAGGAAATTATATTAGGAAATGAGACACTTAAAGTAGTAAAAGAGTTTTGCTATTTGGGGAGCAAAATAACTGATGATCGTTGAAGTAGAGAGAATATAAAATGTAGACTGGCAATGGCAAGGAAAGCGTTTCTGAAGAAGAGAAATTTGTTAACATCGAGTATAGATTTAAGTATTGGGAAGTCGTTCCTGAAAGTATTTGTATGGAGTGTAGCCATGTATGGAAGTGAAACATGGACGATAAATAGTTTGGACAAGAAGAGAATAGAAGCTTTTGAAATGTGGTGCTACAGAAGAATTCTGAAGATTAGATGGGTAGATCACATAACTAATGAGGAGGTATTGAACAGAATTGGGGAGAAGAGGAGTTTGTGGCACAACTTGACTAGAAGAAGGGATCGGTTGGTAGGACATGTTCCGAAGCATCAAGGGATCACCAATTTAGTATTGGAGGGCAGCGTGGAAGGTAAAAATCACAGAGCAAGACCAAAAGATGAATACACTAAGCAGATTCAGAAGGATGTAGGTTGCAGTAGGTACTAGGAGATGAAGAAGCTTGCACAGGGTAGAGTAGCATGGAGAGCTACATCAAACCAGTCTCTGGACTGAAGACCACCACCACCACCACCACCACCACCACCACCACCACCACCACCACCACAACAACAACAACAACAACAGAATTCATCATTTAAGGAAGAGAACCACAATTCTAACTTTTTTTATATCGTAAGATGGCATTGTCTTGTATACGTGTATAATCAGTTTAAATAAAACTTTCTTAAACTCTGCATGTGACAGTAAAAGTAAAGGAAGCTCAAAATATCTTTAGTGCCCCCTCCTTGAGGTTTTCCTGTATCCACCACTGCCTTAGTATGTGATACAAATTTCAACTTGATACTTCTTCTGAGAAAAGAGGGTCTTAGCAGTTGGACAGACAGACCAACAGACAGACAATAAATGAGCCTACAAAGGTTCTGTTTTTACCAAGTGAGGTACAGCACCCTAAAAATAAAGAGGGATGTCAAAATTAGAAATGTGGCTATCATTCAGTGCTACATCTATGGAATATGTGTGGATTGAAGAGGTCTATGCTGTGTGCCACTACTTTCTTAAAATTTAAGCCCATTTTAAGTGAATTAAAGTATCTGAGAGACAATAAAAACAGTCTATAAAAAAGTCAACAAAAGGCAACTATCTCTTCAGCTCTCCCATATAGAAGGTACCTTTAATCATCAAAATTCATCAGTGGTTGAAGGCACATACCTGCGCTAAATCTGCGATTGACTGGCTTCTATAAAATGGGTGACATATTCTGTCTGCTGGACCAACACTTGAGCCAGACATCCTCTTTGTCCTGATAAGAGTACTTGGTCGTGATGTTGTAGCATTTTCTACCTCAAGTTGAACATCATATGGAGAAGCATAGCTAAGAATAGTCAGTGCATCTTCAAACACCATGTGGCGAAAACTGATGCGGACGCTATCAATCCTGTCACCTGTAAATGAAGTACAAATTAAGGTTTTTAGACTCTTCTAAATTACTATGAGCTAATAATAAATTCATGATAATTCTTTATTTGAAATTAATTTCAAGTTTAGTAATGACTTTCAATTAGATTCAGTCACATAGGAACTTTGTGATGCAAAGTGAAAATCATTTATGTGATGTCTATAACACCTAATATAGCTGGACATTTTAATTTATGTTCCCTGTGACTTCCCAAGTAAGAATTAAGCTCCAATGGTTCCTGTATCAGTGTATAGCCTAAAAATAAAGAAGGTTGTCCAAATTCTTAAAAATATGGCAATAATTCTGTGCTACATCTATGGAATACATTTGGTTTATGCTCCATATCACTACTTTCCTAAAATTTAACTGTATCCCAAGTGAATTAAAGGATCCAGTTGAATTGAATTTCCAGGAAATATTTTATTGTAGAACATCAAGGGCTAGAACAGGCTAGAATAGTGATACTGAATATGAGCTTTTTTGTTGCAGGTGCACCTCTCTATTACACCACGTGTCACTTTACTGGATGGTTCTGTCAGTAAAATTGTCAGATCATAAAGGTAGCAGATCAGGATTTGGGTACCAGGCTAGAATCTCAGTTCAAAATTCCTGCCTTTTGCAGTCATTGCACCAAAATTAGATCATATGAACATGTCTCTAGCTCACTAACACATGATTGACTCATTATTCAACTTGTCATGGGCTCATATCATTTTTGTGGTCACCCACTAAATTTAACAACATTAAAGTTAACAGGAAAACTGTCACCATGATAAAATTATACTACTTCCTCAATTATATTAAATAACTGGTGTGTACCTCTCATTGCTGTTTCAACATATATATGACAATCCTGAGATGTGTCATACAGTAATTACATCCATGCTGTAAGATAAAGGGCTGCTTATGATAAACATTGCAACTTATCACACAGCCAGCAGGAATCTTCAATCATTGAAAGTATATAACATTATAATTTCAAACAGTGGAAAATTCAGGATGGAATGTAGCAAATTTATGAAATGGAAAGTTGCTACACACCATATAGTGGAGATGCTGAGTCACAGATAGGCACAGCAGAAAGACTATCATAAAATAAGTTTGTGGCCAACAAGGCCTTTGTCAAAAATAGATGACAGACACACGCACAAGACTTAAAGAAATGCAATTCACACACACATGACCACAGTCTCTGGCAGCTGAAGCCAGAATCTTATAATTTACAGAAGTAGTGACTTATGATTGCAGGTTTTTAATTTTAGTGTGAATATCTTGACATTGTCAGTTCTTAAAGAGGACGTTGGCACAGTGTTTAGCACACTGGACTCGCATTCAGGACAATGATGGATAAAATCCATGTCTGACTATTTAGATTTTCCTTGATTTCCCTAAATTGCTTCAGGCAAATGCCAGGATGTTTCCTTTGAAAGTTCAAGGCTGATTTCCTTTTCCATCATTCCTAACCTGAGCTTGTGCTCCATCTCTAATGACCTTATTGTTGACAGGATGTTAAATGCTAATCTCTACCTCCTCAGTTCTCATGGGGGCCTGTTTCAGACCTTTGTACCAAGTATATCAGCTGCAGTGCTACTTGCCTTACTTATGGACAAAATAGCAAACAGTGTCAGAGCTAACCATGATGAGCTGCTTTTGCCAAAGAACACTCCAGACATAACGTCAGTCAACTAGGTCACAGCAATGGAAATTTGTACATGATGAAGTAAAAATCTGTTAATGAACTCATGACATGATATTGTGCTCAATGCTACCTCTAATGTAACACTACATCATGAATGGAACATGTATAGTACTGCACCTGTTGTTATGCAACAGACCAAAAATTCTAAATATCTTGTGACAAAAACATACCAGCAAATAACAACTGAAGTTCAGCTGTCAACACAGCAAATAAAATTACCTTCCAATCTCAACAGTAAATTGTAACAAACCATTATACATGATGTGCCAATAAAAATTTGTCAAGAGTCTGAAATCTGCAGCATCATAATGTTACCTTCTTAATACAAGAATTAACACATGTGTCACAAAATCCATATTACCTTGCTGTCACCAAAGTGAAAACCAATTATATCAAGAAGACATGATAACTTATACTTATAAGATTGTTAACAAAATCATGCAGGTAGCAACTCATTCAATGAATGGTTATCTGCCAAGCTATTAAGATGCCAAAGGATTGACACTATGCAAAATATGTACAACATCTTTGGCTATGACCTAAAACACAATTAAAATTATTGAATGGAATGTGAGATCTATCAATATCAACAGAGAAAGTCAGATGAATTGTACGCATAGCACATAGACATTTGAATGGCTGTATGTAAATCATTCATTCATGTATCAAGTTTCTTCTATCCCATCAGAAAGGGGAAACTCCTTCAAGGCTAAATTAAATTATAGAAGGAGTGAAATGTGCTTTAAGTCAAATGAACAGTTGTACATGACAACCCCCCCCCTTACACCCCCCCTCCCCCATAAACCACGGACCCTGACAAAGTCAGATGGCTTGCATTCCTCCGTGATACAGATAGCCATACTGTAGGCATCAGAGGGATATCTAATTTAAGACCAGATTAACACATGGTTCTTGAAGAGGGGCAGTAGTGTTTTCAGTAGTTGCAAGGGGACTGGTTTGGACAAATGACTGATCTGGCCTTGTAATATAAACCAACAAGTGCTTATTACGAAACTTCCTGGCAGATTACAACTGTGTGCGAGACTGGGACTCCAACCTCAGACCTTTGACTTTTGTGAGTTAAGTGGGATAACGACTGAGCTATCCAAGCACAACTCATGTCCTGCTCTCACAGCTGGCCATGTAAGTACTGTGAGTGACTGAAAGCAAGGGGAAATTACAGCCATATATTTCCTGGGAACCTGCAGCTATACTATACGGCCTACAATTACTGATGATGGAATTTTCTTGGCTAAAATATTTCAAAGGTAGACTAGTCCCCTCCTCTGGACCGCTAGGTGGGGACTACTCAGGAGAAAAGAACTACCATTTTATGGATCTGAAAAAAAGGATAGTAGATCCTTTAATCAGATAAGTAGGATTGCCCTTAAGCTACTCTTTTTAATCACTCAAAGACTCAGCTCAAATTGCCTGATAGATTTAAATATTCTGTAGTAGTACTCATCTACAACATTGGAAGTAAGAAAATCATCGTTAATTACAGATCTACACTGATGGAAAAAATTGCAACACCAAAGAATAAATAATGTAGAGTAAAGAAATTTCAGTAATACATTTGACTAGGTAACATATTTGAGTAATTAACATTGCAAGATCACAGATTAATAAAAGGATGAGATAAGCCATTGCAAATGTGAAATACTGGTACAGTAATAACTTGTGTAACTGCAAGAATGTTGAACACAAGAATGCAAATGCGCATCATTGTGTTGTACAGCTGTCAGATGTCAGTTTGTGGGATGGAGTTCCACTTGATCCGTCAATACAGGGATGGTTAATGCTGGTTGTGGGTGACACTGGAGTTGTTGTCCGATGATTCCCCCAATGCATGCTTGAATGGAGACAGATATGGTGATTGAACAGGCCAAGGCAACAAGTCAACACTCTGTACAGCATGTTGGGTTATAACAGTGGTACGTGGGTAAACGTTATCATGTTGGAAAACATCCCATGGAATGCTGTTCATGAATGGTGGCACAACAGGTTGAATGAAAGATTAATATACAAATCTGAAGTCAAGATGTATGAAATAACTATAAGAGTGCTCCTGCTGCCATACAATATTGCACCCCAGACCAGAACTCCAAGTGTAGGTCCAGTGTGTTTAGCATGCAGACTGGTTGGTTGCATGCCCTCAACTGGCTTCCTTCTAATCAACTTGAGGCCATCACTGGCAATGAGGCAGAACCAGCTTTCATCAGAAAACACAGCAGACCTCCACCCTGCCCTCCTATGAGTCTCACTTGACACCACTGAAGCCACAAAAGGAGTTAGTTTGGGGTCAGACGAATGCAAGCTACAGGCCATCTGGCTCAGAACTGTCCTAGAAGTAACTGATTTGTAACTATCCATTGAATTAATGTGGTGCCAACTGCTGCTTAATTTGCTGTTGCAGATGGAGTACGATGTGCCAGAGCTATGTGCTGAACATGATGGTCTTTCCTCTTGGTAGTGCACATGGCCATTCAGAGTATGGTCTTCTTGTGACTGTACATCCCCAGACCGTGCTGCCAGCAATCATGTACAGTGGCTAAGTTCCTGAAAAAGTCTTTCCGCAATATTGCAGAAGGAACATCCAGCTTGTCATAGCCCTATTACATGATATAATCAAAACTCGGTGAGGTGTTGATAATAGCATATTAGTCATCTCAAAGGCATTCTTGACATATCTAATCTTAAAGGTAACTGATGTTCAGACCATCTGAGCATGTATTTAAAGCAAATATGATTTGCATCCTCATAATGGCACTAAAGCGCCACTCTTATGTGACTGGTGTGAAATTTGAGTAGACATCATCTTTCAGATGTAGAAATACGTAACTCCTTCTCGGTGTTGTGATTTTTTTTTTTTTTTTTTTTCGTCAGTGTATTTCCACTTTTATCAAAAACAATCAATACGTTGGCAATAACAAACTTTAAATTGCAGGTAAACTTATGAATGTGGAGGTGTACGCATCTATGTTAGAAGTAATGTTAAATCTAAGGAGGTAAAACTTAGCAAGGTGAAGTGCACAGAAAAAAATTTTGAATGTTGTATTTCCGAACTTACAGACTGTCAAACTATTATTGCTTGCATCCATAGGTCCCCATCGGCTGACTTTACCCAGTTATTATATTATATAGATGATCTTTTAAATGAATTGAGAGGCAGGTCAAAATGCACAATATTTCTTGGGGATTTTAACATTAATTTTAACAAAGGTAAAAAGAACAAGGTACAATTATTAAATCTATTTAACACATACAACATGCAACCTACAGTGCAGGAATTTACCAGATATGGGGATGGATCTGAAACAACACTTGATCAGATATGTACCAACAAACAAAGCTGTGAGTACAGTGTTGAAGTAACAGATACAGGTTTTTTTGACCATATGGCTTTAAAAATGATAAGGAATAAGAACAATAAGAAATACACAGTCACTAAAAAATATGCACAAAGAAGACTTATTAATGCAAACAACATAAGGGTATTTAATAGTATGCTAAAAAGGGTGCAGTGGGGCATAGCACAAATTGATGATGCAGACAAAAAGTATGACAGTTTTCTCGCTGATTATAAATATTGCTACGATGTAGTATTCCTGTTAAAAAGAACTGAAGTCAGTGAGAAGACAAACACATGGGTAGCACAAGGGATTAAAAAATCAGCAACTTCCCTTAGAAACCTAAGCAAACATGCTAAAATAAAAACAACAATAAAAGCATACTACAGGAAATATAGAAGGGTCTATAGGAAAGTTTTACATAGAGTAGAAAGGCTAAGCAATGATTTATACATTGATAAGGGAAGCAATAAGTCAAAATCAATGTGGAAGGTTATAAACAATAGCATAGGAAAATGTAAAACCAAGACCCATAATTTCAAAATTAAAAGTGAGGGTAAAGTGATAGAAGATGCTCAACAGGTAGCCAATATATTCAATGAACATTATGTGAACATAGCACCGAACCTAATTAAAAGTCTGTGCAATTCAAACAACAAAAACACAAAAGTACCAACTTGTGAAAAGACAATGTTTCTGTACCCAGTAACAGAATGTGAAGTTACAAATGCTATTAATAAACTAAAAAATAAAATGCCTTGTGATATTGGTGGAATTTCAGACAAGGTAATCAAACATAGTTCTACCCGTATATATACTCAACTAACTGACATTATTAATACTGACTAATGCTCAAAATGGGTTTAGAAAGAACAGATCCACAGAAACAGCAGTCTTCCAATTCATGAAAATGGTTCTAAATGCCTTGGACAAGAACGAATTAAGTTGCAGAATATTCTTAGGGTTATATAAAGCATTTGATTTAATCAGCCATGACTTATTGCTTATGAAACTAGAATGTTATGGGGTCCGGGGACTTGCCTTCAAATGGTTCAAGTCTTATCTCTCTGACAGACAACAGAAAGTACAAATACGTCATGAAGGCAAAGAGTATCTTCCAGATTTCAAAAAAACTAGCTATGGAATGCCCCAGGGTTCCGTGTTAGACCCTCTGTTGTTCTTGGCGGGCATAAACATTTTGCCAAACCAACTGACAGTTGCAGAACGTTGATGTTTGCTGATAACACTAGCATTTTTATAAAAGGATACAATGAGGATGATGTACAGCAGAGTGTGTCTAGGACAATAAATGAGACAGGAAAATGATTTAGTGATAATGCTTTGATCATAAATAAGGATAAACCAGTATTGATGAATTTCAGTAATATTAAAAGTGAAGCTAGAAGAAGAGTAAAAGCTGAGTTAGGGAACTATTTTATTGCACAAGCTCCAAACACAAAATTCGTCAGTATATGGGTGGAGGAGAACTTGAGATGGGAAAAGCATCTAGAAGTTTTGAGTAAAAAATTAAGCAAATGCTGTTATGTGCTAAGAATGCTTCGGGAATGTTGCAACACTGAATCATTGCTGTATGCCTATTATGCTTACATGAACAGTTTACTTAGATATGGTGTGATCTTCTGGGGAAGTACAGATACGGCAAAACAAGCTTTCAAACTTCAAAAAAGGGCTATTAGAATAATGAAAGGAGTTCCCTGCAGAGTGTCATTCAGGGACATATTTAAAGAATTTTTTTAAAAAAATGACTCTTCCTAGCTTATACATCTATGAATGTGTATGCCTCCTGAAAACTCACCAGGAATTTTCAACATTAAATAAACGGGTTCATAACCATGAAACAAGGAACAGGGGTGATTTTCACAGACACACCCACAAAGGAGCACTCTACCAAAAAAGTGTAAACTACCAGCCCAAAATACTTTTTAGTACTTTGCCTTCTAAAATAAAGAAAATTAAAGAATTTCATATATTCAAGATAGATCTTAAACAATTTTTACTAACACATAGTTTTTATAGCATTGAAGAATATCTGAATATGGAAAAGTAATATTATTTATATGTACTGATATAAAATATTTGTATTTATTATCCAAGTTTTTGAAACAAATTAAAGATAAGAAACTATACTGTAATTGACTACATCCATGCAATGTCTATTGTTAATGGATGAATAAAAGAGATTGATTAATTGATGTATGAAAAGTGTTTAGAAAGTGGTATATGGTAAAACAAAGATTAACTTAACTAAGGTGAAGTTAACAAATGCCTCTGGGTTTGATTTTCAGAAAGGATTCTCCACAGCAAAAGAAATACAAGGTCTTACAGATTAAGTCTAAGCACGGGTAAACAAGAAAAGTTATCCTGTTGATATATTTTGTAGCCTTATCAAAGCCTTTCAACATGTTGACCACAAAATTCTGTTTGACAAACTGAAATGTTATAACATTAGTGGTATCCATCTTGCATGGATGGAGTCTTAGTTTCATAAGGAAAACTGAGGATCTCCTTGACAGACTGTGATAAAAGCATGAAATTAACCTCAAAATGGGAGGGACTTAACATTTTGGATTACCCATGGATCACAAGAGGTCCATTTTTGTTCTTAATCTATGTAAATGAACTTCTAGTTACTTTAAAGGGTAGTTAAGTAACTAGTATGTTTGTTGGTGACACAAGCATGTTATTCAATGCTCCATGCTCAACTTAAGCAGACAGATGGAAGCTGATGAAACCTACAACAAGTTCAAAGCAAACATTTTAAGATGTAATCTCACAGAAATTCATATTAACTAGTTTTAACAAGTCAGAAAAAAAGAAAAGGAAAGACAAAGACAACCTAGCACCAGACACAGACATTAATAGTCATATGCTACATGAAAAATTCACTACATGTAATATTTCTTGGGGTCCAGTTGGATCACACATTACAATGGAGTGAACACATTGATAAACTAACCAAGGAGCTGAATTAAGCTTAGAAATGTGAATCATTGTGAAATGTGATTTATTAGTCTCATTATATACATTGTACAGATCATATTATCTGTTCTACAGGAGACACGTCAAGTTTAGCAAAAATATAATGTATAATTATTTACAGACATTCTTTCTACACTATTTTTAGGATAATGCAACACTACAATATTTACTATAAATTAACAGTTTACCAATTTCCCTTGTTGTACACAGACAACACTGCAATATTAGCTACAGATTTTTATTGTCCAAAGTGTCAGACTGTCTTCCATGAATTTGTCAGTGGTATAGTAACTTTTCTCTGTTAAAATACTTTGGAGTAAAATTTTCAGCAAACCAAGGTCCACTGTTAATATGTTTCTTCCTTTTAATTTGCTATTTATTTTTAGCCCCATTTCAGTGGTGTCTGAGCATAAAGCTTTAAGTGATACAAAGGAAATTTGAAGTTTTCCTTGTGATGAGTACCATAGCTGTGCTTAAAATGGAACATTTGAAGATTATGTTGATTATTATACACAAAAACCAAAATTTCAAAAATGTACACTAAAGTAATTGTTAATATTTTTAATTTCTTGAACAATGGGTGACGTGACTCATTTTTGTGGGTGGCACACATGTTTCTTCTGAAGAAGTGGTCTTCCAATTTAAACTTTTATTGATGTTTAGTCCCAAGAATTTCACATAGCTCACTTCTGTCATCATTTGATTATTATGGGCTATTTGTACAGGACATATTGCTGACAAATTAGAGACAAATTGCATTATCTGGGTCTTAGTGACATTGAACTTCAGTCCATTTTTATGGAATGAGGATTCCAGTTTCCCCAGAACATTTTCTTTATTATCTGGAATCTTTTCTATTGTATCATTTTCTATCAGGACTGAGGTGTCAACTGTGAACAAGACTGAGTGAGCATGAATATTTAATGATAAAGCATTGATATGCAGCAAGAACATGTAAGGACCCAGTACTGAGCCCTGTGGAACTCTTTGGGAAATTGTTTTCCATTCAGAGTGGTAGTTAGCTGAATTTGATGTTAAAATAAATCTTTGTTTCGTTTCTGTCAGATAAGAGTTGAACCACCCTAATGCAGTATCTTTGATCCCATAGCTCTTCAGTTTGTGAAGTAATAATGAGAGGTTCACCGAGTCAAAGGCATTCGTTAAATCACAGAATATTCCTGAGACTTTTGTACCCTGGTCTAGTGATGTGCTTATTTCTTCTGTAAATTCTCTGATTTTAGAAAAAACAGGAAGGAGAGAGATAGGCTGGTAGTTTCCCATATCATCTGATGATCCCTTTTTAAATTATGGGTTAATCTCTGAATATTTTAGGACATACGCGAAAGAACCATGTTCAAAGGACTGGTTTACAATAAGTCAGTGGGTATGAAATAATATGGCGTAATGCCTTGATTACTGTGAACGGTATTCCCCCCCCCCCCCCCCCCCCCCCCATCCAGCTCAATTTTTGTTTTTTAATGATAATATTGTGTCTTCCACATCTTTCTGAGTGATTTTTCTGAATTTTTTAAAAGAAATGTTTTGTATGTCGTCTCTATGCCTGAAAATCATATTGTCCTGATGGGCTGCCATGTCTACGTCAGATTTTGCTGTATTGACAAGGAAATCATTGAAGCAGTTTGACATTTGAACTCGATTTAAAATAATATAACCCTAAAACCTAATTTGAGAAAATTCTTGACTTTTAACATCGACTCCCAACTCTGATTTCACAACAGAACAGACTGCCATTGTTTTATTTCTTTGTTTGTTTATGAATATACTATTTGCCAGTATAATTTTTTTGAATATAGTCTTATAGCACTTAATATAAGTTACAAAATTAGGGTTTCTATTTACTATTAGCTCATTGTGCACCTGTCTTTCTGGCACTTGAAATTTTTATGCCTGGCGTAATCCAATTTCGTTTGTTCCTATCTTTTGATAAGATTTTGGGGGAAATGTTTACACCCCAAAAACAATTTAGAAATTTATCAAAATTTTTGTTACTTGAATCACAGTGGTCTAAATGCCAACTTATAACACTTAATTTATCACAAAACAACTCTAAATTTACTTTGCTAAATTCCTTCTTATATAAGATTCATATTTTAGTTTCTCTGGTGTAGGGAGCTCTATAAACAAAGGTGAGTGATCCAATATCCCTAGATCTAGGTAAAACTAGTAATTTGTAATAATATTAGCCTATGTATGCAGGTTGCTGAGTGGAAGTTTTCTCTAGTGCACGTAGTAAACTTTAGCTTGATACCATAGTTTTGGATTAAATCGCGAAATTTTTCAATGTCACTGCTTTCAATTAATGTATTAAAGTTGAATCCTCCTGCAATCACAATCTTTTTCTTGCTTCCTCTTTTAAGTTTATCTAAGAGATGTTGAAATTTTTCTAAGAACAAATTAGTAGCAGAACTCTCAAGAATTCTGTAAATTGATATTATCACAGTATTTAAATCACACAGCTTTCAAAAATACATTCTTCATTTAGGTAACTAAAATCTCCTTTCAAATTTTTACAGTTTCCATTTTGGATCACCACTTTTGTTTTCTCGCCCTTTTCGGAAGTTTTCAGTTTCCCTTGCTTTTAATGATTCTGCGGATGTCTACGATCATTTTGCTGAAAGTTGTTGAACCTAACCTATTCAAGTGTAGCCCATGCTTTCCCAGACAATTACCACCTCCAAATTTGTTTGAGCCTACAAAAATTGCATCCGACTTGTCTCACTGTTCCCCGCTTCCACTGTTATCTTATTTATGTATGTATCACTTACTGACCTTCTGCGTAAAATTGCACTGATGACAATTTTCGAATTTGCGAATTTGCAAACACAGTTTTTGCTGAGAGCATCAAGTTCCATGTTTCACTGATTATTTCTTCCTCACTTCTGTTCCAGATGGAATTTGTTCCGGCATGAATGAAAACACCTTCGGATTTGTCCTTTTCTTCATTTCCACATTCAGTTTCATTTCGTTTCGAATTTAGAATATTTTGAAAGTGTCTGCTGATCTCATGCGATCGGGCTCCGGGACAAACATCGATTTCACAGCTAGGAGCTGTAACATTTTTTAGTATGGAGTCGCCAACAACAAGAAAGTCCCTTTTTTCAATCGGTTTTGCTGCGGCTCTTCCACGTTTGTCCTTTTTGTAGGTCACTGTTTCCCATTTATATTTGTATACAGATAATCCGGTGCAGTCTCAAACAATGTCTTTCCTTTTCATCACATCTGGTAAGTCTCTCCTGATCCGGGGTTGTGAGTGACTTTTCCGAACAATACCCATTTTCGTAAAACTCTCCAATCCATTTCATCCACCTTTCTTCTTTCCCCTTCAACACGTCTGCTGCAAGAAGGAACCTCTGGTCCTGAAAGCTTTCTTAAGTGAAATCTCTTTTTTTTTATGTATGTGTGTGTGTTCTCATGTCGCTGCTTGGTGAATAGATTTTTTTATCTATCCAATTACATTGGAATATTTTGTTTGTTTTCAGGTACTTGCCTGCAATTCTAGTACACATCAAAATCCCCATATCCAAGGTCAGTTCAAGATCATTTTTCCATACAAGTAAATTATCATTTGATCCCAAACTCCCATTTGCCGTCATACACTTTAACCTGTATCAGTGTTTGCTATAAATTGTGACATGCACTGTATACAAATCTTGTAATTGGGCACCCTTGGGGTCCATTTCAGCTTGGCACCCAAGTGGCCACTGCTAACTGTGATACAACCCACTGCACAAATCTTACAGTTATGGAACTTGTCGTGTCCTTCACGTGACGTCTTGTTTTCCTTGGGTTCCTTGGGCCTTAAAGTGACCCTGTCCATGGAGAACTGCAGGAAATAGCTAGATGGCTGAAAGCAACATAGGGCAACCCATCTCCACTTAATCAATGTACTACACTTTTTTTACTCCTCTAGCAGCGTGCTACAATTCATAGCATGGGAATTTAAATGAGAACCACAACTGCAGACACATACATACAAACCAAATAATAAGTTTATTAAAACTTCATGAGCAGTCCTAGCAAGGATGTGGCACTGATGAGGAATGTTCCCAGAATGAATGGATGAGTATTCAAAGTAAAAATAGATGATCAGAAGAAGGATAAATTCAACAAATGGGAAACTGAGTAGAAATCTGTAAAGAGAGATACAATGTGAAGGTTTCAACATCTACATTCACTCCTACACCTCACAAGACACTGTGTGATGTGTGAAAGAGGGTTCTTCTTCTACCATTAATCCTTGTTCCGTTCATGACTGGTGCACAGGAAACACCTGTAGTAATTCTAATTTTTATGATATTCTCATCGTTGTCCATTTAATACTTATGTGAGAGGAATTAATATATTTTCAGGTCCTTCTTGAAACCTACGCTCTCACAATTTCAACATTAAATCTCTCGGTGATACCTATCATCTTTCTTGTAACATCTGTCACTAGACTTTGTTGAACATCTCTATAATGCTCACATGTTTACAAAAGAATCCCATGATAAATCGTGTCATTGTTCATTGTCTCTTCTCTATGTCTTCCATTAATACAATAGGAACTCCAGTCTTATGAACAATGAGCAGCAATTGGTCAAACAAATTTTTTGAGTGCTACTTCTTCTGTAGATGAACTACATTTACGTAAATTTCTTCAGATGAGTCCCAGCCTGCCATCTGCTGTTCCTACAACTGGTTTCACACTGAAGAGTCAAAGGAACTGGTATAGGCATGCATATCCAAATACAGAGACATGTAAACAGGCAGAATAAGGAGCTGCAGTCGGCAACGCCTATAAAAGACAACAAGTCTCAGGCGCAGTTGTTAGATTGGTTATTGCTGCTACAATGGCTGGTTATCAAGATTTAAGTAAGTTTGAATGTGGTGTTATAGTCGACGGATGAACGATGGGACACAGCATCTCTGACGTATCAATGAAGTGGAGATTTTTCCGTACGACCATTTCACGAGTGTACCGTGAATATTCAGAATCTGGTACAACATCAACTCTCTACTACCACTGCGACCGGAAAAATATCCTCCAAGAATGGGACCAATGATGACTGAAGAGAATCACTCAACATGACAGAAGTGCAACTGTTCCGCAAATTGCTGCAGATTCCAATACGGATGGACGTGTACAGGTATGGAGACAGCCTCATCAATCCATGGACCCTGCATGTCAGCAGGAGACTGTTCAAGCTGGTGGAGGCTGTGTAATCGTGTGGGGGGCCCCTGATACATTTAGACATGACTCTGATAGGTGGAACGTACATAAGCATCCTGTCTTATCACCTGCATCGATTCATGTCCATTGTGCATTCCGATGGACTTGGGAAATTCCAGAAGGACAATGTGACACTTCACAAGCCCAGAAGTGCTACAGAGTGGCTCCAGGAACACTCTTATGAGTTTAATCACTTCCGCTGCCCACCAAACTCCCCAGACATAAACAGCATTAAGCATATTTGGGATATCTTGCAATGTGCTTCAGAAGAGAAAACCACCCCCTCATACTCTTACGGATTTATGGAAAGCCATGCAGGATTCATGGTGTCAATTCCCTCCAGCACTACTTCAGACATCAGTCGACTCCCTGCCACGTCATTTTGCGACACTACCGTGTGCTCGCGGAGACCTACATGATATTAGGCACGTGTATCAGTTTCTTTGGCTCATCAGTGTATACTGTCAGTATCCGTTAGGTCTCTCTGGACAGTTACTTCTAGGCGTTTTATGTTCACACTGCTTCTAGGCTAATGGTCAGTAACGCAATCTAACAATAGAAGTTCTTCAATTATTTATGGACAATACACTACATTTATAGGTATAAATCCAGGGCCATCTGACTATCCTTACACAGTCATCGACACTCTGCAGACCTTCCTGCATTTCGCTACAGTCTTCTGGCGTTGCGACCTTCCTGAAGATTATAGCATCATCTGCATCTGCACCTACATGACTACTCTGAAGTTCATATTTAAGGGCCTGGCAGAGCGTTCTTCAAACCAACTTTATATATTTCTTCTATCCTAGTACTCCCAAACGTCGCATGGGGAAAACTAACAGTTAAACCTTTCTGTGTTAGCTCTGATTTCTATTATTTTATTAGTGTGTATTTCTCCCTACATACATGGTCAAGAACAAACTATTTTCGCATTCGGAGGAGAAAGTTGGTGACTGAAATTTCGTGAGAAGATCTCGTCGCAACGAAAAAGTTCTTGGTTCAACAACTGCCACCCACACTGTGGCATTCTTCCCCTATTTCACGATAGTAAAAAACGAGCTGCCCTCGTTTGAACTTTTTCGATGAACTTCGTCAATCATACCTGGAAAGAAGCCCTTAGCGTGTAGCAATACTGCAGAGGAGGTCGGACAAGCGTAGTTAAGGGAGTCTTTTTTGTATATCCGTTGCCTCTTCTAAGTGTTCTACCATTAAAATGTAGTCTGATTCGCCTTCCCCACAACATTTTCTATGTAATCGTTCCCATTTAAGTTGTTCCTAATTGAAATCATTACTTATTTAATTACACTGGACTCGCATTCGGGAGGACGACGTTTCAGTCGCGCGTCCGGCCATCCTGATTTAGGTTTTCCGTGATTTCCTTAAATCGCTCCAGGAAAATGCCGGAGTGGTTCCTCTGAAAGGGCATGGCCGACTTCCTTCCCCGTCCTTCCTTAAACCTATGAGACCGATGACGCCGGCCGCGGTGGCCGAGCAGTTCTAGGCGCTACAGTCTGGAACCGCGCGGCCGCTACGGTCGCAGGTTCGAATCCTACCTCGCGCATGGGTGTGTGTGATGTCCTTAGGTTAGTTAGGTTTAAATAGTTCTAAGTTCTAGGGGACTGATGACCTCAGAAGTTCGGTCCCATAGTGTTCGGAGCCATTTGAACCATTTTTTTTAGACCGATGACCTCGCAGTTTGGCCTCTTCCCCCAAACAACCCAACCCAACTTATTTAGTTGAACTGACAGGCCTTAGATTTGTGTGGTGTATAGTATAACCGAAATTTAATTGGTTCCTTTTAGTGCTCATGTGGATGAGCTACCACTTTTCATTATTCAAGGTCAATTGCCGCTTTTTGCACCATACGGTATCTTGTTTAAATCATTTTGCAAATGGTTTTGACCTTCTGATGACTTCACTAGTCAGTAAACAACAGCATCATCTGCAAACTACGTAAGGGGGTTGGTCATATTGGTTTCTAAATCGTTCATACAGATTGTTGCAAATGATCTTGGGGAACACCAGATATCACTTCCGTTTTTCTTGATTAATTTTCGCCAATTATTACGAACTGTTACCTTTCTGACAGGAAATCAAAGAGTCTAGTCGCACAACTGCGACGATACCCCGTTGCCATGTGGTTTACCTATAAGCCGATTGTGAGGTGTCAAAAGCCCTCTGCCGATATTTTCTGAACCCGTGCTGACTGTGTATCAATAGATCGTGTTCTTCAAGGTAATTCATAGCCTTCGAACGTAGTATTCGTTCCAGAATCCTACTGCAAATCGATGTCAGTGACATGGGTATGTAATTCAGTGATTTACTCTTACTTCATTTCTTGGGTATTGTTGGGGCCCCGCGCAATTTTCCGATGTTTCGTAGACCGATCGGTTGTATACGACTGCTAAGCACGAGGGTACCAGAAGACTTGCCTTTAGTAAGTGTTTTAAGCTGCTTCACTACACCGAGGGACATCGACTTCTACGTTACTCATGTTGGCTGCTATTCTCGATTGGAATTCTGGAATATTTACTTCGTCTTCTTTGGTGAATGAATTTCGGGAAACCGTATTTAGTAACTCATGTCATCGGTTACATAACTATAGTTACTGTACTGTGAAGGTAGTGATGATGTCTTACCTCTGATGTATCATCAGACATAGTAAATGTAGCACAAAAATAAGCCTGTTTGTGCAGAGTTTATCGTAATACAAAACAGCTTACAACTAATGGCACACAACGACACACACACTGAATAAAAATCAAAAGCCAAAGCATCTAAAGAATGGGAGGTAACACAACTCATAAACAGTATTGCTTCTTCAAGGTAACATTAACATTGTAGCATTAACACTTTCCTTCAACGTTAATTATCAGTGTTACAGTAACAAATTACAAGCTCTAAGTAAGTCCTAACATGCCTCTCAATTTTTCAAATTTTATTTTACCTAGTACCTTTGTTAGAACAACAATTTGTTGATCATTTGTGCTGATGTGCTTTAACATAACTTTCTTAGTAGACACTTTCTCACAAGCAAAAATTTTACATTTGTATGCTTTGGTTCATAATGGAACTGTAGGTTCTTGCAAACGCTTATTACTGGCATATTATCTTCATAAAATACAACATGGCTTTGACTGCCAGAAAGACTATGATACAAGTTACTGAGCCAACATGCCTCACTAGATGCCTTGCTTAAGGCTACAAATTCAGATTCTGTTGACGACAAAGACACTGTGGGTTGCTTCTTAGATTAGATTAGATTTACTTTCATTCCAATTGATCCGTAAACAGGAGGCCATTCAGAATGTAGAACATGCCAGAAAAACAATAATACGTGACAAATATTTAAAACTCTAACAAATAAGCTAACATACCATTCCACAGGTCCCAAGTGGAATGACCGTCATTTTTTTTAATGAACACTATATGAAAGACTCATTTTACAAAAACTTTTCTTCATACCAGTCTTGATATTTTTTCAGACAATGCAAGGTTCAAATGATCCAACAGTGAAGCGTAATAGGGTCTGTTTATGATTCTGCCATTTTCCAAGCAATCTAAGAGGAATATTCCTTGGGAATCTCAAAAAACAGTTGCCATCACCTGAGCAGGTGACAAAATCCTGTTTGAATTCTTCAGTGCGCTCTCACCACCCTTTTTCCATTGTTTTGGCTGCCGTTTTGACTCTGGTGTGTGCCGGCCGGAGTGGCCGTGCGTTCTAGGCGCTACAGTCTGGAACCGAGCGACCGCTACGGTCGCAGGTTCGAATCCTGCCTCGGGCATGGATGCGTGTGATGTCCTTAGGTTAGTTAGGTTTAATTAGTTCTAGGCGACCGATGACCTTAGAAGTTAAGTCGCATAGTGCTCAGAGCCATTTGACTCTGGTGTGTAATGACGGATCCAGGTTTAATCAAAAGTCGGAAATCGGAGCAAAAAGTCTTGCGGATTCCGATTCGACGTCACCGACATTGTGTTGAAATGCTGTGCCAGATGCCTGTGGCCGATTGTGAGCAATCGCGCCACCCACCTCGCACAAAACTTCTTCGTCAGTTCTCCATGCCCAATATTATGTGCTCTCTCATTTTAGGTGCCTAAAGACTCAGCAATCTCACGAATTTTTATTCGGCTGTCTTCATCATAGATTTTGAGAATGATTTCCTTTGTAGTGACCTCAACTGGACAGTCAGAGTGCGCTTCGTCTTCAGTGCTTGTCCAATCATGTTTAAATTCTTAAATCCAAAGTAAATGGTCTTCAGTGATGGTGCAGAGTCTGCGTGACTTTCATCCAATTCTATTTTGATTTGTGCGGCAAACCAATCCTTCAAATGAAAATTTTTAATAACATGACAACACTCAGTTTGCTTAATTTTCAATCGCAGTCGACACACTGACCTATTCAGACAAGACAGACAAAGGAAGAAGACAGTGTCAGACAGTCAGAGGGAAACAGAGAGAGGGAGGGGGGGAGGGAGAGGGAGAGAGAGAGAGAGAGAGAGAGAGAGAGAGAGAGAGAGAGAGATCAACGACAGAATGAGCGCTTTCTCGAGTAGATAAGAGGTGAAGCCATAGTGCAACTAGCCTTACGCAAAGCAGCCGTGTGTGGCGTCCTACATGGACAGATGGTTGTATGTGCGGACTGGGTTCTGCCAAACTGAGTGGAGTACGTAGTGTCGCAGCGGTCTGCAACTGGCACATGTTAGCTTGGCTCACTTACACGTGTGGATCGCACTTTCACCAAAGCAGTTGCTGTTTACTTCCCATTTAAGACACTGTACCGGAGACAGGTTGTGGAACAAGTTATTGATCCCAGTGTGTGCAATGTGCTCAACCTTAGATGGGTCGTTTAGTGTGGCTAATGTATATGAGAATGGTAATCTGGTCTCCCCCTCCCAGATGATGCCCTCTCTCCCTCCATTTATCCCTCCTATTAACTCTGACCCTCATCTCCCCTTCCTTTCTTCTGTCTTTTCCCCAGGCTCCCTCTTCCCCCCCTTCCATCCCGATTTTTCTCCGCCTACCCTCTCTCTGCCTCCCTTCTCTCCCCCTCCCCAAGAGTCCTTTTGCATTCCCCTCTTCTGCCTTTCCCCACTCCCTCTCGCATCTGCGCAGCCCCTCCCCCCTTCTTATGAGTGCTCGTCCTCCGTCAGCTCCTTCTCCACCTCCCCCCCCCCCCCACTTCGTTTTTTCCTTTCCTTCGCCCCTTTTCTTTCCCACCATCTGTCCAGGTTTCCCCCCGTCTGCCTTTGGCTGTGGTGTGTCATATTTTTGCCAACTTTTTCGTGCAGTGTTCAAGTGAGTGTTCAGTGTTGTGAGTCTTTCCGAAGTGTTGCGAACAGAAATCATGCTGTCGCTGGGTATGATTTTTATATCTCTTGTGAACAGAAACCAGACTGTCGCAGTGTTTTTAATTGTATGTCTATTATTTTACTTGTCTGCTTCTTGTGTATTTCATTAGCATCACCAACCCTTTGTTTTATGTTTTCAGTTCCACAATTTTCCACCATTTTACCATTTAAGTCACCGATTTTATCACCTGCTTTTATTATTTATTATCTTCATTTTTTAAAACAAATTCTGTAGGCTGAAGAGCGGCATACTAAGCTGCTGCCAGCCCATACTCTTTGGGGGAATCGAAACTCAATAAAGGGGGAAAAAAAAAGCATTTCGGTAGTAGCGATGAAGGACGCAGTGAAAGTTTAACATCCGGTAAGCACTAATCCTGTCCTAAAAATTTGTACTTAAGCAAACTTGTCTGAAGTTCGCTGAACTGGTTACCAGACATCAATCGCGTTCCAGTGCCCGCATAGTAGACCGAGCGAGGTGGCGCAGTGGTTAGCACACTGGACTCGCATTCGGGAGGACGACGGTTCAATCCCATCTCCGGCCATCCTGATTTAGGTTTTCCGTGATTTCCCTAAGTCGCTTCAGGCAAATGCCGGGATGGATCCTTTCAAAGGGCACGGCTGATTTCCTTCCCCATCCTTCCCTAACCCGAGCTTGCGCTCCGTCTCTAATGACCTCGTTGTCGACGGGACGTTAAACACTAATATCCTCCTCCTCCTCCCCGCGTAGTACGACAGAAAGACCACCTTGAATTTTAAAAAGGTGTAGTGCACCAAGCAAGTGAGGTGCTGTTTATTCATATTTAAATTTGTCACTTGAGTTTGCCGAGCTTTTTGTCTTTTTAAGTAAGTTTTTTCATAATGTGAACTCCTTTTTTTAAATTGTACCTAGTAACTGAGGTGCTGTGTTTTGTTTTAATATTTAAATTGGTCAGTTGGTTTGGCAATTAACTTCTCTGGCTCCTTCTCTAGTTAAGAAGCAGTTTTGGTGTAAATTAAAAGCCTAGTTCTGATGTTATTAAGGGCCAACACATTTTATTCACTTTGCTCGATTGTTATAAGTGCTTAATAGTTGTTGTGTTGCAGGAGTTGTTATTATTACGTGTGGATATTGTGTTGATGTATGGCCAAAGTAACAGCCATAGAGGTGGCATTGACGAGAGGCAACCGCCGATTGTCCAGTCTGAAGTTAATCCCTTATTGTAAAAGGGACTGGCCTTCTTGCCATTGCATTTCTTATCTTTCAAGTGATTTGATTTGTTGACAATTGTGAATATTTGTTTTCTCAAAATTTATCTTAGAGTTTGCCTAAAGAAATTTTAAAATTTATGGTAGTTTTGAAGGTTTTAAAGTTGACATTTTGATCTACTATAAAGTTATTTACATTTTTTGATATTTGGTTTTAATGCTAGGTCTTCTGTAAATATAAATTTAAACAGTCATGGTTTTTCAGGTAAAAGAAACCTTTGCATAGAGTCTAATAGGTGTCAGTAATTGTGATGTGAAATTACCAGCCTTTGGGTATTTAGTAAAATAAATAAGTTTTTTTTAAATAGTGCTTAACATCTTCTGTTCTCAGGATCACTCCTACTCCATACGATAGGAACTACTCGTTTGGTTCAAAATTAGTTAGCATTTAGAATGAGATTTTCACTCTGCAGCGGAGTGTGCGCTGATATGGAACTTCCTGGAAGGTTAAAACTGTGTGCCGGACCGAGACTCGAACTCGGGACCTTTTCCTTTCGCGGGCAAGTGCTCTACCATCTGAGCTACCCAAGCACGACTAACGACCCGTCCTCACAGCTTCAATTCTGCCAGTACCCCGTCTCCTACCTTCCAAACTTCACAGAAGCTCTTCTGCGAACCTTGCACAACTAGCACTCGTGGAAGAAAGGATAGAGGACTTGCCCGCTTGCCCGCTTGCCCGCGAAAGGCAAAGGTACCGAGTTCGAGTCTCGGTCCGGCACACAGTTTTAATCTGCCTAGTTAACATTTGTCAGATTAAAACTGTATGGAATAAATTAAATTGTAATATTTTCCAGCGTATGGGCCCAACAATACCTGTTTCGCCCATAGCAAAATACTCAAAAAGTATCCCTGAAAAATATCAGAAAAAAAAGTCTGTGGAGTTCGGGTTGACCCTGCAAGTTTGTAAAGCATAGCAGTTTTTTTCGCCTGGGAAAGCAGCAGGAAATGATAAATAGCTATAGATCAGTTGTGTGGTTTTATCTACTAGCCCATGTTTATTCTGTAAGATTGGCGACATTTGCTGCGTTTGGTCCTAGTCCAGCTGAAACTTCGTTGTAGGTGATCGAAGAACGTACCTGGTGCTATCCGACCTGACTCGGAAGCGGGCCCACGGTGCAGCACGTCCTTGACGAAGATGCCGTCTCTCATGTTGCCGCACACCGTGAAGCCCAGGCCGGTGAAGTCGTGGCTCCGTAGCGAAACTATGCGGATATGAGGCTCCTGTAAACACAATAGTGATCTCCTAAGACTTTAGCCACAAAAATCAGTTGTGACAATTTGAAACGTATGTACGTACACGTACGTTCTGTAGCACAAATTTCTCGTTAAAAAAAAAAAAGAAAAAAGTATTTTCCTTGAAAATTCCGGCTTATAAGTAACTGGAAATGCTCTGTCGCCAAATTTAGATGTGAGCCGTGGGAAAAATTGCTGTTTTGAAGAGCGCGCCGTAGCGCGTTGTGTGAAGCAGTCGCCCTCCGTTTCTGGCGGTGGCGCCGCTGTGGCAATTGCAGCTTTGGTGTCTCCCTCTGGTGGAAAAGGGAAAAGGTTGCCTGTTCACGTGCATTTAAGGGGCGCTATGAGCTCGCTAGGCGGGGAGTCTGGTCAGTTGGTCAGCCGGGTCAGTGTGGGGCAGTCAGTGTGTGTCTGTCTGTCTGTCTGTCGTCCGGAGTGCTAGTATGTTTTAGGTCACCAGTCTGCTCGAGTCTGTTCAAGCAATGGTCATTGGCGGTTGGATCGATCGGTTGGTTGGTCGGTCGGTCGGTCGCGCACTGGGACACAAGATGACTTGTCCGTCTTGAGCGTCGGCGCATGTGAGGTCGCCACGTCAGTCCAGTGGCCCGCGCCGTATAGCGAGGGGTAGTGGCTTCGCGGCCGACACGAGAGCAACAAGAGTCAACCCACGACATCGGTCTGGCCGGCGCGAGCTGCGACGCCAGGAGACGGGAGATCGGCGCGCCTTCCTGCGTCCGTTGAAGCGGCTGGTAGCGGACGGTTCGGCAGAGCGTTTTGGGCGTGCTGCGCTAGGTCTTCGCCAGACATCGCAGTTTATTAAAAGTTAAGTGATTCGTGATATGTTGTTTCATTTACTTGTTAAATTCTACTTGTGTTCTTGGTCGGTCTCTTGTCCCCAGCTTGCTCTTCTGTCTCTCGTCCGCATTTGTTAGGCAGTTAGTGTGTGTCTGTCGGTCTGCCTTTGTCATGTTTGTCGGATTCGGTGTTAACGAATTTATTCCTTGAAGTGTAACGGCCAAATACCTGAAATATGTTTTTATCTTGCCTATCATCTGGAGAGGCGGTATATGTGTAATGTAGAGCATGTTTGTATATTTTATGTAAGACTGCATTTCATGGGTTTTTATTTAAATGGTCATTTTAGTATATAAAGCTGCCACCATTCCACCGTGAGAGTGTTTTTTTTTAATCAAGTTGCACCTTCGGTGGCAAGTTAATTTTTCTAATGTTAGTGTTTTGTACCATTTCCATCCCACCTACTGGGTGCATAGTTTATGTGCTTGCGTGAGTTGTTAAAACTTTTAGTTTAAAGTAATCTGGTGTGTTGCAGATTTGCGCCAGTGCAGTCTTTCAGAGGTTGTTGTGAGCGGTCGTGATTACGGCCATATCAAAAGGCAGCGGCAAGGTTCTCAGCCCGAAAGCTCATACTGACAATATTTGTTCTTTCTGCCTTTGAATAAAATCGTAACTTGGTATTTTGAGGGTGCTTTCTGATTATAATTTTAAATCTGTTTTAAAAAAAGGCTTTTAGAAATAAAATTTCCATTTGTTGAAAGAAATTTAATTTTTTTTCATCAGTTACCCACTGGCAACTACTTCCGCGCTCACACAGTGTGATTAAATGTGTTAATGTTCTTGATGAATCGTTAGTAAACAAAGTAAATTCTTAAGAAAAGGTTTGAAAGTAAATTCACGGTTCAAGATGTAATCACAATACATTCTAACCAGTGTTGCATAAGATGTGATCACACCATTGGAAATAATGCAAACTGGGGTAAATCAACAAAAGATACATAATATTATGAATTCTTTGATGTTTACGTTGATAAGAACTTGAAGAGATGTTAGAGATAATCTTAAACTTTTAAGCGCACCAAATTTTAAGTTGCGGATAATATAAAATTTACTATATGAAAATATCAAAGAGTTCGCTTACTTTTGCTATTTCCATTAGAGAATTTTTTATGGCATCGTAACATGGCATCGTATCATTGTGATTGAGGAAATAGTTTTCTGTTGTACAGAAGCATGTAGTAAGGATAATACATCGTGTACACTCCTGTAGAGAGCTCTTTAAGCAGTTGGGATATCGATGTCTCCCTTATGAACGTTATTGCCATCAATTAAATGCAGTAACATTCACAAATACTGTCACGTCATTACCACAGTCAAGTCCAAATTCGAAAGCAGGGTCGTTTATGAAATACGAGAACGTGCTGAAAAGTAATGTTTACGAATTTTTATGTGGAAACTCTGAAACCTTTTTAAATAAAACAAATGGTGTTAACATTCTCCATTTTTATTCTTCATTTCTACATACATTGAAGAGGCAAAGAAACTGGTACACCTGCTTAATATCGTGTAGGGGCCCTGCGAGCACGCAGAAGTGCCGCAACACGACGTGACATGGACTCGACTAGCGTCTTTAGTAGTGCTGGAGGGAACTGACACCACGACTCCAGAAATCCGTAAGAGTACGAGGGTGTGGAGACCTTTTCTGAACAGCATGATGCCAGGCATTCCAGATATGCTTACTAATGTTCACGTCTGGGGAGTTTGGTGGCTAGCGGAAGTGTTTAAACTGAGAAAAGTGTTCCTGGAGCCACTCTGCTGAAATTCTGGACGTGTGGAGTGTCACATTGTCCTACTGGAATTGCCCAAGTCCGTCGGAATCCAAAATGGACATGAATGGCTGCAGGTAATGCTTACGTATGTGTCACTTGTCAGAGTCGTATCTAGACGTATCAGGGGTCCCATATCACTCCAACTGTAAACGCCCGACACCATTACGGAGCCTCCACCAGCTTGAACAGTCCCCTGCTGATATGCAGGTTCATGGATTCATGAGGTTGTCTCCGTATCTGTACACGTCCATCTGCTCGATACAATTTTAAACGAGACTCCTCCGACCAGGCAACATGTTCCAGGCATCAACAGGCCAATGTCAGTGTTGACGGGGTCAGGCGAGGCGTAAAGCATTGGCTTATGCAGTCAAGAGAAATTTGTTAACATCGAGTATAGATTTAAGTGTCAGGAAGTCAGTTTTGAAAGTATTTGCATGGAGTGTAGCCATGTATGGAAGTGAAACATGGACGATAAATAGTTTGGACAAGAAGAGAATGGAAGCTTTTGAAATGTGGTGCTACAGAAGAATGCTGAAGATTAGATGGGTAGATCACATAACTAATGAGGAAGTATTGAATAGGATTGGGGAGAAGAGAAGCTTGTGGCACAACTTGACTAGAAGAAGGGATCGGTTGGTAGGACATGTTCTGGGGCATCAAGGGATCACCAATTTAGTATTGGAGGGCAGCGTGGAGGGTAAAAATCGTAGAGGTAGACCAAGAGATGAATACACTAAGCAAATCCAGAAGGATGTAGGTTGCAGTAGGTACTGGGAGATGAAGAAGCTTGCACAGGATAGAGTAGCATGGAGAGCTGCATCAATCCAGTCACAGGACTGAAGACCACAACAACAACAACAACATGCAGTCATCAAAGATAGACAAGTGGCTCGTCGGCTCCGAAAGCCCATATCGATGACGTTTCGTTGAATGTTTCGCACGCTGATGCTTGTTGATGCCCCAGCACTGAAATCTGCAGCAATTTTAGGAAGGTTTGCTCTTCTGTCACGTTGAACAGTTCTCTTCAGTCGTTGTTGGTCTCGTTCTTGCAGGATCTTTTTCCGGCCGCAGAGATGTCGGAGATTTGATGTTTTACCGGTTTCATGATATTCATGGTACACTCGTGAAATGGCCGTACGGGAAAATCCCCACTTCATTGCTACCTCGGAGATGCTGTGCCCCATTGTTCGTGTTCTGACTGTAACACCACGTTCAAACTTACTTAAATCCTAATAGCCTGCCATTGTAGGAGCAACAAACGATCAAGCAACTACGCCAGACACTTCTTGTCTTATATGGGCGTAGTCGACCGCAGCGCCGTATTCTGCCTATTTACATATCTCTGTATTTGAGCAGGCATGCTTATACCAGTTTCTTTGGCGCTTCAGTGTGATTGCATTCCCCTACCGCCAGTGGGCTCCGAGGTGTAGCGTGTAACATGGAGGTGGTTAACTTAACTAAGTCGGTGCGTGAGAAACAGCGTGCTGCAATCGAGTTTCACATTCGCATTCGAAGAGATTGTCCACATACCGAGAAACCTCTCCTTCAGCTTGACAATGTCAGACCACACATGAGTGCTGCGACATCTGCAACCATCTGATGACTTGGGCGCACTGTCATCTATCAACCTCCATACAGTCTCGATTTTCATCTGTTTCCAAAACGTAAGGAGCGCCTTCGAGCACTTGACTTTGACAGTGTTGAAGCGGTGTAAGCAGAGGTGAGGTGGTGGCTCCGTCAACGAAGTCAAACATTCTGCAGTGACAGTATGAAAAAAAACTTGGTCTCTCGTTGGGAGAGATGTGTTCATCGCCAGCGTGACTAATGTGATATTATTATTATTATTATTATTTTATAATAATAATAATAATAATACTATGAATGGAAAGAAAAATTAATTTAAAGCAAATTACAATTGCATTATTAGAAATGTTCTGCTGTACGATTTTTGACTGATCGTACTTTTACATTTCAATTGTAGACCAGGCAGCAGGCTTCAAGGACTACAGTGCGTGTCAAAAATAACAAAATCCTCCTTACTTGGTTCCACTTCACTTCAGTAAAAAATACTTAATACTGATGTACAAGGAAAAATGAATGATGGTTTTTTTTCTTCATTTGTCTGCACCTTACCACCCATTCATAATTAATGTCTTTGCCAATGCTTATGGTCGATCGGCGTTTCATTTTTTTGTTTTTAATAAAGTTTAACTTTAGGATATCCTGGGAGCTTTCACCATGTACCTACAGACTACAATAAAAAATAAATATGTAGACATGAAGAATAAAAATGTCAAATGTTCATAAGGTTTGTTTTATTTAAGAAGCTTTAAGAGTTTTCACGTAAAAAGTTCGGAGGCATTACTTTTCAGCACGTCCTCGTACAATACTTATCACTGAAGGCACGTTTATTACTGACACTGACGTACAGGTACAACGGTACAATAGAACTGAACTCATGGATGAAGAGTGCTGTTATTTGTACAAACATGGAACATTCCAGAATATGCGAACGGTTCAAACATAAGAAATGTTGAGAGCCTTCTAGAAATGATAAATACTAAATAACCAATATTTACTGGTAATGGTGTTTGAACTAGTGACCTGCAACATGAAAACGAACGACAACCGCTACTCCACAAGGTATACTGCACAGCTCGATGCAGTAAACTTGAAAGAGAAACGATGTACACTATCCAGGACAGAGGAAATGAACGTGGTAAAGCATAAATCACTGTACACATGTAAAAACAAACCATACCATGTTGTAAATGGTCAGCATATTGCCATAGTTTTCAACTGAGGCAGTGTGCTACAACTGTAAATCGGACTCGTTCCACGTAATAGCAAGAGGCCGAGATTACGACCCACAGAATATGCGGATGACTGACTAATAAAAATATTTCATTTATTCATGAAGCCCTTGCTCAGTATGATTCTTACCACAGCGTTTACGTCGTATTGCTTTTTCTTTTGGCGGTTAAGGTGGAGACGGTGGAAGAAGGAAGTACAGTGATGGTGGGTGGGTGGGTGAAAAACGAATTTAACTGTTTCACTTTCATTCTATGCCCTTGTCAGTACAACAGAGTACAAGCAGTAATTCAGATTGTTAATGTAAAATTCATTGGCTGCTGATTTGATCAGTGACCCAGAAGCCGAATGCATTTTCAAGCCTATCCCTGGCTCAAGTATGAAAAAAAAAGTATCAACGTAACTTTATAAGTCGAAAAGCGTCCTTTAAAATTCTGTTTCTTGCGATACGCTCGAAATATTATTAAATAATGTGACAGCATTCAAGTTTCATGAGTTATTAACGACGATTGTGACAACCGCTGCATTTTCCAATACTTTATTCGGTTGGCAAGTACTCGTAGTTAACGCGTCACAGGCTGATTGTATGAGATTTAGAAGGTTGCATAAAAATACCGAAAAACCACAAACACAACACATTACCAAGCCTAATACGGTATATCAAACCCGCTGGCATTCAAAACAATTTCCAATCGGCTCGGGATAGATAAATACAGGTCCTGTATTGTTTTCAAGGGAGTCTTAAACCATTCTGCCCGTAAAATTGTGCAAATTTCAGATAACGATGATGGAGGTGGATAGCGACTTCGCATCCTTCTCTCAGAAGCAGATCGCAAAGGGTCAATAATATTGTGATCTGGCATGTGTGTGGCCAGGGAAGATGCGACAGTTCAGCCTCGTGCTCACAAAGTCAGTCCTGTACGATGAGAGCTGCGTGAATAGGTGGCCCGGCGTCTGACATACAACAAACATTCTACTGTGAGATGAACGTGATCAGCCAAAATGGTCACATTATGGTTGGCAGGAATGCGACCTTTCAGAGTAACCATGGGGCCCATGCAATACCACGTTGTTGCTGCTCACATCATCATTCTTGGGACGTAAACTCGGCCAGCAGTTGGAAACGTTGTGAAATAAGACTGATCCGACCAAATGACATTCTTCTATTGCTCAACAGTCCTGGTTTCACCATGTTTTCTTGTTACGGACGTTTGCATCGCTGATTAGTGGCTTTGGAATGCCAGCTCGCACTGTAACCCAGTGCTTCTGGAGCTCCCTTCGTGTTCTCGGTGCTGACAGGGTTCTCGTGTGCGACATTCTGTTCTGCAGCGACATCTGCAGCTATTGTTCTCTTACCTCTCGTCCCAATGCTCTTCAATGACCGTCCGCCACGGTCACTCAACACACATTTTCGTACGCGATGTGACTTAGCGGATGAAGTTTTGCCGCTGTTCCTGTATACTGTATAAATCTTCAATACTATGCCTTTTGATACACCAAACACTTATGGAAGCGCCCACCATACGAATACAAACAACACGCCCACGTTCGAAGTTCCATAGCTTTGACATAATGCACTCACAATTATGCAGAAAGCTGTTCTGACCGTTGCAGTGTACTGAGGACATTATACAGGTGCCGTTCTTGGTCAAATCCAGCAGCACAGTTTGAAGGTTTCCTAGCATCTGCATTTATGTTCAAGCCTGCGTTTCTCGTGGTGTTCGTATATTACTTTTTTCTACCCCTCACACTCTTTAAATACGACATCAAATTTCTCTCAAGTCTAACTTCACAGTACTTTACCTTTAGTAACTGAACCAGAAAAACGCCAAGGAGAGTGAGGTCAGGGCTATGGGTTGGATGCAGTACGCATGCACAGTGATGGCCATTAAAAGTGCAATTTTGCTCATTATGTGGTGTCACCGCCAGACACCACACTTGCTAGGTGGTAGCCTTTAAATCGGCCGCGGTCCGTTAGTATACGTCGGACCCGCGTGTCGCCACTATCAGTGATTGCAGACCGAGCGCCGCCACACAGCAGGTCTAGTCTAGGGAGACTCCCTAGCACTCGCCCCAGTTGTACAGCCGACTTGGCTAGCGATGGCTCAGTGTCTAAATACGCTCTCATTTGAAGAGACGACAGTTTAGCATAGCCTTCAGCTACGTCATTTGCTACGACCTAGCAAGGCGCCATATTCAGTTACTATAATTACTATCTTGAAGAATGTATTCTGAACAGATAATATTGTGAATCATGTACCGTCAAGAGCGACGTTCATCATTAATGGATTAAAGTTAAGTATCAAACTAATTACGTCCGCTTTCTGAATTCTCATTCCTTGTCATGTTCCAGACCTCACGTCAGTATAATTCTTCCCTCCTCACGCCAGCCTGCGTGAGCTAAAACGCGTGCATTTCGGCCTCCACTCGTAGCACGGCGTTGGCTCTTCTGCAAACACAAAACATTGTATGTGTACAGCATAGCAGGAAGCATTCATGATTAAATTTTTATGTGATTTGGGAGTGTTCATGGTGTGGAATTCAGCACAGAAAGCTGCCACCTGTTGCAGCAACAACGGCTCGAAATCGGCTTCTAATAGAATTGCAATGATTGGGATGACTCATCCTGATACGTCATTCCAATGTTTTGCACTACACTGAGCAAGTTTAGTTTTTTTGCTTAGGGGTGTTCTGCAATCTACATCGTAAAATAACTGACAGGATACCCACAAAGCCCCTATAAATACCACAGATTAACTGATACAGATCATCAAAGGAAGTCATCAGTCTTCAGACTGGTTTGATGCGACTAATCACGAATTCCTCTCCTGTGCCAACCTCCTCAATTGAGAATAGCTCTTGCAACCTACGTCCTCAGTTGTTTGCTGTATGTATCCCAGCCTCTGTCTTTCTCTACAGTTTTTACCCTCTACAGCCCCCTACAGTACCACGGCAGTTATTCCGTGATGTCTTAACAGACTTTCTGTCTTCCTGTCCCTTCTTCTTGTCAGTGTTTTCGATATATTATTTCCCTCATCGATTCTGCGGAGAATCTCGTCATTTTTTACCTCTTCAGTCCTCCTAATTTTCGACAGTCTTCTGTAGCACCACATCTCAAATGCTTAGATTCTCTTCTTTTTCGGTTTTCCCGCTGCCCATGTTTCACTACCATACAACGCTGTGACCCAAAGGTACATTCTGAGAAATTCCTTCCTCAAATTAATGCCTAAGTTCGATACTAGCAGACTTCTCTTGGTTAGGAATGGGCTTTTTGCCACTGCTAGTCTGCTTTTGATGTCCTCCTTGCTCCGTCCATCCTCGGTTATTTTGCTATCTAGGTAGCAGAATTCTGTAACTTCATCTACTTCGTGCTCTCTACTTATGAAATTAAATTTATCATTTTTGTTACTTCTCATTGCTATTATCTTTCTTCGATTTACTCTCAATCGATATTCTGTACTCATTAGACTGTTCATTCCATTCAACATATCCTGTAATCCGTCACTTTCACCGAGGATAGCAATCTCATCAGCGAATCGTATCACTGAGATTCTTTCCCCTTGAATTTTAATCCCATCCATGAACCTTTCATTTATTTCCGTCATTGCTTCTTCGACGTATAAATTAAACATTAGGGACGAAAGACTACATCCCTGTCTGTGCACTTCGTTCTTGGTCTTCCATTCTTATTGTTCCCCCATAGTTATCGTGCATATTGTACATTACCGTTCTTTCTCTATAATTTATCCCTATTTTTCTCAGGATTTCGAACATCTTGTACCATTATAGATTGTCAAATGCTTTTTCCAAGTCAACAAATCCTTTGAAGATGTCTTGATTTTTCTTCAGTCTTGCTTTCGTTATCAAATGCGACGTGAGAACTGCTCTCTGGCGCATTTACCTTCCCTAAAGCCAAAGTGATTGTCATCTAAGAGATTCTCAATTTTCTTTTCCGTTCTTCTGCATATTATTCTTGTCAGCACTTGGATGCATAAGCTGTTAAGCCAATTGTGCGATAATTCTCGCACTTGTCTGCTGTTGCAATCTTGGTATCGTGTGTATGGTCTTTTTCCGAAAGTCTGGTGGTATATCGCCAGTCTCATACATTCTGCACACCAACGTGAATAATCGCTTTGTTGCAACGTTCCCCAATGATTTTTGAAATTCCGATGGAATATTATCCATCCCTTCTGCCTTCTTAGATTTTAAGTCTTCCAGAAATCTTCTAAACTCTGATTTTATCTCTTCCCTATTGACTCCTGTTTCATCTTCTATAACGTCACCAGGCAAGTTCTCCTCCTCATAAAGGCCCTCAATGTAATCTTTCTACCTAGCCGCTCCCTCCTCTGCATTTAACAGTGTGGAATTTGTATTGCAGTCTTATTTTCACCGAAGATTGTCTTGACTTTTCAGTTTCATACATACTAGCAAACATCTTAATGAGACACATTAAAATTAGGATTTCAGCATTGATAACAGAAACGAATAAACATAGGGTCTTGTACTGGTATAGATATTAAGATGATACATACCCCACAAATGAAACAGAAGAACATATCAATAGTTAACAAATGCAGATACAGAACACATGTTACATCGGTCAGCTGAATGTTGAAACAGAAACCCAATTCATCAGTCGTAGTTGCCGGCAAGTCGTGGCGTGCTAATCTCCGGGATATCCCTGATTTGCTGGTTTCAATGGGTGAGAGATTTGCAGCACTTGCGCTGAAATGTTAATCGCTTACATATCGAAGCATGTAGTGCACTTGACGCCAATTGGACGTTTATCACGTACCGTCTTAACGGAACTGCAATTTAGTGGCGATCTCTGTAGTTAATACAACGCATAGTGTGAAGGCTGATGCTGCTGCTGCTGATGATGATAATGACAACGGTGCTTCACATGGCAGCACTACGGTATCACCTTTCCCACCTATAGCAGTAAAATTTCGAAAACAGAAATTACTATAGCAGAAAATTATTAATCCGGTGACAGATGACCTTCTAATTGAGTCTGATGACGCATTTGACATGGCTGAAGAGTCTGAAAGTACTGAAGAGTGGAAGACGGCCTCACGTGCGCTGGGCGTACAACGCGACTGTGGTACGTGTAACACACGCCGGATAGGTCTTGGTAACTCGTGTGTCAGGGCTGTTGTTATTAATGGTGCACTACCTGTCACAGAGAACTGCAGCTCTAATCATTTACATACCTGCCGACGGCGTGTATACGTGCTGACATCCGATCATGTGTTCTGAGTGCCTCACTTTTTTGGTCAGGCTGTGTACTTTGTGGATGACATCGGAAGTTCACTGAGGCTTTTTGCAGATGATGCTGTGGTGTATCGAGAGGTTGTAACAATGGAAAAGTGTACTGAAATGCAAGAGGATCTGCAGCGAATTGACGCATGGTGCAGGGAATGGCAATTGAATCTCAATGCAGACAAGTGTAATGTGCTGCGAATACATAGAAAGGTAGATCCCTTATCATTTAGCTAGAAAATAGCAGGTCAGCAACTGGAAGCAGTTAATTCCATAAATTATCTGTGAGTACGCATTAGGAGTGATTTAAAATGGAATGATCATATAAAGTTGATCGTCGGTAAAGCAGATGCCAGACTGAGATTCATTGGAAGAATCCTAAGGAAATGCAATCCGAAAACAAAGGAAGTAGGTTACAGTACGCTTGTTCGCCCACTGCTTGAATACTGCTCAGCAGTGTGGGATCCGTACCAGATAGGGTTGATAGAAGAGATAGAGAAGATCCAACGGAGAGCAGCGCGCTTCGTTACAGGATCATTTAGTAATCGCGAAAGCGTTACGGAGATGATAGATAAACTCCAGTGGAAGACTCTGCAGGAGAGACGCTCAGTAGCTCGATACGGGCTTTTGTTAAAGTTTCGAGAACATACCTTCACCGAGGAGTCAAGCAGTATATTGCTCCCTCCTACGTATATCTCGCGAAGAGACCATGAGGATAAAATCAGAGTGATTGGAGTCCACACAGAAGCATACCGACAATCATTCTTTCCACGAACAATACGAGACTGGAATAGAAGGGAGAACCGATAGAGGTACTCAAGGTACCCTCCGCCACACACCGTCAGGTGGCTTACGGAGTATATATATATATAAAATTGCAGTTGTCGTAAGTTTGATATGCTGTGTTCTATTTGCTAGGGACCCCGCAATCCAGTCATAAAGCCTATCTGATATTAGGTATTAGGTAATGCTGTATAGGCTCTGCTGTATCGACGGCAATCCGGAAGTCATGGAACACATCAGCGTGGGCGCCGAAACTTACTGCCTTCTGCATCTTATGGACGAACAACGCAGCTGTTAAGTGTTCAGATCTAAGGGCGTATACCTGCAAGTCGTCGCTGCTTGGGCGCAGCGTCGAGAGGGCGGTACCCGCGGGTCTGTGACACAGCGCCCGTGGCCAGGAAGTTTGCACGCCGACGCCTTCCGCCTTCCTCTTCGCCGCAGAGGATGAGTTCACACATGAGTGAGTATTTTTTAAGGGTTAAGTGTACCGTCGAGGATGAGGTTATCAGAGAGAGATCACACGGTCGGCTCGGATTTGAGACGGGTCTTAAGCTGAAGCGCCAAAGAAACTGGTGTAGGCATGCGTATTCAAATAGATATATGTAAACAGGTAGAATACGGCGCTGCGGTCGACAACGCCTAAATGAGACAACAAGTGTCTGGTGCAGTTGTTCGGTTACTGCTACTACAATGACAGGTTATCAAGATTTAAATCAGTTTGAATGTGGTATTACAGTCGGTGCAGACAGAGTGGGACAGAGCATCTTCGGGGTAGCGATGAAGTGGGGCTTTTCCCGCACGATTATTTCCACGAGTGTACCGTGAGTATCAGGAATCCGGTAAAACATCAAATCTCCGACATCTCTGCGGCCGGAAAAAGATCCTGCAAGAACGGGACCAACGACGACTGAAAAGAATCATTCAACGTGACAGAAGAGCAACCCTTCTGATAAATGCTGCAAATTTCAATGCTGGGTCGTCAACAAGTGTCAGCGTGCGAACCATTCAACAAAACATCATCGATATGGCCTTTTGGAGCTGGAGGCCCACCGCATACCCTTGATGAATACACGACACAAAGCTTTACGCCTCGCCTGGGCCCATCAACACCGACATTGGATTGTTGATGATAGGATACATGTTGCCTGGTCGGACGAGCCTCGTTTCAAATTGTAACGATCAGATGGACATCTACGGGTATGGAGACAATCTCATAAATCCATTGATCCTGCATATCAGCAGGGAACTATTCAAGCTGGTGGAGGCTCTGTAATGGTGTGGGGCGTGCGAAATTGGAGTGATATGGGACCCCTGCTAAGTGACAGGTGACACGTATGTCAGCATCCTGTCTGATCACTTGCATCCATTCATGTCCATTGTGCATTCCGACAGACTTGGGAAATTCCAGCAAGATAATGCGACACCACACAGATCCATAATTGCTATAGAGTGGCTTCAGGAACACTCTTCTAAGTTTAAACACTTCCGCTGGCCACCAAACTCCCCAGCCATGAACATTATTGAGCATACCTGGGATGCCTCGCAACGTGTTGTTCAGAAGAGATCTCCACCCCCTCGTACTCTTACAGATTTATGGACAGCTCTGCAGGATTCGTGGTGTCAATTCCCTCCAGCACTACTTAGACATTAGTCCAGTCCATGCCATATCGTGTTGCGGCAAGTCTGTTTGCTCGCGGGGACCCTACACGATATGCGGCAGGTGTACCAATTTCTTTGGCTCTTCAGTGCATGTGTTACGCAGCTATCTCTGTTCGTCCGCGAGACGCAGAAGGCAGTACGTAGCGGCGCCCAGGTTGATGCCGCATTCCGTGACTGCCAGTAGGCAGTCGATACAAACATACATCGTCGTCTGATTAAAAAATTACGAGCAATGGACAAATTTAATGATTAGATTGAGGCGTTCCAAGCAAACAGAAAACAACATCTTCAAATTTAATAGTCCTTTCGTCCTCAGTTGGGAAAAATATTTCGAAATGTTGTTAATTTTTATCTTTGTATCGTCTGAATGAAGCACAATTTTCTTGCCATACGCGTTTCGCCTTTGTTCTTTGCAACGTATCTTCAGTAGCAGGCTTCATGGATATTGTTCTACATGTTTTGTTTCTGTTCAGGTTTTAGCGCTGTTGTTGTTCTTATAATTAGCATCTGAAATTTTGTTTTTCAGATTTCCCAGCACTAGGAACTGAACACTTGTTAACATCAAAACAGATTTTCAGTTCCTAGTGCTGTGAAGTCTGTAAAATAAAATTTCAGATAGCCATTATAAGAAGAAGAACAGCCCCAAAAACGGAACAATAACACATGTAGGACAACATCCACGAAACCTGCCACAGAAGATGCCGTGCAATGAATAAAGACGAAACGCGTATGACACGAAAATTGTGTTTCATTCATTTGTAATTAGACGGTCCAAAGGTAGAAATTATCAACATACTGTAACAGAACACAGTGTATCACACTTAACTGAGATAAATCTTCAAACGTAGAAATAACTTCAGCGTACCTCAGGGTAGTATTATAGGACCATTACTGTTCACAATGTGTACGGGATGTTCATTTTAACTGAAGACATTGAAATATCTCGAAAACTTCCCATGGGATCAAAAACGTTAGGGTTCCAATTTGTTTGTCTCGGAGGGTGACATCCAGTGATACCGAGGAAGAAACTTTGAAATCTTCGAGGGGAACACCCGTTTTTTATTGCAAATTGTGATTCTACGGCAAAAATCTACATACGTTTTGTCTGAAGCGTTATTTTCGTTTCGCCACAGATGGCGCTGCATTCGGATGAATAGAAATGGGTACACAGTCGTAATTTACGACTGCTACTCAATGGTCCTTGAAGATTCAATGGCACGTGGGACCTCACTTCCATGCTGCGAGGGCAGAACAGACCAGTATTTCCTAACTTCTAATTTGAAAACCCGTTCAAAGCGTTGTATTCCTCCCACATATCGAACAGGGGACTAATCGGCGCTCTACCGTGGTCGTGTCGCGAACTACGACGTATCATAATAACAAGCAGTACACTGCTACCGGAGCTCACTTATCGTGCAGACGTACAACAGATAGCGACTCCGAAAATTACAATACTTGCGTCGTGTTTTTGCCTGCACACCTACCTATCATTTGGAGTACAGACATGTAAGTGGACGATGCATGTTACAGCTAGAGAAGAAAAAATTGGAATGATCCTGATTTACGGAGAATGCAGGAGAGATGCTGAAGCTGCTGTTGCCTCGTATGCCGAGCGTTTTAAGCTCGCTCTCGATCGTTCTTTTACAAGGCTGTAAACGCCTTTATGTCAGATGGTAGCTTATAGACCGGCAAAGGAAAACGAAGCAGACGTGTTACAGAAGAAGCTAATGAAATAATTATGCTAAGCAAATGTCTTACAGGAGAAGCCGCTGAAACAACTGTACTAGTGGCAGTGCACTACAACCCACGGACACAGAAATTACACTGCGACTTCGGCGTGTCTGTAGTTAGTATTATTACAATACTGCATCATCATAAGTATTATCCGTACCACGTATCACTGTATCAAGAATTTCAAGGCATCTTTTTCCATAATCGGGAAGAATTTGGTGAACGGGTACGTCAACAAATGCAAACGACCCCAACGCTCTTCACCATGGTACTACACAGTGTGATCAAAAGTACTCGGACACCTGGATGAAATTAACTTACAAGTTCATGGCGTCCTCCATCGGTAATGCTGGAATTTAACATGGTGTTTTCGCACCCTTAGCCTTGATGACAGCTTCCACTCTCGCAGGCATACGTTCAATCAGGCGCTGCAAGGTTTCTTGGGGAATGGGAGCCCATTCTCCACGGAGTGACGCACTGAGGAGAGGTATCAATGTTGGTAGGTGAGGCCTGGTACTAAGTCGGCCTTCCTAAACATCCCAAAGGTGTTCTGTAGGACTCAGGTCAGGACTCTGTGCAGGCCAGTCCATCACAAGGATGTTATTGTCGTGTAACCACTCCGCCGCAGGCCGTGCATTATGAACAGGTGTTCAATCATGTTGAAAGATTCAATTGGGAAGCAAGAAGGTGCTTAAAACTTCAATGTAGGCCTGTGCTGTGATAGTGCCTCGCAAAACAACAAGGGGTGCAAGATGCCTCCATGAAAAACGCGACCACACCATAACACAACCACCTCCGAATTTTACTGTTGGCACTACACACGCTGGCAAATGACGTTCATCGGGCATTCGCCATACCCACAACCTGTCATCGGATCACCACATTGTGTATCGTGATTTGTCACTCCACACAATGTTTTTTCACTATTCAATCGTCCAATGTTTACGCTCCTTACACGAAGCGAGGCGTCGTGTGGCATTTACCGGACTGATGTGTGGCTTATGGGCAGCCGCTCGAACATGAAATCCAAGTTTTCTCACCTCCTGCCTAAATGTCGTAGTACTTGCAGTGGATCCTGATGCAGTTTGGAATTCGTGTGTGATTGTCTGGATAGATGTCTGCCTATTACACATTACGACCCTCTTCAACTGTCGGCGGTCTCTGTCAGTCAACAGACGGGGTCGGCCTGAACGCTTTTATGCCGTACGTGTCCTTTCACGCTTCCGCGTCACTATCACATCGGAAACAGTTGACCTAGGGATGTTTAGGAATGTGGAAATCTTGCGTAGCGCCCCATTCTGCTCTCTCACGATGTCTAATGACAATTGAGGTCGCTGATATGGAATACCTGGCAGCAGGCGGTAACACACTGCACGTAATATTAAAAACGTATGTTTTTGGGGGTGTCCGGATACTTTTGATCACACAGTGTATTTTCTGATGAGTCTACATTCACAAACCAAGGAATAAGATGCATTAGGGGAGTGTAGACAATCCGCACTGGTTATGGCATGTTGACCACCAACGCCGTTAGTCGGTTAACGTATGGTGTGGCATCATGGCGAACGAACTCATTAGGCCGTATTTTATCGACGACACGTTGAATGGACGCAGATATCGAATGTTTTTGGAACATGAAGTACCGGTACTACTGCAGGGTGTTATCCTGGGCGTTCGAGAACTAATCTGGTTTTAGCGTGACTGTTGCCCAGAGCGTTACGCAACTGAAGCTCGGCAGATATTAGACCGTGTTTACACTGATCGGTGGATCGGAAAAGATGGCCCGCTAGGCCGCCGGATTTGACGTCACCGGATTTCTTTCTTTGGGGATATTTAAAAGATAAAGGTGTACCAGCAAATGCCAACAGGCCGTGAAGGCATGCAGACCGCATCAGGAAGAACTGTACTGACAATCCCGTAGACATGCTTTTTTCCCGGGCAAGATCACTTGATAAGGGTATCACTAAGTGTATTGAAGTTGGCGGTACTACGTTTGAACACGTAGTCTAATTGGAAAAGTAGAGCAGTACTCGCTTCGAGGCACGGCCACAGTGAGGCGTCGAATAGTCCCCCTGTTTGATATGTCGGAGGAATACAACGTTGCGAATGGGGTTTCCAATTAGAAGTTACGAAATACTGGCCTGTCCCATCCACGCAGCATGGAGGTAAGGGCCATGGAGAAGCATGTCGTAAATTATGATTGTGTACCCATTTCCGTTCCTCAAATTACAACGCCGTCTGTGGCGAAACGAAGAAAATGCTTCAGGCAAAAGGTATGTAGACGCTGCCGTAAAATCGTAATTTGCAATAAAAAACCGGGTTTCCCCTTGAATATTTCAAAGTTGCCGCCGCCACCCACGGACGGTGTGGGGTGGCTGGTAGAGTGTACTATCGTTCGATGTCCCCCTCCGAGACAAGCAAATTGGAATTATAACTGTTTTGATCCAATGGGTAGTTCTCGAGATATTTTAGTTTCTTCACTTAAAATGATCACCCTGTATAAATGACCTAGAGGATAACGTCGAAAGCTCCATGAAGCTGTGGTGGATGATTTTATTGAATGTAGAGAAATCACAAGAAAGTTGTAGTGAAATAGAGAAAGAGCTGTAGGGGATCGACGCCTGGTGCATGTGTTGGCAGTGGACTCCCAACATTAACAAATGTATAAATAGGCGGAAATTCCCATTATTGTCTGATTACACGATTCCCAAACAATCGTCGGAAACACACACATCCATTAAATATCGGAGAGAATGCGTACTTTACAGTTTTGTTACTAACTGCAAAAATTGGCGTCGGGGAAGTCAATGGGATTGGTGCGAGTGAGAGGAACTGATTTAGGCACCTGGTTAAAACGCTTTCGGAACGAAAAGAAACTATCGCCGTTGAGCCACGTTTGGATAGATAGTCAACAGCTATAAAGACGGACAACATGGAACAATCCCAATTGAGGATACGCTAACCAACAACCAGGAACGTTCCCGGTGTTAAAGTGTTACCTTTTTTCTACATCTTCATGATGAGAATGCTATGGACCGGCATCACAGGAGACAACAGCCGCATTCATAGGGCTGCACGCGTACTTCCTGGCTTGACGGACATTGCGGCATCCTGCCACACCTCCAATGACCCGTTAAATCACCCAGTCTCAATATCATGGAGATGGAATGTGTCGAACAATTTGGAACAGCGGGTGAAAAATTTTCAAAGCCCCACAAGTTGGTAACTCTACGGGATCTTATCACCAATGAGAAGCTTTACCTGGTTGTGGCATATTTGAAGAAACTTGTGGGCTCTCGTCCGCACCGAACTATGACTGTTATCAAGGCTAGAGGCGACGTTACCGGTATTGGCATGACGTCTTCCGGGGGTGTAATTTTAGGTCCGGTGTGCTTACTTACACCAATTTGTTTTGATTATCGAATGTACTACTTATACGATATTGTGCTAACCGCATGATATGTACAACAAATGTCGCTAACAAAATTACAGACGCACCTTACGTGAAAGTGTATTTCACAGCGCAATCCCTATCTAGGGCGTTTCGAAACGAAAATTGGTCAGCCATGTGGTAGCTCTCAATGGAAAATAATAGTATATTTTGTACGTTGCAAGCTATACAGGGTGAAAAGTATTTAAACCGACAAACTCTGGGAGGTTGTAGGGGAGATCAAAACAAATATTTTTCCCTAAAGTCATTCTTTCCTATGAGGATTATTTAAACCAGTGGAGGCCGAATTACGCTAATCAGTTGTTAGAGGGCGTGTACCAACGTCTGCGTCAGACAGGGTCATTCAGCAGATTACCTGGACAGGGACGCCATCGTATGGTAAGAACGCTGCAATTTGAGACAGTTGTCTTGCAGCATGTGGAGCGGGATCCTTCAATCAGCACTCGTGCAATTGCACGTAACATGGCGACGAATCAGATGAATGTAAGAACAGTCCTTCGAGAGCAATTGTTACGTCCATTTCACTTACAGCGTGCCCACAACCTGGAACCAGTTGAATGTCCAACCAAAGCCCAGTTTCCGCAGTGGTACCTGGAACAGTGTGAAATGCATCCTACATTTCCATCTTCTGTGTTGTTTACTGATGAAGCAACGTTCGGGCGTGATGGAGTCTTCAACGTAACAATTCGCATGTTTGGAGTGAGGATAACCCACATGCCACAGTTACTAGCGCTCATCAAGTGCGGTTCTTCGTTAATGTGTGTGTCGGTGTTGTTGGGGACTGATTAATTGGGCCGTATCTGCTACCTAGGCCATTAAATGGCAGGCACTATTACATTTTCCTCGCCAGAGCATTGCCAGAATTGCTGGAAGACGTCCCGCTCCCTACAAGACAACGCATGTGGTTCCAACATGACGGGGCGCCGGCACATTTCAGTCGTGTGCGTCGATTCCTGGACCGACGGTTCCCAGAAACAAGGATTGGCAGAGGTGGTCCTGTACCATAGCCTGCTCGATCCCCAGATATGTCCCCTCTGGACTTTTTTGTGTGGGGAGAGATGCGCAATCTTGTTCACGCAATCCCTGTTGCATCAGAAGAGGATTTGATTGCAGCAGAAGGAACGATTCAGGATACTCCTGGAGTTTTTGCCCATGTCAGACAGAGAACGTGATCCGACGGTGTAACCTTTGTTTACGTGTCAATGGAGGCATTTTTGAAAATCTAGTGTAATTGAAATTGGGTTGTACTAAATTGTTGTTTCTTGGTCATAAAAAAATGGAAAAGTGTTTGTTGGTTTAATTAATTTGCCGCCAGAGAAATCTTCCTCTACCGGTTTAAATACTCCTCATAGGAAAAAATGACATTAGGGAAAAATATTTGTTTTGATGTCCCCTACAACCTCCCAGAGTTTGTCGGTTTAAATACTTTTCACCCTGTAGAATGCGTGGTTCACAGCAGAACTATTTGTTTCTAGTTTCAACTGTTATTAAAAGTCGTTCAACGGCTTGACTATTTATTTTTGTACAAAAATTGCATCCCAGTAACATTTCTAACCAACTACGTTGAAGTAAAGTGATCGTAGAAAACGCAAGCAAAACGCTCTTCTGCTGAGCTGCGAGTAAGTACTGAGTTATAAGATGTCAACATAAACCACAATGCAAAAGACAACTAAAAGAAGATAAGTCTCGGAGAAGATGAGAATTAAATGTCCGGAATGTGTAAGGGTGTGGGCACTACGTACGAAAGAGCACGCACAACGCAAACAGGGTGTCAGCGGTTGAGAGGGCTGATGACAAATTCCCTGAAGTATAATCAGGAGTCTGGCTAGATGCAAAATTATTAAGAATTATTGGATACGTTCCACGTGTCAGACAGATAAAGTGAACATTGTAGGAGATTATCACAAGATGGAGAGAAACGTTCTTCTGTACCAATTAACTGTATTGTAATTTATCACAAACTTAGCACCGGTACAAACAGCTGATTTCTGTTTCTGGTGAAATAAAAGTGAAGGAAAGCTGACAAGGTGAAGGTTAATTCCTGACATCCTTGAGCGGGAACACGGCTCTACTAACATGAAAAATGTTAATAATAATTAATTATTAAAGAACGGATGTGTTGCAACATCCAGCTACGTAATGTACAAAGCAATTTTACTGGCGGAGCGGATTTTCATTTCGATTTTCCGGTATTTTCGTGCCACGTATAGATTCAATGAAGAATATCGCTTCCTCCCCTAACTATAGGTCAGAGAAAAGGAGCCACTAACAACGCGGAATCTTTTTATACGGCGCAATTCACGTCTGCTGTCGACCATTAGTTGCTTGTTGCACAAACTTAGTGTGCTGTTTGTCGCTCGCAGTCTTTCTTTCGCAAGCGCACTGCTCAAACGGGCACTGAAATACTGCTCAAACGGGCACTGAAACACCCTAAGGGGGGGGGGGGGGGGGCGGGGCGTGTGTTGCAGCTTCTCAGACGCTTAATTGCGCTCTAATGACGGAAAGATCGTTCACTAACATAATTGAAAGCGATGCACCATTAGTATCATGACCGACCGCTACCAAAATTCACAGTTTCGCATTTCTGTGCGATATGTTGATTGTAGTTTCATATTTAAACGAGCTTATTTTCAAAACAGAAAAAAACCTATTCATGCAGATGAAAAGTGGGTGTGTCTTACGTTACTGGACCTTTTCAGGTTGACATCACTACACAGTATGCCCAGAGAACGTGCATGTGCAGCTTATCACCATCGTTAGGACTTCGAGAGAGATCGAACCATTGGTACGACAGACATATTAGCATCACACCGACAAATGCACAGACAGTTGTCTACAGTGCAACGACTGCGGAGCAAGTGGTGACGAGATAGCACAACAATGAGGCAATAACAGTAATCAGAGGGTCCTTCTAGAAGAAATTACCGTTAACAACGAACGACAGAAAAAAAGGCTTGTATGGTATGGACACAGCAGCATGAGTCTCGGTTCTGTTTGTGGCAGTCAGATCGACGCGTCCTTAGACGATCGGCTGAACGGTCACAGGAAGCACGGATTCTCGATAGTCATACCTCTCCAACTCCATTAAGCACATTGTCGGTAGCTACTGGATATGACAGCAGAGCTCATTTGGTAAGTATTGTAGGGATGCCAATGCATGGTCATAACGGGAAATCGTGTTGCCATACCTTCATAACGAGGGAGCCAAAGGGCATATTCCAACAGGTTAAAGCAAGACCCCCAATAACTTCAGTTCGCACCGAAAACGCCTTGAGGGTTATATGCATCCGTGACTGATCTACCAGTTCTCTTGGTTTGTCACCCATAGAGCATGTCTGGAACGTGATAGGAAGACATATACTTTCACACCAGCCTACAACCAGAAATTTTCATGAAATTAGACATGTGTTTCAGGCATGGCAAGAAAATCCTCAGCATGACATTCTGAGGACATTTGCTTCCGTGTCATAATGAATACAAGTCTATATTCGTGCCCACCATACTGAATCATACTGATGTCGACAATGGACATGGGTTTAGAGTAAAAGTTTAATCATTCAGTATCCGTTTTGCTAACAAGACGAATGGTTCGTAAAAGTTTTATGAATAGGAACTGTCGATCCGCAGAACAGCACAATGACGTGGTGTGTTTGACAGGAGCAGTGTTAAAACGTTACCGTCCTCTCATCCTCGCGCAGGTTGTGTCAAGCTTCCGAAGTACAATCAAATGCCACTTCGGAGCCTTCAGTAATGGTGGCATATTGCTCTTTGGCTTTTACCCAGTCACTTTTCCCCAAGTCTGATGTTTTATAACTTGTTATACTCTTTTATGTTACTCTCCATCACTTTTTGTTATTCTTAACCCAAATTTAAAAAAAAAAAAATGGTTCAAATGGCTCTGAGCACTATGGGACTTAACATCTGTGGTCATCAGTCCCCTAGAACTTAGAACTACTTAAACCTAACCTAAGGACATCACACACATCCATGCCCGAGGCAGGATTCGAACCTGCGACCGTAGCAGTCGCGCGGTTCCGGACTGAGCGCCTTAACCGCGAGACCACCGCGGCCGGCACCCAAATTTTCAGCTTAATAGTTTGTTCATTATACCCAACGGATTTTTATTGTGGTCGGAAGGGCGAATCTTAGCATTGGTACACTGCATATTACCCTGAATATTTCTTTCACTGATTGAATTGCCTCTGAGACAAGCGATTGTATTTCGTACCAGATTTTGAAGAGTGTTTACTCTGACGTCTACGTGCCGTCCAGTTACCAGTCACGAGCGTTAGCTCAGCTGGAGAAGGACAGAGAAGAAACAAGCCCTACCCTCGCTGAAGGAACTGTCCCAATATTCGCCAGTACTAAGTTAAGGAATCTATGGGAACATATTTAAGTCGGCCGCAGAGGGATTGGAACGTCACTCCTCTCGAATGTGGTTTCACACCTTTCCCTACGACACTACAGTCGTCGACTGATTTTCATCCAGTACAGTTTCATTTTTATTTTTATTCTGCTGCAGATTATCCTAATCTGAATTGGACACCAGAAGGGTAGTGCTAGAAGGCATACAAATCCCGTTTGGGCGCGTGAACAAAAAAAAGTTAATCTTACACTCTCTGTTGCTCTTTGAACGCTCAACTAATTTTGGTAGATTTTAAGGTATCTCACACGTTCCTACTAACTTCAGATACTGTCGGAAACTGAAACCCACGGTGGATCACCTATTTTCTGATCGCTAACTTCCTTCAAGTCTTCTACGAGACGGTTTGGCACTTTTTTCCTGCCGCGCATATTTCTGATGAAGATGGTGAGACATAAATGAGGAAAAATAAGTCCAAGATCGCATACCGCTATATTCGACAAGTCAAGAACTGTAGTTTTGTCCCTGGTTTTAGATAGAAAAAGGTTTACTATTTAATGAGACACGGAAGAACCTCATGATCTGCACATGTTACTCTTCCACAGTTTAATCACATAACTCACCAGAGTTCTGATTTACACCAGCCGGTGCTGGGAAGATCTGATAAAAACTCATCCCGTTGTAGAGTAAGTGAAATCTTATAAGAACCTGGGAACCATATGTTTCAAACAATGACAGAATTCACAGTCCGTGCAGAGTCGGTTTATGGTCGCGTGAAACCTGAAGCACTGATGAACTGTGGGGACACTATTCATCACAATGTACTCATCCTTTCTAAGTGTATCACATTACTGCCATACAATTTGTAAATGTAACTAAAAATTTTATTTCACTGTTTGAAGCCCTAAGTACTGCTATTCACTTTGATCTTTGTACCACTAACACAGTAAACGCTAGTCACGGCACTGCAACTACCCATCACAGTTCACTTTTATTGTCTCCATTAGCGCAGCAAGGAAAAAGCATTACTTAAGCAAATAAATACTTAAATGTTGCTTCCTATTTTGTGCCCCTTCCCAATACGAAAAGTGTTAACCCACTGAGTAGGCTATGCAGCAACGTTTCAAGATTGTCGTACCGTGGAGGTGAGTGTTATCTCGATTCGACCCCAAGTCGTTCCGAGTAGGCCACCAGCTCTCATATAGGCAGTGCGCTGGATAAGAGTTCCAGTCCGAATAGTGTACTTCCAAGTGTTGAGCTGAGTTGTTGTTTCCATCATTTTATGCACGATATTTCGCCGACCTACCCAGACATCTCCTTTACGTGCTGCGCGTTGTGCTATTACGTACTCGCTGCCTGGACGTCTGGGCAGGTCGTCGAAATATCGGGCATAAAATGGAAGCAACTCGGCTGAACTCTCGAAAGTATGTCATTAATCAAACTGTCCGAGAAAATCTGAGAGATGACGTCCCTCCTTCAGCTAAAAGTTACAGAAACAGGAAAAATATAAAAAATAACACGTTTACTTGTCACAGTAGCACGCAGATACATTTCAACACATGTTGTTGTTGTTGTGGTCTTCAGTCCTGAGACTGGTTTGATGCAGCTCTCCATGCTACTCTATCCTGTGCAAGCTTCTTCATCTCCCAGTACCTACTGCGACCTACATCCTTCTGAATCTGCTTAATGTATTGATCTCTTGGTCTACCTCTACGATTTTTACCCTCCACGCCGCCCTCCAATGCTAAATTTGTGATCCCTTGATGCCTCAAAACATGTCCTACCAACCGATCCCTTCTTCTTGTCAAGTTGCGCCACAAACTTCTCTTCTCCCCAATCCTATTCAATACCTCCTCATTAGTTACGTGATCTACCCACCTTATCTTCAGCATTCTTCTGTAGCACCACATTTCGAAAGCTTCTATTCTCTTCTTGTCCAAACTGGTTATCGTCCATGATTCACTTCCATACATGGCTACACTCCATACAAATACTTTCAGAAACGACTTCCTGACACTTAAATCTATACTCGATGTTAACAAATTTCTCTTCTTCAGAAACGATTTCCTTGCCATTGCCAGTCTACATTTCATATCCTCTCTACTTCGACCATCATCAGTTATTTTGCTCCCCAAATAGCAAAACTCCTTTACTACTTTAAGTGTCTCATTTCCTAATCTAATCCCCTCAGCATCACCCGATTTAATTTGACTACATACATTTCAACACATATATCCTCCTATATAGAGCGAAGAAAAAAGCCACACTTGGAGGTTAGCACACGATTCCTCATCCAGATTCAAGATACGAGGGTTGTCCAGAAAGTAAATTCCGATCGGGCGTGAAATGGAAACCACAGCGAAAACCAGAAACGTTTTATTTGCAACAGTTAGGTACACCTTCCACCTGCTTCTCTACATAGTCGCCGCTCCAACTCCGAGTGTTGTCTTAGTGTTGTATCAACTTTCCAATATCCTCGTCGTAGAAAGCAGCCGCCTGTGCTTTCGGCCAGTTATCTGCACTGGATTGCAGCTTGTTGTCTGTGGAAAAATTTTGTCTTCATAACAAGCGGTTCTAGTGAACAGAGAGGAGTCTCAGGGAGAGCCAATTACGGACTGTATTGTGGGTGATCAAACACTTCTCATCGGAAGCGTTGCAGGAGCGTCTTCATTGCCCCTGTAGTGTGCGGCCGAAAACTGGCATGAAGAAGGAACTGCTCGACAGTTGCTATGTGGGCTGCATGAGACAGGCGAAACCTCTAACCAGGCCCTCATACTTGGCGGGAGACACTATTTCCTACGCATCTTTACGTGCTCACTGTTCATCAAAACTGAAAAGAGTGACGCGACACGATCGACGGGCATACTAGACGCATCTGTGCAAAGCTTTACTGGATTTTCACAGTGCTTTCCATTACGCGACCGATCGGAACTCACTATCTGGACAAACCTCGTAAAAGTTTGTCTAGCAAAATAAGACCGGGTGCATTTTGAAAACACATGTATGCAAACGAGGAGTTCAAAACAGTAATATCGTGCAGTGCATCGAAATGTACAGAGAAACGTTTATCACCCGTACTATCTCAATGAGTTGACTGCTGGGACATTAAATCTACATCCACCATGGAACTATGGTTCGAAACCTCGTCAGGTTCCATTTTTGTTATTTAGACGTTCGGTCCCTGGTTCTCGTCGTTTATAAGCAGGACATCATTTTATCACATAATAATAGCCTTTCAGATGACAGTGGAATCTGTCACACTGGATTTGTGTGTCTACTAACTGCGCAGTGCACAACACGTCTTGTCAAGTTCATGTAGGGCGGCTTCCCGATTGAGTACACAAACGATGAGTACGTCGGTATGCCTTCGGCGTCGCGTGCATCCGACAACAAAGCAGCAGCAGCAGCTGCTGCTGCTGCTTCTGTTCGTGCTTAAGCTGCACGGTGCCCTCTAAGGCTCCATCCCGGTAGGTACGTTTTTCATTTCTTGGAGTAATGCCTTCGGGAAGCTGGTAATCTTCGTCCACAGGTAATGGACAGAGGTCTTCCACGGCCTAGATGTGCTCCACTAACAGAAGACGCAGTTCTTGAGACCATTCACAAATCACCTCGGCGAAGTACCCGCGATATTGCACGGCATTTCCAGATGTCTTAGAGACTGGTTGTTGAGGTGTTGCACGACGAAGAGCTGCATCCAGATCATCACACGTTAACTCAGCACCAGAGACCAGGAGACTGCACTCGATGTACACAGGTTTGCGAAGGGCTTTTGCACCAAGTGGAAAATAATAAATATTTAATAAATAACGTGATAAGGACTGACGAATCTAGCTTCACTCGTGAAAGCATTTTCAACCTCAACAACAGCCATTATTGGTCGGAACACAACCCACATGCCACCCGTGAACATGGCTTTCATGCACTCTTTGGCATAAACCTGTGGGCTGGGATCTTGGGAGGGAAGCTTCTGGAGCCTTACCTATTGCCGGGAAAGTTGCACGCCCCCCTGTATTTACCCTTCTTTCTAATACGTGGGTAATCCCAAAAGTAAGGTCTCCTATTCTTTTATAAGTACATAGACCTGTTTATTTCCACAATTGTTTACATCAGTTTACAGCTTGAACATTTAGTTATTTTTCGACATAATCATCATTTCTGTCGATGCATTTTTGTAGATGCTGTGGCAGTTTTTGTATGCCCATGTCATACCAGTTCGCCGCCATGCTGTTCAGAAAGATATGAACCTCTTCTTTCACCTCGTCATCGGAGCTGAATCGCTTTCTAGTCAACTGTTCTTTTAACTTAGGAAACAGGTGATAGTCACTGGGCGCCAAGTCAGAACCATAGGGTGAGTGGGAGATTATGTTCCACTGAAACTGTTGCAGAAGAGCACGGTTTGCCGAGCGATGTGTGGGTGAGCGTTGTCATGGAGAATGTGTACTCCCTTGCTCAACATTCCTCTTCTCCAGTTCTGAATTGTCCGTTTGAGTTTTTTTTTCAGAGTCTCACAGTACCTGTCAGCGTTAATTGTGGTCCCAGTGGGCATAAATTCGACCAACAATACCCCTTTCCGATCCCAAAACACGGTTGTCATGACTTTACCGGCAGACTGTGTTTGTTTGAATTTCAGCGGCCCTGGCGAAGAAGGATGCTGCCACCGGCGTGATTGTTGCTTGGTCTCAGGTGTAAAGTGGTATGCCCAGTGTTCGTCACCCCTGACAATTGAGTCCAGGAAAAGCATGGTGGCGAGCTGGTATGACATGGGCGTACGAAAACTCCCAAAGCGTCTACAAAAATGCATCGGCAGAAATGCTGATTATCTCGAAAAATAGCTAAATGTCCAAGCTGTAAACTGATGTAAGCCATTGTAGAAATAAACAGGTCTATGTGCTTATAAAAAAATAGAAGACCTCACTTTTGGGATTACCCTCGTACTTTGCCTGGCCCATTAGAAAACATTTCACTTGGTGTTCTGCGACAGGTATGGTTTCAGCATGGTGGTGCACCGCCACACTTTGGAAGGAATGTGCATAACTATTTAAATGAAGCGTTTCACGGGTGATGGATTGGTCGTGGAGGCCCAATGTTCTAGCCTCCACATTCCGCGGACCTTAATCCATTAGATTTTTATTTGTGGGAACACTTGAAGGAACAAGTTTATAGCACTCTACCCATGGATATATACGACGTAAAAGTTCGCGTGCATGCCACTTCGGCAATGGTGTACGCAGGCTCATTCCGTAGGGTCCAACAAAGGGTGATCCATCGAGTGTTTCAAAATGCATGGTGGTCACTTTGACGTCTTTCCCAAAGTAAACGTTCCTTGTACGTGTACGCAACAGCTCTGTGAAGGTAAGCCTGGAGATCGAAGGTAGAGAATGAAATTATTGTGGTAGCATAATGTGCAATCTAGAGTAGCTTACCTATTAAGTTTTTTTGTACCTCACTAGATATAGACGAAGTCACTGTATTCAATATTATTTTCTACCGGCTTTATTTGTCATGTACGAAACTAAGTGGTCATTTACGTCTGCAAGAAGTTCATGTAATGTCTTAATGTTCAAACAAAGACGACAGTAAGTGAAATACACAAGATACCGAATTGTGGAGGTCTAAATTGGACACAGTTTGCTGCTTTGATTGAAAAAAAATGAAGTTCGGCTCAAACGCGACTCGAACATCAGTTAGTCTGAATACCTGTTCCCCATGGCACTGCCTCAACTCACAGAGTTAATGAGACGGCTCTGGAACTACCTGCTCTTGGCCATGCTGCACGCAGTTACGGCATTTCCAGAGCCTCATCTTTTTAAAAAATCGTACTTCTATTAAACCTACTCGCGGGACTAGCTTTTGCTACATACATTTTTCTCTTGAACTGGGATGAAGAAACGCTTGCCGATTGTTTAGCGTGGCATTTTCTCTTCGCCGTGTATATATCATCATTAACCCCCCCATTTTCACAAAACACGCACAGAAAGGCATTTATATTTTAAAAAGTAGAGAAGAAGATGTAAGATTCCTTGCGTGGGCAATTTGTATCATGCTTCGTCGGTCCAAAAAGTCTGGATTCAAAAAATGGAGAAACATTAAGATGATGGTTTCAGTGCTTCAGGTGTTCTGCACAGTCTCCCTCCACCTTGAGAACAGCTCGCAGAACGTTCATACAACCACGTGAAACTATGAAAAGTTCTTTTTTGGGATGTTGTTCGACTCTACTATCACACTGGCTTGAATGTCGGTTATGTCGTCGAAGCGTTGAGCCTTCCTACGAATTTCTGCACTTTGTCGTTTTGAGGTACGTTAGTGTTGCTAACACCAAGTCTCGTCACCCGTGATGATTATTTGCAGAAAAGAGTTGTCCGCATTTTGCACGTCAGTCAAGTCACAGCAGTCTCCTACACGTTATTGTTTTTGTTCAGAAGTCTAGGTGCGCGGGACAAATACACCTTTCTCTTGCCCTAAACTTGATTTAGAGATGTTACTCCATTGAGGTTTATGACACAATGTCTAAACAGCATGGTTGCAGAACCGCTACTTAACACTCCGTTCTCACAGCTAACTGATCGAATATGCATATGTGTTTACAGTTGTTAATTCAAGCTGAAGCCATATTTACTGCGCTGGCGCCAAAAACAGAATCAGTCTCGGAACTTTTTGGACGGACGAGGTATGTCTCCACGCTCTCATAAAGAATTCACTCCTCCCTCCACGCAATACCATATTTTTCCGCTTCTCTCTCGAACGCCTTTCTGAAGTTAACATTTAAAATAATGTTGGTCAAGCCGCCACGTCCTTCTTGTGACTGTAACATCACAAAAGGAATATAACACAGGACCGAAGAAACAGCACTTAGTAAACTAGATTCTCACAAACGTTAATTAAAACGCACAGCTGTCAGATTTAGGGAGTATTCCTGTTGTTGTACGTTCTTTGGTGCGAGGGTAAAGCGAAAAATATTTTTAGACTAGATTTCTTAATAACGTAAAGGAAGCAATCCGTTTTGGCAATATGGTGGCTTAAAATCGTAATAATCAGCAGTAGACCAAAGTACACAATAGCTTTTGTGCCTATTTATAACAGAGAAATTTTGATTTATTAAAGTAGAATCATAACGACTGTATTCGTAATACCTTTGAATATACTCACAATTTTAGGTGAATGATGTATGACCAGTGCTTAAAAAATACTGCATAATGATGCAATGGGATCGATCAGCGCATATTCTGCTGCAGAGTGAAAATTAATTCTGGAAAGAATCCACTACGCTGTGGCCAAGCCATGTCTCCACAGTATACTTTCTTCCAGAAGTGCTAGTCCCATAAGGTATGCAGAAGAACTGCAAAGCTTCGAAGGTAGTAAATGAGGTTCTGGTGGAAGGAAACCTTGTGAATCGTGCTTGGGCAGTTCAGTTGGTAGAGCACTTGCCCACTAAAGGCGAACATCCCATGTTTGAGTCCCAGTCTGGCACACAGTTTTAACCTAAACAGAATTGTTACTTTCACATAAAAACTGTTATGGGCCCACCATTAAAAAACAGAAGAAGAAAATGAAGAAATCAGGTCGAGCCCCAGACAATGCGAGGTCCGTTCCAAGTGCTGTACGGATAAACCTCCTGTGATCTCGCGCCACATGGAGTTAAGAGCTGTGAGCAGAAACAGTGGCTGATGTCTCGGGGGAGCGCGCTTGAGGCCCATCAGGACGTGGTCTGCTGTACGAAGAAACAGACAACTTACCCGTGAAACTATTCGGACTTCCACAGCGTATACGACAGTCAAAAAATGGATACGATAATTATTTACTGTAACGTCACAGTGTGTTTCCGATAAGGGCCATGGGTAGTCAAGAACAATAAGAACGTGGTTGAGTAGTAGTCTTGCTGCAGGTGCACAGCAACATACACGTCAGTTTTGTGAAATTCTGTCGCAGTGCTATTTATTGGCATAGGAAAATGGGAAAAATAACTTTATTTTTATAGCACAGTGTGTGACGATGCGCACGACACACTTTTTGTCATTGATGATCGTCCTGTAATATCGCCATCTACTAACTTTTACTTTGCACTTGACGCAGCCGCCTGATCTGCTCTTCAGAGGCTCACATCATTATTCAAGGATAAGCGACTTTTCATCTGATGAGGATTTCGGTTACTGAAAGACTTCTCATGACTGTTCTTTCAGGTGAAGTTTTGAAAATATGGCACGAAGCCTGAGAAGCGCCATGACAAATAACTTCAGGTTAAAAGGCCATATCTTTACTATTAGGATGAGCTGCTCTATAGAACTACCCAGTACTCGTAGTTTTCGTTGTAAGTGAAGATTACAGTGACGGTTATATGAAAGACCGTGGATTCAATCGATGTTTACTACAAATCTTTCGATACCAAAGGAGAAACTTACTGCTGCATCTGGCAGGATTTCATGATGTGAAGTGCCCTCGCGTCCCGCCAAGCAGATCCCATCCATGTCTTTGTATTCTTTACAGTCGCAAAAGACTGAGGAGTTGCGATGCTAATAAATCTGCGCAAGTGCATAGTAGAGTTTACAGGCAATTTAAAGGCCTCTGTAAATCTTTTAAGACAATCACACGCATTGCTCTGGTTGTATATCTGCTAACAGGCCATAAGCGAAATATTTGTAATCAACGAGCTACGAATTTCAAATGCATTGTTTTTAGGATGGTACATGCACAAAATGGTGTCCAAGCACTCCTAAAAAATTAGAATTATGCTAGCAGTAACATGGCAACAGACATAGTTTCAGTAGCCAGTACGGATGTCACCTTTCCAGAAGTCATTCTCGATCATACAGAATGAAGAAAATGTTATTAGTTTAATACAAATGTTTTAAGTAATATGACCAATTTGTTGTAAATATAATTTCTAAACATATCAAAAATGAGTTTTAATATTGTGTTAAAACAAAAATAAAAAATAACGTCGTCTCCTTTTAATTCTAATCCGTAATGTATGGATTTACCATTCAAACATGAAATGAATTTTTAAATGAACATCTACTGGGAATATAATAAGTTAAATTCAAAGTTCATATAAAAAAGGCGGAAAAACTCTTGTAGTAAATGTTCAACTGTGTTGTACTTTCTGAATGCATATGTGTTGCTCTTTGTTGCTTTCAGTAGTCATGCACTGTCCATTCTCTTTTCCAGAAAATTCAAGAATTAATCACAACTTTCAGAAAAATTCACTTTTATTTGTAGTCCCTTTTCACTAGGGCCACGGACGTCCGATTTCTTTTTTCTGAGTACTGATTCTTCATCATACTGAATATTCTTTCAGCAAATGAGTTACTGGTAAGAACAGGACACATTTATGACATAATATACAGGGTGTTACAAAAAGGCACGGCCAAACTTTCAGGAAACATTCCTCACACACAAATAAAGAAAAGATATTATGTGGACATGTGTCCGGAAACGCTTAATTTCCATGTTATAGCTCATTTTAGTTTCGTCAGTACGTACTGTACTTCCTCGATTCACCGCCAGTTGGCCCAATTGAAGGAAGGTAATGTTGACTTCGGTGCTTGTGTTGACATGCGACTCATTGCTCTACAGTACTAGCATCAAGCACATCAGTACGTAGCGTCAACAGGTTAGTGTTCATCACGAACGTGGTTTTGCAGTCATTGCAATGTTTACAAATGCGGAGTTGGCAGATGCCCATTTGATGTATGGATTAGCACAGGGCAATAGCCGTGGCGCGGTTCGTTTGTATCGAGACAGATTTCCAGAACGAAGGTGTCCCGACAGGAAGACGTTCGAAGCAATTGATCGGCGTCTTAGGGAGCACGGAACATTCCAGCCTATGACTCGCGACTGGGGAAGACCTAGAACGACGAGGACACCTGCAATGGACGAGGCAATTCTTCGTGCAGTTGACGATAACCCTAATGTCAGCGTCAGAGAAGTTGCTGCTGTACAAGGTAACGTTGACCACGTCACTGTATGGAGAGTGCTACGGGAGAACCAGTTGTTTCCGTACCATGTACAGCGTGTGCAGGCACTATCAGCAGCTGATTGGCCTCCACGGATACACTTCTGCGAATGGTTCATCCAACAATGTGTTAATCCTCATTTCAGTGCAAATGTTCTCTTTACGGATGAGGCTTCATTCCAACGTGATCAAATTGTAAACTTTCATAATCAACAAGTGTGGGCTGACGAGAATCCGCGCCCAATTGTGCAATCACGTCATCAACACAGATTTTCTGTGAACGTTTGGGCAGGCATTGTTGGTGATGTCTTCATTGGGCCCCATGTTCTTCCACCTACGCTCAATGGAGCACGTTATCGTGATTTCATACGGGATACTCTATCTGTGCTGCTGGAACATGTGCCTTTACAAGTACGACACAACATGTGGTTCATGCACAATGGAGCTCCTGCACATTTCAGTCGAAGTGTTCGTACGCTTCTCAACAACAGATTCGGTGACCGATGGATTGGTAGAGGCGGACCAATTCCATGGCCTCCACGCTCTCCTGACCTCAACCCTCTTGACTTTCATTTATGGGGGCATTTGAAAGCTCTTGTCTACGCAACCCCGGTACCAAATGTAGAGACTTTTCGTGCTCGTATTGTGGACGGCTGTGATACAATACGCCATTCTCCAGGGCTGCATCACCGCATCAGGGATTCCATGCGACGGAGGGTGGATGCATGTATCCTCCCTAACGGAGGACATTTTGAACATTTCCTGTAACAAAGTGTTTGAAGTCACGCTGGTACACTCTGTTGCTGTGTGTTTCCATTCCATGATTAATGTGATTTGAAGAGAAGTAATAAAATGAGTTCTAACATGGAAAGTAAGCGTTTCCGGACACATGTCCACATAACATATTTTCTTTCTTTGTGTGTGAGGAATGTTTCCTGAAAGTTTGGCCGTACCTTTTTGTAACACCCTGTATATGCGGTGTCTGTTCTTTCCAACATGTCCGAAAAAACAGACACCATTTTTGACCCAACAGCGGCTAGGCATTAGGACACAAATGAATTATAGACATTGGCTGCGAGTGGGCATTGATGTGAATCAACGGGAAAAGTTAAAAATTTGTGACGGAACGGGGTTCGAATTCGGATCTCTTACATTCTAGGCGGTTGCTCTGACTACTAAACCATCCGGACACGGTGGTCCTCGGAACCACGCGGATTACCCTAGCACGCTTCCCGTCAGACCCAAATTCTCAGCTTCTCCACACATGAAAAATGTAGTGCCCCTTGCCCATTATCTTCACTACTCGCGGCATTTCGCCGATTGCCGTAAGAGTTAGAGTCTAGTGTGCACCCGCGCTGAAGAGATCATTGGCCGTCTTCGCCTTAATTGTGTGTATGTGGTGTCTGTATGATATAAGTCCAAGCAATTGGGAATGGGAGATGTCAATTTTGGTATGCTGCTTGAAGAGATCTACCGAAATCTCGTCTTCTGCTTTACGTTACGTCCAGCATATCCATTCCGGAAATCTCTTATCTTATGCAAGTTGAGATTCAGTTTGTTGGTAACCTTTAAAACATACCGCCATTACAGATGAAAATCTCCTTGGTTTTTAGGCGAAAATCTTATTAGCAGATTGAACACATTGTTCTCAGAAAAGTCATAGGTCTGGGATTAATAATGCAACGTGACAAGAAAGGTTGTGCGTCATTTGAAAAACTCAAACTCTGCGACTGTGGAATTTCTGCCAGGGTTTGACGAACTTTCATTCCTTAAAATTTATCTTGTTTCCTGCTCTTTGGTTTGCTCTTACGGTCTCTTGTTATTCTGTCTAACTCAACTGTTTTCCAGTGCTCTAACTGCAGTTTCAAACAGGCCCAAAATATGCTGCAGAAAACGTAGATAGCATTCAGAAAGTGAATGTTTAGTTTCTTCAACATAATGCTACACATTTTATGTCACAACCTGTCTAATCGATCTTTAACAATCTTCCTCCCCCTTTGAAATAAAATATGACTTAAAGGCAGCCCAGCAGTATTCAACTCTACCAATTGCAGGAGGCAGCAAGACGTACGGACGTCATGTGATATTTCCTTAAACCGTATCTTCACAAACTCTGAAATTTCTGTCAGTGACTGAAAATTTGATGTAGACGAACTAATTCCACTGTATAGTAATGAAATATTTTAAGACCATGTTTTACAAGATTATTTATGACATGACATTTTCGTTTTTCAGTAACCGAATTGTTTTTGCCGCAGTTAACTGGAACGTTGTCAGCACTGCATGCACTTACTTGATTCAGATGGAAGCCACTAGATCCTGTAACGTTCTTTACTGCATGTAAAGTATCTTTGTGGATTTCTTTGGAGCCTTCATAAAGATCTGGTGATCTCTGACGTATCCCGTGGTTAACATAAAAGTATTGAACTGCATAAGGAAAAGTTTTTATATTTCCTCGGTCTGAAGAATCCAAGAACACAGAAAAAAGTACCTTATGAAGCTCGTCTATGACTACGTCTTGACTGCATGGTCCAAGCATATTCTTCGAGATCACCCTGGCCTTGGTTATTCCACACGACATTTTAGATGAAATATTACCGTGTAGGAACAAGAAGTGACATCATTTCATATGGTAACAATATAGTTAAGGCTGCGATTTGCGCTGTGATAAGCAGATGCAACTTCAGTACGTATCACGGCATCTTCTTCAGGCATATGTTTCTTCACAAAGGAAATTGTAATTGTTTTATCTTTACCACACTGCTGTTGTGCCACAATGTGTTTTTGTGTCTTCTGATGATCCACTACAATTTTTCTTCCTTCGAATAGTATCGAAAACAAGTCGGGACAAATCATACACTCGTCGTTTTCTTTCATCCACGTAGAAAAATCTTTGTTTTCTAACCAGTTTTTGTTGAAAGCTGCATATCTTTTAACTTTCTTCTTCGGAACAGACGAAAATGAAGAAATGTCTTCGTCGTTAGAGGAAGGACGAAACATCTTTCTCGAACGCCGACCTTTTCTAATTTTAAAACGCTCAAACTGGACCTGAAACGCCGGCAACTGAACTACCCAATAATCCGTAGTTTAACAGGCAATATGTATTTTGCATCACGTACAGTGATTGGGGGAGGATATTGACGGGTGTCCATGGCAACGCTAACAACCAAACAGGCACAATGAAGAAGAAAAGCAGTTCGAAGAAACGAAGAGATTTGAGCGCTGGGTATGGTGAAGACAAGCCAGTGAATGTGAAGGTGGTGCGGAATATGTTGGGGCGCTTTAAAGGAGGTCACATTACACGCCTTAGAAGAGACGTTTTAGACACGACAACATCTTAAGATTCGCAAAATGTTAGTAAACTCCAATTTAACCGGAAATAGAGAAGAAAAACACCTTCTGGCCATCTTCATTTTCGTCTTCCACGATTCTCATAAAACACTCAATTGCAGGCTTGGTCCCATTTAAGAAGGCCATTGCTTTCTCCATCCATTACATGTTCTTGAACATATTTGGTAATCTGCTGTCTGCAGAGTTTTCGTTGAAACTCTACAGACTAAGTACTGAGAAGAACTAATTTTGTTTGATACTGTAAGTAAACTAGCATATCATTAACAGAGAGCAAGACCAACAAAGGAATCATGGGAGTGCGTTATGGAATGCCCTTTGTGATTTCTCCCCACGCTCGTGGAGCAGCAGCATTTTGTAAATGACTTGAATTATTTAGTACCTGTTGGTTTCCTGGATTAATTTCGGTTTAGTTTTGAAGCTCAAAAAGTAACCATAATTAGAGATTAAACTACAAGTATTATCCACTATTATTTTTGATGACCAAACATGCTTCGGCAGCAATGTTGGTTCTTTTATTCAGGTATGTAAATAGCAAACATGTATAAGCAGTAATTATTGGAAAGAAAATTAGACTTAATAGCAATTTATGTCTGTTGTTATTGTTACATTACTCACTAGAACGTTTGGTTCTGGAGGACCCTCTTTACATATATAGTTTGCCATCTGCAACGAAACGATGTTAAAGTGAGGTTGGTTGGTGAGTTAACAAATCACTTTATCTACAAACGTAAACTTGATACGCGATAATATTTCGAGACTGTGTTTTATGATTAGTTACAGTTATCTTTGCTGTAACCTATATTCATCTGCATGCTCACTTGCGGAGGGATACACTCAGGAACACGCTACATGTTCCCATGAACTACACTCGCAAGCAGCTTCAAACTTCACACAACACAATGTTTACTTTACTGCTGTGTGCTTGGTCCATGTCGATGTCACTGTTTTCATGATCGTTGTGATACATAATCTGAGCTTTGTTTATAGGTAATGTGGTTTGTTAATTTGCCAAGCAACCTAAAATTAAAATAATTTTGTTGCAGATGGAAAGCTATATAAATAAGGTCCTACAGAAACTGACATTCTAGAAAATGAGGTAATAATCACATTGGACATAAAACGTTTTTAGACTTAATTTTCGTAGTAACAGTCATTACGTAAAATATGTTTACTCTAGCTTCGCACCCTCTGCACAGATATTTTTGTTTTTCTTCCATCGAATTTTTATAGTTTTCACAAATTGCAACATCTTATAAACTTTTCACGTTAATTAAGCCCACAGACGCACTGTCTTTTCCGAATGTACTTCAAACCAAAAAGCGATTCTGGTAGCTGGAGTCCAAGGTTTTTGTTATCATGTCTTTTGCGTTCTTGGGGTGATATTTCCATAGAAACTTTCATTCCCAAACACATATTTCTTTGCATGTAACCGAGATGTGAAACAGCCATTTTCATTTATTTACCTTTAAGAAATGTTTATTGTAAGGAAATATTTTCTTAAAAATTTTCACCTCCTATTGTACTCCCTTAGTCGTTGAATTTCCAAAAACAGTAAAACACCTATTTCTTTTATTTCTGACGGAGAAGGAAATACAAATGTTTATAGATTTAGCTTTGAAAATGTTTTAATGATGAAATAATTTCATAAAATTTTTCATACCCTGCTTCACTGTCTTAGAGAGTTGAGTTTCCTAAAACATGTATTGTTTTATTTCTAACGGAGAAGTCAAGTACCAATTTTCATAGATGTAGCTTTAAGAATAATTTAGTAGTTCTTTATAATGATTTATTTTCAAAGAAGACCTTCACCCACCACTTTACCCCCATAGCGGTTGAATTTCCAAATATGCTGAAATCCATATTTCTTTATTTCTGACTGAGATACCAAAAATCAATTTTCGTAGGTCCAGCTTTAAAACTGCCTTAAGAGCGACGTGTCTTTAAAAAAAACACTTCGACCCCCTTTCATCCCATTAGAGGTTAAATTTCGAAAAATCGCTTCTTAAACGACGCCTGCAGTATAAGATCAACGTCCTCTCAGTATTTCAAGTTTCTATGCCTAGCTATTTGGACTGGGTGATTGGAGTCAGAACATTGATTGAATTTTCTCATTCTGCGAGAGCTGAAGGGCGATCTGTTTATCTGTTAAAAACCATTCAACAGCCAAGATCGCATAAAATGTTTTTTTTTTTTATCTAAGATAACCGGTTTCAACAGACTATGCTGTCGTCTTCAGGTTTTAAAATCTCTTGTTTTAGCGATGACAGACCTTTTATAAACTGCTATTTTTATGCACTTGACATCTTGTGCGTGAGGTCAACGTAAAATGAACATCTTTTACGACAAAAGATTTGAAGACGTGAAGATGACAGCATAGCATGTTGAAACCAGTTATTTTACATTGAAAAAAATATACATATATTTTATGCGATCTTGGCTGTTGAATGGTTTCTAAGTTGTAGATGTGAATAAAGGTACCGACTGATGTTGACACGAATGTTCTGAAAGCTTTTGGGACTTGAAGAAGAAGAAGAAGAAGAAGAAGAAAATAGTTGTCCTCATAATAGGCGGACCTGAGTTCCCATAATTTCATGTTTCACGTTAATGACTTGATTAATACAGGCTTCATGATATTTCGGCTATTTAGTAAAACAGCTAAGTAAGTTGACTGAGACCATGGAAGCGTAGCACAGGCCGCAAGCTGTTACTCGGTACTCACCCCGATGAAGGAGTCGTCGAAGGCGCGCCGCTTCTCGGCCGCCTTGCCCGCCACCAGCGCCCCTAGCGGGCTCCACCCGGACGCCCACCGCGCCTGCAACAGGACGAGACAAGGCGCGTCACCACCAGCAGCCAACACTTCAGGCACTCCCATGGCTCACTGACACATCGTGACGCCAGTGTTAGTGCAAATTTCATTCAAAAAACACGTATAAAAACGGAAGCTATCTAATAGCCTCACCTGAGATTATTAACATCATTATTATTTCTCGTTCTACGAGGTGTATAAGAAAAGTAATGAGATTGATTTTTATCTACCCAAGGTATTCCTTTTTTAACAAAATACTGTCCCCTTCAAAGTAGTTCTCTTCGTTCGCTATACACAGGCGGAATCTTTGCTCCCAGTTTTGGAGGAAGCGCTGAAAGGCTTCAACTGGGAGGGTCTTTACTATGTCGGTCACATTTTTTTAATGTTCTCTAGAGCCCCAAATGACGTTCTTTTAAGACATTTTTCAATTTCGGAAAAAGTAAGAAGTAACAAGGTCTCAGATCATATGAATAGCGGAGCTATGGGACAACAGGAATGCTCTTTGCTCAAAAATTTTGTGACGGAAGTTGCCGTGTGACATGGGGCATTGTCATGATGCAGCACCGACTCGTATGCAATGTCGAGTCTCACTCGATTCACCGTTTCCTCAGCCTTTCAAGGACATCTTTGTCAAATACTTGGCGAAGGTTTGACCTGGGGAACAAATTATTTATGGGCGATACCACTATTGTCAAAAAAAGCAAATCAGCATTGTTTTAATATTTGTTCACTCTAGGTTTTTTCGTCTAGATGTCTCAGTGTGCCACTTCTCTAATTTGCAGCTTTGTCTCAGGATTTTACTCAGAAATCCAGGACTCATCACCTGTGATCACACGACTGAGCCATTTGTGGTCATTGGAAATCCTCTCAAGAAAATAAACGCTCACGTGTCTTCAGTTGTGTTTCCGGTCAGTTGCGAGGTTTTTCGGCACCATTTCGGCGCAAAGCTGTCGCATGAGCAAATCTTCGTTCAAAATTTGATGTATGGTGAAAGTGCTTAAGTTTAACAGGTCACACATCATCCTTATTGTAAACATCAGCCTCACCCTCAAGAGCGCGCACGCTTTTGACTTTCCGTCGGTGTTTGAAGTTGAAGGTCCTCCGAGGGAGGTTCATCTTCAAGGTGTTCTCAGCCTTCCAAAAATCATTGGTGCCAGCGAAAAACCTGCGCTCTTAGCAAGGGATGTTCCCCATGTGCTTGTCTCAACTCTTCAAAGGCACACTCACGGTTTGCCCAAGTTTTATGTTAAACTTGATTGCATAACGTTGCTGTTCCATTTTCTTAACAAACAAAAACACAGCTTCATTTGCTGCGCCTCGCCACGAATTCCTCTCTTGTGCCAACCTCTACATCTCAGAGGAGTACCACTTGCAACCTACGTCCTCATTGATTTGCTGTATATATTCCAATCTCTGGCTTCCTATACAGTTTTTGCCCTCTACAGCTCCTTCTAGTATCATGGAAGTCATTCCCTGATGTCTTAACAGATGTCCAGTCATCGTGTCCCTTCTTCTTGTCAATGTTTTCCACATATTCCTTTCCTCTCCGATTCCGCACAGAATCTCCTCGTTCGTTACCTTATCAATGCACCTGATTTTCAACATTCTTCTGTAGCACCTCATCTCAAGTGCTTAGATTTTGTTCTTTTCCGGTTTTCCCACAGTCCATGTTTCACTACCATAAAATGTTGTGCTACAAATGTACGTTCTCAGAAATTTCTTCCTCAAATTAAGGGCTTTGTTTGATACTAGTAGACTTCTCCTGGCCAGGACTGTTCTTTTTGCCAGTGCTAGACTGCTTTTGATGTCCTCCTTGGTCTGTCCGTCATTGGTTATTTTGCTGACTAGGTAGTAGAATTCCTTAACTTCATCTACTTCGTGGCCATCAGTCCTAATATTAAGTTTCTCGCTGTTCTCATTTCCGGTTACTTCTCATTACTTTCATCTTCCTTCGATTTGCTCTCAATCCATATTCTGCACTCATTACACTGTTCATTCTATTCAGCAGATCATCTAATTCTTCTTCAATTTCACTCGGGATACCAATATCATCACCGAATCTTATCACTGATATCTTTCCACCCCGAATTTTAATTCCAGTCTTAAATATTTCTTTCATTTCCGTCATTGCTTCTTCGATGTTCAGATTAGACAGTAGGGGCGAAAGACTACATCCCTGTCTTATACCCTTTTTAATCCGAGCATTTCGTTCTTATTATTCCCTCGTGGCTCTTGTACATATTGTATATCACCCACCTCTCCCTACGGCTATACGGAACTGAAATTTGGACTGAGCATCTGGAAAAGATGAACACTCCGACCTACATATAAGCAGCACGGCACAGCGTCGCCAGGTAGCTCACATTGTTGTCAATCTCACAACTTTTCTCACACGCTTTGCATATAACTGAATTACAGCGATACGATATAGGCTATATACAGGGTGCTTCAGAAGCAATAGTAACTATTTTAGCACAGACTAATTCTCCAGTTTTTATTGGTTACAGAGATAATTTTTCATTCTCCAGTTGCTGTGCATTTATTTATCACCTGTAATTTTTATTTTGAAGTTAGAGTTCTAAAGCTGTGCTTGACTTTAAATAACTGAATTATTCAACTGTGACTGTTGGCCATTTCTACTGTATAGTTCATCGTTGACTGCCACGCGACCACCAGGTACCACAGCAGAAGAGTGGCGTTGCCGCCGGCAGTCTCGTGATAGTAAACGTGTTAAGTATGCTACACGTATTTACAAATGGTGAGTGTGCCAACATGGCACTTACACTGTCCAGTCGCATTAATGTGACCACGTGTCGGAAGGCTCAACAACCACCTTTTACGGCGCGGACCACTGCTAGATGTGCAGGAGGAGGGTCAATAAGTTTCTGGAGGATACCTACAGGGATGTGGAGTCTTGAAGACTCCAATGCCGTAGCCAGCTGTGGTAGGTTTCTCGACAGCGGATCCATGGCGCGAACAGTCCGACAGAGGTGGTCCCACTGATTCACGATTGGTTTTAAAGCCGGGGAGTTTGGTGGTCGGGGGAGTACGGTATACACATCTTGGTGCTCTTCGAACCATGCGCGCACGCTGTGAACTGTGTGAGACGTTGCATTGTCCTGCTGGTAGATGCCATCATATTGAGGAAAAACAAACAGCATGAGGAAAGGACATGGTACCCAAGGATAGATGCATGCTTGTCTTGATCCATTGTGACTCCCAAAATGACGAAATCACGCAGACGATGCAGCGAAAACATTCCCCAGACCGTAACGCTCCCTCCTCTGGCCTGACCCTTCCGACTGTTGCAGGGTATTTGCTTTCTGTCCGATGGAGCCACCTGAAAATGCCACCTGTTTAACTTTCGCTGAATGGTCGTTGAGGGACACTATCGATAGCCCCTTGGTTCATTTGGGCAGTCAGTTGCTTAACAGTTGCTTGTCTATTCGCCCGTACACATCTCCGCAGCCGTCGTTCAGCTCTGTCATCTATGACCCCTAGTGCACGACAGTTACCTCGAGGTGGCGCAGTGGTTAGCACACTGGACTCGCATTCGGGAGGACGACGATTCAATCCCGTCTCCAGCCATCCTGATTTAGGTTTTCCGTGACTTCCCTAAATCGTTTCAGGCAAATGCCGGGATGGTTCCTTTGAAAGGGCACGGCCGATTTCCTTCCCAATCCTTCCCTAACCTTGTGCGGTTAAAGGCGCTGCAGTCTGAAACCGCAAGACCGCTACGGTCGCAGGTTCGAATCCTGCCTCGGGCATGGATGTTTGTGATGTCCTTAGGTTAGTTAGGTTTAACTAGTTCTAAGTTCTAGGGGACTAATGACCTCAGCAGTTGAGTCCCATAGTGCTCAGAGCCATTTGAACCTTCCCTAACCCGAGCTTGCGCTCCGTCTCTAATGACCTCGTTGTCGACGGGACGTTAAACACTAACCACCACCACCAGTTACCTCGACGCTGGTTATGGATGGCGCCATTTTGCCTTACACAGTAACTTTAATCGCAGCGGGACGAGAACAGTTTACAAAGCTAATCATTTCGGAAATGCTTCAAAAAATGTCTAAATGTGTGTGAATTCCTAAGGGACCAATCTGCTGAGGTCATCGGTCCCTAGACTTACACACTACTTAAACTAACTTATGTTAAGGACAACACACACACACACACACACACACACACACACGCATGCCAGAGGCAGGACTCGAACCTCCAGCGGGAGGGGCCGCGCGAATCGTGACATGGCGTCTCTAACCGCGCGGCCCCTCCGCGCGGCGGAAATGCTTCCACCTTGGTCTGAAAGCCAATGATTGTGCCTTTTTGGAAGCCAGGTGCAGTGTATCCCTCGTCCCCCTGGGACGCTTTGTATACGTTCCCCTGCCAGTGCTGCCACGTGCGAGTGGTTATTGCACGTTGATGTCTAACACAGGCAGTGGTCGTTTTAATGTGAATGGACGGTGTATTTTCAGATTTTGTAAAGGAATCGCTCCTGCTGCTTGCAGAGAATATGATAGACGATTTCCTAATCGCAGAGTCTCAGCTTCAAGAGAGTTTACTCTTGACTTGATTATATTACGCGAGACCGCTGCAGCGCCCAGTAGTCATATTTGATCTGATGGTGCAAATGAACAGTTGGTAGAATGTAGTACAGCGGTCGCAAAACTGCGGCCCGCGGGCCGCTTGCGACCCTAACTAAGTATTCGTGCGACCCACGATTCTCAGTGTTATTTTATGATAATAAATGTGCATCCAGCAGCCAACAGCTGTATCCAGAACGACAGCTAACGTTAAGAGCTTCTGAACAGTATAGTTTTTACTGCTCAGCAACAAACAAAAATACTTATGAAAACATAATTGACGTTGGTTCGGCAGTGAGCTAAGTAAAATGACCGCTTATCTCAGGGTCAGAGGCGTAAGCAACACGGCAGAGTTCGTGAGAGGGAAAATGTTTCATTTTTGTCCTCCAATGCTGACAACACAACTACCCTATGTGACCTGTACCGATCAGCTGCAATGGAAAGCATTTCAAACGGAAGTAATATGGAGACATGTATGTACATTAGAGGTGGCCATCTTCAAAAGCTGTGCATATTTATAGCAAGCAACATGAAATTAAATTAAGGTTATTGTAGTACAACGCAATGAGTAGAAGAAAAATGACATTCAAAACATTTAGTAAAGATCTTGGTCGTGTCTCACAATGCATCATGCTCTTAGATACAAGCACAAGCACTGTTATTAATCAATCATCTACTCACACTTCGTCAGGAAATTACAGGGTCACATCTTTGGGGTTGCTGAGGGAAACAGAATACATTCGACACTAAGTGTTCCTAGTGGTGCCGACTTCAAACGATCGGTACTTCGTGCTCGGCAGTCAACTTAACGCTTCCTTACTACGGATAGTCTGTTGGAGGCTCACAACATGCTAATTTATGTAGATTACGAGTTGATGATGATCCAAAAGTTTTCTTTCTGATAGACCCACAGCAATATTAGGTTGAAGAAATATATATTACATAAATTCTTTCCATTTTTTGCTGCTTAAGACACTTTGTAGCTTATGTCTATAGATGTGGGCAACATAATTTCATCGACATTTTTACGAAAAATTGAACCATCATTGAAGGATCACCTAAAATTGGAAAAAATGGCTAAACGAGCTTGTCGTGATAGAATTAATAAAAAGCAGCAAACACTTGGAAGGATTTAATCAACAAGATCGGTACATCTGCGGCCAGCGACGCCTCCCCATAATGTCAATATAGACTCTTAACCAAAAAAGTTTAACGACCACTGATGTAGTTCTTCAACTGGCACACACAGACTTTCTACACGTAGCTGTGTTCCATATATAAAAATATATTGCACAATACGTATGCACGGCCTCTGTTGTTGTCATTTAGAGCGGATTCAACACCTTCGAGTTGGAGATGAAAGTATACGACTGGAATTCTGGCGCTGCCTGTTCGCAAAACGCCGAGTAACGACATTGATACTGATGAAGCCACTTGTAACGATATCAGCAACACTCGTAACTGACATAGTTGGTCTGACGAAAAGCCACATGCCTTTGTGGCGACTCACTTCCAAGAAAGCTTCTCTGTAAATGGGCGGTGTGGTACGATAAACAATCAGTTGATAAGACCTGGTGTGTTACCACATCGTCTTACATGGTCCTATTATCTTTCTTGAAAACGACTTTCCAGTATTAATGAAAGAGGTTCCTTTGGCTACAAGGAGGGGTATGTTCTTCCAGCATGACGGGACCCTTGCGCACTGTGGTCGCCAAGACGACACCTTAGCTAAATCTGACATTCCCTTGAAGATGGATCGGTAGAAATTGTCACGTTTCTTGGTCACCAACGTCTTTACCTCTTCAGAGTTTTGTCTCTAGGGATGACTGAAAGTCGAAGTCTACAAAGGAAAAGTACACGCAAAACAGGAATTGAGTGTTAGTTTTATGAATACTGCTGCCTCCATAACAGAACGCTAACAAGTCATTGGAAGAGCTACACGTGACAGTGTAAAGAGAATTCGAAAGTGCATCGAAGTAGGAGGTGGACTTCATGAAACTGAACTTTATAAGTTGCATTTGGTTTATAGCTTCTGGGGCCGTTCAGGGTGGCCAAGCGGTTCTAGGCGCTACAGTCTGGAACCGCGCGACCGCTACTGTCGTAGGTTCGAATCCTGCCTCAGGAATGGATGTGTGTGATGTCCTTATGTTAGAAGGTTTAAGTAGTTCTAAGTTCTAGGGGACTGATGACCTCAGAAGTCAAGTCCCATAGTGCTCAGAGCCATGTACCTTCTGGGGATATTTATTTGGGTTACACTCTAACAGCTGTATCTCTGTAATCAATAAAACTTGAGCAACTTTTATATAGTTTGTTTTATTCGAGTAAGTTTACACTGTTAGTTCCTAAAATATTTACTGCTTCACCTGAAACACCCAGTATTTTGTCAGTTTGTATGGTGTTTAGCAGTAAGACAAGTAACTATATGAGAATTTTTTTTTTGTGCTACGCGATATAGTTGTTTAATCACTTGCGTAGAGGGTCTCCTTGTCCCAGAAAGTACAGTAAAACAACCCCAATCCCCCGATTATGACCAAAATTTTTGGAAAGTTTCCTTTCGTTATCAGGCAAATGCCGGGACTGGAAGTTCCCTCCCAAACGTTTCCAATCGGGCTTCCTTCTGTCTTCCTGTCAACCTTGCATCTGGAATGACAATCATGGTGGGATCCTGAACATTCTAACCTATCATCTTTCATTTTCTCACTCTCCTAATCCCACAATCTTAAGTTCATTTGTAGCCTGCTGGGGCATTTGACTGAAAATAATTGCAAACCTTTAATGAGTCGGATCTCAAAGAGCCCTTTTGTCTCCTTTGAGAGGAAAAAAAAAATCACAGCACCCTCCCGACACTACCGAATTTATCAGACCTTATCTTATAAATACAGTATAAATAATATCAGCTACCCACCTCTTTAGTCAAGGTCGCTAACGCACGCCTGAGCGGTGGCACTGGGCTTGCAGAAAACCTTTTCGAATCCCGGTGGTAGCAAATTTTCACTACTAACATTTGGGTGGCAAGCTGAGGAGAGATGGTGGTGTAAGGTTCCTGATCACCAAAGTTTGCGCCAACTACCCGGATTACATTCAAAATCTCTCCGAAGGGTCTCATGGAGTGAGTGCATGTGACACTGCTGGTGATAATCCGTCCGTCGAATGGGGGCGTTAAGCTCGGTGAACCCCTTTGTGCTATACGAGAGGAGTGGGCTACGTGCCGACACCACGTTTCACCTTCTCGCTTCAGTTCACCACAGCAACACAAACCTAACATTACATTGTTTTTGTAAGCCCTCGTCACGAGTTTTGTAAAGCCCACGTGGCTACTACTGTGGAGGCCGAATTACCACTGTTGTTACGGTAGGCCGAGTTTGTGAGTTCGTGAAACGGCTTCTGGTGCAGTGCACCGCTAAGACAATTTTTGCTTGACATATTACACAGCTGTGCCCCAGGGTCAGGTAACAGGATAGGAGAACGAAGGTTCTACAATACTCCAACAAACTAGTAACAAAGTCACACAAATAAGTTAAAAGGGTTTACTTATATTTGTGACTTGTTCAATAATGAAGTCTGCAACACTGCATGTAATATAACAAAAAAAGGCCCTCAATGGCTAAGTGCAAATAATCGTAGGTAAACTTCACAGTGCATAGCAAATGCAATGTTCAACAGCTGTCTGTTCACTTCTACGAGTTCATTAAACGACGTTCCCTGTCTAAGTCAGCCCTGGACGATGATCTATAACCAAGTCGGCGAGAGCTTCTCTTCTATGTTCCAAGTAGGCTTCTGTGCATTGCCATCCGGTCATTGACGGATTGTACCAACACCGACTCAAAGGAAGGCTTCGGCGCTTGTTGGTGACGTCACGTCTGCTAGGCACGGCGAACGCCAGGTCTGTTGCAGACAGAAACGCCTGGGCGTGCTTATCACTATAAATCTCTTATTTTTGGACAAAATGTTTGGTATTGTTTTGGGTTCTGCAGTTTTATTTAGATGAACGATTTTCTTACTATCGTAAAGCTACATGAAAAGATGCTTTGCCCCAATGCAAGCTTCGGAGATTTTACATTCAAGTAACTATTATATTTACTTGATCCATTTTGCTATCGAAACTTACCCCAACCCCCTTACAATTAACTCGTTTCTTTTATTTATTTGTTTATTTTCGTTTGACATCGTCACTGGAAATGTGAACTAATTTACATGTGTAAATGTCAAACTGTTGCCAGTCATTAGATTACAGTCGTTTTCAACGAAAGGAATTCTAAACAGGAAACAAAATAGCTTCATACATCAAAAATATTGCTGAGATTAAATTTTTTAAACAAGCACATTAGGAAAGATAAATATTACCCTCTTGCGACTGAAAGGAGAAACTTAATTAGCTAAAAAAATTTTATTTGATAAAACAAGTATCCCTCTTTTGCCTCTTCTTCTGCCCCCACCCCTTCCCCCAACATGTACAATCGCAAGATATTTCATTAACATTCAGTGCTCCTCACCCCATAGTCAACCAAGATACCTGAAGAAGAGCACCAGTATGTTCACAGTTTCTTGTGAAAGCAACCCAGTACAAACGTAAGTTCCTCAGATTTACAAATAAGGTAAAGAAGCACGAATTCTGTTTCTGCTGGACCATGAAGTTGTTTTTGTATATCAATCCTTAAAACAGGTGGAAATTTAAGTTCAGGAGTACACTATTTGTTAAGAAGTGTAATGAATTACACAATTAATTGATTGCAGAAATCTCTCAAAACAATGTGTGTTGTTCAACTACCGCCAATAGTTTCATATTTTCCTGTGTCAGAGAGGGAGACACCACCATTATGAGTATGCCTGCAACAGACCTGGCGTTCGCCGTGCCTAGCTGACGTGACGTCACGAACAAGCGCCGAGGCCTTCCTTTGAGTCGGTGTTGATTGTACTCGGCCGGCAGTTGGCCGAGGCGAAGTGGATATCTTTCATCCTCAGCGCCGCCCGTGACGCTGGTGGAACTCGCGCAAGTGGCGAGTCTGTATGGCACTGGCACCAACTCGCATCCCTGCGCCGGCAGTGCTTTTGTCCTGGCTGTGTCTTGTTCGGACGACACAGAACTGTAGAAACGCTCATCACAGTCATTCACGACAGATACACACTCGACACTTCATAGCAGGTCGGAGGAGGACACCGTCAAACCACCTGCACGAGGACCCCGCCTGGAACGGCTAGCAGGTGTCCTGCATCTGCTCCTCTACGCTCATTCTCTGAGTATGAGCCTTCTATGACTTGAATATCAATTCCTTTATTAAATTCCTTCCACTCACAGACTAACCTAAAGAATATCTCCAAGTATCAATATTCAGATTCTATATTGTAGCAGAAAAAAATCATCACTATTCACCACGAAATTAATTTTGTTGTTTACTTACAGGTACATGTGTGGTATGCAGTCCTACAACACGCTTAAGTCCTCGCGACGCAGTGCATTTGCACGGGGACTTCAGTGTATATCAGAACTGCAGTAAATAAAGAAAAGATTTGTCTCGTATCTCCATGTTTTCTAAGTTTTAATTATAACTTTATCATTACCATTCCTAAACTCACATTTTTCTGCTGGAATATAGGGTATGCACACTGGTTTTTGGAGCGTTTTTAAATTAGTCTGTTAGTAGAAGAAAATTAATGAGGCAATTAATATTTATCTGCACGCGCTAACGTATTTATTTTTTACACTGCTTAGATAAAAGAACATACACGCAAATTTAAAATTATTGACGTACATTAACTGCGACCCAGAAAATGTATTCAGACAATGGAACACGAAGATCCATGATGGAATCCGACAGGGAACAAAAAACAAATTCATTAAAGTCAATTGTCTAGCCTTTGCAGATGATACGGGCCAAGAAGCCGAAACCTGGGAAGAAACTAAAGAACAGACACTCGAACCACAAAAACAAGCAGCAACAACAGATCTCAAAATCTCCTTCGAAAAGACCATCATAATGACAAATATAAAAAACACACAAACATTTTAAATCGGCAGAACAAAAAGTAAAGTTCGTGAATTCAAATATCTTGGAGTATCGATCAGCTGGAATGCTCTCAAGAAAAAGGCAATGTAATATAGAAGAAGTAAATTGTAACTGTCCTAACAACTCGCCAAAAACACACGACTTAAGAGATCTCCCAATCACACAAAAATATGCTCACAGATAAAACTGAAAAAAAAAGCTGAAGACAAGAAAGAGAGATTCCAAGCCAAAATGAAAACCAGACGAATGATCTAAATCTCTGGAGAAGGAAGGAAAGCAAGGTCAAAGAGAGTGAAACAATGCTGGACTAATAGAAAGACACAGAGCATTAAAAATGATTTATTTAACGTACCCCAAAGTCGGGTGAAACGAAAGAACAAAAAGAAGAACGTTAGATTTTGAAACTAGATAAATTGAACTCAAGGCTGATTAGGAAGGGAAAAAAAAGAAAAAGGCTAGGACAGAATGCGCAAGAGTCCACCACGAATTCCATTCGAGATTTAAGGGCCTTGGTAGCGCACATAGAGCCGCTGGCCTCTGCGTGGTACGATAAACAATCAGTTGATAAGACCTGGTGTGTTACCACATCGTCTTACATGGTCCTATTATCTTTCTTGAAAACGACTTTCCAGTATTAATGAAAGAGGTTCCTTTGGCTACAAGGAGGGGTATGTTCTTCCAGCATGACGGGACCCTTGCGCACTGTGGTCGCCAAGACGACACCTTAGCTAAATCTGACATTCCCTTGAAGATGGATCGGTAGAAATTGTCACGTTTCTTGGTCACCAACGTCTTTGCCTCTTCAGAGTTTTGTCTCTAGGGATGACTGAAGCGAACAATTACAAGACAATACACTGACTAATGTTCTAAGCGTAGAAAACTTCAACTGCGCAGCAGTACTTTTCATAAGACGGGTTTACTTTGCAGTAAATATACGCCACACTATCCTCGCTTAAGTGGGACCTGTAGACCTAGACATTTTGCTCAGCTGGTCGAGGACGGACATACACAATCAAGTCGAGAATGTGTTGAGTGTACCATACCGATAATCACTTGAAGGTGAGATCGATATTCACTTGAAGTGTGTGAGGAAAAAAACAGAGCGAGGATATATATGGACAGGATTTAAATTCTTTTCGAGTCAAACAGTACTGTCTTGTCCTTACTGTGGCATCAACTCGCTTTGTCGCTACGGGACTTCCACTGCATCTACACCTACATCTAGATCTACATCTACATGACTACTCTGCAATTCACATTCAAGTGCTTGGCAGAGGGTTCGTCGAACCACAATCATACTATCTCTCTACCATTCCACTCCCGAACAGCGCGCGGGAAAAACGAACACCTAAACCTTTCTGTTCGAGCTCTGATTTCTCTTATTTTATTTTGATGATCATTCCTACCTATGTAGGTTGGCCTCAACAAAATGTTTTCGCATTCGGAAGAGAAAGTTGGTGACTGAAATTTCGTAAGTAGATCTCGCCGCGAGGAAAAACGTCTTTGCTTTAATGACTTCCATCCCAATTCGCGTATCATATCTGCCACACTCTCTCTCCCCTACTACGTGATAATACAAAACGAGCTGCCCTTTTTTGCACCCTTTCGATGTCCTCCATCAATCCCACCTGGTAAGGATCCCACACCGCGCAGCAATATTCTAACAGAGGACGAACGAGTGTAGTGTAAGCTGTCTCTTTAGTGGTCTTGTTACATCTTCTAAGTGTCCTGCCTATGAAACGCAACCTTTGGCTCGCCTTCCCCACAATATTATCTATGTGGTCTTTCCAACTGAAGTTGTTCGTAATTTTAAGACCCAGGTACCTAGTTGAATTGACAGCCTTGAGAATTGTATTATTTATCGAGTAATCGAATTCCAACGGATTTATTTTGGAACTCATGTGGATCACCTCACACTTTTCGTTATTTAGCGTCAACTGCCACCTGCCACACCATACAGCAATCTTTTGTAAATCGCTTTGCAACTGATACTGGTCTTCGGATGACCTTACTAGACGGTAAATTACAGCATCATCTGCGAACAACCTAAGAGAAATGCTCAGATTGTCACCCAGGGCATTTATATAGATCAGGAACAGCAGAGGTCCCAGGACGCTTCCCTGGGGAACACCTGATATCACTTCAGTTTTACTCGATGATTTTCCGTCTATTACTACGAACTGCGACATTCCTGACAGGACATCACGAATCCAGTCACACAACTGAGACGATACCCCATAGGCCCGCACCTTGATTAGAAGTCGCTTGTGAGGAACGGTGTCACCTTCTGTCTCTTGTAGCTCATTTTCGTTTATTGCAAAATGATTCTTAAAAACTGAAACAAAAGAAGGAAAGAAAATAACGTATTTTACAGCGGAAACTACTAGTCATCACTATTTTTTAGCAATCATTCTGGGGCAATGCTTGATATTCTTCACTGTTGTTCCGTCAAATTGGAATTGTCAGTACAGAGCTACCCTGGCGAAAATGGGAAGTGCTGCACTATCAGCACCTTGATAGGACGCTACCAAACTGGTACTTCCATGGCCGTCGAATGTGCTGATTTAAATGTCATCTTTATGCGAGCTTATTTCCAATGTACAAAAAAGCCATTTCTACAATTTTGATGTAGATCGTAACGCAACACGTCCAGAGTTTGGGCACGTGTTGCGTATTGCCATATTTCAGATTCCGAGAAGAGCCGAATCATTGGTATGAGGAACATAACGGGCATCATACTGACAGGTTGTAGTACAACGACTGCAGTGCAAGTTGTGGCGAGATGGGCTCAGGGGAACGGTGTGGCCAGAAGAACAGACACAGGTGGTTGCAGAAGGACCACACCACGAGAAGATAGTTGAATTCTTCGGCTGGCTCTGAAGAATAGATGACAACAGCAGGTGATAACCGTGTGGAGATCACAAGCAGAGTGTCATCACAAACAGTCGGAAACAGACTACTGGAACCATAGGGTGCGACGCAGCCGCAGATAAAAGCAATGATCCAGTAGAATTTGTCCCGTTCGTTGCAGTCTATGATTACAAAAATTGTCTTCAGACTACCGATTTATTTCATTGATGTACATCTGCAGATCTGTTTTCAACATGTTCTTATACATTGAAGCCAGGTTGACGTCGTCGAGAGACAGAAACAAAACCAGCTAGACATCGTGGTACATAACTAGCTGTCTATATGATGTTATGTAGAATCGGGAGAGTTTATGCCAGGGCCGGCCATGGAGTACTAAACTTTACGCGTCCAGCGTGTGCGGGCCTCTTACTGGTACGGAAGTACACAGGCAGTACGGAATTTCATTTAGCATTCGGCGCATCATTTTTCGGTTGGCACAACTCTCTGAGTTCGCCCGAATTGTGGTATCACTGCTGTTTTACCCTTCGCTGTTTGTTCATGGTATGAAGGACGTTCGCAGGTCCAGTGGATGTTTGCACAAAAAGAGGCGATCAGGCGATCTGTCTTCACAATTCTTTAAAGTGAACGAGAATGGCAGAAGAGATGGATGAGGATTCTCAATTTGCATAAGCGTTAGGCTGAGGCGTAAACGTGCTGCGAACCTGACCATTTTGGCACTCGGGCCCGGGCATGCCCCGCGAGCCGAAATCCTGACCGCCCCTGGTTTACGCCGACTGCAAGAGCCCCCCACCCCACAAAGTCAGTCGAATATGGTAACTCAAGGTTGGCCGCCAGAGGGCGCAGTGCTCGCTCCAGATTCTCTGTCAGTCGCCGCGAAACCAACGGGTGACGCTTCATATCAAGATAGACATCGACGATAATGATTATATACATAACGGAGCAACTTTTTTTTAAATTTATTGGCTTTCGATACATTACTATACAGCCATTACAACACAGGGAGTGTTACATTACACTTTGTTCTGCCAATTCGGAGCATACATTAGTTTAACCTGGTACGATTACATACGCTTAACAAAAGACAGATCTCGAGATAAATCAAATTTTACATCAACGGAGCAAATTGCACTCTTCCGCACCTCCTCAGTCGGCGCACACGGAGAGCCGAAGAGGACTCGCCGAAACGTAGAAACCTGTCATCGACGCCAGCGCCGCTATCACCCATACCTAGAAGCAGCTACCCGTAATCAAGGACAATATTAAGTGAGACAAACCGCTGTAATTCCAACAGAAGTAATGCATCAGTTATTGTCTTTGTCAGATTTACTACATGTGAAAGTTGTAAATTGCATGTGCCTGAATTTTAGCTATGCAGCTGTATATCTTAGTGTCTGTCTACCTAGTATCCGCCGCCTGCAACTGCAAGCACAACATACTTCTAGAGTACTGGATGCTGGTTTGAGAGCTCGGACTGCCACGCATCGTTTACCTCTGACACCACACAACAGACAACGAAAGATTTTACGGTGTAAAGCCAGAATCAACTGGAGTATTGAATGGTATTCTGTGGTATTCAGCGGTGAGCCTCATTTCTGTTTGTGGCAGTGAAATAGGCGCCAAAGTGGTCGCAGACGACCTGTTGAGAGATAACAAGAAGCAGCGATTCTCGAGGCGCGTACGTCTACAACTCCTGGAATAATGGTGTGTGCAGCAAGTACGACGACATCTACGAATCTACGAGAGATCTAGGCAAATGGATACGACAAATACATACAAACTAGACTGCGCAGTAGAACTGGACCGACAATCATCCGAGATGAATCTGACCTATGGGATGTAGCTGATACAGAATAAAACGAAAGCCATATGCTCTGACAGTTAAGATTGACAGTTAATGAGCGACGAAATAGAATATAAAATGGAGCACACAGCATAAAATTAATAACAGATCGATGGCCAAGTGAATGCAAACAAAAGACACTAAGAAATAACATCTGTTCACCACAGGTAGTTATAACCTTGCCACGTCGTGCCCTAAATAGGCACGTTGTACCTGCACTGTCTATAATACAGAAATAGTAGTAGACACAGATAGAAATTAAATACAATAACCAGGAACGTGGAACAGTGCAAGAGTTTAGATTACATCAGAACAGAATAGAAATTATAACACAATAGCATTGTAGACAGACTTAAGGGAGAGACTCTACGTTAATGCGAAGATGCTTCTCCACAATCAATCTGTCACGAGAATTAGAAATCGGTATACCACGCAGAGGCCAGCGGCTCTATGTGCACTACCAAGGCCCTTAAATCTCGAGTGGAATTCGTGGTGGACTCTTGCACATTCTGTCCTAACCTTTTTCTTTTTTTTCCCTTCCTAATCAGCCTTGAGTTCAATTTATCTAGTTTCAAAATCTAACGTTCTTCTTTTTGTTCTTTCGTTTCACCCGACTTTGGAGTACGTTAAATAAATCATTTTTAATGCTCTGTGTCTATTAGTCCAGCATTGTTTCACTCTCTTTGACCTTGCTTTCCTTCCTTCTCCAGAGATTTAGATCATTCGTCTGGTTTTCATTTTAACTTGAAATCTCTCTTTCTTGTCTTCAGCTTTTTTCTTTTTTTTTTTTTTTTGCAGTTTTATCTGTGAGCATATTTTTGTGTGATTGGGAGATCTCTTAAGTCCTTCTCCGTTTCCTTAAACCAATTTGATCACTTTTTGGTGCAGAAGTAGTAAAAATTTGTTTTTGTCAATGTATTTGAGTTCATGCGGAAAATGTGTCTATAAATATCGATTGTGCTTTTTCTCGATGTGTCTGAGAGTTTTTCCGTAGTTTGGTAAAAAGTTTCATTGCTGATGTCGATTAGTTTGTTGTGGAATCTGGGATTAAGGATGTTTCTTTATATCGTCCTTTCATTGATCTTCAGCCTCTCAACTGCGCCATGGTTGGTGATGGACAGTGTTTCAGCTGTTTACAGGGCTTCCGGTTTAGTTACTCTGTTATACTGTCTTATTTCTGCATTCCAAGAGAGGGATTTTGTGTTACGTGTGTTTTTGGCGAGTTGGTAGGACAGTTACAATTTACTTCTTCTATATTACATTGCCTTTTTCTTGAGAGCATTCCAGCTGATCGATTCTCCAAGATATTTGAATTCTTTCACGAACTTTACTTTTTGTTCTGCCGATTTAAAATGTTTGTGTGTTTTTTATATTTGTCATTATGATGGTCTTTTCGAAGGAGATTTTGAGATCTGTTGTTGCTGCTTGTTTTTGTGATTCGAGTGTCTGTTCTTTGGTTTCTTCCCAGGTTTCGGCTTCTTGGCCCGTATCATCTGTAAAGGCTAGACAATTGACTTTAATGAATTTGTTTTTGTTCCCTGTCGGAATCCATCATGGATCTTCGTGTTCCATTGTCTGAATACATTTTCTGGGTCGCAGTTAAATAGCAGCAGGGAGGGTGCATCTCCTTGCCGTACACCAGTTTTTATCTGAAGTGTCGGAGTGTACTGCTATGAAATTGAGTGTGGAGTGTGTGTTGGTAAGTTTCTCTGATTAGGTTTGTGGTTTTGCTGTCCAGATTTAATTATTTTGGTGTAGAGATGAAGTATTCCTAGTCTGTTGAGACGTATGCCTTTTAAAAGTCAATGAGAGTTATAACATGTGACTTTGCTCTTCAATTTTGGCAGGCCATGAAATTTTTGAGGTTTAGGATTTGTTCTGGACAGCACCTTCCTCTCCAGATACCCCTGCCCAGGGTCTGCGTGTTTGTGTTGTTCTCATCATTTCATCATCATCACCATTATTTCTGACTCTGGCTACATTGGATTGTGTAAAAATTGGTCAGTGTACAAATTAGGACTTTGTACGGGCGCTGATGACCACGCAGTTGAGCGCCGCACAAAGCAAACATCAACATCGTCATCATCCTGATACCCGCTTGGTATACTTTAACTTGATGATCTAATTGGAACTCTGCTCTGTTTAGTAGATCTGTTACGTCTAGGAGTGAGAGCCCTCTGTAGTTGCTGGTAACCGTTTTGGACCTTGCCTAATGAAGTGGATAATGAGAGCAGTCTTCCATTAATCTGGAATTCTTTCATTTATCCATATTTCTTCAAAGATCTTTTGCTGACATTTTTCCAAAGTTCAGCTGGGATTTACTTTTATTTTTAAGTTTTTATTTCTTTGTTAAGGTAATAAGCATATACTAGTATTTCAAGGAACAGCAATAAAAATGTACGAATTTTATAAATTTGTTACAAAAATGTAATTTAAAAATGGGTCCATTTAGTTAGCTACGTGGTGGATCACGAACAAAGATAAATGGAAATGCAGTTCACATCACAGATGTTTTGAGGAACGTACAGATCCTTCAGTGGCCCGCCCAGTCCCCTGATTCGTCAATCACAGAACATGTCCGGGATGCGAAGCGAAGACGAAGTATACTTTCCTATCAGCCTCCAGCCAGCATGCTTCATGAAGTGACACAGTACGTATTTCAGGCACGGAAAAAGTTACTCAAGATGGCTTCCGGAGGCTGTTTAGTTCCTAACCACAATGAATGTAATAGTGTATTCTTTTCCACTGGAGTCACATATCATGGACACCAAGTTCGCCTACTTGGGAGCCGCTCCAGAGATCAGTAAAAAGCTTGTCATCACGGGGAGCTTCACGGCCGTGGATGGCCATTCACAGACTGCTGCGGAGCGTCTGACGCAGCTTGTCCTATTTGCCTTGCTGGGGGCGTCGTGACGTGTCGCGGCAAGGTCGCAGAATGACGCCGCGTGCGTCTGCCCCACCCTGCCCCACCGCCGAGCTGTTTTGCTGCTGCGCCGCCAAACCAGGGCGACGCGTGTCTTCCGTGAGCTGGGTGACTCAGCCGCCGCCCACTTCTCCAGCATACGTACTGTCCTCAAACTGCGCACGTATTTCCCAGAGAACTCTCATTCTTCGCTTCTCAGTTATTTCCAATTAGTTATCCTATGAAATTCTTTTATTTTTAAAATATGAGCAAACCAATTTCATGTGGCTTGCATGCCCCAGGTACCAAAGCTGTCGCAGATACATCAGTCTCATACACGACGTTCAACTGATTGTTTCAGCCCTCAGTATTCTGCCTGGTGCGTCCGCCTCAATTATTTGTTAGATATATTTTGATCTCTGTTTTCCTCTATAATCTATGGTTACCTTCAGAGCTGAGGCGCAATTATTCTTTTATTGTCTTTTCCATACATATGTAACATATTGCGCATATACAGGGTGTTAAAAAAAGGTATGGCCAAACTTTCAGGAAACATTCCTCACACACAAAGAAAGAAAATATGTTATGTGGACATGTGTCCGGAAACGCTCACTTTCCATGTTAGAGCTTATTTTATTACTTCTCTTCGAATGACATTAATCATTGAATGGAAACACACAGCAACAGAACGTACCAGCGTGACTTCAAACACTTTGTTACAGGAAATGTTCAAAATGTCCTCCGTTAGGGAGGATACGTGCATCCACCCTCCGTCGCATGGAATCCCTGATGCGCTGTTGCAGCCCTGGAGAATGGCGTATTGTATCACAGCCGTCCACAATACGAGCACGAAGAGTCTCTACATTTGGTACCGGGGTTGCGTAGACAAGAGCTTTCAAATGCCCCCATAAATGAAAGTCAAGAGGGTGGAGGTTAGGAGATCGTGGAGGCCATGGAATTGGTCCGCCTCTACCAACCCATCGGTCACCGAATCTGTTGTTGAGAAGCGTACGAACACTTCGACTGAAATGTGCAGGAGCTCCATAGTGCATGAACCACATGTTGTGTCGTACTTGTAAAGGCACATGTTCGAGCAGCACAGGTAGAGTATCCCGTATGATAACGTGCTCCATTGAGCGTAGGTGGAAGAACATGGGGCCCAATCAAGCCATCACCAACAATGCCTGCCCAAACGTTCACAGGAAATCTGTGTTGATGACGTGATTGCACAATTGCGTGCGGATTCTCGTCAGCACACACATGTTGATTGTGAAAATTTGCAATTTGATCACGTTGGAATGAAGCCTCATCCGTAAAGAGAACATTTGCACTGAAATGAGGATTAACACATTGTTGGATGAACCATTCGCAGAAGTGTACCCGTGGAGGCTAATCAGCTTCTGATAGTGCCTGCACACGCTGTACATGGTACGGAAACAACTGGTTCTCCCGTAGCACTCTCCATACAGTGACGTGGTCAACGTTACCTTGTACAGCAGCAACTTCTCTGACGCTGACATTAGGGTTATCGTCAACTGCACGAAGAATTGCCTCGTCCATTGCAGGTGTCCTCGTCGTTCTAGGTCTTCCCCAGTCGCGAGTCATAGGCTGGAATGTTCCGTGCTCCCTAAGACGCCGATCAATTGCTTCGAACGTCTTCCTGTCGGGGCACCTTCGTTCTGGAAATCTGTCTCGATACAAACGTACCGCGCCACGGCTATTGCCCCGTGCTAATCCATACATCAAATGGGCATCTGTCAACTCCGCATTTGTAGAAATTGCAGTGACAGCAAAACCACGTTCGTGATGAACACTAACCTGTTGATGCTACGTACTGATGTGCTTGATGCTAGTACTGTAGAGCAATGAGTCACATGTCAACACAAGCACCGAAGTCAACATTACCTTCCTTCAATTGGGCCAACTGGCGGTGAATCGAGGAAGTACAGTACATACTGACGAAACTAAAATGAGCTCGAACATGGAAATCAAGCGTTTCCGGACACATGTCCACATAACATCTTTTTTTTATTTGTGTGTGAGGAATGTTTCCTGAAAGTTTGGCCGTACATTTTTGTAACACCCTGTATATAGGGAAAGAAATCCGCTGCTGCACAACTACACTACTGATGCAAACTGCTGGCAAAAGTATCTGCTGGCAAAAGTATCTACACTCAGATATCTAGGAGTAACTATCCAGAGCGACTTTAAGTGAAATGAGCATATAAAACTAATAATAGGAAAAGTAGATGCCAGACTGTGATTCGCGGGAAGAATTTTAAGGAAATGTAACTAATCCACGAAGTAAGTGGCTTATAAGGGGCTTGTTCGACCGATTCTTGTGTAGTGCTTACCAGTGTGGCTTCCTTACGAGGTAGAAGACAGAGAGAAGGTCCAACAGTTACTGCCGGGTTCCGTAGCGGGTTCCTTAGTCGGTTCGAGAGCGCCACAGAGATGCTCAACAAACTCCAGCGGCAGACGTTGCAAGAGAGGCGTTGCCCATCACGGAGAGGTTTATTATAGATTTCTATTTTCGAGTGGACAGGGAAAGAAATGACTAGTAGTGGTACGGGATGCACTCCGCACGTGCCGTATTACAACTTGCGGAGTATCTACGTAGATGTAGATGTAAATGTAGAAGAGTTGAACAACATATTGTCACGTAGAAGAAGGTGTAATTAGATGAATGACGAACACTAACTTCACTTAACGAAGGTTTATTCAGCACTTGCACATACAAGAGTACGAAGCGAACTGCCTCCGGCCAGAACACATACGGTATATATACAGTTACAGAACATTCCAGTACAATGATTCTTGACATTCATGGATACTTCTAGAATGTACTCGAACCGAATATAGAAATTAAAATTTTACGGTTCAGGTGAGTTATGAAATCACGACCCTCCATGCAACAGTCTTGTATCACAACCACTACACCACGGTGACTGTACTAATCAGCGTTTTCTGCGATAATATTACTTCCTCCCACATACATCTCGAGGAATGATCACGACGAAACAGTTCGGGAAATTAGATCCAATTCAGATGCTTACCGACAGTCATTCTTCCCACGCGTCACTAGCGTGTGGAACAGGATAGAGGCTATCCGAAGTGCCCCCCGCCGTACACCGTTAGTTGGCTTGCGTAGTATGGTGTAGACTTGTCTTTTTTTGATGCCATCCATGTAATGTGACATACTTGAATTTATGTGTAAAATACTGTACATTTTCTATTGCTTGAGTGCTATGCAAGGGTAATATCTATATAAACTCAGAGGAATAGGGAATGTGAACAACTGAAAGACAATTGTGCTAAAGATTAATAATGTTTTTCGGCCTGGTTAATTGCACGATACACGAGAGGCACCGAAGGTTGATGTAGAGAGCGCTGAGAATTAACTATTAGCGTGGAAGGTGGTATAAGTGAGCGCAGATTGTCGGAGGTCGACGGGCAATGTTTAAACGGAAATGCTACAGATTGTGTATGGTATGCTATACTCCTCTTCAGACAAAGAAATTTTCGATTTAGAGTGTGGAAGAACGAAGACTGTAAGCAGTGATAGTATGAGACAAAAGCACGCACCAGTCCTTGCTTTTATTGAAATATACATTGGATGTTCCATGTTACACGAATGAAACCGGTATCTGCGTGCATCCCGTCTGAACGTCCCGTCATAAACTATCCTGCATGTATCTGATTTCCAGAAACTGCTATTTTACATAAATCCATCACCTATTAGTATCATCCACAACAACAACTGCGAAATTCAAGGAAAAAAGGGGGTTGTCATATTGGTCTGACTCGATATAGCAACAGCGAAGGCAAAGAGGGCAGTACCAGCCGCCATTCGAGTTCGCCATAAGGTAGGAACAGCATACTCTCATACGTCTTTGGGCAACGAAAATTGTTGACAGCAAACAGAATTGTGAACATCTACAATAATGAAAACCACCTGCTGCCAAATCCTGCCGAAACTCAGACCGTTGTATTCCATCTCAGGAAGAAACAAGCAGCTAAAACCCTTCATATCATCTGGGAAGCAATTTCTCTTGAACACTGTCGGACTCCGAAATATCTGGGCGTGACTTTGGAGTGTACACTTACATACTTAAGAAACAATGCCTAAACATGAAACGGAAAGTGCCTCCAGAAACAACATAGTGCGGAAACTGACAGGTACCACATGGGGAGCTCACCCACTCACCGTGAGAACTAGCGCGATAGCGCTGAAGATGCACGTTCGTCACGGTTCAAAACATAGATTTAGCACTTAATGAGACCTGCCGTACTGTCACGAGTTGCTGAAGCCCTACAACTGTAGATTAACTTCACTGTCTTGTTAGCATAGCCACTCCTGAAATTAGACGCGAGATAGCTGCCAGATGTGAGGAAAGGATGCATATGATTACTGAAGCCCACCTTTTTTATGGTCGTCAGCCAGCACATCTTCTGCTGAAATCAAGAAAGGGCTTGTTGGCAACTGTTGAAGCTCTTACAGGAGCACCACAGCAAAGTGACAGGCGAAACGTCGACATTTGGAAAAATGAATAGTTCCGAAGGAAGACCTCTCTCCTGGTCACTCAAAGAAGTGGACAACTTCCTGGAGGTATGCTCCATCTTTGCAACGATATGAAACGCAGTTTATTTTTTGCCACACGCACTTTGCTTCTTTTATTCTTCAGTGGTCTGTAATACATTGTGGGTTTTTATGTGTATAATCAATGCATTCCCTAGTAGTTACAAGTATGTTACTATCTTACCTTTTCTCGTGTTTTTCAGGTTAGAAAGTTGTTACTTTTCAACAAGCTTCAATAGAATGACATTGCGAACACTTCGTTGTCACATTTCGTTAGTTCTGAGGCTACAGCTTTATTACATCAGCTTAATATCGTGAAGACAACGTGACACTCCTAAACAGAATGTTTGACTGCAATGAAAAATATTAAATGTTGAAAATTCGAATTCAGTATACTCTACAAAGAAAGTTAACATGACTTACAACAAATTTAGCTAACAGATGTTCCTATTCACATGTAATATGAGGATCACCAGCCAGTAAATCTTTTCAATTTCTGAAATCAAACTTTAAAATTAAATATCATGTATTTCTGTCCGCTTCTCAGAAATTAGTGTAGTGCTAGAGGAAATGCTTTTAGAATGACTAGGTTTCAATGTTTGTGTTACATAGTTTAGAATCACTCACTAATTTATCACCACTACACTGGCAATTTTATCAGACAACGCATGTAACATTTTTTGCGAGTACATAGTTTCGTAATAACAACAATAATAATAATAACAACAATTTAATGTGGCGTCATACAGACGACAGCGAAATCACGTGGAAGTGATTTCACTGTCGATGCAGTTTCATTGCCAGATGACCAGTTGTTCACCACGTGCTCCAGCTACATTCATGTCCATAAATGAATGGTCATCAGTATTCACAAAAAAGTAATACGTCACAGTGATGTTGAGCAGACTCAACCGTGACAGGACAACTCGAAAATACCTGACATACGCGACAGGCCAGTACGAAACCACTTAATGTGCCTGCAACAGTGCGAGCGGGCTCAGATCCCCAGTAAAACTTTTTTGAGTTAGGATGCTTGTCGTGTGCCTTTGATACAGAGTATTTGAGGCATACGGGAGCATTATGGCGCGGTAAATACACTCCTGGAAATGGAAAAAAGAACACATTGACACCGGTGTGCCAGACCCACCATACTTGCTCCGGACACTGCGAGAGGGCTGTACAAGCAATGATCACACGCACGGCACAGCGGACACACCAGGAACCGCGGTGTTGGCCGTCGAATGGCGCTAGCTGCGCAGCATTTGTGCACCGCCGCCGTCAGTGTCAGCCAGTTTGCCGTGGCATGCGGAGCTCCATCGCAGTCTTTAACACTGGTAGCATGCCGCGACAGCGTGGACGTGAACCGTATGTGCAGTTGACGGACTTTGAGCGAGGGCGTATAGTGGGCATGCGGGAGGCCGGGTGGACGTACCGCCGAATTGCTCAACACGTGGGTCGTGAGGTCTCCACAGTACATCGATGTTGTCGCCAGTGGTCGGCGGAAGGTGCACGTGCCCGTCGACCTGGGACCGGACCGCAGCGACGCACGGATGCACGCCAAGACCGTAGGATCCTACGCAGTGCCGTAGGGGACCGCACCGCCACTTCCCAGCAAATTAGGGGCACTGTTGCTCCTGGGGTATCGGCGAGGACCATTCGCAACCGTCTCCATGAAGCTGGGCTATGGTCCCGCACACCGTTAGGCCGTCTTCCGCTCACGCCCCACCATCGTGCAGCCCGCCTCCAGTGGTGTCGCGACAGGCGTGAATGGAGGGACGAATGGAGACGTGTCGTCTTCAGCGATGAGAGTCGCTTCTGCCTTGGTGCCAATGATGGTCGTATGCGTGTTTGGAGCCGTGCAGGTGAGCGCCACAATCAGGACTGCATACGACCGAGGCACACAGGGTCAACACCCGGCATCATGGTGTGGGGAGCGATCTCCTACACTGGCCATACACCACTGGTGATCGTCGAGGGGACACTGAATAGTGCACGGTACATCCAAACCGTCATCGAACCCATCGTTCTACCATTCCTAGACCGGCAAGGGAACTTGCTGTTCCAACAGGACAATGCACGTCCGCATGTATCCCGTGCCACCCAACGTGCTCTAGAAGGTGTAAGTCAACTACCCTGGCCAGCAAGGTCTCCGGATCTGTCCCCCATTGAGCAAGTTTGGGACTGGATGAAACGTCGTCTCACGCGGTCTGCACGTCCAGCACGAACGCTGGTCCAACTGAGGCGCCAGGTGGAAATGGCATGGCAAGCCATTCCACAGGACTACATCCAGCATCTCTACGATCGTCTCCATGGGAGAATAGCAGCCTGCATTGCTGCGAAAGGTGGATATACACTGTACTAGTGCCGACATTGTGCATGCTCTGTTGCCTGTGTGTATGTGCCTGTGGTTCTGTCAGTGTGATCATGTGATGTATCTGACCCCAGGAATGTGTCAATAAAGTTTCCCGTTCCTGGGACAATGAATTCACGGTGTTCTTATTTCAATTTCCAGGAGTGTAATTTTCCACGTCAATACGTGCAGCCAGTGCACAGACTTCGATACAGTGAACCGTGTGCTAGACGGGCCGTTAAATGCCGTCCCCAGGGTCATTGGAAGGTCATGGAGAATATTCCAGGAGGAATAATCATCACAGTACGGACAAGATCTAAAACGTGCAATAACGCATTATACTGACAGTTATCTCGTCTAAAGTGCAAGCACCATCCGTGAGTTCGAGACAGGGGGTCACATACCTACTAACAGGAAACCTGCCAGAGGCGTTCTCACACAAATGCGCCACGTGGATCAGCAAATATGTTATCTTGACCATCGACTAAGTAACAAGGCGGCAGTGCTATGTTCTTGGAAGTCACGGGTCAGCCCGAAGAGACGGTCTTGCAAGTGGGAACCAATGGGAAGCATTACTGCAGACAACGCCGTTCGGCCTGATCATGAGAACAGGAGACCGTTGGGCGTTCAGTACTGTCATGCTGCGGTATTACACTCCGCACTGACCTCCGTGCCTCTGGTGGACGACCCCAACACGGTAAGTTCCTCCCACAGCCTATGGTGGATCAAGAGATATACTTGTATCCGTAATACTACGTCATGTGTCATAATGTTACTAAGACATATCTTAGTAAACGCGTTGTCACTGTGCTCCATTTTGATTCACGGATCTTGGAGATCTCTTAACTCAAGAACACTGTAATGTTATAAGGGGTATTAATCAACTTCAGTATAGGTCTTCAATGTGTGGAATATAGATCAGTTAGCAACGAGCTTTCGTGACTCGGGTTATCGGACGGTTCTGTATGTGATTGTAGGACGATGGATGACGATTAGTTCATTTATACTTGTCGAAAGGCGAGGTATCGCTTATTTAATGCATATGAGTGTTGTTCTATGAGTCTCACACAGTTTAGAAATAGGAAAGATTTCAATAATAGTTATTCGGTCTTATGTATTATTTCGTAAGGCTTTGGATAACGGCGCTGCCAAGTTATAATTTTGCGATTATTCTTATTCACAAATTGATACCTAAATGTACTGATTTGTAAAATAGAATGTTTAACTAGAGCCTTTGCAAATATTGCACTGGAGAGGAAAACACACAGTACTGGCCATTAAAATTGCTACACCACGAAGATGACGTGCTACAGACGCGAAATTCAACCGACAGGAAGAAGATGCTGTGATATGCAAATGATTAGCTTTTAAGAGCATTCACACAAGGTTGGCGCCGGTGGTGACACCTAGAACGTGCTGACATGAGGAAAGTTCCCAACCGATTTCTCATACACAAACAGCAGTTGACAGGCGTTGCCTGGTGAAACGTTGTTGTGATGCCTCGTGTATGGAGGAGAAAGACGTACCATCACGTTTCCGACTTTGATACTGGTCGGATTGTAGCCTATCGCGATTGCGGTTTATCGTATCGCGACAGTGTTGCTCGCGTTGGTCGAGATCCAATGACTGTTAGCAGAATATGGAATCCGTGGGTTCAGGAGGGTAATACGGAACGCCGTGCTGGATCCCAACGGCCTCGTATCACTAGCAGTCGAGATGACAGGAATCTTATCCGCATGGCTGTAACGGACCGTGCAGCCACGTCTCGATCCCTGAGTCAACAGATGGGGACGTTTGCAAGACAACAACCATCTGCACGAACAGTTCGACGACGCTTGCAGCAGCGTGGACTATCAGCTCGGAGACCATGGCTGCGGTTACCATTGACGCTGCATCACAGACAGGAACGCCTGAGATGGGGTACTCAACGACGAACCTGGGTACACAAATGGCAAAAAATTATTTTTTTGGATGAATTCAGGTTCTGTTTACAGCATCATGATGGTCGCATCCTTGTCTGGCGACATCGCGGTGAGCGCACATTTGGAAGCGTGTATTCGTCATCGCCATACTGGCGTATCACGCGTCGTGATGGTATGGGGTGCCATTAGTTACACGTCTCGGTCACCTCTTGTTCGCATTGACGGTACTTTGAACAGTGGGCGTTACATTTCAGAAGTGTTACGACCCTAGAATAATGCACGACCGCATGTTGCAGGTCCTATACGGGCTTTTCTGGATACAGAAAATATTCGACTGCTGCCCTGGCCAGCACATTCTCCAGATCGCTCACCAACTGAAAACATCGGATCAATGACGGCCGAGCAACTGGCTCGTCACAATACGCCAGTCACTACTCTCGATGAACTGTGGTATCGTGTTGAAGCTGCATGGGCATCTGTACCTGTACACGCCATCCAAGCTCTGTTTGACTCAAAGCCAAGGCGTATCAAGGCCGTTATTACGGCCAGAGGTGGTTGTTCTGGGTACTGATTTCTCAGTATCTATGCACCCAAACTGCGTGAAAATGTAATCACATGTCAGTTCGAGTATAATATATTTGTTCAATGAATACCCATTTATCATCTGCATTTCTTCTTGGTGTAGCAATTTTAATGGCCAGTAGTGTATTTACAAATACGAAACTTGTAAAGTCAAAGAAGTACAAAACCAAAAAATATTCCCTGTAAAGGAAAAGACAGTAATTATTTTAACAAACATTAAAAAGTAATAATTGAATTTTAATGAAAGTAGATGTATTTGGTAGACAAATTTTTCAGGTAAACAATCAGTCGTATATGATTTTTATTATCGCACAGACCTTTCGTAGACGCATGTACACTCGTACAGTTGCGTTAAAACTCATGACGCCGAGAGAGGTGACGCAGTGGTTAGCACACTGGACTCGCATTCGGGGTGACGGTGGTTGAAATCCCCGCCTGTCCATACAAAAATAGATTTTCCGTGGTTTCCCTGAAGTGCTTAAGATAAATGCTGAGTTGGTTCCTTCCCCAGTCTTTCCCAATCTGAACGTCTGCTCCATTTGAAATGACCTCGTTGTCCTTGTAGAACTCATGGCGAGAGGAATTTCTTGGTGAAAGATCATGGAAGGTGGATGAAATTTGCAATTAGGTCACCGTATAGTATATACGATAGTTAGTTTTCACAAGAAAATGAGTCTTTTGTGATAAATGTGTTTGAAGAAAGTTATTTTTTAAATATTAATGACCAGGCAATCAGACTTAATAATAGTTAGCAAAGATTCTGGGATTGATTGTAATGGAATTTAAACAATGGACATTGTGCTGAACGACAGCAAAAGACACAGTAAATAATTTTTCTATTGTAGTTCCATTTTGCATAGTTAATTTATTTTATTTAACGTGTTAGTGCTTTTATTTAACGTGTTACGTGTCTGATACACCCCTCGGATTCATGGGTAAATTTGGTTACTAGGCTATTGGTAACAAAACTGGGGAGTTGCAACGTCTATCTAATTTCGAGATTTTAGGACAGTTCATTTCATCTGTTCCCAGAGTAGACCGAGAAAGCGAGAAATGAAGAAACTTTGAGTCATAGTATTATTTCAATTATTTGTTTCAAATATTTGTGCATCGGCTGTTGTTAAATTTGTTTCAGTGTAATAGAGGCACTGTTGTTCATGCTGCGTAATAATTACCTTCAAAATAAACCCATTTTATCTGTCAGAATATTCAAAGTGTGCAGTGCAGAGCAGTCCGATAAAAATAGTAGTAATAAATAATCAGATTTTGCCAACATGTCACCTTGCAACCGAGATTAACCAATCAGGTAAACACGTAGACATATATGAAGCTATAAACTTCATTAAATCCAATTCAGTTACATACACCAGTCATGTTTCTGCCGTGAGCGTGCTCATTGTGGCGTTGCCTTTGTGCGAGCTGTTGTGTAGTGTGTAAAGTTGTGGTATTGTGAATGGGTATAGAGGGGAAAGCAGGGAGTGGGTCAAGCTTGTTACCGACACATAACATAGCCCCCTCCAGTAGTAGCAAGTGGCAGCCGAGCTTATTGATCCTATCTTACGTATCGATCACCATTAAGCTCACAGCGTGGTGGTTTGGGTTTTAAGATCGAAAGTTTGTGTGCGTTACGGTAACAACATCACTACCGTTACCTCCCTTGGAACCCAAATCGCGGCAATGAAAATTTTTCTCACCTACAGAATTCGAGCTAGCAACCACTGGGTAGAGTAACAGTCCACTTTAGCATCCTCGACCAACGAGGCGTATGTGCATTTCACGAAATGTAAAAAAAAAGGTCGTCTTCTGACTATGCGAGTAATGAGTTACTACTTTCAATTACTTTCAGGCAAAGAGAGTGTAAATGCATCGAAACATTAGTAGGAAGATAACCTAAACTTCTCATGAAGTGAAACTGCCACATAGATTTAGAAGTACAGAAGACAGATGACATACATCAGTTTGCCTAAAAATCAGACTACTTACTAAAAAGATAAGTGGTTCTGTCAGAAACGTGAGGGATGATGGAAATGATCTCCGAAATGTTATACTAGCCTACCTCCGGTACAAAGAGCAGTTGTAGTTTGTCGTGAAATTCATTCTATAGGTCTTTGATAAAAGGCTGTATCTCGTACATATCAGCAAATGCAGGTATACTTCACGTATTTCTCTGGTGTGTGTAATCCACATCAGATTGAACTTACATTCAGTCTGGAACCTCGCGATGGACAAGTTCGAATCCTCTCTCGGGCATGAATGTGTTTGATGTTCTTAGGTTTGTTAGGTTCAAATGGCTCTGAGCACTATGGGACTCAACTGCTGTGGTCATCAGTCCCCTAGAACTTAGAACTACTTAAACCTAACTAACCTAAGGACATCACACACATCCATGCCCGAGGCAGGATTCGAACCTGCGACCGTAGCAGTCGCACGGTTCCTGACTGCGCGCCTAGAACCGCGAGACCACCGCGGCCGGCTGTTAGGTTTAAGTAGTTCTAAGTTCTAGGGGACTGATGACCTCAGAAGTTAAGTCCCATAGTGCTCAGAGCCGTTTGCACCATTTGGACTTAACAGCAGTCATTCAAAGAAAAAATCCGAGCACATTTTTCCAAGATGAAATTCAGAAACGTTCTTCAGCTCCGACCACACTAGTATTATAGAATCTTAAAGACAATTAGTAGCTGGTGGAGAGGCATTTAAGCAGTAAATCACCCCCGGCATTTTCTCTTATCACTGAACACACCACTATGGAATCAGAATAAACGATACAATAGGAAGTACTACATGGCCAAGTAATCCGATGGAAAAATCATTATAGATATTTCCCTTGTGCTCTCGTCACATTAGATATAGTAAAGTTGGCAGTTTAGCCACGTGGGAATTACAAACAGTGCGCATGTTACTCTACGGCGAATTTACTGCGATTAAAATCTTTTCGATAACTAGAATCCGAAACAGCCAACTTCGTAACTGAGCACTACCGCCTTACGATTATCCGAGACTTTCAGTTATGGAAACAGACTGTTTGTTGTGCAGGCAACAGGAAATCTATTTATTCATTCTATTTTATTTATATGCTACTAGTACTACTATTACTACCACTGCCATGTCTACCACCTAAATACCGCTTGTGAAGCACGATGATTTATACCGTAACAGACGATGGGAAGGATACCCAAAGATATTTATATAGCAAGAAATGTAGGAAGGGGCTCATAAACACGGCTGGCTGGACAGCTCGGCCGTGCGGTGCAATGTTTTCATTTGCGGAGGGAGCAGCCGAGGTGTGACCCTGTCGCCTGGCTTCCTTCCACGCTCTGCTGACGGCCTGACGCCAGCTGCGGTGCGGAAACTTGGAAACTATCCCTGCTGTCCCTGACCTACATCAACAGCCAATACTGTCTTCGCCTTATCTGTTTTTAGTGAAGTGAAAGTGAGCAATAGTGCCACAAATGCTTGTAATCACAGCACAAACTGCAGCCAATGCTGACTTACTTTGGAGTGTACGTTATGTTTCAGCCACATGTATCTATTTACCAATAGTTCTTTATCTACTTCAGTAAAAGTGCGTAAATGCTTGTGCATGATTTTGTGCTGCTACTCTTTAAGAAACATCGTACCATTCACAAACAACCTGAGAACTCATACAAACACACAATCACTATTATGTTAGTGGAAGAAAAAAAGCGTTGATAATTACAGCACGAAACGAAACTGTTTACGAATATCGTGAGAAAAGCAACAATCAGTAGAAATTTGTATCTGCTCTGAGACTGCTAGTTTGTTTACCACAATTACTTGTATTTTAATGGATACAAAAAGTGCATAATATTGCAACACAGAGTGAAACGGGTTATGATTCTCGTAAAGAAAAAGATCAGGTATCAAAGTAAAAAAAGTTTTAAAACAATGTTCGTTAGCCTGTGTAATTACTCTCAAGCCATCGCGACTCCTATGCCGGCCACGTGGTTGCTAAGGAGCTCTTGTTTCAGGGCGTTCCATTCCTCCGCCAGTGCGTTTGACGACTGCTGGATGGTCGCAGGTGAAAGTGAACGTGCGGCAGTATGTCTACCCAACGCGTTCCACACGTTCACGATGGGAGTTAAGTCAAGGGAATGGACAAGCCTGTCCATTCGCCGAGTATCCTCTCGTTCGAACAGCTACTGCACCTACGCAGTTCGATGCGGTCGCGCATTGCAATCCATAAAATCGAAGTCAGGGCCGAATATACCGGGTGATCAAAAAGTCAGTATAAATTTGAAAACTGAATAAACCACGGAATGATGTAGATAGAGAGGTACAAATTGACACACATGCTTATAATGACAAGGGGTTTTATTAGAACCAAAAAAATACAAAAGTTAAAAAAATGTCCAACAGATGGCGCTTCGTCTGATCAGAATAGCAATAATTAGCATAACAAAGTAAGAAAAGCAAAGATGATGTTCTTTACAGGAAATTCTCAATATGTCCACCATCATTCCTCAACAATAGCTGTAGTCGAGGAATAATGTTGTGAACAGCACTGAAAAGCATGTCCGGAGTTACGGTAAGGCATTGGCGTCGGATGTTGTCTTTCAGCATCCCTAGAGATGTCGGTCGATCACGATACACTTGCGAGTTGAGGTAACCCCAAAGCCAATAATCGCACGGACTGAGGTCTGGGCACATGGGAGGCCAAGCATGACGAAAGTGGAGGCTGAGCACACGATCACCACCAAACGATGAGCGCAAGAGATTTTTCAAGCGTCTAGCAATATTTGTTGTTTTTTTTGTTCTAATAAAACCCCATGTCATTCCAAGCATGTGTGTCAATTGTTACCTCTCTATCTACATTACTCCGTGGTTTATTAAGTTTTCAAATTTATACTGACTTTTTTATCACCCGGCACTCCTCAACAGAAGCACATGGGGAGGAGTGTAGTGTCACAACAACATTGACCAGTGAGTGTACAGTGTTCAAAGATCTGTGGGTCAGTATGCCCATTCGACATTATCCCTCCGACACCATAATATGTATACCACCAAAACGATCATGTTCGAAATGTTCCTGAGTTCATTACGCGCTATTACCCCTCGTCATATGACGGTACGTCCTGCATTGGAGGACATTGGAGAGCATGCATTGCTCTCTGCGGTGATCACATGCCCTATTAAGAATCATCTCCTATCTTTTGTAATGCCTGGGGAACCATCAGGAATCGTGGTGACTTCATTGCAATTATTGTCTTTGAATAAAAGTGTCATTTCTGTCCGTCTAAATTCGTATATCAGTTATCTTCTGTACTATACTGCAGCAGTTCTTTCTGCGTATGGGGCTATGTTACTTGACAGCTAAACATCACTTGAAAGCTACTTTCTTTCTTAGGTTTTGCACACCGCTGTATAATAATAGATGGTTCACCGTTGTCTGTAAAGGGGCGTTGAAGTGGCTGTGTCAGACACATGAAGATGGTCAAAATAATCTCTGAAATCTTATACTGATTCACCATTGACATGCTAAGCACCCATAGTTCGCCATTAAATGGGTTTATATAAGTCAAAGCGAAATGCAAAACTGTAAAAGCATGTGTGACTATAGTGAATGTAGACGTTAAGTATTTGGAATATTTAAGAAAACTTTGGAGAGAAGAGAGGAAGCCAAATAAACATCAAGAGCTCTTATGGCAAATCAGTGCTAAGCAGTCAAAAAACGGATGAAAGGTGGGGTGAAGATACGGAACGGCTGGATGAATTTTAAGACAGTATTATGGAAAAAGAGGAAGTACGTAAAGAGGGGACACGAGATATTATACTGCGAGGAGAATTTACAAGTGTACTGGAAGATCTAAGTTGAAGGAAGGTACGTGGAACTGAGGACACTCCCATGGAATTATTAAATACCTTAGAAGATTAAAGCACAACAGACTGTTCCACGTAGTATATAGGATATACCGTACACATGAAATATCCTCAGCTTTCAGGAAGAATGTAATGCAGTATCAAAGAAGGCAGGTACTGAAAGGTGGGAGATGGAACCATCAGTTTGGAAAGGCATTGTTCAAAAGAACGAGAAAACTGGTATTTAACGTTGGCAATACCAGTTTGGGTTTCGGGGAAATATAAGAGCAAGTGAGGCAATGCTACCCGTACGACTTACTTTAAAAGGTAGAACGAAGAAGATAAACCTAAGTTTATGGCATTTGTAGATTCAGAGCGATGGTTTTGTCTATGTTGACATAATTCATTCTCGGAAGTTCAGGACGTGTTGTTGTTGTTGTTGTTTTCAGTCCAGAGACTGGTTTGATGCAGCTCTCCATGTTACTCTATCCTGTGCAAGTTTCTTCATCTCCCAGTACCTACTACAACCTACATCCTTCTGAAGCTGTTTAGCGTATTCACCACTTGGTCTCCCTCTACGATTTTTACCCTTCGCGCTGCCCTCCAATACTAAATTGATGATCCTTGAAACTTCAGAATATGTCCTACCAATCGATCCATTCTTCTAGTCAAGTTGTGCCAAAAATTTCTCTTCTCCTCAATTATATTCAATACCTCCTCATTAGTTATGTGACCTACCCATCTAATCTTCAGCATCCTTCTGTAGCACCACATTTCGAAAGCTTCTATTCTCTTTTTGTCTAAACTATTAATCGTCCATGTTTCACTTCCATACATGGCTACACTTCATACAAATACTTTCAGAAAAGATTTCCTGACACTTAAATCTATACTCGATGTTAACAAATTTCTCTTCTTCAGAAACGCTTTCCTTGCCATTGCCAGTCTACATTTCATATCCTCTCTACTTCGACCATCATCAGTTATTTTGCTCCCCAAATAGCAAAACTTATTTACTACTTTTAGTGTCTCATTTCTTAATCTAATACCCTCAGCATCACCCGATTTAATTCGACTACATTTCATTATCCTCGTTTTGCTTTTGTTGATGTTTATCTTATAGTCTCCTTTCAAGACACTGTCCATTCCGTTCAGCTGCTCTTCCAGGTCCTTTGCTGTCTCTGACAGAATTAAAATGTTGTCGACAAACCTCAAAATTTTTAATTCTTCCCCATGGATTTTAATTCCTACTCCAAATTTTTCTTTTGTTTCCTTTACTGCTTGCTCAATATACAGATTGAGTAATGTCGGAGATTGGCTATATCTCTGTCTCACTCTCTTCTCATCCACTGCTTCCCTTTCGTGCCCCTCAACTCTTATAACTGTCATCTGGTTTCTGTGCAAATTGTAATTAGCCTTTCACTCCCTGTATTTTATCCCTGCCACCTTCAGAATTTGAAAGAGAGTATTCCAGTCAGCATTGTCAAAAACTTTCTCTATGTCTACAAATGCTAGAAACATAGGTTTGCCTTTCCTTAACCTGTCTTCTAAAATAAGTCGTAGGGTCAGTATTGGCTCTTTGTTCCAACATTTCTACGGAATCCAAACTTATCTTACCCGAGGTTGGCTTCTATCAGTTTTTCCATTCATCTGTAAAGAATTCGTGTTAGTATTTTGCAGCCGTGGCTTATTAAACTGATAGTTCGGGAATTTTCACATCTGTCAACACCTGCTTTCCTTGGAATAGGAATTATTACATTCTTCTTGAAGTCTGAGGGTATTTCGCCTGTCTCATACTTCTTGCTCACCAGCTGGTAGAGATTTGTCAGGGCTGGCTCTCCCTAAGCTATCAGTAGCTCTAATGGGATGATGCCTGCTCCTGGGGCCTTGTTTCGACTCAGGTCTTTCAGTGCTCTGTCACACTCTTCACTCAGTATCATATCTCCCATTTCATCTTCATCTACATCCCCTTCCATTTTCATAATATTGTCCTCAAGTACACTGCCCTTGTATAGACCCTCTATATACTCCTGCCATCTTCTTTGTTTGGTACAGGTTTCCCATCTTAGCTCTTGATATTTATGCAAGTGGTTCTCTTTTCTCCAAAGGTCTCTTTATTTTTTCTGTAGGCAGTATCTATCTTATCCCTAGTGAAACATGCCTTTATATCCCTACATTTGTGCTGTAGCCATCCTTGCTTAGCCATTTTGCCCTTCCTGTCGATCACATTTTTGAGACGTTTGTATTTCTTTTTGCCTGCTTCAATTACTGCACTTCTATATTTTCTCCTTTCATCAGTTAAATTAAATATCTCTTCTGTTATCCACGGATTTCTACTATCCCTCGTCTTTTTACCTACTTGATCCTCTACTGCCTTCATTATTTCATCTCTCATAGCGGCCCATTCTTCTTATACAGTATTTATTTCCTCCGTGCTTGTCAATAGTTCCCTAATGCTCTCTCTGAAACTATCTAAAACCTCTGGTTCTTTCAGTTTATCCACGTCCATCTCCTTAAATTTCCACATTGTTGCTATTTCTTCAGATTTAACCTACAGTTCATAACCAACAAATTGTGGTCGGAGTCCACATCTGCCTCTAGAAATGTCTTGCAGTTTAAAACCTGGTTCCTAAATCTCAGTTTTACCATTATATAACCTATCTGAAATCGTCTAGTGTCTCCAGGTCTCTTGCATATTTACAGTCACCTTTCATGAGTCTTAAAGCAAGTGTTAGCTATGATTAAGTTATGCTCTGTGCAGAATTCTACCAGTGGCTTCCTCTTTCATTCCTTATCCCCAGTTCATATTCACGTACTACTTTTCCATCTTTTCCTTTTCCTGCTACTGAATTCCAGTCCACCATGACTATTAAATTGTCATCTCCCTTAACTATCTGAATAATTTCTTGTATGCATCATACATTTCTTCACCATCTGCAGAGCTAGTTGGCATATAAGCTTGTACTACTGTGGTAGGCATGGACTTCGTGTCTATCTCTGTTACAATAATGCGTTCACTATGCTGTTCGTAGCAGCTACCCGATCTGATATTTTTTATTCATTATTAGACCTACTCCTGCATTACCCCTATTTCATATTGTATTTATATCCGTGGATTCACCTAACTAGAAGTCTTATTCTCCTGCCAGCGAACCTCAGTAATTCCCACTATATCTAACTTTAACCTATTTCCCTTTTTAAATTTTCTAAACTACCTGCTCGATTAAGGGATCTGACATTCCACACTCCGACCCGTAGAACGCCAGTTTTCTTTCTCCTGTTAACAACGTCCTCCTGAGTAGTCCCCGTCCGGAGATCCAAATGGGGGACTATTTTACCTCCGGAATATTTTACCCAAGAGGACGCCATCATCATTTAACCAAACAGCAAAGCTGGATGCCGTCGGGAAAAATTACGGCTTTAGTTTCACCTTGCTTTCAGCCATTCGCAGTACCAGCACAGTAAGGCCGTTTCGGTTAATGTTACAAGGTCAGATCAGTCGATCATCCAGACTGTTGCCCCTGCAACTACTGAAAAGGCTGCTGCCCCTCTTCAGGAATCACACATTTGTCTGGCCTCTCAACAGATACACCTCTATTGTGGTTGCACCTCCGGCACGGCTATCTGTATCGCTGAGTCACCAAGCCTCTCCACCAACGGCAAGGTCCATGGTAAAAGAATAGCTCGCGTATATTAGGCTCAGATAAAGTGCTTAGCGGAAGCGGATGGAGAAAAGGTCGCTGTCAGAGTCTCCTGAAGACGTTAGTACGAACACTTGGGTTTGGACGCTGCCTGTGCCATATCCTGCCGCTACCCACCTGTTGTCGGAGTAGCTGTCGTCACACGTTGGTTACGCTAGAGAGCAAGAATTAATGTTATCACTTTGGTTACTACTTGTCTCCTCTCAGTTTCATGATTGGAATCAGTTCCACAGTGAATTCATGAAACTGATAAACAAAATCTTTAGTGCGATTTCTTCAGAACCCGCTAGGCCCTCAGCGGCTACTGAGTTTTAATATTACTGTGATCGTTTGTTTTATAAATGCTTTGACTTGTAATGTTTTATGTGCTCCGGTACGTGCAATGTTTCTTAACTTAGCGTGGCAGTACGTTGGTTGGAGTTTCTTGTCATGGTCCTTCGTATGAGCTCACAAGCTGTTACTGTGGTCAATTCTCGGCCGCGTATTTCGTAACTATTTGGAAATTCATTACGTCGAAATGTGTGGTGTGTTAATAACTTCCTGAAGGGGAAATTCCACGAGGTGATGTGTGAGCCGTAAGTCCTTTCCACTGTCAGATAGTGATTAATGAGGCCAGAATTCGTGCGCCTTTGCGAGATAAAAATGATCTCTGGTATGATATCGAAAGTTGCGTTTATTTTATTAATTGTTAGAAATCGAGACTTCCATGTAGAGTACGCGTACAATGCGTTGGAGTCTGGAGAGTTGCTTTGTAGTATTATCTGTATATTACGTATCGTGTAATTTCTGTTGTTAATTCGACTTTTTGAATACACGATCTAAATGGAAATAGACTTTGTGAGGTTTGGTTGGAGATTTGCCTTGTTGCTGAATCTTTGTTCTGCGGAGAATAATGTGCGAGGTGTAATGGAAACATGTGTATTTTGATTGAACTATTTCGAGTATTAACATTGTTACGAGCGAATTGTCTACTCGTATTTTCCTCTCGCTTCTCATTAACCTGTATCGAAAATTTATTTCGCACTTCTTCATCACAGGCAGTCTGAGTCCGCAGATTCGTTTCCCTTGTTTTGTAAAACAGATGCTCTGTCTGAATATTAAGCAATTATGTAGGGAGAGTTAGAACAAGATGATTCGCCCTATAAGATGCAAAAGTTGTGGTAACCAAGCGAAAAACACCAAGTTGGTCGATTGCACGAGTGCTGTCTACAAGGCACAGCGCATCATTGCTTTCTTTCTGCTCTGTGTTCCGGTATGATACGGTCACGTTTCTTGACCACCAACGTCTCCAGACCATGCCCCTTCAGATTTTTCCCTGTGGGGCAGACTGAAAGGCGCAGGCTACGAAGAAAAAGTAAACGCAGGGATGAATTGTGAATATCGCTCTTCTCGTACAAGAACGTCAAGACGACTTCAGAAGAGCAGCACATTGTGTTGTCAAGAGAATCGAAACTGCGTTAAAGTCGGAGGTGGAATTTACGAAAATCAGCTTTCAACTTCGGTGAGTATTTGTTTGGTTACATTCTAGAAAGTGTATCTCTGTGGCCAATAAAAATTGAACGTAAGTTATTTGGACTGTTTTATTACAATTAGTCTATATCATCACCTAAAATATCTACTGTTCCTCCTTAAACTATCTGTTCTTTGCTGCCTGAACGCTTGGCTTACCTTTTACCTTTTCAAATTTGTCTTAATTGTTGAACTGAAATCAACCGTCATTTTCTCATTTTCCTGTTTTCTCCTTCTCCTGTAGCTCCCTCTGGAGACCACAAGTATCAATAGAGTTAATTAAAATCTCTAATTACGTACTCCATGTCATATTTTGTGATATTCAAAATGTTCAGTCCAGTAAGTAGAGCCCCTTGCTTTCAGCCGTAAAGTGTCCACTACTGAGAAGACTGCCTTATACACTAAAGAGCGAAAGAAACTGGTACACCTGCCTAATATCGTGTAGGGCCCTTGCGAGCACGCAGAAGTGCCGCAACACAGCGTGGCGTGGACTCGACTAATATCTGAAGCAGTGCTGGAGTGAATTGACATCATGAATCCTACAGGGCTGTCCATAAATCCGTAAGAGTACGAGGGGGTGGAGCTCTCTTCTGAACAGCATGATGCCAGGCATTCCAGATATGCTTACTAATGTTCACGTCTGGGGAGTTTGGTGGCCAGCGGAAGTGTTTAAACTGAGGAAAGTGTTCCTGGAACCACTCTGCAGAAATTCTGGTTGTGTGGGGCGTCGCATTGTCCTGCTGGAATTGTCCAAGTCCGTCGGAATGCACAATGGACATGAATGGATGCAGGTGATCAGATAGGATGCTTAAGTGCGTGTCACCTCTCAGATATCTAGACGTGTCAGGGGTCCCATATCACTCCAACTGCACCCGCTCCACACCATTACAGAGCCTGCATCAGCATGATCAGTCCTCTGCTGACATGGAGGGTCCATGGATTCATGAGGCTGTCTCCATATCCTTACATGTCCATTCGCTCGATACAATTTGAAACGAAACTCTTCCGACCAGGCAAGGTGTTTCCAGTCATCAACATTCCAATGTCGATGTTGACAGGGTCAGGCGAGGCATAAAGCTTTGTATCGTGCAGTCATCAAAGTTACAGGAGTGGGCCTTCGGCTTGAAAAGGCCTTATAAATGATGTTTCGTTGAATGGTTCGCCCGCTGACAGTTGTTGAAGGCCCAGCATCGGAATCTGCAGCAATTTGTGGAAGGGTTGCACTTCTGTCACGTTGAACGATTCTCTTGTCGGCGTTGGTCCCGTTCTTGCAGGATCTTTTTCCGGCCCCACCGATGTCGGAGATTTGATGTTTTACTGGATTCCTGATATTTACGGTACACTCGTGATATGGTCGTACGAGAAAATCGCCACTTCATTGCTACCTCGGAGATGCTGTGTCCCATCACTGGTGCGCCGACAGTAGCACCATGTTCAAACTCACTTAAATCTTGATAATCTGTCACTGCAGCAGCAGTAACTGATCTAACAACTGCGCCAGACACTTGTCTTATAAAGGCGTTGCCGACCGCAGCGCCGTATTCTGCCTTTTAACGTATCTGTATTTGAATACGCATGCCTATACCAGTTTCTTTGGCGCTTCAGTGTATTTAGCCGTCTATGGAAAGCTGTCCTCTTTCGCGTTATATGACGGGCGCTGTGTACGACTGTGAGATGGGCAGCTGCTGCCATTCACTTACACCGAGGAGGAAAATACCAGCGACGAGGAACCGTAAGATGCCGTTGTGCCGTTTCATCCTGGTTGCGGATGTGAGCCATCAGCTGTGTAATTCTGTTCTAGGAAATTAGCCGCCAGCTGACGTTCAGTCCGTGCGCAAAAAAGTTTGCCGACGTCCGGGACATCTCCAGAGTTACCTTGAACGCTAACGACAAAATTTGTCTGGCTGTTTAGGGCTATTGTCTGAGCGTTTTTGTATAAGAGACCTGTGGTTCTCAGTGATAATGTAGTTATGATTTGTTCGCTTCCTTACGTCATTTAACATTGTCTCCATGAAAATACCTTCACAACAGTGAAAAAGCCTGTAACATGCAATCACCAAGACACACAACGCAAAGCACAGAGTATAGAATAAACCTCAGATGCCAAAGTACTGTGATGTGGTTGCCGTCCTTGTTGAAACAGCTCATCATATAGCTCTTTCTTTGCATTCAATGAATTGACACATGGGGTGCATGTAGGCCAACTCTTCATCAGTGTAAAGACTCGAGGCCGGCTCAATAACTCTTTTTACACACGAACGACATATCATTTGGAGCCCCCCCCTTCCCCCTTTTTTTCTCAACCGTGTCAATTTTCGCTGCTTATTGTGATACCCACTGATACAAATTTAGTGCTTCGACGCTCCTCTCAGCATAGCGCCCCAGGCGGCCGCTACTACTTGTAACACGTCCCGTGCAGAAATCTGACAGTCACGGCCCCCCTTTCAGCTTGGGTCCCAAGCGACGGCTTGTGTCCCTTGCACCTTAAACCCGCCCTAGTACCTACTGCTGCGTTACATTGTTAGCGTACGACTAAAACTACCGGGAAAACAAACCCGAGACGGAATAAAGCAGTACGAAGTCCAAGCTTGAGGCCACAGAGTTAAATGGTCGTTATTGCAAACAACAAGCGCCGTGAGGGAATGGAACAAGTTCGTTTCCAAACAAGACACACGATGTATACAGAGGGAGTTAGAAGTCACGATCGTAAAGTATTCATGTAACTTAAGATATAGTTTCGCGATTATATTGGTCTGGAAATGCATTCTAGGTGCCTGTAGTACGTCTGTCTTCTGGAAGACGTCACTCAAGTTACAAAAATGCAGGGGATAATTGTTATACATCAATTTACAAAATTGGAGGCGTCACTCCATGAAAATACGACAGGTGATCGTGTTGTTTTGCTAGTGGTTCTAGCGAAAGCTATAGAGTAGACTTTTGTAAACTTTTGCGTTGTAATGGCGGATACAAGCAGATTCACAACTGAAGAATGTCCTTAGCGTATGGCTGCATGAAAAGAAACGAACGGGTGAGAGATGTGATGAAATTAGGGAACACTTTTATCAGCGCTTCAGCAGAGAAGCTCCAACAGAGGCTACTCTTCGGAAACTGGAAAGAAAGGCCTTTGCAACTGCGTCCATTACAGATGCACCACGCAGTGGGAGACCTAGGAAATACTACAACGATAATGAAGTCAGTGAATGCTTAAATGCATCACTGCATCACTAAATTTCGGTTATACGATAAATCACCCTAATCTGAACGCCGGAAAGTCAAATACTTAAGGATTACACTTACGAATACCTTAAAGTGGAACGATCACATAGATAATGCTGTGGGGAAAATAAATCAAAGACTGCGATTTAGTGGCAGAATATTTAGAGAGTGCGACAGGCCTACTAAAGGGAATGCTTTCATCAAGCTTGTCCGCCCTCTTATGGAGTACTGCTGTGCTGTTGGAATCCATATCAGATGGGTCTGACGGAGGACATCGATAAAGTTCAAAGAAGGACAACTCGTTTTTTACTATCGCGAAATGGGGAAGAGAGCGCCACGGACATGATACGTGAATGGGGTAGCAATGATTCAAACAAAGGCATTTGCAGGATCATCTCGTGAAATTTCAGTCATCAACTTTCTCCTCTGAGTGTGAAAATATTTTGTTGCCGCCCACCTACATAGGGAGAAATGATCATCATAAAATAAGAGAAAACAGAGGTCGCACAGAAAGATTTAAGTGCTCGTTTTTCCCGCACGCAACGGAAGAGAAATAGCTCGGTGATTCGATGAACCCTCTGCCAGGCACTTAATTGTGAATCGCAGAGTAATCGTGTGAATGTAAGTGCTTCGACCACCAGCAAAATCGACAAGGAAGCGATCGGCATAGATAAACATTCCCAGAACATCCATGCGTCTTTGGATGAAGAAAGAAGGTTACCGTTAATTTCGGCCCGGCAGTATCAATGAATTAAATGATCGTAATACGACTACGCGACGTGATTCGTGCGAGTAGTTACTTGCAGCTTTTCCAGCACTAGCTGCTCACCGTAAGGTCGTGATGATAGGTGAATGTACTGCGTATCTTAGCTCCCGGTCTCGCAATGTTTATATCTGAGCGAAAGGCAATCGCCGGCCGAGATGGCCGAGCGGTTCTAGGCGCTACAGTCAGGAACCGCGCTACGGTCGCAGGTTCGCATCCTGCCTCGGGCATGGATGTGTGTGATGTCCTTATATTAGTTAGGTTTAAGTAGTTCTAAGTTCTACGGGACTGATGACCTCAGAAGTTAAGTCCCGTAATGCTCAGAGCCATTTGAACCATTTTTGAAAGACAATCTTCATTATTACGAAGAAATTAACCAACACTCTGCTCGTGTTATGCTGTAGATCGGTGTTACAAGTGACCTTACCATCTGGTTGTATTTGTTCGACAGGTCTATGACGTGGGCATCGTAGCTCCAGATGTTATCTCACTGGCTATTGCTTGAACTCGACGAAGTCGGCCTTCTGAACAACGATGTCACGCGACAGGCTGGTGCCCTGGACACTACTAGACTCTAGTTCGAGACTGGTTGGACAACCAGTTTACGTTATAGATTGGACGTGGATGGATTCTCCCGCCCAGAAGCCCAGATGTAACGACGTACGATAATTGGCTGTAGCCCTTCTTAAAGAAAAAGATTTCCTCAACCCGTATAACCTCCGTTGAAGAGTTGAAAAAGAAATTACCTGTACCCTGCTAAAGACCACTCCCGAAATGCTGCCCCGGGCAAGCAGATGCACAAGGCAGCGAATCCAGCTCTCCGCCGAGATTGGTGGTCAGGCTGTTTTAGTTTTATTTCTAGACCATGTTCTCTTAGACAAATTATGGATCCAGGTATATCTTCTGAAGAAGCTCAATTATTTGGGCTGAAACCTAGGTAAAGGTTGGTTTCATTACCGCAATCGAGGCTGATTGTTTCTTATATATTAGATTATCACGATTGCTGACTGTGCTGCAATGTTGAAAGTACAAAAAGAGGTGTTAGCGTTATCCATTGTGGAGCTTTCGGGTGGGAGGGGTGTGGGGGTGGTGGTGGGGAGAGAAGCGAACATGTTTTGTAGATGGCAAAAATGGCCATTATAATATGAAAGTGTAACGCAAAATGACGTGTTTTATCATTTTCATTTATTTGTATGACACTATTAATAACGATCCACAGTCGGATGGGGCCTTAAATTCGGCGGTGCCCTTAGTGCTTGCTAGTTAGTTACATGTTCCATGCCTCATTTGAACGATTCTTTGATTGAAATTATGTGGAACGAGTCACTTTACAGGATATGGTTCATGGTATATGGTTTGGTTGCACTAATGCAACTACAGTTAAGAATAAGTTTTATTCTTTTTTTCAGGCTATCATTTTTTAAACTGAAGTTCGTCAGTGGAACAGAATGAGTTGTCCAGGAGAAATGATTTTAGGTTGGATTTAAAATCTGCTATGCTACCTGTTAGACATTTTATGTTATTGGGCAAATGATCAAAGATTTTTGCTGCTGCATATTGAACTCCTTTCTCAGCCACCGACGGCTTTAATAATGGCTCATAAATGTCATTTTTCCAGAATGAGATTTTGACTCGGCAGCGGAGTGTGCGCTGATATGAAACTTCCTTGCGGATTAAAACTGTGTGCCGGACCGAGACTCGAATTCGGGACCTTTGCCTTTCGCGGGTCGTGAGTCGTGCTTGGGTAGCTCAGATGGTACTTTCCCGTGAAAGGCAAAGGTCCCGAGTTCGAGTCTCTGTCCGGCACACAGTTTCAATCTGCCAGGAAGCTTCAAGGTCATTTTTTCCTCTAATGTTGTTGATATGAACCACATTGTTGCTCTTAAATTGTAATGGATGACAAATTTCTTTAGGGAATATATTTACTCTGACGGCGCAAGTTAAAATGCCTAATTCAAAAGATGGTTCAAATGGCTCTAATCACTATGGGACTTAACATCTGAGGTCATCTGTCCCCTAGACTTAGAACTACTAAAACCTAACTAACCTAAGGATATCTCACACATCCACGCCCGAGGCAGGATTCGAAACTGCGACCTTAGCAGCAGCGCGGTTCCAGACTGAAGAGCCTAGAATCATAAAATGCCTAATGCCTTGAAGAGACACCTACATGACATCCGTGGGTGAACAGCACATATAATTCTTACTGCTCGCTCCCCTGCAATCAATGCTTTCTTTCTACGTGGTGAGTTACCCCCGAAAATTATTCCAGAACATATAGAGTCGAAATATCCAAAATATGTCTGGAGGTTAATTAATTTGCTTTCATGATTAGCTGTTCGGGAGGAGTAGGTTCTGTTGCAGTAAGGAGTTTCGTACCTTGCTCTCTCTTTCACGTCAACAACACAAACACACCTGTACACTCCACACTCACCGTCACAGTTACTGACGCTAAAACAGACACCCGTGAAAAACAATACACGTATGTCACAAAGGAAAGTTGCCAAATGGGTTCGAATTAAGAAAGCCTTTACAATTTAAGCGTCAGAATGGAATTAATGCCACAAAGCATTTACACTTTTAGTTGTAAACACTGGTAATTCATAAATGTATTGGATAGTGAGTCGCAAGTGAGGGAAGGGCTAGAATTATAAACTGCTACCGTTCTTTTATTCAATAGACACACGAGAGTGAAATACATTTTTGCAGATGCTTTGTACTTCAGCGACCACTGCCTCCTACTCAGCCCTCTCTAAACGTCCTAGGAGTTTGTACAGTGAATTTCCAACCCGGCTGTAAATGCGTTTACATATTTAGTACTTTCATTATGAGCGAAGTGCGAAATCTCGCTCTTTATCATATAACTTTTGGGCGCTAGCCCGAAGACTGCCGCAGAAGTGTACACAGCGTACGTTATCAGGAGGGTGACAGAACTGTGTAGTTTCAGATTCAGAACCTCGAGTTTCACAAACTTGTAAACCAACCATATGCGGACTGGGTGATTAGTCGGTGAACATACGTATTCACTAAATGTAAATTACATTTGTCATTACTCAAAGAAGGTCACAAAGTCTATCTATCGCTATCGCTTGCGCCTTTGTCCGCATCGTGCGCGGGGTTGGCGTGGTTAAATCGGATTTGGCATGTTAATTTGAAGGGGTGGCCGGATGCCCTTCCTGCCGCCATGCAGTACGCCCCGGGACGGAATCATATTACCCCATCTGTCTGCGTCTAGTGTAAATCATGGAAAAGTGCGGATGTTTCATATGTCTGTGAGTCGTGTAACTGGGGCGGGGCGTGGGGACCAGCCCGGTATTCACCTAGAGGGATGTGGGAAACCGCGTAAAAATCACATCCAGGCTGGCCGGCACACCGGCCCTCGTCGTTAATCCGGCGGGCGGATTCGATCCGGGGCCGGCGCGCTTGGCCGAGTACAAGAAGCAGCGCATTAGCGCTCTCGGCTAACCTGGTGGGTCCAAGGAAGGTCACAAAGTGCTGCCGAAGAATTACCATTAAACACGACACCAATCAGATTAATTTGTGTCGCACATCAAAGAGTCGCGCACTCTTTCTAGGAATGTATAGCTTTAGCGTTAATGGTGTTATTTCCCAGCCATCTTAACTTAGGTGTTCCTGTTTTGACAAGTTGTTTATATGAGATGTACGTAAGAACAGCATTTCAGTGTCATTCAGCGTACCTGACTAGCTAACACGCTGAGATTTTTGCGTGCCTCTCCTGATGTCAGCGGCTAATACTAGAAGCTTTGCTTGTGTGGTTGCAGTGTTTCACCAAGCGGCTTGTAGCACATCGCTGTGTCTACCTACCTTCCGCGGTACCTCTTGCTATGTGCCTCGTCTCCAGCTGCTTACGCAACCCACCGCCCTGTTTGCTGGGAAATACCCGAGTTGTCACTGCCTTCTGTTTCTTCGTGCAGAGCTACTCGTTAGCGTTCTTCAGCCTTCACTGAAACAGGTTCAGTGCTCAACGTTCTTTCCACAATGTACGAGGTAATTACAACGTGTGCCACAACACGCTACAGTATCTAGGCATTTATTGTGTGGGAGACGAACGATCCGTCAACACTACATGAAAATCGATAGCAGTCACATTTACTGCATGATTTATAAAGGAAGCAAGCAACCATTATTAGTTGGTGTTTTTCTACTAACACTTTTACGAAGCCCGTAAAACCATTTTTTTTAGCAAATCTCTCGTTAAAAATTTGTTGCATTTGATTACCACGCTTTCCATAGTAAATACATCGTGCGAAATGACTCGGGTATTGGGGAAATATAGCTTTTGCCTTCTGTCAGATGAGTGGGGAGACACGGAGAAGGAAATACTAAAGAGAGGAAGAGAGTTTAATGTCCCGTTGGGTCGAGGTCATTAGAGACGGAGCACAAGCTTCGCTTGGGGAAGATAGAGGAAGAAGAACGACCAGCTCCTTTTCAAAGGAATCCTCCTGTGATTCACCGTAAGTGACTAAGGGAAATCACAGAAGATCTAAATCTGGATCCCTGAACGTGAATTTGAACCACCGTCCTCCCGAATATAAGTCTAGTGTCTTACCACTGTGCCACCATGTTCGATAAGAAGACACTGGGGATGATTTCAGAACTATGCACCTTTCGGTTGAAGAACACAAGTGACTGTAACTAGTCACTTTTATCCACCATTCGACTGCGGTGGGATTATTTAAATAAATACTGCGTAGACAGTTTGTGATATATAATTCTCTGGCCGTGCCCGTCCGTTTGTCTTATTCGTTATTGTTAACGCCAGAGCTGGTTTCCGATATCACGTGGAAAGAGGAATTTTTCCAGCCTTGAGTTAATGACCCAAAATAAATGAAGGCTTATTCGCATGCTTTTACAATCGAAACTACATTTAAAGTGGGGTAAATAGTCAGATATCTTGTGCACTTTGGGAGCGGACATAATGCTGCTGGTTGAAATATATTGTAATCAGAAACGTTAGCCATCTGAAGATGTGTGAGATACCCCGTATCCAATTATGGCACCGAAACAAAGCATTCGTGGCTGGTCGCGATATTGAAAAAACGTTCAAATGTGTGTGAAATCTAATGGAACCCATGCCCAAGGGAGGACTCGAACCTCCGCCGGGACCAGCCGCACAGTCCATGACTGCAGCGCCTTAGCCGGCTGGAGCGGCCGAGCGGTTCTAGGCGCTACAGTCTGGAACCGCGCGACCGCTACGGTCACAGGTTCGAATCCTGCCTCGGGCATGGATGTGTGTGATGTCCTTAGGTTAGTTAGGTTTAAGTGGTTCTAAGTTCTAGGGGACTGATGACCTCAGAAGTTAAGTCCCATAGTGCTCAGAGCCATTTTGCAGCGCCGAAGACCGCTCGGCTAATCTCGCGCGGCTCGCGATATTCACCGACGATCATTAACGGCCACAGACTCCACAGATCAAGCATGGATAAAATAATATAGTGATGATTCTGTTGTAAACGTCGTAATTGTTGTCATTTAGGGTGGACGTAGATTGTTTTCTTTGGTGTCTGTAGAGGGTGATTATAATTAAACTTGCCGTCCTTGAGAGGGCCCCTATGAAAAATGAGTGATCGTAGGGCAATGATACTTTGAGGAAACAACCGTAAGAACACGAGGAAGAGAAATAACCACTTAAAGAAGCACATTTTAATTTCCATTTGAGAGGCTTACATTTATCAACTGTATATCACGTTTAGTTCCAGGTTACAAACACCGCTCAATGTGACGACCACGTGCATCCATGATAGCCAGGAACCGCACTATGGATACCATTTTCTGTTGGCAGCTCTCTTCGGACGGTGGACACTCTTCGAACGGTGCACAAAGCGAATAAAGTGGTCCAACTAAAACATTAATATTTCTTTACGTACTACACGAATATGTAATAAAAATAGAGGCACCTATTTAAAAAACGCAGATGATATCCGTTTGACAAGTTTCGTTCTTTGTAGTTTTTTCGTTTGACGCTTATTTCGTGAGATATTTGGCCCGGTTCAGCTCGTGCACTGCTTGAAGATGGCACATTGCGTCCAGCATTCTCAGCCATGGCAACAGTAACTTCTTCAACAACTGGCCGTCAGCCTCTCCCAGGACCAGTTCCCAAATCACCTGTTGATTCGAACTTCAGAACCGTGTTCTCCAACCTTGATGTGGAAACAAGACCTCTCTATATTCCTGTATTGCCTCGATATTCGATAGATGCAGCAACACTGGTGCTTGTGTTTCAACTGTAGGTCGCCGTTCAAGTACCGGCGCCTAACGGCACGTCATGACAGTAACAGTACTAACAACTCAAATCCTGCAGCGCACAGTCTCAATTTCATTTCTATAAAGTTTGGTATATTATATTCTCATGAACTAGGTAGTAACAAATTATATGGAACCATTTCAACAATGGTTAAGCATTCAATTCGCTGCAACCTCAGAGAAATCTTTATATATTATGTTCTTTATATTATGTAAAAAAAGAATTAACAACTGTATAACAATAAGACTGAACCAGTGAGAAGTCTTTGCTATTTGATTCAGAAGCATCCGACCCACCTTACATTTCAAGGCGGTGGGTAACGAAATAAATATCCTTGTAATCCTACCCATACCGTAAATTATCCTCCATCTACAACGGTACAAGAAGCGAAAGTTTAATTATAACCACCCTGTATATTTGGAGTGTTTCAAAGATGACTAGCTTTTGGCGTAAGGCTGGATATGTAGAATGCTTCCAGCATGGTGTTTTGTACGTTCAGGTGGATCAAATCTTCCAAGAGAAACCGCGGGAGACCGGACTTTTTCAGGATAACCAGAAAGCGACTCGTGTGTTGGTTAGTGCGCCGAGTCATTCGGTGCGTTCGCGTCTTGATATCGCAGCGTCACCACCAGTGGGGCGTCCTTGAGGTGCGTGTGGCGCCACGGACAGCGATGCACCGCACGCCTTGAGGGGGGGGGGGGGGGGGCGGAGGGCGGAGTGCTGGACGCGGAGGGGTGGTGGGAGTAGTGGCTCATGGTGGGGGGAAGGGATTGTGGAGAAGGGGGGGCAGGGGGAGGGGCGGCAGGAATGCCGGCTGGCACGCGGCCCGCCTCTGCTGCCTGCCCCACCCGGTCGGCTGTTGCTCTGGGTACATCACACTCTCATGTGAAAAGGTTTCCAACACGATTATAGCGGCATGACGGGAATTAATAGGCTTTCATTGCGGAACAGTAGTTGAAGCTAGACGTATGGGACATTCCGTTTCCGGGAATAGCTAGGGAATTCAGGCATTACCTCTCACCACGGACACCGCAGTGGTCGACAGCCTTCACTTAACGACCGAGAGGAGCGGCGTTTGAGTAGAGTTGACAGTGCTAACAGCCATGCAGCACTGCGTGAAATAACCTCAGAAATCAATGTGGGACGTACGACGAACTTCTCCGCTAGGACGGTGAGGCGAAATTTGGCATTAATGGGCTGCGGCAGCAGACGACCTACTCGAGTGCCTTTGCTGTTACACGTCCTGCAATGCGTCTCCCTGGGCTCGTGACCATATTGGTTAAACGCTAGCAGTTACATGAGTCCCGACTTCAGTTCGTAAGAGCTGATGCTAGGATTCGAGTGTGGCGCAGACCACGTGAAGCCCTGGACCCAAGTTGTCGACAAGGCACTGTCCAAACTGGTGCTGGCCCCATCATGGTGTGGGATGGACTGGGACCTCTGGTCTAAGTGAACCGATCATTGACTGGAAACGGTTGAGATAGGTTACTTGGACACCATTAGCAGCCATTCATGGACTTTATGCTCCAAAATAACTATGTCACATCACAAACCCGCAATTGTTTACGAATGGTTTGAAGAAAATTCTCGACAATTCGAGCGACTGATTTGGCCACCCAGATCGCCTGATAAGCATCCAATCGACCACTTACGGGACATAATCTAGAGGTCAGTGGACAACATGCTGCACCAGCAACATTTTCTCAATCATATACGGCTATAGAGACAGCATGGTTCAGTATTCCTGCAAAGAGCTTCCAACGACTTGCTGAGACCATGTCACGTGGAGCTGCTGCACTAAGCCAAGCAAAAGAAGTTCCGACACGACGTTATGAATATGGTATCTGTTCTTTCGGACATGTCCGAAAGAACATATACCATCTTCATATAGATAAGACTTACCGACCAATGATCTTCTTCAGTGCGGATGCACTCATGTTGCACGGGAATCGGTAGACTGGCTGCCACGAGTAATGAGTATAGTGGGCAGGGGCACTACAAATGTGTGTGGACAGTAAGTTAGAAATGTGTGTCTCACGGGGAGCGTGCCAGAGATAAGTCCCTGAAGTCCCACTATCCTCTGTGTCCTCGATGGTTCAATCGGATTGATTGAGCCATCGAGGACACAGGCCGGCACGGTAGCTCAGCGTGTTCGGTCAGAGGGTTTAGCTACCCTCTGTAATAACGGATCAACGAAAAATCTGAACAGGTGTCATCGAACGTCCGCCACGAACAAATTCAACGAACAATACAGAACAAAATGAGATAAAAAAAAATCGGGTGGAGCGTCTGCCACGTAAGCAGGAGATCCCGGGTTGGAGTCCCGGTCGGGGCACACATTTTCAACTGTCCCCGTTGATATTTATCAACGCCTGTAAGCAGCTAAGGGTTTGAATTCCATTGTAATTTCATACGATGTTATGAGGTATCCCTTGACTTTCGTCACCTCAGTATATAAAGGCCTGTCTCTCGTGAAGCAGGGTTTGTCTTAAGACAAAAATAGTATTCTTCTGGGAGTGAGACCGCAGCATGTAGTAAAATAGCAGAGCTTTATGGCTGTTATCGTCACTTCGACGGACTTGAAATATTTTGCACCAGACGTGGTAGAAGTATTTTATTGAAGCTGACTCACACAAATTTGCGATGTTTGAAGCTCCCACTAGCTAGGAAATATCACTAACACTCTTGCAAATTTCGTCTGCTAGTGTCGCTAAAATAACAGTTTAAAATTTCTAGCCGTGCGGTCCGAAGCGTATTGTCACGGCTCGCGCGGCTCCTCCCGTCGGAGGTTCGAGTCCTCCCTCGAGCAAGGAGGTGTGTGTTGTCGTTAGTTTAAGTTAGATTAAGTAGTGCGTAAGCCTATGGACCGATGACCTCAGCAGTTTGGTTCAAATAGCTCTGAGCACTATGCGACCTAACTTCTGAGGTCATCAATTGCCTAGAACTTAGAACTAATTAAACGTAACTAACCTAAAGACATCACACACATCCATGCCCAAGGCAGGATTCGAACCTGCGACCGTAGCGGTCGCTCGGCTCCAGACTGTAGCGCCTAGAACCGCACGGCCACTCCGGCCGGCAGCAGTTTGGTCCCATAGTCCTTACCACAAATTTCCAAAATTTCCTTAACATTTCGACGGAGTGCGTGATCGTTGTTGTCGGGTGGCATGTTGACTATTGGTGGTTGATGACAATTAGAAGGGCGGTACTAGTCGTGGCGTCTGGGCAGTCTGTTGTTTCACCACGCCAGAGATGTTCCACCATCAGACCACATCCCCTGAAGTTAGTGACCATATGCTCTATCGAAATGTTATGCAAAAGTTTCAGCTGCACCGTCCGACGCAACGGTCCCGAGTCTTAGCAGCACATGTTTGCTGTTTGTTAGTTACACGTAGCGCTTCAGGAGGAATAGTAATTTTTTAAGAGACAGACTAGAATAAAAGACTCCACACAACATATACTCAGTTTTTATTGGTTACAGAGACACAGTTGTTGGAATGTGATCCAAAAAAATGTCTCGGAAGGTGTTAAGTATAGCGCATTTTCGTATTCTCTTAACACCACTTGTACAGCAACGCTCAAAAAGTATTTTGCAATTACGGTATTGTGTTGTCAATGTTGTTTGCATGCAGTCACAACAGCGCAACGCATATAACTGTCACTCCATCAAGAACTTCACGTCGTTGTGGTTCCATACCCAGTAAACAAGTAAGATCATACAATAGCAATGCAAGTATATGTTTCGTTAGGGCAAAAGTATTTTGTAACTTGCTTTGGTGGTATGATATTTATTAACTGTTGTTACTTAGGCGTTCAGACAGTGCTTTTTCTGTTTGCAGAGGCAACTAGGTGCATGTCAAAACACAAAGAATGCTCGGCTGATTTGAGACAAGCTGTTTTTTTTTCTTTTGCCTGCTTTGAAGAATGGGAAGTTGCAGTTTAGGGTTGCTAGAGACTTGGGCATGTCACAGCAACTAATAAGTGTGTGGAGTCGACGACAAAAACAAAGGAACAGCAGCCAATTAGTCAAGGTTAGGTCATCCTTGAAAGACAACAGGGAGGCAGGACTGAATGATGTGTAAGCAGTCGGCTGCTTGTCCATCTGCTTGATAAATCAGGCTCAAAATGGCTCTGAGCAGTATGCGACTTAACTTCTGAGGTCATCAGTCGCCTAGAACTTAGAACTAATTAAACCTAACTAACCTAAGGACCTCACACACATCCATGCCCGAGGCAGGATTCGAACCTGCGACCGTAGCGGTCACGCGGTTCCAGACTGAAGCGCCTAGAACCGCATGGCCACACCGGCCGGCGATAAATAAGGGATGATATGGAACAGCATCATGGACTGAACCTACCGTACACGTCGCCTAGTAATAGGCGATTTAAATGGAATAAGATCATCACGTAAACCACTCACGAATTAAAAAAATAGGAAGGCCAGGATAGAGTTTGCAAAGAAACATCGAACTTAGGACACTAACCGTCTTATGAAGTGATGAAAGTAAGTTTAATGCATATTCTCCTGATGGTGTGAGGTATACATTTAAGCCAAAAAACCAAAGGGACAACGATAAGTACCGTTAAGCGCTGTGGTGGCAGCGCCATGGTGTGGGGATATTTTTTCTACACGTGGGATTGGTTCTCTAGTCCAAATAGAAGGAAAAATTATGGTGTGAGGTATACATTTAAGCCAAAAAACCAAAGGGACAACGATAAGTACCGTTAAGCGCTGTGGTGGCAGCGCCATGGTGTGGGGATATTTTTTCTACACGTGGGATTGGTTCTCTAGTCCAAATAGAAGGAAAAAATTATCGTTACTTGTACAGTGATATTTTAAAAAGAATATGGGAGAACATGGGAAAAAGAATATGCCACGCAACTGGTTATTTCACCAGAACAATGATTCAAAACACCTCCGACCATTTAAAAAAAAAATCTTTTCACATAAAAAATCAAACTTTTGGCGTGGCCAAGCTCGAGGCCAGGTCCAAATCCAATTGAATACCTCTGGGATGGTATTCAAACAAGGCTAAATATGCTGCTACTTTATTGGAATAATGGGGATTGCTTCCACTTGAACTACTGCAAAAGTTTGTGCATTCTTTGACAAATAGACGTGCAGCTGTGATCGAAGCCCACGGGTAGGCAACGAAAACTAATTTGTGCTTTGAATTCCAAAATATTTTTGTTTTATTATTACATACTTAGACCTACAAATTACTGTTCAGCCAAAGGAACTGTTAATTCTGTTTTGATGCAAGATTACTTTGTTTGAAGGAAATGTAGTTTTGTACCGAATGGATTATAATTACATACTTTTCAACTAGATTAGATGGGGAGATCACATAAGCAATGAGGAGGTACTGAATAGAATTGCGGAGAAGAGGAGTTTTTGGCACAACTTGACTAGAAGAAGGGATCGGTAGGTAGGACATGTTCTGAGGCATCAAGGGATCACCAATTTAGTATTGGAGGGCAGCGTGGAGGGTAAAAATCGTAGAGGGAGACCAAGAGATGAATACACTAAGCAGATTCAGAAGGATGTAGGTTGCAGTACGTACTGGGAGATGAAGCAGCTTGCACAGGATAGAGAAGCATGGAGAGCTGCATCAAACCAGTCTCAGGACTGAAGACCACAACAACAACAAATTTTCAACTATCTACTGGCATTTTTTTCTGTTACACATTTATTTTTATGTAATTGTAACTAATGTTTTCTACAAAATACTTTGGAGCGCTACTGTAATTCTCCTGCGTCCACTTAGTTTCTTTTATGAGGGCAGTATTATTCATAAACCCAATGATCAATTCTTCTCTCGTCTTTATATTTCTTCATAGATTTCCGCTTTCAACCATCCTCAGGGGCAAAAATCTAAAGAGTTAATGTCCAGAGACGTGGGTGGCCAAGAAATGTGATCGTTTCTCTCGATACATTTTCCTGAGAATGTTAGGTATAGATGTTGCGTCACTTGACGATTAGAATGCCGAAAGTAAATACCCATCCTTGTAGCGAGAGAAACGTCTGTAACTGCTGGAAGCTAGTTTTCTAGGAAATCTAAATAACGAGGCTCTGTAAGACGACGTGATTGATGGCACAACACATTTACAGAGAATCATTCTTGAACATGTCCCGCCACAAAGGCTTGTGGCTTTTCGTATGACCATCGATGTAGCTACTAGTGTTACTGATACCGTCACGAGTGAAAGCTCTTTCATCAGTAACAGTATTGGATTAGTCGGTGGTATGCAACTACCCAACAATAACATTCTAATCGTGTACTTCACAAGTAACAGCAGTGTTTCCGTTACACAACCCGAGCACATATATCATACCCACAAACTAACCATTTGTGAATACATGTGGTATGCTTAGACGATAGGGTAGCATTGCCCGACAAATAACAGACACATTTGAATAACATTTTTCAACTTAAGTGTAACTTCACAAATTGAACTTCAGAACAAAAATGTCAGCTGATGAATAAACCCATGGCAACTAGATAGAGTACTAGCTCGGAAATGAATACTTATGTCATTAACCAGCTATAACTATGTAACCAATAAGAACTGGAACCATTTTACACGAAATGGTTTATTTGAAGTAGTCCATGCTACCGCCTCTGAAAATATTTACTATTCCTCTTGGAATACCCTGTATAACCCATAAACCACGTGAAATCCACACATACATACATACTCTGCAGACCGTCACAAGGTGCATGGTGAAGGGTACCTTGTACCACTACTAGTCATTTTCTTTCCTGTTCCACTCACATATAGAACAAAGGAAAAACGATTCTCTATATGCCTCCGTAAGAGCCCTAATCTCTCTTACATTCATGGTCATTACTCGAAATACGTTGGCGGCGGCAGAATAGTACTTCATTCAGTTTCAAATTACTAGTTTCCAAATTTTAATAGTGCTTCTCGAAAGAAACGTCGTCTTACTTCCAGAGACTTCCGTTTGAGTTCACGGAGTATCTATGTAATACTCGCGTGTTGATCGAATATGTCGGCAACAAATCTGAAGCCCGCCTCTGAATTGCTTCGATGTCCTTTAATCCAACCTGGTGGCGACCCTAAACACTCGAGCAGTACTAAAAAATGGGTCACACTAGTGTTCTATACACGGTCTACTTTGCAGATGAATCTCACTTACCTTAAATTCTCTCAATAAACCGAAGTAGAGCATTCGCCTAACGTATTACCATACTTAAGAGCTCGTTCCACTTCATGTTGTTTTGCAACGAGACGCCCAGATATTTGATTGACCTAGCGGTTCAGGCGCTCAGTCCGGAACCGCGCGACTGCTACGGTCGCAGGTTCGAATCCTGCCTCGGGCATGGATGTGTGTGATGTCCTTAGGTTAGTTAGGTTTAAGTAGTTCTAAGTTCTAGGGGACTGATGACCAGAGATGTTAAGTCCCATAGTGCTCAGAGCCATTTTTTATTTGATTGACGTGAGTGTCAAGCAGCACACCACTAATACTGTATCCGGACATTAGACCTGTGGGATGGTTTTTCCTGCTCATCCGCATTTACTTACATTTTTCTACATTTAAAGAAAGCTGCCATCTTTCACAACATCTAGAAATTTTGTCCAAGTCATCTTGTACCCTCCGAGAGTCACTCAACGACGACACCTTCCCATACACCACAGCGTTATGAGCAAACAGTCGCAGCTGGCTGCTCGCTCTGTCCGCCAGATCTTTTATGTCTATTGAGAGTAAGAGCGATCTCGGAATCTATTCCGTATGCGTCGACATTCGTTAATAGTCTGCAGCGGCTCACCGTGTGCAGCGCTTTCTGGAAATCTAGAAACAGGGAACCTGCCTGTTGCCCTTCATCCATGGCTAGCAGGATGTCGTACGAGAAATGGGCAAGTTGAATCTACTTCCTCAGCGTTTTCCGAATTTTGTTATTAAACCACGGCGGGTCTTTTCCATCCTTAATCCACTTACTTGGCCATACATCTCCCCTTCTCCAGAGCGCGATTTACAATGCGGTTTCAACTTAGCACATAATTCCTCAACGTCGATCAAAATGGAAGTAAATGATGTCCATTCATTGATTAGGTATGATGCGAACTACTGCTAATCTGCTCTTTCTAGCAGAAGCACTTTCCCAACCTTCCTGATGCGTTTATTGGCACTAGTTAACCATCGTCGCTATGATATTATTATTCCTCTCCTTGTAGATTAATGACCGTTTCTTAATTATGTGATGAGCAGTCGCGTGGTTTTTATTAAACACAGTGGACCGATATGTCACTATTAGTTTTTTATAACACAGGAAGCGAGCAAGGCGAGAGCTCAGAACGCCCAGACCACGATTCTCACTGTGTCACAGCAAGTTGTCTGATTTATTTATAATATCAAAATTCAGCTGCATCACTCCTAAAAGTCATTACATTTCTAGCACACCACATAGTTATTAAGTAACAAACCACTGGAAAGTTCATACTAAACCATTTACTACATTCTTTATGTGATTATAATAACGAAATTATGACATGAGATTCGAATAAAACTTAAACTTCCATAAATTCTTAAATCTGGAATTATATATATATATATATATATATATATATATATATATATATATATATATATATATATAGGGTGGTCCATTGATCGTGACCGGGCCAAATATCTCACGAAATAAGCGTCAAACGAAAAAACTACAAAGAACGAAACTTGTCAAACGGATATCAACTGCGTTTTTTAAATAGGTACCCCCATTTTTATTACATATTCGTGTAGTAAGTAAAGAAATATTAATGTTTTAGTAGGACCACTTTTTTCGCTTTGTGATAGATGGCGCTGTAATAGTCACAAACGTATAAGTACGTGGTATCACGTAACATTCCGCCAGTGCGGACGGTATTTGCTTCATGAGTAAACATGGAAACAGAAAAGATTGTAACAACTACAGAGGTATCTCTTTAATCAGCGTTGTGGGTAAAATCTTCTCAGGGATTGTTGAAAGGAAAGTGCGAGTATTAGTTGAGGACCAGTTGGATGAAAATCAGTGTGGGTTTAGGCCTCTTAGAGGTTGTCAGGACCAGATCCTTAGCTGACGGCAAATAATGGAGAAGTCTTAAGAGTGGAACAGGGAATTGTATCTATGCTTTATAGATCTAGAAAAGGCATATGACCGGGTTCCTAGGAGGAAGTTATTGTCTGTTCTACGAGATTATGGAATAGGAGGCAAACTTTTGCAAGCAATTAAAGGTCTTTACATGAATAGTCAGGCAGCAGTTAGAGTTGACAGTAAATTGAGTTCATGGTTCAGAGTAGTTTCAGGAGTAAGACAAGGCTGCAACCTGTTTCCACTGTTGTTCATATTATTTATGGATCATATGTTGAAAACAATAGACTGGCTGGGTGAGATTAAGATATGTGAACACAAAATTAGCAGTCTTGCTTATGCGGATGACTTAGTTGTGATGGCAGATTCGATTGAAAGTTTGAAAAGTAATATTTCAGAGCTAGATCAGAAATGTAAGGACTATGGTATGAAGATTAGCATCTCCAAAACGAAAATAATGTCAGTGGGAAAGAAATATAAACGGATTGAGTGCCAAATAGGAGGAACAAAGTTAGAACAGGTGGACGGTTTCAAGAACTTAGGATGCATATTCTCACAGGATGGCAACATAGTGAAAGAACTGGAAGCGAGGTGTAGCAAAGCTAATGCAGTGAGCGCTCAGCTACGATTTATTCTCTTCTGCAAGAAGGAAGTCAGTACCAAGACTAAGTTATCTGTGCACCGTTCAATCTTTCGATCAACTTTATTGTATGGGAGCGAAAGCTGGGTGGATTCAGGTTACCATATCAACAAGGTTGAGGTTACGGATATGAAAGTAGCTAGGATGATTGCAGGTACTAGTAGATGGGAACAATGGCAGGAGGGTGCCGACAATGAGGAAATCAAAGAAAAACTGGGAATGAACTCTATAGATGTAGGAGTCAGTGCGAACAGGCTTAGATGGTGGGGTCATGTTACACGCATGGGAGAAGCAAGGTTACCCAAGAGACTCATGGGTTCAGCAGTAGAGGGTAGGAGGAGTCGGGGCAGACCAAGGAGAAGGTAGCTGGATTCGGTTAAGAATGATTTTGAAGTAATAGGTTTAACATCAGAAGAGGCACCAATGTTAGCACTGAATAGGGGATCATGGAGGAATTTTATAAGGGGGCTATGCTCCAGACTGAACGCTGAAAGGCATAATCAGTCTTAAATGATGATGATGAAGATGATGATGATGATACATTACCCGTGTTAAAATGGACCGTTTACCAATTGTGGAAAAGGTCGATATCGTGTTGATGTATGGCTATTGTGATCAAAGTGCCCAACGGGTGTGTGCTATGTATGCTGCCCGATATCCTGAACTACATCATCCAAGTGTCCGGACCGTTCGCCGGATGCTTAAGTTATTTAAGGAAACAGGAAGTGATCAGCCACGTGTGAAACGTCAACTACTACCTGTAACAAATGATGATGCCCAAGTAGGTGTTTTAGCTGTTGTCGCGGCTAATCTGCACATCAGTAGCAGACACATTGCGTGAGAATCGGGAATCTCAAAAACGTCGATGTTGAGAATGCTACATCAACATCGATTGCACCCGTACCATATTTCTATGCACCAGGAATTGCGTGACGACGACTTTGAACGTCGTGTACAGTTCTGCCACTGGGCACAAGAGAAATTACGGGACGAAGACAGATTTTTTGCACGCGTTCTATTTAGCGACGAAGCGTCATTCATCAACAGCGGTAATGTAAACCGGCATAATATGCACTATTGGGCAACGGAAAATCCACTATGGCTGCGAAAAGTGGAACATCAGCGACCTTGGCGGGTTAATGTATGGTGCGGCATTATGGGAAGAAGGATAATTGGCCCCCATTTTATCGATGGCAATCTAAATGGTTCAATGTATGCTGATTTCCTACGTAATGCTCTACCGATGTTACTACAAGATGTTTCACTGCATGACAGAATGGAGATGTACTTCCAACATGATGGATGTCCAGTACATAGCTCGCGTGCGGTTGAGGCGGTATTGAATAGCATATTTCATGACAGGTGGATTGGTCGTCGAAGCACCATACCATGGCCCGCACGTTCACCGGATCTGACGTCCTCGGATTTCTTTCTGTGGGGAAAGTTGAAGGATATTTGCCATCGTGATCCACCGACAACGCCTGACAATACGCGTCAGCGCATTGCCAATGCATGTGCGAACATTACGGAAGGCGAACTACTCGCTGTTGAGAGGAATGTCGTTACACATATTACCAAATGCATTGAGGGTGACGGACTTTATTTTGAGCATTTATTGGATTGATGTGGTATTTACAGGTAATCACGCTGAAACAGCATGCTTTCTCAGAAATGATAAGTTCACAAAGTTACATGTATCACATTGGAACAACCGAAATAAAATGTTGAAACGTACCTACGTTCTGTATTTTAATTTAAAAAACCTACCTGTTACCAATTGTTCGTCAAAAACTGTGAGCCATATGTTTGTGACTATTACAGCGCCATCTATCACAAAGCGAAGAAAGTGGTCCAACTAAAACATTCATATTTCTTTACGCAATACACCAACATGTAATAAAAAATGGGGGTTCCCATTTAAAAAAAAAACGCAATTGATATACGTTTGACAAGTTTCGTTCTTTGTAGTTTTTTCGTTATATGTAATGCTAAATACTCTATATTAAAGACGCCCTGGTCTTTTATTTGCATTATCTTTCTGCCTTCAGACTGCTGAACATTAGCATTCCTATATCACGATACTATTTTTCCTAAATATAATGCGTGAATTTTGAATTGTACAATTCACTCCATACGAAAAACTAGTATTTCAGGGTCATTCACTACTTCTTCCACGAATTGTGTTGATGTTGAGAGTCCTTGGTCATCACGGCTGACACCATTACCCTTGCCGTCGGCTCTTATGACACCTATGAACCAAACAATATTTGTTTTTTAAAGTACGGTAGTGCAGAAAACTCGAAACATTAGTACATGTATGCGATTAGTTATTTAGAATCTTACCCATTTTTTTTCGTAACTGCATCTTCAAATTGAAAGTTGTGACGGCACATTCCGAGGCGCGAAGGCCAGCACGAATTGCCAGAATTATATTGACCATGGCGTTCCCCATCCTGGTCCTATTCGAAATTTTGGCAATATTCGTTTCACGAAAGAGCCTCTCTACTTCTGCACTTGACGAAGACAGCATTAGAAGTAACTTAGCCTAATTGTAGAGCTCACAAGAGAGCTTCTGTTAACCTGCATAATCGTATTTCGATACTTCAGACCAAAATCCAAACGTATCTGTTGCTTTCTTCCACTAGAAACAGATTTTTTTTCTTTTTTTTTCTGCCACTGGAGTGCTATGCCAGACAAGATGGCACGACTGACACCTATTTTCAAAGGTGTGATATTGTCCTTTACTCTTCTTAAACAGTTTTTTTTGTGCTTTAGATGATACCTTGTGAAGTACTTCAACATTCTTCAAGAGATGGCCTTTGATCACTGACAAGACCTGCAATAAAGTTAATCAAATTTTCCCAATTCCCTTTTAAATATCCACAGCCATTCCATCGCTGGTACGCAAAATTTCTAAATGCTTTTCAAAAGCTCAACTCACATGTCGCCTGGGATGAAGGAAATTCTTTATTGTTTTTACAGAAAACAGATCCTCTTGTCACACTTTTATCATTACCATTTGAACAAGTGCTCTGATTGAAATAATGAGATGTTGCATCAATTTGGTGGGGCCCACAGATCTAGGATGGATCGTGTTATTAACTACGTTGTACTTCCGCAAGATCGGTCATAGAAATATGGAAAATAGTTTTGTTTTATTGTCTCTACGAATTTTATATAGTGCCTCAGCGGTAGAGCGCTTTTCACTCACAGAGGCTTCCCTGAAGTATCCTGTTAGAACCTCCAGCTAACTAAGAACGTGATCACAGACGGGCTCAAAGGAAATACATCCTGTTCCAGGGATTGGTAGTATCTTTAAGGGAACCTCATCATAAAGTGTAGTATATACGTCATTGTAGGCATTTTGCCTTATTGAGGAGCGATGAGACTGTGTGTTTCGGGAAAAAATGAATCCCAAAGGGCTGGTAATCCTTCTTTACAAGAAGAAGAAAGGGCCAATTGGATGAAGTGACAACAACAAGGAAAAAGGTTTAGTTGTATTTCTCGCCTAAGGAGAGCATAAACTTCGTTGTCTTTGTCCACTATAACAGATGTGTTCTATGTGCGTCTGCCTTGCATTTTACCTGAATCAATCTCTAACAGTTTCAAAAATGCTTAAACTACACACCCTTTGTCTTCTGAGAAGTACAAAGTACAAGTTCACAATTATTGAACTATACGAAATAAAAGCGTGGTAACTTCTGAACGGTTTGCGTTAGAGCGTTCGAACTACACGGTTGGCCTCGGGGCATAATATGAATTAGTTTGCGCATGCATGGTTTGGTTTAGCGACGAAACCCACTTCCATTTGGATTGGTTCGTCAATAAGCAAAACTGGCGCGTTTGGGGGATGAGTATCCGCATTTCTCCATGGAGAAGTCTCCTCACCCTCAACGAGTGACTGGGTTGTGTTTAATGTACAGTCACGGAATAATCGGTGCGATACTCCTTGATGGCACGTTGACTACCGAACAGTACGCGAAGGTTTTGGAAGATGATTTCATCGCCCAGTATCCAAAGTGACCGTGATTTCGACAAGATGTGGTTCATGCAAGAAGAAGCTCGACAGCATCAATCAGGAGAGTGTTTGATGTCCTGGTGGTGCACTTTGGGGACCGTATTCAGTCTATGGGGTACCCAGAGGTCACTGGCATGGGCCTCGATTGGCCGCCATATTCTCCGAATCTGAACACGTGCGACTGCATTTTGTGAGGCTATATTAAAGACAAGGTGTAAAGCAATAACCCCAAAACCACTGCTGAGCTTGAAACAGCCATTCAGGAGGTTATCGACACCATCGATGTTCCGACACTTCAGCGGGTCAAGCAGAATTTCGCTATTCGTGTGCTCCACATCGTCGCCAATGAGGGAAGGCATATCTAACACGTCATAACCTAGATTAGATTAATACTTGTTCCATAGATCATGAATACGACACTTCGTAATGATGTGGAACGTGTCAGGTTAATAAAAGATGTCTGTACAAGATATTACATTACACAAAATATTGCATGACACTAATGTTCTAGTTGTTTTTTTTTCCCTTGCCTTAATTTATATCTAAAAATTCAGCCAATGAGTAGAAGGAGTTGTCATCTAGAAATTCTTTTAATTTATTTTTAAATGTTGGTTGGCTATCTGTCAGGCTTTTGATGCTGTTTGGTAGGTGACCAAAGACTTTTGTGGCAGCATAATTTACCCCTTTCTGTGCCAAAGTCAGATTTAACCCTGCATAGTGAAGATCATCCTTTCTCCTGGTGTTATACCTATGCACACTGCTATTACTTTTGAACTGGGTTGGATTATTAACAACAAATTTCATAAGTGAATATATATACTGTGAGGATCCCTAGATCCTTAAATAGATGTCTGCAGGATGACCGTGGGTGGGCACCAGCAATTATTCTGATTACACGTTTTTGAGCAATGAATACTTTTCTACTCAACGATGAATTACCCCAAAATATGATGCCATACGAAAGCAGTGAATGAAAGTACGCATAGTAAGCTAATTTACTGAGATTCTTATCACTAAAATTTGCAATAACCCTAATAGCATACGTAGCTGAACTCAGACGTTTCAGCAGACCATCAATGTGTTGCTAAATCCGAATAACTATATTGACGTTTAAATGTTGAATAAAGTGTGTGCACGCCGTAGTTTCTAACTAATTTACGTTTTTTCATATATTTCAATAATTGTCACCTTGAACAAATATCTCGCTGTTTCGTAATATTAATGTCGGTACTCTCATCCACATGTATGCTATACGAACTATCAACAACACCATTTTTCATCAAAACTTTGAACTGTAGATGTATTACATTTTTATCGCTTCATTGCATTTTGCGCAATGTATTTTCAGATCACTTATTTGGGAAGACCGTTTGTTCAGCTCGCAGAGGTGATCAACAGCACAATGCATGCTCCAATTAATAATGTCATTCCGGCCTCGGTTCTAGCCGTGTGACTGATTGATCTCTTGACTGAAAATTCAGTTTAGGTTGTCTAGTCCAAAAAAAAAATCGTTTAGCAGCTTTCAAATGCTTGTCTGATTTAGAATTAACTCTCACTACCAGTCCCGATTACTTGCGGCCGAAAAGGCATTATCAAAAACGACATCTCACCTTTTTTTTATCTGTCGGCACCTTCTGAATCCAGTCTTTTAATTCTTCATCTTTTAACCAGTCTTATCTATATTGTTGCGTAAACAGGGTGAACCGACAAACTCCAGGGACGGATTCCTGATTGGAAATGGAGGAAAGAAGGTTCTATGAACATTTGTCCGGAAACGCATCTCTGCCATGGTAGATGGTGCTGACGAATGCCATGGTAGATGGCACCGTGTACCCCTTGCTTGTTGCAGTAGCCGAGATGGTGTTCGTGTACGGCCAAGCAGATGGAAATGGTCGAGAGGCAGCACGGCTATACCAAAACGAGTACTCTCACATACACCAACCACATCATGCAACTTTTCCAAGTCCTTCTTGGGCGTTTGTGTGATCACGGGTCCTTTAAAACAGACAAATGTGAAGGGAGGCGGCGGACTGTGCCTACACCAAATCTGGAGGACCGAGTTCTACAGGATATTGAGACAACCCCTACTACAAGCTCCAGGCAAGCGGTCCTCCAACATGCTATAATCCAAAGTGCGGTTATGTGTATCCTTCATGACAACCACTACTATCCTTATCAGCTGCAACGTGTGCAAGGATTATCAGCCGCGGAATTCTCTCTACGGGAAGGGTTTTGTCGATGGTTTATGCACCAGATCATTACAATTATTTAATTCCTGTCATCAGTACTTTTTACCGATGAAGCAACTTTTACTACAGCTGGCATCATCAGTCAATCGTCATCTGTAGGCTGCAGACAATCCTTGGGGAATGGTTGAGGCGGCTCGTCAGCATCGGTTTAGCATCAGTGTGTGGGCAGGGATTATTGGCGAGCGCATATCTGGACCGGTTATTGTTGCACAACAACTCGACAGAGGAACGTGCCTGACTACCTACGGAATACTCTGCCTGGGCTGCTTGAGAATGTGCCTTTCGCAATACCACTGATTACGTGGTTTCTGCATGACGGAGCACCACCCGACTTCTCCATTACAGTTCGCCGATACCTCAACATCTTCCCCAGACGCTGGATAGGACTCGGAGGCCTTGCAGTATACCCTGCTAGATCACCGAACTTATACCCCCTGGATTTTTACCTCTGGGGACATCTGAAAAGCATTGTTTATGCTGAATCAGTTCATCATGTGCAGACCCTTCAATAGCGTGTTCACAACGCCTATTACGCTATTCGGCGAGAGGCCGGAACGTGCAAAAGAGTGCGGCAATCCATGACGCGACGTGTCAACGCATGCATTGCGTCCAATGGATGCCACTTTGAACATCTTTTGTGATATGATGCGATGCAGCTCTGTACTTTGTTCTAGGACGATTTGTTGTCGTTGTACGCACACCGTCAATTTCCGGCCATATGCTCATAGGATCCGTCACTGCAGTTTGTCGGTTTTGTTAATGTTCACCCTGTATGGAAATTTCTTCGGCGTTTTTTAACAATACATACACACGTTTAAGAAAATTGCCCTCTGATTCAAAATGGAAAGACTTAAATAAATGCACTGAAAACAATTAGGGACTGCTGCCAATGAACTGTTGATTATAAGAATGGCTGTTACAGCACTGCAGACTGTGTAGTAGCAAGAGGGATTCTTTATTCAAGGAAATCACGATGCTCCCGCTATGGTTTGCTGTTGCGTCAGACGTCAAGCAATACACTACAATATTCAGAATACTGTTTTTCAAAAATATATTGAATTATGTATTACAAATGCACGTCCAAAATATTAATTACATTATTAATTGATTGAAATTCCTTCTTTGAGCGTCAATATCGTAATAACAACGCGAATTAAGTTAATTAATTTAAATTAGTTAAATTACTTAGTTTATTAAAATTGAGCAATGGGAGAAATCTCCCAGGTTTTCGGCTGACGGCTGAGAAGATCATTTTCCGGGATTAAGGAATACAAATCTGTCAAAATCAGCCGAAAATAGACTGAGTTGGTTACACTGACTTCACGGCTACCATTCGACTGTTTCCTCCGACCGAATGTTCGAAATCGATAGCACCTGTGGACTCTTCTTTAACTACTCCCGCGCTCATAACAAGCAACTACGAAACACATCGCTGAGTTCAGAGGTACTCGAACACATGTCGCACCTCTCAGAGGTATGAGTTCCCGTATCGATCGAAATGCAACAAGGGTGATCTCACAGTCGGATAGGGTGTTTAAACCGCTTTAGACGGATTAGGGAAGATCAGCACATCAGCTGTAGGTTGCACAAAACCCCAAACTTCCAGATGCCGGCACTGGCATCTCTAACAGCAGTACGATCCCACAGCTAGGCCAGCAAACTGCAAGCTGCAAGCTGCAAGTAGCACATCACTTGACCCTCTCAGAGGAAAACGTAGAGTCTTGTCATGGTCGGGACACTTATTGGTCCATCAAGAGCACAGAAATATAAGCCAGTGGGGTCTGCAATGTGTTTGTCCGAGTCCGTGACATATTCTGGGAACAGCGAAGCTGACACACAATGAGCCAGGATGGTTGGCGACTCATGTCCGAGAAGACTGGCTGGCAGGTTCACGCACTAATAGCAGCTCTCCTAATTACTTCTTTGGAAATTTTACCTTTGTGGGTTACACTGGACCACTGAAACATGCACCGGAGAGGTGCGGTACTGTGGAAAGTCGTACTTGGCAGTTCGTTTTGTTAGCAGCCAAAAAAATAGCTTGAACCCTTGCTATAGAGGAGACTGGGATGGTGACGGGGATCCTGAAATGGCCATCATTGATGCATAAGCAAACGGCAATATGGAGGAGTATTCTATTAAGCACTACGAAGTGTGATCAAAAATACAGCGAATAATTTTGTTATAAATAAAGTAGTTACCTAGCACGGAGTATGATTTAATCTCCTTCAAATTATTGTCCTTAGCTAGCAATGTACGTATTCCAGCGTTGAGTCGATGACTAGAAGCATTTCTGGGAGGCTTCTGCTGTCAGGGCGTTCAGCTGCTCTGTCTTGGTCCTCTCAGTGCCAGGAATTGTTTCAAAACTCTTTCCTTTAAGCATGGTATTACATTTTTGGAAGAGCCAGAAGTCGCACTGTGATACATCTGTGAGTAAGGCGAATGTAGACAGACAGGAACACTTTTTCCGGCCAAAAACTCGCCAATCAACCGCTAGGTGTGACACGGAGCGTTGTCGTGATGAAGAAAGAAGCCAATGGCCCATTTTTTGTTCTCTTTCTTCGTACTTAGTCGCACAAACGTTGCAGTACGCCTCTATAAAATTCAGCGTTCTCAGTTGTTCACCTGGGAACGAACTCCGATAGCACAACATCCTCAGTAGCGAAAAAAGTGCATGACTTTTATATTCGATTTTGACTGACGCTCCTTTTTAGGGCGAGGAGATTCACTCGTTTTCCATGGTAACTCTGAAATTGAAATTGTGCTCTCAGGGACACAAACCCAAGTTAAATCTCAAAATATTGGACATATATTCCGGATGTAAATCAAGACGATCCTTCAACTCTGTAGAAACTGACCGATAAATTTTCTGTTCATGGTTCAAAAGTCTAGGAACAAATTTGGCGCTCACTCGTCTCATTTGCAAATTATCAGTTAAAGTGCTTAGCACGAACCCGCACGAGATGAGCTGTCGAATAGTTATTCGTCTGTTTGAGCCAACCATTTTCACCACTTTTTGCATGTTTTCTTCTGTTTTTGAGGTTAATGGACATTCCGAACATTGCTCGTGTTCTACCGCCTTTAAATCGCTCATACCACTTGTAAACAGTCTTCAGAGTTACCTGCATTTTCGCTATACACCAATTTCAACATTTCATCCGTTTCTTTGGCACTTTTTGGAACTTAACAGATCTTAATGTTCACGCATTGTTCAAAATCCATGATTCACGACAGACGCGATGAACACAACTTCACTCTAGTGTCTCTGGAATCTCACTGACGAGTCAGAACATCTTGATGCTGCCCGTCTCAACGGATCGGGCTGTCGGACAAATTACATCATAGTAGTTGTGTCACCAGTTGCTGCTAAAAAATTCATTCACAGTATTTTTTGATCACATCTCGTATTACGCAGTGGTCCTATAGGTAACTACTGGTGATGAAGCTGTCAAGTTAGCAGTCTGTCAACAGTTGTAGCGCAGTGAAGCTATATTCTGAAAATTTTCAACTACAAAATCACAGTCCTTACATCAACGTTAACTTTTAACTTTTACTGCGATAATAATTTCAACCAATGTGAAGTAAACTGTAATAAGGACACTATTAAGAAGTATTCGAGGCGTATTGCGAAAGTAAATGGTTCAAATGGCTCTGAGCACTATGGGACTGAAGTTCTGAGGTCATCAGTGCCCTAGAACTTAGAACTACTTAAACCTAGCTAACCTAAAGACATCACACACATCCATGCCCGAGACAGGATTCGAACCTGCGACCGTAGCGGTCGCGCGGCTCCAGACTGTAGCGCCTAGAACCGCTCGGCCACTCCGGTCGGCATTACGAAAGTAAGGTCTGATCGGTCGCGAAATGGAAACCACAGTGAAAATCAAAAGTGTTTTATTTGCGATAGTTAACCACACCTTCCAGCAACGTCTCTACATAATCACCGCTCCGTCTGAGACATCTGTCGTAGCATTGTGCCAACTTTCCTGTACCCTCGTCATAGAAGGCAACCACCTGCACTTTTCGCCGATTCTCTACTCTGATCTGCGGTTCGTTGTCTGTACCAAAACGTTGACTTCATAGCCCGCGGTTCATGTCAACAGAGAAGAAAATCAGGGGGAGGGAAGTCCAGGCTGTATGGAGGGCGATCAAACACTTCCCTACGAAAAAGCTGCAGGTGCTTTCTCATTGCCCCTGCAGAGAGCGGCCGAGAACTGTCACGAAGAAGGAAATGCATGGCAGTTATGTTATGTGGGCCGCATCACATCAGGGGAAATCTCTCACGGGCACTCATACTTGGCAGAAGACCTCTAGGCATCTTTATATGCTCACTGTGCACCCAGAACGGAAAAGACAAACTTGACGCGATCAATGAGAATACTAGAGACACTGTCCAACACACCTATGCAGAGCTTTATCAGATTTTCACTGTGGTTTCCACTTCACGACCAATCGGACCTTACTTTCGGAATAGGCCTTGTATTTGTGTCTTTGTAAGCTTTCCCGGCCAAATAACTGGTGATACTCTTCTACCGCTCGCAATCGGATCTTCAGGTCAACTTGACACAATGTACTAACGGTTCACCTTGCTGTCATCATCAAGTGAGAATTCGAGACTCGGCAACAGTAGCGTTTCACCTGATAATGATGACAAGGTGGGCTGTCGAAATACTGCGTCATCTTGATTTAAGATATGGCAGCATACCCGAGAAGAGTATCCCCAGTATTACATTTGTTTGTTGTGTAGATTATTTAGGTAATTTATATGAATGTTTCAAAATATTGGTAGCTGGCCCACAAGGAATCATCACCAACTTGGCCCCATTTTTTGAGGAAGAAGTACATTTGCAGGATATCATTCCCAGCAATAGATCTCATGTGAAAATTCGGGTCTTAATTCTGACAGTAAACAATTATGATCTTCTGAAAGAACCGCTTTTAAATATGCGTGCACGGGTTGGTTGTCACTCGGTCCGACCCACCGTAGCCACTTATTGTCCGAGCGCGAAGTACTGTATGTTGTTTTGTTCATTGTGTCAAAGTGCGCGGCTTCTAACGTGTAGCTGCTGCCAGAGATGTTTCTACTTTGAACGTTTTTATGTTGTCATTCGCACATGCAGTATAAATGAATGACACCAATGAGTGTCTCATTAAAGAAGTAGCGTAGTGCTATTTAATTATTAACATCGCTGCTGTGCCTTATTTTTCTTGGATTTCAAAGCTAATAGTGTTAAAGTGAAATAGACTTGCAAAAGCTGCGTTGTTCTCCAACGTGATTGGCATGATTAAATTATAAACCGATATCATTAACTTCATTTATAGTAATTTCTCAGTTGCTTAGTTTAATTCATTTTGATGTTGGGGCATATTTATATTGAATACTGTTAAAAAAGATACTGATCACATATGTGGTAAGGTTGTTATATTAGGTACTCATTTCGCGCAAAATAAAGTGTTCTGGAACAAAATTTCAAACCATGTTTGGCAGACGTGCCCCCCCCCCTGCCCCCTCCCTCCCCTTCCCTCGCCTTTAACATCCCGCGAATAGGAGGGCGAGGTCACTCCGCGGGACAGTCCCTCGCGCTCGAGCATCAGGCGGATGCAATGGGGCGGAGCGAGTGACAAACAATCGGTGCGCGGGAATTTCTGAAAACTGTACATCCAAATTGCTGGACCCGATATCTTACTAGTGCGCTTTTTTAAAATATGAGGTCAGGTTGGTGCTGTTTCCTTGTGAGCTTAATGGCAGTCACTTTACTTCCCGGCATTGGCTTCGTTCCACATGCCTGGAAATCGCATAAGAACATCTTATGAAATTAAGAGGAGTTCAGAACGGTTACAGCTGAATGTGAGGGCTGATAATGAGGTAGTTTCTATAACGAAGGTTTCAGAACACTAAAGGTTGCATGTCTCAGATAACAAAACCGATCCTTAAAATCTGAAAACGCGTAAAAATAGCTTCCTGTGACGTAACGAAGTTCTCACAAGGCCTGTTCAACAGTTTCCACTATTTATATGTCTACCGAACAAAGGGCAGAAGCAACGTTCGGAAAGTCAAATGACAGATCGGTTACCACTGATGATCCTGTCAATATCCCTATCTAGATTTAATACTACAACACTGATAAATGATGCAAATCCTGACCAGATTATTTTACCTAATCAGTCCTAAATTAGTGGCTTAATAAAATAATCGCATTGTTAGGACCTGAAAGGCGGTACCGACAGGAGTAGTTTTACGATTACCTGATTACCTACTTGCAGCACATAGGTAGATAAGATAAACTCCAAAGCTTCAAGACCAACCCCAATGAAGGAAAAAACGTTAAAGACAAAATAATAAACAAACAAGAAGATAGACATGCTTAAAATAGATGAAACCAACAACAAAACTGAAAGTAGAAAACGTAGAAGAAATTAATATTTGATTCAGAATATGACAATTCCAATGAACGAGAGCTACAACGTCAAGATGAACCTGAAAATGGCGATTTAGGAGAAAAGGAAGGAGTATTTTTTTATTGAGAAGAATTTGGAATTTCCGGAATATGGGTTCACCAATATGGAATGATGTATGAATGGAATGGTGTACGGAATGGTGTATGGATGTAATGTAATGCAATGGTGTGTGAATGGAATGGTGTATGGATTTAATGTAATGGAATAGTGTAAGGAATATGGGCACGCAGCGTATGGGACATAGCTGAAGGCTGCATGTGTGACTCACGTGATAGGAAACAAAGAAACTGAATGTTACTGTGCTCTTTTTCCTTACCGTACATAACGTAATTCTGTATTTTAATAACAAAGATCTTGTAGCCTAGACTACACACTGTAAGATAAATAAATACAATGATACAATTGTTTTTAAACACTTTCATATACGAGAATATTATAAGATTGCACATGGCTTTAAATGGCCACAGCTACTTCTGTCATCGCCCCAAGATAGCAGTTAATGCCGTCGATGTTTGCTAAAACAATTTTTACTGGTGAAATAATCAAGTTGAAAAAAATCTTTAAAATACCACTTCAACATGTATACGATTGCTTAGAAAAATGACGTGGATCATCAAAATATCCTACTATTTTTAAGAAAGAAATTTTCATTTCCTTACGTGATCGCCGTTACCCGAGGTGCCACAAAACTCTTCGTTGGTTCTTCAGTCTCCCCACCCCCAGCTCTTCCAGATACTTGCAGGACTCGGTGTACATTTGTACGTTAAAGATGTAACGCGGAAATTCCGTGTATAAAGAAATTATGTAACATGAGAGCAATTTATGTATCTAAAATACAGGTTTAAGATATCTCATACAATGACAAAACCAATTATTATGAAATTTCTCTATTTCAATGGAGAAAATGAAAAAAAAATAACAATACCGTATGTTAGTGCAAAAATCTCAAAAGATCGGCGAACATGTGCAGTCTAGCCTTATAAAATCCAACCTCATAACTTTCTCCAGAACTGTCAGAATACCTCGGCGATGTTGCTGTCAGCCAGTGAGTATTTTTGGAGGAAACATAGCACTTCTGTTGAAGTGGTGCTTGAGGTCTGTTATAAGCATCAAGTTTTACAGAACAAAGTTCGACTGTTGACTGTTATTGTTCTTCAGCAGTAATGTCGTGAAGATCTCTGCTGTATTTTAGAAAATGGTCAATTTTGTCTTTACCTTAGGGCTTCCTTCCGACTCAGGATCATTGCCTTCAAAATTTGCCATTACCGCATCTACTACTTGGAAGGCTTCTGTCATCATCATTGTCTTCAGTTCTCTTGCAGGTTCAAATTCCTTGACTTTATTCCTTATTTACTTCCCTGTAAGGCATTAGATTCTCGTAGCGCAATGCTTCCACAATTGGAATTTGGAATCTCGTGAACATTCTGTTCTTCAGTATCTGCAACACCTTGTTGTGCCATGTCCACTATCTCTTCGGCATCACTGGTAATGGTACTGATACAGGATTAGACCACAGTTTTCTCTATATATAATCATTTAAATTCTGGAGCTGCCAGAGATAAAATATAGGGAGCGAAAGGTTCCTATAACTTGCTCAGAAAACGGACACGAGTTATAATGGTCGAAGAACATGAAAGGGACGCAGTAACTGATAAGTTAGTGTGATGCCATCGCAGCCCAATCACCATTCAATCCGCGCATAAGGCGACCAATAAAGAAAGTAAAGGAAGCCAAGGAGAAATTTCGAATTGGAATCAAAGTACAGGGAGAAGAAATAAAAACATTGAGGTATGTCGATGTCACTGTTATTCTGGCAACAAGAGACTCGGGAGCAATTGAACTGAATGGATGGTGTCTTAAAAGAAGTTATAATATGAATATCAACAAAAGTAAAACAAGTGTAATGGAGTGTTATTGAACTAAGTAATTAGATGATGAAGGAATTAGGTTAGAAATGAGACATTAAAGACAGTAGCATAAGTTTTGTTATTGGGAAGAAAACTGGCTGTCAAAGGCCGAAGGTAAGAGGAAGTAAAATGCAGACTGGCAAGAGCAAGAGAATCTGAGAAATTTGTTAACATTTAAGATAAATTTAAGATTTGCATAGTGTGTTGTGAAACTACCTATGTAGAATGTAGCCTTACATGGAAGTAAAACATGTACTAGAAGAAGTAAAGGCAAGAGGAGAATGAATGCTTTTGAAATGTACTGTTACAGATGAATTCTAAAGATGATATAGATCGGTCAAATAACTCACGAGACAGTACGAAATTGATCAGAGAGAAAATAAGTGTAGGGCACAATTTGACTTACACAAGAGACGGGGTTATAGGAAGTATTTTGAAGCATCAAGGAACAGCCAGTTTTGTAATGGAGGGAACTAGGGTGGATACTAGGTGTGGAAGGAGATCCAAATTTGACTAGAACAAATAGATTCAAATGGATTTTGGTTACAGTATTTATGCAGATATGAAGAGATTAGTAGAGGATGGACTAGGATGGAGAGCTGCATCAAACCAGTATTCGGACTAAATATTTTTTATTTTTTCTAATGATTCAGCTTTTTCGCGAGTAGTTCTCATAGTAAATTGATTAAATATTACAGCAAGCAAAATTTAATAATACGCTTATCATTCTCACAGGGGCCCAGTGCATTTCAAATTCTTTTTTAATAATCATGACTTTCATTCAAGATTCTTCACATTGACAGACTCTCTCACTTCTCTTTTCTTTCATTCTCACTCTCTGACAGTCACATCTATCAGACAGCGATGTTATTATTCAAAAAAATGTTCGTAAAGACGCTCTAACGTACAGATTTACTCCAGATGAAAGATACAGGTAGTGGGCGAAAGTAGAATCGTGAGGGTGGCTCGTGAGTCGTACCTGGATAATTCAGCGGGTAATTGAATTGCCCACTAAAGACATGGTTCGATGTTTTGAAACCCTGTCCGGCACACAATTTTAATCTGACGAGAAGGTTCGAAACAGCTTTTCTTGATACATACATCATTCAATAATATGACAGAATATAATGGATGATGTTTAAAAATACATATATTTATCGTTGAGAAGGATCACGTTATTTAAAATGTGGAATATAAAATGAAGCAAATAGGGTGTCGTTCAGAGATTACAAGTTAAATAATCAGAGGTTCAATCTTCGGCAGGTTTTGGGAGTATCCAGTCACTTATCACGCGTTTTCCCTCTGACAGTTATTCGGTAAAGTGAAAAGTGTGAAGTTGTATTGTGGTTCGAAATCCACCTTAAACTGCTGGTACCCCAATAACTGACAAAAAAAGATGATATAAATGTCGACAGGTCGTCTTTACCAGTCATACATCAAAATGTCGACAGGTCGTCTTTACCAGTCATACATCAAAATGTCGACAGCCCGTCTCTATCAGCTATACATATGCGTGTTTTACTTCCTTATTATTATTATTATGTTGCTGAGTGGCAGAATCAAATTACAAGTGGGGATTAGCCGTGTACTGTTTTGAAAACTGTTATAAAAAAAGTAATACGCTATCACGCAGTAGTCTGAGTATAAAAGTTATTCTCTGGAATTTATATACACTATGAGGACTATGAACTTTAGATTTGATGTAGGAATGAACTTATTTCAGTTCGCAGTCAGATATACAGCCGTGGTCAAAAATAGACAGTGTCAGCTGAATATCAATTGCGCATGCTGGGGGATTTGAATATTAGAGGAAAAGGTGTGAAAATGGGAACAGGTGTAATTATGGGCACCCCTCACGAAGAGCGTATGGGAAGTGCTGCAGTCTAGCGACCAGGACTGAAAACAGTGCCTATTGTTGACAGATGGTAGCAGTGAACAGTTGGAAGCATCGTTTCAGGCAGTGTAGTTACAGCGTCGGTTGTTGTGTGAATTCGTGTTTGTTCAGGACTGCAAACGTTTGGCAGGTATGTGAAATCTTCTTGTTTTTATATCCTTTTGATTAGTTTGAAACAAGTTCTCAGTGATAAGCTACTCTTAGAAGCACGTTTTACGTTACACACGCGTTTAGGTTAGATGTGATAGTGGCCATGTTGCTTAATAATGGTTGGTGTAAGTATGGACCCATTGGGTTGGTGCAAAAATGGGCCCCTATTTAAGGAGGACTCACAATTATACCATCTCGTCTCTTAAATAATGTAAAACATTTAAATAATTTTATGGGGACATGATTAGTCGAATTTTGTTTAAAGTTCATATATACAACTTACACAGCAACAAACAAACAAATAGAGTTTTCAAATTGCGATAATAGACCCTAGTGCTTTTGTTCGTCCTTGTCGAATGCCGAGAATGAAGAAGCGCTTTGAATGTAAGAACCAGCGGCATCAGTGGGATAGATCACAGATGGTACATTCTATAGCAGCTGTGAAAGCAAAGGAGGCTTCTGTGAAAGGCGCTGCAAGAACATTCGGAGTGCCTCGTACCACTTTGTGGAGATTTCTTAAACATGATAATATCCCTGAGCAAGCGGTTCAAGAGACAAAACTTGGAATGAAACCGATTTTAAATGCAGACTTCGAGAAATAGCTAGTTTCTTGTCTCCTTAAGATGGAGCAAAAATTCCTTGGGTGCACTTTGGCGGATCTCAGAAGAATAGCATTTTTACTTGTCCAGGGTAAACAACCCCTTTCATAGGAGGAGAAGTAGGACGAGCTTGGGCTAATCTTTTTCTTGGGAGGCACAAGGATCAGCTGCCAACTCACAAACCTTGTGGAACTTCGTATGCCAGAGCCTTAGGTTTCAATAAAGAGAATGTGAGGGCTTTCTTTGATTTATTGGCAGACACTTCCAACAAACACTCATATCCAGCAGACAGAGTATAAAGTGGACGAGACAGGCCTATACATTGTCCAAAGCAAAATTCCAAAAGTGATGGGGATGAAAGGGAAAAAACAAATTACAAATTTAACGTCTGCAGAAAGAGGGGCTACAGTCACGGTTATTGCATGCATGAGTGCTTCGGGACATTATGTCCCGCCAATGATAATTTTCCCTAGAACCAGCCTGTCCCAAGCTATAATGAGAGGCTGCCCCCCTGGTGCAATTGGTAGAGCCCATCCTTCAGGATGGGTGCGAAACAAATTCTCCAGGGACAACAATTGGAGTTTCACCATTCGACATATCTCCTGCCCCAGCATTAAGAGGAGAACCACAAAGCGGGGACGAAAAGCAGCAACCGCCTGCCACATCACTGCAACGCCAGACAAAAATCAGTTGACACAGCTGCTTGACAGAAGTGCTGTCAAGAAGAGGTCGTTGAGTTTCTCTGGGGTTAGAGGCCGCCCTGCGGTCAGAGGTGAAAAATCCAAAAGCCTTCGAAAAAATGTTCCACAGAACTATCTGGTTCATCAGCGGACTCTTCAGGCTCAAATGGTTCAAATGGCTCTGAGCACTATGGGACTCAACTGCTGAGGTCATTAGTCTCCTAGAACTTAGAACTAGTTAAACCTAACTAACCTAAGGACATCACAAACATCCATGCCCGAGGCAGGATTCGAACCTGCGACCGTAGCGGTCTTGCGGTTCCAGACTGCAGTGCCTTTAACCGCTCGGCCACTTCGGCCGGCTCTTCAGGCTCCTGCAGCCCTTTGTGGACATTGATAATCACCTTGATGTGAACGATGGAGGTACACCAGACTCAAGCGATGCAAGTGGCATCTTTTGTGATGAAAAGTTCTCTCAATACAGGAGAGGAGCGGTGTGGATTAAATGTGTTATGTGCCAAATGTGGGCACACCTAGGTTGTGCTGGCGCTGAAGGAGCTACTTACGTTTGCGATTACTGTAAATAATTTCATATTTCATGCATACATGTACGAAAGTTGCTTTTTGTGGACTAGTCTACCATTTTGTATTGTTTTAACCCATTTCATTTAAATATTTCAAAAGATTTCTTGCACCTTTTTGTGGGTGCCCAATTGACACCCCCTTTATTTAAGTTCGATTTTACAAGCTTTTTGGAAATCTTTGTTTTCGAATAGATATAATGGATACTAATCATTGTTTCGCCTTTCGTCATTTATTAAACTCATTATAGTTGTTAATGAAAGTATAAGAGCTAGAATTTTTACAAAAGAAGGTTCCTTTAAGTCAAAAACAAAAGACGGTGTCCATATTTACACCTTTTCCTCTAGGCCTCTTTGTTGGTGGTTTGACCTCAGTTGGAGCTGAATAATTCTTTGAACGCTCAGGGACGGGATTATAGGAATGAGCATATAGTTAAATAATCCCAGCCCCAAAATAACAGAAACTAGGCAAAAGTTTGTCTGCATTTGCATTATTTTAAATAATAGATCGCTATTACGTTGTCCTGGACGGCAAGTGTTTACCGAAGGAAAGTATCGTCAGCAAGGAAGGACGGAAGGCGGGAATATCGAGGTCATCAGAGAAGAAACGCAAGCTCGGAATGTTTCAGGAATAGGAAGGAAATCGGTCGTGTCCTTTCAATGGAATCATCCTGGTATCTGCCTGGGCGTTTTAGAAAACCATCAAAATTTTAAACCTAGATGGCGGTATGCAAATTTGAACCTTCTTTCTCGCGAATGCGAGTCCAGTGAGATAACCATCGCGCCGCCTCGCCCGGTGTATCGCCAGGAATGTTCCATACATTGCACACAGAATTAATGTTTTGTGTGATGAATTGTAGCTTGCTCTAAATGTAGAAAAATGAACGTTAATGCAGATGACCACGAGCAGCTGAGATCGTTTATAGAGAGGCGAATGGTCGACTTCGGTTTGTTGGGAGAATTTTAGGAATATGAAACTCATCTACAAAGAAGACTGAGTATATAACACTTGTGTGACCCATTCCTGAGAACTATACAAGTACTAGGGATCCACAATACGTCGAGTTGAAGAAAGACATCGACGCTCTTCAGAGGTGGGCCGCTAGATTTGTTGCCTGTAGGTTCGATCAAGACACGAGTATTACGGAGATGTTTTACGAACCCGAACTGAAATCCTTGCAGGGAAGAAGAAGTTATTTTCGCGAAACACTGTTGAGAAAATTTAGAGAACCGGCATTTGTGACTGAGTCAGAACGATTCCAGTATCAGCAACATATCTCGCGTAACGATCACCAAGAAAAGGTAAGAGACAAATGGTTCTGAGGACTATGGGACTTAAGATCTGAGGTCATCAGTCGCCTAGAACTTAGAACTACTTAAACCTAACTAACCTAAGGACACCACACGCATCCATGCCCGAGGCAGGATTTGAACCTGAGACCGTAGCGGTCGCGCGGTTCCAGACTGAAGCGCCTAGAACCGCTCGGCCACACTGGCCGACGGTAAGAGACATTAGGGATTGTTCGGAGGCATATAGACCCCATTCCATTTGCTAATGGAACAGGAAAGAGAATGACTAGCAGTGGTATAAGATATCCCCCACCATGCTCTGTATGGTGGCTTATAGAGTATGTACGTAAATGTGGATGAATGAATCTGTATTTAAATAAAAATCTCTTTTTCTTCAATGAGTGAAAATATTTGCAGGTACAGTCTAAGACAAGAAGAAAGGCACACCAAGAAGGAATTATCCAAAGGGGATGGAAATATCTGTATATGATGTACATGAACAGATAAACAACTGATTACGAAAAATTGGATGACTAATTTAAGAGAGATAGCTTCACAAATTAAGTCAATAACGCTTTGGCCACACCAGGCCCTTATGCAAGCAGTAATTTGGTTTGGCACTAAGTTGCTGAGTGTCCTCAGTGCCAAATTATGTCCATTTGGCGCACTAGGTCGCACAATCCCGAAATGATTGGAGAGTCCATCCCATAATGCTCTAAACGTTGTCAGTTGGGAAGAGACCCGGCGGCCTTGTGGCCAGAATGGCTTGCCATGAAGGGCAACAAAATGGGGCGTAGAATATCAACGACATACCGCTGTGCATTAAGAGTGCCGCGGATGACTACCAAAGGGTTCCACGTCTTTGGCTTGGAATCTTACTGACTGGAGAAGAATTGTCTTTAATGATGAGTCCAGCTTCGAACTGAGCCCCGAAGACCAGCGAAGACGTGTCTGGAGACGCCACAGACAGTGGTACCAACCTGAACGTCTCCCGCATACGGCACCACAGTCGAAGTGAAGGTATTTCATAGCACGATCGCTTTCGTTGACATCTGCAGTATCCTTGCAGCAGAGCAGTAAGTTGACGATATTCTACTCCCAGTTCTGTTGCCCTTCACGGTAAGCCATCCTTGGCTTACATATCAGCAAGGTAATGCCCGCCGGCACACGACGAAAAGTTCTGTACCTGTCTTTGCGCCTGCCAAACCCTACCTTGGCTAGCAAGGTCGCCGGATTTCTTCCCAGTTGAGATTCTTGGAGTTTTATGGGCAAGAACTTCCCACCATCACAGGATTTTGACTGTTTAACGTGCCAAGTGGAGGAAATTTGGCACGATGACCCTCAGGAGAACATCCAACAAGTCGACCAATCAATGCCAAGCCGAGCAACTGCGTGCATAAGGGCTAGAGGTGCAACAACGCGTTATTGACTTGCCCAGTTTGTGAAGCTCTTCCTCCTGAATAAACATTCAATTTTTCTTAAATTGTAATCAGTTGTCTGTCTGTGCAAATACATCACATCAGCAGATTTTCGTCCCATTCGTGTATATGCAGCTCCAGTAGTATTTAATTCCGTAATTAAAAAAGGTTCTCATAGAGCAAGTGCGTCACGCGTACACACGCTACAGATGTGAGCCGTCTCGGACGTCCGACTGCTGGTGTTTACATGTTTCAGTAAATAATAAACCACAACATGCCTGACTGCCATCCGTAAAAATGCAAGACAGGAAATAATTACTGATGTTCTAGTATCAGTAACACAATTGATGAATGACCCAGAAACACGAAATGAGTACAGCAGCGCTGATGAATACATCTCTTCTCCATTTTTATCAGTCTAGGGTTATGGCGGTTATAGGATGTGGTAATGATGTAGGTTTCTTACGTCATTTGGCAGCTCGGTTCTCTTTATTTCTACTAAATTAATTACTTCTTTATTCAATGAGGATGATGGACCAAACAAAGCAACGAATACGATATATCCTGAATTTTGGCTCACAGCTAATCGTTTTTCTCTCTTGTTCTAAAACGATTGCTAATTGCTGCAAATTAAAGCAAGTAGTGGAAAATAATTCATAATCGTAAGGACTGCCAAGAGTTTAGATTTTAATTTAATATTATACAACGGTGAGAATAATGCCCGAGATACTGCTTAAAACGAGCAGCGACGTGACTGAAAGATATGCGGTTACAGCAAAAAAAGAAAACAGCATACTCAACTTCTGTATCTGATGTTGCGTAAGATTTCAACATTTGACTTGGAACTGTTCTATAATACCTTGTGTAGTAATATGTTACACTAGTATGTAAAATTCTAGTTTGCTCCTGCTCTCATTGTTTATTTCTTGCAAGTTAGATGTCTCTCACGGTGATCTCGTGCGTATACGAACACACAGCTGTGGAGTATATCTGCTTTTACCACGTAAAATCCTAGAGTGACCGTGCAGATTTTTAAGCACTCTGACTGTGGACGGTACTGACACATACTCAACATAAAACTGAATCTGATCCCGATCAAACGCTAGAGAAACGAAGCACTAGCGAATATCACTGGGTGTCTAAATCCTAAGAAAACCCTTATCTCGTAACCACAACCGTCATAGCTTGTACTCACAGTCTCAAAAATACGAATATTTAAGTAACATTTCAGTCATACCTTTTGATCCTCCTTGGCGGCTTCCTTCTCTGCAGCAAGGTGCGCCATTGGCGTCCCATCTGCAAAGGACAAAGTGAACATCACATATTACAGTTTTGTTCAAAGTACATGTTAGTTATCGGATGTAAATGTGCAGTCTTTCCCAGATGAAAAATTAGTCCATGAAGTCGGTACTTCAAACATGAAATTTGTGTTAGGCTTTTAAGAGGTTTTGATACTTCCCCGTCGAACAGTGGTTATATCACAAGCTTGTGTTTATTGAGCTATTCAGTGAAGTGGATGAATATAGTACCAGTGTAGTGTTAGTTTCATATGTCCTGTCCTGAAGCCATGTAAGAAACTGATACAGAAGACATGGAATATGTGAAAGAACTTCCTGCTCTTCTACGGGTTGTCTCACTCGAAATAAGCCCCACAATCAAACATTTGCTTAAATTACCCTTAAAGGCTTTGCACAAAAATCGGAAAATTAAATGAAAATGTCATACCTTGTTCATGGCGAAATAAAGGTGAATCACAAAAGGTGCTAGAAGTGACCACCCTTGACTTGTGAACACATTTGAACACAATGCTGCAGATTTTGGAATGTTGCTGCCAGAACCTCGGGGTGCCACTGCCTGGAATTTAAGGATGACGTTCTCTCGTAAATCTTCCAAGTTGTGTGGTTTGTTACTGTAGACCTGGCCTTTTGCCACCCCAGAGGAAAAAATCAGATGGTGTTGAATCAGGCGACCTTGGGGGTCACAGTCCTTTCTAAGTCACACTGCCGCGGAAAAATGATTCGATCTCAGCTATGGTCAGTTGAGATGTGTGGCATGTGACACCATCCTGTTGGTAGCCGCCGAGGGTAAGTTCTTCATCGTCCAACTGGTTCACAAATTCCCGAAACGTTTCGATGTAAACTGCACTTGTCACAGTAGCTTCGAAAAAAATTGCTCCGAAGATGCGACGCTGTGATATTGCACCGAGCCATTCTTTTGTGAATTCAGAAGTTGCTTTACCAGTGCATGGGGATTTTCATTACACCACAAACGTATATTCTGAGAGTTCACATAGTCAGAGAGAGGCGGAACCACGCCTCACCACTGAACCGTGTGTACTGCAATATTCCTGGCCTCTGAGTAATAAATTACTGAAACCAACGGCAAAATGTAATGCGTTTGTCTTTGTCATTGACGTTCAGTTCCCCAACAACGGTAAACCTCTATGGATACATGCTGGCTTTCTTCGCAGCCCTGTGACATGTGCCCCATGACATTCCACATTCTCGATATAAACGTCGAACAGACTTTGCAAGAGAGGCCAACAGTCGTTGTTTCAGGTCAGTCACTTTTTCTTCCGATAATGGCGGCCGTCTCCGCCGTGAAGATCGAACACCGTTCCACAGCTCTCCATCTTGTTCCCTAACTTTTGTACATAGCATTTAGACGGTATATACTGGTCACCAAGCAGTCCAACAAACCTTCGCTGGCCGGCCGAAGTGGCCGTGCGGTTAAAGGCGCTGCAGTCTGGAACCGCAAGACCGCTACGGTCGCAGGTTCGAATCCTGCCTCGGGCATGGATGTTTGTGATGTCCTTAGGTTAGTTAGGTTTAACTAGTTCTAAGTTCTAGGGGACTAATGACCTCAGCAGTTGAGTCCCATAGTGCTCAGAGCCATTTGAACCAGCCAAACCTTCGCTGGCATGGATTAAAGGAACCAGTAATCCAATATTGTTTCACAAGTAACACGCGCTCTTCGATAGAATAGTGATACATTGTCACTAAACACTGAAAACTGAGCTCCAGCCAAAGCAACGTGCGGAAACACACTGTTGAGTCAAACGTTGTTGCGACGTCAAATGTCAAAAATTACGCAGCGCAGTTTCTGCGGAATTGCTACACATGTTTTTGGGGCCTCTTTCGAGTGATACACCCTGTATCAGCTGTCCACTAAGGTCGATGGAGGAGCGAAGCGTTCCTAGTGATTGAAAAATGCACTCATTCCAGTTTTGAAGAAGGGTCGTCGAATAGACGCACACAACTGTAGCTTTACCATCGACGTTAGTCTGTTGTAAAGTTTTGGAACGTAGTTTGTTCTTATCATCTTTCTGAAGGGTGAAGATCTTATCTCTAGGAATCCGCAATCATCGATCGTTCGAAAACCAGCTCGTTCTGTTCGTCCAAGAGAACCAGAAAATAGTAGATACCACCGTCCAGGTTGATGCCTTATTCCGTGACTTAAGGAAGGTGTTCCACGTAGTTCCGTAGTATCGTCTACTGAGCAAAACACGAGCGTACGTAATATCAGATCAGCTTTGTGTCGGCCTGGTGGTCTAGTAATACAGCACACGCCTGGGAACCGAATGGTCGCGAGATCGAATCCCAGTCGTAACACGGAGCACTGACATGCTGAAGGTTCGGCTGCATGGTACCATGTGGTTGACGACGTACACGTACCTTGCCATCGCCACAGCCCAACGTGTGCTGCGACTCATCAGCACAGTTTACCTTTTTCCATGCCTCGAGAGTCCAATGCCAGTGTTCATATGTCCACGTTTATCTGCGTGCTTTGTAGCGTGCGGTGATCAACGTATACGTGTGACGTGGTGACTTCTGAACCCCATATCAAGCAAGTGGTTGTGGAAGATATCGTAACATATCACTTCCTGGTCGAGTAGAGCCTGTGGGCTCACCTGTGACTATTGCCTACTCTACAACCTGTAGTTGATGAGTTGCTCTTTCCCTAACCCTCTTAAACGCGTTGTCGAGGAGAGCGTAGGCTGAGCTATGAACGTATGATTGTCCCAGGACGTCAGGTGCCTCCCAATGTGCGTGGAAAATAAGCTATTGAAAATCGCTGCCGGGGAGAAGCATTTTTCAGTGCTCATTAGCGCCAGAGGGAAATGGTCAATGAAATTCCCTGCATGCGGCTACTGAGTCCGACTGGCTGACAGCCAGGAATGTTAAATAATTTCGTGGAGCGGTTTGGAGTTTGTAAAATCGAGTAGTCGGCCGAGTGGCAGGCCCTCTGAGACGGAGTTTGTGTTTTAAAATGGCTGCCATTTCGCATTTCAGGAGTTTGATCCCTCGTGATCAACGAGGCTACTTTTCCTGTACGGAAAACCTACAGAGCTTTCGATAGTGCATTTTCGTGTGTGCGCTTAAAATTTTGCTTGGGCACTTTCCTATTTAGAACTTGTAGTGGATAAAAGTGACGGACTTGGCTAGGGTTAATTGATACGAATAAATTTGTTAGTTTCCGTGCAAATTTTGTGAGCTACGTTTTTATGTGATTTTTTCCGCTTTCGATGTTGAACTGTATTCCTGTTTTGTTCTGGAAATCATCGGCAGAAGTTAATAGGAGACGGTTGGAGGGATGTACGAACTACCAGCGGTTAATATACTCCAATTCAGCGGTCGGATCTCGGAATCCTTCTGATAGTTGTAGGAGAGCAAATGGTTTTTAACTGACTCTGGCGTGGCGAGGAGTTTAACCCCGTTCCGCGGATCAAATCGAGGCTGACGTCATAAGTGTGTTACAGTGCAGAGAATCATTCGGCCAGAAAACGTTTGCGACGTAATCTGCGGGCAAGATACCGCGTAAATTGTCGCTTACGCCACCCACATCAGAGTCTGTGTTTTCTGAGAGCCGCCGCGAGTTATTTAGTGTGACGCCAGGAAGGTTGGAGAGCGGACGAAAGGAACCTTTCAGTGCAGTACGGTTGCTCGCCAGTTACTGTGGAGCCTTGAATTGTTGAGTGATTTGTTGCAGTATGACCAATCTGTCCGCAGTAGTAGACGGCGATCATCGGGACGTTGTTACCCACGGCAGCGGTTCTTCTTGAATCGAATCGAAGTGCTCTCTGTACGCTCATGCCACGACCGTACGTGAGGCGCTCGGAGCCTATACGACCTTGGAGTATTCCATGCGTCAGCACGCACGATCTCTTGACACTGCCATCATATAAAAATTTTTCCCATTTCTTTCAAAATTAATTCAATGTCTTTCCGCAAGTCACGCTGTCGTAGCATTCTGTCATGATGGATGCTGCACTTTATGTTCGTCATGTAGCAACGTGCTGTGAGAACGAGGAAGTGACAAACATTCACAAGAGACTGAGAAACGTTTTTGCGGATAATGAAGATGATCGCAGCACAGTTAGTTGGTGGTCAAGCAGATTTTCTGGTGAAAGTGGGGACTCCAGTACTCGGGATCGCCCGTGCAGCTGCAGACTCAGCACTACAGAGACTCCTGACAGTGCACAGCAAATTCACAGTCTGATTTAGGCTGACAAACCCTTAACAGTGAACTATTGGGTAGAGGAGAAGCGAGTGTTTGCAGAATATTGAGACAGCTGAAGTTGATAAAGGTTTGTGCCAGGTGGGTTCCGAGACTGCAAACGGACGGCCGCAGAGAAACACGGAAGAGCGCGCAGCGTACTTTGGGAATAGTATGAGACTTCTGGAGATGACTTCCTTACAAAAATTGTGACATGATTTGAAACCTGGTTGCACCACTGAACTGGAAACGAAATGGCAGCGGAATGAAAGGCTTCATAAAAGAAAGGAGAAATTCAAAACTACGCATTCAGCAAGAAAAGTAATGGCTACTGTGTTTTTATTCGGAAGGATGTTACTTGTGTATATCATGCCACCAATTCCGCCACAAACTTCTTGCCAGAATGTGTCGCCCTCGACAACATCGGCAAAAACAAGACCTTTTTGCTGTTTCGTGATAGCGGACGGCCACATGTGAGTGAGAAAACCACCACAGAGACCACAAAATTTCGGCAGACAACTCTGAAACGCTCAACCTACAGATCTTATCTGTGGCCATGTGATTAACACCTTTTCGGTAAACTGAAGGTATCCCTTCACACAACAAAATTTCAAGTTGTGACCTCCCTGTGAAGGGTGCTAAACACCGGCTCAAACGTGATGCTCATGACTTCTAGCATGTAGATGTACAGGCCTTAGATCCACTGTGACGTAAGGCAGTTGAATGGGACAGTCAATTATGTGGAAAAACCACGGTTTTCTTTCAAAAAATATATCAACATGCTGTAAAAATGTCAGTTATGGAACATAAATTGGATGCTTTTTTAAGTATCCAATTTATGTTTTTAAGTAGATACACTGAGCATTTCTTTTGTAGTGATTCTTATATTTTTAATGTAGATACAAAGATCACAACTGTTACAGCGACATCTGTGAGCGAGAAACACAACCTTTTCCATTTAAAACATGTTGCAGTACACAAAACGTGAAGAAATTAATTATCGTCTCAACATAACAGTGTTAAGGAAGGTTTCAGAAAGCAAGCTACCAGAATTAACAATAGTTACTAATCTTTTCTTGTGAATGGGATTAATCTACACCTACATCTATATTCCGCAAACCACCTTACGGTGTGTGGTGGAGGGTACTTCTGGTACCACTGCTCTTCCTCCCTTCCCAGTTCCATTCAAGAAAGGTGCGCAGGAAAGCTATCGATAAATCTTCGTATGAGCTCTAATATCTGATTTTCTCATCGTGGTCATTGCGCGAGACGTCTGCAGGAAGAAGTAATATGTTGCCCGATTCTTCTGCGGGAGTACGCTCTAGAAATTTCGACAGTAAACATCTCCACTACTAGGAAATGAAACGTTTGTTGTTTCCCTAAGAACGAAAACCTTTTATAACCGTACGATGAACGGTCAATCAGCAGTTTTCCACGAATAACTGAATACTTGAACGAATATAAAATACATGACAAATAAATATCAGCCACTCTGCCTTGTTATAGCAAACGCTGTTAAATGAACCCTAACATCCGTAAATATGTCATAAAACAATCGTACAGCTGTGACATTGACAGTACTAGATATCCTGAAGCATTTGAAATTGTCAGCTTTGACATCCTACTTACAAAAAGTGACAGTTTAATATTTTAATTCCTGTGCTGATGTGATGTGAAAGCTACTTGAGAAACAGTCAACCGATAGTTGTCTGTGTGAATGAACAGTTGTCCTGGAAATGAGTTCTCTCACGGCCGTCGCGTGTATCAGTCACAGGCCTTTTACCATTCTTCAATGCGTATCACATCTCGTCCATACCGCTTTCAACGTTAGTGTGAAAATGATGACCAGCTTAACTCAATGTCCAAATCTGTAGATACCAATACTGCCATGCTGTGTGTTGTGTGTTCGTATGGGCACATAACCAGCGCATAAAATTAATTGCAAACTAGTTCTATGTAAATGTTTTCTATTGACAACTGTCTTGGTAGTAACGGAAAGACTTACAATAGTTTACCGGTTTCGTCTCTTATGAGCCAGCAGAATTAAAAATGAAAAATTACTATCATAAGCGGCGATGAAATAGTTTCTCCTCAAAGGTCGTACAGTCCAGAATCAGTCTGACACTCAGGTAAAATCACCGTGAGCATTGAGGCCATCATCCCAACGACGCACCAGGTTTAAGTACTCTTTGAAGATCCCCATTTGGTAAAACACGGTGTCCTAATGCGTGAAGAAGTCTGTAACTGCCTGCTGCACATCCTCGTCCGACAGGAATCGTCGACCCTTCAAGGACTTTTTTAAGAGATCGAAGGCGTGGTAATCGCATGAGGAGAGATCAGCATTATAGGGCGGGTGCTCGAGTGTCACTCATTTGAAATGGCGTACTTCTGCGTCACTACATTTTCGGTGAAGGGACGTGGCGTTATCTATGAAGCAGCAGCATTCCATAACAGTGGTCCATAACAGACATGCTACCCCTTACGCATTCATTCTCCTATGGATGTCTTCCGGCGCTTGTCCTTCTGCAGGCAAGAAAAGAACAGCAGCACGTTTGTCCTATTTGGACACATTTGATAATAATGTCGCCACAGAACACGTTTCTGCGTTTACCGCACACGCATCGGAAAGTCAAGAATGCCACACTCATCCCTTTCCTACATCTCGGTGCTTAAGCACCCGTATCGGAGTTGTGCACGTTGCATATACGCTGAAGCCATGTCATCGAACGGAAACTTTTTGGTTGTCCCTTATAAATACAAAATAGTATTAAAAAATACAAGATGAAGCAAAAAAAAAAAAAAATACGTCCAGTATCTCTTTAAGAAAGTAATACGTCAGTCACCTCACGTCCACCGAGCGAGGTGGCGCATTGGTTAGCACACTGGACTCGCATTCGGGAGGACGACGGTTCAATCCCGCGTCCGGCCATCCTAATTTAGGTTTTCCGTGATTTCCCTAAATCACTCCAGACAAACGCCGGGATGGTTCCTTTGAAAGGGCAAGGTCGACTTCCTTCCCCATCCTTCCCTAATCCGATGAGACCGATGACCTCGCTGTTTGGTCTCTTCCCCCAAACAACCCAACCACAACCCAGCCTAACGTCCAGCTTGGTCACTTGACATCAACAGCCGCGCATGTGTCGAACTTATAATATGGAACAGTTATGTTCGTAGAGGCCGCATGAGCGTGCTTGCCTTACATGGGCAGAAAAGACAGTTTAAAAAATAAAATTGTGATTATGATAAAGCTTTTTAAACACAATTTTTTAAACAGTTCCAATCCGCACTCGACTCGTCGCTATTGTCGCAAAAGCCTTTTATTTTCATTCTGGTTACTTTCGTTCCGGTTTCTTCATCGTGAAATTCAATTAGAATATCGTATTTGACAATTATCGATTCATACTATTCGTACACGATTATTAACTGTAACCTCTTGAGATACTCTTCTTCATAACATTGCTTTGTATAACATATTCTCGAACTTACTGTCGCGTTTTTTTTCTGGATGAAAGCTCAAGCTTTCGACGTCGCAAAATACTGTTTGATGCAAGAAAAGTTCAATCATACGCTTCAACATTCTGAGATTCGGTTGTTAAAGAGGCGGTGGACATAAGATAGCGTACATGAGCAGCTTGGGCGAGGAAATCTACCGTACCCTTCCCAAAGGAAAGATCCCAACATTTGCACTGAGAGAATTAGAAAAGCTAGGAAATACTCGAATCTGTGTGGCAGAGCCGGAATTTGAACCGCTGTCTTCCCGAACTCGAGGCCAGGGTCTTACCACAGCGCCATTTTAGTTGGTCACAAGAAGGTCCCACCGCGACAGTTGGCAATACTAGTGGCAAAATAGACAAAAAAAAAAAAAATCCGCACGCTCGCGATGGCACCAGTGAATTGGTGAGTTGTGAGTGTGTCCTCAAGGAACTGCTAACTGAGTTGTATTTAACAAACCGTAAACAGTTGCGGCGTATCATAAGTGTGAACAAATGACTGTGAAAATTTATACGATGAACTTATAATATTTAGAAGTTCGAGAAACACCTGTCCCGAAATATTATTTGTCACCTGGAAACAAAGGTAAGTACTCATCATCTGAATTTGCTTCACTTACATCTGTCGAGTTTGCAGGTAAAAGTATTGGGTAGAAGTTTCACCTTGGTATGCAAAACACTGTTTTTGCCTATGGCCGAAACATGTTTCAGCATCTTTGTCCCATCATCAGTGGGTTTTCTTCATTCAAGTCTGTGAAATGTGCACATATTTTAAGTAATAACTATTTTACGAAAATTAGGTCTAAAAGAGTTTTTGTTTAGTGTGTGTGTGTGTGTGTGTGTGTGTGTTGATGCTTAATGGCGCCTAACGGCGAGGCTATCAGCGCCAGTTGTTTATTGTCGTCATTACTTTATTTTTACGTTATACAGTTATGCAGAACCCTCTGTACATTATCATGTACTGGTACCTTGTAATCTGCAACTAAAAGAAGTTAATGTGACTTTGATTGGTGAGCTAATTCATCACTTTATATCTAACGTTAATTTCGTTGTATCAAGATTTTTGTTGTTAGTTACGTTTTGCTTTGGCAAATCCTATGTCGTTTGTGTTCTCATGAGTTATTAACAACCGCAACCGAATATTATATAAATTTCGCAAAATTTCGTTTGTAAATAACACTTTTCAACTAGCCAGAACACTGGGCAAACGTCATTGTGTGTCCAGTCAATGTTGCGTTGTTCTCAAGTGAGTTTGGCACCAAATTAGAATTTTGTTTCTCTCTCTCTCTCTCTCTCTCTCTCTCCCAGAGGGTGTATACGCACTTTTTAGCTGTTTCTGTCGTCTTTACTATAAAACATGCCTTTACACAGTGTAGTGTATTCATTTACTATCTTTCTTTCCTTCTGCTCCTGGATTCTATATGTGGAACTTTTCTTCTATTGCTGTTGATGGTGTAGGCTGTGGCTGGATTATGGTATTTTTAAATCTTTTTCTATTTTAGTTGAGTGGTGGTTGTGAGCTATTAGGTAGTCAGCAAATGTACTATGAGAGCTTTAAGTTTCTAGAGCTCTGAGATGTTCTGAATATGATGTTTTAAAGTCAATGCGTGTATATACAACAAAGTAAAATACGAGCTCAATCTCATTGTAGAAACTGTTGAGAACCATGTTGTCGCGTATCTAGTACCGACAGTTCAATCCACATCATGTATTACGACTTAATGCAGGCGTTTCATCGCTAAGGAATTAAAAAGGTATGGCAAATCATGAAAGAGAAAAATGCAAGTTATTTAGCGACTAAGAAAGCACCAGCAGACAATATAATGTCAGCTGCCTCAGAGTTGAAGCAGTCTAATTGGAAGGATGATGTTGGCGCTCTACGAGGACTGATTTATAACACAAAATTCAGTCGTTGATTGCGTTTTGGGAAACTGAATAAACATACACGTATCTCCAAACCAAAATAAGAAATAGCCCAATATCTACTATTGCACAAATTCAATACGTTTATATAAGTACCGCAGTCACAAATTTGTGGAAAGACACTTCCATTTTCTTCCTTGGATATGTTACGACCAATCATTTATTTCGCACATCAAATGCTTTCAGTTTTCAGGTGTTTACTCATATCCTCGTAATGATACACGGTCATTTAAACATACAGCTGCTGCCTTAGTAGACTCGAACGAGATTATCATCCATACTCGTCAACGATTTAAACGACACTGCTAACGAAGAGTTAAATTAATATGCGGAGAGCAATTTACTGTCAATATGTAAGGGGCGATCAAAAAGTTCCTGTTTGAGGGTGCTGCTATAGCATATATGCAACGACGCGCGACTCCGATGTATACAAGCACCGACATGTAGGCAAGGGGTTAATGTGGCATTCGTGTCTTTCCGACATTCATGCGGTAAATGCGGAAACGTGAACTGTAATGACGTTATTATCGTATGGGTCCAAACACGATCAACATGCTCTTATTCTTTTCTTGGCTGCCGAAGGAAAAACACCGGTAGACGTCCGTAGGGGAATGAAGACCATGTATGGGGAAGCATATCTGTCTAAAATTGCCATTGTGGAATGGTGCGGATAGGGGTTACTGCTTCATGAAAACGAACGTCCCCATATCGCGAATGTTGTTTCGCAGAAGTTGCCCCAACTCAAGTGCTCCTCACGCGTCTTATAGTCCTGATCCCTCCCCATGTGATTATCACACCTTCGGTCCCTTAAAAAAGACCTTGAAGGATCGATTGTTCCTGTCGGAAGAGGACGTGGTGAGGCAGTTACAGACGTCTTCACGCAGGTGGACACGGTGTTCCATATAACGGGCATCCTCAACCTGGTGCGCCGGTAGGATGATTGCCTCAACGCTCACGGCAATTTTACCTGATTGGCATACTGAATCTGGATTGTACAGCATTTGAAAGGAAACTTTTTATCGCCCCTTATATGATGAGGTTTTATGTTTGCTTACGAATAAGGAAGAAATAAAAACTTCAACGTTTGGCGGTGACGACGTAATTCTGTAAGGTAGAGCAGATGACTTGGAATATCAGTTACACTGAATGGATAGTGTCTTCAAAAAAAGAATACCAACAAAAATAAACAATTATAATGGAATAAGGTGATGCTGAAGGACTTAGACTGGGAGATGAGTAACTAAAACCGAGTTTTGTTATTTGGGCAGTGAAATAATTGATAATGGTCGAAGAAGAGAGGATATAAAACGCAGACTGAAAATAGCAAGCACAGAATTTCGGAAAAACAGGAGTTTTTAACATCGAACATTAATTTAAGTGTCAGGAAGTCTTATTTGACGGTACTTATCTGGAGTATAGCCTAGCACAGTAGTAAAATGTGTGCAACAGGCTGTCCAGACTAGAGGAGACAGGAGCTTCTGAAATGTGGCGCTATAGTACAACGCTGAAGATTAGATGGGTAATTCGATTAAGAAATGGGGTACTGAATCGAATCAGGGAAAAAAGAATTTTACTTTAATTATGTCCATTGTACATGACGAACTGCAACTGTGATTTAACTTGGCGATTTATCTGCGTATAAAATGCAACCAGTGGCTTTTTTAGATTTTAGATTCGATTTATTGTACCATTAACTAGTTTCAAGCCAGTGCAGGCTGATCATCAGTGGAGGTATTACAGGAACATTACATCGTGGACCAAGTGCAGCTAGACGCTATAGAGATGGAGCTGGTGAAAATGACGAAAATTTAGTGATCGAGTAAAAAAACGTTTCTGAAAAGAAAATGTTACTTTTGATCATGTGCGATGCACTGCATCGTGGTAATATAGTAAATCCATTCCAGTAATGTACAGTGCCGAGTGTACACACAAGTATCACAGTATTTAGCTGAACCTGGTTTCCCAGTTATTCACAGAATGTTAACACTGGATGTAAATACAAAGAATTGCACACAACAGATAGAACACTTTGCTACATGATGATCTTTGGCCTGAGATGCATAGTATTTCAAAATAAGTGTTTACAAATACAGATAATATATTTCAGTGAATTTTGCTAGCTGGAGGAGTGTTCTTATATTGACATTATACAAGTAATATGGATTAAAAAGTTACACAAAGGATAAACCAATAAAGTAAACTATTTGCTGTGGAATTAAAGAGTGGATGAATTACAGCATGTCATAATTATTTCATGACTAAGAGAGTGAAATATTAAGTAATTTAGTACAGACTGCCATAGTTGTTACAAGACTGAGTGAATATAGTTTATGCTGGAGGATGATTGTGTCTTATTATTGTATTTTTTGGTGTTTTGGAGCCAGTATGTCTTAAAAATTTCGGAAGAAAAGGTCCTGCATTGATTCATTTTGTTCGTTAAGGATTTTCTAAGAGGGTTTTAGCTTGTGAACGTAAACCTCTAATTGTTCAAGGAGATCCATCTGTAACCCTTTTTCAGCAATGTGTAGAACAGAAAGACTGTCGTTGATTCCTCAACAGAGTGTTCGTGATGAGCAATATGTGATGCAATGTTTAAGTTTTTGAGTCGAAGGGCATCTGTATGTTCTTTGTAGGGGTTTGCAAAATTTCTGCCAGTTTGCCTTATATAACAGTGAGAACATGAGTATGTGACGTTGTATATGCCAGACTTCTGATGCCACTATTCAATGGCTTTATTATGATGAACTATTTTATTATGTAGATTATTGTCGGTGTAGAAGGATATTTTTATGTTAAGTGGTCTGAAAAGATTTATAAGTTTGTATGACACTTTGCCAATGAAGGGAAAAATGACAACTCTTGGCATTTCTTTCTTATATTTTAGTGGTGATGGTGGTTGCTTAAGTTTACGGTGAACTTTTTCAACTAGGGTGTTTATGTGGGAAGTATTACATGAATTATTTTGGACTATAGATTTAGGTATGTTAATTTCCTTACATGCATCTGCTTCACTGACGGTCATGTGGAGTATACAGTTTCCAGACAAGCTGTAGAAAACAGTTTCATTTTGGTTTGGGCGGCATGAGGGATTGTTAAAGGGAACATTAGTGGTAGTGGCTTTCCTTTATATCTGGAAAGCCTACTTGTTGCTATGACTGGAAATGGGCATATCAAGGAAATTAATTCCTTCAGTTGTCTGATGTTAAACTGTGAATTTGATTGTGGGTGCATTTTATTCATTTCATTGCTAGGTTATTTTGTTCTTCTTTTAGACCGTTGAAAAGTATGACTACGACATCCTCATATCTTTTATAATACATAATTTTGTTTGTAAATTGTGGATGAGTTGAGAAGAAATCCCGTTACAAGATATGTGTAAATGGCACCAAGCAAGGCTGCTATACATAGCTAGACCACTGTTTTGCACGTAAAACTTGCTGTTGAATGAAAAACTAGTTACGTAAGACAATTAATTCAAGCCACATCATGAGTTCATAAATTTCTGCATTGGTTAGCTTTTTGTATTTCATTATATTCTTTCGTATTATTGAACGAGCATCTTTCCAGGGAATATTTGTGTCGAGATTTACTGTGTCAAAGGAGGCAAATGTTGCTTTATCCGGCGGTATTAAGTCTTTAATACTTCTGGTTAACTTAAACCTGTTCTTAATTGAAAATATATTTTCAAAGGTTTTGTTTTTATTCAGTACAGCATAAGGTTTTCTGATAATTTTGCATCCTGGGCAGTTAGTGACATTTACAATCAAGTGAACAGGACAACCATGTTTGTGAATCTTAGACCTGGGGTCTTGTGGATTCACTACAACACAGCACTGGTCAGCAGAAAACTGCACTTTTCGAGTAATTTTTGCAGATTATCTTGACACTTTTAGGTGACGTCTGTTTTTAATTCAGTGGTACTTTTAGTTTCAAAAAATTCGTGTTCTGTTGTTGTAGTCTCTTTGATACATGATGGCTGCTGTGTTACTTTTACCTGCCTTTATCACGAGGGCCTCGTTACTCGTAACTTTCTTACTGATGTTTGTAAGTGTTATCTGTACAGTGTGGGCTGATATTAAAAATTTCTTTACAATTTTTCTTTATAATGTCGTTTACTTTACGTGCTACGACGTTCTGCGTGTTGTGGTTTAGTTTTACTGTGGCACAGACTATTTTGGCACTAATAATTAAATTCTTTATTTTATTGTTCTTTAGCCTGGGAGCAAAGTTGTCTTTGAGTCTTTTATTTACTCAGCTAATCTCTTTGCTGCTGAAAGTTATGTCCGTGTTGTTCGCAACTCTGTGTAGAATCTATGTGGTGTATAGGCAAGATCTACAGATTCGTCGTTTATTTTGTTAGATATCAGATCTGAAACTTCTTTCTTTTGCCTAAATTCTATTTCTAACTGTAATTTATTAGCATGAGCATCAAAATTGTCAAGAAATTGCGTAAGGCGACTTGGATGAATGACATTACATAGTTGAAAATGCAACTCAAAGCTGTTTAGTTAGCAGATCTATCTGTTTGTAATGTATCCTGATTTCCGATTTTAGCCACAAGATTTCATTGTTTCTTCTGGCTTTCTGTGCTGACTTACCGCTATTATTGATTTTTACGTGAATGTACTTTGGGGTGACATTTTCTCTGAGACACTTCTTATTAGAGTTTATAGCTTGGATGGATTACATCGCTTTAAACTTTAACTCCTGTAGATGTTTATTGTTCATTTTACCTGATGAAATGGTTCAAATGGCTCTGAGTACCATGGGACTTAACATCTGAGGTCATCAGTCCCCTAGAACTTAGAACTACATAAACCTAACTAACCTAAGGACATCACACACATCCATGCCCGAGGAAGGATTCGAACCTGCGACCGTAGCGGTCGCGCGGTTCCAGACTGAAGCGCCTAGAACCGCTCGGCAACAACGGCCGGCTTACCTGATGAGGCAGTGATAATTTCAGTATATCCATTACGGATGACGAACTGCAACTATGATTTAAATTAAATCTGGGTATAAATATGCACCCAGTTGATTTTTTTGATTCGGTTTATTGTACAGCTAACCAGTTTTAGAGCCACTGCATGCTCATCGTCGGGTGGAGGAATTAGTGTAGCTAGACGCTGTGGCGATGAGGCAGGCGAAAATGAAATAAATTTAGTAATCGGTTCTTATATTGACAGTATTCAAGTAATAGGGATTAGAAAGGTCAATAGAGAACATACCTGGAGCTAGCAAGATTCACTTTTATATTATCTGTAATTGTAAATATTTACTTTGTACGACAATGCATCGTGATGTTGCTAAGCATTCTATCTATCGTATGCATATTCTTTGTATTTACCTTCTGTGAATAAGTGTGAAACGAAGTGCAGGTAAATACTGTATATATTTTATGTACACCTGGTACTGTACATTATGGAAAAGGATTTGCTACAGATACCACGATGCAGTGCACTTAAATAACCAAAACGTAACATCATTCCGTTTCGTAAACTTTTTGTTACGGATCGCTAAATTTCCTTCATTTTCGCCAGCCCCATCACCACAACGTCTAACTACACTTGATCCACGATAAATTGTTGCTGTAACATCTCTATCTGATGGTGAGCCTGTAGTTGCTATTTGCAACTTGTGTAGAAACCAGACGGCAATTAGAGTCAATAGGCATGAAACGGAAGCAGTATTTGAGAAGGGAGTGAGACAGGGTTGTAGCCTATCCCCAATGTTATTCAATCTGCACTTGCGCAAGGAATAAAGGAAACCAAAGAAAAATTTGGAGAAGAAATTAAAGTTCAGGAAAAATAAATAAAAACGTTGAGATTTGCCGATGACATTGTAATTCTGTCAGGGACACAAAAATGTTCAAATGTGTGTGAAATCTTATGGGACTTAACTGCTAAGGTTATCAGTCCCTAAGCTTACGCACTACTTAACCTAAATTATCCTAAGGACAAACACACACACCCATGCCCGAGGGAGGACTCGAACCTCCGCCGGGACCAGCCGCACAGTCCATGACTGCAGCGCCCCTGACCGCTCGGCTAGTCCCACGTGGCTGTCAGGGACAGCAAAGCTCCTCGAAGAGCAGTTAAACTGAAGTGACAGTGCTTTGAAAGGTGGATATAACATGAACATCAACAAAAGGAAAACAAGGAAACAAGGATAAATGAATGCAGTGTAATTAAATCAGGAGATACTGAGAGGATTAGATTAGGAAATGCGACACATAAAGTAGTAGTTGAGTTTTGCTATTTGAAAAGCAAAATATATAAAATGTAGACTGACTATGGAAAGAAAAGCGTTTCTGAAGAAAAGAAATTTGTTAATATCAAGTATAGATTTAAGTGTCAGGAAGTCATTTCTGAATGTACCTGTGTGGAATGTATCCATGTATGGAAGTGAAACATGGACGACAAATAGTTTAGACAAGAAGAAAATTGAAGCTTTTGAAATGTGGTACTACAGAATAATGCTGATGTTTAGCTGGGTTGATCAGGTAACTTCTGATGGGGTACTGAACAGAACTTGGGAGAAAATAAATCTGTGGCACAAACTGGTCTGTTGATAGGACACATTCTGAGACACCGAGGGATCACCAATTTAGCATTGGAGGGAATTGTGGGGTGTAAAAATCTCAGAGGGAGTCCAAGAGATAAATACAGTAAGCAGATTCGGAAGGATGTAAATTGCATTAGTTATTCGGAGAAGAAGAGGCTTGCACAAGACAGAGTAGCATGGACAGCTGCATCAAACCAGTCCTCGGACTGAAGACAAAAATAACAACAACCGTGTAAATAAACATGTTAATGATACGTCTGATTGTGTTTATTGACCTCCTCCACTACCAACACAACAGCTGATACCTAGCGAACTCAGGGAGTCGACCGGCCGGCAGCCCCACTTGGAGTATTTGCAATTTGTCGTGAGATCTCTGGTAAAGAGCTGCTTATTACAAGGTTGTCATATTTATGAGGCTGACAGTCCACAGTGACCTGTAAAGATATTCTACTCTAATGGAAAGTTTAGAAGACTTAGCTGGCGTGAAACGCTAGTTAGACGTCTTTTTATGTTTTGGGTGTGTGTTGCAACTTAGTGAGTAAGCGTGGTATCCGAAGGCCTTGGCTCAGAGAGTGGAGCAACCTGTTAGAAGTGATGTGTAGTGAAAAAGATGGTGAGATTTAGTTGAGCCCCATGAACTTTGCCGTGCAAAATTTAAGTGATTTATTTCTGGGGTGACTCTTGACCTATATAGTTCGCAGCAGCTTCTCTGTTTGTCCTCGTGAAAATTTCTGCAGAGGTTGCAAGGAATCAGCTGGTGGCAGTCTATTCACCGTGTACGTTTTCCACTGCAGTGGTCGGATCTCGGAATCTTTCTGATTGCTAAGTCAGATGGCATCAGGGCTTTGATTATTGGTTTTGCAACAGTGACAATTTTAACTCTATCTCAAGGGTCAAAGCGAAAGTGGAGACCTTTATTAAGACTATTTTGTAAGAGTAACACTGCATAAAATTGATCCCCGCCCGTCGATAAGCGTTTCCTTGTCAATCAACGGAGCAGCTCGTGGAGTAATTTGTCTTGTGTGCTGCATGTCGTATGAGGGCGTGGATTTAGGGCACTAAGGAGACCTCGCGCGACGCAACGGCGTCTCCGAGGACAACACGAAGAAATATTTCTTCAGTCCGCTGTAAAAAAATATCCAGTTCTGCTTCTAAACTCTGACGAGCTGGGAGCTAACTCTTGTAGGAGATTATTGAAACAAGACGCTGAAGCGCGATGTACATTTCTCTTTGAGACGAATTATGACTACCTCTCCTTAAGACGCCTTTCCTGATCGAGTTTGGGAGACCACGTAGCCAGTTCTGGACGTGACGTTGCAACGTGGTAGGAATCTGTACCATCTCCGAATGTCCTTGAACCACGAATTCCTTCGCCTTGCGATAGACCTTTTCACTTGTATTTGCTCTTCTATGGTGAACCGTAATAACTGATACCTTTTGCCTGTTATAATGTGTTGTGTCCTAGGTATTGAGTTTCCCTTTGGTTTATAGTGAGCAATAGTTCCTTTTTCTTTTTCATCCATAGATGAACTTCATTTGAAATTTTCGGCACTCAAGGTATAGGTGCGAGAGGGCGATACAGACACATTTCAAAAACATCAAATATTTTCTGTAGATACTGGTCAGGGGTCAAGCTTTCGCATCCTCATAGTAAAATGGAGAACACGCAGCAACGAATCATTCTCAGTTGCAGTCAAAGTGCCGATCTTATAAAGACATTCTCGTGCTAATAAATTGGCTCCTAGCCTGTTCTATTCTAGATCTGATCTCATTCCTGCAATCACTCTGCACATCCATCACAGTGCCCAAATACTTCAAGGAGGATACTTGTTCAATCCTTTTTATTTTTACTGACAAAGTTGCTTGGGTTCTTGTCTTACAAAAGACTACAACTTTGGCCTTGGAAGTGTTAAGAAGCAGGCCAAACTCTTCACCGCGCTGGACTTAATTGTCTATCAAGTGTTGGAGAGCAGGTAGATCATTTGTTAAGACAACAGTGTATCTGTGGGCCTAATATTGCTAATTTCTTTCAGTTTATAATCATCCCGCTACTTTCTTCCGCCGATACTTACCTGAAAACTGCAGGGGATTAAATGTTAAACAAGGAAGGTGACAGCATAAATCCCTGACGAACTCCTTTGCTAATTGTAGTCACTTCTTGTGTGCACGTTCTAAATACACATTTCTTTATGCGCTTCAAAAATTTTATTAGACTCTGAACTCAGTTAGTAAACCTTCACATACAAGGTGTCCCACATTACAAGGATATTACTAATACACTCCTGGAAATTGAAATAAGAACACCGTGAATTCATTGTCCCAGGAAGGGGAAACTTTATTGACACATTCCTGGGGTCAGATACATCACATGATCACACTGACAGAACCACAGGCACATAGACACAGGCAACAGAGCATGCACAATGTCGGCACTAGTACAGTGTATATCCACCTTTCGCAGCCATGGAGGCTGCTATTCTCCCGTGGAGACAATCGTAGAGATGCTGGATGTAGTCCTGTGGAACAGCTTGCCATGCCATTTCCACCTGGCGCCTCAGTTGGACCAGCGTTCGTGCTGGACGTGCAGACCGCGTGAGACGACGCTTCATCCAGTCCCAAACATGCTCAATGGGGGACAGATCCGGAGATCTTGCTGGCCAGGGTAGTTGACTTACACCTTCTAGAGCACGTTGGGTGGCACGGCATACATGCGGACGTGCATTGTCCTGTTAGAACAGCAAGTTCCCTTGCTGGTGTAGGAATGGTAGAACGATGGGTTCGATGACGGTTTGGATGTACCGTGCACTATTCAGTGTCCCCTCGACGATCACCAGTGGTGTACGGCCAGTGTAGGAGATCGCTCCCCACACCATGATGCCGGGTGTTGGCCCTGTGTGCCTCGGTCGTATGCAGTCCTGATTGTGGCGCTCACCTGCACGGCGCCAAACACGCATACGACCATCATTGGCACCAAGGCAGAAGCGACTCTCATCGCTGAAGACGACACGTCTCCATTCGTCCCTCCATTCACGCCTGTCGCGACACCACTGAAGGCGGGCTGCACGATGTTGGGGCGTGAGCGGAAGACGGCCTAACGGTGTGCGGAACCGTAGCCCAGCTTCATGGAGACGGTTGCGAATGGTCCTCGCCGATACCCCAGGAGCAACAGTGTCCCTAATTTGCTGGGAAGTGGCGGTGCGGTCCCCTACGGCACTGCGTAGGATCCTACGGTCTTGGCGTGCATCCGTGCATCGCTGCGGTCCGGTCCCAGGTCGACGGGCACGTGCACCTTCCGCCGACCACTGGCGACAACATCGATGTACTGTGGAGACCTCACGCCCCACGTATTGAGCAATTCGGCGGTACGTCCACCCGGCCTCCCGCATGCCCACTATACGCCCTCGCTCAAAGTCCGTCAACTGCACATACGGTTCACGTCCACGCTGTCGCGGCATGCTACCAGTGTTAAATACTGCGATGGAGCTCCGTATGCCACGGCAAACTGGCTGACACTGACGGCGGCGGTGCACAAATGCTGCACAGCTAGCGCCATTCGACGGCCAACACCGCGGTTCCTGGTGTGTCCGCTGTGCCGTGCGTGTGATCATTGCTTGTACAGCCCTCTCGCAGTGTCCGGAGCAAGTATGGTGGGTCTGACACACCGGTGTCAATGTGTTCTTTTTTCCATTTCCAGGAGTGTATTTCGTAAACGATAGAAGTGAATTCACTTGTCCGATAAGTGACAATATGCAGAGGAAATTGTATTTCGTTGAATCCATATTCTTCTTTCTGTGAAAATTTTTAAATTTTTTTGCATTTGAAAGCTTTGAAAACTTCTGAATATTAGCAGGTAACGATTTTGCTCAAATAGCTGAAGCGAGCTAAAAGAGTGTGTCTAATCTACCAGTACACAACCGCTTCATCTCAACTGCTACTTAAACCTCGCATACTGAATCTCACAAAACTGAAGCTGGATAAATCATGCGCTATTCTACACCACTGTCTGATGCTATTAGTGTCTTCGTGTTCTAGCCGTGCATAGTGGATGCAGTAGCGTAACTGGGAAAAACTTACCGCACAGCTAATGCTCTCTCTCCACAGTGAGTTACAGGGCCGATCGGTAGTCGCCGTGGTGGATAAATTACGTATTATAGAGCAAAAAACCTATCGGAAGTGATTTAACTTAAAAGGTCAATGACGACTTTTCCTTCGGTTTCCTATAAGAATATTTTTTACTCCCACATGTTGTACTTTACGTAAAGATTGTGGTGATAATTTATAATTCATGAAACTTTGCATAACATTCCGCACTATTCCTTTTCCTAATTACCTTCATTTTGATCATATACAAAGGATGTAGTTTGTCCAGAAGAAATATTAGATATGAACTGAGTACCTAAGTACCTAACAATTATGGACGTTTTTGTCTCGTAGCCTTACATGAAAACAAAATATTGAGCAATCGTTACGACAACAAGTAACATTGAGCTTCAATCAGAAGCTACGATTAAAGCCAAAATTGTCTCTGACAGCAACGCGCACTATCAGAGTTCCCAGGTCCTGAGAAGTGTTGTATCAGTCGTACTCTAATCCCACCATAGCATAGGCTTCAGTGAAAAAATACGAACCATCGATACGGCCGCCTAGTGTTTATTTTCTGCATTGGACCAACAGCCATCCGCACTTGACATGCTAGCCGTGATCCGTGCGGTCACTGACGCCGAAAGCCGAAATACGTGCCACACAGGTACTGCCGCCACGACACTCTGAGTTGGTTTCCATCTCGTTGGAGCGACCAGATATTACACAAATTACTGATAATATGGTAATGAAGTCCTCCACTAGTGACTAACACAGTCTAATAACGGACCGCTGAAGATGTCGTTCTTACCTGTAAGACGTTTCGGTTTAATTCGTCCATGACGAAGTATTCTTTCTGTCGGTCAAGGATTCCGCTTGTATACTGTCCCACTTTGACCACAACCATGCTCTTTATTCGGATAAAATTAACGACTCGCTCTAATCTACATCTACGTGGTTACTCTGCAATTCACACTTAAGTGCCTGAGTGCCTGTCAGAGGCTGTTTTATTTCTATAATTAAGGTAACGATGAACGAATATTTGGCAAATGCCATATGCAGCAGGTAGACTGGTTCTTAAGTGGTGTAATTTCCAGGGCCCTGACGCACGTGGAGAAATTTTGGGTTGATATTCGAATTCTTTATTTATTGCCATCTAATCTCTCAATTTCGCGAAAGACTAGGAGCATAAAATTATGTAATTAGTGGATATCCTCAAGAAATTCGTATTATCTTTTAAATTGGCAGTAATGTATCTAACTTTCGGTATATTATACTCCTTCGACCACAAGATTGTTTGATTTAATAGGTAAAAATGTTGCTCGAAAGCTTCAGCTTCTTCTTCTTCTTCTTCTGTCTATGTACATCTACTTATCAACAGAATCTTCCGTCACTTCTTGGTAGAACAACTTAGCAGTAACAAATGGAAAGCACATTATTAAATTATTTTGTTAACCGGTTTGCGGCTTACGGGGACAGCATCAGACTGTTTTTAGTCGTTAAACAATGTACAATATTCGGAACAACACTGTAAAGAACGTTGAAGAGTGAGATACGAACATGGTATAAATGTCATCTTCGACAGTATAGTAGTAATGCAATTAAGAATGCCAAGGCAAACCGCTAATAAATATAAAAAGAATAAACCAGAAATTAATGCTAAACTCTAAAAAAGTGTCTACGTAACAATTTAAATTACACTAACAATCCGAATAAAAAATTGTACGTGAAAAGATAAAATTTAAGATTTTGTACTATGTGAGGAACAGCACAGCCCAGTGCATTTTAATAGTAAAGGTAAGGCCGTCTGAATTATTGGCTGACACTGGAGTACACCAAATTACTTGTCCTGATGGTGGTAAGTTATGTATTGGTCAGTCAGACAGAGATATAACTAGGTTGGCTGAACATTAACGAGTTGTAGAGTCGAGACTCCACATTTGCTGGACTTGTACTGAAGCCTACAGCTAGCAGCCACAATCTAATATCCTTCACTTAGCAAACAAAGACCAAAAACTTATTTGGTTGGAAATCCTGGAAATCAACAAAAAACAGGCGCACAGTCCTGATTTAATATTAAATAACCAAACACATTACCCAGACTTCACTTAATCTTCACAGTTTTCCAATGCTTCTCACACTATCTGTTTCATTACATTCTTCCGTTTTCCCTCTATTTATTTATTTCATTCTGATTGTCTACGTACTCCATATGTTCTGCTGTTGCAAATGTCAACGCCCCTTCAAGCTATTCTTCAGTACACTTGTCATGTTCTAATTTCATTTGACTGGGATTGTTAATGTAGTTTAAAGTTTTCATACAGGCACTGTTTTCTCGAATTTGATATTAATGTTTTACCAATTATGTCCTCCTATATTTATTACTGATTTACTTTTTTAATTACATTGCCACTGCAATGTCAAAGCTCACATTTTCTCTGCGTTAGTACGTCAATCTTATCTTTTCCAATGTTTTTCAAGTATATTGTACCTTCTTTGGCGGGGGTAGTCAGATAAAATCTGACGATAACCTTCTGAGCCGAAAATCAGTTAACAGAATAAGTTAATTCTGTAGAACATATACAATACTGTACTTTCCATTTGTAACTGGAAGCGGCCTCATTAAAATGCCACTGTAGAAAAATAATCGGACATGTCCGAAAGAACCGACACCATGTCCATATAAGTATATAGTTCTGGCAACACCGACCATGACCTCCTCCTTCTGTGCGGATGCACACATATTCCCCGAACTCTGACGGGACTTGGTAAGAATGTCTTCCACGAGTAATGAGTGTGTTGGTGTGGGACACTACGAATGTAGTGTGTGGTCATATAAGGTGAGAATGTGCGTCTCGCGGGAGGCGTGCGCGAGTAGCCCCAGGAGTCGCGCTATCCTCTCTACCCTCGGTGGCTCAGATGGATAGAGCGTCTGCCATGTAATCAGGAGATCCTGCGTTCGAGTCCCAGTAGGGGCACGCATTTTCACCTGTCCACGCCCGTTAGCAGCTGAAGGTATTCATATAATTCTAATTTCTTATAGTTTTAGCTTGACAAACGGTGGAAACTCTTCCAGGAATTTTCATGTTTCTTATGGTGGAACGTAAGCAAATTGAAGTTGTTCTTTCCTGGATTTTATTAGTTGCTTCATCTGCTAAGATGTTCGCCCCCGGTAGCTGAATGGTCAGCGTGACGAATTGTCAATCATTTGGGCCCGGGTTCGATTCCCGGCTGGGTCGGGGAATTTTCTTCTCCCAGGGACTGGGTGTTGTGCTGTCCTCATCATCATCCTATCATCCTCAGCGACTGCAGGTCACCGAAGTGGCGTCAACTTGAAAGACCGGCACCTTGCGAACGGTCTGCCCAACGGGAGGCCATAGCCGTACGAATAAATAAAAAATCTGTGAAGATTGCAAAAGCTGCGGATATTCTATTATCGTTTGTTAAATCGGATTAATAACTTCGTCTCTTATACTGATTTGACCAGACTTTCTTGACATCTGTATGACGATGACATTTTCCAATTTTTTATTCAACTTCGTGTCACCAGATTCAGTTCATAAATTCAGCAGCTCTTTATCTATTCCTTTTCCTTTAACAGATACATTGTCTCAGGTTGAGTTCTTCGATGGGCTGTGAAACCTTAGCTGTCTGTAATTAAATTCATCTTCAAGAATTGTCTTCGTCGACTGTTAATTTTCTAACAGAAACTAGCATTCATCACGGTAATATAGACTGATCAGGTGTTTACTTTGGTTACTTGGATATTATTTAACACCTGCTGCTCTTCTATGCCTCACCAGCTGCTCTTAGTTTCTGAGGAATTGCTGTTATAGTCATCAGTACGATGACTGCTTTGACTCAGCATTCCATTCAAGTCTGTCTTGTACAAGTACTGCAACCCTCTTCCATTTGAGCCTGTTTACTGGTTTCAAGCCTTGATGTTACTTCAGAAGTTTTACTCACCCTACCACCCTCTCACTTCCCTCCATTGGTAAATTAATCATTCCTTGTAGCCACAGATTGTGTCCTGTCAAACTATAATTTGACAAACTACCTGTTGGCTTCTGCCTCGGTTTCTTCGGCCGACGTTTGTTTGATGATTTTTATGGTGTTTCGCCAAAGCGTCGCCTTCCGCAATGGGGGAGAAGCTTTGACAATGCCATCCACTCGCGCTTGCGAAACGTCAGAAGAATTATAAAACACACGTTGACCGGATACACCGAGACAGAAGCCAACAGGCAGTTTGTCAACAAATGGCCACGAATGCCTTAACAGTTTCGAACCTATGACTTGCTTTAGACTGCTTGTCTCATAAAGCTCTCTTCTCACCAGTTCTGTTCTCTATTCCTTTGAAGTTATTCGATCTATCCATCTTATCTGGAGCATTCTTCTGTACCTCCAAACTTCAAGATCTTCTGTACTGCTTATCGTTCACATTTCACTGCTGTATAAGGATAAGCTCCAAAGAATACTTTCACAGGACAATTCCTGACATTTAAATTTATTTTCAATGAAAAAAAAATGGTTAAAATGGCTCTGAGCACTATGGGACTTAACATCTGAGGTCATCTAGAACTTAGAACTACTTAAACCTAACTAACCTCTACATCTATCTATATCTACATCTATATTTATACTCCGCAAGCCACCCAACGGTGTGTGGCGGAGGGCACTTTACGTGCCACTGTCAACACCTCCCTTTCCTGTTCCAGTCGCGTACGGTTCGAGGGAAGAACGACTGCCGGAAAGCCTCCGTGCGCGCTCAAATCTCTCTAATTTTACATCCTCGGGCGGTATAAGTAGGGGGAAGCAATATATTCGATACCTCATCCAGAAACGCACCCTTTCGAAACCTTGACAGCAAGCTACACCGCGATGCAGAGCGCCTCTCTTGCAGAGTCTGCCACTTGAGTTTGCTAAACATCTCCGTAACGCTATCACGGTTACCAAATAACCCTGTGACGAAACGCGCCGCTCTTCTTTGGATCTTTTCTATCTCCTCTGTCAACCCGACCTGGTACGGATCCCACACTGGTGAGCAATACGAGTGTTTTGAAAGCCACCTCCTTTGTTGATGGACTACATTTTCTAAGGACTCTCCCAATGAATCTAAACCTGGCACCCGCCTTACCAACAATTAATTTTATATGATCATTTCACTTCAAATCGTTCCCCACGCATACTCCCAGATATTTTTCAGAAGTAACTGCTACCAGTGTTTGTTCCGCTATCACATAATCATACAATAAAGGATCCTTCTTTCTATGTATTCGCAATACATTACATTTGTCTATGTTAAGGGTCAGTTGCCACTCCCTGCACCAAGTGCCTATCCGCTGCAGATCTTCCTGCATTTCGCTACAATTTTCCAATGCTACAACTTCTCTGTATACTACAGCATCATCCGCGAAAAGCCACATGGAACTTCCGACACTATCTACTAGGTCATTTATATATATTGTGAAAAGCAATGGTCCCATAACACTCCCCTGTGGCACGCCAGAGGTTACTTTAACGTCTGCAGACGTCTCTCCATTGAGAACAACATGCTGTGTTCTGTTTGCTAAAAACTCTTCAATCCAGCCACACAGCTGGTCTGATATTCCGTAGGCTCTTGCTTTGTTTATCAGGCGGCAGTGCGGAACTGTATCGAACGCCTTCCGGAAGTCAAGGAAAATAGCATCTTCCTGGGAGCCTGTATCTAATATTTTCTAGGTCTCATGAACAAATAAAGCGAGTTGGGTCTCATACGATCGCTGTTTCCGGAATCCATGTTGATTCCTACAGAGTAGATTCTGGGTTTCCAGAAACGACATGATACTCGAGCAAAAAACATGTTCTAAAATTCTACAACAGATCGACGTCAGAGATATAGGTCTATAGTTTTGCGCATCTGCTCGACGACCCTAAGGACATCACACACATCCATGACCGAGGCAGGATTCGAACCGCGACAGTAGCGGTAGCGCGGTTCGACTGAAGCGCCTAGAACCGCTCGGCCACATCGGCCGGCTTCAATGTCAACATATAGCTTTTTCTCGGTCTAGATTTTACATCCTCTTTCCTTCTGCTGTAGTCAGCTATTTTACTGTCCAATTAGAAAAAAAAGCCTCTACTAGTTTCGGCCTGTCATTTGCCTTGACTCTACCGTATTCCATTACACTGTTTTCACTTTATGTCCATAGTATAACTTCTTTTCACGACTCAGTCTGTTCCGTTCAACTGATCTCCCAAGTATTTGGCTGCCTCTGAAAAAAATAAAATGTCATGCCAGACCATAAATTTCTAGCTCTTCTCCCTTAATCTGAATTCCCTTCCGTAATTCTGAACACTATTTAACAAAAAAAGTAACAAACTGCGTAACTGATTTGCGAAAAGTGTTCGCCTTGCGTGAATTCGCAAGGATACTTGCTTGGAAATGCGTCAAGGGATAATGTGTGTTCAAAATGTTCAAATGTGTGTGAAATCTTATGGGACTTAACTGCTAAGGTCATCAGTCCCTGAGCTTACACACTACTTAACCTAAATTATCCGAAGGACAAACATACACACCCATGCCCGAGAGAGGACTCGAACCTCCGCCGGGACCAGCCGCACAGTCCATGACTGCAGCGCTGTAGACCGCTCAGCTAATCCCGCGCGGCCGATAATGTGTGTAATCTTTACTTTAGTCAGGAGGAACGGTAAGAAAAAAATGGAAGATCTGTCAGTCATCATAAAAGAAGTAATATTCGTTTTCTCACTGAGTAATTTATGTGATTGTTTAAGTTATTTTACATCTACGTTTTGCATGGGTTGCTGCCCTTTAACTTATTCTACTTCCGCTTCACAACCAAAGTATTCTGTATACTCACCTCTGAAGCACGGGTTGTCGAATGCGTATTGGTCTCCGGCGGCTTCTGAATCCGTCACCAGCACCAAGTGTTTTCCTGAAAAAGCGATAAGTCTCTCGTCAGGTGGACCCATTGTCTCCAAGAAATACATAATTTTACAAGTAAATACACCTTAATATGAACTGAGCACTGTAATTCAAACGTCTTGGTTCATACACCGCTTAACTGTTTAAGAAACATGAATAAATACGTAATGGAAAATACATATCAAATAAAATAAGACTGCAGGAATGAACGTATGTATAAGGGGCTACCAGAAAGTTTTAGTGTCAGGGCGTTGCAGCGTATTTGCAACATAGCACGACTCCGTTGCGGGTATAAAACCACCGACATGTAATCGAGTGATTACTGTGGCATTCGTGTCGTTCCGACGTGCGTATGGAAAATGCGGAAGCGTGAACTATGGCGATGGTATTACCGAATGCGTCCAAACAGGACCAACGTGCTGTTATTCTTTTCTTGCCTGCTGAAGGACAAACACCAGCAGACATCCATCGGAGAATGAAGAATGTATATGGGGCAGCATGTCTGTCGAGGACCACCGTTGTGGACTGGTGTGCTACGGGATGCTGCTGTCTCGTGAAAATGCACATCACCACATCGTAAATGTCGTAATGCGGAAGTTAACACAATTCAAATAGGAGACACTCGAGCATTTCTCCCCATGCTATTATCACATCTTCAGTTCCTAAAAAAGGCCTTGAAGGGTCGACGCTTGCTGTCGGACGGGGATGTGCAACAGGCGTTTACAAACTTCTTGACGCAGCAGGACACAGTGTTTTACCAAACGGCTATCTTCATCCTGGTGCGCCGGTGGGATGACTGCCGCTATCACGACGATTTACTTGATTGGCATACCGATTCTGGGCTATACGAACGGAAACTTTTAGATCACCCCTTACACTTTGAAATTACAAAACTTGTACCAAACAATCCTCGGATTTGCTGATATTATGATTTAGAAAAAAATCAACGTGGAGGCAAGAAATCCTGGACGATAAACTGACGTCGTTGCGTGCAACTAATTTCGCTAGAAATCCTCTTCATACTCCAACTTCACTGAATGCTTGGGGCTGGCTTCAAATACAGGGAGGAAACTACTGTTCATGTGATGTTTTCGGCGAGGAACAGTTCTTGACGCAGAGTGACTACTGACGTTTACGTAAGTATCCACTAAATAGCTTCTATTGTGTAAGGCGGGAACACACCCCAATTTCAAAGTGACAGGAAATGCTTGTTGAGTGTCTACGTAGATGACATTTCCAGAAAATACCACATGTTGAATGGGTGAGCTCCGTAATGCCATTGTCGAATCGCTTTTCCAAGAACCTTGGCTTGAAACTGCGACCATTTGGCAATGAGTAGCACGTGGTCACGTCAAACTTCAGAAATTTACTTCCAGATTAGGAAAAGATCCTGTCATACGGACAAAACGCGATAAACATTAAGCACTACATACTTACAAGTAGGGGATCATATGTTGTCTTTTTAGGCTGGACAAGTTACAAAACTATAAATTTCCGCAATTCTTCCTTGCATTCTATTCTTAGTAAAAATTTCCTTCGATAAAAAATGACCCGCTGTTGGACAATGTAAGTATTCAAGAAAACACTACGAGTTGCTACCTATTTCATAATAACGCTGTAAGGGAAGCAAGTTTGACATAATCTGAGATTATTAAAAAAAATGTGGCTTTTGTCACGTGATTACGTTGGAAAGTGTAATTAATCAGTGCGACAGGTTCTGTCAGTTCTGGTTAATTTAGCGGCTTAATCTTAGGAATGGGTTTAAAATGAAGTGTCGTTTTAACAAATCACCTCTTTCTCATAAATTTAATTCTTAGGACGCATTCTGGAGAGATGGAGACTGAGTTCTAAGAGAAATCATTTCTTACTAACCAAAGGAATCATTTTCTTACTGTGACTGTGACTGTGCCATACACCAAGAAACCTGAATTAGTCAAAGAAATGTACTGTCTAGGGCAATGGACGTGAAATCGAGTACAGATTTATTCTTTCTAGTATACATAGACAGAACATCGTTTTCTACGGAAGTCAGTTCGTAGATTTTGACGACTGATGGCATCGTGTTTACGATCGGCGTTCACCCTCTCAGCATCTGCTAGGGCCTGGAGACGGTCAATTGAGTCACCGAAACTGGCTGCCGTATGATAAAATAACATCAAACGACGGCGGCAGACGTTTCATTTTATTACGTTAGTTATGAAGTGGCTGCATTTTGAAGGGCTCACGTTGAACACTCCTATCATATATGCCGTTTTTAATGATTACTGTCTTCTGGACCAGGGAGCAATAGTATCCAAGCTAAGAATCAAAATATCACGGGAGACAATTGTGTAGTTGCCGCTACGAGTGCAGAATTGCCTTCCACGAGGTTTTCTTGTTCAGTTCGGATACCATTGCTATCTGGTCGGATGCACAGCAATAATTATAAATGGCGTATACTACACTCCATAATTTGGCGCACAATGGGAGATCTGTTGATGGTCATTACCGACACGCAAATCGATAGTCTGACGACAATTTGTTTGTGATCGTTGACTGGACTTAAAGAAAGGAATTCTGTACTCTCTGGATCTCTGTCATTGTACGCGGCTATTCCAAGTACACAGACGAAGCAATGACGGAAATAAAAGAAATAGGAATGGGACTGAAGTGTGAAATGATGTCAATGTTAAGATTCCTGAATGGCATTGCTATCTTCAAAGGAAACGAGGAAGAGTTGTATGAGCTTTTTAATAGATTGAAAAGTCTAATGAGTTCAGAGTATAGCTATGAGCTCCTCGTACAGGCCTTGAAGGCCCAAACGATGTCGACCGGCCGTCGATGCCTTGCGGCATCATGCGGATGCATTATGAAGGGGCATGTGACTAACACACCGTTCTGCCGGCCGTTTTACTGACTTTTCCACAACGTGCAGCCGTTACTTCTAATTCAGGTAGCTTCTCAATTGGCATTACGAGACTGAGTGATCACCGTACCAATCCGCCCGCCAAGGAAATCCTTGGCAGTACCGGGAATCGAAACCGGGTCCCTCGCATGACAGCCATCTACGCTGACTAGTCATCTACAGATGCGGACGCACAGAATACAGATTGAGAGAAAATTGAAGAAAGACAACAATGAGTAGCAGAAATGGGATTACCAAAAAACTTAAATTTCGAAATTGGGGGCAATGATGTACACGCAGTGAAGGAACTCTGCTACCTTGGAAGAAAAATAATGCCTGACGGACGGAGGATGGATGACGTAAAAAGCAGACTACCTCATCGAAATAAAGGGGGACGGGGGCGGGGGGCAAACACCGGTCTCAGTCTGAAGAAGAAACTCTTGAGAACTTGCGTTTGAAGCGCACCATAATATGGAAGTATCGCATGAATGTGAATAATGGACTGTGGAAAAACCGGGAAAGAAGAGAATCGAAGCAATTGGGATGTTGAAAATTAGATGAAAAATAAGATGAAAAATAATAAATTTCTCCGCAGAAATAGCCAAAAGAATGGAATGCGTGGAAAATAATGACAAGAATAAAGGCCAGGATGACAACACATTTGTTGAGACTAAGGGAATTACATCCATGGTACTAAATCGAGCTGTAGAAGGTAAAATATGTAGAGAGAGACAGATATTAGAACAGATATTAGAATATATCTAGCAAATAACTGAGGACTCTCCGCGTAGGAGGTGTTCTGAGATGATGAAGTGGGCACAGGGAAGAAAGTCGAGGCTAGCCTCTTCAAATCAGTCTGGTGACTCGTTGCAGACTGGATCGAAACTGTTATGACATGATGCTTCGCTCTTTCAGTCAGTGCACCTTGACACTTCAGACTTCATTATTCCTGTCAGTGCCTTTATCTGTAGACAACATCTTACAGAATAAACGTTTTACTTGCAATAGAGTGTGTGTTATTTGAAATTTCCTGGCAAAACTGTGTGCCGAGCCGGAACTTGAGGTTGAGACCCGCAACATCTCATACGGTTTCCGCCTTCCAACGTGGGTAGCAGTTAACCTCTGAAGTTTTTTTGAAAAATTTCAAGTAATAATTTAGATATTTACCTCTGTCTGAGTAATGTTAGCCACAGATAAAATAGTATACGCATCGTTGCCTATCTTCTTACGTTCTCCCATAGACGAATTAAAGTTTTTGAATGATCAGTCTTGCATGTTGTGCATAATTATCAGTCGTAGAGAGCGAGGGCAGATAGAGAGGTAGGTTCCACCACCAGCAAAAATATACGCAAATGAGGCTTGGAGACTATTGTAAGCTATAATAAGATAAAGTTTTACACACTAATACTCGGCCACATTTTTCGAGCCAAAATAAAAGAAAAATAAAAGACAAAAGATACATTTAATTTATTATCAGTGCTTGTTTTCAAATACTATAAGCAGTTGATGAGTTTTACTATTTGGGCAGAAAAATAACTGATGATGACCGAAGTAGAGGAGATATAAAATGAAGACTGGGAATGGCAAGAAAAGAGTTTTTGAAGAAGAGAAATGTTTTAACACCGAATAAAGATTTAAGTGTTACAAAATCTTTTCTGGAGTGTAGCCGTGAATGGAAGTCAAATACACTGATAAGCCAAAGCATTATGACCAAATCCCACCGCAAATTTGCATCCCGACTGGTGGCGTTGACGGTGCGTGTCGTAGTAACAAAAGTGTGTAAGCGGAGTATACACGGACGGGGAATCACCTTAGCGAAGATATGTGATCCAAATAAAGAAATCCATTAATATAAGCGACTTTCACAAAAGACAGGTCATTATTACGCAGACTCTGTAAATGAGTATCTCGGAAACAGCGAAGCTCGTCGACAGTCCACGAGTTACTGTGGAAAGGGGTACAAGGACAGTGAAACTACCACTAGGCGCTAAATGGTTGGACATCCAAGACTCTTCACAAGATGAGGGATTCGGAGACTTGTCTACTCTGTAAAGTAGGATAGATGGTGATCTTTGGCATCTCCGCCGGAAAAGCATAATGCTGGTGCACGCACAAGTGTTTCGGAGCACGACGTTCACCGTACATTGCTGAATATGGCGCTCCGCAGCAGACCACCCCTACCTGTCCACATGCTGACACAACGGCATCGTCAATTACGATTGCAGTGCGCATGGGACCATCGGGGTTCAACCGTCGATCAGTGGAAACGTGTCGGCTCTTTGGGTGAATACCATTTTTTCTCTACTACGTCGATGGTCGTCTCCAGAAATACCATCATTGAGTTGAACGGCGGCACGAAACGTGCAGCGCGCCACGGACGCAGGCTGGTGGGAGCAGTATTACGCTATGGGACACATTCTCCTTCGCTTCCATCGGACCTTTGGTAGTAATCGAAGACACGCTGACAACTGCGAACCACCTGCATCCCTTCATCTTGATGTCTTCCCCGACTGCGATGTCATTTTTCTACAGTATAATAGTTCGTCTCTTGGTGCCAGAACCATGCTACAGTGGTTTGCGGAATGTTATCATGATTTCATATTGATGTCTCGCAACCAAATTCTTTTGTGAAGGCCTCGTCGCTGCTGCCGTGGAGGCCGAGGTTGAGAGTTCGTAAAACGGCTTCTGATGCAGTACACCGCTAAGACAATTTCTCTCTGCCACTATTACACAGCTGTGTCCCAGGGTCAGATAACAGGAGAGGAGAATGAAGGTTCTACAACACTCCAACAAATTAATAACAAAGTCATACCAATGAGTTAAAAAGGTTTACTTATCTTTGTGACTGGTTGAACAATGAAGTCTTGAATACTGCATGTAATGTAACACAGAAAAGGCTCTACATGGCTGAGTGTAAATAATCATAGGTAAACTTCACATTATGTAGCAAATGCAATTTACAACAACTGTCTTTTCGCTTCGAAAGAGTTCATAAACGACGTTCTCTAACTAAGTCAGCCCTGGACGATGATCTATAACCAAGTGGGCGGGAGCTGCTCTTCTGACTTACGAGTAGGCTTCTGTACGTTGTCGTCCGGTCATTAGCGGATTGTACTCGGCCGGCAATTGGCCGAGGCGGAGTCGATATCTTCATCTTCAGCGCCGCCCGTGACGCTGGTGAAAATCGTGCGAGTGGCGAGTCTTTATGGCACTGGTACCAGCTCGCATATCTGCGCCTGCGGTGCTTTTGTCGCTGTGTTTTGTTCGGACGACACAGCAAATTCGCCTAGTTGTAGAACCCATACGGATCGCTATCGGACACTATCACGCGTACGCATATTAGCGGCTCGTTATTTACCCGAATTACATGACCTGTGCGTAGAAGTCTAAAGCCACATAACTCCGCAAACCTACCAACAAACTGTCGGATCTCTCATACACAGAATCAGTGATGTATTTCGGTCTAAAGCAGGACAAACAAGCTATTAAGGAGCTGGTCATAATGTTTTGGCTCATCAGTGGAGGCAAGATGAGAAAGGATTTTGAAATGTGGTGCTACAGAAAAATTCTGATGATTAGACGGATAGATCGCATTAGTAATAAGGTTGCACTGAACAGAATTGAAGAGACAAGAAATTTATGGCATAACTTGACTAAAAAATGGTTCAAATAGCTCTAAGCACTATGGGACTTAACATCTGAGGTCATCAGTCCCCTAGACTTAGAACTACTTAAACGTAACTCTCCTAAGGACATCGCACACATCCATGCCCGAGGCAGGATTCGAACCTGCGACCGTAGCAGCAGCGCGGTTCCAGACTGAAGCGCCTAGACCCACTCGACCATAGCGGCCGACACTTGACTAAAAGACGCAATCGGTTGACGGGACACATTCTGAGACATCAAGATATCATCAGTTTATTATTGGAGGGAAGTGTGGGGTTAGAAATCGTAGTGGGAGACCAAAAGGTGACTACAGTAAGCTGATTCTGAAGGATGTAGGTTACAATAGTTATTCGGAGGTAAAGAGGCTCGCACAGGATGGAGTAGCATGGACATCTGCTTCAAACCAGTTCAAATGGTTCAAATGGCTCTGAGCACTATGGAACTTAACTTCTCCATGCCCGAGGCAGGATTCGAACCTGTGACCGTAGCGGTCGCGCGGTTCCAGACTGTAGCGCCTAGAACCGCACGGCGACTCCGGCCGCATCAAACCAGTCTTCGAATCGGAGTCCACAACAATAAAAACAAAAACAATAATCCATCTAAAGTTATCTTCCCAGACGTAGCATTCTGACTCAATCCCTGCAGTCCAACTCATTTTTCATAAGATTCGCTCTACATTTATTTGCCTCTCCTGAGGCACCAGCCGGCCGCGGTGGCCGTGCGGTTCTGGCGCTGCAGTCCGGAACCGCGGGACTGCTACGGTCGCAGGTTCGAATCCTGCCTCGGGCATGGGTGTGTGTGATGTCCTTAGGTTAGGTAGGTTTAAGTAGTTCTAAGTTCTAGGGGACTTATGACCTAAGATGTTGAGTCCCATAGTGCTCAGAGCCATTTGAACCATTTGAGGCGCTCACGTCATGACTTAGAAAAGCGAGAGTGGAACTTACAAATGTTACCTTCCACAATGCTCTCATCGACTAAGCTAAGTTAGTGGTTCGAGTCGGATCCGGGACGCTCGCACGCCCACACACAAAATCGCGCTCCGCGCCCTAGCCACGTATATATATAGTGGTCGTAAACGAGAGGCAACACAACTTTCGTACCTATGATCGCTGACTGCTGGTGATTAATGAGGAAACGGAAATCACTACCACATAGATTCTGATATAGCCTCCCGTCACTGACGTATTTTTCTGTCAGTAAGAATCCTGAAAGTCTTGCAGACACTGTTAACTCTATGTAGCTTGGAGATGGAGAAAGGCTACACACGCGCAACCAGATTTGGGGCCGTGAGTCAGACCGCCTCGGTCCTTACATGCGGCTCGTGAAGCAACTGGAGAGAAATCGCAATGCCCACGCATAGAACGCAGCTTTGGGATTGTTCGCGGCCCACAACGTCGCAGTCTCCAGAAACTTCGCTACAAAAATAACCCAATAGTTGACACAGTAGACACTGAAAGAGGTAAGAATGGTGCCATTATTTAAAACTGATACCTGCAAATACCCATTTGAAGTAATCTGCGAAACTTCAGATGTGAAGTGTACCAAACAGCGCACGCCACTCAACTGCCAAGGCAAGGAGGCACAGCAAATAACGAAATCTTGATTGTTGCATTTATTCAGCATAGCAGGAGGAGTACATGATTATATTTGCAGATGATCTGGGGGGTACATGGGGTGTAAAATTTAGTACACAGAGAAGCCGTCTCTTGCAACAACTACTATTCTAACCCATCTGGTACCGAGTCGGAAATGGGCTTGTATGACAGTTATTGTACGCCATTTCATGCTGCATCAACTCCATAATTTATTAAAGGTAGCGGCTTGCGAGTGGTAGCGAGTCAGTCACTCGATAACCTAAAACCAACTGTTTTCAATGGTTGAGACGTCTGAGGAACGTAGGGTACTGCTCAAGGAAACAATCGCACACCCTGAGTTTTGTCACTTCTAGTGGCATCTAGTGCCAAATCTAGCAAACTGGACTGTTCAGTTTATCCAATGTAAGCAGATCCCCGTCGGGAACTTTGCAACTGCATTCGTGAACGCCTACCTGTCCCTTTGTTCAGGGGAGATATGTACTGCTAAGGGGCAATTACCTGGGAGAATTTGCACCGAGCAGATGAGTCTCAGCTAGGCATACACCGCACTGCAAAGAGCCGAATACATTGTTTGATGTGTATTAGAAGAAGGGATACTTGGGAGACTGCGAATCAGAATGGAATGGAAATCTACTGATGTGGTGTACCTATGCAGACAAACAAATGCAAGCCCATAACGCGACGGTGCACCTCTGGTCATTATGCAAGAAGTTATTCAACTTGGCTTTGGTTGATAAAGTTGTTGGATGTCCTCCTTAGAGATATCGTGACAAATTTTGTCCAATTGGCACGTTAAATCGTGAAAATCCGTGGTGCTTGGAGGGCCCTGCCTATATTGCTCAAAACGTTATGAGTTAGGGAGACATTCGGCTACCTTTCTGGGCAAGGTAGAGTTTAACAAGGACGAAAACCATCAATAGGCCTCTCGCCGTGTGCGGGCGGGCATTATCTTGCTGAAATGTAAGTCCAGGATGACTTGCCATGAAGAGCAACAAAACGGGGTGTAGAATATCTTCAACGTACCGCTTTGCTGTAAGGGCGCACCAGATGACAAACAAAGCGGTCCTGCTAACAAGGGAACCTCCCCATCGCACCCCGCCCCCCCCCCCCCCCCTCAGTGGGTAGGCCTTGAAAAACTGAACACAGATCAATCGAGAAAACTGGAAGAAGTTGTGTGGAACTATGAAAAAAAGAAGCAAAATATACAAACTAAGTAGTCCATGTGGATGATATGCAACTTCAAGGATCATGTGAGCGTAGGAGCGCCGTGGTCTCGTGGTTAGCGTGAGCAGCTGCGGAACGAGAGGTCACTGGTTCAAGTCTTCCTTCGAGTGTAAAATCTTATTTTTTATTTTCGGACAATTATCAAACTTCAGGCACTCACACATAATCAACTTTGCTCTCCAAAATTCCAGGACATGTTCAGATTTGCTTGGACATTGCAGGATTTGACGGTCTACACACGGAAAAATTTGAAAACGTTAAAAACATGTTTTGACAGAGCACAGGGAAAAGTGTGCGACTGTAAAACTGTTGGATTCATTTGTTGCAGTTTATGTGACAAACTCTTATGTTTTCATCACTTTTTTGGGAGTAATTCTCACATCCACAAGAAAACCTAAATCGGGCAATGTAGAAGAATCTTTTTACCCATTCGCCAAGTGTACAGGTTAGGTGGGTCGACAACATATTCCTGTCATGTGACGCACATGCTCTCACCAGTGTCGTATAGATTATATCAGACGCGTTTTCCTGTGGAGGAATCGTTTGACCTTTGACCTTGCGATCAAATGTTTTCGGTTCCTATTGGAGAGGCACGTCCTTTCGTCTACTAATCGCACGGTTTTGCGGTGCGGTCGCAAAACAGACACTAAACTTATTACCGTGAACAGAGACGTCAATGAACGAATGGACAGATCATAACTTTGCGAGAATAAAGAAAAACTTTTCACTCGACGGGAGACTTGAACCAAGGACCTCTCATTCCGCAGCTGCTCACGCTAACCACGGGACCATGGCGCTCCTGCGTTCAGACTATCCTTGATGTTGCCTATATTGGCATGGACTACTCAGTTTGTATATTTTGCTTATTTTTTTTCATAGTTCCACACAATTTCTTCCTCTTTTCTCGATTGATCTGTGTTCAGTTTTTCAAGGCCTATCGACTGTGCCAACTTATAACTAAATCTGAGGGGGGTGCGATGGGGAGGTTCCCTTGTAAGAAGAGAAATGGCACCTGAGACCATCCTGGTTGTTGGGCCAAATGGCGGAGCGACAGTCAGGTTGGTATCCCACTGCACGTCTCCAAATACATGTTCGCTGGTCATCGGGGCTCAGTTAGAACCGGAACTCATCACTGTAGACAATTCTACTCCAGTCAATGGGATTCCAGCCCGAAGACGTTTCTGTAGATGCGATTTCTTTTCGTAGTAAGATCCCTTTGGTTGCCATTCGTGGTCACTCTTACAGCGAAGCAGTACGTCAACTATCTCTTACACCCTGTTTTGTTGTCCTGCCATTCCGCGCTTACATTTCAGCAAGATAATGCCCACCCGCATACGGCGAGAGTCTCTGCTACTTGTTTCCATGCTTGTCAAACTCTACTTTGTCCAGAAAGGTCGCCGGATCTCTCCCAATTGAAAACGCTTGGAGCATTAGAGGCAGGGCCCCCCAACCGTCTCGGGATTTTGACGATCTAATGCGCCAACTGGACAGAATTTGGCACAATATCCCGCAAAAGACATAAAACTACTCTGCCAAACAATGCCAAGCTGAATAACCGCCTGAATAAGCACCAGAGGCGGACCCACGCGTTACTGGCTAGCTCAATTTGTGAATCTCTTTCTGTTGAATAAATCAATTTTTCTTGGAATGTAATCATTTGTTTGTCTGTAGGGCGTGTCCGGAACGTAGGGAAGACTATTAAAGTGTTATAGAAGATACAAAATTTATTGAAAATGTAATGTTTTTTACAAACACATCAAGTCACTTCTCCCATTTTTGTATCAAAAGTTATATCTTCCATATGACAATCCAAGGCCGCGCGGCAACAAGCAATGCGTCACTGAAGTTCTCGATGACGCTTTCACAAACCTCTGGTGGGATGCCGTTAATAACCCTTTTAATTGTATCCTTCAGTTGGTGTATTGTTTGTTCACGTGCATTTTTGATTTCACAAATCCCCCCCCCCCAAAAAAAAAGGGTCACAAGGCGTAAGGTAGCATGATCTGGCAGGCCATTTCCGGTTGCCACGCAAGGAGATAAATTTTTGAGGAAACTTTTCGTTCAACAGAGCAATAGTTTCACAGGATGTGTAACATGTCGCACCATCTTGTCGAAACCAAAAATCGCCATTTTCATCAATACGAGGGAAATACCAATAAGAAAGCATATTTCCATAACGGTCGCCGTTCACAGTGACGGCAGCTCCGTCGTCATTTTCAAAAAAGTAAGGGCCGATCAACTCCTCCTGCCCAAAACCCACACCACACAGCCTTGCGTTGTGGATGCATCTCATTTTCCACAGTCGCTCGTGGATTTCCGTTATCTCAGATTTTGCAGTTCTGATTATCGACGTACCCACTGAAGTGGAAGTGCACTTCATCTGAGAGCCAAGACCCGTTGAACAAATCGATGTCTCTTGCCGTGATCGGCAGACTTCAACTCTTGTGTGAGTTGAATATTTTGTGCATGCATTTTCAAATCTTTTGAAAGGATTTCATGCAGTGAACTTGGTAATAACTTCAATTATTGAGCTCGTCGGCGAACCGATTTTCTGAGACTTACAGTCACATTGTCAACACCACAGCAAAGTTTTCTTGTGTTCGAACAGAACACGGTCGTCCTGCTTTCTTAACGTTTGAAACAGAACCCGTGGTCTCAAACTTCCGGATCAACTTCCGAACCGATGATTCGGTTGGAGTGGCATTGCGTCCGAGTGTCACACGCAATTCACGAACGGTTCTTTGAAAATCCGCTGTTTTTGTAATAACCTGTTTCATTATCATACGCTGCTGAGATCTCATCTGCTCCATGACAGAAAATAAACATCAAACAACAAGTTCACCTCATAAAAGCTATCAGGGCACTAATGGGAAGAATCGTAGATAACAAACACGAAAAAACTACGGCTGCCAACGGTCCTATAACAAAATAAAAAATTCAAATTTGTCCTTACTTCCTGGACACCGTTATATCACATCTAGTGATCTGCGTCCCATTCGGATAATTTCTACTAGAGTGATTGCGTCGCGTGCCCAATGACGCCCCGTACCTTCACGCCAGATGATGGGCTGGTATGACGATGAGGAATACAGTATGGCAACGTTTCTTCCCCTCGAAGCCTCCACATGCGGATACGTCCATCGAGATGCTCTACGTAGAATTACAGTGCATTTTTGGAGAAACATTTTGGTTGTTGGAATTACAAATCCCGTGTTGTGAAGCCACGCATTGTAGCGCTCCTCACTGTACTCCACAATACAGTTTAATAGAACAGCTTATTTCTTTATAATTAATTTGTTTGAATTTAATTAAAAATAGAGTTACATAATTTCAGTTTGGCAACTCATTTGTCAGATAGATTTTCCGTAATTACGTCACTTTACTTGTTCAGCATTACAACACAGACATACACTAAGATAAAGAATACCACTCCAGTCCAGGTTCAGTTCGCAAGATTAAACAAAGAAAAGTTGCACGTTACGGACCTGCCCCTATCGAATTCCAACACGTTTTGGTAGGTATTCTTCTTCTCACACAGGGCATAACACGGTATTCTTACAAAGAACAGTCAAATGCGATTTCTGAATGAGAAGCACGCTGCTAACCTATCCTTGTATATAGAATGTGCTCATAAATACGTTGTGCGGTTGTGCTGAATAAGTTATCATTTACATATCAAAGCATGCAATAGCTGTAGAGCGTTTTGCCGTAATACGTAAGATAACTTTTCTGTGCTAAGGAATTAGAACATTCGGTTGTAGTGAAAAACTCTTTCTTAGCTGAGAACCGTTTACCTAATTTTTATCTAATGTGCAAATCCCATCAGTTCTGGGAGGACTGTTCTAAAATTTTCATAAAAAAATTTATTGGTCTCAAAAATTTTACTCAGTCACAAAGTCCTGTGGATGTGTGAATAGATAAAAATTAGAGGGCGCCAAATTTCTGTGAACAGGTTGGGTATTCCATCAATTCGTAGTTTACATCCCTCAGTTTTCTCATTACCAAAGCACAATTTTGAGTGGGTGTACTGCCCTACATCTATGTTTTACAATTCATTTATCTTCTCAAATATTTACTATTCCATTTAGTCCAATATGTATGCATAGGATTCCAGTTTTTACTTTTGCCTCCACAACCAAACCAAAAAAAAAATCTCCCTTTCGTACCCTACAAATTTAGGGAAACTGGAGAATACCCAGACGCGAATTTGAGTTGCCTTCTTCACAAACATGAGTTCATTACGTTGAGCTCTGCTTTCATAGCACACCGAATGATTATTGCTAGTCGTATCTCTGAAACGGCAAATGACATGGCAAAAAAAAAAGAAAAAAAGATATGAACATACTACACTTCTGACTGCTTGAAACTCGGAAGCTATGTGCAATTCAGTCATCGAATCTGTACTCACATACCGATGTGTCAGCGATACAATGAAGAAATCCCTATGCAGAAAAAGTAAAAGTGGCAGGAACTAAAGATCCAACTGTGGTGGAAGTCGTGCTATCAATTAGTGGACAGAAGAGTTGAAAGCAGAAGAGAAGACCATGCTGTTACAATTTTGGAAGTCGTAATCGCCATCAAATGTAGGAATCAGCATATTTTTGCATCTATCGAAGTGAGAAGCAGTGCTACGGTCAGTGTTTGATTTGTAAAAAATAATTAAAAAAAAAGGAAAGGGAGGTGGTACTGCGACCGTCCCGGAGGGGACGGGGATGTTTTTAAATGTAGAACGTAGACTTAGTAAAATGTTACTTTACTGCCTTTCTGAGTATTTTAAGATTGTGAATTATTAATGGTAAAAAACAACTCATGTGCACCAACAATCTTTTATAACATGTAGGTTAAATATTGTTTCTGAGTTTACGATTTGTTGCAAAAAAGACATTTAAAGAAGGCGAACACACGTAAATTCGAACTATAAGATAGTCAAAAATAGATAAAAACTTAAAAGTTTTAACTTAGAGTTTATAAAGCTGTCCAAAGCTTTGAAAGGTTTCCATTGTACGTCCATGCTCCCACTGTTTCTTCGTTGTTGACGTCCGTAGCAGAGTGCTGTCACGAAGCAGCCAGGATTCCACGTACTTTCAAGCGTCAAAACGAGTCATTGGTGGCCTATACAACTTCAGAAAAACATTCTTTTGTTAACACAGAGGCTCTTCATCAGATTCAGATGGGAAAATCCTGTTCCACATGCACTGTTGTTTGTCAATGGAAGCTAATTTGTGGGATACATTGTTTTGTTTTCATAATTTCCACCAAGGTCATCATAACTGTCAAAAACATACGAAATGCTTTAATCGTATCTCGTTTGTTCAACCTTTGACCTTAAAATTTCAATCGTACATACATATCAGAAACTACAGTTCTGATTTTTTTTCCTGTGAGAAATAAAGAACTGGCCAGATCCCTGTTCGGCCCCAACCTCTCCTTCCCGACCCCACAGAACACCTGATCCTTAGTCTTTTCTTCCCTGGCCTTACCATCACCTACAACTAACTCATCGAAGTAATGGTACACGGGTAACTTGGGCCTGGGTCTGTACAATAACCACGGTTACAAAATCTGACAGTGGTTTGTAATCACTATATTCAATTTCAATCGCAGAAACGGCAATATGCAGCAAAAGCAGAATGTGGAAGAAACGACGCCCACAAAAGGCAATTAATTAGTACTTTGTGGCACAAAGACATTTGTAGTTAACAGTTGTTCACTGGCTACCAAATAGTGTCATCTCACCGCTGCTCTTAACTTGATACGGAGAAGCATTGCCGACATCTGCTCCACACTGCGAACGAGCGTAGCGCTGGACTAGGGAGGCTGAGAAACGGAAAGTGAATATTTGGGTTGGCTGCCGCTATCATGGACCGGAGGGTGTCGGCCTGTGAGGCGGGCCCCATTGAGGAGCGGCCGGCCAGCAGCGGCGGCGGCGGCTGCGGCGGCGGCGGCAAGGTGACACCGAGACACGCCCAGCGGCCCTGACCTTTAGTCGCCGCTCGGCGCTCGCCCGGCCACCGGCCACCAGCAACCAGCGCTCGCCATGCACACTCGCCGCTGCACGCCTCTCGCTGCGCACGTTTTGGCAACGTTCACTGGACCCTGCTCTCTCCGTACAGTTAGTCACTTACTCGTTTGCATATCGTACAGGGCTATTCATGAGTACCTCCGGGGTTTCAGAAAGAGACTGCACGAGAACTACAAGACATACAAAAAACTGATATATATCAGTGGACAGAGCATTTCCCCAAGTCAATACGATCTCCAGTTTTAGATTCGTGTTCTGCGCTGCGGCGTAATTTCAGAGCGCATCACCAGGAGGCAGACATATCGTAACATGGCGTATAATGGAGCTATGTGTGCGACTTGTACGATTTAGCGACTATATTGTAAACATAAGGTAAAAGCACCAACGAACGAAATAGTCGTCGGTGATACAACAAATTCCTTGAGACTGGCAGCTCGTTCATTCATTTCCGTGTCCGATCACCATTTCCAAAATGCAGCAACTCCAATGGCCTCGTAATTTGCCAAGTCCAGTCATGTGCTGTGCAAGATTATTCCCCTGGTGATATACAGGGTGGTCCATTGACAGTGACCGGGCCAAATATCTCACGGAATAAGCGTCAAACGAAAAAACTACAAAGAACGAAACTCATCTACCTTGATGGGGAAACCAGATTGCGCTATGGTTGGCCCGTTAGATGGCGCTGCCATAGGTCAAACGGACATCAACTGAGTTTTTTTTTAAATAGGAACCCCCATTTTTTATTACATCTTCGTGTAGTATGTAAAGAAATATGAATGTTTTAGTTCGACCACTTTTTCGCTTTGTGATAGATGGCGCTGTAATAGTCACAAACGTATAAGTACGTAACATTCCGCCAGTTCGGACGGTATCTCCTTCGTGATACATTACCCGTGTTAAAATGGACCGTTTACCAATTGCGGAAAAGGTCGATATCGTGTTGATGTATGGCTATTGTGATCAAAACGTCCAACGGGCGTGTGCTATGTATGCTGCTTGGTATCCTGGACGACATCATCCAAGTGTCCGGACCGTTAGCCGGATAGTTACGTTATTTAAGGAAACAGGAAGTGTTCAGCCACATGTGAAACATCAACCACGACCTGCAACAAATGATGATGCCCAAGTAGGTGTTTTAGCTGCTGTCGCGGCTAATCCGCACATCAGTAGCAGACAAATTGCGCAAGAAACGGGAATCTAAAAAACGTCGGTGTTGAGAATGCTACATCAACATCAGTTGCACCCGTAGCATACGAGGTGGGGGCTAGAAAAAAACCGGACTAGTACTGGTGAAACAATAAAACGAATGCAATAAAGCTGAACGTCGCGTGGCCTGTCACGTGACTCTCGCTCCGCCTACAGCTCGAGTTTCATCTGCCTCCTGCACTCAGTCTGCCCGTGGCGTCTGTTTTAAGTAGTTGACGTTTTGTCTGTGCGTCGGAAAATGTTGAGTGTACAGAAAGAACAGCGTGTTAACATCAAATTTTGTTTCAAACTAGGAAAATCTGCAAGTGAAACGTTTGTAATGTTACAACAAGTGTACGGCGATGATTGTTTATCGCGAACACAAGTGTTTGAGTGGTTTAAACGATTTAAAGATGGCCGCGAAGACACCAGTGATGACACTCGCACTGGCAGACCATTGTCAGCAAAAACTGATGCAAACATTGAAAAAATCGGTAAACTTGTTCGACAAGATCGCCGTTTAACAATCAGAGCAGTGTCTGAGTTAACAGGAGTTGACAAGGAAAGTGTTAGGCAGATTCTTCATGAAAGTTTCAACATGAACAAAGTGTGTTCAAAAATGGTTCCAAAGTGTTTCACAATTGAACAGAAGGAACGCCGAAGAATGAATTGTTCTGACATCCTGGAAAACATTGACAGTGATCCCACCTTCTTACAAAATGTTATTACTTGCGATGAATCGTGGTTTTTTTACTTACGATCCCGAAACTAAACGCCAATCGATGCATTGGAAAACTCCTGGTTCTCCACGACAAAAAAAAGCACGAATGTCAAAATCGAAATTCAAGGCAATGATGATTGTTTTTTTGACATCAAAGGGATTGTGCACGTTGATTGGGTACCAGAGGGACAAACAGTGAATCAGCATTACTACATTAGCATCCTGGCTACCCTACGTGAGCGAGTACGGAGAAAACGGAACGATTTGTGGAGAAAAAAGTCATGGATCCTTCACCAAGACAATGCCCCAGCTCACAGTGCGTTGTCAGTGAAGACGTTTTTGGCAAAACACAACATTCCCATCTTAGATCATCCACCCTACTCACCTGATTTGGCCCCCTGTGACTTTTTTCTTTTCCCTAAAGTCAAGTCAGCTTTGAAAGGAACTAGATTTGAGACTGTTGAAGCAGTAAAAGAAAAAGCGACGGAAGTAATGTATGGACTTACCGAAAATGATCTGCAGCATTGCTATGAACAGTGGAAAATTCGTATGGAGCGGTGTAGAGACCGAGGAGGAGAGTACATTGAAGGAGATAACATGAAATTGTAAATAATTGTAAATAAATGTTTTTTCCAGCATAAGTCCGGCTTTTTCTAGCCGCACCTCGTATTTCTATGCACCAGGAATTGCATGGCGACGACTTTGAACGTCGTATACACTTCTTCCACTGGGCACAAGAGAAATTAAGGACCTATGACAGATTTTTTGCACGCGTTCTATTTAGCGACGAAGCGTCATTCACCAACAGCGGTAACGTAAATCGGCATAAAATGCTCTATTGGGCAACGGAAAATCCACGATGGCTGCAACAAGTGGAACACCAGCGACCTTGGCGGGTTAATGTATGGTGCGGCATTATGGGAAGAAGGATAATTGGGCCCCATTTTATCGATGGCAATCTAAATGGTGCAGTGTATGCTGATTTCCTACGTAATGTTCTATCGATGTTACTACAAGATGTTTCACTGCATGACAGAATGGCGATGTGCTTCCAACATGATGGATGTCCAGTACATAGCTCGCGTGCGGTTGAGCCGGTATTGAATAGCATATTTCATGACAGGTGCATTGGTCGTCGAAGCACCATACCATGGCCCGCACGTTCACGGGATCTGACGTCCCCGGATTTCATTCTGTGGGGTAAGTTGAAGGATATTTGCTATCGTGATCCACCGACAATGCCTGACATGCGTCAGCGCGTTGTCAATGCAATTGCGAACATTACGGAAGGCGAACTACTCGCTGTTGAGAGGAATGTCGTTACACGTATTGCCAAATGCATTGAGGTTGACAGACATCATTTTGAGCGTTTATTGCATTAATGTTGTATTTACCGTTAATCACGCTGTAACAGCATGCGTTCTCAGAAATGATAGGTTCACAAAGGTACATGTATCACATTGGAACAACAGAAATAAAATGTTGAGGCGTACCTACGTTCTGTACTTTAATTTAAAAAACCTACCTGTTACCAACTATTCGTCTAAAATGTGAGTCATATGTTTGTGACTACTACAGCGCCATCTATCGCAAAGCGAAGAAAGTGGTCCAACTAAAATATTAATATTTCTTTACGTACTACACGAATATGTATTAAAAATGGGGGTTCCTATTTTAAAAAAACGCAGTTGATATCCTTTTGACCTATGACAGCGTCATCTAGCGGACCAACCATAGCGCCATCTGGTTTCCCCCTCCAAGCTTGACAAGTTTCGTTCTTTGTAGTTTTTTCGTTTGACGCTTATTTCGTGAGATATTTGGCTCGGTCACGATCAATGGACCACCCTGTATAAGCAAGTGGTCAGGAACTATTGTTGTTCCGCACTCGCAGGACATGTCTGCATCAGCTGGAAGGATGCTCCAGTTTTGAATGTTAGTCTTGCAACAAGAGTCGCCCAGTCTTAGACGATCGAGTGATATTCGAACAGCATAGGGAAAACCGTTTCCTTCCTCTTCCTTTGCAAGAATATCCAGCGGGAGGTTACTCGTTCATCTGGTGACTCTTTAGCGTCCAGTCTTCCCTCCAGTGGTTGAACCCTAGCGATGATGCTCTTACTAAATTTTAATCGACGACTTGATAACCATGTAGTGGGTCACGGAGACAGTTTATCCGCTTCTCCCACTCTGCATCGGGAACAAAGGCCCTTCAAACAGTGAGGGGAGCTCTTCCAATAATCGGGTAGAGTTTTTCGACTGCACTTGTCTTCATACATCCTGGCAAAACAACAGGCCAGCGGAGAAGGTGCAACGTGTGCGGGAACTATTCGTCAGAAATCCAAAGAATCCGACGACATTTGCGAGCAAAGAACTGTAGACACTGCTGTCAACTTCTTGGCGCATTCTACGCAAACGTCTACGTCCGAAACCATGCCGGCTGCAGTTGTTAGACGCACTGACTATTACGAACAATGAGCATCGTTCTGACTTTCGCGATGACTTACAACGGCTCTTGGAGGAGACAGTTTCCACAGAAGATTGTTCCCAAGACAAAGCCACAGTCATATGTCTGGAAACGTGAATCGTCATAAAGCGCGTGTTTGGCGCAGAAAAGATCCACACAAGTTTGTGGCCGGCCAGAGTGGCCGAGCGATTCTAGGCGCTACAGTCTGGAACCGCGCGATCGCTAAGGTCGCAGGTTCGAATCCTGCCTCGGTCATGGAGGTGTGTGATGTCCTTAGGTTAGTTAGGTTCAAGTTGTTCTAAGTTCTAGGGGACTGATGACCTCAGAAGTTAAGTCCCATAGTGCTCAGAGCTATTTGAACCATTTTGTACCGTCTCAGGTTTCCGCTAAAAAACAGTATGTTACTGTTCAATCAGTTTTAAGTGGCTTGCTGTTGTGCCCACATCTGCCGACTAACCTCGCGTTCTCGAAAATGACCCCACGCCACAGAGCTCACTTTATCATTGAATTTGAAGCGTTCATCGTGTCTTGCCGGTAATGCCTACATCGCTTTATGGAGCAAACTGTAGCTTGGATTGAATTACATACTACACAGACGATTTATCAGCATTATTTAGTTCACATTGTTGATAATCATCAATGCTTAATTCCTTTGCTGATGACTGTCCAACACCTTTCGCTCTACAGATCACACGTTGCATTTCAGCTTACAAAAATGATTCAAATGGCTCTGAGCACGATGGGACTTAACATCTGAGATCATCAGTCGAACTTAGAACTACTTAAACCTAACTAACCTAAGGACATCACACACATCCATGCCCAAGTCTGGACTCGAACCTGCGACCGTAGCAGCAGTGCGGTTCCGGACTGAAGCGCCTAGAACCGCTCGGTTACATCGGCCGGCAGTTTGTTTTGACAGTGTCCATTTTTACTCTCAGTACTATGAATTCTATAACAACGTCCCCCCATAACCCATCTTTCATCAAACAAACATTCTCTTTGTTGTCACACTAGACGCCATTAATGTTATCATCAGGACAACCCGAAGACCGAGCGAGATGGCGCAGTGGTAGCACACTGGACTCGCATTCGGGAGGACGACGGTTCAATCCCGCGTCCGGCCATCCTGATTTAGGTTTTTCGTGATTTCCCTAAATCGCTCCAGGCAAATGCTGGGATGGTTCCTTTGAAAGGGCACGGCCGACTTCCTTCCCTAATCCGATGAGACCGATGACCTCGCTGTTTGGTCTCTTCCCACAACCAACCAACCCGAAGTGTCAAACCATCTACGCACATCACTTTTACATTATCATGATATATTAAACTTAAATGTTTATTTGACACTACAATAGTGGAGCCATAGTCACTTTCTATAAAAAATTTTCTTTAAAAAGAAAGGGTTTCATTACCGGTTTCAACGAACTACGTCGTCATTATCAAATGCAGAACATCAGTTGGAGAATCTATAATGGGAATCACGACCCTACATCTGACAAAAATTACAAGAAATAATGAGACCAGACTAGTAATTTTCGTCAGATGTATGGTCATAATCCCCATTATATATTCTCCAACTGATGTTTTACAGTTGAAAATTACGACTTAGTTCGTTGAAACCGCTAATGTAACCCTTTCTTTTTAAAGAAAAATTTTTATAGACGGTGACTATGGCTTCACTATTGCAGTGTCAAATAAACATTTAAGTAATGCTTTAGCCACGCTCCTTACGTCAGTCATGTCGGAATATGGAATATATTAACCTATCCGTGCATTTAACACACTTTAACACTTTTTAGCAAATTCTTCAACGTATTCTCATAGTGGAAATTTACAAGTAGTGTCTTAGAAATATCTACTGTAGTTATTCCTTCAGCTATGGGTTTGTCGAAAGCAACGTTAAGGCTACTTAAATCAATAGCAACCAGTTTCTCTTTAAATACGACACTGTGCTTGAAATTCGGTCTTGTAATCAGAGCACCAGTTTCACGTATACTGTAGTTTAGAGCCATTTTCGAGAAGGTAGACCTGGTCATCACATATGTGCCCAACAAGGAGTGATGTAAAACTGATTTAGTAACAACCTGCTGGATACATACAGAGTACTGACATTGTAAGATCATGGTTGTAGATGTGTTACGAAACTGTAATAGTATTTTGAACCTGCATGGCAGACAAAATATTCTATTCGTCCATGCATGTATACAACTGCCCATCATAGTTTTGTGAACTGGATTACTTTGTAAGAGACTGCGTTGCACACGCTGTATAAGGATTTCCTAGTGTGCAGACACGCGATGTATATGCTTCTTCCAATTTACGTGGTAGGTAATTATGCACTTTCCATTACCACTCGATAAGAGTTATGTCACTATAGCTGCAGGAAGCTGTCTGATTGGCTTACTTTAAAAAAAAGGGGGGGACTGGGGTTTAGGGAGGAAATGCGAAATGTAATTGGATGAGATGTGATTGAGAGGACTAAATATGTGTAACAGGTGGCTTAGAAGATCTCTGACTGTCAATTTCCTAAAAATGGGTTTGACTTAGAAAAGGAAAGGATAGGGGGAGGGGCGTGGTTTAGCAATGGTGGAACGTTGGGAGGGGGAGGGAAAGCGGGAGTTTCAGGTCATACACGATGCTCGTGTGAAATCTCCCTGATTTCCAAATGCAATCAAAAATCTATGAGACATAGATACTCGCAGCCTGCGGCTTCATGTAAAGCAAGTCAAAAAGTTGTATGTAGATTTTTCCTGAGCCATCACTTTTTTTTTTTTTTTGTTCAGTTCCTACATAATTACCAGAAACAACTAGATTAAGGCTTGATATGAGAAGTTGTTAACCACTTGGAGTGTAAACAGTCTTGTCCTCGCAGAAAACGCAAATCTGATGAAATGGCAGAGGAAGCACGAGACACTTTCCAAAAAAGCTCATCGAAGTCAGTTCCCCTAGCATCACGAGAGCTAGATATTCCTCGCTCAACAGTACAAAAGGTGCTGCTTAAACGACTTTGATTGCACCCTTACAAAGTTTAAATTGTGCAAGCAATGAAGTGAGATGGCTTGTAGCTTCGCCAAGGATTTGCTAGTGAGGTACTGGACCGTATCGGGCAAAACCCAAACTATCTAGGTAATGTCGTTTCCTCCGACAAGGCAACCTTTCACACGCGAGGAGGTTAATCGACACAACATTTCGATCAGTGCTTTGCGAAACCTTCACACTTTTTGAAAACGTCTCAGAGACAGCGGAAAGGTGAATGTGTGGCGTGCGCTGATGAAAAACAAATTTTTTTCTTCGTAGAGGAAACAGCAACAGGAACAGTTTATCTGGACATGATTAAGCAATTTGTTGTCCCTCAGCTTTTTCCCCTTCAGTTAAATGTGATTTTCTATCAGTACTGTGCACTACGCAATGGAGTTCATATGTTCGTGACTTCCTAGACTTACTATTTCCACAGCGATAAATAGGACGTGCTAACCATGATCTCCGGGCATAATCTCTGTGGACTGTTTCACGTAGGCTTATGTTGAAGACAATCTGTACGCCCATCTGTACGTGACTTTGGCGATCCCCGCAGAAGAATTACAAATACAGTACTCTCCATCACCCCAGACTTGCATGTGCCCACATGGGTTCAGACAGAGTATTGTCTAGACATTTTACGGGCTACGAAAGGAGCTCATGTAGAAGAGAATTAGTTTTTTGTGCATAACATTGAGTTTTTTACATGATGCGCAAAGTGAAATAATTTACGCCTTAGTTTTTCGGGTTCTGTACCTCAAGCGATAAAAATGGACCCGTTATGGGACCACTTTGTTGGCTGTCTATCTAACCGCCTGTTAAGATTCCTTTCTCTCAGGAACAGGTAACGGTACGAAATTGAAATGTATGCCAAATACTAAGATCTACGGTTTTCGGCCGTGTAAAACGTTTAAGCTTCTAAGTTAGTGCAGTGAAAAGATACGGCCGTCTCTGTCACATATTTTGATACATGCGAATTCACTCATCCAATCTGTTTATCCACACTGAGGTGACAAAAGTCGTGGGATAGCTAACACCACGACATCGCCTGCAGCGCCTCTACCGGGCTCGTGACCATATCGGCTGGATCCTAGACGACTGGAAAACCGTAACCTGGTCAGATGAGTCTTGATTTCAGTTGGTAAGAACTGATGGTAGGGTGTGAGTGCGCCGCAGACACCACGAAATCATGGACCCAAGTAGTCAACAAGGCACCACTATGAAAGCTGCTGGTTGCTCCATAATAGTGTGGGCTGTGTTTACGAGTTCACTGGTCCAACTGAACCGATAATTGATTGGAAATGATTGCGTTCAGGTACTATGAGTCTATTAACAGCCATTCGTGGATGTCATGTTGCCAAACAACTGTGGAATTTTTGTGGATGACAGTCCGTCATGTCACTGGCCCACAATTGTTCGCGATTGATTTGGAGAACATCCTAGACAGTCCGGGCGAATTATCTGGCCATCCAGATCGCACTTACCTGAATACTATCGAAAATTTGTGGGACATAATCGAGAGGTCAGTTCGTGCACCAAATACTGCACCGGCAACAGTTTCGCAATTATGGTCGGCTACAGAGGCAGCATGGCTCAATATTTCTGCAGGGTACTCCCAACGACTTGCTTACTTCATGTTACATCTAGCTGCTGCACTAAGCCGGGCAATAGGAGGTCCTACACGATATCGGGACGTATTCCTTGACTTTTGTCACCTCAGTCTATTTACAAAATAAAGTTTGTGCGGAACCTGCAGAGCGAAATTCCTACTCGTACTTGTCCGGGCTGTATTTTATCCAAAGTCAATATTGCATTTCTACTACGGTGTCGTAAGTTTGTGAGCTGCATACTTCTACTGCTCGAGTAAATTGCTTCTGCTTATTAGCCAGTACCTCTTGCTCCACATTACACAAACAGCTTTCACATTTCCTTTCATTTCTATAATGACACATTCATTACTAGGACGATTTTCATTGGGTACTGCAACACAATTCATACAACCAAGCTTTTTACTACAGCCCAATATCCTCATCCTTATGGAAGCTGCAGCGCTGGAATAAAATCTCTGTTGTCGATGAACCGTAACTTTCCAGTAACTTACAGATGAGCTCAGGCTTCTGGTTTGTGTTTTCTCGACTAAACCTTACAGTTTTAACTCTTATTATGGTTTAATAGATAGCTGGTGCACAAAGGCGGGATGTATGCACAGTTACAACGTTGACCAAAGAATAAAACTGAGGGAACTTAACAATTTCGGAGTTCTATGTATACACATGGGTACACTCAAAATAACAAAAGAGCTAATAAAAATAAATTTATTTAAAAACGAGAAAACAGAAAATTTATTTTATCTTGTATATAGACAAAATAAATAATCGTAGCTGTCAGTGTGGAAACTACGAATAGGACTGTTACAATGGTTCTCATTAGAACTAAGAAAAAGTCACCAAAATTATAAAGATGGTTACTGTTTTGTATTTCAATTTGTTAGTTGATGTGCCTGTTTGAGTTTTAAAATGATTAAATATTTCTACGTCTTCTAGAATATTCATTTGCTTCACATGCTTTGCATGATGAAAGGTGTGGAGCTTATTGTCAATATTTCCGGACGTGTATTTGTTGCTTACGAAATGTATCGCGAATGCACTTGGTTTATTTTCGTTAGAATTCGTCTGTTCTTTCAGTCGAATCCGAAAGTTCCTTCTAGTTTGCTTGATGTATAAAATGTGACTATCATCACATCCAGTTTTACAAAAATGGCTCTGAGCACTATGCGACTTAACTTCTGAGGTCATCAGTCGCCTAGAACTTAGAACTAATCCTGCATAAACATCGTACGTTCCAGCAGGTATTTATCAGCCAAGCTGGGGATGATGCGATTCTGTAACATATCGGCGTACCTCTCACCCGTCACGGTAGCAGTTACAAAACCAGAATCACGCATTTCCACGAAGAAAAAAGGCCCGATAACGGTAGATGTGGTAAATCCAACCCATACCGTGACTCTCTCGTCGTGCAGTGGAGTTTCCACGACAGTTCTAGGATTTTCGGTAGCCGAAATTCTGCAGTTGTGGGCGTCGACAGACCCTCGGAGCATGAAATGAGCTTCGTCGGTCCGCAACACGTTACTCAACCAATCGTCATCTTCCGCCATCTTTTGAAACGCCCACACCGCAAATGCCCTCCGCTTCACTAAATCGCCAGGTAAAAGTTCATGATGATGATGGATTTTGTACTGATAGTATCGGAGGATACGCCTAAGTGCCAACCAAACAGTAGTGTATGGAATGCCGGTGCGACGTGCGACTGCACGAGAGCTGACTTCCCCGTGCGTAGACGAACCCGCTACAGTGTCCATTTCTTCCTGAATTGTCTCAGCAGCATTACGCCTTGTGCTCGGTCGGCCACTACGGGGTCTATCGTCTAAACAACCCGTGGCTTCGAACTTCGAAATCATTCTCGCCACAGCTGCATTTGTCAACGGACCTTTACCCGTTCGAATCCCCTTCCTATGGCGATAAGATCGTAACGCTGAATTAGCACATTCCCCATTCTGATAATTCAGCTTCACTAAAAGCGCCTTGTCAGGTAACGTCAACATGCTGCGACTGCGGGCACATCTGGTTCTCTCTCTCATTACAGCTCCTTTTATACACGATTGTCATGCGGAGTCACTGACGTTTTGCTGTCCAGCGCCATCTGTCTGACATTTTGTGAACTTTTTTTTTTGTTCTAATAAAACCCCATGTCATTCCAAGCATGTGTGTCAATTCCGTGGATTATTAAGTTTTCAAATTTATACTGACTTTTTGATCACCCGGTACTTTCGCGATGTACTGTAATCCTAACGCCCCAAGCAGCCACTGCAATGTGGGTAGTTAAACTATTGGCACACCTGTTTCTATACCACAAACACCACGGTAGTGGCGCCATGGCCAGGTCTTCGCTATGTCGGCTGATGTTATAACGATGTCATCATTTCCCTTACACTATTCGGTATCTGGAATCTACAGACTCTAATGCATTCACGTGGTCCTGCGCGTCGCGTCGCCGTGAGGCTGTACCCGCATCGCCGACTCAGCTGTGCGGTCCAGAGGAATTCAGGGGCACACGAGAGCGCGGCCGCGCGGCCAGCCACCGGCGTTCTTGCCGGAGCCGGATCGAGGTCTTGCTTCTTTTTGCTCCTCCTCCCGGAATCTCGGCGGTCAGCACTCGGTTGGAGGGCTGCCTTCTGGGATGGACGCCGCCGCAGCAGCATCAGCAGCAGCTTGTACAGTCAGGGTTATAAGTGATATCTAGCGATGTGTTACGATCTGCCATAATTGCAGATTTCTGTGGTAATTATTCAATATCCGGCAGACGTGGAGGCACTGGGGACGGCCAGCCAGTCACCCCCGTATAAGATGACTCTAGTCCGTGTAAATGGTGCAAAACTGATGCCAGGTGGTCTTTCGACACTCCACCGCCGACGTAAGGCATGGCAGCGAAGTGGTATGTACACGAGCGTCAGCTCTATGTGGTCAGCGCAATAAGACGGATCCACGAGGAGCAGTGTCGTGTTTGGACGTGTCCATGAGCACACCATAAAAGAAGTCTTCTGATTTGTCGGTGTATCAACGTGGACTGTTCAGTATGTCGACAAGCACTGGTATGCCAAACGGAGCCATGTAACATGAACTAAGAATAGTGGTCGTAAGAAGATCCTGAACTGACAAGGACAGGAGATGTGTGTCGTCAGTGACAATCGGTCAAATGCATGAATTGCTGCTAAATATCGTGGTCCAATAGCCCGCCAAATCACTCACTCTTAATCACATAGAAAATAATTGCGACAATTTGGAACAGCGGGTGAAATTTAGCAGTCACCATCCTTGCAGTTTGGTAACTCTATACGGTCTAATGGGTAGATCACATAACTAATGAGGAGGTATTGAATAGAATTGAGGAGAAGAGGAGTTTGTGGCACAACTTGACAAGAAGAAGGGACCGGTTGGTAGGACATGTTCTGAGGCATCAAGGGATCACCAATTTAGCATTGGAGGGCAGCGTGGAGGGTAAAAATCGTAGAGGGAGACCAAGAGATGAATACACTAAGCAGATTCAGAAGGATGTAGGTTGCAGTAAGTACGGGGAGATGAAGAAGCTTGCACAGGATAGAGTAGCATGGAGAGCTGCATCAAACGAGTCTCAGGACTGAAGACAACAACAACATACGGTCTAATAATGAAATGCTGTATACGTCATGCATGGAGAAAATTCCAGACTTACTTCCTCGCCGGCCTTGACCAAACGACATGTTTCGAGGAAGGAATCTATGATTGCCGCAACCAAAGATTACTAACTATAAGTGTGCGGTTAACCATCGTGAATGATACGTGTTTACAGATAATGTATATGATAATTTTTTTCATCTTGATTATATGATATCTTGTGAAACGACGGCAGCCAGCTTCTATTATTCAAAATCATTTAAATTATAATAACCATATTTGATGCTTCTGTGGGCGCCATGGCTCGTATTAAGTTATTCTGTCGTAATGTTCACATAATTTCTCATGTGGAAAATGGAAAATACGTTAATTTGTAATATACAGGGGGAATTACATTCAGCTGAAGAAGCACATACTGAAAATGTTTTCACTTCGTGCAAAATAAACCTAAAGCAAGGTTGCGGATGCAAACCCTGCTTTTATGGCAGCCACAGAAGACATTACATAACGCAATATGTCGTGTTATGTCGTGTTTAACCTTAAAAGTGAGTCCTACTGTGGCGTGATTTTATTACTAAAGCGAACATCTGTGCATCAGTCATTTACGTTTTCTTTTAAAGGTTGATCGTTCCATTGGTAGACAGGCAGTCATGCCTTGCAGGAGGGTTGAGGAAAGAATCAAGCATGAATTTTGCCAAAAGGATCCCACTATTCGTGGGGAAAAATATTTTTCTGCTATAAAAAGCACTGTATTTGAATCAACTTTCTCGAGTGCGAATCCTAACTTGCAATTGGGGTAGGGGAGGGTGTGAAAGAGTGAAAGCGGAGAAATGTACATTAAAATTAAAGACTTAAGGTGCTAGCTATCCACGCTTATCAAGAAGACCGGCAGTATAATAGCTTGTTTTCTTTTCGTCGTAAAAGAGGTGTCGTAGTAATTCATCTTCTGTGAATGCTACGGAACACCACACCAGTCCTTCGACTAATATGCGTTGAGTGTGTACATTTAGGTGTTTCATTTGGTTTGTTTTTGTCTGGTTTATAGCTACTCCGCCAGCTCTAGCAATAAAGACAAATTAACCCAAATTAAATCTCAGTTGTTTTCAGAGGCAAAATTACAGGTAGCGATACATGACAGAGACAGAAGTAAGCAGCTGCTGGAATGCACCTTGTGTTATACACCGGAAAGAGCTTTGAAGATAAAATGGAGAGCCCATAATTCCCCTAAGTAAGCGTGCAAAATATATGCACTAGCATATTTAATCACTCCGAAATTACTGTGTATTATTTCTCAACACATACTACTGTAAGTGTTCAAACTTCCCAGTATACTTATTAGCCTGGACGAAGGTTTATTAACCAGCTGTTACTTGTTGACGGCCATATTATGATGAGATGTGCTATCTGAGTCCGGAATTAGCAAGATACCACTACTCTAAACCGCTAGAATGGTTTCGAGCAAGCATCGAGTTCAAGTCACATCCCGGATATCTTAGTTTTGACTTTCCATACATTCACCTATATCCAGGACTCATCATATGACAAAGCCATGAGAAATGCCTCCTGCCCACGATTTTCCAATGCACGTAGTACCACGCCTCTAACGATGATGCTTATGGTGATGGTGGTGATAAGATAATGAGATTAAAAAATCCAGCTAAATATTCTTAAATGCAAGATGTCCACAAAAGAGCGATTTAGGCCTCTAAATCATGAAAACAAGATCAAAAATATTTCCTAAACAGTCGTGTAAATATCTTATTTGTCTTGAGTATGATTTGTTTTGTGACGATGCTAAATATATCAACAACAAAAACAAAATGACGTGAAAGATACAGATTACTTTACTCGAAGGAGACTGTGCTGAAATATAATGGCACCATTATTACTTCTCATTAATAAAATATGCTTTAAGAATAGCAGAAAAACTCTTATCTAAAATACCATGCCAAATACTAATGAATGACACAGCTCTTATCTGAGCCCGAGTTGTAAAAATTTGTCTCTACAAGAAACTTTGGGATTTAAAGATGTCGATTAAAACAAAATGACAGCCGATCTTCACAGAGAATACTGTGATGGTTTGTGTTTGTCTTCCTGTCACAAGCGTTGTACCAAATGGAGACAGTCCAGGTCTCCTAAACATTGTAAAATGAAAATAAGAGTAGTGCTGCCATAAACTGTGCTTCATATGACTGACGAGAAATGGGAGGTGCTCACAGGCAGCACAAGTGACCAGATTTATTTTAAATTTTCTCGCTCGTCCACTACATTGCACGATGTTTTACATCAGGTATGAAGTACGTACACATAGAAAACTTATAGAAACGGCAGGTTATTGTTTTCATTCGCTAGTTTAGTTACAAAAGTATTTCCCCATAATGTTTATCGTTAACTGAGTAATGTGGGGTGCTATTTGCTTCCCTGCACTTCGCAACAAATTCATCCGACACAAACAACCATGAATTACAGAACTAGTGCTGGAGTATTATGTCACGAACAAGTACTCGCATTTTGTGTTACGTTTCCAGGCTTATTAATTCCTGTAGTTGAAAATAATAGTTAATAAGAAGCTAACCCTCAAGTAAGACTTGATGTATGTTCCAGAGTCGTAGTCACTTCAGAGTTAACGGAAGAACAACAGCATCACATACTGAATTCATCAATTACTGCTCAGGACGATGCCTGCCTACGAGACAAGTGCCTCTGGCGCTTCGAGGACTGGTGTTGTTAAGAACCCACAGGTTTGCCGACTTGTTTGTCCATCTGATAGCAATTTACACGTCGTTCATAACCCAAAAGTTGGGAATCGGCCAGTCTAAAAAATAGATTTTAAAATCCGATGATCGTAAACAATTGATTTAGTTTTGCAGATTAGTGAGGAAATTTACCGCCGAATAGTCAAAGGGAACATCTCAGCATTCACTAAAAGTTTTGCACAGAAACCCAGCAAAACTGGGCTCTATTGTAACACAACAGACGGACCAGAATTGCGTCAAAGTCAATTGCATAGTCATAGTAGAAGAGACACGAGAAACCTGCATTAATGTACCAGGTGAGGCGCTAGTGAAGTGGTTTCTCATTGGGCTATATATATATGTCGAGTGGATGCCCTTGGTGAGAGTTTTTACGCTGATATGCATAAGAGAAAGGGATAGGTAGGAACCAGGTGCCGACACGAGCCGCCTTCTTTCGGATAACACCAAGGATATGCCGAAATTAGAGTCCTCATTCTAAGAACGAATCACCACGAATAGTGGCACAGAAAATAAGGTTTGGAATTTAACAGAGTACTTTGACGTAACCTATGATGATCAGGATGTGTACGTTAACACATCTCCTCCCCTTGCCATGGCCAGCAACGAAAATTTATACCATAATAAACAATTTTTATGAACGGCATCTCTGTATCAAACGCCATCGCAGTAACTTGCTTTGAAACTCTCAGCTATTAGGGCAACACAAAAATAGGTATCCACCCTACATCGCAACTAAAATCACGTATATTTGCTTCTACGTTTTTTGGAATTTCCTTTCGCGCTGTTGCAGAGTTAGCGAGAAACAAGGAAGATTCTTATTTTATTCTGGCTGCACAACTTGCGCGTCTTCCTTACTCGAAAATGTAGACTTACTTTGCTTCCCCAAACATGTATCAACACTGCTGTGTCTAGCTTAAGGAGCTGCTGTTTTCTGTTATTAATACTAAAAAAATAAATAAGTAAAAATAAGTAAGTAAAAAAAAAGTAACTGGACAAATAAGTCATCCGCAAAATCTGCCCTTGATAATGGCCTCCCTTCGACTAGGAGGAAAGCACTCAAGTTTCTTCAGGTATGTAACATCCAGCTCAAGCCCCTCACTGAAGATGGGATCCCCTAAAGATACCATACTGGACGGACATTGATTGCTACGTTTCACCGACTGTGAATAGAACCAGATATTTTGTATAGAGTTGAAATCAAGTGGACAGCTCGAAATTTCATTCATGTGTTCTGTGGTCACAGTCGCGCACAGTGGGCCAGAATCCTGAAAAGCCGGCCGAAGTGGCCGAGCAGTTCTAGGTGCTACAGTCTGGCACCACGCGACCGCTACGGTCGCAGGTTAGAATCCTGCCTCGGGCATGGATGTGTGTGATGCCCTTACGTTAGTTAGGTTTAAGTAGTTCTAAGTTCTAGGGGACTGAGAACCTCAGAAGTTAAGTCCCATAGTGCTCAGAGCCATTTGAACCATTTTTGAAATCAAGTGATATAGCGAGAGAGTCGAGTCGCGAAACGCTGCTTGATTGATCGTAAAACTAGGTACGTATGCGTGGCCAGCTACTAACACAACTGTTGCCATATTAGACGCTGGATGCGTGCAAACATACATTGAGGTGAGAGAAAGTCATGGGATAGCGAAATGCACGTATTAAAATGGTGGCAGTATCACGCACGCGAGATATGGAAGGGCAGTGCATTAATAGAACTTTCATATGTACTCAGGTGATTCATATGAAATGGCCGCACGATGGGAATTAACAGACTTTGAATGCGGAATGGTAGTTGGAGCTATAAACGTGGGAAATTCCAGTTCGGAAATCAATAGGGAATTCAGTATTTCGAGATCCACAGTGTAAAGAGTGTCGAGAACACCAAATTTCAAGCATCCGATCTCACCGTGGACAACCTAGTGGCCAACGGTCTTAACGGCAGAGAGTAGCGGCGTTTGCGTAGAGTTGTCAGTGCTTAGAGACAAGAAGCACTACGAGTTGAATATCTCATTAGGCCTTGCATACTTTGGAAAGAGGCAAAATCGCGATTCGCTACTGTCGAGTTTGTCTGTAGTTCGGCGCACTGAGGACGTGCAGTTTCATGTGCAGCTGTGAACAAAACCTTTGTGCGAGACGCCCCACTCCGTGTAACTATTGTGGACTGTTCTGTCGGCGATGTTCGCTCGGAAATCTCTTCAAATGGATTTGCATTCACCAACAGCATCAAACCCTGTCGTGTTTGAAACTGTCTGTCATCGACAAGGCGAGATTCTTGTCGTCGGTCGCTGTCCGCTGGGTCTTTTTACGGCTATTTGTCTCACGCCGTGTTACATGGATGAGAGTTGTACTCCATCCTCAGATACGCTGGGCAGTCGGCTTTGTTAAACCAATATATGAGGCAACTACAGTCCCAGTGTGGTCATGGGCACGTCCATACACAATAGCTCCTTTCCGTCATTCTGTCAGGTCGTCCCTTCTTGCAGCACTAATTGCATAAAATTAGCTGCGATGACTTTCTGCAGCTATCGAGGGTCTCATGGCCACCTGGTACCACTTCCACACCAGCTGCAGAGCTCCGAAGCTGTTTTTCAAATGGCTCTGAGCACTATGGGACTCAACATCTGAGGTCATCAGTCCCCTAGAACTGAGAACTACTTAAACCTAACTAACCTAAGGACATCACATACATCCATGCCCGAGGCAGGTTTCGAACCTGCGAGCGTAGCAGTCACGCGGTTCCGGACTGAAGTGCCTAGAACCGCACGGCCACCACGGCCGGCGAAGCTTTTTTTCGGGAGGTTACTAATACCTGGTCCTGCGAGCATCTGTAATAGGCATTTGTTTTTCTACTCTTGTTTTGAAATCTTGCTTTCTGTAACGCTCGTCGGTATGCATGCATCCAAAACGCCACGTATAAAAACGCGATTTTCCAGTGCTCGTACATCAGGTTATGCTGGTGATAAAAAAAGGCAGGGGAAAGTGTTTTGGATAGTCCTTGGGCTAGGGATCATTAGTATTCCCAACAGAAGGATCGTCTTAGTGCGACTACCCTACAGTGCACGGTCAAAGTATCAAAATTACACGCTTCTTCCTACTTAGGCAAATGGAAATCGGTTGATGTGGTTCTACTGCGGGCTTGATGAGACTTATGGAGGCAACGCTAATCAAAGGTGGTTCCCCCAAAAAATGACATTTTACTATATTTTCGCCGTCACCAGCGGAACCAAAACTCAGCTGAGTATTCCAAGATGGCTACGCACAGAAAATGGCTAAATTTTTTTGTGGTGTATTCCTAAGATTTCGATCTCCATAAAAACTCGAAAATTTTCTAATATCTTCATCCGTTTCCAAGATACAGAGGTTCACAATTACCCTATTTCTACACGTAAAATCCGGGGTGAGGCGCGATCTAAGTAATAAGTAGCTGAAGCAAATTGATCAAACCTTAACGGTATGTTCTGTAGCCATTTATCTCGAAAAACCATCTCCCAGTTTCCAAAAATCTTTAGCCGTTATTGAGAAACACCCCAAAAATTGTTTTTTTGGTAACCGAAACTCAGCCGCAGATTCCGAAACGGCTATGCGCCGCAAACAGCTGGAATTTTTCCTGATGTCAAAAAAACTTGAAATACTTTTCTTATCTTTATCCGTTGCCGAACTACAGTGGTTTAACGTTACCCCACTTGTACACGTAAAATCCGGTTTGATGTATTACGGAGAAATATGATGTTAAGGGTCTCTGTTTTCGTCTGGGAATTCCATGTTGTAGCACTCAAGCATATACATTTTTTTTTTTTTTTTTTTGCTTGTAAAATCCGGTGCGAGGCGTAAAATTAGTTTTGCGATATTTCACTTTCACTTATGTAAACTATCTAAATTTTACTGATCAATATATTTCTTTTCAAATGAGTTACATGGCCTGCTGCAGCACTCAAAAGAAGAGAAGCAGAGGAAAAATGCTCCTCTCGGAGCACAAAAAATGCGAATATGTTCCAGTTTGTTTAAAAGTTTCTGACTGAAAAGTGAGGTACCAGTTGCGTCACTCTGTCTTCCTCAGCACCTTTAACTAGTTTTCCAAAAATTTGTGCATGCGAAAATATTCGTGCTTTTTTATGCTGAGAGAGAAGAAGACCGTGGTAATGGCAGAGAGACGGAAAAGTAGTAAATATTGGAAGATAGTAGATAGCGGTTGTGTCACACAAAGAGGGAAGGAGATAATGACAGTGCGACAGAAAGAGACGGACACAGTGGCAGTGGGACGTAGTTGACAGTGAAAGAACAATGCTAGAAAAAGCGTGAAGGAGACAGAGCTAGGGGGAGGGAACGAATGAAGAGGAAGTGGGCGAGAGCAAGTGACAATGAGAGATGAGTATGTGACAATGAGGAAGAGAGAGATAGTGACAGTGAGAAGAGGCCGGAGTAGTAGGAAGGAAGAAAGGAAGGAATGAGATATTAGCAGTAAGAGAGGGCAAGACAAAGACAGTGATAGTGATAGAGGAGGCTTTAGTAGTACGACCGTACGACAGAACGAACGGGACTGTGCCCGTCACACAGGTGACAATGACAGAGAGACGCCAAGAGATAATGAAATGACAATGAGTTGGGCTGAATGAATGACTTGGAATGGACAAGTGGGAGTGGATGAGTATGAGCTACTTACAGCGATGGACTAGTGGGTGTGAGTAAGTTATAGTTATGGGAGCTTGAGATGAGTTGCATGTTAAAGAAAGAGCGCGTATATGTTTGCATAACAAAATTTTTGGGAAAATTTTTAAAGGTGCTGAGGTATGTAGAATCAGGAGGCAATTTTTAACCCACTTCTCAGTAAGAGTCTTTGAAACAAACAAGAACATTTTCGAATTTTTTGCTCCTTGATAAGAGCATTTTTCTCTGGTGGTATAATACGTGCTTTGCTGTATGTAGAGCTTTTTAATGATTAAGTATACAATATTTCGTAATTAAAAATGCAGCCACTCCGAATGTCTGACGGCAGTGTGATAGCAAGTTTGAAAAAGGTTAAGAAATACTGTAGTGTTAAAGAGTAGTTAGCGTGGCAATCCACTAGAGTGTTTGGTGTGTGTATGTGAGGAGGAAGCCGTCGTATGGTGCAGCAAATGGCCCGAGAGGTGGGTTCGCGCCGCTGCGCGCGGCGCGGCCGGCTGTGGTTTGTATGTACACAGGAGGCCACGGCGGCTGCCCAAGGCCGGTCACCCGAGGCCACGAACCTGTTCTGCTCTCTTCTCCACTCCTCTGCCGCCTGCCGCCAGACACCTACCACCTACCAGCGCCAGCGCCACATAAACACATGTACGACCCCAAGTGTCAACGCACTTTGCCTTTAATCCATTCAAGGAGCAAAGTACCGACGGGAGATGTCAAGACGTATCGGCGGCGAAATCGGCATAAACGGGGTTTCCACCACACTCTGTCCATTGTCCCGTAAATATAAGTTATTGTTTCAAGATTTGTTCTGTCACGTTGGAAATTCGACAGTCAATCAAATCATATTTGTTCGACTAAGAGCTAGGTATTGCAGCACAGGCCACACTTTTTTTTTACGATAAATTACTTTGACACAGATCAGAATAAGGACACATTAGAGACAAAAGTTGTGAAGTACACTTTCACATGTCACAAGTATCATCTGTGAATAACAGATTTTAAAAGAGAAAGGAAAGAGGAGCTTTTGCAAACGTAAAAAAAGGACACGAAAGAAGACTTAAGAATACTATTTTGTCATCCGTTCCATCCAAACACCTTGTAACAAAAGTAACACATACAAGAGAAGTTTGCACACAGCTGGTATTGGGATTTCAAATTTTTCTCTGACGTTCTTCAAATCTGATACAGTGATCAGCCAGAACATTATGACCACCGACCGACTATCGATATAACCCCGTCCAGGCGATAGCAGCGTCACCTGGCGAGGAATGACTGTTAGCCAGACACACGCACGGTGCATTTAGTATCAGTGACCGTGCTGTCCGTGTGTAGAATGGAAATGGAGTGCGATCTATCTAAGTTTGATTGAGGGCAAATTGTAATGGCTCGGGGGCACGGGACCGACATTTCGGAAACTGCACGATCTGTCGGGTATTTGAGGGGTGCTGTGGTGTCTCCAGCGAGTGAAACCACGTCCAGCAGTCGTGGGGTTGGGCAGCCACCCCTCATTGCATATGCCGGACGTCCTAGACTGGGCAGACTGGTAAAAAAGGACAGGCGGTGAACTCTGGCGGAACTAACATCAAACTTTAATGCTGGGCGGAGTACAAGTGTGTCTGAACACACAGTGTACCGAAGACCCCTAACGATGGGCCTCCGCTGTCGATGACCCATGTATGATATTAATACCACCACATTGGCAACTGTGACTGAATCGGCACTGGACGTTGGCGCGGTGGCAGAGCTTTGCATCGTCTGATGAATCCCCATACCTCCTTCATCATGCCGATGGGAGGGCGCGAACCCTTCGTCTTCCAGGAAAACAGGTCCTTCTTGACACCAGTACTGGGGGACGGAGAAATACTGGCGGCGACTCTATTATGCTCTGGGCATCCATGGGTCCAGTGGCGCCCGTGGAAGGCACCATGACGCCCAAGAAGTATCGTGCACTGGTTGCAGGCCGCGTACACCCCTTAATGACTACCGTGTTTCCTGAGGCAGTGGCATTTTTCAGCAACATAATGTATCATATCGCAAGGCCTGGAGTGTGATGGAGCGGTTCGGGGAACACAGAGGCGAGTTCCAACTGATGTGCTGGCCCGACAACTCGCCAGATCTGAAACCGATCGAACACATCTGGGTTGGTTCAAATGGCTCTGAGCACTATGGGACTTAACAGTTATGGTCATCAGTCCTCTAGAACTTAGAACTACTTAAACCTAACCAACCTAAGGACAGCACACAACACCCAGCCATCACGAGGCAGAGAAAATCCCTGACCCCGCCGGGAATCGAACCCGGGAACCCGGGCGTGGGAAGCGAGAACGCTACCGCACGACCACGAGATGCGGGCGAACACATCTGGGATGTGATTGAACGTGGCGTCAGACCTCATGCCCCCTCCCCCTCGCCGCGCCCGGAATTTACTGGAATTAGGTGGCTTGTGTGTGCAGATATGGTACCAGTACCCTCCAGTCACCTACCAAGACCTCACTGCTTCCAGGCCATGACGCGTCATCGATGTTATCCGTGCCAAACGTTGACATACCGGCTATTAGGTAGGCGGTCATAATGTTTTGGCTGATCAGTGTATTTAGTAATGTCATGAAATTGTTTTAAATTTGTCCTTTTACAGAATGTCTGTGATTTTAAATATTATGCTTAAGTACACGAGCCAACAGCACAACATTTAAATACAAACTAAATAAACAGTAAGTAAACAGAAACACTGCAAATCTAGTTTCAAATATCGATGAACTAAGCACTTCCCCAAGCGTAGATTTCTATAAATTTAGCAGAATGTTGTGTAGGTACCTATAACGTTTACCTGTATAGAAAAACGAAATGCATTAATTCATATAAGCAACAGCTGAATGCGCCAATGGTATATTAACTCGTACTATGACGCATTCATGTAAATTGAGAGGGCCGCGAAAATATTAAAAACACTAAACTTCAACTTTTTTCAACACCACCTTTCTTGTTTTAATGATGGTAACTTAGCTCTTCTGTTCTCGTCCGCCGTGGTATACGGACGTATCTTGTTTTATATGTGCCTCACAAATAAAAAGTGGATAGCTCGTGGAAGAAAAATATTTTATTTCTACGAGCTTTAAAGACACCCATTTCCCTCTGTCTGAATCACTAACCATTAGGTTAAATCTTCGGATTCACGAAGATAATCTTCAAGAACGCGACCGCCGCATCACCATTGGTATTGTCGTACTACGAGAAAAAGAGGTAATTATCAATAATAGGAAAAAACTTTCAAAGTTCACTATTCTTAGTTCATGTTACAGAAGATTGAAAGCGGTACCTATCGTCATGTCCTGCAATGCTGCTTTCGTAAAGGAGAAAACATTCGACAGGTGTTATTGATTGTGATGTCGTGATATTTCTCTCTCTCTCTCGCCAAATTAACTGTACTTTTTATACAATGTCCTTGCTTACAAAATAACGGTTAAATGGATAGTTTTTTCCCGGTGCAGAAAATGGCATCACCGGTAGGAAGGGAGAGTGGCAACGAGGTGCAGCGATGTTTTCTTTGTGCAAAGTTTTCTCCAATTCTGCCGTGGTCATATCAAATGGTTCAAATTGCTCTGAGCACCATAACAGCGCCTAGAACCGCTCGGCCACCCCGGCCGGCGTTGCCATATCAGCACAAGATGTAGTTTTATCGCTCTTTCCTGCAAGGAGGAATATTTACATTAAAATTACACAGTAGCTGGAATGCTCCCTTTCTTTCGAGTGGCAAATAACATTAATAACCAAATCTGTGTAGTCCTAGCACGCAGATGTTTCATCAGGACTATCTAAAGAAAATGGAATTAGTATCATAAAGATAATTTCACTGTACGAATCAAAGAGCTCCAGATGCACACTATCTATTGCACAACGCACCAAAAGCTCGTGAAGCATCAGTCATATAAACATTCTTTAACTTGAAATCTCCTTTTTCTCGTTTGCATTAAAATAAATTTACGTTCAGACGTGTTATGCTTTCCTTTGTTTGTTAAAATCATGCTCACTGGATTTTTTCTGGAAAATAAAATTCTGATTTACATACGCTAGAGACCGAGCGAGGTGGCGCAATAGTTAGCACACTGGACTGGCATTCGGGAGGACGACGGTCCAAACTTGCGTCCGGCCATCCTGATATAGAATATCAACTGAATTTGCAATTGCGAATAAGGGCTACCATCAGCTGTAGAATGGAATGACGACAGCGAAAATTGGTGCCGGACGGGACTCGAACCCGGACTTCCCGCTTATTGCAAGCGGTCGCCTTACCATTTGGCTATCCGTGCATGACTCACGGTCAGACCCAAACTTCCATATGTCGTCAACCATGCGTTTACGACCTGTACTATTACATCCATTATGTATATTCCCGTACAGGTCAGACGTTGTACTGATTTAGGTTTTCCGTGATTTCTCTAAATCGCTTCAGGCAAATTCCGGGATGGTTCCTTTGAAAAGGGACGGCCGACTTCCTGCCCCATCTGTCCCTAAACCGATGGGGCCGACGATCTCGCTGTTTGGTCCCCTCCCGCCCATCAACCAAGCAACTTATGCTTGTAGACTTGAAACTGTTCACACCATTTTTTATGGTGGGTTGTTGGTTTGTTGATTTGAGGAGAGGACCAAACAGCAAGGTCATTAGTCCCATTGGATTAGGGAAGGATGGGGAAAGAAGTTGGCTGTGCCCTTTCAAAGGAACGCTCCCGGCATTTGCCTGAAGTGATTTAGGGAAATCACGGAAAACCTTAACAAAGGTAGCCGGATGCGTTTTGAATCATCGTCCTCTCAAATGCGAGTCCAGTGTGCTACCAATGCCCTACCTCTTCAGTTTGTGGTGGACTGTTTCAAATTATCGAGAGGACTTCGAAAGGTCAAACATCTTCCTTGAAGCCTGCATCACACTTCAAAGTAACACAGATATATGATAGTGTTTTTCAACATAGTCACCAAGTATTTATACACATCCATCGGAAAGCACTACCAATCAAAAAAATGGTTCAAATGGCTCCGAGCAACATGGGACTTAACATCTGAGGTCATCAGTCCCCTAGAACTTAGAACTACTTAAACCTAACTAACCTAAGGACATCACACACATCCATGCCCGAGGCAGGACTCGAACCTGTGACCGCAGCAGGCGCGCGGTTCCAGACTGTAGCGCCTAGAACCGCTCGGCCACACGGCCGGCCACTACCAGTCGTTCAGTTCCCTTACAATAGAAATCCGCTTGTTTTTACAGAGCCATTCCAGAACCGCTGTGTGAACGTCCTCATCGTTGGAAAACTTCTTTCCCATGCGATTGCTGCGAATCAGTTCCTCGACTGCATCGACATTGTTATCTGTGGTCGATAATGATGTCCTTCCATCCTGGTCAACATCTCTGATTTGCGTGCGGCCTTGGTGAAATTGTTGGCACCATTTCGCTTTGGCCGGACACGAAATTGCATTTAGTCCATATGCGGCCAGGATTTCAAGGTGAATCTTTGTGCAGCTTACAAATTTTGCCCACAATATTAGTACTGTCCCGAGTGCTCCAACTCTGCAGCAGCAACTGTTGTCCGTGTCACACGAGGACTGTTTCTGCAGGAAGCCCGGAACATGCAGGTCCTTACTCTCTTATTGCTCAATGGTCTTAGCGCAGGACGAAATGTGTACAACTTACTACGAATATATACTTTCTGCGGAACATAGTCACAGAAACAAAGTTGTTGCCAGGCAAGTACATTTAAACAACGTAGTTTGTCACCAGTTTTTGGTACAGAGGCTAACCTAGCGGCCGGCCGCAGTTGGTGAGCGGCTCTAGGCGCCACAGTCTGGAACCGCGCGACCGCTACGGTCGCATGTACGAATCCTGCCTCGGGCATGGATGTGTGCGATGTCCTTAGTTTAGTTAGGCTTAAGTAGTTCTAAGATCTAGGGGACTGATGACCCCAGGAGTTAAGTCCCATAGTGCTCAGAGCCATTTTTTTCACCTAGCGCTCCACACAAGAAAAAGATATCTGATTGTAATGTTAATTGATACAGTGTTGTTATTTGAAGTTGGTCTTGAAAACTATTAAGTGTTGAAATCCATCGAAGATGTCTCAATAACAAATCGAAACAGCTGAGTAATATTTTGGAGTATGGCATGGAATTTAAAGATGCTTATACTTATCCATTACGGATATTTTAGAACCGTGACTGTATATTAATGTAAATAAATTATACACAACTGCAACCAGTCACTTTTTTCATTAATAATGCTTTATTACATTAACCGGTTTTCGAACCCTTTCAGGTTCATCTTCAGATGATTTCGGGAGAATCCGGGAAGTTACATCATTACTGGTAGTAGCATAATGCTGGGTGCTGGTTCTATGGCAGAAAGATGGGTCACTCTTTAATGTATCGCCATGACTGTAGATTATCTGTCGATATGGATGTGAATTTAGTTTTTACTTACTGCGACAGTATAGGCGGCTTTTTACGTATCTGTCTGCCTCCATTTTGATGACCAGAACACTTTCACGCGAACTATATTAGTTCACACTTTAACAGTGACACTTTACCAGCATCCAGCATGCGCTTTACAACTGCTGCTTATAACAAAGATCTTGACAGAGAGATATGGCATAAGCCTACTTTGTACAGAGATGTAATTTGTTGTTCTTTACATGTGTTAAAGTCGATATAAGGGCAAGTTTTTTCATCAGAATGGTGATAACATGAGAGCACTAGAGAAAAAATAATAATAAATTACTACAAGAATAAATTTCAGGTGATCTGTTATGTTATTTCTATTTGTATGTTACATGCAGTTTTTTTTTCTTTTTAGCAATTATCATGTTTGGCACTAACATGAATCCCAAGGAATCAATAATACAGAGTTATTGTATCTGCAGTGAGGTGCAGCTGTCTGTATGACTAGGACCTGTATATTTAAATTAATAACAAATCTTCAGATGAACTGTTGGCTTATTTCTCTTGTTACGTTAACGTGATCTGGAGTATTATCAAGAGCAGATTCTGTTTATTTTAGCTAAAGGTATATACATAAGAGTTAAAGTGATTGTAATGGATTAAAGCTGTTTGAATGGCTGCACATTTAATATTTTAAAAAACCATGAACAAAAATTCTTTAACTGTTGACTTATTTTTATTCTAACATTAGAGTGATCTGGGATATTAGTAAAGGCAGCTTATGTTTGTTCCAGCTAGAATTAATATGTATAAAGTACTGATGTATGTTAGCAATGGAGGGCTTTAACACTTAGAGATATGGTACATGTCTTATTCTGTGGTAGTATATTACATTGACACCAGTGTGGTTAGGATGCAAGGAGAGGGGGGGGGGGGTCATTAGGAGGGGGGGGGGTTGGGGAGCTGGTGTAGGTTTTATTGGGTGGTTACTTGTTTTGAACTAGTAGAGCTTCAAAGTTCTGAAGGAAAAATTTGTTTCTCAGTTCAGTTCGATCATTGAGTAGGTAGTCAGGTGCTGTATTTGTGTAGACAAATATTTCAATTTCTTCAAGAAGGTCAAGTATTGTGCCTTTGTTGGCAAAATGTAGTATTCGGAGATTCTGTTCTATGTTGTTTGCAGAATGATTGTGTTGGGCAAGATGTGAGGCAAAGCTGGACTTGTTCAGGTTGTTAAGACGGAGTGCATCCATGTGTTCTTTAAATCTTGTTGTGAAGCTTCTACCAGTTTGTCCAATGTAGAAGCTTGGACATGAGTTGCAAGTGAGCTTGTACCCACCTGACTTTTGATATTTTTGTATAGTGGTTTTGGTGGTGTGTATGATTTGATTTTGTACTTTGTTGGTGGTGAAGAAACTTATTTTTATGTTGTATGTCTTGAAGAGGTTGGCAATTTGGTGAGAAATCTTCCTTAGGAAAGGCAGGCTAACAAATGTGGTTTTCTTGTTTGTGGGTGGTTGTTCAGCAGTTGGTTGATTTAGTTTTGCTGTATGGATTAGTTTATCTATTATTGCAGGGCTGTACCCATTGGTGGAGACAATTGATTTAATAATTTCTGTTTCTTTTTGTCTTTCATTTGTGTCCATTGGGATTTTCAGCATGCGATTAACCATTGTTCTGAAGAATGCTTTTTTATGTTGGTCTGGATGGCAAGAGGATTTGTGTATGGTAACATTGGTGGTTGTTGGCTTTCTGAAAATTTGAAATTTATGCTTCTGGTTTTTATTTGAGATTGTTAGTACAAGATAGTTAATGCCTTCTGGTGTTTCATGTTCTACTGTGAATTGGATTTTATTGTGTATTTTATTAAGTTCTTTGGCTAGATTATATATTTCTTCTGTTGCTCCATTGAACAGAATGAGTGTGAACTAATATAGTTCGTGTGAAAGTGTTCTGGACATCAAAATGGAGGCAGACAGATACGAAAAAAGCCGCCTATACTGTCGCAGTAAGTAAAAACTAAATTCACATCCACATCGACACATAATCTATAGTCATGGCGATACATTAAAGTGTGACCTATCTTTCTGCCATAGAACCAGCACCCAGCATTATGCTACTACCAGTAATGATGTAACTTCCCGGATTCTCCTGAAATCATCTGAAGATGAACCTGAAAGGGTTCGAAAACCGGTTAATGTAATAAAGCATTATTAATGAAAAAAGTGACTGGTTGCAGTTGTGTATAATTTATTTACATTAATATACAGTCACGGTTCTAAAATATCCGTAATGGATAAGTATAATCTGTTGATACCACGCCAGGTAATTAGAACAATGCGCGAATTTCGGCAATGTAAACTTAAACTAACGAAAACAATCCTTGCAATAAGAGTTAACAAAAAATGTCTCCCAGAAAACGTGACTCCAAATTATATCAGAATAAAAATAACGAGTCAAAGTATGTCAGCCAAGATAGCAAAAGCATGATGTGAAATTATTTGGTTAAAAACTGAAATCAGGTCTCTACAAAAAGAAAGATCTGCTCAATTCAAAGCTGTATAATATGCACTTAGAACTTAGCCATAAACTTGTTGCTCATGTCTTCATGGTCTTCCTAGACTATGTCAGTATATGTGTAAACAAAGAACGTATTATCATCTCACATAGACACGAGAAAAAGATAAATGCTCTAATTTCAAAGAATGCAGTGAGGTCCCCCAGTATCTCTTCTGAAACAGAACATAAGTTTTTTGATAAAGTGATAAGTACTACAGAAATATGCTTCAGTAGTAATGAATTAAAGCTGTTAAACAAACACCTTAAGCACAACATTGCCCCCTCACTAAATAAAAGCAACATTAAAGACCTCATAGTTAACACAAAAATTGCATGTACAGCAGCTAAACTAAAACACAATGAACAAAATGCAGTAGCTCATAAGGCAAACAACATCATTATGAGAAACATTCACCAGAACAAAATGTACAATAAGATAAATACTGAACATAAGATATTATGTGACATAAATAAGAAACTTTCAGTTGAAAATGCCCTCATTGTCAGAGCAGACAAAGGTAACACAGCTGTTGTATGAATCAGACTATGCTATCAAAACTTGTGAATTCTTCAGAAAGAATAGTATAAAGGAAATAGCATATGACCCCACTCCCAAATTCCATGATAAAATTAAAAAGTTACTTAAAAACTGCAACTTCTTGTTGACACCATTAGAAGCAAAGCACTGTCACAACCCTTCAGCACCAAAACTGAGATCACAGCCTAAGATCCACAAATCAGAATGTCCAGTACGTCCCATTGTGAACTCTATCAATAGCCCAAGCTATAAAATCACCAAAAAACTTAATGATATTATCCGCAAGGCATATGTATTTGAAAATAACTACTCCATTAAAAACTGTTATGAGCTCATCAATAGTATAAAAGATATCCCCATCCCAGTCACAGCTAAATTTGCATCTCTTGACATAGTAAACCTATATACAAACATACCCATCAAGGAAACAATTAGTTTAATAAGAAATAATTTACTGAAACATGGGACAATGGGGAGAGCTGAAGTCTATGAACTCATAGAGATCCTGGAACTCATATTGTCACACAACTACTTCCTGTTCAACAACAAGTTTTACATTCAGGAAGACGGACTGACAATGGGTAGTAGTCTTGCAGGCTTGCTAGCAGACATATATATCAATAACCTTGAAAATAACTTTTTCAGGTCCCAAACACAACTAAAAGATAAGCTGCTTTATTACAAACGCTATGTTGATGACACACTCATTCTGTTCAATGGAGCAACAGAAGAAATAAATAATCTAGCCAAATAACTTCATAAAATACACAATAAAATCCAATTCACAGTAGAACATGAAACACCAGAAGGCATTAACTATCTTGATCTAACAATCTCAAATAAAAACCAGAAGCATAAATTTCAAATTTTCAGAAAGCCAACAACCACCAATGTTACCATACACAAATCCTCTTGCCATCCAGACCAACATAAAAAAGCATTCTTCAGAACAATGGTTAATCGCATGCTGAAAATCCCAATGGACACAAATGAAAGACAAAAAGAAACAGAAATTATTAAATCAATTGTCTCCACCAATGGGTACAGCCCTGCAATAATAGATAAACTAATCCATACAGCAAAACTAAATCAACCAACTGCTGAACAACCACCCACAAACAAGAAAACCACATTTGTTAGCCTGCCTTTCCTAGGGAAGATTTCTCACCAAATTGCCAACCTCTTCAAGACATACAACATAAAAATAAGTTTCTTCACCACCAACAAAGTACAAAATCAAATCATACACACCACCAAAACCACTATACAAAAATATCAAAAGTCAGGTGTGTACAAGCTCACTTGCAACTCATGTCCAAGCTTCTACATTGGACAAACTGGTAGAAGCTTCACAACAAGATTTAAAGAACACATGGATGCACTCCGTCTTAACAACCTGAACAAGTCCAGCTTTGCCTCACATCTTGCCCAACACAATCATTCTGCAAACAACATAGAACAGAATCTCCGAATACTACATTTTGCCAACAAAGGCACAATACTTGACCTTCTTGAAGAAATTGAAATATTTGTCTACACAAATACAGCACCTGACTACCTACTCAATGATCGAACTGAACTGAGAAACAAATTTTTCCTTCAGAACTTTGAAGCTCTACTAGATCAAAACAAGTAACCACCCAATAAAACCTACACCAGCTCCCCAACCCCCCCCTCCTAATGACCCCCCCCCCCTCTCCTTGCATCCTAACCACACTGGTGTCAATGTAATATACTACCACAGAATAAGACATGTACCATATCTCTAAGTGTTAAAGCCCTCCATTGCTAACATACATCAGTACTTTATACATATTAATTCTAGCTGGAACAAACATAAGCTGCCTTTACCAATATCCCAGATCACTCTAATGTTAGAATAAAAATAAGCCAACAGTTAAAGAATTTTTGTTCATGGTTTTTTAAAATATTAAATGTGCAGCCATTCAAACAGCTTTAATCCATTACAATCACTTTAACTCTTATGTATATACCTTTAGCTAAAATAAACAGAATCTGCTCTTGATAATACTCCAGATCACGTTAACGTAACAAGAGAAATAAGCCAACAGTTCATCTGAAGATTTGTTATTAATTTAAATATACAGGTCCTAGTCATACAGACAGCTGCACCTCACTGCAGATACAATAACTCTGTATTATTGATTCCTTGGGATTCATGTTAGTGCCAAACATGATAATTGCTAAAAAGAAAAAAAAACTGCATGTAACATACAAATAGAAATAACATAACAGATCACCTGAAATTTATTCTTGTAGTAATTTATTATTATTTTTTCTCTAGTGCTCTCATGTTATCACCATTCTGATGAAAAAACTTGCCCTTATATCGACTTTAACACATGCAAAGAACAACAAATTACATCTCTGAGCAAAGTAGGCTTATGCCATATCTCTCTGTCAAGATCTTTGTTATAAGCAGCAGTTGTAAAGCGCATGCTGGATGCTGGTAAAGTGTCACTGTTGAAGTGTGAACTAATATAGTTCGTGTGAAAGTGTTCTGAACATCAAAATGGAGGCAGACAGATATGAAAAAAGCCGCCTATACTGTCGCAGTAAGTAAAAACTAAATTCACATCCATATCGACAGATAATCTACAGTCATGGCGATACATTAAAGTGTGTCCCATCTTTCTGCCATAGAACCAGCACCCAGCATTATGCTACTACCAGTAATGATGTAACTTCCCGGATTCTCCCGAAATCATCTGAAGATGAACCCGAAAGGGTTCGAAAACCTGTTAATGTAATAAAGCATTATTAATGAAAAAAGTGACTGATTGCTGTTGTGTATAATTTATTTACTTTTAAAGATGCATTTGCACTTCGCTTGTCGTGAGTATTCATGAGTGGTGCGCTTTCGTTTCCTAGTAGTCCGGCACGTGGCATAGGAAAGTGAGTTGACTCCCTTTATGGTGGTATGAAATACGCCAGTCCCTGTTAAAGAGTGCCAAGTGTATTAATCTTCCATGCTGCCTACTAAGCAAGGCCTTTGTGAGAAAATAAATCCATTACTTCATACAAAATGTGACTTCCCATTTTTTCTGCTATACTTGACCTAAATGGAAAGTTTAAAATCGACGGATCTGAAATTTCAGATGCAATATGGAGCCGTTACTAATCTTTTGTGATACCTATGACAATGATAAAGCAAGGAGCGGTAAGGTGGTGACCGCTGGACTGTTAACGGACTCGTGACGGTCGACAGCGTTTCGTTGGCAGTGGCTTAAGAAAGACGGCAGCGGACCACTTCTTTCCAAGCAGCCGAATTTCGGAGAATAGGACGTTGCAGGGCTCACGCTGAGTCGACGCTGGGAGGAGAACGAAGTATGTCAAATCATCTACACAATACTCAAGTATGTCGGATTTGATAGCGTTTCAAACCAAATTAATCTGAAAAGGAAATAATTGCTTAATTCGCCAGCAGTTTTCACATTTTTTCCATGAAATTTTGCTGGTCATTCACAGAATTTGTTGGCAAAAACCTATACTTTAACATATTACAAGGGAAATAAATTCTTGGCCTGAGTTTACGATCATTACGTTCTTTGCAATAATGCTGCCTAAATCGCATAAGATTATTATTATTATTATTACGGTTCAGATTTGGGCCCTACTGGATCACTCCGTGTACAACAAAGGGCGTACCAAATTTTACTTTTACTTTTGCCTTTGTGTCCACAATACATTTATTCTCTCAGAATGGGTTCCTCTTCTAGTCACAGACCAAGAGGTCCCTTGGCCCCGGTCTCCTTGGGTTTTTCTACATGGTCATTTATCCATTCATGAATTTCCTTCATAATTTTTTTTTATCTTGTATTTCCTGAAATATTATCCCTGCTTAATTCTGACCTTTTATGGCTACGATCCATCACTGTCTCAGTTGTACTTCATCGCTAATTCCGTTAAACTCCACACCGTGCTTTATTAATCTAGTCATTCAGCTAAACAAGTGTGTACCACTGAGTGGATAGAGTGCTGTATTTACACGAGGATGATCTTATGACAATCAAATTTTGTAGAGGAGGTATGATGGATCGGAACAAGTTTTCTTAGAACTCTGTCCTGGTAGGATATAAAATGAGCCCACGTGTTTATAAGAACGTTACAGACTTACAGAGCGCTTCCCACATTGCGGTAATAATTAGGGTATTGGATGTATATTGACTCAGTGTGACAAAATTCCTCTTCACGAAGCAAGAGCGTGTGTAGGATGGTTTGAACAAAAAAGTAATCAGGTGAATTTATTTGACTGGACTGTGCAAAACCGTGACCTGAACTCCAACGTACATCTTTGAAATTACACTGAGCTATGGATTCATACAAAATCAAATCGATAAAACTTGCTTCAGGAAGAGTAATAATCAATATTTTGCCTACACTGTATCAATACTTTGCGGATAGTGATAGAAAGACTCGCAGTAATAGTAACATATGAACTTCTGCGGATTTTAGTTACATGTGTAAGACAAACAGACGTTTTGATGTGTAGTGTACGTGGGCGGAAGTAATATATCATTTCTCCCATGTTGTAAAGAATGTGATCGAATTTATTATAGAGCATTTTACACGACGTACTTAATCTTTGACGCCGCGGAGGCCACTGTAGATTATCGAACATTTTTATGGCGCTCTTGCAACGACTAAACGTCTCCATGACGAGTCGGACAGATCACTTTGAATTTTCTCCATCTCTTTCGTTAATCAGATTAGCGAGACTTCTACACTGACAGTGTTCAATAATCCTTTGGAAAATGTTTACATCTTATGAAAATGGTCTGTTGTTTTCAATACCAGTGTGATTAAATTTGAAGAAGGGTTCCTGTATGTGCACGTCGTACAGAGTACGGTGCACAGTGGATGTCGATGACGAAATTCATTCTCTGGGCCTACGCTAACGTCCACACGTAAATTTTTGCTTTCTCACAGGCAATTCATTTGACACTTCCCGATGTCCCTTGTCGTTTTGCATTATGTTGTCATATAGATTGCTCAATCGCTTGACGTCCACAGCAATGAACAGGCTAAAACAAATAAGGATACTGCGTAAAAAATTACAGTGCTGACCATCCAAAATGCAGCACCAAGAAAGACCGGAGATATCACAGACAAGCTGATGTTGGAGATAACGCTTTGTACAAAGATCATATGATGGAAAATACAGCGCCATCTGAAGTGAAGGAGATGATGAAAGCAGTATTGAGTGTTACCGCCATTGCTGGCTATAACCGCTCCTACACGCCTCGTCATTGAATCATAGAGGCTCTGCATGTGTTGTTGGAGTGTAGCAGTCCATGTTGCTTCCACATATTGCCAAAGTTGATCTGGTGAAGCAGCGGGTAGTGTATCCAGGGCCGGTCGTTCCGCAGTCATCGGTCACACGTTTTCGTCAGGCGAGAGATCTGGAGAACAGGGAGACCAAGGCAGCAATGCAATCCGATAGTCGACGAAGAAGTCTTCATCACTGCGTGCCATGTTTGGTTGCGCGTTATCCTGCTGAAATGTGGCCTTAGGCAAGCTCCGAAGTTGCGGGAGGACAACAGGCTCCATCAGTTCAGAGATGCTGGCAGGTTAGTGTACCAGCAATGCGTACTAGGGGAGTGCGGGAGTGGAATCCAATACCATCCCAAACTATAATACTGGCTGCAGGTCCAGTATAACGATGCGTAAGGCAACAGTTCAACAGTCTCTCACCACGGTGTGCCTATACTCTAATCCGTAGGCGCAATCCGGATTCGTCGGTAAAAACAATGTAGTTCCATTCAGTTGTCCATGTTCATCGTTCATCGCACCATTGTCAGTGCAAAAGCCTGTGGCGATGACTCAGCGGTAAACGCAGCTATGGACGCCTTGCATCAGTCCACTCTGCTGCAAACGACGTCTAATGGTACGCGCGGACACTGCTTATTGCGCAACAGAGGGAACTTGCGATATGGTTCGTGATATGGCAGAGCGATCCATCACTGCCGCGCGGAGTGGCGTCCGCGAGGTTTGAGGATCCATGTCATGGATAGCGCGGCCTCTGCCGCCGGAGGTTCGAGTCCTCCCTCGGGCATGGGTGTATGTGTTGTTCTTAGCGTAAGTTAGTTTAAGTAGTGTGTACGTCTAGGGGCTGACGACGTCAGCAGTTTGGTCCCTTAGGAAATCACACACATTTGGACTTTTGATCCATGACTCCCATGCGCACAATATGCCTGACATCACGTGTGGTAGTGCAACTACATGGGTACAATCGATCCCCTTGGCCTGTCGTTTCTTCCTGTATCCAGCAATTACAGATCCCCATCAGTTTCCTGGTTCCGACCAACACGATCACCGATTTATCTGAAGAGATCTGCAATCACCAAAGGCAAATATTCTTCCTCGGTCGAACTTCGAAACGTGCTCGAAAGATGCTCGCTGTCTTCTACGAGGCATACTGAAGCTGCTTAGGCAAAACAACCGCACGAAAGAACAATCTCAGTACGTCCACAAGATCGTGTGTCCCTCCCCCTCGTCGGCCGGAGTGGCTTAGTGGTTCTAGGCGCTACAGTCTGGAACCGCGCGACTGCTACGGTCGCAGGTTCGAATCCTGCCTAGGGCATGGATGTGTGTGATGTCCTTAGGTTAGTTAGGTTTAAGTAGTTCTTAGTTCTAGGGGGCTGATGACCTCAGAAGTTAAGTCCCATAGTGGTCAGAGCCATTTGAACCATTTTTTGTACCCCTTTGACATAGCGCTTGCAGGTGGCACTACTGGCGCCCGGGATGGGTGCCAGCGCTGAAATACTAATTATGTGCATCTCTCGTGTTTGTACATGACTGCTGCAAATTTGATGTGATTTAGATATTTCCCTCAGGATGATGCATTTTGAGTTGCTTGTAGTGTACTCAGCCGCAAGAGATAGCACACTAACACCGTGCAACACCGCGTGTATTTTTGGTAATGGATCAGTTTGATTGGGAAGTGAGACCACAAGTTTCTTCAGGCATTCCATGTACGGCTAGTTACCAAACTGGGGGATGCTGACTGCTGCGTTTGACTACCCTACCCCGACTTAAAATAGTTCTAGAAGTTTTCTATGGGTTTAAAACCGGATGGTTTCATGTGTCAGTCGCAGCGTCACGGAGTGACTGAGTGATTATCATACGGTGAACGTATGCGAGCAGCGGTATTAACACGGCCGTTGTCATCATGGATTATGAATCTACTCACAGCATACTCAGCATGAAGTCGTAGGACAGAGGGAGCAACACTAGGCCATCCGAACGTTGAAATAAACATTCTGCTTCGTGATGTCGGTAACCAGAACATCAGAAAACCACTTCTGGCCTCGAATACATCCTGTACACATTGCAGGACGAGCGCCTCATTGATCCATCGGTGTAGTTGACGCCTTGCATCATTTAAAAAATGCAAAATCATCGCTAATCAAACCAAACTCCACGTCACCAGTTTCTGTGCTGTTTTACCTACTCAAGACGTGCAGATTTGCGTGCCGTTGTGAGCAATGTCCTTTTGTTACGCGCCGATTCCATGCAGTTCCCTTCGCAATATTTGCTAGGTAACTTGTTGAGACAGACCTGCGTTCACTGACATCTGCAGTTACCGTCGCGGTTGAAACAGATTGTCGCTGACAACGTGTGATTCTCGTCCCCCGTCCCTGTCTGTTACAATCTTTTTACGACCGCTGTCCTTGTGCAGTGTTGCATGACTACGAGTGGTACACGATTTCTTATGGAAAAGTTGGACAGCTCGCAATTTCATTCTTGTGTTCTGTGGTCACAGCCACGCACAGTGGGCAAGAATCCTAAAAAAGTGGTCATAAGTTCGGAGTTAAGAAGTTAACAGGTTGGCTAGAGTAATGCTGGCATTATTGAATCCCTTCTTAGAACCTGCCAACTGTTCCTTCCAAAGGTAGAATTGCAGGTCCAACGCGGCATTCACTTGTGAGCTGTGCGCTGAGCTAGTCGGGACGGAAAAGTACTGCGCCCTTCGAAAAAATATTTTTGTTCATTGAAGTCAAACCGATTTTTTTTAAATGGAGGGTATTCCAGAAGGTAAGTGCATAATTACAAACCTACTTTCAATATTTAAACGTTAATTAACAACTGGTTTTTGGTAATTAACTTCTTACCGGAAAGCGAGAAAAGAAATTGTAAAACGCAATCGAAAGAGAGAGATAAGTTTTAGATTCCACGACATTCCGCCTTCTGTTTCATTCCATCCTTAATTACGTACTATTATCTTCACGAATCGGCCTTAAATCCAGCTACTAGCTGTTTTAAGCAACATTACAGAATGCCGTTATTTGGACTGAGAAAATAGACTTAAAATTTTACTAAAAATGAATATCCACACCACCATCATATAATTACTCTTTCTGTTACATTGCTAATAAACTATTACAAAATTACAATATAATTACTGTATTAAGTTAATAAGGCAGTATCGCCCAGACTATGTCCGAAAGTCTTCTCACGTGAATAATATGGAATATGTGTTCTGAAGACTTCTTGGAACAAGGATCTCAGTTTCTTCACGGAAACCGGCTCCGAGAAAAGTGAAAACTTTGTCGTCGGAAGCTGTTGCCCTCTTGGTACCTGCTGCAGAGGATTGCGAGGAATCAGACGCTGGGGACGATTAAGAGTATACAAAAATGTCAGTGAAGAAGAAGACGAAGAAGGAAATGAAGAGCAAGAAATACGAGATGAAGAAGATAAAGAACACTTATAAACTTTAAATTTTTGTTACTTATTATATTTTCTACAATAACGACTGTAAGAGAGGCAGTTTTGTAATACAGTTTACCGTTAAAATCACAAATGTTCTCCGAAAACATTTTTGTCCACTCCATTACTTTTTCCAGATTCTTTCCGCCGTATTGGATCCGCCATTTTGAATTTTTTGAGTTTTTATACAAATTTGTTATCAGAAAGGTCAGAAACGCCTTTATACCAATTTTTAGCCATATTGTATCATATTTTTAAATTTTTGCCAGGTTTACAGGCTTCTGGCCCACTGTGCCAAATCCAAACTTAATAGCTCCGTTCTGCCGTTCGGTCACGGCTATATGCTGGCCCATACAACACGTTCCTAAAGACCGACTGGCACGTAACACCACTTGGCTGCTTCAATTCTACACTATCTACAGCGCTCCAAAGCAACCAAAAGAAACCAATGTGACCTATTAAGGGGATAACCAAAATTTTGTCTGGTGATCATACACCTTCCTCGAAAAAGAAAGGAAGGCAATACTCCTACCCATTACCGTAAATTTATTGGTCATTTCAAATTCAGCTCATTTTCTGCAAAGCCCTACGAGGGCGGTGCAAAAGGTTTACGACCTCAACATGAAGACAGCAGCATCTGTCAACAAAAGCTGACGAATTTGCTCATGTGCAGTACGGCCTTCACCAGAATTTCAGCCATTCTGGACGCGCAGTTGTTGTTTGACAGTCGTTTTAGTGAGGAGATGCGAGAGTATTTGTGAAAATAGACAAAGTCGCGTATCGAGCTATCACTATATTTATGTTTTTGAAAGGCAATACGGCTACGAAAATTAAACACCAATCGAAAGCTGCGTACAGGGACTCTGCACCATACTTTGCTACCGTGAAATTTTGGGCAGCTGATGGTAAACGTGGCCGTACCAGCTTGGGGACGATGATCGTTTGGGACAGCCTAAAACTGCAGTCACTGACTATAACATTGCTCAAGTTCATTCTAAAGAACCGTCGAATTAAGGTGAGAGAGGCAGCACAGGCTACGAGGATATCTAAAGAACGTGACTGTCACATACCGACTGAAAACTTAGAAATGAGGAAGCTGATCGCACACTGGGTCACGATTTCTCACTCAGCGCCGTCTCGCACGTCAGCGTTTTCCATGGCAAAAATCCATGAACTGTGGCTTTAACTGGTTGACCACCCTCCTTACTTATCATTTCCAGCCCAAAGAGGCTTTGTTTTTAGTTCCCTCGGCAAAAGCAGATCTCAGGAGGACAGAAATTCTCGTCGAATGAAGAGCCCATCACATTCGTGAACATCTACTTTTAGAGAAAGACACTAGTATTTTGACGGGTTAAAGAAATGAAAGTATCGTTGGAAGAAGTATATAGACTTACGAGGAGATTATTTTGTAAAATAAAAGTAAACGTCTTATTACTTTGTTAGCTCGGAAAGTATTCGGACTACCCTTGTATATGAAGAAGTATTACATCAGACGCTGATAACCTGCCCCATGAGCTGAGGCATCTACGGAAGGTCTTCAGGAATAACGGTTGTAACGTTCATCAAATAAATGAAATGATTTCAAACGAGAATCATAATGGGACCACCGATAAGGAGCATAAAAAGAAACTTCCTTCTTGCCGTTGTGTGGCTACGCGTCGGGAAAGATAAACCGCCAGCTGAAACAACACAGGATCCAATCGATCTTCAGACCTCTGACAAAAATCCGTAAAGGCGCATCAGGCCTCAGAACATCTGATGTCTACAAGATACGTTGTGAGTGGTCAGCCTTACGTCGAACAAACGGTTCGCACTGTGGAACAACGCAGGAAGTATCACGAGAGGTTTTATCCAGTACGCCAACCGGAGAAATCTGCTTTAGCTGAGCTTCCTTTAAAAACGGTCACCGGATAAAATTTGGCGAAAGCTCCTCCGTGGTTCACACAAACAGCTTGTGGGGCTGTGAAATTGAAGAAGCCATTGAAATAAGAAGACAGACGAGGTGGGATCCGGCGATCACGCGGTTCGAATGGGCACATCGAACGACGAATCAACGTATGCCCATATATGGCGATGCCGCGAATAGCAGTGACGTCACAATCGGCAGCTAGTGTATGTAAGGGGCGTACCAGCAGCCCACATGGAGTCGTACCACTTGACAATTGCCAACGAGTGCTTGGCCGAAAGCTCGTGTAATTTTAATCACTTGACGCGGCAGGAAATCCTAGAACTTTTTATTCTACTCTCGCATATAATTATGTTGGGTGCATTACAGTCTCAACATCTTTTTGTCTGTAATACTAGAAGGAGAAATGTGTTGTTGCGTTAGTCTATAATGTTAGAGTGCAGTGTATGTGCGAAAGGGAAAGGCGAAAGTAGTCCGCACCCAGTGATGAAGCTCACTAAGATTTTTGTTAATGGTGTTGCAGTTTTCTGCGTGTTATATACTGACTGTACAGGTGGCGCCTGACACACGGCAGCAGCACGAGCTGTAACGGGAGCCGTGTGCTGTGTGCTGACTGCTAACGCGGCTTGGCGCCAGACTGCACCGCAGACTCTGTTGCGGAAGGGCAGGGGGCGCCGTGCCGGCAGGGCGTGCTTCGTGCAGGTGAGTAGGCTGGTCGCAGCGCCAGGCAGAAATTGTATTGAAATTCTGAGAGAGTGCATTTCGGAAGGAAGGAGGGAAACAAGCAAGACTAGTTTAACGTTCCGTCGAGGAAGTGGTCATTAGAGACGAAGCACAAGCTCGGACAAGGGAAGGGCAGGGAAGGAAATTGGCCGTGTCCTTTCAAAGGGACCATCCCAGCATTTGCCTCAAGTGATTTACGGAAAGCCCGGAAAATCTAACTCTGGGTGGCCTGACGTGGATTTGAAGCGTCGTCCTCGTGAATGCGCATCCACAGCGCTCCCACGTTCGGTGTGCCCTCCGGAGAGAATCGGGCAATATATTACTTCCTCTGACATACGTCTCTCGAAATCATCACAACGGGAAAATCTGAGAAATTATAGTTAACACGGATGTTCATCAACAGTCATTTTCCCCACGCGGCATTCGCAAATGAAACACAGGAGGAGGAAATTGATGGTAGTACGAGAGACAGCCTCCGCTACGCACCGTATGGTGGCTTGCCGAGAATAGATGTACGTCTAAACTGAGGTGATTACATCCAGTTGGATGGTTTCGGGAAAAAGAAGCTGCCAAATTCAGGTATGTCCCAGCCGTTCTCATTTCGGAGGAAGTCTTCTTAGTGTGCGACCCATGGAGGCGCTACATAGCATTTTCTTAAACAGTTCACGAGTTTTTATAGATACTGGACTCAACAAGTTTGCTTAATTCAAGATAATTTGCATCAGACCATTCGAAGCTATTGATACCTAGAGTCGTCTGTCAATTATTAATCGTAGTTGGAACGTAATCTAATTTTACCTCTCTACAGCTCCAATCACAAATAATAGTCACCTCGTTGTTTCAGGAAAACGTATGATAAACGGAACCGAGTTTCACATTTCTGGCAAAAGGCTGTAAGTTTGGATTACAGCGATTGATCTGATATTCAAATTACGACTTGTCAAAGTCTGACAGTCTAGCCTTCCGGCACTATTATAAGGGACAGTCAAATGAAAACGAGCCATAAAAGTAAGTAAACTGTTTAGTATTTCGGCGGTATTCGTCATGACTGTTAACACAGTACGTTTATTCCATTGTGTGACGTGAAGGTCAATGTCTTCATGGAAACTTGTTTGCGATTGCCTACGAAAACATGATTGTACCCAGGCCCGCAGCTGTTTGTCCGAAGCAAATCGACGGCCATTAATGTTTTCCTTCAGGACTCCAAAAATATGAAAATCACATGGGGAGAGATCGGTACTGTATAGAGGATGTGTAAGGCCTTCCCAGCGAAACTTCTTCAGCGCAATTGAAACAACAGACACCAACTCCGGGAAAGTAAAGATGACCTTTTTCTTTGACTGCAAGGGCCCGCTGCTCATTGACGTTCTAGAACAAGACGGCACAATTAATGCACATTGGTACGGGAAGACTTTGCAAAAACTGAAGCGCGCCATTGAGTCCAAGTGTCCAGGAATGTTGACGGACGGAATCATTCTGTTACATTATAATGCCTGCCCACATGCTGCCAAAGTTATTCCTACTACGCTGCGAAAGTTTCGCTGGGAAGCCCTTAAACATCCCCCATACAGTCCCGATCTCTCCTCCTGCGGTTCCCATATTTTTGGAGTCCTGAAGACAGTTGCGGTCGATTTGTTCGGACGAAAGAGCTGCAACCCTTGGTACAGGTATGGTTCCGTAGTCAACTGCAAGCGTTGACCGTTTTGTCTCACAGTGGGATGGATGTATTAAGAATTATGACAATTACTTTTCAAATAATATACACTGTACTTGCTTTTTTCCCCATCTATCTGGGTTTCATTTGACTGCCTCTTATCCGTTACCTGTGTTACATTCCCACTGCGGTGTGGGGATATCATAAATGTCAGTACAGCTCTGTATTTACAACAGCATCCGTCCACACCATATAGGCACAAGACGAGTTTTATGATGTCCTTGTATATTGAGAATAAGGGTAGGTAAACAGATTAATGTAGGCCACTAGCAGTCATAGCTAAAACGTGAGAACATAGTAGTACATAACACTGTCAGACACTCAAAAATGTTAATCGAAAATGGTACTATTGAAGATGAACTAGAGTGTGCTAGTATATTGTACAAATGTTTGATAATCAATACAAGTGTCTGGTATAAAGGAAACCACTTGTACACGTGGAAGATAAAAGCACTGAGAAAAAAAGAAGAAAGTGCGTTTACAGTTTTGTGTGATAGTGGGTACACGGTATTCCAGGATTGCACGCCCCTTTTGCTTCCCCTGTCCCAAATAGTTTGAAAATTAAAGGTTCACATTATTTGATAGTGAAGATTAACACTGCAGTACTCAATGCAATACGTTTTCATAACGTACTTAGATGAAATGTGCATTGCTCACCATTAAAAATCCAACACAATGAAGGTATCATGCAACAAACGCCAAATTGGCAAGAAGTTACTTGCTTCGACATGCTAATTATTAATATTTCAGAGCAACCATGCAAATTAAGTTGGAGTAACGCCAACTACATTCTGCATATAAGGAAAGATAACTGTCACGTGAATAGGGAATCTGTAGGTTCGGCAAGCCCATACTCTTTGTCATGTAGCATCTCAAGGCCCCAACGCGATTAGCACCCGCTAGTCCAACATGCAATTCACTTGCCTGTGTAGAACCATACAACCACGTCACGTACCTTGATTCAGGCAACTGGCTTATTTATAGCATCACAAGTGTCTACACAGACAGTTGTATGACGTAGCTTCTTTGGGCGTTGAAATAATTCATCTGCACTTGAAAATTTATGATCGGACCGGGACTCAAATCTGGACTCCGCCTCTCCCGAACGGTCACCTTCACCGTCTCGGCCATATGGTTCAAATGGCTCTGAGCACTATGCGACTTAACTTATGAGGTCATCAGTCGCCTAGAACTTAGAACTACTTAAACCTAACTAACCTAAGGACATCACACACATCCATGCCCGAGGCAGGATTCGAACCTGCGACCGTAGCAGTCACTCGGTTCCAGACTGTAGCGCCCGGAACCGCACGGCCACTCCGGCTGGCGTCTCGGCCACATGCACACATTGCCAAGTGATGTTCTCCACTGACATTGTACTCTGTTCATTTTTCCCAGTTGACTACAGCCTCACTGTATTCGCCTAAGGGGACCAACGATGTTATGCATCGGCATTGAAATAGTCGTATGCTAGTCAAAGCGTATCTATACGTGTCCGAAGGAAGAGGTACGTCACATATGATTATATGCAACGATCATTGTCGCCGATTTTCGTTGGCGCGGCAGCAGAGAGAGTCGGGCCGACAGTGATGAGCCCAACAATACTGTACACAGGATTTGCACCACGTCATCTTTTCTGACGTTTCCCGGTTCTGCGTACAGCATGAACGTATTCGTGTGTAGAAGCATTGTATTCGTCATTATCACACGGACATAAAACATGGCGTCATGATGTGGGGTACAGCTGGATCGCCTCTGTTTCACATAGCAGGCGTTACATTTTTGGCGTGTTAAGGTCCCTAGCTTGCACCGTTTGCTCGAAGTTCCAGTGCCGTTATCTTTCAGTAAGATAACGCACGACTGCATGTTGCCTGCGCCTGACCTACCTCGATACAGAGGGTGTTCGACGGTTGCCCTCTCCATCACGTTCTCCAGATCTCTCATCCACTGAAAACATGGGTTGCCGGGAGACTAGCATGCCACAACTCGCCGGCCACCACGATTCATTAACACAGAGTTAAATCAACAGAGAACGAAGTACCCCTGCCTGTCATCCGTGCTCAGTTCTACTCGATGCCCTGCCAAAATACAGCCATTGTTGCCGCCGGAGGTGACAGCTCTGTGTACTATATTTCGCGCTGTATATATCACCTTACTTCCTACAAATTTAATTATATACCCTTTCTGTTATACTGTATGTGCAAATTAAGTGTCATTTCGTTATTCACTGTCCTTCCTGGTGTTTGAGTTTCCATGGCGAGTAGTGTACATCATGTATCCCAGAGACTCCTCCCCAGGTAATCCATGGAATACGATTAATTTAGTATAATCTGCGAATAGCGTGGGTGAAGAAGTACTGTCGGTATCCCTCTGAAATATCATTTTTCTAATTTTAAACTCGTGGTCATTACGCAAGGTTTAACTTGAAGAATGTTATATTTCCTAGCGCGTAATGAAATACGAACTTTATCGATTTTGAGAGTGAAGTTGTCTACAATACTCAAGATCTTTCGCAAAGCGCTTCCAATCGAAATTTGAGAATTTCTGTAACGCTCTCCTATTGAGTAAATAGACGCGTGAAAAAATGCTCAAGCCTTTTTTGGTTTTTCTATATTTTTCCGCATGGCAAGATTTTAGCAATTGTTGTAGTTTAATCATTATGGGCAGATGTTCCTCGATAGTTTACGTCTTTAAGTTACTAGGGTGACATATATCATCTATAGGGTCGGCGCCGGCAAACTGCGTCTGACACAATACGTCGACAATGACACAATACGTCGACAGTGATCCCTTCGTACGGGTCAAGCACAATTGCTTGTCTTTCAGATTTACCGTTTTATGTTCGTCGATGCCGCTATTCTTGGATCAACATATTGTGTTTTTTTTATAGCCGGCCGGCCGAAGTGGCCGTGCGGTTCTAGGCGCTTCAGTCTGGAACCGCGCGACAGCTACGGTCACAGATTCGAATCCTGCCTCGGGCCTGGATGTGTATGATGTCCTTAGGTTAGTTAGGTTTAACTAGTTCTAAGTTCTAGGGGACTGATGACCTCAGATGTTACGTCCCATAGTACTAAGAGCCATTTGAACCATTTTGTTTTTTATACCATTTTATTAATCTGTGTTGATGTGAAGATGATCAGAACTGACTGAAACGTAATCAAATAAAAAAATCCTCGCGATGGAACACCGATACAATCTCTGTTAGTGAAAACACTGGAACACTGCACTCTTTCTTTTCGATAGGGTCTGTTTTCGTAATGTGTGTACTGTCATGTACCTAATCTATGGCATAAAGTTCATTTCTATTCCAACATATGTATCACTCTTGGTACTGCAATTGGTACATACTAAGTATCGCGTTTCTTCCTGCATTTGTCATTATGCTCTAACTGATAAGTGCGTATATAATAGCAGTACATGAGATTTTTTCTTCTTTTCAGACACATTTTTAGAAAAAAAGATTAAGCGTGCAAATGCAGCGGTAATGTTGCGAAGTTATATGCAATTTTAACTCTGCCTGTTTTTGTAGGTCGTTCATTTGTCGTACATCAGTTACAAGGACGAGTTGAATGTGTGTGTGTGAAATCTTATGGGACTTAACTGCTGATGTCATCAGTCCCTAAGCTTACACACTACTTAACCTAAATTATCCTAAGGACAAACACACACACCCATGCCCGAGGGAGGACTCGAACCTCCACCGGGACCAGCCGCACAGTCCACGACTGCAGCGCTCCGACTGCTCGGCTAATCCCGCGCGGCAAGGACGAGTTGCTGCCCAAACGGTTACAATAGAATACGGTATATCATCGGGAATGCGGAGTGCTATGACAACTCCGTAACTTCACATTGCTCTCTCAAAAAAAACTCTTATCTGTACATAATAATAAATTAAATTCCACGCCGCCGTAAATTAAAGTCCACGCTGCCGTTTTCTGTCTGTATGCGAAGGCTGACCCCTGGAACTACTGGAGAATTTTTGACACTGTTTCCACTAGTATGTGGGCTGACTCATGTGGAAAATTAATGTATATAATTTATTACCGCAAGCAGACATGTCGTCCAGTATGTATATAATTTATTACCGCAAGCAGAGATGTCGCCAGTCGTGGATACTAGGGGTACCCATACGAAGCCGACGCAAGTCGCTGGATAGAAATGGTTTGCTGATGCCGTACCAACCGTAGTCGTTTGATAAAAACAGCAGATATTGCTCTGGCGGGGTGGTTAACATAATTATTTGTACATCGCAGTTGTTATATCAGCCTCCGTATCTGAGTAGTCAGCGCGGCTGGTTCAAATGGCTCTGAGCACTATGGGACTTATCATCTGTGGTCATCTGTCCACTAGAATTTAGAACTACTTAAACCTAACTAACCTAAGGACATCACACACATCCATGCCCGAGGCAGGATTCGAACCTGCGACCGTAGCAGTCGCGTGGATCCAGACTGAAGCGCCTAGAACCGCACGGCCACACCGGCCGGCAGCGCGGCTGACAGCCAGGGGCAGAGCCCGTGTTCAATTCTGGGTGCTTCCAGGGAATTTTCCTCGGCGGGAGGAATGGAACGGGGTGCATTCCGCCTCGTGAGGCCTATGGAGGAGCTGCTTGACCCTACAGTAGCGGTTCCAGATAGCGGAAACTGAGAACGGCCGAGAGAGCGGTATACTAAACCCGTACCCCTTCTGATCGTACCCAACGACGCCACTGGTAATGGATGACACGGCGATCAGTTGGTACCGATGTGCAGGCCAAGCCATGTGGATGGAGTTTACGTTTACTTACCTCAGTGTTATACGTATTTCTATTGGTATCTACCGTAGATGGCACACAACAAATGGTTCAAATGGCTCTACGCACTATGGGACTTAACTGCTGAGGTCATCAGTCCCGTAGGACTCAGAACTACTTAAACCTAACTAACCTAAGGACATCACACACATCCATGCCCAAGGCAGGATTCGAACCTGCGACCGTAGCGGTCACGCGGTTCCAGACTGTAGCGCCTAGAACCGCTCGGCCACCCCGACCGGCGGCAGACGACATTTTTGGCTTAAATCCAGTACTACAATCAACATTTCGTGTAGAAGAGGGTCCGCAGATTAAATGTCGCCATCAGCAATGTTCTGCTTACACTCACGGAAGGGAACAGGTAACATATAAGTTACAGAGTCACAATTAAATAGTATAAACACCGCGGTGATTTCCCAAGCAATGCTACTGGATGTAGCTCAACGTCGCCCTCCGCCGATCTGAGACCCAGTTTAACAAGCCAGTCGTGTGGGGGACCCAGGGTTTCACGTGGAACCAGAAACGCGGTGCAACTTAGCAGTCATCACTTGCAGTGAATATCATCGGAGCGGACAGTCAACACAGCGCAATTGCAAAAGTACAGGCCACATTCCAGAAGTTGTTTTTCTGAGAAATGTGTGTCGGCGTTTCTGTGACGGAATAGCCGTCAGTCATCAGTATTTATCGCACGTGAGTATCAAGGGAGGAGCCTAGCTGCCTTACTTGTAGCGGTGACGCGGCCTATAGACACGCGAGTCGTGTCCTCGCCGGGAATACGGCCTGCATCACCGTGGCCGCCCAAGCGCTGCTTTACGGCTCTTTCCAGGCTGCGTTGCTGCAGAAGATCTGAGCTAGTTTTCTGCTCTGTGGTTTCCAGGGCTCAAACTTTCTTGCCTACCCGCGTATGTATTTCAGCAGCGTGAAACCGTGTATTTAACATCAGTTAGGACCATACTTGAGAGGCTAGTCTCCTGACTGAAGGCTACTCCTGGCTGTAGCGCACATGCGGCGTGCGGACAGTGTTACAGGATGAGACACACACGCTGCGCTTCGGACGCTAACCGTTCAATCGACAATATGTTGATTACGAAAGAGGTATTAAAATCTCTCGCGCATCGGGCTTCATAGAAACGAAACAAGGAGGCGAAGAACGTAAAACCACACACCTTGAGCCTGTTCCGCCTGGCAAGCCGCTGCTGGAAGGTAGTATGAGGAGCGATCCATGGTCGTGGAACATGTGAACAGCACGTCGCCAACCCCTCCAGCTGTTATTGCCAGCAGATGTTTCCTGATGGCGCCGCTGCTTCTTTATTCAAGTAGATCCTCATTTGGCCTCACAAGGGCTGAGTGCACTGCGTTACAGACCTACCTCCCTCAGAAAAAAATCAGAGGAGGTATCGAGACTCGAACCCGAGTCTTTCCGCACCGAAGACAGCGACGCTATTTTTTGCAAGTTTTTTTTTTAATATTTAAAGCGTTCTGCCTTTTCTATTTACAAGAGGTGGCAAAACGATTGTCAGGTAGGGGGGGGGGGGGGGAGAGGGAGGCACGTGGGAAGAGGTCGCAAGTCGAGGGCAGCCACGACGTTCCCATCACCCACGGCGACCGCTGCGTCACGTTAGGAATTGCATAGAAGATTAAGATAAGTTAGATGTAGCGTGCACTTCTTCGAGAGCGTCTCCCGTCTACTGGCCGGCACTACCCTGTTACACCGTCCCGCGACGAGAAAGGGTGTCACGACATGTCGTATGTCGGGTACGTTGAAGAGAGGTTCAAATGGATCAAATGGCTCTGAGCACTATGGGACTTAACTGCTGAGGTCATCAGTCCCCTAGAACTTAGAACTACTTAAACCTAACTAACCTAAGGACATCACACACATCCATGCCCGAGGCAGGATTCGAACCTGCGACCGTAGCGGTCGCGCGGTTCCAGACTGTAGCGCCTAGAACCGCTCGACCACAACGGCCGGCCGTTGAAGAGAGGGGGGGGGGATGTTGGCAATGAGACTGTAAGTAATTAGAAAACTGACGGCGGTAGAATGTCGTTCCTTCAAGTGTGGTGTAAACATCCAAGCATGGTACCAAAAATCGAGCTTGCAGTGCGCCCCGTCGCTGAAGAGGCATGAAGTCGTCAAGTCCTTGAACCATGTTATAGCGTGGTAAGTGGAAAATGTGTGTCTTCCGGAAGAAGAAGGAACTACGGGCTGATAGTCATTCACGGGGCACGGAGGATCAAAATGGTTCAAATGGCTCTGAGCACTATGCGACTTAACTTCTGAGGTCATCAGTCGCCTAGAACTTAGAACTAATTAAACCTAACTAACCTAAGGACATCACACACATCCATGCCCGAGGCAGGATTCGAACCTGCGACCGTAGCGGTCCCTCAGCTCCAGACTGCAGCGTCTAGAACCGCACGGCCACTACGGCCGGCGGCACGGAGGTAATACCCGCTGTACGTATATTCGGCTACGGATGCGGTCGAGGAGGAGAAAATAATGTTACATTATAGCATCTGTTACAAGGTAGCATACCATCACACTTATCTGAAACAACGATTGCGACTGAACACGCAAAGATCTCATTCTGGAATTTTCTTTTTTCTTTTTCTGTGAAGACTTGCTACGGGCAATGGCTTATTTCTCTTGCATAATGGCTGTCCAATGTATTTATAAAAAAAGTATTGTACACAAAAATAGCGAAAGCAAAATTTTATACATCTGCTGTAGGAATCAGAAATCAATCATTTGGCAACAGATTCTATGAAGGGACAGACATAGCCAGAGACAAATAATACGCTATTTGGCAATCTGCTTGAGGTTGATGTTTTTTCTTCCCCTGACGATATTGTTATAATGGAACAACTGCTGATTCTTCTTCATACATAACAACGACAACTGTAAACTAAAGCCGGCCAATGTGGCCGAACTGTTCTAGGCGCTACAGTCTGGAACCGTTTGACCGCTACGGTCGCAGGTTCGAATCCTGCCTCGGGCATGGATGTGTGTGATGTCCTTAGCTTAGTTAGGTTTAAGTAGTTCTAAGTTCTAGGGGACTGATGACTTCAGAAGTTAAGTCCCATAGTGCTCAGAGCCATTTTTATTTGTAAACTAAACTATACAAATTCCTGTGACACGCAGTATCTGTGGACAGTTCCTCGTCGTGACACCCTTCTCGTTATGCAAAACTCCTCAATCACCAATCATGTCACAAACCTGACTGTGTATCTCTCTTGCATTTGCTTCAAAAAGGTTTATTGTGCCACTGAATTGAAAACCTTTTCAGAATCAAGAAGCCTGTAACATATCGTTCTCAACCGCGTAGTTAGGCTAATCCTTTGACTATCTGGATACCATAGCCCATTTCCGGTATCCAGTGGAAGGGGTGGCCTTGTCCATCTTGGAGATGATGAGTCGGCCTTTCTAGAATCCTTCCAGGTGGGCTGTGGTTGGGGCCTTCTAGGGTAACGTAAAGGCTTGTTTTTCCGTGCCAGCTGGTGTTTTCCAGCATTTTTTGGAAATGAACTATGAAAAATCCTGGTAGGAAGCAAAGAAGGCCAGTGAAATTGTGTTCGTTCTGCTCTGGAGGTCGACTGGCTGAAAGGTCTGGACCAGTGGTCGTCAAACTTTTTTGCTTAAGAGCCAATATTGACATTGTATGGCGGCACCTGGGGCCGCATAGAAAGAAGGGGCGTATGGTCGAGGGGATGGGGAGAGAAATTAAATTTTCACCATACCATGGTTATCGATATAAGCTTGTCACTTACATATTATGAATCTACGTATAATGAGGTACCAAATATCTGTTAGTAAAAAGAAAAGAGTATACTGGAAATAGATCTACTTTTCTGAAGGCTCAAATAATGACAATTTTCCGTACCTAAGCGCATACTGTGGCCAGTGCCATCGCAACAAGAACCCATGTCTGTTTTTCTGATTTTCAGGCACATTTTATACGTACGTTCACGTTGTAATATTTGAAACAATACCAAGCAACTGCATCTGACTTTTGTAGTTTTTTTTTAACAGAACAGAGGCGATTTTACATAATATAACTTAATTAATAAAGTATTGTCACAAAGGGATAGAATGACGGATGATAGCTTTGAATATACATGAGTTTAGAAGTCAGTTTTATCTGTTTATATGTGTTTGCTGGAAGCAACTAACTCTTATTGGAGTAAACACTTTTGCCACTTTCCGCGATCGGGCACCATGTCTGCATTACTAATCCACAGAAGAAACTATCAAACTGAAATAAATAACAAAGAATTACATTTGTAGGCCAAAAGACTCTGTTTAAATATTGATGATGTAAAAAATTATTACTCTTCACACAAGTGAGGTATCATGAACAATATGAATGACTTATCTTACGTTAGAGGACTCAAAAACAGTAGTTTTTAGTAAAAAATAACGGAACAGGCTTTCTTTGTCAGTCTCACTGACAACAGTGGCGATGTATATTAGAACTTGTCTGACCACTTCTCGGCAGGCAGCAGCGCTATTCAGGGCCAAAATTGTGCATGGCCACTTTTTCCATCCTGGGCACTTTACCACACCTTCCCCCACCGACCTTAGCATTAATTGGTAATTTGAAGACGATCGTCTCTATAATGAGCATTCACGAATCCATGTTACTTCCCTTTGACATTTACACCATACTGACCGATCGGTGCTAGATGAGCATGGCCGTGAGTTTGTCTGCATTGGAAGACAAACAATAAAATATTCCCCCTCTCACTTGTGCTAACCCCGCAATGGCCGCGCTACTTACCACTCTGCACCTGAGGTAAGCAGCAAACTTTACTTCGCTCAAGGCCGAATTCACCAACGTCAATCAAAATCAAACATATCTTAAAATATTACTACATTTGTTCATTACTGAGCAAGGAAAATGCAATACTAACAAGATCTTAATATGTGTTGACATTTTTAGATTTTGCTGTCAGTTGCCGGCAGCGTTGTTATAAAACAGGGCTGGGAACTGCGGGTCGCATGAACATTTGATTCGGGCCGTAGTTTGATGACCACTGGTCTGGAAATTAGAACAATACCATCGAGCGATTTTAAAGACTGTAATCCCAGTGATTAGCTTCGCTGCCCTCGGTGCAGAAGGACACGGGTTCGATTCCAGGTAACTCCTCAGATTTGGCTGAGGCATGGCGGTCTGGAACGGGCACCACGTGGGAGGTCAAATAAGGAGCGGCTTGAATAAAAAAGCAGCAGCAAACCAGGATTCATCTGCTGTCCATGACGGCTGGAGGAACTGGTAACGCTCTGATCACATGTCCCACCATCACAGATCACTCTTCATAATGTCTTGTAGACAGCAGCCGTCCAGTCGGAACAGGCCTAAGGCCTAATCTGTGAGTGGTATTTACGTTTGCGTTCGCGCTGTCCCAACTTCTCGTGCCCGTGGCACTCTTTCCCATATTTTGTGGTAACTGAAAACGAGTCACTCTTTATTTTCGATGTCTTCTGTAAGTCATATCTGGTAACCATCCCATAATGTGCAGGAATACTCTAGACAAAGATGACAAGTCTACTTAAGCAATTTCTTTAGTCGAATTGTTGCATCTTCTAAGTGTTCTGCCTGATGAAGCAGTCTTCGGTTTGTCTACCCTATCACATTTTGTATAAGATCGTTCCAATTTAAATTGTTCCTAACCGTAATACTTACATATTCAGATGAACTGACAATCTTAAAATGTTTTTCATTTAACACGTAACAAAGCGTTCCACCTAGTATTCATGCAAAGGACATCAAACTTTTTGTTATTCAGGAACAATATGCACTTTCTGCACCACTTAGATATTTTGTCTAGTTATTATTATTCGTCATGGTTTTCTGTTGGTTGATTTCTGTAGCCAGTAAATAACGGCATCATCCGCAAACATTCCAAGAGCGATTGCTCAGACTGTCTCTTAAATAATTTATATTGATCAAGAACAGCAAAGAGCATATAATGCCAGCAAAGAGCATATAATGCCAGATACAACTCCGGTGGTGGCGGTTAGTGTTTAACACCCCGTCGACAACGAGGTCATTAGAGACGGAGCGCAAGCTCGGGTTAGGGAAGGATTGGGAAGGAAATCGGCCGTGCCCTTTCAAAGGAACCATCTCGGTATTTGCCTGAAACGATCTAGGGAAATCACAGAAAACCTAAATCAGGATGGCTGGAGACGGGATTGAACCGTCGTCCTCCAGAATGCGAGTCCAGTGTGCTAACCATTGCGCCATCTCGCTCGGTAGATATAACTCCGGTTCCACTAGATGACTCCCCGTCAATTGCTATGATTTTTGACCCTTCTGGCATGAAATCTAGTCTCATCGCAAAGACGATATCCTATGGGCACGCAATACGATTTGGAGTCACTTGTAATAAACGGTATTAAATAAAGTCTTCTAGATATCTAAGAATATGGAACCAACTGCAGATACCCTGCCGATAATACTCATTCATTCGTGCGAACATAGAGTCAGTTGCGTCTTGCAAGAATTATGTATTTTGATCCAGTGCTGGTTGTGTCAATGGACCATTTTCGTTGAGGCAAATAATATTTGAACACAATATATGTTCCATAATCCTACAACAAATCGATTTTACTGGGAGTGATCTATAGTTTTGCGGGTTGCTTCTATTTAATTTTCGTGTATGGGCGTGAGCTGCGCAAATTTAAAGTATTAGGCACGGATCTTTCGTCAGTCATCAACAACTATATGGATACTAATTTCTGATCCACTGGCAGCCTTAGCATACGACCAAAACTTAGTTTTGAGACGCGTCCTTGGATAGAATTTTGTAAGTATAGTTTCTGAGCGCTTCACACATCCTCCTCCTGGTCGACTATGTCATCTCGTTCTACGTCTATGTTTGTACTCCGTAAGTCACTGCCTAGTGCTTGACTAAATACGTTAGATGCCTAATGCAGTGTCTACTTGACAAGGACTCCAAATATTGGAACAATATTCTAGAACTGGTCACACTAGCGCATTGCATGAGATTTCCTTTACGGATGCTTCGAACATTCCCACACCAACTGCAATTTGCCCATCCCTAATACTGATTTTTCGTAATCATCCCATCTCAAACCATTTCTTAATATTCCCCGTCAATTCTTATACGATGTGACATACTCAAGAGTTCACCACTAATCTTGTACTAGATACTGGCGAGTTCTTTCTCTTTGTTACAGACAATACCTTACATTTTCCACTCTTAAAGAGAGCTGCCTTTCACAACACCAAGTGGAAATTTTGTCCTAATTTTCCACAATTCCATACCGTCGTCAAACGACCATACTTTCCTTCACACGACAGCATCACCAGCGAAAATTGTTTGCCGGCCGAAGTGGCCGAGCGGTTCTAGGCGCTGCAGTCTGGAACCGCGCCTGCCTCGGGCATGGATGTGTGTGATGTCCTTAGGTTAGTTAGGGTTTAAGTAGTTCTAAGTTCTAGGGGACTGATGACCTCCGCAGTTAAGTCCCATAGTGCTCAGAGCCATTTTTGAAAATTGTTTTAGTGCTGCTGATCCTATGTGATAAATCGTTTGTGTTGATTGAACATTTTAGACGTTACATTACGCTTCCTTGGGGCACACAGGATATTACTTTGTTTTCTATAAGCTTCCGTCACCCAGTATAACTAACTGTGTTCTATAAGTGGAATACAGATCGAGACAATCACGTAAGGACAGAATCCACCTATTCACCCGCATCTGTTCTTTGCTAAGATGTCTTGTATGATAAAGCAAGCTGTGTTTCACACGAGTTGCTTTTCCTGGATCCCTGATAGTTCTTTCCGAGAGCCTAGTTTTCCGCCAGCCGTGTCATGTTTGAACTTCGAATTCGATCTAGGATCGTGTAGCAGATTGAGGTCAACAATATTGGTCTGTAGTTCTGTGCATTCGATCTATTCCCCCTTCTTTTTGTGAACAGGACTCACGTACGCTCTTTTCCAGTCCTACACGTCTGTGTATCGACACTGGAATAATAAAAAATAGAAAAAACTTAAGATTACGGTTTTGATGCTTCAAGTGGTCTACTTAGTCTCCCCCCCCCCCCCCCCCCCCACGCCCTCTCCTTCTCCCTCTCCCATCCCCCCGTCACTATCTTTGGAATGTTATTCAACTCGCGCTTCGAATGTCGTTCATGTGAATTTCTGTACTGTGTGGTTCTATGACAGTATCGTACTGATACACCAAGTTTTGTCGCTCGTGATGATTCTTCACAGAAAACAATTGTTCGCGTTTTGCATTTGAATCAAATCGCGGCAGGAGCCGATGCGTCATTGTTTTGTTAGGAACTCTAGGTGTGCGGGACAAACTTTGCCCACGATTTTATCTCCTCCAGAATGGAGAATGTCTTCCAATACTTGATTTAGAGATAGCGCTCCATTGTGATCTGACACACAGCAACACTGACACACTATAGCCACACGTTCACTACTTAAAACTGCTTGCTCTCAACTAACTCGTCGAATGCACATATGTTGTTTACACTTGTTAGTTCAAGTTGCCACAGTAGTTACATCGCCGACGTCGCCTACACGAGGGTTCTTTGTAAAGTAACGTCCCATCGGTCGTGAAATGGAAACTACAGCGAAAATAAAAAATGTTTTACATGCAACAGTTAGCTACACCGTTCAGCTACTTCTCTACATGGTTTCCGCTATGCCTGAGCCATTCGTCGTGGCATTGTACCAACTTTCCAATACCTTCGTCATAGAAGGCAACCGCTTGTGCTTTCTGTCAATTCTTTGCGCTGAGCTGCAGCTTGTCGTCTGTGCCAAAATGTTGCTCTCATAGGCAGAGGTTCATGTGATTAGAGATGAAAATGAGTGGGAGCCAAGTTGGGGCCGTATGGTCGGTGATCAAACACTTCCCGTCGAAAACCATGCAGGAAAGTCCTAATTGCTCCTACAGTGTGCGGCCGAGAACTGTCCCAAAGAACGAAACGCATGACAGTTATATTTAGTGGGCTCTGATAGGCACTAGTACTTGGAGAGACACTATTTCCTAGGCATCTTTAGGTGCTCACTGTGTGGTCAGAACTGAAAAGAGTGATGTGAGGCGATCGTTGGGTATACTAGAGACACTGTCCAACCCATCTATACAAAGCTTAATCGGTTTTTCACTGTGGTTTCCATTTCGCGATCGATCGGACCTTGCTTTTTGAATAGCCTTCGTATGTCAGGAATAAAATGTAATCTTTGAACGGGAAGTGTATAGGCTGCGCAAGTGAGTCTCAATAAATAAGAGCTAAGAAAGGTGCATATTCAATATAAAATCTAACAGTGATTAACTTGTGGCCTCGTATCTCGTTCATGTTAAGTAGTCTTAATCGTTTTTCACTTCCGGTGGTGTTAATATCGATATGTCTAATTCGTGATTGTGTGCAGCAGTCAAGCATTGGTATTTTACAGACCATAAGACACTACGGACTAAAAGAGCACCTTAATTTTTAACTAATTTTTTAGAAAATAACATTATTACTATTTTTGTTATTAGATTGCGAAGCCAGACTAAAGCAATTCTTAGTTTATAACACTGAACTGACCTTTAAAATCCCTGAAAATCGTCATCCGATCTTACTTCCTTCTTCCTCTTCGTCGTCATCGTTGTTCTTTTCATACATTAGGTGCTTACAGTTAATAGCCCGTACCATACGAATACCTTTTTTTTCCATTACGAAACAAGCTACTGGCAACGATGTTGTACCGTTACCATAACACAAATCACTTTCAATTCAAGTTCACTGGTATCGTAGACTGCAGTGATGCATCATAGGCTAGACAGTGTTCTGGGTATGTGGTGGCGGGGCTGGAGGGAGACAGTGTTAGGAAGCCTGTCAATCCCCGAAATTCACGTTCGTCGCATCGATGCACTGCTGCTGCCAGTTGAATCCAATGTTGCCAGGCAGAGATAGATTTCCCGCGGCATCGAATATATGGCCATTTTTAAGACTGGCGGGAACTGTAAATCAAACATTGGACATTTTTAACATTCGTTTCGAATTGAATTTAGGAGGCAATTTTTAGACGAAAAAAGTGCATCTTATAGTCCGTAAAATACGGTACTGTAGTATTTTCATACGCAAATAAATTTTTTAATGCAGTGTTTTAACATTTCTTTTTATCTGTAGTCTTCAGTTTCAACGCCAGATAGATCAAAAAGAGTGTATGTGTAGCAAAAGAACAGTAGTTGGCAGCGGCGGTGAGTTAAGGCCTGGCTGCGTGAGGACTGCAGTTGGAGAGGCGGTCGTATCGGGCGCCAGGAATGCGGCGGAAGGCACGCGCCACTGGCGCCCTGTATAAGGCGCTGCCGGAAGTCGCGCGCGGACCTGCCACGGCGGGGCTACCTGCACCGAGTCACTCTGCTCGAGGCCCATCACACTGCAGCAGTGCTCACCGGCCCGAATCGCATTTGTAACGAAAATGTCTGCAGGTAGCCACGTCGTACCTCCGTATTCGAAAGTTGTGTGCTTAACTTAAGGACAAATGCAACTTTCGAATCACGTGTCACTGGCAAGTAACATAGCTCGATCAAACTTCGGTCACACATAGGAGGAACTCCTACAGTTTAGTACAGAACGTAAGTGAACGAAAAAGGCAACCGGACGAACTGAAGTGACACTTTTAATTACACTGACGTCATCGCGATTCATGGAGGTTCCCTGGACATTACAAAAGTAGGTACATGGTACTTAATAGGGTTTGTGATCACCACGAACAGTCATACATCCTCTGCAACGTGCTCCCAAGCTCACAATAAGGTTGGTAAGGAGTTCTTGTTGTAGTGGGTTCCATTCGTCCACTGGCGCCTGCTGGATGGTCATAGGTGGGTGTGAACGTGCTGCTACACGTCTTCTCCCCAGCGCATCCCCCAAGAGCTCGATGGATTTAAGTCAGGGAAACGGCACCGAGCGAGGTGGCGCAGTGGTTAGCACACTGGACTCGCATTCGGGAGGACGACGGTTCAATCCCGTCTCCGGCCATCCAGATTTAGGTTTTCCGTGATTTCCCTAAATCGTTTCAGGCAAATGCCGGGATGGTTCCTTTGAAAGGGCACGGCCGATTTCCTTCCCAATCCTTCCCTAACCCGAGCTTGCGCTCCGTCTCTAATGACCTCGTTGTCGACGGGACGTTAAACACTAACCACCACCACCACCAGGGAAACGGCCAGTCGAGTGCATCCTCCGAATATCCTCTCGTTCCGAGAGCTGCTTCAACTGCACAGTTTGATGCGGTGACAGTATCGAGCTTCGTAGTTGGAGCAGCTCTCGGAACGAGAGGATCTTCGGTGAATGGACTCGACTGGCCGTTTCCCTAACTTAAATCCCGTCGACCACGTATAGGTTGCGGGGGAGAAACATACTGGAGGACGTCCACGTGCACCCACGACCGTCCAGCAGTCGTCAACAGTGATGCTGCAGAAATGGTACGCCCTTCCACAAGGACTCCTTGCCGACCTTGTTGCCAGCATGGCAGCACGTTGCTGAGCATTCTTTGAAATGTCCAGGGGACCATCGTGAATTGCGGTGACTTCAGTGTAGTTACTGTATTTGAGTAAAAGTGTTATTTCTGTACTATGCAGCAGCAGTTCTTACTAGGTACGGTCCAAGTTTTATCGGACTATTTTACCTGGCAATGATAAATAATGTGAAAGTTACCTGCGCACATCAGTGTAGTTTCACGCATAACGTCTAAGAGAGAGAGAGAGAGAGAGAGAGAGAGATGAAACGTAGATAAATGTAACATACTGCGTATAAACAGGGAAGAAATCCACTACGGAAAGGTAACGCTATTGGCGACAAATGACTGGAAACAGTAACTACCGTAAAATACCTAGTAGTAACCGTCTGAGATGATCTTAAGTGGAGTGATCACATACAAGAAGTAGTCTACAAAACACTTTTTCGACAGAATCTTGAATATTGGCCATCAGTACAGGACAGTTGTATGTCGCAAATGGCAAAGTATATTAGTGTATATTAATGATAAGTAATAACACCATTGATTCTTTCCTATTTAACTTAATATTACGGCAATCGTTTCTATTAGATCAGAAAACAAAGAGCTATAACGAATTATTTGACCAGTGTCGGGAGATGATTCACGTATATGACGGAAAGTGGCAACAGCTTAACGGAATTTTTGGCAGTAGATGATGGTGTAACTATAAAAATATGCCCGCGAAGTAGCTTATAAATCCCTCGTCCATTCGTTACTTCAGTATCGCCATTGTGACTCTCGCCAGGTAGGGATGATAGAGGAAATCAAAAAATGAGCACCGAATTTCGTCACGGGTAAGTTTAGAGGGAGCAAAAGCGTCACGGAGATGATCATCTAACTCCCATCGTAGCCGCTACAAGGGAGACGTTGTGCATCACGGTTGTGGTCTGCTGCTACAACTCGTTGAGCGTACGTTACTAGAAAAGTCAACCAATATATTGAAATAATTATGAAAAATCCACCTCGATTGCACAAATTACCTGGTGTTTATCTAGGTTTCAGCGTGGGTAACCACGCCTTCTTCAGAACAAATATAAAGCAGCGTGCCTAAATAGGCGTATTCAAAGGCTAAAGTCAACACCTACAGCGGCAAGACCCCATAATTTTTTTGTGCAATCGAGGCGGATTTTTCATAATTATTCCGATACTTACAATTGCTGACGCGCTGCAATGCTGAAAGTTCACCAATATATTGCTTCCTTCTACGTACAACTCGCGAAAAGACCGTTAAATTAAAATTTATGAGATTCGTATGCTCACGGAGAATTTTGTAAGATAAATATCAACAGAAGTATAACAGTGATAATGGAATATAGTCGAATTACGTCAGGCGATGTGGATAGAATTAGATAAGGAAACTAGACACTAAAAGTAATCTATGAGTTTTGCTATTTGGGCAGAGAAATGACTGATAATGCCCGATGTAGACTGGATGCAGAATGCAGACTGTCAATAGCAGGAAACGTGTTTCTGAAAAAAAAAAAGATAAATTAATTGGTATCATTACATACTACAAATTTAAGTCCCCCGCTGCGTTTGTCTATCTTTATGTGAAGTTAATCTCAGCAATTTCTGCAGGGATTTTGATACGGTTTTCATTAACACATAGACTTATTCATCAGTATTTGGCGCAAATTGGCTGAGCTGTGATAAAATTTGTCCATTAAATTGTGCTTCTTCAGAACTTCCCTGCCGTGCCCTGCTTAAATCGTTCACTTTATGCTAGAATTTGTTGTTAATATTCAGGTAGGTGACGTTGTTTTCTGAATTTTAATTGTAACTCTATACAGGATCCCGCAAGCAAAATTATCGCAATATCAGATGTCTGGCCGTAGGTACTAAGCGCTACCCGTGCGAAGCCGGGGTAGGTCTTAAGTACAATATAAATTTAAGTGTTAAGAACTCTTTTCTGAACGTATCTGCATGGAATGTAGCTTTTTAAGGAAGTGAAATGAGGACGATAAGTTCAGGGAAGAAGAGGGCAGCTGTTTTTGTAATGCTACAGATAAGGGCTGAAAATTAGAATAAGTAAAGAAGTACTGAAACGAATTCAGGAAAAAGAAAATTTAATGGTTCAAAGTGCCTAAAGGAAGGTATCGGTTCAGAGAACCTATCCTGGAACATTAAGGAATTATCAGTTTGATAAAGAAAGGTAGTATGTGGTGGTGGTGGTAATAACTGTAAAATGAGGCCAAGGGTTGAAGCAGGTTCAAATATACGGAGGTTGCAGAGATGTAGAGCCTTGCACAGGATAGATTGGAATGAAGAGCTGCATCAAATCAATTTTTATATTGAAAATTTGTGCCAATGCCATGATACAGGATACAGTTGGAGAGCCTCTGCAATGTTATTCGACTTTATGGGGAATACCAAGTGGGCACATTCGTGAATAGGCATTTGCATTGAGGAGGGGGGTGTGTTAGGGTAATCTGAGCTGTTGTGCAAAACCACTGTGGCAGGGTGGCGTAGTGGTTAGCGTACCTATCTAGTGAGCAGGAGACCCCGGTTCGAATCCCGGACAACCATCAGCTGTATAACGGAGTATCAACAATGAAAATTTGTGCCGGACCGGAACTCGAATTCAGATTTCCCACTTATCGAGAGCAGTTGCCTTACGATTAGGCTATCCGAGCACGCTTCACGGCCAGCTCCAAGACCCTCGTCACAGCTTTTTGGACGTCTTATGTTGTTTGAAAAGAGACGCCGTTTTGACTCTTGGAAATAGAAAAACGTCGCACGGAGCGATATCTGGTGAATAAGGTGGCTGTGGTAGTACTGAAATTTGTTTTGAGGTTAAAAATTGTTGTATTGACAGAGCGGTATGGGATGGCGTATTATCGCGGACACAAAGAACTCTTTTACGAAGTCTTTCTAAAATTTCTGGGCAGTAATATTGGTTAACCGTTTTTCCAGGAGGCATCCACCCTTTATGAGCAGTTCCCTTGGAATCAAAGAAGCACACAAGCAAGCATTTCACTTTTGGCTTTGACATGCGAGCTTTTTTTGGTCTGGGTGGTCCCTTTGAGCACCATTGCGAACTTTGGCGTTTTGTCTCTGAATCGTACTGAAAAAACCAACTTTCATCACCAGTGATAACACGGCTCAACAATTCTGGATTTATTTCCGTTTGCTCTAACAGATCGACATTTTTCCGTGTTTCTCGCTGTTGTAGTATGAGATTTCTGAGGACCATTTTTGCACAAATCTTTCTCATATCGAGATCTTCAATTATTATTAGACGAACCGTTTCTCGAGATGGTCGTCCACTGCGGTCTTCATATTAAACATTCGTTCTGCCTTCACTAAACATTTTATGCCAACGAAAAACTCTTGACATAACCTCCTCTCCAAAAGACTTCTGAAGCTTACCACAAGTTGTAGTAGTGTTTTCACCCAATTTAACGCAAAAAGAAATGGCACCCCTTCGCGCAATGTTATGCGGTTCCATTTCCGTGACGAGATACACAAACACATGTTAACTTATTACAGCACAACTCACGAATGAGCAGTTGCATCGATGTGCCGCTTGGACTAGAAGCAGCTTATAGACGAAGGTCAAATATATTGTGGCTACGAAAGCCTGCATGGTTGCCACATGTTGCAAAGAAAATCAGTCTCATTACTTTATTGTCGCACCTCGTATGCCATGTAGTTTCATTAGATTTATACTGATGATTACAACAACAAAAACAGATTACAAACAACTGGCCTCCCAGCGAACATTCGCGACTGATTCAGGAGAGGGGTAACTGACAGTGATTTACAAATTCCCCCCCCCCCCCCCCCCCCCACACACACACACACATACGTCATACGGTGGCTAGCGGCGTATGGATGTAGTTGATAATAGGGCAGATGGCCTTAGAAGAACAGTGGTTGACCGATGAGTGCCTTGTTCAGTGCGGTGGCTCGTAGTTAGGTGAAGACTGGCACGGCTGCAGCTCCTCTTGTCCCCGCCACGCCACGGTCGCCAGAGAGCGCCGCGGGCGGCCCGCGCTGTCGTCACGCCGCCAGGCTGCCGCACGCAAACGACTCCATTACGGCGCCGCTTGTGCAATTCCACTCCGCTCCACAGCAGGTCGTCCGTACATTCTGGCTCTGCTCGACGCTGTTTGTTAGCAGTCGGCACTAGCTTAACAACAGGAGGCGTACCGGCACGCCTTATCAGTCAAATAAAGCTATAGTAGTGAAACCTATATGAATAACAATTACCGAACTATCAGTTTAATAAGCCACGACTGAAAGATACTAACACGAATTCTTTACAGACGAATGGAAAAACTGGTAGAAGCCGGCCTCGAGGAAGATAAGTTTGTATTCTGTAGAAATGTTGGAACACGTAATGCAATACTGACTCTACGACTTATCTTAGAAAATAGATTAAGGAAAGGCAAACCTATGTTTCTAGCATTTGTAGACTTAGAGAAAGCTTTTGACAATGTTGACTGGAATACTCTCTTGAGGTGGTAGGGGTAAAATACAGGGAGCGAAAGGCTACTTACAATTTGTACAGAAGCCAGATGGCAGTTATAAGAGTCGAGGGACATGACAGGGAAGCAGTGGTTGGGAAGGGAGTGAGACAGGGTTGTAGCCTATCCCCGATGTTATTCAATCTGTATACTGAGCAAGCAGTAAAGGAAACAAAAGAAAAATTCAGAGTAGGAATTAAAATCAATGGAGAAGAAATAAAAACTTCGAGGTTCGCGGATGGCATTGTAATTCTGTCAGAGACACCAAAGGATCTGGAAGAGCAGCTGAACGGAATGGACAGTGTCTTGAAAGGCGGATGTAAGATGAACATCAACAAAAGCAAAACAAGGATAATGGAATGTAGTCTAATTAAGTCGGGTGATGCTGAGGGAATTAGATTAGGAAATGAGGCACTTAAAGTAGTAAAGGAGTTTTGCTATTTGGGAGCAAAATAAATGATGATGGTTGAAGTAGAGAGGATATAAAATGTAGACTGGAAATGGCAAGGAAAGCGTTTCTGAAGAAGAGAAATTTGTTAACATCGAGCATAGATTTAAGTGTCAGGAAGTCGTTTCTGAAAGTATTTGTATGGAGTGTAGCCATGTATGGAAGTGAAACATGGACGATAAATAGTTTGGACAAGAAGAGAATAGAAGCTTTCGAAATGTGGTGCTACAGAAGAATGCTGAAGATTAGATGGGTAGATCACTTAACGAATGAGGAAGTATTGAATAGGATTGGGCAGATGAGAAGTTTGTGGCACAACTTGACCAGAGGAAGGGATCGGTTGGTAGGGCATTTTGTGAGGCATCAAGGGATCACCAATTTAGTATTGGAGGGCAGCGTGGAGGGTAAAAATCGTAGAGGGAGACCAAGAGATGAATACACTAAGCAGATTCAGAGGGATGTAGGTTGCAGTAGGTACTGGGAGATGAAGAAGCTTGCACAGGATAGAGTAGCATGGAGAGCTGCATCAAACCAGTCTCAGGACTGAAGACCACAACAACAACAACAGCAACGTGACTGGGTTCGTGATTTCCTGTCAGAGAGGTCACAGTTCGTAGTAACTGACAGAAAGTCATCGAGTAAAAGCAGAATTGATTTCTGGCGTTCCCCAAGTTAGTGTTATAGGCCTTTCGCTGTTCCTTATTCACATAAACGATTAGGAGACAATCTGAGGAGCCGTCTTAGTTTGTTTGCAGATGATGGCTCCGAGCACTATGGGACTTAACGTCTAAGGTCATCAGTCCCCTAGAACTCAGAACTACTTAAACCCAACTAACCTAAGGACATCACACACATCCATGCCCGAGGCAGGATTCGAACCTGCGACCGTAGTGGTCGCCCGGCTCCAGGCTGTAGCGCCTAGAACCGCACGGCCACTCTGGCCGGCGAGTATCAGGTATCCGACAGTTTGTTAGTAGATGTATGGAGGTATGTGGCATTAGATATCTACGCACAGGTCACCTAATTCGCGTAAATAACGGGCCACTGATTTGCGTACGCAGTGATGGAGCCCGTTAGCTACCCTTATGGGTTCCATAGGATTTCAGGCGAATTTGCTCTCCGAGGCATCAAGGTGAGTTCACTGTAATGCTCCTCAGACCGCTGTAGCACGGTTCTGGCTCCAAGAAACGGACAACCTGAATAATGACATCGCCGTCGGGGAAGACATCAAGTATGAAGGGATGCAGGTGGTTCGCAGCTGTCAGCGTGTCTTCGATCACTGCCACAGGTCCCATGCAAGTGCAGGACAATATCTCCCACTGCATAATACTGCTCCCACCAGCACTGCACGTTTCGAACCACTGTTCACCTCGTGTAACAAAAATGTAATTCACCCGAAGAGCCAACACGTTTCCGTTTTCAACGACAATCGAATTCCGAGGGTCCCGTGCCCACTGCAATCGTAATTGATGAAGTCGTTATCTCAACATGTGAAAACATGGGGGTGGTCTTCTGCGGAGCTCCATGTTCAACAATGTTCGACGAGCCGTGTGCTCCGAAGCATTTGTTCGTGCACCAGCATTGTGATCTTTCGGCAGAGTTGCCACAAATCACCATCTATCCAGCTTTACAGATTAGACAAACCTCCGAACCGCACGTTTTGTGAAGTGTCGTGACGTCAAGCCATTTAGCGCCTAGTGGTCCTACCTCTTTCCGTAGATGCTCACGACAGTAGCACGTGAACATTCGACCAGCTTCGCCGTTTTCGAGATACTCGTTCACAGGCTTTGCGTAATAATGACCTGCCCTTTGTGAAAGTCGCTTATATCAATAGATTTCTCCATTTGCAGCCTACATCTTCGCTAGGGTGATTCCCCGTCCGTGTCTGCTCCGCTTGCATACATACTTTTACTACCGCGACACTTGCCCGCAGCGTTACCAGGCGGCATCCAACGTTGAGGTGGGCATTGGTCATAATGTTTTGGCTTATCAGCTATACTCCACAAACCGCTGTGGAGTGCATAACAGAGGGTACCTTACCCGTTTAATTCACGTATGGAGCTCTGGAAGAATGACTACTTAAATGACTTTGAGCGTGCTGCAATTAGTTTACTCTTGTCCCTGTAGTCCTAACTGAGTGATATGTAGGACTGTGTAATATATTTCTACATTCCTCGCTTAGTGCAGATTTTCAAAACTTGTAAGAGGGGTTTGGTGGAGTAGCTGGCATCTATTTGCAGGCGTCTGTCACTTCAGATTTTTTAGCATCTCTGTACAGTCTCTCTTGGTTGAAACAAACCCGCTCCTCTTCAGTATCTCCAGCCCTGGTAGGTACGGGCCCCACACAGCTGAGCAATAATCAAACAATGAGGTGGGTCACATGTTTTCTAAGCAATCTCCCTTGTACACTGATTACATTTGCCCAGTGTCTTAAAAAAATGGTTCAAATGGCTCTGAGCACTATGCGACTTAACTTCTGAAGTCATGAGTCGCCTAGAACTTAGAACTAATTAAACCTAACTAACCTAAGGACATCACACACATCCATGCCCGAGGCAGGATTCGAACCTGCGACCGTAGCGGTCGCTCGGCTCCAGACTGTAGCGCCTAGAACCGCACGACCACTCCGGCCGGCCCAGTGTCTTACTAATGAATAATATCCGTCACCTGTTTTAGCTACGACACAGGCTACGCGATTGTTTTGTTTCACATGCCTACAGATTGTTACACTTGACTGATTCCAGTTGTGACACACTGATATTATAGTCACAGGATGCTCAGTTTTTTGTTTTCTGAAGTGAAAAACGTTACATTTCTGAACGTTTCAAACAAGCTGCCATTCTTTCCATCACTTTGAAATCTTATCAATATCTGACTGCATATTTGTGCAGCTTTTTTTCAGATAGTACTCCGTTACAGATTACTTCATCATCTGAAAAAAGCTTGACGCTTACTATTAATGTTGTTTGCCCTTTATTCATACAGATTATGAATAGCAACGTTCCGAACACATTATCTAGAAGCATATCTGAATTTACATTTTGTGATGACTCTCCACCGTAGTTTACGTGTTGTGTCCTTCTTATCAAGAAGTCCTTAGCCCAGTTTCAAATTTAGTTTTAAACCCCATTTGATCGTACATTCCTGATAGGATTGACGGAGGACATCGGAAAAGTCCAAAGGCAGCTCGTTTTGTACTGTTGCGAAATGAGGAATGGGGGATGGAGGAAGTGTCATAGTTGCGATAAGCGAATTTGAGTGGCAGTCATTCAACATCTTTTCAAGAAATTTTAATCTCCAGCTTTCTGCTCCGGACACAAACATATATTCTTGACACTCATCTGCATAGGAACAAATGATCATTGTAATAAAATAGAGCCGCGCTGGGTAACCACGAGGTCTCAAGCGTCTTGTAACGGCTCGCGCGGCTTCCTCGTTGGAGGTTCGAGTCCTCCCCCGAGTATATATATATGTGTGTGTGTGTGTGTGTGTGTGTTTCCCTTAGCATAAGTTAATTTAAGTTAGATTAAGTGGTGGTATGAGCATAGGGACCGATGACCTCAGCAGTTTGGTCCCATAGGAACTTACAAGTTTCCAAGTAATCAAGTAAGAGAAATCAGATCTCCTACGGAAATATTTAAGGTTCCATTTTTCCCAAGTTCTGTTAGAAAATGGAACGGTACAGAAATATTCTGAATGTGCCAGGCACTTAAGTGTGAATTTCATAGTAGTCATGCAGATTTAGATGCATTTTCGTGAATAATCGTTGCTATCGTACTAAATCAAATGCTTTTCCGAAACGAAACTGTAAAATTACTGGTAATGTAAATCAAGGAGTGAAAAATGTGATTCCTGTCACCGACGACATTTGTCAGTTATTTAGAGCGTTTTTTTCTGTTTTCTTCTACGTTTTATTGTGTCAGCTTATATTATATTATTATTACAGGGATAGTACTGAACAAAATTAGAAATAAAATCTTGGGTTTCCACTCATTCTCACAGATCCTTCAGCCTTGCTTCTCGAACAATCACGATCATGTGCGAACACACTTGGTTGCCCTCGGATTCGGTAGCATGCAGGGAGACACTCTCATGCATGTGTGCATGTTAGCGGTATCACCAATGCCTACAAAGGTCCTCTCATCCAGAATATAAGAGATTAAAGCCCAGATGAGGTGGGAGGCCATGCTACTGGACGTCCTCGAGCACTCGACTGTTCATTTAAAGTTTGTGTTAGGCGCTGCTGTACGAGGCGTAGGAAATAGGGTGGCGCCGCGTCGAGTGTAAACCACACGTCTTAGCTTTCTGCTGTGGTAATGTTCTCCAATTGCCATGCAGAAATTGTTGTTAAACAGCACCAGTTAATCTGCTGTACGAGTCCGGCACCCACAATTCCAACCCACCCATTGATACTAAAACGAACCTGATGTCTTGCTTACATGATCGCACTTGGCTTTGCTTCTGCTCATATGTGGTTGTTGTGGTAATTTATCATCACGCTCTGGGTATGTCCTACCTCGTCTGTAAATAAAATAAAAGCTGCGAACCGCGTATCATCAGCGTACTGCCTAAGAATCCATTGGCAGTAATGTAATCTGACACGATCTTGTGGCCTGAGAGCTTCCATATGCTGTGAGGAATGTAAGTGAAGTAACTGGTCGAAGAGAATACTCCACCCAAGAGCGTGCTTCATGCCTTCAGCAGTTCCATTTTTTGCACACTTCTTTTTAGGATTCTACTCCTTGCAACACTTTTTCCTTTTCCTCTGCAGCCTATGCAGTTCTTACGAATGCTCTCGTGTCATCAAGTCCAAGTCACTGAAAAAAAATTGCTGAATTTTAAAATCATTTTTTTGATTACACTTGCCTGTCGATGACTACCGTTTGTTAAACCATAGCAGAATACCATGTCTGCCATTTCCCGCGTGACTTAGTTTACGTTGTTCACAATCAGCAGTGTCATTGATCTTGTTCTGGTGTCAGCACAGTTTCCAAACGATACGTAGGGGCTGGCTCATTTATGTTTGACAGTAGTAGCGCAGTCAGGAGACTAAGTAGAAAAACGAACACAACCAATAATAAGTGAGCAATGAAAGTCAGTAGGAAGACAGAGAATATCACTGGATAATGGATGTTCTCGACACAAGGATGACCCACATGGCAGCACGTATTTGTTTCCGGACAAGTGTTTACAGGACTTCTTCTCGTTGTGACAATGACTGTCTTCTTTGAAAATATGTTACACTTCTTTTAAACTCCATATATGCGGTGTTCTTTCTATCTTGATCACCCCAAACAACTTTTTGTCCAGAGTGAAACCAGAAAAATTTATCAAGCGAATGTTTAGCTTCGCCGCCCTCCGCTATGTGTGTGTGTGTGTGTGTGTGTGTGTGTGTGTGTGTGTGTGTGTGTGGTGTCTGCGAAGTGCTACGGGCTTTGTGGCTGAAATTCTGTGTGTGAAATAGATGGAAAACATTATCTTTATTTACTCATCATAAGGACTGTGGGCTGTTTGACCTTGAGCCCTTCTATTATTGTGGTTCTTCTATAGGTGTCATGTCGTCGCGGAACTTCTATGACAGCCGGAGACACTTGAACCCGGTGCCAGTATTCCGGGTGGAGAGAGCTTGTGTATGTTGGACGTAAGGCCTCGATTTCATAGATGAATCTCTGCGTGGAGCGGGCGATGGAATTCCAGATCGTTTGTTGATTTAGCTCGTCATGAAGATTGCAAACCTTCGCCCATCTAGCTGCCCCTAGGATGAGGTGAAGGCATCGGTTTTGTGGCATTTGAATGGGCTTGAGATTTGAGATACTGGTTGTCTCCCACTTTGGGCATCCGTAGAGTACTGCTGGGAGGGCTGTTGCTCGATATAGGCGAAGCTTAGTGTTTGCTTGCAAGTTTGTACTCGCCAATGGGGGGTAGAGTTGGACGATGAGTCGTAAAATCTTCTGCCATTTATCCTGAATGCGAAGGTTAAACAGTATTTTAGCATCCAATATGACTTCTAAATCCTTGACATGGCTTGTCCAAGGGATTTCTCGGTCCTTGAGGACCAGTTGCTCGCGTAGCAGTGGACACTTCCGAGTGAACATTACCGCCCTTGTTTTGGTGGCATTGAGAGATATGGAGCTTTTTTTGGCCCATCGCTCATTGATTGTCAGTTGCCGTTATATGTGCGAGATAGCTGCAGGCACTCGTCGACCACTGATGAGAAGGCCAGTCGCTTCAGCGAACTGAGCGAGTACCACCAGTAGTAAGGTCGGGAGATCGTTCACCTTATTATGTAGCATGATTGACTTTCTTAGAACTTTGTTCGTTACGAAGATGTGAACAGCAGTACGTCTTTTTTAAGCAGCACACTGCATTTTTTACTTGGTAATCCACTTTTCCTCTTCAAGATCTGTTCAAAAACATATCAGAGCGTACTATCACGTAAACGTGACGTATTAAAAACGTAACAAAAATCTGAATTTGACTCTCCTGTGCCAGCACATAGTGCAGTTACCCGGTGTAATGTAACTCGTCCACTTGTTGGAGTTAAGAGTGAACAAATGGAAACACTACGAAAAGCTACATCGGTCGTTCAGTACACCGCCTTCAGTTGAAGGTTTGTGTGAGTACATTGTACACAAACAAGGGAAGGCAGAAACGGTACACATCAGTGTGTGGATATATTAGCTAGCTGGAGGTAGTGTTCACTGAACGAAGCGGGGTTGTCGATGTTTAATTTATGGCGGAACTCTTACATATTCCGGGCGCCTGCTGTTCTTGTGTGGTGGTTGTTTGTCGATCAACTGATCCGTAAAAAAGCTAGCGCACCATGTACAAGTCATCGGCACTAGGGAGATGCCACACGTTTATGAGACCGAATAATCATCCCCGTAATCACTATCTCACGATGGTAATCCAACCTTGAATTAATGACTCTGCCTGACTGCTCAGAAACTGGCGAGAGCGTACAAGAACATTACGATTATTGACTGAAAATCACCACTTTCTAAGAATAATTCACTTACCCGGAATAAACACAATGCAACTTTCAAAACATGTTTCTGCCTCTCTACATGGATGGCTATATTCGATTCTGACTTTAAATTGACCCATAGATCGCAATTCATTCGAACATCACGAAAGTTTCAGCTACAAATCACAGTCATCACAGGTTAAATTCAACGCAAATTTGCTGTCTCGAAAGAACTACAATAATGCGCAATAAAACACCATATTTGATTCTGGATCATTGTTCTTGATCATTACAAGCAAGTTCCTTTAAATTCAGTGTAATTCAGACCTAGCTGGCAGCTGAGATCTTTACAAAGTTACGTGTAGATCAGAACAGAACTTTGAAATTATGTAAAATGTTATAAAACAATGTGCGCCAGCAAGGTTATGGAGTCTTTTGGCGACTGCCTAGTTCCCGCACGGCAGTCAGCAGCAAGCTGCTGTTGACAAGCTACTGGGATCACCATCGTTTTCCCAGCAGAGGTTCCTCGTAACTTACATTGTGCTTTCTGCAAAATATATCCATTTCTTTTAAAACATGCAAAATCTCTCTTGTCTGGCCAGAGGTTGCCTTCTCAGCTGTCTACGTAACTCCCATTATGACGAAACTACTTCGCGTGGTCTCTGGGCAAGGCAATTTGAGACGGCCGATGTATCCGCCCGCCACAAACTGAAGCACTTAAAATCCATTTGTTGTTACAGAAAGCTTGAGTGACGCATTTATGGGTATGTTTCGACCTATTGACGTTGACCTAATTCCCTGTTTTGCTGTTGTAGAAATTATCGGTAGAGGTTGCTAGAAACATTTGCAGAAACTGTGTTAACTGTTGGTGATGTACGTACTCCAATCCAGTCGTCGTATCTCGGAATGTAACAGAGAGTAGTTAAAAGCTACAGGGCCTGACTCTGGAATAGTGAGAAGTCTCGCTATCAGAACAAGCCTGGTGAACCTTATTTCGACAGATATGATAGTGTAACGGTGCAGAGGATTATTAGGATCCGCCAACAAACATTTCCGAGAAAATATGCGGAGCAATATATCGCGTATTCTTGCCAAGAATCGCGCGGTGCAGCAGATGCCTCGAGGACGTACGAAAGGAACGTTTCAGAGGTATATGAGAAGTGCCCTTTGCCATGCACTTTGCAGTGATGTGCAGAGTGTGAATGCAGAATAAGTTCGACACTGCTGCTCCCTGGCAGTAACAAACAGAGAACGGGTGATGGCAAATTCCATTGAATACGCTGGAGTGACGAAGTTGCTAATACCTACCGAAACACCAGAGAAAATGCGCTTGAAGACTGTTAGAGGATTCCGACCCAGTATAATGTGCACAATGTGCTAGTAAATTAAACGGTAGTCACCAATTAGAAGCACGACACACAGATTCGCTACTTCCCCGCGCAGCCGCCACCAGGTGCGGAGCAGTGTGAGTGTTTACCGGCTGCATGGCACGCACACGCATCCACCGGCTGTGATGCCGCCGGCCGCTTCCACTTTCTCCAGACGAGGAATGCGGCAGGCGGGACTTGGCGCGGTGTAGCCCTGCCAGCCAGGCAGCCGGTGTGTGCTGTGCTGTGCTGTGTGCCGTACGGAGCAGCCTCGTCCCAGTCTGACGCGAACGCTTGCGCCGCGGGTTGCCGACCCCGTCTCCGTCTAGGCGCCATGTCTCACCGTGGCTTCCAGCAGACCGGATACCGGGGTTCCTAGACCTACGTCCACATGACTGCTCTGCATTTCACACTTACGTGTTTGACAGAGGCTTCATAGAATCACTTTCACACTGTTTCTCAACTATTATCCTCTAGAATGACATGTGGAAAAAAATTAACACCTACAACATTCGCGCTAGTTCTGATTTCTATTATTGCAGTGGTAGTTTCTCCCTCCGCAGTTGAGAGTTCACATTCGTAGGAGGAAGTTTCTGACTGAATTTCCTTGGAAAGATCTCGCAACCCCAACTCTCGTATTATATCCGTGATACTATCCATCCCTATTTCTCAATAATAGACAACGATTTGTCCTTTTTTAAAAATTTTTCGATGTTCTTCGTCAGTCCTACGTTGAAAAGATACCATACCTCCTAGCAATGCTTCACGATACGACGGACAAGCGTAGTGATTTTGCTAAACGGTAAGCGACAGCATCATCTGCTAACATCCTAATAGGGATACTCAAATTGTCTCCTAAATCATTCATATACATTACGAACAGCAAAAGTCATGTAACATTTCGGAGGGATACCCTCGTAAACCCCCCCATGAACCATGGACCTTGCCGTTGGTGGGGAGGCTTGCGTGCCTCAGCGATACAGATAGCCGTACCGTAGGTGCAACCACAACGGAGGGGTATCTGTTGAGAGGCCAGACAAACGTGTGGTTCCTGAAGAGGGGCAGCAGCCTTTTCAGTAGTTGCAAGGGCAACAGTCTGGATGATTGACTGATCTGGCCTTGTAACAATAACCAAAACGGCCTTGCTGTGCTGGTACTGCGAACGGCTGAAAGCAAGGGGAAACTACAGCCGTAATTTTTCCCGAGGGCATGCAGCTTTACTGTATGATTACATGATGATGGCGTCCTCTTGGGTAAAATATTCCGGAGGTAAAATAGTCCCCCATTCGGATCTCCGGGCGGGGACTACTCAAGGGGATGTCGTTATCAGGAGAAAGAAAACTGGCGTTCTACGGATCGGAGCGTGGAATGTCAGATCCCTTAATCGGGCAGGTAGGTTAGAAAATTTAAAAAGGGAAATGGATAGGTTGAAGTTAGATATAGTGGGAATTAGTGAAGTTCGGTGGCAGGAGGAACAAGACTTCTGGTCAGGTGACTACAGGGTTATAAACACACAATCAAATAGGGGTAATGCAGGAGTAGGTTTAATAATGAATAGGAAAATAGGAATGCGGGTAAGCTACTACAAACAGCATAGTGAACGCATTATTGTGGCCAAGATAGATACGAAGCCCACACCTACTACAGTAGTTCAAGTTTATATGCCAACTAGCTCTGCAGATGACGAAGAAATTGAAGAAATGTATGATGAAATAAAAGAAATTATTCAGATTGTGAAGGGAGACGAAAATTTAATAGTCATGGGTGACTGGAATTCGAGTGTAGGAAAAGGGAGAGAAGGAAACATAGTAGGTGAATATGGATTGGGGGACAGAAATGAAAGAGGAAGCCGCCTGGTAGAATTTTGCACAGAGCACAACATAATCATAACTAACACTTGGTTTAAGAATCATGAAAGAAGATTGTATACATGGAAGAATCCTGGAGATACTAAAAGGTATCAGATAGATTATATAATGGTAAGACAGAGATTTAGGAACCAGGTTTTAAATTGTAAGACATTTCCAGGGGCAGATGTGGACTCTGACCACAATCTATTGGTTATGACCTGTAGATTAAAACTGAAGAAACTGCAAAAAGGTGGAAATTTAAGGAGATGGGACCTGGATAAACTAAAAGAACCAGAGGTTGTACAGAGATTCAGGGAGAGCATAAGGGAGCAATTGACAGGAATGGGGGAAATAAATACAGTAGAAGAAGAATGGGTAGCTTTGAGGGATGAAGTAGTGAAGGCAGCAGAGGATCAAGTAGGTAAAAAGATGAGGGCTAGTAGAAATCCTTGGGTAACAGAAGAAATATTGAATTTAATTGATGAAAGGAGAAAATATAAAAATGCAGTAAGTGAAACAGGCAAAAAGGAATACAAACGTCTCAAAAATGAGATCGACAGGAAGTGCAAAATGGCTAAGCAGGGATGGCTAGAGGACAAATGTAAGGATGTAGAGGCCTATCTCACTAGGGGTAAGATAGATACCGCCTACAGGAAAATTAAAGAGACCTTTGGAGATAAGAGAACGACTTGTATGAATATTAAGAGCTCAGATGGAAACCCAGTTCTAAGCAAAGAAGGGAAAGCAGAAAGGTGGAAGGAGTATATAGAGGGTCTATACAAGGGCGATGTACTTGAGGACAATATTATGGAAATGGAAGAGGATGTAGATGAAGATGAAATGGGAGATACGATACTGCGTGAAGAGTTTGACAGAGCACTGAAAGACCTGAGTCGAAACAAGGCCCCGGGAGTAGACAATATTCCATTGGAACTACTGACGGCCTTGGGAGAGCCAGTCCTGACAAAACTCTACCATCTGGTGAGCAAGGTGTATGAAACAGGTGAAATACCCTCAGACTTCAAGAAGAATATAATAATTCCAATCCCAAAGAAAGCAGGTGTTGACAGATGTGAAAATTACCGAACTATCAGCTTAATAAGTCACAGCTGCAAAATACTAACACGAATTCTTTACAGACGAATGGAAAAACTAGTAGAAGCCAACCTCGGGGAAGATCAGTTTGGATTCCGTAGAAACACTGGAACACGTGAGGCAATACTGACCTTACGACTTATCTTAGAAGAAAGATTAAGGAAAGGCAAACCTACGTTTCTAGCATTTGTAGACTTAGAGAAAGCTTTTGACAATGTTGACTGGAATACTCTCTTTCAAATTCTAAAGGTGGCAGGGGTAAAATACAGGGAGCGAAAGGCTATTTACAATTTGTACAGAAACCAGATGGCAGTTATAAGAGTCGAGGGACATGAAAGGGAAGCAGTGGTTGGGAAGGGAGTAAGACAGGGTTGTAGCCTGTCCTCGATGTTGTTCAATCTGTATATTGAGCAAGCAGTAAAGGAAACAAAAGAAAAATTCGGAGTAGGTATTAAAATTCATGGAGAAGAAATAAAAACTTTGAGGTTCGCCGATGACATTGTAATTCTGTCAGAGACAGCAAAGGACTTGGAAGAGCAGTTGAATGGAATGGACAGTGTCTTGAAAGGAGGATATAAGATGAACATCAACAAAAGCAAAACAAGGATAATGGAATGTAGTCTAATTAAGTCGGGTGATGCTGAGGGAATTAGATTAGGAAATGAGGCACTTAAAGTAGTAAAGGAGTTTTGCTATTTGGGGAGCAAAATAACTGATGATGGTAGAAGTAGAGAGGATATAAAATGTAGGCTGGCAATGGCAAGGAAAGCGTTTCTGAAGAAGAGAAATTTGTTAACATCCAGTATTGATTTAAGTGTCAGGAAGTCATTTCTGAAAGTATTCGTATGGAGTGTAGCCATGTATGGAAGTGAAACATGGACGATAAATAGTTTGGACAAGAAGAGAATAGAAGCTTTCGAAATGTGGTGCTACAGAAGAATGCTGAAGATTAGATGGGTAGATCACATAACTAATGAGGAAGTATTGAATAGGATTGGGGAGAAGAGAAGTTTGTGGCACAACTTGACCAGAAGAAGGGATCGGTTGGTAGGACATGTTCTGAGGCATCAAGGGATCACCAATTTAGTATTGGAGGGCAGCGTGGAGGGTAAAAATCGTAGGGGGAGACCAAGAGATGAATACACTAAGCAGATTCAGAAGGATGTAGGTTGCAGTAGGTACTGGGAGATGAAAAAGCTTGCACAGGATAGAGTAGCATGGAGAGCTGCATCAAACCAGTCTCAGGACTGAAGACCACAACAACAACAACCCTCGTAAAGATGAAGTGAGAGTTGTAGTACGTTGAGAATAATTTGCTATGGCACTGAAAGACCTAAGTCGAAACAAGGCATATTAAATAGATGACATACTCTCAGAATTATTAAGATCTTTAGCTGAGCTTACCATGCCAAACGTTTCCACCTGGTACGCAGTATACACGAGAGTTTTGAAACTTCCTCAGTTATGCGATAATTCCATTGCCAAAGAAGGCGGATGCTGAGAGGTGTTACTGCCCGCCATCCATGTGGAGCACGTGTTGGTCTCACTGCGTACTTCTAGACTGAGACACACACAACTGATTTCATCAAAGTGTACGGGCCTGAAGATGGCGTTGACGCAACGTCGAAATTAGTAGCGAAGTAAATATAAAATCTTAAGTACGGTTGGAGGAATTTCGTTTTTAATAAAAATCAAAATAATGGCAATTGGTACAGTAATATTACATTTCATCGACACCTGCTGTCCACCCGCTCCTGAACCCAAGCTGGAGTTACATTTGCTCTTGTCTAACTTTTTCCGTTCTTGGCGATCCAGAGTAATTTCAATGGGACGACTGAGCCTTAGTTTCGACGACATAACGTAAACATATGTTTCATCATCTGTTGTGACGCATGTCGGTAGTTCTGCATCGCTGTTGGCTTCATCTGGAGACAGCTCAGAAAGTTGCATTTGCCGCTGTTTTTGTTCGAAATACAACAATTTTGTAACAAATTCCTCCGTCATCCGTTTCACACTCAAAACATCTGAAAACATGCCATGGTATGACCTATTTGACATGCTAACATGATAGGTGTCTTTTCTGTGAACTGGCAATCGTCCAAAATCATTTTTTTCTTTCCATGATTTCAGAGGATGATGTGCTGGGGTGTGCAGGGCACTCGTTTACTACAACGTTCTTGTCGCTTTTCCGGAACGTTATACAACTCGCATACCCTTGTTTTACTCATAGCAGATTCACCAAAAGCAATATTTAACATTTCTATATCCTTGTTTCAGTTCGTCCTTATAGCAAAATTTAATGCAAACTCTCTCACCCATTTTTATACATAATATAAACCTTTTTGACAGATGACAACGACTATATATCCGATGTGGCTAACACTGTACAAATAGTTTTCAGGTATGTTGGTAAATATATCTGAAAAGTATTTGTACAGTGATAGCCACATCGGATATAGGATTTACCAACGTCACAAGGAAAAATCGAGCGATTCGATTTAATACAATACATCAAATTACAAAATTCCCGCTACTTTTGAACACATATCGTAGATTGTATAAAGTAAACACGACAAATGTTACATTCAACTATTTCCTTTCCGGTACGTCCGCAGCTGGCATGAGCTCGATGAACGATATATTTTATTTTAAGTACAAGTTTCTTGCTTCGTTATTTGTTTATTTATTCACTCTTACTGATACAAGTTACACGACTAGGTCATTTCGGCGATTTGCCATTATCAAGTACACGTCTCAGTTAGTATGACGTGGCATCTTGACATCTTGGGGCTAAATGATGGCCGTCTTTTTGTTATGATATGATATTATTTATATGTTTACATTTTATTTCCGTGATCTTGTAATGTTAACAGGTTTTCTGGAGCCGAAGTAGTCAGAAAAGCTGTCAAAAATTTCTTCAGGTGATCACGCAAATAAAAAAGTAAACATATAAATAACGTCATAGTATAATAATTGATAGACAGCCGTCATTTACGCTCCAAGATGTCATATGGACGACGTCATACTAGTTAAGAGTGCACTTGAAAATGGCAACTCGCCGAAACGAGCTAGTCGTGTAACTTTTATCACTACAAGAGTAAATAGTACATGAGGAAACTTGTACTTAAAATAAAATACGTCGTTCTCCGACAAATGTTGCGTTGATCAGCGACAGGGACATTTTTCGGACCAATATAATTTTGAAGAGCCAACACCAGAAACAGGAGCCCAACGTCGCGCTTACTCCGTCGTCATAAGAGTGTAGGCGACGGCTAGAATTGCGGCATGGAACAGAGAGAGAGAGAGAGAGCACACTCATCTCTTTGGGTAGAACGTATCACACAGCGACCTTCCTACTTGCAGGTCTGATGTCTGATGTCACGACGGGAGGGCCATTTAAAGAGACTGAAGCCGAAATTACGCGCACATGCCTAAGAGAGTACTAGAGGTATTGGAATATTAGTAGTTACTTCTACAACACAGACGCCGAACACTTTTGAAAACAAAACATACGGATGGTCACACTGTTTGATCTATCGTACAGCGGCGCAGAAACTGTGAACGAAGGATGAAAAGTTCAGAGTTTAATGACTCACTCCCCCGCCTTCAAGGACGACGTTATGTCGGATTTAAGAGGGGTAGCAGCAGGGATCACCTCCGGCCTCATTCATCGAAAAATAACTTTCGTCTAAACACGGTAGCCTAAATCGAAATGGTTTACTTTTTACCTGCTGGATATGAGCGCAGTATGTTAACTACCGCGACACCTTGCTCTCGGCACCATTATAGGTGTCTTAGGCACTGCTTCGTGTTGCGAAAGCTCTGACATTGCAGTCCTGAGTGCGCATCGAACAGATAGCAAACCTTGGTGATGTGGCAGCGGCAGCGTCCTCTGATCTGACCTTGCGATGCAGCGTCAGCTTGCGATCTGGCGCGGAAACGACGGCTGCAGTGCGTGAAGAATGCAGCACCGTGAGAAGCATGCTCGTTTCCTACATTCTGGAGCACGCTACCCGCTAACCGCTAACCACTCCAGCGCCCTCAAGCCTGGAATACACACGACATGCTCCAGCTCGCCGCATTCCAGGTCGGGGAGTCTAACGCTACATCGACTCGTTGGCAGGGAACTGTTGAACTGTTTCAAACTCTCTCCAAAGACACAGCAGAGTAATGTTTTGGCGTCTAACACCTCTACTGTGTCGCTCAGGTATGACGTCGCCTGAAGCGGGCCGACGACTACCCATATGCAGCAGGCAAAAAATGAAGAGCTTAAAGCAGAGGAACTATAGCCTCCAATCTATTGGTGTATAGATAACAGCCAAGAGAAATATCTTTATTGGCGTGATGTAAAATCGAGTGTAGTATGTAGTGCTTAGTCCATGAATTAGTGTCTACTCTTCACTCAACAACGAGACATCTCGCTGTTCCTATATTTAATATATATGTGGATGTTTGTTTTAATCATCGTTTGGTTTTGAAGAAGCTGCATTTGCGCACTAAACTGTGGGAACTCAGGTCTGTCTATTATGCAGACAAGAGTCCTTTTTAATGTCCAAAACTATTTCGGACCTTTGACACCGCTTCACTGAGTATTTTCATTCTGGTCCGTAGAGCGAAAATATATTTTAGGTAATAATTTTGTAATGAAAATTATACCTAAAACATTTTGTCCGTTGTGATTACTAGTTTGTTTTCTAGAGGGCTTTGTTCTGTAAAATCTTTCCGTCAGCAGCGAAATTATATATTGTGAGTTTGGTATGCGAGTCAAGGAATCGTTTTACCAATAAATGTATTTTTCTGCAAAACTATTTCGCGACTATAATTTGGGTTTACTTACAGTTATTGTCGTGGCAATTGAGGTCCTCCTATCATGCAACCAACTGTTCTCTTTAATGCTCAAACATGCTTCGACACCATTGGGGTAGAATGAAACGTCAAACAGGCTGGGTGGATAGAACACAAATGTGAGCGCCTGTTGCCTAAAAACAAGTGTACATTAAATCTGTTCTATGAAGCATTTTTTACTTCAAATGAGCTTTCCTGTCTTATCCCCCAATACTGAACATTCTTCCTGGGACACCCTGCATATCTCGCTATAAAGCACGAAGGTAAAATCAGAGGGATTCGAGCTCACACAGAAGCTTGACAGAAGTCGTTCTTCACACGAACCATTCGCGAATGGAACACGGAATGAGAGAAGCGTGTAAGATGCCTATCAGCTTATTCATATCTATCACGGCCAAGTTTCTTTCCAAACCCACCTGTTTATGTTGCACGGCTTAGAATGGGCATGTTACTGCACGTCCAATACCCAGCCACGAGTCGCCACCACTCATTGCTTCCCGCGCCACGCGTAACGGTAGGCTCCACACTGAGCTTCTCGATCACTGGTGGAGTAAGAACAGTTGGACACACAAGTCGGTATTTGCTGAACGGAACCATGCTGCCCGTCGTGTCACTGTGGATTAGCGGGTATGTCTCACCTATGTATGATAACATCATGTGGCGCGGAGTAGAGCAGCCGAGGGAAACTGAAATCGGCTTCGAGAGAGGAAGACGCGCCAGCCTGTCGACTGCGACCCCGAACACGTAGCCTGTTGTTGGGCAACAGTTTCGCTTTCGTGATACGCGTGCCGCAAGTGTGATGTCGCCGCTTTCACGGTACTCTGGTTGCTGGTATGTCCCTGCAGGCCCGCAGCTGCCTCTCTGCCCGCCTCGGGTAACGAGGAAAAGCGTCCGGTGCAGCGGCGAACCGGGCGCCTAGTGCTGCGCCGTGTCGTCCCTTTCTGGGCCATCGCAATTACGCGTTCCAGTCGGGGAACGAACCGCTGGAGCAGCCGTTGCGTCTCTTTCACGACCGACGTTAACGAGCAGTGACGGCTCGGAAATAAAACCGAGCGGTCGGCAGGGCGAGCGGGCGGGCACCTATTGAAATTTCCGGCTCAGTCTCGGCAATAACAGAGCGTCCGATTGCGACTGAATGGAAACAACTTCTTGCCTCAGACACTGGCGTAACTGTGAAAGCCGCTCGCTTCAATGTAGGCTAAGCAGCCGCTTCCGAGACTCGGCAGTCGGCGCTACACACCTGCATCCGTCACGCCATCCTCAATATAAGAAAAGCTCGCCACTAAAGAAGGGACGACTTTACGGGAATCAAGTCGTTTCTAACAACTTCAGAGTCAGTGGTCAGCACCCTACGTCCTGTCGACTGAAAGAAATAATTACCATTCGCAATACTTGTTTTTCGTGCTTTTTAAAGTTATTCAGTGAAGTGTACACATTTAAATCTCTTCAGTGACATAAGATGAATAGCGTTTGTATAAGTGTGTAGTTACGCGCGAAACGTATGCATGAAGGGAAATATTTCGCCGAAAGTAGCAAGTAAGAACGTGCAATCAACAAATCTCACAGCGTTAACAATCTGAAGTCGATATTCATACATACCACCCGGTTTCCTGAACAATCGAATTTTGCAGACAATCAGCTGCGCAATAAAAACTGCTTTAGTTGTAACATATTGTCATTATTTCCGAACTGTACTACAGCAAGCCTGGCAGTGTTTTAAGCAAACGCCGGCCGAAGTGGCCGAGCGGTTCTAGGCGCTACAGTCTGGAGCCGCGCGATCGCTACGGTCGCAGGTTCGAATCCTGTCTCGGGCATGGGTGTGTGTGATGTCCTTAGGTTAGTTGGGTTTAAGTAGTTCTAAATTCTATGGAACTGATGACCTCAGCAGTTAAGTCCCATAGTGCTCAGAGACATTTTTAAGCAAACAGGTAGTGTGTCTTTGATAATATTTTATTTCAATGTCGATATCGAACCATGTAGACTTTCAACAAATGCAAATCGTCTGTGCCTTCAAAGTTGATGAGTCAGTGGCTACAGCAGCAAATGTACCAGACGTGTCTTGAGCCACCGGATTTATCGCCATGACAGCATACGATGATGATAAGACTTTATCTGGTAACCACAACTGCGAAGAACAACAAAATAAACTTACTGGTACATGTCGGAGGGCATTAAAGAAGATTGTTATCTTAAACATACCACTGCCCCAGGGCAGTATAATAGATCCGCTGCTTTTTACGATTTACATAAACGATCTGGTTGATGGTATTGACAGCGGCATTAGACTGTTTGCCGATGATGCTGTAGTCTACAGGAAAATAGTATCACACGAAAGCTGTGAACAGATCAGTGAGGATTTGCAGAAAAGAAATGCGTGGTGTAATGACTGGCAGTTATCTCTCAATATTAGTAAGTGCAACCTACTGCATATAACAAGGCGAAAATCCCCATTAATGTACGAGTACAAAATAAATAGCCAGTCTTTGGGAGCGGTAACATCCGTCAAGTATCTAGGTGTGACTATTCAAAATGATCTGAAATGGAATGATCACTTTACACAAGTAACGGGCAAGGCGAACTCTAGATTGCGGTTTATTGGTAGAATCCTGAAGCGATGCAGTCCTTCAACAAAGGAAATACGTTAGTTCCTCCAGTCTTAGAGTACTGATCGTCTGTATGGGATCCTTACCAGTTGAGTCTGATTCAAGAAATTAAGAAGGTCCAAAGAAGAGCGGCAAGATTTGACACTGGTACATTTAGCCATCGCGAGAGCGTTACAAATCGTAGAAAGTTTCAAGTAGGACACACTTGCAGATAGAGGCGCGCTAAGCGGAAGGGGCTGCTCACTAAATTCCGAAATCCAAGCGGACGACCGCTGCGAGTGCCTTTGCTGAAAGCACACATCGCCTGCAGCGTCTCTCCTGGGCTCGTGAGCATATCGGTTGGACTCCAGACTACTGGAAAACCGTTGCCCACTCAGGTAAGTCCCGATATTAGTTGATAAGAGCTGACGATAGGGTTCGAGTGTGGCGCAGACCCTGCAGAGCTATGGACCCAAATGGTCAACAAGATACTGTTAAAGCTGGTAGTGGCTCTCATAATGGTGTGGGTTGTGTGGGCTGTGTTTACATGGAATGGACTGGGTCCTCTGGTCCAGCCGAATCGATCATTGACTGTAAATGTTTATTTTCGGCTACTTGGAGACAACAAAGGAGGAATATTAACGGATGACAATGCGCTATGTCACCAGGCCGCAACTAAAAAAAAAAATGGCTCTGAGCACTATGCGACTCAACTGCTGAGGTCATCAGTCGCCTAGAACTTAGAACTAATTAAACCTAGCTAACCTAAGGACAGCACACAACACCCAGCCATCACGAGGCAGAGAAAATCCCTGACCCCGCCGGGAATCGAACCCGGGAACCCGGGCGTGGGAAGCGAGAACGCTACCGCACGACCACGAGATGCGGGCAGGCCGCAACTGTTCGCCATTGGTTTGAAGAACATTCTGAACAATTCCAGCAAATGATTTGGCCACCCAAATCGCCTGACATGAATCCCATCGAAAACTTAAGGGACATATTCGAGAGGTCAGTTCGTACAAAAATCCTGCACCGGCAACACTTCCGCATTATTGACGGCTATAGAGGCACCATGGCTCTGTAGGGGACTTCCAACGAGTTGTTGAGTCCACACCAAGTCTAGTTGCTGCACTACGCCGAGCTAAAGGAGTTCCGACACGATATCAGGAAGTATCCCACGTCTTTTGACACCTCAGTGTAGAAGCCTTACGCAAGTTTAATTTCAAAAGAAACATCAGACTTCACAAGGCTATATCTTCTACAAGCATTCACATAGAACAATGTGATACTTTTAAAAATTACTTTCAGGATCACAGTTTTGATTTACTTTTCGCAAATCTTAAAAGTGCTTATACTGGGCGCACGAGGAACATCCAGTGTGTTTTTGAAACAGAAACATCGATGCAGAACATGGCACACAAACACACATGAGGAACGGTCAACTGTCGGGCGGCACGACGGGTAGACTCCTGTGGGCTACGTGCAAAACACTGTTGAATGCACTCCGCGTCTTGAACGAGCACACAGGTGCCACCTACAAATTTCCTCTTACATTAAGAACCAATGTCTTGAAACTGCTGGTACCGCTGTCGCATGTTTTGAGCTGTGTGCCGCACTCTAGACGTAAATCACGCCGCATAGTTGTAACTGAATTACACCTGTTGAAAGAGGTAAGCAAAATGCCTTTCGTTGCTTTGTTATGGCCGTCTCGATTAAACGCACCATGAATAATGAATGAGCGAGAGAGGGAGTCGCAGCTGGAATCCCACGAATCAACAACTTACAAATGGCGCCAAGGAAAACTTTTAGGTTTTGGGCGTCACTTGAAATTCACCCCATGTTTCTGTCTTCAATCATGCTGAAGATTTATTGTTGTTTCTTTTCATACGTTAACGTATTACAAGCCAAATCCAGTTTATTTCTGAACATTGGTTAAAATTTCTAGGCACTCTTAATCCCAAAGAATCTTTTCATCCGAAAGTATTCCTCTGTATTGGAAGACTTACAGCTTCCGCAGAGGACAGCATTTGGTTAGCATAAAGAGGTTTTATTTGCCCAACACAGCAAGTGTGGCTAATCTGTTTCAGCTAATTCCAGCTTTATCATAAAACGGTGGTCGAGTAAACTCCGTAAGAACTCTTTATTTCTATATTTGCGATGACTGCGTATTACGATGGTACTTGCTAAGCAATTAAATAACGTGTTTACCTTTCAACACTCAATTTAAACAATGGCGGAGTCTACTAAGTCGAATGTTCTGATTGTAAAATATGTACTTAAGAAATATGTGAAGTTTTCATGGAGCGTGTACTTCGAAGGCTCGACAACAAATGTAGTTGTAAGTCTTTCAACTACACACTCCTCAAAGAACTCACTCATGGCTCCTGTTATGCATCCGACGATGTATCCGATTCTCTATACATAGAATGCATAATGCCCTGAATATGGCATTAATGAGATGCCGTAAATGATCGTGTAAATAAAGTAATGACTTTTGAAAGCATACGACTGTCTGGTGATTGTTCTTGGTAAATATCTGACTGGTCGCTGTCCCGTATCCACGATGGACTAAGAGAGAAACAGCACACCATCTCTCTCTCTCTCTCTCTCTCTCTCTCTGAAGAACTAGGAATCGCAAGAGAAATGGTGAACTCGGTGCTCGAACAACGGCGTATTAGAATCGAGGAGATAGCGAAAAAAGTAAAAATCCGTCCTGGATCAATTTCAACATGTTGCACGACATCTGGAACATGACAAAAACTGCCACCCGTTGGGTTCTGGGATTGCTCGAACTCATTGATAATGCCCACAGAATCTGTGCGGCAGCATAAATGTTGCAGCTGTCTCAGGCCAATACGGAGGACTTCCTTAAGTCTACTTGCCATTTACGATTGCCGGATGTAACACTATGATCCCCAGACAAATGAGCATAGCTAGCAAACATGCCGATTCAGCACCGCTGAAAAACGCTAAGACATAACCATCACCGCCCATGATGCTGCTATAGTTTTGGGACTATCAAGATGTGATGCTAACAGATTACGTTGCAACAGCTGGTCCCAGAAGGACCGTGGACATCCGACCAAAGTAGGAACATCGCTGCGCGCAAACCAGTCATACCGCCAACGAGAGTCACGCCTCCTCGAACGGCAGCGCCACCAGAAACGCGCGCTTAAGTAACTGTGCAAGAGCAGGAGTTGCAAGTTGTAAGGTAGACAGAGTCTTGCTAGGAAGTTCCTGCAGAACATTCGTCTTATATTTAGGTAGTAGAGTGAGAAACGTTGGCCGATAGGCAATGGTTAGTCTTCAGTGGAAACATAACTGTGAATAGAACTATCGCATGCGGTCAGACCATTTAACTGAGTACTGTAAGTTTGTAACTATTCTTCGAATAGTACATCAAAACAGAAGATTAGTTTTCTTCCGCCTTTAGATCAGAGATCATCATTTAGTTTGTGTTCGTGGAACTGCAGTCAACGCAGGACAGATGGGCTAAACCTGCGTTCTACAATTGCTGTAACCAGCGCCACCAAAGCTGAGTAATATTTTACCATTTCCTATTCTCTGTTACTTTCATAGTGTGTGTGCAACCCAAGAATCCACGCCTCCATCCTACCGGGACACTTGTATTAGTCTTTCTCAGAGGCAGCGAGATTTTCATCAAAGTGGACGCCCCCCAGTCTACGTAAGTTCGCAAGCTGCAGACTGTCGCAGGAAGTTAGTACCAAATGCTGGTGAGTTTATGGGAAGCTATAAAGACGAAGTTGTCCACGACAAAGCCTCAGCTCATTCTGCAGTACACAAATGTACTGCTTCTATGGGATACGACATTTTGCATACCGTGGAGGGGTGTGTGAGAGGAGGGAGGGGACCCTTCTCTCACACACCTATCCTCGGTACGTGGGATCCAGTGAGCACTTCTTCTTTCCTCTTATGAAGAAACCACTACGTAGACAGTGTTTTTGAAACGACGACTTCTACAACCAAAGTCTCCACCGAGTCATCCGTCGTAGGGAAAAATAGTTGTGGAAAAGTGGTTGTGTAGAGGAGACCTAACACCTTCACCGAGTTTTTCGAGGCGATAATTCACACATTACGACTGTGCTGATACCTGTGCAGACCTAGTACATCGCTGCGAGCACATGACTGCCTTGCAACGATGAGTGTCGAGCATCAGAAATACGAGGGGGTTCAATAAATAATACAACACATATTTTCTAAAAGCATGTTGCTTTAATTCAGTATTATTCCCGATTCTACTGGCTGCAAAACTGTGTTTTTCATCATAATCTCCGTTGAATACGACATTCTTAAGTTACCTTACTTGGAGAGCCTAAATGTCAGCACGGTACCAATTTACTGGTCGACGTCGGAGCCAACGTCTTACTGCATCAATTCCCTCCCCATCATCCACGTACTGCTTCCCGCGAAGTGCATCATTCATTAGGTCAAACAAATGGAAGTCGGAAGGTGCGTAGGTGGCGATGGACCTAGAGGGCACAGCCTTTGAGTACCGCGACTAGTGCATGAAAGTTAACGTAGACATCCAGTTTTACAGCGAGGTGTTTGATTCTGATCCGTCAATCACCTCGAAAGAGTGTGTCCGCACGTTTCAACACTGCAGGAGACACAGCTGTGTGCGGCCGGCCGGCACGCGGGAGATTTGACAGATTTGCACGGCCTTGTTGCGATAGTGACAGACGCCTTACGCAACAACTCACCTTGCTTTTGTTAACTGCCAGGTCTCCGTAGACATTCTGCAGTGCCTACGAATATCTGCGACGCTCCGATTTCCCGTCAAAAGAAATTACATGACAGCTCTCTGCTTGGAACGCACCTCCTTTACAGACGCAATTTTGGAGGCTACGGATATCGCCGTCACCTATCGGAACTTCGTGAAACTACAGGGGCTGAAGTGCAGTATTCCGCGATGCCCCGCAACAACCTCTGCATTTTTTCAGTCAAATTTTGAAGAGAAAAAAAATGTGTTGCGTTACTTATTGAATGCCACTCGTATTTCTGATGCTGCACACACATCGTTGCAAGGCACTCGTAGGCTAGCAGCGAGGCATTACGTCTTTTCGCTGCTTGGGAACTCTGCGGCAAATAGCTTGCCTGTACATGCAGTTCCCGCAAAGCGTTCAAGCGGCCAGGCTACGCGTAGGAACCGCTCACGCCGTGCCGCGTCCTTGCGCAGACACTTGTCAAGGAGGCGGCAGCCGCGGACGCGCACTTTCCTGGAAAGCAGCGGCGCTTTCTAGTCTCCTGTCCCCTCGCCAGCTGCGCCGTGCCGTAACGCCATTCACATGGCACACCGCCGACCGGAAGAGGCAGCACACAGAGGCAAGCTGAGAAACGAGTCTCGGTCTCCCCCACTGTCTCTGAAAAAACAATATGAAAAACATGCAAACTTCTTGGTCAACAAATTCGTTAATAATGAAAACTTAATATTTTCAGAATGGCAGCAGGGATGGAATTCCTCAGACACGAGAAGAAGGATGTTCAAATTTCTTCCTGAAATAAAGGCTTCAGATAGCAGGTTTTGAGCCAAGTAGAGGACTAGTCAACTTCGTTTCCGGATATGGGCAACATCCTACATACCTGGATAGAAGTCATCAGAGGGCATCGACCATGTATGACTGCCTCGATGTCGGCGCAACATATCACGTCCTACTTGAAGATGTGCCAAGCACTGGTAGGAAGGCTTTAAGAGGTAAACTTATTTGCGGCATAATTAGAGTAAAGAGGGCTTTGATGCCTTATATTAATGTTGCTGGTGCTGTGTCAGAAAAAAAACTAGGTTTAACTATAGCCAACAGACACCACAGCAGAAACTAATGAGACCTCTGTACGACCCTAGAGAACGGGAGCGAAGCCCGATATGCTCTACGATCGCTTGGACCAATAACGGAGGAGTGAAGAAAGGTAGCCCCAAGCGCACCTAAGAGGAAAGAAAAGTGTCAGTGCAATACGCACACCAAAAAAAGTTTTCATCACCCCGGTTCCCAGAAATCCTGAATATAGACGTTGAATGTGGATACTGTATCACAGACACAGGCCCTTTGAGTGTTCAGAGATGTAACTAAACCCGTCCAAAAATGTAAACAACCATGCATGAGCAGCGCCTATTAGACGGAGGGGGTCCGACAGCAGATCAGTTCCAGTCATTTCACCGGGGGGGGGGGGAGGTACACGGCTCTTCTTGTCATAGTTCAAACATGCCTAGACGGACAATACCGCGGTTCGATCGCGTCCGCGTTGTTACTTTGTGCCAGGAAGGGCTCTCAACAAGGGATGTGTCTAGGTGTCTCTGAGTGAACCAAAGCGACGTTGTTCGGACATGGAGGAGATACAGAGAGACATGCCTCGCTCAGGCTGCCCAAGGGCTACTACTGCAGTGGATGACCACTACCTTCGATTATGGCTCGGAGGAACCCTGACAGCAACGCCACCATGTTGAATAATGCTTTCCGTGCGGCCACAGGACGTCGTTGGGGTTGTTTTGGGAAAGGAGACCAGACAGCGAGATCATCGGTCTCATCGGATTAGGGAAGGATGGGGAAGGAAGTCGGCCGTGCCCTTTCAAAGGAACCATCCCGGCATTTGCCTGGAGCGATTTAGGGAAATCACAAAAACCTAAATCAGGATGGTCGGACGCTGGATTGAACCGTCTTCCTCCCGAATGCGAGTCCAGTGTCGAACCACTTCGCCACCTCGCTAGGGCGCATGATGCGCAGCTTCACTCCCGACGTCCATGGCGAGGTCCATCACTGCAACCACAATACCATGCAGCGCGGTACAGATGGGCCCAGCAACATGCCGATTGGACAGCTCAGGATCGGCATCACGTTCTCTCCACCGATGAGTGTCGCATACACCTTCAACCAGACAATCGTCGGAAACGTGTTTGGAGGCAACCCGGTCAGGATGAACGCCTTAGACACACTGTCCAGCGAGTGCAACAAGGTGGAGGTCCCCTGCTGTTTCGGGGTGGCATTATGTGAGGCCAACGTACGCCGCTGGTGGTCGTGCCATCCTCCGACCGATAGTGCAACCATATCTGTAGCATAATGGCGAGGCATTCGTCTTCAAGGACGACAATTCGCACCCCCATCGTGTACGTCTTATGAATGACATCCTTCAGGATAACGACATCGCTCGACATGAACCCTATCGAACGTGCCTGGGATAGATTGAAAAGGGCTGTTTATGGACGACGTGACCCACCAACCACTGTGAGGGATCTACGCCGGATCACCGTTGAGGAGTGGGACAATCTGGACCAACAGTGCCTTGATGAACTTGTGGATCGTATGCCACGACGAATACAAGCAAGCATCAATGCAAGAAGACGTGCTACTGGGTATTAGAGGTACCGGTGTGTACAGCAATCTGGACCACCACCTCTGAAGGTCTCGCTGTATGGTGGTACAACATGCAATGTGTAGTTTTCATGATCAATAAAAAGGGCGGAAATGATGTTTGTGTTGATCTCTCTTCCAATTTTCTGTACAGGTTTAGGGACGCTCGGAACCGAAGTGATACAAAACTTTTTTTTGATATGTGTATAGGAGATACCCTCAGATACGTCGTCAGGAGGCAAGACGCTGCTGGGTCAGCCGCTGTGACCGAGCGATTCAAGGCGCTTCAGTCCGGAACGGCGCGCCTGCTACGGTCGCAGGTTCGAATCCTGCCTCGGGTGTGGATGTGTGTGATGTCCTTAGGTTAATTAGTTTCTAAGTCTAGGGGACTGATGACCTCAGATGTTAAATCCCATAGTGCTTAGAGCCATTTGAACCATATGAACCAAGACGTTGCTGGACCCGGTAACTTGACCGACCTTGTGAGTACGCAGAGACAAACTAGATAAAATTCATTCTGATAGTTCTAAAGTATTTGTTTGTGTGTGTGTGTGTGTGTGTGTGTGTGTGTGTGTGTGTGTGTGTGTGTGTGTGAAGGTGATGGCAGTCGTAATTCGGATTTTTATGGTCGTAGTGTAGTAATAGTATATATTTTTCTAACGGTGCTAATGATAGTAAACATAAAGATAACTCTAAAATCAGTAAGGTAATTTTAAATAGCGAAACATGTGGCTCTTTTCCTGTCAAAATAAAGGAAGACCCGACTGACAATGGAGAAAGATACCATAAGAAAATTACAAAAAAAGCACAGGTAGCCCTCTAAACGTTAGAGGTATGTACATCAATATTCCGCAAGTCACCTAACGGTGTGCGACGGAGTGTAGTTCTGATACCACTAACTATCTCTCCCTCCATGTTCCATTCGCGAATGACGTGTGGGAAGAATGGTTTTCGGTTAACCTCTACGTTAGCTCTAATATCTTAAATTTTCTCGTTGTGGCCATTTCATTAGACGGATGTGGAACGAAGTATTGTGTTGTCAGACTCTTCTTGGAACGAACTCTCTCGGAATTTCGATAGAAAATCTCTCCGTGATGTACAACGCCTCTCATGCAGCGTTTACCACTGGAGTTTGATTATCTCTGTAGCGCTCTCGCTCTTACTAAGCGAACGCGTGACTAAGCGCGTCACTCTTCGTCGTTGGAGCTCCCCCCCCCCCCCCCTCTCTCACTCTCACTCTCTCTCTCTCTCTCTCTCTTTCTCTCTTTCTCTCTCTCTCTCTCTCTCTCTCTTCTTCCCTCCCTCCCTCCCTCCCTCCCTCACTCACTCACTCACTCATATTAACCCTATCTGATAAGCATCCCCGACTGATGAAAAATACTGAAAAATGTGGGCCACTTACTTCGTGGACGAGTCACATTTCCTTAAGATTCCTTTTCCCACACACACACAAAACTTCAACAGCGTTTAAATCGAAGTATACACATGCAAAATTTTACATTTATTTACGTTCAGGGTCAACTGCCAGTGCCTTCATCATTCATCAATCCTCTGCAGGTTCTTTTGCAAATCGCTATCGTCTTCTGGCATCGCTACCTTCTTAGAGACAACAGCATCATCTGCGAACAGCCCTATGGAGCTAAGGACATTTACTACTAGATTATATTTTAATTAACAACCGTCCTAGATAACATGAAGAACAGCATCGGTCTTAATCTGTTTATTGCAGACAGATTTAAGCTACTGTGTAGCTGTGTTTAGTGCAGTTATATACAAGTCATGATGACTCGTCGCAAACAAAATAGCACATGTTACCACACTGACACTAGAGTTATAAACAGTTTAAATGTTAGTTATTTTTAGTGTGTGTAGTACCATGCACGATTTTATTTGTGACGAGTCACCATGATGTGGATATAGCTGGACCGAAGATAGCCACGCAACAGCTGAAATCGATCCTCAATAAACATATCATAAATTTACGACCGATACTGACCTTCGTCCTATCTTGGTTACCATTAATACAATCGTGGAGCACGCTTTTCCTGATTAAAACAAACCTGACGTAACGGTCCTGTCAGACTTCCTTGGGGTACTACTGAAATTACTTTTATCTCTGTCGATTTTGCGATTTTGTACCGTTAAGAGCGACGTGTTGAATTTCATCTGCAAGAAAGCCCTGAATCTAGTCGCAAATCTGGTCCGATACTAGATAAACTAGTTTTTTTTTCATTAACCGGCAGTGCGAGACGGTGTCAAATGCCTTGCTGAAGTCAAGGAACACGTCATGTACCTGAGCGCCGCTGTCTACAGTGCTATAGATCTCATGGAGGAACAGAGAGAGCCGAGTTTAGCAAGGTCTCTGCTAGTGGAATCCATGTTGATTTTTATAGAGGAGTTTTTCGTTCTCCAAAAGTGTCGAAATACCTGAGCATAAAACATCTTCCATAAATCTACGAAAGATTTGACGTCAACGATAGGTGCCTATAATTATGTGAATCTGTCCTAAGACCATTCTTGTAACAACCACCAACATTATGCCTGTAAAGATGGGATTGTCGCTGCATAACACGGGTTCCTCGCCATCTGGAGTCCACTTACTGAAGTTAACAGACTATTTGTTTATGTATTTATTTATCACAGTCCACCTTCTTGATGACAACAATGGACCGTTACTTGTAGTATTACACGTGTGGGAATCTTCATGACAGTCCATTTATTTTTCATTACATTCTTTCCAGTCGCTAGGTACTCTTTCTTTGCTCCTAAGACCTTACAACAGTTCTAGAAATAAATGAAGATGGGAAAATTGTACTACAGACACTGTAAAATTAAGAATATGTTCAGAATGGAAAAAATAATGTAATGAAAAATAAATGGACTGTCATGAAGATTCCCACATATGTGATAGTATACGTAACGTTCCATTGTTGTCATCAAGAAGGTGAACTGTACAAATAAATACATAAAGAAATGGTCTGTTAAATTCAGTAAATGGACTCCAGATGGCGAGGAACCCGTATTATGCAGCGACAACCCCATCTTCACAGGCATAATGTTGGTGATTGTTCTGGAACATTTTCTACTCTCATGTAAGGAACGTATGGCTTCCAGTGGCTCGTTACAGAGCAGCTGCATCTCGTTTGTTTCTCTTGTATTGTACTAACAATATGAGTATCTGCAAAAAGTACAAATGTCGATGAAGTGCGTTGTTTATCTTGTTTACGAACAAACTTGTTGTAATCACACACAGTACTTGCTACTGACAAACGGAATCCGCACTTGCATTCAGTACTGCTCAGTTACGCCTCGGGTTTGTTTTTCAGGCAGAGATAGTTGTAAGATAACTGTGATACACAGCAATAATCATAGGTTTACTGATGACTAATGCTGCTGTATCCACATCCTGCGTGGGTTCACTGGATGTAATTTAAGAGATGCACAATGACACAATGTATAACTGTTCCGCTGCGGCAGCAACCACAGCACAGCACTTTTATTTATGTGCATATGCGCCAAAGAAAACCGGTTTCTCTAATGTTAGAATAGAAGGTACTGGCCGTGCGACGTATGCCAAAACACCCAACTTGAAAGGGAATGTGTTACACGCGATTAGCGACAACCATGGCACCAGTAGTCGGCGCGTAGCATGAGCTTTGAATACAAGCCAAACGACTGTTTTGAGAAGCCATACATATTATAAAAATGTATTTATGTATGTACGTGTACATGCGCGCGCGACCGCGTGCGTGTGTGCCTGTGCGTGTTTTCCACATCACCTCCCAAACCACTGGATCGATTTCAACCAAATTTGTTACACCTGGCCCTTAGGCCCACTATCACGCAACAATCACAAGAACCACCTACCTATGATAGTTCAGGAGATATGAATTCATAAACGATGAGATACGTGGAAAACCCGCAACATACATAAAGTTTTAATACATTTATTCTTTACTACCAAGACACTCCGACTATTGAGTCAACTTAAGAAAATCCCTGACACCTGTCAGCGCTTTTGACAGCTTTCAACTGCAAAGTGCAAACGTCTGTAGGGAAAAACGAAAGCGTTGCCATAGAGATATTAACAAAATAGGGTTTCGCGAAGCTGCTGCGACCACGTTATATTTTGGATGTGGTTCTGGGATATATTTGCTATAAATGGAGAGGGCAACAATTACTCTGCTGTGTATGCCGGTCCATACTGGAATTCGCTATAATGAGGAAGCTCACGTCTTACCGAAGCAAGCTGAATCTACAGGAACTGTTCTCCATTTGAAATTATCTCATACAGACTACTTACGAGAAGTCAAGAGCCACGGAAAACGGCAATAGCAAGAGATGTGGAACGCCTTCCAATAAACGAAAGTGGGATCTTATGCGGCATTACGACTTCAGTTTCTTACAAGGCCGTGGTTTAGAAGGACACATTTGGACCTATCTAAGGTTTCCACAATCATTCGTCTCAGCTTTAACCATGCCTCGTTTCCTGGACCTCTGCACGGAATCAACATTTATGATGCCCTTGCATGTGAGTGTGATTCCGAGTCAGAAGCTGATGCAAACCACATCTTGTTTTAGTGTTCCAAATTTGACAGTGGACGTTCGAAATTTCTGCAGACTTTAAGTTCATGTGGTTCTAATGGCTCTAAGCACTATGGGACTTAACATCTGAGGTCGTCAGTCCCCTAGACGTAGAACTACTTAAACCTAACTAACATAAGGACATCACACACATCCATGCCCGAGGCAGGATTCGAACCTGCGACCGTAGCAGTGGCGCGGTTCCGGACTGAAGCGCCTAGAACCGCTCGGCCACAGCGGCCGGCAGACTAAGTACGGGAGTTCCGTGTAGCAGACGACAAAAGCCCACATGCACTGGTGAGTCTGTTATATCAACACAAGTTACTTATGAATTTATGGGTGTCAACGATGATGTGACAAGATTTTACATACTTTGCTGTGAACTGAAAGGAGCCGTGTGCAAACCAGTCTTTTAACATGGCCTCCAACAGGTCCTAGAAGATGTGCCAACGAGAATTCATCACCTTACGTGATTTCAACACGACGGGGCGTAGGCATATTTTGTAATTTTTTTTCTATACTCAGATGAACCTGGTTGCTAGGATTTTCGCAGCCTCTTAAGTAGTGCGTCAAACTCCTGGGACACTAAAGCGTATAACACATACATTGACGTGTCGTTGTGCTCTCTAATGGGATCGTAGCAGTCGACATTTTGAGCAATACCTGTAACGGAACGTTTCTGAATTTGTTACGTACTGTAATGTACTGTGACAGAACAGACTGAACTGTGACAGAAGTGCGTTTCATCTGAGCGTTGTTGCACTAATCTGTGATTTGTCTTGTATGTTTTTGAGATTGTATCTCACAGGCTTTTTACTGTTGTGAAGCTAATTTCACAGAAACAAAGGTAACTGGGTAACAAACCGAATAAATCGAAGTTATAAGGTTACTACGTACCGAGCCATCGGAGACCAAGCTTCTCTTACACCAAAATACTCTTGAAAAGCTTCCTGAACTGTCTCCAAAATTTTGTGATGATGATCGGTTTCACGTTATATTTACAGTTGAACGTGACAACCGAGTTATGAACTTTGACCTATTTTCTTTGCAGAGAGAACTAACGCAAGACGACTTTACGAGGAAATCTTAGAACATTGGTTCATGCCATATTCCACATTAGAAGCAGATAAACACACATACCTTTCCAACGGTGCATAATTCCATCACAGTGACGTTACGAACGTTGAGGAGTTTCTAAATTGAAATCTGTTAGATGTGTAAATTGTGAGCATGTATGACCAGATACCATCGACTACACCACATCATCCCCTGCACTAGATCCGTCAGTAATTATTTCTCCATACGGCATTTCGACGAGAGCCAAGTTGAGAATTCAGCGTGGCGGTGCAGTGGCAGGAAACTGGACTCGAGTTTGGTACGTCGTTCTTCAAACCGTCAATCAGCAGTCCACATTTAGGTTTTCCATGATTTCCCCTTCCCCTCAGGAGACACCGCCTTAACGAAACACAGTTCGTGTGGGCGAGGGGGTTTGTGTGATCCAATGAAGCGGAGGGCTTGCCGGCGGTGGTGTAACTACCAGCAGGGCCTCCCAAGCCAGACAAACCTTCATAGAGGATCCAGACAAAGTGTGTCTCACAACGTCCCGTCTGGTGTCCCGTCTAGTGTCCTGTCCTGTCCTGTCCTGTCCTGTCCCATTCTATACACTCCCTTCCTTTCCTTTTCCTCCTTGTGATTGTGTGGCAGCAGACACAGTCCCCTAATGTGGACAGCAGAAGATCCTTGGAAACCAGGACAACGTTGATGCACATAGGCCTTACTGCGAAGGGATAGATAGCGTTCTGTAGTCGTGGTGAAGACAAGCTATCTAAGGGGTAAGGCCCTGAAATAAAACCTTGGCAGGTGTCCAGGCCATGAGGTGGCAGCCTCATCAGGTCACTCGGGGGCTGTGGGCTGATAACCCGCACCACCAAAAAAACACATCACAGAAACTAAAAGGAGAAACAGCCGGATGGATCTTAAGGATATGATCTTTGGCCTGAAAAGGAAAACCCGTATCGGTTTTTTGAATGTAAGGACGTTGAGAGAGTCAGGGAGGCTAAGACAGGTTGAGAAGAGGACAGTGGAAGGGGAAGCAAAAAGAGTTGGCAAGACCTGGGCGGAACTGACGCAAATGGCCAAAGACAGAGACGGATGGTGAGTTCTCCTGGATGCCCTATGCCCCCATAGCGTTCAAATGATTCAAATGGCTCTGAGCACTATGGGACTTAACATCTGAGGTCATCAGTCCCCTAGAACTTAGAAGTATTTAAACCTAACTAACCTAAGGACATCACACACATCCATGCCCGAGGCAGGATTCGAACCTGCGACCGTAGCGGTCACACGACTCCAGACTGAAGCGCCTAGAACCGCACGGCCACACCGGCCGGCTCCCTCATAGGGGCCAAAGGAATTAAGTCAAGTAAGTCAGTCATGATTTCCCCTAAACTGACTAAGGCCAATGCTGGAACGGTTCCTTTTACAAGACACGGTCGATTTCTTTCACTATCCTTCCCAAATTTCAGCTTGTACACCGTCTCTAATAACTTCTTCGTCAGCAGGACGTTTAATTCAAGTCTTTCCTCCTTTTTTTTTCTTTCCAAAGTACATAGCTGTTCACTTCCAGCGACGTTTTCTGTGTTGAGAAGCAATATCACCACAGACATCGACAACATCAGGCCTGACCTGCTTGAGGAAGTTTCTGCACACAGTCTCTGATTGAAACAACTATATTGTCAACAGATCAAAGAAGAGATTCAGCTTTATCGCTGTACCCACATTTAAACTCGTTGCACTAGTAGTACACTATAAATAATACGTTCATGGATCTGCTACAGAGACAAAAACTTATTCATTCCCCATAATCGTTCGGCATTTACAAATTGTCACAGGCGACTATTTGACGGAGGCCGAATTACGGAACAACTTGGAATTTTCCGCTAGGAGAAACACTCGATAGCGGTGAAAGTCGCATTAACTGCCAGGAAAGAGGTCTACAACTGAGTTAGCATCGAGTCCCCTACTGGTAGATCTCTGACACGGACCTTAAAGAATTGAGACATTTCGTCACGCGACGAAATAATTGTGGCCTCATTTGTCTGTATTGCCATTGCCAGGTGAAAAGCACATTAGAACCGACGAAACGGGGTTCTGCGATAAAGAGACTAATTTAGGATTTTAAAGAAACATTTATGCACGTTTCTTACTGCAGGTTATCATATCCATTCGCAACAGTGCACTGCCAACTAAGCATTTCACTCCAGTAAAACTGTACCAAGACTGCGAATGACGATCAAAAAGATGGTTGAACTGGAAACAGGTTTAACTTAGCGCTTACCGCAACGGAGCGCGGTGACAAAGTGATTAAGAAACTCTGCTAGTGTTCTGGAAAACGGCGGTTTGAACGTCATCAAGCCATCGAGATTTAGGTGTTCCACGGTTCCTCTTATCACTCAATACAAACACCACGATGGTTCTTTTAAAAAAGGATACATTCGGTTTCTATATCTACGTCTACATTTACACGGATACTCTGCAAATCACACCTAAGTTCCTGGCAGAGGACTCATCGACTCACCTTGACAATGATTCAATTATTCTACGCTCGAATACCACGTGCAAGAAACGCACACTTTTATCTCTCCGTGCGAGGACTGATTACTACTTTTTATGGTTCAAATGGCTCTGAGCACTATGGGACTCAACATCTTAGGTCATAAGACCCCTAGAACTTAGAACTACTTAAACCTAACTAACCTAAGGACATCACACACATCCATGCCCGAGGCAGGATTCGAACCTGCGACCGTAGCAGTCCCGCGGTTCCGGACTGCAGCGCCAGAACCGCACGGTCACCGCGGCCGGCACTATTTTTTATGATGACGATTGTTTCTCCCTATGCAGGTCTATGTCAACAAAATATTTTCACATACGTAGCGGAAAGTTGGTGTTGAAACTTCGTGAGAAGATCCCGCTGCAACGAGAAACGCCTTTGTTTTAATGATTTCCGCCCCAAATCCTATATCATGTCCGTGGTACTCTCTCCCCTATTTCTCTACAATACAATGTGCTCGTGAAACTGTGGCGTTCATTTGTTGCAGCTTATGTGACAAACTATTATATTTCACCATTTCCTTTGGAGTGATCACATTCACATTCAGAGGAACAACTATATCGGGCAAGGAGGCATATCTCACTCACTTATCAATCGTAAAAAGTAGGTGCGTCGATAAGAGATTCCTATCATTTGACACTTGTACTGTCACTAATGCCATGTATGACATAGTAGACGTGTTTTCCGGTGAAGGATTGGGTAGACTTGTCGCCTTGTCATCAAACGCTTACGGTTGCCACTCGAAAGCCACTTCCTTTCGGCTATTAATATTATAGTTGTGCAGAATCAGCTGTTATTTAAGTCCCTGCCTTACACCTCACTGTTGCAAACGGACTTTACACCAAGACATAGACAAAAATCTGAATAAAGCAAACAGCAGGAAAAAAAAAATCGCACGAGTGAGGTTTTAACACGGCTTGCCCGCATGGTGGTCCAACACCGTAATCACGTAACCACGACGCCATTTCTCTTCCCAGCTACTCTATAACTTATTGTACCTCTTGTTCTTGTACAGTCCACCGTTTCTATTTTGTTTTATTTCTCACAGTTCAGTATACCTTCCTCCTGTTTTCATGTTTGATCTGTGTACAATTTCTGACGGCTGTCCACTGGGCCCCCTTACCACTAAATCTGAGAGGTGAGTTTCCCTTGTAAGTTGTTCATGTTGGCATCTGCTCTTGATTCGAATTGTGGAATATTTACTTCGTCTTCTTTGGTGAATAAATTTCGGAAGGCTATTTTTAGAAACCCTGCTTTAGCTGCTCTATCATTAATAGTGCTTCCACTGCTATCGCGCAGAGAAGGCGTTGGTTGTGTCTTGCCATTAGCACACTTTACATACGACCAGAATCTCTTTGGATTTTCTTTTTATAACCATCTCACATTGAAGCCCGCGCTTAAATTCAAGCTTCCGTAAAAGATCGCCGATCTTGGAGATTTTGCGTTCGTTTAAATTTGGCACGGTTTTTCGTTGTTTCTGCAACAGTGTTCTGATCTGTTTCGTGTACCGTGGGAGATCAGCTCCATCGTTGTTAATTTTTTGGTATAAATCTATCAGTTACCTCCGATATTATTTCTTTGCATTCAGGTCACATCTGGTCTACACTTACACGGTTTATTTGGAAGGAGCGTCAATCGAATTTTTACCTGCTTTTTTGAGTAGGTATGCCTTTCGTTTATTTTTGGAGGATTTAGGAGTTACGGTATTCAGTCTCGCTACGACAACAGTGTTCACTAATCTTTGTATCCCATTTGAGGCTCGTTATTAACTCACGATTATTTGTTTGCTAAGACGTCACGTGTGTTTTCCTTCCCTAATTCGGTTATGTCTTCGACGGGACATTAAATCCTAATTTCCTTTCCTTCCTTCAGAAGACAACTAAAGTGCTCTTTGAAATCGCAGTGGCCAATGCGAGAACGCTTAATGTTATACATCGCCACAGCGAGACATGCTGAAGCCCACGGTCAACTGATACAGTCAACTTCTGGAAGGGAATAATTCAGCTACCAGGCAATCACGCTCCAGACGTCTTGTGACCGCAGTAATCACGTCTATACACAGCGAGACGTTAAGTCTCAACATGTCCATGAAGACTCTAGTGAATCATCGTCTGTCCTTCTAAAGCAGCGTCGAAAGAGCAGTGGTTCATTGGAGGGGATGGGGGATATATAGTGAGTGGAGGGGTTGAGGGGGGAGGGGGGAGGGGGGAGGGAGGGAGGGGAGCGGGAGTAACATCTACCTTGCTACGTTGAAGAGTAATGGGACTGCTTATGTTCACAGACAATATAAAAGATTTGGCAAAGTACATGATAACGTGTTTGATGCGGCGGATGCTGTTAATCGAAATCAGATAGAACACTATTAGAATCCTTACAAATTTTGTAAGATTTTCACTAAGTCTGTGACTCTTACAAATGAGTGGCACCACACTGTAGTGCTCTATACTACTATATAAACAGAAGACGCTGTTTAACTTTGTTACCAGAAATCTCGCGCAGTCCTCACCGATTTACTTCAGATTTTTATGTGATACTGTGCTTACTACTTATGAATATTAACAAAAAAATATGCTTTGTAATAAGGCATGAAATTAAGATTTTAAACGTACACGAATCAATGTCACAGGTTACATTTTAATATCAATGTTACATCTTCAAAAGTTGTGTTTGTATAATGGTTGTCTTTGGTACTAGACTGAAAACATGTGGCAGAGACTTGTTGTTGGTAGTTGTCGCTAAGTCAAAGGTGATAATGAATGGGATTTTAATGAACAGTTTGTGCTCTTAGTGTACCTTTTTCAAGATTTCGCCTAGTTATAGGCGAGGATTTGTGAGTTTTGTGGATATGACAGTTAATTTCGTAATAAGATGTGTGGGATTTCAATGACGTATTTCATCATATCTTAAAAACCCAGACGTCTTTTTTGGAGTATGCGAATAGAAACTATTTGCCCTTGGCCACTGACGACACCAAAAGGTAAAATGACACGATATTTTTCTGTTTTCTACCACGGCTACTGTTATAATATTAGCCTCTTTGCAATAAATGTGGTATGCACCTAGTGCGCGACACTAGTAATTCATCTTCAGAATTCATTATTAGTAACTGCTCTACAGTACTAGTTGTTTGCCGGTCGGGGTGGCCGTGCGGTTAAAGGCGCTCCAGTCCGGAGCCGCGCTGCTGCTACGGTCGCAAGTTCGAATCCTGCCTCGGGCATGGGTGTGTGTGATGTCCTTAGGTTAGTTAGGTTTAACTAGTTCTAAGTTCTAGGGGACTGATGACCTCAGCAGTTGAGTCCCATAGTGCTCAGAGCCATTTGAACTAGTTGTTTTAGAACTCTATGAATCAAAGTTGTAACGATGGTGTTGAATACCGCTGAAGATGGTGAGAGGTTGTACATGAAATTTTTAGTAGCGGTGACCATGGCTGGTAATGCACGGGAGACGATGATTTCGATCTTTTTCAAGAAATGTTCGTTTATTAAAGAGCCACAGAATGAACAACAGAGAGCGGAGAAATAGGCTCTGGTTTCCACAATACTTTGAATTTTGTTCCTGAATGAGGAGGAAATGACATTTCAAGATTCAGGTAGATGTTTGCGATGCCCTGGCGTAGGTTGAAATTTTGGTTAGTCCGGGCAACAATAAACAAGTCAAATTTTTATCAAATCGAGCCCGCAATTATTCGATTTTTTCTGATGTCCCTTGAACTTCGAGCTACTGGTATTCCGTGATGATTTTAAGAATTTTCGGGAGTGGAGGAGAAGGGTAAACATATCAATTTGAGGTGAGAGACCCTGCTCCGAAAACGACCGAGTCGGAAGCTACAAGCGAAAATCGTTCTGATACCTCTGACAGTGGTCTTCTGCTATTGCGAGTTATTGCTTACATTATTTTGGGAGGAGGTAGTATGGAATAAAACAAGAAAAAGTCTGTAAACATGGGCTGTGAAGTACATGCCTTAAGAGCTATGAACATTTGTTCGATCTTGCTACTGTCAAATAAATCTCTTCTACTGAACAAGTGCTCATAGCTCTTAAGGCATGCACTTTAGTGCCCATGTTTATCGGATATATTTTTCTTGTTTTGGTGTGTACTACATCTTCCCAAAATATCAAAAGCAAAGAGCTTGCAACAGAAGAGGTCCACTGTCAGAGGTTTCGGAACGATTTTCGCTTATACCCCCTGCTCGGTTGACACATTTACCTTCTGCAGCATCCTTGAAATGAAATGAAATGAAACGTAGTGTGGCTAGGGCCACGCTTCGGGTAGACCGGTAGCCTGGTGCAAGTCTTTTTAGTTGACGCCACTTCGGTAACTTGGGTGTCGATGAGGATGACATGAAGACGAGTACAACACAACACCCAGTCCCCAAGCGGAAAATATCTCCGACCCAGCCGGGAATAGAACCCCTCGCAGGGCATTGACTAAGCTATCGGGGTGGACTGCAGCATTCAAGAAAATTTGTAACAACATCAGGGGATCACCCCGTATAGTTTCCACGGAGACCGTTGTAACGCAAATTATCGCAAAAATCTAAGCAGAATTCTCCGCCCCCCCCCCCTCTCTCTCTCTCTCTCTCTCTCTCTCTCTCTCTTTCTCTCTCTCTCTTTCTCTCTCTCTCTCTATCTCTCTTACTGTCTCCTTGTTATGTATGTTTCGGGGGCGGTGCGGAGAGGAGGTTTCGTGTTTCGCGAACCGGAACGGCTCTAGGCTGCCCCACAGTGTTCGTCTGACCCTGGAATAGCCCTACAGAGAATGGATACGATCAGAAACATACACCCAACCAGCCGAACTTCAAATGTATGTTGAAACCTTTAGCTAGGTTTCAACAGGTTCTTCCTCAGAAAAAGTAATAACAAGTGTTACATATTGTGTGAAATCAACAGTAAAGTGAGCCATGTAAATCTAATGGCACAGCCATAAGGCTTAGTCAACAGTATGATCCAAAAATATCTAAGGCAGACGTGCATCATACATACAAACAGACAACGAACAAGACAGAGTATGCCAGAGGAGCAGGCTGGGAGGCAGGTAGAGTATTTTTGCTAGGCAGCTGTTACGGCGGCCAGCGCTCCCCGTGGGCAAGTTTCGCAATACTGTCGGCGGCGTGGGCCGTAGAAAGTAGACTTCCATGAAAGGAGGGGGACCTCAGGGGCAGCCAGCAGCCAGCAGGCGGCAGCCAACAGCCAGCAAGAGGCAGGCCGGTTGAACGACCGCGCGCCGCGCGCCCAACACATCGCCAAGGCAGGCCGGCTCCTCGCGAATGGAGCCGCCAGGCGCAAATATCCGCCAGTGCGTGTGTCACGGATGACAAGGAACCAAGAGTACAACCAAAGGACATAAATTCCTCAAATCAATTTATCTTTGTAAATAATACAGACCAGGTACCTAATGTAACGACATGGTTCGTCTATTGCCGTCATCACTATGCGTAAGACACCAACGTAATATAAGAATCAGAAATGTTGTAGCCTGTCTCGATAATATACTGAAGTGTCCTCGTACAGAGGATGCTTTTAAATGACTAACTTTATTAATAAAACGGAACTTATTTGTAATGTCCTTGGATAAATATCGACGTAATTACATACTACAGAAATGTCTTTCCTATGACGCAGTCTGTGATGTGCTCCAGGCGAAGACCAGAGTTCCCGTAGGAGGCGGCGTGAACCCGTGGGCCGGTAACGCCAGGGCATGATGGTTGACGTGCTGCTGGTGCATATCAGGACGATCTGGGCGGGGTCACAAGAAACTGCTGCTACCGGCAACTTGTAGCTCTGGGACTGAACTGCTGATGCGCCCCGCTGCAACTGCTGGTACTGCCAGCTTGAGGCGTTTCGAACTTTCTATATTTATGTATTAATTTTTTTACTAGAAATTAATTTTTTTTACTAGAAATAAGAATAATCTTCACAAGGACTTAAAGTCACTTAGTCTTGTACAAAAAGGTGTGCATTATTCATGAATACACATTTTCAATAACTTGCCAGCAGCCATAAAAAGCTTAACAACCAATGAAATTCAATTTAAGAGAAGCCTAAAGCATTTATTGGTGGCCAACTCCTTCTACTCCATTGATGAATTTCTCAGTAAAACCAACTTATATATAACTTCTGCACCATTTCAGTGCAGTAATGTGTTCATTGTAAATAAGTATTATAGTAGTTGTTTTACACGTTTATTACCTTATAAATTAATAAATAAACTTTTTTATTTTAAATTCATTGCATTAGTATTTGTAAAATGATACTTTCATATAGTGTTCATTAAAAAATGACGATCACTCCACTTGGGACCTGTGGAATGGTACATTAGCTTATTTGTTTTAGTTGTAAATATTTGTCATGTATTGTTGTTTTTCTGACATGTTCTACATCCTGGGGGACCTCCTCACTACGGATCAATTGGAATGAAAGTAAATCTAATCTAATCTAATACGACACCGAAGACGATTCCGATTTCTAAGTGTAACGTTCAGAGATGAGCGGAATCACTTTATTAATACACATTTGGGGTCAACTTATAAGAGCCCATATGTCGGTCTGTAACACCCCCAATCAGTGGAATGGTGTCATATTGTATTCTACCAAGGAACGTGTGGCACCTTATGTCTGTGCCGTGGGACACGAACAGTCCAGCCTAGAGTTCGTATATTATGTGCAGAATCTCGTAGGACATCAATCTTGTGACGCAGTTTCGTCGTTCGTATACGTACTGCTTCCATGGTCATGTCCAGACGAAGTTTTGCATGTAGGTCGATCATGCTAATGTACCGACAGACACCCAGTATTCACCGAAGGGCTTTGGAGAACTTGCATGTGGTCGATTTGAGTTGCTGGTTAACCCACAGACCGAACTGCCATATAGGATCGTGGAGAGTACCGTTACTTTGTATAGCCGAAGTTTCGCTGTAGTGCTCAATTCAGTACTTTTAAAAAAATGGGACAAGTCGTTTGGCCACCCCTTACGCCTTATTTCGAATTGCCCCAGTGTATTTATGGAGAAAAGACTACGAGGGCAGTTCAATAAGTAATGCAACACATTTTTTTTTCTGAAACAGGGGTTGTTTTAATCAGCATTGAAATACACCAGGTTATTCCCCAATCTTTTAGCTACACAACACTATTTTTCAACGTAAGCTCCATTCAATGCTACGGCCTTACGCCACCTTGAAATGAGGGCCTGTATGCCTGCACGGTACCATTCCACTGGTCGATGTCGGAGCCAACGTCGTACTGCATCAATAACTTCCTCATCACCCGCGTAGTGCCTCCCACGGATTGCGTCCTTCATTGGGCCAAACATATGGAAATCCGACGGTGCGAGATCGGGGCTGTAGGGTGCGTGAGGAAGAACAGTCCACTGAAGTTTTGTGAGCTCCTATCGGGTGCGAACACTTGTGTGAGGTCTTGCGTTGTCATGAAGAAGGAGAAGTTCGTTCAGATTTTTGTGCCTACGAACACGCTGAAGTCGTTTCTTCAATTTCTGAAGAGTTGCACAATACACTTCAGAGCTGATCGTTTGACCATGGGGAAGGACATCGAACAGAATAACCCCTTCAGCGTCCCAGAAGACTGTAACCATGACTTTACCGGCTGAGGGTATGGCTTTAAACTTTTTCTTGGTAGGGGAGTGGGTGTGGCGCCACTCCATTGATTGCCGTTTTGTTTCAGGTTCGAAGTGATGAACCCATGTTTCATCGCGTGTAACAATCTTTGACAAGAAATTGTCACCCTCAGCCACATGACGAGCAAGCAATTCCGCACAGATGGTTCTCCTTTGCTCTTTATGGTGTTCGGTTAGACAACGAGGGACCCAGCGGGAACAAACCTTTGAATATCCCAACTGGTGAACAATTGTGACAGCACTACCAACAGAGATGTCAAGTTGAGCACTGAGTTGTTTGATGGTGATCCGTCGATCATCTCGAACGAGTGTGTTCGCACGCTCCGCCATTGCAGGAGTCACAGCTGTGCACGGCCGGCCCGCACGCGGGAGATGAGACAGTCTTGCTTGACCTTGCGGCGATGATGACACACGCTTTGCCCAACGACTCACCGTGCTTTTGTCCACTGCCAGATCACCGTAGACATTCTGCAAGCGCATATGAATATCTGAGATGCCCTGGTTTTCTGCCAAAAGAAACTCGATCACTGCCCGTTGTTTGCAACGCACATCCGTTACAGAAGCCATTTTAACAGCTCCGTACAGCGCTGCCACCTGTCAGAAGTCAATGAAACTATACGAGACGAAGCGGGAATGTTTGAAAATATTCCACAAGAAATTTCCGGTTTTTTCAACCAAAATTGGCTGAGAAAAAAAATGTGTTGCATTACTTATTGAACTGCCCTCGTATTTATCCGAGGTAACCCCCAGATACTTCACCATCGGATTCCAAGGGATATTTTGCCCATGTTATCTCAAATTGGCAGGAAGTAAAGGCCGTTTCCTACTAAAGTGGACAGCTGCCGTCTTAGCCAGATTAAGTTGCACCATATTATCGTACACCAAGCAGTCATGGCATCCAGTTGGGTTTGGAGGCGTCTGATGCTGGACTGTACATTCCGCGACTGGTGACAAAGGCTGCGTCATCATCAAACTGCGCTATGACTTCGCACGGTCCGGCAGTGGCCTAAATATTCGGGAGCGGATAGAAATCGGCGTGGCACTGCGAGGGCATGTGATCTGGAGTAGCAAAATAGTGCCCTGCCGACGGCGAGGTTGGCGCTCCCAGTCACTGTGGAGGCGACGTGTAACTCCATGGTAAACAACGCGGGCCATACAAGGAAATAATTCTGTTTTGATGAGAGCCGTTCACGCACGTCCTCCTCACTGGAGGCTGCCCGCCTGGCCTCTCTGATGTGTGGATGAAACGACTGCAGGACGGATACAATAAATATTAGTCAGACTTCTTTAAAACAACGGACTGGTCTCTTTGGCGAACTGCAAATGGTGTGGAACTGGTAGCATGCGGTCAGGTGATATACACCACTGGCGTAGGTCACGGCAATGAAATGATGGGTTGTGTGTTAGTCTCTAATTTGAAAACACTAGAGTCAGATAGGTCAGTGAGACAGAGTGGCAGAAAGAATCTATCTTTCATTAAGTTTCGGGTGTGCAGCCGCAAGAAATCTCCTTCTTCTTCTAATATTTCGGCTGTGTACCGTTCAGCCATCTTCAGAGTGAGTCGAAAGACTGGCGCTCCAGTGCTCGCTTCGTCCCTTTACACTCGTGTACCGCGCGACTGCGCATGCGACCACAGATGCAAATGCGCCAGAGACGTTGGTCGGCGGCAGAGACGTGCATAATGCGCGAGTTGTATCTATTAACTCCGCAGTCAATCTGTGTTGGCATATCGATGTATCATTGTGAGCTGCACTGTGACGACGTCTTTGTGAGTTTATTACTGCAAGTGCCGGATTCCATGATTTATCAAGATTGAAACCACAATCACTATTAATTAAATTCGTCGTCAAGCGAATTTCTATTGCCTCCTTCACTATCGAGTCCCAAAAGGACGATGTAGTTGCCAAAATTTCGACGTTATCATACAACATAATGTGACCATTATCAATACAGTGCTCTGCCACTGCCGACTTGTTAAGTTGCAAAAGCCGTGTGTACCTCCGGTGTTCTGTACATCTTTCTTGGTCAGTACGAGTTGTTTGTCCGATGTAAGAAAGGCCACATTCACATGGAATTTTGTAAACTCCAGATTTTCGGAGCAGCAAATCATCTTTGACGGAGCCCACGAGTGCAGCTGTCTTGGGTGGAGGACGAAAAATCACTTTTACTTTGTGTCTGCCGAGAATCCGTCCTATTTTTGATGAGAGGCTACCCACATATGGCAGGAAGGCCATCGATTTAAAGGTTTCTTCATCTTCTTCTGCTTTCTTTGTGGCCTCTTTTGGTTTCATTTTCAATGCCCTCTGTGTTTGTTGTGGAGAGTACCCATTGTCTTCAAACACTCTTTGTAAGTGGGAAAGTTCATCTTGCAGACTGCTTTCGTCAGAAATAATATGCGCTCTGTGGGTCAAAGTTCGAGGACACTCATTGTCTGGGCAGGATGGTGGCAGCTATTTGCACGTAAATACAGATCGGTGTGCGTCGGCTTCCTATACACTTCATGTCCCAAAGTGTCATGCTCTCTGCGCCGAACCAAAACATCTAAGAATGGAAAGCATCCCTCCTTTTCAATTCCCATTGTGAACTTTATTTGATCGTGGAGGGAGTTCAGACGTCTTAAGAAGTCCTGCAAGTTGTCTTCGCCAGGGGGAAAAACTACAAAGGTGTCATCAACATACCTCCAGAATACCGTGGGTTTCAAGTCAGAAGATTCAAGCGCCTTCTCCTCGAAGTCCTCCATAAATAAATTGGCCACCAGAGGAGATAAGGGACTAGCCATGGCGACTCTGTCCGTCCGTTCAAAAAATTCGTTGTTAAATAACAAATATGTGGGGGTCAGAACATGTTTAAATAAAGCTGAAATCTCTTTGTCAAAACTTCTTTCAATAAGTTGTAGAGATTCTGGAAGGGGAACCTTTGTAAATAAAGCCACCACATCAAAACTAACTAATATATCAGACGGGTTCATTTTCAATGATTTCAGTCCCTTATCCCCTCTGGTGGCCAATTTTCGACTCACTCTGAAGATGGCTGGACGGTATACAGCCGAAATATTAGAAGAAGAAGGATATTTCTTGCGGCTGCACACCCGAAACTTCATGGAACAGTCTTTGCGCCGCCAAAACCTGAAGATTCACAGAATCTATCTTGTTTGGGCATCATCATGACGACACCGTGGGTCTTATATCAATGGGACTGTCCAAGGTTTCTACAAGGTACGGTGCAAACACACTGTCACTTAAAAGGATTAGAACAGTTAACTGCCGGAGATAGGATAAGAGTGTCAAGACCCGTTAATGCAGTCGGACTCAAACCCGACAAGAATAGTCGCTGTTTGTGAATGCAGATGCGTCTCAACCAGTTTCCGAGCGCATAATGCGAAGGAAACAGTATGCAACGGATATTTAACAGCTACAGATTTTCAGTGAGACGAACAATTGGCAGACAGGACAGTAGCTGACTGAAGGTGTGTAGTGTAATTCGACGAGTCTGCATTTTCTCTCCAGTCAGATGTCGGAAGGTGTCGAGTTGCACCTATAGCCCAATACAATAGGGTGTTGTTGAAGTTGTGCGGTGGTTCTCTGATGTTTTGGGAGTGTTTTTCGCGACATGAGTTGTAACCACTCATTGTGGTTACCACAGTTATGAACTGTGGTGCATATTTCAACATTCTTGCTGACCAAGTGTTGCCTTTTCTTCTATACCTTTGTGATGATTATCCTTTGAACATTCCCATCTTCGAAGGTGGTGACGGCCGTGTTCACGGGTCTAAACGCTCCTGTTGCTCGCCGACTGGCCAGCTAAATCACGCGATCTTAACCCCACAGAAAATGTCTTGGGCTATTTGGAACAGCGCAGCGGCTGAAATGTAAGAATTAGCAGCCCCACAGTCTGGTAGCTCTACGGCAGGGCCGGCAACGTCGTGCGAAACTTCACACGTGCAGAGTGTGCGGACCGCGGACGTTCCAAGTCTCGTCCTGTGTCAGCTTTGCTCATTCCTTCGCGGAAGCACTCGGTACAGCGCGACATTTCATTTAGTATTGCGGTGCGACAATTTTCGGCCGGCACGACTCTCTTCAATCCGGCAGAATCGTGGTGTCAGCGCTGTTTAACTTTCGCTATTTGTTCGTGGTGGAGGAGGAGGAGGATATTAGTTGTGGTGTCACCGCCAGACACCACACTTGCTAGGTGGTAGCTTTAAATCGGCCGCGGTCCGCTAGTATACGTCGGACCCGCGTGTCGCCACTGTCAGTAATTGCAGACCGAGCGCCACCACACGGCAGGTCTAGAGAGACGTCCTGGCACTCGCCCCAGTTGTACAGCCGACGTTCATAGCAATGGTTCACTGACAACTACGCTCTCATTTGCCGAGACGATAGTTAGCATAGCCTTCAGCTATATTTGCTACGACCTAGCAAGGCGCAGTATTCAATTGATATTGAGATTCTATTAATGTATCAACAAGAGCGATGTTCTACAAATGTGGATTAAAGTTAAGTATTCCAGAAGCTACGTACTTTTCTTTATAGCATTCATTACGTATCCTGTTTCAGACCTCACGCCAGCCTGCGTGAGTTTAAGCGCGTGCCTTTCGGCTTCCTCTCATTGTGTCTAGGCTGTCTTGTCTAGACACAACATTAGTGTTTAACGTCCCGTCGACAACGAGGTCATTAGAGACGGAGCGCAAGCTCGGGTGAGGTTCCTTTCAAAGGAACCATCCCGGCATTTGCCTGAAGCGATTTAGGGAAATCACGGAAAACCTAAATCAGGATGGCCGGAAACAAGATTGAACCGTCGTCCTCCCGAATTCAAGTCCAGTGTGCTAACCACTGCGCCACCTCGCTCGGTGTTCGTAGTGTGACAGATGTTCCCAAGTTCAGTAGCTGTTTCCACAAAAAGAGGCAGTCTAGCAATCTATCGTCATAGACCTTTAAAAATGAATGTAAATGACTGAAGAGAGGACTGAGAATTCTCAATATCTATTATGCAGTTCCGTAATCGACGTATACTGGAGATTTGCTATGAAACAACATTAGAACACCATGGAGAAAAAAAACTAGAAGTCTTACTTGATGAAGAAAGAGGAAAAATTTACAACGATCGACAAACGAGGTTCATTGCTCTGCACATCAAAAAACACTTTGTTCTAAAGTTGCAGGCATGGAGCACGTGAAGAAACTGAATTGAATTTCTGAGGTCGGACGCATTATTTCACTGTCTGTTGTAACAGTTTTCGATGGAATCGAGCGAAGAGCATGAAGACTTTATATACTACTCCGAAGTAAGTTGGTTGAGTCAAGAATCATGCGCGGAACGATTTTTCGATGTAAAGCCCACTATTGTCGAATTTGTGAAGGAAAATAATGCAGGAGCGAAAATTAGGACATACGGAATGGATGGCAGACCTCGCATTTTAAGTGGACTTAGCAGCACAACGCCAACAGTAAGAGATTGCAAGACGAGAAACAACTTATTTCTGATTTGATGCGGATGCATTTAAAAAGAAGGTAGCATTGTAGAAGGGACAAATTCTGACAAAAATGCTGTCCAGATCCCTAAGCTCACAGGCGTTAAAGAAAACGCGAGTTTTGAAGGATTCATTGTGGCCTTCAAAGAATTGCGAGGATAGTTTTCTAATCGTTTTTGAGGACACTGTCAATCTTACAACAGATTTAAACTGTTTTTGAGACGTTTGCTGTTTCAGTATAAAGCGCCCCTGTGCATGTGAAGATGTAACTGACTCATCTGCGATGTAAGTCCTGTTATAAAGACAAATTCTTTTGCGTTAAAACTGTCAGGGATGTCTACATTGTTTTCCTCAGGGAGAGTTTCCACATCACCATAATGAATTTGCAAACGTTTTAAAATATTTCGATCAGAAAATGTGTGCAAAGGCGTTTTTTAAAAGGAAATCACGATTACGTGGGAACCAGCGTGTAAAAATCTTTGAAATCGTCTCCGGCTATCTTAATGCCGGCAGTTTGTACCAGATAAAAATTTTATTATGTCTTCAGCGTATCATAAATATTAAGTAATGCCGATAACTTGTTTCGTTTGCGATTGTGTTGTTGAGAAACATGAAACCAAGTTATTTGCAGTACATCTGCATTGCCATTTACATACGGCGCGCTCGCCGTTTACCCCTCTTCCCGCTAAAAGAGATTGGCGTGGCGGCAGGGAAAATATGCTGTCTCACTGAGCGGTATGGCATGCGGGCCAACGCACGTCTCGCCAGCCGAGCTCTTGGCCACCCCTGCTCTACGGGATCTCATCATGAATGAGTGATTTCAGCCGGTTACGACGTACCTCAAAACACTTACGGACACTATCTCTCCGGATGGAGGCCACTGTCAACGCTGGAGGTAGTGTTGCACGATATTAATGCGATATATCGTTGGGGGTAACTAATTTGTTGTCCTATGTGTTTAACACAACCGGTCAACAAAAGTAAAAATTCACCCACCAAACCTTAGAAGAAGATCTGTATCAAAGTTTAACGCTAGCTGCAATAAAATACAGCAAAGAATAACTTAACTCACTTAAGAAGTCCACATAGGTAGAAGTACTAGCGACAGATCGCGCTAGTGAGGAATAAGTTGCCTTCGTTGTTCGGGTCGTGAACGTGTAGAAGAAAAGAGTGACTTTAAAATTGTAAATTAAACCGTAAAACATGACTTCAAAAGGTTCGATTTCACTGTCATAAAATTATAATTTCAAATGGAACCCTCAGGTTCGTCTGGAGTGTACCCAAATATGAGAAGAAGTATTCATCATATCTGTTTTATAATGATAATCTAAATTTCCGTGGGTGGTTCCTCATTTTCGTCAGCTGGTAATGTATACATAACTTCTCATTATTATGTTACTTTGAGCTTAATTATGGGATCCATCGATCTTGAAGTCATACATTCGTAAATGCATCATTACTATAGTGTTACTGGAAATGTGTAGACAATTTCCCGAAACAATGTTAACTGTCTTGCCCGGAAAATTTGCCTCTGACCAGTTATTAATTTATTTATTTGCTGGTATTGGCGGCCGGAGTGGCCGTGCTGTTCTAGGCGCTACAGTCTGGAACCGAGCGACCGCTACGGTCGCAGGTTCGAATCCTGCCTCGGGCATGGATGTGTGTGATGTCCTTAGGTTAGTTAGGTTTAATTAGTTCTAAGTTCTAGGCGACTGATGACCTCGGAAGTTAAGTCGCATAGTGCTCAGAGCCATTTGAACCATTTTTGCTGGTATTGACATATGATTTGTTGTCGGGGCTCAGTAACAGGTCGAATTACACCCAGCGCTAAAATCTTTATCATTGTACAGGTATTCATGGCTCAACAAAAAAATGGTTCAAATGGCTCTGAGCATTATGGGACATCTGCTGAGGTCATCAGTCCCCTAGAACTAAGAACTACTTAAACCTAACTAACCTAAGGACTTCACACACAGCCATGCCCGAGGCAGGATTCGAACCTGTGACCGTAGCGGTCACGTGGTTCCAGACTGCAGCGCCTAGAACCGCCCGGCCATCCCGTCATGCTGGCTCAACAATGTGAGGGTACAATCAACGTTATGTTATGATGACATGGTATGTTAATATATTAGTACAATGCAAGAATCTTAATTGTACTATGTCAAATTATAATGTAACATGCATTATATACATACTAATTGTTATAGTCTACTAATATAGTACCATAACATAGCTGGTTGGCGTCTTCGCATTGATGAGTCTAGAATTTGTGTACAGTCAGGAAAAAAGCGTAATCATAGTTGTAGCACGACCTGCTACAGTAGCTAGGAAGCAGATCAAAAGTCACTACCAGCAAAAAAATTAAAAAGGTAAAAAATCTTCTAGGGAAGGAAAAAAATCCACTGATATCTTCAATATCTGTAGGATTAACACACACCATCATAGGTGTAGTGTCAACTCAGGCATTGACTGCATAATGCATCAAAGCCGGATATTGGTTCACGGTTAAGATATTGTGTATGGTAAGAGAAGAAAGTCTCAAAAGTAGAACTGGGTAGAAATATAAAAAAAAATAGCTCCTCAGCTGCAGGAAGGCCCACAGTTCACAGGCAACTAGGCGCAGCGCAGTTACAGACATACAGAATGAGGTGGGTGAGTGTCCTTTAAGGCACTCCACGGGTGAAGAGGTCAGCTCTCGAGGTTCTGCTGTCCCACAATTCGCGACACCTCGAGCATGCAGGCGGCGGCTGCTCCTGGCGGGTCGTCATCTTTCCGTATCTTCTGACCAAGGTGCAAGAATACTACTTGATCAAAATTCCAGTTTCTAATGTGTTATTCCAAGATCCGCTGGCTTTCCACTGAAACCCCGATTCTACAGCGGTGTTAATTCAAAGAACTAGTTTCGTGAAAACACCATCGATTACTGATTAAGTTATCTATTTGCTGTACACGACAGCGAACATGATACAGTGCGACCCACATAAACCTGAACTGCTTCACTAGGTCATAATTTCTTTCCAAAATCTCATAGAAATGAGAACATTGCATTGATGATCTCTGTAGCTCTGGGAAAATCAGAAGTACCGCTCGTTGTTTGTAAGTTGATTGTTGTTTCTGCGCTTGCGGCTCATGTATACTCGTCGGTCGCGGTTACGAAGTCTGTAAGTGTTGTCCGGGCTGCGTGACAATAACGAGCGTATCAGTGGCTCGTTCGCAATCTTAAACTGGCAGAAACATGCAGTACACACTTCGAGAGCGGGTTTTAATTGTGAAGAAATATTGGAAACCGGACTCATTGGTTGCAACACAACGGGCTTTCCGAAGAGAATACAATGCGTGCGATGTTTCGTCAGAGGCAACAGTTCTATCGATTGTAAGGAAGCTGGAGACAACTGGTGTACTAAACAGTGACAGTGGTAAACATGGACTGTCGATGAGTGCAGAGGTTACTGATAATGTTCGAAGATGCTTAGAGAACTCTCCAAGGAGATCATTATGTCGATTGAGCTAGGAGATAGGCATTTCATAAGGCACAAGTCTGAAAGCTGCGACGAAATCGGCATTACACCCATAGAGAGTCCACATGATGCAAGCAACAGATCGTGAGAAAAGAATGCGTTACTAACGACGGTTTCAGGAGTTTCTTATTCAGCGCCCAGACGTTCTCTCAGTGACTTGATTTACAAATGAGGCATGGTTCCATCTGTCAGGTTACATTAGCACACAAAACAGCAGATACGGGATTGGTGTAAACTCCCATATCACTCACGAAACACCATTGTTAGATGAAAAGGTTGGCGTATACATCATTAGACTGTTGATGATCAGCAGCTGTATCATTTAAAAATATATCACTCCACGCACCTTTCAGCAGTGAATATTGAGCTCACACGACTCTTTACGACATATAAAAATAATGAGACTGGTGTACTGAGCAGTATTGTTTCCAGATTGTGATGTACTGGCCAGTAATGATTTGTCATCACGCCTCCCTTATTTTCAATTTCGTGTGGGATATGCCTAAAAGGTCGCGACATGCATGAAGTCTAAGGCGTAGGCCGCTAGCTTGGCAGACTGGATCGAGAGCCGGAAACCGTTGGAATCCACCTTATTCTGGTAATTCATCAAGGCTGGACATAGTTCTGTAGGTCAAATTTTGAGAGATTCTCTATGGAGATTGCAGAAATACAACACAGAAACAGTCTGTACACGAAAAGAAACGATAGTATTTACCTGGCAAGCAGAAAAACATTCTTGTAACAATGCCTCCTTCGATTTTTTTTTTTCAGATTATTGGTCATCCACCCATCTCAATATTAATGTCAATTTTGACGAAAAGTATATGAGGACAACACGACACCCAGTCCCAGAGCGGAGAACACTTCGAGCCGGCCGGGAATCCAGCCCGTGCCCATTCGCTTAGCAATCCGCCGCGCTGACTGCGCAGCTACCGAGGCAGACTCTTTGTCGATTTTGGTGATAATGTGGCAAAGGTATCTGGCCGCAGAATGACAAAACGACGACTTATAGAATCGAATTCTCTATTTCCGGCCAACACCACGTTGGGGAAAAAACAGAAAAAAGCTCTTGTTAGACCTATGATGTACGACGCGATTGCGAAGAAAAAAAATCTGCTGGAATAACCAGACAATGTAAGGTTCCAGGAATAAATATTATCCGCAATTCGAACCCGAACCTCCGCGAAATGACATTAACTTTCTTATTAAAATTAACATTAAGCTTTGTACCGACCTACTGAGAGGATACGATGATGTACCATGCTTTCGCCCACCTTTTCACCTCTTAGACCCGTAAGGGTGTATTTAAAAATTCATAAGACATAGAAGCCACCTCACGCTTTGTAACCTGTTTAACCGTCTCCGATGTTCGCATTAACCTCTATCCTCAGAAATAAACCCAATTATTCAGTTCAACTTTTTATGACGCACGCACATATGCACGATAACATGCGGAGAAAAACAACTAATTAAATTGATTTGTTGTGCTGCGCTTCTCTGCAATGAATAATTCTAGGTAATTTTCGATAAATAGAGAGAGATAACCTTGATTCTAAAGAATAATACCATGTAGCTCAGAATACATTGATGTTAGATGAGCGCGTCGTCCGAATACCTGGAAACACAAACGAAGAATACATTTCTTTAATACAGCCCACAGGATGTTTAGCACAAATCTATGTGCTTCAGTTTGTTTTTGCGTTTCCGTCGATTCTATCGACTTCAGACGTGATCTCAGCGCCGGTTTCTATTAAATGATGTTGCAATGTAAAGCCACAGCCGTCACTGGGCGGAGTTTTACTTCTAGTAAAGAAACCGCCGTCACAATTGCTGCGCAAATATTGCATCACGGAGCCAGCCATCTGCGAAGAAATACGCCGCCAAGGAGTAGGCTCCAGGACGCCCGACATCCCTCACATCTATTTCAGTACCGACTAATGTTGAAGAAGGAGCAAGCTAACGAAATAACGATGAATATTATTCTGATTAAAAGACAAGGATATTCATAGATTCTTAATATTTCTGCTTACAGTTAGTTGTATTCGATATCACTTTGCTGAAGAATCATCTCTAGTACTAGATTCCAAGCATTTACATGTACAGTACTGACGTAAGTAAATAACCGTCCGTACGCTAATTTTGTGTGATTTATGGAGACCGCTCACAATGTAACGGCTTCCACTGGAGTCAGAAAACGAGTGGTTCTAGGCGCTACAGTTTGGAACCGAGCGACCGCTACGGTCGCAGTTTCGAATCCTGCATCGGGCATGGATGTGTGTGATGTCCTTTGGTTGGTTAGGTTTAAGCAGTTCTAAGTTCTAGGGGACTGATGACCTCAGAAGTTAAGTCCCATAGTGCTCAGAGCCATTTGAACCATTTGAAGTCAGAAAGTCGTGAGATAAAGATATGCACATATACAGGTGGTGGTAGTATCACGTATACTTGATGTAAACGGGCACTGTATTGGCGGAGCAGTCATTTGTACTCAGATGATTCATGTGAAAGAGTTTCCGAAGTCATTATGGCCGCACGACGGGAATTAACAAGCTTTGAACGGAATGACATTTGGAGCTAGACGCAGGGAGCATTCCATTTCGGAAATCATAAGAGAATTCAGTATTCCGAGATCTACAATGTCGAGAATACCGAATTTCAGGCATCACCTCCCACCACTTAATGACCAAGGGCAGCAGAGTTTGTGTAGAGTTGCCAGTGCTAAAAGACAAGGTTCAAAATGGTTCACTACGGTCGCAGGTTCGAATCCTGCCTCGGGCATGGATGTGTGTGCTGTCCTTAGGTTAGTTAGGTTTAATTAGTTCTAAGTTCTAGGCGACTGATGATCTCAGAAGTTAAGTCGCATAGTGCTCAGAGCCATTTGAATCATTTTGGTTAAGTATGGGACTTAACTTCTGAGGTCATCAGTCCCCTAGAACTTAGAACTACTTAAACCTAACTAACCTAAGGACATCACACACATCCATGCCCGATGCAGGATTTGAACCTGCGACCGTAGCGGTCGCGTGGTTCCAGACTGTAGCGCCTAGAATCGCTCGGCCACCCCGGCCGGCAACAGTTTACATTTGAAATATATTTGTAGTTACTACTTCATAAGTAGCCAATGACGGACGGTAACCACCAATTAGAAATAAGCTCGCGAACGGCCTGGTTGCAGACCCAAGTTTACTGGAAAGCAAACATGGGAAAACCACAAATACATCTAATGAATTGTCTACTGCTTAAAACAATAAAAGAAGCCGTAAAGAAAAGTATTATTGACATTTATGTGAAATTATGTGTTTTAAATATGAAGAGGTATATATACTTTAAAACCATGTCCTAATGTAATTGAGCCATAGTGGCATCGTCAATAGATAAACACAAACTCAGCTTAGCATTGTCACGTATGTATAAAATGTACATACTAGAGTCAACTTGTTAACAGCGCTACTTTTCATAACAAACTGTTGTACAGTAGACGCAAAACGTCAGATGTCGCTGCTGTAGACGTACTCATATTCTTCGATCATACAATTGTACGATATGGAACAGAAAGAAGTATACATTCGGTAAAATTACCAGGTATGTAAATCAACACAGTAATAAAATGCAACAAATTAAAAACACAGCCTGAGTTTTTGTTATATGGGAAATAGCTAAGTGACAATAACTCTGAACTCTGATATGGACTTGTGGCGAATTTTAGATAAAAATATGACATACATAAGGACAAGCTTATGGAGTTCACAGAATACTATAAAAATGATAAATAAATAGGGAAAGAAGCCAAATGAATGATAAGCTGCAGTAAGTAATCAGCGCCCTCTATTGGTGTGACCATCAGAATGCCCCACAGTCGAGAAGTGGTCAGAGGAACCTAACCACCCGAGGGACCCTCGTTCCCTGCAACACGTCGTTCCAACAAAAGAATGATAAAACATCTTACTAGTCAATTAACATGATTATCTAGTCAATGAAATATATTATATAAACAGAGAAGAGACAAGAAAACACGAGAGTAATACGCTCGACGTATGAAAATAATGTAAACATTTAAAGCATTTTGTACTAGGTACAGACAAAGGCAAGACATACATAAGAGAGGTGTTCAGTGATTAAAGCAGAACATTGTGAAACGAAGCAAAGTAGGTATTTGGTACAAAATCACTCTCCCCATTGAGCACTATAGCTGGCTCTTGTTTTTTCCGGTTTAGAAATTTCAAGCTTTTCTAAGAAGTGCATAGCGTGCATATTACTCTTAATGCTTCCTATAGAATGACCCCTTCCAGATACACTATGTGGTCAAATGTATCCTGACACCTGCATGAAAATGACTGACAAGTTTGTGGCGCCCGCCATCGGTAATGCTGGATTTCAATACGGTGTTGGCTCACCCTTAGCCGTGATGACAGCTTCCACTCTCGCATGCGTACGTCCAATCAGAGGCTGGAAGGTTTCTTGGGGAATGGCAGTACCATTCTTAATGGAGTGCTGCACTGGGGAGAGGTATCGATGTTGGTCGGTAAGGCCTGGGATGAAGTCGGCGTTCCAAAATATCCCAAAAGTGTTCTATAGGATCCAGGTCAGGACTCTGTGCAGGCCAGTCCATTACAGGGACTTTACTGTCGTGTAACCATTCCGCCAAAGGCCGTGCATTATGAACAGACACTCGATCAAGTTGAAAGATGCAATCGCCACACTCGAATTGCTCTTCAACAGTGGGAAGCAAGAAGGTGCTTAAAACATCAATGTAGACAAGTGCTGTGATAGTGACACGCAAAACAACAAGGGGTGCAAGCTCCCTCCATGAAAAACACGACCACACCGAAACACCATCGTCTCCGAATTTTACTGTTGGCACTACACACGCCGGCAGATGACATTCACCGGGCATTCGACATACCCACACCCTGCCATCGGATCGCCACATTGTGTACCGTGATTCGTCACTCCACACAACGTTTTTCCACTGTTCAGTTGTTCAATGTTTACGCTCCTTAAACCAAGCGATGCGTCGTTTGGCATTTACCGGCGTGATGTGTGGCTTATGAGCAGCAGCTTGACCGTGAAATCCAAGTTTTCTCACCTCCCGCCTAACTGTCATAGTACTTGCAGTGGATCCTGATGCTGTTTCGAACTTCTGTGTGATGGTCTGGATAGGTGTCAGCCTATTACACATTACGGTCACTGTCAGTCAGCAGACTGAGGACCCCACGAGTTTGTGATCATAGACGGAAATAAAGAAATTTATTCTACACATTACATGTTTCAAGAAACATGCGTAACACGAATGCTGACTTGTATTTCATTCACCAATACCATTGTCACGTTAGTAAAAATGCTACTACAAGGTCGGCCTGTACGCTTTTGTGCGGTACGTGCGCCTTCACGTTTCCACTTCACCATCACATCGGAAACAGTGGACCTAGGGATGTTTAGAAGAGTGGAAATCTCGCGTAAAGATGTATGCCACTAGGTATACCCAATCACCTGACCACGTACGAAGTCCGTGAGTTCCCCGGAGCGCCCTATTCTGCTCTCTCACGATGTCTAATGACTACTGAGGTTGCTGATATGGAGTACCTGGCAGTAGTTGGCAGCAAAATTCACCTAATATGAAAAGCGTATGTTTTGGGGGATGTCCGGATGCTTTTATTCAGATAGTGTAATAGCAGTCGCAAAGCAGTCTTGTTACGCGGCTGTGAATGCTCCTTAAAACCTACGTTAAAAGAGCGACTGGTTTATCCGATATAATATATATCACAGCTATTACACTCAATTCTGTATATACTCCAGAGCCATGAAATCTGTCATACGCCCTTTGCGTTTTAATCGCAGTTTTGGGCTGTTGTTAACTTAAAAGCCACACCTAACATAAGATTTTCTGAAACATTTCTCTATTTGCTGGGATACTTTGCCTCGAAATTTCATTACAATGGTTTTCATTCGTTCTTTATTGGTTCTATTTTCTGGGTGAGAGTGCGTCTGCCCGATTTTTACTAATTGTTTATTTAGCTTATTGCAAGGGTGACTGACATTATATACAGAAAAACCATTAGCTATTACTATTTGCTTTAAAACGCTGAGTTATTTAGCATTTTGCTTTCGCCCAGAGGTAGACGGAGCAGGTGAATCATTGAGGTGAAAAAAAGACTTTTTTTATATTGTGGAGGATATCCTTTTTAACAATCTAACTCTGGTCTTGTTTTTAATTTATTGCATTTTATTACTGTACTGACTTATACACTTCGTGAGTCCACTACAGACTTGAAGGATTGTATTCTTCTTTTTATTCCATATCGTACAATTAAATGGCCGACTAATATGTGAACTTGTGTGAATTATATGTATTATATATTATTTACATAGAATATACATGCCGGCCAAAGTGGCCGTGCGGTTAAAGGTGCTGCAGTCTGGCACCGCAAGACCGCTACGGTCGCAGGTTCGAATCCTGCCTCGGGCATGGATGTTTATGATGTCCTTAGATTAGTTAGGTTTAACTAGTTCTAAGTTCTAGGGGACTAATGACCTCAGAAGTTGAGTCCCATATTGCTCAGAGCCATTTGAACCATTTTGAATATGCATACGCCTACAGTAACAACTAACAAGCTTACGACACAATCATTCTGAGGCTACTGTACAGCAGTTTGTTATGAATAGTAGCGCTGTTTAGAAGATGACTCTAGTATGTACCACATTTTATACAGAGGGATTTTTTCCACCGTGTACAAAATCAAGGGATTGATCGATGAGAGGATACAGAACACAAAAAGTCTAATGAACTTATGTCCGTAAATGCATGGTTTCCGCGCTAGAGATACAATGTAACACAGACTGCGGTCTAATAAGCGCTGTACCAAGCAGCCACAGTTACAGTATGTGTTGAAAATGGTTTCTACGTGCCTCAACGTATCCATGTACGCGCCGTAGCACGTTCCGTCTCACATGTTCACATCGGCCCGGCTGAATCCGAACAGTGTCAAAGGTAGCATGAATACGCTGCTCCAGTGTCTCCACATCTGGAATGGGCTCTGCATACGCGGTACTTTTGAGATGGCCCCATAAGCAGAAATCGCACGCGTTGAGAACCGGTGAACGAGCAGGCCATGCACGTGGACTCCCTCGTCCGATCTAGCGGCCACAGAAGACACGACTGAGATGCGTCCGGGGTTTAACGGCGAAGGGGACTGGAGCACCATCATGTAGCTGCCTCACAACCCTTCGAATCATCAGCGGCACTTCTTCCAGCAGTGGAGGACAAAGTCACCCGCAAGAAACGCAGATAGTTCCGGTCTGTTAGGCGAAGTGGAAGGAAGATTGGTTTTAGAATACGGTCGCCAGTTATCCCAGCCCACACATTCCGGCTGCACCGATGCTGACAATTCGCTGTCACTATAACCGGTTGTTCTGCATATTATCCCAGAGATGAGCTATGGAAGTTGAAGATACCACTACGCGTAAATGTGTGAATATGATGCATGACACAAATCCCGGAATCGTAGTTGTCTGGTGAAGAGACCAGCGACAATACTGCTCAGACTTAGGAAGTCTGTCGCTAGTACGCCCTGCAGACGTTGTAAGTGATAAAGGTAACAGCAACTGCCATGGAGAATGTTTCACGCGGTCGTCTGGCTTACCCCGCGCTGGTGGGTCAGTTGCCTGTTATTGACACGGCGGTCGCTTTCCACAGTGTTAATTAGATTTTCCTCCAAGTCTGGCGTCCCAACATCGCGGGTATGTCCTTCATTAATTCCTGCTTCCTGAAGTGACCCCCTCTCAAACGGCGAAACACTATTGCAAACACTGACTGCTATGGTTGTTGTCGGAGGGGATAGGTCTTCTGATACAAACTTGCTGTCTGCCGCCCGCTGCTATTTCCTTTCTGCAACTAAACACCATGTCGGTAAGCTCTCAATTCGAATACGGAACCATTATGTACAACGCTGAGTCACATCCACTACAAGGTGAGTCAGCAAGAGAAGTGAATACGACACAACGTTACCAATTACTATGGCATGAGAGGGTGCTAGGGCGTGACGTATGAGAAACAGTACCACTCTCGGAGAAAACGATGCATACTGTAACTGCGGATACAATGTACAGCGTGTATTAGACCGGAGTCTCTATAACAAAGTATGACTGAATAGCATGGAAACCATGCGTTTCCGGGCATAAGTTCATTAGACCTTTTGTGTTCCGTATCCTCTCATCGATCCATCTCTAGAGTTTGCGCGCGGTGGAAAAAATCACACTCTGTGTCACGATACTAAGTTGAGTTTGTGTTTATCTTTTAACGATACCACTGTGTTTCCATTATATTACATGTTTTTAAAACAAGTATGCCTCGTCATATTTAAAGCGCATAATTTTCACATGTATATCAATAACACTTTTCATTGTGGACTATTTTATTGTTTTAAGCTGTATACAACCCACTAGTTGTATTTCTATTGTTCACATGTTTGCTGCACATCTGAAGATGGTCATTGTTGACCGAAACCGATAGCCTTCGAGGACTCCACGAGTTTGTGATCATAGATGGAAATAAAGAAATTTATTTTAGTGATTACAAGTTTCAAGAAACATGCGTAACACGAATGCTGACCTGTATTTCATTCACCAACCGGTTTCAGCTAAATGCCATTTTCACGTTAGTAAAAATGCCGCTACAAGTTCATTACTATATGTATGATATCTTACGAAAAAACACAATACACGTAGTTAATTTCAAACAATACAGATCTAATACTCAGTAAATACACGAGAAACAGGCACTGATCAATTCGAATAAATACAATAAATTTATTCGTATTGATCAATGCCTGCTTCTCACACAATCACTGTGTATTGAATCTGTACTATATTTGGAGGTGATATACATCTGTACTGACAATAATGTTTCAGTAGCATCTTTAATATCACAGAAGTCAGTGATTTCCATTTGAATTACATGGAAGGGTTCAAGGGTTTCGCTGACTCATCAGTCTGAGCATCAACTAAGCGGAGGAGACCTTGATGCATTGCACTATGAACAACAGAGAGATGTACTGCTGGGCCTTTTAGTAATAAATGTTTGAAACATTTTCTCTATTCTTTGGCACCAGAAAACAAGTCTACCGACGGGCAACAGAACACCGAGAACAAGACAGCACTGAAAAAGATTCTGTAAAAGAAATAACACAAGTTTCTGACGTCACCACCTTTCAAATGTTTCAACGATTTCTTCCCGCGTCAGATTTGTTGATAAACTCAGCCCTCCGCTCTGTATTTCGTCTCTACGTGTGATTTCAGAAAGCTGGACATATTACGTACCGCGATTTCGACAAACCTGCTGTTGCCAAACACGGCCACGTAAACAAACCTACCATGTTTGGCGAACAAAGCAATCTTGTGCCATGGATCAACCAACTAGCATTCTGATGTCTAAGAAACCGTTGAGTTCAAAACGTGAAACAACTACTTTAAACTGGGTCAGCTGCTGTATCATTGGTGATGCATAGAAACTGGCGGTCGATGCTGAAGGTCTACAGAGAAATAAGCTGATAGGAATCGGCAACACTATTAATGTTCCTCCATTGATAATCTCTGATACACATGGAAATTCTGTGATTTAGTGGCCTCTTCGTGGTAAAGGAGCCACAACAAATTAATTCAAAATAAACAAAACTATACACAATTTAATTCTTAAGAAAACTTTTAATTTATATATTAAATATAAAAAAGGTGATGACTTGATTTTTATCTACCAAAGATTTTTTTTTTTCAACCAACAAAATTGTCTCCTTCAGAGCAGTTTCCTTCGGCAGCCATATACCAGCGATACTGGCGGGGTCGTCGTTCCCAGTCTTGTTACCAGCGGTGAAAGGTTTCAAATGATAGCGCGTTTAACATGTCCTCCACTCTTCTGAATGTTCTCCAGAGTCACTAAATGACATCCTTTTGAGATATTTTTCAATTTCGGGAAAAGAAAAAAGTCCAAGCAGGTCAGGTGGATAGGGAGGGGGGGCTGTGAAACAACAGGAATGCCTTTGGAGGTCAAAAATTTCGTGGCGAAAGTGGCAGCATTGACATGGAGCGTTGTTATGATGCAGCATCGACTTGTCTGCAATACCTTGTCTCTCTCGATTCACACTTCCCTTAGCCTTTCAAGGACATCTTCATAAAACACTTGATTGACAGCTTGTCCTGGAGGAACACTCTCACAAGAGCATGCTCACGTTCGACGTTTTCGTCCGTGTCTATGGTTGAAGGTCTTCCTGAGCGAGGCTGGTCTTCGACGTGTTCTCGGCATTCCAAAAATGGTTTGTGCCAGCAAAAAACCTGTTCTTTTGATAAGGTATGTTAAACATAGGACTGATTCAACTTTTCGAAGGTCACACTCGCGGATTCTCCGAGTTTAACACAAAACTTGAAGGTAAAACGTTGCTCTAAATTCCACTGTTCTACACTCCTGGAAATTGAAATAAGAACACCGTGAATTCATTGTCCCAGGAAGGGGAAACTTTATTGACACATTCCTGGGGTCAGATACATCACATGATCACACTGACAGAACCACAGGCACATAGACACAGGCAACAGAGCATGCACAATGTCGGCACTAGTACAGTGTATATCCACCTTTCGCAGCAATGCAGGCTGCTATTCTCCCATGGAGACGATCGTAGAGATGCTGGATGTAGTCCTGTGGAACGGCTTGCCATGCCATTTCCACCTGGCGCCTCAGTTGGACCAGCGTTCGTGCTGGACGTGCAGACCGCGTGAGACGACGCTTCATCCAGTCCCAAACATGCTCAATGGGGGACAGATCCGGAGATCTTGCTGGCCAGGGTAGTTGACTTACACCTTCTAGAGCACGTTGGGTGGCACGCGATACATGCGGACGTGCATTGTCCTGTTGGAACAGCAAGTTCCCTTGCCGGTCTAGGAATGGTAGAACGATGGGTTCGATGACGGTTTGGATGTACCGTGCACTATTCAGTGTCCCCTCGACGATCACCAGTGGTGTACGGCCAGTGTAGGAGATCGCTCCCCACACCATGATGCCGGGTGTTGGCCCTGTGTGCCTCGGTCGTATGCAGTCCTGATTGTGGCGCTCACCTGCACGGCGCCAAACACGCATACGACCATCATTGGCACCAAGGCAGAAGCGACTCTCATCGCTGAAGACGATACGTCTCCTTTCGTCCCTCCATTCACGCCTGTCGCGACACCACTGGAGGCGGGCTGCACGATGTTGGGGCGTGAGCGGAAGACGGCCTAACGGTGTGCGGGACCGTAGCCCAGCTTCATGGAGACGGTTGCGAATGGTCCTCGCCGATACCCCAGGAGCAACAGTGTCCCTAATTTGCTGGGAAGTGGCGGTGCGGTCCCCTACGGCACTGCGTAGGATCCTACGGTCTTGGCGTGCATCCGTGCGTCGCTGCGGTCCGGTCCCAGGTCGACGGGCACGTGCACCTTCCGCCGACCACTGGCGACAACATCGATGTACTGTGGAGACCTCACGCCCCACGTGTTGAGCAATTCGGCGGTACGTCCACCCGGCCTCCCGCATGCCCACTATACGCCCTCGCTCAAAGTCCGTCAACTGCACATACGGTTCACGTCCACGCTGTCGCGGCATGCTACCAGTGTTAAAGACTGCGATGGAGCTCCGTATGCCACGGCAAACTGGCTGACACTGACGGCGGCGGTGCACAAATGCTGCGCAGCTAGCGCCATTCGACGGCCAACACCGCGGTTCCTGGTGTGTCCGCTGTGCCGTGCGTGTGATCATTGCTTGTACAGCCCTCTCGCAGTGTCCGGAGCAAGTATGGTGGGTCTGACACACCGGTGTCAATGTGTTCTTTTTTCCATTTCCAGGAGTATATTTTCGTAACACACAACAAAAACAAAAGTTCACTGATGGCGTTCTCAAAAACCACCTGTTGGCTGTACGGAGCTGCAACTCGGACTGGCATAGGGAATGGATGAACACACCGGTCTGCACAACAAAAACAACAAATCGTTGAAAGATCGCTCGGAGTATTATCAGTCTCATTACCTTTCTCACACGCCTCGTATTCTGGCCAACTAAATACCAAAGTACCACTCTGCCTATTATAATAATAATGTCGTGTAACGACGGCCTCCCGTCGAGTAGACCGATCGCCGGGTGCAAGTCTTTCGATTTGACGCCACTTCGGCGACTTGCGAGTCGATGGGGATGAAATGATGATGATTAGGACAACACAACACCCAGTCCCTGAGCGGTTAAAATCTCCGACCCAGCCGGGAATCGAACCTTTTTTTTTTTTTGTAACCATATATATTGATTTAAATATTTTAACAACGATACATTTAAAAAAAAAAAGACATTTTTCTATTAATCTATTATCCTAGTGATGGTTAATATTATTGTCATTTTATATGTTTTCGTTTTTATATTTTCCTTTTTCGTTTTTCTCTTATTGTTTGTTCCTTAAACCCTTTTACATGGCCATTTGTCGTCTTTTTTTTTTTGAGGGGGGTAGACATTGCAGGACAGGCATAACAGTTTATATTTGGCATCGTTGCATTGATTTGAGTTTATGTTTCTGTATGTGATGCACTTGTGATGACATAGGCACATTGTGTATTCTGGTTTGATCTCTTCCTCTAGTTACACTATTTAGTGGGACAGTATGAAGGAGCGTCACCATGATAGGTGGAGCAGAAGTGGAAGAAACTTTTTTTTTTTTTTTTTTTTTACATATACTACAGAATATACCTAACTGAAGAAGGGAGAAAATTTTGTCATATTACATAAGAGAAGCAGAAAGGATAGTGTGAGTAATCAATAGAATTTTGTAGGCACAAAGTAAAGGAAATCAAATATCTAATAATAATGAGTAGTTGGCACTTTCCACTAGGGAGCACTTTGTGTCACTGATTCCACTAGGAAGGAACACTTTATACTACTATACTTCACTATTTGATGCGAGAAGAGAAAGCTCTTTATCTTTTGTGTTGCACTTGTTCACTATCACTGCACACGTTATTCTTGTGGTGAGTGCGGTGAGGTGGCTGGTGGCGGTGCTGGGGGTCACAGGCTGGGGAGGACTCTGGCGATTGCTGTCTGCAGTGGAATCTGCAGGAAGTTTTTGAAGTTCTCGTGGTATCGCCTGTGCTGCTGGGCCGTCTTGTTCTCCTCCCAGAGGTCCATCAGGAAGGCCTGCCGGTCGGTCTGCCTCCGCGCTACGATGGCGTGTGCCGTCATGGCGAGGATCCAGAGAGTCGCCAGTCGCTTGGGTCGTGGAAATGGGTTGCAGTCTGGGGCGGTGATTGCTTCCACTGTGATGCTTCCCGGCGCCGTTCTGTTGATGTGGGCCACCATCTGCTGGCACGCTTCCCAGATGTTGATGGCATTCCCGCACGTGAATCGGTGCTCGAGGGTGTCGGTCATGCCACATACGTCACACTTGTCACTTGCGACGAGTTTTATCTCCGCCAGTCTTTGGTTGGTTGGTACCGTTCTGTTAATTATTTTGTACCACGTCTCCTTCGCATGTTTAGGTAACACGTTTTCTGAGACGTTCCCCCATATTTGTTTCCAATTGTATTGCGGGAGTTTTTGTTCAATTTTGTTTTTTTCCGGCTTCCCCCTGAGGGCCCAGTATATTCTCTTGGCTGTTCTGTGACTGGGATTCGCCTCGGTGTCCAGAACGTAACTTTTGTTGGCGTAGTGCAGCCTGACGTGTCGCATTCTGCAGGGAATGTGTCTCGTGTCGACCGGCGCTTCTTGTGATGCGGGCTTGTATCTTCCAATTATCTTGGCTGTGACGCTGTCAGGGTTTTTGTCCTGGATGGCGAGCGTTCGTTTCAGTAGAAGGGCTGCACATTTAGTCTTTATATCAACTAGACCTAGTCCCCCTTCTTTTGTTGGCAGCGAGCACGTTGCTTGCGCCACTTTGAATATATTTCGACGCCACAACAGGTAGTACACTGCGCTCGTTAGTGCTCGCGCAATTTCTGTCGGGATGCTTAAGATTTGCGCCAGGTACCAAGCTTTCGACAGGATCGTCGTGTTTATCAGTTCTGTTTTCTGGTGGATTGTTAGCTTCCGGTTCGCGTGCTGTCTGGAGAGACCTCTTATGGTGTGTAGCACGTCCCTCCAGTTGTATGCGGCCATTCTAAGTGGACAAGACTGTATATATATTCCAAGAACTTTATGGCTTTCTGCTATTTTATACCATTGGCTGTCTGGTTTGAGTCGTTGATTCCCTATCGGCAGTAGCACTGTTTTTTTGGGGTTGGTTTGGGCGCCTGACGCTTTTTGGAATGTATTCATGATGATTTCTACTCTCCCGGGCCCTTCGGATTGACGTTCTGTCGCGCTGACCACTCAGCTACAGGGGGCGGACACTCGGGCTATTCATTCGACAGGTATCTCCCGCAGATTACGAAAGTGGAAGTGGTTAAAAGTTTGAATTTGCCAACAAATCTGATGCAGGAAAAAATCCGATAAACATTTATCTTAGAACACGATGGTAAAATCGGTGTTCTTGTTAGGTCTTTCACTGTTGATAACTGTTCGAGTTAGTGACTGCAGATTGGCCACTTCCTGCAAGTGAGCATAGAGTCCACAAATGACGGCTAATGCGTCACCTGGCTCTGTACAGCCACCATGTGTGAGACAGGCGGAGGGATCGAGATGGCACGTAGCCTGCAAGCAGAGGTCCAGCAAGAAGACAGAGAGGGGGAAAGGAGGAGGCCCCTGCGCGTAATTTGGTGGTCCCGTCTGAAGGCCGCCCGCTGCAGTCGCCCCGGGCCAGTTAGCTGCCGCAGACTTCACACCCAGTCACCTCGCCTCACCGGTCGCCCAAGACAAAGGAGACCGCCAAACACTGGAGAGGCACTGGAATGTACAACAGTGTATGTCCCTTTATTCGTAGCTGACAGCGATCGTGTGAAACCCAGCTCGCTCTGTTCGTCCACGAGCCCAGAAAGCAGTAGATACCGGCGCTCAGTGGTTGATACCGTTTCTTTATTTCCAAAGTACGTTCGAAGCAGTTCCGCACTGCCCTCTAATGACCAAAATACGAGCATACGGTATAACGGACCAGCTGCGTGGTTGCGTACGGAATATCAGAGCAGCTGAGTGATTAGATTGAAAAGTTTCTAGCAAACAGAACACAGCACCTTCAGACTTAAAAGTAACTTCTAGCGTACCGCAGGTGAGTGTTACAGGAAAGGACCATTACTTTTCACAATGTACAGAAATGACCTAATGTATAACAATGGTAGTTGCATGAAGCTCTTCAACGATGGTGCTGTCGTATGAAGAGATATTGCAACGCTAGAAATTTGTAGCGAAATGCAGGAAGACCTCCAGAGGATCCACTCGTCCGCAGCGATTGTCAGTTAACCCTCAACTTAACTGAAACGTATGCGCGTAAATAGGCAGAAATGCTAACTACTGTATGATTACACGATTTCAGGCAGTCACTGAAAGCACCCATGTCCGTAAAATATCCAGGAGTATACGTACGGAGCGATTTATAGTGAAACGACCACGTAAAACTAATCGCAGATAAGGCAGCTACCAGAAAGATTCATTGGAAGAATCCTCAGAAAGTGCAGTCTACCCACAGAGGAGGTAGTTTGTTATACCACCGTTCGACCAATACTTGAATATTGTTCGTCAGCCTGGAATTTGTACCAGGTAGGATTGATAAAGAAAACAGAGGAGAGAGCAACGCGTTTCGTTACAGTTTCATTTAATAACCGCGGAAATGTCATTGAGATGCTTAGCCAACTCCAGTAGCAGACGTAGTAAGAGAGGCGTTTTGCATCACGGTGTCGTCTACTGTTAAAGTTCAGAGAGCGTACGTTCCTACAGTTCTCAACAGATATATTTAACCTCCTATGTGTGTCTCGAGAAAAGACAATAAAGGTAGAATCAGAGACGTTCGAGGCCGACCGTGAAGGAGAGGGCGTACACGCCCTACAGTGTATAAATCAATAGACAATATTTCTATTAACACTGGGAACTACGTAGGTGCACAAGTCATCCAGCATGGTCCATCAGTGTTCTGTGGTGGAGTTATTAACTTTGCCCTTAGCAATAATGATGTTAGTCAGCACGGTAATGGCTGGATAACCTTAGCCCACGTTCGAGGACCTAAAGTCGATAAAGTTGCAGGGCTAGTAAGTTGTAACAGCCGTGACGTCATTGATTATCGGACATTTCAGATCGGAGATGTCTACAATAGAGATATGGGTAAACCGTATTACCTTTCTCCGATGCCTTTGGTTCTCAGGACCAGGAATCATCGTAAAATAAAAGGATCTGAATCTACGTCAGTATGGGTGAGGTAATCGTTCTTCCCGTGAATCATCCATGAATGGCACAGGAAAAAGGGGAAATGACAGTCGTACACAAAGTACCCTCCGCCACACACCGTAAGGTGGTTTACGTTGTGTAGATGTAGTTTATCGGTGGAAGATTATCAGTGGATGAACATAACTCAGGAATGCACAAATAGTAGAGCCAATCATCTCAGCATTCAGACTTGTTCATATACTAATGGCCATTAAAATTGCTACACCAAGAAGAAATGCAGATGTTAAACGGATATTCATTAGACAAATATATTATACTAGAACTGACAGGTGATTACATTTTCACGCAATTTGGGTGCGTAGATCCTGAGAAATCAGTACCCAGAACAACCACCTCTGGCTGTAATAACGACCTTGATACGCCTGGGCATTGAGTCAAACAGAGCTTGGATGGCGTGTACAGGTACAGCTGCCCATGCAGCTTCAACACGATACCACAGTTCATCAAGAGTAGTAACTGGAGTATTGTGACGAGCCAGTTGGTGACAGATCTGGAGAATGTCCTGGCCAGTGCAGCAGTCGAACATTTTCTGTATCCAGAAAGGCTCGTATAGGAATTGCAACATGTGGTCGTGTATTATCCTGCTGAAATGTAGGTTTTCGCAGGGATCGAATGAAGGGTAGAGCCATGGGTCGTAACACATCTGAAATGTAACGTCCACTGTTCAAAGAGCCGTCAATGCGAACAAGAGGTGACCGAGACGTGTAACCAATGGCACCCCATACCATCACGCCGGGTGATACGCCAGTATGGCGATGACGAATACACGCTTCCAATGTGCGTTCACCACTATGTCGCCAAACACGGATGCCAATATCATGATGCTGTAAATAGAACCTGGATTCATCCGAAAAAAGTGACGTTTTGCCATTCGTGCACCCAGGTTCGTCGTTGAGTACACCATCGCAGGCGCTCCTGTCTGTGATGCAGCGTCAAGGGTAACCGCAGCCGTGGTCTCCGAGCTGATAGTCCATGCTGCTGCAAACGTCGTCGAACTGTTCGTGCGGATGGTTGTTGTCTTGCAAACGTTACCATCTGTTAACTCAGGGATCGTGACGTGGCTGCACGATCCGTTACAGCCATGCGGATAAAATGCCTGTCATCTCGACTGCTAGTGATACGAGGCCGTTGGGATCCAGCACGGCGTTCCGTATTACTCTCCTGAACAACGCACCCATTCCATATTCTGCTAACAGTCATTGGATCTCGACCAACGCGAGCAGCAATGTCGCGATACAATAAACCGTAATCGCGATGGGCTACAATCCGACCTTTATCAAAGTCGGAAACGTGATGGTACGCATTTCTCCTCCTTAGGACGTCAACTGCTGTTTGTGTATGAGAAATCGGTTGGAAACTTTCCTCATGTCAGCACATTGTAGGTGTCGCCACCGGCGCCAACCTTGTGTGAGTGCTCTGAAAAGCTAATCATTTGCATATCATAGCATCTTCTTCCTGTCGGTTAAATTTCGCGTCTGTAGCACGTCATCTTCGTGGTGTAGCAATTTTAATGGCCAGTAGTGTAAATTCTTCGCCACGGTGTCGCATACCCACATCCACTGAGTGCAGCAAGACAGGGACCGGCGATAGTCATCTTCTGTAGCGAGCCTGTGGCTTACCACTGCGCTCTTACTGTTCGTAAGACTCGTTGATATTGGAGTGCTGTTCGTCGGAAAACGCTAACGGACAAGACGTATATTCTACTGGACGGAGCCGAAATTACTCAGGCTCGTTCCAGCTGGGATAACTTCAAGCTGGCGATTGTTTAGTTATATTTGGAATTTGCATCTGTTGATGTAGATGATTGAGGCGGCCAAGCCAATGTTATCGGATTTTCCTGAAATTTTCCTCGCCCACTCTTAAGAGCGCTCGAAATGAGAGGGCCTAAGTTTATTTTCACAGTTGTCATTGTTTCCAGTTAATGGCCTTGTAAAATTTTAAAAACTGATGAATTATTTTCCCTCGCCATATTTAAGTTAATTCGTATGCATATAAAGCTAGAAAGCCCAGTTACGGAGGAAGGTCAAGCAAGCATATTGCAAGCCTAAACAACCAACCAAAAGCTGTTGTTAGCAAGAGAAGAAACCTTTTCACATCGAGTAGCATAGAACGACATCTCAGGAGAAACCTCATAAAGTCATAAAACGTTTGTTTGGAGTGTGCCTTTCGGAGAAGCAGCAAAACATAAAAGAACAGCCTTCGAGATGTGGCGCTACCGCAGAATGGTCAAGATTTCCTGGACAGACAAGAAATCAAACGAAGAGGGGCTCCACAGAGTGGAGGAAGATGAGCCATGTCTCCCGAAGGTAATCGAACACAGAAGGGACACTTGGGTCGGCCATCTGCTGAGATATGGTGGTACCATTGAAGGGGCAGTAGAAGAAAAAAATGCAATAGACAAGCAAATACTAGAATACATCAACCAGATCATGGGGGATACCAGTTGCACCACCTATACCGCTCTCATGCGGAAGACAGAAATGCGTGTCGGACTGCTGCTAACCAACCTGCTTGTTGAGGACCTAAGGAGACCTGGATCTACGTTCTGTCTCCAGTTTTTCATCAAGTAATTCACATGTACATTAAATAAGGTTGTGACACGCAACAGTCTTGTTTAAGACCCGTATTGGTAGTGGTTCTTTCAGTTTGACTGTTACCAACTTTTGTTACTATTTTTGTGTTCAGGTATAAGCTTTAAGTAGTTACAATAAGATGTGTAAGGTGTACAGTTTTACTCAATGTCCCCGTAGTTTCTTTCTGTCCAGTGTTAAACGCTTTTTCCGATCGTATGTGTCTCCAAATTGACTTCTCATCGCTTCTCTAAAATTCTTTTTATGGCAAAAACGATCTAAGATTGTGACGATCAAATAATGTATTCATTAAATGTGTACCTAAAATCCACAACTACGAACATCCCGAGAGGCACACACCGGCTCTTACATCGCTGACAGCTTATATCACACAGCAGAGCGAGACTGTCTACAGGTCTCTGCGAAAATCTCCATTTAAAATACAAATCGCATAGTTACTTCTTCGAAGAATCGCCTAGAAGTGGTCGAAAAGAGTAGGTTACTAGTAAATCATATTTTTACTAATTGTTTCTTATTTGACAGAGCACACTTCATATTTTAACTTACATAGGATAAATGAATACATATTAGTTGCAGAAACAAAAATGCGTCAAAATGTCAGACTGTGAAATATTGATACAAAGCTACGAGATATCAAAAAGATTGAGCAGATTACTGATAAACTAGATTAAAAACACAGGGATACGTTGGTAGATGACCATGTTCCGGAACCGTAACATCTTCAACGCTCGAATATCTTTGGGACTTCTTTATTTGCACTCATAGAACGTATGTAAAAACACGTAGTGTGCTCTGTCAGACAGATTTTCTCCGTAACACAAACGAGCACGATCACACGCACACGTATACACAAAAGAGAGTACATATCGAAATATACTCCACTACGGGTTTCGAAATCCAAGCCCTATTTTTCAACATGGCTGTCTTCACTTTCAAATTGTTAGTTTCTCCTTATCTACAAAGAACACATCTTCAAAACTACACACTCTGTTTTAACACAAAAGTATGCGAGCAGTTCGATGATGAAACTGAAATCCTTAAAATGGATTAACGACGGTTTTTTTAAGTTATTTCAATCCAGAGAATACTTTATATTAGAAAGTATGCTGTGTTACATAAAAATTTCTGCGCGTGTGATATATTGGCATAGTGTTTAGTTTCGCCGGCGTGGAAGGAGGGCCGCACAGATTAGACGGGGCTGGGCATCCGTCACGAGATGCGCGCGCAGCGTGGCTGGCAGTGCGTGGGCGGGACGCGGCGCAGTGGCTCCCATTACACACCCCGCGGGTCGGTAATTGGGTGCGAAAAGAGCGCCGCGCGCAGCCGCCGTAGCCGTCTGACGTCACGCCGACTGGGCGCCACAAACGCGTAACTACTACCGTCCCAGCGCTGAGTTACGCGCAAGTGGCGCTGGCCTTCGTTGACTTCCTACTTTTACATCTACATCCACATCTAAATGATCTCTCTGCATTTCATAACTAAGGGCCTGGCAGAGAGCTCATCAAGCCACCTTCAAGCTACTCGTATTTCTCTACTGTTCCACTTCAAACATCACGCCGAATAACGAACTTTTAAATCTTCTTGTGTGAACTCTGATTTCTCTCATTTTATTATGATGATCGTTCCTCCCCATGTAGGTGTGAACCAAGAAAATATTTTCACACTCTGAGGAGAAAGTTGGCAATTGAAATTTCATGAGAAGATCCTGCCACTACGAAAAACGCCTTTCATCTACATCTACATGGATACTCTGAAAATCACATTTAAGTGCCCGGAAGAGGGTTCATCGAACCACCTTCACAATTCTCTATTATTCCAATCTCGTGTAGCGCGCGGAAAGAATGAACACCTATATCATTCCGTACGAGCTCTGATTTCCCTTATTTTATCTTTGTGATCGTTCCTCCCTATGTAAGTCAGTGTCAACAAAATATTTTCGCATTCGGAGGAGAAAGTTGGTGATCTTCTCACGAAATTCCGTCGCAACGAAAAACGCATTTCTTTTAATGATTTTCAGCCCAAATCCTGTATCATTTCTGTGACACTCTCTACCATATTTCGCGATAATACAAAACGTGCTGCCTTTCTTTGAACTTTTTTGGTGTACTCAGTCAGTCCTATCTGGTGAGGATCCCACACCACGCAACAGTATTGTTTCAATGACTGGCACCCCAATTGAAGTATCATACCCGTGGCACTCCCTCGACTATTTCGCGGCTGAACAAAACGAGCTGCCCATTCTTTGAACTTTTTCGATACCCTTTATGTCGATCCTGTGTGATGTTGATCCCACGCCGCACATCAGTATTCTACAATAGGACGTACAAGCGTAGTGTAGGCAGTCTCTTCAGAAGACTTGTTTCATTTTCTTAGCTTTCTGCCAACAAATCGTAGTCTTTGGTTTATCTTACTCACAACATTATCTATGCAATCGTTCGAACTTAAGTTATTCATAATTGCAACCCTAAGCATTTACAGCCTTAGATTTGTTTGATTTATCGTGTAACCGAAATTTAGCGGATTTCTTTTGGCTCTCATGTGGATGACCTCATACTTTTCGTTATTTAATGTCAACTGCCACTTTTCGGACCACGGAGCTATCTTGTCTAAGTAGTTTTGCAATTTGTTTTGATAATCTGATGGCTTTATAAGACGGTAAATCACAGCACCATCTGCAAACAGTCTAAGAGTGCTACCCAGATTGTCTCCTATAACGTGTATATATATATATATATATATATATATATATATATATATATATGTAAGGAACAGCAAAGAGTCTATAATACTTCCTTTGGGAACGCCAGATATTACTTCTGTTTTACTCGATAACTTTCCGTCAATTTCTACGAACTGTGACATTTATCCCAGGAGGATCCAGTTACACAATTGAGACGGTGGCCCATAGAACTTGCTTGTGAGATACGGTGTAAAAAGCCTTCTGGAAGTCTAAAAGTATGGAATCAATTTTACGTCCACTGTCAATAGCACTCATTACTCCGCGAGAAAAAAGAGCTAGTTGTGTATCACAAGAAAGATATTTTCTGAATCCGCTTTGGCTGTTTTTCAATAAATCATTTTCTTCGAAATAACTCATAATGTTCGAACACAGTATATGTTCCAAAATCCTGCTGCAAATCGACGTTAGAGATATGAATCTACAATTCAGCAGATTTCCTTTCTTGGGTATTGATGTGACTTGAGTGACTTCCCAGTCTTAAGATACGGATCTTCGGCGACCGATCTGATGTATACTCATAACACATCAAATATGGACCCATTGTATCAGCATACACTGAGAGGTACCTGCCTAGTAAACAGTCAGAACCGCAGGCCTTGCTTTTATTAAGAGATGTAAGCTGCTTCGCTACACGGAGGGTATCTACTTCTAAGTTACTCACGTTGCCTGTTATCCAAATTGACTACTCACAGAGATTGTTGCATGTGGTTTTATTATAGATGTTGTTGAGCATTTACAAAGGCTAAACGTATCATTGCAGGAGAGTGGAAAACTTACCTCTGATTTCGGACGGTGTGTATTTACCTTCCATAACAAATTATGATCTCGGGGCCAAAATATTCGCTCACGTCAGATGTGAAGAAAAGTACTGAAATTTTTACAGACGAAACAAAATGGCAGATTTAGTAATTTGACTGCACTTAAATCTGTAATTTTATTTCTGGAAAATTTGGTCGATGTTGATGTTGAAGAAATTGTCTGTTCCACATCAGCACCAATTGTAAAGTATTTGGCAACTGTAAAGGTGCATCTATTGGAACCAAAAGAGGGCAAAAGACTGAAAGGACTGAGATGAATTGGTTCTTAAACTGCTAAAATTTGGGCCGGCCGATGTGACCGAGCGGTTCTAGGCGCTTCAGTCTGTAACCGCGGGACCGCTACGGTCGCAGGTTCGAATCCTGCCTGGGGCATGGATGTGTGATGTCCTTAGGTTACTTAGGTTTAAGTAGTTCTGTTCTAGGGTACTGACGACCTCAGCTGTTAAGTCCCATTGTGCTCAGAGCCATTTTTTTGCTAAAATTTGGAAGAAAGTTCCTGAAGAAAGAATGTGTGGCAAGCGATGTATATGTTTTGGACCATCCATATAGTGAATCACTGCTCTCAGCACTTGAGTAATTAAATCTAAATATCTATCAAAACTGACTGATGTACGTTAAAGTGAACATGTGTGAACTACGGTCATCAGTTTCCCCCAGATTTACATCGCGTCACAACAAAAATGAACGGCCAAAAAATTGCATAACAAAACTTACCTCTTAGTTCTTGTTGTATAATGGAATGGACTTCAACTGTATTGGTTCTGAAATGAAAAATATTAGGTCAGCTTACGAGTGCACCAGCAGTTCTTTAAATGCCGCCATTTGTGTGGCTGATGGCAGCCTAATTTTAATTTCTTCATAGAATGAGAGTGTCTATTACAAAGGTGCACGTGATACTTGCATTTCATATGTATACAACGAACCTTGTTTGGCTCATTATTGTAGCTGTACTATTTTTACTCATACCGACTCCATCTGATCGGCAAAGTATGTGTACTCAGGTCTGAAGATGGTGTTACTGACTGAAATTAATAACCTGGTACATAAAAAAGTATGAACCGTAAATGGAATAAAAAAAAGAAAAAATCGTATGAATATCTTGCTGGATCACTGGGAAATTTTTGCTGCGTCTACGTCGCAACTCGTGAGACATCATTTCATTTGAAAAAAACTGATAAATGTGCTCTAACTTACAGACTGTTATAAAACTGTGCAAAGGTATATACAGGCACCATGTGTGGCTATTTTGCCCATAATTTCTGTTGTGTTGGGCGTGTATACAGATTGAATGTGTAAGCCAGAACTTGAGATACTGGGAAAGGTTACGTAGCGTTTGGTTTCGGAAAATCACTGAAATGTCTGTCAGATTAAAACCTTCATCGGATCGGTTCCTCAAAGATCATGCCCATCTCTCTCTCTCTCTCTCTCTCTGACCTCTGACACACACACACACACACACACACACACACACACACTTGTTTTTACAGTTTCTTCTGGCAAGCAGATGAGACTCTCGTACTGCTGTGACACGCCAAGGGAATTTTCCCATTGCAGCAGGGCGCGCGTGTCTCGCGGAGCTGCAGACGAGATCCAGCTCCAAGGCGTCGCGGGGGCTGCCCGGGCCAGCTGTGACCAATCTGAAGGTTGCTCGCGGATCTGCATTTGCATACAAAGCAAAGTCTCTTCTCGGAATGAGGACCGACGGCTGCGGCGGCGATGGCGACGTAGACGTTTTGTTTTGGCGTCGTGTCTGGCGCTCGGGTGGGCACGCATCAAAATTCCCAGCAGCAAGTACGTGCATCAGACAACTCATTTTCGAGCCCTAGCATCACGCCGCCAATAGCTAATTTCCATGGGGGACAAGGATATTCTTTCACCTTCCAGTTGCTGTTTCAGAGCTAATTTTAGCTCAAATATTACCTCAACGGTAAACGGAGATATAAAGGGGTGTGACACAGAACTTATATCATGACGCCAGACCCTGCGACTCGTGGATTTCCGCGAGCTTCGGCATACTACAGTTGAGTCGGAATAAACTGATCTCTGATAGACGCAGGGGCCGAGCGCGCCTATCTCGACCAATAACGTCGCGATTTTGTAAACGTCTCTGCGGTAGCGCCTCAGTGTTGTCACAGCTCTGTAGACGGACTGTTTTCTTCTGTAGCGTTAGAGCTTCCCATTTAAAATATGGCGACACCGCTGTGAGCTGCCAGGGATGTTCTCGTGCCATTTCAGCTATAGTCGGGGGCCACCGAAAATGTCTTTTACAGATCATTTAGGTCACTGCGTTTTCTTTTTCGAAAAAGTCGAGGTAGAAAGTCGCGACGCAGGATTTGTTTTTGGATCTAGTGAAGTCGTCAGAACATGCTAAGAAAAATATAACTGTAAATATCACACCAACAGCATAATAGATTTTTGAATCACCGCAATCTGCCGCACTATTTGTTGTTAACTGGAGTAAAATACCCTTTTATTTATGTTTCTCTACTGCTGCACAGCTTCCACAATGTGCGCCTTACGTTCAACTGTCTGAAACTACACTACCTGACAAAAAAGTGAAGCGCCAACTACATGAAACATCCCTGGTTGAAAGGGTATGTGATAATACTGTAGCGATCACCAAATCGATTCAAGTTCACAAGCACCTTACAGTATGCGCCTACGTATTAGTATGACATTGCAGCCCACTCTGGCTTCGATGCAAGCACTGACTCGATTGGGAAGAGTGTCATACAGCCGTGTGCCTCTTCTGATGCAAGCTACCCACAAGTGCTTCAGCTGGTCCTTCTTGTCCTGGATACTGGCAAAGGGATGGAGTTGACATCCAAGTCGGTCCCACACATGTTCTATGGGGGGCCATATCTGGGGATCGTGCTGCTCACAGGAGCACATCAGCGCCACGTAGACAGTTCAGACACGCGTGCTAAGTGTTGACGGGGATTGTCCTGATCGATATGGAAACTGCCAAAGTTTCAAGATTCACTTATTATTTAATTGATGACCACTTTTCGGCTGCCAGAATCCATTTTCAAATTGTCCAGACAGACGAAACAATATTTTCCGAGATAGCATATAAAGCATGTCATACGAGAGCTATTCGGAAAGTAAAGAACGACAGGTCGTGAAATGGAAACCACAATGAAAATCAAAACTGTTTTATTTGCAACGGTTAGCTACATTGTCCAGCTACTTCTCTACACAGTAGCCGCTCAGACTTAGACATCTGTCGTAGCTTAGTACCAACTTTTCAATTCCCTCGTTATAGAAGACAGCCGCCAGTGCTTTTCGACAATTTTTTACTCTGGAGTGCAGCTCGTTGTCTGTGTCAAAATATTGTCTTCATAGCCAGCGGTTCATCTGAGCACAGATGAACCTCAGGGGTAGCCAGTTACGGGCTCTACTGTGGGTGATCAAAGTTTTCCCATTGGAAACGCTACAGGAGCATCTTCATTGCCCCTGCAGAGTGCGGCCGAGAACTGTCATGTAGAACGAACCGCGTGACAGTTCTGTTATGTGGATTGCATAGCTTCAGGCGAAATCTTTCGCCACGTACTCATACTTAGCGGGAGACGCTAATTTCTAGCCACTTTTACGTTCTCACTGTGCGCTCAGAACTGAAAATAGCTACATAATGCGATCGACAGGCGTACTAGACACAGTACCCCACGCATCTGTGCAAAGCTTCATCAGATATTTTTCTGTATTTTCCATTTCGCGACCGATCGTTCCTTATTTCCCGAATAACCCTCTTAGATATACGTATAACGGTCAAGTTTAATCATAAACCATGATACACAAACATATGTCACTGTTCATGGTTAAACTTGGCTTCTTTTTATGTGTATCTAAAATTCTGACATGGTTTATATGCTATCCCGAAAATAGTGTTTTGTCTGTTTGGATAATTTGAAAATCTGTTCAAGTAACCCGAAAATAGTCATCAGTTAAATAAAAAGCGAATCTTGCGACTTTTCCTGTTTCTATATCGAACTGGCCAACACAGGTAGCTGCCCTACAATGAATACAGCACGCTTGGAATCCAGAACACTGTTCTGTTGAAAAACAGCACCGATTCTGTCGCATGAGAGAGAACGCATGATGACGCAGGAAGTCCGCGTCGTGCCGTTGTGCTGTCGGAGTTCCCTCAGTCACCGTCACACGTGACGTGAAGTCATACCAGATGGTTTTCCACATTATGATGTCAGGAGTGACACCTCTGTGCCTCTCCAAAACTTTGAAAGAATTGGAGGTCTCTCCAGGTCGCCGCCATAGTTGCCGATCGTTCAGTGTAGTGCAGAACCACGATTCACAGCTGAACACAATGTGACGCCATTCATTATCAGGCCACGCTTCCACGCCACGGTTCCTCGCCACGGCACTACTCTAAAACACAGCAGTTTGTGTTGTGGGGTTAGCGACAGTCTAGGCATGGGACGGTGATTCCCTAGACTGGCTGCCGCTTGTTTGCGATAATTGCTGCAGAATGCCACAGAATGTTGCAGCGAGTCCTTTACTTGTTCTCGGTGGCGCTTATGTGAAGGGGCTAGAATGTACTTCGAACACAATATGGCGATCCTTCCTTGTAGTGGTCATACGTGATCGACCGGAACCTCGACAAGTATCGCTACCCACACCTTCCCATACATTCCAACACCGGGTCACTGCCATATCCGAATGCCCCACAAGTCTACATAATGCGCTATTCATTCAGCCGCCCAAACGAAGGCCCACAATGGGCCCCAAATCAAATTGCCAGGCGCTGATAACGATGTCTTAGACGATTACATAGCATTTCCGTGTCATTCACAGTGATCATTCAACGTCTAATGCTGTTCACGCCCAGTATATAACCTACCAATCCTGGTAACAAAACTAAACATGAACAACACTAATACACGCTGGTGACCGTTATATGTGTCACAGAGGATTGCAACTCTAATCATTTACAAACCCGCCAATAGTGAGTACGTTTACGACGTTACATTGACATCCGACCATGTCTTCCAATACTTCCTTTTTTCTGTCAGGCAGAGTATTTGTCAGCTGCAAAACGTAACTAAGATACAAATATGTAATAACTACACTCCTGGAAATGGAAAAAAGAACACATTGACACCGGTGTGTCAGACCCACCATACTTGCTCCGGACACTGCGAGAGGGCTGTACAAGCAATGATCACACGCACGGCACAGCGGACACACCAGGAACCGCGGTGTTGGCCGTCGAATGGCGCTAGCTGCGCAGCATTTGTGCACCGCCGCCGTCAGTGTCAGCCAGTTTGCCGTGGCATACGGAGCTCCATCGCAGTCTTTAACACTGGTAGCATGCCGCGACAGCGTGGACGTGAACCGTATGTGCAGTTGACGGACTTTGAGCGAGGGCGTATAGTGGGCATGCGGGAGGCCGGGTGGACGTACCGCCGAATTGCTCAACACGTGGGGCGTGAGGTCTCCACAGTACATCGATGTTGTCGCCAGTGGTCGGCGGAAGGTGCACGTGCCCGTCGACCTGGGACCGGACCGCAGCGACGCACGGATGCACGCCAAGACCGTAGGATCCTACGCAGTACCGTAGGGGACCGCACCGCCACTTCCCAGCAAATTAGGGACACTGTTGCTCCTGGGGTATCGGCGAGGACCATTCGCAACCGTCTCCATGAAGCTGGGCTACGGTCCCGCACACCGTTAGGCCGTCTTCCGCTCACGCGCCAACATCGTGCAGCCCGCCTCCAGTGGTGTCGCGACAGGCTTGAATGGAGGGACGAATGGAGACGTGTCGTCTTCAGCGATGAGAGTCGCTTCTGCCTTGGTGCCAATGATGGTCGTATGCGTGTTTGGCGCCGTGCAGGTGAGCGCCACAATCAGGACTGCATACGACCGAGGCACACAGGGCCAACACCCGGCATCATGGTGTGGGGAGCGATCTCCTACACTGGCCGTACACCACTGGTGATCGTCGAGGGGACACTGAATAGTGCACGGTACATCCAAACCGTCATCGAACCCATCGTTCTACCATTCCTAGACCGGCAAGGGAACTTGCTGTTCCAACAGGACAATGCACGTCCGTATGTATCCCGTGCCACCCAACGTGCTCTAGAAGGTGTAAGTCAACTACCCTGGCCAGCAAGATCTCCGGATCTGTCCCCCATTGAGCATGTTTGGGACTGGATGAAGCGTCGTCTCACGCGGTCTGCACGTCCAGCACGAACGCTGGTCCAACTGAGGCGCCAGGTGGAAATGGCATGGCAAGCCGTTCCACAGGACTACATCCAGCATCTCTACGATCGTCTCCATGGGAGAATAGCAGCCTGCATTGCTGCGAAAGGTGGATATACACTGTACTAGTGCCGACATTGTGCATGCTCTGTTGCCTGTGTCTATGTGCCTGTGGTTCTGTCAGTGTGATCATGTGATGCATCTGACCCCAGGAATGTGTCAATAAAGTTTCCCCTTCCTGGGACAATGAATTCACGGTGTTCTTATTTCAATTTCCAGGAGTGTATTTGTTTAGTCGAATAATTTCCGAAAAATTGAAGATTTTGTGATTTCGATCCGTTGCAGGTATACTTGAGAAAGGGGCGGTGTCCAAGTGATGTTAGGCCTATGTTGACATCACAGGCAACTACCGCCGCCTGTGGATTCCAATCGCATGAAGATTATGCCATATTTTTTTGACATGAAGATCCATAGCTTGATACATAATCAGTTGCCAGCTACAATATTTCACACTATGTTTCCGTATACGTGAAACTCGTCAAAATTAAGTGCCAGGAGAATCACCTTTACAAACATAAACCAAGTTTTCTTCTCATCGCACCTTAGACAGTAGAAATGTGGGTGCAAGAAAATAGCTTGGTGCAGAGAATTTCTCTGTATCCTTTCTATGATGAATACCACCCAGGAACAAAATAAGTGAATATTCAACAAAGGGAGAGAGAGGGAAGCTATGAATATCTACTTGCATAACATTTTGATGGCTTTTCATCCTCAAATTTCCTGTAGAAGGAAAGATGTTTTACGACAAAAATTCAGAAAAACCTATGATCTGCACCGAGGATCAAACACGTGTCGCCAATGTTCGGCATGGCTCCTGTACTGATCCTTATTTTCATCACAATTATTTTTTTAAATAATAATATATAAATTTTTCCGAAAGATTTCATTATCTCACGAAAGAGTAAAAATCTTCATTTGAAAATAAAAAAAGATTCGAACCCAAGTGCACGCAAGTTTCTCGTGATGAGAGCGAAGGCACTATCAGTATGCCACGCCCCAAAACATTAAGAGCTGTATATCTGCAACACTTCACAATAGCCAATTCTTCGATTTCTCGTAAATTATCCCCTCTCGGGCTTAATACGAACAAATAAAATTTCGTAGTTTTCGAGAGTTTTAGGAGTAACGATTCAACCTGTTAGGATACAGATCCTGCGTCATGGCCTTCGATCTCGATTTTTTTCGAAAACGGAAGCGTAGTGACCCAAATCGTCTTACAGGAGCTACTTTTGAGTGAACCCCCAACCAACAAGCATGTCGAAATCGGTGGGTTGGAAGGACTGGGATCTCCTTGTTAGATTCTCTCGAAAGTTGTTACTAAACAAGTATTCATTGTGAAACACTGTGTTTTAGCTGTTGTGCTCAAGTGCCCTCAACAATTTCGGACTCGTGACTAGGTGTGTCTCCCTCCAAGCTTTATCATCCACCTCTCTCTGTGCCCGGTGCAACCATATTGGTTGCAATTTGTCGATGGTAAACTGCCTCATATTTTCAGTGGAATTCTCCCTCTGCTTCCCACATCTTTAACGCATGCCCAAAACAAGCGAAAACCGTTCGCAACACCCACGTCTTCACACACATTCGGGTAATGTACCGTACATCCTTTACGATGTACATCCAAGTAGCTGAAATGGCGCAGTGCAGTCTTTCAACATCGAATATTACCGGACGTAGGAAACAAGCGTGATGAATGGCTAGCCTGAAGTAACACTAGGACGATACGAGCAGGGTGAAAGCGATGTCTAACGACAATAATTCGGACGTTTATCTGGGAGTATTTTGGCATGTGCAGCTGAATATGAATGACACGTTTTGTGATCGAGTTGATTAATTCGTTTTTGTGCAATTTATATTGATGACGAAGAGCTACGGTGATGGCCTGTTGTGCTATTAGTGCGGTATTGGTACTGGGCAACAGTTTCAGTTGCTACGCCAAGCTGCTACGTCGTAATGTCTAAGATACGATCGCACTATATGCGAACGGTGCGTCTGTTCTATGTTGAAGCGAATCTGAAGATCACTGATATGAGCGTGGCAAGCAGTATGAATATCCAAGCGGGTGTCCTCGCACGTTGTCCTGCAGGACATACAACAACCTCCAGCAATAGGAAAGAGTACTAACGAGCAACAAGGAAAACTAAAAACAGGCACCAAAACAGAAGTAGCAATAAAGAAATCTTAAGATGATACAGCATGCAGAATTAAAAAAAAATGGCAAACTACAAGGGGTAAACCCAAAAGTTTCCTTTCGAATGTCGTATAGTCCAGTACTGTTATGTCAATCAGGCTAAATCGCCTCGGACATTGGCGAAATCATCCCACCAACCCACCGGGCTGAAGATACGAGTTTCGTAAAACACCGCACCCTGCTGCGTGAAAAAGTCCGCAATCACCTGCTACACATTCTCGTCCGACAGGAACCGTCGGCCCTTCAAGGCCCTTTTTCTAGGGACCGAAGACGCGATAATCGCATGGGGAGAGATCAGGACCATAGGTGGAGGGATTCCTGGAGTGTCTCACAGCGTTGTGACGTTTGCGATGTGGGGAGGTGCGTTATCATCAAGCAGCAGCGTCCGTTGCCGCAGTTTCCCCTGATGCCGTAATTTCTCCAGTTTCTTTCTTCATTCTTCGATGGATGTCTACCGGTGTTTCTCCTTCGGCAGCCAAGAAAAGAATAAACAGCTCGTTGGCCACGTTTAGACGCATCAGATAAACACGTCGCCATAGTTCACGTTTCTACATTTACGGCACGCACATCGGAAAGAAACAAATGCCACGTTAATTCTTTTCCTGTATGTTGGTGCTTGTATAACCGCATCGGAGTTGCGCTACGTTGCATATAAGCTGCAGAAATGTCCTCAAAAGAAAACTTTTCGATCACCTCTTATACATTCCAAGTTGGGGAAACTACAAATTCCACCTCAAAAATGAGAGTCGAAACATTGAGGGCAAAAAGGAAACTGAAGACTTAAAATGCATTAACATGTAACCAATCACGCCGAGATAACAGCAACCGAATAGAGACGAGCTTCTTGTCAGGTTCGAAGGCTGCCTGCAATTCAAACCCTATGACTAGCAGTGCGATGCCGAAGTGTGTAGGTATTCCCGGCGTCGAGCTGGAAATGAGTGTTTTCTCGCGACTGCGTTCCCGGGGCACCGCTACGCGCCCCTGACAGCACAATAGACAGACGAACGACCGTGAGGCGCGCGTGCGTAGACTGCGAACGCCGCCATTACACGCAGACTTCTGCGCCGCGGAAGCCCACCGCGCCGACTACCAGACACTCGGCTAGACCACGCAGGCGCGCCTCTGCGCGATCGCAAGGCACAGAACTGTGCAGTCAGGAAGAGCAGATCTGGCTGCCACTCCCTCCGTCACGCGGGAGATCCAAAAATTATTCTCACTGCACCTGCCCACGAACAGTATTCTAAGGTAAATTTTATTACATGAAATGTGTTCACGGTTGCGAATATGGACAACCGTCAGCTATATAATGGAACGACGACAATGAAAATATTTGCCTGACCCGGACTCTAACCCAGATTTCCCGCTTATCGCGGGCGGTCGTCTTACCATTAGGCCATAGGAGGACACTCCACGGCCAGACCCGAACTTTTATATTTCGTCAAATCTTGTGTCTACAACATGTAATCCTATATTTATTGTGTATACTCCTGTACAGGGGAGATACACTACTGGCCATTAAAATTGCCACACCAAGAAGAAATGCAGATGATAAATGGGTATTCATTGGACAAATACATTATGCTATAACTGAAATGTTATTATATTTTCACGCAATTCGGGTACGTAGATCCCGAGACATCATTACCCAGAACAACCACCTCTGGCCGTAATAACGGCCTTGATATGCCTGTGCATTGAGTCAAACATAGCTTCGATGGCGTGTACAGGTACAGCTGCCCATGCAGCTTCAACACGATACCACAGTTCATCAAGAATAGTGACTGGCATATTGTGACGAGCCAGTTCCTCGGCCACCATTGACCAGACGTTTTCAGTTGGTGAGAGATCTGGAAAATGTGTTGGCCAGGGCAACAGTCGAACATTTTCTGTATCCACAAAGGCCTGTACAGGACCTGCAGCATGCGGTCGTGCATTATCCTGCCGAAATGTAGGGTTTCGCAGGGATCGAATGAAGGGTAGAGCCAGGGGGCGTACAACATCTGAAATGTAACGTCCACTGTTCAAAGTGCCGTCAATGCGAACAAGAAGTGACCGAGACGTGTAACCAATGGCACCGTATACCATCACGCCGGGTGATACGCCAGTATGGCAATGACGAATACACGCTTCCAATGTGCGTTCACCACTATGTCGCCAAACACGGATGCGACCATCATGATGCTGTACACAGAACCTGGATTCATCCGAAAAAATGACGTTTTACCATTCGTGCACCCAGGTTCGTCGTTGAGTACACCATCGCAGGCACTCCTGTCTGTGATGTAGCGTCAAGGGTAACCGCATCCATGGTCTCCGAGCTGATAGCCCATGCTTCTGCAAACGTCGTCGAACTGTTCGTGCAGATGGTTGTTGTCTTGCAAACGCCCCCATCTGACTCATGGATCGAGACGTGGCTTCACGATCCGTTACAGCGATGCGGATAAGATGCCTGTCATCTCGACTGTTAGTGATACGAGGCCGTTGGGATCCGGTACGGCGTTCCGTATTACCCTCCTGAACCCACCGATTCCGTATTCTGCTAACAGTCATTGGATCTCGACCAACGCGAGCAGCAATGACGCGATACGATAAACCGCAATCCCGATGGGCTACAATCTGATCTTTATCAAAGTCGGAAACGTATTCGTACGCATTTCTTCTCCTTACACGAGGCATCACTACAACGTTTCACTAGGCAACGCCGGTGAACTGCTGTTTCTGTATGAGAAATCGGTTGGAAACTTTCCTCATGTCAGCACGTTGTAGGTGTCGCCACCGGTGCCAACCTTGTGTGAATGCTCTGAAAAGCTAATCATTTACATATCACAGCATCTTCTTCCTGTCGGTTAAATTTCGTGTCTGTAGCACGTCATCTTCGTGGTGTAGCAATTATAATGGCCAGTAGTGTATTTTAATTAAAAAGCACTTGCTCTGTGTCGGAGAATAAATACGATATTGCAGTGCCTGTGTTGTTCAGAATTACGATGCAGTGTTCCTTCGGACATACAAGCGGCCGGCTGTGATTTCCTACAATGTTGGAACGTGTGGACACTCTCATTCGAAGTGGTCGACGGATCACAATGAACACCTCGTTGTTCAGCTGCACGTCTCTGCTGGTAGTGCCGACACACTTGTCAACCAGCTGGGATACTCAAAGGTTTGTACCCACTGGGTTCCTGGTCGCCTAACAGAAGACCACAAAGAGCAACGAAGGATCGTCTGCGAGGAATTTCTTGCAGATGAGGCTGATCGTGACAATTTTTCGTCGAACGTCGTCGCAGGTGATGAAACATGGCTTCATCGCTTCGAACCAGAAAGAAAATGGCAGTCCATGGAGTGGCGCCACACCATCTCTCCTCCAAGGAAAAAGTTCAAAGTCGCACCCTCAGCCGGGTAAGTCATGGTGACGGTCTTCTGGGACTCTGAAAGGATTATTTTGTTTTATGCCCTCCCTCGTGGTGCAACCATCAACTCTGAAGCGTATCTTACTACCCTCAGGAAACTGAAGAAATGACTTCAGGGTGTTCGTCGCCACAGAAATGCGGACGAACTACCCCTTATCCACGACAACTCGACGCCTCACACAAGTCTGCGCACCCGTGAGGAGCTCACACAATTTTTTGGACTGTTCTTCCTCATCCACCCTACAGCCCAGATCTCGCACCTTCCGACTTCCATCTGTTTGGTTCGATGAAGGATGTCCTCCGCAGGAAGCAGTACGCGAATGATGGGAAAGTTATTTATGCAGAAAGACGTAGGCACCGACGCCGACCAGTAGAGTGGTACCATGAAGACATGCAGGCCCTCCAAGTAAGGAGGCATAAGGCTGTCGTACTGAATGGAAATTATGTTGAAAAATAGGATTTTGTAGCTAACAGAGTGGGGAATAATATGGTGTACTGGAATTCTGAATAAAACCAAACTGCCTTCAGAAAAAAAAAACGTGTTGTATTACTTATTGAACGTTTCTTGTATTTATGACTAGGGGTACTGGGAAATTGTATTTGATACCGGTCAGTTATTAAAAAATTTTTGTAACAGTAGCTTGCGTGTTATATTATGTCATTTCTTGCCCCAGTAAGTCATATACACGTTCAGGATACCCACCCCATACTTCGTGACCCAATCGAAGGAAGCACAGGCCTTATAACTTTCACCAGAGGAGAACTGTGGGTTTCCTGCATTGTTCTCAAACCTTACTGACTGAATATGCAACCGAATAATTCTGAAAGGGCGTCACAGACTTTTTTCGGCGAGTTAATGGTTACTGACCAACAGCCATTAAAAGTGACTCCTTAGAGATCTGCTACCGACACAGGACCCGAGACACAAGCAGCAGCACAGCCGGTGCGAAATGCTGGCTGGCCAACGGCTGCGGAATCCTCGAGATATCGTGGAAAGCTGTGGACAGTACGCCGCTGATAACACGAGGCAACCCTGATAACTAGTTTTATTATACGAAACCCTTTTCCTTGCTGCAATCTTAATTTATTTATGTTCCAGACGTGTTTCGCCTTTTACATTAAGGCGTCTTCAATGGATTTAATCTAGAATAATACTGTTTTGTTTTTATATGCGACACTTATAAATTAGAAAACAGTTCACTTCCTAAATTATGCAGTAATAAAATTATTACTACTTACCGTTATTCGTTTTTCCGATTGAGATCTGCGTTTCCTCTGTCACTTCATTTATAAAACATAGACATATTTTCACGTCACAGTCTTTTTGTTTTGTGATTAAACATTTTGTAAGGTGGCAGCTTGAATGAATGTTAATTTCACACCTTACATTCGATTCTATACGTCGTAATGAGTAGATGGATATGTCACATGACGTACTTCGGTGATAGTGAGCAGATTTGCCTATCAAAATGTACAGTATGTAATGCAAAAAGGTATGACACTCGGTTCGGCGGTATTAAAACACCAAACTCAAATCCTGTATGTCAATGAGCAAAAGTGAAAAAAATTGCTGAGAGAGACGCTTGAGTTTGGGATGGACTCGGGTTACCTGGCCACAGCCCGTGTACAGGCTTTTAACAGGGCGAGCGAGACGGCGAAGGCACCAGGCGGTACATCGAAAGAAGCAGATGATGGCCAAGCGCTGTCTGCGATGGAGAAATTCTTTAGAAAAATACGTTGGAGAATTTCCAGATGGATGCAAACAGGCCTAAAAAAATGGGTCAAATAGCTCTGAGCACTATGGGACTTAACATCTGTGGTCATCAGTCCCCTAGAACTTAGAACTACTTAAACCTAACTAACCTAAGGACATAACACACATCCATGCCCGAGGCAGGATTCGAACCAGGGACCGTAGCAGTCGCGCGGTTCCGGACTGAGCAAACAGGCCTAAGATGCAGTTAAAGAGAGTCACATTTCTGATCATGTGAAAGGTCCGTGGTGCTCTTGTGATGTACATGTGTAACTTTTAGGCGTCAGGAGCGGGCACAAAATGTCCAATTGGCTGAAATAAACTTGGAAGGAGTAGAAGTGGAGAGGTTGCGGTGCAGTTTGAAGTTGTCCCCTTTGCGATTGGTGTTGTAGTTTTGACGAGATGAAAGGAATGTTTCTATTGGTCTAAAAAAGCCGTGATGCGAAGCACAAGGGGAGACAGGTGGGGGACAGTTTGCTACGAAAGACAGAATACCGAAAACTTTGGGGACCCTCTTCTGAACCAGCGTCAAGTGTAGAATAGGGCGCATCACGCTCTGCACGATGTAAAAAGAGTAATTTTGTGTGCATTCACTTTGGCTGACATTCAGCTAGAATTTAGCTGAAGAGTCGTTGAGTTCCGACAGCGGAGAAACGAAACAGCCTCGTAGTTAATTGTTCTTGCGAGAACTGAGAGGGCGTTGAAGTATACAAGCTGCTTCATCTACGCGCGTGTGTATATCGCCATATTCTCCAGACTAGTGATAAGCGCATGTTTTCTCGCATAACGAAAAACGTAGGGCAGTTTCGGCTGATAAAATCAGTAAGGATTTTGATTAGCTTTTTATAGGATTTTCAGAGGGGAATGGCAGCCGTGCAGCCGACAACAAATCGCAGCTAAAGGTAAATCTGGCAGAGGTGTAGGAATATTGGATCACCAGCTTGTGTCCAGTCCACTGTGAGCACGAGCAACCTTGAGTAATCTTTTGCATATCTTGTCACAAAAACTAACCATCCTCCATAGATTTGATTGACATCCAGAGCAGTACCGAACTTAGAACCTGAAATCGGATGATTTGACGTAATATTGGACAACTCAGACAGTGCTTCACTGCCTAGACGTAAGAAAAAACTTGTAAGAGAACCTTCTATTTAAATTTGATGTTGTTGTGTTCAGCGTTATTTCTGCTAATCAGGACTTAATACGTTAATTGCATGTTCATTTAGTGTCTTTTTTCTTGCTGTTTACGTGCTGCCAACCTAACGAAGTAAATATTATCTGGCTAGCGATTGTTCGTCTCTCTCTCTGTCTCTCTCTCCCTGATTAGATTAGTTTTTCGTTCCATAGATCCATACTGAGGAGATCCTCGTGGATGTGGAACATGTCACTTTCTTTTTTAAGCTGAAATAACAATACTAATAGTATGAGTATATACAATACATCATTTGTTTCTATTAAAAAATTCGTCAATGGAGTAGAAGGAGTTGGCCACTAGTAAGTCTTTCAGGCTTCTTTTAAACTGATCTTTATTTGTAACTAAATTTTTTATGTATGCTGGCAAATTATTGATCGCATGCGCTTATGTGTTCTGTATGTCTCTATGCTAGTCTTTTTTCCTTACTTCAGAGAAATTAATATTATGTTAAGGTTTCTGGGAGGGTCTTAACCACGGGGATATAATAAGGGGAATTGTCTTGACGCCACATACTTGAAGTCGACGTCCACTATATTAGTAAGGCCAAAATTATTTACTGATGGGAGCGTTTTGATAAAAAAGTGCCAGCTTTAATAGTTATGATTATAGTCGTAAATGTAAAGGAATCATTTCATTCGTAAGTGGACTCGTTCGAGCGATATTTTCTTTTATATACATGAATTTTACTTGCACTGGTTATTTTTACTGTGGTAGTTTGATTTCTTTAATTTGGCGTTAGATTCCCTGTAAGTACAACTCGTGGAGAGCTGTAGTTCAACACTGTGAGAAGAAAACGCTGCAGTCCATATGTAGTAAAATATGCCCACAGAATTTTCACGAAGAGGACATAAGGACTACACTGATCAGCCAGAACATTATGACCACCGACCTACTCTCGATGGCGATAGCAGCGCCACATGGTGGGGAATGACTGCTAGTTAGACACACGCACGGTGCATTTAGTATCAGTGTGGTGGCCCGGAGGCTCGGCGCAAGCATTTCGGAAGCCGCACGACTTGTTGGATGTTCGAGGAGTGCTGACGGCAGTGACATTTTCAACAAGATAATGCACCATGTCACAAGGCCAGGTGTGTGATTGAATGATTCGAGTAACACAGTGGCGTGTTCCAATTGATGCGTCGGCCCCCAACTCGCCACGCCGATCTGAACCCGACAGAACGCCTCTGGGATGTTATTGAAAGAGGCGCCGGAATTTACGGTAATTATGTGACTTGTGAGTGCAGATGTGCTGCCAACTCCCTCCAGCGACCTATCAAGGCCTCATTACTTTCATGCCCTGATGCGACACTGCTATTATCCGTGTCAAAGGTGGACATACCAGCTATTTGGTAGGTGGTCATAGTGTTCTGGCTTATCAGGGTAGACGAAAAATCAGTTTCGTCATTCCGTATTGAAGAAAATGATGTACCACGAAAGTGGCCTTTTCACATCACATACTTCACTTCTTGTTTATTCGAGATGTGTATGAAAAACGAAGTTACATTCATGCCAATGCGTCGTATTACCGAATCAAATATGCCTTGAAGACCAGAAAAACGTCTGAAAATGCCTTTCTGACACTGTGTTATCCACGAAGGCTCTGTAATATTTACTATTTAATAAAACGGTTGCGTGGACACGACAGATATTAAGAACAAGAGGAAGCTGTAAACAGTAATGTGCCAATGTTTAGGCGATACTAACAGGGCGGCGCCGGCTTCAAAGCAATGTGAAGTGTAAGTATGTAGCGCCATCTTCCCTTAATACCTAGCATAAGTGGGAAAAAAGCACACACACACACACACACACACACACACACACACACACACACACACACACACACCGGCGCGCGCGTGTAAATAAAAATGCGAGCTGTGAAATCTCCAGTGCTCCGTCCTAGAATACATTGACAAACCTATAATCTAGTGACCCGAGGCCTGATGTGTATAAAGTAATTGGCTGTGGAGAGCTGAGTAAGCAGCAGGATAGTTTATGCCTTAAGCAGCTCCATTTCATCAAAACTTGTTTTGCAATCATTTTCTACTCGTCGCAGCACTGGCTCTTCCATGTTTACTGTGCAAACTGCGCCGTTACCACGATTCCTTGTCGTGTTGCAAATGATGCCATTTGTGCAGTTCTCTAAAACAACCTCTTGAATATTTTTTTTTTATGGACCGTGGCGCAAGGCACGTCATCAGACATAGATGACACATGCCAGTCGAGTGACACCACCAATGGCTGAAAATAGCAACAGACCCGTCTGCCGTTTCCCGCCATTGAGTTTTTCACATTCCACGGAATCATTACATTTGTTCTGATTCCAGCACAGCTTCAAAAAGATAAGTAAGGAATTGATTATGTAGGACACCGTTGTAAGTACTACGTCTGATCATAGGATCACAGAGGTCCAAGTAGAGAGGCATCACAGCCAGTAAAAAATTAGCAATGAGACACGCTTTCCATATTCGACCAATAAGAACTTGGAAGACAGAAAAATAAATAACTTTCTAAAACCATCGAGGATGTCGGTCCTATAGATATCCACAGTCTGATTTCAGTGTGCTAAGACCTGGATATCCGTATGTTCCTTTAACGATATTTTAATTCACACAGATACATGTCCGTGTCTTTCAAGAAGGTCGGTATATGACAACGTTTTCCCTACTCACACCACTTCGAAACACATCTGCTGTTGCCTGGAAAGGTAGACCAGTGGTGAAGCCTGGAAGGAACGCGTCTCCACTGACATGCAGCCCTGTGTACATGTTCAGTGCTCACTGCAGACGTCCCCCTCGAGGGATGAGCAGTGAATAGCGAAAATGTGACTGGTCACCTCTCACCTTATACACTATCCTCATGAGGCAATCTGCACACAGTACTCGATTACCACACTCTTCCGGTGCGTCAGCGAGGTCGATCCGTAATTGGAGCGGACCGTGGTCATTTTCTTCCGATTCAGCAACACCATATATCACTCACCGGCGCACATGACAGCCGCTCGCCGCCCTTGACTGAACCTTCTGGATGGCGAGTCTGTCCTGGCTGCAGTTTCTACTACGGTTCGTCAGCTAAATGATACCTCTGCACCATTTCATCAAGACAGCTACCCAGTCCATCAACGCTAGCTGCTGTCACACTCAAAAACATTCACAGAAGACGGAAGCGATTGCAGCGCCGCTGACTTATACATGGAGGTTTTGTGCAGCAGTGTTGTAGTATGGTTACGTTGTGTCAAATTACTGTGTCGTTTAATTTATGATCTCACATGTTATTGCTTTTTTTTACATATTCATTAATTCATCTATATAAATTTACTTCTAATAGTCTAGTACTGAATTAATTTCGAACCTCAGCTCTGGTGAGATAGCGACCAGACCACTGAAAACCAACTTATTTGGACTAAACAATAATCTGTAAATCATGACAGAAATTGTTGAAAGAGCAGTTGGTTTTGACACGCGATCTTAATCGTCGTGTAGCAGAATACCCAGGAAAGTGAGGACATGATTGCACTCCTGCCGCTGCCGAAAGCTTTCGCCATCAGTGTACATCTACATCTATATGATACTCTGCAAGTCATCGTATGGTGCGTGGCGGAGGGTATACTGTATCACTATTTGTCATTTCCTTTTCTGTTCCACTCGCAAATAGAGCGAGGGGAAAACGACCGTCCACATGCCTCTGTATGAGCCATAATTTCTCGTATCTTATCTTCGTGGTCCTTAACGCGGAATTTACATTGGCGGCAGTACAATCGTTCGGCAGTCAGGTTCAAATTCCGGTTCTCTATATTTTCTCGGTAGTGAAGAGCACAGTATGCAGGAAGGCTTAATCTGAGTGCCTCAGAACGCCCCGAAAACTTGTAAATGGTAGCGTCGGCAAGGAATAACTTGAGATTGCTAACGACGCAGTATTTGGTCAAAAGTGCCCGGACACCCCTATGTAATTTGGAACTGATCACCAGATCTCACAAGAAGGGCACGCTGTGTGAAAATTGGCGGCGAGTGTTGTGATGTCTGCAGAGTGGGTCGGTCAGGGGATGGTTCAAATGGCTCTGAGCACTATGGAACTCAACTTCTGAGGTCATCAGTCCCCTAGAACGTAGAACTACTTAAACCTAACTAACCTAAGGACATCACACACATTCATGCCCGAGGCAGGATTCGAACCTGCGACCGTAGCGGTCTCGCGGTTCCAGACTGTAGCGCCTAGAACCGCACGGCCACTCCGGCCGGCCTCGGTCAGGGGAGATCAGTGACTTCGAGAGATTTCATCCGAGTAACAAATCCATCAGGGACGTTTCAACCATACTAATTCTGCCCAAGTAGGCTGTTGGTGATATGACTGAACTGGAAACTCGAAGGAACAACCACAGGTAAACCAAGACCAGGCAGACTCCATGTAATGACGGACGGGGACCCGGCGAGCACTGAGGAAGATTGCTGTAAAAAATTCGCATGAAATCAGCGAAAGGAATCAATCGTGAGCTCCAATGTGCTTCCAGCAATCCGGTTAACACAATGTCTGCGCGTAGGGAGTTAAGAAAAATGGGGTATAGTGGTCGATTAACTTTTCATAAAAGACATTTTTGTGGTCAATGCTAAACGGCACTTGAGACTGTGTAAAGAGCGACTCCACTGGACAAGGATGACTAAAAACGAGTGATTTGGAGAGATAAATCATGCCATACACTATGGCAGCCCGATAGAAGGGTTCGGATTTGGCGCTGGAGAACGTTATCTTGCACAACGTGTAGCGCCAACAGTGAAGTGCTGAAGAGATGGTTTTGTGGTATGGGCGAAGTTTACGTGGTTAGCGTGTGGTTCGCTTATTGCGCTTAAGAAAACACTAACTGCGGAAGGATATGAACACATTTTACAGTACTATGTACTGCGCACAGTAGAGGAATAGTTCAGAGACGTTGATTGTATCAGCGTGACAATGCACCCTGTCATAAAGCAGCATCTGTGAGAGTCAGAACGTCCAGATCTCAGCGTCGAACATCATCTCTAGTTTCGGTTCTTGAAGAAGAATGGCCTACCAGCCACCCGTAGACATTCAGACTCCTTATCGAAAGTGTCTCCAGCAGAGTTCGAGACGTCATAGAGATTGGAAGCTCCCCGTATTGCTGTCCACTACTAGGTGTCCGATATTTTTGATCATATGGTGCATGTCTGCGGGATCCATTGCTTTTCGTCTGCATTGAAAGGTCGTCTACTGGTAATTCCACACGTTCTGTAAAAGTGAGGATAGCTGCCCTTAATCCGTAGGGTCAGTTCATAGCCACGCATGACTGTATATGATCTTATGTTGTCTCCGACCTTCAAGATAACTGCGCAAGTCAGTTATACGCTGTAGAGCCAAATAAAATGGTACACCTCCCTAATATCGTGTAGGGAACCCTCGAGAACGCAGAAGTGCCTCAACACGGTGTGGCATGGGCTCGAATAATGTCTGAAGCAGTGCCGGACGGAAATCACACCATGAATCCTGCAGGGCTGACCATAAATCTGCCCACCTCCGTCGGAATTCACAGTGGACATGAATGGATGTAGGTGATCAGACAGGATGCTTACGTACGTGTCACCTGTCAGAGTCGTATCTAGACGTATCAGCGGTCCCATATTATTCCAACTGCACACGCCCCACACCATTACAGAGCCTCCACCAGCTTGAACAGTCCCTCGTTGATATGCAGGGTCCATGGTTATACCCATACCCGTGCATGTCCATCCGCTCGATACAATGTGAAACGAGACTCGTCCGACCAGGTAACATGTTTCCAGTCATCCACAGTCCAACGTCGGTGTTGACGGGCCCAGGCGAAGCGTAAAGCTTTATGTCATGCAGCCATCAAGGGCACACGTGTGGGCTTTCGGCTCCGAAAGCCCATATCGATGATGTTTCGTTGAATGGCTCGCGCGTTGACACTTGATGATTGCTGAGAATAGAAATATGCGGCAATTTGCGGAAGGGTTGCACTTCTGTCACGTTGACCTACTCTTTTCAGTCGTTATTGGTCCCGTTCTTGCATGATCTTTGTCTAGCTGCAGCGATGTCGGAGATTTGTTGTTTTACCGGATTCCTGGTATTCACGGTACACTCGTGAAATGATCTTACGGGAAAATTCCCACTTCATCGCTACCTCGGAGATGCTGCGTCCCATCGCTCGTGCGCCGATCGTAACACCACGTTCGAACTCACTTAAATCTTGATAACCCGCCTTTGTAGCAGCAGTAATCAACAACTGCGCCAGACACTTGTTGACTTATACAGGCGTTGTCAATCGCCAACGACCTATTTTGCCTGTATACGTATTTCTGTGTTTGAATACGCATGCCTATACCAGTGTATTTGGCACTTCAGTGTAGGAGCACTATGGCTTAAGATGGATTCCGAATTAATAGCCAACTTGGCATTTTTCACACAAAAAATTATCTCTGGAGTTGCAAGAAGCGATAAGTGGCAATTAAACCGTATGAATTTGCATTGTTGTCTAGGGATTTCCGAATAAGCTACACACGTTCTGTGAATTTAGATGCAATTGCCTTGCACCCTAGTCGACTGCAGTTCGATTTAGTGTTATCTTCTACAATAACAACTGCGAAGTAACGGGTACTCCAGAGTTAGGAACAAAACGCACAACATAAAAAGAATTTAAGTCAGTATGACGACTACATGTCTTTCAAGCAATGTCCGTTTTATTTACTTCTAGTGTGCATTCCGAAAGCGTGTAAAAGACAGATTCGTCAATATACGTTATGTACTACCTAATACGTCAAACTCGATTACCATCGAATATTACTGGTGGCTGAATATTACCGCGTAATTTCAGGCATGTAAATCGGGTGGTTCATCTTTAGGAGCGAGGTTAAGAAGTCTCTGTCTAATTACGAATGCTGTACTACGTAATCAGGTTCATAATGCACTCACTGTTTGGCTTACTTTTCAGTCCCATTTTAAGTGGACAAACCATTCCCAAGGTTTTTCTTGTGAGTAGATTCCATCCTTGTGCCATTCTGGAATTTCTACAAAATATCCATCTACGTCTGTCATGAGCGTTTCAGTGGACTCCATCCACCGACCAGCCATATATTCTTTGTATGTGAGAATAGGTGGAAGTTTTACAGTACCAAATGTTAAGAGTGGTGGGCGTTTCAGCAGGTCTTACTACGAATCTCTTAACTTTCAAACCGTTAAAGCGACTGTATCCGCCTCCGTAAGCGAGGTCGTTAATGCACGCCTGCGCGCTGTCGCTCACCTGGGAGTTAGGTGGACCGTATCCTGGTTGTCGATTGAATTCCAAACTTCACCGCATTGTTTCATGGAGTGAGGGCATGTTGCGCTGTTAATGGTGATCAGTCCGTCGAATGGGGATGTTAAAAGCGACAGTTAACTTTTTTGCTATTTGCGAGGGGGAGGCTACGTGCCAGCACCGAGTTTCGCTCTCTTCTCTAATCATCACACAACCCGAACATAACATATTATACACACACAGCTACTACAGTCCCCAGCACTCAAGAGAGAGACGTAAGGCACAATTCTTACACACGTGGATGAATGGTTCAAATGGCTCTGAGCACTATGGGACTCAACTGCTGAGGTCATAAGTCCCCTAGAACTTAGAACTACTTAAACCTAACTAACCTAAGGACAACACACACATCCATGCCCGAGGCAGGATTCGAACCTGCGACCGTAGCGGTCGCGCGCTTCCAGACTGTAGCGCCAGAACCGCTCGGCCACCAGAGGCCGGCACACACGGGGATAGGATCTCTCGGCGAGTAATACCATAAGACTCTCTCTCTTAGATGGCGGTACGCTACTGTTACTCCCGGTGCATTCACTACTACATTATGGATAAAATGATTACAGTTCGAACAGAGACAGTCAGTCTAACGTCACGAGAGAGCGGTTTGAACAGCCAGCAAGGTATGCAGGGACTATATAAAACACATTTTTTACTGGGTTTAAGGTACGCAACTGAAAATGGCAATGTCTTTTTGGACGAAGACTGTAGCCCCTTCAACAGTAACTATTTATTCAAATACGTAGTTTTTGAGCGTGTTAGTGGCTGCCAATAACGTAATTACAAAGATGTATTTCGAGCCATCAATAAAAACGTTAAGCGAACTTCGGAAAAAATCGTTCCTAAGGCTCATTATTAAAGGGAAAGCTGTTAATCAAGAATCGACTTAATTTCTTCCTATGATGGTGTTTTCCTGAAGAACCTTTCATTTCGAGACAGAGAATAAAAATAATGTGGTGGCTGAGCATCTATACATGTCCGTTATATGTTCTGACTTATTCATTGTGATGTTGCACATGAGGTATGTAGGTTCAATTAGCAAGTTTTCAGAGTCAGATTTACATGCTGGGGTATGTAAATGCAATTAGCATGTTCTCAGATTCAGATTTACGTGCTGAAAATACGTCCTCGTATTTCCGTAGTACGTTTTCTTTTCTTACTCCCACAGTAATCAACGGAATACTCCGCTCTCGTTGGATTGTCTCCGCAATTTTTCAATGGGGAAGTTTGCAACGCCCAATAAAACACAGCAGATACACATCGCGAGTACGTGTAACTCCATTGTTCTTTAAAGACTCATCTCGGACTTCCTGTCGATGACAAAGCGTTCGCAGTATTGCGAAAACTAATGAAGGCCTCTGCAATATCAATGCACGTTGGGCGTATGAATCTGTTTGGCTGAGCACACGTAGGAGTATCCCAGTTCAATTGCAGTTGACTTAATTCGTCGTTGACATCACTACCATTTCCATCACTCGCCTTACTGAATTCTGTACACATTACAGCTGTCTCACAACATGGATGAACAAAATACTGCAAAGTACAGGGTGTATACGTAAGAGCGTGCAAAAATGTAACAGGACACAGAGAATTCTCCACTGAACAATTTGAGGCACGGAACCTGGGATCGGAGAAGCCAGCTTAATGTGATATTGATGGAAATTTGTCTACCGCCTTGTCTAGCATTACTGTTTTCCAGCTTATTTACAACTAACATGCTTACAAATTTACACGTACTGTGCTCTTTATTTACATCTACATTTTTTATTTCCTGCAAGGAAACAAGGAAGACGAGGAAGTCCTGATGCAGGTTTTATTTACTTTATTTGTCCATAAGGTGGCTCTGCTGTGTCGTATTTACATTGTCCCATGATAGAACATGCTATGAATCAACGTCAGACCCATTCATTACTCAGTACTGTTCAGAGACGAACAGTGCAATAGGTTGGCGCAGTACCGGTACAATTTCACAGAGCTCACAGATATGCAACTTGTGTGGGGGAAAAAATTGTTCAAATGGCTCTGAGCACTATGGGACTCAACTGCTGTGGTCATAAGTCCCCTAGAACTTAGAACTACTTAAACCTAACTAACCTAAGGACAGCACACAACACCCAGCCATCACGAGGTAGAGAAAATACCTGACCCCGCCGGGAATCGGACCCGGGAACCCGGGCGTGGGAAGCGAGAACGCTACCGCACGACCACGAGATGCGGGCTGTGTGGGGGAAAGTACGTTGCATTGCTCTCGCTGTTGGAAGGCTGTACAGGGAACGATTTCCTAACAGATATCATCCGCCACGACGATTGTTTATTTCTCTCCATCGACGACTGCGGGAGACTGGTTCATTGGAAAGAAGAAACGCATGACCTGGCAACGTAAGGACCACTCGCACACCCCTTTCGAAGAGGTGATGCTGGAACGTGTTGCAGCCGACCCCACTAAAAGTACTCGTCGTACTGCCCGTGAAATGGACGCTGCACATACTATCATGTGGCGAGTACTCCACGAACAACAATTACACCCCTATCACCCACAAAGAGTCCATACAATGCTTGTGAATGACTTTGCACCAAGGGACGTATTGGGTCAGTGGTTGCTCCAGTAATGGATTGATAGACCAGATTTCCTCCAAATCGTGCAGTTTAGTGACAAGGTCACATTTGATTGCTATGGTATTTCGAACAGCAGGAACAGCCAAGTGTGAGATAAGGAAAACAGTCACGCTATAGTAGAGTCACACCATCATGTACGTTTTGTTGTGAATATCTGGACCGGCAATGTAGGCGACAATATCATTGGGTCATATCTTCTACCTGGCCGTCTGAATGGCCACCATTCGTGCAAGGAGTTCTACCCGAGTTGTTGGAGAACGTACCGTTAGCTGTTCGTGAGAGGATGTGGACACAACATTCACACTTCAGTGTGAATGTCCGCAACCATCTCAATGCTGTATTTCCTGTTTGCTAGAGTTACTATTCAATGGCCTGCGAGGTCACCTGACCTGAACCCCTTGATTACTTCCTATGGGGATATCTAAAGTCACTTGTGTATGAGACCCCAACGGATACGAAGATGGAATTAGCTGCCAGAATTGTAGCTGCCTGTGATGTGGTTCTAAACACACCGGGGATATTTGTCAGGGTGCGGCAGAACCTTGTTTTGCAATGTCATTCTTGCATTGAGGTTGGTGGCCGTCAGTTTCAGCACATTTTGTAAGATAAGTACAAACGGTACGTTCAAGGTGTCAATGATGGTATTTGTAGTTAACAAATGTAAATAAAAAAGTACACAGTAATGTGATTTTATTCCTATTATCTCCTTGAGGTGGCTTTTCCGACCACCGATTCCCTACCTCAAACTGTTCAGTGGAGCATCCTCTACGTCCTATTAAATTTTTGCACTCTGCTACGGAAACATCTTGTATATCTCAAATAACATTCTCCTTTCCTTCTGTGTACTGTACGAGCGCCAGTTACTAAGGCAAGTTGGATTTAAGTCAGATTTTTATGTGATCTGAATATAGTATTGACACTGAATTGTAAGCCAAAAAGAGTGTACTGTCTCCGAAAAGAGAGATCTGTATAACATGACGCAAGCCTGTAAATAACGAAATATGTCATAGTAAAAGAGTAGTTGCGTGACTTACTTTGTCTCTTAAGTTATAAATCCTCCAAAAATTTTCACATCGGAGATGGCGCGTTTCTTCTATAGTCCACAGTTTTTGTGTGAGTAATCTTGCTATAAGAACGGCCAGTTTCCCTTGCATCGTTTCTAGCATTATTCCTAGAATTCTAAAGACTTAGAAGGTTAGCTTCCCTCTTGTCGTCACGCTCAGAGTTTTTCTTTCGTGTGTGGCTTACGTATAGTCTTTCTTCCTACATCATCTTCTATTTACTCGTAAGATATGTGTTGCCTAAAATCCAATCATCTGCTTTGTGTGGAAGGACGTAGGCTGAGCAAAATCATAGTTCCTTATTCGCTTCTAAAATAACGTTCTCTGCTTAGAGAAGCTATTCTTATAATTTTCTTGTTGAAAATCGCCCATCAATTAAATGGGGTAGGCAGTATGTACCCTATCCGCTAGTTCGGCGAAATCTCGTCGTCCCAGAGACAGCGAAGACTAAAGGACTTCTAGCATTGCCGGGAAGTGTCAGCGAACATTTTGTCTCTAACAAAAGTTGTTTCGCATGACGTTATCTGTAACCTCTAGACGTTTGATTCAAAGACATTGAAACACCCTGCACACATGGCCACCTCGCAGCACTCCAAATACAGAGCTCTTCAGTGTTTAGAATAGCTCTGCAGTTTACGGTCATACATTTTTCTGCTTGACGGTTAATAGTCTACAGCTGCAAATATCCATGAAATATGCTGGCCGCCACTACTTCCATTAGGCGCGGGCTCAGCGTTAGGTTCGGGGGGAGGGGATACCTTCCCGTCACCACTACTTATAACCTACCTCATATGAATACAGCCTTAATAAGAGTAAAATATGTAAAATGTTTTAATTGTTTAAGTACCACTGTTATACAACATGTCTTAGTTTGATAGTAATTTGTGATCATCATTTCTTTTGCAATTCAAAAAAATATAGCCTCTGAAAGGTAAAGGTCAAAAATTTGAGAAGTTCTTGTATCACGCAATTAATGGAAGAAGTATGATAGGAGCATACTCTTACAACTTTAATAACATCATAATAGACACAATATACGTAATATCAAAGTGTGCACGCACAGTCGTCAATATTTCACTACGATTGTGAACACTAATCTGCAAACCTTGGCTATTCGAGAGTGTAAATGAGGGTAATCCAGTTTCTGGAAGTCAGTTGTTCTGTTACTTTTTTCCCTATTGGGGGGTCTTCCCCTTTCTGACTTTCCTGACTGCTTCCTGATCAGGGAAAGCAACTGCCAGGTATCCTGTGTTAAGTTCCAGAATTCCTCGATATTTTCACGACTCTTAGTTTTCATGCTACTTTATTCTGTAAAATTTAGCTTTTACCTAAAATTTCCCTGGATGGACCGTGACCGTCACGATCACAACTCTCTTTCCCTACCCTCCCTCGGACCCACACCTGACCAGCAGCCTCTCTTTGAAATTTACGTGACGCATGACGCGTCTATTGGAGCGGTCTACAATCTTTTTTAGTCCAATTCATTGAAAAGCGAATTGCCCACTATGACGAGCAACATGGCAATCACACATCAATAGCTCTCTCAATAGCTTTAGTCATTAAGAAAAACTCTCTTTGCTGATGACAACATTACAGGCACTGAAAAAACTGGGAAACTCCATGGAGTGACAGCAAATGAAATCCTCAAGTACGTTGATAGTTGGACAGTATGCAATAAACTTACGTATAAGAAAACAAATGCCTTGAAATTCAGTTTGAAGGAGCAAAATGATATTGTGACATTAAATGTAGATGACATCTCTACAGATTGCATAAGAGATACAGAATTACTAAGAGTGAACATATCATCAGCATGTTATGTCTGTTATGTCCTTAGAGTCCTATGATCAGTGTGGGACGGCCATTGACATTTGGTTACTTACTGTACTCATGTGTACTCAACGCTAGGCTAAGGAATTCTTTTCTGGGGGACAAACACAAAAAATAAAAAGAATTTTCAAATTTCAGTAACAGTCCACAAGAATAATAAACACAAATAATAATTGGACTCATTGTACAAATCTGTTCAAAACATTGTGGAATTTGCCTACACTGCTTGTCCAGAAAGTACCGAAATTGATTTTATTCCTGACGTACAAGCGACTTCAGCCCAGTAGAAAAGGTGGCAGCTTGAACTAAGTAATGTAAACAAGAGATGTGCATTCCACCAGTCAGTTGCGAGCATGTAGCGTAATATAGTGGATGTGCAGACGTAGTATATCAATGTTGTTGTGTCACAAATTGAAATTGAGCATCGTCTCTAAATCAAATGTTTAAGGCAGTCTCCAGAATGACTTGAAAATTGCGTGCAAAGTTCGTCGGGTACACCTTGACTCCAGAGCAAAAGTAATGATCGGTGGGCGCCTACCGCGACTTGATTGAAATGCAAAACTTGAAGACATATTTTCTGGAAAAATCATGAAGAGTGGCGAGACGCGGTGTTATTAGAACGAACATATCACAAAAAGTGCATAAAATTACATGAAAGGTTAATGCTTTGACGATATAACAGACATTCGAGCCAATATGACGCGCGAGTTGAATAACATTCCAAAAAACGACTTTTCTGACGGTTTCCAATTGTTGTATGAACGTCCTGTGCGTTTTACTCAAGCGAGGGGAGACAGTGTAGAACACTGGAACCCTTAAAACCACCATCTTAATTTTTCTCTATTTTTTATTAATCTACATCTACATCTACATTTATACTCCGCAAGCCACCCAAAGGTGTGTGGCGGAGGGCATTTTACGTGCCACTGTCATTACCTCCCTTTCCTGTTCCAGTCGCGTATGGTTCGCGGGAAGAACGACTGTCTGAAAGCCTCCGTGCACGCTCTAATCTCTCTAATTTTACATTCGTGATCTCCTCGGGAGGTATAAGTAGGGGGAAGCAATAAATTCGATACCTCATCCAGAAACGCACCCTCTCGAAACCTGGCGAGCAATCTACACCGCAATGCAGAGCGCCTCTCTTGCAGAGTCTGCCACTTGAGTTTATTAAACATCTCCGTAACGCTATCACGGTTACCAAATAACCCTGTGACGAAACGCGCCGCTCTTCTTTGGATCTTCTCTATCTCCTCCGTCAAACCGATCTGGTACGGATCCCACACTGATAAGCAATACTCAAGTATAGGTCGAACGAGAGTTTTGTAAGCCACCTCCTTTGTTGATGGACTACATTTTCTAAGCACTCTCCCAATGAATCTCAACCTGGTACCCGCCTTACCAACAATTAATTTTATATGATCATTCCACTTCAAATCGTTCCGCACGCATACTCCCAGATATTTTACAGAAGTAACTGCTACCAGTGTTTGTTCCGCTATCATATAATCATACAATAAAGGATCCTTCTTTCTATGTATTCGCAATACATTACATTTGTCTATGTTAAGGGACAGTTGCCACTCCCTGCACCAAGTGCCTATCCGCTGCAGATCTTCCTGCATTTCGCTACAATTTTCTAATGCTGCAACTTCTCTGTATACTACAGCATCATCCGCGAAAAGCCGCATGGAACTTCCGACACTATCTACTAAAATGTACCTGTTAAGCAATGTATGCTTTTCAGTGACGTATTACTTAGATAATACCGAGTATGATTTTGGTAGGAAATGTAATATTACTTACATAATACCGCGTATGATTTTGTAAGAAATGTAATGTAAATGAATGTCAATAAAGTACTTAATGAATGAACAGTACAGCAACAGCTTTTCACACTATGTGTAGCGTACGCAGTGTAGCACAAGATTTCTACATAATGAAAGAATTTCTGAGGAAGAAAGTATAAACAAAACAGCATTGTACAAAATAGGTTGCGCTGTTTTTTAAGAGACTGGACGTGTATTCGGGAGGATGCAGGCTCCAGCTCCCAACTGGCTATCTTGATTTTGGTTACATAGTGTCCCTGAGTTGCTTCAGGCAAATGCCGGCATATTTCCTATTGTAAAGACATGGCCGGTTACCTGCTCCATCCTTCTCAAAATACGTATATGAGTATACAGGGCGTTTCATAAACCGTGTTGCAGGCTTCTGGGGGTTCGTAGAGGGGACTTAGTGGACAGAGTTTCGGAAAGGAAATATACGAATTACTAAAAAGAATCCGATGCCGAAAAACTGTAACTCACGTCAACGTTATGATAATCAATAGACGTTGATTTATAAGTGGGCTCCGTCTTAGCGCTCCTATTATTCAACCTATGTATCTCCGATCTTCCCATTACCAGGTCAACAAAATTCTGCTACGCGGACGATATCGCTCTTGCTTGTAGAACCAAGGATCTCGGACAAACGGAGACAATTCCCACAGGAGATCTAGCTGCTATGAGCTCCTATTTTAGAAAGTGACGACTTAAACTCAGCACAAGTAAAATTGAAGTATGTACATTATATCTGAATAACAAACAAGCAAACGCGCAGCTGAGAGTGAAACTTAAGGGGCAACACTCTTTGCCATAACAAGTACCCTAGGTACCCTGGTGTCACCCTAGATCGCACCCTTTCATAAAGAAAACATTTTGAAAATACTGCTGCCACGATAAAATCTCGTAACAACATTATTCAAAAAATTGTGCGAAATGACATGGGAAGCTTAAGCAGATACATTGCGCACATCATCCATTGCGTTGGTCTTCTCAGAAGCCGAATATTGTGCCCCGGTGTGGCTAAACATCTGCCACACCAACTTGATCGACGTCCAGTTGAACCACACTATGCGGTTAATAACTGGGCCAATCCGACCAACACCGATGTATTGGCTTCCACTGCCGAGCAACATCTGTCCACCCGCTATCCGTAGAAGCGAGGCCTTGCTTAGGGAACACCGCAAGCTACAGGAGAACTTGGAATTACTCTTACAGGAAGGCATTCCAAGTCTACGACGAAATAGTGTCCGTTAAAGAAACCTGCCATTACGACAAGCAGAGCAGCTAGATGTCAGTAATACCAGGGTGACAGACCTGTGGGATCAGAGCTGTCAACTTACTGAAAATCCTGAAGAGCGTGAGTTGTTCCGAAAGTGTAACTGTGGTACTGGTGGCACAAAACCCCATAGGAAACTATGGGTCAAACTGAACAGAGCTCGCACTAGACATGAGCAATGCGCGGACTCTTCTTACAAATGAGGTGCTACAGATTCTCCAGTTTGTGACTGTTGGGATCCGAACTAGGCAGTCGAGCACATTAGAGATGAATGCCCCTTGCTTTCCTATCAGGAGAGTTGGAGCGACCTTATGAAAGCTGATGATACAGCTTTTATGTAGATTAGGAACTCAGAAATTGACATTTAGTTGGTTTTATATGTAGTTTTGTATTTTTGTATTCTTGTTGTATACATATACTAATTTATATACCAGTATTTTTGAACTGCATGTGAGCCATACAAATAAATAAAAAGCCTACTACTAATCAGCCCACACGCTACACCTATGGATTTCTTAAACTGTACTCATTCAGTGCCTTCGATCTAGAAATGGGCAAACTCGTTCATCCTTGAGAACTAGTTCACTGCTGATAGTTCTTTTTTTGGAACCGTTCATTTTTACTCGTTCACCGTTCATTTGTGCTTGGTATATGGTTCTTATGAAAGACTGAAAACTGGTAGTGTAGGTGACTGGAGGATGGAGAGCATCAAGAGGGGGCACTTGCCTCCCCCCCTGGAGTATAGAGTTTTTATTCATTACAGAATTCTTACACACTTTTAGAAGTAATTTCTGTGATCCTGCAGAACCTCTTGCTTAGCCAACTGTAGCGTTGTGTGGCTGATCGCAGGGGAATAATATAGTGTGGCGCACGGAAAACCGGCCCCGAGTACAAACTGCTCGCCAATTACGTTACGAGCAGAAACAAAAAAAAGACAAACATGTAATAATTAGGCAGTGAAGAAATAACAAGCTAATGCAAGCAACAATTACGAAACAATCGATGACGATGTGTAGAGAGCTGGAGAAGAGAACATGAAGCTCTCACGAGACGCGCATGGGCAATAGCTCATGTAGTCTTGTAAACCTGTTGGTGGCTGTTTCCCAACTTAATAGACCACAAGTCTCTTGTATAAAATTCTTCGTTTCGACTTCCACTACATAGCTATGCTACGTTGTAAACAATAATCGTTTACACTCTATATATACTTCAAGTTGTCTCTGAGTTCGTAAGCAAAGTAGAGACTTTATGGAAGCATAAAATAAAATGTGGTTTTCTCATCACACTTGCGTCACACGCTTAGTAAAAATTAGGTTTTTATGTTGCATTATTAAAGCTAATACAGCAATAATAATAATAATTAAGTTCGCAGTAATAAAGTTTTTGATTTGAAAGCTCGTTCTGAACAAATGTTTTTGAGATAATAAATAAATACGATTTTATGGCAATCTGTGTCTTTTCAAATGGAGAGGCACCGCTTTTCCTACTGAGCCAAAGTGACCCACAACCCAATTTTTTTTAAAAAGAAACCAAACTAGCAGGTAATGGAAACTGGAAACAACCAAACTTAAAAATAATTAGAGCCTTCCTAAATGTAATGTTTTGTATATGAAAGATACACGAAAATCGTTTTATATGAATTTTCTTACACTAAAAATTAAGCAAATTATTGAAAGTTAGTTGCTAAATCAAGTCGATCAATGGCTTTGGCTCTGAGCACTATGGGACTTAACTTCTGTGGTCATCAGTCCCCTAGAACTTAGAACTACTTAAACCTAACTAACCTAAGGACATCACACACATCCATGCCCGAGGCAGGATTCGAAACTGCGACCGTAGCAGTCGCGCGGTTCCGGACTGAGCGCCTTAACCGCGAGACCACCGCGGGCGGCAAGTCGATCAAACCAAAAAAATATATGAATAACAAAAAAAACTTGCCTTGTTATAAGTATGTCTTCTGCTGTTCATCGATATAATGAAGTGAGCTGATATGCCCTTTTGTTACCTGAAAAGACGTACGTATTAGATACAACGTAATTTTTATGTAATTTATGTAACTATAAAATACTTTTTGGTTACCGGTCGTGGACGCTGAATAGCCAGAACCAAATGCAAGAACAGTTTGGAACACGTATAATGAGCGAGCGCAGTGAACGAAACGAACAACTGGATACTGAACTAACTAGGAGCAGTCGGCAGTGGAACTGAGATGGGTGGTCATGCGAAGAACGACGACTGCGGCCGAGGGAGACCGAGACTGAGACAAGCATGCGACCGAGGCTGGAACGAGAACTGCCGAAGTGACCGCCGCGACCGAAGTGAACTATGAACCGATCGTTCCTCGTTCCTGGGAACTATAAGTAGACCGCCGCGACCGAAGTGAACTATGAACCGATCGTTCCTTGGAATTCGTTCCTCGGTCCTTTCGTTCATCTTGGTGAACCGTTCCTTTGCACCCGTTCGTTCGCGAACTACCCATCTTTACTTCAATCAGCTACGGCCAGGAAGGGTGAGCCGAAAGCCGGTAGGGGTGCAGTGACCTGCGGTGGTGCGGCTGGGCCCTGCTGGTTCTCCCGCTATGGCTGCTGTTTACACGGCGTGGCCGGGCGGCCTTGGGAGCTGGCCATTAGGGCCAGACGGCCCTGCCTACGGCGCTCCCCTCCTGCCACCCAGCTCTCCGCTGCCGTCTCCGTCTACCTGGTGGCCCTCCAACAGCTCAACCGCGTCATGTGAAACGCTCGGTCACACATTAAAAACACTTATCAGTATCTGAGCAGCGCGCATAGATGCTAGATCACACGGAATCTGCTTTTAATGGTTCCCAGCTCACGCAGGATTCGCTTACAATGACTAGGTCGACGACTTGCGGGATGATGATTGATCCTCACCCTATAGTGACCGCCAGGCTCTTATTCTCCGATTTCAAGATATGGATACGAAACCTAGGGAAAGTGGACTAAGGGCTACCGCCATTCAGTCTGGCGTGATTGTCAATACTGCACTACTGGCCATTAAAATTGCTACACCAAGAAGAAATGCAGATGATAAATGGGTATTCATTGGTCAAATATATTATACTAGAACTGACATGTGATTACATTTTCACGCAATTTGGGTGCATAGATCCAGAGAAATCAGTACCCAGAACAACCACCTCTGGCCGTAATAACGGCCTTGATTCCCCTGGGCATTGAGTCAAAAAGAGATTGGATGGCGTATACAGGTACAGCTGCCCATGCAGCTTCAACGCGATACTACATTTCATCAAGAGTAGTGACTGGCGTATTGTGACGAGCCAGTTGCTCGGCTACCATTGACCAGACGTTTACAATTGGTGAGAGATCTGGAGAATGTGCTGGCCAGGGCAGCAGTCGAACATTTTCTGTATCCAGAAAGGCTCGTATAGGAATTGCAACATCCGGTCGTGCATTATCCTGCTGAAATGTAGGGTTTCGCAGAGATCGGATGAAGGGTAGAGCCACGGGTCGTAACACATCTGAAACGTAACGTCCACTGTTCAAAGTGCCGTCAATGCGAACAAGATGTGACCGAGACGTGTAACCAATGGCACCTCATACCATGACGTCGGGTGATACGCCAGTATGGCGATGACGAATACACCCTTCCAATGTGCGTTCACCGCGATGACGCCAAACACGGATGTGACCATCATGATGCTGTAAACAGAACCTGGATTCATCCGAAAAAATGACGTTTTACCATTCTTGCACCCAGGTTCGTCGTTGAGTACACCATCGCAGGCGCTCCTGTCTGTGATGCAGCGTCAAGGGTAACCACAGCCATGGTCTCCGAGCTGATACTCCATGCTGCTGCAAACGTCGTCGAACTGTTCGTGCAGATGGTTGTTGACTTGCAAACGCCCCCATCTGTTGACTCAGGGATCGAGACGTGGCTGCACGATCCGTTACAGCCATGCGGATAAGTTGCCTGTCATCTCGACTGCTAGTGATACGCGGCCGTTGGGATCCAGTACGGCGTTCCGTATTGCCCTCCTGAATCCACCGATTCCATATTCTGCTAATAGTCATTGGATCTCGACCAACGCGAGCAGCAATGTCGCGATACGATAAACTGCAATCGCGATAAGCTACAATCCGACCTTTATCAAAGTCGGAAACGTGATCGTACGCATTTCTCCTCCTTACACGTTAGGCATCACAACAACGTTTCACCCGGCAACGCCGGTCAACTGCTGTTTGTGTGAGAAATCGGTTGGGAACTTTCCTCATGTGAGCACGTTGTAGGTGTCGCCACCGGCGCCAACCTTGTGTGAATGTTCTGTAAAGCTAATCATTTGCATATCACAGCATCTTCTTCCTGTAGGTTAAATTTCCCGTCTGTAGCACTTCATCTTCGTGGTGTACATCTATATCTAACTATTAACTAGAAATTCGTCCATGTTTCGGAAATTTCATACGAACAGGAAGGTGATTTCTGTCTTGTTGCGGATTCGTACCAATCGTGGTTCAACACCTTCCTTATCACATCAGATAGGCATACCCTTTTCGCGATTCTGAAAAGAAAGAAAGAAAGATAATCAATTGCTGTTTTCCTGCAGTTTCTTCGAAGCACAGGACAAGCGGTTATTTCAAAACAAACTGACAATGAAAGTGCCACCCCTAATAAATATACTGGTCTTACTGTGTCATGTAACTATTTAAATCTTCAAAGTTTTTTTTTTTTTACTCCACTCGAGACAGTCATGTACAAGTATGTTCGTGATACATGGAGTACTATCAAGGTTTACGTTAACAGTTTAATCTTCAGGTGCATGCTTTAAATGTCTATTGAGTTTATCTTAAGCTGTATGTATCGAGTGTATTTACATACTGGTGAGGAATAAATCGTTGTTTAGCCTTTTTTGTTGCTGTTCGCTACAAAGAAAAATTTAAGGAAATCGTGGTAAAAACGTAAATCTGGATGACCTGATAGATTTGAGCAACTGTCCTCTCCAATACCAGTTCACTGTCCTATTAATCCACTACCTCCCTTGGTTAGTAGGTAAGTGGTATATATGTACACACGTATGGTGTTTAAAGACGTGTGTATTATATTATTAAAGTGGTTGTAGTGGTCAGTACAAGGAAAAAAGTGTTGTAAACACATACCCATTCTGTCGAGAACGTTCATTACTTAATGATGTGGTCTGTCTCCCTGTTGGGGTTCAGTGCTCATTTCTTATTGATTGTGTTTGTTTCTGTTCTTAGTCATCTAACTAGCTGTCTATTGCATAAATCACTACATAGTAGATACCACGTGAAGATTGTGCTGCCAGCAGAACATGATTGGGGTTGTATGCTAAGCAAGAGAACAAATACACGACACACGCACAACCTCTCGCCTGACGTCTCTCAGGTTCGTGTAGCAGCCTCCAGATGGTGCTTACAAACCCAGATCTCTTCCTGCTTCCGCACAACTTCCTTCAGCATATCGCATACGTCTGCCGATAGTGTGGGCAGCCGCCATAGGGACCGCTGTTAACCATGGACCACTAGAGAGCCTTTATAGGGAGAGAGTGGCGAGCCGGACGATACGGCGGCCATTTTTCTGCCAAACTGCGGGAGTGACTTTTGAATGGCCAGTAGTGGAGTAAACAGTCACCGAATCAAAAGCACAAGACAATATGGCGAAATCATTCGTTAAATGCCTTTCTTTAGCGCTATAATATACTCATAGTAGCCTACTACGTACAGTACAGGAAAATTTGATACAGTGGCTGTAAAAATTATTCGTTACTTGCATTTATCTCCTTTAAAGTTCGTTTACTAGACACATAGCAATGAAAGAAACGTAAATAAAAACTGTATAGTGTATAGCATTTGTTTTTTATCGGAAGTGCATAACGCTAAAGATTTAACGTACCTGTATTACGTCAGATGAATGAAAGTCGTAAGCAGTTGTTTACTTGTGGCATGCAAAAAGTGTGAGACGTATTAGTACTTCTGGTCACGTCTTCAAACTTTTTACGTGTCACAAGTAAATAATTGCTGAATACCTCTCGTAGATAACCAACCAAAAAGATCACAAAAGTCAGGTAATGTTAAATGTAGACTACTGTAATAGCGACCAAATATAACAAGAAAACTACCGTATCCCTTCTACCCCACAGTAAGCAGGCCTATTAAAAACTGTCTTCAAGAGTACCTACAATTATTTACTACGAATAATATTTCAGCAACCACGACAACTGCGGGAAACGTGCTTACAACTTGCCTGCGTCAACAGTCAGGCAATAATACGGAAACCAAAATAATTCCTAGTGTTCTGATTCGGAACGAAATAAAGTTTGACGCTATAAAGTCGAATGAGCATGGCACAACAATGACAGGAACTTTCGGTTTCCAGCAAGGACTGTCAGATATCGGCTTCAGAAAAGCTTGTCATGCTACCAGTATGCACGAACTGTTAAAGAAATAAGAACTTAAAAATGAAGTAAATTGTAATAGGCCTACCAGTTTTGCGTGACTAAAAATATTAAAAAAAACTGACACCTTAAAATCAGAGCTCTCTGAGCAAAGTGAAGAACCAAACATTTTTATAGGCGTAACTAAATAAATATTTCAGATAATATATACCATTAAGAAAGTTGTACCTGGACTTTATTACAAGAGTTACTCATTCCTTCCTGGCATCGTTTACGAACGTCTGTAGAACGAATTACAGATGTCAAAAACAATACTGCAAAATTACTAACGTGTTTACTCCAAACATGTAGGCCTACCGACTTCATCTCAAAACGCTTCATTATTTCAACTCGTATTTAAGATCGCAAACGCTAATTACGTACTAAAAACGATATACAACTAAATCGAACATGCATGCACAACGCATAACAAGTCTCTCAATTATTCAAATACCTTTTAATCGTTTCCAAAAGTCCTCTGAACTTCAATTCAACTCAAAAGCACGGCGAACATAGGAAGCGCGAGAGACGTTTGGCAGAAAAATGGCGCCAAAGCTAATCAACCAATCACGGGCAACTTCACCTATGGCCACTATGCAGGCTCCCTATGTACTACATCGCTTCTGCACTGAACTGGCAGTTCCAGTTTACCGCATTGTATTCACCTATTTCGACACTCCTTACAAATGATCAGGGTAGTAAGTATTGTATTCAAATGTTTTATGTTTTTGTGTTACACTTTCTGACATGTTCCACACCCACAAGAATCACCTAACTTTTTGGGTCTATGGGACGAAAACTGAATCTAATCTAACCTAATCCAAGGCATGGTGCACATCACGTACTCACGGAGAAGGACTGTCGATCATTGTAAAAAATCACATGAAATCAGTGGAAGAAATCACTCGTGAGTTCCAGAGTGCACCCAGCAGTCCGACTAGCATAGCGACTGTGTAGAGAGCGAAAAACGATGGGATACAAATTTCTGTAGTTAATGCAAAATGGCGCTTGAGGTGCTCTAAAGAGCGTCGCCACTGGACAGTGGATGAATGGGAACGAGTGATTTGGAGTGAACATTCAGGCCGTACTCTGTAGCAGTTCGAAGGAAGGGTTGGGTTTGGTGAATGTCTCCAGAACGTTACCTGCCTTCCTCTGTGCTGTCAACACCGAAGTACGGAAGAGGATTTGTTAGGGTATGGGCGGGGTGGTGCGTGATTAGTTGTGGTACCCTTATTGCGCTTAAGAAAACGCTAAAGGATAATGCACACATTTTATAATAAGCGTATACTGTGTACAGTCGAAGAACAGTTAGGAAACGAAGGAAGTTGGTGTAATCACGTTCAGCTGCAAGATATCGTGTGCGAATAAAGCAAGGTCTCACTAGATGGTACGGAGACAATCATCATAACACGTGAGCCTTATGATTGACGAAGTTGGATTCGTAATAAATTTGATCAAGAGTGCCTTCCTTGGTATTTACGGCCCTGGAAAGGATTATGAGAGCATTCACGAGGGTACGGTTCTGTGCAACCATTTTCCCTCTCTCTCCCTCCCTCCCCCCCCCCCCCCCTCATTCTCTCTCTCTCTCTCTCTCTCTCTCTCTCTCTCTCTCTCTAGGCGCCACAGTCTGGATCCGCGCGACCGCTACGGTCGCAGGTTCGAATCCTGCCTCGGGCATGGATGTGTGATGTCCTTAGGTAAGTTAGGTTTAAGTAGTTCTGAGATCTAGGGGACTGATGACCTCAGAAGTTAAGTCCCATAGTGCTCGGAGCCATTTCAACCATTTCTCTGTCTCTCTCTCTCTCTCTCTCTCTCTCTCTCTCTCTCTCTCTCTCTCTGTGTGTGTGTGTGTGTGTGTGTGTGTGTGTGTGTGTGTGTGTGTGTGTGTTGTGTGGCGACTCGCCGCCGGGTGAAAGTCTTTCTAGGTGACGCTATTTAGGCGACTTGTGTGTCACTGATGATGAAAGGATGATGATGATGATGATGACGATGATGATGACGATGATTAACACAGCACCCAGTCGCCGAGACGAGAAAATCCCCAACCCGGCAGGGAATCGAACCCAGACCGCTTCGGCTGGCATCCAGTTACACTGACAGAGCAGCTACCGAATAGCACTGTAAAACCGTTAAACTTGTTTTAGAGTGGTTTTTATCCAATGTTTCCGGCCGGAGACACTGATTTCCGAGCTGCCCACGAAACGGGCCTTTTGTTGTAAGAAATCAATGACTGACATGTCAAGAAAACATTCAGAGTTAATGAAAGTGATAAACGGAAATCAAAGAAGCCTCACACTAGTATCATAAGTATGTGATTTAATCAACAACAGGTTGTTAAGTAATAAAGAAGAGTCAGTACTTAATTCACTTGTGATATGTAATGCGAATCACGATCTCCTCCGCAAATGCAGAGCAGTAGCAAGGCCACCCAAACCTCTCAAGTCACGGACATCATTTGGAGTTCTGTATTTGTGTCTGAATCATGCCTTAGTTTAAGTCATATTACAAGTTAGAAATAGATCAGGCCAGTATATTTGGATTTTTTAAATTTCTGATCCTGTTGACGCTGTCAAGGATCGTCTTTGCCGTGTCATTTACTAAGCCACGCAATGTAGAGAAAGAGATAGGTGCCAGGTGACAATAACAAGAGCCACGTGTGCTGTCCTCAAGTAACCTTGTAGACAGTTCACAGAAGACGTCTGCAAGGTCAGCTCTCACTTAGGGCCTTTCATAAAAGTGGCTCTCAGACTCTTTAAGACTTTATGCTGTACTTGAATTTGTTCCAAAGCAGCAAATGTTACCACTACCTTTTCCTCTCTGGCCTCGAAGCTATGGCTCCTAGCACATTCCAAATAAGGAACTACGAGGGCGTGCTGAAAAGTAATGCCTCCGAAATTTTTTATGTGAAAACTCTGAAAGCATTTAAATGAAACAAATATTATCATCATTCTACATCTTTATTCTTCAGGTCTACATAATTATTCCTCAACGCAGTAACAATGGCGACGAACACCTTTTATTCCACGAGAGACCAGTTTGTTGGTGCTACCACTGTAGAATGTCTGACTTTGCTGACGGATCCACAACCTCATCTCTGTTTGCACCACTGCATCACTACGAAAGTGACGTAGTCGAAGGTGTTATTTAAGTTTTGGAGATAGATGAAAATCGGATGGAGCCAAGTCGTGACTGCGCTGAAGATGATCGATGACAATGAATACAAGGCGTCGGTTAGTTGCAGATGTCGCAGCGCTCATGTGTAGTCTGGCACGGTCATGGTGAAGAAGAAGGTGCTCCATATGTGTGCATGAACTCTTCGACTTCGAAACTCGATTACAGCAAGCTTTTTTTCACGCATCTACAAACTTACGTTACACACTGTCATGTTATACGGAGCCCTCTATCAGCAGAGAGCTGCAAACATGTAGACATGAAGAATAAAGCCATAGAAAGTTAGTAACGCTTGCTTTATTTAAAAAGCTTTAGGAGTTTTCACATTAAAAATTCGGAGGCACAACTTTTCAGCCGGCCTCCTATTGCCGCGTTCAGTAAAAGCAACAGCACAAGCCTCCAAGAGAAGCCATTGGTCTCGTGTTCCACAGAAGGGGGTTTCAAATCCCCGCCCCCCTGTCCAAATTTAAGTTTTTCTTTGTTCTATAACTCACATAAGAGGAATGCCAGAATGCCACAGCCAATTTTCTTCTTCCTCCCTGTTTCAATCCGAGATCCTACTCTTTCACTAGTGACCTGGTCGTCGACGGAATGGTAAACCGTAAAACTATTACTGTTTTCAGTAGAGGTGAGGAACAAAAATTCTTACTCATTTGATATTGTAAACAAATAATTCAAAAAAATCTGGCACATGAATTGATCTACCATGAGTTACAAGACTTACAAGTTTGTACGAAAATATACGTAAAAACATTAACCGTAGTTTCTAAAGGTACCTTGACGTGTAAATTTATACACAAAAATTTGCTGCTTTTACAGCTTCCAGACAATTAGAACTCAGTGTAAGTAATTACCATTTTGCCCCGAGAAAAAGTAAACTTCGGTCACTGCTATGTCAGAAGTTTCTTACATTTATATTGTAAGTCTTAACTTTCATCATTCCTGACGGTGTCCTCACGTTGAACACAACTAAACAGTAAGGCTGTCTGTTACCAAATGATGGACTAAAGTCAGAGTCCAGCAAGCGATTTAATTCAACACGCTTCTAACTTATTGGCGTTTAACAATCGGTGTTTAGTGTCCACTCGACAGTTAAAGTACCGAAGCCGAAGTAATCACTCTGAGTTGACTAACAAACTAGCCGCTAAGCCTGCGTAAATTATTGCCGCGCACCTCGGAGTGACGCAGCGAAATCGTGAAAAGTCTATACCAGGTCGTGAAATATGAACTAATCCCACCACATAAAGAGAAAAATCTGCCTGACCTGTTGACACTAGCTTAATTGGGATGATATTCACGCACACGATACCATTTTTCTCTTTATTTTCATTCTATGTTTGAGACTTTTGTTGTGTTGTTTCAACGCAGGAATTAGATGTAAAGAATATTACGTTAATCAGTTAGAATGCAGCGGTAGTATATGCAACCGATTTCGTCGTAGACATTCACCTCCTTATCAGCTACAATTTCGGTACACAAAGTACTTCATTTATTGAAATGATGTGGACTGACTCTCTTTATTGCCTATTCAACGCAATTCATTTTTGTTCACTGGTACGTACTGCTCAATTGCCGATGAATGCGTAAGTTCTTACCGCTAATAAAAACAGTAAATCTGTTATCCTTCGAGCTATTTAGGCTGATAAATTGTACGACCGTCTTCAATCTGAAAAATGGTTGGAGCTCCGCAGTTGTTCCCTAGATATGCTCTTTTTACACCTTCAGACTGACTGACAGTTCTCTGGAACGGGGGCCTCTGGTATAACTTAGACACAGGTCTACGTTACAATCTGGCATTAATCTCATACTGAAACCACTGTCAGAGTAAAAGAAGTGATAAGTGACATACAATTATTAGAACCAGCTGGAGTTCAGCCCTGGACCTTCAGATTTTGTTGTTTGATACTTACAGGGATACTAAATTATCAGTCATGCACTAACAGGAGAATAACTTCGCTGTGTACCGTTCTATGAACCGAAAATTTTAGCCGCACCATATTTCACATTTTTTGAGACCTGTGTTTATTGGGGGTAGTTAACATACCTTTTTATCCAGTATTTCAATTACCATTACTGCTCCTTTGAAGTTCGAGAGATTACGTGCGGTGCGTTTACACAGGCCATATTTTACAGCAACGTGTTGCTGCAATAGAGTGGCTGTAATCATTGCTGCAATATTACTGCAACATACGGTAATACTAAGACACCTCGCGACAATGTTGATGGAAGAGTTTGCTTTTTGTAGTTGCCGAGGAATGGCCGAGGTTTCGCTGGTGTCGCCCACCATGGACGTAATCTGAGCGGCGAAAGAGTTATTACTTCGCTTAGGTTTGAAAGATTTCTTACGTACGTAGAGGAACTACATTTGTTTTTTGTTTGTTTTCGCTATAAGAATGCGGAAGAGGGCAAACAAGCGAACCATGCTTTTGATAAACGTGATGTGACCACACCTACAGAAGATAGAAAGTAACATATACAAAGACAGTAATATGAAAACGACACTCTCATTACTACCGCCGTAGCAGCCTGCAGTAATGGGGATATAAATGTATTCTGCATAAGTTAAGACTTCCAGACTTTTATTAAGCTTCATCATGTAAAGTCATTGGTAACTTTCCACCCGTCCTTTTTTTTATTAATTTCATGGTATAACTCAGATGAGAGATGTATAGCATTTATGGAATTGATAATTCTCTCGCTGTACTGGTGAGCCACAATGAAATATTACCATAAAAGTTTGAATATTACCTCAGACTTAAATAAATTCCTTCAGTCCTCCCACTAAAGTGTTGAAAATGCCTGGTACCAAGAGGCGCATCGATGAGCAAGCGCACTTTGAAGATGAGCATCAAACTGGTAGGAACCACCAGCATCCAAAAACTGAAAGGTGATCGACAATCTGGCTCTAAACTGGTATACAGTCTTTCACATTAGTATTGGTCTTACCAATTCTCGTAACAAATGGTTTTACGATATAATCGAAATTGTATCATTTTATCCATCATGGTTTCAAAACACCGTAGCTGTTTTCGTAAATTACACTATAGAAAATACTGCAACCAGCTACAAGTTTTCTTAGAAATGATTTTATTGTACCATTACTAGTTTTGGACCTCAGCCCACTGTCGGGCGGAGCCGTTGACTTGTTGGCAAGTTTTGCATTTGCGTCCTAAATTATAGTAAAGTTTTTGTGATCACATATTTCTGAAAAGGTTGTACGTTATATATGAGCTCTAGATACTGCAATTACTTCACGAAAAGTTCTCTACGTTTTATAAGAGAGGGGTTTGATACTCTTTTACGATGCATGCTGATGTATGAGGTAAACTCAAAACAAGACGGCGGATTGGTTTGTTTACCTCAGCAGCTATTTTTTTCAAAGTCAATATGACATTAAAGAAAAAAACTCTATATCACAAACGCTATATGGATGGTAGACTTATCTTGTTTGATGGAACAGTAGAACAAATTGATACAGCATAACAAATTGCAACATAACATAAAATTTACTGTTCAACATGAGACTGATATTGGCAAAAATTTCTTGATTTAAAAATTATTAAATACAACAATAAACATAAATTTAAAATATACTGAAAACCCTTAACACCATTAAATGGCATATTTTAGGGCAATGCTCAACAAAATGGTAGAAATCCCACTGGACAGCGTAGATAAAGTAAAAGAACTAAGACCAACCAAAGAAATAAATCACAACAATGGTTACAGCTCTGACACAATCAATAAACTTCAAAATAGAATTAAAAAAATACAGTAGCAAAAATAGCTCTAAGACCACATCAATTGATACTTTTGCACAAAAAGCTTCTCAAAACTCTGCGGAATATGCCTGCATACTATTTACTAGTAACGTGTCATATCAGATTGCAAACTCATTCCGTGCTAAAAATGTCAATTTGTTTGTCCACGACCAATTAACTGAAAGACAAAATTGCTCATAACTTAAAGAAAAAAGTCGAACATTTGTAAACTAAATTGTTGTGTTGCAACAAATTTCACGTTTTTCGGAATGGTAGGAGTTTCAACGTGAGAACACATGGAAGTTCTCAGGAACTACAACCTAATCAACTTCCTCTGCCCTCTGGCACAATGCGGAAATACAAAGATAAGTACCGAAGAAAACTTAGAAATATTACATTTTACGGGCGACAGAATACGAATAAATTCGTTAGAGGAATTAGAAATGCACAGCCACATAAACAGTAAACATTACTGTATCGCCGGCCGGGGTGGCCGAGCGGTTCTAGGCGCTACAGTCTGGAAACCATGCGACCGCTACGGTCGCAGGTTCGAATCCTGCCTCGGGCATGGATGTGTGCGCTGTCCTTAGATTAGTTAGGTTTAAGTAGTTCTAAGTTCTAGGGGACTGATGACATCAGAAGTTAAGTCCCATAGTGCTCAGAGCCATTTGAACCATTACTGTATCCTGAATGAACAACTAGAATTAAGAAACAAAACGTACCCCCAAATTTCATGTCACTCTTTATCATTTCGAAATGAAGGAAACAACAATTAAGTGATGAAGAGAATATTCTTCATTGGCCACTAATAGCAGTTTCCAAACATAAATAATTAAATGTATAGCTTTAAAATTTTCTGTACTACGAAAAAGTATTTTTACAGTAGGCCCAGAAGTATGTTGTATCTGTACACATGATGTTTTTGACACATCAAACCAGCCACCGATGTAAACAAATGTGCATGGATCGAAAAAGAGAATCAAACCTCTGTCTTATAAAATGTGAAGGAGAGCTTTTCACGAAGTAAGCACAGTGTATACAGCTCATATACAACGTAAAATCTTTTGTACTACGTAATCACAAAAATTTTCTATTATTTTAGGACACAAATGTAAAACTTTCCAAGAAATCAACGCTACCGTCTGAGGATGGACTCAGAGCCGAAACTAATAACTGTACAATGAAATCATTTCTAAGGAAAAAACTTGTGACTGGTTTTACTATTTCCTACAGTGTAATTCGAAATTGTTTTTCAGAATTCTGGGAGACGTATGTATCCAGCATCAATTCAATAGTTAAGAGATACAGATTCGGAAGCAGTTTGCTTACTTAAAGAGAATGTTTCAACAAAGCCAGGCTTAATTTTTTCGCGGCCACACTCTGGCCCGCGTAGTTACTTTTGGAGCGGTACTGTACTACTGATAATATTGCCGTGCAACAGTGGCCAGAAATGTTGCCGTACAAATGGCTGCAGCTCGAGTGGGTGGCAAAGCTGCTGGCCATCACTGCCGGTCAATACTGTCCGCAATATGCAATTTCTGTGGCCCATGTAAACGTTCCATTGTGTGTTTTTGTTCCATCTCTGACTGTACAATAAACGTATTTTTCTTAATTTAAGAACTTACAAGGTTCAAAAATAGCAAACTGTTACAAAGCAATCACGCAAGAGAAAATGTTTCCAACGAAACGCAGATGAAAAAGGTCAGCCATTGCACATGTATCAAGAGGAGTGTCTTTGGAAGACGAGTTTGTACACATCGTAGGAATCTGAGAAAAATTCACAAACTGGAGAGAAGAATTTCTACTACGGATGAATTGCCGTCATGTTCCATTGTTTCGGAGTTTTCCATGATGTTGGTGCCATTAAGGTAACGGTGTTCTCTATTGCCCTTAAGTGGACACGGTTGGCTGGTTGGTTGGTTGATTTGGAGGAAGGGACCAAACAGCGAGGTCAAAAAATGGTTCAAATGGCTCTGAGCGCTATGGGACTTAACTGCTGCGGTCATCAGTCCCCTAGAACTTAGAACTACTTAAACCTAACTAACCTAAGGACATCACACACATCCATGCCCGAAGCAGGATTCGAACCTGCGACCGTAGCGGTCACGCGGTTCCAGACTGTAGCGCCTAGAACCGCACGGCCACTCCGGCCGGCCAGCGAGGTCATCTGTCCCATCGGATTAGGGAAGGGTGGGGAAGGAACCATCCTTTCAAAGGAACCATCCCGGCATTCGCCTTAAGTGATTTAAGGAAATCGCGGGAAACCTAAACCAGGATGGCCGGACGCGGGATTGAACCATTGTCCTCCCGAATGCAAGTCCAGTGTGCTAACCACTGCGTCACCTCGCTCGGTGGTGGACACGAGGTTGCGTCTTAAATGCGAATAAGCATGTTTACTCTGCTAGTTTTGTGGTGGAGGTAGAAACGAATGTGATACGTCCGTCTCCGCGCACCAGGACCTCCTCTTGTCTTGTGATTCCTGGTTCTTCAGAGAGAGATTGTCTGCCATTTCCTTCGTCGTCATTCAAACTGGCTTGACCACACTGGGAGCGTCTGCGCTGTGTCGTAAGATGGTGCTTTGTTGCCGTACATTTCCGTCAACTCAGCTTGGATTGTTGCAGCTTTGTTCACCCTCAAATGCTCGAAAACATATTGCCCCACGGATTTCTACTTTACCAATAAAGAAACATTTATCATTTTTTGACCCGTGGGAATGGGTCTTAGCAAATTCAAAATGTAGTGCTACTTCACTCTTCTTTAAGTCCCCCCACCCTTTTGAGTTCCGTTGAAAATCTAGGCAATTACAAGACGACAAAGAATGAAATGTACCACCAGAAGATAAACGAGTTTCACAAGAAAACGTGAACCGCTAGTATGACTCAGAACTTACAGGGATGTTAAAAAAAGACAAGATAGGGCATTGGTAAGACAACAGAGCAGCACTGAAGAGGTGGGTGAGGGGGGAGAGGGGACGGACAGTGATACATATCCATGTCCGACCATCCAGATTTAGGTTTCTCATAGATTACACAAAACCACTTGAAGCAAATATCAAAATGGTATCTTCTAAAGCACACACGGCCGATTTTGTTCCCCAGTCAGAGCTTATGCTGCACCTCTAATGACCTCATCATCGACGGGATGTTAAGCACTAATCTTCATTTCTTCGTCTCAAGCCCACCCGTTTTCTTCAAACAGCACAGTGTGTGTAAAAAAAATTAAAAAAAAAAAATATCTGCAAAGAGTCAATTAATGAAAGTCGAACTTACGCATCGGACCCGTCAGAAATTTCAAGCCTTTATCTTAAATGCTTTACATGTAAGACCTTGGGCTATGTTTTACGATTTCATTAGGGATCAAAGTTTCATTGATCCCTCAAAAATGTTAAACGTGCTCTCCACCGGAAGAACTACAAAGATCATGACTGAAGCCAAACTCATCCCATACCTTCAGGGTATGTCTGGAGTTGCCGCATTCACCGCTGTTGTTTTGTTGCGTCGTTGTTTACCTAGAACTGTCGAATCGGGAGACGCGAAGACGGAGTCTTTAACAAACAATCACAAAAAAAGAAAGGCATCGCGTCACATCAGGCGATCTCTGATCTAAAGGTGCAATGCGAAGTCCGTACGGCTATTACGAACGATGCATCGTCGAGGCAGCTGGTTGTTGACAAATCCGCTTACAATTAGATGCCCGTTCGATGTTGCTCCACCTGCTGAATATTGAAATCTTCGACATGATGTCCCAGTTGTGAAGAAAACATGATCTCCAACATATACAGGTAAGTGATTGGCATAACAGTCTTTTCCACAAAAAAGAAGGAACGGTAAACTTTTCTTGGGAAAGTTTCCTTCGTGCTCGACTGTCGTATGTGGCGTCTGTGGTCCCCATATTCTTAAATTGTAGCATTTCATTTCTCCACATAAATAGAACGTATCCTCATCACTCAATACTAAATCTGAAAGGAAACTGTCTTCCGTCTCCTCACCTATTTTCACAAAAGCTCTACAAGATGATCGGTACCATGAAAGGCTCGTATATCTACGTGTACATACAAACTTCACAAGCTACTGTATGGTGCATGGCGGAGGGTAACTTGTACTACTACAAGTCATTTCCTATCCTGTTCCACTCGATTACAGACCAAGGGAAAAACGACCGTCCACATGCCTCCGCATGAGCCCTATTTTGTGTTATGTGGCTCTTACGCAAAATGTACGTTGGCGGTAGTAGTATCGTTCAGTAGGCTGTCGGAAATGACGGTTCTCTGAATATTCTCAATAGTGTTTCGGGAAAAGAACGTCGTCTTCGCTCCAGGAATTCGCATTTGGATTCACGTAGCATCCTCGCAATGCTCGCGTCTTATCAAACACACGGGTAACAAACCTAACAACCAGCGTCTGAATTGATTCGATGTCTTCCATTAATTCGACCTGACGACTCGAGCAGTACTCAAGAAGCAATCGCACTACTTTTCTACACGCCTTTTCCTTTATAGATGAATCACATTTTGTTAGAATTCTTCCAGTAAGGCAACGTCGACATTTCGCGTTACCTACTAGCGCCCTTGCGTGCTCGTTCCACTTCACATCTCCCGGCAACGTTACGCCTAGATGTGTAATCGACGTGATGTCCCAAGAAGTATACTGCCAATGCTGTATTCGAACGTTACGGCACTGTTTTTCCTACTCAGCTGCATTAACTTAATTTTTTCTTCATTTGTAGCAAGCTGTCATTCATCACGCAAAATAGCAATTTTGTATAAGCCATCTTGTATCGTCCTATAGTAGCGCATCTTTGGCACCTTCCGGTACATCACAGCATCATCAGCAAACAGTTCACACTATCTGTCAGATCGTTTATGTAATAGAGAGTAAGAGGCATTCTGTCACATTCCTCTGGGGCACTCCTGTCGAGACTCACGTCTCTGAACACTCGCCGTCGAGGACAACTTACTCGGTTCTACTATTTAGGACGTCTTTGAGCCAGTCACATATCTGGAACCTATACCCTGGGCTCGTACCCTTGTAAACTGGCTGCAGTGTGGCAACCTATAATTGTAGCAACTGAATCATGTAGGGTTTGAAACACAACGTCACCGCTAAATGCGTCAGACAGCTCTCGGCTGACATTGCGTGCAAAAATTCAGTTGAAAGTGTTCTACACCTTGAACGAGCATAGGGGGCGATCCTTACACAAACAATCAGTCTTTGAACCTGCTGTTGCTGTCATAGAATGTTTTGTGCTGTAGGAGGTACAGTGCGAGACTATCGATCAAAATCACGCCAAGGAGTTGCAGTTACAGTACACTATATGAAATGCAGAACACAAAAGTGCCTTTTATTGCTGTATTTTCGCCATGTCGACCCGATGCACATTGGGTGATAAATGAGCGAGCCAGCTTCATGGGGGAGGCCCCGGGGGGCAAGCACGCTGTTCAGCAACTTAAAACAGCCTTCAAGATATAATATCTGTTTTGATGCACGAGTTAAAATTCACCCCAAGTTTCTATCTTAATCCATGTAGAAGGTATGGTGTAGTGAAATCAGATATGCCTTTTTTAAAACATCCTGTACTTCAGCGTAGCTGCTAAGATTGTACTGTAAGCACAGAAGTGGACAAGTGTTGTTTACTGAGTAACAACGAGGGGTAAAGCCCCCTGTGTTTTGGACCCGGGAATGAGTAGTTGCACAGGGCCGCCTCTCGCAGATAAGAGAGTATGAGCTCCTCGCTTTGCCACGCGTTACGTGGGCCCCCGCAGGACATGGTAAGTTTGCAGCCACTTCCTCCGGGGATCCTCTCCGAACTTCGAGAAACAACTCGCGGGTTCCAGTTTAGATAATACGCTCGCCATTCCGTCTATTTACCGAGTCCTTTTTGACGTCTAATAGGCACATTCATCAAAAAAATTGTCATTCTCAATAGATAAAACGTACTTACCGAATATCATCGCCTCCAGCCTTGATAATGCGTCACCTCGGCGAGGAAAACAATCCACAAGTTTCATCCGGGTTATCATCATATATCCAGCTGAACGCTCTGATCCATTATCATTTCCCGTAGAGCTACCAAATTGCAAGGATGCTGACTGCTACGTTTCGCTGGCTGCTCCAAATAGTTCCAGACACTTTCTATAGTGTTCAGATTGGCCAATTTAGCGCGCTACTCGAAGTATGATAGAGCGCTCGAGTGTCTGTCAAACCAGTGACGGATGTGTGCAGTGAACACGGCTGCAGTCACCTTGGAAGATGGGAGTGTCCACAGCACACACATCATGAAGATGTAGAAAAAGGGGAGACATTTCGTAATAGAGAAATTTCAGATGAACGTCCTGTTTATGGTAACCAGAGTTATTGGACCGAATCGTGCCACGAAACACAATCTTGAAATATCGCACAACCTCCGACCAAAGCTACGCCCTCAATACAGTGCAGGTTAAACGCTTCATAGGCTGCCGTTCCAATCGGCACCTTATATCAACTGAAAAAAGCAACTCTTATGGTTACATTACCCGCCTCCGGTCAGCTGACGTCCAGTTTCTATGTTATTTGGCCTTCCGAAGAGGTGCAATTTATTTTTGGCTGTGAGCAATGGCCTCTTGCGAGATACCCACCTCAAATGCCCATTAATACAATTTCCTTCGAAATGTTCTCTCCGAAAGTGGTTAACACGAATAGGCATGCCCTGATTGCAGCAATTCCTGTCAATTGTCATTGTCGAGTCGCAACACTCCGGTTCCTGTTGGTTAGTATACTTTTTACGGCCAGCTGAGTAGGAGTACGCCATTGCTTGTAGGCATGTTGGACAGTCCGTGTTGATACACCAGCACACCAGGCAGTTCCATTCAAGTACTGGTCATGCGCACGTCCAAATTCGATAGCTTCTTTCTGCGATACCATCACGTCGACATATGTTGCTGCGCTGATTCCTTAGAACTCGTGTACACCGTGTGGCCGTGATTCACGACAGCCGTGAAAATTCACACGGCGTCTAGTGTTAGTTCTACACCATCTAAAGCGTCCGGAGTGCTCACTGAAGGAGGGGAAGGGGGGGGGGATACTAAGACATCATCCTGTGAGTTGTTTCATGTGGGACTATCGTTTATTATAGAGTAGACAATGTTTTCTTCTATTCGTGTGTGTATGTATTGTAGAGGTTTTGTCAACTAACAGTGCAAGTGGTATGTATGACTGCATGGTGTCTGTTCCTTAGGACATGTCCGACACACATTTTCACTCTTCGCCGCTGATTCCACATAAAGTCCTGTGCAGCTGGTATCATTAGTTCCTTCCCATTCCTTTTCTTTCTCCCCCTTCCACCTTTAATTTGCATAATAGCGAGTGATACGCTTACATATACGCTATCTGATAAAATGAGTCGGTAAATCTACCTGAAATTGTGTAACTATGTCCCAATTAACTTTTAATAAAATAATTACAAATTATAAGCTGTATGCTGAAGAAGGTATCCTGCGAAATTCTGTACTGTTCAATGCAGTGAACAGCTTTACAATGGGTCGCGTCACAGTACGTGTCCTGCAATACTAACACACAGAACTAAGAAATTAAAAGTCCTGTATAAAATTTCAAACCGGACTTTGAAAGAATAAGTGTCCAAAGTGCTCTATAAATTTACCTACCCAAACTAAGCAAAATTCTGAACGTTAAACCACACGCATGCGAACGCGTAACACTGTACTGTAAGAGTAAGAATATCTGAGAAGAGATGTGAGATCTAAACTAAACTTTAACTGAGCTGACCCTGATGATAGTTTTGAAATGCAATGCTTAGCTGTCAATAATCTGGTTTTGCCCTAACAATGATTTTAAACAGGTCCTAACAAACTTTCGTGACTTACCTTTCAACGAAAACAGAAACTCGGAAGTGAAGAATATCACAGTGCAGTGCAGCAGGAAATCAGCTAAAAAAAACCTCGCTCAAGTGCAATCCAAGGAAAAGCAGCTATGGTAAACACATCACACTTTAAGCTTTGAGTAGCTGTGTTCGCTAAGTGCAATGCGGTGACACACCGTCACAGAATAAAACTTGAATGAGCGAATGGTGAAAGAAATTAAACTTAACGAGTTATATAGAGGAGACTAACATTTAGAAACTGTATTGTGAGACTCACTTTTAACTATCACAACAATCCTTACAAAATTTACTTCTTATGAAAAAGTATAATTCTGCCATGTAATTCGTTAATGAAATGGTAAAGGACTGGTGAATCTACGAGTTCAAGCCATGTGAGCAGATAATTTTGCTTAATCTCGTCTCGACACTGTAGCTCTCCTGCGAACTTCTTCTGCAGTGCTAGTCCTGCAAGGTTCGCGTCTGTGAAGTCTGGAAGGTAAGAGACGAGGTACGGGTGGAAGTAAAGCTGTGAGGAAGGGACGTGCGTGAGTCGTGCTTGGGTATCTCGGTCGGTACAGCACCTGTCAGCAAAAGGCAAAAGTCCTGAGTTCAGCCTCGGTCTGACGCACAGTTTTAATCTACCAGGAAGTTCCATATCAGAGCACAATCCTCTGCAGAGTGAAAGTTTCATTCTGGTACTCGCCTGTGTTAGTACTATTCGAGAAATTTACGTGAAGACGCTGCGTTTCACAAGTCTGTTGTCATCAGTAAGGCAAACACACCACCATACTCTAGCGTAAAAGATTTTACTAAAGGCCACGAGGGTGGCTATTATAGAGGACTTAAAAATCACGACTTTTCTTTTTTTTAATGACTACCCTTCCTATCCTCAGATTCGTTTCATTTTATCAAAGAGTGACTTTTCCATTTAAAAATCTATACAAACGGTGTTGAATGGAACACCAAAGCACGTACACAAAAGGTGTAAGTAGGGTCGGTATTAGCTAACAATAATATTTTGTAACAGAGCTAGCATATATGTTTGCATTGTTTGGTCCAATGCAGTCATGGCTCATGTAGAGTGTTCCGCGTTTCTACCTATCAATATTGCTATTGCTTTCTCAGGAGATACGGTAGCTTCTGCTCGTTCTTCTTCGGCTCATACTATAGGTCAATGAGCTTGCAGCTAAAAACGCGAACAACACGCATCAGGAGAACATTTGTTCTTACATTAATTCCTAATGGACTCTGTGTGCCTTCAGCCACATCACTGTTCGTTAAGACATATTTAGCCCTTATGGGAGCTTAGGTCACTTGCCACTATTCTGGGTAACTGATCGTAGCAAAAATATCACACATCGTGGACCTGAGTTTGGATCGGCGTGTACAGTGTTCAAATAACTTACGGGAACGCAGCCAGGTGACGTCACCGAGAGCCGCCGATATTTCGACAGGAGCGCGCCCTGTCATATCCGACGCAAAACTGCAGCAAGTAAGCGCAGCACAAACCAACATAAAACATTCCGAAAAAGGTAAAACTCTCTCTCTCTCTCTCTCTCTCTCTCTCTCTCTCTCTCTCTCTCTCTCTCTCTCCTCGAGATGGCTGGGTGTTTGTGTTGTCCTCATCATTTCATCTTCATTCATGCAGGTGGTAAGATTGGATTGAGAAAAGGTTGGGAATTTGTACGGGCGTTGATAACCGCGCAGTTGAGCGCCCCACAAACCAAACATCATCACCGCCATCATCATCATCTCTCTCAACAGTCGTGCCACCACACAATCAAAGACGACCGGCGCCACCAGAGGATATCGATAGTGCGTATTACTAAACAACGGCTGACGTAGCACTAAGCCTGTCGCTCTATTTTTTGAGAAGGGAGAGAGCAGGATTCCACGTAGACTTTAAGCAAAAACCTCCATGTATGTTTACAAGGCTACTTGCTAATTTAATTTCAATGCTTCTGTAATAACACTATCCTAATAGCTGGAAGTGCATGCCAGAATCTCCGTGTTATATTCCATAGGATAACGGGCGCCAAGACAGTGTTCTGCAATAGCAGACTTGCTAGGCTATTGTAAGCGTGTTTGACTATTGTGCTCAGTACACTGGTCTTCCGCTGTCCTGAAAGTCTGATCAATTTACGACATGCCACATAAGGTCTCCCTCTTCACTGGTGTTCCTCTATCTGATTCCTTAATGCTAATTGAGGTTAGCATTGGTGTTGAATTAACGAACCTATTTCGACAAGTGTTGACCTCCACTTAGTTTTTATTAAATGACCAGTACCGTGAGCAGACAAATGGAGTAGCGATGGGAAGTTTTGTAGACGGTACTTCTGTTGTTTGGCCCTTTGCCAGTGGGAATTTAAACGCCTTTATAGAACACCTGAATTCAGTCCACGCAAATATTCGTTTCACAGTGAACGTGGAAAAAAATGGTTGCCTTCCCTTCTGTGATGTTTTGGTCAGGAGGAAGGACGATGGAACGTTGCGACAAGCTGTTATAGGAAGCCTAGTCACACTCACTTTTATCTACGCGCTGATAGTTGTCACCATCTGATTCAGCGTGAAGGGTACTTCAATTCTTGTTTCACAAGGCTCACGTCATTTCAAATCCTGAGAGTTTATCAGGTGAATTAACCCACCATGAGGTCACCTTCCGTCAGAATGGATATAGTGAAAGACTAATCAGACGTGCGTTGCGCTACCTGCCGACAGTAAACCTTGTGAGTGATGATAATCTCGAGCTAGCGTCAAGGTCTACGAACTTCATGCTCTACACAGGGACTATTTCCAATAAGACTGGTCTTATTTTTGCGGAAATATGATGCAAAATGTATTTTCTTATCCTTATCTAAGATTAGGGTCCTTTTATGTTCTGTTAAGGATAATTTTGGCTCGCGTGAGGCGGGTGTCTATCATATTTCTTGCAGCTGTTGCATGTCATATATTGGTCAGATTACCAGGACCGTGGAGGACCGGTGTACTGAGCACAAGCGCCACACAAGCTTACAACAGCCTGGTAAATAGGCTATCGCAGAAAACTGTCCTGGCACCGCCTATGGAATGTAACAACACAGATTCTGGCATGCGCTTCCAGCAATTGGGGTTATGTTATTAAAGAAGCAGTTGAAATTACATTAGCAAGTAACCTTTCAAACACAGATGGAGATTTTTGCTTAAATTATGCGGTGTTAATGCTACCGCAGTCGTAGTTAAGTAATTTTTACTATAGATAACGTGTGGCGTCCGCCATCTTTGGTTGTGTGGTGGGTGGCGCTAGTGTATACTGTGTGTGCGTACACACACACACACTCACACACACACACACAATAACAAGCCAAAACATTATGAGCACAGCCCACTGCGCTGTTGGGTGTCACCTGGTGCCGTTGCGGGTAGGAGATACGGTAACAGAAGTATGTAAGCGGAGCGGACACGGACGGGAAATCATCCCAGCGGCGATACGGCCTGCAAACGGGGAGAATCCGTGAGAGATAAGCGACTGCGATAAATGGCACATTATTATTAATCAGAGCCAGTCAACGAGTATCTCGAAAACAGAGAAGTTGATCGAATGTTCACGTGCTACTGTGCAGCGCACCACAGACGCAGGCAGGTGGAAGCAGTATTATGCTATGGGAGACGTTCCCATGCGCTTGAATGGGACCTGTGGTAGAATCGAAGACAAGCTGACAGTTGCGAGCCAGATACATCCCTTCATGCTTGATGTCTTCCCCGACGGCGATGTCATCTTTTAGCAGCATAATTGTTCGTGTCTCGGAACAAGAACCGTGCTACAGTGGTTTGGTTAGCATTATAGTGAACTCACGTTGATATCTCGGCGACCAGATTCGACTGATGTAAATCCTGTGGATCCCATCATTATCAAGCGCTAAATGGTTGGATGTCCAGCACTCTTTACAGAACGTGGGGTTCGGAGGCTTGTCTGCTCTGTAAAGTGATGGTGATCTGTGGCCGAAAGAGCAGAATGCTGGTGTGCACTCAAGTGTTTCGGAGCACACCGTCCATCGTCCATTGTTGAACACGGAGCTCCACAGAAGACCACACCTACGTGTTCACATGTTGACCCAACGACATCGTCAGTTACAATTGCAGTGAGCACGGGACCATCGGGATTCGATCGACGATCAGTGGAAACGTGTCGGCTGTTTGACTGAATATTATTTTTGCTATACTAGGTCGATGGTCATCTCCACAAACGCCGTCGTCGAGGTGAACAACGGCTCGAAAGATGCAGCGTAGCCGGCCGCTGTGACCGAGCAGTTCTAGGCGCTTCAGTCCGGAACCACGCGGCTGCTACAATCGCAGGTTCGAATCCTGCCTCGGGCATGGATGTGTGTGATGTCCTTAGGTTAGTTAGTTAGGTTTACGTAGTTCTAAGTCTAGGGGAGTGATGACCTCAGATGTTAAGTCCCATAGTGCTTAGAGCTATTTGAACCATTTCTTGCGGAGCACCACGGACGCAGGCTGAGGGAAGCAGTATTATGCTATGGGAGACTTTCCCGGTGGTAGAATCGAAGACAAGCTGACAGCTGCGAACCAGATACATCCCTTTATGCTTGATGTCTTCCCCGACGGCGATGTCATCTTTCAGCAGTATAATGGCCAGAACCGTGCTACAGTGGTTTGAGTAGCATTATAGTGAACTCACGATGATATCTCGGCGACCAGATTCGACTGATGTAAATCCTACGGAACCCATAATTATCGAGCGCAATCACCACGTACGCATACCAGCGACCGGTTATTAATGCTAATTACATGACCTGTACGTAGACATTTGATGTCACACACCTCTTCAAACCTACAAACGAACTGTAGCATCCCTGATACAGAGAATCAGTGATTTATTTCCTTCCAAAGATGGACAGAAAAGCTATTATGCGGGTGATCATAATGTTTTAGCTCATCATCATCGAATATTTCCGGAATTGCTCTGCAAACCGATGTTTTAAATTCCCTTGCACAGCGCTTACTTGCTGCAGTTTTGCCTTGAAAATAACAGGTCACCTGTCGAAATAGCGGCGATTGTCGACTACGTCATTCCCGTAAGTTATCTGAACATATACATTTTTTAGTATTCTCCTAACGTTGGTTTACAACTACAGATTGAATAGGAATTAGAAAGAATCTACGCTGTTTCCTCGGGCATTTAGTGGGGAAAGGAAGGCCTGCCATTGACAGAGTCAAAAGCAGTGGTAGGCTGCAATTTGATACGGCGAGCAGGTGACTAGCGCTTTTTTTTTCTTCATCTCGCCGCGGGCCACACACGGACCCGGCGAAGTGGCGATTCTGCGGTCTGCGGCTGGTGCGGCGCTGGATCTGTTCAAGCTTATAAGAGCCAGCCGGTGACACCAATACTTTGACGCGCGCTGCGCTGCCGCCGAACTCGCCAATATTATAGCTCGCGGTCGCCGGGACAGAGTGCTACCGGAGATGCATACACAACACAATCAACGATACAAAATGATCCACTGTATCAAGCAATCTAACTAACCGGATATTTATTCTTTTTCTGTCTTTTTCAGACTTTCAGAACTGAAGTGCGTACTCTCAGATGATTTATTAAAGTAGCTGAGACCACTGGGATCAAGAGGACTTTACGCCACATAGCTTGAATTGAAGAATCTACTGAGTCAATAACGGGACGTTTGATATGAAAGGTTGGCACATTTCACTGACGCATCAGTTGACTGAAATATTCGAAATAGCTTCGACTGGATAATTTATGAAGAATGGCAAAGCTCCTTCAGTGGCTAACATCCCAGCGGAAATGATCAAAGCCGCAAGACCTATCTTAATTCAGTGGCTGTATAGAATAATGAGAGTAGTATGGACATTTGGGAAGATTCTTGGTGATTGGAGAAAGGCAATTATTGTAGCTATCATCAAGAATGGTAATAAGGTGATCTGCGAGAATTACAGAGGAATAGCGCTACTGTTCCATTACATGAAGATTTTTGAAAACAACATTGTACAGAAAATCTTAGCTTCCCTGCACTTCCTATTTGTTTCATTCCTCAGCGACTTGTATTTCTGAATTCAGGAATTTCCTTGAACATTTTTGTACCGTCTTCTTTCATCGATTAACTGAAGTATTTTTTCTGTTATCCATTGTTTCTTCGCCGTTACCTTCTTTGTACCTATGTTTTTCTTTTCAAATTCTGTGACTGCCCTTTTTAGAGATTTCCATTCCTCTTCAACTGTACTGCCTACTGAGCTATTCCTTATTACTGTGTTTATATCCTTAGAGAACTTGAAGCGTATCTCGTCATTCCTAAGTACTTCCGCATCCCACTTCTGTGAGTATTGATTCTTCGTGACTAATCTCTTAAACTTCAGCATATTCTCCATCATTACTACATTATGATCTGAATCTATATCTGCTCCTGGGTATGTCTTACAATCCAATATCTGACTTCGGAATCTCTATCAGACCGTGATGCAATGTATCTGAAATCTTCCCGTATCACCCAGCTTTTTCCAAGTATACCTCTTCCACCTGTGATTCTTGAGCAGAGTATTCGCTATTACTAGCTGAAATTTATTACGGAACTCAATTAGCCTTTCTACTCTCTCATTACTTGTCCCTAGGCCATATTCTCCTGAAACCTTTTCTTCTACCCCTTCCTCTACAACTGCTTTTCAGTCCCCCATGACCATAAGATTTTCATCTCCCTTCACGTACTGTATTATCCTTTAAATATCCTTATATATTTACTCTTTCTCTTCATCTTCAGCTTGCGATGTCGGCATGTCTACCTGAACTATCGTTGTCGGTGTTGGTTTGCTGTCGATTCTGATAAGAAAAATGCTATCACTGAGCTGTTCACACTAACACATTCTCTGCCCTACCTTCCTATTCATAAAGAATCCTAGTCCCGTTATACCATTTTCTGTTGCTGTTGATATTACCCTATGCTCATCTGACCAGAAATCCTTCTCTTCTTTCCATTTCACTTCGCTGATCCATGCTGTACCTACATTGAGCCTTTGTATTTCCATTTTCAGATTTTGTAGCTTTCGTACCACGTTCAAGCTTTTGACATTTCACGCCCCGACTTTATGAACTTTATCCTTTCGTTGGTTGTTCAATCTTTTTCTCGTGGTCACTTCCCCCATGGCAGCCCCTCCCGGAGATTCGAATGGGGGACAATTCCAGTATCTTTTGCCAATGGAGATATCACCACGACACTTTTTCGGTTAAAGATCGCATGTCCTGTGGACGCACGTTATGAATCTGTAATGCAGTGCTTTCCATTGCCTTCTGAATCCTCCATGCCGTTGGTCATTGCTGATTATTTCGCCTTTAGGGACAGTTTTCCACCCCAAGGACAAGAGAGTGCCTTAAACCAACCTTTGTCTGCTCCTCCGCCCTCTACTTGGCTATACTGGTGTTGTAACTCCAGGCTAGGAATTTTACATCCCCACTTCCCCATGCCGACCATATGCCACTGATGGTTCCATTAGAGTTTGCAAGGAGTCCTTCCCGACAAGTACAACGGTACTAGCGTGCGTTAGAAACTTTGGCTACGGGACAAACTATAAGTGAAAGACATGATTTTAAGAATAAAAAATGTCTAAATGTCGTATGGCATCGTTAGCTGGGATATCCCTGGGGAGGATTCAGTCGCCTATCGAAAATGGTGTTCTTCCTTCGCGCACATTGGCCTCTTTCAGACTGTAGGTCAGAGTAGTAGACGCATTTGTAGTATGGTGTTGCGTTTGTGTTGTGTAGTGATAAGAGAAGGGAGAGGGTGAAACCCGATGCAAAACACATAGGCGCCTCCTCTCGAATAGCACCCATGGGGGTCTCCGAGCTTAGAGTCCCCATACTTCGGACGGACCGCCATCATTATTGTCACATGTCCTCACTTCATGAGACACTGCAGAGAAGTTTGGGATTTAATTCAGAATATTACTGCAAAAGCTGATGATCAAGAAAATTATACAAACACCTTTTCTCCCCCTCCTAGCGAAATACTGGCAGTGAAAATCTCATCCACCACCAGGATTAGCGTTTAATGAACAGACTCGTCGTAATGAAATGAATGTTGTGCAAGGTGGGGCAAATAAAAGTGGGCTGGAGAACAGAGTTTCGGGTACAGAGAAACACAGCACAGGAAAGGAAATACATTACTAACCTGACCATAGCAGATGTTGAAAGTGACCACCATTCAACTCTTGGCACTTTTGGGGCCCGGTCAACATATTGCTGAAGGCGATAGAAACTGGACCGCTGGAATTGCTGCAGCCTCATCAAAAATGTTCTACTGCAGTTTTTGAAGACTACGAGGATTGTTGCGATACACCTTAGACTTGAGGGCTCCCCACACAAAGTAATCGCACACTGACAGATCAGGTGACCTGGGTGGACAGTTAGGGCCGCGACCGGATAGACCTTTGCTGGCGATTCTGTCAGGCGTGAAGTTTTGTGTAAATGTGCTCTGCATGGGCAATTGCCCCATCATGTTGGAAGTAACTGCGTGGCACGAGATGTGATCAGCGCTTCCAGGCCACTTTTATTTACCCCACCCTGTAGTTTTATGTTTCGTGAAGTCGGAATGAATAAGAGAAAACATTTGACGAAATATAAAAACATGCGAAACGAATTACTTTTGAAACCATAAACAGTTTACTTACCAAATTAACATCTGTCTAAATTTTTTGACTGCTTATACGTACTTAGACTCTCGATTATACCAAAATCTTTGCGGAAGCCCATATGAAGAAAGTGACAAAATTTCGAATTATCTAAAGAAACAATCCTAATGCACAAAGATTTAATTCGTCTATCACGACCGAGTAGACAATATGTAGATAATAATGATTACACAAGCAGAAATAGTTTCATTAAGAAGAAACACTTATGTTCACCAGACAAAATTCACACAGTATGTTTCTGAGGCGTGTAATCAGTGAGCATAAAATTCAATAAACAGAAGAACTGTAATCAACACCACAGTCAACGATGTAAAAAACATGACATGTTTTCTGTTACACTGCGTAGAAAGAGTCGTGTTGTAGAATGCAAACCAGTGAAATTAGATTCTTTCGTCGTTCACATTTTGTACTTATTACCTCGCTGTTTGTAAGCGTCATTACTTAACGCTCTGCAGAATTATGTATGTAGATTGTAAACTTGATAGCTCTCGAGCGAAACACGCACAAAGAACACAACAGACGAGCTCTCGTACAGAAAAACCACGTTAACGAGGGGTGTATTTCACGCCCTACTGTCGCTGACGTTATCATCATGAAAACTGAAAGCTTATTAAAAGAAACTGCCGAATACTCGCACTCTTTAGGAAGTAGCGGAGGACACACGATAGCTTTTTTTTTTCTTTTTTTCCTCCGGTTGCTCGCAAAATTAAAACCACAGTGGAAATCCGGTAAAACTTTGATCAGATGTGTTGCGCAGTGTCTCTCGTACGGACGTCACTCTTTTCAGTTCTGAGCGCGCAGTGGGCACTTTAAGATGCCTAGAAAGTAGTGTCTCCCTCCTGCTGAGCGGTTTCGCCTGATTTCATTCAGTCCACATAACGCAACTGTCATGCATTTTCTTCTTCATGACAGATTTTGGCCGCATGCTGCAGGTGCAACGAGGACACTCCCACTTCGTTCTTGATGGGAAGTGATCGATCATCCACCATACAGCCCGAACTTGGCACCCTTTGATTTTTATCTTTCCGCTCACATGACCCACAGGTTATGAGGACAGCATTTTGGAACAGACAACGAGCTGCAGACCAGCGTATGGAATTAGTACGAATCACAGGTGATTGCCTTTTATAACGAGGTTATTAGAAAGTTGGCACCAAGTTACGACAAAACGTCTAAGTTGGATCGGCGACTATGCAGAGAAGTAACTGGAAGATGTAGCTAAATGTTTGCAAATAAAATATATTTGATTTTTACTGTGGTTTCCATTTCGCGACAATTCGGAGACTGAAAACAGAAATAGCCCTCGTACTTCTGACGAACTGCAGGTAACTACACAACGAAATAAAGAAAAACCAACGAGTGGAAGAAAAAGCAATTTATAAACGTTACAAATTCAATGGGCGTTTCAAGAAAAAACATACATAACCTTACAATAAGTTCTCACTAAAATTTGTTCAGAGCTAGGGGCGATGAAAAATAGACAAAGATTATAATAAAGGTCATAATGGAAGAATTGTGGCGAACATAGAAATATGGAGGAGAGAGTTGGAAGAATTCAGTAGAAGATGAAGGCAGGGGGAGAGCAGACAAAACAAAAGCCAAAAGAAAAGACAGAATACCCTATCTAGAAAAACACCTTAAAATTATAAGGATTGGGCTGGCTGTAGGTTTTTTATCCATTCCAGGAATTATCTCGGCAGCCATTTCTTCAAATGGTTCAAATGGCTCTGAGCACTATGGGACTTAACAGCTGAGGTCATCAGTCCCCTAGAACTTAGAACTACTTAAACCTAACTAACCTAAGGACATAACACACTTCCATGCCCGAGGCAGGATTCGAACCTGCGACCGTAGCGATCGCGCGGTTCCAGACTGAAGCGCCTAGAACCGCTCGGCCACACCGGACGGCCATAATTTCTTCAATGAAAGCCGTAGGCCACCACGTTTATGAAGGTGACCTACCAACACGTCTTTTAAGTCCTCCTTTCTCTTCATTCTAGTACGTTTGATAGAGATTTTGAACTTTCGAGCAATAATAAACATGAAACATCGACAGAGGTTTGTACGCCATCCTCTTTTCTGTTTTTGTACATAATTCTCGCAATAAATCGAAGTCTCCCACCATTAGCATGATTACCAGGAAAATATCAGTGGCAAGCATTTAGGTTTTCTTCACATTCTAGGAGACATCAGAATTTCACCAGATATACTCTTGAAATATGATGATAGCAGATGCTGAGAATCCACTGGGTAGTGATGTTAGATGAACCCAAGGTGCAAGCGCATTTAATTTTCGCAGCAAATCTATCGGTTAATAATTTGTTTTGTTACTAACACTAATACGGCTTCACAAGATACCGAATCACGTTTTGACTACCAATCTACGAGATATATACGGAAAATAAAGGATTAAAGCCGTGCAATGGTAGATATCGTTACAAGAAAACTAGATGCTTCATTACTCTTCAAACGAATGATAATCAAGAGGAATGAGGTACGTTCATCAATATACCACAAGGGTGAACGATATCCATTATAATTATACTGATAGTTCTTTTTCTAGGGTTGTACTCTAAGGCATTGGCCCCTTACCTACCTTGCACTTATCGCAAATACGTCGCCCAGTGCAAAGTCGCAAGAGGCTGGAAGAAATCGCAGGTGACGCCTGTAGATAAGAAGGTTAAAAGAACGGACCCGCAAAATTACAGACCAGTATCCCTAACTTCGGTTTGCTGCAGAATTCCTTAACATGTTCTCGGTTCGAAAGTCATAAATTTTATTGAGACTGAGAAGCTCATGTTCACGAATCAGGGTGGTTTTAGACTTGCCCTTTTCGCACATGACAGTCTGTTAACTATGACTGAGGGCAACAGAGAGATTCCACATATCTCTATTTCCGGAAAGCATTTGACACGGCGCCCCTTCGCAGGCTGTTAAAGAAGGTATGAGCGTGTGGAACCGGTTCACAGATATGTGAGTGGCTCGAAGAACCCCGTATGCTGTCCTCGAAGGGCGAATGTTCATCAAAGACAAGGGTATCGTCAGTAGTGTCTCAGGAAAGGGTGATAGGTCCACTGTTGTTCTCCACATACATAAATGCGCCACGCGGAGTGGCCGCGCGGTTAGAGGCGCCATGTCACGGATTGCGCGGCCCCTCCCGCCGGAGGTTCGAGTCCTCCCTCGGAAATGGGTGTGTGTATTGTTCTTAGCATAAGTTAGTTTAAGTAGTGTGTAAGTCTAGGGACGGATGACCTTAGCAGTTTGGTCCCTTAGGAATTCACACACACACACACACACACACACACACACACACACACACACACACACACTCACATTTGAACATAAATGATTTGGCGGACAGGGTGGGCAGCAATCTGCTGTTGTTTGCGGACGAAGCTGTGGTGTACGGCATGGTGTCGAAGTTGGGTGACTCTAGAAGGGTACAAGGTAACTTTAAAAAAATTTCTAGTTGGGTGATGAACGGCAGATAGCTCTAAAAGTAGAAAAACGTTAAGGCGGATGAGTAGGAAAAACAAACCTGTAATGTTCGTATACAGGATCAGTAGTGTACTGCTTCACACTGTCAAGTCGTTTAAATATCTGGGCGTAACGCTGCAAACCGATATGAGATGGGACGAGCTTGTGAGAACTGTGGTAGGAAAGGCGAATGTCGATTTCGATTTATCGGAAGAATTCTAACAGAGTGTGGTTCATCTGTAAAGGAGATCTCTTATAAGACTCTAGTGTGACCCATTGTTGAGTTTTGCTCGAGTGTTTGAGATACGTACCAAGTCTAAAGGAAGACATCGAAGCAATTCAGAGGCGAACGGCTAGATCTGCTACCAGTAGGTTTGAACAACACGCAAGTGTTACGGAGGTGCTTCGGGAACACAAATGGGAATCTCTGGAGGGAATGCAGCGTTCTTTTTGAGGATCACTATTGACGAAGTTAGAGAACCAGTATGTGAAGCTGAGCGCCGAATGATTCTACTGCCGCCAACAACCGCTGCGCGGAAGGACCACAAACTTAAGCTACGCCAATTTAGGGCTCATACGGAGGCATATAGATAGTCGTTTTTCCCTCGCTCTATTTGCGAATGGATCTGAGAAAGAAGTGGATAGTGGTACTGGGTATGCTCCGCCAGGCGCCGTTTGGAATAGGTTTCTTTTCTAAATATTTCCTGTGTTCTTTTTAACCGTGATGATGCTGTGACAATACAAAACACAATTTTATTCAAAATATAGGGCCGGCCGGAGTGGCCGAACGGTTCTAGGCGCTGCTGTCTGGAACCGCGAGACCGCTACGGTCGCAGGTTCGAATCCTGCCTCGGGAATGGATGTGTGTGATGTCCTTAGGTTAGTTAGGTTCAAGTAGTTCTAAGTTCTAGGGGACTGATGACCACAGCAGTTAAGTCCCATAGCGCTCAGAGCCATTTGAACCATCTAAATATAGAATGTACCAATTTGGTCACAGATATACTTTCAGCTGCAGCTGGCTGGCGAATTCACCCATTGCGGTAGGCAGACGTGACATGTGGGAATGGCTCAGCAGAGCATGATGGAATAGCTCAGCAGAGCAAGGAGCAGGTCTGTTCTGTTTGTGGCGGCCATGAGAGCTACATAAATTGTATTGTAACCCTCAACAACGTTTTTTATTTAAGAAATGAGTTCAGTGTTACTGAGACTTTATTTGACCCACTTGGACCAATGGGGACCAAGCGACGACGGTGTCATCCTCTGTCAATAGTGCCATTTGGTTGCCGCATAGACGCTTTCCCGGTAGTTGTTGGCTTTCTAGATTATTTAGACGCTACTAAGCTGCTCAGTAGGCCCAACAAGGCAGAGAGCACCTCATTCCAGTCCTCCCACCATGGAAATATCCTTGGCAATACTGGTAATCGAACGAGGTCCTCCGCATAGTAGCTAGACATTCTGACCAATGAGCTATGGAGGCGGGCTATTTGACCAATCGCGACAGTTACTTTCTTAAAGTTTGGTACGTCATAATAATACTTTTGTTATATATCTAAAGTCTGCATCATTTAGCAGTGAACCTTAGCGTGCAGTGATGAAAGGCAACGATAAACGCGGTAGTGCTATTACTCCTCGGTGTATCCTTTTGTTTGTAACGTGAGAAGAGACTGGCTGAAAGAAATAAAATCGCAGTGATAGAACAGAAAAAGACATGTTCAGAGCTACATGCAGATGACAAAAATATTGCCATTATGTGTTCGTGGCTTTCTGACAAACAATGGAATAATCTTCGACTTCCTAAGCGTATTTCTGTTCTCATTTAGGAATATACGAGACTGTCAGTTAAAATATGAACGCGGCGAAACTTCATCTAGAGGAAGTAGGTAGGTACAGGGGTTGGACGAAAATACGGAAATACCTGGAGGAACGCATGCATGAATGCAGATGCTAGCCAAGCCTTCAGGTTCCGCTGTTCTATCTGGCCACGAACAACACCTGTGCAATTCTCGTAATAGCGGGATGTGAGCTGAAGGTTCATATGAATAACAGTCAACCGCGATATCAGCCACATCCAAAGTACAGGGTGATTCAAAAAGAATACCACAACTTTAGGAATTTAAAACTCTGCATCGACAAAAGGCAGAGCTAAGCACTATCTGTCGGCGAATTAAGGGAGCTATAAAGTTTCATTTAGTTGTACATTTGTTCGCTTGAGGCGCTGTTGATTAGGCGTCAGCGTCAGTTGATGCTAAGATGGCGACCGCTCAACAGAAAGCTTTTGTGTTATTGAGTACGGCAGAAGTGAATCGACGACAGTTGTTCAGCGTGCATTTCGAACGAAGTATGGTGTTAAACCTCCTGATAGGTGGTGTATTAAACGTTGGTATAAACAGTTTACAGAGAATGAGTGTTTGTACAAAGGGAAAAGTTCTGGACGGCCGAGAACGAGTGATGAAAATGTAGCACGCATCCAGCAAGCATTTGTTCGCAGCCCAGGAAAATCGACTCGCAGAGCTAGCAGAGAGCTGCAAATTCCACAATCAACTGTATGGAGAGTCCTACTAAAAAGGTTAGTTATGAAACCTGAACGTCAACTACCCGAGGCGATGGATCGGCCGCCAGGCAGCCCGTGACAGAGCACTTCATCACTGGCCTCCAAGAAGCCCTGATCTTACCCCCTGCGATTTTTTCTTATGGGGGTATGTTAAGGATATGATGTTTCAGCCACCTCTCCCAGCCACCATTGATGATTTGAAACGAGAAATAACAGCAGCTATCCAAACTGTTACGCCTGATATGCTACAGAGAGTGTGGAACGAGTTGGAGTATCGGGTTGATATTGCTCGTGTGTCTGGAGGGGGCCATATTGAACATCTCTGAACTTGTTTTTGAGTGAAAAAAAAACCTTTTTAAATGCTCTTTGTAATGATGTATAACAGAAGGTTATATTATGTTTCTTTCATTAAATAAACATTTTTAAAGTTGTGGTATTCTTTTTGAATCACCCTGTACCTGGGGGTCACTCTAGACAGGACATTATCCTTCAAAAGACAGCTGGAAAATGTATCCAATAAAATAAGCTCACGAAACAGCCTCATTCAGAGGCTCTGCAGCGCTAACTGGGGAGCAGCAGCAGACACACTACAAACCTCTGCACTCGCCTTAATGTACTCTGCAGCCGAGTACTGTGCACCAGCGTGGTTAACCAGCAAGCATGTAAACAAGGTGGACACCCAGTCAACGCTGCTATGAGAACCATAACAGGACGCATAAAGACTACCCCACTATATTGGCTTCCAACACCTAGTCATATAGCTCCACCCTACCTGCGAAGACAGGAAGCTCTGAGGAAGGAATACACAAAAATAATGAATAACCCCCTACTTCCCATCCATGAAGATGTCCCAACTTTGGAAAGAGTACGACTCCGCTCCAGAAATCCCCTTTTAAGACTGGCCCAAAAACTGTCAGCTGCCAACTTCAGTATGGATACTAAATGGCACGAGAGCTGGAGTGATAGTGCCTCCCCTGATAACAGTGAACTTATCTATCCGTCAGAGAAACCTAAGGGCTTTGAACTTCCACGACAGCTATGGAAAAACCTACTGAGGAAAGCTTCCCAGCCCTAGCTGTGAGTGTGGGGCACCTAATCAAACAATACAGCACATCGCCCAGGACTCTGAATTAAGAGCCTACCAGGGTAGTCGGGCTGACTTCTTCAACGCCACACCGCCCTGCCTCGAATGGATCGCCGATTTCGACGTCAGATTTTGAAGACTTGTGTAACGCAAAATATCTGCTGTGATGTTACTTTTTATTGTGTTTATGTATTATATTTTATCTGAATATGTATCCTTCACTTATGTATTTTATAGTGTATTTTATCATATAATTTCATAATGTAATAAGTGTAAACCATGTGTGTAGCGCCATACGCTAAATAAATAATCTCTTAATGCGTTGCAAGTGTCAGCTGTGATCAGCACTAAAATAACATGAAGGGAGCTGCACAAGCTGGGAACTGCAGGGCGCACTGAAATTACAAAACCATTCATCAGTGAAGCAAATGCCCGTAACAGGGAAATGTTGTGCTGAAGCGATGAAGCCTGGACTGCGGAGCAACGAAAGAAAGTCACCTGGTTGGATGAGTCTCGTTTCACGCTATTTCCAACTTGAGGCCGCGTTTTCGTCCCAAGAGTGAAACACGGCGTAGGTTCGGAGACGATTTGGACAGCCGTGTTGTGGTGTTCCGTGAGCCCCATGGATACTCCGAAAGGTCCAACTACTGCAAAGGATTTTGGCAGGTCAGGTCCATGCCATGGTGCAATGTTTGTTCGGAGATGGAGATGCCGTACTCCCAGAGGACAGGGCCCCTATGCACACAGGTCGCATTGTCCACGACTAGTTCTGTGAGCGTGCGGATACATTTTCGCATCTCCCCTGGCCACCGCAGTCAGCAAACCTCATTATTATTGAGCCTTTGTGGTGGACGGAGAGAAGGGTGCGTGATGGTTATACACCTGCAATAGCTGAACTTGCCACTCTTATGCAGGAAGAATGGAAAAACATTACCTTGAAAACCATACAGGGACTGTATTTATCCATTCTGAGACGATTCTATGTTGTTTGAATGCCAATGGAGTTTCCTACAATGTATTGTATTGTATTACGGTTTGTTTTCGGTGTTTCAGTATGTTTGTTCAATCCCAGTAGGCCAATTCCCTTTCAAATGGTTCAAATGGCTCTGAGCACTATGGGACTTAACATCTGAGGTCATCAGTCGCCTAGAACTTAGAACTAATTAAACCTAACTAACCTAAGGACATCAAACACATCCATGCCCGTGACAGGATTCGAACCTGCGACCGTAGCAGTCTCGCGGTTCCGGACTGAAGCGCCTAGATGTTCGGCCACCGCGGCAGGCAATTCCCTTTCCTTAGTCCTGTTAATGCGACCGTTTTCTATCACAGTGACTGGAATGACGAACGTGTAGGCCTGACAGCTGCCGCACCTCTCTATCCTCCATTCTCCCATTGACACACGACCCTTCCGCTCAGCTGCGAGGCGATAGCGTGCCCCAGAATGTCGTATTGCATCACAGCGCGTACCTCACCGGCGCCTCCGGCTGCCGCGCGCTGTGCATTCGCAAGAGCCACGGAGCTCACCTGAGTGATGTTTCACGTCCTTCACGTTTAGCTGTGGTGAAATTCAAATCATATTACATTTGTCTCGAAAACGGATTTGTTTTTATTCGACCTGGAGACTGTCGTCATCTTCGTGAGCGAGCAAACAACTATGAAAAAGGAACAAACTCGAAGGGAGGAATGTGTAGGCTTACGGCCGCGTTTATATCGTCTTCGTGATGCACAAGGTCATGCCGATATATCTTTGATTTATCCTGTTGTTGTCTACCATTCCACTGCAACAGGCTGTGTTGGAAGACAGCACGCCGTCGCCTGGAGATTTAACGAAACCGCAAGCAGTACCTCATTAACTGCTATAAAGACAGTAAGTTCCTAATAAAAATTGTTTTTGAATCGGTCGCTGGCTTTCCAATTAAGAGGCAGTTAACTGAAAACCACGAATGGTAGCAATTAACAGAAAGTTCGTATTTTTTCTCTGTTTTCTCAGTAATTTACCCTGTATCCATTTGTGCCACATCATTCAACTGGGCTTGAGTTTTTTGATTACTCTACATTGTTGATGCCATTTTTAGAGCTTCCCCTGCGGGTAGAATATTCCATCATTTTAGACCGTGCATCCGGTTGGTTGGTTGGTTGATTTGAGAGGAGGAACCAAACAGCGAGGTCATCGGTCCCATCGGATTAGGGAAGGAAGCCGGCCGTGTCCTTGCAGAGGAACCATCGCGGCATTTCCCTGGAGCGGTTTAGGGAAATCACGGAAAACCTAAATCAGGATGGCCGGACGCGGGTTTGAACCGTCGTCGTCCCGAGTGCGAGTCCATTGTGCTAACCTCTGCACCCCCTCGCTCGGTGTGCGTCAGGAACTGGAGAACTACTTCCTCACCGATATTTCGGGTTCGAAAGTCTCCACAGTTACCTTCAAGGTGATACGGTGACTTAATTCGGAGTGTCCAAGCGTGCTTGTTTTTACGTTGAAATGCTAAAACCACGTGGTACATTGTGGAGTAAAATGCGCATTTGTCACACGTTACACTGCTGACACTACGACGTCAGTCATCGACAAAACCATTCCGTCGCCAAGGAAGGAAGGAAGGAATATTAGGATTTAACGTCCAACCGGCCGAGACGAAGGTTCTTTTGGGATCTGCGAAAGATCATGTGCTTAAGGCGGCAAGCTACAAAATTCCTTCTCAGTGATAAATGTTATATAGAGCAAATCCAGCGCACAGTACAAAGAAGGAACATCGAACACCAACAGTATACACGCTTTCTATAACCTAATAAATCTGCGGTGCCTCGTGGGATTAGCACAGCGGTCTAGGGCGCTGCAGTCATGGACTGTGCGGCTGGTCCCGGCGGAGGTTCGAGTCCTTCCTCGGGCATGGGTGTGTGTGCTTGTCCTTAGGATAATTTAGGTTAAGTAGTTTGTAAGCTTAGGGACTGATGACCTTAGCAGTTGAGTCCCATAAGATTAAAAAAAAAAAAAAAAAATCTGCAGTGGCTGAATATTGTATTTCCACTGCCCATTTCACAGAATAAGTGAAAGTTAGATTTTGCCCATAACCTAATTCTATTGGGCTTCAATGGTCGAGGAGGCCGTGAAAATACGACTGGAAGCCGAGACGAAGACTTTTATCCTCCACCCCCCCTTCCATTTTATGGAAACCACCTGTCACACCCCTGAATTCTCAAAGGAGTGTTTATTCTCATTCTTCGTTGCTTGAATTCCTTCTTTTTTTCATTTATTGTTATTTCATTCCACCTCGCCACATGTAGATGAGGTTGGAAGAGTGGATTGGCAGCGGTACAAGTAGTACCCGCTCTCCGGCCAGTAGAATTTAACATTAACCTACATGCTAAATAAAAAACACGGAGACACTTGTATCATCAGTTTCAAATAATTGAAAAGGTGACACGAACGCGAAAAATATAAATAATAGAATGCTTGTTTAAAAATTGTCTAAAAACAGGGCATTCCAAAACCTACCGTCAATTTTTATGATCAACTTCCTATCTGACAAGTTATTTGGTGCTATTGTACATTTTTAGAACGTTTCCATTTTTTGCCCCGTAAGTTTTATGTACGACTGGCACTGTCGCGCCGACTGTGTTACAAGGCGTCCAGTGAAGGAATCCCTGACTTCAGAATTAATTGTCACGAAAACTAAGATCGACAGACAAGTGCTACGAAAGGTATATTTACTGTGAAAGCTACATGAATTTTATACAGAAGTTATAAGAAGTTTCGAAATAGAAAAGCTGTACGTTGTGCAGTTCGTACAGTATTAGCGTGCGTAATTAAACTGATCCTCTGCAAGAAGTCATTGCAGACACATCACAATCTTTTCGAAATTTCCACCACTCGCAGTACGGAGGTGACCAGACGAACGACGAAATTTGTCACCTCAGCCCCTAAAGTCTCAGCCGAAATGAATTCCAAGGCCACACAAATCGCTAATCCAAGATAGTCCAGCTTGGTGGGACGATTCTGATACACAGTGACTTTCAATATGCGCCATAAAAAATAGTCACAAGAGGTCAGACAGGGCGAATACTGAGGCCGATCCATCTCTGCGCCAGTAAATTTGCAATAATCCTGCGCAGTGATTCTATTCCCGAAGTATTCATTAAGAAAGCGAAACACCGGTTCGGTGAGAAGTGATCTGGCAACAACTTGCATGACCACTCGATGTCTGATCGATCCTCAAGCCCTTTGTGGCGACAAATTGCTCTAAAACGGTAACGTAACGTTTACTAGTGATAGTTTTGTGCATGAAAAAAGGCCAATAATGCCTCTGCTACATGCCGCAGACCAAACGGTAACTTTGAGATAATACAGTGGTTTGTTTCGCTACAAACCAATGGGGATTTCAAATGGTTCAGATGGCTCTGAGCACTATGGGACTCAACTGCTGAGGTCATTAGTCCCCTAGAACTTAGAACTAGTTAAACCTAACTAACCTAAGGACATCACAAACATCCATGCCCGAGGCAGGATTCGAACCGGCGACCGTAACGGTCTTGCGGTTCCAGACTGCAGCGCCTTTAACCGCACGGCCACTTCGGCCGGCCCAATGGGGATTTCTGGAACCCCAAAAGCTACAGTTATGTTTATTCTCAACTTCATTCAGGTGGAACTGCGCTTCATCTGTGAACCACATGCAGCCAACATCAAATCCTTCATTATCAGTCATCTGGTTTGCAAGGTCAGCCCTCCGTCGGACAGCTCGTAAAGGTATGGCCTCGTAGGTTGGGATTTTGAAGGGAAACGTGTGTAGGCTCTGTCTCAGATTTTCTGCGTGGTGGAACGCTTCAAACCAGTCTCTGTTGCAATTTTTCGGACGGATTTCATAAACCCTGACGATATCTTCAGGAATAGCTACAGTTTGCCTGGTGCCAAATTCCCCGCTAGATCAGTTACGCTGCTTGTCCGTTGGAATTTGGCGAAGAGCTTGCGAATGGTTTTCGCATCGCGTCGTTTTGGAACATTAAAACGTCTTCGAAAACTGCTGCTTGTTGCCGTAGGACTGCGTTCTATCCCTTGTTATTCCAACACCAGAAAAACTTGTTCAATGAAAAGAGTGATTTAAATCCCTCCCTTCGGCACTCTAACCTCGTTTAAAACGATGGAACTGATCGCTCTGAGCCGCAGTGCATTATTTATGCGCACTGGTAATGCGATTAAAGCTTTTCGAACTATTTCGAAACTTCTATATAAAATTCTTACAGCTATTATAACGAACATGCCATTTGTTGCACAGTCTATCGACTTTAGTTTTCGAGATACTTCACTCTTTTCACTGAGCGCCACGCACCTGTGCGCATTGTATTACACAGTATAGATTTGTATCAAGAGGCTCTGGCATTTTATAGTCTCAACAGGCACACTAAGTCACTCAGAACTCAAATGGTTCAAATAGCTCTGAGCACTATGGGACTTAACTTCTGAGGTCATCAATCCCCTAGAACTTAGAACTACTTAAACCTAACTAACCTAAGGACATCACACACATCCATGCCTGAGGCAGGATTCGAACATGCGACCGTAGCGGTCGCGCGGTCCCGGACTGTAGCGCCTAGAACCGCTCGGCCGGCCACTGATTATCACCATAAATACGCCACCACTCGCCATGTGCCGCACAACTGATGTATACTACAAAGATATTCACTCAAAGTTATAACGTTCTTCGTCTGGAAACAGTTATTTCGTTTATCCGTACATAAGACAACAGAATGTTATGTACACAAAAAAGAAAGAACCATTTCCAAAATAAAAATGTTATAAATTTGAACTAAGGTATTTGTAACACACAGCAGTCGTATGAAACATGCTCGATGCTGGCATATTTATAATAACACTCAATGTTTAAAGCTAATAGTAATCAAATGATTATAAAGAATCCGCCTCGGATTTTTATTTAAATTATTTACGATTGCTGACGCGCTGCAATATTAAAAGTTCTCCAATATTAATTAATTCTGCAGATGAGGAACAATGAAAATGGAAGCATTTCGTTACAAACATACATGAGTATTTAACTTCCGCACACTACAGCTAAAGATGCACCTGAAAAGGCCCGAAATCTAGGCAATGCAAGTAACCAAATACTTCATAAGTGACGGTTGCAGCTATCTGTATTTATATTCAGTTAATATAGAGTCAAAGTGCTATACAGTATTCATAATGAGTAAGCTTGATAACGTTAATGATTCACATAGAACCAAAACTATATGCCTGGAAACACCATTTATAGGGCCGTACTTTCGGGAACGCAACAATTTCTTTAAAAGTTCAAGTAAAACTCACTCTTTCTATTTCATCTCACGACGCTTTTCGAGTGTTCATGCTCTCGTCTTCAGATGGAGCAATGATGTTGTGTTACACATTTACTAGCTGGAGGCTACTAGTTGTTTGTTGTGGTTTCATTTGCTACAGAAACATATAAAAGGCATTTGTTAGAGTAATGTGTCGCTAGTTACTTACAATCTGTTGAAGTGCACAGAACCCTGCAGTTCGTTATAAATATAAATTTTATCTTAATTTTTCACACAGAACAGAGCAGTAGCATAAACAAACAAAATATTATAACGATATAAAGACACAATACACCTTCTCTTGCGATATTTTGGCTGTGAACGTTACAGCCGTCTTTTTGGCGAGTCCGTGACTGAGTTCTGAGTGGCCGGCCGAGCGGTTTATGGTATTTATGGTGATAATCAGTGTTAATAATGGATAGCTATTAATTCTGTGGCCAGCAGACAATGAAAATGAAAGCAGCGAGGTAAATATTATCATCATCATCATCACCGCCTGCATTGCCGGAGTAAGTAAATTTGCGGCACAGCTTGTAATGCTTGACACTTCCTGGATTTCCGGAAAGCTTTTGACACTGTACCACACAAGCGGCTCGTAGTAAAATTGCGTGTTTATGGAATATCGTCTCAGTTATGTGATTGGATTTACGATTTCCTCTCAGAGAGGTCACAGTTCGTAGTAACTGACGGAAAGTCATCGAGTAAACAGATGTGATTTCAGGCGTTCCCCAAGGTAGTGCTATAGGCCCTTTACTGTTCCTTATCTATATAGACTATTTGGGAGACAATCTGAGCAGCCGTCTTCGGTTGTTTACAGATGACGCTGTCGTTTATCGACTAATAGTCATCAGAAGATCAAAACAAACTGCAAAACGATTTAGAAAAAAGATGTGAATGGTGCGAAAGGTGTGAGGTCATCCATGTGAGTGCTAAAAGGAACTTCGGTTACACGATAAATCAGTCTAATCTAAAAGCCGTAAATTCAACTAAATACCTCGGTATTACAATTACGAACAACTTAAATTGGAAAGAACATATAGAAAATGTTGTGGGGAAGGCTAAGAAGAGGCTGCGTTTTATTGGCAGGAAATTTAGAAAATGTAACAGACCTAGTAAGGAGACTGCCTACACTACGCTTCTCCGTCCTCTTTTAGAATACTGCTGCGCTGTGTGGGATCCTTACCAGATAGGACTCACGAAGTACATCGAAAAAGATCAAAGAAAGGCAGCACGTTTTGTATTATCGCGAAATATAGGAGAGAGAGTCACAGAAATGATACAGGATCTGGGGTGGACATCATTAAAAGAAAGGCATTTTTCGTTGTGACGGAATCTTCTTCCAATCACCAACTTTCTCCTCCGAATGCGAAAATATTTTGTTGACACCGACCTACATAGGGCAGAACGATCACCACGACAAAATAAGGGAAATCAGAGCTCGTACGGAAAGATATAGGTTTTCATTCTTTCCGCGCGCTATACGAGATTGGAGTAATAGAGTATCGTGAATGTGGTTCGATGACCCCTCTGCCAGGCACTTAAATGTGATTTGCAGAGTATCGATGTAGATGTAGAAGGTGATACATTAAATAGTTTCCTTTCTTGTTGTCGCGGAGGCAATAACCGATATCACCCTACAAAAATAAATTTGTGGGTTCCAGTATTAGGTGATGCAAACGAGAGGCGTTCAAAAGAGATATCTTCCTTCGCCACGTGAGAGTACTGCATATAAGTCTGAAATATCCGAAAAAAAATTAAGTTCTGCAGGAACTATTCACGAATTTCGCCCTCGGTGTTTGTATGGAACAGGAGTAGAAGGCTTCGCAGCCGGTGTGTAGTAATTTGGCAGAGCGCTGGCGCGTTGTTTACCGCGCTGGCGGCCGGAGCGGCGCTGTGTGCAGGAATGCGGCGCTGCCACCTGTGCCCTGCCTCCCCCCCCCCCTCCCCTTCCCTACACTCAGGGTCACCCCGCACAGGCGCACCACAGGCCTCGCCGCAGCACGCATGCGCAGTGCCACCGCCGCCGCCACGCTAACAGCTGCACACACCGGCTACTTAGCAACCCGAGCGCTTCCCTCCAGGGCTAGCTTTCGCAGGCAGATACTTGAGTTAAACCAGTGAGTTACCGACAAAGAAAAGAAGAACGACTGAATTACTCAAGACTCCACAGAAATAATGGCCTCATAACACGTCATACACTCACGTCACTGTCCGGTATCGAAGATGGCCGATCATATCTTTAAGGGGTCCTCGCTTTTATTTTCGCAGAACATGTGTTTTAATCATCTCCGTGGAAGGAGCTAATTGTAATGCGATTAGAGGCCAGTAGAAAACACGTGAAATAAGTTAGATTCACCGACATTTGTTTTACGCTTTAAGTTTTCTGTGACGAGAGTTTCGGTGAGCTGTATTTTAAACTGTTACAGCAAAAGAAACATTCACAGGCTGCTTTTGAATAGGGTAAGTGTAGTTCACCATTTGCAGTGTGTATTATCCTGATGATTTCCGAACTTCATAATTCAACTCTGATCAGAGCCAAACATGATGCCACGTTTTCTTGTAAGTTTCAAGGTTACAACGAAGTGCGCATGGATCTTATATTAAAATTACAATTCAAGCTCGCTCACAATTCATATAACTATATCTGGACGAAAAACTAGGAGGAGGGTACTTAGTTTACTATTCCATTCGCGTATGGTAGCCCATTTCGGAAGAAGTGCACCTCTCTCTGTATGAACTCGATTTTCCCTAATTTTTGTCTTCGTGATCATTTTGCGAGATGTATAGCTTGGAGCAAGTAATGTGTTTGTTGACTTATTGAACGTGGCCTACCGGAATTTTGTGAGCGAGGTTCTCCAAGATGGGCAACATACTTATTGTTGTTTCGCACCGCTCTTTCTTGAAAATTTATGTGATTAAAGTTGATTAAACGAAATTATGACGGAGCACGCATGTCTTGTTTCAATCTTCTCAGTCATTGATCGAACAATACACACACATTGTTCGAAAAAATATTTTTTAATCAATGACTTTCGTGCGTGCATTACATATTCTGACCGAGAGAGATGATGCCGTGGTTAGCACACTGGACGACGGTTCAGATTTTCCGTGATTTCCCAAAATTGCTTCAGGCAAACGCTGGGATGGTTCCTTTGAAAGGGCACGGCTGATTTCCTTCCCCATCCTATCCGAGCTTGTGCTCCGTCTCTAATGACTTCGATGTTGACGGGACGTTAGATCCAATCCTCCTCCATTGCACATTCTGAGGAATATTCTATTAAATCTGAGTCTTGTGTCTATTTTCCCTACGGGCAGGGTTGTGAGGGCAGTCCACTTTAGGTCACTGCCTCCGTGTAAAGACTTGGTCTCTTTTTGGGTACAATCCTTACAGCAAGTATATATCAGGAGGTGAAACTGTTTCTGAATAAAGCCAGAAGTGGTAAAACACTCATACCGTTTGTCATTTCAGTATGTACTCCAAGTCTTGCCTTTTGCAACAAGGGAACTTCAACAAGGTAGTCAGGTCAAGACTCCCTCTCATTTAGATCAATTGTCTATCTCCTTTTTTCCCGAACCCTGTTGCTCAATCCCAAGCAACACTCACATTTAGGAAGCGAGTCTTTGGGCTGAATTAATTGGTTCATTCAGTTACTACACTCGCAACATTCAGGTAAAAGTTGTGGAGTTCATGTGAGATGGTCGGAGGCTTATCCATTGAGGGGGAGCTGCTTCCATCCTATCCACACATCTTTCCATGCCTGGAAAAAAAAGTGACTTTAAAGAGAGGCAGAGCATGTAATCGAAGCTGACTAATAATACACAGAGCCATTTGCCACGAAATCTGAAAATTACACAATGGAAAAATATCGAAACACAAAGGAGGAGTTGTGCAATATAAAAGAAAGCTGGTAGGCGTGTTTCTACATCTGAAAGTTGCTGTTCATAGAAATTTCGCACCATTCGCATAAGAATGGCGCTAGTGGCGCCACTATGAGGATGCAAATCAGGTTTGCTTTAAATGCATTCTGTAACGGCCGTGAGCGCTAATTACCTTTGTAATCGAACGTGGTGAGTTGATGTTAGTCAAGAAAGCCTTTAAGACGACTGAGGCGCCATTATCAGTACCTCATTGGGGTTGAACGGTCGTGCAATAGGGCTATGAGAAGCTGGACGTTCCTTCGATACGGCAGAAAGACTTGGCAGGAATGTAGCCACTGGACATGACTGCTGACCCGAAGTAAAGGCCGCTTGCCACTTCGGTGGTGTCAAGCGAGGGCTCAGTGGAGGTCTGGGTGGAGGTCTGTTGTCCTTTCTGATGAAAAGCTGGTTCCGCCTCGTTGCCAGTGATAGTTAGGAGAAGGTCAGTTGAAAACCTACAGCCAACCTGTCTGGATACTAGGCACACTGGACCTACACCTGGAGTTACGATCTTGTATTCGATTTCGCATGACAAGAGGAGCACTGTCGTGGTTATCCCACGCACCAAATGACTCTGAGCACTATGGGACTGAACATCTGTGATCATCAGTCCCCTAGAACTTAAAACTACTTAAACCTAACTAACCTAAGGACATCACACACATCCATGCCCGAGGCAGGATTCGAACCTGCGACCGCAGCGGTCACGCGGTTCCAGACTGAAGCGACTAGAACCGCACGGCCACACCGGCCGGCTCCGACATACCCTGACTGAAAATGTGTACGTAAATCTGGTGATTCGACCCGTTACGAACAGCACCCCAGGGGTGTTTTCCAATAAGAAAACGTTCACCCACATATCGCTGTTGTAACCTAACGTGCTCTACAGAGTGTCTACAACCCTACTTGTTGCCTTCGCCTACTCGACCACCAGAGCTGTCTGCAATCGAGCATATTTGGGGGCATCATTGGATGACAACTCCAGCTTCATCTATAAGCATCATTAGAAGTCCATTTGTTGACCGACGAAGTGCGACAGGCATGGAACCCCATCCCTAAAACTGACATCTGGCACCTGGACAACACAAAGCATGAACGTCTGCGTGCTTGCATTCAAAATTGGGGCGGCTACACCGATTACTAACGTACCAATATTTCACATTTGCAGTGGCTTATCTCACGCTTACATTAACTGCAGTGATAATCATGTAAATATTTTAACTAGAGAAATAAGTTTCTGAAATTTCATTGCTCTATATTTATTATTGCTTTGATGTTGCGGTATTTTTCCGTGAGTGTATTTCCTCATTCAACGTGCCCCCTCCCTCCACCCACATGCCTCCCACCAACCATCTGGATTGTGTCCGCTCCCGGTAGCTGAGCGGTCAGCGCGACAGGATGTCAATCCTAAGGGCCCGAGTTCGCTTCCCGGCTGGGTCGGAGATTTTCACCGCTCAGGGACTGGGTGTTGTGTTGTCCTAATCCTCATCATTCCATCCCCCTCGACGCGCAAGTCGCCAAAGTGGCGTCAAATCGAAAGTCTTGCACCCGGCGAACGATCTACCCGACCGAAGGCCCTAGTTACACGACATTCACATCTCGATTGTGTGTATGCCAGCTGCTTGCACGTCCTCACAAATAGGCTGTTTGGACAGGGACGTAAAGATACAAAAGAAGTGTGGCGCCGGCAGTGTGGTAAGCGGCGACAGGGCCGTCAGCTGTGGCCGGCCGAGCGGCGGCCACGTGTAGCGAGCGGTCACCCCAGTCACGACAGGACGGGCGACGTCACGCGGAGGAATTCTTACTGGCCGCTGGCAGCGCAGCGCCTTCCCAGAAATGATTACGGTTGCGCTCTGCGCGGAGTGCCGTGCGTTTTCTGGTGCCGCGGGCAGCGTCAACGAGATGTCGCTACACGGACGACGCTGCAGCAGCTGAGGCGAACTGCTCGGCTGCGTCTCTCGTGTGTTAACGGCTGCGGCAGCGTGCACGCCGCTGCTTCGCACACGCATCAAGCCTGGTGATCTGTTTTATAAACACTAGTGTCCAAACTTAAAGCAACAAACCGTTATTACCCCGTCCTGTGTCTAATTCACGATACAATCATACAAACTGTCAACTGATGTCCATAAGATCGTTTTCTACACGGAAGATGGCATCCCGGTCAACGGACAACCACATCAACTATGACATCAGGGCACCTATCAAACGGGGTAGTGTTTCTTGTGTTGTCGCATTTCCACAGTCGCTATGTACAAAGTCACAAAAAATGGTTCAAATGGCTCTGAGCACTATGGGACTTAACATCTGAGGTCATTAGTGCCTTAGAACTTGTTATTGTGGTCTTCAGTCCTGAGACTGGTTTGATGCAGCTCTCCATGCTACCCTATCCTGTGCAAGCTTCTTCATCTCCCAGGACTTACTGCATCGTAAATCCTTCTGAATTTGTTTAGTGTATTCATCTCTTGGTCTCCCTCTACGATTTTTACCCTCCACGCTGCCCTCCAATGCTAAATTTGTGATCCCATGATGCCTCAGAACATGTCCTACCAACCGGTCCCTTCTTCTTTTCAAGTTGTGCCACAAACTCCCCTTCTTCCCAATTCTATTCAATACCTCCTCATTAGTTATGTGATCTATCCATCTAATCTTCAGCATTCTTCTGTAACACCATATTTCGAAACCTTCTATTCTCTTCTTGTCTAAACTATTTATCGTCCATGTTTCACTTCCATACATGGCTACACTCCATACAAATACTTTCAGAAACGACTTCCTGGCACTTAAATCTATACTCGATCTTAACAAATTTCTCTTCTTCAGAAACGCTTTCCTTGCCATTGCCAGTCTACATTTTCTATCTTCTCTACTTCGACCATCATCAGTTATTTTGCTCCCCAAACAGCAAAACTCCTTTACTACTTTCAGTGTCTCATTTCCTAATCTAATTCCCTCAGCATCACCCGACTTAATTCGATTACATTCCATTATCCTCGTTTTTCTTTTGTTGATGTTCATCTTATATCCTCCTTTCAAGACACTGTCCATTCCGTTCAGCTGCTCTTCCAAGTCCTTTGCTGCCTCTGACAGAATTACGATGTCATCGGCGAACCTCAAAAGTTTTTATTAGAACTACTTAAACCTAACTAACCTAAGGACATCACACACATCCATATCCGAGGCAGGATTCGAACCTGCGACCGTAGCGGTCTAGCGGTCCCAGACTGAAGCGCCTAAAACGAGTCGGCCACACCGGCCGGCCCAGACAGTCACAAACGGCGCATTATGGCACAGAGAAGACGCCTACCAGACACTCTGCGGTGGAGCGCCTTAGGAAGCGTGGAAGCAAGACAGTCGCAAACTGTGGTCCCGTGGCTTATGTGTATCGTTCTGTAGTTTCGGATGTGACGGCAGTTTACAGAGACTGAAACTGTATCCCGAAGACTAGGGCAGGACCGAGCACATGTGACATCAGAAAGAGAGGACAAAATTGTTGGATGTAAGGTCCGTTATTTGGCTGCAAGGGCACGGCTGTACAGCCTTAGTAATGAATGGCAACTGGCATCTGGCCTCGCAGCATCCACTGGACGTGTTGTATCAAGGCAAACTTTGTACGGAACGCCTTTATTGTCGGAGAGCTGCTGTATGTATACCTCTGACGCGTCTTCATAGAAGGGAACGTCTAGAGTGGAGCTGTCAACAAGCCACCTGGACCGTCGAACGGCGGCACAACGTGCTTTTCACAGATGACTCGCGATTTGGTCTGGAGAGTGATTCTAGGCGAATTCGCATCTGGATGGAATGTGGAACGTGATCTCGGAACTCAAACGTGATGTGTGTATGGGCTATGAGGATCACTTGAACACATCTTCATAAAATTGTGAGGGTGAATCTCCAAGGTTTAACTGCTGTCATCTATCGTGAGGAGATCTTGGAACCTAATGTGCGGCTGTTGCGAGGCGCTGTGGGCTCGACCTCACAGAGCACAGGTGGTTGTTGTTTTCTTGGAAACGGAAGATACTGCACGCGTGACGTAGCCTGCACGCTCTCCTGATTTTAATCCCATAGAGCATGCCTGAGATGCACTAGGGAAACAGATTGCATCAGGTCAGCATTTAGCAACCACTCTCCAAGATTTGCGAGTAGATGAGCAGGAAGAATGGGAGTTATTGCCTCAAAATGAGATCGATGACATCATTCACAGAATGCCCCATCGTTTCTAGATCTGTATTGTTGCCAGAGGTGGTCGCATCCCATACTGATCACATTAATAAGTTGTTGGAATGTGTGCGAAAATCAATTAAGTTGAAAAGAACGAAGAACATTTTTGCCTACTGTTGTGCATGTTGTAGTTGTTTATGTTCTGTATTCTTTACGTTGTTTCTGCTTTACTATCACATGTTTACACTGTTTTATGGTCAATAAACGTATCCTTGCAAAATTCCGTTTGCTGTTTTAATTTTGGACACCAGTGTATAATGTGTGTGTGTGTGTGTGTGTGTGTGTGTGTGTGTGTGTGTGTGTGTGTGTGTAGTTTTTTCCTAATTCCTACAACTAAATGAGCAAACTGGACAAAAATAAATAAAAAATAAGAAATATCACTCTCAGGAGAGAAATCTCCTCCCGTAAAAGTATCTTTCGGAGTAACACAAGGAAGATTACTGTTATCAATATACGTAAATGATTTAGTGAATAACGTTGGGAGGTCCACGAGGCTCTTCATGGATGATGCTTTCAGTTATAGTTAAGTCAGAAACCTACAAAATTATATCGCACTGCCTCAAGACGTCCAAAGGAAGAGCACTTGGTGCACGGTTTTCCAGTTGATGCTCAACGTAATTTAATGTAACGTACAGCGCGGAACTACGCGGAATGAACTGTCATTGTTGCATAATTGCAAGTAGCCATGACAATTAAATACATCCTGTTTTTACGAAACAGTACAGTACTAGTCTGCTGTCTAGAAACAAAGAACAGACCCTCAACTGTACTACTATACTACACAATAACACTTAACAACTATTAATCAATTTTACAGCAGTTTTGCTTTGACGTTGTATCTCTACTTTACATGACCCGCCTCTTGGCAAGCCCCTGAAAGAGGCCACTGTACGTCCATAACTACGTGTAAGTGGGCGGGGTTCTACCACCTAGCACAAACCACTATCTCATTAAGTAAGTACCATTTATCAGTAAAAGAAAACATAATTACTAAACTACAGATGCTCACTATTACTGGTTCCCAGTACCAATACGCCCTTGCAGTTAATCTGTCTTTTTCGTAAGGTTTAGAAGAGGCAAACAGTCTACTTCTTCACTATTTTTAGACGCTATCCTATCCGTAGATTACGCTAGGCGGTGAAGTCTACTAGCACTAACACGTCTTACCTCTACAACCTTCTTAGTCACAATCGGTTTAATATCCAATACAGAGGGGAACGCCCCCAACCATAGGCTGGCCAGCTCCACCCTGGAGTAAAATACGGTCAGGATAAAGTCTCTTCTGGTTACTGCCTATGTGTGCTGAGAAGCACACACAGTTTTTCTCCCCTACCTTTCGCCACGCTGCAGTATCTCCACTTCCTACATTTGCAGGACGTGGGTTGATACTTTCCCTGTTAGTTCACAAAATATCTTGCATTTGTCCACATCTCGTAAAGCCTCGTGTATATTGTTAGTCTCAGTAGTTTGCCTCTCCCTGGAGACAACTTGCGCGTATATTGGCCATTCGAAAGCTGCTTACTACTTGCTCTTTGGTGCTCATTTCCACACCACATTTACGGATTGGTCCTGGTCGTTTCACTGTCCGATGCCGCCCGCAGTCCACAAGTGAGTGCTGCGAACGTTTGACGGTTCGCCCCTCGTAATGGTAGCTTCATCCCTGACTAGGACGGCTGACAGAAATGCCAGCGTCGTGGTGGCCAGTGCGACGAACTAGCTATAATACCGTCGCTGTGGCAGCATGTCTTTAGTTAATAATTCCTGCATGCATTGTAATTGTTACAGATAGTGACATTTGTCGTGAATGTTCCACACGGTCGTTTGGCTGGCCCATGCTGGCGGGCGACCTGCCTGCTGCTGGTTCCGGGATCACTGTCAAAGATATTTTATCTTCGCATTCAAGAGGGAATGCCTCTCCCCTGTGACCATACGTCTGAATGATCTTGTTTGTTCCTTATCCTCTCTGTGATCACCTTCTCCAGGTTCTCTCCACTTACCAAAAACATCCAGTATATAGGGAACGAACTAAAGCGGAACGACAGCATAAAACCAATCGCAGGAAAGGTAGATGAGACAGAGATTCACTAGTAGAATTCTCCAAACGCGTAGTCCATCCACGAAGGAGATAGTTTACAAAAACCTCTTTCCATCGTTACTTGATTATTGCTACGGTCGCAGGTTCGAATCCTGCCTCGGGCATGGATGTGTGTGATGTCCTTAGGTTAGTTAGGTTTAAGTAGTTCTAAGAAAAAAAAATGGCTCTGAGCACTATGGGACTTAACATCTATGGTCATCAGTCCCCTAGAACTTAGAACTACTTAAACCTAACTAACCTAAGGACAGCACACAACACCCAGCCATCACGAGGCAGAGAAAATCCCTGACCCCGTCGGGAATCGAACCCGGGAACCCGGGCGTGGGAAGCGAGAACGCTACCGCACGACCACGAGATGCGGGCAGTAGTTCTAAGTTCTACGGGACTGATGACCACAGATGTTAAGTCCCATAGTGCTCAGAGCCATTTGAACCAACTTGATTATTGTTCCTCAGTTTGGGACCCTTAATGCGTAGGACTGATTGGGCAAGTAAAGCAGATATAAAGAAGTGAAAAATATTTCGTCACATATTCGTTTGGTAATCACGAAGATGTCTCGCAGATGCTCGTAGACATAGCAAATAGGCTGCTTGGCACGGACGCAGTGGCAGGTTGCGGAATTATACCTCCACATTTGATGTGAGTGCCACTGAGTGAGGGCCACCGCTACCAGCCACAGCCCCACGTCCAGCATTCAGCAAACAAAGACAAAAAATTTAGTCTGTTGGAAGCCCTGGAAATTAACAAAAATGTGGCCCACAGTCGTTATTAAATAACCAAACAAAGCTCAGTATTTCCCCTCCCCTAAATTTCACTTAATCCTCACAGTTTTCGAATCCCTTCCACACTGACTGTTCCTTTCTAATCCTTCATTTTCATGTATTTATTTATTTTATTGTTATTGCCTGTGTACTCTATGTATAATGTAGTTACAATTGTCAACGCTATCTTTTACTCTGTCTCTCTCAGTTTCCATGTATAATACCTTCTCAATCTGTTCTTTACTATTTTTATGAAATACAGATTTTATTTTTTCGTTTTGTTAATAGAATTTAAATTGTAAATTAAGTGTTAATATTTTTCTGGTTTACTCCTGTGTATATATTTACTGTTCTACTATTAACTTTTCAGTTGTATTGCCACGACACGGTCAAAGGTGGCAGTCTGTGTTCGTGCCTAACTCTAGATGAGTAACATCTTTTAGAATGTTCTTTACAAAATTTTAACTTTTTTGTCGACGATAGTCCGTTAAAAGTATGACGATAATGGTGATCTTGTAAGACGAGAACCGACTAACTAAATAAATTAATCCTGTAGAGCACGCATATTGTGCTTTGCATTTATAACTGTGTTGTTGTACAAATAAGCAACAGAAGAGATGGTTGATAGTTGTGGTTGTGTGTGTACACTGTACTTTTCCAGACTGTATATTAATCGTAAAGACGTGACATTAAGGGGTGTGTCGAACAGCGGGCCACGAACCGAGTAGTCGCTAAATTGCATTTCAGAATGTTTGTGCCGCAGTCTGTTGTCGGTCATGGCTTCCATGTTAGCGGCATTTGAAGGCTTCCTATTCTTCGTCGTTGGGTACGACAGCTTAAGAGCTGTATTTTATGCCGTCGTTAACGAACAACTAACTGCTGAGCGGCCTTCAATTGTGAATGAAACATTTACCTCATGAATCACACTCGGCAGTCATTTTTGAATGTGTCGAAGGACACCTTCGGAACGGAACAATTTCTTTGATGTTAATGATTTGCGTAAATTTTTTGAGTAATGTTGTGCGAAAATAAAATTTTTAGCTGTAGGAACTAACGGTGTTTATTCTTTATCTTCCCTTTCAGAAGCTATTGTCGAGTGTTATGCTGGTGAAGGAGGATGATTTGGTATATCCGTATCAGTTACCTGAAGACAGTAGAAAGTAATAATTTTAAGCTTGAAATATTTTTCCTCATTTACATCATAAACTCACAAGCTTTTTTAGCTTGGATATCTGAGCGATGCTTCCAAGTTTTACTGGAACCGTTTTAGTAAATTTCGTGCCGTTTCCGCTTCAAGATTTGTTGAATTTCTTTGATCTTTGGAAAGTACGAAGTGTCTCATAAATGACGCGTCTTTTTGAGGTGTGCTGTTTTGGTTAGCACTGAATCGCGGAGTGAGCCAAACCTTTAGTGTCACAATTACACAGGCGCTGAAGGATCCTAGTCAGAGTACTTTGAGATAGAAATTCATAGGTCAGAAATGAATATTTCAGGGGAACGAAGAATTTAACGAGCAATACATGCGAGGGACTTGTTTATGAACTACTTACATTCCAGAATAAGCAACTGCGAGCCGCATCGACCTAGGAAATCAATTAACAGTCGGTTGGATGTTTTCACGACGTAGATACCATTGTTAACAATTCATGACTGGCAAAGATGAGGCATTCCGGTACAGAAACTTGTAGAAACACTTTTAAACGTATGGCGCAGCAGCCTGTAGTTCCCAGCAAGATGAACGAAGGTGGTTCAAAATGGTTCAAATGGCTCTGAGCACTATAGGACATAACTTCTGAGGTCATCAGTCCCCTAGAACTTAGAACTACTTAAACCTAACTAACCTAAGGACATCACACACATCCATGCCCGAGGCAGGATTCGAACCTGCGACCGTAGCGGTCGCGCGGTTCCAGACTGCAGCACCTAGAACCGCTCGGCCACCCCGGCCGGCGAACGAAGATGCAGGGGAATCTTTCGCAATAGGTGTTGTCCCATCTGGAACAAACTTCTCGCTGTGGATAGAATCTTACGTGAAAATGTGTAGTTAAAGTCACAAAGAGCTGGCCAGGGTTCCCAAGAGAAAACTGAATTGTTGGCGCAGTAGATGGTTTTATGCGGGAAAAAGTTCATCAAGACGCCGTCAACTTGCTCTTAAAATGCATACTTCGCAGAATACGATCTGGATAGTACTGGTAAATCAACTAAGTAACTCCACTGTCAGGCACAGCGGACCACCCGGGGGTGTTGTGTGATGTCCTTAGGTTTAAGTAGTTCTAAGTTCTAGGGGACTGATGACCTGAGATGTTAAGTCCCATAGCGCACAGAGCCACTTGAATCACTTCAACGCCTCCCCACCGACCCACACTCCCACCGAGAGCCGTCTATCCGCAGACCCTGTCCCGTGTCCTCCACGCTCGCTGCTCAGAGATTCCCGCAGGAGGTCGGACGCATTTGTGCATCTTCACTGAAGAAGGTCGATTCGTTGCACATCTAGGTGAATCAATTATACGAATGTGTGGTGTCTATTCTTTCGGAAAGAACAGACAACAGGCATTCAAAAAAATGGTTCAAATGGCTCTGAGCACTATGGGACTCAACTGCTGAGGTCATTAGTCCCCTAGAACTTAGAACTAGTTAAACCTAACTAACCTAAGGACATCACAAACATCCATGCCCGAGGCAGGATTCGAACCTGCGACCGTAGCGGTCTTGCGGTTCCAGACTGAAGCGCCTTTAACCGCACGGCCACTTCGGCCGGCACAACAGGCATTCATATGAAATATTTCTAGATACTGGAGGCGATACTTGTCATTCAAGTAGCTGCTCAGCTGATTTCATGCGGTTGAGTGTTTGTTGTTCCGGTCCCTCATCAACCGTACTCTACTGAAGTGAACTTGAGATGGCAGTCTGATACGCTGACCGCACAGCTGCGGAGGCGGATAGACAGTACTGGCGGAGCAGCTTTCACACTCCTGCCATAAATGACGCGTGTAAGTGTATGGATCAAATGACTTGAACCCAGATTTCAGTGCTGTCAATGGATTATGTAGCGCAGCACCGCACTCCCGAGCTTACTGCTGTTGGTATGGTTCGAGGATGAGTGCCCTTTCTACCGCTGTGGTCCCAGAATGAATTTTCTCTCTGCAGCGGAAAGTGCGCTGACATTAAACTTCCTGTAAAGTTAAAACTGTGTGCCGGACCGTTTGCAAGCCTGGAGAAAGGTATAGGCAGAAGTAAAGCTGCGAGGGCGCGTCGTGAATCGTGTGTAGATAGCTCAGTCAGCGGAGCACTTGCCCACGAGAGGCAACAGACCCAGATTTGACTCCCGCACCGGCACACAGCTTCATTGTGGCAGGAACCTCATACCTCTAAGGTGTTTTGAAGTAATGCAACAGCCGTTTAAGAAATGATATTCTGCACTTGTCTAAGATCACCAGTATCGAATTTCTACCAACGTCTGGTCTAGAATTTTCTACAGACAACAGTATCTGATTGAGTGGGTTTTTTGTATTAATACTGCAAATAGTCGCTTTATAATCATTTTAAAACATTTCCTCTTCCATTAACTAGATTTAGAGCTACTGAAGGCTCATCTTCAGATGGTTAGCATTTACAGGCACGTCACACGTGATAACAGATGCAGCTAGTAGCAGGCAAGGCGACGCAGGTAACTACATCAGGTGTAAAGTGTGACGCGTCTGTAAAAACTAACCATCTGAAGATGAGCCTTCAGGAGGTCTAAAGCTAGCTACTGGAAGAGTAAAGTTTTTTAAAGCACAATAAAACCGGGCGAGGTGGTGCAGTGGTTAGCACACTGGACTCTCATTCGGGGGGACGACGGTTCAATCCCGCGTCCGGCCATTCAGATTTAGGTTTTCCGTGATTTCATTAAATCACTCCAGACAAATGCCGGGATAGTTCCTTTGAAAGGGCACGGCCGACTTCCTTCCCCGTCCTTCCCTAATCCTATGAGACCGATGACCTCGCAGTTTGGTCTCTTCCCCCAAACAACCCAGCCCATTATAAAGCGCCTGGTCACAGATTAACATGAGGAATGCGCTATTTTAGCGACGGTCGCACGTTCGACGTCCATATAATAGAGAAAATGAAAGGGATTTTATTTGCTGCCACCCTGTCTGAGTGCCTCAACATGGTGCCTTATCCTACCTCGACATTAACATCATTTACATCTGGAAGAACGGGAGGGCAGCCCCTGTACAATGTGCACTATCCGATCAAAAGTATACGGACATATTTTGGTGGACATTAATATGGGGTGTGCCGACTCTTCGCCTTTGACTACTTGAATACTACCGGAGACAATTTCAGAGGGATGTCTGAATGTCTATCAGGATTTACAGCCCATTTTCTTCAGAAGCTGAAACCCAAGAAGGTAGTTATAATCAACGCTGCGGTCTTCAGCGAAGTCGATGTTCTAACTCATCCCAAAGGTGTACCATTAGCTTTAGGTCGGGATTCTGGGCAGGCCAATTCATTTCAGGAACGTTACTGTTTACAAACCGTTGCCTTACAGACGCTGCTTTTTGACAGGGTACAATTGTCATGGTAATAGAATCACTGTCACCGAACTGTTCCTGTTCTGTACGCAGTGTACAATGCTGTAAAATATGTTCACATTCTTCTGCATTTAGCGTTGTCTTAAACTTAGAAAATGGACTACATCCAGTCCCGAAGAATACCCTCATATCCTTAACAGCGCTTACTCCGTACTTGTTTATTTTATACATGGTATGGCGACGCCACCAAATATTAAGAAAGACAGTTTACAATATACGTTTAAGCATTTAGGCACCAAGTTAATACGTTCACGTTCTTAAAGTTAATAATTCGGTAATACTAAAAGTATTACATTTAAACATAACATTACGACTGTTAATTAAAACGTATATATTTAATCAGCGTTCAATATCTATTGAATGTAGCCAGTTGATGGCAGAGGGAGCAGCATTCGTAAAATCACTGAATGGTCCTGCGTACTATCTCGGAGGGCAGTCGCTGACAGTATGCTGGACGGTTTGATCTCGATCACCACAATCACAGGCTGGAGAGTCGTGGAGCCCACTAGTGCATCACAGCATTTCACCTACCGTGACCGTTTCTTACCCTGTTTAGACGTGTCCACTTACTTCTCTTCAGATCTAATCCTGGTAGACTGGCAAAAGGATGATTAATACCTTGATGTGTTATTGCTGCAGCATTCCATCTCTTGCACCACTGTCCATACTTCACTGTTAGCACTATGCATGATGGAAAGTACCGTTGTCCAGGCATTCGGCAAAGCCAAATCCTACCATCCCATTGCCACATAGTGACAGGTTGTACCCTCATTCGTCACTCCAAATGACTCGTTTCCAGTCATCCACTGTCCAGTGGCGTCGCTCTCTGTCGCGTAGTACTGACTACAAAAATACGTTGCTTATGAGGAGTTTCTCCAGATCGCTGTATCCCATTCTTTCTAACTTCCTGCGCACAGCCGTTGGTTACTGACCTGCTGGTAACAGTCTGGAACATTCGGGTGATTCCTTCCGCTGATTTCATACCAATATTTACCACCACCCTTCACAATGCTCGCCGGACCCTACCTGTCAGCAGATGACATCTGTCTGATCTCGATTTAGCTTGGGTTGCTCCATCGCGTTTCCATCTCACAATGACACTACCACCGTTCGACTTGGGAAGCCTTAGAAGGGTTGAAGTGTCCCTGATGGATATGTTGCTAAGGTGACAACTAATGATTAGTCCATGACACTGAGCTCTCCTGACCTTCCCATTTTGCAGTTATTGCTTCTCCACTCCATTTCCCGCCTCGATACTTGTGGGTACTCCTTTCGTGGTATCAAGCGGCCCATTCTTATTACGTAGTCCTTTTTTTTTTCTTTTAAGGGCTACCTGAAGTCGTAGCTGCAGGAAATCTTTTTTGGAACTAATGAAGAACTGTTTCGTATTGGTCCTGTCTATTAAGACATGCCGTCCGGGGTGGATGAGCGGTTCTAGGCGCTACAGTCTGGAACCGTGCGACCGCTACGGTCGCAGGTTCGAATCCTGCCTCGGGCATGGATGTGTGTGATGTCCTTAGGTTAATTAGGTTCAAGTCGTTCTAAGTTCTAGGGGACTGATGACCTCAGCAGTTAAGTCCCATAGTGCTCAGAGCCATTTTATTAAGACATGAGACATATTTGCAAATAATTACCAAAATTTTGTGCAAATTTGGGAAACATTCGTTTACACTAACGGTCATCAAGTAGACAACTGATTTGAGCTTTTATTGTTACTCAATTAAAAACCTGGTATTAATTTATGAGCGTTAGTTACTTGTCTCAAAGCGTTAAAGCACTCAGTTTCGTATCCTTTATCGCCTGTACAAACTTTGACCCTAAGTGTTCGAGGCAACGAATATAATTATGTAGCTGTGTTACCACTGCCTAGTATTTTCACCGGCTGCCTACGCTGTACACACACACACACACACACACACACACACACACACACAAGCTCATGCATACGCCCACGTGGCCTTGGGATGCGATCACGTAGGGACGGTTTGCGCTCAGGAGACGTCCCCTCTGCGGCCCGTCGTATTCCACAATGGCCTGACTGGTAGAGCGGCGTGGGAGGGGAGTACTCCGCCGCGCGCTACGGCGGCCTCTGTGAGCTTTCTCCCGAGCAACCAGGACCCGCGAGATGCGCGCTTTCCATTTCGTGCCAGCTGCCGCATCCGATTCCTGTCAAACGCGACGTTGTACGAAATGCGCTGTAGTGCTGGAGGACTCCAGTCTAAAACCACCAGTTGCAGAGTTTACAACCTTTTTAGTAGCGACAGAAAGAAAGAATAACGGTTAGACATGATATCGAATCCTTCTACCCATTACAAGATATATCTTGTTTTAATGTGTGCATCGGAGTCGAGATCTCTTGCCGGACCGTCGTTCATTGTCTTCACACAGTTGTCTTCGCCGGAGTCGAGAGACTAGTACATCTAAGAGAAATGTTACATCCTGTGTTGGGTCAAAGTTTTGAATCACTCCATGCAAGATGCTGAGATGACGAAATTACTTGCGCACTACGCACGAAAGGCCCGTATTAAGATTCGAACTACTATTCAGCAATCCGCTTTAACTTGGCAAGCACAACCGATGAAGGTTATGAACTTTAGCATGACGTCTGTGTTGAAGTGATTAGAAATCAATCGCTAGCTCGTTTGAGCAAGTCCAGTGAATATGTGGTCTAAAACATCGAAAGAAATTTAGATATCCGTTCACTAACACATAAGAACTCGTCCACTAGATAATACACATGTTACTAAAACGTAAAGTCCTCAGAATTGCCAACAGTACATGTGATTTCTCATGGACGCAATGATAAACCTCAGACACGTCTTGCAGGAAGACAACAGGACTCCAAGCGTCATAGCGCATACCTAACAAGCCGGGGCACTTATTCAAATTCTTCCTTCGAATCTGTCCTAGTAAGAACCCCGTACAGTCAGTGATTGTAGGATAAACACACCTGACGGCCCCGGTATGGACAGCAATGTTATAATAGTAAATAACAGCGTTGCGATCTATCAAACTCTTCGTATAATATACCCGCACCAGAGCCAGCCTAGCCCTAATGTGCAGCTGCTTTGATACCATGCAATGCACACGGATCCAAAGATGAAATTTGCAGCGTAAAACTTGGAGTCTAATGCACGAATAAAAGTCTTCTGATAAGGAAAGCTGAAAGACTTCAGAATACACGTCGAAACACCGCTTCTAACACTAGAAAGTATCAACTCTCAAAGCACAGAAATACAAGCATCTGTACATCCACGATTACTAACACGAAAGATTCTAAGTAAAATGAATGAAGGTGAATTTTTTTCCTCGTAGCTTGTATATTCATTAAGACCTATTTTTAGTTACGCAAAAAGTTTCGGGTTGAAAGTTACATTAGACTGTTTACCCAGAATAAGATGCCATACACATGAAAATGGCAGCAAAGTTACGCAGTGCGCCAGTTTTCGTTACTGTTTACAAGTTATTTTTCGTTTTAAATGCATGTCTGACTATCGACCCATCACGAACAGTATAATTTTTAAATTATAACGAAAGGTAGCTCACCGTTTGAGATTGCCGCCATTTTCATGTCTAAGGCACTCTGCTATGGGTAAACATTCGAAAGTAGGTTTTTAACCCGAAAATTATTGAGTAGCTAAGGACAGGTCCTAATAAATAAACAACCTAAATGGAAAAATGTCGCCCTCGGTCAGCTTTTCTGCTGTGTTCCTCCTAGGCCAGACTTCGGCCAGAGGTTACCGGTAGCTTATGAAGGTTATATTTATCTCATTGTGGCGGTCTTAATTGTGACACCGCCGACAAAACCATGCTAATTTGCTTAACAGTTTAAAATGACTTACATCAGATAGCTTACCATTTAATTTTGCTGCCTTCACTATCGAGTTTAGGTATATTTAACTTCTGGGGAATCTGATTTTTCGCAGATATAGACGCGTATCCCAAATTCATTTCCGTTATTCCAGATTTTGCTCAAATTTGATTTCGTGAGTCATATTTGTACTGGTAATGTTGCAGACCTTATTATCGTCGTAACAGTTCAACTGTGCTTGAAGATCATCGGCGTTATGCCTTTGATGTATGGAATGGTCTGTGACGTGGTGCCTGAAGCAGGCCATCTCTTCCCATGTTGCAGACGGTGAACTAAATTGTATCGCACTCTGTTTTGTGACGTAACAAGAATTCCTGCAGAACTCTATTAGATTTTCTCGTCTCTCGTTCCTGCTACCAATCCCATTCTTCTCCCTCATTTTTTTCTTCTGCTACTTCCCCTACTACTGCGTTCCAGTCCTCCCATGGCTATTAGATTATCATCTCCTTTTCCACACTGACTTACACGTTCAATATCCTCATACACAAGTTCTTTATCTCCTCATCTACTGCTTGGGAAGTCAGCATATACACCTGTTTGATTGTTAACGGTGCTAGTTTGCTGTCGAGTGTGGTTAAAATAATAGTATCACTGAGCTGTTCAATGTAACTCATTCTGTTCCATGCCTTCCAGTTCGTAATGAATCCTACTTCCGTTACACCATTTTCTGCACTGTTGATAACGCCGTATATTCCTCTGACAACAAACTTGTTATCTCTCTACATTTCACTTCGCTGACACTCAATCTAGTCTGAGTCTTTACATTTACTTTTTCAGATTTTCTAGTTCCCCTACAATGTTCAAACTTCTAACATTCCGCGCTCCGACTTTTAGAATGTTAATCTTGCGTTGGTTATTCATTCTTTTTGCCACTGTCACTTCCTAGAGATCCATTTGGGGGGGTTAATCCGGAATTTTGTCCTAATTAGTACAAATACATTTGAAATGAAAGCTTTTCGATTACGTTCCCATCTAATTTGAGTCAAATTAGAGGGAAGCCCACGAATTGTTCGTCGACACATCAGGAACATTTCTCATTGAATATGAGGTTATAAGTACGTCGTCCCACTGAACAACACATTCTTACAAGAAAACCCGATGGAAGGGCGTACCTTTGGTTTCAGCGGTGGGATGTTCCAGGAGTGTTTCAGGATATTCGCCTTGCGTGAAGTTGAGGAGTGTGGTAGATTCATGATAGCTCACCGCAGATTTTGCTCCTAATGGAAGACGACATACAACTTGCCGGTATGGTTCAAGATGGATAGGTCGAGCAGTGATTGTATCCTGGCTTCCACGCCCACTTGCCCCCAAGGCTTTGCATTTTCGTGTGTGCTGTCAACTCAGAGGCTAAGTTTACAGCACTGCCCTCGAAATGGTTGAAGAACTGGATCAACGAACTGCAGTATTTTCAAGATTTACGAGATGAACAGGGGTTGCCTGAAAGAAATCTTATCACACTGCAGGGACGAATGCACTACGAATCGAAATGTGGGGACATGTGGAACACCTCATCTAACATATGCGACTGTACAATAAATTGTTACATGTAACGTGCTGAATTCCTTGTTAAGGTAAACCGTGGCTGAAATTAGAGCAGAATCACACTAGCACTTAATCAAAATGTTTACACTTCAAAAAAATTTGTACTGGCTACAACAGTATTTCGTAGAGAAATACCACACGATTCGCGATTATCTCGGAAACGGTTCATTCGCGGACCCGTGTTTACTGGAGCGTTTTTGATTCTATTCTGTACTTTCAAGCGTTTCAATTTTGCTATTAATTATGACGCATCCTGTATAACGTCCAATATAGATACATCAAATTTACTTAAACAGCCACTACTTGAACTTACACGCTACGTTTACAGAATACCAAGGTAATTAAAAAAGGTTGAATCACAGAAGAGCAGTAACTTACAGCAGTAGCTGTGATGTATCCAAGCCTGAGATATAATCTTACTCTCTCGAAACCGTCGGGTACCGATAATTTCACTACCCGCTAAAATTCGTTATCTTATGCACAACTATTACTGTATAATGCACTGAGAATAAATTTTGAAGATTGAAGACAAAATCTGTAAATCTAAATTTACCAAGTTTTGGTATTTATCGGTTAAGGTCTTTGAAAATGAGTTAACTTTTTTAGCTCAGAGAGTGTCTTTGTACTTTTTAGAGATTCTCTTTCTACCTTTTCGGTGAAGACCTGGTGGGAAGTTGTGTTAAATGGAGACATGTGTGCGTGATGAGGTAGGAAGCAGCTCATGGAAGCAAATGACTGTTAGGCTTTGTTGTTCCGATGTTTAAAGAGTTAAAATACAAATATTCAAAGTGCAGATCTTTTTTTGGTTTCATAGATACAGATTCACCAGATTTTCAAAATCCTAGCATCAGTGTACAAAGTGGACCCGCGGTATTATCATACCTCTATGAGAAGACAGCAAAGCCAACTTCAAGACAATTAGCTAGGTAAAAACCTTATTTTAGTAGATTATACCGTTCAAGCAATTCCATCCAGAATGGCACATGCTCGTTCCAGGGACAAAGTCATTGTATATCAAGTATTGAATAGGTATATGCGCAGATAAAGCCATTTGCCTTGTTGGAGTTCACCGCTGTAAACAGCTACTCCGACATAGAGCCTTCCTCAGCTGCCATATGTATTTTATAATGAAAGGTTAACCACGTCCTGCAGACGACACTACGCACAGAAAGCTGCGAATAAGTCCTTCGGTGCACGACAGCCGTGATTGAGCTTGAGACTAATGATACACTTGCATATTACAGGTCTGCTTCCTTAGCTTTTTTTCTCCTCCTCCTGACAAGGGCACGGTGGTTCGTCCGTGACGCGGAAGTCGGCCAGTCAAGGAGAAACCGACGGCCGCGGCGGCAGGCGCGCTACGCAGCACGGCGCCCTGGCTGTGGCTGTGATCCCACCTCGCTGCTGCGCTCTGTACAGCACGCCGCGGCGCCCACGTACATTCTTCCGACAGACGCGCGTGGCTCCACGCTACACACTCTCTTTCCTGAGCGAATTTCGATGGAACACGAGCATAAAACTTCCCGCACGCAGTGCACAGAGGCAAACTTCACGATAAGTAGCTAGTCAATCACTACACAAATAAATGAGTCTAAGTAATTGAGGATGGCACAGTCCTTCATTCGTATACTAAAATACTTGTTAAAAAAACCGTTCGAAGGAGTCAGCGACTGCTGCACATGGCCTTTACAGCAAACCGTTGAGCTGCAGGCAGAGATGTGTCAACTGCAGCATTTCTGGTCTTACACACTACTGGCCATTAAAATTGCTACAGACGCGAAATTTAACCGATAGGAAGAAGATGCTGTGATGTGCAAATGATTAGCGTTTCAGAGCATTCACACAAGGCTGGCGCCGGTGGCGACGCCTACAACGTGCTGACATGAGGAAAGTTTCCAACCGATTTCTCATACACAAACAGCAGTTGACAGGCGTTGCCTGGTGAAACGTTGTTGTGATGCCTCGTGTAAGGAGGAGAAATGCGTCGTATCACGTTTCCGACTTTGATAAAGGCCGGATGGTAGCCTATCGCGATTGCGGTTTATCGTATCGCGACATTGCTGCTAGCGTTGGTCGAGATCCAATGACTGTTAGCACAATATGAAATCGGTGGTTTCAAGAGGGTCATGCGGAATGCCATGCTGGATCCCAACGGCATCGTATCACTAGCAGTCGAGATGACAGCCATCTTATAAGCATGGCTGTAACGGATCGTGAAGCCACGTCTCGATCCCTGGGTCAACACATCGGGACGTTTGCAAGACAACAACCATCTGCACGAACAGTTCGACAATGTTTGCAGCATCATGGACTATCAGCTCGGAGACCATGTCTGCGGTTACCCTTGACGCTGCTTCACAGACAGGAGCGCCTACGATGGTGTACTCAACGATGAACCTGGGTGCACGAATGGCAAAACGTCATTTTTTCGGATGAATCCAGGTTCTGTTTAAAGCATCATGATGCTCGCATCCGTGTTTGGCGACATCGCGGTGAACGCACATTGGAAGCGTGTATTCGTCATCGCCATACTGGCGTATCACCCGGCGTGATGGTATGGGGTGCCATTGGTTACACGTCTCGGTCACCTCTTGTTCGCATTGACGCCACTTTGAACAGTGGACGTTACATTTCAGGTGTGTTACGACTCGTGGCTCTACCCTTCATTCGATCCCTGCGAAACCCTCCACTTCAGCAGGATAATGCACGACCGCGTGTTGCAGGACCTGTACGGGCCTTTCTGGATACAGAAAATGTTCGTCTGCTGCTCTGGCCAGCACATTCTCCAGATCTCTCACCAATTGAATACGTCTGGTCAATGGTGGAAGAGCAACTGGCTCGTCACAATACGCCAGTCACTACTCTTGATGAACTGTCGTATCGTGTTGAAGCTGCATGGGCAGCTGTACCTGTACACGCCATCCAAGCTCTGTTTGACTCAATGCCCAGACGTATCAGGGCCGTTATTACGGTCAGAGGTGGTTGTTCTGGATGCTGATTTCTCTGGAACTATGCACCCAAATTGCGTGAATATGTAATCACATGCCAGTTCTAGTATAATGCATTTGTTCAATGAATACCCGTTTATCATCTGCATTTCTTCTTGGTGTAGAAATTTTAATGGCCAGTAGTGTAAATCGTAATCTCGAACAGTCACCAGAAATGTGAAACTGTACAATCCACAAAACGCGAAAACGTAGTCTTCAGTGACCACAAACGAGTAAGGTTGTGCGGTAGCAAGACTCTCTAAGTAACACTAGAACACAGTATTTCACATCTTGAGACGTTATATTTACCTTGTATGTTTCATTGTTAATCAATCATGAATGCAAACATCTCCATTTATTTCTTCGTTAACGACAATCAGAATTGACTTTTCTATTAGTGACTGAAAACGATTTTATAAGTGTTCTAAAATAGACACGCTCTCAATGTCAGGGATCTTGCTTTGTATAAAATCAAAGATATAGTCTGTGCGGTAATAGAATCTGAGAATCTGAAGTTTGCTGTGATGCAGATTGGACACCACTTGACTGAGAGAAAAGCGATCGAAAATAAATCTGTGCACGGGGGACAAACTTTTATGGAGATATTCCTTGGAAGCAAGAAAAGAAGAATGGAGTTGTCATTACGTCACAAACTTGATGCCGACGTCCGCCACCTTGCAGAGCCCAAAACGTTAGGTTCTCCGCATTTATGCCTCCGTTGTTCTCCGCGGTGATACTTCCCCGTGAAGTCACTCTGACGTGTCTGTGCCCAGTTACGAGCGTTGCGGATTTCTATCGACTTTTATGGTCGTATCCCAAATAGCACACGGTGCTTTCATTGTGTGGAGACGTTGTTGTTTCGTCAAAAATGCCAGCTTGCGCATGCAATGTAAAGCTTAAGGGAATCACATTTCATTCGTAAATGGAGGCGTTCAAGCAATATTTTCTTTTCTGTACACGAATCATTGTTCCGCTGATTACGTTTATTCTTTCCTGTGTTTTTCATTGCCTTCCAAACAGGCAACCTTCCGACGTCCGAGCCACACTGTGACGAGGTCTTGTCCCTGCACAACTCACAGCTACATGACCGCTCAGATTGCTGGTGCAGCACCTCATGCCCTGATTTCTCCCGCCTATAGTTATTTATTGTTCATATTTTCTTCCTCTTTAAAGAAGATTCTGGCTAGAACAGCTGGAGATAGCGGTCATGTGTATATGAGTTTTGTGTGTATGATTGTATGAATGCGCGAGTGCGCATTGGCTTTCATTACGACACATTAAGGCTGTCTGCAGCACAAAAAGGGGTTCACAAAGCTGCAACCAAAAGTTTTTATCACTTGCACAGTGACATAAAATGCCTGACAGATACAAAAGCAAAATCTGAAACTAAACTGAAAACATTTCTCTTTGACAACTCCTCCTATTCTCCACAAGACTATTATTGTAACGTGTAAATGGTGTTGACTAGGAATTACTGATTAATATCTTTAATTACTTAAAAACAGAAAATCTAATAAATGATCAGCATGGAGACATATTTACAAAAAATTTATGTTAAAATGACTCGTTCCACATCATTAAGATTTATCGTGCAAATGATACGTGGAACATGAAAATAACTAACGCACTATTGGTATACCTGAAAGCATGGTATAGGCTTCTATACTTTGAAAACTTAAAAATGAAATTCGAAAGTAAAATGAAGCAGATGATTAAAGTAGACGTACATTCCAGTGATGATATGTTTTGTTATTCCTGAAAAACTGACAGAATTACTGACGAGAAATATTACGAGAAAAGAAGTAAACAGGCTACTGTTGGAAAGATAGGCCTAAATGGTACACAGGTTAGGCTATCATTACTAAAAAAAACCATGTTTAAAAATTATATATTTTTTTACCCTGTAATTTGTTGGTTTAGCCACACACTGAATGACGCATCATAGGTAAGATTTGAAAGCGAAAAGATGAGTAAACTACAATGAAACTAATGTACTGGCAATCTAAGAAAACGAAAACTCCATTCTGCATGGAGGTACGCCTCTATGCAGTTCTGTTTCTTTGACATTTCAGTAACCGTTTTCTTTGTTTGACATGCATAAGATACGTACGATAGCATGTCTTGCGGCTCTCCTCATTGTACACGTTTATGGACTAGCAAAGAACACGTAGGTAAGCTTTTTATTTGCAAACGTGAATATTAAAAAAGTTGTGCATTCGAGTTGAAAGCTGAAAATGTAACGACCAAGAAGCATTACCGGTATTAGTGGAAACGAAGAATATTAATTTTATTGCTGCTTGTTTTAGTCGCAACAATTAAAGGTGTCCTAACCACACACTCTGAAATCGTCGCGTTTTCGGAAATAAACAGCGAAATATTTATGACAAGTAATAACATGAATGTTATTGTTCCTCGTTTCACTGGCAGCCGTTCAAGCTATACTCTTAGGTCCTGCCTAATCACGCACTCAGAAATCGTTAAACATTTATTTCATCAAAAAAAAATTTCTTTTGAAAATTCACTCTTGATCGCACCACGTATGCTACAAGAACATAGGTGACCGGTTTCGGTCATATCACATGACCATCATCAGACCCATGGCATCCTTCGAAGATGGTAGGTGGAGCACTCTTCAGCTGCTGTGATGTCAACTGGTACATAGAACTGTATGGTATAGGTATAGTGTGAACGTAATTCCATACTAGTCATGAGAGATTATTTGTTTTGAAATATCCATTGGGAGGATGGTTTCTGCTAAAATTTATTGTTTATAATACGTCTTAACAATATATGAACATACTTCGCATAACTATTACAATATTTTTAGCATCAGCAAGGAAGAATGATCTAGCCACTAACACTACAAAGCATGCTCAGTTGTAAGAAGCAACACCATTCAAAGCAGAATTACATACTTATTCCGCGACTAGATGTACCGTAATAAAACTGAATACCAATTCTGTCCAAAGCTGTTGCCATGGAATTCTCCTTGGATGTCCTGCTTACATGGCAGACGCTCTATCCATATGAGCCACAGTGGACACAGATGAATAGCGCGTCTGCCTGTAAGCAGGAGATCCCGGGTTCAAGTCCCGGTCGTGGCATACATTTTTAGCTGTCCCCGTTGAGGTATATCAACACCTGTCGGCAGCTGAGGGTTTCAATTAATTATCATTTATTCTAGAGAAGCTGCAGGGTCATCAATGGTATCTGTTCTTTCGGGAATAGTTACTATCTTCATAAATATGGAATCATTTACTCCATCCAATACGAGTAATAATCTAGCAGAATACGAGCAGCACTTTTACAATGAAGTTAAAGAGGGCAGTACAAACAAGTAGCAGTATCAGGAACACAATGAGGTGAAACAGTTTCTGCGTCATGTTACGTCAGATAACTTTTAGGTTTTTGCATGTGCTAAAGTTCAATTATTTTCACTTGATAATTACCACACAGTCGAAAGTGAATTATCAGGTTTTACAAATAAATAATTTTACAGTCAGAAGGTGACCATAATGTTATTTACAAAATTATCTTAGTTTTTATTCATATAGCTCGAATATATAACTTTGCAAGGCTACAAATACCTTCCTGTTCCCAGGAAAATTACTAGACTACGAGGCCTATCGATGATGAATAAATAAAAAAGATATTGTCATCTAAACCGCGTATTTCGAATTAAAAATTCGGATTTTTCCCACCATATTTCTCGTATTCAAAGTTCATTGCTAGGTCACTTGAAGTGCTGGTGTCGTTCGCTGTTTTCGTGTCGTAACATGGACCTTGCACTTATGATATTTTTGTGTTCTGTGAGTGTATATGTAGCGAAGTGGTGGCAATGCATGTAGTAAGGTTTTAATGTGAGGCAGTTTATTGGCCACAGCACACTGTTAATTAATGAAGAAGTTTCAACAAAACTGTTAAGTATACTGTGTGGCCAACAAACTGCATCACAACATATTGAAACTTATCCACAACTGGAAGAAGAGCCTGCGCTACAGTAATTGTTGCCCCCCGCCGAACTATTACATCTCCCCAGCAGCTTTACCTTACCCCAGGCTGTAAGGTCTCAAGCAATTAGACTCTAAAATTCATGGGACAATATATTGTATGTGTACAACTTCAATATTAATAATACGTTAACTTTTTACCTAACTCATCATTATCATAAGCTGGGTCCACACCCTGTCATCATAATAACTGTCACATTGTAAACAGAAAGAAAGATTTTCATATTGAAGTATTAAATCTGCTATAAAGTAAAGTAAAAATTTTCTCATACTTTCATAAAGAAATATTGATGGTTAATCAAATCTTTTAATGAATTTGATACTATGACAATATTAAGGATTTTTTAAAAAAAAGGCATGTTAATGAACTACTACAAGCAGTGAATCTGGAATAGATATAGTACATGCCAATCTCTAAACCAGACATATTACTCGACTTCGTATGTTTAGTAATTTTTTGTATCGATCCTCACTATCGTATTTCGACGGGGTCAAGAGAAATATTCAGCACTATAGATGAAGTCACGAAAAATGGGTGTCTAGTTTAGGCTCGTTCTGCGCACCACGTCACGCATTCTCCGACAACCAATGAGCATTCAGTTAGTTCTCTGAGCGCTCTGGTTTTTGCAAGTTGTTATCGCTGAGGGTGATGATAGGCAACAGATTCTACATAAGCAAGCGAGAGACATAATTTGCGGGATAATTTCATCAAGCGGGAAGCCCTTGGAAGCGCATACCGCAACTACCGTGTGGAGATGGCAACAATACACTCCCCGTCCGTCCGTCGAGCTGCGCGAACGAACAGCAGTCGGCACTCAATCGGGCTACAGTCGTCGGCGTTGTGTAGTGACGTAATGGTAATGGCTGTGGTGACGTCACCTGGTGCGTATTTCCACAGTTTTAATTTTAGTTCGCGAAGTCAACGAATGTGAAAGCAAAAAAGACCTGGTTGTGGTGACAGACTCATATGTTACTTAGCCCGTTTGAAAAAAATCGCCATTGATATGCCGTTATAATCCCCACGTTGTTTCCGACGTTTGTTGCATGTTTCCCACAATATTTATCAAATCCGACAACTAGTATCGAATATTCCTCTTCATCCTTTCAGCGTTGTCTTATGTGTTGCTGCTGATTGTGAAGTCTTTTACACTTAATTACTGTGTTTTTTGGTAATCAGTTTTCATCATGTGGAAGAGTTGTTACTTGAGTCAGTGGCAGCGAATATTATACTGAGGTCATGTTTATTAATCATTAGCGGGTCGCCTGAGGCAATAAGCCAGCGAATTTGTTTTTAAATAATTCTAAAGTACTGAAAATAATACTAAATGAATATATCAGTTCAGTGACAGCTTGCATATTCAGTTGAGCTCCAGCGTGTGTAAAGACCATTGTCATCCACTCATGTATCATTAATTGTTATGTAATTTCAGATTGAAACTAACTCAGTCAATATAGAAATGAGTGTCCACTGTGTGACTGGTCACAGTATTATTTCCACTCAATAAGAAAAATTTCACTAAATTGCAGTTTCATAATTAGCAGGAAATTCGACTAAGTAATCAAAATTACGAAACTTCCTGGCAGATTAAAACTGTGTGCCGGACCGAGACTCGAACTCGGGACCTTTGCCTTTCGCGGGCGAGTGCTCTAGGAGACGAGGTACTGGCAGAAGTTGTGAGGACGGGGCGTGAGTCGTGCTTGGGTAGTTCAGCCGGTAGAGCACTTGCCCGCGAAAGGGAAAGGTCCCGAGTTCGAGTCTCGGTCCGGTACACAGTTTTATTCTGCCAAGAAGTTTCATATCAGCGCACACTCCGCTGCAGAGTGAAAATCTCATTCTGTAATCAAAATTAATTTTTACATTTACATAAATTTGTATACCGTAATTGTTAGAGCATCACATTTGCGTATCATCAAACGATTAGCTGTAGACTCTGCTACGTTCTTTTTCTTTATATTCTTCGGAATTCAAGCTATTTGCTATAATTAGGTATATTTAATTACGGTCTCTCGCAAGAATACTGAAGGGATAGCAAGGTTACAGCTCATACCCGAGAGAACGACCATCTAGAGTTTCGTTTCCCATGATTTCCCAAATCTGATTAAGGAAATACCAGGGGGGTTCCTTTGATACGCACAAGATCTATTTCATTCCCCATCCTTCTCCTATCCGTGTACCTCGTCATCGACGATACGTTAAACCCTTATCTTTGTATTTCTGTTCCTATGACTACAATACCTAAGCCACATTTGAAAATATCGTCGTACAAATACCTGCGTACAACAGTTTGTTGGGATTTGAAATTGAGTTTTCACACACTTACACGACACCAGAGTAGTCATGCTTGGTAGTGACGTGGTGTCAGTGGCAGCCTGGCCAGGTGTTCCCAATCCTGCTGCAAGCAGACGGCTCCCAACAGTCTCTGACGACACAGCAGGTGCAACATTTTGTCCCTGGATGATACTAGGTCGGTTACTGCCACTCGCACAATGCGTCGATCTCGAGGTGTGTCTGTACTGCCTGGACGTCCAGGACCTGCTCCACAGGTGTGGGAATGTCCCACAGAGCGCAGTTGAAAGCAACGACAAACCACCGATGCACTGTGCCCAGCATGTGCAGCAGTCCGTCGATACGTCCATCCAGCTTTCCGCAAGCACATAGTACGACCCCGACAAAATGTCTGAAGCTGTTCTACAGGAGAATGTATTCGTCGACGGGGCATGTTTGGACCCTAGAAAGATTGTTACAAACACTGTCACTTCTAAACTCAGGATTGTTACTGCCTACAAAGTCAACACAGATGCTGCACAGACCGACCTCTTGAGCACCATCTGATCGCCGCTGACCGTGACAATTGAACCACTAACACTACAATCCCTCAGTGCGCACACACACTATGTGATCAAAGTATGCAGACACCTGGCTGAAAATTACAAGTTCGTAGCGATCTCCATCGGTAATGCTGGAATTCAGTATGTTGTTGGCCCGCCCTTAGCCTTGATGACACCTTCAACTCTCGCAGGCATACGTTCAATCAAGTGCTGTAAGGTTTCGCGGAGAATGGCGGCCCATTCTTTACGGAGTGCTGCGCTGAAGAGACGTATCGGTGTCGGTCGGTGAGGCCTGGCACGGAGTCGGTTTTCCAAAAACATCCCAAAGGTGCTCTATAGGATTTTCATTAGGACTCTGCAGGCCAGTCCATTACAGGGATGTTATTTGACGTCTAACCACTGCGCCATAGGCCGTGCGCTATGAACAGATGCCCGATCCTTTTGAAAGATGCAATTGCCATCCCCGAATTGCTCTTCAACACTTATGTATAATACTTATGTTGTCTTTGTGGGCATCTGGGTTAAGAATTTCCAAATAGTTTACAGGTGAAAAATTAAAATTATGCAGACAGAACATAATTTGTGGTGTTTTCTGAACCTTTACTGTCTGGAAGTTGTCCATCAGTCAGTTTTTGTGAATTCTTGTTGCCCCAAAAAACAAACTGAAGAACACTGTTAAACAAAGCACAATAACTGTCCTACAAACTGTCCAATGATTTATACCGCCTACAAGAAAATGCCACAGGGTACAGAAGGGCACATTGTAAATACTGTTTGTTAGCATTTATTAGACACACAGACTTTCATAGTGTCAAACACGATCCATTCTCTAGTAGTATATTGCAGTCTCCAGTCTGGTAATACCATGTTCTTTTGCTAAGAAATATGTAAAACAAAAGGAATATGTAAAAGAAAACGCGCTTAAAAAACAGTGTAGGTCTCTGCTGTGATAGTGCCACGCAAAACAACAAGGGGTGAAAGCCCCCTCCATTAAAAACACGACCACACCACAACACCACTGTCTCCGAATTTTACTGTTGACACTACACTCGCGGGCAGATGACGTTCACCGGGCATCCGCAATACCCATACCCTGCCATCGGATAGCCACATTGTGCACCGTGATTCGTCACTCCACACAACGTTTTTCCACTGTTCAATTGTCCAATGTTCACGCTCCTTACACCAAGCGAGGCGTCGTTTAGCATTTAGCGGCGTGATGTGTGGCTTATGAGCAACAGCTCGACCATGAAATCCAAGTTTTCTCACCTCCCGCCTAAATGTTGTAGTTCTTGCAGTGGATCCTAATGCAGTTTGGAATTCCTGTGTGATGGTCTGGATAGATGTCCGCCTATTACACATTACGACCCTCCTCAACTGTGGGCGGTCTCTGTCAGTCAACAGACGGGGTCAGCCTGTACGTTTTTGTGCTGTACGTGTCCCTTCACATTTCCGCTTCATTGTCACATCGGAAGCAGAGAACTTATGGTTCTTTAGGAATGTCGAAATCTCTCGTACAGACGTATGACACAAGTGACACCCAATCACCTGACCACGTTCGAAGTCCTTGAGTTTGGCGGAGTGCCCCATTCTGCTCTCTCACGATGTCTAATGACTACTTAGGTCGCTGATACGGAGTATATGGCAGTAGGTGGCAGCACAATGCACCTAATATGCAAAACGTATGTTTTTTGGGGATGTCCGGGAACTTTTGATCACATAGTGTATTGTACCCTAGTGCCACTTGAAACATTCCGTGAGGGTGTTGCCAAATTCTGCGGCATCCCGACGTTAAGGATATTGGTGTGTAATTTGGAGATGTCTGCGGAGTGCTGTGCGACGAGATACCTGACAGAGGCAGGTGTGAGACTTAGAAGCGAGCAGCGCGGGGCTGTTCCCACGGCGCTGACCACGGAGACACCAGCAGGTGCGGCGACACGCTACGCCGGCCACGCCACCCCCACCCCCGCCTGTGCCCCCTGCCACGGGCCGGCGCGATTCCATCACCACAGGCGCCCCACAGTCCCTGCACACACCTACCTGTAGCAGTACCGAGCCCCTCCTTCGTGGCTGCTCCGACAGGGAACTACCACCGCATAGTTTCGTTTCTTCGTCGGTTTCGACGCTCTTGAAGTAGCGTTTATACGATTAATACCCTCACGCTCGTCCTGAAGCATCATTCGTAGTAGTTACGTCTACATTAATACTCTCATGTTCTTTTCGAATATGTCCGCAGTCCTTGAAGAATATTTTCTCGCCAACTGGCTCAGATGAATTCCGTGGTTTAATTGAAACTACAAGTTACTGTAACCATTCACATTAGTCTTTTCGTAACATGTTTCGGAAGATTGTCTTCATCAACAGGTGAATTTATGTCAGTTATGAGCAACAAGGCTCGGATGTATTGTATGTGCGACTTTCGGGTAACGTGTGGCGCTATTTGGCAGCGATGGCATAACCCATTTTATCACGAAGTTGCAAGCACTGAAAGGTTGTTCACATATGCAATCAGACCACTCATAAGACTTTGTAGTAAAAGAACTTTTGTCTTCAGCTGCCAGACAGTATCAAGTTACCCAAAAGACTTACATATAGTACATCCATGCCTTAATAACTGACCTAAATACACTGATGACGGCTGTATAATCTTCCTAAATACTTAGTGAAAACTACAACAATATATGTAACTGGTCATAGCAGTTTGCACTTTCAGCTACATTAAGAAAGGTCATGGTCAAGCCCAACATAAAACATTCACAGTTAAGACTCCATGAATTTCTAACATGAAATAAATAACGGAAGAAGGGGTGCCAAATTTTTGTTTACTGTGTAGTCGTAACTAGTCACATATCCAACCCTATCTCTAGATCCCTTGCTACATGCAGTTTTCTAAAGTATTCATTACCGAATTCCTATGGTAGTTCCCTTACATTTGTTTTAACTGCAGTATAAGTTGCAAATCATGTTTTTATTGCACAAAACTAGCAGCGTTCACATTAAACCTCATAAAACACTGTTTATCTACAGGGCAAATTTAATAAACATTGATTTTAAATAATGCAGTGCAATAATGTGTAGCACCATCTCGTATTGGCATAGACTGGAAATCAGCTATGAATTGTAAGTAAAATTTTTAAGGTGAAAAGCAACCACTAAAACTTGTTTCTGAGACTCCTCTCCTCGATTTATTAGGTCATTATCGGTTAACAACTGACTACAAGAGACACCACTATAGAAGAAAGCAGACCTTGGATCTCTGCATTATTAGCAATACAAATAATCTTTGATCATGACATTAGGTAAGAAACGTCAAATAAAGTGCATAGTGCTAATCACTCATGTTATGCATGAAATATGTTACAATAATGGCTTAGCTAAGTGCAAAAGTTTAGAGTCCATAAGTTGCGTAGTAAATAGATACCACTAAACAAGATACACATTTCACTGCAAATATCACATGTGGACTAATTGCCGGTAATATATACGCAGTGATACAGAAATATTAGCATTGGTGTTTTGCCACTAGTCAGACATAATTCTGTGTCAATACGTATGTAAATTAGCAATCAGAGTTCATTTGATATTTATACTGAAATGCAACATCTTTCCGATAATGTTGCAAACACTAAGCCCGTAAGTATTGTGGTTTATTTGATACATGAGAAGTTATGAGCACTAGATTTGATATTTCCTATCTAATGTCATGACCAAGGAGTATGTGCATTTGTTTAGTTTCCATTTAGTGACCACGATCGATTTCTTGAATATTAGAGTCTTTTGTGGACGTTCATCAACTGCTACCTAGTGATTACCTAACACAAAACGATTCGTAATATATATTAGTGGAACAAACATTGTTTGATTTTCAACCTTAAAAACCAATTTTATCATCAAGCAGTGACCGAAGATGCCACTAGTCTGACTAAGTAAATGCTTATGTACAAAAAACAGTTGAAATTTTTTTAAATGGTGTCTTGGCAGTAATAGTAAAAACTAGTGAGGCAAATCGTCTCAAGGTAGCTACAAACTTACGTAACTCTCCTAGAATCACAGCAAGTTATACTCTGCAGTTACCAACTACTTATCAGTTCCGGTCACTGAATCGAAGACATGTTTCGATGCGTTTACATTTCAAATTCATAAGCAACACTGCTGGTTAAGAAAGAGTCCAATGGATACGTATATAAGTAATTGTATAAGTATATAAGTCATTGACACCAAAGGTATTCTTGGCGAAAATGTCGCCCTGTTTGTAATCACTTCCGTGGACGTCTGGTGCCAGTGGCACTTCTTCGATTATCGCCGCATCAAACCCAGGTATCTCCTCCTCCATCCCTCCCCCCCCCCCCCCCCCACGCCCCCCCTTTTACTTTTCTCAGTCCTCCGCCTGAAAGGCACCCTGTGCCATGAGCTACATAGGTCTGCAGCAGACATCAAACGTTCAGGTAGATTCACCGTTCTATTATAAAATGAATGCTGACTTATATGGCAGCAATCTGAATTAGTGAAACACGTCCGAGTTGGTAACCGCTTCAAGACACAACAGTAAAGTTCCCGAGACGTCTCCACCACCACTGCAAACAAAAAAGCAATTTCACTTATGTCAGTGATATAATCCATGATACGCCGGTGAGACGTCTACGATCATCCTTATATAGGTCCACTCCGCTATCTATCCTGAGAACCCCCCCCCCCCCCCCCAAACAAGTGAAGCCGCGCGGCTCGGTCTCGCTCTGTAGTGCTGCCGATGCAAACAAATAAACAGCAGTACTGCCGAGTATAGCGTGACCAGTGTCCGTGATTAGAAGGGCATCACAGTGTTCCGTTGTGGTTTGGAGCAGCACGTGGAGCTATTGGTGTACATACGACACATGAGAAGAACATCATGGGCGGCCTGAGAGGTACACATTATTCTCCTTCCTGTCGCTTCCCACGCCCGGGTTCCCGGGTTCGATTCCCGGCGGGGTCAGGGCTTTTCTCTGCCTCGTGATGGCTGGGTATTGTGTGCTGTCCTTAGGTTAGTTAGGTTTAAGTAGTTCTAAGTTCTAGGGGACTGATGACCATAGTTGTTAAGTCCCATAGTGCTCAGAGCCATTCTCCTTCCTGGAGATGAAATACGTAAGTAGGAGAAACAAATTGCACCTGACGTAGTTTCTGGACAATGTTCCGGCTTGTCTATGGATATCACAACTTTTTCGAAATGTCTTGCACAAACTCACTCCATTTCACAATTCCATCACGAGGTCATCTGAGGCCGCATGTTCCTGGCTTAGGCAAATGTATTAAAAGGGTGTCAGCGGTGTTTTTCCTCTACCAGTGTAGTGGAGTGTTCCGGAAGAAACAACGACCATCAGTTATAAATGAAAAGCATGACATTGTGGATGTTTTACGGTATCGGTTTATTTGGTTAAAAAGTTTTTGCATGACAAGGTCACCATTATATGATAAATGATTGTTGTCATGAAACACTATCTTCTTTGATGAAGATTGTCGATCATAGTCGGATGATGGCCTTGAAAGCTAAAAAGGGCTTAACCGAATAAACTGATACTGTAGCACTTGCACAATTTTGTGCTTTTTCATTATAACTAATAAGTTGTTTCGTATAAGGGCATTAGCTACGTTCTCGCAGTTCAGATAGAATAAGCGCACGAACATAAAACTGTCACTTTCCACCTTCATCATGAAAGTAAGCATAGGATGGGTGCGTTGGTTTCAGTAACTCGGCAATCACTAATTAGCTTCATTAGACCTCCCAATAAGGCCTTTGAGCCTATGAAGGTCATCTTCATTTGGAAACGTTTGTTAGGAACGTTACAAGTTTTTTAACGTTAAAACAAAACAGTCACAGGTCGTCTATAGCGATTTTTTCACCTTTTTTTATTCACGTATGGGTCCAGTAAGACCACGCGAGATACAATCAATCAATGTTGCTTTTGGTGGTTGGCCTTCCCTTGTGTTCAATTTTGTTTCATCCTTTCAGAATGAAGTCTCTTTCTTTCATCAGACCACGGTGTTCCAGTCCAATTTCCCTCTGACCAACGTTCCAATCAGATATCTTTTGTCTGAATGTTTTTATACCTGTAACGTCTGCCTGAGTTATAACGGCTACTTTAAGAACCTTCTGAATCGCAGCGATCCATTTAAGTGCCTCAGTCTTGGCCTTACTTCTGTTCTCGTAGAATTCTACTGTTTGTTTTGTCAACCTAGTGGGTTCCATTCTTTAGTGTACCCATGAAATTTAAGTCTTTCGTTTTCTCACGTCCCCATGTATGTCTGTGTATTCTTCTATATCCTTAGTACTTCTTAGACTGTAAGCTCCTCCAGCAGTAATTTTGGAGCATAATATTTTCCTAATAACCTTTCTTTCTTTTGAATTTCTTCAGTATCCCTCTTTCTATTTAAAATTAAAGTTTCTGCTCCAAAAAGACATTGAGGATCGATTACAACGCTGTAATGCCTAAGTTTACCGTATTTAGAAAGTGATTTTTTACTATAAATATTTTGTGTTAATCTGAAAGCAGTTGCCATTTTTTGACAGCGAACTTGTTTTTACTGCTTTTTCCAGACCGTCTATTCAACTCCACGTGATTCCAGGTACAATATTCATGGAGCATTTTGATAACCACAATATTATGTGATTTATTGGTTACTTTCGCGAGCCAGACACGAGCATCGTTAGATATTCATTGCCCTGGTGGCAACAAGTTAGAGCTTTAAGACAGCGATCACAATCAACACTACATATTGTGACTCAACCCTTTAAATCACAATGTTTTTGCCAGCGTAACAACCTGTCAGCATGTAGTCTTTGTGAATAATTACCAATAAAACTGGTTAATTTATTATTTATTCCTAAGTTCACCGAGAGGTAAGGGGAGGGAAGTATTCATTCTAATTAATCAGGAGAAAAAGAAGTTACATTGTAGTTCCAGCAGTATAGTTATTGACCAGTATCTCTTAACGGATTAAATCTCTAATTGTCATTAAGGCAATGAATATGTGACGATGCTCATGTCCGACGAGTGAAAGTAATCAATAATTCACATAATACGCGACATATGGCTGTTTATCTGTACATGTACGTTAACTGAAACGGTCACTGCTCCCTCCCTGCAGGCAATGCCTGCGTTTGCTACTGGTGTTTCTCTTACACAACACGTATCATGCGAAATGTGCAGGGAATGTTACTTTATTACGGTAAAGTGTACTCGCTTACTTGCACTCTGAATCGCGTAAATACGACGAAACCGCAAATAAACGTGTTTACGAATAAAGAATGGATAGCTGGATTTAAAATTGTCGAGCGCTAAAGAGCTTGGTCATCAGCACCATTTCAAAAGATAGTGGTACTGGTAAGAAAGTATTACCTTGTTAGAACGAAAAGCAAATGCCATATAACGATAGTTACAGCAACAGGAAACGTCACATACGATTTCTAACAGGTCTAGTCGTACAGTTGTCATATGTTAAAATAATTAATAAAACAGTGGAAGTTAGTAAGGAGGAATCGCGGAAATAAAAGCATGATCCACCCACTAAAAACTCATTAAAAACCTCCGTTCAATTAAATTGGGCAGAAGTCTCGGTGTCACACAAAACGGCAACAATTTTCGTGCTGTTGTTTCATAGCCACATAAGACGAGGGGGAGGGGGGAGTGGTAAGTCCCTCGGTATACCAAAGGCTTCCCTCTTATCACCGTACAACACACAAGACGTTAAAACACAGTGGACCGTGAGAGTGACGCCACAAACACTGCACTCCGGCGGGTCTTCTTGGCGCAGGAGATATGTCTACGTCATTGTGCAGTATCCGATACGAAGGCGAGAGAGGATCACTTCCATCCTTCGAAAGAGGCGGTCTTCTGCTGGAGTCCCTGCAGACGTGGGAATCGAGGAGAGTGACGAAGCTGACAGAGCAGCGAAAGGAACCTGCCAGCAAAATACTATACTTCAACTTCACATCCTCCTACAGACTGCCGTGTCGTCAGTGACAAGAAGAGTGTTGGCTGTAAACGAAACCACCCAGAATCGTATTTTTGTAACGTTTTATGTTTATAATACGTGAAGTTCGGAAATAAAATATCAATCAATCAAAGGATTCCGATGCAACCCTCAAAAATTCTCAAGAAAACTGACTTCAAAGATTTGCGAGGAACTATAATTTACAGAAGTTAAGACCTTTTTTTCCCCCATTGGGCTCTGTTGCTCACTCGGTAGGGTCAGCGAAAGTTATTCGGGTAATCTATGGAAGGCTGGTTCGAAACTCGCTTTCGTCAGATATATGCTAACTGAGACATATTTAATTACAATTATCCATAAAAACTGCATGTCTTGTTCCTAATTACATATCACACCCACTGCAAATATAAATTCTTAATTATCGATATTTTACAAAAGACTGTTAACAAAGACTGTCCGAATTAAAAAAAAAAATTACAAATTTGTTAACATTATTTTATAAAAATCGGCAACGAAGAATTTGTGTTTGCAATGTAAACTGGAACTTCGGGTGCAATATGTAAGTAGAAACAAGAAGATATGGTTCAAATGGCTCGCAGCACTATGGTACTTAACATCTGAGGTCATCAGTCCCCTAGAACTACTTAAACCTAACGACATCACACACATCCATGCCCTAGGCAGGATTCGAACCTGCGACCGTAGCGGTCGCGCGGTTCCAGACTGAAGCGCCTAGAACCGCTCGGCCACTAGATAAGACACGCATTTTCATAAATAATGATGATGAAGTATGTGTTAATTAGGATAAACTTGATCAATTTTGTGTTTAAATGATGCAGGTATTTGAACTGAACGAAAAAAATAAATAAATAAAAAGGAAAAAAGATCATAGAGAGACTCGACCCAGCGATCTACTGAGCACCCAATTGCTGCTCTCCAACGTTACTAAACGAGCAGCCCGGCCAGTCGTCAAAATTGCTTTAACTTTTGTGAATTGTTACTTGAAAATCTTCAAAGTCGCTTTCTCGAGAATTTTTTAGAGTTGCATAGAAGTGCTTAGACTAATTCTTATTTCAGTTCACGTACCACAAATACAACACGTTACAAAAATCCGATTGCCGGGTGGTGTCCTCGTAAGTGGGAAAGGTGGTTGCTGGTAGTGGCCAACAGCAACCTGCGGTCGTTTGAAACGACTACTCGCCCATTGTGCACTTCCTTTCGAACTCCACGAACAAGGAAGAATAACTGCCGATTCACTGAGAGTGTTGTTATCACGGTCCTTTGCCGCAGTAAAAATTAGCACAGAGTAGGTGGGTGATGACGTCAGTCGCATCTGGCGCGGTTTGTTAGAGGTTGCCGTCGGTCGTAGCTGCAACTGAGGCCAACCCCCGACGTGAGGCGGGCGAGACGTGGGCGTATCCGCCGCCAGTGGGGGGTGTTGACAAACAGAGCGGCGGCGCGGACTCACCGCGGCGGCCACGCCAGTAGAGCCTCCAGAGCAGGAGGGCGACGCCGGCCACGACCAGAGCGGCCACCAGTGTGCCCACGGCGGCGCCGGCCGCGCTGGCGCCACACGAGCAGCTGGCGTCGGCGGCGTCCTGCGCGCGGGCAGCCGGCAGCGGCAGCAGCAGCAGCAGCAGCGGCGCGGCCGCGGCGGGGAGAGGCGAGCGCATAGCGGGCGAGCGTCTGCTAGCAGCTACTCATGGCACGGGCGCTGAAGCCGCACTGAGCGCGCCGGGCCGGGCCGCGGCCCAAGGTCGCCCTACCTGCCGCTGCCGCTCCCACCTTGCCGCCGCTGCGCTGCGCCCTCTCGCAGCCACGGGCCGGAATGCTCCTCCCCCTTCCCTCCGACCTCCGCCTCTGTCATTATACACATCGTACTGCGCCTCGCTGGGCTTCCCTTGACCGCGGAGGAGCGTGGTCGAGTCCACATCGCGGAGGAGGAGAGGCCGTACTTTCTGCTCTGCACCGTTCGGCCACGTATACGAGATCCGTTTCTGGATCGGGAGTCAGGGGGAGATGCTTACTGTGTCCCAGTCTCCCCCAAATACAGTGGGTCCCTGGAGCAATGGTCAAATTCGGGGATACGGCAGGAACACGCAGTTGAAGCTAAAAACTCCATATGAACATATCACCTGTCCCGATTGGTCTCCGAGATAGAACACATTTATGTACATATTGGTTTTGGGCTACTGGCGCGCTTGGGTTTGTCTTAGGGACCCTCACATGTTCAATAGTGTGGTGTGCGTACCGTAACATCTTCAGTACACACACCATCAGATTATTTGATTGTCGCTCTAACGAAGTAGGCGAGTGTCAGCAATATGTCTCGTGGTCTTATCGTGGCGTGTTTATCTTCTGCTGTTAGGTCAGACGATAGAAATGCCACTTGCACGCTTAGAGTAGCGGGTTGACGGTAACCAACTTTAAACAGAACTTGATTAATTTTCACTCACATTTATTAAAATAATAACAAGCATAAAATTTCCTTAACTTGGTTCTGGATGCTATTTACAATTGACAATCTGAAGTTCCTTTGTATTGGTAAGTCAATCTTATTCTCACATATATCTCTGATACTTGACAAAAGTGTCTACACATTTATCTTCATGGCTATGTACAGGAATATGGTAATCTTATTAGGCGCAGACTGAAACTTTACTATAGACTGGTACAGACAAATTTACAACTCGTACAGACTGGTACAGACTAATGCAGACTGGTACAGACTGGTGCAGACAAATGCAGACTGATTAAAAATGGTTCAAATGGCTCTGAGCACTATGGGACTCAACTGCTGAGGTCATTAGTCCCCTAGAACTTAGAACTAGTTAAACCTAACTAACCTAAGGACATCACAAACATCCATGCCCGCGGCAGGATTCGAACCTGCGACCGTAGCGGTCTTGCGGTTCCAGACTGCAGCGCCTTTAAACGCACGGCCACTTCGGCTGGCCAGACTGATTAATCGGAGGTCTATACACTCGTTGTAATACCTCGTGCATTCATGTATCACTGCGCAAGTGTGATCCGCGAGGAGAAAAGGTTCTACGTTAGCAGCAATCTCATTGGCTGCATTAAATATTAATACGCAGATCAGCGCAAGCAGAATTTGGTCCGTCTCTATGGCAGCACCATCTCGTAGTGCGAGCGCTGCGCCTGCGCTGTTGGGCATAGCGGGGCGCACTCTAGTGGGAAAGTTGTGTACGTCCTGTCTATGCGGAACTATGTACACAACAAATAGCATAGTCAAACCGTCAATACAGGTTGAATGACGTAAAACTTTGACGCTAGGTGTTCACAGAATGGTTGGTGGTCAGGGGCTCATACTGTTAGCGAATCAGATTTTAATAATAATTAGAAAGAGTATTTTTGTGCAAACGACCACATTTTAAATGGAACAATTCCTATTGACATTAACAAACTAAAAGTAGAATAACTTAGACTGTCAGTGGTGTTTTTTGCAGGATTCTAGTGCGTGCCGATGGTTTAAATGGCTCTGAGCACTATGGGACTTAACATCTGAGGTCATCAGTCCCCTAGACTTAGAACTACTTAAACCTAACCAACCTAAGGACATCACACACATCCATGCCTGAGGCAGGATTCGAACCTGAGACTGTCGCAGCAGCCCGGTTCCGGACTGATGCGCCTAGAACCGCTCGGCCACAGCGGCCAGCAGTGCGAGTCGTTTATGAAATATCGTATCTTGGAAAGTCTCGCACCAACACTTGTTTGTGCCATGGAACCTGCGTAGTCGCTAGGTACGATGTTGCTATGTTTGTTTACAGTGTGCTTGTGTGTTCCTTGAGTGCATTGCGACTTACTGGTCAGTGCGTGACAGTCCAAGCAGTAAATCGTGATTGGACCGTGTGATTTACCAGTGAAGAAAAAGCCGACATGCTCATGGTATATGGACAGCGTAGGAAGAACGCAGTTCGTTCTCGAACTGTGTATGAGGCAACATTTCTCAATAGGCGTCAGCCATCTCGGAAGTTATTTATCAGCCTCTTCAACCAGAGACGTAGAAACGATAGTTTAACACCTAGATAACGCAACAGACGGTAACAACTGACGACAGAAGAGGGAGAAATTAATGTTCTTGCTGTTGTTGCAGTTGATCCGCACGTTAGCTCCCGTGCAATCGCAGGAGAGGGTTGGGGTTGGGTTGTTTGGGGAAGAAGATCAGACAGAGAGGTCATCGGTCTCATCGGACTAGGGAAGGACGGGGAGAGAAGTTGGCCGTGCCCTTTCAAAGGAACCATCCCGGCATTTGCCTGGAGCGATTTAAGGAAATCACGGAAAACCTAAATCAGGATGGCCGGACGCGTAATGCGCAGGAGAGGCATGAGTCATAAGTGTCCTATGCATTCTCCATGGACACAGGTTCCATCCCAACCAAAACTCCCAAAACTCCCTTCATCAACAGCTGCATGGAAGCGATTATGAAAATCGTGTTAACTTCTGTACATAGGCATTAAGACAGGATACACTATACCACGTATCTTATTTGGTGATGAAACCACATTTACCAATAATAGGCAGATAAACGGCTGAAACATGCACTATTGGTTTATTGACAGTCTCATTTGGGTTCGTCTGGTGGAACGTCAGCGCACATGGAGTGTAAACGCGTCGTGTGGGGTAGCTCAAATGGCTCTGAGCACTATGGGACTTAACATCTATGGTCATCAGTCCCCTAGAACTTAGAACTACTTAATCCTAACTAACCTAAGGACAGCACACAACACCCAGTCATCACGAGGAAGAGAATATCCCTCACCCCGCCGGGAATCGAACCCGGGAACCCGGGCTTGGGAAGCGAGAACGCTACCGCACGACCACGAGCTGCGGACGTGTGGGGTAGTGAACCATAAGCTCATAAACCTGCGTTTCATAAAGAGAACACTGAACGTGCACAAGTATCACAGCTTCCTAACAGACCATCTCCCATGGATGCTAGAAGATGTTCCTCTGTGGTCTAGGAGGAACCTGTGGTACCAGCATGATGGCTGTCCATCACATAGCGCACGAAGTAGTACAGCATGTCTTCACGAACCGTTTCCAGATCGTTGAATTAGACGCTGGGGACCTATATCTTGGCCAGCCCGTTCCCCACATCTGACGTCTGTAGACTCTTGTATGTGGGGAAAGCTGAAAGACGCTATCTACAAGGACACACTAGATGATATTCCTGCAGACTGCTCGGACATCTCCGCTAAAATGGTAGCATGTGTGCAACAGTCGTTCCGTACCAGACTGTAAGCACGTATTGTCGCTGCCGATGGTCATTTTGAACACAAACATTAATAGTCAATTGTCTTGTTTCTGGTTAGAATCTACATAACTAGTGTATGCACTTGTCTTGTTCTTTAGTGTGTGCTACCACAGGTATTGTACATGTGTCGATTTGGATATCTCGTAAACGACTCGTACTAGAATCCTGCAACAAACACCACTGACATTCTAATTTACCGCACTTTTAGTTTGCACAAAATACACACTCTCTATTATTATAACCTGTTGATTTGGTAACAATACGAGCCCCTCACTACCAAACCATTCTGTGAAAACCATACATCACTAACACTTTCCATTTCCGCAATATTTTCGGTGCAAGTTTTAGGTGATTCACCCTGTATTTGACAATTTGAAGGGCCCGTATTGACGTATTGTCAGTACTGGAAATATTGACGATTATTATGGACGGTTCTCGAAATATTCTTAGCATTGTCAATACATACTGAACGTGTGGGGTCAAGTACTAACGGTCTGACAAAATTCTCCATCCAGATGCTAACAGGGCATCATGAACCAGCCACACAGCGTCAGCGTGCACTTTTTGTTTTCAGTTCGCCTTTGTGCACATCACTCCTCAGATTCAATTTTTCTAGTAGTCTTTTGATACAAAACGATTTTACTAGACATATTCGAGGGTAATTATTGTATGAACCACTTTGAGGTGATCAAGGATGGATTATCTGCGACGCTGCTTACTTTATAAAGTTGAAATTATAGTTTAGGTTGGTGAATTACATAGTAGTTCGGAAAAACGCTTCCACTACGAAAATTACGTCGTACGTCTGCAAATACTAGTAAGACGTCTGCAAAATGCATGTCAGTTTCATCAAATTATTACAAAACGAAAAAAAAAGGTTTTACTTTGATTGACTGATCATATATTTGCCAGGCAGATGTAATCGCTTCGCGGGTTTGTATATAATTTTACTAATTGTGTTTGCTGATACTCTATTACAGAACTAATCTCCGAGGATTCGAATGATCTGCCAGTCGCTAGAAATGTCAAAGTTACTCCTAATCTCTCGTCGACCGCGATTGCCTTTCTCATTTCCGTATTTTGTTTCTCTATTTCATGATGCAGGATCCGTGGTTCCGATCTGTCAGTAAATCAACCATTTTTTTAACCATTCTCAGACCCTTCCTTTATTTCGATGTTTTCTGTTGCTCGTAAGCTATAGCCAATTCAGTTGCAGCACATCTTTTCTTTTGCGTGTTCGATATCTTAAGCTTGTAAAACTGCGTTATCAACTGACAATTTTAGTCAATATTATTGATGGTGTGAGATTGCTTCAGTGTATTCAAGGTTTGAAAAACTAGTATTGTCAATAAACACTGAACGTGTGCTGGACCCTCTACCCAACCAATTTCTTTGACGTTTTATTCTAGCCCAACCTACCCCATCGCTTTCAACATCTAGGCTAGAGATGACTTTCTGCAATTAATCTAGCCCGTTGGACGCACAGTTTTCCGTAATGTGTTGTGAGTGCGAGGACTTGAAGAGTGTATCAGAGAGAAGCATCGGTTAACTGTTTGTACAAGCACCGGCTGAAATGCCACGCATCTACGCTAATGAAGAATATGCAGATATCGTACATGTTTACGAGTTCTGTAGTGGTAGTAATCCTGCTACTGTCGAAGAATACCGTCGGCGCCTTCCGGCACCCCGATTTCCTGATCATTGAATGTTTACCAGAATTTTCAGCACATTGCGTTGAACAAGTATTCTTACAAGTCACCATTTTTCTTCTGAACATGTAGTTGAACAACCTGTGCAAGAACACCAACACATTGTTGAAGTGGTGAAGCATAGTTCTACTGCCAGCACAAGGTGACTTTCTGCACGCATCAGTGTTCCACAGACATGTGTACGATGAAAATTACATGTACAAACGAAAAGGTGAACAGGCGAGATATAATGAACTGCTCGGCCGCATCGTGGACACGTACATCGTATCCACAATCTTCACATTGGCTACAATACCACACGACTTGAATTTTGTCACTTGTTAATTGACAGTCGTCATTTGCGTCTGCCAATGCTATTCATTGATGAAACTACGTTTACACGGAATGGAATCAACAATAAACGTAATAATGATCGATGGTCGCAGAAAAATCCACGCGCTATAGTGGAAACAAATTTCCAAGTTCAGTTTTTGATCGATGTTTGGTGCGGTAAGCCAGCACCCTGGTGACTGGTCTAGTCATTTTAGAAGACCGAATGATGGGAGAGAGGTATTTGCGTTTTTTGGCTAATTCGTTTGTTGAACACCTTGAGGACGTTCCTTTGGCCACGCGGACTGCAATGTACTTACAGCATGACGGAGCCCCTCAAAATTTTACCAGATGTGCGAAGGAACATCTCAACCGCATTAATCCTAATCCCTAGATTCGTCGTGGTAGTATACATAACTGGCCGCAATCATCGCTAAACCTTACGCCATTAGATTTTTTTTATGGAACTGGATGAAGTCTGAGCTGTACAAACGAAAAGGCGAATACACGAGATGACATGAACTGCTCGGTCGCGTCGTAGTCACTGCTACCCTCATTACAGTATGTGCAGAGGCACTCGGACAAGCTACACACATGTTGTGTTTAGGAATCCTGCATACTTGGTTCGCGGGGTCAGCGATTTTCTTTGCCTCGTGATGACTGGGTGTTGTGTGATGTCCTTAGATTAGTTAGGTTTAAGTCGTTCTAAGTTCTAGGGGACTGATGACGATAGATGTTAAGTCCCATAGTGCTCAGAGCCATTTGAGCCATTTCAACCATACTTGTTTCGCTAGACAAACAATCAAACAAATCGTATTAATGAGTTGAATTGTAACAAGGCAAAAACAATACTTAACTTTGATAGATGCGTCACAATCGAAGGGCGACGTACAAAATAATTAGTCATCTTCAGAACAGACAAACACAAGTCTGTGCTACATTGAGATGGCAAATGATAGAGGCTATGATGCATCGGCTAACGACGTGGCTAACGTTGAAGCTGCTATCGACGTGGGTTCCATCAGTCAGGTGTGGCGCTTATGTCCTCTTCACCTAGGAGCCGCTGCTGTCGCGTTGTCGTCCTGGGGCCCTATTCTGTATCCTTCCGCCATTTTTCCGATCGCTTCGGTACGCGAGCACCAAACGGTCTTGTTTTCGGAGAGCCCCAGCATTATTCTGTAGGAATTTCGGAAGTGGTGCCGAACGGTACCAGCAAACCGATACACTGTTGTCAGTTCTCCTCGCACCAACCAATCAGATCCGCGCATTCGCACCACAGCGCCACAGCAGCACGACCTGAAGTGGCTAGCAGCCGACACGGGCACGCTATTCTTCTGCCGAAAAGTGCGGTTAGAGTATGTAGCACTGTTCAAATCCCTAGGAGCGAGTTACAACCACATTCTATGCATCTTCTTATTCTTTGACACTCTGTTAAACAATTTTTCGTGTTCATGGAGGTATTTCCATAAATGCAACTAACTGAGGGCAGGTTTTTTAAATGCCATATGCGTTTCGCTTCTTTTATTTGTGAAGCATCTTCACAAATAAAAGAAGCGAAACGTGTGTGGCAATAAACAAACTTCCTACAATTAAATGTATAGATGGAAGATGTGTTGTGGTCTTCAGTCCTGGGACTGGTTTGATGCAGCTGTCCATGCTACTCTATCCTGTGCAAGCTTCTTCATCTCCCAGTACCTACTGCAACCTACATCCTTCTGAATCTGCTTAGGGTATTCATCTCTTGGTCTCCCTCTACGATTTTTACCCTCCATGCTGCCCTCCAATACTAAATTGGTGATCCCTCGATGTCTCAGAACATGTCCTACCAACCGATCCCTTCTTCTAGTCAAGTTGTGCCACAAGCTCCTCTTCTCCCCAATTCTATCCAATACCTCCTCATTAGTAATGTGATCTACCCATCTAATCTTCAGCATTCTTCTGTAGCACACATTTCGAAAGCTTCTATTCTCTTCTTGTCCAAACTATTTATCGTCCACGTTTCGCTTCCATACATGGCTACACTCCATACAAATACTTTCAGAAACGACTTCCTGATATTTAAATCTATACTCGATGTTAACAAATTTTTCTTCTTCAGAAACGCTTTCCTTGCCATTGCCAGTCTACATTTTATATCCTCTCTACTTCGACCATCATCAGTTATTTTGCTCCCGAAATAGCAAAGCTCCTTTACTACTTTAAGTGCCTGATTTCCTAATCTAATTCCTGCAGCATCACCCGATTTAATTCGACTACATTCTATTATCCTCGTTTTGCTTTTGTTGATGTTCATTTTATACCCTCCTTTCAAGACACTGTCCATTCCGTTCAACTGCTCTTCCAAGTCCTTTGCTGTCTCTGACAGAATTACAATGTCATCGGCGAACCTCAAAGTTTTTATTTCTTCTCCATGGATTTTAATACCTACTCTGAACTTTTCTTTTGTTTCCTTTATTGCTTGCTCCATGAATTTTGAAGCAACTAAGGAATGATGGAAAACAGAGAATTTCTCGAGTGTTTCAATCCATGTATTTGTACAATGTTGTACTACACTTCATTCCTAACTCATATTTTGAAACGTAAAATCCAAAACAAGAAATCGACGTGAATGAGAATAAAATGACATATGACATTTATGACAGTTTCCAGAATCTTATCAAATATCCTATCGTTGTTACGCATGCGTGGGAGCACATGGTCAGCGAAATTTGAATAGTGTTCCCGACTGGAGTGCCAGTGCTGACTTTATACTGTAACAATATAATCATCCAGGACTCCACAAATGCACTGAAGTTGATGCTGGAATATTCTAACATTTATTGTGAAATATACAACCGCTGTAATGTGATGGGTACAATGATGCTAACAGGTGAATGTGTTAAAAATACGTATTTTGCCATTGATTCTTTGTAAAACGCATGGTACAATGATTACTAACTGTTGTACATGTGTAAACCTGGCAGTGTATTAAATAATATAGAAAATAAATGAAAATGAACCTTAAATGTGTTTTATCTCAGAAACCATTCAAAATAGGGTCTATGTCTGTATTAATCTTTTTCCTTCAAATGATCGTTCTGTGTCATATCCCTGAATATTGACTATCCCTCCGGGGACATCCAGTACAACTTGTCTCTAGCATTTTAGTGTTGCTGTTTTTCTGGTCTTCAGTCTGAGAACTCGTTTGATGCAGCTCTCCATACTACTCGATCCCGTACAAGCCTCTTCATCTCTGAGTAGTTGCTGCATCCTATATCCATTTGAATCTCCTCACTGTATTCATCTCTCGGTCTCGGTCTGCAAATTTTATGCCCAACACATCCCTCCATTACCATGATAGGTTCCATGCCTTTTATGTATGTCGCCTCTCATTTTCATCGATGTTTTATATCATTACACAGTGGGAATAAGGTTATTCTGATGACAGTATTTGTACTGAGAGCTCAAATTACTTTTCACTTGATTGCTATGCATGTTGGGAACTGCATGTGGCCTTCCTCTTAGTTCTCTCTGTTACTTCCCTGTGTGTCTTGTTGCGAGGCGAGTACCAGAGCACGTGACACAGTGCGTTTTTGTGGGGGGTTTGCACTTCCGCAAATACCGGGAGAGTCATACTTCAAATGGTTCAAATGGCTCTAAGCACTATGGGACTTAACATCTGAGGTCGTCAGCCCTCTAGACTTACAACTACTTAAACCTAACTAACCTAAGGACATCACACACATCCAGGATTCGAACTTGCGATCGTAGCAGCAGCGTGGTTCCGGACTGAACCGCCTAGAACCGCTCGGACACAGCGGCCGTCTAGAGTCGTACTCATTGGGCTTGAGTGCCTGGAGGGGCGACTGACCTCTGTCGAGTTTCGCCTGTTGTATGGAGGACGAAACGACCTGCGGCCGTCTGAGTGTCGCCACAGTTTATGAGTTTACCATTCCGGTGCGTCTGGTATGAAGACTGCTGGCGTCGACTGACTGTATTTTCTTCATGATTCTGCGACTTCTTGTGGACGGTGCTCTGCCAGATGCAACTGTCTGGCACTGGATGGCTGATGTTCTTGGCATGCTGTCTTCGTAGCCGGTCAAATAGGGCGTTCAGAGCCCCCAGCTAAATAGCAGAGGGATGATTGGCCAACTGAAACTGAGGCCAGTTGACGTCTTAAGGCCCTGCAAAAAATGAGAGTGAATAGTCGCTATTGGCGCGAATAGTGTTCTGAGAGAGTGTGGAGAAATTTTGGAATCTGCACTGAATGCTGATTCGTGGCTTTTCGAGGGTAGTGGGGAGTTGAATAACGCCTGGCATCGCTCTTGCGTTGCGCGACCGCAGGGCATTTAGGATCTGATCTTGATTGGAATCAGACGGTCTTGTGACGTAGTCGCACTTTTTTGGAATCGTTGTGGAACACGACTTTGGTCATACTCCAGTTTTATCGTGTGAATTAAGACCCAGATACTTACTCTGCGTTTTCGCACCTGTGCCGACAGGGCGAGTTTAGGCGGTTTTGCTGTCTCTTTTCCTGGGAATACGTCCTCATGCATTCAGAAGTTTCTCTGCTTTGGCAACTCCAGCAGAACTTAGATTCTCGGACAGCATTCGAGGCCATGGGTTGAAACAGAGTTGCTGCACTGCAGGAGTTGACGCCCACGTCATCAGAATACTGCCTATCGACGACGTGCTGCAAGTTTCAGGACTGGTAAAGTATTTTGCGGCTCCGGCTTTGTAGGACCTATAATTTTTATACCGAAGTCCTCAGCAGCACGTGCGCTCACTTTGCTACAAGTCTACCTTGTTTGTTTCTCCATGTGTTCCCATTTGAGCTCTCACTACTAATCGTGATACTGCATTAAAGTCGGGGCAGTAATATTTGATTCATTAGGACCTCCAGTCATTATCGTCAGTCTATTGCATCACAGAGAGTAGGAGCTCCTTGTTCTCGACCCAGCTCTTATTCTCATAATAGTTCAGTTTACTCTGTCCTTTAGTCAACTGTTTCTATCGACAGTCAAGTACCTTTGTGTTCAGATTTATAATAAATCTCATCGTAATATTTAATCCGCATATCATTTCGTAGATAGCTGCAGAATCCCATGTTCTGTCGTTTATTATGATAAAATTCCGTTTTTTTTACTGAGTAGATTACAATTTTGTTACATTATTGTGAGTGTGCACTCCTTATTTTACCAACTAGTAGGTTCCGCCATCAATTCCTTTCGTTACCATTGTGCGCACAAGTAATTAGATGGTAGGTAAGGAAGGGGTCGAACGCATGCCTAGTTCTCATGCAAAATTCGCCATAATTAAGGAGGTACAAACTCTTCTCTACCCCGGCACCTCGCAGCCAAACTCACAATTCCTTCGTGCCTCTGGATGTGTCCTTTCAATCTATTTCTTTTTTTTTTACTCAATTTGTACCATAAACTTCTTTTTTCTCCAATACGACTTGCTATCTCCTCGTTATTTATTCTATTTACCTATCTAATCTTCAAAATTCTTATGTAGCACCAGATTTCAAAAGCTTGTATTCTCTTCTTGTCTGGACTGCTTGCCGTCCGATACTAGAGTATACTACAAACAAAGACCTTCAGGAAATATTTCCTATAACTCAAATTTACACTCCATAATAAAAAAAGTGAGCCACCCAGCGGGAGAGGAGCAACCGAAATACAACTCCACTGGTTGAGATGATATGTGATGTTATTTCAGTGATCACAAAATCGAGGCAAATTTACAAAGCACTTGGCAATATGAACGTTGCACCTCGTCTTGCCTAGAGGCATGCACATTCGGTCTGTAAAGATTACACGAAGACGTTATATCCTCTATTGAGGCAAGCTGGACTACAAGCGCTCTAACTGGTCCTTGATATATTGACAGTGGGACGAAGTCCAAGTTGATCCCACACATTACTATCGGGGACATATCTGAAGATCCTTCTGCTCAAGGGAGTACCACAACATTAAGCAAACATTTCATAGAGACATGTGCAGGACGATACTGTCGCACTAGAGATGACACTTGAGAACGCAGGATGTGCGTAACCTACCGCTGCGCTGTCAGATTTACCTCAGTCACTATCAGCTGTGACCCAGGGTCATAGTGGTGGGTCCTCCCACCATGACACCAGGAGTAGCATCACTCTGCCTGAAAACTAAGTTTTTCGCGGCGACATTCTTGAATTAATGCTTCACGAAGTTTTTGCGACGGCACATCTGTGTCATACTCGAGCCATCAGGTCATGGTGATGTCACGAGTCACGGAACTTCAATATGCTACCGAAGATAACGTCGTTGTCTGTGACTGAAAAATATTGATAGCGATGATGACGATGTTTGGTTTGAGAGGCACTCAACTGCGCGGTCATCAGCGCCCGTACAAAGTCCCAATTTTTACACAGTTCAATTTTTTACACAGTTCAATATAGCCACATTCACAAATGCTGATGATAAAATGATGAGGACAACACAAAACGCCCAGTCCGCGGGCAGAGAAAATCCCCAACCGAGCCGGGAATCGAACCCGGGGCTCCGGGATGCAGAGGTAACTGATAGCGATGCTGATTCCGTTATACTGTGGATGATTCCGCTGATTTCTCTTTTGCCAGTCTGTATTTTATATGTTCTTTTCTTCGGACTTCATCGGCTATTTTTCTGTTCAAAAAGCAAGATTCATCAATTAGTTTTAGTTTTTCATTTCATGAACTAATTACCTCAGAATCGCCTGAATTAATTCGAATGCATTCCATTACCCTTGTTTTGCTTTTGTTGATATTTACCTCGCAATCACTTTTCAACACATTGTCCGTTTCATTCAACTGCTCATCTCAGTCCTTTTCCGACTCTTACAGAATTACAATGTCACTGGCAAACCTCCTCGTAGTTTTTATCTCTTCTGCCTCAGCTTTAATTCCCATCCAGATTTCTCCTACTTCTTTACTACTGGCTCAGTGAGCCTACCCCTGAATGACTTCAGGGGTAGGCTACGACCCTGTCTGACTCCTGTCTCAACCGCTGCTTCCCTTTTATATCCTTCGACAGTTATAACTGCAGTCTTGTTTCTGCACAAGGATATCAATAATAATACTAATTACATAAAATGAACTGATATAATAATAATAATAATAACTTGATTACATCTGTGGTTAGTACATCACTTTTTTATAAGTTCTAAGTAATTGCAGCTGAAGGAAACAAATGATTTGAAAAGTATTCGTCTGAAAATTTAGAAGTGCCTGTGCCTTGCCACTGATTTAAGAATTATAATAGCAAAGAACTCTGACAACTTTGACACTGTCTGAATTTAAATGATATATTATAGAAGTGTGTTCTTACCATCACTATTATTTCACTTAGAATTACGTATGTGAAAATAAGCTCCAGACTAAAGGCCGATTAATTCTGGACGTCAGTGGAACAGAAAGGGACGCTGCTGTTAAATCTTGGTGCGTTTACAGTAGACAGAACGTCAACACGACTGTACTTCGATTAAGACGGTATCGAACGGTGAAAGTCAGGCTATGAGATGATAACATCTTTGATACAAGAAGTCGTATCAAAGTTAAGGAACTAGCCACGATAGACAAAAAATCTTTAACGACATTCTTGACAAAGTTTGTATGGTGATCTACTTCATTCCAAACCGCTAATACATTCATCTGAAAAAGTCGACATTCATTTTCTGGCGAAAATGTGTGCATACAAAGACATCAAGCAATACTGAGGAGGCAAAACACAGAAAGAAAAAAAGCATAGTGGGTAAGGCTAAAATGCTCTAAGTACAATAGCCCTTTCAGTGTGAAATTTAAGCGGATGCTTTGTTCTTCAAATGTCTCGCTACTTCAGCTTGCTCCTACCCATCATACGAACAGTAGTCATATCCTCACGAAATCCTCAAACAGAGTAATTCGTATCTCTTAAATGCCTGCATCTGGAATGTCTCTCCATGACATAATTTTCATGACGTCTCGCTATAATGTCCCGAAAGGAACCAAAACTAACCACATGCCTAGATTTCAAACGCATTAATTTATCTGAAACAGCAACCGAGGCGCAAGAAATACACTCCTGGAAATGGAAAAAAGAACACATTGACACCGGTGTGTCAGACCCACCATACTTGCTCCGGACATTGCGAGAGGGCTGTACAAGCAATGATCACACGCACGGCACAGCGGACACACCAGGAACCGCGGTGTTGGCCGTCGAATGGCGCTAGCTGCGCAGCATTTGTGCACCGCCGCCGTCAGTGTCAGCCAGTTTGCCGTGGCATACGGAGCTCCATCGCAGTCTTCAACACTGGTAGCATGCCGCGACAGCGTGGACGTGAACCGTATGTGCAGTTGACGGACTTTGAGCGAGGGGGTATAGTGGGCATGCGGGAGGCCGGGTGGACGTACCGCCGAATTGCTCAACACGTGGGGAGTGAGGTCTCCACAGTACATCGATGTTGTCGCCAGTGGTCGGCGGAAGGTGCACGTGCCCGTCGACCTGGGACCGGACCGCAGCGACGCACGGATGCACGCCAAGACCATAGGATCCTACGCAGTGCCGTAGGGGACCGCACCGCCACTTCCCAGCAAATTAGGGACACTGTTGCTCCTGGGGTATCGGCGAGGACCATTCGCAACCGTCTCCATGAAACTGGGCTACGGTCCCGCACACCGTTAGGCCGTCTTCCGCTCACGCCCCAACATCGTGCAGCCCGCCTCCAGTGGTGTCGCGACAGGCGTGAATGGAGGGACGAATGGAGACGTGTCGTCTTCAGCGATGAGAGTCGCTTCTGCCTTGGTGCCAATGATGGTCGTATGCGTGTTTGGCACCGTGCAGGTGAGCGCCACAATCAGGACTGCATACGACCGAGGCACACAGGGCCAACACCCGGCATCATGGTGTGGGGAGCGATCTCCTACACCGGCCGTACACCACTGGTGATCGTCGAGGGGACACTGAATAGTGCACGGTACATCCAAACTGTCATCAAACCCATCGTTCTACCATTCCTAGACCGGCAAGGTAACTTGCTGTTCCAACAGGACAATGCACGTCCGCATGTATCCCGTGCCACCCAACGTGCTCTAGAAGGTGTACGTCAACTACCCTGGCCAGCAAGATCTCCGGATCTGTCCCCCATTGAGCATGTTTGGGACTGGATGAAGCGTCGTCTCACGCGGTCTGTACGTCCAGCACGAACGCTGGTCCAACTGAGGCGCCAGGTGGAAATGGCATGGCAAGCCGTTCCACAGGACTACATCCAGCATCTCTACGATCGTCTCCATGGGAGAATAGCAGCCTGCATTGCTGCGAAAGGTGGATATACACTGTACTAGTGCCGACATTGTGCATGCTCTGTTGCCTGTGTCTATGTGCCTGTGGTTCTGTCAGTGTGATCATGTGATGTATCTGATCCCAGGAATGTGTCAATAAAGTTTCCCCTTCCTGGAACAATGCATTTACGGTGTTCTTATTTCAATTTCCAGGAGTGTAGTTTGCTGGACGTCTTCTATTCCCTTCATAAACGAAAAACTTCATGGACTCACGAACAAACTTACTCAGCTATATGATAAATATGCTCCCATTAAAGACCGGGAAAGTAAGAAGGAATCCTGCACCTTGACTTGCTGAGGAACTAAAACAGTTCAGGAATCTGAGGCGCTGCACATCGGGCATACAAACGGCGCTCCAATCCTGAAATCATATTACTTACAAGGAGAAGGGAACAGAACCAATCAAACTGTGATAAATGCAGAACTCAAGCATGCCCATTCATTAACTGACAACAGGAGCAGACCAGCTGTCCTATGAAAAAACCTGTATGGTCTTGGCATAGGCAAAGTAAGTGGTGCAGCTGATCCCATTGTCCCAGCCGATGAATTGAACCGGTGCTTGACATTAACTACAACGGTATCTGAACCACAAACGAGAGAGAGACTCATTGATTACTTAATGGCGGTGAACGATTCTGACCACGAAAAATTCTATATAAAGCGTGTAACTCGCAACGCCGTCATGAAAGTCATCATGCATATGAGATCAGCATCTACTGGACACGATGTCATCACAGTCCAAATCGTGAAGCTTATTATTGAACCATTACTGTCCACTATAACAGATATCTCGAACCATTCCTTACCAACAGGTGTTTTCCCTGAGCCCTGGAAACAGGAACTAGATTTTTATAGAAGGGGTTCTCGATCTCCAAAAAGGTCGTAGTGCTTGATCACGAAACATGTTCCACGATTCTACAATCGAATGATGTGAGTGATACAGACCTATAATCATGTGTGTTCTCTAGAAAACGAGACTGCCTGCGCTTTTTCCCAGTCACTTAGTACCTTTAGTTGCTCCAGCGACCTACGATGAACTGCTTTCGGAAGAGGAAAGATTTTCTGTACATCCCTCGTTGTCTGAAAGTGCTGTTGTATGTGATTTCTGTTCGAGAAATATTCGACATCTGCATGCAGTAAAGATATCATATGATTTTCATGTGTAAGTTGTCATCGATTTGCACAATAGTAAGGAATTGTTGCGGTGGGGAGGCTTGTCTTAAACTGAGTATGTATGTAAGACTGGAAAATTTATGTTGGTTTGCAGCTTGTTGAGTTCTTCACTTACGAGATGAATACGACAAGTGTCATCACTCTGTTGCCCAGAAACTTCGGTCAGGAGTCGAAATAAGGAGACACATCTCTTGGACATCTCTTGAATTATCCGTAGATAGTCGACTGTTTCTGAAGAAAACGACGGCCAAAGTTTTCGAGCTATTTTCGAGGTAGTTTAAGGGCCTTTTATCACGCGGCGTCACCAGAAAAAATGGCGGCTCAGAGGTTGAAGTTGTGACTCTTTTAGTTTTGCGCCCCGTGTTCGAAACCTGATTATTACTTTTATTTTTGTTTTTCATTTATATACTCATGTCTGTAGGAGATGAATGTTCTCCAGTGTATATTGATTTAACGTTTTCCCCTCTTCGTCAACTAATTGTATGTCAGATGAATGAATTAAAAAAAAAAAAAAGACAAGAAAATTATTTGAAACTGTTTTCGGCGAGGTACATCATCTCATCAGATGCCTCCCGTTCACTCCAAACATCTAAAACCATAAAGACATCATCGCCAGAAGGCTGCAATGGGAAAGTGTGCGAACTTCAAAGAATGGTGGTCATTTCTGAAAACAATCTTCCATCGGCACGACACTATCGTCATAATTGATTACAGCGCTGAGCTACAGAATTTCAGCGTTAGTTTGGCCAATTAAATAATCTAGTGAGGAAAAGTATAGCGTCCCTATACCAATAAGTAATAATAATATTTTTTGCAAGTGATGTGAGACGAAGAAAAACGATAAGAAAACCTCACGTACTTGTGAACCTTATACAGACAGTGTTTTATGCGAACAGTTACAAAAACAATAATTCACAAAACTTACTTTACTTTACGCGATCAGACCCAGAGGACCGCGAGCTGCTACAAGGTTTCTCCTCCACTGGGTTCTGTTTTGTGCCTCCTGGCGCTAATCATTTTCTATTCCAGTCTGCAGCAAGCCCTCATGGATTCAATCCCTCCATCTCTTCTTTCGTCTTCCTAGTGGCCACCTTCCATAGAGAGTATAATCCATAGCTTTCAAAGGCCAGCGGCATTTATCCATCAGACTGACATGTGCTGCCCATACAAGGCGCTTGGTTCTCATCAATCCTACAATGTTTGGTCTCTTATACATTTTGTATAGTTCACAATTATGGCTGATCCTCCATCTTATCTTGTAGAGGGCCAAAGGTCTTCCTTAAGACTTCCCGCTCAAAAACAAGAAGATTGTTCAAGTCTTTTTTCCGGACACTCCAAGTTTCACAACCATACAGTACTACGGTTGAATCATTACTCTATACAGTTGGAGTTTGAAATTACTCGAGAGACCACGCGATGCAGAAAGTTGACTGAGACCAAAAATGATCGGTTGGTGACTTGGATCCTCGCTTTGACTTCTGCTTCACATGCTGCGCCTTCTGTAAAGATTGCCCCCAGATATTTAAATTCACGAACCCTTTTGTATGATCGGTTTCCGACTATCAAAGGCTGGAGTGAGTCTTTTGAATAAGCGTGGGTCCTGCTCATCACCAAATATTCCGTCTTTGATTCATTCACAAGGAGTCCAATTTTGCTTGCTTCCGCCTCTACGTTTTCACTCATCCGCGTTAGTCCCTCCTTAGATCTGGACAACAGGGCCACATCACCTGCAAACACGAAATGTGTTATTTTCTCACCCTCTACCTTTATACCCTCGAAGCTTTTACGAGAGACTTCTCTCATTATCTTTTCAAGTGACAGCTTGAAGAACACCGGTGATAAACCATCGCCTTGTCTCAACCCTGTCTTCATATTAAAGCTCTCCGTGAGCTGTTTCCCGAGCTTCACTTTACCTTTTGAATCAGTGAGGCAAATTTCAACTAGGCTGACGAGTTTCTTAAGTATTCCAAACTCCGTTAGGCAGTTCTACAGGCTCTCCCGGTGGATGCAGTCATACGCCTTCTTAAAATCTATGAAGAGCACATGAAGTTCTTCGCCATACTCCCACAACTTTTCTGTGAGTTGTCGCATTACGAAGATGCTGTCGACAGTTCAACGGCCCTTTCTGAATCCCGCCTGATATTCACCAATCACTTCTTCTGCAAATGGCTATACTCTATCTAGTATACAGCTGGACAAGATCTTGTAGCAGACATTCAGAAGGGCGATTCCTCTGTACTTAGCGCAGTTCATTTTGTCACATTTCTCGTGTATAGGGCATATGACAGCTGTCTTCCAATCTTCTGGGGTCTCCTTCAAAATCCAGATCCCCTTGATTAATTGGTGAATTCAAAAAACAAAGACAGTAATGGTGTATTTGAAAAATGAGAGATTCCATTATACTGATAAGTGTTCATCTGCGATATTCAGCCAATTTATGTATGTAAAGGTTCTCTCTCTCTCTCTCTCTCTCGCCGTGTGTGTGTGTGTGTGTGTGTGTGTGTGTGTGTGTGTGTGTGTGTGGTTGTCTTCGGAAGTGTTATTACATATACTGCTTATCCAGGTCTGTAATGCAATATAATGTAATTTACTGAGCTGATATCAAATAGATAAGAAGTTTGAGGTGCGTTTTATTTGTAGAAATGTTAAACGTATGTCAAACAATCCCAGTTTCAGAATAATAACATGGTCTGTAGCGGAGAGAAAATAGCATTCCTGGAGCGCTGCAGTCCTCTGCCATTGTGTGGCATATTTAAAATTTAAATTACTAATTTACAGGTGCGTTACTATCAGCGCAGATTAGTTTGTAATTTTTCTTCTAGCAAAGGTGGAGACTTGGATCAGGCAGTTTAATGACGAATTTGCCAGTTGTTTTAAGGTACTGGGTGGAATTAAGCCTTGGCCTGTACCACGCCTAAAGGAGGACGACTTTCATTACAAAAAGTGAACATATTTGACCTAGCACTTTGAGAAGCAAACTGACAGCAAAAAGCATATTTATTTTCACGAATAGTTATCAGTCATTTGGCTATGTTTTAGAGTGTTCGTAAGATATCGATCGCTTATGGCTTAGAATTCGCATAGCGTTGCTAGATTGTTTACACTGTTTTATCAATTGTAGCAATATTACGCCACTTATAGACAACATCACTGAAATAATAAAGCAATCTTTATTTAACATAATATTGACAAATTGAAATATTAACACATTTCCAAAGAATATATACAACATAATTTAATCAGAACAAGGGTGCAATAAAAGAGACAGGATGCAGTCAATATGACAACCTTTGATTTTGCCCATCGTCTTAGTCCGTGACGTAATAGTGTTGTGATGGGCGACGTCATGTGTGTGCGGAGTGTTGGTTTGTTTTGCTTGAGGGCACTAGTGGTGGCTGCTAACGTGTTTGTAATTTGTATTGGATTTGTAGAGAGTGTTACGAATTTTAATAGTGTGGGCACGTTGTTAAATCCACAAGTTTAGTTACCGTACGTGAAGAGAATATAATAAGCTCAAGCTGCTAATGAGTCAGAGCTTAAAATTATCTTTGGTTGTCATCATAGCGAGAGTAAACGGTATTTACAGTTTATGTTAGCTTGGAATTTCTTATAAATACAACTACCTTTCGACACTATTTTTTCTTAAATGTGGGCAAACCTGCAACGTAATGAAATTAATTATTTAGTGGATAGTAATAGTAATATCCCTCAAACAAGAAAAGCTGATACTTTAACGAAATACGTAAGTCTACAGAAGTATAACTGCATATGTAGATTGAATGTTTTTATGTGAAGCGTAAAGAATTCAATATTAATAATTGAATATAATGTACCAAAGTGTCCCAGAAGTAGTTGAGCTGGGGGTCCCAACGACACGAATATTCAGTTCAGCTTTGAAGGTAAAGTGTTCTTTCGATACTGCATTTCGTTAAGTGCCGTGATTTCTGGCTATCAGTATTGCTATCGGTTTTGGATTTTCTGTGTTGTTATCGCTGTGTGGCTTTACCTATTGGCATCGGTTTTACGTTATTGCATTGGTAACAGACTTCTCATCTGATCTGAAAGGTCAGATGTTGTTTCAATATTACGTTTCGTTAAGTGCCATGAATTTTGGCCATCTGTGTGGTATCACTTTTTGGCTGCCTGTATTGGTGTCTGGCTTTCTAGTCAGCTACATACGTCTAATTTGATGTCTTTCTTTTTTTTGTTTCTTTGATCGTGTTTTTCCTGTTTTTTTGGTTGGAATATTTTAATATTTTCGTGAATTTGTGGTTGTTATTTTAGAATATGTCTCCTCCAGAACCTCCAATTTCTCGCGATTTTCACCTACTTCCAATATTTAGCAATCAAAATTTGTAAGATTTCGCAGTTGACTTTTAAATATTGGCGCCATGAGAACGGGTGAGTCTGACATCCTGGTCACCCTTTTGCAATCAGGTTTGTTTTGTATTTCGGGGATTGTGATGATGTCTGGTCTAAGTGAGTGGGTTGCATTGCTCTAGTTTATCCCAATAATTATTACACCTCCAGGACTTAGTCCGGACAGCGTCTCAGCCGGTAACAGCTTTTAACCAGTTTAGCAGAGATGTAACGCGTTTTTATGTCGATGAGGGCCGCCTATTTGAAGAGTGAGGTAAAGTTACCCGTTTAAATATTGCAGCGATGTGCTGTGCCGTAATGACTGTGCAGCTCACAGTTTTAGCCCCAGATTTAAGTTTTGCTCTTAAATTATACAGGCAAAAATCATCTTGTCGTATTGAAAAGACTTCCATAGAAATTTGAGCGTAAGACGTCTAAACCATCTATTTTTTTATGAAGGGAACAGGAAGTTTTTCCTTGAAAGTGTGTATTATGTGTAATTATTAACAGAGTATAGTTTCCTTGAGTGGATAGTGTTGTTAACTATCAGTGCAATAATGCTGGCTGTAGTGGAACTTATCGGACCCCAATAAAATAATACAAATAAATGAGGTCATAATGACTCCAAAACTGTGTCTGAGCTCTTTGATCCAGAAATAAACTGCCTCAAGCAACGTTGGAACGTTCCCATGCACTGCGTTTACATGCGACACATCTTCTGGAAGATCAAAACCGAATTTCGGAAACCGTTTTTCGCCGTCGCGTTTACATGTGAAGGCCTGAAGCGGATTTGCTAGCCCAGTTAAATACGGCGCCTGGAAAACAGCTGTTACAGTTTGTGGTTTAATCTGCACTATCGCTATTTATTTTCAATTAGGCGAGGTGCAAACAGCTTCAGTCTAATATTTGTACTTATTTTTCACTGTACAAAAAACCACTCCATACATATTAGTCGAAAATTAGTAAAAACAAGACGAAACCTGACAGTCCAAGCACGTTTCAAAACCGGTTGCGCTTACATGGGAGCAAAAAAAGAAAAAAAAGCGGGAAGAAGCGGATTTCCAGAATCTATTTAGAAGTGTTTAGATGACCACTGAAAAGCTGTATTGGAAATTGGTTTACGAAATCCGGTTTTGGGAGCCCCATGTAAACGGGGCGATGGAACAGTTTCACATAGCTGACAACTAACACGTCTGTGTCGAATCTACTTGAGGCACCACAAAAGGAAAAAGAATAATTACTTGAACAATTCTACCAACAATGGAGTTGTTCAAAAGATTTCCACTAACTTACAATGAAATTTACGAGATTTATTGATTTGCCTTCTCATGTTCCCCTTTCATAGTGTAAAGGACGACTTTGGTTTCATTTCAGTTACCTTACATCACTTTCAAATTCTTTGGCAATTCTTATTCCAAATTGTAGCCATAATAACTCACTAATCGTTTTTAAACTTTCGTTTAAGCATTCCTCAAGCATACTTTTTATTTCGTTTCCTTCAGCCATCGTTTATCATAAAGCACCCTACACTGATTTAAAGAACTTGCACATTTCGGAATGAGGGATACCTATATTCGTGAATTCGTTGAACAAAACAGGTCGTTCATTCTCTTTTAAATTTTTCCTTTTTGTGTGCTGTAGGTTACTCCTGTCAACAACTTAAATTTTGGTAAATGAAATGAGTTATATGATAATTCCGCAGATCGGTTAGTATTTTCCTCGACAATTCCTGTAAACACGTTTTAGTATCGGCAGGTCTGAATATCTTGTGAACCACACAAGTTTCAGGGTTTAATGTTTAAAAATGTCGAATAAAGAATAATACAACGTTCAACAATTTTTCTATTTTGCTTTTAACATTTTCAGAAAATACATTAAAACGGTACATATAGAGCAGTTCAGTGAATGAAACCACTTGAACGTGTTTCAAGCACAGTTTTATTTAAGAAGAAATAAATTTAAGACCCATATACCTAACCTTTTATACCTATGTATATGCGATAATTTACACGTACATGACATTATTAGTGATATTTAAAGCGCGAAAAAACAACGCAGTCTATTGAGTTGGACAGATAATTTGTTCGCATTCTTCAGTATATAGTTTTGCTATCGCAAGTTCTGGGAAAGAAGATATCCGATCTGTCATTTCCTAAGCACAGAGTAGCTAAGAAAATCATTACATTTTGAAACTTATTTACAAAAATTGTGATGAATGCTATTCACAGAACGAATCTAGTATTGTGTTGGATAATTCTGAATATATTTTAGGAAGAGGAGTTATTGGTTTTAGCTTACATTTTCCCCACTATCTGTAAAATATCAACAGCAGTACCGAATTCAGTAATAATCTGACACCATATTGCATGATTCTCATCTTCTGTTTGACGATATTTAGAATTTTTATGAATTTCATCCGTTAGCAGCCCTCTTGAACTCATTATTGTTTTTAAGTCAGAACCCCTGATATCGTTTAATTTCCTATGCTGCAAGCCTTCGCTGTATCATAGTCCGCTTTTATTGTTTCACAAAAGACCTTAGGTAGACACATAGTAAGTTATTTGTCAGTATCTCTTAACAAAGGGAGTATGATAGCTTGAAATATCCCAAATAGTCCTAATCCTTTCCATTAGTTTACTTTTGCGACAGAATTAGTGCGTAAATTTTTTACATATCGTAGTTACTTGTACAACCATGAACGTTAAGGAATACTCCAGAAGGTCACAACGTCCTCATCTAAAGATGATCTAGATGCATGTGCTTTGCAGTGTAACTCCAGTCGTATCTCCGTACATCCGCCGCATGGATTTTCTGTTATTAAAAAAGCAAGTAAAACTGTTTCCTGCGACAGAATTTTCCTTTTTCAAAAGCCTTTCTGTTTTTCCTTTTGTTTAGCGGGTGCCACAGCAACGAATTTATTAAAGGGAGGTGAAATTTTTCACTTTTGCTGTATTAATTTTGTTTGTTCACAACTAGTTTGCCTTCTAGAACATTCTCAAGTGATTTTATGGTTATGTACAAAACAGAATATATTACCCCCACGAATAGATATCTAATAATGTGAATGAAGGTATTTTAAATAGGTACATTTATCTGTGGTAGAATGCTATTCCTTAGACATTGAAATGTCGGCGTTTTTAAATTTGTGTTTTCTATTCGTCTTGGTTTACAAATGCCGTCTTGTAAGATTGACAGCTTGACATTTACGAAGGTATTACATTGATCAAAGACTAAAGCTAAGCATTGAATAAAAATAATGATAATTTCAAATACTGTGGTTCTATATTTGTGTGTATAGGTGAGGAAAGTTAAGAGATGAAGCAATAAAATATTATAGAAAATAAATATTAAAATTTATGGTGAGGCGAGATTAAATTTTGAATTCATTTTACTGCAGCACCTACGCCGATACTCCTTCGCGCACACTCTGTACCTCAGTATAGTTTCCTCTGATTAAATGGTCCAAAATCATTGTATCCCGTCGGTACGTCGTTGTACTAAGCATCAGAACATTCCTGATATAGTAGATAGCTCATAAAAACTGATGTATTAACCTGAAATAAGATCTAGACACGAATATTGATTTATATACTCCATACCAGAATCCTAGAGTTTTTCACGATTCAGTTGATAAAAGTTCAAGTACAATTTGGAGGGATTCATGCATCGTTAATTATATGACTGAAAAATACTCTTTGATGCAGCATAAAACTACGAACACAAAAGAACAAGTAAAATCGTGGGACGCTGTATGCAAATGTGTACAGCAAACTAGACAGCTGTTATATTGGCGAGCGGATCCATAGGAGAATGTTTTCTAAAACTCGCAGGCTAATGTGAAAGTCTCTACCATTGACTCGTGAGTTCCAATAGACTCGACCAATACTGGAGCGAAAAGCCTGTACCGTGGCAACAGGACCAAGTATCTGCCCACATATTCACTGCTGTTATGGAAGAGAAGCACAATATGGGTTTCGAAAGTGTTACCAATCCACTATGTCCCACAGAGGGTATTGTGTTTTTTCGAACACCAGAACAATGTTGCATGCGTGATGCTTTAATGAATAACGGTGAGCTTACTGACAACATGCCGTATCTCTTTCACGCTTTTGAATAATATTTCAAGCATCGCAATTACTAGGTACACTTCAATATAACAGAATTAGCTGGTCGGTCATTGAAGTAGGGCGCTATCGATGTACCCATTGATAGTAGCAATATTAATTTGTAGAGCTGGACAAATAAGTAATATCTCGATCTGAAGTGAGTGATGATGTGGTCATAAGAAGACAAATACAATTTGAAAGCAAAATCTACTGTTCACTCTAATGGTCGACATGTACTGAATATGACACTCACCGTACCAGCATGGCATTCTTCCCCTCCTTGCAACAGTTTGTGCAGCAACCCAATCAAAAAACGCGTCGATGGTGAACTGACGCTCCTGTTGGAAAAGAGCTAATTAGTCTTATAACTGACAACATGTGAAATTATTCAGAAGTTGTGATACTTCTTATCATAGATAGATGTAACGAAGTGTAAAAATTATCATGATTTTTTTGAAGGCTAGATATATCGATATTATATATAGTAATTTCTCAAGTATCCGGGTCATGGCTACCCAGCCTGCGTACTATCCGGCCTATGTAATTCTGCCTATTTAATTAATATCGTGATAGTACGAATTCGTGATAAAATGATTATTAATCTATTGCACTTAATATAGTTTTCTAAAGCTTCAGCAAGGGAACGCCGGCTACAATGTTGTGTGGCCTTTTAAGATGTCTTATACATCTTTTGTCTTCTAGCATATCTGGAGTCACACTGAATAAATAACCAGAACCGCTCTCCAACAAAGGATACTTAAAAGCCCTCTTCCAGGGCATACAAAGAACTATGAACACAGACACGTAGAGAGCAGCACTGTTGTTTCTTCAGCTGCATGTATGACATCCAGAGTGCGTGGGTTGTTAAATTGTTGTTTTAACTGGTTCTTTAGTTTTTAATTAAAGAGCCCGAAGTGATTGATAAACGAAAAAGATTGTAGTGACCTGTTGTAGTGACTGGATTCAGAGGTAGCAGCCAAATCTATCGATAGTGTACTGTTCCTCTGGCGAGATGTTACGCTAACCTGTCCAAATGACACAGCCCTGTCTTTACGATTAACCACACCTCGCCCCGAGTACTAATAGAACGTTAAATTTGAATCCAGCATTGTTAATTATGTATTCGTTCTAGTGGCTGTGCGCAAATGACACATCTGCTATTGAATGTCAGAAAGGCGTATGCCATTAGTATTTGTATATAACTTCAACTACTCTAAATCCAATTTACTGTGCTCGTCAATAATATTACTGCACGTGGGAAGTGGTGAATAGATATAACTCGTCACCACTTGTATTTTCCCTTATGGTAAATTTGAACTGACTAAACATTGTGCCCACGGCATTTTAAAATGACATCTAAACACTATCTCTAATTCTGGTGTACAGTATGTTGCTAAGGAAATCAATACTCCACTAATTCTTGTGGGAATTATATAAACCTAATGTCACGCCTACTGTGATGTCATCAATTACAATATTTACTGTTTCCACCTTTCAAGATGTTTCATAATTTCATGATGCGAGATAACTACGGCTACAGCTTGTGATTTATCTCAAAACAATGCTATCGATCGGTAAGATGCTTTCCAGCGGTGTGCGTCAAATTACTATGAAAGACACAATGCACATTAACACACGTATTAAATATTTACCGTAGCTAATAATAATCTTTCTTACAGAAAGTACTGATATTAAAAAGTCTCTCAAGCATTAAATACCAATTCGCCTCTTTTTATGATAATTCCGATCGAAACAATCAGAGTTATAATTTTATTATAAACCAGCAATATAGCGATAGCTACGTTTAATGTAATATTAACTTCGTGATCTCTGATCTCTCCTTCCTCTTATACATTTTATTATCTTTATCTCTTTAAAACATTGAAATAACCTCTTAATTATGAACTTTATTATTTCCTTTTATATATCCCGAACGAAATTCTGCTTGAACCTTTTCTAAAATTTTCTGAGCTTTAATAGTTATTGAATTATAAGCACGACAAAATGCTTTCTTTGTTTCTTTAACTTTGACACTACTGAACCTCACTACTCTTTGCGATAGACGCTTTTAAATACTTTGAAACTCAAAATGATATATTTTTCTTGTTTAATATACCTGCGTAAATATACTTCTGTGGGGATTCTATTCTTTCCACTAAATTGAAACACGTAACGCAGATCTAAGTTTGGCTCTTTACTTAGTTCAGTTAATCACTTTCAGTACAACTTTAAAACTTCAGTGTGAGCAAGTGACACAAAAGCTAAGCCTCACACAATTCGGAAACGAAGGAAAAAATAATAATAATAAAACAAAAAGCCTACGTGCCACCACCACTTTTGCACTAAATTTAAAATTATAAGCAAGGTTCAGCCTCTTCAGATGTTGGCTTCCACATTCCCAATAAAAGCCCCTATTTTAATTGTCACTAGTCACCCTATCAAGCAATGGAATGTCGTTGTTTTACGTTAACTGGTTCAGCTAGGGTACAAACTTAACCGCACTGTTTGAGGTCACCATTTTACGGGAAAGAATAGCTCTGTTCTCTCAATGTAAACTGTGCAGAATCTAGTTCCTGGCTCTTATTAAACACTCAACGGTACATAAATCACGTGATACTCCATGACTCCCTTGTGCGTAGTAAAACCTCAACAAACACAATCGCTCAGCACTTAGTTACCTTAGAGTGGGTGTCACGTACAAACCACAAAATTATTGCAAAAACTCAATTACCTTAGAGCCTGAGTTCCTCTAAACACCATTAAGGCAACCACACGACTTTCAAAGCCTTGTGCACACCAGGAAAACTAAGAATCGCACTAATAGTCCAGTTTTGTGATTATCACTCTTATGATCACAAAGCTTCTCCAAATATGGAACACAGCATCCTCAGATCGAGCGGAACTTTTCCTCAGCACGCTAGCGCGTCACCTTTCACCTCCGTGACCACGAATAAACTACACTCCTGGAAATGGAAAAAAGAACACATTGACACCGGTGTGTCAGACCCACCATACTTGCTCCGGACATTGCGAGAGGGCTGTACAAGCAATGATCACACGCACGGCACAGCGGACACACCAGGAACCGCGGTGTTGGCCGTCGAATGGCGCTAGCTGCGCAGCATTTGTGCACCGCCGCCGTCAGTGTCAGCCAGTTTGCCGTGGCATACGGAGCTCCATCGCAGTCTTTAACACTGGTAGCATGCCGCGACAGCGTGGACGTGAACCGTATGTGCAGTTGACGGACTTTGAGCGAGGGCGTATAGTGGGCATGCGGGAGGCCGGGTGGACGTACCGCCGAATTGCTCAACACGTGGGGCGTGAGGTCTCCACAGTACATCGATGTTGTCGCCAGTGGTCGGCGGAAGGTGCACGTGCCCGTCGACCTGGGACCGGACCGCAGCGACGCACGGATGCACGCCAAGACCGTAGGATCCTACGCAGTGCCGTAGGGGACCGCACCGCCACTTCCCAGCAAATTAGGGACACTGTTGCTCCTGGGGTATCGGCGAGGACCATTCGCAACCGTCTCCATGAAGCTGGGCTACGGTCCCGCACACCGTTAGGCCGTCTTCCGCTCACGCCCCAACATCGTGCAGCCCGCCTCCAGTGGTGTCGCGACAGGCGTGAATGGAGGGACGAATGGAGACGTGTCGTCTTCAGCGATGAGAGTCGCTTCTGCCTTGGTGCCAATGATGGTCGTATGCGTGTTTGGCGCCGTGCAGGTGAGCGCCACAATCAGGACTGCATACGACCGAGGCACACAGGGCCAACACCCGGCATCATGGTGTGGGGAGCGATCTCCTACACTGGCCGTACACCACTGGTGATAGTCGAGGGGACACTGAATAGTGCACGGTACATCCAAACCGTCATCGAACCCATCGTTCTACCATTCCTAGACCGGCAAGGGAACTTGCTGTTCCAACAGGACAATGCACGTCCGCATGTATCCCGTGCCACCCAACGTGCTCTAGAAGGTGTAAGTCAACTACCCTGGCCAGCAAGATCTCCGGATCTGTCCCCCATTGGGCATGTTTGGGACTGGATGAAGCGTCGTCTCACGCGGTCTGCACGTCCAGCACGAACGCTGGTCCAACTGAGGCGCCAGGTGGAAATGGCATGGCAAGCCGTTCCACAGGACAACATCCAGCATCTCTACGATCGTCTCCATGGGAGAATAGCAGCCTGCATTGCTGCGAAAGGTGGATATACACTGTACTAGTGCCGACGTTGTGCATGCTCTGTTGCCTGTGTCTATGTGCCTGTGGTTCTGTCAGTGTGATCATGTGATGTATCTGACCCCAGGAATGTGTCAATAAAGTTTCCCCTTCCTGGGACAATGCATTCACGGTGTTCTTATTTCAATTTCCAGGAGTGTATATCTACGCCCTGTCAGCGACAACTAACACATTCACCAAGGACGATGTCGTAGCTACAACTTCCCAGAGCTTACGATCAAAACAATCTCAAATTAACTGATCTCAGCAACCCTAAATTTTTCTTACGGAACAGCATAAACTCAAAGCAGACACGTTGCAGAACTCGTCTACAAAAACCGATCACACTAAGTGATCCAAAATCCGATCGCACTCAAAATCGATATTTCCATTCCAACTCATCGACGATATTCACGATCCCAACTAGATCCACGATCAATTTTCTGTCCCTAAGTGACTATTATACGCCATGTCTAACTAGAACTTTCACAGAGCAACTCTCGCGTAAAGTTCTCGTGAAGCACTGAACACCTATCACCCAATAACCTCGAGAGAACCAATTTTTTGACATTCATTTCACGATTTCATTGCTTTTTAACAATTAATTATTTATTCTTCTGCGGCCTTCGCTGCGTCGATTAGTGGCTACCTGGATGGGGTCTCTGGCGCGGACAGTTGTTGGCTTCTTGCCTTTGCCGCAACTTGCTCGAATTCTCAGGAGCGGACGTTTCCTCGCTTTTCTGCCACAAATTGATACACAAAGACTTCAGTTACAGAACATTATTGCATTTACAACAATTCTTCAAATATTAACTTTCCAACCTCTAATTAATACATTGAAGCAACTAAAATGCGTGACAGCACTCGAAAACTCTTGTCCCGTCACAAAAGCTTTGATGTAGTCAGAAATCTTTAAAACTCTGTTCCAAAGTGAGTCCGTACCAGCCGTAGTGAAATATTTGAAACAGAACAATTCACCGAGGAAAGCTCTGCAATTTCTTGATAAGGTGCCTACATGTCCCGCCAGTGGCGAATTCAAGCATGGTGATATCAAAGCATTATTTTTACCACCAAATGTGACTCTCTTTGTCAGCCAGTACACCAGGGCATCTTTGAAACACTAAAGAAGAATTGTGGCCGCCATCTTTTCAGTTCGTTGATATCAGCGATTGATAATAATAAAGACTCTGTAACCATTCTGAAGAGGATTGTCTTGCTAGGTGTCATGAGGTGGTTAGCTGGAGCGTGGGAAGAGATTCCGAACGTATCACTTGAAACGTTTTGGAAAATTCTTTTAGACCTTGGAAGTGGACATTTTAGCTTTGAATCCATGTGTGAAACCGAAGTGAAAAATGGAAACGATGACATCGTTTCGTTGCTGAGAAATGTAGGGGGCTGCAAGAATGTCGATGCAGAGGACGTCACAGAATGGATGGCAAACGAGAAAGTTATCATTCGACATGAACTCGAAATGACGCCTGATACTGGCGTGGTTAAGCACATGCATATCACGTGGTGTACGCTGCGTGTACACTTCGTGAGTTCGTTGGTACCACAGCAATAGATATGCTGTCCGAGTTTGTGGTACAATTTCGCTTTTTGTTACAAAGTTTGCTGGGAAAGTTTTCATAAGTTACTTCAGAGTGGCGTGCTGTGGCGTGTGCATACTTGGATTATCGATGCTGCGACGAGTAGGCTAATTATTTACAGCCCAGGGCAGTGGTTCCCTGTTGTAATTCACGTAGTTCACTGATCAAACCCAACTCGTGCGTTCAGCACCACGTCGATACTTCATCGAGGTCAATGTAAGTTTACAATGTTTTCTACTTTATTCCGAACCCTTCTATCTGCAAAATGTCTGTCGTCCCATGACTCTACCGCGCGTCGCACTGTTTTGCTTTTAGTTTTTGGTTTTCACTTCGACACAAGCGTACTCTAGTTTCCTGCATTTGTTAAGCGTTCGTATAACTTCACAGTCCTTTTTTGAGATGCGATCTTTCGACATAGTACTGGTCTTGCAATGGAATACGTACAAATGAACTTCACAATGCATCATTATTGACTTAGACCAGATATCTAAGGGCTTACATCTGTAGAATTACTGATACATCAGGTTTGCTCTCTACTTATTCGGTATATGTGTTGTGTAAGTCATCAACATGAACTGTTTGAAAATAGTTGCAATGATACTCCTAGTATCTGATCTAACTCCTTGTGGTTTGGTAGTATGAGACCTCAATTTTAACTTTTATAACGTCTGACTTACTGTAACCTCTTAATACACACACACACACACACAGACACATTTACACAATCACATCCACACACATCTTTTTATACTTACAACTATTTATATTCCGATGCGGCCCTTTTCTTTGGCACCTAACATCTAACCATTGTGTTCCTTATTTATTACAGGACGTTTCTGAGCAACATTTGCTGGAAGGAAATTTAATACGAACTTAAAAATAGTCATGTAGTTGCTTGATGAGTACTAATGCATAAATATACACGTATTCGTTTTCGACCAGTATGCAGCTGTATTCATCAATCATCTAGTGTTATAAGAGCGCAAAGGTTTATAATGCAGCTGTCGTTTTGATTTACCTTTCGCATATGAAAAATAAGAGTGCTGTCATAGGCAGGGCACGCTCTCATTATCTTCCGCAGCGTATTCAAAACTTTACATCTATTCTTTCCTTCATTGTACATAAATATCCTACTATAGTGTTTAGTGTAGCTTGTGTATAGTCGCTTTAAATATGTATATACTGTACATAGTAATATAGTGTGTAGATATTTTTTCGTTTATAGTTTTTTTTTGTTCGCTGTATATACTGCTGAGATTAATTCTTTTCTTCCTATAGATTTAGCTTTGTAGTGTAGACTTTTCATTTCTATTGTAGTAAACTTACGTTGTAAAATTTCTAAAATACAGTTGGTGTTCATTAGTTAAGCTCCGTGCTATGCAATTTGTCGGACTATGCTGTGCTGTGCGCATGTGCAGCAGCTGTTGACTTGTAAGCTAGCCCCATTGCGTGTGCGTAGTGTCTCCCTCTCTTCACTACATCACATGTTTTGTGTCTCAGGCATATTACTACAATACATTTAGAGAGTGTACAGATTATTAAAACGAATCATGCGCTCAGCGATGGAAGTGTTTTCAGAGCTTCAAAATGGTTCAAATGGCTCTGAGCACTATGGGACTTAACATCTGAGGTCATCAGTCCCCTAGAACTTAGAACTACTTAAACCTAACTAACCTAACGACATCACACACAACCATGCCCGAGGCAGGGTTCGAACCCGCGACCGTAGCGGTCGCGCGGTTCCAGACTGAAGCGCCTAGAACCGCTCAGCCACACCGGTCGGCTTTTCAGAGCTTTCTATGGCTCATGGACACTTAATCAAAATCTTAAATAGCTAAAACTTACATTCTATCCTATTCAATTAACAAACATGAAATAAGTATATAAAAACCTTCCGTAATACTAAGAATAAAAGTATGATATAAAGATTCAAATGAACTGTGTCATCTTGTAGTAAATGTACGCTACTTCTTATTTCTTTTTAAATACACGCTAAGAAACATGTCTCTGTTAACAAAAGTTTCTATCTGCAGTTTAACTTCCCATACTTTGTAGATTTTTGGTGTGTTCTTAGGAGTACCTGCTGTCCAAAATGGAACTGAAAGTGAGTTCTAATCTCTAATCACACGATCTCTTTCTCTGTTCTGCTTTTCCCTCAAGCTTGATCGACACCTGGCGTATTTTCTCAAGTGGCATTTGTTTTCCAGGAATTTGTAGGCAGTGGTTTTCCCAGTCATCCACCTGTCTTCTTCCAAACATTAATTCAGCTGGTGTAAAGCCAGCAGAGGTATGTGGAAGGCTATTGATGATTTTTTGGAGTGGCGCAACATACTCAGTCCGTTTTGTGTGTTTCTGAGGGGTATAGGTGCAGGTGAATCTATTGAATTCTTTAAATATTCTCTCCATCGGATTTGCCTCTGGGTGTAATCGGGACACTAGTAGGTGTTTAATTTTGTTAATGTTAATGAATTATTTCCATCGGTTACCTGCAAAATATGACGCATTATCAGTTCATAATATTTCTGGGTTTCCTACCCTCCAGAAACAGTCTTCTGTAATTCTTCTAATGATGTTACTTGCAATCACCGACCACACAGCATTTAGTTTAACTTATTTTGGAAAAATATCGTAGAAAGTTACAGTATATTTTACACCTCCGTTTTCAGTGACCTTCCCTCTCACAGTGTACATTTTTATTTGAATTTATTTTATACAGGGTGTTACAAAAAGATACGACCAAAGTTTCAGGAAACATTCCTCACACAAATAAAGGAAAGATGTTATGTGGACATGTGTCCGGAAACGCTTAATTTCCATGTTAGAGCTCATTTTAGTTTCGTCGTTCCAACGTGATCAAATTGTAAATTTTCGCAATCAACATGTATGGGCTGACGAGAATCCGCACGCAATTGTGCAATCACGTCATCGACACAGATTTTCTGTGAACGTTTGGGCAGGCATTGTTGATGATGTCTTGATTGTGCCCCATGTTCTTCCACCTACGCTCAACAGAGCACTTTATCATGATTTCGTACGGGATACTCTACCTGTGCTGCTAGAACATGTGCCTTTACAAGTACGACACAACATGTGCTTCATGCACGATGGAGCTTCTGCACATTTCAGTCGAAGTGTTCGTACTCTTCTCAACAACAGATTCGGTGACCGCTGGATTGGTAGAGGCGAACCAATTCCATGGCCTCCACGCTCTCCTGACCTCAACCCTCTTGACTTTCATTTATGGGGCATTTGAAAGCTCTTGTCTACGCAACCCTGGTACCAAATGTAGAGACTCTTCGTGCTCGTATTGTGGACGGCTGTGATACAATACGCCATTCTCCAGGGCTGCATCAGCGCATCAAGGATTCCATGCGACGGAGGGTGGATGCATGTATCCTCGCTGACGGAGGACATTTTGAAGATTTCCTGTAACAAAGTGTCTGAAGTCACGCTGGTACGTTCTGTTGCTATGTGTTTCCATTCCATGATTAATGTGATTTGAAGAGAAGTAATAAAATGAGCTATAACATGGAAAGTAAGCGTTTCCGGACACATGTCCACATAATATATTTTCTTTCTTTGTGTGTGAGGAATGTTTCCTGAAAATTTGGCCGTACCTTTTTGTAACACCCTGTATATATAATGTTTAAGTCCGCAGCTCGTGGTCTCGCGGTAGCGTTTTCCCTTCCCGAGCAGGGTCCCGGGTTCAATTCCTGGCGGGTTCAGGAATTTTCACCTGCCCTGAGATGACTGGGTGTTGTAAATAATAGATTTCAGCTATCAGTCGTCCTTTTGAAATTTTATTGGCAGATATAGATTTGAGCTAGAAACTAGGCTTTCTCAATGCCATATCATTTTTGATCAATGCATGTAATGCCTGTTGGTCGGGCTTCATCCACAGTTCATTGAATTGAATAAACTGTGGATGAAGCCCGACTAACAGGCATTACATGTATTGATCAAAAATGATATGGCATTGAGAATGGCTAGTTTCTAGCTGAAATCTAGAGCCGCCAATAAAATTTCAAAAGGACGACTGATAGCTGAAATCTATTATTTACAAGTCAATAACAGTCAATGCGTGGAACAGCCTCTGAATGGAGGGTAACCTGATGACTGGGTGTTGATGTGTCGTCTTCATCATCATCATTCATCCCCATTGCAGTCGGAGGTAGGCATCGCCAAACCACCTCCATTAGGACCTTGCCTAGTACTGCGGTGCGGGTCTCCCGCATCGTTCCACTACGCTCTGTCAAGAAGCATGGGACTTCATTTCCATAATGTTTAAGAATGAATGACTGTATTGATCTTACTTAGTCGGTGGTTACCGGACCGGAATTTGCTGTAATGATTTATATACGTGCGAGCCACAGGTGCTAGGCATGCGAAAACAACTAAGTGAATATTGCGACAAAGCACAGAAATTGCCTTTTTGTCACTGTTAATGATTTCACTGTTTTCACACGGCGAGCAGTAGCGGCGGGCTTGTATGCAAATCATTACAGGAAATTCCGGTCGCGTAACCACCGACCATGTAAGTTCAATATGGTCATTCATTCTTAAACTTTATATATAAAATAAATTGAAATAAAAGTATACCCTAAGAGAGGGAAGGTTACTACAACTTGTGCCCTTTGCCATGTGAACCACACAATTTGCAAAAGGAAGCGTGGCTTGTACAAAAGAATCTTACTTCTTGTAGATCATGTTTGACTTATGATTTATGTTACATATACCAGTATAAGTGCTAATATTAATTGTGAATAGTTTTCTTTTTCGTGAGCAAGGAAATGCCCTGAATAATGACGAGTAAATCTGCGATTGCAGTATCCCGAAAGAAATTTGAGGAGGAATTACAAGAAAATTGTTGACCACCGTCTATACCTGGGGGCTACCTATGCCAGTTCTGTGTAACGAGGTAAGGATATCAGTGTGTCTTCCTGTGCTATTCTTGTATGTTGTCGAGACAGGCTAGTGCTGCAACGGCCCAGAGGAAGTGGTTGACGAGAGCCAAACAGGCTCGTCAGCTTAGGTGAATTAAACATGACCATGCCTTGCCTTCCAGCGGTAGTCAGGGCACTGAGTGAAGGCAACAATAATAACATAAACATGCTTTGCTATAATGAAGAACATCGTATCAGGGATGAATTATGCCAGGAGTCAGGACAATGCAAGGAAATTAATCAAGAGGTTATAAAGCATGGCTAACTTATTACTAGCTGTGATTGTGGACATGGGTGCAGCAGCCAGTATTCTGGCTTTACATAAAGAGTTGTGCATAGGAAATGCAGCACCTCTACCAGCCCTACTTGTCCAAGGATGTAAAGTCCTTGGCACCATAGGTGCTAAAGCTAGGTTGAACTAACCATAGGGAATAATGTAATGAAATGCACGTTGCTGATTATAAAAAGTTTGTCAGTCCCTTGCGTGCTAGGATTAGACTTCCTCCTGGAGATACAGACATTAATCAAAAAATGGTTCAAATGGCTTTGAGCACTATGGGACTTAACTTCTGAGGTCATCAGTCCCCTAGAACTTAGAACTAATTAAACATGACAAGCCTAAGGACATCACACACACCCATGCCCGAGGCAGGATTCGAACCTGCGACCGTAGCGGTCGCGCTGTTCCAGAGTGTAGCGCCTAGAACCGCTCGGCCACTCCGGCCGGCTAGACAATAATCGACCTCTCTTGAGGTATGCGATCTTTTGACAATGCAGGGCACAAGGTAGAAGTAGAATTGGTAAGAGAGGACACTTAACACGGCAGATATTGTTGGAGCATTAATGTAAAGCACCTTGGCACAAATATATTAAGTGTAAGGGAGGCAATACTCGATCGAGATTGTTAAAATGCAGAACACGTGGCAGCAAGCAATGAGAGTCACAGTACTCAGGAATAAATCCACAAAAATGCGCTGGAACCTAAGTGTTTAAACGTTATTCACCAAAACCATCTATCAGATTTACTTTTAAGGCTCAAAAACGTCTTTTCAGAGAAGCCTGGAGCGATTAGTGGGTATACTTACGAACGGAAGTCTACCCATATCAAACTTATTGTCGTGCAACGTGCTCAGTGTCCTGAGCAAAGAAAGAAGCAGTAGCTAAGGAAATACGTAAAATGTTGGAATGGGGAATCAGTGAAGTGTCTGATTCGGCCTACAGCAGTCCTCTCCTACCTGTAGGCAAAGCAGATGGGAGTATTCGCTTAGTGCTAGATGCTGAAGATATCGACAAGTAAGAACTAGACCAGAGCCTCTAGAAAAATAAATACAGAAATTCCATAATGTGAAACACTTGATCAGCATATATATGAAATCGCCATATTGACAAATTACCGCCGGCCGGTGTGGCCAAGCGGTTCTAGGCGCTACAGTTTGGAACCGCGTGACCGCTACGGTAGCAGGTTCGAATCCTGCCTCGGGCATGGATGTGTGTGATGTCCTTAAGTTAGTTAGGTTTAAGTAGTTCTAAGTTCTAGGGGACTGATGACCTCAGATGTTGAGTCCCATAGTACTCAGAGCCATTTGAACCATTTTTTGACAAATACCTTGGCCAAGGAGTCCAGAAAATATACGGCCTTCTTATTTGCAGGGCGTAGTTACCAATTCAAAGTATTACCCTTTGGCCTTAATAAGTGCCAGAGTGTTTACAAGTGCCTCAGACACAGTCTTAGATTCATAGATAATGTCAATGAAATCAAAAACTGATAAAAAAATACTGTCATGTTCTGGAATAGTAAAAAAATTTTCATGGATGTGGGCAGGCAGACTGCTTTTCGAAATCTGTAACACGTCCACATGGGACATCGAATTCGTTCAATATTGAGTTTTATTCAAATACTTTTCAAAGTATTGTCTTCGCCCCCCACGTTTGTTACTAAATGGTGAAGGATTAAAAACTTAACGGCGCAACCTCTCCTGTACTGCTGCAGACCAAACTTTATCCAACTATGTTCTCTCAAGCTGTTCATAAGTGTGGCATCTTTCTGCTATGTCCGTGGCGCATAGCAAGACATCGCCTTGCGTGTATCCTACAACAAAACGGAACTTTTGTATCTCTTTTCAATTTCTAGAGAATACATTCCGAAAGGCCTTTATGAGCACCACAAGGTTTGTTCCTTTACCTTCTTATGAAATAGGGAACTGTCTATGCCGTAATAAACCTTCGTCAGCTGATAAGGTGGAAAGATATACAGCACTGTCTGTTGACGGTGTGGCATTATTTTGGTACATGGAACTATATTCTGAGTACGGCTGCGAGACATATACAGTAATCTGCAGCGACTGGTGCATAACTCCTATCTGCTTCGTGTGATGGGCTTGTGACAAACTGCGGATGCTTACTAGTATTATCTATCCGGTATAATGGCACATGACTGCTTGGCGTCGGATTTTCTTGTATTCAAATGGTTCAAATGACTCTAAGCACTATGGGACTTAACATCTGAGGCCATCAGTCTCCTAGACTTAGAACTACTTAAACATAACTAACCTAAGGACATCACACACATCCATGCCCGAGGCAGGATTCGAACCTGCGACCGTAGCAGCCGCATGGATCCTGACTGAAGCGCCTAGAACCGCTCGGCCACCGCGGCCGGCTTTTCTTTTATTACTTTTGCAACAACGATTAGGCTACACCACAACTTTTCCTCCGCCGCTTCAATCCCGAACCTATCTTAGCCAATACTTCATTCTCTTTTTCCTTCATCACCTCGTCCTCTACCATGCAAGGTCTATGTTTTGCGCAATGGTATTACCTTGCTTCAGCCCTGTCCTTTAATTCTTTTACATCTTTGTTACTTCTTTCCTGCTCGTTTTGCACAAACTGAGTGTTTAAATTTGAATTATCTAGTTTCAATGACAGTTACTATACCTTTTCTGATAAACTTTACAGACTGACGGCAACACGTTTACAGCACCTGTCAGGGCGTCCAAATTCTTATATATTTGCGATTGTGCTTGTTGCATTTTAGTTTGTACATCGCTTACAAGTTTGAACGTACCTGCCAATTGTCCTTGTGCCTCGTCTACCGATGATATTCCTTGATTTATATCCTAGGATAAGTCAGTGAAAAACTCCGCTTTTAATTCCTTTCAGATGTTTGAGTTCAACTGTTAATTCATTGGACACGTTTGTACGTGAAAGTCATCGAACTCCTGGTTCAAATGGTTCAAATGGCTCTGAGCACTATGGGACTCAACTTCTGAGGTCATTAGTCCCCTAGAACGTAGAACTAGTTAAACCTAAGGACATCACAAACATCCATGCCCGAGGCAGGATTCGAACCTGCAACCGTAGCGGACCTGCGGCTCCAGACTGCAGCGCCTTTAACCGCACGGCCACTTCGGCCAGCTCGAACTCCTGTGTCGCTTGAACTTTAAGACCGTCAACCGCCCGTTTTTGTTCATTTTTAAGGGTTTTAAAATTTTGTGTTTGTTTTTCAGCATATTTGTCAAACGTTTACTTTTGTTCCTTTGTAAAATCATTTTTCAAACCATTGAATTGTTGTGCTTCCGTATGGAATTTCGCATCAAAGTTTCTCGTTATCTCCTGCAATAATTGCGTCATGTTCGGGGCACAGGGTATGCACACCGTGTTTCGTTCACTTATATTCCTATTAGGCGTCTGTGTCACAGGAAGAGTATAGTTTAACGAATCTGCACTATCGCACTTTTCATTCTCACCACGGGAGAATATCCTTCCCTACGAAAACTGAGCAGCCGTTTTGTCTACCGTAATCACGGTAGCATCACAGATTACAACAGTGCTGTCGTCTGTGTCTATAGCATCTAAAGAATATAGCTGACCGTCGCCACGGCGCCGATATTTTCAACTTCACTGTCATTTATTGTTATGTCCGCGTCGGCGACATCTTGTGTCAGCATATTAGCTAATAGACAACCAACAAGGACCTGTCTGATTACTCTTTTTGGCTAATTTCAATAAAATAAGTAAACACCTGAAAATTGTGGAATAAAATGTCCCTTTCGTAATTGTGATGATACCACTTCACAACCTAATCTGTAGTGCGTCACTGCCATCTAATACGAGGGCAGTTCAATAAGTAATGCAACACATTTTTTTTCTCGGCCAGTTTTGGTTGAAAAAACCGGAAATTTCTTGTGGAATGTTTTCAAACATTCCCGCTTCGTCTCGTATAGTTTCATTGACTTCCGACAGGTGGCAGCGCTGTACGGAGCTGTTAAAATGGCGTCTGTAACGGATGTGCGTTACAAACAACGGGCAGTGATCGAGTTTCTTTTGGCGGAAAAGCAGGGCATCTCAGATATTCATAGGCGCTTGCAGAATGTCTACGGTGATCTGGCAGTGGACAAAAGCACGGTGAGTCGTTGGGCAAAGCGTGTGTCATCATCGCCGCAAGGTCAAGCAAGACTGTCTGATGTCCCGCATGCGGGCCGGCCGTGCACAGCTGTGACTCCTGCAATGGCGGAGCGTGCGAACACACTCGTTCGAGATGATCGACGGATCACCATCAAACAACTCAGTGCTCAACTTGACATCTCTGTTCGTAGTGCTGTCACAATTGTTCACCAGTTGGGATATTCAAAGGTTTGTTCCCGCTGGGTCCCTCGTTGTCTAACCGAACACCATAAAGGGCAAAGGAGAACCATCTGTGCGGAATTGCTTGCTCGTCATGTGGCTGCGGGTGACAATTTCTTGTCGGATTTCCATATGTTTGGCCCAATGAAGGATGCAATCCGTGGGAGGCACTACGCGGATGATGAAGAAGTTATTGATGCAGTACAACATTGGCTCCGACATCGACCAGTGGAATGGTACCGTGCAGGCATACAGGCCCTCATTTCAAGGTGGCGTAAGGCCGTAGCATTGAATGGAGATTACGTTGAAAAATAGTGTTGTGTAGCTAAAAGATTGGGGAATAACCTGGTCTATTTCAATGCTGAATAAAACAACCCCTGTTTCAGAAAAAAAATGTGTTGCATTACTTATTGAACTGCCCTCGTATAATACCTAGACGCGACGGGTGAAAATGTGTGCCGGAGTGGGACCCGCGCCCAGGATATCTGACATCGATCCGTTGTGGAGTTTTGGAACATGTTTTTTGCTCGCGCATCATGTTATTTCTGGAAACCCAGAATCTACTCTGTAGGAATCAACATGGATTACGGAAACAGCGATCGTGTGAGACCCAACCCGCTTTATTTGTTCATGAGACCCAGAAAATATTAGATACAGGCTCCCAGGTAGATGCCATTTTCCTTGACTGCCGGAAGGCGTTCGATACAGTTCCGCACTGTCGCCTAATAAACGACCAGCTGTGTAGCTGGATTGAAGAGTTTTTAGCAAACAGAACACAGCATGTTGTTCTCAATGGAGAGGCGTCTACAGACGTTAAAGTAACCTCTGGCGTGCCACAGGGGACTGTTATGGGACCATTGCTTTTCACAATATATATAAATGACCTAGTAGATAGTGTCGGAAGTTCCATACGGCTTTTCGCAGATGATGCTGTAGTATACAGAGAAGTTGCAGCATTAGAAAATTGCAGCGAAATGCAGGAAGATCTGCAGCGGATAGGCACTTGGTGCAGGGAGTGGCAACTGCCCCATAACATAGACAAATGTAATGTATTGCGAATACATAGAAAGAAGGATCCTTTATTGTATGATTATATGATAGCGGAACAAACACTGGCAGCAGTTACTTCTGTAAAATATCTGGGAGTAAGCGTGCGGAACGATTTGAAGAGGAATGATCATATAAAATTAATTGTTGGTAAGGCGGGTGCCAGGTTTAGATTCATTGGGTGAGTCCTTAGAAAATGTAGTCCACCAACAAAGGAGGTGGCTCACAAAACACTCGTTCGACCTATACTTGAGTATTGCTCATCAGTGTGGGATCCGTACCAGGTCGGGTTGACAGAGGAGGTAGAGAAGATCCAAAGAAGAGCTGCGCGTTTCGTCACAGGGTCATTTGGTAAGCGTGATAGCGTTACGGAGATGTTTAATAAACTCAAGTGGCAGACTCTGCAAGACAGGCGCTGTGCATCGCGGTGTAGCTTGCTGTCCAGGTTTCGAGAGAGTGCGTTTCTGGATGAAGTATCGAATATATTGCTTCCCCTACTTATATCTCCCGAGGAGATCATGAATGAAAAATTAGAGAGATTCGAGCGCGCACGCAGGTTTTCTGGCAGTCGTTCTTCCCGCGAACGATACGCGACTGGAACAGGAAAGGGAGGTAATGACAGTGGCACGTAAAGTGCCCTCCACCACACACCGTTGGGTGGCTTTCGGAGCATAAATGTAGATGTAGATCTTCTGCCTACTAGGAAGTTGCGTTAACCACTACGCCACCAGGACACAGTTTTTATCACAAATGCGCGGATTATCTCGGCATGCACCCCATCCGACTGACAGTCTCACCTATCTCCATCTGTCCGCAGTCCCTGTCCATGTCCGTACTCGCTAATTTTAGGTTCGCACTGAGGATTGTGGATCGATTGCCCATCCAACGAATCAGTTCCGCATGAATGTATGGTACCTGTTCTTTCACAAATGTCTGAAAGAACAGACACCAGACATTCATATGTTGTACGTACTGTCTTAGTTACCACTGGTCAGTCCACGCCTGAGCAACGACAGATACTAAGAAAATACAATTCTAGCCTCGGGCAACACTAAAATACCTTTCTGAATTTAGTGATGATGTGGATATGAAAGGAGAAATACACTTTGAATCCTAAATCTGTTGTTTTCTATAAAGATCCAAGTACACTGGATACATAATACTCACCGCAGCATCATGGCATTCTTGCTCTCCATGCAGCTGCTTGTGCAGCAGATACACTAAGAAAACGCTGAGAGTGAACTGATGCTCCTGTTGGAAAAGATTTTATTAGTTGATGATATCTGACATGTGGAGTAATTCACAGGTTGTACCAGTTCTTAACATGAGCAGGTGCTGCGAGGTGTTAACATTTATGATGATTTTTGAAGACTAGAAATATCGATATTAAGAATGTATTGATTGCCCGTAACATGCTAGCTACATCGCTAATCAGCCCATATCTCAAAGGTCGTCACCATTTTATCCATCCGGTTTTGTATTCTCGTCTCTGTTTCAGTAATCAGGTTATTTAAGAAGGGCGGGTGATCGGCCCACCGCTTCCGATTGCCTTGGTGGGGCTACCACCTTATCGCCCAGGCACTGGCGATTTGCCAGATGTTCGGCATATGGGCTTCGCATTTCCTCCGCACCCGCACCGCCAGCATCGGTTAAATAGGGTAAATGGAAAGGAAAAGAAAAAGGATGGGCTAGGGATAGGAATAGCATAGGAGACAGGTTTTCGATAGGTCGTTTGAGACACACTTTGTCTGGCTCCTCCCTTTCGGCCTGTCCGGCATGGGTGACCCTACTGGTAGCTACGCTACCGCCGGCATAGCCCTCCGGATCCAGAGCACGCAAACCTCCTGACCCGCAAGGACAGTGCTGCGTTAAGGCGGTGTCCCCTGAGGAGGAGTCAATATCTGAGTAACTACTAATACTAATAATACGCAATTGTAGAGTTAGGCAAATAATTAAAATCCGCTCTGAATTGAGTGATGGTGTAGTAGTGAAAAGATATATACGTTTTGTATCTAAAATCTATTGCTCTCCGCAAAGATCGAAGTATCCTGTTTGTGTGACTGTCACCGTAGATACAAGGGATTATTCTTCTCCTTGCAGCCGTTTGTGAAGAGACTCATAAAAAATGGGTCGAGGTTGAGTTGACGCTCCTGTTAGAAAACAACTTATTAGTTTGATGATTCAGAGGTTGTGCTAGTTGTTAACACAAAAATATATTACTAAGTGTTACATTTATCATCATTTCTGAAGGCTATAGATACCAACATTAAGTACATAGCTTGCGAAGAAAAAGTGAAGCACCACAATAAGAGGAAACGTAATGAAACTTCTCGGGTTTGAGAGAGTATGTGATGTTATTTCAGTGATTACATAATCGAGTCAAATTTGCAACGACCTTGACAGTATGAACCTACTTATCGGTATGACGTCGCACACCCTCTGGCCTGAATTCATGCACTGATTCTGTTGGGAAGGTGTAATACTGCTTCATTGATATCCTGAATACTGGCACTGGGACGAATTTGATGCTTCTGGTCCCTCACTTGCTGTATTGGCTACAAATCTGGGGGTCTTGCTGGCCATGGGCGTACTTCGACTTCACGCAGACATTCCATGGAATACGTGCCATGCATTGCCGAACAGTGTTCTGTTGAAAATTTGCACCACGAATTGTCACATGAGAGATAAACTTGAGGACGCAGTTTGAATGTTACGTCCCAATGTGCCGTCAGAGTTGACTCCATCATTCCCAGCCGTGCCTTGCAGCGATACCCGGTACCTCCTTATGGCATGACGCCAGAGATAACACCGCTGTGAATCTCCAAAGCATTGGAAGAATCGAATCTCTCGCAGGTTGTCGTCATACTTGCCGACGGCGGTTTTCTGGGTTAGCGATGGAATTCGTTGGCACTCCCTGCTTCCCATTCACGGCATCACTCCAAATGCAAACATTTGTATTGTGGTGCTGACGGCAGCCTACGCATGGGGCGGTAGTTCCCAAGTCCGTGTGGCCGTGCGGTTAAAGGCGCTGCAGTCTGGAACCGCAAGACCGCTACGGTCGCAGGTTCGAATCCTGCCTCGGGCATAGATGTTTGTGATGTCCTTAGGTTAGTTAGGTTTAACTAGTTCTAAGTTCTAGGGAACTAATGACCTCAGCAGTTGAGTCCCATAGTGCTCATAGCCATTTGAACCAACCCAAGCCCGTCGCCGCGCGGTCTCAGCTGCCTCGTCACGATTCGTGCGGCTGCCCGCCCCCCCCCCCCCCCCTCCTCCTTTCGGAGATTCAAGTCCTCCCTCGCCCATGGGTGTCTGTGTTGTCCTAACGTAACTTAGTTTAAGTTAGATTAAGTAGTGTGTAAGCTTAGAGACCAATTACCTTAGCAGTTTGGTCCCAAATCCGGCTGCTAGTATCCGACCAGTAGTGAAGGATAACAGAATGTTGCATGGGGTGCAATAGTCGTTCTTAGACGGCGGGCGTAGGTGTGCAGTAATTCCGATGTGCTTGTTGCACGACATGGTGTTGTTTCCTTGTGATGGTTAGACATGACGAGGAATATGCCATCCCACGCATTCCTATGCAGTACAACATTACCAGTCACTGTCACAACGAATGTCCCACAAATCTGGATATTGTGGGATTTGACCATCCGGCTAAATGGATGTCACTCTCTGTCAGGTGCTGATAACGCGGTTCACACGAGTACGCAGCAGCTTCGTGTCTTAACAGTGATCTCTCAGTATCAAACGCTGTTCATACCCCCTACATACTCTACGAGGCTTCGCAGAAACACTAAACATGAACAACAGTAACGCATTCCGTTGGTAGTTCTACCTGTCACAGAAAATTATCACTCTAATTATTTATGTACCCACCAACGATGTGCACATGCACGAAGTTATTTGACACTTGACAATGCCCTCTGCATGTTTCCGCTTTTCGTCATGCAGTGTATGTACTGTTTGGCTATTATCCAACTTATATCACTTCCCAGTTCATGTATGCGTAACCACAGATACTAACAATATGCAGTTGTCGAGACGGACAAGTAACTAACATCCCTATTTGAACTGAATTATGATGTGGTCATGAAAGAAAAATACCCCTTGAAACCAAAACCTATCGTTCTCTGTAACAATCGACGTATACTCACCGTAGCAGCAAGCCATTCTTTTTCTTCTTTCAGCCCTTTGTGCAGCACCTTCATAAAAACAGCAACAAGGGTGAACTGACGCTCCTTTTGGAAAAGGACTTTTTAGCTTCAGAATATTCAGCATGCGGAATGATTAGTATGTTGGGCTTATTTTCAACGTAAATAGGTGTCACTAAATGTGACATTTATCCTGCGTTTTGAAGACTAGAGTTATCGATATTGAGAATGTATTGAGTGAGTGCTAGAGACGGCTTTTAGGAAGACTCTTCACATCTCGGTGACTTTAGGTACACCAGCGACCAATCATATTCTTGTTGTTGTTGTGGTCTTCAGTCCTGAGACTGGTTTGATGCAGCTCTCCATGCTACTCTATCCTGTGCAAGTTTCTTCATCTCCCAGTACCTACTGCAGCCTACATCCTTCTGAATATGCTTAGTGTATTCATCTCTTGGTCTCCCTCTACGATTTTTTCCCATTTCGAAAGCTTCTATTCTCTTATTGTCTAAACTATTTATCATCCACGTTTCACTTCAATACATGGCTACACTCCATACAAATACTTTCAGAAACGACTTCCTGACACTTAAATCTATAATCGATGTTAACAAATTTCTCTTCTTCAGAAACGCTTTCCTTCCCATTGCCAGTCTACATTTTATATCCTCTCTACTTCGACCATCATTAGTTATTTTGCTCCCCAAATAGCAAAACTCATTTACTACTTTAAGTGTCTCATTTCCTAATCTAATTCCTCGGCATCACCCGAATTAATTCGACTACATTCCATTATCCTCGTTTTGCTTTTGTTGATGTTCATCTCATACCTTCCTTTCAAGACACTGTCCATTTCGTTCAACTGCTCTTCCAAGTCCTTTGCTGTCTCTGACAGAATTACAATGTCATCGGTAAACCTCAAAGTTCTTATTTCTTTTCCATGGATTTTAATACCTACTCCGAATTTTTCATTTGTTTCCTTTACTGCTTGCTCAATATACAGATTGAATAGCATCTTGGAGAGGCTACAACCCTGTCTCACTCCCTTCCCAACCACTGCTTCCCTTCCATACCCCTCGACTCTTATAACTGCCATCTGCTTTCTGTACAAATTGTAAATAGCCTTTGGCTCCCTGTATTTTACCCCTGCCACCTTTAGAATTTGAAAGAGAGTATTCCAGTCAACATTGTCAAAAGCTTTCTCTAAGTCTACAAATGCTAGAAACGTAGGTTTGCCTTTCCTTAATCTTTCTTCTAAGATAAGTCGTAGGGTCAGTATTGCCTCACGTGTTCCAACATTTCTACGGAATCCAAACTGATCTTCCCCGAGGTCGGCTTCTACCAGTTTTTCCATTCGTCTGTAAAGAATTCGTGTTAGTATTTTCCTGCTGTGACTTATTAAACCGATAGTTCGGTAATTTTCACATCTGTCAACACCTGCTTTCTTTGGGATTGGAATTATTATATTCTTCTTGAAGTCTGAGGGAATTTCGCCTGTCTCATACATCTTGCTCACCAGATGGTAGAGTTTTGTCAGGACTGGCACTCCCAAGTCTGTCAGTAGATCTAATGGAATGGGAATGTTGTCTACTCCCGGGGCCTTGTTTCGACTTGGGTCTTTCAGTGCTCTGTCAAACTCTTCACGCAGTATCATATCTCCCATTTCATCTTCATCTGCATCCTCTTCCATTTCCATAATATTGTCCTCAAGAATGTCGCCCCTGTATAGACCCTCTATATACTCCTTCCACCTTTCTGCTTTCCCTTCTTTGCTTAGAACTGGGTTTCCATCTGACCTCTTGATATTCATGCAAGTTGTTCTCTTTTCTCCAAAGGTCTCTTTAATTTTCCTGTAGGCAGTATCTATCTTACCCATAGTGAGATAAGCTTCTACATCCTTACAATTGTCCTCTAGTCATCCCTGCTTAATCACAATAAAAATTTGAATGTTGTAGCTTTCAGTAGATTACCACCATTCTGGATCGAAGGAAGCGTTACTCTGGGTGGAAAAAGAGTTACACTTGACCCACTTGTAACGTCGCTATAATATTTCTGGTGCCTAATCCTGCGTATTATCTTTCCGGAAGGCAAAGTAATCGGGGCGGTACAGATCTTACTAACAGTTTCAATTTCCTTTCGCTCTGACTACACGAATGACGCCGTTCGTGCTCCTCCGAAACACAACAGTATTCAGGATACTTTAAAAACATGTTTTTTTTTTCTCAATAGGTATCTACTCCGAGCAGCTGATAATTGTTAGAACAACCTGATAGCCTGCCATGTCGTCTTGAATCAGTCGCACCTGTGAGCCGCGTATCAAGAAAAATATTTCCACTTACAAGACGTTTCAACATAATTATCTACAGTTTAACAACGTCATTTCCATTCTCGCGCCTTTGTTAGTTTACGCCATACATAGATAGCTTCCTGCGCTGTAAGTCATTTGGTTACTGTAAGCTCTTTGTCTTACATCAGCATTAAGTTTCAGGCCGCTCGCAGATCTCATACAAACATTCTATCGTCGTTTGGTCCAGTCTATCAACATTATCTCATCTAATGCCAGAAGTAAAGATATAAAAGATTGTGCTAATAACAAAAATGTGTGCGCGATTTGGTAAGACAGCAAACCGCTGAGGTCATCGGTTCCTAGACTTACACACTACGTAAACTAACTTACGCTAAGAACAACACACACATCTATGCCCGAAGGAAGACTCGAACCTCCGGCAGGAGGGGTCGCGTTATCCGTGGTAGCGCCTCAAACTGTGCGGCCACTACGCGCGGTTGTGCTAATAACATGGAGGTGGAGAACTACGGCTTGCGGAAGTCTGGGGAAACGAGCAAGCAAATCATGAAGCCAAGGAGGCTTCTAGGCAACACAGCGCGACACGATGTGCCCTTCGCCCGTGGGTGAGAGAGTCGTAAAACTGTGGGAGGAGGGGTGGCTGGCAGCGAGGGACAATGATCTGTGGGCCGTGGAGCCAACCATACCTACCTCATACACTGCTGGCCACCGTAAATGCAACACCCTGAAGGAAGCATCCGAATCAAGTGAAATTTACACAGTGGGTTTGCAGCGATGAGATATGCAACTGATTAGAATTTCAGCGCAGACGCACATCACGCGCGCCTGTGGCGCCACCTCATAGCGCCATTTAAGGCTTGGCGATTTCGACGAGTGTACGTTCGGCACGTGTGTTTACCTTGTGGTTGTTTCACAAGACGATCAGTTATGCCTCGTAGACAACAGTGAACATCGTTTGATCAAATATCCGAGTTCGACAGAGGAAGGATAGTGGCTTACCGAGATTGTGGATTATCATACAGAGAAATCGCTAGTCGTGTTGGACGAAACCAAACAAGTGTAATGCGGATATGTGACCGTTGGATGCAGGAGGGTACGACGGACCGACGTGGTCGATCGCATTCACCTCGGTGCACCACTGCACGTGGTGATAGGCAAATTGTGCGCATGGCAGTGACAGATCGCTCAGTGACATCCCGAACCATAGCACAGCACATTGCATCTGTAACGCATCATCCAGTGTCTGCGCGTGCCATTCGACACCGTTTACAGCAGAGTGCTCTGTCCGCAAGACGTCCATTGCTTCGTCTACCACTGACGCAGAACCACAGACGTCTCCGTCGCCAATGGTGCGATGACAGACGGATGTGGACGGCAGAATGGAATGACGTTGTCTTTACTGACGAGGCACGCTTCTGTCTGCAGCACCACGATGGTCGGATTCGAGTGTGGAGACACCGTGGAGAGAGGATGCTGGACAGCTGCATTATGCACCGCCACACTGGTCTTGAACCGGGTATTATGGTATGGGGCGGTATTGGATATTACTCTCGCACGCCTCTAGTACGCATTGCCGGTACTTTAAATAGCCGGCGCTACATATCCGAGGTGCTGGAGTCAGTTGTCCTTCCTTACCTTCAGGGCTCGGCCACAGCCATATTTCAACAGGATAATGCGCGACCACACGTGGCACGCATTGTCCAAAGGTTCTTCGTCAATAACCAGATTGAAGTGCTTCCCTGGCCGGCTCGCTCTCCGGATCTTTCGCCGATAGAAAACATGTGGTCCATGGTTGCTCAACGAGTGACCCAGATTACATCCCCAGCTGCCACACCAGATAATCTTTGGCAACGTGTGGAAGCTGCTTGGGCTGCTGTACCCCAGGAACACATCCAACGTCTCTTTGACTCAATGCCGAGAAGTGTGGCAGCGGTGATCTCCAACAATGGCGGCTACTCTGGCTACTGATTCTGGCAGGAACCACATGTCACAGACATCTGTAAACGTAATCATTTGATACTTGGTCAATATGTTATCTACAAAATAAATTTTGTTGTGCTACCTCTTGTCTTTCTTGGTGTTGCATTTACGGTGGCCAGCAGTGTACATACATGATGCAGTCACCCTCACTTCCCTCGAACAGAGCAGTCCTAAAACTAGTGGGTTCCTCCTTCGGTGAGATGACCCTTAAAACTGCAAAGCCTGCGCATGTTGTATTTTCATAACCAGGTAGCATTAAATTTAAACGAAGAATTACAATCTGTTTCTGCTGAAGTGTGGACGAGCACGAAAAACTTAAAATGTTATGCAAGGTTTCGATACAAGGCCAAATATGTGGTCGGAGATATTTGTATGCAGCTGATTTGAGATATTTAAACCATTCAAAGGAACCACTGAATCTATTTTATTGACAGTTTTGAAACTAACTATGAACTTTATTTCAGTAATGATGTGTGTGCGTGTGTGTGTGTGTGTGTGTGTGTGAGAGAGAGAGAGAGAGAGAGAGAGAGAGAGAGAGAGGGAGACAGACGGATTAAGGTCTGTAGGAATTTTTTTTTGTTTGGCTGTTTGACCACCTTTAACCACAATCGCCCCATGAACGCCCTTTCTTTAATGTGCCCAAACCAACACAGAGAGTAAAAGTTATTTAAACCGACAAACTCCTCCGAGGTTGCATGGGGCACAAAAGAAACATTTTTTCTCTAATGTTATATTTTCTTGTAGGGATTTTTAAACCAGCAAAGAGAGTTTTCTCCGGATAAAAATTAATAAAACCAGCAAACCCTGGGATGTTGCATGGGATACTGAAAGCACTTTTTCTAATGTGTTTTTCTGTGAGTCATCATTTGACGAGGAAATCAAATCTTACTTACAGTAGATAAAAAGTAACACAAAAAAGAGACAGTCACATTAACACAACACAATCACTTCAATTACAGTGAAGGTTCAAATATGCCTCCACTGAATTGTAAACAAAGGTTAAACCGATTGGTCATTTTCTGCTTAACACGTCAAAGACGGCTGGAAAGTCCTTAATTTTCCTGTTGCTCCCACTAATCGGGCAGCCAGATCTTTTTCTGATTCAACAGGGGTTATGTAAAGAAGGCTGCACATCTCTCCTCATACAGAAAAGTTCGGAGGGGTCGAATCGGGGGATCGATTGAGCCGTGTTACAGGACCATCTCTGCCAATCTACTTTTCTGGAACCCGTCTATTCGAGAATCGACGCTCTGTACGGGCAGTTGGACGAGTGCTGATGGAAGGAGCTTGTTCCACGTGCTGCAGGACAGTTTCCACAAATTGCAGAGTTCGTATTTCGCGACTTCGTCCCTACAAGGAAACTCTGCTAAATGACCCGGTCTCACACTGATACACAACAGTATACCTCGAATGATGCGGGTTACCGAGATTGTGATATTGTTATTGAGAAGCCCACAGTGATGCTCGTCTTTTGTGGTTCGCTATGCAGTAAGCACCAACCACATCAGTGTAATCATTTCAAGTGCATCGCTCCATTAGTAAACAAGACGTACAACAAAATGTAAATGTGACAACCGAAGAGCTAAATGTGCCCTCTACCGGTACAACAGGAACCGTGATAAGAACAAAGCAGTCTTACAGCTGAAGCGCGAATACGCCCTGTGCTGGATTAAATAATACTCACAGGAAATTATGACAGTGGAGAAAAATATTTGTTTTGGTGTGCCGTGCAATCTTCCAGAGTTCTTCGGTTTAAATAATTTTCACCCTGTATATTCATCGTAAGTATCACTCGAGGAGAGCAGGTGTTGACAGATGTGAAAATTACCGAACTATCAGCTTAATAAGTCACAGCTGCAAAATACTAACACGAATTCTTTACAGACGAATGGAAAAACTAGTAGAAGCCAACCTCGGGGAAGATCAGTTTGGATTCCGTAGAAACACAGGAACACGTGAGGCAATACTGACCTTACGACTTATCTTAGAAGAAAGATTAAGGAAAGGCAAACCTACGTTTCTAGCATTTGTAGACTAAGAGAAAGCTTTTGACAATGTTGACTGGAATACTCTCTTTCAAATTCTAAAGGTGGCAGGGGTAAAATACAGGGAGCAAAAGGCTATTTACAATTTGTACAGAAACCAGATGGCAGTTATAAGAGTCGAGGGACATGAAAGGGAAGCAGTGGTTGGGAAGGGAGTAAGACAGGGTTGTAGCCTCTCCCCGATGTTGTTCAATTTGTATATTGAGCAAGCAGTAAAGGAAACAAAAGAAAAATTCGGAGTAGGTATTAAAATTCATGGAGAAGAAATAAAAACTTTGAGGTTCGCCGATGACATTGTAATTCTGTCAGAGACAGCAAAGGACTTGGAAGAGCAGTTGAATGGAATGGACAGTGTCTTGAAAGGAGGATATAAGATGAACATCAACAAAAGCAAAACAAGGATAATGGAATGTAGTCTAATTAAGTCGGGTGATGCTGAGGGAATTAGATTAGGAAATGAGGCACTTAAAGTAGTAAAGGAGTTTTGCTATTTGGGGAGCAAAATAACTGATGATGGTCGAAGCAGAGAGGATATAAAATGTAGGCTGGCAATGGCAAGGAAAGCGTTTCTGAAGAAGAGAAATTTGTTAACATCCAGTATTGATTTAAGTGTCAGGAAGTCATTTCTGAAAGTATTCGTATGGAGTGTAGCCATGTATGGAAGTGAAACATGGACGATAAATAGTTTGGACAAGAAGAGAATAGAAGCTTTCGAAATGTGGTGCTACAGAAGAATGCTGAAGATTAGATGGGTAGATCACATAACTAATGAGGAAGTATTGAATAGGATTGGGGAGAAGAGAAGTTTGTGGCACAACTTGACCAGAAGAAGGGATCGGTTGGTAGGACATGTTCTGAGGCATCAAGGGATCACCAATTTAGTATTGGAGGGCAGCGTGGAGGGTAAAAATCGTAGAGGGAGACCAAGAGATGAATACACTAAGCAGATTCAGAAGGATGTAGGTTGCAGTAGGTACTGGGAGATGAATAAGCTTGCACAGGATAGAGTAGCATGGAGAGCTGCATCAAACCAGTCTCAGGACTGAAGACCACAACAACAACAACAACATATCACTCGAGGGGAGATGCGTATCGAAGATACATTATTTATAAAGACTTGCCACAAAGCAAGTTAATTGCGAACAACATACGCATTTACAGTAAATTGTGAAAGAATGTAATGCCTAGTGGCCATGATGCATAGAGTCAGGTAGCTCTCAACCCACACTGCTTTGCATACTCTGTCATCAGTAACGCAACATGATGTGGCTCACCTCTAAACTTTCTCCAACAGGGGCGAAGTGGTTCTACACTAGCAGATATTCCTCCTCCTCTCCTCCCGCCAACCGGCAGAAGAACCTCTTTACGCTACGAAAAATAGGCAGCACGTAAGCCGTCGATCGGACCGTCTCCATGTGTACATCTTACAACAGTATCTCACAAGTGGATCGCAAGAGAAACCTGAGACCCATGTCTGTATCCTTAGCTTTTGTAGTAATTATAACTGTCAGTATTACAAAGAAACCTTTGAAATCCAGATCGATGCAACATCGCTGTTTTCTACACAAATTCAATACACGCCGAGGCCTCAGTTTCAAAATGCTTGCGAAGACCAGTGATGGCTATCAAGTTGGTTCAACATTTCTTGTTTTGAAAGGTGCTGAAGAGTGAATTGTACAGACTCATGTTGATGTAAATTTAGTTGCGTATTACACAAGGCTGTGATCAATGGTTCCACTGATGGTTTCAAAGCTTTTCGCTGGGAAAGTAACAGACGCCACTGTGTGAAACACTGGTGAGTATCGTCCACGGGCCATGGGTTTCTTTGCTGTAACTGAAGCACAAGGTAGCTGCAGAGATGATACCAGTGCTCTTCATCACCGACTTATTTCATTTGAATTAATAAAACTGAAAAATAATAATATTGTTCACGGTATTGCTTGAACAATAAAATAATTAATTGACTATTCACTCACGTCACCAACCACATCTTCTGTAAATTGAAATCCCGCGTGGCTAGGGCCACCCGTCGGGTAGACCGTTCACCTGGTGCAAGTCTGTCGAGTTGACACCACTTCGGCGACTTGCGTGTCGATGGGGATGAAATGACGATAAGGACAACACAACACCCAGTCCCTGAGCGGAGAAAATCTCCGACCCAGCCGGGAGACGAAACCGGGCCATTAGGTATAACATTCCTTCGCGCTGACCACTCAGCTACCAGAGGCGGACATACCTTCTGTAATACACCTGGTGTCTCTTTGCTGCATAGCATACACAGGCGTTACATCGGGTTACTTAGTGAAACCTAACTTAACCGACTGAACGAATATCACCACTCAACCATAAAGTGTTGTGCGAATGTTGTAATGAAGCTGCCCGATATTCAGAAACTCACCTTTCTCATAGTGGGTCTGTTGAACGCCTGGTTCAAAGAAGACCTGTAAATCCTTTTTGGAATCAGATACGCCAATTCTTAACATTTTACTGATCTAGAAATCATTATTTTAATTTTTTTTGTTATTTCTAACCTGCGTATCAAAATAATTCGAGTTCTTTGTAGTCAGAAAAGATGTGTTGGAAATTGTTATATTTATTCTCCTCAATATACTTTTGATTTTAGAACAATTGTCGGACGGAGTGGCCGAGCGGTTCTAGGCGCTACAGTCTGGAACCGCGCGACCGCTACGGTCGCAGGTTCGAATCCTGCCTCGGGCATGAATGTGTGTGCTGTCCTTAGGTTAGTTAGGTTTAAGTAGTTCTAGAGTTCTAGTGGACTGATGACCTTAGAAGTTAAGTCCCATAGTGCTCAGAGCCATTTGAACCATTTTGAGAACAATTGTTTGAAAACATACTGTTGGAGTGAAAATTATTAAACAAAACAGTAATACACTGCACTAATTTCACATGTACACTATGTTTAGTTATTCCAAATTGATCTTTCTCCGGATACAGTATCACAGAGTGAACTGATGAACAACGGTCGCTGAATGAGGTGATGTGGTACATCAATGAGCTGCGCTAAATTCCCTATCTCTCCACACTGTCTGACGCAACCACGATTTTTACTGTGAGCCGTCCTTCACAGTTAGTGTAATCTCGCCAGTTTTCACACAGTCCATTCTTTCTCTCATAGTCATCCACTACGTAAATGCAGCCCTAAATCTGCATACACACTTCACCGTCAGGTGAGCTGAACAATTACAAGTACGACGTAATAACATATTTTATATTGAAATATGCCCAGTTACATCAAAATAAAGAATGCGCCCGAATAGCAATTAAACACCCTGCGAATTTAGCAGCTAACCATGCTCCCAGATTTTAATTCGTTTTGCTTAAGCAATAGGAGGAAAAAAGCTTTTGATATGACACTAGCTTGACTAAACATATTTCTTGGCAACTGGCACCAGTTTCCAAAGAGCCATAGTCTTCACAGGCGGCAGAAAATTACAGCAGCGAGATCCTACGATGACCTTAGACCGTACGCAAGTGTAATCTACAAGCGAAAGAAATCGGCGACAGCGTTGTCATTGTGAAAGTAAGCAATGAATATGAGAATACACGTTGCATTTTGTTTTGAAGACAAACGTCCGTTTGCTTACTAAGCCAGTCAGTCAGACTCCAGCTCTCGGCTGATCCACATCTACAGAGCGGCAAGTTAAGAGTTTATCTTTATGTCGTAGTATGTTTCTAAAACTGCATGCGTGTTTCCGTTTGAGCTGTAAGTTCACGTTTTGGAGGTTACCTCTTACTAGATTTTCTCTTCTTCCATAGGTTAAGCACAGCATTTATGAAAAGACTGTGTAACATCTGTATGATATTATTGTGAAATTGTTTTTGTAATGCCATTTAGCCCGAAGATGAGGTATTCCCACGAAAAATGTTGCACAATAAATAAATAATACATTAGTTAACAAAGTTTATGACTGGTAGCAGTAATTTTTTTAAAAAAATTACAAACTACTTATTTGCTGATAAGTTCCTATGGCACCAAACTGCTGAGGTCATAGGTCCCTAGGCTTACACACTACTTAATCTAATTTATACTAACTTACGCTACGAATAAAACACGCATCCATGCCCGAGGGTGGACTCGAACCTCCGACTGGGGAGGCAGCGCGAACCGTGTCGAAGCACCTCAGACCGTCCGGCTACACAACGCGGCTGAACTTATCTGCATCGATAACTTAGTCTTTAAACCCACTTGAAATTAACTACCCCTGAACATCATGTGACCACTGGCACAGATTTTTTAAATGTTAAAGGATTTAGGTTAGCATCCCACTTCTGTAGTGTAGAAACAGAGAAAGGAGTTACTAATTTGTCAGGAATTTCTATAAATTTGAGAACATGAAAGTTAATAAATTTTACTTGGAGTAGCATATGAAAGCATGTACGACAAAAACAGATTTTTGCAATAAATCCTTGATAATAGTGTGTCCTAGGACTCGAAGGTAATTTTAAGGCGTATGTTGGCCTATTTAACAGTAAAAAACAAATAGTGGTTGCTGGCGATTTTAATGCAAATTTCATAAAAACGCTTCCAGTAAGAAATTATTAGTCAGAAATATTACCATTCAACTTAATTCCAACCGTAAACTTCACAACATGGATAGGTATTGCTCAAACGCTCCTACAATAAGCGCATGAGACGAGACCGCGCCTGGCTTCCACACACAACGCATTCAAAGCATTCCGTCAATGCCGTTTTAATCTATGGTAGAAGGAGACGTCACCCTCTTGCTGTTGAAAAACAAGTAAAAACACAGTGATAGAAGAAACCAATTTAAGAATCTGATTGGTAAAGAAACCCCAGTAAGAGTTGCATCCAAAGATGAAAATTTTGATACGTTACTTTGCAACAAAATTATGCTGTCATTAATGTATTTAATGCACAATAGGACGTCAACCCTTTCAAAGTATAGAAACGTGGTTGAGGTTACAAACAGCTACGTAGTCGGCTAAGCAAATAGCTATATTTCGTCGTAGGAATACTACAGATATGATGCACATGGTAGTGGAACTGTCAAGAAAGAATAATGATTATAAAACACACAATCTAAGTAAATATGCAGTCAACATTTGTTGTTCAGAGTAGAACCGGACATCTGTTTGATTCAGTCCTAAAAACATAGAAAGCATCATACATCCACGCTTAAAATCAAGTATAAGACAGTATAGTGTGAAAAGCGGTGAAGGCAAAACATTACGTATACTGTGTTAAGAATGCGATGTTAAACACTGAAATACAAAGATCTGACAGTACTACGTGATTTGTTTGATCATATAGAACGGATGAAGTGAATATTTCAAGTTCACGTACACACAAATGGTTTCCACTTGCATTTTCGATGACGCGACTAAATGAGGAACAGCCGCTCGGCATAAATAAATGACCATCTGTAACGATTGTAGTTGCGGTATACCAAAACTACGGTTCGTTAGTTTTGGTGGAGCACATGAATGAAGTAGTAAATGTTAGGATTATCGGTAGTATTGGTAGAGAAATAAACCTACATGAATTTGTAAGAGAGAAAGTAGAAGCCGATGACTTCTTATTTATTTATCTGTCTGGTTGTTTGTTTTGCACCTAATTAGAACAGCACATAATTCAGTGTAGCCCTTTGTATATTTTATGTCCTTGCAAAACAGAAATTGCGCTTTATAAGTAATAAAAATTAGTTGACCGCGTAACTTTCTGCCCTTTTATGTAACCAACGCAATTAATTTTGATGCAAGTACAGTTTACATGTAAAAACATTTAAAAAAATCTTTATAGTTATTGTTGTTTTGTACTCACTAGAACGTACTTCATCATGATCAAAGACAAGAGTTTCCTGTTATTACTGATAAATGAGAAAGTTGTTCGCGAATAACGGAAACATGTTTTTCATATCCTTTGAGGAAATTGCGTTTTCTAGCGCTATGTTTTTAATAGAGCATCCCTCTGTTTCACGTTACATGCCAACAGCTTTCCAACAAAATCTGAATTAAACATAGTTTCAATTTGCTGTAAATACTGTTTATTTTCGAGTAAGAGACAGGCGGATTACTGTATAGAACAAATATGTTCCGTAGGTTATGCGGCAATTAATATACCCTCACTCAGTTTCTAGACTGTTCACTGGTTCAGTTTTCTCGGAGAATCTAGTAAGACACTGATCGCATAAGTAAACAGAGCTATCGATATGACGTAACGCCTGACGGTTTAACATACAGGTAACGTGAGCACGATCTTAACAGACCAAGGCTACTAGGAAAACAACAGTACTCTAAGCTTACTTATGATCGTCTACGGTACACTATGGCAGTTCTAAAACTCTAGTAATGACTTTGTGAAAGTCACAGTACAGTAATCACTACTGCTATCAGCACAAGCTGCTTAAGACACAACGTTAATCTATCACGAAGAAGAGATGCAAGTGTTCCCGACGAAAATGCTTTTACGAACTAAGTTAGTTAACAAGTTTTCTTAGTTTCCCAGCCAACTAAACATAAAATTGTTCCTTTACTACACGTAAAGTATTTCTTTGTTATTGACACAAAATGTAATTTTATACTCGACATAATGAACACAGTGTCTAATTGTTCCGAACAACTATGCTGGGTCAGTGGTGAAATACAAGACTTACAAGACGGGAATGAGGTTTTTTTTTTTTTTTACAGTTAGTTGTTTACAACAGATCCGAATGTAGCAAAAGGTTGCGACAGTGATTCCACCATCACGAGTAAAAAAAAAATCGATACGGTGGTCTTTGATTACATCTCAGATCTGCTGGTACTCAGTGTCGTATTTAAACCGCAAGATAAGCGGCTGTTGTCCAACTTCATAAGTAGAATTGGCTTTTACCTGTGGTGAGCCGTAAGGAAGATAGCCTGAACCAACGCGGAATGGCCGAATGCGAATGGCTTTCAATGAGGCGTACACAATGCGGTTATCCTGTGGTTTCGTTTGTACCTCGCAACAGCCATTACCAGACATCTGTTATTAGTTTTGCAAGGAAGCAGTTTGCTGCTGTGGAGCTTAGGACGCACAAATATCATGTTCTCCTACATCTCCCCATTCAAGAGAATCATTGGAGCGTAGATGATACCGGATAAACTGCGCTGTGTTCTAGCTTATGGCACTTGTCCTTCAAACAAATTAGCCTGTGAACACCATCCCCGAAACTAATTGTTTCGTAATTCCTTAGACACAGGTAACACGGTTACCAACTCTTAATCGAGATTTCACTCCTTATTAATAAAGACAAAAAGATGACACAGATAATCTATGCTGATGAGCAAAAACATATGACTACCTGGTTAATGTAGTAGTAGTAGTAGTAGTAGTAGCAGTAGTAGCTTTATTCATCTGTAGATACCTCTTTACAAGGATATAGGGCATGTCTAAGTATTTACAAGTTTAGACCAACTTAAAATAAGCTAATTCGTATACACATATATTTACAGACTTCTAGTTAGACATAACCATTAGATTTACTACTGGTATACAATACTTTTTTTACAAATAACTTATTAAAATAATGTAATGCCACACCGTTCACTCATATCTCACTATCAGTCACTGCACACACTACACACACATGGTTTCATAACGCTTCACTCACTACACACACACACACACACACACACACACACACACACACACACACACTGGTGATCCTTGGGCCATTTTCTGTACCGCAAATTCCCATTTGCTAGCAACCCTCCACAATGAGTGAGATGTTGAGCTCAGAAAGAGAAGGAGTTGTCAGTATTGTGCTGTGCATTGCTTGGTGGTACGTTTTTTCTAGAAAAGGAAAAAAGAAGGAAAAAACATAGTGTGAAGGTATTATGTGGAATGTTGGATGTTTTATTATTATTATTATTACTTTTTTATATAACATTTTTTATCAAACCCCTACTCTGTTTTATCTGAGTAATCCTTCAATGTATGGAATGTATTGAATAACAGGTACCTTTTAGCTGCCTTTTTAAATAAGTGTATTTTTTCAATTTCTTTAATCTCTTTTGGTAATTTATTGTACAGTTTTATTCCTTGGTGGAAAATGCTATTTTGAGTTTTGTGTTTTTATTTTTTCTTGGTGAATGTAAGTAGAATCTCTCTCTTGTTGTATGGTCATGGACAGAGCTGTTTGTGCAGTAATTACCAATGCTATTTTTGATGTGTATAACTGACCGGTAAATGTATTCACATGGAGCAGTTAAAATCTCCAGTGTTTTGAACAGATCTTTACAATGAGCTCGACTAGTATTTTTGGTTATTATTCTTATGGCTCTTTTCTGGTGTTTGAAAATTGTTCATATTTTGTGCGTTTTGTTCCCGAAAAAAGGATGCCATAGCTAAGAACTGGGTGTACATATGAATAATATGTAACTCAAAGACACTGCATGTTACACACTGATGATAGGATTCTAAGGGCATAACATACTGATGACATTCTGTTTGCAAGTACCTTTGTGTGTTCACATCACTTCAACTGAAACTGAAAGTCATGGCATTAGTTTTCTTTATGTTCAATGTCACTTTATTGTTTATTGACCAATCATAAACTTCCTTGAGAGTTTCATTTGCATGTTAGTCCCTCTTTCGAACGCTATACAACAACAATTCTGCCCTGTATGGACCTGACAGGTCCTTGGAAGATTTCCCCAGATATACGCCACCAGATGTCCACACTCATGTTACCCAATTCCCGTAAATTAAGGGCTGGTTGTTTACCGGCGCGGCTGGTGCCCTATAGCCCAACCGGGTTAAGATCAGGAGAATTCAGTGCCCAAGACATTAACGTGACTGCACCATCATGCTCCTCAAATTAATGTAGCTGCGTTGTGGCCTTTGACATGGACATTTATCCTGCTGGAAAATGCTGTCACTGTCTGGGAAGACAAGAAGCCCGAAGGGATTTCCGGCCGAAGTGGCCGTGCGGTTAAAGGCGCTGCAGTCTGGAGCCGCAAGACCGCTACGGTCGCAGGTTCGAATCCTGCCTCGGGCATGGATGTTTGTGATGTCCTTAGGTTAGTTAGGTTTACCTAGTTCTAAGTTCTAGGGGACTAATGACCTCAGCAGTTGAGTCCCATAGTGCCCAGAGCCCGAAGGGATTCAGGTGGTAAGCAGTAATGTAAACGTAGTCCAGAGTCCACGTGGTCAGTGTAGCCGCGGTGTCTTTGTTTACTACCTCAGATCCCTAGGAAGCCCAGGTGAATGGCTCCCATGCCGTAATACAAGCCCCACCATCCTGAGTTTGGTCGTGGTTAATGTTTCAAGGAGCTGTTCGCTTGGATGACGGCGTATCCGTACACGATCCACGAACTGATATAAAAAAAAAAAATTCATTCATACGACCAGGCGATACTTTTCGATTGACGCAATCTCAATGATGCCGCGCCCACTGCAATCGTAACTGACGATCTCTTTGTGTCAATATGGGTACACTTAAGGTCATCTGCTGCGGAGCCCTATCTTCAACAATGAGCACTGAACGGTGTTCTCCGAAACACTTGTGCCTTTTGCAGCACTGCATTCTGTCGTCAGATCTGACGCAGAGCCTTACGTATACTGCTTTGCAGAACGGACAAGCCTTCAGGCTCCATGTTCTCTGATGGTGTGTGGTCGTCCAACATCTTGTCGCCCCATCGTCGTTTCACCATCCTTCTATCACATCCCTCAGATGTTCATCGCGGTAGCGCTCTGACAGTCGACTACCTTCGCCGTTTCCGAGATGCTCGTTCCCAGGCCATAACTTTCCTTTTGTCAAAATCGTTTACGTCAGTATGTAGCCTCCCCCCTTCCTGACCCGTCTACTGGATTGCGGTGTAATCGACCATGATAACGTATGACTATTGAAATTTTTCAGTGAATAAGGCTGTTGTTGCCGAAGGAAAATAACACCGGTTAGTAGGAGGAAAGTGTACAACAGACCTTTCTGAAGGGAGAGTCTATTCTAAACCTAAGTACCGACGATAATTTTGAAATGGGTGGAAATTTAGGGCAGTCGCTCACCAACCACAGAGGGGGGAAAGGGTACCACGTAATATTTATAATACAATAAATGTTGATAGTAAAAAATACTGATTAGAAAAAATGGGATAATTAAACGGCCGCCAGCCAACTAGGGCAATGAATTTCGAGAATATAAGGGAATATAATGGCAAATAAAATTAAGCAAATAATCACTGGTGTGACAACAGAAGGTTGTCATGCTTGTCCACAACACAACAGTCCACTAAAAAATAAATGAATCAGAAAGCACTGAGTTTGCAGTTCCTTGTTTTGAAATACTAAATTTTGAAAGTAAACTTAAATGAATTTGCTGGTGAAATAAATGATTGGCTGAAGCTGAAATTTTGTTTCATAAAAGAATGACTTTCAGTAACCTCTGCACAACGTAATGCAAAATTTGGAAAAAGGCAACCGATTTACTTTTAATTATTGAAAGACTGCACTGAAGTTACTTTAAGCAAATGAGCAACTGATTCACTTTTAACATAACAATAAGATACTTACGAAGCCAGCAGAAGTCACTCACTGAGCTAAATACAGAATAAATGAAATTGAGCACTCTTAATTTGTGCTGTATCTTTAGTTATTAGTTTTGCCAGTGAAATTTTTCGTTTCTTTAAGTGAGTGAAGTTAATACTCAAAATTGAAAATTAGTTAAGCCTCTGTTATTTAATACAAGAACGAACAGTTACTACATATGCAAACAAATATAGACTGAAACTGGTCATTAGCAAACAAACAAAAGTGGCGGTAAGTAGTTAATCAATTTTCATATTTACACAACACTCGGTGATTGCATGGAAAGGAGAGGCACACTGCTTGGTAATAATATCTGAGGACTATGAAAGCACATGTGCCCTACAAGTTTTAACTGTTGCAGGCTATTATTATAGACGAACATTATTAAAGTTTGTGAAAAAATGCCACTGTGTAATGCCTGTACAATATTAGTTAACAGTCTCACGATGTTGTAACCGTGTGGACGGCGAAGAATGTAGCCGACGACAGTGTTGAGCTGCCGTTGTTGTTGTTGTTGCTGCTGCTGCACGATGAGAAGAGCCCCGAGTCGTCTCCAGAGCCCAGACAGACAATAGTTAGAACTGCAGCTTCTTCTGCCTGTTCACTCCTTCCGTGTTCTCAATATTCGCCGGTTAATGAATTAGGTGTGCCTATACTGGTGCGATCACAGCTGCACACCGCGTCTACAGGAGCACCCAACAAACTCTACCGCACTCTTTCATGACTCAAGCTCCGCTGCTTCCTCTATGCTCGCAGCGGGACAGAGGCTCTCCATACGCAAAGATAAACAAGGACACAGCTACTGACATTTTGTCGTTGCTATCGATACATTAAAATAATGTTCCCTTGGCTGTTACCCAGAAATTTACAATGTAATTACATTCATTCAGAAATACACTATTACATCCATTACGCATTAAATATAGTTTTTGTAATAAAGCTTACAGGTTCAGAATTAGAAGTAAAGTACAAGTTATCAAAGGATATGAAACGGTGAAAAATTTCAGTTGGTGCAGAAGATATTTTATCTGCATTCTTTGTGTTATAAGTGGATTTCCCCATTTTCGGCCCGTATCGTCGCTACAATGATTGTTCATATGTCCGTGTTCCGATTACATACTTTCCCTACTGTGACACTTGCTAGCAGCGTCACCAGGTGCTATTCAGTCTTGCGGTCGTCAGTGGTCGTAAAGAATTGGGTCGTCAGTGTATTTCTCAAATACCGACACGCATTAGTAAGTCTCCGTCAGTACGTTACTGCAAACTTACTTTCATCTTATGAGTGCAACAGTGCAGATTGGATTTAAAATGCAAGATCTAAGTGACAAAAATATTATTACTTGTTAATGACAAGTATTTCACGTACTGAGCAGATATACTAAGAATTAAAGATGAAACCTAAGTACTTCTACCGTTGATGGAAAGTACACTGCATTTATTAGTTGTGGCAGTGAAGTGTTGCATGCCGCTTAGGCTTACGACATTTCGCACTCACTATTTTTGACAACTAAAGATGATCGTGACAAAATAGTAAAGCAGTATTAGGCAGGGAATAAGTCGCGAAACACTTACTGTGCGCGGTGGCTCTGAGCACTATGGGATTACTGTGCGCGGTCGTTTTGTTTCACGTTTGTGCACAGTTGGATGGAGAGGGGAGCGGTTTGTGTAATCGAGAAGGCGCGACACCGAGAAAACGTCTTCACCTGCTGTGGGCGGGTCCTTTTATATTTTGACGTCGCAGTTTGCCGGTGTCTTGACTGACAAGGAGCAGACACCTTCCACAAGAATGAAAATAGCAACGAACAAAGAAAGCTCTAAAATAAAATTTCACCTCCTTCTTATCGAGCCCTCCAGCCGGATGTTATATTTAATTTATATTGCATATGCTCCAAGGTACACAGTAATTATGGTCTGTACACCCACTGAAACAAATACAAACCAGTCGATGATGAAATTATAATGTCATTTCTTAATTAAAGTAGCTATCGTTTTTCCTTCCACCAATAACAACGACAAAGGAGAAGAGTTCATGTCTTCGCAGGGCTAAGAACGGGTCTACAGAGATACTGCTTTGGAGGGTTTCCACATAAATAAGATAATTAACGGCGGCCAAGATACATTAAAGGTAAATTAACATACGATATGCCGACTGACAGATCAAATGTGAGTTATCTGACTCAGCACAAAACACATAAGAAGATGGTCAGAAAACAATTTTATTCCAGTAATCAGGACACGGTGCACTGTTGGCGAGAAGTATATCCGTAACACCTACATGCTGATCGAAACTACCGGTAACAAACCTAGCAGCTCGCCTCGGAATTGCTTCGATGTCTTCTTTCAATCCGACATAGTGCGAATCCCAAACTCTTGAGCAGTACTCAAGAATGGGTCACACTAGCGTCCTATATGAGGTCTCCTTTACAGATGAACAACACTTTCCTAAAATCTCCCAATAAACCAAACTCGACCATTTGCCTTCCCTACACAGTTCTCACATACTCATTCCATTTAATATCGCTTCGCAGCGTTATGCCCAGACATTTAAATGACGTGACTGTGTCAAGCAGGACGCTTCTAATGCTGTATCCGAACATTACAGGTTTCTTTTCCTACTCAACCGCATTAACTTACATTTTTCTACATTAAGACCCACCTTCCATTCATCATACCAACTAGAAATTTTGTGTAGGTCATCTTGTACCAACATAGAATCATTTATCTTCGACACCTCCCTGTAGACCACAGCGACCTCAGCGAACAACCGCAGATTGCTGCCCATACAGTCTGCAAGATCATTTATGTATCTAGAAAATAGCAACGACCCTATCACACTTTCCTGGAGCACTCCTGATGTTACCCCTGTGTCCAATGAACACTCGCCGTCGAGGACAACACACTAGGTTCTATTACTTAAGAAGTCTTCGAGCGGGTCATATATCTGGGAGCCTATTCCGTATGCACGTACCTTCGTTAACAGTCTATAGTGGGGTACTTTTTCGAATGCTTTTCGGAAATCTAGTAGTATGAGATCAGCCTGTTGCCATTCATCCATAGTTCGCAGTATATCATGTGAGAAAAGAGCAAGCTGGGGTTCGCACGAGGGATGCTTTCTGAAACCGTGCTGATTCGTGGACATGAGCTTTTCGGTCTCTAGGAAATTTATTATACTAGAACTCAGAATATGCTCTAGAATTCATCAGAACTATGTTAAGAATATTCGTCTGTAATTTTGGGGGTCCGTTGTTTTACCCTTCTTATACTCAGGAGTCACCTGCGCTTTTTTTTTTCAGACGCTTGGCACTTTGAGCAAATGGAGAGATTCGCGATAAATGTAGCCTAAGTAAGGGGTCAATGACGTTGAGTGCTGTGTATGGAAGTTACGAACATGGATATGCAGTTCGAGTTCTGGAGAAGTAGTTGAACACCCTGCGGCATCCTTTAGAAGATACGTTAAGGCAAGTAAACGTTACGTTTATAGCATTTGTAAACTTAGACATAGCTTTAGACGATGTCCACTCTTTGAAAATCTGAAGAAAGCAGGGGTACAATACAGGTAGCGAAAGGCTACAGTAGCCACACGGCAGTTATAAGACTCGAGAGGCATGAAAGGGAAGCAGTGGTTGAGAACAGCGTGACACAGAGTTGTGGCCTATCCCCGTTGTTATTCAACATGTACAGTGAGCAAGCAGTAAAGGTAGCCAAAGAAAAATTTGGAAAAGGAATTAAATTTCAGGGAGAAGAAATTAAAACTTTGAGGTTTGCCTATGATATCGTAATTCTGTCTCAGATGGCAAAGGACTTAGATCATTTCACTGGAATGGACAGGACCTTGAAAGGAGGATACAAGCTGAACATCAAGAAAAGGAAAACAAGGGTAACGAAACGTACGCTAGTTAAATCAGATGAAACTGGGGGAATTGGAATAGAAAATGAAACACTGAAAGTAGTAGATTAGTTTTGCTGTTTCCGCAATAAAATAACTGATGATGGCCGAAGAAAAGAGGATATAAAATGTAGACTGGAAATGGCAAGAAAAGTGTTTCTGAAAGAGAGAAATACGGTTACATCGAACATAGATTCAAGCGTTAGGAAGTCTTTTCTGAAGATATTTGTTCGGAGTGTAGCCTGATATGGAGTGAAAGGTGGAGAGTAAACATTTTGTGCAAGAAGAGAATTGAAGTTTTTGAAATGTGGTGCTACAGAAGAATGCTCAAGATTAGGTAGGTCATGCAACGAACAAGGAGATACTGAATAGAACTCGAGAGTAAAGAAATTTGTGGCACAACTTGACTAAAATTAGGGATCATTTGATAGGACACATTCTGATAACTCAAGGGATCAGCAATTTAGCAACTTATGAGGAGGTACCAAATCTAACTGGGGAAAAACTAATTAAAGGAACAGGTTGGTTGACAGGACACATCCGGAGGTATGAAGGAACCGTTAATTTAGTAATGGAGGGAAGTGTGGGAATACAATTTGTAGGAGAGGCAGCAAAGAGGTTCAAAAGTATATAGGCTGCAGCATTTATTTGGAGACGAAAAGGCTTGCACAGGATACAGTAACATGGAGAGTTACATCAAACCAGTCTACGAACAGGAGACCTCAACAACAACAAGACATGTTCAACAAAGTTGTCTAGTTGGTCGACTCCTGCCTTACGACTGCACTATTTTCCCTGTGATTTGAAAGATACACAGCAAAACTTCAATTTGATAGTCGCTTCGTTGGATGTCCTGTACAAAGTTCTCACGTCAGTCCCAAACCACGCTTTTCAGATGTTATCGTCCAACAGTTGCAGCGGTGTAGCTGGAATGCGTTGTCTGGTTCAGAAGGTCTTCAGAAGAACTTGTAAGCACTGAATACTATAACTCTACATGTTTATATAACAGCGCTGCTAATTTCTGAGTACAAGTGACGGTGAGAAACTATGAGCTAAATCTTCATTTTGCGCAATCACCCAAGGAAAAATATGCACGCATGACTGTTATTCATGCACGTAACATTCATACACAGAAGTCTCTCAAAAAAGGAGAAGATTTATGCAAGTATTCCGCAAGGGAATATTTGTTTTGGTTAAAGGCCCCTGCGTACAAGAATAGAGGATCGGATGCTGTGCACGTACAATTTGTTCATAAGGATCGCCTAAGAAGGGGGAACGTTGGCATTAAACTGTCAGAAAAAGAGTGGAGGTGAAGTCGTCTTAAATCTATTCGTGTTAACAACGCGCACATTAGTCTTCTTCACTGAACTGTAGTTATCCAGCCATATAGGCCTATCATTGACCACAAAAAACATTTTTTACAATAAATCAAGCGAATCACACGTATGTGGGACAGGACGAACCGAATGCACAATTGCCTAATATACCTGCGAAGAAATGACTAATTTTATCGTACTACGTGGATAAGGGAAGCATGTAAGAGACTCGATGGTACGCTACATTTATGAAATTGGCATGTCACTGAACTCAAAGGAACACCAGTTAAATTGTGTAAATTACCCTGGCGAATAGTCGAGAATGATATTACACCATTTCTGAAACAAAGTTGAGCAAGGGGACGCACTAGGACCCTACTGAAAGCGACACGACGTTCAATAGTCTAACTCGTATACCGTGTGTCAGTTACCAAAGAAACCTTGATAAAAAACGCAGAAATTATGCACGAAAATTACAGGAGCAATATTAGACCCCTACTCAAGCAATTTAAAGTAAGAAGAACACTGTGGGGATCTATCTAACCTATCTAACACAAAAGGCTGAAAGGCTGCTCGTAACCACAAAGGAACCATAGGTTATCTATGAAAATTTCACTCGCAGATTATCGGAAATGATGGGTAAACTCTATTGAAGCAATTTAAGTTAAGAATAAACACTGTGAGCATCCATTTAACACAGAGCTACAAGAATGACTGTCTGATGTCACGTACACACAGTCACAAAGAAACGTTGGATTAATCATGGAAATTACACTTGTGTATTATTGCAAATGCTACAGAAACATTATTTAAGCTAATAAGGTGCAGCATGGAAATCTGTTTAACGCCGTGATCTTCATGAAACATTGTGTGATACCACGTGCACAGATTCACAAAGAATCATCGGTTTAATTCAGAAAACTGCACGAAACGTTATCTAAGCAAATATATCGAAGAAGAAGAAGCACTCTAAGGATCTGTCTGAAGCCGCAAGATATAATAAAGGTCAAGTAGCCACACGAGGCTGGAGTTACAGAGAGACGTAGACTAAATTTTTTAACTGGAAATCACAAAACGTTATAAATAATGCTGAAGTAATATTTTACAAAACTGAATTATGAAAAGACGGGAAGATCATCAATTACTCCCTAACTAGCTTCGGCATCCTAACAACCCTGGACTCCACCGGCGGTCATTCTTAGCTGTGCAGGAAATTCATACGACTGGTCTTGCACCGAACAGGCCCCCGAACAGAATGCCCCTGTTTTCTCCCCTAGCGTCTCGCTCCCTTGTCGCGCACTTGTGTCAAAACTCGTGGACTAATTCCAGCTTTTGCAACTAAACCCGCTTACACTCCGTAGCCCAGCGATCTCAGTGGCTATTCAAAGAGCCAAAGGTATTAAATTTAATTCCTTTGCAAACTGACTGTATTAGGAAAGTTGCTATCTCATTACGATAACTACTGTTACTGTTAATGGCAAGAAAGGAGAGGGGAAAACATTCCTTCAGCATACAATTGTCAGCCATTTCCATCCCTACACTTTTCAAGCAAAGGGAGGTTTTATATCTCTCGCCTCATGAAACGGATCTGTCAACACTGGACCGAAGCGTTTTAACGTGCTATACTGCCTCGTGTTACTGCGAATCATACCGCTACCCGCCTTGTTAGGTGTACACAACTCTAGAATATGGACCCCTACGTGTGCCATACAGTTATACAGTGCTGTTTTGGTAAGAAATGACCAATACATAGATACTGACCCAAAAGTGTTTCTGGAAACAGCCAAGACACCATAAAATATCGGAATTGCACTGATATTTCCAGCAAGAAGGAGGAATAGCACACATTGCATTTACAATATAAGCACAAGTACTTAGGTGTTTGGTGAAAACTGGACAGCTAATAAAGTCAGTGAAGCAACATGGGCTGAAACTGAAGAGGCTGTGTACTCGAGTGGCGTCCATACTTTGGGGCTGTAGAAGACAACTTAAAACGCTACTGCTGATATACCAAAGGGAGACCTGCTATGCTGTCTCTCACGGTTTGGTAAATCACGATTACACTGCTTCGACGTCATTGGTGACAATTTTTAGCACCTTCTGTAAGTAAATAATCTCCTGTTCATTAAATAGGGTAAATTAATTGTTATCAGATTTTTAAAAAATTTCGGGGCCTGTTTTATGTTGGCCGTCCTGTAAAGCAATACAGGCATTCTTTTCCAATACGATCAACTCTCCAGTTTGTCATCATCTCTTCCCTTTGTACATTTTGGAAAGAATGGTGTCTCTGTCCAACACACAGTTGTAACTTTCTATGAATGATTAGTTATGTAGTGACCTCATCGACAGTGTAGAGTCTTGTACCATGGTAAGCAAGGGAGAAGATGTTGTTCGGTGACTGGTATCCTCTTCCTACAACACAACTTCACACATTTATTAACAGGTTTTTTATTTACAAGAACAGGAAACTCCTTAAGAGAGTCCATGTGTTACGGTGGCAGCTCTTCTGTAATAGTCCACGTTAGCCTCACTGCTGGAGAAGTACAAGTTCCACTGACTGAGCTAGTGACTGAGCGGTTGCACTAGTGACTGACATTGTGACTGTGCTAGTAAGTGTGGCTGTGAGCTAGTAGCTGAGCTAATGACTGAGTCACAGACTGAGACCCTCCGGTCAGCAGCTGCGATCTAAATACACTACTGGCCATTAAAATTGCTACACCAAGAAGAAATGCAGATGATAAACGGGTATTCATTGGACAAATATATTATGCTAGAACTGACATGTGATTACATTTTCACGCAATTTGGGTACATAGATCCTGAGAAATCAGTACCCAGAACAACCACCTCTGGCCGTAATAACGGCCTTGATAAGCCTGGGCATTGAGTCAAACAGAGCTTGGATGGCGTGTACAGGTACAGCTACCCATGCAGCTTCAACAAGATACCACAGTTCATCAAGAGTAGTGACTGGCTTATTGTGACGAGCCAGTTGCTCGGCCACCATTGACAAGACGTTTTCAGTTGGTGAGAGATCTGGAGAATGTGCTGACCACGGCAGCAGTCGAACATTTTCTGTATCCAGAAAAGCCCGTACAGGACCTGCAACATGCGGTCGTGCTTTATCCTGATGAAATGTAGGGTTTCGCAGGGATCGAATGAAGGTAGAGCCACGGGTCGTAACACATCTGAAAGGTAACGTCCACCGTTCAAAGTGCCCTCAGTGCGAACAAGAGGTGACCGAGACGTGTAACCAATGGCACCCCATACCATCACGCCGGGTGATACGCCAGTATGGCGATGACGAATACACGCTTCCAATGTGCATTCACCACGACGTCGCCAAACACGGATGCGACCATCATGATGCTTTGAACAGAACCTGGATTCATCCGAAAAAATGACGTTTTGCCAGTTGTGCACCCTGGTTCGTCGTTGAGTACACCATCGCAGGCGCTCCTGTCTGTGATGCAGCGTCAAGGGTAACCGCAGCCATGGTCTCCGAGCTAATAGTACATGCTGCTGCAAACGTCGTCGAACTGTTCGTGCAGATGGTTGTCTTGCAAACTTCCCCATCTGTTGACTCAAGGATCGAGACGCGACTGCACGATCCTTTACAACAATGCAGGTAAGATGCCTGTCATCTCGACTGCTAGTGATACGAGGCCGTTGGGATCTAGCACGGCGTTCCGTATTACCCTCCTGAACCCACCGATTCCGTATTCTGTTAACAGTCATTGGATCTCGACCAACGCGAGCAGCAGTGTCGCGATACGATAAACTGCAATCGCGATAGGCTACAATCCGAGCTTTATTAAAGTCGGAAACGTGATGGTACACATTTCTCCTCCTTACACGAGGCATCGCAACAACGGTTCACCAGGCAACGCCGGTCAACTGCTGTTTGTGTATGAGAAATCGGTTGGAAACTTTCCTCATGTCAGCACGTTGTAGGTGCCGCCACTGGAGCCAACCTTGTGTGAATGCTCTGAAAAGCTAATCATTTGCATATCACAGCATCTTCTTTCTGTCGGTTAAATTTCGCGTCTGTAGCACGTCATCTTCGTTGTGTAGTAATTTTAATGGCCAGTAGTGTACTTACGGTCGAGAGGGCGTTGGCGAATTGTTGCTTGCCAGTCCGTCTTTGGCCTCTCTTCTGATAGGCGCGCTTGATCCAGTGCCTACTATCGATCTTCTTGTTAGATCTTTGTTGACCAGTGTGCTGGGAACGAAAGCTTGAGCCAGATTCCCCCTCCCCCTCCCGAAATACCGTATCGTTGTTGTATAGGGAGGCTGCGAACGACAATGGGGAAGGGAGGTAGGACGCTGGACGTAGAGATGAGCCAGGAGCCGTGACTGTGGACGACAGCGTACTCCAGACCATACCCTGCCATCTCGCTTGCGAGGCAACAGGAACATGCTCCAGAAAACTGCTGACAGGGTACACGTCTAGGCCTGAGGGCGTGTGCTGGGGCGATGAGGATGAGGCACGGCGTCGGCGATGGCGGGTCGAGGTCCATCGCGTCGGCGAGCTAGGACGGCGCGGGCGAGGGCGCATTGTCCATCCGCTCCTCCTGGGTTGCCCTGGTGGCACCAGCAGGCGGTTGTGTATGCCGCTCGGTCCCGTGAGACCGTGAATCTGGGGGAAGAAAAGCAACAGAAACATGGGGCAAATGACACGCACGAATTTGGTTTTGGTGGCAGCACTGCAAACCATCGGAACCTGCAATTAAATACATATAAGAGCCAGTGCGTTCCTGTATCACGCCTCTTTCCCAACGCCCACGATTGCCATAAATCCTGAAAAGAACAAGATTGCGCGGCGCAAAGCTATACTTGTGGACCATTGGCAGCGCCGGATGCTGCGATTGGTGGAGCAAGTGTAGCAGCGTCCGATGGCGGCAGCCATGCAGGAAGTTCCGCCGGTGATGGTCCGTCTCGTGGGTGGGAGCGACAGGAGGCGAGAAGGAGCTGCAGCGCGTGTTTCCGTGTGTGGATGGAGCAACCTGTTGCTTAAAAGTGCGTACGAATCGTTCTGCTTCTGCGTTGGACTGTGTGTGAAACGGAGCACTTGTTAGATGACGAATGCCATTTAGTCCACGAAACTGTTCAGAATCACGTGATGTGAACTGTGGTAACTCTCCTTTGCAAAATACGGAAGACAACGCTTGAATGGTGCTACGTGATGTGGTAGCAGCCATAGACACCACAATGGGGAACTTGCTAAAAGGGTCTACCACTATGAGCCAACGAGTGTTCCAAAATGGTCCTGCAAAGTCTATGCGCACTCGGTTCCATGGCGATTGAGTCTTAGGCCAAGCTTAAAATGTCTTTGGCGGAGCGGATTGGTTTTACGTCCATGCGCGATACTGTGACGTCATATATTCAATGTGGGCGTCCACGTCGTGCCAAGTACAGTGCCGTCGTGCTAACTGTTTAGTGCGAACAAATACCCAATGTCCTTGGAGGAGCAATCGCAACACGGCCTTTTGCAACACCTTGCGAATAAGTACATGCGATTGTTCATTGTCATTTTTAACGAGAAACACACCTTGTTGAACGGAAAGGTTATGCCGACGTGCAAAATATCGGCGCACAACTGAGTTCTGGATATTCTTCAACGAGGCCAAGACGTGTGAATGTAATGCAACATAATCTTGAGATGTGGGTTTGCTTCCGTGGCTTGTGCAAGTTTCCTGTAGTGCAAGGGAAGAGATTCCCACAATTCAGAGTCCTGCCCATCGATTCGGCAAAAGATGCTGCAGATGCATCAAAATCAGGCGAGATGGGCTTTTAACACTGCCTTGATTTGCCTTAGGTCTATACACAATTTCATACTGATACTGCGAAAGCAACAAAGCCCAGTGTTGCAATTTTTGAGCTGTGTGTGTAGGGACCGGCTTGTGATCTGTCACTAAAAAGAACTTGTGACCATACAATTAGTGATGGAATTTGGTCACACCATACACAAGAGCAAGAGCCTCTTTTTCTATTTGATGATGATTACACCGAGTTTGAGTTAACGACTTTGAGCAGATGCAGTAGGTCTGTGGTTGTGCACCAATTCTGTGCGAAACCACAGCGCCGATTCCGTAGGAAGAAGCGTCAACTTGCAAAACTACTGGCTTGGCAGGGTCAAAATGCACTAAACATAGTCACGAATCAAAACATTTTTGAGTTTCTGAAATGTGTCTTGACAGCTTTTAGTCCACACAAAAGGTATATTTTTACGACGCAAGCGATGCAGTGGAGCCGTGATCCGAGCGGCATTCGGTATGAACCGAATATAGCACCTCATCTTGCCTAGTACTGACTGCAGACACATTGCGAGAAACAGGCAGGCCACAAATTGCAAACAGATGAGATAGGAGGCGGTGCACACCCTGAGTGTTTATCATATAAACTATGTACTGTAGTTCAGTTTGAAAAAAGTCACACTTTTCGAGACGACACTTGAGTCCTGCTTGTGACAACACTCGAAAAAGAGTACGCAAATTGACAACGTGTTCCTCTGGTGTACGACCTGAGACGACAGTTTCATCAAGATAGTTTGAACAAAATAGCACTTTTCCAGTCAGCTCTGTTCCTAGTACCGTTGGAAAATGGCGGGTGCGGAAGTACTGCCGAAGGGAAAACGCAAATACTTGAACATTCCTAAGTCCCTACTTACAACAAACACATTTTGTGTGATTCTTCATCCAAGGGAATTTGGAAGTAGGCATCACGCAAATCTATCCTCAGGGCGCCGGCCGCGGTGGTCTAGCGGTTCTAGGCGCGCAGTCTGGAACCGCGCGACTGCTACGGTCGCAGGTTCGAATCCTGCCTCGGGCATGGATGTGTGTGATGTCCTTAGGTTAGTTAGGTTTAAGTAGTTCTAAGTTCTAGGGGACTGATGACCACAGATGTTAAGTCCCATAGTGTTCAGAACCATTTGAACCATTTTATCCTCAGGGCGAGGTAATTTATAAGTATCAACTATTGTCTGTGGTATAGACTGTAGACTTGAATTCAACAATAATGCGAATGCGACCTAAAGGCTTAGGCAACAAAACGAGAGGACTTGCCTACTGACTGTCTTGTATGGGAGCCATTATACCATTATCCGTCTGTTCTTTCAACTCACTGGCTACTTTGTCTCTTAATGCAATTGGAACGGGGCAGGCCAGGAAAAAGGCTGTGCATTGTGTTTCACTCTCTTGCGCTACAAAGTTATTAGCTTTTCTAGTTCCTTCTAAAAATAGTTCAGGAAATTCTTTAAGTAAGCCTGCTACATAGTCTTTTTGGGACAAAAGCCGATACTAGAAGTACATTGTCTTGGATTCCTGTCTGTTGTAAGCAGTGAGGTACTTGCTAGATTTAGAAAGGCGTGGTGAGCCTAACTGTTCGTATGTGGCACTGTTACGCAAAGTTGCTGAAGCACCTGTGTCTAACTGAAAGTTCACACGAGGCCTGTAATTCGTAACAAGACAAATAGTTTGTTAGAACGTCGGTGCACAGCACTATGGCGATAGTGAGGCATCAGAACAATCTTACTTTTGTCAGAACCTGTTGTAGGTTTGGAAAACACAACGTTTACTGCATGTGCATGAGCCTGTTTTTGCTGGTAGGGGGCAAAATGGGAGTTTACATGCCGTTGTAAACAAACTGCTTGGACGTGGCCTTCTTCTCCACACGTGTAACACGTTGCGTTACGTGATGGGCAATCCTGTCTTTTACGGCGAGCAAAACATCTAGGGCAAGTTTACCTGTCTAAGTGGCAGTCCGCGCGTCATGTGTACGCGCTTGTTGTTGTGACTGATTGGGGCGGTCGCGAGCAAGGGGTGACTCGACCCGACAAATCGGAGCCTGGTCAAACTTATCGGCCGCTATGGCACCCGAATCATATTGCTCCAAAATTTGCTACATTTGAGGAAATGATGGATCAGAGTACTTTGAGATCTGTTCCGGTTTTCTATATGGGACACTGAATGTTATTGCACCTCTAATCATTAAATCCTTCTAAAAGATGCCACAACTACACTTAAATTCACACTTCCTAGTCGTGCCCGTTAATTCTGTATACCATTGGTTGTATGTCTGTTCCGGCTTTTTCTGCAAGCTAATAAATTGATATCTGGCTGCAGCTACTTGAACTTGCTGAACGTAGTACTGAGTTTGTCGGCAGACATAGTTGGAAATAGTTTTTGTATTAACCTGAACACTGGGGATCCCGCAATCGACAGGAAGTGGTGTAGCTTTATATTACCTTCAGCACGACGAATTGACAATGTGCTTGGAACTGAGTCAGGTATTCGGGTGATTGCTCTTCTGTGTCGTTAAACTGCCGGAACGGTGGTATGCTGGTCGGCGGCACTTGCTGACGTGGTTGGTTAGTTGGTTGGTTGTGCGGCCGACGCAGCTTCAGCACCCAGTAATTGTCGTACCGTCGTCACCAAAGCAGCAATTTGTTGGTTCTGAAACTGAAAAATTTGTGTTAAATCCTTCACGTTGGCCGTCTGCAGCTGATGCGCGGGGACAGGGGGTGGAGGGGGCGGGGAATTTATGCTTTACACAAATACGTTATAGCAAAAAGCAAGCAGAGCCTCTGAATAGAGAAATTTGATTAGTTCTGCGGCTCTCCTCCTGGAATACATGCAAGAACACAACAACAATTTAGCAAATAGAAATGAGCACCCCTGCAAGCTAAAACACAAGAGAAGCAAGCAAAATCTTTGGCCAAGTTGATTATCTTCGATCTGCACTGAAATATCCTCGTCACCACTGTAGTGTCCTCGTCAACACTGTAGAGTCTTGTACCGTGGGAAGCAAGGGAGAGGATACTGTTTGGAGGCCGGTATCCTCTTCCTACAACACAACTGCACACATTTATTAACAGGGTTTTGTATTTACAAGAAGAAGAAGCTACTTATCTTATTGGAGTCCATGTATTGAGGTACAAGCTCTTCTGTAATAGTCCACGTTAGCCTCACTGTTGGTGAACTACAAGACCCGCTATGCGATGAATGACAGACACCAAACTAGAATGCGAGTCAGTGCGCCAGTGACTCAGCTAGTGACTGAGTGACTGCGCTAGTAACTAAGACTGCGATCTAGTAACTGAGCTACTGACAGAGACTGAGACCCTGAGGTCAGCAGCGACGATCTAAATACTTGTGGTCGAGAGAGCGTTGGCGGATAGTTGCTTGCGAGTCTGTCTTTGGTCTCTCCCCTGATAGGCGCGCTTGATCCAGCGCCTACTATTGATCTTCTTGTTACATCTTTGCTGGCCCATGTGCTGGCTGCAGCTTATGCCAGTACAAGTTACATATGTCAGGAGGAAGGGTGGTGTATGGATTACGGATGGTTTTGAATTCAGGCAGTGTTTGGATTATCTCCTCACAAAGGTTCACACTGTCCTGAAGGCTAGTATAAAGTTTTTTGTTTACTGTTCTGTAAAATACTGCACAAGTCATAAATTGTTCACTACCCTGTAGAATATTGCACCAGACATAATGCAGCCGCACTGTGTTTGTTGTCCTCAGACAGGGAATATGTTGTTTGCTGTTTGTAAGCAGCTGGAAATCCCTGTGACCTATTTCAGACGACTGGAAACTGCTTTGAATGTGTCTCTTCGGAGGGCTACCAAGAGTTGTGTACCAAGGATAACAAAAATAGCACAAGTACTACCCTCTCCTGCAGGAAATACAAGGCCCATAATTACCCGTGAAGTTAACTGTGAGTGGCATGTCAATGTTGGGCCTAGGTTTCCTATAGAGGGTACACCTGAGACCAAGAACTCGGGGTGCTATACCAGTCTCTCTAACAACCAAGTTCGAGGAGCTGTCTTTCACCGAAACTGAAACTGAGCGAGTGAGACTCGCTTCACCTGTTTTGGGAAAACCTGCCTTGTCCCATGTCAAGAGGAGGCAAACGCAAAAAGGTAGGGATCTATTAATTGTCTGCAGTTCAAACGGACGGCGAATAATGGTACCCTGTAGGGAAATGGGAACAAGGGATGGGAAGGAACACCAGGTACACTCAGTGTGTATGCCTGGAGGCCTCATTCGGCATGTTGAAGAGACTATTCTGGTAGCCATTGAGGCACAGATTGCAACCAAGTACAGATTGTGGCCCATGTTGGAACAAACGATGCCTCTCGTATGGGCTCCAAGGTCATACTTGGATCATTCCAGCAACTAGCAGAGAGGGCTGAGAATACCAACCTTGCTCAAAGAGCTTCAACGATGATCACAACGTTCAGTATTGTACCCAGAATAGATTGAGGGCCTCTGGTTCTTAGTCAAGTGGAAGACTTGAACCACAGACAAGCTAGGCTGTGACTTTCTAGACTTGCATCATAGCTTTCAGAGTTGTAGGGTCCCACTTTATTGATGGGAACAATCGAATAAAAACAATCGATTCATTCGGTTGTTGGAAAACAGTCGACTCAATCGGTTGAAGTTTTACGTAAAGGTCGCATTTTTCATTCATTATTTGGAATGAAACTAGTCTCTGGGAGCAACCAAATGAAAACAATCGATTTAGTCAGTTGGACTAAACATTCATTCTTTTGAGTGAAATCAGTCTGTCGGAACAACCGAAAGAAAACATTCGACACATTGTATTGACTGAATTATTCATTCTTCAAATGGCTCTGAGCACTATGGGACTCAACTGCTGTGGTCATCAGTCCCCTAGAACTTAGAACTACTTAAACCTAACTAACCTAAGGACATCACACACATCCATGCCCGAGGCAGGATTCGAACCTGCGACCGTAGCAGTCGCACGGTTCCGGACTGCGCGCCTAGAACCGCGAGACCACCGCGGCCGGCTATTCATTCTTCCTTTTCAAGTGAAAACATTCAGTAGTTTTTCTGTTGGTTGGATCATATACTCATTCTTTCAGCTGAAACTACTCTTTAGTGTTTTGGCTGTCTGAGCTATCCATTCATTCTTCTGAGTTAAGCCAGCGTGCCAGCCATCCATTTGTTGAACTAAGGCAGTGCTACATTATACCACCAGATGGTAACCCTATCCCCCCCCCCCCAGGGGTAAGTGAAGACATATCTCAGGGGTATGCCAAAGTTAAAATAAACGTTATACGTGTTCATTTAATTACGTGCTGAATAAAGTAATTTTTCTTTCAATTATTTAAAATTGGTTCATATATTGTTGTGGATTAAGTTGTTCCAGGTACCACTAATGCGTAACGTATCGCTGGGGTATGTCTGCCATAACTTAAATTGCCGACCCCAGACGAAAACAACGGACATCTGGGTCATTATGGTTGCTACACAGCTCGAGGAGGTGCACATTGCAACTACAGGGTGAACGGAGTGTTATTTCCTCAGATGTAAAATGCTATATGTGTAGATATCGGGCCACATTCAGAACCGCAATGTTATGAACGCAGAGTGGTTGCGCGTTTGGCACAGGACTGTCGAAACAGAATTCAAAGTGAATGGTATCACAATAACAGTTCGTTAGACGCAATGGGGATTCCTCAACCGCCGGACGGAGTTCTTAGTAAAATAAAATGTAATAAAAGCATATGCAGACGTGGAGTGCTACTTGGAGGGTATGGTAAACGAAACAGAGCATAGGTTTTTAGTGGGTACAGGGATTCATGTTTGGTAACTATTCTGGACCTTCTGTGTGGAAAGAGACTGAAATCACCACATTATAGGTTACATTAAGAAGGGGACAATAATGTGACATCATTGGGGGTCAGCATTGCCCAATTTCTGTATTGAGTAAGGGATTTTCCGGTATATTACCCCATGTCAGTGAGGAGAACGACGCAATCCTAGGGCTAGATTTTGTAAATAAGTGCCACTCGAAAATCAGTCTTATGCAGCATACTATTGAACTCAGTGAGAGCTTATTACATCTAAAAACGACGGCTGCACGTGATATATTGTTGCAAGATTCGCCAATCATGAAGTTCGAACCGAATAAAATGCGTTCATGCTCATGCTCATTAAAACTCAGAGAGATACAGGAAAATTACTCTGAGTAAGGGTAGGTATTGACCAACTGAGTGATGTGTTGTGTGTTACAGAGCCATTGGAACACAATGACGAATTGAACACTTCATATTGTTTTGTGTGCAGTAGTCTGATGCTCTTGCAGGAAATAGATGGAGATTACGTGGTTCTGATGAGCGTAGATAAATTAGGCTCTGATGAAGCAGATCCACCAAAAGGATTATTGACTGCCAATTTATACATCCTAGATGTGGATGATTTCGGTAGGTCGAGTGGAGACCTGTGTCCAAGCAAACTGTTAATGCATCTGCATTACATGAGGCGGTGAAAAATTTAAAAGGGAAGGATAAGTTAGTTTTGGCAACTATATTAATACGGTTCATGGATTTGTTCAGTCCTAGCTGACCATTACCAGTGACCCACCATAGAATCACAAAGATCAATACCCCCCATTCTACAGAAGCCATACAGACACCATGGAACCTGCAACCTACAATAGAAGAATTGATCAATCGGCAGTTGGCTGATGGCGTAACTGAGAACAGTTGTTCCAAAGAAGTCTTGAAATGGAACGAAGAAATGCTGGTTTTGCTGTGATTATGCAAGAAAACTACAGGTACATAACCTATACCGAAATAACGGATGCAGTCTAGGTCACTGTAAATATCTCGTCATGATAGATTTGAAGAATAGATATTACCAACTGCGCGAAGTTCCAGGAGATTGGCCTAAGACAGCCTTTTACAATTCCATGAAGTCACTATCAGTATCGATGGGTGCCATTTGGGCTTAATATGCACCTGCCACAGTCCAGTGCTTATTGGATGGAGTGTTAAGCCGTGACAGTGTATGTTCTATATATATGATGTGCGCTTTCTAAAGATCTAGAAGATCATGTTCAAAGAGTGGAGGAAGTGTCTAAGAGATTACATTGAAATCGTTTAACGTTACGTATTGAAAAATGTCACTTCACATCAACGGACGTCTACTATCTAGGTCACGTACTTACCCAAGATGCTGTAAAGATTGACTCAAGGTTAATATGTACTGTCCATGATGTCTTACTGCCAGAAACAATGTAACAACTTCAATCATTTTTAAGACTGTACAACTATTACAGTAAATTTGTTAGAGGATTTGGCCATAACTGGGAACTCCCAGTGCATTAACTACCGGTAGACTCGGTAATTTGTAACAAGTAAGGATTAGTTAAGCAAGAATTAAATAGGAAACTACATGGTAAACAAGGAGAAGTGGAAATAGGGAAAAGAGTAGAGAAAATTATTTATTGTGTAAAGTTGAGGAGAAATTTGTAAAGATGGGAGAATTTTATCATGTTGTGGTACTTTTTAAGCAAAATTTGATGGAACCATGTCCTGTAGAGAAGCAGGGACATCCAATGGATGGAACACAGCCAATGAATCATGTGGCTCAAGCTGAGCTAGTGTAAGAATGACCTAAGTGTCCTGTATACAACCGTCAATTTATAAATGTGTGTCGAGATTTTGCGGAATTACCTTGAGCAAAAATCCGAAGGCTGCATTGTCTGAAGGAGAGAGACATGTGCGACGCAAATAATTAGTTGGGCGCAGCTGGCCGCATAAGCGGGCCAGACCAGAGTTGACAGAACGTTACTGCATCGGGGATTGCTTCTGATACAACAACTGCGCTACAACGCCAGTACTTGGTAGGGTGCAACATGAGTGGAAGTACCAATGATGCAGCAGGAAGGTAGAGTCACTACAGGGTTGGTGGCGCGATTACTTCACATCTGAGCTATTGATTTTTTGTGGCTTATGAGATGAAAACTGATACCACAGAAAAACGAAGTCGGGAAAAATCCTCGTCATTTTTAGTCAACGGTATCGCAGTCTGCCAGCTACCAGTCCTGAAGAGGTCTTCTAGTCCACGAGTCTATAAGATTATGTATCTACATGGTTCAACTAGTCAATCTCTTCGGACTTTGCCGCTGCTAGCTGCAGCCCTACTGCTGGTGCCAAGTTCGGTGGTTTGGACCCATAGACCCGCACGGCTCTTTGGGAACCTACTTCATCTGCTCTGCCCTTCCACCATGGATGACTCTGTTTCTCGTTCATGGCAGGGCAGCTGCTCATTCGCCTTCGCTTGGGCAGGCTAACTCCTGGCTGCCAGTCTATGCTCGTGTGGGTAGACATTGCTTTACTGATGTGCCCTTCTACGCTGGGACCTCGTGATCTCGCGTGCTACAGCATGCCTCATCCGGAAGTACTTGTCCAAAGGCAGAGCGGTTTCCTCAATGGGGCAGCAAGTTTCTGGAGACAGCGGCCTTGCCGTGCTGTTGGTGCCATCGATTCCTCGCCTGCACGACACCAACGAGCCGCATTGCCCTTGCTGTCGCGTCCACGCACAGCCTCACTGCTACTCAGCCTGGGCGGCGGACCGCCGGCTTATTGACGTCCTGCTACCCCTTACGACAACCCACCATAGTGGACGATCACCCCAGTCGCTGTACGTTTATAATGCAAGGCAGCGGGTGCACCGACAGCCCAGTAAGGTATAAATACATAGGCTTTCGCGTTCGTTGTCAGTCTAATTAAAATCCTTCTGGGTGTATTACCACGTCACCTTATAAAATGCTGAAAAGCTAAACTAATCGACTTTTCGGCTGTGTTGCAGCGGCCTTCCAAATGGTTCAAATGGCTCTGAGCACTATGGGACTTAACATCTGACGTCATCAGTCCCCTAGACTTAGAACTACTTAAACCTAACTAACCTAAGGACATCACACACATCCATGCGTGAGGTAGGATTCGAACCTGCGACCGTAGCAGCAGCGCGGTTCCGGAGTGAAGCACCTAGAACCGCTCGGCCACAGTGGCCGGCGCGACCTTCCACTGGCAAAGTATTTTATGCGTTATATTAGATAACGTGACAGTACACCTAGAAGACTTGTAATGCAGCCCGATAAGAAGTTTAACCTGACGTGTGAGAAGGATGAAGTTCAGTTTGTTGCAGATGGTTCTGACGTTCTAGGGTGTTTCTCGTATCTTGACTTGATCCAACTTACTTAGATCAGCATGAACCAGGATGTTAATTTCAACAATTTTAGTGACCAACTTTTCCTCTTTCTTCTACGTGTGCAAGATGAGTATGCTGTTGACACTCCCATATTCCAAGATGTCAACAGTTGTGTTCACAAGACTGCACATATACGTTCCTGCTTTAACAGACATTCGGGCATCGCATTGTGCCTAAGCTGGTCTTCTTAAATATCCCATAAAAATCGTGGGACAATTTGGAACACCAGCTGTCCAGGATCTAGTCATCAATGAGTGGCTTCAGTTGGAAGAGACATGTGGCTTCTATTCCTAGCCAAATTGAGGTCATTCGTCATCTTTTGTAAACACTCATGCCAGTTTTGTAATGGCCTCGTCGCTACTGCAGCGGAGGCCGAGTTGCCACTGTTGTTACGGTAGGCCGAGTTTGCGAGTTCGTGAAACGGCTGTTTCTGTAGTGCTCTCCGCCACTACTACACGGCTTCTTCATCCTCAGGATCATGTAACAGGATAGGAAAACGAAGGTTCTACAACACTCCAACAAATTAGTAACAAAATCACACAAATAAGTTAAAAGGAGTTACTTACCTTTGTGACTTGATGAATAATGAAGTCTGCAACACTGCATGTAATAATAACAAAAAAGGTCCTAAATAGCTAAGTACAAATAATCGGAGGTAAACTTCACAGTACATAGCAAATGCAATTTACAACAACTGTCTGTCCACTTCTAAGAGTTCACTAAACAACGTTCCCTGTCTAAGTCAGCCCTGGACGATGATCTATAACCAAGTGGCCGAGAGCTGCTCTTCCATCTTCCGAGTAGGCTTCTGTCCGTTGTCGTCCGGTCATTGGCGGATTGTACTCGGTCGGCAGTTGACCGAGGCGAAGTCGATATCTTCATCCTCAGCGCCGCCCCTGGCGCTGGTGGATCTCGCACAAGTGGCGAGTCTGTATGGCTCTGGCACCAGCTCGCGTCTTTGCACCTGTAGTGCTTTTGTCATGGTTGTGTCTTGTTCGAACGATACAGCATTATCCTTTTCAAGAACAAAAGCGACAAAGGAGAAAATTTCTGTATTTTTTATTGAAATATTTATTATTAAGGGAAAGAATTAACCAATATGAACATCACTACATTTTCACTTTCTAAATCCAAGAAAATTTACTGATATATATGCCACTATGTACGCTAAAGGTACAAAATAAATATGAGTAAGAATTAATTTTCTTGATTTTTCTTTGCTGTACTGTCCGTCGTGATAATCGCTGAAACAAATTCTGTTTTAAGTTAAACACAGACGAATCATGCATTTTTCAAATACTGTTAACATTATTTTCAACATTTTTGAGAGTACAGTTCCACATCTTCTTTACACATCGGCTCTGGTCATACGATCTGGACAACGAGGATGACAGATGTTTTATATTAGTTCCTTGGCTTTGATGACTGTTATCAGATTCCTTTGTCGCCTTTAGTAGTTCCCATCTAAACTTCGAGCAACAAGCAGCCTACATTCAAGTGAATTCATAGGCTTTTCTGTATTGGACTGTAATTTTTGACAGGTGACATATGAACTGTGCATACCAATATAACTAAGAACAAGAAAGAACCTCCAATAATACTTTACTTTCGCTTTCCTGATAACCTCGTCTGATCCATGAGATCAACGCTATGCATGTAGTGATTGTGCTGTACAGTATATCATTGCATAAAAGGCAGTCATTTTCTCTGAAGAACCAAACTGGAGTCTTTTCTATGATGCTTTTGGAATGAGTGATATAAAATGATTTATTGTCAGGACAAAGATAGCTATATACATAGGCATGATAGCCAAGTCCTGATAAAATTTTAGTTAGCTGAAGGGTTACAGACTTATCAAGTCCTACCTCAGGTCCCGAGACTTTTGTTCCATTGTACAAATCAAATTCAAATAAGTATGCAGTTTCGGAGTCACCTCTACACTACATTTTAAACCTTAATGTGATGGTTTTATTTGTAATCGATTAGAGGTTTTTATTGTGCCCTTTGAATTTAATTATACGTTCGTCGAGAGACTGAAAACTTTGTGCTGCGCAGAGATACCAGAAAGTTTTTGTTTAGATGATACGCTGCAGGTGTAATTTCTAGGTAAGTGGTTTGCATTGTGTAAAAATTGTAGTTATTTACGAATTTCCTGAAATCTATGAAGACATTATTGTACAATATAAGGAGCACCTACATCTGATTCTGTAGACCAGTAGCTTCTGAATATTGGCAGAATGTGATATACCATAACAAGGTTCATCCCAAGGAATGTTTTCAAGTCACTTACGTCAGATGTGATCAGAGTACCTTTTTTCAGCAAATCGAATGCATTCAGGAATTATAATATGTCATAAGAGTTTTGAAGTTCATTACAGCACAGTAAATCTCAGTTGCGTCTGGCGTTGCACTACTACGTGAAATGAAACGTGTTTGCAAGATAGCAATGCGTGAAACCTACAATGACTACTCGAGCAGAATATTGTCAAATGATCTTTCAGAAACGCCAAAGAAATTCTGCTCATATGTAAGTGCTGTTAGTGGTGACAAAGTTAGTGTCCAGTCACTCATGGACTAAAATGGAACTGAAATGTTGGGTAGCAAAGCAACATCAGAAATGCTGGACTCTGTTTCCAAATGTTCCATTACAAAGGAAAACCCAAGAGTATTGCCCCAACTTAATTCTCGTACCATACCACTGAAAAGATGAGTGAAATGCATATTAGTGTCAGCGACGTTCAGAAACAGCTGAAATAGTTAAAACTGGACAAACCCCCGAGTGCGATGGAATCTTTATCAGATTCTATACCCAATTAGCGATTGAGTTAGCCCCTCTGTTGACTATATTGTAGACCACCGAACAAAGTCTTTGCCCTGTTATTGGAAGAAAGCACAGACCAGCTCAGTCTACAAGAAGGATAGCAGAAGTGATCCGCAAAACTGTCGACCAATATCTTTGACATCTATTACTTGTAGAACTTTAGAACAAATTCTGAGCTCAAACATAATGAAGTGCTTCGAATAGAACGATCCCCCCTATGCCAACCAGCACGGATTACTTAAACATAGATCAGCACACTGGACTCGCATTCGGGAGAACGACGGTTCAATCCAGCGTCCGGCCATCCTGATTTAGGTTTTCCGTGATTTCCCTAAATCGCTCCAGGCAAATGCCGGGATGGTTCCTTTGAAAGGGCACGGCCGACTTCCTTCCCCGGCCTTCCATAAACCGATGAGACCGATGACCTCGCAGTTTGGTCTCTTCCCTCAAAACAACCCAACCCAACCCAACTTAAACATAGATCATGTAAAACCCGAGTAGCACTTTTCTCACATGACATCCTGAAAGTCATGGATCAAGGCAGTCAGGCAGATGCAAATTTCTCGATTTCCGAAAGCATTTCAACCATAACCAAACCTAGGCTTTTTTTCAAAAGTGCGATTATATGGGGTATCAGACGAAATATGTTACTGCACTGAGGACGTCTTGGTAGGGAGGACGCAGATGGAGAGTCATCAACATATTAAAAGTAGCTTTGGATGTACCCTAGGGAAGCGTGTTGGGTGCCTAGCAGTTTATGTTGTATATTAATGATTTTCCGGACAATATTAATAATAACCTCAGACTTTCCGGAGGCGTCGCAGTTAACTACAACGAAGTACAGTCTGAACGAACCTGTAAAAATATTCAGTCAGGCCTTGACAAGATTTCAAAATGGTCCAATGATTGGCAGCTTACTTTCAATGTTCAAAAGGTAAAATTGTGCACTTCATAAAACCTAGAACATAGTATTCTGTGAATATAACATTAGTGAGTTACAGGTGGAATCTGTAAACTCATACAAATACTTGGGCGTAACGCTTAGTGGGGAGATGAAATGTAACGGTCACATACACGCAGTCGTGCGTAAAGTAGCTAGCAGACTTTGGGTTATTGGTAGGGTAGAAGGGATTCAATCAATCTTCAAATCAGGTTGCTTAAAAATCACTCGTGTGACCTATCCTAGAATATTGCTCAGGTATATGGCACCCATACCATATAGCTTCAGCAGGGGATATTGAATGTATACAGAGAACGGCAGCACAAATGGTAAGATTTGTTTGACCTGTGACAGAGTGTCACTGAGATGTTGAAAGAACTGAACTGTCAGACTCCTGAAGATGATGGAAACTATTCCGGGAGAGGCTACTAACGAAGTTTCACGAACTGGCTTTAAACGCTGACACTAGGAATATCCTACAACCCCTTACACGTCTTTCCCATAGGCATCGTGAGGATAAGATTAGCTTAATTACAGCAGTTACGGAGGCAGTTAAACAATCATTTTCCCCACGAGCCCATACGTGAATGGAAGCGCCTTACCCTCTGCCATGCACTTCACAGTGGTGCACACCAATATCACAAAGATCAAGACAGAACTTCCACTAATCCAAAGACAGCTTTATTAATCACCTATTTCAAGCCTGCCGACCACTGCTGAAACAATATACAGGGTGTACATAAAATCCGGGAACCACGTAATCTCCATTTGTTAGTTTACTCGTGATGTGTCCTAGAGGCGACTAATTTTTGGTCTGATTTGCTTATTTTAGATTATGTTGAATTATATTGTCCTGAACATGTGTGAGATTTCTGCAGTTTTGTTTATGTTTCTAATCCGTGGATGTAATCTCACCACGAAACAAAATCATGCCATTTTCATTAAAACTGTTGCTATGGGAGTGACAGAAGAACCATGCTGATTCAGCCCCAATTTCTTTGAAGAAACAACAGACAGTCCTTGACGAAAGATATTGATTCCTCCATCGATGTACAATTTTTTGACCAATTGTATTGTAAACCGATGCTAAAAATGTATCAAGCGTAGCGGCTCACACGCGTATTTTATCTTATATGTTCATTCATTTTTATTTCTTTTTTTTATCTGTCAGGTTCCATGGAAACATGCAAATAGCTGTCACTTGGACATGGAACGTGTCAGTACATAGCTTACAAAATGATGAAAATTTGTAAACCAGATAATTAAAAGCGAGTATGTACGAATGAATAAGACATTACGGAGAAATGTTCTCAACTACTGCTACGAATTCCTGTACCGAATAGGAGGAGTGTGCTACAAGGAAATCTTTCAGCTTGGATTCGAATACGAAGGCTTGCTGAAGAGTAACACTTCCGGCGTTTTTATTCTGTTCTAAAGATTGATTGAGATATTAAGTGTCGTGCATATTACTGGCTCAACTTTCCCGCTTCGCCGAAGCAAGTTGCAACCCTTTGCAGCTAGAGGGCTCCGAATTGTGGTGTGTGAGATAGAGATGCGTAACGTAACTGTGTCGATGTACAACGATATCCCCAGAAAACTGAAATCACGAATTCTGCTTGAGCGTGACAATGCCAGACCACACATGAGCCCCGCGACATCTGCAACAGTCCGACGCCTTGGATTCACTGCATCGACCGTCCCCTACACAGCCCCGATTTGGACCCATCCTATTTTTACCTGTGTCCAAAACTTTCAGAACATCTTCGATGACGTCATTTTGATAGTTATGAAGCGCTGCAAGTGGGGGTGAGGTTGTGGCTCCGTCCACAATGTCAAACATCGTAATGTTTGAACAAATACTTCAGAGCCATGATCGCATTTAAATATTTATTTTGAACTGATGACCGATTTCAATAGCAATTTCCTGTCGTCTAAGTAAAATACTTTACTCATAAATAGTTGAACTGTCCAGAACAGGTTGCTTTGGAAATAAAACTAAGAAATCATGAGAAAAGGTGGAGCCTCCCTTTCACTACAGTGATCATTCATTAAAAAAAAAAAAAAAAAAAAAAAAAAAAAAAAAAAAAAAAAAAAACAGACACTCATTTTTTCGTATAAAACTAGGGATTCGTAGTGACAATAATATTTAAAAATTGAAAAATATAAGCTTTTGTTGAATTGATTTAAGCTCCTATAAATATTAAAAGTACATTGCAGCATAAAATTACCTGGCTGTGTTACTTACATGACGATATTGCTCCTGCTTGAAAGCTTGTATGCTGACAGCTATCACTACTATTTAGTCCTTATAAAATGTCTGTAATTTTCTTTACTTCAGATCTAGATTACTTTAATTACTGTACAAATTTCTAATAAGCAAATTGTTTAGTTTATTTAATGTAAATACAAACAGTGACACCTGTTACAGCGCTGCAACGTAGCACAGCACCAGAATAAATACAGCTCCAGACGAGCATGTGTGTGGTTGTATGCAATCGGTGAAAGTTGCATGGCAACATGATTGTAAATAGTATTTTTATTAATATCGCATTGACTGGTTGCGATCTACGTGCTGGTAGAGCTTACATTCCAGATATTTGACTTTTCAACACTGTCAAAATATATGACGTAAAGATGAAGTGCGTTACCTATATGTAAAATATTACATTTATGTATTTTATTACTATGGGCACAGAAAATCTGATTACAAATACAGTGTGTGTGTGTGTGTGTGTGTGTGTGTGTACGTCGTATTGCAGATCCGAAGATGACAGGAGAGTACTGTTAGGTATTTCTTCAACAATTACAAACTGCAGACTGCCCCTTGAACAGAATGTCTGAAATACATAAAGTCAAACGTTTTACAGTGACGGTATCAACTAACTGGTCTCTCGTTGGGAGAAATGTGATCGTCGCCATGGTGCCCATGTTGAGTAAGAAATATGTGGACGTGAAGAATAAAGATGTAGAATGTTAGTAACGTTTGTTTTATTTAAAAAGCTTTAGAAGTTTTCACATAAAATATTCGGAGGCATTACTTTCCAACACGCCCTCTTACTTGCGGATTCTCACTCATTTTTTTTCAATTCTGCTTGACGCCTATTGAAAATGAATCCTGGCACGTAGTGCACACCTTTCTGTACATTCTTTAAGGAAGTGTTGTCCAAGTGCGTATCATTTTTCTGTCTAATGTTCACTGTCCAAGTTCACTGAGTTTTGTTACCTCTCATTCTGTGTTCTTCTATTGACGAACCAGTCCATTATTTCATAAGTTTTGAATTTTTTTTAGGAAGGTTGGTACCTTTGTGCTTCACTTATGTAACACATTGTAAGCTCTTTGCCGATCGTATCACGCCAGACGGTGGAGGCTACCCTGTCTGATATTAACTAATGTGCTTAGGATTAGGAAATATGAAGACAAAGCTGCATAGTGCTGGGGAGAGTAATGGGCAGAGAGCAGCAGGCTAGTGCCTGGTGGAGAGGGAGGCGGCCGGCCGCGGGTCGCCTTGGTCCGCTGTCCGGTCGCAGCAGCAGATTCCCAGCGGTATCGCTTGCACCGTTGCGGCTCGCATTACTTAAAGCGGCGAATCACGAACTGGCCGCTACCTCCTCCTGCCGACCGTAAATTATTGGGCGGATGCATAAGTTCGTACCAGTCTATCAGAATGCCCGCGGGCGTTATCGTGGAGTAGCACCACTTCACACAGTCTTCCTGGTCGTTGCTCTGGATAGCGTCTGCAAGAGTCTCAATTGTTGACAATAAATATCGGTAGTAACGGTTACACATCGAGGAAGCGATTCGTAGTACACAACATCGTCGCTTTTCCACCAATTGCATAACATTATCTTTTGTGGATGAATGCAGGTCTTTTACCGGGAATTGCTGCTCTGTTTGGGCTAAACCATTTCTGTCTTTCCTTTATGTTAGAATAAAGACACCATTTCTCGCCACCAGTAACGATATATGACAGGAAGGGTCGGTTTTGTTTATGAACAAGTGATGACGAGCAAGCCGAGACGCACATATGGCGGCCACACAATGATGCTCGTGATTTTTGAACCTTCGCCGTTGCATGCAATGGCGGAACGATCACACTTCATCACATCTGCTAATTCCCGAGTATACTGATGTGGATAATGGTGTATTAATGTGATCAAACGAACTTCATCAAACCCCGAAGTTCTTCTTGACAATAGAGGGTCACTAATGTCAAAAATATCCTCATTAAACGAGAGAACCATTTTCTTTCTGTACCCTGTCCAATGGCATTAACCCCTACACATGGCGCAAAACGTTCTGGTTGCTTCCGCTACTATCACCCGTCTAATGAACTCAAACAGAAATGTTCCGATTTCTCTACTTGGCAATCCATTTTCTAACGTCTATAGCTCCACCCCCAATCCTCAAATTACCAAATGACAATACAGTATGTAAACTCAAACAGCAACACTGAACTAAAAATAAAAGATGACAGTTGATAAATAAACCCATAGCAATCAGAATACCAACACGCAAACAAAAACGCTAATACTTGTAGCCTGATTGCTCCAGGCTACGAGGAAACTGACATCCAACAGATACCGTCAGAGAAAAGACGACTACAATCTAGGATTGCCGCCTGTGCACCGGTGCTAGCTCGTCTTTGTGGTCTACCAAAGGTAACCAGGTACCGTGTACCATTGGGACACATAGTGTCATCGCGTCACCGACGTGTAATATACACTGGCAAAACACCTGGCCACCGCACTAGCTGCCACGTGGGTCACTCAGTTACATCAAAAGCTCTCTCCAAGAAACGGTGGTTTTACTGGAGCAACGTTTGGAACATCCTATATCAAACTTTTTCCGTCACTGCTTAACAACGACACATTTTCTTCACGGTAGGAGCTACTACAAGCGGGTTTATATGGTTCCAGTGGGTAATCTACGTCACCTGGCGTGGTGAGCTTATACACAGTGGAATTTGAATCGAGCTGAGGAGCGAAATAAATGGAAAACTTTACAATAAAATCTGTCCACTTTATTTTGCAGCATTTTTATTATTCCGACGTATATTTTGAAATCAAAGGTCTTAAGTTGTTATAGAACGACTTTCACAGTGATGCAACATGCCCGAATGGTTCAAATGGCTCTGAGCACTATGGGACTTAACTGCAGTGGTCATCAGTCCCCTAGAACGTAAAACTACTTAAACCTAACTAACCTAAGGACATACACAGCCATGCCCGAGGCAGGATTCGAACCTGTGACCGTAGCGGTCGCGCGGTTCCAGAATGTAGCGCCTAGAGCCGCTCGGCCACTCCGGCCGGCTGTAACACGCACGAAACGAGTATTTGTGGGAATTACGGTGCTTTCGTAAATGGAGTTTCCAAAATTGTGGTGAAAATGTACAGTATTACAGCAGAATATAGACAATTTTTTTAAAATTTATTGTATAGGATAACAAAAATCATAGGTTTATTATAAGTTTTACTATATGACTCTTCATATGTTATTCTGTATTTTTGTGTATAATCTCCCATGATTTAACAAATTGAAATTAAGAATGCACCATGATGAATTCTTCTCAGATTATCAGCCTAATGGTGGCGTCGTCTTCGCCAGAAGATGATGGGTACGAAACTCATTGAAACGTTGCGACAAGACGACGCCACCACTCGGCTGATAACCCGAGAAGAATTCATCAGTGGAATACGCCGAGAAAAACTGCAATCGCATATAATAATGCACCATAACTCCAACAGATACGTGACTCTGAGGCATTTTTATATCGCAATGAAGGTCGTTACATAACGACAGAAGTCCTGCTGATTAAGCACTGCCTTTAAAATGTGCATTAGTATAGTAAAAACGGTATAAAATTCAGTAGAAAGTGTTTTTAAGTTTCCCAGTGCACAGAACTTACTGATGACAGAGCAACGCCTACCAGAGGACTTCAGCAGGTATGTAGACGATACCTTTGTGCGGTGATAATATAGTAGGAATTCTTTGGACGAATTCCTCTACCAGCTAAATAACATCCAAAAAAACTTCAAATTCAACGTGGAAGTCGACAAGAACAACTACCGTCTTTTGCTAAAAACTCAGAAAAACGCTAAAGGCGTCAGGTACGTGATACATAATATACAAAATCCACTCACAAGGAGAGAGTATTGCGTCGTCAGTGGAGAAGCAGTAACAGCAGAGTGGGTCGGTTCAGGGTATTTATTTCGCACTTTGGCTAGAAATTTGATGCCACCTGAGTAACAGATCCATCAGGGATGTTTCAGTCCTTAATACTGACCCTACGGCTTATCTTAGAAGCTAAATTAAGAAAAGGCAAATCTACGTTTCTAGCATTTGTAGGCTTAGAGAAAGCTTTTGACAATGTTGACTGGAATACTCTCTTTCAAATTCTGAAGGTGGCAAGGGTAAAATACGGAGAGCGAAAGCCTATTTACAATTTGTACAGAAGCCAGATGGCAGTTATAAGAGTCGAGGGAGATGAAAGGGAAGCAGTGCTTGGGAAGGGAGTGAGACAGGGTTGTAGCCTCTCCCAGATGTTATTCAATCTGTATATTGAGCAAGCAGTAAAGGAAACAAAAGAAATATTCGGAGTAGGTATTAAAATCCATGGAGAAGAAAAAAAACTTTAAGGTTCGCCGATGACATTGTAATTCTGTCAGAGACAGCAAAGGACTTGGAAGAGCAGTTGAACGGAATGGACAGTGTCTTGAAAGGAGGATATAAGATAAACATCAACAAAAGCAAAACGAGGATAGTGGAATGTAGTCAAGTTAACTCGGGTGATGCTGAGGGAATTAGATTAGGAAAAGAGACACTTAAAGTAGTAAAGGAGTTTTGCTATTTGGGGAGCAAAATAACTGATAATGGTCGAAGTAAAGAGGATATAAAATGTAGACTGACAATGGCAAGGAAAGCGTTTCTGAAAAAGAGAAATTTGTTAACATCGAGTATAGATTTAACTGTCAGGAAATCGTTTCTGAAAGTGTTTGTATGGAGTGTAGCCATGCATGGAAGTGAAACGTGGACGATAAATAGTTTGGACAAGAAGAGAATAGAAACTTTCGAAATGTGATGCTACAGAAGAACGCTGAAGATTAGATGGGTAGACCACATAACTAATGAGGAGCTATTGAATAGAATTGGGGAGAAGAGGAGATTGTGGCACAACTTGACTAGAAGAAGGGATCGGTTGGTAGGACATGTTCTGCGGCATCAAGGGATCACCAGTTTAGTATTGGAGGACAGCGTGGAGGGTAAAAATCGTAGAGGGAGACCAAGAGATCAATACACTAAGCAGATTCAGAAGGATGTAGGCTGCAGTAGGTACTGGGAGATGAAGCAGCTTTCACAGGATAGAGTAGCATGGAGAGCTGCATCAAACCAGTCTCAGGACTGAAGACCACAACAACAACGACAACAACAACATAAATCTGCCCAAGCCGACTGTTACTGAAGTGATTAGGAAGTGGAAACGGAAAGGAACAACCAAAGCTAAATCAAGAGCATGTAGTCCTGATGTACTGACGGAACGGATCGTCGAACAATGCGGACATCAGCAGAATGAGTCGGTCGTTAGTTCCAAAGTGCTACCAACAGTAATGTAGCACAGTAACTGGCCATAGGGAATTAATACGAATAGGGTACAAAAGTCCAACAGCTCCGCGTAAGCTACATATTTCTGCAGTCAGTGCTAAGCGACGCTCGAGATGCTGTAAAGATCGGCCCCATTGAACAGTTGATGACGGGAACCGAGTGATCTGGAGAGATGAATCATGCTGTACCCTGCGGCAATCCAATAGAAGGATTTGGGCTTGAAAAATGTATCGAGAACGTTACCTGGCAACTTGTGTAGTGTCTACAGTTAAGTACAGAATAGGTGGTGTTACGGTATGGAAGTGTTTTTCGTGGTTAGTGTGTGGTCTCCTTACTGCGCTTAATTAAACTCTAAATGTGGAATGATACGATAAAATTCTACAGCATTGTGTATTGCTTACAACGGAGCAACAGTTGGTAAACGATGATTGTGTAAGCATCACAAAGCATCCTCTAATAATGCAGCACTTGTGAAACAATTTTTTGCTCTCAGTAACATTCCTGAAACGGTTTGACCTGTCCAGAGTCCCGGCCTGGTCCCAATGGAACACTTTTGGGTTGAGTTAGATCGCTTGAGACCTCAGCGTCCGCCATCACTAACTTCATTGGTTTCGGCTCCTGAGGGATTACGGGTTGCCATTCCTCCATAGACATTTAGACGCCTCACTGCAAGTGTCGTCAGCGGGGTTCGACCCGCTACAAAGACAGAGTGCACATACCCCATATTAATGTCTGCTAATAGGTGTCCGGACACTTTTCGTCAAATAGTGTATCATGAAGGCGCTGAGGGCTCCGAGTCGCTGAGACAGAAGCAAAGAAAGAGACTTGAAAAGCGTCTCCCTACAACACTGGTGGCAAAACTTAAGGGCGAAAGTAACTTTCGCATGGTGTGTCACCGACAATTGATATGGTTTAATGATTTTGTAAAATAAAGAAACCGCACAACACTTGCTTAATCCACAATATTTTATTGTGTGCATGAAAGGTTTCGGAACACTTAATATTCCATCATCAGGCGTAAACTGCAATTATGAAAATACACAGTGATTTTACTTATAAATAACATCCTGTTCTCTCTTTTAATATGTTTTAGTCCATTTTAGAAATTTTAGCCACGTAGTTCCTTATCCCTTCATATTGCGCTCCGTTAGGAAAATGGACTGCGATCCACGACTGTTACATAGCTTTCAAAATGGTAAAGAGCAGCAATCAGTCGTCGTTTCCGTTATAGCTTTATTACACAGATCCAGGTTTCGTAGAGTAGATCCAGATTTCGGGTACTAACTAGCCATTGTCAGTGTAGTATTTCGGAGTTATACGTGCCCTGGTACGCCTACACCTGTTGTTCAGGCTCTTGTCACAGTTTATTAAAGACAGTAGTGTCTGAATCTCTGATGTCCCATGTGTCATGTCGTGGAGGGTTTGTGTCTGGCTATGATCCTGAATTAACTGTGACACGAGACTGGAGAATAGGTGTAGACGTACTGAGGCGTGTGAAACAACACCGAAGTTCTACGTTGATAATGGCTAGTTACTAGCTGAACCCTGGACGTGCTCTACGAAATCTAGAGCGGAAAATACGACTGATTGCTGTTCCTTACCATTTTGAAAGTTCCTTATCCGACATTTCAGACCTTAGGATCCTCTCCCATTGTAGTATACCACAAAATTTTCATTATTACAGTTTACACCAGACTATGGAACTTTGTTTTCCAAAACCGGTCGTGTACACTATAAGACTGTGTATTAAGCAATTGTGCAATTTCTGCATTTCACAAAACTGACCTATATATTTGCGGCTCCTCCATAAGAAGAACTCTTTGTGCCTTGTAGCTCGATGAAACTTGGGCCATGCATAGAAAGAACTGCTGCAGTACGGTATAACACAAAGGCAGCTGAAAGAAGTACGCAACGAGACGAACAGAAATGACACTTTTATTCTAAGACAATAATTACACTGAAGTTATCGCAATTCCTACTGCTCCCCTGGACATTAAGAAAGGCGGGACATGGTTCTTAACTGGCTGTACACAGACGATAATGCACGCTTTGCATGCAGTTCTCGTGGTAGGCAATAGTAGTCAGCGGAGGCCAGAGGTGATGTTGCCACTGGGTACTGGTTATTCTTTGAGTTTTGCTGTCCCTGTTGATACATATCGATAAAACGAATATCGCAGTAGAGTAATTTGGGACCGCTCTATCGAAATAGCACGTAAGATACCGCTTTAAAAATAATTTTGTTCGCAACAGGAGACAAACCGACGCTTTCTGTTGACACTGCACGTCACATGAAAGATGTGATGAGCAATATTTGTGTCGACTGACTCCTATTACACAAAGCAAAAACGAAACTGTAGATATCTGTTGAAAAACCAGAGAAAATGCGCCTTATGACTCTTAAGAGAGATACTCTATGTATGTAGTGTCATTCTTATTAACGCTTAAAAACCTCCAAAGCCCCGCTGAAACAAGTAATTTAATACAAGACACATGTGGTCGCAAACGTCGGGAAATACCCCAAAAGTGGGTGACAAATATTGCACATGTGACGTCGCAAGATGATGTACGTGTGTCGCCGCACTTGCGGTTGAGCCTGTTCCTGTGTCGCACCTGATCATCCCAATCCAAGTCAAATATCCTCATCGGTGTAGCTCCGGGCGTCCGGGCGCGACTTGAATGGTTCCCCCAGTATATTGTTTTGCAGGCGAGTTTTGACAAAATTGTTCCAGTGATCCTGTATGGTCTTGTATATTTCTTTTTTGTATTTTTGCTTTGCATAGCGCTGTCGTTCAGTCTTACTTCTCTCTCTTGTGCTGGTTTTTGGTAATGTTTACTTTAGTCTGCAGTGTATTTTCTCAGTTTTATTAACTCAGTGGGGGTTTCTGTTTCGGTCCACTGTTGGTCACTGGGTTAGCTAACTGTTGTGCTTTTTTAAGTAGGTCCGTCAGAATGTGTGCTTTACAGTCCATGCTATCATTGACTGCATGGAGGCAAAATGCTTAAACCACGTCCCTTAATTTTTGCTTGTCAGTTTTGCTTAGAAGAAGTCGTTGTTTTCGTTGATGTGAAGTTCCTATATTTTCGTATGTACCAGTGTGGATCGTATGCCGTTATGGTCATTCTGTGTGGTATTTTCTAATACTTCCCATTTGTTGACATTTATTATGGATTTCGCATTTGCTAGTGAGATGTCAATATTACTGGTTCCTCCTGAATTTTTGCAGTACGTAGGTATTTGCCCTGCTTTGTTTAGAACAAAGGGGCTGCATTCATTTATTATGTCAACTACGATTTGCCCCCTATTGTCTGCTCTGTTTACATGCCATAGCGTCGACCGCTCATTGATGGTATATCTCTTATTTAGCCAGCGAAAGGCTCTGTGTCATAGGAATACCGTGCGTACACGGATGTAATAATCCAAGATTTTCGTCAATGATTAATTTCAGCTGTGGCTACATGTTCAGAGAAAAGTTGTATTATTTTTGTGACTGTGTAATTTAAATTCGATATTACAATCGCAGCGATGGCATTTCGGGTCCCAGTAGGCTTAATTGTTAACAGATGTTTGGGAAGGCCTGGAAATTTCCCGCCACGCATATACCGCTCTTGGAGACAGATTATATCTGCCTATACTTCGTTCAGAAGTCTGCCCAGTTCTACTCCAACCAAAGTGCCCCTACTGAAGTTCAGTTGTAAGATGTTCACAGAGGAGGGTATCTAGTGAAGACGCTGTCTCTTTAGGATCGTAATAAAGGCGCCTATGTGCCCTCACGAAATCCTCGTAAACTGACTAAAAGCAGAATGACCAGCAACGTCACACAGACTTACGAAAACAAATGGATGAAACCTACACAAAGGGCCCCTTTACTGTCCCATTTGCTCAAGAAGAGATAGCATTAACATTTAAAAAGTTAAGGAATAAGGAGAACCGTGGTCCAGACGGCATACCCTCCGAAACACTTAAAAAAATACAGTTACACAGGTCACCCCTTTTCTAACAGAGTTGGCAGTGAAACATTGCTGCAGTGTAGGGTCCCGCCATGTGGAAAACTGCGAACATAGTAATCATCAAAAAATCAGAGGATCGGGACCCAACAAACCCCAAGACTCATAGGCCCATCTGCCTCTTGAACACTTTTTTTGGATAAGGTGAAGGAAAAAGCTACTCTGTAACCAATACAGTCACACAGGAGGCCCCTCAGCCTTAGTCCACATCAGTATGCCTTTAGACACAAAAACTCAATAGACGATGCAGTTAGCAGCGTGCTGGAAATAACACAGGACACAAGCGAAAAATACGCAGTAACTTTATCAACAGATTTAGCTGGGACCTACGAAAATCTATGGTGGCCTACGAGAGATGCATATACTAACCTGTACAACAGCTTACTCGACTACTGCAAAGATAGGGTGGCCCAATGGCAAGCAGGAAAACAAAAGGTTATCAAGAAAATAACTAAAAGATGTCCACAGGGCTCAATATGCGCACCATTTTTCTAGGCTGTTGCCATAGAACCACTCCTATACAATCTCGACGAAGAGGGTAGGGTTAAGGATGTAGTAGCCTGTCTGACAACTTGTTAATAGTAGCTAATAACTGCAGACTCCAGAGCGCAACTCGAAGGCAAGACTACACAATTCCGCTCGCAGTCTGGCTTCAGCTGCCAGATGCCGCACGAGGTAGCTGCGTGGTCTCGGACGCCATGACACGGTTCGCGCGGCTTCCCCCGTTGGAGGTTCGAGTCCTCCCTTGGGCATGGGTGTGTGTGTTGTCCTTAGCATAAGTTAGTTAGATTAAGTAGTGTGTAAGCCTAGGGACGATGACCCCAGCAATTTGATTCCATAGGAAAGTTAGCTGCTGCCCTTGTGCCATGTTGGAGTGCTATGATGTGTGTACGTAAATTGATGGGTTTTGCTAATAATAACTATGTTATAACAAAAAGGAATCGATAAATACTTACTGTTAGACTTATTCTATCTGGCTGATTGCTGCCAGTGGTGTTTCATATTGGACAATGTCAGAAAGTAAATTACAGCACTCATATAACCGAATTATAAAAATTAAAATTTCTCGAAGTTTAGGGTGAGTACCTGCACATGACTAACTGAAATGAAGGCCCTGACATCATTTGCTGAGCACTTGATGATGTTGACAGACATGTAGCGCCATTGGCCGCAGAGAGATGGAGAAAAGCGGAGGTGGAGGGGGTAGGAGTGTGATGGCAGTGACATGGTAATGTCTGAATTCCAGGTATGTCGATGATGATGTCCTCGCAATATAACAGGTAAAATTGCGTGGACACCGGAAGTTGGAGTCAGAGAATCTGGGAACGTTGATGTTGATGTCATCAGTCCTGGGAATGCTGATGCTAACATCGGCGAATTCATGGCTCGAGCTCTCAGTGATCCTCTACAGTCGAGAACTTTAACACTGAATAATTTCACATAATCACGAAAAACTTATCGCTATCTGTCACTACCTCTAACTCTACAGAACATTATATCAACTTGTTAACAGAGAAGCCATTCCATCGTGACTTCCAAGACGGAATAACATTACATAAATGAGCTAATAAATTATGTCTGTCTGTCGCGACTTCTAACTCCGTATTACCTTACGTAAAGACGTAAACAAATTACGCCTGCCTGTCGTAACTTTAACACTGAATAACCTTACATAAATATGTAAACAAATTAAGCTTGTCGCTTACAGCTTTTAACACTAAATAGCCTTAAATAAATTCGTAATGAAATTAGCCCTTTCCAATTGCGATCCCTACCATTAAATAGTCATAACACACACCTAATCATAATCAAACTTGTGTTAATTCCTGTAGATGAACACTAAGTAATCTGACAGTTCGGCTCTTAAATGAAATAGAAAAACAAACAAATGATCCTATATTGTTTATCCCGTCTTTATAGTAAACAAATTTAAACCCGAGTGCACAATATCCCTCCTTACGAACTTTTGTTTTTGATCAGCAATATGTGTGGAAAAGTGAAATAAATAGGCTTATTAACCTGTACTACTGAGGAACGTAACTGGTAAAACCAAATTAATAATTCAACTTTATCGCAGAATGAAACGACAGCATCTTGTCTGGCAGGAAGAGACACTATTACTTTGTGCCGACGTCGATTAAAAGGTTCAGAGTGTTTTCCTCAAAGACCTAATCTCTTCCTGAACGTGGTAGTTGCTCACTTCGAAATCGGCTCTGTTAAATGATACAATCATTTGTTTGCCGTGCTTTCTTCGCTAAACAAAGAACTTACATGTTCTGAAACCGTAAATCAATTGTACCACGATATCGGTACGGCGACTGCGAGGCAACAGTTGTCCAAATGTGAGATTTATTTAATTTAAAAAGGCAACATATTTGGGAATGATATAATCCCATTATCATGTTACATAAGCAACGACAACAAAAATTATTACTTCGCAATATTTCTCATACTAACATACGTGTAGTGAAAATCCATCTACATCGTCTATGTAGTATAACTTAACATAAAAGTGTTATGCTATCAGACACAGTAAAAACTAAACAGGAAACAAATATGTCAAATAGGCTCTCCTTCACACACATCATGGTATAATGTTCGTAATATAACATTAAATTGCATTTTTTAAATATAGTGTAGGCGTGAAGTGCTAATACTATCCCGCTAAACCGTAAGAACAAATATGAAGACAACACTTAAACAAATAGCCATGTCCAATATTAAAAAAAATAGTGATAGATAATGGTTATGAGGCAGGTTTAATAAATAGGATTGAATCTGAAAACAACAAAATGAAATAAAACAGCAAAACCAGACAGTGGTTCCGTATTGGAGAGTTATCGCATATAAACTGGAGAACTTATTCAACAACAATGAACTTAAAATTACATTTCGGACGGATGATAAATTGAAACAAGGGCTGGAAAATAAGATAAGTGCAGGAGAAAATTGTATGAGGAAAGCGGGAGTACATGAAAGAAGATGTCATGATTGCGAGATGAAGTATGTCGATCAAATGGGTAAACAATATACAATAAGGTACAAAGAAAATAACAATAAAGAGAATTTTTTATCTGCGTTAGCAAAGCACTTTAATAACTAGCAACACTCTTCAACAGTGATCTCTATACTACCTGGATGTTGAACATCGGCTGTCTGAACGTGCCAGCCATAGATGTTCATATTTCGTTTCTTGCCAAACCACAGCGTGGCTGCTGAGAAATGTCACTAGAGCACGAAAAGAAAATACTTTTGATTCCTCTCCCGCATCAGCCTATTTATTACATCACATGTTGATGTAATGTTCAAAACAAGAACTCAGTCTGCAATTCTTTGTGACGTACAGACCGATGGAAATTAGTTTGACAAACTACAACTTGGCGGACGGTGCAGAGCACATATTATAAATCTGCAGACACACTGGACTTTTATACTCAGAGACCAGACTTCTACATCCAGGTTGTATGGAGATCACTGCTCTTCAGCCATAGATACTGGTCTATGATCGACGACAGCGCTCGTTAGAAAGCATCACAGTCAGTCTGAACATACTGCATCTTAAAGAAAAAGACTTGTTGCTGTCAAATTTAGAGGAAATACAAATATTTTGCGCGCTCAGAAATAAATGCGTTAAGTGTTAAACGAGGCGACAGACGCGTCCAATGGATATTTCTGGGCCGACTTCAGCAATGTTTTTGTGAAAGCAACCACCAACCTACTCTCCTTACAAATGATTAAGTTTTTATGTTTGCAGCTTGTAATTTATAATGTATTCAGTGAGCACATTTTGGACTGTGGATCAAGCATTAGGCATAAGGATTCGATTGGCTGTCAAGCGTCGTGTGTATGGGATACTATGCTAGTGAATGTTATGTTCTGTCAAATCTCAAGAGATGCAAACATTGTAACATAGGTGTAAGAGAGTTTTTAAGTTTTTCTGAAAAAAAAATGTTCAAAGGTCTTTGAGTCGACAACTATATCGTTGGTCTCACTGATGTATATGTAATACGATATTGCGATCTTTGGTAGGTCAATAACAGCTGACTTTCGTTAGTAATATTGTGTGGATGTATTAAGCAGCATCAGTAATTACGAACGTTATGACAGGCTGTTATCCTGTTTCCACCGCGAAACTATAACAAAAAAATAGTCAAAGCAAGGAAACATACAGAATAAAGTGTACAACATTCATAAATATATGGCATGCACGACTCTCCCTGCCGGCGATGTGGTGAAATGAATGCTGTCCAGCCACAGAAATAAAATAATTTCCACATCTAAGATCCACGACTGCCTAATACTTGGGCATCAGAAAAAGGGGTGCAATCCAGGACAGCACACAGTGAATGACAAGTAACTACTGGAGAGTTGAGCAAAGGAAATCCAAAACCAACTAAAATGGCTCTGAGCACTATGGGACTTAACATCTGAGGTCATCAGTCCCCTAGAACTTAGGACTACATATACCTAACTAACCTAGGGACATCACACACATCCATGCCCGAAGCAGGATTCGAACCTGCGGCCGTAGCGGTCACGCGGTTCCAGATTGAAGCGCCTAGAACCGCTCGGCCACACTGGCCGGCCAACCAACTAAAATTCGTCTCCTGTAAACCGAGGTATGACGATGGTAGCTTCGCCTGCTATGTTCTATAATACGCTTTGTTGTGATCCAGTGACCAACTACGGGGCGGCGGCGACTGTTCTTGCTTTTTTTTTCGCATCGGTAATTCGATATTTCACTTCAGGAAACTCAAAGTCAATTACAGTTTAGTACTGCACAACCAGCCACGGCAGTTAGTTCTACCTAATTTACATTCTACTTAACATTAATTCCCCGCTACCTAAAGTTTTTATTTGCCATACACGTAACAAGGACCTGTAGATCACTCGAATAGGTAACCTGAGTTTATCTTAAAACATTGCATGTGATCTACTGTCCAATTGCTCACATCTCAGCTGCATCCACTGGAAAACACTGGCTGCATTCTGGTCACTGATAGTACAGTATGCTTTCCGCGAAATAAAGAGAAGCTGCATCTAGTGAAATCTGGATCTAGTGTTCAACCTCGAGAAATTCGCATCGAAAGGAAACCCTTCTGCAAGACACAAACACAAATGGTTTAATTCACACTTAACTTGAAGAATGCAGAAGGTTGAAATTAACAGTACAGATAGTCTACAAAAACCAGCAGAGTCCTCTAACTGGGGAAATATCAAGAATGGTGTCCCATAGGGTTCAGTCTTGGGTCCCTTATTGTTCTTAATTTATATTAATGACTTGCCACTGTATATTCATGGAGATGCAAAGTTAGTTCTTTTTGCTGATGATACAAGTATAGTCATTACACCCAAGAAGCCAGAATCAGCTGAGGTAATTTCAAATAATGTCTTTCAGAAAATTATTAAGTGGTTCGCTGCAAATGGAGTCTCACTAAATTTTTAGAAAACACATTTTATACAATTCTGTACAGTAAATGGCATAACACCATTGATAAATATAAAATATGAACGGAAGTCTGTTGCTAAGGTAGAATACTCCAAATTTCTGGGTGTGTGCATTGATGAGAAATTGAATTGGAAGAAACACATCGATGATCTGCTGAAACGGTTAGGTTCAGCTACTTATTCTATAAGGGTTATTGCAAATTTTGATGATAAACATATCAGTAAATTAGCCTACTATGCCTATTTTCATTCACTGCTTTCATATGGCATCATATTTTGGGGCAATTCGTTTTAAGAGAGAAAGTATTCATCACACAAAAGCGTCTAATCAGAATAATAGCTAGAGCCCACCCAAGATCACCTTGCAGACATTTATTTAAGGAACTCGCTATATTCACCAGTACCTTCGCAATACATATATTCACTTATAAAATTTGTCATTAATAACCCATCCCAATTCAAAAATAACAGCGAAGTGCATAGATACAACACTAGAAGAAAGGATGACATTCACTATTCTGGATTAAATCTCACTTTGGCACACAAAGGTGTGAATTATGCTGCCACAAAAATCTTTGGTCATTTGCGAAATAGTATTAAAAGTCTGACAGGTAGCCTCCAACATTTAAAAGCAAATTAAAAGAATTTCTGAATGACAACTCCTTCTACTCAATAGACGAATTCTTAGATATGAAGTAGTAACTGTAAAAAAATTAATTAATTAATTAATTATTTTGGTTAAAGAAAACTTATGTTAAAGTGAAACGTTCCTCATCATTACGAAATGTCGTATTCATGACTATGGAACAAGGATTAATCTATGTGTGTATGTATGTAGGAACACTTGGCACATTTATTATCTGAAATTTTGAGAATGTTTCGGTATCATGCGCTGTAACTTGAAATAAATATACGCTGGTTCGTTAAAAAGTAAATATGCTGGCCCTAAAAGTGGGATGTTCGAATATTCCACATGTCTCACCGTATTTCATGCAGGCGGCACACAAAAACATTTACGAAATCTGTGGCACTTTCATTTGTCAGTCTCCTTAAGGCTAAATACATATTTCGTATACTTCTATAAAACATTGACATTGTCCTTCCCGCAATTCAACATTTACCGAAAACAGCCATCTGAGGCAAGTGACTAAAACTTTATATCGATAGTTAAGGACAGCCAACAAAGACCACATGGAATAGACCATCGATTGCTCAGCAATAATTTGAATATGGGTCGTGGGCGCGAACATCAATATTTAGGCTGCGAGCCCTCTGCTTGAACGTAAGAAAGGTCAGTTGCGTCATACTGAAATCTAAACAGCTCTTCCAAGTAGAAATCTTAGTTAATGCCAAACTTTTCCGCAGTGGAGAAAGGTTTTCTTGATATGGTGAAGTTACTTAGAATCTTTTGTTCATATAAACTTGAAAACTACGATTTTTCAAATGGAAACCTTGCAGACTTACATTTCTTAATGAGTCAATTGAAAACTCACTGTACTTTAAATTATTAGAATTACAAGCAAGAAAATTGATACAGCTTCATTATATTATGGAATATGCTAAGGTTTTTAATCTCTACATTAAGCCAAAAAGATTGATAATTTGCAACGATTATAGTTTATATATTACAAACATATTTTTTCTTAATAACTTGGTAAATACTAAAAATAATTAAATAAATTTCTCATGAGGATGTTACCATACTAAAATAAACATGCCATAAAAATTTCAGCTTTTTAGCTTTTGAACTTCGGCGGGATTCAAAATTACTAAAACATACGATTGTCTCATGAACTAATCATCGTACTGGCTTCAAGCTAAGAATACTTTATTCTGGTACACATCTGACCATGTTACATTATTTTTCTATGTTTGCTAATGAACAACAATTTTAATGCCGTGGTACTGTGCAATAGTAAAAACAGCCAGCCCAAGGCTGCATTCACTCGCAGACTCCAGATAGCAGAATGGGAAGGAGCTCCATTCTCTCATCGTATAAGGTGAACCATCATATTGCTAGTGCGCTGCAAGCTCGCTCACTTCCCCACACAACCTTCATACATTCGAAAGCTTCAGTTACGCAAGTGGGTTTCTATGTTATGTAAAGCTCGTCTTTTAGATTCCTTTTCTCAGTCAGAAACAGAAAGAATTCGCAGAAGGCCAGATCTGGTGAGTAGATAGGATGCGAAAACGCTATCATTTTCTTTTGGCCGAAACTGCCGGACAATCAAAGCTATCAAAGCTATGAGACTCGTAACGTTTTTGTTGTGGAGAGTCCAATTTCTATCGCCACAAGTTTGGTTTTGGTGTTAACAACAGTGATTGAGTCATAAATCTGGAAGATGTTAACAGAAGAGAGGTGGAGAGTGACAGTGTAGATACCGACAATGCTGAGGGTGTGAGGCTGCAAGGAGCTCAAGTCAGCAGGAGGGCTACCAGTCTCAAATAAACTGCGAAGATGATTGTGGTGACGAAAGTGAACGTGTAAAAGTTATGAAATGTAGAGAAAAATGTTCGAACGTTAAATACCGTCGAAAACAGTGACTGCATAAAACTAAAAGGGAGGTCCGTTTAGAAATACCAGTTTGTACCTGGCCATGCTACATTGTAAAGTCTCCAAGCCGAACTGAATTTGCGTTATACTCCGTCCTCTCACGTTGCTACAAATCATCATATAGAATCGTGACATTTAAAGTAAGACTTACGTCTCGTTTATTTTATTGCTGAATTAAGTTGGTAATCTTTCTCGGTTGAAGAGCAATAATTTGTAGCAAGTGGCAGTCCACTACATTATGCAGATACACTACTGGCCATTAAAATTGCTACACCAAGAAGAAATGCAGATGATAAACGGGTATTCATGGGACAAATGTATTATACTAGAACTGACATGTGATTACATTTTCACGAAATTTGGGTGCATAGATCCTGAGAAATCAGTACCCAGAACAACCACCTCTGGCCGTAATAACGGCCTTGATGCGCCTGGGCATTGAGTCAAACAGAGCTTGGATGGCATGTACAGGTACAGCTGCCCATGCAGCTTCAACACGATACCACAGTTCTTCAAAACTAGTGACTGGCGTATTGTGACGAGCCAGTTGCTCGGCCACCATTGACAAGACGTTTTCAATTGGTGAGAGATCTGGAGAATGTGCTGGCCATTGTCTGTATCCAGAAAGGCCCGCACAGGACCTGCAACATCCGGTCGTGCATTATCCTACTGAAATGTGGGGTTTCGCAGGGATCGAATGAAGGGTAGAACCACGGGTCGTAACACATCTGAAATGTAACGGTCACTATTCCAAGTGCCGTCAATGCAAACAAGAGGTGACCGAGACGTGTAACCAATCGAACGCCATACCTTCACGCCGGGTGATACGCCAGTATGGCGATGACGAATACACGCTTCCAATGTGCGTTCACCGCGATGTCACCAAACACGGATGCGACCATCATGATGCAGTAAACAGAACCTGGATTCATCCGAAAAAATGACGTTTTACCATTCTTGCACCCAGGTTCGTCGTTGAGTACACCATCGCAGGCGCTCCTGTCTGTGATGCAGAGTCAAGCTAACCGCTGCCATGGTCTCCGAGCTAATAGTCCATGCTGCTGCAAATGTCGTCGAACTGTTCGTGCAGATGGTTGTTGTTTTGCAAACGTCCCGATGTGTTGACTCAGGGATCGAGACGTGGCTGCACGATCCGTTACAGCCATGCGTATAAGATGCCTGTCATCTCGACTGCTAGTGATACGAGGCCGTTGGGATCCAGCACGGCGTTCCGTATTACTCTCCTGAACCCACCGATTCCATATTCTGCTAACATAGGATCTTGACCAACGCGAGCAGCAATGTCGCGATACGATAAACTGCAATAGCGATAGACTACAATCCGACCTTTATCAAAGTCGGAAACGTGATGGTACGCATTTCTCCTGCTTACACGAGGCATCGCAACAACGTTTCACTAGGCAACGCCGGTCGACTGCTGTTTGTGTAAGAGAAATCGGTTGTAAACTTTCCTTATGTCAGCACGTTGTAGGTGTCGCCACCGGCGCCAACCTTGTGTGAATTCTCTCAAAAGCTAATCATTTGCATATCACAGCATCTTCTTCCTGTCGTTTAAAATTCGCGTCTGTAGCACGTCATCTTCGTGGTGTAGCAATTTTAATGGCCAGTAGTGTAAAAGTTAAAAAAAATTCATAGTAAAATAAAACAAATTAGTTCTGCATCGTTAGATGGGATATCCCAAGGTATGGATTCAGCTGTCTGTTGGAAGGGGTTGTTTTGCACCGTGCACAGTGACCCCTTTCCGTGCGAACATGTGAGAGTTGCGTCTGACGTGTATTTGTTGGGTGTAGGCGAGTGTAATGGTCGTAGGTGAGTGTAATGATTGTGTGAATTGTGTGGACTTGGTTTTGTATTGAATGCTGATGATGAGTGAAGGCAGAAGGTGACTCTCCATCTACACACATAGCTTACTCATCTTGAAGCACCAAGGCGGCCGCCGAGCTTGGCATCCCCATCCAATGTAGGGATCTTTATCAACAGTACCACATGCTCTCGCTTCATGACACACTGCAGAGCGGTTTGGAATTTAATCAAGGATATTGGTAGAAATCCCGGTGATCAAGAACTTTACACCACTACCTCTCTTCCCCTTGCTGGATAAATACTGACATCCACCACCAGCGTTCGAATCTGCTTACATCCGACTCGAGCGCCACTGCCCAGGCTTGCGTTAGCAACTTTGGTTACCGGGGACGGTATAAAAATAAACACAAACATGCGTTCTGAATTACCTGCGTATTACTCCGAAAAGATCCTTTTTCTCTAGAGAATGTTTATTCCGAACTGAGAAATATTTAACAATTTCTTCACTGGCAGATTTCCACGTGTTATTTATTCTGTCAGTTGTTTTTCCTGTCTTCTTTTTAGCAGACGTACTATAATGTTTCTTACCAGGAAACATTATAGATGTATAGCTACAACAGTGTGTTTTTCAGTCTTCTGACTGGTTTAATGCAGCCTGCCACCCCTTCATCTCAGATTACCACTTGCAACCGTGGTCCTCAATTATTGGCTGGGTGTATTCTAATGTCTGACTTCCTCTATAGTTTTTACCCTCTACAGCTTCCTCTTATACTATGGAAGTTATTCCTGTCCCTTCTTCTTGTCAGTGTTTTCCATATATTTCTTTCCTCACCTTTTCTCCGGAGACCTCCTTGTTCCTCACCTCATCATTTCATCTAACGTTCAACATACTTCTGGAGCACCACACCTCAAACGCTCCGATTCTCTTCTTTTCTAGTTTTCCCACAGTGTACACTACCACATAGTGCAGTGCTCCAAATGTACATTCTCAGAAATTTCTTCCGTAAATTAAGCCCTATGTGTGAAATTTGCCAGATGTGCTCTTTTTGCCAGTGCTAGTCTACTTTTGACGTCGTCCTTGCTCCGTCTGTCACGTGTTATTTTGCTGCCTAGGTAGCAGAGTTCTTTAACTTCATCTAACTAGTGGCCACCAATCCTGACGTTAAATTTCTCGTTGTTCTCATTTCTGCTACTTCTCATTACTTTCGTCTTTCATCGATTTACTCTCAATCCATATCCAGTACTCATTAGACTGTTCATTCCATTCAGCACATCATGTAATTATTCTTCACTTTCACTCAGGATAGCAATGTCATCAGCGAATCGTATCACTGATTTCTTTTCACCTTGAATTTGAATTCCATCCCTGAACCTTTCTTTTATTTCCCTCATTTCTTCTTCGATGTATAGATTGAACAACAGGAGCGAAAGACTACATCCCTGTCTTACACTCATTTTAATCCAAGCGCTTGGTTCTTGGTCTTACTATTCCCTCATGGCTCTTGTACACGTTGTATATTACCCGTCTCTCTCTGTAGCTTATTCCTATTTTTCTCAGAATTTCGAACATCTTGCACCACTTGACATTGTCGAACGCTATTCTCAGGTCGAAAAATCCTATGACCGCTTCTTGATTTTTCGTTAGTCTTGCATCCATTATCAACCATAATTTCAGAACTACCTCTCTGGTGCCTTTACTTTCTTAAAGCCAAGATGATCGTCATACAACAAATCTTCAATTTTCTTTTCCATTCTTCAGTATATTATTCTTGCCATCAACGTCAATGCATGAGCTATTAAGCTGACTGTGCCATAATTCTCGCACTTGTCGTCTATTGCAGTCTTCGAAATTGTATGATTGATGTTTGTCCAAAAGTCAGATGGTATATCGCCAGACTCATACATTCTACACACCAACGTGAATAGTCGTTTTGTTGTCATTCCCCCCTCCCAATGTCTTTAGAAATTGTGATGGAATGTTACCTATCCCTTGTGTCTTCTTTGATCTTACAGGCTTGCTGCAGGATGTTACTTTCCTAAGATAGGTTTGCGTGATGCCTATTTGCAAGTTCCATTGAATGAAGAATCACAGAACGTGTTTGTTGTAAAGACACACTTAGGACTGTTCAAATATTTGCGTTTGCCCTTCGGCAGTGCTTCCGCACCCACTATTTTACAACATTACTGGGAACAGCTGACTGCAAAAGTGCCATTTTGCTCAAACTACCTTGACGATATTGTTGTCTCAGGTCGTACGCCAGAGGAACACACTGCCAATTTGCGTGTTCTTTTTCGAATGTTGTCAGAAGCAGGACTCAAGTGTCGCCTCGAAAAGTGTGACTTTTTTCAAACTGAACTACAGTACTTAGGTCATGTGATAAACAGTCAGGGTGTTCACCCCCCCCCCCCCCCCTCCAATCTCATTTGCTTGCGATCCGTCACCTGCCTGTTCCTCGCAATGTGTCTGAACTGCAGTCAGTTCTAGGCAAGATGACGTGCTACATTCGGTTCATACCGAATGCCGCTCGGATCGCAGCTCAATTGCATACCTTGCGTCGCAAAAATGTGCCTTTTGTGTCGACTAAAGAATATCAAGACACATTTCAGAAACTCTGAAATGCTTTGCTTCGTGGCAGATGTTTAGTACATTTTACCCTGCCAAGCCAGTACTTTTGCAAGTGATGCTTCTTCTTACGGAATCGGCGCTGTGCTTTCGCACAGAATTAGTACACAAGACAGACCTACTGCTTCTGCCTCAAAGTCGTTGACTCAAATCAGTGCAATTATTTGCAAACTGAAAAAGAAGCTCTCGCTATTTTGTATGATACGACAAAATTCAATCACTATATGTATGGTCGCAAATTCTCTTTAGTGACAGATCACAAGCCTTTGCAGTCCTCCTTTCATCCGTCAAAGCAGATTCCCACACGCACTGCTCAAAAATTGCAACGCTGGGCTTTGTTGCTTTCGCAGTATCATATGAAATTGTGTACAGACCTACGGCAAAGCATGGCAATGCAGATGCTCCGTCTCGCCTTCCGATTGGCCCAGACTGATTTTGATACATCTGCTGCTTCTTGTTGCCAAATCGATGCGACTCTGAATTGCTGGAATCATTTCCCTTGCACTACAGGAAAATAGCACAGGCCTCAAGATTTTGTTGCATTAAATTCGCACTTTTTGGCCTTGTTCATTGGACAGTATCCAGAATTCAATTTCACGTCGATATTTTGCACGTCAGCATAGCCTTTTAGTTCAAAATGACAATGGACAATCCCGTGTGCTTATTCCCAAAGTGTTGCAACAGGACATGTTGCGATTTCTCCACGAAGGACATTGGGGTATTATTCATATTAAACAGTTAGCGTGCTGGCATTGTACTTCTCAGGGCATAGACGCCCGGATTGAACAGATGACCTCACAGAGTCGCGCACGCGAAGAGAACCAATCCGCTCCGCCACAAACAGTTTCAGCTTGGCCTAAAACTCAATCGCCATGGCAACGAGTGCTCATAGACTTTGCAGTATCATTTTCGAACACTCGTTGGCTCATAGTGGTAGACTCCTTTCGCAAGTTCACATTTGTAGTACCTATCGCTCCTACCACATCACGTAGCGCCATTCAAGCGTTGTCCTCCATATTTTGTATAGAAGGTTTGCTAGATGTATTTCTGTGTCGGACAATGCACCACAGTTCACTTCATGTGATTGTAAAAAGTTTTGTGCACGCAACAGCATTCGTCATCTGACAAGTGTTCCATTTCACCCACACTCCAACGGAGAAGCAGGACGGTTTCAAGCAAAAGATGGCCAAGCTTCGCACCAGCTACGCACAGGAACAGGCGCTGCAACTCTTTCTCGCCTCCTATCGCTCCCACTCACGAGACGGACCATCACCGGCGGAACTTCTGCATGGCTGCCGCCATCGGACGCTGCTACACTTGCTCCACCAATCGCAGCATCTGGCGCCGCCAATGATCCGTAAGTATCGCTTTCGGCAGCGCAGTCTTGTTCTGTTCAGGGTTTATGGCAATCGTGGGCGCTGGGAAAGAGGCGTGATTCAGGAACGCATTTGCTCTTATATGTATTTAATTGCAGGTCCAGATGGCTTGCAGCGCTACCATCAGAACCAAATTCGCGCATTTCATTTGGTCCGTGAGTCTTCCCCCCAGATTCACGGCTTCACGTGACCAAGCGGCCTTCGCAGCTGCCCGCTTGTGCCACTAGGAGGAGCGCATGGACGATGAGCCCTCGCCTCCGCCCCCGCGATCCCCGCTCACCGACCCCATGGACCTGGACGCGCCATCGCCGGCGTCGTCATCGCCCCAGCACATGCCATCAGGCCTGGATGTGTGCGTGGCAGCAGTTTTCTGGAGGACGTTCCTGTTGCCTCACAAGCCAGATGGCACGGTACGGTCGGGAGTATGTCATCCTCCACAGTCACGGCTCCTGGCCTATCGGTACAGCCAGTGTCCTGCCTCCCTCCCCATTGTTATTTACAACCTCACTACACGACAAGGTGTAGCTTTTCAGAGAGCAGGAATGCGCTGGCGTAAGCTGGCGCCAGCACACCATGCGGCATAGAGGGTGTGTGAAGATCGGTAGAGGCCAAAAACAGACTTGCGGGAAACGCGCCACCAACGCCCCCTCTGCCGCCTGTATTTAGATAGCCGCTGCAAACCGGAGTCTGTCACAGTCTGTCACAAAGTTCCAGTGTCATCAGTCGCAGCCTAGTAAGAATCACTGTAGCAGTTACCTCCTCCGCTAACTTAGAGACAGGCAGCACATAACAACCCTAATAGTGTACATAGTGGATTCTGTACTTCACCAGCAGTGAGGCTAACGTGCACTATACAGAAGAGCTTGTACCACAACGAGTATCTTGAGTTAAGTAAACTTTTCATTTTTATTAATAAAGAATCCAGTTAATAGTTAATCTGTGCGTGCAGTTTGTGTTATAGAAATAAGATACAGGCCACCAAAAAACATCCTCTCCTTGCTCCGATGGTACAGCTCTACAGAGACAACGAGGCGACATAAAAGATTGAGATTCGGTGAACGAGCTGGTCATGCAACTACATCCCTTCGTCCCATCCATCGACCAGGGTAGACACGATTGAGAAGCGTCTGAACGTTAACGGCGAAGTGGTCTGGAGCAACATCATGTAGCAGCCACGTAACCCTTCGAATCATCAACGGCACTTCTTTCAGCAGGGGTGGCAAAGTCACCCACAAGAAACGCCGGTATTACAGCCTGTTGGGCGACTTGGAAGGAAGACTGATCCCCAAAATACGGTTGCCAGTTATCTCGGTCCACAAACTCCAGCAGCACCGATGCTAATGATTCGCTGGGGGTTCTGCATATTCACAGATAACATAACACAGATGACATAACACTCCGCTTAACAATGGCCTCATCTGTGCATAGAATGGATGACACAAATCCCGGTATCGTGGTTGGATGGTGAAGAAACCAGTGACAACAGTGTTCCCAATGTGGAAAGTCTGTCGTTAGTAAGACCTGTACACGTTATATGTGATAAGGGTAGTAACAATTATCATGGAGAATGTTCCACACGGTCGTGTAGCTTACCCTGCACTGTGGGGCCAACTGCCTGGCACTGACACGGCGATCGCCTTCCACAGTGTTAATCACGTTTTCCTCCAACTCTGATGTCCGAACATTTCGGGTACGCCCTTGATGATTTCCTGCTTCCTGAAACGATCCTGTCTCGTACAAATGACGAGACACTGTTGGAAACATTGAATGCTGTGGTTGTTGTCGGCGGGCCGGCCGCGGTGGTCTAACGGTTCTAGGCGCTCAGTCCGGAACCGCGCGACTGCTACGGTCGCAGGTTCGAATCCTGCCTCGGGCATGCATGTGTGTGATGTCCTTAGGTTAGTTAGGTTTAAGTAGTTCTAAGTTCTAGGGGACTGATGACCTTAGAAGTTAAGTCCCATAGTGCTCAGAGCCCTTTGAACCCGCTTGTTGTCGGCGGGGATAGGTCTCCTGATACAACCTTGCTGCCCACCGCGCATTGCCATTTGCCTTTCCGTAAGTAAACACCACTTCGGCAAGCTCTCAATTCTAATACGGAACCTTAATCTACAGCGCTGTATCAGATCCGCTACATGACGAATCAGCAAGAGAAGTGAATGGGACACAACATTACCAATTACTGTGGCAGAAGAGAGTGCTAGGGCATGACGTATGAGGGACGGTACCATCCTCTAGTAGAAAACCAAGCATACTGTAACTGTGGCCGCGTGTACAGCGCGTATTAGTCTCTGTAAAAAAATATGATTGAATAAATGGTCTCTAACATGGAAACCATGCATTTTCCGACATAAGTTCGTTAGCCATTTTTTGTTCCGCGTCCTCTCATCGATCAATCACTAGAGTTTGTAAACGATGCAATAAATTCACCCCATATATCGCCTCCTGGTTTTTCTTGTATCACATCCTAAGATAGATCTTCCTTCTTATTGTAGGCTTTAATTGAATAACATTAATTTTTAGAAATGAATCGTGCAACAGACTCGCAAATCGACAGAATAAAATTATCTGACCATCAACTTTAATTTCCAAGTGAACAGACAAGATAATGAAAGATTGCACTTTGTAACTTTAATTAAATATTTTCTTACATTCAGTGACGCTTTCATTACAGAATATGATGATACGGACATCTTTAATAATGAACATCTACAGATGATAAATACTCGTATAACATGTTTAAGGTTTAATTTCTTAAAATTACAGTAACTCGTCTTCTGTTCCACATAGCCATAATTAACACTAATGTATTATTATTTTTGCAATGTAATATTTCGTCAAGGAATAAGCTAATTACAATGAAATGAACACCCTTAGCTGCTTACAGGCGTTGACATACGTCAACGGGGACAGATGAAAATGTGTGCCCCGACCGGGACTCGAACCCAGGATCTCCTGCTTATATGGCAGACGCTCTATCCATTTTTTTAATCTCATTTTGTTCGTTTTCGTTCGTTGCATCTGCTCGGGGTGGATGTCGCAAGACATCCGTTTCAGTTCGTCGTTGATCCATTAACTCAGTTTTTTTTTTTTTTTTTTTTATTACAGAGGGCAGCTACCGCTCTGACCGAACACGCTGAGCTACCGTGCCGGCAAATGAAGTCAAACATCCGTTCAAGCTGATCGTTGATTCCTTGACTCAGTTTTTTTATTACAGAGAGCACGCAGCCCCCTGACCGAACACGCTGAGCTACCGTGCTGGCGAGCCACCGAGGACACAGAGGATAGCGCGACTGCAGAGATTTATCTCTGGCATGCCTCCCGCGAAACCCACATTCTCAACGTATTGTCCCGCACTACATTCGTAGTGCCCCCGCCCATTACACTCATTACTCGCGGCGCGTTGCCGATTCCCGTAAGAGTTCGGGCACTGTTTGTGCATTCGCTCAGAAGAAGAAGATGGTCAAGTGGCCGGTGAGCCTTAACTATATATATACTAAAATGGTATCAGTTCTTCCGGACATGTCCGAAAGAACAGATACCATCTTAGTATATAATAAGCTAATTGTCTCGACAAACTCTAATGCAGAAGTGATCTGTTAAATGGCCACTATTCTTTATAATATTTTATTATAAATCCTCATAGTTAGTAATTAGAATGAAAATCAGCACAGAAATGTTTGAATATAGCGTGAGGAGCATCTCTGGAATCTAACTCAGCAAGCAGGCGAAGATATGGAACTCGTTAAAAATGGCTCAAAATAAAACGGTATGGCATGTGAGTAACTGAATACCATACATTGTTCACTGCCCTGATTCCACATCTAGACCAGCATTTCGGTGCTTAATGCGGTTGTTGATCATTTTCTGTATTCAGTGTAGATGGACAGTTGACATCGTCTGTCACATCATTAATTTGATCTGTCTCGTGTCAATTCTGATTAGCTGAATATTTTGTGCAAGTTGTTGCAGATGATTATCACTCTGAAGGTTTGCATAACCGGGATTAAATCTGTTGTCGTTGGGCTTTTGTTTTTGTCAGTTGAAGTGGTTATTTTACTTATTATAATTGTTATTATTGCCATTCTGCTGGTCTCCCATTACACTCGGTGATAAGGTGTGACTCGTACACTGGTTCAGTTCAGAACTGCAGTTATTACCATGCCCAAAAGATGAACTGTTCTAAACTACATTCTGACACAGTAACCAACTTCTCTCTTACTTGGAAAATTGGTGCTAAGGTCTTATGGGACCAAATTGCTGAGGTCAACGGCCCCTAAGCATACGAACTACTTAGTCTAGCTTAAACTAACTTACGCTAAGGACAACATACACACGTATGCCCGAGGGAGGACTCGTCCCTCCGACGGGGGCAGCCGCGCGGACCATGACAAGGCGCCTGAGACCGTGCGACTACCCCGCGCGACTCTCTTACTTGTATGAACATCCGTAACATATCACAGTGTGTCATGGGGTGGTCCCAATATCTAATTTTATTTCTAAATTTTTCCTAAGACTACTCTGACGTGCCTGGAATGGTTCCAGATTAAAAATTTCTTTGCAAAGTTGTTCCTGGGCTCTAGCAGACCAGTATCTTGCGAAGAAAGATTTCTCAAATTCTGCGTATATGTCACAGGTTTCTACCACTTCAGTGGCACATAACGTGGTCTCGCCTTGTGTGTAGCCACTGATTGGTCCTATTTTCTGTGCCTCCATCCATGATATAGGCATTACTTCTCAAAATGAACGAGTAAATATGTCAGGATGATTTGTTCTTTCACCGGAAGCAAATGTTTGTAACTTACTGTGATGCATAAGACTTTCTTCTAAACTTATCGTTTTCAACAGCGTCGCAGCTCATACACTGCACGGTGAATCAAATAACAAAGCCACAGATGACTCCGCACTGCAACTGTTTTAGCATTATCTTGCAGGATGTCCTTCTCCCTGGCTAATTCACTTTCAGCACTGTCAATTCGTTCACGGACTGCTTCCTGCCACCTTCAAAAGGCTTTATGTAAAGTTTTCGTCGTATTCAGCAACTCATTCTATTTGACTGTCAGTACGGTCACGTTTCACTACAGTGACATTCGTCGTCTCACTGACGACTTCTTGGACTTTGATTTATCACCTGATTGATTTGTTTGTCCCTTCGGGAAGTCAAAGACGTAATTTCTTCATCAAATGGTTTTCTTCATTGTTCAAGTTGCTCTTGCAGTGTCATTCTTATTCTGTTGCTATATTATCCATCCTCGCAGATAATCGGTGAAACATTTTAGAAAGAGCAGATTGCGACTGCTTAACTTCTACAATTTCGTCAGCTAATTTTTCTATTGCTTATCTCGCCAAAATATCTCATCTCTCTGAGAGTTCTTCAATGTTATCCGTGACAGTGTCCAAATTCTGTGACGTTTTTCTCATTTTGGAGGACAGTTTCTCCTGGTTTTATGATATTGTCTCTTGATCTTGTTAATTTTTTTTTCATTTCGGATGACATTGTCTCCTGGTTTTGTTGAGTTTTTGTCCTAATTGAAAACACAATTTCTAATCTTTTCGAAGCGGTGCAAGTTCATCTCTTGTATAGTTGGTTCTGTCGGGTTGGATTTCCCCATTGCAGATTCCAGTTCGACAATATCATTCTCTCCCGTTTCCATGGCTACCTTTCGTGACCTGGTTTTTACAATGCTCCGAAATCACTACAAATATCGTTAATAAAAAGCCTGTCTGATAAATATCCTGAATATTAATACTCATTACTTTCATAAAAACAAGGAACAATAATGGTTGCAAGGCGACATGTACTGAGTATGTACCCTTGTCTCTGTCAAAATTGTTGCTATTCATTCAAATTGCAGCCGTCTCATTGATAACGGAATCCCGACTATATCCGACACAAATTATTGTTTGAAAACATGAGTCTTGACTCATGTGTCAACATACAGGGATTGCATTATAAATGAGGCGGCTGAGATTAGAATGAATAGTAAAAATTTTAAGAGAGACCAGGGGTACACACTCAGTAGGGCGTGGAGGCGGGCTTTGGATGTCGAAGGGAAGCAACGACGAATGATTGACGTTTCTAGGGAGGCGGGAGCGGCTGTTTCCAACGTGGCGCCGGCTCCTCGCGCCACCTGACGTCACTCGGGCCTCTAGGGCAGCCGGAACTGTTGCCACCTGCCCAATCACCTTTCGCATAAGCGTCGTTTCGGCGCTCTGTGATTGATGCCAGAGGGTGCAATCAAATGGTTCAAATGGCTCTGAGCACTATGGGACTTAACAGCTTTTTCAGTCCTCTAGAACTCAGAACTACTTAAACCTAACTAACCTAAGGACATCACACAACACCCAGTCATCACGAGGCAGAGAAAATCCCTGACCCCGCCGGGAATCGAACCCGGGAACCCGGGCGTGGGAAGCGAGAACGCTACCGCACGCGCACGAGCTGCGGACAGGGTGCAATCGTAGTTATATATGGGAAAACCATGGTAGCCACTTTATGAATGTTTTTGCCAGGAAACCCTATAAATATACAGCTACAACAGTAGCAGTACTTATACCCGTTTCTTCAAATATCAGTATGCAGTAGACACTAATGCTCATCTTATCTAGTAACTGATGGCATAGAACAAGATCCTTCTTATTTTAGGCTCTAATTTAATAATATTAATCTCTGAAAGTGACTTATGCAGCAGATTCTTGAACCGACAGAATAAAACAGGTTGAATACCGATTTCAGTTTCTTACCAACCAGATAAGATTGCGAAAGATGGAACGAAAATGACTACATTTGATGTCTGAACTTGGCACGCAAGCTTCCCTGGAATATAGGTCGTCAAGCAAGCAAAGACATGGAACTCTCGAAAAATGGCTAGAAATAAAACGATATACTATAGAACCTTCCGTTGCTATCTAGTGCATGTCTATGAGACCATACTTGTTCGATAGTTTCCTCTCCAGATCATTAACGTGTTTCCTCAATCGGTAGAGCGATAACTGGCAGAGACCGATGTGTGTATGGTTGCCAAATGATAACTAGAGAATTTTGTATTCTTGCGTTGGTGCCACTAACAGAGAAGGCTTATATGTAGCAGGATGAACTAAGCGTTTGTCGAAACCCCTTGCTGTAATTTGAAGAGTCTGATTAGTGATTACAATTTTGCAGCAAACATGAATCTCTCGAGTCAGAGCCTTGGAAACAAACGCGTGCCAAACGTAAACGTCGCGAACAACACTCGCGAGAACGAAAGTCGTGCCAAATGTAAACATCTTGAGTTTAACTCGAGGGACGAGCACTTCTCAGTTACAATTGTGGTTTAGTTCTTATCATTACTCCGCGAGAATTGGTCATCATTTGTTAAATCTACTTTACAAAATAAGTGTACAACTGGTTTTGTACTTTCGTTTATGAAGAAAAAATTTAATAAATCCTTACATAATGTTAAGAGGGGTGTTTACATGGACTTCAAATGAAAGTTCTTAGTTGAATACAATAAGATAATACTATTATTGGGGCAATTTTTTGTCATGTTATTAGTGTTAAACAGTTGATGAAGAATCCAGTGAAAGCGACGTGATTATACAAAATACAAAACATGCAAAACGTTTAATTGTAGATGACGATAGTAAGAGGAAAATTCAGTATGTAACCACGTGTTTAATGGATTTGATTAGCAGGAAGCGAAAATCACATCAATAGCTTGAAAATATTGTGATACTCGTGGCTTAAAAGCACCTGTCTCAAATCATTTAAGTGAACGCCTAGGATTATTAGAAGTACTTCCTGTTATGTCTGATGACAAATTTTGAGAAATATGTTTTACGGAAACAAAGCTCTGCCATGCAAGACTACTAATTTTTAGAGTTGTAGTTATTTCCCCATTAGAAATTCGTTCAAGGGTATACTCTCTTCTTGTAATTAATTTTTTTTCTTAACAGTGTCTACTTTTGAGTGTTCTGTTATTACACACCGTGTGAAGAAGTCACACCTGAAGACGCCCAAGAAGATTATAATTTCCATTGAAGTATAGTTTATCATTTCATGTAGACTTTCACGGCCGGCGTCTTCATCAATAAACACTTCCGTAGTTGAGAACGAAACGTCAGGGAGAAGAAGTTCTACAGATCGTCCACGGCAACTTAGCCCGGAAGTGTTTATTGAGGGAGTATAGTTTATGTTTCAAAATTTATATTTATGGTTATATTTTCACGTTTTGTTTGAAACACTGTATTGAAATATATATGTATATATAAAGGCAACAAGAATTAAATTAGTGTTGACATCCACAAGAGCAGAATCATGTGAAACTAATAAGCGTACAGTTGCATAGCGGATATCCGCGTGTCGGCATGTATTGTGATTGTATCGAGCATCACGTTGGACATTTTAGGACGCATTGTCTCCAACTGCTTGGGCATCGATTTCGTCGAACTAAATGGTACGGAAGGGATTAATCGAATGTTGGCGTCCTCCTAGGTTATGCGTTTCGGTTTATGAAACGGTATACCATAAAAAGCGTGCAGCGTGCGAACACCGACCGTATATATGATGTTACAGATACGATTATCTGACCCTATTCAAATATTCACAGAAGCCTTCAGAAACAAAGTAATGAAACAAAAGTGGAGTGGCAGTACGAGTGGGGCACAAGCGCTTTTGGAAAGGCTTAACTAGCACTGAAGACCAAACATCTGTTGCCTTTGCCCTTTCAGGTCTAGTACTGACATAAACATTGGTCACACTGGCCGTGTCGTCCGTGTGGATGACATGGCGGGTGGGACTGCTGGCAGCATCGTGTATAATCTTTAAAGGAGTTATTGGGTTTATTTCCACATCGTTCCGAAATTGCTGCCGCAGAAGGAACCGTGACGGTCAGTGACGAGCGTTCTCTCCAAATGGTAGACGAAGATGCCTTATGCTGTATGGAAATGGTTAAAACTGCGACTCGTTAGTTTGATTTGGGGGAGGGGGCCAAACAGCGATGTCATCGGTCCCGACTGTTTAGGGAAGGATGGGTAAGGAACCATCCCGCCATTTACCTGAAGCGATTTAGCGAAATCACGGAAAATCTAAATCAGGACGGCCGGGCGCGGGTATGAACCGTCATCTTCCCGAATGCGAGTTCAGTGTGCTAACCACAGCGTCCCCTCGCTCTGTGCGACGCAGTAGCTGGAGGTACTTTCAAATAAAATATTTCCCGGAAGTACATTAAACGATTTGAAAATTAGTGCAGTTGGTGCAGCAGAAGTATATTTATTGGAAAAGAGAGCTTTAAAAGAAGTAAGCGCAACAATAATGTTTGTATCTACATTGTGTATTTGTTGACGTCATAGGACACGCAGATAAGTAGTTTCATCGATCAACGCTCTACCCTCAGTCAAACGTTTGAAAGTTTTGTAGAGTGCATTCTTCGTTTACGTTCTTCCTGCAATCTTCTTGAAAGTATTTAATGTGGCTCTACGTCCATTTACTGGTGTTAAAATAATGCAAACAAACATGTTGTACAGCAAACTTTTTAGCTTTTTTACTTAAAATCACGATGACAGGCTTGCATTTGGACTTTTACGGCATCCTCTGCACCTCAGAAGTTAACTTTGTTGGTAAGATGCGTTGGCTTTAATGGAATTTTTCAGACGTCTACATTAGTCGGAAAACGGGTCGCTTACAAAAACGTTCTGTCTTGTGGCCCTCTGTGTCAAGGAGTCCGTCACACAGGGAGGTAGCTGGTGCAAATGTCTTTAGAAGTACGCAGGCCAACTAGAGACTTTACGCGTATATGGCAGGAAACATTGGTATGTAGACGCGAAAGGTGTGGTAGATGGTTCTGATTTTGTGGTGCTGTGCCACGGAGTGAGGAACTAGAGAGGCATCATACTGACGAAATTTCTTTCCCTTTCAATCAAACTATTTAGAGGAAAAATTGTTATTTTACATTGTGAGCACGGAAAAAACTTTATACCGTATCCCTAACTACTATTAAAGAGATCAAATGCAAGATATTTCTACTGCTGGTGGTCTGTTAGGTAAATTATTCAATTTAATGTTCCGGATAAATATTCACCGTAAGTATTTATCTCCGTTGACTGAAGTCGTATCCTGCTGGTGTTACCAATGATTTTGCATAAGGTTGAATTTGCGCTAGTTCTACGATACATTTTGGCAGTGGCCTGTTCTACTTGACAGTAAAACTTTATTACATGCACAAGGTCACATAGTAGCGGGTGCTTATTATTACAGTTCAGCTACTCACGAGGGTCCAGTGTGGGCTGTAATTATCGCATGACAGAGAAACTTGGTAGATATGCTAATGCGTTACTGCAGAACCGATTTACGCTGGAAAACAATTTGCTCCACTTTTGGCCACCAGGTGCAAATCTGGCGCTATACAGCAACTCATCGACGTTCCCGGTGATCATAATGAACACACTGTATAAGTGGTTAATAATAAAATCAACGTTATGTCTCTCTCACATGTTTGACCTTTTCTGGCTACGTCCCGTTCCTAATCCATTACATACGGAAAATTTTCTATACGTCTTTCTTGCATTTACAGAGCCAATTATCAGCTAGTGGCCAAAATAGAAACTAATTTTTCGAGTGGAAATCGATTGCGCATTAAATCATTAGAATGTCTACCGAGTCCCGCTGCCATACGATGATTACAGCCTACCCGCTACACTGAATCTTGTATGGACGTCCTCGGTGAAACAATACTGATATTGATTGGCTATCCTTTCAGTTTCTCAAGAGACGTGATTAATTCAACTTCATTAATACATCTTCGACAGTCAGTTAGAACACCAGTGACTGTTCATGTTGATCGTGTCACTAAACTTGGATTCAGGATGAGTAGCCGAGTCGAAATAATTGATCCATGACTCGCTTATTAAGGTGCATATGGCTCTATTTTAACCTGCGTACAATATCCTCCGAATACTGGTAACACTGGTAGCCACATCGTCTCTAAACGACTTTTTTTTTTTTTTTTTAGAATGTTGCGAAACGCGCGTTGAATTTCTTAGAGATGGATGAGAGTAAAAATCAGTGCCGAAACGGTTCATTTGGTTCGAATTACGTTTTCAGCGGCTAGTAACACGCCACCATTGCGTCGCTTGAAAGAGTTCTGAGTGCTTATTTTTAACTGTTTGGTATTTATGTCTCGACCTAAAGTTGTGGCGGACCCAAATTTGTGAAACCGTGCAAACCTGATACCCTTGCAGGAGACAAGCGCAGCTTTTCATTATGAAGGCTGCGGTTCCGTTAACGAACGCAAGGCAGCGGTTGAGCTTTCTCTGGCTGCGTCGTAAATCTCGGAGGAAGATTACTCCCGCCGTTCTCCTTAATGCGACTGTCTCGGTGCGCGATAAGACCGGGGAAGGGCGCCTCGGAGTGCAGATCGCAGAGCGTCGCTGCCTGCTCTCGACCAGAACCACCAAGGCTGGTGGAGGGGCACTTCATGCTTGGTGGAGACGTTAAGCGCCGAACACACTTAAGGAGCAGCATGATACCCTGCGAAGACGAACCTAAGGCCCACGAGTTCTCGTTAGTCGCCTAAGAGATTACAGGAAACTGTTGCGAACAATAAATATTGAAATAATCTATTCAGACGTAGTTAATCAGAAGATTCAAACATTATATATAAGAATGCGTAGTCTCGTGGCGACATATAATAATATTTTCTTGAGCTTCCGGCACTAGACTGTACACTGGTGACCGCACAGACGGTATCATGGCAACAGAACAGAAGCAGCAACCACATGAAAGTCACCACTAGGCAGTTCCTGAGGAGTACTCGTCCAAAAGCGGGTGGATTTTTAAACATTTCACGCGGCTAGAAGTTAGAGAAAATTTTATTAACAAAAACTGACACAAGAGGACTCAATATTGTTTCCCGAGCAAATTACGTTCTTTTAGTTTTCCCAAATAATTTCTGACAAATCAGTCCCTATAATAAACTATGAGCGTTACCTTCCCCATTTTTCGGCCCCCATTAAGAGCTTGAAATCTACTTTGATGCTTTATTGTCACTAACCAGTGTATTTAATTACTTATTATTGTTTAATTATTAACGTAGTAATGTATTTAGTTATTAGTGCAGTGTCCGGAAAGAAGAAAATCGAAGCGTTTCAGATGTGGTGCTGTGGAAGGATGCTGAAAATATGTGTAATGATAAGATAAGGAATGAAGAAGTTCTCTGCAGAATGAGCGAAGAAAAGAAAATACTGATAAGAGGGAGGGACAGGATGATAGCATATGTGTTAATACATTAGAGAATGACTTGCGTGCTGCTGGAAGCTATAAAGGTTAAAAACTGTAGGGGAAGACAGAGATTGGAATACATTCAACAAAGAATTGAGGACGCAGAGTGCAAATGTTAGTCTGAGATGAAGAGATTGGCGCAAGAAATGATGTGATGGTGTGCATCAAGTCAGTCAGCAGACTACTGACTCAAAAAAATGTGCCATAATCGTTTGGCTATATTACGGTGGTTCAGTTTAGTAAAAAAGTGCAGTGAAACAGATTATATGGCGGCTACGCTTGGTTCTTTTCTTTATACGATCAGGAAGCCACAGTATTTTTAAGAACTGAAAAAAGAAGAGGTTCAAAGTCGGAGTGAAATATACCAAGCTGACATTGGAATTGGGCGGCAGATTCGAAACACTTAGGACTTATTCACTATCTGAACCATCTTTTAAGAGGGGCGTATAGCTGCAGGAGCTATACGGATGAATTATGTCGACCTAAGAAGGGGGACATAAACGATGGAATATACTCTAGAATATTCATAGTTTCTACAAAGGAGGTCATGGGTATTAGCACAGTATGCTTGACAGTACATTACCTAATACATATTGACTGACTCAATTTGTTACAACTTCCTAGTAACGCCTACAACCTCTTTAGCAGTGATGACCTAGATCTGACTTCGACTTCGACTCATCAAGACAAAAAAGCGATGAGGAACCATGCTAATGCATCATCACTCAACAGTCGACCAGAACTCTTGGAGAGTGGTTGGAGAATCCAGTATCGCCAAGCCTCTTGAGGAAGCATTCCAGACGTACTCAACGAAATTAAAATTAGGTAATTTCAAGAACCATTGAAATTCTTCATTCCACAATATTTTCATTGAAAAATTCGACACATTTTGAGAAGTAATGTCTTTTTGAACGCACAGCACTTAAATAGTATGTTGCTGTCCGCCGTCAGTTTGCTGTATCTTTCGCTTGAAAAGACAGTGGTCAACGGGTTGCAATTTATTCCTCGTATAAGAGGATGTCACCACTGGCTCGAAATGGATTTTGCATTTTGAAGCATTTACGTCCTCTCGTCCGCGTCCATCAAGGTGCACTGCAACACATCGATTTCTGTAGCTCTTCTCCATGCTTTGAGCAACAAAAGCGTATGGTAAGCTGCGTTTTGTGACTAATGATGTAAAGTTAGCAAAGGGTGGCAGCTGCCACTTCCCATGATGAGAAATTTGCTTTTGTTCAGCATGGAACAGGAGGGAAATTTGCTAGAAAAAATGATCCTGTCTAGCTGCTGATATGGTATGAGCTAGTCGATTGTAGATACTTTCAACCATTACACCGATAGTTAACACTGGCAGCAGCGGTTTCGCTTGAATAGATGTGTCAACGACAATAATCCCTTCTCATAGTGCCAACTGAAGCGCACAGTGACAGCATTGTGATGATGAGCTCTGTGCATTTACATGCAGTCATCTGATCGGGATCACATTCGGTGGGATACATGTGTCTCAGCTCACGGTCTGACCATGACAGTCGTGCACTATTGGATAAGAGGAGAACACTGATGCTTGTTAATTTATAAAATGGAACTTCTTGCGGAACCATAGCTAGAAAATGTATTAAATGTGTCTGGCAGCGTTGCTAACAAGAAGAATTTCCCCTTCGTTGGTACGTAAACGTAAAAAGGTTCCGACTGCAGCGAGAACCGAGTGCTTTCTTCGCTGTTGTAACTGTTCAGGTAGGCCGAAATTCACTGTCAAAGAAAAGCTATGCGCTCCGCCACATCTGTTGCCAATAAGAATTTTCAGAGTTTTTGTCAAATCATGACTGGTGTTACAGAAAACTTAATTAAAAAAAGATATTGAGTGAAAAACGATTTTTGAGGTGTCTTTTCTCGAAGTCCGATAAAAATACTAAATTCCCTAAAAACGGCAGTTTTGTTTGAAACCCAGCAACATTTCTCGTACGTATACTCGCAGTGGAGTCTTTTTAAAGACATAAAACCGTTAGTTAAGAGAAATAAAATAAAAGATGTAGAGGAGAGTTGATTATATTGCCACGGGTCTTAATTTGCACCACTGCTATGAAATTCTTGTCTCGCGTGCTAATCGGCATTCAAGTAAGGTCAGCGTAAACTAGGTGTTTCTTGGAGCCGTATTATCAGCTATCAGTTCTGTGAGCTGAGAAACAGGATGTCTGGAGACAGACTTGGTTTTGTTGTAGTTTTCATCTAACTATTTATGTACGTGGAGAATAGAATCTGTATTATTGGTTCCACCTAAGAGATGCCCCTCCCCCGAACCCCTTCATCCACCAAATTGCGCAGTGTGTAGCGCTGTTGTATCAAAGGACCGATAAAAGTTCGTCTTTTATCCCAGCACGCAGGATTAAATGCTGTACTAATACACATGACAAGAGTGCGGGGCGGACGGAACTTTAATGACAGGGTTTCTGGAGAAATTTAAAGGCTGCAGATGTTTGTGGGACAAATCAAGCAAGGAGTGTAGGAATAGGGATGCACAAAATGAAGCACTTGTTTCGATTTTTAACGCAACGGTTTCGTCTGGCACACAGAGACAGTAAAAGGTATGTATTTTATGAATAAAACGACACTTATCGGAAGTGAAATCTAAAAGCAGAAATACCAACAGATTAGGTCCTAGATTTCATTTCCGATGTATATGGGAAATAAAACCTAAAAAGCGAAATGTAGATAATCATAAAAATATACTCGCTTCATTGTTAAAAGTGTTAAAAAATTCAGCCTGCATCCAAATCTTCTATTATGAAGAGCAAAATGTAGAATGTTTTTGTACAGTTTTAGTAGTTGCTATATGATTCACCTTTTTATGTATCTGTTGTATTTATTAGATGTCGTGCCCCACTACCGTCTGTAGTCCTTCTTCTTCTAATTTCAAATGAGTTTCTTAAACTTACAGGGACGTCACACACATAGATTAATTCATAAAGTTCACACGAACACATTTTGTTTTGTTTATTTTGCTATACCCTGATATATTTCCTCAGTCAACTATAAATCACGTTGCAAGACTCAAGAATGATTTTAGATGGTAACTGTACGGAACGGGGTACAACCACACTGAATCCGAGCTGCTCATACCTTCTGCCAGTAACGAGAAAACTTAATGTAACTAACAGCCTCTCCTCGCAGCTTATAGCCACGTTAATGACTATTCTTTCTAGTTAAGAGTAGTTTCATAATGTTCAGCAGTTCCAAAACGCACTTTTCATCCATCAGCGTGTCCTAGCTAAACAGACAAGGCAAACCCTACTTTTTGTTTCTGTGTAAAACCAAGTGGGATCTAGCAGAACATAAACTCAATTTATGGAAGATAAACAAATCACAACAACAAGTCAGCACTGTAACAATGTAATCGCTGAGTGCAGTCAGTCGTGACGTATTTAGGCAGCCACAAAATTTATTGGTCGGTCAGTTGGTCGATAAACTGGTCCATTTGTAGGGCCCTTTATAAGTTTCAGGTACAGTACCGGTACAATTAAAACAATTTGATTGTATAAGCTTCAAAAACGTACATAGCATTATTTGTGTAACTTAATGAAAATAATGGTTCAAATTGCTCTGAGCACTATGGGACTCAACATCTGAGGTCATCAGTCCCCTAGAGCTTAGAACTACTTACACATAACTAACCTAAAGACATCACACACATCCATGCCCGAGGCAAGTTTGAACCTGTGACTGTAGCGGTCGCGCGGTTCCAGACTCAAGCGCCTAGAACCACATGGCAACACCGGCCGGCTAATGAAAATACATGGTGAATTTTCCTAATGTGTTTTTGTCATAAAATATTAATCTCTGCATACATAAAGCAGAGCGTATTTGTGTGTGTGAGCGTGTGTGTGTGTGTGTGTGTGTGTGTGTGTGTGTCTGGGAACTCCTCCCAAACCCTGGATCGATTTCAGTCAAATTTGACACAGAAACCAGGCCTCACGAGTTGACACAGAAACCAGGCCTCAAGAGTATCAGCACTGTGGGGTTTATAATCACATAGCTCCAAAAGGAGCAGAGATAAGCCAAAGACTCTGGAGTACCGGGTGCTCTGCATGAGAGGCGTATTGTACAGGAAAAGCATCAACTTTTTGTTTGACCAGCTTTGCAGGGCAGCCTGTATGTCAGGATAAAGAAACAGTTTTCCAGGCCCTAACATGTAGGCTGCCCATGTTGTGTTGTAGTAGTATCGACCTATCTTATTGACTTGCTTTGCATGGCAGCCTATATGTGAGGCAAAAGAAAGGGTTTTCAAGCCCTATATGCATAGGCTGCCCTTCATGACAGGCATGTTGAGCTGGAGCAGTAGCAGCCCAGATGGAGGGATGGATAGGACAGAGAGACAGGGAGGAGAAAATGTAAAGAGAGAGGAGGGAGGAGATGGTCAGAGAGAAGGGAGGAAGGTCACATAGAGAGACAGTTGAGAAGGGGATGGACAGAAAGGAGGAGGAGGATATATATAGAGAGAGAGGGGAAGGAGAACACGGTCAGGGAGAGGGGGAGAAGTACGAGATAGAGCGAAGGAGGAAGAGGAGATAAAGAGACAGAGAGAGTGGGGAGAAGGAGATAGGTAGAGGTAAGAGGATAAGGTGTAAAGGGTGACAGAGGAAGAGGAGGAGGGGGGGATATGGGCAGTATTGTGTCAAACGCATTGTAAGGTGTCAGACAAATCCAACACCTTCCATGAAAACCCTGACATGATAGGCAAATCCAGTAGTATGTCACATAGCTCCGAATAAATCGTGATATTAAATTAACCAAAGTAATACGAGTAACGAGTGAGCAAATGGAATACCACAGACTAACACAAGAATGCCTAAATGTATGTCATACCTTCCCACCATGAGACAAACGCAGTTCCGAGGGGAGAAACGAGAAAAGAAGCCGAGAGCAGAACCGCGTTAAGCTAGAAGGCCCTACGATAAGGGACGGACACCCACGTTCCAGCTAACCACCAGGACCACCCCCCAGCCCATGTTAAAAGCTAGAGCCCTCCAGAAGAACAGTATAGATCTTACGATAACACTAAAAGGGCCACACCAGGAGACTTTTTCGCGTCTCTGTTACGTTGCAAACCTAAAAAACATTGCCCCACCACGAAAAGTAACCGCTAGGACCACCCCCCAGCCCATGTTAAAGGCTAGAGCCCTCCAGAAGAACAGGGCCACACCAGCCGCAAGTTTTAGCGTGAGACTTTTTCGCGTCTCTGTTACGTTGCAAACTTTAAAAACATTGCCCCACCACGAAAAGTATAACGTTTCTCATTGGATAGACAGAATTTTTGTAGGCGGAGCTTAAGGTTAACATTGAGACCCTGATTGGTCAGATGAAAACACAGCCAGATAGTTTTTTTTAAACCAACTTCGGTAAATTGCAGTAAGGAGAAGTTAGAAAGGACAGTTGCTTCCGAGACAGCGAGCTGGATGGAGCTCCGCTGGCCGCCGCCCCCTGACGAACACCGACAAGGTAATGAACGCACGCGATACCGCATTTTTGAGCGCATAAGGCTTCACTCAGAACTGCAGAAGACTCATCTGTTACATCCCCTATTTACGTAATACTAGTGTCGATCGTCAATTGAAGCTCATGGTATTCACATTTGCTACATAAGTTAAAATATGAAACGCGATGATTTTTCTGTTATATAATTATTGAGAAGCCACATCAGCCACTGTAATTTATGACAAGTTAGATAAGTAATTAAAGATAATTGAGGGTCACTGTAGACCATTTTGATAGTTTTCTCTTTTGTGAAACTTAATTTAAACCTAGATTATAGATGTGATATGGCATAGGTCATCCTTCGATCCATTGTAGAACTTGGAAACCCATTCAGGGAATATTCGTTCACATTTTTGTTGAACGCAGTTGGTTTTTATCATCCTGTATTAAAACATTTCCTTTTATCAATAGTGCAATTTATAAACAATGTTTTGTGAGTAGAATAAAGTTTCCAATGGTAAACTTAACTGCTTTTTCGACGTTATTTTACAAGCTAACTAAAAATAGGAAAGCCTTGAACCCCTTCCACTAAATTTAGTTAGTATTAAGATTCTTTTACAGGGAGTGCAGTGGAGCTGACGCTGAAATCATTAAGTATTTGGTTTATCATCGCTAGTCTCTCTGACCTCTTCTGAACTCTACATGTCATGTGTGGTCTGGCGTCTCCTTACCAGCAACAGGTCCCAGGTTCAAACTAGTCAATTCCCTAAAAAACACGCTCAGAGCGTCGTTGCACGAAAGTGGTAGGGAGACACGACATAGAACAGACAGACACCACGCAGAATGTTAGAGCATTTGTCGGCGAAGCTGTGGGGAAAAGGCTAGTTAAATTATTATTTGTATTATAGCATGGCAAGAGAAAGGCATGGTGGAAAATGGAGCATTGACGAGTAGCACTCACCTATAACACTATATCTAAATGGCGATCGTGAATTATATGAATGTACACGCACATAAAATGTGCCTAAGCCAACAATTAAGAAGTGTGCTGCAAATTAAAATTAATGCGGATGGGCTTTTTTATTTTGGCTCCAGAAAAATGTGTTTTACAACGAAGCTGAAAATTAATTGGAAGATCATATTCTTACATTTGAATAGCTTATGATCAGTCTATGCACATTGGAAGTAAGAAAACTTGCTGTCGCGACAGCAGAAAGAATCGCATTCTCCCACAATTTCAATGTAGAAGAAGCTATGGCAGGCAAAAGGTGGGGTGATGGTGTCCATCCAAGAGATATCCTCGAATCCGAGAGAAATGATGAACCTTCCAACCAAAACTTTAAGGCCTATCCAAGGAGCCTCTGAACTGACGAACAACTTATGCAAAGAAAAAGTTAACCGAAGCGTAGGAGAAGAAATCTAGAACTACAGCTTCCCTCATGAAAAGGAAGTGTTTTAGAGATTCTGCGGGGAAACCACAAGGGAAACTCATTTGTAAAAAAAGAGAGCAGTGCGAGGAAGATCGAAAGGAAAAAAATGATCAGATTCAAGATATGTAAAATGTGAATTCATGGAAAGTGTACAGGGGCTGGGAGAAAGTTAAATTGTAATGCCTGCAAATAGTGATATAAGAGCTTAGACATGGAGGATTTCCTCAAACAGACTAATACCCATTTTCAAGCTCATGGACGTAGTTCACAAGGATGGTACAATTTTTGCTCTTACTGGCACAAATTAGGAAACTTGGTCACTAATTTGTATCACTTGCAGATATTAAGAAAATCAAGCGTAGTGAGCTTATTTTCTCGGAATTTCCATTCTTTAAATCAGGAACCAAGAACAACATCCTACAGTAGAGGATGGCATTGTTTAAATAATTTTGTACCTTACTGTTTAGGCTACAATAATTTAAATTTCAAAAATTGTACAGTTTGGTCAACCCTCGCCTACTCTTTTGTACAAAATTACTGTTATTATATGAAGTAAATCCTTTTTTTAGCAGAAACCTGCGACTTATTTCATTTCATCAAAGTTGGTAGGGACCTCACAAAGTGGGACGGCTCTTATAAAGATTTCTTCTTCAAGTCGCATGACGTATTGGCTTGCTTCAGCAATACGGTCAAAGCAATGTGAA